>NC_138970.1:59400000-69400000 GCF_055761805.1 Camellia sinensis
AATTGACAGGAAGTAGAAGCCATCAAGTGGACTGCGACCTTTTACCTCATGTATTTTGAACCTTCTTGTCGGGGATGGCGGGGTAGGTCGTCGGCGTCGGCGGGGCGGGACGACGATGCCCTCCTCTTTCTCTCGTCTCACTGAATCGAAGAAGATATGGGTTTGTTGCAAAGCGAAGGCCTAAAATGGAGAAGGGGGATGAAGGAACGGGAGATGATGGGAGGAAGACAGGAATAGAGGGTTCGAGTTTGGGTCTCCGACGAGGGAGAGGAGAGGTATATCTGTGAAAGAGAGATGTATTCAAGAACAGAGAAGGAGAGGGAGAGAGAGATAGAAAGGGAAGGTATGGAGGCAGACGTGCGTAGGTGGGAAAGACAATGATGCTTAGGGAGAGAAGTCTTGGACGGGAGATCTATTGGTCTCAACCATTAATATAAATTTGGAATTAATCTCAACCATTAAAATGTATCTCTCATACATTTATATATTTTCAAAAACCCTTTTCCCTTATTATATAGATTTCATTCACATTTTATTTATTTTTTTCTTCTTCTTTTTTTTATTTTTTTTATTTTTAAATTCATATCCAAATTTATAATCCAAATACAATTTTAGTGTATGAACTTGAGGTTCAAATTTTCTTTACTGTCCCTTTTACATCTGTTGATTGATCATACACTGCAAAATATATCTTCTTCCATTTTTATGGATTGTGAAAGGGGGCATATCAATAAATTTTTTAAGATAAATTATGAATAAGGAACTTAATTTTCATCAAGTCCTATTGAAAATAAATCTTAGTACAATCGTTGCTAAAAATAATTTTTTGTAATGATTTTTTGCATGTCACTAAAAATTGATAATTAGTGATTTTTTTTTTTGTGACGATTTTTATAAATTGTCGCTAAAACTTATAATTATTGACTTTTTTTATGACTAATTTTTTAAATCGTCGCTGAAAGTTGAAAATTAGTGTATTTTTTTTGATGATTTTTTTTAAAATTGTCGCTAAAACTTATAATTAGTGACATTTTTTATGATAAAATTTTTAAACGGTCGCTAAAAATTAATAATTAGTAACGTTTTTTTAATAGTATAAGATGAAAAATATCATTAATTATCATAAGATTTATTAGACAACAAATCTACTTAGTAAAACCTACACGTCAGTCTCCCAATTTTTTATTTTAAATTGAAAATGATTGAAGAGATTTTAGTAATATGGCAGTGTACATATTTAATTTTAAATTTTGAAGATCTCTAAAAATTTTGATTGAAACCCAAATCTATATATGTGTATATATATTTTATAGTAATGACAACAGTTTGGTCAGAGAATCAAACATTGGTCATCCTTTTGTTTTTTTAAAATCTTTATATATATATATATATATATATTGAGACAATCATGGTTCCCATTCTGTCATCATATGGTCATCAACTGGTTATATATATAGATATATTTTTTTTTTTTCAGAAAGTTATAAAATAGTTATATTAACTTTAGTATCTCAAGGGTAGTAGATAATTTACTCAAAAAAACATGACTTTTTCAAAGGTCTCAGATACACCTCTTTATTTTTGTTTTTATTTTATTCTCAGGTCAGCATTATAACTAGATTTGAGTCCCAATCAACAAATTTATTAAATTTTAAGGTCAATTACACTAACTCTCTTAAAATTTGAGAAAAATATAGTTAGTGTTTATTCAAAATTTTAATTTACTTAAAACTTAAGCACCTTTTTATTAATAATTCGTTAATAAAAAATGATATTTGTATACATTTCTCACTAAAATGATGTTATTTACCATTAACATTAAATTCGGTCGCTTTAATTATACCAAACACCACTTAGCCTTCTTTTGACTAATTTAGTTGGGCTAAAAAAATACAAAAGTCCAACCAAAAAAGTCAATTAAACGAACTTTTTAATCCTAAGTTAAAAAAGTCTCAGCTCAAAAAAGTCAATATCAAACGGCGACAGAGTACTCGTTTGACATGTGAGTTTAGATGAGATTTGAGCTATTTTAGTCACAAAAAAATAAAATAAATTTTTTAATTTAATAAGACAAAATGTTTCATCTAAACCATAATCATTTTATTTTTTTTTTACAAAAGTTAAAAAAATAAAATCATTATAAATAAATTTTTTTAATTTCAAACTAAAATAATAAAAAAAAAAATTTAAAAATCAATCCACGTCCCGGACTAGCCCGCAGAAGCACTTGGAGTAAGATTGACGTTGAGACTGGCAAGCAATTCAAACAGACAGAAAAGTGTGATTGATGATTTTTTATGACTTTTCTTGTTCGCATATATTAAATCATAAACTATAAATTCTACTGAGGCACAGAACACAAGAACCTAGATTTAGGGTTGGTTTGGGATGTTATAAAAAAGTACACTTTTTGACTTATTAGCTTATATGGGTTGGGTTTGATATGATGTGTTAGAGAGGTGATGTGATTTAAATAAGATGATGTGACTTAAATAGGATAGTGACTTTTTGACTTTTTGTATTATTTAGTGTACCCCAAACCAAGCCTTAGGTTATGTTTGACACGTTGGTTTAAGACTATTTTAGTAAAAATAAATGGAGTTGTTTGGGATGATCTCAATAAGTGTATTTTTTGACTTTTTATGAAATATGAGTTGGGTTTGAATTGGATTTGAAGTGATGTGTAAGAGAGGTGATGTGACTTAAATAAGATGATGTGACTTAAATAAGATAGTGACTTTTTGACTTTTTATCTTTTTCAAGACATGCCAAACTTGGCCTAAATAAATAAATAAAATAAAATAAATTAAAAAATTAATAAAATAAAATGTCACATCTAAATTTTTATTTTTTTTTCATAAAGTTAAAAAAAATTAAAAAATTTATTTCAAATGAAATTTTTTAATTCCAAATTAAAATACTTAAAAAGTCAAAAAAATTAAAAATTCAATCAACATCTTCAACGAAAGCTTAAAGGGATTAAAAAGGGTAGCGTTAACATCAATTTGTAGAATTTTTTTGATGGAAGCTGTCTACTATAATTGGTGTCTTGAATTTATAATAATAAGAAGAAGAAATTCTAACATTTGGCCTAATGGTAATATAGTATTCTTTTTGTAGTGCGAGATTATGAATTTAATTTTTAAAATAACAATATGAAAGCTTTTAGACAATGGCCATAACAAAAAATTAAATAAATTGCAATTTATATAGAGAGAGCCACATGAATTTTTAAGCAATTACTTAATTTAAAATTTTTATGTTAATTTCTTTTTTTCAAAAAATTAAAATTTAAAATATATTTTTTAAATTAAAATTTAATTTAATGGTAGGGTTTATTAAAGACAAAGTTTTTTTTTTAATTAAAAATTAATTTAATTGTTTGGTGCACTACTTTCTCACGCTATGAGCATGAGAAGCTAGGTTCAAATTTCAAAGCATGTTGGTGTATTTTATTATACAACCCCTAACTCGAGAAAATATTGGCTCGAATGGCTTGAACTGTTAAAACGATGTCGTTTTGACATCTTTTTCTTTTTTTTTTCTTTTTTTTTTCGCCTTTCTCTTTTTCCTTTAGTGATCTGACATCTGGGTTAAGACTTGCCTTCATGTCCATGAGTGATCTGAGCTCGGCATTTTCACAAACAGGTTGAGGGTGAGCTAGTGTGAAGAAAAGAAGAAGAGAAGAGAAATGGTGGGTCTTCATTACAGAGACAAGTTTGGGTCTTCATTATAGAAATGGTAGGTCTTCTTCATTATAGAGAAATGGTGGGTTTTCATTTTCCTATACTGGTTTTCATCTTGCTTAGTGTTCTCTCTCTCTCTCTCTCTCTCTCTCTCTCTCTCTCTCTTTTCTGGGTCTTCATTACAGAGAAATGATTTTTTTTTTTTTGGTTCATAGAGTTCTGCAAATGGTTTTTTTTTTTTTTCGGAACAAACAAAGTGGGTTTGATTCATGAAGTTGAAGAAGAAGAGATTCATCAAACCCAGCAAGAAAAAAAAAATTGGTTTCAGAGAAGGAAAAAAAATCAAAATCAAAATCAAAATCAAAAAAAAATTCCACATCCACAGCCACAGCCACAGCTACAGCCACAATTCATTCACCAATTGCTGGGACTTTCATCATTCAATGAGGTTCTAATCAGCTTAAATCTCTATTTTTCTTTGTCAAAAAATGGATGAGTTCACACAAAATCAAACCCAAATCAGAGAAAGGGATGAGAGGTTGTCACGACCCAAACCCGCCCCTATAGGTTTAGCATCGTAACCGGCCAGTAATCCTTGGATTACCGAAGGCCTCTGAACAGATTAACAAGATTAAGGGGCTAGCAGAAGCAAATACATAAATATAGTTGTCCAATGAGTTGTGTTGACTTACATGAAATAGAATATTTAAAACTTTATATACATAACCAGTAGTCAACCATACATTATACTCACACACATTACAGTATTTTAAGTACAGCCAACGACATCAAATCAAGTCTCGTATATACACAGAACCAATAGAACTTAAACACAGGACGCTTCGGGAACCTCCACGTGAGGCACAATGGTTGGCTGACAACGGGACACAGATCCAAACAAAAGCCTTCGGGCTCGGGCTCCAGAATGCTCACCTATACATATATATATACACATAATGAGCTAAAGACCAATGAATAACATTAAGGTAAAGGGGTTAGTGAACGAAATCCGAATATATCATAAGCAGAAAACAGACCAGAGCATAATCATTTTCATATCAAAACATAATAATGGTACATCCCATAGAACACATCACAAAACGTCTTCCGACTAGAGTAATCGGTTCTGGATACCGATTAAACACATATCACCACAATGAAGTGGCTAACGAGATCTCGTAATTACTTGTATGTCATGGACCTGCATTTTCATGTCGTCCCCCATGACTTGGGACTATCTATAGATGCCATAATAGATTTCAAACATAGAATATTCGTTCACGAAAACAGATATCATTTCAGAAATCACAGCTTATCATATTTCATTTAGAACATAATTCATATGAACGTATCTTTACGATAACATTACTCATACTGGTTCCAGTAAACGGTCAATCAATCCTCGAGTCTTGACCTACAATCACAAAATACATAACACAAGCATGTCTTATCATTACACATTCAAGTGGCCATTAAGACTTAGCTTTCATTACGTTGGTTCTTATTCTTTCTTATCACATTACCTAAAACACACACACTAGCAGTCTCAGAACTTAGTACATTCTTTCTATAGTGTGTTTCTAATCCATAACCTCATTACAATGGCTTAATTAAGGCTTAGGAATGCCTAAGATGCAATGAGGATGCCAAAATGGTTTGGAAAACACTTAGTGCACTTTCCTCGCTCGAGCGGACATGCAAAATGTGAATGGTCGCTTGAGTGCACATTCCTTCGCTCAAGCGATCTGTAAAACACATGAAACTTCTGGGAGCTTGCAATTCACGCTCGAGCAGACTTTTGGTCGCTCGAGCGAAGTGCACGCACTCAGATTTGTCGCTCGAACGTGAACTCCTACGCTCGAGCGTAGATGTAGAATCTGGAATTTTCAAATTACACCTTCAAGCTCAAAACTTGAATTCAACTCATCAAAACACATCTCTTGGGCCCCAAAACTTGAGATAACATAGTAAACTTGTAAAACATGAAGCATTACGGATTATTTCATAAAATCATGGCCCAAGGGTTTCCCAAAAGTTTCCAATTTCAACTTAAACTTTAAGAATGTTCATAAACACAACATGCATGAATTTTTCTTGTATCAAACTTGTCAAAACATGATCAAACACCACAAGACAACTTGAAACTTGATGATTTCCCCAAATAAAGATGAATTTCAAACATGCAAGAGAGAATTCTTGGAGTTCATGCTCAATTTGTGAGAAAATGTACATGCATGCATGAATTGCAACTCAAATCTTTATTCTAAGCTCAATATACACATCAAACTCATAATCTTGAAGAAATTTCGTGTCAAATGACTTAGTTACACAATCTAGCGGTTGTAATCTTACCTAGAGTCTTCAATTACCCTTGTTCTAGCACAATCTTTGATCAATTCAAGCTATAGCCTTTAATTTCTCTTTAATCTCTTCATTTCTCTCTCTAGAATTGCACTCTCTCTCTCTAAAATGAATCTCCAGAATTTTGCACTCAAGAATGAGAGGAATGAGCTCAAATGAGCTTAAGGGCTCATATAGATAGTTATGATGCTAAAATACATTAATTAAAACATAAGGCTTGCCAAACGCAACTTAATGAATCGTTCTGAATCAATTTTTTTAATAAAACTTGCCATATGGTTCTAAAAATTCCAAATAACATAACGGTGTAGTCAATTTCGGTTTCGGATGCCGATAAGGCTTTCAATTTACATATTAAAGTGGAATTCCAAACAGATATTTCTACAAGTAACAGATAGTAAGCCAAATATCATGCAAATCACATAATAAACTCATAATTTATTTTGTTCACTCATTAACATTCTTAATTACCGATTAGTGGCTAATTGTGGATCGAGGTCATTACAGAGGTCTCTGTTTTTCTTTGTCAAAAAATGGATGAGTTCACACAAAATCAAACCCAAATCAGAGAAAAGAATGAGAGGTGAGAGTGCTAAGAGTGTTTGAATAGAGATAGGAGAGGAGATAGCGAAGAGAGGAAAGGAAAGGAAAGGAAGAGAGGAGAGAGAAAATGTTCGGGCCACTCGAGCCAAAAAGTTTCGAGCTACGAAGCTTTTTCCTTTATTATGAATTAAAAATTAATAATTAGAAAGGAAAAGTTAAAATTGTTTCTAAATAATTAGTTTATTTAAATTATTTTCTATCTATGGGGTCGATTCCGACTTTTCTAGGGCTCAAAACAAGCTTATAATAACAGAAGAAGGTTGATGTTGTGCCTATAAAGCACATCACCTGCTGTGACGGCCAGAGTGCCTTCTCCCAAGCCTTTGTTGATAATTTGGATCGCTCATATTGTAAGATTTGTCGAGTAAATCATTCATAAAAACAATCAAATTAATTAGATATTTGCAGTCCCCTAATTAGATTAAATTTATTTTTAAAAAAAATAAACGATTAATATAATTTTGATAATTTATTTTAAAAATAATTAGGTTCTAATCATGAGGTTATAGAAGTCCGATTAATTAATTTATATATTTTTTTTTATAAATGATATACTCGATGAATCTAACAATATGAACGATTCGAATTATCAAAATAGGCTTGAAACACGTCCCCACTGGACCTCACAAATAGGGCTGGGCATAAGGTTATCCAACCTACAGAAACCACCCAACCTAATCCGAACCGCATACAAATAGGCAGTTTTGAGTGTAGAGTAAGGTCGGGTGCAATTTGAATTATTCTTTCAGTATGGATTGCGGGTTTCACCCGTACCCGCCCGCACTAAACAATTTTTTTTACAAAAAAAAAAAAAAATTGGGTGCTTTCGGCCATGGGTACTTTAAAGGTTTCCCTAACTTAATTGACTTACCTATTGTTCTTTTTAGTCAATTCTTATGGGATGTTGTAGACGTCCCCGAACGCCTCGGGAGGGAAATCCCGTTCTGTTCATTTGGGGTCACTACAGCTCAGGACTCTCAAATTGTCACGGTTCTAAATCTGAACCAAAGAGTCCAAATCCGGCAAATCGTTTTGAGAAAACAGATTTTTGAAAGAAGTGCCAAACATGGACTGCTTTTCCAGATACAGAGTCGCCACCTAAATGTTTTATTTTTGGGAAATTTAGAAAACCCTGACTCGTTTGCCTAAGGCCACGTGTCCGTCATCACCAAAGTTGCCTCGACTCGGGAACTTGGGTACGATTAGGGAAGGTCACTTCGTGAGCACCCCCGCTCGCCCGATCAAAGATCGGCCTCTACTAACCATGATATCTTTTTTTTGAAAACATTATGTGTTCTTATTCCGGTTATTGCCTAGATTTACTATGTGATGCGCACAGCATACAAGTATAGACTGGATCGCCTGAATTGGAACAAAACATTTCATGTTTGTTTATTTTGAAAATGGTTTGATGGTGCTACCCGCAGGTAAGCTAAGACGTGGATTTGCCACCCTCAGGTGGGCTTAGAAAACATGATTTTGTCACTATCTAGTGGGCTTAAAACACACACTTGATGAATTGTTCCAATTCAAATAACCCAACCTTCACCCACAGGCATTCAGGCAGTTATATCACATAAGCACATAGCCTCATGGTAAGCATGCTATCATGGCATTCACTCACACTCATGCAAGGATGCTAAAGCATAAAACTTACCGAGTACTCCAAGCCAAAACAAAAGCTAAGTTAGAAATCATGCATGATCCTAACTATACAGAAATGCCTAATGCAACACATGCAAAAATGCAACTATAGCAGGCTCAGCTATTCTAAACATGGCATATGAGATGCAACAGCTAACAAGTATTCAACTTTGAAATTGAAATACAAATGCAGTTAGTATGATGCGCCGAGCCCGGTGCATGCAAAACAGATGAATGAATGCAAACATGCTATCATACTGTATGCTAATTAAAATATGCCCTAATCTAACCATCATAAGCTGGTAAATAAAAGGGAGAAAGACGTAGGGTTGGAAGACATACATCACACACACGCACGCTTATTACAACATTGCCCTTGCGCAGAGGGTCCGAAAGAGTAATACAGTCCCAAATAAATATTACAGTCCAAATAATTACAAAATCCTAATTAATTACCAAATTAACTAAGAAAACAATAAAACTGGCATGCAAGTTAGGGACTGCCTTGATTCTTCTCTGGATGATGAATGATGCATGCTCGGGTTGCCTTTGCACGGAAATCCACTGTGATGCCCCAATTAGCCTCTGTTTTGCAATGATTTCTTGGAAAGCGCGCCAAGCCTCGAAAGACTGCTGATTCTTGATTTGTTACAACAGAGAGCAGGAAAAGGGCATGGCAATGTATTTTTACAAATGTATGCATGTCTCGATCCTCGTGCCACCAATCATGCATTTCGATGCATGATGGCCGAGGAGTCGAATTGTGCAACTCAATATAGAATGAATGCACATGAAAACAAAACAAAACCTAGACTCCATCATGGATAATCCGGAGTGTCGGCGATTGGGAATTGAGACACGTTCCGTCACTCGGAGTACGAAACGTACCTCGTTTCCCGTGCTCGGGCTAACTCCTATCCCGAACACAATGCAATATGCATGACATGCATGAATGCAACTACTATACAACCTAGCATGCACAATGCTATGAAATGGCATACACGATGCACGAGATAACATGGCATACACAATGCGCTAACATACAATCTAGCATACGTAATGCTATGAAATGAAATGGCATATACAATGCACAATGGACTTATACCAACATGAGTGGACCTCAGCCACACTCACATAAGAGGCCATGAGATGAAAATGAGACACTCGAGATGCGTGCACGCATGCACGCAAACCGAGGACCGACCCTAAGGCACCAAATGCCACTCTAACAAGACATGGCAAGGCATGGAACATGGCATACTAGCATGCAAATTTTAGCGCTAAAATATGACCCGAAACAGCCCCGAATCATGACAATAAAGCACCCGATGCATGAAATGAGACTCGAAACATGAAATTAGGTACATCAAATGACTTGTAGCTACATCAAGCATGAATTATTTGATCATGACATGTAAAGACAGATTCAAGGCAGCCCCAAAAAAAGCATGTTTACAGTTTTAAGCAAGGCCAAACAGCAAACACAAATGGGGCTAAGCTAGCATGCAAAAATGGCCCTAAATGTGAGATAAAGGAGCAAGTCACAGCTGCTGGCCCCAAACAGGAGAGGGTCCTTCAACAATGTTTAAGAGGGACCCAAAAAATGGCATTTTACAGTTTATGACCGAGCCAAAAACAGTACACAAGCATGCTCAAAATACAATGCAAAATAAGGCCCAAAAGAGAGCTATAACACAAAGTACAAAAAGGATGCTTTAAACAATAAATGACCCTTAATGAAACATGAAGAGGGGGTCAAAATAAGGCTGTTTTCAGTTCGGACCAAAGTCCAAAAACAGAAGCACAGGAGGCTAACAAATCATGCAAAAATATGGCCAAAAGAGAGATATAAAGGCAAGTGATAAATAGAAACCTCAAACAGCAATGAGCCCTTCAACAATGTTTAATAAGGGCTCAAAATAAGCCACTTCTCAGTTCATGAAAGAGCTCAAAACAGTTTATAAATAGGCCAAAAATACTACACAAGAAATAGGCATACAAAAGAGATAATGAAGCCAGTGCAACAAGGAGGCCTCAAACAGTGAGAGGCCCTTAAACAAAAGTGAAAAGCAGCTCAAAAAAATGTCACTTTCAGTTAGGGTCGGAGCTCAAAACAGCAAGCAAGTATGGCTAATGTATAAATCAAGAAAAGGCTAGAAAAGGGAAAAATGAAACTCACCCTTGAAGACTATGCCTTGACAGCCTCTTGGCTTGAGTTTGGTGGCTCCTAGGCCTTGAAGAACAACCTCCAGCTGCTGGAATGGAGGATGGAAGGGTGGGGCTATGGGTTGGTGAAGAAATGAGTGTAGGATTAAGGATGTAGAGAGAAAGAGAGATACAAGGCAAGAGGCTTGGGGGAATTTTTTGTAACCCTAATAACAGAGCTGGAGCTTCTTTTATATAGGCCAGAAGGGGGGGAAAAGAGGGGAAAAAATGGAGGGAAAACAATCCAAGTTTCCCTCCAAAAATGCACCCCTCGGATACACAATCTGGGGGGAAAAGAGATGTATATTTGCACTGTACTTGATGCAAGGAGCATGGCCGGCCAGTTGTTGGGACTGTAGGTGGCCGGCCGGCTTTCCCCATGGCCGGCCGACCAAGGGTCAAAAGGGTCAAGTATGATTGGTAGCCGGCCACCACAGAAAGAGAGCCTCCCATGTGTGCACAACACAACCCTGTAATCAAAAATTGGAGAAAGTGAACCAGGAGAGAGAACAACCCACTTTTAGGAGGGGTTCAAAAGAGTCAAAAGGAATTACTGGCCGGCCACCAAATATTGGTGGCCTCCCAGATGTGTACATCACAAATATAGGGTTTAGGGTGCAAGAAAATGGCCCAAGGGTAGTCAACATTGGCTTTGAAGTGAGAAAAATCGAGCGACGAAGGGCAATGAAGGGATAAAGTTGGCTAACAGAACAATTACTGGCCTCCCATCCTCCTATGACCTTCCTAGCAATGAAACAGAGGTCCCTGCCAAAAATGAACCAAAACCGATGCAAAATGAAGGTTCGGGGGCCAGAACGCGCAGTTCGGGGCCCCGAAAACTGACTGTTAGGCACCGGGAGTGGTGTTCGACCACGAAGTTGGTCTCTCGGACCACAGTGTCCCTCAAAAGGGAGCAAATAAGATGTATGCCAAAAACCAGGGCAAACAGAGGTGGTTAAGCGGTCCCGAACCGAGGCACACGGCCAACGGCTCTGAAAAATCAGAAACCGGGCTCCAAACGGGCAAAATGGCCTACGACCACGAAACGTAGCCTACGGCCACTGAGAGATGATCTACGAGACCTCTCCCTCCCTTCGGGAAGAGAAAACAGAGAAAACAGAGCCTGGTTCGTAAACCGAGGCAAAGCATGAAAGAGTCTGGAAGTTCGAATGCAAGGCTCGCAGTCGAGACTCTGAAACTTCTGAACAAGCACAATATGCAATATCACCGAGTGCTCAACTGGTGACGTCTGAGTCTCAAGGTCGGTCAAAAATGGAGTGTCTACAGTTGCCCCTCTTTGACAGAACTCGAAAGTCATAAGTGACGGGAGTGAATGTCAAAGCCTAGAGACGACCCATTTTTGACAAGGCCGAAGACTTAGACATACAAAATAACACAGATGTGCCCGCAGGCATGCCCGCAGGCAGGCCGACCTGCCAGAAAAAGTGAATGGCCGGCCTGCCAGAAAAAGTGGCCGGCCGGCCACTTTGCCAAATCCGGGGGCAATTTTGTCCTTTTAGCCTCTTTTCTATAAATACACTTACCCAAACACTTTGAGCTCATAAGTGCAGCTCCGAAATCCTCCTCTCTAGCTTCCCAAACCATTTTCTCCCTCAGATCTGTGCTCTATACGCGTTTTCCAACGTCCCACGCAAGTTGTTATCGCGAAATCTTTCAGTTTCAAGCACTTTGAATCGATTAAATTTTGGTTTCGGGGCTTCTTTTCTCATTTTCGCCACTTGAGGTGAGTTTGTCTCAATATTTGGAAGATTTTCTCGGGAGTTGACTTTTGTTGACTTTTTCATTTCCCGAGAGTTGACTTTCGTTGACTTTTTCCAATTTTGGCTCATTTTTGCTCATTTTTTGCCCCTTTTGCAGATTTTTTGGAAATGGCGGGTCAATTTCCCCACGGCGGAGGTTCTCCAGGCGCCGAAGGCGAGCCTGACATCATGTGTCTGCCTCCGAGGGTTCGCCCCTTCATACCCGAGAGGTATGACCCACCAGTACACGTTCTTCCACGGGCTGTTTTTCATCATTTCACCGAGTTCGACGAGCGAGCACCCGGGGATCTCCTCCTGCGGGAGCCTGAGTATCATCTCTCCCATGAGGCACGAGAGGTATTTACTTCGTTTTTACCTTTTCTGTAACGTATTATGAATTTTTCTTGTATTCTGTTCGCACTCTGAACACACGATTCAATCACTTGAATTTCTGAACACTCAGCCTATAAATTGATTGTGAACACACAGCACACACCGGTTGAGGGTTGAACACGCAGCTCACACACTGATTTTCTGAACACACAGTCCAAATTGAAACGCAGCCCACACTGATTGAGAGTTGAACACGCAGTCCAAACACTGATTTTCTGAACACACAGTCCAAATTGAAGGTGAACACGCAGCCCACACTGATTGAGAGTTGAACACGCAGCTCACACACTGATTTTCTGAACACACAGTCCAAATTGAAGGTGAACACGCAGCCCACACTGATTGAGAGTTGAACACGCAGTCCAAACACTGATTTTTAGAGCATACAGCCCAAATTGAAGATGAACACGCAGCCCACACTGATTGAGAGTTGAACACGCAATCCAAACACTGATTTTCTGAACACACAGTCCAAATTGAAGGTGAACACGCAGCCCACACTGATTGAAAGTTGAACACGCAGTCCAAACACTGATTTTCAGAGCACAGAGCCCAAATTGAAGGTGAACACGCAGCCCACACTGATTGTCTGTTGAACACGCAGTCCAAACACTGATTTTCAGAGCACACAGCCCAAATTGAAGGTGAACACGCAGCCCACACTGATTGAGAGTTGAACACGCAGTCCAAACACTGATTTTCAGAGCACACAACCCAAATTGAAGGTGAACACGCAGCCCACACTGATTGAGAGTTAAACACGCAGTCCAAACACTGATTTTCAGAGCACACAGCCCAAATTGAAGGTGAACACGCAGCCCACACTGATTGTCTGTTGAACACGCAATCCAAACACTGATTTTCTGAACACACAGTCCAAATTGAAGGTGAACACGCAGCCCACACTGATTGTCTGTTGAACACGCAGTCCAAACACTGATTTTCAGAGCACACAGCCCAAATTGAAGGTGAACACGCAGCCCACACTGATTGTCTGTTGAACACGCAGTCCAAACACTGATTTTCTGAACACACAGTCCAAATTGAAGGTGAACACGCAGCCCACACTGATTGAGAGTTGAACACACAGTCCAAACACTGATTTTCTGAACACACAGTCCAAATTGAAGGTGAACACGCAGCCCACACTGATTGTCTGTTGAACACGCAGTCCAAACACTGATTTTCAGAGCACATAGCCCAAATTGAAGGTGAACATGCAGCCCACACTGATTGTCTGTTGAACACGCAGTCCAAACACTAATTTTCAGAGCACACAGCCCAAATTGAAGGTGAACACGCAGCCCACACTGATTGAGAGTTGAACACGCAGTCCAAACACTGATTTTCAGAGCACACAGCCCAAATTGAAGGTGAACACGCAGCCCACACTGATTGTCTGTTGAACACGCAGTCCAAACACTGATTTTCTGAACACACAGTCCAAATTGAAGGTGAACACGCAGCCCACACTGATTAAGAGTTGAACACGCAGTCCAAACACTGATTTTCTGAACACACAGTCCAAATTGAAGGTGAACACGTAGCCCACACTGATTGAGAGTTGAACACGCAGTCCAAACACTGATTTTCAGAGCACACAGCCCAAATTGAAGGTGAACACGCAGCCCACACTGATTGTCTGTTGAACACGCAGTCCAAACACTGATTTTCTGAACACACAGTCCAAATTGATTTTTTTCAGAGCACACAGCCCACTTACTTTACTTTGCACGCAGCCTATTCATTTCATTTGCGCGCAACTTATTCATTTTATGCTGAAACACCTATTCATTCTGAATGTAGGTGACTTCTCGCAATGTGCGGGGGTATGGCTCCACTGCGGCGAGAGACTGGTATGCTGAGCTCCCGGAGGCTGTTCGGGATTTGGTTGACTTGACGGGGTTTGGGCCCTTCTGTTCTGGGCTATCCCGTTGCCCTGCTAGGACGACGCTGATGGCTGCCTTGGTGGAGAGATGGTGGGACACCACCAACTCCTTCCATTTTTCCGCTACAGGGGACTTGACTATGACCCCCTTTGACTTTGCCATACTGACTGGCCTGGACATGGGAGGTTGGCCTATCCCTTACGATGAGGACATGGGTCGGTGGGAGGCTGCCTGGATATATTTGCTGGGGGCTCGCCCACCTGTTGATAGAGCTTCGGGGAGAGTCCGATACACCTGGTTCTCTTCCCATTTCCGACGGGTGGAGATGGAGCCCGGGACTCCTGATGAGGCGGCACAGTATGCCCGCGGCTTCCTGATGTTCCTTTTCGGGACCACTTTGTTTGCCGACAGGGGGAACACTGTAGGGCTCTATCTGCTGAGTGCTTTGGTGGACCCATCACAGGTCAGGCGATACGACTGGGGTGGCGCCGGCTTGGCTACCCTTTATTGCTATATGAGCGCGACCTCCCGCAGACGGGGGGACTTACTCGGCGGCTATTGGAGAGCCTGGGACGTACTTTCTGCCCTCTTGATTTACATTTCTGCCCCTTATTACTCGCACATTGCACACACGGCGCACTTTATATTCTGTATCATGTACTTTGCCCTCAGCACTTCGTATCCTGCTTTGTTTTCCACAGTTGTGGGTCTATGTATATTTCCCGACATTGGCCCCGGAGTTGATGGTAGTGGCACCCCTCATGACCCCATACTCACTGGTATTTGAAGGCCAGCACCAGCCAAGACCTCGGGAGTCTCTCCTTTATCTGCGGCAGTATTTTGACACAGTGCGGTCGTCAGAGGTATTTCAGAACTCTCAGTTCTTTCGGTTTTCATTTTTGATTTGTCCTGTACATTTTTGATTTCTGCTTGGTTTATGCGTCTGTTATCCGCAGATTACATGGCAGCCATGGGCGCCTTTAGGTGAGAGTATCCGATTCCAGTTTGCCGGAGGGTGGGGTGCCTCCCGGTACAGGATTTTGTTCGAAGGGCCAGTTGGCAGGGCCTGGTTTTTGGGAGACCGCTTCTTGCGTCAAGTCTGGGGGTACACTTCTCAAGACCCTCCTTCAGCACCCCCAGTTGATATGCGGATTGCTGATATGCTCATTTCCCAGGATGTTGTTAATGCTATGCTGGGTACTGACGCCTTGCTACATCTGGAGGAGGGGGATTACGCTACTTACTGCCACATATACCTGATGCCTCCACTGACGGGAATTTGCACTCCGACGATGAGGCCTGCTGGCATGCCATCTTCGAGCCAGGCCCGGGCTCGGGCTGCAGACGCCCCTTCCACCAGCAGGGCTGGTACATCTAGAGGTGGGAATGGATTGGTTCCCCCGATTCCTCCGACTTATCCTCATCCCGGATGGCCAAACATGCCGGCCGAGTTAACAGGATGGCGGTACGGGACCTCCTACACGATTCCGATAGAGCCTCCCATGCCTGACCATCGATATATCATTGATCCCGACTCACCGCCGGTATGCCCCATTGTTTTTCATCTATCATTCAAATGCTTAGACATTCCTTTATTCACTAATGATTATGAGCTCGTATCTGCAGCCACCCAGAGAGTACATGGAGGGGGTGATTGGATTGGTGGCCTCACTTGAGGGCATGGTTTTGCGGAAAGAGGCGCAGCTGTCCGTCATGGGTTTCCAGGTACTCTTTAGTTTTCTAACATTTATCATACTTCTGATGATATGTTGATTTCTACTGCATTGATAGGCTACTTGTGTAGAGCACACCTGACACACACCTCATTTATGCATTGTGTTTACATGTACCCACTTCATGTAGTTTTCTCGCATCCGCATCTGATGTACATATTTGGACTGATGTATTTGAATTGAACTCTTTATTTTCAGATGCCCCCGGTATATGCAGAGCCGCAGGCCAGGCCACCTTGGCCTTCTCGAGGAGCTGGGCTATCTAGGCCTTTTCGAGGAGCTGGGCCATCCAGGCCTTTTCGAGGAGCTGGAGGGAGGCCGTCTCGTAGGCGCAGGGCACACATTATAGAGGAGGAGCCCGATGAGGATGAGGAGGAGGAGGCTGCAAATCGTCAGTCAGAGACATCAGCTGACAGAGAGGACGGCTCCGGTCTTGGTTCCGGGAGTGGAGGCGAGGCTGAGGGGGATCCCGAGGGTGACGACTCTGATTCAGATGATGACGATGGCAATGGTGGCAGAGAGGCTATTCCGCAGAAGAGGACGAGGAGGGCCTCTTATTCTTGCTCTTGAGAGCGCAGATGTAGCCGTTTCCTGTTTTATTTATCTTTTTACTAGTTGTTGTAGCACATTTGTACATTATCGGGCAGTTTTATTTTTGTAAAACTTGTGCCTTAGTCTGTAAAATGTTGTAATAAGCGAGGCATGATGGAATGAAACAGCTTTTGAAAAAAGTGTTGTATTTTAAACTCTTAGCATCATATCGCATCATTTTGCACCATAATGAGATTGAATGGAAACGTGCATTGTGCATTTTGCCCAGTCAGGTAGTGAACCGACGCAACAACTTAACTTTCTGAGATATAACAAAACCTTAGCAAGTTTACAACTCGATAAGCAAAACACAATAGTATTGACAACTCAAGACTCAAACTAAAATTGCTTACACAAAGAGTAACAACTCGAAAACAAGAAACACGACAGCTCGACAAACAACTCGATAAGCAAAACGACAACTCGATAAACAAAACAACAACTCGATAAACAAAACGACAACTCGACAAACAAAAATTAGCAAAACAAAGTGTACTCCGAACGATCTGGGCAACGGAACGCATCCAAAACAGAGGGAAGTAGAGGCCTTCGACACTTCCGTTGCAGGGAAATGCTTGAAACTTTTTCTTGGAGGGTACAACAAGGCTAAAAACACACATTGGAGCATGGCCGATTGCTTTTTGGAGCCGGCCGGCCAGATTTATTGCAAGGGGGGGCTGCCGGCCAGTTTTTGAAAAAGGAAATGGCCGGCCTGCCAGAAAAGATGGCCGGCCGGCCACTTAGTCCAGCAACCGTCAAATTTTTGACACTTGTCCCTCGAATAATGTCTTTCCCTCTTTAAAAGCCTTAGCCCGTGGTTCATTCAATTCACCTTAGTTCACAAATGGAGGCGTTTCTCGTTGAAAATCTCACAGCTTGGATCGCTTCTCTAGATGGTTCGGAAAAGCTGAACTTCCGGGGTTTCAGCTTGAATGCACTGTTCACGTTGAGTCGCACCCCGCTGCACCTTCCTTTCCTCCATGCCGTGGCGAGGTTTTGGAACCCGGTGACGCATGTCTTTAGCTTTGGCGGGCAAGAGGTATGTTCGACTTTTGAAGATTTTCAAGTTTTGATGGAATCTGAAAGTCATGAAGAGATTTTGCCCCAGTTTCGCTTTGGCCACGCCCAAGCTTTAGGGCGAATGTGTGGACTCACCGCACACGACGCTCGGTCTCTAATCTGTAATGGGGAACTGGATATCCTCGATCTGATTCATCTCTTTTCTGACGCTAGTGACCGCAGTAACCATTATTGGCAAGGTCTCCGACAACACGCTCTTTGCTTGTGCCTGCTATCTCACTTTCTGCTTTCTCCGGGCTTTAGCGAATCTAGCATTCGTCTGATTGAAGTCGCTCAAGGCTTGAAAGAAGGAAAGAGTTTCATCGCCATGACCTTGGCCGAGACGCTGATGGGCTTGGATGCTCTCCATCGCCGGGAGACGACTAGATTTGCTGGGAGTCCACTACTACTGCAGGTAATGTTTCCCACCCAATCTTACATATGTATTTGCTCACATCACTCAGCCCTCAGGCTCAATTTTTCTCACAAAACCCTTGTCTCACTTTTCTCTCATCGTACACCTCTCTATTCTTTATTCTCTCATTTTTTCATCCCTCCCCAGGTGTGGTTGATGGACAAATTGCAGGTTATGGATTCTTGCCCAGCCTACTCAGCTCGAGGCTATTTCTTTCGACAGCGTCTAGTTGATGCCCTTGATGAGGGGTGGTGGTTTGACTGGATGTGCAATTTGTCTGCAGATCGCATTGCTTGGCGTTGTCCTTGGCTCAATCTCCCGACAATGAGCTATAGCATGTCCCGGCTGATCGGGATCTAGTTGATTGGTCTGACCCACTGTGTGTTCTACTTTCCATTCCGGTTCCTGCGCCAGTTTGGTCATGATCAGATTTGCCCACCAGAGGGGATTGAGTACCCGGCTGCTTTCCCGGTTCGAGGTGCACAGCTTGCCCGATACGCTACAGCATGGAGGATTAGAGAACTCCTGGCCCCTGCTCCCACTTTCAGTTGCACTTTGTCTGACGAGTGCTTGGATTGGCTCAATGAGGAGGCACAGATTGGGCCTAGCTTGGCATCAGAGGCTTCGACCAACTCTGGGAGGGGGCACAGGGACACTTGACTTGACTATGCCCTGGATTTATTGCTTTACTAGTACTTTCAAGTTTTCTTTATGAATGCAATAAAAAAGCAACTTCGATTGTATGCAAGAGCAGGAGAACTCTGTTTTGAAATCAATGAAATTGAAGGTTGTGGTACTGAAAATTTTCGCTTTGGTCCAAAAATGGTCTTAGTTGTAAAGAGATTAATTTGAACAAAGCCAACTTTTATTAAAACTTTTCAAAACCATTTTCGATATGGAGCAGAACTGGACACGCCTAAGATCTGTCACTGAGATGCACAATCCCGGATCCTAGCAACTGGAAAGTTGCCCCTAGTCTAAATAGCACCGCGACAA
The DNA here is from genome assembly GCF_055761805.1 of Camellia sinensis. Taxonomy (NCBI): domain Eukaryota; kingdom Viridiplantae; phylum Streptophyta; class Magnoliopsida; order Ericales; family Theaceae; genus Camellia; species Camellia sinensis. The sequence continues at coordinate 59,419,336 of NC_138970.1, forward strand.
CGTGTGGCAACGGAAAGTTGCCCCTAGTCTGAATAGCACTGCACCGGAGATTGCGATAAACGTTGAAGGATAAAGATGACTGAGATGGTCAAAATGGACAAAGTTGATCGAGGAAAAGTTTATGGCTGAACTTCAGGGTGAAGCTGCCTATGTATCCCAAAGATGGGAATCAAGCCTTACGTAGTTCAGGCTTAGGTTCACTCGAGTATTTTCACTCTCCTTTTGCCCTCTAACTTTTGCCAAGGTCGCCCTTTGCGGGTTTTCAACCTTGCGAGCTCAGTTTTTATATTTTCTAATTTTTTGTGCTCTAACTTTTGCCTAGGTCGCCCTTTCAGATTTTCGGCCTAATGAGCCTCTCAAGGGTAATATTTCTTCAACTTGTCCATATTGATCGGTTGTGAGAACTCCAAGCCATCTAGATCCATCAGAACCACAGCTCCACCTGACCAGATAGCTTTGATGATATAGGGACCAGTCCAATTAGGTCTGAACTTGCCCCTTGGGTCGTGGATGGGAGCTCGGTTGTCCTTGAGCACCAAATCTCTTTTCTTTAGATTCTTGGACTTAACTTTCTTGTTGAAAGCCCGGGCAATTCTGCGCTGATAACATTGAACATAGTACAGTGCTTTCAGTCTCCTCTCATCAAAAAGCATGAGTTCCTCAAACCTGCTCTGTTGCCAATCTGCTTCGGCTATTTGGCACTCAGCCAATACTCGTAATGACGGAACCTCAATCTCGATAGGTAGAACGGCCTCCATTCCATAAACTAATGAATACGGAGTCGCTCTGGTAGAAGTTCTAATTGAAGTCCTGTAGCCCCACAGAGCAAATGGCAACTTATCTGGCCAATCCCGGTAGGTTTCCACCATCTTCTGCAGTATGTGTTTGATATTCTTGTTGGCGGCCTCGACCGCTCCGTTGGTTTGCGGTCGGTATGTGGATGACTTATGAAAAGCCACGTCGTATTTCTCCAACAAGTCAATCACTTCCTTCTTGAAGTGGGAACCGTTATTCGAAATGACCTCGTTTGGGACCCCGTAGCAACAGATGATGTTATTTCTGATAAACTTTGCAACGTGCGACGCCTTCAACACCGCATATGATTGGGCCTCGACCCACTTTGTGAAATAATCTATCGCGACCAGGATGAACTCATGCCCATTCGACCCCTTTGGAGTGACAGCCCCGACCACATCAATTTCCCAAACTGAAAATGGCCATGGCGAAGTCATATTGTACAGTTTCGACGGCGGGATGTTCATGCGATTTGCATGAATTTGACACTTGTGGCATCGCCGGACAAAACCGATACAATCCTCCTCCATGGTGGACCAGTAGTAACCCTGTCTGAGGATCTTCCGTACCAGCATTACTCCGTTCATATGTGCGCTGCATTCTCCTCCATGGATGGCCTCCATCAGGCGCTTTGATTCCTCGGCTTCGACACACAATTTATGCATTCCCAGATGACCTCTCTTATACAGCTTACCCCCACAGATGATGAACTGAACAGCCATTCTTCTGATTGCCCTTTTATCCTTGGCATTTACCCCTGGTGGGTATGCTTCCTTCTCCAAGAAGTTCCAAATGTCATAATACTAGGGGTTTCCGTCCTGAACCTCATCTATAGCAGCAATCGACTCGTAGGCTGGTGCAAATTTCTGGTCAATGATGACTGGACGCATCCGGATTCCAAACGGGATGTCTATCATGGAAGATAGAGTTGCTAGAGAATCTGCGAACCTATTGTTCTCTCTTGGAAGATGAGCAAAGTTTAGCTTCTCGAACCTAGGAATTAACAAGTCCAAGGTTTGGTGATACATCATCATCTTTTCTTCTTTGACTTTCCAGTCTCCTTTTGCTTGAGACACAACAAGATTCGAATCCCCGATGACATCCAACCGTCTTGCCCCTAGTTCCAGGGTTGCTTCTAGACCGGCAATACATGCCTCATATTCAGCTTTGTTGTTCGAGACTTTGAACCGGAGTTTGAAGGCTAGGGAGATACGGGAATTGTCGGGTGCTATCAGCAACACTCCTATCCCATACCCGTATTGATTTGACGCTCCGTCAAAGTACATCGTCCAATATTCGTCGCCGATGTACAAAATGGCTTCATCTGGGAATAAGTACTCAACTGCTTCACCTCCTTCTACTGGATGATCGGCTAAGAACTCTACCACTGCTCTTCCCTTGACTGACTTGCGTGTTACATATTTCAGATCGAATTCGGAGAGCAACAGCAACCAACGAGCTAGCCTACCCGTAAGTGCCGGTTTCTCGAAAAGGTATTTGATGGGATCCAGTCGTGAAGCCAACATTACGGAGTGAGCTAACAGGTAGTGCCGCAGCTTCCTGGTAGCCCATACCAAAGCTAAGCAAGCCTTCTCTAATGGTGTGTAGCGAGTCTCGTACTCTAGCATCTTCTTGCTCAGATAGTAGATGGCCCTCTCCACCTTATCCTCTGATTCCTGTGCGAGCATGCAGCCCATTGTGGTCTCAGTCACTGAGAGGTACAATATCAACGGTTTTCCCGGCTCTGGCGGTGACAACACGGGCGGGTTCTGCAAGTATTCTTTGATCTGTTCAAAAGCAGCTTGACATCGGCCGTCCCATTAGAATTTCTTGCCTTTCTTCAGGAGACCAAAAAGTGGTTCACAAGTCAAGGTTAACTTTGAGCTAAACCGTCTTATGAATTACACTTTACCCAGAAAGCCTCGCACCTCCTTTTCAGTCCTTGGTGGTGGCATTTCTAAGATGGCCTTGATTTTTGAAGGGTCGACCTCGATGCCCCTTTGTGTAATCAGAAATCCCAGCATTTTTCCCGCTGTAACACCGAATGTACACTTCTGAGGATTCAGTCGCAACCGGAATTCCCTGATCCTTTGGAAGAACTTTTACAAGGCGGTGTAGTGGCCCTCTCTTTCTTTGGACTTGACAATCATGTCGTCCACATACACCTCAACCTCTTTGTGGATCATGTCGTGCAATATTGTGGTCGCGACCCGTTGATAAGTAGCTCCGGCATTCTTCAACCCAAACGGCATTACTCTGTAGCAGTATGTCCCCCACGGGGTGGTGAAAACAGTTTTTTCTCTGTCTTCTGGTGCCATTACTATCTGATTGTACCCTGAGAAGCCATCAATGAATGAGAGCAAAGCATGCCCTGCTGTGAAATCCACCAACTCGTCGATATGTAGTAAGGGAAAGTCGTCCTTCGGACTGGCTCTGTTTAAATCCCTGAAATCCACGCACACCCGGATCTTGCCATCCTTCTTCGGCACTGGAACGATGTTGGCAAACCAAGTCGGGTATTCGGAAACCAGCAGGAAGCCTGCATCGATTTGCTTGGTGACCTCTTCCTTAATCTTGAGAGCCCAGTCCAGGCGGATCCTTCTGAGTTTCTGTTTGACAGGTCGAGCCTCGGGGTCAAGGGGGATCCGGTGCTGTACAATCTCAGGATCGATCCCAGGCATGTCTTCGTAGGACCACGCGAAAACATCTTTGAAATCTTTTAATAAAGCAACTAGGCGCTCGCGTTCCTCCGAAGACAACGTGGACCCGATCTAGACCAGTCGCAGGTCCTTCTCAATACCAATATTCACGATAATGATTTCATCCGTTAAGGGTTTGACAAATCTCTCCTACTCCTGCTCAATTAAACGTTGCAAAACCGGAGGAATTTCTTCCTCGTCGTTTTCATCAAAATTTTGAAAGTCTGAATCTATGCAATAAATTAAGGGCACAGAAAAGTACTCAGAAACCACAGTTACTTGATTCTCATTAAGCTCATCCAAATCGTCCGAAATCTCGGTTACAACAGACTCAAACGAGAAAGAAAAAGACGACCTGGACATAACTGTGGCATCCGGGTTATCATCCCCAGGATTACCAGACTCAAACTCAGTCGAGCTGGAACCTGATTCCGACTCACAGGACTCGATGGAATCAGATTCCGGCTCACTACCTGACCCGGTGCTGTTAGACAAGAATCCCTCTTTGTACTGCCAAGTAAGAGAGGGTGCGATAGATGCATCCAAAATAGTCGCTGGAAGGCCCGCAGCCGTTTCATCCCCGATCACGCATATCGAGAAGTTATCCCCCAAGTACTTATGGTCGATCGGAGGATCTGAGAGTAGACTTGCCAGCGCTACCCCCATTTCAAGTCCGGTGTCCTCAGACTGCACTTTCTTGCTCTGTTCAACCTCAGCTGATGGGTCTGTCTGCTCTTCGGCAACGTCATCCCCGGGTAGTTGCAGGTCGAAGAAGATCTCGAAACCTGGCACGTGCTTCTTCTCCACGTTTAGCCATGGCTCTGGGAAGCCGCAAAACGGAAAGTCCTCCCCCTCCCGAACGAAATGTCCGTTCAGGGTACCCCAAATAGGCCTATGCATTAATTCGAAAGGCTTCCCAGCCTGCTTTGCTCTGGCTCTTTCGGCCATTTCCTTTCCCTTCCTCACCCAGTCCTCTTTGGTGGGCAGATAACCCAAGCCAAAGGTATGAGGGTTGTGTGGCACTTCGGCCAATGCTGAGACACCCTTCCGGTCGCTCCTTCCCAATCCCATCCCGGGGATGTGTTGTAACTTGTTCATGAGGTAGACGGATTGAGCACTGACATACACCCCCTCATTCACAGCCATAATATTCTGTACCACTCGAGCCTCAGCCAAAGTGAACCCTGATAAGAACACATCCTCAGTGCCATGCTCGATTTCTAAGACTGGTGTGGACACTTCCGGTGGCGGATGGATTGATGAATTCCCAAAGACAATAGCTACCCCTTTCCCGTGAGGGTACTTCTAGGAATGGCAACGGGGCGGGGCGGGACGGGGCCGGGGATCACCCTCCCCGTCCCCGATCCCCGATGGTCAAATTTTCCCCGGCCCCGGTCCCGATCCCCGACAGGAAATTTATCACTACCCCCACCCCCGCCCCCAACGGGGATCGGGTTTCCCCGACCCCGAGCAATCCCCGGCTAAAAAAAAAAATTCAGAAAATACTACAACAACACCATCATCCAAGACAGATCTGAAACAGATCTAAAAACAAAAACAAAAAAATTGTGAAACAGATCTGGAAAAAAAAAATTCAGAAAATACAATATCATCATCCGAGACAGATCAGACCTGAAACAGATCTAAAAACAAAAAAAAAATGAAACAGATCTGAAAAAAAAATTCAAAAAATACGACAACATCATCATCCGAGACAGATGAGATCTGAAACAGATCTTAAAAAAAAAAATGTGAAACAGATCTGAAAAAAAAAAAAAAATCTGATCTGTGAGCAGCGGTGGTGGTCGGCGACGTCGAGAAATGAGGGAGTGCATGAGAGATGCTGTGTGGTGGCGATGGATTTGAGAGAGAGATAGAGAACTCAGTGAACCAGAGGAAGATGAGAGACGGAGACGAGGTAGTGCAGAGAGAGACAAGATCTGAGGTGAAAAAGGTAAAGGCAGTGGTTTATATCTAAGGTAAAGTCAGTGGTTTATCAAAAAAAATAAAAAAAAAAGGTAAAGTTAGTGGTTATATATATATATATATATAAGGGTAAAATCGTAATTTAATATCGGGGATAAACCGGGCCAGGGATCGGGGACGGGGCCGGGCCGAGGACGGGACTGGGACACTGATCCCCGTCCCCGGCCCGAATATGTTCGGGGATTGATTTTTAAATACCATCCCCGTCCCGTCGGGGGTATTTTTCAGGGAAAACCCACTCAATTCGGGGTCGGGGGTCGGGGTCCTCATCGGGCCGGTTTTAAATTGCCATCCCTAGGTACTTCAGCATCTGATGCAAAGTGGAAGAGACTGCCTTGACCTGGTGCAACCACGGTCGCCCCAAAAGTAGGTTAAAGGTTGCGAGAACGTCCAAGACATGGAATTCAATGTTGTGTTGTCCTGGACCAACCTGAGTCTGAATTTTGACAGTCCCCATCACTTCCCTGCTAGTGTTATCATAGCCTCTGATCACCTGAGTAGTCGACACGAAGTCCGAGAGTTTCAACTCGATTGCATATGCTGTTCTGGCTGGGTAGACGTTGATGGCGGACCCGGTATCAACAAGTACCACCGGTATCCACTTGTCTCTACATTCCACGGAAACGTAGAGGGGTTTGTTATGATTTGTGCCCTCAGGCGGTAGTTCTTTGTCTGAAAAGGTTAATGCCGGGGAACCTCCTCCCGGAAAAACCAGCCCAACTAGCTGTTCTGGTGTAGTATCTATAGAGAGTTTGGACTTGTCCATGACAGCTAAGACAGCCTGTCTGTGCACCCGCGACGTCATAAGCAGTCCCCAGATGGAGATGTCTGCTTGTATCTTCTTTAGCTGTTTCAGTACAGCTTCCTCTTCGATCTGCTTCTCTTTTTGCCTCTCGGCTTCTTTGTCTTTCCCAGATGTCTCGGGTTGGTCTAGGTGCGGGGGCTTGAAGTACCGCCCACTTCTTGTCATGTGATCAACCTCATCGAGGTACCAGGTGTCATCCGGTTGATTGCTTCCCCAGTCTTCGTCTGTGTGGGCAAAACATAAGTCATCGTCTTCCCACCACATTCCGTTGGCATTCAAAAGGCACCTGTATGGCTCGGGCATGTTTGTACTCACAACACTCTCAGCCTACATGCTCACAGCATCCTCTGTTCTTGTGCCCGCAGCACTTCCGATTCCCTCATGGATTTTGGCTTTCCCGATTCTCTCAGAACCCTGTTGTTCTACCTGCGTCAGTGCAGTTTGTTGCTCAACTTCCCCCGCATTCACAAGGCTTCTGTCCTGAGCGAAATTCTTTGTACCGGCGCTCTCCGGCAATATAACCTGACTTCCGGCCCTTCCAGCCACAGTTGATACTCCTGCCCCTGCTGGGCCCTGTTCTGGTTGGGATCCTTCCACTACATCTGGCTGATCATCCATCCATCCAGTGGCCTCTGCCGATTCCTCATAATCAAACCAGTTGACTGCTGCGCCCCCTGATTCTTGGTCATCGAAAAACTGTAGGTTGGCAAAGTCCTCCTCCATAACCGTCAAATCATTTGCCCCTTGCTCAAATCTGTCCCCCTAGATCACACACAGCTCTTCCTTTTCTGGCAATTCCAAACCCAGCCCAATCCAGCCTGTTGACAAGATGTACTCACTCGAATCATAGACTTCCCCAGCAAAACTCTGCTCAATCCTAGACTCAACTATTCTATTCTTTTCTGAAGTCTGCCTTGCCCCATCTTCGATGGTCACCACCGTCGGCTCTGGTTGGGTTGTGGAGATGTCCAACATGCACAAAGAGTTAGTGCAGTCGGGAAGGAGCACCTCCGGCTTAGGTAGATGGGTAGGAGTAATATAGATGCTAGGATCGTAAGACACGACCCCAATCTGGATGAGATTGACTCTTTTGGGAGGTGGAGCTTGGTTGTGTGTAGGGAGTGGATTGGTTGTGACGTTAGGTCTCTTTAGAGGTAAAATCACATTTTTGTCAACGAGGTCTTGAATCTCGTGACGCAGCCTGAAACATTGGTCAGTATCATGACCGTCCTGCTGGTGATATGCACAGTACTTGGCTGGGTTGTGAGAGGGTGGAAGTGGATTTGGTAATGGCCTCGGCTCTAGGGGTTTTAGATGCCCCTTTCTGATTAAGACCCCCAGAGCCTTGGACAAAGGCATGTACAGTGGGGTGAAGGTTCTTTGGCCTCTGGGCTGGTGTTTAGTGGTTTGGATATTACTTCCGGATGCACCGGAGAAGGGTGTGGCTACCATGGGTCTCGGAAGAGGAGGGGGAATAGTGGTGACCATGCTCACCTCTAAAGCTCTTGCAGTTACAGCGCCACTCGGGCTTGCATTGTTGTTACGGTTGAAAGTCCTCCTCGGTTGTTCCCTATCCTGGTCAATCAGACCTTGCTTCATCGCATCCTCAATTTGTACCCCCATCTCGTGTAAATCTGAGAAGGTGGGAAAGGGGAGTACAATCATCTTCTGCATCAATTTCGGTTGGAGATTGCGCACAATCATCCTGATTTGGTCTTTGTCAGTGGGCCTCAAAGTCATCATCGATGCCTTCGCCCTCCATCGAGTTACAAAATCTGAGAAAGTCTCTTTGGGCTCCTGCCTCGTCGTTTCGAGATCACGAGTTGTAATCTCAATCTGAGTGTTGTACGAGTACTGTGCGACAAAGGCCTCAGCCATTTCATCCCAGCTTCTTTTTACCTCATCCTCTAACTTCGCATACCAGATGGCGGCCACACCCGACAGGGTTCGGCCGAACAGTGAAAGCTTTTGTGGTCAGGTCAGGCCCATTGGCCGCAGGATGTCTGAGAATAGCCGAAGATGGACCATGGGGTCGCCGGATCCATCGAAACGATCAATCTGCGGCATCTTGAACCTATCTGGCAATGTTACGGCCACATCGGTATATCCGTCCTCGATGTCCGGAATAGCCTTTACTCCTTGTGATTTCTTGAAGAGCTTCTCAAGCTTGCTCAGTTTCAGAGCTGTGTGGTCTATTTCGAACTTGAAAGGAGAGTCCGGGTGGTTGGGTGTATGGGTCTTGGACAGTTGAGGCGGAAGCAGGGGCAGAGCTGGCCCCGTTGGAAGGTTCGTGTCCTCTTGTATGTTCTGGACATTTGGCACGGTGTTCTGGGTGTTTGGCAGAGCATTCTGGACAGTAGGTGTCTGCTCGGGTAATGGAGCCCCTGGCGGAGGAGGAACTTGATGTGAAGCAGATGCCGCATTCTGCTGTTGCAGTCTAGTGATTAGCTCGGCCTGCTGGGCCATGATCGCGGCCTGCTATTTGGAGAACTCCGCTTGACGGGCGGCATCCTCCTGCATTTGTCTCATGCTCTCCTGCATTTGGCGCATCAGGGCTTCCATCCCTGATGTATTTTGCTGATCCATCCGACTAACTGGTATGTCTATTTCTATAGCAGCAATCGAGACCTCAGTCCTATTGCCCTCTGATGGAGTAACCCACTGTTCTGGCAACCTCTGTTCTGACACACTGCGCTTTCTTGGCCTTCTTCTGACAACGGGGGGTAGAGAATGGAACACTGGCTGTCCGTCATTAGATCCTCAGATCGATTGAGTCGACGACCTCGTGTCCAAAGTGCTTGGGGAATATCTACTGGGTTGGAAGCAATTGTGCTAAAACTGCCCTAGTAAAAAGATAAATAACGCAAATAAGGAAACAAACAAACAGATAAACGGACAACATAACAGCTTAAAGTAAATGCATGACACACAGCCGGGCATAACAACACACAGTCGATAAGCTGAATACACACTGTCCTCAAACACTGATTATTATCCCTGAATCACTGTCCCTGAAAACTGAATCTCTGATACCCGCAAATAACTGATCCTCAATCACTGACTGATGCCCGCAGGCCTGATGCTCAAACTCATACACTGATACATGCATTCCCTGTAGAGACGCACTTTAAAGCACATAACAGATAAGTGAGAGCCAAAACACCCCTATGTTGGGATAGGGTTTCCCTGTCCTATTTTGTCAGGAGCTAGGGTTTCACTATGCACGCAGCAGTTTCAAACAACCTAAATCGGGTAAGACCCCTGTCCTAGTTTGGAATGGTCACTACGGATTCCGAATATGCACTAGGTCGAATGGTCAAAAGGGTGCCCCGGTAAAACCGGGGTTTGTGTTCCCATACTGGTAGAGCCCACAACAGGTCAGCCTTATGGTCATGCCTTGACAAGACAAGCCTCCGGCAAACCGTTCAGGAATAGCAGATGGCAAACACGGTGTCCTAGGCGCACCAATGCAAATGCAATGCAAAGAAACACACAAGTGTAGTCAAAAGAAGATATCATGAGTTCGAGTCAAGTTCTCTAAATCCCCAGTAGAGTCGCCAGAAACTGTAGACGTCCCCAAACGCCCCGGGAGGGAAATCCCGTTCTGTTCATTTGGGGTCACTACAGCTCAGGACTCTCAAATTGTCACGGTTCTAAATCTGAACCAAAGAGTCCAAATCCGGCAAATCGTTTTGAGAAAATAGATTTTTGAAAGAAGTGCCAAACATGGACTGCTTTGCCAGATACAGAGTCGCCACCTAAATGTTTTATTTTTGGGAAATTTAGGAAACCCTGACTCGTTTGCCTAAGGCCACATGTCTGTCATCACCAAAGTTGCCTCGGCTCGGGAACTTGGGTACGATTGGGGAAGGTCACTTCGTGAGCACCCCCGCTCGCCCGATCAAAGATCGGCCTCTACTAACCATGATATCTTTTTTTTTAAAACATTATGTGTTCTTATTCCGGTTATTAGCTTAGATTTACTATGTGATGCGCACAGCATACAAGTATAGACTGGATCACCTGAATTGGAACAAAACATTTCATGTTTGTTTATTTTGAAAATGGTTTGATGGTGCTACCCGCAGGTAGGCTAAGATGTGGATTTGCCACCCTCAGGTGGGCTTAGAAAACATGATTTTGCCACTATCTAGTGGGCTTAAAACACACACTTGATGAATTGTTCCAATTCAAATAACCCAACCTTCACCCACAGGCATTCAGGCAGTTATATCACATAAGCACATAGCCTCATGGTAAGCATGCTATCATGACATTCACTCACACGCATGCAAGGATGCTAAAGCATAAAACTTACCGAGTACTCCAAGCCAAAACAAAAGCTAAGTTAGAAATCATGCATGATCCTAACTATACAGAAATACCTAATGCAACACATGCTAAAATGCAACTATAGCAGGCTCGGCTATTCTAAACATGGCATATGAGATGCAATAGCTAACAAGTATTCAACTTTGAAATTGAAATACAAATGCAGTTAGTATGATGCGCCGAGCCCGGTGCATGCAAAACAGATGAATGAATGCAAACATGCTATCATACTGTATGCTAATTGAAATATGCCCTAATCTAACCATCATAAGCTGGTAAATAAAAGGGAGAAAGACGTGGGGTTGGAAGACATACATCACACACACGCACGCTTATTACAACATTGCCCTCGCGCAGAGGGTCCGAAAGAATAATACAGTCCCAAATAAATATTACAGTCCAAATAATTACAAAATCCTAATTAATTACCAAATTAACTAAGAAAACAATAAAACTGGCATGCAAGCCAGGGACTGCCTTGATTCTTCTCCGGATGATGAATGATGCATGCTCGGGTTGCCTTTGCACGGAAATCCACTGCGATGCCCCAATTAGCCTCTGTTTTGCAATGATTTCTTGGAAAGCGCGCCAAGCCTCGGAAGACTGCTGATTCTTGATTTGCTGCAACAGAGAGCAGGAAAAGGGCATGGCAATGTATTTTTATAAATGTATGCATGTCTCGATCCTCGTGCCACTAATCACGCATCTCGATGCATGATGGCCGAGGAGTCGAATTGTGCAACTCAATATAGAATGAATGCACATGAAAACAAAACAAAACCTAGACTCCATCATAGATAATCCGGAGTGTCGGCGACTGGGAATTAAGACACGTTCCGTCACTCGGAGTGCGAAACGTACCTCGTTTCCCGTGCTCGGGCTAACTCCTATCCCGAACACAATGCAATATGCATGACATGCATGAATGCAACTAATATACAACCTAGCATGCACAATGCTATGAAATGTCATACACGATGCACGAGATAACATGGCATACACAATGCGCTAACATACAATCTAGCATACGCAATGCTATGAAATGAAATGGCATATACAATGCACAATGGACTTATACCAACATGAGTGGACCTCAGCCACACTCACATAAGAGGCCATGAGATGAAAATGAGACACTCGAGATGCGTGCACGCCTGCACGCAAACTGAGGACCGACCCTAAGGCACCAAATGCCACTCTAACAAGACATGGCAAGGCATGGAACATGGCATACTAGCATGCAAATTTCAGCGCTAAAATATGACCCGAAACAGCCCCGAATCATGACAATAAAGCACCCGATGCATGAAATGAGACCCGAAACATGAAATTAGGTACATGAAATGACTTGTAGCTACATCAAGCATGCATTATTTGATCATGACATGTGAAGACAGATTCAAGGCAGCCCCAAAAAAAGCATGTTTACAGTTTTAAGCAAGGCCAAACAGCAAACACAAATGGGGCTAAGCTAGCATGCAAAAATGGCCCTAAATGTGAGATAAAGGAGCAAGTCACAGCTGCTGGCCCCAAACAGGAGAGGGTCCTTCAACAATGTTGAAGAGGGACCCGAAACATGTCATTTTACAGTTTATGACCGAGCCAAAAACAGTACACAAGCATGCTCAAAATACAATGCAAAATAAGGCTAAAAAGAGAGCTATAACACAAAGTACAAAAAGGATGCTTTAAACAATAAATGACCCTTAATGAAACATGAAGAGGGGGTCAAAATAAGGCTGTTTTCAGTTCGGACCAAAGTCCAAAAATAGAAGCACAGGAGGCTAACAAATCATGCAAAAATATGGCCAAAAGAGAGATATAAAGGCAAGTGATAAATAGAAACCTCAAACAGCAATGAGACCTTCAACAATGTTGAAGAAGGGCTCAAAATAAGCCACTTCTTAGTTCATTACAGAGCTCAAAACAGTTTATACATAGGCCAAAAATACTACACAAGAAATAGGCATACAAAAGAGATAATGAAGCAAGTGCAACAAGGAGGCCTCAAACAGTGAGAGGCCCTTAAACAAAAGTGAAAAGGAGCTCAAAAAAATGCCACTTTCAGTTAGGGTCGGAGCTCAAAACAGCAAGCAAGTATGGCTAATGTATAAATCAAGAAAAGGCTAGAAAAGGGAAAAAGGAAACTCACCCTTGAAGACACTGCCTTGACAGCCTCTTGGCTTGAGTTTGGTGGCTCCTAGGCCTTGAAGAACAACCTCCAGTTGCTGGAATGAAGGATGGAAGGGTGGGGCTATGGGTTGGTGAAGAAATGGGTGTAGGATTAAGGGTGTGGAGCTTGGAAATGTAGAGAGAAAGAGAGATACAAGGCAAGAGGCTTGGGGGAATTTTTTGTAACCCTAATAACAGAGCTGGAGCTTCTGTTATATAGGCCAAAAGGGGGGGGAAATGGGGGAAAAAATGGAGGGAAAACAATCCAAATTTCCCTCCAAAAATGCACCTCCCGGATACACAATCTGGGAGGAAAAGAGATGTATATTTGCACTGTACTTGATGCAAGGAGCATGGCTGGCCAGTTGTTGGGACTGTAAGTGGCCGGCCGGCTTTCCCCATCGCCGGCCGGCCAAGGGTCAAAAGGTTCAAGTATGATTAGTGGCCGGCCACCACAGAAAGAGAGCCTCCCATGTGTGCACAACACAACCCTGTAATCAAAAATTGGAGAAAGTGAACCAGGAGAGAGAACAACTGTAACAAGCCCGCGGGGGACCTCGCTACAGCTCGGACTCGACTTTGTAGTCACGGTTCTAAGTCTGAACCAAAGAGTCCAAATCCGGCAAATCGTTTTGAGAAAACAGATTTTTGAAAGAAGTGCCAAACATGGACTGCTTCGCCAGATACAGAGTCGCCACCTAAATATTTTATTTTGGGAAATTTAGGAAACCCTGACTCGGTGCCAAAAGGCCACGTGTCCGTCATCACCAAAGTTGCCTCGGCTCGGGAACTTGGGTACGATTGGGGAAGGTCACTTCGTGAGCACCCCCGCTCGCCCGATCAAAGATCGGCCTCTACTAACCATGATATCTATTTTTTTTAAAAACATTGTGAGTTCTTATTCTGGTTATTAGCCTAGGTTACTATGTGATGCGCGCAGCATACAAGTATAGACTGAGTCGCCTGAATTGGAACAAAACATTTCATGTTCGCTTTTTTGAAAAAAAGGTTTGCTACCCTCAGGTAGGCTTGAAACATTTGATGATTTATTTCAATTTAAGTAACCCAACCTTCACCCACAGGCATTCAGGCAGATATATCACATAAGCAAGTAACCTCATGGTAAGCATGCTATTCATGGCAGTCACTCACATGCATGTAAGGATGCTAAAGCATAAAAACTTACCGAGTACTCCAAGCCAAAATAGAAACTACATTAGAAATCATGCATGATCCTAAGTATACAAAAATGCCTAATGCAACACATGCAAAATGCAACTATAGCAGGCTCGGCTATTCTAAACATGGCATATGGAATGTGACAACTAACATGTATTCAATTTGGAATTGAAAATACAATGCAGTTAGTATGATGCGCCGAGCCCGATGCATGCGAAACAAATGAATGATGCAAACATGCTGTCATACTGTATGCTAATTTAAACATGCCCTAATCTAACCATCATAAGCGGATAAATAAAAGGGAGAAAGACGTGGGGTTGGGAGACATACAACACACACACGCACACTTATTACAGTTGTGCCCTCGCGCAGAGGGTCCGAGTAAATATACAGTCCCAAATGAAAGAATATTACAGTCCGAATATTACAGTCCGAATAATATACAAATTCCTAATTAATTAATCAATTAACTAAGAAAGCAAATAAAACTGGCATGCAAGCCAGGGACTGTCTTGCTTCTGATGGATGATGCATGTCCGGGTTGTCTCGCGCAGAAATCCACCGGGATGCCCCAATTAGCCTCTGTTTAGTAGTTATTCTTGGAAAGCGTGCCGAGCTCCGAAAAGTTGTTGATTCTTCATTTTGCTGCAACAGAGAGCAGGAAAGGGGCATAGCAATGTATTTCACAAATATATGCATGCCTCGATCCTCGTGCCACCAATCACGCATATCGAGGCATGATGGCCGAGGAGTCGAATTGCACAATTTAATATGGGATGAATGCACATGAAAACACAACGAGACCTAACTCCATCATGGATGATCCGGAGTGTCGGTGACTGGGGATTTGAGATACATTCCGTCACTCGGAGTACGAAATGCACCTCGTTTCCCATGCCCGGGCTAACTCCTATCCCGAACACGATGCAATATGCATGATATGCATGAATGCAACTAAGATACAGCCTAGCATGCACAATGCTATGAAAATGATAGGTCTCGAAATGCGTGCACACGGGCACGCAAACCGAGAAAATGACAGAATGCGATCTAAGATACAACCTAGTATGCACTATGCTGTAAAAAATGAGATGCCTCGAAATGCGTGCACACGGGCACGCAAACCGAGAAAATGACATACACAATGCAAATGACAGAGAAATATGATATGGGCTTACACTAACATGAGAGAGCCTCAGCCACACTCACATAAGAGGCCGATGGATGAAAATGAAGTGCCTCGAAATGCGTGCACACCGACACGCAAACCGAGGCAATGACATATGCAATGCAATGGCATGGAAATGGCATATAGAATGCAACATGGACTTATACTAACATGAGAGAGCCTCAGCCACACTCACATAAGAGGCCGATGGATGAAAATGAAGTGCCTCGAAATGCGTGCACACGGGCACGCAAACCGAGGCAATGACATATGCAATGCAATGGCATGGAAATGGCATATAAAATGCAACATGGACTTATACTAACATGAGAGAGCCTCAGCCACAATCACATAAGAGGCCGATGGATGAAAAATGAAGTGCCTCGAAATGCGTGCACACAGGCACGCAAACCGAGGCAATGACATACGCAATGCAATGTGGCTAAAATGGTATGCAAGCATGCTAATGGATTTTCAGCAATGAAATACGGGGGAAAACAGTCCCGAAATGAGGCGAAATGACACCAAATGCATGGAATAGTCCCGAAATGCGAATTTAGGCACCCGAAATGGCCTATAGCTATGCAATGCGTGCACAATATGGACATGGAATGTAAAGACAGAAGCAAGGCAGCCCCGAAATTAGCATTTTACCCGTACAAAACATGGCCAAACAGCAAACCAAGATAGGGCAAAACAAGCATGCAAGAAATGGCCCTAAACATGAGATTAAAAAGGAACTCATAGCTGCTGGCCCCAAACAGGTTAGGGTCCTTCAAAAATGTTGAAGAGGGACAAAAAATAGGACTATTTACAGTTTATGGCAGCCCCAAAAACAGTATATAAATATATTAGAAATGCAATGCAAAAATAAGGCTCAAAAGTGACTATAACATGAGGTATACAAAACATTCACCAAACAAGAAAATACCCTTAATAAAACATGTTCAGGAGGTCAAAATAAGGCCACTTTTAGTTCGGATCAAGGTCCGAAAACAGCAACATCAGGGGCTGCCAAGACATACAAAAATGGGACCAAAAAGAGGATATAAAGGGAAGTATAACATGGAAGTCCCAAACAGTATTGAGCCCTTCTTAAATGTTGAAGAGGGGCTCAAAATAAGTCTACTTACAGTTTATAACATGCTCCAAAATAAATCACACACAAGCTAAAAATATCATGCAAGAAAATGACTTTCTAGAGGGATAATGAAGCAAGTGCAAGATGGAGGGCTCAAACAGGGTTGAGCCCTTAATGAGACATGAAAATGAGCTCAAAAAAATGGTACTTTCATTTTTGGTCGGAGCTAAAATGTATAAGAAGGAGAGGCTAAGAAATATTGCAAAGAAAAGCTTAAAAAAGAGAAAATGGCAACTCACCCTCGGAGACAAGTCTTTTGTTGCTTCTTAGACCAATTTGCAGCTCCTTTAGCCTTTGAGAAGCCCTCCTTGTTTCTGGAAATGAAGTGGTGATGGTAGAGCTTGGTGGTGATGAAGAAAATAAGGTGTAGGACTTAAGGTTTTTTAGGAAAATGAGAAGGATGGAGGGAGATATGGATCTTGAGGCTTGAAGACAATTTTTTCTAACCCCAAAATATGATATGGCTTGCTGGTTATAAGGGCCAAAAAGGGGGTGTAAAGGTGGGGGAAAAGGAGGCCAACTTTCCCCCACAAAATATCCCCCGGATATAGATATTTTCTGGGGGATAAAGCCATACAGCTGTAAAGTGAACAGTGTGAGGATCTCGACCGGCCAAGTATCTTTGCTGCAGGTGGCCAGCCAGCCACATCCCCTAGCCGGCCGGCTAGGGGTCAAAAGGGTCAAGCTCGTTTAGTGGCCGGCCACCAACTGATGGTGTCCTCCCATGTGTGTACATCACAAATATGTGGTTCAAAGTTCAAGAAAGTGGGCCCAAGGTGTTCAACATTAGCTGGGAAAGAGGGGTTCAAAAGGGTCAGGTGGAATTACTGGCCGGCCACCAACTTTTAGGGTCCTCTCATATGTGTACATCACAAGTATGTGGTTCAAAGTTCAAGAAAATGGGCCCAAGGTGTTCAACATTAGCCCGGAAGTGTGAAAAACGGGCGTCGGAGGGCGTCGGAGGATATATAACTGGTTGCTGCAACAATCACTGGCCTCCCATCCTTCAATGACCTTCCCGGTGATAAAACAGAGGTACCCGCCAAAAATGAACGAAAACCGTTGCAAAACGAATGTTCGGGGGCCAGAACGCGCAGTTCGGGGTCCCGAAAATGGGCTGTTAAGCACCGAAAGTGGCATTCGGCCACGAAGTGGGTTTCTTAGACCCCAGTGTCCCTCAAAAAGGAGAAAATAAGATGTATGCCAAAAATCAGAGCAAACGGAGATGGTTAAGCGGTCCCGAACCGAGGCACACGGCCAACGGTCTCGAAAAATCAAAAACCGGACTCCAAAATGGGCAAAATGGCCTGCGGCCACAAAATGTAGCCCACGGCCACTGAGAGATGGTCTACTGGACCTCTCCCTCCCCTCAGGAAAAGAAACAAAGAAAACCGAGCCTGGTTCGCAAACCGAGGCAAAGCTCAAAAGAGGGTTCGGAAGTCCAGAGGCAGGGCTTACGGCCGCAACTCTGAAACTTCTGAACGAGCACATTATGCAACATCACCAAGCGCTCAACTGGTGACGTCTAAGTCTTAAGGTCGGTCAAAAATGGGGTGTCTACAACAACCCACTTTTAGGAGGGGTTCAAAAGAGTCAAAAGGAATTACTGGCCGGCCACCAAATATTGGTGGCCTCCCAGATGTGTACATCACAAATATGGGGTTTAGGGTGCAAGAAAATGGCCCAAGGGTGGTCAACATTGACTTTAAAGTGAGAAAAATCGGGCGACGGAGGGCAATGAAGGGATAAAGTTGGCTGACAGAATAATTACTGGCCTCCCATCCTCCTATGACCTTTCTAGCAATGAAACAGAGGTTCCTACCAAAAATGAACCAAAACCGATGCAAAATGAAGGTTCGGGGGCCGGAACGCGCAGTTCGGGGCCCCGAAAACTGACTGTTAGGCACCGGGAGTGGTGTTCGATCACGAAGTTGGTCTCTCGGACCACAGTGTCCCTCAAAAGGGAGCAAATAAGATGTATGCCAAAAATCGGGGCAAACAGAGGTGGTTAAGCAGTCCCGAACCGAGGCACACGGCCAACGGCTCCAAAAAACTAGAAACCGGGCTCCAAACGGGCAAAATGGCCTACGACCACGAAACGTAGCCTACGGCCACTGAGAGATGATCTACGAGACCTCTCCCTCCCTTCGGGAAGAGAAAACAGAGAAAACAGAGCCTGGTTCGCAAACCGAGGCAAAGCATGAAAGAGTCCGGAAGTTCGGAGGTAAAGCTCGCAGCCGAGACTCTGAAACTTCTGAACAAGCACAATATGCAATATCACCGAGTACTCAACTGGTGACGTCTGAGTCTCAAGGTCGGTCAAAAATGGAGTGTCTACAGATGTTAGCTTCTAAAGCTTTTTAGCTGTGTATATATATATATATATTATATACTTACAGTTGTTGTGGAGGATATTTTCTATGTTGGTTCTTATTTAATTTTTATTATAATTTTGTCTAATCCAATTTTAATGTTAGCTTGAATATTTTGCTTACGTTAAGAATTGATTTTGTTGTATTTTTAATTTTATAAATTTTAAATCATTAATTATTGATGTTCTAAAGTGGGAAAAAAACAAGCCAAAGTTTTGCTTTTTCAAAGAAAAATTCCAATCCTCAAACTGCCCGCAACCACCCGCATATCTGTGAACCCTATCCACATAAACTACAACCCGCATTGCGGGCTGCTACGGGTTTGATTCTTCTCAAAAATCGCAAATTGAATCGTCCAAAATCGATCCACGACCATCCCTACTCACAAAGTGTGTGATGTGCCTTATGATACAGCACACTCCCCAAATCCTATAATAATATGGCACATTTTATACATATAAAAATCACAACAATGCTACATCCCTTTAATTTATCATTCCTAAATTATCTCCAATGATGTGATATTAAGGTTAGATCACACATGATGAAATGTTTAATAAATCAAAATTTGAAACTTATCAAACACATCATTAGGAGTGGTTTTTAGAGGTGATAAATTAGGTATCCAAGCATTTTTCTAAAACTAATAAGTGGAACTGATTAAAAAGTTCTATTAAGAATATGGGGGCACTAATAAATCCTTTTCAGGTTTTGCTGCACCAAATAGTCCTGTTCACTTTTAATTGTTACCACAAAATTTTTTTTTTTTTCTTTTTTTTTTTAGGGGTGTTTTCATAAAAAGTATCATTAATTGTTAAATTTTAGTAACAGTTTAAAAAAAAATTTCATAGAAAAATATTACTAATTGTCATTTCTAACGACAAATTTAGAGAATAGTCACAGAAAAAGTTACTAATTATTATTTTTTAGCGACAGAATTAAAAAATTGTTATTAATTGTCAGTTTTTAGCAACAAATTCATAAAATCGTCATAAAAAACTCTTTATGTCCAACTATCAGGACTTTTTGATTTATATAAATATTTATGGGACTTAATGGTGCACATGTCTTTTATAACAAGACATGTGAGCAATTAACCCAAATAATAATAAGAGTTGTCACGACCCAAACTCGTCCCTATAAGTTTAGCGTCGTAACCAGTCAGTAATCCTAAGATTACCAAAGACCTCTAACCTGAATATCATATAATATAAGGGGCTGCGGAAGCAAATATACAAATACGATGTCCATAGAGCTGTGTGGACATACATGAGACAAAAAATTTAAAACTTAAATATATACATATACGTGACGTCATAAATACAGTAGTCTCGCGTCACATTCATTACAGATATAACCAAAAGGGGACTTAGCCCAATATGCAGATAAACATAAAATTTGTTCATAATCCAAAAAGAAAACAAAGTCTTATACATTCACAAAACATGACTACATGACTACATGACTTTCGAAACCTCTTCGGGAGGCACAAGGGTTGGCCGACAAAACAGAGCTCCAGGCGATCATCATAGAGCCTGGCCACGTGCCTGATCACCTACATATATAAGTAATGGAGTGAGTGGAAGCCCAGCAAATAATAACAGAATGAAGGTTTTAGCTGAATGATGTCCCATGTCAGATTCAAAAATCAGAATTCAAATTCATATTCTTTTTCAAATCATATACAAAAATCAGAGTTCATACTTAATCATACGTGGTACATCCATTAGCGCTAACAGAACAGAACAGATGCAGAACAAATGGTGGTTATGTATAACCAGTTCCTTAAAGGAACCTCCGAATCTAGATAATAGATAACAGATATGCTGAGCTCCATGATGGAGCCTCCGATACAGGTAACAGATAACAAATATACTAAGTCCCATGATGAAACCTCCGATAGTGGGTAATAGCTAACAGATATCACATGATACTAAGGATGCCACGAATACATTGTTAGAAATTGGACAATCATTCATTATACAGAACATATCATTTCAGAAAACAAATCTTATTTCATCATACATAAAATAAATAAAGCTGAATATAGATTTACTAAGTTATTACTTACGGATGGTTTCAAAGCAAATAGACAGAGTAGACAAATCAGATAACTTGTGGCGCGTGACCTACACAAACATAATAGGCACACACATTGAAACACACACTCGGATAGTACATAACTTATTGTGTTTCGTTCTTAGTGTGTTTCTAAGTCTTATCCTCATTAATATGTCTTAATTAGGGCTTAAGAATGCCTAAGATGCAATGAGGATGTCAAAATGTGGGTCAAAACACTTAGTCAAATTTTCTGAAAACAGGGTCCTCGCTCGAGCGTAACTTTCTTCGCTCAAGTGGAGAGTAAAAAATAAGGGTGGCCGCTCGAGCAGTCTATAAACTCTACAAAAGTACTGGTTGCTTGATTTTTTCACTGGACGATCGCTTGAGCGTGAGACTGAGGTCTTCGCTCGAGCACAACTCTGGTCGCTCAAGTGGTTTGCAAAAATTGTAAACTTCTGGGAGCATGCATTTTACGCTCAAGTGCACTTTTTTTGCTCAAGCGGAAGTGCGAAATCAAGAGTAGTCACTCGAGCACAGGATCTGTCGCTCGAGCGGTGAGACAAAATTCTAGAATTTCTAAGTTGATGTTTTAAGTCCAAAACTCAAATTCAAAGCTGTAAAACACAACCTTTGGGACTCAAAACTTGAGAAAACACTTGTAAACTTATAAAACATCATGAATTAAGGTTCATTACACAAAATTAAGGCCCAAAAGCAAGTGAATTCTTCAAAACCAAATTTGAACAATATGTATACATATCATGCATGTGTTGTCAAGAACTCAAACCTTCCAAAACATGTACAAATGAAGTGTTAAAGTGCAAAACCACAATGAGCTCCCATAATTGAATAAAAATAGGTCCTTGCATGTATGAATTTGTTGGAATCAACACTCAAAATCCATGAAATACACATGCATGTATGACATGTTCATCTTCTCTACATTACTAGCTCAATTCTTGCATAACTCTACTTAATCCTCTAGAATTCATGTCCTAGATACCATAATTATACAATCTAAGTGTTGAATTCCTTACCTCAACTTCTCAATCAAGCTCTAGATGGTAAATTCACTAAGATTTCGAACCAAATCCTTGAATTCCAAGCTAATTCCTTTGTTTGAACTCAATTCTCTCTTAGTTCCTCCATCTACACATTTGAAGTCTCAAAGATGGTAAAATGAGAATGTGAGTGATGCTCTATAATCAACTTTAGCCTTATATAGGCTTGATTAGTGGTGATTAGTTAAAGCTAATCAAATGGACATTAATTATTCTAATTTAATCGCTCCGAATCGAATTTAAATCAAACCTACCATAAATTTCTAAAAATTCCAAATAACACATAAACTAAGTCAATTTCGTGATTAGATGCCAATAAGGCGTTCAATTCGTAGAACAAAACAGAAACTCAGACAGATATTTCTACGATAGACAAATACAAACACAAATAATGCAATACATGTGTAATTAATTCAGAATTTCTTCTTAATTACTCATTAAGCATTCTTAATCATGATTTAGTGGCTAATCATAGTTTGGGGTTATTACAAGAGCGAATTACACTAACAGCCCTTGTAGTGTAGGATTTGTGTTACTTTACTCATTGACTTTTTAATTGTGATACATTTGACCCTGAATTTTGAATTTCGTTCCAAATAAGGACAATCAAAGATGTTGTTTCCTTTGCCAACGGAAAATTCTATATTTCAAGGGTAAAGTCGTCATGTAACTTATTTTATGTCGGTTAACTTATCTATTGTTTGAAATTTAATGCCATTTTTTTAATGAATAATGCTGACATTTTTTTAGTTATAAAATTTTGTTTGGTTTGATTTTCAGAAAAAAATTTCTAAGAAACAAAAAATTAAATTGGTAAAAAAAAAAATTATAAACACTTATCATTTTTATATAATTTTATCTTTTGCGAGGGTAGAAATAATTTTTTAAAACTATTTTTTTATATATTTATTTTCGTTAAATTGGTTTCTTTTTTTTTCAAAAAAAAAATTAAAAATAGTCTAAAAAACTCAAGTCAATATTATCAAATCAATACATTATTAAATCAAAAAATTAAAAATTAAAAATATTTCATATATTAAATATATTGATTACACATTATTAAATGTCTAATAACCATTAATTACATGATAATCATCCAAAAATATCTGTTAACAATAAAACAACAATTCATTACATCATAACCATCTAAAAACATCAATAAAAACAACCACCCATTAAATGATCATTATCCAAATACACGCTAAAAATTAATTTGGTAAAAAATATAAAAATATATAAAATATTTATCATTTTTATATAATTTTACAGTGTGTAGAAATAATTTTTAAAAATTTAAAAATATCTTTTATTTTTAAACTAGTTTATTTTTATCAAACTAACTTATGTTTTATCAAATTGATAACTTTGCCATTGAAATCGAGCATTTTTGGTTTGCAAAGAAAATGACGTTTTCAATTATTCTTATTTGGAACGAGTTTTAAAGTTTAGGATTAAATGTATCACAATTGAAAGGTCAGAAATCAAAGTGATACAAGTCTCAAATTACAAGGATTATTAGTGTAATTCGCCCTAATAATAATTCTCAAAATAAACTTTTAATATGGACTGATTTTTAAACCTTTCTATATATATATATATATATATGTATGTATATATTTACAAAATTAAACTAGTTCGTAATTTAAATTATTAGTTATAAAATTATTAATCAAACTTATATAATTCAGCATATCAATCAATTTCATTTCATTTTTGTGACATATAGTTAACCAATTGTAATAGGTATACACAATTTATAGTCAAAAGCATTTTATACATAATACATATATTTGAGAAATAACTATGTATTAGTTTCAAATAGTTCACCACATTAACAAGTTTTTTTTTTGGTTTGTTTTTGGGGACTTTTTATTTTTTATGAGCAAGTATAAGCAGTTTTTTGAGACATTTTTTCCAACCAATTTTCACAACCTCTTCCTCACCTTTTCCTTAGAAATTATATCAATAAAATTATAAATTACACATATAAGACAGAATATATTTTTGTAAATTGCACTATCAAATTGTAACAATATTGCAAATCAAGACTTATGAACCCAAAATTTATTTAAAAAATAAATTACATAAGCATATTCTTGACAAATCATAGGTCGGTAGGGGTGGGTTGGGTTGATGGCATTTTTCAAATGGTAGACTTCCAGCCCATTTCTTACGTGAGAGAGTACGTCATCCATGAAGTCATTTTTTGTATTAGAAAAAAAAATTAATACTTTAAAAGTTTTTTAAAAGAAAATGTATGTGTCATTTGTCTTTTAGCTCTGACCAGTGGTAAGCAACAAAAAGTGTAACTGACAAAATGGTTAACACGCACGTGGACACGAAAATTAAGGCTGGCATGCTTGTTAAATGGCATATGATTAATTTATAAAATATTTTAAAAAGTAACTTTATAGTTGAGGTTCATTAACATATTTATTGAGGAGTGCTGATTCATCTTACTAATTTTTGTACTATTAATAGTTCTAATGAGTGGTAAATTGTCTGTTTGGTTTGGTTTCATTAATTTTAGGTTTTCTTTGGAAATAAATTATTTTAGTAATTTTTTAATTTTTTACGAAAAGATATGTAGAAAAATAAAGAGAGTGATGTGACAACTTATAATGACATTTTAACTAAAATAATTACTCTCCAAACGAGGCAGTTTGATTTTAATTTTCGATTCTAAAACTTTGATTATGATTCCGAACCGAACCATGATATATTTGTTTATTATTTTTTATATATTTTTATGTGTAAAAATAAAAATATCAAAGTTTTACATAAGATTTGAATACTAGTCTTGATTATAAAATTAACAAACACTAACTAACGTAACCAAACGAATTATTATAGTTTGGTTACTAATATAAAATATATATCATATTTATTATTATATAAGAATTTTGGAATCATAGAATCGAATCAAACTAAATTGATTTCTATGGTTCAATTATAATCTAGTTTTATAGATTTAATGGTTTAATTACAATTATATTTTTCTCAAACTATAAGAACATAGCTTCGTTTAGGAACAGACTATTTTAGTAATTTTTAAATTTTTTTGTTAAAATATGAGATAAAAAAAATTAATATGTTTAAAATGGTTTTTTAATTTTTTACAAAAAGATGTGTAAAAAATAAAGAGAAAAGAAAATTTTTGACTTTTTAATATAAATTATTGACTTTTTAATTTTAAAATTTTTAAATTAAAATATTAAGTTACCGCCTTGATTTACTCTAAAATCATATAAATTCAATCCGTAAACACCTACGTGTGATGGTGAGAGTTTTTTTTTTTTTTAATATTCTAAAGAAAAAATAATTTAGAGAATTGACTAACTTTTCAAATTATTTAAAACATTAATTTTTTTTAAATTGTATTTTAAAAATACAATTTTAAATTGAAATCGCCTTTTTAACATGTAATTTCAATTTGAAATGGCATCTTGAAAATATAATTTTATGACGACGTGAATTTCACTAAAATATATTACATTTTTAATATTTGATTTCAAGTTAGAATTGCATGTTAAAAATATAATTTTAAAAAATAAATTAATTTTTTAAATAATTTAAAAAATGAGTCAATTTCCTAAATTATTTTTTTTTAGAATACTTAAAAAAAAAAAACTCGTGAAGGTGATGGGTGCTTCGAAGTGACTTTTTATAATAATTTTTTATTTAATATATATAAATGATAAAACCATTGACCTTCTCAAGAAGGGAAGGGTCATTTTGATTGGATATAATTTCAAGAAGAATAATGGTATAAAAAATGTTAATGATTTTAAATATTTTATCAAATATTTTATTAAATGTCTTATATAGGTGTGAGATTCACACCATGTAAGTCCCACACATATGTGAAATATTTGGTAAAATATTTAGTAAAATATTTGAAATCCCTAGCATTACTTTACAATTTATATAATGGGTAAGATCAATAATTATATCATAATACATGTTAGTAAACTAAGTCATATATTAAGGCCTCGTTTGGAAAGTGTCCTTTTAAGTCAAAAAGTCAAAAAGTTACTAAAAATATTTAAAAGTAAACAACCTATATCAAAAAGTCAAAAATTTCATTTTCTCTCTACTTTTTGCACATTATTTCGTAAAAAGTCAAAAAGTCATCCCAAATATATTAATTTTTTTTACATTATATTATAACCAAAAAACTAAATAATTACTAAAAAAATATGTTCTCAAACGAGGCCTAATTAATATATATAACACCACCATTTCAAAAAGCTGCTCAATTACCCTACTCTTGTCAAAGTAATCCTCATGCACTCCAATCACATAATAAACCCCTGATAGCACATTGTCTTATTTGGATTATAATTATCTTATTTATGTCATATTACTTTTTATTTAAGTTATATTACATTTTTATTACATCACTTTAATCTCAACTCACATTTTATATTTTTTCGTAGAAAGTAAAAAAATATACTAATTTACCACTTTCCAAACAACCTCTTGTGCTTTTAAAAAAAAAAATAAATAAAAATAAAAAATACATCAATATTAAAAATATATAAACTAAACAGTAATGCTAGAAATACAAAAACTAAACACAGAATAGAACACAACTTTCTCATAAGGGGTGGGTCCCATATGTAGGTCCACACATGTAAGCCTCACTCCTTGTAAGAGGGTTGTGTCATATTTTGTGTTTAGTTTCTATACATACATATAGACTTACTCTAAATTAAACATAGAAAGTACATAGGAATAGAATAAAATTTCATAATATTTATTTGTGAGATTTATGGTTTGAGGTTTGCTTATTTATTAACATTTTAATTTTTTCTGAAAAGATATATAACAAAATAAAAAATAATATAACAACTTATAATAAATAAATAATTAAGTACACTTATTCAATGCATTACCAAACAAACTTCAAAAATCATATATATATATATATATATATATATATATGTATCAGTTTTGCTAAAGCAGCTCTAATTAGAGCTGCTATAAAATAAAAATAAAAAATAAAAAAGAGGTAAAAGACAAAACATAAGGGGAAAAAAGACAATTTAATGCTCCTTTAGAGCTCTCTTTTTAAAGGTCTCATTCATTTTTCTATATAGCACGGGATAATTATAGATATTTATTTTTATTTTAGATTTTTTTAATATACAAATTATGTTTTTTAAGATTTTTTATAAAAATAATTTAACAATTTTATCACTAACCATACTGTATGAGAGAAGTTAAAAAGGGTACTGCAATAACTATGCACGAGTTGTATCTATAATTATTTGTATGAAGGGATTTTAAATGTTGATCAGGAGATTTTAACCAAATCAATAAATGCAGGCATGTGGAAAGACATGTGGATTGAAAAAAGTTAATAAATGCAGATCAGAGGATTTTGACCAAATCAATAAATGCTGAGTTTTTTTTTTAAAATAAAAAATTTAGAAAATTCAGATTAGGATATTTGAGCTCCCACAGACCTTGGAGGTTAAAAACCCCTTTTTGCTTAATGTATAGTATAGATAGATAGATTATTTGTTTTGGAAAAAGTATTGCAGTAATTATGAGAGAAGTCAAAAAGTCTTGTGGGTTGAGAGAAGTTAATAAATGCTGTCTTTTTTTTAATGTGATTATAAAAAAAATTAAAAAAAGAATCATTGAACTAACTACAATCACATTAAAAAAAAGAACCTTTGAATAAATTACAATCACATCACATTTTTCCCATAATAAAAAATCAATAAATGAAAAAAAAAACATTAAATTAATTACAATCACATTAAAAACAAAAAGAACTATTGAACTAATTATAATCACATTTTTTTCTTTGTGAGTGTTTATGTTTATCTAATTTCGATCATATTAAAAAATCAAATTATAATTTTTTTTTGGTTAGACCAAATTAAAAACACAAAAGGAGATAACTTCAATCATACAAATCACAAATATTTTCATGCTATCTAACTATAGAAAATAAAAAGATTAAATCGCATTTAAAAAAAAAATCATTGAACAAACTACAATTATATCACATTTTTCCCATAATAAAAAAATTAATGAAAAAAATAACCATTAAACTAATTACAATACAATCACATTAAAAAAAAAATCATTGAACTAATTACAATCACATTTTTCTCTTTGTGAGTGTTTATGTTTATCTGACTTCACAAATATTTGTGATTTGCATGATTTGATTTTTTAACTGCAATCACATTACATTTTTCTCATAATAAAAATAAATAAATGAAAAAAAAAAGAATTATTAAACTAACTACAATTACATTAAAAAAAAAAAAAACCGTTGAACAAACTACTATCACATCACATTTTTCCCATAATAAAAATAAATAAATGAAAAAAAAAGAACCATTAAACTAATTACAATGACACTAAAAAAAAAAAAAAGAACCGTTGAACTAACTACAATTACATTTTTCTCTTTGTGAGTATTTATGTTTATCTAACTCGAATCATATTAAAAAATGAAATTATAATTTTTTTTTGGCTTGACCAAATACAAATAAAAAAAGGAGATAACTTCAATCATAAAAATCACAAATATTTTTATACTATCTAACTACAATCATATTTTTTTCATAATAAAAAAAATAATTGTAAAAAAGAACCATTAAAACAGTAAATAAAATGATTAAATCACAATTAAAAAAAAACCATTGAAATAGTAAATAAAAAGAATATTTAGAACCATTGAACAAATTACAATCACATTTTTTTTTATGAGTGTTTATGTTTATCGTACTTCCATCATATTAAAAAAATCAAATTATAAACAAAAAGAGATAACTTTAATCATACAAATCACAATTTTTTTAATGTTATCTAACTATAATCATATTTTTCTCATAATAAAAAAATAATTGAAAAAAAGAGCCATTAAAATAGTAAATAAGAAGATTATTTAGAAGTATTGAACAAACTACAATCACATTTTTTTTTTTATGAGTGTTTATATTTATCTAATTTCAATCATATTGGAAAATCAAATTATAAACAAAATGAGATAACTTCAATCATACAAATCACATGTTTTTTAATGCTATCTAACTACAATCACATTTTTCTCATAATAAAAAATAATAATTGAAAAAAATAACCATTAAAATAGTAAATAAAAAAGATTATTCAGAATCATTGAACAAATTACAATCACATTTTTCTTTTTATGAGTATTTATGTTTATCTAACTTCAATTATATTAAAAAATCAAATTATAAACAAAAGGAGATAGTTTCAATCATGCAAATCACAATTTTTTTAATGCTATCTAATCATTATCAATAATTAAAAAAATCAATTACAAATTAAGTCAATTGATAATTAAAAAACACAATAATTTATTTTTCAAAAAACATAGTGAATTAAAAAGATCAATTACAATTTTTTTTTGGTGAAAATACAATCTAATCATCATCAATAATTGGTACATTATGTGACCCTAATGAGTACAATCCATTTTATTTTTCAAAAAACACAGTGAGTTAAAAATCAAATCACAAATTAAGTGAATTGATAGTTAAAAAAACACAATAATTTTTTTTCAAAAAACACAGTGAGCTAAAAAAATCAATTGCAATTTTTTTTTCAAAATACAATCTAATCATTATCAATAATTGGTACTTTAAAAATCAAATCAGACAAAAAATCAAATCAAATCACAAATATTTTTATACTATCTAACTACAATCATATTTTTTCATAAATAATTGTAAAAAAAAAAAACCATTAAAACAGTAAATAAAGGATTAAATCACATTCAAAAAAAGAACAATTGAACAAACTACAATTAAATCACATTTTTTCCATAAATAAATAAATAAATAAATAAATGAACCGTTGTCTAACTACAATCACTACGCCAAAATTGCGCTATAGCGGCGGTTTTTTACCGCTGTTAATGGATATGAAACCGCCGTTAAAGCCTTTAACGGCGGTAATTTAGGACCGTCATTTATACGCGTGTCGGAAAAGGTATAACCGTCGTAAAAGAATAAATTACCGTTGTTAAAAGTCGATCAAAAACGGTAATAATATAGGACCAAAAACGGCGGTTCTTTACCGCTGTAAATAAGTTCACATTTTTTAAAAAATAATTCTCTCTTCTTGCACCCCTCAAGTTTTGAACCTGTGACCTTTAATCAATGCACACCAACCACTACACCACAGCCACTTTATATGAAATATATTCCCTAAATAAATATTTAAACATTACTTTTGCTTTATTGTAGATGGTCATATTCAGCCTCTGGCCGCGCGTGGTCACCACATGCTGGAGTTCCGCCGGCAAAGACTGCCGTCATTAACGGCGGTAATGAGAGGGCTTTAGTGGCAGTTTCGTTATCGCCGTTAAAAGAGGGTTTTAGTGGCAGTTTTTTAAACGGCGGTAAAAAAAATCGCCGTTAAAGATACATTAACAGCGGTATTAACGGCGGTTTCACTACCGCTGTTAATAGTATCTTTAACGGCGGTAACGAAAACTGCCGTTAAAAAAACCGCCGTTAATGCCCTGTTTTGGCGTAGTGAATCACATTAAAAAAAAAAAGAACCATTGAACTGACTACAACCACATTTTTTTTCTTTGTGAGTGTTTATGTTTATCTAATTTCAATCATATTAAAAATAAAATTAAAATAGTAAATAAAAAGATTAAATAACATTAAAAAAAAATATTGAACTAACTACAACAATCATATTAAAAAAAATAGTCATTAAACAAACTACAATCACATCACATTTTTCCCATAATAAAATAAATAAATGAAAAAAAAAGAACTATTAAACTAACTACAATCACATTAAAAAAAAAATAAAATCATTCAACTAATTATAATCACATTTTTCTCTTTGTGAGGGTATATATTTATCTAACTTCAATCATATTAAAAAATCAAAAATAAAATTAAAATAATAAATGAAAAGATTAAATAACATTAAAAAAAAAACTATTGAACTAATTACAACAATCATATTAAAAAAAGAGTCATTGAACAAATTACAATCACATCACATTTTTTCCATAATAAAATAAATAAATGAAAAAAAGAACTATTAAACTAACTACAATCACATTAAAAAAAAGAATCATTCAACTAACTATAATCACATTTTCTCTTTGTGAGGGTTTATATTTATCTAACTTCAATCATATTAAAAAATTAAATTATAATTTTTTATTCGCTAGACAAATCACAAATATTTTTATGCGTTATCTAACTACAATATTAAAACAGTAAACAAAAGGAAAAATCAAGAAGGAGAAAATAAAAAGAAGATTTACTGTTTGCATACGTGGTCACTGAAGTTAAAAATATAGAAGTGAGAAGTCAAGAAGAAAAAAATAAAAATGAGACTCACTATTTGCAAAAGTATGGGAAAAGTTAAAAAAATTGTGTGTATTAGAGAAGTTAAAAAGATTTGGAAGAATTTAATAAGTGTTAAGGTTTTTTTTTTTCAAAAACAATCAAAAAAATTAAGAAATTAAGGTTCAGATATTGGAACTCCCATTAAACTTGTGGGTTAGAGATAGATATAAACAAATAGATAGATATAGATATTTATATTTATATTTGTTTTAAATTTTTTTTAATATACAAATTATTTGTTTTGAAAAAAGGACTGCAGTAATTATGAGAGAAGTCAAAAAGTCTTGTGGATTGAGAAAAGTTAATAAATGCTGAGATTAATTTTTTTTTTAAAAAACAAAAAATTAAAAAATTAAGATTGACATATTAAAACTCCCACAGACATTGAGAATTAAAAATCTTCTTTTACTTAATATATAGTGTGTGTATATATATATATATATATATATGTAAAAAACTATTAATTTGGGTAACTTTGATTGAAGGCAAGTCACATAATACTAATTATCATATCATATACTTCACAATACTTTTACTTATGTTTTTAAAAAAGTGTGCATGATTCGCATTCATTTTAACTATGATATAATATGCAGAGTTACAATTTAAGTAAAATTAATTATAATTTTAAGTTATAATTCATGGTTTCTTTTCAAGTTATTAAAACTATGACACAATATATTTAGGTCAAGTTTGAAAATTTCTAAATAATTCATCTTTTTATTTTTTTTATTACATCACTTCTCTATTTTTCTACATATCTTTTCATAAAAAAATAAAAAATACACTTATTTAAGTCATCTCGAACAACCCCTCATATTATAATTTGAAGCCCATCACATTTTAATAAATTTTGCTATATATTGGCAATCACCCAACTTTTGGAATCTAATTTTGTTTTTATCAAAAGTGGTGGTAGAGGTCCTGGACGAAACCCTTTTTTCTTGACTGACTTTCTAACGATAATTCACTGCTTGAACACCCCACCCACGACTTTTTAGAAACAAAATTTTGTTTCTCACTTTTGTGCTCTGCTGCAGATTACTCTGCACTTTCTGAGTTTGATTCCTATATGGTAGCTACAAAGAACGGTACTGAGAAGGATTACTGATCTTCAAAACCCAGGTGAATATACATAAACTGCTCATGAATTTTGACATGCTTTACTGTTGAGTTTTGATCTTATGGATGATACCCATTTTCCCTTTTTGCTATTCTTTTTTTTTTCTTTATTAGGTTTATTTTATGTAGTTTCCATGTTTTTACTCGTTTTGTTTTTGGTTGAAAATTTTGCAGTTTTGTCTTTTGGTCCATTTTTTTCCATGGAGATAATGATTGAATACTGTAGACTGAATGTACATTTGTATGCTTGTGATGTCAGAATTTGACATTTGGGTATCAGAAATCAAACCCTCATGTTTCTCATATGCTTATCATATCTACTTATTCAACTGTGGATTGAGTGATTGAAAAGCTACTGATCTTCAAAACCCAGGTGAATATATATATATAAATTTCTCATATCTTTTTTTCTTTGTTGTTGACTTTTGATCTTAGCGATGATACCCATTTACCCTTTTCTTTATTCTTTTCTTCAATAGTACTATATAGTTCCAATTTGTTTGAACGCGATATAGTTCAAACTTCCAAGTTTGAAACACTAAAAACACTTTCCATTTTTCCACTTTTTTTGGGTTGAAAGTTTTGCAGTTAATGATTGAAGAAGTGTAGACTGAATAGTAGAGAATCGATTTTTGGTGTTAATGTGAAGGCAATATACATTTTGTATGCTTATAATGTCAAAATTTGACATTTGGGTATCAGAAATCAAACTCTCATGTTTCTCTTGAAGATAGTTACATCTCAACCATCTTCTCTCAATTGATACACAAATTGATACTTAAGAGGTGTAATGAGTGAATTTTGATCTAGGTTTACCATTGATATAGAAGGGGATTTTTTTTGGTGAAATTGAGTTTCATGGAGGGTCCATCGAGGCAACAGAGCTTCCGGAGGAAGAAGATGACGAAGCAGTTAACAGGGAAACGAGGCGACAAGACTTTGCATTCGGCTGCAAGAGCAGGGAATTTGGAGGTGGTTTTGGAATTACTCACTATAAATGGAGATGAAGAGTTGAAGGAGTTGTTGTCTGAGCAGAATCAATCCGGTGAAACGGCCCTTTATGTTGCTGCTGAATATGGTTATGTTGATTTGGTGAAGGAGATGATGAAATATTATGATATTGCATCTGCTGGTATCAAAGCTAAAAATGGGTATGATGCTTTCCACATTGCTGCCAAGCAAGGAGACTTGGGTAAGTATAAATTATAAAGAATGTCAATGTTTTCCCATCATTTGTGATATCTTTGTTTTGTCAAATTTCAACATTGTTTAAACATGTTCCATGGCATTCTGAAGAAATTAGAGAAATTTCACTCTTTTATTTGGAGAAATGAGTGTTAAACTGCATACATCTTGTCTTTTCTAGACCCCACTAAGCCTCATGCACTTGGTTGCCTTTTTTATTTTTATTTTTAATTTGAAGAAATTTAATTCAATCTTATTTTGCATGTAATTCAATGCATAAAACATTTGGGAATAAGTAGGATGGTTGGTGATTGCTTGTTGTGACAATATTTACAAAAATCGGTGTAAGTACGAGTGCTACTAGGAAATGCTAATATCCTAATGAATTCCATTTTTGAACGCATGTACCGAAGCATGGTACACTAACGTTCCAAAACAATAAACACAATAATTTTAGTGATCCAAAGTGATCTCAAAAGTTGTTTCCAATATAATTTCTTAAAGATTCTTACAAATAAAAATCAAATATAATGAGCTAAAATGTAAGGTGGGTTAAGTTTTGACTAGAAAAAGGTCAAAATGGGTCATAATGCTCATATAAAAGTGTTGCTACATTTTAGAGCATGTAGTGAACCACATTCCTGTTCTTGTCGCACAAACCGGAACGATCCATGTTCCAGGTAACATATAACTGTTTGAGTTTTGCCTAATTTTATCATTTCACTTGCTTCTGTGTTTTGACATATCATTCATTGCTGATATATAAATCATTATCAGGGTTTAAATGTTCTCATAAATTTATTATCTTAACATGTTGCAGAGATATTGAAAGTCCTCATGGAGACCCATCATGATCTTTCAATGACATTTGATCAATCAAACACCACGGCATTGCACAGTGCTGCAGCACAAGGCCATATCGAGGCGGTCAATTTCTTGTTAGAAAAAAACAGTAGCCTGGCCACCATTACAAGAAGCAACGGCAAAACTGCCTTGCATTCTTCAGCAAGAAATGGGCATTTGGAGGTTGTAAAGGCCCTATTGAGAAAAGAACCAGGAATTGCATTGAGGAATGATAAGAAGGGGCAGATGGCTCTTCACATGGCGGTTAAGGGACAGAGTGTTAAGGTGGTTGATGAGCTTATTGAGTTCAATGCTGATTTGATAACGATGTTTGACAGCAAAGGCAACACTCCACTGCATATAGCAACCCGAAAGGGTCGTGCACAGGTAAATAACTCAGTTTTGGCCTTTGAATGCTGAAAAATCCATATAATACCACTATAAATAAAATACCCAGTAGAAAAGCATCACACATTTGCTCTAAAGACTAAAAAGGGTTTTTTATAAACACTTTTGGAGATGCCTTTAGAGAAATTAGTCTTGGGTTTATGTTATGGTTATTCAGAGAATTCTGTTTAGATAAATGTTAATGACGAAGGAATGCCAGAGAACAGAAATAATGTAACAGAAAAGGAACACTCCGTTCAAATAAAATAAATCTCAACCCTAATAGAAAAGAAATTCTCGATACTTATTTTTTATCCTCAATAAACCTAACACATAACGGCCAATTCAAACAAAAACTACCTTAATTAAATACTAAATAAGACAATAAAATCTCTTCAATCATAAATAAGAAATAACAATAAGATAATGACCTATTCTCTTAAATTTTTGGAAGTGGCTTCAAACAAAATCTATACTTTAATACTATAGTTTCTTGTACTTTAGTGTCCATAAAAAATCTGATATGAACTCTGCATCTAAGCAAACTTGAAGGATCAGGGAACTCCAACATTTCCAACGAATCCATTATTCCAATTTGGAGTGTAATGGAGTGAAATGTGCTTGTCATAAGCCCAATCTCATGGCAATAGCTGAAGAACTAGAGATGCTTAAAAAGATTCAATCGCTTTATAAAGTTGGAACTCGTTGTGGTTATCCTCGTGCTATTCTGCAGATTGTTCAGGCACTACTGAATCGCAAGGGAATCGATAAACAAGCCATCAACAGATCAGGAGAAACCGCTCTTGACATTGCTGAGAAAATGGGGCACTCAGAGATTGCAATTATCCTACAGGAACATGGAGTCCTGAATGCAAAATCCATGAAGTCCACACCTACAACAAATACAGCGAGGGAATTAAAGCAAACTGTAAGTGAGATCAAACATGAGGTACACGACCAGCTTAAGCACACACGCCAAGCACGAAGGGGTGTACAAGGTATAGCCAAGAGGCTTAACAAAATGCAAGCGGAAGGGCTTAACAATGCCATCAACTCCACCACAGTTGTTGCTGTTCTCATTGCTTCTGTTGCCTTCGCTGCTATTTTTGTTGTCCCTGGCCAGTATGCCAGCGACCCCACAAATCTTCCCCCTGGATTCTCTCTAGGAGAAGCAAATGTTGCTCCAAAAGCCCCGTTCATTCTTTTTTTCATATTTGACTCGCTTGCGCTCTTCATATCATTGGCTGTTGTAGTCTTTCAAACATCAGTTGTAGTTGTAGACAGGAAGGCAAAGAAGCAAATGATGTCTGTCATTAACAAGCTCATGTGGTTGGCTTGCGTGCTCTTGTCAGCGGCTTTTCTTTCCCTGTCTTTCATTGTTGTAGGAAACGAGAGGTGGTTGGCAATTGGAGTGACAGTTATTGGTACAGTTTTCATGTCAACGACATTGGGAACAATGTGTTATTGGGTGATTATGCACCGAATTGAGGCTTCCAATTTGAGGAGCATCCACAGATCATCCAGGAGTAGCAGATCACTATCATTGTCCATGTCAGCAATGTCAGATACAGAAATTCTGAGCAATGACTATAAGAAACTCTATGCAATTTGAGGTTAACAAGGCATGTATGATGTTTCCTTTTTTGACCACTTCGTTAGTATTTCTGCTCTGTTCCTTTGTATTTTTGCGGTTCTCCCCCCTTGCATGTATATATCTTTGTAAGATTACGTGAAGAAAGTAACTGTAATTGCCGGTCTATGAAAGTGCACTGCAATAGAATGTAACAAGCAGAAGAGATCTGTAATCTTTTTATGATCAATGTACTTAACTAAGATCAACTTCTTGATCAACTTATCACATTGTCCCATCTTGTAAATTCTCACTGTCTGTAATTGTCCATGATTTATTGTTCTGTGAAATCTTATTCTGGGAATTTTTTTGAAGCCTAACTGTTGATATTTATTAGTTTTGATTGGAAAAGAATTGATGTAGGACAAGATTTTAGGAATTCTTAAATTTTTACCTCTACTATTTTGGAATTAGTGTTTTATTAGGAGTCTAGTGATTTAGAATGGAATAGCCTAGAATTCCTAGTTATAGTGCTTGATGATAGATCTCGGTTGGCTTACAATTAGCCTCAGCATCAAACCAAAGTACAAATGTCTGAAGTTATATATTTTGAAGTAGCAAGGAATGTATCTATACCCATCGTTGGGTCGACCAGCCATTTCTTGGACCGACCCCTCAACGTTCAAATCTTTGGTAAGTGTTTGGTTGACATGTCATATGTTGGGTCAACCCGTAGATGCGAGATTTATTCCATATAGTGCTAGAAAGGTTTCCAAATTTGTGTTGATTAATTTTCCTTAATTGATTATTATAAACACATGCAAGCCAGGCCTAAAGGCAAAATGGTACTGTTTATTAATCAATACTACTAAGATTTTCTTGTACTTGTGGCTTCGAGATTCTATCTTTCTTGATTTGACAGTCCATTCGTCTATTTGATCAATACTAAATTTTCAGATCATAGTGTTAGAATCATGGAAAACTTCTAATAAAGAGTAATAATACACCTTCTTCCTTCTTAGACATGCCAATAAACGATGTGCACTTGTCCAAGGTGTAGGTCCACAACGTGTTCATCTTGTACCAACGCTGATGATATGTCATGTCTGACAAGGTATTTGGAAATCATCCATGTCGTGTAGCAAACAACTCATCTTCCAGTATTAACCACTTGAATCTTCTAAAACCCATTGGTTACTGACAAATACTTGAGTTGTCATAATCTGTCTCATTCTCTGCATTTAGATCTGCTATTATGCTAACAAACATCATGATCAATCCAAACTGGCCATACTGCTTCGCTCAAACCTCAGATTCTGTCACATTGAGCTTCATTGGTCTTGGTTGTTTCGGTTTAAAATCTATGCTGCATGCATTGCACAACAGTAGCCTAGAGAACATGAAAGTGGATTGATCAAAAGTTCAGAAGGTATCCAAATGAATCAGACAATATATCAGCACATGGTGCCTACTATCATCCAACCATAGTTTTTTTGTTACTTAGGTGTTGTTCATATCCTCCTCACACTTCTCATTTCATATTCGATTTTCATTCCGTGGAACAATGAGTTCCATAAGTACAATATTTCATAAAAATATGCTTTATTGAGAATAACATTCTTATGATTCCCATTGCTAGGAATGTCGGTTATCTTATGCTGGACATAAGAATTAGAGCATATAAAATCTTTTTATTTTTTAGTATTATATATATGAATCGTTTGACAAGTGACTTTTTTAGCCAAAAAGTCAAAAAGTCACTAAAAAAATCAAAAAGCCAACAACCCATACTAAAAAGTCAAATATTCTCTTTTCTCTCTACTTTTTGCACATCTTTTCGTAAAAAGTCAAAAAGTTATCCCAAACATACTAGTTTTTTTTAGCTCATATTTTAGCCAAATAGCCAAAAAGTTACTAAATTAGCCTGTTCTCAAAAGAGGGTGTCAATCACTAATTTATTGCCTTATTTATATCGTTTCTTAAATTGTATCATGAATCTATTATATATATATATATATATGACTTCTACATCATTCATAGGTAAGCCAAATCATTCTTTTCATCTTTTTTGGTATTAAAGCCAACCCTAGTCGCCTTTCTCTCTACTACCCATCACCATTGGCTGCTCGTTTCTCCTCCCTAGCCACCGACAGACCACTCATGCCCTTTTCAGACACCCAACAACCCTTCCTAGTCCTTCTTCTCCACCCGAAAGCCTTACCCAATCCCTACCCAGCCCCCTAAAGTCCTTGTTCTCCACCCTCTTCCCCTCGATAGTCTTCTATAGCCATTGCTGAGGCCTTTCTAGTTGCCAACCAACCTTCTTGCTGGTCCAGAACAGTTTAGCAACCCTTTTAGGGTAGTTCGAGCTTGGCAAGGATTTCGGGGCTACGTTTGCCCTTATGGCTAAGCTTACCTCTGTTCATCTTCTTATCTCTTTTGTTGTATCTCATTCTTAGTCTCTTCATCAGTTTGATGTCAAGAATGCCTTTCTATATGGGGATCTTCTTGAGACAATTTATATGGCTCCTCCTCCTGGTTTTCTGGCTGAGGGGGAGAATTTGGGGAAAATGTGTCAATTGCGTAAATTTTTATATGGCTTGAAACAGTCTCCAGAAGCTTGGTTTGGTCATTTCAGTTTTGTCATCCTCTCTATGGGGTTTGTTTAATGTCACTCAGACCATACTTGTTTCATCCATCATAATCCAACATGTCAGTGTATAATCTTGTTGGTTTATATGGATGATGTTATTCTCACTGATGATGATTATGTAAGCATTGGTCAAGTAAAATGGGATTTGGGACAAACCTTTGATATTACGGATTTGGGGAATCTCAAGTATTTTCTAAGGATTGAGGTGGCTCACTCACAGTAGGAGATTTCCTTGTCTTAAAGAAAGTACGCTCTTGACCTACTTTAAGATACTAGTATGTTAGAGTGTAAACCTACTTTATGAATTCTAATGTCAAATCAGAATCTAGCGAGCTGTTATTAGAGGATCCAGGCATGTATCAAAGGCTTGTTGGGCATCTCATTTACTTGACCAACACTAAACTTGACTTGACATTTGCGGTTAGTATTGTGAATTAGTTTATGCATGTACCTTGTACAGAATACCTTGATGTTGTTCATGACATCTTGAGATATTTGAAGACCTCTCTTGGTTTGGGGATTATTCTTCACAGTTGATCCGCAACCTAGGCTCTCTTGTTTCACTGATGCTGACTATGCAGGATCTAGAACTAATCGGCATTTTACTTATGGTTTCTCTACTTTCTATGGTGATTATCTTATATGATGGAAGAGTAAGAAGCATGGAGTTGTTTCTAGATCTTCTGTAGAAGCCAAGTATCGAGCTATGGCACAGGGAACATGTGATGTGAGATTCTATGGCTTCGTTCTATCCTAGTAGAGTTGGATTTTGAAGAGACTGGTCCTGCCTCCTTGATTTGTAACAAGTCTGCTATTATGTTATTCTGTCTTTCATGAGTGTACTAAGCATACAGAGGTTGATATTCATTTCAATGGAGAAAAGGTTTGAACTGATATTGTGAGTCCATCCTTTGTCTCTTGCTCTCAACAGTTAGCAAATATGCTTACAAAGTCTGTAGGACCGACATTGCTCTAGTCATCTATTGGCAAGCTACGTTTGTTTAATATCTTCATACCAGCTTGAGGAGAGTGTTGAATATAGAAATTAGAGTAGAATCTTTTTATCTTATTGTCACGACCTAAACCCGTCCCTATAGGTTTAGTATAGTAACTGGCCAGTAATCCTTGGATTACCAAAGGTCTCTTGACAGATTAACATATAGATATGGGCTGTGGAAACAAATATACAAAATATACGAGGTCCAATGAGCTGTAATGACATACATGGGATAGAAGAGTTTAGAGCTTTTATAGACTTAAGCGAAGTCAAAAGACATAATATTTACATATCACACTTAGGCGTGCAAGCCAAAAGTCTCGCCCACATCTTAACACACAATCATAGCCTAACATGATTACAAAAACAGCCATAAAGCTTGACTTCATCCGGAATCTCTTCGGGAGGCGCAAAGGTTGGCTGACAAAACCGAAACATAGGCCGTCAACTCTAGGCCTGGTCATGTGCTTGCCCACCTACATACATAATATAAATAGTAAGCGGAAGCCCAGTGAATAATAACGGAGTAAAGGGTTTAATGAATGAAGCCTATACAGATTCAGAAATCATAATTCAGATTCATATTCGTATTCTTGTTCAGATGATATACAGAAATCAAAATTCATGCTTAATCATACGTGGTACATCCATTAGCGCTAACAGAACAGATGCAGAACATATGACGGTTATGAATAACCAGTTCCATAAAGGAACCTCCGGATCCGGGTAACAGAGAATAAACATGCTGAGCTTTATGACGAAGCCTCCGGTACGGGTAACAGATGACAGACATAATAAGTCCCATAATGGGACCTCGGATACCGGGTAACAGCTAACAGATATCACATGTTGCTAAGGATGTCACGAATGCATGTCAGAAATTGGACAATCATTCATTATACAGAACATAGCATTTCAGAAAACAAATCTCATTTCATCATACAGAAAATAAATAAAGTTGAACATAGCTTTACTATGTTATTACTCACAGTTGGCTTCGAGTGCAGACATACAGAGCAGACTAATCAAACGGCCTACGGTACGTGACCTGCAATAACACATAACAAACACACATCTGAAACACACGTTCGAATTACACATAACTTACTTAATTTGTTCTTGGTGTGTTTCTAGCCTTAACCTTATTATGGAGTCTTAATCATGGCCTGGGGATGCCTAGAATGAAATGAGGATGCAAAAATGCACTGGAAAACATTTTTCAAAACTTGCTGAAAACAAGGTCCACGCTTAAGCGTGCCTTTTCTCGCCCGAGCGGACATGCGAAATGTGAAGGTTTGCTCGAGCGTGACTTACCTCGCTCGGGCAGACTGTAAACTTTAGAAAAAGTATTGGTTGCATGTTTTTCATGCTCAACAGATGCTCGATCCCCGCTCGAGCGTGAGACTCAGACCCTCGCTCGAGCATGGATCTCCTCGCTCAAGCATGCTGCAAAACATATGAACTTCTGGGTATATGCATTTCACGCTCAAGCGAGCTTTCGGTTGCTTGAGCGAAAGTGCACGCACTCAGAGTGCTCGCTCGAGTGTGAACTCCTACGCTCGAGCGTGGATGCAAAATCTGAAATTTCCAGATTTGATTTCCAAGTTTCAAGCTCAAACCCAAACACCTCAAACTCAACATTTTGGTGCCAAAACTTTAGAAAACTCATAAAAACTCATAAAACAACATGTTTTAAGGATCATTTTAAGAAATCATGGCCCAATGACATGCCAATTGTACAAAAATTTTACTCAAACTTATGAATGTTTCAAAAGCATAACATGCATAAATTCTCTTGAACTCAAACACTTCAAAACATGATCAAATTTGGCAATTTGGTAGAAAACATGACGAATTCTTAAAACATAGATGAGATGAACACATGCATAGAAGAATTCTTTGAAATCAAGCTCATTTTGTGAAGAAATGGACATGCATGCATGGTATGGCCCAATTCTCTCCAACACCAACTCAAATCCTACATAAACTTATCTAATTTGCTTGAAATCCTGTAAGGTCTAACTCAATTACACAACTAAGAGTTTGATTCTTTACCTAGAGGCTTGAATTCACTAGTGTTGAAGTTGAAACTCTCAAATCCTCTTCAAATGACAACAATTCCATTTAATTGAGCTCATGTCTCACCAAATTCTCAAACTTAGAACTAAATCCTCCTACTCTCTCTCTCCCTCTCACATTTTTGAGTCTTAGAGAGCTCAAAGATGCTCATGTCTCCCCAAATTCCCAAACTTAGAACTAAATCCTCCTACTCTCTCTCTCCCTCTCACATTTTTGGTTCTTAGAGAGCTCAAAGATGCATGTAAGATGAAGAAAAGAGTGAGTGAGGAATTAAAAAGGTACTTTATATAGGCTTAGATCAAAATATCATTAGTTAGGCTTAATTGGGCATTAATTATTCTAATTTAATCGTTCCGAATCGAATTTTAATTAAGCCTGCCATAAAATTCTAAAAATCCTAATTAACACGTAAATTAAGTCAATTTCTGATTCGGATGCCGATAAGGCCTTCAATTTGCAAACCGAAAGAAAAACATGAACAGATCTTCCTACGTTAAACAGATATAGATACAATTAATGCAACACACATGCAATTTAATTCAGAATTTCACCTCAATTACTATTTAGGCATAATTAACCATAGATTAACGTTAATCAGGGATCGAGGTTGTTACACTTATAGTATTGTGTATATAATTAGTGATTGTGTCAATCACTAATTTAGTGCTTTGTTTATATCGTTTCCTAAATTATATCATGAATCTATTATATATATATATATATATATAACATCTACCTCATTCATAGCTAAGTCAAATTATTATTTTCATCCTTTTTCTTATATATCATGTTAGTTTTTCATGTCTTCATTCATTGCCTAAAAAGAACCGGACAAATAAATGACACAACATGGGCACGATATAAACAAGTTGCCACAAGAATTTTCAAAAACGTAAGAGACAAGTGGGTGACACACAAAATATATAGTTTTATACATTTATTATATATCACATATATAAGAATAAACAATTATTAATAGGGAGAAATATAATTTATTTATTTTATCATTAGATCCTTCAAATTTGTTATATATTTCATAGGGATGGGTTTCTCTCCAGTTTATTTTGTGAACTGGACCATATCGTTGCGTTCGTGAGGCTTGCCACAGGTCTCGTTTCAATGATCCAAACCGTTTAATGTGTAAAGCTTGTCGAGTATTTTATGCCTGCAAAAAATTACGTTGGTCGGATATCGATAGGCTCTTGATTGGAACACATTTTTGTCAATGGCAAATTTGATTTTAAAAATAATTTGTTAACAAAAATATGTTCCGATCAAGGGGCTATCAATATTTGATTAACATGATTTTTTGTACGGATGAAGTACCTAGTGAGCTCTACATATCGAACGGTTCAGATCGTCAAAATGTGATCGATAGTGGACCTCCACAAACCTAACAATACAGTACAGTTCACAAAATGAACTAGAGAAAAATCCATTCTTATTTCATATGTGTCTAAGTAATATACACATGTATTTCAACTGTTTGAAATATGTTCGAATCTGGAAAATTTTGAGAACGGTAGGACTTGATTGTATTCCCGTCCAACAATTAATTGGTTGGTTCCTAATTTTGGAGTAAGCTGAGAGAGAGAGAGAGAGAGATTAGGATGAAGTATAAGAAGATGAAAAGTTAGTTACAGAAGCATTTAGTTCAATATTTTTTACCTGCATG
The DNA here is from genome assembly GCF_055761805.1 of Camellia sinensis. Classification (NCBI taxonomy): domain Eukaryota; kingdom Viridiplantae; phylum Streptophyta; class Magnoliopsida; order Ericales; family Theaceae; genus Camellia; species Camellia sinensis. The sequence continues at coordinate 59,462,995 of NC_138970.1, forward strand.
ATATAATGAGTTGCTTCTTCTTCTTCTTTTTTATTTTTTATTTTTTTATTTTATCTCTCACTCTCTCTCCTGAATCCTGACGATAACCACATGCACAAATATCTTTTTTCAGCTTAGAAGGACATGCAACATCATTCTTTTGAATGGTCAAATTGGTATATGGTGGGTAAATACCTTTGTACTATCAAATTTATTATGCAATAAAGCAATGGGACCAATGGATTTTTATCACTCACTATGTAATTAGCTTAAGCAAAAAAATTAAAAAATATATATATAATATATATCATGAACCTGTCTGTATGCAGAACTATCATGAAAATTTGCTGACTGCTGTAGATTATTTATTGAGGTCAAGTTTGGCATATCTCAAATAATCTATCTTTTTATTTTTTTATCTTTTTTTCATCTCATCACTTCTTTATTTTTCTGCACATCATTTCGTAAAAAGATAAAAAGTGTATTTATTTAAGTCATCCCAAACAACCCCTGACTTTGCTGATATTTTCTCAGAGTAGTTATCTCCAAAATCTGTATAGCATGTTTTCTTAGGTTAATTTGATCAAAATCAGAAAATAGAAAACAGAAACATGTAAAGGGATTTGTCTGCATATGAAACTAGTTTCATTGAATTTTTTATTCTTGCTAGTTTAGGTGTGGCATTACTTTCTCCAGAACAATTCTTTTATTTTATATTATTTTTTGTGCGTGTATGTTTGTTACTTGCATTTTGAACACTTTCAGGTAACCCAAAAGCTGGGGCTTTTGTGTTTAAATAGCTAGCAAAACTGTAATTCATTGGTAAGCTTGATAATAACATGCTATATTTAATAGATTAGTAAACAATTTATAATTGACTAATTTCTTTAAATGAAATCTTTTTGTATATCATCTTTGAAAGAAAGATAGATTTAAAAGTATTCCTCAAACTTAAATTTTCTTGGTAACATTCTCAAGAATTTATTGGCGATTTGACCAAATAGTAAGACTTGCTGTTAATTTCTCTGATAAATCAGTCTTATTAAATATGAGGGCAAGGTTGCATATATCTTATCTTCTCCGGACCTCATTTTAACAAGATCTCATACACTGAGTTATTTTTTTAATAGTTTCTCAAGAATTTTTACTTATTCCTCGAAACTACGATTTGACCTTTAAATTGTGGAAGATTCCTTCAATGAATTTCTACTTTTCTTTCCTAAACAGAAAGGAGGTTATTAGATTATATATCCTCACTTTCATGGACTAGAACAAAATAGTCTTCTCTTATGGAAGATGGGTATAGGCTGAAAACAGTTACATAATAGAATCCATGCAAGGGGAAAAGTACACTCTGGAAACTACCGTCTATAAAACACCCAACCTTTACAATACTCAGATTAGAAAGATAAAAGTGACTTTCCTGAAAGGTAAAAGTGACTCCCTTGATGTGTGTGAAAGTTGTATTTCTTTTTCAGCCTGAATTCTTTCTGTAATCTCTCTCTCTCTCTCTCACACACACACACACACTGAACAGTCTCTTTTTTCTTTTAGCATGAATGTCAATAAGTATCATTGAAGTAAAGGTTTTGTAGTTGTTTTGCAGTAATGCTGTCACTGAAAGAAGCATTAAAGGAAGTCATGTCTGCATAACAGATTCTATTTAAATTCATTAGTGGTGGAGGTTGTCATAGTGTCTGTGTGTAGAACATAGCTTTGCTACTGCAAGGATAGAAGAGAAACACCAGAGAGAGAGAGAGAGAGAGCATAAGCCTAATTTGGAACATCAGATTTATCTGATGAGTTATAACCAAACTAAGCCATGTGTCCTGATGAGATGGGATCGGCTGTGAATTCTTTTTTGCCATTCTCTAATGAATGAATAACTCTCAAATGTCAACAGATTTTTCAATGTGTATGTCTAGACAGTAATAATACAAAGATAATTTGGTCTAACAGTGTGAAGTAGAACCATGCATATGGAATTGCCCAAAACAACACGGAATTAATGACACTAATTACAAAATAAAAAAGAAAAAAGGTAATGGGTAAACATTATGATCATCTCTCTATTTCTCTCTTAGAAGACTTTTTTTTTTTTTTTTTTTGCAGTAGCATCATCTTTCTTTATCTCCAGAATCTGCAATCCTTGAAGCAGACAGTGATCAGAGGCCAACTTCACTTGCTGACTTACTTGAACTCAACAGCTGTTGAGATTGTTTACAGTGCGCAATTGCGCTCTCAATCGAACTCTCAATCTCCAAATTCATGCTATTGCTCCTCTTGAGACACTGTAACTCATACAACCCACTCGAACTAATGGAAAATGATGACGACAAAGAAGAAGCACCAGATGAGGTTGAAGACGAAGACGAAGACAAAGACTTTGTTGCACAAGGGCATTTGATTGCCCCTGAAAATGACTTCCTATGGGTAATAACACCATTCTCAATCATTCTTTTGTCAATGCTCTTCATGTCATTACCCAGTGTTGGATATGTTGTTGTTCTAATTTTCCCAAATGAGCTGTTCTTTGCTACTTTCATGTACTTATTCACACACCCCTTACCTTCTGAAACATGTCCAGCTTCTGCATTGTAGGCTGCCTTGGCGGAGGACTCATCTGAACGAGTGGTCTTGCTAAAGAGAGACTTCAGGCATGCCCGTGAAGCCTTGAGCTTTTGAACAAGTAAGGATGGCTTAACCAGCTTGAGCTTCTTAGACCATGTCGTCTTTGTGTCATCAGCAATGAAACCATTCGATTCGGCGGACCATTCAAAGAAATGGTCATCCGGGTTTAGCTCACAACTCACCCGGCAAGACTCTGATAGTGATATATTGCATGATTGATCCAATGGGGTGCTGGTATTAGTAGAAGGTGTTGTAGAGTTGGTGATGGAGGGAAGACTATAGTGTTCATCTTCGAAGGCCTCTTTTGTGTTGTCAAAGGTTAAAAAAGGCGACTCAGTATGCAAGGCTTCTGCTAAAGCGGGGTTTGTGTTGTCAAAGGCATCTTTTGTGTTCTCAAAGGTTAAAAAGGGCGACTTAGTGTGCGAGGCTTTTACTAAGGCGGGGTCTGTGTTTTCGAAGGTAGGGTTGGAATTTTGGAGGAGTTTTTGAACCATTTGTAAGCGTGGAGGGAGGTGAAGTGGAAGGAGTTTTCCTTTGTAGAAGAGTTCATCAGCTGGGGAAGTTGTTGGTTCTCTCTGATCATTGGGAGCAGAAGACATTTGGAACTCAAATTCTCTGGTTTGAGGGGGAGAACCGAAGAAACTTGAAAAAGAGCTTACTTCCATATCTATGCAGTCATCATCTGCATGGTTACATGATGGAAGATTTGTTGCCATTTTACTCTCTCTCTCTCTCTCCTGTGGATTTTTATGGGGAGCTGAGCTTGGTGAAGGGAGAGGAAGGGCAAAGCATCCTTTAAAGCAGAGATGGTGCCAAGTAAGAAAGGCATAAAAGAATTGTGAGGTTCTATGAATCTGTCAGATTTTTTATGTTTTTCTTTTTTCTTTTTGAATACTTCCAAATTATAAATAGAATGTTATGTACCTAGAAAAATTATAAAGAAAGTATTCAAAAGTTTGAATTCTACAGTATAGATTTAAACGTCTTGTTATGGGACCACATTCAGAATAAATCTGATATTCTACACACTTTTTTAAATACACAACATTGTTAAATTATAAAATGCACGAGATGAAAATGAATTATTTTCCCTCTTTAACTTAGCAGCCAGACACTGAACTGATAGTGCATATTCAATGTTTGCACATGATTCTTATGGACTTTTATGGCATTGCATTCATTTGAATTGCAAAATGGCTTATATATTAGATTACTACTTTGAGAACAAGGTTAAAGCTTCATAGTGATTTTGTAAAATTGCCACCGACTTTTACTACTTCATATGTGGATGTTGACATTATTCTCTCCCCATGTGGAACATAGCCAGTTGAGCTAGAAAAAATTAATTATTGAAAAATATGAAAACAAAAGTATTTTTAATTTTACATTTTTTAATTATTAACTTTAACTTGTTAGATGTTACACTAAATATGACATACCGCGTCGCACTCAACTTACTAGTTAAAAGTGACAGTCATGTTCCAGGCACATGGTAGCTTCTGATGTGGCCCAACTCTACTGGCTTATTCTGTGTAGTTTACCATGGCGCGCTCTGTTTGGTGACTGGGAATCCAAGCAATACAACACACCCTAAAAACTGAGCTATGTGGATTAATTTTTTATTTTATTTTATTTGAAGTGTAACCTACTAAATTTCATTCTGCATCATATATTTCATTTTTCAGATTTGTTTTCAAATTAATGAACAACACCATTGCATAAATTCAAGTTCCACATTTTTTTTTAAAGAGGGACGTTATTATGTTCGTAATCAAATTACAATACAGACCAATATTTTTTCATAAAGTTAAATTTAAAACTTAACTCACCTTAACATTTAAATATTTTCTCTGTAACCATTGAAATTCATAATCTCAAGTTCCATTTCAAAAAGGCATAACACTCTTCTTGTACGGATATGGCTTGTCTCCCGTCCTTCATAAAAATTGAGAGGTACTGTTTGGCTTTATGAGCCCACTTTTAGGTCCCATTTCAATGATTCGAACCATTCACTTTTTAGATTTTATTGAGTACATTACCTCTGTAAAAAATTAAGTCTGTCAGATAACGGAAATCATGTGTTTGGATCAGTTTTGTATGAAAAAAATGGACGGTAAGAGAATAAACTTGCACAAAATTGATTCGAACACGTGCTTTCTGTTATCCAATCTACTTGATTTTTTTATATATATATATAAAGATGATATACTCGACAAACTGTAAAACATGAATAGTTTGAATTATGAAAACGGAACACAAAAATATACCCCCTAGGTAAGACTGGACAATTCATTTCGATTACGGACAGGATACAGTCCAATCCCCTCTTATACCATCCAAAAAGCAAAGCGAGACCTTTATAAAATCATGATGCCTTTATAGAGAAATCCCATATCAAGAAATTATTATTAATATTTATTTTTTTTTTTTGGAAAAAACGTCAGATTATATTAGTGCAGTTGTCGCTTATTGTTTTAAAAAAAAATAAAAAAAAATAAAATTATATTATTATTTAAAACTTTAGAATGAAATGTTTTTTTAATTCTACCTTCTTATTGTCAATTTTAATTTATAGAAAACTGCATGCCTAGAAGCTTGGATCCCAGTTGAGTCATTTTCTCCCAACTCATTACCTCGGAAGCCAAATATTGGGCATTTTAGGCAGTGCATTCAACAGCAAAGTTTATTGCAGATGAGCCAAGTTGCGCAAATTGAATTGTAGACTAACCCTTGTGTTTGGGCTGGGCGGCCCACCAAAAACAACACAACCAATTGAGCCCATATTACATCATGCAATTCTAAAGAATATAGGGCCGGTCCAAATAATTGAATATATTACCCATTAGGTCCTAAATTTCTATCTCATACACTAAGAAGTTCTGTTATATTTTTTTATCCCCGATTTTACCCCTACTACCAGCTAGTAAAAATTCCTATTTAAATCATCCCAAACACTTTCTAAATCTTTAATTGTTTATAATATTTATTACTCATTAATTTTTTCAATTTGTATTAACTTCTCTTTTGTTCATTTTTCCAAAACTCCTCTTCTTTCTCATCTCTCTCTCTCTCTCTCTAGAAAATACCATCATTATAGCTATGGCCATGACCATGGCCATCCACCTACAACTACCATCGTCGTCCGTCACTAACCACTACCACCTCCACTGGTCACCACCACCACCTTTGCCAGCCACTACCACCACCCATGTTCACTAACCATTTCCACCATCACTGATCTATACTTCACCATCTCTCAACCGTTTGACTCGCTCACCTAACATTGTCGTCTTCCTTCCTCTTTGTCATTATTGCCGCTCTTTCTCCATCCTCCATCCTTCATCTGTCATCACCATTGTTCTTCTTCAATCATTGGTCCACTATCTTCAACGTTAAACTTCACCAATGGTTTCAAATCTAATTGTTTTCAATGTCGATCTACCATCTTCGGCAACAATCTGGTACTTTACATTGTTGCCAATAAGATCGAGACTTTTTCTACAGTGTATTGGTGAAAAGCTACATTTGTAAAACATGTTAAACTCATCTGATGAATTTATCACTTAATTTAGTAATAAATTTATCACTGATTTGTTTAATATGTTGTGGATTGTTGCTGTTGGAATTTTGATATTAATACATTGATAAATTTATTACTGATTTTTGTTCATCTTATATTTATCACCTCTCTTTTCCTCACTCCTTCTCTTTCTTTTTTTATTTCTCTTAAACCAAATTTGATGTATCAGTGATAAATGTATCACTGATATATTTCTTTGAATCTTGTGTTGATTTGTAAAGATGATGACGAGATTTTATTTATTTATTTATTTATTTATTGTAATCTTTTAACAAACAGCTAGTGAGAAATTTATCAATGAATGTGTTTATCACTGCTAAATTTATTACTGAATATATATTTGAATCTCGTGTTAAGTTGTGATGATAATGATGAGATTTTCTTTTTGTAATATTTTAACAAATAGCTAGTGATAAATTTATCATTTTTGTCACTAGAGAGAGATGAATATGCAGTATGATTAATCTATCAGTGATAAATTTATCATTGATTTGTTGAATATGTTATATATTGTTGCTGATTTTTTATATTTATATAGTGATGAATTTATCACTGATTTGTCATTGTAGATGAGAATATGTTGGATGAGTCAATCTATCAGTGATAAATTTATCACTGGAAAGAGGACAAAGAGCAGATGTAAAGGCATGGTTATGTTGATTTACGATAGAAAGCTAACAATTTTCTAGTAAGGCCTTTCCTTTTTCTTTTCCTCTTTATCTTCTCTCTCTCTCTCTGTCTCTCTCATTCTTCTTCTTCGTTTTCTTATTCACCTGTTGCCATCATATCTTAGGAAATAATGACAGTAGTAAGCGCTAGAGGTTATCACCGACGGTTTGAAGGAGGTGTAGGAAGGGTATCTTAGGAATATTGAGAGGTGAAAAAATGAGCAGGACTTATAGGTAAATAAATTTGATCAATAAGATCGGCTTGTAAATCCCCCAAAAATGTATGGAGTCTAAAATTTACCTGCCAATCCACCCGACTCAATTGGTACCCGTAAGTTGAGAGAGGTAATGGGTTGGGTTTGGCAAGTTGTAAGATGAAAATAGGTGGGTTGAGTTGGGTGTGATTTGTAATTTTTCAACCTGCCGTAATTTGATCCAACCTGCATAGTTTCATAGTATACTTTATATTATAATAGCCCTTACTCACATTAAAATAATTTCAACATAAAGTATTGGAACAGTTATTATTATAAAATATATAGTATACCAGACTTTACTCACATTAGAGTAACTTTAATGGCAAAGTATTAGAACTGCTATTCTTATAAAATAATATAAAATTTATTTTTTTCATTTCAAATAATAAACTATTAGAATGACTAAATTATACCTTTACTATTTCTATCAAATTTAATACTAATTTTATCTATGTTTAAAACTGCCGACATAACAATTGTGACGCCAATTCCTAGTTGATTTAACGGTGGAGCCCATTGTGCTTCATATTCAAAGACTATTGCAAAACTTTATTGACTTTCAGGTAACCGCTTCGTTCGAAGAGGTCAGAGGTGGAACATTTGCTTTTGGTTGTTGTCTCCTCGTATGGGAAGTAATAAAATTAGAAAGTTATTAAAAAAATTAATAATTTATATTAAAAAATTAATAATTTTCTTTTTTTTATTTTTTTATTTTAATATTTTTTTTTATAAAAAATCAAAAAATTATTTCAAATATATAAATTTTTTTATTACATACTTCAATAAAAAAAATTTAAAAATTATTAAAATAACATGTTTCTAAACGAAACTACAGTGTAGAAATCGCAAAATTCGCCAAGTTGCAAATTTTGAAGTCAGCGAGTGGTTCGGTCCGTCGTTTAATTAAGCTAAAAAATAATCAGTGCGTTTAGTTTGAGTTTTTTGAATTAAATTTTTTAAAAATTAAATTTTTTAATTTTCATATTTTTTTATTTTTAGTGAATATTTTTAAAATTTTAAATATTTTTTTTTTATTTTTTTAGATGCATCTTACTTAGATGTATTTAAAAAGTAAAAAATTTACGAAAAAATATTTTTAAAAATTAATAAATACATAAAAATATAAAAAATGTACTGAATTCTCGTATTTTTTATATATTTTTTATATTTAGTGAATTTTTAAAAAGTTTTTTTCAATTTTTTTTTTACTTTTTAAATATATTTATGTTCGGTATGTCTAAAAATTAAAAAAATTGCTCAAAATATTAAAAAAATTCAGTAAAAACAAAAAAACACGGAAAATAAGAGAATAGAATTTTCTGAAAAATATTTTTGAAAAATGATAACCAAACAAGGTGAAATTTTTTGTTGGAATAATATTATTATTTTATAATTTTTTTATACTATTCATTATTAAATTATAACTTTAATTATTTATTTTAGCTATTAACCATTAGATTTACTCTTATGGGTAAAGATTTATAGCTCGAATAAAGGCCTCGAATGTGTTGACAGTCTGTCTCTCCCTTTTGGACCAACAATGATTCATATCACTAAAAAAAGATCACTAATAACACTAATACATTGGGAATATAAAAAAAAAAGAAAAAAAAAATAATCCTTGGTAGCTCGAAATCCCGTTGGCTCAAACGGCTTGATTGCCAAAAACGACGTCGTTTTGAGCAGTTTCTTTTTATTTTTTTTTTATTTTTTATATATATATCTGAAATAGAGGGAGGGAGTGAAAGAGAGAAGAGAGAGGAAGAGAGAGAGGAAGAGAGACAGAGAGAGAGAGCTCCACCCATCACCGGCGTTGCCATCACCGGCGCCATCACTAGCGCCGCCATCCTCTGGTGTATACATAGATCTATGTATACACAAATCTGTATCTCTCTGTGTGTATCTCTCTCTCTTTCTCATTCTCTCTGTGAATATGTGTGATGATGATGATCTCTGTATCACTCTCTCTATTTGATTTGGGTTTGATTTTTGTTTGATTTTTGGTTGATCTCTCTCTCTCTACTCCCCTCTTCTTTTCTTTCTTCTTCTTTTTTTTTTTTTCTTCTTCTTCTTCTTTTGTGAGTTACTACGAAGGAAAGAGAAAAGAAAAGAAAAGAAAAAAAAAGGCCAAAACGACGTCGTTTTGGAATTTCGGGCTATTCGAGCCTTTAAAAATTCGAGCTACAAAACGAAATTGAAAAAAAAAAACATAGCCACTGCCACATCATTCATTAGTGGTGCTATTAAAGCATAATTTTTAGTGCTCTCAACCATTTTTCCTTTTGGACTCAAGCACAATGTTTCTCTCTCCTCTCTATCTCTCTTTATCAAATCCAAATGCAATCGTTTCTTCAAAACCCTTTCGTTCATCCCTCATCCTTCTCGACTCTATAAAAGTGTAGAGAAACACCTCTTATACCGAAGCTGACTCCTCTCCAGAACAAAACGACGCCGAAAAAACTCCTCTCATACCGGAGCCAACTCCTCTCATACGCTAACGATGTCGGAAACAAGTAGTTTCATCTCTCTCTGGTTAGCTGCTCCTCATTATAGACTAGAACAAAAACATTGAATCAACTCAAAACCTCACTTTCTCTATTCATCAATTTCACCTACACTTTTCGACCATTACTGACTCAAGAAATTTCCTTCAACGTCAAATCTTCAACCTTAAACCTTCTATTGAATCACCAATACATAGTGATGATGCCCCAGTTTGCCCCAGTTGTTTTGAAATACTAATCTTCAATGTGTTTTCTAGATGTTTTCAACAAGCAAAAAAGAAACAGACCCAATTGGTTAAAACATCGAAGTAAGAATTTTAAGACCCAACAAACTCAAGCTTTGTGAAATATCCAAATCAAAATTCTGAACATTACAAGCATATCATCACAAACCCAGAGGAAAAAAAAAAATGTCAAAATAGAAAAAAATTTCTCAGTGGGTATCTAAGAAAACAAAAGCTTTATAGAACCTTAAATACCCAAAACCATCACACACCCAGAAAAAAATAAATAAATAATAAATAAATAAATAATAATAAAAAAAAAAATCTAAATTTTTTTGAAGGACTTTGTGGGTAATCTTCATCGACCAAAAAAAGAGAGACCCAGAAGGCTAAAATACTGACCCATGCATATACAATGATAGAGGGGTTAGGTTATAGGACAGCCATTAAAGACAGAGGAACGGGGGAGGAATATGAGAGACAGGAGAGAGGAGAGAGGAGAGAGTGATGAAGAAGATAAAGAAAAGGAAAGGTTGGAAAGTGGAAGTGTGAGAGAGCTTTCGGATGGTTATGCTTATGCCACTGATGGTGTGAAGAGAAGAATTGATGGGTTTGTCAACAGAGCTTTCCATTGAAGAAAAAAAAGTTTGGGGGTTTTGCAAACATGTGATTTCATTCAGGTTTGGGCAATTGGGCCAAAGATTAGAAGCAGCCCTTCTAACACATTCGGCCATTGGGGGGTCTTCAATTCGAGCTACGTAGTTTGGTTGTACTCTTATTAATTGTGATAGTGACTCCCACACATACATGATCTTCACAATTTCTACTCTCATTCCAACCATTCATAATGTGGGGTTCATACATATATGAGTAGACCCTATACATACATCAAGGGCCAAGATCAAATTAAGAGTCATAAAACTCTTAAAAAGGGAGTCCCAAACATGGGCCTTATTGTGTTTGGGCCTTTCCTAAATACTTTTGGGTCCATACTCTCAATTAAGTTGGGCTTAAATTTTTATCCCTACATTTATAATTTTATAAAGAGTTTGGTTAACAAATGCCCTAAAGACACTTATTAAATGTATTTAATAGCATAAACAACCTTTACTATTATTGAATAATATTATATGCACCAACTATTATACTAACTAGTATACCAATTGATGATGTGACATAATTTAAGAAGTTTTTGATATTTGCAATGTCATTAATGAGTGGAGTCAATAATAATATCATAATTAGTGTTGGTACACTAGTTAATACACTAATTGGTGCATGTAGCACCACCATTATAAAAGTTGTGAAGGCAATAAATATCCTCTATTGAAGAATTGTTCTTTTATGAAGGAATGAAAATACTCTTTTTTATTTCTTTAATGGAATACATTTTTAAAAAAATTACTAAATCTAAAACATTATTTTTATCTACTTTTCTAACTCATTCATCATACACCCTATGCTTTATTAACGACCATATTTACACACACACACACATATATATATATATATATATCTATTTTATAAATTAGCTGGTCGAATTTTCATTTTAGTTTGGGCCTTATTGCGTTTGGGCCTTCCTGAATACTTTTGGGTCCATACTCTCAATTAGGTTGACTTAAATTTTCATACTTACATTTATAATTTTATGTAGAGTTTGGTTAACAAGTATCTTAAAAACACTTATTAAATGCATTTAATAGCATGAACAACCTCTACTATTATTAGGGGTGAGCAGCGGATATATCGATCCGCCAAAACCGACCGAACCAAACCGATCCGCCGCATTTTGGACGGATGCGTGATGATGAGCGGACGGTTGTGGATTGATTTTCTCAAATCCGCCAATTTGGCGGACGGATGGCGGATTTGAGATTTTTTGGCCGCAACCGAACCGCCAAACCGCCAAATCGCGAGCACCCCTAGTAATTTATAAGACTTTGTATTTTTAATTTGTTTAAATATTATATTTGTGTTTTCAATTGAAAAAAAGTTTAAATATTCTGTTGAAAAAAAGTTTTCAACTTGAATATATTTTTTGAATTGAAAAAAATAAACGTATTATTCATATATATTTTTTAGTTTTTAAATGTAACTCTAAAAATAATAAATAGAAAATATGATATATGCTGGTTGGTTTTTGTTTTCAAAAACATATGTAGATGTAACAATACAGAGACATTCAATCTCTACTACTGCTCTGTTCATGGTTTTGGTGATTTGAATTGTTATTATATTTTAAGAATCACAGATTGTAACACTTTATGGGGATGAATCATACTGTGATTGTAATATGTGGATGAGGCATGCAGTGATCATGATATTCTAAAGTTTCAAACTTTTTTTCTTTAGATAAGGCATACAGTGGTTGTAATATTTTTTTAAGTCATTGACTGTAATACTTTCTTTTTCTTTTTTTTCTTTTTTCGTTTGAGGAAGTGCATAAGTTGAATTATGTTGAAAATTTATAAAATTTTAAACCGCCAAACCGATTCGCATCCATCCGCCAAACCGCCAATTCGCTCAATCCACATCCGCCGGATTGGCGGACGGATGCGGATTGATTTTCTTCAATCCGCCAATCTGGCGGACGGATGGCGGATTGGAGGTTCCGTGGCCGCAACCGACCCGCGCCCACCCCTAACTATTATAAAAAGTTGTGTCGGCAATAAATATCCTCTGTTAAAAAATTGTTATTTTTCGAAGGAATGAAAATACCCTTTTTTATTTCTTTAGTGGAATACATTTTTAACAAATTACTAAATCTAAAACATTATTTTTATCTGCTTTTCTAACTCATTCATCATACACCCTATACTTTATTAACCACCGTATTTACATATATATATATATATATATTAACATATCACCCGTGTTATATGTACGAATTATATTTATAATTATCTATATACGTGAATTGTAATTTTTAAATATATATTTTTTAAATATCTTATTTTTTTTCTTTTTTATATTATATGGAAGTTTAATATTTTGATAATAATCATATGTGTTGGACTTTTCAAGAATTTTTTTTTATATTTGTTCTTAATGCATTAAAGTATTATTATGAGGGATAATAATCATATGTGTTGAGACTTTTCAAGGAATTCATATGTGTTGGATTTCAAAGAATTTTTTTTATGCTTGTTTTTAATGTATTAAAGTATTATTATGAGAGATAATAATCATATGTGTTGGGACTTTTCAAGGAATTCATATGTGTTGGATTTCAAAGAATTTTTTTTATGCTTGTTCTTAATGCATTAAAGTGTTATTATGAGGGTAAGACTTGAGAATTAGGAGAAATTAATAAATGCTAAGATTTTTTTTTAAAATCAAAAAATCAAGAAATTTAGATTGAGAGATTTGAGCTCCCACAAGATTTGAGGTTAAAAATTTTTTTTTACTTAACATATAGGAAGTATAGATATATCGCTATTTTATAAATTAGATTAACCATTTTTTTTAATTAAAAGATATAAAAAATTTGATATCATCACATAAATTATTATAGAATCAAATACAAAATATAATTGAATGAATAAGACTTTACATGATTGGTTAGTGAGTCGACTTCTAAAATTTTTTATCCATCCATATATATATATATATATATTTATGTATCTACTTATGTGCCTGAATTTTATATTTATATTCATAAGCTTATTAATAAAAAAATTATTAATGACAATCCTTTGAATTGTTAAAAATATTTAAAGAAAAATTCTATTGTACTAGTTTTTATTTTTATTTTTTATACAGCCATGGCACTTTTGTAAAAAAAAATATTAAATTTTAAAATGACAGGTTTATAATTCAACACATCATTTTGTAACAACTCAGATTTTTAATTATTCTGTAAAATTTATATCAATATTATTTAATTATAGTTGGAAAAATATATGATCTATTTTGTATTATTATGTATAATTTTGTAAATTGTCACAAAAGACAAAATAAGTTATTTTAGCCACAATAAACAAAACATCATATCCAACCCATAATCATTACACTCTTCTCTCATAAAAAAAGTCAAAAAACTAAAAAGCCCTTCCCAAACTAAGCTTTTTAGCCCAGGCTAAAATAGGCAAAAAAAGTCAAAAAGTCAACCCACTTCCCAAACCAACCCATAATTATTATGAATTTAGGGGTCAAAGTATAAATAAATAATAATAATAATGAGTGTGGTAATAAAATAAATAATTAATTTTCTGTTGGTATACGATAAAGTATAATTTAATTAAAAATTAATTTATTTATATAATTATATTAAAAAATTAGGTCAAAATATAATTATCTTATATATTTATAAAAGATAAATATGAATCTATATATTAATGGCCGGATCTGGAGAGAGATACGCGGGTTGATTCGGCTGGACCCGTGTTGGCCAGAGATTGAGGCCTTGTTTGGTTTGTGTTTCTCAAAAAATTTTGGAGAAAATTTTCTAAAAATAAGTTTTCAAAAGTAATCAAATCAAACAAATTTTCCTAATTTTTTTTTTCAAAACTTGTTTGGTTTACAAGTTTTCCAAACACATCTCTCTCTCATACACATCAAATCAATCACTTTTTCCAAAACTCTCTCTCAAAATAATTTTTCAAAACATCTTTTGAAAAAAAATCAAACCAAACAAATTTTCGTATTTTTTATCTCAAAATATGTTTCTCAAATACAAACCAAATAAGCCCTGAGTTTTCCTCCCTATAGGGAGAGTGGATCAACCTGTGAAAGAAGAGAGAAATGAGGGAAAGAAAAGAAAGAAAGAAAGGAAAAAAAAGTGGAAGTTATGAAGATTTTTAGTAGTGAAAACAAAGAGTGAGATATTAAAGTTAAGGTGAGTTATATTATATCTTGAATTACAATAATATATTTTACGTATGTTTTGACTTACCATATATATTTTATATAAGTTATGTTTTATAAATTATTATAAGTTATATTACTATTTCAGTTAGGTGGTTTAATTTCTGAACTCTATTTGTGAAACGAAACCAATGGATATGTTTGTTTATATTTTAAAGAATATTTGACTATAACCTTATATACAATTATGTTTTGTAAGTACCACCATGGGAGTCTCACACCTTGGGGGACTTAAATAACCATTGGCCTCTGTTTGACTACTTTGTGGTTCCCTATTTGTCATGCATCCATTGATTTCTATTCGGTGCAGAGCAAAGTGTTGTACGGAGCTAAGTGCTACACTATTGTGGGAGCCACCTCTAGAGTTCATACGAGCCACCTCTTGAATCCGTACCTCTGTTCTGACTGTCATTTCTGTGACCTCTGTTCTGTTCTGTTCTGTGCCATGGTTATGATTATATATTTACATAATTTCTGTATTTTAGTTCTGCTACTTAAATGATTTATTTACCAAACTGAGTTATGCAAATGTTTTGGCCTAACTAACTATCCATGGTTATTTCGTCTCCCTTATACTCTTGGTATAATATTTCTCACTCTGCCATATGCTTATAGCTATTTACCAAATTTCAAAAAATAATGCAATTCAGAAATAGCTTTTGGAAAGTCTTACATGCGAGGCTGCGAAATAGACACACACAGCACTTTTATTGATATTTTTCTATGTAAATATCGACCTTTCTGGTCAATATATTTTGTAATAAAAATAGAAGTTATGATGATTATTTTGGTACCCTCATTTAAATATTATTTCCGCTCGCGTCTGTTGATTTGTTTAAGAATTGGCCGGAGGTAATCTCAGTTACTGACCATCACGATACTTTAATCCTTGGGTACAGAGAGCGGGTCGTGACACATTTAATATATATATATATATTGTATATATTTTTTGTTTGTATATTTTTATCATATTTAAATATTAAAAATCTCACTTTGAAATATGTATGAGTTTTTTTTGTAAGATACTACTAAAAAGAGAAGATTTGTAATGACATTAGCTGCTATTAGAGACAAACAAAAGAAGATTTGCGGTGACATTAGCTGCTATTAGAGACAAATAGCAAAACTTTTCCAATTCATTAATTTGTGAAAAATAATATATGCTAAAAAGAAAACCGTGAAAAATGAAAGGATAAAAACAAAAAAAAGAAAGAAAAAAGGAGTAAATAAAAACGTAAACTAGAGGAAATTGTATAAAATTAAAAAAAAAAAAATGGTGAGAAGGATATTTTAGTCCCTTTTAGAAAAAAACTAATTCTTTAATAATGTATATTGATTGCTGGGTAAGTTTCTCTCCAGTTCACTGGACTGTGTTGTTGGGCATATGGGATGTAAACGGGTTTTATTTTGATAATCTGAATCGTTCAATGTGTAAAACTTACTGAGTGTTTCATTCTGTAAAAAATCATATTGATCGGATATTGATAACCCCTTAATCGAAACACATTTTTGTCAATGCTAAATATTATTTTAAAAATAAATTATTAACAAAAATATGTTTTGATTAAAGAGCTATCGATATCTAATTAACGTAATGTTTTGTAGGTATGAAGTACTAGATGAGTTTCACATATTGAACGGTTCAAATTATTAAAATAGGACCCGTGATAAACCTCACTGGCCCAACAGTACGATCTAGTCCACTTTGTGGACCGGAGAGAAGGCCATCTCTTTATGGCCTTCACAACTTTTTATAATAGTGGATGTTGTTTATGTTATTAGGGGAAATTACGTGCAAGTAGGAGAATGAAAAAAAAAAAAGAAAAACCAACACATGGGTGTGTAACTTGCACTCCCATAACCTTTTATTTACACTCTATCATAGACACACTTGCATCTCCATGTGTTAACAATTTTTTGATTAATTACCTAAAAGTTCTATTCACCAATACTGTGGTAGTTTAGGTCCTATTCAAGATTTTTTTTGGACCAACAAATCCTATTTTCAGATATAAATATGTTTTTGTCCTTTTGTCCTTTGGTTTGATTTGACTATCTAGTAAAATTGATAATATTATCAATTTTTTTTATTAGTTTTAAATCTGAGAATATTATTAATTTTGCACAGCAATATTCTAGATAGTTGTTTTGCTAATTAAGAGAAAAAAAAGAATGAGATTAAACGTTTTTGTCCTCTGCTCTTTAGTTTGATTTGATTATCTAGAATTTGTGAACGAAAAAGTAGAAAAATCTAAAATTTGTAGAGATAGAGAGAGAAAAACAATTTCGAAATTGAGAATATTTCCAATTGATATCAATGTTTGATGATAGCAGATGATCTTCTAAGTTTGTTGCTTTGAAATTTGTAAATAAAAAAGCAAAAAAATTTAAGGTTGCGTTTGGTAGAGCCTTAGAATTATGATTTGATAATAGAGTTGTATTTTGAATTTGTGAGTTTTGAAATTATGATTTGAGTGTAGAAAATTTGTTTGGTTATGAATTTTAAAAAAAGTTTGAATTGAATGATGTGACATATGATATTGAAAAGTGTCTTGAAAAATAGGTGTAGAATTAATTTTCTAAAACTGTAACAAAAACAATACACTCAAATTAAGAAATAGAATTAAATTTCAAAAATCTCACCAAACAGAGCCTAAGATTTGAGAGGGAGGGAGAGAAAGAGAGAGGAGTAGATGGGGTGTTTTGTATTTTCGAATTTGTAAGGATAGATTGGTTATATAAAATTAATAAAGGATTTATCAATTTAAAGTTTTGTAAGTGTGATCTAAGGTACCATTATTTGTCAAAATAAGACTTGATTGTAAATTTTGCATAATTTTTTTTTCCTTTATCTCACTTACATGTAATTTTTCTATGTCATTAAATATATTTTTAACAAGTGCCGGAAGAATATTTGTTAAAAAAAAAAAAAAAAAACCAGGTCTATTTGTTCTATTTTTCTTTAATTTTTTTTTTTTTATAAAAAATATCATATTTTAAACAAAATTGACAGGTCTATTTGTAATTTTAATCAAATAAAAAAGAACAAGCAAAAAATAACTTTCGTTCCTCCTTGGAAGTTGAACCATTAACCGCTCTCTTCCCATCTCACAACGACCACCTTGTCCTCTCTCTCTCTCTCTCTCCCTCTCTCCCCAAAAAATGCCGAAAACACCCTTCGCGGCGATCCTCGCCGCCGCCCTGATCTCCATCCTCGTCTCCGGCGCCACCGGCGAGATCAAAAACCTAAAAATCATCGCGGACGACCGCCCCATGATCCTCTTCGAGAAGTTCGGGTTCACCCACACCGGCCACGTGAACATCACGGTCTCCGGCGTGTCCGTGACCTCCTCCGTGGCCAGCCCCGACCCCTCCCGGCTGGGCTTCTTCCTCCTCTCGGAAGAATCCCTGATCCAAGTCCTCCTCCAACTCCAACAATCCCCCAATCTCTGCGTCCTCGATTCCAACTTCATCCTCCAACTCTTCACCTTCCGCGATCTCTCTCCTCCTCCTCACTCCTCCATCAACCACTCCTCCACCGTCTCTTCCCCCAACGAGTACAGCCTCTTCTTCTCCAACTGCGCCGTTCAAAGCCAGGTCAACATGGACGTTCGAACCGACCTCTACAACCTCGACAATGGCGGAATCAAGGATTATCTCTCTGCTGGCCTCACTCACCTCCCTTCAATCTTCTTCCTCTTCTCTATTTCCTATTTCGGATTTCTAGGGTTTTGGATCTCTTTTTGTTTTCAAAACAAACGATCGGTTCATCGGATCCATCTTCTCATGTCTGGATTGCTCTTGATGAAGGCTCTCAATCTCATCTGCGCTGCCGAGGACAAGCATTACGTCAAAGTTACCGGTACGCCTCACGGATGGGATGTTCTGTTCTATATTTTTCAGTTCATTAGGGTTGTGTTGTTGTTTACTGTGATTGTTTTGATTGGGACTGGTTGGTCGTTTTTGAAACCGTTTTTGCAAGACAAGGAGAAGAAAGTGTTGATGATTGTGATTCCCCTTCAGGTTTTAGCCAATGTGGCTTCGATTGTGATTGGCGAAACCGGGCCGTTTATCAAGGATTGGGTTACTTGGAACCAGGTGTTCTTGTTGGTTGATATTGTGTGTTGTTGTGCCATTATTTTCCCAATTGTGTGGTCGATTAGGTCTTTGAGAGAGACGTCGAAGACGGATGGGAAAGCCGCGAGGAATTTGGCGAAATTAACCCTTTTTAGGCAGTTCTATATTGTGGTGATTGGGTACTTGTATTTCACTAGGATTGTTGTGTTTGCTCTCAAGACGATTTCGGCATATAAGTACCAATGGGTGAGTAATGCGGCTGAGGAAATCGCGAGTCTTGCGTTTTATATGGTGATGTTTTATATGTTCAGGCCAGCTGAGAAGAATGAGTACTTTGTTCTCAATGAGGAGGAAGAAGAGGCTGCAGAGATGGCCCTTCGGGACGAAGAGTTTGAGCTCTGAAGTTTCTAAAGGAGGAGATTTTGTCGATTTTGGTGCTCTTCCAGTTGCTCGCTGTGAGTAGATTTTCTAGGATAATCCTTGTCATAAGATCATAAGATCTTTCAGTATTTATTGAATAGTTTCTATTTTTTTGTTGATGGAACTTTGATATCATTTTTTTGCTAATGATTCTATTTTTACAAAGAAAGTTCACATATAGTTATCTCGGCCAATTGTGAAATTCCTTCTTCGTTTTGTTCCTTTTGTGGCTCTTATCTTCGGTTTTAAATATGTTTTGGTAATCCTTAATTGTTTGGTGATTGTTGCAAAAACAATACTCTGATTTCTTTCTTTTGATTTTTGACTATATTTGCACATGGGTGGCATGTTGTTTGGACAATTTGTATGTTGACACTTTGTTGCACATATATAAACTTAGATCTTAATGCTACTATTGATTCATCTATACAAGTTCAAATTTTTGCTTGAGCATTATTATTTTCCCATAAAGGTACTCATATTATGCTAGTTCATAGTATCAAGACATTTTTGCTCATTCCGATGCTTGCAAAATAGGCAGGAAGTATCCTTCTAGTAAGGTAAAGGAAATCATGAACGTTTCCAAGCGAAGGGCTCTCAGTGACAGAGTTACCGCTCATGATCGTGGATATAGCAGGAGGGCAGGGCTGGTCACAAAATTACTGTATTTCATGTGAGATGAGGGAAATTAGAAATACACTTTCTTTTGTTCTTGTTCTTCTATGTTATTTTTGGTCTTAAACAATGTTGATCACTTTATTATCATGTTATGTATGCTCTGTTGAGTTCTCTGAAAAATGTATCATATTGGAAGAATCGATTCATAAATCCAATAGTAGTTTATTTGGAGACCATTTTTAGTTGGGAGAAGATTAGAGTGAAAATTGTCCCTTGATATTTTTTGAATTTGTAGAGAACTTGGATTCCTTTTTTTTTCTTCGTGGGGTACACTGGCATTTTCCTATTTGTCCATTGTACATGTCTGTGTCTTCTTTGTCACCCTTTTTCTATAATCATCCTTTTCTTAGACACTAAATGCTAGTGCTCATGTATTAATTAAATTACATTTGACATTTGATTCCATCTATTTATCATGATTAGTAGAAAATTATTAGTCACTATTTCCTACCAAAGAGAAATCACAAGTATCTAAAACTATAGATATTTTACATTTGTAAATCTGAAGTGCTTGTACGATCTCGTCTTTAGTCTTCGATATTTATCCTTTAAATCAGTTCAAATATGTAGAAGATATAGATATTATTTTTCAGCTTTATTGTCTTTAGGCTGAAAATGACCATTATCATCACTGTTGTCCTATGATAAATGCATTTGCCCATTGTCTACATTGTTTTTCGTAATGTTCTTCTTTACGTCTCTGTTATTACATTTGAGATTTTTGGTCAACATATTTCTGCTAATAGTTTGAATTATAAAGTCAAACTAAGCCTTGTGTCCTAATTAAGTGGGGTTTGTTACATGAATATTTTTTTTTTGTCATTTTACTATGTCAAGAGCTATATACTCGGTTAAATTAAATAATTTTTTCCCCCTCTATAACAATTCCATTTATGGTGATCATATCATTGAATAATAAACAATATATAAAACAAATTGACTTGTATAAATTATGAAATACTCCTTGCTTTGTTTTCCCTACTACTGCATTCCATGTCAGTTTCAGTTTTCTCATCCTTTTAACATTTCCATTTATGTTGATCATATTACTGAATTGTAAACAAAATATAAAATAAATTGATTTAATAAAATATGCGTTTGCTTTCTTTTTCCCAACTTTTCTCTTGTGACTTTAGTTGTTTATTGGCATATGTTTGTGTAATGCCCCTGACCCGGGTTGGCATGTGTTGAATTCCTCATTGGGATTTTGTGCTAGGGTCTTGGGTATATAAGTGGGAACAATGAACCCATATGATATTTTAGGCCAGCCCTTTTAGGTGAGGCCTGGATTGCTTATTACAGCTGTGCGCAATATCGTGTGGGCTCAGGGGACCGCTGCTTGTGGTCATTCTGTTTGATCCTGACCACATGGGTTAATTGTAATATTTGGATCCAACCACACGGTGTTAATTGTGGTGTTTTGGGCCTATGTCAAAGATGTCAAAGGATAAAATGCTCATTACTCATTACTCACTGGTCTGATTTAATCAAGAAAATTTGTAGCTGCATTCGGTGGCCTCAGAAGTACAGAGTAGTTCCATTCATTTTATTTTCCCCTTTCAAGAAGGCAATAAAGCTTCTTTGTAATCGGAAGCTTAGCATTTCAATCTCTAGAACATTGGCTGATTAATAAATTTTGTCGTTGTCATTTATCTTTTCTTAGAACTTTTTTTCATGTTCTCTTATTTGTTTTAACAAGAAGCCACAAACTTATACTAGTTCTAGGTCATTATGGAACAAACTTTCAAGTGGTCTCCCTCTTCCTAATATTTGTTGGAAATATTATTAGACTTCAATTTCTTCTTCCCTTCTTTTGTGGTAGTACAATTTTCCCATGCAAAATTCCATATTTTCTTTGCCATTTCACCACAGTAATCCTCTACTTACAAAGGGAAAAAAAATAAAATAAAAGTAAATCCCAACTTCATTGGCAAGTATCTCAAATCTTAAGAGAAATGTATCTCAATTACGGTAAGTGAAAAAAAATCACCCCCAAAAGCTTTTAACAAAAAAAAAAAAAATGATGCATCCTTTTTGTCCTACACACCTCGTGTCAGACAAGTAGTAGTTCTTCGCATTGTTTGCATGGCTTAAATAATTCATACAGGTGCTTATGTGAAAATTTGTGTATATTGTGGGTTTTTCACTTGCTAATTTGGGAGATTTTTCCTTTTCTTTCATTTCTTTGGGTTTTTTCAATTATAGATATACTTGCTATAATATTTGTCTTTTTTGCCGATCAAAAAAAAAAAAAAAAAAAGATATACTTGCTACTAGTTTTTGTAGATGTGCTGCTCTTGATTGATGAAACTGTTGGAAATATAAATTATTTCCAACAGAAACCACTTGGGCTTTCTCTTCAAAGTTCAGTTGCTTTTCAGTAATGTGGTCATAACATGAGAAAGTGTACCTGCTTTTGATTGCTGTAATACAGAAAAATCTTCTAGAATGAAATTTTTTTATGGAAGAGTGGCTGCATAGATATATGATTTGCATTTTCAGTATGATAGTAGGGCAAATGAATTGCATTAGTGCGATTTGGCCAGCTGATATTGTGCTAAATGATACTGCATCAAAAATTGTTCTGAGTTGGGTCCTAGGTGACATAAATATATGTATGCATCTTATGACAGAGAGATTGTTTATTGCCAGATGTTAATAAGTTTTCTTCAATGACTCGGGTTGTAATATTTAACTTAAGACGCTAGTGGCTCGTTTATTTGCCTGCGATAGACACACTTATTAGGTATAACCAACAGCTGGTTTTTACAGCACACATGACATTTTTTTTTATAGTTATTTTCTCCATGATCAAGAAGGGTTTGCAGAGTCTGGAAGTGTTCATGACCCATTTAGTGAGTCTTTAGGTCCTGTTGAAGATGGAAATGATGATGCACTATTGTGTTTGATTGGACATTTTAGTGAAAAAAAGGTATGATCTTGACTGCCGCTTGAGATGGAATATCTGTGTTGGTCGCAAAGTGAGAAGGTAATATACTTGGGTGGAAAGTGATTTCCCAAATTCAATTCGGTTTGATAATTTGTATCGTTGGTGCTAGAATATCATTTTGACTTGTGGGTAGGGAATTCTGCATAAGTTGATTACTGATACATTAAACTACTGAAGAACTAGGGAGAATTAATATGTGAAAGCTTTGTTGTGAAGGTAGCTCGTGCACTTTAGGTGATTGAGGTAGTTTGATTTAACTCAAATGAAGAGATGATTGATTTTTGTGTATACTTTGTGGGTGCTGATTTCCGACCTTCACAACTAAATAGGAAACCTAGCTGGAGAGCATGCTGCAGAATAGATTAAACCAAGTACTTACCAACAAGAAGACAAGAATACCAAATCAGTCAGTCTTATCTCTCAAGGATATCAAACAAGTACTTAGTGCACAAGTAAAAAGCATACTTTAGACTCACGGAGTGCCCTGCCTTACTTTATAGTCAACAGTACCTTCGTCCCTTAGAAGTCTCATTTCATAGGACTCAAGCACATTGTTTATCTCAAACTCTTAATTAGATATGGATGAACTCGACAGGAGCTTTATCCCTATCCGAACTAAGCGCCTCACTTACCTAGGATTCTTATTCTCTATTTAAATATCTCGGATTCCGGTGTTACCGCACCATATCTCAACAACACCACAATCATTTCGGAAACTTGGTCCATCCACGTGGCACCTCGGCTATTGCCTCGGCCATATCTCGGCCACGTGGCACGACTCTAAAAATACATCCCCACATACTTATTATTTTTTGATGCTCCAAAAAGGATTTTTGTGTGTACTTGTAAAGATTGCATATATCTGACCTTTCCTCGTTCCTCTGTAGTGGAGGAAATCTCATGCATTGGCTTGTCCTTTTTTATTTTTATTTTTAGGACTTGCAAAAATTGATTATCGTAGCATCATACTTTGTAACCATGATAGTTTTGCTTCTGTTTCACTGAGGTTAATTGAGGAACATGATTAAGAGAAGGCTGAATAAGGTACTTATGAAATGAGTAGTGCTATACAAGTAGAAAAACTATTTCATATATGTGGGATAAAATCTACATGTATTCGAGATTAGTTTTGATAGGAAGCCCTTGAGAGCAAAAAAAGTGTTACTGGACATTGATGGTGAGTAATGGGCATAAATAAGCTAGCAAGAGGCTTTGGCAGTCCTTATGAAATTATCTTATCGAGTAAGAAGTGTTTAGAACTGTGTTTGGATTAAATATTTGAGGAAAAATTTGTAAATAAAAAAACGAAAGAGGAAGTGTTCGATACTGTCCGTTGCATTAGATAAGTACAAATGAATATAATACTATACAAAAGCAAAGATCTTGAGTAGTTGTACCTAAACCTATGCTAAAGGAATCCAAAGCTTAGGACTAAGTAGTTGTAAATGGAAAATGTCTCGTAACTCAAATTTTGTGGTTCAAAAGTGGCTCAAATGGCCAAAACGACGTCGTTTTGGCCATTTTTATGTTGTTCTGTACTCAAAACGACGTCGTTTTGGCCATTTGAGCCACTTTTGAACCACAAAATTTGAGCTACGTAGCATTGTCGGTTGTAAATATAGCTTACAAACCTTTTACATTGTTAAGGGCTGAGGATTCTCAACCTTAAATGTTTTTATCTTTTGTTTTAAAATATTTACAATCATTAAATGATGTAAGAATTTCGAGACATATTTTATAATTTATATGTTTGAGATAAGGAGACAAACATTTTGAAATAGAAAATTCCCCTCCCTTTCAAAATAAGGGTGGAGTTAAACCTTTATTTTTTTTAAAATAAAGTACAGGTTCAATCTAATTTAGTTAATCGATTACATGAAACCTTTAATCTTGTAATGAGATGTAAGAGTTCTTATGAATTATATTAATTGTATTAGTTACTAGTGCAAGCTAATCTATCATTTTTTTTTTTTTTTTTTGGAGAATATAAAAAATATTAGATTAAAAACAACAATATACAAAACAAGACTCTAAAAGGTCATACAAACCATACGACCAAAAGGAAAAAAAAAAAAAAAAAAACAACAGCAACAACAAATCCTTCAAAAAAAAACCAGGTACGATCTAAGAAAAATCATCGTGAGTATAGGAAGGTTTGTATACAAAAGTGATATGGTATATCTCTTTTTTTTAATAAGACAACTCCAACTCAATGATGTTTCTTCCCTTCAATAAAATGACAAAATGTCATTAAACCACAATAGTAATAACAGTAGTTATGTGATCATAGTTTGTTTTGTTGCTTTGTTAATTGTGATTATTATTATTGCTATTATTTTTTGTAAATTTTATGGCATGAGGTTGAGAAAGTAATGAGATACAACTGGGTAATTGATTAATTGTAATCTACAATTTAAGATTTTGTTTGGTTGTGACTCAAAAGCCAATTTATTGGGTAAAAAAATTATTCTGTTAAAAAAATCTCAACCTGTTTGGCAAATTCATGTTTACCTAAAAGTTTACATTCTAAACAGTTATTAGAGAAGTAAAAAAAGTTAAGAATGAGCACATAAGGGGTGGTATGGGATGTTCTAAATAAGTATACTTTTTTGATTTTTTTTATAAATGAATAAAAAATATTTAGAAAAGTAGAGAAAGTGATTAAAAAACTAGAGAGAAGATATTGATAGATGTTGATTGATGTGACTCAAATAAGTGTGCATGCAAAAAAAATATACTTTTTAGTGCATGTCAAACAAGCACTTAGTGCAGTTTTTTTTAAGTTTAAATCAAATAGAGGATGTTAAAACAATTCTACTAAAAACTTTTTTTTTTTTTTCTTCAATTTATTTAAATTATTTATATCTCATCAATTGTAGAAGTAGTTCTGCTACACCTTTTGACATAAACTCTTAAAATAAATAAATAAATTGCCAGTAGTATTATGAGTTGTACCAAACAAGGCTAATGTGCCAACCAAATTATGTAAATTTGATTTTTCAAAAACTGTTTTTGGAAGAGTTTATTTTAGTGATTTTTTAAAAATATTTTACTTATTATTATTATTATTTTAAATACTTTTTAGATGTACCTAATCAAGATGGATATAAAAAGTAAAACCAATTGGCTAAAATATTTAAAAATTCAAAATATGTGTGCATTTTCGTTTTTTCGTTTGGATTTTTGTTTATTTTTAGTATTTTTTTAATATTTTAGTTAATTTTTAAAAAAACTTTTTAGATACATTCTAATGTTGATATATCTAAAATGTTAAAAAAAAAATATTAAAATATAAAAAAAATCAATAAAAACAAACAAAATTCTCTTAAAAATAATTTCTAAAAATGTAAATCAAACAAAGCCTTCACATTAACTATTTTTATAAACTTACTTTTATCCGATAAACTAGCGTTTTAGCTAACAAAAAATCAATTCAGCCAATCCCAACTGCCTATCACATTACAACTCAAATTATGTCTGGAAATAACAGTTCAGTATCAAAATTATTTACAAATAGATGAAAGTGCAAGTTTTTAATGTCAAAATTTATTTTATTTGTTTTCTTTTCTTTTATTCAACAGTGTGAAAACTTGTACTTCAATTATTTTTCACCATTTTCTAAATGGGATTGGCTTCCCTCGGGTCCCAGATCGAACTGAAGGATATTGTTGGGCCTATAGGGGTCCACCACAGATCCCGTTTTAGTAATCCGAACCATTCAATGTATAGAATTTATTGAGTACTATAGCTCCGTTTGGGAAGAGAGGTTTGGATCTTTTTTGGCTAAAATAGTTACAAAAAACAAAATAAATTTTTTAGCCTAATAAGATAAAAGAGTACATCCAACCTATAATTATTACATTCTTCATCTCACAAAAAAGTCAAAAACCCTTTGGAAAGTTGGTTTTGGTGGGCTAGGGGCTACAGAATAATGCTTGGGACCCCCTTTTGGGGGTCACCCCCTCATCCCCCCTTTGCCACGTGGCGGGTGGTGATTGGAGGAGCAGGAAAAAAAGAAAAAGAAAAAGAAAATGTAACCAATGAGAGAGAGAGGGGGTCAAAGGGGGTGGGGGAAAAGGGGGGATGAATCATTGTTGAGGGGCTAAAATAGCCACAAAAAACAAAATAGACTATTTTAGCCACAAAAAACAAAACATCAAATCCAACCCATAATCATTATACTCCTCTCTCACAAAAAAAAGTCAAACCCCTTCCAAACCAGGCTTTTTAGCCCCAGGCTAAAATAACCAAAAAGCTAAAAAGTCAAAAAGCCAACCCACTTCCCAAACGGAGGCTAAATCAGGCTTTTTAGCTTCAGGCTAAAATAGCCAAAAAAATCAAAAAACCCAAAAGCCAACCTACTTCCCAAATGAAGCTCATAAGCTTGTAAAATATTACGTTGATCGGATATTGATAGCTATTTCATCGGATCAGATTTCTGTCAATCGTTTATTTTTTTGATACAAAATTGATTTAATCACGTAACTATCAATATCCGATCAACGTGAATTTTTACAAGGAAATATAATACTCGACGAGTTTTACACATTAAATAGTTTGAATTATCAAAACGGAACTTTTAGTGAACTCTCATGAGCCCAATAATACTCTCTAGTCCAATCTGAGACCGGAGGAAAATCCGACCCTTTGTAAATTTGTGCCTCATTGTTATCCAGGGGTTGTTTGAGATGCTTTAAATAAGTGTACTTTTAAATTTTTATGAAATATGAGCTGAATTTGAAATGATGAGATAAAGAAATAATGTGATTTAAATAGAATAATAATTTTTTCACATTTTAACTTTTTTAAGGATGCCGAACCAAACATATTATTCCAATTATATAATATAATAATTTTCATTGCAGGACCGTATATAAACAACTGTAATAGGGGAGATTAGTCAAAGAGAGAATTTAACCTGGATAAATTAGTTGAGACACTGATAGGATCAGGTCACCTAAACCCTTTTTACAGTAGTCAAGCATAGGTGAGAATCCCAATGTTCATATGATCAATTATTATGTCTCCTTTAATTGCGGAAGTAAATTAATTCACTTTTTTAACTGTTTTATTTTAATTAATACATTTAAAAAGTAACATAAACAATTAATAACGGATGACAAACAAATTAATAATATTTTAACATTTTAATTATTTTAGCAAAACATAATTTTTTAGTATGTTTGCCATTGCCAAATGCTCACCAGTAATCATCACATGGGTTGTTCCTTCTGTCCTCCCTCTATGGCAATTGGCAAACTTCTCAATGTACCTTAAATGTTTGCCACAATCACCATGCTCTCCAGAGACAGAGAGAGAGACCTCTGTACTGCTGTAAATTCACATTAGTTTTAGTAACAATTTGAAAATGGAGAAACATTTTGCTTGCATAAAATGCAAAGAATGTATTATCTTTCCCATCAATTGGTTACGTTGAGTTTATGAAAATGTTCTTCAATTTATTTGATAAGAAATGCAGAAGGACAAAAAAATTAAATTAATTAATTAAAAAAGAGTGCTTAGTATTTTAGAATAAAAATTTGTCATATAGTGTGAACAAAACATGTTGTCTTATTAGTTGAATTAACGGGATAGGTCTCACAAAAAGTATAAAATCGACTAATGAGTAAGTATATTTTGTTCACATTATGTAAACAAATTCACACTCAGTATGATAGCGCTCAGGTTAGCTCTTGACATGTGGCATACTCAGTCCTAGGGTTAACTTTACATCCCACAAATCACACTTGCAAATCTCCCAAATCATGCATATTACAATAGAAGGAGAAGGTAAGCTAACACTTTTCTTCTCTTACTCCATTCTTTCTTGGCCTTTTTACTAATGCTGTGTTTGGTTAAGAGATTTGAGAAGAGATTTAGAAAGAGAAATGGAAATGGTAGTTGAAATCTGAATAAAACATACTTATATTTCACTTAGTTTCACACACCTTTTTTCTTTCATTTTTCAAATCTTTCCCCAAATCCTCCAACTAAACACAGCGTAAAGCATCTAAAACACTTTGACCATCACTATATTGGTATCAAGTCTCATTTTTGCAAATCATTTATCATGTTGGAGAATTGACTTACAACTCATTTTTACACGACTACGTTGCTCGGCCAAGCTACATGTGCAGTCAAGTAACCATATAGCCGTTTGGTCAATTGTCTAGTCAAGCATGGAGTTTGGATGGACAAATCTTGAGCATAGGGTGGATAAGGTCAACAATGGTAAGTTCAAGAAGAGTGGGATAATGCTTATTACTTCATGGAAAGAAGCAAGAGAATGGGTATGGTCTGTCTTGGGTGTATGGGCAAGTAATTGCACAAAGCTCTCAACGATGGACAATCAATTGAAGTATAGAGTTTACTGGAATTTGTATTCATCCATTCAAATAATTGTGGTAGATTTTTCTCCGCACAGTAAACGAGTAAGCCAAAGGTAATGCAAAATAGAGAGCATACATCAATTTAGATGAAGGAGAGTGCAAAATGTATCATAATAAAAACTATCAATCCCAATTAGATTGGTACGAGAAGAACCAACCAATTATATGCAGCCAATACTCTTAGAGAGATTCCAACCAAAACGAAACAAGAATGAAAAGACACAAGAAGTAACACAAGTTTTGCTAAACCAAGACATATGCAGATATACAAAGACCCATTTGGCCACATTTGTCTCTAACTCTCTCCACCCTCACACATAACAAAAACAAAAACAAAACAAATACCCATTTCTTAACATAAATATAACAACAATCCTACATTTATTACATTTTTATACCAATTTTTTATTTTGGAAAATACTATGAAACTTAAAACAACAACTACAACTGCACTCGCTGTTCTCTATGGTCCACAACATCCACACTAGCAGTGCAATATAGCAGCTTGTGGAAGATAGCACACAAAGCGGCGCACGATAACTCCTTCACTCTCCTCACCACCACCACCACCACACTCCTCTTTCTTCCCTGACCCCGAACCGCCTTCCTCTTCCTCCTCCTCCTCCTCTCACCGCCACGAGCCACCACCCTCTCTCCGGCTCGATCCAAGCACTTCTTGGTCCTCTCAGGCACAGTCTCTTTCCTGGAAAATGTGTAGCTCTTCAAGTACAGCTGCCTACATGAGATACTCTCCACCACCGTGGGGCGGTGGTGCCGCCCTTCTCCTCCTCCGGGCGCCGTTTTCACTGACTCGGCGTCAGATTCCGGCCACTTGTCCAGGTTCATGTAGGTGGCTTTGCTAGGGACTCTGGCATCGTTGACACAGGTTGATATGCAGACAGAGGTCATTATTTGGGGTGGTTTCTGGTGAGTGGGTCAGATTTTGCATATGGGTTTTGGAGTATGAATTGTATCAAGGATTGTTAGAAGAGATATGTATATCGAGAGAGACAGAGAGAGCGAGAGGGGGGTAGATTTTAAAGAGAATTTATCATGGTTTTGTGTAATGTGCATAGGAATCACTGTAATTTTCAATATTGTTTGTGGTGTTAAGATAATTATACAGAATTCTCAAAATATTATATAGTGTTAGCGCAAATCATAGCTGTGGCCTCTAAATTTTACTCTCACTTTCAATTAACTCAATTTTAAATTTTATATTAATTTAGTTTAATTAATAATATGGTCAGTATTTTTTGCAAAAAATAATTATTGAATTTGTTGAGTTTAACTCATTGAGTTTAGTAAATTTATAATTTTACTCTAAAAAAATATGATACGTGCTATTTATATGCATATTTTTTATATAAAAAAATGTTAAGAGTTGCAATTAATTGAACCAAATTAAAACAAAATAATAATTTTAGGCTCAAAATTGAGTAAATTGAAATTATATGAACTCAAATAACACTAGAATTAAACTATAAAGACTGTTGTCACAATTTGCCCATAATATTATGTAGAATAATATTAAGGCTAAGTTTGGCATGTGCTTAAAAAGTTAAAAAGTTACTCAAAAAGTTAAAAAGTTATCACTATTAACCAAAAGTTAAAAAGCACGACTGCACAACTCTCAATCCTAATTTTTTCCTACACACTAATTTATACAATTTCTTAATACACATTTTTCTATAAAAAGTCAAAAAGTTAACCCAAACAACCATCCTTTTTTCCTCAACTTTTTAGTCTAAAAAGTCAAAAAGTATATTTATTTAAGACATCTCAAATAACACCTAAAAATATAAAAATCAAATACAAAATGAGACATAAAGAGTCAGTCCCACACATGAATCGTACATTATGTGGGTCTCGTTCATTGTGAGACATGTGTGTCTCTATAATTGGTTTTATGTGCATTATTGTATTATATATGTGGTATTTTAAATCAATCATATTATAAAAAAATTTATAAATGTATTTTGTAATTTTTCATTTATCAAAATATTCACTATGGTTGGTTCTAGAAAATTGATTCACTTTTTAAAAAATTAAATTATTTATTTTTGGTATTTTTTTATTTTTAGTAATTTTTTAAAAATATTTTGCGCATGTTTTATTTTATTTTTTAGTTACATCTAATCTAAATATGCTTAAAAAATATAATATTTGTGAAAAAAAACTTAAAAATTCACCAAATACAAAAAATATAAAAAAAACCACAAAAAATCAATACATTTTCGTATTTTGTTGTATTTAATGAATTTTCTTTAAAAAAATTTGTATAATTTTTTTACTTTTAAGTATATTAAGATTAAATAGATCTAAAAATTAAATAAAAAATTTAATAAAAATATTATAAAAAATAATTTAAAAAAATATGAATTAAAAATTTTAAAAATTATTTTTAAAACTAGGATGATTAGAATTATTTTATTTTATGCCGTGCTAGGCAGTAGGCAACAATGAGAACATAACAATAGCTAAATTTTTAATGACGATAGTGCCCTTGATGTGTGTTGACTTGGTTATGAATTATGTCAACATAAGGGTTAATATGTAATTAATCAAGTCTGCATTGCTGTAATGCAATGTACATAGCCGATATGGGACAATTTGTCAATATGGATACTATTACTCACCAATAATTTTAGAAAAATAATTTGCAAACATATATATATAGATATTACAAAAATTTCATTCAAAATCATGTTAAAACAATCATATCATTGGCCCTATCTGGCAAGTTATTTTATTTATTTATTTATTTATTTTTTGTTTGTGTGTGTGATTAAAATCCACAAAAAGATAAAATATAATAAAATAGTTAATAAGATAAAATGACACATCAAATTCATAAGCATTTTACTTTTTCTCTCACAAATATCACATCAAACTACAAAAAAAATCCAACCATATCTTTCTAAATACAAAAATTTTAGCCTATTAAGGCCTCGTTTGGCAAGAGGCTATTTTAGTCAATTAGCCAAAAAGTTACTAAATTAGCCAAAAAGCCAACAACCCATACCAAAAAGTCAAAGATTCTCTTTTCTCTCTACTTTTTGCACATCTTTTCGTAATTAGTCAAAAAGTCATCCCAAACATACAAGTTTTTTTTACCTACCTTTTTAGCCAAATAGCCAAAAAGTTACTAAATTAGCTTGTTCCCAAACGAGGCCTAAAATAGTCAAAAATTAGAATAACTTACTAAAATAGCCAACTTTCCAAATGAGGCCATTATGTATAAAAATTTTGCATAAATATCTTATTTGTATATCATTATTTAGCATCTTATCAACAGAGCCATAAATTTTAGTAGAACTCACTATCATTGCAAAACTAATAATTAGTGATTAGTGAGATTCGTATCCAAAAACTTAGCTTTTAACTAACTTCCCAAAACACCCTGGTGTTAGTGTCCACATTTCTCTTTGTCAACAAAAATTTAAGGTTAATTACAATTTACACGGATATTGTGTTGTCTATGATGTTGAAAGACACTGGTGTTAGTGTCCACATTTCTCTTTGTCAACAAAAATTTAAGGTTAATTACAATTTACACGGATATTGTGTTGTCTATGATGTTGAAAGACACTATTGTCTGTTTGGTTGCCAACAAAACTGGGAATTGAGTCATTTTGGAATAGGTTGATTTATGAATTCGATAATTTATGGGTTTGATTGTAAAAATAAAAATATATTGTTAAGTTTTTATTCTTGGCAATCCCGTTTGACAAAACTCCTTTCAGTTGTACTTATTTTCGCACTTTTTATTTCAGTGAGGCTATGAGTGTTTAGATGCAAATCCAACCCGAATTGTGTCTTGCAGAGAAGTTTGTGATGTTAATGTTTTCAATATTGCCACTTCGCTAAAATGCAAAAGTGCATTCGAAGTTGCCTGTCCGCTCGAGCAGAGAATCCATGGTTTCAGAAGTTTATTTGCCTGCAAAAATACTAGATGTTGTTTTTTCCCGCTCGAGCGGAACGTTCCGCGCTCGAGCGTAGGTCCGCTCGAGCGGCCAATCTGACGCTCGAGCGGAGATCGCGGGACAATTTTCTATAAATATGTGTTTCAGTCCATATCTAGGATTACTTCTCCAGATCTTCTTCTTGGGTTCTAGGGTTTATATCTGGGGATATTTTACTAGTTTTCTTTGATGTTTTGATTGAGTATTCAACTCATGGTTTAAAGAGTATACATCAAAGGATTATTTGTTTGTTCTACACAAAAGAGATAGTTGTTCTTCAGTGGATTCTGAAGAATTCGAGACTGAAGTTTTGGTGGATTCCGGAGTGACTCACGTCAAAACAATTCCGAGGTGAAGATGAGGTTGGAAGAGGCACATAGAGGTTGGTTCAATTCGGGAGTGGATTCGCTAGGTAATTGAGAGTATACCTGTGTAATTCTTTTATATCTTCTTAGTGGATTGTTTTGTGACTGTTGCCTGTGATTTTTTTTATCACAATTGGAGATGTCCAATTGTGGTTTTTTTCACGTAAAATCGTTGTGTCGATTTGTCTTGATTGTTTGATTGGGATTGTTATATACTGCTTAAAATTGATACATAATCACAAATCAACATCTAGTGGATTTTTAGATTTTTCATATATATACATTAGAATTTTCATTACCAGGGTTGGTGGTCTGGTGGAGGATGCGGCATGTTTCACAGCATGGAGCCCAGGTTCGATTCCCGGGAGGGGGCTGTGTGCTATCTCTTCGGAGAGCTCGCCCTTTACTCCCCTCGTTTCTGGCCTCTGCTGCGGCGTGTGTCTGCCCTCCATTGGTGCCTTGGTGGTGAGTCCCTCACTTGGTGGGGGTTAATTCCTAGTTGGCAACCGGTTACCTCGGGACTAGGGCCCAACAGGGCCATGATGACACCACAGAGCCCTTTTTTTCCTGTTCAAAAAAAAAAAAAAAAAAAAAAGTGCCAGACCCAAAATCTTCATTTCAAGTTCCAACTTTTGCTATTTATAGTATTATATGGTTTGTTGTTTGAAATAAATTATAAAAAATTAATGTTGGCAAATAATATTTTGCTATATACCCTAACAGTGAAAAAACCATGTGATATGCAATAGCCCTTTAAAATGAAAAACTAAAAAAATTATGAACATTTAAGATTGCTCACTTCTTTTTAAACTTATTTACCTGATCAAACTCATTACATAAATGTTGAATCAACTAATTATAATTTGAAAAGATTGGAATTAGTTAATGTAAAAAAATGAACTGATTTTATTTATGGAACAAACGGAACCCTATTTTGGTTGACATAAGAAAAAATTTAATTTAATTTTAACAATGCTAAAATATCACACAAAGTTTAACTAGTCATTAGAGACCTCAAAATTGAATTTTATTTTTTATTTTTTATTTTGTCAAAACTATATGGAATTAACAAATTTTAATTAGCAGCCTAACTGATTAGCCAATTTTATCACCAAACCAGTCCAACCTAACACATTCACCTTATCAAACTACACATGTTGAATTGGCATGGGATATCTAGTTTTTTAGCACACCCCTACACAAAACCATCCTTTCAAAAAAAAAAAAAAAAACATGATTTGAGGCATTCGAACCTCGAAATTTCGAGGCCTCTAGCACAACTGTCCTGGTATTATATGTTTGGTTTGTTGTTTGAAAATAATTATAAAAAATTAATGTTGGCAAATAATATTTTGCTATATACCCTAACAGTGAAAAAAACCATGTGATATGAAATAGTACTTTAAAATGAAAAACTAAAAAAATTATGAAAATTTAAGATTGTTCACTTTTTTTTAAAACTTATTTACCTGATCAAACTCATTACATAAATGTTGAATCAGCTAATTATAATTTGAAAAGATTGGAATTAGTTAATGTAAAAAATGAACTGATTTTATTTATGGAACAAACAGAACCCTATTTTGGTTGACAAAAGAAAAAATTTAATGTAATTTTAACAATGCTAAAATATCACAAAAAGTTTAACTAGTCGTTAGAGACCTCAAAATTGAATTTTATTTTTTATTTTTTATTTTGTCAAATACTGATACAAAAGACAGTATGAGTGCAATTACAATAGAGAGAGTGAGCCCTACCCAAAATATATTAATAATGAGGATGTCAAAAAAAAAAAAAAAATTAAATTAAATTATGTAAGACATTTTAAGGGTTGATGGAAGGCTAAAAATAAGGCTTTATCACTTAATTCGGCCTCTTTACCCTTCAATTTTTCTCAATATTATTATTATTTTAATGTGACCAAATTAACTAAGGTTTAATTCTATCAAAATAAGCCAAGTGGCATTATGAGATAGTGCCAAGTGGTCGTTTTCATCACAAAATTGTACTGTATCACCTAGGGGGCACTAGTGTATAAAAAAAAAATTAGACTCAGGCAAATTGAACTAGACTAATCCAAACCATTTAATTTGATTTAGTTTCTTTTAAGAATGAATAAGTTCCAGTTTTAAGTAATTAAGAGTCATTGATTATTTTTCAATTCAATTTGAGTCTCAACAGGATTTGCATTGGTCCATAAAGGCTTGTTAGCCTTGATTATCTTGGTGTTGTTATTATTATTATACTGGATATCTTCTTCAGCATTTTCGGCCCAAACCTTTTAGCCTCATTTAGCTTTCGGCCCAAACATTGCTATTTCAGATTTATACAGACTCCGGTCTAAGATTTCTGAGTCCAGTTTTATGGCCCGCAACGAGGTTTTTATTATATATATATATATATATATAACTGGAAGTACCAATAAATCCCATTTTTATATCAAATAACTAGTAAGTCCTTCAAATAATTTAATGAACCCAACAGTCCTATTTCTGAGGAAATGACAATATAACTCTACAATTTACAAGTTGGGTTATTTGGAATATGTTATATAAGTGTATTTTTTGATTTTTTTAGCTAAAAAAGTAGAGAAAAAAAATGTATATTTGAAATAACTTTTTGACTTTTACGAAAAGATGTATAATAAAATATTACAATAAAATCAAAATGACCATTTTGTCCTTGTTGACTTTTTGACTTTTAACTTTTTAACTTTTGGGTAGTTGAATTCAAAAGGCAAAATAATAATTTTGCCATCTAGGCTTCCCCACAAGCTTCCCCCAAATAGTAGGCCTGTTTGGTAGGGCATATAAGCTGCTTATTTCAGCTATTAGCTTAATTTAAGTTAAAATATTGTGTTTGGTACAGCTTAAGTTAACCACCTTATAGCTTAAATCAAGCTATTTCTCAGCTTATCTCAAAAGCTAGTTAAGGAGTGCTTAAATTTTTGACTTAAGCACGCAGTTGATGTGGGGAGGCTAAAATTACTTAAATGCCCTCGTCAATACCTAAATATTAATATTCATTAAAAAAAATCAATATTAATTGGTATTAATTATTAATAAATTCATATTGAATATTTTTATATTAATTAAAAAATAAAAAATTGTATATTCTGAAGAAAAAAAAATCAATATTAATTAAAAAATCAATACTAATTGATATTAATTATTAATAAATTAATATTGTATACTTTTGTAATGAATTAATTATTAATTGATGCTAATTAATAACAATTGTTGATTATAAATATTAATTGATACTAATAAAAATTAATTATTAATATTAATTTATACTAATTAATAATTTTAGTATTAATTGAGACTAATTAAGCCATTAATTGATACTAATTAATAATTTTAGTATTAATTGATACTAATTAAGCAATTAATTGGTACTAATTAATTTATAATGGAAAAAAATTATAACAATAATACTTCCATTACATTTTTATCAAATGTATCAATTTTTATATTAATTGATACTAATTAATACTAATTATATTAACTTTTATTAATGAAATAATTTTTTTAAAATTAAAACTAAAAAAAATGACAAAATAATCATTTTTATATCATATAAAGGTAGAAAGGATAATTATGCAGTAAAAAACTATTTTACAGTTTATTAACCAAACACTACTCTGCTGCTTAAATCCATAATCCTACAGCTGCACCAAACAGGTTAATAGCTTATGTTCACAGCTATAAGCCATAATCTGTTAAGATATAAGGTATAATCTATAATCACTTTTTCACAGTTCTACCAAATGGGGCCAATATAGATTTTTTGGCTTTTTTAGGAACTTTTTGACTTTTTAGCTTTTGTAGGTTATCTCAAGCCTAAAATTCTCGCAGTTTGAAATCACACATTTGTTCAAAGTTTACTGAGTGATTTTTGTACTCTTTTTGAAATATTTAAAAAAGTTCCACATTTCAAACATTCCAAATCAAAAAGATTCACATATCAAAATTCACCCCAAATTTGAATACCCACACCCCACCCTAAAAAGGTTGTTATATCAGAAGATTTTATACTCAGTTGAAATCAATGTGCATTTGTGCCACTAGATTCATTGAACTAAATTTCACAAAATAATAGGTTGTGTATCTTACCTTTCTCACACAAAAGAAAAAAAAAAAATAGAAATAAGGAAAATGTACCTATAAATCCCATCTTGGGGAATGATGATCCATTTAGTCCCAATAATTTTTTTATAGACCAATTAGTCCCATTGATTTTCGAAATGTAGATTTAATATATTATTTAAAAATTGAATTTATGGTTATACTTTTATTTTTATTATGTTGTCTTTCTTTTTTCTTTTGTGCTAAAAAAAGTAAGGTACATAACCTATGTGAATTAAATTTGAGATTAATTTTTATATGAGAATCTTTTTTATTTGAAAAATATTTCAAAATGAGTATACAAATGACTTGAAATATGGGATCTTTCAAACATTTCTAAAAGGATGTGGAATTCTTCAAACATTTCAAAAGAAGTACAAAAACTCTTTAGTGAGCTTTGGCCAAATGTATAATTTTAAACTGTAACACTCAAATGTAACACTCTAATGTAACACTTCAAAAACAAATCCTTAATATACTTTTCTCAAACGTAATACTCCAATATGACACTTCAAATAAACTCATTGGTGTAATACTCCAATGTAACACAAAAAAAAATTCCTTAGGCCTCGTTTGGCAAGAGGCTATTTTAGCCAATTAGCCAAAAAGTTACTAAATTAGCCAAAAAGCCAACAACCCATACCAAAAAGTCAAAGATTCTCTTTTCTCTCTACTTTTTGCACATCTTTTCGTAATTAGCCAAAAATTCATCCCAAATATACAAGTTTTTTTAACCTACCTTTTTAGCCAAATAGTAAAAAAGTTACTAAATTAGCTTGTTCCCAAACGAGGCCTTAGTGTTCCCAAACGCAACATGCTAATGAAATACTCAAAAAAAAAAAAAAAAAAAAAGTAGTACAAAAATTCGTTAGTAAGCTTTGGATAATTGTATAATTTTCAAACTGTGAGTATTACATTTGGAAAAAGTACATTAGATAGTTTTTAGTATTTTTTTTATATGTTACATTAGAGTATTACACTTAGGATTACATGGATTGGAATGTTACATTTGGAAAAAGTATACTACGGAGTTTTTTTTTTTTTTTTGTTACATTAGAGTGTTACGTTTGGAAAAAATACACTAAGGAGCTTTTTTGAAGTGTTATGTTGTTACGTTCAGGAAACGTACACCAATGAGTTTTTTAGTGTGTTACATTGGAGTGTTACATTATTAGAATGTTACAGTGAAGTGTTACGTTTTTGTTCGTAATGTGGGATTTGTTCTACGAGGAGGGAAAATCCAAAACCTCTATAATACGAATTGTCCAAATGTGTAAATTTACATTTGGAGAAACCCATTTTTATCCTTAAAAAATTAAACCCAAACATGTAAGTGATTACCCTTTTGTGTAATTTTTACCTTAATAGGACCTTTGGATTCATAAGAAAAAAATGAAGGATTAAATAATTCACAAGATCACATTTTGGAATTTATTAGTGCTGCACCTTAGAAATGAAGACATAACCGTAAACTTAATTTTCAAATAATATATTAAATCCACTTTTCTAAAATCAATAAGACTAATTGGTCTATAATAAAATCCTTGAGACTAAACGGATCACTATTCCTCAAGATGAGATTTATGGATAATTTTCCTATATATATATTTTTAATCTGATGACTTCAACCAAGTATTTGTAAAAAAAAATAAATTAAACAAGCTTTCTTTTGATTGATTGATCATCCTGATTGTAAATGAACTGAGTAAGTTGTTTGAGTTTTATTCGCTGAATAGAGTTGATCACAACTTGAGTAGGAGTAACTGGGGTTTTTTTATTGTTAGATATATATGATTATTTTAATACTTATATATCTGTATTGTAGATGTATCTCATATCCTTTTCTATACTTATCTTTGATGTATCTCTGTCTTCTTTTCTCAGCTATAAATACAGGCTTCTTGTATTTCATTATTCAATTCAATATACAGTTTCTTTTCTCTGTCTACTTTCATAACATGGTATCAGAGCCTAGGGTTCTCTCCTAGCTTTTTTTTCTCTCATTTTTCTTTTTTTTCCCCTGCCTATTGCTTCTATCCTCTATCGGTTTCTGCTGGTTTCTGGTATCTAGTCCATTCTTGTTTCAACGTTTGGCTTATACCTCCCTCTTCGTCTCTTCACGACGGAGCCCATGCCACAAGATTCACCTCAATTGGCCTTTCCACGTGCTTTCACACGCCTCCTAAAGAGAAGCTCGTCGGTTTACGTCGCTTCCACTCTCAGCACGCTTCCGCATGCGTCTCAGCTGGCTTCCCTCGGCTTCCGCCTCAGCCAATCCGACCTCGGCTTTCCCTTCGGCTTCCACATCAGCCGCCATCGACTTCCGCATCCGCTGAATCCCCATTGGCTTCTGCCCAGCTTCTCCTAGCCGTGTGCCCCTGCCTCGATTTCTACCCGGCTTCTCTTAGCCACGTGCCCCTGCCTCGGCTTCCGCCCGGCTTCCTCAGCTATTTTCCTTCATCCTTAGTTGCTGACGTCAACCCTACTCAGTTATGGTCTCTTTGCTAATATCATCACAGCCACAGTGCTGACATCAGCCTACTTGTCCCTAAGGTTTTTCAGCCTTCTGATTCTGTTGGTGACCTCCACTTTGGTAATTATGGATCATAGTAAGAACATTCAATCTGTTTCTGTTATCGTGGATGGGACCAATTATGTTAGTTGGGCCCAAGCTCTCTCTAGCTTCATCAAAGGCAAACGCCTTTGGCGGATCATTACTAGTGCTCTTTTCAAATCCAACCAAAAGGAGAATGAGACTGACTCTGCCTTCGATGACCATCTTAACAAATGAGAAATTAAGAATTATTATCACATGGTTCCGGGCTACCTCAATTCCTTCCATCAACCTTTAGTTTGGACACTTTCAGGATGATGATTCATTCGCCTCTCCTGCCAAAGCAATTTGGGATTTCTGGAAGGAATGTTATCAGACCACTGGCTATGCTCATCAATATGAATTGTTGCAGACTCTTCATCACATGAACCAGGCACCCGGTCAATCTCTCAATGACTTCTTATCCCAGATGTCGTCTGTTTGGGACCAGCTCGCTCTTTTTGAACCTTCATAGGCTCATTTTGATGATGCACAGTTATTTATTACCTATCGGAATCATCAGCGACCATTACAGTTTCTTATGGATCTTCATAGCACTTTTGAACCTATGTGTGCTTCTTTGCTCCATCGTTTGCCTTTGCCCACTTTAGAGCAAGTTGTTACTGAGTTGCTATCAGAGGAGACTCGTTTTGGGATTCTCAAATCTCAAGACATAGATTCTGTTCTTGCTATGCCATCTTCTCAGAGTTTCTCATCTTCACAGTTACTCATATGTAGTTATTGTCGCAACCGCGGCTTACCAGCCAATCATTCTCTTGTTCACTGTTAGGTTCACGAATGTCTAACTTGTCACAAGACTATGCCAGACCATCTCCAAAGCAATTATCCTCAAGCTTCCTCCACTACTTCATCCAAGAAAGGGGCTTCTTGTTCTGGGTATCAGTCCAAATCTGGCCACGGCTCTCGCTCTGCAGCTGTTGCCTCTGAGGGTTCTTCTACTCCTTCCTTCTCTATGGATGATGTTGAGTCCATTATCCACCAGGTGCTCGCCAAATCTGGTACTCCTCCCTCTACTGCTCTTTCAGTAACCTCAGGTAACTCTTCATGGTATTTTGATTTCGCATGTTGTAATCACATGACTTCTGACTCCACTCTATTTTCTTCTTTATCATCATCATCTTTTGCCCTCACTATGTACACTGTTGATGGTTCTTATATGCCTGTTAGTCACATTGGCCAAATCTCTACTTCCACTGTATCTCTTTCTGATGCTTACCATATTCTTGCTCTTTAATTAAACCTTATCTCTGTTGGTCAGTTATGTGAACTTGGTCTAACTGTTACCTTTTCTACTAATGGTTGTTTGGTGCAGGACCCTCAGACGAGAAAGATCCTTGGGATAAGCCGTAAGCATGGACGTCTGTTCGAGCTTATCCATCTTCGCAGTCTACATAAATCATCTACTGTTGCTGCTGCATCTACTATGTCTTCTTTTCATCTTTGGCATTGTCGATTAGGACATGTCTCTTTTAGTCGTTTGAAAACTTTAGTTTCTAGTGGTCAATTAGGTCGCGTTTGTTTTAAAGATGTCGATTGTTTATCTTGTCAAATTGCTAAATAACCTGTCTTACCTTTTAATAAAAGTAATTCTGTTTTTATTGCTCCTTTTGATCTTGTGTATTCAGATATTTAGGGACCTTCCCCCACATCGACCATGGGGGGGTCCAGATATTTTGTGATTTTTGTTGACGATTTTTCTCACTATACTTGGTTTTTTCTTCTCAAAAATCGCTCTGAACTTAAACAGATTTACTATGATTTCTTTGCTATGGTTCGCAC
This sequence comes from Camellia sinensis, assembly GCF_055761805.1. Lineage (NCBI taxonomy): Eukaryota > Viridiplantae > Streptophyta > Magnoliopsida > Ericales > Theaceae > Camellia > Camellia sinensis. The sequence goes on from NC_138970.1 coordinate 59,505,068, forward strand.
TCAGTTTTCTTGTACTATTAAGCTTTTTCGTTCTGATAATGCTAAGGAGTACTTGGATTTTGATTTTCTTTCTTTTCTTCGGGCTTATGGTACTCTCTCTCATCGTTCTTGTGCAGGCACCTCCCAACAAAATGAACGAGTCGAAAGAAAACACTGTCATATCCTAGACACTACTCGGGCTCTTTTCATCTCTTCTTCTTGTCCTGAGAACTTTTGGGAGGAAGCTGCTCTCACTGCCATCCACACCATCAATCGTGTCCCTACCCCTGTCATAGCTAACACTTCTCCTTACGAACACTTGTATGGTTCTCCTCCTGACTATACCACTCTTAAAGTTTTTGGTTCTACTTGTTTTGTTCTACTTCAGCCTCGTGAACACACAAAACTAGAACCTCGTTCTCGTCTTTGTTGTTTTCTAGGGTATGGTATAGAACATAAAGGATATCGTTGTTGGGATCCCATCTCCAAGCGTCTTCGTATTTCCCATCATGTGGTCTTCTGGGAACACAAAATGTTATCTACTCTTTCTAAGTTTCACCTACCACAGTCCACCCACTCACTGGTCTTCATTGATATTTCTATAGATCTGTTTTCTGATGACTTTGATGTAGATTCTTGCCCTATGCACCCACTCTGCTTACGCCTATCGTCCATCCTGAGGATCCCGTGTCTGCTGATGGCCCTACACCTTCTCCAACTCCGGTGGAGGTTCCTTCATGTCCAGCTCCCATTGAGGTTCCTCCTCCACCTGCGCGTCATTCTACACGAGTACGGCAACCTTATGTTCTTCTCCTTGATTATATTGTTGGTTTCACTGCTTTTTGCTCTCATGAACCTACTTCTTCTCGAGAAGCTTCTTCTAACCCTCTTTGGAAACAAGCTATGATTGATGAACAGCAGGCTTTCGATCAAACTCATACCTGGGTTGTGGTTGATCTTCCCCTTGGAAAGCATACTGTTAGTTACAAATGGGTTTACAAGATCAAAACTCATTTTGATGGTTCCATTGAGCGTTACAAAGCTCGCCTTGTTGCCCAGGGATTTAGTTAAGAATATGGGATTGACTATGAGAAAACATTTTCTCTTGTTGCCCTTCTTACTTCAGTTCGCAGCTTACTTGCCATTGCTGCTACTCACTACTGGAGTCTTTATCAAATGGATGTCAATAATGCATTTCTCAATGGTGATCTCACTAAGGAAGTTTATATGCAACCCCCTTCTGGTTCTTCTGTTCCATCAAACACGGTTGCAAACTCTACCATGCTTTGTATGGTTTAAAACAAGCTCCGCATGCCTGGTTTGCCAAGTTTAGCTCTACCATTCGTGACTTTGATTTTTCTTCCAGTGCACATGATTTTGCCTTGTTTATCCGTAAGACAGAGCGCGCTACTATTCTCCTTCTCCTCTATGTGGATGATATGATTATCACTGGAGATGACACAATAGGTATTTCTAGTCTCAAATAGTTTCTCCATCGCCAGTTTGAGATGAAAGATTTGGGTTCGCTTAGCTACTTTCTTGGCTTGGAAATTTCTTAAGATTCCTCTGGTTATTTTCTTACCTAGGCCAAGTATACTTCTGATCTCTTGGCTCGTGCTAGTCTTACCAATTGCAAGACTATCATTACTCCGGTTGATCTTCAGACTCGTCTTATACCTCTTGACGGTCCCTTATTGTCTGATGCCACTTTATATCGTCAGCTAGTTGGCAGTCTTGTCTATCTCACAATTACTCGTCCAGATATTGCTTATGCTGTTCACATTGTCAGTCAATTTATGACTGCTCCTCGCTCTCCACACTATGCTGCTCTGGTTCACATTTTGCACTACCTGAAAAGAACTCTATTTCATGGTCTTAACTACTCCCCTCACTCTTCTTTGCAGTTGCATGCCTTTTCTGATACTGATTAAGCAAGGGATCCTACTGATCGTCGTTCCATTACTGGATTCTGTTTCTTCTTGGGCAACTCTCTCATTTCCTGGCGTAGCAAGAAGCAAACCCCTGTTTCTTGTTCTAGTACCGAGGCTGAGTATCGTGCTCTTGCTGACACTACTTAGGAGCTTGTGTGGCTTCATTGGTTTCTTTCTGACATGGGTGTTTATCATTCTGCTGCCACCAATCTTTATTATGACAATTAGAGTGCCATTCAGATTGCACATAACGATGTCTTCCATGATTGCACCAAGCATATTGAGATTGATTGCCACTTCATACGACAACATGTTACTAGTGGTCATGTTCATCTTCTCTTTGTTACCTTTGCTGATCAAACCGCTAACCTCTTCACCAAAGCTCATCCTTCAGGACGCTTCTTTGATCTTCTCTCTAAACTCAAGTTGATATATGACTTACCACCTTAAGCTTGAGGGGGGGGGTGTTTGATATATATGATTATCTTAATACTTATCTATCTGTATTGTAGATGTTTTTCATCTCCTTTTCTGTACTTATCTCTGATGTATCTCTATCTTCTTTTCTCAGCCTATAAATACAGGCTTCTTGTATTTCATTATTCAATTCAATATACAATTTCTCTTCTCTCTCTACTTTCATAACATTTATTTGTAATATATAAGTTTTATCGAGTTGAATTCGAGCTAAATTCAAAAAATTTAAGAAATTTTGTTTTAATGTTTTTGTAAAGAGTCAAACAAGAATCCAACTCAAATAATTTAGTTCATTTTAGAGGCTTAGACAAATAAATAGGTCATGTATTGTGGTTTGAATAATCCAAGCTCATTTTTTTTATGGATTAATACTTAATTTTTTTTTATTAATCCTTAATTAAGTCAGCCTGATATGAAAATAGATTTTGTTTCCGTTGTTTTGTATAACCAAAATGAGCTTAGCAAATAAGTACAAGGAGATTGGCAATGCAAGCCTTCAACATTAAGAAGGAGTTCGCAAATAAGTCCAAGGAAGTTACTGGCTTGCAGAGGGCCATTAACAAGGCTGAGGGCAAAATGAAGGCTTTGATAGATCAGGATGAGGCAGCCAAGAAAGCTCAGGACGAGGCTAAGGAAAAGGCAGATGCTGCAGAGGCCATTGCAAAGGTCCTTGAGACCGAAAAGAATGCGGCCCAAGTGAAAACTGTTGAAGCCTAGGACGAGCTTCGGGCTGCCCTGGCCACAAAAGAAATCGAGATCAAAGCGGCTGATGAAAAGGCATACGCCGAGGGGGCAGCCGACGCCAAGGAGGATTACAAGAAACAAGTCAGGCAGGCATGCTACAAGGGCTATACCCTTGGTTGGATGGCTGCTCTGAAGGTGTTGGCTGTCCCTGAGGACTCCCCTCTCAAGAATGCTAGCAGCCTTGCCCTGCCGTTCTCACTTACTCCAAGCCAGTTTAAGGACGAAGCTGAGTCCGAGGAGGAGGCTGAGGACAAAGAGACTGAGAAGGTCGAGGCTGCAGGGACCAAGTCTCCAACTCTGAATGAGCAAGTCCTGGACTTGACTCATGATGAGGAGGACGAGGTCTCAAAGGGTGCCTCTGCCGTGAAGACATCATTTGAGGCGCCTATCGCCGAGAAAAGCCTCGACCAGACTCTTAAAGAGATCGACGTCGAGCTCGCGGCTAAGAAGGCCGCCGAGAAGAGTTTCCAGATGTCCTCTAAGCCCTAGACCCAACCAGCTAATGACGCCGAATAGTCTAGTTTGATTTTTCTCTTTTATTTCTTGTACCTTGTACTTTTTCTTACTTTTGAAACAATGTAAGCTTAAATTTGGCCGATGTGCCACTTTTGTAATCTGAACAATTACTCTTCAATGTCAGGCCGAATTGTCTTCTTTCCTTATCTGAATGCATTTTATTTCTTCTTTCAGTGTGACTGAATGTTTGTCTTCCTTTTACTGTCTTGTATGATTCTATACTTAGAATAATTTACGTGTCTTCAACGTACACCTTAACTGTGTAATCTTCTCGATGTGGAATACTTCGGCTATACCCACTGACAGTTTATCTTGGCTTTGACCTAACACTTGAAAATATTTATCATAATATTTTCACAAGTGTTATTTACAACTTGCCACTTCACTCTTTACTTATCAGGACCTTTGTCTTCTATTATTTCAACATAACCTTGGGTTAATTTCAACTTGTAAATTTTTCTTAAAATTTTGACAAGTGTTAAACCAACTTCCTTTAACATAACCTTAGCTTAACTTCAACTTGTAAACTTTTCTTAAAATTTCAACAAGTGTTAAACCAACCTTAGCTTGTAAATTCCAACTCCCAAGCATCATTCTCCAGCCCTCTGCCCCCTAATGTAAACTTAAGTTTCACTTAGGTTCTCATTAAGCATGTGGCTTTGACCTTATCGCTGAAGTCAGATTCAAACAAAGACTGGCCGAGGTTACCAACCTTGGTCTCTTTGTTAATCTGACTAACATGCACTTAGTTCCAATATGTGCCTGATTCTGCCGATATGACAGGTCCATGTTAATCCAACTTAGTTCAACTCTGTTATATACAAGTATAATTTTATTCTGCCATATAATAAGTCTAAGTTATTCGTCATGTTTCACTCAGAAACATCGCTAACTTAGTTCAACTCTATTATATGCAAGGATAATTCAACTCTGCCATATAATAAGTCTAAGTTATTCGTCATGTTTCACTTAGAAACATCGCCAACTTAGTTCAACTCTATTATATGCAAGTATAATTCAATTCTGCCATATAATAAGTCTAAGTTATTCGTCATGTTTCACTTAGAAACATCGCCAACTTAGTTCAACTCTATTATATGCAAGTATAATTCAACTTTGTCATATAATAAGTCTAAGTTATTCATCATGTTTCAATCAGAAACATCGTCAAGTATCTGGTCAGTCACACTACACAAGTTTACAAATCAAGCTAAAACTTTATTATTACTTTGGCTAATAACAAAAAACTTAAAAAACAAGAAAATCTAATGATAAAAAAACTTCAGATTGCAAGTATTCCAAGGTCTTGGCAACTCTTTGCCTTCACTGTTTTCAACCCGATATCCCCATTGTCTAAGACCGAGATGATTCTATAGGGTCCCTCCCAATTCGGGCCAAGCTTGCCCTCTCTGGGGTCTTTCTTGTTGCCGACAACCTTTCTTAAGACGAAGTCACCAACTTGGAATTCTCGGGGGTTGACCTTCTTATTATAAGCCCTGACAAGCTGCTGTTGGTATGCCCCCATTTGAATTGATGCCTTCTCCCTTCTTTCTTCTAGCAGATTCAAATCTCGGGCCAAGAATGTCTCATTGGTCCCATTTTTTACTCCTTGGGTTCTGATCCTTGGGATGTTGACCTCCAGTGGAATGACTGCTTATGTGCCATAAGCCATGGCAAATGGGGACTCCCCAGTCAATCTTCTCAGTGTAGTCCGATATGCCCAAAGTACATTGTGCAACTCTTCCACCCACTTTCCCTTTGCAGCTTCTAACCTTTTCTTGATCCCATCCAAGATAACCTTATTAGAGGCTTTTGCTTGACTGTTACTCTGAGGAAAGCTTGGGGTAGAGTAATAATTCTTGATTTTGTACTTTGCACAGAAGCTCTTAATTAGCTTACTGTCAAACTGTGTACCATTGTCAGCTATTATTGCTCCTAGGATCCCAAACCTGGTGATAATATTCTTTCATATGAAGTTTTTCACATCAATGTCCCGAATCTTGGCAAGGGATTCAGCTTCTACCCACTTAGTGAAGTAATTTGTTGCTACCAGCAGGTACTTCTTTTGTCTAGTTGCTTGAGGCAGTTGTCCAACAAGATCCATGCCCCATTGGGCAAATGGCCAAGGGCTGGATACTGGGTTCAAGTCTGCTGTTGGTTAATGTATTAAAGGTGAAAATCTCTGGCACTTCTCACACTTCTTGACATAAGCTTCAGCATCTTTCTGCATGTAAGGCCACCAATACCCCTGAGTAATGGCCCTATGAGCAAGTGACCTGCCCCCAGCATGGCTTCCACATACTTATTCATGTATCTCATACAGAAAGTCTTCAACCTGTGCAGGATGCACACACCTCAGAAAGGGATCCAGTAAAAGATCTTCTGTAGAGTTGTCTTTCTGTTGTCAAACTGAACCTTGCCGACTTCAGCCTGTTCTTGTGCGCCTCTTTATGATCATCTGGAAGTTTCCCATCTCTAAGGAATACTATTATTGCATCCATCTAACTTGGTCCCATCTCCACACACATTGCTTCACGCTCTGTGTTCAGTGGTTCTATTCTTGGACCTGACAAGTAGTTAATCATTATCGTTCTTGTCTCTCCAGGTTTCATTGCACTAGCCAGGTTGGCCAGAGCATCAGCATGGCTGCTGTTATCTCGGCCAACCTGTTGTAGTCGGCAATTTTGAAATAAGGCTACCAGTCTGCCCACCTCCTTTACATAAGCCGACATCCTTTCATCTCGGGTTGCATATTCGCCTGTTGCCTGGTTGACTATAAGCTGGGAGTCACAGAAGACTATTACCTCGTCAACTTCCATTGCTACTGCCAGCTTTAATCCTGCAATCAGTGTTTCATACTCTGCTTCATTGTTTGAGGCCTTAAACCCCAAACGAATGGATTGTTCTAGTATCTGCCTATCTAGCGATACTAGTACTACTCCTGCCCCCGCTCCTTGTCGGTTTCAACTTCCATCAACAAACAACCGAAAGGAGTCGTTGATGTAAATGCTGCAGGGCCTGAGTTTCTCTTCCTTCCTTTGCTCTGTTATCTCCAGCTGGGTTTCTCTTGGTCTACTTGGACATCGTATACCTCGCCTCGACAAAGCCTGATGTATAACGACGTCCGGTGTGAACTTAGCCACGAAGTCGGCCAAGACTTGGCCTTTGATTGCTGTTCTAGATCTGAATTTCAGGTCATATTGGCCCAAGGTCACTGTCCATCTGGCTATTCTGCCTGTTCGATCTCCCTGCTGCAACAGGGACTTTAAAGGGTGTTCAGTTAACACCACAATTTTGTGGGCTTGAAAGTAATGATTCAGCTTCTTGGAAGCCATTACTAAAGCCAATGTTAACTTCTCCAAGGGTAGGTATCTGGTCTCTGCATCTGCCAGGGTTTTACTCGCGCTGTAAACCGCCCTTTGCTCTCCATTTTCTTCTCTGACTACTACTGCATGCTCTGAAACTGCCAAGTATAAGAACAGCTCCTCTCCAGGTACTGGATTTGAGAGAACTGGAGTTGTAGTCAAATACTTCTTCAAGTCGGCCAAGGCGACTTCGCACTCTTCGGTCCATAAGAAGTCTATGGCTTTCTTCACTAAGCTGAAGAAAGGCTTACATTTATCAGAGCTTCTACTTATGAATCTATTCAGGGCTGTAGCTCTTCCAGTCAACATCTGCACTTGTTTTGCCGATATTGGGCTCTTCAGTTCTAAGATGGCTTTGATCTAATCCCGGCTTGCCTCAATGCCCCTTCTGGTTACCAAGTATCCCAAGAACTTACTAAACCCAACTCCAAATACACACTTCGATACATTGAGTTAGAGCTGGTATGTTTTAAGGATGTCAAAAACTACCTTTAAGTCTTCCAGATGATCCTTAGGTTCTGTGGTCTTCACGACCATGTTATCTATGTATACCTCCACTGTTCTGCCAATTAGATGTCTGAACATCTTAGTCACTAACCTCTGGTAAGTTACTCTTGCATTTTTCAATCCAAAAGGCATTACTCTGTAGCAATACAGCCCTTTTGGGGTGATAAATGCAATCTTTTCCTCATCTAAGGGGTACATGGCTATCTGATGGTACCCCCTGTACGCATCCAGAAAGCTCATCCTTCCATGCCCTGAAGTGGCATCCACCAATTGGTCAATCTTGGGTAATGGGAAACTGTCTTTGGGACAAGCCTTGTTCAGGCTGGTGAAGTGTCACGCCCCAAAATTTGGACAATTAAATATTAAATTAGGACTAAACCCCAATCAATATTCCATCATCCAAATCCTAGGGGTGAAACAAAAAAAAACTAAAACGCCAACTAAACCATCCACCATAATCTCATTACTAACAAATACCTCAACATTAAGTGCCAACAACTGGTCCAAACAACTTAAATAAAATACGGTTACAAACCAATCTAAATTATTCCAATACTAAAGTCATAAAGAGAATAATAAATACATAGACTAATATCAATCCTAAGCTCAATAAAACAAAAGAAGTTCAAACGGCAGGTCCAACACTATCGTAAATCCAAGTCACCACCGAAGCCTCTACTAATCCTGCAAAGGAAGCTCAGCTGCGCTCCAACAGAACGCACCCAAATTGCCAAGAGACAAAACGGGTCAGTATACAGGTATATTGGTATGAGTACAAGAATTGACACCCACGTGTCCACCAGACACAAACAAAAAAAAACGTTAAATTCTTATTACAAGACAAGACAAGTAGTTCCAACCGCACCGAGACGAATGGGTAGTTTCTCGAGACACGATGGCATTTAGTTTCTTGTCCGTACACAACCAAATATAAATTTATTATAAAATAAACAAAATAGAAATAGAAATATGGTGGGTCAGCCCTGCATAAAAAGTTAGTAAGACCCACCATCCTTCAAAACAAATAAAGTTAGTATAATTTAATCATAAGTAACTTGTTGAAACAAATATAAAATTACACCGTTTCATACTTAAATAATTCGAATTGATCAAAACTCAAAGAACGAAAGTTGTACAGAATCAAATTTCCTATAAGGCAACGTGAACGAATTTAATAAAAACTGAACAGGTTAAGAGAAAAACTTGATCTAAAAATCTAGACGGAATTCAATCGAAAAATATGAAGCTGAAAACGAACAAAAACTGCCATAAGATAATTTTTTTCCGAAAAAGTTCAAAACATGAAAAGTGTGCAGAATAATGTTTTTACTTCAGTTTACGCGAAACCAATAAAAATGAACTCGTTTCGTGGTTAAAACAGCCTATGAAAATCTGCATTACCAGAGTGAATCAAACCGACAATAGCCAAGGTCATCCAATTATAAGTTCTAATCGATCTTTTTAATAAAAAGCTACAACACAAGAGTTGTCCAAAATCACGTATTCATGCCTCTCCTCAAATTTCATAATTTATCAAGATCGTTTACTTTTCTTTCTTTTTTTTATCATGTACATAACAGTACCATACACACTATATTAATAAATTCATAATTACATTCTTTGTTCCTTAACTCCACCACTTCGGCTCTCCCCTTCCGGCCTACACATATATCCCATGTGCCTCCCGTATACCTAACACCGCTCCGAAGCCAAACTTGCATGGGGATATCGTCTCGAGTTTGACTCACACTTCCCGGATGGTTAGCATATACGTACGCGCGCAAATCAAAGCACTCGTCTACTCATGAGAACGAGGCAACAATATAAATAACATCTCATCAACATCATGAGACAAATATAACAATGCCGGGCATAAGGCATTAAACAACTCTCATAATCCTCACTTTTTTTATACACTCTTTCTCCCCATCACTCAAATAAAACAACAATCCATGGAGTCATGGTGGAGTATAAGGAATTTATCTATAGGTTCATAATTAATTTTAATTTCATATGACCATGAGTGTAATTACAACCATAAAATAAATCCATATAAAAATCATAAACATGGCATACACAACTAATCCAAATAAGTAAAATCAATCCTTCATTTACATGCAAATACAAAATTAATCTAACATCAAATAAAAATAAATAAATAAAAACAATGAATCAATCCATCCTCTAACCAATATCTATGGATTCTCAGTTTATTTTAATTTTATATAATCATGAGTGTGATTACAATCATAAAATCAATCTATATAAAAAAAAAAACCTAAACCTTGCATGCAACTAATCAAAATAATTAAAATCAATCAATCATCTAAAAACCCTAAACCTTACATAAACAACCAATCAAAATAATTAAAATCAATCAATCATCTATAAACCCTAAACTTTACATACACCACTAGTCAAAATAATTAAAATCAATCTATCATCTTTGTGTGAATACAAAATCAAACTAATATCAAATAAATAAATAAAAACAAAGAATTAAATATAAATAAAGGGAAGTGGATTTTGTACTCACAATTATTTTTGAAGATCAAAGAATCACTCAAAGAATTAATAAAGTTACCCAAAATAAAACCTTAAACCTTGCATACCCAACTAATGCAAATAATTAAAATCAATCAATCATCCAAAAACTCTAAACCTTACATACACGTCTAATCAAAATAATTAAAAATTAGTCAATCATTTAAAAATTCTAAACCTTACATATCCAACTAATTAAAATAATTACAATCAATTAATTATCTAAAATCTTAAACCTTACATATACATCTAATCAACATAATTAAAATTAATCAATCATCTAAAAATCCTAAACCTTACATACTCAATTAATTAAAATTATTACAATCAATTAATCATCTAAAACCTTAAACCTTACATATACATCTAATCAACATAACTAAAATTAATCAATCATCTAAAAATCCTAAACCTTACATACTCAATTAATTAAAATTATTACAATCGATTAATCATCTAAAACCTTAAACCTTACATATACATCTAATCAACATAATTAAAATTAATCAGTCACCTAAAAAAAAAATCTCAAACCTTACATACCCAACTAATTAAAACTATTACAATCAATTAATCATCTAAAAATCCTAAACTTTACATATACGTCTAATCAACATAATTAAAATTAATCAGTCACCTAAAAAAAAAATCTCAAACCTTACATACCCAACTAATTAAAACTATTACAATCAATTAATCATCTAAAAATCCTAAACTTTACATATACGTCTAATCAACATAATTAAAATTAATCCATCATCTAAAACAATCCCAAACCTTACATACCCAACTAATTAAAATTATTACAATCTATTAATCATCTAAAAATCCTAAACCTTATATATACGTCTAATCAACATAATTAAAATTAATCAATCGACTAAAACAATCCCAAACCTTTCATACCCAACTAATTAAAATTATTACAATCTATTAATCATCTAAAAATCCTAAATCTTACATATACGTCTAATCAACATAATTAAAATTAATCAATCGACTAAAAGAATCCCAAACCTTTCATACCCAACTAATTAAAATTATTACAATCTATTAATCATCTAAAAATCCTAAATCTTGCATATACGTCTAATCAACATAATTAAAATTAATCAATCGTCTAAAAAAAATCCCAAACCTTTCATACCCAACTAATTAAAATTATTACAATCTATTAATCATCTAAAAATCTTAAATCATACATATACGTCTAATCAACATAATTAAAATTAATCAATCGTCTAAAAAAAAATCCCAAACCTTTCATACCCAACTAATTAAAATTATTACAATCTATTAATCATCTAAAAATCTTAAATCTTGCATATACGTCTAATCAACATAATTAAAATTAATCAATCGTCTAAAAAAAATCTCAAACCTTTCATACTCAACTAATTAAAATTATTACAATCTATTAATCATCTAAAAATCTTAAATTTTACATATAGGTCTAATCAACATAATTAAAATTAATCAATCGTCTAAAAAAAAAATCCCAAACCTTTCATACCCAACTAATTAAAATTATTACAATCAACTAATCATCTAAAAATCTTAAACCTTACATATACGTCTAATAAACATAATTAAAATTAATCAATCATCTAAAAATCCTAAACTTTACATATATATCTAATCAAAGTAATTAAAATTAATCAATCATCTAAAAAACCCTAAAGTTTACCCACACAACTAATCAAAGTAATTAAAATCAATCACTTATCTAAGAACCCTAAACTTTACATATACTACTAGTCAAAATACTTAAAATCAATCTATCATCTATAAACCTTAAATCTTATATCCACAACTAATCAAAATAATTAAAATTAATCTATCGTCTTTATGTAAAACAAAATCAACTAACATCAAACAAATAAAAAATAAATAAATAAATAAAACAGCGAATTAAACATAAATCAAGGAAAGTGAGTTTTGTACTCACCATATTTTTTTGAAGACCCAAGAAATATTTGAAAAACTAATGAAGCCACCAAAATAAAACCATAATCTATTTTTTCTTTTTTTGCTCTTTTTCTTCTTCTTCACTTTCACGCCACACACACACACACACAGCACTCTTTTTTTTCTTCTTTGATGTTCAATCTCTCTCTCTCTCTCTCTCTCTCTCTCTCTCTCTCTCTCTCCCGTAGCCCTGCTGCCTCTGCTTCTCTTCTTCTTCCTTAATTTGTTTATAACCTAAACACTTCTTATAAATCCTAATAGTTATAATATTATATAACATAATTATACTATATAATATATAAATATAAATACTATATAATATAAATACAACATAATTATAATATATAATATAATATAAATATAAGATAATATATATATATATATATATATAACACCTCTTTTCTTTATATAACAAATATAAATATTTAAATATTTAGATCAATTATATATAATTAAATAACACATTAAATTAATTAATTACCACATTAAATTCATTAATTATCATATTAAATTCTCATGTAACCTACACAATTAATAAAGTCAAAAATAAAATAAGATATAATAATCATAATAATAAATAAATGACTTAAGAAAATTAGGGTCGCTACATGAAGTCCACACAGACCCTCCATTTCCCATTCTTTTTCTTCACGACGACCGTGTTTGATAGCCATGTGTAGACACCCCATTTTTGACTGATCTTAAGACTCAGACGTCACCAATTGAGCGCTTGGTGATGTTGCATAATGTGCTCGTTCAGAAGTTTTGGAGTTGCGGCCGTGAGCCCTGCCTCCAGACTTCCGAACCCTTTTCTGTGCCTTGTCTCGGTTTGCGGATCAGACTCGGTTTTCTCTGTTTCTTTTCCTGAGGGGAGGGAGAGGTCCCGTAAACCATCTCTCAATGTCCGTAGGCTACATTTGGTGGCCGTAGGCCATTTTTCCCATTTCGGAGTCCGGTTCCCGGTTTTCGGAGCCGTCAGGCCGTGTGCCTCGGTTCGGGACCGCTTAACCATCTTCTATTGCTCTGATTTTTGGCATACATCTTATTTCATCCCTTTTGAGGGACACTGGGGGGTGAGAAACCCACTTCGTGGCCGAATGCCACTTTCAGTGCTTAACAGCCCATTTTCGGGACCCCGAACTGCGTGTTTTAGCCCCGGAACATTCGTTTTGCATCGGTTTTCGTTCATTTTTGGCAGGTACCTCTGTTTTATCACCAGGAAGGTCACTGAAGGGTGGGAGGCCATCAATTGTTGCAACAGCCAGTTATCTCTCCTCCGGAGCCTCCCGGCGCCCGTTTTTCCAACTTCCGGGCTAATGTTGAACACCCTAGGGATAGTGTTGCCAACTTTCAACCACATATCTGTGATCTACACACCTGGGAGGCCACTAAAAGTTGGTGGCCGGCCATTAAGGTCACCTGACCCTTTTGACCCCTTTCTTCCGGGCTAATGTTGAACCCCTTGGACCTTTTTTCTCGAACTTTGAACCACATATCTATGATCTACACATCTGGGAGGCCACTAAAAGTTGGTGGCCGGCCATTAAGGTCACCTGACCCTTTTGACCCCTTTCTTCCGGGCTAATGTTGAACCCCTTGGACCCACTTTTTTGGTTTTTTAACCACATGGTTGTGTTGTACACACATAGGGGTACCTCTCCAGTATCTGGCCGGCCAGAAAATCACCTTGACCCTTTTGACCCCTAGCCGGCCGGCTAGGGGGTGTGGCCGGCCGGCCACCTCCAGTAAAAGTAAGGGGCCGGCCGTGTCCCTCGCACTGTGCACTTTACAGCTGTGGGGCAATATCCCCCAGATATTTTCTATATCCGGGGGATATTTTGTGGGGGAGTTTTGCCCTCCTTCTCCCCCACCTTTACACCCCCTTTTTGATCCATATAACCAGCTGGTGGCCTTCTCTTCAAGGGTTAGAAAATTTTCTCTTCAAGTCTCCATAGCCATCTCCATCTTCTTCCTTCTCAATTCTTCAAAAAACCCTAAGTCCCTAACCATTATTCCTTCTACACCACCAAGCTCTACCACCACCATCTCATTTCCAGCAGCAAGGAAGGATTCTTGAAGGCTAAAGAAGCTGCAAATCCATCCAAAAAGCAACAAAAGTTCGAATCTTCAAGGGTAAGTTACACTTTTACCCTTTTGACCCTTTTTCTTGATCTATTTCTAAACCCCACTTCCTTTTTGTTTCAAGCTCCGGCCCTAACTGAAAATGGCCATATTTTGAGCTCATCTTCACTTTTCATTAAGGGCTCAACCCTGTTTGAGCCCTCCATAATACACTTGCTTCATTGACCATCTTGTATGTCATAGTTTTGCATGCTATTTTTGACCCATGAGCAATTTATTTTCGAGCATGTTGTAAACTGATATAAGGCTTATTTTGAGCCCCTCTTCAACATTGGAGAAGGGCTCAACATTGTTTGGTGTCTCCATGTGTCACTTGTAGTTCAATCCCTTATTTGGCCCCATTTTTGCATAAATTGATAGCCCTCTTTGCTTCTGTTTTTGGACCTTGGTCCGAACTGAAAGTGGCCTTGTTTTGGCCTATACTTCATGTTTCATTCACACTTTTTTTCTTTTTGGTGATTATTTTGTATACTTCATGTTTTAGCACCTTTTGAGCCTCATTTTGCATCACATTTTTAGCATATTTGTATACTGATTTTGAGACTGCCATATACTGTAAATGTTCATATTTTTGGTCCATCTTCAGTGTTGTAGAAGGAAATTTTTTATTTTGGGTTTAGCTTGTACCACTTGCTTCATTACCCCTCTTTTGGCCCCTATTCTTGCATGCTATTTTTCCCTTACCTATGCTTGCTGTTTGGCCATGTTTATAACTGTGAAAGTGCATCTTTTGGGACTGTCTAGCTTCTGTCTTTGCATTGCATGTCCATATTGTGCATGTTTGGCATGGCTATAGGCCATTTCGGGTGCTTAATGTTGCATTTCGGGACATTTCCTTGCATTTCATGTCATTTCGCTTCATTTCGGGACTGTTTTCCCCCATATTTTGTTGCTGAAATTCCACTAGCATACTTGCATATCATTTTTGTCATTCCATATCATTTTATCATTGCCTCGGTTTGCGTGCCCGTGTGCACGCATTTCGAGGCACCTCTTTTTTATCCGCCGGCATCCAATGTGAGTGTGGATGAGGCTCACTCATGTTGGTATAAGCCCATTTGTCATTTCCATGTCATTCCATATCATTTTATCATTGCCTCGGTTTGCGTGCCCGTGTGCACGCATTTCGAGGCACCTCTTTTTTATCCGCCGACATCCTATGTGAGTGTGGCTGAGGCTCACTCATGTTGGTATAAGCCCATTTGTCATTTCCATGTCATTCCATATCATTTTCTCATTGCCTCGGTTTGCGTGCCTGTGTGCACGCATTTCGAGGCACTCCATTTTTATCCGCCGGCATCCTATGTGAGTGTGGCTGAGGCTCACTCATGTTGGTATAAGCCCATTTGTCATTTCTATGTCATTCCATATCATTTTATCATTGCCTCGGTTTGCGTGCCCGTGTGCACGCATTTCGAGGCACCTCTTTTTTATCCGCCGGCATCCTATGTAAGTGTGGCTGAGGCTCACTCATGTTGGTATAAGCCCATTTGTCATTTCCATGTCATTCCATATCATTTTATCATTGCCTCGGTTTGCGTGCCCGTGTGCACGCATTTCGAGGCACCTCTTTTTTATCCGCCGGCATCCTATGTGAGTGTGGCTGAGGCTCACTCATGTTGGTATAAGCCCATTTGTCATTTCCATGTCATTCCATATCATTTTATCATTGCCTCAGTTTGCGTGCCCGTGTGCACGCATTTCGAGGCACTCCATTTTTATCCGTCGGCATCCTATGTGAGTGTGGCTGAGGCTCACTCATGTTGGTATAAGCCCATTTGTCATTTCCATGTCATTCCATATCATTTTATCATTGCCTCGGTTTGCGTGCCCGTGTGCACGCATTTCGAGACACCTCTTTTTTATCCGCCGGCATCCTATGTGAGTGTGGATGAGGCTCACTCATGTTGGTATAAGCCCATTTGTCATTTCCATGTCATTCCATATCATTTTATCATTGCCTCGGTTTGCGTGCCCGTGTGCACGCATTTCGAGGCACCTCTTTTTTATCCGCCGGCATCCTATGTGAGTGTGGCTGAGGCTCACTCATGTTGGTATAAGCCCATTTGTCATTTCCATGTCATTCCATATCATTTTATCATTGCCTCGGTTTGCGTGCCCGTGTGCACGCATTTCGAGGCACTCCATTTTTATCCGCCGGCATCCTATGTGAGTGTGGCTGAGGCTCACTCATGTTGGTATAAGCCCATTTGTCATTTCCATGTCATTCCATATCATTTTATCATTGCCTCGGTTTGCGTGCCCGTGTGCACGCATTTCGAGGCACCTCTTTTTTATCCGCCGGCATCCTATGTGAGTGTGGCTGAGGCTCACTCATGTTGGTATAAGCCCATTTGTCATTTCCATGTCATTCCATATCATTTTATCATTGCCTCGGTTTGCGTGTCCGTGTGCACGCATTTCGAGGCACTCTATTTTTATCCGTCGGTATCCTATGTGAGTGTGGCTGAGGCTCACTCATGTTGGTATAAGCCCATTTGTCATTTCCATGTCATTCCATATCATTTTATCATTGCCTCGATTTGCGTGCCCGTGTGCACGCATTTTGAGGCACCTCTTTTTTATCCGCCGGCATCCTATGTGAGTGTGGCTGAGGCTCACTCATGTTGGTATAAGCCCATTTGTCATTTCCATGTCATTCCATATCATTTTATCATCGCCTCGGTTTGCGTGCCCGTGTGCACGCATTTCGAGGCACCTCTTTTTTTATCCGCTGGCATCCTATGTGAGTGTGGCTGAGGCTCACTCATGTTGGTATAAGCCCATTTGTCATTTTCATGTCATTTCATTCCATCATATCATCGCCTCGGTTTGCGTGCCCGCGTGCACGCATTTCGAGACACATATCATCACCTCGGTTTGCCTGCCCGTGTGCACGCACGTCGAGACACATATCATCGCCTCTGCTTGCGTGCCCGTGTGCACGCATTTCGAGACACATATCATCGCCTCGATTTGCGTGCCCGCATGCACGCATTTCGAGACACATATCATCGCCTCAGTTTGCGCACCCGCGTGCACGCATTTCGAGACACATATCATCGCCTCAATTTGCGCGCCCGCGTGCACACATTTCAAGACACATATCATCGCCTCAGTTTGCTTGCCCGCGTGCACGCATTTCAAGATACATATCATTTTCTCGGTTTGCGTGCCCGTGTGCACGCACTTCGAGGCATTTGATTTTCATAGCATTCTGTGTATGTTAGGATTATATCTTAGTTGCATTTCATGCATATCATGCATATTGCATCATGTCCGGAATAGGAGTTAACCCGGGCACGGGAAACGAGGTACGTTTCGTACTCCGAGTGACGGAATGTGTCTCAATTCCCCCAGTCACCGACACTCCGGATTATCCATGATGGAGTTAGGTTTTAGCTGTAGTTTCATGTGCATTCATCCTATATTGAGTTGTGCATTTCGACTCCTCGGCCATCATGTCTCGGTATGCGTGATTGGTGGCACGAGGATCGAGACATGCATATATTTGTGCAGATACATTGCTATGCCCCTTTCCTGCTCTCTGTTGCAGCAAAACGAAGGATCAGCAACTTTTGGGACTTGGCACGCATTTCAAGAACAAGTGTAAACAGAGGCTAATTGGGGCATTCCGGTGGATTTCCGCGCAAGACGACCCGGACATGCATCATCCATCAGAAGCAAGGCAGTCCCTGGCTTGCACGCCAGTTTTATTTGCTTTCTTAGTTAATTCTTTAATTAATTAGGATTTTGTAATATTTTGGACTGTAATATTCTTTCATTCGGGACTGTAATATTTGGACTGTATATTTATTCGGACCCTCTCTGCGAGGGCACAACTGTAATAAGTGTGAGTGAGTGTGATGTATGTCTTCCAACCCCACGTCTTTCTCCCTTTTATTTATCCGCTTTCGATGGTTAGATTAGGGCATGTTTAAATTAGCATACAGTATGACAGCATGTTTGCATCATTCATCTGTATTGCATGCACCGGGCTCGGCGCACCATACTAACTGCATCGTACTTTCAATTCCAAATTGAATACGTGGTAGTTGTAGCATTTCATATACCATCTTAGAATAGCCGAGCCTGCTATAGTTGCATTTTTGCATGTGTTGCATTAGGCTCTTCTGTATACTTAGGATTCATGCATGATTTCTAATAAGTGTCTATTTTGGCTTGGAGTACTCGGTAAGTTTTTTATGCTTTAGCATCCTTGCATACGTGTGAGTGTTGCCATGAATAGCATGCTTACCATGAGGCTATGTGCTTATCTGATATAACTGCCTGAATGCCTGTGGGTGAAGGTTGGGTTATCTGAATTGGAATAAATCATCAAATGTTTCAAGCCTACCTGCGGGTAGCAAACCGTTTTCAAAAGCGAACATGAAATGTTTTGTTCCAATTCGGACGACCTGGTCTATACTTGTATGCTGTGCGCATCACATAGTAACCTAGGCTAATAACCGGTATAAGAGCACACAATGTTTTCAAAAATTGATATCATGGTTAGTAGAGGCCGGTCTATGACCGGGCGAGCGGGGGTGCTCACGAAGTGACCTTCCCCAATCGTACCCAAGTTCCCGAGCCGAGGCAACTTTGGTGATGACGGACACGTGGCCTTTTGGCACCGAGTCAGGGTTTCCTAAATTTCCCAAAATAAAATATTTAGGTGGCGACTCTGTATCTGGCAAAGCAGTCCATGTTTGGCACTACTTTTTCAAAAATCAGTTTCTCAAAACGATTTGCCGGATTTGGACTCTTTGGTTCAGATTAAGAACCGTGACTACAAATCGAGTCCGAGCTGTAGCGAGGTCCCCCGCGGGCTTGTTACACCATGTTGGGTAGTTTACCTCTCGAATGACTTTGGCCTCCAAAAGTTTGCCCACTTCCTCTTCTTCTGCCTCAACATGCATTAACATCGGCCTCCTTGCTCGCTGGATTACAGGTTTGGCCGACCTGTCCACATTTAGTCTATGGCAAGTGACCTCGGGGTCAATGCCAGGCATCTCGTATGGTGTCCAGGAAAACGCCTCAATGTTTTCTCTCAGGAATGTCTCTAGCTCTTTTTCCTCTTCCTCGGCCAAGCTTGAGCCGAGAAGGAAGAAGCGTTCTTCATCCCCTTGCTGGACAAAGATTTTCTTCAAGGTTTCTTCACTCTTCTCGGCTGGCTTTTTGCCGATGTCCTCTAGGACTTCCACGTCCTCGTCCTCGTCCTCGATCTCTGCTATTTCTGCTTCTCGTATGTTGTAGGTAGATTTCATTGCTGCCATGGAGTAATTCTTTGCCTGCACCTGATCCCCTCTGACCTGCTCTATTCCATGCTTTGTTGGGAACTGCAATAGCTGATACAATGTTGAGGGAACAACCCCCATTGCATATAGCCATGGCCTTCCCAGGATAGCGTTGTAGAGAAAGGGGGTGTCGATTATGGTGAACTTTGTTTTTATCTTCTTGGTGTCAGCCTGCACCTCCAAACTCGCTACTCCCAGGGGCCACGTCAGCATTCCATTGAACCCAACCATTGGGCCATTTGGACTGCTCCAGATCATCTTGGTGAAGGCCAAGCTCCTTGTAACACCTAACATACATGATGTCACAAGAGCTGCCATGGTTAACTAAGATGCACTTCACTTGGCACTCTCCAATCTGGAGGTATATTACCAAGGCATCGTTGTGTGGATACTGCACCATCTTTAGGTCGTTTTCAGTAAAGGACACCACTGGTCCCTGGCACTCATCTGCCCTAGGTCTTTTCTGACAGACTTGGTACACATGCTGTAAGTGCTTTACCTTCTGAGTCTCTCCACGTATTTCGTTCTCATTGACCTTCAAGTGAATCACATTGATCACTCGAGGTCCGCTTGCTTACGATTGCAATACTGGGGGTGGCGGTGCTGCTGGTGCCTAGGGCAACCTTGCATGCTCTTCCTTTGCCCTGGCCTCTTCTACTAGGTCCCTTAAATGGCCTTGTCTCACCAAGTCTTCCAGATATGCCTTCAGGGCTTTGTATCCCTGAGTCAGATGTCCAGCTTTATTATGGTAAGCACAGTGCTTGCCAATGCTTCTTCCCATAAATTTGCCTGGCACCCTTGCTGGTGCTCTATAATAGGGCTGATTTCAGATTTTCTCCAAGACTTTGTAGACCGGGATTCGGAATACGGTTGTGACTGCCTGTGTAGCCCTTAATCTTGTCTCTTGCTTATTATATCCACCATCACCTCGATCTCGCTTCGGCGAGCCACTTTTCTTCTGTTGTTTCGACGCCTTTGTCCCTGGCGTGTCCTCCTCGGCCCTAGCATACTTTTCTATCCTGGCCATAAGCTTCTCCATGCTTTTCGGCAACGTCTTTGCCAACGATTTTCGAAGCAGGCAGTCATCTTTCAAGCCATTCTTAAACGACACAACCGCCACCTCTTGGTTGCATCTTGGTATTCGGTTGAATACCTCATAATACCTTTTGGCATAGGCCCTAAGGCTTTCGTCCTCACCGATTTTCAAGGCCATCAGGGCGTCCACCCTCAATGGCTATAGCTTGTTTGTCACGAACCTAGCCACGAACATCTTGGCCAGGCCTTCCCAGGTTTTCACAGTTCCTTTCGGCAACTTGTGAAACTAGTCCGATGCAATTTCCCCGAAGGATGAGGGGAACACCTTGCAAAGCAACGGCTCGTTCCCAGTGTACAATGCCATCGAGTTCAGGTACAAACCGACGTGAAAGTTAGGATCTGACTTACCGTCGTATATTTAGAATCTCGGCATGTTAAACCTCTTCGGGGCTTCGAGTTTGTCTAATTCTACCGAGAACGGCGTTCTTGGCTTGACTGGGAAAGTTACCTCGGCATCTTGTTGCTTCCTCTGGAGGTAATCCCTCAGATCCTCTTTGGTCCGTCTAGGAGCTCGGCTATCAACAGATTTCAGCCTTTTTGGTGCGCTACTCCCAGTATCATTATGAGTCCTCTTGGACCTTTCTCCATTAGTTTGCGTCGAAACACAGCTCCTGCCCTTGAGCATGCCGATGTTCTTTGGGGTTAGCTTCCTTGGTACGATGCGTCCTCCGAGAATTCCCCCTTCTTGACTCTCCTCGCCCGACCTTCCTTGAAGGCCAGTGAGAGTGTTTCTCGGTCCTGGTGTGCTGGGGGACTATAGGGATTGTTTTCTGCCCATCTTTTCGAGCATCTTTCTTGGTGTCACGCCCCAAAATTTGGACAATTAAATATTAAATTAAGACTAAATCCCAATCAACATTCCATCATCCAAATCCTAAGGGTGAAACAAAAAAAAAACTAAACGCTAACCAAACCATCTATCATAATTTTATAACTATCAAATACCTCAAACATTAAAGTAGCAACAACTAGTCAAAACAACTTAAACAATGTACGATTACAAACCATGCCAAATTATCTCAATACTAAAGTCATTAAAAAAAAAAAATACATAAACTAATATCAACCCTAAGCTCAAAAAAACAAAAGTAGTCTAAACGACAAGTCCAACACTATAGTAATTCCATGTCACCACCGTAGCCCTAACTAATCTTACAAAGGAAGCTCGGCTGCGCTCAAATAGAACGCACCCGAGTTGCCAAGAGAGAAAACGGGTCAGTATACAAGTATACTAGTATGAGTACAAGATTTAACACCCATGTGTCCACCAGACACAAACAAAAATACATTTAATTCTTATTTCGGGACAAGACAAATAGTTCCAACCGCACCGAGACGAATAGGTAGTTTCCTGAGATACAGTGGGACATTTAGTTTATTGTCCGTACACAACGAAATATAAATTGATTATAAAATAAACAAAATAGAAATAAAAATATGGTGGGTCAGCCTTGCATAAAAAAAGTTAGTAAGACCCACCATCCTGCAAAAAAATAAAGTTAGGATAATTTGATCATAAGTAACTTGTTGAAGAAGTATAAAAATGCACCGTTTCATGCTTAAATAATTTGAATTGACCAAAACTCAAAGAATAAAAGTTTTACAGAATCAAATTTTCTAAAAGATATTGTGAACGAATTTAACAGAAACTGAACAGGTTGAGAGAAAAACTTGATAGAAAAACCTAGATGAAATTCAATCGAAACATCTGAAGCTGAAAACGAACAAAAACTGCCATAAGATGATTTTTTTCAGAAAAGTTCAAAACACAAAAAGTGTGCAGAATAATGTTTTACTTCAGTTTACGCGAAACCAATAAAAATGAGCTCGTTTCGTGGGTTAAAACATCATCTAAACTCTGCATTACTAAAATGAATCAAAACTACAATAACCAAGATCATCCGATTATAAGTTCTAATGGATCTTTTTAATAAAAAGTTAAAACACAAAAGTTGTCTAGAATCACATATACATGCCTCTTCTCAAATTTCATAATTTATCGAGGTCGTTTACTATTTTTCAACCTGTACAAATCAATACAATACATACTATAATAATAAACTCATAATTAAATTCTTTGTACATTAACTCTACCATTTCGGCTTTCCACTTTCGGCCTACACATATATCCCATGTGCCTCCCACATACCTAACACCACTCCGAAGCCAAACTTGCACACGGATATCGTCCCGAATTTGACTCACACTCCCCGGATGGTTAGCATATACGTACGCGCGTAAATCAAAACACTCGTCTACTCATGAGAACGAGGCAACAATATACATATACAAAATATTTCACTCATGAGAACAACATAATAACGCTAAGCCTAAGGCATTCAAACAAATCTCATAATCCTCACTTCTTCTTTTTTTATACATTCTTTCTCACAATCACTCAAATAAAACAACAATCCATGGAGTCATGGTGAAGTATAAGGCATTTATCTATGGGTTCCTAATTAATTTTAATTTTATATAACCATGAGTGTGATTACAACCATAAAATAAATCCATACAAAAATCCTAAACCTAGCATATACAACTAATCAACATAATTAAAATCAATCAATCAATCAACTAAAAACCTAAACTTTACATACACAACTAATCAAAATAATTAAAATCAATCAATCAACTAAAAACTCTAAACCTTAAATACACAACTAATCAAAATAATTAAAATCAATCAATCATCTAAAAACCCTAAACTTTACATACACAATTAATCAAAATAATTAAAATCAATTAATCATCTAAAAATCCTAAACTTTACATACACCATTAATCAAAATAATTAAAATCAATCTATCGTTTTTAGGTAAATACAAAATCAAACTAACATCAAATAAATAAAAATAAATAAATAAAAACAACGAATTAAACATAAATCAAGGGAAGTGAGTTTTGTTCTCACAATATTTTTTTGAAAATCAAAAAATTATTTGAAAAATTAATAGAGTCACCAAAACAAAATCCTAATTTTTATTATTTTTTTTTTCCTCTCCTCTTTTTGCCGCCGTTCCTCTTGATTCCTCAATTCCACTCTTTGATTTTGATCTCACACACTCTCTCTCTCTCTCTCTCTCACGGACTTTCTCTGCTATCTGCCGCACCTAGCCCTCTTTTCTTTTCCTTTTGTTCTGATTCTTTTTCTTATTAGCATCAGCCACTTATATATGCATAACCTAATTTAGGCCAAGTTTGGCATGCTTGAAAAAAGATAAAAAGATAAAAGTCAAAAAGTTAATATCTTATTTAAGTCACATCATCTTATTTAAGTTGCATCGCCTCTCTAACACATTACTTCAAACTCAACCCATATTTCATAAAAAGTCAAAAAATACACTTATTTAGATCATCCCAAACAACCCCTCAGAATTATATTTTATTTTATAATACATATAACTTAGCATCAGCCACTTATATATGCTTAATCTAATTTAACATTATATTTTATTTTATAATACATATTGTTGGGCAATTTTTATTGTAATTAAATTAATTAATTTAGTTTGGGTACTAAACGACAAACAGAATATAAAAGGAAAATAAGAAAGGAGAGAGAAAGTTTGATTACAAAAATCAAACTAAAAATAGAATTAAATAAATCAAAACAGAATTTATTTTGTTATAAAAATAAAATTAAAATCTGATTTAAATAAATAATAAAACAGAAAATAAATAAATAACTTACTTGATTAATATCTTGAATATTATTCTGATCAAGTTCAGTGTTCGACACTGTCTCCTTAAGACAGATTTGTCCTCTCCACGGTGCTATCAGAATATGGACGTCTATCTCCTAGAATGAAATGATCAACAACAAATAAATGCAGCATTACAATTTATTTGTTCAACGAACATACAAAGTGTTTACACTCTTTCTCTCAAAAATTAAATGCAGCAAAATGAAGAATAAATTTGCAGTGGAGAAGTACAAAATTTCTGAATCTAAAACATCAAATGAGGACTGCCTATTTATAGATGTAGTGGTGGCTATTGATTTTGAATTAAACAGGTGCTAACCTGTTCAGAACAGGTATGAAACCTTTTTGGTTTTGAATTAAACATATTTAAATCTGTTGGGTTCAAAATTCAAATAGATAAAAACCGAAGGGACCTGTTTGGGTGTAGAGAAAAATCGGAACAGATTAATTCCGGAATTAATTTGAATTTTGGACAGTTGGACAGATTTTATTTCAAAAAATAAAATTAAATCCAAATGTTTTTGGCCCAAAAAGATTAGTATTGGGCTGAATAAGCCCAACCCAACCACACACCACGCACCTACCCCTAGGACCAGCCCAAGCTCAGCCCGCCCGACCGACCGGATGGACGGACAGTGACGGTGCGCGTGCGTGTGGTGATTTTTGGGTTCAATGGGTTTAGCCAATTTTGCCCATAACCTTCCTCTCTACAAAATTTGGGTACCCCTTGGGACACACCCCAAGGTCCAAACCCATGCCTTATAAACACACTTAAAACTTTCCACCAAATCAATGTGGGACAAGCCATTTTCTAACCTTAAGGAATTTCCACCAAAACTCCATTTCCATGGAGCTCACTTTGGCTTCAATTTCTCATTCACCCGGTAATGGTTTTGAGCAACCAAATATACCACGTGAACCACAACGCGGCATAGAACGCGTTACCACTTAGACCCGTCAAAATTGACGCTCGGGTCCCACATAAATAATAGACCAAAGTTAGGAAAAAATTCTGGTTTAACCCAGAATTTCCCAACCATTTCCAACAATCTCCTACATGAATGGAATTTGATGACAATGGAAATGCAACAATATGCAGACTTTATCGAAAGAGTATAAGTCAAAAATATCTTGCATCAGGATAGACAGTTTTCGACGTTGAACCTTCCCTAGTGATAACCTATCGGACTTACTAGCTAACCAATGGACGCGATACCTTGAATTGTTCAGCCGTTTGTGTAAGCCAAGACAATAGATTTCACACAAAATATCTTCTAACACATCGTGGTTCTCACTGTTGTGTTCATTTTGGCCTTGAACGCTCATGGTTTTCATGAGTGTTTCTAGAGAATTTAGCCTCGTCATTCTCATAGAACCCGCCCCAGTTCGACACTCATATAGGTGATTCTTATTGTGAGTATCCCCTTATACTCGTCTTGATTTTTATGCCTAAATCAAGATATAAGTAATCATTAAAAGCAAAGCTTATCCTTAGACCCCTGCAAACAACACATGTTGCAGATATCACTCTCATCATAGGAATGGGTAGAAAATTTTAATCCCTTTGTGATTTATGGCGAGCCACACATAACTTAGTTGTCATTTTGAACTTAGTTCTTGGAATCTCCAGTCATATAAGTAGGGTTACCATCATGATGACTCTTATGTAATAGGCTTTAATCCAATTCCCTTTGATGAACTATACACTAGCTCTTTTGTCAAACATTTTGTTAACGGATCCGCAATATTCTCTTTAGATTTTATATAATCTATTGAGATTATTCCGTTTGACAACAATTGCCCTATGGTATTATGTCGACAACGAATATGTCGTGACTTACCGTTATACATATGATTCTGTGCTATGCCAATTGCAGATTGACTATCATAATGAATGTAAATAGCTGACACAGGTTTTGGCCACATTGGAATGTCTTCTAAGAAGTGGCGAAGCCATTCTGCTTCTTCTCCTACTTTGTCTAAAGCAATGTACTCGAATTCCATTGTGGATCGTGCAATGCATGTTTGTTTTGTGGATTTCCAAGAAACAGCAGCACCTCCCAGAGCAAAGACATATCCACTAGTGGATTTTGAATCTTTAGTATCTGATATCCAATTGGCATCACAATAACCTTTGAGTACAGCTGGATATCGAGTAAAGTTCAAACTATGATCACGGTTAAATCTTAGATATCTAAGAACCCGAATGATCGCTTTCCAATGGTCTTCTCTGGGGTTACTAGTGTACCTACTCAATTTACTGACTGCATAAGCTATGTTAGGACGAGTACAATTCATTAGGTACATTAGGCTTCCAATGATTTGGGAGTATTTTAACTGAGACACCGCATCACCTTTATTTTTCGATAAATAAAGACTAATGTCTACAGGTGTTCTTGCTACATTCATATCATCCTTGATAAATTTACCAAGAATTTTCTCACTATAATGTGATTGAGATAATGCATATCCGTCAGATATTTTAGTAATTTTCATTCCTAAAATAACATCTGTGACCCCCATATCTTTCATATTAAATCTTTTGTTAAGCATTTGCTTAGTTGATTTGATCATGTTTTGACTGCTTCCAATGATAAGCATGCCATCCACATAAAGACAAACTATGACATATCCTTGGTCAGTATTTTTAACATAGACGCACTTGTCACATTCGTTTATCTTAAACCCATTAGTAAGCATTGCATGATCAAATTTTTCATGCCATTGCTTAGGTGCTTATTTTAACCCACAAAGCGACTTTATAAGCCGACAAACTTTCTTTTCTTGCCCCAACACTACAAACCCTTCAGGTTGCTCCATATAAATCTCTTCATTTAGATCACCATTTAAGAAAGCTGTATTAACATCCATTTGATGTATTTCTAAATTAAACAACACTGCTATAGCAATAAGCATGGGAATGGATGTTATTCTTATCACAGGGGAATATGTGTCAAAATAGTCCAGACCTTCCTTTTGTCTGTAACCTTTTACTACAAGTCTTGCTTTATACTTGTCAATTGAACCATCTACTTTTATTTTTCTCTTGAATATCCACTTATATCCAAGAGGTTTAGAACCTGGTGGAAGATCCACCAATTTCCAAGTATGATTTTGCATAATGGATTCAATTTCATTATTAACAGCCTTTTTCCACAAAGGTGCTTCAGGACCTATCATTGCTTTCTTAAAGCTTTGAGGTTCATTTTCTAACAAGTATGTCAGAAAATCTAGACCAAAATATTTTGATGTTCTCGCTCTCTTACTTCATCTTGGTTCATCATCAGTTAAATCCTGTTGGTCGAGACCATTACTAGTCTCTTGTGTTTGATTCTCATTAGTCTCTTGACTTTGTGTACAATCATAAGTTCTTTTCTGTGAACTTAATTCATGTCCTTTCTTGTAAGGAAATACATATTCAAAAAACACAACATTACTTGACTCTATAATAGTGTTCACATTTATATCAGGTATTTCTGATTTATAAGTCAGAAACCGATATGCACTACTATTCTAAGCATAACCAATAAACACACAATCTACTACTTTTGGTCCAATCTTAGTCTTTTTAGGAACAGGAATTTCAACTTTTGCCAAACACCCCCACACTTTTAAGTATTTGTAGGAAGGTGGTCGACCTTTCCACAATTCATAAGGAGTGCTCTTGGTTTTCTTGTGAGGTATTCTGTTAAGAACATAATTAGCAGACAAAATTGTTTCCCCCCCACAAGTTCTATGGTAAGCCTGAACTTAGTAACATGGCATTCATCATTTTTTTAAGGGTTCTATTTTTCCTTTTAGCATTTCCATTTTGCTGAGGAGAATAGGGTGCTGTAGTTTGGTGAATAATACCATGTTGTGCACAGAATTCATTTAATGGTGCATCATATTTACCACCCCTATCACTTCTAACCATTTTAATGGTTTTACCAAGTTGATTTTCAACTTCCGTTTTGTAGAGTTTAAATATTTCTAAGGCTTCATCTTTACTTCTAAGTAAATAAATATAACAATATCTTGTGCAATCATTGATAAATGTTATGAAATACTTTTTGCCTCCTCTAGTTTGAACAAATTTAATATCACATACGTCTGTATGAATTAATTCTAGAGGTTCGATTTTCTTTTCAACCGATTTAAATGGAGCCTTAGTTAGTTTTGCTTCTACACAAATTTCACATTTATGATTAGGATTAATTTCAAACTTTGGTATATAATCTAAACCAATTAATCTACACAAAACATCAAAATTCACATGTCCTAATCTACCATGCCATAAATTCGACTCAAGAATATAAGCAAAAGATGTGTCATTCTTATTCATAGCAACTTTTGGTACAACTGTCATTACATTCAATTTAAAAAGACCATCACTCATGTATCCTTTACCAACATACATACCACTTTTTGCTAATACAAATTTATCAGACTAAAAAATAAGTCTAAAACCATTTTTACTTAACAAAGAATCAGAAACCAAATTCTTCTGTATGTCAGGTACATGTAGTACGTTGTTGAGGGTCAGTTCTTTCCCTGATGTCATCTTTAAGATCACCTTTCTTTATCCAGCCACAGTAGAAGTAGAAGAATTTCTCATGAAAAGTTGTTCATCATTTGCAACCTCATTGTAGGTAGTGAACATCTTCTTGTCCGCACAAATATGATGAGTTGCCCCAGTGTCAACCCACCATTCCTTGAGATTTCCAACCAAATTAGCCTCAAACGCCACAGCAGAGAGGTTGATGTCATTTACTCCGTCAGAGATGTACTCTAGTTCAGTTATATTGGCTTGATTGATGGTCTTCTTGCTTGTACTTCCATGATCCTTCTTAGGGCGGCGACAGTCAAAATGTCCAGTCTTGCCACAGTTATAGCATTTTCCTTTGAACTTCTTGTTGCCATTGTTGTCGCCTTGTTTAGGACCATCTCCAGTAAACTTTCTCTTTTTGTTATGTGGTTTGTGAACTTGTTCAACCACATTAGCCTTGGACTCAATGGGATTTTTCCTATTCCTCTTTTCAGCATTACGGTTATCTTCCTCAATTCTCAGTCTTACAATAAGTTTATCCATAGTCATCTCTTTGCGTTTATGTTTTAAATAATTTTTGAAATCTTTCCAAGCCGGTGGTAACTTTTCCACTAAAACAGCGACTTGGAAAGACTCGCTCAAAGACATACCATCATAATGAATATCATGTAAAATTAATTGAAAACTTTGAACTTAAGAAATTACCATTTGGGAGTCTACTATAACGAAGTTCAGAAATTTATCGATAACAAATTTCTTCGTGTCGACATCCACTGTTTTGTATTTCTTCTCCAAAGAATCCCACAATTCTTTTGCTGTTTTCAGAGGGCTGTAAATATCATATAGTATGTCATCAAGGCCATTGGGGATGTAGTTTCTGCACAGGAAATCTGAATGTTTCCAAGCATCTACAGCGGCAACAACTTGCTGATCACTTTCACCATCTTTAAGTGCTGGAGCCTCTTCACGGAGAAACCGGGCCAAATTAAGAGTTGTAAGATAGAACATCATCTTCTGCTGCCATCTCTTACACTCAGTACTGTTAAATTTTTCCGATTTTTCTCCATGATTTATAGGTACTTGAACATGGTTCTGGATAGGGACCGGAGTTAGTGTAACAGTTGGAGTACCACTACCAGTCGCAGATTTAGTTGTAGTAGCCATAATATCTGATTACAAAAATCAAAAAAATAAACCACAAATTAATTTTCTAGTTACTAAAACCAGAAAATAAATTAGAACACGAAATAATTTTATTTTCCTTGTTACTAAAACTAGAAAAATAAAATACCACTATAATTTTCTGTAACACCAAAAAATATTCTGCAATTGTTAATGACACCAGTATATTACTACTAGTTGTCAAAGAAAATAGACAGTATATTACTATTATCTGTCAAATAATTTATAAATACTATTTGTATTTTCCAACCAGAATATTACTTTGAAAACACAGAAAATTAAATACTATGAAGACACCAAAGCAATATTTTGGCTTAAGATTGTCGGACAATCTTCACTGTAATTAAATTAATTAATTCTGTTTAGGTACTAAATGACAAACAGAATATAAAAGAAAAATAGGAAAGGAGAGAGAAAGTTTGATTACAAAAATCAAACTAGAAATAGAATTAAATAAATAAAAACAGATTTTATTTTGTTACAAAAAATTAAATTAAAATCTGATTTAAATAAATAATAAAACAGAAAATAAATAAATAACTTACTTGATTAATATCTTGAATATTATTCTGATTAAATCTAGTGTTTGACACTGTCTTCTTAAGACAGATTCGTCCTCTCCACGATGCTATTAGAATATGGACGTCTATCTCCCAGGATGAAATGATCAACAACAAATAAATGCAGTACTACAATTTATTTGTTCAACGAACATACAACGTGTTTACACTCTTTCTCTCAAAAATTAAATGCAGTAAAATGAAGAATAAATGTATAGAGGAAAAGTATGAAATTTCTGAATTTAAAACATCAAATGAGGGCTGCCTATTTATAGATGTAGTGGTGGCTATTGATTTTGAATTAAATAGGTGCTAACCTGTTTTGATGTTGGGTTCAAAATTCAAACAGATAAAAACAGAAGAGACTTGTTTGGGTGTAGAGAAAAACCGGAACAGATTAATTCCGAAATTAATTTGAATTCTGGACAGTTGGACAGATTTTATTTCAAAAAATAAAATTAAATCCAAATGTTTAGTATTGGGCCGAACAAGCCCAACCACACACCCCAAGCCCAGGCCCAGCCCAGCCGACTGACCGAACAGATGGCGGCGGCGGTGCGTGTGTGTGTGGTGATTTTTGGGTCCAATGGGTCGAGCCCATTTTGTCCATAACCTCCCTCTCTACAAAACTTGGGTACCCCTTGGGGCACACCCCAAGGTCCAAACCCATGCCTTATAAACCCACTCAAAACTTCCCACCAAATCAATGTGGGACAAGCCATTTTCCAACCTTAAGAAATTTCCACCAAAACTCCATTTCCATGGAGTTCACTTTGGCTTTAATTTTTCATTCACCCGATAATGATTTTGAGCAACCAAATATACCACGTGAATCACAACGCGGCATAGAACGCGTTACCACTTAGACCTGCCAAAATTGACGCTCGAGTCCCACCTAAATAATAAACCAAAGTTAGGAAAAAATTCTGATTTTACTCAGAATTTCCCAACCATTTCCAACACATATAGCCTATTTGACTATTATATTTATATTATAAAAATAGAACTTAAATATAATATATATATATATAAATATGATATATATATTTTATCAATATATAAACACTTTTTTTTTAAACAATATAAATATATCAATATTTGAATTAATTACCTATAATTAAATAACACATTAAATTAATTAATTACAACATTAAATTCATTAAATATCACATTAAATTATCATGTGACCACACAATTAATAAAGCCAAAAATAAAATAAGATAATAATAATCATAATAATAATAAATAATGACTTAAGAAAATTAGAGTCGCTACACTTGGCCGCTGGAATCGACGTATCTTATAACGGGAATGGTGGCTGCATGACATTGTTCTACATCATGAAGTTGACGACTGTTTGCAGGTCTGCCAATTTGTTTGTCATTCCCTTCATCTCTTTGTCTCTCCGCAGGCATCTTTCTTTCCATACCTGGAGGTCGTCCTCTTTATAATACCCACTTCGGTCTGATTTCTTTGGT
The DNA here is from genome assembly GCF_055761805.1 of Camellia sinensis. Taxonomy (NCBI): domain Eukaryota; kingdom Viridiplantae; phylum Streptophyta; class Magnoliopsida; order Ericales; family Theaceae; genus Camellia; species Camellia sinensis. Next base: position 59,537,091 of record NC_138970.1, read on the forward strand.
ACGTCACCCTCCTGGCCAACGTCCTTTTCTCCGTGATTCTTATCACAAGTCTCTTTGTTGCAGTTGTCTTCTTCAACGTCAAGGTCAATATATTTCCCACTCCCAATAGGAATGTTGTCCCTAACCTTCTCTTTCTGTCCGTTGTTGGCCATCTATTCTCCTATCTTCCCACAGACGGTACCAAATTGTATGAGTCGATTTCTGACCACACTGCCAAACTGGTACTCAGCTGGAGAGCACCGGCAGAATAGATTAAGCCCAAACAACCTGTCACAGAAAGAAGAGATTCCTGCGGTGGTTCGTCCACCCGGGGACACTCCGACGATCAAGTCAGTTATCTCTCAAAGCTAGTAAAAGTGCTTAACTCACTATTCAGAATACAAAAAGCGTACCTTAGACCCATGAGGGTGCCTCTCTTTTATAGCCAACACTGACTTAATCCCAATAGAAGCCTAGCTTCAGTGGATCCTGTCTTAATGTTAATCTTGGACTTCCAGTTAGATTGGGATAAACTCTCTAAGAGTCTTATTTTTATCCAAACTGAAGTCCTCTCTAATTCTAGGACTCGTCCCTTATCCGCTTATCCCAGAGTCCGGTATTCTCGCAGATAACCTCGGCATTCTCGCAAATTACCTCGGTATCATGATCAGGACACGTAGCACCTCGGTTGACATTTCGGTGCCACCTCGGCCACGTGTTTTCATTTAAAAATTATGTCTCCACACTATACATAAACAAGTTTTGATCAATCTTTTTTTTTTATTTTTTATTTTTAAGACACGAAACCAACATATTCCATGCATATTATTAAGGTTAATTATACCAATACGAAAACTAGTTTAATTAGCCATGAATATCACTTTACTTTCTCATTTATGAATCTGTTTATATTGACCTATTCAATTAGAAAAATCATACAAAATCCATTCTGAAAGTGATTTAGAGAGATAAAAGTGATATATTTTCATAATTGAGTCAAAATGTATGTGTTCATAGATAAATGAATAAGTTGATATTCGCAAGAGTGCATATTGGCTCTAGTTCACAAGGTAGATTGCATCGTGCTATTTGGTCCCATGGAGCCCACCACGGGATTCACCTTGGTAATTCAAACCGTTTATTTTTTAGACTACAATACCATAATTGTTCATTTGCAAAAAAATGAAAGTCAAATATTATTTAAAAACTAGACCATTAATTTTTTGAGAGACAAATGTAATAAATTAACGTTGGGGTAAATTACAAATATACCTCTTGAAATTTAATTAAAATACGAATTACCCCCTGTGATTTTGGAAATTATATTCCACCACCGAGGTTTCTAATTTTATAACAAATCGTCATTTTTATTAATAAATTATCAAATCAACTAACAATTTTTAATGATATTAGAAATACGTTTCAATTAATAATTTAAATAATTTTGTTATTGTATAGGAAAGAAATTATAAATTTCATTTTTTTAGTTAATTATGTTAAATAAAAAATTCTGACAATGAGATATTTGTAATTTTTCAAATTACAGAGACCAATCTGTATTTTAAACAAATTTCAAAGAGTGTATTTTTAATTTTCCCTTTGAAATATTAAGATGAAACCCGTGATGAGTTCCATATACCCAAATAATATGATCTAGTTTACAAACAAGATAAACCATATTCACAAATAATTAAGGATTGTGGTGTAATTAACCCTATTTATTAATATGGATTCTATCAAATGTCTACCTACAAATAAAAATAATAATAATCTAATAAGCAATTTATTTATAGATAGTAGTAACTTTGTTTAATCTAATGTGCTGCAAGTCTCTTATGATTTAGTTTTTATATAAACGGTAATGATTGGTGGCCATAAATTTTGTGGTTTAAATGATCCGAAAATATTAAAACGACGTCGTTTTTGGTATAAAATAACTCCAAAAATGTCAAAACGACATCATTTTAACATTTTTAGACTATTTAAACCACAAAATTTATGGTCACCAAACATTTTCCTTATATAAATTTGTAGACAACTGACGAGAAACGCATGCCGCCAACGATTGAATATAAAAATCTAATATCACACCCAAATGTTTATAAAAAAAATAAAAAATTGAAGTTTGGTTGAACTTTTGTGCTTTCTAGGAAGCTTCCCAGCAACTTAAAAATTGAGGAAGATTACGAGGTGTAAGTATGCATTTGGAGTAATTTGTTGACATCAACCCTGCACTTGGTCAAAGTGTTGTTTATTATTATTTATTTAATTGGATTGTTACAGAGAAAATCTTCTGTCTAGTTTGGATGTATTATTGGATTTCGTGGGCTCACTTCACACCAATTCAATAATTCGAATTTTTATTTATTTATTTATGGAGTTAGTTCAGCAAGACGATTAAACGAATCAAGTTACTTAAATTCAATTCATATTCAACTTGTTAAAAAGTTATTTGAGATTGATTAAAGTCTCCTTTGAGTCAAAAAGTCAAAAAATTACTATAAATTGTCATATCACTTTCTTTATTTTTTTGTACATTTATTTATAAAAAGTCAAAAAATTACTAAAATAATATGTTCCCAAACAAGACCTAATTATGTAAATAAGTTAAACTTAAATATAATTTTATGTTCGTCGAGTTTTATAGTCAAGGTTTAACAGCCCATTACTTGACTCGATATACTTATATGTCCTATAAAATCATGTTCCTCAAACTTAATTTGTATTTAATTTGTTAAAAGTTTGTTCAAATTGGTTTATTATTCGAATTTAAAGTTTGTTTTTTGTTTTGATATTAAAAATTTGAATAATCTACTTTCTTAACTCCACTTAGTTCATTTGAAGTTCTATTGTTGACTAGACAATTTATTTAAAAGAGTAATAATATACAAATAAAAAATTCATATATAATTTCTATATATAAAACAAAACACCCATCACAATGATATTTAGTTACCAAAATGGTATTGTCACATTATTTTTGTGATGTTTTTTATATGAATAACATTTCCTATGTAATCACATTTCGATAACATTATAATCAGATCGTATTTGTTTTAATATGTTGACATAATGCTTTTGAATCAATAAGAAGAATAGCCACCATGTATGGCAGATTTAGGAATTTGATATAGGGGCACTTTCTAATCCCAAAATTACTGTAAATGGTATCAAACTACTCTTAATATAAATTAAACTTGAGACCTTACACTATAAAGGATGTCACACAACCACTAGGCTAAATGCCTTAGTTAAAATTCATATAAAAAAAAATTCATTCGAATGATATGTCAATGACATTTGTGAAACTACAAGGATAATAATTGATGTTTTGATTGAAAATGAAGGAATCACAATATCCCAGCTCATTATGTATACAATTTTTGTATGAGCATTATATTTGTATATTATTATCCTTTTTAAAAAAATCATATAAGAGGTTCTTTTTAAAAATTTTAAAATATTAAGTGCCTTGAAATAATCCAGGTGGAGCACTAATATAATTTTAGGGGGATGTATTAGAGATATATACTTTTTGTATTCGTAAGTACTAGTATAATTTTCAAAAAATAAGAGGGTCATGGGCCCCTCTCCCCTAAACTTTCATTGACTCCGTCATTGTATATATGCATTACAAAATTACTCTAAAAATATTGAATAATTTTATGTGCCATACGTTTTGAAATTACTTTTAAAATATTGAATAATTTTATAATGCCAAGAGTAATATATATGGAGTAAACTGTGACTTGTACGATCCATTTAAATGATTGATTGGGGTTACTGTCAAGAGGTAGTAGATTAATTTAATTTAAAGATCAATTGTCATTAACATCCAAAGTTTATAATAAGCATTTAATTAAGGGAAATATTAGATATCATGAAATTTTTTTTATAAAAATGATCATAAAATATTTGTAGCCCTTAAATTACCTTGATTAGTGTATGGTACTTTATTCTAAGTGTAATTCAAATGTCACAAATCTTTAATGATCATTTTCATAAAAGACTTTTCATAATACCTAACATTGTTGTTTAATTAATTAGTGTTGAATGGGTAAGTAAGCCCATAAGTAAAACCCACAGACAACAATTATCTATGCGCTTTAATTGACATAGATATATAGGTCATTGTTTGCATATAAGGGCACGCTCGTTTCCCTTTTTCTTTTTTTTTTTTTCTTTTTTTTTTGTTTTTGTATTTGAAAACAAAAACAACAAAAAGTTTGAAAAAAAAATTAATTACTTTCATATCAATATATTTTTGAAAGGATTACCAATAATTTTGCTATTAAGATTACAAGTAAGTCCTATCAAATTTTATAATATATTTTATTGTGAGTTTAACCTTCATGTTAAAATATGAATAATAATTTATTTAAAAATATTTTTAAAATTAAAAAAAAAATTCTATTAAACAAAAAATATAGACATGAGATTTATCATTTTCTACCGTCTCACATTATGAAAAATATATAGATTTGTTACGGTATAATTTTCACGATTCTTAGAATAAAATATTAGCAAAAATAGGCATTTTGATTTTGTTTACCAATTTATTTTTGATAATGCGAGATAACAAAAATGGTTAATCTTATATCATAGTTCTTTTGATCAAATTATCATTTATGACTTTTTTTATGTAATTTTTTTTTTAATTTTCACCATTAAAAAATTAATTTTTAATTAAATATTTTTTTAATACAATTGTTGTTAATAATATAATAAGGGTGACATTGGAATAAAACACACCATGAGGAAGAAATGATTTTTTTTGAAATAAATTATGAAAAGTAGAACTGAATTATCTATATTGAAATTTGATAGGACTCACCCGTAATCTTGATAGCAAAAATAGGACTTTATTGAGATTTTTTTTTCTCATATTTTTTGGGCGAATGTAGTTTTCAAAACTCGTAAACAATTTTTTAATATTTCCTAAAGAATATATTGTTTTAAAATTTTCAAATAAAAGAAAAAGAGTTTTGAAAACAAAATTTCAAACAATTTTATAGCTTTTGTGTTTATACTTTTGTTCTATATTTTTTAGAATTGTTTCGCATTAGGAATATTTGAAGAGTACACTAATCAATTTTTTCCTTCTGAAGAATTGAGTAATTTTAGAAAGCTAATGATGCATGTGTTGATAAAAAAGAATTTGATTTCTGTTTGTAGATATTTCATTTTACATTCCTAACTATATAAAATCAAAATGGGCCTATAGAAAAAGAAGAAAAATGATTTATCTACACAATTTGTTTTCTTCACAATCCCTCTGATGATGTAACAAGTAAAATTTAAAAAGTACACATTCAAATATTCCCTTAAAACTCTCCTTATATGTATTTTATCTTACCATCTCATTAAGAAATTGTGAGAAAAACAAATTGTGTGGATGTAACAATGTTAAGAAAAGAAATAACAACTAAAATTTGTGAGGTTAAAATTCACAAAATGTCATGGTGCTTTCATTTTAACTTTTTATTTTTTATTTTTTTTGAAGCTTCAAACCAATAAAAAAAGGTGTTTGCAAATATTTATTTGTAGAGACAGAGCTATTGAGGATCCGCAGGGTCACGTGTCCCTCACAATTTGTATCTTTTTATTTTTTATATTATATTTTGTTTGTGTTAAAAATGCTATGTTTTGATTTACTAAAAATTAAGGATTTTAATTTCTAGTTATTTGTGTCAAAATTAAAGATTTTGATGTGAGTTGTGCTAAAATTAAGAATTTCAATTTGCGGTAATTTATGCTAAAATAAAAAAAATAAAAAAATTGATTAGGACTTTTTATTTTTATTTTTATTTTTAAGAAGTCATCAAGATCAACGGTAAAAGCTTACATTAAAAAACTTTTGTGATGAATATTTAACTTTTATGCTTAATATAAACTCAAAAAGTTCTTATCATTTTATTGTTATTGAGTACTAGGAGAACAAAGTCAAGGATATGAGATTGAGAAATTAAGCTAAAACTTATTCATTGGACTCTTATTTGGTGAAAGTAATAGCTAATTTATTTTAGCATTGTTTGGCAACCCAAGTTTGAGATCAAAATAGTCTCAAATGCTAAAAAAATCAAATAGTTTCAAATAGTACCCTAAACTAATGATTTATATAAATATATATATATATATATATATTTTTAAAAAGAAGAAGAAAAGCAGCTCGGCAATGGGCAGTCTACACTGTCGCGTTGACAGTGTAGGCACAGTGTAGTGACAGCCCAATAAATATTTGCGTTTAGTATTTATAAATTCAGTCAGGTAGGAGTGGCGCTGGTAAAGGTAGGAGTGGTGGCGGTGGTAATGGTAGTGGTGGTTGTGATGGTGATAGTGATAATAGTGGTAGTGGTGTATATCGATATTTATGTTTAGTATTTATAAATTCAGTCAGAATTAAATATGTTTTATATAATTTAAAATTTTCTTAAGTTTTAGCATAAATTTTAAGAGGCACCTAAATTTTAACTAATATGAATTATAGTTATTAAACAGGTTTAATTGATTATTATTTAGTTGCCGTTTGACATTGACTTTTTTAATTATTTTTTTTTTAGTTGCGACCTTTTTAACTTAGGACTGAAAAGTTCATTCGGTTTGATTTTTTTGACATTTTTAACCAAACCAAAGTTTAATATATTCAATTTTAAATGCTGAATCAAACTATCAAACATCCCTAATATATATATATATATATATATCTCGTGTGATCCCATCAAAATAATATTATGTACTTGGAAGAAGCCATGGTTGACATTCCTAGATTAAAAATAAAAATAAAAATAAATAAAAATCCAACACTAGAAAAAAGTAAACTATATGGTCCCTTGATTTAAAAGCAATTATATCACTACCTGGAATTCTCTGGCTTTCCCCGTGTGCATGCTGATGATGAAAACAAATTATTTTATGAGAAGAATAAAAAATTAAAAATAAACAAAGAAAGAAGTATAAATACTTTTTTTTCGGGGGGAATATCATCTACCAGGTGACATCTATAAGTATGCTTTGTTAGCTAATCAAAAGAGTCACGTCCTTTAAGGCTGGGCACAAGGTTAATTGGACCCGCGAAAATCATCAAATCCAAATCGTTCATGTTTATTTGGGTGATTTCGCATAATTGTTAGGGCTAGATTCGATTTAAGATTTTCATATTTTTGTAAGTTGAGGGTTATACCCACACCCGCACTCACACCCGCCTGCATCTATATATAATTTTTCTTATAAATTTTGCAAGTGTGTAACTCTAATATTCTCTTCTCTCACTTACTTTAATCTGATTATCAAATATATGTATACTCCAACATTATAATAATATCTCACACTATCTTATTTAAAATATTTCTTATTCAATTGGAATTTTTTCAATTTTTTACAAATTTAGTTATATGATCTTTTTTTTTCTATGTTAATTTTCATTCTAATTTTTTGTAATCTAATTTTAATAGAGGATAGTGTTAAATCTCCCGCAATAAAAAATATTTAAAAAATGAAAAAAAACACAAGCTGAAATAATTTTTTAAAAGAAAAAGCTCAATCCGCAAACCGCCCGCACATTCCTAAACCTTGTCCGCACAAATCGCAACTCGCATTGCGGGCGGTTACGGGTTTAATTTTTCCTAAACTGCAGACATGCGAGCGGCTTCAAACCGCAAACCGAACCGTCAAATATTGATCTGCGAGCACCCCCAATGTCCTCTATAAAAATCAAAATAAAAAGGATTTTTCTTGGATGAGAAAAAAAGTACCAACTTGCCTAAGACATTCCCATGCAATTGGAAATTGATATTGAATTAATAACATTTTAAATTGTAGCTGTTAACATATAATATACATCGTACATTTGTAGTTGTAAAGGGCAAACACCCGCTACCACACACTTTCACTTTTATATTGTTTTTTAATGTATTGTCTTATGCTTTCGGTGCTCCATTGTCTCCTTCTCCTCTCTATAAAGAGAGAGAGCTCATTCTCTTGTAAATACACAAATACAATAACAGACATTGTATATATCAATCTCTCATTTCAGTCTCTCTCTTTTCTCTCTCTCTCTTTACCAATCTTTCATGGTATCAGAGTACAGTAATACAATTCTAGCATTCTTCAATTTTAGTGCTTAGTCCCGTACATAGTGGAACTACACCAAACAGCTCGGAATCTCCTTACGATTCCAACGGCACCAAGCCCGTCACCAGAAACGCTCTCACGCGCCGCCCTTTTGTTCGGCGCGTCTCTGCTTCCGTTGCCACGCTCACACGCGCCTTCCACTCTGCCATTTCGTGCGCCGCGCCTGCTACCGTGCACTTGTGTGCGCCATTCGTCTACCGTGAGCCGCGCGTGCGCCATTCCATTATTGTGCACCCGCGTGCGCCATTCTGCTACTATACGCCGCACACCCTCTCTGCTACCGTGCGCCGCACGCCCTCTCTGCTAACGTGCGTCGCTTTCCATCCTGCTGACATCATCTCTACACAGCCCACATTTCCTAGCTATTTTCGACCTTCCGGACTCATTGGTACACTCTGTTTTACCTAATTTTGCTCCTACAGGTCTATTCCTATCAATTTAGCCCTACTCAACTATTATTATGGATCGTCATGATGCCTCCCATCCCATTTCCGTTATTTTGAATGGTTCCAACTATGTTCTATGGGCCCAAGCCATGTCTTCCTTCCTCAAAGGAAAGAAGCTCTGGCGAATTATCACCGGGGCCATGACCCAACCGGTGAAAGGCACTGCTGAAACCACTGTTTCTCCTGCTACTCCTACATATGAAGATCGCCTTGAGGAATGGGACAGTAAGAATTACCAAATCATTACCTGGTTTTGAAATACTTCTGTTACCTCTATCAGTCTTCAGTTTGGTCGCTTTCAGCTTGACTCTGTCACTACTCCTGCAAAAGACATCTGGGATTTTTTGAAAGAACGATACCAGACTACTGGTCTTACTCATCAATATCAACTTCAGAGCCAACTTCATCGGATGCGCCAAGAATCTAGTCAGTCCATCAATGACTTCCTTTCTCAAATGTACTCCGTTTGGGACCAACTTGCTCTTTCCGAACCGACTTGGCCTCACCGAGAAGATGTTGTTTTATTTACTGCCTATCGAAATCAGCAAAGGTTGGTGCACTTTCTCATGGCTCTCACTTCATCTTTTGAGCCCGTACGTGCCTCTCTTCTTCATCGCCATCCCTTGCCCACTCTGGAACAAGCTATTTCTGAGTTGCTATTAGAGGAAACTCGTCTTGGTACTCTCCAAACTCATCATGTAAACTCTGTTCTTGCCACTCCTCCGTACCGGCCATCATTCACCCAGCAGACCACTGCCTGCCTCTACTGTCAGAATCGGGGCCTTCCTTCAACACATCTCCTGGTCAATTGCCTCGTCAGAACCTGCTGATACTGCAACAAACTTAGTCCTGGTCATCTGCAACAGGATTGTTTTCGCAATCCATCCCGCTCAATCTCCAACAGCCACTCTTCTCGCGGTGGTTCTCCTCGGGGGCGCTTTCATCGTTCCGGGAATCAGCCTCATTCCGGGAATCAGTCTTATCACACTGCTGCTGCTGCTGCTGCTGCTGCCGCTGAGGGTTTTTCTGAGTCTCCTGCTCCGTCAACCCCTCTCTTTTCTCCAACGGATGTCGAGGCCATGTTCAAACACCTTCTCTCCCCTTCTGGTACACCTCCTCATACTGCTTTGTCTGTAATTCCAGGTAACTCTTCTTGGTATTTTGACTCTGCCTGTTGTAATCATATGACCTCCAGTTCAACTATATTTTCTTCCATCTCTTCATCTCCTCATATTCCCTCAATTCAAACTGCTGATGGTTCTCTCATGACTGTCCGTCATATTGGTACTGTTTCCACATCTTCTTTATCTTTACCTCAAGTTTATCATATCCCTACTCTCACCTTAAACCTTATCTCTATTGGTCAATTATGTGAACTTGGTCTAACTGTCACCTTTTCTGCTACTCATTGTTTGGTGCAGGACCCTCAGACGGGGCAAACTATTGGGATCGGCCATAAGCACGGATGTCTCTATGAGCTCATTCACCTTCATGTTCCTGACTCCCCTCAGATCGCTGCTCCTGCATCTGTTTCCTCATTATCTCCTTTTCATCTTTGGCATTGTCGCTTAGGGCATATTTCTATTAATCGCTTAAAGTCTTTGGTTTCTAGTGGACAATTGGGTCATGTAATTCCAGATACTTTCGATTGTATACCCTGTCAACTTGCCAAACAACCTGCTTTATCATTCAATAAAAGTACTTCTGTTTCCTGTGCACCTTTTAATCTTATACATTTGGATATTTGGGGCCCCTCCCCTACTACTACTATGGAGGGATCTCGTTATTTTGTTGTTTTTATTGATGATTTTTCCCGATTTACTTGGATTTTTCTCATGAAAACTCGGTCTGAACTCAAAACCCTTTATTATCAATTTGCCCAAATGATCCACACCCAATTTTCCAAATCCATCAAACTTTTTCGCTCTGACAATGCTATGGAATATCGGGATTCAGATTTCCTTTCTTTTCTTTAGAGTCATGGTACACTGCCTCATCGTTCCTGTGCTGGCACGTCCCAGCAAAATGGCCGTGCTGAACGGAAACATAGGCATATTCTTGACATTACTCGCGCTTTCCTTCTCTCTTCTTCCTGCCCTGAAAGCTTTTGGGGGGAAGCTGTCTTCACTGCTGTCTACACTATCAATTGTGCTCCTACCCCTGTCATCCATAATCAAACTCCCTTTGAACGTCTGCATGGTACTCCCCCTCCCTATACTAATCTCCGAGTTTTTGGCTCTGCCTACTTTGTTCTCCTTCAATCTCATGAACACACCAAGCTTGAACCTCGTTCTCGTTTTTGTTGCTTTCTTAGGTATGGAATTGAACATAAAGGTTTTCGCTGTTGGGACCCTATCTCTCAACATCTTTGTATCTCCCGCCATGTTATTTTTTGGGAGCACCAAATGTTTTCCTCCCTATCCTCCTTTCACTTACCTGCACTTTCCACTAATGTACTGTTTACTAATCCTTCCATAGATCTCTTCTCTGATGATTCTGATGCAGGTTCCTCCTTCATTGAGATGCCCTTGCTCACTCCTGCTCCTGACCAGACTGCTCTCCCTGAAGGTCCACCTCTCCCTGCACCACCTTCTTCTCCACCGGTTCTTCCTCCCACCGATCCTCCTACGAGTCGACCACACCGGGTAACTCAACCTCCTATCCACCTTCGTGATTATATTGTTAGGTCTGCTGCCTTTTCTACTTATGAACCTACCTCCTATCGTGAGGCTTGTACTAATCCTCTTTGGTAGCAAGCTATGACTGATGAACTTCAAGCTTTGGACAAAACTCATACTTGGGATCTTGTTGATCTTCCTCCTAGCAAAACTGCGATTGGTTGCAAATGGGTTTACAAAATCAAGACTCATTCTGATGGCTCTATTGAACGTTACAAAGCTCGACTTGTTGCCAAGGGTTTCAACCAGGAATATGGGATTGATTATGAGGAAACCTTCTCCCCTGTTGCTCGGCTTACCTCTGTTCTCAGTTTACTGGCTATTGCTGCTGTTCACCACTGGGAGCTCTTTCAAATGGATGTCAAAAATGCTTTCCTCAATGGTAATCTTCTTGAGGAGGTCTACATGCAACCTCAACCTGGGTCTACTTTTCCCCCTCATAAGGTTTGCAAACTACAGCGTGCCCTCTATGGCCTCAAGCAAGCACTCCGCGCTTGGTTTGCTAAGTTCAGTTCTACCATTCATGACTTCGGGTTCACCTCTAGCTCCTATGACTCTGCTCTTTTTATACGGATTACTCCTCATGGTACCACTCTTCTCCTTCTGTATGTGGATGATATGATTATCACTGGTAATGATGCAGCTGGTATTCTCTACCTCAAACGTTTTCTCTACCGTCAGTTTGAGATGAAAGACCTTGGTACTCTTAACTACTTTTTAGGCCTTGAAGTCTCTCATGATTCTATTGGTTCTTATTTATCTCAGGCCAAATATGCATCCGATCTTCTGGCTCGTGCTGGTCTTACTGATTGTAAAACTACATCTACTCCAGTTGATCCTTAGATTCGTCTTACTCCTCTCGATGGGGCTCTCCTCAATGATGCTACTCTTTATCGCCAGCTCGTCGGTAGTCTTGTCTATCTCACAGTGACTCGTCCTGACATTGCCTATGCTGTTCACATTGTTAGTCAGTACATGTCAGCTCCTCGCACTCCCCACTATACTGCTCTACTCCACATCCTTCGCTACCTCAAAGGCACTCTGTTCCATGGCCTTCACTACTCTGCTTCCTCCTCTCTTGAATTGCGTGCCTTTTCTGATGCTGATTGGGCTAGGGATCCTACGGATCGACGCTCCACCACAGGATTCTGTTTCTTCTTAGGGGATTCTCTTCTTACTTGGCGTAGCAAGAAACAATCCCTCACTGCCCGTTCTAGCACCGAAGCTGAATACCGAGCTCTTGCTGATACTACTCAGGAACTTCTCTGGCTTCGCTGGCTCCTCACTGATATGGGTGTTTCCTCTTCTGGCGCTACCTCTCTTTATTGTGACAATCAGAGTGCCATTCAGATTGCTCACAATGATGTTTTTCATGATCGCACCAAGCATATTGAGATTGATTGTCATTTCATTTGACAGCATGTTACACGTGGTACTGTTCATCTTCTCCCTATTGCTTCTGCCGATCAACCTGCTGATATTTTCACCAAGGTTCATCCTCCTGGGCGCTTCCGTGATCTTGTTTCCAAACTCAACTTGGTCGATGCCTACCCTCCTTGAGTTTGCGGGGGGCTGTTAACATATAATATACATCGTGCATTTGTAGCTGTAAAGGGCAAACACCCGCTACCACACACTTTCACTTTTATATTGTTTTTTAATGTATTGTCTTGTGCTTTTGGTGCTCTATTGTCTCCTTCTCCTCTCTATACAGAGAGAGAGCTTATTCTCTTGTAAATACACAAATACAATAACAGACATTGTATATATCAATCTCTCATTTCAGTCTCTCTCTTTTCTCTTTCTCTTTTTAAATAAAGTTCAAATACAAAAATACATTTTTACAAAAAAAAAAAAACTAAAATTAGCAATTTACAAAGTTGGGATGAAATTTTAAATAAATTAAGAAAAAATAAGACTCACACACAAGTAAATAGATAGTTGAATTTGTTGAGATTCGTGTGTGATTAGCTTACGTGGGGCTACCAAAATGCGAGGATGGACAATTGAAAGGCAAGCAAATAAAAAGTGAAGTATAATTTAAAAATTAATTTAGAAGGAGCAACTATTAATATCATAGGATAATTTCTTAAAAATATATGATATCAAGATTTTCTAAAATAAAAGGTATATAATATTTTATAATACTTAAAGTCCCTTAACATTTTTACAGAGAAAATTTGACTTAAAAAATTTTTGCCTGACTCAGAGAAATTTCAATTTTTACAAAGAAATTTTTCTGTGATTATATAAAATTTCTCTGAGTTAGGGCTGAAATTTCTATAAGTTGGTAAAATTTTGTCAGTCGGATTTTTTCTGTGAAAATGTTGAAGGACTTTAGCTAATAAAAAAATATTTTGGACCTCTCCTACTATACAAAATTACAGAGGAATGTTTCACTAATTTTCTCTATAACTAACAAAATTACAAGAACATATCACGTAAAATATAAGGCATACCTATATGATAATTTTTCTTCGAATCCCTAAATTAGAAATTTTAAATTTTTGTATATATAATTCTCTTTATTTTTGGATACATCGGAAAGGAGGTATATATATTTCTCGAAAGATTGTTTATGACCGTTCATAAGCCATGTGTCATAGTTAAGGATAATTATTAGTTTTATATTAGAGTAATATGCAATGTCGTTTATATGGTATTATTTCTAACAAAAAAATAAAGTGAAAATTTTACAATCGGGTTAATATTAACTTGTTTTTGTTAAGTAATATAGTAGATAATTCATTTACGAGTTTGATTCATTAAAAAATAAAATAAAAAATATATTACAAATAAAATTATTATTCATTAACCAAGAATTATATTAATTTATTTTATGATTTATCATCTAGGAGAATTTAAATATAAGTCTTAAAAAGTAGATTTATTATTTAATAAGTCTTATGATAATTAATGACATTTTTCATTAAACAATATTAACAAACGGGGTGAATTACACTAATAGTCCCTATAGTTTGGGGGTTCTGTCACTTTAGTCTAAGGCTGGGCATAGGGTTATCTAATCCGCACAACCCGCTCTACCTGCACATGTATGGGCAGTTTCGCAAATACAGTAGGGTAGGGTGCGGTTTGAAATATTTCAATTTTTCGAGTTGTGGACGGGTTGCGGGTATGACCCGCACCTGCCAAAACCGCCCGCACTTTCCCTCTTTTTTTTTTTTTGAGAAAAAAGCTGAACCGTTCATCTATTTTATTCTCATCCGTAGATGATATTTTTTGTCCTAACCCAAACAAAACCAATTGAGATCGAAACCCTAATCTCAACTCATTCTTTTATCTCGACTCATTGAGACTAAGAGAGAGCTCTCTTCATCTTCTCATCTCTCTCCCATTTTTCATCTGCGCAGATCGCACGCGACAATCGACGTTCAATCTTTGATTTGTATCTCTAAGGTAAGGCTCTCTCTATCTCGCTTTCTCTCATCGATTTGTGATTTGATTTGTATCTCTATCTCTATCTCGCTCTCTCTCTCCAATCTGTGTTTTTTTTTGGGCAATCAGATCTGTCTCACACTCTCTCGTTTTTTATCTCCACAGCTCGCATCGATCGACCTTCATCTTCTCATCTCTCTCTCGTTTTTCATTTGCGCAGCTCGCACGTGATGATCGATCTTCGCAATCGACTTTCTCTCTTCGGCAACTCTAGAGTAAGGCTTTCTCTGTCTCGCTCTCTCTCCCCGATCTGTGATTCGTATCTCTATATCTCTGTTTGTCTGTCTCTCTTTCTGTCTCTGTCTCTCTCTTTCCCTCTCAGATCTGTCTCTCTCTTTTGTTTGAAATTGTTTGAATTTTTTGAAATTGAATCTGTTTAGATTTATCTGTGTTTTTTATTTTGTTTAATTTTTTGGGGAGTTCGATCTTTGTAATCTGAATCGGTTGGGTGGGTTAATCTAATCTGATCTTTGTAATATGATCTTTATAATTTTATCTTTGTAATCTGATCTTTGTAATGTGAATCTGTTTAGATTTGTCTCACTCTCTCATTTTTGTTTAATTTACTTACTCTGTTACTTTTGAATCTGTTTAATTTGAATCTTTGTAATCTGTTTAATTTTGAATCTAAATCTGTTTAATTTGAATCTGAATTGAATTTCGAATCTGTTTAATTTTGAATCTGAATTGAATTTGGAACCTGTTTACTTTTGAATCTGTTTAATCTGTGTCTGAATTGAATTTGAATCTGTGAATTGAATATGAATTGAAATTGATATTGAATCTTGGTGGGTGCTATTGAATCTGAATTTTTTTTGAATCTGAATCTGAATCTGGGTGGGTGATATTGAATCTGAGTTGAAATTGAATCTGAATTTTTTTTCTAATCTGAATTGAATCTGAATGAAATTGAATCTGAATTGTTAATGTTGGAGCATTAGAAGAAAATGATCCAAAATAAATATTTACAAAATGGGAAAAAAAAACTCAAAAATTAATTTTTAAAGGAAAAAACCCAAACCGCAAACCGCCCGCCCATCCGCAAACCTTATTCGCACAAACCACAAACCGCACTGCGGGCAGTTGCGGTTTGACTTTTCCCCAAACCGCATACATGCGGGCAGGTCAAAACCGAACCGCAAACCGCACAAAAGTATCTGCGAACACCCCTACTTTAGTCTCTAACTTTTCAATTATGATACATTTGACCCTGAATTTTGAATCTTGTTCCAAATAAGGATAATTAAAGATATTAATAGATTTTTCAAGGGTAAAATCGTCAATTTGATAAAATATAAACTAATTTGACAAAAATAAATGTCAAAAAAATATTTTTGAGTTTTTAATTTTTTTTACCTATTAAAGATAAAATTATGTAAAATTGATAAATCTTTTAGACATTTATTTTTTTTTTTTACCAAATTAATTTTTATTATGTGTTGGGATGATGATCATGTAAAATTCAATTTTAAAAATTAATCATGTAATTTTTATTAATTTTGATCAATTTTACATAATTTTATCTTTAGTGGATAAAAATAATTTAAAAAAAATTAAAAATATTTTTTTGACATTTATTTTTGTCAAATTAGTTTATATTTTATTAAATTGACGATTTTGCCTTTGAAGTTAAACAATGGTATTTTCAATTATCCTTATTTGGAACAAGATTTAAAATTCAGGATCAAATGTGTCACAATTGAAAAGTTAGAGACGAAAGTGACAAAAGTCCCAAACTTTAGGAACTGTTAGTATAATTTGCCCTAACAAACGTTACTAATTGTTAATTTTCAACGACAGTTTAAAAATTGTCACAAAAAATGTCACTAATTATTAATTTTAGCGGCAGTTTAATAAAATCGTCATAAAAAAGTTACTAATTTACAACTTTCAGTGATAATTTAAAGTTTTCGTCACAAAAAGTTACTAATTGTAAATTTTAGACAATTTGTAAAAATGGTGACAAAAAAAAATTACCAATTATCAATTTTTAGAGATATATGTAAAAAATCATTACAAAAAATTTATTTTTAATAACAATTTTACTAAAATTTATTTTTAAAAATTAAATCTTATTAATAATTTATCCCATCATTTTCAGTACTTACTGACCCACAAATCTATGGACGAAGACGGTTGTGTGTATTGTACGAAAGTGTCATAATAATATGGATCAGCCCCTGATATTCAAATATGGATCAACCCCTTTTGGTACCCATTGAAAAAAAGTTAATTTATTCATTTATTTGGGTATATTTTTATATTTTTTTACACATTATTTTATGATAATTAAAAAAATCAATTTATAAGTTATATTCAAAATAATTTTGAATTTTTTTATAAGTGATTTAAATCATTTATTGTTGTTTTCCATTTTTTTTAAAATTTTGTAAAACCCTTTGTGTAAATTATAAAAAATATGTAAATCAAGTTGATTTAATAATTATTAGGTTAAGCTAAGGGTCCAGTTTCAAACAAAGGAAATAAGTAGTTTGAATTATCAAAACGCCACTCATGATGAGTCTGAGGACCCTACATGATGGTACAGTTTGAATTTAAAATTTGAGAGAAGTCAAATCTTAATTGTAACTACATGATTTTATCATATATATTTTAACAAATAAACTACCCTGGAAAAATATAAAATAAATAAATAAATAGCATTTAGATTATTAAAGTAATATTTTGACATAGTCCAATACAAAAATATAATAATTGAATTATTAAGATGCCATCTAAAACAAAAATATAAGGATAAATTACACTTTGTTCCTTTTATGTTTGGTTACTTTTGTATTTTGGCTCTTGAAGTTTTTTTTTTTTCACTTTGACCCTTCGTGTTTCAATTTTTTTCTAATTTACTCTTAAAGCTAATTTCTAATAAAAATTAAACATAAAATAACACATTAACAATTACATGGTATAAAAATATTTTACTATATACAACTCACATATCTAACATAAACTTCAATTCAAGTATAATAATATATATTTTTTATGCTATGTGATCGTTATTATGGCATTTGCTGTCTAATTTTGAACAGAAATTAACTTTAGGAGTAAATTGAAAAAAATTTAAAACATAAAAAAATCAGAGTGAAAAAAAATAAAGTAAAAAAGTGGTCAAACATACATGGGATAAAAGTATAATTTACCCAAAATATAATTGCAACCTATTTGAATTGTGATATTCCATGGTTGGATTGACTTCCACAGACTAGGTGTACACATTGTATATATGATTGAAAATTATCAATGTAAAGGCCTAACTGGTACCCTAAATTCAAAATCCAACCTAAATATATATATATATATATATATTTTAAAAAAATGTTATTATTTGTACAATTTCTCTTCCTTTGAAGATTATATAAAAAGTTACTTTGCTTTATAAGTAGTTAAATCGACCAAGTGATAAAATAATATGCTACAAGTAATTCCACATTCATATATCAGTCGTCAACAGTGATGTTAGGAAAATAACTATAACCATAATATTTTATACTCAAAATTTCGTTCACAATAACATGCTACTTTTTCTTTTAATACAATTTTAATTATTAGATTACGTTTTAAATTTTTTGCATTTTTAGATTCTAAACAATTATTGCATATTACTTACCTTACGCGATATATCTTTCTTAGTTGTGATTAGTTTGGATAGTGAAATCAACACATTTATATTGGCATTATAAATAACAATTAATTCAGAGTAGTAGTGATATATAAATAAAATATACACACACATATACATATATATCTCAAAAAAGTGGAAGGTTAAAAAAATAATTACAAAATAAAAAAAATACAAGTAATTTATGCACTAAATTGTGCAAATGAGTGTTATACATTCATGAATTTGCAATAATTTTTTCTACTTCCTTTTTTTCTTTGATATTTTTCCTTAAAACAAATATATACAGAATTTGTATACTTAATAATGTGGTTGCATTGGGACTTATCATTTTAAAACAAAGCGCTCATCAAATGATATTTAATTGTAGAAATGTCACCGCGACATCATTCTCACAAAAAATAATGTATAAAAATTTTGTGTGAATATTATTTTTCTTTATGTTGCATATATGATATTACATGATAATGTTCCTGTTTGGTAGCACTATAGATCAATTTATTTAGCTCATTTTCTTAAAAAATGATTAATACTATTTAATTGCTATTTCAAATTATAACTTATTTGACATTTTTAATTTATTTTGCTTAAAAAAGTGAGATTTTTTAAGCTATAATTTGTAACTTTTTAAAGCTTGTTTTAAACCCTTCAATACATATGAACGCTTGTAAAAGACTTTTGAGTATATTTTGGATACTTACACGACAAAAAAATTATGGGAGAAATTATTCAATTAAACTTGTTTAACTTTTTTTCACATATTATCAAAAAGTTGGACCAAATAAATGTATGACTTACTTTAATTCTTGTAATAATCTAAAACACTATAGTCATTAAATTCTAACTTATAAGTTATTCTAAATGGGCAATGTTACATGATAAAGTTACGAATTTAGATTCTCGGTAGTGTTTTGAATGACAAAGCACCACATTAAAAAAAGAGAATAACCAAAGGTTGAGATTTAAAATTTAAAAAAAACAAAAAATGTTGTTTTGGTATCTTGATGAAGATGCCAAAGCGACATCATTTTTAACTTTACTATTTTATTTTAAAACACTATAGAGAGTACACTATAAAATATCCAAATTCGATAAGTTACGAGTACCTAAGAAAATACATTAAGATATAACCGGATTTTAAATACATTAAGATATGAAATCAGAGAATTACCGATCCAAGAAAATATACATATTGAGAATTGAAAGTAACGATTATTCTAATAAGACAGAATTGAACACAATCGTCTCACATGAGTAAGAAACTCCCAAAAAAATGAGAGTCATTTTATGCGAGAGGCTTGTATCCAACTTCGTGATTGATTTTTGTGTTCATAAACTTTTTCTGAGAGCAATAATGATTGATTAATGGTAAACAACTCTGTCATTTAGCAATTACCACATTATGTGAGAGGATTATGTCTGCCTTTGTGACTGATTTTTGTGTTCGTAAATTTTTCCTGAGGGCAATCATGATTGATTCTGCGAAAGGACATGAGTTCCTCACCATAGGAAAACTGCACAGGTTATAACCAACAAGATCCTTGATAAAGTTCTCACTTGTCTACCAACTGAAAAAATATACATATTCCACAAACATATTGGCCAGGCCTCCTTCCCCAATCGTCACCCACCAAACCCCTCTCCACTCTTTAACAACTCCTCCTTCTCTACTTCATCACCATCCATCCACGAAGCTTCCTTTATTGTTATCTTAAAACAAAAAGTCATAACAATGACAGAGAAACACATTACATAGTCTATATATAAAATATATACAAGATGAAGAGATGGCCAACGCATGGTGTCTGGTTGAATCATCTCCCTCTTTCACCATTTCAAACTCTTCCATTTCTGTACCCACTCACTCAAAACAAGCAAAGAAAGGAAACCCATTATTTGCTTTCTTTCAATTCTTCGACTTTGAATTGTATGTGCCCAGTTTGTATTTCTTTGCTACAAATGCTTAACTAGTGTTTCTGGGTCATTGTTTGATTTGAAAAAAATGGAAACTGTTTTATTTTCTTTCTTGATCAGCAAGTTTGTATGAACTCATAATTTTCTCTGATATACACTCTTCAAACTCTGTTTTTTCTCTCTGTTTTTCATGGTCTTTTTAAAGATGGGTAAAGGTGGACAAGACTATGCTAAGAGAGACCTCCCAAGCCCAAGAGCTCCTCCACACCGTGAAACCTTCCCAGCATGGTCTAAACAAGTTTCAGAATGTGAAAAACACTACCAAGTCAACAGGGTTGCAGGACTAAACTCTTCAGAGATCGAAAAACGCCTCAGAATTCATGGTTACAACGAGCTCGAAAAGCATGAGGGACCATCCATATGGACTCTAATTCTTGACCAATTCAACGACACCCTTGTTCGAATCCTCCTCGCTGCCGCCATCGTCTCCTTCGTCCTAGCACTCTATGATGGAGGCGAGGGCGGCGACGAGTTCACGGCATTTGTGGAACCCATCGTGATTTTCCTCATCTTGATCGTTAACGCGATCGTGGGTGTTTGGCAAGAGAACAATGCCGAGAAAGCACTGGAGGCGCTCAAAGAGATCCAATCCGAGAACGCAAATGTTATTCGCGACAATCGTCGAACATCTAACCTGCCTGCCAAAGAGCTCGTCCCAGGGGACATAGTTGAGCTCAAAGTTGGCGATAAAGTCCCTGCCGACATGAGAGTTGTCAAGCTGATCAGCTCGACTCTCCGTGTCGAGCAGGGCTCGCTGACAGGGGAGAGCGAGGCGGTGAATAAAACCAACAAGGCTGTGCCTGAAGATGCTGATATTCAAGGCAAGAGGTGTATGGTTTTTGCAGGAACAACAATTGTTAATGGGTATTGTATTTGCTTGGTGACACAGACTGGCATGGAGACAGAGATTGGGAAAGTCCATACCCAAATCCATTTCGCAGCGCAGTGCGAAGAAGACACTCCATTGAAGAAGAAATTGAATGAGTTTGGTGAGGCCTTGACTAAAATAATTGGATTGATATGTGCACTTGTTTGGATCATCAATGTCAAGTACTTCTTGACTTGGGAGTATGATAATGGGTGGTGGCCTAAGAATTTCAAGTTTTCCATCGAGAAATGCACGTATTATTTTGAAATTGCGGTGGCATTGGCTGTGGCAGCCATTCCAGAAGGATTGCCCGCAGTGATCACCACGTGTTTGGCGCTTGGCACAAGAAAGATGGCTCAGAAAAACGCCCTTGTGAGGAAATTGCCTAGTGTTGAGACTCTGGGATGCACTACTGTGATTTGTTCTGATAAGACCGGTACTTTGACTACCAATCAAATGTCTGTGACAAAGATTGTGGCAATGGGTGCTACTGAGAAAGAAGTTAGATGTTTTCAGGTGGATGGGACTACTTATAACCCTTCTGATGGCAAAATCCACGACTTCCCGGCTGGTGCCTTGGATGCTAATCTTCAGATGATTGCGAAAATAGCTGCTGTTTGCAACGACGCCGGTATTGCACAATCAGAGCACAAGTATGTTGCTAGTGGAATGCCTACTGAGGCTGCTCTGAAGGTAAATTGATCTCAATTGCTTTTGCTTTCTTTTCTGTTCTAAATTTTAATTTTTCTTTTCTTGATTGTTGCTGGCAGAGTTGTATGCTTATATAGAATTGAAGTTACAAATGACAAAAGACATATATAGAAAGCATTAATGATCATAACCAATAATTGCAGGTTCAATAATTGTTGAACGTTGTTACATTAATAGGATGTGTTTGTGATTGGAAAAAGCATATTTTAGCCAAATTTGTTGATAGTTTGTGAAATTGTTACCTTGTTATTTCAGGTTCTAGTTGAAAAAATGGGCCTCCCTGAAGAATCTGTGGATGACACTTGTTCGACTCCCAGTGATGTTCTATTACGTACGTTAAAATTGGAAGAAAAAAAAAGAAAAAATCATTTTCTTGTTTGCTCTGTGATTTTCTCTTTGTGCTTTTCTGCTTGGAGACTTAAAATGCTTTGCGTCTACTACGTTGTAGGATGCTGCCGCCACTGGAAGAAAACTCAACGCCGAATTGCAACTCTTGAGTTTGATCGGGATAGAAAGTCCATGGGCGTAATCGTCGAGTCTCAATCAGGGTTGAGGTCATTACTGGTGAAGGTAATCTTTCTATGCCTCCCTGGCATCTGTAGCTGTTTCAGAATATTTTTATGTATTTGGGAAAGTTCCGGGTAGAATGTATGCTCATATTGTTTATACAAGTCTTCATAGCAATTCATTTTATTAGTTTTATAGCTATCGGTTGGCCAACCTAACTTGATCCTTATTTCCAACTCAAACATCAAGAAGGATTTGAGAGTGTTTAATTTATTTATTTATTATACTAATATTTTTTCATTTTTCTTGGGAGTGGGAGAGGTGGCAAGTCAATTAAAATTATGGGATTGAGGAGTATAAAACAGAGAAACATAAAATAAAAGGGAAAAAAAATTGTGCATTTTGAGAAATTAGAGAAATATTGGATATTGTATTGTCAAAAACAGCTGAAGCATTAGCAGAAGAATTTTATTACATGGATTTTTTCTTAAAATATAGTGTTCTACTTTGCTTATTGAAGTGGAAATTATGTATCTTCATTGTTCCAATCTTTTAGGTTCTTGATACTTAACAGAACTTTCTGTAGTAAGCAAAAAAATATTTCTAAAATAAATGCTAAATTGTGGCAGGGTGCAGTAGAAAATGTATTGGAGAGAAGCACCCATGTTCAGTTGCTTGATGGTTCTGTTGTAGAATTGGATCAAAATTCAAAGAACCTTATCTTGCAATCCCTCCGTGAAATGTCAACCGGTGCTTTGCGCTGCTTGGGTTTCGCATACAAAGATGAGTTACCTGACTTCGAAACATATGATGGCGATGAGGATCATCCAGCTCATGCTCTTTTACTCAATCCATCCAATTATTCGCCGATTGAGACTAAACTAACTTTTGTTGGCTTGGTTGGGCTAAGGGTTAGTAATGACATGACCAATCAATAATTATGCTTCATTTCATTCTGTTTAGAAGATGTAAAAAACGAACTAATAGTGAAATTTTACTGAAATCTACATAGGACCCTCCTCGAAAAGAAGTTTACCAAGCAATTCAGGACTGCAAAGCGGCTGGCATTCGTGTTATGGTTATTACCGGGGATAATAAAAATACTGCAGAAGCCATATGTTGCGAAATAGGTGTATTTGAACCCGAAGAAGACATGAGTTTGAAAAGCTTAACTGGGAAAGAGTTTATGGAACTTGAAGACCAGAAAGCCTATCTGAGACAAACTGGTGGGCTTCTATTCTCTAGGGCTGAACCAAGGCATAAGCAAGAGATTGTGAGATTGCTTAAAGAAGATGGAGAGGTCGTTGCCATGACAGGTGATGGAGTGAACGATGCACCTGCCCTAAAACTAGCCGATATTGGAATAGCTATGGGTATTTCTGGGACAGAGGTATGTATGCTTCTTTCCCATTTTCTTTATATTTAACATCCTTGCAAATTGGGAACTAACCTCTCTTCTCTTTCCAGGTTGCTAAGGAAGCTTCTGACATGGTTTTAGCAGACGATAATTTTAGTACAATTGTCGCTGCTGTCGGTGAAGGGAGATCTATCTACAACAACATGAAGGCTTTCATCAGGTAGTAATAGATGCAAAAAATTGTTGCTATCTTAAAGTTCTACAGTAATACTAATACACAGAATTTTTACAAGAAATATCAATGAATGGTCCAGATTCAATCTATCCATGTACCCCATATTATACTAATTTAATCTCAACCACACATTCAGAATTTTTGCCATTAATAAGGGGAGGGCGGTCCATAACCCTGTCTGAAGCACAAATAATCTATGGGCTCATTTTGTGCATGGTTTCACTCTATTGTAGGTACATGATCTCCTCAAACATAGGTGAGGTGGCTTCTATATTTTTAACAGCGGCATTAGGTGTCCCCGAGGGCCTAATACCTGTCCAACTATTGTGGGTCAACCTTGTCACTGATGGACCCCCAGCGACAGCATTGGGATTCAATCCGCCAGATATAGGCATAATGAAGAAACCCCCTCGTCGCAGTGATGACACACTCATCAGCCCTTGGACCTTATTTCGCTATTTGGTATGCATAAGAGTTATACACACACTATGATATATCATTTCCTTTAGATTGAACTCTAACTTGTATAATCAACAAAATGGTTTTGGACAGGTCATTGGTCTATATGTTGGATTTGCTACTGTTGGTATATTCATCATTTGGTACACACATGGTTCCTTTTTGGGCATTGACCTTAGCAGTGATGGCCACACCCTAGTCACATACTCCCAACTTGCAAATTGGGGTCAATGCTCATCTTGGGAGAATTTCACCGTCTCACCTTTCACTGCTGGGACACAAGTGTTCTCCTTTGACAACAACCCTTGTGATTACTTCAAGCGTGGAAAAATGAAGGCCACAACACTCTCCCTCTCTGTCCTTGTCGCCATCGAAATGTTCAATTCTCTCAATGCCCTTTCTGAGGACACGAGCCTTCTGACAATGCCCCCTTGGGTCAATCCTTGGCTCCTTTTGGCCATGTCCATCTCATTTAGCTTGCACTTTTTGATTCTCTACGTGCCATTCCTGGCTCATGTGTTTGGCATAGTGCCCCTCAACCTCAATGAATGGATATTGGTTTTGGCAGTTGCTCTACCTGTGATTTTGATCGATGAGACTCTAAAGTTTATGGGAAGGTGCTCAAGAGGGTTCCAATTTCTAACATGTTCCACACGAAAAAATTTGAAGCCTAAGACAGAGTGAGACAATATGTAAATAGTTGGGAAGTTGAAAATAAAGTTGCCTTTTTAAGAGGTTGGTGACTTGTAATATACATGTCCTGTCATAGTTGTATTACATATATGCTTGTTATCGAACTCTTTTGTACAAGGAGGGATGGTTGGACAATGAAGAATTTTCTGAACATTTCTCATCTATTTTCCTCCCTCTTTTCCCTTCTTTATCTTCAAATCAAGCTTGTGTGAAACCTCAAATTTTGATGCAAAATATAAGTTGGGAGCTTTATATATTCTAGTGCCTATCTTTGACTATAACTCTTGCTGAAATCAAGTTCTTGTAGACGGACGCGGTTTGGCCTGTTTGGGAAGAATTTTTTTTATTAAAATAGTTAATAAAGATAAAAAAAAAAAATATTAAAATAGTTAATAAAACAAAATGTCACATTCTACGAATTAATCAATCATTTTTTCTCTAACAACTATCTATTCAACTACAAAAAAATTCACAAATCATTCCAAATATAACTTTTTTTTTCATCTAATAAAATAGCCAAAAAATTAATAAACCAAATAAAATAGCCAAGTTCCCAAATGAGACCTAAGTGGCCCAAATGAGACCTAAGTGGCTTGAATGAATGGTGTTTTTTTTTTTTTTTTCACATGACAAGCATTCATCGAGCCACATTAGTGACTAGACTCTGTTTGATTCAACAAATATTTTATCTCAATTTTTGGAATAAATATTGAAAAATCTTTAAAACCCTTGAGATATTAATTCGTAATTATATTTCAATTTTAAATAGTGAATGTCAATCTCAATCAAACAATTAACAACAAACTGGCACATCGATTTAACGTAGAAAAAACCACAATTGGAGTACCTCAAATTGTGATAAAAAAAAAAAAAACCACGGATCAAAACCACAAAATAATCTACTACAAAGAAAAAAAGAATTACATATGAGTACTCTCAATTACCTAGCGAATCCACACCCAAATTGAACCAAACCCAATGTGCCTCTTCCACCATCATCTTCACCATAGAACTGCTTTGCCCAACGTTGAATCCACAACACCGATGTCGAATCTACGATGATGAGCCACTCTAGAATCCACTAAAGCTTCAGGCCCAAGTTCTCTAGAATCCACTAATGAACACCTCTATATTTTTGTGAATAAATAAACAAAATCAACTTTTGATGTTTATCAATATGTAGTTCGTTGATCAATTAATCACCTTCTATACATCAAGAAACTCATATAAACCACCCTTCAACATAGAACACTTTGTATTTTACATCTCTCTAAGAATCTGGATGGGTTAAACCCTAAAAACAACAAACGGCGCACTTTACACTAAACAGAGTTGCGAAGACTGCTCGAGCAGTGTAAGTAAAAGGTGGTGCAAACATATAGGCCAACCACTTGAGCGCAACATCTACTACTCGAGTGGTGAAATATATTTCCCAGAAATTCAGTTTGCAGGCAGAGATACTAGATGATTCACTTCATAGCCCAAGCGCACAAATGACCGCTCGAGTGGTCAAACAACTTTGGCAAATAGTTTGATCCCTGTACATAGTCAGCGAAGTAACAAACAAGGAATATGGAATGCTCAAGATAAAGAATGTCAGTACAAACTCCTCTACAGGCACAATTTAGGTTGGATTTACATCTAAATACTCACAGTCTCACTAGAACAAGAGAGCGAATAAAATTATAACTAAAAAGGGTTTTTCCAAATGAAATTACTAATTACTAAAACCTAACAAATACGAATTATCATCAGTTCTTTTGTCGAGGAGAATTATTCAGAATCATTTCACAACTCCTAACAGTTGTGAGGTCTCAAGATTGATATATTGGTAGTTCAATTCAAGATAAAATGATAAAAGTGGGATAGTTTGAAGTGACACTTTTCTTGTCAAATTACATGTGAAAAACAAAATTTGGAAACTTTAGTACTACTGATTTAAAATTGTCAAGCCTTAAAATTGTAAAAGAGAGAGAAGAAATTAGGGTCAAATTTGGTATTTATATATATATATATATATATTGTGGGTGTTGATTTTTGATCACACAACCAAACGGGGAACCCAACTGGAGAGCACCGGCATAATAGATTAAGCCCGAACAACCTGTCATAGAAATGTAAGAATTCGGCGTTGGTTCATCCACCTGGGGGCACTCCGATGGTCAAGTTAGTATTCAATATCTCTCACAGATAACAAATAGTGCTTAACTCACTAGAAAGAACATAAAAAGCATACCTCAGACTCACCAGGGGTGCCTTACTTTTATAATGATCAATGTCCAACTTCCCTTAAAAGTCTTACTTCATGGGACTCTAGCACATAATGCTTATCTTGGACTCTTAGCTAGATAGGGATAAACTCCCTCAGAGCCTTATCCCTATCCAGTCTAGAGCCCTCTTTCATCTAGGACTCCTGCCCTTCCCTATCAACTTATCTCGAATTCCAATATCTGCGTAGATAACCTCGGCCTAGCCGAGATCATCTTGGCAATGTGGCCAGCTGACACTTCGGTGTCACCATTTGCCGCGTGCCATTATTCACAAAATACTTCTCCATAACTGCCCTCTAGGTTCTATTTCCTCGGCAACCTGATGTGATGGAACTAACATTGTTTCTTCGAGTAGTAGGTCCGTTATAGTTTCGCTCTGCTTCATGACCGAGATCATTACTCGTTGGCTTCAAGTACTTAGTGCTCAACTGTCCACCTTTGACAAGGATCAGGAACCCAAAGTCAAGTTCTTTAAACATCTCGACCGAGATTGTTCCTTTAGCCGAGGTTTTTTGCTTCATTAATCAAGAACTCCAAAGGTTTTGACTGTGCATGAGCTGTCACGCACAATTTACTCAACCGTTTCCTCCACGCATCTCGTTATCATTGGTTCATACCTGACACACGCTATCAGGTCACGTCGCTTCTGCGTACGCCACCTGACAGATACGTCGCCCAAGGCGTATTTATTTTCTTTTGCTGCATTTTCAAGTTTTATCAAAACTCTCTCTCTCTCTTTCTCTTCGTCTTCTCACTTTGCATTCTTTTATTTTTTCTCTCTATACTCAGACTTTCTCTCTCTAAAATCCTCCATTTTCGAACCTTCGAAACTCTGCCACTGTCTATCTCCAGTGAATTTTCTGCCACTCCTTTCCGATCAAGGTCAGCATCTAACTCCAGCGAACACAACTTCAGCGTTTCCCTCTTCAACCTCAATTGGTGAGTTCCCCATATCTTCTTTTAATTTCAGTCTTTTATTAATCTCTTTATTTGTTTCGAATCTTCCATTTATCCACATTGTCTGTTGTTGCCTTGTATCTACGTTTATGTCTTGTTTTCATCTTCATGTTTTTATCAACATTTCTGTTTCTTGAATCTTAAATCTGTGTAGTCTTTCGAAAATGCCAATCATGTTTTTTGCTTCAGACATTTGCACACTGTTTTTCACACACTCACTCAGTGTCTTGAAGTTTTGGGTGTACACACCTGTTTTTCTGCTTCACCTCTGATTTCTGAATTACATTTGTTTTTTGGTCTTGTTGCTCTGTTTCTAGATTTTTACCTTTGATTCCTTGTTTTTGCATAGACTTGGGTTTGTGGGTTTGATTTAGAGCTTTGTTTCTTCAAGAAAACTTAAACGAAATCCCCTCTAATCCTCATAAATCCTCATCCCAGTGCTTTTTAGGGTTTAGCTGAGGTTCCCAAACATTTACCAGTGATCTTTTTCTGAAATCTTGTACCATCTTTTATTTAAGCTGACGTTATGGGCACGTTTAAGTGAAGGGTAAACACCCTAGAAAAACTTAAGAACTTTAGAAGAGAGTTCTCTATCCCAGCCAACATTCAGATGAGATTGGTTGGGAAGGAGGACTCCATTATGCCTAATGGAAACTTTATGCCCTTCCTAGTAGTTGCCTTTGTAGAGTGTGGACTCAAGTTTCCCCTAGACATCCTTTTTAGGGAAATCCTCCATTATTATAAGCTCAACCCCATGCAACTAGCCATCAACTCATACAGGGTTATCAATGGTATCATAGAATTGGCACGCCAAAAAAATGCTAGGATCACGCTAGCCGACATCCAGTTTTGTTACACCATGTGTGGCCTTAATTCTGAAAAGGGCTACACATATTCCCTCAAGCCCAGATCTACTGCCTACAAAATCGTGGCCGACCTTCCAGACTCCAACAAGGGTGTTGGGGATGACTATTTGATTGTCTCGGACAACTGGGAGTTTGCACTAGACAACGATCTTTATCTCTTCCCATTGCACCGAGGAGTGTTTAGAGAGAATGAGGATAAGAACTGAGTTACCTCCCAACTTTATTTCTGCTTAAGACTTGTTAACCTTATCTGTTCATGCTAATGTTTCTCTCGTTTGTAGATCTTTCTCAGCCAGTGAAAGACTTTCGCCAGACACTCTTCCCAAGCAAAGATCTAAAAAAGCTGCTGGGTTTGCCAATCGAGAAACGCAAGGCCCCATTGCTGCTTGACTACATCTCGACGTACAAATTCGTCTTGACTGACATTCCCCGCAGAAGCAAAACTTCCTCATCTGCAACAACTCCATCAGCTGCATCATCTCCAAGGCTAGACCAGGCGTCCTCATCAAACTCAGTAAAGCTGCCCTCTACTTCTGCTCCTGCTTAATTAATCCTACCATCCCAGCGCCGACGTTGACGTTGACGTAGAGCTCCATCAAGCGCTCTATCTGGCAGGACTCGTAGCCGTACAAGCTGAAAATCGATCTCCTCGGTGTACGACCCAGCAAACCCTGAAACTGCACTTCCAGCAATTCACTTCGGTACCAAAGTCACTGTCGCTGCAACAACCAACAACATGGGCCGCAAACCAACTATTGTTGAAGATCTCCTTGCTACACTTCCAGGGGTGGTGGCTGTTCAATCCTCACTCTCTCCATCCCAGACCAAGTCAAAGCCAAAGAGGGTAAAAAGAACTAAGGCTAAGGCCACAGCGACTCATATTGACTCTGAGGACACTGTGCCAATCTCAAAATTAGCCGAGGTAGAGAAGAGCCAAACTGCTGCCGAGAAGAGGCTAGCCGAGGCCGATGCATCCGATTCCCAACCACCCAAAAGGCCGAGGTCTGACCAACTTGAGGGTAACCGCAACTTCCCTTGCAATATGACTTGGGCTCCCGAGGTCATGGTGGGGAACAGATCCTTGATAGCTGGTGATAGCGCAATGGATATTGAAGTCGGCGCAGCCCTGTCAATGCCTGTTCTTTTACTAGAAGATTTGAACCGTATGACCGAGTTTCATGAGTATGAAAACTTTGGCCTTATGATGTAGCACTCGATCTCGATAAATGTCTTCCTTTTTCCTGTTAAAGTTTTTCAACGCTTAGCCAAAATCTTAACTAATCTGTTATACTCCTTGTAGGCCATCCAGCACGCACATTCGTATGTGGTCAAGACCAAGATGACGAAGAAGGAGTTAGTAAAAAAGACCCAAGAAGCTGCCAAGCTCCTGTCATCGTTGAACCACGCCGAGCTAACAACCGAAAGTTGCTAGATCATGCCAAGGCTGCTAGAGCTGCATAAGGCCAAGCCAATGCCAAAGCTGAAGTTGTGGAGGCAGTTGTGAGGCCGCTAAGGCCGAGGTTGAGGCTGTAAGGCCCCGGTGTCCCACATCGGGAATGGAGGGGGAGTTCCTGGGATATAAAAGTAAAAACCTGAACCCTTATATAGCATCGAGGCCTTTTCCCAAGTGGTGAAATCTCTATTAGAACTCCCCAGTTAAGCGTGCTTAGGCTGGAGTAGTTCTAGGATGGGTGACCCATTGGGAAAAACAAATCCGTGCGGGCGTGGCCCAAAGCAGACAATATCGATGACGTGTAAAGGGTCGAGGCGTTGCAAATGGTATCAGAGCCGACTCTCCGTAGTACCGAGTGTGGGCCCCTGGCGTCTCTTGGTGCATGTGGGCGGGCTTGCGAGCTGGCAGGCTACTGCACGGGGACGTGCAGCCTTATGGGGGGTGGATTGTAAGGCCCCGGTGTCCCACATCGGGAATGGAGGGGGAGTTCCTGGGATATAAAAGTAAAAACCTGGACCCTTATATAGCATCGAGGCCTTTTTCCAAGTGGTGAAATCCCTATTAGAACTCCCCGGTTAAGTGTGCTTAGGCTGGAGTAGTTCTAGGATGGGTGACCCACTGGGAAAAACAAATCCGTGCGGGCGTAGCCCAAAGTGGACAATATCGGTGACGTGTAAAAGGTCAGAGCGTTACAGAGGCTGTCAAGGTCAAGGCAGCAGAGTTCGAGCCCAACCTCAATGAGGCCATCAAATTAAAGGAAGACGAGGTCAAAGCAGCCGACGAGAAGGCCTTCGAAAAGGGTCAAGCCGCTATTCGTAACCAATACAAAGAACAAGTCAATAAGGCTTGCAACAGAGGTTATTACCTCGGTTGGACCGCAACACTAAACAAATTATCTGTTCCAATAGACTCCGACCTTCGAGACATCAATCAACTCCAAGTACCTTTCCCTCAAGAGCCCAAGGACTCTGGCGACAAGGCCGATAAGGATGATGCCGAGGATGGTGATACCGATGAAGAGGAGGAGGAGGCTGCCACTGATGCCAAGTCCTCCACTCTAAATGAGCAAATCCTTGACTTGACTCAAGATGAGGAGG
Source organism: Camellia sinensis (assembly GCF_055761805.1). Classification (NCBI taxonomy): domain Eukaryota; kingdom Viridiplantae; phylum Streptophyta; class Magnoliopsida; order Ericales; family Theaceae; genus Camellia; species Camellia sinensis. Next base: position 59,568,861 of record NC_138970.1, read on the forward strand.
ATGACTTGGCATCCAAGGGTGCCTCTCCTAAACCAACCACTTCTGAGGCCGAGGTCCAATGCGCTGAAAAGAGTTTGGATCAGACTCTGCTCGAAATAATGCCGAGATAGCAGCAGAGAACAATGCAATACTGCCAACTGAGGCCAATAAAACTCCAACAGCCGAGGTTGAGCAATCCTAGACCAATCCCAATGCTTAGGATATTTCTTTTTTATTTTGTACTCTTTCTTTCTTCAGTTGTATTTCATTTGATCGACTTTTGACTTTTCAATTTGGCCGACGTGCCTTTGCTATATCCGAGAAAGTTTCTCCTTTAAATGTATGTTTTTCTTTTTAAGTGTTTGGACGCTTTTCTTGTATGCTTACTGTTTTCCTTCCATACCTTGTATGTTTTCATACTTAGAATATTTTTGTATGACTTTAAAGTATACCTTAGCTGTATAATAACTTCGGGGTAGAGTACTTTGGATATAAACTTTGACTGCTTGCCTCAACCAACAATCGGAATACCTTGGCTAACACTTAAAAATATTAAAATATTTTTACAAGTGTTGTTCAATCAAGCATTACTTTTTTACCTTCATATGCTATCTTCTACTAAGACTTCACCCTTTCCAAGCTTTAACAACCTAGTTGGTCACCTCAGGTAATATGCACCTCGGATATTTTATTCACTATTACCTCGGCGAACTTCAACTTGTAAATTTCTTCGAAATTTCAACAAGTGTTAAGCCCATTTTAACTTGTAAATTCTTCTAAAAAATTTCAACAAGTCCCAAGCTCTTAAACTTTTAAGTTTATTCATCATTCTCCAGCTCCCTGCCCCCTAATATAAAACTAAGTTTTACTTAAGTTTACATTAAGCATGTATCTATGGTCTCTCATCGAAGTCAGATTCAAACGAAGACTAGCCGAGGTGTTTAACCTTGGCTTCTCTGTTAATCCAACTAAAGCACACTTAGTTCCATTTTGAGTTTAACTCTGCCGATATGGCAAGTCTATGTTAATTCAACTCTATTATATGCAAGTATAATTCAATTCTGCCATATAATAAGTCTAAGTTATTCATCATGTTTCATTCAGAAACATCACCATAGGACTAGTTAGTCCTATCACACAAATTTCAGATTCATAAAAATCAAACTAAAATTTTATTATTACTTCGGCTAATGACATAAACTTCGAAAAACAAAAATCTAATAATAGAAAAACTTCAAGTTGCAAGAGTTTCAGGGTCTTGGCAACTCTTTGCCATCACTGTTCTCAAGCCGATATGTCCCATTGTCGACGATCGAGATGATTCTATAAGGCCCCTCCCAATTTGGGCCTAGCTTGCCCTTCTTAGGATCCTTCTTGTTGCCGACTACTTTCCTCAGCACAAGGTCCCCAACTTTGAACTCTTTGGGTTAACCTTCTTGTTGTAAGCCCTAGCAAGTTGTTGATGGTATGCCCCCAGCCGAATTGCTGCTCTCTCTCTTTTATCCTCCAGTAGGTCTAGATATCGGGCTAGAAATGCCTCATCAGTACTATTTTCCACTTCCTGGGTTCTAATCCCTAGAATGCCGACTTCTAGTGGGATAACTGCTTTAGTGCCATAAGCCATGGCAAATGGAGACTCCCTAGTTAATCTTCTCGGCGTAGTCCGATATACTCATAGTACATTGGGCAACTCCTTCACCCATTTTCCTTTTGCTGCTTCCAGCCTTTTTTTTATCCCATCTAAGATAGTCTTATTGGATGCTTCTGCCTAACCATTACTCTGAGAGAAACTTGGAGTAGAGTAGTAGTTTTTGATTTTGTACTTTGCACAAAAGCTTATGATTAGCTTACTGTCAAATTATGTACCATTGTCTGCTATTATTGCCATTGGGATCCCAAACCTGGTGATGATGTTCTTCCATATGAAGTTCTTCACATCAATATCTCGAATCTTCATAAGGGGTTCAGCTTCTACCCACTTTGTGAAGTAATCAGTCGCTACCAGCAGAAACTTCCTCTGCCCAGTTGCTTGGGGCAGTTGTCTTACCAGGTCTATACCCCATTAGGCAAATGACCAAGGGCTGGATACTGGGTTCAAATCTGCTGCTAGTTGATGTATCAAAGGTGCAAACCTCTGACACTTTTAGCACTTTCTGACGTAGGCTTCAGCATCCTTCTGTATGTAGGGCCACCAGTACCCCTAAGTAATGGCCCTATGAGCAAGTGATCTGCCCCCAACATGGCTTCCACATACCCCTTCATGTATTTCATATAAGAAGTCTTCAACCTAGGAGGGATGCACACACATAAAAAAGGGACCAGTAAAGGATCTCCTGTAGAGGTGCCCATCTATTGTTAGGCTGAACCTAGCTGATTTCAACCTGGTCTTATGGGCTTCATTTCGGTCGTCTGGCAGCTTACCATCGCTAAGGAACACCACTATTGCATCCATCCAACTTGGACCCATCTCTACACGCATTGCTTCGTATTTTGTGATCAGTGGTTCCACACTTGGGCCTAACAAATAATCAACCATTATTGTCCTTGCCTCCTTTGATTTCATTGCACTACCTAGGTTAGCCAAGGCATCAGCATGACTGTTATCATCTCGGCTAACCTGCTATAGCCAGCAATCCTAGAACAATGCTAGCAGTCTAACAACTTCTTTGACATAGGCTATCATTCTTTCATCTCAGGCTGCGTATTCGCATGTTGCCTGATTTACAATAAGTTGAGAATCACAGAAGACTACCACCTCGTCGGCTCCATTGCTGCTACTAACGTCAACCCCGCGATCAATGCCTCATATTCTGCTTCATTGTTTGAGGTGTTGAACCTCAAGTGAATAGACTGCTCTAACATTCGTCCATCTGGCGATATTAACACTATTCCTACCCCTGCTCCTTGACGGTTTGAACTTCTATCAACAAACAGGCGGAAGGAGTCGCTGATGTAGATGTTGTAGGGTTTTGGTTTCTTTACCTTTTTCCTACTTTGTTGTTGTGGGGTTTTTTATTCCCAGCTGGGTTTCTTCTTGTTTCCCTGGACACTCTAAGCTGTGGCTCACTAGGGCCCGACATGGAATGGCACCAGGTGTGAACTCGGCGACAAAGTTGGCCAGCACCTGGCCCTTAATTGCTGTTCTGGGCCTAAATTTCAGGTCATATTGGCCCAACATTACTGCCCATCTGGCTACCCTTCCTATTAGATCTCCTTGTTGTAACAACGACTTCAAAGGATGCCCTGTCTGTACCACAATCTTGTGGGCTTGGAAGTAATGATTCAGTTTATTTGAAGCCATTACCAGGGCTAATGTCAATTTTTCCAGGGGTAAGTACCTAGTCTGTGCACTTGCTAAGGTTTTACTCACATAGTATACTGCCCTTTGTTCTCCCTTCTCGTATCTGATTATCACTGCACTCACTGCGTGCTCTAAAACGGCCAAGTATAAGAATAGTTCCTCTCTAGGTACTGGATTTGACAGAACTGGAGCTGTTGTCAGGTATTTTTTCAAGTCGACCAAGGCGACTTCGCATTCCTCTATCCACAAGAAATCTGGGGCCTTTTTCAACAAACTGAAAAATGGTTTACACTTATCTGAACATCTACTTATAAATCTGTTCAGAGCTGCGGCCCTTTTAGTCAAACATTTGCACTTGTTTTGCCGTTGTCGGGCTTTTCAAGTCCAGGATAGCCTTGATTTGATCTGGGCTTGCCTCAATGCCCCTTTGGTAACCAAATATCCCAGGAACTTACCAGACCCAACTCAAATGCGCATTTTGAAGCATTGAGTCGGAGCTGATATGTTCTAAGGATATCAAAAACTACTTTTAAACTGGCTAGGTGATTCTCAGGTTCTTTGGTCTTCACAACCATGTCATCAATGTACACTTCCACTGTTTTGCCAATCAGATGTCTGAACATCTTGGTCACCAACCTCTGGTAGGTTACTCCTACATTTTTCAACCTGAAAGGCATTACTCTGTAGCAATACAACCCTTTCGGGGTGATAAATGTAGTCTTCTCCTCATCAGGGGAATACATTACTATCTGGTCGTATCCCTTGTAAGCATCCAGAAAGCTTATCCTTCCATGCCCTGAAGTGGCATCTACTAATTGATCAATCTTGGGTAGTGGGAAACTGTATTTGGACAGGCCTTATTCAGGCTAGTGAAGTCTACATAGACCCTCCACTGCCCATTCTTCTTTTTCACTACAATTGTGTTTGACAACCAAATTGGGTAGTTTACCTCTCGAATGGCTCTGGCCTCTAACAATTTGTCCACTTCCTCATTTACTGCCTCCACATGAACCAATGTCGGCCTCCTTGTTCACTGAATGATAGGTTTAGCTGACCTGTTTATATTTAGTCTATGGCAAGTGACCTTGGGATCAATGCCAGACATCTCGTATGGCGTCCAGGAAAACACCTGTATGTTTGCTCGCAAGAATGATTCTAACTCTCTTTCCTCCTCCTCGGCCAAGCCTGACTCGAGAAGAAAGAAACGCTCTTCATATCCTTGTTGGACTAGAATTTTCTTCAAGGCTTCCTCACTTTTGTTAGCCGGCTCTTTGTTGATGTCATCCAGGACCTCCATGTCCTCATCCTCAATTTCTACTGTTTCTGCCTCTCGCATGTTGCAGGTGAATTTCATTGCTGATATGGAGCAATTCTTGCACCTGATCTCCTCTAACATCCTCAATTCCATGCTCCGTTGGGAATCGCAATAGCTGGTGCAATGTTGAGGGAACAGCCCTCATTGCGTGCAACCATGGCCTCTCCAAGATAACATTGTAAGCGAATGAGGTGTCGATTATTGTGAACTCTGTGCTTACCTTCTTGGTGCCTGCCTACATCTCTAAATTTATTGCTCCTAGGGGCCATGTCGGCGTTCTATTGAAACCGACCATTGGGCTGTTGGACTGTTCCAAATCATCTCGGTGAAGGCCGAGCTCCTTGTAACATCTGACATACATGATGTCACAAGAGCTGCCTTGGTCAATAGAAATGCGCCTTACCTGGTATTCCCCAATCTGGAGGGTTATTACCAGAGCAATGTTGTGTGGATGCTGCACCATGTCTAGGTCTGCTTCAATAAAGGACACCATTGGTCCCTGGCACTCGCCTGTCCTAGGCCTCTTTTGCTGGACCTGATATACATGCTGTAAGTGCTTCACCCTCTGAGTCTTCCCACATACCTCATTCTCATTGACCCTTGAATGAATCACGTTGATCACTCGAGGCTCGTATGCTTGTTGTTGTGGTGCTGGTAGAGGTGGTGTTATCGATGATTGGGACAGCCTTGCTTACTCTTCACTCGTTCTTCCCTGGTCTATGAGGTCCCTCAAGTGACCCTGTCTGACCAAGTCCTTTAAATGCATCTTCAAGGCTCTGCACCCCTGAGTCAGGTGCCCATCCTCATTGTGGTAGGCACAGTGTTTCCCAAGGCTTCTTCTCATAAATTCGCCAGGAATCTTCTCTGGTGCTCTATAATACGGCTTGTTCCTGATCCTTTCCAAAACTTTATAAACCGGGATCTGGAACACAGTGGAGACTACCTGTGCAGCCCTCAGTCCTGTTTCTTGCTTGCTATATCTAGTATTACCTCAGCCTCGCTTCGGTGAGCCGTTTCTCTTTTCTTGTTTCGGCGCCTTCGTTCCCGGTGTATCCTCTTCTACTCTGGCATATTTCTCGATCCTTGCCATGAGCTTCTCCATTCTCTTTGGCAAAGTTTTTGCCAATGACTTCTGAAGCATGCAATCATCCTTCAGGCCATTTTTAAAAGACACGATCACCAACTCTTGGTTACATTCTGGTATTCGGTTGAACACCTCATAATATCTTTTCGCATAAGCCCTGAGGCTTTCACCATCGCCAATTCTCAGGGCCATCAGGGAGTTTACCCTGAACGGATGCAATTTGTTTGTAACAAACCTGGCCATAAACATCTCGGCCAGGCCTTCCCACCTTTTCACGGTTCCTTTTGGCAATTTGAAAAACCAATCTGATGTGATTTCCCCAAAGGATGAGGGGAACACTTTGTAGAACAACGGTTCGTTTCCGATATATAATGCCATTGAATTCAAGTATAAGTCGACGTAAAAGTTCGGATCGGACTTACCGTTATATATCTGGAACCTCGACATATGGAACCTTTTTGGGGCCTCAAACTTATCCAACTCCACTAAGAACGGTGTTCTCGGCTTGACCGGAGATGTGACCTCGACATTCTGTTGCTTCCTTTGGAGATAGTTCCTCAAATCCTCCTTAGTTCGACCAGGAGCTCGGCTGTCAACGGATTTCAGCCTTTTTGGTGCGCTGCTCCCGGTATCGTTATGAGTCCTCTTGGACTTCTTTTCATTCACCGTGTCAAAACAAAGTTCCTTTCCTTAAACATGCCGATGTTCCTTGATGTAAGTTCCCTTGGTCTGTGATGACCGGGTCCTTGTTTTCTTTACTTTCCTTCTTCTTCCCACCTCATTTCATCTTCGTTGGACTCGAAACATCCGGAATTGGTTCTCTAGATTGGAGTTCTTGTTTTTGTTTTGTTCGGTGCCGAGTTTCACCTATTTTGGGGAGTGCTAGGTTAGGTCCGGAGTGCCGAGGTTTGGACCATAAAATTTTATGGGCTGTCTAGGCTCAGCTGCTTGTGCGGGGGTCACTAGTCGCATGTACGGGAGGGGTGCCGCACGTGCGAGAGGCCAAGCCGCACGTGCAGAATTCAGGGGAAGTTTGGGCGGCCTTCTGCTTAATAAGCACAAGCGGAGAGAGGTGCGGGAGAGGAGCCCCGCACGTGCGGGGATGAGGGTCGCACGTGCGGGAGGGGCGCTTCGCATGTGCGGGGAAGGGCGCCGCACGTGCGGCAGTCGGGCAGTCTAGATCTCTGTTTTTTTAATTCTCTTTTTGGCCGAAGTGTATCTCATTTGGGGATTTTTTCTCTCACTCTAAAACCCATTTCTTCTCCTCCTTCTCTCTAGAAAACATCTCCAAACATTAAAACTCCTTGACTCTTGCAATCCATTGGGTTTAGACCATCATCCTCACTCTCTAATCTTGAAGATCAACTTGGGGCTCTTCTTGGGGTGGTGGAAATCAAGGCTCCTTCTCATCCGTGAAGTTAGGGTTTCACTTCTCCTTCTTCATCAAACATTGAGGTAGGGACATTCTTGAGTTATATATACATGTTTTGCAAGATATGTGTTGATTTCGTTACTTTCTTGAATTTATTTTGAGAGTTAGTTTCTTGGCTCAAGGACAATGAAATTTCTCAAATGAGGGTTTAAACTTTAAATGTTTTAAGTTAAATCTTGAAGCCTTTAACCTATGACATAAGAAAAATGATTTTGATGAGCTCTCACATTAAATGGGAGGTGTTTTGGTTTCTTGAGAAAGAACCCTAGAAATTCGGGGTTTTTAGAAAACATGAGAACAACAATGAAATTCTTCTTTTCTTGTGTTTAAATGAGTCAATAAGTGTGGATTTCACCTTGTGGTATAAAGAAATGATAATTTTCTTGAGAAGAGAGTGGAGGACCTATCTTTAAAACTATTGTTGAATGCATGGAAATAATTATGTGTAAGATGATAATTGTTGTGCATTATGGAAATTATGAGAATTATAAACATTGAGAATTAATGTTTGAAAACATTACATGTAGTCTTGATGAGACTCTATTGTTAGAATTGTGAAAAGTGAAATTGTGGCTAAGTGTAGATAACATATGGTTATCTTGAGGAAGAGCATTGAAAAGAGGTAAGGGGAAATGTGATTGTGGACATTATTGTAGAGACATAAAAATCGAGAAATGTTATGAGAAAAGGAAAATCTTGGCATTGCATACTCATTCATGTTATTATTATTATGCATTGTGAACTTTGAATGGAAACATTTACTTCAAGAAAAGAACATATTTATCGAAATGAGAACTATGGTAATGTGAATGGGGTAAATACGTGGTAAGTCTGGATAGGGGGTGTAGTTGAATTTGATAAGTTGGCCTAAGTATCTATGGTGAAAGACCAGAAAATCGCGCGGATAGATGTCGAGCCTTCCGGTTAATACCGGTAAAAATGGCATTTGGTAGTACTCGTAGAGTCTACTTGCAGACACCAGCCTAGGAATTACCAGTGTCGTATTTACCGCCCCTTTTGATTAAAACTTGGAAGTTTTGAAATAAGTTGAGATTGCTCATTTATTGTTAGATTGGTAATCTTTAAAAGAGCATGAAATGGATTTGCTTTAAAAAGGTGCATGGCATGGCATTGACATATGCATTTTAATGTTGAGGAAATTGGCATAACTGTATATACTTTGTGAGAATTCTCTACTGGGCTATGTGCTCACCCCTATGGGATTTTGGTGCAGGTAAAGATGTGGTGATCCCGCCAAATTGAGGGTGTGGATATGTTCTTGTGAAGAGTAGGTTACTCTTTATTTTGTTGTAAATTTTTGTAAAGCCAAGGGCTAACGTGTATGGGTCCAAGAGACCATTTTGTGTAACTGGGTTAATGCCTTGGAACTTGTAAGCGCTTGAGGGCATTATTCATTTTGATTTGATGATTTTACATGCTATAGATTCATGTACTAGTTTGTCAATGAATGTATAATCGCATGTGAGATTATTTTTGTTAAACATTTGGAATTATGTAAAGGAGTATGGTTATTATCCTGTGGGGAAGTGGTTTGGAAATACTCTTTTGATCCACTGGGACGCTTGAGATCCTCAGCTAGTGACCTGAAAAGGAATGAGCACTCCGGTCGAGGGTGCCGGAATTAGCACTCCGACAGATAAGTCAGTGTATACTCTCTTGGTTACTTGTACCTTAAGTTAAGCGTACTAGTTCTCACATACCTCTCTTTGGTTATTGTTTTTCTATTTATATACGCTCCTAGTCCTCAGGATAGGGCCCACTATTAATCCGTCGTGTGATTGCTCACTCAGCCCTTCTTTCGTCGTATTCCAACTTCCAATCAACTCCTCGATCAACTGGTTTTATGGTCGACTAAGATATTCGGCATCCAGAACGTACAAGATGGGGGCGGGTATAATATGTACCAATTGTCTAAATGTGTACTCGGCCTATCTGCATCCCCTTTTATCCGGCTCCCACAATTGCCCCCCAAACACCCCACTAGCACTAGTTAGTCGGCGTGTTTGGTTTCGAACTTGAAAAGTCAAAAATTCGGCGGTTAACCTTATTCCAACGTGTGTCAGAATGCATACGTTTTCTGGTCATCATTACAAATTCCCGCCTCTTCGTACGTGTCCTCCATTTAATGTGATTTAAAACTTTGTCTCTTCGAATGTATACTCTGAATACTTAAAGTTTTCGGTTCACCTTCTAGTTCAACTCCTTCACTTTACGACCTCTGCGATTTCCTCCTATCTCTCATTATACCTTCTGCTTCCTGTAAGTTTTCTTCTCCTTCACTCGCAATACCATTTCCTTGTTTACTTTCAGTTTTGCATAATCCTTAGGCTGGCCGTGATGGCAAAAAATTTGAAAGAGCTCCTTTCTGTGGATTGAATTTCCGGCTTCCGACGCCATTATTTTATCCCCGACGATGTCTATCTGTCACTCGTGGCAGACAACACCAATGATATGGAGAGGACCGATGAGAGTACAATCATCTTTCTTCTCCTATCTATGCTGAGGGCGGAGTCTGTTTTCCCCTTCACCCATTTTTAAGAGCCGTCCTTCGACACTGGGGTCTAATCCCTTCCCAGCCTAACGTAAACTTTTTCCGCATCATAATGGGGATTACAGAGTTGAACCGTCGTCTTAGGATTAACTTAGGTATACCTAGAATTCAGCACTGTTATGCCTTAGCCAAGTCTACTGGCCGGTTAGGACGCTATTTTCTTAGGACCAAAGATACCAATCATCACCTAGTGATTATGCTTGCCAGCTCTGGCAAGCGTGTTGACGATGTGATGGTCATTGTCCGAGGTAACTAGGAATTTGGCAAGGGTGAAGATCGCCTAGATCCTGTGCCAAGGCGAAAAGGCGAACCAGATGGCCGTATAGCTCACTCTAGTTTCTCTGATTACCTTGTTTGTATTCAGCTTTCCTTCCGTGTGTTTACCATTTTGTTTATGGTGGTAGCAATTTGAAGAAAGTATTGGTTTCAACCGATGACGCTGTACTTGCAGATATTAAAGTCGCTCTACAGTTCGTTGGCTGTCCAAACTTGCAGAAACAAGGGAGGGCGGCCCACATTCTTTTGCGATACACGCCGTCTTACTCTACGTTTTCGACGGCAGAACACATTCCAATTCTAAGTGTTGAAGACCATCTTACCGCCCTCATCTTCCCCAACTTCAAAAACATAAAGGAGGTTGGTTTAGAAGCCTCTACGTTTTCAGTGGCAGAACACATTCCAATTCTGAGTCGTTCTAGGCTGGCAAGAATGCAGCCTTGGCGGACTATGTCGAAGAAGTGCCGAAATTCGAAAATGGGGGGTTCAAACACAGCTAGCTCAAAGCCTTGGCTGCCACTAACGTGATATCGAAACAACCGATTCCGTATGAGCAGGTAGACGTTGAGCCGCTGGAGTCTAACCCCGAAGACAGTTGAATATTTTCTATTTTGCTTTTGGTATTAAGCGTATGTAGATTTTACTGTATGTATTAGGTTTTTGTTTTTGATTGTTCATTTTTGTGAGAAGCTGATATAGGGTAGTTTTCATTTGTAAAATGAATTCTATTTGTGCTCAATTTACAAATGAAAATTATTTTTGCTATTTGCGCGCAGCTTATGAATGAAAATTATTTTTGCCTTTTGTGCTCAATGAATGTGCTTGTTAGCAACCAAGTAAGATGTAAAATCATGAAATGAATGAAACAAGCCGCCAAATTAAAGATAACTGTAAAGTGCTGCAGCTTAGCCGAATGTATTAGTGAATATGCCCTTGCCATAGTAGGTTAATGAACCAGTCGGACTAATGAACCAAGACAGTCTGAAAACGGCAGTTCAGGAATTTGCTGGGGCACAATGGTAACTCGGCTGAGCTCTGATAGTTACGCCGAATAGATTGATGAATCTGCCCTTGCCCCAGCAAGTTAATGAACCCAAACAGACTGAAAACGGCAGTTCAGGAATTTGCTGGGGCATAATGGAAATTCAGTTGAGCTCTGATAGTTATGCCGAATATATTGATGAGTTTGCCCTTGCGCCAGCCAGTACTTGAACTGGGACGCCGAAAATAGTTAGTTCGTGGCGTGAGGCATTTGCAGTTTAGCATTAATGATATCGCCTCGAGGGTGCTGCCCCCGTAAGGAATAAATGGGGCAAGTGCTTCGTGCACGTAGGCCCTATTAATGTGCTCAGACTCAACAACTCAGTCCAGTCTGTTGAGGGAGGTTAGACAAGCGCGAATGTCAAATAGGCTATTCTTCAACAGCAGAGGAGAGGGGAGGACATTGGCTGAGTTAGAAGGAGAAATAAATCGAAGTGGCGAACCTATGCGCATGAGAAGCAGGACTTCAAGGGAGCGGGAGACACGCCAGTCCCCTCGTCATCGAAGTAGGTCACCCAGGAGGGAAAAGCAGCAACAGGGCAAATCCTCTCAACCCCGCTCTGGAAGAGAATCTGATGCGACGCTGCGCCCTCTGAGTTTTGCGGTTTTTGTAGGGAATAGACCAATGACATAAGCGGATTCAATTGTTCGTGACTCAAATGTGGCAGTCGAGTTCGCTTGATGGATTTTTCCACCTGAAGTCCAACAGTCGATGGTAGGTCGACAGGATTTCGAAGTGTTTCGAAAAGGCGTTCATGGGGCGGTGAAGGGGTTGTACACCACCTATGAAATCGGCATGCGTCTTTATGCCGTACGGCAAGATATAAAGCAGAGAGACGAATGCATTCAAAGCTTAGAAGCTTGCGCGGAGAAGGCTGAGCGTGAACTAAGAAAGGTCAAGACTGCCGAGTCACAATCGGTCGGCCATCCTAACCCGGTCGTGGAGGAAAGGGTGACCCAGCGGCTAATAAGTCATGCGATTGCCGATCGAGATACGGCTAACATGTTTACAATTAAGACTGCTAAGTCCAAGGCCTATGAAAAAGGCTTTCATGACAGCCGAAAGGTCGGGATAGACAAGACCAGGGAAAAACTTACCGAGGAGGTCTGCCGATGTGAAAATTGTGGATTTAAGCACGGTTGGATCAAGGCACTTCAAGCCGCAGATGCTCTCCGGGCAGTAGGCATTGATTCAGTGTCGCCGCTATATCAAGGTCATCATCTTTCCTTTTCTGCCTTCGAAGTCGAGAAGAGTGATGATGAGGGAGATGCCGAATAAAAGTAGACATTGTAATGCTCAAATGCAGATTGAGTGCAAATTATGTATTTATTGGTTAATTTAATAAAACACTTTGTTTTAAATGTTTGCATGTTTTAACTTATTTTTATACATTTTGTGCCAGTTGATCAATTTAATGAAACATTTCATTTTGAATGCTTGCATGTTTCAGCTTATGTTTATACACTTTGTGCTAGTTGATCAATTTAATGAAAAATTTCATTTTGAATGCTTGCATGCTTCAATTTTTGCTGTGTATCGTGATAGCCATGTAAGGTGCTCCCAATCCGGAGTCTTATTCGGCCCACATAGGGTGCATGCTTCAATTTTCATTTTTTTTTTTGGCCAATCGTGAGATCCATGAAGGGCGTTCTGAATCCGGAGTTTTTGTTCGGCCCAAACGTGACCTGCACGGATGGGGCTCCGAATTCGGAGAATTTTTTTTATCTTGGCCAATCATGTGATCCATGAAGGGCACTCCGAATCCGGAATCTTTATTCAACCCAAACGTGACCTGCACGGATGGGGCTTCGAATTCAGAGGCTTTTTTATCTTGGCCAATCGTGAGATCCACGAAGGGCGCTCCGAATCCGGAGTCTTTATTTGGCTCAAACGTGACTTGCACAGATGGGGCTCCGAATTCGGAGGCTTTTTTTATCTTGGCCAATTGTGAGATCCACGAAGGGTGCTCCAAATCTGGAGTCTTTATACGGCCCAAACGTGACTTGTACGGATAGGGCTCCAAATTCGGAGGCTTTTTTATCTTGGCCAATCGTGTGATCCACGAAGGGCGCTCCGAATCCGGAGTCTTTATTTGGCCCAAACGTGACCTGCACGGATTGGGCTCTGAATTCAGAGGCTTTTTTTTCATAGCCAATCGTGTGATCCACAAAAGGCGCTTCGAATCCGGCGTCTTTATTTGGCCCAAACGTGACCTGTACGAATGGGGCTCTGAATTCATACGCTTTTTTATCTTGGCCAATCGTGAGATCCACGAAGGGCGCTCCGAATCCGGAGTCTTTATTTGGCCCAAACGTGACATGCACGGATGGGGCTCCGAATTCGGAGGCTTTTTTACCTTGGCAAATCGTGAGATCCACAAAGGGCGCTCCGAATTCGGAGTCTTTATTCGACAGACTTTTGAACTGAGTTTCATAATGAGAAAATAGGAGATTTTGCATTGCAAAAGCAAAATCCATACATGGTGAATCATTCAAAACAAGTATCACGCCCCACAGGTCGGGTTCAGTGATAGAATTTACGCAAATGTGTGGAGTTCCAAGGGCGTGGCAGACTCCTCCCAGACATGCCCCTGTTCCCGCGATCGAGTCGATCTAATAAGGACCGTCCCAGTTAGGACCCAATTTTCTATCAGCCGGCTTCCTGGCGGCTAGAAGCATTTTCTTCAAGACCAATTCACCTGGTACATAGCGGCGTAGCTAAACACGTTGATTATATGATTTAGCAAGCTGCTGCTAGTACCGTGCCATGGATGCAAGGGCACGATCTCTTCGTTCTTTAATCAGAGTCAGATCTAAGGCCAGTATCATGTCGTTTCGGCCCATATCGAAAACTTTTGATTTCAAGGTTGGGAGGCCGATCTCCAAAGGGATGATTGCTTGCGTTCCGAAACACAAAGCGAACGGTGTTTCCCCAGTGGATCGCCTCGGAGTAATGCGATGAGCCCACAACACACTTGGTAATTTTTTGACCCATTTGACTTTAGCTTTCTCCAGCCTCTTCTTGAGGCTGTCCAGAATGGCTTTGTTGGAGACCTCAGCTTGGCCATTACTATGTGGATAAGCCAAGGTGGAGAAATACGGCCGAATATCATACTTGCTGCACAGTTCTCGATAGATACCGCAATCAAACTGAGTGCCGTTGTTTGAAATAAGTGCTCTTGGAATGCTGAATCGCATTATGATATTTCTCCGTACAAAACGCTTCACATCAGCATCTCGAATGTGCGTTAGTGCCTCCACTTCTACGCATTTTGTGAAATATTTTGTCGCGATAATCAAAAATCGCTTGTTGCCCAGGACGTGAGGCAATGGTCCGACGATGTCAAGTCCCTATTGGGCGAACGGCCAATGACTGGTTATAGAGCTTAATTCTTCAGCAGGTAGATGGGTTAAAGAAGAAAACTTCTGGCACTGTTCACATTTCTTTACGTAACATTCGGCATCAGCTCTCATTGTCAGCCAATAATATCCCTGTGTCACAGCTCGATGAGCTAAAGAGCACCCGCTAGAATGGGCACCACAACTACCTTCGTGTATTTTGTTCAGGAGTTCCTCGACTTTATCCAGATGAATGCATTCTAGGTACAAACCAGAAAGGGATTTTTTGTAAAGCTTTCCTTGTGGATCCAAATAGTATCACAGGGCTTTGTTTCGCAGCTTGTGCGCTTCTTTCTTATCCAACAGGAGTTGTTCAGAAGATAGGAATGTAGCAATGGAGTCCATCCAACTTGGTCCTGATTCTATGACATTGACCTGGACTTCCTCTGAATGGCCAATGCTCGACTTAAGAATGAAACCCATTTCAATTGTCTGTTTAATCTCTGAGTTAATGGCGGAGGCTAGGCAAGCCAGGGCGTCTACATGTGTATTCTGATCACGGGTTATTTGGTTCAATTCATGATGGTCAAATTTTTCCAGCAAGGAATTTGCCGTTTTTCATATAAGTTGCCATACGGTTGTTTTTGGCTGCGTACTCTCCCTTTAGCTGATTGATCACCAGTTTTGAATCGCAAAATATAAGCAAACGCCGAGCACCAAGGAGATGTGCATTCCGTAAGTCGGTTAGTAGGGCTTCGTATTCGGCCTCATTGTTTGATGCTTCGAAGCCGAGTTTGACAGCCTGCTCGATTATTGCTCTGTCGGGAGCCATGATCACTACTCCGGCCCCATTGTCGCGTTGATTGGACGATCCATCGTAGTATAACTGCCAAATGTCCCCAACATATATTCTCTAGTTTGGCTTAGGTTGAGTTTGATCAGACTTGAAGTCGGCAAGACTCCCAGTGAATTCGGCCACAAAGTCGGCAAGTACTTGCCCCTTGATTGAGGTTCTAGGCAGAAACTGAATATCGTACTGGCCGAGTTCAAGAGCCCACTTTGAAACGCGCCCTGATGCTTCTGCACTATCAAGTACTGATCGAAGGGGGTAGTCCGTTAGTACCCCGATGGTATGCCCCTGAAAGTAATGCATCAGTTTTCTTGCTGCCATGACGAGGGCTAGGATAAGTTTTCCAATGGAAGGTAATGTGTTTCGGCGTCAACCATTGCCTTGCTCACATAATACACTGGCCGCTGCTCCCCAAGCTCTTCCTTTAATAGTACGACGCTGACGGCCCGATTGAAAACTGCCAGATACAGAATGAGCGGGTCGCCTACCGAAGGTGTTGTCAAGAGTGGAACTGATCAGAGGTAAGTCTTTAGACCGTTAAAAGTGGCTTCGCACTCAGAGGTCTATTCAAAAGCTTTACCTTGCCGAAGGGTATGAAAGAATTGTCGGCAGCGATCTGTGGAATGACTAATGAACTTGTTGAGCGCGGTGACCATCCCCATCAACTTTTGAACCTCTTTCATCAATCGAGGGGAGCCGAGTTCCAGGATTGCTGTGATTTGCCTCGAGTTGACCTCGATTCCTCAGCGGTTGACAATGTAACCAAGGAATTTGCTTGATCCAATCCCAAATGCACATCTGGAAGCGTTCAGCTTCATTTGTACTTGCGTAAAATGCCGAATGTCTCTTCCAGATTGGCTAGATGAGTTTGCTCTTCTTTAGATTTGACCACCATATCGTCAATGTACACTTTCACAGTACGGCCGAGTTGCTCCTTGAACATGGCAGTGACTAGTCGTTGGTAAGTTGCCCCTGCATTCTTCAGTCCAAAAGACATAACCCTATAGTAATAGGTTCCTCTTGGGGTAAGGAATGCAGTTTTATCTTGGTCCTCCGGATGCATGGCGATCTGATGGTCGCCTCTGTAGGCATCCAAGAAGCTCATTCGTTAATGATGGACCATGGCATCTACGAGTTGGTCTATTCTGGGAAGGGGAAAGCAGTCCTTTAGATAGGCTTTGTTTAAATCCGTGAAATCAACACAGACACGCCAAGTCCCATTTTTCTTCTTTACAACCACAATATTCGACAGTCATGTAGGATAGGTCACTTCACGGATTGCCCCGGCATCAAGCAACCGATCAATTTCTTCAATAATGGCAGCGGTATGTTCTACGGCTGATCACCGACTTTTCTGAATAATCAGCTTGCATTTGGGGTCAACATTTAAACGGTACTGCGAAACAGATGGATCCACACCCGGCATCTCATACGGTGTCCATGCAAATACATCAAGGTTTTCGAGCAAGAAGGAAATTAGTTGCTGCCTGTCGGTTTGATTCAGGGAGGCGCCAATCATGAAGAACCTGTCAGAATTCCTGTCAATTTTAACTCGATCCAAGGATTTCGTTGCCTTTTCATTAGGGAGCCGGCCAACATCGTCGAGGCTTTCTCGATGCGGCACCTCGATAGAATTCACTTTCAGTTCTCTTGGTGTCTTTGCGGCGAGAAGATAACATGCCTGCGCCGATTTCTGGGAGCCTCGAATTTGCTCGATGTCGCGTTCAGTCAGAAAGCGAAGTAGTTGATGATATATGCTAGGCACGACCTGCATGGTATGCAGCCAAGTTCTTCCCATGATAAGATTATATGGCGAAGGCAGCTTGACAACCAAAAATTCTACATCCACGGACCGGGAGCCTGCCCGAACTGGTAGTGTGATTTTGCCCAATGGATATTCCGAATTTGCGTTGAAGCCGAATAGCGGATAAGGAGCCGGAGATAGGTCCGACTCGGTGAACCCGAGTTTGATGAAGGTCCTGTAATACATAACCTCCGAAGTACTTCCTTGGTCTATGAGAATGCGTTCAATGGTGAATCGGTTTACGCATAGTTCGATGACCAGTGGATCAATGTGGGGGAGTGTTACGCCAATCAAATTAGAGTCGTCGAAGGTAATACTCGTATCTTCATGGGGCCGTTTTGCTGGTGTGATTTGCTTTTGGGGGTCAAGATGTGACTGAATTGTATTTACCACGGATGACGTCGGTAGGCTGTATATCATATGGGTTACGCCGAGTGGAGGCGAATCCTGCCGTAAAGCTACTGCTTTGGTTGAGTTGTCTTTTCGAACATACTGCTTAAGCCGACCATCTTGTACCAATTTCTCAAGGTGATCCTTCAATGCATAACAACTCTCGGTATCATGGCCGTGATCTTTGTGATACTCGCACCGCCTATCTCGTCTCCTCGTGTCGGGAGGTCCTACCATTTTGGATGGCCATTTGAAGAATGGAAGGTGTTAGATTCTAGACATAACTGTGTTGATCGGCTTTGACAACTCCGTATATTTCTTGTCCGCGCGCCTTGTGCGCCTGCTATCTACTTGAAGTTGTTCACTAGCTTGATGGGAACATTGGTCATTTGTTCGGCGCGAATCTCGTCTCTTGTCTCGTTTAGCCCGATTTCGTGGTTCAGGGCTCCGTGATGGTGCAGAATTTATCGGCTGAACAATCTCAGAAGGGGCCATCTTGTTGGCCATGTTCCCGGCTTTAACCCGTAGAGTGTCATCTTCTACTTTGCAGTATTCCTTGACTTTCTTCATCAACGACCAGACTGTTTTGAGGGGCCTTCTAGTCAAGGAACTGCGGAGGGCACTATTAGGATACAATCCCATTTTAAAGGCGGTGATGGCCATGGAGTCATTGCAGGCGTCATCCACAAGATTAAAGCATTCCCAATAGCGTGCCGAATACGCTCAAAAGGTTTCCCCTGGTTGGATCTGCATTGCCCAGACAGAGTCGGCTTGCTTCGGCTGGACCTCATTGGTGATGAATCTTGCTTTGAAGGATTTCTGTAATTGATGGAAGCTCTTAATCGACGCCGGTTCCAACTTATAACACCATTTGACGGCCAATGGTCCTAAATTGCTCGAAAATATTTGGCACATAAGAGCCTCGTCGTCTACATGGAGCGTCATGGCTTGCTTATAATGGCGGATGTGGTCAGTGGGATCCGATTTTCTGTCATATAGGATGAACGATAGAGTCTTGAACTTTTTGGGTAGCACTGCCTTTGCGATCCGTCGCACAAAGGGTCATGTTGGTCCTCTTCGTCTGAATCGTTTCTTCTTCTCTTATTCTGCGCACGTGGACTTCCCTCAGAAGAACTGAAGACCTCGACTCGCCTCTTCTTTTTGGGGTCTGGGGATGAGGAGTCAGACTCACTGTCACTACCTTGTCTCCGAGCTCGAGGTCGTTGACATCCTTTCTCAGTGGTGGTGCCAGGTCTTGGCGCGCGGTCTGTTGGGATTTTGCCACCTCTAAGGCCAAATCCTGTCGAAGGCCCTCGTTTTCAGCCATCATGCTCTCTAACTTTTGTTCATTTTGCTTTGCTTGTTCCATAATCGCTTGCATTGTTTCATTAGCTGAGTCGAAGTTCAAGGCTCTTCGTGCGGTAATGTTTTTTGGTCCCAGCATGGTGCTTGGAGTTGTATCAACTTGTGGCGTAAGGTTGTTAGTGACTGTCGGAGGATCTTCTGTCACGCCCGCCTTGGATGTGCTGGATTATTCCCATAGAGGGCGCCAATTGCGGGGAAGTGGTTTGGAAATACTCTTTTGATCCACTGGGATGCTCGAGATCCTCAGCTAGTGACTTGAAAAAGAATGAGCACTCCGATCGAGGGTGCTGGAATTAGTACTCCGACGGATAAGTCAGTGTATACTCCCTTGGTTACTTGTACCTTAAGTTACTAGTTCTCATGTACCTCTCTTTGGTTGTTGTTCTTCTATTTATATACGCTCCTAGTCCTCAAGATAGGGCCCACTATTAATTCGTCATGTGATTGCTCACTCGGCCTTTCTTTCGTCGTATTCCAACTTCCAATCGGCCCCTTGTTCAACTGGCTTTATGGCCGACTAAGATATTCGGCATCTAGAACGTACAAGACGGGGGCGAGTATAATGTGTATCGATTGTCTAAATGTGTACTCAGCCTATCTGCGTCCCCTTTTATCCGGCTCCCACATATCCAATTTTTGAAAGTGGGTGATGTTATAGATATGTTAGTATTATTTTTGGGGTGTTATAACTTGGTATCAGAGCTACTGGGTTTGAATACTTGGGGCTCGCGGGAAGTGGTTGTTATACCACAATGGGTTCATTTCGCATGATTAGGAAATGTCTGTTTATCTGTGATTATGTGATAGCATGCTTATATGACAATGTGGGTATGGGATTAGACTTTTGGGATGTTATTTGCGCCTATTAGATTCCTTGAGGTCTTATTAGAAGAGTACTTGATCAATACTCCTTCTACTAAGAATTCTTGGTTTCTCATGGGATAAATCTCATCACTAAAGGATAATTCATGTGTTTATGTGACTACGAGCTTATGTAGAGTGAATTAAAATGTTTGTGTGGTAGGATATGTGCAATTGCTTTAGTTCAACGTGTAAAGCAAGTTACAAGCACATTTGGAATTATGTGCTAAGTTTGTTATTCTTGTTTCTCAATTAGGATGTCGGGAAGGATTCGAACACGAGGTGGTTGGGGTGGAAGGTGAGGTCAAGGTCGTCGGGGTGTACATGAGATACCGGTCCACGAGTTTCCGGTACCAGAAGAGGGTCTAAGCCAAGCTGACATGGCCGAACAAGTGGGGCAAATAGAGGTGTCGGGGCAAGTCGGCCAAGCCGCAATAGGGGCTCTAGCCCGGGAGATGACGGGGGCATTAAGGGAGTCCATGAACATACTTAGGGTGGAGACCCAAGCTAGAGAGAATGTTATGGAGACAAGGGCGAGCTTCCTCACGGGGGAGTTCTTGCGGGCCAAGCCAGATGAATTTCATGGCGGTCCCGAGCCGAAGAAGGCAGATGAATGGCTAAAACAAACGGTAAAGACTTTTGAGATGCTCCATATAGAAGATAGTGAGTTGAGGGTGACTCTTGCGAGTTACTACCTCAAAGAGGATGCAGGGCAATAGTGGAAGTATGGCAAGGGTCGAATAGCACCAATACGGGAGGCATTTGTGGTATCCTTCCAAGACAAATACCTACCTCCCACTGCTAGGGAGTGGTTGAGGCATGAGTTCAAGGACCTTAAGCAACTAAATATGTCCGTGGCCGAATTTGAAGTGGCATTTTCTAGTTTGTCCTGGTTTGTACCAGAATTAGTAGCGACGGAGGAGCGCCGTTGCATTGAGTTTGAGCAGAGATTGAGAACTAAGATTTTGTTCAAGGTTGCTGGGAACATGATCCGAAATTATGATCATCTTGTGGAGGCAGCCACACATGTGAAGATTATTGTGGAGGCCGAGGAGGAGAGACTTCGGAATTCGAGGTCTAGGGGCCAAGGGTCGCAGGGGGACTTTAGGCCCAACAAGAAAAGTAAGAACACTTTTTCATCCCAACCCCAGCCATAGCAGTCTAGATCCACTTTCCCCTTGCCTAGTGCGAGCCTGGGGAAGAGTGCACCGAGTGGGTTTTCTTGCTTTAAGTGTGGCCAACCGGGTCATAAGGCCTTTGCTTGTCCTCAGAAGGGAGGAGGACAGCAGATGTTGCCATCACCACCACCTAACCGATCTCAGAGTCAATCTCAGAATAAGGGTCAGGGACCTACTTGCTTTCAGTGCGGGCAGTAAGGGCATATGAAAAGAGCCTTCCCTCAGTTGGGAGGTGCGGCTGGCATTTCAGGGTCTAGGCAGACACAGAGCCACCAGCAGCCTCACTCAGCTCAGGCTTCACGAGTTCATCAGGGAGCCGCTTCGGCTCAGTCAGTACAGTAGGCCTATGCTCCGAGGGATGAGCAGGTTGAGTAGAGCCCACAGGGGCGGGTGTATGCAGTTACCGCGCCAGAGCAGTTGCCAGGATCCTCGGTAGTGAGAGGTATTTTTATTGTGTGTAATTCTTTGGCCAGTGTGTTAATAGATACGGGTGCGTCTCATTCATTCATATCTGCTACATTTGCATCTACATTGGGGTTAGAGATGGTACAGTTAACGTCTTCACTCAGAGTTGAGTCACCAATCGGGGGTACAACTGACTTAGATCAGGGCTGTCGTGATTGTGAGATAGAGGTTACCGGGCATAGACTCCCGTTTACTTTTGTGTTGTTAGACATGTCCAGTTTTGATGTCATTCTAGGCATGGATTGGTTAACTTCGTATTGGGCAGTGATTGATTGTTTTCAACGGAGGGTCACAGTGTGCACCACGGGTGGTGATTGTTTTTATTTTCTGGGAACAGGGTTGATCGGTTCTTATCACCAGTATGTGATCCTTGTAGTAGGGATGAGCTTAGTGGTCTTCTTGCTACTCTTTTGAATAATGAGAGTGGCGGGACTCGAGTTGAGTTGCCAAGGGTAGTGTGTGAGTACCCGGACGTGTTTCCCGAGGACCTTACCAGTTTGCCACCCCACCGAGAGATTGAGTTCACCATCAACTTAGTGCCTGGAATGGCACCAATCTCTATGGCGTCGTGTAAATTTGCACCCGCGGAGTTGCATGAGTTAAAGATTCAACTCCAAGAGCTTCTAGACAAGGGCTTCATTCGCCCTAGTACATCACCTTGGGGAGCACCGGCCCTTTTTGTAAAGAAGAAGGATGGGTCGTTGTGATTGTGTGTCGACTACCGTAAATTGAACCAAGTTACCGTTAAGAACAAATACCCTTTACCCAGAATAGATGACTTGTTTGATCAACTTAGAGGGTCTTGTTGCTTTTCGAAGATAGACTTGAGGTCAGGGTATCATCAGTTGAGAGTCCGGGAAGAGGACATCCAGAAAACGGCCTTTCGTACGCGTTATGGCCACTATGAGTTCCTTGTAATGCCATTTGGGTTGACTAATGCACCGACTTCTTTCATGGATTTGATGAACCGGATTTTTAGGGAGTACTTGGATCATTTCGTGGTCGTTTTTGTAGACGACATTCTAATTTATTCAACCTCCGAGGAGGAACACGAGGCTCACTTAAGGGTAGTGCTTGATTTGCTTAGGAAGCATCAATTGTATGCCAAGTTTGAGAAGTGCAAGTTTTGGCTCATCGAGGTGAAGTTTCTGGGTCATGTAGTGTCAAGTGCGGGAGTAACTATAGATTCGTCAAAGATAGATTCAGTGCAAGATTGGGAACAACCTAAGAAAGTCTTTGAGATCCGAAGTTTCTTGGGATTGGCGAGGTACTATCGATGTTTTGTAAGAGATTTCTCTAGATTAGCCGCACCTTTGACTAGGCTGACTAGGAAGGGGGTTAAGTTTGTATGGAGTGAGGATTATGAGAAGTCTTTCTAAGAACTCAAAACTAGGTTGACGACGGCACCGGTGTTGATCATTCCAGAGAGGGACTTGGGTTACACCATTTATTGTGATGCGTCTCGGGATGGGGTTGGTTGTGTTTTAATCCAAGAGGGAAAGGTTGCAGCGTATGGTTCTCGGCAATTGAAAACGCATGAGAAGAATTACCCCACCCACGACCTAGAACTAGCGGCGGTAGTGTTTGCCTTGAAAATTTGGAAGCATTACTTGTATGGTGAGAACTTTGAGGTTTTCTCTGACCATAAGAGCTTGAAATATTTGTTTTTCCAAAAAGATTTGAATCTACGCCAACGGAGGTGGATGGAGTTTTTAGAAGACTATGATTTTGAGTTGCACTATCATCCGGGGAAGGCCAATGTAGTGGCTGACGCCTTAAGCCGAAAAACCATGAGTAGTTTGGCGAGTGTGGCCATTCGGGAGTGGGATATGTTAAGTGAAGTTGGCAAGTTCGAATTGCAATTGAATGAGTCCGAAGGGGGTGCAACATTGTTTACCTTAAGTGCTCAACCTGTTTTGATTAGTAAAGTTGTAGAAGCACAACAGAGGGACCGTGAAGTGGAGCTAATCCGAGATAGAATCTCATATGGGAAGGAAGAGAAGGGTTTGAACATCCATTCGGATCAGAGTGTGCGCTATCTAGACTGTTTGTTTGTGCCTGAACCTTGTAAAGAGGAAGTGCTTCGGGAGTTCCAACATTCACGCCTTGCAGTACATCTGGGAGGCACCAAAATGTATCGTGATCTTAGCCGTCAGTTTTGGTGGAGGGGTATGAAGTGGGATGTCACATCCTTTGTGTCTAAATGCCTTACTTGTCAACAAGTGAAGGCCGAACATCAGAGACCAACGGGTTTGTTACAACCCTTATCAATAGCCGAGTGGAAATGGGAACATGTTACCATGGACTTCGTAGTTGGGCTTCCTAGAACACAGCGAGGCAGTGATGCCATATGGGTGATTGTTGATAGGTTAACTAAGTCCACACATTTCATTCCAATGCGTACTAGCGACTCAGTTGAACACTTGGCAGAGTTGTATGTTAGAGAAATAGTTCGGCTTCATGGGGTTCTGGTAATCATTGTGTCGGATAGGGATCCTCGTTTCACTGCATGGTTGTGGCAAAGCCTTCAAGAGACATTGGGAACCAAGTTAACTTTAGCACCACTTATCACCCTCAAACCGATGGGCAATCGAGAGCGTACCATTCAGATTTTGGAAGATATGCTTAGAGCTTGTGTCCTAGATTTCAAGGGATCTTGGGAGAGGCACTTATCGTTGATTGAGTTCGCTTATAATAATAGTCATCAAGCTAGCATAGAGATGGCACCGTTTGAGGCCTTGTATGGCCGACCTTGTAGGTCACCAGTCTGTTGGGCCGAGGTGGGAGATGCACCGTTGTTGGGTCCGGAGATGGTTAGAGAGACAACCGAGAAAGTTGCTCTTATTCGGAAGAGATTAGCCACGGCTCAAAGCCAACAAAAAAGTTACGCCGATAAGAGGAGACGACCTTTGTCCTTTGAAGTGAGCGATCATGTGTTTCTTAAGATCTCACCTAGACGGGGTTTAATGCGGCTTGGCAAGAGTGGTAAGTTGTCTCCGAGGTTCATTGGGCCTTTCGAGATATTAGAGAGAATCGGGGAAGTGACATATCGGCTAGCTTTACCGCCACAACTTTCGGGAGTACACAATGTGTTTCATGTGTCCATGCTTAGGAAGTACGAACCCGACCCTTCTCATGTGTTAGATTGGGTTGATTTGGAGATGGATGAGGATGCCTCTTACGAAGAGCGGCCGGTTTAAATCTTAGATACCCGAGAGCAAGTACTACGAGGCAAGACCATACCATTAGTAAAGGTGTTGTAGAGACACCATGGGGTTAAGGAAGCGACTTGGGAAAGGGAGGCGGAAGTCCGCTCCAAGTATCCGAATTTATTTGAACATACCTGATTGCTTGCTTTTAATTGTAATGTTCCTTTGTGTTGAAGGGAAATGGTGTTGTACTGTGAATCACATGTTGTTGTATGTATTGTTGAATTAAGTATAAGGTTATGAAAGAATGACATTTTGTGCTAAATGCTTCATTTTACATATCTAGTTTGAGAAATTGTATTTTGATGAAACGAAGAGGAAGAAAATGATAAATGTTGGTTGTATTTTGTTGTTGCAACTTGATGATGTTGTTGGGCTAGTCGTAATGGTTTGAGCTTTTAGTTGGTTTGTTTAAAATTTCGGAGACGGAATTTCCTATGGTGAGGAGGTTGTGATGACTGGGTCCTTGTTTTCTTTACTTTCCTTCTTCCTCCCTCCTCCTTTCATCTTCGTTGGACTCGAAACATCCGGAATTGGTTCTCTAGGTTGGAGTTCTTGCTCTTGTTTTGTTCGGTGCCGAGTTTCACCTGTTCCGGGGAGTGCTAGGTTAGGTCCGGAGTGCTGAGGTTTGGACTAGAAAATTTTTTGGGCTATCTAGGCTCAGCCGCGCGTGCGGGGGTCACTGGCTGCACGTGCGAGAGGGGTGCCGCACATACGGGAGGCCAAGCCGCACGTGCGGAATTCAGGGGAAGTTTGGGTGGCCTTCTGCTTAATAAGCATGAGCGGAAAGAGGTGCGGGAGAGGAGCCCTGCACGTGTGGGGATGAGGGCCGCACGTGCGAGAGGGGCGCTTCGCATGTGCGGGGAAGGGTGCCGCACGTGCGGCAGTCGGGCAGTCCAGATCTCTGTTTTTTTAATTCTCTTTTTGGCCGAAGTGTATCTCATTTGGGGCTCTTTTCTCTCACTCTAAAACCCATTTCTTCTCCTCATTCTCTCTGGAAAACATCTCCAAACATTAAAACTCCTTGACTCTTGCAATCCATTGGGTTTAGATCATTATCCTCACTCTCTAATCTTGAAGATCAACTTGGGGTTCTTCTTAGGATGGTGGAAATCAAGGCTCCTTCTCATCTGTGAAGTTAGGGTTTCACTTCTCCTTCTTCATCAAACATTGAGGTAGGGACATTCTTGAGTTATATATACATGTTTTGCAAGATATGTGTTGATTTCGTTACTTTCTTGAATTTATTTTGAGAGTCAGTTTCTTGGCTCAAGGACAATGAAATTTCTCAAATGAGGGTTTAAACTTTAAATGTTTTAAGTTAAATCTTGAAGCCTTTAACCTATGACATAAGAACAATGATTTTGATGAGCTCTCACATGAAATGGGAGGTGTTTTGGTTTCTTGAGAAAGAACCCTAGAAATTCGGGGTTTTTAGAAAACATGAGAACAACCACGAAATTCTTCTTTTCTCGTGTTTATATGAGTCAATAAGTGTGGATTTCACCTTGTGGTATAAAGAAATGATAATTTTCTTGAGAAGAGAGTGAAGGACCTATCTTTAAAACTACTGTTGAATGCATGGAAATAATTATGTGTAAGATGATAATTGTTGTGCATTATGGAAATTGTGAGAATTATAAACATTGAGAATTTATGTTTGAAAACATTACATGTAGTCTTGATGAGACTCTATTGTTAGAATTGTGAAAAGTGGAATTGTGGCTAAGTGTAGATAACATATGGTTATCTTGAGGAAGAGCATTGAAAAGAGGTAGTGGGAAATGTGATTGTGGACATTATTGTAGAGACATGAAAATGGAGAAATGTTATGAGAAAGGGAAAATCTTGGCATTGCATACTCATTCATGTTATTATTATTATGCATTGTGAACTTTGAATGGAAACATTTACTTCAAGAAAAGAACATATTTATCGAAATGAGAACTATGGTAATGTGAATGGGGTAAATACGTGGTAAGTCCGGATAGGGGGTGTAGTTGAATTTGATAAGTTGGCCTGAGTGTCCATGGTGAAAGACCAAAAAATCGCGAGGATAGATGTCGAGCCTTCCGGTTAATACCGGTAAAAATGATAGTTTGGTAGTACTCGTAGAGTCTACTTGCAGACACCAGCCTAGGGATTATCAGTGTCGTATTTACCGTCCCTTTTGATTAAAAATTGGAAGTTTTGAAATAAGTTGAGATTGCTCATTTATTGTTAGATTGGTAATCTTTAAAAGAGCATGAAATGGATTTGCTTTAAAAAGGTGCATGGCATGGCATTGACATATGCATTTTAATGTTGAGGGAATTGGGGGTGTGGGTATGTTCTTGTGAAGAGTAGGTTACTCTTTATTTTGTTGTAAATTTTTGTAAAGCCAAAGGCTAACGTGTATGGGTCCGAGAGACCATTTTCTGTAACCGGGCTAATGCCTTGGAACTTGTAATCCCTTGAGGGAATTATTCGTTTTGATTTGATGATTTTACATGCTATAGATTTATGTACTAGTTTGTCAATGAATGTATAATCATATGTGAGATTTTTTTTGTAAAACATTTGGAATTATGTAAAGGAGTATGGTTATTATATGATTTTTGAAAGTGGGTGATGTTATAGATATGTTAGTATTATTTTTGGGGCGTTACATGGTCCGGGGCGTCTTCTGAGACTCTCCTCTCATTGACTCTGCTCGCCTAGCGTCCCGTGAAGGCTGGTGTGAGCGTTCCTTCACCTTGTCATGTTGAGGGACTGCTCGAATTGCTTTCTGTCCCTCTTTCTGGGCATCGTTCTTGGCCACTAGAATCGACGTGTTCTTTAATGGAAATGGTGGCTGCATGACGTTGTTCTGCATCATGAAGTTGACAACCGATTGCAGGTCTACCAACTTTTTTGACATTCCCTTCATCTTGCCGTCCCTCCTCAAGCATCTATCTTTTCATACTTGGATATTGCTTTGGTTGTAATACTCGTCTCAGCCTACTTTCTTCGGTGTGTCTCTCTCTTGGCCGATGTCTTTCTCCTCGGGATTTTGATCTCGTGTTCCTTTGTTATGGTTTTCTTCTTTTATGTTTGGATTGGCATGCTTACCACTCCCACTAGGAATGTCGTCCCTGATCTTTTCTTTCTACCCGTCGTTGGCCATCTATTCTCCTACAGTTTCCCACAGACAGCGCCAAATTGTGGGTGTTGATTTTTTACCACACAACCAAACGGGAAACCCAGCTGGAGAGCACTGGCAGAATAGATTAAGCCTGAACAAACTGTCACAGAAATGTAAGAATACGACTGTGGTTTGTCTACTCGGGAGCACCCTGACGGTCAAGTTAGTATTCAGTATCTCTCACAGATAACAAATAGTGTTTAACTCACTAGAAAGAACATAAAAAGCATACCTCAAACCCACGGGGGTGCCTTACTTTTATAATGATCAATA
This sequence comes from Camellia sinensis, assembly GCF_055761805.1. Taxonomy (NCBI): domain Eukaryota; kingdom Viridiplantae; phylum Streptophyta; class Magnoliopsida; order Ericales; family Theaceae; genus Camellia; species Camellia sinensis. The sequence continues at coordinate 59,596,758 of NC_138970.1, forward strand.
TCCAACTTCCCTTAAAAGTCTTACTTCATGGGACTCTATCCTTATCCAGTCTAGAGCCCTCTTTCATCTAGGACTCCTGCCCTTCTCTATCCGCTTATCTCGGATTCCAGTATCTAAGCAGATAACCTCGGCCTAGCCGAGATCATCTCGATAATGTGGCCAGGCCACGTGGCACCTCGGCTGACACTTCGGTGTCACATTTTGCCGCATGCCATTATTCACAAAATCTATTCTAATGTTAAAAGCCAACACCAATTTTGGTGTCATGAAGCCACTCCTAAAAAACTTTTCTCATTTCTTCCTAAAATGACCTTAACTTCTTACACTTACATCAGTTTTAATTAGGGGTAAAATGATAAATTACAACACCAATTCCACTTCTTACTTCCCACTCTCCACGTCTAAAACAGTTACAAAAGTTCTTAAACTTCACTATCGTCACTGCATTTTGCATGTTTTTTAAACTTTTGCAGGTATATTTCCTAACGATGCTTCGAATTACTGCACCACACAAAAGGAAGGTAAGCAATGAAAGATATATGTACTTAAAACAGTGCTTCTATTCAATTTTATACAATGTTTCTAACCTGATTGCACTGTTATTTGTCCCATTTCTTTCTTTCTCTTTATTTACTTTTTTTTTTTTGCTATTCTGCTCTGTCAACAGTAGTTGTATGCTCATATCATTTTCTGCATTTATGGTGATTATCACTATTCCTTATACTTGCATAAGTACCCTACAGTGTGTTTTCTTATGAATAGAGTCTTAAGAAAATGTTTGTTATAGTCTGGATCAGAAACTCAATTTTTTAGATAGATTTCTTTTGGGCTATGTGGGCAGTTGTCTCCAACTGGATCCTACCATCTATAATTACTACCTTGAGTTTGTATTATATGATTTCTTCATAAATAGAATGCGATGTATTTATCTACTTGACTTTTTTGGTTAATAGGGCAGTTTTCCAAAATTCCTGTGTACAATTATTTTGCTTTCAATTTTTTTGGGTCGTTTAGATTCAATTTGGTCTTCTTTAATTGATTGGTAAGTGAATCTTAATGGATTTCAGCATGAAACTGAGTTTCTTCAGTTTGTAATGCTTCAAATATATAATTTCTTTTTCTATGCTTGAAAAAATCAAATATGTAAAGCACTACAAGTTTTTTTATATAGAATTGAATATCAAACTATAGACATAATAATAATAATAATAATAATAATAATAATAATTTGAATCATCAACTAAAAAAATATTAAGTGTATTATATAAAAAGATTCTGTATATCACAAATGTCCTTAATTCTTTAGACTTAATTAATAAGCTTTTGTACGCATTGGGTATAATCATACTTTCTATACAAAATTTATAGAAAATGAAACGTTTAATTGTGTTATCAGGTTTAAAAAAAAAAAATTTACTATTATTTTTCTTGGTTGATATCAACATTTGTGTTTGTGTGTTTACAATTTATGTTTTCAAAAAATTAGATTGTTTGATTGCTTAATTTTGTGTGTTTGTTTTTCTTAAAAACAATTCAATGTTCATAAAATTTGTTTTATTTCAAAAAAATTAAAAAAATAATAATAGTCTTTTTTTAAATTTTTTTTTTGGGTTTGTTATTTATTTGTTGTATATCAAATCTTTTTTACTGCAAGTGTTCCAAGAATATGGATTCCTGTTTTGTTATTTTGTGTGTACCATTATTACTTACACTTTTTATTTTCTTCATTAAAAAGCAAAAGAAAAAAAAGTATGTTAATCGATTTCTTAGACAGAAAAACTGACCATTATTTTCCTTCGTTTATATTTTTGGCAGGTTGCTTTATAACTTTGTGTTGTTCAGAATAAACTTTTCGGATTATTCTCTATCGACACCTAATTGCTCTAACTGTAAGTATTCTATATGAATGTTGAGTTTGTAATGCATGAAACTTGAATAATTGTAAAACAATTCTATTGCTTCAGTTTGTAATGGTTCAAATATATAATTTCTTTTTCTATGCTTGAAAAAATCAAATATGTAATTATATATATATATATATATATGCTTGAAGAAATTAAATATGTAATTTTTTTATTCTATTTTTATTTTTAGTTTTATTTATATTTTTATTTATATGTAATTTTTTTATTTTAAGTTATTTATATGAATTTTTGTTGTATAATTTTTTAATTAAAATTATACGAAGTTTGGCCAAATCTCATGAAATTTTAAGGCATCCATGGATGGCCAAAATTCAAAGAAAGTTGTAGGTGTCTAAAGTGATAGTTGATTGTTGTATACTTCCAAGCAAGGTGTCTACACTTATCTATTTTGACCGTAAGTATTCTACATGAGTGTTGGATTTATGCTTGAAACTTGAGAAACCAAAATATGGACACCTAAATCATACATTATTTTGTGTTATATTTTTTTCCTTGTAATATTGTTAATTATACTTTCTATAAAAATAAAAATAAAAACAAATTTTTTTTTATAGAAAATGAAATGTTTGGTTGTGTTATTAGGTTTTTTTTGAAAGTTTTTTTTTCGTTTTTTTTTTTTTTTGGATTTTTTAAAAGTTTTTTCTTATTTTCCTTCGTTTATATCTAATTTTTTTTTTTTTTTTTTTTTTTTTTTTTTTTTTTGTAACCATTATAATAAAAAAACCCTTTATTTATTCATATGTTTGTTTTGAAGTGTATTTTTTTGGTAAGAAAGAATTCAGTGGTCCCAAAATTTCATATGATTTTTTTATATTTATTATGTAATGAGTTTGTGATAGTCAGAACAAATAACTTTTACAGTCGTGTTTTATTAGTACTTATTTTCTACTTCTCTTTTGACTGTAAGAATTTTAAATTCTTCTTTTTTTTTATATAGTTAATCGAATGTTTGAAAAATTTATATTCAGTTTGTTTTTAAATTATATCTGAAGTTGCACACGCTTTGGCTCATCATTACTAGGTAATCTCTTTCACTTGCAATTTTATTTAATTCTCCACAAAATGAGATTAGTACTTAAATTAATATGCATTATAAAAATATAAAAACAAACATATGAAAACACTTACATAAAAATATAAAGCTTATTATGTTGTGAGTATACGAGTCGCGTTGTAGTTAACAATCTCATAATATATTATTACTGCCTCTTACATAATTTTATATAATGTAGACACATTTTAAAGATAGCCGGATTTCATCTGCGTAAGTGTTGGTTTGCTAATAGTCTTAGGAAAAATGAATCATGATTACCCTGACACATCAAATTTGAGACATGTGCAACAACAAAATCGTGAACGACGTCGTTTATACCTACAACAGAGGTGGCAACGCTCAGCTTCGAAACCAAATGCTCAAACTGAACAACAACAAAGAGAATTCGAACATTTACGCCTTCAAAACTTAAGCACTAAACAACGCTCAGCAAGATTGGAGCAACGTCGTCTTGCTCAACGTAGGCGAAGATTGTTTATTTGCGAACAAAGTGCGAGCTTTAATGTGCAACAAAGAGAAATTCAAAGGGAAAGTTGGCGTAATTATGCCAGACAAAGAAGGGCTGCTTTGACTACTGAACAGCGTGAACAACAACTAGCAAGGCGACGAAAAAATTATCGACAAAGAAGGCAAATATTTGAAAATCTCGAACAAACTTCTCATCCAGATCAAGTACATAATATGACAAATGCACAAACAAGTAGGTGTATTCAAATGTTATAAACATTATTATTTTTGTAAGCTTTTACACTTCTAAATTTGACATTAATATTCAATTAATTTATTATTTATAATTTTAACTGTTAGTATGCATGTTAAACTTTTTCAATGCAATCCCAAGAAGAAATAGAACAGGATGGCGTAGGCCGCGAGCAACAGTTTTGCCAACCATTCACGAAGAAGGCAATTTGGTTGCGACTAATGTTTTTAGACGGGAAAGTAGAATGAGTCTACTCTCACGTATCAACTTACCCCGATATGCACCTACTCATTCGACTTATGAGTATGGAAGCACAAGTGGCAACAGACAAGATGATCCTTGTGAAGTTTAGATGGAAGGTAAAAATAAATTATTTAGTTTAAGTACTTTTACAAAACAAACAACCTTTACAATAAATATAAAAAGGATGAACATGCAAATATGATATGCAGTACAATTACATTTAATATTGAACATGCAACTCAAACACTTTCAAATAAATACTATTGTGTTACTAATAAACCAATACATCATACATGTATTGTCATAGGAAATATCCCTCATGTCGACCACAATCAGGATGCTTTGAGTGATGAAGACATTCCAGATAATCGATCATTTATGAAATTTTCAGATATTGTCATAGGAGATATCACAATTGTGCAAGAAATTTTCATGAAAGTGAAAGGTTCCAAAGAATGCAGTTCCCTGCTCCAACTACATGTAGACATTGCAACGCAAGATTGTTACATTGTGAAACATCTACCATGTGTTGTAATAATGGAACAATTGTTTTGCCACCAGTAACAACTCCAAATGAGATGATTGATATTTTCTTTGACCTAACAGTGGAGGGTCGTCATTTCAGACAACATATTCGAGCCTACAATCATGTTTTCTCATTCACTTCAATGGGTGTTCATGTTGATGAAAACTTAGCAACAAGAACTCGAGATGTGTACACGTTTCGTGCACAAGGAGCCATATATCATAAGATTGGGAGTCTCTTACCAAATTCTAGCGACAGACAGAGATATTTGCAATTGTATGTTTATGACACTGACCACGAGAATGAGAATCGAATGTTTGAAAATGAAGAATTGCACTTGGATTTGCTTGACAAGATAAAGAATATTTTAAATGCTCATAATCCATTTGTACACACGTTTCGCCAATTGGCTCAGCGTCCAGACATACATGAATGCAGACTTCAAATCAAAGAGCAACCACGTAATAGGCCCCAATACAACCTTCCTACTGCTCCTGAAGTTGCTGCGGTTTTAGTAGGTGGCGAAGAAGTTGAAAATTTAAAACCAAGAGATATCATTGTCCAATTAACCAGTGGTCACCTCCTAAATATTGTTGATATTGTCGGATACTATGATCCATTACAGTATCCTCTGTTGTTACCCTATGGTTCATATGGATGTGATGCAAATACCAGAAGTAATGATGGCAGAAAAGTAACATGTTGTGATTTCTATTCTTATATGCTACAGGTAACGACGTACACATAATATTAAAAAATTACTTCGTTGAAGTTATTTAATCTATAATTATTTCTTATAAAATTTTTACTTTTAATTATTTATAAGTATTCAAATACTGTCACTTTAGATTCGCCCTGGTGATCAATCTCTTTTCCTTCGAGGAGGTCGCCTCTTACAATAGTATGTCGTAGATAATTACGTGAAGATTGAGTCCAACAAATTAAGATGGATACATACTCATCAGAATCACATTCAAGGAGATTTTTATCAAGGTCTTCTAGATGCAGTACATGCTGGTGAAAATTATGGAGGTACAAATTGTCACATACGGTATTACAATTACATGTACGCATGTTTGTTTATATCCATACATATATATATATATATATATATAATTTTCTTTTGTGAAATATTTGTTTAGGTAATGTTGGTCGTAGAACAATATTACCATTGCCATTTGTTGGTAGCACACGAGACATGTATTAGCGATATCAAGATGCAATGGCTCTGGTCCAAAAGTATGGAAAACCTGATCTTTTCCTTACAATGACCTGCAATCCAAATTGGCCTGAAATTAAAGTTGAGTTACTACCTGGACAGTCACCACATGATCGTCCTGATTTGTTAACAAGAATATTTCATTCGAAATTTGATGAGATGAAGACTGACATTCTTACAAAACATGTACTCGGGAAGGTTCTAGCATATGCATATGTTATTGAGTACCAAAAAAGAGGCTTACCACATGCCCACATGGTCATTCTTTTGGATGAAAATGATAAGTTATGCACTCCTGATGATTATGATAACATTGTCAGAGTTGAAATTCTAGACAAGAGATTAGAGCCTAGATTATACAGTGTAGTTCTCAAACACATGATACATGGCCCATGTGGAATGTACAATGAACGGTCCCCGTATATGACAAATGGTTGGTGCAAAATATGTTTCCCAAAGCCATTTTCTGCCATTACTACACGTGGAAATGATTCATATCCTGTTTATCGCAGAAGAGAAAGAGAGTCAGTTCCTTTAGAGAGTAACCCAAGCGTCTTGGTGGATAATAGTTGGGTCATTCCGTACAACCCATGGTTGCTCTTGAAATATGATTATCATATCAATCTTGAAATTTGCAGTAGTGTTACAAGTGTGAAGTATTTATACAAATATGTTTATAAAGGGCCTTACCATGTTGCACTAGAAGTTCGTCAAGGTCCTAATTATGATGAAGTACAACAGTTCATAGATGGAAGATGGGTTTGTGCTCTAGAAGCATTGTGGAAAATATTCAAATTCCCAATGATCAAAATGACTCCTAGTGTAGAATGCCTCCAAATACACTCACCAAATAAGCAACCAGTGAGGTTTTATACGTTCCAAGACATCACAAATGTTTTAGGCGATGAGTATTATTCCAGAACAATGCTTACCCAATTCTTTCAATTAAATGTTGATAATGAAACTGCAAATCGGTACTTATATCGAGAGATCCCGCAACATTATAGATGGTGCAATAATGCAAAGATTTGGCAATTGAGATTGAACCATTAAAGAGTAATTGGTAGAATTTACACAGTTTCGCCATCAGAAGGGGAGAGATTTTACCTAAGAATTTTACTCAATCATATCCGAGGACCAAAATCATTCGATCATTTGTTAATGGTTAACGAAATTGTGTACCCAAATTTTAAACAAGTAGCTGAACATCATGGTTTGTTAGAGCATGATGATAGCATACGACAATGTTTATTAGAAGCTGCAACCATGCACATGCCATCAACTTTAAGGAGATTGCTCATTACAATTTTGGTTTACTGTGTGCCAACAGGGGTGCGAAGTTTGTGGGATGAAATTTGTCCTTACTTGATTGAAGATTACATATCTTCAAACAGTATGAATAATATGTATATCCTTAACAAAACCCTGCAAGATATAAACCGTCTCCTACTACAACATAATAAGAACATATCAGAATACGATTTGCCTGAGATGACAATGAATTTGGATGATAATTCAATAGTTCCAAAGGTCATACAAGATGAGCTTCCATTGTAACTCCTCGAGAAGACTTAAATTCTATTGCCACATTAAATAGTGATCAACACTTAGCATTTAATTCAATCATGGAGGCTATGGAATGTAATACTGGTGCAATTTTCTTTGTGGATGGCCCAGGAGGAACTGGGAAGACATATTTAGATCGTGCACTATTGGCCTCAGTGAGAAGTCAAGGTCGAATTGCCATTGCATCAACAACTTCTGGAATTGCAGCTACACTTTTACCTGGTGGAAGGACAGCCCATTCAAGATTCAAGATCTCATTAAATCCAGAGGCTTCGTCCGTGTGTTCCATTACTAAACAATCAGATTTGGCAGAACTGATTAGGCGTGCAACAGTCATCATTTGGGATGAAGCTACAATGACAAATCGTTATGCTTTTGAAGCTTTGAATCGAACACTCATAGACATCACTGTTGTTGATTATCCATTTGGTGGCAAAATAATGGTGTTTGGTGGTGATTTTCGACAAGTACTTCCAGTTGTTCCTAAAGGTACAAAAGCTGAAACTATTACTACATCGATAGTCAAATCACCTCTCTGGAGTCACATTTAAATAATTCGTTTAAAGCAAAACATACGCTCTATAAATGACCAACAGCTTGGTGAATTTCTTTTATCTGTTGGAGATAGTGTACAACCTACCATTATAGATGAAATGATCAAAGTACCAACATCGATGGCAATACCATGGGATGGCGAAGAATCAATAGTTTGACTATCAGAAGAAATTTATCCTGATATCAGAAACTATTCTTTTGACGCTGAGTATATGGTTAGTAGGGGCATAATAACTTCTCGCAATGAAGATATCGACAAGCTTAATGAGAAAATAATTCAGAGATTTCCGGGAGAATCAAGAGTGTACCACTCATTTGATAAAGTTGAAAATGATATCCAAAATTTGTATCAACAAGAGTTTTTAAACTCCATTTCACCAAGAGGAATGCCCCCACATGCATTGCATTTGAAAGTTGGAGCCCCAATTATGCTTTTGAGGAATCTTGATTCTTCTGGTTTGTGCAATGGCACAAGGCTACTGTGTCGAGCTTTGAACGATAATTTCATAGATTCAGAGATTTTAACAGGACATTTCAAAGGCACGAGAGTTTTCCTGCATCGCATTCCATTAAAGGCTCCGGAAAACTTAAAACTTCCATTTGAAATGACTCGCACACAATTTCTAGTTCGCCTTAGTTTTGCTTTGATGATAAATAAATCACAAGGTCAAACAATTCCACATGTGAGAATTTACCTTCTGGATCATGTATTTAGTCATGGACAACTATATGTTGCTTTATCTCGAGGGGTGTCAGATCAGACAACGAAAGTCTTGGGTAAAAAGAGTTCAGTTAATAATGAAGAAGGAGTGTATACCCGCAATGTAGTCTATAAAGACGTTTTGTTACCAAATTATTGATACAGGAAGTATATACCAAATATGTTCTTATTGAGCTTTTATTATGTCATTTTTTTAATCTACATTTAATATACTTATAATATATCTTCATATAATTATTGATTGAAGGAATACTTGAAAAAATAAAGCTACTTCAACTTTGGGAGAATTATCAAGAGGAGTCAAATATGGTTGCAACTAAGAAAGTTACAAATCAGGTATTGTCTTCACTTATGTTCAAAAAACAATGTTTGTAAAATTTTGGCTATTTAATCTAACAATATTCGCATATATTTTGGTGCCGTTTGGTAACACTTACGTTTTCAGTTTTCTGTTTATATTTACAAAAATTTTAAAAACTCAAATAAAAACTTGTTTGGTAAAATTTTTGATTTATAAATCAGTGGTCTCAGTTTATAAATTTTGCCAAAAATGAAAACACAAAAATGTGTTTCCGTTTTGAGTTTTGAGTTTTTTTTTTTTTTTTATCACCCAAAACTAGCCACCACCTGCCACCATTTTCCACCACCGTCTTCCGACACCACCACCCACCACCCACCCCCCACCACCACTACCACCTGCCACCACCACTCACCACCCACCTGCCACCACTAGCCACCACCCGCCACCACCCATCTGCCATCCACTCGCTACCACCACCCACCCCTTGCCGCTGTCGCCACCACTACCACCACCACCACCACCACCACCACTATCACCCACCACCCACTAGCTACCACCTACCACCCGCCACCGTCACCCACCCACCCACCACCACCACCACCACCCGCCACCCGCCATCCGCCACCCACTTGCCACCGCCACCGCCACAACCACCCACTTGCTACCACCTGCCACCGCCACCCACCCACCTACCACCACCCGCCATCCGCCACCCACCTGCCATCTGCCACCACCACCCGCCACCACCACCATCACCACCCACTCGCTATCACCCACCACCGTCACCCACCCATCTACCACCATCACCACCACTCACTCGCTACCACCCACCACTCGCCACCGTCACCCACCCACTCGCCACCGCTACCCACCTGCTACCACCCCCCACCGCCCACCATCCGCCACCCACCTGCCACCACCACCAACCTCCCGCCGCCACCGCCACCACCACCACTCACTCGCTACCACCCGCCACCGTCACCCACCCATCCACCTGCCACCACCCACTGCCACCAGCTACCCACCACCCGCCGTCACCACTTTCCACCACCGTCTTCCGCCGCTACTTGCTACCACTTGCCATTTCTCACTCTTTTTTATATTTTAAATTTTTTTAAAACATTTTGTCAATTACCAAACGCGTTTGTAGTTTATGTTTTTCTAAAAATAAACAAAAAATAAACAAAAAACCAGTTTATAAAATTTTTATAAATATAAACTGAAAACGTAAACGTTACCAAACACACCATTTGTGTTTGACTATACCTTTTAAATTAATGTAGGCCAAACAGTTCTCCATATACAGTCTTGGATGGAAGGTCTCTATTAAAGTTGATAAAAAAATAATTGGGAAAATTAATTGTGCGAGAGCTTTTAAGGCAACGACAACATCGGTATGATAATGTGTTTACGACATTTTATATGAATAATTTCAATATGTTACATTTGCTAATAGTTATTGTAATCTTTTTACAGAAATCCTATCATATCTAATAGAGCAAGTATATGCAGCAAAGACAATATGGACATATATGTGGCATTTGCATCAAGTATTATGAAGTTTACTACTATGCTCCATATATTCATATTTGTGAGTTTACAAATTAATTTTAGATTTTATAAATTTGTCAAACAATCAACTTACAAGGAAGTGAGATATTTTTCCTCAGTTTTATAGGCAACGAATGATACAAAAATTGAAAGCTTACAAATATATGTGCAACATTGTGACAAGATAATCTGCTTATAGGTTTGTATGTATAATTAAAGTTACGTACTTCATTTGTGGTCAATTCCATCTTATTTTTTGTAATTTAATGTTGTCATAGATCTATGGCAAAAATTGCATCAAAACAATTTGAAGAGATCATTGAACGTGACATTTGATATGAACTATGTCAATCTATGTCAATACGTAAGTTTTTAATTTTTAGATTTTGTTTATAAAAAATTAACACAATAATTACCTTTTGTGTCTTTATACATAATAATCCAATTATAAAACCAAACTCATGTGTAATTATGCCTCATTTTAAGAATGTAAAATTTTAATTTAATCAATGTATACTATTAGTAATCTTATGATAAATATATCTTATATATACATTTTTTTTGTGTGTGCAGGATTTGCAGAATCTCCAGTCTCATGTTACCAAATTTAGATTTTATATAAATTTTAATTGTACAGTTTTTTTAGTTAATATTAGTAAATATTTTAATTTTTAAAAGACATGCACATATTGTAATGTGCATATATTTTATTTATCAAGTACGTTAATATCAAATGTTACATTATACATAATTATTCATATGATTTATATGTATATTATTACAAAAAATAATATTAAAATCATATTATAATTTTAAACGAGTTTACACACGCATTGCGTGTGCTGGCCGCTAGTACTATATATATATATATATATACACACACATATATCAGTAAGAAGACGTACAAAGAAAACTAAGAGGTACATGAATTAATCACTGAATTTATTTTATGATACTCCTAAAAACGTTACATCATTTAACTCAAGTAACTTCATTTTTTCTTAAAAAAAAAAAATTCAATTCCATATTGAGCAAAATCCCCTCGTACACTAGTTTAAGCTCAAAAGGTGTAAATAAAACTTTGTCTATAATAAGAATTGACTACGCTGGAGTATACCGCGCTCTCGTTTGGACGAATTTTTTTAAGTTTTTAATTATTTGGTTATTTTAACTTGGTTAAAAAAAATATATTCGGAATGATTTTTAATTTCTTTTTAGTTGATTTGATATTTGTGAGAGAAAAAAATAAAATGATATAATTTAGCGTTATATTTTGTCTTATTAATTATTTTAATCTTTTTTATTTTTATTTTTATTTTTATCTTTATTAATTATTTTAATCCAAAATTTGCATCCCAAACAAGTTGAGAAATGATGAGCTAAACTAACCCGGTCAATTCTTTAATAATTATAGGGTTAAATTCATTTTACCTACTTGGGGTGGCCAGAGCACTTTACCCTTCTATCGTTTAAATATAGTCAGAAAGCCCCATATGGGTTTGGATTAAAGTGCAACCGTTAATATCGTTAACTATAAATGTAAAATGACTATAATACCCTCAAACCCTATATTTTTTTTTTGTTATTTTCTTTCTCTCTCTGCTCTAATACACATAATTTATAATGTCTAATATTAATTTAATTAAATAATTAATTATAAATTCTTAGGTAGCGTTTGGTAGAGTTTTGTAAATGTGATTTGAGAATATGAGTTGTATTTTGAGTTTGTGTGTTGTGGAATTATGATTTGAGTGTAGAAAATTTGTTTGGTAAAGAGTTTTGAAAATAGTTTTGGAAAAGAGGTTTGATTTGAGTGGGGAATTATTGATGTGACATTTGATATGTGATACAAAAATTTACAACTCATAACTAAACATACAACTCAAAATTATTTTAAAGCACATAAAAAAATTAAAAATTTCCAGAAAATATTTGTCCCGATTATGTAAATTAATTGCAAAAAAAAAAAAAAAAAAAAAAAAAAAAAAATCTGGAAATCAGCCGGACATCCGGGTGGTCTACCGGGTGGTCTTCCTTTGGACAGAAAACACACCTAGGGGTGAGCAGCGGATATACCGATCCGCCAAAACCGACCGAACCGAACCGATCCGCCACATTTTGGACGGATGCGTGATGATGAGCGGACGGTTGCGGATTGATTTTCTCCAATCCGCCAATTTGGCGGACGGATGGCGGATTTAAGATTTTTTGGCCGCAACCGAACCGCCAAATCGCGAGCACCTGTAGTAATTTATAAGACTTTGTATTTTCAATTTGTTTAAATATTATGTTTGTGTTTTCAATTGAAAAAGAGTTTAAATATTCTGTTGAAAAAAAGTTTTCAACTTGAATATATTTTTGAATTGAAAAAAATAAACGTATTATTCATCTATATTTTTTAATTTTTAAATCTAACTCTAAAAATAATAAATAAAAAATATGATATATGCTGGTTGGTTTTTGTTTTCAAAAACATATGTAGATGTAACAATATAGAGACATTCAATCTCTACTACTGCTCTGTTTATGGTTTTGGTGGTTTGAATTGTTATTATATTTTAAGAATCACAGATTGTAATACTTTATAGGGATGAATCATGCTGTGATTGTAATATGTGGATGAAGCATACAGTGATCGTGATATTCTAAAGTTTCAAACTTTCTTTCTTTGGATAAGGCATACAGTGATTGTAATACTTTTTTTTTTCTTTTTTTTTTTAAGGAAGTGCACAAGTTGAATTATGTTGAAAATTTATAAAATTTTAAACCGCCAAACCGATTCGCATCCATCCGCCAAACCGCCAATTCGCTCAATCCACATCCGCCGGATTGGCGGACGGATGCGGATTGATTTTCTTCAATCCGCCAATCTGGCGGACGGATGGCGGATTGGAGGTTTCGTGGCCGCAACCGACCTGCGCCCACCCCTAAACACGCCAGTGTGCACAGAGTTCTCTGCAGAGAGTGTAGAAAATTGATTTGAAAATGTAACCAAACATCATGCTCCAAAACACACATAGAAAATTGATTTGAGAATACAAACAAACAGAGCCTTAATTTTTTGTTGTAATTCTTAACTTTTTAATCTAATTTGAATTTAATTATATTTTATATCACAATTAATCATAAATACTTAATTATTTATTATAATTACTAACTTTTTAATCTAATTTTAATTTAGAATTTTAGATCACAATTAATCCTAAATTCTTAATTATTATTTATTTTATATTTTAAATCAATTCTTACTTATATTTTGTATTTTAGATCAATTCTTAATAATATTTTAATTTATTTAATTTTAATTAACATATTAATCTAATTTTTAGTTTCGAAAAAACAGGGGAAAATTTGTCTTTTTGTTATATTAATTTCACTTTAATTTTTCAGAAAATCAAACTCACTCTTAAAAATGATGTGCAATATACCTTCCGTTATTTTGGATGAAAAAACTAATGATAGCACTTTAGTTCAAAACCACTTAAGAACTTTCTAACTATATTTGACCTATAGGGAGGTAAAATATTCTAGATCCCAACCATAAGAGGGTAAAATGAATTTAACCCATAATTATATATTTATTTACAGGTCAAAACAACTAGTTTGAAGAATTGATGAAAAATGTTTAAGATTCACAAAAACATTTCGATAGTTTGATCCATAATAATGTGACAGGATATATGTCAACTTTTGATTTGTTATATACTTAATTATGTAAGACTTACATCTATTACTATATCATTATAAATAAATTTAAGGATTCAAATTGTGTATCTCTAACGTTACTTAAAATTTAATATATAAAATGGATTAAAAACATAACTGCATATCACAACAACTCCTTGCATCATTCTATTCTAAAATATCTAAGAGGTTATAATTTATTTTTATTTATAACTAGATATTCAGACTAATTTATACACACATCAACTAAGAATCTGAATTGGAGACAACAATTCACCATCATTGTACACAAATCACACAGAGGTAACTCACTATCATTTTATTTAATATACCATGAGATGGGTACAGGAAATAACCATATGGCACTTGTTTTCATTTTATTTTTTTTGTGCTTTTGCTCTTAGAAACAAGAAACACGGGTATTTGCTTGTATTTTTACTCATAGTTCTTTATTTGCCCAATAATATACCCTTTTTTTTTTTTTTGCAAAGGTTGTCTTTTCAACTTTAATGCCTCATAAGTTGATCATCTAAAAATTCAATCCATGTTAAAAAAATCTTGTAATATGTGATTTTCCTAAGCATAATAAAACTATATAGTTTACTTGATTGGTATAAAATTATATTAAATTTTTTTTTTGGCTAAAAGCATTGAAATTTTGATAAAGAAAATAGATTGGTCTCTTATGTGAGTTTTGAAAATAAATTGGTCTTTTATGTGATTTTTATTAATTTTTTTAATTAGGTACCTTGTGAAGTTTTATAGACACGAGACAAGATGATTACTGTTTAAATAAGTGTATATGAACTTGTGAGAAGTGTGCAGCATAAATTGAATAGCAAATTCGTTTTGTATTTTTTAGAATATATTGAATTAATTTGAAAAAATGTTTTTGAAAAAATTATGAAAACAATCCTCTTTTGGACAATACAAAATCTAACACTTTTTTTTTTTAAAACATAAAAATAAAAAATATATAAAAATTGTTGTTTCAAACTTTTATAATTTTTATTTTAAAAAACACAATATATATATATATATATATAATAGAATACATTATCATGATTCTTCTATGACATTGCCACATTTAACAAAGTAGAAATAAGAGAAGTATAGGCCAATATGAAAAAGTTTTTAGTTGGCATAGGGCACCATATAACAATTGTTAAATATCAATTTCTGTTGTTGATAAAACATCAACATAAAAGTAATTAACCCTCTATATAAATCAATATTCAAATTGGGTATCAATTACAAATACCTTACAACCATCTAAAGATTTCTCATTAATATACCAAGTTATCCCTTACATATAATATTATCATTTAACAACAAATTATTTTGTAGATATCGTAAATTTTATTATGCAGATGAGGTAATTATTGAATGAGATGTCATGCAAATAAAAAATTAATACATAATTTTTATACATAATATGTGGTTAATTGTGGA
Source organism: Camellia sinensis (assembly GCF_055761805.1). Taxonomy (NCBI): domain Eukaryota; kingdom Viridiplantae; phylum Streptophyta; class Magnoliopsida; order Ericales; family Theaceae; genus Camellia; species Camellia sinensis. The sequence goes on from NC_138970.1 coordinate 59,612,255, forward strand.
CATTTTACTCCAAAATAAAATACCATTGAAGATTTACTTACAATAATAATATTGCTACATCATTGTTGTCAAATTTTTTGTAAGAATAAAATTTCCTTAATGAATTGTCTCAAGTTAGATAGTTACATTTAAATTATGCACCTCATCATTCATGTGTTGTCAATATTGTTAGGAATTGATACATCCATTCTAGATCGGTGAGACACAAAACACAAACATGAATAATAACAAGAAACGATCAAGGTTGTTAAACTAATCAAGTTATTTGAGCTCGACTCATTAAAAACTTGGGAAAATCGGTCTAAGGTCCCTATCCAACTTTTAGTAATGGATTAGGTCCACAATCTGTTCTTTTGTAGTCTAAGGTCTCTCACCCCATCCCCTCTCCATCCACGTTGTCCTGAGCTTGATCACCGCTGGCTCCAAATCCCCAACCCTTGACTAGTTGCTCTCCTTCCTGCACTCAGCTCCTCCGCCAGGGACACATCGATCGACTCTGCGATTTGAGCTACGTGCTATTTGTGCTGCTCTATCAACTGTAACGTGCGATCGTATGCCTTTGCCACCCATTCTCTTACTTCGTTGTCGACGATTGCAGCGGTCTTGCTGCTGTACGACTTCGTCATCTCAAATGTGTCCTCTCTTTGAGGAAAGGAGAGAAGACCTACTTTATCACTGAAACCATAGATCGCCACTTGAGCATAGGTCATCTTGGTCACCTTCTCCAAGTCGTTTTGGGCTCCTGTTGAAATCTTTCCCAACAAAACCTAATTCCAAAGCAAAATCAGATTCATGAGAATTGAAAGATTCAAAATCAGATTCACCTAGAATGCTGTTCGGATGGATCAGCAGCTGGAGGTAATAGAGTATATAAGTGACAGATCAGAGATAAACCAAGCTGCTAAAATTTCTCTGGATTGATCCAGAGAAATTTCAAAATTTCTCTAGAGAGGTAATGTTGATATAGCTAGTTATCTGTGTGTTGTGGTGTGTGTGTGTGCGCCGTGTATGTGTGTGACTGTGTGCATGGGTTGTGTATGTGCATGGGTTGAAGCTGTGTATGTGCGGTGTGAAGCTCAAAAAATGAAACTGCTGTGGTTGACATTTGGAGGTTGAGAGAATGCAACTGTCCAAGGATACTCAAGTTCAGCTTGAGAAGATCAAGTAAGCTAAGTGGTCGGATTCGAATGGTGACAGAAAATAGAATTTTTTGGCTAATGTTGTTTGGTTAATGTTTGATTGGTCTTCACAGAATGTTTTTGTAAATGAAAGGAACCAACCTGGTGAATTCTCAAACCAGAGAAATTCTCAATTGTTATTTTTAATAAACCAGAGAAATTCTCAATTGATATTTCAGTAACAAACCAAAGAAATTCTCAGATTTTTCTAGAATTTCTTTGGTTCTGGTAAGTTGCCATTGTTATATCTTCTAATGTTACTTACATATTACAATGTGAAATTTTTCCAGTTGAATTCAGTTGAACATTGTTCAACAGAGAAACACTTTCGATTGAAAAATTCAACTGGAAAAAAGCGAAGAATAGATTTGGATAAGTTGCAGAAATTTTTCCAGATATTACAAACCAGAGAAATTCTCAATTGTTATTTTTAATAAACCAGAGAAATTCTCAATTGATATTTCAATAACAAACCTGAGAAATTCTCAGATTTTTCTAGAATTTCTCTGGTTCTGGTAAGTTGCCATTGTTATCCCTTCTAATGTTGCTTACATATTACAATGTGGAATTTTTTCAGTTGAATTCAGTTGAACATTGTTCAACAGAGAAACACTTTCGATTGAAAAATTCAACTGGAAAAAAGCGAAGAACAGATTTGGGTAAGTTGCAGAAATTTTTCCAGATATTACAAACCAGAGAAATTCTCAATTGTTATTTTTAATAAACCATAGAAATTCTCAATTGTTATTTTTAATAAACCAAAGAAATTCTCAATTGATATTTCAATAACAAATCAGAGAAATACTTAGATTTTTTCAGAATTTCTCTGGTTCTGGTAAGTTGCCATTGTTATCCCATTCTAATGTTGCTTACATATTACAATGTGGAATTTTTCCAGTTGAATTCAGTTGAACAATGTTGCTTACCTAATGAGTCACAATGATTTGGATGTGAATGAGAAGAAAAGTAGAGAAACTCATCCAGAGAAATTTGGTTCAGAGAAATTTCTCTGGGCCAGAATTTCTCTGACCAATTTTCTCTGCACTGAAATTTCTCTGGATTGAAATTTCTCTGAACTGAAATTTGAGGGACCTTAGACATTATGAAATATTTGGTGTCTTTTATGCTATAAAATCATAATACCAGAGACCTTAAAAAAAAACCCCTAAAAACTTAATTGAGATCGGCTCATTAAGTAAACAAGCCAAGCTTAAATATTTTTTTAAAACTTGTTAAGTTTTAAAGTCAAGTTTGAACAATCTACTACTCAGCTTAATAAGTTTATATATAATATATAATCAAACTATTTGAGCTCGACTCATATTTAGCTCATTAACAATTCGTTTGAGATAACTTATTATGTAAACAAATTAATATTAAATATATTTTAAAATTTATTAAGTTTTCAAGTTAAGTTCTAAAAAAAAAAACTTACTAGCAAAGAAAAAATACTTTATTGATGATTTTAAACAAGAAAGAAGAACGTACAACAATAAAGCAAGGGTAGGAGCTCGACTCAAGCCCAGGTTGGTGAGGCACCAACACGAAAAGGGGAAAAACTGAAAGAAAAACAAGAAACAAAAGCACCAGCTGCCAATGAAACAATCAACCACCATCAATACACCTTCTAATCTGATTGAGATTGTAAATGAAATCACTAACAAAGTACTGCCACTCCTTTGATGCTGATTTGAGCCAATGAGCAACCCTGATTTTTATGAGATCAGAGAAGTCCCTTAAATCAACTTTTGCATCCTTGAGTACACAATCATTTCTTAGCTTCCACATCCACAACCCTTGATAATTCAAAAATTTAAGTTTGAACAACTTATTACTCAACTTGACTTGATTCAACTTGTTTACAGCCTAATCAATCAAAGGCCCTATTTGAGAAGTAAAATTTTAGCTTTTTTTAGGTTAAAATTCACAAAAAGACAAAATAGATTAAAATAGTTAATAAGACAAAATGTCACATCAAACTTATAATTATTCTACTTTTTCTTTCACAAGCATCACATCCAACTACAAAAAAAATCTAATCATCTTCCAAAATACAAAAATTTTAACCTATAAAAATAATCAAAAACTAAAATAACATACTAAAAGAGTAACTTCCCAAACAGCCCCAAACACATATTACATGGTTCACTCCAAAACTAGAATTAGAGTTGTATTCACAACTATTGCGATTTTTCACTATGATAAAAGAATCACAACATACAAAAAAGTCATCTCTCTCGCAACTACAAATAATAAAATTACCACAACAAAATATCAGTGCAAAATTTTTGTCAAAATCCTCATTACCCAACAAATATAGACGTGTTACCACTGTCATATTGAATTTTTATCCAACGAGGAATCCTTAGTACAAGAAGGATAATGACAGGAAACAAACAAAGTACTTACGTTAGAAAGAGTGAGAAACTAAGAAAGCGAGATGTGTGGAAGTTTGAAGACAAAGGCACGTGAAAACCTACAATGCCCATCTTCTCCAATGTCACTCCCATTTGCGCATCTTCTCTCAAATTCCTTTATAAAGCGATGGCTTTTATGGGCAAGTATTTTTGTTGAGCTAAACTAACTACTTTAGTTTGGAAAATTGCAACCCATAATTAATTCAGTTCGGAAAGGCTGCTGTGTATCATGCGCAACAGTGACTGTTGTGTAGTCAATGAGACTTTTTTCGGATCTTATTCCAACGATCTAAATCGTTTAATTATTATAAAATATTGAGTAGAATATGCATGCAAAAATTCAAATTAATTGGATTTCGGTATCATTTTCATCAAGTCATATTTGTATTTGTATTTATACTTACTATTTAATTTTTTAAATACAAATATGTCTGGATGAAAATGATATCAATTTCTGATTAATTTGAATTTTCACAGGTATTTTTTATTCAATGTCTTCTAAAAAATTAACGGTTCGAATCGTCGGAATGAAATCCAAAAAAGGCTCTATTAACCACGCAACAGTGGCTAGTGTATATGGTGTGCAACAGTCTCCAATCCCTCATTAATTACTGTTTGGATGGTAGTTTTAAGTGGGAAAAAATTACTTATGCAAGAAGAGAGACATTGGATGCATGCCTACTTGAAGAACTACATATTGAAGTAATATTTGTAACCATTTTTGGGTTGATGATGCTTTGTTTTTATCTTATATCATCATTGCATTTAAGGATGGACCTAGCTTGTCACAAGTAGATCATCATTGCATTTAAGGATGGACCTAGCTTGTCACAAGTAAAGGCGATCGTCTCCCTACGGTTTTTGTAAAAACAAAAGGTGTGTTTGGTTTAGTTTTGAGAGATGATTTTTTTTTTTTTTAAATTTGAAAAAGAGTTTAGAAATTTTTTTGATTTGTTTGATTGTATGTTTTGAAAATAGTTTTGGAGTATGGGAGTTTGGGATGATTTGATATTTTGTTATAGTTGAGTAGATGTGTGTAAGAGAAAAAGTGATTGAGAAAGAAAGAGGAGAGAGAAAGTGATTTTGGAAAAAAAATTTCAAAAATTTCCAACCAAAATTTTTTTTCAAAATTTGTGTTTTGAGATTTAAACCAAATAAGCTAAAATTCTTTCAAGTTTCTTTTGGAAATTAGTTAAAAAATAATTTATTAGTTAAAAATAAATCAGTAAAAAAGTAGAGTTAAAAATAATAATAAATTGTTTGGTCTTTAATTTTTTGAACTTTTCTAATACGCAACGTTAGAGGGGCTATAGTGAAATTCAAAAGAAACTATATGGACTACTGTTGTAATAAATAAATTACATTGGTCATCCTTAGTGTTTATTTTGAATTCCACTTTAGTTGCTTTAATTTTACATGTTTTGCTTATTTCATTCAAAATATTAACAGTCCATAATAGAAAAATATATTACAACAAAATTAAAAATATAAAATTCAATTTACTTAAATTAAACTGTAAAAACTAATAGTGTGATTTACCTGCATTCAATCTTGCTGGAACACAGTTGCATAATGAGAAAAGAGTCAACTATGCAATTATTTTTGGGTAATGTTAAAGTTACTAAATTTTTTACTAAATAAATGATCAAATGTCTCAATGGGTGTGGGGTCTATGTTCATGTGAGACATTTGATTATTTAGTTGATAGAAAATTTGGAACTTATAGCATTTTCTATTATTTTACTTTTGGCTCACTCATTCATTTAAAAAATTCAGGCCTTGTTTAGTTTGGCCTTGGGAAAAAGATTTTGGAGAAAATTTTTAAAAATTTGGTTTGGTTTGTAATTTTTTTCAAAAAATTTTCAAAATCATTTTCTATCTCTTACACATTAATCAATCACTTTTTTTCTCTTCTCTCTCATTTTCAATCATTTTTTCTCTCACATACATCTACTCAATTACAACAAAATATCAAATCATTCCAAACTTCCAAACTCCAAAACTATTTTCAAAATATACAACTAAACAAACTACAAAAATTTCTAAATTCTCTTCGCAAAATATTTTTTAAAAATTTATCTCCCAAAGTCAAACTAGACAAGGCCTCAATGTTTGTTTGGTTTGGTTTAGGAAATAAATTTTCAAAAAAAATTTGGGTGAGAGAGTTTAGAAATTTTTTTGGTTTGTTTGGTTGTATATTTTGGAAATAGTTTTGAAGTATGGGAGTTTGGAATGATTTGATATTTTGTTGTAGTTGAGTAGATGTGTGTGAGAGAAAAAGTGATTGAGAATGAGAGAGGAAAGAGAAAAAGTGATTGATTGATGTGTGGGAGAGAGAAAGTGATTTTGAAATTTTTTTTCCAAAATCACTAAACCAAACAAAATTTTGAAAATTTTTCTCCAAAACTACTCTCTCAAAAACAAACCAAATAAGGCCTCAATTTTTTTTATTTTTTATTTTTTTTTGAAGAAAAAAATTAACAACCATTCATATTAAAGACTGAAATGCCTAATAATTGTCACGAAATCTCTACAATATAGTTAACATATACTGTGACCCATTATTTGATTTTTATGGTTTGACCCCATTTTATTTTATTTTATTTTTTAATTGGTGAGCCTAAATTCACAAGAATGACACAAATCTTTCGTTGACAATGTATGACAGATAAAAGAGTAGTTGAGAACATAAATTCCTTTTTTTCCATAAATTATATGAACAATGAACTAAATCCATGAAAAAAGCAAATTAATTGTTCAAATTTTTGTAAGAATCAGCTCATGTCTGTCTGTCTGAGCTATGATTCACATATGAATACAAAGGTCATGATCATGGAAATATATACCACATGGGTCTTTGCTTGTTGAATGACAAAAAAAACACTTATTCTCCTCTAAACTGTGTAACCCATATCTTGATTAACTTAATATGAAGCAACAATGCTACCGATACAAAAAATGTTATTTAAAAAGTGATCAGGAAATAAAATGTGTGAATTAAATGTCGTGCCCCTTGATGGGATCCAACCCAAACCCACCTTTATGATCTGAATTATTTTTTTTGTAGAATTTGATGAGAAGATAATTGATGTAAAAATCAAGTTGATTAGATATATGTAACTAAATGACTGAATTATATTTGTCTTTAAAATTGGATAATCGATTAATCATAATCAATTTTCTCGTCTATTTTTTCAAGTCAAATGTGATTTGATCTTGTTACTTTTAATATTTGATCAACCTAAATTATTACATAAATGATTTACTGGATGGACTCGAGAAGATTAACATATTAGATTATGAAAGTAGGCCCAAGATGGACCCCAGCAAAGGCAACAACACTCTCAACCATAGTCAAAATGACTATGATTCACGCATTCTAAATTTTAAAACATTGTTGTTTTCAATTATATAATATATAATTATAGAATTGATAAGTATTACGATGTGCTAGTTAAATACCTCCTCCTACTTGTTCCTTTACCGCGCCTTGTGTTTGATCAATTTCCTACAGGTTATACATAGATCTATTCAGAAATTGTCATATAGGTCAAGAAAATTACGTGCCCATCTAATAAGATCATGTAATGTTTTTTTAAGTAATTTGCCTATTTGTAATTAGAATTTCTTATTTTTCTCTAATCAATGTAAGATTTTTCATCTTCCTAAGCACTAACCATTCAACAATGTAAGATTCTTTATCTACCTAAGCACTATTCAACAACACTATTACCCATCAATTCTAAAAATATTTTAATAATGTATATGAAATGGCCCTCCTAAGTTTTAAAAACTTCTTTTATTTACCTCTATTTCAATAGTATTTTTACAATTTATATGGGATGTTCTCTCTAATTTTTTGAAAAATTCTTATTTTATTCCTCTATTTCAAAAGTGGTCTTCCAATGCATAGGGAATGATCCCCAATAATTTTGCAAATTATATAATACCATCAATTGTGTTGATTTAATTTTAGGTGTTATAAATTCAAATCACGAAAACATTTTCTCCACACGGGAATAAGGTTGTACACATTTGACACTTTCCAAATCCCATAACATTAAGAACCTTGTGCACGAGAACTTTTTTTTTTTTTACATTTATTTTAGCCCCCGGTAAATATATTTTCTAGCTCCATCCCTTACTAACGCCTCATTCATGTACCATGTAAAATGTCACAAATAAACAATCAAGCAATTTCATATTAAAATGAGCCAACACTATGATTGTATTCTGAATCATGAATTTTAGTAGAAATTTATGATTTAAACACAGTTTCTATTTACAAATATTTTGATGGGGGGAAAGTGTGGTTTATATGATACAGATTTTTAGTTGTGCAGTTATAACGATTATGTGAGTCCACACAGTAGATGAACATCCCTACCTAAAATTATTCATAGTATAGGCTAAAATTATGCATAGTATCGGCTAAAAAGCCAAAAGGGACATTCCATCCGAATTTAAAATAGCGGCGGGTTTCGTGAAGAAAGATGAAGGCGTGTTAGGAGAGGAAATTAGGAAGCGTTTGGCCACCATTCACCGATTTCCAAAAACGTAAATCATTTTGTTATTATTATTTATTATTATTCAATTAAATTGCGTAAGACTATCATAGCACACGACACTCGTGTTACTATATTTGACTTTTTTACAATTTAATAACATTTGATCCTGTTTGTTATGATGTTCCTTTTTACAATTTAATAACATTTGATCCTGTTTGTTATGATGTTCCTATTTTAAAATTTTCAACCAAGTTATGATGGACCTCTAGTTTAATTTTTGGATTGGATGGTCCAATTTTATGGTTGTAAGTTTATCTTGGACTCATGGAGGTTTGGAGTTTAATTATTTTGATGATTTTTCTAAAAAATTTATTCTTGTCTTTAATGTACTTAAAAAAAAAAAAAAAAAAATTAGACTTCTAAATTCAACTAGTCGAGACGGAAAGTTAAAAATAAAATAAAATAAACAGACAAAAAATAAGTTTAAAAAAAGGGGAATTGACCAGTAAATCCCATATTGTGGACTTGTAATCCATAAGGTCCTGAATGTTTTCTTAGTGACTAGGTGGTCTCTTAATTTATTTGTTGACAGTTTTGCCACTGTTAGTATTATTGATTGACATTTGGTGTGGGTTTGTATGAGATACGGTGAATGGGTGTTTGTATGTCACGCTGATCGAAAAAGCACACTAATACTTTTTTTAATTTAGTAAGTGTGTAACACTCAAAACATGAGACGTAGGTTGTGACGTGAACACAAGTATTTTCACACATTTCTTGTTGTTTTTTTTTTTTTTTTTTTTGTGATGTGGGTTGTGACCTGAACACAAGTAATTCGACACATTTTTTTTTTTTTTGTGACGTGGTTTGTGACGTGAACACAAATAATTTGACACATTTTTTTTTTCCGACGTGGATTGTGTCACGTTTCGACTTTCCCACAGTTTGACCCTTTGTTTTCCAATTGCCATTTGTGACGTCTCGACGTGAACCTTACCATTGGTTGATGTTTCGACGTGAACCTAAATCAAAAACCATCCGCACCCAATCTCGACTATATACCATCGTTGAACATTAGCAGTGTTCTTCACAGTTTTTTCAATTTTCGGATTCCGAATTAAATTCGCCGTTTCTGGAGGTTGGTGTTGTACAGGGAGGCCTCCGAATTCGTCTTCATCCCAGTACTTGAACGAACTCGTTGAGGGTTTGGGAGGTGCATCCGAATCGGCTGAAAAGAGGGTTTGATCAGGGGGTTCATGATCGGACTCGGTGGTGTCGGACTGAGTGATAGTCGGAGGTGTTGGGGATTGGATCTATCGACGGAGCAGAGGAGGAGATTGGAAAGATTAGCGGCGGAGGTAGGAGGAGAAGAGAGGGAACTGGAGGAGGAGGTGGTTAGGGTTCAGGCGAGGATGGCGGCGCTGGTGGTGGTGGAGGCGGCGAGGACGGCGGTGAACAGAGATGCGAATCACGTGGAATTAGTGATCGGAAGGCTGAGATCGGCCATGGAGGAGCTTGTGGAGTGTGATGATAATCTGAGAGTGAAGACAACGATGATGGTAATGGGGATTTTGAATGACAGATCCGAATTGCCAAACGTGGATGAGGAAATGTATCCCACAAAATCCGTCCACACACACATCCCATATATACAGTTGTAGAGAAAAAACAAAATAGGGTTAAATCCGTCCACACACACATCACATAAATTTAAAACGGGACTTGATTGTTCACAAAACATATCAAACAGGACTTGTTAATCCAAAAGAATGAACGTAGGACCAGATGGAGTAATAGACTGGTAAATAGGACTTTCTGATAATTTCCCCTTAAAAAAAATAGTAGACTTTTTTGGCTTAGTTTGGCCTTTTCAATTTCCTTTTAGAATTTTTCAATTTTTATTTTTTATTGTTTTGGATTTGTCTACACAAGATAGACTAAAAATAAGAAAATTTTAACATAATTTTGTAAAAAAGTCACGAAAGATAAAAAAAAAAATTAAATTTTAAAAAAATATGTAACTTTTTAGGGTGCTACCCAATATCCTATTTTTTTGACTGGAACTATTTATACAATATAAATATAAATTGGCCAGGCATTGATATTTTTATAATTGATTTATATCTTGTATGACAAATTAGAGGGTCTGTTTTTTTTTTTTTTTGGTCAACGGAGATTAGTTGAGTTCGTAAGTGTTAGGTTTTTATTCTTGATAATTCCGTTTGACAAAACTCCTTTTCAGTTGTAATTGTATTCGATTTTTTATTTCACTGAAACTATGTGTTTTAGATACGAATCCAACTTGAATTGTGCCTTACAGAGATGTTTCAGGAGTTAATTCTTTCATGTTTGCCACTTCGCTGACTATGATGCGAATCCAAGGCAGCGCCCATGCGGGGTCGAGAGGCAGCGCCCCCAAAGCAAAAAGCAAAATTGCAGTCGAAGTTATTTGTCCGCTCGAGTAGCTATTTCTGCACTCAAGCAGAGATCGCGACCTTTCAGATGTTTCACTCACCTGCAAAGTACTAGGAATTGTTTTTTTTTCCGTTCGAGCGGTCATTCCTGCGCTCGAGCGTAGATCGCGGATCTATTTTCTATAAATATATGTTTCAGTCCGATTTTAGGGTATGACTTCCCGATCATCTTCTTGGGTATTACGGTTTTTATCTAGAGCTTCTTTGCTTGTTTATTCTTGCGCTCGAGCGGAGATCGCGAATTTGTTTTCTATAAATATATGTTTCAGTCCGATTTCATGGTATGGCTTCTAGATCTTCTTCTTGGATATTAGGGTTTTTATCTATAGCTTCTTTGCTTGTTTTCCTTTGATATTTGTTGTAGCTCGACTTTTTCGCGCCCCTTTTTCGGAAAACGAATAAGCCGTACAATATCGGACTCTCGCGGTTCTGAATCTGATCTCACAAATGCAATGCGAAATAGATAAACACCAAAGAGTCCCAATCCGACAAATCTTTTGAAAAATAGATTTTGAATCAAATTGCCAAAAATAGACTGTTTTGTCAGATACAGAGTCGCCATCTAAATATTTTTGGGAAATTTAGAAAACCCATGACTTGTGCCAAATGACACGTATCCGTTATCACCAAGATTGTCTCGGCTAGGAAACTTAGGTACTAATCATGATATGACTTTTATCTACATTATATGTCCTTGTTCCGGTTTATTAGGCTAGCATTATGTGATGCGCACACACAAGTATAAACTAACTTGCAAGAATTGGAACATTTCAATTTATGTTTGTTTTGAAAATTGTTTCGAAATATGTACCACTTGAAAAAGTGATCGCATATGAATATTACTCAAATTATTCCAATTCAAGCAATTAGCTTTCATCTATAGGCATTCAAGCAATTTATCACTCAAGCATTTAGCCTCACGGCAAGCATGCTACACATGGCAACATCAACATGTGATATGCTAAAGCGAGTAAAAGCTCACCTAGTACTCCAAGCCAAAAGAGAAACTAATTAGAAAAATGCATGATTCCTAACTATACGATATGACTAATGCAACACACGCGATATGTAATTTACTAGGCTCGGTTACTAATGTGGCATATGAATCAATTAAATAGCATGCGGTCTAAGCACGTATTCAAAAAAGTATTTAAATAACAATGCGAGTTAGAATGATGAACCGAACCTCAGTGCATGCGATACAAATAGATGCAAACATGGAGAATGCAAAATAAAACATGATGTCCCTAAACTAACCATCATAAGCTAGTAGATAAAAAGGAGAAAGACGTGAGGTTGGAAGACATACACATTATTACAACATTTGCGCTCTCACAAAGGAGAGTCCAAATGAACTAACTAGCTAACTAGCTAATTTAAGCTAAACTAATTATTATAAAACAAATTAAATTAGCTAAACTACTTAACTAATTATTACAGACTGAATGAACTAATTAATTAACTAATCTAGCTAACTAATCTAACTAATTAAAATAATTGCAACACAAAGCGAATTAGCTATTCTAACTAATTAAGTACAAAGCCACTAGTTTAATCACAACACTAATATATTACAACACAGATCCCAAGGAACAATTGAGGGCTTATGCATGAATGCGGTTTTCACTCCAAAAAAGCCACTGTTTCTGCTGCTGAATGCCTCTGTTACACAGTAGGACACTGGCACTGATTTCCATCTCCAGATCAACTCTGCTCTACTAGGGGAGCACACTGTTGGATTTTGCATTGGTGGCTGGCAGAGGGCTTGCCGCCCACTGATGACGGCGTACCGGCCACTGGTAGAACTTCCTTGCTGCAACAGAGAGCGAATAGAGCGGAGACAGGGTATTCTCAAGGGTTTATTTGCACAATTTACCCCTCCTTCTCATTTGAACAGCTTAAAGGAGTTGTAAACTTGGTTCACAAACCATCAATCTATGTAATTTCATTGCATGATGGCCTATGAACCAAAGTGTGCAAGTTCAATAAATACAATAAAACGAGATTCTCAAAACCACCTCTCTATCATGAAAGATCAAGGGAACTAGTTAACAATGAATCTTTAACCGTTTTCATCACTAATGAGTATGAAACGACTCAAGACTCAAAGGTTCAATTAACGTCCGATTGAACTCAAACAAGCTATTATCTTGCACCTTTTTTAGCCTCAATTTTATTACTTCATTTTAGTTTACCAACCATTCTTTAATCAATTGAGTCCAAAGGGTGAATTTAAGTCCTCTAATGGAAAGAGGGCTCAAACCAAGAGTTGTTTTAGGCATGAAAGAGACATCATACCGTTGGTAATGAATCCCCAAAAGGGATTAACCATTAAGTATGACATCTCAATCTCACGCTTAAACAAACAAGTAGTTTCAAACCACTTTCAAAGCAAAACAAAAGCCAAGAAATGAGAGAGGTTGCAGAGGTGATTAAGAGTGATCACAAGTATAGAAAGCCAAAAATAAATGCAATCAACTCAAATAAGATAGTGTCTAATGCCTAAAACACCAAACTCATGAGGACAATTACACTACAAGCATGCAAAACAAAGCTCAATTGCAACAAACACGTAGAAACAATATAAAAATAGTCCTAAAATATGCTGAAATTAAGCCAAAAATAGCTAAATTAATAAGCTAAAACATGGATCATGCTAGGCTAGTAAACAAGACACAAGGAGGGGAGGCTAACCCCTCCAATTTTGGACTTCAAAACATGATTTTAGCCACTGAATTAGCTCTGAAAATCAGTTTTTAAAAGCTCAAAAAATGATAGTGTAAAGGCGGGAAACACAAGGGTAAATGCCTTAAGAGTAAGGTGTAAAGAAGGGTGAGCCACCCCTCAACCTTTATTGGCCTTAAAACCCAAGTTTCAACCAAAAAAATACAGAGTTTTTACATCCCAAAATAGTTAGAAAGTAGCAAGAAAAAGAGTAGATATAACAAGTAAAGAGGCAAAGCTTTATACCTCTTGAAGAGAAAAATCAATTCTAGGCAACAAAACAAGACCAACACACCCTCAAGAGCTCAAACAAGGCTCAAAATTACCTCAACTCAAAGATGGAAAGGTTTGGTTAAGAGTGTATAGGCAAAGGTGAAGAGTATATAGGCAAAGGCTAAGAAATTTGCAAGAGAGAAAGAGAATTGTAGAGAGAGGAAAAATTTTGCTCCAAAATTTTTCTAACCCCAAAGCAAAAAAGGAGGCTCTCTATATATAGACAAACATGCAATTCCCATAAAAACATCTAGCCATACACGTGGGAGCAGATGCATGTATTTGTGCAAACAGCTGGCACAGCTGTCACAAAATATCTGCAAAACACATTGGTAGCCGGCCGGCCATCACTGTGGCCAGCAGGCCACATGAGTGGCCGACAACCAAAAGTGATGGCCGGCAACCCATGGAGGTGGTTGGCAAGCCACCAGAGGTTGCAGGCTTGAAAACCTAAGGTTTTGGTTCAAAACAAAGCAACATGGATGTAGAGTTTAAAAGGCTCAAAGCTGTGACATTCCGCTGAGGACTTCGAGCACTTGACAAGTATATGCACTTATCATTTGGTGTATAACCGATGACGCCCAAGTCATAAGGGCCGTTAAAAATGGGGTGTCTACATCTGTGAGAGATTAATCATGAATTGAGTGGATCATATCAAAGGGTTTGTTTATTTTATTTATTCAATACAAAAGAGAGAGTTTTTCTTCGGTGGATTCTGGAGAATTTGGACCTAAAGCTTTGGCGGATTCTGGAGTGGCTTATCGTTATGGATTCGACATCGACGTTGTGGATTCAACGTTGGGCAAGACAATTCTGAGATGAAGAATGCAGTGGAAGAGGCATATAGGGGTCGGTTCAATTCGAGCATGGATTCACTAGATAATTGAGAGTACACTTGTGTAATTCCTTTTGTCTTCTTAGTGGATTGTTTTATAGCCCGTGATTTTTTATCACAATTGGAGGTGTTGCAATTGTGGTTTTTCCACATTAAAATCGTTGTATCGATTTGTCTTAATTGTTTGATTGAGATTGTTAGTTACTATTTAAAATTGATACATAATCACAAATCAATATTTAGGGGATTTTTAGATTTTTCAGTAAAGATCGGACTTTTCACCTTCAAAGCTTAGATTTGATTCCCGTTGGCAACAGTTCTCCTTGGTAGCCAATTTATAAGTCCAATGTAAGTCATCGTTGAGACCTGTGGCTTGCCCTGGCCCTAGACTGGGATAGCCTTCCCTCACTTAAACTTTTTCTTACCAAAAAAAAAAAAAAAAGAGGGTCTATTTTTTAAATTGTATTTGTCATTCATTTTTTCAAAAGAAATTTGAACTAATCAATTAGTTGTCAATATCTGATCAATTTAATTTTTTGCTTCAATGCTCAGCTTGACAACCTTACAAATTGAATAGTTTGGATCATCTTAATGGGCCCAAGAGTGGACCCACATCCATGGAATTGGACCTTCTGGTCCAAAAATTAGACTTGAGGTAAGCTAGATTTTTTCTTTATCATATGAGGTATCATCACTATTTTGGCTTAATGAATTCCATTGCTTATATCTGTTATACATATAATGATGACACACCATATGATAAGATAATGTGATTATAGAATTATTGTTGAAAATTTTTAAATTCCTGAGATATTTATTTGTGGTTATGTTTTAATTTTAAACAATGAATAATAATTACAATCAAACAATCAAAGACAAATCGACACAACGATTTAACATGAAAAACCAATTCTAAGCAACAAAACAAGACCAACACACCCTCAAGAGCTCAAATAAGGCTCAAAGTTACTCAGCTCAAAGATTGAGAGGCTTGGTTAAGAGTGTATAGGCAAAGGTAAAGAGTATATAGGAAAAAGCTAAGAAATTTGCGAGCGAGCGAGCGAGAGAGAGAGAGAGAGAGGAAAAATTTTGCATCAAAATTTTTCTAACCCCAAAGCAAAAAGGGAGGCTCTCTATATATAGACAAACATGCAATTCCCTAAAAAACATTCAGCCATACACGTGGGAGCAGATGCATGCATCTGTGCAAACAGCTAGCACAACTGTCACAAAATATCTACAAAACACATTGGTGGCTGGCCGGCAGCCCATAGAGGTGGCTGGCAGGCCACCAGAGGTTGCCGTCTTGAAAACCTAAGGTTTTGGTTCAAAACAAAGCAATAGGGATGTAGGGTTTGAAATGCTCAAAGCTGTGGCATTTCGCTGAGGACTTCGAACACTTGACAAGCATATACACTCACCATTGGGTGTGCAAGCGATGAGGTCCAAGTTGGAAAGGCTGTCAAAAATGGGGTGTTTACAGTTGTCTCTCTTTGACAGAACTCGAAGTCATGAAATGACGTGAGTGAATGTCAAATCCCGACGACGACCCATTTTGACGAGGCTGTAAGACTTAAACAAACAATCAAGACAGAAATACATGGTTGCGCCTGCAGGCTGCCTACGTCTCCCTTTGCAAGGAATCAAGCCAGCGTATTTCTGAGGCAAGATGCAAAACGATATGCACAATGCAACAAAATAATGCAAATGATATACAATGTAATGAAATAATCAAACCACAAGCAGTGAAAAACCACACAAATACCATAAAGAGATGGAGATGCAAAATCAAACTACGTTTTATATAGAAAAGAAGTGGGCACAGTCGAACGACGCCTAACATAGACTAGGTGCATACATCCTCAATACTAGCTTCAGTGCAACATGGATGCTTACACATAACAGAACCATATTTCAACGTGAATGGGGTGCGAGCACATGCAAAACTATGTTTTTCATAGAAAGAGAACAAGTAATTGGGTTGGATGATATAAGTGAGGAATGATCTACTGAAGAAAGATGATGATCCTAAATGCTGAATGCAACAAGACAAAGTACGATGCAGTGGATGCAATGGATGGAATGAATAAAAGGCATAGACCGAACTACGTCTTGCCTAGAAAAGGCATGGACACAAAACAAAGCGTCCTGAGATAAATTCCAAATACACTGAAATCGTGTAAGGAAAGGAACACTCCAACCACGCTGAAATCGTGAGAAGAGGTCCTAAGAAAAGCCCTCAGGGTACAACAACCCTAAACGTTGCTCAGCGTAAAAGGATAAATGATACAAGATAACACAAGATGCAAATAAATGCAATAAGTGCAATGATATGATACATGTTACAAGCAATGTAGTGCATGATGTTTAGGGAATACAATAAACAAGCAAAGCGGTGCTTCAGAAAGCACCTCATGGTGTGAGTGGCGATAAACCACTCTACTCTGACAGGGATCTCCCTCTTGTGTTCTTCGAACTCTTATTTTCAACTCACAGTTCAAAGGCCCTTAAATGCTGACAAGGGGTAACCTCTACATGTAGAAGCCACAGATACTGCTTTTCTTCCTGATCATATTCACAACTTTTCCTATTCTCCAACAGGGTAACAGACTAGGTTGGTTCAGTATCCAAAATTGAGGCACACATATGCTATCTTAATCTATAGAGCTGCCATACAGATTTCAAGCCGGGGATACACCCCTGGGTATTTAAAACAGACTTTGGTCTCAGAAATTCCAAACCTTTGTATTCTAGGCATTGCCATTCGAACTCTAATTTCCACCATCGCAATTGGTCTCCTAGGAACTCATTGCAAACACAACCAAGACGCCTTTGATGGCGAATGGTGTTCAGAGAGAGCACTTTAATTGCCATTTTGACTTGAAGCAGGCTTGAGCTTGAACTTGAAGGTATACTCATACTCCGAAGAAACAACAAAGGCCTAAAAAAGTGCCTTTAGATCATCTTAATGGGCCCAAGAGTGGACCCACAACTGTGAAACTGGACTTTCTAGTCCAAAAATTAGACTTGATGTAAGCTAGATTTTTTCTTTATCATATGAGGTACCATCACTATTTTGGCTTAATGAATCTCATTGCTTATATCTGTTATACATATAATGATGACACACCATATGATAAGATAATGTGATATAGAATTATTGTTGAAAATTTTAAAATTCCTGAGATATTGATTTGTGATTATGTTTTAAGTTTAAACAATGAATAATAATTCTAATCAAACAATCAAAGACAAATCGACACAACGATTTAACGTGAAAAAACTACAACTGAAGTGCCTCTGATTGTCACGAGCCAAAGCCACAAAATAATCCAGTAAGAAGACAAAAAAGGAATTACACAAGTGTACCCTTAATTACCTAGCCAATCCACGGCCGAATTGAACCGATCCCAATGTGCCTCTTCCACCACCTTTTTCACCTCGAAATTGTCTTGCTCAATGTTGAATCCATAACGCCGATGTCGAATCCATGACGATAAGCGACTCTGGAATCCGCCAAAGTTTCATGCCTAAATTCCCCGGAATCCACCAAAGAATAACTCTCTCTTTTGTGAACGAAATAATAAGAACAACCCTTGATGTTTGATAATCTGTAGTTCATTGATCAATCGATCACCTTCTATACACCCCGAAAACTCATACAAAACAGCCTCCCATAGAAAACGCTTTGTCTTTTCTTTTTCTCTAAAATTTTGGACGGTTTAAACCTTAAAAACAACGAACAACTCACTTTATTGAAAACAGGATCGCGAAAACCGCTCGAACTCACACTTTACTGCTCAAGCAGTGTGAATAAAGGCGGTGCAAAACATATAGGCTAACCGCTTGAACTCAATTTTCACCGCTCGAGCGGTAAAACTTGTTTCTTAGAAGTTCAGATACTCTGCAAAAGTACTGGATGATGCCATTCACCGCTCGAGCACACAAATCACCACTTGAGTAGTCAAACAAATTTGGCTTTCGGGGCGTTGCCCCTCGACATAGCTAGCAAAGTGGCAAACATGGAAGCCTCAAGATCACAAACTCCTCTTCATAAGCACAATTTGAGTTAGATTCGCATCTAAACACTCACATCCTCACTGAAACATAAAAGCGAATAAAATTACAACTAAAAGGGATTTTGTCAAATGGGATTACCAATTACAAAAACTTAAAAATCTCTCTCTTTGGCAATTCCATGACAAAACACACCTAATAAAGAAAATCCTAAACACCCTAACCCATTACAGCCAACCAAGATGTTATTAATGCCACGATCTGCAAAACAACTATTAGTAACACAAGGGTATATGAAAGTAAACAAGATTATCTTGAAGCATGAATAGATGGAAATTTTAAGAACATGCAGCCACACTAAAAAAAACTCTCAAAATAGCTCCCCCTCAAAATTCTTCCCTTTTTGTTTTGAATGGTCAAAAGAAGAACAGTCAAGTCAAGCAGGAGGATAAACCACACAAGTAAGGACAGGATGATGTAATAATTAATAGCATGCGAGAAATAAACAATAAATAAACAGTGCATAGCAACAGAAAAACCATCTAATACTAATCTCCCTTACAAAACCAATCAATATAAGTCCATGCTAAAAGAACTCCCCTACAATGATTAACCAAACTCCCCCTCACTAAAAGCAATCACAAGCACCAAAAACAACGAACAAAAAGGAAAAAACAAAAAACAATATGGTGGAGCAAGTAAGGAATTTCAAATTTGTACCTTAAAACACACAAGAATATCCAAGAAACACAATTACTTGAAAACACAATGTGCACAACCTCCAGAAGATTCTTCATGAAAGAATGTGATGCAACATGTGAAAAACATAAATCCCATGATAAAAGTTTGTATGTGGCTCTTGGAATTCGACAAACATAAGATTCAAATCGTAGTAGTGATCTAATGGCTGATGTAGGCCGAAAAGTACCACATTGAGATCACTTAAGTTACATTTATTATCTTTGAATTTTGTTTATTTGGTGGAGATAATGTGTTTTGTGCACTTGTACAGATTTGGCAAGCAACATGCAAATTCAAGCAAAAAGTGGCCCAAAAGTAGGTTCTCCATGCGAGTAGTGAAAATTCCGAGCCTGCCACCTCACCGCACGTGCAGCCAAGCTCCACATTACGTGCAGCCTACCACCACTCGAGCGGCCCACCTAGGGTTCGAAAATATTTCAGAGAAAATGAAGAGAGAGGCTAGGGTTTGGAAAAAAAGAACTTAAAGGTTGAAGAATGTCTCCCATAGTGGCTTCTTTTCCATTTACCTTTTCTCACTCCAGTGGCTAAGCTCCTATTTCTAGGGTTTTGATGAAACCCTAACCAAGTAAATTGGGTTTTCTTTTTGCTTTTTGATTATGTAAAGGTTTGAACAAATTGTATGGTGTATAAGAAGTTTCAAATATATTTTTCAGTATTCTTTTCAAGTATTCTTCTTTCTGTGATTGTTGAATGCTTTCCATACAATGGTTTTCTGTGCTTTCATGTTCAAGGTATGAGACGAGCCATACTACAAGGGACGAGTCGTGTTACTACCCTAGTTTAGAGTGAACGACTAGCACTACTTGAGATAGTTCGTGCCTATACATTGAACGTGTTAATTTTCTTGATAAATGCTTCGAGCTTGTAGTTGCGATGTATTATATAGTTCGAACCGTAACATAATTGAGTCTCAAATTGAAGCCTTATTTATGTAACTAGTGGTGGATTCATTACCCTATAGGTTTTTCCCAAAAATCAATAATTCCAATTTTACTTATAATTGCTAGTTTAATTTCTTAGTTTATTTTAGTTATTACTAGTTTATGAATCATTATCTTTTTAATCAAAATTGAATTAGGAATTTAACAATTAAATTAGTTTAATTTTCCTTTTGTCCCTGTGGATCGATATCTGGACTTACCGTTATTCTAAGGAATTTGATATAGTTTAGTGTTTATTTTTGGTATATGAAACAACCCATCAACGGCTGGACCTTCGGCAAGAGAATATGCAAATGACTGAGAAAGGTCAAACTTTTAGTGATCAAGGGGTATTTGTTCAGTAAATGCGAATGCTCCCTCTCAAATAATGTATACAATTTTCTTGCGTACTCACCGGTGGCTTTCACGTTCAAGAGTATGGAAACCAAACTAGAGAAGAATGGAAAGATAGTGAAGCCTAGTTGGTGACTCTAAGGTAGCCTTTTCTTGATGCCATGAAAGACAAATACAAAGGGGTAAGCAATGGAGATGCAAATAGATGGTAGGGGGTTAAGAGACTCGACATCATCTAATATATGCTAGAATTGGTTAATTTCTCAAGAAAAACACATGAAACACTACTAGTAGTCCATAGAGAACTTTGATCACTTATGTGAAAGAGTCTAGTATTTGCTAATCCAAGAGTGTGTACAGAATGAGACATACTAATCAAAGTACACATAATCCAAAACGAGCAATGACCATAGATGGCACACATACATTAACAAGTAATAGATATTCTCATTAATTCCAGTATGCACCAAGAACTTCTCAAGAATTTCAAGCTTGCAAAACCATACCAAGAAAATCTTTTTAGATTTTTTTTTTAAATAAAACAAAGCAAGAAAGAAAACGAACAAGCACACACAAACGACCCAAAAATAAGAAAGACAAACAAAAATAAACTCAAAACAAAATAAAACCAAAAAAATGAATAAACAAATTAACACAAGTCAAGCTTTCTGAGCCAAACCGCTTTAGTATGAACAAAGTTGTAAGAATTGTGGCTCTTAGGTGATGTATTGACATTGTGGTTCCCTTCGCTTTCAATGGGAACCCATCTTGACTTGGTTTCCAACATCCTACTCCAAGATCTAGGCAAATGCAAATTCGTTTCATGTTTGGTCTCTAGCAAATCAAAACAATGAGGTCTAATTTGACCCTTAACATCATTACGGCTAGTAAAATGTCTCCTATCCCACACGGTAATAGAATTTCTTCTACTTCTATGAGACATTCTTCCATACAACTCATAACAATAAGGACGAATATGATCATACATACCACAATGATGACAAATAAAAACAGGGTGTACCTTCTTTTCTTTGACCTTACCAACTCTCACTACAAGAATTTTCACTTTTGGCGACTAAATTTTTAGTTGCCAAAAGTCAATTTTTAGTCGCACAAGGGCTTTAGCCACTAAATTTTTTGGTCGCAAAATTAGTAGCCAAAGAGTAGTCGGGAAAGCTAATTGGCGACTAAAATTGTTTTAGTCGCCAAATGTATTCATTTGCCGACTAAATATTTAGTCGCCAAAAAGTTGGACAATAAATTAAATTAGACCCTTTTCGGCGACCAAACTTTTAGTCGCCTAAAGTCCCACCTTTTTAGCTACTAAAATTTTAGTCGGCAAAGAGTTCCTTTTTAGCTACTAAAAATTTAGTCGCCGAAAGTTTCCATCTTTGGCTACTAAATGTTTAGTCGGCAAAGAGTTCCTCTTTTGGCTACTAAATATTTGGTCGCCTAAAGTTCTACATATTTTGCTACTAAAATTTTAGTCGGCAAAAGTGTGTTTATAATTTAGTTTTTTGTTTTTAGCTACGAAATATTTTAGTTGCCAAATGTTTGATTTTCTTTTGGCTACTAAAGGTTTAGTCACCAAATGTCTTTTTTTTTTTGGCTACGAAACTTTTAGTTGCTAAATGTCTTCTTTTTTTTTTGGCTACAAAACTTTTAGTTGCCTAATATCTTTTTTTTTTTTTGCTACAAAACTTTTAGTCGCCAAATGTCTTTTTTTTTTGCTACAAAAATTTTAGTCGCCAAATGTTTTTTTTTTTTGCTACAAAACTTTTAGTTGCCAAATGTCTTTTCCTAATTTCTTTTTAGCTACTAATTGTTTAGTCGCCAAAAATATGATATTATGTTTTATCGCGAAATTATAATTTTTCCACAACCTGTCTATATACAATGCAACTTGTAATACGTATAAAAATAAAATGATACATGCTATCAATCATTCCATAATCTGCATCCATATACCAAAAATAAATAACATTAAATATCAAAGTCCATAAAAATCAACTATTGTCCAAACTAAAATAATAATTCCATACAAAATATATCATACAAAAATCAAAGCCCTCTGTATACAAAAAAATACATTTACTACCAAGCGAAATTACCATTTGGCATGGTTCAAATTACCATCGTAATCTGTACCACAATAAAAGGTGATATATGTACCACGACAAAAGTTTTCTATGGACCATGACAAAACGTCTTATATGTACGCCGACAAATGGTATATATGTACCACGACAGTCATTATCTATTGATTGACAAAAGTTTTCTTTATCAGTAATAATGAACTGCACAAAAGCTAAGGACGACAAAAGTATTATATTAGTTCTACACAAAAGTGAAAATTCTTCTCCATACACCAATATGGATTATCCACAAGTCCACGCAACAAAGCCATCTACAAAGAAAAATAAAAAAACGAAACATTAGAATTGGTTACAAAATATCAATTCAGTCAACCATATGGAACATGTTCTAACATGCATTTAAGGTAGAACAATCGAGAAATATCTTCTTGGAAATAAAAGAAAGTATATATATATATATATGTATCATGCAATATTTATTCCAACCAACTACACAAACAATGTAATATGTAATTTCTTCGTCCTATAAATATATAAAGGCAATTATTAGAATATGTAGATGTTATTTTAATAAAGTTGTTGCTTTTTAACTAAGTGTTGCAAGTTTTTCGACTAAGTGTAAGGCGTATTCGGGGGGTGTTATGAATTTTCGCCCCCCGGAAAGCCCTTTTTCGAGTAAGTTTAGGGCGTATTCGGTTCTAACTCCCAACCTACGAGTCTGAATTATGTTCTGTTAGATCTCACAAGTTCTATATGTCATGGCGAAGCTATCCGTGTGACCACACAGCCGTTCGGGGGATGTTTTGAATTTTCGCTCCCGAAACGCCCTTTTTCAACTAAGTTTAGGGCGTTTTCGACTCTAACTCCCAACCTACGGGTCCGAATTATGTTCCGTCAGTTCTCAGAAGTCCTATTTGTCATGGCAAAGCTATCCATGTGAGCCACACGGTCGTTCGGGGGCTGTTTTGAATTTTCTCCCCCGAAACACCCTTTTTCGACTAAGTTTAGAGTGTATTCGGCTCTAACTCACAATCTATGGGTCCGAATTACATTCCGTCAGTTCTCAAGTCCTATTTGTCATGGGGAAACTGTCTGTGTGAGCCACATGGTGGTTCGGGGACTGTTATGAATTTTCGCCCCCAGAAAGTCCTTTTTCGACTAAGTTTAGGGCGTATTCAGCTCTAACTCCCAACCTACAGGTCCGAATTACGTTCTATCAATTGTCACAAACCCTATTTGTCATGGGGGAACTGTCCATGTGAGCCACACAGTGGTTCGGGGGCTGTTTTGAATTTTCGCCCCCGAAACGCCTTTTTTCAACTAAGTTTAGGGCGTACTCGGCTCTAACTCCCAGCCTACGGGTCCGAATTATGTTCTGTCAGTTCTCACAAGTCCTATTTGTCATGGCGAAGCTATCCGTGTGAGCCACACGGTCGTTCGGGGGCTATTTTGAATTTTTGCCCCCGAAACGCCCTTTTTCAACTAAGTTTAGAGCGTATTCGGCTCTAACTCCTAACCTACGGGTCTAAATTACATTCCGTCAGTTCTCACAAGTCCTATTTGTCATGGGGGAACTGTCCATGTGAGCCACATGGTGGTTCGGGGGCTGTTATGAATTTTTGCCCCTGGAAAGTCCTTTTTCGACTAAGTTTGGGGCATATTCGGCTCTAACTTCCAACCTACGGGTCTGAATTACATTCCGTCAGTTCTCACAAGTCCTATTTGTCATGGTGAAGCTATCCGTGTGAGCCACATGGTCGTTCGGGGGCTGTTTTGAATTTTCGCCCCCCGAAACGCCATTTTTCGACTAAGTTTAGGGCGTATTCGGCTCTAACTTCCAACCTACGGGTCTAAATTACATTCCGTCAGTTCTCACATGTCCTATTTGTCATGGCGAAGCTATCCATGCAAGCCACATGGTTGTTCGGGGCTGTTTTAAATTTTTGCCCCTGAAACGCCTTTTTTCGACTAAGTTTAGAGTGTATTCGGCTCTAACTCCCAACCTACGGGTCTGAATTACGTTCCGTCAGTTCTCACAAGTCCTATTTATCATGGCAGAACTGTCTGTGTAAGCCACACGGTCATTCGGGGCCTGTTTTGAATTTTTGCCCCCGAAACGCCCTTTTTCGACTAAGTTTAAGGCGTTTTCGGCTGTAACTCCCAACCTACGGGTTCGAATTACGTTCCGTTAGTTCTCACAAGTCCTATTTATCATGATGAAGCTATCCGTGTGAGCCACATGGTAGTTTGGGGGCTATTTTGAATTTTCGCCTCCGAAAATCTCTTTTTTGACTTAGTTTAGGGCTTATTCAACTCTAACTCCCAGCCTACAGGTTCGAATTACATTCCGTCAGTTGTTACAAGTCCTATTTGTCATGGGGAAACTATCCGTGAGAGCCACACGGTGGTTCGGCGGCTGTTTTAAATTTTCTCTCCCGAAAGCCCTATTTCGACCAAGTTTAGGCCATATTTGGCTATAACTATGGTAAAGCCATACACATTCCTAGTGGGCTGATTGAGTGCCAAATGAGAAGTTAATGCATGTGAAATCTGATTTAGAATTTCTAAAAGAAAATTTTCTTTCTCCAAGTTAAGGGAGCTCCTAGTTGGTAGTGAAAGTTATAGAGGAAGAGCACCACATAAACAGACAGCTAAATGATTTCTTATAAAAAAAAGTTGACTAACATAAAGTAAAAAGTGATTTTAGTTCTAATAAGAATCTTAAAGGAATTATAAAAATAACCAAAACTGACCCAAAAATGCTAATGAAAGTTGTCAAAGTAAATAGATAAGTTTGAGTAAAAATTAACACATGCACGCACGCACAGATTAACTACATGGACCAAACACGTGACAAAGTACATAAACTATCTTAAAAGGCTTCAAAATTGCATATGGTTTATGAAAGATTAATCACAAGGACCAAACATGTGACGAAGTATCACATAAACTAACTAGCCAATAACAACTATCTTCATTTTCATTTCTCCTTTAGAATGTTTACGATGATGCAGTTGAAACTTACATTAAGTGACCAAAGTATAAGGTTCTTTCTATGCCAGTAATGTTGATTTCCAGTTCCACAACAAAAACTCATCTCTAAACCATAAGGATGCTCGACCTCCTAATACTTACATTGCTATGATTAATAACAAAAATTACCAAAAAGATGTATAATTATCTGCACAAAAATAAGGAAAAGATTTTCCCACCTTTATATTTGAACAAGGCAACTTTACGACAATTGTTTCCCTTCATCCTTTCCATATATACGCTGAAGTTCACGAGTAGCAGCTAGGAACGATTCTGAAGAAGAGAAAAAAGAGTGCATGTGAGCAAGAAGGCATTGTATCAAAACATATTGAACTGTCACTCACTGGTAACTAACCCAAATAACTTGAATTACCTTTCCAAAGACGGAAAGATTTGTGTATGTTGTTTAACAGTGGGCACATTTTCCTTATATCCACTTTGGGCTAAAGCTAGATGGCAACCAGTAAGCAAAGTTGGAGCATTCAAATGCAATAGAGGGGACTCAAAAACCTAGTGGATTCTATTAAAAAAACAATGGTACGTTCCGAATAAAATCAGGTTTCTCTGTGTATAACACGCGTAAATCTGAGATTATTTAAGTCTCCTAATCAACCTTATGTATTCCTCTACTTCACTCGTATTCTGTGAAATGACAAAATGATTGAATCATTTCTTACCAGAGGACTTGTGTATGTTGCTCATTAATTTAGGGCCACATACATTATATATTAAACATTTGCATATACACACAGCATTATATAAATACACAACATTATTATACATATCCACATAGCATTATATATATACACACACATTCACCTGCATATATTACACATCATGTTTGAAATTTATCATAAATCCTTGAGCTCTTCAACTTTGGGGATTCAGTCAAACCATCCTTAAGTAAAAAAAATAAAATCCAAAATGAAACTATAGAAAGTTATAAACAATTAAAGTTAGAGAAAAAAAAGACAAGATAATCACTGAAAATTTCACATCATGAATTTATGATGAAAGCAAATTTGAGTTTCTCACTCAAATCACCATCTCTAATACATATAAATATATACCAACATCAAGAGTTGGCAAAATGATCATTATTCCAATTAGTTAGTTACATGAATTATGTAGACGATTGTTTTTATGATGAGTAAATAGCAATTCTGGCTTTCCACAGCCATCGACTACTCTCGACACTCTTAGGAATTTTGTTTGAAGGGGTCATTCAATTCCCCCCCCTCCCCAAGTTAGAATTATATCAAACTAACCTCAAATAGATGAAATTATTCATAAAATAAAAATTCTTTCAGCTCAATGGGGTCGCAGTACACCAAGCACAGGCCCTGAAATTATTTCAGCTCAATGGGATCACAATAAAGTAGTTAGTCATCTATCATGCATCAAATTTAATTTTGAACTTTCACATGAATGATTGACAAATCAAGGCGATTATCTTTGCTTATTCACAGTGAAAATGTAGATATTCCACTATCCATTGTCTTCAAAAACAAAAATCCAATTGACAAAACCTTATTTAATTATCTTTTCTATTCTGCAGTTTAGATGGTAAGAGCAACAAATTCTTTTCCAAAAAGATTTAATTTCCAACCAAAGAGGAACAAATCCTACAAGTAAAAACCTCAATCAAATCCTTTCATACAACTTCGAACTTTAAGGTTTCAAATTCCCATGGGAATTGCTAAGAAAGCAGAGGAATATGAACCAATCAAATTTTACTCAAACGAATCTTCATCAATCTTCAACGAGTGAAAAAACTAATTTCTCCCACGTAATACTAAAGTTTTCAATCACTTTTTTCATCAATCTTGAATCACTTTACCCCTTGAAGAAAACAGCTCAAAAAAATAAAAAACTGGAAAACAGAATTGTTGAATTGAAGATCGATATTACTAAACTAAGTAAAGAACAAGACAAACAATATGTTTGGGTAATCTAACAAATAACATACAGATCAGACAAACCTCTAATGACATCTTGAGAGATTCGAACTCAAGTTCAAGTATTTACAGTTCACCCAACCTCTTGACTAATTTTGTTTGGTAGACTTAAAAAACAGCTATGAGGGGGAAAATGGGAAGACAAGGATACTATTAATGATTGTTTGAGTAGTTGAATGACGAGCTAAATGGCTCTAAACTATGAAGTTATTTGTAAAGTAATTATCACATTGGTCCAACTTACCCATAAGCCATTGTATTTTGAAACTCCAAAACAAATATTCATTAATGTTGCTCTTGTCCTTTCCAAAATGGTAATTGTTCTCCCTCTCTCTCTCTCACACATTGTTTTTCCTTCTTTTTTTACTGTTAAATTTTTAACTCTCTTTCTTCCCTTTATTTACCATTATTTCTAATAAACTGGTAATCCTGTAATACATGTTTTGCACAGGAGATTAGAATCAATTTCTCATAAATAAATGGTTATTTTTTTAAGTCAATTTGGATGTGAATGGGAGTGAAGGTCCATTGATTAGTTCTAGATAAGAATTCCTATATTAACTTGACATTTTCTCTATTCCTTTGATCTTATACAAAAATTTCACAGCTAGCTTAATATAAGACTTAGAAACTTCTCACATTATTACTAATGACATTTCACTATTCTTGTTTTGGCTTAAAAGGCTTTAGTATATATATTTTAAGTTTACATGTGTCATGAGAATTTAATATCTTTATATTTTAAGAAGCATGGTTGTGGTGGTTATTTATGACTCTACAATCATCTTGTTAATGTAGCTAAATTCTTTAAGCAATGTTCAACTTTTATAAATAGAACATTAGGATAAAAAGGAGTGAGTGGAAGTTACAATAGACTATATAGTCCTAGCTAACATATTGAATATTTTTCATTAAAATAAAGTTTTATTTCCATTATTTTTTATACAATCATAAATTTTTATTCTCATCTCATGATTTCAAATTCATTTGAAAAATTATATTTATAATCTTTGCATTTTGCTCATTGTGTAATTTTAGCATCTGTAATTTCAATTAGATCGATTTTGACCATTAATTTTAAATTTTGTGTCAATTTTTATCAAATTGATAACACTGATTACATTTTAATCAATCGAAAAACACTAACAACTTAATCAATGAGACAAAATCATGAATCCTGAGTCAATTGAGCCAATTGAAATTATAAAGACTGAAATTATAAATATCAAAATGACATAAGGACCGTAATATAAAAAATATCAACGTAATTTAAACAATTAAGTATTATTACAACTTTAGAGAAATACTCAAATATTTCATCAATATACTTGAGATGAATATAAAACTACTATTTTCATGTGCTTTTTCCTATCCTAATCGTAATTTAGTATGCATTAACATATTAATGCGTATATTTAAAGTGTTTTTGAATAAAAGACTTGTATGAAGAGTTAGATTAAAGATTTGAAGAAGAATTTGGAAGGCAAGGAAAACCCAAAAACAAATTTGACAGAAATATCCCACTAATCTAACTCTTAATATTTGGGAGGCAAGGAAAACCAAAAAACATATTTTCTCATGCCTACGCTAAATGGTTTTTATTTTTTATTAATCAAGAATGGGATGGTAGAATTTGTAAAAATCTACTAGTGGATCAACAAATTAGCAAAGCAAATGCAATTAAGATGCATGGTGTCAAATATTCCCAATGCCAAAACAAGTATTATGAAAATGTTTGCTCTGGGTTCTGAACTGCCACCACCAGCAGTACCTTAAGGGAGGAGGCAGGGGGGAATTGGTAATTCAATATTAATATGTATGGTATGGTGGTGCAGCAGAATCCTGTGCTTTAAGGTACAATGACACCACTTATAAAGGAATTGACAAATACCACATGTATAATGTCAAACAAACCTCTCAGCCCTCACAATTCCTTCCATTCCATTCTTTTCCATAGCCTACAAAGCAGCTAGACTATCAGATGCCACTATATTGACTCCATTTCCATGAAACATACATATATATATATATAGAGAGAGAGAGAGAGAGAGAAAGCATACGCGAGACGGAGCATCAATGGAGTCTCTTCTCAGCGATGAAACCTCTGGCTATCACGGCGGTGGCGGTGGCGGTGGATCTGCAAAGATCGATGGAGGAGGGGGAGATGGCAGCGTGAAAAGAGGACAGCAACAGAGGTGGTAGCGACGACAGTGGTGATCACAGAAGTCACGAAGGCGATGGTGGAGGAGGAGGAGGTGCTCCGATTGCCAGCGAACGTGAGAAGGAGCGGCGGCGGGATGGCGACACAGCGGGACTCCTTCGTCCCCTTCATCTTCTATTCTTCTCTTCACCTACCCTAATATTTTATTGGTGAGGTATTGATCTCCATCCGTTGGTCCTTCAAGTGATCGATCTTAGCCATTCATTTTACATCCTTGTTTAACTTATTTTTCCCGACTAAAATATAGCTTCATCGTTAATTAAGTAAGGAGCCCGCAAAAAATTCAAAATCTTTCTTTGAAAATTTTAATTACAATTGGCGACTAAACATTTTAGTCAGAAAAAGTCAGCTAAAGGCCACTAAAATAATTCTGTCGCTGAAAGTAAGTTTTTGGCGACTAAAACTTTAGTCGCCAAAGAGAAAAAATAATTTTTTTATTTTCCATTTGGCGACTAAATATTTTAGTAGCCAAAAATCAATATACGGCGACTAAATTTTTTTTTGTCGCTGAAAGTAAGTTTTTAGAGACTAAAACTTTAGTCGCCAAAGAGAAAAAATAATTTTTTATTTTCCATTTGGCAACTAAATATTTTAGTAGCCAAAAATCAATATACGGTGACTAAATTTTTTTTTGTCGCTGAAAGTAAGTTCGCCAAAGAGAAAAAATAATTTTTTTATTTTCCATTCGGCAACTAAATATTTTAGTAGCCAAAAATCAATATACGGTGACTAAATTTTTTTTTGTCGCTGAAAGTAAGTTCGCCAAAGAGAAAAAATAATTTTTTTATTTTCCATTCGACGACTAAATATTTTAGTAGCCAAAAGTCAATATACAGCGACTAAGTTTTTTTTTTTGTCGCCAATTCAGGCATTTTGAGCAACTAAATTTTTTTTTAGTCACCAATAATGAATATACCCAGACTAAAAAAAATTAGTAGCTAAATATTTTACTTTTGGCGACTAAAAAAAATGTTGGTCACCAATTCCATAACTTTTGGCGACTAAATTTTTTTAGTCGCCAATTTTGGTCGCCAAATGCGCATTTTGTTGTAGTGTCTAGGAAGATTGAGAAGTCCATTCTCATGTTGAATTTTTTGCTCCCCCTTTCCTTAAATTCTTGTATAATAAGATGTAGATATACTTTATTTTTGCTCTTTGTCACCACAAAAGCCAATGCCACTATTGTCATAGCACATTTATTGAGACCCAATGTGTCACGACCCGAACCCATCTCTAGAGGTCTAGGTCATGACCGACTAGTAATCTTAGATTACCTTCGGCCTCAAAGACAAATACTAATCATTTAATAAATTATGGGGCTTAGCGGATGCATTAACAATGAATAAACAAGTCCATTAAGTGGTGCTTATATGACAAACTTCATAAGAAACTTGAATTTCATTCATATAATCCATAGCAATATTTACAATAAACTTAAACTCCAATTTCATATATACAACAACTCTTCAAACAACAAAAACAAAATATTTTAAAAAAAAGGGGTCAACAAAAGCTTGATTCTACTAGAGACCAAACAATGCCCCATTACAGAGGCACTCCACAAAGGCTTGACAAAAAGGTGGATTCCTAGAAGCAGCTCTGATCTTGGCCATCCAAATGCTCACCTACATATATATAAGGGAAGGGGAAGAACTAAAGCCCAATGAGTAACATCAATATAAAGGGTTAATGAATGAAGTCCAACATCTCATAAAACATATTTTTCATTTCCAAACGAATCATTTATCGAATACATATCAAAACATTTGCTATAACAAAGTCTATTATCAAAGTATCATACGTGGTAACATCCAATAAAGTAACAATATATCAATATACCGAAGCCAATGAGACCATAAAGGTCAATTCAATGGGACCACAACGGGTTAAACAATAGAACCACAACTAGTAATTCAATGTGGACCACTAGATTCTAACATCAGAGATGTCTATGTTTCAATTATTCCAATGGGCCATGGTATTATGTCCCCTATGCAAGGGCCTTACTAAAGGATACCACGAATACATTCTCCAAAAAAAGGCATTCATTCATAAGTAAATAAAATAAGATTTCAAAATATCGTTTTTGAGCAAGTCAACTACATTTTGAACATATCTTTATAGAGACATTACTTACAGTGGACTTGAACAACCATTGGACTTCAGGTGTCCAACCTACACAAAACACATAATAAATATACCTTGTAACATGTAATGACCCTCACACTGTCCTAACCATACTTGCATGCATTTATCTGATTCTGTCCTATTAAACTTGCATTTCAAATCTTGTCATTGTTTTGCTTAAGTATTATGGCATGCTTTGTACCTTGCTTGGTGTGAATTTAGCCGAAGTCATCCTGAGCCTAGGTCACCTTTGAACCTCTTATATCTTGGAAATTTCTTTGGTTGACCTTCACCATCACTTGGCATGTCGGCCGAGATGTCACTACCTAGGCCGAGGTATTCATCGCCAAGGCCGAGATGTGTATTATCTAGGCCAAGATGCTACCCTTGAACCCAAGTGATCTTGTTCCTAGATTGGTACGACCTAGACCGAGGTGTGGCACATCTAGGCCGAGGTGTGGCACAGCTAGGCCAAGTGTTGTCCTTTCCAGCCGAGGTTATTGTCCCTTGCTTGCCGAAGTCTTGTTGTTAGCCGATGTCATTACTTGTCGGAGTGCCCTGGCCGCACAGCTTGTTGAATACACTTTGTCATAGTTTTGTCTTTTCACTCAGTCACTTTTTGAGGAGAACCAACCAACCGTTGCCACGTGCCCCTGCAGAGGGTTAAGTCAGCCGGCAGAGCTAGAAACATGTCATTTTTGTATCATATCTTGTCTTTTTAGAGAGAGAAGCTCTAGGGAGAAGAGGAAGAAGTTCTTGAGGGAGAAATAGATTTCCAAGCTTGATCCTTAGAATTCAAACCGTTTGATTTGTGCTTTGAGGTTAGAATCTTGATCTACTCTTGTTGTTCTCATCGTTCATCTAGCTACATTGCATGATCGAATCTGTTCTGCATGCCATGCATGGATTTAAAGTTTGGTTTTAGAAAGAGAAAGTGTTATCCATGTGTTCTTGGAGGAAAGTCTTGTTTTGATCCGAAAGCTTGTATTGAGAACCATGTTTTTTTGTGTTTGTTTTCGAAGGATCTTCAAGTCTGGGTACCCAGGTCTATGTTTTCGAACTCATAGCATGAAATCTCAGATTTTGTAATAACACGTTGTGATTGAGCATTCATATTTTTCATGTTCTTCATGTTCTTCAGCAGAGGGAAACCCAGACTTTCCCGACTTCATTTCCTTGAATGTGGCCCTCGGAACCGCACCTCGGCAAGGAGGTGTGGAACCTCGGCCAAGACCTGGTCGGTGCCCAGCATGTTTTCCCGAGATGAGAAACTGTGTTTTGTTTTGATTTGACTTAGTTTTTGAAGAATGACGAGATCATCTGTATGCATGTGAAGCTTGTTTGAAAGTGCATTCAATAGACTTTGCCATGTGTTTGTAGGACTTGGACTTGCCTTGACCCCGACGTTTGAAGAACTATGTGAGTGGTATTTTTAATAAAGTTATGTTATTAAGTTTTGATAAAGTTTTGCCTTGCTTGTTTGGAAAAGTATTTGTTAAGCATGAATGACTATCCCTATTTTGTGTATCAAGTATTAGCTTTGGTTTTGACAATCTTTGGAAGTCCGTACATGCTAGGGGACTATAAGTATTTGTAGCACAATCTTTGGAAGTCCGTACGTGCTAGGGGACTATAAGCATTTGTAGCATAATCTTTGGAAGTCCGTACGTGCTAGGGGACTATAAGCATTTGTAGCACAATCTTTGAAAGTTCGTACGTGCTAGGGGACTATAAGCATTTGTAGCACAATCTTTGAAAGTCCGTACGTGCTAGGGGACTATAAGCATTTGTAGCACAATCTTGAAAAGTCCGTACGTGCTAGAGGACTATAAGCATTTGTAGCACAATCTTGAAAAGTCCATACGTGCTAGGGGACTATAAGCATTTGTAGCACAATCTTTGAAAGTCCGTATGTGCTAGGGGACTATAAGCATTTGTAGCACAACCTTTGTTAATGTCATCCCTTGGAACTTGAAAGCCTTGAAAGACTTTAATTGTTGAGACTTGAAAGATTTGTTAGATAAACTTGATTTGCCCTTGGATTTTGTACAAGATGCGATGTGCCTTGATTTGATAAAGATTTCGGTTATCATTCATGTAAACCCCTTTATTATTTATACCATTCACTGAGTATCCAAGCTCATCCCTCTCTATATATATGTAGGTGACGAACAAGACGGCGGTGACGCCTAGACGTGCTTGCAATTTGTTTTGGATTTAGCATTTTTGTAGCATCTTGAAGATCATGTTTCTTGGTTGTATTCCCTTGTATTTTGTATTTGACGGCTTGAGAAGCCTTTTGGTCAAAATGTATTTTTATACTTCTTTTTGTTTGTATTCAAGATTGTAAAGCTATGTAATGATGTATGCCATTCCATTTGACTTATGCACAGCTCTTATGGACTACTTAGCTTTAAATTTATTGCTTTCGCACTTGTAAGCCCCATATGTATACTCTGTTGTGTGTGAAACCTTGCAAGTTGGCCTTGGGTAATTGTGAATTACTGGCCATCATGGCACCATTCTACTAGGGGCGGAATGGGGTCGTGACATAACATCCTCTTAGCAAACATCTTTGATCCAATACAATTCTGATTCAATTCAATTCAATTCTTTAGGTAAGTTTCTAACTTATTACTTCCCTTATGAAGTCTAAACACTGCTTAATAATGCCTAGAGAAACATGGAAGTGAAAAGATGCACATGAAAGTATTTCTAAAAAATTGCTGAAAACAGAGTGTTC
The DNA here is from genome assembly GCF_055761805.1 of Camellia sinensis. Classification (NCBI taxonomy): domain Eukaryota; kingdom Viridiplantae; phylum Streptophyta; class Magnoliopsida; order Ericales; family Theaceae; genus Camellia; species Camellia sinensis. The sequence continues at coordinate 59,646,895 of NC_138970.1, forward strand.
GCTCGAGTGGTCTGGTCAGTCTGCAAAAGTACTGGATGCTCGAAATCTAGGCTCGATGGTCGCTCAAGCCATGTGTTATGAGAACTCAGGTCTCTCGAGCAAACTATTGGTCGGTCGAGCGATGTGCAATACCTTTGCAAAAATACTGGATGATTATGAAGTACACTCGAGTTGTAACTTCACTGCTCGAGTGATGAGATCGAAAACTAAGTTTTCAAAACAAAATTTTGAGCTATCAAAACACAAGTTTAAGTCCTAAAGCTTGCATGGCTAGTTCAAACATGCGAAGACACTTAATAAATATTGAATAGTTGATCATTGACAAACCATAGACCCAAAATCTCTTTCAATTCACAAAAGCAAACTCAAAACTTCACAATTTAGCCATGCATGTAAAGAATTCAACTATTTTCTTTCAAAATGCCTACATATGAAGTAATGAGTGTAAAATCATGAAGAATTCTTAAAAACAACAAGTATGAACTCCATGCATGTAAGAATTTTTGAAAAACCAAACTAAAAAATGATGAATTATGCATGCATGTCCACATTAAGCCAATTCTCACCATCATTAAGTTAATTCTATAATTTCCTTAACAATTACATGAAATTCACCCTAATTACCTGATGAATTCAACTCTTAGATGAATTGTTTACAAGAATTAAGGTTGTAGTTCTTACCTAAAGCTTGAATTGATGATCTCCTACACAAATTCCTGTAATTTTCCTCATTTTCTTCACAAATCTTCTTCTTTTTCTTCTTCTTCTTCTTCTTCTTCTTCTCTCTCTCTCTCTCTCTCTCTCTCTCTCTAACATCTTAGCTCAAATGTATAAAATTGAGTTCTAATCCTCATTAAGCACATCTCTATACCATTGATTAGATTAGGCCAATTAAGTTGACTTAAGGTTAATTAATCAAGTTTAATTCTAATTATTTTTATCTAATTAATTTTAATCTGAATCAAAGTTTAATTAAGCTTCTCAATAGGTTCTAAATATTCTGATTAGTCCATTAAACTTGTCAATTTCGATTTCTAAATTTATCTAGGCCTTCAATTTCTAATTCAAAACAAGCATTCTTACAAATATTTCATAATCAAACATATATAAACAAAATTAAGCACATAAAAATGCAAATTCACATAATAATATAATATGGAATAATGATATGCATGTTGGGGTCATCACACAATGATATTGTCCAAAGTCTTTGATCATTTGTTCCAAAGACCAATGGTAGCCATAGTACACTTGAGTCCTTCTTCTTTCTTGATGACTAGCTCTTCCAAGGCAGCTTGAGATATCTCAAGAGTTTCAATCTTTTCTTCATATGTTGCATAGATTTGTTGTAGCTCATTTTTCTTTGTCTCACTCAAGAGTTTTGCACAAAGAGTTTGTCGATCATTAGAGATCTTGATGGCATCATTCCTAGTCTTGGAAATCTCCTCATTTAGTTTGTCATTCTCATTTTCACAAGCTTTGAGTTTGATAATGAGTTTGTCATTCAATTTAAATAAGTTAAGATATTCCTTATACAACTTTTTATAAGCTTGCTGAAACTCTTCATCATCACTCCTTGAGGATTTATCATCAGTGACATTCTCAACCGGCCTCTTAGATTACTCTATTTGTCCTTCAGCTCCGGAAACTGCCATGAAAGCAAGAAATTGTTCATGCTCCTCTTCCTCTTGAGCCTCGTTGTCACTTTCATTCTTATCAGACTCTGATTCATCATCCCAAGTGATAGCAAAAGCTTTCTTGGCTAAAACCTTGGCATTCATAGCATTGGACTCTTTCAGAGTTCCTTTGTATTTTTCCTTTCTTCTTCTTAGTTATAGAATCTTTGGATTTATGAATTGATTCCAAAATATTATGCATCTTTTTTAGAGAAAAAAAAAACTTTAAATTATTTTACAAAAGCATCCATACTCTTGGAATCAAACTCACAATTCTCATTGGAATTCTTTCCAACTCTATAAGTACTATTAAAAACAATATCATCTTTTTGTTTCTTTTTGAAATTTATGTGTGCCTCATAGGTTTAAAGATTTCCAACCAAATAATCTAGCTTGAGGTTGTCAACATCTTGAGCTTCCTCAATAGCCGTAACTTTTGGTTGGAACCGATCGGGTAAGGACCTTAAAATGATTCCCACAATCTTGGATTCCAGTATTTTTTCACCTAAATTGAAGCTGGAATTTACAGTGTCACTCAACTTTGCATAAAATTCATCAAATGTCTCATTATTTTTTATTGAAAGGTCTTTGAAACTAAAAGTGGGCCTCTGAAGTTTTGAGCGTTTAACCGAAAGAGTGTCCTCATGAATAGTTTGTAAGATTCCTCAAGCCTCTTTTACGACTTGACAATTACAAATATGACTAAACTTTTCTGGTGTGATGGCGCAAAAGAGATAATTGATAGCTTTACTATTCCAGCTACTATTTTGGTAATCAATTGTGTCCCATTTATCAATTGATTAGGGGAATGTTACTCCATCAATGGTAATCATCAGTTCGGTTCACCCACACATAATGGATTGCCAAACTTTTTCATCAATCAATTTTAAAAATGCTCTCATCTGAGTTTTCTAAAAAGAATAATTGGATCCGTTAAGTAGGGATGATCAAACTGTAGAATTCCCTTCACGAATTGAATCCATTATCACAAATTAAATAAGATCTCGCTCTAATAGTTTTGAAAAAAAAATAAAAATTGAGTGACCTTCATTGACACCAATTGAAAAATCTAAAATTCCTGAGATACTGATTTGTGATTATGTTTCAATTTTAAATAATGAATAACAATCATTATCAAACAATCAAAGACAAATCGACACAACGATTTAACATAGAAAAATCATAATTGGAACGCCTCCAGTTGTGATAAAAAAATCACAGGCCAAAGCTACAAAACAATCTACTAAGAAGACAAAAAAGAAATTATCCAAGCGTACCCTCAATTACCTAGCAAATCCACACCCGAATTGAATCGATCACAATGCGCTTCTTCCACTACCATCTTCACCTCGGAATTGTCTTGCCCAACGCTGAATCTACAATGCCAATATCGAATCTACGATGATAAGCCACTCCGGAATCCATCAAAGTTTCAGGACCAAATTCCTCAGAATCCACCAAAGAATAACTCTCTCGCTCTCTTTTGTGAACAAAATAATAAAAACAACCCTTGATGTTTGACAATCTATAGTTCGTTGATCAATGGATCACCTTTTATACACCAAGGAAACTCATATAAAATAGCCTTCATTAGAAAACACTTTGTCTTTTCTTGTTCTCTAAAATTTTGGACGACTTAAACCCTAAAAACAGCGAACAACGCACTTTATAGAAAACAAGAGTGCGAAGACTGCTCGAGCGATGTGAGTAAAAGTGGTGCAAAATATATAAGTCGACCGCTCGAGCTCAACTTTCGCTGCTCGAGCAATAAAACTTGTTTCCCAGAAGTTCAAGCGCTCTGTAAAAGGACTAGAAGATGCCATTCACTACTCAAACGCACAAATGACCACTCGAGTAGTCAAACAACTTTGGTTTCGTGGTCGTTGCCCCTCGACATAGTCAGCGAAGTGGCAAATATAAAAGCCTCAAGATCACAAACTTCTCTACATAGGCACAATTTGAGTTGGATTTGTACCCAAACACTCACATCCTCACTGAAACATAAGAACGAATAAAATTACAACTGAAAGATGTTTTGTTGCCAATTACAAAAACTTAACAATTGTAAATTTTTTGTTCAAATTGAACTTAACCAATTTCAAAATGCATTCAAATCAAAGTTAAATTGAGGATAGAGGATTCATACCTCTTAAACTTTTGAATTGGAAACTTAAACAAATTTCAAAATATATTCAAATTTAACTCATTCACTTTTTGAATTGATCTCCAACGAATTTTAATCATGTTAAATTTTAGTAGCTTAATTTCTATAATACATATAAATCAAGCTGAGTTAAACGAAATTGTAGGTTGCTTGCCTAAAAAGTAAACAAGATTTGCATTGTGTTTAGACTTAGGCCTCGTTTGGGAACAGGCTAATTTAGTAACTTTTTGGCTTTTTGGCTAAAAAGGTAGGTAAAAAAAACTTGTATGTTTGGGATTATTTTTTGGCTAATTACGAAAAGATGTGCAAAAAGTAGAGAGAAAAGAAAATCTTTGACTTTTTGGTATGGGTTGTTGGCTTTTTGGCTAATTTAGTAACTTTTTAACTAATTGACTAAAATAGCCTCTTGCCAAACGAGGCCTTAATTTGTTTAAAAATAGTTAAACAAATATTTAATGAATCCGAGTCAAACTCAATAAATTTGATTCGTTTTACAACTTTATAGATTGCACATCTTATGATGACCAAAATTCACTCGACAAAATCAAAAATACGAATGTCAACATTTTCTCATTTACCATCAAATTCGATGAGTGAAAATTCTTATTGTCATGTATTTTCTAGCGGATGTAGATATTTTCCGTTACATGTTTGTAATAAAGGATTTTCATTACATATCTTATGATTATGACATACAAATAAAAATATATAATTATTTTAAATTAAAAAAAAAATCATTATACTTACTGTTAGATAATATAATGAAACCTCTCAATTACAAATATGTAATGGATTGCAGTCCTTTTCTACCAATCTAATTTGTAATTTTTTTTTTTTTTAATGGGATCTAATTTGTATAACCATTATTACTTTCTTGTTTTGTCTTTTTTCTTTCTTTGTTTTTTTGGTGATGGATTATGTAGTAGTTGGTTAATTCTATAGAATTAATCCAATTGCATGGCCAAGCCAACTTGATGAACCCTTTCACAAGAAACCCAAAGGTAGACTTTACTAAGACTGACCCCCATGACGTTTGGCCTCTCTCCCTCCATCCCCATGTCATGCCCTTGGGACTTATTCATTAGAAGAAGATACAGAACCAGTAGAAAATCAGTACAACTTCTCACCTACTCACACTCACACACCACTACACGAAACCACCAAACCAACTCTACACTACACACAATCATCAAAATTCGAATCCAATAAATTAACCAAAATGTAATGGCATTGATTAATTTGATCCACCCTTGAAAACGCAATTCTTCCCTCTCCTCTTCTTCCTATATATCACACTTTTTTCACTTCTCAATCACCAACCAAACAACACAAACACTCCCTCGAATGTCTCATGTTGGTGCTGCCGATACCATGTCGTCTTCCTCGCTTAGCAGCGACACACCATTTTTGGGTGCGAGACAAATCATGGAGCTCCAAGAATTCACCCGAAAACCCAAACACACCGTCTCTCACACTCTCGGCGAGCTTTTACAGCTCGTCGGCGACGCCCACACCTCGCCGGACCACCGCGTCCTCGTTATGCCCTTACCGGAACCGGCCTCATTTCCGTTCATTCTCTCTTTTAACAATCTTACTTATAGCGTGAACGCTAGCCGGAAAATGGCAATTCCGGCGTGTTTTACGACCCGTGATTTGCCGGAGGAGAGGAAGATTTTGCTGAATGATATCTCCGGCGAGGCAAGGGAAGGCGAGATCATGGCCGTTCTTGGGGCTAGTGGGTCCGGGAAATCGACGCTGATCGACGCGCTCGCTGATCGGATTTCGAAAGAGAGCTTGAAAGGGACTGTGACTTTGAACGGTGAAGTATTGGAATCGAAGCTTTCGAAAGTGATTTCGGCTTATGTCATGCAAGACGACTTACTGTTTCCGATGTTAACAGTCGAAGAAACTCTAATGTTCTCGGCCGAGTTTCGGCTTCCGAGGACTCTCTCGCCGTCGAAAAAGAAAGCCAGAGTCGAAGCTCTGATCGATCAATTGGGTCTCCGAAACGCCGCCAAGACGGTGATCGGAGACGAAGGCCATAGGGGAGTTTCGGGCGGCGAACGACGTCGTGTTTCGATCGGAACCGACATAATTCACGACCCGATCGTGCTTTTTCTCGACGAACCCACCTCGGGGCTTGACTCGACGAGCGCGTTCATGGTGGTGAAGGTACTGCAGAGAATCGCTCAAAGCGGAAGCATAGTTATTTTGTCGATTCATCAGCCTAGTTACAGAATCCTCAACTTGCTCGATAGTTTGATCTTTTTATCGCGCGGACAGACCGTTTTCAGCGGGTCTCCCACGAGTCTTCCGGCGTTCTTTTCCGAATTCGGACATCCGATTCCGGAAAACGAAAACCGGAGTGAATTCGCTCTCGATTTTATTCGAGAACTCGAAGAGTCTCCCACCGGAACCAAAAACCTAGTCGATTTCAACAAATCATGGCGAATCAAAAACAGTCTCTGCAGCCACACAAACAATCGGCCAACCCAGTCTCTCAAAGATGCTATAAATGCAAGTATTTCGAAAGGAAAGCTAGTTTCAGGCTCGACAAGCGTGAATTCTTCAGATCTGACTACTTCTGTTCAGAAATTCGCAAACCCATTCTGGATTGAATCGATCGTGATCGCCAGACGATCGATAACAAACTCCCGTCGAATGCCCGAACTTTTCGGGATTCGACTAGGGGCCGTGATCGTCACAGGAGTCATCTTAGCCACAATGTTCTGGAAACTCGACAATTCCCCAAAAGGAGTACAAGAGAGAATCGGTTTTTTCGCATTCGCAATGTCGACAACATTCTACACATGTGCAGAAGCCATACCAGTGTTCCTAATGGAACGCTACATCTTCATGAGAGAAACAGCTTACAACGCGTACCGCCGATCCTCCTACGTCTTCTCTCATGCCATCACCACAATCCCCTCAATCTTCTTCCTGTCCCTGGCCTTCTCCCTCATCACTTTCTTCGCCGTAGGCCTCGCAGGCGGCCTCCCCGGCTTCGCCATGTTCTTCCTCTTCGTCATCGCCGCATTCTGGGCCGGCAGCTCATTCGTAACCTTCCTCTCCGGCGTCGTCTCCCACGTAATGTTAGGCTACACCGTAGTGGTCGCAATCTTAGCCTATTTTCTCCTCTTCAGCGGTTTTTTCATAACCCCAGATCGAATCCCCAAGTACTGGTTGTGGTTTCACTACATGTCTTTAACCAAGTACCCGTATGAAGGCGTTTTACAGAACGAGTTTAGCGACCCGAACAAGTGCTTTGTGAGGGGGGTGCAGATCTTCGATAACTCGCCGTTGGGGGCGGTGCCGGGGGCGCTGAAGCTGGAGTTGTTGAAGACAATGAGCAAGACTCTGGGCATGAATATTACTAGCTCTACTTGCTTGACTACTGGTTCTGATATATTGAGGACTCAAGCTGTTACTGATATAAGTAAGTGGAATTGCTTGTTGATCACTGTTGGGTTGGGGTTTTTCTTTAGGATTCTGTTTTATTTTGCTTTGTGTTTTGGGAGCAAGAATAAGAGAAGCTAGAAGATTTGGGATTGTTATTGTTGTTGTTGTGGGATTTGGGAACAATTGGAACTGCAGACAATGAGATTTGGCGGGAATGTGACTTTGTAATTTTAATTTTTTTTAAATATTTATTAAGGACTTTAATTATAGATTTTAATTTAGTTTCAATAATGTTATGTATCATGAAAGAAATATCATAAAAAGTCTTTATAAAGATTTTTTGCCTTCTGATTAATTTGTAATATTTTATTATATGTTATGTAATCATTCTTAAATTAATTTTATAAAAATTTTCATAATATTTATTTGATAATAGGTAACATTACTCATTTGGTTTTATTATTATTGATCTTTTGTTCAGATTGTTGTTTGGTAATTTGGCAGTTTGGTTGTTTGGCTTTTGGCTTGATGCTGTTTCAGGCAAGTCCCACCTAACCTAGCTAAATGCGTGGGCTAACGGCATCTCAAATGGTATAGTCAAAGAGTAATTTAGGTATCAGAAAAGAAATAGATGAAATGTTTTGTGAAATTTTTTTATCATTTAATTAATGTGATATTTTATTGTATATATAATTTAAAAATTTAGAATTTTTATTAAATTTTTAGGATACTTTAGTATTACTCGTAACTAAAAGTATATGTTAAAGTGTTTTATATAATAACAGAGCCACAATAGAACTGGAGGGTCACATGCCCCCCTCGATTTTTGATAATTCTATTAATATCCTAACATATATAAATTATATCTTATATATCCTTTATAAAATTGTAATAGTTTCCCCCTTAAAATTGTAATAATGTTCCTTTATTAAGGATTTTCATTCTAATTACAAAGATTCTACTAAAATGAATCTTTTACCATACGCTTCCATATATAAGTTATGATATTTTGTAATATTAATATCTTAAATTATTAGAACTAAATTATTTCCGGTTATAAGTAAAGGGCCATAATAAATAATAACCAAACACCGGTCATAACCTAAAAATAATCTCAATAGATCATAATTAAGTCATAACTAATATCACAATGAATTATAATAAATGATCATAACCAAAATAACAGCCACAAGAAATTATAAATAAGTTATAATCAACACTACAACGAGTCATAATTAATATCATAATGCGTCATAACCATACAACGATCATAGCTGCGATGTACAATACACATTTTTTTGCGATGTGTTTTATAAAATTTTTCTATTAAAATACATCATTTCTATCTCGATTTATTTTATTTTATAATTTTCCAATATACTTATAATAGTTAATCTCCATTATTTTTATAAAATTCAACTTCAAATCCCTCAATTTGAAATTCATATTTATCCAAATGGACTTATAATATATAAGTTTTGTAATATTTCATTATTGTTTATTATGAAAAAAAATCAATATTGTCATTAATTTGTACCTCTATGTTAAATTTCTAACTCCGTCAATGATTTTATATAGGGGTGAGCTTGGTCCGGATTGGATCGGATTGGGGGAAAACCAGGACCAATCCGTTATTTACGGTTCCTGAAAAATTGGAACCAATCCAATTCGTTTAAATCATGGAACCAATCCGAACCAATCCATTTAAACACGGATTGGATCGGTTTAGAACCACGGATTCACATAATTAAATAACAAAAAAATATATATGTAACACTTTAATTTCATAAAAACATAAACAAAGCGCTATATTAGTTTCACAATACTGTTCTAGAATTTAAACAACCATAAGAAAATTGATTTCACCATAAGTATTTAAGCTATTACAAATTAAAACTAAAAACTAACAAACAAAAGTAATAAAAGAAGATATTATGCGGGTTTAGGTTTGAGTTTAGGTTTTATATGGAATAAGAGAAGATACTATGGGGAGGATGTATAATAAAAATATAGACTATTTGTATACGGTCCGGATCGGTTCCATTCCGGAACCGTGGGGTTCAATCCGGAACCAATCCGTGGACTACGGATTTTTAATTGTTCAATCCGGAACCGAACCACGGATTCAAAAAATCAATCCAAACTTATCGGATTAGACTGGACTGGATCGGATTACGGATTTCACGGATTCCTTACTCAGCCCTAATTTTATATAATAAAAAATGATAAAAGTAAGACTCATTTGTGTTTGTTAAGTTTTTTTTTTTTTTAATTTAGATGGAATAATTATGTGTGTTAAATTATGTAGGTGTTTGGCAAGTTGGATTTGGAGGATTTTTAGCTAGAAATCACAAAAATATAAAATAGACTAAAATAGTCAATAAGGCAAAATGTTACATCAAATCTATAATTTTTTCACTTTTTCTCTCACAAACATTATATACACTTACAAAAAATCTAACTATCTTTTCGAATATATAAATTTTAACCTACTAAAATAACTAAAAATTAAAATAATTTACTAAAATAGCCAACTCTCGGAACCTATGTATTATGTTTGAAAAGTGGATTTTTTGTAAGTTTTTTTAGTTGTAGGATATTATTGGAAAAAAAAAAATTTTTGGAAGATAGTTGGGTTTTTTTATGGTTGAATGTGATGTTTGTGAGGGAAAAAGTAAAATGATTATGAGGTTTGATGTGATATTTTATTTAGATTTGTTTTTTTTAGTTTTATAACTAATTTGTCTTTTAGTGTAAAAAAATTAAAAAAAAAAAACAAAAAACTAACTTCCCAAATGTAAGAGTGGGAAGGGACCTACTAAAATATATAAATATATATTGTATTAAAAAAATAAATTGAAAAATATGGAAAATATTTTTTTTTGATCGGCAAAGAGAAATCTTTATTGATGAAAGTATACAAGAAGGATACAAGACATCAATAAAGAGGAGCTATAAGCTTACTGAAGCTCGAAGCTCCAAAATGAAAGAGCAGAACAACAACACAAAAGGGAACAAAAAGACTCAACAGCCTGCAAAACAAATGCAGGACACAGATGAAGCCAACCCATTAGCCTAGTTCATCTGGACAGCAAGGAAGTAAGGTGTGGACACCCAGAACTGAGCCATAGCAGATTCTATGCCGGGAAAGAATTAGATGAAACCCTGTTTTGCTTCCATTAGAACAACCATACTGCATGGCATATAAACTTCAATGTTGCACAGAGGCAAACCAGAACTACTCCTCTGGCCTTATATCAGAATTTCCATTAGAACTACTCCTCTGGCCTTATTCCAGAATTTCCACCCAACAGAGCATCATGCATACCCAAGCCTGCTGAAGTTCATTCAACATACCAGACAGCCTAACAACAGGTCACAGACGCATACCTGGCAGACAGCCTATCCACAAACCAGGAGCCTAAACCCACACTGACATACCCTTCACATACCACCCACAGACCCACCCAAGCACCTTCTAATTTGACTTAAATTGTAGATGAAGTCCTGCACTGTAAAGTAGAAATCTGGAAAGTAAGGTTTTACCCAAAAGGCAATCTGAAGCTTGATTACCTCACAAAGATCTTCCAGATTCGGGGTGATTGCACTGAACACACACTCATTTCTGCACTTCCAAGTGGACCACATTACAACCATCGGAATTACTCCCCAAATCTTCCTTTCTAACTTCCTCAACTTCCCTCCTGCCCACCACCAGAGAAGGGTCTCCACCGAGCCAGGAATAACAGCTTGGGTATCCCACCATCTCAGCATTTCTGCCCAGATTTTCCACACAAAGGGGCACCAAATTAGTACATGGTTCACTGATTCACTTTCACTGCCACAGAACACGCACGTTGTAGAGGCTCCCTGATCAAGCACACCCAAACGCTGTAAATACTCCTTGGTCTTTACTCTCCCCTTCCATGCAAACCAACAGAAAACCTGCACCTTGGGAGGGATAAGCTTTAGCCATATCAGTTTTGTTATGCTCAAGGTATCACCTGCAGAAGCCAGAAAGGACTTGTACAGATCTGCCACAGTTAGGATTCCAGAAGAAGAAGCTAGCCAGACAGACTGGTCAGGACAACCAGGACGCAGGTCAGGAGCTTCAAGCAGTATATTTAGGAGCCTAGCCAGATCCAGCTTCTCCCAATCATACAACTCCCTCCTAAAAGCCAGAGCCCAATCCCCTGCTCTGATTTTCTTATCAACCAAAATGCTCAAGGTCTCCTTCTTTTCCAAAGACAGCCTGAAGAGAGTAGGAAATTCATCCTTCAAACACCCAGAACGACGCCAATTATCAGCCCAAAAGCTTATCCTCTGCCCATCCCCTACCTTCAACTGAAAATTGTTCAAGTAATGCTCCTTAAGGCTAGTGCACTGATCAGCAGCAGAGATGATCCCCCTCCAAATTGGTGAGAATTTATTTGACGGAGTGAGTGATGGAATCCAACCACCCACCCCCATCTTATATTTACTGCATATAACTCGTTTCCACAACGCATCCTTCTCACAAGCAAACCTCCACCACCATTTGATTAACAGACACTTATTCACATTTCTCAAATTCCTGATACCCAACCCTCCTTGGTCCATACCTTTAGACAAATCCTCCCATTTAATCATGTGGATTTTCCTATCCTGTTCGGATCCACCCCATAAAAAGGTAGCTTGGAGCCTGTCCAACTCTGAAGCAACTCCTTCAGGCAACTTAAACAACGATAAATAAAACACTGGCAAGGCTGAGGTTACTGTTTTAACAAGTATGAGCCTCCCCGCAAAAGACAACATCTTCCTCTTCCAACCAGCCAGCTTACTTTTAACCTTATCCACAACTGGTTTCCAAGTGGCCTTCTTTCTTGGATTAGCTCCGAGAGGTAGCCCTAAGTAAGTGAGTGGTAATTTTTTAACCTTGCAATTCAACACTGCAGCCATTTCATTCATCCTAGCCGTAGAGACACCCACACCACATACCACACTCTTATGAAAATTTATTTTAAGACCAGACAAAATTTCGAAACATCTTAGCACCCTTTTCAACTTTCTCACCTCTTCCACCTCAGCTTCACAAAATAGGAGTGAATCATTTGCGAACTGTAAGTGAGACAATAAGACTCCCTTAGATCCTACCTTCACCCCTTTAATAAGATTTAGCTCACAAGCTCTACTCAACAACAAGTGGAGACCCTCTGTAACTAGGTTAAACAAGAAAGGAGACAGTGGATCACCTTGCCTTAGACCCCTTTGAGGGCTAAACTCTTCAGTTGGGGAACCGTTGACTAGAACTGAGACTCTTGTACTTGTAATACACTCCTTCATCCAGTTGACCCACTTAGCTCCAAACCCAAGCTTCTTCAACATAGAGAAAAGGAAGCCCCAATTTATGGAATCATATGCTTTTTCAAAATCCAACTGGATAAGTACTCCCTTCTTCTTTGCTTTCTTCCAACCCTCAACAACCTCATTCGCAATAAGCACACCATCTAGAATATTCGGCCCACTTAAGAACGCAGACTGGGGTTCACTAATGATAAATGGCATGACAGATTTCAATCTCTTAGCCAGCAGTTTTGGTGCTACGGAAAGCTGAAAAAAGTCGGAGCAGGCGTGCCCACGACAACAAACAACACAAAAAAATAAAATTAAGTAAATAAATAAATAAATAAATTATTAAAAGTCAATTTTTAATTTATTCTAAGACACACCATCTCTTACATAAAATAATAATAAAAAAATAAAAAAATCAATTTTTAATCATCTTTTCAAAACATCCCCCCTCTCTCGCCCTCCTATTCCGTATTCATTAACTGCCTAGCTAATAGCATCCACATTAAGCTGACTACTATAATTTTAGGACAAAAATTACTTAGTAAGATATAAAATCATTTCTTTATCAGTTTTGTTACATTAAAATTAAATTTGACATTATTATAGTAAATCGTTACATATAAGATATACTGTTCACAAGTTATATAATATTTTATCATTTATTTTTAAGAGTAACCAAATATCTTGCCAGTCATCTGTCTAGACATCCTATTAGACAACCAGCTACTATATCATTTTTTTTAATATGAAATATAACATTTCATCATTTATTATCGGACATCTGATCAGTCGTTTAACCGGACCGAATGACCAACTGTTCATCATTATTATTATTGTTATTATTATTTGAGAAATATGGCAAGAACCTTCTAGAAGCTACTGTGGATAGTTATTTGCATAATTCAATAGATCATAAAAATAAATATTTTATAAAATAAAATTTTAGAATAAAAAGCCCGACAAAGGTGTATATACAAAAAAAATACTAAATAAAATAGAAAAATAATAATTTTTAAATTATAATTTAGTTCAAATTTGTAGAACATGATGTGAATACTCTAACTGCAGTGAGCACGTTCACAAAAGGATTTAGCTTCTCTTTAATCTCATATCAGACTAGAGGGTACTGTTGAACCATTAAGGGTTCACTACGAGTCCCGTTTCGATAATCCAAATCGTTGGATGTGTAAAACTCGTCGAGTACTATATAACTATAAAAAATCACATTTATCGGATATCGATAGCTATGTGATCAAATCAGTTTTGTATTAAAAAAATGAACAGTGAAAAAATAAACAGTTGACAGAAATCTGATCCGATGAAATAGCTATCGATATCCAATTAATGTGATTTTTTATAGGCATATAGTACTCGACAAGTTTTTTACATTAAAACGATTCGAATTATGAAAACATAACCCGTAGTGAACCTTTACAGATCCAACAATATCCTCAAGTCGATCTGAGACTGAACCTTAACAAAATTACTAACACCACATTTATATCCATTGGAACGAAAAATGAAAGAGTGAAGTTTGCTATTTGGAGCCACCTAACAAAGATGCTCTAAGGTATCTATACGGGGAGCAGATATTCCGGCAAGCCCGTACTCCTTTCTTCCGAGCTCCGTTTATGTCCGATCACCTGCGAACAAATAACGGTGAGCTACCCGGCGGTGTGTGACCGGAAAAACCCTCCGACGATCAAGTTAGCACACACCTTAGGATAGAGAGAGAGAGAGAGAGAAGTGTTTGAGTGTAAAAATTTCCTTACCAAGTGTTCATCTCCCCGTATGGGGGGCACAGACATGCTTATATACCCTCTGCGCCCCATATCCACTCCCAGTCATCTCCTGACACGTGGCTCCGCTATCCCATCTGTCAGCATAAACCTTGCCGATCATCACTTAATCTCAACTGCCTGCCTACTCAGCAGGAGCTCGGCAGCCGAGCTGCTCTATCCACGGCCGTGCTATGCTTCATACCCAAGCACCTCACTGGATAAACCCCAGAGAGGACCGGGCTAGGTGGCATCTCGGCAGAGCCTAGCCCGGGCACCTCCTGTGGTCGGCCTTCCTGCAGATCAAACGATTTCCTCGGTTGACCACGCCTTTCCGGGCGCCGGTCACTCAGCTTGTCTGGCTTCAGCCATCCTCTGATCAAGCAGCTCGGTCATAATTAAGTCATAACTAATATCACAATAAATTATAATCAAAGATCATAACCAAAATAACAGTCACAATAAATTATTACTAAGTTATAATCAACACTACAACGAGTCATAATTAACATCATAATGTGTCATAACCATACAAAGATCATAGCTGCGACGTACAATACACAATTTTTTGCGATGTGTTTTATAAAAAATTTCTATTAAAATGTATCATTTCTATCTCGATTTATTTTATCTTATAATTTTCCAATATACTTATAATAGTTAATCTCCATTATTTTTTTAAAATTCAACCTCCAATCCCTCAATTTGAAATTCATATTTATCCAAATGGACTTATAATATATAAGTTTTGTAATATTTCATTATTGTTTATTATGAAAAAAAATCAATATTGTCATTCATTTGTATCTCTATGTTAAATTTCTAACTCCGTCATTGATTTTATAAAATAAAAAATGATAAAAGTAAGACTCATTTGTGTTTGTTAAGTTTTTTTAATTTAGATAGTATAATTATATGTGTGTTAAATTATGTGCGTGTTTGACAAGTTGGGTTTGAAAGATTTTTAGCTAGAAATCACAAAAATAAAAAATAGATTAAAATAGTCAATAAGATAAAATATTATATCAAATTCATAATTATTTTACTTTTTTTCTCACAACTATTATATATAATTACAAAAAATCTAATTATCTTTTCAAATATATAAATTTTAACCTATTAAAATAACTAAAAACTAAAATAATTTATTAAAATAGTCAACTCTCAGAACCAATGTATTATATAAATATATATTGTATTAAAAAAATAAATTGAAAAATATGGAAAATGAACCTTTTGGTGTTGCGGAAAAGCTGGAAAAAGTCGGAGCAGGCGTCCCCCCCCCCCCCCCAAAAAAAAAATAAAAAAAATAAAAAAAATAAAAAATAAATAAAATTGATTAAAAGTCAGTTTTTAATTTTAAGACACACCATCCCTTACCTGAAATAATAAAAAAATATTAAAAAGTTTTTTAATTACCTTTTCAAAACACCCCTCTCACACACACACACACACTCACCCTCTCTTTCTCTCTCTCTTATTCCGTATTCATTAAACTGCCTAGCTAATAGCATCCACATTAAGCTGACTATTATAAGTTTAATGACAAAATTTACTTAGGTTTTGTTTGTCATCTCTTAAAAAAGATAAAAAGTCAAAAAATTACTATCTTATTTAAGTCACATCATCTTATTTAAATTATATCACTTCAAACCTAACCCATACTCAACCCATATTTTATTAAAAGTCAAAAAGTGCACTTATTTAGAACATTCCAAACAACCCCTTAATAAGATATAAAATCATTTCTTTATCAGTTTTGTTACATTAAAATTAAATTTGACATTGTTATAGTAAATTGTTACATATAAGATACATTGTTCATAAGTTATATAATATTTTATCATTTATTTTTAAGAGTAACCAAATATCTTGCCAGTTATCCGGCTGGACGTTCTGTTGGACGACCAGTTGCTATATCATTTCTTTTAATACAAAATATAACAATTTATCATTTATTATCGGACATCTGACCAGTCATCCGACCGGACCGAATGACCAACTGTGCATCATCACTATTATTATTATTATTTGAGAAATATGGCAAGAACCTTCTAGAAGCTGCTTTGGACAGTTATTTGCATAATTCAATAGATCATAAAAATAAATATTTTATAAAATTAAATTTTAAAATAAAAAGTCTGACAAAGGTGTATATACAAAAAAAATACTAAGTAAAATAGAAAAAAAATAATTTTTAAATTATAATTTAGTTCAAATTTGTTGAACATAATGTGAATACTCTAACTGCAGTGAGCATGTTCGCAAAAGGGTCTACCTTCTCTTTAATCTCAGATCAGATTAAAGGGTACTGTTGGATTCTTGAGGGTTCACTACGAGTCCCGGTTTCGATAATCCAAATCGTAAATATATAGAACTCGTCGAGTACTATATGGTTATAAAAAATCACGTTGATCGGATATCGATAGTTATGTGATCAAATTAGTTTTGTATTAAAAAAATAAACGGTTGACAGAAATCTGATCCAATGAAATAGCTATCGCTATCCGATCAATGTGATTTTTTACAGACATATAATACTCAATGAGTTTTACACATTGAACGATTCGAGTTATAAAAACATAATCCGTAATGAACCTTTACGAATCCAATAATATCCTCCAGTCGATCTGAGACCCAGCACCTTAACAAAATTACTAACACCACATTTATATCCATTGGAGCGAAAAATGAAAGAGTAAAGTTTGCTATTTGGAGCCACCTAACAAAGATGCTCTAAGGTATCTAAAATATTATTTTGCCAGGGTAGTGATATTTTAATTTAAAGTTACTTGTTTTTTAAATTTAATAATGTGATAAATTATTAAAATATTTAAGATAATTTCCTTTTTTTTGTTTTACTTAAGAATAAATTACATTTACACTCCTGAGATTCGAGTTTAATACATATCACTCTCTGACATTTGAAAAATTACATTAACTCTCTTGTCATTGTAATTAT
Organism: Camellia sinensis; assembly: GCF_055761805.1. Taxonomy (NCBI): domain Eukaryota; kingdom Viridiplantae; phylum Streptophyta; class Magnoliopsida; order Ericales; family Theaceae; genus Camellia; species Camellia sinensis. Next base: position 59,664,205 of record NC_138970.1, read on the forward strand.
TTATACGGAATGAAAATATTGAACTCATCCACTCTTTCTTTTCGTGTTTTGCTTTACTTCCTCTGTTTCCCCCCTCCTCCTTTTCTTTACTTTTTTTTTTTTTTAATGTAATTTCCTCTATTTTTCTACTAGGAGGTGTTGCCTTTTATATAAATAGTGGATTTATGAAATGAGACCACATGGGTAGAAATATAATTTCCAGAAGTCAGACGATAAGATGTAATTGAACTAAACCTCAAGAGGTGTCAATGTAATTTACCTTTTATTTAATCATTAACTAATCATCTCTTCTCACAAGTGAGTCTAGAAAATAGACTTCTATATTATTTTTCTTTGGACAAATTATGATGTAAATTCTTGTACTTTGTCATTTTAGTCCCTATAAATTTAATTGGCTCGATTTTGTCTTAATTTGGTCTAATTGATTACAACTCTTAACATTTTTTTATAAAAAATACATACATAAATGTCATGTGTCATATTTTTAAAGGCAAAATTATAAAATTATTCAATTCAATGGGTTCATCTCAACCAATTTAGTGATAATTTTCTTTACAAAAGATTAATGATATTATCAATTAGACTAAATTCAGGTTTTTAATGTTTTCGAGAACAATGTTGAATTATGTTCAGAATTCAATTTTGTCTATAACAGGCTTTCTAGTCTTTGATTGAACAGTACTATTATTTTTCTTTTATTGGAAATCCATTACTTTGTGATATATCAATATCTATTGATGGTATGAAATGATGATATTATATATTTCAATCCTTGAGTGAACTCAGATTAGTGTTTGTTATTTGAAACAATTAGTAGCTTGTGATTATTGAATGGTATGAATATTGTGTTTAATTTTTATCATTCTTTAAAGAGTGCAAAGTGTTTAATTGTTTGAGTAATGTTATAGATTCTAAAAGTTCTATTAAAATTTTTATTAAATATCTTATATGGGTGTGGGACCCCCGCCATGTGGGTCCCATATAGATCTTACATCCATGCAAAATATTTGGTATAAATTTTGATAAAATTTTTAAAATATCCAACATTTTTATAATTGTTTTATCATATAATGGCACGTGATGCTATCTATCATAATGATAATGGTGATTTAGTATATGAAAAAAGAAAATGTTATGAATCTTAAATAATCTATTAAATATTTTATCAAATTTCTTATATGAGTGTAAGATCATAAAAATCCACATATGTATAGATCTCAAATCTATATTAGAGATTTAGGGGTGGTTTGGGATGTTCTAAATAAATACATTTTTTAACTTTTTATGAAATATGGGCGGGTTATGGGTTGGGTTTAAAGTGATGTGGTAGAGAGGTGATGCGACTTAAATAAGATGATGTGATTTAAGTAGGATAATAACTTTTTGACTTTTTAACTTTTTTAGGCCTCTTTTGGAAACAGGCTAATTTAGTAACTTTTTTGCTATTTGGCTAAAATATGAATTAAAAAAAATAGTATGTTTGAGATAACTTTTTGATTTTTTTATGAAAAGATGTGCAAAAAGTAGAAAAAAAAAATCTTTGACTTTTTGATATGGATTGTTAACTTTTGATTTTTTTAGTGATTTTTTGACTTGTTAACTAAAAAAATCACTTGCCAAACGAGCCCTTGTAAAATATTTGATAGATTATACGAAGTCGTAGCATCACCCGAATAGTTTGCCTTCATTTTTTCAAGGTTGTTTGTCATATGAGGAGTGATGGAAACCCCTTCCAATCACCACCCCTATCACCCCCCACACACATGTGGCAGGCGGTGATTGGAGGATAAGGGAAACAAAAAAAAAGAAAAAAAAAATACAATCAATGAGAGAGAGAGAGAGGGGGTCAAAGGGGATGGGAAAAAAATGGAGTCATAGACATTTTTGTTGTCGTATATACACGTGGACCTTGGTGGTATCGTTGTACTTTTTTATTAACAAAAATATTAAAAATTTTAATAATATTATTAAATTTTTTATCAAACATATAGATGGGTACTTATATGGACCCCACATTCATATAACTAATTGGTAAAAAATATAGTAATTTTCTTAAGGCTCTTTTGAGAAAAACTAAAAAAAATCAAAAATTAACTTTTAACTTATTTTTATTTTTTTACATTTTTTACAAAAAAAAAATTAAAAAAACAACTTTTAATCAACTTTCAAAACAATCCCTAAAATTCCTAACATTACTTTTTTATTAATTGCTCCATTTATGTTGGCTTTTTATATCGATTAATGGTTGTCAACCGATTATAATATTATTCTACATGTTTTGATGAATATATGGTGATCCAAATTGAGCGTTTCTAAACTATTGTTTGGAAGAGTATACGCCATGTAAATGACAATTTTTTTTTTGGGCATGGCTTTTGTCCAGTCCTTAATCGGACTGGATCATATTGTTGAGGCCCACCACGGGCCCCGTTTTGATAATCTAAATCGCTCAATGTGTACAAGTCGTCGAGTACTATATATTTAAAAAAAATCACGTTAATTGGATATCGATAGCTATGTGATCAAATCAGTTTTGTATAAAAAAAAAAATAGACGGTGAATAAATTAACGGTTGACAAAAATCTATTTTGATCATATAGCTATCGATATCCGATCAACATGATCTTTACAGACATATACTACTCGACGAGTTCTACACATTGAACGGTTCAGATTATCAAAACGAGACCCGTGGTGGGCCTCCACGGACCCAACAGCACGGTCCAGTCTGATTAAGGACTGGACAGAAGCCATTTCCTTTTTTTTTTTTGGTATCATCATGACAGTTGTTGATATCATAGAAGTTTAAATACGATTATTTAAATAATAGTCTCGTTCTATTCAATTAAATATGAATTGTGCAATCTTTTGATAATCATACAAATGAATAGATTATTGTTTTATTAATAATCATAGTTTTGAGGTTGTTACATAGTTTGTCATAAATAATTATGAAATTTGTGAAGTAGAGTTAGTTCTATGTGTTGTGTGTACTCAATTATGTCAAGTAATGTTTTGAAAATCGGATAGGTGAGCGAATTGAAAAAAGGACCGAGTGGACAGGTCATGGTTCAATCGTCGGGTCGAAGTGATCGAACCGTGACGTCATAATTATATCATAAATATATTTAAAATATATATATTAGAAGTATAAGTATAAAAATGAAAAGAAAAAAAATTAAATTCAACAAAATAATAGAATTTTCAAAATATTTACAAGTTGAGTATACAAACATTAATTTTTGCAAGATGAGTATCAGAATATATAATCAAAAAATTAATTCACCAAACCATCAACTAATAGCTACGAAATCAAAAATTTATTATAAAAATTATTTATGATTTTTTAAAAATATTTAGTGGTTATTACTATTCCATCATTGACTTTTCTTTGCCGCAATGCTTTGTTTGGACATGATAATGACGATAAAAATAAGCATTAAGCAGCTTAAGAAACAGAGCATCAAAAAAGGGAAGCAAGAGACAAAAATATAGCAGCAGACAAAACAAATCGGTTCTTAAAACCCAGTCCCGGTCGCCGGGTTTGACGGTTGAGTCGGCGGTTCTTCCAATTTTTTCATTTTACACCGGTTTTGAGTTATGTCAGGTTTAAAGGGTTTGCTGGACTAGAACAAGATTCGGTCACCAGCCCAACCACTACAGAAAATTACACTTTTGGCAGCCAAATTTGGTGACTAAAAAAAATTTAGTTGCCAAAAGTTGTTGAATTGGTGACCAAACATTATATTAGTCGGCAAAAGTACAAGATTTAGCTACCCATTTTTTTTAGTTAGGGTATATATTGATTATTGGCAACTAAAAAAATGTAGTCACTAAAAATGTCACAATTGGCGACAAAAACAATTTTTAGTCATTAAATATGCCACAATTGGCGACCAACTGGAAATTTTAGTCACTATATAGTTACTTTTGGCTACTAAAATTATTTAGTCGCCGAATGAAAAACCAAAATTTACTTTTCATCTTTGGCAACCAAAAGTTTGGTGGCCAAAAATTTAGTTTTAGTGACTAACTAATATTTCAGTTGCTATATAGTTGGGGTTTCTCTTTAGGATTCTGTTTTATTTTGCTTTGTGTTTTGGGAGCAAGAATAAGAGAAGCTAGAAGATTTGGGATTGTTATTATTGTTGTTGTTGTTGTGGGATTTGGGAACAATTGGACCTGCAGACAATGAGATTTGGCGGGAATGTGACTTTGTAATTTTATTTTATTTTTTTTAAATATTTATTAAGGATTTTAATTATAGATTTTAATTTAATTTCAATAATATTATGTATCATGAAAGAAATATCATAAAAAGTCTTCATGAAATTTTTTTACCTTTTGATTAATTTGTAATGTTTTATAACATGTTATGTAATCATCTTTAAATTAATTTTATAAAACTTTTCATAATATTAATTTGATAATAGGCAACATTACTCATTTGGTTTTGTTATTATTGATCTTTTGTTCAGATTGTTGTTTGGAAATTTGGCAGTTTGGTTGTTTGGCTTTTGGCTTGATGCTGTTTCATGCAAGTCCCACCTAACCTAGCTAAATGCGTGGGCTAACGGCATCACTAATGGTATAGTCAAAGAGTAATTTAGGTATCAGAAAAGAAATAGATGAAATGTTTTATGAAATTTTTTTATCATTTGATTAATGTGGTATTTTATTGTATATATAATTTAAAAGTTTGGAGTTTTTATTAAATTTTTATGATACTTAACATTACTCATAACTAAAAATATATGTTAGAGTGTGGTATATAAGAACGGAGCCACAATAGAACTGGAGGGTCACATGCCCCCCTCAATTTTTGATAATTCTTCTAATATCCTAACATATATAAATTATATCTTATATATCCTTTATAAAATTGTAATAATGTCCCTTTATTAAGGATTTTCATTCTAATTATAAAGATTCTACTAAAATGAATCTTTTTACCATACGCTTCCATATACAGGTTATGATATTTTGTAATATTAATATCTTAAATTATTAGAACTAAATTATTTTCGGTTATAACCAAAGGGCCATAATAAATAATAACCAAACACCAGTCATAACCTAAAAATAATCTCAATAGATCATAATTAAGTCATAACTAATATTGCAATGAGTTATAATCAAAGATCATAATCAAAATAACAGCCACAAGAAATTATAACTAAGTTATAATCAACACTACAATGAGTCATAATTAACATCATAATATGTCATAACTATACAAAGATCATAACTGCGAAGTACAATACACATTTTTTTGCGATGTGTTTTATAAAATTTTTCTATTAAAATATATCATTTCTATCTCGATTTATTTTATTTTATAATTTTCCAATATACTTATAATAGTTAATCTCCATTATTTTTTATAAAATTCAACCTCAAATCCTTCAATTTGAAATTCATATTTATCTAAACGGACTAATAATATATAAGTTTTGTAACATTTCATTATTGTTTGTTATGAAAAAAATCAATGCTGTCATTCATTTGTACCTCTGTGTTAAATTTCTAACTCCGTCACTGATTTTATATAATAAAAAATGACTCATTTGTGTTTGTTAAGTTTTTTTTTTTTTAATTTAGATGGTATAATTATATGTGTGTTAAGTTAAATGGGTGTTTGGCAAGTTGGGTTTTGAGGATTTTTAGTTAGAAATCACAAAAATACAAAATAGACTAAAATAGTCAATAAAGCAAAATGTCACATCAAATTCATAATCATTTCACTTTTTTTCTCACAAACATTATATACAATTACAAAAAATCCAACTATCTTTTCGAATATATAAATTTTAACTTATTAAAATAACTAAAAACTAAAATAATTTACTAAAACAGCCAACTCTTAGAACCTATGTATTATGTAAGAGTGGGAAGGGACCTACTAAAATAAATAAATGTATATTGTATTAAAAAAAATTGAAAATATAGAAAATGGCCATCGGGAGTGGTGGCCTGATGGAGAAAGCACCTCGTCTCCACAAACTTGACCCAGGGTCGAATCTTGGGGACAGGTGGAAGTGCTCTCTTTGAGACCTCCTTTGTACTCTGGTTCGAACCCTCGGCGGTCCGTGGCGTATAGTTGAACTCCATTGGTGCCTCGGTGGTAGATCTCTTCGTATGGGTTGGGTCAAGTCAGGCTGCCAATTAGTTATCCCCGAGCTTGGGCCTACGGAGGCAGTGATGACACCTTAGAGCCCCTTTTTTTGTGATAAAAAATATATATATATATGGAAAATGTACCATTTGGTGCTGCGAAAAAAGCTGAAAAAAGTTAAGAGCAGGAGTGCCGAAAAAAAAAAAAGGAGGAGGTTAAAAGTCAGTTTTTAATTTATTTTAAGACATACAATCCCTTACATGAAATAATAAAAAAAAAATTAAAAAGTTCAAAAGTCAATTTTTAACCATCTTTTCAAAACACCTCTCTCTCTCTCTGTCTCCTATTTCGTATTCATTAACTGCCTCCCTCCTATTCCGTATTCATTAATTGCCTAGCTAATAGCATCCACATTAAGCTAACTATTATAATTTTAGGACAAAATTTACTTAGTAAGATATAAAATCATTTCTTTATCAGGTTTGTTACATTAAAACTAAATTTGACATTGTTATAGTAAATCGTTACATATAAGATACACTTTTCACAAGTTATATAATATTTTATTATTTATTTTTAAGAATAATCAAATATCTTGCCAATCGTCCGGCTGGACATCCTATCGAACGACCACTTGCTATATCATTTTTTTTAATATGAAATATAACATTTTATCATTTATTATCGGACATCCGACCAATCATCTAAACGGACCGAATCACCAACGGTGCATCATCATTATTATTATTATTATTATTATTATTTGAGAAATATGGCAAGAACCTTCTAGAAGCTACTTTGGACAGTTATTTGCATAATTCAATAGATCAAGAAAATAAATATTTTCTAAAATTAAATTTTAGAATAAAAAGTCTGACAAAGGTGTATATACAAAAAAAAATACTAAATAAAATAGAAAAAAAAAATTAAAATTATAATTTAGTTCAAATTTGTTGAACATGATGTGAATACTCTAACTGCAGTGAGCATGTTCACAAAAGCGTCTAGCTTCTCTTTAATCTCAGATCTGATTAGAGGATATTGTTGAATCCTTGAGGGTTCACTACAAGTCCCGTTTCGATAATCCAAATCGTTGAATATATAGAACTTGTCGAGTACTATATAGCTATAAAAAATCACGTTAATCGGATATCGATAGTTATGTGATCAAATCAGTTTTGTATTAAAAAAATGGACAGTAAAAAAATAAACGGTTGACAAAAATCTGATCTGATGAAATAGCTATCGATATCCGATCAATGTAATTTTTTATAAGCATATAGTACTCAACGAGTTTCACACATTAAACAGTTCGAATTATGAAAACATAACCCGTAGTGAACGTTTACAGATCCAACGATATCCTCCCGTCGATCTGAGACGCAGTACCTTAACAAAATTACTAACACCACATTTATATCCATTGGAGCGAAAAATGAAAGAGTAAAGTTTGCTATTTGGAGCCACCAAACAAAGATGCTCTAAGGTATCTAAAATATTATTTTGCGAGGGTAGTGATATTTTAATTTAAAGTTACTTGTTTTTTAAATTTAATAATGTGATAAATTATTAAAATATTTAAGATAATTTCCTTTTTTTTATTTTACTTAAGAATAAATTACACTTACACTCTTGAGATTCGAGTTTAATACATATCACTCTCTAACATTTGGAAAATTACATTAACTCTCTTGTCATTGTAATTATTTAGACGAAATGAAAATATTGAACTCATGCACTCTCTCTTTTCGTGTTTTGCTTTACTTCCTTTGTTTTTTCCCCCTTCTTTGTTTTACTTTTTTTTTTTAATGTAATTTTTTCTATTTTTCTACTAAGAGGTGTTGTTTTTTATATAAACAGTGGATTTGTGAAATGAGACCACAAGGGTAGGAATATAATTTCCAGAACATCAGAGGATAAGATGTAATTGAACCAAATCTCAAGAGGTGTCAATGTAATTTACCCTTTATTTAATTCATTAACTAATCATCTCTTCTCACAAGTGAGTCTAGAAAATAGACTTCTATATCATTTTTCTTTGGACAAATTATGATGTAAATTCTTGTACTTTGTCATTTTAGTCCCTATAAATTTAATTGGCTCGATTTTGTCTTAATTTGGTCTAATTGATTACAATTCTTAACATTTTTTTTATAAAAAATACATACATAAATGTCATGTGTCATATTTTTAAAGGCAAAATTATAAACTTATTCAATTCAATGGGTTCATCTCAACCAATTTAGTATAATTTTCTTTACAAAATATTAATAATATTATCAATTAGACTAAATTCAGGTTTTTAATGTTTTCGAGAACAATGTTGAATTGTGTTCAGAATTCAATTTTGTTTATAACAGGCTTTCTAGTCTTTGATTAAACAGTACTATTATTTTTCTTTTATTGGAAATCCATTACTTTGTGATATATCAATATCTATTGATGGTATGAAATGATGATATTATATATTTCAATCCTTGAGTGAACTCAGATTAGTGTTTGTTATTTGAAACAATTAGTTGCTTGTGATTATTGAATGGTATGAATATTATGTTTAATTTTTATCATTCTTTTAAGAGTGTAAAGTGTTTAATTGTTTGAGTAATGTTATAGATTTTAAAAGTTATATTAAAATTTTTATTAAATATCTTATATGAGTGTGAGACTCCCACCATGTGGGTCCCATGTAGATCTTACATTCATGCAAAATATTTGGTATAAATTTTGATAAAATTTTTAAAATCTCTAATACTTTTATAATTGTTTTATCACATAATGGCACGTGATAGTGTCTATTATAATGATGATAATGATGATGGTGATTTAGTATATAAAAAAGGAAAATGTTATAAATCTTAAATAATCTATTAAATATTTTATCAGATTTTTTATATGATATATGTGTAGATCCCACATCTATATTAAAGATTTGATAAAATATTTAATAAATTATATAAGTTCCTAGCATCACCCGAATAGTTTACCTTCATTTTTTAAAGGTTGTTTGTCATATACGCACTTGGAATAGTTTACCTTCATTTTTTAAAGGTTGTTTGTCATATAGGCACTTGGACTTTGGCGGTACCGTTGTACTTTTTTATTAACAGAAATATTAAAAAATTTAATAAAATTATTAAAAAAATTTATCAAACACTTATATGTGTACTTTTATGTACCCAACATTCATATGTCTAGTTGGTAAAAAATATAGTAATTTTCTCAAGGCTCTTTTGAGAAGAACCAAAAAAGTCAAAAATTAATTTTTAATTTATTTCTATTTTTTTACACTTTTTAAAAAAAAATTTAAAAATCAACTTTTAATCAACTTTCAAAACAATCCTTAAAATTCCTAACATTACTCTTTTATTAATTGCTCCATTTATGTTGACTTTTTATATCGATTAATGGTTGTCAACCGATTATAGTATTATTTTACATGTTTTGATGAATATATGGTGGTCCAAATTGAGCGTTTCTAAACTATTGTTTGGAAGAGTATACGCCATGTAAATGATAATTTTTTTTTTTTGGTAGTAGCACATTTGCATCATCATGGCTAGGGGTGTGCATAATACCGCCGAAACCGCCGAAACCTCCAAAACCGCACCGAACCGCACCGCCAAGGCAAATTCGTTATTATTTGTCAATCGAACCGCCGATTTTTGATAAGAAAATTGGCAAATTCTAGTGACACTTTTATCAATCCGCCGGTTTCTATTTTTCTTCCAAACCGCACCGACCCGCACCGCTATTAAATCATGTTTTATAGGATTCTAAAAATTCTTTTTTACTTAAGTTTGCTTGTTGTTCTATACCTTAGAATATAGTATTACATTACTACTCGAGGGGAATTTTATGTATTGTATTTGATCATTGTAGCTTCCACAGATGCTTGTAATGAACTGATGGTATAGTCGTTGATATTATCATGTTGTTGCTACACTTGCTACATCAGAAGAAAGCTTCGCAAGATGCTTAACATTACGATATTTCTCGTCTTTTTTTTACTCTTTGATTTAAGTTTTGTAATTTGAATTATATTTTTTATAAACCGCCAATCCGCCCGAACCACCAAGGCAAATCCGCCATTATTTGCCAACCGAACCGCCGGTTTTTTATAAGAAAAATGGCAAATTCTAGTGACACTTTTATCAATTCGCCACCCGCCATACGGTTTCTATTTTTCTCTCAAACCGCACCGACCCGCACCGCGCACACCCCTAATCATGGCAGTTGTTGATATCAGTTTAAATACAATTATTTAAATAATAGTGTCGTTCTATTCAATTAACTATGAATTGTGCAATCTTTTGATAATTACACAAATGAATAGATTATTATTTTATTAATAATCATAGTTTTGAGTGTTGTGACATAGTTTGTCACAAATAATTATGAAATTTGTGAAGTAGAGAGTTCTATTTGTTGTGTGTACTCAATTATGTCAAGTAATGTTTTGAAAATCAGATAGGTGAGCGAATTGAAAAAGGGACCGAGTGGACGGGTCACGGTTCAATCGTCGGGTCGAAGTGATCGAACCGTGATGTCATAATTATATCATAAATATATTTAAAATATATATATTAGAAATATAAGTATAAAAATGAGAAGAAAAAAAAATTAAATTCAACAAAATAATAGAATTTTCAAAATATTTGCAAGATGAGTATACAAATATTTATTTTTGCAAGATGAATGTCAGAATATATAATCAAAAAATTAATTCACCAAACCATCAACTAATAGCTATGAAATCAAAAATTTATTATAAAAATTATCTATGATTTTTAAAAAATATTTAGTGGTTATTGCTATTCTATCATTGACTTTTCTTTGCCTCAATGCTTTGTTTGGACATGATAATGACAATAAAAATAAGCATTAAGCGGCTTAAGAAATAGAGCATCAAAAAAGGAAAGAAAGAGATAGAAATATAGCAGCAGACAAAACAAACCGGTTCTTAAAACCTGGTCCGGGTCGCTGGGTTTGCCGGTTGAATCGACGGTTCTTCCGGTTCTTTCATTTTACACCGGTTTTGAGTTATGTCGGGTTTAAAGGGTTTTCTAGACCGGAACAAGGGTCGGTCACCAGTCCAACCATTACAGGAAATTATACTTTTGGCGGCCAAATTTGGCGATTAAAAAAAATTTAGTTGCCAAAAGTTGTGGAATTAGCGACCAAACATTATATTAGTCGGCAAAAGTACAAGATTTAGCTACTAATTTTTTTTAGTCGGGGTATATATTGATTATTGGCAACTAAAAAAAATGTAGTCGCTAAAAATGTCACAATTGGTGACGAAAACAATTTTTTGTCACTAAATATGCCACAATTGGCGACCAACTGTAAATTTTAGTCGTTGTATAGTTACTTTTGGCTACTAAAATTATTTAGTCGCCGAATGAAAAACTAAAATTTACTTTTTATCTTTGGCAACCAAAGGTTTGGTAGCCAAAAATTTATTTTCAGTGACCAACTAATATTTCAGTTGATATATAGTTAGTTTTGACTACTAAAATTATTTAGTCGTTGAATAAAAAAAAAATCAATTGCTATCATTGGCGACCAACAGTTTGGTCGCCAAAAATGTATTTTCAGTGACTAAAAATTATTTTAGTCGCTATATAGTTAGTTTTGGCTAATAAATTTATTTAGTCGCCGAATGAAAACAAAAAATTTATTTTTATCTTTGGTGACCAAAAGTTTGGTGGCCAAAAATGTATTTTCAACGACTAAAAATTTTTTTAGTTACTGTATAATTAGTTTTGGCTACTAAAATTATTTAGTCGCCAAATGAAAAATAAAAAATTAATTTTTATCTTTGGTGAACAACAAAGTTGGTCGCCAAACATTTACAGCTCAGCGAATAAAAATATTTTCAGTCGCCAAATAACTAAAATATTTGGGGGACACATTTCAAATTTCAAATGGATTTATAAAATTAATTAGCGACTACAATGTTTAGTCGCAAATTGGACGGATTTATATATTTTGTTTCCAATCCAAACCAAACCCAAACAAACCAGCGCCTCTCTCTCTCTCATCAGCGTCTCTCTCCCTCTCTCTCTCCGTATCCGTCTCCGCTACTTCCCTCCCCTCTCTCTCTCACCGCCGCTCCACCAACCACGGAATAGCTCTCCTCTACCGAATAACTACCATAATTTCCTAATTAAAAAAAAAAAAAAACCTTAGCACTAATTGACTTCTTCCAAGCTTTTTTGACTTCTCCTATACACACCCTTTTCAACTTCTCTCATACCTATTTAATTATTTTAGAAATAATAATTATCCCCCTTTTTCAACTTCTCCCATACCTATTTAATTAATTATTCCACCTTTTCAACTTCTTCCATTACTATTTAATTATTTTAGGAATAATAATTATCCCTTAATTTATGGATTTCAAATGGAAAGATAAATATTTCATAATCTCTCCATTCTAATTTCTCTCATCAATTTCCAAAAGAAAATATTAAAAACTTGCCTTCCTTTTCTCTTCATCAAAAAATCAGATAATATTTTTCATAAGAATTGTAGGTAATTATATATTATATTATAACATAACCAAAAATAAATAAATAAATAAATTCAGATATACAAATAGATAAAATCATTAAATATGATTTTTATTTATTCAGTTAAAATCTTTCTTTTGCCTCTCAATATCTAATTTTAAATTTTAAAAATCTTTAAAGTCTATCTAAGCAAATCTAATTTGAAAATATCTCACACCATCATATTTTAAATCAATAAAACTCACATGTCTATCACATATCTAACTCATATCATAACTTACCTAAATAATAATAATTAAAAACAAATAGAAACCATAGATAAACTAAATTTTTTTAAAAAAATAGAAACCCACAACTCCATCTTAAATAAATTGAAAAAAAAATAGAAACCACACAAAAATAAAGAAGATAAGAATTTAGATGTAGATCTCAAAAAGATGTGATAATATCTAAATTTGAATTATGATTTAATAATATAATTATCTATTTTTTTTATATATATATCTATCAAAATTTTCAATCACTGAATAGGACAAATTAATCAATTTTCAAGTCTTACTTACAGAATATCTAATTAATCATCCTAATTCCTAAACTTCACAGGTACTGGCGAAGGAGTTGACGAATTAGGCGGGGCAAGGTCTAAGTTGTTGGGGAGTAATATCCTACCACTCCATAAATTTATTTATTTTTTAATTTTACTTTTTTCCCTGTGTGATTCTCTTTCTCCGTTGTTGTCTTGGTTTTGGTTTTGGTTTCGGTTTTAGTGAGATTTATGTGTTTGTTTACAGGTTTACATGGGGGAGAAGAATTATCAGTGATGATGGTTGCAATTAAAGTATCTATGTCCATTTTGTGACAAGGATTTTGATCGGATTTTATTTTTTGAATAAGAACCATAAAATTGAAGTTAAAATGAGTATCGAATTTTTTATTTTTTATTGTCATTTTATTTTATAGAAAATGTGAAAAATTATTGGGAATTCAAGATTGTACTATAACATTAGATTTTTTTATAACTAGGTAAATTTAAAACTTTTAAATATCATTGTGTTTTTTATTTTTATCTTCTTTCTATCCTATTTTACCATTACTGCTATTTGTTAGTTTGGTAATCATAATTCAAGTAATTGAAAATGAAAGCTTAGTATAACTTTTCATATATATTAATTAATATGTTACGCTATATTTATAAATAATAGCATAATATATAGGGATAATTTTCAAACATAATTTCTATTTTTTATGTAATTAAAATAGTCCATCTTAAAGTAGTATATAGAGGAGTTAGATAGACTACTTTTATCCCAAAAAACCCAACCTATTTTTATATATATTTTTTAATTTTTTAAATTGAAACATCAGTTGTTTATGTTCACAAAATAAAATTGATAAACACATATTCAAAAGCTACACATTATTTTTTAAGCTAATAATTTAAAATGTTATAAACACAAAAATTAACTTATAAATTTCATGTATACAACAAGACAAAATATTAAATAACTTTAACATATTTATAATAATTTTTTTTTAATTTATAGAGTCCCGTACATAACACGGGTTACCACTAGAATTATTAATCTATAGCTACTAAAAGTAATCTGTAGCTACTAAAAGTAATTTAGTTTGCATTTCTCTTACTTTTAGCGACTAAAATTTAGACGACAATTGTAATTTAATTTTTGAAGGTAAAATTTCAAAAATTGGAGGGATTCCTAAATGAGTTAGTGACTAAACTTTGAGGTGGTCAAGAATGGAAGCATAATCCATTCATTGAATAAACCCACGATTCTGTTTTATCTTCTTTCTCACGCCTCACTCTTCTGCGTCTTTTCTCTCTTACGCCTTACGCTTCACGCCTCTGCTCTCTTCTCTGTTACTGGAGCACCACCGCGGTTAGACGAGCACACTGCAAGGGTTACAGACGGGTAGGTATGTCCTCTATTTCGCCCTCTCTCTCTCTCTCTCTCTCTCTCTCTCTCTATGTGTCTCTCTCTCCCTATCCATGTCTTTTTCCATTCATATATACCTTCACATCCAACCCCAAAGGACCCAGCCACAAACCAACCCACCCCTAAATCGATTTGATGCCATAGGAAAATTATCCATTCTCATAAAGATTTATGTGTATGTATGATATATGAGAGGGTAATTTATATGAATAAATTGGGCCGAGATTGGGTAATGGGCCGCTTTGGGCCGTAGTAAGAAAGGCGGAGTAAAATGGCTTTTTTCGTTAGCTCGGTCCAAGAAGGCCTTGTTGTTATCTCGGTCGCCACAACCAAATTGGTTGGCCCGGTCGTAATCTTTAACCGAGGTATACGGAGCCTTCTTCGGGACTTTTGTTCTTGGTTAGCTCGGTCCAACTCTTCTACGGATAGCTCGGTCTTGGCATGCAAAGTCGAGGTAGAAGTGAGGAAGTAAAGAGCTGAGCTGATAGTTATCTCGGTTGTATAGTCATCCTGCCGAGGTAAAACCATCTCACTTGGTTTAAGCAGTGAGAGGGGTGTTGAAGGATAAGCATTATCTTTCAGGAGTGTCAATCCTAGGAGGACTCTACATGGAGGAGTAAGAGTCCTATTAGGATTGTGCCATACGGAACCTATAAAAGCTCATAACATCACCTATGGAGAGGTAACACAACTTTGATTCTCGAATACACAGGACTTTTGTCTATTTGTCTGTTTTGCTGACTTAGGCATCGGAGAGGTATCCGGCACACACCCGCCGGCTAGCTTACGTTTGTGTTTTTAGGGAATAAAGCGACGTTGTACAGAGGAGCGCGAACTTGATCAACAGGATTATACGAGAAGGTTTATTTCTTTCCCGTACGATTGGCGCCGTCTATGGGAATTTCAAACTACAACAAAACCTCTTGATCAAGCTTTTCCTCTTTAAAAACAAAGGCGCACAACGAAGATTTGTCGTAGTCTGCCATCGACGGACAAACACCAGAGGGGGGTGCAAGGCGCAAAGGCCTACCTTCTATCCCTCCCATGGCGGACTTGGAGCCACAACGACAAAATCCCAGGAGGGATGTAAGGGGGAGGAGGCGGACTAATAGTCCCCGTCATTCTCGTTCACAAAGTCCTGACAGACAAAGGCGGAGGATTGATCCTCAAGTTTTAGAAGACCATGTAAATGAGCAGGACGAATTAATACGACGGATGGCGGCGGACATGGAGATTATGAAACGCCAGATGAAGGGAAAATGAGTGACGACAGAAGAGGGGCGCAAAAGCAAGACGCTCCCTCGCCGCTCAGAAGACCGTGGAAGGCATTCCACACCATCACAAGCAGAGAGTAGAAGCCTCAGGGCAGGCGATACTCAATCCAAAACCTCCAAAACTCGTTACTCCAGGTCTGAGAGAACGAGATCATTGAGGTCTTACACTGAGGGAAGTACCTATCAACCCTCGCGCTCGCACCAGACATCATCCAGGCAGACGGAGTTGCCAAGATCATCCGATTTATGGATCATGCTGGAAGAAAAAGCACGATGGAAGGAGGATACTAGGGTGCGCAACCCTCGCAGGGTATCTGCCCTTCAGCGGTTGGCTCCTCGGACGCATGGAAGCGTCGAGGTCAGAATGCCGTTACCACGCCCTGCCTATGAACCAATGGACAAAGCATTAGCAAGGCTGCAGACCTCACCGTTCGTTCCGGCAATTGAAAACGTGCCCTTACCTTCAGGCTTCCTTCAGCCCAAATTCACCACGTACGAGGGGAAGACAGACCCCTACATACACCTAAGCCACTTCCGCCAAGTTATGGCGGTATATCGGCGAAACGAGGCTTTGATGTGCATCCCCTTCCCATCAAGTCTTGGTGACCTAGGCTTGACTTGGTTCAAAAAACTTCCAGAAGGCAGCATAGCCTCTTGGGCGCAATTGGCGGAGGCGTTCGTCACAAGGTTCAGAACGAACACCAAAACCCCGATGGAGATTGACCAATTACTCTCATTGACATGGGGGAAAAGGAGACACTAAGATCCTACAATAGTCGTTACTGGGAGACATTCAACCAGATTGGGGACTGCCCCACCAATCTCGCCATTGCACAGTACAAAAGAGGCCTTCCAGTCGGGAACAGACTAAGGGACTCAATCACTATGACACCACCCGTCACCATGGAGGCCTTGATGGAAAGAATGCATCAGCATATCAGGGTGAAAGAGGATAGCGCCCGTGCCAAAACAAAATCTGGCACGACCGCAATACCAGAGAAAAAGGCCTCAGCAAAGGTCAACGCGGTAGACCGTCTAAGTAGAAACAGACGCGGCAGGCGAGACAACGGAGAGGACCAGGATAAAAGATGGTTGAGAGTCTGCACTGCCATAACCACGGTATTCAAGAAACCGATCTATCGGATTCTGAGCGAAATACGCGATGAGCCTTTCGTCAGATGGCCAGCTAAGCTAGGAGAAGCACAGAAAGACTACGATGAAAGATCGCGATGCACCTTCCACAAAGAAAAGGGGCACCGCACTGAAAATTGCATGCCATTGAGACAGCATCTGGAAGAGTTGGTGGCAGCCGGTCACCTGGATAAATACATTGAAGGAGGGACGCAACTAGCCTCCCAGGACCACAATAACCCCAATGGAATGCCAATTGACGCCCCACCTCAAGGTGTGATCAATGTGATACATGGAGTATTCGAACCTGAGCGTGTATGCGAGCTCAGAGGGTTGATCAAGGAGGTTGAACACTTAAGGGATGTACTAAGAGCCCAACCTACCTTCAAAAAGGGGAGAACAGAGGCCACGAACGTCATGTCTTTTTCAGACAAGGACTTGGAAAGAATATATTGCCCTCACAACGATGCTCTGGCCGTCACCCTCCGCATCAAGGACTACGACGTTAAGCGAATTCTGATAGACCAAGGTAGCTCGTGTGAGGTAATGTACTACGACACCTTCAAACAACTGAAATTGGAGGACAAAGACCTGGCACCGGCTGTATCCCCCCTGATCGGATTCAACTCAATGCCAGAATGGCCAGTCGGCAAAATTATCCTGCCAGTCAGGGCAGGAAGCGTGACAAAACAAGTGAAATTTTGGGTGTTGAAGGTCCCTTCCACTTACAACATAATCTTGGGAAGAACATGGCTCCATGCCCTGAAATCAGTAGCATCATCCTACCATCAAGTAATGCGGTTCCCCAACGGAGCCGGAGTAATTGAAAAGGTCTTCGGAGACCAGATTATATCCAAGCAATGCTTTGTCACGGCTAATGGCAGCCGCGCTGCCAAGGGATATGTTCATTCGATGGAAGAACCTGAGAGCAATGAACTGTTCGCAGATGTCGGCAAAGCAGCTGATCAAAAAGCGGTGGAAGACTTGGTAAAGGTAAAAATAGATGAAAAGAACCCGAATAAGTTCTTTTTGCTCGGTTCGTCGTTGTCCAGTACTGAGAGATTAGAGGTCTTGGAATTCTTGACCTCTAACATCGAAGTGTTCGCCTGGACACCCTACGACATGCCAGGCATTGATCCAAACTTCATCTGTCACCAACTCAATGTCCACCCCTCCGCCAGACCAATCATTTAGCGCACTCGCAGATCGGCACTCCACCACGCCGAGATAGTGGCGGAAGAAGTGGGAAATCTGCTAGAGGCAGGAGCTATCAGAGAGGTGCACTACCCCAGATGGATTTCCAACACAGTCGTGGTACCAAAGAAGAATGGCAAATGGCGTGTCTGCGTCGACTATAAGACAGTCAACAAAGCATGCCCAAAAGACAGCTTCCCCTTACCATGAATAGATCAATTGGTAGACCTAACGGCGGGGCACAATCGGCTTAGCTTTCTGGATGCGTACAGAGGCTACCATCAGATCTCCATGTACGAACCAGACCAAGAGGTCATGTCCTTTACAACTCCAAGAGGACTGTATTGCTACAAGGTCATGTCCTTTGGCCTAAAGAATGCAGGGGCAACATTCCAACGGATGGTCACCAAGATATTTGAACCATTGTTAGGCAAAACAATGGAAGCTTACATCGACGACATGGTAGTCAAGAGCAAGTACAAGAATGACCATCTAAGGGACCTAGGTGAGATGTTCCAGATTCTGAAGAAACACAAGTTGCGCTTTAATGCATCTAAGTGCACGTTGGTGTAGGATCTGGCAAATTCCTGGGTTTCCTGGTGACCAACCGGGGTATAGAGGCAGACCCCTCCCAGATCAAAGCTATTCAGGATCTGAAGAGGCCTAACTCAGTAAAAGAAGTACAGCATCTCACCGGCATAGCTGCTGCACTCAACCGATTCATTAGCCGGTCGTCAGACAGACTACGACCATTTTTTCAAGCATTGAAAGCTAAGTTCGAGTAGGACGAAGAATGCGACCATGCTCTGGAAAGCTTAAAAGAATACATGTTTTCTCCACCACTACTGGTAACCCCAATACCTGGAGAAGAACTCTTCCTGTACCTGGCAGTCTCTCAGCACGCAATTAGCGCAGTGTTGGTCCGTGCGGAAGGAATCCAACATCTGCCTATCTATTATGTCAGCAAGACATTGCTGGGTGCTGAAACAAGGTACTTGCCACTGGAAAAATTGGCATTGGCCTTGATGATGGCCTCAAGAAAGTTATCGCACTACTTTCACGCCCACACCATAGTTGTAACGCTCTCAAAATAATAGATAAAACCCATCCCATGAGACATGCATTGATATAAAATAAACTAATCATTTCTATTTATCAGAGTAATTCTACAACTGTATTACATGTTAACAACAAAAGCAAATGCCCTAAGGGCTTACAGCTTTCCAAGTTAACACTTGGTTACAAAAAGGAAGAGTACTAACTCAAAACATATTAAGCCCTTGGCTTGAATTTACATGTAATACATCAAAATAAATAAAAGAAGAGTCTTCAACTCTCATCATCATCCAAGCTATGTCCTTGGAGGTGACATACTACCTGTACCTGAAAATAATGTCCCATAAAGGGTGAGCCAACGCCCAGTAGAGATATTCTAAACACAGTATGAGCAATGACTGAGACATTAGCAATTGATAAATGTTCAATTTTCATAAACCAATTCATAATCCATTTCCATTCCATGACCACTATGTTCATGTTTCATTTCAGTTTTCATTTCTTGCCAATTCCACAATTTACATCAATGGCTCAGAATCTGGCCAACCACTTATATGAGACAATGATTCATATTAAACATTTTCCATTTTTACAGTAGATAAACATATTAGTTGTATCAACATCTCAACAGATAAGCATACAAGCTGTATCCACATTTCAACAGATATGCATATTAGCTACATCAACACTTCCAATGACAAGCATATGAGCTGTATCAACACTTCCAATGATAAGCATATGAGCTGTATCAACACATTATCTGGCAAGCATATGAGCTGTATCAGTGGAGTCCATCCCCTATCTCCTCCCAAACAACATCCGGTTTAGAGGTCCATCCCCTATCTTTCCCTAAACCGTGGAGTACATCCCCTATCTCCTCCCACACACACAATGCATATATACACGAAGGTCATATACACAATCAATCAATACATAACGTTAATGTATTCTGTCAACCGTCATACTCTATGACATATCCAATTGATTAGTTTTAGTTTGCCTGATCATCATGCATTGTCTACAACAATCAAAACTACCCCCCACCGGTAGCCCAAGCAATTATTTCTAAACAGAAAATAAAAGCTCCAACAGATAAAATATCAATGTTTTCAAAAGTGAGCGATTAACAAATCTAACTCCACTATTCAACCATATAATGATGCAATTCCATTATTTCCAACTCGATTCTATATAACCACAATTTCCTTAAATTAATCATACCAATTAATTTATACAACCAATTAGGGTTTTCTACCCCATTCCTCAATATTGACCCAATGGTCTATATTTCAACAACCAACAACAATAACACCATTTTGAAACCCAAAATACATATTATGAGCCCAAAATCATAAAAAACTCTTTAACACATTTTGAAACCCTAAGTCCCAAAATCACCCAACTACAACACTTTATCAAAACTACCAAGAATCTATGTCAAAGACCATAAGAGTGAGTAGGAATCCCTACCTCAAATTCGGAGCCCAAGGAAAGAAGGTGAGGAAACTCAACGTGCTCCAAAACTCAATATTTTCGGATCAATGGATAGCCCTCGACGATCAACCCAACTCTTGTGAAGACCAAAGGTGGGGAAAACACTCTAGCTAGATCAATACTTAGAGAGAAGGCAAGGTTTTAGAGAGAGAGGCTCTCAAATGGCTTTTTCGGAAAAGTAAGAGAGAGAAAGGATGAGAAAAAGTGATTTAAAACTGCCTCACAGCCAACTGATATACGACATTCCTGCTCGAGCGGAAAACACAACGCTCGAGCGTCAAGAACAAAAACTAGAACCGCTCGAGCGCCTAGACACAAGAATAAAGTAAACCCGCTCGAGCGCGAAAACCAATCCGCTCGAGCGTAGATTTCCCCCTCCCAGAACTTACACCTAGAGGTACTACCCGCTCGAGCGCCACCGCTCGAGCGCAAAGAAACCCACTCGAGCATAAAAATCACACCTGCAGAAGTTTTGCAGGGACACAGAATACTGGGGGTGTGCAATCCCCGCTCAAGCGCAAGAAGACCCGCTCGAGCAGACCTCCTAAAAATTGGGTAACAAGGAATTAAAACCAAGGCCTAACCAACCTGTAACAACCCTGCCCAAAACATCCTAAAACTCAATCAAGCGGAATTAAAGGACGACAACAAGATAGATACAACTACCATCATCACGGAACCGACTCCGGAATACAACAGAACAGTAAAGGGACAACCGGGATCGTTATAACCTCCCCCCCTTAAAGAATTTCGTCCCCGAAATTAAAAACAAATTTTTCAAAAACAGGTTTTCTTCATTCTCAACAATATTACGACATAATATTAAACAACCCGACCCATTACCAGTCAATTCCATCTCTTTTCAAGAGGCAAAACACATTATTCATAACAACCTGCATTATCAACATGCATTCTTTTGAAATCTATCAATTTCAACCTGTTTCTCACCATTTCTTAACACGTGCAACATTAATATCATGCTTGCATTTCCACAATATACTTAACACACGTAATGTTAAAACAAACTTCCATTAACCAAAACATTCACAATGTTTTACAACTTAAGACATATACAATGCTCTTAAAGTTCGACAATATTGTAGAATTTCATTACAAAATTACACATCAATAAACATGTCCGGATACTTCTCACGGACTTCCAATTCACGTTCCCAAGTGGCTTCCTCCACTCCGTGATGTTTCCACAAAACCTTTACCAAGGGAATGGTCTTGCCTCGCAAGACTTGATCCCGCCTATCCAAGACTCGAACCGGTCTCTCCTCATACGAGGCATCCTCATCTACCTCCAAGTCGGTCCAATCTAACACATAGGATGGATCCGGCTCATACTTCCGAAGCATACTCACATGAAACACGTCATGTACTCCGGACAACTGCGGCGGTAAGGCTAAACGGTAAGCAACCTCGCCAATCCTCTCAAGGATCTCAAAGGGACCAATAAACCGAGGGGATAACTTCCCACTCTTCCCAAACCTCATCAAACCTCGCCTAGGTGATATTTTCAAGAAGACATGATCACCTACCTCGAACTCCAAAGGCCTCCTCCTACGGTCGGCATAACTCTTTTGGCGACTCTAGGCTGTAACAAGCCTCCTACGGATAAGCTCAACTTTCTCCGTCGTCTCCCTAACCAACTCCGGACCTAACAAAGGTGCATCACCCACCTTGGCCCAATACACTAGAGACCTACACGGTCGGCCATACAAGGCCTCAAACGGTGCCATACCGATGCTAGACTGAAAACTGTTATTGTAGGCAAACTCCACTAAGGGCAAGTGCCTCTCCCATGTCCCACTAAAGTCAAGGACACAACCTCGAAGCATATCCTCAAGGATCTGAATAGTACGCTCGGACTGCCCGTCAGTTTGAGGGTGATAAGCCGTACTAAAGGTCAACCTAGTGCCCAAGGCACTCTGCAAACTCTGCCACAACCTAGCAGTAAAACGAGGATCTCTATCTGAGACGATCGTCACTGGGACCCCGTGCAATCTCACTATGTCCCGAATATACAAGTCGGCAAGATGATCTACCGAATCTCTCACACGCATAGGAATGAAGTGCGCCGACTTAGTCAACCGGTCTACAACCACCCAAATAGCATCACTACCCCGCCGAGTCCTCGGAAGACCCACAACGAAGTCCATAGTGACATGCTCCCACTTCCACTCAGCAATAGGCAAGAGTTGCAACAGACCCGCTGGCCTCTGATGCTCGGCCTTCACTTGCTGGCAAGTAAGGCACTTAGACACGAAAACAGCCACATCTCTCTTCATACCCCGCCACCAAAACTGGCAACCCAAATCCCGATACATCTTAGTGCCTCCCGGACGCACCGCAAGACGTGAATGATGGAACTCTTGAAGTGCTTCCTCTCGGTAAGACTCCGGCACAAACAAACGGTCTCGGTATCTCACACTCAGGTCGGGATACACCGTCAAACCTTTCTCAACTTTCCCATTTGAGATCTTCTCTCGGAGGGATTCTACCTCAAGGTCACCTCTCTGTGCCTCTAACATTCGGGTCACAAGTGTAGGCTGTGCAACAACAGAAAACAAGGCCGCAGCCTCAACAGATTCGCCCAGAAGCAAATCAAACTCACCAAGCGCACCCAACATCTCTCATTCCCGGATGGCTATACAAGCTGGATTTCCTACTAAGAGCATCGGCCACAACATTGGCCTTTCCCGGGTGATAGTGCAACTCAAAATCATAGTCCTCAATGAACTCCATTGATGGGTCGTTGAACACACCAAAATTAAATACTAAACTATACCAAATTCAATCAGAATAATGGCAAGTCCAGGTATCGATCCACAGGGACTATTGTGAAATTAAACTAATTTAATTGTTAAATTCCTAAATTAATTTTGATAAAAAGATTGAATGATCATAACCTAATTTAATAACAAATAAATTAAACTAAGGAATTAAATTATCAATAATAAATGAAATTGGATTTACTAAATTGGGAAAAAATCCTAGGGTAGAGAATTCACCACTAACCACATAATTAGGGTTTCCAATTGAAATTAATTATGCTATGGTTTGAACGAATTAATGCTTCACAACTACAAGCTCAAAGCATTTAACAAGAAGATCATCACATTCAATGTACGAGCACGAACCATCTCAAGTAATACGAATCGTTCACTCTAAACTAGGGTAATGATACGACTCGTTCCTCGTAGCATGGTTCGTCCCATACCTTGAATGTGAAGGAATAGAAAACTCATGTATGGATAATATTCAACAATCACAGAAAGTCAAATATTTGAAAAGATAATGAAAATTATATATAAGGAATTTCTAAAACACCATACAATGGTTCAAACCTTTACATAATATAAAATCAAAAAAAGAAAAACCTATTACATGGCTAGGGTTTCTTCAAAACCCTAGAAAAGGAGACTAGCCACTCATGGAGGAGTGGGAGGAGGTAGATGGAGAAGGAACAACCATGGGAGACATCTTTGAAGCTTCTTGTTTCTTCCTCTTTTGCAAACCCTAGCCTCCCTCTTTAGGTCCAAACAATTTCAGAACCCTAATCCAGCCTTTTTCTTGTCTTTTTATGCTTCCAATCTCGTCCAAACAGGTTTAAAACGTCGGTTTGACTTTCCCAGAAAAAGTCAACGCACGTGCGGGAAAGTCAACGCACGTGCGGAAAAAGTCAACGCACGTGCGGGAAAGTCAACTCTGCCCAAATTCTGGCTTTTTGCTATTTTATGTTCCGATGATGTACAACCTGATTGACACTCAACACACATAAAATATACAGTTTGACCAACAAGTGAAGTTAAGAGATTCCAATTAACGGCCTCAATGATGTACATTTCGGCCTTAATCACATCCTCCAACTTACTACTTGCTAGTCCTCAAGCAAGTAAAATAAAATAAAATAAAACAAAATCTATCTATTTCCTCTTTCGTGGGAAAACGGTTGCATTTAGCATATGCAACAAGCCTTTAAACCACAAGGTGACCCCAGGTGGACGAGTAAAGTCTCGTGAGGGTTTCTAGAAATGATACCCACAAACATTAACATATTCATATAGACTCAACAACAAATGACCACACTACTCCATCTAACAATCAACTTATGTGCCACTACAGTGTGATATTTAGACATCATGAGTCATTAAAGGCACAGTGGACAAGCATGAAGGAACCTATTGAGTCAAAACCACAATTCAGTTCATACAAAAGTAAAGTTTCCTATACTTGTGCATGTTAGTAGACAAGCCATGAGTACCCTCGGTGTAAAGTGCAATCTCCATATTAGTTAACTATCCACTATAATAGCCTAGTATAACTCATAATAACACCCAACATATACAGAAAAAACTAACATGTTGCAGCCAAGATTCTCAAAGTTTTTTTTTTTTTTTTTTTTTTTTTTTTTTTTAAATGACTGTGCAATGCCTTGATCCATTAAGCTTTCTAATCAACCCATGTAACGAGCATTGGGCCAATGACTCCCAAACCAGACGGTTTTAAGGCATTAAGTGTAGAGACACCCCTACGGGCTTAATAACTCGAGTTGAAAAGGCTACGAATCTGAACAAGTCATTCTTCTTATTTTTCCTTAACTGTGCAATGTCCAAGTCCCTTAAGCTTTCTAATTAACCCATGTAGCAAGTTTTGGGCCAATGACTCCCAAACCAGACGGTTTTAGGGCATTAAGTGTAGAGACACCCCTACGGGCTTAATAACTCGAGTTAAAAAGGCTACGGACCCAAACCAGTTAAGTGTTTTTTTTTTTTTTTTTTTGGAATCTTGGCTCGTCATTTATTCTTTTCTGTAACTATAGCTATTATCAATGATGTACACTAGGGATTATAATAAAAAGATCACCGCTATGATAGTGTGTTCATGTGAATTAAGACATACTCATGACAAGTGTACTAAAATCACAAACACAGACAACTCTCCTCGTGCAAACATGGCATGCAAGTATCTACCCAATAAATCCTTTTCATACAAGTCTACTATGATCTCCAAATAACATATGCAAATATCATCACCCTACTAGCAAAAAGTCACATCAGGTGAAGTAATGCAGTCAAGTGAAACAGGTATAAACATGAATTATGAGCCAAATAGGAATGCACAAAATAAAATATAACCCTCATCCCCCAACTTGAATATGACATTGTCCTCAATGGAAAAATAAAGAGAAATGAGAGAAAATTACCAGAATTGTAGGTGCACATCCAGGCAGGCAGAGAGTAACATATACACACTTCACTCTCTTTTTGTTGTTTTTTTCTGTTTTTTTTTTTTTTTTTTTTTTTTTTTTTTTTTTTTTTTTTTAAGAAAAAGGAAAATAAAAATAAAAATAAAAGAGACAAAGCAATATACAGGCGGGTACTAGGGAGAAGCCGGTGGTGGTGGTGGTGGTGGGAAATGTTGGGCAAACAAGGCTTGCATCAAAGCGCGCGTCTCGAAGGCGTTATCCTGACCCTGTTGCTGGATGGCGAGGTTGTCGGCGTGGAGCTGATCGAAACGCGCCTGAGAATAGTCGCGATAAGCCTGAAAATCCGTGCGCAACTCCATGAGACTCTAGTGGTGATCACGAAGAGTATGATGGACCTGATCGACAGAGTGCTGAAGCTGTAAGTACTCCTCGCGAGTCATGTAGAGTGGGTCCCCGTGGGGAGGCACAGGGGGAACAGGATGAGCTGGGTGGTCATAGACGGGGTCCTGGCCTCATCAACCGGGGCACCTACCGGCTGCGGGATGCGAGATATGCTGTGCTGCCATTCCCGCTGGCCGAATGTCGGATACCCTCTATCAATCTCCTCATCCTCAACAATGGGGAGGTGGTTCAGCGCAAACACAAGGGTCAACAAATTGGCGAATGGTAGTGGCCAAGTCAGGTTCTGCATAGGAGTAGGCCGAACTGCCTCACGTAGAAATTTCTGCAAATGCAGCAAAATGAAATCCTCAAGTGGGACCTGATAGCCAAGCTGATACCCGTGTAAAATCCGCACAAACTCCAAACGGCGCTCAGCTCGATGCCCAAGTGGAAGGACATTCTTATGGACCACAAAATCAAGGAAAAGCAAGCGGCTAGGTAGCTTGCTCCGCCGCAGGCAAGTGAAACTGTTGTCACCGTGGGCTCCCGGGAAGTATTGCTGGATGAGGCGATGTATGGGTTGGCGATCCTCAACTTCCGGGAAAGGCTGATATTCCGGTTTGGCGAAAAACTCTAACACTTTGGCAATCATGGCCGAGGTGATGTGAACAACATGACCATCAATGTCAGAGAGCAGTCCAATCGCAGTGGGTGTCTCATGCAGGTTCTGGTAGAATAGGCGCACCAGACGAGGATAAGTGGGCGCTGTCACAGCACAAATGCCCAACTGTTGCCGGAGTCGGAGCTGCTCAACCGCCCAAGTAGTGTCCTCGTCATGCTGAAAGAATGGCAGGTTGAATTGTGTGAGCTTGTGAAGAGGCCGTGAAGCCCACTCCGGCCGGGGCAAGTCTCCTGGTGGTGGCGGCGAGGATGGAGGTGATGATGGTGGTGGTGGCGCCGAAGAGGAGGCACCCCTGGCCTTTTTGGAGGCCCGAGCAGAGACACGGCGACTCATATCCTGCACACACCAACAAGAAATACAGATACCCGTGAAACCAGCATGTGAATCAAATAAAATAGGAAAGCACAAATTTGCCCACCAATGTACCACATGCAATTCCCAAATTTTTATATATATATATATATATATTTATTATTATTATTATTATTATTATTATTATTTTTATTATTTTTATTTTTTATTATTATTTTATTTTTTTATTATATATAAAAACGAAATTAATTAAATAAATGAAGTAAAATGTCTTTAAATTAAATTAACTAAACTATAAAATAAACTAAATTAAACTATAAAATAACTAAACTACCAAATAGACTAAAGTATAGAGTAAAACAACCAAAATTAAACCCTTTTTTTTTTTTTTTTTTTTTTTTTGAAAGAGAAGAAAATTAAATAAAACTTCAGAAAATAAAATAAAAGAAAATGAACTAAACTATTTAGAAAATATATGAACAATGACATCATAGAATAAGATAAAAATAAAAGCACTAACTACACAAGTATATGACAAATAAAAATAAAATCAAATTTCACCAACTAATTAACTTAACCAGAATCACTACGAAGCAATTTAAACTAACTAAATATAACAAATAAAAAAAAACTAAATTAGGATTAGTGTTAGTACCAATATTTATGAGGTTTTTTTTTTTTTTTTTTTCTGCGCACGTGCGGGAGTCAAGCCGCACGTGCGGCCTCATCTTTCTCCTTAGCCGAGTTTGAGTCTGGTTTTCTTCCCTTTTTTTTTAAAAAAAAAAAAAAAAAGAAACTAACAAACATGCATTCTACAACTAAAAGAGCACTAATAAAATAAAAATAATAATAGGCATAAAAAAAAATGAATAAATAAATAAATAAATAAATAAAAGAAAAGAAAATAAAATCATAATGACCACCAAAAATACTAAAAAAAAGGTAGATCAGTCATGGCTAAACAATTTTTTTATTTTTTTGAACACTAGATCAAGATAAAATAAATAAATAAATCAATCAAAAACTTTACAAAATAATTTCTACTTTCACACATCTATGCAAAAGAAAGAAAAGAAGAAAAAGAAAAAATTACCTTGAAAAAGTGGAGAAAGAGAGAAAAAGAATGGAGGTTCGCCGGAAAAAATGGTGGTCGCCGGAGTTTCGTCGGACGGAGAGGGAAGTGGTGCCGGCGGTGAGATGATGGTGGTGAGGAAGAAGAAAGAAGAAGAAAAGGAAAGAAGAAGAAGAAGAAGAAAAAGAAGAAGAAGAAGAAGAAGATGGGTTTGTGGGGATAAAAGAGAGAGAGAGAGAGAGAGAGAGAGAGAGAGAGAGAGAGAGAGAGAAATCTGAGAGTGTGAGAGTGATTGGGAGAGAGAGAGTAGATAAGGTGGTTTGGTTTTTTTTTTTTTTTGTACGAAAATTAAAATAAAATAAAATAAATTAGTAAATGAAAATAAATAAAATAAAATAAAATTAATAATAAGAAAACAAAACAAAATTTTTTTTTTTTTTTGAAATTTCCCCGCCCCGCACGTGCGGGAGTCAAGGCCGCACGTGCGGCGATTCCATCCCCCAAGCTTCTCTCCTTTTTTTTTTTTTTTTTTTTTTCCGCAAATCGGCGTCCCGCACGTGCGGGAGTCAAGCTGCACATGCTGCTGGTCCACGCACGGGCCTCCGCACCTGCTTATTTAGCAGAGTGCAAGGATGGTTTTGAGGAATTTTCCCGCACGTGCGGGAGTCAAGGCCGCACGTGCGGCGATTTTTTTTTTATTTTTTTTACAACAAGTACAATACAAAATTATTATTATTATTATTATTATTATTTTTTTTTTGTTAACATGAACAAGTATAACTCTTTTTTTTTTTTTTTTTAAAAATCAAAACAAAGCATTTCTATCTTCAATTGACATCCGAAATAAATATATTACATAAGAAAATAACGGAATGCCCACTAAAGGTATAATCTTCACCCGAAAACCACGGGTACTACTTTTCTCCCTAACTGTATTTGTAACTTTCCCTATTCTCCAACAGGGTGACAGACTAGGTTGATTTGGTATCCAGAATCGAGGCGCATAAAGCTACCTCAATCTATGGGGCTGCCATACAGAGTTCAAGTCGAGGTAGTTTTGAAGCAATCTCCACACCCCTGGGTATTTAAACCAGACTTTAGTCTCGAAAATCCCAAACCTTTGTATTCTAGGCTTTGCCATTCGAACTCTAGTTTCCACCGTCTCAGTTGGTCTCCTAGGAACTCACTACAAACACAGTTAGGTGGCTATACCAGACCGTCAGATGCCGTTCGGGCACGGCAAACACCAAAGGAATTACACCTTTAGAGGATTTAAAGTCTCCTAGACGCAAGTAAAGCATAACAAGAACAAAGAAAAACCAAATAGCATAGAAGGGAAAGAAAAGAGAACAAGAAATCAATTTATCAATCATAGTAAAATGGGTCCATCAAAGCAATGGACTCAATCATATCCCCATTCCCAATCCCCTCTATATATGGTTTCAATCTTTGGCCATTCACTTTGAAAGTGTGGCCAGTTTTTGGATCCCGCACCTCAATGGCACCATGACTAAATGCCTCAACAACCTCAAAGGGGCCATCCCATCTTGATCTTAGCTTACCCGGAAAGAGTCTCAATTTTGAATTAAAAAGCCACACTTTTTGGTCGGGTTCAAAAGATTTTCTATTAATGTGCTTGTCATGGAATTCCTTAGTCCGAGCTTTAAAAACTCTCGAACTCTCATATGCATCATTCCGGATTTCCTCCAGCGCATTGAGTTGCAATTTCCGGTTGAGCCCAACCGCGGCCATATCGAAGTTAAATTTCTTTATGGCCCACAATGCTCAATGCTCAAGTTCAACCGGGAGATGACAAGCTTTGCCAAACACTGCTCTATATGGTGACATCCCAATGGGTGTTTTATAAGCAGTGCGGTAAGCCCATAATGCATCAATTAACCGTTGTGACCAATCTTTCCTATCCGGTCTCACCGTTTTCTCAATTATGTGCTTTACCTCCCTATTCGAGACTTCTACTTGGCCACTAGTTTGAGGGTGGTATGGAGTGCCAACTTTATGAGTGATAGAGTATTTCTTAACTACCGACTCAAAGAACCGGTTACAAAAATGTGTACCCTGATCACTTATTATGGCT
This sequence comes from Camellia sinensis, assembly GCF_055761805.1. Lineage (NCBI taxonomy): Eukaryota > Viridiplantae > Streptophyta > Magnoliopsida > Ericales > Theaceae > Camellia > Camellia sinensis. The sequence goes on from NC_138970.1 coordinate 59,694,696, forward strand.
CTAGGAAACCCAAAACGACTAAAGATGTTTTCATGCAAAAATTTGATTACCACTCTATGGTCGTTTGTTCGGGTAGCTATTGCCTCCACCCACTTAGACACATAATCTACTGCCAAGAGAATGTACTCAAACCCGAACGACGACGGGAAAGGGCCCATAAAATCAATTCCCCAAACATCAAATATTTCTACCACAAGAATAGGGGACATTGGCATCATGTCACGCCGAGACATCGAACCCATTTGCTGACAGCGCAAACAAGTTCTACAAAATTGATGGGCATCTTTAAAAATTGTGGGCCAATAAAACCCGCTTTGTAAAATCTTGGCAGCCGTTTTATGCCCACTAAAATGATCGCCACATGCCGAAGAATGACAAAATGTAAGAATGCTATGCACCTCACTCTCCGGCACACACCGTCAGATCACTTGGTCGGAGCAATATTTAAACAACTCCGGATCCTCCCAAAAGTAATACCTGACCTGTGAAACGAATCGGTCTTTGTCTTGCTTAGACCAATTATGCGGAGTTTGCCCAATGGCCAAGTAATTCACAATATGTGCAAACCACGGGGGGCTCGCTTGTGACAGCGCAAAAAGTTGTTCGTCCGGAAACGAATCATGCAAAATAAGAGGGTCACTATTATACTCAACGAGGATTCGGGAGAGATGATCCGCCACCACATTCTCAGATCCTTTCTTATCACGGATCTCTAAATCAAATTCCTGAAGCAACAAAATCCATCTAATCAACCTAGGTTTGGTCTCTTTCTTAGATAGTAAATACCGCAAAGCGGCATGATCAGTGAAGACTATGACCTTGGAACCTAGGAGATAAGACCGGAATTTGTCTAAGGCAAAGACCACAGCTAGCAACTCTTTCTCGGTAGTAGTGTAGTTCAATTGAGCATCCGAGAGAGTGCGACTAGCATAATATATAGCAAATGGTGCCTTATTGACCCTTTGACCCAACACAGCCCCGACAGCATAATCGGAGGCATCACACATGATTTCAAAGGGAAGAGACCAATCTGGTGATTTCATGATTGGAGCGGTGGTCAAGGCCATTCTCAGTGTTTCGAATGCCTTTAAGCATGCTTCATCAAAGACAAAAGGCGCGTCCTTAACTAGTAAACTACACAAAGGACGTGATATCTTACTAAAGTCTTTAATGAACCTACGGTAAAAACCTGCATGCCCTAGGAAAGACCTAATTTGACGCACGGAATTGGGTGGAGGAAGGCCTGCAATGAGGTCAACCTTAGCCTTGTCAACTTCTATACCTCGAGGGGACACAATGTGTCCCAACACTATACCCTCACGAACCATAAAATGGCTCTTTTCCCAACTCAAGATTAGGTTTGCCTCAGTACATCGTTCTAACACTCTAGTCAAGTTCCTAAGGCATTCCTCAAAAGACGGTCCAAACACTGAAAAGTCATCCATAAAAACCTCTAAGAATTTCTCCACCATGTCGGAGAAAATAGCCATCATACACCGTTGAAAGGTCGTCGGTGCATTACACAGCCCAAAGGGCATGCGCCTGTAAGCAAAAGTGCCAAAAGGGCATGTGAATGTGGTCTTTTCCTGGTCAGCGGGGTACACCGGGACTTGATTATACCCCGAATAGCCATCAAGAAAACAATAGAAACCCTGCCCCGCTAACCGCTCTAGGATTTGGTCAATGAAAGGTAAGGGAAAATGGTCATTCCTAGTCGAGGAATTTAGTCTCCTATAATCAATGCACACTCGCCATCCAGTAGTGGTCCGTGTAGGGACTAACTCTCCTCCTTCATTCTCAACAACAGTGATGCCCGATTTCTTGGGCACTACTTGTGTGGGACTCACCCACTTGCTATCTGAGATGGGGTATATAATACCCGCATCCAACAATTTCAAAACCTCATTCTTCACCACCTCTTTCATGTTAGGATTCAGTCTCTGTTGCATTTCGCGAGAAGGTTTGGTGTCCTCCTCTAGGTGTATATAATGCATGCACACGGAGGGATCTATCCCTTTCAAATCAGCCACTGACCACCCTATAGCACTCCGATGTGCCACGAGAACACTCATTAACTGACTCTCCTGCGCTGCAGTCAAGTCAGATGCAATGATGACCGGTAAAGTATCTTGGGGCCCTAAAAATGCATACTTGAGTGTGGCCGGAAGTGGCTTCAACTCAAGTGTAGGTGGTGTGACCAAAGAAGGTGTGGCAGGCTCTCTCGACAGAGGAGGAAGCGACTCAAACCAGGCTTTCCATGGAGGAAAATCCGGTGTAGAAGAAGAATTAAGCAAGACATTCACCTCCTCAATTGACCCATCTATATCAAAATTTTCAAACCCAAAATGAGCTAGACAAGCCTCCAAAGGGTCCTCTACAAGAATGGAGGGCAAAGCCTCCTCAACAATCTCATCCACAACATCCACTAATAAGCACTCCTCTCTCTCATGAGGTTGTTGTGATGCTAGGAAAACATTAAGTTTCACTTGCATGTTACCAAATGAAACTTCCATAACCCCGGTCCGACAATTAATGCATGCATTGGCCGTAGCCAAGAAAGGTCGACCCAAAATCACCGGGATTTGTTTCCTCGAACTGGCTATCGGTTCCATATCTAATACCAAAAAGTCAACAGGGAAGTAGAACCTATCAACCTTAACTAGCACATCCTCAATCATGCCACGTGACACTTTGAGGGACCGGTCAGCCAACTGAAGAGTAACAGTAGTGGGCTTCAACTCGCCAAGCCCAAATTCCTCGTACACAGAGTACGGCAACAAATTAACACTAGCCCCTAAATCCAATAAGGCCCTATCAATGAAGTGGTCCCCTATAATACATGCAATGGTTGGGGCACCTGGGTCCTTAAGCTTAGGAGGTGTGTCATTCAACAAGATGGAGCTTACTTGCTTCGTGAGTAGGACCTTTTGGGACACATGTGTCCTAGATTTACGATTTTGCGTACAAAGGTCCTTCAGAAATTTGGCATATGATGGTACTTGCTTAATCGCCTCCAACAGGGGAAGGTTGATTTTTACCTGTTTAAAGACCTCCATCATTGCCTCCATAGATGCCGCCTTCTTATTAAAAGGGGACGGTGTATTAAGGCACTGGGGAAAGGGTGCCTTAGGCACATATGGAGTGCTAGGGACTAACTCATCCCTCTTAAGTGTTTCCCCCTCGCCCTTGCTCTCACTTGGTGAACCACCGTGGTCACCTTTCCTAACTCTAGTTACATTAGACGCAACAGATTGAGGCTCTAACTCCCTACCACTTCTTAGAGTAACCACCGCCTGCACTTGCTCATGTTGCTTACCATTCCCATCCGAACTCTCTGCCTCGTATTGTCCCTTAGGGTTAGCCACAGTTTGACTTGGTAATTTTCCCTCCTCTCTCCGATTCATGTTGTTAGCCATTTGACCCAATTGGGTCTCTATCTTGGCAATAGAGTGAGTGTGGGAGTGAACTATCGGTGCTAACCCCTTAAGTTCTGAAAGAACTTCCAACACCTGAGTCTCAAAGGCAGAGTTGCCCTGAGGAACAGGCGGGGGTTGTGGTTGACGGTATGGTTGTGGGGGTCTATACGGTTGCGGTGGTCGGTAAGATGATTGGTTGGCAAAATTATTGAAATTCTGCCTTGGTGGTGGAGGATTGTAAGAAGTGCCTTGTGAAGGGGGCCTCCATGAGAAATTAGGGTGATTTCTCCATCCCGGATTATATGTGTTGGAGTATGGGTTATTACCCGGGTTGGAGAATCCTTGAGCCGCATTCACATGCTCTTGGACTAACTCCGGAAATTGTGATGTCGAAGGGCACTCACTCAAGTCATGAGCAGGGCTCGCACAAATAACACATGCCTCGTGAAATTGAGGCTGATCATGTTGGGTAGGAGTATGTCCCGTAGCTAATAATTGGTCCATCTTGCGGGACAATGCCTTTACTTGTTGGGCTAACTCTAGGTTTTGCCCGACCTCATAAATGCCCCCTCTTTTCGGGGCTCCAACCATGGGTTGCCGGACTTGCCGGGCTGCGGAGGCATGGTGAAGGGAATTATCACTTAGGTTCTCAAACAATTGCCATGCCTCGGCATCATTTTTAGACATAAATGTCCCACCACAGGACGAATCCACCATTTGGCGGTGTGGCTCAGTTAAGCCATAATAAAATGTTTGAACAAGTTGCCAATTAGGCACTTGGTGGTGGGGACACTGTTGGAGAAGGTCTCGAAGTCTTTCCCAAGTCTCATGGAATTGCTCGCCATCCATTTGAGCAAAGTTTGTGATGGCTCGCCTAAGTTGGTTGGTTTTACCTATGGGAAAATACTTCTCCAAGAACTGTTGCTGTAATTGGTCCCAAGTTGTGATTGAATTAGCAGGTAAAGAATTTAGCCAGTGTTTGGCTTTATCCTTTAACGAGAATGGAAACAATCGCAACATTAAGGCTTCATTTGTGAAATTTTGGATCCTCACTGTCGAGCAAATTTCCAGAAATTCATTCAAATGCTTATAAGGGTCATCATGAGTTAGTCCATGGAATGATGGGAGCATTTGTATGGTGCTGGACTTAATCTCATAATGAGCAGCAGTGGTGTTGGGAAATTGGATGCATGATGGTGATGTATATGCGGTAGGTGTAAAATAATCCTTAAGTGTCCAGTTGGGCACATCCGGAACATTAGGATCTGCCATCTCTAATGGCTCAATGTATGAATATTCAAGCCTAGGAATACGGGCAGAGGTCCTAAGTCTCCTACGGGTCCTTTCTAGTTCAAGGTCCAAACTCCACAATTCAGGGCGACAAGAACGACGCCCGTGCATACACTACCCAAACACACACAACAAGTTCCGACTCTGTGCACTAAGTATGAAAGCAAAATACCAAAGGAAGAAATACTCACAGCGGTTTAACGAAAACGCTTTACTCGTCTTACGGATGGTTGACATGTAAACGTTGTCTCCAACCTCTGTTTGAGCTTTGACTTCTGTTTTAGCACTTTGGTGCTTTGCTTGTGAGTGTTTGCTTCTGTTTACTCACTTTAGTGCTGCGGTTTTTTTTTTTTTAAAGCTCGGCTGCGCTCCGCTTGCACTTCAGTGATAGCTCCAATTTCAAACGCTCTGCAGACTTAGCAACACCAAAAGCATAAAATCCTAAACTAAAAATTAAAATAAGAATGTAACTTTAAATTAACTAATTTTGCCAGAAGTCCCCGGCAACGGCGCCAAAATTTGATGGGTTGTTGAACACACCAAAATTAAATACTAAACTATACCAAATTCAATCAGAATAATGGCAAGTCCAGGTATCGATCCACAGGGACTATTGTGAAATTAAACTAATTTAATTGTTAAATTCCTAAATTAATTTTGATAAAAAGATTGAATGATCATAACCTAATTTAATAACAAATAAATTAAACTAAGGAATTAAATTATCAATAATAAATGAAATTGGATTTACTAAATTGGGGAAAAATCCTAGGGTAGAGAATTCACCACTAACCACATAATTAGGGTTTCCAATTGAAATTAATTATGCTATGGTTTGAACGAATTAATGCTTCACAACTACAAGCTCAAAGCATTTAACAAGAAGATCATCACATTCAATGTACGAGCACGAACCATCTCAAGTAATACGAATCGTTCACTCTAAACTAGGGTAGTGATACGACTCGTTCCTCGTAGCATGGTTCGTCCCATACCTTGAATGTGAAGGAATAGAAAACTCATGTATGGATAATATTCAACAATCACAGAAAGTCAAATATTTGAAAAGATAATGAAAATTATATATAAGGAATTTCTAAAACACCATACAATGGTTCAAACCTTTACATAATATAAAATCAAAAAAAGAAAAACCTATTATATGGCTAGGGTTTCTTCAAAACCCTAGAAAAGGAGACTAGCCACTCATGGAGGAGTGGGAGGAGGTAGATGGAGAAGGAACAACCATGGGAGACATCTTTGAAGCTTCTTGTTTCTTCCTCTTTTGCAAACCCTAGCCTCCCTCTTTAGGTCCAAACAATTTCAGAACCCTAATCCAGCCTTTTTCTTGTCTTTTTATGCTTCCAATCTCGTCCAAACAGGTTTAAAACGTCGGTTTGACTTTCCCAGAAAAAGTCAACGCACGTGCGGGAAAGTCAACGCACGTGCAAAAAAAGTCAACGCACGTGCAGAAAAAGTCAACGCACGTACGGGAAAGTCAACTCTGCCCAAATTCTGGCTTTTTGCTCATTTTATGCTCCGACGATGTACAACCTGATTGACACTCAACACACATAAAATATACAGTTTGACCAACAAGTGAAGTTAAGAGATTCTAATTAACGGCCTCAATGATGTACATTTCGGCCTTAATCACACATCTCCTCTGCCTCAAATTCAAGTCTCTCTGTATAAACAGATACTTCAAACTCTTGTGGTCCGAGAACACCTCGAACCTTTCACCATAAAGGTAATGCCTCCAAATCTTCAAGGCAAAGATCACTGCTGCTAACTCTAGGTCGTGTGTAGGGTAATTCTTCTTGTGTATTTTCAACTGACGTGAGCCGTAAGCTACCACTTTCCCCTCTTGCATCAACACACAACCCAAACCCTCTCGTGAGGCATCACAGTAAACCGCATAACCCAACCCTCTCTCCGGAATAATCAAGACCGGAGCGGTGGTCAATCTAACCTTCAACTCTTGGAACGACTTTTCACAAGTCTCACTCCACACAAACTTGACCCCTTTTCGCGTCAACCTAGTCAACGGCGAAGCTAGCCTGGAGAAATCTGTCACAAACCGACGGTAATACCCAGCTAATCCCAGAAAACTGCGGATCTCAAACACACTCTTAGGTTGTGCCCAGTCTTGCACTGCCTCAACCTGGGATGCATCAACAGACACCCTTTCCCTGGATACCACATGGCCTAAGAATTTAACCTCTCCTAGCCAGAACTCACACTTCCCAAACTTGGCATACAGCCTATGGGCCCTAAGCAACTTAAGCACCACTCTCAAGTGTTCTTCGTGCTCCTCCTCAGAAGGCGAATAGATAAGAATGTCGTCCACGAAAACGACTATGAATCGATCTAAAAATTCCCGGAAGATTCGGTTCATCAAGTCCATAAAGACTGCCAGTGCATTGGTGAGCCCAAACGGCATCACCAGAAACTCATAATGGCCATACCGTGTACGGAATGCCGTCTTAGGAATATCCTCCTCCCTGACCCTCAACTGGTGGTAACCCAATCTCAAGTCTATCTTAGAGAAACAACGGGAACCCTTCAACTGGTCAAACAGATCATCTATACGGGGCATAGGGTACTTATTCTTGACCGTAGCCCGATTCAACTTCCGGTAATCTATACACAATCTCAAGGCACCATCTTTCTTTTTAGCAAAGAGGGCCGGTGCTCCCCACGGCGAAACACTAGGGCGAACAAAACCCTTATCTAGCAATTCCTGGAGCTGAATCTTCAACTCACTCAACTCGGCTGGGGCAAAACGATAAGGTGCCATAGAAATCGGCGCTGTGCCGGACACTAAATCAATAGAGAACTCTATCTCTCGGTGAGGTGGTAAACTAACAAGATCCTCGGGAAAAACATCCGAGTACTCACAAACCACCCTTGGCAATACAATCTAGGTCTCGTCACACTCACCACTCATAAAGCTAGCAAGTAGACCATTAAGCTTATTCCGCCCTCGCGGATCATACATCGGTGGCAACACACTACCAACCCGATCCCCCAAGAAATGAAAACACTCCCCGCTCAAGGTACAAACTGTGACCCTCTGGCGGTAGTAATCAATAACAGCCCAGTATGACGATAGCCAGTCCATACCCAAAATAACATCAAAGCCCTTCATGGGCATGACAACAAACGGAAAAGGAAGCCTATGGTCGGCGACCTCTATATCACAACCCCTAACACCTTGTTTCAAGATCAACTCACTACCAATAGGCGATACCACACATATAGGAGATGCTAATTGTGCCAACTCCAATTCCAAAACAGATGCAAATGCAGCAGATACAAAAGAATGAGATGCACCCGTATCAATCAACACATTAGCAACCGAGTTACAAAACAAGAAGGTACCTCTCACAACAGATGGAGCCGGTACTAGATCCTGCGCGGTAACAGCATACACGTGCCCTGTAGGTCCCTAATCCACCTGCTCACCTCTAGGAGCAAAAGACTGCTGCACTGACTGGGATGACGAAGCTCCTAGATTGGCCCTCGAGGCCTGCACAGACTGAGCTGGCTGATAATTCTGTGTCTGCCTAGAACCAGACGCTCCTGAAGTAGCACTCAACTGTGGGCAATACCTCTTTAGGTGCCCAGGCTGACCACACTGATAGCAAGACAAAGGCTGGCCCCTGCCCTGACTCTGGCCCTGAGGTCTAGCTGAAGAAGAAGCAGCTTGCTGACCCCCTCCCTTCTGTGGGAAAACCGAAGACTTGTGACCCAGCTGGCCACACGCAAAACAAGTCAAGCCTCCCTGACTACCCCTCCCAGAGCCCGTACTCGGCACTGGAAAGGTCGATCTAGCCATACCACCCTGAGACTGTTGAGGGTTAGAACCCCTCTGTCTCCTGCCGTCACCCTGACCATCTTGGCTCCTCTTGGAGCCTCTCTGCCCCTCGTCTTCCTCCTGCATCATAATCTCCATATGAGCAGCAGCATCCACCAAACGTCTGTACTCCCGGATGAAAGATCCACCAACCCTCAACTTGAGGCCACGCCTCAACTTCCGCTCAAACTCAAAGCAACGGCGTTCCTCAGACGCCACCAGTTCAGGTGCAAACCTGGACAGACTAGTAAAAGTAGCCTCAAACTCGGCCACTGACAAGCCCTGCTGTCTAAGCTGGCAAAACTGCTCTCTCAGCTTCTCCCTAGCAACTGCAGATAAAAACTTCTCCGGGAAAGCATTCACAAACGCCTCCCATGCACCACCAACACTGCCCTTCTCATACTTCCACCATTGACCCGCATCTCCCTTCAGCTGGAAGGATGCCAAGGTCACCTTTAAAGCCCCATCCTCGATGCCAAGCATCTCGAACGTCTTCTCCATCTGTTCCAACCACTCGTCAGCCTTAAGTGGCTCCTTCGGATCCCCAATAAACTCGTCTGGATTAGACCTGAAGAATTCCCTCTTCAAGAAAGAAGGCCCTGCCTCAGCAACCTAATTCTCAGCTCTGAGAATACCCGAAGCTCCCGCTATCTCTCGGGCCAAGGCACTCATAGCCTGCTAACTCGCTGGCTCGGCCACGTTGGCCTGACCAACTCCCTCATGTACTGCCGGAACGTCATCCGGTAAAGGCACTTCCTGCCTACCATGCCTGCCACGCCTACCACGCCCTCGTCCTGACATCCTAATAAAGGTAACCAAGACTATTAGCACATTCACAAACGTACCGAAGCTATAACACTCGCGTCCTAATGCATGGACAACTGTAATTCACTCCACGTAAGCACATAAACACATAAGCACTTACGAATTTCATTTCCGGATAATGATAGTCCCGAGGCGTTACTAGAGTTTCGGTTAGAAACAACATTGATCAAGTGCCTTTCCAACAAGACTCACAGAAACCCAAGGATCCAATCAACATCCTAGAAACTAAATCCCATACCCACATAGTCACATAAGCATGTTATCAGTTAAGCACATGGCATATGACACTACATCTAAGTCTCTATCAAGCGAGACAAACCCATTGTGATCCTAATCACTTCCCACGTACCCAAAGTATTTGAACCCGGCACGCTTTGATACCAAGTTGTAACGCCCTCAAAATAATAGATAAAACCCATCCCATGAGACATGCATTGATATAAAATAAACTAATCATTTCTATTTATCAGAGTAATTCTACAACTGTATTACATGTTAACAACAAAAGCAAATGCCCTAAGGGCTTACAGCTTTCCAAGTTAACACTTGGTTACAAAAAGGAAGAGTACTAACTCAAAACATATTAAGCCCTTGGCTTGAATTTACATGTAATACATCAAAATAAATAAAAGAAGAGTCTTCAACTCTCATCATCATCCAAGCTATGTCCTTGGAGGTGGCATACTACCTGTACCTGAAAATAATGTCCCATAAAGGGTGAGCCAACGCCCAGTAGAGATATGCTAAACACAGTATGAGCAATGACTAAGACATTAGCAATTGATAAATGTTCAATTTTCATAAACCAATTCATAATCCATTTCCATTCCATGACCACTATGTTCATGTTTCATTTCAGTTTTCATTTCTTGCCAATTCCACAATTTACATCAATGGCTCAGAACCTGGCCAACCACTTATATGAGACAATGATTCATATTAAACATTTTCCATTTTTACAGTAGATAAACATATTAGTTGTATCAACATCTCAACAGATAAGCATACAAGCTGTATCCATATTTCAACAGATATGCATATTAGCTACATCAACACTTCCAATGACAAGCATATGAGCTGTATCAACACTTCCAATGATAAGCATATGAGCTATATCAACACATTATCTGACAAGCATATGAGCTGTATCAGTGGAGTCCATCCCCTATCTCCTCCCAAACAACACCCGGTTTAGAGGTTCATCCCCTATCTTCCCCTAAACCGTGGAGTACATCCCCTATCTCCTCCCACACACACAATGCATATATACAAGAAGGTCATATACACAATCAATCAATACATAACGTTAATGTATTCTGTCAACCGTCATACTCTATGACATATCCAATTGATTAGTTTTAGTTTGTCTAATCATCATGCATTGTCTACAACAATCAAAACTACCTCCCACCGGTAGCCCAAGCAATTATTTCTAAACAGAAAATAAAAGCTCCAACAGATAAAATATCAATGTTTTCAAAAGTGAGCGATTAACAAATCTAACTCCACTATTCAACCATATAATGATGCAATTCCATTATTTCCAACTCGATTCTATATAACCACAATTTCCTTAAATTAATCATACCAATTAATTTATACAACCAATTAGGGTTTTCTACCCCATTCCTCAATATTGACCCAATGGTCTATATTTCAACAACCAACAACAATAACACCATTTTGAAACCCAAAATACATATTATGAGCCCAAAATCATAAAAAACTCTTTAACACATTTTGAAACCCTAAGTCCCAAAATCACCCAACTACAACACTTTATCAAAACTACCAAGAATCTATGTCAAAGACCATAAGAGTGAGTAGGAATCCCTACCTCAAATTCGGAGCCCAATGAAAGAAGGTGAGGAAACTCGACGTGCTCCAAAACTCAATATTTTTGGATTAATGGATAGCCCTCGACGATCAACCCAACTCTTGTGAAGACCAAAGGTGGGGAAACCACTCTAGCTAGATCAATACTTAGAGAGAAGGCAAGGTTTTAGAGAGAGAGGCTCTCAAATGGCTTTTTCGGAAAAGTAAGAGAGAGAAAGGATGAGAAAAAGTGATTTAAAACTGCCTCACAGCCAACTGATATACGACATTCCCGCTCAAGCGGAAAACACAACGCTCGAGCATCAAGAACAAAAACTAGGACCGCTCGAGCGCCTAGACACAAGAATAAAGTAAACCCGCTCGAGCGCAAAAACCAGTCCGCTCGAGCGCGAAAACCAGTCCGCTCGAGCGTAGAATTCCCCCTCCCAAAACTTACACCCAGAGGTACTACCCGCTCGAGCACCAAAGTACCCGCTCGAGCGCCACCGCTCGAGCGCAAAGAAACCCGCTCGAGCGTAAAAATCACACCTGTAGAAGTTTTGCAGGGACACAGAATACTGGGGGTGTGTAATCCCCGCTCGAGCGCAAGAAGACCCGCTCGAGCGGACCTCCTAAAAACTGGGTAACAAGGAATTGAAACCAAGGCCTAACCAACCTGTAACAACCCTGCCCAAAACATCCTAAAACTCAATCAAGCGGAATTAAAGGACGACAACAAGATAGATAAAACTACCATCATCACGGAACCGAGTCCAGAATACAACAGAACAGTAAAGGGACAACCGGGATCGTTATAATAGTCGTCCTCACAGCTTTCCCATTAAAAGCTTTGTTTAAGAGGGCGAACTTTTCTGGGCGAATCTTGAAATGGGCAATAGAGTTGGGACAATTCGACATCAAGTTCCAACCCAGAACCGCGATAAAGGCCCAAGCTTTGGCTGACTTTGTCGCAGAATTCACCCCAGGAAGTCATCATATCTGTCCAGTCGACCTGACTGATACAACCAAACCAGGGATAGAAGTTGACGCCGGAATAGCGCAACCCCTGGTGCAGGATATTCAATCAGACCCCAAGGCAGACCAAAATAAAAAGAGCAAGGCAGAAGCGAACCATGCTACACCAAGTCAAGGCTCACCAACAAATAAAGACTTGGTTCAATCAGATAGCGAGGGACAGACAGCCAGTATGGACCTTGAAGAAAACACCAACAACATCCTTGACCCCACGGCATCATCTGATCCCTCCACTTGTTGGAAATTGTTCGTTGGAGAGATGTGGAAGCTTTTTGTGGACGGAGCATCCAACCGGCATGGTGCAGGACTTGGCATAGTCCTCATCTCGCCAGACGGCCTGGTTATGGAGCAAGCAATCAACCTTGGCTTCCCAGCATCAAACAACGAGGCGGAGTATGAAGCACTTCTTGCAGGACTCAAATCAGCATTCTACATGAAAGCCACCGAACTAATGGTCTACAGTGACTCACAGCTGGTGGTAAACCAAATTTCTGGCGACTATGAAGCAAAAGATGACAGGATGGCCAAGTACCAAGAATTGGTCAGAACAGAGATCAAGAAATTTGAAGTAGTAAGGATAGAACAGATTGGCAGGGAGGAAAATAGTAGAGTAGACGAACTAGCAGGCTTTGCGTCAATGGCAGATACATCCATCCCTCACCCACTACTAATTAACTACCTACCAAGACCAAGCATTGAGGACCCCGAAGTAGAAGAGGTGTGTTGCGCCGAATTAGGCCCCTTATGGATAGATCCCATCATACTGTTCTTAAAAGACGATGTCTTACCGGAAGAAAAGAAAGAAGCCAACAAAATTAGAGCAAAGTCGCAGCGATTTTGGCTCTCCCCATCTATGGCATTGTACAAAAAGTCATTCTCATGACCTTATCTAAAGTGTGTCCACCCCAGCAAAGTAGAAGCATTCCTGTTCAAAATACACGGAGGGGTGTGCGGAAGCCACCAAGGAGGAAGATCGTTAGCTTACAGAGCCATTTCACAAGGATACTGGTGGCCATACATGCAGGCAGACTCAGAGAAGTATGTGAAGAAGTGCGAAAAATGTCAGAAGTTCGCACACCGAATACATCAGCCGGCCAGAAAACTCCTACCATTGACCAGCCCATGGCCCTTTGCAATGTAGGGCTTGGACATAGTAGGACCACTTCCAACAGCACCCGGAAATAGGAAATTCTTTCTCGCAACAATAGACTACTTCACAAAGTGGGTGGAAGCAGAAGCATTAGCATCAATCAAGGAAAAAGATGTGAAGAAGTTCGTCTGGCAGAATATTATCACTCGGTTTGGCATACCTAAAGCCCTAATATCAGACAACGACACACAGTTTGATGGCAGAATCTTTAGAGGCTTTTGTGAAGAATACAAGACAGAATTCTACAATTCTACACCGGCGTATCCCCAAGCAAATGGCCAAGCAGAGGCATCAAACAAGGTTGTTTTGGATGGATTGAAGAAAAGGTTAGAAAAAGCAAAAGGCAAGTGGGCTGAGGAACTACCTCATGTTCTGTGGGCTTACCGCACCACACCTCGGCAATCAACTGGAGAGACACCATTCTCTTTAGCCTATGGCATGGAAGCGGTAATCCCACTGGAAGTTGGCCTCCCCACAATTAGAAGCGAAAATTTTGATCCAGACTTAAATGGAAAAGCCATAGCATTGGAGCTCGACCTCGCCGAAGAAAGAAGAGAAAAAGCACTGATTCACATTGCCTCATACTAACAAAAGTTATCCAGGAAATACAACAAAATAGTACATCCAAGGCAATTCAAGATCGGAGATTGGGTACTGCGCAAAGTAATGGGAAACACCATGGTTCCGGGAGATGACAAGTTAGGACCCAATTGGGAAGGACCTTACAAAGTGGTTGGAATAGCAGGCAAGGAGGCATACCACTTAGAAGATGAGGACGGCAAAGCAATTCCCAGGCCATGGAACACTGCCAATCTCAAACTATTTTATTTTTAACTTTTCTTCAAAATACTTGTAATTTTTCTTTTCCCCAATAAAACAAGTAGTTTTTTCAGCATAAGTGTTTTATTCTGTAAAAATTGTTTTAGTAAGTTAGGGGCATTAAAAACATGGTTGGCTGGAAAAACCAACACCCCTCCTAAGCCCAGGATAAGGATCCAGGCTACAGGACGTTTGGTCGGAATACCAAAACATTTTACTCTAGGATCAGCTGGAAAAAACCAACGTAGAGGTTGGCTGGATTAAACCAACACCCCTCCTAAGCCCAGGATAAAGATCCAGGCTGTAGGACGTTTGGTCGGAACAACCAAACATTTTACTCTAGGTTGGCGGGAAAAACCAATCTAGAGATTGGCTGGAAAAACCAACACCCCTCCTAAGCCCAGGATAAGGATCCAGGCTGCAGGACGTTTGGTCAGAATAACCAAACATTTTATTCTAAATTGGCAAGAATAACCAAATTTAGTGGTTGGCTGGATTAAACCAACTCTTGGTACTCTTTAGCCGAAGTAAGGACATCGGCTAAAGAGTGGTTGGCTGGATTAAACAAACTCTTGGTACTCTTTAGCCGAAGAAAGAACATCGGCTAGAGAGTGGTTGGCTGGATTAAACTAACTCTTGGTACTCTTTAGCCGAAGTAAGGACATCAGCTAAAAAGTGGTTGGCTGGACTAAACCAACTTGTAAGTATTCTTCAACCGAGGTAGGGATCTCGGCTAAAGAATGGTTGGCAAGTATGCTTATAGTTAAAATGATATGACCAGGATAAAAGTATCTCGGCAACAAAAAGTACAAGCAAGAAGGTCAACCGAAATAAGAGTTGAACAAAAAAAGAAGACTTCATTGAAAATTCAAAGAAAATACAAAGGAGGGGCCTCAGCCCGGTTACAAGACCAAAACAAGAAAAGAAAAATACAAAATAAGTTAAAAAGATCATCTATTTCGGCATCAAGATCAGCATCAATATCAACATGAAGCTCGGTTTCAGACGGTGGCACGACCTCGGTTGAGAGCTCGGTGTCAGCTGGAGGCACGGTTTCAGTGGGCAGCTCGCTGGTCAGGTCTTCCACCAATGGCTCCAACCGAACTGATTGTTCAACAGGGTCATTGACAACCGGAGTATCCTTTGGTGCAGCTTCTTCTTCATCATCATCTGAGTCCTCAAGAAATTGTTGCTGAAGAGCAGTAGCATATTCCGTCATAGAGCCCGAAATGAAGTATGCTGGAGCGTTGAAGACCTCGGTCCCTAGACCGTGACCGAGCTACTCTACAACTGCCCTCTAACCGCACTTGAAGAAGAGATCCTTGGCAGCTTCACATTGTTTAATGTAAGTCGCCTCCCCCTCCTTGAAACCCCGGAGCTCGGCGTCATCAGCATCCTTCTTCAGCTGCTCTATCTCGGCCTTTTTCTTACACTCAAGTTTAGCAAGTTCGCACAGATACTTGTCTTTGATAATGGCTGCAGCCTTCTGTTTTTCTGCTTCAGCCGAGCTAAAAAGACCAGTCAGACGACCGTTCTCGAATTTTAGCTCGGCTATTTGCTGCCTGGCTTGCTCCAGCTCGGCAGTCTTTTCTGTTACTTCGGCCAGCGCTTGCCTTGTAGTCTTACAGAGTTCAAGCACTCGCTTATGAGCGATGTGACTCTTCTGCATGGCCTGTAAAAAGAGGGGGACTTGAAATCAAACCGAGATAAAAGAAGTAATCAGAAAGATTAAATAGAGACAGCTACTTACAAGCACCATGGATTTGGTGGCCGAGCGGATGGCTTTTAACTTGGTCAAATTTTTGTGATGTTCCATGTCTATTGGAAGGAAAACGCTCCTGGCAAGGTTGAATGCCATCATGTGATCCTTCTCAGCGACCACCGAGTCAGTATCCTGGATATCTTGGTTCTGGAAAGTCATTTTCGGAGCCCACTTGGAGGAGCTAGCCCGGTCAGAACGCTCCGGCGGAGGGCTCGGTGGAGGGCTCGGCGGAAGAATGGTTTCGTCTTCATCAATAAGGCGTTGCTCAGTTTGGGTAGTCCGGGCGCGCTTGCTGGGGCGAGATGAGGAGGGTTGTTGAGATGGAAGGGCCACCACTGTTTCCTGAGTCTGGTTTTATTACGGTACTTCGGCTCGGTGGGTTTCAGTTAAGAGGGCCCTTACTCTGTTCCTCTTCGCCATTTCTTCTTCGTCGGTAGTGCGAACCAGGTTAATTTGTGGCAAGTTGGGGTCCGGTTCCGGAGAGACTTCCAGTAAGAAGTCTGTTACTCTGGCTTTGCGTCGGCCGCTGTATCTGTACGTCGGTTCAAAATTCAGTAGCTTGGCCCAACTTCTTTTGGAATAGCGAAGTGCAACGCGAAGTGTGTTTAGGTCGGGGTAACTGTACAGTGACTTGAGGTGGGCTGAATCTGCATAAAGAAGACAACTATCAGCTCGGTTCAGGAACTAGAAACTGAAATAAAAGGAGACAGCCAAAGAGCCGAGGTAATTATACCGGGGGTTCCTTTTTTCCAGTTTATTCGGTCACCAGGGATCTGGGCTTGATGGTCATCAAAATTCCCAGATACCCAGAAAAAATCGTCATCATTCAAGTCTTTGTCCGGTGTATCCTGTATTATTTTCTCTCGGCGGCGGCGTATTCTTAGATAATAGACCCAGCCATCTTCTTTTGATCCTATGGAGTATTGGTGGAATAGTTCGGCTAAGCCGAGGTTAATACCAGCCTGACGGTTTAGCTCGGCTATACCATTTATTATGCGGTATGAATTAGTAGAAAGCTGGGTAGGACATATCCTAGTTTGCCTAAGAAATTCACAAAGTAAGGGCTGTATAGGGAATCTTAGGCCGGTTTCTACAATGGAAGGGAGGGTGAAGGGAACAAAACCAGGGTTTCCCTAGGGTTTGATATCTTGTTCGGCTAAGGTGAGATGGACGTCGTCAGGAATGTTATACTCTCTTCGGAATTCAGCCAGGCCACCAGGTGTTTCTACTAAAAACCTATATTTACCCATTTTTGTCTTAAGTTATGAATAAATTATACTTGTGATTGGCTCGGTCGCAGAAGTGGGCTGAGTAGCTCGGTTGAGCGTTCAAAGGAGTGCCTGGGCAACCTAAAAGTCTACAAAGTGAAAAAACAAAGGTGTTAAGCACAGACCGTTGGACCGTGCTAAAGAGAAATAAAGGTAAGATATATCAAATCTTAGCTCGGCTATGTGAAATGCTACGTGTCTTAGCCCGGTTTTTGAGCAAGGATTTGGTCATCTCGATTTGTACAAGGGATTGGGTATCTCGGTTTATACAAGGGGTTCGTTATCTCAGTTCGTGCAAGGGTTTTGTTAGCCTGGTTGAGCCTCTAGGGGCAGCACTCGTAGTTCAACCGAACTACGAAAGCTGGTTTAGCCCCAGTCATAGCTCGGCTAAATTAAATGAAGCAAAAGGTGGTTTGACTTGGTGAAACTACTAACACAGCATAAAGTGTTAGTCTGGTTGATAGCCTGGCTGGACTGACATCCACTACAAACAACTTCCTAGTTCGGTTATATTGTGATTTTGGATCAAAACCAGTGTTTTTCATGTTATTTCTTGAATCAGAGGGGTTCTATTACTAAGTTTTTGCAGAAGATGCAAGACAAGGCAGAAAATGGGAGTACAAAATGTTTTGCAAAAACACACAAAACAAGAGCTACATAACATGATCAAATTAACAGAAAGGAAGCATCAAGTCACTTACCAGAGTAAAGAAAGGAAACTGAAGATGGGAGCAATGGCAACAAAACCGCGAAGCTTCCTTAGTTGCAGGACAATGGAGGCTCGAAGAGAGAAAATGAGATGAATAGTGGTGTGAGTGATTCAAAAAGAGAAACAAAAAGAGTTTGTTTTGATAAGAGGCCCAAAATTTGGGCGGGACTGTTCAAAAAACACGAGGTACGATGACGGCGTGACAGCTACCTTCAGCCAATGAGAGTATGCCACGTGTCCTTGGGATAAGAAGCGATTCAGTTGCTGTGATTAAAGAGACGTTTGAACCGGACAGGTGCAGCCCGGTGTGAGTCTAGCTCGGTTGGAAAGGCTAAAAGAGTTTTTAGCTCGGCTGGAAAAGCTTAAAGGCTTAGCTCGGTAGTAAGATTAGAATTTTTTTTTTTTAGCTCGGCTGGAAGACAAGGTAATCCCATCATGCTGCGTAGATGGAATTTAGGGGCAATTGAGAGGGTAATTTATATGAATAAATTGGGCCGAGATTGGGTAATGGGCCGCTTTGGGCCGTAGTAAGAAAGGTGGAGTAAAATGGCTTTTTTCGTTAGCTCGGTCCAAGAAGGCCTTGTTGTTATCTCGGTCGCCACGGCCAAATTGGTTGGCCCGGTCGTAATCTTTAACCGAGGTATACGGAGCCTTCTTCGGGACTTTTGTTCTTGGTTAGCTCAGTCCAACTCTTCTACGGATAGCTCGGTCTTGGCATGCAAAGCCGAGGTAGAAGTGAGGAAGTAAAGAGCCGAGCTGACAGTTATCTCGGTCGTATGGTCATCTTGCCGAGGTAAAACCATCTCACTTGGTTTAAGCAGTGAGGGGGTGTTGAAGGATAAGCATTATCTTTCAGGAGTGTGAATCCTAGGAGGACTCTACATGGAGGAGTAAGAGTCCTATTAGGATTGTGCCACACGGAGCCTATAAAAGCTCATAACATCACCTATGGAGAGGTAACACAACTTTGATTCTCGAATACACAGGCCTTTTGTCTATTTGTCTGTTTTGCTGACTTAGGCATCGGAGAGGTATCCGGCACACACCCGCCGGCTAGCTCACGTTTGTGTTTTCAGGGAATAAAGCGACGTTGTACAGAGGAGCGCGAACTTGATCAACAGGATTATACGAGAAGGTTTATTTCTTTCCCGTACAATATACATTTTGAAATTATGCTCTCTAATGTTTGTGTTTTGAAGTTACATTTTTATGGTAGTCCATTTCATTTCTCTGTCTGTTACATTTGAGGGTTTTGGGAAGTTTATTTTGTTTAAGCAGTGTTGTGTTGTCATAAAAACGTGTTATGTTTCGTAATTATGGTTTGGAAAGTTAGTATCATAAATAAATAGATAGGTATTGATGCTTTGGTTAACTAGTTATACATAAATTAAAGGATAGTTTCATAGATTTATAAGTTTATGGGATTTTTCTGAATGTTCTTGTTCTGCTTTGTTTGATTTCTATGGCTAAATCATCATTTCTCTATTATTATGTTAACTTATTATGTGTTGGTTTACTCTTTTGTTTCTTACATTGATTTTCATTGCATGTTAATTTCCAATTATATTAGGTAGTCTCTTGTTTTGGCTTTCAGATTTCTTGCTACTTGTTTTGATGTGATTTTATAGGGAGTTAATATTTTATGGGTCCATTCCCTTCCCTTCTATTTTTTATTTTTTTTTTAAATTTTTTTTTTATCACTTTTCTTAACTAATATCGAACTCTATCGAAGAAAGTTTTATTTTTAAGGTGAAAGATGTTTTCCAAAAAATTTTGATATTATGTTCTGCTCTACTGATTTTGTTTATGTATTAATTTAACTTGTTTAGTTTTGGCTACATTGTTTAGTCAGTAATTCTCTGATTGACTGTTAATATACCAAATGTTTCCAATTTTTGCTTTTGAACGTAATAATGGCTACTCATTTAAGTGATTTTGTTATTATGTCGTATATTTTGGTTACAATGGTTTAATATTCATATATTTGTTTCTATTCATCTTGTTATTTATTCAAGCTGTTTATTAAATAAAAAAGACACTAGGCTTTGGGAATCAAGTAAAGTAAAAGAAGAGATACTCCAGTATATAAAAATCCAATAAGAGAATAGTATTGGTTTTCCAATCAATCTGGGACTTGAGGAAGTTTTTAATAAAACTTAGTAAAAAAACTTCCTCAAAACACTAATGAATTCATGCCATTTATTTATAATCAGTGATATATAGCAGCAACAGTAGCAGTAGTCCTTGGGTTTATTTATTTATGAAATGAGTAGAATAGCAACTATTTGTGTGATTGAAGTGATAGTTAACCATTTGTATGAATTATATGAAGCAATACAGAAACCTTTCAAAGCTTGAAATTTGCATGGTTCAACCAGATTTTAGATGCTTTTGAGTTTTCGATTTTCAAGTAATCACTGTTGCCATCAATATTGGTTCCCTTTTAATCATTTGTTAATTTTATGTTGCGATTGAATCTATGAAAAACATAAGCAAACAAATAAAGTCTCTATTGCTGAGTTAGATAAGTTTTACATAACCTGTGAGGCAAATGTTATTGTGTTTGTCAATGAATTTTGTATTGATCATATAATCCACAACTTTCTAATTTATTTGTATATGTACTTGAATTGTGGCTTTTAGTTTTAATTGAATTTTATTGTTAAATTCCGAATTTTCTATTTTTGTAATTTGTATGCTTAGAAACTCAATTGATTTCATTGCGAGTTTCCCCCCATTTACAATTTTTGGTTTTTACTTGTGCTCCATAAACAACAAAATTGTTCCTGCTTGGAAATTAAAATCAATTTCATCAAACTCTTCTGTGATATGACATCATATGGCTATTCTATGCAAAAAATGGATCGCTTGAATTTTGCATTGATCTGTGATTAGATTCATGAACTTGTACACCCTAGCTTTGAAAGGGAGTACATCAGTTATTGATATCTTGGTGCTAGTGTAGGATTTGGTTTTTAATGAAAAAAGCTTGTTTTGATTGTATTTCTTTTTTTCATGTGTAAAATGCTTGTCCAGATAATAGTGTCAAACTCCATTTTAACGTCATCTAGGGAAATGAAGAGGTCAAACACATGAATGAGCAGAATGCCACCGTGTGAAAGGATGACAAATCTCTGTCTCTACAATGACCCAACTGGATGTGTCACGCTATTTGTGTGCATCCTAGGGATATAAAGGGTCTTTTTGCAGTTGAGGAAGGATCCACCCCCCCCCCAATATAAATATTTTTTGAGCAAATATAAAAACATCAGAAAAATTAAAGAATTTCAAACTAAGAGATTTAAGTATATGTGACTTAGTTTTTTTGGATAAAATAAATATTTTCGAAATGTTTAATGGGAAAAAAGAGAAGGGTTTCAAATATTATTTGGTTTTTAATGTTCATTAGTTTTCATGCAGACATTTGTTTCTATTGTTTTTATTTGCGGAAAAACAGAATTAAAAATTCCATGTAGCTTAAAAAAATCAGAAATAAAACTGACAACTAAACATTTACAAAAACAGACAACTACAAATTCCCCCAAGAAATGCCAGATTCAGGACAGGGCAATTAACTATGTAGCTTAAAAAAGTCAGAAATGAAACAAAATATCCTTGCATGGTTTTTGCTTTGTTTTTTTGTTTTTATGATAGGACCCCTTACATGCTTTGAACACCCAAACAGTGAACTCCATTCTCATCTGCCTCAACCTTGAGGTGGTAGCATTTCCTATCACATGCCAAAATTTGAACAAATTCAGAACATAGTATACCAATGAAATAGAAGGGGATTAGGACTATGCTGCTTACCATATATTCAAGCAAAAATACATTGTAAAGTTGATGGGCAACTATTTGCTGCTGTAACTGACTGACAAAAAATAGACATCAGCCTTGCTCTCAGAGCAGGATTGCCTGGAATGACTCTAGATTCTGGAGCAATACATTTGGCTTCAGTGTTACCTACGTAAAAATGTAAATCAATTGTGTACCGAAGATGTGCTATAGTAAATTATAGTAAGGAAATGATCCCTAGACACATAGTCATTCTAATCAAAGTAAAAAGGTGACTGACAACACGCACAATAATTTAACTGATTAGAATTATCGGAATGTTTTAGGCTGGAAAGATTTCCAACCATGATATCTTAAATCTCTTGACAACCACAATCTCGTTAGATTAAGTAGCCTAAAGGGAAGTTTTCCAGAACTTAGAAGATGCCAAGAAAATGGTGTGTTATTCAAAACTTTTTCCTTTCCTTTTTTTTTTTTTTTTTGGTGTGTGTGTGCGTTCGTGTCACTAGTATCCAGCCCATCTTCAAAGATAATTAAGAAAAGGCCAAAATACGGCTGACCCACATTCTTAACAGACCTCATATCGTATCTATGACCCACTGAACAAGTTTTACACCATCTCAACTTACAATTCAATTCAATATATGTATATATATATATATAATTATATACATGCATTGTATGCCACATGGCTCTTTAGCTGTTGGCTTAGACATGGTTAGACAAATTCATAATCCAAATGAAACCTTGAATTTGTCTAACTACACAAATTTAAGCAGTATGATCTCTTAAAGGCCCTTTCCTTAATTCTTCTGCAAAGTAACTCTATCATATTGTATTTCAATTCATTGCCTAGCTGCTTCTTCTCTTAACAAATGGAAAACAAAAAGAAAAAAGAAGGAAAGAAAGAATGAAAAAAGATAAGGACTTAGTATTATTTTTATTTTTATTTTTAAAAAGATAAGGACTTAGTTCTGATTTTTTGATGTAAGCCTATTACTATTATAAATTCACATCTTCCACCTCTTCTGCTTATTCTTCTTCATATCTTCATACAGAGGTTAATTTGCTACCTTAAATTTAGTCCCACAACATGAAATTAGGTGTCCATGTGTATATTGCATGAATGACACAAAATACAACAGACAAGTTGCATGGACGCACCTAATTCGAAGAGGAATTGCGTCTTCGTATATAACTTGGGTGCACCACGGGGAACATGAATGACTGGATCCATCCTAAACGCGGTGAGCTACATGTAAGTATGAAACAATGAATTAATGGTATTTAATATTACTTAGTACCCAAAAATATATATCTTATTATGCCTTTTGGTCTTCTTTATGCGCAATAACAGCAAAAGATGGTCAATCTACAAGCGGCTGCCACTGAGTCGGGGATGCTATTGATGCAGAGGAGCTTTCAAGGCAAGTGCTTGGGGAGAAGAAAAAGTACTTGCTTGGATTTGGGATTGGCCCACAATCGTCTACCATAGCTGCATCACCAGCACGTGATAAGGACATGAAGGCAATAAGAGCTGAGATGGAGGCACTTCGTGAGGAGTAACAAAGAGATCGTGAAGAGTTGATGAAAGAGCAAGAGGAGCGCGAGAAATATTACACTGATATGTTGAAACAGCGAGAGAAGCGCAAGAGATGTTACAATGAGATGTTGCAACAACAGGCGCAAGAATAGAAAGATCGGGAGGAGATAGATAAAAGGGTTGATCATCTGAATAATGTAGTCACCAAACTCACACTACTCTTGGGGATCTAAGGTGGTCGAATGACGTTTACTATTTGGTAAGTACAACTTCATTAATGTTTAAAATAATTCGGTAAAATATGCTAGATTTAACAATGAACTAGTCAATTGACCTGTAGGGACAGATGATATGTGAATAGGGCGTGTAGGTCAATTGAATTCACACCATAATAATAATACTTGGGGTGGATAACACATGCCATCGTGCCAAGTCACAACCTTTTATATGGACAAATCTTTGATGTCCAAAATTTTTATTTTTACTAGATTGTTGAATTTTTGTTATTGCATATTATCTTTATTATATTTTTTCACGAAGTGAGGTGATGCAATTAGAATTTTGATCACGCAACAATTCAAAAGAGTAGATGTTACTTATAGTTATGAAATCAGCTTTGTCCCTAAACCTCATCTACTCCATCCCAAAATAAATATAAAAAAGGGCCTCAATCCAAGGAACCTAGAGTTGCCTGGGTTGTAAAGTCTTGACAATCAGTAAGTTCTAACATAATGGTTTCCCAAGTCGACACTTTCAATGAAATATGTAAAGTGCCAGGGACTTTTAAATATATATTGCTTCTATTGACCTTATAAAGTTCCTTAAACTTCATATACACCATCCTATACACCATCCCAAAATAAATATAAAAAAAGGCCTCAATCCAAGGTACCTAAAGTTGATTGGCTTGTAAAGTCTCCACAATCAGTAAGCTCTAACATAATGGTTTCCCGTTGAAGGATGAACTTTCTAGTAAAAAGTGACTTCAGGAGTTGATTCTCCTTTATCCAGCGTAATCACAAACATCCTTAAACCCGCTTTTCAATTTCTGTTAAGTTTCATATAATGTAGCAACAAGACTCCGACTGCCAATATTCAAAATTTCCAACAAACTTGGATTCCAAAGAAACTTGTTCCCATACAACTTCAAGTAACAAAGCCTTCTGATTCATTGAAACAATACAATTGATTATCACATAAGAGAGAGGTTCCCATACCAAATATCTGTCTAAAATGAATTTATTTATCAATAGATGTATGTTTAAATAAAATGACTCTAGTACTGGAACCAACACCAAAGCACTCATAGTTAGAGAAGTCCACTCTACTGCTTCCTAGAGAACCACTTTGTGTAAAACCTCTGATGGTCACACACCATCACTAGAACATCAGTGCTAGCAATCATTGGCAACCACAAGCTCTCTCTTAAATCACCATGACTACTAACGTGCCTAGAGCCTCGTTTAATTGTTCATGAAAAAAAAAAACAAGAAGATATATCCTTCCATTTCCTTAAGTAAACATATGGTTCTCCAACATCTTCACATCTAAAACTGGATGTGTTTGCTTTAAAGTTACAACAAGAAGATTAATGTCCTTGTCATGGAGGATTAAATGGATACAAAAAACAAACAAGAAAAACAAATAGATTGTCAAATGAGTTGATACGATCAAGTACCAACAAATCAAACCATTGAGCTGCTAGTCAAACAAAGATAAAATAGTTACACATGGGGTAGGACAGGACTAGTTACCAAGATTAACACCAAATAAAATGAAATGGTGTTTTCAATGTGAGGTCACTACAATCAATCAATAGAAGATAATCCAGAGCTTTTCCTATTCATTGTTAATGCTTCAAGTTGTATTCAAGGCCCTCTGCCAATTGCACAATGTGTCTCCTTCATATTTACCAAACACTATAATATAGGTGTTAATTTGTTTGTGTTGGAAGGTGCTGATATTAATCCAAAGGAATTGTCTTTTGTATTTGCTTAGAGTTCTTATGTGTTGGTTGATTTGTCTGTTGCTCAGCTATTAAATATTCTGGATCATTGTCCATTGGCTCTAGTTTCTATCCACAACGATGCATGGTTACTTGCCGTGGCCTTCTATTTTGGTGCTAGATTTGGTTTTGATAAAGCGGACATGTGTTCTTTCTTCCATCTACTATCCTGTGGTGCTTTTGGAATTATAAGTTTCTAGTTTGCTAGAATATTGAAATGTGCTGTGATCCATCATATCAATATATGAAAAACTAAGCCTAAATGAAAAGGCATGTCAGTAGAAGCACATGTGACTGAGTTTTTGAATAACCATACTGAATGCAAAACCAAGTCAAGGAATACTATTTACATACATTGTATTTGAGTAGAAGCACTTACTCATTAGCCAAGTTAAACCTGTTTATCTTGCCTTTATTCCATCTTCTTAATGTTTTCTCAGTAAGGTTGAGCCACTTGCTTATTATCAAACCAATGCTTATTTAGCATTCATGCGCAAAAAAAAAAATTGAGTTCGTCCACATTAGTTTTAGATGGAGCAATCTTGAACCTAGTGCACTACTGAAGTGTGTATTAGATGCTAAATGAGAGGAGACTTACAACATTTGGTGCTTATACCATTTCCACTTCAAAGCTTCTAACATCAATTACGCCATTATATGCATCTCCACTCCATCTATAATTTTTTGGATGTTTATTTGGTAGATTTTCCACTGCTGGCACCAAACGGAAACTTCATTTGCTTGTGTTCTTCAGCCACATGTAATAGAAAACTGGGTGCAATTTGGTTGACTTGTTCATCTGAAAAAGAAAAAAATTAGATATGCTCTGGCCATGAGTGTCTTAGTGTCCTGTAATGAATTAAGTTGCTCACCCCTCTATGCTCCTCAGCCTTGATGGTTCAAGCATATCGGAGATATTCGAGGTTCACATGTTGACATATAGCTTTACTTTGTTTGGTTTAGTTCAAGATATTAAATTTGTATGTAATTTAATTGCTTGTTTGGTTTTCACCTTTGCGTTACTAAAGCTACTAAGTAGGCTGTTCATGCACCTCATGTTCTGTTAAATACTTGTTCAGTGAGTTAATCTTGAAAAAGTTCTATTCCTTTTGTTGTGATTTTTTTTTTCTTTCTAATATGCTTGTCGAATCAATGAATTATGCTTTAGCTAATTCAATGACACTGATATTCATCTGATCAATAAATCAACCTTTCAGTCAGTCTAGCTACAAGACTTCCTCTGTCATCCTTTACTATTCTAGCAGAAAACCCAAACTTTCCATGGGTGTGTTTGGATTTTGGATTTGGATAGGGGATTTGTGGAGGGAAATATGAATAAAATGTAAGTAAAATTTCTTTCACATTTCGCTTTATTTTTCTTTTCTCTCCACGAATCAAGTGTACGAGACAGAGACAATGGAATTCTAATGATTTGAGATGCAATGGCAGCTTCAAGCATAGAGTCCGTTATAGCGATTTCGATTTTTGACCCGTCTCTTGTTGTACTCCAGACTCGGGTTGGTATAGTTTTGAATGGTTATTTATATCTTGTTTCCTTTGTCTTCCCCTTATTTTGGTTATCGGGTTGTAGTTGTGCGTTTGGAACAGGTTGGTTGCTTGTGTTTCCAAACATTTGTTGCCCAGATTTCGGCTCTTTCGCTTGAGCGGGAATTCTTGCGCTCGAGTGGGCTTCTCAAATTTTGCTCCTCCGCTTGAGCGGTAATTATTGCGCTCGAGTGGAATTTGTCAACTTTCAATATTTTTACAGACCTACAAATACTGGGCGAGTGTATTCGACGCTCGAGCAGGGTCCTTCGTCTGCAAAACTTCTGGAGGTATGCATTCCACGCTCGAGCGTAACTTTTCACGCTCGAGCAGAGCGGAACTTTGTGTCTGATGCTCGAGCATCACTTTCCATGCTCGAGTGGACTGCGTGTATAACAATCCGTGAAGATGATATTTTTGTTCACTTTTTCATTCTTCTCTCTGTCTCTAAAACTCTCCAAAACCCTAGATCTTTAGTTTCTCTCTCTAAAATACTCTTTCTCTCTACATTTTGACCTATCTATTGTGTTCTTCATCCTAGTGCCTTTGAGAAAAAGGTAGAGCGCTTCAAGATCTTCATTTTGATCCGAACGAAGTTGGGTCTTGGTGTCCTTGGAGTTTCAATCTTGCTTCACTCGTCTTCTCTTCTTGAGGTAGGGATTTTCTACACTTTGTTATGATTTTTAACTTAGTTATTTGTGGTTGTGTAACAATGGTGGGATTTGGGGATAGTTTGAACAAACCTAGGGTTTGGGTGAAATGAAAAGAGGGGTTTTTGATAGAAGTGAAATAAATGAACATGGAGTTTGAAAATGAAATCGTGTGGTGTCAAAATGGTTGATTTTGGCACTTGGGTCTGATATTTTGAAAATGAGATCTTTGCCCTAAAATGATTGCCATATTTATTTGTATAAATAGTTGAAATTGGAGTTGTAAACATGGAATTGAGCGAGTATTGAAATAGGTGGTGGAATTGAGTATGTAATACTTCGCATCTTTGGAAATTTTGAATAAATTATCTGTCTTGAGATTGTATATCCGCTTAGAAATATCTGTATTAAGCTATCCGTGGAGGATAGCTTTGAGTGTTGTAGAACTTGCATGAGGATTAGGTAAATTGAAACTAATCCACGGTTGATTATCATTGAATATGATTATGTTTAGATACATTGCTTATGTATGATTGTTTGGGAGGAGAAAGTGGATGTGCTCAATGTGTGATTATGCTTTTAAATACATTGTATATGTATGATTGTTTGGGAGGAGAAAGGGGATGGACTCCATTATAATTAAGTTCGCCGGAGTGTCCTGGATGAAAGGCCCGAAATTTATACATGAGTGCCAATCCCGCTGACGAAATATTCCTAAAATGGCAGTTGGAAGTGTTTGTATGTTATTTATGAAATTGTTGAACCATTGAGATGTAGTCTCATTTTGGGTTATTGAAAAATAATGAAATTGGCTCATGCATTTAAATTAATTGAAGGCAAATGAAATAAGATATGGACTTGGTATATTTTTATGACTATATAAAGGTGTAAATATTTTATCCCCAGTATTGCATATGCACTTTGCATTTATATCTTCGTTAAACCTCATATACTGTGTTAGATTGTTTCTACTGGTCTGTGGCTCACCCTATTTGGAAAAAACACTTTCAGGTATTGATAGCATGCCTCCGCCAAGACAATAGCTTAGAGGGACTTTGGAGAGCATGAGCTTCTTTGTTTGATTGTATATTTTCGTATAGCCAATGACTTTATTTATATGAGCTAGTCTCTCTGTTGTTATAACCAAGTCAAAGCTTAGAAGTGTAAGCCAATAGATCATTTACTTTTATTAAACTTTTTTGTATCATTAACCTTATGTAATGGAAGGATTATCTACTCTGTTTTATGTAGCAATTAAAAAATGTTTTGGATTGTATTTATTGTATTTTTTTTTGGGTGGGGGGAGGGGCTTGACAACTTGCTATCAAAGCGTATCGGGTTTGAATACTTCGAGTACGTCAGAAGTGGTTAGTACCATAATGGTTTTGTCTCGCTTAGTTGAGACATTAGTATGTACTGTATGCTTATGTGATAACATGTTTATATGACTATATGGGTATGAGATTTAGTTCCTAAGATGTTGATTGGGTCTACGGGTTTCTGGAAGTCCTATTAGAAGAGCACATGATCACTGCTGTTTCTAATTGGAACTCTAACAACGCTGCAGGACGATCATTATCTCGAAAGGAAATCTGTATGTGTTTATGTGACTATGTGCTTATATGGAGTGAATTGCTATTGTCCAACACTTTAGGACGCGAGTGAGTTAGCTTCGGCACATTTGTAAATGTGCTAACCTCTTTTGTTACCTTCATTAGGATGTTAGGACGTGGTGGTGGTAGGCATAGTAGGCCTAGGAGGCACGAGATGCCTATACCGGATGAAATTCCAACACAGGAAGAAGGGGTTGATCAGGCCAACGTGGCCGAGCCAGTAGGTCAACAGGCCATGGGCACCTTAGCCTACGAAATGGCAGGAGCTTTGTAGGAATCCATGGACATTCTCAGAGCTGAGAATCATATCCAGGCCTAAGTTGCTGAAGCAGAGCCATCTTTTCTGAAGAAGGAGTTTTTCCAGTCGAATCCGGATGAGTTTTGGGGCGATCCTAAGGAGACACTAAAGGCAGATGAGTGGCTAGAACAGATAGTGAAGACGTTCGACATGCTCGGCATCGAGGACGACCAGTTAAGGGTGACCTTGGCATCTTTCCAGCTGAAGGAGAATGCGGGTCAGTGTTGAAAGTATGCGCGTGGGCGCATTGTAGTGACTTGGGAGGCTTTTGCCAGTGCCTTCCAGGACAAGTTTCTACCTCCCACGGTTAGGGAGAAGTTGAGGGACTAGTTTTCCAAGTTGGTGCAGTTGAACACACCAGTGGCTGAATTTGAGGCCACATTCACTAGCTTGTCTAGGTTTGTACCTGAGTTGGTGGCGAATGAAGAGCGCTGTTATTTGGAGTTCGCGAAGAGGCTCAGGTGTCACGCCCCCGAAATATAACCACAAATTCAATCGAATTATAAATAGACAATTACATAAATCAGAGTGCAATATTCTTACATTTCATAAAGTTAATAGTACAAAATAGTTAAACATAAACAAATGCCCTATAGGCATACACCTTTCCAAGCCTTGACTTGGTTACAACAAAATAAGACTAGCTCTTACAAATAAAACCTTAGGCTATACAAAAAAAATACATAATTAAAATGAAGAAGCTCTTGCTCCCAAAAGTCCCTCCAAACCACTGTCTTGGTAGAGGCATGCCATCATTACCTAAAAATGTTTTTCCCAAATAAGGTGAGCCACAGCCCAGTAAGAATGATCTAACACAATATATGAAATTTAACAAAGATATAAGTGCATGTGCATACACAATGCCCAGATAAAACATTCGTACTTTTATATTGCTAAAGAATACCAATTCCATATTCCCTTTCATTTTCCTCCAATTCATTTCAATATATGAGCCAATTTCATTATTTCTTAAATAACCCAAATGAGACTACAACTCAATAGTTCTACAATCACATCATCAACATACAACACTTCAAACTGCCATTTTACGAATATTTCGTCTGTGGGATCGGCATCCATGTATAAATTTCGAGACTTTCACCTAGGACACTTCGGCCAACTTAATTATAATGGAGTCCATCTCCTTTCTCCTCCCAAACCATGGAGTACATCCCCTTTCTCCTTCCAAACAATCATACATATGCAATGTCTATAAACATAGTCATATTCAATGACAACCAACAAAAGATTAGTTTTAATTCACTTAATCCACGTACAATTTCTACAACAATCAAAGCTATCCTCCACCGATAGCCCAATATAGATATTTCTAAATAGATATACAATCTCAAGATAGATAATTTATTCAAAATTTCCAAAGGTATGAAGTATTACATACTCAATTCCACCATCTATTTCAACACTCGCTCAATTCCATGTTTATAACACCAATCTCAATTTTTACACAAAATAAATACGATAGTCATTTAGGGCAAAAATCCTTTTTTTTTAGAATATCAATCCAAGCACCAAAATCAACCATTTTGACACAACATGATTTCATTTTCAAACCTCATGTTCATTTATTTCACTTCCACTAAAAACCCCCCCTTTTCATTTCACCCAAACCCTAGGTTTATTCAAACTACTCCCAAATCTCACCATTGTCACACAACCACAAATAACTAAGTTAAAAACCATAACAAAGTGTAGAAAATCTCTACCTCAAGTTAGAAGACGAGTAAAGCAAGGTTGAAACTCCAAAGACATTGAGACCCAACTTTGTTCGGATCAAAATGAAGATCTTGAAGCACTCTACCTTTTTCTCAAAGGTACTAGGGTGAAGAACACGATAGATCTAGGTCAAAATGTAGAGAGAGAGTATTTTAGAGAGAAAAACTCAAGATCTAGGGTTTTGGAGAGTTTTAGAGAGAGAGAGAGAGAGAGAAATGAAAAAGTGAACAAAAAACATCATCTTCACGGACTGTTATACATGCAGTCCGTTTGAGCGTGGAAAGTGACGCTCGAGCGTCAAACACAAAGTTCCGATTGAGCGCAAGAAGCGACGCTCAATTGTGGAATATACATTTCCAGAAGTTTTGTAGATGAAGGACCCTGTTCGAGCGTAGAACACACTCTTCCAGTATTTACAAGTCTGCAAAAGTACTGAGAGTTGACAAAACCCGCTCGAGCGGAAGAGCCAAAATCTGGGCAACAAAGGTTTGGAAAAACAAGCAGCCAACCTATTCCAAACACACAACTACAATCCGAAAGCCAATTCTAAAGAGATACAAGGGAAACAAGAGGTAAAAAACAATATGAAAGCATTAAACCCGAGTTTAGGATATAACAAGTGACAGGTCAAAACCGAAATCGCTATAACCTCCCCACTTAAAGAATTTTGTCCTCGAAATTACAAATCAAGTTAAAAATCAACATTAAATCATTCATAACAATGTTATTCTCACAAACCCATCACCATGACCCATTCTCCGATCATTCATTCTCATCGACTCAATACACAAGTCTCATATTAAAATGAAATTTACAA
Source organism: Camellia sinensis (assembly GCF_055761805.1). NCBI lineage: Eukaryota > Viridiplantae > Streptophyta > Magnoliopsida > Ericales > Theaceae > Camellia > Camellia sinensis. Next base: position 59,726,644 of record NC_138970.1, read on the forward strand.
TTTCCCAAAGCATTCACAATGTTCAAAACTTATACAACATCTACAATGTTTTCAAAAGTGATATAACACACATGTTATTCCTTATTCTCAATACATATGCAATGTTTATATTCACTCCATGTTTCCAAGATATCCATAACATATACAATGTTCTCATAATTTAAAACATATACAATGCTTATACCTAGCATTATCATAATCAAAATCTTAACACATGTTTAGGCATCAATAAACAAGTCTGGATATTTCTCTCAAACTTCTAATTCACGTTCCCAAGTTGCTTTCTCAACTCTGTGGTGTTTCCATAATACTTTAACCAAGGGGATCGTTTTGCCTTGCAAAACTTGGTCCCGTGTATCCAAGATTCTCACCGGTCTTTTCTCATACAAGGCATCCTCATCTACTTCCAAGTTAGTCCAATCCAACATGTGCGATGGATCTGGCTCATACTTCCGAAGCATACTAATATGAAACACGTCATGCACTTTGGAAAGTTGTGGCGGTAACGCCAAACAGTAAACAACCTCCCCAATCCGTTTAAGGATTTCAAAAGGTCCAATAAATCAAGGGGATAGCCTCCCACTCTTCCCAAATCTCATCAAACCCTGCCTAGGTGATATTTTCAAAAAGACATGATCACCCACCTTAAAAGACAAGGGTCTCCTCCTATGGTCGGCATAACTCTTTTGGCGACTCTGGGCTGTAATCAATCTGTTACAAATAAGTGCTACCTTCTTCGTCGTTTCCCGAACCAATTCTGGGCCCAACAAAGGTGCATCACCCACCTCAGCTCAACACACTGGAGATCTACATGGTCGGCCATACAAGGCCTCAAACGGTGCCATGCCAATATTCGATTGGAAGCTATTGTTATAGGCAAACTCCACTAAGGGCAAGTGCCTCTCCCACGAATCCTTGAAGTCAAGGACACACCCTCAAAGTATATCCTCAAGGATCTGAATAGTACGCTCGGACTGCCCGTTAGTCTAAGGATGATACGCAGTACTAAAGGTCAATCTAGTGCCCAAGGCACTCTTCAAACTCTGCCACAACCGAGCTGTGAAACGTGGATCTCTATCCGAAACAATCGTCACAAGGACCCCGTGCAACCTCACTATGTCCCTGATATACGAATCGACAAGATAGTCTACCAAATCACTCTCGCATATAGGTATGAAGTGCGCAGACTTGGTTAATCGGTCAACTACCACCTAAATAGCTTCACTACCTCGTTGAGTCCTCGAAAGGCCCACAACAAAATCCATCGTGACATGCTCCCACTTCCACTTGGCTATAGGCAAGGGTTGTAACAAACCGGCTGGCCTTTGATGTTCGGTCTTCACTTGCTAACAAGTAAGGCATTTTGACACAAGCACAGCTACATCCTTTTTTATACTTCTCCACCAAAACTGGCGACTAAGATCGTGATACATCTTTGTGCCTCTTGGATGCACTACAAGGCGTGAATGGTGAAACTTTCGGAGTACTTCCTCTCGATAAGACTCCGGCACGAACAAATGGTCATGGTATCTCACACCCTGGTCAGGATATACATTCAAGCCCCTCTCCACCTTCTTACTAGAAATCTTCTCCCTGAGGGTTTCTACTTCAAGGTCACTCTTCTGCGTTTCTAACACTCGGTTCATAAGTGTAGGTTGTGCAACTACCAAAAACAAGGCCGTAGATTCAATGGACTCACCAAGATGCAGGTCAAACTCCCCTAGAGCACCCAACATCTCCTATTCTCGAATGACGATACAAGCCACACTATTTACTGATTTCCTACTCAAAGCATCGGCCACAACGTTGGCCTTTCCGGGATGATAATGCAGCTCAAAATCATAATCCTCTATGAACTCCATCCACCTGTTGTGCCTCAAATTCAGATCCATTTGTATAAACAGATATTTCAAACTCTTATGATCGGAAAACACCTCAAATCTCTCACCATACAGATAGTGCCTCCAAATCTTTAAAGTAAATATCACCGCTGCTAACTCTAGGCCATGAGTAGGATAGTTCCTCTCATGTGTTTTTAACTGTCGTAAGCCATAGGCTACGACTTTCCCCTCTTGCATCAATACACAATCCAAACCTTCCCGTGAGGCATCACAATATACTGAATAGCCCAAACCCCTCTTCGAAATAATCAATACTGGAGCAGTGGTGAGTCTAATCTTAACCTTTTGGAATGACTTCTCACAAGTCTCACTTTATACGAATTTGACTCCTTTCCTCGTTAGTCTAGTCAACGGTGAAACTAGTCTAGAGAAATCCCTTACAAATCTCCGATAATACGCCACCAATCCTAGAAAACTACAGATCTCAAAAGCATTCTTAGGTTGTGCCCAATCTTACATTGCCTCTATCTTGGATGAATCTACAATCACCCCTTCCCCGGATACCACGTGGCCTAAGAACTTAACCTCTTTCAGCCAGAATTCACACTTCCTGAACTTAGCATACAGCTTGTGGGCTCTAAGTAACTCAAGTACTACTCGTAAGTGTTTCTCATGTTCCTTCTTGGAGGGTGAGCAAATCAAAATGTCTTCCACAAAGACGACCACGAAATGGTCCAGAAACTCACGGAAGATCCGATTCATCAAATCCAGAAACACAGCTGGTGCATTGATAGCCCAAAAGGCATCACTAGGAACTCATAATGGCCATACCGCGTACGGAATGCCATCTTTGGGATATCCTCCTCCCTTACCCTCAACTGATGATAACCCAACCTCAGGTCTATCTTAGAGAAACAACAAGACCCTTTCAACTGATCAAACAGATCATCTATACGAGGCATTGGATACTTGTTCTTAACAGTAACCCAGTTCAACTTCCTGTAATCGATACAAAGTCTCAAGGCTCCATATTTCTTTTTAGCAAAGAGAGCTAGTGCTCCCCAATGTGAAGTACTAGGGCGGATAAAACCCTTATCTAACAATTCCTGGAGTTGAATCTTTAACTCACTCAACTCAGCAGGTGCAAACCGATACGGTGCCATAGAAATTGGTGTCGTACCAACCACTAAATCAATAGAGAACTTGATCTCTCAGTGAGGTGGTAAACTAGTAAGATCCTCAAGAAAAACGTCTGGGTATTCACAAACCACCCTTGGCAACTCAACCCGATCTCTATCACACTCACTACTCAAGAAGCTAGCAAGGAGGCAACTAAGCTCACACCACTCACCCGGATCATATACCGGTGATAAAACTCTATCCACCCGGTCCCCCAAGAAATAAAAGCAGTCACCGCTCAAGGTACATACAGTAACCCTCTAACGGTAGCAATCTATAACAGCTCAATATAATGATAACCAGTCCATACCCAAAATTACATCAAAGCTAGACATGTCAAGCAATACAAATGCAAAAAGTGATTGACGACCAGCAATTTCGATGTCGCAACCCCGACACCCCTGTTTCAAGATAACCTCACCACCAATAGGTGACTCTATACAAATAGGGGATGCTAACTATGCCAACTCTAACCCTAAAATCGATGCAAATGCAGACGAGATAAATGAATGGGATGCACCCGTATCAATTAACACATTAGCAACTGAATTGTAGAACAATAAGGTATCTCTCACTACCAAAGGCACTGGTACAAGATCTGGCGTGGTAACAGCATACACACGCCCGGTAGGTCTCTGCTCAACCTGCTTACCCCTCGGAGCATAAGTCTGATGCACTGACTAAGCCGAAGAGGCTCCCTGATTGGCCCTCGAGGCCTGTGCTAACTGTGCTGGCTGGTGACTCTGAGTCTGCCTCAAACCAGATGCACCAGATGTGCCATCCAAATGAGGGCAAAACCTCTTCACGTGCCCTGCCTGCCCACACTGATAACAAGTGGGCGGCTGCCCTCTCCCTAGACTCTGGCCATGAGAACGAGTTGAAGACGTTGCTGCTGATACCAAGTTGTCACGCCCCACTTTTTATTACTCGAAGTATTACCAATTTCATTTACCTAATTCCATTTCAGAGATAACATGCGGAAATAAACTCGTATATTCAACTCGTAAAAGTGAATAACATTGCTCTTATTCGTATGTAAGTAAATACAACATGAGTATAATAAATAAATTGCCCTTGGGCTTACATCATTAACAACAAATCAAGAAGAATGGTGCAACCCTTTTTCACATATGGCATTCCGCCCATAAAAGAGAGGCCCCGTGGCCAACAAATCAGAAGATCCAAATCTTGCAGCACATTCAGCTCAACACCTGAAAAAGATTCAACAACGTGGGATGAACATATAGTCCAGTAGGGATCTCAACATGGCCCTCAACAATAACAACATAGAGATAGCTATGATCATGAATACCCAATCTCATACTAGAATAGTAATGTGACAGTTTATACAAAATATACATAAGTATGAACTTTTCTTGAAAACAACCATTTCAATCAACGCCATAGGCGATTCAATTTTCTTTTCTTTTCATTAATCCCCGTTCCCAATCTTTCATAACATTAGCATTACCTTAGGAAACAAATTCACTAAGCCCACTACTCTCTTCCATTTTCCTAACATACACAGATATGCCTTTTCAAAACATATAACTCTTTAAAATATCCGTTCTCCTTCATTCATTCCAAAAGACAAAATGACATTATGGCTTCTTCCCGGTACAATCAAATCTAGACATGCACCATTATAAAAAAGGAGATAACAACTCACCAACATGCATAAGATAAACCAACGAGGTAACTCGGCCCTCCAAAATTGTAACCGACACAATCCATGATATTCCCAGACACACTGAAATATCAACCACAAAACTTTGCTCTACTAGCTATGTGCGTAGTAAGCCAAAGATACACCTCTCACAACAACATGCCAGTTTACCAGGCGCTAGCTGGAAGGGTATGGTGCCTTATATTATCAGCGCAGTCAGTTCTCCAGGCGCTAGTTGGAAGGTCACGGTACCTCTGATTTTTAGCGCAAGGTATAACACCGCCAACCCAACACAACAGGGCATAATCAACATGTATAACACATATACACAAACCATCAAGATACAAGCAATGTGTTAAAGTATATGAACACATAATTACCTCCTCCCGAGCAAGCATACATATATAATGTATCTCAACACTTCATCACATACGATGTTCCATCAACAGTGGTATAATGCATACACGACAATTCAACACAACCGTGTCATCCTTCACCGATGACCAAGGACAAAACCTCTAGATGCAAATATTTAGTACATCTATTAAAGACTCAATTACTGTGAGGCCACAAACCCAACAACAACATTAACATGGTAGTTAAAGCTACAATCCTTCACATGTGTGTGTTCAACACTCAAGAAACAACAATCCAATTTTCATTCGTATTTCAAAAATACTTTTCCCATTTTACAAAACAAGTTCCGTTTTCTTTTGTTTTCACAAAACCAACTCCGTCCCTTTTGTTGTCGCAAAACCAAATCCGTGGATAATAAAGCCATAACTCATATTAGTCCATTATCTTCATTTCAAACCCATTCCACAACCATGGTTAATCCCTTAGGCATTAACACCTTCACCCAACTCACAATAATAATAGAGATTTCCAACATAGGTTAACTACCATCCATTTTAATTTATCAATCAAAATATAATTTAGGACTTTTTCTTCTATCAACTACAACATGCTAATTTACACTCCAATTAGCCCAAAACAACCATCAATGATAACATAACCATTTTCCAAACACCCAACCCTAGGTTCCTTCTCATGATTTCAAACAAGTCCAACATGGATATGATTTTCATGCAATACAAAATTACCACATGTCTATCTATAGACGAAGTATTGAAAAAAGAACAAGGAAATCCCTACCTCAAATGTAGAACCCAAGGAGATGAAGAGCTAAACTCGGAAGTGCTCCAAATACCAAATTTCTCGGATCAAAATGTAGCCCTCAATGATCAACACACTTCTTACAAAGGCTCAAGGTGAGGAAAACACTCCTACTAGATCAAACCCTAGAGAGAAGTTAGGTTTTAGAGTGAGGAGCTCTCAAAAATCGGTTTCGGGAAAGTAAGAGAGAGAAAGGAAATGTAAAAAGTGATTTAAAATAGCCCAACTGCCAACTGATATATGACTCTCCAGCTCGAGCAGAGAACACAACGCTCGAGCGTCAAGGACAAAAAACTAGGTACGCTCGAGCGCAACAAAGCCCGCTCGAGCGCCAAGACACAAGAATAAAGTACATCCGCTCAAGCGCGAAAACCAATCCGCTCGAGCGTAGATTTCCCCTGCCTAGAACTTACACCAAAAAGTACTACCCGCTCGAGCGCCAGAGTACCCGCTCGAGCGCGACCGCTCAAGCGTAAAGAAATACGCTCGAGCGTAGAAAATACATCTGCAGAAGTTTTGCAGAGGCACGAAATACTGGAAGTGTGTAAACCCCACTCAAGCGCAAGAAGACTCGCTCGAGCGGACCATTCAAAAACTGGGCAACAACAATGGGAGCTAAAGCTCTACCAACCTATAACAACCAAGCCCAACACATTCTAAAACTCAAACAAAAGAGTTTAAAGGTTGACAACATGATAGGTACAACTACCAACTCCACGGAACCGCGTCTGGAAAACAACAGAACAGTAAAGGGATAACTGGGATCGCTATAACCTCCCCCCCTTAAAGAATTTCGTCCCCAAAATTAAGGATATGTTAAAACACAAGGCCAACTGATCACACAACACCAACACCCGAGTACTTAAAAAGGAACTATTCTCCCTACAAACCTTCGATTCACTCTTACCAAGGCAGAGACTAACCAAAGAAACACGTTCCAAACGACAACACTGTAGGCACAAAAGCTACAACAAAACCGACCCTTCTGAAACAGTTTACCAACATCTGACTAGCGCTTCAAGCTAAGTCACTACTCAACAACCATAATTTCCGATAAAAGGGTAAGCAAAGAAAGTCTTTTGCATTAATATAAGGAAAACATTTTCTTGTTCATGAGACATTTCACAAAGATAGTCAAATTTTCAATGTTGACATTCCGAAATAAACCTTGCATTTTCCATGCGAAACTCAAAAGTTTTGCAGACATTTTTCACAAATACGGTGTTATCCAAAACACATGACCATACACAGTTTATTTGCCAAAAAGATTCATTTGGAATTCCTTAAAACCCTTGAATTAAATCAATTTCTCAACAACGCCTTTAGGTGGCCCAACCACTAGGAAAATTTTGTTTTCCATTTCTTTCCAAAGAAAAATACTATCAACAACCATCACTCACACAATAAGGCCAAAACCAACACAAAACATAACATTTCTATAATGATAGTTAATAGAAATAATAATTGTGCTATCAACACACAAGGCATAAGAAATTCATGATTTTGCAATTTCGTTCCACCTTCCTTCACTTAACCAATTTAAAATCATATACACGGCTCAGAACCTGGCCAACAATTAAAGGAGACCACATCTCACATCAACAATACCTCCTTAATACACAAATGATACATATTTTGGTGTTGTATCAATATAACATAGAAACACTTCTATACTTCACAATTGATAACGATATACATTTTAGTGCTATATCAAATCAAACATATCTCCCACACACAACAATGTATATAAGCAATTAACATATACAAGTTCAATCAATTAATACAAAACTTGATGTATTATTCCAACCGTCAGATTCAATGACATAACATGTTCGATTAGTTTCAGTTTTCCCTAATCAACATACAATCTACAACGAATGAGACTAACCTCAAGGTGACAGATGTCAACCCAAAACCCCATACCAAAAGTTGACTAATCAACTCAACAAACCACCACTCTCAGTAAACCACACACTGAAGTGCTACTAACCCCAAACACGGAGTTCCCCCACACAAGCCCCCAAATTTTAGAATCTCAACGGATCTCCTAAAATCAAACCACATCAACACTGTGTCTAAGGGAATTACTATCTCAACCTCCCCCCCCCCATGGCTACATAGCAAGCCTGCTCATCTCCTCGACCGAAAACCGACTTGGTGAACCTCAATTACAACAACCCAATCATGAAGGACAATTTGACCGACGCTAATCTCGTCACCCTAGAACACAACCTGTTCTTCCTCTTAAGAATGCTGCCAGAATCCACTCACAGACCATACCCAACAACTGATAGCCAATCACAATACGAACACTACCCCTATACAACCGATGGGGTCACCACGGACTCCTTAACTAGCAAAGCCTAGAACACTAATCAACATACAGGTACCAAGCAAGCAACAACATCAGGATCATTGATCCCATTAACAACTTCTCAATAAACATTATAGGGGTTTCGAAATTCCATACATACTCCCCAATACATGAGGGTTAAACCAACAACAATATGTATACATAAGCGATACATAAACATGGTGCCTCAGCATCCAACAGTACACCGGTCAACAACAAAATGATTCATATAATACATCACCGGTCAACAACACAAAAGTCCCCCTCCAAGGTAATAATACAGGGCTAGCTAATAAGTCGCCCCTTGCGAGGCTCTCGAAGCCTGGCCTGCCCGTTTCTGGTACCGATAGCGCCCTTGACTGGACGGGTACGACTGATTCTGACTGGGTTTTGAAACACCCGAAGAATTTACACGCAAAGGACAAAAACGCCTACCATGGCCCAGCTAACCACAAACAAAACAACCACCAAACCCCTTACTCTGAGACCAGTCTGAAACCTGCACCTCCCCGGACCCCCTAACAGATGAGTCCGAAACCCCTGGCGAAGGAAAGGAATTAGCCCCTGACTGAGCATGTTGCCTCCACCCCTTACTAAGCCTAGAGCGCTTAGGAACCGTAGGACTTACTGAGATGGTCTCTTCCCTATCCTAACTATCACTCACAACCATGGCCTCCACATGGGCCACTGCCTCGACTAAATTATAATGATCCTTCCAAAAGGATCCAGCTACCTTCTCCCGAATATCGAAACACAACCGCCTTTCAAACTCATAACAACGGCACTCCTCTGTTGCCACCAACTCTGGAGCAAACCTCGACAAACTAGTAAACCGCATTTCAAACTGTGCCACAGGGGTATCATCCTAATGCAACTCCAAAAACTGATCCCTCAACCTTTCCCGAGCAGAAGGAGGGAAATACTTGGCCCAAAAGGCCTCGGTAAAAGCAACCCACGTGCTACCTACGATATTCTTAGCATACTTCCACCAATAACTCGCATTGCCCTTCAATTGAAAAGTCGCCAAAGAAACCCTCAACTCCTCCTCTTCGACCCTGAGCACATCAAGAGTCTTGGTAATCTGCTCCAACCAACTCTCTGCCTCCAACAGTTTAGCCTCCCCCACGAACTCTGGTGGGCCGGAGCGGAAAAACTACTTAGTAAGCTTGAAAGCATGCCCGCTGCCGCCCTCAGTGCGAGCTAAGGCGTCTTGCACTGCTCTCACAATCTCACGTGCGACATCATCACCGACAGTCGATGCTGTAACGGCGAGTGCTAAAGGAACTGCTGTGCCCCTACCGACACTCCTACTGTTCAACCGTCCTCTACTTCCTCGTGTAGACATCCTATAAATCACAAAAGCAAATACCCCGCTTAGTGCACAACACAATAGCCTTCTCCGAGGCACACACCACTACTATTAAGTCACAAGACTCACTTAGTCACAAAATATACACCTCTATTGCATATAATCATCTAAACATGTAAACACATAATCGAATCAAGTCCACAAAGATAGCCACTCATCTCGGAACTCTCAAGGAATTCCTATCAGAAACCACGTTGATCAGGCGTGTTTCCAAAAGGACCTCAAAGCAAGTTCACCGGCTATGAATACTATCCGAGAGACTGAATCCCATGCTCACATAAATGCAACACATAAGTCCTAATTTTCATGATATCTATATGCAGCGCCCTCACCATACGCAGTAGACCCACTGTGGTAAAAACCACTTCCCACGAGCCCAAAGTATTCAAACACACTTCTTACAAAGGCTCAAGGTGAGGAAAACACTCCTACTAGATCAAACCCTAGAGAGAAGTTAGGTTTTAGAGTGAGGAGCTCTCAAAAATCAGTTTCGGGAAAGTAAGAGAGAGAAAGGAAATGTAAAAAGTGATTTAAAATAGCCCAACTGCCAACTGATATACGACTCTCCCGCTCGAGCAGAGAACACAACGCTCGAGCGTCAAGGACAAAAAACTAGGTACGCTCGAGCGCAAGAAGGCCCGCTCGAGCGCCAAGACACAAGAATAAAGTACATCCGCTCGAGCGCGAAAACCAGTCCGCTCGAGCGTAGATTTCCCCCTCCCAGAACTTACACCAAAAAGTATTACCCGCTCGAGCGCCAGAGTACCCGCTCGAGCGCGACCGCTCGAGCGTAAAGAAATACGCTCGAGCGTAGAAAATACATTTGCAGAAGTTTTGCAGAGGCACGAAATACTGGAAGTGTGTAAACCCCGCTCGAGCGGACCATTCAAAAACTGGGCAACAACAATGGGAGCTAAAGCTCTACCAACCTGTAACAACCAAGCCCAACACATTCAAAAACTCAAACAAAAGAGTTTAAAGGTTGACAACACGATAGGTACAACTACCAACTCCACGGAACTGCGTCCGGAAAACAACAGAACAGTAAAGGGATAACCGGGATCACTATAGCCTTTCTCCTATTTACGGACAAGTTGGAGACTTGTGGCCCAACTGACCACATTTAAAACAAGTCACGTCTCTCTGACCACCTCTTCCAGAACCCGAACTCGGTAGTGGAAATGTGGACCTCGACTGAGCTACTTAGGACAATTGAGGATTAGAGCCCCTTTGCCTCTTACCGTCCCCCTGACCGTTCTGACTCCTCCTGCAGCCCCTCATCTTCTCCTCCTCAGCCTGCATAATGGTTTCAAGATGAGCTGCCGCCTCCACAAGGCGCCTATAGTCTCTAATCATAGATCTGGTCACTTTGAACATGAGCTCGGTCCTCAGCCTCTTCTCAAACTCCAGACAACGGCACTCCTCAGTCGCAACTTCTCCCTAACTGTGGGAGGCCAAAACTTCTCCTGGAAGGCGTCGACAAAGGCCTCCTAAGTCCCTCCAATGCATCCCTGCGCATACTTCCACCATTGACCCACGTCTCCCTTCAACTGGAAGGACACCAAGGTCACTCTCAAACCCCCGTCTTCGATATCGAGCATCTCAAAAGTCTTCACCATCTGCTCTAGCCACTCATCTGCTTTTAGTGGCTCCTTAGGGTCGCCTAAAAACTTATCTGGATTCAACCAGAAAAACTCTCTCTTTAGAAAATACGGCCTTGCCTTAGCGACTTGGGCCTGGACTTGATTCTCAGCCTTAAGAATGTCCATAGACTCCCGCAAAGCCCCTGCCATTTCGCGGGCTATGGCGTCCATGGCCTATTAACCAACCAGTTTGGCCACATTGGCCTAACCAACTTCCTCTTCCTGTGCCTCCTCTTCCTGTGTCGGAATTTCATCCGGTATAGACAGCTCGTGCCTTCTAGACCTACCACACCTACCACCACCACGTCCACGTCCTGACATCCTAATAAATGTAACAAAAGAGATTAGCACATTTACAAATGTGCCGAAGCTAACCCACTCGCGTCCTAATACAATGGATAACAGTAAATCACTCCATATAAGCACGTAATACGTAAACACATACGAATTTCCTTCCTAGATAATGACCACCTCGTGATGTTGCTAGAGTTCCAATTAGAAATAACAGTGATCAAGTGCTCTTCTAATAGGACTTCCAGAAACTCGTAGACCCAATCAATATCTTAGGAACTAAATCTTATACCCATATAATCACATAAGCATGTTATCATATAAACACATATCGTTTGCACTTAAGTCTCTAGTAAGCGAGACAAACCCATTATGGTACTAACCACTTCCCATGTACCCAAAGTGTTCAAACCCGGTACGCTCTGATACCAAGTTGTCACACCCCCGAAATATAACCATAGATTCAATTGAATTATAAATAGACAATTACATAAATCAGAGTGTAATGTTCTTACATTTCATAGAGTTAATAGTACAAAAGAGTTAAACATAAACAAATACCCTATAGGCTTACAACTTTCCAAGCCTTGACTTAGTTACAACAAAATGATTCTAGTTCTCACAAATAAAGCCCTTGGCTATACAAAAAAAATACAAAATTAAAATAAAGAAGCTCTTGCTTCCAAAAGTTTCTCCAAACTACTGTCTTGGTGGAGGCATGTCATCATTACCTGAAAATGTTTTTTCCAAATAAGGTGAGCCACAACCCAGTAGGAATGATCTAACATAATATATGAAAATTAACAAAGATATAAGTGCATGTGCATATACAATGGTTGGGATAAAACATTCATACTTTTATATTGTCAAAGAATACGAATTCCATATTTCCTTTCATTTCCTCCAATTCATTTCAATATATGAGTCAATTTCATTATTTCTTAAATAACCCAAATGAGACTACAACTCAATGGTTCTACAATCATATCATCAACATACAACACTTCAAACTGCCATTTTACGGATATTTCGTCCGCAAGATCGGCACCCATGTATAAATTTTGAGACTTTCACCCAGGACACTCTGGTCAACTTAATTATAAGGAGTCCATCCTTTTTCTCCTCCCAAACAATGGAGTACATCCCCTTTCTCCTTCCAAACAATCATACATATGCAATGTATATAAACATAGTCATATTCAATGACAACCAACAAAAGATTAGTTTCAATTCACCTAATCCATATGCAATGTTTACAACAATCAAAGTTATCCTCCACTGATAGCCTAATACAGATATTTCTAAACAGATATACAATCTCAAGACATATAATTTATTCAAAATTTCCAAAGGAATGAAGTATTACATACTCAATTCCACCATCTATTTCAACATTCGCTCAATTCCGTGTTCACAACACCAATCTCAATTTTTATATAAAATAAATATGATAGTCATTTTAGGGCAAAAATCTCATTTTTCAAAATATCAATCCAAGTACCAAAATCAACTATTTTGACACAACATGACTTCATTTTCAAACCCCATGTTTATTTATTTCACTTCCACCAAAAACCCCATTTTCATTTCACTCAAACCCTAAGTTTGTTCAAACTACTCCCAAATCTCACCATTGTCACACAACCACAAATAACTAAGTTAAAAATCATAACAAAGTGTAGAAAATCCCTACCTCAAGTTAGAAGACGATTAAAGCAAGGTTGAAACTCCAAAGACACCGAGACCCAACTTCGTTCGGATCAAAATGAAGATCTTGAAGCACTCTACCTTTTTCTCAAAGGCACTAGGGTGAAGAACACGATAAATCTAGGTCAAAATGTAGAGAGAGAGAGAGAGAGAGAGAGAGAGAGTATTTTAGAGAGAGAAACTCAAGATCTAGGGTTTTAGAGAGTTTTAGAGAGAGAGAGAGGAATGAAAAAATGAACAAAAACATCATCTTCATGGACTGTTATACACGCAGTCCGCTCGAGCGTCAGACACAAAGTTCCACTCGAGCGTGGAATACACATTTCCAGAAGTTTTACAGATGAAGGACCCCACTCAAGCGCAGAACTGGACGCTCGAACGTCCACCTGCTCAAGCATAAAAAATGCCGCTCGAGCGTAGAACACACTCTTCAAGTATTTGTAAGGTCTGCAAAAGTACTGAAAGTTGACAAATCCAGCTCGAGCACAAGAATGGCCGCTCGAGTAGAGGAGCAAAATTTGTGAAGCTCGCTCGAGCGCAAGAATGCCCGCTCGAGCGCAAGAGCTAAAATTTGGGCAACAAAGGTTTAGAAAAACAAGCAACTAACATGTTCCAAACACACAACTACAATCCGAAAGCCAATTCTAAAGAGATACAAGGGGAACAAGAGGTAAACAACAATATGAAAGCATTAAACCTGAGTCCGAGAAACAACAAGTGGTGGGTCAAAACCGGAATCGCTATAGAGGACGGGGCTCATGCTTAAAATGGTCGAATCCATGATTAGAGACTATGGGTGCCTTATGGAGGCGGCGGCCCATCTTGAGACCATTATGCAAGCAGAAGAGGCGAGGATAAGGGGCTCCAGGAGGAGTCAGGATAGTTAGGGAGATGGTAAGAGGCAGAAGGGGTTCTAACCCTCAGTAGTCCTAAGGATCACAGTCAAGGTCTACCTTTCGAGTACCGAGTTCAGGTTCTGGAAGGGGTGGTCAAGGAGACATTACTTGTTTCAAATATAGTCAGTTGGGCCACAAGTCTCCAGCTTGCCCGCAGAGATGAGAAGGGTAGCGAGCAACTTCGTTTTCAGCTCATTCTCAGGGCTAGAGTCAGGGTAGAGAGTAGCCGCCCACTTGTTATTAGTGTGGACAGGCGGGGCACCTGAACAGATTTTGCCCACAGTTGGGTGGCACGTCTGGTGCATCTAGTTCGAGGCAAACATAGAGTCAACAGTCTACACAGTCAGTACAAGCCTTGAGGGCCAATCAAGGAGCCTCTTCGGTTCAATCCCTGCAATAGGCTTATGCTCCAAGGGGTGAGCAGGTAGATCAGAGGCCAACAGGGCATGTGTATGCTGTTACCGCGCTAGATCTTGTACCAGTGCCTTCGGTAAGAGGTACCTTTTTGTTTTGCAATTCAGTTGCTAATGTGTTGATTGATACAGGTGCATCCCATTCTTTTATCTCGTCTGCATTTGCATCGGTTTTGGGGGTGGAGTTGGCACAGATAGCATCTCTTAATTTGTGTAGAGTCACCTATTGGTAGTGAAGTTATTCTGAAACAGGGGTGTCGAGGTTGTGACATCAAGGTTGCTGGTCGTCGATTACCTTTTGCATTTGTGTTGCTTGACATGTCTAGTTTTGATGTTATTTTGGGTATGGACTGGTTATTGTCATACCGGGCTGTTATAGATTGATACCGTCAAAGGGTTATTGTATGTACCTCGAGCGGTGATTGCTTTTATTTCTTGGGGGACTGGGTGGATAAAGTCTTATCACCGGTATATGATCCACGTGGGCGAAGTGAACTTAGCTGTCTTCTTACTATCTTTTTGAGTAGTGAGTGTGATGAAGTCCGGGTTGAGTTGCCAAGGGTGGTTTGTAAATACCCAGATGTCTTTCCCGAGGATCTTATTAGTTTACCACCCCACTGAGAGATCGAGTTCTCTATTGATTTAGTGTCTAGTACGGCACCGATTTCTATGACTACGTATAGGTTTTCACCTACTTGTAGACGTCCCCGAACGCCCCGGGAGGGTTAGTCCCGTTCTGTTCTTTTGAGGTCACTACAGCTCGGACTCTTAAATGTCACGGTTCTAAGTCTGAACCAAAGAGTCCAAATCCGGCAAATCGTTTTGAGAAAAAATAGATTTTGAAAGAAGTGCCAAACATGGACTACTTTGCCAGATACAGAGTCGCCACCTAAATATTTTATAATGGGAAATTTAGGAAACCCTGACTCGGTGCCAAAGGCCACGTGTCCGTCATCACCAAAGTTGCCTCGGCTCGGGAACTTGGGTACGATTGGGGAAGGTCACTTCGTGAGCACCCCCGCTCGCCTGATCAAAGATCGGCCTCTACTAACCATGATATCAATTTTTGAAAACATTGTGTGTTCTTATTCCGGTTATTAGCCTAGGTTACTATGTGATGCACACAGCATATAAGTATAGACTGGGTCGCCCGAATTGGAACAAAACATTTCATGCTTGTTTTTGAAAGATGGTTTGCTACTCGCAAGTAGGCTTTAAAACATTTGATGATTTATTCCAATTTAAGTAACCCAACCTTCACCCACAGGCATTCAGGCAGATATATCACATAAGCAATTAGCCTCATGGTAAGCATGCTATTCATGGCAGTCACTCACACGCATGCAAGGATGCTAAAGTATAAAGCTCACCGGGTACTCCAAGCCAAAACAAAAACTCATTAGAAATCATGCATGAATCCTAAGTATACAGAAATGTCTAATGCAACACATGCAATAATGCAAACTATAGCAGGCTCGGCTATTCTAAACATGGCATATGAAATGCTACAACTAACATGTATCCACTTGGAATTGAAATACAAATACAGTTAGTATGATGCGCCGAGCCCGGTGCATGCAAAACAGATGAATGAATGCAAACATGCTATCATACTGTATGCTAATTGAAATATGCCCTAATCTAACCATCATAAGCTGGTAAATAAAAGGGAGAAAGACGTGGGGTTGGAAAACATACAACACACACACGCACACTTATTACAGTTATGCCCTCGCGCAGAGGGTCCAAATAAATGTACAGTCCCGAATAAAAGAATATTACAGTCCAAATATTACAGTCCGAATAATGTACAAATTCCTAATTAATTAATCAAATTAACTAAGAAAGCTGTAAAATTGGCGTGCAAGCCAGGGACTGCCTTGCTCCTGATGAATGATGCATGTCTGGGCTGCCTTGCGCGGAAATCCACTGGGATGCCCCAATTAGCCTCTATTTTGTGATTTTTCTTGGAAAGCGCGCCAAACTCCAGAAGTTTGCTGATTCTTCATTTGCTGCAACAGAGAGCAGGAAAGGGGCATAGTAATGTATTTTCACAGATATATGCATGCCTCGATCCTCGTGCCACCAATCACGCATATCGATGCATGATGGCCGAGAAGTCGAATTGCACAACTCAATATAGAATGAATGCACGTGTAAACACAACGAGACCTAACTCCAACATGGATGATCCGGAGTGTCGGTGACTGGGGAATTGAGATACGTTCCGTCACTCGGAGTACGAAACGCACCTCGTTTCCCGTGCCCGGGCTAACTCCTATCCCGGACACGATGCAATATGCATGATATGCATGAATGCAACTAAGATACAATCCTAACATGCACAATGCTATGAAAATGAGACGTCTCGAAATGCGTACACACGGGCACGCAAACCGAGGAAATGCATGAATACGATCTAATGATACAACCTAGTATGTACTATGCTGTAAAAATGAGATGCCTCGAAATGCGTGCACACGGGCACGCAAACCGAGGAAATGCATGAATGCGATCTAAGATACAACCTAGTATACACTATGCTGTAAAAAATGAGATGCCTCGAAATGCGTGCACACGGGCACGCAAACTGAGGAAATGACATACGTAATGCAAATGATATGGAAACATGATATGGGCTTACACTAACATGAGAGAGCCTCAGCCACACTCACATAAGAGGCCAATGGATGAAAATGAAGTGCCTCGAAATGCGTACACACGGGCACGCAAACCGAGGCAATGGCATATGCAATGCAATGGCATGGAAATGGCATATAAAATGCAACATGGACTTACACTAACATGAGAGAGCCTCAGCCACCCTCACATAAGAGGCCGATGGATGAAAATGAAGTGCCTCGAAATACGTGCACACGGGCACGCAAACCAAGGCAATGACATACGCAATGCAATGGCATGGGAATGGCATATGAAATGCAACATGGACTTATACTAACATGAGATAGCCTCAGCCACCCTCACATAAGAGGCCGATGGATGAAAATGAAGTGCCTCGAAATGCGTGCACACGGGCACGCAAACCGAGGCAATGGCATATGCAATGCAATGGCATGGGAAATGATATGCAAACATACTAATGGGATTTCAGTACTGAAATGTGGGGGAAAACAGCCCCGAAATGGGGCGAAAACACACCCGATGCATGGAATCTCTCCCGAAATGCAAAATTAAGCACATAGAATGAACTACAGCTATACAAAGCATGCATAATTGGCACATGGAATGAAAAGACAGAATCAAGGCAGCCCCAAAATAAGTATTTTACCAGTACAAATCATGGCCAAACAGCAAACAAAGATAGGGCAAAACTAGCATGCAAAAATGGCCCTAATTATGAGGTTATGAAGCAACTCACAGCTGCTGGCCCCAAACAGGTTAGGGCCCTTCAACAACATTAAAGAGGGGCCCAAAATATGACATATTACAGAACTGTAAAAACCCTAAAAACAAACATAGATATGGCTAAGCTCTTATGCAAGAAAAAGGGCCGAAAGGTGGCCAAAGAGGCAAGTGGTATATGCACAGCCCAAACTGAAAAATTCCCTTCTAAAACATTGAAGAGGGACCAAAAATAAGCATATTTAAAGAACTGTAAAAACTCCAAAACAGTATAAAAACATGCTAAAAATGCAATGCAAAATGAGGCTCAAAAGAGGCTATAACACAAAGTGTGCAAAATATTCAACAAAAAGCCAAAGACCCTTAATGAAACATGAATAATGGGCCAAAATAACACTATTTTTAGTACTGTAAAAAGGCCAAAAACCAAAGCATAATAGGCTGCCAAAGCATGCAAAAATGGGGACCAAAGAGGGAATATAACATGAAGTGGCATATGGAGGTCCCAAATCATGAAAGGCCCTAAATGAAACATTAATAATGGACCAAAATAAGACTATTTTTAGTGCTGTAAAATGGCCAAAAACCAAAGCACAATAGGCTGCCAAAGCATGCAAAAATGGGACCCAAAAGAGAATATAAAGGCAAGTATAGCATAGAGGTCCCAAACAGTGTTGAGCCCTTCTTCAATGTTGAAGAGGGGCTCAAAATAAGCCTATTTACAGTTTACATCATGCTCCAAAACAGATCACACACGAGCTAAAAATGCTACGCAAGATAACGGTATTTAAGAAGGATATTGAAGAAAGTGCAATATGGGGAGCTCAAGCAGTGTTGAGCCCTTAATAAAAAGTGAAAAAGAGCTCAAAATAAGTCCACTTTCAGTTAGGGCTGGAGCTCAAAACAGCAAGCATATATGGCTTATAAATGGTGCAAGAAATGGACCAAAAAGAGGGAAATGCAACTCACCCTTGAAGACAAGTCTTTTGTTACTTCTTGGCTTGAGAAGTGGTGCCTCTTAGCTGCTGGAAAGCTTCCCAAGTTTCTGGAAATGGAGTGGTGGTGGTGGTGCTTGGTGGTGATGAAGAAATGAGGATGAAACTTGGATGTTTTGAGAAAATGAGAGAGATAGAGGGGGGGTTTGGATGCAAGACTTGAAGACAATTTTTTCTAACCCTCAAGACCAATGCTTGCAGCTGGTTATAAGGACCAAAAAAGAGGGGCAAAAGGTGGGGGAAAAGGAGGCAAGCTTTCCCCCACAAAATATCCCCCGGATACAGATATTTTCTGGGGGATAAAGCTATACAGCTGTAAAGTGAACAGTGTGAGGATCATGGCTGGCCAGGTATTTTTGTTTCAGGTGGCCGGCCGGCCACATCCCCTAGCCGGCCGGCTAGGGGTCAAAAGGGTCAAGTTGGTTTAGTGGCCGGCCACCACATAATGGTGTCCTCCCATGTGCCCTCAACACAACCCTGTGGTTAAAAGTCCAAGAAAGTGGCTCAAGGGTGTTCAACATTAGCTCGGAAGGAGGGGTTCAAAAGGGTCAAGCAACATTAGTGGCCGGCCATCAACTTTTAGGGTCCTCCCATGTGTGTACAACACAAATATGTGGTTCAAAGTTCAAGAAAAAGGGCCCAGGTTGTTTAACATTGGCTCGGAAGGAGGGGTTCAAAAGGGTCAAGAAACATTAGTGGCCGGCCACCAACTTTTAGGGTCCTCCCATGTGTGTACAACACAAATATGTGGTTCAAAGTTCAAGAAAAAGGGCCCAGGTTGTTCAACATTGGCTCGGAAGTGAGAAAAACGGGCGTCGGAGGGCGAAAATGGAATATAACTGGTTTGCCAAGATAATTGCTGGCCTCCCACCCTTCAGTGACCTTCCTGGTTATAAAACAGAGGTACCTGCCAAAAATGAACGAAAATCGATGCAAAACAAATGCTCGGGGGGCCAAAACACGCAGTTCGGGGTCCCGAAAATGGGCTGCCAAGCACCGAAAGTGGCGTTCGGCCACGAAGTGGGTTTCTCAGACCCCAGTGTCCCTTGAAAGGGAGAAAATAAGATGTATGCCAAACATCAGAGCAAACGGAGATGGTTAGGCGGTCCCGAACCGAGGCACACGGCCAACGGTCCCGAAAAACCGGAAACCGGGCTCCGAAATGGGCAAAATGGCCTGCGGCCACCAAATGTAGCCCACGGCCACTGAGAGATGGTCTACGGGACCTCTCCCTCCCCTCAGGAAAAGAAACAGAGAAAACCGAGTCTGGTTCGCAAACCGAGGCAAAGCACAGAAGAGGGTTCGGAAGTCCGGAGGCAGGGCTCACGGCCGCGACTCTGAAACTTCTGAACGAGCACATTATGCAACATCACCAAGCGCTCAATCGGTGACGTCTGAGTCTTAAGGTCGGTCAAAAATGGGGTGTCTACAGTTGCCCCTCTTTGACAGAACTCGGAAGTCATAAGTGACGGGAGTGAATGTCAAAGCCCAGAGACGATCCATTTTTGACAAGGCCGAAGACTTAGACAAACGTACAAGATAAACAGAGATGTGCCCGCAGGTATGCCCGCAGGCAAGGGGGCAAAATGCAAAGCGATAATGCAAGAAGCCGAAGGTAACTCAAAGATCGTGCAAATGCAGCAAGCTGTAATGAAACAAGTATTCGCAAATAGATGCAACAGTTTTAAGCAAGAATGCAAAGCAACAACTACATTTCATGCAGTTAAGAATGCGGAGAATTGCTCAATTCTCGTCGCGTCTCACACGGAGAAGATACGATACCTGCGCGATTCGTTTGGTCACACCAGCCTCAAATGAACCGTACATACAATGTCGTGCCTGCAAAAGAGAGAAATTCAACAAGCACAATACGCTAACAACATATATTCAATGTGATTCCGAAGGTTTGACACACACAGTGCCGGCGAGTGAATGCATCGCGATGCGAGAAAGGAAAGTGCGTGACAACGCATGCCCAAGCACAGAGGTATGGCAATAACAAGAAATGTGCATAATAATGCAAGTATGTTCATGAGAATGCGAGTTATGTGCATGATAGTGCAAAACGAGCATAAATCATGGTGCCCGTTTGTTACGAAATGACGAGCAAGGAAACGCGTGTTTCGGCGAAGGCGACTTCGATGACGACCTTCGATTCAATTTCCTGGAAAGACTACAACATATTCAAAAGGATACATCTTGATTTTGATGTATAATGATGAGATACATGTCAGAACTTGAAGCTGAAGTTCCGGCGGAGCAATTTCGCGACCGGAAAGGTACTTTTCTTGAACTTTTTCAGGTCCCGGGAACTCCAATCTTCCTCAAAATTTGCAGGGAGCTAGGTGAGCCTGTGGGGGACATGGCCGGCTAGTTTTATGGAGGGTGGGAGGTGGCCGGCTGGTTTTCTATAAAGAGAATGGCTGGCCGGCTAGTTTTGCAAAAAGGAAATGGCTGGCCGGCTGGAAAAGGTGGCCGGCCGGCCATCTACCTAAATCCGAGGGCATTTTGGTCCTTTCACCTCCTTTCTTCATGCTCTCTCACCCAAACACTTTGAGCCTATAAATGCAGCCGAGAGGTCTTCTTCACTTGTCTCCTACACCATTTTCTTCTCCAGATCTGAGCTCCATACGCGTTTTCCAACGCCCTACGCAAGTTGTTTTCGCGAAAATATTCAGTTTCAAGCACTTTGGACTGATTAAATTTCGGTTTCGGAGCTTCTTTTCTCATTTTCGCCACTTGAGGTGAGTTTGTCTCAATATTTGGAAGATTTTCTCAGGAGTTGACTTTTGTTGACTTTTCATTTCCCGAGAGTTGACTTTTGTTGACTTTTTCCAATTTCAGCTCATTTTCGCTCATTTTTGCTCCTTTTGCAGATTTTCTGAAAATGGCAGGTAATTCTCCCCATGGTGGAGGTTTTCCGGGTGCTGGGGACGATTTTGATCCCATGACTTTGCCCCCGAGGGTCCGACCTTTTATTCCCGGGAGGTACGCTCCGCCAGCACATGTCCTCCCTCGGGCCGTTTTTCGTCATTTCACTGATTTTGATGAGCGAGCACCTGGGGATCTACTTCTCCGAGAGCCAGAGCATCACCTCTCCTATGAGGCCCGAGAGGTATTTATTTTCTGCATTTTTCGTACATTTCGTGCCTTTGCCATGCTTGAACACACAGTTTAGCTTATGACATAGTACTTTGTTTGCATCCTGAATACGTAGCTTAAGCACTTGAATTTCTGAACACTCGGCTCATTAATTGATTGCGAACGCACGGCACACATTAGTTAAGAAGTGAACACACTGCTCGAATACTGATTTATCGAACACACAGCCCGAATTTGAAGGCGAGCACACAGCACACATTGACTTAGAGTAGAACACACAGCCCAAACTCCGATTTTCTGAACACGCAGCCCAGATTGATAGTGAACACGCAGCCCACACTAATTGAGAGTTGAACACGCAGCCCAAACTTTAATTTCCTGAACACGCAGCCCAGATTGATAGTGAACACGCAGCCCACACTAGTTGAAAGTTGAACACGCAACCCAAACTTTAATTTCCTGAACACGCAGCCCAGATTGATAGTGAACACGCAGCCCACACTAGTTGAAAGTTGAACACGCAGCCCAAACTTTAATTTCCTGAACACGCAGCCCAGATTGATAGTGAACACGCAGCCCACACTAGTTGAAAGTTGAACACGCAGCCCAAACTTTAATTTCCTGAACACGCAGCCCAGATTGATAGTGAACACGTAGCCCACACTAGTTGAAAGTTGAACACGCAGCCCAGATTGATAGTGAACACGCAGCCCACACTAGTTGAAAGTTGAACACGCAGGCCAAACTTTAGTTTCCTGAACACGCAGCCCACACTAGTTGAAAGTTGAACACGCAGCCCAAATTTTAATTTCCTGAACACGCAGCCCAGATTGATAGTGAACACGCAGCCCACACTAGTTGAAAGTTGAACACGCAGCCCAAACTTTAATTTCCTGAACACGCAGCCCAAACTTTAATTTCCTGAACACGCAGCCCAGATTGATAGTGAACACGCAGCCCACACTGATTGAAAGTTGAACACGCAGCCCAGATTGATAGTGAACACGCAGCCCACACTAGTTGAAAGTTGAACACGCAGCCCAAACTTTAATTTCCTGAACACGCAGCCCAAACATTAATTTCCTGAACACGCAGCCCAGATTGATCTTGAGAGTAGGACACACAGCCCGTTCACTTGCACACAGCTTATTCATTTCATTAGCACACAGCTCATTCATTTCGTACTGACACATGTATTCATTCTGAATGCAGGTTGGTTCTCGCAGTGTACGGGGGTATGGCTCCACCGCCGCGCGGGATTGGTACGCTGAGCTCCCGGAGGCTATCCGGGATTTAGTTGATCTGGCCGGGTTCGGGGCCTTCTGCGTGGGATTATCGCGTTGCTCGGCCAGGAGGACACTGATGGCCGCCCTGGTGGAGAGATGGTGGGACACCACCAACTCTTTCCATTTCTCTGCCACTGGGGACATGACTATGACCCCACTAGATTTTGCTGTGTTGACCGGCTTGGATATAGGAGGTTGGTCCATCCCTTATGATGAGGATATGGGCGAGTGGGAGGCCGCTTGGATTCATCTGCTGGGGGCTCGCCCGCCTGTCGACAGAGCTTCCGGGAGAGTTCGATATACTTGGTTCTCTTCTCACTTCCGGCAGGTGGAGATGGAGCCTGAGACTCCTGAGGAGACAGAGCAGTATGCCCGCGGTTTTTTGATGTTCCTCTTCGGGACTACTCTGTTCGCCGATAGAGGGAACACTGTTGGGCTCTATCTGTTGAGCGCTCTAGTTAACCTATCCCAGGTCAGTCGATACGACTGGGGTGGCGCTGGCCTGGCTACCCTTTACTACTATATGAGCGCAACCTCCCGCGGGCAGGGAGATTTACTTGGCGGCTACTGGAGAGCCTGGGAGGTACTTTTCTGTCCCCTTGATTCACATTTCTGCTCTTCATTACTTGTACATTGCACACACAGCGCACTTTACAGTTTGTATTTTGCCCTCAGCACTTCGTACTTACATTCTGCACTGCTTTTCTCAGTTATGGGTTTACGTATACTTCCCAGTATTAGCCCCAGAGTTGGAGGTGGCAGCCCCCCCATGACCCCATATTCACTGGTGTTCGAGGGTCCGCACCGGCCGAGACCCCGAGAGACTCTCCTTTATCTTCGGCAGTACTTTGACACTGTGCGGCAATCGGAGGTACTTCAGAACTCTCAGTCCCTTCCATTTTTATCTCTGATTTGCCCTGCATGTTCCTGATTTCTGATTGGTTTATTCACTTGTTATCCGCAGATTACATGGCAGCCTTGGGCACCCTTGGGCGATGGTCTCCGATTTCAGTATCCCGGAGGATCGGGCACCTCCCAGTACAGGTTCCTGCTCGAAGGACCTGTTGGTAGAGCATGGTTTCTGGGGGAACGCTTTCTGCGTCAGGTATGGGGGTATACTTCTCAGGACCCTCCCGCAGCACCCCCAGTCAGTATGCGGATTGCTGATAGGCTCTCTCACCAGGAGGTAGTCGGCGCTATGATGGGTAGTGATGCCCTGTTGCACCTCGAGGAGGGGGACAACGCCACTTACCGTCATACATATTTGATGCCTCCACTGACGGGGGGTCGCACCCCGATGACGAGGCCTGCTAGTACGTCATCTTCGAGCCAGGCCCGGGCTCGGGCTGCAAACGCCCCTTCTACTAGTAGGGCTGGTACATCGAGAGGTGGGAGTAGATCGGCTCCTCCGATTCCTCCGACTTATCCTCATCCTGGATGGCCGGACATGCCGACTGAGCTGATGGGATGGCGTTTTGGGACTCCCTACCCGATTCCGCTAGAGCCTCCACTTCCCGACCATAGATATGTCAGGGATCCTGATTCACCACCGGTATGATTTATAGCTTTGATTTATCAGTCGGGTACTTGGACATTCATTCCTTTACTGATAGTTTTGCATTTGTATCTGCAGCCTCCGGTTGAGTATGTGGACGAGATGCTCGGGGTGATGGCCGCACTTGAGGGCATGGTCCTTCGAAGAGAGACACACCTATCCGTTATGGGTGTGCAGGTACCGTTCATCTTTCTTGTATTTATCACACTTCTGATAACACATTGGTTTTGAACATTCTTCTGCATTGTAGAGCACATCCGACACACACCCCACTCACATACTGTACTCGTATCTGATTTTCATATTTGAACTGATGTATTGAACTTTTCATTTTCAGATGCTTCCTGTATATGCTCCGCCGCGGGCCGGGCCACCTGGGCCTTCTTGGGGAGCTGGGCCATCTGGGCCTTTTTACGGAGCTGGGCCATCTGGGCCTTCTCAGGGAGCTGGGCCATCCAGGCCTTTCCGAGGGGTTAGGCCATCCAGGCCTTTCCGAGGAGCACGAGGAGGGTCCTCCCGCAGGCGCAGGGCACATGTCGTAGAGGCGGAGCCTGATGAGGAGGAGGAGGAGGCCACAGATCGTCAGTCAGAGACATCCGCTGAGGAGGGAGGCTCCGGTCTTGGTTCGGGGAGCAGAGGCGAGGCTGGGGGGGATCCTGAGGACGACAGCTCCGACCCGGATGATGATGATGGTGCAGAGGTTGTCCCGCAGAAGAGGATGAGGAGTGCTTCTCATTCCCGCTCCCGAGGGCGTTGATGCTGCTGTTTCCTGCTTTATTTTTCTTTTTTGCTAGTAGTTTGTAGCACTTTGCACATTGTTAGGTAGTTTTATTTTTTGTAAAACTTGTACCTTTGTTCGTTGTAAAACATGATGGAATGAAACAGCTTTTGAAAAGGTGTTTGTATTTTAAACTTTTAGCATCGTATCGCATCATTTTATTTCGCACAAAAATAAAATTGAATGGGAATGTGCATTGCGTAATCACCAAGTCAAGTAGTGAACCGACGCGACAAACTAAGCAACTCAACTTACTAAGATACAACAGAACTTTAGCAGGTTTACAACTCGATAAACAAAATGCAATAGCATTGACAACGCAAATAGACAAGACTTAAACAAAGATTGCTTAAACAGAGAGCAATGACTCAAAAACGTGAAACACGTCCGCTCGACAAACAACTCGATAAGCAAAACAACAACTCGATAATCAAAACAACAACTCGATAAACAAAACTCGACAACAACAAAGTGTACTCCGGACGATCTAGGCACCGGAACGCATCTGAAACAGAGGGAAATGAAGGCCTTTGACTCTCCCATTGCATGGAAATGCTTGAAACTTTCCCTCGAAGGGTAAAACAGGGCCAAGGAGATACACTGGAGCATTGCCGGCCACCTTTGGGAGCCGGCCGGCCAATTTTATGGAGAGGGGGGAGCCGGCCGGCCAGTTTTGAAAAAGAGAATGGCCGGCCAGCCAGAAAAAGTGGCCGGCCGGCCACTTACCCCTGCAGCCACCCAAATTTTGACACGTGTCCTCCTGAATAGTGTTTTTCCCTCTATAAAAAAAGCCTCAACTTCGGGAACATTCATTTCATCACTACTTTGCACAAGAAATGGAGGCGTTTCTTACAGAAAATCTCACATCTTGGATCTCTTCTCTAGATGGCTCGGAAAAGCTGAACTTCCGGGGTTTTGGTTTGAATGCACTATTCACGCTGAGCCGTACTCCGCTACATCTCTCTTTCTCCATGCCGCGGCAAGGTTCTGGAACCCAGTGACGCACGTTTTTAGCTTCGGCGGCCAAGAGGTATGTCCCACTTTCGAAGATTTTCAGGTTTTGATGGAGTCTGAATGCTCTGGAGTGATCTTGCCCCAGCTCCGTTTTGGCCATGCCCAGGCTTTAGGGCGAATGTGTGGGCTCACGGCGCATGATGCTCGATCTCTGATCTGCAGTGGGGAACTGGATATTCTCGGCTTGATCCATCGCTTTTCCGACGCCGGTGACCGCAGCAACCATTATTGGCAAGGTTTCCGGCAACACGCCCTTTGCTTGTGTTTGTTGTCTCACTTTCTGCTTTCCTCGGGCTTCGGCGGAGCTAGCATCCGTCTGATCGAAGTTGCCCAAGGCTTGAGAGAAGGAAGGAGCTGTATTGCCATGACCTTGGCTGAGACGTTGATGGGCTTGGATTCTGTCTATCGCCGGGAGACGACTAGGTTTGCCGGGAGTCCACTGCTGCTACAGGTAATGTTTCCCACCCAACCTTACATATATATTTGCTCACATCACTCGACCCTCAGGCTCGGTTTTTCTCACAAAACCCTTGTCTTACTTTTCTCTCATCGTTCATCTCTCTATTCTTTAATCTCTCATTTTCCATCCCTCCCCCAGGTATGGTTAATGGACAAGTTGCAGGTTGTGGATTCTTGCCCGGCCTATTCAGCTCGAGGCTACTTCTTTCGACAGCGCCTAGTCAATGCTCTTGACGAAAGGTGGTGGTTTGATTGGATGTGCAATTTGTCCGCAGACCGTATTGCTTGGCGTTGTCCTTGGCTCAACCTCCCGGCAATGAGCTATAGTATGTCCCGGCTGATTGGGATCCAGTTGATTGGTCTAACCCACTGCGTATTCTATTTTCCGTTCCGGTTCTTGCGTCAGTTCGGTCATGATCAGACCTGCCCACCGGAGGGGATTGAGTACCCAGCTGCTTTCCCGGTCCGGGGTGCACAGCTTGCCCGATATGCCACAGCATGGAGGACTAGAGAGCTCTTGGCTCCTGCTCCCACTTTCAGTTGCACTTTGTCCGACGAGTGCTTGGATTGGCTCAACGAAGAGGCACAAGTTGGGCCTAGCTTGGCATCAGATGCTTCAACCAGCTCTGGGAGGGGGCGCGGAGATACTTGACTCGACTATGCCCCAAATTTATTGCTTTATTAGTATTTTCAAGTTTTCTTTATGAATGTAATAAAAAGCAACCTCGATTGTATGCAAGAGCAGGAGAACTCTGTTTTGAAATCAATGAAATTGAAGGTTGTGGTACTGAAAATTTTCCGCTTTAGTCCAAAAATGGTCTTAGTTGTAAAAAAGATTAATTTGAACAAAGTCAACTTTTATTAAAACTTTTCAAAACCATTTTCGATATGGATTAGAAATGGACATGCCGAAGATCTGTCACTGAGATGCACAACCCCAGATCCCTGCGACTGGAAAGTTGCCCCTAGTCTGAAGAACAATGCGGCACTGCATGGCAACGGAAAGTTGCCCCTAGTCTGAATAGCACTGTACCGGAGATCGCGATAAATGCTGATGGATAAAGATGACTGAGATGATCAAAATGGACAGAGTTGATCGGGGAAAAGTTTATGGCTGAACTTCAATGTGAAGCTGCCTACGTATCCCAAAGATGGGAATCAAGCCTTACGTAGTTCAGGCTAAGGTTCACTCGAGTATTTTCACTCTCCTTTTGCGCTCTAACTTTTGCCAAGGCCGCCCTTTGCAGGTTTTCAACCTTGCGAGCTCAGTTTTTATATTTTCCAATTTTTCGTGCTCTAACTTTTGCCTAGGTCGCCCTTTCGGGTTTTCGGCCTAGCGAGCCTCTCAAGGATAATATTTCTTCAACTTGTCCATATTGATCGGTTGTGAGAACTCCAAGCCATCTAGATCCATCAGAACCACAGCTCCACCTGGCCAGATAGCTTTGATGATGTAGGGACCAGTCCAATTAGGTTTGAACTTGCCCCTTGGGTCGTGGATGGGAGCTCGGTTGTCCTTGAGCACCAAATCTCCTTCTTTCAAATTCTTGGACTTAACCTTCTTGTTGAAAGCCCGGGCAATTCTGCGTTAATAGCCTTGAATGTGGTACAGTGCTTTCAGTCTTCTTTCATCAAAGAGCATGAGTTCCTCAAATCTGCTCTGCTGCCAATCTGCTTCGGCTATTTGGCACTTAGCTAATACTCGTAACGACGGAACCTCAATCTCGATGGGTAGAACAGCCTCCATTCCATAGACCAATGAATACGGAGTTGCTCCAGTAGAAGTTCTGATTGAAGTCCTGTAGCCCCACAGAGCAAATGGCAGCTTGTCTGGCCAATCCCGATAAGTTTCCACCATCTTCTGTAGTATATGTTTGATATTCTTGTTGGCGGCCTCGACCGCTCCGTTGGTTTGCGGCCGGTATGTAGATGACTTATGGAAAGCCACGTTGTATTTTTCCAACAAGTCTATCACTTCTTTCTTGAAGTGGGAACCATTATCTGAAATTATCTCGTTTGGCACCCCGTAGCGACAGATGATGTTGTTTCTGATGAACTTTGCGACGTGTGACGCCTTCAACACCGCGTAAGATTGGGCCTAAACCCACTTTGTGAAATAATCTATCGCTACCAGGATAAACTCATGCCCGTTTGACCCCTTCGGGGTAACAGCTCCGATCACATCAATTCCCCAAACTGAAAAAGGCCAAGGCGAAGTCATGTTGTACAACTTTGACGGAGGGATATTCATGTGGTTTGCATGAATTTGACACTTGTGGCATCGCCGAACAAAACTGATGCAATCCTCCTCCATGGTTGACCAGTAGTAGCCCTGTCTGAGGATCTTTCTGGCCAGCATTACTCCATTCATATGTGCACCGCACTCCCCTCCATGTATGGCCTCCATCAGGCGCCTCGACTCTTCAGCTTCTACACAGAGCTTATGCATTCCCAGATGACCCCTTTTGTACAGCTTACCCCCGCAGATGATGAACTGAGCAGCCATTCTTCTGATGGCCCTCTTATCCTTGGCATTTGCCCCTAGTGGATACGTCTCCTTTTCCAAGAAGTTCCAGATGTCGTAATACCAGGGGTTGTCGTCTTGAGCCTCATCCATGGCGGAAATCAACTCGTATGCTGGCGCAAACTTCTGATCAATAATGACTGGACGCATCCGGACTCCGGACGGGATGTCTATCATGGAAGATAGAGTTGCTAGTGAATCTGCGAACCTGTTGTTCTCTCTTACGAGGTGGGTGAAATTTAGCTTCTCAAACCGAGGAATTAACAAATCCAAGGTTTGGTGGTAAATTATCATCCTTTCCTCCTTGACTTTCCAGTCTCCTTTTGCTTGAGATACAACTAGGTTTGAGTCCCCAATGACGTCCAACCGTCTTGTCCCTAGTTCTAGGGCTGCTTCCAGGCCAGCAATACATGCCTCATACTCTGCTTCATTGTTCGAGACTTTGAACCGGAGCTTGAATGCTAAAGGGATACGGGAATCGTCAGGCGCTATCAGCAACACCCCTATCCCATACCCATACTGGTTTGACGCTCCGTCAAAGTACATCGTCCAAGTTTCATCTTCGACATGCAGAATGGCTTCATCTAGGAATAGGTACTCAACCGCTTCATCCCCCTCAACCGGGTGGTCGGCAAGGAACTCTACTACCGCTCTTCCTTTTACTGACTTGCGCGTTACATACTTCAAATCAAATTCGGAGAGCAACAGCAGCCAACGAGCTAGCCTACCCGTAAGTGCTGGTTTCTCGAAAAGATATTTAATGGGATCCAAACGTGAAACCAACATTACAGAGTGAGCTAACAGGTAGTGCCGCAGCTTCCTGGTAGCCCATACCAAGGCCAAACAAGCCTTCTCCAGCGGTGTATAGCGGGTCTCGTAATCCAGCATCTTTTTGCTCAGATAGTAGATGGCCCTTTCCCCTTTGTCTTCTGACTCCTGCGCGAGCATGCAGCCCATGGTAGTCTCAGTTACCGAAAGGTACAATATCAACGGTCTTCCCGGCTCTGGTGGTGACAACACGGGCGAGTTCTGGAGATATTCTTTGATCTGTTCAAAAGCCGCTTGACATCGGCCGTCCCATTGGAATTTCTTTCCTTTCTTCAGGAGACCAAAAAGTGGTTCACAAGTCAAGGTTAATTTTGAAATAAACCGTCTTATGAATTGCACTTTACCCAGAAAGCCTCGCACCTCCTTTTCAGTCCTTGGTGGTGGCATTTCTAAGATGGCCTTGATTTTGGAAGGGTCGACCTCGATGCCTCTTTGCGTAATCAGAAACCCTAGCATTTTTCCCGCTGTAACACCAAACGTGCACTTCTGGGGATTCAACCGCAGCCAAAACTCTCTGATCCTTTGAAAGAATTTTTGTAAGGCGGTGTAGTGGCCCTCTCTCTCTTTGGACTTGACAATCATGTCGCCCACATACACCTCGACCTCTTTATGGATCATATCATGCAATATTGTAGTTGCTGCCCGTTGATAAGTAGCTCCAGCGTTTTTCAACCCGAATGGCATCACTCTATAACAATATGTACCCCACGGGGTAGTGAATGCAGTCTTCTCCCGGTCTTCGGGGGCCATTACTATCTGATTATAGCCTGAGAAACCATCCATAAATGAAAGCAAGGCGTGTCCTGCCGTGAAATCTACCAATTCATCAATGTGCGGCAAGGGAAAGTCGTCCTTCGGACTGGCCCTGTTCAAATCTCTGAAGTCTACACAGACCCGAATTCTGCCGTCCTTCTTCGGCACCAGAACAATATTGGCCAACCAAGTCGGGTATTCTGATACCAGCAGGAAGCCTGCGTCGATTTGCTTGGTGACCTCTTCCTTGATCTTGAGGGCCCAGTCCGGGCGGATCCTTCTGAGTTTTTGTTTGACAGGTCGGGCCTCGGGGTCAAGAGGGATCCGATGCTGTACAATCTCAGGATCGATTCCAGGCATGTCTTCGTAGGACCACGCGAAAACATCTTTGAAATCTTTTAATAAAGCGACTAAGCGCTCGCGTTCCTCAGAAGACAACGTGGACCCGATCTGGACCAGCCGCGGGTCCTTCTCAGTACCAACATTCACAGTAGTGATTTCATCCATTAAGGGTTTAACAAATTTTTCCTACTCTTGATCAATTAATCGTTGCAAAACCGGAGGAATTCCTTCCTCGTCGTTTTCATCAAAATTTTGAAAATCCTGATTTAAGCAATAAATCAAAGGCACAGAAAAATACTCAGAAACCATATCCACATCGTTCTCATTAAATACTTCCAAGCCGTCGGATTCCTCTGTTACAACAAACTCAAAAGAAAATGAAAATGACGACCTAGACAGGACTGTGGTATCCGGGTTATCACCCCCAGGAATACCGGACTCAGACTCAGTCGAGCTGGAACCTGATTCCGACGCACAAGATTCGGTGGAATCAGATTCCGGCTCACTACCTGACCCGGTGCTATTAGATAAAAAGCCTTCTTCATATTGCCAGATGAGAGAAGGTGCGATAGATGCATCCAAGATAGCTGATGGTAGGCCCGCAGCCGCTTCATTCCCAATCATGCATACCGAGGAGTTATCCCCCAAGCACTCCTGGTCGATCGAAGGATCTGAAAGTAGACACGCCAGTGCTACCCCCATTTCATTTTCAGCGTCCTCAGACTGCACTTCCTTACTCTGCTCAACCTCAGTTGGTGGGTCTGTCTGCGCTTCGGCAACGTCATCCCCAGGTAATTGCAAATCGAAGAAGATTTCAAAACCAGGCACGCGCTTCCTCTCCGCGTTCAGCCATGGTTCCGGGAAGCCGCAGAATGGAAAATCTTCCCCCTCCCGGACGAAGCGTCTGTAGACACCCCATTTTTGACCGACCTTAAGACTCAGACATCACCAGTTGAGCACTCGGTGATATTGCATGTTGTGCTTGTTCAGAAGTTTCGGAGTTGTGGCCGTGAGCCCTACCTCCGGACTCCCAAACCCTTTTCTGTGCCTTGTCTCGGTTTGCGAACCAGACTCGGTTTTCTCTGTTTCTTTTCCTGAGGGGAGGGAGAGGTCCCGTAGACCATCTCTCAATGTCCGTGGGCTACATTTGGTGGCCGTAGGCCATTTTTCCCATTTCGGAGTCCGGTTCCCGGTTTTCGAAGCCGGCAGGCCGTGTGCCTCGGTTCGGGACCGCTTAACCATCTCCTATTGCTCTGATTTTTGGGATACATCTTATTTTCTCCCTTTTGAGGGACACTGGGGGCTGAGAAACCCACTTCGTGGCCGATTGCCATTTTCGGTGCTTAACAGCCCATTTTTGGGACCCCGAACTGCGTGTTTTGGCCCCGGAACGTTCGTTTTGCAACAGTTTTCGCTCATTTTTGGCAGGTACCTCTTTTTTATTACGAGGAAGGTCACTGAAGGGTGGGAGGCCAGCAATTGTTGCAGCAACCAGTTATCTCTCCTCCGGAGCCTCCCGGCGCCCGTTTTTGCAACTTCCGGGCTAATGTTGAATACCTTAGGGGTAGTGTTGCCAACTTTCAACCACATATCTGTGATCTACACATCTGGGAGGCCCATAAAAGTTGGTGGCCGGCCATTAAGGTCACCTGACCCTTTTGACCCCTTTCTTCCGGGCTAATGTTGAACCCCTTGGACCTTTTTTCTCGAACTTTGAACCACATATCTGTGATCTACACACCTGAGAGGCTCCTAAAAGTTCATGGCCGGCCAGTAATTCAACTTGACCCTTTTGACCCCCTCTTTCCGGGCCAATGTTGAACCCCTTGGGCCCACTTTCTTGGAATTTTAACCACATGGTTGTGTTGTACACACATGGGGGTACCTCCCCAATATCTGGCCGGCCAGAAAATATCATTGACCCTTTTGACCCCTAGCCGGCCGGCTAGGGGGTGTGGCCGGCCGGCCACCTCCAGCAAAAGTAAGAGGTCGGCCGTGTTCTTCTCACTGTACCCTTTACAGCTGTGGGGCAATATCCCCCAGATATTTTCTGTATCCGGGGGATATTTTGTGGGGGAGTTTTACCCTCCTTTTCCCCCACCTTTACACCCCCTTTTGGATCCTTATAACCAGCTGGTGGCCTTCTTTGTTTAGGTTAGAAAAAAATCCTCTTCAAGACTCCATAGCCATCTCCATCTTCTTCCTTCTCAATTCTCCAAAAAACCCTAAGTCCCTAACCTTCATTCCTTATACACCACCAAGTTCTACCACCACCATCTCACTTCCAGCAGCAAGGAGGGATTCTTGAAGGCTAAAGAAGCTCCAAATCCATCCAAGAAGCAACAAAAGGTCGAATCTTCAAGGGTAAGTTACACTTTTACCCTTTTGACCCTTTTTCTTGTTCTATTTCTAAGCCCCTCTTGCTTTTTGTTTCAAACTCCGGCCCTAACTGAAAAGGGCCATTTTTTGAGCTCATCTTCACTTCTCATTAAGGGCTCAACCCTGTTTGAGCCCTCCATAATACACTTGCTTCATTGACCATCTTGTATGTCATAGTTTTGCATGCTATTTTTGACCCATGAGAAATTTATTTTCGAGCATGTTGTAAACTGATATAGGGCTTATTTTGAGCCCCTCTTCAACATTGGAGAAGGGCTCAACATTGTTTGGTGTCTCCATGTGTCACTTGTAGTTCAATCCCTTATTTGGCCTCATTTTTGCATAAGTTGATAGCCCTCTTTGCTTCTGTTTTTGGACCTTGGTCCGAACTGAAAGTGGCCTTGTTTTGGCCTATACTTCATGTTTCATTCACACTTTTTTCCTGTTTGGTGATTATTTTGTATACTTCATGTTTTAGCACCTTTTGAGCCTTATTTTGCATCATATTTTTAGCATGTTTGTATACTGATTTTGAGGTTTCCATATACTGTAAATGTTCATATTTTTGGTCCATCTTCAGTGTTGTAGAACGAAATTTTTCAGTTTGGGTTTAGCTTATACCACTTGCTTCATTACCCCTATCTTGGCCCCTATTCTTGCATGCTATTTTTGCCATACCTATATTTGCTGTTTGGCCATGTTTATAACTGGAAAAGTGCTTATTTTTGGACTGTCTAGCTTCTTTCTTTGCATTGCATGTCCATGTTGTGCATGTTTAGTATGGCTATAGGCCATTTCGGGTGCCTAATGTTGCATTTCGGGACATTTCCTTGCATTTCATGTCATTTCGCTTCATTTCGGGGCTGTTTTCCCCCATATTTTGTTGCTGAAATTCCATTAGCATGCTTGCATATCATTTTTGTCATTTCATCATATTTTATCACCGCCTCGGTTTGCGTGCCCGTGTGCACGTATTTCGAGGCACTCCATTTTTATCCGACGGCATCCGATGTGAGTGTAGCTGAGACTCACTCATGTTGGTATAAGCCCATTTGTCATTTCCATGTCATTTCATCATATTTTATCACCGCCTCGGTTTGCGTGCCCGTGTGCACGCATTTCGAGGCACTCCATTTTTATCCGACGGCATCCGATGTGAGTGTAGCTGAGGCTCACTCATGTTGGTATAAGCCCATTTGTCATTTCCATGTCATTTCATCATATTTTATCACCGCCTCGGTTTGCGTGCC
Source organism: Camellia sinensis (assembly GCF_055761805.1). Lineage (NCBI taxonomy): Eukaryota > Viridiplantae > Streptophyta > Magnoliopsida > Ericales > Theaceae > Camellia > Camellia sinensis. The sequence continues at coordinate 59,761,806 of NC_138970.1, forward strand.
CGTGTGCACGCATTTCGAGGCACTCTATTTTTATCCGACGGCATCCGATGTGAGTGTAGCTGAGGCTCACTCATGTTGGTATAAGCCCATTTGTCATTTCCATGTCATTTCATCATATTTTATCACCGCCTCGGTTTGCGTGCCCGTGTGCACGCATTTCGAGGCACTCCATTTTTATCCGACGGCATCCGATGTGAGTGTAGTTGAGGCTCACTCATGTTGGTATAAGCCCATTTGTCATTTCCATGTCATTTCATCATATTTTATCACTGCCTCGGTTTGCGTGCCCGTGTGCACGCATTTTGAGGCACTCCATTTTTATCCGACGGCATCCGATGTGAGTGTAGCTGAGGCTCACTCATGTTGGTATAAGCCGATTTGTCATTTCCTTGTCATCTGCATTGCATCTATCATCGCCTCGGTTTGCGTGCCCGTGTGCACGCACTTCGAGGCATCTCATTTTCATCGCATCTATTATCGCCTCGGTTTGCGTGCCCGTGTGCACGCACTTCGAGGCATCTCATTTTCACTGCATCTATCATCGCCTCGATTTGCGTGCCCGTGTACACGTACTTCGAGGCATCTCATTTTCATTATATCTGTCATCGCCTCGGTTTGCGTGCCAGTGTGCACGTACTTCGAGACATCTCATTTTCATTATATCTGTCATCGCCTCGGTTTGCGTGCCCGCGTGCACGTACTTCGAGGCATCTCATTTTCATTGTATCTGTCATCGCCTCGGTTTGCGTGCCCGTGTGCACGTACTTCGAGGCATCTCATTTTCATTATATCTGTCATCGCCTCGGTTTGCGTGCCCGTGTGCACGTACCTCGAGGCATCTCATTTTCATTGTATCTATCATCGCCTCGGTTTGCGTGCCCGTGTACACGCATTTTGAGGCACCTCATTTTTATTGTATCTATCATCGCCTCGGTTTGCGTGCCCGTGTGCACGTACTTCAAGGTATCTCATTTTCAGCATTCCGTCATTTTCTCGATTTGCGTGCCCGTGTGCACGCATTTCGAGACATGTCATTCCATAGCATTGTGTATGTTAGGATTGTATATTAGTTGCATTTCATACATATCATGCATATTGCATCGTGTCCCCAGTCACCGACACTCCGGATTACCCATGATGGAGTTAGGTTTTAGCTGTAGTTTCATGTGCATTCCTCCTATATTGAGTTGTGCATTTCGACTCTTCGGCCATCATGCCTCGGTATGCGTGATTGGTGGCACGAGGATCGAGACATGCATATATCTGTGCAAATACATTGCTATGCCCCTTTTCTGCTCTCTGTTGCAGCAAAACGAGGAATCAACAATCTTTCAGAACTTGGCGCGCATTTCAAGAACAGGTGTAAACAGAGGCTAATTGGGGCATTCCGGTGGATTTCCGCGCAAGACGACCCGGACATGCATCATCCATCAGAAGCAAGGCAGTCCCTGGCTTGCACGCCAGTTTTATCTGCTTTCTTAGTTAATTCATTAATTAGAGTCTGTAATATTCTTTTATTCGGGACTGTAATATTTGGACTGTATATTTATTCGGACCCTCTGCGCGAGGGCCACAACTGTAATAAGTGTGGGTGAGTGTGATGTATGTCTTCCAACCCCACGTCTTTCTCCTTTTTATTTATCCGCTTTTGATGGTTAGATTAGGGCATCTTTAAATTAGCATACAGTATGACAGTATGTTTGCATCATTCATCTGTATTGCATGCACCAGGCTCGGCGCATCATACTAACTGCATTGTATTTTTCAATTCCAAGTTGAATACATGATAGTTGTAGCATTCTATATGCCATGTTTAGAATAGCCGAGCCTGCTATAGTTGCATTTTGCATGTGTTGCATTAGGCATTTCTGTATACTTAAGATTCATGCATGATTTCTAATAAGTATCTGTTTTGGCTTGGAGTACTCGGTAAGTTTTTATGCTTTAGCATCCTTGCATGCGTGTGAGTGAATGCCATGAATAGCATGCTTACCATGAGGCTATTTGCTTACCTGATATAACTGCCTGAATGCCTGAGGGTGAAGGTTGGGTTGCTTAAATTGGAATAAATCATCAAAATGTTTCAAAGCCTACCTGCGGGTAGCAAACCCTTTTCAAAAACAAACAAGAAGTGTTTTGTTCCAATCTAGGCGACCTGGTCTATACTTATATGCTGTGCGCATCACATAGTAACCTAGGCTAATAAACCGGAATAAGAACTCACAATGTTTTCAAAAATTGATATCATGGTTAGTAGAGGCCGGTCTACGACCGGGCGAGCGGGGGTGCTCACGAAGTGACCTTCCCTAATCGTACCCAAGTTCCCGAGCCGAGGCAACTTTGGTGATGACGGACACGTGGCCTTTAGGCACCGAGTCAGGGTTTCCTAAATTTCCCAAAATAAAATATTTAGGTGGCGACTCTGTATCTGGCAAAGCAGTCTATGTTTGGCACTACTTTTTCAAAAATCAGTTTTTCTCAAAACGATTTGCCAGATTTGGACTCTTTGGTTCAGATTAGGAACCGTAACAACTTGAGAGTCCGAGCTGTAGCGAGGTCCCCCGCGGGCTTGTTACAGCGTCCGTTTAGGGTACCCCAGATGGGCCTATGCATTAACTCAAATGGCTTCCCAGCCTTCTTCGCTCTGGCTCTTCTGGCCATCTCTTTCCCCTTCCTCATCCAGTCCTCTTTGGTGGGCAGATAACCCAGTCCAAAGGTGTGAGGGTTGTGTGGCACTTCGGCCAACGTTGAGACGCCCTTCCGGCCGCTCCTTCCCAATCCCATTCCGGGGATATGTTGTAGCTTGTTCATGAGGTAGACAGATTGAGCACTGAAGTACATACCCTCATTCACAGCCATGACATTCTGTACCACTCGAGCCTCAGCCAAAGTGAACCCCGATAAAAACACATCCTCCGTGCCGTGCTCGATCTCCAAGATAGGTGTGGACACTTCCGGCGGCGGATGGATTGATGAATTCCCAAAAACGATCGCTACCCCTTTCCCGTGGGGGTACTTTAGCATCTGATGTAGAGTGGAAGAGACTGCCTTGACCTGGTGCAACCACGGTCACCCCAAAAGTAGGTTAAAGGTTGCGAGAACGTCCAAGATATGAAATTCAATGCTATGTTGTCCTGGACCAACCTTGGTTTGAATTTTAACAGTCCCCATCACTTCTCTGCTGGTATTGTCGTATGCTCTGATCACTTGAGTAGTTGGGACGAAGTCCACGGGCTTCAACCCGATTGCATATGCCGTTCTGGTCGGGCAGACATTAATTGCAGACCCGGTATCAACAAGTACCACCGGTATCCACTTCTCTCTACATTCCACAGAAATATAGAGAGGTTTGTTATGATTTGTGCCCTCAGGCGGTAGTTCCTTGTCCGAAAAGGTTAATGCCGGGGAACCTCCTCCCGGAAAGACCAGCCCAACCAGCTGTTCAGGCGTGGTATCTATGGAGAGTTTGGACTTGTCCATAGCAGACAGGACAGCTTCCCTATGTACTCGCGATGCCATTAGCAGTCCCCAGATGGAGATGTCTGCTTGTATCTTCTTTAACTGTTTCAGCACAGCTTCCTCTTCAATCTGTTTCTCCTTTTTTCTTTCAGCTTCTCTATCTTTCCCGGATGCCTCGGGTTGGTCTAGGTGTGGGGGCTTGAAGTACCGCCCACTTCTCGTCATGTGATCCACCTCGTCGAGGTACCAAGTGTCATCCGGTTGATTATTTCCCCAGTCTTCATCCGTGTGGGCAAGACATAAGTCGTCGTCTTCCCACCACATTCCGTCAGCAGCCAACAGACACCTGTCTGGCTCCGGTCCACTCGCACTTGCAGTGCTCTCCATCCACATGCTCACAGCATTCTCTATCTTCGTGCACACAGCACTCTCAGTCCCCTCAGGGCCCTTAGCTTTCCTAATTCTCTCGGCATCCTCAAACTTTTCTTGTTCCAGCTGCGTCAGTACAGCCGGTTGTTCAACAATTCCTGTATCCATAATGCCCAAGTCTCGAGCGGAATTCTTAGCACCGGCGCTCTCCAGCGATACAACTTGACTTCCGGCCATTCCGGCCACAACTGATACTCCTGCCCCTGCCGGGCTCTGTTCTGGTTGGGATTCCCCCACTTCATCTGGTTGATCCTCGAGCCATCCAGTGGCCTCCGCCGATTCCTCATAGTCGAACCAGTTGATCGCCGAATCCCCCAGTTCCTGGTCATCAAAAAATTGCAGGTTGGCGAAGTCCTCCTCTATAGCTGTCAGATCATCTGCCCCTTGCCTGAATCTATCTCCCTGGATTACACACAGTTCTCCCATCTCTGGCAATTCTATGCCCAACCCAATCTGGCTTGTTGATAGGATATACTCGCTCGGATCATAGGCTCCCCCAGCAAAACTCTGTTCAGCCCCAGATTCAACAATCTCATTCTCTCCCGAAATTTGCCCTGCCCCATCTTCGACGGTCACCACCATCGGCTCTGGTTGGGTTTTGGAGATGTCCACCATGCACAAGAAGTCAGTGCAATTGGGGAGGAACACCTTCGGCTTGGGTAGGTGGGATGGGGTGATATAGATACTGGGATCGTAAGATGCGACCCCAGTTTGGATAAAATTGATTCTGTTGGGAGGGGGAGCTTGGTTATGTGGTGGGAGAGGGTTGGTTGTGACATTGGGTTTATCAGGAGGCGCGATCACCTGTTTGTCGATAAGATCTTGGATCTCATGACGCAATCTGAAACAACGGTCGGTGTCGTGACCGTGTTGTTGGTGATACGCGCAGTACTTTGCTAGGTCATGAGAGGGAGGGAGTGGATTCGGTAGTGGCTTCGGCTCCAGGGGTTTCAAATGCTTTTTCCTGATCAATACCCCTAGAGCTTTGGACAAGGGCATGTATAATGGGGTGAAGGTTCTTTGGCCTCGAGGTTGGAATCTGGTGGTTTGTGTGTTGCTTCCGGACGCGCCGGAGAAGGGTGTGGCAGCCATGGGCCTTGGAGGGGGAGGGGGAGTGGTGGTGACCATACTGACTTCCGAGGCTCTTGTATTTACAGCGCCACTCGGGCCCGCATTGTTGTTACGGTTGAAAGTCCTCCTTGGTTGCTCCCTATCGTGGTCAAACAGACCTTGTTTCATTGCATCTTTGATTTGCACCCCCATCTCATGTAAATCTACGAATGTAGGAAAGGGGACTACAATCATTCTCTGCATCAACTTTGGGTGGAGATTGCGCACAATCATCCGGATTTGATCTTTGTCAGTGGGCCTTAAAGTCATCATTGACGCCTTTGCCCTCCATCGGATTACAAAGTCCGAGAAAGTTTCCTTAGGCTTTTGTCTTGTCGTTTCGAGATCACGAGTTCTGATCTCGATCTGAGTGTTGTACGAATATTGCGCGACAAAGGTGTCACGCCCTAAACTCGCCCCTAGAAGTTTGGGCATGACCACTTCAGTAACGGACACTTAACCTGTTATATATAACATATGGGGCCTTATCGGAAGCACAAAAAAAATAAATAGATAAATAATAATGAACAATTAAACTCCATTGAGCTACTCCTACATGCCAGGATCTCATTCATCACATGCATTATACCAGATAAATAAAGTTCCAGACTATATCCCAGAGTGTGTACATACACATTTACAGTTCCAGCCCTAAAGTCGGGCGTATACAAAAAAACAAACATGAAAGGTATATACAACAACCTTGGATGGACACTCATAAGCAAACCAACATCTTGACAGCTTAAGAAATTAAATGACTTAAACAGTGCCTGAACATATGAAGGTTGACTAGAGGAAGCGGCGTCTTGGCTAGGACTGACCGCCTGATTGGTGACCTACAGAAACAGACATAACAGAGGGTGAGCCGGGCTCAGTGAATAGTAATACATAAATAAAATGATGCATAACTTGAACCATAATGCATATCAACGCATATATAGAAATGCAGAGTTTACATAATTAGTCTGATTCTGTGCTAATTTCATAACGGCCTTAGGCCCAGTCTTAAAACATAATAGCTTGAGACATAATAGCTTGATTCATAACGGCTTTAAGCCCTTGAAAATGTCATAGCATTAAACTTTTAAACATGTTGGCATATAGCCCTTGAAACATATGGCATAAAGCCCTTGAACGTGTGGCATAAAGCCCTTGAACATGTGGCACAAAGCCCTTGTAACTTGTAATGGCATAAAGCCCTTGTAACTTGTAATGGCATAAAAGCCTCATAACTTGTAATGGCATAAAGCCCTTGTAACTTGTAATGGCATAAAAGCCTCATAACTTGTAATGGCATAAAGCCCTTGTAAACATATTGGCATTAAAGCCCTTGAAAATGGCATAAAGCCCTTGTAACTTGTAATGGCATAAAGCCCTTGAAAATGGCATAAAGCCCTTGTAAACATATTGGCATTAAAGCCCTTGAAAATGGCATAAAGCCCTTGTAAACATATTGGCATTAAAGCCCTTGAAAATTGTTGGCATTGAAGCCCTTGAAGGTGTATACTTGAAACATACCTGAAACATACGTGAACTCGTAACATACTTGAAACATACGTGAAACACACTTGAACTTGTACATAAGTAAACTTGTAACATACTCAAATTTATAACATACGTGAACTTGTAACATGCTTATACTTGTAATATACTGGGAACCATACTTGAAACATGTTTGAAATATACTTGAAACCATACTTGAACTATCCTTGAAATATACTTAAAACCATACTTGAACTTGCAACATGCGTAACTTAGAACATACATGAACTTGTATCATACATAAACTTGTAACATATTTTAGCTTGTATCGTACTTAAACTTGTAACATACTTGAATTTCTAACATACGTAAACTTGTAACATACATGGACTTGTAACATATTTTAGCTTGTATCGTACTTAAACTTGTAACATACTTGAATTTACCACATAAATAAACCTGTAACGTTCTTGAGCTTATAACATATGTAAACTTGTAACGGACTTAACTTATAAACTTGTATCACAACAAAATAACTTCCAATTCACATGGAGTCACATAACTTTCCAATTTTCATAATATTCGTAGAACACTTACAAAGAACAGAGCATTAGTGACAATAATTATCAACAACAATTAACATGTACATTTTTTGTACTACTACTCACAGTGTTTAGATGCTAGGTCCGTCCCTGCAGATAACCCTACACAATTCAATTCAACAACATTTAACACGATTCGACATAATCGACATAACTCCACATAATTATCATTATCCAATATAATCCACACTACTAAACATTATTCAACTCAATACTACCAAATATAATTCCACATAATTCAATTTAAATTGCTAAGACTCAATTCAATATTCCGTAGCCAAGTTTACATCATCCACAAACCCTTCCCCCCAATCTCCTTTCTTATTAAGACATGATTCACAGTGCTCATAACAAAGTTCATTCGCAAATTCTAAACATAATTCCCAAGTATCACCAAATTCCAATTAAACTTGTATATACATAATTCAATACGTCAATTTCATTATTCTACTTTCAATTTGGGTTAAATCTTTGGTTATCATTTTTAATCAACCTAGGGTTTCAAGAAAATATGGAGATTTCAAGAAATAAACAAACTTATTAACCCAACACTTTTTATTCCACCTTTTCCCAATGATTCTACATCTAGGGTTCCCAATCCATCATGTAAACCCACCAATTTGACTCCCAACATCACATACCCTAAAACCCCCAATTCTCATATCACACACTACATGCTCAAAATGGAAATTTGTACATTTATATAATGAAAATACCATAAATCAATCTATCAATATAAGTATTGAAGTGGATTAGAACCCCTACCTCAAGAACTAAGCCAGAAAAGTAAGCTTTGAGAAGAATCCTTCGCAATCCCGAATTCCAATCGGTTAAAAGTGTTGATCCTCTCTTGTTCTCCATCCTTGATGCCAAAAACCATGGTGGATCGTGAGCAAAGTAAAGAAATTCAAGGATTTGGGCCTAGGGTTTCGGACTTAGGCAAAGAGGAAGGAAGAGGGAAGAAGAAAAATATGAGAAATGATCCAAAATCCCGTTTTTAAAGCTGCTGTCCCGAAAATCCCGCTCGAGCGTCCTTATTCCCGCTCGAGCGGACCTGTTCTCAGCACAGATTCCAAAACTTCAAACAGGTGTAACTCTCCCATCCGGACTCCGTTTTAGGTCGTTCTTGTGTCCAAATTGAAGCCCCGGAAATAATCTTTCCAATGGTTCTAACCTCACATCCAAATTCAAAGTGTGGAAAAAGAAAATGACAAAAGAGTGACGGCTGGTCGCAGACAAATCATTCTAATTCAAGCTTTTGGTCCAATCTTACTTTACCATCATATTACCACCTCAACCAATACTCCAAAATAAAATAGAAAGTTCCAAAATACTAATAAAAAGGTCCAAAAACGAACCCTTGTGCCTCAGAAACACAACTCAACTTGGAGACCCGCTCGAGCGCCCAAACTTGCGCTCGAGCGCGAAGACTAACAAAGACGTCCGCTCGAGCGTCAACTCCCCCGCTCGAGCGGAAAATCACAACTCCCAGAATCTCAAGCCGTCTGCACAATTTGCTGGAAACCCCAAAAGTACGCTCGAGCGCCCACTGCTCCGCTCGAGCGGAGGGAAAAAGTTCCAGATTCTTTGGTAAAGGTCACAAATTCCAGTTTCAAAGGCATAACCCAACGGATCGTTCTTCGATTCCGATAGCAAACACAGTAACCCCTAATTAAATAAGGATTACTTCCTATACGCACTTTGGGGTCATTACAAAAGGCCTCAGCCATTTCATCCCAATTCTTTTTCACTTCATCTTGTAACTTTGCGTACCAGTGGGCGGCCACACCCGACAGGGTTCGGCCGAATAGTGAAAGCTTCTGTGGTCGTGTTAGGCCCATTGGCCGCAAGATGTCTGCGAACAGTCGGAGATGGACCATGGGGACGCCGGACCCGTCAAAACGGTCGATTTGTGGCATTTTGAACCTATCGGGGAGTGTCACGGCCTCCTCGGTATCTCCGTCTTCGATATCCGGCATAGCCTTGACCCCTTGGGATTTCTTGAAGAGCTTCTCAAGTTTGCTCAATTTCAGAGCTGTATGATCAACCTCGAACTCGAAGGGAGAGTCCGGGTGATTGGGTGCATGGACCTTGGACAGTTGTGGTGGAAACGGGGGCGGAGCTGGCCCCGTTGGAAGATTCGTGTCCTCTTGTAAATTTTGGAGATTTGGCACGGCGTTCTGGGTATTTGGCGGAGCGTTCTGAACAGTAGGTGTTTGCTCAGGTAATGGAGCCCCTGCCGGAGGAGGGACTTGTTGTGAAGCAGATGCCGCATTCTGCTGTTGCAGTCTGGTAATTAGTTCGGCCTGTTGGGCCATGATCGCGGCCTGCTGTTTGGAGAACTCCGCTTGACGGGCGGCATCATCATGCATCTGTTTCATGCTCTCCTGCATCTGGCGCATTAGGGCCTCTATCCCTGATGTATTTTGCTGATCCATCTGTCTAACTGGTATGTCTGTTTCTATAACAGTAATTGAGACCTCAGTCCTACAGTCCTCTGATGAAGTAACCCACTGCTCTGACAACCTCTGTTCTGACACACTGCGCTTTTTCGGCTTTCTTTTGGTAACGGGGGGTAGAGAATGGAACACTGGCTGTCCGTCGATTAGATCCTCAGATCGATTGAGTCGACGACCTCGTGTCCAAAGTGCTTGGGGAATGCCTGCTGGGTTGGAAGCAATTGTGCTAGAACTGACCCTAGCAAAAGATAAATAAAGCGAAAAGGAAATAAATAAACAGATAAATGGACAGCATAACAGCTTAAAATAAATGCATGACACACAGCCTGGCATAACAATACACAGTCGATAAGCTGAGTACACACTGTCCTCAAACACTGGTTATTATCCCTGAATCACTGTCCCCAAATCTGAATCTGATACCCGCAGATAACTGATTCTAAAGTACTGACTGATGCCCGCAGGCCTGATACCCACAATACTGAACTGACGCCCGCAGGCCTGATGCCCAAACTCATACACTGATACATGCATTCCTGTAGAGACGCACTCTAAAGCACATAACAGATAAGTGAGAGCCAAAACACCCCTATGTTGGGGTAGGGTTTCCCTGTCCTATTTTGTCAGGAGCTAGGGTTTCACTACGCACGCAGCGGTTTCAAACAACCTATAAACGGGTAAGCAACCTGTCCTAGTTTGGAATGGTCACTATGGATCCGAATATGCACTAGGTCGAATGGTCAAAGAGGGTGCCTCGGTAAAACCGGGGTTTGTGTTCCCATACTGGCAGAGCCCACAACCGGTCAGCCTTATGGTCATGCCTTGACAAGACAAGCCTCCGGCAAACCGTTCAGGAATAGCAGATGGCAAACACGGTGTCCTAGGCGCACCAATGCAAATGCAATGCAAAGAAACACACAAGTGTAGTCAAAAACAGATATCATGAGTTCGAGTCAAGTTCTCTAAATCCCCAGCGGAGTCGCCAGAAACTGTAGACGTCCCCGAACGCCCCGGGAGGGTTAGTCCCATTCTGTTCTTTTGAGGTCACTACAGCTCGGACTCTTAAATGTCACGGTTCTAAGTCTGAACCAAAGAGTCCAAATCCGGCAAATCGTTTTGAGAAAAAACAGATTTTGAAAGAAGTGCCAAACATGGACTGCTTTGCCAGATACAGAGTCGCCACCTAAATATTTTATAATGGGAAATTTAGGAAACCCAGACTCGGTGCCAAAGGCCACGTGTCCGTCATCACCAAAGTTGCCTCGGCTCGGGAACTTGGGTACGATTGGGGAAGGTCACTTCGTGAGCACCCCCGCTCGCCCGATCAAAGATCGGCCTCTACTAACCATGATATCAATTTTTGAAAACATTGTGTGTTCTTATTCTGGTTATTAGCCTAGGTTACTATGTGATGCACACAGCATATAAGTATAGACTGGGTCGCCCGAATTGGAACAAAACATTTCATGCTTGTTTTTGAAAGATGGTTTGCTACTCGCAAGTAGGCTTTAAAACATTTGATGATTTATTCCAATTTAAGTAACCCAACCTTCACCCACAGGCATTCAGGCAGATATATCACATAAGCAATTAGCCTCATGGTAAGCATGCTATTCATGGCAGTCACTCACACGCATGCAAGGATGCTAAAGCATAAAGCTCACCGGGTACTCCAAGCCAAAACAAAAACTCATTAGAAATCATGCATGAATCCTAAGTATACAGAAATGTCTAATGCAACACATGCAATAATGCAAACTATAGCAGGCTCGGCTATTCTAAACATGGCATATGGAATGCTACAACTAACATGTATCCACTTGGAATTGAAATACAAATGCAGTTAGTATGATGCACCGAGCCCGGTGCATGCAAAACAGATGAATGAATGCAAACATGCTATCATACTGTATGCTAATTGAAATATGCCCTAATCTAACCATCATAAGCTGGTAAATAAAAGGGAGAAAGACGTGGGGTTGGAAGACATACAACACACACACACACACTTATTACAGTTATGCCCTCGCGCAGAGGGTCCAAATAAATGTACAATCCCGAATAAAAGAATATTACAGTCCAAATATTACAGTCCGAATAATGTACAAATTCCTAATTAATTAATCAAATTAACTAAGAAAGCTGTAAAATTGGCGTGCAAGCCAGGGACTGCCTTGCTCCTGATGAATGATGCATGTTTGGGCTGCCTTGCGCGGAAATCCACTGGGATGCCCCAATTAGCCTCTGTTTTGTGATTTTTCTTGGGAAGCGCGCCAAACTCCGGAAGTTTGCTGATTCTTCATTTGCTGCAATAGAGAGCAGGAAAGGGGCATAGCAATGTATTTTCACAGATATATGCATGCCTCGATCCTCGTGCCACCAATCACCCATATCGATGCATGATGGCCGAGGAGTCGAATTGCACAACTCAATATAGAATGAATGCACGTGTAAACACAACAAGACCTAACTCCATCATGGATGATTCGGAGTGTCGGTGACTGGGGAATTGAGATACGTTCCGTCACTCGGAGTACGAAACGCACCTCGTTTCCCGTGCCCGGGCTAACTCCTATCCCGGACACGATGCAATATGCATGATATGCATGAATGCAACTAAGATACAATCCTAACATGCACAATGCTATGAAAATGAGACGTCTCGAAATGCGTGCACACGGGCACGCAAACCGAGGAAATGCATGAATACGATCTAATGATACAACCTAGTATGCACTATGCTGTAAAAATGAGATGCCTCGAAATGCGTGCACACGGGCACGCAAACCGAGGAAATGCATGAATGCGATCTAAGATACAACCTAGTATACACTATGCTGTAAAAAATGAGATGCCTCGAAATGCGTGCACACGGGCACGCAAACTGAGGAAATGACATACGTAATGCAAATGATATGGAAACATGATATGGGCTTACACTAACATGAGAGAGCCTCAGCCACACTCACATAAGAGGCCAATGGATGAAAATGAAGTGCCTCGAAATGCGTACACACGGGCACGCAAACCGAGGCAATGGCATATGCAATGCAATGCAATGGCATGGAAATGGCATATAAAATGCAACATGGACTTACACTAACATGAGAGAGCCTCAGCCACCCTCACATAAGAGGCCGATGGATGAAAATGAAGTGCCTCGAAATGCGTGCACACGGGCACGCAAACCAAGGCAATGACATACGCAATGCAATGGCATGGGAATGGCATATGAAATGCAACATGGACTTATACTAACATGAGATAGCCTCAGCCACCCTCACATAAGAGGCCGATGGATGAAAATGAAGTGCCTCGAAATGCGTGCACACGGGCACGCAAACCGAGGCAATGGCATATGCAATGCAATGGCATGGGAAATGATATGCAAACATACTAATGGGATTTCAGTACTGAAATGTGGGGGAAAACAGCCCCGAAATGGGGCGAAAACACACCCGATGCATGGAATCTCTCCCGAAATGCAAAATTAAGCACATAGAATGAACTACAGCTATACAAAGCATGCATAATTGGCACATGGAATGAAAAGACAGAATCAAGGCAGCCCCAAAATAAGTATTTTACCAGTACAAATCATGGCCAAACAGCAAACAAAGATAGGGCAAAACTAGCATGCAAAAATGGCCCTAATTATGAGGTTATGAAGCAACTCACAGCTGCTGGCCCCAAACAGGTTAGGGCCCTTCAACAACATTAAAGAGGGGCCCAAAATATGACATATTACAGAACTGTAAAAACCCTAAAAACAAACATAGATATGGCTAAGCTCTTATGCAAGAAAAAGGGCCGAAAGGTGGCCAAAGAGGCAAGTGGTATATGCACAGCCCAAACTGAAAAATTCCCTTCTAAAACATTGAAGAGGGACCAAAAATAAGCATATTTAAAGAACTGTAAAAACTCCAAAACAGTATAAAAACATGCTAAAAATGCAATGCAAAATGAGGCTCAAAAGAGGCTATAACACAAAGTGTGCAAAATATTCAACAAAAAGCCAAAGACCCTTAATGAAACATGAATAATGGGCCAAAATAACACTATTTTTAGTACTGTAAAAAGGCCAAAAACCAAAGCATAATAGGCTGCCAAAGCATGCAAAAATGGGGACCAAAGAGGGAATATAACATGAAGTGGCATATGGAGGTCCCAAATCATGAAAGGCCCTAAATGAAACATTAATAATGGACCAAAATAAGACTATTTTTAGTGCTGTAAAATGGCCAAAAACCAAAGCACAATAGGCTGCCAAAGCATGCAAAAATGGGACCCAAAAGAGAATATAAAGGCAAGTATAGCATGGAGGTCCCAAACAGTGTTGAGCCCTTCTTCAATGTTGAAGAGGGGCTCAAAATAAGCCTATTTACAGTTTACATCATGCTCCAAAACAGATCACACACGAGCTAAAAATGCTACGCAAGATAACGGTATTTAAGAAGGATATTGAAGAAAGTGCAATATGGGGAGCTCAAGCAGTGTTGAGCCCTTAATAAAAAGTGAAAAAGAGCTCAAAATAAGTCCACTTTCAGTTAGGGCTGGAGCTCAAAACAGCAAGCATATATGGCTTATAAATGGTGCAAGAAATGGACCAAAAAGAGGGAAATGCAACTCACCCTTGAAGACAAGTCTTTTGTTACTTCTTGGCTTGAGAAGTGGTGCCTCTTAGCTGCTGGAAAGCTTCCCAAGTTTCTGGAAATGGAGTGGTGGTGGTGGTGCTTGGTGGTGATGAAGAAATGAGGATGAAACTTGGATGTTTTGAGAAAATGAGAGAGATAGAGGGGGGGTTTGGATGCAAGACTTGAAGACAATTTTTTCTAACCCTCAAGACCAATGCTTGCAGCTGGTTATAAGGACCAAAAAAGAGGGGCAAAAGGTGGGGGAAAAGGAGGCAAGCTTTCCCCCACAAAATATCCCCCGGATACAGATATTTTCTGGGGGATAAAGCTATACAGCTGTAAAGTGAACAGTGTGAGGATCATGGCTGGCCAGGTATTTTTGTTTCAGGTGGCCGGCCGGCCACATCCCCTAGCCGGCCGGCTAGGGGTCAAAAGGGTCAAGTTGGTTTAGTGGCCGGCCACCACATAATGGTGTCCTCCCATGTGCCCTCAACACAACCCTGTGGTTAAAAGTCCAAGAAAGTGGCTCAAGGGTGTTCAACATTAGCTCGGAAGGAGGGGTTCAAAAGGGTCAAGCAACATTAGTGGCCGGCCATCAACTTTTAGGGTCCTCCCATGTGTGTACAACACAAATATGTGGTTCAAAGTTCAAGAAAAAGGGCCCAGGTTGTTTAACATTGGCTCGGAAGGAGGGGTTCAAAAGGGTCAAGAAACATTAGTGGCCGGCCACCAACTTTTAGGGTCCTCCCATGTGTGTACAACACAAATATGTGGTTCAAAGTTCAAGAAAAAGGGCCCAGGTTGTTCAACATTGGCTCGGAAGTGAGAAAAACGGGCGTCGGAGGGCGAAAATGGAATATAACTGGTTTGCCAAGATAATTGCTGGCCTCCCACCCTTCAGTGACCTTCCTGGTTATAAAACAGAGGTACCTGCCAAAAATGAACGAAAATCGATGCAAAACAAATGCTCGGGGGGCCAAAACACGCAGTTCGGGGTCCCGAAAATGGGCTGCCAAGCACCGAAAGTGGCGTTCGGCCACGAAGTGGGTTTCTCAGACCCCAGTGTCCCTTGAAAGGGAGAAAATAAGATGTATGCCAAACATCAGAGCAAACGGAGATGGTTAGGCGGTCCCGAACCGAGGCACACGGCCAACGGTCCCGAAAAACCGGAAACCGGGCTCCGAAATGGGCAAAATGGCCTGCGGCCACCAAATGTAGCCCACGGCCACTGAGAGATGGTCTACGGGACCTCTCCCTCCCCTCAGGAAAAGAAACAGAGAAAACCGAGTCTGGTTCGCAAACCGAGGCAAAGCACAGAAGAGGGTTCGGAAGTCCGGAGGCAGGGCTCACGGCCGCGACTCTGAAACTTCTGAACGAGCACATTATGCAACATCACCAAGCGCTCAATCGGTGACGTCTGAGTCTTAAGGTCGGTCAAAAATGGGGTGTCTACAGTTGCCCCTCTTTGACAGAACTCGGAAGTCATAAGTGACGGGAGTGAATGTCAAAGCCCAGAGACGATCCATTTTTGACAAGGCCGAAGACTTAGACAAACGTACAAGATAAACAGAGATGTGCCCGCAGGTATGCCCGCAGGCAAGGGGGCAAAATGCAAAGCGATAATGCAAGAAGCCGAAGGTAACTCAAAGATCGTGCAAATGCAGCAAGCTGTAATGAAACAAGTATTCGCAAATAGATGCAACAGTTTTAAGCAAGAATGCAAAGCAACAACTACATTTCATGCAGTTAAGAATGCGGAGAATTGCTCAATTCTCGTCGCGTCTCACACGGAGAAGATACGATACCTGCGCGATTCGTTTGGTCACACCAGCCTCAAATGAACCGTACATACAATGTCGTGCCTGCAAAAGAGAGAAATTCAACAAGCACAATACGCTAACAACATATATTCAATGTGATTCCGAAGGTTTGACACACACAGTGCCGGCGAGTGAATGCATCGCGATGCGAGAAAGGAAAGTGCGTGACAACGCATGCCCAAGCACAGAGGTATGGCAATAACAAGAAATGTGCATAATAATGCAAGTATGTTCATGAGAATGCGAGTTATGTGCATGATAGTGCAAAACGAGCATAAATCATGGTGCCCGTTTGTTACGAAATGACGAGCAAGGAAACGCGTGTTTCGGCGAAGGCGACTTCGATGACGGCCTTCGATTCAATTTCCTGGAAAGACTACAACATATTCAAAAGGATACATCTTGATTTTGATGTATAATGATGAGATACATGTCAGAACTTGAAGCTGAAGTTCCGGCGGAGCAATTTCGCGACCGGAAAGGTACTTTTCTTGAACTTTTTCAGGTCCCGGGAACTCCAATCTTCCTCAAAATTTGCAGGGAGCTAGGTGAGCCTGTGGGGGACATGGCCGGCTAGTTTTATGGAGGGTGGGAGGTGGCCGGCTGGTTTTCTATAAAGAGAATGGCTGGCCGGCTAGTTTTGCAAAAAGGAAATGGCTGGCCGGCTGGAAAAGGTGGCCGGCCGGCCATCTACCTAAATCCGAGGGCATTTTGGTCCTTTCACCTCCTTTCTTCATGCTCTCTCACCCAAACACTTTGAGCCTATAAATGCAGCCGAGAGGTCTTCTTCACTTGTCTCCTACACCATTTTCTTCTCCAGATCTGAGCTCCATACGCGTTTTCCAACGCCCTACGCAAGTTGTTTTCGCGAAAATATTCAGTTTCAAGCACTTTGGACTGATTAAATTTCGGTTTCGGAGCTTCTTTTCTCATTTTCGCCACTTGAGGTGAGTTTGTCTCAATATTTGGAAGATTTTCTCAGGAGTTGACTTTTGTTGACTTTTCATTTCCCGAGAGTTGACTTTTGTTGACTTTTTCCAATTTCAGCTCATTTTCGCTCATTTTTGCTCCTTTTGCAGATTTTCTGAAAATGGCAGGTAATTCTCCCCATGGTGGAGGTTTTCCGGGTGCTGGGGACGATTTTGATCCCATGACTTTGCCCCCGAGGGTCCGACCTTTTATTCCCGGGAGGTACGCTCCGCCAGCACATGTCCTCCCTCGGGCCGTTTTTCGTCATTTCACTGATTTTGATGAGCGAGCACCTGGGGATCTACTTCTCCGAGAGCCAGAGCATCACCTCTCCTATGAGGCCCGAGAGGTATTTATTTTCTGCATTTTTCGTACATTTCGTGCCTTTGCCATGCTTGAACACACAGTTTAGCTTATGACATAGTACTTTGTTTGCATCCTGAATACGTAGCTTAAGCACTTGAATTTCTGAACACTCGGCTCATTAATTGATTGCGAACGCACGGCACACATTAGTTAAGAAGTGAACACACTGCTCGAATACTGATTTATCGAACACACAGCCCGAATTTGAAGGCGAGCACACAGCACACATTGACTTAGAGTAGAACACACAGCCCAAACTCCGATTTTCTGAACACGCAGCCCAGATTGATAGTGAACACGCAGCCCACACTAATTGAGAGTTGAACACGCAGCCCAAACTTTAATTTCCTGAACACGCAGCCCAGATTGATAGTGAACACGCAGCCCACACTAGTTGAAAGTTGAACACGCAACCCAAACTTTAATTTCCTGAACACGCAGCCCAGATTGATAGTGAACACGCAGCCCACACTAGTTGAAAGTTGAACACGCAGCCCAAACTTTAATTTCCTGAACACGCAGCCCAGATTGATAGTGAACACGCAGCCCACACTAGTTGAAAGTTGAACACGCAGCCCAAACTTTAATTTCCTGAACACGCAGCCCAGATTGATAGTGAACACGTAGCCCACACTAGTTGAAAGTTGAACACGCAGCCCAGATTGATAGTGAACACGCAACCCACACTAGTTGAAAGTTGAACACGCAGGCCAAACTTTAGTTTCCTGAACACGCAGCCCACACTAGTTGAAAGTTGAACACGCAGCCCAAATTTTAATTTCCTGAACACGCAGCCCAGATTGATAGTGAACACGCAGCCCACACTAGTTGAAAGTTGAACACGCAGCCCAAACTTTAATTTCCTGAACACGCAGCCCAAACTTTAATTTCCTGAACACGCAGCCCAGATTGATAGTGAACACGCAGCCCACACTGATTGAAAGTTGAACACGCAGCCCAGATTGATAGTGAACACGCAGCCCACACTAGTTGAAAGTTGAACACGCAGCCCAAACTTTAATTTCCTGAACACGCAGCCCAAACATTAATTTCCTGAACACGCAGCCCAGATTGATCTTGAGAGTAGGACACACAGCCCGTTCACTTGCACACAGCTTATTCATTTCATTAGCACACAGCTCATTCATTTCGTACTGACACATGTATTCATTCTGAATGCAGGTTGGTTCTCGCAGTGTACGGGGGTATGGCTCCACCGCCGCGCGGGATTGGTACGCTGAGCTCCCGGAGGCTATCCGGGATTTAGTTGATCTGGCCGGGTTCGGGGCCTTCTGCGTGGGATTATCGCGTTGCTCGGCCAGGAGGACACTGATGGCCGCCCTGGTGGAGAGATGGTGGGACACCACCAACTCTTTCCATTTCTCTGCCACTGGGGACATGACTATGACCCCACTAGATTTTGCTGTGTTGACCGGCTTGGATATAGGAGGTTGGTCCATCCCTTATGATGAGGATATGGGCGAGTGGGAGGCCGCTTGGATTCATCTGCTGGGGGCTCGCCCGCCTGTCGACAGAGCTTCCGGGAGAGTTCGATATACTTGGTTCTCTTCTCACTTCCGGCAGGTGGAGATGGAGCCTGAGACTCCTGAGGAGACAGAGCAGTATGCCCGCGGTTTTTTGATGTTCCTCTTCGGGACTACTCTGTTCGCCGATAGAGGGAACACTGTTGGGCTCTATCTGTTGAGCGCTCTAGTTAACCTATCCCAGGTCAGTCGATACGACTGGGGTGGCGCTGGCCTGGCTACCCTTTACTACTATATGAGCGCAACCTCCCGCGGGCAGGGAGATTTACTTGGCGGCTACTGGAGAGCCTGGGAGGTACTTTTCTGTCCCCTTGATTCACATTTCTGCTCTTCATTACTTGTACATTGCACACACAGCGCACTTTACAGTTTGTATTTTGCCCTCAGCACTTCGTACTTACATTCTGCACTGCTTTTCTCAGTTATGGGTTTACGTATACTTCCCAGTATTAGCCCCAGAGTTGGAGGTGGCAGCCCCCCCATGACCCCATATTCACTGGTGTTCGAGGGTCCGCACCGGCCGAGACCCCGAGAGACTCTCCTTTATCTTCGGCAGTACTTTGACACTGTGCGGCAATCGGAGGTACTTCAGAACTCTCAGTCCCTTCCATTTTTATCTCTGATTTGCCCTGCATGTTCCTGATTTCTGATTGGTTTATTCACTTGTTATCCGCAGATTACATGGCAGCCTTGGGCACCCTTGGGCGATGGTCTCCGATTTCAGTATCCCGGAGGATCGGGCACCTCCCAGTACAGGTTCCTGCTCGAAGGACCTGTTGGTAGAGCATGGTTTCTGGGGGAACGCTTTCTGCGTCAGGTATGGGGGTATACTTCTCAGGACCCTCCCGCAGCACCCCCAGTCAGTATGCGGATTGCTGATAGGCTCTCTCACCAGGAGGTAGTCGGCGCTATGATGGGTAGTGATGCCCTGTTGCACCTCGAGGAGGGACAACGCCACTTACCGTCATACATATTTGATGCCTCCACTGACGGGGGGTCGCACCCCGATGACGAGGCCTGCTAGTACGTCATCTTCGAGCCAGGCCCGGGCTCGGGCTGCAAACGCCCCTTCTACTAGTAGGGCTGGTACATCGAGAGGTGGGAGTAGATCGGCTCCTCCGATTCCTCCGACTTATCCTCATCCTGGATGGCCGGACATGCCGACTGAGCTGATGGGATGGCGTTTTGGGACTCCCTACCCGATTCCGCTAGAGCCTCCACTTCCCAACCATAGATATGTCAGGGATCCTGATTCATCACCGGTATGATTTATAGCTTTGATTTATCAGTCGGGTACTTGGACATTCATTCCTTTACTGATAGTTTTGCATTTGTATCTGCAGCCTCCGGTTGAGTATGTGGACGAGATGCTCGGGGTGATGGCCGCACTTGAGGGCATGGTCCTTCGAAGAGAGACACACCTATCCGTTATGGGTGTGCAGGTACCGTTCATCTTTCTTGTATTTATCACACTTCTGATAACACATTGGTTTTGAACATTCTTCTGCATTGTAGAGCACATCCGACACACACCCCACTCACATACTGTACTCGTATCTGATTTTCATATTTGAACTGATGTATTGAACTTTTCATTTTCAGATGCTTCCTGTATATGCTCCGCCGCGGGCCGGGCCACCTGGGCCTTCTTGGGGAGCTGGGCCATCTGGGCCTTTTTACGGAGCTGGGCCATCTGGGCCTTCTCAGGGAGCTGGGCCATCCAGGCCTTTCCGAGGGGTTAGGCCATCCAGGCCTTTCCGAGGAGCACGAGGAGGGTCCTCCCGCAGGCGCAGGGCACATGTCGTAGAGGCGGAGCCTGATGAGGAGGAGGAGGAGGCCACAGATCGTCAGTCAGAGACATCCGCTGAGGAGGGAGGCTCCGGTCTTGGTTCGGGGAGCAGAGGCGAGGCTGGGGGGGATCCTGAGGACGACAGCTCCGACCCGGATGATGATGATGGTGCAGAGGTTGTCCCGCAGAAGAGGATGAGGAGTGCTTCTCATTCCCGCTCCCGAGGGCGTTGATGCTGCTGTTTCCTGCTTTATTTTTCTTTTTTGCTAGTAGTTTGTAGCACTTTGCACATTGTTAGGTAGTTTTATTTTTTGTAAAACTTGTACCTTTGTTCGTTGTAAAACATGATGGAATGAAACAGCTTTTGAAAAGGTGTTTGTATTTTAAACTTTTAGCATCGTATCGCATCATTTTATTTCGCACAAAAATAAAATTGAATGGGAATGTGCATTGCGTAATCACCAAGTCAAGTAGTGAACCGACGCGACAAACTAAGCAACTCAACTTACTAAGATACAACAGAACTTTAGCAGGTTTACAACTCGATAAACAAAATGCAATAGCATTGACAACGCAAATAGACAAGACTTAAACAAAGATTGCTTAAACAGAGAGCAATGACTCAAAAACGTGAAACACGTCCGCTCGACAAACAACTCGATAAGCAAAACAACAACTCGATAATCAAAACAACAACTCGATAAACAAAACTCGACAACAACAAAGTGTACTCCGGACGATCTAGGCACCGGAACGCATCTGAAACAGAGGGAAATGAAGGCCTTTGACTCTCCCATTGCATGGAAATGCTTGAAACTTTCCCTCGAAGGGTAAAACAGGGCCAAGGAGATACACTGGAGCATTGCCGGCCACCTTTGGGAGCCGGCCGGCCAATTTTATGGAGAGGGGGGAGCCGGCCGGCCAGTTTTGAAAAAGAGAATGGCCGGCCAGCTAGAAAAAGTGGCCGGCCGGCCACTTACCCCTGCAGCCACCCAAATTTTGACACGTGTCCTCCTGAATAGTGTTTTTCCCTCTATAAAAAAAGCCTCAACTTCGGGAACATTCATTTCATCACTACTTTGCACAAGAAATGGAGGCGTTTCTTACAGAAAATCTCACATCTTGGATCTCTTCTCTAGATGGCTCGGAAAAGCTGAACTTCCGGGGTTTTGGTTTGAATGCACTATTCACGCTGAGCCGTACTCCGCTACATCTCTCTTTCTCCATGCCGCGGCAAGGTTCTGGAACCCAGTGACGCACGTTTTTAGCTTCGGCGGCCAAGAGGTATGTCCCACTTTCGAAGATTTTCAGGTTTTGATGGAGTCTGAATGCTCTGGAGTGATCTTGCCCCAGCTCCGTTTTGGCCATGCCCAGGCTTTAGGGCGAATGTGTGGGCTCACGGCGCATGATGCTCGATCTCTGATCTGCAGTGGGGAACTGGATATTCTCGGCTTGATCCATCGCTTTTCCGACGCCGGTGACCGCAGCAACCATTATTGGCAAGGTTTCCGGCAACACGCCCTTTGCTTGTGTTTGTTGTCTCACTTTCTGCTTTCCTCGGGCTTCGGCGGAGCTAGCATCCGTCTGATCGAAGTTGCCCAAGGCTTGAGAGAAGGAAGGAGCTGTATTGCCATGACCTTGGCTGAGACGTTGATGGGCTTGGATTCTGTCTATCGCCGGGAGACGACTAGGTTTGCCGGGAGTCCACTGCTGCTACAGGTAATGTTTCCCACCCAACCTTACATATATATTTGCTCACATCACTCGACCCTCAGGCTCGGTTTTTCTCACAAAACCCTTGTCTTACTTTTCTCTCATCGTTCATCTCTCTATTCTTTAATCTCTCATTTTCCATCCCTCCCCCAGGTATGGTTAATGGACAAGTTGCAGGTTGTGGATTCTTGCCCGGCCTATTCAGCTCGAGGCTACTTCTTTCGACAGCGCCTAGTCAATGCTCTTGACGAAAGGTGGTGGTTTGATTGGATGTGCAATTTGTCCGCAGACCGTATTGCTTGGCGTTGTCCTTGGCTCAACCTCCCGGCAATGAGCTATAGTATGTCCCGGCTGATTGGGATCCAGTTGATTGGTCTAACCCACTGCGTATTCTATTTTCCGTTCCGGTTCTTGCGTCAGTTCGGTCATGATCAGACCTGCCCACCGGAGGGGATTGAGTACCCAGCTGCTTTCCCGGTCCGGGGTGCACAGCTTGCCCGATATGCCACAGCATGGAGGACTAGAGAGCTCTTGGCTCCTGCTCCCACTTTCAGTTGCACTTTGTCCGACGAGTGCTTGGATTGGCTCAACGAAGAGGCACAAGTTGGGCCTAGCTTGGCATCAGATGCTTCAACCAGCTCTGGGAGGGGGCGCGGAGATACTTGACTCGACTATGCCCCAAATTTATTGCTTTATTAGTATTTTCAAGTTTTCTTTATGAATGTAATAAAAAGCAACCTCGATTGTATGCAAGAGCAGGAGAACTCTGTTTTGAAATCAATGAAATTGAAGGTTGTGGTACTGAAAATTTTCCGCTTTAGTCCAAAAATGGTCTTAGTTGTAAAAAAGATTAATTTGAACAAAGTCAACTTTTATTAAAACTTTTCAAAACCATTTTCGATATGGATTAGAAATGGACATGCCGAAGATCTGTCACTGAGATGCACAACCCCAGATCCCTGCGACTGGAAAGTTGCCCCTAGTCTGAAGAACAATGCGGCACTGCATGGCAACGGAAAGTTGCCCCTAGTCTGAATAGCACTGTACCGGAGATCGCGATAAATGCTGATGGATAAAGATGACTGAGATGATCAAAATGGACAGAGTTGATCGGGGAAAAGTTTATGGCTGAACTTCAATGTGAAGCTGCCTACGTATCCCAAAGATGGGAATCAAGCCTTACGTAGTTCAGGCTAAGGTTCACTCGAGTATTTTCACTCTCCTTTTGCGCTCTAACTTTTGCCAAGGCCGCCCTTTGCAGGTTTTCAACCTTGCGAGCTCAGTTTTTATATTTTCCAATTTTTCGTGCTCTAACTTTTGCCTAGGTCGCCCTTTCGGGTTTTCGGCCTAGCGAGCCTCTCAAGGATAATATTTCTTCAACTTGTCCATATTGATCGGTTGTGAGAACTCCAAGCCATCTAGATCCATCAGAACCACAGCTCCACCTGGCCAGATAGCTTTGATGATGTAGGGACCAGTCCAATTAGGTTTGAACTTGCCCCTTGGGTCGTGGATGGGAGCTCGGTTGTCCTTGAGCACCAAATCTCCTTCTTTCAAATTCTTGGACTTAACCTTCTTGTTGAAAGCCCGGGCAATTCTGCGTTAATAGCCTTGAATGTGGTACAGTGCTTTCAGTCTTCTTTCATCAAAGAGCATGAGTTCCTCAAATCTGCTCTGCTGCCAATCTGCTTCGGCTATTTGGCACTTAGCTAATACTCGTAACGACGGAACCTCAATCTCGATGGGTAGAACAGCCTCCATTCCATAGACCAATGAATACGGAGTTGCTCCAGTAGAAGTTCTGATTGAAGTCCTGTAGCCCCACAGAGCAAATGGCAGCTTGTCTGGCCAATCCCGATAAGTTTCCACCATCTTCTGTAGTATATGTTTGATATTCTTGTTGGCGGCCTCGACCGCTCCGTTGGTTTGCGGCCGGTATGTAGATGACTTATGGAAAGCCACGTTGTATTTTTCCAACAAGTCTATCACTTCTTTCTTGAAGTGGGAACCATTATCTGAAATTATCTCGTTTGGCACCCCGTAGCGACAGATGATGTTGTTTCTGATGAACTTTGCGACGTGTGACACCTTCAACACCGCGTAAGATTGGGCCTAAACCCACTTTGTGAAATAATCTATCGCTACCAGGATAAACTCATGCCCGTTTGACCCCTTCGGGGTAACAGCTCCGATCACATCAATTCCCCAAACTGAAAAAGGCCAAGGCGAAGTCATGTTGTACAACTTTGACGGAGGGATATTCATGTGGTTTGCATGAATTTGACACTTGTGGCATCGCCGAACAAAACTGATGCAATCCTCCTCCATGGTTGACCAGTAGTAGCCCTGTCTGAGGATCTTTCTGGCCAGCATTACTCCATTCATATGTGCACCGCACTCCCCTCCATGTATGGCCTCCATCAGGCGCCTCGACTCTTCAGCTTCTACACAGAGCTTATGCATTCCCAGATGACCCCTTTTGTACAGCTTACCCCCGCAGATGATGAACTGAGCAGCCATTCTTCTGATGGCCCTCTTATCCTTGGCATTTGCCCCTAGTGGATACGTCTCCTTTTCCAAGAAGTTCCAGATGTCGTAATACCAGGGGTTGTCGTCTTGAGCCTCATCCATGGCGGAAATCAACTCGTATGCTGGCGCAAACTTCTGATCAATAATGACTGGACGCATCCGGACTCCGGACGGGATGTCTATCATGGAAGATAGAGTTGCTAGTGAATCTGCGAACCTGTTGTTCTCTCTTACGAGGTGGGTGAAATTTAGCTTCTCAAACCGAGGAATTAACAAATCCAAGGTTTGGTGGTAAATTATCATCCTTTCCTCCTTGACTTTCCAGTCTCCTTTTGCTTGAGATACAACTAGGTTTGAGTCCCCAATGACGTCCAACCGTCTTGTCCCTAGTTCTAGGGCTGCTTCCAGGCCAGCAATACATGCCTCATACTCTGCTTCATTGTTCGAGACTTTGAACCGGAGCTTGAATGCTAAAGGGATACGGGAATCGTCAGGCGCTATCAGCAACACCCCTATCCCATACCCATACTGGTTTGACGCTCCGTCAAAGTACATCGTCCAAGTTTCATCTTCGACATGCAGAATGGCTTCATCTAGGAATAGGTACTCAACCGCTTCATCCCCCTCAACCGGGTGGTCGGCAAGGAACTCTACTACCGCTCTTCCTTTTACTGACTTGCGCGTTACATACTTCAAATCAAATTCGGAGAGCAACAGCAGCCAACGAGCTAGCCTACCCGTAAGTGCTGGTTTCTCGAAAAGATATTTAATGGGATCCAAACGTGAAACCAACATTACAGAGTGAGCTAACAGGTAGTGCCGCAGCTTCCTGGTAGCCCATACCAAGGCCAAACAAGCCTTCTCCAGCGGTGTATAGCGGGTCTCGTAATCCAGCATCTTTTTGCTCAGATAGTAGATGGCCCTTTCCCCTTTGTCTTCTGACTCCTGCGCGAGCATGCAGCCCATGGTAGTCTCAGTTACCGAAAGGTACAATATCAACGGTCTTCCCGGCTCTGGTGGTGACAACACGGGCGAGTTCTGGAGATATTCTTTGATCTGTTCAAAAGCCGCTTGACATCGGCCGTCCCATTGGAATTTCTTTCCTTTCTTCAGGAGACCAAAAAGTGGTTCACAAGTCAAGGTTAATTTTGAAATAAACCGTCTTATGAATTGCACTTTACCCAGAAAGCCTCGCACCTCCTTTTCAGTCCTTGGTGGTGGCATTTCTAAGATGGCCTTGATTTTGGAAGGGTCGACCTCGATGCCTCTTTGCGTAATCAGAAACCCTAGCATTTTTCCCGCTGTAACACCAAACGTGCACTTCTGGGGATTCAACCGCAGCCGAAACTCTCTGATCCTTTGAAAGAATTTTTGTAAGGCGGTGTAGTGGCCCTCTCTCTCTTTGGACTTGACAATCATGTCGCCCACATACACCTCGACCTCTTTATGGATCATATCATGCAATATTGTAGTTGCTGCCCGTTGATAAGTAGCTCCAGCGTTTTTCAACCCGAATGGCATCACTCTATAACAATATGTACCCCACGGGGTAGTGAATGCAGTCTTCTCCCGGTCTTCGGGGGCCATTACTATCTGATTATAGCCTGAGAAACCATCCATAAATGAAAGCAAGGCGTGTCCTGCCGTGAAATCTACCAATTCATCAATGTGCGGCAAGGGAAAGTCGTCCTTCGGACTGGCCCTGTTCAAATCTCTGAAGTCTACACAGACCCGAATTCTGCCGTCCTTCTTCGGCACCAGAACAATATTGGCCAACCAAGTCGGGTATTCTGATACCAGCAGGAAGCCTGCGTCGATTTGCTTGGTGACCTCTTCCTTGATCTTGAGGGCCCAGTCCGGGCGGATCCTTCTGAGTTTTTGTTTGACAGGTCGGGCCTCGGGGTCAAGAGGGATCCGATGCTGTACAATCTCAGGATCGATTCCAGGCATGTCTTCGTAGGACCACGCGAAAACATCTTTGAAATCTTTTAATAAAGCGACTAAGCGCTCGCGTTCCTCAGAAGACAACGTGGACCCGATCTGGACCAGCCGCGGGTCCTTCTCAGTACCAACATTCACAGTAGTGATTTCATCCATTAAGGGTTTAACAAATTTTTCCTACTCTTGATCAATTAATCGTTGCAAAACCGGAGGAATTCCTTCCTCGTCGTTTTCATCAAAATTTTGAAAATCCTGATTTAAGCAATAAATCAAAGGCACAGAAAAATACTCAGAAACCATATCCACATCGTTCTCATTAAATACTTCCAAGCCGTCGGATTCCTCTGTTACAACAAACTCAAAAGAAAATGAAAATGACGACCTAGACAGGACTGTGGTATCCGGGTTATCACCCCCAGGAATACCGGACTCAGACTCAGTCGAGCTGGAACCTGATTCCGACGCACAAGATTCGGTGGAATCAGATTCCGGCTCACTACCTGACCCGGTGCTATTAGATAAAAAGCCTTCTTCATATTGCCAGATGAGAGAAGGTGCGATAGATGCATCCAAGATAGCTGATGGTAGGCCCGCAGCCGCTTCATTCCCAATCATGCATACCGAGGAGTTATCCCCCAAGCACTCCTGGTCGATCGAAGGATCTGAAAGTAGACACGCCAGTGCTACCCCCATTTCATTTTCAGCGTCCTCAGACTGCACTTCCTTACTCTGCTCAACCTCAGTTGGTGGGTCTGTCTGCGCTTCGGCAACGTCATCCCCAGGTAATTGCAAATCGAAGAAGATTTCAAAACCAGGCACGCGCTTCCTCTCCGCGTTCAGCCATGGTTCCGGGAAGCCGCAGAATGGAAAATCTTCCCCCTCCCGGACGAAGCGTCTGTAGACACCCCATTTTTGACCGACCTTAAGACTCAGACATCACCAGTTGAGCACTCGGTGATATTGCATGTTGTGCTTGTTCAGAAGTTTCGGAGTTGTGGCCGTGAGCCCTACCTCCGGACTCCCAAACCCTTTTCTGTGCCTTGTCTCGGTTTGCGAACCAGACTCGGTTTTCTCTGTTTCTTTTCCTGAGGGGAGGGAGAGGTCCCGTAGACCATCTCTCAATGTCCGTGGGCTACATTTGGTGGCCGTAGGCCATTTTTCCCATTTCGGAGTCCGGTTCCCGGTTTTCGAAGCCGGCAGGCCGTGTGCCTCGGTTCGGGACCGCTTAACCATCTCCTATTGCTCTGATTTTTGGGATACATCTTATTTTCTCCCTTTTGAGGGACACTGGGGGCTGAGAAACCCACTTCGTGGCCGATTGCCATTTTCGGTGCTTAACAGCCCATTTTCGGGACCCCGAACTGCGTGTTTTGGCCCCGGAACGTTCGTTTTGCAACAGTTTTCGCTCATTTTTGGCAGGTACCTCTGTTTTATTACGAGGAAGGTCACTGAAGGGTGGGAGGCCAGCAATTGTTGCAGCAACCAGTTATCTCTCCTCCGGAGCCTCCCGGCGCCCGTTTTTGCAACTTCCGGGCTAATGTTGAATACCTTAGGGGTAGTGTTGCCAACTTTCAACCACATATCTGTGATCTACACATCTGGGAGGCCCATAAAAGTTGGTGGCCGGCCATTAAGGTCACCTGACCCTTTTGACCCCTTTCTTCCGGGCTAATGTTGAACCCCTTGGACCTTTTTTCTCGAACTTTGAACCACATATCTGTGATCTACACACCTGAGAGGCCCCTAAAAGTTCATGGCCGGCCAGTAATTCAACTTGACCCTTTTGACCCCCTCTTTCCGGGCCAATGTTGAACCCCTTGGGCCCACTTTCTTGGAATTTTAACCACATGGTTGTGTTGTACACACATGGGGGTACCTCCCCAATATCTGGCCGGCCAGAAAATATCATTGACCCTTTTGACCCCTAGCCGGCCGGCTAGGGGGTGTGGCCGGCCGGCCACCTCCAGCAAAAGTAAGAGGTCGGCCGTGTTCTTCTCACTGTACCCTTTACAGCTGTGGGGCAATATCCCCCAGATATTTTCTGTATCCGGGGGATATTTTGTGGGGGAGTTTTACCCTCCTTTTCCCCCACCTTTACACCCCCTTTTGGATCCTTATAACCAGCTGGTGGCCTTCTTTGTTTAGGTTAGAAAAAAATCCTCTTCAAGACTCCATAGCCATCTCCATCTTCTTCCTTCTCAATTCTCCAAAAAACCCTAAGTCCCTAACCTTCATTCCTTATACACCACCAAGTTCTACCACCACCATCTCACTTCCAGCAGCAAGGAGGGATTCTTGAAGGCTAAAGAAGCTCCAAATCCATCCAAGAAGCAACAAAAGGTCGAATCTTCAAGGGTAAGTTACACTTTTACCCTTTTGACCCTTTTTCTTGTTCTATTTCTAAGCCCCTCTTGCTTTTTGTTTCAAACTCCGGCCCTAACTGAAAAGGGCCATTTTTTGAGCTCATCTTCACTTCTCATTAAGGGCTCAATCCTGTTTGAGCCCTCCATAATACACTTGCTTCATTGACCATCTTGTATGTCATAGTTTTGCATGCTATTTTTGACCCATGAGAAATTTATTTTCGAGCATGTTGTAAACTGATATAGGGCTTATTTTGAGCCCCTCTTCAACATTGGAGAAGGGCTCAACATTGTTTGGTGTCTCCATGTGTCACTTGTAGTTCAATCCCTTATTTGGCCTCATTTTTGCATAAGTTGATAGCCCTCTTTGCTTCTGTTTTTGGACCTTGGTCCGAACTGAAAGTGGCCTTGTTTTGGCCTATACTTCATGTTTCATTCACACTTTTTTCCTGTTTGGTGATTATTTTGTATACTTCATGTTTTAGCACCTTTTGAGCCTTATTTTGCATCATATTTTTAGCATGTTTGTATACTGATTTTGAGGTTTCCATATACTGTAAATGTTCATATTTTTGGTCCATCTTCAGTGTTGTAGAACGAAATTTTTCAGTTTGGGTTTAGCTTATACCACTTGCTTCATTACCCCTATCTTGGCCCCTATTCTTGCATGCTATTTTTGCCATACCTATATTTGCTGTTTGGCCATGTTTATAACTGGAAAAGTGCTTATTTTTGGACTGTCTAGCTTCTTTCTTTGCATTGCATGTCCATGTTGTGCATGTTTAGTATGGCTATAGGCCATTTCGGGTGCCTAATGTTGCATTTCGGGACATTTCCTTGCATTTCATGTCATTTCGCTTCATTTCGGGGCTGTTTTCCCCCATATTTTGTTGCTGAAATTCCATTAGCATGCTTGCATATCATTTTTGTCATTTCATCATATTTTATCACCGCCTCGGTTTGCGTGCCCGTGTGCACGTATTTCGAGGCACTCCATTTTTATCCGACGGCATCCGATGTGAGTGTAGCTGAGACTCACTCATGTTGGTATAAGCCCATTTGTCATTTCCATGTCATTTCATCATATTTTATCACCGCCTCGGTTTGCGTGCCCGTGTGCACGCATTTCGAGGCACTCCATTTTTATCCGACGGCATCCGATGTGAGTGTAGCTGAGGCTCACTCATGTTGGTATAAGCCCATTTGTCATTTCCATGTCATTTCATCATATTTTATCACCGCCTCGGTTTGCGTGCCCGTGTGCACGCATTTCGAGGCACTCTATTTTTATCCGACGGCATCCGATGTGAGTGTAGCTGAGGCTCACTCATGTTGGTATAAGCCCATTTGTCATTTCCATGTCATTTCATCATATTTTATCACCGCCTCGGTTTGCGTGCCCGTGTGCACGCATTTCGAGGCACTCTATTTTTATCCGACGGCATCCGATGTGAGTGTAGTTGAGGCTCACTCATGTTGGTATAAGCCCATTTGTCATTTCCATGTCATTTCATCATATTTTATCACTGCCTCGGTTTGCGTGCCCGTGTGCACGCATTTTGAGGCACTCCATTTTTATCCGACGGCATCCGATGTGAGTGTAGCTGAGGCTCACTCATGTTGGTATAAGCCGATTTGTCATTTCCTTGTCATCTGCATTGCATCTATCATCGCCTCGGTTTGCGTGCCCGTGTGCACGCACTTCGAGGCATCTCATTTTCATCGCATCTATTATCGCCTCGGTTTGCGTGCCCGTGTGCACGCACTTCGAGGCATCTCATTTTCACTGCATCTATCATCGCCTCGATTTGCGTGCCCGTGTACACGTACTTCGAGGCATCTCATTTTCATTATATCTGTCATCGCCTCGGTTTGCGTGCCAGTGTGCACGTACTTCGAGACATCTCATTTTCATTATATCTGTCATCGCCTCGGTTTGCGTGCCCGCGTGCACGTACTTCGAGGCATCTCATTTTCATTGTATCTGTCATCGCCTCGGTTTGCGTGCCCGTGTGCACGTACTTCGAGGCATCTCATTTTCATTGTATCTGTCATCGCCTCGGTTTGCGTGCCCGTGTGCACGTACCTCGAGGCATCTCATTTTCATTGTATCTATCATCGCCTCGGTTTGCGTGCCCGTGTACACGCATTTCGAGGCACCTCATTTTTATTGTATCTATCATCGCCTCGGTTTGCGTGCCCGTGTGCACGTACTTCAAGGTATCTCATTTTCAGCATTCCGTCATTTTCTCGATTTGCGTGCCCGTGTGCACGCATTTCGAGACATGTCATTCCATAGCATTGTGTATGTTAGGATTGTATATTAGTTGCATTTCATACATATCATGCATATTGCATCGTGTCCCCAGTCACCGACACTCCGGATTACCCATGATGGAGTTAGGTTTTAGCTGTAGTTTCATGTGCATTCCTCCTATATTGAGTTGTGCATTTCGACTCTTCGGCCATCATGCCTCGGTATGCGTGATTGGTGGCACGAGGATCGAGACATGCATATATCTGTGCAAATACATTGCTATGCCCCTTTTCTGCTCTCTGTTGCAGCAAAACGAGGAATCAACAATCTTTCAGAACTTGGCGCGCATTTCAAGAACAGGTGTAAACAGAGGCTTATTGGGGCATTCCGGTGGATTTCCGCGCAAGACGACCCGGACATGCATCATCCATCAGAAGCAAGGCAGTCCCTGGCTTGCACGCCAGTTTTATCTGCTTTCTTAGTTAATTCATTAATTAGAGTCTGTAATATTCTTTTATTCGGGACTGTAATATTTGGACTGTATATTTATTCGGACCCTCTGCGCGAGGGCCACAACTGTAATAAGTGTGGGTGAGTGTGATGTATGTCTTCCAACCCCACGTCTTTCTCCTTTTTATTTATCCGCTTTTGATGGTTAGATTAGGGCATCTTTAAATTAGCATACAGTATGACAGTATGTTTGCATCATTCATCTGTATTGCATGCACCAGGCTCGGCGCATCATACTAACTGCATTGTATTTTTCAATTCCAAGTTGAATACATGATAGTTGTAGCATTCTATATGCCATGTTTAGAATAGCCGAGCCTGCTATAGTTGCATTTTGCATGTGTTGCATTAGGCATTTCTGTATACTTAAGATTCATGCATGATTTCTAATAAGTATCTGTTTTGGCTTGGAGTACTCGGTAAGTTTTTATGCTTTAGCATCCTTGCATGCGTGTGAGTGAATGCCATGAATAGCATGCTTACCATGAGGCTATTTGCTTACCTGATATAACTGCCTGAATGCCTGAGGGTGAAGGTTGGGTTGCTTAAATTGGAATAAATCATCAAAATGTTTCAAAGCCTACCTGCGGGTAGCAAACCCTTTTCAAAAACAAACAAGAAGTGTTTTGTTCCAATCTAGGCGACCTGGTCTATACTTATATGCTGTGCGCATCACATAGTAACCTAGGCTAATAAACCGGAATAAGAACTCACAATGTTTTCAAAAATTGATATCATGGTTAGTAGAGGCCGGTCTACGACCGGGCGAGCGGGGGTGCTCACGAAGTGACCTTCCCTAATCGTACCCAAGTTCCCGAGCCGAGGCAACTTTGGTGATGACGGACACGTGGCCTTTAGGCACCGAGTCAGGGTTTCCTAAATTTCCCAAAATAAAATATTTAGGTGGCGACTCTGTATCTGGCAAAGCAGTCTATGTTTGGCACTACTTTTTCAAAAATCAGTTTTTCTCAAAACGATTTGCCAGATTTGGACTCTTTGGTTCAGATTAGGAACCGTAACAACTTGAGAGTCCGAGCTGTAGCGAGGTCCCCCGCGGGCTTGTTACAGCGTCCGTTTAGGGTACCCCAGATGGGCCTATGCATTAACTCAAATGGCTTCCCAGCCTTCTTCGCTCTGGCTCTTCTGGCCATCTCTTTCCCCTTCCTCATCCAGTCCTCTTTGGTGGGCAGATAACCCAGTCCAAAGGTGTGAGGGTTGTGTGGCACTTCGGCCAACGTTGAGACGCCCTTCCGGCCGCTCCTTCCCAATCCCATTCCGGGGATATGTTGTAGCTTGTTCATGAGGTAGACAGATTGAGCACTGAAGTACATACCCTCATTCACAGCCATGACATTCTGTACCACTCGAGCCTCAGCCAAAGTGAACCCCGATAAAAACACATCCTCCGTGCCGTGCTCGATCTCCAAGATAGGTGTGGACACTTCCGGCGGCGGATGGATTGATGAATTCCCAAAAACGATCGCTACCCCTTTCCCGTGGGGGTACTTTAGCATCTGATGTAGAGTGGAAGAGACTGCCTTGACCTGGTGCAACCACGGTCACCCCAAAAGTAGGTTAAAGGTTGCGAGAACGTCCAAGATATGAAATTCAATGCTATGTTGTCCTGGACCAACCTTGGTTTGAATTTTAACAGTCCCCATCACTTCTCTGCTGGTATTGTCGTATGCTCTGATCACTTGAGTAGTTGGGACGAAGTCCACGGGCTTCAACCCGATTGCATATGCCGTTCTGGTCGGGCAGACATTAATTGCAGACCCGGTATCAACAAGTACCACCGGTATCCACTTCTCTCTACATTCCACAGAAATATAGAGAGGTTTGTTATGATTTGTGCCCTCAGGCGGTAGTTCCTTGTCCGAAAAGGTTAATGCCGGGGAACCTCCTCCCGGAAAGACCAGCCCAACCAGCTGTTCAGGCGTGGTATCTATGGAGAGTTTGGACTTGTCCATAGCAGACAGGACAGCTTCCCTATGTACTCGCGATGCCATTAGCAGTCCCCAGATGGAGATGTCTGCTTGTATCTTCTTTAACTGTTTCAGCACAGCTTCCTCTTCAATCTGTTTCTCCTTTTTTCTTTCAGCTTCTCTATCTTTCCCGGATGCCTCGGGTTGGTCTAGGTGTGGGGGCTTGAAGTACCGCCCACTTCTCGTCATGTGATCCACCTCGTCGAGGTACCAAGTGTCATCCGGTTGATTATTTCCCCAGTCTTCATCCGTGTGGGCAAGACATAAGTCGTCGTCTTCCCACCACATTCCGTCAGCAGCCAACAGACACCTGTCTGGCTCCGGTCCACTCGCACTTGCAGTGCTCTCCATCCACATGCTCACAGCATTCTCTATCTTCGTGCACACAGCACTCTCAGTCCCCTCAGGGCCCTTAGCTTTCCTAATTCTCTCGGCATCCTCAAACTTTTCTTGTTCCAGCTGCGTCAGTACAGCCGGTTGTTCAACAATTCCTGTATCCATAATGCCCAAGTCTCGAGCGGAATTCTTAGCACCGGCGCTCTCCAGCGATACAACTTGACTTCCGGCCATTCCGGCCACAACTGATACTCCTGCCCCTGCCGGGCTCTGTTCTGGTTGGGATTCCCCCACTTCATCTGGTTGATCCTCGAGCCATCCAGTGGCCTCCGCCGATTCCTCATAGTCGAACCAGTTGATCGCCGAATCCCCCAGTTCCTGGTCATCAAAAAATTGCAGGTTGGCGAAGTCCTCCTCTATAGCTGTCAGATCATCTGCCCCTTGCCTGAATCTATCTCCCTGGATTACACACAGTTCTCCCATCTCTGGCAATTCTATGCCCAACCCAATCTGGCTTGTTGATAGGATATACTCGCTCGGATCATAGGCTCCCCCAGCAAAACTCTGTTCAGCCCCAGATTCAACAATCTCATTCTCTCCCGAAATTTGCCCTGCCCCATCTTCGACGGTCACCACCATCGGCTCTGGTTGGGTTTTGGAGATGTCCACCATGCACAAGAAGTCAGTGCAATTGGGGAGGAACACCTTCGGCTTGGGTAGGTGGGATGGGGTGATATAGATACTGGGATCGTAAGATGCGACCCCAGTTTGGATAAAATTGATTCTGTTGGGAGGGGGAGCTTGGTTATGTGGTGGGAGAGGGTTGGTTGTGACATTGGGTTTATCAGGAGGCGCGATCACCTGTTTGTCGATAAGATCTTGGATCTCATGACGCAATCTGAAACAACGGTCGGTGTCGTGACCGTGTTGTTGGTGATACGCGCAGTACTTTGCTAGGTCATGAGAGGGAGGGAGTGGATTCGGTAGTGGCTTCGGCTCCAGGGGTTTCAAATGCTTTTTCCTGATCAATACCCCTAGAGCTTTGGACAAGGGCATGTATAATGGGGTGAAGGTTCTTTGGCCTCGAGGTTGGAATCTGGTGGTTTGTGTGTTGCTTCCGGACGCGCCGGAGAAGGGTGTGGCAGCCATGGGCCTTGGAGGGGGAGGGGGAGTGGTGGTGACCATACTGACTTCCGAGGCTCTTGTATTTACAGCGCCACTCGGGCCCGCATTGTTGTTACGGTTGAAAGTCCTCCTTGGTTGCTCCCTATCGTGGTCAAACAGACCTTGTTTCATTGCATCTTTGATTTGCACCCCCATCTCATGTAAATCTACGAATGTAGGAAAGGGGACTACAATCATTCTCTGCATCAACTTTGGGTGGAGATTGCGCACAATCATCCGGATTTGATCTTTGTCAGTGGGCCTTAAAGTCATCATTGACGCCTTTGCCCTCCATCGGATTACAAAGTCCGAGAAAGTTTCCTTAGGCTTTTGTCTTGTCGTTTCGAGATCACGAGTTCTGATCTCGATCTGAGTGTTGTACGAATATTGCGCGACAAAGGTGTCACGCCCTAAACTCGCCCCTAGAAGTTTGGGCATGACCACTTCAGTAACGGACACTTAACCTGTTATATATAACATATGGGGCCTTATCGGAAGCACAAAAAAAATAAATAGATAAATAATAATGAACAATTAAACTCCATTGAGCTACTCCTACATGCCAGGATCTCATTCATCACATGCATTATACCAGATAAATAAAGTTCCAGACTATATCCCAGAGTGTGTACATACACATTTACAGTTCCAGCCCTAAAGTCGGGCGTATACAAAAAAACAAACATGAAAGGTATATACAACAACCTTGGATGGACACTCATAAGCAAACCAACATCTTGACAGCTTAAGAAATTAAATGACTTAAACAGTGCCTGAACATATGAAGGTTGACTAGAGGAAGCGGCGTCTTGGCTAGGACTGACCGCCTGATTGGTGACCTACAGAAACAGACATAACAGAGGGTGAGCCGGGCTCAGTGAATAGTAATACATAAATAAAATGATGCATAACTTGAACCATAATGCATATCAACGCATATATAGAAATGCAGAGTTTACATAATTAGTCTGATTCTGTGCTAATTTCATAACGGCCTTAGGCCCAGTCTTAAAACATAATAGCTTGAGACATAATAGCTTGATTCATAACGGCTTTAAGCCCTTGAAAATGTCATAGCATTAAACTTTTAAACATGTTGGCATATAGCCCTTGAAACATATGGCATAAAGCCCTTGAACGTGTGGCATAAAGCCCTTGAACATGTGGCACAAAGCCCTTGTAACTTGTAATGGCATAAAGCCCTTGTAACTTGTAATGGCATAAAAGCCTCATAACTTGTAATGGCATAAAGCCCTTGTAACTTGTAATGGCATAAAAGCCTCATAACTTGTAATGGCATAAAGCCCTTGTAAACATATTGGCATTAAAGCCCTTGAAAATGGCATAAAGCCCTTGTAACTTGTAATGGCATAAAGCCCTTGAAAATGGCATAAAGCCCTTGTAAACATATTGGCATTAAAGCCCTTGAAAATGGCATAAAGCCCTTGTAAACATATTGGCATTAAAGCCCTTGAAAATTGTTGGCATTGAAGCCCTTGAAGGTGTATACTTGAAACATACCTGAAACATACGTGAACTCGTAACATACTTGAAACATACGTGAAACACACTTGAACTTGTACATAAGTAAACTTGTAACATACTCAAATTTATAACATACGTGAACTTGTAACATGCTTATACTTGTAATATACTGGGAACCATACTTGAAACATGTTTGAAATATACTTGAAACCATACTTGAACTATCCTTGAAATATACTTAAAACCATACTTGAACTTGCAACATGCGTAACTTAGAACATACATGAACTTGTATCATACATAAACTTGTAACATATTTTAGCTTGTATCGTACTTAAACTTGTAACATACTTGAATTTCTAACATACGTAAACTTGTAACATACATGGACTTGTAACATATTTTAGCTTGTATCGTACTTAAACTTGTAACATACTTGAATTTACCACATAAATAAACCTGTAACGTTCTTGAGCTTATAACATATGTAAACTTGTAACGGACTTAACTTATAAACTTGTATCACAACAAAATAACTTCCAATTCACATGGAGTCACATAACTTTCCAATTTTCATAATATTCGTAGAACACTTACAAAGAACAGAGCATTAGTGACAATAATTATCAACAACAATTAACATGTACATTTTTTGTACTACTACTCACAGTGTTTAGATGCTAGGTCCGTCCCTGCAGATAACCCTACACAATTCAATTCAACAACATTTAACACGATTCGACATAATCGACATAACTCCACATAATTATCATTATCCAATATAATCCACACTACTAAACATTATTCAACTCAATACTACCAAATATAATTCCACATAATTCAATTTAAATTGCTAAGACTCAATTCAATATTCCGTAGCCAAGTTTACATCATCCACAAACCCTTCCCCCCAATCTCCTTTCTTATTAAGACATGATTCACAGTGCTCATAACAAAGTTCATTCGCAAATTCTAAACATAATTCCCAAGTATCACCAAATTCCAATTAAACTTGTATATACATAATTCAATACGTCAATTTCATTATTCTACTTTCAATTTGGGTTAAATCTTTGGTTATCATTTTTAATCAACCTAGGGTTTCAAGAAAATATGGAGATTTCAAGAAATAAACAAACTTATTAACCCAACACTTTTTATTCCACCTTTTCCCAATGATTCTACATCTAGGGTTCCCAATCCATCATGTAAACCCACCAATTTGACTCCCAACATCACATACCCTAAAACCCCCAATTCTCATATCACACACTACATGCTCAAAATGGAAATTTGTACATTTATATAATGAAAATACCATAAATCAATCTATCAATATAAGTATTGAAGTGGATTAGAACCCCTACCTCAAGAACTAAGCCAGAAAAGTAAGCTTTGAGAAGAATCCTTCGCAATCCCGAATTCCAATCGGTTAAAAGTGTTGATCCTCTCTTGTTCTCCATCCTTGATGCCAAAAACCATGGTGGATCGTGAGCAAAGTAAAGAAATTCAAGGATTTGGGCCTAGGGTTTCGGACTTAGGCAAAGAGGAAGGAAGAGGGAAGAAGAAAAATATGAGAAATGATCCAAAATCCCGTTTTTAAAGCTGCTGTCCCGAAAATCCCGCTCGAGCGTCCTTATTCCCGCTCGAGCGGACCTGTTCTCAGCACAGATTCCAAAACTTCAAACAGGTGTAACTCTCCCATCCGGACTCCGTTTTAGGTCGTTCTTGTGTCCAAATTGAAGCCCCGGAAATAATCTTTCCAATGGTTCTAACCTCACATCCAAATTCAAAGTGTGGAAAAAGAAAATGACAAAAGAGTGACGGCTGGTCGCAGACAAATCATTCTAATTCAAGCTTTTGGTCCAATCTTACTTTACCATCATATTACCACCTCAACCAATACTCCAAAATAAAATAGAAAGTTCCAAAATACTAATAAAAAGGTCCAAAAACGAACCCTTGTGCCTCAGAAACACAACTCAACTTGGAGACCCGCTCGAGCGCCCAAACTTGCGCTCGAGCGCGAAGACTAACAAAGACGTCCGCTCGAGCGTCAACTCCCCCGCTCGAGCGGAAAATCACAACTCCCAGAATCTCAAGCCGTCTGCACAATTTGCTGGAAACCCCAAAAGTACGCTCGAGCGCCCACTGCTCCGCTCGAGCGGAGGGAAAAAGTTCCAGATTCTTTGGTAAAGGTCACAAATTCCAGTTTCAAAGGCATAACCCAACGGATCGTTCTTCGATTCCGATAGCAAACACAGTAACCCCTAATTAAATAAGGATTACTTCCTATACGCACTTTGGGGTCATTACAAAAGGCCTCAGCCATTTCATCCCAATTCTTTTTCACTTCATCTTGTAACTTTGCGTACCAGTGGGCGGCCACACCCGACAGGGTTCGGCCGAATAGTGAAAGCTTCTGTGGTCGTGTTAGGCCCATTGGCCGCAAGATGTCTGCGAACAGTCGGAGATGGACCATGGGGACGCCGGACCCGTCAAAACGGTCGATTTGTGGCATTTTGAACCTATCGGGGAGTGTCACGGCCTCCTCGGTATCTCCGTCTTCGATATCCGGCATAGCCTTGACCCCTTGGGATTTCTTGAAGAGCTTCTCAAGTTTGCTCAATTTCAGAGCTGTATGATCAACCTCGAACTCGAAGGGAGAGTCCGGGTGATTGGGTGCATGGACCTTGGACAGTTGTGGTGGAAACGGGGGCGGAGCTGGCCCCGTTGGAAGATTCGTGTCCTCTTGTAAATTTTGGAGATTTGGCACGGCGTTCTGGGTATTTGGCGGAGCGTTCTGAACAGTAGGTGTTTGCTCAGGTAATGGAGCCCCTGCCGGAGGAGGGACTTGTTGTGAAGCAGATGCCGCATTCTGCTGTTGCAGTCTGGTAATTAGTTCGGCCTGTTGGGCCATGATCGCGGCCTGCTGTTTGGAGAACTCCGCTTGACGGGCGGCATCATCATGCATCTGTTTCATGCTCTCCTGCATCTGGCGCATTAGGGCCTCTATCCCTGATGTATTTTGCTGATCCATCTGTCTAACTGGTATGTCTGTTTCTATAACAGTAATTGAGACCTCAGTCCTACAGTCCTCTGATGAAGTAACCCACTGCTCTGACAACCTCTGTTCTGACACACTGCGCTTTTTCGGCTTTCTTTTGGTAACGGGGGGTAGAGAATGGAACACTGGCTGTCCGTCGATTAGATCCTCAGATCGATTGAGTCGACGACCTCGTGTCCAAAGTGCTTGGGGAATGCCTGCTGGGTTGGAAGCAATTGTGCTAGAACTGACCCTAGCAAAAGATAAATAAAGCGAAAAGGAAATAAATAAACAGATAAATGGACAGCATAACAGCTTAAAATAAATGCATGACACACAGCCTGGCATAACAATACACAGTCGATAAGCTGAGTACACACTGTCCTCAAACACTGGTTATTATCCCTGAATCACTGTCCCCAAATCTGAATCTGATACCCGCAGATAACTGATTCTAAAGTACTGACTGATGCCCGCAGGCCTGATACCCACAATACTGAACTGACGCCCGCAGGCCTGATGCCCAAACTCATACACTGATACATGCATTCCTGTAGAGACGCACTCTAAAGCACATAACAGATAAGTGAGAGCCAAAACACCCCTATGTTGGGGTAGGGTTTCCCTGTCCTATTTTGTCAGGAGCTAGGGTTTCACTACGCACGCAGCGGTTTCAAACAACCTATAAACGGGTAAGCAACCTGTCCTAGTTTGGAATGGTCACTATGGATCCGAATATGCACTAGGTCGAATGGTCAAAGAGGGTGCCTCGGTAAAACCGGGGTTTGTGTTCCCATACTGGCAGAGCCCACAACCGGTCAGCCTTATGGTCATGCCTTGACAAGACAAGCCTCCGGCAAACCGTTCAGGAATAGCAGATGGCAAACACGGTGTCCTAGGCGCACCAATGCAAATGCAATGCAAAGAAACACACAAGTGTAGTCAAAAACAGATATCATGAGTTCGAGTCAAGTTCTCTAAATCCCCAGCGGAGTCGCCAGAAACTGTAGACGTCCCCGAACGCCCCGGGAGGGTTAGTCCCATTCTGTTCTTTTGAGGTCACTACAGCTCGGACTCTTAAATGTCACGGTTCTAAGTCTGAACCAAAGAGTCCAAATCCGGCAAATCGTTTTGAGAAAAAACAGATTTTGAAAGAAGTGCCAAACATGGACTGCTTTGCCAGATACAGAGTCGCCACCTAAATATTTTATAATGGGAAATTTAGGAAACCCAGACTCGGTGCCAAAGGCCACGTGTCCGTCATCACCAAAGTTGCCTCGGCTCGGGAACTTGGGTACGATTGGGGAAGGTCACTTCGTGAGCACCCCCGCTCGCCCGATCAAAGATCGGCCTCTACTAACCATGATATCAATTTTTGAAAACATTGTGTGTTCTTATTCTGGTTATTAGCCTAGGTTACTATGTGATGCACACAGCATATAAGTATAGACTGGGTCGCCCGAATTGGAACAAAACATTTCATGCTTGTTTTTGAAAGATGGTTTGCTACTCGCAAGTAGGCTTTAAAACATTTGATGATTTATTCCAATTTAAGTAACCCAACCTTCACCCACAGGCATTCAGGCAGATATATCACATAAGCAATTAGCCTCATGGTAAGCATGCTATTCATGGCAGTCACTCACACGCATGCAAGGATGCTAAAGCATAAAGCTCACCGGGTACTCCAAGCCAAAACAAAAACTCATTAGAAATCATGCATGAATCCTAAGTATACAGAAATGTCTAATGCAACACATGCAATAATGCAAACTATAGCAGGCTCGGCTATTCTAAACATGGCATATGGAATGCTACAACTAACATG
This sequence comes from Camellia sinensis, assembly GCF_055761805.1. Taxonomy (NCBI): domain Eukaryota; kingdom Viridiplantae; phylum Streptophyta; class Magnoliopsida; order Ericales; family Theaceae; genus Camellia; species Camellia sinensis. The sequence goes on from NC_138970.1 coordinate 59,803,626, forward strand.
TATCCACTTGGAATTGAAATACAAATGCAGTTAGTATGATGCACCGAGCCCGGTGCATGCAAAACAGATGAATGAATGCAAACATGCTATCATACTGTATGCTAATTGAAATATGCCCTAATCTAACCATCATAAGCTGGTAAATAAAAGGGAGAAAGACGTGGGGTTGGAAGACATACAACACACACACACACACTTATTACAGTTATGCCCTCGCGCAGAGGGTCCAAATAAATGTACAATCCCGAATAAAAGAATATTACAGTCCAAATATTACAGTCCGAATAATGTACAAATTCCTAATTAATTAATCAAATTAACTAAGAAAGCTGTAAAATTGGCGTGCAAGCCAGGGACTGCCTTGCTCCTGATGAATGATGCATGTTTGGGCTGCCTTGCGCGGAAATCCACTGGGATGCCCCAATTAGCCTCTGTTTTGTGATTTTTCTTGGGAAGCGCGCCAAACTCCGGAAGTTTGCTGATTCTTCATTTGCTGCAATAGAGAGCAGGAAAGGGGCATAGCAATGTATTTTCACAGATATATGCATGCCTCGATCCTCGTGCCACCAATCACCCATATCGATGCATGATGGCCGAGGAGTCGAATTGCACAACTCAATATAGAATGAATGCACGTGTAAACACAACAAGACCTAACTCCATCATGGATGATTCGGAGTGTCGGTGACTGGGGAATTGAGATACGTTCCGTCACTCGGAGTACGAAACGCACCTCGTTTCCCGTGCCCGGGCTAACTCCTATCCCGGACACGATGCAATATGCATGATATGCATGAATGCAACTAAGATACAATCCTAACATGCACAATGCTATGAAAATGAGACGTCTCGAAATGCGTGCACACGGGCACGCAAACCGAGGAAATGCATGAATACGATCTAATGATACAACCTAGTATGCACTATGCTGTAAAAATGAGATGCCTCGAAATGCGTGCACACGGGCACGCAAACCGAGGAAATGCATGAATGCGATCTAAGATACAACCTAGTATACACTATGCTGTAAAAAATGAGATGCCTCGAAATGCGTGCACACGGGCACGCAAACTGAGGAAATGACATACGTAATGCAAATGATATGGAAACATGATATGGGCTTACACTAACATGAGAGAGCCTCAGCCACACTCACATAAGAGGCCAATGGATGAAAATGAAGTGCCTCGAAATGCGTACACACGGGCACGCAAACCGAGGCAATGGCATATGCAATGCAATGCAATGGCATGGAAATGGCATATAAAATGCAACATGGACTTACACTAACATGAGAGAGCCTCAGCCACCCTCACATAAGAGGCCGATGGATGAAAATGAAGTGCCTCAAAATGCGTGCACACGGGCACGCAAACCAAGGCAATGACATACGCAATGCAATGGCATGGGAATGGCATATGAAATGCAACATGGACTTATACTAACATGAGATAGCCTCAGCCACCCTCACATAAGAGGCCGATGGATGAAAATGAAGTGCCTCGAAATGCGTGCACACGGGCACGCAAACCGAGGCAATGGCATATGCAATGCAATGGCATGGGAAATGATATGCAAACATACTAATGGGATTTCAGTACTGAAATGTGGGGGAAAACAGCCCCGAAATGGGGCGAAAACACACCCGATGCATGGAATCTCTCCCGAAATGCAAAATTAAGCACATAGAATGAACTACAGCTATACAAAGCATGCATAATTGGCACATGGAATGAAAAGACAGAATCAAGGCAGCCCCAAAATAAGTATTTTACCAGTACAAATCATGGCCAAACAGCAAACAAAGATAGGGCAAAACTAGCATGCAAAAATGGCCCTAATTATGAGGTTATGAAGCAACTCACAGCTGCTGGCCCCAAACAGGTTAGGGCCCTTCAACAACATTAAAGAGGGGCCCAAAATATGACATATTACAGAACTGTAAAAACCCTAAAAACAAACATAGATATGGCTAAGCTCTTATGCAAGAAAAAGGGCCGAAAGGTGGCCAAAGAGGCAAGTGGTATATGCACAGCCCAAACTGAAAAATTCCCTTCTAAAACATTGAAGAGGGACCAAAAATAAGCATATTTAAAGAACTGTAAAAACTCCAAAACAGTATAAAAACATGCTAAAAATGCAATGCAAAATGAGGCTCAAAAGAGGCTATAACACAAAGTGTGCAAAATATTCAACAAAAAGCCAAAGACCCTTAATGAAACATGAATAATGGGCCAAAATAACACTATTTTTAGTACTGTAAAAAGGCCAAAAACCAAAGCATAATAGGCTGCCAAAGCATGCAAAAATGGGGACCAAAGAGGGAATATAACATGAAGTGGCATATGGAGGTCCCAAATCATGAAAGGCCCTAAATGAAACATTAATAATGGACCAAAATAAGACTATTTTTAGTGCTGTAAAATGGCCAAAAACCAAAGCACAATAGGCTGCCAAAGCATGCAAAAATGGGACCCAAAAGAGAATATAAAGGCAAGTATAGCATGGAGGTCCCAAACAGTGTTGAGCCCTTCTTCAATGTTGAAGAGGGGCTCAAAATAAGCCTATTTACAGTTTACATCATGCTCCAAAACAGATCACACACGAGCTAAAAATGCTACGCAAGATAACGGTATTTAAGAAGGATATTGAAGAAAGTGCAATATGGGGAGCTCAAGCAGTGTTGAGCCCTTAATAAAAAGTGAAAAAGAGCTCAAAATAAATCCACTTTCAGTTAGGGCTGGAGCTCAAAACAGCAAGCATATATGGCTTATAAATGGTGCAAGAAATGGACCAAAAAGAGGGAAATGCAACTCACCCTTGAAGACAAGTCTTTTGTTACTTCTTGGCTTGAGAAGTGGTGCCTCTTAGCTGCTGGAAAGCTTCCCAAGTTTCTAGAAATGGAGTAGTGGTGGTGGTGCTTGGTGGTGATGAAGAAATGAGGATGAAACTTGGATGTTTTGAGAAAATGAGAGAGATAGAGGGGGGGTTTGGATGCAAGACTTGAAGACAATTTTTTCTAACCCTCAAGACCAATGCTTGCAGCTGGTTATAAGGACCAAAAAAGAGGGGCAAAAGGTGGGGGAAAAGGAGGCAAGCTTTCCCCCACAAAATATCCCCCGGATACAGATATTTTCTGGGGGATAAAGCTATACAGCTGTAAAGTGAACAGTGTGAGGATCATGGCTGGCCAGGTATTTTTGTTTCAGGTGGCCGGCCGGCCACATCCCCTAGCCGGCCGGCTAGGGGTCAAAAGGGTCAAGTTGGTTTAGTGGCCGGCCACCACATAATGGTGTCCTCCCATGTGCCCTCAACACAACCCTGTGGTTAAAAGTCCAAGAAAGTGGCTCAAGGGTGTTCAACATTAGCTCGGAAGGAGGGGTTCAAAAGGGTCAAGCAACATTAGTGGCCGGCCATCAACTTTTAGGGTCCTCCCATGTGTGTACAACACAAATATGTGGTTCAAAGTTCAAGAAAAAGGGCCCAGGTTGTTTAACATTGGCTCGGAAGGAGGGGTTCAAAAGGGTCAAGAAACATTAGTGGCCGGCCACCAACTTTTAGGGTCCTCCCATGTGTGTACAACACAAATATGTGGTTCAAAGTTCAAGAAAAAGGGCCCAGGTTGTTCAACATTGGCTCGGAAGTGAGAAAAACGGGCGTCGGAGGGCGAAAATGGAATATAACTGGTTTGCCAAGATAATTGCTGGCCTCCCACCCTTCAGTGACCTTCCTGGTTATAAAACAGAGGTACCTGCCAAAAATGAACGAAAATCGATGCAAAACAAATGCTCGGGGGGCCAAAACACGCAGTTCGGGGTCCCGAAAATGGGCTGCCAAGCACCGAAAGTGGCGTTCGGCCACGAAGTGGGTTTCTCAGACCCCAGTGTCCCTTGAAAGGGAGAAAATAAGATGTATGCCAAACATCAGAGCAAACGGAGATGGTTAGGCGGTCCCGAACCGAGGCACACGGCCAACGGTCCCGAAAAACCGGAAACCGGGCTCCGAAATGGGCAAAATGGCCTGCGGCCACCAAATGTAGCCCACGGCCACTGAGAGATGGTCTACGGGACCTCTCCCTCCCCTCAGGAAAAGAAACAGAGAAAACCGAGTCTGGTTCGCAAACCGAGGCAAAGCACAGAAGAGGGTTCGGAAGTCCGGAGGCAGGGCTCACGGCCGCGACTCTGAAACTTCTGAACGAGCACATTATGCAACATCACCAAGCGCTCAATCGGTGACGTCTGAGTCTTAAGGTCGGTCAAAAATGGGGTGTCTACAGTTGCCCCTCTTTGACAGAACTCGGAAGTCATAAGTGACGGGAGTGAATGTCAAAGCCCAGAGACGATCCATTTTTGACAAGGCCGAAGACTTAGACAAACGTACAAGATAAACAGAGATGTGCCCGCAGGTATGCCCGCAGGCAAGGGGGCAAAATGCAAAGCGATAATGCAAGAAGCCGAAGGTAACTCAAAGATCGTGCAAATGCAGCAAGCTGTAATGAAACAAGTATTCGCAAATAGATGCAACAGTTTTAAGCAAGAATGCAAAGCAACAACTACATTTCATGCAGTTAAGAATGCGGAGAATTGCTCAATTCTCGTCGCGTCTCACACGGAGAAGATACGATACCTGCGCGATTCGTTTGGTCACACCAGCCTCAAATGAACCGTACATACAATGTCGTGCCTGCAAAAGAGAGAAATTCAACAAGCACAATACGCTAACAACATATATTCAATGTGATTCCGAAGGTTTGACACACACAGTGCCGGCGAGTGAATGCATCGCGATGCGAGAAAGGAAAGTGCGTGACAACGCATGCCCAAGCACAGAGGTATGGCAATAACAAGAAATGTGCATAATAATGCAAGTATGTTCATGAGAATGCGAGTTATGTGCATGATAGTGCAAAACGAGCATAAATCATGGTGCCCGTTTGTTACGAAATGACGAGCAAGGAAACGCGTGTTTCGGCGAAGGCGACTTCGATGACGGCCTTCGATTCAATTTCCTGGAAAGACTACAACATATTCAAAAGGATACATCTTGATTTTGATGTATAATGATGAGATACATGTCAGAACTTGAAGCTGAAGTTCCGGCGGAGCAATTTCGCGACCGGAAAGGTACTTTTCTTGAACTTTTTCAGGTCCCGGGAACTCCAATCTTCCTCAAAATTTGCAGGGAGCTAGGTGAGCCTGTGGGGGACATGGCCGGCTAGTTTTATGGAGGGTGGGAGGTGGCCGGCTGGTTTTCTATAAAGAGAATGGCTGGCCGGCTAGTTTTGCAAAAAGGAAATGGCTGGCCGGCTGGAAAAGGTGGCCGGCCGGCCATCTACCTAAATCCGAGGGCATTTTGGTCCTTTCACCTCCTTTCTTCATGCTCTCTCACCCAAACACTTTGAGCCTATAAATGCAGCCGAGAGGTCTTCTTCACTTGTCTCCTACACCATTTTCTTCTCCAGATCTGAGCTCCATACGCGTTTTCCAACGCCCTACGCAAGTTGTTTTCGCGAAAATATTCAGTTTCAAGCACTTTGGACTGATTAAATTTCGGTTTCGGAGCTTCTTTTCTCATTTTCGCCACTTGAGGTGAGTTTGTCTCAATATTTGGAAGATTTTCTCAGGAGTTGACTTTTGTTGACTTTTCATTTCCCGAGAGTTGACTTTTGTTGACTTTTTCCAATTTCAGCTCATTTTCGCTCATTTTTGCTCCTTTTGCAGATTTTCTGAAAATGGCAGGTAATTCTCCCCATGGTGGAGGTTTTCCGGGTGCTGGGGACGATTTTGATCCCATGACTTTGCCCCCGAGGGTCCGACCTTTTATTCCCGGGAGGTACGCTCCGCCAGCACATGTCCTCCCTCGGGCCGTTTTTCGTCATTTCACTGATTTTGATGAGCGAGCACCTGGGGATCTACTTCTCCGAGAGCCAGAGCATCACCTCTCCTATGAGGCCCGAGAGGTATTTATTTTCTGCATTTTTCGTACATTTCGTGCCTTTGCCATGCTTGAACACACAGTTTAGCTTATGACATAGTACTTTGTTTGCATCCTGAATACGTAGCTTAAGCACTTGAATTTCTGAACACTCGGCTCATTAATTGATTGCGAACGCACGGCACACATTAGTTAAGAAGTGAACACACTGCTCGAATACTGATTTATCGAACACACAGCCCGAATTTGAAGGCGAGCACACAGCACACATTGACTTAGAGTAGAACACACAGCCCAAACTCCGATTTTCTGAACACGCAGCCCAGATTGATAGTGAACACGCAGCCCACACTAATTGAGAGTTGAACACGCAGCCCAAACTTTAATTTCCTGAACACGCAGCCCAGATTGATAGTGAACACGCAGCCCACACTAGTTGAAAGTTGAACACGCAACCCAAACTTTAATTTCCTGAACACGCAGCCCAGATTGATAGTGAACACGCAGCCCACACTAGTTGAAAGTTGAACACGCAGCCCAAACTTTAATTTCCTGAACACGCAGCCCAGATTGATAGTGAACACGCAGCCCACACTAGTTGAAAGTTGAACACGCAGCCCAAACTTTAATTTCCTGAACACGCAGCCCAGATTGATAGTGAACACGTAGCCCACACTAGTTGAAAGTTGAACACGCAGCCCAGATTGATAGTGAACACGCAGCCCACACTAGTTGAAAGTTGAACACGCAGGCCAAACTTTAGTTTCCTGAACACGCAGCCCACACTAGTTGAAAGTTGAACACGCAGCCCAAATTTTAATTTCCTGAACACGCAGCCCAGATTGATAGTGAACACGCAGCCCACACTAGTTGAAAGTTGAACACGCAGCCCAAACTTTAATTTCCTGAACACGCAGCCCAAACTTTAATTTCCTGAACACGCAGCCCAGATTGATAGTGAACACGCAGCCCACACTGATTGAAAGTTGAACACGCAGCCCAGATTGATAGTGAACACGCAGCCCACACTAGTTGAAAGTTGAACACGCAGCCCAAACTTTAATTTCCTGAACACGCAGCCCACACTGATTGAAAGTTGAACACGCAGCCCAAACATTAATTTCCTGAACACGCAGCCCAGATTGATCTTGAGAGTAGGACACACAGCCCGTTCACTTGCACACAGCTTATTCATTTCATTAGCACATAGCTCATTCATTTCGTACTGACACATGTATTCATTCTGAATGCAGGTTGGTTCTCGCAGTGTACGGGGGTATGGCTCCACCGCCGCGCGGGATTGGTACGCTGAGCTCCCGGAGGCTATCCGGGATTTAGTTGATCTGGCCGGGTTCGGGGCCTTCTGCGTGGGATTATCGCGTTGCTCGGCCAGGAGGACACTGATGGCCGCCCTGGTGGAGAGATGGTGGGACACCACCAACTCTTTCCATTTCTCTGCCACTGGGGACATGACTATGACCCCACTAGATTTTGCTGTGTTGACCGGCTTGGATATAGGAGGTTGGTCCATCCCTTATGATGAGGATATGGGCGAGTGGGAGGCCGCTTGGATTCATCTGCTGGGGGCTCGCCCGCCTGTCGACAGAGCTTCCGGGAGAGTTCGATATACTTGGTTCTCTTCTCACTTCCGGCAGGTGGAGATGGAGCCTGAGACTCCTGAGGAGACAGAGCAGTATGCCCGCGGTTTTTTGATGTTCCTCTTCGGGACTACTCTGTTCGCCGATAGAGGGAACACTGTTGGGCTCTATCTGTTGAGCGCTCTAGTTAACCTATCCCAGGTCAGTCGATACGACTGGGGTGGCGCTGGCCTGGCTACCCTTTACTACTATATGAGCGCAACCTCCCGCGGGCAGGGAGATTTACTTGGCGGCTACTGGAGAGCCTGGGAGGTACTTTTCTGTCCCCTTGATTCACATTTCTGCTCTTCATTACTTGTACATTGCACACACAGCGCACTTTACAGTTTGTATTTTGCCCTCAGCACTTCGTACTTACATTCTGCACTGCTTTTCTCAGTTATGGGTTTACGTATACTTCCCAGTATTAGCCCCAGAGTTGGAGGTGGCAGCCCCCCCATGACCCCATATTCACTGGTGTTCGAGGGTCCGCACCGGCCGAGACCCCGAGAGACTCTCCTTTATCTTCGGCAGTACTTTGACACTGTGCGGCAATCGGAGGTACTTCAGAACTCTCAGTCCCTTCCATTTTTATCTCTGATTTGCCCTGCATGTTCCTGATTTCTGATTGGTTTATTCACTTGTTATCCGCAGATTACATGGCAGCCTTGGGCACCCTTGGGCGATGGTCTCCGATTTCAGTATCCCGGAGGATCGGGCACCTCCCAGTACAGGTTCCTGCTCGAAGGACCTGTTGGTAGAGCATGGTTTCTGGGGGAACGCTTTCTGCGTCAGGTATGGGGGTATACTTCTCAGGACCCTCCCGCAGCACCCCCAGTCAGTATGCGGATTGCTGATAGGCTCTCTCACCAGGAGGTAGTCGGCGCTATGATGGGTAGTGATGCCCTGTTGCACCTCGAGGAGGGGGACAACGCCACTTACCGTCATACATATTTGATGCCTCCACTGACGGGGGGTCGCACCCCGATGACGAGGCCTGCTAGTACGTCATCTTCGAGCCAGGCCCGGGCTCGGGCTGCAAACGCCCCTTCTACTAGTAGGGCTGGTACATCGAGAGGTGGGGGTAGATCGGCTCCTCCGATTCCTCCGACTTATCCTCATCCTGGATGGCCGGACATGCCGACTGAGCTGATGGGATGGCGTTTTGGGACTCCCTACCCGATTCCGCTAGAGCCTCCACTTCCCGACCATAGATATGTCAGGGATCCTGATTCACCACCGGTATGATTTATAGCTTTGATTTATCAGTCGGGTACTTGGACATTCATTCCTTTACTGATAGTTTTGCATTTGTATCTGCAGCCTCCGGTTGAGTATGTGGACGAGATGCTCGGGGTGATGGCCGCACTTGAGGGCATGGTCCTTCGAAGAGAGACACACCTATCCGTTATGGGTGTGCAGGTACCGTTCATCTTTCTTGTATTTATCACACTTCTGATAACACATTGGTTTTGAACATTCTTCTGCATTGTAGAGCACATCCGACACACACCCCACTCACATACTGTACTCGTATCTGATTTTCATATTTGAACTGATGTATTGAACTTTTCATTTTCAGATGCTTCCTGTATATGCTCCGCCGCGGGCCGGGCCACCTGGGCCTTCTTGGGGAGCTGGGCCATCTGGGCCTTTTTACGGAGCTGGGCCATCTGGGCCTTCTCAGGGAGCTGGGCCATCCAGGCCTTTCCAAGGGGTTAGGCCATCCAGGCCTTTCCGAGGAGCACGAGGAGGGTCCTCCCGCAGGCGCAGGGCACATGTCGTAGAGGCGGAGCCTGATGAGGAGGAGGAGGAGGCCACAGATCGTCAGTCAGAGACATCCGCTGAGGAGGGAGGCTCCGGTCTTGGTTCGGGGAGCAGAGGCGAGGCTGGGGGGGATCCTGAGGACGACAGCTCCGACCCGGATGATGATGATGGTGCAGAGGTTGTCCCGCAGAAGAGGATGAGGAGTGCTTCTCATTCCCGCTCCCGAGGGCGTTGATGCTGCTGTTTCCTGCTTTATTTTTCTTTTTTGCTAGTAGTTTGTAGCACTTTGCACATTGTTAGGTAGTTTTATTTTTTGTAAAACTTGTACCTTTGTTCGTTGTAAAACATGATGGAATGAAACAGCTTTTGAAAAGGTGTTTGTATTTTAAACTTTTAGCATCGTATCGCATCATTTTATTTCGCACAAAAATAAAATTGAATGGGAATGTGCATTGCGTAATCACCAAGTCAAGTAGTGAACCGACGCGACAAACTAAGCAACTCAACTTACTAAGATACAACAGAACTTTAGCAGGTTTACAACTCGATAAACAAAATGCAATAGCATTGACAACGCAAATAGACAAGACTTAAACAAAGATTGCTTAAACAGAGAGCAATGACTCAAAAACGTGAAACACGTCCGCTCGACAAACAACTCGATAAGCAAAACAACAACTCGATAATCAAAACAACAACTCGATAAACAAAACTCGACAACAACAAAGTGTACTCCGGACGATCTAGGCACCGGAACGCATCTGAAACAGAGGGAAATGAAGGCCTTTGACTCTCCCATTGCATGGAAATGCTTGAAACTTTCCCTCGAAGGGTAAAACAGGGCCAAGGAGATACACTGGAGCATTGCCGGCCACCTTTGGGAGCCGGCCGGCCAATTTTATGGAGAGGGGGGAGCCGGCCGGCCAGTTTTGAAAAAGAGAATGGCCGGCCAGCCAGAAAAAGTGGCCGGCCGGCCACTTACCCCTGCAGCCACCCAAATTTTGACACGTGTCCTCCTGAATAGTGTTTTTCCCTCTATAAAAAAAGCCTCAACTTCGGGAACATTCATTTCATCACTACTTTGCACAAGAAATGGAGGCGTTTCTTACAGAAAATCTCACATCTTGGATCTCTTCTCTAGATGGCTCGGAAAAGCTGAACTTCCGGGGTTTTGGTTTGAATGCACTATTCACGCTGAGCCGTACTCCGCTACATCTCTCTTTCTCCATGCCGCGGCAAGGTTCTGGAACCCAGTGACGCACGTTTTTAGCTTCGGCGGCCAAGAGGTATGTCCCACTTTCGAAGATTTTCAGGTTTTGATGGAGTCTGAATGCTCTGGAGTGATCTTGCCCCAGCTCCGTTTTGGCCATGCCCAGGCTTTAGGGCGAATGTGTGGGCTCACGGCGCATGATGCTCGATCTCTGATCTGCAGTGGGGAACTGGATATTCTCGGCTTGATCCATCGCTTTTCCGACGCCGGTGACCGCAGCAACCATTATTGGCAAGGTTTCCGGCAACACGCCCTTTGCTTGTGTTTGTTGTCTCACTTTCTGCTTTCCTCGGGCTTCGGCGGAGCTAGCATCCGTCTGATCGAAGTTGCCCAAGGCTTGAGAGAAGGAAGGAGCTGTATTGCCATGACCTTGGCTGAGACGTTGATGGGCTTGGATTCTGTCTATCGCCGGGAGACGACTAGGTTTGCCGGGAGTCCACTGCTGCTACAGGTAATGTTTCCCACCCAACCTTACATATATATTTGCTCACATCACTCGACCCTCAGGCTCGGTTTTTCTCACAAAACCCTTGTCTTACTTTTCTCTCATCGTTCATCTCTCTATTCTTTAATCTCTCATTTTCCATCCCTCCCCCAGGTATGGTTAATGGACAAGTTGCAGGTTGTGGATTCTTGCCCGGCCTATTCAGCTCGAGGCTACTTCTTTCGACAGCGCCTAGTCAATGCTCTTGACGAAAGGTGGTGGTTTGATTGGATGTGCAATTTGTCCGCAGACCGTATTGCTTGGCGTTGTCCTTGGCTCAACCTCCCGGCAATGAGCTATAGTATGTCCCGGCTGATTGGGATCCAGTTGATTGGTCTAACCCACTGCGTATTCTATTTTCCGTTCCGGTTCTTGCGTCAGTTCGGTCATGATCAGACCTGCCCACCGGAGGGGATTGAGTACCCAGCTGCTTTCCCGGTCCGGGGTGCACAGCTTGCCCGATATGCCACAGCATGGAGGACTAGAGAGCTCTTGGCTCCTGCTCCCACTTTCAGTTGCACTTTGTCCGACGAGTGCTTGGATTGGCTCAACGAAGAGGCACAAGTTGGGCCTAGCTTGGCATCAGATGCTTCAACCAGCTCTGGGAGGGGGCGCGGAGATACTTGACTCGACTATGCCCCAAATTTATTGCTTTATTAGTATTTTCAAGTTTTCTTTATGAATGTAATAAAAAGCAACCTCGATTGTATGCAAGAGCAGGAGAACTCTGTTTTGAAATCAATGAAATTGAAGGTTGTGGTACTGAAAATTTTCCGCTTTAGTCCAAAAATGGTCTTAGTTGTAAAAAAGATTAATTTGAACAAAGTCAACTTTTATTAAAACTTTTCAAAACCATTTTCGATATGGATTAGAAATGGACATGCCGAAGATCTGTCACTGAGATGCACAACCCCAGATCCCTGCGACTGGAAAGTTGCCCCTAGTCTGAAGAACAATGCGGCACTGCATGGCAACGGAAAGTTGCCCCTAGTCTGAATAGCACTGTACCGGAGATCGCGATAAATGCTGATGGATAAAGATGACTGAGATGATCAAAATGGACAGAGTTGATCGGGGAAAAGTTTATGGCTGAACTTCAATGTGAAGCTGCCTACGTATCCCAAAGATGGGAATCAAGCCTTACGTAGTTCAGGCTAAGGTTCACTCGAGTATTTTCACTCTCCTTTTGCGCTCTAACTTTTGCCAAGGCCGCCCTTTGCAGGTTTTCAACCTTGCGAGCTCAGTTTTTATATTTTCCAATTTTTCGTGCTCTAACTTTTGCCTAGGTCGCCCTTTCGGGTTTTCGGCCTAGCGAGCCTCTCAAGGATAATATTTCTTCAACTTGTCCATATTGATCGGTTGTGAGAACTCCAAGCCATCTAGATCCATCAGAACCACAGCTCCACCTGGCCAGATAGCTTTGATGATGTAGGGACCAGTCCAATTAGGTTTGAACTTGCCCCTTGGGTCGTGGATGGGAGCTCGGTTGTCCTTGAGCACCAAATCTCCTTCTTTCAAATTCTTGGACTTAACCTTCTTGTTGAAAGCCCGGGCAATTCTGCGTTAATAGCCTTGAATGTGGTACAGTGCTTTCAGTCTTCTTTCATCAAAGAGCATGAGTTCCTCAAATCTGCTCTGCTGCCAATCTGCTTCGGCTATTTGGCACTTAGCTAATACTCGTAACGACGGAACCTCAATCTCGATGGGTAGAACAGCCTCCATTCCATAGACCAATGAATACGGAGTTGCTCCAGTAGAAGTTCTGATTGAAGTCCTGTAGCCCCACAGAGCAAATGGCAGCTTGTCTGGCCAATCCCGATAAGTTTCCACCATCTTCTGTAGTATATGTTTGATATTCTTGTTGGCGGCCTCGACCGCTCCGTTGGTTTGCGGCCGGTATGTAGATGACTTATGGAAAGCCACGTTGTATTTTTCCAACAAGTCTATCACTTCTTTCTTGAAGTGGGAACCATTATCTGAAATTATCTCGTTTGGCACCCCGTAGCGACAGATGATGTTGTTTCTGATGAACTTTGCGACGTGTGACACCTTCAACACCGCGTAAGATTGGGCCTAAACCCACTTTGTGAAATAATCTATCGCTACCAGGATAAACTCATGCCCGTTTGACCCCTTCGGGGTAACAGCTCCGATCACATCAATTCCCCAAACTGAAAAAGGCCAAGGCGAAGTCATGTTGTACAACTTTGACGGAGGGATATTCATGTGGTTTGCATGAATTTGACACTTGTGGCATCGCCGAACAAAACTGATGCAATCCTCCTCCATGGTTGACCAGTAGTAGCCCTGTCTGAGGATCTTTCTGGCCAGCATTACTCCATTCATATGTGCACCGCACTCCCCTCCATGTATGGCCTCCATCAGGCGCCTCGACTCTTCAGCTTCTACACAGAGCTTATGCATTCCCAGATGACCCCTTTTGTACAGCTTACCCCCGCAGATGATGAACTGAGCAGCCATTCTTCTGATGGCCCTCTTATCCTTGGCATTTGCCCCTAGTGGATACGTCTCCTTTTCCAAGAAGTTCCAGATGTCGTAATACCAGGGGTTGTCGTCTTGAGCCTCATCCATGGCGGAAATCAACTCGTATGCTGGCGCAAACTTCTGATCAATAATGACTGGACGCATCCGGACTCCGGACGGGATGTCTATCATGGAAGATAGAGTTGCTAGTGAATCTGCGAACCTGTTGTTCTCTCTTACGAGGTGGGTGAAATTTAGCTTCTCAAACCGAGGAATTAACAAATCCAAGGTTTGGTGGTAAATTATCATCCTTTCCTCCTTGACTTTCCAGTCTCCTTTTGCTTGAGATACAACTAGGTTTGAGTCCCCAATGACGTCCAACCGTCTTGTCCCTAGTTCTAGGGCTGCTTCCAGGCCAGCAATACATGCCTCATACTCTGCTTCATTGTTCGAGACTTTGAACCGGAGCTTGAATGCTAAAGGGATACGGGAATCGTCAGGCGCTATCAGCAACACCCCTATCCCATACCCATACTGGTTTGACGCTCCGTCAAAGTACATCGTCCAAGTTTCATCTTCGACATGCAGAATGGCTTCATCTAGGAATAGGTACTCAACCGCTTCATCCCCCTCAACCGGGTGGTCGGCAAGGAACTCTACTACCGCTCTTCCTTTTACTGACTTGCGCGTTACATACTTCAAATCAAATTCGGAGAGCAACAGCAGCCAACGAGCTAGCCTACCCGTAAGTGCTGGTTTCTCGAAAAGATATTTAATGGGATCCAAACGTGAAACCAACATTACAGAGTGAGCTAACAGGTAGTGCCGCAGCTTCCTGGTAGCCCATACCAAGGCCAAACAAGCCTTCTCCAGCGGTGTATAGCGGGTCTCGTAATCCAGCATCTTTTTGCTCAGATAGTAGATGGCCCTTTCCCCTTTGTCTTCTGACTCCTGCGCGAGCATGCAGCCCATGGTAGTCTCAGTTACCGAAAGGTACAATATCAACGGTCTTCCCGGCTCTGGTGGTGACAACACGGGCGAGTTCTGGAGATATTCTTTGATCTGTTCAAAAGCCGCTTGACATCGGCCGTCCCATTGGAATTTCTTTCCTTTCTTCAGGAGACCAAAAAGTGGTTCACAAGTCAAGGTTAATTTTGAAATAAACCGTCTTATGAATTGCACTTTACCCAGAAAGCCTCGCACCTCCTTTTCAGTCCTTGGTGGTGGCATTTCTAAGATGGCCTTGATTTTGGAAGGGTCGACCTCGATGCCTCTTTGCGTAATCAGAAACCCTAGCATTTTTCCCGCTGTAACACCAAACGTGCACTTCTGGGGATTCAACCGCAGCCGAAACTCTCTGATCCTTTGAAAGAATTTTTGTAAGGCGGTGTAGTGGCCCTCTCTCTCTTTGGACTTGACAATCATGTCGCCCACATACACCTCGACCTCTTTATGGATCATATCATGCAATATTGTAGTTGCTGCCCGTTGATAAGTAGCTCCAGCGTTTTTCAACCCGAATGGCATCACTCTATAACAATATGTACCCCACGGGGTAGTGAATGCAGTCTTCTCCCGGTCTTCGGGGGCCATTACTATCTGATTATAGCCTGAGAAACCATCCATAAATGAAAGCAAGGCGTGTCCTGCCGTGAAATCTACCAATTCATCAATGTGCGGCAAGGGAAAGTCGTCCTTCGGACTGGCCCTGTTCAAATCTCTGAAGTCTACACAGACCCGAATTCTGCCGTCCTTCTTCGGCACCAGAACAATATTGGCCAACCAAGTCGGGTATTCTGATACCAGCAGGAAGCCTGCGTCGATTTGCTTGGTGACCTCTTCCTTGATCTTGAGGGCCCAGTCCGGGCGGATCCTTCTGAGTTTTTGTTTGACAGGTCGGGCCTCGGGGTCAAGAGGGATCCGATGCTGTACAATCTCAGGATCGATTCCAGGCATGTCTTCGTAGGACCACGCGAAAACATCTTTGAAATCTTTTAATAAAGCGACTAAGCGCTCGCGTTCCTCAGAAGACAACGTGGACCCGATCTGGACCAGCCGCGGGTCCTTCTCAGTACCAACATTCACAGTAGTGATTTCATCCATTAAGGGTTTAACAAATTTTTCCTACTCTTGATCAATTAATCGTTGCAAAACCGGAGGAATTCCTTCCTCGTCGTTTTCATCAAAATTTTGAAAATCCTGATTTAAGCAATAAATCAAAGGCACAGAAAAATACTCAGAAACCATATCCACATCGTTCTCATTAAATACTTCCAAGCCGTCGGATTCCTCTGTTACAACAAACTCAAAAGAAAATGAAAATGACGACCTAGACAGGACTGTGGTATCCGGGTTATCACCCCCAGGAATACCGGACTCAGACTCAGTCGAGCTGGAACCTGATTCCGACGCACAAGATTCGGTGGAATCAGATTCCGGCTCACTACCTGACCCGGTGCTATTAGATAAAAAGCCTTCTTCATATTGCCAGATGAGAGAAGGTGCGATAGATGCATCCAAGATAGCTGATGGTAGGCCCGCAGCCGCTTCATTCCCAATCATGCATACCGAGGAGTTATCCCCCAAGCACTCCTGGTCGATCGAAGGATCTGAAAGTAGACACGCCAGTGCTACCCCCATTTCATTTTCAGCGTCCTCAGACTGCACTTCCTTACTCTGCTCAACCTCAGTTGGTGGGTCTGTCTGCGCTTCGGCAACGTCATCCCCAGGTAATTGCAAATCGAAGAAGATTTCAAAACCAGGCACGCGCTTCCTCTCCGCGTTCAGCCATGGTTCCGGGAAGCCGCAGAATGGAAAATCTTCCCCCTCCCGGACGAAGCGTCTGTAGACACCCCATTTTTGACCGACCTTAAGACTCAGACATCACCAGTTGAGCACTCGGTGATATTGCATGTTGTGCTTGTTCAGAAGTTTCGGAGTTGTGGCCGTGAGCCCTACCTCCGGACTCCCAAACCCTTTTCTGTGCCTTGTCTCGGTTTGCGAACCAGACTCGGTTTTCTCTGTTTCTTTTCCTGAGGGGAGGGAGAGGTCCCGTAGACCATCTCTCAATGTCCGTGGGCTACATTTGGTGGCCGTAGGCCATTTTTCCCATTTCGGAGTCCGGTTCCCGGTTTTCGAAGCCGGCAGGCCGTGTGCCTCGGTTCGGGACCGCTTAACCATCTCCTATTGCTCTGATTTTTGGGATACATCTTATTTTCTCCCTTTTGAGGGACACTGGGGGCTGAGAAACCCACTTCGTGGCCGATTGCCATTTTCGGTGCTTAACAGCCCATTTTCGGGACCCCGAACTGCGTGTTTTGGCCCCGGAACGTTCGTTTTGCAACAGTTTTCGCTCATTTTTGGCAGGTACCTCTGTTTTATTACGAGGAAGGTCACTGAAGGGTGGGAGGCCAGCAATTGTTGCAGCAACCAGTTATCTCTCCTCCGGAGCCTCCCGGCGCCCGTTTTTGCAACTTCCGGGCTAATGTTGAATACCTTAGGGGTAGTGTTGCCAACTTTCAACCACATATCTGTGATCTACACATCTGGGAGGCCCATAAAAGTTGGTGGCCGGCCATTAAGGTCACCTGACCCTTTTGACCCCTTTCTTCCGGGCTAATGTTGAACCCCTTGGACCTTTTTTCTCGAACTTTGAACCACATATCTGTGATCTACACACCTGAGAGGCCCCTAAAAGTTCATGGCCGGCCAGTAATTCAACTTGACCCTTTTGACCCCCTCTTTCCGGGCCAATGTTGAACCCCTTGGGCCCACTTTCTTGGAATTTTAACCACATGGTTGTGTTGTACACACATGGGGGTACCTCCCCAATATCTGGCCGGCCAGAAAATATCATTGACCCTTTTGACCCCTAGCCGGCCGGCTAGGGGGTGTGGCCGGCCGGCCACCTCCAGCAAAAGTAAGAGGTCGGCCGTGTTCTTCTCACTGTACCCTTTACAGCTGTGGGGCAATATCCCCCAGATATTTTCTGTATCCGGGGGATATTTTGTGGGGGAGTTTTACCCTCCTTTTCCCCCACCTTTACACCCCCTTTTGGATCCTTATAACCAGCTGGTGGCCTTCTTTGTTTAGGTTAGAAAAAAATCCTCTTCAAGACTCCATAGCCATCTCCATCTTCTTCCTTCTCAATTCTCCAAAAAACCCTAAGTCCCTAACCTTCATTCCTTATACACCACCAAGTTCTACCACCACCATCTCACTTCCAGCAGCAAGGAGGGATTCTTGAAGGCTAAAGAAGCTCCAAATCCATCCAAGAAGCAACAAAAGGTCGAATCTTCAAGGGTAAGTTACACTTTTACCCTTTTGACCCTTTTTCTTGTTCTATTTCTAAGCCCCTCTTGCTTTTTGTTTCAAACTCCGGCCCTAACTGAAAAGGGCCATTTTTTGAGCTCATCTTCACTTCTCATTAAGGGCTCAATCCTGTTTGAGCCCTCCATAATACACTTGCTTCATTGACCATCTTGTATGTCATAGTTTTGCATGCTATTTTTGACCCATGAGAAATTTATTTTCGAGCATGTTGTAAACTGATATAGGGCTTATTTTGAGCCCCTCTTCAACATTGGAGAAGGGCTCAACATTGTTTGGTGTCTCCATGTGTCACTTGTAGTTCAATCCCTTATTTGGCCTCATTTTTGCATAAGTTGATAGCCCTCTTTGCTTCTGTTTTTGGACCTTGGTCCGAACTGAAAGTGGCCTTGTTTTGGCCTATACTTCATGTTTCATTCACACTTTTTTCCTGTTTGGTGATTATTTTGTATACTTCATGTTTTAGCACCTTTTGAGCCTTATTTTGCATCATATTTTTAGCATGTTTGTATACTGATTTTGAGGTTTCCATATACTGTAAATGTTCATATTTTTGGTCCATCTTCAGTGTTGTAGAACGAAATTTTTCAGTTTGGGTTTAGCTTATACCACTTGCTTCATTACCCCTATCTTGGCCCCTATTCTTGCATGCTATTTTTGCCATACCTATATTTGCTGTTTGGCCATGTTTATAACTGGAAAAGTGCTTATTTTTGGACTGTCTAGCTTCTTTCTTTGCATTGCATGTCCATGTTGTGCATGTTTAGTATGGCTATAGGCCATTTCGGGTGCCTAATGTTGCATTTCGGGACATTTCCTTGCATTTCATGTCATTTCGCTTCATTTCGGGGCTGTTTTCCCCCATATTTTGTTGCTGAAATTCCATTAGCATGCTTGCATATCATTTTTGTCATTTCATCATATTTTATCACCGCCTCGGTTTGCGTGCCCGTGTGCACGCATTTCGAGGCACTCCATTTTTATCCGACGGCATCCGATGTGAGTGTAGCTGAGACTCACTCATGTTGGTATAAGCCCATTTGTCATTTCCATGTCATTTCATCATATTTTATCACCGCCTCGGTTTGCGTGCCTGTGTGCACGCATTTCGAGGCACTCCATTTTTATCCGACGGCATCCGATGTGAGTGTAGCTGAGGCTCACTCATGTTGGTATAAGCCCATTTGTCATTTCCATGTCATTTCATCATATTTTATCACCGCCTCGGTTTGCGTGCCCGTGTGCACGCATTTCGAGGCACTCTATTTTTATCCGACGGCATCCGATGTGAGTGTAGCTGAGGCTCACTCATGTTGGTATAAGCCCATTTGTCATTTCCATGTCATTTCATCATATTTTATCACTGCCTCGGTTTGCGTGCCCGTGTGCACGCATTTCGAGGCACTCCATTTTTATCCGACGGCATCCGATGTGAGTGTAGTTGAGGCTCACTCATGTTGGTATAAGCCCATTTGTCATTTCCATGTCATTTCATCATATTTTATCACTGCCTCGGTTTGCGTGCCCGTGTGCACGCATTTTGAGGCACTCTATTTTTATCCGACGGCATCCGATGTGAGTGTAGCTGAGGCTCACTCATGTTGGTATAAGCCGATTTGTCATTTCCTTGTCATCTGCATTGCATCTATCATCGCCTCGGTTTGCGTGCCCGTGTGCACGCACTTCGAGGCATCTCATTTTCATCGCATCTATCATCGCCTCGGTTTGCGTGCCCGTGTGCACGCACTTCGAGGCATCTCATTTTCACTGCATCTATCATCGCCTCGATTTGCGTGCCCGTGTACACGTACTTCGAGGCATCTCATTTTCATTGTATCTGTCATCGCCTCGGTTTGCGTGCCAGTGTGCACGTACTTCGAGACATCTCATTTTCATTATATCTGTCATCGCCTCGGTTTGCGTGCCCGCGTGCACGTACTTCGAGGCATCTCATTTTCATTGTATCTGTCATCGCCTCGGTTTGCGTGCCCGTGTGCACGTACTTCGAGGCATCTCATTTTCATTGTATCTGTCATCGCCTCGGTTTGCGTGCCCGTGTGCACGTACCTCGAGGCATCTCATTTTCATTATATCTATCATCGCCTCGGTTTGCGTGCCCGTGTACACGCATTTCGAGGCACCTCATTTTTATTGTATCTATCATCGCCTCGGTTTGCGTGCCCGTGTGCACGTACTTCAAGGTATCTCATTTTCAGCATTCCGTCATTTTCTCGATTTGCGTGCCCGTGTGCACGCATTTCGAGACATGTCATTCCATAGCATTGTGTATGTTAGGATTGTATATTAGTTGCATTTCATACATATCATGCATATTGCATCGTGTCCCCAGTCACCGACACTCCGGATTACCCATGATGGAGTTAGGTTTTAGCTGTAGTTTCATGTGCATTCCTCCTATATTGAGTTGTGCATTTCGACTCTTCGGCCATCATGCCTCGGTATGCGTGATTGGTGGCACGAGGATCGAGACATGCATATATCTGTGCAAATACATTGCTATGCCCCTTTTCTGCTCTCTGTTGCAGCAAAACGAGGAATCAACAATCTTTCAGAACTTGGCGCGCATTTCAAGAACAGGTGTAAACAGAGGCTAATTGGGGCATTCCGGTGGATTTCCGCGCAAGACGACCCGGACATGCATCATCCATCAGAAGCAAGGCAGTCCCTGGCTTGCACGCCAGTTTTATCTGCTTTCTTAGTTAATTCATTAATTAGAGTCTGTAATATTCTTTTATTCGGGACTGTAATATTTGGACTGTATATTTATTCGGACCCTCTGCGCGAGGGCCACAACTGTAATAAGTGTGGGTGAGTGTGATGTATGTCTTCCAACCCCACGTCTTTCTCCTTTTTATTTATCCGCTTTTGATGGTTAGATTAGGGCATCTTTAAATTAGCATACAGTATGACAGTATGTTTGCATCATTCATCTGTATTGCATGCACCAGGCTCGGCGCATCATACTAACTGCATTGTATTTTTCAATTCCAAGTTGAATACATGATAGTTGTAGCATTCTATATGCCATGTTTAGAATAGCCGAGCCTGCTATAGTTGCATTTTGCATGTGTTGCATTAGGCATTTCTGTATACTTAAGATTCATGCATGATTTCTAATAAGTATCTGTTTTGGCTTGGAGTACTCGGTAAGTTTTTATGCTTTAGCATCCTTGCATGCGTGTGAGTGAATGCCATGAATAGCATGCTTACCATGAGGCTATTTGCTTACCTGATATAACTGCCTGAATGCCTGAGGGTGAAGGTTGGGTTGCTTAAATTGGAATAAATCATCAAAATGTTTCAAAGCCTACCTGCGGGTAGCAAACCCTTTTCAAAAACAAACAAGAAGTGTTTTGTTCCAATCTAGGCGACCTGGTCTATACTTATATGCTGTGCGCATCACATAGTAACCTAGGCTAATAAACCGGAATAAGAACTCACAATGTTTTCAAAAATTGATATCATGGTTAGTAGAGGCCGGTCTACGACCGGGCGAGCGGGGGTGCTCACGAAGTGACCTTCCCTAATCGTACCCAAGTTCCCGAGCCGAGGCAACTTTGGTGATGACGGACACGTGGCCTTTAGGCACCGAGTCAGGGTTTCCTAAATTTCCCAAAATAAAATATTTAGGTGGCGACTCTGTATCTGGCAAAGCAGTCTATGTTTGGCACTACTTTTTCAAAAATCAGTTTTTCTCAAAACGATTTGCCAGATTTGGACTCTTTGGTTCAGATTAGGAACCGTAACAACTTGAGAGTCCGAGCTGTAGCGAGGTCCCCCGCGGGCTTGTTACAGCGTCCGTTTAGGGTACCCCAGATGGGCCTATGCATTAACTCAAATGGCTTCCCAGCCTTCTTCGCTCTGGCTCTTCTGGCCATCTCTTTCCCCTTCCTCATCCAGTCCTCTTTGGTGGGCAGATAACCCAGTCCAAAGGTGTGAGGGTTGTGTGGCACTTCGGCCAACGTTGAGACGCCCTTCCGGCCGCTCCTTCCCAATCCCATTCCGGGGATATGTTGTAGCTTGTTCATGAGGTAGACAGATTGAGCACTGAAGTACATACCCTCATTCACAGCCATGACATTCTGTACCACTCGAGCCTCAGCCAAAGTGAACCCCGATAAAAACACATCCTCCGTGCCGTGCTCGATCTCCAAGATAGGTGTGGACACTTCCGGCGGCGGATGGATTGATGAATTCCCAAAAACGATCGCTACCCCTTTCCCGTGGGGGTACTTTAGCATCTGATGTAGAGTGGAAGAGACTGCCTTGACCTGGTGCAACCACGGTCACCCCAAAAGTAGGTTAAAGGTTGCGAGAACGTCCAAGATATGAAATTCAATGCTATGTTGTCCTGGACCAACCTTGGTTTGAATTTTAACAGTCCCCATCACTTCTCTGCTGGTATTGTCGTATGCTCTGATCACTTGAGTAGTTGGGACGAAGTCCACGGGCTTCAACCCGATTGCATATGCCGTTCTGGTCGGGCAGACATTAATTGCAGACCCGGTATCAACAAGTACCACCGGTATCCACTTCTCTCTACATTCCACAGAAATATAGAGAGGTTTGTTATGATTTGTGCCCTCAGGCGGTAGTTCCTTGTCCGAAAAGGTTAATGCCGGGGAACCTCCTCCCGGAAAGACCAGCCCAACCAGCTGTTCAGGCGTGGTATCTATGGAGAGTTTGGACTTGTCCATAGCAGACAGGACAGCTTCCCTATGTACTCGCGATGCCATTAGCAGTCCCCAGATGGAGATGTCTGCTTGTATCTTCTTTAACTGTTTCAGCACAGCTTCCTCTTCAATCTGTTTCTCCTTTTTTCTTTCAGCTTCTCTATCTTTCCCGGATGCCTCGGGTTGGTCTAGGTGTGGGGGCTTGAAGTACCGCCCACTTCTCGTCATGTGATCCACCTCGTCGAGGTACCAAGTGTCATCCGGTTGATTATTTCCCCAGTCTTCATCCGTGTGGGCAAGACATAAGTCGTCGTCTTCCCACCACATTCCGTCAGCAGCCAACAGACACCTGTCTGGCTCCGGTCCACTCGCACTTGCAGTGCTCTCCATCCACATGCTCGCAGCATTCTCTATCTTCGTGCACACAGCACTCTCAGTCCCCTCAGGGCCCTTAGCTTTCCTAATTCTCTCGGCATCCTCAAACTTTTCTTGTTCCAGCTGCGTCAGTACAGCCGGTTGTTCAACAATTCCTGTATCCATAATGCCCAAGTCTCGAGCGGAATTCTTAGCACCGGCGCTCTCCAGCGATACAACTTGACTTCCGGCCATTCCGGCCACAACTGATACTCCTGCCCCTGCCGGGCTCTGTTCTGGTTGGGATTCCCCCACTTCATCTGGTTGATCCTCGAGCCATCCAGTGGCCTCCGCCGATTCCTCATAGTCGAACCAGTTGATCGCCGAATCCCCCAGTTCCTGGTCATCAAAAAATTGCAGGTTGGCGAAGTCCTCCTCTATAGCTGTCAGATCATCTGCCCCTTGCCTGAATCTATCTCCCTGGATTACACACAGTTCTCCCATCTCTGGCAATTCTATGCCCAACCCAATCTGGCTTGTTGATAGGATATACTCGCTCGGATCATAGGCTCCCCCAGCAAAACTCTGTTCAGCCCCAGATTCAACAATCTCATTCTCTCCCGAAATTTGCCCTGCCCCATCTTCGACGGTCACCACCATCGGCTCTGGTTGGGTTTTGGAGATGTCCACCATGCACAAGAAGTCAGTGCAATTGGGGAGGAACACCTTCGGCTTGGGTAGGTGGGATGGGGTGATATAGATACTGGGATCGTAAGATGCGACCCCAGTTTGGATAAAATTGATTCTGTTGGGAGGGGGAGCTTGGTTATGTGGTGGGAGAGGGTTGGTTGTGACATTGGGTTTATCAGGAGGCGCGATCACCTGTTTGTCGATAAGATCTTGGATCTCATGACGCAATCTGAAACAACGGTCGGTGTCGTGACCGTGTTGTTGGTGATACGCGCAGTACTTTGCTAGGTCATGAGAGGGAGGGAGTGGATTCGGTAGTGGCTTCGGCTCCAGGGGTTTCAAATGCTTTTTCCTGATCAATACCCCTAGAGCTTTGGACAAGGGCATGTATAATGGGGTGAAGGTTCTTTGGCCTCGAGGTTGGAATCTGGTGGTTTGTGTGTTGCTTCCGGACGCGCCGGAGAAGGGTGTGGCAGCCATGGGCCTTGGAGGGGGAGGGGGAGTGGTGGTGACCATACTGACTTCCGAGGCTCTTGTATTTACAGCGCCACTCGGGCCCGCATTGTTGTTACGGTTGAAAGTCCTCCTTGGTTGCTCCCTATCGTGGTCAAACAGACCTTGTTTCATTGCATCTTTGATTTGCACCCCCATCTCATGTAAATCTACGAATGTAGGAAAGGGGACTACAATCATTCTCTGCATCAACTTTGGGTGGAGATTGCGCACAATCATCCGGATTTGATCTTTGTCAGTGGGCCTTAAAGTCATCATTGACGCCTTTGCCCTCTATCGGATTACAAAGTCCGAGAAAGTTTCCTTAGGCTTTTGCCTTGTCGTTTCGAGATCACGAGTTCTGATCTCGATCTGAGTGTTGTACGAATATTGCGCGACAAAGGTGTCACGCCCTAAACTCGCCCCTAGAAGTTTGGGCATGACCACTTCAGTAACGGACACTTAACCTGTTATATATAACATATGGGGCCTTATCGGAAGCACAAAAAAAATAAATAGATAAATAATAATGAACAATTAAACTCCATTGAGCTACTCCTACATGCCAGGATCTCATTCATCACATGCATTATACCAGATAAATAAAGTTCCAGACTATATCCCAGAGTGTGTACATACACATTTACAGTTCCAGCCCTAAAGTCGGGCGTATACAAAAAAACAAACATGAAAGGTATATACAACAACCTTGGATGGACACTCATAAGCAAACCAACATCTTGACAGCTTAAGAAATTAAATGACTTAAACAGTGCCTGAACATATGAAGGTTGACTAGAGGAAGCGGCGTCTTGGCTAGGACTGACCGCCTGATTGGTGACCTACAGAAACAGACATAACAGAGGGTGAGCCGGGCTCAGTGAATAGTAATACATAAATAAAATGATGCATAACTTGAACCATAATGCATATCAACGCATATATAGAAATGCAGAGTTTACATAATTAGTCTGATTCTGTGCTAATTTCATAACGGCCTTAGGCCCAGTCTTAAAACATAATAGCTTGAGACATAATAGCTTGATTCATAACGGCTTTAAGCCCTTGAAAATGTCATAGCATTAAACTTTTAAACATGTTGGCATATAGCCCTTGAAACATATGGCATAAAGCCCTTGAACGTGTGGCATAAAGCCCTTGAACATGTGGCACAAAGCCCTTGTAACTTGTAATGGCATAAAGCCCTTGTAACTTGTAATGGCATAAAAGCCTCATAACTTGTAATGGCATAAAGCCCTTGTAACTTGTAATGGCATAAAAGCCTCATAACTTGTAATGGCATAAAGCCCTTGTAAACATATTGGCATTAAAGCCCTTGAAAATGGCATAAAGCCCTTGTAACTTGTAATGGCATAAAGCCCTTGAAAATGGCATAAAGCCCTTGTAAACATATTGGCATTAAAGCCCTTGAAAATGGCATAAAGCCCTTGTAAACATATTGGCATTAAAGCCCTTGAAAATTGTTGGCATTGAAGCCCTTGAAGGTGTATACTTGAAACATACCTGAAACATACGTGAACTCGTAACATACTTGAAACATACGTGAAACACACTTGAACTTGTACATAAGTAAACTTGTAACATACTCAAATTTATAACATACGTGAACTTGTAACATGCTTATACTTGTAATATACTGGGAACCATACTTGAAACATGTTTGAAATATACTTGAAACCATACTTGAACTATCCTTGAAATATACTTAAAACCATACTTGAACTTGCAACATGCGTAACTTAGAACATACATGAACTTGTATCATACATAAACTTGTAACATATTTTAGCTTGTATCGTACTTAAACTTGTAACATACTTGAATTTCTAACATACGTAAACTTGTAACATACATGGACTTGTAACATATTTTAGCTTGTATCGTACTTAAACTTGTAACATACTTGAATTTACCACATAAATAAACCTGTAACGTTCTTGAGCTTATAACATATGTAAACTTGTAACGGACTTAACTTATAAACTTGTATCACAACAAAATAACTTCCAATTCACATGGAGTCACATAACTTTCCAATTTTCATAATATTCGTAGAACACTTACAAAGAACAGAGCATTAGTGACAATAATTATCAACAACAATTAACATGTACATTTTTTGTACTACTACTCACAGTGTTTAGATGCTAGGTCCGTCCCTGCAGATAACCCTACACAATTCAATTCAACAACATTTAACACGATTCGACATAATCGACATAACTCCACATAATTATCATTATCCAATATAATCCACACTACTAAACATTATTCAACTCAATACTACCAAATATAATTCCACATAATTCAATTTAAATTGCTAAGACTCAATTCAATATTCCGTAGCCAAGTTTACATCATCCACAAACCCTTCCCCCCAATCTCCTTTCTTATTAAGACATGATTCACAGTGCTCATAACAAAGTTCATTCGCAAATTCTAAACATAATTCCCAAGTATCACCAAATTCCAATTAAACTTGTATATACATAATTCAATACGTCAATTTCATTATTCTACTTTCAATTTGGGTTAAATCTTTGGTTATCATTTTTAATCAACCTAGGGTTTCAAGAAAATATGGAGATTTCAAGAAATAAACAAACTTATTAACCCAACACTTTTTATTCCACCTTTTCCCAATGATTCTACATCTAGGGTTCCCAATCCATCATGTAAACCCACCAATTTGACTCCCAACATCACATACCCTAAAACCCCCAATTCTCATATCACACACTACATGCTCAAAATGGAAATTTGTACATTTATATAATGAAAATACCATAAATCAATCTATCAATATAAGTATTGAAGTGGATTAGAACCCCTACCTCAAGAACTAAGCCAGAAAAGTAAGCTTTGAGAAGAATCCTTCGCAATCCCGAATTCCAATCGGTTAAAAGTGTTGATCCTCTCTTGTTCTCCATCCTTGATGCCAAAAACCATGGTGGATCGTGAGCAAAGTAAAGAAATTCAAGGATTTGGGCCTAGGGTTTCGGACTTAGGCAAAGAGGAAGGAAGAGGGAAGAAGAAAAATATGAGAAATGATCCAAAATCCCGTTTTTAAAGCTGCTGTCCCGAAAATCCCGCTCGAGCGTCCTTATTCCCGCTCGAGCGGACCTGTTCTCAGCACAGATTCCAAAACTTCAAACAGGTGTAACTCTCCCATCCGGACTCCGTTTTAGGTCGTTCTTGTGTCCAAATTGAAGCCCCGGAAATAATCTTTCCAATGGTTCTAACCTCACATCCAAATTCAAAGTGTGGAAAAAGAAAATGACAAAAGAGTGACGGCTGGTCGCAGACAAATCATTCTAATTCAAGCTTTTGGTCCAATCTTACTTTACCATCATATTACCACCTCAACCAATACTCCAAAATAAAATAGAAAGTTCCAAAATACTAATAAAAAGGTCCAAAACGAACCCTTGTGCCTCAGAAACACAACTCAACTTGGAGACCCGCTCGAGCGCCCAAACTTGCGCTCGAGCGCGAAGACTAACAAAGACGTCCGCTCGAGCGTCAACTCCCCCGCTCGAGCGGAAAATCACAACTCCCAGAATCTCAAGCCGTCTGCACAATTTGCTGGAAACCCCAAAAGTACGCTCGAGCGCCCACTGCTCCGCTCGAGCGGAGGGAAAAAGTTCCAGATTCTTTGGTAAAGGTCACAAATTCCAGTTTCAAAGGCATAACCCAACGGATCGTTCTTCGATTCCGATAGCAAACACAGTAACCCCTAATTAAATAAGGATTACTTCCTATACGCACTTTGGGGTCATTACATTCTCCCCACCTTAAGAAGTTTGGTCCTCCAAACTTGATTCTCCTTGTCACCAATCTAGTTCGTTCTGGACATATAACATTTCTCAATCATTTCTTAAATCATCAAACATAATTCAAACTTGGCAAGTTCACTAGGAACTCCCCTTATCATAATTCCTCAAAGGTATATGCTTCTTATAACAATTTGACCCATAATAGCAATTAAGTGCTAAATCAACGACTTTGTGGCTCTTTACTCATTATCTGAATTAGACTTATCAGTTTAGATCAAATCTCTAACAGGCTCAATTAAAAATTAAAACTGGCTTATCTCAAAGTCAACGTCTTGACATCAAACATATAATACATTTATCCAAAAGTCAATATATTCTTGTCCCATAGTTAGTCAAATGTTCTTAGCATGGACAAAAACATTTTCCAAGAATATGTAATACATAAGTCCTTTAAATCCTTCATAAGTACAGATAATACGTTGTTCAGAGATATTACTCAGAAACTCAGCAGACCTTTTAAAAATGTCAGATGATGAAATAATTCTCAATAGCATTAAACTAATGTAAACTTGACAGAACAATCTCCAAGCCAACTTAGAACAGATAAGACAGTATAGCTTGAAGCTCAACATAGGGCCTTTATCAATTGAAGGACTTATTCATACATAGTGAAATATTTCTTTCAGAAAACTTGTCATATCTTGAACATTCGGAGTTTCGTAACGTATTTAGTTATCTTGGGAAAATTATCCAGAAAACTTATCATATCGAACGTAATCATCATTCCTTAATTCGTAACGTAATATATCAGAAAATAAAGCATTGCTTGTCATATCATGTCATTGTCATGCGCTTAACAAAATAGATTAATTCACTTCTTACATAAGTCACTATAGACATAACTTTCTCTTGCAGACGGTTATACGTAACATGATTCAACTGTTATACAAAACACAACTTATCAAAGTACTTATCACAATAACTTTCCAAATCATAGGTCCAAACAGTACCACGACAAGGAAGACATAGCTATATCATAATTAAAAATAAATAAATTCCATACGTCGCGTGTAAGCAATTCATCTAAATAAATGATAAGCAACTATCAGCTCAAAAATAACAACCAAAGACGTTAATTCCTTAGGTCTAGTCCATGGTCAACTTATACAAGGTTATACTTGCCAGAGGTATCGAATGTAATTATTGGTATGACATCTCGAACTAACACGGATCACATAAGTTTCATTCTAATGACCACTCATTTGCAAATTACAATAAAGGAACAGCCTTGATTCTTATACAACTACCTCATCCTTAACTAATGATGGTAGGTTCAGTACGGAAACACATTAAAATAAACTGGACAAGGGCAAAAGTCCATCGATCATTATGTGAGCACAATCATAATACTTGTATTTAACAACATTCCAGGTAGCAATTCCAACGTGCTAACTCGTGACTACTAGTTCCATGCTTGCTATCAACCATCAAATATTCTATTCCAAGAGTTGTCAGCTACCATAATTCTAATGTCTCTCATTATCTCATCTTCCCAAAACTCAATATGTTTGTACTTTTTCATTAATCAAGTCAAAACACTACAATTGCATAAACCTTAGCCTTTGATGTTCTTATGCATATCATGTAGAAAAATATGGATTACAGATTATAATTTACACGTAACAAAATAGATTACAAATGGTAGCGTTAAATTTCAGATTTCAAAGTGCACATTTAGCTTACAGGTTTCCATAAACAAATTACACTCGCTAAAGGAGGTCATTATATGCATAACCTCTACTTTCTCAAAACCACAAATCCAAACAGTGTCATGGTAAGGAATAATTCTGCCTTAAAATTGGAGTATCACATATAGTATTTCCTTTGTTCTTAGAAATATTCCATGCTTAGAGTTTAATCAATTCACCAATCCACTTAGAGAGATACTAAAAGATGACTAACAACTGACAACATACATTTTAATCTTTACATATAAGTCGTCTTACCGACCAGTTCAAACCCTCACCACGCTTCCGCTGCGCAACTTTATTGATTAAATCCCATCTGCAAGTCTTACCATGTTCTGCATAGCAATTACACACAATATACAAGTATAACAGACATGAATAATAACCATTATGGTTAGCATCATCACATATACCATAATCGTTGCTATCACTTCCTTTCATATGCACGAAAGATGTCATGCATGATGCCTAAGTCTTTTCTAGACATCCTAAAGCTCAATGGAGTCGTGTGTGAGATAGCAACTCGTGCTCTGATACCACCTGTCACGCCCAAAACTCGCCCCTAGAAGTTTGGGCATGACCACTTCAGTAACGGACACTTAACCTGTTATATATAACATATGGGGCCTTATCGGAAGCACAAAAAAAATAAATAGATAAATAATAATGAACAATTAAACTCCATTGAGCTACTCCTACATGCCAGGATCTCATTCATCACATGCATTATACCAGATAAATAAAGTTCCAGACTATATCCCAGAGTGTGTACATACACATTTACAGTTCCAGCCCTAAAGTCGGGCGTATACAAAAAAACAAACATGAAAGGTATATACAACAACCTTGGATGGACACTCATAAGCAAACCAACATCTTGACAGCTTAAGAAATTAAATGACTTAAACAGTGCCTGAACATATGAAGGTTGACTAGAGGAAGCGGCGTCTTGGCTAGGACTGACCGCCTGATTGGTGACCTACAGAAACAGACATAACAGAGGGTGAGCCGGGCTCAGTGAATAGTAATACATAAATAAAATGATGCATAACTTGAACCATAATGCATATCAACGCATATATAGAAATGCAGAGTTTACATAATTAGTCTGATTCTGTGCTAATTTCATAACGGCCTTAGGCCCAGTCTTAAAACATAATAGCTTGAGACATAATAGCTTGATTCATAACGGCTTTAAGCCCTTGAAAATGTCATAGCATTAAACTTTTAAACATGTTGGCATATAGCCCTTGAAACATATGGCATAAAGCCCTTGAACGTGTGGCATAAAGCCCTTGAACATGTGGCACAAAGCCCTTGTAACTTGTAATGGCATAAAGCCCTTGTAACTTGTAATGGCATAAAAGCCTCATAACTTGTAATGGCATAAAGCCCTTGTAACTTGTAATGGCATAAAAGCCTCATAACTTGTAATGGCATAAAGCCCTTGTAAACATATTGGCATTAAAGCCCTTGAAAATGGCATAAAGCCCTTGTAACTTGTAATGGCATAAAGCCCTTGAAAATGGCATAAAGCCCTTGTAAACATATTGGCATTAAAGCCCTTGAAAATGGCATAAAGCCCTTGTAAACATATTGGCATTAAAGCCCTTGAAAATTGTTGGCATTGAAGCCCTTGAAGGTGTATACTTGAAACATACCTGAAACATACGTGAACTCGTAACATACTTGAAACATACGTGAAACACACTTGAACTTGTACATAAGTAAACTTGTAACATACTCAAATTTATAACATACGTGAACTTGTAACATGCTTATACTTGTAATATACTGGGAACCATACTTGAAACATGTTTGAAATATACTTGAAACCATACTTGAACTATCCTTGAAATATACTTAAAACCATACTTGAACTTGCAACATGCGTAACTTAGAACATACATGAACTTGTATCATACATAAACTTGTAACATATTTTAGCTTGTATCGTACTTAAACTTGTAACATACTTGAATTTCTAACATACGTAAACTTGTAACATACATGGACTTGTAACATATTTTAGCTTGTATCGTACTTAAACTTGTAACATACTTGAATTTACCACATAAATAAACCTGTAACGTTCTTGAGCTTATAACATATGTAAACTTGTAACGGACTTAACTTATAAACTTGTATCACAACAAAATAACTTCCAATTCACATGGAGTCACATAACTTTCCAATTTTCATAATATTCGTAGAACACTTACAAAGAACAGAGCATTAGTGACAATAATTATCAACAATAATTAACATGTACATTTTTTGTACTACTACTCACAGTGTTTAGATGCTAGGTCCGTCCCTGCAGATAACCCTACACAATTCAATTCAACAACATTTAACACGATTCGACATAATCGACATAACTCCACATAATTATCATTATCCAATATAATCCACACTACTAAACATTATTCAACTCAATACTACCAAATATAATTCCACATAATTCAATTTAAATTGCTAAGACTCAATTCAATATTCCGTAGCCAAGTTTACATCATCCACAAACCCTTCCCCCCAATCTCCTTTCTTATTAAGACATGATTCACAGTGCTCATAACAAAGTTCATTCGCAAATTCTAAACATAATTCCCAAGTATCACCAAATTCCAATTAAACTTGTATATACATAATTCAATACGTCAATTTCATTATTCTACTTTCAATTTGGGTTAAATCTTTGGTTATCATTTTTAATCAACCTAGGGTTTCAAGAAAATATGGAGATTTCAAGAAATAAACAAACTTATTAACCCAACACTTTTTATTCCACCTTTTCCCAATGATTCTACATCTAGGGTTCCCAATCCATCATGTAAACCCACCAATTTGACTCCCAACATCACATACCCTAAAACCCCCAATTCTCATATCACACACTACATGCTCAAAATGGAAATTTGTACATTTATATAATGAAAATACCATAAATCAATCTATCAATATAAGTATTGAAGTGGATTAGAACCCCTACCTCAAGAACTAAGCCAGAAAAGTAAGCTTTGAGAAGAATCCTTCGCAATCCCGAATTCCAATCGGTTAAAAGTGTTGATCCTCTCTTGTTCTCCATCCTTGATGCCAAAAACCATGGTGGATCGTGAGCAAAGTAAAGAAATTCAAGGATTTGGGCCTAGGGTTTCGGACTTAGGCAAAGAGGAAGGAAGAGGGAAGAAGAAAAATATGAGAAATGATCCAAAATCCCGTTTTTAAAGCTGCTGTCCCGAAAATCCCGCTCGAGCGTCCTTATTCCCGCTCGAGCGGACCTGTTCTCAGCACAGATTCCAAAACTTCAAACAGGTGTAACTCTCCCATCCGGACTCCGTTTTAGGTCGTTCTTGTGTCCAAATTGAAGCCCCGGAAATAATCTTTCCAATGGTTCTAACCTCACATCCAAATTCAAAGTGTGGAAAAAGAAAATGACAAAAGAGTGACGGCTGGTCGCAGACAAATCATTCTAATTCAAGCTTTTGGTCCAATCTTACTTTACCATCATATTACCACCTCAACCAATACTCCAAAATAAAATAGAAAGTTCCAAAATACTAATAAAAAGGTCCAAAACGAACCCTTGTGCCTCAGAAACACAACTCAACTTGGAGACCCGCTCGAGCGCCCAAACTTGCGCTCGAGCGCGAAGACTAACAAAGACGTCCGCTCGAGCGTCAACTCCCCCGCTCGAGCGGAAAATCACAACTCCCAGAATCTCAAGCCGTCTGCACAATTTGCTGGAAACCCCAAAAGTACGCTCGAGCGCCCACTGCTCCGCTCGAGCGGAGGGAAAAAGTTCCAGATTCTTTGGTAAAGGTCACAAATTCCAGTTTCAAAGGCATAACCCAACGGATCGTTCTTCGATTCCGATAGCAAACACAGTAACCCCTAATTAAATAAGGATTACTTCCTATACGCACTTTGGGGTCATTACATTCTCCCCACCTTAAGAAGTTTGGTCCTCCAAACTTGATTCTCCTTGTCACCAATCTAGTTCGTTCTGGACATATAACATTTCTCAATCATTTCTTAAATCATCAAACATAATTCAAACTTGGCAAGTTCACTAGGAACTCCCCTTATCATAATTCCTCAAAGGTATATGCTTCTTATAACAATTTGACCCATAATAGCAATTAAGTGCTAAATCAACGACTTTGTGGCTCTTTACTCATTATCTGAATTAGACTTATCAGTTTAGATCAAATCTCTAACAGGCTCAATTAAAAATTAAAACTGGCTTATCTCAAAGTCAACGTCTTGACATCAAACATATAATACATTTATCCAAAAGTCAATATATTCTTGTCCCATAGTTAGTCAAATGTTCTTAGCATGGACAAAAACATTTTCCAAGAATATGTAATACATAAGTCCTTTAAATCCTTCATAAGTACAGATAATACGTTGTTCAGAGATATTACTCAGAAACTCAGCAGACCTTTTAAAAATGTCAGATGATGAAATAATTCTCAATAGCATTAAACTAATGTAAACTTGACAGAACAATCTCCAAGCCAACTTAGAACAGATAAGACAGTATAGCTTGAAGCTCAACATAGGGCCTTTATCAATTGAAGGACTTATTCATACATAGTGAAATATTTCTTTCAGAAAACTTGTCATATCTTGAACATTCGGAGTTTCGTAACGTATTTAGTTATCTTGGGAAAATTATCCAGAAAACTTATCATATCGAACGTAATCATCATTCCTTAATTCGTAACGTAATATATCAGAAAATAAAGCATTGCTTGTCATATCATGTCATTGTCATGCGCTTAACAAAATAGATTAATTCACTTCTTACATAAGTCACTATAGACATAACTTTCTCTTGCAGACGGTTATACGTAACATGATTCAACTGTTATACAAAACACAACTTATCAAAGTACTTATCACAATAACTTTCCAAATCATAGGTCCAAACAGTACCACGACAAGGAAGACATAGCTATATCATAATTAAAAATAAATAAATTCCATACGTCGCGTGTAAGCAATTCATCTAAATAAATGATAAGCAACTATCAGCTCAAAAATAACAACCAAAGACGTTAATTCCTTAGGTCTAGTCCATGGTCAACTTATACAAGGTTATACTTGCCAGAGGTATCGAATGTAATTATTGGTATGACATCTCGAACTAACACGGATCACATAAGTTTCATTCTAATGACCACTCATTTGCAAATTACAATAAAGGAACAGCCTTGATTCTTATACAACTACCTCATCCTTAACTAATGATGGTAGGTTCAGTACGGAAACACATTAAAATAAACTGGACAAGGGCAAAAGTCCATCGATCATTATGTGAGCACAATCATAATACTTGTATTTAACAACATTCCAGGTAGCAATTCCAACGTGCTAACTCGTGACTACTAGTTCCATGCTTGCTATCAACCATCAAATATTCTATTCCAAGAGTTGTCAGCTACCATAATTCTAATGTCTCTCATTATCTCATCTTCCCAAAACTCAATATGTTTGTACTTTTTCATTAATCAAGTCAAAACACTACAATTGCATAAACCTTAGCCTTTGATGTTCTTATGCATATCATGTAGAAAAATATGGATTACAGATTATAATTTACACGTAACAAAATAGATTACAAATGGTAGCGTTAAATTTCAGATTTCAAAGTGCACATTTAGCTTACAGGTTTCCATAAACAAATTACACTCGCTAAAGGAGGTCATTATATGCATAACCTCTACTTTCTCAAAACCACAAATCCAAACAGTGTCATGGTAAGGAATAATTCTGCCTTAAAATTGGAGTATCACATATAGTATTTCCTTTGTTCTTAGAAATATTCCATGCTTAGAGTTTAATCAATTCACCAATCCACTTAGAGAGATACTAAAAGATGACTAACAACTGACAACATACATTTTAATCTTTACATATAAGTCGTCTTACCGACCAGTTCAAACCCTCACCACGCTTCCGCTGCGCAACTTTATTGATTAAATCCCATCTGCAAGTCTTACCATGTTCTGCATAGCAATTACACACAATATACAAGTATAACAGACATGAATAATAACCATTATGGTTAGCATCATCACATATACCATAATCGTTGCTATCACTTCCTTTCATATGCACGAAAGATGTCATGCATGATGCCTAAGTCTTTTCTAGACATCCTAAAGCTCAATGGAGTCGTGTGTGAGATAGCAACTCGTGCTCTGATACCACCTGTCACGCCCAAAACTCGCCCCTAGAAGTTTGGGCATGACCACTTCAGTAACGGACACTTAACCTGTTATATATAACATATGGGGCCTTATCGGAAGCACAAAAAAAATAAATAGATAAATAATAATGAACAATTAAACTCCATTGAGCTACTCCTACATGCCAGGATCTCATTCATCACATGCATTATACCAGATAAATAAAGTTCCAGACTATATCCCAGAGTGTGTACATACACATTTACAGTTCCAGCCCTAAAGTCGGGCGTATACAAAAAAACAAACATGAAAGGTATATACAACAACCTTGGATGGACACTCATAAGCAAACCAACATCTTGACAGCTTAAGAAATTAAATGACTTAAACAGTGCCTGAACATATGAAGGTTGACTAGAGGAAGCGGCGTCTTGGCTAGGACTGAC
Organism: Camellia sinensis; assembly: GCF_055761805.1. Taxonomy (NCBI): domain Eukaryota; kingdom Viridiplantae; phylum Streptophyta; class Magnoliopsida; order Ericales; family Theaceae; genus Camellia; species Camellia sinensis. Next base: position 59,839,952 of record NC_138970.1, read on the forward strand.
CGCCTGATTGGTGACCTACAGAAACAGACATAACAGAGGGTGAGCCGGGCTCAGTGAATAGTAATACATAAATAAAATGATGCATAACTTGAACCATAATGCATATCAACGCATATATAGAAATGCAGAGTTTACATAATTAGTCTGATTCTGTGCTAATTTCATAACGGCCTTAGGCCCAGTCTTAAAACATAATAGCTTGAGACATAATAGCTTGATTCATAACGGCTTTAAGCCCTTGAAAATGTCATAGCATTAAACTTTTAAACATGTTGGCATATAGCCCTTGAAACATATGGCATAAAGCCCTTGAACGTGTGGCATAAAGCCCTTGAACATGTGGCACAAAGCCCTTGTAACTTGTAATGGCATAAAGCCCTTGTAACTTGTAATGGCATAAAAGCCTCATAACTTGTAATGGCATAAAGCCCTTGTAACTTGTAATGGCATAAAAGCCTCATAACTTGTAATGGCATAAAGCCCTTGTAAACATATTGGCATTAAAGCCCTTGAAAATGGCATAAAGCCCTTGTAACTTGTAATGGCATAAAGCCCTTGAAAATGGCATAAAGCCCTTGTAAACATATTGGCATTAAAGCCCTTGAAAATGGCATAAAGCCCTTGTAAACATATTGGCATTAAAGCCCTTGAAAATTGTTGGCATTGAAGCCCTTGAAGGTGTATACTTGAAACATACCTGAAACATACGTGAACTCGTAACATACTTGAAACATACGTGAAACACACTTGAACTTGTACATAAGTAAACTTGTAACATACTCAAATTTATAACATACGTGAACTTGTAACATGCTTATACTTGTAATATACTGGGAACCATACTTGAAACATGTTTGAAATATACTTGAAACCATACTTGAACTATCCTTGAAATATACTTAAAACCATACTTGAACTTGCAACATGCGTAACTTAGAACATACATGAACTTGTATCATACATAAACTTGTAACATATTTTAGCTTGTATCGTACTTAAACTTGTAACATACTTGAATTTCTAACATACGTAAACTTGTAACATACATGGACTTGTAACATATTTTAGCTTGTATCGTACTTAAACTTGTAACATACTTGAATTTACCACATAAATAAACCTGTAACGTTCTTGAGCTTATAACATATGTAAACTTGTAACGGACTTAACTTATAAACTTGTATCACAACAAAATAACTTCCAATTCACATGGAGTCACATAACTTTCCAATTTTCATAATATTCGTAGAACACTTACAAAGAACAGAGCATTAGTGACAATAATTATCAACAACAATTAACATGTACATTTTTTGTACTACTACTCACAGTGTTTAGATGCTAGGTCCGTCCCTGCAGATAACCCTACACAATTCAATTCAACAACATTTAACACGATTCGACATAATCGACATAACTCCACATAATTATCATTATCCAATATAATCCACACTACTAAACATTATTCAACTCAATACTACCAAATATAATTCCACATAATTCAATTTAAATTGCTAAGACTCAATTCAATATTCCGTAGCCAAGTTTACATCATCCACAAACCCTTCCCCCCAATCTCCTTTCTTATTAAGACATGATTCACAGTGCTCATAACAAAGTTCATTCGCAAATTCTAAACATAATTCCCAAGTATCACCAAATTCCAATTAAACTTGTATATACATAATTCAATACGTCAATTTCATTATTCTACTTTCAATTTGGGTTAAATCTTTGGTTATCATTTTTAATCAACCTAGGGTTTCAAGAAAATATGGAGATTTCAAGAAATAAACAAACTTATTAACCCAACACTTTTTATTCCACCTTTTCCCAATGATTCTACATCTAGGGTTCCCAATCCATCATGTAAACCCACCAATTTGACTCCCAACATCACATACCCTAAAACCCCCAATTCTCATATCACACACTACATGCTCAAAATGGAAATTTGTACATTTATATAATGAAAATACCATAAATCAATCTATCAATATAAGTATTGAAGTGGATTAGAACCCCTACCTCAAGAACTAAGCCAGAAAAGTAAGCTTTGAGAAGAATCCTTCGCAATCCCGAATTCCAATCGGTTAAAAGTGTTGATCCTCTCTTGTTCTCCATCCTTGATGCCAAAAACCATGGTGGATCGTGAGCAAAGTAAAGAAATTCAAGGATTTGGGCCTAGGGTTTCGGACTTAGGCAAAGAGGAAGGAAGAGGGAAGAAGAAAAATATGAGAAATGATCCAAAATCCCGTTTTTAAAGCTGCTGTCCCGAAAATCCCGCTCGAGCGTCCTTATTCCCGCTCGAGCGGACCTGTTCTCAGCACAGATTCCAAAACTTCAAACAGGTGTAACTCTCCCATCCGGACTCCGTTTTAGGTCGTTCTTGTGTCCAAATTGAAGCCCCGGAAATAATCTTTCCAATGGTTCTAACCTCACATCCAAATTCAAAGTGTGGAAAAAGAAAATGACAAAAGAGTGACGGCTGGTCGCAGACAAATCATTCTAATTCAAGCTTTTGGTCCAATCTTACTTTACCATCATATTACCACCTCAACCAATACTCCAAAATAAAATAGAAAGTTCCAAAATACTAATAAAAAGGTCCAAAAACGAACCCTTGTGCCTCAGAAACACAACTCAACTTGGAGACCCGCTCGAGCGCCCAAACTTGCGCTCGAGCGCGAAGACTAACAAAGACGTCCGCTCGAGCGTCAACTCCCCCGCTCGAGCGGAAAATCACAACTCCCAGAATCTCAAGCCGTCTGCACAATTTGCTGGAAACCCCAAAAGTACGCTCGAGCGCCCACTGCTCCGCTCGAGCGGAGGGAAAAAGTTCCAGATTCTTTGGTAAAGGTCACAAATTCCAGTTTCAAAGGCATAACCCAACGGATCGTTCTTCGATTCCGATAGCAAACACAGTAACCCCTAATTAAATAAGGATTACTTCCTATACGCACTTTGGGGTCATTACAAAAGGCCTCAGCCATTTCATCCCAATTCTTTTTCACTTCATCTTGTAACTTTGCGTACCAGTGGGCGGCCACACCCGACAGGGTTCGGCCGAATAGTGAAAGCTTCTGTGGTCGTGTTAGGCCCATTGGCCGCAAGATGTCTGCGAACAGTCGGAGATGGACCATGGGGACGCCGGACCCGTCAAAACGGTCGATTTGTGGCATTTTGAACCTATCGGGGAGTGTCACGGCCTCCTCGGTATCTCCGTCTTCGATATCCGGCATAGCCTTGACCCCTTGGGATTTCTTGAAGAGCTTCTCAAGTTTGCTCAATTTCAGAGCTGTATGATCAACCTCGAACTCGAAGGGAGAGTCCGGGTGATTGGGTGCATGGACCTTGGACAGTTGTGGTGGAAACGGGGGCGGAGCTGGCCCCGTTGGAAGATTCGTGTCCTCTTGTAAATTTTGGAGATTTGGCACGGCGTTCTGGGTATTTGGCGGAGCGTTCTGAACAGTAGGTGTTTGCTCAGGTAATGGAGCCCCTGCCGGAGGAGGGACTTGTTGTGAAGCAGATGCCGCATTCTGCTGTTGCAGTCTGGTAATTAGTTCGGCCTGTTGGGCCATGATCGCGGCCTGCTGTTTGGAGAACTCCGCTTGACGGGCGGCATCATCATGCATCTGTTTCATGCTCTCCTGCATCTGGCGCATTAGGGCCTCTATCCCTGATGTATTTTGCTGATCCATCTGTCTAACTGGTATGTCTGTTTCTATAACAGTAATTGAGACCTCAGTCCTACAGTCCTCTGATGAAGTAACCCACTGCTCTGACAACCTCTGTTCTGACACACTGCGCTTTTTCGGCTTTCTTTTGGTAACGGGGGGTAGAGAATGGAACACTGGCTGTCCGTCGATTAGATCCTCAGATCGATTGAGTCGACGACCTCGTGTCCAAAGTGCTTGGGGAATGCCTGCTGGGTTGGAAGCAATTGTGCTAGAACTGACCCTAGCAAAAGATAAATAAAGCGAAAAGGAAATAAATAAACAGATAAATGGACAGCATAACAGCTTAAAATAAATGCATGACACACAGCCTGGCATAACAATACACAGTCGATAAGCTGAGTACACACTGTCCTCAAACACTGGTTATTATCCCTGAATCACTGTCCCCAAATCTGAATCTGATACCCGCAGATAACTGATTCTAAAGTACTGACTGATGCCCGCAGGCCTGATACCCACAATACTGAACTGACGCCCGCAGGCCTGATGCCCAAACTCATACACTGATACATGCATTCCTGTAGAGACGCACTCTAAAGCACATAACAGATAAGTGAGAGCCAAAACACCCCTATGTTGGGGTAGGGTTTCCCTGTCCTATTTTGTCAGGAGCTAGGGTTTCACTACGCACGCAGCGGTTTCAAACAACCTATAAACGGGTAAGCAACCTGTCCTAGTTTGGAATGGTCACTATGGATCCGAATATGCACTAGGTCGAATGGTCAAAGAGGGTGCCTCGGTAAAACCGGGGTTTGTGTTCCCATACTGGCAGAGCCCACAACCGGTCAGCCTTATGGTCATGCCTTGACAAGACAAGCCTCCGGCAAACCGTTCAGGAATAGCAGATGGCAAACACGGTGTCCTAGGCGCACCAATGCAAATGCAATGCAAAGAAACACACAAGTGTAGTCAAAAACAGATATCATGAGTTCGAGTCAAGTTCTCTAAATCCCCAGCGGAGTCGCCAGAAACTGTAGACGTCCCCGAACGCCCCGGGAGGGTTAGTCCCATTCTGTTCTTTTGAGGTCACTACAGCTCGGACTCTTAAATGTCACGGTTCTAAGTCTGAACCAAAGAGTCCAAATCCGGCAAATCGTTTTGAGAAAAAACAGATTTTGAAAGAAGTGCCAAACATGGACTGCTTTGCCAGATACAGAGTCGCCACCTAAATATTTTATAATGGGAAATTTAGGAAACCCAGACTCGGTGCCAAAGGCCACGTGTCCGTCATCACCAAAGTTGCCTCGGCTCGGGAACTTGGGTACGATTGGGGAAGGTCACTTCGTGAGCACCCCCGCTCGCCCGATCAAAGATCGGCCTCTACTAACCATGATATCAATTTTTGAAAACATTGTGTGTTCTTATTCTGGTTATTAGCCTAGGTTACTATGTGATGCACACAGCATATAAGTATAGACTGGGTCGCCCGAATTGGAACAAAACATTTCATGCTTGTTTTTGAAAGATGGTTTGCTACTCGCAAGTAGGCTTTAAAACATTTGATGATTTATTCCAATTTAAGTAACCCAACCTTCACCCACAGGCATTCAGGCAGATATATCACATAAGCAATTAGCCTCATGGTAAGCATGCTATTCATGGCAGTCACTCACACGCATGCAAGGATGCTAAAGCATAAAGCTCACCGGGTACTCCAAGCCAAAACAAAAACTCATTAGAAATCATGCATGAATCCTAAGTATACAGAAATGTCTAATGCAACACATGCAATAATGCAAACTATAGCAGGCTCGGCTATTCTAAACATGGCATATGGAATGCTACAACTAACATGTATCCACTTGGAATTGAAATACAAATGCAGTTAGTATGATGCACCGAGCCCGGTGCATGCAAAACAGATGAATGAATGCAAACATGCTATCATACTGTATGCTAATTGAAATATGCCCTAATCTAACCATCATAAGCTGGTAAATAAAAGGGAGAAAGACGTGGGGTTGGAAGACATACAACACACACACACACACTTATTACAGTTATGCCCTCGCGCAGAGGGTCCAAATAAATGTACAATCCCGAATAAAAGAATATTACAGTCCAAATATTACAGTCCGAATAATGTACAAATTCCTAATTAATTAATCAAATTAACTAAGAAAGCTGTAAAATTGGCGTGCAAGCCAGGGACTGCCTTGCTCCTGATGAATGATGCATGTTTGGGCTGCCTTGCGCGGAAATCCACTGGGATGCCCCAATTAGCCTCTGTTTTGTGATTTTTCTTGGGAAGCGCGCCAAACTCCGGAAGTTTGCTGATTCTTCATTTGCTGCAATAGAGAGCAGGAAAGGGGCATAGCAATGTATTTTCACAGATATATGCATGCCTCGATCCTCGTGCCACCAATCACCCATATCGATGCATGATGGCCGAGGAGTCGAATTGCACAACTCAATATAGAATGAATGCACGTGTAAACACAACAAGACCTAACTCCATCATGGATGATTCGGAGTGTCGGTGACTGGGGAATTGAGATACGTTCCGTCACTCGGAGTACGAAACGCACCTCGTTTCCCGTGCCCGGGCTAACTCCTATCCCGGACACGATGCAATATGCATGATATGCATGAATGCAACTAAGATACAATCCTAACATGCACAATGCTATGAAAATGAGACGTCTCGAAATGCGTGCACACGGGCACGCAAACCGAGGAAATGCATGAATACGATCTAATGATACAACCTAGTATGCACTATGCTGTAAAAATGAGATGCCTCGAAATGCGTGCACACGGGCACGCAAACCGAGGAAATGCATGAATGCGATCTAAGATACAACCTAGTATACACTATGCTGTAAAAAATGAGATGCCTCGAAATGCGTGCACACGGGCACGCAAACTGAGGAAATGACATACGTAATGCAAATGATATGGAAACATGATATGGGCTTACACTAACATGAGAGAGCCTCAGCCACACTCACATAAGAGGCCAATGGATGAAAATGAAGTGCCTCGAAATGCGTACACACGGGCACGCAAACCGAGGCAATGGCATATGCAATGCAATGCAATGGCATGGAAATGGCATATAAAATGCAACATGGACTTACACTAACATGAGAGAGCCTCAGCCACCCTCACATAAAAGGCCGATGGATGAAAATGAAGTGCCTCGAAATGCGTGCACACGGGCACGCAAACCAAGGCAATGACATACGCAATGCAATGGCATGGGAATGGCATATGAAATGCAACATGGACTTATACTAACATGAGATAGCCTCAGCCACCCTCACATAAGAGGCCGATGGATGAAAATGAAGTGCCTCGAAATGCGTGCACACGGGCACGCAAACCGAGGCAATGGCATATGCAATGCAATGGCATGGGAAATGATATGCAAACATACTAATGGGATTTCAGTACTGAAATGTGGGGGAAAACAGCCCCGAAATGGGGCGAAAACGCACCTGATGCATGAAATCTCTCCCGAAATGCAAAATTAAGCACATAGAATGAACTACAGCTATACAAAGCATGCATAATTGGCACATGGAATGAAAAGACAGAATCAAGGCAGCCCCAAAATAAGTATTTTACCAGTACAAATCATGGCCAAACAGCAAACAAAGATAGGGCAAAACTAGCATGCAAAAATGGCCCTAATTATGAGGTTATGAAGCAACTCACAGCTGCTGGCCCCAAACAGGTTAGGGCCCTTCAAAAACATTAAAGAGGGGCCCAAAATATGACATATTACAGAACTGTAAAAACCCTAAAAACAAACATAGATATGGCTAAGCTCTTATGCAAGAAAAAGGGCCGAAAGGTGGCCAAAGAGGCAAGTGGTATATGCACAGCCCAAATTGAAAAATTCCCTTCTAAAACATTGAAGAGGGACCAAAAATAAGCATATTTAAAGAACTGTAAAAACTCCAAAACAGTATAAAAACATGCTAAAAATGCAATGCAAAATGAGGCTCAAAAGAGGCTATAACACAAAGTGTGCAAAATATTCAACAAAAAGCCAAAGACCCTTAATGAAACATGAATAATGGGCCAAAATAAGACTATTTTTAGTACTGTAAAAAGGCCAAAAACCAAAGCATAATAGGCTGCCAAAGCATGCAAAAATGGGGACCAAAGAGGGAATATAACATGAAGTGGCATATGGAGGTCCCAAATCATGAAAGGCCCTAAATGAAACATTAATAATGGACCAAAATAAGACTATTTTTAGTGCTGTAAAATGGCCAAAAACCAAAGCACAATAGGCTGCCAAAGCATGCAAAAATGGGACTCAAAAGAGAATATAAAGGCAAGTATAGCATGGAGGTCCCAAACAGTGTTGAGCCCTTCTTCAATGTTGAAGAGGGGCTCAAAATAAGCCTATTTACAGTTTACATCATGCTCCAAAACAGATCACACACGAGCTAAAAATACTACGCAAGATAACGGTATTTAAGAAGGATATTGAAGAAAGTGCAATATGGGGAGCTCAAGCAGTGTTGAGCCCTTAATAAAAAGTGAAAAATAGCTCAAAATAAGTCCACTTTCAGTTAGGGCCGGAGCTCAAAACAGCAAGCATATATGGCTTATAAATGGTGCAAGAAATGGACCAAAAAGAGGGAAATGCAACTCACCCTTGAAGACAAGTCTTTTGTTACTTCTTGGCTTGAGAAGTGGTGCCTCTTAGCTACTGGAAAGCTTCCCAAGTTTCTGGAAATGGAGTGGTGGTGGTGGTGCTTGGTGGTGATGAAGAAATGAGGATGAAACTTGGATGTTTTGAGAAAATGAGAGAGATAGAGGGGGGGTTTGGATGCAAGACTTGAAGACAATTTTTTCTAACCCTCAAGACCAATGCTTGCAGCTGGTTATAAGGACCAAAAAAGAGGGGCAAAAGGTGGGGGAAAAGGAGGCAAGCTTTCCCCCACAAAATATCCCCCGGATACAAATATTTTCTAGGGGATAAAGCTATACAGCTGTAAAGTGAACAGTGTGAGGATCATGGCCGGCCAGGTATTTTTGTTTCAGGTGGCCGGCCGGCCACATCCCCTAGCCGGCCGGCTAGGGGTCAAAAGGGTCAAGTTGGTTTAGTGGCCGGCCACCACATAATGGTGTCCTCCCATGTGCCCTCAACACAACCCTGTGGTTAAAAGTCCAAGAAAGTGGCTCAAGGGTGTTCAACATTAGCTCGGAAGGAGGGGTTCAAAAGGGTCAAGCAACATTAGTGGCCGGCCATCAACTTTTAGGGTCCTCCCATGTGTGTACAACACAAATATGTGGTTCAAAGTTCAAGAAAAAGGGCCTAGGTTGTTCAACATTGGCTCGGAAGGAGGGGTTCAAAAGGGTCAAGAAACATTAGTGGCCGGCCACCAACTTTTAGGGTCCTCCCATGTGTGTACAACACAAATATGTGGTTCAAAGTTCAAGAAAAAGGGCCCAGGTTGTTCAACATTGGCTCGGAAGTGAGAAAAACGGGCGTCGGAGGGCGAAAATGGAATATAACTGGTTTGCCAAGATAATTGCTGGCCTCCCACCCTTCAGTGACCTTCCTGGTTATAAAACAGAGGTACCTGCCAAAAATGAACGAAAATCGATGCAAAACAAATGCTCGGGGGGCCAAAACACGCAGTTCGGGGTCCCGAAAATGGGTTGCCAAGCACCGAAAGTGGCGTTCGGCCACGAAGTGGGTTTCTCAGACCCCAGTGTCCCTTGAAAGGGAGAAAATAAGATGTATGCCAAAAATCAGAGCAAACGGAGATGGTTAGGCGGTCCCGAACCGAGGCACACGGCCAACGGTCCCGAAAAACCGGAAACCGGGCTCCGAAATGGGCAAAATGGCCTACGGCCACCAAATGTAGCCCACGGCCACTGAGAGATGGTCTACGGGACCTCTCCCTCCCCTCAGGAAAAGAAACAGAGAAAACCGAGTCTGGTTCGCAAACCGAGGCAAGGCACAGAAGAGGGTTCGGAAGTCCGGAGGCAGGGCTCACGGCCGCGACTCTGAAACTTCTGAACGAGCACATTATGCAACATCACCAAGCGCTCAATAGGTGACGTCTGAGTCTTAAGGTCGGTCAAAAATGGGGTGTCTACACTACTGAATTGAGTGAGTTGAAGATTCAACTCCAGGAATTGCTAGATAAGGGTTTCATCTGGCCTAGTACATCACCTTGGGAAGCACCGGCTCTCTTTGCTAAAAAGAAAGATAGAGCCTTGCGACTTTGTATTGATTATCGAAAGTTGAACTGAGTTACGGTTAAAAACAAGTATCCAATGCCTCGTATGGATGATCAATTGGATCAGTTGAAAGGGTCTTGTTATTTCTGTAAGATAGACTTAAGGTCGGGTTATCATCAGTTGAGGGTAAGGGAGGAGGATATCTCGAAGACGACATTTCGTACGTGGTATGGCCATTATGAGTTTCTAGTGATGCCTTTTGGGCTAACCAATGCTCTAGCGGTGTTTATGGATTTAATGAACTTGATCTTCCATGAGTTCCTAGGTCATTTTGTGGTCGTCTTTGTAGACGACATTTTGATTTATTCACCCTTCGAGGAGGAACACGAGGAGTACTTGCGAGTAGTGCTTGAGTTGTTTAGAGCCTACAAGTTATAAGCTAAGTTTGGGAAGTGCGAGTTCTGGCTGAAAGAAGTTAAATTCCTAGGTCATGTGGTATCTAGGGAAGGGGCGACTATAGATTCATCCAAGATAGAGGCAGTTCAAGATTGGACACAACTTAAGAATGCTTTTAAGATCTATAGTTTTCTGGGGTTGGCCGGGTATTACCAGAGATTTGTGAAGGATTTTTCTAGAGTAGCTTCACCGCTGACTAAACTGACGAGGAGAGGAGTCAAATTCCTGTGGAGTGAGACTTGTGAGAAATTGTTCCAAGAGCTTAAGATTAGACTCACCACTGCTCCAGTATTGATTATTCCGGAGAGGGGTTTGGGCTATTCAGCATATTGTGATGCCTCACGGGAAGGTTTGTGTTGTGTACTGATGCAAGAGGGGAAGGTAGTAGCCTATGGCTCACGGCAGTTGAAAACACATTAGAGGAATTATCCTACTCACGACCTAAAGTTAGCAGCGGTGATATTTGCCTTGAAGATTTAGAGGCACTATCTGTATGGTGAGAGGTTCGAGGTGTTTTTCGATCACAAGAGTCTGAAATATCTGTTTACACAGAAGGACTTGAACTTGAGGCAGAGAAGGTGGATAGAGTTTGTTAGACTTATTTATTTTGATGATTTATTTAATTATATTTTAATTTATTTGAAAAAGAAAAATAGAATCCAAAATTTATTTTTATAATTTATTTAATTATGTTTTAATAGAATCCAAAATTTATTTTGATGCTTTATTTAATTATGTTTTAATTTATTTGAAAAAGAAAAATAGAATCAAAATTTATTTTGTCCTATTATTTCTCACATAAACTTTTATCCTAAATATTGTTCGTCCTAAATATTGTTTGAATGTATTTAATATTTGCTTAAATCAGGAATTCATTTCAACCTAAAAATAATGCCCAAACCAGAGGTTCAAACAGTCCAAAACAAAGGCTCAAACAGCCCAGCACAGCAGCAGACCAAAAGGTTCAAACAGCCCAGCACAGCAGCCGGCCAAAAGGTTCAAGTGGAAGATATTCATATGAATACAACGACTATAAACGGCTATAAGTTTCAAATGAATACAACGGCTATAAACGGCTATAAATTCAAATGAATGCAACAGCTATAAACGGCTATAAGTTCCATTATATATACCAAAGCCTCTAATGTAAACAAGTTACAAAAAATTAGAAAATATTCTTTGATCTATAATCACTCACATCTATTCTCTGAAAAATTCTCTGAGAAGTGTTCTTCAATTTTTGTTTACATCCTCTTTCAAAAATTATACACTGGGACGTATTGCTTTAAGACCATCTTTCCTGTGTGAGGTGTACAGAAAAATCAGTGCTTCATTTTTATATCTATCTTTGAGAGATAATTCTTGTAGCTTTCTGTGAAAGCAAAAACACTTTATTTTCAACCTTGTAAGAATGTAGTACACTCAGTGTTCTTGACTTAGAAAGTCTGTGTAAAATCCGTAGAGGATTGCTCTATTTGTAAAGAGGTTGCTAGCACCCCCGTGAAGGTAGAGCACAGTGAAAAATCTCAAGTGAAGCTTGAGGAGTGGACGTAGGCCGAGTTGAAGCCGAACCACTATAAATTTGTTTGTCTCTCTCTCCCTTATCTCTTTATTTTATTTAAATTGCTGTAGCTTTATTCCACATTTTCACTGTGCTAAAATCATTAACTGACATAGTTGTTAGAACACTTGTTTTAATTATTTTATTTCATTAACTATATTTATCTATTGTGCTAGTCATAATTTTTATTAGGGTATTATTAATTTTTAATTGTAAAAACCTAATTCACCCCCTTCTTAGGTTGTCTTTTGGGTAACAATTGGTATCAGAGCCTAGATTCTTATTTTAGATTTAACCATCTGGGAGTTTCGATCCATAGCAACCTTAGCTGAAGGACAAGCCACAAATAGGCCACCATTGTTTGACAGAAACAACTATAGTCATTGGAAAAATAAGATGACCCTATACCTACAAGCCATTGATTATGCCATGTGGACTATTGTCACCAAAGGTCCAAAAATCCCTACCAAATTAGTAGACAATATTACTGTACCTAAAACAGAAGATGAATGTGATGAGAGGAATCACAAATTATTGCAAGCCAATGCTAAAGCCAAACCCACTCTTGTTTGTGGATTAGACTCTAAGGAGTATAATAGAATTTCAAATTGTGATTCGGCAAAAGAAATTTGGGACAAACCAGAGGTAACGTGTGAAGGTACAAACCAAGTGAAGAAATCTCGTATTGATATGCTTGTTCATAGTTATGAATTGTTTAAAATGAACTCTAATGAATTTATTTCAAATATGTTTACTAGATTTACTGAAATTGTAAACTCTTTGAAATCTCTTGGCAAAATTTATACTAACGGTGAGTTGGTGAGAAAAATTCTTAGGTGTTTACTAAAGAATTGGGAAGCAAAGGTCACCGCCATCATAGAAGCCAAAGATCTCTCCACACTTAGATTGGATGAGTTTATGGGTTCCCTTATGACTTATGAGATCACCATGAAAGGACATGAGAATGTTGAAAACAAAAAGAAAAGTGGAATTGCATTCAAAGCCTCATCAAATGAAGAAGAACATGAAAACTCCAATGGGGATGAAACTCCACTTGTGAATCGAATATTAGAAGTGCAGAGAGGTGACCTTGAGGTAGAATCCCTCCAAGAGAAGATTTCCAGTGGGAAGGTAAAAAGAGGCTTGACTGTGTACCCCGACCAGAGTGTGAGATACCGTGATCGTTTGTTCATACCGGAGTCTTGTCGAGATGAAGTACTCCGAGAGTTTCACCATTCACGACTTGCGGTGCATCCGGGAGGCACAAAGATATACCACGACCTTAGTCGCTAGTTTTGGTGGAGAGGTATGAAGAAGGATGTAGCCATGTTTGTATCAAAGTGCCTTACTTGTCAGCAAGTGAAGGCCGAGCATCAGAGGCCAGCGGGTTTGTTGCAAGCCTTGCCTATAGCCGAGTGGAAGTGGGAGCATGTCATGATGGATTTTGTTGTGGGCCTTCCAAGGACTCAATAGGGTTGTGATGCCATTTGGGTGGTAGTTAACCAGTTGTCCAAGTCGGCGCACTAGATTGACCTTTAGTACTACGTATCATCCTCAAACTGACGGGCAGTCCGAGCGTACCATTTAGATCCTTGAGGATATGCTTCGAGGGTGTGTCCTTGACTTCAAGGGTTCATGGGAGAGGCTTCTGCCCTTGGTGGAGGTTGTTTATAACAATAGTTTCCAATCGAGTATTGGCATGGCACCGTTTGAGGCCTTGTATGGCCGACCGTGTAGGTCTCCAATTTGTTGGGCCGAGGTGGGAGATGCACCTTTGTTGGGTCCAAAGTTAGTTCAGGAAACGACAGAGAAAGTGGCCCTTATTCGTAAGAGGTTGGTTACGGCTTAAAGTTGCCAGAAAAGTTATGCCGACCGTAAGAGCAGACCCTTGTCTTTTGAGGTGAGAGATCATGTCTTTTTGAAAATATCACCTAGACGGGGTTTGATGAGATTTGGGAAGAGTGGGAAGTTGTCCCCTCGGTTTATTGGCCTTTTTGAGATCCTTGAGCGAATTAGGGAGGTCGGTTATCGTTTGGCGTTACCGCCACAACTTTCCGGAGTTCATGACGTGTTTCATATTAGTATGCTTCAGAAGTATGAGCCGGACTCATCGCACATGTTGGATTGGACGAACTTGGAGGTAGATAAGGATGCCTCGTACGAAGAGAAACCGGTGAGAGTCTTAGATACCCGGGATCAAGTTTTGTGAGGCAAGACGATTCCCCTAGTTAAAGTATTGTGGAAACACCACGGAGTTGAGGAAGCAACTTGAGAACGTGAATTGAAAGTCCAAGAAAAGTATCCAGACTTATTTGTTGATGTTTGAACATGTATTGTATTGCGATTATGATTGATAGGATGTGAGAACATTGTATATATTGTTTACATTTTGGAAATATAAGTTATTATAAACATTGCATATGTTTGAGAATGTGGAATATCATATGTATTATATCACTTTTGGAAACATTGTATGTGCTATGTAAAATTTTGAAAACTTGGACCTTGGTTTAAACATTGCAAATGTTTGGGAAATTGTAAAATGTACTTTCAATGTGGTGTATCAAGTCGATGAGAATGGATGACTAGAAAATGGATCTTGGTGACGAACTTATAAGAATAACATTGCTGTGAATAGTATCATTGTGTTTTTAGCTTGATTTGTAATTTTGGGAACGAAATTCTTTAAGGGGAGGAGGTTATAGCGATTCCGGTTTTTGACCCGTCTCTTGTTGTATTCCGGACTTTGGTTGGTATAGTTTTGAATGGTTATTTATATCTTGTTTCCCTTGTCTTCCCCTTATTTTGGTTATCAGGTTGTAGTTGTGCGTTTAGAACAGGTTGGTTGCTTGTGTTTCCAAACCTTTGTTGCTCAGATTTTGGCTCTTCCGCTCGAGTGGGCTTCTCAAATTTGCTCCTCCGCTCGAGCGACAATTATTGCGCTCGAGCGGGATTTGTTAATTCTCAATATTTTTGTAGACCTGCAAATACTTAGGGAGTGTATTCGACATTCGAACGGCATTTCCTACGCTCGAACGGGTGGATGCTCGAGCGTCCAGTTTTACGCTCGAGCAGGGTCCTTCGTCTACAAAACTTCTGGAAGTATGCATTCCACGCTCAAGCGTAACTTTCCACGCTCAAGCGGAACTTTGTGTCTGACGCTCGAGCGTCACTTTCCATGCTTGAGCGGACTGCTTGTATAACAGTCTGTGAAGATGAGTGTTTTTGTTCACTTTTTCATTCCTCTCTCTCTCTGTCTCTAAAACTCTCCAAAACCCTAGCTCTTGAGTTTCTCTCTCTACAATACTCTCTCTCTCTCTCTCTCTCTCTCTCTCTCTCTCTCTCTACATTTTAACCTAGATTTATTGTGTTCTTCACCCTAGTGCCTTTGAGAAAAAGGTAGAGCACTTCAAGATCTTCATTTTGATCCAAAATGAAGTTGGGTCTCGGTGTCCTTGGAGTTTCAACCTTGCTTTACTTGTCTTCTCTTCTTGAGGTAGGGATTTTCTACACTTTGTTATGATTTTTAATTTAGTTATTTGTGGTTGTGTAATAATGGTGGAATTTGGGGGTAGTTTGAACAAACCTAGAGCTTGAGTGAAATGAAAAGAAGGGTTTTTGTGGAAGTGAAATAAATGAACATGGGGTTTGAAAATGAAGTCATGTGGTGTCAAAATGGTTGATTTTGGCACTTGGGTTTGATATTTTGAAAAGGTGATCTTTGCCATAAAATCATTGTCATATTTATTTGTATAAATAGTTGAAATTGGAGTTGTAAACATGGAATTGAGCGAGTATTGAAATAGGTGCTGGAATTGAGTATGTAATACTTTACATCTTCAAAAATTTTGAATAAATTATTAGTCTTGAGATTGTATATCTGCTTAGAAATATCTGTATTGGGCTATCGGTGGAGAATAGCTTTGAGTGTTGTAGAATTTGCATGAGGATTAGGTAAATTGAAACTAATCCATGGTTGGTTATCATTTAATACAATTATGTTTAGATACATTGCTTATGTATGATTGTTTGGGAGAAAAAAGAGGATGTTATCCCAGATAGGCAACCCAAGAGGGGGGTGAATTGGGTTATTAAAAATTTCACAATATTAAAAATAACACAATATTCAGAATTTTAATAAATAAAAAAAATAGAATAATAATTATCAATATAAAAGTAGGAGAGATAGGGAGAGAAAATCAAACACTACAATTTATAGTGGTTCGGCACGCCAGGCCTACGTCCACTCTCCAAGGAACCTCCTTGAGAATTTCTTTACTATCAATTGAATAAATACACCGCCAAGCTTGTGGATTTGGCACAGAACTTACTCTTATCTATTGAGCCTCACTCAACAATAAATGTCTTACCCTTACAAAATCTCTCACAAAAATAAGGAATAAGAATAAGTGGTACTTGAACCCACTTTTACAATAATTCTCTCACAAAGAGTAGATATGAAAGTGTAAGAACAAAGACTAGACTTAGATCTAAAAGTGAAAGAACAGAATACAATGTACTCAGAATTTTGGAGCTTAAGAAAATTTTCTCTTCAAGTTCTTGATTTTTTTCTCTACACACAACACTTCTATTTTTACACAAAAATATACCCGTTGGACGCTCCTTGCTGACGTCATGGCTTACATAAGCACGCTCCTAACGTCATGGCTTACATAAGCACACTCCTGACGTCATGGCTTACATAAGCACGCTCTTGATGTTATGGCTTACATAAGCACACTCCTTGATTCTAAATAGTCAACAAATGTTAATAATTAAAAAGATAAAAGTAAGACTACTTTTTTCTTTTCCTTTTGTTTATTTTTTTCAAATATGGAGCCATCGTTTTTGTAGACAATTTAATACAAAGTTCACAACTTTTAAACAAACAAATGATTTGCTCCATCTATATATATATATATATATAACTCCATCTTTTTCTTCTTGTTTGATTATAATACGATATAATCAATTTAGTGTAGTGTGATATGATATAATCAATGTAGTGTAAAAAGTTTAATAGCGCACGTGATGTATTCTATTTATATTATATGCATTATAATGTTCTAATCAAATATTTGCATGTAGAAAAATCTCTTTAATAATATTTATGATGGATCTGAAAATATATGCCCTCTTTAAAATATTATATATGTTGTAGAGATTTTAAACTAAATATATCCTACCACTACACATTTGGATATATCACTTTTGTTAAAAGAAGACAACTCATTAATATCATATTTGTCAAGATAATACAACCAATCAATCATTTTTGTCAAAATAATATAATTAACCAATTTTAATTTTGTCAAAAAGTGAATAGTGATCAGCCTAAATTTTCAAAAAGTGAATAGCAAAGTTTTCAAAAATATTTTTATTATAATATTTAACAAATATATATATTTTTAAAAGATAATATTTTGTGTCAAATAATATGTATATTAAAAAAATCTAAATTGTTACAAATAATATTTTAGACATCATCAAAATTAAATAGTATGATTAACAATCTCCCCCTTTTTGATGATGGCAATATTTGTATGGATTTGACACAAAATAAAATTAACAAAATATTTGATAACCCTGCAACACACTGCAACATATAATTTTCAAAAGCAAAATCATATTTTTTCTCTCCCTTTGACATCATCAAAATAAAAGATAAAAAGATGAAACAAACACATTTGATAAAATAATCTAAGCGGCCAAAAATAAAATAATTGGCCTTCTGCCTTGTCGGAATCATTGTGGGGATTGTGGAGCATCTCGAGCACAAAAAAAATTGACAAACAAAATATTTAAGCAGATATGCATCGAGTAATGGATCGATGGAGTGTATAAAAGTGACACGGATCATAGGCAAAGATATGAAATCATCAAGTGTTGGAGAGAAAAATTTGTTTAAGCTTTTTTTGTAATCATGTCATTCCTTACCTTATCTATTAATGAGTCGGACCTGCATGAGGTGCCTGTAATGCAGGCAAATGAGAGAGTAACAGTGGTGCAAGCACAGGCTATGCCTGTAAATGAGGGTTCTAGTGTTATTGGTAGTCGAAATGATTTCGATGCTATTAATAATACTATGGCTCTTAGTACACAGGCCATGACTGCAGTTTCTAATATGGCGCGACGATTACAAGCAAGAGTACAAGAAAATCAGCAATGAAGAGATGAGGTGTGCTTGTTAAAACAATAAGTAGTTAACATGTGTAAGGAGAAGAAAGAGCTAAAAAGGAAAAATGCACAGTTGAAGAATGCAATGCATTATTATGCAACGGTGATAATGCCAAGGCTCACAGAAATCGAAAATAGAGAGAAGCATATAAAAGAGGCTCATGAAAAATTGTTGAGAGAAGTGAAAAAGAAAAAATCTGTGAAGCCTTCTGAAAATTTACATGTAATCGAGTAATATTTTCTTTTTCTGAAATAAAATTGCGAGCATTTCTTCCTTTTATTTATTTATTTATTTATTTATTTATGTTATTTTTTATTTTTATTATTATTATTATTATTATTATTATTATTATTATTATTATTATTATTATTATTTATTTTTTATTTTGTCTTTGCACAAAAAAAATTTGTTTGTTGGTGCAGATAAGGAGAAAAAAAAATATGTATATATACTCCCCCTAAAATTATGCACAAAATATACACACGCCTTTTTTTTATATATATATATTTTTATAATGATTGTTAATCTCAAAATATATGAGTCTCCCACTGAATTAATGCACTAAAAATTACATGAATTTGAAGAAACAAATTACCAATCTATAATACCAAGGACCATTAAGATCCGGCCATAAACAACTACATCAAGTGCACTAGCATAAAAGGAGAAAATAAAAATAAAAACAATTTCTTCAGACAAGGTAAAAGCAACGATTATTAAATCCAAGAGAATTTGGAGCACATACAACAAGTAAAAAAATATAACACAGCGCAACAAGAATTTCAACATGTTGGTCGGTGATGACCTTGATGATCGGAAGAAATGGAGAAAATTGGGTAGATCGGTGACGAATTTGTGTAGATCGACAATGGATCTTGATGGATCAGTCTGTAGACGTCCCCAAACGTCCCGGGAGGGAAATCCCGATTTGTTCATTTGGGCTTACTACAGTTCGGACTCAAATTGTCACGGTTCTTAATCTGAACCAAAGAGTCCAAATCTGGCAAATCGTTTTGGAAAACAAATTTTTGTAAAGAAGTGCCAAACAAAGACTGCTTTGCCAGATACAGAGTCGCCACCTAAATATTTTATTTTGAGAGAATTTAGGAAACCCTGACTCGTTTGCCTAAGGCCACATGTTCGTCATCACCAGAGTTGCCTCGGCTCGGGAACTTAGGTACGATTGGAGAAGGTCAGCTATGAGAACCCCCTCTCGTCCGATCCGAAGATCGGCCTCTACTAACCATGATATCTTGTTTGAAAACATTATGCGTTCTTATTCCGGTTATTAGCCTAGATTTACTATGTGATGCGCACAGCATGACAAATATAGACTGAGTCGCCTGAATTGGGACAAAGCATCGCATATCCATTTGTTTGGAAATCGGTTTGAAATTTACTACTCGCAAGTAGGCTAAAACATGTATTTCGACGAGTTGTTCCAACTCAAACAATCCAACCTTCACCCACAGGCATTCAGGCAGATATATCACATAAGCATATAGCCTCATGGTAAGCATGCTAATATGGCAGCACTCACACGCATGCAAGATGCTAAAGCATAAGAGCTTACCTAGTACTCCAAACCAAAACAGAAGCTAGTTAGTAATCAAATGCATGATCCTAGTTCATGTTAAGATGGCTAATGCAACACATACAGAATACAACTAGAATGGGCTCGGCTAATCTAAGAATGGCATGTGAAATGCGACAACTCGATACACGTATTCAAGTTGGAATGGAAATACTATGCAGTTAGTATGATGTGCCGAGCCCGGTGCATGCAAGACTGATGAATGATGCACGCATGCATAGCATAAGGTATGCTAAATTAAACATGCCCTAAACTAACCATCGAAAGCTAGTAAATAAAAGGGAAGAAAGACGTGGAGTTGGAAGACATACACACACTCACGCACACTTAATACACAATTGCCCTCACTCGGAGGGTCCGAATAAATAATACAGATTTAACTAATTAACTAGCTGACTAACTAATTAATTAATTACAAAACTTCTAATTAATCAACAAATTAATTACAGAAAGAAGGTGGCTGCAGCCCCGCCTCGGAATGAAGGGATGATGCATGCTCGATTTGCCGCGCCCGAAAACCCGGTACCATGCCACTATTGCCTCTGTTTACACTGCCTTGCTCCTCTGAAAGATATGAAAGTTTCCAAAACTGCTTTGAACTTCCTCCTGAGTGTTTTGGATTTCCACCGGCCAAGGAATATGATCACCGGCCATGGGAATATGCTCATCGGCTAAATATTGGGCCATCGGCTGGACACTGATGGTCGGTCGACACTACAAATGGCCGGCCGGCTATTTCTTCCTGCAGAATCCTATAGTTGGCAGCAGCAGAGGACAAGCAGTGTATGGCATGGAATTTTCAAACAAATGTGAGCATGGCCACACTCCCTATCATGCAATGGACTCAAAGGAGCGTGGCTCTCGACCCTCGGGCCATCAATTATGCAATTTGATGCATGATGGCCTAAGAGGCCAAGTTTGCCATTCAATGTAAATGCATGCACAATAGAAATGAATGCTTCATGCCCTATCATGTTGAGGTCAAGGGCATTGAAGACCGAGAAGTGAGACGTGTTTCGTCACTTTAAGTACGAACACGCCTCATTCCTCAAATTTGGTTTGACACCCCAAACCAAACAAGATGCAATGCATATATGCCATATACAATGCAAAGTGATGCAACTCATGCAAGGCAATATGAGCATGCTAAGCTAATGCAACATGACACTACTTACTTATGCAAGCTAAACTAATGCAATATGAACATGTCAAGCATACAACAAGACTATGTGATGCACTCAACTAAACAATATGCAAACATGCAAACAAGATATAATGTAAGCATGCAACTAACGTAATACAACATGCATCATGCTAAGCATGCAACTATATACAAGAGTGGTCTTAAACTGAAATGGGAGGCCTCAACCATTTCCCAAAACAGTGGCCGAAAGTGGTGGAAATGGTGAACAAATGCTCATGCAAACATGCATACCAATGGGCCTAAGACTAAGGCATAAAAAGGAGCATTCTACTACAACTATTATGACCACTCATGGCATGGACTAAGCAACCAAAAGCAGAGTTTCTATGCATCAAAATATGCCCCAAAACCCACTGATATGGCAGCCCCAAAGACTTAAACACATAAGTATGCACAATGGCTTATATATGGAGCATAGGATCACATCTCTTTAAAGCATTGAAAGGATAACAAAATGCAAACATGTAAGCATAAAACATGGACTAAAATGACCTAATAAGTGATTCCAAATCACTGAAATAGCCAAGATAATGCATGCTAATGACTCACACACCCGATGCCAACATTCTAGAATGCAAAGAGACTATACAAAGCATGAAAGGCATGACCAAATCAACACCCAACAGACCTCAAGCATGATGAAACATGACCAAAAGCTTCACAAAGTTAGGCAAAAACATGCAAGCATGATGGTCTAATGGCAAGATGCACTTCTAGGCAAAATGGGGGAATACAAGGCAAGTGTATAATGCATGAAATGGACCATTAATCCAACCAAAAAAAGAGGCATATTATGACCTAACAACACCCAAAAATCTCTAAAATGGAGCCAAAGACAACTACTCATGCATGCTACCATTATGAGCCAAAAACATGGACAAAAGAGACACAAAGGGAGAGGCGTGTCCCTCCCTTATGCGAGACCTCAAAACCTCTTCTTGACCACTGAAAATCCTTTGGATTTCAGTGGTGAGAAGACCAACACACGAAGGTATTCAAAGCTCGACCAAAGAAGGCACAAAAGGGCCAAACAAGGCCTAAGAGGGGAAGGTCGACCCCCAACACCAAAATGACCTTAATGAAACATCTTAAGCATGCAAATACAAGACTTTTTTCAGTTATACCCAAAGTTCAAAACAGCATGCAAAGTGGGGTAAAAGCTAATGCAAGATTGGGGAATATAAAGCAATAATGTTACCCTTGAAGAATACTTCAAGAACAGCAAGTCCAACCCCCTTCTTCTTATCAAAACCAGCTCAAAACTTTAAGAACAAACCCTCAACACCTCCAAAGTCGAAGTATGGTGTAATGCTAGGTGACTTAGTGCAAAACTAAGAACAAAACACACTTTTTGGCCCTCAAACACACACAAATGAAAAAAGAGGGGGAGATATAGAGAGAGAGTGGAGTATATATCAAATATATATGTATTATCTCTGGTTTTACTAAACCTCCTCAAAGAAGAGGGAAAGTCTCCTTATATAGAGCAAGATGGAGGCTTAAGCTTCCAAGAGAAGCTAACAAAAGGGGTCAAGGCTTCTTAAAGAAGCTAAGGCAAAGGGGCCAAGACTTCCTTAGGAAGCTGAGACAGGTGTCTAAGCTTCTTGAGGAAGCTAAGACAAAGGTTCAAGCTTCCCCGAGAAGCTAGACCAAAAGGGTGCAAAGGGTGCTGTACGGGGAGCAAATATTCCGGCAAGCCCATACTCCTTTCTTCCGAGCTCCGTCTCTGTCCGATCACCTGCGAGCAAATAACGATGAGCTACCCGGCGATGTGTGGCCGGAAAACCCCTCCAACGATCAAGTTAGAACACACACGCAGGGGATAGATAGAGAGAAAGGAGAGTTGGGTGTAAGTATTTCTCTTACCAAATGTTCATCTGTCTGCGTATGGGGGGCGCATACCCGCTTATATACCTTCTGCGCCCAAAATCTACTCTCATTAGTCTCTCGACACCTGGTGCTACTATCCCATCTGTCAGCAAAAATCTCGCTGAACACCACCTAACCCAACTGCCAGCCCACTCTACTGGGAGCTCAGCAGCCGGGCTGTAGCTTCTCGGCTGCCAACAGCCATACTGCACTTCAAGACCAAGTGCTTCCAATAACCGAGCTTCGTTTCAGCCGTGCTCGACCACATTCCGGCGACGCCGAGCACGGGATTGGTCATTCCGGTCAACCAAAGGCCTTCCTGCCGAGCTTCAGGCACGAATCTTATTGCCGAGCTATGGGTGCGCGCCTTCCGACCGAGCAACGCACGAACCGTGAAGCCCTTCTAGGCCGCGGACGTCTCAGCCGAGCTCTCACTTGACCGGCCTTCATACCAAAAGAGCCCAAGTAGCTCGGCTTCGCAGGCCCTTTGCCATTACTGAGCAAAACCACGGCACAATCTTGAAGCCAAATACCTCGGCCCAATCTTGTTTGGCCGAAACTAGATCATAAATCTCCCTCTCAATTGCCCCTTAATTTTGTCCGCGCTAGCGTGACTGGGATTACATTACAAGGCCGGGCTAGGCTTTTTGCTCGGTGATCCACGTTCTTCGGCAAGGAACTCCAAGGAAGATGAGCAAGGTTCGCTCGGCGACTTCCCTCTTGGCGAGCAAGATCAGCTCGGCCAAGGAACTCCAAAGAAGGGGAGCAAGGTCCGCTCCGTGACTTCCTTCTTGGCGGACAAGATCAGCTCGGCCAAGGAACTGCAAAGAAGGCGAGCTAGGTCCGCTCCGCAACTTCCTTCTTGGCGGACAAGATCAGCTAGGCCAAGGAACTCCAAAGAAGGCGAGCAAGGTCCGCTCCGCCACTTCTTTCTTGGCAGACAAGATCAGCTCGGCCAAGGAACTCCAATGAAGGCGAGTAAGGTCCGCTCCGCGACTTCCTTCTTGGCAGACAAGATCAGCTCGGCCAAGGAACTCCAAAGAAGGCGAGCTAGGTCCGCTTCGCGACTTCCATCTTGGCAGACAAGATCAACTCGGCCAAGGAACTCCAAAGAAGGCGAGCAAGGTCCGCTCCGCCACTTCTTTCTTGGCGGGCAAGATTAGCTCAGCCAAGGAACTCCAAAGAAGGCGAGCAAGGTCCGCTCCGCGACTTCCTTCTTGGCAGACAAGATCAGCTCGGCCAAGGAACTCCAAAGAAGGCGAGCAAGGTCCGCTCCGCGACTTCCTTCTTGGCGAACAAGATCAGCTCGGCCAAGGAACTCCAAAGAAGGCGAGCAAGGTCTGCTCCACGACTTCTTTCTTGGCGGACAAGAACAGCTCGCCCAAGGAACTCCAAAGAAGGCGAGCAACATCCGCTCCGCGACTTCCTTCTTGGCGAACAACATTAGCTCGGCTGAAACTTCGGAGTTGAACAAATCATCAACCCGTCAGCCGGAGTAAATCATCTCGGCTGGAACCTCGGAGTTAAACAAATCATCAACTCGCCAGCCGGAGTAAAACATATCGGCTGGAACCTCGGAGTTGAACAAATCATCAACTCGCCAGCCGGAGTAAAACATCTCGGCTGGAACCTCGCAGTTGAGCAAATCATCAACCCGTCAGCCGGAGTAAATCATCTCGGCTGGAACCTCGCAGTTGAGCAAATCATCAACTCTTCAGCCGGAGTAATTCATCTCGGTTGGACCCTCGGAGTTGAGCAAATCATCAACCCGCCAGCCGGAGTAAAACATCTCGACTGGAACCTCGCAGTTGAGCAAATCATCAAGTCTTTAGCCGGAGTAAATCATCTCGGCTGGACCCTCGGAGTTGAGCAAATCATCAACCCGTCAGCCAGAGTAAATCATCTCGGCTGGAACCTCGCAATTGAGCAAATCATCAACTCTTCAGCCGGAGTAAATCATCTCGGCTGGACTCTCGGAGTTGAGCAAATCATCAACCCGTCTGCCGAATTAAATCATCTCGGCTGGAACCTCGCAGTTGAGCAAATCATCAACTCTTCAGCCGGAGTAAATCATCTCAGCTGGACCCTCGGAGTTGAGCAAATCATCAACCCGTCAGCCGGAGTAAATCATCTCGGCTGGAACCTCGCAGTTGAGCAAATCATCAACTCTTCAGCCATAGTAAATCATCTCAGCTGGACCCTCGGAGTTGAGCAAATCATCAACCCGTCAGCCGGAGTAAATCATCTCGGTTGGAACCTCGCAGTTGAGCAAATCATCAACTCTTCAGCCGGAATAAATCATCTCGGCTGGACCCTCACAGTTGAACAAATCATCAACTCTTCAGCCGGAGTAAAACATCTCGGCTGGACCCTCGGAGTTGAGCAAATCATCAACCCGTCAGCCGGAGTAAAACATCTCGGCTGGAACAGAAGAGCAGGCCCCTCATCCACTATTATTTCAGACACAGCAAAGCTCTTCAGCAAAAGTAATTCACTTCTATTACATTGACAAAAAGAGTATTTGCATTCAGAAGTGTAGGGGAGACAAGTCCCTCAAAAAATTACATAAGGCCGCATTCCATGGCTGGGGTACGCCTTTGCCATCCAAATCTTCTAAGTGGTATGCCCCCTTGCCCGGTTATCTTGTAAGGCTCTTCCTAGTTTGCCCCTAGCTTGCCTTCACTCGGCACTAGTGCGTTGCCCATGACCTTCCTTAAAACCCAGTCGCCCACTTGCCCGTTGCCATCGAGGTTGTCTCCGCGGTGGACGTCGCTGCATCATCCTCTACTCGGATGTGCTCATTGATTCGCTGCATTAGTTGCCCCATGGATGGCGGCTGGTTCATTGTAAGCGAGTCCCTCAGCCAATGTCCGATTGGGAGACCGCGCTTGTATTGGGTGATTGCCAGGTTGACCGGGCAATCTAAGATCTCGTTGAAGGTTTCCCAATATCTAGAGTTGTATGCCTTCAGTGTGTCGCTCGGCTCCATCTTGACACTGAGAAGGTGGTCAACTTCCTTTGGCGTTTTGGTGTTGGTTTTGAAGCGTGTCACAAAAGCTTCGGCCAACTGCTGCCACCTTTCTATGCTCCCCTCCGGCAGCCTCTCAAACCATTTCAAGCCCAGCTCGCCCAAACTTGACGGGAAGATAAGGCACATAAGAGCGTCATTTCGCCTATGTCCGGCCATGACCTGTAAGAAGTAGCTTACATGCATATAGGGATCGGTTTTTCCGTCGTAGAGCGTGAACTTAGGCTGGTGGAAGCCCGCGGGAAGCGGTGTTGTTTCTATCTCCACGGAGAAAGGGGTGGCGCTCAACCTTGCCAAGTCGGAATCCACAAGGAGTGGTGCCACTAGGCGGTGTGGAGGCATTCCGACCTCCTTGCTGGCGTGAGCCCCGTAGGATAACCGTTGGAAAGTCGGTATCCTCTGTGCCTCCCGCCGGCGAGCCCGCTCCTTTAAGACCGCCCGTAAATCCTCTGAATGAGCGGAGTAAGAGTACCTCAACGTCGTCACCAGACGTGAGGGCCGGTAGGTACTGTCTTGCGCGCTAGACTTCTCTGCATGCACGTCGGAATCACCAACCTGGTAACTTCTGGTAATAGAAATGGATGGAGTGCGTCGCTGACTCCGACCGCCTGAACAGCAGGATGGGGTGCGCTCACTGTGGTCACCCACTCCAGCTACACCCTTCCCTTTGACATGCCGTTTGAGCTCCTCCATCTCCGCTGCCATTTGCCGGATGACAGCGTCTTGGTCCCTCAACTTGTGTTCCAGACGTTGGGCATGTGATTCTCTCCGCCGCCGATGACCGTCCGGACTTCGTGAATGACCATAACTTCTTCCGCGCTTATCCCGCGCGTCTCCTAGCTGTCCTCTGGTGGGCGTCTCCAAGTCCGCCATTGGATGGATGGCGGGAGGTCCCTCTCTCCTTCGGGTATATTCCGGGGTGGCTTCGTCTATGGCAGACAACGGAAACTCATCGTTGTTCGCCATGGACGGCGATCAGACGAGCCTGGAAGACAAGGTTTTGTCTGTCAAGCTTCCCACAGACGGCGCCAATTGTACGGGGAGCAAATATTCCGGCAAGCCCGTACTCCTTTCTTCCGAGCTCCGTCTCTGTCCGATCACCTGCAAGCAAATAACGATGAGCTACCCGGCGGTGTGTGGCCGGAAAACCCCTCCAACGATCAAGTTAGAACACACACGCAGGGGATAGATAGAGAGAAGGGAGAGTTGGGTGTAAGTATTTCTCTTACCAAATGTTCATCTGTCTGCGTATGGGGGGCGCAGACCCGCTTATATACCTTCTGCGCCCCAAATCTACTCTCATTAGTCTCTCGACACCTGGTGCTGCTATCCCATCTGTCAGCAAAAATCTCGCTGAACACCACCTAACCCAACTGCCAGCCCACTCTACTGGGAGCTCAGCAGCCGGGCTGCAGCTTCTCGGCTGCCAACAGCCATACTGCACTTCAAGACCAAGTGCTTCCAATAACCGAGCTTCGTTTCAGCCATGCTCGACCACATTCCGGCGACGCCGAGCACGGGATTGGTCATTCCGGTCAACCAAAGGCCTTCCTGCCGAGCTTCAGGCACGAATCTTCATGCCGAGCTATGGGTGCGCGCCTTCCGACCGAGCAACGCACGAACCGTGAAGCCCTTCTAGGCCGCGGACGTCTCAGCCGAGCTCTCACTTGACCGGCCTTCATACCAAAAGAGCCCAAGTAGCTCGGCTTCGCAGGCCCTTTGCCATTACTGAGCAAAACCACGGCACAATCTTGAAGCCAAATACCTCAGCCCAATCTTGTTTGGCCGAAACTAGATCATAAATCTCCCTCTCAGGTGCAATTCTTCCATACACGTGTATGGAGGACAGGTCTGTGCACTCCAGCTGGCACAGCTGGCATGCATAATGCCTGAAAAAGGCGAAAAGGGGGTGCCGGCCAAAAAAAGAGACCACCGACCAAATGCATGGTCGGCCAACCACACAAAATGCCGATACACCTCAAATAAGTGCCGACCGACCAAACATTTGGTCGATAGGAAAAATGAAAGGCCGGTGGCTTCATGCCATGGTCGGTGGGTTTCAGGGATGGCTAACAAGCCTCTTCCCATCCTCAGAAGCACAAAACACAAGTCCCTGGTGCAAAACCAAGCACAGAACAGGCAAGTTAAGAGATCCTGAGGCAGGGTGCGCAGCCGAGGCCTCTGGGAACTCAAAATGAACACGAACATGGATTATCACCGAGCGTTCGAACGGTGACGTCCAAGTCTTGAGGACGGTCAAAAATGGGGTGTCTACAGTTGTCCCTCTTTGACAGAACTCGAAAGTCATAACATTGACGGGAGTGAATGTCAAAGCCCAAAGACGACCCATTTTTTACAAGGCCGAAGACTTAGACAAAGCATACAAGCCACAGATAAAGATATGCGCCCGAAGGCAGGGGCAAAATGCATGACAATGCACAGAGCCGAGCACAACTTATGATCATGCAAAGAAAGCTGTAACGAAGCATATACATGCAATAAATGCAACAGTTTAAGCAGTCTAATCATAAATCCAACTACATTACAATGCAGAAAGGATGTAAGAGAATTATGTAATTCTCGCTACGTTTCACGCAGAGAATACAATACCTGTACGGTTCGCCTGGTCGCTCCAGCTTCAAATGAACCGTACATACAATATCGTGCCTGTAAGAGAAAGAAAACTTAACAGGTACAATATTGTTAGCAGTATGCATAACAATGCAATTGAAAGTGCGTGACAACGTAAACCAAGTGGGAGGCATAACAATGCGACTCGGGGCAAGCATAACAATGCTATGAAGGCACAAACACATGTAAGTAAAGAACACGTGACAACGTGCACAATGCGTGAAGATGTAGACACACGTAAGTAAAGCACACGCGACAACGTGCACAATGTGTGAAGATGTAAACACATGTAAGTAAAGCACACGCGACAACGCATACAATGTGTATAGACGAAACTTGAACACATATAAGTAAGGCAATACACGACAACGCATGCAATGTGTATAGAAGAAACTTGAACACATGTAAGTAAAGCAATACGCGACAACGCATGCAATGTGTATAGAAGAAACTTGAGCACATGTAAGTAAAGCAATACGCAACAACGCATGCAATGTGTGTTAAAGGGAACTTGAACACATGTAAGTAAAGCATTACGCGACAACGCATGCAATGTGTATAAAAGGAACTTGAACACGTGTAAGTAAAGCAATACGCGACAACGCATATAATGTGTATAGAAGAAACTTGAACACATGTAAGTAAAGCAATACGCGACAACACATGCAATGTGTATAAAAGGGACTTGAACACATGTAAGTAAAGCAATACACGACAACGCATGCAATGTGTATAGAAGAAACTTGAACACATGTAAGTAAAGCAATACGCGACAACGCATGCAATGTGTATAAAAAAGAACTTGAACACATGTAAGTAAAGCATAACGCGACAATGCATGCAATGTGTATAAAAGGGAACTTGAACACATGTAAGTAAAGCATAACGCGCGACAATACATGTAATATGTATAAAAGGGAACTTGAACACATGTAAGTAAAGCATAACGCGACAACGCATGCAATGTGTATAAAAGGGAACTTGAACACATGTAAGTAAAGCATAACGCGACAACGCATGCAATGTGTATAAAAGGGAACTTGAACACATGTAAGTAAAGCATAACGCGACAACGCATGCAATGTAAGTAAAAGAGAACTTGAACACATGTAAGTAAAGCATAACGCGACAATGCATGCAATGTGTATAAAAGGGACTTGAACACATGTAAGTAAAGCATAACGCAATAACGCATGCAATGTGTATAAAAGGAACTTGAAATGTGCGCGACAATTACAGTTAGAACAAAGCAATGCAATACAGCATAATTGAAGCGATTTGTGGAATTCACAAGATATATAAAAGGATAGGAGGAAGGATACTCTTTGCACGCGCCGAACATCACACACAGAAGATATGGCTCGAGGTCAACACGAAGGCCAGTAAACGTTAGAAAGTGTACTTTCTTATACTGTCTTGAGTAATGAAGGTGCCAAACTACATAATTGACCCGAATCAGGGCACGGGATGTGCATTGCCCAAAAAAGGGGGGGTTACCGGTATCAATCCCGATACTTTGCTGCCCTGCTCTCCTTTTGCTTTACTTTCCTTTTTTTACTGTTAGTTTCAAGCACATTGCACTGCCTCAAGCAGGCTTTACTTTTTCAAGACTGTGTATTTTTGCAAAGACATGATGGAAATGAAACAGCTATTTTGTTCAAAAAGGTGTTACACTTGTACTTTCTACGCATCGCACAACAATGTGAATGAAATTGAACTTCGTTTGAAAATTAAGTACTTGCATCATAATAATCAGGTAGTGAACCGACTTACAACTCGATAAGCAAAACAAAGAAACTCGATAAGCTAACCAAGTGCGAGTACAACTCGATAAGCAAATATACAACAACTCGATAAGCCAATAGGCGTGACTCCGCAAAATCAACCACTAAAGACACTAGAAGTGGAACCAGTCACAAGTTTTCAGCATTTTCAGCAGATGGACAAACCCCGAGGATAGGAGGGAAGGCCATCGGCCAAATAAAGAGGTCACCGGCCAAAATAAATGGCCACCGGCCATTATAACTAGCCGATCGGCCAAACATGGTGGTCGGTCGGCACTATTTATGGTCGGCCGGTCAAAATGGCAAGAACCACCAGAATATTGACACCTATCCTCCACCTACCTTATCCTCTACAAAAGGCCTCAACTTCGTAGTTTTTTCTCAATTCAACACTGATTTTGCTCCAAATGGAAGAGTTTCTTGCCCAGAATCTCATGGCTTGGATTGCCAACTTGGACGGCTCGGAAAAGCTGAATTTCCGAGGCTTCCGCATAAATGCACTATTCACTCTGAGTCGTACCCCACTGCACTTTCCGTTCCTTCATGCCGTGGCAAGGTTTTGGAACCCGGTAACACATGTCTTTAGCTTTGGCGGGCAAGAGGTATCTCCTACCTTCGAGGATTTCCAAGCTTTGATGGAATCTGAGCGCAACGAAGAAGTCTTGCCTCAGCTTCGTTTCGGCCACGCCCAAGCCTTAGGACGAATGTGTGGGCTCACGATGCACGATGCTCGCTCTTTGATTTGTGACGAAATGCTAGATGTTCCGAGTTTGATTTTCCGATTTTTTGATGCCGGTGACTGCGGTGATCATCATTGGCAAGGCTTTCGGTGACACGCCCTTTGTTTGTGCATGCTATCTCATTTCCTGTTTGCCTCGAGCTCCGGAGGGTCTAGTGTCTGGTTGATCGAGGTTGCCCAAGGTTTGAAGGAGGACAAGAGCTGCATTGCCATGATATTAGCTAAAACATTAATGGGCTTGGACGCTTTCCATTGCCGAGAAACGACCAGATTTGTGGGGACTCCACTACTGCTGCAGGTAATGTTTCCCACCCAATCTCACATATGTATTGCTCACATCACTCGGCTCTCAAGCTCGATTTTTCTCACAAAACCCTTTTCTCACTTTTCTCTCATCGTACATCTCTCTATTCTTTATTCTCTCATTTTTCATCCCTTCCCAGATGTGGTTGATGGATAAGTTGCAGATTGTGGACTCTTGCCCAGCGTACTCAGCTCGCGGCTACTTTTTCCGGCAACGCCTAGTCGATACCCTTGATGAGGGCTGGTGGTTCAACTGGATGTGCAATTTGTCCGCAGATCGTATTGCTTGGCGGTGCCCTTAGCTCAACCTACCGGCAATGAGCTACAGCATGTCCCGGCAGACTGGGATTCAGTTGATTGGCTTAACTCACTGTGTGTTCTACTTCCCATTCCGGTTCCAACGCCAGTTCGGTCATGACCAGATTTGCCTGCCAGAGGGGATAGAGTACCCAGCTGTATTTCCGGTCCGAGGCGCACAGCTTGCTCGATATGCCACGGCATGGGGAACTAGAGAGCTCCTGGCCCCCGCTCCCACTTTCAGTTGTACTTTGTCTGATGAGTGCATAGATTGGCTCAATGAGGGGGCACAGATTGGGCCCAGCTTGGCATCAGAGGCTTCGACCAGCTCTGGGAGGGGGCGTAGGAATACCTGACTTATCTATGCCCCGGATTTATTGCTTTATTAGTACTTTCAAGTTTTCTTTATGAATGTAATAAAAAGTAACTTCAATTTGTACGCAAGAGCAGGAGAACTCTGTATTGAAATCAATGAAATTGAAGGTTGTGGATACTGAAAATTTTCCGCTTTGGTCCAAAAATGGTCTAAGTTGTAAAAAGATTAATTTTGAACAAAGTCAACTTTTATTAAAACTTTTCAAAACCGTTTTCGGTATTGATCAAAACTGGACACACCTGAGATCTGTCACTGAAAGGCGCAACTCCGGATCCCAGCAACTAGAAAGTTGCCCCTAGTCTGAATAGTACCGCGGCACTGTAAAGTAACGGAAAGTTGCCCCTAGTCTGAAAAGCACTGCACCGGAGACCACAACCAAACTCTTGAATGTTGAATAGACAAAGATGGCCGAGATGATCAAATGGAAAAAGTTGATCAGGGAAAAGTTTATGGCTGAACTTCAGGATGAAGTTGCCTACGTATCCCAAAGATGGGAATCAAGCCTTACGTAGTTCAGGCTCGGGTTCACTCGAGTATTTTCACTCTCCTTTTGCGCTCTAACTTTTGCCAAGGCCACCCTTTGCGGGTTTTCAACCTTGCGAGCTCAATTTTTATAATTTCAAATTTTCCATGCTCTAACTTTTGCCTAGGTCGCCCTTTCAGGTTTTCAGCCTAGCGAGCCTCTTGGGGGTAATATTTCTTCAACTTGTCCATTTTGATTGGTTGTGAGAACTCTAGGCCATCTAGGTCCATCAGAACGACAGCTCCACCCGACCAGATAGACTTGATGATGTAGAGACCAGTCCAATTGGGTCTGAACTTGCCCCTAGGGTCGTGGATGGGAGCTCAGTTATCCAAGAGCACCAAATCTCCTTCCTTCAAATTCCTGGACTAAACTTTCTTATTGAAAGCCCTGGCAATTCTGCGCTGATAACCTTGAACATGGTGCAGTGCTTTCAGTCTTCTTTCGTCAAAGAGCATGAGTTCCTCAAACTTGCTCTGCTGCCAATCTACCTCGGCTGTCTAACACTCAGCCAGCACTCTCAAAGACGGAACCTCAATTTCAATAGGTAGAACAGACTCCATCCCATAAACCAATGAATATGGAGTCGCCCTAGTAGAAGTTCTAATTGAAGTTCAGTAGCCCCACAGAGCAAACGACAACTTATCTGGCCAGTCCCGGTAGGTTTCCACCATCTTCTGCAGCATTGGTTTGCGGCCGGTATGTGGATGACTTATGAAAAGCCACGTTGTATCTGTCCAACAAGTCAATCACTTCTCTCTTGAAGTGGGAACCGTTATCTGAAATTATCTCATTTGGGACCCCATAACGATAGATGATGTTGTTTCTAATAAACTTTGCAACGTGCGACACCTTCAACACCGCATAAGATTGGGCCTCAACCCACTTCGTGAAATAATCTATCGCGACTAGGATGAACTCATGTCCATTCGACCCCTCCGGAGTGACAGCCTCGATCACGTCGATTCCCCAAACCGAAAATGGTCATGGCGAAGTCATATTATACAGCTTCGACAGTGGAATGTTCATGCGGTTTGTATGGATCTGACATTTGTGGCACCGCCGAACAAAGCCGATACAATCCTCCTCCATGGTAGACCAGTAGTAACCCTGTCTGAGTATCTTCCGAGCCAACATCACCCCGTTCATATGTGCACCACATTCCCCTCCATGGATGGCCTCTATCAGGCGCTTCGATTTTTCAGCTTCTATGCACAGCTTATGCATTCCCAGATGACCTCTCTTATACAGCTTACCCCCGCAGATGATGAACTGAATGGCCATTCTTCTGACTGCCCTTTTATCCTTGGTATTTACCCCTGGTGGATACACTTCCTTCTCCAAGAAGTTCCAAATGTCGTAATACCAAGGGTTCTCGTCCTGAACCTCATCTATGGCAGCAATTGATTCATATGCTGGCGCAAACTTCTGGTCAATGATGATCGGACGCATCCGGACTCCAAATGGGATGTCTATCATGGAAGACAGAATTGCTAATGAATCTGCGAACCTGTTGTTCTCTCTTAATAGATGAGCAAAATTTAGCTTCTCAAACCGAGGAATTAACAAGTCCAAGGTCTGGTGGTACATTATCATCTTTTCTTCTTTGATTTTCCAGTCCCCTTTTGCTTGAGACACAACAAGGTTCGAGTCCCCGATGACGTCCAACCGCTTTGCCCCTGGTTCTAGGGCTGCTTCTAGACCAGCAATGCATGCCTCATATTCTGCTTTGTTGTTCGAGACTTTGAACCGGAGTTTGAAGGCTAGAGGGATACGGGAATTGTCGAGTGCTATCAGTAACACCCCTATCCCATACCCGTACTGGTTTGACGCTCCGTCAAAGTACATCGCCCAAGTTTCATCCTCGATGTGCAAAATGGCCTCATCTGGGAATAAGTACTCAATTGCTTCACCTCCTTCCACTGGATGATCGGCTAAGAATTCTGTTACTACTCTTCCCTTGACTGACTTGCGCGTCACATATTTTAGATCGAATTCGGAAAGCAACAGCAACCAACAAGCTAGCCTACTCGTAAGTGTCGGTTTCTCGAAAAGATATTTGATGGGATCCAACCGTGAAACCAATATTACAGAGTGAGCTAGCAGGTAGTGCTGCAGCTTCCTGGTAAACCATACCAAGGCTAAGCAAGCCTTTTCCAACGGTGTGTAGCGAGTCTCATACTCTAGCATCTTCTTACTCAGATAGTAGATGGCTCTCTCCATCTTGTCCTCTGATTCTTGTGCAAGCATACAGCCCATTGTAGTCTCAGTTACTGAAAGGTACAATATCAACGGTCTCCCCGGCTTTGGTGGTGACAATACGGGTGGGTTCTGTAAGTATTTCTTGATCTGTTCAAAAGCAGCTTGGCATCGGCCGTCCCACTGGAATTTCTTTCCTTTCTTCAGGAGACCAAAAAGTGGTTCACAAGTCAAGGTTAATTTTGAGATAAACCGTCTTATGAATTGCACTTTACCCAGAAAGCCTCGCACCGCCTTTTCAGTCCTTGGTGGTGGCATTTCTAAGATGGCCTTGATTTTGGAAGGGTCGACTTCGATACCTCTCTGTGTAATCAGAAACCCCAGCATTTTCTCTGCTGTAACACCGAACGTACACTTTTGAGGATTCAGCCGCAACCAAAATTCTCTGATCCTTTGAAACAACTTTTGCAAGGCGTTGTAGTGGCCCTCTCTTTCTTTGGACTTGACAATCATGTCATCCACGTACACCTCAACCTCTTTGTGGATTATGTCGTGTAATATCATGGTTGCGGCCCGTTGATATGTAGCTCCAGCATTCTTCAACCCAAATGGCATTACTCTGTAGCAATATGTCCCCCACGGGGTGGTGAAAGCAGTCTTCTCTCGATCTTCGGGTGCCATCACTATTTGATTGTAGCCTGAGAAGCCATCCATGAACAAAAGCAAAGCATGCCCCGCTGTGAAGTCCACCAATTCATCGATATGCGGTAAGGGAAAGTCGTCCTTCGAACTAGCTCTGTTCAAATCCCTGAAATCCACGCATACCCTGATCCTGCCATCCTTCTTCGGCACCGAAACAATGTTGGCCAACCAAGTCGGGTATTCAGATACTAGCAGGAACCCTGCGTCGATTTGTTTGGTGACCTCTTCCTTAATCTTGAGAGCCCAGTCCGAGCGGATCCTCCTAAGTTTCTGCTTGATGGGTCGGGCCTCGGGGTCAAGAGGGATCCGGTGCTGTACAATCTCAGGATCGATTCCAGGCATGTCTTCGTAGGACCACACGAAAACATCTTTGAAATCTTTTAATAAAGCGATTAAGCGTTCGCGTTCCTCCGAAGACAACGTGGACCCGATCTGGACCAGCCGCGGGTCCTTCTCAGTACCAATATTCACAGTAGTGATTTCATCCACTAAGGGTTTAACAAATCTTTCCTGCTCTTGTTCAATTAAGCGTTGCAAAATCGGAGGAATTTCTTCCTCGTTGTTTTCATCAAAATTTTGAAAGTCCTAATTTAAGCAATAAATCAAGGGCACAGAAAAGTACTCAGAAACCACATCCACATCATTCTCATTAAGCACATCCAAATCGTTCGATTCTTCTGTTACAACAGACTCAAAAGAGAAAGAAAAAGACGACCTGGACAGGACTATGGTATCCAGGTTATCACCCCCAGGATTACTGGACTCAGACTCAAACGAGCTGGAACCTGATTTCGACTCAACAGATTCGGTAGAATCAGACTCCGGCTTACTACCTGACCCGGTGCTGCTTGACAAAAATCCCTCTTCATAATGCCAAATGAGAGAGGGTGCGATGGATGCATCCAAAATGTTTGCTGGTAGGCCCACAGCAGTTTCATTCCCGATCATGGACACCGAGAAGTTATCCCCCAAGCACTTCTGTTCGATCGGAGGATCTGAAAGTAAACAAGCTAGTGCTACCCCCATTTCAATTTCAACGTCCTCAGACTCCACTTTCTTGCTCTGCTCAGCCTCAACTAATGGGCCCGTCTGCTCTTTGGCAACATCATCCCCAGATAACTGTAGGTCGAAGAAGATCTCAAACCCCGGCACGCGCTTCCTCTCCGCGTTCAACCATGGCTCTGGGAAGCCACAAAATGGAAAGTCCTCCCCCTCTAGAACGAAGCGTCCGTTTAGGGTACCCTGGATGGGTAGGTGCATTAACTCAAAAGGCTTCCCTGCCCTCTTTGCTTTGGCTCTCCCAGCCATCTCCTTACCCTTCCTTATCCAATCCTCTTTGGTGGGCAGATAACCCAAACCAAAGGTATGTGGGTTGTGTGGCACTTCGGCCAACGCTGCAACGCCCTTCCGGCCACTCTTTCCCAATCCCATCCCGGGGATGTGTTGGAGCTTGTTCATGAGGTACACTGATTGAGCACTGACATACAACCCCTCATTAATAGCCAAAATGTTCTGTACAACCTGGGCCTCGGCAAGGGTAAAACCCGACATGAACATATCCTCCATACCGTGCTCAATTTCCAAAACTGGCATAGATACTTCTGGTGGTGGATGGATCGATGAATTTCCAAAAACAATGGCTACTCCCTTCCCATGGGGGTATTTCACCATCTGATGCAAGGTGGACGAAACTGCCTTTACCTGGTGCAGCCACGACCGTCCCAGGAGTAGATTGAAAATGGCGGGAACCTCTAGGACGTGAAAGTCTACCTCATGCTGCCTCGACCCAACCTTGGTTTGAATTTCTACTATCCCCATTACTTCCTTGCTTGTGTTATCATACGCCCTTATCACCTGGGTTGTCGGCACAAAATCCACGGTCTTTAAACCGGTTGCATATGCAATTCTTACCGGGCACACATTGATGGCGGACCCTGTGTCGACAAGCACCACGGGTATCCATTTGTTTCTGCACTCCACAGAGATGTAGAGTTGCCTGTTATGGTTCGCACCCTCAGGTGGCAATTCCTTGTCAGAAAAAGTCAACATTGGGGTAGCTCCTCCCGGAAAAACTAAGCCCACCAGCTATTCAGGAGTGGTGTCTATTGCGAGCTTGGCCTTGTCCATGGCCGATAAGACAGCTTGTCGATGCACCCGCGATGCCATAAGCAATCCCCAGATGGAGATGTCTGCTTGTATCTTTTTCAACTGTTTCAGTACAGCCTCATCTTCAAGTTGCTTCTCTTTTTGCTTCTCTGCCTCCTTATCTTTCCCAGACGCCTCTGGCTGATCTAGGTGTGGAGGCTTGAAATATCGTCCACTCCTAGTCATATGGTCGACTTCACCAATATACCAGGTATCGTCTGGTTGATTGCTCCCCCAATCCTTATCCGTGTGGGCAAGACATAAATCATCGTCCTCCACCACATTCCATCGGCAACCGACAGACACCTGTCCGGCTCCATTTCTACTGTCCTTGTACTCACAGTATTTTCAGTCCCCTCATGGGCTTTAGTTTTTCTGATTCTCTCAGAATCCTCAAACCTTTCCTGTTCTAACTGCGTCAGTACAGCTGTCTGTTCCATAATTCCCATATTCAAAGTGCCCAGATCCCGAGCGAAATTCTTAGCACCGGCGCTCTCCGGCAATGCACTCCGACCCTCAGCCCTTCCGGCCACAACTGATGTCTTTGCCCCTGACGGGCCCCGTTCCTACTGAAATTCTTTGACAATGTCTGGTAAGTCATCAAGCCACCCGGTAGCCTCTACTGATTCCTCGAAATCTGACCAGTTGACGGCTACGTCCCCTGGGCTTTGTTCGTTAAAAAATTGGAGGTCAGCAAAGTCCCCTTCCACAGCTGCTAAGTCCTCTGATCTCTGATCAAATCTATCCCCTTGTATCACACAAAGCTCTGCCCTCTCTGGCAATTCCACACTTGATCTATCCTAGCCTACCGACAAAATGTAGTCACTCGGACTATACATCTCTCTGGGAAAACTCCCAGATTCCTCAGATTCTGACTCAACAATCACATTCTCCTCTAAAATCTCCCCTGTTCTGTCTTCGACAGTCACCACCATTGGTTCGGGTTGGGTTCTGGAGATGTCCAACATGCACAAGTCAGTGCAGTTAAGAAGGAGAACCTCCAGCTTGGGTAGGTGGGATGGGGTGATATATATGCTAGGATCGTAAGACACGACCCCAGTCTGGATAAAGTTGATTCTTTTGGGAGGTGGAGCTTGGTGGTGCGGTGGGAGAGGGTTTGTTGTGACATTGGGTTTTTCGGGAGGCACAATCACCCCATTATCAATGAGATCTTGAACCTCATGACGTAATCAGAAGCATTGGTCGGTGTCATGACCGCGCTGTTGGTGAAATGCGCAATATTTGGTTGGGTTGTGGGTAGGGGGAAGTTTTTCTGGCAATGGTCGCGGCTCTAGGGGCTTCAAGTACCCTTTTTTGATTAAAACCCCCAGAGCTTTGGACATGGGCATATATAGTGGAGCGAAGGTTCTTTGATTTTTGGGTTGGTATTTGGCTGTTTGTGTATTGCTTCCGGATGCACCGGAGAATGGCGTAGCTGCCATGGTTCTTGGAAGGGGGTTGGTGGTGACCATGCTCACTTCTGAGGCTCTTGTGGTTACAGCGCCACTCGGGCCTGCATTGGTGTTACGGTTGAAAGTTCTCCTGGGTTGCTCTTTATCATTGTCAATCAAGCCCTGCTTCAAGGCATCCTCAATCTGTACTCCCATCTCATGTAGATCCAAAAAGGTAGGGAAAGGGAGCACGATCATTTTCTACATCAGCTTAGGCTGGAGATTGCGTACAATCATCCGAATTTGATCTTTATCGGTGGGCCTTAGGGTTATCATTGAGGCCTTGGCCCTCCATCTGGTTATGAACTCCGAAAAGCTCTCCTTAGGTTCCTGCCTTGTCGTCTCGAGATCACGGGTCGTAATCTCGATTTACGTGTTATAAGAGTACTGTGCAATGAATGCCTCAGCCATCTCATCCCAGTTTCTCTTAACATCATCTTCTAATTTGGCGTACCAGATGGCCGCCACACCCGACAGGGTCCGGCCGAACAAAGATAGCTTCTGTAGTCTGGTGAGGCCCATCGGCCTTAAGATATCTGAAAACAACCGTAGATGTACCATGGGATCCTCGGATCCATCAAAACGGTCAATGTGTGGCATCTTGAATCGATCTAGCAGCGTCACAGCCGCGTCGGTATACCCGTCCTCGATATCTGGGATGGACTTTACCCCTTGGGACTTCTTGAACAACTTCTCAAGCTTACTCAACTTCAATGTTGTAGGGTCTACCTCGAACTCGAAGGGGGAGTCTGGTTGATTGATATGCGTGGGTGCCTTGGATAGTTACGGTAAAATCGGAGGCGGAGCTGGCCCCGTTGGGATGTTCGTATCTTCTTGGGCATTCTGGACGTTTGCCGTCTCCTCAGGTATCGGGACTCTTGTTGGGGGAGGAACCTGGTGTGAAGCAGATGCTCCGGTTTGCTGCTATAACCGGGTAATTAGCTCTATCTGTTGAGCCATAACAACGGCTTGCTGTTTGGCGAATTCTACTTGACGAACAGCGTCCTCTTGCTTGGCTTTCATGCTTTCCTGGAGCTGGCGCACCATGTCTTCCATCCCTGACATACTATCCTGATTTATCTGAACTGCCGGTGTATCTGCCTCTGTAGTAGGTTCGGAAATCTCAACCTGACTGTTCAAAGACCACTGATCTAGCAGTCTCGGTACTAATATATTGCGTCTTCTCGACCTCCGTCTGATAACTGGGGGTAAGGAATAAAACACTGGTTGTCCATCGACCAGATCCTCAGATCGATTGAGTCGGCGACCTCTAATCCAGAGTGCTTGGGGAATATCTGCTGGGTCGAAAGCAATCGTGCTAAACTACCTAGTAAGAAGATAAATAAAGCAATAATAAATAACCAGACAAACGGACAGCATAGCAGTGTAAAATAAACACACAACACACAGTTGGGCGTCATAACACGCGATTGATAAGTTGAATACACTGTTCCTCAATACTGATTATTGTCCCCGAATCACTGTTCCCGAAAATCAAATCTGATACCTGTAAATAACTGACTCCCAAAATACTGAGCTAGTGCCCGCAGGCTTGATACCCAAACTTGTGAGCTGATACATGCATTCTTGTAGAGGCCAACTCTAAAGTACATAACAGATAAGTGAGAGCCAAAACACTCCTATGTTGGGGTAGGGTTTTCCTGTCCTATTTTGTCAGGAACTAGGGTTTCACTACGCACGCAGCGGTTTCAAACAACCTATAATCGGGTAGCAACCTGTCTTAGCTTGGAATGGTCACTATGAATTCCGAATATGCACTAGGTTGAATGGTCAAAATGGTGCCCCGGTAAAACCGGGATTTGTGTTCCCACACTGGCAGAGCCCGTAATCGGTCAACCTTATGGCACGCAGCCTCAGGCTAACCGCTCAGGAATAGCAGATGGCAAACACGGTGTCCTAGGCGCACCAATGCACATATAATGCAAAGAAACACATAAGTGTAGTCAAAATAAGATATCACGAGTTCGAGTCAAGCTCTCTAAACTCCCCAGCAGAGTCGCCAGAAATTGTAGACGTTCCCGAACATCCCGGGAGGGAAATTCCGATTTGTTCATTTGGGTTTACTACAGTTCGGACTCAAATTGTCACAGTTCTTAATCTGAACCAAAGAGTCCAAATCTGACAAATCGTTTTAGAAAACAGATTTTTGTAAAGAAATACCAAACATGGACTGCTTTGCCAGATACAGAGTCGCCACCTAAATATTTTATTTTGGGAGAATTTAGGAAACCCTGACTCGTTTGCCTAAGGCTACGTATCTGTCATCACCAGAGTTGCCTCGGCTCGAGAACTTAGGTATGATTGGGGAAGGTCAGCTATGAGCACCCCCTCTCGCCCGATCCGAAGATCGGCCTCTACTAACCATGATATCTTTTTTTGAAAACATTATGTGTTCTTATTCCGGTTATTAGCCTAGATTTACTATGTGATGCGCACAGCATGACAAATATGGACTGAGTCGCCTGAATTGGGACAAAGCATCGCATATCCGTTTGTTGTAAATCGGTTTGAAATTTGCTACTCGCAAGTAGGCTAAAACATGAATTTCGACGAGTTGTTCCAACTTAAACAATCCAACCTTCACTCACAGGCATTCAGGCAGATATATTACATAAGCATATAGCCTCATGGTAAGCATGCTAATATGGCAACACTCACATGCATGCAAGATGCTAAAGCATAAGAGCTTACCTAGTACTCCAAGCCAAAACAGAAACTAGTTAGTAATCAAATGCATGATCTTAGTTCATGTTAAGATGGCTAATGCAACACATACAGAATGCAACTAGAATGGGCTCGGCTAATCTAAGAATGGCATGTGAAATGCGACAACTCGATATACGTATTCAAGTTGGAATGGAAATACTATGCAGTTAGTATGATACGCCGAGCCCGGTGCATGCAAGACTGATGAATGATGCACGCATGCATAGCATAAGGTATGCTAAATTAAACATGCCCTAAACTAACCATCGAAAGCTAGTAAATAAAAGGGAAGAATGACGTGGGGTTGGAAGACATACACACACTCACGCACACTTAATACACAATTGCCCTCACTCAGAGGGTCCGAATAAATAATACAGATTTAACTAGTTAACTAGCTGACTAACTAATTAATTAATTACAAAACTTCTAATTAATCAACAAATTAATTATAGAAAGAAGGTGGCCGCAGCCCCGCCTCGGAATGATGGGATAATGCATGCTCGATTTGCCGCACCCGGAAACCCGGTGCCATGCCACTGTTGCCTCTGTTTACACTGCCTTGCTCCTCTGAAAGATATGAAAGTTTCCAAAACTGCTTTGAACTTCCTCCTGAGTGTTTTGGATTTCCACCGGCCAAGAAATATGATCACCGGCCATGGAAATATGCTCATCGGCTAAATATTGGGCCATCGGCTGGACACTAATGGTCGGTCGGCACTACAAATGGCCGGCCGGTTATTTCTTCCTGCAAAATCCTGCAGAGGGCAAGCAGTGTATGGCATGGAATTTTCAAGCAAATGTGAGCATGGCCACACTCCTTATCATGCAATGGACTCAAGGGAGCGTGGCTCTCGACCCTCGGGCCATCAATTATGCAATTTGATGCATGATGGCCTAAGAGGCCAAGTTTGCCATTCAATGTAAATGCATGCACAAAAGAAATGAATGCCTCATGCCCTATCATGTTGAGGTCAAGGGCATTGGCGACCGAGAAGTGAGACGTGTTTCATTACTTTAAGTACGAACACGCCTCATTCCTCAAATTTGGTTTGACACCCCAAACCAAACAAGATGCAATGCATATATGCCATATACAATGCAAAGTGATACAACTCATGCAAGGCAATATGAGCATGCTAAGCTAATGCAACATGACACTACTTACTCATGCAAGCTAAACTAATGCAATATGAACATGTCAAGCATACAACAAGACTATGTGATGTACTCAGCTAAACAATATGCAAACATGCAAACAAGATATAATGCAAGCATGCAACTAATGTAATGCAACATGCATCATGCTAAGCATGCAACTATATACAAGGGTGGTCTTAAACTGAAATGGGAGGTCTTAGCCATGCCCCAAAACAGTGGCCGAAAGTGGTGGAAATGGTGGACAAATGCTCATGCAAACATGCATACCAATGGGCCTAAGACTAAGGCATAAAAAGGAGCATTCTACTACAACTATCATGACCACTCATGGCATGGACTAAGCAACCAAAAACAGAGTTTCTATGCATCAAAATATGCCCCAAAACCCACTAATATGGCAGCCCCAAAGACTTAAACACATAAGTATGCACAATGGCTTATATATGGAGCATAGGATCACATCTCTTCAAGGCATTGAAAGGATAACAAAATGCAAACATGTAAGCATAAAACATGGACTAAAATGACTTAATAAG
Organism: Camellia sinensis; assembly: GCF_055761805.1. Classification (NCBI taxonomy): domain Eukaryota; kingdom Viridiplantae; phylum Streptophyta; class Magnoliopsida; order Ericales; family Theaceae; genus Camellia; species Camellia sinensis. The sequence goes on from NC_138970.1 coordinate 59,883,309, forward strand.
TGATTCCAAATCACTGAAATAGCCAAGATAATGCATGCTAATGACTCACACACCCGATGCCAACATGCTAGAATGCAAAGAGACTATACAAAGCATGAAAGGCATGACCAAATCAACACCCAACAGACCTCAAGCATGATGAAACATGACCAAAAGCTTCACAAAGCTAGGCAAAAACATGCAAGCATAATAGTCTAATGGCAAGATGCACTTCTAGGCAAAATGGGGGAATACAAGGCAAGTGTATAATGCATGAAATGGACCATTAATCCGACCAAAAATAGAGGCATATTATGACCTAATAACACCCAAAAACCTCTGAAATGGAGCCAAAGATAACTACTCATGCATGCTACCATTATGAGCCAAAAACATGGACAAAAGAGACACAAAGGGAGAGGGGTGTCCCTCCCCTATGCGAGACCTCAAAACCTCTTCTTGACCACTGAAAATCCTCTAAATTTCAGTGGTGAGAAGACCAACTCACGAAGGTATTCAAAGCTCGACCAAAGAAGGCACAAAAGGGCCAAACAAGGCCTAAGAGGGGGAGGTCGACCCCCAACACCAAAATAACCTTAAGGAAACATCTTAAGCATGCAAATACAAGACTTTTTTTAATTATACACAAAGTTCAAAACAGCATGCAAAGGGGGTAAAAGCTAATGCAAGATTGGAGAATATAAAGCAATAGTGTTACCCTTGAAGAACACTTCAAGAACAGCAAGTCCAGCCCCCTTCTTCTGATCAAAACCAGCTCAAAACTTTAAGAACAAACCCTCAACACCTCCAAAGTCAAAGTATGGTGTAATTCTAGGTGACTTAGTGCAAAACTAAGAACAAAACACACTTTTTGGCCCTCAAACACACACAAATGAAGAGAGAGAGGGAGATATAGAGAGAGAGTGGAGTATATATCAGATATATATGTATTATCTCTGGTTTTGCTGAACCCCCTCAAAGGAGAGGGAAGGTCTCCTTATACAGAGCAAGATGGAGGCTTAAGCTTCCAAGAGAAGCTAACAAAAGGGGTCAAGGCTTCTTAAAGAAGCTATGGCAAAGCGGCCAAGGCTTCCTTAGGAAGCTAAGACAGGTGTCTAAGCTTCTTGAGGAAGCTAAGACAAAGGTCCAAGCTTTCCCAAGAAGCTAGACTAAAAGGGTGCAAAGGGTGCAATTCCTCCATAACTGGTCCGTGCACTCCAGCTGGCACAGCTGGCACGCACAATGCCTGAAAAAGGCGAAAAGGGGGTGCCGGCCAAAAAAAGAGACCACCGGCAAAATGCATGGTCGGCCGACCATACAAAATGCCGATACACCTCAGATAAGTGCCGACCGACCAAACATTTGGTCGGTAGGAAAAAGGAAAGGCCGGTGGCTTCATGCCATGGTCGGTGGGTTTCAGGGATGGCTAACAAGCCTCTTCCCATCCTCAAAAGCACAAAACACAAGTCCCTGGTGTAAAACCAAGCACAGAACAGGCAAATTAAGAGATCCTGAGGCAAGGTGCGCGGCCGAGGCCTCCGGGAACTCAAAACGAACACGAACATGAATGATCACCAAGCGTTCGAACGGTGACGTTCAAGCCTTGAGGACGGTCGAAAATGGGGTGTCTACACAGTCACGGATCTTGATGGATCGGTGATAAAGCTTGATGAATCGGTAAAGATGGTGATGTAGATTTCGGGTAGAGAAGTGATGGAGTTCGGAAGATTGGTGAGGGATTTGGGTGGATGGTGATAGTGATGAAAATGATGGATGATTTTGTGGATGGTGGATGGTGGAGCTGGTTATAGGCTATGGTGAGGGTGGAGAAGGAGTCGGCTGAGGGTATGAGGAAGAAGGGGAGAGCAAGAGAGCAAGAGCAAGAGAAAGAGAAAAAGAGAGAGTAAAGGAGAGAGCGAGTGAGAGATAGAGACGGAGCGGGTGAGAGAGAGAAAATATATATATATATATATAATTTTATTATTATTATTAATTTTTTTTTATAATTATTATTAGAAACATTTTATTTAATTATTTATTATTATTAAATTATTATTTTTATTTTTATTTATAATTTTTTTTTAATATAAACACTATATTGGAGTATTCATTATACCAAGTTCAGTTCTAATATAACAAAATTGTTTTTCATTTAGAGGCTTGGTAAAAGTGTCAGCTAATTGGCGATTTGTAAGCACAAATTCGAGTTTAATGTCACCTTTGAGTACATGATCTCTTAGAAAATGATGCCTTATTTCAATGTGTTTAGTGCGTGAGTGCTGAATAGGATTTTTTGAAAGGTTAATGGCACTTGTGTTATCACATTTTATAGGAATATGATCATAGTGAAGTCCAAAATCTTGAAGTTGTTGTTTCATCCGAAGCAATTGTGCACAACACCCAGCGGCTGCAATGTATTCTACTTCAGCAGTTGACAGAGCCACTGAGTTTTGTTTTTTGCAAAACCAAGAAGTGAGTGAGTGTCCAAGAAAATGACAAGTGCTACTGGTGCTTTTTCGGTCAAGTCTACATCCCACAAAGTCGGCATCTGAGTAACCAAAAAGTTCAAAGATGGTTCCCTTAGGATACCATAATCCCAAATTTGGAGTGCCGACAAGATATCTGAAAATGCGTTTGACTGCGATGATGTGTGACTCTTTCGGTGCAGATTGAAAACGTGCACACATACAAACACTAAACATTATGTCGGGCCTACTTGCAGTAAGATAGAGTAAAGAACCAATCATACTTCGATATTTCTTTTCATCTACAGGTTTACCATGCTCATCTTTGTCGATTTTTATCGATGCGCTTATTGGAGTTGCTGCAGGCTTTGAAGATTCCATTTCAAACCTTTTGAGTAGATCTTTAATATATTTCGTTTTATTTAAATGGATTCCATCATTAGTTTGTTTAATTTGTAGACCAAGGAAGTAATTTAATTCCCTCATCATACTCATTTCAAACTCATCCTGCATGTCTTTAGCAAACTCTTTGCACAAATTTTCATTAGTAGCACCAAAAATGATATCATCAACATAAATTTGAACAATTAGTATATCTTCTTTTTTTATTTTTATAAAAAGTGTTGTATCAATTTTTCCTCTACAAAAACCTTTGTCAAGTAGAAAATTACTCAATCTTTCCTACCATGCTCTAGGAGCTTGTTTCAAGCCATATAAAGCTTTTGAAAGTTTGAAAACATGATTCGGGTATTTATGATTTTCAAAATCGGGAGGTTGTTCAACATAGACTTCCTCCGAAATGTACCCATTTAAAAAAGCACTTTTAACATCCATTTGATATAATTTAAAATCTTTAAAACACGCAAAAGCAAGTAACATTCTAACAGCTTCAAGTCTAGCAACTGGTGCAAAAGTTTCATCAAAATCAATTCCTTCTCCTTGATTATAGCCTTGAGCTACTAATCTAGCTTTATTTCTAGTAACAACTCCAGATTCGTCCATTTTATTTCGAAAAACCCATTTTGTACCAATAACGGGATGATTCTTAGGTCGAGGGGTCAAAAACCAAACTTCATTTCTTTCAAATTGATTTAATTCTTCTTGCATTGCTAAAATCCAGTTTTCATCATTTTCAGCTTCTAAAAATGATTTTGGTTCAATTTGTGAAACAAACGCTAAGTTACCATAAATATTTCTAACAGAGGAACGAGTTTTTATACCTTCCGCCGCATCACCTATGATGAGGTCTTTAGGATGGCCATGAGCATACTTCCATTCTTTTGATAGATTTGAGTCACTTTCTGAAAGAGCATATATTTCTTGAAATTTCTCCATTGTCATTTCTTCTTCATGTTCGCGTAATGGATTTTCTTCATTTTCCTTTTTGTAAATGCTCTCCATGCTTGGTTGATTTTCTACAATATCATTACTTACAAGATTCTTGGAAATAATATTGTTAGATTCATCAAAAACAACATGCACAGATTCTTCAACAAGTAGAGTTCTTTTATTGAATACTCTATAAGCTTTACTGGACATAGAATAACCAAGAAATATAGCATTATCCGATTTAGCATCAAATTTTCCTAAGTTATCTTTATTGTTATTTAATACAAAGCATTTACAACCAAAAGCACGCAAGTGACTAATATTAGGTTTTCTACATTTCCAAAGTTCAGAAGGGATTTTCTTAAGAGTAGGTCTAATCATGGCACGGTTTATAACATAGCATGCAGTGTTAACAGCTTCCGCCCAAAAATATTTAGGCAAATTATTTTCACAAAGCATAGTACGGGCCATTTCTTCAAGAGTTCTATTTTTTTTTTCAACCACACCGTTTTGTTGAGGAGTCCTAGGGGCTGAGAAATTATGATCTATTCCTAAGTCATCACAAAACATAATAAAATCCTCATTTTCAAATTCTCTACCATGGTCACTTCTAATACTACAAATATTAAGATTTTTCTCATTTTGAATTCTTTTACAAAGTTTTGAAAAATTATAAAAAAAACTTCATTTTTATGTGCTAAAAATAATACCCATATATATCTAGTATAATCCTCAACACAAACAAGGGCATAAGATTTTCCTCCTAAACTTAATGTTCTAGATGGTCCGAATAGATCAACATGCAAGAGTTGAAGCGGTCTAATAGTTGAAACGATTTTTTTGAATTTAAAAGAAATTCTAGTTTGTTTTCCAAATTAACATGCATCACAAAGTTTATCTTTTTCAAAAATAATTTTTGGTAAACCTATGACTAACTCATTTTTTGAAAGTTTGGAAATTAAATCAAAATGTGCATATCCTAATCTTCTATGCCAAAGCCAGCCATTATCATTTATAGCAGATAAACATTTAATTTTTAAATGAGAAGATAAATCATGTAAATCAAACACATATGCATTCTCATGTCTATAACCTACAAATAAAGTTTTGTTTTCTCAGGTATTTTCAATAGTGCAATGAGTTTTCTCAAAGATAACTCTATAACCTTTATCACATAATTGACTAATACTAAGAAAGTTATGTTTTAAACCTTCAACAAATAAACATTTTCAATAATAGGAGAGGGATTTTTAACAATACTTCCTACACCAATGATTTTACCCTTGCTATTGTCGCCAAAAGTCACATATCCGCCATCCTTTGGTTGAAGTGTGGCGAACATAGCTTTATTTCCAGTCATGTGCCTCGAACATGCACTGTCGAGATACCATCTATCGTTACTAGATTTTGTCTTGAAACATACCTACAAAAATTTGATTTTTCTATTGGTACCCATTTTTTCTTGGGTCCATAAAAGTTAGAATTTGATACTCTTGAACTATCCTTAGAGACCCACATCTTTTTTATTTTAGCAAAAGGATTTCTTTTAACAAGACATGAAGGTGAAATATGACCTTTTGTACCACAAAAATGACATGTGAGATGAGAGTGATTAGAAGATGCATACACAAAGTCATTTTTGACAGTTTTTACTTTTGAAAAAGGTTTATATCCAATTTCGGCTCTACCAAAAGTACGATTTTGATTTTTAAGAATTTTATCTAAAGTTTCTCTGCCTTGAGTGAATTTTGAAAGAGTATTTTTCAAGTCTTCAATATTTTCTTTCAAAATAATTTGCTCTTTTTTTAAAGACTCATTTTCTTTTTGCAATACAACTAAATATTTTTCAGAAATTGAAGACTCTTTTCGAGTTAAAATCTCATTTTTCTTTTTCATTTTCATGGCTTCATTTTCTAGAACATTTATCTTGGACGTCAATGATTCATTTTCTTTTGATAAACTTGAAATTACTTTCTTTTGACAATTACTTTTCAAACTAAGTTTCTTAAATTCAGCATATAATTCATCAAAAGCTAATTGTAATTCATCAAATGTAAAGGATTCATCATTTACCTCATTTTCATTTCCAAGTGCCATTAAGCATAGGTTAGCAACCTCATTTTTGCAAACTTCGGTTTATGTGTCGCTTTCATCACTATCTTCTTCCCATGCTGCAATCATAGCTTTCTTCTTATCCTTCTTGAATTTTTTCTTAAGTTCTAGACATTCTGATTTGTAATGTCCAGGCTTGTTGCATTCGTAGCAAGTTACTTCAGATTTTTTGTGATTTTCTCCTCTTTGAAAATCCCTGTTATTGAAGTCTTTTTTAAAAAAATTTCGTACGCCTTGTTTCTTTCTCACAAACCTTTGGAACTTTCTAGTGATGAATGCCATTTCCTTATCCTCATCTGAATCATCTTCCTTATCCTCTTGATATTTCAAGGTGGATTTGAAGGCTATTCCTTTCTTCTTGTTGTTGTCTTCCTTTTCCTTTCCTTCTTGCATTATGAGCTCATGAGTTAAGAGAGATCCCATTAACTCATCTAGACTTAGCTTTGATAAATCATTGGCCTCGATAATGGCAATGACTTTTGTCTCCCAACTTTTTGGCAATGACCTAAGCACTTTTCTTACAATTTCAACATTAGTATATATTTTTCCAAGAGAAGTTAAACCATTAATAATATCAGTAAAGTGAGTAAACATTTAAGGAATAGTCTCATCAGGCTTCATTTTAAAGAGTTCATAATTATGGACTAACAAACTAACTCTAGATTCTTTAACTTGTTCGGCTCCCTCATGAGTCAATATAAGCTTGTCCTAAATTTCTTTTGTGGTTTTACATGTGAAAATTCTGTTGAACTCGTTGGCATCTAAGGCGCAGTACAACATGTTTGTGGCTTTGACATTAATTTGAGCCATTCTAGTATCTGATTCATCCCACTCATCTTCAGGTTTTGGTACCCTAAGTTCATCTACGATTTTGGTAGGAATTTTTGGACCATTGCAAATAATTTTTCAGCATTCATAATCATTAGATTGAACATGTATGGTCATCCTAGTTTTTCAATAACTAAAATTTGTACCGCTAAATAGTGGTGGCCTATTGGATGCTTGTCCCTCGGGTAAAGAATAACTAGGGGTTGCCATGATCTACTCTAAGACGGTTAGGTCACACAAACTAGAGTTTAGGCTTTGATACCAATTATTATCCCAGATAGGCAACCCAAGATGAGGGGTGAATTGGCTTATTAAAAATTTCACAATATTAAAAATAACACAATATTCAGAATTTTAATAAATAAAAAAACAGAATAATAATTATCAATATAAAAGTAGGAGAGATAGGGAGAGAAAATCAAACACTGCGATTTATAGTGGTTCGGCACGCCAAGCCTACGTCCACTCTCCAAGGAACCTCCTTGAGAATTTCTTTACTATCAATTGAATAAATACACCACCAAGCTTATGGATTTGGCACAGGACTTACTCTTATCTATTGAGCCTCACTCAACAATAAATGTCTTACCCTTACAAAATCTCTCACAAAAATAAGGAATAAGAATAAGTGGTACTTGAACTCACTTTTACAATAATTCTCACAAAGAGTAGATATGAAAGTGTAAGAACAAAGGCTAGACTTAGATCTGAAAGTGAAAGAGCAGAATACAATGTACTCAGAATTTTGGAGCTTAAGAAAATTTTCTTTTCAAGTTCTTGATTTTTTTCTTCACACACAACACTTCTATTTTTACACAAAAATATACCCGTTGGACGTTCCTTGCTGACGTCATGGCTTACATAAGCACGCTCCTGACGTCATGGCTTACATAAGCACGCTCTTGATGTCATGGCTTACATAAGCACACTCCTTGATTTTAAATAGTCAGCAAATGTTAATAATTAAAAAGATAAAAGTAAGACTAATTTTTTCTTTTCCTTTTGTTTATTTTTCTCAAACATGGAGCCACCGTTTTTGTAGACAATTTAATACAAAGTTCACAACTTTTAAATAAACATATGATTTGCTCCATCTATATATATATATATATATATCTATAATTCCATCTTTTTCTTCTTGTTTGATTATAATATGATATAATCAATTTAGTGTAGTGTGATATGATATAATCAATATAGTGTAAAAAGTTTAATAGCGCATGTGATGTATTCTATTTATATTATATGCATTATAATGTTCTAATCAAATATTTGCATACAGAAAAATCTCTTTAATAATATTTATGATGGATCTGAAAATATATGGCCTCTTTAAAATATTGTATATGTTGTAGAGATTTTAAACTAAATATATCCTACCACTACACATTTGGACATATCACTTTTATTAAAAGAAGACAACTCATTAATATCATGTTTGTCAAGATAATACAACCAATCAATCATTTTTGTCAAAATAATATAACTAATCAATTTTAATTTTGTCAAAAAGTGAATAGTGATCAGCCTAAATTTTCAAAAAGTGAATAGTAAAGTTTTCAAAAATATTTTTATTATAATATTTAACAAATATATATATTTTAAAAAGATAATATTTTGTGTCAAATAATATGTATATTAAAAAAATCCAAATTGTTACAAATAATATTTTAGACATCATCAAAATTAAATAACATGATTAACAGAGGATGTACTCCATATGTGATTATGCTTTTAAATACATTGTATATGTATAATAATTTGGGAGCAGAAAGGGGATGGCCTCCATTGTTTGGGAGGAGAAAGGGGATGGACTCCATTATAACTAAGTTGGTCGGAGTGTCTTAGGTGAAAGTTTCGAAATTTATACATGGGTGCCGATCCCGCGGACGAAATATCCGTAAAATGGCAGTTGGAAGTGTTTGTATGTTATTTATGAAATTGTTGAACCATTGAGATGTAGTCTCATTTGGGTTATTGAAAAATAATGAAATTGGCTCATGCATTGAAATGAATTGAAGGAAAATGAAATGGGATATGGACTTGGTATATTTTTATAACTATATAAAGGTGTGAACGTTTTACCCCCAGCATTGTATATGCACTTTGCATTTATATCTTCGTTAAACCTCATGTACTGTGTTAGATTGTTTTTACTGGGCTATGGCTCACCCTATTTGAGAAAAACACTTTCAGGTATTGATAGCATGCATCTGCCAAGACAATAGCTTGGAGGAACTTTGGGGGCACGAGCTTCTTTGTTTTGATTATTTATTTTTGTATAGCCAAGGGCTTTATTTGTATGAGCTAGTCTCTCTTTTGTTGTAACCAAGTCAAAGCTTGGAAAAGTGTAAGTCAATAGGGCATTTACTTTTATTAAACTCTTTTGTATCATTAACCTTATGTAATGGAAGGATTATCTACTCTGCTTTATGTAGCTATTAACAAATGTTTTGGATTGTATTTATTATATTTTCTTTTCTTTTCTTTTTTTTTTTTTGGAGGGGGGGCTTGACATCCATTGCATTTTTTATTTTATTTTTTGCCTTGAGGGGGTTAAATCTATGGAAGTTCATAACAGTAGATAATATATATATATTAATTGAAATTATATTATTTGCATTGTATCTGTCCTTTTACAATTAAGGAGCCTCTGTTTGTGATTTGTGTTACTGATCTGTATTAATTTATGTATACAGCTTTCAACTTTCCTTTAGTAATTGCTTTGAGGGTTGGACTGCAGTTGGCTTCATCACTAGTTTTTTTATTTTACTTTATTTTATGGCCTTTACTTTTTTTATGTTTTTGGTGTTTTTGTTAGTTGGTTTCTTGCCAAATTAACAATTGGATATTAATTATATTTAATCATTTGTTATATATGGAATTATATTTTTGAGATTGGATTATACTTGGTTTGTATGAAATTTTTATTGGAAATATTAATTTGATGTTAAATATATATATATATATATATTTTTTTATGATTGAAAGTGAAATGTGTGCATGTTGTGGAATAGTTGCTAATTTTATCAGTATATGGATAATTTTATTTATATACAAAGTATAAATTGTATTAATAATGGAATAAATACAGGTGGTTGAGAAATTAATTCAAAAAAAAATTACAAAATTTTTGGAGACTAAATATTTTTGTAGCAAAAAATGCAAGCAAAAGTTTTTCATGACTAAATATTTAGTAGTAAAAAGAAACAAAAGATTTTTGGCGACCAAATAGTTAGCAGCTAAAATAAATCAAAATGAGGGAATAAACTTTTGCCAACTAAAGATTTTAGTCATAAAAGAACATGGCATCCTTTGCCAACTAAAATGTTTGGTCGTAAATTACCATGAAATGAAAATATCTAATCTTTTGGTGACTAAAATGTTTCGTCATGAAAACCAACAGTGACTAAATATTTTGGTCGCTAAATGTATTATTATTAGTGATCAAAATTGTTAGTCGATAAATGTATTATTATTAGCGACTAAAATGTTTTAGCGACTAAATATTTTAGTCGTTGAAAGAGAATTTTATTTTGATTTAATTACTTTTGACGACTAAATATTTGGTCGCCAAAACGTTATGTTTGGCGACTAAGTCCGTTTTAGTAGCTAAACATAAGATTATTAGGGACTAAAATGTTTTAGCGACTAAATATTTTAGTCGCTGAAAGAGAATTTCATTTTGATTTAATTACTTTTGACGACTAAATATTTGGTCGCCGAAACGTTATGTTTGGTAACTAAATCCGTTTTAGTAGCCAAAGATGACAATATTAGCGACTAAAATGTTTAAGTGACTAAATATTTTAGTTGCTGAAAGAGAATTTCATTTTGATTTAATTACTTTTGATGACTAAATATTTGGTCATCAAAACGTTATGAATGGCGACTGAGTTCGTTTTAGTAACCAAAGATAAGATAATTAGCGATCAATGCAAATTTAGTCGTCGTTGACTATTGCCAACTAGGCTTTGGTGACCAACTGGGCGACAAATAACTTTAGTCGCCATTGACTTTTGCCGACTAAAAAACAACCTTTGGCAACTAAAAGTTTGGTCGCCAAAAGTGTAATTTCTTGTAGTGAACCGGTCCGAGTTTCTAAACATTAATGCCAAGGATACATTAGTGTTTGTTGCACTGAGCATTAACCTTGAAGTAACAATACGTAGTTACTTCTTGTGAACGTTTATCTCGTGGATTTAAAGTGATAATTTAAATTTCTTTTGTCATATTTTTAAATAAATAAAATATAAATTTATTAAAAATGAGTTATTAGTTGTGATAGTGACACTTGTCTAAAAATGAGTCGTGTTTTGTGCTAATTTATGTATTACCACAAATGTGAGGGAGAGAAGCATCATTGTTTGCTAATCATAATTCATGACAAGTTATCCATAGAAACTCGAATGCGTTGAAAGAATTTTTACAATCAAATGAGGTTCCTGAATTGTGTAGCTATTGGGCCAATTCTTTATGAGGATATGATTTTGTCAAATAATTAATTATAGCTTGTGTAGTCATAATTATTTTAAGTTTTTATTTTATTTCTAGCATACGGAAGTAATAAGTAAGAAATATTATATTTTAATTTATATTAAAATTGTAGGAGTGCATAGATACTTTATGAAGTTAAGCACCAAGAATGAAAATAAGGTTTGCTTAGAATATTTAAATGTGCATGAGTGTTTGAAATGTTCTAATAAAGTGACAGTTTCTGATAGTAGGTTCACAAAGAATTTCAATTATTTGTTTAGGATGAAATTGGAGTAAAAGTAAAAATGACTTCGATACACTCCTATATGAAACATCTCTATCTCTATTATTTGAATTTAACAAATAGGAGTGGCATATAACGATGAGTAGGGATGGAACTAGGAGAAAACTATGAGGGGCCATGGCCCCACTATTTCTGTGAAAAATTATATTTGCCATAACACTTCTAAATATATATATATATATTATTTCATAAATAAAATGGTCTCTCAGTATAAAAGATATATATCTCATTCTTCTCCCATCTTGTATTCTTTTTTTATTTTTTACCAATTTTTTTTATCCTATTAGAGATTGTTTCTATAATATTTGAATTTTTTTGTGTATACATAATTTATATATCGTATTGTACTTACATATGTGTTTGTCTACATGGTAAAAAAATATTATTTGTCTTTTGGCCCCTGTAGTGATAAAATTTTGGTTTCATCCCTGACAATAAGTTTCGACGTATTCAAAGACTTAATACCGTAAAACATTTGCTCTCATCTGTAAGTATTGTCTTTGATCCACTACCTAATTAATAATGTGAAAATGTGAAGGTCAAACGAAAAATAACAATCATTAACAAAAAGCTTCACTAGAGAGCAAATGAGAAAAAGTTCATCGAGGGGAATGTGATTAAAGCCTATTAATTTCAAGTCGCCATAATAGCAACTCAACCTAATTGACTGGAGATACCAAGATCTAGGTTCAAATGGGACAACCAAATTATGGATGACTTATTCCAAATTACTAAGGGAGTTAATCTTCTATCCATTCTTATAATGAGAGTGATATTTGCAACATGTGTTATATGCAGGAAACTTAGAGTAAGCTGTGCTTTTAATGTTCACTTATATATTGGAAAACCTAAAGGGATATTTTTCAAGAGGAGTATTTAATAGACTCAAAATAAGGATCACTTATATGAGTGTGAAAGGGGTCATTTCTATGTGATTTGATTAAGGCTACATTCTCTAAAGCACTCATGAAAACCAAGAACTACCCAAGGCCAAAATGGGCACAACCAAAATAACCAAGTCGTGTTTGGAAATATTCTGTGTGAATTCTATTGTCTTGGCTTACTGAAACAACTGAACAGTTCGACATCACATCCACTAGTTAGTTGGTAAGTCCAATAGTTTTTCACTAAGGAAGGTTAAAGGCCAAAAGTTATCTATCCTGATGTAAGATATTTCCATTTTGTACTCTCTTTGTTATTGTCTGCATTTCATTTGCATTGTATCGTCAATTTCATTCATGTGGAGGATTGTCAAAAAAATTTAAGAGGACTTGCGTGTAGGTCATAATAGGTAGATTTATTCTTATGATAATTAATGGCGTTTTTCATCAAACACTATTAAAAAAGTCACTAATTATTAATTTTCAATGAAAGTTTGAAAATTTTATCACAAAAAATGTCACTAATTATAAGTTTTAGCAACAATTTAAAAAAAATGTCACAAAAAAGTCACTAATTTTTAACTTTCTGCGACATTTTAAAAAATTATTCACAAAAAAAGGTCACTAACTGTAAGTTTTAGGGATAATTTATAAAAATTGTGACAAAAAAAAAGTCATTAATTATCAATTTTTAGCGACATATATAAAAAATCGTCACAAAAAAATTTATTTTAGCGACGATTTTATTTAGACTTAGTGGGAATTAAGTCCAACTATTAGGATCTATTGGTAGTTTACCAAAAATTTTAGAAGAAAAAGCGAATTGACTCCATTTAAATGGACAGGGTGCAACTTTTTGTGGTGCCTTTTCAGATGAAAAGATTCGATCCAAGAGTTATGACTCTTTAGAATGGTCTCATGTCATTCATGAATAAAAGATAGAGAATTTTAGGATTCATACATATGTCATAGTCGAGTACAAAAAAGAGAGTGCATAACACAAATTGGTTCACTGTATACACAGAAAGTGATGCAATTTATGTGTGTGGTGATCATTGTATCTTGGAGATAGGGTGCCCATCAATCGCAAGCATCAGAAGTGAGGGCAAATTTATGTTTTAAAGACACAGTATTCAAATACTGGCATCGATCACAAATTGTTCAAATTTTGCAAAATTTCTATAAGAAATTTGTTGTGTTTTATTTTATTATTTATTTGCATCAAATTGATTTTTCGAAAATATTTTCCTACTTAAATTGCATCGTATCAATTTGGTTTTTATAATTTCAATAGTATCAATTTAGCCTTTTATGTTTTTATATTGTGTCAATTTAATTTAATAGATAACATTTATTAATTTTTTTTTTATAGAAATTAAGGACAGAATGGATCATTTAAAAATGAATGGTCCATTTCAAATCAGGCATCAACTTCTCCATAACTTTAAAGGGAATGAATGTATTATTTTAGTCCCTTTATTTCAATTCAATTTCTAAATAAATATTATTAGCCGAATTAAATTGATATAATATAAAAAAAATCAATGGTAAATTTAATACAATTAAAACTACAATGATGAAATTAATATAAAAGGAAAGTTTTAGAGCTACGAGTGATATTACAACTTGATACGAAATGTATGGGATCAATTGTCTCAATTAAAAGTAAAAAAATAAAGTGAGATTATAATAAAAGTGCACAGATGCTAAAGTTATATTTGGTTCATAAATTTAGAAAGAGAGAGAAAAAAATATGTAAAATGTAATTATCTTTTATTCATACTTTACCTAATTTTATTTGTTTTTTAGGGTGAAATATCAATAAATTCTAAAATGTGATTTTGTAAACTATTTAATTCATCATTTTTTTTTCGTATGAACCCAAAAGTCCTATTAAAGTAAAAATTACACAAAAAGTAGTCACTTCCCGTTTGGGTTTAATTTTTTAGGAATAAAAGTACGTAACACTTTAAAAAAACTTCACAGTATACTTTTCTTAAACGCAACAATGTAAAACTCGGAAAAAAACTTCTTAGCGTACTTTTCGCAAACGTAACATTTCAATGTAACACACACAAACTCCTTAATATACTTTTTTCAAGTATAACACTTCAATCAATGTAATCGTAACACCTCAATGTAATGCACTCTAATGTAACGCACAAAAACACGAAAAAAAACTCTTTAGTATATTTTTTCTAAAAGTAACACTCATAGTTTGAAATTGTATATTTGCCCAAAGCTTCCTAAGGAATTTGTGTACTCCTTTTGGAATGGTTTGAAGAATTCCACATCCTTTTGGAAAGATTTGAAGAATTCCACATCATTTTTTTGGAATGTTACATTGAAGTGTTACGTTTAGAAAAAGTGTACTAAGGAGTTTTTTTATGTGTTACATTGGAGTACTACACTAAGAAGTTTTTTTGGAATGTTATTTTGGAGTGTTTCGTTTGGAAAAAATACACTAAGGATTTTTTTTGTTTGTTACATTGGAGTGTTTTGCTAAGGAGTTTTTTTTTTTTTGAGTATTATATTGGAGTGTTACGTTTAGAAAAAATACATTAAGGCATTTTTTTTTTAGTGTTACATTGGAGTGTTGCGTTTGAGTGTTACATTGGAGTGTTACAATTTGAAATTATAAATTTGCTCAAAACTTACTAAACAGTTTTTGCACTCCTTTTAAAATATTTGAAGAATCTCATATTATTTTGAAATGTTTGAAGAATTTTATATTTCAAGTCATTTTTGTACTTTTTTTTAAAATACTTGAAAAATCTCACATTTCAAATCATTCCAAATAAAAAAGATTATCATATAAAAATTCATCACAAATTTGATTCACATAGGTTGTGTATCTTACTTTTCTAGCAAAAAAATTTTTTTAAAAAAGAAAAAGAAAAAGAAAAAGAAACATAATAAAAATAGGGATATTTACCAATAAATCTCATCTCATAAACAAATAGTCCAATTAGTTCCAAATTTTTTTCTATTGATCTGTTAAGTCCTATTAGTGGAGAGTTTCTTTCCGTGTGGCCCTATTTTTTATTTTGGTAGTGTTTTGGTAGACAATTATATCCTTTTATTAATGTGACATGTATAATGTAATACTCCAATGTGGGCAGGTATTAATGTGACACTCCAAAAAAATTAAAAACTCCTCAGTGTACTTTTTTCAAATGTAACAACGTGGCGGGTATGATGTGACACTCTAAAAAAGCTAAAAATTCCTTAGTATACTTTTTCTAAATGTGACAACATAGAGGTATGATGTGATACTCAAAAAAAAAAAAAAAAAAAACACTCTTTAATATATTTTTTCTAAATATGACAACATGACGGGTATAATGTGACACTCTAAAAAAATTAAAATTCCTTAGTATACTTTTCCCAAATGTGGCATGTGACACTCCAACGTAGCAGGTATGATGTGGCACTCTAAAAAAATTAAAAAAACACTCCTTAGTATACTTTTTCCAAATATGACAACGTAAGAGGTATGATGTGACACTCCAAAAAAATATAAAAAATTTTTAGTGTACTTTTTTCAAATGTGACAACGTAATGGGTATGATGTGACACTCTAAAAAAAATTAAAAATTCCTTAATATATTTTTTTCAAACGTGACATATGATATTTCAACGTGGAGGGTATGATGTGGTATTCTAAAAAAATTAAAAACACTCCTTCGTACTTTTTCTAAATGTGACAACGTGTGGGGTATGATGTGACACTCTAAAAAAATAAAAAAAAAATTAGTGTATTTTTTCCAAACGTGACAACGTGACGGGTATGGTGTGACACTCCAAAAAAATTAAAAAAAATTTAATGTACTTTTCCCAAATGTGACATGTGACATTCCAACGTGGCGGGTATGATGTGACACTCTAAAAAATTAAAAACTCTTTACTGCATTTTTACCAAATGTGAGACTTCAATGTGGCGGGTATAATGTAACACTAAAAACACTCCTTAGTGTATTTTTTTTTCAAATGTGACAGTCTAATATTGCGGGCAAATGAGTCATTACACATCCAAAATGAGTAAATGGATCACACGAAAAAATATGAGACTACATGGATTATAAGTCCAAAATATGAGACTTATTAGTCAATCTCCCATAAAAATAAGGATATAACCGTAAATCTAATTTTAAATAATATATTAAATTTACTTTTTCAAAATCAATGGAATTAAACGAATTACTATTTCTTAAGATGGGATTTATAGGTAAAATTTTTTTTTCTTTTTTATTTTTTTTATAAATCTCTATCTAAATCTATGAAGCAATGTAAATGTAATTAAGACAAAAATATTAGTTTGGGAAATTGGGCTGGGCTAGCAACAAGTTGGTCCGTTTTGGGTCTACACAGCAACAAATGACCGATTTCAAATCGACGAAGCCCGACCATTGGATTGAGTGAAAAAAACGCATCCAAATCGTCGAAACTTTTTGGTTGCTATAAATTGAGACACTCGGACTTTCTTCTTCTTCTCTCTCTCTCTCATATCAAAGAAAGTTTTAGGGTTGTTAATTTCAGAGTCGCGAGAGCCCTATCACTGCTCAGGTACGCTGTACTATGCCGCTTAATTGCTACGATTAGGGTTTATACATCTCTTAATTCCCCTCTTTTATGTTCAATTTTTCTCTCTGTACACATATATGTGTGTGTGTGTGTGTGTGAATTTGTGTGTGTATACTATGGGGTTGCATCTATGATTATTTGTTTTCTGATACTGATTTTGATTCGAGTTAGAAAGTTGCTACATCAGTAGTGTTCGTTGTTTTCCCCAGTTTGCTTTTGTGTCCACGATTGACGTTTTTGTGATTCTCTTCTAGGTGGTTAATTCAGGTAATTTGTACTTGGGGTTTCAAAATCTTGTTGAACAACGAGTTGGGTTGCTTTGTTGGTTGACATATAGTGCAGAAAAGTTGATTTTTTCCCCTATGTTTGGAATATGGTAGCTAGCTTTGCTGGTAAGATATGATAGTGGTAATACTTTATCCTTAGCTGAAGTCGCCTAGGTCATCCCTTACCTATAAATCATCTTTGCTCTAATAGGCCCTTTTTGCTGACAAGTGGGGTTTGGACTTACTTGGCCATAAGGGTGTGCATGGGTATGTAGGACCAGGTTTTAAATATCGGCTGTTATGTAATGTATTGCCCTTTACGTTTGGGGATTTTGGACTTCCGGTATAGTTATTCATTAATGTATTGGCCAATACAAGTTATTGGCCCCAACTTTTCCAAGCGCATCTGGGTGAAGAGTGCTAAAAACGCACCAAAGTGTATTTTTTGGGCAAAACACCAAGGGTTAAGCCTCACAGGATGAGGCATTCACCTTAGATGCGTATCATGCACTTTTCACGCATAATCTCTTGAGGCTTACGCATTCTGTTATGTGAATAAAAAAAATGAATCTTACCTGTTACGCAACTTGCGAAGATGGTTGATCTTCTCTTCTCCAATGACTTAGACAAAGACAATCATCTTCTTCTTCACCTTCACCTTCACCTTTGCCTTCAACTGAGCTTCTTCTCTCCAAACTATGTAGGCTCTAACATTGACTTCCATATAGAGATCATCAATCTTTGTCTCTCAGTCTCCTTGTCTCTGTGTGTGTGTGTGTGTGTATCTTTGTCTATCTCTTTTTGTTGGGTCTCTAACTCTCTACCTTTTTGTTTGGCTAGAAGAGAGAGCCTTCATTTATTAAAAAGATAATGGCCTTTATTATTATTAGTTTGTACATTGGTCATTGTTGTGTTTTAAAGTTTTAATGCCTTCATTTATTAAAAAAGATAATGTATTATTGTTAATTTGTACATTGGTCTGTGTTGTGTTTTAAAGTTTCAATTGTTTTCATCTTATAACGTTGTTCTTTATAGTCTACTTTGTTTTTTTGTTTTACAATGCTTGAATTTATTAATTCATTTTATAATGGTTTTTATACATTTTACTTTTATTATTTTTTAAAAAATAATTTTTATGTTATATTTATAAAATTCAAAACTCAAAAGGCTTACGCATCACCTTGCTTTTTTGCCTTTAAAATTTTGATTGGCTGATATTTGACCAATACGGATACATATCCCATATTGTTACTAAAAACCATGGGTAGGACCGTAGGAGTGCATGCGCGCACGCCTATCTGTATATTTAAGTTCCTTAAAGTTGAGTACCCATCCCCGTTTTGTATTTGCTTTATGATTTGCAGCTTATTGAACATGAGCAAAGAGAAGCATTTGTAAGGCTTACAAAAATAAATTAGAATTTATAGCAATAAAATGAGATGTCACAGCTAAAGATGGCATTTAAAACTTACTAGTTATGATGATGATTAGATCTTTTTTGTACAAGTTGAGGCTTTTCTACATGGATTAGGATTGGAGGTTTTACTAGAAATCTTCTTTGAATTGAATGCCATGATGCCATTTGTGTAATGAAATATTTGTTTTGCAAGCTTGTGATTGTGTTTTCATGCAATCTACTAGATTTCTGGATTGGATGTTTGCTCCATATGGGATCTTGGTCATGGTTGGTGCATATCTGCTTGTGTTTAATTGTAGTAATTGACTTATGTTGCACCTTTGGGTTCTTTGGGAGTTAGTACTTAAATTTGCACGATGCTAAAACAGAATATTGATTAAATTGCTTGCAATGGATAGCTGACAAAGTATTTGACCTAGATACTGCAGATTGGATTATTTAATTTGTATAGCCGATACAAGGTTGGGATATTGTAAGACTTGGTTGTGTTGACCAGATGATTTGTAAGCAAGCATATAAGATTGAGGAATTAGTCTTTTAGGCTTTGATGTGAGCTTTCTGAAAATCAATTTTTTTACCGTTTTACTCTGACATGTTAAGTTGCTTTTGTTCAGTCTTTTGTGAAAAAAGGTTCCCTGCCCCTCTGTCCCCCAATTACTATAGTTTTATGGTGAACAAAATTTATAGCCAGAATTACTTGGTTAATGCTTATTGTTGTTGGTAACAGAATATCTTATTACTGCAGTTTGAAAATGCCTCGTTATGATGATCACTCTGGCAATATTCGGCTTTACGTTGGTCGCTTGTCTTCAAGGACACGTTCGCGGGACTTGGAGAGCCTCTTCAGCAGATATGGGAGGCAAGCAAATGCCCTGCACTTTACTCTTTAACTTTATAGTGTTATGTGATTTGCACATTATTCTCCTTTTTACTAGTGCATAGGCATGTTTACTTTTGTGACACCTATTGTTATCCTCCATATTAATCTTACTTTCTATGCTTAGTGTAATAAATTATGTCTACTTTTTAGCCAAATCAATGTTACATCTTTTAAATATAGTACATAGTATTACAACCCTTCATCCCTCCAATTTAGCTTTTCAGAACTTTGTTTACTCATTATTTGAAGCACCCACCCACCCCAATACAAAAAATAAAAAATATTAGAAAGGAAGATAATAGTTTATGAAGATGTAGTGGTATTTTTTATATAAAACTTGACTGTTTCTTCCATTTGTTGAGCGCATGCATCTATCTCTCTTGAAAACAAACGATCACTATAGTAGTGTAAACCATATTATTTTACAGCGCAGGGTACATTTAGGAGACCATATTATGTATGGGGGATCTCTTGTTTTGATGTTGTATAGGAGAATTTTCGTTTTACATTTTGTTTTTCCTTGTACACGGGTGGCATCCCCATAGATGCATGGATTTTTAATTGAAAAAAATGTATTTCATGTTTTACTAAGAAATGCACATAGTTTTTTGGATTCATTGTTCAATCAATTTAGGGGCTGGGGATTGTCTCTTATGACAAGGAGGAGACATTTAGTCATTTGGCAAGCCAATCCAGTTTTTGTGCTGGGATTTTTGTTAACTGTTCATCATGTTATCTCTGAAGGAACATTGCACCTCCAGGTGTCTATGTTTTTTAACTTGAATGATCTTGTTGAAGGTTTCTGGGCTTCTCCCAAACCTGGAGGTCAATGATGAGAGGGTGGCCTTGGTGGAAAATCTTGCCGATGGTCTAAGAGACTTTGGCGATTCTTTCTGTAATGTTATTGCGTGTTTTTATGGAATTGGCAACAATCTCAAACTGGTGTTTAGTTCGTCTTGAGGGCGAAGTATCATATACTTCAGTACTTAAGTAATGATGGCTTTACTGTTTCTGGCAACCATTTCCGCAGAGTACGAGATGTGGATATGAAGCACAACTTTGCTTTCGTTGTATGTATCAACCCTCATTTGTGTCTAATTTCTTTCTTATGAATGCACTTAAATACTTATCTTTTCACTTGTTTATAAAAAAAAGAGAAAAAAAAAAAAAAAAAGAAAAGGAAAAAGAAGGTAGATTACAAATTGGATTGTATAGTTTGATTTTTGCTGCGTTTGCTTTTGCCTCCCAACTTTTATTTACAGGAATTTAGTGACTCCCGGGATGCTGATGATGCAAGATATGGCTTAAATGGTAGAGAACTTGACGGAAATCGCATTGTTGTGGAATTTGCAAAGGGAGTAAGTATTGCAGCTACATGCTTTTGTCTTCTTGCTGTTGAAATCCACTACACGTTCCAAACTGGATTTGATCACATAATTATTTTGATGTCTATGAAGAGTTCTCACTGCATTTTATTGTCTGTGCTTTCATGCTTACATGGTTCATTTTATTGTTTCTTTCCCATGGCATCTTAATCTGCATGATCATTGAGACAAATAAGTTGGCTTGCGGAAGCAATCTTTGCATGAGGCTGAAGGGGCTAACTGGAATTATCTTTCACTTTGATTTCATTTCATCAACTGGAATTATCTGTCAGCTTTTTGGTGTTTTTTTGGCTGTACTACATTTATTTATTATGATTTATTGGCTTTTTGGGGTTGTGTTTGATGTTACCCCTTATCAATTGACTTGTTTTGCTAGTTTGAGATCAATCAGATATATGGTTTTGTGAGGAAAACCATGATCTCTTACCTATGAATCATGACAGGTGTTCTATTATCTCTCTGAACTGTGTGTACAGTATATGTATCTCCAATCTTTAGTATGATACACTGACCATTTCTTTATTATCAGATTAATGCTTATGGTGGTGTTATTGAGCCTATTCCTTTGAAGATTTTTATTTATTATTTTTTTATTAACTGAATCTGCAGCTTAATAATGCTTTGTTTGGTTTTAGGAGCCAAGAGGTTCTCGAGAACATCAGGGTAGAGGTCCTTCTCCTGGGTCTGGACGGTGCTTCAATTGTGGAATCGATGGTCACTGGGCTCGAGATTGCAAAGCTGGAGACTGGAAGAACAAGTGTTATCGTTGTGGTGAAAGAGGGCATATAGAAAAAAATTGCCGGAATGCTCCCAAGAAGAAGCTTGGGTATTGAAGATTTTCTGATTCTTCCTCTAATTTTACATTTTGCTTTAGCCTGATGATGGTAATACCTTGCCATCTTGTTCAGCCATTTAGTCATTAATTTGGTTGTAATGCAGACGTGATCGGAGTTACTCTCGATCACCAGTGAGATCACGCTCTCCTCGTCGTGGAAGAAGCCGAAGTAGAAGCCCTAGCAACAGGTTGGTTATTACTTCTTTGGTACAACGATTATGATAGGTCTAGCTCTGAGCACTGCAGAATTTATGCATTGAGTTATGAGCATGGAGGTTAGAATCTTACGATTCATGATTCAATCCATACAATTCAATATTGAGTTTCAACCTAAATAATTTGATTTGTGCTGCTGTTGAATCTTGAATTGAGTGAATCATACGATTCATTGCGATTTTGCCATGATTCATGGTAATTTACTGTGAATCAGTTTTGTTTGCATAATATAAAACAACATCATTTTGACAAAATAAAAAAAGAGATCAATTAATTATATTGATATACGTAATTATATATATACACAATTTAGTTATATTGATATTTAGTTCATTTTAAACTTGTGTTTTTTTTCATGTACATGCATAAAATCATATATTATGCGGAACATAGTGAGTATTACAATTCATGATTCGTTATTTTAGCAAAATGATTCATGATTCTCGCGATTTGACAGCAATGGCTATGACTGTTGTCATTGACAATGATATCAACTAAAAGGAGAGATCAATAGTGTTTTTAATGAAGTTGAGTGAAATAACCATTTGAGTACCTGTTGGATCCTTGAGCAAGCAGTATTTATTGGTGGGGTTTTTAATTCATGTAGAGGATGGAAATGTTTTGTGAATTCAGTTCCAGCATGCTTTTCAAACACGCATATTGCTTTCTTTTTGTTTAAGGCCAATTTTGAGTCTTTTTTTGAGTTATATATTTACTCAATTACCCCTTCTGGTGACAGCCGGTCAAGATCTCCTCCAAGAAGACAACGGATGATTGAGCGTGAAGAGAAACGATCAAGGAGCTATAGTAGAACCCCGGAGCCAAGGGGTAGTCCGCCTCCCTCCAAAACAAGGAAGCGCAGCCTAACCCCTGAGGAGGACATCAGAGAAAGGCCCAAGAGAGGGAAGCAGCCTACTAAGCAGGAAAGGTCAGAATACAGTGAGAGCCCCCGACCAAAAAGCAGAAGCCCTGAAAAGGATAGTCCTGCTGCTGGAAGGTATAGGAGCCCTTCAGAAGCTAATGGCGTCAGTCGCAGCCCTAGTCCTCGCGTTGACAGACGCCCTCCTGTTGATGATGACGATGATGACATCCAGCGTTCCCCAAGAGGAAGCGAGTCGTCTTGATCTGTCTCACAAATTGGGATCAGAGTTTGGGTTTAGGCAAGGAAACTAGAAATATTGCCCCTATTGTCCTATTTGCATTGTTGTTGGAATTGAAAATTTCTTGGGAAGCAATATGATCAGATACTGTTTCTTTTGAGAGTACATTCCTGTTTGTTAACTATGAATGTTTCTTATGATAGCTATATATGCTTTCTGTTCTATGGAAACGATGAATTTGATGATTTATTGCGGTTGCAGCGGCGATAAGGATAAGGACAATCGCTATGCCAATTTTAGGCTGGGAATGCTGGATTAATACTAGTGGGTTTTGATATTTACGAAATTTTATTGAATATTCTCTCTTTTTTTTACTTTTTTTTTCCTTTTTTTTTTGGGGGGGGGGGGGCAAGTCATTTTATTTGATTCAATAAGATAGAATATATATATATATCTATATATTTTTTTGGTGGTAAGCCGTTTTATTTGATTCAATAGAATAGAATATATATATATATATATATAAATTTGTGTTGTGTCGATCTTACATCAGGTGTTTAGGTGATTATTTACACAGGTTAAACTAATTGTTTTTTGGATGTGATTAGTTTGCTTTTACGAAGTTACTTCGTTGTGTTAGAGAGAAAAAGAAGGAAAAAAATAAAAAAATAAAACGTTGGTTGTGTTCTGTTGTACCAGTACCAGTGGCTAATTCTTGAAAGGACTGGCTTCCTTCGGTTTTATATCAGACCGGAGGATATTATTAGGCTTGTAGGGGTTTATCATGAATTTTGTTTGATAATTTAAACTGTTAATATGTAGAATTTGTCGTGTATTATATATTTATAAAAAATCACGTTGATTGGATATCGATAGTTACGTGGTCAAATCACTTTTGTATATAAAAAAAATGATAGTAAAAAAATAAACAATTGACAGAAATCTAATCCGATGAAAAAGTTATCGATATTCAGTTAATCGTAATTTTTTACAAACATATAATACTCGACAAATTTTATACATTGAACAGTTTGAATTATCGAAACGGGACCCGTGGTGGGCCTCCACGGGCCCAAATGTACCCTCTAATCCCAAATTAGACTTGAGGGAAGCCAATCCCTTCTTGAAATTATCATTTATGCTTATTCACTTTCAATTAAGTAAACTAACAATAGGTCTTAATAGTTATACTTAGCTGCGGTTTGGCAATCGTTTTGAGACCATATAAGCACAACACGACAAAAATGGACTATAAAATCACAAACAAACAAAAGGTCAAACATGTGTGCTGGGAATCACGTATAGGAATGGACAATGACGAAAATACCCCCTATACAATTGGTCACACGTTTATATGTATTTGGTAGGGTTTCCTGATGAAACACACGAACCAGATGGCGACGAAGAACCAAAGAGGGGGGAGGCGACGAAACAGCATCGGACGACCGATCCAGGCCTACAGTGCTTCGTCAACGCGTCGACCATCCTTCACGCGTAACATTGTGCTTTCGTTGCATCTCTGGTACGCATAACTCGCTCTGTTTTGGGTTTTCGTCTCCTTGCACGAGATGTCACTTATTTGTTCTGTGCATGTTGAAAATCTGTCATTCTGAAGTTCGATCACTGGTAAAAAGGTTTTGTTGGTGTCAATGGTGGTTTAAAACCGAAGTCGATATACTTGATTCGGATCTGTTGTGGATGAACTGAACAGGAGTTGGATGCTAGTGTTCTTTTGGTTTATTTTTTATTTTATTTTATTTTTTTAAAATTTTTTGTTCGATTTTTTCTTAGTTCCACTATTATATGTTACCAATATTTGTGGAAACTTGTGGAATTTTTTGATTTTTTTTTTCTAACTGGGTGGACGTCAAACTGGTTTTTTTTGTTTTTTTTATCCCTGATTGTTGTTAGTCGTTGAACACAATTTTTTTGAACTCACACTACAAATGGTCTTGCTTCTTGGTGCAGTAGACAGAGCAATGGGAATGCCATTTATCTGTTAGTTCTTGAACTGAACAGAGCAATTTATTTTTACAAGGCAATTAAATTTATTTGTTAATTTCTTACATCTGTTACCATTTTGTAAATTATAGAATGTGAACCATATTTTCTTCAACATCTGTTAGGAATGCTTTAATTTTTTTTTTCTTAACTCAGTAGACCTACTGTCCAATAGTTGGTTGTATCCAGAAATTGGTTGGAGAAGCATTTTTTGAAATACAGACAAAACAGAGCACATCATTTGAACTTGTTAAATTTTTTTTTTTTTTTTTCTATTTTGTCTTTCAAATCTGTTAGCAATTCTTGGTTTTTTTGTGATTTGTGACTATTTGTTGTTGTTTGCTCTTTCACCACCCAATAGTTGTGCCTTCGCCTGAACTGTCTATTACTTTCTATATGTGTTTCTGTCTGGTCTTCAATGTAATCATAATTAAATGGCCAACTAACTAACTGAACATTTGCCATAGCTCATAATGCTGGTTTCCTTTTTTGTAATTATAATGTGTTAATTTTAGTCGTTTCAATTATGTTGGATTAGTAACACTTTCCTAAATGTTAAACAAAAAACAGTGAGCGTTCTTTTTCAATTCTCTTGTATTGGGTCCATTGGAGAGTGTTGCTTATGTGTATGCAATCCTATAGGTGTATGTGTGTATATGCATTGGTAGGTATGTGTTATTGTATTTATGTCATAAACAGTAGTGGTAAACCAATTATGTAGTTAAGTGCAGCAGGGTGTATGCTAACAAATCATGTGGGACATAACCATCTCATTACCACACATATCATATACGACAAGCACACAACTTATTCACGAAAATGTACCATATATTGTCTTACACCTTATGTTCGTCTACTATTCATCTATGTTACAAAACAAAGCATGAATGAAGTGGTACATCTACTCCATGGCCACGTCGTACGTGTGCCTGTGACTACGGTCAATGTGTTGTCAAGATTTCCAGATCTCACAAAAATCCAGGACGGGCTTACTATGCGTGTCCGAATCCTGTGGTGAGTACACCCAATTTTTTTGCTGAAAAATATTGTCATTTCTTTTAAACCAGTTTACTAATAGCTTTGTACGTACATTTTGTCAGCCATGTTTAAGTTGGATGTTGGTGCGATGAACCTAGGCGACTGCACATAGAGTCTGACTCCGCCACGCACGACATTGTCATGCAGTTGCGGGATGATGTCATTAACATGCAACAAACGCTGCGTATCTTGAAAATCATTATTTCTGTGCTGTGCATTGTTGTTGTAATCTTATTGTTGCGTATGTGAAAATGTTCCAAGTGTCTTGTAACACCCTAACAAAGCTAATATTGTAATGACTTATGTTTGTTGTGGACATGATACCTACAAAGTCATTGTCAATGACATGTAATGAAATGGTGGTTTCGATCTACAAAATTGTTTGTTGGTAGTTCATCTTAATTTTATGTGCAAATGACTGTGAAAATTGTTAATTTTATAAGTTTTTGCGCCAATTCGTTTGGGTGAGTGATACACATACATTTATAAGGTACTTATGCTTTAATTTATCAGTTGCATTGTCGGTATGGATTCCACACGAACTTCACCACATACTGTTGCCAAAAATAAAGGGGTTGGAAGTGCCCGAGCTAACGTTCTTGCCGACAGCCAAAATGTTCACAAAGCTGTGTGGGATTATGAATCCACACAGCACAACTTTTCTTACAGCTTATTGCCGATGAGATTGTTGAGGGCAACCGACCATTCATGGTTTTGAGCAGCGCTGGATATAAGTCTTTGGCCAAGAAGTTTGAAAAAAAAAACTGGTAGAAAACATGATGTCAAGCAGTTGAAGAACAAGTACGCATGCCTGAAACGAGAATGGACTGCTTGGATGAAGTTGATGGACCGTACGGAAGGCATAAT
The DNA here is from genome assembly GCF_055761805.1 of Camellia sinensis. Taxonomy (NCBI): domain Eukaryota; kingdom Viridiplantae; phylum Streptophyta; class Magnoliopsida; order Ericales; family Theaceae; genus Camellia; species Camellia sinensis. The sequence continues at coordinate 59,910,272 of NC_138970.1, forward strand.
CGGAATTGGCTTTGACGCTGAAACAGGCATGTTTTAGGCTTCCGATGAATGGTGGGATCGTATGGAACTGGTAAATTATTTATATTATTTTGTTACCTTTCTACATTGCTTTAAAAAAAAAATTGTAACATATTGTCACTGATGGTTTGTGTTTCCTTTGCTTCAGATAAACAAGAGTTGTGCAAAGTTCAGGACTAAGACTTTGGAGCACCGGGAGTTGATAGAGATTGTCTTTACAGGCGCTGCTGCAACTGCCAAACATCATTGGACACCGGGGGAGAGGACTGTCGAAGATAACGAGGGATCTTCTGATTCAGTTCAAAGCCTTGTATGCGGCGTTTTGCAGATCCAATCCTTTCTGTTGGTATTGACGTAGATGCTGAGTTGTCAATGGAAGGTGTTGAACCTACGGTTGACCCCGGCGTAAAAAGGAAAAGGAATACTCCCGCAAGTTCAGGAAAGTCGAGGAAGCCGACTAGTGGAGCATGTGCCATAGCTGACAGTGTTAACAATCTAAGCAATGTCATCCGTACTAAAAACCAAAAAGTTACTGTAAGGCACTTAACTGGGAATAAGTCGTTGTACACCATTTCAAAGTGCATGGACAGGTTGAAATCCATTCTTGCCTTGGTGGGTACACCGTTGTTCCACTTTGCATCATCTCTTATGGACAACGCTGATTATCAAGAGGTTATGATGTGCCAACCCGATGATGACCATATTATCGGGTGGCTTACGCAGAAGCAACTACAAAGCAGCACTGCAGCTCCATCTGCGAACCTTTTTGGTGTACGGCGAGTTTGATGGATACTGGGATAGGCCATAGGGTTGGGCGACTTCTGGGAACTGATGGGTTCTTTCCGTGTTATGTGTTAACGTTTTAAGGCGAACTTGTTACAGTGTCGGACATTTAGGACGTCTCTTTTATTTTCCTTATTTTTTTTTGAAACTTTTTGATTTGGGTTTATTTGGTTTGCTTAAGTTGGATGTTTCTGTGTTTGGTGGAACAATATGACCAGGTTGTGTTGTGTTTATCATGTTTTTCGTTTTGATTTGTTGGTTTGGATGGAATGGCTGATTTATGCATGTCCAGTAGTTGCTAGCTTGCTTTTCAGTAATCTTATGCATGGTCTATTGTTCATGTATATATGTCATGTTAGTTAACGTTGGACATATGTCTTGTAGGCCTCATCGAAGTGGTGGCCATGTCTAATGGGGAAGGTAGCAGCAACGCTGACTTCGTCGAGCAAATTAACCAAATGGCTATTCAGATTCAAGAACAAAATAACTGGACGTGCGTGCAAGCATGTCGGTACGTACAAGAATATTACGCAAACTACATGTCAAAAACACCATGTCGAACATTAATATTGACTGGAGGTACATGGATATGTGAATTATATGACAGACACGTTGATCGTTTTGAAGAAAATGTTTGTGCACCAAAACAAGCATTTTCCTTGTTGTGTGACACGTTAGTTAGAGATTTTGGTTTATGTGTTAACCAACGTAGCCATGGATTAGCCGTGGAAAAAAGTGTAGCAATGTTCATACAAGTGTTAAGAGGGTTTAAGAATAGAGCCATCTAAGAACGGTTTCAACATTCGGGTGAAACCGTATCACGCCACGTGCATAATGTTTTGGAGGTGATGAAGAAGTTCATGGTTGTGCATTGTAGGCCAACAACAAATCAAAATGTGCAACATCCTCACTTGCGGTCAAAAATGAAATGCCTACCATTCAAGGTACAGCTTGCATATGTGTCCGTCCAAGTTTTAGGCCATATTACATATCAAAAATTTTGCTGAACTTTTGTGCTCTTAGGATTGCATCGGCGCGATCGATGGCACGCATGTTGTTGCGAAAGTGATGGGGCCTGAAGCAGTGACCTATTTTGGACGTAAATATTGTCACATACAAAACATCATGGCGGTTGTTGATTTCGACATGTGTTTTACGTTTGTATCACTTGGATGGGAAGGCAGTATGCATGACAGTAGAGTTTTTGTTGAAATAATCAACAATGAAAATGTGCCGTTTCCACAACCGAAGGAAGGTAATGCAGAATTTTCATTTCAAAATTCACTATGTACAAATATGCACACTATGTTCAAATAACGTTATTTGTTCACATCCAGCAGGGAAGTATTATATTGTTGATTCGGGCTATCCTAATTGAACGGGTTACCTCGCTCCATACAAGGGCCACCGTTACTGTAACGCCCTCAAAATAATACATAAAACCCATCACTAGACAAACAATTATATAAAAGAAACCAACCATTTATATTCATCAGAGTAGTTCTTACAATAGTATTACATGTTAACAACAAAAGCAAATGACCTATGGGCTTACAGCTTTCCAAGTCAACACCTGGTTACACAAAAGAAGAGTACTAACTCTATACAAAATAAACCCTTGGCTTGATATAATGTAATACAAACAAAATAAACAAAAAGAGTCTTCAACTCTCATCATCATCCAAGCTATGTCCTTAGAGGTGGCATACTACCTGTACCTGAAAATGATGTCCTATATAGGGTGAGCCAACGCCCAGTAAAAATATGCTAAACACAGTATGAGCAATGACTAAGACGTTAGCAATTGATAAATGTTCAAGTTCCATAAATCAATTCATAATCCATTTCCATTTCATGACTGCTATGTTCATGTTTCATTTCAGTTTCTATTTCTTATCAATTTCACAATTTACATCAACGGCTCAGAACCTGGCCAACCACTTATATGAGACAGTGACTCATATTAGACATTTCCCATTTTGCAATAGATAAACATACTAGTTGTGTCAACATTTCAACAGATAAGCATACAAGCTGTATCCACATTTCAACAAATATGCATATTAGCTATATCGACACTTCTAAAGATAAGCATAAGAGCTGTATCAACATTTCCATAGATAAGCGTATAACCTGTATCAACACATTAACTGACAAGCATATGAGTTGTATCAGTGGAGTCCATCCCCTATCTCCTCCCAAACAACATCCGGTTTAGAGGTCCATCCCCTATCTTTCCCTAAACCGTGGAGTACATCCCCTATCTCCTCCCATATACACAACGTATATACACATAAGTCATATACACAATCAATCAATACATAACGTTAATGTATTCTATCAACCGTCATACTCTATGACATATCCAATTGATTAGTTTTAGTTTGCCTAATCATCATGCATTGTCTATAACAATCAAAACTACCTTCCACCGGTAGTCCAAGAAATTATTTCTAAACAGATAATAAAAGCTCCAACAGATAAAATATCAATGTTTTCAAAAGTGAGCGATTAACAAATCCAACTCCACTATTCTACTATATAATGAATCAATTTCATTATTTCCAACTCAATTCCATATAACCACAATTTTATCAAATTAATCATACCAATTAATTTATACAACCAATTAGGGTTTTCTATCCTATTTCCCAATATTGACCCAATGGTTTATCAACAACCAACAACAATATCATTATTTTGAAACTCATAATACACATTCTTAGAATCAAAATAACAAAACCCTCTTTTAACATTTTGAAACCCTAAGTCCCAAAATTATCCAACTTCAACACTTTATCAAAACAACCAAAAATCTATGTCAAAGACCATAAGAGTGAATAGGAATCCCTACCTCAAATTCGGAGCTCAAGGAAAGAAGGTAAAGAAACTCAACGTACTCCAAAACTCAATATTCTTGAATCAAAGTGTAGCCCTCGACGATCAACCCAACTTTTACAAAGGCCGAAGGAAACGGAAACACTCTAACTAGATCAAACCCTAGAGAGAAGCGAGTTTCTAGAGAGAGAAACTCTCAAAATGTCTTTTTAGAAAGTAATAGAGAGAGAGAATGTAAAAAGTGATTTTAAAATGCCCAGCTGCCAACTGATATACGACATTTCCGCTCGAGCGGAGAACACAACGCTCGAGCGTCAAGAACAAAAAACTAGGTCCGCTCGAGCGTAATAAGGCCCGCTCGAGCGCCAAGACACAAGAATAAAGTACGTCCGCTCGAGCGCAAAAACCAGTCCGCTCGAGCGTAGATTTCCCCTTCCCAGAACTTACACCAAAAAGTACTACCCTCTCGAGCGCCAGAGTACCCGCTTGAGCGCCACCACTCGAGCGTAAAGAAACCCGCTCGAGCGTGAAAAACATGCTTGCAGAAGTTCTGCAGAGCACCAAAATACTGGGAGCGTGCAATCTCCGCTCGAGCGCAACAAGGCCCGCTCGAGCGGAACGACCAAAAACCTGGCAACAAGATTTTAGACTAAGGTTCAACCCACCTGTTCGAAACATGCCCAACACATCCTAAAACTCAAACAAATGGAATTAAAGAACGACAACAAGATAGATACAACTACCAACTCCACGGAACCGAGTCCGGAATACAACAGAACAGTAAAGGGACAACCGGGATCGCTATAACCTCTCCCCCTTAAAGAATTTCGTCCCTGAAATTAAACGCAAGTTTCTCAAAAACAGGTTTTCTCCATTCTTAACAATATTACAACATAATATTAAACAACCCGACCCATTACCTGTCAACCCCATCTCTTTCAAGAGGCATTTCACATTACACATAACAGCCTGCATTATCAACAGGCATTCCTTTGAAAATTACCAGTTTCAACCTGTTTCCCACAATTTCTTAACACATGCAACATTAATATCACGCCTGCATTTCCACAATACATTGAACATATGCAATGTTATAACAAATTTCCATTAACCAAAACATTCACAATGTTTTTCAACTTAAGACACATATAATGTTCTTAAAGTTCAACAATATTACAAAATTACCAATACATGGTTACACATCAACAAACAAGTCCGGATATTTCTCGCGGACTTCCAACTCACGTTCCCAAATGGCTTCCTCCACTCCATGATGTTTCCACAAAACCTTTACCAAAGGAATGATCTTGTCACGCAGGACTTGATCCCGCCTATCCAAGACTCGAATCGGTCTCTCTTCATACGAGGCATCCTCATCAACCTCTAAGTCGGTCCAATCTAATACATGGGACGGATCCGGCTCATACTTCCGAAGCATACTCACATGAAACACGTCATGCACTTCGAACAACTGCGGCGGCAAAGCTAAACGATAAGCAACATCGCCAATCCTCTCAAGGATCTCAAAGGGACCAATAAACCGAGGGGATAACTTCCCACTTTTCCTGAACCTCATCAAACCTCGCCTAGGTGATATTTTCAAGAAGACATGATCACCTACCTCAAACGCCAAAGGCCTCCTCCTACGGTCGGCATAACTCTTTTGGCGACTCTGGGCTGTAACAAGCCTCCTACGGATAAGCTCAACTTTCTCCGTCATCTCCCTAACCAACTCCGGACCCAACAAAGGTGCATCATCCACCTTGGCCCAACACACTGGAGACCTACACGGTCGGCCATACAAGGCCTCAAACGGTGCCATATCGATGCTAGACTGAAAACTGTTGTTGCAGGCAAACTCCACCAAGGGCAAGTGCCTCTCCCACGTCCCACTAAAGTCAAGGACACAACCTCGAAGCATATCCTCAAGGATCTGAATAGTACACTCGGACTGCCCGTCGGTCTAAAGATGATAAGTTGTACTAAAGGTCAACTTAGTACCCAAGGCACTCTGCAAACTCTGCCACAACCTAGCAGTAAAACAAGGATCTTTATCTAAGACGATCGTCACTGGGACCCCATGTAATCTCACTATGTCCCGAATATACAAGTCGGCAAGATGATCTACCGAATCTCTCACGCGCATAGGAATGAAGTGCGCCGACTTAGTCAACCGGTCTACAACCACCCAAATGGCATCACTACCCCGCTGAGTCCTCGGAAGACCTACAACGAAGTCCATAGTGACATGCTCTCATTTCCACTCGGCAATAGGCAAGGGTTGCAACAAACCCGCTGGCCTCTGATGCTCGGCTTTCACTTGCTGGCAAGTAAGGCACTTCGATACGAAAACAGCCACATCTCTCTTCATACCCCGCCACCAAAACTGGTGACCCAAATCCCGATACATCTTAGTGCCTCTCGGATGCACCGCAAGGCGTGAATGATGGAACTCTCGGAGTACTTCCTCTCGGCAAGACTCCGGCACAAACAAACGGTCTCGGTATCTCACACTCTGGTCGGGATACACCGTCAAACCCTTCTCAACTTTTCCACTGGAGATCTTCTCTCGGAAGGACTCTATCTCAAGGTCACCTCTCTGTGCCTCTAACACTCGTGTCACAAGTGTAGGCTGCGCAACAACAGAAAACAAGGCCGCAACCTCAACAGATTCGCCCAGAAGCAAATCAAACTCGCTAAGTGCACCCAACATCTCCCATTCCCGGATGGCTATACAAGCTACATCACTAATGGATTTCCTACTAAGGGTATCGGCCACAACATTGGCCTTTCCCGGGTGATAGTGTAACTCAAAATCATAGTCCTCAATGAACTCCATCCACCTTCTCAGCCTCAAATTCAAGTCTCTCTGTGTAAATAGATACTTCAAACTCTTGTGGTCCGAGAACACCTCGAACCTCTCACCATAAAGGTAGTGCCTCCAAATCTTCAAGGCAAAGATCACTGCTGGTAACTCTAAGTCGTGTGTAGGGTAATTCTTCTCGTGTATTTTCAACTGACGTGAGCCATAAGCTACCACTTTCCCCTCTTGCATCAACACACAACCCAAACCCTCTCGTGAGGCATCACAATAAACCGCATAACCCAACCCTCTCTCCGGAATAATCAAAACCGGAACGATGGTCAATCTAACCTTCAACTCTTGGAACGACTTTTCGCAAGTCTCACCCCACACAAACTTGACCCCTTTCCGCGTCAATCTCGTCAACGGTGAAGCTAGCCTGGAGAAATCTTTCACAAACCGACGGTAATACCCAGCTAATCAGAAAACTACGGATCTCAAAAACGCTCTTAGGCTGTACCCAATCCTGCACTGCCTTAATCTTGGATGTATCAACAGACACCCCTACCCCAGATACCACATGGCCTAAGAATTTAACCTCTCCTAGCCAGAACTCACACTTCCCAAACTTGGCATACAGCCTATGGGCTCTAAGCAACTCAAGCACCACTCTCAAGTGTTCCTTATGCTCCTCCTCAGAAGGCGAATAGATAAAAATGTCGTCCACGAAAATGACTACAAATCGATCCAAAAATTCCCGAAAGATCCAGTTCATCAAGTCCATAAAGACTGCCGGTGCATTGGTAAGCCCGAATGGCATCACCAGAAACTCATAATGGCCATACCGCGTACGGAATGCCGTCTTAGGAATATCCTCTTCCCTAACCCTCAACTGGTGGTAACCCGATCTCAAGTCTATCTTAGAGAAACAACGGGAACCCTTCAACTGGTCAAACAAATCATCTATACGGGGCATAGGGTATTTATTCTTAACCGTAGCCCGATTCAACTTTCAGTAGTCGATACACAATCTCAAGGCACCATCTTTCTTTTTAGTAAAGAGGGCCGGTGCTCCCCACGGCAAAACACTGGGGCGAACAAAACCCTTACCTAGCAATTCCTAGAGCTAAAACTTCAATTCACTCAACTCGGCTGGGGCAAAACGATAAGGTGCCATAGAAATCGGTGCTGTGCCAGGCACTAAATCAATAGAGAACTCTATCTCTCGGTGGGGTGGTAAACTAATGAGATCCTCGGGAAACACATCCGAATACTCACAAACCACCCTCGGCAATACGATATGGGTCTCATCACACTCACCACTCATAAAGCTGGCAAGTAGACCACTAAGCTTATTTCACCCTCACGGATCATACATCGGTGGCAACACACTACCAGCCCGATCCCCCAAGAAATGGAAACACTCCCCGCTCAAGGTACAAACCGTGACCCTCTGGCGGTTGCAATCAATAACAGCCCGGTATGACGATAGCCAGTCCATACCCAAAATAACATCAAAACCCTTCATGGGCATGACAACAAAAGGAAAAGGAAGCCTATGGTCGGCGACCTCTATATCACAACCTCTAACACCTTGTTTCAAGATCAACTCACTACCAACAGGCGATACTACACATATAGGAGATGCTAACTGTGCCAACTCCAATTCCAAAACAGATGCAAATGCAGCAGATACAAAAGAATGAGATGCACCCGTATCAATCAATACACTAGCAACCGAGTTGCAAAACAAGAAGGTACCTCTCACAACTGACTTAGCAGGTACAAGATCCTGCGCGGTAACAGCATACACGCGCCCTGTAGGCCCCTGATCTACCTGCTCACCTCTAGGAGCAAAAGACTGCTGCACTGACTGGGATGACGAAGCTCCCAGATTGGCCCTTGAGGCCTGCACAGACTGAGCTGGCTGATAACTCTGCGTCTGCCTAGAACCAGACGCTCCTGAAGTGGCACTCAACTGTGGGCAAAACCTCTTCAGGTGCCCAGGCTGACCACACTGATAGCAAGACAAAGGTTGGCCCCTGCCCTGACTCTGGCCCTGAGGTCTAGTTGAAGAAGAAGCAGCTCGCTAACCCCCTCCCTTCTACGGGCAAACCGAAGACTTGTGACCCAGCTGGCCACATGCAAAACAAGTCAAGCCTCCCTGACTACCTCTCCCAGAGCCCACACTCGGCACTAGAAAGGTCGATCTTGACAAACCACCCTGAGACTGCTGAGGGTTAGAACCCCTCTGTCTCCTGCCATCACCCTGACCATCTTGGCTCCTCTTGGAGCCTCTCTGCCCTTCATCGTCCTCCTGCATCATTATCTCCATATGAGCTGCAGCATCAACCAAACATCTGTACTCTCGGATAAAGGACCCTCCAACCCTCAACTTGAGTCCACGCCTCAACTTCCACTCAAATTCAAAGCAACGGCGTTCCTCGGACGCCACAAGTTCAGGTGCAAACCTGGACAGACTAGTAAAAGTAGCCTCAAACTCGGCCACTGACAAACCCTGCTGTTTAAGCTGGCAAAACTGCTCCCTCAGCTTCTCTCTAGCAGCTAAAGATAAAAATTTCTCCTGGAAGGCATTCACAAACGCCTCCCATACACCACCAACACTGCCCTTCTCGTATTTCCACCACTGACCCGCATCTCCCTTCAGCTGGAAGGATGCCAAGGTCACCTTTAAAGCCCCGTCCTCGATGCCAAGCATCTCGAACGTCTTCTCCATCTGTTCCAACCACTTGCCAGCCTTGAGTGGCTCCTTCAGATCCCCAACAAACTCGTCCGGATTGGACCGGAAGAATTCCCTCTTCAAGAAGGAAGGCCCTGCCTCAGCTACGTGGGCCTGATCCTGATTCCCCGCTCTGAGAATACCCAAAACTCCTGCTATCTCTCGTGCCAAGGCACTCATAGCCTGCTGACCCGCTGGCGCGGCCACATTGGCCTGGCCAACTCCCTCCTGCTGTGCCGGAATATCATCCGGTAGAGGCATCTCCTGCCTACCACGCCTGCCTCGCCTACCACGTCCTCGTCCTGACATCCTAATGAAGGTAACCAAGACCATTAGCACATTCACAAATGTGCCGAAGCTATAACACTCACGTCCTAATGCATGGACAACTGTAATTCACTCCACGTAAGCACTTAATCACATAAGCAATATGAATTTCATTTCTGGATAATGATAGTCCCAAGGCGTTACTAGAGTTCCGATTAGAAACAGCATTGATCAAGTGCTTTTCCAACAAGACTACCAGAAACCCAAGGATCCAATCAACATCCTAGAAACTACATTCCATACCCACATAGTCACATAAACATGTTATCATATAAGCACATAACACTACATCTAAGTCTCTATCAAGCAAGACAAACCCATTGTGATCCTAATCACTTCCCACGTACCCAAAGTATTCGAACCCGGTACGCTCTGATACCAAGTTGTAACGCCCTCAAAATAATACATAAAAACCATCACTAGACAAACAATTATATAAAAGAAACCAATCATTTATATTCATCATAGTAGTTCTTACAATAGTATTACATGTTAACAACAAAAGCAAATGTCCTATGGGCTTACAGCTTTCCAAGTCAACACCTGGTTACACAAAAGAAGAGTACTAACTCTATACAAAATAAGCCCTTGGCTTGATATACATGTAATACAAACAAAATAAACAAAAAGAGTCTTCAACTCTCATCATCATCCAAGCTATGTCCTTGGAGGTGGCATACTACTTGTACCTGAAAATGATGTCCCATATAGGGTGAGCCAACGCCTAGTAGAAATATGCTAAACACAGTATGAGCAATGACTAAGACGTTAGCAATTGATAAATGTTCAAGTTCCATAAATCAATTCATAATCCATTTCCATTTCATGACTGCTATGTTCATGTTTCATTTCAGTTTCCGTTTCTTATCAATTTCACAATTTAAATCAACGGCTCAGAACCTGGCCAACCACTTATATGAGACAGTGACTCATATTAGACATTTCCCATTTTGCAATAGATAAACATACTAGTTGTATCAACATTTCAACAGATAAGCATACAAGCTGTATCCACATTTCAACAGATATGCATATTAGCTATATTGACACTTCCAAAGATAAGCATAAGAGCTGTATCAACATTTCCATAGATAAGCGTATAACCTGTATCAACACATTAACTGACAAGCATATGAGCTGTATCAGTGGAGTCCATCCCCTATCTCCTCCCAAACAACATCCGGTTTAGAGGTCCATCCCCTATCTTCCCCTAAACCGTGGAGTACATCCCCTATCTCCTCCCATACACACAACGTATATACACATAGGTCATATACACAATCAATCAATACATAACGTTAATGTATTCTATCAACCGTTATACTCTATGACATATCCAATTAATTAGTTTTAGTTTGCCTAATCATCATGCATTGTCTACAACAATAAAAACTACCCTCCACCGGTAGTCCAAGCAATTATTTCTAAACAAATAATAAAAACTCCAACAGATAAAATATCAATGTTTTCAAAAGTGAGCGATTAACAAATCCAACTCCACTATTCTACTATATAATGAATCAATTTCATTATTTCCAACTCAATTCCATATAACCACAATTTTCTCAAATTAATCATACCAATTAATTTATACAACCAATTAGGGTTTTCTACCCCATTTCCAAATATTGACCCAATGGTCTATATATCAACAACCAACAATAATATCATTATTTTGAAACTCATAATACACATTCTTAGAATCAAAATAACAAAACCCTCTTTTAACATTTTGAAACCCTAAGTCCCAAAATTACCCAACTTCAACACTTTATCAAAACAACCAAAAATCTATGTCAAAGACCATAAGAGTGAGTAGGAATCCTTACCTCAAATTCAGAGCTCAAGGAAAGAAGGTGAAGAAACTCAACGTGCTCCAAAACTCAATATTCTCGAATCAAAGTGTAGCCCTCGACGATCAACCCAACTTTTACAAAGGCCGAAGGAAACGGAAACACTCTAACTAGATTAAACCCTAGAGAGAAGGGAGTTTCTACAGAGAGGAACTCTCAAAATGTCTTTTTAGAAAGTAATAGAGAGAGAGAATGTAAAAAGTGATTTTAAAATGCCCAACTGCCAACTGATATACGACATTTCCGCTCGAGCGGAGAACACAACGCTCGAGCATCAAGAACAAAAAACTAGGTCCGCTCGAGCGCAATAAGGCCCACTCGAGCACCAAAACACAAGAATAGAGTACGTCCGCTCGAGCGTGAAAACCAGTCCCCTCGAGCGTAGATTTCCCCTCCCAGAACTTACACCAAAAAATACTACCCGCTCGAGCGCCAGAGTACCAGCTCGAGCGCCATCACTCGAGCGTAAAGAAACCCGCTCGAGCGTGAAAAACATGCTTGCAGAAGTTCTGCAGAGCACCAAAATACTGGGAGCGTGCAATCTCCGCTCGAATGCAACAAGGCCCGCTCGAGCGGAACGACCAAAAACCTGGCAACAAGATTTTAGACCAAGGTTCAACCCACCTGTTTGAAACATGCCCAACACATCCTAAAACTCAAACAAATGGAATTAAAGGACAACAACAAGATAGATACAACTACCAACTCCACGGAACCGAGTCCGGAATACAACAGAACAGTAAAGAGACAACCGGGATCGCTATAGTTACCACCAAGAAGATTTTCGGCGAGGTGCAAGGAACGCAGCGAACCCACGAGAATTATTTAATAAGGCACACTCGTCAGTGCGCAGTGTCATGGAACGAACCTTTTTGTCGTGGAAAAGTCGATGGGGTTTTTTGGAAAATATGCTTCGTTATGATTTTGCGACTGCGCAGGTGCATTTAGTTGGTGCGTCGATGGCATTGCATAACTACATACGGAGAAATACGGGAAAATCCAACCAATGTTCAACCCATAGTAACAGAGGCCGACACGACAAACATAATCAATGTCATTCCGTTGTTTGCTCCTCCTGGAGGGGATGGAGTAATCATTGGGGATAATGATCCAGATATGGAACTTGTCCGAAATGTCATACGACATTGTTTGGTACACATGCGCAATCACAGCATGTTGGGAAATACATAGGACAAAGTCGGTAACCCAAGTTCGGCCGTTCTTGTTGTTTGTATGTGCAGAGAATTTTAGGATCACGTTTAGTATTTATGGTCTTGTGTGTATGTACGTTATCTAATTAGGTTTGTACGTTCCCATTATGATACGCCGAAGAAGTTGGTTATTGTCGGAGATCTAATTACCAACGAAAGTTTGTTATTATGGAGTTGACTATTTTATTTTATTAATGTATTATTCGGACAAACCTTTATTATGGACTTGACAATTTTATTTTATTAATGTATTTTAGCTCTCATGTTTTAATTTTTTTTTTTTTTTTTTTTTGTTTGGAACATTGGCTTGGTGGAAATAGGAGTGTATAGCCATTTTCACAAATTTTGCAAAACATATTTTGACTTCTTTACATCCAGTGGGTGGAAGGAGTAATTGGTTTGTTTGATTAGTTGGCCATAATGTGAAGCAGAAAACTACCAAACCCTTGTAGCATGAAGCAATTGAAAAAAAATGTGGAAAAAGGGAAATTAAAAAAATAAAATAAAAATTTATTGGGTCATTGTTAGTTCACAATATGTATAGAATTTGGAGGTGTAGTTGCATTTTGCCCACATGAGGGCAATTTAGTCACTTTACTCATTCACACATCACTTAAAATACAAAAAAGCCAAAAAAGCCTAACAAGAATACCAAACAAACAAAAAAGTTTCTGGCTAAAAAAATCAAAAAAGTCAAAAAGTCAACTAAAAAAGTCATTGCCAAACGACACCTTAATTTGTATCAAGTCCTATTGAAAATAAGTTCTAGTACAATCGTCGTTAAAAATAATTTTTTTGTGATTATTTTTTACGTATATTGCTAAAAATTGGCAATTAGTGACTTTTTTTTGTCCCGATTTTCATAAATTATCGTTAAAATTTACAATTAGTGACGTTTTTCTGTGACTAATTTTTCAAACTATCGCTGAAAGTAAAAAAATTAGTGACATTTTTTGTGACTTTTTTTAAATTATCGCTAAAACTTATAATTATTGATATTTTTTGTGATAATTTTCAAACTATCGCTGAAAATTAACAATTAGTGACGTTTTTTAATTGTATATGATAAAAAATATTATTAATTATCATAGGACATATTAGACAGTAAATTTACTTAGTAGGACTTACATACAAGTCGTCTTTTCAATTTGGCAAAGTATTAAAAAAAAAAAAAAAGTTTTGAAAGTAAAATGAAATTATTAAAATATTCATTGTACTGTGGGTAACCAAACAAAATATGATTTGTTTATTACAAAAACTTATTTATTATCTTCTAGTTTTTTCTAACCCAACCAAATAAAGGCAAAAAAGGAAAAATTACAATAGAAAAAAATTAAGGGTAAGTTACAGTTACCTGCACTATGGTTTCTGAAATTACATTGACCTCTCTTATTTTTTTTGATATTGTCAAAATTCTCCCTCCCATTAATTTAGCACAAACAGTCTTAACTTGGTTGTGCAAAAGACTATAATACCCTTTAAATACTATTCATAACCTCAAGGGAACTAAATTTACTTATATCTATATATATATATATATTAAAGTATCATTTTATTTCCTTAACTTTGTATTTTTTTTCCTGCTATATAAGTTTTTGAACTTTTATAAGTTCAAATAAAAATAAAAATTCAACTATTAATGAAAGTAAGAAAGAATATCCATATTTCTTATTTGAATTAATTTTAAGATTTAATTTAATAAAAATAATTTAAATGAGAGAAACAAAGATGGAGATATAGATTTTAGATATAATAAATAACAAATTATTTGAGTATTTTATTATTTTTAAATAATTTATTTTTTCAAGTAAAATTCCATTTTAATTAGTAGATATAAGAACTAAAAAATTGTTTAAATAGTTTATTATTCTCAAATAATTTCTTTATTTTTCATTCCCTATAAACTAATTTTAATTTATTGTAACGTGATTAGATATTTTTTTACTTTTATATTTGTTTTTAAAATTTTTGTTAATAAAGTGAGAAATATTGACCCATTTTTTTTTAAATATCCATCGATTGAAAATTGAAAGATTCAAAGATAAAAATTAAAATTTGAGAATAATATAGGATTGTGAAAAGATAAAAATGATAATTTCTTTATATATATTTATGAGGTAGCATTTGGTAATTTTTATGAGTCAATATCTTTTATTATAAATATGAAATGTTATTATATTTATTTTTATTTAAAAAATTTAATACACAAATATGTTTACAAAATAAAAGAAAAATTCATGTTCCGTAAGTTGCTTTTGTATTAGGTGATGCTAGTTAGCATTGATGAAAGAGAAAAAATGATGAAAAAATGAAGGAAAGAGCATGAGTGAAGATAACAAATAATAACAAATAATAATAAATAATAAAAAAATTATGTAATGTTGCTATTGGTTGCAGTGATACCATGAAAAAATGAATGAGAGAATAAATAGAAAGAAGAATGAAAAAAATAAAATAAAGAAAATTGAAAGAGATGGATAATTTCTCCAAATAGGTATTTTTCATACCCAAATAAATAAATAAATAATCAAATATCTATATGTATTTTTAAATTTTTATTCAAAATCTAATTTTTCAAAATAAGTATTCCTAAAATGAAAATTTACCCATAAAATCCAATATGAGTGAATGTTGATCCATTTTTAAAAGTTTTCTTATGAATTAATTAGTCTTTTTAGTTTTAAAAAGTTATATGTATTTGATTTGGTGTCATTGGAGTTTAAGTGAATGTTCTTTTGTAATTCATTTTTCTAATTTTTCTGATTCATTTTTGAGTTGGGAATGGAAAGGTGAGTTGTAGAAGATTCTTTTTAGGGGGATTGGTGACTGGAATGTTGGTTGTCAAGTGTGAAAATCTACATTTTCTGTTAGTGTGATTTTCTGGTGTTACATTGGAGTTTTATATTAGAGTGCATTGATTGGAATATTACATTTAAAAAAATACACTAAGGAGTTTTTTTAAAATATTACGTTGTTACGTTTGAAAAAAATACACTATGAAGTTTTTTGGTATGTTATATTGATTAGAGTGTTGTGTTTGAGAAAAGTATACTAAAGAATTTTCTTAGAATGATAGGTTATTACATTTAAGAAAAACACACTAAGGAGTTTTTTAATGTGTTATTGGAGTGTTACGTTTAAAAAAGTATACTAAGAAGTTTTTTTGGAATGTTACATTGTTACGTTTGAGAAAAATACACCAAGAAATTTTTTAATGTGTTACATTGGAGTATTACGTTTTTTGAGTGTTACATCAGAGTATTACGGGAAAAATATATTAAGGAGTTTTTTTTTTTTTTTGAAGTGTTACGTTAAATAATTTCAACATGATGAGAAAATCTACATTTATCCCTCAACACATGACACACACATTTATACTTGACCCTTTATGTAATTCACAATAAAATGGAACCTTTGGGATAATAAAAAAAAAAAAAGAGAAGACCAAAAAGTTCATAAGATTAATATTTGGGATTTATTGGTGCTTCCCCCTTCATAAAATTAGAGATCTTTTTAAAAAATAAAAATTGACATCTTTTATATTTTGTTTTGTAATTTTTAAATAAAGGATTGTATTTAATTTAGTATAAGATTTGATGATAATCAATTTTGTTGGCTATTTTTTTAAAAATAAGGTAATGTGTGGTTATTCTACTATATATATATATATATATACACTTGTCATTGTAAAGATTTTGGTTCTACGTAATGAAATGAGCAATGATTCCCTTTTTACAATAGATTGAATTTCTATGTATTGTTTAAACACATTTATTGATCTAAGTTAGGATGTAATAACACATATAAGATATAATACATTAATCTCTATTTTTTCTTCAATTATTATTATAGATTTATATATATTAATGAACCGAATACGAAATGTTTAAGATTCTCTCACACTATAGAGCAAAATATAGAGTATTGAAAACATATCCAAATTATAGAGTAAAACATGACCCAATTACAAATTTATGCAGTATTTAAGGATTGCTCCATGGATCCAGGAAGTTCATTTTGTTTAAAAAATAAAAAATAAAGAAGTTAATTTATTTTAACTTTCTTTAAAAAAAAAAAAAATCAAACAATAAATATGTTAGTTCAAATGATAAAATTTACATTATTTATGTAGTGTGAAATAAATCTTATGTGAAATTATTAAGGCATAATCTATAATAACATTAATTTTAGAGATATGCTTTCTTTTTAAGTATTTTATCAATAAAATTATAATTTTTTAGTTAAATATTTTTATATTATCTTAACAATTTAAATTTTTTTTTTAATATTGTATAGAATTTAATAATTTTGTTCAACAATATTAAAATAATGTATGGGTCTTTATTAATTTTTTTTGTAAAATCTTAGGGGAGATGAGTGAAATTTACTATTTGAATATATAAGGACAATCTTGAAATTTTTGATTCATAATACATGGCATCAACATATTCTGTTAAATAAACTAACAAAAGATTAACGGTGGAAGAATCTTAATAGTAGTTTCAAAAGTAAGGGAGATTTTTATAATTATTAAAACTACAAGAGAGGTTTCTGTAATTGTTAAAAATCTCTGGACAAGTGTAATTTACCCAAAAATTAATAAAATCAAATTTGACACCAACAACAACTTAAACTTTCAATCTTTAATTTTTTTAATTTATATTCTAAAGTTTTAAATTAATCTCAATTCAAGCCATCCGTCTATAATATTCTTTTGTTTCATTTGTATAATTACTTTTAGAACATTATTGGAAATACCAACAAAATTATTTTAAAAGGAGTAAATTACAAATACACCCCCGAGGTTTGCTTAAAGTACAGATTGTCCCACATAGTTTGGAAAATTTCAAATGCCTCCTTATTAGTATTTTTTATTTAACAGAATTTACTAAAAAAATAAAATTCATAATTGCTCTCCTATACAATAATAAAATTACCTAAATTATTAATTGAAATATATTTCTACATTATTAAAAACTGTTATTTGACTTGATGATTTATTAATAAAAGGAAAGATTTGTTATGAAATTAGAAATTTCAAGGGGTGAAATGTAATTTCTAAAACCACAAGAAGCGATTTATATTTTAATCAAATTTCATAGATATATTTGTAATTTACCCTTTAAAAAGTTATATACCATACACATGGGGAGAGGCTCACAAACTGTGCAACCCAACACTCATGTGAGTGAGCGGCATGTAATTTTTTTCGAAAATTTTGTAAATACGCATGTTTCTCTTATTTCTATGTTCTAATTTTGTGTTATGGGAGTTTTCGTTATTCGAAAATTAACTGTTAGTGAGGTTCATCTAGGGATGGCTATTTTAGTTTGATTTGTGAGAGTTTGTCCATACTCGATCCAAATGAGACAGATATTATCTGATTCGACGTTTGTGTAAGGCGATGGTAGATTACATCTTGATCCTTTGCAATAGGGATAGGATGAGACAATCGTCTCTCCCTATCCAAACACAACCTGACATAATTAATAATATATATAATTAGACATAAGAAAATCTTAAAAGTAGAAAAACCTAAGGCTTCGTTTGGGATGTGAGTTGGCTTTTTGGTTATTTTAGCCTGGGGCTAAAAAGCTTTGTTTGAAATATGTTTTTTGGCTTTTTTAACTTTTATGAGAGAAAAAATGAAATAATTATGGTTTAGATGTAACATTTTGTCTTCTTGAGCTAAAAAACTTATTTTATCTTTTTATGACTGAAATAGCCCCAACCATACCCAACCTTTCATGCCAAACGAACCCTAAAAGTGGTGTATGATTTTGTACATATTCTTGTTTGGAAAATGAAATGTGTATAAGAAATTGTAATTTGAAATGTGACCGAATATTTGCGAATCTCAAGTATCTATGAAGATGGGGTGAGGTTGAAAAATTTCACACGTAACAAGGTTGGGACAAGTGTGGGAGTACAGTTTTATTCGCAAGGGTAGGAGTACGGGAGGACAAATCCGCTTCAAACTCATCCCGTGGTTATCCTATTCAGTCAGATCCAAGTCACTAAGGGCTATTTTGGGAATATAATAAAAAGTCATCTTCCAACTTTTATTCTATTTTAGATTACATCATCTCTCATAATTTTTATACATTTTTCAAAAAAAATTAAAAAAATCAATTTTTAACCATCATCTCATAACAAACCTAACCAATCCACCGACACATTTTCACAGTAAACCAAGCCTACCAAGCCCATGGGCCTTTAACATTTAGGGTCAAATTTGGGCCATTTAACAACAACCACCAAGCCCTAACTGCGTATAAAGTGGTGATCTGCCCAAAAACGACGCCCTCCCCGCCAATCTTATCTTCAAAACCACCACCACCACCAAAAATGTCTCACGCCGTGGTGGCGCCGCCCTGTTTCCCCACAGTGAGGTCGGCGGCGAACCGGCCAAGGCAGAGAGGAAACACGAAACAAAACAGGAGCAGCGGTGGAGCATCGTTGGGGTTCGGCGGAGAGAGGAAGGAGGTTCGGTGGAAGTGCGTGGAGGATTGCGGTGCGTGCTGCAAGCTGGAAAAGGGTCCATCATTCGCTACACCTGAAGAAATCTTCCAATACCCTTCTGATGTTCAGGTCTCAATAATCTCGATCCTAAATTCACTTACTTCTCATTTTGTGTTTCAGCTTGTGGGGCTCATTTTTTTATACCCACACAATTGTGTTTATATATATAATATATATCAGTGGACGGCACACGCGGTACTTCCGCAATTCAGATCACTAATAATAAAAATAAATAATAAAGAATTTTGTTTTAATATGTACACTGCTTAACTCATAAGTATGTTATTAATAAAACCAACATTTAGATTCAAAACTTACTTATAGGGTATATAATAATTTTTTTATTTTAGCATATATAAATTTGTCACATGACATGAGGAGAGAAAGTTTTACTAAACTAATTTAGACTTTCACTTAATAATAATATAATAGAGATATAGATATACTAGTGATTCGCATACACAAATTCAAATAAGTTAAAATAAAACAAAAAATGTAACCCGTTGTATGACATTGATATTTGAGCGGTAAATGTGTTCTTTATCGAACCAAAGATCTTAAGTTAAGTCTTATCCATCTCTCTAGTTTTTTTTTTACATTGCAATATCCACTCGGCGTGTAGAGAATTCAAGGCTTCAAGACCCATTGGCGTTCACTTTATATATATATATATATATATTAGGATAGAAAAATTTGTCACGTGGTAGAAAGTAAAGTCACCACACTTTTGGACACTAAGTCAGTGCTCACATATATAATGGTATAGATATTATAGTTAGATAGATATAGATATAGATATTGATATACTAGAAATGGTAGGCACACACACAATGTGTATACATATGATAAGAGAAATAAAATTGTAAAATGTATAATTGAATTAAAAATTGAAATATTTTATAAATCTAAAAAGACCAACAATTTAGTGATTTCAAAAATAAAATTTTAAAGTTGAATTCATAACTACCCATGTAACTGGCTTAAAAAAAAAAAAAAAAAAAAAAAACTGAATGTAAACTATTGAGAAAATTTAAAAAATGAAACATAAACATGAACACCAATACAAGGCTTCGCTTTATAATAGTATAGATAGATAGATAAATATATAATAGTGATGATTGCAAACACTATGTATTTGGTAATTTTACATTTAAATTTGTAGATAATTTCATAATTGAGAAAAATTACTTAGCAATTTTGGACGGTTTGATGAAGGAGAAAATTCATTCCAATGTGTTATTAGGTGTGACCTATGTTACATGAATTCAGGTATGAGTATTAAGGGCAACTGTGTATCTAAGCGTCAGACTTTCATAAATTTAAATCTTGGGATCTTAGGTTACATATCCAAAATTGGATATGGCGCAGACACATCATATGCAAATATATATTGCATATTATATAATATTTTCGGATGAGATGTTGTAAATTATGTAGAAATATACTAGAAATCATAATTGTCAAATTGGAATTTGTGTTGTGAATCAAAATGGTCTCATACCGAATCGCGAATCGAATCGAATCGTAAATCGTAAAGATTCGGTCATTTTTTCTAAACTACTTAAAAATATATATATCTACACACTTAAATGTTAAATATATCTTATGAGTATAAATATTTATACTTAAATCAATGAAAATGTGTAAGAAGTTAACAAAGGTTCCTTATGTAAGGTCACTATCTTACTTTTTTTCTTTTTTAGATATTTATTCTCAACCATTCTTAATAAAAATAATAACCAAATAGACAAACTATCAATTTCTAAAGTAATAATAATTAATAACGATATTAATATTTGGATAATAAGTATACATACTTTTCTAAGTAATAGTGAGCAAATAATAAATAAAAAATTATTTAAAATTTGTTATTTTAAAGCTAACAATATTTTAAAAGGTATAACTGACCTCACACATGCAATATTCAATTATATTCAATTTAATAAAATAGTAATAGATGATTCATAGTGTAACTTTAATTTTAAACATCTTTAGAATACATATTATGACTTTTTGAAGGGAAAAAAAATGAGAAAAAAGATTAAAAATATGTTGGGTCTGACTGAATCTGATTGGATTCTATTAAAAACTCCATGATTATTAAAATAACAACAAATCATGTATATATGTTGGTTATTTTGGTATTAAACGTTATTAGAAGTTGTATTATGTCATTTTCACTAAAAAGGTGGAGAAAAAAAGAGTCGAAAATATATCGGACACAATAATTTCAAAAATTGCATGAGTCTTAAAAAGTGAATCGAATCATGAATCGATTGTGAATCGTGCAATTCACTAGAGATTCACTTTCAAAATAGATTCACATATAGATTCGTATCAATTTTGCAAAAATTACGAATCAAATCGTGAATCAAATCGCAAATTGTAAGATTCTGATAATAGAGCCAAAAATTAAATAAGATTTAAGAAAAATATAAAATTTTTATATCTAATTCATGTGAGAGGCTAAAAATATTACTTTACTAACATATGTGAGTTTCTTCTTCTTCATGTATTGTCACAAATTAAAGAATCTGAGTTTCTAAATTAGGTAAAAGTGTCGGACACTTATCCCATACCTTTACCCATGTCATATCCGGTGGACATAGGTATTGTAGGAGAAATAGAAGGTCCATGTAACACAGAGTGACAATTATTGGTGGGAAAGGGTAACCTTTACTGGGTGGGAAGGGAAATATTGAAAATGTAAATAATATGATAGCGTTCATATCTACTATGTATATATATGTATACTAGAAGATGTGCACGTCACGGAGGTGTGTAGTTACAAGATTCATAGGTCTATGAGTGTGTAGTTGGAGAAGGGTAGTTTTACAGCAAGTAACTGCTCTTAGGGGTAATTTTGAAAATAAAAAAGAAATATGACAGTCACACCAACTTGAGTGTTGGCTTTATTTACTAGAAGGTGTGCACAAGATTTAGAGGCTCGTGAGTGTGCAGTTATAGAAGGGTAGTTGCAGTTACACAAGGGTAACTACTGTCGAGGGTATTTTTGGAAATAAAAAAACGTGATAGCCACACCAACTTTGATATTGGCTTTATATAATAATATTGATATACAGGGGCAGAGCAAATGTTACCTGGGATAAAACATAAAATTTGTTCATATTTGATCTGTGTTACTAGGAAACGCTAATACTTTAGCGAATTACGTATTGGTATGCACGTTTCAAAATATGATATACTCTCGTTCCAAAACGGTAAATTTAGTGATTCGAAATGATCTCAAAAGTTTTTAACAATATATTTTTTAAAATATTACCTTAGGAGGAAAAAAATCAAATATAATGAATTAAAATCTAAGGTGACTTCAGTTTTGACTAGATGAAAAGATCAAAAATGAAAAAATATATATATATACTTTTTTATTGGATGCATAATAGTTAAAAGAAATTTAAATTTATTGTAGAAATACCTTCAATTCTTAAGTGTATTATATAGAAGTCTACCCCTATCATACCATATTTTAGAGCATGTGGTACACCACGTTTCCATTCCCGTTCTCGTTCCTGTTCCACATACCAAAGCAATCCACATTCCAAGTAACATAGTATTTGATAGTTAAAAGAGTAAAATAATTTGAAGGTTTAATAAAAATGAACACTAAGTTTGTCATAGTTTAAACAACATATAGGTATAATGTAGTAAATAACAACTCTGGAAACAAATTATTTAAAAAAAAGAAAAAGAAAAAGAAAAAATTAACAATCATATGTAAAAAAAGAAAAAGAAAAAGAAAAAGAAAATACTAGATGAGTGGAGGAAGAGTATTGTAGTGTCGATCTATAAGAATAAAGGAGATATCCAGAATTACAACAACTATAGAGGAATCAAGCTGATGTGTCATATAATGAAAGTGTGGGAGAGAGATGAAATGTCGATTGTGAGATAGAACAGAGGTGTCAGAGAATCAATTTGGTTTTATGCCTGGTAGGTCAACAATGGAAGCGATTTATCTTTTGAGGAGAGTAATAGAAAAGTATAAAGAAAAGAAAAGAGACGTTTATATAGTTTTTATCGATCTTGAGAAAGCATATGATAGAGTGCCTTAGGATATAATTTGGTGAGTGTTAGAGAAGAAAGGGGTAATAAAATGTTACATTGATGTGATTGGGGACATGTATGAAGATATGGTGATCACTATTAGATCACCTGTTGGAGAGACAAGTGAATTTTCAATTACAGTGAGATTATACCAAGGATCAACCTTAAATCCTTATCTTTTTGCTTTAGTTATGGATGAGTTGATGAAAAATAGTTAGGATGATGTGCCATGGTGTATGCTTTTTGCAAATGATATTGTGTTAGTGGACGAGACTAGAGAATGAGTAAACACTAAATTTGAGACTTGGAGAGAAGCACTCGAATCTAAAGGATTTAGGATAAGCAGAAATAAGACAGAGTATATGGAGTGTAATTTTAGTAACAATAACAATGGAAGTAAAGGAGAAGTGAAGATTGAGAACCAAGAACTGTCTAAGAGTAAACATTTTCATTATTTAGGATCAATTATCACAACGGTTGGAGAAATTGGAGCGGATGTGATCCATAGAATTAAGGCGAGGTGACTTACGTAGAAGAGTGTGTTTGGGGTACTGTGTGATAAACGAGTACCCACTAGACTAAAAGGAAAGTTTTATAGAACGGCTATTAGACCAACGATGTTATATGGGACGGAATGTTGGGCAACTAAGAACCATGTAGATAAAATGAGTGTTGCTAAGATGAGAATGCTAAGGTGGATGTGTGGCAAGACTAGAAAAGACAGAGTTATGAATGAGTATATTCGTGAATAGGTAGGAGTAGTATCGATAGAAGATAAGTTGAGAGTGAATAGATTGAGATGGTTTGGTCGTATACAACGGAGAACAACAGAAACAATAGTGAAGATATGCGATACAGTGATGGTAGATAAAAGTGTTAGGGGAAGAGGCAGACCTAGATTGACGTGGGCTAGTGTAGTAAATAGAAATATGAATCTCCTTAATTTGACTAACCAAATGGCCGTTGTTAAAGTTGAGTAGTGAAGAAGGATTCATGTAGCCAACCTTATTTGATGGGACTTAATGCTTGGTTTGGCTTGGTTTGGGTTTATGTAAAATTCATATTTTTAAAAATCCAATGGGGGCAATTTGGAAAAATTATTTTTGAACTCTAGGTAAAACAGTAATTATAAAAACTTAGCATGGATATTTGCCCCTACTCGACCCAATGTGCAACCGCCCTAGTCTATAAGCTTGTGTTGCTTATTTTTTTCTACCTACATACACACATTTTTAGTACACCACACACACATATGCTTGCAATTGTGAATCTATATATTCATCATCTCTTGATTATGATGAATTTCAGCTATATAGAAGCCTAATAGGTCCAGATGGATGGTGTATAAACTTTGATAAAACTTCACGAACTTGCTCCATATATCCCGGTGAGCATTTTGATTTACTATCAGAGTGCATTTTCATTAGCTTCCTCCTAAAAAACTGACAGATTATGTCATATTTGTGTTAGATCGTCCATATTTTTGTCGCGTGGAGCCAGAAATTTTCCAAACACTGTATGGAATTGACAAGAAAAGATTTAACAAGGAGGCTTGCAGGTGCCAATCCATCACTCCCATTTCTTGTCCACAAAGCCTTTTGACACTTGATAGTTAATTTTTGAGTAAAACGTTTTTCTGAGATTTGCTTCATTAATTTGTCTTGCTTGCAGTTGTTGTAGAGATACAATTAAAGTGGTATATGGTTCCAAATCAAAAGAGCTGGATAACTTTAATCATGCAATAAAGAGCGTAAGTTCTAGTTAATTATTTTGGTTTGCACAGTTGTGAATGCTCGAAGTCTTTATCTTTCCCTAATGAAATGTTTGACTAGGG
The DNA here is from genome assembly GCF_055761805.1 of Camellia sinensis. Classification (NCBI taxonomy): domain Eukaryota; kingdom Viridiplantae; phylum Streptophyta; class Magnoliopsida; order Ericales; family Theaceae; genus Camellia; species Camellia sinensis. The sequence goes on from NC_138970.1 coordinate 59,935,266, forward strand.
AAGGTGAGGTTTTCTCTGATAATGATTTTTGTAGCTAATGAGATTCATATATTGTTCTTACATATGGTTTTGTATAGATGTTGTCAATGTGGCTTCTGAAATTATGATTGCTAATATTGTTAATTTGTGGCGAAACGTAGTCCTGTGTTTATGTATTGATAGTCTTACTTTAAGGCTCGGCAATTTTTCATTTGTATCAAATGTATATTCATACTTTTTCTATAAGAATCAAACGTAGATTTGTACATTTTTTATAACAGGCTGAAGTATGTCAGATAGAAAAAAGTTTGTTGTTAGAAATTCCTTCTGAATTTCTTGCCCGTACGTTGAGCTTTCTGGGTTATGTACAAGAAAGAAGTTTTTGAATCACATTTAAAACAAAGTATCCAAGTCTAGGAATGTGATGTTACTCTGTAAAGATCTCTTACCTTTGAAGAAATTTGTTTTTTAGTTTTGTCTGATGTATCAGTCTAATTTACACTTGTTGGATTTGAACAAAGATAAACCACTATTTTAATCTAAAATGACATTTCTAAAAAGGATGAAACACAAAGCACGGGTGTCAACTCGAATGTGAATTGTTCATAAGATTAAGGCCCAATTGCTCTGAAGGTTGGCAGGCTAAGGAACGATTTTTCTGACCGAGCATGCCGAATAAGAAGATTGATATTTTGATATTGCATGGAGATTCTGAAATTGGAAAAGATGCTCTTGGGGACAAATTGAGCCAGTTTTCCCAATCTTTTTCCTACCTTTCTTTTCATTGCTAAAGAGACTCTGTTCCAGAAGAATCACTTGGTTGCTGTACCAAATTCAAACCTTTGATGTTTCATAGAGACCTCAAAGATTGATATAATCTCAAATTACTAGAAGAAGAAAAATAAAAATTGTTTCACAAGTTGCAGAACATGCAAGAAAGAGACTACACTAGTGACCCCAGACAGAGCATTGGAGCTCAGCTTTTGATCCAGTATGCTGTCCTATATTTCTGAAGTTGACAAAATTCATCTAGTACTATCTCACATTATATGGCGGTGAATGTACTGACTGAGCAAGCATAATCTTGATGATTATCCTCTGGCCTACTGTCAACTTTTCCAAGAACTGTTAGTCTAGTTTCTTGATCAGTATAGCTGGGGTCAAGGTTTTGAAAAGTGGTTGCAGTCGTCATAACCGTGGTGATAACTCAGTTGCGGTTGCGGGGTGTAAAGATCGTAGCATAACGGTTGCGGTAACCGGAAGTGTAATTTTTTTTATTTTTCGTATAATTTGAAAAAAAATTACCGATGCACTTTTTTTTTTTTCTTTCAAAATCATATTTATTGGGTTTTAAAATAAACTTCGATAAACTTTTGATAATTTTTAAATATGATTCAATATATTTCATATTTTTAAATCACTACAAAATGAGTTTTTTTTTTTATATTTTATTTCAATGATTAATGACTTATATGTCATAAATCCATATTACACTTGTGGCAAAAATTTCTTTTATTGGACTTAAATGTATAAAATTATTTTTAATTATTATACTTGAGGAAGCATATGTAGATTTTAACTTAAATAGTTTTAAAAAAGTATACATCCTTAATGGAAGAGCTTAACAAAGTACATAACATCGTAACACAATTCACAAATAACAGAGATTATATTTTGCATAATGTTACTACTAAAATTACATAATGTCACCACCAAAATGAGTGACGTGGTGCGTTTTGGGATTTAGATTGTTGAGCTTGATTGCTGCTGCCATCAGCCCACCAAAATGAGTGATGTGGTGCATCTTGGGATTTAGATTATTAAGCTTGATTGCTGCTACTACCTTCACCCCATATAGTAAGAAATGTATAAGTGAATATTGTCATCATGTCATCCCTTTATGTTTGGTGCATTGGGGGAGAAAATGGATACCTTGGCTGAAAAGGATCAACATATTCTTCTTGGGTTTGTAGATAATTTGGCAAAGCGTATCCTATAGGACTATGTTGTTGAGGGGGCCAAGGGTAATTTTGTTGAGGTGGGTAAGGATAGCTCTCAAGCTGTTGCTCTCTGCTTCTTATTCTTCTTTCATCCCTACGTGTATCACTACCGTGAAACCTCCTAGGTAGTTGGGGTGAATGTGCAATAGGTTCTCCAACATCATAATGTTCTCCAACATCGCATAATTCAAACCCTCCAATAAAATCTTCACTTCCTGCACCAAAACTAGTACCATTACCACCATTGTCGCGCCACCGTCACCGTGAGAAGTGCCCCACCGTCACCATCATCACCTCCTTCATCAAATGGTGTTAAACCACCACTATTTTCACTTTGAGTTGGGGTACGAGTTGAGCTTTGAGAATTGCGTCGAGTTTAATATCTATGGGTGCTACCACTATTGTTTCCATCATTGCCATCACCATTGCTGTCATCGCCAGCACCACCACCACCATCATCATCATCTAAGACCAAATCTAGCCATTCAAAATTATCCACACTATCTGGTAAAGGATTTTCCCTTTTTTCTATCCATGGACTTATTGGATCATTTTCTTCAGATGTGCAATCCAAGTTAATAGGATTAAAACTCCTATCAATCTTCTATTGGCTTCTTTTTTTAACGTGTCTCAATTTTAATCTCATGTTATAAGTGACGAAGACTAATCTTTAGATTTTCTTATATTACAATCAATTCCTCGTCTTCATATGGATAAGACTAAAAGTACTCCTATTACGCTCACAGTGAGATGATGTGGTGGTTTGACTTAACACTTTCACAGCTATTTTTTGAAGTTCAAGTGCACAACTATCATGAATAATCCACCACTCAGCTGTACAAAATTACATTACATTAGACATAAGTCAAAATAAGATACAAAAATATTTAAGTATTCATTTTTTATAAATTTGTAATTTTGAAAATAAAACATGGATTTGATTGTTTCCATATTTTTTGTGCTAAAGGAGTACCAAAAGTTTCATGTTTATCTCGAAACAGCAAAAACTACAATTTGGACAATCATTACAAGTAATATTTGCAAATGTAGATTATTACTATTAAAATTTAAATAATTGGTATGTACTTAATTTGTTGCTTTTACTTGAACATCCATATTAAGCTCTAATCTGGTAATTACTTTTTTAAATCCATCCATCACTGCTCTTATTATTTTATTAGATGAGGTAACACCATATTGGAATTGAGGATTTAAAAAATATCCTTCAAAAATAAAAAGACAATTAATAATTGAAAGTAAATATACATGTTATAGTTAAAATTGTAACACTTACTAGCTACATGTAAATCTTGATGTAATTGAAAAGACCATCGAGTATCAATAATTTTCTGTTACTTGGTATAATAGTGACAATCTCTTTTAATTGCCAACTTTGCTCTATCTATAGCTTCATATATGAAACCCATTATCGGTTTCTCATCCCCATCAACCAACCTCAATACTCTGACTATTGGCTCATGAATTTTACAAAGCTCTGTTGCTTTCTGCCAAACCTCCTTTCCCAAAATATTTTTTTTCACCTTGTAAGGCAGCCCATTCTTTGCCTTCCCCAGTCTAGAATTCTTCCACTCATCATTATTAAACATAGCTCTCAATTGTTGTTTATATCTAACAATACTCTCAATGGTAATAAAATTTGTATCAAATCCAGTGATGACTGGTTGAATCAATTCTCTATCTCTAGTGAATTTTTTTATTAAATCCAACACCCATCCACTATCATAAATGAAATTGGTGATAGCTTTACTATCTTCAATCACCTTTGCTACACTTTTCTTATTGGCTATGTCTTTTAGCATGAGATTGATACAATGTGCCAAACAAGCTGTCCAATATAAATGTTTCATTTTTCTTATTAACATTTTGTCGGTAACTTTCAGTGCAGGTTCATTATCAGTCACCACTTGAACAACGTATTACTCTCCAATTTCATCAACAAATTTATCTAACAACCCAAAATAATATTCAGCAGTCCTACTAATAATATTAGAGGCATCAATTGATTTGTGAAATATGGTACCTCTATTGCAGTACACTAAGAAGTTGATGATGTGTTGCCGAGTTAGATTGCTCCAACTATCACAGATGATGGATACACCTCTCTCTGCCCAAATTCCCTTGAATGATCCTATCCATTTCGTCATTTTATCATGCTCCATGTCCAAATATACTTCAGAAACTTCATAACCACTAGGACCCTTTACTCATGGCCCTACTTCAACAGCAACATCAAGCATGGGTTGTGTATACTCTGAATTAACTACGTTGAATGGATTACGATTATAGAATATAAACTTGGACACTACCAATCCCAATCTCTCCCTTAACCTCTGTAAATTCATTATAGAGATTTTCGCTGTTTTGTACTCTTGCTCTTTTGGAGTTCTACATCCATTGCTCTCAACCTTGCTTTAGGAGCATTGGACATAATCCAATTACGTCCACTCCCACCAGTTTCACACATGGATTGTGATCAACGAAAAACATTAGCAATACCTGACCCTTTTGGCATTCTTTAACCACAACCCCCTTCACCAGAACTACCACCTGCATCATATTGTGATCCATGACCTGCAGCACATCATCTAAATTTCTGCCTTTCCTCTCATTGTTGTTGTGAACGAATAGTTACTTGTCTAGCCCTGGTCATCTCTAGATCAGAGTCAGAGTCATCATCTCGAAGATGTACAAAATCTCTTTATTCATTCTTATCATAGAGATCATCTCCCCTTATATGTACTTCTAATTCAGCTTTTCTCTTTTGTTTGTTTGCTTTACTCATTTTCTTATCTTGTAAATGTTTCATCATTTCTTGCATCACGTCTCTACTAACATTAGGACAAGAATGCAATTGTCTCGTTTGATGTGCTAAGTGTTGTTTGAAACACGTAATCCCACCTTTAATGAGATGTCCACAAAATTTGTAAATAATATGATGCCTAGTGCCTTCAATTGAAGTTCCAAATTTACAACCAATATCATCACTTAAGGGGTTCATCATTGGCACCCTTTTGTCGTGGCATTTTTTAATTTGAATTCTACATCATTGATACATTTTTTAATTTATTTTGAATGTTTACAAAATTATTTTTGAGCAAAACTTGAACTAACTAAATAAATAATATTTACAATTATTAAATGAAATGATTGTTAAAAAAAAAAATGCAACCACTATTTATACATTTGAATTTTACATGTTAATGTAATCATATAAAAATTAAAAAATAAATTATAATTTTTTTTTTGAACTATTGATTTTTTTATTTTTAAAAAAAGATATTTTTTAAAAAAGAAAATTTTGCCATTAAAATTGTTGTCACAACAAATTACGATAACAAAATAAAAAATATTTATAATTAAATATTAAATGAAATGATTATAAAAAAAATACAACCACTATTTATACATTTGGATTTTACATACTGATGTAATCAAGATTAAAGACATTTTTCATGGCATTTTATGAGCTATTGTTTTTTTATTTTATAGAAAAGACATTTTTTTAAATTAAAAAAAAAAATTGTACCATCAAAATTGTTGTCACAACACATTACAATAACAAAATAAAAAATATTTAAAATTAAATACTAAATAAAATAATTATAAAAAAATGTAGCCACTATTTATATATTTGGATTTTACATGCTAATGTAATCATATAAAAATTTAAAAATAAATTATGAAGATTTTTTTTTTTAAGCTATTGATGTTATTTATTTTTTTATAAAAAAAATTGTGCCATAAAAATTGTTGTCACAGCACATTACAATAACAAAATAAAAAATATTTATAATTAAATATTAAATGAAATGATTATAAAAAAAAATAAAAATTCAACCACTATTTATACATTTGGATTTTACATGCTAATGGAATCATATAAAAAGACATTTTTGATGGCATTTTTTGAGCTTTTTTTTATTTTTTATTTTTTTTAATACAAAAGACATTTTTTTTTAAAAAAAATGGTGCCATCAAAATTGTTGTCACAACACATTACAATTACAAAATAAAAAAATATTTACAATTAAATATTAAATGCAATGATTATAAAAAAAACATGCAATCACTATTTATACATTTGAATTTTACATGCTAATGTAATCATATAAAAATTAAAAAATAAATTGTAAAGAAAAAAAATCATACATAGTTGTTTTTTAGGTTTCAATCAGTTGAATATTTGTTATTTTTTTGAATAACCTGCAAAAAAAAAAAAAATCAATAAAAACTAACATACATAAAATGTATTAATATAATTATAGGTGTCATACTTTTAGATATTATAAAAAAAATCAATCATTAATTATTATATATAAAATACTAAAAGTAAGTGCTTAGCTATATATCTTTTCTTTTTTTTAAATGCAAATTACTAAATATATCACCATAAATTTTTTTTTGTTTACAAACCAGCTGGGGATCATTGTTCAAAACCAATTAAAAAAAAAAAAAAGAAAAAAAAAAAAAAAGGGCCAATTTTTTTTTTTTTTTTGAGAACAAAGAAGGGCCAATTGGATACCACACAAACTAAAACAAAACAATATTACACATCTTCCAAAGGCAGCCAAGCAATCGGAGACCAGTGCTTCAGAGGCAGCCAAACAAAGCAAAATAATACTAATCACCTTACTTGTTTTCACTTTTCAAAAAATACTTTTTAAAAAATTTTATTTTTTTATTTTTCATATTTTTTATTTTTACTAAATTTTTTTAATATTTTTAATAATTTTTTTACTTTTTAGACACACCTAACATAAATACACCTAAAAAGTAAAAAAATTGTAAAAAAAATCTTTTAAAAATTCACTAAATACCAAAAATACAAAAAAAAATACAAGAATTCAATACATTTTTTGTATTTTTATGTATTTATTAATTTTTTAAAATATTTTTTCACAAATTTTTTACTTTTTAGATACATCTAAGTAAGGTGCATCTAAAAAAGTTAAAAAAAAAATGTTTAAAATTTAAAAAATATTCACTAAAAACAAAAAAACACAAAAACCAAAAAAGTCAATTTTAGAAAAACTTAATCCAGAAAACTCAAACTAAACACACTAATAATATCTTCCTGAGGCAGCTAGAGACCATTGTTCAAAAAAAAAAGGCAGTCGAACAAAACTTTCACTTACAAAATCACAGGTTTAACACAGGTTCTTCATCTCCTTACAGAAGCAGCCGATATTATTCATCTCCTTCTTTATCTTCAACACAGGTTCTTCATCTCTTCTAGGAATGGCAACGGGGCGGGGCTGGGCCGGGGATCACCCTCCCCGTCCCCGATCCCTGATGGTTAAATTTCCCTCGGCCCCAATCCCTGACGGGGAACGTATCACCGCCCCGACCACCGACCCCCGACGGGGATCAGGTTTCCCTGACCCCAAACATTCCCCGGCTAAAAAAAACAAAAAAATGAGATCAGCGTCTGGACCAGCGGTGGAAACAGATCTATAATCATACAACAGATCTATAATCATCCAAGTAAACAGATTCAAACAACAGATCTATAATCATCATCATCCATTAAACAGATTCAAACAACAGATCTATAATCATCATCATCCAGTAAACAGATTCAAACAACAGATCTGTAGATCGGAGTCTGGACCAGCGGTGGTACTGGTGTCGATGACTGGTGTGCGATCAACGGCTGAAGACGAGAGTTGAGAGAGCAAACGAGGTGTGAGAGAGAGTGGTGGTGGTGTCGCCGTGTCGGTGACTGAGAGTGAGAGAGAAGAGTCAGTAACTGTGTCGCCGTGTCGGTGAGAGTGAGAGAGAGAAGAACGAGAGAGACGAGAGAGTGAGAGAGAGAATGAGAGTTGAGAGAGTGAGTCAGTGAAAGTGTTGAGATCTAAGAGAGTTAAGATCAAAAGTACAACTAATATTTATATAATACAAAATATAATACAACTAATAATATTTATATAATACAAAGAGATACAGAGGCAGAGATGAATCGGGGAAATTCCGGGGCGGGGCCGGGCTGGGGCTGACAAGCCTATCCCCGTCCTCGGCCCGAAATTGATCGATGAGTGATTTTTTAATACCATCCCCGTCCCCGCGGGGATATTTTTCGGGGAAAAAACCACTTATTTCGGGGTCGAGGGATCGGGTCCCCGTCGGGCCGGGTTTTAATTGTCATCCCTAATCTCTTCCCTCCTCTCTCTCTATTTCTCACTCATCCATATTTTCTCTTCTCTATGTATCCCTCTTCCCATGAACCACTCTTCTTTATTTATTTTTTTATCAAAAACTCAGTTGAAGATGGTTGAAAATTTGTGGATCTGGAGATATGAATCTCAATTGGAGAGTTTCTAAAGACTAAGGCCAAGTTTGGCAACCCAAAATAAGTACACACTTTTTATCTTTTTATTTTTTTTCATCACATCATCTCTCTACTTTTCTGCACATCTTTTCGTAAAAAGACAAAAAGTGCACTTATTTAGGTCATCCCAAACAACCCCTAAAAGCTATGGATCTATTCTGAATGTTATGGAATCTCATTTCAAAGTGGTTCACAGGCTGAAAAGAACTCAAGACAAAATATGTTCAACCATAAAGGTATGTACAAAATCTGTTGAGCATTCATAGTTTTTTAGCTTTTTCTTTTGTTTTTTTCAAAAAGAATAAGCTCAAAATAGTGGGTAACGGGCCGTTCCGACACTGTTATGGCCGCTACAGCCGCAAAAGCAGGGGTAACGCGTGGTGCCTACCTCCGCAACCGTTATGTAACACCAGATTTTGAAACACTGGCTGGGATAGATGAAATCGAGATCATCCAATCTACCAAGTTGATCTCCGTCAATACCCATGGAAAGCTTATGAGGGGGAACAACTGCCATATGGTGTCAGCCAGTATTGGGCTGCACGTGTACGAATTACACTTTGATGGTTGTTGGAAAGAGGATCAATTCTCTCTTGGATCAGGTGTAGGTACTTTCAACAATGCATATGGCAGCGGATGTCGGTGGATTGGAGAAGGCAGATGAAGCCTACATAGGCGAAGAACAGGGTGGCAGTGGTTACAGTTATAACAATGATGTGGAAATGCAGCCTGCTCATGATTATAATGCTACTTGGTCTTGTAGAACATGGAGGTGAGGAAGATACTCGTGACAATATAGTACAAATGCAGACGATACTGCACATGGAAACAACTGGGGGATTAGATGAAACTTTGTGAAAGCATATTTGGTGAGTGGCCATGCTTGTTAAAGCGCACAACCTGGAAAGCTATGCTGAAATACAAGACTTCGCTTGAGATTTTAACTCTGTTATTGTTCAATTTTAGTCAATTTCTGTAACTTCGCTGAAGTTTTTCCTTATGCTGTCTTAGATCTCACAAACCTTTTTTGGTTGTGTAATAAAGGGATTGCTTGTGAAATTTGCTTTCATTACATACCTCTAATGTGCAGAAATCACCCTTTCCTTGTACCCAAAAAAAAAAAAACAAAAAAAAAAAATCACCCTTTACTCTGCAATCATCGGTACTTTTTTGGGCAAATGAAATCTCTATACAATCATTCAGTCATTGCTCTTATCATTTCTTTTTAATGTTTCCATAACCTAAACACAATCACATCCTCTGGTCCTGAGAATTCTACTCATCCATATGAACCACAGGCTGAACAAATCTCAGAAACAACATTAAACCTCTGCCCTGCTCACATTACACTGTCATGAGCTTTTTGTTTCTTTTTCTTTACTTTTCTTTCTCCAAGTCTGTGTTTGGATCATGGTATAGGAGAGGGATGTGGAAATGGAAAGAGATAAGCTAGATGAAATATAGAAATATTTCGACTACGTTTTCATTTCTCTTTCCAAATTCTTACCCAAATCCATGATCCAAACACAACCTAACAATTTAGTCCATAACCAACTCACAAAATCATAATACAAAAGGTTTTGGGTAGTGATGTAACATAAGATGCTACTTCTCAAATTACACCACCAAGAGGCCCAAGACCTAACTCATCCTCAATGTCGTCGCCTTCTTCAAAGAGTCTTAGAAACCGGGCCTGCTCTTGTTGCCTCTTTCTCTTTTGCCAATACTTGTACGCAACCGCCAGTCCAATGATAAAAACAGTTGAAACCAATGCACTGATTATTATTGCCACGGCCCAATGCATTCCCTTCCTTCCATTATGGGAATCCGAGGCATGATTAGAATCTACAGAGACATGAACAAACAAAGACAAACACGAGATAAATAACTAAATAGATGTATTCTAATTCAGAAACAAGTGCACAAAAACATGAATACACACCACAACTATGCAATTGCAAGGTCAAGGAAGCAAAAATGATTTTTACTACCTAAATGTGACAATGGAAATGGTCTGATGAGATGTCCATAAAATCATGATGCTTGTAGATGCCCCATGGACAAACTATATTTTGTGTTCAGTAATGATTGTTTTTGAAGCACAGAAAACAACTAAAAATGATAGCTTAGAGAAATTAATTCCGACGAGATGCAATGAAGTCATTCTAATAATATGCATTACTGTTACTATACTAGCCCATCAATTTTGCAAGGCAGCCTTGGAATGTTCAGTCTGGATCAACTACATGAAACGATGGTATGTTAAGAAAACAACACTCACCGATTCCAAGAGGCTCGCACCCCGCACATACAAATGTAGCATTGAATTCCTTGTCTTTGAAATGTTTATATATTCCATCAGATTCACTAAAATCAGAAGGACAAAATTCCCACTCATCAAATACATCTGATTTTAAGAAGTCTTCCTCATAGATCCCGCATCGCTTGCATTTTGAATTTGGAAAATCTGTCAAAGGCTGAAAACATATAATCACAATTTCAACGTGAGATTCTTTAGCGGAATTCTCCATACTTAACTTTAATGTAACAGATATACAATTGTGCAATCAAATCCAACAATTGAACCAGCAAACACATGGTTCAAGTAGTTAGCAAGTAAATTATAGATACATCAAACAAATGAGTGGACTTCGCATGAAAACTCAAATGTAGAGAAACACCTGCATTTTTATCTCTAAAATTTAAGTGAAAAATCAAACAGACTTCCACTGCAGATAGGTATGGGTTTATTTACGTTTTCCAATTTTGAAAGAAAAACAACACGCTCATACAGAGGAGTCAAGTTGTATCTTGTCAGCTTCCCTGACTCTATGACAAAAACAATGCAGGTACAGTAAAATCTATTAAATTCCTTCACACTTATATTTGCAAGGGCTTTTCAGCTAAAACACGGTGTCACATCTATGTTAGTAATCATGTTTGATTTGGGACCTAGTGCAGGAAGAAGAAAAATGAGATCAAAGATGTCACTAATTTGTCAGGAAAAAAAAAAATGATCATCGATTATCTTGACACACACCTTTGTGTTTATGACAAACCCAAAGAATGCTTAGATTTCTTGGAAGGTAAAAGAATGCTTAAATGATTCGTAGCATGGCATGACCGGCAGTTATATTTCCAATAATTTTCATAAGTATTCCAATGATTTTCTGGTAAAAGTATAGCTAATGAAAAATACCAGCATCGGATTTTAACACATTCACTCATCACAAACCTGCCAAGATTCTTCGCCCTTAAAAGTATAAGAGACATAAGTTTTCTTCACATCTGGCAAATAAGTCTTGTTCTCTCCTTTACACTGAAAGTAAACTGTTGGTTTGGTTATCCATTCGTGTGTTTTAAAAATTTCGATGGAATCAAGTGTAACTATTGCTGACAATATGGACCCTGCAGGGAAAAAAAAAAAGTTATGTATAAATATGGATAAATTGTTTAATTTAAAAATATATATATAATATGCCACCAACTAGAATGTCATGAGAAAGTTGATGCCACAGGCCACAACTACACAACGCACAGCTATTAAATGTCATTTGTGAAAATTATCTCCAGGAACATGGATGCAGAAATGAAGTTGAAAATGTTCAACATAATAGTCCTCAAACAAATGACGAAAGGAAAGTAGTTTACATAGCTTCATAGTTTAGAAAAGACCCAAAATGTGAGCAAGATAATGATAAAGATACTGAAATTTTGATTAAAATGTCAATATAACGACCAGTAACCTAACTAAATTTCCACTGGCAAGTAAATGGGAGACACATATCTGATCACCCAACTCAATGTAACAAACACAATGAACGAAAAATATTGACACTAACCCTCACGAGACTAGCAGATAAACTTAGAAATACATCCCAGATCAGTTTTCAAGAATCCTTACTGACCATTGCCAAAGGAAGTAACAAAGGTAGCTTCTTAGAAAAGTTGGAAAGAATATTCACGAAGATAGAGACTTGAAGTTCCCACTGTTTGTAAACTGTGTTCATAAATTCTTCGGGCAAAGTTCATCCAAATTGAGATACTTTACGTGCCTCAGAGGGGAATACACTTTTTCCCCACGGCCTCTGTTTTGTTATCAAGGAGTACGAGAGGAAAGAAAGCAAAATACTCAATAATGGCTTCCTTTCTCATGCAAACTTCAACACTCTCTCTCTCTCTCTCTCTCTTCCCCTCTTCTTTTTTCCCCTCATTCTTTATTTAGAATGAGAAATATGAGAAATCCTTTTTAATCATTACAATATGTCAAGCGCTTCACACTTAGTTAAATTAAATAAATTCATATATTATTTTATTAACACATCCCAATACAACTTAGGTATTCCCCTCCCCTTAACATTTCCATTTTTTGTCCACTGTATTCACAGGTTTTGCATTATACATGATCAAACCATCTTAGTTTGATATCTCTCAATTTATCTTCAATTGATGGAACTCCTATCCCTTCACTAATATTCATTTCTATTTCTTTTTTTTTCTATTCTTACCATACATTTATCTAAGAATCTCCATCTCAGCGACAATCACTCTATGAACATATTATTTCTTAGTAACTCAACATTTTGTCCCGTAAAATATCATTGGCCTTATAATTATTCTATAGAATTTTCCTTTCAATTTCATTGGTATTCGTTGCTCACATAATATGCTAGAAATACTCTTCCACTTGAGCCAACCTATTTTGATTCTATGAATCACATTATCTCTAACTTCTCCATTCTTATTAATAATTCAACCTAAATAAGGAAAATGCTCACCATTAGTAATCTCTAGGTTTTTCAATCTTCATTTCTCTATTATTTCTACTTATAATGTTACTAAAATTACATGTCATATGAATTTTATTTCTACTATTTCTAAACCCTTTTGAGTCAAGTATTTCTCTTTAGATTTCTAATTTAGTTTTAATTTCTTCCTTATTTTCATCATCTTAAATGTGTTTAGTTAACTAGACCATGATTCAGAAAAATAGGTAAGGATTTGAAACTGACCCTTGATATAATTCTATAAGGATTAGAAATTCACTTAGCTTCTCCTACAGATAATTTTATTGTAATTTATATGTGTTTTATCACGTCAATATATCATTTGGTCACACTCTTATTAGGCAACCTATTGTAAACTTTTTGTAAATCTATAAAAACATCTCTTCTCATCTCTCTATACTTTTCTATTGATATTTTTAGTAAATATATCGCTTTCATAGTTGATCTAAAAAGCCTAAATCCAACTTGATTCTCTGACACTATTATTGACCCTTAAGTTATGCTCAATCACTCTTCCACAATTTAATGTTCAATCATGTTGTTTGTTGTTATCTCTTTTATTTTTTATATATAGATACTAAAACACTTTTCTCCACTTGTGATATATTTTCTTAATCATTAGAATCTTATTAAAGAATTTTGTACACCAAGACATCTCCTCCTTTGGCATTTTCAAGCTTCAATAGGGAAAACAATGTAGTTCTAATGCCTCAATTGATGTTATATTCTTTACCTCAAATTCCACGTTAAATCCCTTAGGTAACGACACAACTTATATTCTCTAGTTCCATTAAAACTATCATGATTCATATTCCTCTCATCTTAAACTTTCTAAGGTTTCGTTTCAATCAAGGATTTGAGGAGGACTTTCTAAAGGGAACATAAAATGTTAGGGAAAAGTTAAAACTATAAGTTTTATCTAATTCACTTTTCCCCTCCTTTTCATTTATTCCCCAAATCCTTGATCCAAACGCAATCTAAAAAATTTTCATTTCATTTAAAAATAAAATTAAAAACCAATGCAAAGGAAACACATGTCCATGTAAGCTTCAATTTCACATAATCTCACACTTCCTCTGTATAATCTTTTCAACAAGCTTCAATTTTTGACATCCACTTCCACCCTGACGCAATTCAATCTCTCCATTCCAATACACCCATCTTTTACAACTGATTATAAATTATAATTAATCAAATTCACGGTCTCTAGTAGAAAGCAAGAATTAAACACGATTCACACTAAATTCTACAACCAGCTACCAGCTTATTTACTTCAAACAAGTCCTAAAACTACAAAAAAAAAAAAAATCCAAATTGCAAATTGCAAAAAATTAGGGGAAAAAAAGAACAGGTTAATTCAATCATCATAGGACAAACACTTCATAATCTTCAAACATAAATAGCCAAGAGATAAATGATTCATATATTCTGGAAAACTTGCAATCAAGTACGAAATAGGGGATTCATATATACCACCAATCAAGAACACAAACCCTAGATTACCTGGAAACCAGCTCAGAATAATCGAACATAAGAAAAAAGCATGAAAAGCCCTAAAATTCAGTCGAAGCCGTAACGACATAGCGATTCGTGCTCCTCCGAAGAGATCGATCGACTGATCAATCGATTGTTCGTTGAGAAATCGAACAGAGGATCGTTGAACAAAGAGAGAGAAAAGGAGAGTGGTTGATCGGTTCGCGCTCTCTTCCCAACGGTCACAAAGTCTATTTTACGCAGGGGGCGCAGTTCGCATACATCACAACTCACATTTATTTGAGCTGTGATTGGGAGCCCGAATGTGGGAGCCCGAATGTCCCTAATATACAAAACGTTGTCGTTTTTGTATTTTTTGTTTTTTTTTTTTTTTTCAGCAGAAGAAGGAAGAAGACGAAGAAGAGAAGGAGGGGGAGCGGAGGGGAGGGAAGGGGGCCATCAAACTCTGGGCTGAGGCAGGGGGCGGCGAGGCATAGGCGGAGCTGCGACGGCGGGGCTGCTGCGACGAGCTGGAGCTGCTGTGACGAGCGACGGCGGGCGACGATCGGGCGGCTGTGACGGCGGGCGACGAGGCGACGAGCTGCGGTCCTCTTCCCCGACAAGTTGCGGTCCTCTCTTCTCTCTCTTTCTCTTCCTCTCCCTCTCCCTCTCTTTCTCTTTCTCTCCCTCTCCCTCAGCCCCACCCTCACCTGTTTCAGACTGAAGGAAGAAAAAAAAAAAAAAATTGAATTTCACCAATTCGGGGCATTCGGGGGAGCCTCATTTGGGGCACAAATCTTTTCTCCATTTATTTCAACCCCATTTCGTAGCTCGAAAGGGCGTGGATCGAAAGGCCTGAATTGCTTTGTACGCCTATTTCTTTTCTTTGTACACCCATCCTCCCTCTGTTCATCCACTCCCTCTGGAAAACTCACACACACACACAGCTCCATTCATCCCCTCTCTTTTGTGTCATTTTTTTTTTTTTTCAGAAGAAGTAGAAAATCAGAGGAGGAAGAGGAAGAAATGAGGAGGAGGAGGAGGAGGAGGAAGAAGGAGGAGAAGGACTGGAGGGGGCCCAATTATTAGGGCTAGAGGCGGAGGGCAGAGGCACGATCGGGCGGAAGCGACGAGCTGCGACAACGGGCGGAGGCGACGAACGAGCTGCGAGCTGCGACGAGGACGGCGGGCGGAGGCAACGGAGGCGACGAGCTCTTCTCTCCTCTCCTCTCTCTTTCTCCCTCTCTCCTCCTCTTCCCATCTGTTCTCCTGTGTTCAACGAAGTTCAACGAAGAAGAAGAAGAAGAAAATCGCAAAACGACGCGGTTTTCAAATTTCGGGCCATTCGACCCTCACCCATTTCGAGCTACCACCTATTTTCCATTTATTTATCGTTAAATAGTTATATTTTAAAAATAATATAATAAATTACACTTTTTGCCTTTTTATGTTTAGTCATTTTCTCATTTTGAATTTTCAAATTTATTTTTCGGTTATGCTATGTAGCTCAAATCTTCCCTTTCCCGAATCCCCCCGAAATCAAAACGATGTCGTTTCATCGTTTTGATTTTTTTTTTTTTTCCAGAAGAAGAAAATCAAAAAAGAAGAAGGAAGAAGAAGAAAAAGAGAGAGAGGAAGAGACCGAGACCAACATCAACCATTCATCTTCATCATCAACAACATCATCAAATCCAGAAAAAAAAAAAAAAAATTCAACCATCAGATCCAGAGGAAAAAAAAAAATTCAACCATTCATCTTCATCATCAACATCACCATCATCATCATCAACACCAGCCAACAGTTTTATTTTTATTTTTTTCCCTTCATTTTAGATCTAGAAAAAAAAAAAAAAAAATGGGGCTGGGCTGCGACGATTGAGGCGAAGAGGCTAGGCTACGACGGAGGCGATTGACGACGACGCTCTCTCTCTCTCTCTCCATTTTCTCTTTCTCTTTCTCTCCATCTTCCTCTTCTCTTTCTCTTTCTCTCCCTCTTCCTCTTCTTTTCTCTGCGTTTCAGTCATACAGGAGGGAAGAAAGAAAGAAAGAAGAAAAAGAAGAAAAAAAAAAAGGAAACTGCCCAAAACGACGTCGTTTTGGGCAGTCAGGGGATTCGGGAGAAGGGAGATTCGAGCTACAAACCATTTTCCTTTATTATTTTTTTTACTTTAATTCTTCATGTTTCAATATTTTTTCACTTTACTTCTGAAGCAAACTTTTATTCGCAATTAGATAAAAAAAATGTCACAATAATTATCACATAATATAAAAATATATATTATTATATTGAAATTTAATTTTATATTAGAGGTGTGAGTCATATATAATAAAATATTTTTATGTCACATAACTGATAATGTGTCATTTTCTATTTAATTTTTAACAAAAATTAGTTTTAGGATTAAAGTGAAAAATATAAAACATGAAAGGTTAAAGTGAGAAAAAATAAACTTGAAAGGCCAAAATGAAAAAAGTGGCCAAACATAAAAGGGCAAAGTGTGATTTACCCAAAATAATATTTTCAAAATTTTCAATTATCTTTTTTTAATTTTAAAAACTCAAAATTTTATTTTTTAAAAATGAATTTTAGATAATTTGTCAAATTATGCTACTAAATCTCTCCATTTAAAAAATAATAATAATAAACTATGTTTTAGAAGAAATGACAAAAATTAAATATATTTTTTAGTTATTTTATCTATGCAACCAAACACACCTAACAATCTAATTCATAAGTCGTATATTTTAAGACAACCAAACAATACCAACCATATATATTCAACTCACACTTCTTCGATTACTATAAATAAATTGCTATGTTTTTCATTTTATATAAATTTACATAAATAATTTATTGTTTACATTGGATGTGATTTCGCTAGGCCAAGAGTAAATAAGATTAGGCAAAGCGTAAATAAGACTATTTACTTTTCAAAATAATACAATAATGTGTGATGGGAATAACTTTTCTTTTTAGGTATTGTAATATACTAATACTCTTTGTGTGTGTGTGTGTGTGTGTGTGTGTGTGTGTGTGTGTGTGTGTGTGTGTGTGGATATCATTTCGGGTGAGGACTGTTTGGTAGGTGTGCAAATGACAACTCGTAGGAATCTACAAGGTAAGCAAAAAATGCAGCATATGCCATTCGTAATAGTGTTTACATTCCTATTAGAGTTTAATAGAATAACCCAATATACCACTTTCAGAGTAAATTATACTTGCATTAACTTTAAATTTAATACATATCACTTCTTAACGTTTGAAAAATTACACATATTTGCTTTGCTTTATGCACTCTCTCTTTTCTTAGTTTGCTTTACCTCCTTCTATTTCTTTTTTTTTTTTTTTTTTTCTTCAATGTAATTTCTTTTGCTTTTTTATTAGGAGTTATTGCCTCCTATATAAGCAGTAGGTTTATGAAATGAGACTATTAACCATAAGAGTAGAAATGTAATTTTCAGAATGTCAGAAAATGGAATGTAATTTGACCAAATCTCAAGAGATGTCAGTGTAAGTTACCCTACTTTTCTTTTTTCAAAACACCTAGTATTTTTGGAATGTGGAAAACAAAAAGAATATATTTGCTTTGTCTTTAGGCTAAAGATGTGGATCTATAACAACAACACTATCAACTTATTCTTATCAACTCAAAATTTACCTTAAAAAAGAAATCAATTGTTCAAATTTATTTTACTCATGAATCCCACATTTCATCAATTTAATTTTCACCACACAAATATATTCAGAATAAATTAATAGGTTCATAAGTATGAGTTCCTAATATTTTTTGATCTATAAACTGAGTATTTATTCATAATTATTAATAAACTTAGCCGGTGAGTGGATAATCAAAATCAAGCCTCCGTTTGGAAAGTTGGTTGGTTTTTTAATTTTTTGATTATTTTAGTCTGGGCTAAAAAGCTTGGTTTGTGAAGGATTTTTTGACTTTTTGACTTTTTTGGCTTTTTTTTGTGAGAGAAGAATGTAATGATTATGGATTGGATGTAATGTTTTGTTTATTGTGACTAAAATAGCCTTTTGTCTTTTGTGGCTATTTTAGCCACAAACCAACTTGCCAAACAACAAATAATATATAGGGACATTTACACACAAGTCTTAATTTATGAACTTATATTCTATTAAGTTCTAATTAAGATTTTTTGAACCTTCAAGTCCCATTTAAATTTTAATAATCGAAATTGCCCTTTAAATTATGATTATTCATCATTTATGATTATCTCTAAAGGAATATGATGATTTGATATTTATTTTGATTTTTAAAACTTTAAAATATCAACTTTTAAATTGAAAAAAAAATTTAAAAAAATTTAAAAAAATTATGAGGAAAAAAAAAAAAACTTGTGTTTGGTTTCAGTTTTCTGAATTCAGTTTTTTGAAAAATGAGTTTTTTGTTTCTCGTGTTTTTTTGTTTTTAGTAAATATTTTTAAAATTTTAAGTAATTTTTTTACTTTTTTAGATACACTTTACTTAGATGTATCTAAATAGTAAAATATTTGTGAAACAAATATTTTTAAAAATTAATAAATACACAAAAATACGATAAATTTTCATTTTTTTTCTTTTGTATTTTTTGGTATTTAGTGCATTTTTTAAAGATTTTTTTCACAAATATTATACTTTTTAAGTGTGTTTATGTTAGGTGTGTCTAAAAATTTAAAAAAAAAATTGCTTAAAATATTAAAAAAATTCATTGAAAACATTAAAATACGAAAAATAAAAAAGTAGAATTTTCTGAAAACTGTTTTTTAAAAACTGGAACCAAACAAGCTATTTTTTTAAAAAAAATTGAAAAAATTGAATTATTTTTTTTTGTGTAAAACTGAAAATATTGTGTTTATAAAAGAGTATGATGATAGAACATTAATGTACAAAATTAAAAAAAAAAAAAAACTTTTAAAAATGAAAAAACTGATGTTCTCAGTTTTAAAACTAAAAAAAACTAATAATGTTCTCGGTTTTATTAGATAGTTGAATCAAATTAATAAGTAGAAGGACAAAAATATTTAATCTTATACTCTCTTTTTTTTTCATCAGTTAGTGAAACAATTATATAGGACATTACTATTCAAAATTGATAATGTTTTTAGTTTTAAAAATTGAGAAAAATTGCTAATATTTTTAGTTTTACCAAATAAAACTTATTGGTTCAAAATTTTTTAAATAGAACATGAGCTACTATAATATTTGTAAATAAAATTTTTAAGTAATTAACTCTAATATATATTCAATTAAGGGGTTAGTCTAGTAATCAAGTATTGAGAGATTGTTCCTTCGGCAAGAACCACAGGTTAGAGCTCAACCCTCTTTGCAAATCTTGAACTCCTTCAATCTTGACCTCGTGGGATGGATTAAATGTAATTGTACTTAAAAGGAACTCCATCAATTGTCAGCTACATTTGGAAAACTAGAAATGCTCTTTACTTTGACACTAACCAGTCTAAACCTTTTAACCCTTATTCTGTGATTCCTAATGTTGTATTTGGTTGAGAGATTTGAGAAGGAATTTGAAAATAGAAAGGGAAAAAGTGTGTAAAACTAAGTGAAATATAGGTATATTTTATTCTATTTCACTTACATTTTCTCTTTCTCTTTTCAAATCCCTTTCCGAATTCTTCAACTAAACACAGCGTAAAGCTCTTGAATGGCAACACCTCTCAACAGTTCACAACTATGACAAACCGAAAAAGCAAATCCTTGTGGGATGGAAATCTCCCAAACATGGGTTTGTAAAGCTTAGCATGGATGGAGCAACCAAAGGCGACACAAACAAGGCTAGTGGTGGCGGACTAATTAGAGACGAATCTGGAAATTGGATCACAGGCTTCTGGAGATGGATTCGTTACACGACAAGCATATTAGCCGAACTATGGGCTCTATTATACCAAAATATTATTTGACATAAATTAAATAAGTGTATTTATTTAGATAAGTATATTTATTTGGGTTACATTACCTCTATATTTTTCTTCATATCTTTTTGTAAAAAAGTTAAAAAAATATGCTTATTTAAATCATTACAAACAACCCCTAAAGTCAAATTCATTTCCAATCATATCTAAACAATTTCAAGTAGTTTCAATTATACTGAATTTAAAATTTATATATATAGTTCCCATAAATATTCACAGCTTGTTTGGGATCGAAAATCTCAAGTTTGTCTATGAAGAGCAGATCTAATTGTATTAGTACCTATAATTGATTTCTTCTGTGTAATACTAATCGATAGGGTCTCATTGATAAGTACTACAAGATCTCATGCATTGGAACCCATGGTTATAGACCCGAATCCATTAGTATGGAACATTTTCTTTTCCAAGTGAAATCCCCTAATATATGAAAGAGTGAAAAAGTACTATCATTATTGTGGCATAAGAAGCCTTCGTATCTTAATGCACGTATTTAATTTATTCGGAACTATTAGAGCTGGATCCACTTTTTGGG
This sequence comes from Camellia sinensis, assembly GCF_055761805.1. Classification (NCBI taxonomy): domain Eukaryota; kingdom Viridiplantae; phylum Streptophyta; class Magnoliopsida; order Ericales; family Theaceae; genus Camellia; species Camellia sinensis. Next base: position 59,956,318 of record NC_138970.1, read on the forward strand.
AAATATAAGTCGAAGCAATAATAAGAATATTTCTAGTGGAACATCTTTCACAATCCCTAGGGAGATGGTTCACTAATAGACCAAGAGATAAGTAATTCGACTTATTCACATTCAGATCATAAATGTTTGGAATCCATATTATGCAAGGAGACATTGCTTTTGCCAATTCAAATTGAAGGTTGATATAAAATCGGTCTATTTCTGACATCATATCCATAGTTAGCACAGTCATCATAGTTAGCAGCTCCATATCAAGGTCACGATCAATATCGTCACTGTCACTAGCATCAATATTGTCACTACCATCAATGTCAAACCAATTAGAGTTATAAACCAAACTGTATTTGGTCTAAATTAATTGAATAGGTATCAGTTAAAATCTAAAAGAATTTTTATTTAAACCCAATTAATTGGTATGAATAATCTTATATAAATAGACTCTCTCATTATTAATTCAAGACACAAAAATTTGGTTTCATAATTTTGAATCCACTTTTTAATAAATTAAATTTTTTGTTTTTCATTTTTTTTTATTTTCACTAAATTTTTTAATATTTTAAGCAATTTTTTTAGTTTTTAAATACACCTAACACAAATATACTTACAAAGTATAATATTTGACATTTTTTTAAAAAACAATTCATCAAATACTAAAAGTACAAAAATTTCGTATGTTTTTGTATTCTTGTGTGTTTATTATTTTTTTTAATATTCTTTTACAAATAATTTATTTTTTAGGTACATCTAAGTTGGGTTCATCTAAAAAATAAAAATAAATAAAAAAATGGTTTAAAATATTATAAAAATTTACTAAAAAAAATTATAAAAAAAAAAAACGAAAGATAAAAAATTTAATTGTCAAAAAATTTAAATTCAAAAATTGAAACCAAACAAGGTATTAGTTAGTTTCTTTACTTTTCAATTTCCTCTCTCTCCTTCCATAACCTCCAGTATAGATTCGACACCTTATCTGCTACAATTTTTTTTTTTTTTTTGGTACATCGGAAATCATAGATCAAACTGCTGAAAATATTTTAAGTTATGACTTGTATGCGTTTATTTGAACTTGTACGGTACGAGACACATGCGACTATGCGACTTTAGAATAGCGACTCATCTTCATCCTTCTTCTCTTTGTTTTGATGTTTTGAGTGTCTATACTGCATTATTTTGCTTGCTAATTTCATAATCAGGTCTGATGTCAAGCTTCAAAATTTGCTTATTTTCATTTTATTCACAAATTTATTATATTGCTTATAAAATTTCTCATTTCTCACATTTTAAAACATGATTACACTAGCACATGCACCACCACAAAAAATTTAAAAAAAAAAAAAAAAAAAAACCAATTACACTCCAGTAGATTTTTTTTAAAAAATAATTACATATTAGTAAAAATTTTATAATTTCAATTATTAAAATTTAAAAATTTATCATAATTTATATATTTTTTTTTTTAACAATATCACTGATTTGATATTTCTCCAAAAAAAAAAATTGCCAATACTCTTGGCAAAAAAATTATTGATTGGAGCGTTGCATGGTAGCACTTTTCACCAATCATAAATTACCACGTCCCCTCATATTCATTATCAAATTTGTGTTTAAAATTTATCAATCGTAACCTGCGTATGTCAAAATTCCTACTCGTACAATGATTCATAACATTTCTTAGTATAATGATGTGAAAAATTTTATTGTTCACAACATAACCACAGTACTTCAGAATCAAGACTTTTTTTTTCTTTTTCTTTTTCTTTTTTTGTGCCCTTGGTAATATAACTACAATAATTCATAACTAACCTTACAAAAACTCTAAACTCTTCATATTCCAGGAGATATGTACCTTCCCTTACACTATGTTTGGAAACCTAGGAGAGAAAAAAAAAAGAAAGGATTACTTAAGTAATAAGAGAAAAGAAAAGAAATAAAATGATTGTAATTTCTCTCTTTTTTGTTTGGATAAGGAAGAAATAAAAGAAAAGAAATGATTATGATTATGATTTCTCACATTTTTGTTTGATTAGATTTCATTAAGAAGAGAAAATAAATTATTTTATGTTATATTACCAAAATAATCTTTTTTATATTTTCAATCATTTTATTTCTTTTATTTTTATAGGGACAAAATTGATATTATGAAAATAATAGTTTCTTTTCTGTTCCAATCTCGCCACTTTTGAGAAGAATGAAAATGAGACTTATAAGAGAAATGAGTTTCTCTCAATTTCTACCAATTTCTCTCTACTTAGGTTATCAAAACAAATAAGAGAAATACATATCACTCAATTTCTTTTCTTTTCTCTCTAAATTACTCAATCCAAACATAGCGTTAACTTTTCCCTCTGCCGAAAATAAATAAATAAATAAAATCTTAGAAGGGCATGATAGTTCAGTTCACTAAAAAGATTAGTGCATGAATGAGTCTTCTGGGGCTAGGATTCCCGAAGGGAGGAACCAAATCCAAAATGAATCATGTGCCACTGGCATTAATTTATCAGAATAAACCAATCCACCATATTCAAATCCCCAAATGCTTTGTGAGTGTGGAATAAATAACACTTGCCCTTTTGTCTTTCGGTTGGAGATGGCTCTGGAAACTGCATGCTTTGTCCATTTTTCTTTTTGCAAACATTAAACAAACACATGCCCTGAGTGGCAATACCTAATTTTGTCACTGTATATTTTAAACCAATCTCACATTAACAAAGGTTCATTTGTTTTGGCACTAATAATTGTGACCTTAACAACAATATCTTTGTTAGTGAAGACCGCATAACAACACGACCTTTTCTTATGATAAGTCTATGTGCCTTTCATGATAAGTCATTATCAGATTCTACAATAATTAACTCTTAGAGCCAGAGAAATCCATGTTGTGATAATCTCATCATACAATAATTGAATCTGAGCGTACACATATTCTTAGAATCAAACACCCAAATTCTCAATCATTGAATGGATTTACTTCGCATAAATGTCAAGCACGACAAGACAATCAATTTCTCACACCAACTTCATATTTTTCTTGGAGATTGAATAATAAATGGATTTTGAAGTAGAGCAGTATTAGCAGAAACCATCCCAGAAAGATGCTAGAACATTTTGGGGAGAAAATTTATAGAGCAACTAAAAAGCGGATTATATAATCTCATATGTTGCAGATAAAACTACTTTGGCTTAAATTCAATAGGCATTGGCAATGGCATGTTCATCATTGACACTTGGTTTACACCAACAGGTAACCACCAGGTCCTCTAATATTAAGATTGGTTTGTTCATTCATGAATTTTATCACAAATGAGAGGGATGAGAATAAAATAAAACAAAACTAAAACCAACCTCATTCGGCAGCAAAGACCTTGGTTTCTAACTGGTAGGCCTTAGTGAAGAAGGCTGGCCAACAGAGGTATGTTGACATGATGCTGCAAACAGTTGATGCCCCAACAAGCATGTTCATCACGACAATCTGTAGTTGAATGGCTTCTAGAGGAGACGCTCCTCCCATTATAAGGCCGGTCATTGCTCCGGGAAGCGCTATGAGGCCCACGGTTTTGGCATTGTCCAAGACCGGAGAGAGGGCAATAACTAGAGCTCTTTTCACTTGTTGAATTGTTGCTTGACGAGGAGTAGCCCCAAGAGCTAATGCTGTCTCCACCTGAAAGTGAAATTCATATGAACTCTTTAACGATGATGCCAGACTTTAAAACTCAAAAGATATCTCAAAACTATTAATTATTTGAAATGGCTTTAAAATCCATAAATCAGAACCATGTCATGAATTGGACATCATGGGAGAAGGAAAGGACGGTGAATTGTTTTTAAGGATTTATATATACAACCCGCATAACATGTCCATAGGATTTGAGCATGCTACTATGATACAATAATATAAGGTTAGTTAACAAACAGCTATTCACAAGAATCCAAGCCAGAAAACTGTCACAATAAGTGGACATTCAAGTTGTGTTTGAATGGACAGATTTGCGTAAAAAAAAAAAGGGAAAAGATAAATGAACTATAAGCTTCTTTTGTTTCTCATTTTCCTTTCTTTTTCTTTCCCTGCACAAGGAGGGTAAAAATTGTGCCAAGTTGTCTGCCGACTAGGTGGATGATAACTATAGAGGCCTAGACAACCTTCGAAACCTCTAGGGAAAGTCTTAAGCTGATAATAACCCCTCACTTGCCAATTCTTGTGTGTTCGATGGTCTAGGATTCATAGAAAACTACTGAGGAAATGAATTGTTTTACTTTAAAAAAAAGTGTTATTTCAATAGGGACCTACCAAGTTCATTTGGACCTTAATATCATCCCGGAGTCTTTTCATGGTAACCCCAGTGACTGTCATTGAATTGCCAACCATCATCCCTGCAACTGGGATGATGTACCTTGGAGTGAAAGGGAAAACGTTCAGCACAACTAGCAGCAACATGGTCACCGCAGTTCCAGCGAGAATGGAGACTCCTGCAACATACTTCCCCTTAGGAACGTGTTTGGCACGTTGACCTGCTGTATAACCAGCAACGGCAACCTGCAGGAGCCAGCAAAAGGAAATAAGGCCAATTGAAATCAAAACCTAGGAATAAGTATAAGCAATTTATCACTGCTCCAAGATAGAAGGTGCAACTCTCAATCCAAACTCCAATGATATAAGGTGCCAAAAGCATACTTTTGGCTCAAATAAGGTTATTGGATTTATTTTTGGTATCAACTATTCAAACTATACAAACTAAGCCTTGAACTATGCATTCCCAGCAAATCCTTAATAGTCACACACACACACACACAAATGTAAGAAAGAATTTCATCATTCATTATCAAATTAAAACATGGGGAAAATGCAAATTAGTGTGAAGAAGTGAAAATAATTTGAAAAAACATGAAGATGCAAGTGGTCTTTTGCCCTAGTGCAAGCGAAAACTATGATCTTACTTGCACCAGAGCACAAACTCTACTTGAACTTCCATATTTTTGTAATTATTTTCATTTTCATTTATTTCACTGATTTGTAATTCCCCATTAAAACGTTGGGTAAGATACAATACACATATCAACAAACTAGTGTGATAATACTATTTTCATATTAACGAGAAAATAGTATTAAATGAATCTTTAAAACAACAACCCAGAGTAGGTCAAAACTTCATTATTTCATATTAGAAAGGGGCTGAAATATTAAATTAGACTAACACATGCAACTAATGTCAAAACTTAATTTGAGTACCAAGCAAGTTTTCTTGTCCTTTCTTGTTTGTTACCACCAACAAATTTCTCATTCTGAGCATTCTATACTTGAAACAGTCTAATAACAAAGGTGAATCATAAAAAAGTGATAAACCTTCCTTTCCTATCTATAAATGAATCTTTAAAACAACAACCCAGAGTATTATATTCAGAAGACAAAAATGTCCCATCACCACTGCATATAAAAAGCAATAAATTAAGATTTGGGAACAAAAAGTTCCAATCAACTAATAAGTCTAGTTCACATATCAGCTGGATGACATGGTAGGCCGGTTGAAATTCTTTCTCAGTCAAACAAAAAACACAAGAAAACATGCAGAAAATTCAAAATTGAAGTCTATTAACAACAATTTTTTTCTTTTCTTTTATCCTGTTATTCACCAACATGGAAACCTCATTTTAAGAACCCTATCCATGATCTAATCAAGCAAAAGTCCATCAAATAAGTTATAGAACCTTGATTTCCTGCAATATTGATAGTACAAAACCATAAACTAAAAATTAGAAAGAAAAATTCTATCACTACTGATAAAAAGAGAGAGATTTGGGAACAAAAAATCTCAATCCAACACTTCTCTCTTATAATTCAAGATCCAAACACATTATTATTAGCATAATCCATCAATAACTGGCTTAATTGTGGTGATGCCATTGAAAATTTCCCATCAAACCAAGAAAGCACAAAACATGAGATGCGTTATATTTTTTCTATTTTCCTTTTTCAGTTTTCTGATCAACCAAACACAAGAGAAGAGAAAGAGTACCATGAAAAGATAAGCAAGGATAATCCAGGTGACATTTTTCTGAGTGAAGATGAATTGAAGAACAAACCCAATGACAGAGAGCTGAACAAAAGCCCTGAAAATCGAGTACACCATTTCCCACCCCAAATCCAGTTTTTGCCAGTAAGATAAGATGACCGCCATGAGCACCACCGCCAAGGCCAAAACGGGCTTCACCATACCCTTCAAGAAATTCACCAGCCATCCCAAGTCCATGACTGTACTTTCTACCAACCCAAATCACAAATATGAATCTGTGACCAATAGGAATCAATGAATACTTGAAAATGTTGCAGGTGATGATTATATAGAGATGGCTATGGGTACAGAGAGAGGTACGAGAGAGAAGCGACCTTCCCCTGGTGAGGGAAAAGTAGTGAGAGATACCTCGTGGAGTTTCTTACTTTTTGAGGAAGAAAATTAATTGATGATAAGAAAGTGGAATGCGGAAAGAGATGATCTTGAGAAAAAGGTATTAATTGGGGAAAAAAACAGAGAAATAGCAAGTGGAATAATATTCACATTGAGTAGGCTCTTTTTCAAGTTGTTGGGCCCAATCTGGGAGCACAGTTAAAAATTAATTTTTAATTTTTGACTTATTTTAAAGGATAAATTACATTAATAGTCTCTATAATTTGAATTTTGTATCACTTTAATTGTTAATTTTTTAATTATAACACATTTGATCTTGAATTTTGAATCTTGTTTCAAATAAAGATAATTGAAAATATCATTGCTTAATTTCAAGAGTAAAATCGTTAATTTGATAAAATATAAACTAATTTAACAAAAATAAATGTCAAAAAAATATTTTTAAAATTTTTAAAATTATTTCTACAATAAAATTATATAAAATTTGATAAATCTTTTAGATATTTTTTTATTTTTTTATTTTACCAAATTAATTTTTATTATATGTTTAGATAATGATTTTGTAATGAGTAGTTGTTAAACTTTTAATGTGTAATTGATACATTTAGGAGTTGTTTGAGATGTTCTAAATAAGTACACTTTTTGACTTTTTATGAAATATGGATTGGGTTTGAGGTGATGTGGTAAATAGGTGATGTGACTTAAATAAGATGATGTGACTTAAATAGGATAGTAAATTTTTTACTTTTATTAAAGATGCCAAACCTGACCTTAATATATGAAATATTTTTAGTTTTTGATTTTTTTAATTTAATGGATTTGTTTAATAATTATATCAAAATTGTCGCCATATTTGACTTTTGAAAAAATAAAAACTAATTTAATGAAAACAAAAATAATCACTCATTACATGATTATCATCTAACACACATAATAAAAATTAATTTGGTAAAATAAATAAATAAATAAATGTCTAAAAGATTTATCAATTTTACATAATTTTATTTTTAGTGGGTAAAATTAATTTTTAAAAATTCTAAAATATTTTTTTGACATTTATTTTTGTCAAATTAGTTATATTTTATCAAATTGACGGTTTTGCCCTTAAAAAATCAAATGATATCTTCAATTACCCTTATTTGGAATAAGATTCAAAATTCATAATCAAATATATCACAATTGAAAAGTCAGGATCAAAATGACACAAGTCCCAAACTATAGGGATCGTTAGCGTAATTCACCCTATTTTGAATTATATTACTTTTTTATTTTTTACATATTTTTATAAAAAAATTTAAAAATCAGTTTTTAACTAATTTTTTAAAACAATCCGTTATATCAATTTGAACGAGCATTTCAGCATGACACTCATTTGGGAATCGATTTCATGGATTATTTATTTGTTTGGGTATAATATTTATCAAAAAAGAAATTAAAATAATTAAATATCGGTAGTTATATATTTCAATCATATTTGTTTTTAAAAAATAGACAACAAATATAATTTTAAAAATAGTAATTCATTTTTTTAATATAAATGTGATTCAAACATATTATTTTGTTTTTTTGTATAAATATTTTACTCAACGAATCGTAAAAAATGAATAATTTAGATCATCGAAATCAGTCCCAAAATGGGTCTATAAAGCTAAATACTCTCTCAAGTTGAGATGACCAACTAGAAAGAAACCAAATCTATTTACAATTTCATAGTGATGCAAGCCTTTCATATGTATGGTATATAGTGGTGAAGTTAGGAAATTAAATCAGATGGGGCACTTATTAATTATAATATTGAAAATTTTTACAAAAAATATTTCACATAAATTTTTACGATTGATTTCAAGAAAAATAAAAAAAATACATTTTATGTGTTTGGTATGAGTTTTTTTGATTAAATTTTTTGAAAAGTGAATTTTTGTTTTTAGTGAATATTTTTAAAATTTTAAACATTTTTTTTATTTTTTTAAATGCACCTTACTTAGATGTATCTAAAAAGTGAAAAAATTTGTGAAAAAATATTTTAAAAAATTAATAAATTCAAAAAATATATTGAGTTCTCGTAATTTTTTTTTAAATATATTTTTTTGGTATTTAGTGAATTTTTAAAAAAAAAATCACAAAAATTATACTTTTTATGTGTATTTATGTTAGGTATGTCTAAAAAATAAAAAAATTACTTAAAATATTAAAAAAATTCAGTAAAAATAAAAAAACACTAAAAATAAGAAAATAGAATTTTCTGAAAAGTGTTTTTGGAAAACCAAAACAAACAAAGTCAATGTTATTTGTAACTAATTTATTATCGACAATATAAAAATAGTCACGGCTAGAAGTTTTAAAATAAATTATATAATGATAAAGTAATTTTTTATACCAAATATGAGTAAAAATTCTATATAATATTAATACTGCGTCATCATTGACATGTGATATACTCACCAATGGTAAAGAAACACATGGAGGATGAACAACACATGTCAAAATGTAACTAACAATCCAATAAATTTTTTATATCTTTATTAAGATTAATTATGCTTCCATGTCAATAATAATAGATATCGTCATTATATTGAAATTTTCATAAATAATAATAGGACTTGTCGTAGTCTCTTTATTTTCAATCAAAACAACCATTATTGTTATCATAATTTAAAAAATGTCATTGACATTTCTGTCACGACCCAAACCCGATACCCAAAAGCTCGGCGTCATAACAAGATAAAAATGAAAAAATTCAAGTAATTTTATAGTCGTAGCGCAAACGGAAAAATTAAATAAATTAAAATATAATAATTGGGTACCAAATGCTTATTTAAAAGGAAATAAATATAGTCATTTGAGCTTTATTGTATTACAAGAGTCCGATAAAAAAAAAAAACAAAACAGATAGAAACCAAAAAGAAAAAAAGAACACAACGATTCATTTCCTATCTTGATCCCGCTAAACCTTGTCACCTGAAAGGGGTAACAGCTCTAAGCACATAGCAGACTGAGAAATGTTATACTGTGAGTATTAGGGTACAAAATAGCCATGGATAGTTACTAAAACATTAACATAATTTGAGTTGAATACACAGATTATTTAAGTGGCAGAACTGAAATAAATAACTATAACTACGGTACAGAATAAAATAGAACAGAACAGAGGTCACTAGAGTGACAATCAGAACATGGGTCAATGGATCCATCACAAACAGGAGACCACAAAGTGATCAAACAGGGGCCAATGGTTACTTACATAACATAATTGTTATAAGGTTATAGTCAAATATTCTTTAAAAGTAAAACAAACATATCCATGGGTTTCCTTTTAACAAATAGGATTCAGAAAATAATCCACGTAACTGAAACCTTTATAAAATATTACTTTTATTAATATACTAATAAAACATAACTTTTATAAAATAAATTATGGTGAGTTAAAACATACTAAACTATATTATGGTAACTCAAAACATATTTAGAACATTTTATACTAACTCAAGGTATAATATAACTCACCTCTAATACAAATTTATCCGTATTTTCCTCGCATTTCAGAGCCTCACTTGCTATTTGGAATGGCAACGGGGCGGGGTAGGGCGGGGCGGGGATCACACTTCCCGTCCCCAAACCCCGATGGTAGAAATACCCCCCATCTCTGGCCCCGATCCCCAACGGGAAACCCATAACCGCCCCCGTCCCCGTCCCTTAACGGGGATCGGGTTTCCCCGACCCCGAAATTCCCCGACCAAAAAATTAAAAACCTTGATCAACATGTTCATTAACAAATAGAGAGAGAGAGAGAGAGAGAGATTTTCAACAACAGATCAACAAACAGATCTAACACAGATCAAAAAATCAAAAACCTTGATCAACATGTTCATCAACAAACAGATCAAAAAATCAAACACATATCAAAAAATCAAAAACCTTCATCAACACAGATCAACATGTTCATCTTCATCTTCATCATTTTCAGATATGAAACAAAATAAAAAAACAGAGAACAAAATCAAAAAAACAAAGAGAGAAAGAGAGAGAGGAGATACCGTGAGAGAGAAAAAGAGACAAGGAGATACCGTGAGAGAAAGAGAGGAGGAGCTGCGGTGAGGAACGACGGTGAGGGAGGAACCGTCGCCGACCAAACCAGGGAGAGAGAGAGAGAGAGAGAGAGAGAGAAGAGGAGATACCATGAGAGAGAGACGATAGCGTGAGAGGGAGAGAAGAAGAAGCTGCCAGTAAAGGAGAGAGGAGGAGCTGCGGTGAGGAGCGGCGGTGAGGGAGGAGCCGCTGCCGACCAAAACGGTGAAGGAGAGGCGGTGAGGAACAGAGGTCGTGTGTGTGAGAGAGAGAGGGAGAAGATGTTTGTGTGTGGGTGTTCGTCTGCCAACAGCCCAAACCCTACACACACTTACACATATATTATATATAAAAGGGGCAAAATAACAATTTTACATCAGGGGGCAATTGGGGCCGGGATCAGGGGCGGGGTCAGGCCGGGACCGGGGCTGAAACATGTATCCCCGTCCCCGGCCCGAATATCATCAGAGATTCAGTTTTTAATACCATCCTCGGCCCGTCGAGGGTATTTTTCGGGAAATAACCGCTCAATTCGGGGTCGGGAGATCGGGTCCCCGTCGGGCCGGATTCCAATTGCCATCCCAATTTGCTACATTACGCTCCTTACGCTCACCTTGTTTCTGTGCTTCACCAACGAACTTCACTTCCCTATTTATACTTAAACAAGGTGTGAGGCCCAAGCAATAGTCGCATACGTGGCAGCATTTCTCAATCTCCCTCTGATTTACCCCTTTTACTTTGACCCTTATCCTAATTCAAGAGTCTTATCCCTTTTTTTTTTTTTTTTTAACCCTTATCTTGTACCAACTAGGTCTTGAGAATTGAATTATAAGTTTAAAGGGTTACTATCCTCTTTGGTAATCCATAATGATTCCTAAAAATTACGTATAATGATAAGTTAGGTTCACGTCTAAAAACCTCACTACCCAACTATAAAACATCACTTACCACTTACTAAAATATTTTAATGTGTAGTGTTTCACAACGTATTTCTTTAACAATAAAATTCTCAATTTCTTAAATTATGCATTTATTTATTATTATTGTCACTACATGTATATATATATATATATATATTTATTATTATTATTATTATTATTATTATTATTATTATTATTATTTTTGAGTTCTATTTATTGTAATATTAAATTTAAAACATTCGGGTGTCACAACTTCACTCTAAATAATATTTTTATAAATTTTTTTATTTAAAATATTTTCTTTATGTTTGCATAAAATAAAATAAAAATTCAGAACTCAGAGGGGGCACGTGACCCCCCCCCAGACCCTCTTTGGCTCCGCCGCTGATGGTATAAGTCTTTAGCTTCCGTTTTGGAAGAGTTAAGTTTAACTTTTTAGCTATTTTAATTTGACTAAAAAAAAGTTATGTTTAGGATAATTTTTAACTTTTTTTATTTAATTTGATAATTGTGAGAAGAAAATAAAATAATTATAATTTTGATATGATATTTTGTTTTATTAATTATTTTAATCCGTTTTTGTCTTTATTGACTAAAGAGTGTTTTGGAAAGATGATTAAAAGCTACTTTTTAATTTTTTTTGGTGAGAGAGAGAAGTGGGTAAAAAGCCCAAAATAGGCTTAATTAAGCCAAAATAACTCAGCCAAATGAGATCTGTGTGTCACAATTGTACCAAAAGATTTCTTCTATAGTGCAATTATTTTGAAAAAATAACATTTCAATGAAAATTTCAATTTTTTTTTCGTATCAATGGTGAAGTTTATGAATTTTAATAATTAAAATAGAACTATAATTATTTTGAAAATAGACTACTGATGTGTAATTCCCTGGTTACTTATCTATTGATACATTGATTTGTAATTTTTCAAAAAAAAAAAAAAAAAGTGTGGTCCAATGGAAAAAAGAAAGAAGAAACTACACATTTGTGACACTTTTTAAAAATAATTATAAATTTATTTATAAAAAAAAATTAAATTATTAAACTTTTAATAATGATTTTTTTATCTATCTATTTTGAAATTAACACCGAATAATTATTGGGGGAAATAACATCACAATGATAAGAGGGAAAAAAATTATAAATCAATGTTAAAATTTATACATTTTAATAATTAAAATATTATACATTTTTATGATTATATAATTTTTTTTGGTACCACTGTGTTGTTATTTCCCATTATTATTTGGGGGAATAAGTTGACAGTGGTAACAGTAAAAAAAAATACAAAATCATGAACAAGTATAGCATTTTAAGGATTGTTTTAGGAAGTGCAAATTTTTTTTGACTTACTACAAAAATACATGTAAAAAGTAAAGAGATGATGTGAGGTATGACTCCCTCCATACTCTTATCTTTTATATTTTTCTATACTTCATTTTTTGGGCTCCATTTTAGATTTACAATAATAATTTAAACCGTTCATTTTATAAATCTCACATAAAAATTGTTTGTACAACAAATTAACTTCATCGAATATTGATGAATGCATAAACAAATCACTTTTTATTTTATAAGATGAAAGATTTAAATTTAAACTCATAATCAATGTCCATTTTAAATAATAAGATGCAATTTATTTATATATTTAGTGATATCTGATTATACTAATTTTTTATATAATTCATCTAAATTGTTAATATTATGAGATAAATGATTTAGATCATCAATGTGTACCTAGAATGAAGCACAAAAATCAAAATTAAAAGAATATGGAGGATAATCTCAAATAAATAAAAATAAATAAACTAATTTTTTTTTTACACTTTTAAAAAAAATCTAATTATTAAAGTATATAAATAAATTTATATATATATTTTTTTTGTTACAGGAAAATCCTCTCTACCCTCTCGCAGGTCCAAGGCAGCGCCTCTTGCAGAGATCATGAGGGTATTCTGTTAGCCGTTCTGAGCGAGGAAACTATAACTTAGGAACTTGCCCCGACCTCCCAAGACAAGTTCCACTTAAGTCAAGACTCACACAGCGGGGAAGCATTGAATCCACGCTATATGCTGATTAGACAACTTGAGGTCAAATCTCCTAACCACCGTTCTGAGTGAGGGAACTATAACCGACCTCCCAAGACAAGTTCCGCTTAAGTCAAGACTCGTACAGCGGTGGAGTATTGAACTCACGCCATATGCTGATTAGACAACTTGAGGTCAAATCTTCTAACCAACTATGCTCGCCCAGGAGATTAGCCCAAAGAAGAGAAGAATTGAGCATGTGACCTTAGGGTTTAAACCCTAAACCTTAACCACAATGCCACCTGCGTTAAATTTATAAATTTATAAATTTTATTTGACTGTTACATTACTATTATTTTCCCTTATTATTTTCTCAAAAAGGAGAGTAGGTAGTACGTACGAACGCATACGAGAAACCGTAGAGTTATTTTTTTTGGGTACGCGCGCGTGTAATGGTGGAGAAGTTTCAAGGGCTTCCCAGTTGGATCGGAATTTTGGGATTCATTCTCCCATTTTTTTTTTCGAATTGTTTTAAAGAAAAATAAAAACTATCTTTGACAAAAATAAACATAAAAAATATATTTTTAGATTTTTTTTTCGTCCAAAGAAATAAAATTATATAAAAATAAAAAATACTTTTGATTTTTTATATTTTTTTCATGTGTAGGAGAGGGTTCAAGAAAGGAGTTGGAAAATTCGAACATCTTCAAAGATCCTTGAAGAATAACTTCGAATTCTCTAGAATATGATGTATGATGAGAGGCTTAGATTCTTCAATAATCTCAACTTAGGAACACAACAACAAAGGAGATGATGGAGATAAGAGATTGGGTGAAGAAGAAGGCAAAATGGCTAGAGAATAGAATAATGGCAAGGCTCTCCCATGGATCTCCCACTTTCACTCTCAAGGTTGATAATGGAGAAGGGAAATTAGTTCTTTCCCAAGAGTTAAAAAATCTCCAAAAATCTATCCCTTGTAAAGCTATGGGTGGGTGCTATTTATAGGCACCTCATGATGTAGGATGGAGCCCATGTGCAAGGCACATGGGGGATATTCTCTCTAACCACCTTGTCCGAGGAGGTGACCTCTCCGAGGAGGTGACTTCTCCAAGGATGAGAAAACCCCGAAGAGGAGATCAATCCCTCGGCGAACCCTTCTTCTTAGCCACACCTAACCAATGATCCCCAATCATCCCAAAGGGTCAGGGGTAGTCCCAGAGGACGTCCTGCCGCAAAATATTGCCGAGTCTTATGGACCCCCCGGGGTCGTGCCACCTCGACCCGGGTATAGGCTAGTTTAACCGAAGAGTGAATTTGTCTCCACTCACCGTCCTCGGGATCGGGTCCTTTGTTCGAACTCCATTACGTCCATGGTTCTGGTGCGTAGATCTCGGAAAGCTCCGAGCCCGCAAGTGTTCTGGGACTCATTAACGGAGCGACTTCTAGATTGCGTCTGAATCCGTTCGAAGCCAAGTATTTCGGACCTCTAGGTTCGTGGATCCGAACCCTTTCGAGTCCGAGTGCCTCGGATCTCTAGGCTTGCCTAATACCCTTTCGAGTCCGGGCCTGAGTAAGTCTCTAGGTTCGTGGATCCGAACCCTTTCGAGGCTTAGAGCGATTCAATCCGTTTGATGGCGATAAATCTGGGCCCACCGATTCTTGGACTTGCGATAAATTCGGGCCCACTAATCTTGGGCTATTGGGCCTAAATAATTTAGTGGGCTCAAATTAGCCCCTCTTACATTTGCCCCTTGCGTGTATGAGAAATTTTAAATTTCTCAGACATGCATACTGTCACTTCTTCGACCCTGTTTCGCATCACGTTCCCCAAAAAAAAAAAAAATATATATATTTTGACACGACAGAGCCTATGGATAAAGTTGATGACGCACTTCAATTTACAGAAAAAATTGACAAGCAAAAAATTTAATTTTTTGTACTCTTTTTTTTTTTTTTTTTTTTTTACAACTTAGAATATTGATAATTACATTTTCACTTCTCCAAGTGAAGCATCACAAATCCACACCCTACTATCCAAAAGGGAACGGGCAGGCGGAAGCCACAAACAAGACACTGATAAGGATTTTGAGCAAGATGATGGATGAGTTTGGGGGGACTTGGTCCGAACAGTTGATAGTAGCCCTATGGGCGTATCGCACTTCGAAGAGAAAGCCAACTCAAGCAACTCCTTACTCCCTTGTGTATGGGTCCGAGGCAGTGTTACCTATAGAGTTGGAAACGCCATCTGCTCGAATGGCTCTCGCCTCGGGGATGGTATTGGAGCCTCGAACCACCAGATTGGAAGCATTAGAGGAAAAGCATGACAGAGCTGCAAAAGTCATGGAAAGGTATCATGAGTCCATCGCCCGAGCCTATAACCAGACTGTGGTACCAAGGAAGTTTGAAGAAGGTGATCTAGTATGGAAGATTGTAGACCCAATCATGCGAGGACAGCCTTTACCCAAGTTTTCTCCAAAATGGGAAGGGCCCTACAAGGTGGTTCAGGCAAGCTCAAGCGGGTACTACAAACTTGTAAGGGTTGAAGACGGCTTCCGAACTGGCCCGCTCAATGCAAAGTTTATCAAGCATTACTACCCATAGTTGGACTCATCTATGTTGAAATTCATTTTCACTTTCTTACTTTGTCTAAAGGTTGTATTTCCCTTGCGTTATGAAGAAGCTGGTTTTCTCTATGGTGTATGTTTTATCCCATCACTTACAGTGAATCTATTATGCTTTTGTCAAGAAAGTTGAAGAACTAATGAGAATATTTCAGCTTTTATAAACATGTGCATATGATTGTTCTATCATTCGAAATAAATATTTTATCAAGTAGAATGAGAAAACAATGCGAAAATATCCAAACAACAAAAATTTTGTCATTTCATTGCATTGTCCTAGATAAAACATTTTTATCGAAAGGGGCAAGAAAGTAATGATATAAAAATAAAAATAAAAAAAAGAGTACAAAAAAAATAAATTTCTTGCTTGTCAATTTTTTCTGTAAATTGAAGTGCGTCATCAACTTTATCCATAGGCACTGTCGTGACAAAATGTTTTTTTTTTTTGGGGAACGTGATGCGAAACAGGGTCGAAGAAATGACAGTATGCATGTCTGAGAAATTTAAAATTTCTCATACACGCAAGGGGCAAATGTAAGAGGGGCTAATTTGAGCCCACTAAATTATTTAGGCCCAATAGCCCAAGATTAGTGGGCCCGAATTTATCGCAAGTCCAAGAATCGGTGGGCCCAGATTTATCGCTATCAAACGGATTGAATCGCTCTAAGCCTCGAAAGGGTTCGGATCCACGAACCTAGAGACTTACTCGGGCCCGGACTCGAAAGGGTATTAAGCAAGCCTAGAGATCCGAGGCACTCGGACACGAAAGGATTCGGACCCACGAATCTAGAGATCCGAAGTACTTGGCTTCGAACGGATTCAGACGCAATCTAGAAGTCGCTCCGTTAATGAGTCCCAGAACACTTGCGGGCTCGGAGCTTTCCGGGATCTACGCACCAGAACCATGGGCGTAATGGAGTACGAACAAAGGACCCAATCCCGAGGACGGTGAGTGGAGATAAATTCACTCTTCGGTTAAACTAGCCTATACCCGGGTCGAGGTGGCACGACCCCGGGGGGTCCATGAGACTCGGCAATATTTTGCGGCAGGACGTCCTCTGGGACTACCCCTGACCCTTTGGGATGATTGGGGATCATTGGTTAGGTGTGGCTAAGAAGAAGGGTTCGCCGAGGGATTGATCTCCTCTTCGGGATTTTCTCATCCTCGGAGAAGTCACCTCCTCGGAGAGGTCACCTCCTCGGACAAGGTGGTTAGAGAGAATATCCCCCATGTGCCTTGCACATGGGCTCCATCCTACATCATGAGGTGCCTATAAATAGCACCCACCCATAGCTTTACAAGGGATGATTTTTGGAGATTTTTTAACTCTTGGGAAAGAACTAATTTCCCTTCTCCATTATCAACCTTGAGAGTGAAAATGGGAGATCCATGGGAGAGCCTTGCCATTATTCTATGCTCTAGCCATTTTGCCTTCTTCTTCACCCAATCTCTTATCTTCATCATCTCCTTTGTTGTTGTGTTCCTAAGTTGAGATTATTGAAGAATCTAAGCCTCTCATCATACATCATATTCTAGAGAATTCGAAGTTGTTCTTCAAGGATCTTTGAAGATCTTCGAATTTTCCAACTCCTTTATTGAACCCTCTCCTACATCATGAAATTAAATTTTAAAAAAATTGGAACAAATTTCTCAAAACCAAACCAAACATTGGTGTCTAAAATCTCTATTCACTAGATACTTTTAAAAAAATATTACAGATTCATGAAAAAATTTAAGATTTTAATATTAATATTGATAAAGTTTATCAAATATTTGTAAAAAAAAAAGAAAGAAAATTGAACTTACAACGAGCTATTATTTTCCCTTTTTCTTCTGAGCAAGGATCCTCTAGAGTTTTTTTTTCCTAAAGTTTTCTAGAGTGGTGCATTGTGTGGTTGAGATTTAATGACAAGTCACATCAATTTTTCAGTATTAAATCTCAACCACACAATACACCACTTTAGGAAACTTTAAGAAAAAAACACTCTAGAGGATCCTTGGTGTTTTCTTCTACCTACATCGAAAATAGTTTTTGAATTTTTATTTTTCTTGTTTTGTTGCTTTTAATAAATATTTTCCATGTTTTTTATTTTAAGATATACAAATATGAAATATATTGAACTTTTGTATTTAGTATTTTTTTTTCCATAAATTTTGTATTTTTTAAGGATATATAAATTAAACAAATTAAAAATTAAAAAAATTATTAAATTATTAAAGATTAACTCAAAAATATAAATTGATAACTCATAAATTAATTTTTTAAAAATACAAATACTTTCAGAATCTATTTGACTACTAAGATTTTTGAAATGAATAGTTTAGTTCATCATTGCATGCCAACAATGGGACCCACAATGTAAATTATAGGAAAATACAGAATAATGGTATGAAGAGAAGCTATTTTCCTATGTAATTTGTCTTAAAAATTAAGTTGGGAATACAATCCCAAGCACTACTCTCTTCAGTTTGGAATTTTTAAAAATAATTTTTAAATTTTTAATTCATTTTTTTTAGTGAAATTTTAAAAAATTTAATTAGTTTTTTTATTTTTTAAATTCACTTAATCTAAATACACTTAAAAAGTAGAAAATTTGTGTATTTTTTTTTAGATCACTAAATACAAAAATAAAATAAAATTTAGTACATTTTAGTTTTTTATTTCTTCATAAATATTTCATTTTTAAAGTGAATCTGAAAAGCAAAAAAAAAAAAAAACTATTTAAAATATTTTTAAAATTTTATTAAAAGTAATACATATATATATATATATATATTAAAATGTTAAAAAAATATTTTAAAAAATCAAAACTAATTTGGAGTGAACCTTTTTAGTTAAAATAGTCAAAAATTCAAAACACCCATTTACATCACTTTTTCTATATATTTTTTTACATCTTTTTTTGTAAAAAATTAATTAAAATAATCAATTCCTAAATGAACTCTAAGGGGTGATTTGGGATTGGCTTATATTTGATTTATTGACTTTTTAACAAAACCCCCACCCCCAACAAATGTGTAAAAAAATAGAGGTGATATGAAAACTATAGTAAGTAAACAAGGAAAAAAACTTTAAAATCTTAAAAAATTTAATCAAAATTTGTACTCCCTCCGTCCCAATATATTAGTCTCTTATTCTATTTTTTATTGTCTCAAAATCTCAGTCTCTTGTCAAAAATCAAGGAATAAAATATATGAATTTACTATTTTACCCTTCTTTCAAATTCATTAATAACACAGAAAGTACAATTATAATAGTTGATATTTCTAAAAAAATAAACTATCAATGGGTAATTTTGAAAAATTAATATTTTTAAAATCTAATAATTGTACTATTAAAAAATAGGTAAATCACATTGACACCCCTTGAGATTTATATTTATTACAGTTCCCCCTCACCTTTTGGAAATTACATCTCCCTCGCTGAGGTTTAAAGTTTCATTACAGATTGCTTCCTGAGGCTTAAAGTTTCATAACAGTTCCCCCCTCACCGTAATGATCATCATACATAAAATTAAATTAACAAGGAGAGTCAGTGTAATTTTTCAAATGTTCGAGGAAAAACTATAATAAATATAAATCTCAGGGGGTGTCAGTGTAATTTACCCAAAAAAAATTAAATTTCTCAAAAGAGATTATTATTTTAAGATGGAGGGAAATATTAAATATTTCACATGAGTGTGAGATCTACTCCATATAAGTTTTTTGTGTATTTTACCTAAGAAAAATGTTAGAGATTCTAAAATTTTTATCAATTTTTTTTTACTAAATATCTCATATGGATATCGGATCCACACCATGTGAATCCTATATAGATCTCATACTTATGTAAGACATTTAATAAAAAATTTAATAAAACTTTTAAAATTTCTAACATTATTCTCTACACGTAAAAATTTTAGAACTCGTTTGGGATGAAGCCTGGGCTAAAATAACCATATAAGACAAAATAGGCTATTTTAACCAAATACAATAAAATATTACATCTAAACCATAATCATTTTATTTTTTCTATCACAAAAGTAAAAAAAACTAAAAAATCTATTTTAAATAAGACTTTTTAATCTCAAACTAAAATAATTAAAAAATTCAAAATTCAAAAAATCAACCCACGTCCCAAACGAGATCTTAATAATAATTTTTTTTTTTTTTTTTACAGGAAAATCCTCCTTACCCTCCCGCAGGTCCAAGACAGCGCCCCTTCCAGAAATCACCAGGGTGTCCTGTTAGCCGTTTCGAGCGAGGAGACTATAACCTGAGAACTTGTCCCGACCTCCCAAGATAAGCTCCGCTTAAGTTAGAACTCGCACAGCGGGGAAGCATTGCACCCACACCAAATGCTGATTAGACAACTTGAAATCCAACCTCCTAACCAACTGTGCTTCGCTCAGGAAATTGGCCCCAAAAAAAAGAATTAAACTCATGACCTTAGGGTTTAAATCCCAAATCTTAACCACAATGCCAACCACCCTTCGATTAAGCTCCGTTTGGCAAGAGCTAAACGAGACTTTTTTGGCTATTTTAGCCACAAAAGACAAAATAGGCTATTTTAGCAAAAAAAACAAAATATCACATCCAACCCATAATCATTACATTATTCTCTCACAAAAAAAGTCAAAAAAGTCAAAAAGTCTTTCCTAAACCAAACTTTTTAGTTCAAACTAAAATAATCAAAAAAACTAAAAAGTCAAAAAGCCAATCCACTTCCCAAACGAAATCGTAATAATTCATTTGGTTGATCATAATAATTCATTTGGTAACGTTACCCATAAGCAAATAATGTGTGAGGTGGCGCAGCAGAGCACGCGCGTCTCAATGTAGTGGTTTTGGAAAGGTCCAGAGCGTGTGGTTGTGAAATGATCAAGGTGGCCTCCAATAATAGGATAGAAGGGACAAGCTATGACAATAGCCTACGGGTGGTCCCCACTGCATCAGCCCAATGGTTCAGACCTTTAAAAATAGAGTTCTAATTGAACATTAATTTATCTTTTATTTTATTTTATTTTATTTTATTATTATTATTTTTTTTTAACCTCGCCAACTTAGTACTGCAGTAGCTCTAATTAGAGTTCTGCAACAGCTCCGTTTAGGAAAAGTTATTGGTTAGATTGTTTCACGTTATTTATTGAGGGATAAACACCTGTTATCTTTTAAAAAGAAATTAAAAAAATAATATTTTATTGATTTAATTAATAATAATCAAGTTGGAGAGAACCAAAAAGCAAAACCAATTTTAGGCCGAATTCCATCATCCAAAATAATATTCTTTATTAAAAATACTAAATTAATCAAATATTGATATCTATATTATTGAATTTTTTTTCTTTTACATAATTTTGTAATTTAATGAAAGTAATTTAATTTTTTATATAAATATATTTTTAAATTTTTTTACATAATGAATGATTTAAATTATTAATATGAATCTAAATTAGACGGTCAAATACAACCCTCGGTCATGATAAAATTATCTTGTGAAGTAATAATAATAAATTTTTTTTGGTAAAAGTAATTGATTTTGAGTTATGCCAAGTATCTCAAATAAATTATCAAATTTTTTATCAAATATTTCACATAAATGTGGGATCCATACAAATTACATGTGTGTGGGTCCCACACCCATGTAAGAAGTTTAGTAAAAAATTTGATAATTTATTTAAAATCCATAACATTTTCTATTTTCTTTTTTTTTTAACAATAACAATAATAATATGTTAATAATTAGATTATAACATAAATTAATGTTTTCTTATCGACCCCGCTACGTAGCTCGAAAGAGTTTGGTCCGAATTTGGTTCGACACCAAAACGACGTCGTTTTGGTGTCTCTTTTTCTTTTTCTTTTTTTCCTGTATTTTTGTTGCAAAAGGAAGAAGAAGAAGAAGAAGAGTGGAGAAGAAGAGAAGGAGAAGAGAAGGGAGGAGGAGGAGGAGGAGGAGGAGGAGGACTGGAGGGGGCATAATCACAGGAGGAGAAGGAGGCAGAGGCGGGGCCGGAGGCGACGACGGTGGTGCTGCGACGATCGGAGGCGGCGAGGCGATGGCAGTAGTACTGCGACGATCTCCTCTCCTCCGCTCTCTTTCTTCCTCTCTCCTCCTCTTTCTCTTCTCCTCTCTTCTTCCTCTCTTCTCTTCTGTCTCTGTCTTCAAATTCAAATTTGAGCCAAAATCAGACCACTTCTTCCGAGTTACCAGTCATTTTCGATTTTCTTATAGGCTCGAACTGTCTCACCTGACGTCTAAATATCGTCTCCGTGACTATAATATGCGTCTAATTGTATTCTTTCACTCATATAAAAGCTGTAGCTTTCATCACAAATCATTTGTTCATTTTTAACATTGGTATACTTTAACCGAATCAATAAATAATATATTTTGATTTAAGAATTTTAAATACAATCTTCAAAATTGTTCAAAAAATAATATATATATATATATATATATGTATACATATGAATACTTTTTTTGAGATGCCTAAAATAATAGAAAAATAGGTAAATTACAAATAAATTTCTTGAGATTTGTTTAAAATAAGAATTGTCTTTGTAGTTTGAAAAATTATAAATATCCTTTTATCAGAATTTTTTATTTAACATTATCCACTGAAAAAATAAAATTCGTAACTACTCTCCTATTCAATAATAAATTTATTTGAATTATTAATTGAAATAAATTTCTAATTTTTAATAATTTATTAATAAAATTGATGATTTGTTATGAAATTGAAAATTTTAAGGGGCGAGATGTGATTTTTAAACCACAAAAGACAAATCGTATTTGAAACAAATCTCAAAAAGTATATTTGTAATTTATCTTAAAAAATAGATAAACAATTTGAGATAGAGAGAGTATGATAAAATTACCTCAGGAAATATAGAAAGTGTATTATGCAATGGGTATATATCATTACAAATATGCTTTGCACCCCTAGTTTTTTCGACCCCCAGTGTTTTCTTATTGGCTGAAATTTATTTATTTATTTATTTTTTTCTATCTGGCAATCACAGAGCCGAGTGGGGGTGCTAGGAGTCACCTCCACTGAGGACCCCCTACTGGGGTCCCAGCACGGTTGATATCATTATCATGTGACCCAATTGATATAGGATGTAAGTTTGGTTATAGTCCAACATAAGGGCATACAATTGATATAGGATATAAGTTTGCTTCTGGTCCAATGGGGGTGTTTGTTTCAGCTTTTCAGATCCAACTTATGGCTTTTAGCTTTGAAAAAGTTATTTTGGACTGTTTGGTTAAACTTATTTCAAACAGCTTCTGATTCTAACAGCTTATTTTAACTCAAAAAAGCTGATTCTGAGAAGCTGCTCACCCCTTACTTCTGATTATCAGCTTCTGCTGTGGACATGTTAATTTATGGTTATACTCTTAAATTTTTTTATTTTTTATTTTTTTAAAAATAGAGAAAGACTCAAATGGACTATAGATTATTATTATTATTTTTTATGAGAAATGTAGACAAACAAAAAATAAAAATTAATTGAAAAAGTTATTTCACAGCTTATTTAACAAACACTACTCAGCAACTTAAATCTATAATCCAACAGTTACACAAAACAGATTAACAACTTCTGATTAAAGTCATAATCTATAATCTATAAGCTGTTTTAACAGCTACACCAAACGGGGCCAATATCAGGGTGTACATAGGTCTATCTCATAAATTATAAAAAAATAAAAATAAAAAACTTTACACAATTATTGAAAATAAAATATAAAAAAATTAAATTTATGGATAAATTGCACTCTTCTTCCATAAAATTTGAAAAATATACAATTAAGTTTTTAATTTTGACAAAACTATATTGTCTTTTTTTTAATATGGTTAAAGTGATTGAAGCAAATGCAGATAAAATGTAGACACTAAAATAAATAAAGATAAATATATATTTTAGTTGAGAAAAGATGACAATATCATTTTTTAATTCATACGACTAACATTTTATTAAAGAAAAATACCTAATTATTATATGAACTAAATTCTTAAAAAAAATTTAGGGTAAATTATAGTTTATCCCCCTTTATGTTTGGTCACTTTTCCTCTTTAATCCTTAATTTTTTTTTTCCACTTTAGTCCTTCATGTTTCAAAAATTTTCCAATTTACTCCTAAAGCTATTTTTTGTTAAAAATTAGACAAAAAAAGACATATTAAGAGTTACATGGTATAATAATATTTTTGTTACATATAACTCACATTTTTAATGTAAACTTAAACTCTAATATAATAATATATTTTTTATGTTATGTGACAGTTATTATGGTATTTTTTGTCTAATTTTGAACAGAAATTAATTTTAGAAATAAATTGAGAAAAATTTAAAACATAAAGGGCCAAATTAGAAAAAATAAATAAATAAATAAATTTTAAAAGTTAAAGTGAGAAAGTGGTCAAAAACATAAAAGGGGCAAAGTATAATTTATTTAAAAAATTAATATAATTATATAAAAAAATTATATTAATTTCATTTTTTTTTAAAAAAATCACAGAGGAACGTGAGTATAATTTATGCAAACTTTAACCAAAGTTGCACCAAATTGCCAATGTCTATGATTTGTGATATGCTTTTATTAGTGTGAAGGAATGCTCAAAAAATTACCAAATTATTTTATCATCTTCAGGTCCTATTTGTTTTCAAATGTAGGAGCTACTAGTCTGTTGGGATTCAACAATCATACATCCCACTAATTTGAGAGCACTAATGGACCACTAATGAGGTAAAAATTAAAAAAAAAAAAGAAAAAAAAAACTTAAGGCCAAAACATCACATCAGTCAGTGAGACCCACTCTCTAGAGCTCCTTTAGTGTTCCCAATTTAAAATTCCCAAACATTTTTCGTTGGGATTATATATCATGTTTATTTTCAAAGTGGAGCTTGGAATTGGTAGGATCTTGGGCCTAGCATGGGGATTAGCAAAGACCTTCAATGATTGGGTTTCAAAACTAGTGAAGGGTCCGTTTGGCAAGGAAGGTTGGGATTAAAATAGTCACAAAAGACAAAATAGGCTATTTTCACATCCAACCCATAATCATTACACTCTTCTCTCACAAAAAAAGTCAAAAAAGTCAAAAAGTCAAAAAATCCATCCCAAACCAAGTTTTTAAGCCCAGGCTAAAATAGCCAAAAAAGTTAAAAAGCCAACCCACCTCCCAAATAGAGGCTCAGAGTTGATTAATTAGCTTGAACAAAGCTCATTTTGCCCATAGTGAGATGATTAATTAGCTTGAAATTTTTTTCTTATATATATAAAAAAATATTAAAAAAATTTACTACAAACAAATATATTTATAAAATATAATTTTTAATATTAAAATATATCAAAAACAACGAGGATATTTATTGTACTTCATATAGCAGCTCAGCTAAATAGCTTGAAATTTCTGAGCTCGAAATTGGCTCGAATCCAAAACGATATCGTTTTGGATTTTTTTTTTCTTTTCTTCTTCTTCTTCTTCTTTTTCTTCTTCTTCCTTTCGATTTCCATAACTTGCAGAAGAAGAAGAAGAAAGAAGATGAGAGGAGAGGTAAAGAAAAAAAAAATAGTGAAGAGACACACACACATAGATCTGAAAAAGCGCACACACAAAAATCAAAAAAATCTACATATACAAATCTATGAAACACACACACAAATCTGAAAACACACACACACACACACAAATTCATGAAACACACACAAATCAAACCCACATATACAAATCCATGAAACACACACAAATCAAACCCACAAATACAAATCCATGAAACACACACATACACATATATAGAAAAAGAGAAGAGGAGAAAGAGAGGGTGGCAACGGAGGTGGTGTAGCGAAGATAGTGGTGGTCATGACGGTGACGGCGACGGCGCGAGAAGATCGATCGGCCCCCCTCCCTCTTCTCTCTTTCTCTCTTTCGCTGCCTCTATTTCACAGATAAAAGACGAGAGAAAAAAAAAAAATCAAAACGACATCATTTTGAATTCGGGTCATTCGAGCCCCAATAATTTCGAGCTTTGAATAATTTTTCTTAATATGGTTACCCCCCTCATTGAAATATATCACAAATAAACATAATTTTTTTTAATTTTTTCACTAACAATTTTCACATTAAGAATTCTATCCAATCTAACTCTTAAAACAAACATGCCATAATATTGGTCAAAGGTTGCATCATGGTTGAAGGCAGAGGCAGTCCCATTTATTCAATGAGAGTTATGAAAAATCTACCATTGGAGGCTGGCTTTATTGAGGGATAAACATCTATTATCTTTTAAAAAGAAATTAAAAAATAATATATTTTATTGATTTAATTAATAATAATCAAGTTGGAGAAAACCAAAAAGCAAAACCAATTTTAGGCCGAATTCCATCCTCCAAAATAATATTCTTTATTAAAAATATTAAATTAATCAGATATTGATATCTATATTATTGGATTTTTTTTCTTTTAAATAATTTTGTAATTTAATCAATTTAATTTAATTTTTTATATAAATATATTTTTAAAATTTTTTACATAATAAATGATTTAAATTATTAATGTGAATCTAAATTAGATGGTCAAGTACAACCCTCGGTCATGATAAAATTATCTTGTGAAGTAATAATAATTATTTTTTTTTGGTAAAAGTAATTGATTTTGAGTTATGCGAAGGATCTCAAATAAATTATCAAATTTTCTATCAAATATCTCACATGGATGTGGGACCCACACAAATTACATGCGTATGGTTCCCACACTCATGTAAGAAGTTTAGTAAAAAATTTGATAATTTATTTGAAATCTATAACATTTTCTATTTTCTTTTTTTTAACAATAATAATAATAATAATAATAATATGTTAATAATTAGATTATAACATAAATTAATATTTTCTTATAGACTCGATCTGTCTCACTTGACGTCTAAGGGTTGGTTTGGAAAGTGGGTTGACTATTTGACTTTTTTGATTATTTTAGCCGTGGTTAAAAAGTTTGGTTTGGAAAGAGTTTTTTGACTTTTTGACTCTTTTGACTTTTTTTTGTAAGAGAAAAATATAATGATTATGGATTAAATGTGATGTTTTATTAATTGTGATTAAAATAACCTATTTTATCTTTTATGATTAAATAGCTAAAAAAACCTGCAAACCTTCTCCGCAAACGGTGCCTAAATGTCGTCTCTATGACTATAATGTACGACTAATTGTATTCTTTCACTCATATAAAAGCTGTAGCTTTCATCACAAATCATTTGTTCATTTTTAACATTGGTATACTTTATCCGAATCAATAAATAATATATTTTGATTTAAGAATTTTAAATACAATCTTCAAAATTGTTCAAAAAATAATATATATATATATACATATGAATACTTTTTTTGAGACGCCTGAAATAATAGAAAAATAGGTAAATTACAAATAAATTTCTTGAAATTTGTTTAAAATAAAAATTGTCCCTGCAGTTTGAAAAATTACAAATATCCTCTTATCAGAATTTTTTATTTAACATTATCAACTGAAAAAATAAAATTCATAACTACTCTTCTATATAATAATAAAATTATTTAAATTATTAATTGAAATAAATTTCTAATTGTTAATAATTTATTAATAAAATAGATCATTTGTTAAGAAATTGAAAACTTTAAGGGGTGAGATGTGATTTTTAAACTATAAGAGACAAATCATATTTGAAACAAATCTCAAAAAATATGTTTGTCATTTATCTTAAAAAATAGATAAACAATTTGAGATAGAGAGAGTATGATAAAATTACCTCAGGAAATATAGAAAGTGTATTATGCAATGGGTATATATCATTATCATGTGACCCAATTGATATAGGATATAAGTTTGCTTATAGTCCAACATGAGGGTATACAATTGATATAGGATATAAGTTTGCTTATGGTCAAATATAAGGGTGTACATAGCTCTATCTCATAAATTATAAAAAAATAAAAATAGAAAACTTTACACAATTATTGAAAATAAAATATAAAAAAATTAAATTTATGGATAAATTACACTCTTCTTTCCTAAAATTTGAAAAATATACAATTAAGTTTTTAATTTTGTCAAAACTATATCGTCTTTTTTTTAATATGGTTAAAGTGATTGAAGCAAATGCAGATAAAACGTAGACACTAAAATAAATAAAGATAAATATATATTTTAGTTGAGAAAATATGTCAATATCATTTTTTAATTCATACGACTAACATATTATTAATGAAAAATACCTAATTATTATATGAACTAAATTCTTAAAAAAAATTTAGGGTAAATTATAGTTTATCCCCCTTTATGTTTGGTCACTTTTCCACTTTAATCCTTAATTTTTTTTTCCACTTTAGTCCTTCATGTTTCAAAAAAATTTCAATTTACTCCTAAAGTTATTTTTTGTTAAAAATTAGACAAAAAATGACATATTAACAATTACGTGGTATAATAATATTTTTGTTATATATAACTCACATTTTTAATGTAAACTTAAACTCTAATATAATAATATATTTTTTATGTTATGTGACAATTATTATGATATTTTTTTGTCTAATTTTGAACAGAAATTAATTTTAGAAATAAATTGAGAAAAATTTAAAACATAAAAGGCCAAAATAGAAAAAAATAAAAAATAAATAAATTTTAAAAGTTAAAGTGAGAAAGTGGTCAAAAATATAAAAGGGGCAAAGTATAATTTATTTAAAAAATTAATATAATTATATAAAAAATGATATTAATTTCATTTTTAAAAAAAAAAAAATCACAGAGGAACGTGAGTATAATTTATGCAAACTTTAACCAAAGTTGCACCAAATTGCCAATGTCTATGATTTGTGATAAGCTTTTATTAGTGTGAAGGAATGCTCAAAAAATTACCAAATTATTTTACGGCCCTGATAGAAACCCTCAGTGGCGTCACCCCCACAACCCTCACTGACAACAAATTGGTCAGGATTTTTTTTTTTTTTTTTCTTTTCCTCTAATCATTAACCCCACGTGGCGGGGAAAGAAACAGGGTCTGTGACATTCTTCATTATTTTATCATGTTTGGACCCTATTTATTTTCGAAAAATGCTTAGTGCTCCCATTAATTAGATGGTAGTGGGTCCCGTCATTAATGATGTGATGTTTTGATCTTGAAATTGTATTTTTTTTTTTTTACTTTTTTAATATATTAGTGTTATTAGTGATAATATTTTTAGTGGGATGAATCATTGTTGTTTATTTTCAGACGTCGGAGCTGTTAGTGTGTTGGGACTATAAATATCATGTTTATTTTCAAAGTGGAGCTTGGAATTGGTAGGCTCTCGGGCCTAGCATGGGGATTAGCAAAGACCTTTAACGATTGGGTTTCAAAACTAGTGAGATGATTAATTAACTTGAACAAAGCTCATTTTGCCCTTAGTGAGATGATTAATTAGCTTGAAATTTTTTTCTTATATATATAAAAAAATATTAAAATAATTTATAACAAAAAAAATATTTATAAAATATAATTTTTAATATTAAAATATATCAAAAACAACAAAGGATATTTATTGTATTTCATATAACAGTTCAACTACGTAGCTCGAAATTTCTGAGCTTGAAATTGGCTTGAATCCAAAACGATATCGTTTTGGATTTTTTTTTTTTTTTTTTCTTCTTCCTTTCCATTTCCATAACTTGCAGAAGAAGAAGAGAGAAGAGGAAAGGAGAGATAAAGAAAAGAAAATAGTGCGCGCGCGCGCACACAGATCTGGAAACGCGCACACACAAAAATCAACACAGATCTGGAAACACGCACACACACAAATACATGAAACACACACAAATAAACCCACATATACAAATCCATGAAACACACACACACACATATATAGAAAAAGAGAAGAGGAGAAGAGAGAGGGTGGCAACGGAGGTGGTGTAGCAGTGATAGTGGTGGTCGCGACGGCGACGGCGACGGTGACGGCAACGGCGACGGCGTGAGAAGATTGATCAGCTCCCCCCTCCCTCTTCTCTCTTCCTTTGCCTCTGTTTCACAGATAAAAGAGGAGAAAAAGAAAAAAGAAAAATCAAAACGACGTTGTTTTGAATTCGAGCCCCAACAATTTTGAATCATTTTTCTTAATATAGTTACCCCCCTCATTGAAATATATCACAGATAAATACAATTTTTCTTAATTCTTTCACTAACAATCTCTACATTAACAATTCTATCCGATCTAACTCTTAAAACAAACATGCCCTTAATATTGGTCAAAGGTTGCATCATGGCTTAAGCCAGGCAGTCCCATTTAATTCAATGAGAGTTAAGAAAAATCTACCAGTGGAGCCTGGCTTCCGTAATTTATTAATGCTATGTGTATAGGGGAAAAAATAGGGAGAGGCTTCTAGAGGGGAAACAATTCATTTTATTTAATTATGTGTGTGAATTATTCATATAAAAAATTTAATTATTCTAATAATTAAAATTATGTATTTGGTTGATATTTGCTTGCAAGACAATAATAAATTTAAAGATAGTTTTTTTTTTGGTAAACTTATTTGATAAAATCATTATTATGATTATCAAATTAATTTAATTATTTTTATGAATGATCTATATGCATAGTCAAAGAAATTAACGATTCAAATTATCAAAAGGGAAATTGTGATGTGTCTCACAGCCCCAATAACACTTCAAATCCACTCCAAAGAACATATCTATCTATCCATCTATAATATTATAAAAAGAAACCTAGCGTTGATGTTTATGTCTCAATTTTTGTAATTTTTTTCTTCTCAACTTTTGAATTTTCTAAATTCATTTCAATTTTCAAATTATGAAGTGTTTCAAAAATAGGAAGAATTTCAAAAAAGTCGAGAGTAAAAAAAAAAAAAAAAAAAAAAATCCCAATTAATGAATGTATAAGATTAAGGAAAATGTTTGGGACTTCTTTTTGGAGAGATCTCTACCACCCCCACAGTGATGTAGACCAATGATGTGTTTGTATTATTATTTTTTTTTCTTCTCTTTTTTACTTAGAACAATCACAAATGAGTGGGGATTGTGGGAGTGATGTTTTGTGGGATCTCAATCATTACTGTAAGATTTATTTGCATAATTGAGTGCACAAATTATTTATACCATTATTATTTTATAATTATTTTTCGACCAGCTCCTTTTTTGAGATTCTCCCTAAAAATATCAATAGATAGTCCAAATTTTATTGTGAGTGTAGTTAGGACTAGGGACCATCATATCTAAAATATACCTAAATCACATAGTTTTTTTAATATAAAATTTTTAATTTTTTTTCTATGCACATAACTTTTACCTAGTTTATTTACACTATTGGCACCGTATCAACTTGGGGAGGAACCAAAAACACTATTTAGAACATTTTTAAGAGACTTTTTAAATGAGATTTGTTAGTTGTTATAATTAATATTATTATATTTTAATCATTGTAATGGGTTAGTTATTATAATAATTATTTTAATAAAAAATTTCAAGACTAGTTATATTTAAAGAGCCTTAGAAGGCTCTTTAAACAGTTCGTTTGTATAAATAGAGAGAATATTATAAAAAGAAGGCATCTATCTATCTATTTATAATACTATAAAAAGAAATCTAAAGTCGATGTTTATGTCTCAACTTATGGATTTTTTTTCTTCTAAACTTTTGAATTTTCTAAATTCATTTCAATTTTCAAATTATGAAGTGTTTAAAAAATAGGGAGAATTTCAAAAAAGTCGAGAGTGAAAAAAAAAATCCCAATTAATAAAAGTATAAGATTTAATTACATAATTAAAATCATAAATCATTTGTACCTTTATTATTTTATAATTATTTTTTTACTCTTCACTTTTTTAATATTCTCCCTAAAAAAATCAATAGATAATCCAAATTTTATTGTGGAGTGTAGTTAGGACTAGGGACCATACCTAAAAATATCAAAAGATAGCCCAAATTTTATTGTGAGTGTGGTTAGGACTAGGGACCATACATAAGATATACCTAAATCACATTAGTTTTTTTTTTTAATATAAAATTTTTAATATTTTTTCTACGCACACAGTACGTTTACCGAGTTTATTTACACTATTCGCACCGTATCAACTTGGGAGGAATCAAAAACACCATTTAGAACATTTTTAGGAGGCTCTTTAAATAAGATTTGTTAATTGTTATAATGAATATTATTGAGATCAAAAGCCCAGGGAGAGCCTCACACTCTAAGAGATTTCCAATAATGTTGTGGCGATTTTTTGGCGACTCTTTTTACATTTTTAAAGTGTAAATCTTCATTCTTAGAGTATAAATTTACAATTTTAAAGTGTAAATTTAGACTTTTTATGTCTAAAATAAGATTTTTAAGAGTTTTCGTTTCCGATTTTGACATAGATTTTTGATTTTTCAACAACTACAATGGTTCTCTCCTCTCTCAACTTTTTTTTCATATCATTGTGGGTGTTCTTCCTTATCCGGTAACAACGGTGGAGGAGTTGGGCAGTAGGGACGAGGATGATGTCAACAGGGACGGAGGGCTTTCAAGCAGATCATGCTTTCCATACCACATCTTTGAGCAGACCGACAGTTTTCTCTGGATTGTAGCTGTTATTTTTGGTGGATTTCTTTCTTGTTCTTTGCTTTTGTTTATTGTTTGTTTTGTTTTGTTATTTGGTTGAGATGATCTTTTGAGGTCTTGATTATGTACTATTATTGTCTTTTATTAATATAATGTTTCTCATGTTCTTAAAAAAAAAATTAATATTATTATATTTTAGTTATTCCAATGAATTAACTATTACAATAATTATTTTAACAAAATTCTTCAAGACTAGTTATATTTAAAGAGCCTTAGAAGGCACTTTAAACCATTTATGTGTATAAATAGATAACATAAAGAGTAGTGTTAGAATATATAGACGAAAAAAGAATTAGGCAAAATAAAAAATGACATTTTTTTATAATTTAGTTAATAAAAAATTGAAGAGTATGATAATTTTTTTTAAGGATAAATTATATTTTGCCCTTTAAATTTTATGATTTATTTACTTTGGCACTTAAAATACTTTTTTCTCACTTTGACTTTTAACATTTGTAATTTTTTTTTAAATTTACTTTTAAAAATAAATTGCACTTTGCTCCTTAAATTTCATTGTTGTTTTACTTTAGTCCTTCAAGTATTTTTTTCCCTGTCACTTTAGACTCTAAATTTTGTGATTTTGCCTTTTTCAAAAGCAACTTTTGTCCAATTTTAGATAGAAAAAAGGGAGGGACATTGACCAATAAATCTCATATTTTGGACTTGTAATCTATATAGTTTCATATTTTTTCTTATGATCTATTTAGTCATTTTAGATGTGTAATGACTCATTTGTCAGCCACATTGAAGTGTCACATTTGAAAAAAGTACACTAAAAAGTTTTTAGTGTCATATCATACTCGTCACGTTAGAGTGTCACATTTAGAAAAAATACATTAAAACGTTTTTAATTTTTTTAGAGTGTCACATCATACCCGCCACGTTGGCATGTCACATCATACCCGTCACGTTGGCGTATCACATATCACGTTTAAGAAAAATATACTAAGAAGTTTTTAATCGTTTTTAAAGTATCACATTATACCCGTCACGTTGTCACGTTTGAGAAAAATATACTAATGAATTTTTATTTTTTTTAAAGTGTCACATCATACCCCCCACGTTGTCACATTTAGGAAAGTATACTAAGGATTTTTTAGTTTTTTAGAGTGTTATATCATACCTACTAGGTTGTCACGTTTGAGAAAAGTACACTAAGGAGTTTTAATTTTTTTTTTAGAGTGTTATATCATACCCGTCAGATGTTGTCATGTTTGAGAAAAGTACACTAAGGAGTTTTTATTTTTTTAGAGTGTCACATCATATCTGTTACGTTGTCACATTTGATAAAAGTACACTAAGGGATTTTTAATTTTTTTTAAATTGTCACATCATACACGCCACATTGTCACGTTTGAGAAAAGTACAATAAAGAGTTTTTTTTATTTTTTTTGAAATATCACATTACATCCGTCACGTTTTCACATTTGGAAGTAAAAGTTTTAGAGTGTCACATCATATCCGCCACGTTGTCACATTTAGGAATGGTACACTAAGGAGTTTTGAATTTTTTTAGACTATCACATTGTTGGAGTGTCATATTCATACTTGTCATATTATAGTATCACATCATACCAGTTGGACAACCTTCACTATATTACGAATAAATTATGTTTGTGTACTTAACAACAAACGGAAGAAATAAAGAAAAGGAAAGAAATTGTTTGATTACAAAAATCAAACCATAATATAAAATAAATAAATAAAAACAGATTTTTATTTTGTTATAAAAACAAAATCAAAATCTGAAACAGAAAAATAATAAAACAGAAAGTAAATTAATTACTAACCTTATGTATTTATTAAATAAAATTCTGATCAAGTCCAGTTTTTTACACTGTGTTCCTAAGACAGATTCATCCTCTCCACGATACTTTTAGATTATGGACGTTTATCTGCTAGGATAAAATGATCAACTACAAATAATTGTAGCACTACAAATTATTCGCACAATGAACACATTTTGTGTATACATTCTTTCTCACAAGAAAATTAAATGCAGCAAAATGCAAAGAGTATTACAGGGGAAAAAATAAATTTTCTGAATGACAAAAATCAATAAAAGGTCCATTTATTATAGGAGAAAATGTGCCTGTTTGGTTTGAATTAATCAGGTGCAAACCTGTTTGAACATGTATTAAACTTGTTCAGTTTGAATGAATAGGCAAGGAACCTGTTGGGTTTAAATTTCAAACAGATATGAATCAGTTTGGTTTAAATTCAAACAGATATTCATCTGTTCGGGTAGGGAAAAAATTGGAGCCAATTTTGAAATTAATTTTCGAAATTCAAATTTCAAAAAATTAGAATTTAATTTTAGAAAAATACAATTCAAATGTTTTTGGCCCAAAAAGATAAATATTGGGCTGGACAAGCCCAACCCAACCTCATACCACGCACCGGCGCCCAGGCACAGGCCAGCCTGCCCGGTCGGACGGACGGCGACGGTGCGCGCGTGTTTATTTTGGGTCCAATGGGTCTAAGCTACTTTACCCATAACCTCCCTCTCTATAAAACTTGGGTGCCCCTTGGGGCCTATCCTAAGTTCCAAACTCAAGTCTTATAAACCCACTCAAAATTTGCTCACTAAATTAATGTGGGACAAGCCTTAAACCAAACCTTTAGGAAATTTTACCAAAAACACCATTTCCATGGAACTCTCTTTACCTTCAATTTCCTATTCACCCGATAATGGTTTTGAGCAACGAAATATACCACATGAATCACAACGCGACATAGAACGCATTACTACTTAGACCCACCAACTTTGGCGTATAGGTCCCACCTAAAAAATCAACCAAAGTTAAGGAAAAATCATATTTTCCAAAACCATTTCTTACACTCCCCTATATAAATGGAATTTGATGACGACGAAAATGAAACAATATGCAGAATTTGTCGAAAGAGTATAAATTGAAAATATCTTGCATCAGGATAGGTAGCTTTCGGCCTTGAACCTTCCCTAGTGATAATCTATCGAACTTACTAGCTAACCAATGGACGCGATGGCTTGAATTATTCAGCTGTTTGTGTAAGCCAAGACAATAGATTTTACATAAAATATCTTCTGACACATCATGGTTCTCACGGTTGTGTTCATTTTGGCCTTGAACTTTCCTGGTTGTTCATGAGTGCTTCTAGAGAATTTTGCCTCTTTATTTTCATAGAACCGGCTCCAGTTTAACACTCGTATAGGTAATTCTTATTGTGAGTATCTCTTTTACTCGTCTTGATTTTTCTGTCTAAATCAAGATATAAGTAATCATTAAAAGCAAATCTTACCCTTAAACCCCGGCATACAACATATGTTGCAGATATCACTCTTACCATAGGATTGGGTAGGGAATTTTAATCCCTTGGTGATTTCTGGCGAGCCACACATAACTTAGTTGTCCCTTTGAACTTAGTTCTTAGGATCTCCAGTCATTTAAGTAGGGTTACCATTATGATTACTCTTATGTAATAGACTTTAATCTCATCCCCTTTGATGAACTATGCACTTGCTCTTTAGTCAAACCTTTTGTTAACGGATCCGCAATATTCTCTTTATATTTTATATAATCTATTGAAATTATTCCATTTGAGAGCAATTGCCTTACGGTATTATGTCAACGACGAATATGTCGTGACTTACCATTGTACATATGACTCTATGTCCTGCCTATTGCAGATTGACTATCATAATGAATGCAAATAGCTGGCACAGGGTTTGGCTACATTGGAATGTCTTCTAAGAAGTAGCGAAGCCATTCTACTTCTTCTTCTGCTTTATCTAAAGCAATGAACTCAGATTCCATTGTGGATCGTGCGATGCATGTTTATTTCGTGGACTTCCAAAAAACAGCAGCACCTCCTAGAGTAAAGACATATCCATTAGTGGATTTTAAATCTTTAGTATTCGATATTCAATTGGCATCACAATAACCTTCGAGTACTGCTAGATATCGAGTAAAGTTCAAACTATGATCACAGGTAAATCTTAGATATCTAAAAATCTGAATGATTGCTTTCCAATAGTCTTCTCCGGGGTTACTAGTGTACCTACTTAATTTACTAACAGCATAAGCTATATCAGGACAAGTACAATTCATTAGACTTCCAATGATTTGGGAGTATTTTAGCTGAGATACCGTATCACCTTTATTTTTCAATAAATAAAGACTGATGTCTACAGGTATTTTTGCTACATTTATAGCATCCTTGATAAATTTACCAAGAATTTTCTCAATATAATGTGATTGTGATAATGCATATCTGTCAGATGTTTTAGTAATTTTCATTCCTATTATTACGTCTGCGACCCCCATATCTTTCATATCAGATCTTCTATTCAATATTTGCTTAATAGATTTGATCATGTTTTGACTGCTTCCAATTATAAGCATGTCATTCACATAAAGACAAACTATGATGTATCCTTGGTTAGTGTTTTTTAATATAGACACACTTGTCACATTCGTTTATCTTAAACTCATTAGTAAGCATAGCATGATCAAATTTTTCATGTCATTACTTAGGAGCTTGTTTTAATCCATAAAGAGATTTTACAAGTCAACAAACTTTTCTTGCCCTGGCACTACAACCCCTTCGGATTGCTCCATATAGATCTCTTCATTTAGATCACCGTTTAAGAAAGCTGTCTTAACATCCATTTGATGTATTTTTAAATTATATGATGCTGCTATAGCAATAAGCATGCGAATGAATGTTATTCTTGTCACAAGAGAATATGTATCAAAATAGTCCAGACCTTCATTTTATCTGTAACCTTTTACCATAAGTCTTGCTTTATACTTGCTAATTGAACTATCTGCTTTCATTTTTCTCTTGAATATCCATTTATATCCAAGAGTTTTAGAACCGGGTGGAAGATCCACCAATTCTCAATTATTATTTTGCATAATGGATTCAATTTCATTATTAACAGCCTCTTTCCATAAAGGTGCTTTAGGACCTATCATCGTTTCCTTAAAGTTTTGAGGTTCATTTTCTAACAAGTATGTCAGAAAATCTGGATCAAAGGATTTTGATGTTCTTGCTCTCTTACTTCGTCTTGGTTCATCATCAGTTAAATCATGTTGGTTGAGACCATTACTAGTCTCTTACATTTGATCGTCATTATTCTCTTGACTTTGTGTACAATCATAAGTTATGTGCTATGAACTTAATTCCTGTCTTTTCTTGCAAGGAAAAACATGTTCAAAAAACACAGTATTCCTTGACTCTATAATAGTGTTCACATTTATATTAGGTATTTCTGATTTATAATTCAAAAACCGATATGCACTACTATTCTGAGCAAAACCAATAAACACACAATCCACTGTTTTTGGTCCTATCTTAGTCTTTTTCAGAACAGGAACTTTTACCTTCGCCAAACACCCCCACACTTTTAAGTATTTGTAGAAAGGTGGTCGTCTTTTCCACAATTCATAAGGAGTGTTGCTGGTGTTTTTGCGGGGTATTCTATTAAGAACATAATTAGAAGACAATACTGCTTCCTCCCACAAGTTCTACGGTAAGCCTGAACTTAGTAATATGGTATTCATCATTTATTTAGAGGTTCTATTCTTTTTTTAGCAATTCCATTTTGCTGTGGAGAATAGGGTGCTGTAGTTTGGTGAATAATGTCATGTTGTGCACAAAATTCATTTAATGATGCATCATATTTACCACCCCTATCACTTTTAACCATTTTAATGGTTTTAACAAGTTGATTTTCAACTTCAGTTTTGTAGAGTTTAAACATTTCTAAGACTTCATCTTTACTTCTAAGTAAGTATACATAATAATATTTTATGCAATCATTGATAAATGTTATGAAATACTTCTTGCCTCCTCTAATTTGAACAAATTTAAGATCACACACATCAATATGAATTAATTCTAGAGGTTCGGTTTTTCTTTCAACCGATTTAAATGGAGCCTTAGTTAGTTTCGCTTCTACACAAATCTCACATTTGTGATTAGGATCGATTTTAAACTTTGGTATATAATGCAAACCAATTAATCTACGCAAAGCATCAAAATTCACATGTCTTAATTTACCATGTCATAAATTTGACTAAAGAATATAAGTAAAAGATATGTTATTCTTATTAATAGCAAGTTTTGGTACAACCGTTATTACATTCAACTTGAAGAGACCATCACTCATGTATCCCTTACCAATATATATACCACTTTTTGTTAATACAAATTTATCAGACTCAAATACAAGCCTAAAACTATTTTTACTTAACAAAGAACCAGAAATTCAATTCTTTTGGATGTCTGGTACATGTAGCACATTGTTGAGGGTCAGTTCCTTTCTTGATGTCATCTTCAAGATCACCTTTCCTTGTCCAGCCATAGTAGAAGTAGAAGAATTTCCCATGAAAAGTTGTGCACCATTTGCAGCCTTATTATAAGTAGTGTACATCTTCTTATCCGCACAAATGTGACGAGTTGTCCCAGTGTCAACCCACCATTCATTGGGATTTCCAACCAAAATAGCCTCAGACACCACAGCAGAAAGATTGATGTCATTTACCCCATCAAAAATGTATTCAACTTCTGTTACATTGGTTGGATTGGTAGTCTTCTTGATTGTACTTCTGCGATCTTTTTTAGGGCATTGGCAATCAGAGACTCGATGTCCGGTCTTGCCATAGTTATAGCATTTTCCTTTGAACTTCTTATTGCTATTGTTGTAGCCTTATTTAGGATCATCTCTAGCAAACTTCCTCTTTTTGTTCTGTGGTTTGGGCACTTGTTCAACCACATTAGCCTTGGACTCAATGGGATTTTTACCATTCCTCCTTTTAGCCTTACGGTTATCTTCCTCAATTCTTAGTCTTACAATCAATTTATCAATGGTTATCTCCTTGCGTTTATATTTTAAATAATTTTTGAAATCTTTCTAAGCCGGTGGTAATTTTTTCACTAACGCAACGACTCGAAAATACTCACTCAAAAACATACCCTCAGCATGAATATCATGCAAAATTAATTGAAAATTTTAAACTTGAGAAATTACTGTTTGAGAGTCTACCATAACGAAATCTAAAAATTTACCGACAACAAATTTCTTTGTACCGGCATCTTTTGTCTTATATTTTTTCTCCAAAGAATCCCATAATTCTTTTGCTGTTTTCAGAGGACTGTAAACATTATACAACATGTTGCCAAGGCTATTAAGGATGTAATTTCTGCACAGACAATCAGAATGTTTCTAGGCGTCTACAGCAGCAACAACTTGCCGATTACTTTCATCATCTCTAAGTACTGGAGTCTCTTCATGGAAAAATCGGGCAAGATTCAGAGTTGTAAGATAAAACAGCATTTTCTGTTGCCATCTCTTAAACTCGGTGCCATTAAATTTTCCCCATTTTTCTCTATGATTTATAGGAACTTGAACATGGTTTTGAATAAGGACCGGATTCCTAGTAACAATCGGAGTACCACTTTGAGTTGCAATTTCAGTTGCAGTAGCCATAATATCTTATTACAAAAATCAGAAAAAACTAAAACACAAATTAATTTTCTAGTTACTAAAACCAGAAAATAAATTATAACACAAAATAATTTTACTTTCATTGTTACTCAAACTAGAAAAATAAAATACCGCAATAATTTCCTGTATCACAAATTAATATTCTGAAATTGTTAATGACACCAGTATAATACTACTAGTTGTCAAAGAAAATAAACAGTATATTACAACTATTTGTCAAACAATATATGACTATTATTTGTATTTTCCAACCAGAATATCACTTTGTGAAAGCACAGAAAAATAAATACAATGAAGGCACCAAAAAAAAAATATTTTGTCTTAAGATTGTCGGACAATCTTCACTGTATTACGAATAAATTATGTTTGTGCACTTAATAACAAACAGAAGAAATAAAGAAAAAGAGAGAGATTGTTTGATTACAAAAATCAAACCAGAATATAAAATAAATAAATAAAAATAGATTTTTATTTTATTACAAAAATAAAATCAAAATCTGAAACAGAATAATAATAAAATAGAAAGTAAATTAATTACTAACCTTATGTATTTATTGAACAAAATTCTGATCAAATCCAGTGTTTAACACTGTGTTCTTAAAACAGATTCGTCCTCTCCATGGTGCTTTCAGATTATGGACGTCTATCTCCCAGGATAAAATGATCAATTACGAATAATTGCAGCACTACAAATTATTCGCATAATGAATACACTTTGTGTATACACTCTTTCTCACAAGAAAATTAAATGCAGCAAAATGCAGAGAGTATTATAGAAGGAAGAACCAATTTTCTGAATGACAAAAATCAATAGAAGGTCTATGTATTTATAGGAGAAAATGCGGCTATTTGGTTTGAATTAAACAGGTGCAAACCTGTTTGAACAGGTATTAAACCTGTTCAGTTTGAATGAACAAGTAAGGAACCTGTTGGGTTTAAATTTCAAACATATATGAATCTGTTTGGTTTAAATTCAAACAGATATTCATCTGTTCGGGTGGAGAAAAGACTGGAGCCAATTTTGAAATTAATTTTCGAAATTCAAATTCCGAAAAATTAGAATTTAATTTTAGAAAAATAAAATTCAAATATTTTTTGCCCAAAAAGATAAGTATTGGGTCGGACAAACCCAACCCAGCCTCATACCACACACCCAAGCCCAGGCCTGCCCGTGCCGGCGGCGTGTGCGTGCGTTTATTTTGGGTCCAATGGGTCTAGTCCACTTTACCCATAACCTCACCCTCTACAAAACTTGGGTACCTCTTGGGGTCCACTCCAAGTTCCAAACTCAAGCCTTATAAACCCACTCAAAGTTTGCCCACCAAATTAATGTGAGACAAGTTTTAAACCAAAGCTTTAGGAAATTTCACCAAAAATACCATTTCCATGGTGCTCTCTTTGCCGTTGATTCCCATTCACCTGATAATAGTTTTGAGCAACCAAATATATCACGTGAATCACAATGCGGCATAGAACGCGTTACTACTTAGACGCACCAACTTTGGCGTATGGATCCCACCTAAAAAATTGATCGAAGTTAAAGAAAAATCATATTTTCCAAAACCATTTCTTACGATACCTATTACATTAATAAAAGGGTATAACCGTCTATCAAACACTATCAAAATAAAAAAATAGAACTATACGAAAAAAAACTCTTTACTAATAGGACTTAACATATCAACATAAAAAATTTAAGACCAATTAGAATACTTGTTTATGAGATAAGATTTATTGATAAATATCCCTAAAAAAAAGTCACGTTTGTAGTTAAGTGGTATAAATATACATTATATTAAATTTTCAAAATCCAAAATCCTTAAAATTTGAGTGAATTTGTAGATGAAAAAGTAGGGATTAGAATTTGAATTTTATTTGTGAGTTTGATTAGCCTAAGGCCATAGGCTACGTAGTTAAAAAGTAAAAAAAATAAAATAAAATAAAAATGACAAATAATTTTAAAAAATCATATAATAAGTTAAATATTTCTTCTCATTCTCTTTATTTATTTATTTTTGTTGTATGTTCTTTAGTAAAAAGTTTAGTCATTCCTAAACATTTTAATTTATTTAAATTCATATTTTAATTAAAAAATCACTTCTCAAATAAACCATAAATGTCTGCATATGTGTTATTTGTAAAGATGTTCCTCTAATTTTTCCTTATATATAATAAAAATAAATAAAAATGAGGATAAATTATAAAAAAAATTCTCAAAATTTAACCCTTCTAACAAAATAAACCATGACTTTTTGATTTTATCAATTTATATTAAATCTTTTGATTTGTTTTCAATTTAAACTATCAACTTATTTTTATTAAGTAAAATCGAAGCAAAATAATATTTTAGCCATTAAACTCAATGTAAGTATAATAAAATATCTAAAATATTTTTTTTCATTAAATTTAATGACTAAAATATTTTTTTGGTTAGTTTTATTTAACAGAAATAGGTAAATTACTTAGATTGAAAAATAAAAAATAAAAGTTCATATTTTAATTGATAAAATTAGAAAAATTAAATTGTATTTTCTTATAAAGATCAAACTATTTTTTAAAAAATTTTCTCAGAAATTAAGGTATATGCCCTTGATCAATAAAAAATGACGTTTCGTAGGAGTATCATAACACCCGTAAACTATGACTTTAGAGTAATCAATTGTCGGTCAAATTTAATTCAACTCAAAAAAGAGATCTATTACTGAAACAAACGGAGAATGTACCAATCCCTACCACATGAAATGTGCTTTCCTTGTGAATAAGACTGTAAAATCTTGAAGGCATAATTAGCATTCCTTTGAATTGGTTAAAACTCGGGCGGTGGTTCAAAATTTTTTTGTAGTAACAAGATGATGCGTAATGGTAGGTGGTATCAATAATTGTGGTTGGGTGAGACCCACTCGGCTTAGATGTGATAAGGCCAAGTGTTGCTCAATCTCGTGAGTCACATGTAAGATGATAAGCAAACACACAGACACCCACCACCGCACACGTGTTTAGGATTTTTTTGTCTTCACGCTACGCGCTTTCAACACCGACTTCTCGTCTTCTTCTCACTAAAGTTTTATTTGGAAATAATTCTATTGTTTGGTTCTATTTTTTCAAAAATATATTTTTAAAAATTTTATTTTTCATATTTTTTTTTATTTTTATTAAATTTTTTTAATATTTTAAGTATTTTTTTTACTTTTTAGACACGCTTAATATAAATACACTTAAAAAGTAAAAAAATTATAAAAAAAATCTTTTAAAAATTCATTAAATATCAAAAATACAAAAAAAAATAATAATAAGAATTCAATACATTTTTTATATTTTTATGTATTTATTAATTTTTTAAAATATTTTTTCATATTTTTTTTTTTACTTTTTAGATACATCTAAGTAAGGTATATCTAAAAAAGTAAAAAGAATGTTTAAAATTTTAAAAATATTCATTAAAAACAAAAAAAAAACACGAAAACTAAAAAATTCAATTTTTAAAAAACTTAATCTAAAAAACTCAAACCGAACATACTAAATAACATTTAAATTCTTTTTACTCGTAAACTTTACATTTTA
Source organism: Camellia sinensis (assembly GCF_055761805.1). Classification (NCBI taxonomy): domain Eukaryota; kingdom Viridiplantae; phylum Streptophyta; class Magnoliopsida; order Ericales; family Theaceae; genus Camellia; species Camellia sinensis. The sequence continues at coordinate 60,000,005 of NC_138970.1, forward strand.
TTAATTTAATTTCCAATATACATTCATTTTAAATAAATTCTAGGATCCCAAACTTTTTCTTATTTTATTCCACCTCAATCTTTCACATAGAATGTTATTAGATTTTTTTTTTAAATAAATTTTTTTTTTTGATAATGTTCATTATATATAGATCATATTTAGCAGTTGTTTGAGGTGTTCTAAATAAGTGCACTTTTTAACTTTTTGAACTAAAAAATAGGAAAAAAAATATAGTTGTTTGGGATAACTTTTTGTCTTTTTACGAAAAAATGTGTATTAAAATATTATATAAAATAACAAAATTACAAAATTACAAAATTACCCCTATGTCCTAGACTAGTGTAACTGCACTGACTTTCTCTCTCCTTTCAATTTTATTTTTTTATTTTTTTTATGCAAGTGTGGCTTACATTGTGCCACGTTTTGCACTTCTATGAGAAATTGCGGCTGTTGCGGCAGTGGCTGAACAGCCTGACTTGTTTTGAATTTTTTTTTTTGGGACAGATTTTTTTTCAAAAAATAAGTGAATAGTATGAACTTTCTTAGTGACTGTTTAACTTTTTTATATCATGCCAAATAAGCCCCTAATGTTATTAATTTTACCCATAATTTTTTGTTTTAAAAAATAATAAAATTTGACGGCCACTTACTTTGGAAAATAGTCGACAAAAGTGTTTAGAAATCAAAATGTTCAAATTGAGTGTTTTTTTTTTTTTTTTTTTAGGGATGACTTCTCTCTAGTAGGTGAGTTTGTGGGCTCACTCTTAGACTCGCCTTAGCGAATTCAAATCGCTTAATTTGTAAGACTTGTCCAAAAGATAATTCATATAAAAAAATAAGATTGATCGGATATTGATAGTTATATGTTTGGATTACATTTATCATGAAAAAATAAAAAATATATATAATTTTGAGATTAAACTGTCTATCTTTTTTTAAAAATAAATATAATTTGATGATGTGGGTTTGATATTCAATTAATTTGATTTTTTGCATAGATACTCTTCTCAATTGACCCTAAAAAATAACCAACGGTTCGTATCATTTTAAGTAAGTCTCAGAATGAACCCATTAAACTCAACAAAACCTCTGATCTAACTAGAGAAGTGCTGAACTTTAATTTTTTTTTAAAGGTAATGCATCAGAACCCATTAAACTCAACAAAACCTCTGATCTAACTAGAGAAGTGCTGAACTTTAATTTTTTTTTTAAAGGTAATGCATCAGAATTATTCGCTCTACAAAGTGATAGGTCCTCATTTTTTAAAATAAACTAAAAATAACCAAAAATTGCGTAAGAACTCACATTTCCACGACAACAAAAACTCAACCCATTATGTAAGAATTTTTCTGACGTGATTACAAGAAGTGTAGGGTGACTTATGTACGGATGGAATTGGAGCTCCGCAACTAATTAGAGTGATCCAAGAACAAAGATTTGAATGTAGGAATACACCCTTATTGTTGGTCGATCGGGTTTTGACCATAAAAGCCCCTTTGATGGTGAAAGTTAGATATCAAAAATGAAAAAGTGAGAGTAAAGGAATGTAGAGAATTAGAATTTTAAGAGAGTCTATTCTCTAAAACGCGAATAAAGTATACATTTTGTAAAGTTTCTCAATTGCTCTATAAGAAGCCCTTGGGGATAAGTGTCTCACATGCCCTTATTCAGGTCATCATTCTCTCTAAATGGGAGACTACCATTCTGTTATGCATAATATTCACGAGGCCAATTTAGTACCCTATGTGACAAAAGTATCTAGTGAAATCTCTATAATTTCTTGTGACGTGTATTTATATATGAACAAGCCTTATCCAACTCGCCTATGTACTTGGGTCGATACCCTTCTGAGGGGGGACTTGACCTAATTTAGGCCAACCTTACTCCCTAGGAGGCTCAACCCAATTTAGTAGCTTTGAATTCATTCGGTTTTTAATCTAGGGCTTATCAATGTTCTAAATATGAAATTTTACATAGCTCAATCCAAATTCGTAGAGATTTAAACGTGCCTAGTGTCTAGTCTGAACTGTACTGTAAAGATATGTTTAAATATGAATATCTTCTGAATGGTTAAACTGTAGTGTTTTTGAATTAATACTGTTAACTGAATGAATGTATGTCTTCTATTCTGAACTGTACTGTGGCATCCATAGCAACTACTGTTATTGTTACTGCTACTGTTACAAAGATCTCTGTCGGTTCCCATGTTGGAACCACTACTGTTTACTGATATGATGGCCATCATTGACTGTTCGGTCTTTTAAGACCTACTATTTACTGTACTGCTATGCTAATGGATGTACCACATATGACTGTTATGACTGAATGACTGATATACTGAATCAATTGACTGTTTTCAATACAGAAAGGACATTAATTCTTAACCTCTTTACGCATTATGTTATTCACTGGGCTTTAACTCACTGTTCCTATATATATATGTAGGTGTTCAGGCACCAGACCGGAGCTAGGAGCGTGGGTTAGACTCCCCTTTTTGTCAAGCCAACCACTGTGCCTCACTGCGAGGTTCCGAGCCTGCCAAGCTATGGCTTAGGGGTGTTTTAATTTCCCCCGTCTGTCTCTGTATTTGTTTTGTAATGTTGTATAGACTGATAGCACTGTACTGTACAATTTTAATAGGGATTAAGTCTCTGTCCTGAATGATTGTAAATGTTGTACATACTGTTTTGCACTGATGGTATATATGTATGAAAAGTCTTTTTGCATACAGACTGTCACAGCTCATTGGACATTGTTCATTTACTGTTTTGGCTTCCGCCATGCCCCTGTACTCTGTATTATTGTTTGACTGTTAAGTAGGCCTTCGGTAATCTCGGATTACTGGCCGGTTATGGTACTAAACCCATAGGGGCGGGTTTGGGTCGTGAAAGAGTGATATCAGAGCGATACTCAACCACGAGTTATACCGCACACACGTGTCCAAATGAGCTATAAGGTGTCCTAAAAAGGTAATTAGGGCATCACATGAGAATGAAAAGTGTGTGTGGACATGACATGGTTATGTGTTAATGTGTTTGAACATATAATTGCTTATGTTTAAATGTTTAAAGTATGCAACTTCCTATGTTTATTATTACTATGTTGCATATAGTGAAATGGATAATGCAAGCACTGCTAATGAAACTAAATCCTCTGAGGCAAGAATGGCGAGGTTGGAGAGAATGGTGGAACTACTAACCGCAAGACTAGAACAACAACAGAACCAGCAGCCCCTACCTCCTCCTCCGGTACAGCCGAACCCCCACCTCCTCCTCCGGTACAGCCGAAACCGAATGTTAATGATGGGGATATAATTGCTCTCACCCAGAAGTTCAGCAAAATGAAACCGCTATCTTTTCAGGGAGGCCTTGAACCATTAAAAGCTGAAGCCTGGGTTCTTGAAACAGAAAGGTTATTTGAAGTGTTCCCGTGCTCTGAAGCACATAAAGTATTGTTGGCCACCTTTACCTTGCAAGAAGAGGCGAGAAGGTGGTGGATGCTAGTCTGTGACACTAACACTATTGTAACTTGGGCTCAGTTCAAGGAGTCCTTCTTCGAAAAGTATTTCCCTCAGTGTATCAGGGACAGAAAAGTGACTGAGTTTGAACAGCTGAGACAGGGTACTATGTCCGTTGCTGAATATGAAACGAAGTTCATCGAACTTGCTACATATACACCACATATGGTGGACACTGACTACAAGAAGGCCAGGAAATTTGAAGGCGGCCTTAATGTTGCAATACTTGACAGAATAAATGTTTTAAAACTACCGAACTATGTAAATGTTCTTGACCGAGCATTAATGGCCGAGTCAAACATCGAGGCACTGAAACAAATTGAAACACCAGCGTCGGAATGGTGTGGTAAAAGGCAGGGTTTTAAATCCAAGAAAGGCAAGAATAACCCATTGAACAAGAAACAAAACACGGGGTCAACAACTGGTTCCAGCCAAGGGAGTGGTTTCATACCACCCTGTTCTGAGTGTGGCAAGAAGCACAAAGGGGTTTGTTACAAAATATCTGGAGCTTGTTACAGGTGTGGCAAGGTGGGCCACATGGTCAAAGATTGCCCCTCTGCTCCGCAGGCTAATAGCAAAGTTGCACCTAGCACAGCAGCATCAACTGTTGCCCCAAAACCTAACCCTAAAGCTACTGGGAAAGAGCCTATGGGGCAGGGCCGAGTGTTCGCCTTAGTACCGGGAGATGTGCAGAATACCGAGACCGTTGTGTCAGGTATCCTCTCAATTTGTACTCAAAATGCATATGTTCTGATTGATTCGGGGTCTACACATTCATATGTATCGCATGCTTTTTCGCAAAAATTGAATAGACCATTGGAACCCATGAATTACTTGTTAGCTGTATCTTCACCTGTTGGGGGATCTGTGACTTGTGCTTATATGTACCCTTCATGTGAAATTATTGTTGGGGATATGCATCTGTATATTGACTTACTGCCATTGAATATTGACCATTTTGATGTAATATTGGGGATGGACTGGTTACAAAAATATCATGCTACTATTGACTGCGTAACTAAACAAGTGATTTTCCGTCCACCTGGTTTACCCGAATTTGTGTTTAATGGGGTTGGAGTAGTACCTCCCCCGTATCTGATTTCATCTATGAAAGCCTATAAATTGATTAAGAAGGGGTGTAAAGGGTATCTGTGTTATGTATTAACTGTACCTACTGATGATAATGCTAATGTGAACAGTATTCCTATAGTCAGAGAATTTCCAGATGTTTTCTCAGATAGTCTACCAGGGGATTTGATTGATAGGGAGATTGAGTTCACTGTTGATGTAATTCCGGGTACACAGCCAGTATCTAAAGCTCCATACAGAATGGCACCTACCGAGTTGAAAGAACTGAAAGTTCACCTGCAAGAACTGTTAGACAAAAATTTCATCAGGCCTAGTACTTCACCGTAGGGCGCACCTATCTTATTTGTGAAAAGAAAGACGGCTCACTGAGACTTTGTGTCGACTACCGTGAATTGAACAAGGTAACTGTGAAAAATAAATATCTGTTGCCACGTATTGATGACTTATTTGATCAGTTACAAGGTGCTCAAGTTTTCTCTAAGATTGATCTCAGATCCGGATATCATCAGCTGAAAGTTAAACCAGAAGACATTGATAAAACTGCTTTTCAAACGAGGTATGGACATTACGAATTTTTAGTTATGCCTTTCGGAGTTACCAATGTACCTGCTGCATTTATGGACCTCATGAACAGAATCTTTAAACCATTCCTCGATGACTTTATTGTTGTATTCATTGTTGACATTTTGATTTATTCCAAGAGTAGAGAAGAACATGAACATCATCTGAGACTTGCCCTACAGACCCTAAGAGAACAGAAACTTTTTGCTAAACTGTCTAAATGTGAATTTTGGCTTGATCATGCTATGTTTTTGGGACATGTTATTAGCAAGAATGGAATTTCAGTTGATCCATAGAAGGTTGAAGCAGTAGTGAATTGGCCTAGACCAACAAATGTTACAAAAGTCCGAAGCTTTTTGGGATTAGTTGGATATTACAGAAGATTTGTCAAAGATTTCTCCAAAATTGCCTTACCATTGACTCAATTGACTCAAAAGGGGATATCATTTGACTGAACTGACCAAAGAGAATTAGCATTCCAAGAGTTGAAAACTCGACTTGTGACTGCGCCAGTTCTTACCCTACCCTCAGGTACGGATGGTTTTACCATTTTTAGTGATGCTTCTTATAAGGGTTTGGGGTGTGTTTTAATGCAGAATGGGAGAGTTATTGCCTATGCTTCTCGACAACTGAGACCGCATGAAAAGAACTACCCAACCCATGATCTAGAACTTGCTGCAGTAGTATTTGCATTGAAAATCTGGCGTCACTACCTTTATGGGGCGACATGTGAAGTATATACCAACCACAAGAGTCTGAAATATTTCTTCACACAGAAAGAACTGAACATGAGACAACGGAGATGGCTAGAATTGATTAAAGATTATGACCTACATATTTTGTACCATCTGGGGAAAGCCAACACCGTTGCCGATGCATTGAGTCGGAAATCGATTGGGAACTTAGCCTGTTTACTCACTGGACAGAAAGAGTTGCTTTGTGACCTCGAGAAATCTGAAATTGAGATTGTTTTACGAGAACAAGGTGGAACAATAGCTGCTATTTCTGCTCAACTGGCATTGATTGAAGAGATTAAAGAGAGGCAGCAATAGGATGACTTCTTGAAGAAGATCATCGATGAACGAGAATCTAAACTGAAACCGGATTTCGAATTTGAGAATAATGCACTGAAATTTTAGGGAAGATTGTGTGTACCGAATGACTCTGAACTGAAAAGAAGAATTCTGCAAGAGGGCTACAATTCAAAACTGTCTATCCATCCAGGGAATACAAAAATGTGCCAAGATCTGAAACTGAATTTTTGGTGGCCGAGAATGAAGAAAGAAATTGCTGATTTTGTATCAAAATGTCTCCATTGCCAACAAGTCAAAGCCGAACATCAATGATCCGCAGGCTTACTGCAGCCCTTACCTATACCGGAGTAGAAATGGGAACATATCACCATGGATTTCATTGTTGGTTTGCCTCGCTCCAGTAAAGGTATGGATTCAATTTGGGTTATAGTTGATAGACTGACTGAATCTGCTCATTTCTTACCTGTCAAAATAATTTATAATGCGGACAAATTGGCTTTACTCTATATTGATGAGATTGTTAGACTGCATGGAGTGCCTGTGTCCATTATTTCTGATAGGGACTCGAAGTTTACATTGAGATTTTGGCAAAGCCTACAGACTGCATTGGATACTAAACTGAGACTGAGTAGTGCCTATCATCCTCAGACAGATGGTCAGTCAGAAAGAACCATCCAGACTCTGGAGGATTTACTGAGAACGTGTGTCCTTGATTTTCAGAAAAACTGGGAAAGCCACTTGCCATTAGCCGAATTCGCCTACAACAACAGTTATCACTCAAGTATTGGTATGTGCCTTTTGAGGCATTGTATGGTAGAAAATGTAGATCTCCGATTTGCTGGGCAGAAGTTGGAGACGGGCCTTTACTTGGGCCCGAGATTGTACATGAAACGACTGAGAAAGTAAAACTGATACACCAGAGACTGAAAACAACACAGAGTCGACAGAAAAGTTATGCGGATGTCAGAAAACAAGACAGAGAGTATGAAGTAGGTGATCACGTTTTTGTGAAAGTGACACCGATGAAAGGCCAGACTCGTTTTGGAGTCAAAGGCAAGCTAGCGCTGAGATATGTCGGACCGTATGAGATTATTGAGAAAATCAATCCGGTGGCGTATCAAGTAGCGCTTCCTCTTGAAATGGAGCATATGCATAACGTCTTCCACATTTCTATGTTGAGGGACTACCTCCGGGATCCTTTTCATGTGATAGAGCCTACTCGTGTAGTGCTGAGTGATGACTATACTTACGAGGAACGGCCTGTTCAGATTATAAACAGACGGATCAAAAAGTTGAGAAACAAAGAGATTCCGTTAGTGAAAGTTGGCTGGCAAAACCATGGTGGCGTGTATGCCGCTTGGGAAAGGGAAGATAACATGGCCAAGAGATATCTTGAACTGTTCCCTCTGAATCCTGTTTTCTTCCAGAATGAAGGTAACTCGAGTTTAGAGGACTAAACTCTTTATAAGAAGGGGAGACTGTAACAACCCTCACCACTGTTTACTGATTAACCACTGATTACTGCTAAACTGAGACTGATTATGATAAGTAATTGAATCGACTGAAATATTGAACTGATCGATTGAATGTGCTAGTTTAAATGCATATCTATCTGTTGATTGTTAAATTATCTGTTTATGTTTTATGCTTTAAACTGCAAATTGAAGGCCTTATTGGCGGCCGAATCTGAAATTGATTGATGATTTATGATCATTAGAATTTATGTAATTTTATGGCGTATTCAATTAAAATGTGATTTGGTATGTTTAAATTAGATTAATTATTGATAAATTGCAAACTTGGACTTAATCACAACTTTGCCATGCCTAGTGACCCACTAACTAAACACTTTGAGCCTCATACACACTTGACCAAAACATTTTCTTCAGCCATTTCCTTGTTCTAGCCGACTAAAGTGAGGGAGTGAGAGGAATTGAGTTGAACTTGGAGAATTGGCTAGAGAACTTGAAGAATTGAAGTATAGATTGCAAATTGAGCTCCCTTATCTTGCATTGGAGACCTAAGGTAGTATAATCACCCTCTTGTTTATGAATTGAGCTTGTTCTTGCATGATTCATGTCAAAATTAGGGGATTGAGTCTAGAATTGGCTTAATGTGTTGAATTATAGCATAGATCATGCATGCATACTTTTATCGTTGAAATTTGAGCTGATTTCATGGAAAATTGTTACTTGCATGTCCAAGTTCTAGCTAAGGTTCATGAATTTATCTTGTTTTTGGAACAACTGGCTCATTAGAGCAATTATTTGAAGCTTGAAAGTTGTTTAAAGTCTTGCATGTTCAATTGAAGTTATGTTCTTGAAATTTGGTTTGAAATTGAGTTGAATTGATCTTCCTTTGGGGCTTTGGTTTTACAATTGACCTTTGAAACATGTTGTTCTATGAGTTTACAAATGTTTTCCAGCAAATTAGCCCAAGAGGATCAAAATTCATGTTTTAAAACTTGATTTTGAGCTTGAGGTTCAAATCTGGGAATTCTAGATTTTGAACTCACGCTCGAGCGGGGTGACTGGCGCTCGAGCGTGAAATTCGTGCTCCCAGTACTTTGCACTGTTTTGATGTCCGCTCGAGTGGGGTAATTTACGCTCGAGCGGGTGTCGAGCTCCCCATCGAGAGTGAATTTCACCTATCCAGCACTTTTGACTATTTTTGCAGTACGCTTAAGCGGGTAAGTCTGCGCTCGAGCAGAAACCTTTGTCTGCATGTCCACTCGAGCGGAGTAATCGACGCTCGAGCGGGACCCCTGTTTTCTGAAAATTCTGAGAATACTTTTAAGGTGCATCCTCATTTCATCCTAGGCATTCTTAGGCCTAGTTTAAAGCATCTTAATGAGGATATAGATGTAGAACCACACCGAGTCTAAGTAGGAACTAAGCTTTTGTTTCCCGAATGTGAACTTAGTGTGTGTTCATCCTGTAAACTGTGTAGGTTTGGCATCTGAGGACGCGCTCTAGCTTAATTGTAGCCCAGAACTCTGTGAGTAACAACTGTGTAAAGATATGTTTAAATATGAATATCTTTTGAATGGTTAAACTGTACTGTTTCTAAATTGATACTGTTGACTGAATGAATGTATGTCCTCTATTCTGAACTATACTGTGGCATCCATAGCAACTACTGTTACTGTTACTGCTACTGTTACAGAGATCTCTGTCGGTTCCCATGTTGGAACCACTACTATTTACTGATATGATGGCCATCATTGACTGTTCGGTCTTTTAAGACCTACTGTTTACTGTACTGCTATGCTAATGGATGTACCACATATGACTGTTATGTCTGAATGACTGATATACTGAATCAATTGACTGTTTTCAATATAGAAATGACATTCATTTCTAACCTCTTTACGCATTATGTTATTCACTGGGCTTTAGCTCACTGTTCCTATATATATATGTAGGTGTTCAGGCACCAAACCGGAGCTAGTAGCGTGGGTTAGACTCTCATTTTTGTCAAGCCAACCACTGTGCCTCACTACGAGGTTCCGAGCCTGCCAGGCTATGGCTTAGGGGTGTTTTAATTTCCCCCGTCTGTCTCTGTATCTGTTTTGTAATGTTGTATAGACTGATAGCACTGTACTGTACAGTTTCAATAGGGATTAAGTCCTTGTCTTGAATGATTGTAAATGTTGTACATACTGTTTTGCACTGATGGTATATATGTATGAAAAGTCTTTTTGCATACAGACTGTCACAACTCATTGGACATTGTTCATTTACTGTTTTGGCTTCCGCCATGTCCCTGTACTCTGTGTTATTGTCTGACTGTTAAGCAGGCCTTTGGTAAACTCGGATTACTGGCCGGTTACGGTACTAAACCCATAGGGGCGGGTTTGGGTCGTGACATTAGAGCTGGCCAAAAAATGAGACACTCCTTGGGGCGAACTGGACAAATGCCCCTTTTCGGTCGTGTCCATTGTGGAAGGCGGCCTACGCTTCCCGGTCCAACCCCTAGTCTGCGAATTTTTGAGGTAGACTAGGCTGTGACCGACCCAAGTCTCTAACAACACATAAAAAATAATAAATGGCGTGGCCGCGTTGAATCGAATACTCAGTCTGAATCTCGGCCTAGCCAAGATATTCCATCAATACACATTTAGCAAAAATAAAGGAGGATTTTGCTAGTGTCTCAAAGTTAGGAAAGATCGAGCAAAACTTATAGAAGGTAACCCGGATAAAGAGACAAACTATGTGGGTGTCCAGTAATTACGAGGACACCAAAGCGGCCATACTGGGCTGGTACATAAGAAAAGATTTTGGGAGTGCTGGTGAGCACCTCAGCATGTTTTTAATTCTATAACTGTTCTTGTTTTTGTCGATCTAACCCTAGCTTTCCTGTTGTAGACTACAGAATGTTGGCGGACGATTACTCATGTGCAAACCAAGAGGCCATAAGGATTGCATTGTGGCATTCGGCCGAGGAGCGAGAGCCTAAAAAATTGCTTGGTTACAAACCGAGTTACCATTACGTGGCGTTGCACAGAAGCAGGGTGACCGACTTTCTTGGTGCCCCTTCTCTAGAGTTAGACCCAAACCTTCCACCAATCAAACTTGTACCATTGACAGAAGAACAAGAAATAGCCAAAATCCGAGCCATAAAGTATACGATCACGGGGGAGCCGAGCAACTCACAACTGGATGAAATGACAGGAGGCCAAATATCTAGGCCTGTCGTGCAAGAGGGGCCTGTGCTAGCTCTTGCTAGTGAGACAGCTGCTGGTCGGTCGAAAAAAAGGCCAAGAAATGAGCAAACCGAGCAACACCTTGTTGACAAAGATTCAGCCAAGCTGTCATCGACTGAACATGGAGAGTAGACTAAACAACTACTTTCTGGGTGATCCGTCCATTCCACTGCCCCTGCAGTCTGGTCACCCGAGCTAAAATACAAAAGCCGAGCAGTGATGGAGGCAGACTCTGTTTTCGCGGATAAGGACCATTCGTTCGGCTTCAAGATGACCAAGGGTTTGCTTCTCTCTGCGGACATGGAGAAGCATGAGGAACTGTCTGACCTAAAAGTCCTCTGGTCGGTCGTAAATTCAATCGTTCTGGTAAGTGATCAAGTTATTGTATTTCAAGTTATCGATCGGTTTCTCATACTAATTTCTGCCCGACTGCTGGCCGCGTAGAAAAATTATTTGGCGCACGAATGTATGATTTATGTGCGGCAAAGTTTGAGGGAGGCTATCGCTGACAACAAATCCAAGACGGTCGAGTTGGAGAAGCTGAAGACTGCACATGAGGCAGTGTTAACCGAGCGAGATCTCCTAGCTGAGAAGTTAGCGAAGACCGTGGAGGAGAAGGATAAGGCCGTGCAGGCTGAAAAAGAGAGATATCTGGTTGAGCTACGCAAGCTCCGCACTGTCCACAGGGCCGAACTGAAAAAGGAAGTGGACGCCGCTGAAGATCGGGGATACGCTGAGGGAGAAAGGGTGTACGGGCGGTAGGTGGCGGGCACCAAAGACGTATTTTTTTAGTGCGGTTAGAAAACAGCTGTGGAAAAACTCGGTCAGGTGTCGGAATCTGAGGTGTTCAATAACCCCCCACCTGCCTTCATTTCCTCCTATATGCAGGCATATGCTGTCGTCATGCAGCAGAAGTTGCTAGACGACGCTCAAGGGACCAGCGCGGTCGATGAGCCAACTCCACAGCCAACCGACAAGACCCCACTGCTAGCCATATCGGAAGAGACGGCGCCGAGTAGCGAGCAAGAGCCTTTAACCGCCGAATGAGGAACAGACTTTATCGCTGAAACCATGCAAAATGTGGCAGAAGAGGTGGTGGGCAACCTGGAAGACGCTGTAGCCCCACTTTTGTAATCAGACTTTATCATGAATGAAAAGTGAACTTTTTGCTCACCATGCATGCAAATTTTTGTTTGCCTCGTGGTTGTCATTTTCTTCGATTTGGCCGAGATAAAATCTTCTCGTTGCATTCTAAGCGTAATGGTCTCGGTTTAACGAGCAAACTCATCTTGGTTTAAAATATTAGTTGAACGTAACACCAACTGTTCGATAGGCTGAGCAAGGTCAGCTCGATTCTAATAAGAACTAGGTAAAGATACCAACTGTTTAAACGAGCGAGCAATGTCAGCTCAGTTACAATATAAGTTGGGCAAAATTGATTCCGTTTGTGCGGTCGAGTGAAATCAGCTCGGTGAGTGAGCAAAATCAGCTCCACATTGGTGAGCAAGAAACAACTCGAGTAATCATGAACGAAATTTGCCCTTCAATCGGCGGGCCAAAATCAGCTCGATTGATGATGAGCAAAATCAGCTCAATGTAATGAGCAAAATCAGCTCTACATTGGCGAGTAAGAAACAGCTCGGGTAATCATGAGCAAAATCTGCTCTTCGGTGAGCCAAAATCAGCTCGATCGATGATGAGCAAAATCAGTTCTACATCGGTGAGCAAGAAATAACTCGGGTAATCATGAGCAAAATTAGCTCTTCAATCGGTGAGCCAAAATCAACTTGGTCAATGATAAGCAAAATCAGCTTCACAACATGAAGCAAAAATCAGCTCGGATAATTATGAACAAAATTGGCTCGACTCAAATACAAGTTGGGCAAAACACCAACTGTTTGGGAGGTCGAACAAGATCAGCTCGGTTCAACGAGCAAAATCAGTCCATAACCGAATAACCGCTCGTTCTGCAAAAGTTAGCCAGGTTTGGAACACTTGCCCCAGGTACTCATAGTAGCTTAATAATATTTGTGTGACATTTCCGTGCAAAAACGCGTAGATAAGAGAAAGAAGGGGTTCATCTTCTATTACACGTTACAGATTACTCCTAATGCCAAAGGCCAAGTTACAAGAAGCAAAGAAGTAGAAAAGATTACATTTCAAAAGTAAAATATCTTGAGATTGGCTGCATTCCACAATCTGGGGATAACTTTACCATCTAAGTCTTCTAGGTGGTATGTCTTTTTTCCTGCAATGCTAGTTATCTTGTATGGCCCCTCACAATTTGCTCCTAATTTGCCATCGCCAAGGATCACTGTGTTGTCCATTACTTTCCTCAAGACCCAGTCTCCGACCTTGAATAACCTGGGATGCACGGTCTTGTTGTATTTTTTAGAGAGCTCTTGTTAGTAGGCTGTTATGTGGATTAGAGCATGTTCCCTTCTTTCTTCGGCTATATCAAGCTCCAGGGCTACAGCTTCATTGTTTAAGTCAGGTTGAAAACTTTTAGATCGGATGGTTGGCATGCCAATTCCAATGGTATGATTGCCTCCATGCCGTAAGCCAAGGCAAATGGAGTTTTCCTGGTTGAGCGCCTTAGTATAGTGCGGTATGCCCAGAGCACATTGGAGAGTTCCGTAGCCCACTTCCCTTTGGCCTTCTCCAGTCACTTCTTCAGCCTGTCCAAGATGGTTTTGTTTGAAGCTTTGGCTTGACCATTTGCTTGGGGGTAAGCCGGTGTAGAGTTGTAGAACTCAATCTTTAACTCCTCGCAAAATCCTACGAAAGAGTTTTTTGTCGAACTGAGTGCCATTATCCGAAATGAGGGCTTTGGGATGTCGAAGTGGGTGATGACATTCCGCCAGACAAACTTTTTAACATCTTTTTCCTTGATGGTGGCCAATAGCTCGGCCTTTACCCATTTAGTGAAGTAGTTGGTAGCAGCGATGAAAAATTTACGGTTACCTGGAGCTGCTGGAAGAGGTCCTACAATGTCTAGCCCCCAAAACGTAAATGGCCAAGGACTTGTAAGGGGGAGCAACTCCCTGGCCGATTGGTGAATTTGGTGAGTGAATTTTTGACATTTTTCGTATTTGCAAACATATTTCTGCACGTCGGCCTGCATGCACGGCTACCAATAACCCTGGGAAAATGCTCGGTAAGCCAAAGATCTGCCCCTAAAATGGCTTTCGCAGATGCCTTCATGAATCTCAAAGAGGAAAGCTTCAACCTTGCTGGGGTGGACACATTTCAAGTATGACCTAGTGAAAGATTTCTTGTACAAGACTCCAGATGGAGAGAGCCAAAACCGCTCTGACTTGGCCCTAATCTTGTTGGCCTCTTTCTTTTCAGTGGGTAGAATTTGATCCTTCAAGAAGGTGATGATAAGATCCATCCAGAATGGTCCCAAGTCGGCGCAGAGTACTTTGATCCTCAATGCTCGGTTGGGGTAAGAATTCTATCGTCAAATGATTGGAAAAAAGTTATTTGCATAGATGCTAGGCCGACCAATTCGTTGGCTGCATTGTTTTCTTCGCGGTTAATTTGTTCCATTCATATTGTGGCAAACTTTTTGATTTCTGCGCGTACCAGCACTTGATACTTAGTAATCCTTTCAACCCTGGCCTCATATTCCCTGGAGACCTGATTGACCACCAGCTTGGAGTCGTTGAATACCATAAGTTTTGATGCCTTCATTCAAAGCACTCTTCAATCTGGCAAGGAGGGCTTCATATTCTGCCTCATTGTTGGATTTTGAGAACCTGAGTGTGATCGCATGCTCAATGGTTAGCCCATCCGGGGATGTCAACACGACCCCTAGCCCGACGTCATGTCTATTGGAGGCCCCATCGACGAAGAGTTTCCGTATCTCGCCAATGAACAACTTCCAACAATCAAAGGGATTTTGAGAGTTCCTTAGTTCCAAGGTACTAGTTGTCTCAGTCTGATCTCTTCCTACATCTCCTTCGAGCTTGTATTTTAGCAAATTGGCCAGTTCTTCCATTTCTTGTTTGGTTTCATCTTGTCATTCTGCTACTTGTTGTCCACCACTTATTTTTGTTATCCGAGCCGTGGGCTGCACCAAGTCTGCGCTAGCCAAATCAACAGGGCAAACAGGTTGCGTTCTAGGGGCAAATTCCACCAGGAAGTCAGCAAGAGCTTGAGCTTTGATAGCGGTACGCGGCTGGAACTTGACATCGTATTGTCCTAATTCCACGGCCCACTTTAATATTTTGTCGGTGAAATCTGCCTTTTCAAAGAGCACCTTGAGCAGAAATTCGGTTAGCACGACTATCGTGTGGGCATGAAAATAGTGCGCTAGCTTTCTGGAAGCCATCGTAAAAGCCAGAGCTAGTTTTTCAAGCAGTAGATATCTTGATTCAGTCGGGAAAAGTCTCTCGCTTACGTAGAAAATAGAGAGGTGTTGGATCCCCTTAGTGCGGACAAGGACAGCGCTCACCGCGTGCTGAGAAATTGCAAAGTAGCGATACAACTCTTCGCCCGGTTAAGGTGTGACCAGGATTGGGGCTGAGGAAAGGTATACTTTTAGATCCGCTAGCGCACGGTCGCACTCGTCATCCCAAAAGAACTTGGTTTTCAAAGTTTTGAAGAAGGGTTTGCAACGATCTGAAGACCGGTTGATAAATCGGTTCAGTGCGGCTGCCATTCCGGCGAGATGTTACACGTCCTTCGTGGAGTTTGGCCGTTCTAGTTCTCGTATTGTCGTGATCTAGGAATGGTCGACCTCGATTCCTCGGTTGGTGACCAAAAAACCTAGAAATTTTTCGGTTCCAACTCCGAATGCACACTTGGAGGCATTTAAGCGCAGCTTGTGATGCTTGAGTATGGCAAACATTTCTGCTGGGTCGGCTAAGTGTTGAGAGTTGTCTTTACTCTTTACCACCATGTTGTCTGTGTAAGCCTCCATAGTGCGTCCAAGAAAAGGAGCGAACTTTTTGGTTACCATCCTTTGAAAAGTTACCCCGGCATTTTTAAGACTGAACGGCATGACCTTGTAGCAGTACAAGCCTCTTGGAGTGGTAAATAAAGTGATCTCTCGGTCTGGTTTGTACATGGCGATCTGGTGATAACCGCGATATGCATCCAGGAAGCTAAACCTTTGGTGGCTAGCGGTCAAATCCACCAGCTGGTTGATTCTTGGGAGGGGGAAGCTGTCCTTTGGGCACGTACGGTTGACTGTCTTATAATCGACGCACACCCGCCATTTACCATTCTTCTTCGGCATTACTACTGTGTTAGAGATCTATTTAGGGTATTACACTTCTTCTATCGCCCCAGCTTTGACCTCCTTTGCCATTATCTCTGAATGACCGGTCGTGTATTCGGAAAGACGTTCAACTGGTGACAAATGAAGCTAGGGTCCAAGCATATCGTAAGGCGTCCACGTAAAGGCCTCAATGTTGGAAACCAAAAAGTTGACATAATCGAGTCGCTCGGCGCTGAACAAAGATGATCCCAAAAGAAAGAACTTATTTAGATAATTCTCATCAATGCGCACTTCTACCAAATCTTCAATCAATTTCTCTTCGACTTTTTTTCCCACATATTCTAGGACTTCCTTCCCTTCCGGCCCCTCTATCATTTGGACGAAGCCTTTGGTAGCCCAGCTGCCATTCACTGCGACAAAGCATTGTTTTGCCATTACTTGATCCCTCTAAACCTCTTCTACTTGCCCGGCTAGTGTAGGAAAGCGCAGGACTTGGTGATAAGTCGACCCCACTGCTTGCATGGCGTGCAACCAGCTCTTTTCCAAGATTAGGTTGTAGGGTGATGGGACCTTAAACACCCATAATTCCACTTGCTCCGTGACCGACCTAGCTTTGACCAGCAATATGATCTTTCCGATCGGCCATTCTGGTTGAGAGTCAAAGCTAACCAAAGGAGACGTTGCCAAAGCCAAGTCTTTGTCCTCTAACTTCATCTGTTTGAACGCGTCATAGTACATGATCTCGACCGAACTCCCCTGGTCAATCAGAATTCTTTTGATGTCGAAGTCTTTGACGTGAAAGGTCACAACTAGGGGGCCATTATAAGGCGTTGTATTCTTTCCAAGTCTTTGCTTGAAAAAGTTAAGATGTCCTTTATCTCGATCTTCCCTTTCTTCACGGCAGGCTGAACAGAGAGCACTGCCCTCATGTGCTCGGCCTTCTTGATCATCCTCCTCAGCTCGCAGACCCGCGCTAGCTCGATAATGCCATGAATAACATTGATCACTCCTTGGGGCGCCGCGTCCAGGGCGGCAAGGCCGTTTGGCTCGGCTTACCCTTGTGGAGTAGCCCTCATGCCCGCGTCAATGTACTGATCCAAATGCCCAACTATAACCAGCTCTTCCAAATGTTGTTTGAGGGGCACGCAGTCTTCCGTTCGGTGCCCCCTTTCTTCATGGAAGGTGTAGCGGTACCTCGAGTTGAAGCCCCTTTGTGTGTCTCTCAATTTGGCCAGCCAATGCACGTATGGCTCACCTCAGATTTCATTAAAGATGCGATAAATTAGGATTTTAAAGACAGTGGTGATGCCGGTCCGTGCTTTCAACTTCCTCTAGGCATCTTCTTCTTCGCTTCGAGGAGCGTTAGCTTGGTCGTTTCCTCGGCTCTTGTTTCTATCATTGCGGTTTGAACCGCGATGTTGATCTCTAGCTCGATTATTGGGGCGGTTGTCCTTCTACCCTACCGAGTGGACCTTTCCAGCCACCCATTTGTGCGCCGCAACCGAATTTGCCTTCTCGATGGCGGTGGCGGTGGCGGTGGCGGTGGCAGTGGCAGCATCATCCTCTACTCAGATATGCTCATTAATCCGCTGCATTAAAGATTCCATAGTTGTGGGCTGATGCATCATGAGCAAGTCTTGCAACCTATGCCCGACTGGAAAACCTCGCTTGTATTGAATGATCGCCAGATTGGTGGGACAATCAAGGATCTCAATGTAGGTTTCCCAATACTTGGCATTGTATGCCTTCAAAGAACCTCCGGACTCCATCTCAATGCTCAAGAAGTGGTCGACCTCCTTCGGTATTCGAGTATTGGTCTTGAATCTTGTGACAAAGGCCTTTGCTAGTTATTGCCATCCCTCAATGCTCCCATTCGGGAGTCTCTCGAACCACTTCAGGCCCAGTTTTCCCAAACTTGCAGGGAATATGAGACACATGAAGACGTCATTGCGTCGGTGGCCAGCCATTACTTGCTGATAATGACTCATGTGTATGTACGGATCAGTTTTGCCATCGTATAACGTGAACTTAGGTTGGTGGAATCCGGCAAGGAGTAGCATACTCTCGATCTCTGGGGACAGTGGGGTAGCAGTAAGTCTTGCTAGCTCTCTGTTCATCGGCGCTGGGGCCATCATTCTAGGCCCTGGCATCGCCACTTCCTTACTGCAACGGATTTGGGGACTCAGCCTTTGCAACGCCGGTAATCTTTGGGTCTCTCTACGGCAAGCTCGCTTCTCCAACACATCCCTTAAGTCCCCTAAACGGGCAGAGTAAGAGTATCTTGACGCCGTCAACGACGTGAGGAACAGTAACTGCTGTCGCGAGTGTAAGATCTCTTCACTGGTGGGTCGGAGTCTTCAACTCCATAGCTTCTGGTGATAGAGAGAGAGGGCGTCCCATCTTGGTGACGACTGTCACAACGACAGGGTGGGGTGTGCTCACTATGGTTGCCCACTCCAGCAACACCCTTTCTCTTGATCTGGCGCTTCAGCATCTCCATTTCAGCCGCCATCTTCAGAATGAGGGCGTCCTGGTCTCTGAGTTTGTGCTCCAGGCGCTGAGCATGTGACTCTCATCGTCGTCGGCGACCCTCTGGACTCTTTGAGTGTTCAGTCCTTGCGCGTTTGTCTCGCGCACCTCTGGAAGAGGTTTCCAGGTCCGCCATGGTTGGAATAACAAGAGGGCCATCTCTCCATCGGGTAGGCTCTGGTGTGATACTATCGACAACGGACAGCGGTGTTTCATCGTTGTTAGCCATAGAAACGGTTGAAAAAGCTTGGAGAACAAGGTTTGTTTGTCAAAGAATTCCCATAGACGACGCCAATTGTATGGGGGTGAAATATTCTCTGTTCTACGTACTCCTTGAACCCAAGCTTCTTGTGACGTCGCCTAACTTGAAAACCAAAAGATGGTGAGCTGCCCGGTAGTGTGCTGCCGGATAAACCCTCCAACGATCAAGTCAGCACACTTGGAGAAGAAGAAGAAGAATACAGAGAGCACTTTTGAGCGAGAGAGTTTGGAATTCCTTCTCTTTACTTAGCTCTGACGTCTCTCTTCTCTTCTTTTTTTAGGCTGGCCTTGTAGCCTCAGAGATTGTGGGCACACTACCTCTGTTGTCCTTCTTTGAGCAGGCGGCTGTGCTCCCTTCTACCTTCCTTACATGTGTAGAGACCAAAACCTTCAAACAATGTTTGTCGAACTGCCAGACGGTATCGACGCATACCAGGAGTGGATTTTCTCTACTTTACCATTGGTCCAGGTGGCTTTCACAACCAGGCTATCACTTGGAAGAAACAAACACCACAACGGATTGGAACGACCGAGCTATAATAAATTGGTCCATCGAAATTGATTGGTTGTAGGACGCGCGGTTCGGCATCTCGGCCTTGCCCTACTATCTCGTAGGACTCCTCGGCCCTACGTCAGTTTGGACTGTCTGTATCTCGACCCAACGCATCAGTGCGGATCTAACCAAATATCCATTTTTCGCCAAATCATAGCTCGGTCGACGGCCTGCCCGGCCCAACTTAATGGGCCGGGAAAGCTGCGTTGGTTCAGTTCGGCCAAGCGCATGGTTTTTGGCCCTAGCTCGGCCCAACACCATATCCCTTGCTGACGTAGCTCGGCCCAATTATTCTGCGTAAATCTCCCTTTTATTATGTATATAGAATGACTTTCTAAAATTTTGTCATATATATCAACTATTTTATATATGATGTAATTGTATCAATTCTATCAATTTGATTGGTAAAATATTTTTTCTATTATAAAGCGTGCCATCAGCACCAATATTGGTTGTTTGGGGCCATGAAAGAAATAACTTATTAGTCCTCTCTAAGTAGATTTTTTCTAATTATATAATTATCTCTACTATTAAAATGCCTAATCTAATATAATTATCTCTACTATTAAAATGCCTAATCTAATAAATTTTACAATAAGATTTTAATTATATAGCTTACAAGTATATAAAATAAATAAAGAATTAGAAAAATATGATATAAACAGTTTATTTATTATTATTTTTTGGCTAATTTTTCATAATACTTATGTAAGAGCATCCACACCTAACTCTTCAAATTTTTAATCAAATTAAAGCTATTTTATCATTTTAGCTACTCACTTTTTAGCACCTACTGTATCAAACTCTTTATTCTAACTTATTCTTATTAAATATTATTTTCTTGTTGTATTTGTTAGTCTTTCTTTTTTTTTATTAAATTGATAAATTACCAGCCAAACAATTCTTAAAAAAAGCAACCAAAAAAAAAATTTGCTGTTGACCAGTTGACCGGCCGGACTTCCGATAACACACAAATAACGATGAATAGTGCCTCACTTATTGTAACGAGTTACTGTAATCATTGTAAATTTTGACGAGCTACAAGCGAGTTTGATGAAATTGATTTTTCAAAGTTTATTAGTTAAAAAATGATTTTAAAGAGCGTGGTGAGGATGCTCTAAGAAATAAGCTTGCTTGGTTTCATTTTTCCAAAAACACTTTTCAGAAAATTTTACTTTCTTTTTTTCTGTGTTTTTTTGTTTTATTATTTTTTTTAATATCTTAAGCAATTTTTTTACTTTTTAGACACACTTAATATAAATACACCTAAAAAGTAAAAAAAAAAATCTTTTAAAAATTCACTAAATACCAAAAATATAAAAAAAATACAAGAATTTAGTACATTTTTTGTATTTTTATGTATTTATTAATTTTTTAAAATATTTTTTCACAAATTTTTTACTTTTTAGATATATCTACGTAAGGTACATCTAAAAAAGTAAAAAAAATGTTTAAAATTTTTAAAATATTCACTAAAAACAAAAAAACAAAAAAAATCAAAAAACTCAATTCTTAAAAAATTTAATCCAAAAAACTCAAATCAAACACATTAATTATTTTTCAAATTTTTTTTTACCATATTTACTTTGACCCTTCTTATACAAACTTATCAATTACTTTTATATTAGTGTTTCGCCAAGCATACCGACAGCTCTACTGTTTCGTTTCCACATCAAAATTTGATAAAATGATTTCACACTTTGAGTGAAAGATCATCACAATTTTTTTAAAAAAAATTTATTATAAATAATAAAAATAATGGAAAGAGAGTAGTGGGTTGTTTTTTTTATTTTTAATGATACAATTGCTCTTTGCACCCAAAAAAGTACTAATAACAAATAAACTAAGTGAGGTCATGTTAAGAAAATAAAACAAGAGAGGATTTAGAGATAAGATTCTTTGTGGAATATGATGATGTTTTTGGGATCATAATAATGGGACGGCTCGGAACAAAAGCCGTACCACGAAGTAAAACACTAGCACAACCCCAAAAACAACTATCAATGAATGGTCACCGCACTAACTTTTATTTATTTATTTGTTTATTGGCCATGGACACAATATTTATATATTAACAAATAATAATTGTCAATTATCT
The DNA here is from genome assembly GCF_055761805.1 of Camellia sinensis. Classification (NCBI taxonomy): domain Eukaryota; kingdom Viridiplantae; phylum Streptophyta; class Magnoliopsida; order Ericales; family Theaceae; genus Camellia; species Camellia sinensis. Next base: position 60,021,579 of record NC_138970.1, read on the forward strand.
GCACATGTTTTTTATAGTGTCCACTCTTGTTACAACTATTAAAATTGTTATATATATATAGATATAAAATTTATCATGCACATTATTATCCCGTGATCAAGTAATAATTTATGCGAATGATGTCGTATGACTTGAAAATATACAAACAATGAGTTTACTTGTGAGTGTGTGTCAGAAAATTCCTTCGATACCTAAGTTAGTACTATAGGATCAACAACGGGAAAAATTTCTCTAAGAGTTAGAATTGCATTATCGGTTTTTCTTTGAGTTTTTGTATATTTCGGCATAATAGAGTCCTAACAAAATTCAAATTCATTTTAACAACTCCCCACTAATTTATTTTATTTTATTTTATTTTATTTTTATGTTTTTTGGGTCACACTACTCAGTAGGAGTCTACTTTTTAAAGATGGTGTTTATCCTTAAACACTATATGAAGCATATCCACTTTTGAGTCGGCAATTGGACCGAGCAAACCATTTGCCCGGTTGTTCTCCATAAGTAGCCACTTAGTCATTCCTAACCTATTTCAGCCCAAAAGCTACAAGTTAAGACTAAGGCTTCAAACCGTACAACCTATCTTCAGCTCGGTTCGAGGACCTAGCATATCTCTGTCCGATCAAACAACACCACCTAAACACCAAGATCTAGCCCAGCCCAATTCTTGTGCAGCTTTAAGCCGCTTGACCATATTTGCCCCATCCAAACATAGGTTATGTTCCGAGTGAGTAGAATAGCCCTTGTGCCAGGTCATCTAAGCTAGGCCGTGGTGGGTTTTGTCCGATCCACTAGTCCGGTGGAAATCTTTCTCTTAATTCTCCCTTAATGTCATTTGCTACTCCAATCATGGCTAGGATTACCCTTTTTTGAATAGGAGCAAAAGATGCCTCAACTGGGCTAGCATGACTTTTCCCAAGGCATGCATGGGTCAATCCCTTATTGCCATACAGTCTGCTCGGCTACCAACTTTTTTGACATTGCGTCACATTAAGGACACATGGCTCACTTTCGTTGGTTCCGTATGTCTGCACCAGCTATCTTGCACCACTCCCAATTATGAAATAGTGTGCCTTTTCGGCCTCCATCCATTCAAATTTCAAACCCATATATAGGCTCCGTTTGAGACGATGGATTTGGGACTTTTTTAGTTATTTTAATCACAAAAAGATAAAATTTGTTATTTTAGCCACAAAAATAAAACATCACATCCAATTCATAATCATTACACTCTTTTCTCACAAAAAAAGTCAAAAAGTCATTTTCAAATCAAATTTTTTAACCCAAGCTAAAATAGTCAAAATGTCAAAAAACCAACCCACTTCATATACATTTTCTTGTATCTATTCTTCTTTTTACTGGTTTTCACTATTTCATAGCCACACCAGAGCAAACTAGAGCGTTTTCTAGTCGCTCGAAGCCATTTTAATATGATTTTCTTCTATTTTCTAGATCGTCATCACCAGTCAAGCCCGTTAAACCCATTTAAAGTTGATTAAACGCCATAACCTGTAAGTATCCATCATTTTAATAAATAATAATAATCAATTATCTACACATGTTTTCTACTGTGTACACATCTTATTACAACTACTAAAATTGTTATATATATATATATATATCTATTGTAAATTCAAGAGTGTTATATCCACACAATTTTTCTCTCCTACAATTCCACAAATGAGGTGGCAAGAATGCATGTAAGGAGAGTTTTGAGAAAACATTAGAGTGTAAGTCAATTTTTCAAATTTTACTTATCATGTCATTTGGGGGCAAAAATTGTGTGGATTAATCAATTTTTTAGCTATTAATAAAAAATTATCGTCACCCCTGTTTCCTTTTTATTTTTAATACTCATCTTTCTTAAGATTTTGACAAACTATAGTTTATTTTATGTTGTTAACATAATTATACTAATCTCTCTTTTAGTATAGTTAAAGCGATCAAAACTAATTTCAATGAAGAATAGACACTGAAATGAATAAAAATAAATATAGATTTTAATAAGAGAAAGATGACAACATCACTTTTTCAATCATGCGATTACTAATAAAAAATGGCCTAAGTGTTATATGAATTAAAACTTTGAGAAAGGTTACAACCATGTCAAAAGTGTGGGACTAACTGTATTTTCTTTAGGGGCACTTACAAATGATCCTATTGATTAGACTTATTTACATATAAGTCCTAAATGATAAATTTATCACTGTAAATTTATTTATTAATATACACCATCCTTGCTCATATTCATTCACTCATTTACAAGAATCTACCATCTTCTTCCACATACACAAAGAACAAAAGAGATTGATAAATTTATTACTGAAAAATAAATTTGAATCTGAATCTAGTTTGCAACACATCTGATTTGAGAGAGAGAGACAAAGAGAGAGAGGGATAGATTTGGATAATCACCATTGTTTAGATTCATTTAGTGTCAATCTCACTATATGAAACAAAGGAGGCAGTGATGATATGTCGATTGTGTAGATTGGCGATGGTGATGGTATGGTGTATAGATCGGTGATAGTGGAGATAGTCAGTGACGGTGGCGGCATCTGAATAACAACGATGGTGGTGGTGGTGGTGGTGGGTAGACGACAATGACAGTGGTAACGGTGGCTAGATGGTGACAACGGCGGTAGTGATGGCAAGTGGATGATAGTGGCGGCGACAGTGGTAGACAATGGTGGTGTGAAGCTTTTGAAAAAATGGTAGAGAGAGAGAGAGAGAGAGAGAGAGAAGAAGAAGAAGAAGAAGAAGAAAAGAGAAGAGAAGATAAAAGAATTTTTAAGACCTATTGATGCTTTCAAAATTGCAATAAGACTTAATTGTATTTAAGTCTACTGAATGGAAGTAGTTGGTAATTATCCATTTTCTTTAAACTTAGTGTAATTTACCCATATATATTACCATCAGTAAAAGAGGAATATGAGAATTAGTACTTTTAATTTATTAGTTGTGTAATATCATTTTGTGATGTGAGATTGTAAGCTTAATTTGTATAGAAATGAGTTTAATATTCTTTATGATGTTTGTTTCTCTCCGTATAATGGGTGACAATAATTTTTTAAGAATGAAATATGTTAGTTATCAAATGTCATTGTTGTTATTTTAGTATAAAATTACTATCATTTTAGGACCAAAAAGCCTTTTTGTATAAAACTATTTTATCTTTGATTGCATTTGTTAACAGCATTTTTTATTTTGTTTTTTGTTTTTGGTCTTTTTTTTTTAGAACTTTTCGAGATGACATTTTCATGACGATTCGCATGATGACTAGAATTAATCTTCTAATATTTTTTTGAAAACAAAATTTTTATTTTTAGAAACAAAAAAATTTAGTCTCTAAAATTTTTATATGTTATGGTAAATTTCAAATTCTGATATGCTTAATAATGGATCACCTTATCAACTAGGTGAATCCATTGATCTTGGAATTAAAAATTGTTTATCATTGAAAAGGTTCTTAAAATGACAATAATCTTGTGTGATTAAATTTGAATAGTAATGAAATAAGTCTAAAAACATTATCCAAATCATAAAAACAAAATAAAAAATAAAAAATCACTAAGCCTCCGTTTGGGAAGTTGGTTAGCTTTTTGGCTTTTTTGGCTATTTGAGCCTGGGCTCAAAAGCTTGTTTGGGAAGGACTTTTTGGTTTTTTTGACTTTTTTTGTGAGAGAAGAGTGTAATGATTATGGATTGGATGTGATGTTTTGTCTGTTGTGGCTCAAATAGCCTAACTTTTCCCGAACGACATCTAAGCATAGTATGGTGAGCTCCTAGCATGGTGTAGAAATTTAATAAAAATTTCATATGTGGTTAAGATGTGATTTATAATGTGGTTTAAAGTGTGTTCACATTATTATTTGCACTTGAAAATATTATATATCATTTATTATACTTACTTTTATTTTTATGTACAGTATATAATATTTTTAAATTTTTTAGCGTGTACCTTAAGAATTCATATTAACAAAATTCATAAAGGCAAGGCTCATTAAACCTATGGCTTCGTTTGGAAAAAAAGGTTTGGTTGGGTTGGATTTGGAATTATTTTAGTTAAAAAAATAAAATAGATTTTTTAATTCAATAAGATAAAATATTACATCTAACCCATAATCATTACATTTTTTTTCATAAAAAGTCAAAAAAATTAAAAATTTTTTTTCCAAAACAAAACTTTTTAATCTCAAGCTAAAATAACTAAAAAATCAAAAAAATCAACCCACTATTCAAGCGAACCCATAATTGGTATCTAAATTGTACCATTGTTGTTAACATGATATATACAAACAAACTTACCCTATATTATATATATATATAGGTATATATTTTAAAAATTTATAAGTTGTAGACAGCCTTCGTTTGGCAAGTTAGGTTAGGGTTTTTTTTAGCTATTTTAGTCACAAAAAATAAAATAGACTATTTTAATCACAAAAAATAAAACATCACATCCAACCCATAATTATTACACTCCTCTTTCACAAAAAAAGTCAAAAAAGTCAAAAAGCCAAAAAAATCCTTCCCAAACCAAGCTTTTTAGCTCAGGCTAAAATAGTCAAAAAAGCTAAAAAGTCAAAAAGTTAACACACTTCCCAAACCAACCCAAAGTGGTGTTTTGAAAAGTTAGTAAAAAATTAATTTTTTGATTTTTTAAACTTTTTTTGGGGATTTTTTTGAAAAAAAAAACTAATTTTTTTAACTTAAAAAAATTAAAAAGTTAAAAAGATGACTTTTTAAACTTATTTCCAAAGTTATGTGCATGGAAGACTAGAAGTGCTTTTCAAGAAAAGTCCACAGATTTTCATTTTGAACTTTAATCTGTGCCTTCGTTTGGCATCTTAATCTAGGCCAAAATAATTATAAAATAATAAAATAGATTAAAAATCAATAAAATAAAATATTATCTAAATCATAATTATTATTTTTTTTTTACAAAAGTTAAAAAAATTAAAAAATCTATCCCAAACAAAACTTTTAATCTAGGCTAAAATAACTAAAAAAACTAAAAGTTAAAAAGCCAATTTACATCTCAAATATTGTCATTTTCACTACAATCATAAATGTTATAAAAATATTATTTATTTAATTTAATCTCCTTAAATGAAGTCTTAAATTTTTTATTAAGTGTTTTGACAATACATGATCAACTATTATTATAATTTAAGTCTTCTTTGGTATAATTTATTTTAGTTCATCTTTTTATTTTTTTTAAGTCACATTAATCAATATTTCCTCTTTATTTTTTTACATATTTCTTTTATAAAAAATTAAAAAATATATTTATTTAAGACATTCCAAACCGCTTCTAAACCTGTTGGAAGCGGTGCAATCCGTGTGTCTTCCTCAGGGGTGGGAAGGTCTGGGGTTTGGAGATTCGCTATGCTTTAATCAAAGCATTGCTTGCAAAACAAGCTGGGAGACTATTATCGAATCCCAATTCAATGTTGTCTAGGGTCTTGATAGGGAACTACTGTAACAATCAATGCTGCATAATATAAGGGATTATAAAAATATATATATATTATGAAATATTTTATGAAAATTTTTTATTCTTTAATTAGTGTGTCATATTTTATTATATGTGTAATCTAATAATAAAGAATCCTTCATTATCATATTTATGCTGTGTTTGGTTGGGATTTTTGGGGTGGGATTTGGAAAAGGAATAAAAAATGTAATCCTATTTATGTTTGGTTATAATAAAAAATATATGGGAAAAGAAAGGGGGTGAGAAATAAATAAAGAAATAGGAGACCTTTTAGGATATCAATTCTATTTTATAACCAACACAACCAAACATAGTTGGGATTTGAAATTCTATTAATTCTTTCTCCTTTTCCTTTCATTTCCATTTCCCTTTCCATTTCTCTTTCCAAATCCCCCAACCAAACACAGCGTTATAGGTTTTTTTTCCTAATCCTTAATATTGCTGAGCACGGCTTTATGTTGGTTAAAAATTCTAATAACTCCTCTCGGGAATGGAGAAGTATTTTATGGAGAAAGAAGCTTTTAGCTTCTGGTTTACGTTGGGCTGTGGGCTATGCCAAGGATATTAATCCTATACGCACCAAAAATAAAAAAATAAAAAAAATTAAGATTTTAAAAATAAAAATTTAGAAATAAAATTATTTTTTAAAAATTAAATATCTTTGTTATAAAAAGTGTCGTCATTATATTTTTAATAACAAATATTGAACAATAGTGATGAATTATTATCTTTTTGAAACTAAATTTTTTTCTCAAAAAAAAAAATCATTTTGAGACTAAATTATTTTATCCTTAAAAGTCTATTTATTAATGATATTTTCAAAATTTTGTCACTAAAAACTTTATTTTTTACTTTTGAGATATTTTTTAACGACTATTATCATGATGATGGAAATTGATAGCCAAATATCTTTTATAATAAAATTTTTATTTTTAAAAATTAAAATATTTAATTTTTAAAATTTTTATATCTATATCTATCTATCTATCTATCTATACTATATATATAAACAAATGTAGTGGAGTATAAGAATTCTCCAAACTTTTAATACTAAATTCTTATGGATTCTCTCTCTTACGTGTCACTTCTCAAGTCTCTCCTCCCACTTTTCCTAATTTTTAATCATTTGTCAATTTTCTAAATCTCAAAAGCTAAAAAGATTATATATATTTAAATAAAATGATAAATATTTAAATATGAACAACAAAGAGGTAGAGATAAAAATATAAAATAAATAAAATAAAAAGATAACTATTCAAATTTCAACCACAAAACAATATAAAGAGTCAAATAAAAGATAAAAAAAAATTAACTATATAAAAAATATTATGAGTCAATTAATTATAAAAATAAAAAGTTAACTATTTATATATAAACAATTAAAAAAAATCTCCAAACTCTTAATACTAAATTCTTATGGATTCTTTCTCCTACGTGTCATTTCTCAAGTCTCCCCTCTCACTTTTCCTAATTTTTAATCATTTGTCAATTATCTAAATCTCAAAGGCTAAAAGGATTATACATATTTAAATAAAATGATAAATATTTAAATATGAACAACAAAGAGGTAGAGATAAAAATATAAAATAAATAAAATAAAATGATAACTATTCAAATTTCAACTACAAAACAATATAAAGAGTCAAATAAAAGATGAAAAAAATAACTAAATAAAAAATATTGCGAGTCAATTAATTATAAAAATAAAAAGTTAACTATTTATATATGAACAATTAAAAAAATTAAATAAAAAAAATATTAGGAGTCAAATGATTTTTAAAATAAGAAGGTAATTATGTATATGTGAATAACAAATAAATATACATGAAAAAATATACAAAAATAAAAATATAGCTATTTAATGAAAGTTCAAACAAAAGATAACAAAATATTTAAATAAAAAAAAAGAATAAGATTGGGATATAAATATCCCAAAAAGATGATAATTTTTTTAACGATCTATATTTATCTTTTGTTAGTTTGTTATAGAATTTCTATATATTTCAACTTAATCTTTTTAAAGTTTATCTTTAAGGGGAACTTAATATTTTATCTTTTAAAATCATCAATTACTTATCCATACAAATTTTAAACTTGATAGAATTCCATATATATCTTTTGTTTAAGCATAATCTTTTCAATATAAAAATAAGTTCCTGCAAAATAAACCATGAACAGAAAATTAGGGGGGAAAACAATCAACATTGAGCCATTTCTGATCCCTTTTCAGTGCCTAAAAATCTTAAATATTTGCTTTTACATATGAAATGTGTACTTGCATGAGTTTTTGCATCTGTAAGAAAGTGAGTTCATATAAATGGATATATTTTTTTAAATTTTTTTTTGTTACAATCTGTATTTTTCTTTATTTCTTTCTTTCTGTTAATAATGTGTCATTTAATTGAAATTTTATTCTTTTTTTATATTTATAAAAGCACTGCTATTATCAATTTGTAACTCTCTCTCTTATTGATTATTTGTGTTTAATTTTTTATTTATTTTTATTTTTATTTATTTTTGGTGTAGATGTTAGATTGAAAATGAAGAACACATCAAAATTTATTGGATATGGGTTATACTTTAAATGTATTCATCAGTTGATTTTTTATTGTTGATTATCCTGTTGAAGTAATTCATGATTAAATTTATTTTTAGTAACTTATTTCCTTTGAGAACTAAACCACAAATTTCTTCTTTTTAAAATTTTATTTATTTATTTATTTGGATTCAGAGTTTGAGCAAATGGACAATATCTCATATTTAAAATGTTAATTTTTTTTTGAATAATTTAAATATTTATATTATTTAAGTTTGTCAATTCAAGTTTAACACATTTTCAAACCTTTTTATTTTTTATTTTTTTATAATCATTCCAAACCTATTTGTGTTTAATGAATCTATATAACGAAAAAACAAATAGCATGGAAAAAAATTTTAACCACTAATTGAATATAATGGGAATTAAAATTAATTTTATTTTAATTTATTATATTATATGAGATGATTAATGTAATATCTACTATTCATTAAGCAAAATTAGTGTTACTTTTATTTAATATATTAGTCATTTTGATTAATTATAATATGCCTTTGTTAATCTACTTTTAGTCGTCCGAAGTAATTCTTAGATAAATTAGCTATTATATATGTGATGATTTACTAATGTATGATAGTTTTTTAAAATTTTCAATAATGTGAAATATTAAATATTTTTAATGATGTGAAGTAAGATTTATATATACAAACCAAATAAAAATATTAAGAAATATAAACAAATAGTAAATTTTTTTTTTAGTAATTATTGACTTTCTAAAATCTTGTGCATCGCACAAGTGACCACTAGTGTTATAATAAAAGAAAATATTTAATTTTTAAAACTTTTATATGTTATAATTAGAAAATGATGCCGTCCATATCCATACCCATTGACTAGTAAGGGTCCTTTTGTAGCGTTTTCCGAATTTGAGGGAACACTTTATTGATGGGGAGAACAATTGTTGGAAGTTGAACTTGGTCCGACTTTTTGTTTTTTTATTGCTCATATTCTTGCTATACGCATGCCGATACAATCATGTGAGAACAAACTTGTTTGGAGCCCAATCGAGGGTAGGGAGTGTTGGAATTTTTTTTTTTTTTTTTTAAGTGTGGTTCAACGGTCTACATATTTTTCATTTGTTTTAGTTTTATTTGAATTTTATAATTAGATAAAGTTACTATTTGAGATAAAATTCAATAATTAGAATTTTAATATAATTATTCTTTTAAGATAAGAAGAAAATCTTAATAGATAGGAATTTTTTTGATAGAGTTTATCTGACCATTTTCTCTATAAGGATGAGTGACTCCCCTTACATAATATGAATATTTTTTCATCACTCTAAATTCTATAGTCATCACAATTAAGATAGACAGAGAGAAGAAGGTGAGTCAAGAATTTAAGGTTTAACTATTAAGGATATTTTCTCAACTTCTCCAATTCAATAGCTGACAAAAATATATTCGTTTTATTCTTGAGTTGTATTGAATTCAAGATTCTATAAAGTTTAATTCCGCTTTATTATTATGGTTACATGTACATTAATTTCTTACATGTGATATCAAAGCCTAAATCTTATGAATCAATACACTTTGGAATAATAATTTATTTATGAACCAACCTATACATTCTTTCTCAATGAACCAAAACAAACTGAAATTTTAAATCCAGGGCTTGTTTGGTAACCATTCTATTTTCAGTTTTCAGTTTATATTTACAAAATTTTTAAAAACTATCATAAAAACTTATTTGATAAATTTTTTTGATTTATAAATAGTTGTCTCAATTTATAAATTTGAAAAAAAAACGTAAACTCAAAAAATGAGTTTATGTTTTCAGTTTTCAATTTTTCTTTTCAAATAATTTTTTTTAAATAATTTATTTTCACATAATTTTTTTTCAAATAATTAATTTTTTCTATTAATTTTTTTTCAAATAATTTTTTTTTCAATTAATCTTTTTTTTCAATTAATTTTTTTTCAAATATTTTTTTTTCCTAATTAAATTTTTTTCAATTATTTTTTTTCATTTTTTCAATTAATCTTTTTTTAAAATATTTTTTTAATTATTTTTTTTCAATTAATTTTTTTCCAAATGTTTTTTTCCCAATTAAATTTTTTTTCAATTATTTTTTTACTTAATTTTTTTTCAAATAATTTTTTTCCAATTAAATTTTTTTTCAAATATTTTTTTAATTAATTTTTTTTTCAATTAATTTTTTAATTAATTTTTTTTCAATTATAATGTGTGTGATTTCATTGTCATAAATAATAAAAATAAATATAAATATTTTAGGTCTGAACAAACAAATTTTTTAGTTTATGTTTTTAAAATTTTTTAAATATTTTATTCATACCAAACACATTTATAATTTATATTTTTCTAAAAATAAATAAAAATTAATTTATAAAATTTTAATAAATATAAACCAAAAATATAAACGTTACCAAACACTACAAAGCATTTGCGAACTTGTACTTTCTCCATAAAACTAAGTCATTAAAGAACGCAATTTGCTAGACTCTAATATTTATATTCAGATAGTATTGATGTTTTATTATTTTTTAATGGACTTGACCACTTTCTATTCACCACTTTCTAAGGTTACAATCTGTACCAAAAGCACGTGATACGTGTATTAAAAAGTAATTTAAGAATTTTGTTAAATCGTTTGATCTTTTAAATAAATATATTTATTTAATTGTATTACGTTAGAGAATTATAATTTTACCTTATCTGATTATATACCCTTTATTATTAATATTTATATATTTTTATGATTTAAATTTAATATCATGATATGATTTTATGACATTGAATATTAAATATTGAAGTGATTAATTCATTTATGTGTAATTCTTGTTGACCATCATATAAAATATTCATGATTGTCATATTGCATAATTTGATATATATATATATATATATATTCATGTTCGTCCAGAGTTATTATTATTACCATATAGATAGTTGTAATCACATAAAAGAATTCTAGAAATCATAAAAATAGTGATTTCATTAAATAGTGATTGAATTAATGTTAATTAAATAACTCAAATTAATGAATAGAGAATATTGTTGGTTAGTTCCGTATTCATAAAGTTTATTAATTTAATAGCTACCAAAGTGGTCTAGATTTGTAAAACTTATGAATATAGAAGTACATAAAAGAATTGTTAAAAATGTGACACTAAGGTCGATAATATTCTCAATTGAAGTTATATTCAGGAGATTAAGACTAGCCTAAAGGAGAGTCACTTTCAAATAATTGTGAACTGAGTAGGGTAATGTAACTTATGTAATTTGACATATTAGAATTGAATACCCAAAGGTAACATGACTAACTGAAAAGTTATATAAATTACTTTAGACCTACATAAGTGTTTCTTGACGAGTGAACAATAGATATACCTAAGTTTTGCCTAAAGGAAAGACTTATGTGATATCAATAGTTCATCATTATAATTCTCAAAACTTTAATATTCATATTTTTCTATGTTATTTCAATAATAGTTCCCACCACATTGCACTCTCTTGCATCAAGTGTCCCTCTGCTTACTAGCTCGAAGTTTTTGGAATGGTATGAACATGTTCAGTTTACACTGGGTGTATTGGACCTCGATATGGCATTGCTTGAAGATAAACCTGCAAACATGAATGAATATAGTACTGCAGAACAAGTTGCCCTTTCTGAATCTTGGAAAAGGTCCAATAGACTCACACTACTAGAAAACAGGGCTTTTGAGTCGGCAGCGTGCCGTCGCAAATAGCGGATTTGCCGACGCAAAAACTTTTTGCGACGGCGTTTCGACGGCAACTCAAGCGACGAAAATGGTGGGGTCGCAAAAAGTTTTTGAGTCGGCAATCTGCCGACGCAAAAAGTTTTAATTTTTTGAGACGGTAGATTGCCGACTCAAAAACTGGTTAAATGTTTTAAAAAATTTAACTCATAATTTTCTCATTGAGGCTCCCAAGGTTCGAACACACACCCATTTGGACAATTTGACCCAAGGTCACCAAACTAAATCCACTTCACCACCATACCTCTTTCAGATATTAAACGAGATATATATTATTTATAGTATATACACTCAATATTAATATAAAAGTATATGTATAAATTAATATATTTATTAAATATAATCAAGTAAATATACATATATATTGGCTATAAATTTTTTTTTTTGCTACGGCATCAGTTGCCGACATAAAAAGGTCTAATTTTTTGCGTCGGCACAAATTTACCGACGCAAAAGGTCTATGCCGACTCAAAAGGTCTATCTTTTGCGTCAGTAAATTCAACCGACTCAAATAATGCTATCAAATATTAATTTTTTGTGTCGGCCAACGGTGCCGACACTAAAGGTTTGGTATTTGAGTCAGTAACTCTGTGCCGTCTCAAAAAGGCTACCTTTTGCGACGGTAAAATTTGCCGACTCAAAAAACCGACTCAAAAGGCCCTTTCTTTAGTAGTGTCAATTTGATGTTCATGAAGATGACCATTGCAAATAGCATCAAAACTTCCTTACCTCAAATTGTTAATGCATTGGAATACTTAAAGGCTATTGAGGATCAATTTAGATCTACTGACAAGTCACTTGCTGGCACTATATATTATGGCTGAATTGATAATAATGAAATATGATGGCAACCAAAGAGTTCAGGATCACATCCTCAATATGGCTAACAAAGCTGCAAAGCTTAAAACTTTAGAGATGCAAGTTGATGAAACTTTCCTCGTGCAGTTTATTCTCAACTCACTTCCATCACAGTTTGACGCATTCAAAATTCACTATAAGACCAATAAAGATAAGTGGAGTTTGAATGAGCTGACTAATATGTGTGTTCAGGAGGAACTGCATTGACTGTAACTCATGGAGCTATAAAGGAAAAGAAGGGTAATTTTGTAAAATGAAAAAAAAAAAATCCACCCAAGAAAAAGAATGCGTCTGGGAAAGAAAATCAAGCTCATAATAGTTTCACTGTCAAGTGCTATTTTTGTGGCAAGAAGGAACATGTGAAGAAAGACTGCAGCAAGCAAAAGGCTTGGTTCGAAAAAAAATGTAAGAAATTTTCTTTTGTTTGTTATAAATCAAATCTTGCTGAAGTACTTTCTAACACTTAGTGAATTGACTCTAAGGCCACAGCCCATATTACAAATTCCATGCAGGGATACCTCTCAACTAGAAAGCTGAAGAAAAGTGAAAGATTTGTCTATATGGGGAACCGTCTCAAAGCTGAAGTCGTAGCTGTAGGAACCTATAGACGGGTCATCAGATGGATCTAGAAGACACTTTTTATGTCCTTCAATTTCTAGGAATTTAGTTTCATTATCCAAATTAGATCGTGTTGGATATTCAGTTTTATTTAGTTGTGAAAAATTCAATTTAATGTTTAATTCAATAATGATTGGTTCTGGTAATTTATGTGATTTTTTACGTTAAATCATGAGTGTGAGAACCCGAATATAAAAATTAAGTAAATAATTAAATAATAATATTACAATCTCAAATATTTTGGTGGTGAATTCTAAGGTGCAAATTAAATATTATTGGAGGATCCTTTAATTAATTTTTAAACCTAAAATAAATTTATGGTGAAAGTCATTGATCTAGAAGCAAGATTTATTATTAAAAAAAAAAAATTAGAGAAGAGGGTGTGACTTGAACTCTAGACCATAAAATTAATAAGTTAGGCTCTTACCATTTGAATTGCATGTAACTTATATATGTATTTTGTATATTTATCTATCTATTTGACCTAAGTGTTCCCACAACTAGTATAAAATAAAATAAACACAAACCCTAACTCTTGTTATAATTGTTTTCCACAACACTAGCAGCCCTAGCAGCCGTGGGTTTATGAAGGAAAGAGAGGGGTTTTTCAATCATCAAGATTATTGTTGTAGCCAAGAAGGAGAGCTTTGGGTGTGTTGTGCTGTGTGGCCTCCTAGGTTTTCTTCTCTTCTTTCTTTGTTCTTCATCCTTATTCTATTATTATTTTATTCTTTCATGGAGGTTGTAGGTTTATATATTTTGTATATATATATACTGTTAAGAAATTTGAGGAGTTAAATTCATGTATAAAGATTGGGTATTATTCTTAGTTAAAAATTCTGAGCATAATCACGAACTTTAAAAATCAAGAAACCATATCAAACGGATGAATTTTATTCTGAAATTTTTACAGTAGATTAATTACATATTGAATTGTATATCTGATTTTTTTCATAATTTTTGGGAATCGAAATCCATATAAATTGAGGAATTCAAATCTGTCCAGGAAACCAGTCCAAAACAGTAAATTCGGGAGTGTTGTTCTCTTTGGGTATAAATCCAAAAATTATCAAATTAGTGTCATTAGAACCGGTTACGAGTCTAGTTTCATACGTTTTTGGCCTTGCATTGATTACTTGTGTATATTAAGAGAACCGTCAATTTCTTTAAAGTGCTGCAGAAAACAACCTGTTTGGATATAATAAATTGTAGATAATTATTTTGATAAGAAAATCAAGTGAAACCAATTGGGTTTGAAACTTAGGATATATTAGATCATATCTGGAGGTTATTGGAATTTTTCGAATAGCGTGGAGTGGGTTTTGTAATTTTGAAAGTTAGCGAATAGATTGGGAAAACTAGTTTAAAACACTGTTTTATCTTAAAGTTATTTTTTGTTAAGTTTCGATCGGAACCTATGTCTTGGGTGATTTTAGACCTTGAAGAACATGAACTTAGATAATATTTAAGAGTAACGGTGAGTTGGGTTGAGCCGTATTAGTGCGCTTTAGTTGAGGTTACTTAGTTTATTATTCTTTAGTATTTTTAAATTAGTAGTGACGTATAGTTTTCATATTGGTTCAGGACACTAGTTGGACTTCCATACTTTATTCGAGGATTATACTATTTCGTTTTCAGGTGAGTAGTTTCATGCTACATATTTTTATAAATGTTCCCCTACCCTGAACTGTTGGAAAAATTAAATTGTTGTTTCATGATTAAACTGTTTTGATAAATTATTATATTATCGATTGAATCAAATTATTTCTAAAACATGTGTGAACTTGGCATACTGTAAACTATTTGTTTTGGTCTCATGTTTATAATGATGAACTACCATGTTTTGCGAAACTGATGTGTATTGATTATTGGGACCATGAGTGTATTTAGTCCAGGGAAATTATTCCACTGTGTGTGGTGACTCTGGCCACTAGGGAACAGATCCGGGTTGGGCCGTGATGACTCTAGTGCTCAACGATTGTAAGGAACAGACCTTTAAAAACAACTAGGTGACCTTCAATCGGATCGTCTTTGAGAAAAGGCCCAGGTGCCACCCTGAGGATGACTCTTAGTTCGGTATTGGATCCAACGGGGCTTATAGCCTGAGAAATGTGTGGCAGATTATTTGTTTTTATTGGTACCCAGAAAATTATTGGTGTTCATGTTATAATCTGTTTTAAGTGAAAAATGTCGTTTATCATGTTCTTGCGAGACATGAGTATTTTAAGTGTTGAATTGTGGAACCTTCTTTTTGAAACAGATTGTATTTACCAAACTGTATGCCAATCTAGTTTCTGTGATATATATCTTATTTTGGAATTGAACCCTGTTTTCAAAACTGTATTTACTATCCATGTTGCTACTCACTGAGCTATCAGCTGACTTAGTTGTTTACCATTTCCAGGTGTTAGAAGGACTTAGAGTGGACTCATGGCGTAGCGGGGACTCAATTGCATGGACCTCTAGGGCATTCCTTTAGTTTAGAGTGTTATGTCAAGTTTGTGCATATTTATATTTATTCTTATCGAAGTTCATTTAGGATTATTTTTGATATGTGGGTTGTTTATATCCCATAAGTTTGGATGGTTTTTGATTACGGTTGATTTTGCCGTTTATAATTGTGACATGTCTGGATTGAGTTTTGGTTATTTATTATTGGACTATTGTTCAATTGTTCAAGGTGAAATTGAATGCGTGTTTAGGCTTACGTGTGCCTTGGGCTAAGGCCCTGTGGGCCACGGCCGGTCATGCCCGGATTTAGGGTGTGACAATTGTGGTATCAGAGCTGTAGATTTATCGAGTTACATATCTTGCATTTCATCATTTAGACGAGGTCCGAGTCCTTATAGTCCTTAGTAGTGTTTGGTTAAGTTAGTTTTGTTTAAACTTGTGTTGAATCTTTCTTGATTTCAGTTTGAGGTTAAGCGTTGGTACCTAGATATTTACACGGATTTTTGATTCTTTGTGAGCCTTTGATGTTTGTATTACCGTGTGTAATCCATTAGGAGAAACAGTAGTGTTGAGAGATGTCTGTAGATCTTGTCAGATAAAGATGGATGGTAGGATTTTTCTGGTGGATTTGATTTCCTTAGAGGTGAAGGATTTTGATGTGATTTTGAGTATGGATTTGTTGACGAAGCATCACGCCTCTGTTGATTGTTTTAGAAAGATGGTAGTTTTTGCTATGTTGGGACAACTTGAGTTTTTCTTTTAGGGAGATAAGAAAGGGTCTTCTATCTGATTTACTTCTTCCCTTTAGGCTAATCTAATGTTAAGTAAAGGGTGTCATGATTATTTAGCTTGTGTGGTGAGTATCAAACAACCAGAGTAGAAGTTAGAGGAGTTGCCTGTAGTGAGTGATTGTGTTGATGTTTTTCTAAAGGATCTACCTAGATTTCCTCTAGATCGTGAGGTAGAATTTTCCATTAACTTGGTCCCTGACACAACACTTATTTCTAAAGTGCCCTATAGAATGGCGCCGTTGGAGTTGAGGGAGTTACAAACTCAGTTATAGGAGTTGTTAGACAAATGTTTTATTAAGCCTAGTGTTTCACCTTGGGGAGCGCCTGTGTTGTTTGTGAAGAAGAAGGATGGGTCTATGAGATTGTGTATTGATTATAGAGAGTTGAATAAAGTCACAGTGAAGAATAGGTATCCTTTGCCACGTATTGTTGACCTATTTGACCAATTGCAGGGAGCTTAGATATTCTCTAAGATGGACTTGAGGTCAGGCTATCACCAGTTGAAAGTAAGGGATGAAGATGTTCTTAAGACCGCTTTTAGAACCTGTTATGGACATTATGAGTTCTTAATGATGCCTTTTAGTCTCACAAATGCAACAGCCGCATTCATGGATTTGATGAACAGAGTATTCAAACCCCAACTAAATAAATTTGTGGTAGTGTTTATTGATGACATCCTAATTTATTCGAGTAAAGAGAAGCATGAGCAGTATTTGAGGGTAGTATTTTAGATCCTTAGGGAGAAGAGATTGTGTGCAAAATTTAAGAAGTGTGAATTCTAGTTGAGCAGTGTATCCGTTTTGGGTCATATGGTGAGTAAAGATAGGGTATCTGTGGATAGCACAAAGGTGGTAGAAAATCGTTGATTGGCCACGACCTACTTCTGTGATAGAGATACGTAGCTTTCTAGGGTTTGCTGGATATTATAGACAGTTTGTGGAAGGATTCTCCCGTATTGCTTTGCCATTTATAAACCTCACTAGGAAAGAGGTAAAGTTTGAGTGGAATGATGATTGTGAGTGTAGCTTCCAAGAGTTTAAACAAAGGTTGATATCAGCTCCAATCCTTGCCTTATCTACTAATGGTGGTGGTTTTGTGATTTATAGTGATGCTTCACGATAGGGTTTAGGATGTGTGCTCATGCAACATGGGAAGGCGATTGCTTATGCGTCACGATAGCTGAAAGTACATGAGAGAAATTATCCTACGCATGACTTGGAGTTAGCAATAGTGATTTTCGCTCTTAAGATCTGGCGACATTATTTGTATGGAGAGTCATGTGAGATTTACACTGATCATAAGAGTTTGAAGTATATTTTCACACATAAGGAACTAAATTTGAGGCAAAGAAGATGGCTTGAGTTACTAAGAGATTTTGATGTGAATGTTTTGTATCATCCAGGGAAGGAAATGTGGTGGCGGATGCCTTGAGTAAGAAGGTCGCAATTGGAGATACATCTGCTTTGTGTATTAAGAGTTGTTTTATGGAAGACATGAGACGTTGAGGCTTGAGGTTGTTACGCCTAGTGATAGGGCTGATTGTAGTCAATTGATAGTTCAGCCGACCTTGAGAGAACGTATTTGTTTAGCTCAGGAGATTGACCCCCAGTGTGAGCGTATTGAAAGAGAGATGACAGAGGGTAAACATATAGACTTTGTGGTTAGTGATGATGGGTTGCTTAAATTCCGTAGCCGAATTTGTGTTCCTGCTGGTGGTGATTTGAGGAAGGAGATTATGACGAAGGCACATAGTTCTAGTTATAGTTATAGCATTCATCATAAAAGTACTAAGATGTATCGGGATCTTTGTGAACATTTTTGGTGGAATGGTATAAAGGGAGATATTGCAGAATTTGTGGCTCAGTGTTTGGTGTGTCAACAGGTTAAAGTAGAACATCAGAAACCTGCGGGAAAACTACAACCCTTACTTATACTAGAGTGGAAGTGAGATCATATTACCATGGATTTCGTGTGCGGATTACCTCGTACTAGTAGTAGTCTCAATGCAGTTTGGGTAGTTGTTGATAGATTAATCAAGTCATCACATTTTATTGCAGTATGGATGAACTATTCTCTAGCTCGATTTGCACAGTTGTATGTGAAGGAGATTGTTAGATTGCATGGCGCACCTGTGTCAATAGTGTAAGATTAGGACCCTCGTTTTGTGTCTAAGTTTTGGGGTGCCTTACAATCAGCTATGGGTACTCGGTTAAATTTTAGTTCAGCTTATCACCCTCAAACAGATGGGCAATCAAAGAGGACTATTCAAACCCTTGAGGATATGTTTAGGGCTTATGCTTTGGAGTGGAGAGGTAATTGGGATGATTATTTGCCGCTTATGGAGTTTGCACATAATAATAGTTATCATTCTAGTTTGGCAGTAGCCCCTTATGAGGCTTTGTATGGAAGGAAGTGTAGGTCTCCTTTGTGTTGGTATGAGGTTGGTGAAAGGCAAATGTTGGGACCTGATTTGGTGGAGGATGCTACATAGAAAATTATCACCATCAGAGAGAGATTATTGACAACTCAGAGTAGAAAAAAAAAAGTTATGCTGATCATCGTATGAGAGACTTAGAGTTTCATGTGGGGGATATGGTATTCTTGAAAGTATCACCATGGAAAGGAGTCATCAGGGTTGGAAATAAATGAAAGTTGAGTTCTAGTTACATTGGACCATTTGAGGTATTAGGGAAGGTTAGTGAGGTTGTGTACCGTGTTGTTTTACCCCCTTGGTTGGCAGGAGTGCATAATGTGTTTCACGTGTCTATGCTGAGGGAATATGTGCACAGTCTGTCGCATGTGATAGATTATGAGCCGCTTCAGATTAGAGAGGATTTTTCGTATGAGGAGATACCTATTCAGATTTTGGATTCGAAAGAGAAAAGGTTGCATACAAAGGTCATTAAATTGGTTAAGGTACTGTGGCGTAATCATCTAGTTGAAGAGGTGACTTGGGAACGCGAGGGCGAGATGCGCGGGAAGTATCCACATCTATTCTCATGATTTACTCAGGTTAGTTTCGAGGACGAAACTTTTTTTTAGGAGGGGAGAATGTGAGAACCCGAATATAAAAATTAAGTAAATAATTAAATAATAATATTACAATCTCAAATATTTTGGTGGTGAATTCTAAGGTGCAAATTAAATATTATTGGAGGATCCTTTAATTAATTTTTAAACCTAAAATAAATTTATGGTGAAAGTCATTGATCTAGAAGCAAGATTTATTATTAAAAAAAAAAAAAATTAGAGAAGAGGGTGTGACTTGAACTCTAGACCATAAAATTAATAAGTTAGGCTCTTACCATTTGAATTGCATGTAACTTATATATGTATTTTGTATATTTATCTATCTATTTGACCTAAGTGTTCCCACAACTAGTATAAAATAAAATAAACACAAACCCTAACTCTTGTTATAATTGTTTTCCACAACACTAGCAGCCCTAGCAGCCGTGGGTTTATGAAGGAAAGAGAGGGGTTTTTCAATCATCAAGATTATTGTTGTAGCCAAGAAGGAGAGCTTTGGGTGTGTTGTGCTGTGTGGCCTCCTAGGTTTTCTTCTCTTCTTTCTTTGTTCTTCATCCTTATTCTATTATTATTTTATTCTTTCATGGAGGTTGTAGGTTTATATATTTTGTATATATATATACTGTTAAGAAATTTGAGGAGTTAAATTCATGTATAAAGATTGGGTATTATTCTTAGTTAAAAATTCTGAGCATAATCACGAACTTTAAAAATCAAGAAACCATATCAAACGGATGAATTTTATTCTGAAATTTTTACAGTAGATTAATTACATATTGAATTGTATATCTGATTTTTTTCATAATTTTTGGGAATCGAAATCCATATAAATTGAGGAATTCAAATCTGTCCAGGAAACCAGTCCAAAACAGTAAATTCGGGAGTGTTGTTCTCTTTGGGTATAAATCCAAAAATTATCAAATTAGTGTCATTAGAACCGGTTACGAGTCTAGTTTCATACGTTTTTGGCCTTGCATTGATTACTTGTGTATATTAAGAGAACCGTCAATTTCTTTAAAGTGCTGCAGAAAACAACCTGTTTGGATATAATAAATTGTAGATAATTATTTTGATAAGAAAATCAAGTGAAACCAATTGGGTTTGAAACTTAGGATATATTAGATCATATCTGGAGGTTATTGGAATTTTTCGAATAGCGTGGAGTGGGTTTTGTAATTTCAAAGTTAGCGAATAGATTGGGAAAACTAGTTTAAAACGCTGTTTTATCTTAAAGTTATTTTTAGTTAAGTTTCGATCGGAACCTATGTCTTGGGTGATTTTAGACCTTGAAGAACATGAACTTAGATAATATTTAAGAGTAACGGTGAGTTGGGTTGAGCCGTATTAGTGCGCTTTAGTTGAGGTTACTTAGTTTATTATTCTTTAGTATTTTTAAATTAGTAGTGACGTATAGTTTTCATATTGGTTCAGGACACTAGTTGGACTTCCATATTTTATTCGAGGATTATACTATTTCGTTTTCAGGTGAGTAGTTTCATGCTACATATTTTTATAAATGTTCCCCTACCCTGAACTGTTGGAAAAATTAAATTGTTGTTTCATGATTAAACTGTTTTGATAAATTATTATATTATCGATTGAATCAAATTATTTCTAAAACATGTGTGAACTTGGCATACTGTAAACTATTTGTTTTGGTCTCATGTTTATAATGATGAACTACCATGTTTTGCGAAACTGATGTGTATTGATTATTGGGACCATGAGTGTATTTAGTCCAGGGAAATTATTCCACTGTGTGTGGTGACTCTGGCCACTAGGGAACAGATCCGGGTTGGGCCGTGATGACTCTAGTGCTCAACGATTGTAAGGAACAGACCTTTAAAAACAACTAGGTGACCTTCAATCGGATCGTCTTTGAGAAAAGGCCCAGGTGCCACCCTGAGGATGACTCTTAGTTCGGTATTGGATCCAACGGGGCTTATAGCCTGAGAAATGTGTGGCAGATTATTTGTTTTTATTGGTACCCAGAAAATTATTGGTGTTCATGTTATAATCTGTTTTAAGTGAAAAATGTCGTTTATCATGTTCTTGCGAGACATGAGTATTTTAAGTGTTGAATTGTGGAACCTTCTTTTTGAAACAGATTGTATTTACCAAACTGTATGCCAATCTAGTTTCTGTGATATATATCTTATTTTGGAATTGAACCCTGTTTTCAAAACTGTATTTACTATCCATGTTGCTACTCACTGAGCTATCAGCTGACTTAGTTGTTTACCATTTCCAGGTGTTAGAAGGACTTAGAGTGGACTCATGGCGTAGCGGGGACTCAATTGCATGGACCTCTAGGGCATTCCTTTAGTTTAGAGTGTTATGTCAAGTTTGTGCATATTTATATTTATTCTTATCGAAGTTCATTTAGGATTATTTTTGATATGTGGGTTGTTTATATCCTATAAGTTTGGATGGTTTTTGATTACGGTTGATTTTGCCGTTTATAATTGTGACATGTCTGGATTGAGTTTTGGTTATTTATTATTGGACTATTGTTCAATTGTTCAAGGTGAAATTGAATGCGTGTTTAGGCTTACGTGTGCCTTGGGCTAAGGCCCAGTGGACCACGGCCGGTCATGCCCGGATTTGGGGTGTGACAATGAGTTTGCACAATCATTAGTAACTCCACATTGGTCTAATTAATGAAAAATCCTCAATTTTGTGGCATAGATAGGGGTGTAATTTTGGCCCGTGACCCGTAGTGGGCCTGGCCCGTTAAGGCCCGAGGCCTTGGGCCAGAGCCAGAGCCAGAGCCATCGTTTTGAAACCCAGCCCGGCCCATTGGCCTGCTCAAGGCTCGTCTAAAAGCCCGGCCCGCCCGATGCCCAGTGTTATTTTTAATGGAAAATAATAAAATTTTGGTAAAAAAAATAAAAAAAATAAAAAAAAATTGTTTAGGCCTACCCAAAGCCCGAGCCCAGGCCTAAGCCCAAGGGCTCGGCCCGAGGCCCAAATACCCCTGGGCCTGGGCTTGGGCCTAGGCCTAGTTTTTTGGCCCGTGGGCTGGCCCGACTCGATTTTTGGCGAGAGCCCGCAAGGCTCGACATGGGCCGGGCCAAAATTACACCCTTAGGCATAGATGGTTGGGGCATATCTCTAGAAATAGAATTGAAAAATTAGTAAAGAACGAGATTTTGGAAAACCTAGACTTCACTGATTTTGAGATATGTATGGATTGTATCAAAAGAAAGCAAACTAAACAAACCAAGAAAGGTGCCACAAGAAGTAATGAGCTTCTTGAGATAATTCATACAGATATTTGCCGGCCATTCAACATCCTATGTCTTGGTGATGAAAAATATTTCATCACATTTATAGGTGATTTTTCATGTTATGGATGTGTGTATCTAATTCATAAAAAGTCTCAAGCTATTGACATCCTTGAGGTGTACATAATTAAAGTTGAGAGACAATTAGATGGAAAGGTTAAAAAATTGAGATCAGAAAGGAGTGGTGAATATTATGGGAAATATGATGAGTCAAGCCAAAATCCTAACCTATTTGTCAAATTCTTAGAAAAGAAAGGCATTCGTGCTTAATATACAATGCCTGGTACGCCACAGTATAATGGAGTTGTTGAAAGACGTAATCGTACACTTAAAGATATGATTAGGAGTATGTTAAGTCACTCAATTGTACCCATTTCGCTGTGGGGTGAAGTTTTAGAGACTGCAATATATATCTTAAATAGGGTTCCTAGTAAGGCGGTCCCAACACTTCCTTTTGAGTTGTGGACTAGTAGGAAATCTAGTTTGAGAAACTTACATATTTGGGATTGTCTAGCAGAGGCAAGAATCTTTAACCCACAAGAGACAAAAGTTGGATTGAAGAACAACATCCGGATATTTCATTGATTACCTAGACAAGTCTAAAGGGTACAAATTTTATTGTCCTAATCATAGTACGAGGATAGTGGAGACTAGTAATGCTAGATTCCTAAAGAATGGTGAAATTAGTGGGAGCGAGAAAACACGAGTGGTGAATTTTGAAAAAATTAGGGTGAATGTACCAACATTTGACCCTTATCAAAAAATTGTTGTTCCTCAGACTATTCCACAGGCTGAGGGAAACGAATAACATAATGAAAATCCTTCACCACCTCATGTTTCACCACTTCATGAAGATACCACCATTCAAAATACTGTAGAACTACCACAACCGGCAGTTCTGAAAAGATCTCCAATGGAAAAAAAAGCCTGCCACTACAGATGATTACATGGTGTATCTACAGGAATCTGATTTTGATATTGGGATTAATAAAGATCCAGTCTCATTTTCACAAGTCATGAATAATGATGATTCTACTAAATGGGTCAATGTTATAAATGAAGAGTTAAAATCTATGGAATTGCCTAATAATTGTAAAAAAATCGGGTGTAAATGGGTTTTCAAGACCAAGAACAATGCAAAAGGCAATATCGAACGATTTAAAGCCAGACTTGTTGCTAAAGGTTTTACTCAAAAAGAAAGTATAGAAGGTTATGAGAT
Organism: Camellia sinensis; assembly: GCF_055761805.1. Lineage (NCBI taxonomy): Eukaryota > Viridiplantae > Streptophyta > Magnoliopsida > Ericales > Theaceae > Camellia > Camellia sinensis. The sequence goes on from NC_138970.1 coordinate 60,045,663, forward strand.
GTCTTCAGGGAACAAAGGATTATATGCTCACCTATAGGAGATCAAAACAATTGGAAGTGAGCGGATACTTAGACTCATATTTTGCTGGTTGCCTTGATAGTAGAAAATCGACATTAGGTTTTGTTTTTCTACTAGTTAGTGGAGCAATTTCATGGAAGAGTGTGAAGTAGTCCACTATTGCTTCATCTACTATAGAGGCTGAGTTTGTGGCATGCTTTGAGGCTACAAATCATGCTTTATGTTTGTGAAATTTCATCTCAGGACTTGGTGTTGTTGACTTAATCGCCAAGCTGCTGAAGATATATTGTGACAATACCAAAGCAGTTTTCTTCTCTAAGAATGGAAAGTACTCCAGTGATTTCAAACACATGGAAGTAAAGTACTTACTTGTTAGAGAAAGAGTCCAGAAACAACAAGTGTTAATTGAAAACTTAAGCACCTATTTTATGATTACTGATCCATTCACAAAGAGATTACCACCAATGACATACAAAGAGCATGTTATCAGGATGGGTCTTTTAAGCAACCCATGATGTGTATGGTTAATTTTGAGTGCTTATTTTTATTTGACACTATTTGGGCAATAATAATTTTGTTTCTATTTTCCTATTTCTAAAAGTGTGTGTACACATTAATTTGAATATTAATAAACAGGGAATGCCTTAACAATACAAATTACAGGGGCCTTTCAGGCAAATAATTACATATCCCGATAATGGACTGGGTTAGTGAAGGTTATCGATGGTGTGGTGCATAGAAGGAAATATAACATAAAATGTTATATAACCACTACGACTCACATTGGTGATTTGAAGTAATCATAGTATTATAGTTTCTAATATATCTGAACTTATTAGCTATTTTTTAAAAATTCGTGATCTTGTGTCAAAGTTTTTAGTGTGAAATCTAATGAGTCAATTTTTTTTTTTTTTTTTTTTTTGTAAATTGCATATTTTTATATAACCAGTACAGTATTCCAAAGTATATCATTAATCTTCAATTTTTAATTTTAAAATTTTAAATTTTAAGAGTTTTCAAGATGCAATGTTTTGACAAGTCAAAAAAGTTGAACATGAAGCTCACCTAATATGTGGCTTCCTTTAATTAATTATTTTAAGGATCTTTGGATATTAATTAAAATAATTATTAAGATTAAATTACATTGACGTCTTCTTTGTATTTTTTTGACTAGTATATTCCATTCTCTATAATTTGGAAAGATAATTTATTTGTTGTTGAGTTTATTTGGATAATTTATTTGTTGCTGAATTTATTTTACATTCTACATATATTCGTCTAATAAATGTTATGTATATGGTAAGATTTATTATATTTAAAATAATAATAAAATTTATTACACTAGAAAAACATGATATCTAACATCTCTTTCTAACTTTTAGTAATAAGAGAGGTTTATAATATTTTTTTTATAGTCTAAGGTCCCTCACCCATACCTACTATCTCATTCTCTCTCCTCCCTCTCTTTCAACTTTTACTGTGTGTGGATTCAGCATGCTTACTCTCGCTGAGAGTCAAATACTCAAAGCTCTCGGTCCTTACGACTATGACGATGTTTGCGACGACTATGACGGTGTTTGCACTCAATGATTTGCCGATCTTCGTTGCTGGACACTCGTACATATATGATTTGAGGCTTCATATTGTGCCAAATAGGCGGTTGATGGAAGCTAATCTGGAGAGTTTGGCAGCGGTGACGGTGTTGCTGACAATGGAAAAGGTTAGACAAAATTAGAATATATGATTGCATAAAAGATTCCAATTAAGCTAATAGGGTTTTGAGAAGAAGAAAAAAAGAAAAAAAGAAAAGAAAAAAAGAAAGTGGGTTTGACATAAACTGGATTGGTATGGAGAGAACAAGAAGAAGATCAAAAAAAAACTAAATCCAATTAAAACAAAATCTTTGAAAGCAAAATCAACAGTCAGATAAATAGGAGAATATGTAAAATATTGAAATTGGATGCGGATTTGAGTATAAAATATTAGAAAAAAAATCAAAAATCAAAGAAAGCTCATATATATTGAATATTCTTTGCTTGCAGTCACCTTTCAGTGAGAAAATTGGAAATGGATAAAGGCGAGATGCATCGAACACTTTGATGACTTTTTATTATTATTATATATATTTCAATTATTAGTTTGCTAACCTGTTGAGTGTGCCCTGGAGCTTATTGTAGTTGCCATTCTTTGATTATTATATATATTTCAATTATTAGTTTACTAACCTGTTGAGTGTGCCTGGAGCTTATTGTAGTTGCCATTCTTTGAGTAGAGGGAGAGAGAAATTTTAATTTAGAAAATTTTAAAACACATAGAAATTTTGTGTTTTGAAATTTTTTTATTTGAAATTTCTCTGAGTTGTAAAGTTTTGAAATTTCTTTGGTTTTAAAACACAAAGAAATTTGAAAACACATTTGCATCACTTGTTGAATTACTTCCCTTATAGAGGGAAGAATTAAAGGGTTGATAAGAAATTATTTCATTTTTTTTCTTCTCTCTTCTCTGTACAATACACAGAGAAATTGCTTCAAACCAGAGAAATTTCCAAAATACAGAGAAAATATAAAAAAAATCTCTAAATTTCTTTAAGTTAGGGGAAATTTTTCTGAGTTGAAATTTCTTTGAATTTCTCTGAGTTTGACCAAAATTTCTCTGAGTTGGGCGAAATTTCTTTAAGTTTGGGTGAAAATTTTGATTGATTTTCTCTGGCATCTGAATTTTTCCTGACCCATCAAGTTATGTTATTTGTTTGATTTTCACTGGTTAGTTGTGTCCTTGTGTGTAATTTTCCTCTTAAGATGAATTTTCTCTGGCATCACAATTTTCTATAAATACATTGGATTCATTTTACTCTATATGTCTTGCTTGATTTTCTATAGCTAGTTGTCTCTTTGATTTTTTCTCCAATTTTTCTAGCATTTTAATTTTCCCTGCTCACATTAAACTCCCACTAATTTGTATTGTTTGTTTGATTTTCATTGATTAATCGTTCCTTGAGTTGAATTTTCTTTACCATTTGAATTTTTCCTGAAAACATCAAAACTCTCACTAATTTAGGTTACTCGTTTGATTTCACTGATTAATTGTCTCCTTATGTGTAATTTTTCCTTTGAGATGAATTTTATCTGCCATGAAGCTAACCCATTTAGATTAATTTTCTCTGAATACATTAGATTCTCTCTCTCTCTCTATGTCTCGCTTGATTTTCTCTGACTAATTGTCTATTTGATTTTCTTTCAAATTTTCTTTGACATTTAGATTTTTCCTGCCCACATTAAGCTCCCACTAATTGATATTGCTTGTTTGATTTTCACTGGATTTCTAGCTTCGAATTTTATTTTTGATCTTTTAAGATGTGTGGTATTTGCTGTTTTTTAAACTGTAATTAGATTTTGTATTTTAAATTCTTTGATGAACTTAGCATGATGTTTTCTTATAAAAATGATAGAAAAATTGGTTTGTGAGTAGCTCACTTTTCTTTGTAATTTTCTTTGATTTGTTCAAAACACAGAGAAAATTATGAGCAAATCAGACAAAATTAGTCAAAACACAGAGAAATTTGTAAGCAAACTAGAGAAATTTCAAACAAATTTTTCTGCATTTCAAAATTTCTCTGAATTGAAATTTCTCTATTTCAAAATTTCTGTCACGACCCGCTCCTCGTACCCAAGGGTTAAGTATCGTGATGGCCAGTTACTGAAGTTACCTCCGACCAATTCTTGAACAAATTTATAAACGCGAGCGGAAATAATATTTAAGTGAGGGTACCAAAATAATCATCGGAGTTTCTATTTTTATTACAAAGTTTATTGATCAAAAAGGCCAATATTTACATATAAAAATATCATAAAAGTGCTGTGTGTGTCTATTCCGCAACCTTGCGTTTAAAACTTTCTAAAAGCTATTTCTGAATTACATTGTTTTCTGAAAATTAGTAAATAGCTATAATCACATGGCAGAGTGAGAAATATTATGCTAAGAGTATAAGGAATACAAAATAACGATGGATAGTTATGTAATTAAAATATTTAAGATAACTTAGTCTGAACAAATAATCATTTAAGTAGCAAAACTGAGATTATGTAAATAAATAACCATAACCAAGGTACCAAACAGAACAAAACAAAGGTCATAGGAGTGACAGTCAGAACAGAGGTACGAATTCAATAAGTGGCTTGTACGGATTATAAAGGTGGCTCATACAATAGTGTAGCACTTATCTCCACACAACACTTTGCTCCGCACAGAACAGAGATCAATAGATCCATGACAATAGAGGGCTACAAAGTGACCAAACGGAAGCCGATGATTATTTAAGTCCCCCAAGGCATGAGACTCCCATGGTGGTACTTACAAAATATAATTGTTTATAAGGTTATAGTCAAATATTCTTTAAAATTTAAACAAACATATCCATGGATTTCATTTTAAACAAATGGAGTTCAGAAATTAATCCACGTAACTGAAATATTTATAAAACATAACTTGTGTTAATATAAGTAATAAAATACAACTTGTATAAAATAAATTATGATAACTCAAAACATTCGTAAAATATATTATGGAAACTCAAGGTATAATATAACTCACCTTAATATTGACTCTTAACCTTACTCCACTATCACAACCTTCCTACTATAAGTTCCTACTACCAGCAACTTACGTGCCTCTCTTCGTCTCTTTTTTTCCTTTTCTTTTCACATAGTTGATCACCTCCTCCCTATAGGTAAAAGCCTCATGAGTCCAACACGTGGCAGCTCAATCCCTTCCTAGATTTAATCATAAATTACATGGATTTATACTTATCTTTAATAAATATTTAAGATAATTACACTTTGACCTAATTTTCTAATATACCTATATAAATAAATTAATCCCTAATTAAATTACATTCTGTCGTATGCCAACAGAAAATTAATTATTTATTTTACTACCACACCCATTATTATTATTATTATTATTGTTATCAATATTATTATTTATTTACTCTTACTTTTATATTTATTTATTTACTATCTTTAACTTTAATTTGGCCCAACTAGTATTATAATTTCATATTTCTGTTAATTTGGCCCCAAATAATAATCGCTAATTAATCACATATTTGATAATCCAATGTCAAATTATATTTTGTATTTATTATTATTTATTTAAGAGACAACTTAAATTTTCGGATTGTTACAATTTCTTTGTAAAAATTTAAGAGATCCCAACTAATATGAAAATATTTTATATTCTTTATATTATAAAATCTTAATATGAGGGATCTTAAAAAAAATTTCCTAAAAACAAATAGGAAGAGAAGAATTACTTTAAAATATTTGGGTGATATATAAGAGTTTCTTTTCGAAAATTACATTTCGCAAATTACATTTTGCGAGATTTCGATCGCATGATGAATATCCCCTCACATTAAGCTGTCATTACTTACGAGCTTTAGAAAATACTACTAAAATTTATAAATAAATACATTGTTTGACATGTCGATGAGAATTAGAGGGTAATTTTACCCAATTATTAACACCAGATAATGAGGGTAGAATTAAGATTTCATTTCTTATGTTTTAATAAATGTATAGTTTTTCCACACACAAAATTGGGCATAAGCCTCTCACCTAAGCTGGACCACAATTATGTTTTAATAAATAAATAGTTTTTGACTAATAGTTTTTCAAAATTTCTTATTATCAAAATAAGGGACGAATATGTATTTAAAAAAAAAAAAAAAATCACTGCGACTTATGAGTACATAAGTCCCTAATCTCTAAATAGGCTGTGTGTCTTACTGGGCTGTGCAAATTTCTAACCCAACCCAACCCAACCCAAATTGGATAGTCACGACTCACAAAGGAACGTTGGTAATTGGGTTCCACTAGTCCAAAGTCCAAACCAATAGTTAGTTTTTGTAGGAATGAGCCCAAAGAAGTGATAAATAAAAATGAAGGAAAATCACTAAAAAAAAATTGAGTTTGACACTTGTAACCAAAGAAATTTTTAATTTTGATAATATAAATCTTAATTTTTTAATTTGTGTTTAATTTAATCCATTTGCTTATTTTCCTTAAGTAGAATTGATCCCAAAAAAATGATATTTTAGACAATTTTTTGTACAATTTGATTACTATAAGAAAAAATAATAATAATAAAATTGACAATTTTGGCATAATTATATTAACGTCCCTTTTAATAAAATTAAAGAGACAGAAACTAATGCATATGGTGTAAAGACATAAAGATAAATAAGAAAAAAAATTTATATTTCAATGTAAAAATAACAGTACCACAAATTATTGATGAAAATATGACTAGATATTTTATAAATTACACCTTTAAGGACACCTGATACAATTATGCCGAGACTATAAATCCTATTTTAACTTTCTTTTTTTTAATTTTTAAGAGAAGTCTATGTATTTTATTTTATTTTATTTTAATGTTGTAGATAATTTTATAGACCGACATTTGAAAAGCCTCTCTCTCTCTCTCTCTAAACTCAGTGCATCTCTTTCTAAGTTTCCCTCCTTAAGCCTTCTATTGGGTGTGTCGCTTAGGGTGGGGAGATGTTTTAGCTGTTGGTCTCCTCTCTCCTCCTCGCACCAAAGTTTTCTCTTTTTCTTTGTCTTTTTATTTAATAATATTGGAAATTTGTCCTTACAATCTTTTTGACGCCGCCACTACCACACCGCCACCAGGTCTGCCACCTTCCCACCTCCATGGATCCGCTCTCACTAGATCTGTCTCATCTCCTTTAGATCTATTTCTAATCATCGATGTGGGTGTCGTCTATCTCTCTTTCCAATGTTCTGAATATGATGTTTGGCTTATGCCTAAACTTTCACCTTTGCGTCCAAAGCTTTAAGATCTAGTTTTAAATCTTCTCATAATCCGAAAATTGATACTATTTAATGCATTCGTTTCACGTTAGGCGGCTGTCTTAACCTCAATATTCTATCTTAATTAGTAAAGATAAGGTCTTTAGATTTTAAGTTGAAGGTTGCAGTGTAATAGAACTTTGGATGCGTTTGGCAACTTGGATTTGATTGCTTTTGGTTTGTTTTTTTAATATATTTTTTATTGTTTACAATAATAATCCTTCCTAAGTGGAGGTTGTGTTCCTCTTTTGTGAGGGGTTTTTCTCCTCCTCTATAGAGGTTAGGATTCTTCCTCCTATATATGAAAGTTTGTTATTTTTTTATGAGATCTTTTACTACCGTTGTATGAAATTGATCTAATTTTTTTATCAGTTTTGCGATGAAAATTTTCTTTATGATCTAAAAAAAAAGAGAATAAACTACCAATAGGTCTTAACAATTAAACTTAATTCTCATAAAACCTTATTAAAAATAAATCATAATAAAATTGTCATTAAAAATAGTAATTTTTTGACAATTTTTTGTATGTCGCTAAAAACTGACAGTTAGTGGTTTTTTTTTTTGTTACAATTTTTATTAATTGTCACTAAAACTTACAATTAGTGATATTTTTTTGTGACGATTTTTTTTAAAATTGTCATTAAAACTTATAATTAGTGATATTTTTTATAACAAAATTTTTAAACTGTCGCTAAGAATATAATTAGTGACTTTTTAAATAATATTTGATAAAAAATATTTTTAATTATCATATGATCTATTAAAAATAAATTTACTTATTAAAATCTATACCAAAGTTTCAAAAAAAATATTGGGAACAATTTTGTCACTTGAAATAACTTCAGAAAACGACAGCGTATTAAGTGAGTAAGTACTCCACTGTAGGAATGGCAACGGGCCGGGGCGGGGCCGGGGATGACACTCCCTGTCCCCGATCCCCGAAGGTAGAAAAATCCCCGTCCCCGCCCCCGATCCCCGACGGGGAACCCCTCACCTCCCCCACCCCCACCCCCATCTCCTAACGGGGATCGGGTTTCCCCGACCCCGAAACATCCCCGGCAGATCTGTTCAACACACAACCAAAAAAAAAAAAAATTCTGTAGAATGGAGGCTTCATGGTTCATGATCTGTTCTTTAACACACAACAATCATCAACAACAACAGCAAATATATATAACTTAAAAAAAAAAAAATGTTCTTCAACAACAAGTATATATATATATATAATGTTCCAGATCCCCTTTTTCCCCAGTCACAGAGATACATACTGATCGGTATATGTAACATACAGAATCAACATAAAAAAAAAATAGATCGGTATATGTAACATACAGATCTGTGTATCTGCGTCAGAGAGAGAGAGAGGAGGCCGATCGCGACGCTGCGACGTCGACAGTGGCGATGAGCGACGGAGGAGGCCGATCGGCGGAGGAGGCAGATCTGTGGCTGTGAACGACGCTGTGAACGACGGAGGAGGCCGATCGCGACGCCGACAGTGGCGATGAACGACGGAGGAGGCCGATCGCGAAGCCGCGACGCCGACAGTGGCGATGATCGACGTCGTGAATAGGGCCAGAGAGAGAGAGAGTAGAGGGGGTAGAGAGAGAGAGACGGAAGACAACTGGATGAGGGTTTGGTTTGGTTTGGTTACTATGTGTGTCTATATATATATCTAGGGGTAAATCAGTAATTTTAATTCGGGGAAAAACTGGGCCGGGGAATGGGGACGGGGCTGGGCCGGGTACGGGGTTGGGATACTTATCCTCGTCCCCGGCCCGAATCTGTTTGGGGATTGATTTTTAAATACCATCCCCGTCTCGTCGGGGGTATTTTTCGGGAAAAACCCGCACAATTCGGGATCGGGGGGTCGGGTCCCTATCGGGTCGGTTTTAAATTGCCATCCCTACTCCACTGGCAGACCTATCGACTAGCCGAAACCTTCAATCAACCCTTTTGTCTCTGCTCTTCGTTTTCGATCGAAATCAAACGAGCAATTTCTCGACGATGAATCTACTCAGGAACGCAATCAAATCTCCCCGTCCGATTCGAGTCGATCACCGAAACCTATGCTTTTCGCTGTTTCTTCGCGACTCGTCGAGACCTTTCTTGACCGAACCCCAACAGCCAAGTCAGGACACTTCCAAAGACCCATTTCTTCGAACCCCAAGCACAGGTTCTCACAAATCTTCAACATTTCAAGCTCTCCAATGGGTTTTGTTTTATTTTGTACGATTTTTGTGTAATCGATTGAATTTGAGGAGTTAGGGTTTAGGGTTTTTAATGCTTATGATTTTTGTTGTACATTTCAAATCAATAAATATTATAAAAAAAATGTGAATTTAATTTGCTTTGTTGACATAGCTAAGCTCTCTGATGGGTTTGTTGTATACCAATTTTGTCTAATTGCTTGAATTTGGGGAAAATGGGTTTTAGCTTTAGGGTCATATATGCTTATGACTTTTGTTGTATATTTCAAATCAATAAAATAAAATTAAAAAAACTGTGAATTTAATTTGCTTTGTTGACATAGTAAGCTCTCTGATGGGTTTGTTGCATACTAATTTTGTGTAATTGCTTGAATTTGGGGAAAATGGGTTTTTTAGCTTTAGGGTCTTATGTGCTTATGATTTCTGTTGTATATTTCAAATCAAGAAAATAAAATTAAAAAAACTGTGAATTTAATTTGCTTTGTTGGCATAATAAGCTCTCTGATGGGTTTGTTGCATACTAATTTTGTGTAATTGCTTGAATTTGGAGAAGATGGGGTTTTTAGCTTTAGGGTTTTATATGCTTATGGTTTTAGTTATATATTTCAGATCAATAAAAAATAACAATGAATTTAATTTAATATGTTAGCATAGTAAATGGTTTGACATTCTGGCATTTGTTTGCATTTTTTTTTTACCCTGTTCTTTTTGGAAATTATTCAACATTAGGGTGAAGGTATTGGCTCAAGGCTTTGTTTGGTTGCGCTGAAAATGTTAGAAAATAGAACGATATACATTGGTTTTGAAATTTTTTCTCTATTTAAAACCTTAGGCTCTGGTAGTTAGAATGAAAAGAAATTTTATCAAGTACAATAAAGTAAAGTGAATGATAGAAAAATGCAAACAAGAGTAACTTTTCAACATATACATTTGGTTGGGAGGGTTTTTTTGTTTTTTTGATTTTTTTTTTTTCAGAAAGTTGCAACAAAATAAGATTTTATTGTTTGAATTGCATGAAACTTAACAGAAAATTCTCTTATTTTGTCTAAATTAGCGTTGTCCGGATATAAGAAGTGTTTATTTAAACAAAGTGGATTTATTAGAAATGATATATCATGTTTTCTAGAAAATCAATCCATCTCATAGATTCTACTTTATTCAATTTTTTTCTTTTCTTTTCTTTTCTTTTCTTTTTTCTCTTTCCTATACTTTCCAATACTCTCCACGCAACCAAAACGTCCCCTTTATAACCACTTGCACTATAATCTGCGTCTAATTGTATTCTTTCACTCATATAAAAGCTATAGCTTTCATCACAAGTTATTTGTTCATTTTTAACATTGGTATACTTTAACGGAATCAATAAATAATATATTTTGGTTTAAGAATTTTAAATATAATCTTCAAAATTGTTCAAAAAATAATATATATATATATATATAGATATGAATACTTTTTTGAGATGCCTGAAATAATAAAGAAAAACAAGTAAATTACAAATACATCTCTTAAGATTTGTTTAAAATACGAATTGTTCTTGTGGTTTAGAAGATTACAAATATCTCATTGTCAAAAAATTTTATTTAACAGAATCAACTGAGAAAATAAAATTCCTAATTACTTTCCTATACAATGACAAAATTACTTGAATTATTAATTGAAATAAATTTCTAGGTGAATTGATCCATAAATCCTAAAAGGTGGGATTATAATCTAATCAGTCCCATATTTAATTTTGTACACCCAAAGGTCCCATTATTTGGGGGTAGACAGTTTTGTCCATGAACTTACTGTTTTGGGTTTGGTGATATTATGTTTGAATGATGTGGGTGTATGTAACGTTTGGAAAAAGTTTACTATAGTATGTAACGTTTGGGAAACACACATTTATAATGTGGGTGTATTTAACGTTTGGAAAAAGCTTACTATATCTTTTTTATGATGTGGGTGTATGTAACGTTTGGGAAAAGCTTACTATAGTAAGTAACGTTTGGGAAAAGCACATTTATGATGTGGGTATATGTAACGTTTGGGAAAAACTTACTATAGCTTTTTTATGATGTAGGTGTATGTAACGTTTGGGAAAAGCTTACTATAGTATGTAACGTTTGGGAAAAACACATTTATGATGTGAGTGTATGTAACGTTTGGGAAAAGCTTACTATAGTATGTAATGTTTGGGAAAAGTTTACTATAGGTTTTTTATGATGTGAGTGTATGTAACGTTACGTTTGGGAAAAGCTTGGTATAGTATGATGTGGGTGTATGTAACGTTTGGGGAAAACACATTTATGATATGGGTGTATGTAACGTTTGAGAAAAGCTTACTGTAGCTTTTTTATGATGCAGGTGTATGTAACGTTTGGGAAAAGCACATTTATGATGTGGGTGTATGTAACATTTGGGAAAAACTTACTATAGTATGTAACGTTTGGGAAAAATACATTTATGATGTGGGTGTATGTAACGTTTGGGAAAAGCTTACTATAGCTTTTTTATGACGTGGGTGTATATAACGTTTGGGAAAAGCTTACTATAACTTTTTTTGGATTTAGTAGTGTATGTAAAGGTGTCCACGTTATTTATGACCCACACGTTTCAACCACAAAAAAAGGGTACATTAGTCAGAAAAATCATTCCATAATTACATAATGGGATTCTTCGGATCACATTACCAAAAAAATAGGACTTGGATGTCTATTAATTTTAAAATGGGACTTGGTAGACTACAACTCTCCAAAATGGGAGTTTCTAATAATTTCCCAAATTTCTAATGTCATTAAAAATTAACACATACAAAACTTTGGAATTAAATGCACACAAAATATAATTTAAAAACAAAATACAATTTAATATAATTAAATTAACTTACAATTGTTTACTGGAAGTAACTGCAGAGAGTTACGTCAAAATACATTATCAAAATAGGTTTGACTATCAGAGATAAAATGGGTTCTCACTTAAAGTTTCGAACTTCTTTTTCTCCTTGTTTTACCCTCTGAATACAAATGACTAGAACATTATAATTTATAGAAAATCAATCTAACTATGCAGCATGTGACTTGGAGTTGATTATGAGAGCAGGCTGTCTGAAGCTTTCAGTTGATTGACTGAAAGTTGAAGTAGCTTTTAGCAGATTGATTGAGTGATGAACAGTAAAAGTAAACAGTAACTTTTTATTATTCATTACTTTCGGTGGAGACAAATAAATAAAGGAATCAATATAAATACAAATTGGTAACTTTTCTCAAAAGAGTATTGATTGAAGCTAATTTGTTTTTATATGGAATTCAATGCAGAGCTGACTAGGCATTTGGGTCCTGAGCATCTTGAAACTCGGGTCCATATGGATTTTGAGTAGTTGATCCTTCAGAAGAATGTGAACTGTCTGAACTTTTTTCTGAACTGCTGTTATCCGAATCTGATTGGGCTTGGGCCTGATTAACAAGTAGATGAGCCATTTTGAGCAGCTCATCTTTGGATGACTTAGACTTGGATTTATCCTTGGATTTGACTTTAGGTTGAGCTTAAGTTGTAGACTTAGCCTTGGACTTTGCTCTAGCAGTTTTGGGCTTTGCCTTATCCTTTGATTTAATCTTTGACTTGGGCTTGGAAGAACTTGAAGATGGGCTTCCAAGGTTGATTGTAGAAAGTTGGCTTCCTTGGGTGATTGAAGCAGTTGGGTTCTGCTGAGCTTTAACCCTGGCAAGTGTAGGAGCATGAATGTTAATTGGGAACTCAGTTTGAACAATTTCAACAATGCGGGAAACTTTGTAGTTATCCCACCATTTAACTATATGCAGCCGGTGAACATCATCAGAAATGTCATATTGCCATTTATATATCCAAGGGATTTTGTATTTGAACATAAAAATAAGCAATTGAGGGAATTTCTTCTGTTGTGGACAGAATGAGAAAACAGTTGAAAAATAGTTAACCTGATCAATCAGAATAGCTGGGAAGATATCTGAAATGGCGCCATAATGAGTGCACCATTGCAGAAACCAAGTAGGTAATTCTAATTTGAACTTTTGATCAAACTGGATGAACCAGGAGTGACCAAAGGATTCATTTTGATACAAAAAAACTTTGAACCATGCATCAATATAGTCATAATAACTATACTGAAGAGAGTGATTAGGTAAATCGCAAAATTGATAAGGAGAACCCCATTCAGCTAAGGAAACAATATTGTGAATATAAAGAGAATGGTAAACAACTTTACTAGTGTAAATCCGATCATAAATAGGTTTAATCACAATTGACTGATGGTTGAATAGAATGTCTTTATAAAAAGTGATTGTTTTCTCTGGATGCATAGGAACAAAATGCCATCCAGGAGAAAAATAAGATTTAACCAGGTCATGAACAGACTGACTTTTAGGGTGACAAGGTTCTTTGAAAAACAGATTAGTAGTGGTGGATTTAACATAATCAGATCGGGCTGATTTAATAGGATTAGGAGGGTATGGAGTAACTGCTTGGCTAGAAGAAGCAAAAGGGTCAGTAGCCAAAACAGATGTGTAACTGGGTTTAGGAATGTTACCAAGAACTTGGTAACGGTTAATCATTTCAATAGGATGGTATTGGGTTACTAATTCCAAAGGAGGAGGAACAAAATGTTGACTAAATGGGACCAGGGCTTTGGAAGGAGGTCTGGGGCGAGACATCTGTTGAATAGAAATAAAGATTAACAACAATACTTAACAACCACTAAGGAGATCTAAGTAAGTTTGATGATAATCCAAATAGTTGTAATAATCAGCAAGTAAATGGCGACGAGCTTGAATATGGTGATAGTTAATATACTGAACACGTTGAGTAGTTTTGCGAGCTAACTTTAAGTGGGCAATACGATAAGCAGTTTGGTGAATCAAATCACGGTAATGGGTAATTTACTAGCAAGATTTTGAACATCTTTTTCTATAACATATTTAGCAGATTTGCAATCAACATGAAGTAAGAACTTTTGATTTAAAATATCATCTTGAAATTTACTAATACATAAAAAGTAGATAAAATTTCTTTTTAGTAGTACTATAGTTTAATTGTGCTTTACTCCAGACACCAGAATGATAACGAACAATTTGTTCAGATGACTGAGGAGTGACTTTCTGAAGAAGAATGCCACCATAACCAATATCAGAGGCATCAATTTGATTAATTTTGAATGAATTTTCAGTAAGTATACCAAGACAAAGAAGAGACTTGACATATTGTTTGACTTGTTTAATAATAGCAGTATGAGTAGAATACCAAGGAGGATGATTATCTTTTAACCTATCAAATAAAGGTTGACAAGTTTTCCTAAGGTCTTTGTAAAATTCAGTAATATAATTAAGTGATCTAAGAACCGTTGTAATTGGGTATTATCTAAAATTTTATCAGGGAATTTAGACGCAAACTCAATGGAACGACTAATAGGTAATATAGTATTTTGATGAATATCATATCCTAAAAATCGGATTTTAGTTTGAAACAATTTAATCTTAGGGGCAGAAATGACTAAACCATGACTTTTAATAGTATAAAAGAAAGCAGTTAAATGTTTCCAATATTCACTAATTGATGTAGAAAAAATTAGTATATCATCAATATAAACAATAGAAAAATGACTAAAAGGGTTGAAGATATCATTCATTATATTTTGAAATTCACTAGGAGCATTTTTTAATTCAAATGGCATTACATTCCATTCATAGTGACCAAAAGGTGTAGTAAAAGCAATTTTATACCTATCTTTAAGATGAATTTGTATTTGCCAGAAATCACTTTTTAAATTAAATTTACTAAAAATAACAGCTTGACTGAGTCTTTTAATCAAATCCTTTTTATTAGGAATAAGATATCTAATCCATTCTAAAACTTTATTTAATGGTTTATAATTAATAACTAGGCGAGGTACACCTCGTTCTAATTCAACATTTTTATTAACATAAAAAGCAGGACAAGACCATAGTGATTTACTTGGACTAATTATTCTATTTTTTTAATAATTCATTGATTTCTTTTTTACACATTTCAAGTAATTCATGATTCATTTGAATAGGGCGAGATTTAGTATGAATTTGTTTTTCATTAAAATTTTTAATATAAGGTAAGGTGACAACATGTTTTTTCCTATGCCAAAAAGCAATGGGTAAAGTAAAACAAACAGTTGTTTCTAGTTTTATTTTAAATTCTTCAATTTGAGATACAACAACTGGATCAGTTAGTTGTTGATCAATACATTTATAATTGACTTCTTCTTTAAGATATCTTAAATGTCGAGTTAATCGATTAATAGTTTGAGAAATAGAACAATCTTTTAATTGATTTAATTCAAACATTTTCGGAGGATATAAGAATTTAAAAGTAACAGGTTGATGCAAAACATGGGTAGTAATTCCTTCACTAGATGTAGTAAATGGATATAGTAAAAATATAATGGCGTGCCTAGAATAACTTTATCAGTCATGTTTTTTACTAAAACAAATGAGATTTTAAAAAAAATATTATCTTGATAGATATGTGCTTTAGGTAATTTATATTTAATATGCATTTGACTACAATTAGCAGATGTTAATTTTTCACGACATTTTTCATAATATTTAGTAGGGAGTAAGCCTTGTTGAATACAATTAAGATCAGCACCAATATCAATTAAAGCAATAATATTTAATTCAAAATTATCAATAACTAATTTAACTTTTGAATACCATTTTTGAATATGAATTTTATTGATTAAATTTAATCTGTTTTCTTCAAGATTAGAATGGTGAGATTGGTTATCAAATTAGAGATTCTCAGGATTAGTAGGATCAGAATCGTGTTTAGATTCATGAGGAGATTCATCATTATTTTCTTGGAAATTGTCTAAACTTTTATTAAGTTTTAATGTAATAATGTCTTCTTCTAAAGCTCTATCTTTGCTTTGTAAATCTTTAATAGTCTGTTTAATCTGATTAATTTCATATTGTAAATCTTGTAATGCAATTTCTTTTTGTTTATTTTTGAATCTTTCTAAAGTTTTGGATAAACTAATAATTGGTTTATCAAATTTAGGTTTCCTATCAGTATTGGTTAATAAAGATTTTAATTTATCAGTATATTTTTGTTTTAATTCTAGATCTTCTAAACGACTAATGAGTTCAATAAGGGCAGTTTCTTCTTGATATTGTTTAGTAAGAATAGTGATTTGTTTAACAGGTTTATAACAAACATCATTACAACCTAATTCAATATTATTATCAAAATCATCACTAGGTGAATGGTAATTAGACGACGTATTAGGATTATCAGATGAGAAATTACTAACAGATTAATTTAATTGAAAGATTTCAAATAATTGATTTTTGGATTCATCATTGATTTGAAGTTGATTAACTTTATCTTTTAATTTTTGTTTTTCTTTATATTTATTAGAATAATGACCATTTTGGCCACAATTATAATAGGTAATATCTTTATTAGATTTAGATTTCGGATGAGATTTCTTAAAATATTTCTTTTTGAGTTTAGTATAGAATTTATCATTTGATTTTAAAGGTGAATAATTTTTGTTTTTGTATTTATTCGAATATTTGTAAGATGATTTATGTTTAGTGTATTTATGTTTTTTACGGCGAGAGAGTGCTACAGGAGGTAAACCATATTGTTCACAAAAATTACCTAATTCATATTTAGCCTTATGTTTATCTTTAGTAACTTTTTGACTAAGTTTTAGATCAATACACATTCGTAAACCTTCTTTTTGAATAGTACTAATGATGTCACCATAAGTCAAATTATCATATTCAATAACACCAGCAGGTTGACTAAGAACATCTCTAATTTTGTGAGCAAAGAGACTAGGTAAACCATTAATAAATTTTTCTTTCCAAAATGATTTAGTACAATCTTCTCTTAACGTAACTTTGGAGGTAAAGACGTCTTTATACCATCGAAAGTCATTTAATGTTGGACAAATAAGATTACTAAGTTGATCATGTATGCGAGAATATATATTAGTAGGGGTACCTATGAAATGTCGGACTATGGTGTAGATTAAAGTATTAATTCCATCAGGGTGATAATAACCAATGGTTTCATCAAAGATGGGTAGATCATTTGTATCTTTCTAATTAGCATGTATAATAGATTCTCTTTGATCTTCAGTTAGGTATTTTTCTCACCAAGATTTGAGCATACCAGTAAAACCAAAGGTGATTAAAGAAACAATTTCAGGTTGAGAATAATCAGGGTAATTACTAAGGCAACTATTAGAAACCATAGATAAATGATTTAATTTTTGGAGGATTTGATCTTCACTAAGACCATTAATATTTCATTCGTATAATTTTTTAGCAGATACATAAAATTGATTATTAAGATTAGTTTCTTCATATTGGAGATCAGGTGGAGTAGGACGTGAATACCAATTTTTTGTAGTTTGAGGATTAACTTTAGGATAATGGATTTTATTAAGAGCAGATGAGTGAGATTGTTGGGCTAATTGATTGATTTCATTATCAGTGGAATCAGTTTCAGTTTGATTAGAAACAGTGTCTAAAGTAGGTTGTTGATTTAATACAGTAAGACCTTTTTTAGTAGATGGAAAAACTTTCTCAGATGTAGTTAATTTAGTGAATAGTTGTTCTATAGCTTTGACAGTAGAATTATCCTGGGTAACTAAACTAGTTCTTTTGGAACGATAACTAGGTAGATTAAGTAAATGTGTATCTAAGGTTGGTTTAGTGGATGTGTGATCATCGAAAGCAGTTTCTATTTTATCTAATTGTTTACCAATTATTTTTAGACATTGATTAGTATAATTATTTTGTTCAATCACTTTTTTAATTTCAAGGTCAGTACCAGGTAACTTGAAAGGAGAAGCTAGAACTTCAGTTCCTTGATGTTCAATAATTATAGTAGACAAAGGAGGATGAGTAGAGCTAATAGTTGTATTAGGAGAAGTTTTCCATTTATGTTTTGTGATTGTATTTACTTTTTTGTAATATTTTTCAAAATATTCAAAGAAAGGGATTTCTAGATTATATTCAATCATAAAATCATACCATTTTTGAGTTATTCTGGATTGTTGATTAGAATCATATTTAGCACGATAAGCATGTCGTTTAGTCTTATTTGCTTTAGACCTAAATTCAATAAGAAGTTTATCAAGATCAGGAGCAAAAGGTTTACTGATTGTCATTAACTGGGGATTGATTGGTGGTATGACTTCGAAATCAATTTGAGTAGGAGAATTGTGAGACTTAATGTCATCATCAGGAAGAGGTGTGTGTGTTGAATAAACAGGTTTACTAATTTGAGAAGTTGTGGAGTTATCAAGACCTTTCAATTTACCATGGGAAGTTTGACTAAGATGAATTTGGCTATTTTTTCGAAACAAAGGAGTATTAAATATTTCATCTTCAATTTCAGTATCAGTAGGTACACTAGAAGTACTATGTCTAGAAGATTGACTACGATTAAATTTAATACGGATGGAACCATCAGTAAATTGTTGAATATCTTGAACATCTTGACTAGTAGATCGTTTTTTATTATGTGTGTAGTTTTCATTGATTGTAACCCATTGTTCAGGGAGAATTATATCTTTCCATTCAATCATTTGAGGAATATTTATATTAGTATCATTGCTACTACTTTGAATCAATAAAGTTTTATCCTTAGGACTTTTATGTAAAGCTTGAACATTTAAATTAGTTTTAATACATTTATAATGAACATGATAGATTAAAGTAATATTATGAACTTTATCTTTCATATTTGTAAATGAGCCATCTAGTTGAATATTCAAAGTTAAGGCATCTAAAATATGGAGATCACGAAGACTTAATGTAAAATCAGGAAAACAATTAAAATGGACAGGTCTTTTATGGAGACCAGTTTCCATCATACCCATTAGACTATCATTATAATCAATGAAACGAGCATCTCTTAAACATAATAATACAGAAGTATTTTTACCTTGTGGAGTTAATGGTTTTATTCCAACTTGAATTAATCTTACATGAATAAAATTATGACCAGTTTTTAAATGACGTTTAATAGTGTTAGCATCAAATAATTGGCAAGTTTCTCTTGGTTTGGATAAAGCATAAACTTATTCTACTGTTTTAACATGCAGATTAACATTAAATGTATTATGTATAAAAGTAGTTTTATAAATTTCTTTAACTGATAATTTTGGTATGTTCCAACTTAAATCAATTTTATTATTCTGTATTTCTACATCTTCTTCATTAATTACTAATCCTTGATTTAGTATTTAGGACAAAGTTGTTGACCTAGAACTGACTGAAGAGTTACTTCTAAATAATCGACTCATGGTTCTGATCAGGTAAATGACTTATAGGAATCTTAATACATTGTCTAAATTTATCATGTTTTCACATACTATGTTTTCACACATGCCCATTTCGAAAGACCCCTAAAATCCAATATTGCCTAACCAAAGGACTTACCAAGGACTGGGACGAAGGTTGGGTGGCTAGTTACACAGTGGAAAGACACAAATATAATTTTGACAGATTAAGATGACTAAAGGCAGATACTAAGCAGAATAGAGAAAGATTAAGCAGAATTAACCAGACAGTAAGCAACAGAGAGATTAAGCAAAATTAACAATTGTTAATTTTTAATGATTTATTAATAAAATAAGTCATTTGTTATGAAATTGAAAATTTAAGGGGCGAGATATAATTTTTAAAATTACAATAGACAAATCGTAATTGAAACAAATCTTAAAAAGTATATTTGTAATTTATCCTAAAAATAGAAAAACAATTTGGGATAGAGAGAGTATGATAAAATTACCTCAGGAAATATAGAAAGTGTCCCAATTGATATAGGATATAAGTTTGCTTATAGTCCGATATAAGGGTGAACATGGCCCTACACCAAAACAAAAAAAAAAAAAAAAAAAAAAGCTTTACACATGTTGAAAATAAAAAATAAAAAGATAAAATTTATGGATAAATTATACCCGCCTTCTCTGAAATTTGAAAAATATACAATTAAGTTTATAATTTTGATATAATTATATTGATTCTTTTTTAGTATGGTTAAAGTGATTACAATAAATGCAAATAAAATGTAAACACTGAAATTAATAAAAATAAATATATATTTTAGTTGAGAAAAGATGACAATATCGTTTTTTAATTCATACGACTAATAAATTATTAATGAAAAATACCTAATTATTATGTGAACTAAATTCTTTTTTTTAAAAAAAGGATAAATTACACTTTACCCGTTTATGTTTGGTCACTTTTCCATTTTAGTCCTTAAATTTTTTTTCCCACTTTGGCCCTTCATGTTTTAAAATTTTCTCAATTTACTCTTAAAGCTAATTTCTATTAAAAATTAAATAAAAAATAACACATTAACAGTCACATGATATAAAAATATTTTATTATATATAACTCATATTTTTAACGTAAACTTAAATTCTAATATAATAATATATTTTTTATGTTATGTGACAGTTATTATGGTATTTTCTGTTTAATTTTAAACAGAAATTAGTTTTAGGAATAAATTGAGAAAAATTTAAAACAATATAATTTATTCAGAAAATTAATATAATTATATAAAAAAATAAGATTGATTTCATTTTTTTAAAATCTCAGAGGAGCGTGAGTATAATTTATGCAAACTTTAACCAAAGTTGCACCAAATTGCCAATGTCAAAGATTTGTGATATGCTTTTATTACTGCCAAGGAATGCTCAAAACATTACCAAATTATTTTTTCATCTTTAGGCCCTGTTTGTTTTTAGATGTAGGATCTTGAGGCTGGACAATTAGCGTATTGAGATTATTAATATCATGTTTTGTTTTCAAAGTGGGACATGGAATTGGTAGTCCCTTGAGACTAACATGGGGGATTAGCAAAGGCATTCAAGGATTGGGTTTCAAAATTAGCGAGACGATTAATTAGCTTGAAAAAAGCTCATTTTGCCCATGTTGTGTGAGGTTATTTTATTTTATTTTTTATTTATATATAAAACAATATTAAAATAATTTAGTAAAAAAAATATTTATAAAATATAACTTTTAATATTAAAATATATCAAAAACAGCATAAATATCGTAATTCATATAGTTACTCCCCTCATTGAAATATATTACAAACAAACCCAATTTTTCTTAGTTCCCCCACTATTAATTTTCTCACTAACAATCTCTACATTAACAATCTCATTCAATCTAACACTCAAAACAAACATGCCCTTAGTATTAGTCAAAGGTTGCATCATGGTTAAAGGCAGGCAGTCCCATTTAATTCAATGAGAGTTATGAAAAATCTACCAGTGGAGGCTGGCTTTCATGATTTATTAGGGCTGGTTTGAAATAATTTTTTGATATTAAATTTTTTGACTTAATGCTATGTGTATAAGGGAAAAAAATAGGGAGAGGCTTCTCTAGAGGGGAAACAATTCATTTTATTTAATTATGTGGGTGAATTATTCATATAAAAAATTTAATTAATCTAATAATTAAAATTATGTATTTGGGCGATATTTGGTTTCAAGATCATAATAAATTTAAAGATAGATTGTTCATTTTTATTTTTTAGACATATTTGATAAATTCATTAAGTTATGATTATCAAATTAATTTGATTGTTTTCATGGATGATCTATATGCATAGTCAAAGAAAATTAACTGCTCAAATTATCAAAAGTGGGTTTGTGGTGGGTCTCATAGGCTTGTTTGGACAGACTGAATAAGGGGGGATCATAATCTATCGGACTGTTAGTTCTGGGATACGTTGCCCCCGAATTATTTGGTTAGATTGGATTTGTATCATATATTTGTTTAGTTATGGAATTAGATGTCTGGATTGAATTATTTTTAGTGAATCCAATGTTTGGTTAGACAGACTGGATAAGGATAAATGTTTAAAAAACTATTTTACCCTTATAATTTATAATTTTTATTTAATATATAATTTTACATTTGTAATCTATAATTTATAATTTATAATTTAGCAACACTAAAATTTTTTAATTTATAAGGCCATAATTTTTAATTTATTATTTCAATTAAATTAAATTTATAATTTATTTATTTTATTTAATATATAATTTTAAATTAACAACACTAAAAAAATCATTTTCTTTAATATATAAATTTAATTTTTTAACAACACTAAAAAAATTTAATTTATAAGACCATAATTTTTCATTAAATTTAATTTATAATTTATATTTTTTATTTAATACATAATTTTAAATTAACAACACTAAAAAAATAATTTTATTTAATATATAAATTTAATTTTTTAACAACACTAAAAAAATTATAAGGCCATAATTTTTAATTTATTATTTTTAATTAAATTAAATTTATAATTTACAATTTATATTTTTTATTTAATATATAATTTTAAATTAACAACACTAAAAAAATAATTTATAAATATTCAAAAGATTATTTTACCATTTTCTAATTATTTATTAAGTAATGGCGTGAGGGTAAAGTGGACATTTCACACATTAATCCCATGGGATACCAATCCCATGGAAATAATCCTTCCCCTCCCCCTAAGATACAATAATCCCTCATATGAGGGACTAATAGTCCGGAGGAACTATTAATCCAGAGCAAATAAATTGAACCAAACAATAGACTATTAATCCAGATGGATTAATAGTCCAATCCCATAAAATAATTCCTCAAAACAAACACACTTGTGGACTGGAAAGAAATTACTCCAAAGAATATATCTATCTATCTATAATATTATAAAAAGAAACCTAGAGTTGATGGTTATGTCTCAATTTTTGGATTTTTTTGTTCTTAACTTTTGAATTTTCTAAATTCATTTCAATTTTCAAATTATGAAGTGTTTCAAAAATAGGGGGAGAATTTCAAAAAAAGTCGAGAGTGAAAAAAAAAATCCCAATTAATAAAAGTATAAGATTTATTTACATAATTAAATACATAAATCATTTATACCTTTATCATTTTATAATTATTTTTTTACTATCTACTTTTTTGATATTCTCCCTAAAAATATCAATTGATAGTCCAAATTTTATTGTGAGTGTAGTAGGGACCATACCTAAAATATTCCTAAATCACATTAGTTTTTTTAATATACAATTTTTAATATTTTTTCTTGCACATAACTTTTACCTAGTGTATTTACACTATTCGCACCGAGTCCTTATCCTCTTCTTGCAAGCCCTCCTTGCAATCCTCCTTGCAACGGTATCCAATAGCCATAAAAAAATAATAATAATAAATAAAGAAAGAAATTGAAATTTCACTTTATTCCCGCCCGTTGCTATAGTTATACATTCAAGCACAATCATTCTCACTTTCACTTAGCCTCGCACTCACCCGTCCTCCTCCACCGAACCCATCCTCTCCGGTGACCAGTTTCCCAGATGGCACCGGCGACCCAGACGGCGACCCACTTCCAGCCTTAATATTCTCTGTTTCGTGAACCATAGCTCCACCGCGACCACCATCGGCTGAGCGAAGAAATTTCTTGATGAGAACGTGGGTTCTAAGGCCATAGAGGAACCAGGTTTGTATTCGAAACTCTGAAATTAAGAAGTTAGGGTTGTGTGATTGAGATTGAGAAAATAGATTTGAAATTTCAAAATTAGGGCTTTGATTTGGGATTCGAACAGTGAAAATTTAAGGCTTTCAGAGTGGGTGTGATTTTGTGGGTTTTGGATGAATTAGTTTGACAAATTGATTTATTTTCTACTTGATTTTTTAAAGAATTGTTGTAGAGTTACTGTGAAATGATATCCATGACACTAGTTTGAACTTAATTTTTCAAATTATAGTTGAAAAACTAATTATAGTTGAACTTAAGTTTTGTGTTTGAAATTATTTTGTTCTGTGTTTGAAGTAATTATCTGAGTATAGCACATTTTGGTTTATCTGAGTATGGCACATTTTGGTTTATCTGAGTATGGTAGCAGCATGAAGCTCTAACTGAACCATCTCTATCCTGTTTCTTACTCAACTTCTCTTTTCCAATTGAAGAAATCCTACGTGGGTTGGACCTTAAGTTTTAAATATCGGCCAATATGTATTGAGAATTTGAATTTTCTCTATTGTTATTCAATTATATATTGGGTGAATATGTCAATTCTGAGTCTGAGTAAAGTAGAGTACACCCTTCATTTATGTTGATTGAACAACACAGGCAATGTTCCTTATGCTTTTAGTATGTCAATGTTCCTTTGCTCAGATGATCATGATCACGGAACATAATTTCTTCTATGTCAACACTTTCAATCTGCAACTCAAAAAATAAAAAATAAAAAATAACAGTTCACAGACATGAAAAGTCCATGCACAAGTTATTTCACCCCTTTCTTATCTTCTCAGACAAGACATCTCTCTCCTAAAACTCAACTTAAACCTTTTATATATATATATATATATATATTCTTGTTAAAGCACATCTTTCTCTTTCTTTTCCTCTAATCCTAAAGAGACATAGAACCTAGCAATCCATAAATATTAGTAGATAGAGAACAAAGAGAAGATGTTTTCACTTACTCTGAAATTGAAGATGTTACACTAGTTGTTCCACATTGTTCCATTTTCAGTGAAGATGTTTTTAGTTTGGCTCAAATTGAAATAGCTTTCACACTCTGTCCCTTTCCTCTATGGAACTACCATTTCAAAAATTTGTCATGTATGCAGATTTAAAAAATGGTTTCTTCTTCTAACAATAGCAACATAAGATTACAACCGAAGCTGTGCAATTGTGGAAGAACCGCTGTCATATATATTGTAAGAACCAATGAGAATGGAAATCAAGGGCGTTTGTTCTTTGTTTGTCCATCAAAATATGTAAGTATGTATTGGAAAATTTATTCCTTTAGTAGTCACATTAATATTTGTCTTATTCGACTAACTGATTGTCATGCATTGCAGAGTAACACTTCCACTCCCTATTGCAATTACTTCAAGTTCGTGGATGAAGATGATGAAGGCGTTACGTCCAGAATCCGTTCCAACAGTACAGCTTGTGATGCTATAACAGTAGAAGACTTTAATGATGTAAGGACGAGGCTTGATTACATAGAAAATGACTATGGTCAAAGGCTTCAAAGGATGGAAAATAATATCAAAATGATGGTGTATTTCATTGTATTTTCTATCATTTTGTACTTTATGATGTAACTTTTGTACTGTATTGTATTTTGGGAAACTGAATAGAAGTTTGTACCATTTTGGGTTTTGTGTACTTCATGATGTAACTTATGTTTATGGAATGAATTTTAATGTTGAACTTGTTATCTGTTATGGAATGAATGATGGAATGAATTTTGGAAAACATGTTGTTAACAACACAATACAGCAGCACATGAAGCTCATGAAGCTCTAGCAGAACCATTTAGCAAAACCATTTATTACTTAAAACTTATGTGTTAGCATGTTATGGTTGTAAGTATGGCAGCAGCATGAAGCTCTAGCAGAACCATTTATTACTTAAAACTTATGTGTTAGCATGTTATGGTTTTGAGTATGGTAGTAGGATGAAGCTCTAGCAGAACCATTTATTACTTAAAACTTATGTGTTAACATGTTATGGTTGTGAGTATGGCAGCAGAATGAAGCTCTAGCAGAACCATTCATTACTTAAAACTTATATGTTAGCATGTTATGGTTTTGATTATGGCAGCAGTATGCAGCTTTAACTGAACCATTTATCAGTATGGCACATTTTGGTTTAACAGCAGATCCAGACCAGAACCAGCAACACATTCTAAGTATGGCAGCAGCACATTTTGGTTTAACAGCACATTTTGGTTCTATTAGTATGGCAGCAGATCCAGCAGATCTAACATTGTTCAGAACACCAGAACCATAACCAGAACCAACATTAGTACCAACATTAGCATACCAGAACTAGAACCAGAACTAATATTAGCATACCAGAACCAGAACCAACATTGGCACCAACATATCATTAGCATACCAGAACCAGAACCAACATTGGCACCAACATGTATGGTTCTATCATTATCATTACTATACCAGATCCAGCATACCAGAACCAACATACCAGATCCAATAGATCCAGCATACCAGAACCAACATACCAGAACTAGCATATCATTAACATGTTATGGTTCTAGCAGCAGATCCAACATACCAGAACCAGATGACAACAAAACTAGCAGAACAGATAACAACAGCATATCACCAGTAGAACCAGATAACAGCAGAATCAACATATCACCAGCAGAACAGATGAGTGATCACCAGAACAACAGAACCAGAACCAGCATACCAGAAACAATACAAACATGGACACCAATACAAGTTAAATACAGTTGTAGTAGAATCAAAAAATGGATAGCATCACAACAGATAGGATAATGTTTTTAACAAATGAAAAAGCTGAGTAAATTAACATCAACTGTAAATTAACATCAAGTGTAAATTAATATCAAGTGTAAATGAACGTCAAATGAAGTTTGCTCACATGGGTCCATCTAAATTAACACATTGGTCCATCAAAATTAACACATTGGTCCATGTAAATTAACACATTGGTCCATCTAAAATAACACATTGGTCCATTCTTCACACATTGCTTCACAGTTTGCTTTGAACACACATACATGTAAATGAACATTTGAACACACATTCCTCTACAGTTTGTTTTCCAGCAGTTTGCTTCATACCAGCAACATCACTTTCCAGCAGCAGTTTGCTTCATAATTTCAAAGGCTATGACTTCACTTTCCAGCCCAATTTCAACATCAGTTTGCTTCTGTTTCTGCTTGTCCATAGCCTAAAAGGGAAAAAGACAAAATTTTGAGCAAGTAAATACATGCTATCACAGAATTTTCATCAACTAAAAATCCAGAATTTTCAGCAACTATAAATTAAAAGACAGCAAGGACGAACCTGACTACACATTGGACTATTTGATTCTTGAGAATATCGAAACCCAATATCATATCCACATGAACCTTGACGTAGTGACTGAAATGTTGGTTGAGTAGAATACTGTTAAGGCATTGAATTTGGCAAAGAATTTGGCACTACATGCATTTCACGCAAATTGTTCGCCTACAACAATGTCATATATTAGGCTTCGTAATCATGGTTTGAGTCACATATTATATCCATACAAAAAATACAATGCTAAACTAACACTTACATGAAATGTGGGATACATCAATGGCGGAGGAATAGAATTACCACCCATGGGCAAAGATGGAGGAAGAGGATGAAGGGAGGAAGAGGTTAAAGAGGAGGAACATGTTGACGAACATAAATATCTCCTCCAACAGATAATGGAGAAGGTGCAACTGTTGGACTTGCAATAGATTGTGACGAAGCCAAGCTGTTAGCACGGGAGTTTTTTTTGGAGTTTGCTACCAATGCCGTTTCGAATCCACCTTTTACCCTCCTTTTGCCTTACTAGTTGCCACCTTTTTCTTTAATTCTTTTGGTTGCACAACATGATTCACATCTTCGCAATCCACTTCAAAGTTTTGGGTGTCATCATCATTACTTACTTCATTTCCAATACCAAAATGAGCACTTAACTTGCCTTTAACATTTGCACCTAATGTAGTAAGGTGTGCAATACAAAAATCATAAGTTTCTTCAGTTTCAGCAGCTTTACTTGCTAGCGCTCTAAATGCAGTCATCAATGCCTTATACCGCGAGGCTTGTTAGAATTTCACATCTACTTGAATGTCATTCCCCTTATTGTCCTTCACAGTTTCGGCTCTTTCTTGTTTGGTCCACCTCTTTAGAATGTATTGTGGAGGAACCTCTTTCATTTTCAATATGTCTTTAATAACTTTCAATGTGTGGTAACACAAGATTCCTTCATTTTCAAACTTTGTACAATTACAACCTAAAGAGCCATCTCTCTCCATCTTCACTTTCCTTGCATGTTTGTTACCAACATCAACAACTGTGTAAATGGTACTAGCCTCGCCATATTCAATTGCTTCTGTGTCCGATTCAATAGATCGAAAGTACTCATTTTGAAATTCCTCAAAGATTTTTTTTGTGTAGACATTACCCATTTGAATTAACATTCTTATTGTTGCTTTCACATTTGGCAACCTTTGGCACAAAGCATATCCTGCTTCTAACTCCCTATATCGCTTCTCGTAAAGTACCCTTTTGAAATGCATGAAGAATTCATTTAAGTTAAAATCAGAACGAATGTAATCCTTCAAAAAAGCATTAAAAGATTCACTAAGTTGTGTGGTACTCATTCCCGCAGCCCATGTTGATCTAACATATGGCCAGCCCCATTTTTCTTTCACTGTAAAAGTCAATTTCAACAAATGATTTTCATGCGCATCATATTTATCAAGCATTTCTGCCTACTCTAACTTCCATTGATTTGCATCTTCAATGTCAAAGAAGAATTTATTTAGTACACCCTTTACCCTCTTATCTTGGAACAAACAATTAACATGTTTTAATGCATTTTGCATCAAATGCCAAGTACACAATCGGTGACTTGTGTCAGGCATAACGATGGGTATGGCTTTAGCCATTGCAACATCTTGATCGGTGAACAAAGTTTTTGGTGCCTTTTTTGACATAGCCCCTAGAAAATTTTCAAACAACCATACAAACGATTCGGCGGTCTCATCATACAACAATGCTGCACCAAATCTAACTGTTTCCCCATGATGGTTGAATCTCACAAAAGATGCAAAGAGTCTGTGTTCTTTGTTTAACTTGTAAGTCATATTAAATGTGATAACATCACCGAATTGGGAATAATCCATGATCATTTGTGCATTGGCCCAAAACATATTGGTTATTTGCTCCTCATTATCTAATTGAAAAGCATAAAAAAAAGAAGGATTCTGCAAAGATTTTTCTTTAAATTATTACAACACATTGCCTACTTCACTATATGCTAAACTTTGTTGTCTTTTGGTTCTCAAATAATTTTTTTGATCTAATTTTGTAAACTCAAGACATTGCCTTCCACCAGCTTCCCTACCCACGAGTTCAAAAGACTGGCCTAAACGAAAACCAGATTGTGCCGCCAAATCTAACTCAATTGCTTGGATAGTCGATATCTTTCTTTGTGATGGCAACATGTGGGCACACTCAGGGTGATACAAGATCATGGTTATGTTTTTCTTTGAAATCAGTCACAACAAATTTTCCAGTACCTTCATCCAATTTAACATAAAGTCGAGCCTCACAACCAGTCATAGTTTCAGCTCTAGGGTTTTTTACCAATGGGTCTCGTTTGTCAACCTTCCGAAATCTCTCCTTGTTGCAAACCAAAAGTCTACAAACAAGTTGGTTAGTGAACTTGTTCTTCTTACAAAACTCCCTTCTTAAGCTAAATCCCATTCTTCCTCCATATGTATTATAAAAATTATACACACATTGTTCAGAATCGAATGTCATTCCCAGTTTTGACTTCCAAGCACAATCATTCTCAAGTTCCATATCCATATGAAAATACAACTAAAAACCCATATAAATAAAATCTTAGCTACATAAAAAAACACAATATCTGCACTATGATCATAAGAACTCACTATCACACTTGGATAAAGAAACAAGAATTGAGAACTAAATATCTTTAATAATAAATACACAGGGTTTGGCAAGTCTAAAAATTATCTTTTCAATTTATGAAATCATTTGCATTAAATATGTTTAATAT
Organism: Camellia sinensis; assembly: GCF_055761805.1. NCBI lineage: Eukaryota > Viridiplantae > Streptophyta > Magnoliopsida > Ericales > Theaceae > Camellia > Camellia sinensis. The sequence goes on from NC_138970.1 coordinate 60,075,409, forward strand.
GTAGAACAATGCATTAGCATAATTCAATTATGGATGCACATGACAGTGTGTGTTAGCATAATTAATAAGATAATCTAACATACTCATTCTATAATTGTCAATGAATTTTGTCTACATCAAGTTGAAAATAGATTAGTGGCCAATTCCAGATTGTAGCATATACCTAAAAGTTGAAATGAATGTCAAACTGATAGCTCAATTGGTCACAACAATTGTCATTCATGATCTATGAAACATGCGTGACTAACCTCTGGTTTCACTTTATGTAGAAAAATCTAAGATAAGAAATCACTGACATAATTCAATCTCCACTACGCATCAACAATGAATGTCCAATTGATTCAAATAGATGATATATATGGCTTTGGTTTCACGATTTTGGCAAACCTTTGATTTACAGAGATAGAGCGTGACTAACCGCTGGTTTCACCGTCATCGGTCCTTGCAACGGCATTGAGACTAGGTCGCCGCGGGTATTGGGTCGCCGGTGAGGGTGGGTTCTGTTGGAAATGGTTATAAGATTCTGGATTAAACCAGAATTTTTTCCTAAGTTCGGTCTGTTTTTTAGGTGGGCCTCGAGTGTCAATTTACTCGGGTCAAAGTGGTAACGCGTTCTATGCCGCGCTGTGATTCACGTGGTATATTTGGTTGCTCAAAACCATTACCGAGTGAATGGGAAATTGAAGCCAAAGTGTGCTCCATGGAAATGGAGTTTTGGTGGAAATTCCTTAAGGTTGTAAATTGGCTTGTCCCACATTGATTTGGTGGGAAGTTTTGAAAGGGTTTATAAGGCTTAGGGTGAGATACTTGGGGTGTGCCCCAAGGGGTACCCAAGTGTTTTAGAGGGAGAGGTTATGGACAAAATGGGCTAGACCCATTGGACCCAAAAATCACCACACGCGCGCGCCGCCGCCGCCGTCCGTCCGGCGGGCCTGGCTTGGGCGCGGGTGTGTGGTTGGGTTGGGCTTCTAATCTTTTTGGGCCAAAAACATTTGAATTTAATTTTATTTTTTATTAAAATGAAATCCAGAATTCAAATTAAATTGGTTTGGATTTTTTGTTCATCCAAACAGGGCCCTTCCCGTTTTCAAACAGAATTAAACTGTTTTGGATTTATTGCTCATCCAAACAGAGCCCTTCCCGTTTTCAAACAGAATTAACCTGTTTTGGATTTATTGCTCATCCAAACAGAGCCCTTCCCGTTTCTATCTGTTTGAATAAACAGATTCAAATCTGTTTAAATTTGAATCTAACAAGTTTCATACCTGTTCAATTCAAAACCAAAAGCCACATTTACATCTATAAATAGACTAGCCTCCAATTTGGATTTCATTCCAATTTTCGTACTCCATCCTCTGCAAATTATATTCTTCATCTTGCTGCATATTATTTCCGAAAGAAAGAGTGTAAACACTTAGTGTGTTCGTAAGGCAAACAATTTGTAGTGCTGCTATTGTTTGTGGAAAGATCATTTCATCCTGGGAGATAGACGTCCAAATTCTGAAAGCACCGTGGAGAGGACGAATCTGTCTTAAGGACACAGTGTTAAACACTGGACTTGATCAGAAAAGTTATTCAAATAAATTAACCAAGTAAGTTGTTTAATTTAATTCTGTTTTTATTTGTTTATTTAATCAGATTTTAATTTTATTTTTTTGTAACAAAATAAAATCTGTGGTTTTATTTATTTATAATTATTTCGAGTTTGATTTTTGTAATCAAACAAATTCTCTCCTTTTATCTATTTCTTTTATTCTTGTTGTTGTTTTGTACACAACAGAATTTAATCTTTTTAAATACAGTGAAGATTGTCCAACAGGTTCAACAGAGAAGAAGGGATGAGTGTGTGTTTTTGTGCTTCACCAAACGAAAATCTGTGTGTATAGACTGTGTTTTGTTTTAGGCGGGAAAATGAAATTTCAATTTTATTTATTTATTTTTTATTTTTTTATGGCCGTTGGATGTGCAACGGTTGATCTTAACCGTTGTAAGGAGGATTGCAAGAAGGGCTTGCAAGGAGAGGGTCCGGACTCATTGGCACCATATCAACCTGGGGAGGAACCAAAAACACGATTTAGAACATTTTTAAGGGACTCTTTAAATGATATTTGTTAGTTATTATAATTAATATTATTATATTTTAATCATTGCAATGGGTTAGCTATTACAATAATTATTTTAACAAAGTTCTTCAAGACTAGTTACATTTAAAGAGTCTTAGAAGACTCTTTAAACAGTTTATGTGTATAAATAGATAATATAAAGAGTAGTGTTGGAATACATAGATGAAAAAAGAAATAGGCAAAATAAAAAATGACCTTTTTTATATTTTAGTTAGTAAAAAATGAAAAGTATGATAATTTTTTAAGGATAAATTATATTTTGCCCTTTAAATTTTATGATTTATTTACTTTGGCAGTTAAAATATTTTTTTCTCACTTTGACTGTTGACATTTGTTGTTTTTCTTAATTTACTTTTAAAAATAAATTGCACTTTGCTCCTTAAATTTCACGGTTTTTTCCAAGTATTTTTTTTTTCTTTCACTTTAGACTCTAAATTTTGTGATTTGCCTTTTTCAAAACCAACTTTTGTCCAATTTTGGATAGAAAAATGTCACATTAATAGTTAAGTTGTATAACAATACATTATATTAAAATTTCAAAATCCTTAAAATTTGAGTGAATTTGTAGATGAAAAAGTGGGGATTAGAATTTGAATTTTATTTGTGGAGTTTGATTAGCCTAAGGCCATAGGCTACTTAGTTAAAAAGTCAAAAAAAAAAAAAAAAAAAAAAAATTAAAAATGACAAAATTTTAAAAAAATCATATAAAAAGTTAAATATTTCTTCTCATTCTCTTTAATTTTGTATGTTTTTAGGTAAAAAGTTTAGTCATTCCTAAATATTTTAATTTATTTAATTTCATATTTTAATTAAAAAATCACTTCTCAAATAAATCATAAATGTCTGCATATGTGTTATTTGTAAACATGTTCCTGTAATTTTTCCTTATATTTAATAAAAATGAATAAAAATGATGAGAAATTATAAAAAAAATTCTCAAAATTTAACCATTCTAACAAAGTAAATCATGATTTTTTGATTTTATCAATTCAAATTAAATCTTTTGATTTGTTTTCAATCTAAACTATCAACCTCTTTTTATTAAGTAAAATCGAAAGAAAATGATATTTTATCCATTAAACTCAATGTAGGTATACATAAAATGTCTAAAATATATTTTTTTCATTAAATTTAATGACTAAAATATTTTAATTTTGGTTAGTTTTGCTTAACGGAAATAGGTAAATTGCTTAGATTGAAAAAAAAAAAATAAAAGTTCATAATTTAATTGATAAAATTAAAAAATCAAACTTTATTTTCTTATAAATATCAAACTCTATTTTTTTTTTAAATTTTCTCAAAAAATTAAAGTATAAGCCCTTGATCAATAAAAAAAGACAATTCGTGGGGTATCATAGCATCCGTGAGTCATGACCGTAGAGTAACCACAGTTATCAGTCAGGTTTAATTCAATTTAAGAAAAGAATCCACCACTGAAAGAAATGAAGAATGTATCTATCCCTAACACAAGAAATAAGATTACAATCGAAATACGGTACGAGGAGTTTTAACCAATTAAAAGAAATGCTAACTATGCCTTTAAGATTACAGTCTTATTCAGAAAGTAAGCACATTTCACCACCAACATCGGTGGTCCAAAAAATTTTAGTAGTAACAAGATGTTGGGTAATGGTAGGTGGTATCAATAAATGTGCTTGGGTGAGACCCACTTGGCTTAGATGTGATAAGGCCAACAAGTGTTGCTCAATCTCATGGGTCACATGAAAGATGATCACCAAACACACAGACATCCACCACCATTCACGCTACGCGTTTTCAACACCGTCTTCTCGTCTTCTTCTCACGAAAGTTTTATTTTATCAGCACTATTAGAAATGTAGAATTATTTATTTAGAATTTATTTAGAAACAATAGCATTTAAATTCTTTTTACTTGTAAATTTTATATTTTATTAATTTAATCTTCACTACACATATTCATTCTAAATAAATTCTAGGATCCTAAACTTTTTCTTATTTTATTCCACCTGATTATGTTCATTATATATAGATCATATTTGATGTCATTAATTTTATCCATAATTTTTTGTTTTAAAAAATAATAAAATTTGACGGTCAGGCCACTTACTTTGGGAAATAGTCTACAAATGTTCAAATTGAGTTTTTTTTTGTTTTTTGTTTTTTGTTTTTTGTTTTTTTTAGGGGATAGCTTCTCTCTAGTCGGTGGTACAACTGAATAAGAGATGTTGGGTTTGGTGGGCTCATTTTTATACTCACCTTAGCGAATCCAAATCATTCAATTTATAAGACACGTTCAAAAGATAATTCATGTAAAAAACATAAGATTGATCAAATATCGGTAATTATATGTTTGGATTACATTTATCTTGAAAAAATAAAAAATATATATAATTTTGAGAATAAACTGTCTTTTTTTTAAAATAAATATAATTTGATCATCTGGGTTTGATATCCAATCAACTTAATTTTTTGCATAGATGTTCTTCTCGATTTATCCTAAAAAATGAACGGTTGATATCATTTTAAGTAAGCCTCAAAATGAACCCATTAAGCTCAACAAAACCTCTGATCTAACTGGAGTAGAGCTGAACTTTTATTCTTTTAAAGGTAATACATCAAGATTATTCGCTCTACAAAGTGATAGGTCCTCATTTTTTAAAATTAAACTAAAAACAACCAAAAATTGCGTGAGAATTCACATTTTGACAACACCAAAAACTCAACCCATTATGTAAGAATTTTTCTGACGTGATTACAAGAAGTGTTGGTGACTTATGTACGGATGGAATTGGAGCTCCGCAACCAAATAGAGTGATCCAAGAACAAAGACTTGAATGTAGGAACACACTTTTATTGTTGGTTGATCGGGTTTTGAACATAAAAGCCCCTTTGATGGTAAAAGTCTGAGATCAAAAAAGAAAAAAAGTGAGAGTAATGTTGTGTTTGATTAGAGGATTTGAGGATATATTTGAAAAAGAAAATAAAAAAGGTAAGTGAAATGTAAATAAAATATATCTACATTTCACCTAGACACCTTTTTCCTTTTTTTTTTTTTTAAATCTCTCCTTAAATTCTCCACCAAACACAACATAAAAAAATGTAGAGAATTAAAATTTTAAGAAAGTCTATTTTCCAAAAAGAGAACGAAGTTTACATTTTATAAAGTTTCTCTATTGCTCTCTAAGAAGCTCTTGGAGATGAGTGTCTCACATGCCCCTATTCATGTCATCATCCTCTCTAAATGGGACACTACCATTCTGTTATGCATAATATTCACAAGGCCAATTTGGTACTTTATGTGACTAAAGTTCCTTTTTATATTGATCTCATGAAATCTCTATAACTTCTTGTGACGTGTATTTATATATGAACAAGTCTTATCCAATTCGTCTATGTATTTCAAGGTTAGTTTGGAAAGTAGGTTGATGTTTTGATTTTTTAATTTTTTAGCTATTTTATTCTGGAGCAAAAAAGTCTTGTTTATGAATGATTTTTTGACTTTTTTGACTTTTTGTGAGAGAAAGAATGTAATGATTATGGGTTGGATGTAATTTTTTGTCTTATTAAGCTAAAAAACTTATTTTGTCTTTTTGTAACTAAAATAGCCCCAAACCTAACCTAACCTAACCCTTCTTCCCAAATGAAGCCTCAGTCGATACTCTTGTAAGTATGCCAAACTCATATGTTTTCGTACCTATTAATGCTGTGTTTGGTTGGGGGATTTGAAAAAGTAAATGAAAAATGTAGATAAAATATAAATAAAACATACTTATATTTTACCTAATTTTACATTTTTTTTTTCTTTTTGTTTTCAAATCTCTCCCTAAATCCTCTAACCAAACATAACGTAAAAAGGGTTTGACTTAATTTAGGCCAACCTTACTCCCTCGGGGGCTCAACCCAATTTAGTAGCTTTGATTTCATCCGGTTCCTAATCTAGGGCTTCTCAATGTTGTACATGAGATTTTACATGGCTCGATCCAAATTGGTGGAGATGTTCGACATAAACGTGTGTAGAGGTCTAGTCTATAGCCATATAGTTAATGACGTGGTCAAACCTTACACATTCATTTTGACCCTTTTTAAAGTTATAATACAGTATAAAGTAAATATTTAACCAAATAAGTTAGCTTAATTAGCTTTATTGCACATTTTTATCAAGAGAATATGATTGATACCCCCTAAATATGAGGTGATATGGACTATTTATTGTGGTAATCAATGGGTTTTTAGTTGTGTTGTAAGATTATAAATATTCAATGATATAATTATTTTCAAATTTATAATTAATTTCTTATTATTTGGCACACACAAAAAGAAAAAAAAAAAAGAAGTAAAGATTTGGAAGAAGTTACTGTATACTCTTGGATAGAGACAAAGGCAGGAAAGGCTAAAAGGGCCATGACCACTTAAGTTTTTCAAAATTTTACTAGTTTCCCTATATAATTTATGAATATGTTTGTTATGTATATTTATAGAATGACTTTCTAAATTTTTGTCATAGATATTAACTATTTTATATATGATATAATTGTATCGATTCTATCGTTTTGATTTGTAAAATATTTTTTCTATTATAAAACGTACAATCAATGCTAATATTGGTTGTTTGGAGCAATGAAAGAAATAACTTATTAGTCCTCCATAAGTAGATTTTATTTAATTATATAATTATGTCAACTATTAAAATGCCTAATCTAATAAATTTTACACTAAGATTTTAATTATATAGCTTACAAGTATATAAAATAAACGAGTAAAGCATTAGAAAAATATGATATAAATAATTTATTTATTATTATTTTTTGGCTAATTTTTCATAATACTTATGTAAGAAATTATTATTTTTCAATTTCTTTTTACCATATTTACTTTGACCCTTCTTATACAAACTTACCAATTATTTTTATATTAGTGTTTTGCCAAACATACCCACAGCTCTACTGTTTCTTTTCCACATCAAAATTTGATAAAATGACTTCACACTTGAGTGAAAGATCATCACAATCTTTTTTGACTCATTTTCATGCAATCTTGTTATTCTTTTAAATATTTTAATTTATTATAAATAATAAAAAAAGGCAGAGGGCAGAGAGTGGCGGGTTGTTTTTTTTATTTTCAGGATAAATTATAAATACATCACTCGAGATTTGATTAAAATATAAATTGTCCTCTGTAATTTTAGAAATTACATTTCACCCCTGAGGTTTCTAATTTCATAACAAATCGTCCATTTTATTAATAAATCATCAAGTCAATTAACAGTTTTTAATGATATTATAAATATGATTAATTAATAATTTAAGTAATCTTATTATTGTATAAAAGAGCAATTATGAATTTTTTTTTTTAGTTAATTCTGTTAAAATTTTTTTTAATAAAAGGGTATTTATAATTTTTTAAACTATAAGTGACAATCTTTACTTTAAATAAAATTTTGAGAGTATATTTGTAATTTATCCTTATTTTTAATGATACAATTGCTCTTTGCACCCAAAAAAGTACTAATAACAAATAAAATAAGAGAGGTCATGTTAAGAAAATAAAATAAGAGCCGAATTAGAGATAAGATTCTTTGTGGAATATGTAATGTTTTTGGGATCATAATAATGGGATGGCTCGGACTAAGGCTGCAAACGAACCAAGCCGAGCTGAGCTTTGCTGAGCTCGAGCTCGGCTCGTTTACTTATTGAGCTCGTTTATTGAGCTCGAGCCCTCAGCTCGATAAAGAACTGGGCTCGAGCTCGGCTCGACTCGTTAATTTTAATGAAGCTCGAGCTCAGCTCGGCTCGACTCGATAATTTTTTTTAATATTATTTATATTATTTAAATATAAATATTTAAATAAAAAATATTATTTACATTATTTAATATATAAAAAAATTATTTATATTATTATTTATATATATATTTATATATTTTTAATATATAAATAATGTATTTATATATATATATATTATTTAATATATAAATAAAATATTTATTATATAATTTAAATAAAGATAAACGAGCCGAGCTTAACGAGTTGAGCTCATGCGAGCTCGAGCTCGGCTCGTTTACTAAACGGGCCTAATATTTAAACGAGCCGAGCCCTTAACGAGCTGAGCTGAGCTTGTTCATGAACAGCTCGGTTCGTATGCAGCCCTAGCTCGGACCAAAAGCCATACCGCGAAGTAAAACATTAACACAACCCCATAAACAACTATAGGGATCAATGAATGGTCACCGCACTAACTTTTATTTATTTGGGCATGGACACAGGATTCATATATTTAGGGCATCCATAATGAAATAGTTAAAAAAGTATGTTAAAGTATATTATATGACAAAAAATATTAAAAGTGAGACCTAAAAATATGTGTTAAGGTGTGTTAAGAGTTTGTTAATTTTAGAGAGTGAGTGGTGATGCAATAGATGTGTTAAGGTGTGTGTTAAGAATATATATATATATACGACAATGCTACGTAGCTCAAATTTTGTGGCTCAAAAGTGGCTCAAATGGCCAAAACGACGTCGTTTTGAGTACAGAACAACATAAAAATAGCCAAAACGACGTCGTTTTGGCCATTTGAGCCACTTTTGAGCCACAAAATTTGAGCTACGAGACATTTTCCTATATATATATATGTTTGTGTGTGTGGGGGGGGGGGGATCCACCCTACTCCAATTTCCCTTCCCTCTCTCTGCATTGCCAAAGGCTATGGTTCACATTACTAGTGATCCACTGCCAACGGCTATATTTCACTTCAGTAATGCCTATAATTTACAACAAACAGATATATATTGTATTGTCACCAATTAAATAAACAAGTTTTATATATTCAAATCAAGTTCATTTTTTTTTCATCTAGCAAGCAGATTATTTATTCTTTTATCTTCTCTTTCATTTTTTCCCATAAAAACATCAATGGCCTCATCATCTCAATTTATTCCTACCATGGAGTCTAGTTCTTCTACACATTTCAATTCTTCAACCAACGACGATAGCTCATCCGATGGGGATCAAGAGACAGTTTCACAGCATTACAATAAACGTGTTTGAAAGATGGCAAATTTGCTTCTTCCGCCGCAAATGCTAACCTTAATCTCAAAACCAGTTGAAAGGCAATATATAAGGCGTGATCGTGAGGGAAGCGATCGACGAATATAGAGAGATTATTTTACTATGAATTGTACATATCAACCTAACTATTTTCGTAGACGATTCCGAATGCGTCGAGAAATATTGCTTCGCATTTTGAATGATGTTAAAGAGTAAGATAAATACTTTGTACCAAAAAAGGATTGTGTTGGACGGTTGGGGTGCTCTCCTATACAAAAAATTACCGCCGCAATTCGTATACTCGCCTATGGATTTTCATTAGATCATTGTGATGAGTACATAAAGATTGGTGAGACCACTGCTAATGATAGCTTGAAGCTTTTTTGTAATGCTATTATTGGCTTGTATGAGGAACAATATCTCCGCTCACCGAATGAAAATGACATAACACGTCTACTTGAAGAAGGGAAGGCGAGAGGCTTCCCAGGTATGCTTGGGTTTTTAGATTGCATGCATTGGGAATGAAAGAATTGTTCCACAGCGTGGCATGGAACCCATAAGGGCCATTACAATAAGCCTACCCTTATATTAGAAGCAGTTGCATCAAAAGACCTATGGATTTGGCATGCTTTCTTTGGTATGCCAGGTTCACACAATGATGTGAATGTCTTAGATCATTCCCCGATATTTGACACTCTCATACATGGTAAAATGCCTCCGATTAATTACAATGTGAATGGGTGTGAATATACATTACGCTATTATTTATATGAGGGCATATATCCTCAATGGGCAACTTTAATGCAAACCATCATGCACCCAAAATCAGGAAAGGAAAAGTTGTTTGCTAAAAAGCAAGAGGCTGTTAGGAAGGATGTTGAAAGAGCATTTGGTGTGTTATAGACAAGGTGGAGTATAACGCAAGGACCAGTGCGTTATTGGAAAAAAGAAGACGTTTCTAAGATAATGAAAACGTGCATCATACTATACAACATGATCATTGAAGATGAGCGCGGAACCGACATTGACAATTGGAGAGTTGGAGGCCTCCGACAGATAAAACTGTATCTCCTCCAGAATATGCTCAAAACCCAACACTTTTGGTGACACACATCTCATCTTGTCTTAAAAGAATTCGAAATAAAGGAACAAATGTAATGCTTAGAATTGATCTAATGGAACATTTGTGGAATCAATTTCGTGACGAAGATATAAATTTGTAATGACATAAGTGTGATACAAGAGATTTGTAATGATATAAATTTGTAATGTTGGATCTTACAATCTAAACTGTAGAAGGAATTAATGAGATTTATTACATAGCAAAAGTAATGCCTTAATCTTGACAGCTCAAATCAAATAAATCAAAGAGATGCAGATAACTACATAGAAAGTTGTAGATAATTTAGATGCATAAAAATAAGAACAGTAAAGGTTTAAGGAAATTCAAGTGTGTGGAAAACAAATGCTATGAGCAACAAAATTATAGACACTAGCGTCCACATAAATTTTAAAACGAAAGTTTAGAGTGATTCAAAAACTCAAACTGTAACTTAAAATTGTGACAATAGATGCCTGCAATTGGATAATCCAATCAGTAAATGCCGGAGTTAATAAGATTAATTCTATTTTCACTCCTAATTTTTATATTGATAGAAATTCACCATCAAGAAAGTATTTTTTTTCTATGTCTATATAAACAAAAGCTGATATTTATGGCTTGTTTCCTTCACATAACCATGAATCAACACATCTAAAAAAGAATCTAGCATAGGCATAAAAACTTAGCATTACAGTTCCACAAGAAGCAAATTGCTTCAAAACAGCAAAACATACTTGAACCAAACACAACAACTATTTACATCCATCTAATACTTATCTTTGTTCCCCCAAAATGTCCTCCCGGATGTCCCGTGAGGCCCAGTCGTGAAGGTTGTCATCCGCTATGTGTTTCTGTTGTTTGGTTGTTCGTTTGCTGCTATTCTTGGCTTTATTTCACAACTGTTTAAGCTTTATTTTTCACTCAAGAGGAACATTATGATTAAAACATTTTGATCAAAGTTGTTGATTTATCTCAACAAAATTTAACCATTTCATTTAATAAGAAAGCACAAAGTTTTTCTTAAAATTAATACATGAATGTGAAATGGTATTACAAAGTTAAAACATGATACTACAAATTTAACTTTGAATGTTACAATAGGTTATCACTAAATTCAACTACCGATCACTAATTTAAACCACTACCACTTGATCCATCATCAAGGCCCCTTTGTTTCGCATGTGCCCAAATTGCTTTTTGTTGTGCAATGACCCAAGCTTTTCCTTCTTCAGTAGGAATCAAATTTGGATCAGTCATCATAATCTCTTTCTCAAACCTCATCTGTTCTTGCTCACGTTTGGTTGCAATTCTCATTCGCTCTTGTTTGAGTTTAACCTCTACCCTCCGTTGTTCTTGCTCTTGTTTGGCTTGAATTTTCAGCTATTCTCGTTCATTTGCCATTACGACCTCTTGTTTAGCAATTTCCTTTTGTTCCTTTCTCAAGTTATTTAATTCAGCAACAAATAAGTTTACAACTTCTAATTGATCAGTGTTCTTTCGACGCATATTTTTTGCTATTTTTTGTCCAACGGGTCGAGGTAATTCATGAACTTCTTTAGTAAATGGAGAATTGTTATCATTGTCAAGGCTAATTGATCCTATAGTTGAACTCGGTGTTGTTGTCAGAGTAGACGGATTTGAGGAATCTATAGTTTGATCAACGTCCACATTGAAAGCACCTCTCTTTCTTTGACTAATTTTCTATTTTTTTTTCTTCTTGTTCTTTTGTATGGTTAAACCATTTAGCACTATCTTTGAGGATTATCCAACAACCATCCCACTTAAAGTGGTGACCCTGTGAGCTATAATACAATTGTTTTGCAGCTCCTAGCTATAAAAAATTACGAACAAAAATTAATAGTCTTTCAATTAAATCATTTGAGTAGAAATTTGTGTAAACTACAACTTACCGAATCTTCAAGATTATAGCCACTAGTCGGAGTCCTCTCTATTGTGCGAACAAATCCAGAATATTTGTTAAGGTGAGATTGAATGCTAGACCATCGATGCATCAAACCCGAGCTGATTCGATCGCTTTGATAACCCAAGAGTTGATTGAACTCATCCCGAATTCGATCCCATAACCTCGCTCTCGGTTGATTTGTACCCGTAGTTGCATCTTCTGAGACACTCAGCCATGCTTTACAAAGTGCTTTATCTTCCTCTTTTGTCCAATTTGGATTTCTTTCTTTTTGTTGCATTTCACCCTTTTCCTTTTTCTTTTTTTATGCTGTGGATGGATGTATGTCACTTACTGGAGGAGGTTCATGAGATTGTAATTGAGATTGCTCTGGAATAAATTGAGTAAATGGAGTCTGAAAATATTGTGGATTTGAAAAGAATTGAGAAAATGCTTCAGAATCAAATTACAATGGTAACTGAGAGTTTTGTTGCTGATTGAACTGATTATTGAAAATGAAGGAGGATTCATTTTTCAGAAGTTTTGGCTGATATACAATTGAATTCCTTTTTAATGGAAGGGTTCAGAATAGGAAATGGTGAAGAATAGATACCGGTTTGCATTTTATTGAAGAAGACAAACTGTGCACAACAGTAAAAAATTTGAGTAGGCAGATCCTAGTTGCAACGGTAATGTTGCTTCTGGTTGTTTAAAAAATATTATTATATTCAAGTGGGTCCCACAATGGTTGGCTAATTTGCTAGCCACAACTAACAAACAAGTTAACACAAGTTAACAACTAACAAATTTAACACATTTACTAGCAGTTCCATTGTGAGAACAAAAACAGAAAATGGCTAGCTAAAAAATAACAACTGACACTAACACATGCTCTAACAGCTCCACTGTGGATGCTCTAATAAATAATAATAACCAATTATCTGTACATGTTTTGTGCTGTGTCCACCTCTTGCCACAACTATTAAAATTATTTTATGTATATATAAAATTTATCATGCAAGTACGTTAATATCTCGTCGTGATCAAAAAATAACTTCCGCGAACAACATCGTATGACTTGAAAATATACGAACAATAAGTTTACCATTAGGTGTGTGCTAGAAAATCCCTTCCATACCTAAGTTAGTACTATAGGATCAATAACGGGAAAAAGCTCTCTAAGAGTTAGAATTGCATTACCTCGTTTTCTCTTAGCTTTTGTATATTTCGGCATAATAGAGTCCTAGTGAAATTCTAAGTCATTTTAACAATTTCTCACTAGATTTTATTTTATTTTATTTTTTATTTTTTATTTTTTATTTTTTATATTATTTATTTATTTTTATTTTTATTTTTATTTTTTTGGTCACACTTCCCACTAAGAGTCTACTTTTTAAAGTTGGTGTCTATCCTTAAACACTATATGAAGCATATCCACTTTTGAGTTGGCAACCGGACCGAGCAAACCATTTGCCCGGTTGTTTCCCATAAGTAGCCACTTATGCTGTGTTTGGTTGGAGGATTTGTGGAGAGATTTGGAAAGGGAAAGGAAAAAAGTACGTGAAACTAGGTGAAATATAAACATGTTTTATTCACATTTCACCTACCATTTTTATTTTCCTTTCCAAATCTCTCTCCAAAATCTCCCAACCAAACACAAGATTAGTCATTCCCAACCCATTTCAGCCCAAAGGTTACAAGTTAAGACTAGGCTTCAAACCGTACAACCTATCACCAGCTCAGTTCAAGGACCTAGCATATCTATGTTTGATCGGACAACACCACCCAAACACCAGGATCTAGCCCAGCCCAATTCTTGTGCGACTTTAAGCCCCTTGACCATATTTGCCCGGTCCAAACATGGGTTATGCTCCAAGCGAGTAGAATAGCCCTTGTGCCAAGTCATCTAAGCTAGGCCGTGGTGGGTTTTGTTCGACCCAAATATACACTAAATAGGACAGATATTAACTAACATATATCTATATATTAGGACTGACATTAACTAATATATATCTATATACATAATACAATTATCTATATACATACACACTAACATAATAGTTCATGTAACAATCGTAAAAAAAATTCAGCTATACCTTCACTAAAGTTTTTGATGTATAATAGATCATTAATTAAACTATAGCATTTGTTACTATTTGCTTTATATTAGAAAAGTTAAATCTGGCTAACAAGTATCTTGGGGAACAAGGACGGAGCTAGAAAATTTGTTTACAAGGGATCAAAGTAAGTGTAAAAAAGGCAATTCTCATAATAAAGGTCTTCAATGTTATGAGATTTGGAAAGAGTTAAATGTGCACAACCTTATTTCTATATAGAAAGACTATTTTCCTGGTTTAAACCTATGACACTTAAATCAGATCAACACAATTATTGATATTACATAATATATAAAAATAATTAGGAATTATTCCCTATGTATCATAAGATTGCCTTTGAAATAGAGAAGTAATATAAGATTTTTTTTAAAAATTGGAGGGGAGATCCATAATTGTAAAAGTACTCTTGAAATAGAGGTCAAAAAAAGTTTTTTTTTAAATTTTTTTAATTTATTTTTAAGTCTAGGGGGCCATTTCTTGTACGTTATTGAAATATTTTTAGAATTGATAGGTATTAATAGAATTTTTCCCTCTTAGGAACATAAAAAAAATAATAATAATAAAATGAAGAACACAATATGCATGTTTAGTAACATTTATATTTGTAGAATTTTTAAAAATAAATTGAATAAAGCCAAAGCATTAAATTTCAACCATCATAAACCCTTTGCGTAAACTAAAGTCCACCTTATGAATTTGGAACCGTTAAAATTTTAAGTACAATCTCATCTGATTCGGTTCGCTCAGAATAAAATAAAATCCTATTTGAATCCCTAAAATATAATTTAGTTTCTTTAAACTGTCTCCAACGTTTCCTATTTTGATAAAATTAAAAAAAGAAAAATCTTTTTACAAAGGAATATTTTAAAAAGATGGTTAAAATAAGACTAGGTATAGGGTTGTCCGAATCGCACAACATGCTCAATCCGAACCGATCTGCATACAAATGGACAGTTCTGCAGACATAATGTGAGCGGATACAGTTTGGAATATAATATGATTGTGGGTTGCGGGTGAGTTGTGGATTTAACCCGCACCTGCAAGAACCCATCCACGCTTAGACTTTTTTTTTATTTTTTTTTATTTTAAACTTAGACCATTGTTATTTTATTATTACATTTTGGATGAATGTAAAAGTTAACGAATAATTACTTTTAAGTAAACTTAGGATTTTGAAGGATTGTATTTTAATTATATTGTTGGGTAGTAGATAGTGAATGAGATGGATGATCTAATTTAATTAATGATTTGATTTAAAAGTTTAAGATTTTAAATGATTTGTTTGTGTTACGAATTGATTTTCTTGTGTTTTTTAATTTTATAAGTTATAATTTATTAATTATTAATGTTGGAGCATTTTAGAAAATAGGGAGAAAATGACCCAAAATAAATATTTACAAAATGGGAAAAAAAAAGTTCCAAAATAATTTTTTATAGAAAAAAGTCCAATAAGCAAACTGCCTGCACATCCGCGAACCCTATCTGCACAAACCGCAACCCGCACTACGGGCGGTTGCAAGTTGAATTTTCCCCAAACCGTATACATTCGGGGGGGTCCAAACATATCTGCAAATCGTCCAAAATCGAACTGCAACCACCCTAGTTAAAAGTTATTTTTTGACTTTTTTTGAAAGAGGAGAGTGAATTAAAAATTAGGAAATAACTGTTAACACATTTCCCAAAATAGGCCAAAATGTTCATTTTATTTTGTTTGTGCACTTTATTTTGCCTATGTTTGAGAAGTTGGGTTTGAGGATTTTTTAGCTGAAATAGTCACAAAAAATAAAATAAGTTTTTCAACTTAATAAGATAAAATCTCACATCTAATTCATAATCATTACATTCTTTCTATCACAAAAAAATTAAAAATGTTAACATAAATTTCAGAACATAAACCTTACACTTTGGATCATTTACCATGTGTATTATCAAGAAATCAAGACAAAATGACATACCTGAATCCATTGATGAACGGTTAAATGGAAGCGTGATTATCAATGAACTCTTTGTTATTGATTATGTTATTGCCTTCTAATCCTTTCCCCTTTGGTGCCTTATGTTTTTCCTTGAGAAGATTTAGAAAACAAGCCTTTTTTTCTTTTTTTCACTTGGGAAGGAATAGGGACCATAACCTTTTAAAGGTTGTAATTGGTTTTCAAAACGGAAAGGTTGTGGAAGTTCAAAAGGCATGAAAACCAACTTTAACCATTATTGGTTTAATTTCTATTTATTGGTTTTCAAAACTGAAAGGTTGTGAAAGTTCAAAAGGCATGAAAACCAACTTTAACCAATATGTTTTAATTTCTATTTCTGCCCCTCATAGAAATAGAAATTATACAACTAGTATCTACACATTAGGTCCATAACACATATACCCTTAAGCCTATTAACTAAATTGAATCACTTAAATTGTAGGTTTTTTATAAATGATAACACCACATTTAATTATGTGGTCCCATTGAGACATTATCTAACAATCTCTCACTGGACCACATATGTATCCTGAAAAATGTGCTTAACTTTAGTGAGTTCAGAAATTTGTTATCATAACTTGAGGGTATCCAAACAATCTTGTCCATTAACTATATTAATATAGGATCAAAGCGGTATTCGTTACATCAATCGTAACTCGACCCACCAATGGTCACGTATACTAATACAGCTAAATGACATAGATCAATCATGGATGCGTAGCATGGAAATTACATGTGATGTGATCCATACATGCCTATTTCCAACCGGTCCTACTTAACTTTATTGAGATCAATACTTCACAATACGTAACAGAGCGTAATAAATTGAATATTTCATTTCTGCAGAAATTAATCTAATTACATAGATAAAACTCAAGGCTGACATAAAGCAGTAATATAAATACAAACTCCCACTAAACCAGAATGTTCTCAAATAGAACAACACCCATCTGAGCAGTGTGCTCATGAAAGACCTTGGGTGGTAGTCCCTTCGTAAGTGGATCCGCTATCATGGAGTTTGTCCCAATGTCCTCTATGAAAATCTGTCCACTCTGCATTCTTTCTTTTACAACTAGGAACTTGATTGGATCATCTTTCGACATTCCATTTTTTACCTCATGTTCCTGGAGATATACAATATAATCATCTGAAAATGCAAATCTCCTTTCTCTGGTGGATCGCCTTAATGGCACAGATTCTTGAGGTTGAGGCTGTAGAGTTTGTTTCTCAGGAACAATTACCTCATCTTGAATGGGGGTTTGAACTATATTATCTTGAACAACATTGTCTAGTTGAGGATCCGAAATTACTTCTCGAGCAATGACAGATATAGGAACCTGTGATTGGTCAAAAGTAGTAGTAGGAAGTGGGATTACTCCTGCTTCCTCCTCAAAAACAATGTCTCTAATTGGATTTCTCCCCCCAAACTCAACATTCTCAAAAAGTGTTGCAATTCCCATCTCAAATATTGACCTATTTAATCTCTAAATAAATTAATTTAATGACAACATCTCAAGATACCTAGCACAACATTAATATCAAGCCTTTGGGTAGTGATATTAACTGTAAGTGGTATTCTTGTTGTAATGATCAAACATTGACAATAAGTTATGTCAAATAACAAATCTATCTTTTGATGGATTTATTATTCACATTAGGTTTTCTTGACAATTGGCACATGTTTATCACCACAAAATGTGTGTGTAATTCTGCCAAGTCTTAATCATGTCTTTGGACCGATAAATACCCGCATGAGATACACAGACATGAACTTCAAAACATTCCATATAAAACAATCTAGACAAGAGAGGTCACTTTTGTGACATCTTGTTTGAATTGACTTATATTGAGAATGTTAGAAAATTAAATTTCTGTAGACGTTGTATGAAATTACATTAAATTTAAAGATTTCTAAATTTGTGACCCCGTATATGTTATATAATCTGCAGCAATTCCAATTATATATATACATATATAAATAGAATTGACGGATTCAAAAACAAACTACCCACCGAATCATTTTACAATTCCAGAAAACAGATTGCCATTTTCACAGAACAAAACAGGAAAAAACAGAATTTACATCCATAAGAAAATTCAGAATCTGATTCCAGAAAACTAAATAGAATGAATAAAGCATATCAATTCTGATAAGACACATGATATGCTAGCTCTGATACCAATTGTTAAGAGAAAATTTCAGAACATAAACCTTACACTTTGGATCATTTACCATGTGTATTATCAAGAAATCAAGACAAAATGACATACCTGAATCCATTGATGAACGGTTAAACGGAAGCGTGATTATCAATGAACTCTTTGTTATTGATTATGTTATTGCCTTCTAATCCTTTCCCTTTTGGTACCTTATGTTTTTCCTTGAGAGGATTTAGAAAACAAACCTTTTTTCTTTTTTTTCACTTGGGAAGGAATAGGGACCATAACTGAAAGGTTGTGGAAGTTCAAAAGGCATGAAAACCAACTTTAACCATTATTGGTTTAATTTCTATTTATTGGTTTTCAAAACTGAAAAGTTGTGGAAGTTCAAAAGGCATGAAAACCAACTTTAACCAATATGTTTTAATTTCTATTTCTGCCCCTCATAGAAATAGAAATTATACAACTAGTATCTACACATTAGGTCCATAACACATATACCCTTAAGCCTATTAACTAAATTGAATCACTTAAATTGTAGGCTTCTTATAAATGATAACACCACATTTAATTATATGGTCCCATTGAGACATTATCTAACAAAAAAAACCAAAAATCTTTTCTAAATCAAATTTTTAATCCTAAATTAAAATAATTAAAAAATTAAAAATTCTCAAACCCTTTGTTTGATTGCTCAGTCCCAAAAGGCCAAAATGTGGCCAACATGTGCGCTTTATTTTGTTTGATTGCTCAGTCCCAGAACGCCAAAATGTGGCCAAAATGTGCACTTTATTTTGTTTGATAGCTCAGTCCAGAAGGCCAAAATGTGCACTCTACTTTGTTTGATTGCTCAGTCCCAGAAAGTCAGAATGTGGCGAAAATGTGCACTTTATTTTGTTTGATTGCTCATGTCACTGTCTCCTTCACAGAACCTTGCTTTCAAGTAGCACTATAAATATTAGGCTCCCTTCGAGGTTTTCCACCCACCACATCCACCTCCTCTCTCTCTCTACGATGACCACAGTGGTGTTGTTGGTTCTACTAGTTGTGTTTCTCATCTTGTTTATTAGGGTTGCTTATCAAGCTATAACTTGTTACTTGATCACACCAAGACGCATCAAGAAAATCATGGAAAAGCAAGGAGTGCATGGTCCAAAACCCCGGTTTCTTGTTGGGAAAATCTTGGACATGGCTTCCCTCGTCTCCAAATCCACCTCCAAAGGCATGGACTCCATCAACCATGACATCGTTGGCCGTCTCTTGCCCCATTTCCTCACCTGGTCCAAACAATACGGTCAGGGGGATATTCAAGCTGGCGCGATTGCTGGGTATTCTCTGCTTTGGCTCCTTTTGTGGGCCACGGCTATGGGGCTTCTGGTTCAGCTGTTGGCGGCGCGGCTGGGCGTGGCTACGGGTAAACACTTGGCAGAGCTGTGTAGAGAAGAGTACCCGAAATGGGCTCGGTGGTTGCTGTGGCTGATGGCGGAGGTTGCGCTGATTGGGGCGGATATTCAGCAAGTGATTGGGAGTGCGATTGCGATTAAGATTTTGAGTAATGGGGTTGTTCCTCTTTGGGGTGGTGTTGTTATCACTGCTTGTGATTGGTATTTTCATGAAAACTCTTTCTCTGTGAATAATAATTTGATACAAATGTTTCAATGTTGGCATGGTTGTTTTTGGAAATTTTCGACTTGGAGGTTTTGATGGGTTTTTGATTTTGATAATTTTCTGTGTTTTCTGTTTTCTTCAATTCTTGCAATATGATCCGAAAGGACACAGAAAATTATTTCTAAGATGGAGTCAGTTGTTAAAACGTAATACTGTTTCTCAAACTAATTTTTGTATATACTTTTAAATAAATTACACTGACACTGAGATTTGTCTTAATTACAGGAGCTTTCCCTCTAATTTTAAAAATAATACAAATCTCTATTATTTTAAAATTAATATACAAATATCTCTTATGTCACCATCCCTCCAAATTCAAATAAATTCTGTTAATATCATTCATAATTATTTTTTAAATTTCAATACTATCCTTCAAGGAGGTATGTGTAATTTATTCATATATATATATATATATATATGAGAAAAGTCAGAGATAAAAATCCAGCCATTCCATCCTGTTTTCCTTTTTGGGGGTTATAAGCAAAAATGTGAAGACCACCCAGATTGGTTTGAAGGTCGAGAGCTTAAATTAATGAAGAAAAATAGAAGGATTGTCGGACAAGGTTGCAAAAAGGTAAATTCAAGGTATGAGGAAGGGATTATTTGGAATGATTTAAATAAGTGTATTTTTTAATTTTTTATGAAATATAAATTAAATTTAAAATAATGTATTAAAAAAATAATATAATTTAAATAAAATGATGTAATTTAAATAAAATAATTATTTTTTAATTTTTTAATTTTTTTTTAAACATGTGAGAGAGCACCAAGGATCCTCTAGAGTGAAATTTCTCTAAAGTTTCCTAGAGTGTTACATTGTGTGGTTGAGATTTACTGACAAGTCACATCAGAAAAATTGATGTGATTTGCCAATAAATCTCAACCACACAATGTAGTACTCTACGAAACTTTAGAAAAAAATCACTCTAGAGGATCCTTGCCCGTGAGAGAGAGAGAGCGAGTCAAAGCTCTTTTGCCGAGACTTTCCTCTCTTCTAACCCCTTGTTTCTACAATTCTCTTCTCTCAAATTATCTAATTCTCTCTCTCTCTCTCTCTCTCTCCGTCTTTTCCTTCCAAAAGACAGAATAAGCTTCCATTAGGATTTGAAGATCTGCATCAGGATCTGATGGCCAAGCTTTTGCAGCCCAAATCTAAGCTCCTCAAGGTTTATCTTGCCTCTCTTGTTGGTGTCCATTGCATCAAATGCTTCCTTTATACCAGCCACTTCCTCCAATGAAAAATGCTATGCAATCACCCTTAGAGCTCTTTTTTTGAAGAATCGGTGAGCGAAGATGGAGATCCAATTGAGAGAGTCGGTATTTACTTCACTGAAGCTCTCTACTCCAGAGTCTCACACCAAGCCAAGAAGACCCTCTCTCTCTCTCTCTGTCTCTCTCTCTCTATATATATGTATATATAACAGATCACAGATTCATCAATTCGCCACCGCCTGCTTCTAACTTCATCTTTGTAAACCCTAATCGTCGATTGAGCCCCCATATATATATGCATACATACATGTACATATCTAGAGAGAGAGAGAGAGAGAGAGATGGGGTCGGAGTTGATTCCAGGGATCACGAGACACATACATACATATACAACAGTCGAGTCAGCGAGCTCCGCCTCCCTCGCCTCCAGCTCGCCGGACCACTCTCAACCCATATCGCTAACCTGCGCATGCAGAAAGAGATAGAGAGAGACACAGTGGCAGAGACAGAGGCAGCAACGATCGCAGGAGAGAGAGAGACAGAGCACACAGAGAGAGTGAGAGGGAAGAGAGATGGAATGGGTACAGTGATATATATATATATATATGAGATATGGATGTGTTTATATATATATATATATATATGTATTCTCTCTGTATATATAAGAATGAATGAGGGGTATTATGGTCAATTCAATTGTCAAGGTGTTCAGACTCTTTGAATAGAAAAGGAGAATCTGGATATTATTTTCGGAGTTAGTGTTATTTTTAAAATTATAAAAAAAAATTCTGTAATTAAGGTAAATCTTAAGGAGGTCAGTGTAATTTACCCTATACTTTTTAAAAACCTCAAAAAAAAAATTTTCTTTTTTGAAAGCTGTTTTTGCACGAAGTTTCAATTTTTTCATTGTTTTGTTTCCTAAAACACTAAAAGCAAAAACAAACTTTCCATTTCATTTTTACTTTTTAATAAATGAAATATTACATAACCCTGTGTCTGGTTGGTAAGAAAATGAATTAATCGATCAGTGTGTGTGTTTGAGAGAAAGTGAGAGAGAATAAACAATGAAGTTTGGTTTTGTTATGCTTCATGCTGTTGGTTTTACAACGAAACTCTGTAAAAAAAAAAAACTGTATTAGTTCATATTAATTGTTTTACTAATTTGAGTCCATTTTATCTTTACAGTTTCATTTTTCTATTTCTTGAGAACTATGGTGTAAGGAAACTGGAATCAGTTTTTGCGGCTCTTATTGCAACGATGGCACTGTCATTTGCTTGGATGTTTGGTGAAACAGAGCCCAATGGAGTAGAACTTCTTCTTGGTGAGAATATTTTATTTTTTCAAATTTACAATTTTTTTAATGTCTAACCAATCTTTTATTTTGGATTGACATTCTTTGGTATCATTTTCAAAACTGTTGTTTTCATTTTTGATGTTCTTAAAACTATGAAAAGTTCACTTATCATTTTCATTTTAATGCCAAAAAATTTTTGAAAATTTTATAAACAATTTCAAGGTGTTTCATAAAGGGCCTTGTCAGGGCACGAATATGAGACACTTTTTATTGAAATCAAATTTCTTTTTACTGAATTCAAAACACTTTTTGACATTGCACATTTTTCCCATACACTTTGACTCCAATTCCAACACTAAACAATGTCTGAGGACATTCGTTAGCATTTGCCATCTTGAAAAAAAAGGTGTTTTTAGAAAAGTTTCTCGAAGACAATTTTTGGAAATAGTTTTCCGTATCAATTTCATTACAAAAACTGAAAACAATACCAATGTACCCTTCCTTAAACTTCTCTGATTCTAAATCACTAACAATTGGATCTCCTTGCAGGTCTTTTAATTCCAAAACTTAGCTCCAAAACAATACAACAGGCAGTGGGTGTTGTGGGTTGCATTATTATGCCTCACAACATATTTTTGCACTCTGCTCTTGTACAATCAAGAGAGATTGACCGGCGCAAGACTGGCCGTGTTCAAGAAGCCCTAAACTACTACTTCATAGAGTCCACTGTTGCCCTCACAATCTCTTTCATTATCAATCTATTTGTTACTGCCGTGTTTGCCAAAGCATTTTATGGTACTGACATAGCCAATAGTATTGGCCTCGTGAATGCGGGACAGTACCTTCAAGAGAAGTACAGGGGAGGGATACTCCCAATTCTGTATATTTGGGGTATTGGATTATTAGCAGCTGGCCAAAGTAGCACGCTCATAGGTACTTATGCTGGACAGTTTATTATGGGAGGCTTTTTGAATTTGAGGTTGAAGAAATGGCTTAGGGCTTTGATAACGAGAAGTTGTGCTATTATCCCGACTATGATTGTTGCTCTTGCTTTTGATACCTCTGAGGACTCGTTAGATGTTCTCAATGAATGGCTTAATGTGCTTCAGTCGGTTCAGATCCCTTTTGCACTTATTCCCCTTCTTTGTTTGGTATCCAAGGAGGAGGTCATGGGTATTTTCAAAATTGGCCCGGTCCTCAAGGTACATTTTCTCTCTCTCCCTCTCTCTCTCTCTCTACTATTGTGTATAAAATGCTGTATCGTCTTTTTGCCCGTACATTTATGATCATCACAATAGTGTTTTTAACAACATTTGTTAATAACTCCTCTCACGTCATATTCTTGTTGCATTGAGATCATCTTGAATTTGTTACTTATAATTAGTGGACTAAAAGAGACAATATTCATTCCAAAAAAGATTACAATGATTAGGTTATAGCTTTATTCAATTAAAAAATTTCTTGAAAATGTTGATATTGAAACAATTTGAAAATGTAATCCTTCGGACTATATCAATATCTTCTTCTGAATTTGTCTGCTAATTTCTCTTAATTATTAATTGTCAATGAATGAGTTGATTTTCCATGTGTTTGTAAGCCTTCCATTGCTACTGATGTAGTACATAGACTTTTTGCATAGATGGTGCATTTATTGGTGAGGGTGATCAATCTCTATTTTTTGGTGATTTTATATCTTCAAAGTTTGGTGCTTCCATTGATGTTGCTTTTGTTGCTAGCAATGGTAAAATGACAAGACGAATCATTCCTTGGATAAACATTAAGGATGCGGAATATTCAGATATATTTCGTAACAATTTAGTTGACTTTCTTTGTTTTCGAGTAGGAAGATTGAAGTTGATATGGTATCTACTTGGTGCAATTTGCTGCAGATTAAATGGGCTGCTTATGGTTTTTTATTTTTTTTAAAATTTGTGTCAGGCTGTTTGTTATAGTAGCTCATGTGGTAAAAGTAACTTAAATAAGGTGATTATCTTGATAGGAGGTGTTAATAGATTCTACTTGTAGATTTTCAACTTTTAGCTTAGAATACAAGCAAAACACACACATGGAAACAATGGTTGATTAAATCAATGCTTATATATTTCTCTCTCTATTTGCCATTGTTACGTACAGGGTTTGTTTCACTATTGTTCCTTGATTGTGTTTCACAAAGCACAAAGTGAAAATAAATAAAGAAATATTTTTTCCGGCCCCCTTGACTTGAATGCTAGCTTGAGTTTTTAACTGAGAATGACTTTATGGATTCACTCTTTTTGTCTTTTTATTGGTAGATGGTTTCATGGCTTGTGGCCGCATTGGTGATAGTGATCAACGGTTATCTTTTGCTGGAATTTTTCTATTCCGAAGTAAATGGCTGGTTACTAAGCTCCGGAGTAGCTGCTTTTACAGCTGCATACCTTGCATTTATCATATACCTCACAGCCCGGAGCATTACGTTTTCTAACTAGCTCTGCTTTTTACTTACGAAGAGGATCACGGACACACGAAATTCACCAATCTCGTTCCAACGCCAGCATCAAATGTAAATTATTAAAGCATGCTGTATGACCAACAGTGGGCTGCTAAACTGCTTTTGCATTTATAAATAGATTACACTTTTGTTGTGTGATGTATATTATTTAATCACATCTTTTAAGTTTTGTTGTCATTGATTACTATCTTTTTGCTTTACTAATTATCATCCAAATATCCTTGCATGTTTGATGATTTTAAGTTTTGTTGTCATTGATTACCATCTTTTTGCTTCACTAATCATCATCCAAATATCCTTGCACGTTTGATGATTTGATTTGTGAAGCAAACCCTCTCCCTTTGAGATTCTGTCACTGATAGGAGAGAGAAGGGTGGATGAACATCCTCCGGAAGCCCCTGTTTACACTCTATTCCAGTTCTGGTTGCAACAGGGTTCCATCTTTTTGCTTTACTAATTATCATCCAAATATCCTTGCATGTTTGATGATTTTAAGTTTTGTTGTCATTGATTACCATCTTTTTGCTTCACTAATCATCATCCAAATATCCTTGCACGTTTGATGATTTGATTTGTGAAGCAAACCCTCTCCCTTTGAGATTCTGTCACTGATAGGAGAGAGAAGGGTGGATGAACATCCTCCGGAAGCCCCTGTTTACACTCTGTTCCAGTTCTGGTTGCAACAGGGTTCCATCACATGTTTAACAAGATTCTATCACATATTTTAAGCGTGATAATAAATATTTAGATCGCATCTTTTAAGTGTGATTAATAATATTTAGATCATATCTTTTAAATGTGACTAATAACTAATAAAATCTGTAATAATAAACATTTATATCACAAATTTTAAGTGTGATTAATATCAAATAAAACTACATATTATATACATTTCTCATTTGAAGAATAATCAATATTATTTTTGTACGTGCATTTAAAGAATGTAATATACACTACATATTATCCTGTTAATCACAATCACATAAATGGAATAAAATCATATATTTCATAAATGAAAGTTGAATGTTCAAAAGTATATACAAAAAAATTAATAAAAAGTTTTTAACTATAATTACATATATTAAAAAATGAAAAAACTTGAAATACAAAGTTCTTGAATTCTTGGACCATATTCTACATCTTTCCAAGAAATTTTCTGACCTGAAAAATAAAAACACAAATTAATTCAAAAACTGTTAGAAATGTATGAATAAACTTACTATTTGTAGAGACTGTCATCACCTAAAACACAAATTGATGCTCCCATCTAGTTATTTTACATTGCCCTGCTTCTTAAATATTAAAAATTAATAAAATTTATTATCCAGTCATCACCTAAAACAAGATTATGCTGAAATTTCTAGTGGTGTGACACCTAAGCAAGGTTGAAGTTGTGTACATTATTCTATACAAAATGTATATGCAGTGCTAAAAAACAAAAATTCTAAATAAACAGGGCCACATGACTCGCATTACCAAAGAGTGTTAATAGGTGTATAAACACATATATCATCTCCATGTGGAAAGAAGTTTAAATGAATTGAAAAATTCATTCAGAAAATGTACAAGGAATTTGAGGGAAGTAAATGAGTCATATATATATATACCCGTGCACACTTGAATTTAAAATATACTCACAAGAAAGATTCTCTATCTCTTCGTCGAGCTTCCTAGTGTTATTCAGCCTAAAGATAAAGGATTAACTCCAAAAAGGCCCATGTTCGATTGAAAACTACCCAACGGTCAAAACTAAATAAATTATACACATACCATTAATATAACAAGAACCTAACATACCACTAAACCATCAAAACCTGGTCCACTACATAGAGGATATGTGACGCATATATAGTAATGAAGGTCTAGCAGAAAAAGATCATAAAAAAGAATTACTGAACTTCAACTTATATAGAAGAAAGAAAATACAACATTTAAGAAATCAAATATTTTATTTTTGTTTTGAATTCTTTTTTCCCAGTGGCAAGCAACTTGGGCAGTGACAACTTTTTTTTAAAAACAATTGGCATAAAGGGAAGTTGAATGTGTAGTAGTGAGACTCAAAACCGGCCATCACCACTGGTAATGAGTGAGTTTGGCAAACACAAAATGAGCCACAAACCATCCAAGTGGCCCACAGACAAAAGTGACTGGATTCTTAAGCTAAGTTTGGCAAACATTGTCTTCGATTTCAAATGATGTTTCATCTTCTTTCTAGAATAAGCTTCTCAGATATAATATCAAAAGCACATTGACTTGTATCTTTAACATGTACAAATTTTGGGGCAGGGACTTTTGGAAAACTATGAAAGAAGTTTTCAGAAAAATAACAAAGGAGAAAAAAAAAAGTAGAGATATACCTCTTTTTCTGATTGTTTATCATTAGATGAGATGTCATAAGGGACCTGGACAGTTTCAACGCGAGAATTAATAATATTAGAAACTTAAAATAACAAAGTAAAACTTGAACTTGAAATAGTAATGCATCATTTTATCTTGATACACTAATGCCTTAAGGTTAGAACAATCAAGATTAGAATTGTTCTGATAGAAGGTTAGCAACTCAGGCTTATGCACCACAGTGTTAATCATATCATTCCAGATTTTTGACCACCTAGGATTCTGTTCAATACAAGAACACAGCCCAATTCTCTAGGCCACATAAACTAGGCTGACAGGATGGAAGCATGAACCATGTTTCTATTAGGCGTGAGTTCAATCCATTTTGTCCACTACTCCCTCAGGTACACTATTTAAAGGTTGAGGAACCCATTTTCTTGGGCTAATCTTCCTTGTGTCCATGCTTCTTAGACGCTATCTGATAAAGAATCAATGTCCTTAAATATGTCCTAAGAAACCCTTGCATTGTGCTCTAACCCAATAACCTATAGAAGTGAAAAGAAGACAATTCCACAAACCCTTTGATTTCTTGTTGGTGCCGAAAGCTCTACTTAATTGTAACTATGATTCTTATGCTATTGCATACAAAATAGTTTTTTTAGCAAATCTGTAAAAAGATAATTTTACCCTTAATACTTTTAGAAATCTCACTATGCATCCCCACAAGAGCTCCGCAATACAATAAGCATAATATGATCATTTCTCACAAACAAAAAAAAAGTTTGAAAATAGAAAAATTACTATTTCAATAATTACCAAATATATTAGTTTTTTTTAATTCTAAAAAAGTAATTGTCAAACCCCACCTAAATGTAAACAGGAGGATTGATTGATATATATAACTCGCTTTACGTGATAATTTTTGTAATTAATTACTTAATAATTATCTTCAAATAAAGGAACCAATCATGAATATTTATTATGTGATAATTTCTACCATGTAAGAGATGATATAAAACGGTGAAAAAAATAGCAACATATCAAATGGAAAGGGAAGTATTATGTATTGCTTTTTCTTTTTCTTCTTCTTCTTTTTTTTTTTTTTTTTTTTAAAAACTATTTTATATAACCAGATTACATGATAAGATATTATTTGATTGTATTAATTTTTTAACATTTATCACTAAACAAAACAACAAATCATTAGTATTCGTATAAGAGATGATATAAAATAGTGAAAAAAAAAGGGTCATAGACAACATTCCTCAAATGGAAACAGAAATCCTTAAACCAAGAACATAAAAACCACGAAAAACAAAGTGGCACCAGATAGCTTAATTGTAAAGCTCGCCGACATCCAAAGAAGGTTAGATAATAATTCAAGGTAGGAGCTATTATATATATATGTATTGTTCTTTGTTGTTCTATGCCACAAATCAATGTTAATGCATGATTAGATTGGATATTTGTTAGTAATTAAACCCAAAAAGACAAGTTAATTTTGAACTCCAATGCATTTGTGACTTGCAAGTCATTAATCTCCATAATAGCATATTACATGTGCTTCCCACAGTTTTCCTCTCAACGGAGTTAGTTATGCACATCAGTTTTTCAGTTAAATGTTTGAGAATATAAATGATATAAGAGAGAATATAATTAATAGGAGTTGGACGTTTCAATCAAAAAAACACTATTAAAAGTGAGTTATTTAATAGCTTTGAATATGAGGGCGCGTGTTCTCATCATCACTTTCATCTTGAGTTAAAGGAACTAAATAATGGATTTTAATCAGTGTTCTGTTGTATAATCGCATTATTTCATTATATTTGAATGAAACTATTCAAATATATGACATAATAAATATATAAATTTATATATTTTTGTGCGTGACCCTTGCGTGTTGTGTCCTATATTTTTAACTTTTTTGTGCGTCAGTGTGTCTATGTCTTGTGATTTATCCGTGTTAGTGTTTCTTAGCCTATGGATCGGTGGATGGCCTTCTGGCTTCCCTACTGTTCTTTATCCCAGCTCTCACACTCCACTTTGCCTCTCTCTAATTTGGCCCAACTAATCAGGACACCACTGCATGTATATCACCATAAAGAATACCACCAAAATGCGAAAGAACATAAATTTGAACTGAGCTATTGCACTAAGAATTAAATAAATTAAAAGACCTGAGTAAGTTTCCGGAGTTCTCGGGCATCCATTTCACGGTATCCCTCTGCCAGATCCTCTTCTGTAGCTTCCTTGATCACAGCAGCAGCTACCTCCTTTGTTATATTACGTATTCTGAATTTATAAAAAAGATCAAGACACAACTACAAAGCATTTCAACCAAGCTATGCAAACTACTAAGAAATTCCTAAGATTTGTACCTCAATGTTGAAGGAAATATGATTCCCTTATGAACCTCCTCCTCTGTCATATATGCAGCTAGGCTGTAGTTTTGAAATGAATATCGACGAAATAGAAAATATCCAAATTAGTGGGTTGAAGAATCTCTTTCCAAATTGAAATATTCTTATAAATTAGGTCCATAATCATGCCCTAGTTATTATGGGCATATGCAATCAATTAACCGAGTGTAAATAGATTACTAAAGATATTGCAATATGAGAATAACTTCCAAAATACTCCAAATGGTTCCAAAATGAGAACATATGCCAATTATGATCTCAAACAGCCTTCTAAACTTTTTTTAACATATTACACTTTTTTATTTGGGATTTACCACCTCTACCCTTGCCAAAATCCATGGAGGTCATGGACAGTAACCTTGAAATTGGGTACATTCAATTGGGGTCAAGTGAAGTTATTCCTAATGGTGACCCATAGCCATAGTAGTGAGTTCGGGTAGATTGAGACGATAGGAATGGAGTCCATGTCAGATCATAAGGAATTTACGACGCCATCGCCAGCAATTAAAGAAATCAACACAAAGACAGCAAACCAAAAGACAACCAAAAAAACTAGAGTAACAAATAATCAATACCAAAAACAATATAAGAAATCGACACAAAATATAAAAATTAACATGGAAATTAACCTACAATCCATTTATTTCAGTTCAATAATATAGACAACGCAATAAAAATACATATTTTTTTCGTTTTAGATTTGTGAATAATTATTGAAAATTGTTTACACGGTCATGTTTGTTTGGGTGGACATGAGCTTGGGATTGGACTAATAGTCCAATAAAATTATTAATCCGATGCTTGGTTAAACAATTAAAGTAGGGATTAATTATTTTAAGCTTGACTATTAGTTAAGATCGGATACATAATCCAACGGATTCGTAGTCCTAGGACTATTAGTCATGGGAATGTTAATCCAGTCCGCCCAAACAAACATGGCCAAAGGGTAGAGAGAGAATGAGAGCGAGAGAGATAGGGTTTGTGACGAGGGATACCCACTGGATTTGTGGCCTCAATCCGTTCTCGGC
Source organism: Camellia sinensis (assembly GCF_055761805.1). Taxonomy (NCBI): domain Eukaryota; kingdom Viridiplantae; phylum Streptophyta; class Magnoliopsida; order Ericales; family Theaceae; genus Camellia; species Camellia sinensis. The sequence continues at coordinate 60,106,258 of NC_138970.1, forward strand.
CCATCATCACTTCATCGTCGACCTCGATCTGAAGTCTCAATCGCCGAAGCCTTACTACTATGTTGCGACGGTAGTTGTGAGGAGGGAGATGAAGTGGTCGCTGCTCACAAACTCATGGTGGATATATGAAGAGAGTGAGGGTTTGTGAGGGAGGTGGAGAGATAGAGAGAGCTCCGTTTGTCAAGTTGGTTTTGAGGATTTTTGGGTTAAAATAATCTTAAAAAAACACAAAATTGATTTTTTAATCTAAGACAAAATATCACATTTAATTCATAATTATTATATTTTTTTTTATAAAAAAATCAAAAAGACTAAAGTCCCTTCTCAAACTAGATTTTTTAAGCCCATGTTAAAATAATTAAAAAAATCAAAAAACTAACCCACTTCACAAACAAAACTAGAGAGAGAGAGAGCTCTGAATGATTTTAAAATTTGAAAGGTGTGAGGCTAGAAAGAGGAGTTGTGATTTTTCTCCGCTCATAATTTTGCCAAACGATCTCATTTGTTAATTTTTCATTTGAAATGATCTGAGCCGTTACTTAGAAAGTGTGATTCAAAAAAAAAAAAAAAAAAAAAAGAAAGATATAATGACCCCTATTTAAAAAAATCACATAAAAAATAAATATAATTCTATGTTAATTACAAGATGTGATTAAAAAATATATAATATATATAATCACACTTAATTAAAAAATAACATAAAAAATAAATATTATTACATTTAATTAAATTAAATATAATTAAAATATTAATTTAATTTTTTTTATCATACTTATAATAAAAATGAAATATTTTTATTTGTCAAAATCATCTTTTAACTGTCTTCTAATAGTGAAAGCATATACTTCTGACATTTATGCAAATAGATATATCTGGGGATTAGTCGTGTACAAGTCTGAAGCAGCGGATTACTGAAGATGCGGCGTGTGATGTGAAACGAAAATGAATCTTTTTTGTACTTATTTTTTCCAGGAAAGAAAAGAAAAGAAAAGAAAAGGCTGAGCAATTGTTATCCGAATGTAGTTTTATTTGCCTATGAAACATGCGAAGCAGTGTATTATTCATCATAAATTGCAGAAATGTTGTCCTTGGAGTAAATAATTCAATGTTCTTGGCTTCTTCAACCTCTGATATTAGTTGTACGAGTACGAAATAATGTTCTCGTATAATTTTATTGATCAAGTTTGCGCTCCTCAAAACGTCATCGCTTTACTTTCTGAAAACACAAACATGAGTTAGTCGGCGGGTGTGTGCCGGATACCTCTCTGATGCATAAGTCAGCAAAATAGACAAATAGACAAAAGCTCTGTGTATTCGAGAATCAAAATTGTGATACCTATATAGAGGTCCTGCTATGAGTTTTTATAGATTCCGTTGGCACACTCCTAGTAGGATTCCAACTCTTCCTCATAAGAATCCTCCCAGGAATCACTCACCCTACTCACTATGAGATAGTTTGCACAATCCTAGTGGGACTCTACTCTCCTTAGCAGAGTCTTCCTAGGAATTAGAAAGGTAATGCTCATCTTTCTACACCCTTCACACTACTTACTCAAGGGAGATGGTTATACAGCGATAAAACCTCAGTATGACCGAGCTAACCCATGAACTTTGACATACATAGCTTGGTGCTTCTATATGCAACGCTTAGCTCGGTCCCCATCCACCTATACCTCGGTTGGTTACCACCGAGACCGAGCTAATCTACAACTGCCTCTGACCGGGATAACATAAGTGGGGTCCAAGTCACGGAACCCAATCACATTGGCCCACAACCCGGCTAATTCTTATACTTGGACCTTGCTCGGTCCATAGCTCAGTCCATTACTATTCCTGGACCCAGTTTGGCTCCGGCTCACAAAATCTCCCTCTCAATTGCCCCTTAATTCCATCTACAGCGCATGATTTGGGATTACTCTTTTCTAGCCGAGCTAAAAACATTCAAGCCAACCGAGGTCACCCCCTACCGGGTTACCGATTAGTCCGGTTCATAAACTTCCTTTCACTCTGTACATCTGAATCGTTTCTTATTCGTGTGGACACGTGGCTAGCTCCCACTAGCCAAGTACAACTGTCGCCGCCACCCTCGTACTCCGAAAATTTGAACAGTCCTGCTCATTTCATATGCTTTATACAAAAGAACCCTCATTTTTTAAAAACACTGTTCATCTTCTTTCCTTTGCCCTCTGAGAACTTTGTGCATTCGAAGCTCCATACTCGCACCTTCATCTTCATTGGCTACTGATCCTTTGTGACTTTACACTTGTAAGTTTGCTAACACTTTTTTATGCTGTTCTTTTTCAACTATTTCTTCATTTTTGATATTCAATCCCCATATACATGTGTTTATATACGCTAGATATTCACCATAGTACTGAGCAAATGCTATAAACCCCAAACCATAGGTTCGTGCTCAAGAACACACCGTTTGGATTCAGAAAACATGAATTTGAATCTAGAATCGTGTTGTAACCGAGCTAAAAACCTGTTTAGGCAACTCTAGGTTTAAACACAACCGAACTAGGGAACTCCACTCAATAACCGAACTAAAATTTTCACGCCTCGCCTTTTGTTACAACCGGTCTAAGAACCTTCTTTCACATTTAGCCGAGCTAAAGACTTTTGCTCCAACCGGACTAAGAACGGGTTACATCCCACGTAGCTGAAATAGTGTTATATTTATTTTGCCTTTGTACTTAGCACGGTCCAACGATCTGGGCTTAACACTTTTCATCTCCACTTTGCAGACTCTGACTAGGTTGGCCAGGCACACCTTTGCACGCTCAACCGAGATACTCAACGTTGTCTCAACACCGAGCTAGTACTCCGAGCTAATTTATACATAATTTAAGTCCACATGGGTAAATACCGATTTTTAGTAAACTCTACAGGGGCCATAGCCGAGTTCCGAAAGGATTACCAAATTCCAGACAACGTCTATCTTTCTCTAGCCGAACTAGATACCACACCCTGGGGAAAACAAGGTTTCGTTCCATTTACCGTACTATCCATTGTTGAAGCCGGTCTCCGATTCCCAGTCCAGCCACTCCTTTGTAAATTCCTTAGGCAAAAAAGACTCTGCCCCACTCAGCTCTCCACAAACTCATATAGAATAATAAATGGCATCGCCGAGCTAAACCGTTGGCTTGGCCTCAACCTCGGTTTAGCCGAGCTATTTCATCAATACTCGCTTGGCCAAAATAAAGACGGCTGGATATATTATTTAAGAATAAGAAGACGCCGAGAGAAAATAATTAAAAACACACCGGACAAAAACGTGAATGACGACGACTTTTTCTGGGTTTCTAGTAATTTTGAAGACCAGGAAGCCCTAATACCGGGATACGGAATTAACTGAAATAAAGGAGTAGCCGGTATGAATACCTCGGCTTAGCTTGTGCATTCTTTACTCTTACTGTTTATAAGTTTTGCCCCGTGCTAACCATTGCCTTTTTCTTTATGCAGACTTGAACCAACTAAAGTTGCAGTACCAATACCCCAATTTAGACGCACTCCGCGCTGCGCTTCGGTACCGCGATCGAGGTTGGGCCGAGCTACTCAATTTTGAACCGACATATAGATACAGCAGTAGGAGGAAGACCAGGGTGACCAATTTCCTTCTGGAACCTTCACCAGATCCCGCTCTTCCTCAAATTAGGCTGATCCCACTAACAGAGGAACAAGAAATGGCTAAGAAGAGAGCAGTCAGGGCACTCATCACCGAAACAACGGCCCCAGCTGTGGGGGATCAAACCGAGGTACCACAGGCTAGCCAACACATGAGGCCGTGGTAGCCCTGACAACAGCCCGAGCCTCGTTATCTCGGCAAAACAAGCGTGCTCGTACCTCCTTGACCGAGCCATGTCTTATTGATGAAGACGACACCGTGCTTCCAGAGATCACACGACTTAGCCTAGAACTAGTGCGTTCTAACTGGGCTAGCCCTTTAGAGTGGCCACCAAGAGTGACCTATAAGAACCGGGCCATAACAAACACAGATTCAGTGGTCGCCGAAAAAGACCACTCGCTCGCCTTCAATCTCGCAAAGCGCGTATGCTTGCCAGCCGACATGGAGCATCATGATCATCTGACCAAGCTGAAGTCCATCCGCTCGGCAACAAAGTCAATGGTACTGGTAAGTTTCTCTTCTTGTCTTTCTAATTTGTACATCTGTTTGCGCGGTTTTAACTGTGATTGCTATCTCTTCTTTTGTAGGCCATGCAGAAGAATCATGTAGCTCACAAACGCGTGTTGGAGCTGCGTAAGACCACACGACTGGCCGTGGCAGAGGCCAATGCTAAGACGGCCGAGCTAGAGAAATCCAAGCAGAAAATGGCCGAGCTTAAATCTGAAGTTGCCCAGCTCACCGGGCTGGTTAACTTTGCTGAGGCAGATAAGCAGAAGGCTTTGGCCGAGCGGAAAGACAAATATCTGTGCAAGCTAGCCAAGCTCGAAAAAAATAAAGGTGCTGAGATCGCCGTGCTAAAGAAGAGTGCGGATAATGCGGAAGACCACGGCTTCAAGAAAGGGGAAGCCACCTACATCATGCAGTGCGAAGCTTCAAAAGACATATTTTTTAAATGCGGATGGAAGGCGACTGCAATAAAGCTCGGTTTTGGCCAAGAAACCGAGGTTTTCCAGAACCCTCCTCTCCACTTCATTCTGAGTTACATGGCGGACTACCTTAATGCTATCCAAGAAAAATTACTGCAAGTAGGGGAAGAAGATGAGACATCCCTAGAACCAGAAGACGCCCCAGCTGCTACTAGTGACCCCGATCTCCAGACTACTCAGTCAGCTCGGGTGAATCCATCGGTGCCCATTACTGTTGAAGATGTGGCAGTGACCGACCTACCTGCCAATACCGGGCTACCGAGTGGTGAAGCTCGGGTTGACTTGGATGCCGATTTGGATGGCCGATTGGATGATCATGTATTTTCTTCTTTTACCTCGTTGAAAGAATTTGTAACCAGGCTAAAGCCCCTCGTTGTAATGCAGTTTCTAATGTTGAATGAAATTCGCTTTTTTTGTCCGTCTTTTTGTTCGATTTATTTCATACCTGTATTTATTTCTCAACTCTGATTTGTATGAATTTTTTAACATTTTCTAGCCGAGATACTTATCTCAGTCTTGAAGCCTTGTAATCTGTTTGGTCATACCTGCCAAGTCTCTTCAGCCTTGATCTTTATCTTGGCTGGAGGGAACTCAAAGTTGGTTATTTCAGCCAACCTTTCTTAAGCCTAGATCCTTATCTCGGTTAAGGAGAACTCAAAGTTGGTTTTTCCAGCCAACCTCTCTTTAACCCAGGTCCTTATCTCGACTAAAGAGTACTCAAAGTTGGTTTTTTCAGCCAACCTTTCTTCAGCCTAGATCCTTATGCTGGCTGAAGAGTACTCAAAGTTGGTTATTCCAGCCAACCTCTCTTCAGCCTAGATCCTTATCCTGGCTGAAGAGTACTCGAAGTTGGTTATTCCAGCAAACCTCTCTTCAGCCTAGATCCTTATCTCGGCTGAAGAGTACTCAAAGTTGGTTTTTCTAGCCAACCTCTCTTCAGCCTAGATTCTTATCCTGGCTGAAGAGTACTCAAAGTTGGTTATTCCAGCCAACCTCTCTTCAGCCTAGATCCTTATCCTGGCTGAAGACTACTCAAAGTTGGTTATTCCAGCCAACCTTTCTTCAGCCTAGATCTTTATCTCGGCTGAAGAGTACTCAAAGCTGATTTTTCCAGCCAACCTCTTTTCAACCTAGATCCTTATCCTAGCTGAAGAGTACTCAAAGTCGGTTATTCCTGCCAACCTTTCTTCTGCTGCCCCTAGCTGACAATGACTGAGAATAACTTTTATAATAAGAAGACTTTATGCTGAAAAAGTAAACTACTTGTATTATTTGAAAAAAGGAAAAACTACATTTATTCTAAGGAAAAAGCTAAAAATAAAATAACTTGAGATTGGTAGTATTCTATGGCCTAGGAACAGCCTTGCTGTCTCCATCTTCCAAGTGATATGCCCCTTTTCCTGCTAAGCCAACCACTTTGTATGATCCTTCCCAATTAGGCCTTAACTTGCCATCTCCGGGTACCAGAGTATTTCCCATTACTTTGCGCAGCACCCAATCTCTAATTTTGAATTGCCTCGGATGTACCGTCTTGTTATATTTTCTGGATAACTCTTGCTGGTATGAGGCGATGTGAACCAGTACTTTTTCTCTTCTCTCTTCTACTAGGTCAAGTTCCAAGGTTATGGCTTCTCTATTCAAGTCTAGGTTAAAATTTTCACTTCTAATGGTGGGGAGACCTACTTCTAGTGGGATTACCGCCTCTATGCCATAGGCCAAAGAAAAAGGCATTTCATCAATTGACCGCCGAGGTGCGGTGCGGTAAGCCCATAGAACATGAAGAAGCTCCTCAGTCCACTTGCCTTTTGGTCTTTCCAACCTTTTCTTCAAACCATCCAAGACAACTTTGTTTGATGCTTCTGTCTGGCCATTTGCTTGAGGGTATGCTAGTGTAGAGTTGTAAAGTTCTATCTTGTATTCCTCGCAGAAGCCTCTGAAGATCTTGCCGTCGAACTGAGTGCCATTGTCGAATATCAGAGCCCTTGGTATGCCGAATCGGGTTATGATATTCTGTCAGACGAACTTCTTGACATCTTTCTCATTTATTGATGCGAGTGCTTCAGCTTTTATCCACTTCGTGAAGTAATCTGTTGCTGTAAGAAAAAACTTTCTGTTGCCCGGTGCTGTTGGAAGTGGCCTTACTATGTCCAAGCTCCACATTGCAAAGGGCCATGGGCTAGTTAATGGTAGAAGCTCTCTGGCTGGTTGATGTATTTAGTGTGCGAACTTCTGACATTTCTCGCACTTCTTGACATACTTCTCTGAATCTGCTTGCATGTAAGGCCATCAATATCCTTGTGAAATTGCTCTGTAGGCCAATGATCTTCCTCCTTGGTGGCTTCCGTATACGCCTTCGTGTATCTCGAACAAGAATGCCTCGACCTTGCTAGGATTGACACATGTCAAGTAAGGTCCTGTGAAGAATTTTTTGTATAACGCCAATGACGGAGAGAGCCAAAATCGTTGTGACTTTGCTCTGATCTTGTTGGCCTATTTCTTCTCTTCAGGTAAGATGTCGTCTTTTAAGAATACAATAATGGGATCCATCTATGAAGGGCCTAGTTCGGCACAACATACCTCTGTTACTTCGATTTTTTCAATACTTGGTCTGGGTAAGAAGTCGATCAGTAATAGATGTGGAATAGATGTGTTTGCCATGGAGGCAAAACATGCCAGTTCGTTTGCTCTATTGTTTTCGTCTCAGCCGATCTGCTCTATTCGCACTACTTCGAACTTCATGATCTCCTTTCTGACTAACTCTTGGTACTTAGCCATCCTCTCATCTTTTGCCTCGTAGTCGCCTGAAACCTGGTTTACTACCAGTTGGAAGTCACTGTAAACCATTAGCTCGGTGGCCTTCATGAAGAGTGCTGATTTTAGGCCTGCTAGAAGTGCTTCGTACTCTGCCTCATTGTTTGATGCTGGGAAGCCAAGGTTGACTGCTTGTTCCACTATCAGGCTATCTGGTGAGATGAGGACTATGCCAAGTCCTGCACCGTGCCTATTGGATGCTTCGTGTATGAAAAGCTTCCATATCTCTCCAACGAATAGCTTCCAGCAAGTGGAGGGGTTAGATGATGTCTTGGGGTCATGAGTGTTGTTGATGTTTTCTTCCAAGTCCACGCCTGCTGTTGGGGTTTGATCTTCTCTATCTGACTGTACCAAGTTTTTACTTGTTGATGAGTCTTTGCCGGGTATGGCATGGTTTGCCTCTTCCTCCTTTTTTTCAATCTGGTATGCCTTGGGATGTGGCTCGGCATCTTGTTTTGGGGGTTGCGCAATTCCTGCGGCACTTTTCATTCCCTTTTCGGTTGTATCAGTTAAATCAACAGAGCAGATGTGATGGCTTCCTGGTGTGAACTTAGCCACAAAGTTTTCCAGAGCTTGGGTGTTTATTGCGGTTCTGGATTGAAACTTGATGTCGAACTGTCCCAATTCCACCGCCCATTTCAAGATTCGTCCAGCAAAAGTCCACCCTCTCAAACAAAGCTTTTAAGGGAAAAGTTGTCAGGACGATTATGGTGTGGGCGTGGAAGTAATGTGATAACTTCCTTGAGGCCATCATCAAAGCTAAGGCCAGCTTTTCCAATGGTAGGTACCTGGTTTCTACCCCTAGCAAGGTCTTGCTAACATAAAAGATAGGCAGGTGCTGGATTCCTTCTGCTTTGACCAACACTACGCTGACTGCATGCTGTGAACCTGCTAAGTACAAAAAGAGTTCTTCTCTAGGTACTGGGGTCACCAGCAATGGAGGAGAACTCATATAGTCTTTTAGGCTCTCTAGGGCGCAATCGCATTCTTCATCCCACTCAAATTTGGCCTTCAACACTTAGAAGAATGGTCGACATCTGTCTGATGACCGACTTATGAACCGGTTGAGTGCGGCCGCTAGGCCAGTGAGATGCTGTACCCCTTTTACTATGTTGGGCCTCTCTAGATCCTGGATTGCTTTGATTTAAGAGGGGTCTGCTTCTATACCTCGTTTGGTCACCAAGAAGCCTAGGAATTTGCCTGATCCTACGCCGAACGCACACTTAGATGCATTTAGACGCAACTTGTTCTTCTTTAGGATTTGGAACATTTCGTCTAGGTTCCTGAGATGGTCTTTCTCATCCTTGCTTTTGACCACCATGTCATTAATGTAAGTCTCCATTGTTTTGCCTAACAATGGTTCAAACATTTTGGTGACCATTCGTTGGAATGTGACCCTTGCATTTTTTAGGCCAAAGGGCATGACCTTGTAATAATACAACCCTCTGGGCGTTGTAAAAGATGTGACCTCCTGGTCTGGCTCATACATAGCGATCTGATGGTAACCTCTATACGCATTAGGAAGCTAAGTCGATTGTGCCCTGCCATCAAGTCTACCAGTTGGTCTATCCTGGGTAAGGGAAAGCTATCCTTTGGGTATGCCTTGTTAACTGTTTTGTAGTCCACGCAAACACGCCATTTTCTATTCTTCTTTGGCACTACTACTGTATTGGATATCCACCTGGGATAGTGTTCTTCTCTGATGGCTCCTGCCTCTAGCAAGTTTCCCACTTCCTCCGCCACTATCTCCGCGTGATGGAGTGCTGATCTACGAGTACGCTGTATAATTGGTCTAGCAGTCAGGTGGACATTCAGTTGGTGACAGATGAAGTTTGGGTCAATGCCAGGCATGTTGTATGGTGTCCATGCAAACACTTCGATGTTAGAGGTTAAGAATTCTATGACTCTATTCTCTCAGTGCTGGACAAAGATGAGCTGAGCAAAAAGAACTTTTCTAAGTTCTTTTCATCTGTCCTTACCTCTACCAACTCTTTCACTGCCTTCTGTTATGCTATCTTGCCAACATCCGCAAATAGTTCATTGCTCTCTGGCTCTTCTACCATCCGTACATATCTTTTTGTTGCCCGGTTGCCATTTACTGTGACGAAGCACTGTTTTGACATGATTTGGTCTCCCAGGACCTCTTCAATTACTCCGGCTTCGTTGGGGAACCGCAGTGCTTGATGGTAGGTTGACGCTACCGATCGCATGGCATGCAACTATGTTCTTTCTAGTATTATGTTGTAAGTGGAAGGGACCTTCAATACCCAGAATTTCACTTGTTTAGTCATGGTCCCAGCTTTGACTGGGAGGATTATCTTGCCTACTGGCCATTCTGGCTTTGAGTTAAAGCCAACTAGGGGGGATGTTGCAGGGGCTAAGTCTTTGTCCTATAGTTTCAGCTGTTTGAAGGTTTCATAATACATTATCTCGCATGAACTTCCTTGGTCAATCAAGATTCGCTTAATGTCGAAGTTCTTGACGCGCAAAGTTACCACCAGTGCGTCATTGTGAGGGCAATGTAGCCTTGCTAGGTCCTTATCTGAGAAGGATATGACGTTCGTGGCCTCTGTTTTGCCATTTTTGATGGCAGGTTGTGCACTTAGTACCTCCTTCGGGTGCTCTGCCTTCTTTATCATCCCCCTGAGTTCACATACCCGCTCAGGTTCAATGATCCCATGAATAACATTGATTACGCCTTGGGGTGGTCCGTCCACCGGCATCTCGTTTGGCCCATTGAGGTCCTGGGGGGCTGGCTGTGTTCCCCCTTCAATATACTAGTCTAGGTGACCAGCAGCTACTAATTCTTCCAGATGTTGCCTCAGGGTTGTGCAATTTTCAGTTAGGTACCCCTTCTCATCATGGAAGGTATAGCGGGACCTCTCGTCGTAGCCCCTTTGTGTTATTCCCAATTTGGTTGGCCGCCAAACGAAGGGTTCATTCTTTATCTCGCTGAGAATTCGGTAGATAGGTTTATTGAACACGATGGTGATGGTAATGCAAACTTTTAACCTCATTTTTTCTGGGTCCTCCTTGTTGGCTCGTCTGCCTCGCCCATTCTTGTTTAGTTGTTCTACCGTGTTGACTTTTGCTGCAGTCTTTTTGTCTAGCATTACTGTTGAGCCAGATTTTGCTTTAGCCCGGGCGCTATCTTCCTTCACGTAGATATGTTGGTGTACCCTCTCCGTTAGGGCCTCCATCGTGAAGGGTGGCGTCATAGTAATTGAGTCCCTCAACTTGTTTCCGACTGGTAGACCCCTTTTGTATTGCACGATGGCAAGATTTGTGGGGAAATCTCCTATCTGGTTAAAAGTCTCCCAATACCGACCATTATAGGATCTCAACGTTTTCTTGTCGCCCGTGTCAATGGAGAGTAGCTGATCGATCTCCACTAGTGTCTTGGTGTTCGTTCTGAACCTAGTCACGAACGCCTCTGCCAGTTGTGCCCAGGAGGCGATGCTGCTTTCTAGTAGCCTTTCGAACCAGGTTAGACCTAGGTCGCCAAGGCTGGATGGGAATAGGATACACATCAGGGCCTCATTCCGCCGATACACTGCCATAACCTGGCAAAAGTGGCTCAAGTGCATGTAAGGGTCTGTCTTCCCCTCATAAGTAGCGAATTTGGGCTAGTGGAAACCCAAAGGTAGTGGTGCGTTCTCTTTTGCCGGAACGAACGGCGAGCTCTGCAACCTTGCTAATACCTTATCCGCTGGTTCGTAAGCAAGGCGAGGCATTGGCATCCCTACTTCGACACTTCCATGTGTTCTAGGGGCCACTCATTATAGTGCTGAAACTCTGTGTGGGTCGCGAGCCCTAGTGTCCTCCTTCCATCGGACCCTTTCTTCAAGTACTGTTCATAAGTCAGATGATCTAGGCAACTCCGTGTGCCTAGATGTTGTATGGTGCGTGTGCGAGGGCCGATAGGTGCTTCCCTCAATACACGACCTCTTAGTTCTCGTTCTCTCAGACTTGGAGTAACGAGTCCTGGAAGTCCTTGATTGAGTGTCGCCTGTTCTAAGGCTCGTACTTTCTGCTTACGATGGTGTAGTATGCTTATCACGATCCTCCGAGTGACGAGGGGGCTTGTTGCCTTTGCGCCCCTCTCCTGTCACCACCCCTTTTCTTTTTATTTGGCGCTTCATCGTCTTTATGTCTGCCGCCATCTTCCTAATTAACTCGTCCTGCTGCTTTACGCGATCCTCCAGAACTTGAGGGTCTAACCTCTGTCTCTGCCTTTCAGGAGGACTCTGAGAGCGACAGGGGCTTACGCCCCGTCTCTCCCTTGCGTCCCTTCGGGAGTTTCATCACTGGGGCTCTAAATCTGCCATGGGTGGGACAGAAGGCAAACCTTCGCGCCTCCCAGCTCCCTCCGAGGTTTGCCCATCAACAGCAGATTGCGGCAAGTCTTCATTGTGCGTCATTGCTTCCAACTAGAGAGGAAAGCTTGATCAAGAGGTTTTGTTCTTTGTGGAATTTCCACAGACGGCGCCAATTGTACGAGCACGAAATAATGTTCTCGTATAATCCTGTTGATCAAGTCTGCGCTCCTCCAAACATCGTCGCTTTACTTCCTGAAAACACAAACGTGAGCTAGCCGTGCCGGATACCTCTCCGATGCCTAAGTCAGCAAAATAGACAAATAAACAAAAACTCTGTGTATTCGAGAATCAAAGTTGTGATATCTGTACAGAGGTCCTGCTATGAGCTTTTATAGATTCCGCTTGGCACACTCCTAGTAGGATTCCAACTCTTCCTCATAAGAATCCTCCCAGAAATCACTCACCCTACTCATTACCAACCAAGTGAGATGGTTTGCACAATCCTAGTGGGACTCTACTCTCCTTAGCAGAGTCCTCTTAGGAATTAGAAAGGTAATGCTCATCTTTCTACACCCTTCCCACTGCTTACTCAAGGGAGATGGTTATGCAGCGGTAAAACCTCAGTATGACCGAGCTAACCCATGAACTTTGACATACATAGCTCGGTGTTTCTATATGCAACGCTTAGCTCGGTCTCCATCCACCTATACCTCAGTTGGTTACCACCGAGACCGAGCTAATCTGCAACTACCTCTGACCGGGATAACAGAAATGGAGTCCAAGTCACGGAACCCAATCACATCGGCCCATAGCCCGGCTAATTCTTATACTTGGACCTTGCTCGGCCCATAGCTCAGTCCATCATTATTCCTGGACCCAGTTTGGCTCCGGCTCACAAAACCTCCCTCGCTCTCACATAATTTATATTTGGTTTCATGTAATATGCATGTTAATTTTGTGTTGAGCTTGTTATGCATTCCTCATTATTTTCCCAGGGAAGAATTTTCTTTCAGGCAGCAGGTGGGAAGGAAAAAGCAAATCAAAAGAATTTTCTTGTTGGGTTAAAAATCCAAATTTATCCCACATATTTCAATAATTCTTCAATTTTTCCCGAACATTACAAATAATTCCCAAATATAAACATGTTCAAAGCCTTAAATATTTTAAAGGAAAAATTAGTCTAAGGTCCTTCTCCCATATTTAGTAATGTAAGATCCACAATATTGTTTATTATGTCTAAGGTCCTCAACCCCCACACTCATATATACACAGAGAAATTTCTAAATCAATCCCACCTCTCTCTCTCTCCCTAATCTCATCACTTCACCTCCACCGCAGCTGCCGCCTCCTGCATTGTTCTTGCCATAGCTGCCAGTGCCTCTCCCTTTAGATCAACTTCGCAGATCGACGGATCTGCCGCCATTATCACCCTCACTCAAGGAGGGGGCTGTTACGACTCTTCGTTTTCAATGGTTCTAGCATTAAAGATTTTAGAGATTTAGAGTTAATCATACAGAGAGGAAATTCATAGCCATTGGGATCAGAAAATGTCGTGACACCGCCAGAGTGGCAGACTGGTTCGAATTTGCCAAACTCAATAACGCTGAGCAAGATTCAGAGGTCTTGTCTAACGAAGATTGCGTTGGAGAATTGGTCCAAAGCTGGAGGTGAAGAGAGGCCGAAGAAGCCTTTCAGTCCGGATTTGGTAAAGGAGATTTACGACATGGAGTTACTGGTCAAGGACGTTCGGAAGGCTGTGCCGCTACAGAGGGTGATGATTCTGGAGGTGAGTTAGTACTTGGAGAATTACCTGTAGCCCAAATTCGATAGGGAGAAGGTGACTTTTGAGCATGTCATGTCGATGATACCTATGATCAATGAGAAGGTAGGGTTTTGGCGTGCTTTCTTTTACTTTTCAGCTATGGGTTTTGCTTTTATAGTTGTGGGTATTGCTTAATTGTTGAGGAATTTTAGAGAAAAAAGGAAAATTTGATAATTTAAGTAGTTTGAATTAGGCTATTGCTTGGTTATTGATAAGTTTTGAGAATAATGGGAAATAAATTGTTGGGTTTTACATTCTATCCAGGCCACTGCAGGTCTGAGGCAATTGCAAGGTGATGCACCCGATCAAATTTGAATTTTCTCTGGCTTATAAATGAACCCAGAGAAATTTGAAAATCCAGAGAAAATTGGTCAAAATAAACCCAGAAAAATTTGAAAACCTAGAGAAAATTGATCAAAATGAACTCAGAGAAATTTGAATTTTCTTTGGGTTTGAGTGAATTTCATCTTTGTCTAAAGTAGTTTATTCATACTTGTGGATTTAAATTTTTACGTTCCAAAGGTCAAGGATTTTTTGAAGGATAAAGAGCACCTTGAAATCTAAGGCTGATTGGGTCACAGTATTGGATGGGGCTTAGGAAGGTGCTTATCAGTGGGTATGTGTTTATGTGTCGGTAGATTAGGCCTCCTCTTTATTTGTGTTATTTATTTTCACTGTTGGCTGTGTTATGTGGAACCTGATGTGCAAATGAAGATGTATTCGGGGAATTTCTCTGGATTTCATAAAATAATATTGTGTCTTATAGTTCAAAGAAAATTGGTTAAAATGAATCCAGAGAAATTTGAATTTTCTCTAGTTTATAAATGAACCCAGAGAAATTTGAAAACTCAGAGAAAATTGGTCAAAATAAATCCAGAGAAATTTGAATTTTCTCTAGGTTTGAGTGAATTTCTCTAGGGTGGTGAAGGGAATTTCTCTGCGTTGAAGTGAGGAATTTCTCCCGTCACTTGTGACTTCCGAGTTCTGTCAAAGAGGGCAACTGTAGACACCCCATTTTTGACCGACCTTAAGACTCAGGCATCACCGATTGAGCGCTTGGTGATATTGCATATCGTGCTCGTCCAGAGGTTTCAGAGTCCCGGCTGCGAGCCTTGCCTCCAGACTTTCGGGCTCTTTCTGTACCTTGCCTCGGTTTGCGAACCAGGCTCGGTTTTCTCTGTTTCTCTTCCTGAAGGGAGAGAGAGGTCTCGTAGATCATCTCTCGGTGGCCGTGGGCTACTTTCGTGGTCGTAGGCCACTTTTCCCATTTCGGAGCCCGGTTCCTGATTTTCGGAGCCGTCAGGCCGTATGCCTCGGTTCGGGACCGCCTAACCACCTCCGTTTGCCCCGATTTTTGGCATGCATCTTATTTCCTCCCTTTTGAGAGACACTGTGGTCCGAGAGACCAACTTCGTGGTCGGACACCACTTCCGGTGCCTAACAGCCCACTTTCGGGGCCCCGAACTGCGTGTTTTGGCTCCCGAACCTTCATTCTACATTTTTGGGCTCCAACCCGAACTTGAGATAGTCATATTTTGAGGTCCTTTTCATGTTTGATTAATGACCTTTTGCTGTTTGAGATCTCCTCCTATCACTTTCTTCTTTAATGCTCTTTTAGGCCTATTTTTGCACGGTATTTTAGGCTTACTTGTGAGTTGTTTCGGACTTGGTTATAAACTACAAAGTGTCTTGTTTTGAGCCCCTCTTCAACTTTGTTGAAGGGATCTCGGCCATTTGGGTCCAGCAGCTACCACTTGCCTTTATATCCCACTTTTTGGCCTTTTTTGGGGGGAAACTTGAATTGTTTCCCCCCCCTTTTTTCCCCCTCTTTTCCAACTCTTTTGCTTATAAAACCAGCAGCTCCCAGCTGTGTTGGAGGGTTAGAAAATTTTGATTTTGAGCTCTCTCATTAAATTTCTCTCTCTCTCTACTCTAAACCTCAAAACCCCTTAAGTTCTTAACCATTTTTACACACCATCACCTAGCACCACACCACCACTTCCATTTCCAGCAGCTTGGAGGTCTTATCAGAGGCTAGGAGGCAGCAAATTTGGTCCAAGAAGTTGCTAAAGATTGGTCTACAAGGGTGAGTTACCATTTCCCTCTTTTTAGCTCATTTTTTGCAACATTTCTTAGCCTCTCTTTCTTGTATATCTGAGCTCCGGCCATAACTGAAAGTAGTGTTTTTTTGAGCTCTATTTCATGTTTCATTAAGGGAATTTTGTCATTTGAGGTCCCCATCTTGCACTTGCTTCATTATCCCTCTTGTATGCCTATTTCTTGCGTAGTATTTTAGGCTTATGTATAATCTGTTTTGAGGCATGTCATAAACTGAAGAGTTGCTTATTTTGAGCCCTTCTTCAACATTGTTGAAGGGCTCATTGCTGTTTGTGGCCTCCATTTACTACTTGCCATTATATCTCTCTTTTGGCCATATTTTTGCATGATTTGTTAGACTCGGATGCTTCTGTTTTTGGGCTCTTTTTAGAACTGAAAACAATCTTATTTTGACCCATTATTCATGTTTCATTAAGGGTTTTTCACGGTTTGAAGCATATTTTATATACTTTGTGTTATATCTCTCTTTTTAGCCTCATTTTGCATAGCATTTTGAACATATTTGCATACTGTTTTGGGTCCAGCCATCAACTGTAAAGTGCATTATTTTTGGCCCCTCTTCAATATTGTTGAAGGGCCCCTTTGTGTTTAAGGCCAGCAACCACTACTTGCTTCTTTGTCCATCTTTTGGCCATTTTCTTGCATGAGAGCTTAGCCATACCTGTGTTAGTTTTTGTGGTTTTCCATAAACTGTAAAACATCATATTTTGGGCCTCTCTTCAACATTGTTGAAGGGCCCTAATCTGTTTGGGGTCATCAGCTGTGAGTTGGTTCTTTATCTCACATTTAGGGCTATTTTTGCATGCTAGTTTTTCCATATTTGTGTTTGCTGTTTGACCTCGCTTAGAACTGTAAACATGCTTTTTTGGGGGCTGCCTTGAATCTGTCTTCACATGTCATGATCAAATAATGCATGCCTGATGTAGCTACAAGTCATTTCATGTGCTTAATCTCGCATTTCGGGGCCATTTCATACATCGGGTACCATGTGTTTATGATTCGGGGCTGTTTTGGGTCATGTTTCACTTCTGAAACTTGCATGTTTGCATATCACATTTCATGCCTTGCCATGTCTCGTTAGAGTGACATTTCGTGCCTTAGGTTCGGTCCTCGGTTTGCGTGCATGTGTGCACGCATTCCGAGTTGTCTCATTTTCATCTCATGGCTTCCTATGTGAGTGTGGCTAAGGTCCACTCATATTGGTGTAAGCCCATTGTGCATTGTGTATGCCATTTCATTTCATAGCATTGCGTATGCTAGGTTGTATGTTAGAGCATTGTGCATGCCATGTCACCTCGTGCATCGTGCATGCCATTTCATAGCATTGTGTATGCTAGGTTGTATCTTAGTTGCATTTCATGCATATCATGCATATTGCATCGTGTTTGGGGTAGGAGTTAGCCCGGGCACAGGAAACGAGGTACGTTTCGTACTCCGAGTGACGGAACGTGTCTCAATTCCAAGTCACCGACACTCCAGATTATCCATGATGGAGTTAGGTCTTAGTTTTATTTTTCATGTGCATTCATTCTATATTGAGTTGCACAATTCGACCCCTCGGCCATCATGTATCGAGATGCGTGATTGGTGGCACGAGGATCGAGGCATGCATACATTTGTGAAAATACATTGCTATGCCCCTTTTCTGCTCTCTGTTGCAGCAAATCAAGAATCAACAGTCTTCCGGGGCTTGGCGCGCTTTCCAAGAATAAATTGCAAACAGAGGCTAATTGGGGCATCCTAGTGGATTTCCGCGCAAGGCAGCCCAAACATACATCATTCATCAGAGTCAAGGCAATCCCTGGCTTGCATGCCAGTTTATAGCTTTCCTAGATTAATTTGTAAATTAATTAGGATTTTTATATTTATTCGGGACTGTAATTATTTATTTGGGACTGTATATTTATTCGGACCCTCTGTGCGAGGGCATAACTGTAATAAGTGTGCGCGTGTGTGTTGTATGTCTTCCAACCCCACGTCTTTCTTCCCTTTTATTTACCTGCTTATGATGGTTAGGTTAGGGCATGTTTCAATTAGCATACAGGATGATAGCATGTTTGCATTCATTCATCTGTATTGCATGCACCGGGCTCGGCGCATCATACTAACTGCATTATATTTTCAATTTCAAGTTGAATACATGTTAACTGTAGCATTTCATATGCCGTGTTTAGAATAGCCGAGCCTGCTATAGTTGCATTTTTGCATGTGTTGCATTAGGCATTTCTGTATAATTAGGATCATGCATGGATTTCTAATTAGCTTCTTTTTTGGCTTGGAGTACTCGGTGAGTTTTAAGCTTTAGCATCCTTGCATGCATGTGAGTGACTGCCATGAATAGCATGCTTACCATGAGGCTATTTGCTTATGTGATATAACTGCCTGAATGCCTGTGGGTGAAGGTTGGGTTATTTGGATTGGAACAAATCATTGACTGTGAGTTTTAAGCGCACTAGATAGTGGCAAAACCATCTTTTCTTAAGCCCACCTGAGGGTGGCAAAATCTGCATTTTAAGCCTACTTGCGAGTAGCAAACCATCTTTCAAAAAACAAACATGAAATGTTTTGTTCCAATTCAGGCGATCCAGTCTATAGTTGTATGCTGTACGCATCATATAGTAATCTAGGCTAATAACCGGAATAAGAACGCATAACGTTTTCAAAAATAGATATCATGGTTAGTAGAGGCCGATCTTTGATCGGGCGAGCGCGGGTGCTCACGAAGTGACCTTCCCCAATCGTACCCAAGTTCCCGAGCCGAGGCAACTTTGGTGATGACGGACACGTGGCCTTAGGCAAACGAGTCAGGGTTTCCTAAATTTCTCCAAAATAAAATATTTAGGTGGCGACTCTGTATCTGGCAAAGCAGTCCATGTTTGGCACTTCTTTCAAAAATCTGTTTTCTCAAAACGATTTGCCGGATTTGGACTCTTTGTTTCAGACTTAGAACCGTGACAATTTGAGAGTCTTGAGTTGTAGTGACCCCAAATGAACAAAACGGGTGCTCATCCCTCCCGGGGCGTTCGGGGGACGTCTACAGTTTCTGGCGACTCCGCTGGGGATTTAGAGAACTTGACTCAAACTCATGATATCTGCTTTTGACTACACTTATGTGTTTCTTTGCATTGCATGTGCATTGGTGCGCTTAGGACACCGTGTTTGCTATCTGCTATTCCTGAACGGTTTGCCAGAGGCTTGTCTTGTCAAGGCATGACCATAAGGCTGACCGGTTGTGGGCTCTGCCAGTATGGGAACACAAACCCCGATTTTACCGGGGCACCCTTTTCGACCATTCGACCTAGTGCATATTCGGATCCATAGTGACCATTCCAAACTAGGACAGGTTACTTACCCGATTTAGGTTGTTTGAAACCGCTGCGTGCGTAGTGAAGCCCTAGCTCCTGACAAAATAGGACAGGGAAACCCTACCCCTACATAGGGGTGTTTTGGCTCTCACTTATCTGCTATGTGCTTTTAGAGTGCGTCTCTATAGGAATGCATGTATCAGTTTACAAGTTTGGGCATCAGGCCTGCGGGCACCAGTTCAGCATCTTGGGATTCGGTTTACCAAAGGGTATCAGATTTGAGGCAGAATTTTGGAGGCAGAATTCAGTAGAGGACACAGTCATCCTGCTACACTTGTATCTGTTTTGGTGAAGTTGAGCTGAGATGCTGCATGTTTTCTCTTTTGCTAGGTGGTCTGGGAACTATAGCTTCAGAAGGCTCCGATATCCCCCGAGGTTCATCGAACTTGTGCTGATAGACTTTGTTAGGTCAGAGATTCAGTTCAAGGGCAATCAGTGTTCCTCCGCCAGAGGCAGGGTAAAAAGGGCCAGTCAGGCACAAATCACCAGTTCAGCGGTTACCAGATCAGTGGCCCTTATCCACTCCACCAGTGAACAGTCAGGCTGAGATCTCAATTTCTACTGCAGGGATAGATACCAATCAGTTAGATGGATCAGCAGAACACATCAGGGATGGAGGCAATGATGCGTCAACTTCAAGAAAGTATGAAACTCATGCAGCAAGACGCTGCCCGTCAGACGGAATTTTCCAAACAGCAGGCTGCGATCATGGCCCAGCAAGCTGAGCTAATCACCAGGCTGCAACAGCAAAACGGAGCATCTGCTTCGCATCAGGCTCCTCCCCCACCTGGAGCTCCAGCGCCTGGGGAGGCACCAAATGTCCAGGGAGATACGAATATTTCGAGAGGACCGGCTCCGCCCCCGATCTTGCCCCAGCTGTCTAAAGCACCGATCAACCTGCCGGATTCTCCCTTTGAGTTCGAGGTAGACCATACATCATTGAAGTTGAGCAAGCTTGAAAAGTTGTTCAAAAAATCCCAGGGGGTAAAGTCCATCCCGGACATTGAGGACGGGTACACCGACGCAGCTGTGACACTGCCGCACAGGTTCAAGATGCCTCACATCGACCGTTTTGACGGGTCAGGAGATCCCATGGTCCACCTGAGTTTGTTTTCAGATGTTCTGCGCCCGATGGGCTTGACAAGATTACAGAAGCTTTCCCTTTTTGGCAGTACCCTGTCGGGTATTGCGGCCATCTGGTACGCCAAATTGGAGGATTTAGTGAAACGAAACTGGGATGAAATGGCCGAGGCCTTCGTTGCGTAGTACTCCTATAACACGCAAATCGAGGTCACAACCCGTGATCTTGAGACAACAAGGCAAGAGCCTAAGGAGAGTTTTTCTGATTTCGTAGCCCGCTAGAGGGCCAAGGCTTCAATGATGACACTGAGACCTACTGACAAGGACCAGATTAGGATGATTGTGCGCAATCTCCAGCCAAAACTGATGCAAAAGATGATTGTACTCCCCTTCCCTACCTTTTCTGATCTGCATGAGATGGGGGTACAAATTGAGGATGCTATGAAGCAGGGCCTTCTTGACCAGGAGAAAGAGCAGCCCAGGAGGGCATTTTCCCGCAGTTCAAATGCGACCACCAGTGGTGATGCAGCTGCAAGATCTTCGGATGTGGGCATGGTTACCACCATCGTATCAAAAACAGCTACCCCATTCACCGGTGCGTCCGGAAGTAGCTCACAAGGAACCAAATACCCACCTCGAGTCAAGAGGGTTTTTACCCCACTTCATATGCCTTTGTCAAAGGCTCTAGAGGTCTTAATCCGGAAAGGGCATCTGAAACCGTTGGAACAACGGCCCCTACCCGATCCTATCCCTGCAAAACATGATCAGACTAAGTACTGCGCCTACCATCAACAAACCGGTCATGACACCGACAGTTGCTTTCATCTGCGCCATGATGTACAAGATCTGTTTGACAACGGGGTCATTGCCACACCAAGTCCTACAAAGTCTATCGGCACTTGATCAGTGAATTTGTGGGGGGATAATGTGATCTGATCAGAGGTTGAACCAGCTGTGGGTGGCACTCGATTTACTCCAGATATGGAAAGGATAGGCATTGTTTTGAGCATTTGTGAATGCCAGTTTCTGACTTGGGTATTCGGTCAGTCTTGTCGTTTTGTATTGAGTCAGTCTTTTCATACTGAGTCAGTCGGGTCTGTCTTGTTGTATCGAGTCAGTCCTGTTTTGTTGGAGTCTGGTGATTTCGGGGGTGTTACCTCGGACATCACTTGCTTGTTTTGAGCTTGTCTTTTTTTTTGGCTTTCTTTTGAGTTTGTTTCTGCCGGGGAGCCAGTTGTACCAACAGATTTGAATAAAACAGCAGTGGTTCTTCATGCTTTTGTGCTTGCTTCTGCCTTATGCCAATTGTGCCAGAAACTTGAATGAAACGGCAGTACTTTTCGCCTACTCTTTTGCACTCCAAAATCATTGCATTGACCTAAGTTTTTCAAAACTTTTTGAACACTGCGGTGAAAACAAAGAGGAAGGAATTCCTCGGGTTTTGCAAAATTTTGATCAATTGAGAGAAAAAGAGGCGTGCTAAGCCTGTCAATGAATGAAATCATGCTTGTTAGCGTGAGTACTGAGAAGGACCCTGGCTTGATCCAGACTGGTTTCACACTATCTTCAGTGCGAGCGATTTGTCGCTTTCTTAAAAATTTTCAAAAACAAAATGTTTTGCGCGGTCCTACGAAGACTTGTGTGGAATCGCTCTTGAGATTGTGCAGCTTAGGATCGCTCTCAGCCTCGAGACTTGAGCCCTTGTTTTCAAACCTTGGACTTAAATTCAGAATGTTCAATGGCCAACCACAATGTGGGGCCTGTGTGGCCAGATTCAAAGTAGCCCTCGAACAAGGGGCAAGAAAGTCAGATCACGAAGATCAGATCTCATCAGAAGAAGCTTGTAAAGCTAGAACAGAAGCACCCCTCTAACTAGGGGCAAAAATGTCTGATGTGCTCGAAGAACCGAAGATGGGTTCTTCAGCGAATCAACACAGCAGCCGTTCTCCTGGATTCAGACGACTTCAGGATCTTAAAACCATTGGACATGGACAAAGCTACACTTTTACCCTTGAGAGGCTCGCTGGGTCGAAAACCTGGAAGGGCGACCCAGGCAAAAGTTAGAGCAAGAAAACAAGAAAAAGAACAAAAAAGAGAAAAGAACAAAAGAACAAAAAAGAAAGATGCAAAGAAAAGAACAAAAAAAAAAAACAAAATCGAAAAAGAATGAAAAGATACAAAAATTGAAAAAAAAAAAAAAGAACAAAGCTTGCAAGGTCGAAAACCCGCAACGGGCGCCTTGGCAAAAGTTAGAGCCTAAAAAGGAGAGGTTAATACCCGAGTGTACCTTAACCCCGAACTACGTAAGGCTTGATTCCCATGTTTGGGATACGTAGGCAACTTCATTCTGAAGTCCAGCCGTAAACACTTCCAAATCGACTGTGTCCATGCGATGGTTCTGGTCATCTTTGTCTTCTCTGTATCTGAGAGTCTGGTTGTGTTCGTCGCTCTGAAGACTGACTACAATGCGCTGCGGTGCTATCCAAGTAAGAGAAAACTTTTCGTTGCCATGCAGTGTCCTTCAGACAAGGGGCAATTTTCCATTGCCATGGATCCGAGGTTGCGCATCTCAAGAGTAGGTTCTGTGCTCGCTGAGCAGTGGTCGTTTGCAAAAATAGTTTTTGAGAATTTTTATTGAGGTTGACTAATCTTCTCGAAAAGTATTCCATTTTCAAAACTGGACCATTTCTTGGACCCAAAAGAGGAAAATTTTCAGTGCTCATGGCCTGACTTGCATGATTTTAAATCAGAAAATTGAACAAGCATGTTAATCTAACTCTCATTTTGGTCAAACTTTTTTAGGAGAAAACTAAAACAAAAAAATGGTCAAAATGATAAACTAGGGGCACAGTTGAGTCAGGCTTCCTGTCTTTCCCATTGTCAACATACCTGCCAAGAAGGGCACTCCACCTGCCAGAATAGGGCACAACTGAAGTTAACAGCAAAATGGCAGAAAGCTCTCTCATCCTCCAAGCAACGAGGTATCAAGCCAAGTGCGAAGCACAAACCAGAATGGATCAAGATATTCCACTCTCTCGTCTGGACACATCTGATCACGTCCAAACTCCCCAACAGAGCATCATCGACCGATGTTAGCTGCAGATTTGCTACACACCCAGTTGTGGCGCAACCCCTCTGCGGGAGAAACTCACTGTTGTGAGCAGAAGAAAGAGAATCTAGCAGAATGCTAGGGGCATGAGCCCGCAACTTCTTGTTCATCCATCAACCACCCAGGGAAGGGATTGAAAAAATGAGAGATTGAAGAATAGAGAGATGTGCGATGAGAGGAAAAGTGAGAAAAGGGCTTTTTCAGAAAAAACAGAGCTTGAGGGCCGAGTGATGTGAGAACCGCAAATGAGAAAGGGTGGGAAATGCTACTCGGTGAAACAGGCTCCCTGTGCACGTCTGAGTGTCATGTCTTTTTGTTTTATCTTGATTCTTGTTTTGAGTCGTTTCGAGTGTTACTTGATGTGTCTAGGTTGTGTGCCTTTTATTTCCTTGTTGAGTCGTTTTGCTGTGTTCAGTCGTGGGCTCAATACCTGGTCGAAAACTCATTTCTCAATTTCAAAAATAAAATCGTTTTGTGCTCTGAGTGCCGTGCCGTTCTCCACATTTGTGCAAAACAGAATTGGTTCTTTCATAAAGTCGTGGGGTTCAACCTAGGTCACGTGAGAACAGTAAAACCAGGACCTATCTGAAGCTACATGGGTTCCGGACTGTAAAGCAAAAGAAAAGAGGGAAAATGGAAGCATCTGAGTGTGTTTCACCTTCAACAAATATCGTGATTGTATTTCGGATGACCTTTTCAAAGCCTTGTCAATGCTCCGAAGTATGAGTGTGCCTCTACCTCAAGCGCAAGATCAAGCCTGCTTCAAAGTTATGCACCCTTCCACCTGCATTGTTATGCACTTTTCCACTTGTATTGTCATACACACCATACTTCCATTTATTTGCATCTTGTGTTATCTTCTACCTTTTATCCTTTTACGCTGAGCAGCGTTTGGGATCGTTGTCCTCCGGGACTTTCTCAGGTTGCGTTGTGTACGCACCTGGGCGGTTGTTGTTTGGACCTCCTCTCACGATTTCAGCGTGGTTTGAGTGTCCCGTTCCTTACGCGATTTCAGCGTGTTTGGAATTTATCTCAGGTTGCGTTGTGCGCGCACTTGAGCGGTTGTTTTTGGGCCTTCTCCCACGATTTTAGCGTGGTTTGAGTGTCCCATTCCTTACGCGATTTCAGCGCGTTTGGAATTTATCTCAGGTTGCGTTGTGTACGCACCTGGGCGGTTGTTTTTGGGCCTCCTCTCACGATTTCAGCGCGGTTTGAGTGTCCCGTTCCTTACGCGATTTTAGCATGTTTGGAATTTATCTCAGGTTGCGTTGTGTACGCACCTGGGCGGTTGTTGTTTGGACCTCCTCTCACGATTTCAGCGTGGTTTGAGTGTCCCGTTCCTTACGCGATTTTAGCATGTTTGGAATTTATCTCAGGTTGCGTTGTGCGCGCACTTGAGAGGTTGTTTTTGGGCCTCCTCTCACGATTTCAGCGTGGTTTGAGTGTCCCATTCCTTACGCGATTTCAGCGTGTTTGGAATTTATCTCAGGTTGCATTGTGTACACACCTGGGCGGTTGTTGTTTGGACCTCCTCTCACGATTTTAGCGTGGTTTGAGTGTCCCGTTCCTTACGCGATTTTAGCGTGTTTGGAATTTATCTCAGGTTGCGTTGTGCGCGCACTTGAGCGGTTGTTTTTAGGCCTCCTCTCACGATTTCGGCATGGTTTGAGTGTCCCGTTCCTTACGCGATTTCAGCGTGTTTGGAATTTATCTCAGGTTGCGTTGTGTACGCACCTGGGCGGTTGTTTTTTGACCTCCTCTTACGATTTCAGCGTGGTTTGAGTGTCCCGTTCCTTACGCGATTTCAGCGTGTTTGGAATTTATCTCAGGTTGCGTTGTGTACGCACCTGGGCGATTGTTTTTGGGCCTCCTCTCACGATTTCAGCGTGGTTTGAGTGTCCCGTTCCTTACGCGATTTCAGCGTGTTTGGAATTTATCTCAGGTTGCGTTGTGTACGCACCTGGGCGGTTGTTTTTGGGCCTCCTCTCACGATTTCAGCGTGGTTTGAGTGTCCCATTCCTTACGCGATTTCAGCGTGTTTGGAACTTATCTTAGGTTGCGTAGAACGCGCTCCTGATTGATTTTGTTTGTTCTGCCTCCACTCACGAGTCCAGCGTGGTTGGAATATGTCGCCCTTTACATCTGTTGTACTCTCTGTTGCATCGCATCTATTATCTATTGCATCACATCTGTAACATCCATTGCATCATATCTGTTTTATCGTCCGGTCTAAGGAGACCTTAAATCCTGCATCATCATTCGCGCCATTCTGCGCATCGCACTTGCATTTCTTCGCACTGTCTTGTGCACTCCCCGGTCTAGGAGACCTTAAATCCTCTAGAGGTGCAATTCCTTTGGTGTTTGTCATACCCGAACGACTTCTGGTGGTCTGGTATAGCTACCTACCTGTGTTTGCGGTGAGTTCCTAGGAGACCAACTGAAACGGTGGAAACTAGAGTTTGAATGGCTTATGCCTAGAACGCAAAGGTTCAGGATTTCCGAGACTAAAGTCTGATTTAAATACCCAGGGGTATATCCTCGGCTTGAAATCTGTATGGCAGCCCCATAGATTGAGATAGCATCTGTATGCGCCTCAATTCTGGATACCGAATCAACCTAGTCTGTCACCCTGTTAGAGAATAGGGAAAACTGCGACCATAGTCAGGGAGAAAAGTAGTACCTGCTGTTCAACCAAGGAGAAGCGAAAGATCCCCAGCAGCATGAGATAAGTCATTGCCAATTGTCCCTGTAAGGTACCTCCCTTTTCCTAGCTATCACATTGTATTTTAGCCACTACATTACAGTGCATTGCATGAATCCTCAATTTTCAAACCGGCTTCGCGTAGCGTATAAGTCCAATCTTCAAATCGGCTTCGCGTAGCGTGTAAGTCCAATTATCAAACCGGCTTCGCTTAGCGTATAAGTCCAATTTTCAAACCGGCTTCGCGTAGCGTATAAGTCCATTCTTCAAACCGACTTCGCGTAGCGTATAAGTCCAATCATCAAAATCTTCCTGCATATCATTCTGCATCTTGCCCCATGCCTGCGAGCACATCTTTATCTATCTTGTCTGCTTTGTCTAAGTCTTCGGCCTTGTCAAAAATGGGTCGTCTCTGGGCTTTGACATTCACTCTCGTCACTTGTGACTTCCGAGTTCTGTCAAAGAAGGGCAACTGTAGACATCCCATTTTTGACCGACCTTAAGACTCAGACATCACCGATTGAGCGCTTGGTGATGTTGCATATCGTGTTCGTCCAGAGGTTTCAGAGTCCCAGCTGCGAGCCTTGCCTCCAGACTTCCGGGCTCTTTCTGTACCTTGCCTCGGTTTGCGAACCAGACTCAATTTTCTCTGTTTCTCTTCCTGAAGGGAGAGAGAGGTCTCATAGATCATCTCTCGGTAGCCGTGGGCTACTTTTCGTGGTCGTAGGCCACTTTTCCCATTTCGGAGCCCGGTTCCCAGTTTTCGGAGCCGTCAGGCCGTATGCCTCAGTTCGGGACCGCCTAACCACCTCCATTTGCCTCGGTTTTTGGCATGAATCTTATTTCCTCCCTTTTGAGGGACACTGTGGTCCGAGAGACCAACTTCGTGGTCAGACACCACTTCCGGTGCCTAACAGCCCACTTTCGGGGCCTCGAACTGCGTGTTTTGGCTCCCAAACCTTCATTCTACATTTTTGGGCTCTAACCCAAACTTGAGATAGTCATATTTTGAGGTCCTTTTCATGTTTGATTAATGACCTTTTGCTGTTTGAGATCTCCTCCTATCACTTGCTTCTTTAACGCTCTTTTAGGCCTATTTTTGCACGGTATTTTAGGCTTACTTGTGAGCTGTTTCGGACTTGGTCATAAACTACAAAGTGTCTTTTTTTGAGCCCCTCTTCAACTTTGTTGAAGGGATCTCAGCCATTTGGGTCCAGCAGCTACCACTTGCCTTTATATCCCACTTTTTGGCCTTTTTTGGAGGGAAACTTGAATTGTTCCCCCCCCCCTTTTTCCCCCTCTTTTCCAACTCTTTTGCTTATAAAACCAGCAGCTCCCAGCTGTGTTGGAGGGTTAGAAAATTTTGATTTTGAGCTCTCTCATTAAATTTCTCTCTCTCTCTACAAGGGTGAGTTACCATTTTCCTCTTTCTAGCTCATTTTTTGCAACATTTCTTAGCCTCTCTTTCTTGTATATCTGAGCTCCGGCCATAACTGAAAGTAGTGTTTTTTTGAGCTCTATTTCATATTTCATTAAGGGAATTTTGTCATTTGAGGTCCCCATCTTGCACTTGCTTCATTATCCCTCTTGTATGCCTATTTCTTGCGTAGTATTTTAGGCTTATGTATAATCTGTTTTGAGGCATGTCATAAACTGAAGAGTTGCTTATTTTGAGCCCTTCTTCAACATTGTTGAAGGGCTCATTGCTGTTTGTGGCCTCCATTTACTACTTGCCATTATATCTCTCTTTTGGCCATATTTTTGTATGATTTGTTAGCATCGGATGCTTCTATTTTTGGGCTCTTTTCAGAACTGAAAAAAAATCTTATTTTGACCCATTATTCATGTTTCATTAAGGGTCTTTCACGGTTTAAGGCATCTTTTATATACTTTGTGTTATATCTCTCTTTTTGGCCTCATTTTGCATAGCATTTTGAACATATTTGCATACTGTTTTGGGTCCGGCCATCAACTGTAAAGTGCATTATTTTTGGCCCCTCTTCAATATTGTTGAAGGGCCCCTTTGTGTTTAAGGCCAGCAACCAATACTTGCTTCTTTGTCCATCTTTTGGCCCTTTTCTTGCATGAGAGCTTAGCCATGCCTGTGTTGGTTTTTGTGATTTTTCATAAACTGTAAAACATCATATTTTGGGCCCCTCTTCAACATTGTTGAAGGGCCCTAATCTGTTTGGGGTCATCAGCTGTGAGTTGCTTCTTTATCTCACATTTAGGGCTATTTTTGCATGCTAGTTTTGCCCTATTTGTGTTTGCTGTTTGGCCTCGCTTAGAACTATAAACATGCTTGTTTTGGGGCTGCCTTGAATCTGTCTTCACATGTCATGATCAAATAATGCATGCTTGATGTAGCTACAAGTCATTTCATGTGCTTAATCTCGCATTTCGGGGCCATTTCATACATTGGGTGCCATGTGTTTATGATTCGGGGCTGTTTTGGGTCATGTTTCGCTGCTGAAACTTGCATGTTTGCATATCACATTTCATGCCTTGCCATGTCTCGTTAGAGTGGCATTTCGTGCCTTAGGTTCGGTCCTCGGTTTGCGTGCATGTGTGCACGCATTCCGAGTTGTCTCATTTTCATCTCATGGCCTCCTATGTGAGTGTGGCTGAGGTCCACTCATATTGGTGTAAGCCCATTGTGCATTGTGTATGCCATTTCATTTCATAGCATTGCGTATGCTAGGTTGTATGTTAGAGCATTGTGCATGCCATGTCACCTCGTGCATCGTGCATGCCATTTCATAGCATTGTGTATGCTAGGTTGTATCTTAGTTGCATTTCATGCATATCATGCATATTGCATCGTGTTTGGGGTAAGAGTTAGCCCGGGCACGGGAAACGAGGTACGTTTCGTACTCCGAGTGACGGAACGTGTCTCAATTCCAAGTCACCGACACTCCGGATTATCCATGATGGAGTTAGGTCTTAGTTTTATTTTTCATGTGCATTCATTCTATATTGAGTTGCACAATTCGACCCCTCGGCCATCATGCATCGAGATGCGTGATTGGTGGCACGAGGATCGAGGCATGCATACATTTGTGAAAATACATTGCTATGCCCCTTTTCTGCTCTCTGTTGCAGCAAATCAAGAATCAACAGTCTTCCGGGGCTTGGCGCGCTTTCTAAGAATAAATTGCAAACAGAGGCTAATTGGGGCATCCCAGTGGATTTCCGCGCAAGGCAGCCCAAACATACATCATTCATCAGAGTCAAGGCAGTCCCCGGCTTGCATGCCATTTTATAGCTTTCCTAGATTAATTTGTAAATTAATTAGGATTTTTGTATTTATTTGGGACTGTAATTATTTATTTGGGACTGTATATTTATTCGGACCCTCTGCGCGAGGGCATAATTGTAATAAGTGTGCGTGTGTGTGTTGTATGTCTTCCAACCCCACGTCTTTCTTCCCTTTTATTTACCTGCTTATGATGGTTAGGTTAGGGCATGTTTCAATTAGCATACAGGATGAAGACGAACAACGCTTAGTTGATGAAGACGAAACCATTCTGCCATCAAGCCCTCCACCGAGCTCGCAACCGGAGCACGCCGACTGAGCCAGCTCTTCCAAATGGGCACCCAAACTGACTTTCCAGAACCGTGATATTCAGGACACTGATTCAGTTGTCACTGAAAAAGACCATCTGATGGCTTTCAACCTTGCCAAAAGTGTGTGCCTCCCAGCCGACATGGAACACCACAAGAACTTGACTGAGCTAAGGGCCATCCGCTCGGCCACGAAATCAATGATCCTGGTAAGTTGTTCTTCTTGTCTCTCTAAATATCACCAACTTTCTATTCGATTTTGTCATTAGTTTCTTTTTCAGGCCGTGCAAATGGGCCAAATTGCGCATAAAAAGGTGTTGGAGCTCAGGAACACAGCAAGGCAAGCCATGGCAGAGGTTGAAGCAAAAACAACCAAACTGAAGGAGTCCTACCAGAAAATAGCCGATCTAGAGGCCAAGGTAGCTCGTCTGACCGGACTAGTTACCTCGGCCGATGCAGACAAACAAAAGGCCCTAACTGTGATGAAGGATAAGTACCTTCGTGAGCTAGTTAAGCTCGAAGGTAAGAAGGACGCTGAGATAACGGAGCTGAAGAAGAAGGCAGAAGACGCCGAGCTCCGGGGTTTCAAGGAGGGCGAAGCCCTTTATATCAAACAATGTAAAACAGCAAAGGATTTATTCTTCAAGAGCGGCTGGAGAGGTGCTGTGGAGCAGCTCGGTTGTGGGCCCGAAACCGAGGTCTACAATGTTCCTCAGTATTTCATTCCGGCCTCACTGGCGGAGTATGCTGCCGACCTTCAGAAGCAATTTCTTGAAGAATGTAGAGATGAAGGCTCTTCTTCTGAAGACGACTCCCAGCCCGGTTGCCAGCCTACTCCTCCAATTCCAGTGATCTCCAATCCCCCAGCACCTGATGCTATAGTCATGTCTCCAGTTGAGCCGAACCCAGAGGAGCTTGTTTCAACCGAGCCCAATCGAGTTTTGGCTACGACCGAACTTCCTGCTGAGACCGGACTCAGAGTTGAGCTGGATGCTGATCTGGACGATCTCTTTAACTGATTTTGTATCTTCTTTTTTCTTTTTGCTCTTGTAACTGGGCTGTGGCCCCTCCTTTGTACTTGTTTTGAATTTGATCAATGAAAATCATCTTTTCTGCTCAACACTTATTCCGGTTTGATCTGTATGCTTGTACCAGTAATGACTTTTCAATGACTTCTATTGCTCCAACTGTTATCTTGGTTTACTTTCCTGTTTGAGCATGCTTTCTGACTGCAACTTGAAACATACTATTTTTCGGCCGAGAAACTTTATTTCGGTCTTAGCTGTGCCATCTGACTGCTTACTAGCCAACCACTCTTTTAGCCGATATACTTACCTCGGCTGAAGAGTACCTAGAGTTGGTTTAATCCAGCCAACCTCTAACTTGGTTTTTTTCAGCCAACCACTCTATAGCCGATGTCCTTACTTCGGCTAAAGAGTACTAAGAGTTGGTTTAATCCAGCCAACTACTCTTTAGCCGATGCCCTTTTCTTCGGCTAAAGAGTATTAAGAGTTGGTTTAATCCAACCAACTACTCTTTAGCCGATGTCCTTACTTCGGCTAAAGAGTACTAGGAGTTGGTTTAATCCAGCCAACTACTCTTTAGCCGATGTCCTTTTTTTCGGCTAAAGAGTACTAAGAGTTGGTTTAATCCAGCCAACTACTTTTTAGCCGATGTCCTTTTCTTCGGCTAAAGAGTACAAGAGTTGGTTTAATCCAGTCAACCTCTTAAATTGGTTATTTCTGCCAATTTAGAATAAAATGTTTGGTTATTCCGACCAAACGTCCTACAGCCTGGATCCTTATCCTGGGCTTAGGAGGGGTGTTGGTTTTCCAGCCAACCTTTAGATTGGTTTTTCTGGCCAACCTAAAGTAAAGTGTTTGGTTGTTCTGACCAAAACGTCCTGCAGCCTGGATCCTTATCATGGGCTTAGGAGGGGTGTTGGTTTTTCCAGCCAACCTTTAGATTGGTTTTTTCGGCCAACCTAAAGTAAAGTGTTTGGTTGTTTCGACCAAAACATCCTGCAGCCTAGATCTTTATCCTGGGCTTAGGAGGGGTGTTGGTTTTTCCAGTCAACCTTTAGATTGGTTTTTCCGGCCAACCTAAAGTAAAGTGTTTAGTTGTTCCGACCAAAACGTCCTGCAGCCTGGATCCTTATCCTGGGCTTAGGAGGGGTGTTGGTTTTTCCAGCCAACCACGTTTTCAATACCCCTAACTCACTAAAACAATTTTTACTTTTTATGTTGAAAAGAAAATTACTTGTTTTATTGGGGAAAAAAAAAATTACAAGTATTTTGAAGAAAAACTAAAAATAAAATAGTTTAAGGTTGGCAGTGTTCCATGGCCTAGGAATGGCTTTGCCGACCTCGTCTTCCAGGTGGTATGCCCCTTTGCCAGCTAACCCGACCACTTTGTAAGGTCCTTCCCAATTAGGCCCTAACTTGCCGTCTCCTGGTACTAAGGTGTTTCCCATCACTTTGCGCAGCACCCAATCTCCGATCTTGAATTGCCTTGGATGCACTGTTTTGTTGTATTTCCTGGATAACTTTTGTTGGTATGAGGCAATGTGAACCAGTGCTCTTTCTCTTCTTTCTTCGGCGAGGTCGAGCACCAATGCTATGGCTTCTCCATTCAAGTCTGGATCAAAATTTTCGCTTCTAATTGTGAAGAGGCCAACTTCCAGTGGGATTACTGCTTCCATGCTGTAGGCTAAGGAGAATGGTGTTTCTCCTGTTGATCGTCGAGGTGTGGTGCGGTAAGCCCATAAAACATGAGGAAGTTCCTCAGCCCATTTGCCTTTTGCTCTTTCTAACCTTTTCTTCAATCCATCCAGGATGACTTTATTTGATGCTTCCGCCTGGCCGTTGGCTTGGGGATATGCCGGTGTAGAATTGTAGAACTCTATCTTGTATTCTTCACAAAAGCCTCTAAAGATTCTGCCATCAAACTGGGTGCCGTTGTCTGATATTAAGGCTTTAGGTATGCCGAATCGAGTAATGATATTCTGCCAGACGAACTTTTTCACATCTTTTTCCTTGATTGATGCCAATGCTTCTGCTTCCACCCACTTTGTGAAGTAGTCTGTTGCTGTGAGAAAGAACTTCCTATTTCCGGGCGCTGTTGGAAGTGGTCCTACTATGTCCAAGCCCTACATTGCAAAGAGCCATGGGCTGGTCAATGGTAGGAGTTCTCTGGCCGGCTGATGTATTTGATGTGCGAACTTCTAACATTTCTCGCACTTCTTCACATACTTCTCTGAGTCTGCTTGCATGTATGGCCACTAGTATCCTTGCGAAATGGCTCTGTAAGCTAACGATCTTCCTCCTTGGTGGCTTCCGCACACCCCTTCATGTATTTCGAACAATAACGCTTCTACTTTACTGGGGTGGACACATTTTAGATAAGGTCCTGAGAATGACTTTTTGTACAATGCCATAGATGGAAAGAGCCAAAATCGCTGCAACTTTGCTCTAATTTTGTTGGCTTCTTTCTTGTCTTCCGATAAGACGCCGTCTTTTAAGAACAGTATGATGGGATCCATCCATGAGGGGCCTAATTCGGCGTAGCATATCTCTTCTACTTCGGGGTCTTCAATGCTTGGTCTCGGTAGGTAGTCAATTAGTAGTGGGTGAGGGATGGATGTATCTGCCATTGACGCAAAACCTGCTAGTTCGTCTGCTCTGCTGTTTTCCTCCCTGCTAATCTGTTCTATCCTTACTATTTCAAATTTCTTGATCTCTGTTCTGACCAATTCTTGGTACTTGGCCATCCTGTCATCCTTTGCTTCATAGTTGCCAGAAATTTGGTTTACCACAAGCTGTGAGTCGCTGTAGACCATTAATTCGGTGGCCTTCATGTAGAATGCTGATTTGAGTCCTGCAAGAAGTGCTTCATACTTCGCTTCGTTGTTTGATGCTGGGAAGCTAAGGTTGATTGCTTGCTTCACAACCAGGCCGTTTGGTGAGATGAGGACTATGCCAAGCCCTACACCATGCCGGTTGGATGCTCCATCCACAAAGAGCTTCCACATCTCACCAACGAACAACTTCCAGCAAGTGGAGGGGTCAGATGATGTCGTGGGGTCAAGAATGTTGCTGGTGTTTTCTTCAAGGTCCATGCTTGCTGTCTACCCCTCGCTATCTGATTGTACCAAGTCTTTATTTGTTGGTGAGTCTTGGCTCGGTGTAGCTTGGTTCGCTTCTTCCTTGTTGTCTTTATTCTGGTCTGCCTTGGGGTCTGACTGA
Source organism: Camellia sinensis (assembly GCF_055761805.1). Taxonomy (NCBI): domain Eukaryota; kingdom Viridiplantae; phylum Streptophyta; class Magnoliopsida; order Ericales; family Theaceae; genus Camellia; species Camellia sinensis. The sequence continues at coordinate 60,140,005 of NC_138970.1, forward strand.
ATATCCTGCACCAGGGGTTACGCTATTCCAGCGTCAACTTCTATCCCTGGTTTGGTTGTATCAGTCAGGTCGACTGGGCAGATATGATGACTTCCTGGGGTGAATTCTGCGACAAAGTCTACCATAGCTTGGGCCTTTATCGCGGTTCTGGGTTGGAACTTGATGTCGAATTGTCCCAACTCTACTGCCCACTTTAAGATTCGCCCAGAAAAGTTTGCCCTCTCAAACAAAGCTTTAATGGGAAAGCTGTAAGGACGACTATGGTGTGGGCGTGAAAGTAGTGCGATAACTTTCTTGAGGCCATCATCAAGGCCAATGCCAGTTTTTCCAGTGGCAAATACCTTGTTTCGGCACCCAGCAATGTCTTGCTGACATAATAGATGGGCAGATGTTGGATTCCTTCCGCGCGAACCAACACTGCGCTAATTGCGTGCTGAGAGGCTGCCAGGTACAGGAAGAGTTCTTCTCCAGGTATTGGGGTTACTAGTAGTGGTGGAGAAAACATGTATTCTTTCAAGCTTTCCAGTGCTTGGTTGCATTCTTCGTCCCACTCGAACTTGGCTTTCAATGCTTGAAAAAATGGTCATAGTCTGTCTGACGACCGGCTAATGAATCGGTTGAGTGCAGCAGCCATGCCGGTGAGATGTTGTACTTCTTTTACTGAGTTAGGCCTCTTCAGATCCTGAATAGCTTTGATCTGGGAGAGGTCTGCCTCTATACCTCGGTTGGTCACCAGGAAGCCCAGGAATTTGCCAGATCCTACACCGAACACGCACTTAGATGCATTAAGGCACAACTTGTTTTTCTTCAGAATCTGGAAAATCTCACCTAGGTCCCTTAGATGGTCGTTCTCGTCCTTGCTTTTGACCACCATGTCGTCGATGTAAGCCTCCATTGTTCTGCCTAACAACGGCTCAAACATCTTGGTGACCATTCTCTGGAATGTTGCCCCTACGTTCTTTAGGCCAAAGGGCATGACCTTATAGCAATATAGTCCTCTTGGAGTGGTAAAGGACGTGACCTCCTGGTCTGGTTCGTACATGGCAATCTGATGGTAGCCTCTGTATGCATCTAGAAAGCTAAGCTGGTTGTGCCCCGCTGTTAGGTCTACCAATTGATCTATCCATGGTAGGGGGAAGCTGTCCTTTGGGCATACTTTGCTGACTGTCTTATAGTCGATGCAAACACGCCATTTGCCATTCTTCTTTGGTACCACGACTGTGTTGGAAATCCATCTGGGGTAATGCACCTCTCTGATAGCTCCTGCCTCTAGCAGATTTCCCACCTCTTCCGCCACTATCTCAGTGTGGTGGAGTGCCGATCTGCGAGTGCGCTGAATGATTGGTCTGGCAGATGGGTGGACATTGAGTTGGTGACAGATGAAGTTTGGATCAATGCCTGGCATGTCGTAGGGTGTCCAGACGAACACTTCGATGTTAGAGGTCAAGAATTCCAAGACCTCTAATCTCTCAGTGCTAGACAACGATGAACCGAGCAAAACGAACTTATCCGGGTTTTTTTCATCTATTCTTACCTCTACCAAATCTTCCACCGCTTTTTGATCAGCTGCTCTGCCGACATCTGCGAACAGTTCATTACTCTCAGGTTCTTCCACCGAATGAACATATCCCTTGGCAGCGCGGCTGCCATTAGCCGTGACAAAGCATTGCTTGGACATAATCTGGTCTCCAAAGACCTCTTCAATTACTCCAGTTTCGTTGGGGAACCGCATTACTTGATGGTAGGATGATGCTACTGATTTCATGGCATGGAGCCATGTTCTTTCCAAGATTATGTTGTAAGTGAAAGGGACTTTCAATACCCAAAATTCCACTTGTTTTGTCACGCTTCCTGCCCTGACTGGCAGGATAATTTTGCCGACTGGTCATTCTGGCATTGAGTTGAATCCGATCAGGGGGGATACAGCCGGTGCCAGGTCTTTGTCCTCCAATTTCAGTTGTTTGAAGGTATCGTAGTACATTATCTCACACGAGCTGCCTTGGTCTATCAGAATTCGTTTGACGTCATGATCCTTGATGCGGAGGGTGACAACCAGTGCATCGTTGTGAGGGCAATATATTCTTTCCAAGTCTTTGTCTGAAAAAAACATGACGTTCTTGGCCTCTGTTCTCCCCTTTTTGATGGTAGGTTGGACACTTAGTATCTCCCTTAAGTGCTCAGCCTTCTTGATCGACCCCCTGAGCTCGCATACACGCTCAGGTTCGAATACTCCATGTATCACATTGATTAGGACACTTAGTATCTCCCTTAAGTGCTCAGCCTTCTTGATCAACCCCCTAAGCTCGCATACACGCTCAGGTTCAAATACTCCATGTATCACATTGATTACTCCTTGAGGTGGGGCGTCAATTGGCATTCCATTGGGGTTATTGTGGTCCTGGGGGACTGGTTGCGTCCCTCCTTCAATGTATTTATCCAGGTGACCAGCTGCCACCAACTCCTCCAGATGCTGTCTCAATGGCATGTAATTTTCAGTGCGGTGCCCCTTTTCTTTGTGAAAGGTGCATCGCGATTTTTCGTCATAGTCTTTCTGTGCTTTCCCTAGCTTAGCTGGCCATCTGACGAAAGGCTCATCGCGTATTTCACTAAGAATCCGATAAATCGGCTTCTTGAATACCGTGGTTATGGCAGTACGGATTCTCAACCATCTTTTATCCTGGTCTTCTCCGTTGTCCCGCCTGCCTCGTCCGTTTTTGTTTGGACGTTCTACCGCGTTGATATTTGCTATGGTCTTTTTATCTGGTACTGCGGTCATGCCAGATTTTGTTTTGGCACGGGCGCCATCCTTTTCCACCCTGATATGCTGATGCACTCTTTCCATCAAGACCTCCATGGTGAGGGGCGGTGTCATGGTGATTGAGTCCCTTAGTCTGTTTCCGACTAGAAGGCCTCTTTTGTACTGTGCAATGGCGAGATTGGTGGGGTAGTCCCCAATCTGGTTGAATGTCTCCTAGTAGCGACTATTATAGGATCTTAGTGTTTCCTTTTCGCCCATGTCGATGGAGAGTAACTGGTCAATCTCCACCGGGGTTTTGGTGTTCGTTCTAAACCTTGTGACGAACGCCTCCGCCAATTGTGCCCAGGAGGCTATGCTGCCTTCTGGAAGTTTTTCGAACCAAGTCAAGCCTGAGTCTCCAAGGCTTGATGGGAAGAGGATGCACATCAAAGCCTCGTTTCGCCGATATACCACCATAACCTGGCGGAAGTGGCTTAGGTGTATGTAAGGGTCCGTCTTCCCCTCGTACGGGTGAATTTGGGCTGAAGGAAGCCTGAAGGTAGAGGCGCGTTTTCTATTGTCGGAACGAACGGCGAGGTCTGCAGCCTTGCTAATGCTTTGTCCATTGGTTCGTAGGCAGGGCGCGGTAATGACATTCCAACCTCGACACTTCCATGCGTCCGAGGAGCCAATCGCTGAAGGGCAGATACCCTGTGAGGGTCGCGCACCCTAGTACCCTCCTTCAATCGTGCCCTTTCTTCTAGCATGATCCGCAAATCGGACGATCTTGGTAACTCCGTCTGCTTAGATGATGTCTGGTGCGAGCGCGAGGGTCGATAGGTACTTCCCTCAGTGTAAGACCTTAATGATCTCGTTCTCTTAGACCTGGAGTAACGAGTTCTAGAGGTTCTGGATTGAGTCTCGCCTGTCCTGAGGCTTCTACTCTCTGCTTGAGATGGTGTGGAATGCCTTCCATAGTCTTTTGAACGGCGAGGGGGCGTCTTGTTTTTGCGCCCCTCTCCTGTCGCCACTCCTTTTCCCTTCATCTGGCACTTCATGGCCTCCATGTCTGCCGCCATCTTCCTTATTAATTCATCTTGCTCATTCACGCGGTACTCCAGAACTTGAGGATCAATCCTCCGCCTTTGTCTATCAGGACTTCGTGAACGAGAGTGACGGGGGCTGTTAGTCCGCCTTCTCTCCCTTGTATCCCTCCTGGGATTTTGTCGCTGTGGCTTTAAGTCCGCCATGGGAGGGATAGAAGGTAGGCCTTCGCGTCTTGCACCCCCCTCTGGTGTTTGTCCGTCGATGGCGGACTGCGACAAATCTTCGTTGTGCGCCATTGCTTCTAAAGAGGAAAAGCTTGATCAAGAGATTTTGTTCTTGTCTGAATTCCCACAGACGGCGCCAATTGTACGGGAAAGAAATAAACCTTCTCGTATAATCCTGTTGATCAAGTTTGCGTTCCTCCAAACGTCGTCGCTTTACTCCCTAAAAACACAAACGTGAGCTAGCCGGCGGGTGTGTGCCGAAAACCCCTCTGATGCCTAAATCAGCAAAATAGACAAATAGACAAAAGCTCTGTGTATTCAGGAATCAAAGTTATGTTATCTCCCCATAGGTGATATTGGTGAGCTTTTATAGGTTTCGTGTGGCACAATCCCTGTAGGACTCTTACTTCTCCATGTAGAGTCCTCCTAGGATTCATACTCCTGAAAGATAATGCTTATCCTTCAACACCCCCTTCACTGCTTAAACCAAGTGAGATGGTTTTACCTCGGCAGGATGACCATACGACTGAGATAACTGTCAGATCGGCTCTTTACTTCCTCACTTCTACCTCGGCTTTGCATACCAAGACCGAGCTATCCGTAGAAGAGTTGGACCGAGCTAACCAAGAACAAAAGTCCCGAAGAAGGCTAGGTATACCTTAGTTAAAGATTACGATCGGGCCAACCAATTTGGCCGTGGCGACCGAGATAACAACAAGGCCTTCTTGGACCAAGCTAATGAAAAAAGCCATTTTACTCCGCCTTTCTTACTATGGCCCAAAGCGGCCCATTACCCAATCGCGGCCCAAACTATACTATTTTTCCAGATTACAGAGTTGCCTCCTAAATATTTTATTTTTGAAAAATTTAGGAAACTTAACTCGTGCCAAAGGCCACGTGTTCGTCATCACCAAAGTTGTCTCGGCTCAAGAACTTGGGTACGAGAGGGGAAGGTCCTGAAATGAGCACCCCTGCTCGCCCGATCAAAGATCAGCCTCTACTAATCATGATATGTTGTTTGATAAACCTCATGTGTTCTTATCCTAATTATTAGCTAACTTTACTATGTGACGCAAACAAGCAAGTATAGACTAAGTCACAAGACTTGGAACAAATCAATTCGTGTTTATTTTTGAAAATGGTTTGAAATTGCCACCCTCAAGTGGGCTAAAGCGCGGATTTGCCACCAATCATGATGGGCTTAAAACATGATTTGCCACTTCGCAAAGTGGGCTTAAAACTCATATTTGTCGAATTGTTCCAATTCAAGTAACAAAGCCTTTATCCACAAACATTTATGCAGTTTAGCATATAAGTACATAGCCTCATGGCAAGCATGCATAAACATGGCATCACTCACACTCACGCAATATGCTAAAGCGTAAAAGCTTACCGAGTACTCCAAGCCAAAACAAAAGCTAGTTAGAAACAATGTATGATCCTAACTATACAAGATGTCTAATGCAACACATGCAATAATGCAATTAATAGGCTCGGCTACTAATATGTCATTTGCAACACTTTGATAGCATGTTTTGAAACACATATTCAAAAAAAGTATCGAATTGACAATGCAGTTTGAATGATGCGCCGAGTCTCGGTGCATGCAAAACAAATGAATGATGCAAACATGCAAAGCATAAGATGTGCTAATCGAAAATGTCCCTACTCTAACCATCAAAATCGGATAAATAAAAGGGAGAAAGAAGTGGGATTGGAAGACATGCACACATGCACGCACACTTATTACAACATTGCGCCCTCGCGAAGGAGGGTCCGAATGAATAAGCTAAGCTACACTAAGCTAAGCTAATTATTACAAACCAAAACTAATTAACTAATCTAGCTAATTAATTATTACAACACAATTGAATAACTAGCAATGCTAAGCTAATTAAGTACAACACTTGAATTGAACAATTAGCTACGCTAACTAACTAGTAAAGCAATTTAAACAAAGCAAGTAAATGTCCTCGAAGACGAAGGATGCATGCATGCTCGGTTGGCTTCCTCCCAAAAATCCATCGCCTTGCCACCGGTTGCCTCTGTTTGCACTTGCTTTGATATGTGAACATTGTACCAACTTCCAGATTGCCTCTGCTCCAACACAGGAACACTTTTGTGCAAAAATTGACTGGTGGCCGATTGGTTACAAAAAGTGGCTGTCGGCCACAACAAGTGGCCGGTCGACTAGCTCAAGTGGCCGGTCAGCCACCTGCTTTTCTTGACTTCTGCTTTTGCTGCAACAGAGAGCAACAGAGGCAAAACAAAGCATTTTCAAGGAATATGTGTACTGCTACACTCCTTATCATTTCTCAAGCTCGAAGGAGTGTAGCTCTTGGCTCTCAAGCCATCAATCAAACATTTTCAATGCATGATGGTTAGAGAACCAAGCTTGTACAAGCTTAATGAATGCACAAATAAGACTCAGAGGACCACCACCCTATCATGCATGATCAAGGGTGACGGCGACTAAGAAATGCGACACGTTTCATCACTTTGAGTATGAAACGTTCCACATTTCTTGTGTTTGGATTAACGTCCGATCCAAACACAAGCATTGCAACACAACATGCTTAACTTGCTCAAGTTTTACTTGTCATGTTTTATTTACACATTTTACATTACAATTAGCCCTTTAATCGATTTCCAAAGTGATTCTCCCCTAATGAGAGAGGAGTCAACCAAAGGATGATTTAAGAAATGAGAGAAATCATGCCTTTGGTTAGTAGAAACCCTCAAAAGAGGATTAAAACTATTGAGCACAAGCTCTATCTCAAGCTTAAACACAACCTTAAGGTTAACCAACCCTCAAAACAAATGGAAAAGTGAAGAAATGAGGAAGGTTGCAAATATTTCAGTGTTGAAATGGCATGAAAAATGATACTACAACATGCAAGCAACTCATGCACAACATGTTCAAAAGCCAAAAACACTAAGCTAGTGAAGAGCACTACACTATAGCTATGCAATATAAAGCTCAAATGACCAAACCAGCTCTGGACAGAGCTTAAACATGCCAAAACAGTGGCTAAAACATGTTGAGATTGAAGCACAAAAGGCTATAAAAACATGCTTATTTGTTAGCTCGCAAATAAGGCACAAAACACAACTCTCAAAAGCAATGAAAGAGTGAAGTAAGTGAGAGTGTGATAGAGCTATATACACTGAAATCACATGTTAAATGATGCTACAACATGCAATCACCTCACGCAAAGCATGATTAAAGGCCTAAAACACTAAGCTAGTGAAGGCACATGCACTACAACTATACAAGACAAGGCTCATATGGTCAAAGTAGTCCAAAATAGAGCTAAAGTAGGCCAAATCAGAGCCTAAAACATGCTGAGATCAGGTCACAAAAAGGTAGAAAAACATGCTTACATGTTAGGCTATCTACACTTGCAAACAAGACATAAGGAGGGGAGCCCACCCCTTCCTATTTTGGACCACAAAACCAAGTTTTTACCACTAAAATTTTCCTGGAATTCAATGGCTAAAAGGCCAAAAAAAGTTATTTTAAAAGCTTTAAAAAAAAACATAACACTTTAGCAAACAAGCTACAAAAGGGTGGACCAACCCTTACTCCAAAACAAACCTCAAACCATCACTTTAAACCATTAAAAAAAAAAAAGAAAAAAAGAAAAAAAAAGAGATTTCAGAGGTTAAAACCAACCTCAAAACAGCATGCAAAGGTGGCCAAACAAGTAACTAAAACAAAGTTTAAATAAGGCAAGCCTAATACTTTTGAAGCACAGTACTAAAACAACAATAATTCTGAGCTACAACCACTCTTAAAAACTCAAACTAGGCCTCCAAGAACCTTAGCTCCAAGATGAAGGTGTTTGGTTAAGGGTCCTAGAACAAAAGTGTAGAGAATTCTCACTTTCAAGTACAAAATAAGGAGAGAGAGAGAGGATTCTAGAGAGAGAGAGGAAATTTGCACACAAATTTTTGTAACCCCTCAAATGGGGGAGAGACCCCCCATTATATAGAGATGCAAGCCAAAGGCTTACATTCATCCCTCCATACACGTGTATGGAGATGGTACTTAGTGATCAACAGCTGGCACAACTGGCAAAGAAAATATCTAAAAAAGGAGAAAAATGGCCGTCAACCACTTTAGGTGGCCGGCCGGCCACCTCCCCTAGCCGACCGACCACTTTAAGTGGCCGACAAGGGGGAAAAGTGGCCGACAAGGCCCTTCCCCCCCTCCAGGCAAGAGGCACCAAGGTTTGGTCCAAAAAGCAAGCACAAAACAAAGAGGGTTTAGAGGCTCAAAGACACGGCGTTCCGTCGAGAACTTCGGGCACTCAAAACGAGTATAAACAAACACAATCATCGAGTGCACAGACGATGACGTCTAAGTCTTAAGGTCGGTCAAAAATAGAGTGTCTACAGGTAAGTTTTTAAATTAAATATCATAAATCATATCATTTATTTCAAACTCAATTCAAAACTCTTTTCAAAATTCATAACCAAACAAATTTTTCACACTCAAACCATAATTCCAAAACTCACAAACTCAAAATAGCTCTCTATTCTCAAGTCATATCTAGAAAATTCTATGAAACATTACCGAACTCTCTCTAAGAACATAATTTCTAAGGTTTTTGTGCTCCTCTTAGCTGAAGATTGTTTGCACATACCGAGGTATGCTATATCTACATATATATATTGCCTATGTTCAGGAAGCTAGCTTTGGAGCTTTTTTGGCTAAAATAGCCACAAAAAACAAAATAGGCTTTTTAGCCCAATAAGACAAAACATCACATCTAACCTATAATCATTACATTCTTTTTCTTACAAAAAAGCTAAAAAAGCCAAAAGTCCTTTCTAAATCAGGCTTTTTTGTTTCAGGCTAAAATAGTCAAAAAAGTCAAAAAGCCAAAAAGTCAACCCACTTCCCAAACGAAGCCATTATTTTCTTTCATACTTTGCATTGGTTAGGGTTTTCAACTTTCTCTGCAAGCCCTGTGGTTGTTTGTGCTCTGTAATGCCTTGTTTCCGCTATATTTCTTTGCAATGCCTTGTTTAATTGTTGAGCGAGGGAAGTTGAAGATTGTGGTTTGAGTACTTGTTTCCTATGAGGAAGATTTACACACTTTAGGTCAGACTGTATTTTTATGCCAGGTTTGGGAATCTAGGAGATAAAAAGAAGAGGAATGATTTTTTAAGAAAAGAAAAGAGAAGAAAAATTGGGTTTTCTCTCCATCTTGTTTGTTTGGTTAAGTTGGAGAGAAATTTCTCTCCAATGTTATTTGAATAAATTAATATAAAAGAAAAGGAAATAAATTTTTATAGGTTATATTAACAAAATAACTTTTTTATGTTTTTATTTCTTTAGTATTAGATGGACATGTTTGGTATTATGTAAAACTAGTAATTATTTGTTTCTTTTCTCTCCCAATCTCTCTGATTTTGGAGAGCAGTGGGTTAAAAGAGAACATTTTCTCTCTATTTCCTTCCATTTCTTCTTATTTCTCTCCTTTTTGGTAATCCAAACAAGTGATCAGGATCCTAGCTCTTCCTAGCAACACCTAGTGGCGGCTCCAGATATTTTTTTTTTGATTAATTACACTAATAGTTCCTATAGTTTGGGACTTATACTACTTTGATCCCTGACTTTTCAATTGTGACACGTTTGACCTTGAATTTTGAATATTGTTCCAAATAAGGACAATTGAAAATATCATTAGATTTTTCAAGAGTAAAATCATCAATTTGATAAAATATAAATTAATTTGACAAAAATAAATGTCAAAAAATATTTTTAATTTTTTAAAAATTATTTTTATCCACCAATGATAAAATTATGAAAAATTAATAAAAATTACATGATTAATTTTCTAAAATTAATTTTACATGATCATCATCCAAACACATAGTAAATATTAATTTGGTAAAAAAAATAAATAAATGTCTAAAAGATTTATCAATTTTACATAATTTTATTTTTAGTAGGTAGAAATAATTTTTAAAAATTCAAAAATATTTGTTTGACATTTATTTTTGTCAAATTAGGTTATATTTTATCAAATTGACAATTTTACCCTTGAAAAATCTAATGATATCTTTAATTGTCCTTATTTGGAACAAGATTCAAAATTCAGGGTCAAATGTATCACAATTGAAAAGTCAAGGACTAAAGTGATACAAGCCCCAAACTATAGGGACTATTCGCGTAATTTGCACCTTTTTTTTTGGTTTATGGGGCATGCAAAATCTTGATTCATAAAGTAACTAAAGCAGTGTTGTATGGATGTGAAAATGCATAAAAAAAAAAAAACTCAATAATAATTCAACCAAAAAAATTCACAATTGAACCCGTAAAACTCCTACAGTAGTGTAATATGTTTTCAGAATTTGAACAAACAAATAAGTGATGGATTACACATACGTAGACAGTTTATTACTATAATGCACATTTTTTTAAGTTATTTAAAAAGTAGACTCTTTTTTAACTTATTTTTCAAACTACGTAAAAATGTGGTTATTAAATATGTTTTCTAAAAGCATTTTGAAGTTAGATATAAAGTAGAAGTTTGTTAAAAATCAAAGTGTAAAGAAAGTCTGATCACTAACAACGTATAACGCATTTTATTAAAATGTTGTTAGTAATTATATTAAACATTATTTCAAGGAAATGTGTTTATTAACCACGCTTTGGTCTATTTTTTTATATAAATTTTAAAATAAACATATTGTGATGACAAGAGCATATACAACCAAGATTTCAAATCTTTGGTTGCAACCTAAAGTGCAATATTTGACGTCTGTACAAGTTCTAACCAAAATGTCCTTTGTCTAGGTTGCATTTGGCATTGTGTCACACACTGGCAATGCGGAAGCCTTGATAAAGATATGCAAGTGTGTGTGGCGCTAGTTAACTCTCTTCACTAGCCCGCCAATGAAGCTCAAAAGGTTTGCAAAGACAAGCAAACATAATATTAGTTTAGTTGATGAGCCACAAGTTTGGAGACAAGCCACAAAATAGCAATCAACAAGCTAAAATTAAAATAAGCAACAATTGAAAGGTTTTGCACAATTTAAAGGCGAAATAAACTTTTCATTACTCAAAAGAAGGCATTACAATAGTTGAGCAATGCACTAAAAGTGCTACAAAAGCTGCCTTACCATAAGCTAGGTTGGGATACATTAAAGGCACAAGTAGTCTGGTTACTTGGGTCCCCCCTCCTTATATATAGCTTGTTAAGAAATTTCCTAAGAGGAAACATCCACTATGTTTGAGGAGTCATAATGGATTTTTAAAAATTTTACAAAAATAGAAAAATTACAACTCTTGATCCCAAAGCATCTTTAATACTAAGGTATTTACATAAAAATTTACAAGGCAAAAAGATTACATTTGACCCTCTAAAAGTTGACCTAAAGTTGCTACTTGGTGGCTGGCTTGCTTCATGGCATGTCTTGAACAATCTTGCACTATGCCTTAGGCCTTTGCTTGCCCTTGCACCAACAACTTCTTAGACATGTCTTTGGCTCTCTAAAGGGAACAAATGTGTGTGGCCTCAAGGTGTTGGCCCTTGGATGGGCGCACCTTGACACATTGCCATCCCCGTGACAAAGTTGACATACGGGAGGGAGAGATGTCAATTATTATTATTATTATTATTATTGGGCAGCCACATTAAGTGGGTTTTGTCCAAAAATAAAAATAAAAACACAAACTAAAGTAAATGAAATTTTAAAATAGTAAATTTGACACATTGGTTGGAGACTTGCTTATCTTCATAAATGTCAATTTTGAAGATGCCAAATTGCTACCTAAGTCTTCAAAAGAAAATTGACACCTATAAATTTGAGAGTTCGGCTATATAAAACTAGTGGTTGCCAAATATATCATATATTATAAAATAAGTAATGACAATTATACTTCACTTATATTTCTTACACTCCCTTTGTGAGAGATTAAATTACAAAAAAAGAATGTAAAGTTTAAAATAGTGTGAACACTATTGCTTTATAATTTTGTATAAGGTAATATGTAAATTGTATTTATCAATATATATATATATATAATTATATATAATTTGTATGCGAGAGGGGGAAACCACTGAGTTGGGTGCAGTAACAATGATTAATGGGTGCAAAAGGCCCACAATTGTCGACTAATGTGGAGAAATAAAGGTGATGATAATAAAAAGGCCAGAACTTGTTTTGATGGGTGTTTTACATTTATCATTTGGGGTGAACTTGTTTATGGTAAATACATGAAAACAATGAACTGAAGGCTTCTCACTTCTGAACCTTATGTGCACACACTCAAGTGGTTTGGTGCTTGAATAACAGGCATATATTGGTTTCCTCATGTTATTGACTGATATTGAATAAATAGCGTACTTGGATACAGGAGGTAAATAGTGATTTTTAGCTGAATTAGGACCATTGTTAATAGTGTGTGCTAGTGTTGTCCTACAGTTAATACAAGGCCAGTTGTTATGGTTAAAACTTCAAATGCAATGGGAACCATGTTGTTTATATCATGGAATGGTTGATTACTGGTATAGAGAGTATGGTATGTTTTGAGCACTGTTACAGATTCATCAATCACAAATTCGTTGTATCTTAATAATCTATAATTTGGCATTTTGGGGGAAAATTTTGGTAAGATTATGAAGAAGACCTAGATTATGATTTGAACTCAAATGTCGCTCGAACCCATGACCACAAGGTTAAGAGCCTTGTGCTCAATCAACTGAGCTAGATGGGCTTTCCTCTATTCTCTCCAATTTTTTTCAACAAGATCAAAATCTTTGAATCCAGCAGTACTACAACTGAGCCCCTATTTTGTACGGCTAAGCCAATTTTGAAGAGAAAATAAGGTTTTTCCAGGGGATTTTCTTCCTCTCCATTCATTCCCACTTTGTCTTCGCTTGGTTACCAAAAAAATGCAACAAATTTTTTTTTTTATTGAAAAGTGAGTTTGAATATCAACAAAATGATGGGATTTATACGTGGCTAAAATCATTTTGAAAAATGGTTTTAACGGTCTAAAAACAGTTTGGCCAAAATGGGTGAAAGGTTAGGAGATAATGGCTGCAAAGTAAAGAAGAATAATATGCTGGACTAATTTAGGAATATTGGTTATAGTTTTAGCTGTTTAACCATGTATGCTTGTGATTAATTTGAAAAATTAAAAGAAGAAGAAAATGACTTAAGATTTCAAACAAATCAGTTCTAGGCGGTGGTTTTTCTTTTCTTTTCTTTTCTTTCCAAGATTGATGTCGTATGCCCGTTCCTTTAAAAAATAAAAAATAAAAATGTTTGGGCAAAAATCCAGAATGTTGGGGAATATTGGAGAATGCATTTGTAAGCTGTTATGCCACATAACACTAGAAAATTGCAATGGTGTGGTGATGAAAAAACATTGATAGAGTAGTAATAGGGTTGGCTGTGGTGGTGAGCTGTGGTTTTGGAGGCAATGGCTGTATAATAGATGTTAGTGGAGTGGATTTTGTATGATTGTTGTGGTTGGTTATGAACAGTGACTTTGATGCCGGTAGGGGCTGATGCCATTTTTAGCATGGTGTTTGTTGTGAGGTAATATGCTTCTGTGGCACTGCAGCAGTGGTGTTGCTGGTGATTCCTTTGGTAGCAAAGTGTGATGATATTAGGAGCGGTTGAAAATTGAATAGTCATACTGAATAACTGATTTTGATGGCATAAGTAGGAAGCCAATGTCACTCTTTTCTTGCTTGTCTTTGTTTCTAGGAAGTTTACTTTTCTCCTTTAAAAGAAGTACTTATTAAATTCATCGACCAATGCTAATTAGATTTGTATTTTATTTTATTTGCTGTTATCTCCTCTACTTTTCTGGACTGTAATAACAAAAAGTCTTACTGGAATGCTAAGCAAAATTATTTAAGTTGATGCTCTGCCCTTGGATGCAGTTCACTAAAGTCCCATTTGGTTTGCCTACTCTGGTCTTCCTCTTATATTATTTACAGTTTTATTTGATAATTTTTCTGATTAGGATCTTTTAGAACTTAGGGTGACATGGGATTTGTTTATTGAAAATATTATATGACATGAAGCAATTTAGGGTAAAAAGGGTGTAGTTTTAAAGCATGGATGGCTTATATGATGGGGATTGTGATGGAAGAATGCTTATATATTTTAGGAACCAGAGTTTAGCCAATTATTTAGAACTTAAGAGTTAATTTTTACCTTTATTTTTGCAACTCATTAATTTTGGGAATAATTCTTTTACATCTTTTTTTTTTTTGGATTTTCATAGCCTTTGTATGTTTAAGGCTTGGTTTTTTGGGAATAATTTTCCATAACAAATATTTTGTGCATGTGCCCCTCCTCCCCCCTCTTCTCTTGCTGCTCTCTCTCTCTCTCTCTCTCTCTCTCTCTCTCTCTCAATGCATTTGTGTAGAATCTTTTGTGCACCTCTCCAACCATTTGCATAGTTATGGTGGAAAAGGATCAAGTTGTGGGAATGTCTGAAACTTCTCTCAGGGAACAGCTTGGCAAGGCATTCATTGAACTGGAAGCTCACAAAGGTGCTGCCGAGGATAATGTTCAGTGGTTGGAAATTGAAGAATACTTTTCCCATCTTGAGTCAGTGATGAAGAAAAAAATTGAAGAATTTGAAGTTAGGGAGAAGGAGTTTAAAGAAAAGAATCCAAGACTTGCACAATGCTTGCTGACAGAGAGGGTGCTGTTGCTGCTAAAGAGCAAGATTTGTTGGATCGTATTCAGGAGCTAAAAGACGCTGCTGTTGCTGCCAATGCAGAGGCATGGGCCAATCATATGCCAGAACCTTCGGAACCAGTTGATGGTGGGGACGACAAAGAACTAAGGTAAGTAGCTTTCTTGGTGATACAAATGCAATCCTTGATGCCCTGGAGGAGAATTCCCCAAATTGAACAGGTGAAAATGCCGAAATTGTGGCTGGCGAGGTTAAGCCTCGTCCAGATCTGACACAATTTTGCGAGGAGATGGATGCAAAAGGGCTTCTGATTTACACGATGTTGAACCAAAAAAACATGCCCGCCATTTGTGCGGAACTTTCTATCGCACTTGAAAGTGCAACCGAACCGGGTCATTTAATTCTGGCTTCACTGGAGGGGTTCTACCCTCCTGATGACACTACCCAAGAAGGAGATAAAAAGGACGCTGCCCATCAGGGCATGCGTCGATCTTGTCTGATGTTTATGGAAGCCATGGCCGCCTTAATGGCAAGGGTTGACCCAGGTGCCGATCACCTTTTGAACCCTGAAATTAAGCAGCAAGCCAAGGCCATTGCCGACGAGTGGAAGCCTAAGTTGGCTGGTATGGGCATCAATGCTGCAATGGAAAATCATTGCAAGCTGAGGCATTCTTGCAGCTCCTTGCTACTTTTAGGATTCTGTCAGAATTTGACAAAGATGAACTCTGCAAACTTGTCCTTGCAGTTGCTCACCAGAGGCGAGCACCTGAGCTCTGCCATTCTCTTGGATTAACACACAAAATGCCAGGTTGGTTTCCTTTGAATTGACTGACCTGATGAGTTTCGGAACTCCGGAGACTTGACCATCTTTTCCTCAAGGGTGCCCAGTCAACCGATCCTGTTAGGTTTTGTAGTATATTTATTTGTTGGACAAAAATCTATTGCCATTATCACAATTTGAAAGGTGTATACCTCTAATTGGATTTGGAATTTTCTCATCATGATCCTGTTTTTTGCAGTTGTTATCAAAGCATTGGTTAACTGTGGGAAACAAATCGATGCCGTGCATTTTATCCATGCCTTTCAGCTTACTGAAAGCTTCCCTCCTGTGCCCCTCCTGAAGACATATCTGAAGGATTTGAGGAACTCACAAGGAAAGCCTGGTAGCTTCGGAAAGGCTGATGGTGCACTGGTACTTCATGTGCCCTAGTTAAAGCTTCCTTGATACTTCTGTTTTGTAACACACTTTATTGATACTTTCTTATGCAGAATGCTCAAGAACTCGCAGCACTTAGGGCCATTATCGGTTGCGTTGAACAATACAATCTTGTGACCGACTACCCACTCGCTCCACTTCAGAAAAGGGTTGCCCAGCTAGATAGGCCATCACTTGATAGGAAGAGGTCCGTGGAATCTGCTAAATCCCTGCAACATAAGAAGCCACGAGCAAATGGAAGATTTCACGGGTTCCGTGTACCTGGTGCTACTCCTTGCACTCCCATTCCTGCCCCTAGTGTTGGACAGGATGTGTCAGTTTTTGGCGGGAGAGCAATGTATGCGGGAATATCAGAGAGGTATCCACATGCTCTTCCGACCACCGCCCTTCATTACTAAACTCCTAGCCAGCCAACATACGCTCAGCAAGCTTATGATTATGATCAAAGATCGTACTACTATCCCCCAAATGACAGGGTCGCTGCATCTACATATAATACCGCTCCATCCAATTATGGCAGTTTTTTGGGTACTGGAATGCAGTCTTCACACCAACCATATATGTAGTTCACTAATTTAAGTTTACTCTAGAAAGTTTTGGGGGACATGCTGGACCGATTCATCGGAGAATTTCTCCTGGTGCAAGCATCTGTAGGATTTTTTTTTTTTACCTTTCAAGTCCTCTCCTTTTTTTGGATGCCTTGTGAACAGTATCTAGCTGTATGGAACTTAATATGATATTATTGTAAAATTATAGTACTCTTTCTGATGGTGAATGTGTGAAATTTTAGTTTGTTGGATGAAGTTGAAGTCTAGGAAATGCCAAAAATAATTTTGCTCTTTTAGGAGTTGGAAATTGGGTGTCACCGGTGTTTGGTTGCTAAGAAGATCTTGCATTGGTAGAGGTGGGAAGTTGAGTTAATTTATCTTGGTATGCCTCTCTTTTAGTCCCCGTCGTTTGCTTTTTGATGGGTTGAGGTTCAGATTTCTCAGCAGCATGGTAACAAATTTGGGTTCAATAATTATTTTGTGTTATTATATGCTTGATTCTATTTTTTATTTTTTATTTTTTTATTTTTTTGTTTTTAGTTTTTAATTTTTCTTTTTACAGTTGTTTGTGCTGAGTTTTCAGAATGAGATATATATATATATATATATATATTTTTTATGGTCCCTCATATTAAGATTTTATGGCATAAAGGATTTGAAATATTTTCATAGCAGTTGGGGTCCCTCAAATTTTTATAGAGAAATTTCGATTCAGAGAAATTTGTCTGGTTTGCTCACAAATTTCTTTATGTTTTGACCAATTTTGTTTGATTTGCTTACAACTTTATCTGTATTTTGAACAAATCAAAGAAAATTATAAAGAAAATTGAGCTACTTACAAATCAATTTTTCTATAATTTTTACAAGAAAACACCATGCTAAGTTCATCGAAGAACTTAAAATACAAAATCTAATTACAGTTTAAAAAACAGCAAATACTAACCCATCCTAAAATATCAAAAATAAAATTCGAAGTTCGAAATCTAGTGAAAATCAAACAAACCACATAAATTTGTGGGAGCTTAATGTAGGCAGGAAAAATTCAAATGTTAAAGAAAATCGAGAGAAAATAAAAAAGACAACTAGCCAGAGAAAATCAAGCAAGGCACAGAGAGAAAGATAGTCCAATGTGTTCAAAGAAAATTAATCTAAAAAGGATATCTTAATGTCAAAGGAAAATTTACACACAAGGAGACAACTAATCAGTGAAATCAAACAAGTAACCTAAATTAGTGAGAGTTTAATGTTTTTAAGAAAAATTCAAATGTCAGAGGAAATTCAGCTCATGGAACAACTAATCAGTGAAAATCAAATAAACAACACAAATTAGTGGGAATTTAATGTGGTCAGGGAAAATTAAAATTCCAGAGAAAATATGAGAGAAAATCAAAGAGACAACTAGCCATAGAAAATCAAGCAAGGCACATAGAGTAAAGTAAATCCAATGTGATAGAAAATCAAGCAAGACACAGAGTAATAAGAACACACAATGTTTTCAAAATTTGATATCATGGTTAGTAGAGGCCGATCTTTGATCGGGCGAGCGGGGGTGCTCACAAAGTGGCCTTCCCCAATCGTACCCAAGTTCCCGAGCCGAGGCAACTTTGGTGATGACGGACATGTGGCCTTAGGAAATTTCCCCAAAATAAAACATTTAGGTGGCGACTCTATATCTGGCAAAGCAGTCCATGTTTGGCACTCCTTTCTAAAAATCTGTTTTCTCAAAACGATTTGCCGGATTTGGACTCTTTGATTCAAACTTAAAACCGTGACAATTTAAGAGTCCTGAGCTGTAGTGACCCCAAGTGAACGGAACGGGAGCTCACCCTCCCGGGGGCGTTCGGGGACGTCTACACCTTGGTAGTATCCCTCCAGGTTGGGGAGTGCCAAGTGAAACGCATCCTAATAGATCAAGGCAGCTTTTGTGACATCATGTACGTTAGATGTTACAAGAAGCTAGGCCTTCACCCAGACGACATGGAGCAATCGAATGGCCCGATGGTCGGCTTCAATGGAACGCTGACGTGGCCACTAGGCGCAACAAGCTTGGAAGTACAAGCTGGCACTAAGAAGATCAGGACAGAATTCATGGTGATTGACACACCTTCACCATATAACATCATCTTGGGAAGACCATGGTTACATGCAATGGGGGCAGTTCCCTCAACATTGCATCAACTACTGCGGTTCTCAACAGAGCATGGGATTGAAGAAGTCAGAGGAGATCAACTGCAGGCAAAAAGTTGCTCCATGGCAGCAATGAAGTCCACTTGCAGTGTTCGAGAGCCAAAAGAGGCAGAAATTGAAAATGAGGACATGGAAGTACTAGAAAATGTCGGCAAAGAACCAGCCGAGAAGAGCGAAGAGACACTAAAGAAAATCCTCGTCCAGGAGGGCAACGAAGAGCGCTTCTTTCTTCTCGGCTCAGGCTTAGTCGAAGAAGAGGAAAGAGAACTGGAAGATTTTTTGAGAACAAATATAGAGGTGTTCGCCTGGACACCTTACAAAATGCCTGACATTGACCCCGAGGTCACTTGCCACAGACTGAATGTCGACAGGTCGGCAAAACCTGTGATTCAATGAGCCAGAAGACCGACGTTGATACACGTCGAAGTAGTAGAAGAAGAAGTAGAAAGACTTCTGGAGGCCAAGGCCATCCGAGAAGTTCACTACCCAACATGGCTGTCCAACACAGTAGTGGTGAAGAAGAAGAACGGCAAATGGAGGGTTTGTGTAGACTTTACCAGCCTCAACAAAGCTTGCCCCAAAGACAGCTTTCCTCTTCCCAAGATTGACCAGCTCGTAGATGCTACTTCAGGGCATGAAAGGATGAGTTTTCTGGATGTATACAAGGGGTACCACCAGATTGCCATGTACCCTCCAGATGAGGAGAAGACCGCGTTCATCACCCCTAAAGGCCTGTACTGTTACAAGGTAATGCCTTTTGGGTTGAAAAACGCAGGAGCAACTTACCAAAGGTTAGTAACAAAGATGTTCAAGCACCTGATTAGCAAAACGGTAGAAGTCTACATCGATGACATGGTCGTGAAGACCAAGGAATCTAAGGGTCATCTTGCCGACCTAAAAGAGGTCTTTGATATACTCAAAACATACCAGCTCCGACTCAACGCATCAAAGTGCGCATTTGGAGTTGGATCAGGTAAGTTTTTAGGGTATCTGGTAACAAGAAAGGGCATTGAGGCCAACCCAGACCAAATCAAGGCCATCCTGGAGCTGAAGAGCCCGACGTCAGCAAAACAGGTTCAGATGCTTACTGGAAGGGCCACAGCCCTAAACAGATTTATCAGCAGAAGCTTAGATAAGTGCAGACCCTTCTTCAACTTGGTGAAAAAAGCCACAGACTTTCTGTGGACAGAAGAATGCGAAGCCGTTTTGACCGACCTGAAGAAGTACTTGACCACAACTCCGGTTCTTTCCAATCCAGAACCAGGGGAAGAACTGTTTTTATACTTGGCAGTTTCAGAATACGCAGTCAGTGCAGTACTAATCCGAGAAGAAAAATGGGAGCAAAAGGCTGTTTACTATGTAAGCAAAACCTTGGCCAGCGCAGAAATAAGGTATCTACCACTGGAGAAATTAATGCTAGCCTTAGTAACGGCTTCAAAGAAGTTGAACCATTACTTTCAGGCGCACAAGATTGTGGTCCTAACAGAGCATCCACTGAAGTCCTTGTTGCAATAAGGAGACTTAACAGGAAGGATAGCAAGATGGGCAATAGCCCTGGGTCAGTATGACCTCGAGTTCAGGCCGAGAACAGCAATTAAAGGCCAAGTTTTGGCCGACTTTGTAGCAGAATTCACGCTCGAAACCATCGAACATCGGGCTCCGTTGAGCCAGGATGAGCATTGTCCCAACAAGCAAGGAGAATCCCAGCCAAAGACAAAAGAGCAAAGAAAGAAAAAACTCAGACCCTGCAGCATCTACATCGGCGACTCATTCAGACTGTTTGTCGATGGAAGTTCGAACCGACAAGGAGCAGGGGCAGGAGTACTGCTGATATCTCCAGATGGAGAAATAATAGAACAGTCCATCCGTTTGGGGTTCAAGGCCTCAAACAATGAAGCGGAATACGAAGCATTAATTGTAAGGCTAAAACTGGCAGCAGCAGCAGAAGCAGATGAGGTAATAGTTTTTTGTGATTCACAGCTTATTGTTAACCAGTCAACAGGAGAATTTGCAGCCAGGGACGAAAGGATGTTGGCATATGCAAAAGAGGTCATCAGATTGGCAGCCCTATTTCAGAACTGCCGACTACTCCAAGTTAGCCGAGATGACAACACCCACGCCGATGCGTTGGCTAACCTGGCAAGCTCAATGCAGACTGGAAAAACAAGGACAATTATGATCGACTATATGTCGGGCCCGAGCATAGAACCATAGAGCACAGAGCAAGAAGCAATGTGCATGGACTTGGGACCAAGCTGGATGGATGCAATCGTTACATTCCTAAAAGAGGGAAAGCTGCCAGAAGACCATAAGGAAGCACATAAAATCAGATTGAAGTCGGCCAGATTCAGTCTAACAGCAGAGGGCCATCTCTACAGAAGGTCCTTCACTGGACCCTTTTTAAGGTGCGTACACCCTTTGCAGGTTGAAGATTTTCTATACAAGATTCATGAAGGGATTTGTGGAAGCCACGCTGGGGGCAGATCATTAGCCCACAGGGCCATTACCCAGGGGTATTGGTGGCCCTACATGCAAAAGGATGCTGAAGCCTACGTGAAGAAGTGTGAACAATGCCAAAGGTTTGCACCTTTGATACATCAACCAGCTGTTGACCTGAACCCAGTATCTAGCCCTTGGCCGTTTGCCCAATAGGGCATGGATCTTGTTGGGAAACTTCCCCAGGCAACTGGGCAGAGAAAATACTTGCTAGTAGCAACAGATTACTTTACAAAGTGGATAGAGGCAGGACCTCTTGCCAAAATTCGAGATGTGGACGTCAAGAACTTCATATGGAGAAACATCATCATCAGATTTGGGATTCCATGAGCAATAGTTGTCGACAACGAAACACAGTTTGATATCAAACTCATCAAGAACTTTTGTGTGAAATTCAAGATCAAAAATTACTTTTCAACACCAAGTTTTTCCCAAAGTAATGGGCAAGCAGAAGCATCCAACAAAGTAATTTTGGATGGACTATAGAAGAGGTTGCAGGCAGCAAAAGGGAAGTGGGTAGACGAGTTGCCCAACGTACTTTGGGCATATCGGACTACGCCGAGAAGATCAACAGGGGAATCCCCCTTTGCCATGGCTTATGGCACAGAAGCAGTCATCCCATTGGAGATCGGCATCCCAGGGATCAGAACCCAGGGAGTAGAGAATGGCACCAATGACATACTCTTAGCCCAAGATTTGGATCTTTTGGAAGAACGAAGAGAGAAAGCTGCAATTCAGCTCGCAGTATACCAGCAACAGCTTGCTAGAGCTTACAACAAGAAGGTCAATCCAAGAGATTTTCAAGTCGGCGACCTAGTCCTGAGAAAAGTCTTCGGCAACAAGAAAGATCCCAGAGAGGGCAAGCTTGGCCCAAACTAGGAAGGACCCTACAGAATTACTTCGGTATTAGGCAATGGAGCTTATCGGCTTGAAGATAACGAGGGCAAAGCACTGCCAAGACCTTGGAATACTTGTAATTTGAAATTCTTCTATCATTAGATGTGCAGTATTTTTGGCCGATGTCATCAATAAAATCTTTTCTCTTTTCTTTAAAACACATATGATTGATAAAGTTACATATTGGTGTTTTTGGAGACATGAATAATGAGAACCCAAGTAGAACTGAGGTTCACATTGGGGGCAGAGAGAAGACAGAGACACTTAATTCACTTGTTGAAATTTGTAGCAATTTACAAGTTGGAGTTAAGCTGATTCCTTATCTTCACTTGTTGAAATTTGTAGCAATTTACAAGTCGAAGTTAAGCCAAGATTATTCCTTATCTTCACTTGTTGAAATTTGTAGCAATTTACAAGTTGGAGTTAAGCTGATTCCTTATCTTCACTTGTTGAAATTTGTAGCAATTTACAAGTCGAAGTTAAGCCGAGATTATTCCTTAATTCACTTGTTGAAATTTGTAGCAATTTATAAGTTGGAGTTAAGCTGATTCCTTATCTTCACTTGTTGAAATTTGTAGCAATTTACAAGTCGAAGTTAAACCGAGGTTATTCCTTAATTCACTTGTTGAAATTTGTAGCAATTTACAAGTTGGAGTTAAGCTGATTCCTTATTTTCACTTGTTGAAATTTGTAGCAATTTACAAGTCGAAGTTAAGCCGAGATTATTCCTTAATTCACTTGTTGAAATTTGTAGTAATTTATAAGTTGGAGTTAAGCTGATTCCTTATCTTCACTTGTTGAAATTTGTAGCAATTTACAAGTTGAAGTTAAACTGAGATTACTGTTTCTCTTCACTTGTTGAAATTTATAGCAATTTACAAGTCGAAGTAAAGCCGAGGTTATAGTTTGCACACTTATAGCAATCTACAGGTTGGTCCAACCAAAGAAGATGCTTAACACTTGTTGAAATTTGTTGCAATTTACAAGATAATGTTAAGCCGACATGTGATCATCTATTGAAATTTGCAGCAATTTGCAGGTTGAGGTAAAAGCTAAGTATATTGTTTAAACACTTGTTGAAATTTGTAGCAATTTACAAGTAGATCATTGCTTAAACACTTGTTATAACTTGAGAAAAGTTTACAATATATGATAACACTTGTTGAAATTGGTAGCAATTTACAGGTAGGTTAGACTAAGATCACTGTCTAAACACTTGATTGAAACATTGAGAAACGTTCGCAAAATTGACATTGAATAGTATATGTCTTACACTTGTTGAAATTTATGAAAAGTTTGCAGGTCAGTATCTTGCCGAAGTAAAGCTTGTAGCTATTATACCCGAAATATGTAACCCCGAGAAGATTGCACAAAGGTGGCAAAATATGAAAGGCATACAAAATATTCTAAGTATAGAACAATGCAGAAGCAAATCAAGAGAAATTAAAAGATTAAAGCATCCATAGAAAAACAGTTGCAGTTGTGTACAAAAGAAGGCACTACGGCCTACCAGAAGTAAATTGTTTCGAAATAACAAAGAAAGGCACATCAGCCATGAAAGGAAGCTTACATTGTCTAGAAAACAAAACAAAGTACAAGGGTGCAAAAGAAAAGACATGAAAGTTAAGACTTTTCAGCATCAGCAACTGGCTGGATTTGAACCTCAGAAATCTCCTGAAGAAATACCTCGGCTTCCTCATCTGCAACAATCTCGGCATCGATCTCGGCAAGGGTTTCATCAACGCTCTTGCCGATTTGAGGAATGTCGGATGAACCCTGCTCCAGGATAGCCTCCTTGATAACTTCATCGCCATCATTATCTTAAGTCAGGTCCAGGACTTGCTCATTCAGAGAAGGAGACTTAGCCCCAACAGCCTCCTTGGATTTTCTTATTAAACCCTCCTCTTCACCCCCTTCCACATCTTCAGACTCAGATTCGGATTCTTCTTAAGGATGACTTGGAGGAGGAGGGGGAGGGAATGGCAGAGGGATATCATCAGCCTTGCGCAATGGCAAGTCATCTGGGATGTTGAGCTTTTTGGCAAAGGCCATCCAACCAAGGGAGAAGCCCCTGTTGCATGCCTGCCTAACTTGCAGTTTGTACTCCTCAGTGACGTCGGCCATTCCTTGAGCATAAGCCTTCTCGTTAGCCTCCTTAATCTCAGCATCTTTGGTAACTAAGGCCTCCTGAAGCTCTTTTTCCACTTGGGCCTTTTTTACCTTGGCCTCTCTCTTCTCGGCCTCAGCAACCTTCTTAATGGCCTCGGCAGATTCGACTTTTTCCTCGGCTAGACTTTGGGCTTTGGTGGCGGCCTCAGCTTGGTCCTCCAGTTTTTTCATCTTTGATTCGAGAGATTTGTTCTCCTTTTTCAGGGCAGAAACCTCCCTCTTCATGTCGGCCAATCTTTTCCGATTTTCAAAAGCTTGCATGGAGAGAGAGTGGGCATGTTGAATGGCCTGAAAGAACACAAGGCACAAATTGTTACAAAATTTTACAAAGTAAGAGAGAAAACAAATTTCAGCATAAAGGCACTTACTTGGACAGAGCGTTGCAGCATAAAGGCGTAGTTCTCATACTCACTCATCTTGGCATTCCGCTCAAGATCGCCTAGGAGGAGTAGAGTAGTACTGAGTGCCACGCCGACGTTTATATCATCGGCGCTGTTGCTGGCAAGGACAGGCTTATCCTCTAGAGTGATCTCCGGTGTCTAGGGGACTTTTGGTATTCTGGAACCCGAGGTCGTCGCAGACGATGACCTCGGCTTCTTTGATTGGGTGGACTCTGATGGTTAGGCCTCGGCAGACCTTTTGGCAGAAGAAGAAGCACTCTTTTTACTCTTAGCCAATTGTGAGATGGGCAGAGCATCCTCAGGCTCAACCTCAGTGGCTTTGGCCTTAGGCTGAGCCTTTTTGATTCTTTTTGGCTTTGGTGGGGGCATGGATTGAGTCGGAACAACATCAATGTCGGCAGGTAGGTCGGCTAAGAGATCTACAACAACAGGCTTTGGGCGACCCATTTCAGCAGTTTTGACAAAGTCGTCGCCGACGCTTTCTTTCTTGTATTGGGATTAAGTATGGGGCTGAAGTAGATGGCAGATCAGCCGGGTCAGAAGTGGATCCTTGGTCTGCTCGTGATGTGGAAACAGTGGGAAGTGGCAGAAGGTGGAGAAAGACTCTTCTTCCTCTTCTTCGGGATGTCGGGCAGAGTGGATTTGTATGTGGGAATAAAGTTTAGAAGAAGGGGTGCTTTTCTTTTGTGGATAGGCAAGTCCAGGAGCTTTCTCAGGTCCTTGCTAGGAACGTAAGATTGGCGAAAGTCTTTCGCTGGCTTGCGAACGTCTGCAAGAAGGAACATACATTAGAAACAGATAAAATATTGAAGACTTGAACAGAAACAACTGAGTATTGACACTGGGCTCTTACCCTTGCCCTCTTTAACTGATCAAGGAAGAGGGTAGAGATGGGCGTCCTCGTCTGCGCCAAACTCCCAATTTCCCGAAGCAATAACATAGTCATCTCCAGCCCTTTTGTTGGAGTCTGGGAGGTCAGTTATGATTTTGAATTCAGTGGACCTCGGCTTAAGATAATAAACGAAGCCTTTTTCCTTCAGATTAAGGGCGCACATGGTATAACAGTATTGTATGTCGGCTAAGGTGATCCTAACGTTTTCCTGTTTAGCTAAGGCGATAATACCGAAAATCACTCGATAAGAGTTGATTGTCAGTTGCATGGGGTTCAACTTATAATAATGAAGAATCTCGCGAAAAAGGATGTTGAGTGGGAGCCAGAGTCCACACTCAATAAAAGCTACAATGGGAAGGGGCATGGTGTTTTCTGTAGGCATGATAGAATCATTATCCCGAGCAAGTCTCAGGTGGACATCGGCAGGGATGGAGAATTCCTGCCTAAAGTACTCAAGTTTGGTTGGGGTGTCTACCCTATGTCTCCACATTCCCATAACTTCGGCTTAAAATCAGAGGGCTAGGTTTCAAAAAGAAGATGCTCTTAAGGGGTTGTCTAGACCTCGGCGAAACCCTAGGTATATGTTGGTAAGGATTGTTTCAGTTTTTTCCTAAGAATTGATAGGTTCTATAGACAAATCCCAAACCTAAATCTATGCAAGGCAAAGATTGAAAGCAAAAATTCAAGGCAGAGATCTGGAAAACAACACAGAAAACAAGAAACCAGAACGCAGTTTCAGAATGAAGAACAAAAGTGGGGTTCTCAAAAGCATAAAGAAAACAAGAACTATGGAGCCAAGAACAGTGGCAAAAATGCAATAAAGTGGTGCAACGGTGCATGTGTTCAAGATATAGGCAATGGCCAAATTAAAGAGTAAACACATTCAGATGAATGATTCACAAGATAGATATTTGAGCAAAGCGGTAATAACGAGAGATTCCAGAAAAGGGCAAGAACTGAAATAAGAAAGAACAATTGCTTACCAGAAAAAATGAAGCCGATGTGAGGGCTGCCGAAGTCAACGGTAGTTACAGATGTGACAAAATGACGAAAGTTCCACCAAGAAGACAAATGTAAAGCTTGGAGCTTCAGCAATGGCAGAATCGAAAGAACGAGTTTTAGAGAGAGAAACAGCAAATGCAAAAGTGAAGAGACGGAAAGAAAGGGGGAAAAGTTTTTGTCAAAAATCAAAAACGGCGGCAAAACGTAATCAATGCGCCTGGAGCAGCGCATACGTCAGGTAGCGTGTACAGGAAAAACGTGGTTTATAAGCGCGTCACAAACACGAACCAATAAGGTAAAGACGCGTGAGAGAAACGGTTAAGTAAATGATGCGTGACAGCTCACACATATGAAAAAGATCATTAGAATTCTTGTTCTCCGAAGAGAACATGTTGGCTAGAAATAAATGATCTCGGCTGAAGAGTTTGTAAGCCAATGTACAGGAAGAGATATCGATATAGGTTCCATCACCTCAGAATGCCGAGGTAATAGAACCTAGGGGGCAGTTGTGGGGATATATTTTCTGAGTACCAACACGTGGCATGGTGACGCCGACGTGTCAGTCGAGGTGCCACGTGTCGTGGTAGTTATGCCGAGGTTATCTTTGGCGAGGCCGAGGTAATCTCCGAAGATTTCGGAATCCGAGATAAGCAGATAAGGGACAAGAGTCCTAGAGTAAAGAGAAGACTTAGCCAAGATAAGGATAAAAACTCTTAGGGAGTTTATATTTATCTCCTGAAGAGTCCAAAGTAAGTATTGAATTGGAGTCCATAGAAGTCAAGCTTCTAGTGGGACTAGGATTGAGTAAACTATAAAAGAGAGGCACCCCCGTGGGTCTAAGGTATGAGTTTTATGCTTTGAGCAGTGATTTTAGTACTTGATTTATCTTTGAGAGATATACTGACTTAATCGTCGGAGTGCCCCCGTGTGGTCGAAACCACCGCGGGATTCTTATATTTCTGTTACAGGTTAGCTAAAGCCATCTATTCTGCCAGTGCTCTCCAACTGATTACTAAACGGGCAGTGTGGTCAGATTTTCACCGCCACAATTTACATGCACGAACTCCAAATTTTTATATTCACATGACTCTAATTAAAGCAAAGGAAACTCCATAAAGCTCAACATTTTTATTTTTGTATTTGATTGAGATGTTTAATTATCCATGTGGGATTTGATGACTAACAAAAAAAATGTTGTATTTGATGCTATAGTAGTTAAATTTTTATGTTTTTTTGTAATTAACATTAACACATAATTATATTGTCATTAATTATTTTTATTTTTATTTTTCAGATATTTTCCATGTAGGAGTGTGCTTCTTGTGGAATGCATGCCTGTGAAGAATGTGGCTAACTTTTGTTTTTGTTATCTACGAAGAATGATGAGAAAAACATTTAATTTTGGTTTATGTTATTTGAATTATGAACAAAATCATGTATTTGAACATTATATATGTATTATGGAACATTATGTAGTGGGATAATTTTGTTGATGTGTAATTATATGAATGGAAAAATATTTTATTATGAAGAAATTGTTATTTTTATATAAGAATTTTTATATTATTATGCAATTATTATGGAGAAATTTTAATATTTTTAATACTTTTATCGTAGGATGTTTTTTTCTTTTTTGCGATGGCACTACACCGTCGCAAAAAACAGAAAATTTTAATATTTTTAATTTTGTTACAGGTTTTACTTTTTGCGACGGCACTAAACTGTTGCAAAAAATAAAAATTTTATTATTTAAAATTGAAATTTTATTATTTTTTTAATACTTTTTGCAACGGTAGTACACTGTCGCAAAAAATAGAAATTTTCATATTTTTAATTCTTTTTGCGACGGCATTACACTGTCACAAAAACAGTGTTCTTGTCGTTGCAAAAAAAAAGACTATTAACGACAGTATTTTTTGCCATCTCAAATAATATTTTTAGCGACGGTAAAATAGTGCCGTCGCAAAAAGTCAAGAAATTTTAAACGTTATTAGCGACTGTAAAGTGTCGTCACAAAAGGCTAAAATGCCGTCGCAAAGCATTAGCGACGGCACTATGCCGTCACAACAACTCTTTTGCAACGCCCCTAGTTGCGACCCCCCTCTTGCCGTCGCAAAAAGTTTTTTGCGACGGCATTAGGAGTATTAGCGACGGTAAAAGATAATACATATTTAAGATAATTACATTTTAACCCATTTTTTTAATATAATTATATAAATAATTAATCCCTAATTAAATTACACTTTATAATATACTAACAGAAGATTAATTATTTATTTTATTACCACACCCATTATTATTATTATTATTTATTTATACTTTGACCCCTAAATTCATAATAATTATATTGTTTTACAAAATTACACATAATAATACAAAATAAATCATATATTTTTCCAACTGTAATTAAATAATATTATTATAAATTTTATAGAATAATTAAAAATCTGGGTTGTTAAAATCTTCCCTCATTTTAAAATTTCGTCCTCGAAATTTGTCATATGTGTAAGCTAACCGTTGCGTACCCTGATAAATATATATTAGATGATTAATCTGATAGAAAATGTTTCCTCAAAAAAAAAAAGAACTTACCAAAACAACTCACTGTGCAGTTGTCAAAAATTGTTTTGGACCAAAATGAGAAATAATGGGTGACTTAAAAAAAAAATTCACTAGTTTTGTTTACGATAAAAATAAATAAATAAATAAATAAATAAAAAATGAGAACACAATAATAGAATCATATGTAAGAGTTGAAAAAAAAATTGTGGTGAACTTTTCATTTCTTTTATCCGCTAATTTCCACTGATGGAAAATAGTTTCAAAATTAGTATTTTTAAAATTTGAATCCACTTTTTAAAAAAATCGAAATAATTATTATTTTTTTTGAATACTAGACTGAAAATTATATGTATTTAATTATATTATAATTTTGGTGGGTGCTTGAACCCGACACTGTTTTGTTTCTTTTCCCTTTTTTGCTATAACAAATATAAATTATATGTATTATCCTTCACAATTTATGCACACACAAAAAAAAAAATTAATATATATATATATATATAAAATCATATAAAATTAAAATACAATTAAATCGACGAATATAATATTTTGGTACTAATTACCCGCTATCCTACTTCTTAAATATGCGTGTGTTCTATGTTCCAATGATGATTTTTTTTATTATTATAAACCATTGCTCTGATACCATTTATCACGACCCGCTCCCCGTACCCAAGGGTTAAGCATCGTGATGGCCAGTAACTGAGGTTACCTTCGGCCAATTCTTAAACAAATTAATAAACGCAAGCGGAAGAAATATTTAAGTAAGGGTACCAAAATAGTCATTGGAACTTCTATTTTTATTACAAAATTTACTGACAAAAAAAGTCGATATTTACATATAAACATATCTTAAAAGTGCTGTGTGTGTGTATTACGCAGCCCCGCGTCCAAGACTTTCCAAAAGTTATTTCTGAATTGCATGTTTCCTGAAAATTGGTAAACAGCTATAAGCACATGGCAGAGTGAGAAATATTATACAAAGAACATAAGGGACACGAAATAACCATGGATAGTTAATTAGGCCAAAACATTTACATCACTCATTTTGGTAAGTAAATCATTGGTAAACAAATCATTTAAGTGGCAGAAAACTGAAATACAGAAATTATGTAAGTATATAACCATAACCACGGTATTAAACAGAACAGAACAGAGGTCGCAGAAGTGACAGTCAGAACAGAGGTACGGATTCAAGAGGTAGCTCGTACGAACTCTAGAGGTGGCTCCCACAATAGTGTAACACTTAGCTCCATACAACACTTTGCTCCGCACAGAATAGAGGTCAATGGATCCATGACAAACAGAGGACTACAAAGTAGTCAAACATAGGCCAATGGTTATTTAAGTCCCCTGAGGCATGAGACTCCCGTGGTGGTACTTACAAAAGATAATTGTTTATAAGGTCATAGTCAAATATTCTTTAAAATATAAACAAATATATCCATGTGTTTCATTTACACAAATAGGGTTCAGAAATTAAACCACGTAACTGAAATATTTATATAGTTTATAATAATTTATAAAACATAATTTATATAAAATAAGTTATGCTAAGTCAAAACATACGTAAAACATATTATGGTAACTCAAGATATAATATAACTCACTTTAAGTTTAATACCTCACTTTTTTTTTCCGCTATCAAAAACCCTCGCAACTTCCATTATTTTTTTTTTCTTTCTCTCCTTCCTTTCTCTCTTCTTTCTTCCCTTTCTTCCTCTCTTTCTTTCTTTTCTTTTCCTTTTCTTCCCAGGTGAACGCCTCCCTATTTATAGGGAGATAAGGCGCATACGTGGCCCCAAAATCTTTCAACAGATTTGATTAATAATTATATACATTTATATTTATCTTTAATACATATTTAAGATAATTACATTTTAACCCATTTTTTTAATATAATTATATAAATAATTAATTCCTAATTAAATTATACTTTATAATATACTCACAGAAGATTAATTATTTATTTTATTACCACACCCATTATTATTATTATTATTATTATTATTATTTATTTATACTTTGACCCCTAAATTCATAATAATTATATTGTTTTACAAAATTACACATAATAATACAAAATAAATCATATATTTTTTCAACTGTAATTAAATAATATTAGTATAAATTTTACAGAATAATTAAAAATCTGCGTTGTTAAAATCTTCCCCCATTTTAAAATTTCGTCCTCGAAATTTGTCATATGTGTAAGCTAACCGTTGCGTACTCTGATAAATATATATTAGATGATTAATCTGATAGAAAATATTTCCTAAAAAAAAAAAGAAGAACTTACCAAAACAACTCACTATGTAATTGTCAAAAATTGTTTTGGGCCAAAATGAGAAATAATGGATGACTTTAAAAAAAAATTCACTCGTTTTGTTTACGATAAAAAAAAAATAAAAAAAATGAGAACACAATGACAGAATCATATGTAAGAGTTGAAAAAAAAATTGAGGTGAACTTTTCATTTCTTTTATCCGTGAACTTTCCACTGATGGAAAATAGTTTCAAAATTAGTATTTTTAAAATTTGAATCCACTTTTTAAAAAAATCGAAATAAATTTTTTTTTTGAATACTGGACTTAAAATTATATGTATTTAATTATATTATAATTTTGGTCGGTACTTGAACCCGACACTGTTTTGTTTCTTTTCCCTCTTTTGCTATAACAAATATAAATTATATCTATTATCCTTCACAATTTATGCACACACAAAAAAAATAATAAATAATATATATAATCATATAAAATCATAATATAATTAAATCGACGAATATAATATTTTGGTACTAATTACCCGCTATCGTACTTCTTAAATATGCGTGTGTCCTATGCTATAATGATGATTTTTTTTTATTATTATAAACCATTGCTCTGATACCATTTGTCACGACCCGCTCCCTGTACCCAAGGGTTAAGCATCGTGATGGCCAGTAACTGAGGTTACCTTCGGCCAATTCTTAAACAAATTAATAAACGCAAACGGAAGAAATATTTAAGTACGGGTATCAAAATAATCATTGAAACTTCTATTTTTATTACAAAATTTATTGACCAAAAATGCCGATATTTACATATAAACATATCATAAAAGTACTGTGTGTGTATTCCACAGCCCTACGTCTAAGACTTTCCAAAAGCTATTTCTGAATTGCATGTTTCCTGAAAATTGGTAAACAGCTATAAGCACATGACAGAGTAAGAAATATTATACAAAGAGTATAAGGGACACGAAATAACCATGGATAGTTAATTAGGCCAAAATATTTACATAACTCATTTTGGTAAATAAATCATTGGTAAACAAATTATTTAAGTGGCAGAAACTGAAATACAGAAATTATGTAAGTATATAACCATAACCACGGTACTGAACAGAACAGAACAGAGGTCACAGAAGTGACAGTCAGAACAGAGGTACGGCTTCAAGAGGTGACTCGTACGAACTCTAGAGGTGGCTCCACAATAGTGTAGCACTTAGCTCCGCACAGAATAGAAGTCAATGGCTCCATGACAAACAGAGAACCACAAAATAGTCAAACATAGGCCAATGGTTATTTAAGTCTCCCAAGGCATGAGACTCTCGTGGTGGTACTTATAAAACATAATTATTTATAAGGTCATAGTCAAATATTCTTTAAAATATAAACAAACATATCCATGGGTTTCATTTTCACAAATAGGGTTCAGAAATTAAACCACGTAACTGAAATATTTATATAATTTATAATAATTTATAAAACATAACTTGTATAAAATAAATTATGGTAAGTCAAAACATACGTAAAACATATTATGGTAACTCAAGGTATAATATAAGTCACCTTAACTTTAATACCTCACTCTTTCTTTCCACTACCAAAAACTCTCTCAACTTTCATTATTTTTTCTTCCTTTCTCTCCTTCCTTTCTCTCTTCTTTCTTTCCTTTCTTCCTCTCTTTCTTTCTTTCTTTCTTTCTTTTTCCTTTTCTTCCCAGGTGAACGCCTCCCCTATTTATAGGGAGATAAGGTGTATACGTGGCCCCGAAATCTTCCAACAGATTCTATTAATAATTATATACATTTATATTTATCTTTAATACATATTTAAGATAATTACATTTTAACTCATTTTTTTAATATAATTATATAAATAATTAATCCTTAATTAAATTACACTTTATCATATACTAACAGAAGATTAATTATTTATTTTATTACCACACCCATTATTGTTATTATTATTTATTTATAGTTTGACCCCTAAATTCATAATAATTGTATTATTTTACAAAATTATACATAATAATACAAAATAAATCATATATTTTTCCAACTGTAATTAAATAATATTAGTATAAATTTTACAGAATAATTAAAAATCCGGGTTGTTACAGTTACAACTACTAAAATTGTTATATATATATATATATATATTGTAAATTCAACAGTATTACATCCGCACAATTTCTCTTTCCTACAATTCCCCAAATGAGATGGCAAAAATGCATGTAAAGTGAGTCTTGAGAAAATATTGGAGTGTAGGTCAACTTTTCAAATTTTGCTTATCATATCATTTGGGGACAGAAATTGTGTGGAGTAATCATTTTTTTAGCTATTAATAAAAAATTATCGTCACCCTTATTTCGTTTTTATTTTTAATGCTCATCTTTCTTAAGATTTTGAGAAAATATAGTTTATTTTATGTTATTAACATAATTATACTAATCTCTCTTTTAGAGTAGTTAAAGTGATCAAAACTAATTTCAATGATGGATAGATACTGAAATAAACAAAAATAAATATACATTTTAATAGGAAAAAGATGAAAACATCCCTTTTTTTATTCATATGACTAACGAATTACTAATAAAAAATGGCCTAAGTGTTATATGAATTAAAACTTTAAAAAAAGTTACAACCATGTCAAAAGTATGGAACTAACTGTATTTTCTTTAGGGGAACTTACAACCGATCCTATTGATCATACTTATTTACCTATAAGTCCTAAATGATAAACTTATCATTGCAAATTTATGTATTACTATACACCATCCTTGTTCATATTCATTCACTCACTTACAAGAATCCACCACCATCTTCCACATACACAAAGAACAAAAGAGATTGATAAATTTATTACTAAAAAATAAATTTGAATCTAAATCTAGCTTGCAAAACATCTAATTTGATAAAAGGGGGGGGGGGGGATAGGTCTAGATAATCACTATTGTTTAGATTTATTTAGTGTCAATCTCACTATATGAAACAAAGGAGGCGGTGATGATATGTTGGTTGTAGATTGGCAATGGTGGTGATATGGTGTATAGATCGGCGATGGTCGAGATAGTTAGTGAACGGTAGTGGCATCCGAATAACAACGGTGGTGGTGGTGGTGGTGGTGGTGGGTGGACAACGATGATGGTGGTAGTGGTGGCTAGATGGTGACAACGGTGGTAGTGGTGGCAAGTGGACGGCGGTGGCGGCGGTAGTGGTAGACAATGGTGGTGTGAAGCTTTTGAAAAAATGGTAGAGAGAGAGAGAGAGAGAGAGAAAAAAAAAAGAAGAAGAAGAAGAAGAGAGAAGAGAAGATAAAAGAATTTGTAAGACCTATTGATGCATTCAAAATGTCAAAAAGACTTAATTGTATTTAAGTCTACTGAATGGAAGTAGTTGGTAATTATCCATTTTCTTCAAACTTAGTGTAATTTACCCATATATATTATTATTAGTAAAAGAGGAATATGAGAATTAGTACTTTTAGTTTATTGGTTGTGTAATATCATTTTGTGATGAGAGATTGTAAGTTTAATTTGTATGGAAATGAGTTTGATATTCTTTATGATGTTTGTTTCTCTCCATATAATGGGTGATGATAATTTTTTAAGAACAAAATATGTTAGTTATCAAATGTCATTGTTGTTATTTTAGTACAAAATAACTATATTTTTAGGATGAAAAAGCCTTTTTTATAAAACTATTTTATCTTTGAAATTGCATTTATTAACAGCATTTTTTAAAAATGTTTTTGGACTTTTTTTTAAAAACTTTTTGGGATGACATTTTCATGACAATTCACATGATGACTGGAATTAATCTTCTAATATTCTTTGAAAACAAAATTTTCACTTTTAGAAATGAAATTTTTTTTTTTATATGCTATAGTAAATTTCAAATGCAGATATATCAAGCTTAATAATGGATCACCTTATCAACTAGGTGAATCCATTGATCTTGGAATTAAAAATTGTTTATCATTCTTAAAATGACAATAATCTTGCGTGATTAAATTTGAATAGTAACGAAATAAGTCTAAAAACATTATCCAAATCATACACACAAAAAAAAAAAAAAAAAAAAAGTATCACTAAGTATAATATGGTGAGCTCCTAGCATGGTGTAGAAATTTACTAAAAATTTCATATGTCGTTAGGATGTGATTTATAATGTGGTTTAAAGTGTGTTCACATAATTACTTGTACTTGAAAATGGCCCCGTTTAGTAGAATTATGAGAAAATGGTTATAAATTATAACTTAACAAATTATAATTTATAGATGTGAACATAAGCTGTTAACCTGTTTGGTGCAGTTGTGGGATTATGAATTTAAGCAGCAAAGTAGTGTTTGGTTGATAAGCTGTAAAATAGCTTTTTACTGTGTAATTGTCCTTTTTGCCCTTATATGATATAAAAATGATAATTTTGTCATTTTTTTCAGTTTTAATTTTAAAAAATTAATTCATTAATGAAAATTAATATAATTACTATTAATTAGTATCAATTAATATAAAAATTGATTCATTTGATAAAAATGTAATGGAAGTATTATTGTAACAATTTTTTTTCCATTATAAATTAATTAGTATCAATTAATTGCTTAATTAGTATCAATTAATACTAAAATTATTAATTAGTATCAATTAATATTAACAATTAAATTTTTTGTTCCTTATTTCTTTTTTTTTTCTTTTCTTCTCTTAATTTTTTTTTCTTTTTCTTCATTTTATTTTATTTTCGTTAGTTTATAGTTTATTTTTTCAAATTAGAAGTGGTGCATGCATGGTGAGATTGTTCGTGAGAAAATTTTAACAAATGCTGAATTAGCAATTAAAATTTTCAAATTATATTCATTTTGGTTTATAAATACATGAATATTAATTGATATATTTTTTAATTTATTAAAAATTGTTACAAATACCAATTTATATTTTTTTAATTTAATTAATTATCAATTAATGGCTTAATTAGTATCAATTAATATTAAAATTATTAATTAGTATCAATTAATATAAAATTTATTTCATTAATGGATTAAAATGCTTTATTATTATTATTAAAAAAACATTGAAAACCTAGCTCCCGCGTCGCAGAGAGAGAGAGAGAGAGAGAGAGAGCTCTGATTCATCAGAAAAGAAGCTTCACCTAGATCACTTTTGCATCGATCACGATGGGAGATGGAGGACGATCGCGAAGAGAGAGAGTGAGAGAGAGAGAGAGATCTGCCATGGTTAGGGTTTTACGATCGCGAAGAGAAAGAGGAGATCTGCCACGGGTTAGCTGGCAGCCCCCATCTTTAGATCGAGAGAGAGAGAGAGAGAGAGTTAGCTCTGGTTCAAATCATCACCGGCAGCGCTAGGGTTTCAAATCGTCATCGGTGACTCTAGGGTTTTAGATCAATCGCGACGGTTAGGGTTTTGCCCCTCAGTTGTGATCGCGACGGCAGAAGGTTGATCGAGAGAGAGAGAGAGAGAGAGAGAAAGACAGAGACGTTTGCCAGAAACTTAAGACCTTTGCGGGAAATCACCACCCTCGTCGAAAATCGCCTCTCTCTCTCTCAGAGTGAACAGTGTGAAAGTGTGGCTTATATACGAGGTATTTGGTAATAATCGAATTTGAAAAGGGGCATTTAAGTCATTTTAGCCCCCCCTTATCTGCTACTTGCATAAGTCGAATTTGTTAAGCACCCCCAGAGTTGCTTTGGAAAATAAGTTGAAAATAGTTTTAACTTAAGCTATAAGTTGTTTTGATAATCTGTGCCAAACAAGGTGAATATTGTATGTCATTAATTATACTCACTTTTATGTACAATATATAATATTTTTAAATTTTTTAACGTCTACCTTAAGAATTCATGTTAACAAAATTCATAAAAGCAAGGCTCATTAAACCTATATAATTAGTATCTAAATTTAACCAGTTGTACCATTGTTGTTAACATGATATATACAAGCAAACTTACCCTATATTATATATATATATATATATTTTTTTTAAATTTATAAGTTGTAGAACATTATGGTTATATTTATGTACATGAAAGACTAGAAGTGCTTTTCAATGAAAGTCCACAGATTTTCATTTTGAACTTTAATCTTTGTTATATTGCCATTTTCACTACAATCATAAATGTTCTAAAAAATATTATTTATTTAATTTAATCTCCTTAAATGAAGTCTTAAATTTTTTATTAAGTATTTTGACAATACATGATCAACTACTATTATAATTAAATATGTTGGAAGCGGAGACAATCCATGTGTCTTCCTAAGGGGTGGGGAGGTTTGGGGTTTAGGGATTTGCTATGCTTTAATCAGGCATTGCTTGCAAAACAAACATGGAGACTATTATCAAATCCCAATTCGATGTTGTCTAGGGTCTTGATAGGGAAGTATTGTAACAATCAAGGCTTTCGTGCTGGTTAAAAATTCTAATAATTCCTCTTGTGGATGGAGAAGTATTTTATGGGGAAAGGAGCTATTAGCTTCTGGTTTACTTTGGGTTGTGGGCTATGCTAAGGATATTAATCCTATAGAGGATCAGTGGATATACTATTAGTAAAGCATTCTATCCACAGTCTAATGAGCAAGGTCAATCTCTAAACTACTCAGTTGACCATTTACCAAAGATAACACTCATTATGCCGAATACGGCCACATAGCGTACTTCAGGCTCCTACAACAAAACAAAAAAAAAAAAGCAAGGACTATAGGTCATCTGTTTCTCCCAAAGACAATTAGAGGATTCAGTCAATAGCTAAGGCTCTGGCTTTTACCGATAGGTAAGTCAATGGGTTTACAATTTTACATCTAGAATCTTTCTAGGATATTCCTTATGTAAGTCATCAAAGACAAACCGAGAATTCTCCGCAAAAAAATCCCTAAGGATCGTACATCCGAGCATATAAATTACATCATCCATGTCCATCATATCTAAAACAGAGGACTGCCCACCCTAGGTGGCGACAACCTTATAAATTCCTGGCTCATAATGACTAAGTAAAGAAAAGCTTCTTTTGGACCATTGATCATGCCTCAGTGGTCTTTATCGATCATCGTTGGCCTATTATGGCTCGACGAAATCTAAGAACCACTATTTAGATAACTGTTTTAGACTGTAAAAAATTTATTAGAACTAGTAACCTTTTTACGCTCCTAACTTTTCACCATAAAAGCATAAGGTAAATCCCTACAGATCTACTTATCCAATTCTCCAATGAGAAGTTGGGTCACAACGTCCATAAATCAATGTTCCGAACTTATGTCAATCATAGCCTAAGTCGAATAACCTCACTCCCCAGGAGGAAGTCTTCTCATGGTCTACACCTTCCTCAATGGTGCGCCTTTTTGATATCTAGTGAGCCTTATGCCTCAACAATGCCTATACAAATTGCGCATAACTTTAAAACAGTTTCGCGTCATAATGGAAAGTCAACCAAATTATAGAAATGGTTAATTCTCAAAGACTTTGTCTTAAACTACGCAAAATTGATCCACTTTCTAAAAACAATGGACTAGAGCCTTTGGCATTATCCTAGGCTCTTTATCATCTTGCGGAGCAATCATGAATGTTTCCTTCTCAATCACCCAGTGATGACGTGCAAAAATTTCACAATCATTACCACGCAACTAAGAATGTAGAGTATTTTTCTCTAATGGATTAATGGGATTAATCCATTAGTAGGCACATCGTTCCCACTGTCCCTAGGATATTGGAAATTTCTTTCCATTCTCAACTAGGCTACATAAAGCACTATACTTAGAATTCTCTATCTTATAGAGTTCCAAAACTCTATTCACATCACATTTACTAAGAAAACTTTACGTGATTTAGTTAACACTATCACAAAGCTGCTTACCTATATGCACATGACCCAGAGGGCTTATATAACAGCATACAGTAATGCGCCACATGACCCTAAGTGTTTACAAGACAGCATACAATAATGCGTCATAGAACCCTAGGTCTTAACTTCGCAACCTTATGAGAAGTAAAATAAAAATAAGCTACTTAACGGTTACAGATCGCCCATAGATGGCTCTCTGCTAACCCATTACTCAAATGGAGTATAAAATCTGATATGGAGGGCACTTAGTTAGGGATATAGGCAACAAACTAGTGCAATTCCCAATTGGGAAACATTTTGCGCCATCATCCACCTAACATAAACAATACTTAATTCCTTATCTCTATTACACCATTGTGTTGCTGAGTACTGGGAATAATCAATTTTCTAAGCATCCATTTCTCTTTACAGAGCTTTCTAAAATAACTCAAATAGATACTCGTCACCTTAGTCAAAACTAAAAGCGCGAAAGTTGTTATCTAATTGATCTCAACCTCATATGTGCAATGTCAAAAATCATCTTAAAACTTTTGACTTATGGGAGATCAAATAGTCTTGACTAAGATGCGTATCGTAATCAATAAATGTATCGAGATTAAGGCTTAGCTATCATACCCTTACACATATCTAGTCACAAATATCATAGTGGACTAAAAATGCGCCGATACAAATGCCCTTCTGCAGCTTTCCTACTTACTTGTGCGCAACCATTGTGAATAAAGTTGCATATTCACATGAGAGCAGGATGCCACAAGCGAGTGGGCTCAAGAGGGCCTACTCAAACCATCCATGTCATCTTCTCATTAATGTGATTAAGTATAATAAGCCACCGGTTTATGACCAATGTCATAAGCTAATTCCAATCATCCTAATGTGTGAGTTCTCGAAGATAAGTTTTAAAGATTTAGGCCCAACTAGGTAATGACTCACGACTAATTCATGTTTACTAAGATCATAAAAGGATGTCATGGAGATATCAAGTGTGCCTAAGTCGCAAATTTAACTGGTAAGTGCTAATCCCCTACACCTTCAAGTCAATTTTATTCTTCATACACTTTACTGCATCTAGTTGAAAGATGACAATACTCCTCTTGCCATCTCTATTTCTTGCTTCATAGTTACTTGCAATTAATTCTACTATCCACAAGAAGGAGAGAATAAGCTATCAATCTATGACAGCTCCTGAAGTAACTTAAGCACGAATTAGGCTAAAAAGTCTAATTCAACACAATGCTCTCACAAGTGATGCGTCAAATTCTTAAAGTCATAACAACCTTGTCGGCCTTGACCTTTTCATTACTATGCTACAACGTTTGTGCTTAGTGGTAAACGTTATTCAAAAAATGTTAGCCTAGCTAAGGAATCATACAAAGAAGCACCGCATCATGTCTCACACTCAAGTGTGGAAACAGTAAGTTTCCAGACTTAGACAAGTTGACAATGCTAATAGATTTTGCAGCCACTTGGCGCTAATTTTTTCACTTGGTGTTAATAGATTTTTCTGTTACTGAGAGCTAATCTTTTAACTTCAAGTGATACTTTAATGCACATTATTATAGTGCATGAAATTTTGCTCAATCCACTCCCAACAGTTGGGTAGAGAGCAAAACACTGCTCATACTGGCTACTCGTCTTACATTTAATGACTAATTCATTTAAGCTCGCATTTCTTGGATGACGTGACTCTTGAATGTTACTTCATCCAATGATGCAACATTATTACAAGTCAAATTACAAAGTCAATCCGCGCAGCTCAATAGTCAAAATCATATACAGATCTATTGAGGGCTTACTAATTTCACAACTCCAAAACTCGCCAAACAAAACCACGTAGCATGCCACTAACCATAGCGCATACATCAGTTTTTATTATTATTATATCTATTGTGCCAAAACAAGGCAACAAAACTACAGCGACTTTGAGTCATGTTTCTTTACTTTGGCTCAATTAAGGTCTGACCTAAAGTCTCCAAAACTTTTTGATCATCTAAAAAATAGGATTACATTGTTCACATTTGAACATCTCTACTAAGTCTAGGTCAACCAAATTAACTTCCATAAGATAAGTCAATTTAGAGAGAAATTCACATTGGGATTAATTTGATTAGCATAATATAATTTTGCCGCAAAAATCTAAATTAAATAATGGCAATATTACACAAGTTGCAAGATCGAAAATCCGCTATACTCGTAATCATCTCTTGCGCAACAGGTGACAATTATCCAAAATTTAATTTAATTCAGGCGCAAAATATTAGTTTTCGAAAGTAAATCTACAAAGATATATCTCAACCGAACAACCTCCGACTGATTATGGCATGTCTAAAGCATGATAAAATATTCTAATTCTATACAATGGCATCTTAATGTAGATTCACAATCAACTCATGCTATGTTACATTTAATAATTTAATTTAAATAAATAAATAAAAATAATCATACTATTCTAATCACAACATATTAGAAACTCTAGGCAAAAAATAACAATATACTGTATTTAATATTCAGATTATGCCATAACAGAAAGTATATCACTTCTGAAATTTTTCTGGAATTTTTTGGTATTTTTTTAGAATTTTATAGAATTTTAAATAATTAATAAATACACATAAAATCAAAAATAAATATTTCAGAATCTGGAAAAATGCAACAATTATACCAGTAAATTGTAAACCATTGCAGTAGTCTACTGTAAAAATTTCAGCCTCAGAAATTTGGTCATGCAACACCAGAAGAAATTTAAAACAAAACTAATGAATTATTATTTCAGGAAAATTATTTTTTTATTTTCATAAAATTTTTAAAAATTTTATAGTAGATAAAAAATTTAATTTTGAGTCCATCAGTACCAACCACTCTTAAAACAAAGCTATAACGAATTACTTATGACCATTTAAAGCAATTCTGGACTTTTAAAACAAACAAACAGAGCCTTGAAAAAAACAACAGCCAAGCCAGCATTGAAAATGGTGTTGCTCGGCTTGGCTCGCAATGCGCGGCGCAATGCGCGTTGCGCGTGTGGATGGCACAAGACGTGCATGTGGAACACACAGGCAGCGCGCGCGTGGACAGCGCGGTTGACGCGCACGTGATGGCGCGTGGGAAACACGTCTGGCGCGTGATGACGTGTGGCCACCGCTGACGGCGTCATCTAGTGCGTGCGTCTCACGCGCTACCTTCTGGGGTGTTTTTTGGTCCAATTTTTGTACTGCCGAACTCCATTTTCCAAAATAAAAATATTGGTGGACTCAAAAATAGCATTTAACAAACACATATAATAAGGTGTATCACACACTCTCTCTAATGAGAGTGAAAGTGCAGAAAACTCTGCACTTCATCTTCTTTCTTAAGCCACCAAAAACACAAAACGAACCCAAATTAGGGTTTGCTTTTTCTCATCAATCGTAAGTCGGAATCGGGTCCATAATATACCGTTTCGAAGGTATCGAAACAAGAATTCCAAATATATAACTTTCATAACATAAAAACAAAGCATGTAAAACCAGCATGCAGTCAAAGTTATGAAAAATTAAATATGAATCTCCATTTTTCTCAAAATCCGACTGTTGGATTTTTATGAAACTTGACAGATATATTCTACATGAAATATACTACAACATATGTAAATTTCAGGTTGATCGGAGAAAGTTCAGAAAAATATTAATTATTCATGCATATATCATGTGTATATATATATATATAATTATATACATATTTTAATGCACAAAAAATAAGCATGAAAATACCTATTTATGGCTCTGATACCAATGTAAGATATATATATATATATATATGAAAAATCTAGAAATCCGAAATCCCCTAGATGTTGATTTGTGATTATGTATCAATTTTAAGCAGAATATAACAATCCCAATCAAACAATCAAGACAAAGAGACACAACGATTTTACGTGAAAAAAACCACAATTGGACACCTCCAACTGTGATAAAAAAACCACGGGCAACAGCCACAAAACAATCCACTAAAAAGATTTAAAGGAATTACACAGGTATACTCTCAATTACCTAGCGAATCCACGCCTAATTGAACCAACCTTTATGTGCCTCTTCCAACCCGTCTTCACCTCGGAATTGTCTTTACAATGAGCCACCCCGGAATCCACCAAAGCTTCAGGCTCGAATTCTTCGGAATCCACCGAAGAACAATTCTCTCTTTGTAGAACAAAACACAACCTTTGATGTACTCTCTTTAAACCATGAGTTGAATACTCAATAAAATATCAAAGAAAAACTCACAAAGTATCTCCAGATATAAACCCTAGAACCCAAAAAGAAGATCTGGAGTAGTAATCCTAAAATCTGACCCAACATGCGAATTTATAGAATCTGTCCCGCGATCTCCGCTCGAGCGCCCAACAGCCCGCTCGAGCGGCTTCAGCAAAATATGCGCGTGATATAACAGAGGTCCGCTCGAGCGCTAGAGAACCCGCTCGAGCGCAAAATCACAGAGCTCAGTACTTTTACAGGCGACCAAAACTTCTGGAACCAGGGATTCTCCGCTCCAGCGGGGTAATGTCCGCTCGAGCAGACAAGCAACTTGGAATGCATTTTTGCATTTTGCTTCGAGGGCACTGCCCCTCGACCCCGCCGTGGCGCTGCCCCGGACCCGCCAAGGGGCACTGCCCCCTCGACCCCCGCGAGCTGACTGGGCAGTTCGATCCCCGTCATAATCAGCGAAGTGGCAATCTTGAAAGCATTAGCATCACAAACTTCTCTGAAAGGCACAATTCGGGTTGGATTCACATCTAAACACTCATAGCCTCATTGAAATAAAAGTGCGAAAATAAATACAACTGAAAGGAGTTTTGTCAAACGGGGTTGCCAAGAATAAAACCTAACAATATATATACAACGCAACGGGTAAAAGGATTCAAGCCATACCTTAGGTGATGGAATCCGAAACGAAGAACCTTGTGGCCAAATCACGTGCTTCTTTAATCACGAACTAAGAACACCCAGCAATGGAGTGATACCATAGTATGAGTATCACCCACTCTAATCACAGTGCAAAGGCTGGATCATTCTCAGATATGGGAGAGAGTTTGAGAGAGAGTATGGGAAAAAAATGTTATAGGTAAAAACCACATCACGTATCTGATATTCTATATATTCAAATATATAATCAGATATATAACCATATATATCCATCTATCCATATCTCCTAAGGATATGATAGATGTAGATAAATAGAGGGTTATTCTAACAAATAGAATAATCAGGAAATCAAATTCAAATTACATGAGTAATTTGAATGAGTCATGAGTCATGCCACATGGGCGTCCAAATCCAGGTCCAATACCCCGACCCAATTTCCAACAGTTGGAGGTGTGGAACTTGGTCCGACTTTTTTTTTTGGGTAAATTGTATTGCTCATATTCTAGCTATACACATTCCGATACAATCCTGTGATGACAAACTTGTTTGGAGCCCAATCAAGAGTAAGGAGTATTCGGTTAAGTCTGGGTACAAACAGGCATTAATCGGATATTACCCCTTCATTAGTAGAAATGTATACCTGAGCACTTGGCCTCGTTTGGCAAGTGGCTTTTTTAGCCAAAAAGTCAAAAAGTCACTAAAAAAACCAAAAGGCCAATAACCCATACCACAAAGTCAAAGATTCCATTTTCTCTCTACTTTTTTCACATATTTTCGTAAAAAGTCAAAAAGTCATCTCAAACATATAAGTTTTTTTTACATTACATTTTAGCCAAAAAACTAAAAAATTACTAAAAAAACATGTTCCCGAACGAGGCCTTAGTGTGGAAGAAAATTGTGACAACTCAAAATTCCTCCAAAGTGGACTTTA
This sequence comes from Camellia sinensis, assembly GCF_055761805.1. Classification (NCBI taxonomy): domain Eukaryota; kingdom Viridiplantae; phylum Streptophyta; class Magnoliopsida; order Ericales; family Theaceae; genus Camellia; species Camellia sinensis. The sequence goes on from NC_138970.1 coordinate 60,185,004, forward strand.
TTTATTTGGAAGTGCCTTCATTGTATTTTACCAGTTCAGTGGGAATTAATAGAGAGGTATGGTGGTTGATCTAGCATGTGCAAGGTGTCATGACAGGGAAGAAACTTTGGAACATGTGTTCTTTGATTGTCCAATCTCGCAAAGGGTGTGGAGGGGATCTGCATTAGGTCTCGACTTTAGCATTGGAATGCCGGTATCTTTCTTTGTGTGGTTTATAAATTGGATACAGCAAGTTAAAGATGAGGAGTTCAGTCACTGGCTATTTTATGGGCAATATGGTTACAACATAAAAGCTTTGCTTTTAATCACAATGCGGTGTCTGTTGAAGGCATGATTGCAGCGGCCTGTAAGATAAATTGATAGAGAGAAAGAGAGAGAATAAATTGTGTATTGATTGATATGTATTGATGTATTACAAGATTGTTGTGTATATCGATATTTTGTTATGTTTACAATGATCAAATATATAGAAGAGAAGAAGGTAGTAGGTGAAGTGGTAGGGGATGAAGTGGAGGTGGCAGTGGTAGGTTAGGTGAGGAGGTGAGTGTGTGTGGTAGGTAGTAGTGGGTTAGGTTTAGTGGGTTTAACAGCCCCCCTCAAACTCAAGGAGGTTAGACACAAACCAACTTGAGTTTGGAGAGAGTTACAAAACAGAAAAATAAACTGATAAATAAAATAAAACAGGATAGGAGACACGGTATGGTCGTGTCAGACCGATGTAGCAGACAGTTTATGGGGTCATGTCGGACCGTTGTAGCAGACAGTTTACAGGGTCATGTCGGACCGTTGTAGCAGACACTGTGTGGTCGTGTCAGACCGATGTAGAAGACAGTTTATGGGGTCATGTCGGACCGATGTAGAAGACAGTTTACGGGGTCATGTCGGACCGTTGTAGCAGACACTGTGTGGTCGTGTCAGATCGTTGTAGAAGACAGTTTATGGGGTCATGTCGGACCGTTGTAGAAGACAGTTTACGGGGTCATGTCGGACCGATGTAGCAGGACAGTTTACGGGGTCATGTCGGACCGTTGTAGAAGACAGTTTACGGGGTCATGTCGGACCGATGTAGCAGGACAGTTTACGGGGTCATGTCGGACCGTTGTAGCAGACAGTTTACGGGGTCATGTCGGACCGATGTAGCAGGACAGTTTACGGGGTCATGTCGGACCGTTGTAGCAGACAGTTTACGGGGTCATGTCGGACCGATGTAGCAGCTTGTGGTGGTGCACCAAGGGGGTGACTTAGGGAGTGCGCCATGGGGTGGCTTGGGTGGTTCGCAGGGTGTGTAACCGTGCTCACCATGATATATGTATAACCCCCCCTCAAACTCAAATAGGTGTGAAGAGAGAAACCTATTTGAGGTTGAAACAAAGGGATTGATAAAGCTGACCGGTGTAGAAGACACTGTATGAGTGTGTAGATAGGCTGCCCAAAAAATATACATGGATGTAGATATCGAGCCCTCAAAAGTCGTGCCCTCAAAAGGTGTGCCAAATCTGTCAAAAGGCGTGCCATCAAAAGGCGTGCCCGATGCATCAAAAGGCGTGCCAGATATGATGGCGAGGCACGTGAGTGCCTTGGCTGGCGTGCCCGTTTGTCTGGCGTCAGAGGCGCGCGATGCGCGTGGCTGCCTCGGCTATAAGACGAAGGCTGAGGCTGAGGCTGAGGCGGAGACAAAAAACTTGCGAGAGATATTCTGAGAGTTTCTGAGAGAGATTTCTGAGAGAGGTATTCTGTAACACTCTGTTGTCTGAGAAAATGGCCTCTTCGTCCCGCCCTCTGCTTACTCTCTTTCCCGACCTCAACGAGTCCACAAGAGAGATAACTGGTGCGGTGTCCCGTGAACCTCAACCAAACAACACTGGGTTTGCTCCATTGAATTTTCCGATGCAGTCGGTAGAGCAAAAAATGGCAGTGCAAACGGATGTGGAGGCGAATCAGTATACTTTGAAGGCATGTGTGGAAAGCATGACGGCGGTAACAAACTTGTCGAACCGGCTGCAGAGTAGGACAAATGAGGTGCAGCATTTAAACTCCCAGCTGGCTCTGCTCCAACGCATGTATAAGGATGCGCGAGCAGAGATAAGCGTGCTAAGGGCAGAAAACAAGGAGCTGAAGCGGAAGGCCACCGTGATGTTCCGATTTGGAGGGCCGCCATATGCTGCAGTGGAGGAGCAGGGAGTAGTGATCGTGCCCAGTGGAGTGGGAAACACGGAGGCAGCACCGGCAAGAGCCGCTCAGGACGGAGGCAAGAAGAAGAGACTGGCGGCAGAGTAGAGAAGAAAATCCGGCCTGTGGATGTGGCTGGTTTGTTTGCGTTTTTTTTTTTTTTTTTTTTTTTTTTTTTTTTTGGTGTGTAAAAATGTGATCGGGGTTGATCCCTGAGATGAATAAAATATGGTTTGGTGTTGGAGTGCAAATCTTTAGCACACGGATTTGTGAAAAACAGCAATGGTATTTGGAATGTTTTTTTTTTTTTTTTTTTTTGTTGTTGTTGTTGTTAATAATAATAATAATAATAATATAGTAATGAGAAAAGCATGGGCGGTGGTGGAGAGAAAACAAAGGGACCAGAGAGAGAGGGAGTGGGGTGATTAAATAAAAAAAAAAAAAAAAAAAAAGTTCCATGTCTCCCATGTGCATGTGTTTTATTGTTATTTTAAAGATGCCTTTGTTAGCTTCAAAAAGATGCCTTTGGATGCCTTTGTTGTGCAAAAAAAAAAAAAAAAAAAGAGGCCTTTCTCTGTATAAGTCGTGCATCCTGTGTGTGCCAGGGGTGTGTGCCCGTGTGCCTGGGTTGGTGTGTGTGTTGGGTGATGTGTATCTGTGTGTGATAGCCGAGTGAATTGGCAGCGTGTATGTGTATGTTGCAGAGAGAGAAGGTGCCGAGAGAGTGAGAGAGCTCTGCGAGAGAGAGAGAGCTGGGTTTGAGAGAGCTCTGTTAGAGAGAGAGAGCTGGGTTTGAGAGAGAGAGAGGAGAGCTGGGTTTGATCCAGGTTTGTCAAGCCTCGCATGTCTCCTTCTTGTGCAGCTTTGATCCAGGTTTGTCAACCTGGTCATGCCAGACTTGTAACAGTTATGGAGACTCCTCCGATGGTCATTGTTGGTGTGGTCGCTTATGTGAAGACACCACGTGGTCTCCGTTCATTGAACACTGTATGGGCTCAGCATCTGAGTGAGGAGGTGATTCTACAAGAACTGGTGCAAGTCCAAGAAGAAGGCTTGTGTGAAATACTCAAAGAAGTATGAGATTGAGTGTTGGGGCAGCGGAGTGAAGGTATGTGTAGAGGTCCGGCGGGCGGCCAAGGCGAGGTTGCCGCCCGCCGGTGAAGCGGAATTACTAAGTTGTTAACCTTGCTCTGATACCATGTAAGATAAATTGATAGAGAGAAAGAGAGAGAATAAATTGTGTATTGATTGATATGTATTGATGTATTACAAGATTGTTGTGTATATCGATATTTTGTTATGTTTACAATGATCAAATATATAGAAGAGAAGAAGGTAGTAGGTGAAGTGGTAGGGGATGAAGTGGAGGTGGTAGTGGTAGGTTAGGTGAGGAGGTGAGTGTGTGTGGTAGGTAGTAGTGGGTTAGGTTTAGTGGGTTTAACAAGCTTTATCAATCCCTTTGTTTCAACCTCAAATAGGTTTCTCTCTTCACACCTATTTGAGTTTGAGGGGGGGTTATACATATATCATGGTGAGCACGGTTACACACCCTGCGAACCACCCAAGCCACCCCATGGCGCACTCCCTAAGTCACCCCCTTGGTGCACCACCACAAGCTGCTACATCGGTCCGACATGACCCCGTAAACTGTCTGCTACAACGGTCCGACATGACCCCGTAAACTGTCCTGCTACATCGGTCCGACATGACCCCGTAAACTGTCTGCTACAACGGTCCGACATGACCCCGTAAACTGTCCTGCTACATCGGTCCGACATGACCCCGTAAACTGTCTGCTACAACGGTCCGACATGACCCCGTAAACTGTCCTGCTACATCGGTCCGACATGACCCCGTAAACTGTCTTCTACAACGGTCCGACATGACCCCATAAACTGTCTTCTACAACGATCTGACACGACCACACAGTGTCTGCTACAACGGTCCGACATGACCCCGTAAACTGTCTTCTACATCGGTCCGACATGACCCCATAAACTGTCTTCTACATCGGTCTGACACGACCACACAGTGTCTGCTACAACGGTCCGACATTATACATATATCATGGTGAGCACGGTTACACACCCTGCGAACCACCCAAGCCACCCCATGGCGCACTCCCTAATGAATTTTTCATAGTAGCTATGCGTTGTGTTAATTCATGTTCACATGCACACAAAGATAATTTCCTTGAGGCACCCCAATCCCAATCTCACCTGTGTGTTTTGCAGCGATCGGAAGACCAAGTTGGATCCTCAAAAAGTTGGACTTTTCTTATTGATGGGTCTAGGAGATCACATGATCAGAGGCAGGCATAGCTTGGATATGCTTATTCATTAACATCTCCTTTGGTAGTTGAAGCTAAAGCATGTTTGGAAGCGAGCAAAGGTTTACCGAGGGTTACTCTAAAAACAGATTGCCAAATTCTAGCAATGATGATTCAAAAAAAGAAATGTAGCAGATTGGCATGTTACTCCTATTATTAACAATGTTTTATATTTTGCTAAGTTTTTTCATTTTCTTAGTATAATTAAGGTAGGAAACAATGTAATACAACCAGCCCATGAGCTGGCAATTAATGTAACTCGTTTTCATATGCGTGTTTTCGTCCTCAGGCAAAAAAAAAAAAAAAAAAAAAAAACTAAGAATTAAACATTTGTTTATTAAAAAAATGAATAAATAAAAAAGGCTTATCATTGAATGATAATTAGGCTAGTACAATATTCCAAAGTATATCATTAATGTTCAATTTTTAATTTTAAAATTTAAAATTTTAAAAGAGTTTTCAAGATGCAATGGATTGACAAGTCAAAAAAGTTGAACATAAAGCTCACCTAATATGTGCCTTCCTTTGATTAATTATTTTGAGGATCTTCGGATATTAATTAAAATAATTATTAAGATTAAATTACACTGACGTTTTCTTTGTATTTTTTTTTTTTTTGACTAATATATTCCACTCTCTATAATTTGGAAAGATAATTTATTTGTTGTCGAGTTTATTTGTTGTTGAATTTATTTTACATTCTACGTATATTCGTCTAATAAATGTTACGCATATGGTAAGATTTATTATATTTAAAAAAATAATAAAATTTATTACACTACATAGAAAAACATAGATATTTAGTCTAATATTCCTTTCTAGGTTTTAGTAATAAAAGAGGTCCACAATATTTTTTTTATAGCTGAAGCTCCCTCACCTATATCCACTGTCTCATTCTCTCTCCTCTCTCTTCTAACTTTTACTGTGTGTGGATTCAGTATGTTTGCGCTCGCTGAGAGTCAAATACTCGAAGCTCTGGGTCTTTACAGCTATGACGGGGTTCGTGACGACTATGACGGTGTTCGCGCTCGATGATTTGTCGATCTTTGCTGGCGGACACTCGTACATGTCCAATTTGAGGCTTCATATTGTGCCAAATAGGCGGTTGATGGAAGCTGGTTTGGAGAGTTTGGCAGCAGCGATAGTGTTGGTGATGATAGAAAAGGTTAGACAAAATTAGAATATATAATTGCATAAAAGATTCCAATTAAGCTAATAGAGTTTTGAGAAGAAGAAGGGAAAAAAAAAAGAAAAAAAAAAAAAAAAAAAAAGTGGGTTTGACAGAAACTGGATTGGTATGGAGAGAACAAGAAGAAGATCCAAGAAAAAAAAAAAAAACTAAACCCAATTAAAACAAAATCTTTAAAAGCAAAATCAACAGTCAGATAAAGAGGAGAATGAGTAAAATATTAGAATTGGGTGAGGATTTGAGCTGTAAAATATTAGAAAAATAAAAAAATCAAAGAAAGCTCATATATATTGAATATTATTTGCTTGGAGTCACCTTTCAGTGAGAAAATTGGAAATGGATAAAGGCAAGATACATTGAACACTATGATGACTTTTTTTTAGTTATATTTCAATTATGGTCAATAGTTTACTACCTGTGAGTGTGCCCTTGAGCTTACTGTAGTTGCCATTCTTTGAGGAGAGAGAGAGAGAGATTTTAATTCAGAAAAATTTAGCCTCCGTTTGGGAAGTGGGTTGGCTTTTTGGCTTTTTGACTTTTTTGGCTATTTTAGCCTGGGCTAAAAAGCTTGGTTTGGGAAGGACTTTTTGGCTTTTTGGCTTTTTTGACTTTTTTTGTGAGAGAAGAATGTAATGATTATAGGTTGGATGTGATGTTTTGTTTGTTATGGCTAAAATAGCCTATTTTGTTTTTTGTGGCTAAAATAGCCAAAAAAGCCTGAAAAAGCCCTTGCCAAACACAAATTTTGTGTTTTGAAATTTTTTTTGTTTGCAAAGTTTTGAAATTTCTCTGGTTTTAAAAAAAAAAAAGAAATTTCAAAACACATATTTGCATCACTTGTTGAATTACTTCCCTTATAGAAAGAAGAATTAAAGGGTTGATAAGAAACTATTTTATTTATTTTCTTCTCTCTTCTTTGTATAATACACAGAGAAATTTCTTCAAACCAGAGAAATTTACAAAATACAGAGAAAATAAAAAAAAAATTCTCTAAATTTCTCTGCGTTAGGTGAAATTTTTTTGAGTCGAAATTTCTTTGAATCTCTCTAAGTTTGACAAAAATTTCTCTGAATCGAGCGAAATTTTTCTGAGTTTGGTAGAATTTTCTTTAAGTTTGGGCCAACTTTTTGATTGATTTTCTCTAGTATCTGAATTTTTCCTGACCCATCAAATTTTGTTGTTTGTTTGATTTTCATTGGTTAGTTGTGTCCTTGTGTATAATTTTCCTCTTGAGATGAATTTTTTCTGGCATCACAATTTTCTCTAAACATATTGGATTCACATTACTCTACGTGCCTTGCTTGATTTTCTATAACTAGTTATCTCTTTAATTTTCTCTCCAATTTTCCCTGGCATTTTAATTTTCCCTAATCACATTAGACCCCCACTAATTTGTATTGTTTGCTTGATTTTCACTGGTTAGTTGTTCTTTGGGTTGAATTTTCTTTGTTATTTGAATTTTTCCTGAAAACATTAAACTCTCACTAATTTAGATTACTTGTTTGATTTCATTGATTAATTGTCTCATTGTGTGTAATTTTTCCTTTGACATGAATTTTATCTGGCACTAAGATATTCCATTTAGATTAATTTTCTTTGAATATATTGGACTCTTTTTCTCTCTATGCCTTGCTTGATTTTCTCTGGCTAGTTGTCTATTTGATTTTCTCGGACATTTGAATTTTTCTTGCCCACATTAAGCTCCCACTAATTTATGTTGCTTATTTAATTTTCACTAGATTTCTAACTTCGAATTTTATTTTTGATCTTTTAGGATGTGTAGTATTTGTTGTTTTCTAAACTGTAATTAGATTAAATGTATTTTAAATTTTTTGATAAACTTAGCATGGTGTTTTCTTGTAAAAATTATAGAAAAATTGGTTTGTGAGTAGCTCAATTTTCTCTATAATTTTCTCTGATTTGTTTAAAACACAGAGAGAATTATGAGCAAATCAAACAAGATTAGTCAAAAACACAAATAAATTTGTAAGCAAATCAAAGAATTTTCAAACCAGAAAAATTTCAGACAAATTTTTCTACACACAGAATTGGGCCTGTATATAAGAGTTCTTTTTTGAAATTTCCATTTCACCTAAGCTTCTCACCTAAGCTGGACCTCAATTATGTGCACTTAAAACTTTTTATAAGTAAATTACAGTTTCTTCCTTTAAGGGATGCTGAGAATCGAAACCAGATGGTAAAATTAAAGGATTAATACTTAAATTCAATCATGGTTAATCTAAAGGGATAGTTATAGGTCGGTTCTATAGACCATAATTATTTATCAAAACGTCCCGCTTCAATTTTTAATAGTAAATTTATTACTATAAAAATATTTTTAAACAATACAATTCAATTACTTTAAACTTCGCAGATTATATTTTACTAAAACTAACACAAATAAATTAAAAATAGATCAAACCTCAAAACCACAAGTTAAAATGTCTTCACTTTGATAATTTTCTCAATATCATTACTAGTACTAAATGATCATTCTATAAATGCAAAACATATATCTCAAAATTTTCTTATTATCCAAATAAGGGACAAATATGTTTTAAGAAAAAAAAAAACACTGCGACTTATGAGTACATAAGTCCCTAATCTCTAAATAGGTTGTGTGTCTTACTGGGCTGTGCAAATTTCTAACCCAACCCAACCCAACCCAACCCAAATTGGAAAACAAAGGAACGTTGGTAATTGGGTTCCACCAGTCCAAAGTCCAAACCAATAGTTAGTTCTTGTAGGAATGAGCCCAAAGAAGTTATAAATAAAACTTAAGGAAAGTTACTAAAAAAATTTTGAATTTGACGCTTACGCTTGTAACAAAAATGAATTTTTAATTTTTAATTTTGATAATATAAATCTTAATTTTTTAATTTGTGTTTAATTCAAGCTGTTTGTTTATTTTCCACAAGTAAAATTGATCCCAAAAAAATACAATTTGATTACTAAAGGCACTAAATAAGAAAAAATAATAATAAATATACAATAAAACTGACAATTTTGGCTTAATCATATTAACGTCAATTTTAATAAAATTAATTAGACCAAAACTAATGCATATAGTATAAAGACACAAAGATAAATAAGAGAAAAAAAAATTATATTTCAGTGTAAAAGTAACGATACCACAAATTAGTGATGAAAATATGACTAAACATTTTATAAATTATACTTTTAAGGACACCTGATACAATTATGCCAAAACTATAAATTCTATTGTATTTTTTTCAATTTTCAAGAGAAGTCTGTGTATTTTATTTTGTTTTAATATTGTAGACAATTTTGTGGACCGACATTTGAAAAGCCTCTCTCTCTAAATTCAGAGAATCTCTATCTAAGCCTCCCTCCTTAAGCCTTCTGCTGGGTGTGCCGCCAAGGGTGGAGAGGGGTTTCGGCGTCGACCTCTTCTCTTCTTCTTGCACCTATTTTTTCTCTTTTTCTTTTTCTTTTTCTTTTTACTTAATATGATTAAAAGCTTGTCTTTTCAATGTTTTCGACGCCACCACCATTACACTGTCACCAGATCTGCCACCTTCCTACCTCTATGTATCCACCTTCATGAGATCTGTCTCATCTTCCTTCAAATCTACCTCTGGCCATCAGTGTTGGCGTTGCCTTTCCCTCTTTCCAATCTTTCGAATATGATGTTTGGCTTGTGCCGAAACTTTCACCCTCGCACTAAGATCTGGTTTTAGATTTTCTCACAATTCGAAAATTGATATTGTTTAATGCGTTCATTTTACGTTAGGTAACCACTTCAACCTCAATATTCCATATTGATCATCAAATGTGGGGTCTTTAGATTTCAATATGCTAGTTGAAGGTTGTGGTGTAATGGAGTATTGGATATGTTTGGTGATTTGGATCTGGTTGCTTTCGGTTTGTTATATATATATATATATATTTTTAATATTTGTTGTTATAATTCTCCCTATGTGGAGGTTGTATCTCTCATTTCTGAGAATTTTTCTCCTTCTCTATGGAGACTAGGATTCTTTCTTTTATGGAAATTTGTTATGTGTTTATAAAATCTTTTGTTGCCGCTATACAAAATTGATTTGATTTTTTTATCAATTTTGCAATAAATATATATTTAATGTAGACAATTTTGTCATTTGAAATAACTTGGGAAAACGACAGCGTATTATTAAGTGAGTAAGTACTCCACTCGCAGACCTATCAACTAGCCGAAACCTTCAATCAAACCCTTTCGTCTCTGCTCTTCGTTTTCGATCGAAATCGAACGAGCAATTTCTCGAAGATGAATCTACTCAGGAACGCAATCAGATCTCACCGTCCGATTCGAGTCGATCACTGAAACCTACTCTTCTCGTTGTTTCTTCGTGATTCGCCGAGACCTTTCTCGACCGAACCCCAACAGCCAAGTCAGGACACTTCCAAAGACCCATTTCTTCGAACCCCAAGCACAGGTTCTCGCAAATCTTCAACATTTCAAGCTCTCTAATGGGTTTTGTTTTATTTTGTACGATTTTTGTGTAATCGATTGAATTTGAGGAGTTAGGGTTGAGGGTTTTTAATGCTTATGATTTTTGTTAATAAATATTAAAATTAAAAAAATTAATTTAATTTGCTTTGTTGGCATAGCTAAGCTCTCTGATGGGTTTGTTGTATACTAATTTTGTCTAATTGCTTGAATTTGGGGAAAATGGGTTTTTAGCTTTAGGGTCTTATATGCTTATGATTTTTGTTGTATATTTCAAATCAATAAAATAAAGTTAAAAAAACTTTAATTTGCTTTGTTGGCATGGTAAGCTCTCTGATGGGTTTGTTGCATAATTTTGTGAAATTGCCTAAATTTGGAGAAAATGCGATTTTTATCTTTAGGGTCTTATATGCTTATGATTTTTGTTGTATATTTCAAATCAATTATTTTGCTTTGTTGCCATAGCTAGGCTCTCTGATGGGTTTGTTGTATACTGATTTTATGCAATTGCTTGAATTTGGAGAAGATAGGGTTTTTAGCTTTAGGCCCCGTTTGTTTTGGAGATAGAATGGAGGGGATTAATAGTGTGGGGATTGATAGTGAGGAATTGTTAAATTATTTTTATATAAAATAATAAAACAAATAAAAAAATATAAAAAAATAAACATTATATTTAAAAAAAAATTCTCAATATATAAAAAATAAAAAAAATAAAAAAATTTCTAATCCCCTCACTATTTTTCTAATACCATCTCTATCTCCTCCTTACCAATCCTCCTTCCTCCTCCTTACTAATACCAAGGGATTACTAATCCCCTCCTTATCTCTCAAAACAAACACCCCATTCTCAATCCCCTCCTCACTATCAAACCCAATCCCTCTCCATAACCCCAAACAAACGGGGCCTTACGGTTTTATATGCTTTTGGTTTTAGTTATATATTTCAGATCAATAAAAAATAACAATGAATTTGATTTAGGAAAATATTTGGTGGTCACAAATTTTGTGGCTCAAATGGCCCGAAACTATCAAAACGACGTCGTTTTGCGTCGTTTTGCACCCAAAACGATGTCGTTTTTGGTGTTTTGAGCCATTTTAGCCACAAAATTTGTGGCCACCTAGCATTGCTGATTTAATTTAATATGTTAGCATAGTAAATGGTTTGAAATTCTGGCATTTGTTTGCCTTTTTTTTTTTTACCCTGTTCTTTTTGGAAATTATTCAACATTAGGGTTAAGGTATTGGCTCAAGGCTTTGTTTGGTTGCTGAGCAACTGTTATAAAATAGAACGATATACATTGGTTTTGAAATTTTTTCTCTATTTAAAACCTTAGGCTCTGGCAGTCAGAATGAGAAGAAATTTTATTAAGTACAATAAAGTAAAGTGAATGAAAGAAAAATGCAAACAAGAGTAACTTTTCAACATATACATTTGGTTGGGAGGGAATTTTTTTTTTTTTTTCCAGAAAGTTACAACAAAATAAGATTTTATTGTTTGAATTGCATGAAACTTAAAAGAAAATTCTCTTATTTTGTCTAAATTAGTGTTACCTGGATATAAGAAGTGTTTATTTAAACAAAGTGGATTTATTAGAAATGATATATCGGGTGTTTTAAAAAGATAGTTAAAAAATATTTTTTTAATTTTTTTTTAACTTTTATATGAAAGAAGAGAATGGATTAAAGGTTGAAAAATAATTTTTAACGCACTTTTCAAAATTGGCTGTGCTTTTTAGAAAGGACAGTGATTCATCATTTTTAGAAAGGACAGTGATTCATCCCCCGAAAGGGGGGAACCCGAATCCCCCGAAAATGCCATTTCAAGTTAAAAAAAAAAAAAAAAAAGAAAAAAAGAAAAGAAAAAGAAAACAGTTTCTAAAAAAGGAAATTAGGGGATGAGAGGGAGGAATTTTAGACCTACCAAGCTTTATCCTTTTAGAAAATCAATCCATCTCGTAGATTTTACTTTATTGAAATTTTTTTTATTTATTTATTTTTTTTGTCTTGTCTTGTCTTGTCTTTTCTTTTTTTTAGGTCTTTCCTGTACTTTCAAATACTCTCCACGCAACCAAAATGTCCCCTTTATGACAACTTGCACTATAGTCAGCGTCTAATTGTATTCTTTACACATCATCACCAAGAGAGAGAGATAGATCTATATAAACAGAACAGAACAAAGAGAGAGAGATCTATACAGCGAGAGAGAGACAGATCTATACACACATATAGAGAGAGAAAGAGACATACACAGATCTATGTGTCTGTGTATACACTGATCTGTTGATGATGGGGATTAGATATCTGGATTGAATTATTTTTAATGAATTTAAAGTTTAGTTGGACGGACTGGATAAATATACATGTTCAAAAGATTATTTTATCCTTATAATTTATAATTTTTATTTAATATATAATTTTAAATTTGTAATCTATAATTTATAATTTAACAACACTAAAAAATTTTAATTTATAAGGTCATAATTTTAATTTATTATTTTCAATTAAATTAAATTTATAATTTATATTTTTTATTTAGTATATAATTTTAAATTAATAACACTAAAAAAATAATTTTATTTAATATATAAATTTAATTTTTTAACAACACTAAAAAAATTTAATTTATAAAGCCATAATTTTTAATTTATTATTTTTACTTAAATTTAATTTATAATTTATATTTTTTATTTAATACATAATTTTAAATTAACAACACTAAAAAAATAATTTTATTTAATATATAAATTTAATTTTTTAACAACACTAAAAAAATTATAAAGTCATAATTTTTAATTTATTATTTTTAATTAAATTAAATTTATAATTTTTATTTTTTTTAATATATAATTTTAAATTAACAACACTAAAATATAATTTACAAATGTTTAAAAAATTATTTTACTATTTTTCAATTGTTTATTAAGTAGTAGCGTGAAGGTAAATTAGACATTTTACACATTAGTACCATGGGATACCAATCCTATAAAAATAATCTCACCCATTCTCCTAGTATACAATAATCCCATCCCTCATATGAGGGACTAATAGTGTGGAGGGACGATTAATCCAGAGCAAACAAATTGAACCAAACAATGAATTATTAGTCTGGATATGTTTGATTGGATGAATTAGAACATGGGATTGAGATTATTAATCCGTGGACCAAATTATCCTATGTTTGTTTTAACATTTTGGTTTAGGATTATTAATCCAATGGATAATTAATCCAACAAATTTGTAGGATTATTAGTAATGGGGTAGGGGTGGAATTATTAATCCAATGGATATTAATCCAATTACATAGTGAATACCACACTAATTTAATAGGATTATTAGTACTTCATTATTAATCTTGTGAATCAAACATGACTTAATAGTCCAATTTCATGAAATAATTCCTCAAAACAAACACACTCGTGGACTGGAAAGAAATTACTCCAAAGAATTTATCTATCTATCTATAATATTATAAAAAGAAACCTAGAATTGATGTTTATGTCTCATTTTTTGGATATTTTTTCTTCTCAACTTTTGAATTTTCTAAATTCATTTCAATTTTCAAATTATGAAGTGTTTCAAAAATAGGGAGAATTTCAAAAAACGCCGAGAGTGAAAAAAAAAATTCCCAATTAATGAAAATATAAGATTTATTTGCATAATTAAATACATAAATTATTTATACCTTCATCATTTTATAATTATTTTTTTATTATCCACTTTTTTGATACTCTCGCTAAAAATATCGATAGATAGTCCAAATTTTGGGCAATGCTACATCCCCTTAAAATAACCCCCCCTAATCCCCCTAATTTCCATATCAAGTAAAAAAAAGAAAACAGTTACCCAAAATGGAAATTAGGGGGGATTAGGGGGGTTAATTTTAGGGCTCCAAATCATTTTCCCCAAATTTTATTGTGAGTGTAGTTAGGACTAGGGACCACACCTAAAATATACCTAAATCACATTTCCTAGTTTTTTTTATTATAAAATTTTTAATATTTATTTTTGCACATAACTTTTACCTAGTTTATTTACACTATTGGCACCATATCAAACAGTTTATGTGTATAAATAGATAATATAAAGAGTAGTGTTGGAATATGTAGATGAAAAAAGAAATAGGCAAAATAAAAAATGACCTTTTTATATTTTAGTTAGTCAAAAATGAAGACTATGATAATTTTTTAAGGATAAATTATATTTTGCCCTTTAAATTTTATGATTTATTTAGTTTGGCACTAAAAATGCTTTTTTCTCACTTTGACTGTTGACATTTGTAATTTTTCTTAATTTACTTTTAAAAATAAATTGCACTTTGCTCCTTAAATTTCACAGTCTTTTACTTTAGCCCTTAAAGTACTTTTTTTTCCCTTTCACTTTAGACTCTAAATTTTGTGATTCGCCTTTTTCAAAACCAACTTTTGTCCAATTTTGGATAGAAAAATGTCACATTAGTAGTTAAGTGGTATAACAATACATTATATTAAAATTTCAAAATCCTTAAAATTTGAGTGAATTTGTAGATGAAAAAGTGGGGATTAGAATTAAAATTTTATTTGTGGAGTTTGATTAGCCTAAAGGCCATAGGCTACTTAGTCAAAAAGTCAAAAAAAATAAAAAATTAGGGGTAATTACAAAAAAAAACCTAGGGCTTAGCGCCTTTTTCAAATTAAATCCTAGGTTTCCAATTTTGACAATTTGTATCCCACCATTCCATCTGTGTTTCAATCTGATCCCCCCTCGTTCATCTCCGTCTCTATTAGTTAACGAAAGACTGATTTGGGCGCCAAAATTGCCCTAATCTTCACGATTTATGGCAAAAGACACCCCTCCATTACCCTAATCTTCACGATTTGTGGTTGTGGGATCGTAATCTGATCTTTTGTCCAAACAAATGTAGATTAGATTGGAGACCAAGAAAAACCCTAGCTTAGCAACACAGAGACTTGAAGCAAATTGCACTATCAACACCCATGGCGGCTCTTTCAGCCGAAATCCCCATCCATCGCAATATTCATCTCTATTTCCACAAATCAAACTTGTTTGTTGTGAAATTAATTTGGTTCAATTTTTGAATCCATTGTGTTTTAAAGGTACTTGCGATGAATAATAAATGAAAAATCCATTTCAAGTATAGGCGAAGAGAGTGGATCGGAAGGTTTGTTCATGAGAATGGAGATGTCGAGGATAGAGAAGGAAGGAAGACGTGAAGCTTTTGGTGGAATATGACAGTGTGTTGATAAAGGGAGAATGAAGGAAGGAATCGAAATATAAGGAGGACACTGGGAGGACTTACAATGCTAGCATTGAGCTCTCTTCGAATTTGTTCCAGCCAGAGAAGATCAAGGCTGTGTTCAAGAATAGTCAAGCTCTCTAGTCTCTGTTTCTTGATCTCCACTTCATTTCTCATAACAAAACTGAAAGCCCCATCTCAACAACTACACTGTTAAGAGAGAAGAACATGACAGAGCTCAATAGAGCTTCCAAAAACAAAGGATTCTATGTAAGAATGAGACAATTACACACCACCACCAAGCATCATGGAAGACAAACATAGAAGAAGACCAATTGCTACAGATACCTTAAATGGGTCATCTGGTTTTCTCTTTCCTCCTCCTACTTCCTCACCTTCTCCCTCATTAACCATCATTCTCTCGCCCACCTTTCTCTCTCAAACCACCACCGTTTCTCTCTCTAACACCACTTACGCTCTCGTGCCCTATTTGAGTCTCTCATCGGAGCTTCTATTTTGGAACTGAAGCCGGGGCTCTAACCACGTCTTCGTCGCTTCTCACAATTTCGAAGCTTGTTTTTACACAATGGTAAGAAATACATAAGCTAAAATGTGTTTTGGTTGTTTTTTGGAAGTGTTTTTGAAAATTTGATGGTTTGTTTTGGGAAGGAGGAGATAGCAATTGAAAATAGAATACCAAAGGTACTGAAGAAGTCAATTATATTGCAGATTAGGGCAATTTTGCCCTAAATCGTGACGATTAAGGCAATTTTGGCGCCCAAATCAGTCTTCTGTTAACTAATAGAGACGGAGATGGACGGAGTGATCGGATTGAAACACGGATGGAATGGTGGGGTCCAAATTGTCAAAATTGAAAACCTGAGATTTAATTTGAAAAATGCGCTAAACCTTGGGGTTTTTTGTAATTTCCCCAAAATATTAAAAATGACAAAAAATTTTAAAAAAAATCATATAAAAAGTTAAATATTTCTTCTCATTCTCTTTAATTTTGTATGTTTTTAAGTAAAAAGTTTAGTCATTCCTAAACATTTTAATTTATTTAACTTCATATTTTAATTAAAAAATCACTTCTCAAATAAATCATAATTGTCTGCATATGTGTTATTTGTAAACATATCCTGTAATTTTTCCTTATATTTAATAAAAATAAATAAAAATGATGAGAAGTTATAAAAAAAATTCTCAAAATAAATCATGAGTTTTTGATTTTATCAATTTAAATTAAATCTTTTAATTTGTTTTCAATCTAAACTATCAACCTATTTTTATTAAGTAAAATTGAAGGAAAATGATATTTTAGCCATTAAACTCAAACTATGTATATATAAAATGTCTAAAATATATTTTTTTTATTAAATTTAATGACTAAAATATATTTTTTTGGATCAGTTTTACTTAACAGAAAGAGGTAAATTGCTTAGATTGAAAACAATAAATTAAAAGTTCATAATTTAATTGATAAAATTAAAAAATCAAAATTTATTTTCTTATAAAGATGAAACTCTATTTTTTTTTTTTAAATTTTCTCAAAAAATTAAAGTATAAGCCCTTGATTAATTAAAAATAACGCTTGATGAGAGTATCATAGCATACGTGAGTCATCACGTCAGAGCAACCAATGGGTTAAATGTGATAAGGCCAAGGGTTGCTCGATCACATGGGTCACATAAAAGATGATCAGCAGACACACAGACATCCACCACCACACAAATGTTTAGAATTTTTCTCACGCTACGCGTTTTCAACAACGCGGACTTCTCGTCTTCTTCTCACTAAAGTTTATTTTATCAGCAATATTAGAGCACCAAGGATCTTCTAGAGTTAAATTTCTCTAGAGTTTTTTAGAGTGTTATATTGTGTGGTTGAGATTTACTGGCAAGTCACATCAGAAAAATTGATGTGACTTGTTAGTAAATCTCAACTATACAATGTAGCACTCTAGGAAACTTTAGGAAAAAATCACTCTAGAGGATCCTTGCTCATATTAGAGATGTAGAATTATTTATTTAGAATTTATTTAGAAATCATAGCATTTAAATTCTTTTTACTTGTAAATTTTATATTTTATTAATTTAATCTTCACTATACATATTCATTCTAAATAAATTCTAGGATCCCAAACTTTTTCTTATTTTATTCCACCTGACATGGTATGTAATTAGATTTTTTTTAAAAATTAAATAATTTTTTTGATAATGTTCATTATATATAGATCATATTTGTCATTAATTTTACCCATAATTTTTTGTTTTAAAAAATAATAAAATTTGAAGGCCAGGCCATTTACTTTGGGAAATAGTCTACAAATGTCCAAATTGAGAATTTATTTTTTATTTTTTATTTTTTGAGGGGATGGCTTCTCTAGTCGATGGAACAACTGAATAGGAGATATTGGGTTTGGTGAGTCCGGATCCTCTCTAGCTTGAATCTCTGGACGACGGTTCAGATTGAGCCACGTCATGTGGCTCACAGCACACGCTCTCTCACTCCGTCCGTCCCTTTCTCTCTCTCTCACTCCGTCTGTCCCTTTCTCTCTCTCTCTCACTCCGTTCGTCCCTTTCTTTAAATTTAATGACTAAAAAATACTCACAGCACACGCTCTCTCACTCCGTCCCTATCTCACTAACTAACACACTCGCTCACTCTCTCTCTCTCTCTCTCTCTCTCTCTCTCTCTCTCTCTCTCTCTCTCTCTCTCTCATTTCTAACAAAAAAAAGTTAAAATCACACATACTCTCTCTCTATCACATTTCTAATAAAAATAAAAAATTATTTTAATCTTTTTCATTTTATTTTCATAATATATATAATTTTTAATATAAAATTTTCTTTTTTATAAAATTAATATCATTGAAAATATACTTTTAAAATAAGACTAATATTAAATATATTTAATACAAAATTAAAATAAATAAAAAGTAATTACTATATTTAGTTATGCTCAAAGTATTATTTTTAAAATATGAAAATTATTTTGATGAAAATAAACACACAAAAATCATATATTTTTGAAATTCTCAAAAATAATCTTCATTCCAAAAAATATATATGAAAATAATGACTTTTGTGCATAGATGTAAATTTTTTATTTTCTTTAAAACACAAATTCAATCTATGCATAGGTGTAAATCAAATATAGAATTTTTTTTTTATTTCCTTTACAAAAAATTATAAACTGGTTTGGTTAAAAAAATTAAATTAAAAGTCATTATTTTTACATGTTTTTTTTTTTTTTGGAATGTATATTGTTTTTGAGAAATTCAAAAATATATTATTTTTGTGTGTTTATTTCATCAAATCAATTTTTATATTTAAAAAATAATAATTTGAAAACATAACTAAACATAGTAATTAGTTTTTATTTATTTTAAATTTTTATTAAATATATTTAATATTAATCCCATTTTAAAGGTATATTTTTCATGATATTAATGTTATAAAATTAAAATTTTATATTAAAAATTATATATATTGTGAAAATAAAATGAAAAAGATTAAAATAATTTTTTTAATTTTTTATTAGAAGAGGGGGAGAGAGAGAGAGAGAGTAAATGAGTGAGTCTGGTGGGATGTGTGCGTGCAGTGAGGGAGAGAGAGAAGGGTCAGAGAAAAAGGAAATGATTCAGTGTGGGTATGTTTTGAAATTTTTTTGTTTAAAGAAACAAATCTGAACCATGCATTTCTTGCAGGGTGACGTGGATCTATCTGAGCTATCACCTGGAGGAACAGCCAGAGAGAGTGGCTGGAGAGGATCCGGACTCGGGTTTGGTGGGCTCATTTTTATAATCACCTTAGCGAATTCAAATCATTCAATTTGTAAGACTCGTCAAAAAGATAATTTATGTAAAAAAATAAGATTGATAAAGGAAGTTGAATAGAAAAAGAAATTGACAAAAAAATGGAAGTTGAATAAAAATTAAAATGGTGGTTGCATAAGATTAAAATCGAAGTTCATTCAAGAAACAACTATACCTTAACGATCTATTCGGAAATTAAATAAAAAAATGAAGTTGAATAGAAAAGGAAATTGAATAAAAATGAAAGTTGAAGAAAAATAAAAATTAAAGTTGCATAAAATTAACAATGGAGGTTCATTCAAGAAACCACTATACCTTAACGATCTATTTGGAAATTAAATAAAACAGGAAGTTGAATAAAAATAAAAATGGAAGTTGCGTAAAATTAAAAACGCAAGTTCATTCAAGAAACCGCTATACCTTAATGATCTATTTTGAAATTAAATAAAAAAAAGAAGTTGAAGAGAAAAGGAAATTGAATAAAAATGGAAGTTACATAAAATTAAAAATGGAAGGTCATTCAAGAAACCAGTATATCTTAACGATCTATTTGGAAGTTAAATAAAAAATGAAGTGAAATAGAAAAGGAAATTGAATAAAAATGGAAGTTGCTTAAAATTAAAAATGGAAGTTCATTCAAGAAACCACTATCTCTTGACGCTCTATTTGGAAATTAAATAAAAAATGAAGTTGAACAAAAATAAAAATAAAAGTTGCATAGAAATAAAAATGGAAGTTGATTCAAGGAACCAATATACCTTAACGATCTATTTGATAGTGAAAAAAAAAAACGGAAGGTTAGTAGAAAATTAAATTGAAAAAATATGGGAGTTGAATAAAGATAAAAATGGAAGTTGCATAAAATTAAAAATGGATGTTTATTTAAAAAAACCACTATAACTTGACGATCAAAAATTAAATAAAAAAAGAAGTTGTATAAAAATAAAAATGGAAGTTGCATAAAATTAAAAATGGAAGTTCATTCTAGAAAACACTGTACCTGAACGATCTATTTGGAAATTAAATAAAAATGGAAGTTGAATAGAAAAGGAAATTGACAAAAAAATGGAAGTTGAATAAAAATGAAAATGGAAGTTGCATAAAATTAAAATCAAAGTTCATTCAAGAAACCACTATACCTTAACGATCTATTCGGAAATTAAATAAAAAAATGAAGTTGAATAGAAAAAGGAAATCGAATAAAAATGAAAGTTGAACAAAAATAAAAATGGAAGTTGTATAAAATTAATAATGGAAGTTCATTCAAGAAACCACTATACCTTAACGATCTATATGGAAATTAAATAAAAAAGGAAATTGAATAAAAATGAAAGTTGAACAAAAATAAAAATCAAAGTTGCATAAAATTAATAATGGAGGTTCATTCAAGAAACCACTATCCCATGACGCTCTATTTGGAAATTAAAGAAAAAAAAAAGTTGAACAAAAATAAAAATAAAAGTTACATAAAATTAAAATTGGAAGTTCATTCAAGGAACCAATATACCTTAACGATCTATTTGATAATTAAAAAAAAAAGGAAGTTGAATAGAAAATTACATTGAAAAAAAATGGGAGTTGAGTAAAAATAAAAATGAAAATTGCATAAAATTAAAAATGAAAGTTTATTAAAGAAACCACTATAACTTGACGATCTATTTGGAAATTAAATTAAAAAAGTTATATAAAAATAAAAATCAAAGTTGCATAAAATTAAAAATGAAAATTCATTCTAGAAAACACTATACCTTAACGATCTAATAATAATTTGAAAACATAACTAAACATAGTAATTAGTTTTTATTTATTTTAAATTTTTATTAAATATATTTAATATTAATCCCATTTTAAAGGTATATTTTTCATGATATTAATGTTATAAAATTAAAATTTTATATTAAAAATTATATATATTGTGAAAATAAAATGAAAAAGATTAAAATAATTTTTTTAATTTTTTATTAGAAGAGGGAGAGAGAGAGAGAGAGAGAGAGAGAGAGAGAGAGAGAGAGTGTGTGGGGGGATGTGTGCGTGCAGTGAGAGAGAGAGAAGGGTTAGAGAAAAAGGAAATGATTCAGTGTGGGTATGTGTTGAAATTTTTTTGTTTAAAGAAACAAATCTGAACCATGCATTTCTTGCAGGGTGACGTGGATCTATCTGAGCTATCACCTGGAGGAACAGCCGGAGAGAGTGGCTGGAGAGGATCCGGACTCGGGTTTGGTGGGCTCATTTTTATAATCACCTTAGCGAATTCAAATCATTCAATTTGTAAGACTCGTCAAAAAGATAATTTATGTAAAAAAATAAGATTGATTGAATATCAGTAGTTATATGTTTGGATTACATTTATCTTGAAAAATTAAAAAATATATATAATTTTGAGAATAAATTGTCTTTTTTTAAATAAATATAATTTGATCATTTGATTTGATATCAATCAATTTGATTTTTTACATAAATACTCTTCTCGATTAACCCTAAAAAATGAATGGTTCATATCATTTTAAGTAAGCCTCAAAAATGAACGCATTAAACTCAACAAAACCTCTGATCTAACTGGTTCATATCATTTTTTACATCAAGATTATTCGCTCTACAAAGTGATAAGTCCTCATTTTTAAAAATAAACTAAAAATAACCAAAAATTGCTTGAGAACTCAAATTTTGGCAACACCAAAAACTCAACCCATCATGTAAGAATTTTTCTGACGTGATTACAAGAAGTGGAGGGTGACTTGTGCACGGATGGAATTGGAGCTCCGCAACCAATTAGAGTGATCCAAGAACAAAGACTTGAATGTAGGTGTTAAACTTTGATGTATTATTGATTGATTTGTGTATGTTGTTATGTATTACAACTCCTATATATAGAAGAGAACGTGGTAGTAGGTGTAGGTGGTAGGGGGTGAAGTGGAGGTGGTAGGTGGAGTGGGTGGTAGTGGAGGTGGTAGGTGGAGTGGGTGGTAGTGGTGATTTACTATTTACAATTTACATTAACAGCCCCCCTCAAACTCAAGAAGGATAGGTACTAGCCAACTTGAGTTTGGAGAGAGTAACAAAACAGAAAAATAAGCTGACAAATAAAATTAAAAATGGGATAGGAGACACTGTATGGTTGTGTCAGACCGTTGTAGAAGACACGGTATGGTCGTGTCGGACCGTTGTAGCAGACAGTTTACGGGGTCATGTCGGACCGTTGTAGCAGACACTGTGTGGTTGTGTCAGACTGTTGTAGAAGACAGTTTATGGGGTCATGTCGGACCGGTGTAGCAGGACAGTTTACGGGGTCATGTCGGACCGATGTAGCAGCTGACCGGAATCAATGTCGGGACAGTTTATGGGGTCATGTCGGACCGTTGTAGCAAACACTGTGTGGTCGTGTCAGACCGATGTAGAAGACAGTTTACGAGGTCATGTCGGACCGTTGTAGCAGGACAGTTTACGAGGTCATGTCGGACCGTTGTAGAAGACAGTTTACGGGGTCATGTCGGACCGATGTAGAAGCTTGTGGTGGTGCACCAAGGGGGCGACTTAGGGAGTGCGCCATGGGGTGGCTTGGGTGGTTCGCAGGGTGTGTAACCGTGCTCACCATGATATATGTATAACCCCCCCTCAAACTCAAATAGGTGTGAAGATAGAAACCTATTTGAGGTTGAAACAAAGGGATTGATAAAGTGGAGCAACACAGCTCAACACAGAGTGAAATGTGCAAGCAGGATGGCAAGAATGGTACAAGGTTGTTGGAGCAGGAAAATCAGTGAGGTGGTGTTGAATTTGAGTTTTGTTTTGTGCCTTTTTTTTTTGTTTTTTTGTTTTGTTTTTTTTGTTTGTTTTTTTTTTTTTTTTTGTGGTTGGTTTGGTTTTTGTGGAGAAGAAAATAAAATAAAGAGAAAAAAAAAATCAGAAGTGATTTCTGAGGCCTGGTGGGGTAGGATAATATATAAATATATAGATATAAAATAAAATAAAGTAAAAAGCATAGGAGGCTGGGTGTGTTGGGAGCTGTGTGTGTGGGGAGAATGGAATAAAAAAAAAATAAGAGTGGTTTTGTGTTTAAAGAAAAGAAGAGTCGGTGGACAATATTAAAATAAAAAGAAAGGAAAAGAGTGGGTGTAAAGTGAGAGAGAGAGTCATTGGATGCATGTCTCAATGTGTGCTGTCCGTGTGTATGGTGATGTCCCATGTACCTGTGTGTGTATGAATCACATATAGGCCTCTGTGGGTGTTCTGTGGAAGCCGAGGATTGTGAAGCGAAGTGTGTGGCCTCCTCTGCAGATCCCGGCGAAGAGGTAGCTCTTGACGAGTTGGTGTCGGCCATCCGAGAATGGACCCCCATGGCCGGAGATAAACCCGTCGCCGCCTGTCTCCATCGCGCCGACGATTTGCTCCAGCAATCGATGTTCTGGCTGGACGACGAGTTCAGGCTGGAAGACGAGGCCAGAGATGGTGAGGAGGATGCCGGGACGGCCAGTGAGGAAGCCGTAGGCGGAGGCGGCGTAACCGGCAGACTGCTTTGGCTGAGGGAGGTACTCCATCACGGTTCCTTATCATAGATGACGGTTGGCAACAAATTGGTGGTGAAGTCATAGACTGGTTTGGCTGGTGGACATGGGATGTTTTTTTTTTACACTGATGTCACAGCCGAGAGTGTTGAAGAAGGCCTCAAAAGGTTGGCGAGGGAGGTGACGGGGATGCCGACAAAGCCGAACATGCGGTATGTGTGATATGTGTGTTATGCATCAGGGCATGGTGTGTTGGGTCTGTTGAACATAAAGCCAGCAAGAGAGAGGAAGCTTGTGTGTTGTGGGGTTGTTCTCCCTCCCCTGCACACCGAGAGAAAAAAAAGAGAGGAGGAGTTGTATTAGTTGGAAGATGAGAGGTCCGGCGAGCGGCCAAGGCGAGGCTGCCGCCCGCCGGTGAAGCGAAAATACGAGGTTTTTTTTTTTTTTTTTTAACAAAGCTCTGATACCATGTTAAACTTTGATGTATTATTGATTGATTTGTGTATGTTGTTATGTATTACAACTCCTATATATAGAAGAGAAGGTGGTAGTAGGTGTAGGTGGTAGGGGGTGAAGTGGAGGTGGTAGGTGGAGTGGGTGGTAGTGGAGGTAATAGGTGGAGTGGGTGTTAGTGGTGATTTACTATTTACAATTTACATTAACAGTAGGAATACACCGTTATTGTTGGTTGATCGGGTTTTGACCATAAAACTCCCTTTGATGGTAAAAATTAGAGATCAAAAAAGAAAAAAAGTGAGAGTAAAGGAATGTAGAGAATTAGAATTTTAACAGAGTCTATTCTCCAAAAAGAGAACCAGGTTTACATTTTATAAAGTTTCTTTATTGCTCTTAAAGAAGCTCTTGGAGATAAATGTCTCACATGTCCCTATTCAGGTCATCACCCTCTCTAAATGGGAGATTACCATTCTGTTATGCATAATATTCACGAGGCCAATTTGGTACTCTATGTGACAAAAGTTCCTTTTTATGTCAATCTCACGAAATCTCTATTATAATTTTTTATGACGTTATGACGTGTATTTATACATGAACAAGTCTTATACAACTTGCATATATACTTCGGTCGATACTCTTCTAAGTATGTCAAGCTCATCTGTTTTCCTACACATTAAGGGAGGCTTGACCAAATTTAGGCCAACCTTACTCCCTGAGAGGCTTAGTCCAATATAGTAGCTTTGAATTCATCCAGTTCTTAATCCGGGGCTTATCGATGTTCTAAATATGAGATTTTACATGGCTCGATCCAAATTCGTGGAGATGTTCAACAAAAACGTGCGTAGGGTCTGGTACATGGTCAAACCTTACACATTTATTTTGATCCTCTTCACAAGTTATAATACAGTATGAAATAAATATTTAACCAAAAAGGTTAACTTATAGTTAGCTTTGCACATTTTTATTTTATCCAATAGAATGTGATTGATTCCCCCTAATTATGAGGTTATATGGACTATTTATTGTGGTAATCAATGGGCTTTTAGTCTCTCTCTCTCTCTCTCTCTCTCTCTCTCTCTCTCGAAAAAGAAAAAAAAAAAAAAAAAAAAAAAAAAAAAAAAAAAAAAAAAAAAAAACTCTTAGGATCGGGACAAAGGCAGGGAAGGCTAAAAGGGGCCATGACCTCTTAAGTTTTTCAAAATTTTACTATTTCCCCTACATAATTTATGAAGATGTTTGTTATGTATATAAAATGACTTCCTAAATTTTTGTCATAGATATCAACTATTTTATATGTGATATAATTGTATCAATTCTATCGGTTTGATTTGTAAAATATTTTTTCTATTATAAAACGTACCATCAATGCCAATATTGGTTGTTTGGAGCAATGAAAGAAATAACTTATTAGTCCTCTATAAGTAGATTTTTTTTAAGTATATAATTATGTCAACTATTAAAATGCCTAATCTAATAAATTTTACAATAAGATTTTATTTATATAGCTTACAAGTATATAAAATAAATGAGTAAAGCATTAGAAAAATATTATATAAATAATTTATTTATTATTATTTTTTGGCAATTTTTCATAATACTTATGTAAGAAATTATTATTTTTCAATTTATTTTCACCATATTTACTTTAACCCTTCTTATACAAACTTATCAATTATTTTTAGGGAACAGTTTGCCTTCAGTTGGAGACCGGACTGGACGGTGCTGTTGAACCCATAAGGACCCACCACGGATCCCGTTTTGATAATCCGAACCGTTGAGTGTGTAGAACTCGTCGATTACTATATCCTTGTCAAAAATCACGTTGATTGGATATCGATAGCTATGTGATCAAATTAGTTTTTTGTCAACCATTAATTTGTTCACTGTCTATTTTTTTTTTATATATAAAACTAATTTGATCACATAGCTATCGATATCCGATCAACGTGATTTTTTATAGAGACATAGTACTCAACGAGTTCTACACATTGAACGGTTTGAATTATCAAAACAGGACCCTTGGTGAGCCTTCGCAATTCTAACAATACCGTTCAATCCGATCTCGAACTCGAGGCAGGCTGCTTCTTATTTTTATATTAGTGTTTTGCCAAACAAACCCACAACTCTACTGTATCTGTTCCACATCAAAATTTGATAATATGATTTCACATGAGTGAAAGATCATCACAATCTTTTTGACTCATTTTCATGCAATCTTGTTATTCCTTTAAGTATTTTAATTTATTATAAATAATAAAAAAATGCAAAGAGAGTGGTGGGTTGTTTTTTTTATTTTTAGGATAAATTACAAATACATTCCTTAAGATTTGATTAAAATAAAAATCGTCCCTTGTGGTTCTAGAAATTACATTCTACCCTCTGAGGTTTCTAATTTCATAGCAAATCGTCTTTTTTATTAATAAATCATCAAGTCAATTAACAGTTTTTAATGATATTATAAATATGTTTTAATTAATAATTTATGTAATTTTATTATTGTATAGAAGAGTAATTATGATTTTTTTTTTAACTAATTCGGTTAAATAAAAAATTTTAACAAGAGGGTATTTATAATTTTTTCAAATTATAAGAGACAATATATACTTTAAGCAAACTTTAAAAAGTGTATTTGTAATTTACCCTTTTTGTTAATAATACAACTGCTCTTTGCACCCAAAAAAGTACTAATAACAAATAAAATAAGAGAGGTCATGTTAAGAAAATAAAACAGTCCCGCTACATAGCCCGAATTTACTGGGGCTTGACTGTCCCAAATTTCAAAATGACGTCATTTGATTTTTTTTTTTCCTTTTCTTCTTTCTCCCGATCTCTTCTTCCTACCCCCTCTCTGCTCTGCTCTTCAAAAAAAATGAAAATGAAAATCTAAATCTAAATCAACAAAAACAAAAAGCTAATTGGCACCAACCAATGATGTTTTCCGTTACCAATTGAAATCAAAATCAAAGAGACAAACCCACAACAAACCCAAAAAATATCAGTTACCAACAGAAATGACGATTCGTAAATTCAAACCCACAGCAAACTCAACAACTCAAAATCTCACATGAAAATCAAAACTCAACAGACAAACTAAAAAAAAAAAGAAAAAAAAATCAAAAATCAAACCCACAGCAACAGGCAAACCCACATGAAAATCAAAATCTAAATCTAAATAAAAAAACTCAAAAAAATCTCACAAATCACCAAATCTACACAAATCAAAAAAATCAAAACCAAAATAAAATAAAATAAAATAAAAAGGAGAAGAGAGAAGAACAAAGAAAGAAGGAGAGGATGAAGAAGCCGTCGTCGCCATCATCGTTGCTCTCCGTCGCCCATCGCTATCACCATTGCTCTGTGTGTATACACAGATCTGTGTATACATACACACAGCCCGTCATTGCCATCACACTATCACACCGTTGCTCTCCTACCTTTTCTATCTTCTTCTCTCTTCTCTCTCTCTCTTCTCCATTCTCCTTTTTTCCTCCTCTCTTTTCTCATCTCCCTGTTTAAAGAGAGGGAAAAAAAAAAATTCAAAACGACGTCATTTTGAATTTCGGGCCAATCGAGCCTTGACCTTTTCGAGCTCTCAAGCTTTATTGAAAATAAAATAGGAGACGAATTAGAGAGAAGATTCTTTGTGGAATAATGGGATCATAATGATGGGACGTCTCGGACCAAAAGCCGTACCACGAAGTAAAACATTACAGAAATGTTTGGGACTTTTTTTGGGGGTTCCATGGCTTTCAATTTGATTTTGGCCCTTGATGTATGTGTGAGATCCACTTATATATGTGTGAGCCCATATTATAAATGATTAGAATGAGAGTGGAGATTGTGAGAATCATATATGTGTGAGAGTCTCAATCATTGTTGAAAACATTAACACAACCCCAAAAACAAATATGGGGATCAATGAATGGTCACTGCACTAGCTTTTATTTATTTATTGGGCATGGACACAATATTCATATATTAATAAATAATAATAACCAATTATCTTCACATGTTTTTTCCTGTGTCCACCTCTTGTTACAACTATTAAAATTATTATTATTATTATATATATATATATAATTTATCACACACGTACGTTGGTATCTCGTGATCAAATAATAACTTTCGCAAATGACATCGTATGACTTGAAAATATATGAACAATGAGTTTACTGTTGGGTGTGTGCCAGAAAATTCCTTTCATACCAAAGTTACTACTATAGGATCAATAACGGGAAAAATCTCTCTAAGAGTTAGAATTGCATTACTTGTTTTTCTATGAGCTTTTGTATATTTCGACATAATAGAGTCATAGTAGAATTCTAATTCATTTTAACAACTTCTCACTAGATTTTTTTTTGTTTTTTTGGTCACACTTCCCACTAAGAGTCTACTTTTTAAAGTTGGTGTCTATGCTTAAACACTATATGAAGCATATCCACTTTTGAGTCAGCAAACGGACCGAGCAAAGCATATGCCCGGTTGTTCTCCATAAGTAGCCACTTAGTCATTCCTAACCCATTTCAGTCCAAAGGCCACAAGTTAAGACTAAGGCTTCAAACCGTACAACCTATCATCAGCTCAATTCAAGGACTAGCATATAAAGCCATTCTTTAAAACAAGTCTAAAAGTTCTAACAACTTCGACGTGCGAACGCTTCCCATTGCTTGAATATATGCCGTGTTCACCTCCCATCGATTTCCTTAGGCTGAGGAAGCCCTGCATGGTATTAGAAATGTAAATTGTAGAACCCGAATCAATCCACCAATCATGTTAATGAGTATTAACAAAATTAGATTCATAGCACATAAGAGGTATGAGATTACCTTTCTTTTTGAGCCATTTCTTATCCTTGGGGCAGTCTTTCTTCATATGACTCTTTTTCTTGTAAAAGAAGCATGCATCCTTATTGTCATGATTTTTGAATGGTACTTTACCAAGCTTCTTCCATTTTTGATCACCTTTACCCCTTTTCCATTGCCCTTCTTTATGTGTTGCTAAATAACCACTTTCCATTTTTTCATGCTTCAATCTCTCCTCCTCTTAAACACACATGGTCAAAAGTTCATTGCTAGACCATTTTTCTTTCTGTGTGTTGTAAGAAATTTGGAATGCTCCATATTCCACAGGAAGAGAATTGAGTATGAAATTGACATTGAATGACTCAAAAATCTCAATCCCTAAAGACTTAAGATGAGCTGCATTGTCCCTCATTTCGATAATGTGCTCACGCACACTCTTAGAATTGTTATGTTTAATTCCTGATAATTTGTTCATTAGGGTGCTTGCCAATGCTTTGTTAGAACTAACAAATTGCTCTTCAATGGTCCTCATGTAGTTCTTGATCTTATCAGATGGTAGGATTGAGCCCCTAATGCTTTGGTTGATATGTGACTTTATGAGCATTAGGCTTAAGCGATTAGATCGCTTCCACTTATCATAAGAACTCTTTTCTGCAGTGGAACTCTTGACCGTGGGTTCAGGAGGTTCATCCACATAGAGTGCCAGATCAAGGTACATGCACCCTAATGTTAGAAGGATTTTGTCCTTCCAGTCTGAAAAATTATCACCGTTCAAGAATGGAATACGAGAAGACTCATTAGACAGTACAAAGGTAGAAATCACTGCAATTACCAAGAACATCATTAATGCTTTGAAACAATATCTATAGTCTAAATCAACCAATGTCAAATTTAGTAACAAATCTAAACCTTATTGTGGGTAGAGGTCACTAAACTTTATTAGATTTGATATTACTTTATAATAAGATTAATGGATTCCGAAATATTCAAGGAAAAAGAAAACTCATACCTGTGGATATAGAGTGTTCAATCCCTTTAATACCCAATCCATTATCTTATTCCAATTAAATTTCATAAATAACTACTTTCCTATGAGACCGAGAAATAACTTATGAAACATAATTGCAATATAAAAATGCCAAATTAATTTTTAACTTTATGTGATCAAAATACTGAGGATCACTACATCTTTATGTCTTAAGATGCTGTGAGCTACTCTTAAAACAGAATAAATTTTTTAAATATGACAAAATTTATTAATGTGAGCAAATTCTTTATGGTCACAACAAGTACATAACCTTTTAATGTACATAATGTATAACACATGTAATCAGAGTAATATCACATGAAAAATCTCAAGATCAAAACACATGTAATTCAACCTTATACTAGATTTTGCTTAAAAGTTGGACTATAATAAATTCCATAAGTCTAACACGCAATATATACATGTTCTTATGTCACATAAATGTTCATGGCATAAATAATCTTAATACATATAATATGATTTTACACCATACTAGAGAGCATGCCAATGAATATGAAAATTTATAAGACTTTAAAGAATATGTTAAAATAGCTCACTGTATAAAATTTAAATGAATTTACTTACTATTTAAACATGCAACTCCAATAAACAAAATATCCATAACAACATGTTAAAATTTCTTCATAAAAATTCTAGAAATAAATTCAAGTCTTTTATGCCTTTTAAAAAATTAACTGAATAAAACTCAAATAAAAGCATGAGAATTTCTAGATTTTATACAGAACCAAATTAAATATTTTGCTCTTTAATGTGTGTGTCAATTAATAAAAATAATATTTAATGACATACAACAAGTCTCCTAAATAAAATAGATTCTGAGTAGGAGAAAATTCTAAATTAATGTAAATACCACTAGCACAAATCAAGATGAATTCTACTGTTGCAACAGTTCTTCCTTTTCTTTAACAGTGATATTAAAAAGTTATGCAATTAAATTACTTATTCTCATTCTACAAAGGCCCAGAATTGTTAAATTTTATGGTGTGAATTAAAATATCACATGTATAAAATATTAATTCACATAAAATATGATGAATAGTTAATTTGTCGTCAAATATGGTTCACAACTTTTAATTGATTTCTTTATAGGAGTAAAACAAACTTAAGAAATTTGGGAAGGTATTGACATTCAAGACTTTACAGGAGACACCAATTGTTATGTTTTATTCCACTTCTGACACCATTATCAAAGTTTCATATATGATTGAACGCATCAAAACATTCATTAAAATTGTTGAATTAAACGTTCTACACTATAAGATGCGGAAGTTCGATTCTATGTAGATGAATCAAGTACTAAACAACAAAACAGAAGGTTGGCTTTGATACCAATTGTGAAAATTAAAATAATTCAATAAAAAAATAATATTTCCTGCCATGAAGTTCAAGCCTTTGAATCTTTGTTCTTGAATGATCAAATTTTGAATGTATAAACAAAACCCACTCACAAAACACTTTCACAGAACCATATGGGAAAAGTGGAAGGAACACAGTTTCGAGCCTATTCTATTCACAAAACAACATCTGTTTTTTATGACAATCACAGGCATATATATAGATAGGCTTGGACTCATGATCCATTGTAACTCCTAATAACTTCCCACCATCAAAGAAGTTGTAACTTCCATGACTCCACCATATTGGATAATGGTTATCACACACATTAGTTATCCAAATAATACAGATTAAATATATATATATATATATATTTAATATTTCTACAAGAGCATCTCCAATGATTTAGTAAATTTTTCACCAAATCTGAGTAAACAAAAGACAATTTCCTTAATCTGATACGAGCAGCTCCAACCGTTGCACTATAGCGTGCATCAAAACACTGGGGACGTCCGGTGGAACGACCGCTGATCAACTGATCAAGGCACCGAATTTTTTCTCCCTCCATTTCTATTTCCCAATTCTTACCTGAACACAGTACACCCAGTTTATCCTCTGTTTTTTGCTCATAAATCAATCTCTCTCTCTCTCTCTCTCTATATATATATATATGTCTGTGGAGTGAAACTGATTTCTTCTATTTCAAAGAATCAACAAAGTAATTGCATTTGGAAGCAATGCTATACTGAAATTAAACCATTTTCCCATTACTACCAATCCCAGAAAGTCACTACACTTGCACAAATAACTTTTAAAGGATAAAAATAACAACCAATTTTTCACAACTTAAAAATGCCCTTATTTGCTTATTAGAAATATGAAAGAAAATTTTTTTAAAAAAAGAAAGAAAAAAGAATGCCTTTTTTGTTTAGAAATACTAGAAATCGTCCAACATTTCTTCTCCTTTCACTTTTTTTCTCTTTTTTTACCCCCCAACAACCAATCAGAGGAAAAGAGGGAAAATATACCAAAGAGAGTTCATGGGAAACCAATAGAATGAGCTTGGACTTCATGAAATTAAGCGGACTCACAAAGCTTCCAACTTGATTCTGATAAGTATTGTCAGTATTGGCTTGGTAATTATGAGTGTTGCAAGAAGAAGAATCTGAAGAAGCTCTGATAAAAAAGACAATGGTGGTAGAGAGAGAGAACAATACTAGAAACATCAGAGGCCATCTCTTCTGAAATGGGATCGACGCCATCGAATGTTTTCCCATGTTCTTCTTCTTCCTACATTGTCTGTGTATGATCTATACATACATAGTTTTGAACTATTTATGTGTTTGAAGCAATAGATTGAGAATATTGTGCGAGCTCTACTGTGAAGGAAAGTGGAGTCCAAAGTTACCAGCTAGATCCAATTAATAAAGAGCATACTGTGCGAGCTCTACGGACGACCGGCGGGACAACCGGCTAGACATCCTACCGGTTGTCCAGTGGGACCCACCTCCAACGTAAACACACAGTATTTTGGTGAAATCTGCCCCGCTCCTCAGTTTGGTAAAATTTTGGGGCCGCTTTCATTTTGATATCGTTTTGATGAAACCATTGGAGGTAAAAAAGTTTAATTTTTTTCACAAAATTCAAATTTGGTGATGATTCTGCTTCACTATTGGATATGGTCTAATAATATGAATAAAACTGTTAGAGATGGTCTAATAATATGAATAAAACTAATGTGGTTTGTGGGCCACTTTATGGAGACATTACAAGGTAAAATATGCGCTTGCATTTTCATTGGAGATCGTCCAATAATATGAATAAAACTAATGCGTCTTGTGGACCACTTTAGGGAGACATTACAAAGAGACATTATAAGGTAAAATTTGCGCTTGCATTTTAGTTTGTTTGACTGCTCATATCTCATAATGTGGCTTGTGGGCGACTTTATGAAGACATTACAAAGGCCACCTTATGAAGACATTACAAAAAGACATTACAAGATAAAATGTGTGCTTGCATTTGTTAGAAATAGTTTTTGAAAAAAAAAAAAATTGGAAAACAGAATTTTTTCTAAACTTTGGTCTAATTTTTAGGTGGAACCCATACGCCGAATTTCAGGGGTCAAAGTGGTAACGTGTTCTATGCCACATTGTGATTCACGTGGTATATTTGGTTGCTCAAAACCATCATCGGGTGAATGGGAAATTGAAACCAAAGTGAGCTCCATGGAAATGGAGTTTTTGGTGAAAATTTCTTAAAGGTATGGTTTAAGGCTTGTCCCACATTGGTTTAGTGGGAAGAATTTTGTGGGTTTATAAGGCATGGGTTTGGAACTTGGGATAGGCCCCAAGGGGTACCCAAGTTTTGTAGAGAGGGAGGTTATGGACAAAGTGGGCTAGACCCATTAGACCCAAAAATAAACACACGTGCGCGCCGCAGCCACCCGGCGAGCGGGGCTGGTGTAGACACCCCATTTTTGACTGACCTTAAGACTCAGACGTCACCAGTTGAGCGCTCGGTGATACTACATGTTATGCTCGTTTAGAAGTCTCAGAGTCGCGGCTGTGAGCCCTGCCTCCGGATTTCCGAACCCTCTTCTGTGCCTTGCCTCGGTTTGCGAACCAGACTCGATTTTCTCTGTTTCTTTTCCTGAGGGGAGGGAGAGGTCCCGTAGACCATCTCTCAGTGGCCATGGGCTACATTTTGTGGCTGTAGGCCATTTTGCCCGTTTGGAGCCCGGTTTCCGGTTTTTCGGAGCCGTCGGCCGTGTGCCTCGGTTCGGGACCGCTTAACCACCTCCGTTTGCCTCAGTTTTTGGCATACATCTTATTTGCTCTCTTTTGAGGGACACTGTGGTCCGAGAGACCAACTTCGTGGTCGGACACCACTTCCGGTGCCTAACAGCCCACTTTCGGGGCCCCGAACTGCGTGTTTTGGCTTCCGAACCTTCATTTTGCATTTTTGGGCTCCGACCCGAACTTGAGATAGTCATATTTTGAGGTCCTTTTCATGTTTGATTAAGGACCTTTTGCTGTTTGAGATCTCCTCCTATCACTTGCTTATTTAACGCTCTTTTAGGCCTATTTTTGCGCGGTATTTTAGGCTTACTTGTGAGCTGTTTCGGACTTGGTTATAAACTACAAAGTATCTTGTTTTGAGCCTCTCTTCAACTTTGTTGAAGGGCTCTCGGCCATTTGGATCCAGCAACTACCACTTGCCTTTATATCCCACTTTTTGGCCTTTTTTGAGGGAAACTTGGATTGTTTTCCCTCCATTTTTTTCCCCCCCCTTTTCCCCCCATTTTTGCCTATAAATCAGCAGCTCCAGCTGCTGGTTTAGGGTTAAGAAAATTTCCCATCAAGCCTCTCACATTAAATTTCTCTCTCTCTCTACTCTAAACCTCAAAACCCCTTAAGTTCTTAACCATTTTTACACACCATCACCTAGCACCACACCACCACTTCCGTTTCCAGCAGCTTGGAGGTCTTCTCAGAGGCTAGGAGGCAGCAAATCTGGTCCAAGAAGTGGCTAAAGATTGGTCTACAAGGGTGAGTTACCATTTCCCTCTTTCTAGCTCTTTTTTTGCAACATTTCTTAGCCTCTCTTTCTTGTATATCTGAGCTCCAGCCATAACTAAAAGTACCCTTTATTTGAGCTCTATTTCATGTTTCATTAAGGGAATTTTGTCATTTGAGGTCCCCATCTTGCACCTCCTTCTTTATCCCTCTTGTATGCCATAATCTTGCATAGTATTTTTGGCCTGTGTGTGATCTGTTTTGGAGCATGGTGTAAACTATAGATAGGCTTATTTTGAGCCCCTATTCAACATTGAAGAAGGACTCATCACTGTTTGGGACCTCCATGTACCACTTGTCATTATATCCCTCTTTGGTCCCCATTTTTGCATGATCTATTAGCCTATTATGCTTCTGTTTTTGGTCATTTTACAGAACTGAAAACAGTCTTATTTTGACCCCATATTCATGTTTCATTAAGGGTCTTTGGCTGTTTGATGAACGTTTTGTATACTTTGTGTTTTGACCTCTTTTGGGCCCTATCTTGCATGGCATTTTGAGCATACTTGTGTACTGATTTAGGCTTGGCCATCAACTGTAAAATATCATATTTTTGGCCCCTCTTCAATATTGTAGAAGGCCCCTAATCTGTTTGGGGTCGGCAGCTGTGAGTTTCTTCTTTACCTCACATTTAGGGCCATTTTTGCATGCTAGTTTTGCCATATTTGTGCTTACTATTTGGCCATGTTTTGAACTGTAAAAGTTCTTTTCTAGGGGCTGCCTTGCTTCTGTCTTTTCATCTCATGTACAAATTATGCATGCATTGCATAGCTATAGGCCATTTCATGCGCCAAAATTCATGTTTCGGGACTTGTTCCATGCATCGGGTTTCATTTTACTGGGTTTCGGGGCTGTTTTGCATCTCATTTTACTTCTGATTTTTGCATTATAGTATGCCATATTCCATGTCTTTGCCGTGTCTCATTAGAGTGGCATTTCGGTGCCTGAGGGTCGGTCCTCGGTTTGCGTGCACGCATGCACGCATTTCGAGTTGTCTTATTTTCATCTGATGGCCTCCTATGTGAGTGTGGCTGAGGCTCTCTCATGTTGGTGTAAGCCCATTATTGCATTGCGTATGTCATTTCATCCATAGCATTGTGTGTGCTCGATTGTGTATTACCTCGTGCAGCGTGTATGCCATTCCATAACATTGTGCATGTTAGGATTGTATCTTAGTTGCATTTCATGCATGTCATGCATATTGCATCGTGTTCGGGATAGGAGTTAGCCCGGGCACGGGAAACGAGGTGCGTTTCGTACTCCGAGTGACGGAATGTGTCTCAATTCCCAGTCACCGACACTCCGGATCATCCATGATGGAGTTAGGTTCTTGTTGTGTTTATATGTGCATTCATTCTACATTGAATTGCACAATTCGACCCCTCGGCCATCATGCATCGATATGCGTGATTGGTGGCACAAGGATCGAGGCATGCATATATCTGTGAAAATACATTGCCATTCCCCTTTCCTGCTCTCTGTTGCAGCAAAATGAAGAATCAGCAACTTTTTGGAGCTTGGCGCGCATTTCAAGAAAAGGTGTAAACAGAGGCTAATTGGGGCATCGTCATGGATTTCCGCGCAAAGGCAACTCGGGCATGCATCATTCATCATCCGGAGTGGAGTCAAGGCAGTCCCTGGCTTGCATGCCAGTTTATTTATTTTCTTAGTTAATTTGTTAATTAATTAGGAATTTGTACATATTCGAACTGTAATATTTATTTGGACTGTACTATTCTTTTATTCGGGACTGTATTATTTATTCAGACCCTCTGTGCGAGGGCATAATTGTAATAAGTGTGGGTGAGTGTGATGTATGTCTTCCAACCCCACGTCTTTCTTCCCTGTTATTTATCTGCTTATGATGGTTAGATTAGGGCATGTTTCAATTAGCATACAGTATGATAGCATGTTTGCATTCATTCATCTGTTTTGCATGCACCGGGCTCGGCGCATCATACTAACTGCATTGTACTTTCAATTCCAAATTGAATACATGATAGTTGTAGCATTTCATATGCCATGTTTAGAATAGCCGGGCCTGCTATAGTTGCATTTTGCATGTGTTGCATTAGGCATTTCTGTATACTTAGGATCATGCATGATTTCTAATACAGCTTTTGTTTTGGCTTGGAGTACTCGGTAAGCTTTATGCTTTAGCATCCTTGCATACGTGTGAGTGAATGTCATGAATAGCATGCTTACCATGAGGCTATATGCTTATGTAATATAACTGCCTGAATGCCTGTGGGTGAAGGTTGGGTTATTTGGATTGGAATAAATCATCAACTGTTTGTTTTAAGCCCACTAGATAGTGGCAAAACCATCTTTTCTAAGCCCACCCGAGGGTGGCAAAATCTGCATTTTAAGCCTACTTGCGAGTAGCAAACCACCTTTCAAATAAGCAAACATGAGATGTTTTGTTCCAATCCAGGCGACCTGGTCTATACTTGTATGCTGTGCGCATCACATAGTAACCTAGGCTAATAACCGGAATAAGAACACACAATGTTTTCAAAAATAGATATCATGGTTAGTAGAGGCCGATCTTTGATCGGGCGAGCGGGGGTGCTCACGAAGTGACCTTCCCCAATCGTACCCAAGTTCCCGAGCCGAAGCAACTTTGGTGATGACGGACACGTGGCCTTAGGCAACGAGTCAGGGTTTCCTAAATTTCCCAAAATAAAATATTTAGGTGGCGACTCTGTATCTGGCAAAGCAGTCCATGTTTGGCACTTCTTTCAAAAATCTGTTTTCTCAAAACGATTTGCCGGATTTGGACTCTTTGGTACAGATTAAGAACCGTGACAATTTTAAAGTCCTGAGCTGTAGTGACCCCAAATGAACAGAACGGGAGCTCGTTCCTCCCGGGGCGTTCGGGGACGTCTACAGCTGGGCTGGGCTTGGGGGCGGGTGCGTGGTGTGAGATTGTGTTGGGCTTGTCTGGTCCAATACCTATCTTTTTGGGCCAAAAATATTTGAATTTAATTTTATTTCAATTTTTGAATTCAAATCTGTTTGCACCTCTTCGAATTCTGTATAGTTTAAATTCAAATATGTCCAATGTACAGTTTCATATCTGTCTAACAGGTTCCAATTTGTTTGAATTAAAACCGGACAGATTCAATATCTGTTTGAATTTTAAACCAAACATTGCCTTAACTGTTTAGTTTGTCCTGAACAAATCCAATACCTATTCAAATAGGTTTTGTACCTGTTAAATTTAAACCGAACAACCACCAATCATCTATAAATAAGACAAGTCCCTCATTTGTTTTTTCACTGAATTTTCGTCCTCAAATTCTGCTTTACTATCTCTGCATTTTGCTGCATTATTTTCTTGTGAGAAAGAGTGTAAACACATAGTGTGTTCGCTGTGCGAATAAATTGTAGTGCTGCATTTATTCGTTGTTGATCATTTTATCCTGGGAGATAGACGTTCACAAATCTGAAAGCACTGTGGAGAGGACGAATCTGTCTTAAGGACACAGTGTTAAATACTGGACTTGATCAAAAGTTCGTTCAAGAAATTAATCAAGTAAGTTATTAATTTATTTTCTGTTTTATTATTATTTATTTAAATTAGATTTTGATTTTGTTTTTGTAACAAAATAAAAATATGTTTTTATTTATTTATTTATTGGTTTGATTTTGTAATCAAACAATCTCTCTCATTTTCCAATTTTCTTTTGTATTTTGTTTGTTGTTTAATACACAAACATAATTTATTTCATTAAATACAGTGAAAATTGTCCAACAATCTAAAGACAGAGTAATTTTTGGTGTCTTCATTGTATTTATTTTTTTGTGCTTTTACAAAGTGATATTCGGGTTGGAAAATACAAATAGTAGTAATATACTGTTTGACAAATAGTAGTAATATACTGTTTATTTTTTTTTGACAACTAGTAGTAATATACTGGTGTCATTAAGAATTACAGAATATTAATTTGTGTTACAAAAAATTATTATAGTATTTTATTTTT
Organism: Camellia sinensis; assembly: GCF_055761805.1. Lineage (NCBI taxonomy): Eukaryota > Viridiplantae > Streptophyta > Magnoliopsida > Ericales > Theaceae > Camellia > Camellia sinensis. Next base: position 60,223,898 of record NC_138970.1, read on the forward strand.
TTAGTTTTAGTAACAGAAAAGTAAAATTATTTTGTGTTATAATTTATTTTTTGGTTTTAGTAACTAGAAAATTAATTTGTGTTTTGATTTTTTCTGATTTTTGTAATCAGATATTATGGCTACTACAACTGAAACTGCAACTGAAAGTGGTACTCCAATTGTTACACCGACCTCGGTCCTTATCCAGAACCATGTTCAAGTTCCAATAAATCATGGAGAAAAATTGAAAAAAATTAATGGTACTGAGTTTAAGAGATGGCAGCAGAAAATGTTGTTTTATCTTACAACTCTTAATCTGGCCCGATTTTTCCGTGAAGAGGCTCCAACACTTAAAGTGGGTGAAAGTGATCGGCAAGTTTTTGCCGCTGTAGATGCTTGGAAACATTCTGATTTCTTGTGCAGAAACTACATCCTCAATGGCCTTGACAACATGTTGTATAATGTTTACAGCCCTCTGAAAACAACAAAAAAAATTTAGAATTTTTTGGAGAAAAAATACAAGACAGAGGATGCCGGTACAAAGAAATTTGTTGTCGGTAAATTTCTAGACTTCGTTATAGTAGACTCTCAGACGGTAATTTCTCAAGTTCAAAGATTTCAATTAATTTTACATGATATTCATTTTGAGGGTATGTCTTTGAGCGAGTCTTTTCAAGTCAATGCGTTAGTGGAAAACTTACCACCGACTTGGAAAGATTTCAAAAATTATTTAAAACATAAACACAAAGAGATGACCATGGATGAACTTATTGTAAGACTGAGAATTGAGGAGGATAACAGGAAGGCTGAAAAGAGAAATGGTAAAAATCTCATTGAGTCCAAGGCTAATGTGGTTGAACAAGTGCACAAACCACATAACAAAAAGAGGAAGTTTGCTGGAGATGGTCCTAAACAAGGCAACAACAATGGCAATAAGAAGTTCAAAGAAAAATGCTATAATTGTGGCAAGACTGGACATTGAGCTTCTAATTGCCGTCACCCTAAGAAGGATCGCAAAAGTACAAGCCATAAGACCACCAATCAGGCCAAAGTGACAGAATTAGATTACATCTCTGACGGGGTAAATGACATCAATCTCTCTACTGTGGTGTCTGAGGCTAATTTGGTTGGAAATCCCAAAGAATGGTGGGTTGATACTGGGGCAACTCGTCACATTTGTGCGGACAAGAAGATGTTCACTACCTACAATGAGGCTGCAAATGGTGAACAAATTTTCATAGGAAATTCTTCTACTTCTATTGTGGCTGAACAAGGAAAGGTGATCTTGAAGATGACATTAGGGAAAGAGCTGACCTTCAACAACGTACTGCATGCACCAGATATCTTGAAGAATTTAGTTTCTGGTTCTTTGTTAAGTAAAAATGATTTTATGCTTGTTTTTTAGTCTGATAAATTTGTATTAACAAAGAGTGGTATGCATGTTGGTAAGGGATACATGAGTGATGGTCTCTTCAAATTGAATGTAATGACGGTTATACCAAAAGTTGCTATTAATAAGAATAACACATCTTTTGCTTATATTCTTGAGTTGAATTTATGGCATGGTAGATTAGGACATGTAAATGTTGATGCTTTGTGTAGATTAATTGGTTTGGATTATATACCAAAGTTTGAAATTGATCCTAATCACAAATGTGAGATTTGTGTAGAAGTAAAACTAACTAAGGCTCCATTTAAATCGGTTGAAAGAAAAACCAAACAATTAATTCATACTGATGTATGTGATCTTAAATTTGTTCAAACTAGAGGAGGTAAGAAGTATTTCATAACATTTATCGATGATTGCACAAGATATTGTTATATATATTTATTTAGAAGTAAAGATGAAGCTTTGGAAATGTTTAAACTCTGCAAAACTAAAGTTGAAAATCAACTTGGTAAAACCATTAAAATGGTTAGAAGTGATAGGGGTGGTGAATATGATACACCTTTAAATGAATTTTGTGCACAACATGACATTATTCACCAAATTACAGCACCCTATTCTCCACAGCAAAATGGAATTGCTGAAAGAAAGAATAGAACCCTTAAAGAAATAATGAATGCCATGTTACTAAGTTCAGGTTTACCGCAGAACTTGTGGGAGGAAGCAATATTGTTTGCTAATTATGTTCTTAACAGAATGCCCCACAAGAAAACTAACAGCACTCCTTATGAATTATGAAAAGGTCGACCACCTTTCTATAAATACTTAAAAGTGTGGGGGTGTTTGGCTAAAGTAGAAGTTCCTGTTCCGAAAAAGACAAAGGTAGGACCAAAAACATTGGATTGTGTGTTTATTAGTTATGCTCAGAATAGTAATACATATCGGTTTCTGACTTATAAATCAGAAATACCTAATATAAATGTGAACAGTATTATAGAGTCAAAGAATGCTGTGTTTTTTGAACATGTCTTTCCTTACAAGAAAGGATAGGAATTAAGTTCACAGAAAAGAACTTATGATTGTACATAAAGTCAAGAGACTAATGACAATCTAACACAAGAGACTAGTAATGGTCTTGACCAATATGATTTAACTGATGCTGAACCAAGACGAAGTAAGAGAGCAAGAACATCAAAATCCTTTGGTCCAAATTTTCTGACATACCTATTAGAAAATGAAACTCAAAGCTTTAAGGAAGCAATGACAGGTCCTGAAGTACCTTTGTGGAAAGAGACTGGTAATAATGAAATTGAATCTATTATGCAAAATCATACTTGGAAATTGGTGGATTTTTCACCTGGTTCTAAACCTCTTGGATATAAGTGGATATTCAAGAAAAAAATGAAAGCAGATGGTTCAATAGACAAGTATAAAGCAAGACTTGTAGTAAAAGGTTACAGACAAAAGAAAGGTCTGGACTATTTTGACACATATTCTCCTGTGACAAGAACAACATCCATCCGCATGCTTATTGCCATAGCAACGTTGTTTAATTTAGAGATACATCGAATGGATGTTAAAATAGCTTTCTTAAACGGTGATCTAAATGAAGAGATCTATATGGAGTAACCCGAAGGGTTTGTAGTGCCGGGGCAAGAAAAGAAAGTTTGTCGGCTTGTAAAATCTCTTTATGGATTAAAACAAGCACCTAAGCAATGGCCTGAAAAATTTGATCATGCTATGCTTACTAATGGGTTTAAGATAAATGAATGTGCCAAGTGCGTCTATGTTAAAAACACGAACCAAGAATATGTCATAGTTTGTTTTTATGTGGATGACATGTTTATCATTGGAAGCAGTCAAAACATGATCAAATCAACTAAGCAAATGCTGAACAAAAGATTTAATATGAAAGATATGGGGGTCGCAGGTGTAATATTAGGAATGAAAATTACTAAAACATCTTACGGATATGCATTTTCTCAATCACATTATATTGTGAAAATTCTTGGTAAATTTATCAATGATGATATGAATGTAGCTAAAATACCTGTAGACATCAGTCTTTATTTATCGAAAAATAAAGATGATGTGGTGTCTCAGTTAAAATGCTCCCAAATCATTGGAAGCGTAATGTACCTAATGAATTGTACTCGTCTTGACATAGCTTATGCAGTCAGTAAATTGAGTAGGTACACTAGTAACCCCGGAGAAGACCATTGGAAAGCGATCATTCGGGTTCTTAGATATCTAAGATTTACCCGTGATCATAGTGTGAACTTTACTCGATATCCAGCAGTACTCAAAGGTTATTGTGATGCCAATTGGATATCGGATACTAAAGATTCAAAATCTAGTAATGGATATGTCTTTACTTTGGGAGGTGCTGTTATTTCTTGGAAATCCACGAAACAAACATGCGTCGCACGATTCACAATGGAATCTGAGTTCATTGCTTTAGACAAAGCAAGATAAGAAGCAGAATGGCTTTGCCACTTCTTAGAAGACATTCCAATGTGGCCAAAACATGTGTCAGCTATCTGCATTCATTGTGATAGTCAATCTGCAATAGGCAGGGCACAGAATCATATATATAATGGTAAGTCACGATATATTCGTCGTCGACATAATGCCGTAAGGCAATTGCTCTCAAATGGAATAATCTTAATAGATTATGTGACGCCCCAAAATCGGGAACATCAGATAATATATGAACCATTAAATACAGGGTTTATCTAAGGTTACAAGAGTAGGAAATGTCACTAATGAGTCCTTTGGCTAATAACCAAGCAAGATCCCAAGAAGGTCAGAGGAATCAAAATAGCCTCCTTTCTAAGTCCAACCACCTTAGATAGCAAAACTACCCTTTTGACAGATCTTGACAGGGTATTAACACAAGTCCTACATGAGTTAACGGAGTATAAGGATAGGTTACAAATGTTATATATATACAAATTACAAAAATCATGTCTTAAATACAACATGGGATCTATCACTTACAATCTCAAAACACGTTTAACATAACTAGTTCCTAACTCTCCTAGGATAGCCATACGTCCTCAAATACTTCAGCTTTGCCTTCGACCAGCCTAATAGTCTTCAACACTTAGCATGAAACGCCATGAGCTTTGAATGCCCAGTAAACGCACACACACGCCGTCCCTTTTTCCCAATCCAAAACACCTTCATATTTATGGCAAACAAGTAGTGAAGCATGATATTCAAGTTAATAACAACAATTTCAATAATAAAGAAAAGGAACATGTCATTCAAATAGATAACAAGGTTATAATGTTAGTGGTTAGTATTCTAGAAATCCCCCAAAGAGATTTCATCCTCCCAACCACAAGAATTGGACACCGGACTATTCGGAACTCCCCCTTTTGCTGTTTTGTTGCAGAACTAACCTCGGATGCCTACCAACGATTATATACCACGTAGTGCCAACCGCAGGGCCTCAAAAGGGACAACGAAAAGAAAAAGGTTTTATCTCCTGAATCCAACCTTATCCTTCCAAAAAGGTTTTATCTTCTTGAATGTCCCATCCGAACCCAACCTTATCTCACCAATCAAACCATCGCAAAGAGTTTGAATACGTTTGTTCCATTCTAGGGTTTACGCGACAACTGCTTGTACAAGACTTAAACTTCAATTAGGGAGCACATCCCTTCAATCCATACATAACACATTACCATCTCTTCATTATTCAAGTGATCGAAAACTCAATACCATCCCAATTAAATTTTCTGTTTGGATCAATGTTTTAAGTCAAGTTAGAACAAACTCAACAAGATAGTAATATCCACATAAGCATGCATCATTAAAATGAAGAAGATAAGGAACATAACCATAACACATGCAATATCATACCAAGACATGATCATAAACTAATAAGCATATTCATGAACACAAGAGCATAAAACACCCATGTAAAACTAAATTTTCAAATTCAGTACCATTTAAAGATTAAAATAAAAGGGCTATTTTAGATTTTTACCAAACTTGGCCTTCCTATGGTTCGTAGAGAATTTAATCTAGTTTCCAGAACGTGTTTCAGAAATGTGATAACTTTTCTAGATTTTTAGTTATTTAAGAAATGTTCCAGCGCTGTCCAGATTTGTCAACCGTTACAAAAATTTGATTTTCTTACAAACCGCTCACTGTTTTTCAATGAAACAAATTTTAGTTGAAAGATAACTCCTTAAGGAAGATTTTGACATAAAATGGAGGTCCAGAATATTTTTATACATTTTTCTAGAAATTTTGAAAGTTGGATGTGAAAACAGATTTTTAAAGCACAATACCCAAAACAAGAAGATTTATGAGAAAGGGATCCACGAAGGGAAAATTTTCATTTCTTTTATGATGAAAACATGCTAAATAATATATATTAAACTCAGAAAATTAGCTTGAAGGTGTGCCTTTGGAAAGTTTGAGAGATTGGTATGAAAAAGATAGTTTTGTACCGAAATGAGGGGAACTACAAGAGAGGTAGAATCATGGCTCAACTCTTATCATTTTTAACATAAGGAAATCATTAATAACACATCTGAAAACAATGGGTAGATTCCTTAAGAACATGTATTTGAAAAAGGAAAATAAAAGAGAGAGTTGTGCTGTGGCTTACTTGCTAGACTTGAACAAGATTGCTCTCATCTTCCTTCCTCTCCCTCTCAAGACTTCTCTCTTGCTCTCCTTTCTCTCCTCTAAGCCGAATGTATGTGAGTGTGTGGTGTTTGTGTATGCCATGCTAGGGGGTGGTTGTATTTATTGGCAATTTTGGTGTAAAAAGACATAAAGGCCCACTAGCTGGAATTGGATTGAAAAGTTTGAATTTACTTGGGGTCTAATGGAATAGGGAGTGATTAGGGAACTTAATCATGTGATTAGACAATATTTAGTTGGCCTCTAGCTGGAATGGAACTAGTGTTGGGAACACAACCCTAGATTTAAGGGTACTAGGTACTAGAGCTTCTAGAATGTTATAATTACAAGTCTTGAAAATAGGTCCCTCATATTCTCCTAGGTTGGCCGGCCATGGGGAAGGGAAATGGAGAATATTTTATTCAATATTTAGGTGCTATGGACACATTTCCCAATGTATATATATAGATCTCAAATTGATTTGACGGTACCTATAGTATAAAAAGTACATGTATTATTTTTTGGGTAATTCTTGAAATTAATAAAAGAAATGAGGGCTTGGAATTAAACTCATGTATTGGAACCTTATTTATGTAGAATTAAATTAAATTAGACTAAGGAACCTAATTCAGCTAAGATATTCCTGTTTCGATAAAAATTAAAAAAAAAAGTTAACCGACAAGATTCGAAATAATTTAAGAAACTGAGGGGCTTTCAAGGAGATAATTCAAACATAAGGGTTTTTAAAGAGAATACATTTTTTTTCAGGGGCTTCACAGATTATATAAAATCTAAAGAGAATATTGTGGATCTGTTAACAAAAGGTTTGACAAAAGAGCAAGTGTATAGTTCATCAAAAGAGATGGGATTAGAGCCTATTACGTAAGAATCATCATAATGGTAACCCTACATATATGACTGGAGATCTCAAGAACTAAGTTCAAAGGGATAACTAAGTTATGTGTGACTCACCAAAAATCACCAAGGGATTAAAATTCCCTACCCATTCCTATGGTGAGAGTGATATTTGCAACATGTATTGTATGCCGGGGTTTAAGGATAAGCTTTGCTTTTAATGATTACTTATATCTTAATTTAGGCATAAAATCAAGACGAGTATAAGAGATACTCACAATAAAAATCACCTATATGAGTGTCGAACTGGGGCTGGTTCTGTGAGAATAAAGAGGCTAAATTCCCTAGAAGTACTCATGAACAACCAGGAGCGTTCGAGGCCAAAATGAATACAGCCGTGAGATTCACGATGTGTCAGAAGATATTTTGTGTGAAATCTATTATCTTGGCTTACACAAACGGCTGAACAATTCAAGACATCACGTCAATTGGTTAGCTAGTAAGTCTGATAGGTTATCACTAGAGAAGGTTCAAGACCAAAAGCTACCTATCCTGATGCAAGATATTTTCAATTTATACTCTTTTCGGCAAATTCTGCATATTGTTGCATTTCCTTTGTCATCAAATTCCATTCATGTGGGGGATTGTTACAAATAATTTTTGAAAAAAAAAATTTGAAAAACATAATTTTTTCTAAACTTTGGTCTAATTTTTAGGTGGTACCCATGCGCCGAATTTTGCGGGTCAAAGTGGTAATGCGTTCTATACCATATTGTGATTCACGTTGTATATTTAGTTGCTTAAAACCATTATCGGGTAAATGGAAAATTGAAGTCAAAGTGAGCTCCATGGAAATGGAATTTTTGGTCGAAATTTCTTAAAGGTATGGTTTAAGACTTGTCCCACATTGGTTTGGTGGGAAGAATTTTGTGGGTTTAAAAGGCATGGTTTTGGAACTTGGGGTAGGCCCCAAGGGGCACCCAAGTTTTGTAGAGAGGGAGATTATGGGCAAAGTGGGCTAGACTCATTAGACCCAAAAATAAACACATGCGCGCGCCGCCGCCACCGGTCAGGCGGACGAGCTGGGTTGGGCTGGGCTTGACGCGCGGGTGCGTGGTGTGAGGTTGGATTGGGCTTGTCCAGACCAATACTTATATTTTTGGACCAAAAATATTTGAATTTTATTTTATTTCAATTTTTTAATTCAAATCTATTTGCACCTCTTCGAATTCTGTACAGTTTAAATTCAAATCTGTCCAGTGTACAGTTTCATATCTGTCTAACAGGTTCCAATTTGTTTGAATTAAAACCGGACAGATTCAATATCTGTTTGAATTTCAAACCAAACAGTGTCTTAACTGTTTAGTCTATCCTGAACAGATTCAATACCTATTCAAACAGATTTTGTACCTATTAAATTTAAACCAAATAGCCACCAATCATCTATAAATAAGACAAGTCCCTCATTTGTTTTTTCACTGGATTTTCGTCTTCAAATTCTACTTTACTATCTCTACATTTTGCTGTATTATTTTATTGTGAGAAAGAGTGTAAACACATAGTGTGTTCGTTGTGCGAATAAATTGTAATGCTACATTTATTCATTGTTGATTATTTTATCCTAGGGGATAGACGTCCGCAATTTGAAAGCACCGTGGATATGAAGAATCTGTCTTAAGGACACATTGTTAAACACTGGACTTGATCAAAAGTTTGTTCAAGAAATTAATCAAGTAAGTTGTTAATTTATTTTCTGTTTTATTATTATTTATTTAAATCAGATTTTGATTTTATTATTGTAACAAAATAAAAATCTATTTTTATTTATTTATTTTTATTTATTGGTTTGATTTTTATAGTTAAACAATCTCTCTTCTTTCTTATTTATTTTTTTTTTTTTTGTATTTCATTTAGCACAAATAAATTTATTTCATTAAATACAGTGAAAATTATCTAATAATAATTTCATTAGAGATCGTCTAATAATATACCATTGCGGTTGCAAGTTCGTACTTGCATTATAAGTATAGGGAGATGCTAGAGAGCTCTAAATCTAGAGCTCTAATTTGAGCTCTAGTGATGTGTCCAAGCAATAAAAAAAAAAAAAAAAACAAGGCAAGGCATAAACATCACATCAGAGTGGGTCCCACATTCCCATTAGAACTATTAGAGCTCCTATATTAGAGCTCTAAAGCATTTTTGATAAGTATATACTGGCTGTTTTTGAGGTTTACCTCCTGCTACATCCATCCACCTCTCGCTCTCTCTTTACGATGGCCACAGTGGTGTCGTTGGTTCTACTAGTTGTGTTTCTCATCCTGTTTATTACAGTTGCTTATCAAACTATAACTTGTTACTCGATCACACCAAGACGCATCAAGAAAATCATGGAAAAGCAACGTGTGCATGGTCCGAAACTGCGGTTTCTTATTGGGAAAATCTCGGACATGGCTTCCCTCGTCTCCAAATCCACCTCCAAAGGCATGGACTCCATCAACCATGACATCGTTGGCCGTCTCTTGCTCCATTTCCTTATCTGGTTCAAACAATACGGTCAGGGGGATATTCAAGCCGGCGCGATTGCTGGGTACTCTGTGCTTTGGCTCCTTTTGTGGGCCACGGCTATGGGGCTTCTAGTTCAGCTGTTGGCGGCGCGGCTCGGCTTGGCTACGGGTAAACACTTGGCAGAGCTGTGTAGAGACGAGTACCCAAAATGGGCTCGGTGGTTGTTGTGGGTGATGGCGGAGGTTGCCCTGATTGGGGCCGATATTCAGCAAGTGATTGGGAGTGCGATTGCGATTAAGATTTTGAGTAATGGGGTTGCTCCTCTTTGGGGTGGTGTTTTTATCACTGCTTGTGATTGGTAATTTCATGAAAACCCTTTCTCTGTGAATAATAATTTGATACAAATGTTTCAATGTTGGTGTGGTTGATATTGGAAATTTTCAACTTGGAGGTTTTGCTGGGTTTTTGGTTTTGATAATTTTCTGTGTCCTCTGTTTTCTTCAAATCATAATCTCTAAGATGGAGTCAATTGTTAAAATGGAGTCAGTTGACATGCATATTACCATGGTTTTACATTTTGAATACAAAATAACATTAACTTAGGTAATTTCATGAAAACTCTTTCTCTGTGAATAATAATTTGATACAAATGTTTCAACGTTGGTGTGGTTGATTTTGGAAATTTTCAACTTGGAGGTTTTTATGGGTTTTTGGTTTTGATTATTTTCTGTGTCCTCTGTTTTCTTCAATTCATAATCTCTAAGATGGAGTCAATTGTTAAAATGGAGTCAGTTGACATGCATATTACCATGGTTTTACAACGTGAAAACAAAATAACATAAACCTAGGTAATTTCATGAAAACTCTTTCTCTGTGAATAATAATTTGATACAAATGTTTCAATGTTGGTGTGGTTGATTTTGGAAATTTTTAACTTGGAGGTTTTTATGGGTTTTTGGTTTTGATAATTTTCTTTGTTCTCTGTGTTCTTCAATTCTTGCAATATGCTTCAAGAGGACACAGAAAATTATTTCTAAGATGGAGACTGGAGTTAGTTGTTAAAACATAATCCTGTTTCTAAAATTAATTTTTGGATATTCTTTTGGACAAATTACACTAACCTCTCTTGAGATTTACCTTAATTACAGGGACTTCTCCTGTAATTTTAAAAATAACAAGAGTTGTTTGGAATATCCTAAATAAATACACTTTTTAACTTTTTGGACTAAAAAGTTGAGAAAAAAAATATGATTATTTGGATTAACTTTTTGACAAAAATGTATATTAAAAAATTATATAAATTAGTATGTATGAAAAAATTAAGATTGAGAGTTGTGCAGTCATACTTTTTAACTTTTGATTAATAGTGATAACTTTTTAACTTTTTGTGTAACTTTTTGACTTTTTTTTAACTTACCAAATTTCACCTTACTTTTGAAACTAATATATAAATAGCTCTTATGTTACCATCCATATATACCCATATTTATATAGGAAAATGATTGGTAGCCCTAAAAAAGTTGCCCCTAATATCCCTAATTTTCAATTTTGGAAACTGTTTTCTTTTTCAAAAATGCTTTAGAGCTCTAATATAGGAGCTCTAATAACTCTAATGAGAAGATGGGTCCTACCCTGATGTGATGTTTGTGTCTTGTTTTGTTTTGTTTTTCTTTTTTTTTTTACTTTGACACATCATTAGAGCTCAAATTAGAGCTCTATATTTAGAGCTCTCTATCATTTCCCTTTCTTTTTTTCTTTCTTTTTTCCTTTTTTTTTTTTTTTTTACCTAAATTGGAATTTCGGGGCATTCGACCCCGAAATTACGGCTCTCAATCAGCACCGATTTATATAAATACATACATATCAAAATCCAACTATTCCATCCTGTATTCCTTTTTGGGGGTTATAAGCAAAAATCTGAAGAAGACCCAGATTGGTTTGAAGGTCAAGACCTTAAATTAACGGAAAAAATTGAAAGGATTGCTGGACAAGGCTGCAAAAAGGTAAATTCAAGGTGTGAATAAGCCATGAATGAGAGAGAGAGAGAGAGAGAGTCAAAGCTCTTTTGCAGAGACTTTTCTCTCTCCTAACCCCTTGTTTCTACAACTCTCTTCTCTCTCAAATTATCTAATTCTCTCTCTCTCCCTCTCCGCCTTTTCCTTCCAAAAGACAGAACAAGCTTCCATTAGGATTTGAAGATCTGCATCAGGATCTGATGGCCAAGCTTTTGCAGCCCGAATCTAAGCTCCTCAAGGTTTATCTTGCTTCTTTTGTTGGTGTCCCTTGCATCAAATGCTTCCTTTATACCAGCCACTTCCTCCAATGAAAAATGCTATGCAAGCACCCTTAGAGCTCTTTTTTTGAAGAATCGGTGAGCGAAGATGGAGATCCAATTGAGAGAGTGGGTTTTTACTTCACTGAAGCTCTCTACTCCAGAGTCTCACACCAAGCCAAGAAGACCCTCTCTCTCTCTCTCTCTCTCTCTCTATATATATATATATATAACAGATCACAGATTCATCAAATCGCCACCCCCGCTGCTTCTAACTTCATCTTTGTAAACCCTAATCGTCGATTGAACCCCCATATATACATACATACATACATACATACATGTACATATCTCGAGAGAGAGAGATGGTGTCGGAGTTGATTCCAGGGATCACGAGACACATACATACATACATATACAACAGTCGAGTCAGCAAGCTCCGCCTCCCTTGCCTCCAGCTCGCCGGACCACTCTCAACCCAAATCGCTAACCTGTGTATGCAGAAAGAGATAGAGAGAGAGAGAGAGGCAGCAACGATCGCAGGAGAGGGAGAGAGCACAGAGAGAGTGAGGGAAAAGAGATGGAATGGATGCAGTGATATATATATATATATAAGATACGTATGTGTTTATATATATGTATTCTCTCTCTATATATAAGAATGAATGAGAGAAGTATTATGGTTACTTCTACTGTTAAGTTAACGTTATTTAATGGGAAGGTAAAATCTGTATATTATTTAGGGAAGGATAATGTTATTTTTGAAATTACAAAAAAAAAGTCTCTGTAATTATGGTAACTTCAGGGAGGTCAGTGTAATTTGCCCTATACTTTTTAAAAACCTCGACTTATTATTATTATTATTTTTATTTTTTTTGAAAGCTGTTTTTGCACAAAGTTTCAATTTTTTCATTGTTTTGTTTCCTAAAACACCAAAAGCAAAAACAAAACCAAAACCTTCCCTTTCATTTTTACATTTTGATAAATGAAATATTACATAACCCTGTGTCTGGTTGGTAAGAGCATCCCCAGATGCCCTAAAACTCCTCATTACCTATTTTAAGGAATAAATGACTTCCTATACACCTGCATCAACTCCCTTAAATAATTTTCTAAATTAGTTTTTGCTATATATATATATATATATATTTTGCTTTGCTTTGTTAGGGACTGCAGTACACATTTATGATTGTTATTTTTTTAAATTTATAATTAAAAATTATATTTTAATAAAATAAAGAAAAAATATGGAGTTTGTTAATAGAATAGAGAAAAATAGGGAGTCTGTTGGAGGAAGTAAATGAAAAAGTAATTCTTAAAATAAGGAATGAATTTTTTAATAATATTTTAAGATAAAATTTAGGTAAACTAGGGGATGCTCAATCAGTGTGTGTGTTTGGGAGAGAGAGAGAGAGAATAAACAATGAAGTTTGGTTTTGTTATGCTTCATACTGTTGGTTTTACAACGAAACTAAGTTGAGGTTTTTTTTTTTCAAAAAAATAAAAAAATAAAAAAAAACTATATTAGTTCATATTAATTGTTTTACCAATTTGAGTCCATTTTATCTTTACAGTTTCATTTTTCTATTTCTTGAGAACTATGGTGTGAGGAAACTGGAATCACTTTTTGCGGCTCTTATTGCAACGATGGCGCTGTCATTTGCTTGGATGTTTGGTGAAACAGAGCCCAATGGAGTAGAACTTCTTCTTGGTGAGAATATTTTATTTTTTCAAATTTACAATTTTTTTAATGTCTAACCAATCTTTTATTTTGGATTGACATTTTTTGATATCATTTTCAAAACTGTTGTTTTCATTTTTGATGTTCTTAGAACTATGAAAAACTTATCATTTTCATTTTAATGCCAAACAATTTTTGAAAATTTTATAAACAATTTCAAGGTATTTCATAAAGGGCCTTGTCCAGGCGCAAGAAAATGACAAAAAGACAAAAAAAAAGAAAAAAGAATATGAGACACTTTTTATTGAAATCAAACTTCTTTTTACTGAATTCAGAACACTTTTTGACATTTCACATTTTTCTCATACACTTTGACTCCAATTCCAACACTAAACAATGCCTGAGGACACTCATAAGCATTTGCCTTCTTGAAAAAAAAAAAGGTGTTCTTAGAAAAGTTTCTCGAAGACAATTTTGGGAAATAGTTTTCCGTATCAATTTCATTACAAAAACTGAAAACAATACCAATGTACCCTTCCTTAACTTCTCTGATTCTAAATCACTAACAATTGGATCTCGTTGCAGGTCTTTTAATTCCAAAACTTAGCTCTAAAACAATACAACAGGCAGTGGGTGTTGTGGGTTGCATTATTATGCCTCACAACATGTTTTTGCACTCTGCTCTTGTACAATCAAGAGAGATTGACCGGAGCAAGACTGGCCGTGTTCAAGAAGCCCTAAACTACTACTCCATAGAGTCCACTGTTGCCTTCACAATCTCTTTCATGATCAATCTATTTCTTGCTGCCGTGTTTGCCAAAGCATTTTATGGTACCGACATAGCCAATAGTATTGGGCTCGTAAATGCGGGACAGTACCTTCAAGAGAAGTACGGGGGAGGGATACTCCCAATTCTGTATATTTGGGGTATTGGGTTATTAGCAGCTGGCCAAAGTAGCACGCTCACAGGTACTTATGCTGGGCAGTTTATTATGGGAGGCTTTCTAAATTTGAGGTTGAAGAAATGGCTTAGGGCTTTGATAACGAGAAGTTGTGCTATTATCCCAATTATGATTGTTGCTCTTGCTTTTGATGCCTCCGAGGACTCGTTAGATGTTCTCAATGAATGGCTTAATGTGCTTCAGTCGGTTCAGATCCCTTTTGCACTTATTCCCCTTCTTTGTTTGGTATCCAAGGAGGAGGTCATGGGTATTTTCAAAATTGGCCCGGTCCTCAAGGTACATTTTTACTCTCTCTCTCTCTCTCTACTATTGTGTTTAAAATGTTGTATTGTCTTTTTACCCATACATTTATGATCATCACAATAGTGTTTTTAACAACATTTGTTAATAACTCCTCTCATGCCATAGTCTTGTTACATCGAGATCATCTTGAATTTGTTACTTATAATTAGTGGACTAAAAGAGACAATATTCATTCCAAAAAAGATTACAATGATTAGGTTGTAGCTTTATTCAATTAAAAAGTTTATGGAAAATATTGATATTGAAACAATTTGAAAATGCAATCCTTCGGACTATATCAATATCTTCTTCTGAATTTGTTTGCTAATTTCTCTTAATTATTAATGAGCGCGGATCCTCGGCCGCCATTCTCAGCAGCCCTTCCCTACAGCCCTCATAACGACGTCGTTTTGGGGCAATTTTCAAAAAAAAAAAAAAAAAAAAAAAAAATACACACAAAACCAGAACAGAACCGAAATCTGAAACACCCAAATCCATTTCCCCCCCCCCCTCTTTCATACCCTTCAGATCTTCGTTTTCTTGTGAATCTGCCATCTTTTTTTTTTTTTTGATCTGGAGATGATGAAGATCTGTGTTGTTGTTGATGAAGATGTTGATATTGATGAAGATGGGGAATTAGGACAGATCCAGAGAGGAAGAGAAGAGGAAGAGAGAAGAGAAAGATCTGTGTTGTTGTTGATGAAGATGTTGATATTGATGAAGATGGGGAAGATGATGATGATGTTGAAGATGATGATGATGTTTTCTCTGTAGATCCACGCTAAATTTGTTGATGAAGATGATATATATATATATATATATCTTTATATCTATAAAAATTTACAATACATATATATATATATATAAGGTTGAAAAAATCTGGATTTGATTGTTGATGAAGATGATGATGATGTTGAAGGTGATGATGATGTTCAAAACTGAAGATGAAGGCAAACCTTGTTGATGAACAAAAATTTTTTTTTTTTTGTTGATGTTGATGATCTGGATCTGCAGAATTTTTTTTTTTTTTTTTTTTTTTTTTTGTTGATGTTGATGATCTGCAGAAATTCACTATTAATGAAGCATGAATGTTGGATCATAAACTGTGCATAATAGGCTTAATGTTGGATCATAAAATGTGCATATATATTCTTTGTCCGGTTTCAAACCATTTCCATTGATCTTGCTGAAGAGATGGGTATTCCCATCATTTACTTCCGAACAATCAGCGCTTGTTCTTTCTGGGCTTATTTTTGCATCCCTGAACTCATTGAAGCCGGCGAGGTTCCCTTTAAAGGTGTGTTTGCCTTTTGACTAAACAAACAAATAAAATTTTTGTTCTGTGTTATTTTTCTTACATTTTTTAGTCTTGATATATGTAGGAAACGATTTGGATGTACCAATACAAAGCATACCAGGCATGGATTTGGGTGTTTCAGATTTCGGTTCTGTTCTGGTTTTGTGTGTATTTTTTTTTTTTTTTTTTTTTTTTTTTGAAAATTGCCCCAAAACGACGTCGTTTTGAGGGCTGTAGGGAAGGGCTGCTGAGAATGGCGGCCGAGGATCCGCGCTCATTATTAATTGTCAATGAATGAGTTGATTTTCCATGTGTTTGTAAGCCTTCGTACATAGACTTTTTGCATAGATGGTGCATTTATTGGTGAGGTTGATCAATCTCTATTTTTTTGGTGATTTTATATCTTCAAAAGTTTGGTGTTCCGGTGATGTTGCTTTTGTTGCTAGCAATGGTAAAATGATAGACGAATCATTCCTTGGATAAACATTAGAGCATCTCCAACGGTAGTAGGCATTTTACCTATCTAAATATTTCTATAAAGTATATATTTTATTTTGCCTATCAACTGTTTTATGTTTTTACTCCAACCATACTCTTTATTTTAGCTATTTATCCAAATACTATTAATTTTATAGAATGACACGTCAACAACAAAGATAGAGGGAAATGATCTTAATGATTGAATACATTTTGCCTAGCGTTGAAGGCTAGCTACATGTAGCTAGTGAATATGAATTGAGCCAAAATGCCTAATCATATGCCTAGTGCATTGGAATTGAAAAAAGTGAATCACACTAGGCATTTTAACTAACAAGTATTATATGCCTAGTGCATTGGAGATGCTCTTAAGGATGCGGAATATTCAGACATATTTCCTAACAATTTATATTGACTTTCTTTGTTTTCGAGTATGAAGATTGAAGTTGATATGGTGTCTACTTGGTGCTATTTGCTGCAGATTAAATGGGCTGCTTACGATTTTTTTTTTAATTTGTGTCAGGCCGTTTGTTATAGCAGCTTATGTGGTAAGAGTAACTTAAATAAGATGATTATTCTAGTAGGAGGTGTTTGTAGATTCTACTTGTAGATTATCAACTTTTAACTTAGAATACAAGCAAAACACACACACGGAAACAATGGTTGATTAAATCAATGCTTGTATATTTCTCTCTCTATTTGCCATTGTTATATACAGGGTCTGTTTTACTATTGTTCCTTGATTGTGTTGCAATTCATAGTTCTTATAAAGCACAAAGTGAAAATAAATAAAGAAATATTTTTTCCGGCCCCCTTGACTTGAATGCTAGCTTGAGTTTTCAACTGAGAATGACTTTGTGGATTCACTCTTTATTTCTTTTTTCTTTTTTATTGGTAGATGGTTTCATGGCTCGTGGCCGCCTTGGTGATAGTGATCAACGGTTATCTTCTGCTGGAATTTTTCTATTCCGAAGTAAATGGATGGTTACTAGGCTCCGTCGTATCTGCTTTTACAGCTGCATACCTTGCATTTATCATATACCTCACAGCCCGAAGCATTACCTTTTCTAACTGGCTCGGCTTTTTACATACCAAGAGGATCACAAACACACGAAAATGAAAAGTAGTAATTTTTTTTACTTATTTTTACATGAAAGAAAAGAAAAGAAAAGAAAAGGCTGAGCAATTGCTATCCGAATGTAGTTTTATTTGCCTATGAAACATGCGAAGCAGTGTATGATTCATCATAAATTGCAGAAATGTTGTCCTTGGAGTAAATAATTCAATGTTCTTGGCTTCTTCAACCTCTGATATTAGTGAATTCATCTCTCCCACTCTCGCATAATTTATATGTGGTTTCATGTAATATGCATGTTAATTTTGTGTTGAGCTTGTTATGCATTCCTCATTATTTTCCCAGGGAAGAATTTTCTTTCAGGCAGCTGGTGGAAAGGAAAAAGCAAATCATGGAAAAAGAATTTTCTTGTTGGGTTAAAAATCCAAATTTATCCCACATATTTCAATAATTCTTCAATTTTTCGCGAACATTACAAATAATTCTCAAATATAAACATGTTCAAAACCTTAAATATTTTAAACATATTTAATAAAACTAATTACATGATTAAGAAATTTAACAATAAAAATTCAGAATTTATTTTGTTAGTAAGTTCAAATTCTGTTTTTTTTATTTTTATTTTTAATTGTCCCAGATTAATATTTATAAACACAGATTTAGCTTAATAGAACTGAGTTTTAAGCGTCAATTACAAGTTCATTCTAAAAACTAAAATTGTATTTTTTTCTTTTTATACATCAAAATTCACAAATAAAAAGAAATGTTGACGATATTAGATGTATGTCTAGTTCTTTTGATTACTTCAGGATTATCAAGGTTCCTAGGAGAAGCTTTGTAATGCCAGGTTACTGGCTGACCATGCACGTTGTATAACTTTTGTTTTTATATGTTCATGCTGTGTTCTTCCTTAAAAATAAAAAAATAAAAATAAAAAAAATGTTGGAACATTTGACTATCTAATGAAGTGTAACGATTGTAATCGCGGACTTAGACTATGGTTTGGAGTACGCTAGGGCCATCCACTCAGTTTATAGAATATTATGATTTCAATTTTTTAAAGGAAATGGGTTGAGAATCCTTTTTCTTTGACCCCACTACTCTTAATGTATTGAAATTGGCTAATTTTTTATTTTTTGTTTTTTTTTTCCTCCTATTACCCACTGACACCTGTTTGTGGAGGTTGTAGAGGTTAAGGAAAAAAAGAGTCTCTATCATTTCTGTTTTTTAAATTCTTTTGAATTTATCAAAAGATTTGTATCAAACTAACAAACAAAATCCAAATTTATCCCACATATTTCAATAATTCTTGACTTTTTTCTTCTCCAAATATTACAAATAATTCTCAAGCATAAACATGTTCAAAAGATTAAATATTTTTAATATGAAAAAGTCTCACCAAAGAAAAAAAATTTAAAAGTGAAGTGAGTCCCATTAAATTTGTGCTTTGTGACAATTTTTTTAAATTAAATTTGTGAAGTGAGTCCCACTAAATTAGGGTTTCACTTAATAAATACAAATAAACTAACCGCATGATTAAGAAAATAATGTATACCAAACAAAATTTATACTATTATATTAAATGAAACCCTAATTTAGACTCTTGAAGCTTTTACTACCTCACGTTCCCTCACATATCTCACCCTGCACAACTCTAGACTTTCACTCCCACGTTTTCATCCCAACCAATCTGATTCTCCTTTTCTAACTGTTTCCACCTTTTCACCCCCGACAAACACCTTTGCATCCCATGTGTCCTTCATATTACACTTCATGGAATTCTCATTTTCTTCTTCCAGGTAAAATCATCGTCAATAACATTTTTAGAACATTTAATTTTCCGAATATTTATTTATTTACAATTGGTGTCAATTTTGTGATAATGATTTAATTGAACAGTAGTTTGTGGTGGTTTGACTATGAAGTTGGGCTTTAACGTCAATGGCGGAAGTCAAGTTTGTTTTTTTATCCCACGTGTTCCTCCGTTCTGTTATGCTTCAAGCAAAAGTATAAAAATTATCATTATTTGGTATTTTTTTTTATATAATTTTTTTATATTATTAGTATGTAGAATATGAATTGAGTACTGTAAAAAATTTTTTTCCTTCCTCCAGTTCTCTTTCAATTTCTTTTTAACTGAAACTTTTTTCTTCAATTTTGCTCAATTTTTTTAAAAAAATTTTATTACTTTATTATGATGTATCATAAAAATTATGATGAACCAATTCTTCTTCTCTTGAACTCTTTTTATGAATTTTTTACATTATTAGTTTTTTTTTTTAACAATTATGGTATACAAACAAGATTACTATTCCTCTTCGAAGGTAAATGATCTAAAATTCATTAATTTTTATATTCTCAGTAATTGAAATTTTTGTTTAGTAATTTTTTTTCATATAAATTTTTGTTCATTATTATTCTAAACTATAAATTCTATTTAAAAAAAAATAATTAGAATTAATAGGTTTATTTATGTTTCAAATATTCTCAATGATTGTTTATTATTTTTAAGTTTTTTTGGGTATAAATTCTATTTTTTTTTAAAAAAAAATTCTATAATTGTTTAAAAGTTTTGAATTTGTTTATTTTCTTTCGTATAAATTCTTTAGTTGTTTAAGAGTCTTGAATTTATTATATTCTCAATTATAGAAAATTTTGTTTATTTTTTTATTTTTTTACTATAAATTCTGTTAAGTAATATCACTCTTCTTGGCCAATCTTTTCAAAATTTAAATTTAAGAGCACATCTTATTGATTATTTATTTATATATATAAAATCACATCTCAGTGATTGTTTATTTTTTATTTTTATAATTTAATTTTGTTCATTATTATAATAAAAAAAATTTCAAGCTGCTTAGCCACATTGTGCTATTGGGGACAATTTTTTTCAACTTGCTTTACCTCATAATGTATATATATATATATATATATATGTTGTGAAAATTATTAAATATCGTATATTTTGAAAGGTTTATATATATATATATATATGTAAATATATCATGTTGTACATATTTTATTTATGAAATATATTAAAATCAAATGTTATATTACAATACATTATATTATACTCATGATACATATATGTTATTAAAAAAAATATAACATAATGGCATGGTTTGGCATGTGAGTTTGGATAAGTTTGGGACTATTTTAGCCACAAAAAATAAAATAGGTTATTTTAGCCATAACAAACAAAACATCACATCCAACCCATAATCATTACACTCTTCTCTCACAAAAAAGTCAAAAAACCTTTCACAAACCAAGCTTTTTAGCCCAGGCTAAAATAACCAAAAAAGCCAAAAAACTAAAAAAACCAACTCACTTCCCAAACCAAGCTAATATAACTTTTTCTAAATTTACAGACGCAACGTGTTTGTCCTCGACTGCTAGTTTAATATATACAAACTCACACTAATCAAAAGTCAATAATTTGCATCTAACCCATGGGCCTAATTCGCTACGCGTAAGGATCCTCTAGAGTTAATCCTCTAAAGTGATCTCCTAAAGTGCCTGATCGGACGGTTGAGAATGAAACTCACCAAAACGACGTCGTTTTGGTGAATATTTTCAAAAAAAAAATAAAAATAAATAAATATTAGATTCGGGGATTTCAAACTTCCCCCCATATGAAGAACTATACAGACAACGACGGGAAGAAGCGAAACGAGAGAGCAAAGAAGAGTTAGAGAGGCCGATACCTGCATCCCGTCGCCGCCGTCGTGCCGTCGGCACTGTCCTGCCGCCGCCGTGGCTGTTGCCCCTGCTCCAGCCGATTGAAACGTATATAGGTATAGTTTTTACATGCAATGTTTAAATATATGTTTTAATTTCGATTTTGTTTTTTTGGTCTCTTCTAAATCAATCCCAGATGAATTTCAATGAGCTGGTCTCTCTAAATCAATCCCAGATGTTTTTTTGGTCTATTCGATTTTGTTTTTTTTACACAACTTATGGTTCTTACTTATTTTTTTTACAAAACCAAACAAAAGCAGTTTATTGACTTGAGTTTTAGAATTAAAACATATAATCATATCTTTGTAATTTTAGACATTTGGTACAGAACATGAATGAGACGGGCTTCTGTCATGTGCGAAATTTCGGGTTACTGGTTACAGTTGGGTATATAAACATATAATGACATTTGGTCCAGTTATAATTTGGGCATTAGACGGGCTTTGTTTACATACACCCGCTAGATTAGTTCCTCATTTTTTTCTTGCAAACATTGCGTGAAAATTGGAAGATTAAAATCAAGATTGTAGTCGCGTTCTAGTCATGTGCGAAATTTCTGTACAATATCATAACTGGACCCTATCTGTAAATGCATCATTTTACAAGAAGGTCATAAAGCCTTTCCTATTAGGATCAAGAATGAGAGTGTTTATTAGATAGCCCTATGGTTGAGAACATAAATTTTTTCTGCCTCATCTGTGTTGTGCTGAATATTGCTCAATCCCTATGATAATAGATATATAGACAATAGTTTAGATATGTATATAGATTTAGAACAATCCTTGGAGAATTTGATTATTTAGAACAGTAGTTTAGATATATATATATATATATATAGATTTAGAACAATTTTATTATGAATTTGATTATTTTGAACAAATATTCTTTGTGATTATATATATATATATATATTATATAGATTTATAGACAGTTTAGGTACTTCCTAGAAAAATAATCTTTTTTTTTTTTTTCTGAATTTAACAATGAATACCTGTTGCAGTGAACATCTTAAAACCACACTGTGATACATAACAAAGACCATAATTTAGTTTGTATTATTCAGTTTGTTATTCATTGATTATCTTATTCAGTTTGTATTATTTTGTAAACATAATTTACAGTTTTTATGCTAATATTGAGCACTTCTTTATTTTTTAAGTGACTTGGCACATGGATATGGAACCTAACAATCATGAGAATGACGGGGTGAGTGTGATTGGAAGCCTAGAGTTCGCATGACATTTGGTACAGAACAAGAAGCATATGATTTCTATAATACTTATGGAGAAAGGTTGGGCTTTAGTATTAGAAGGGGTTATGTAAACAAGAGCAAAGAGGGGCAAATCACTTTAAGGCAATTTGTTTGTAATAAGGAGATTTCGGATTGTCGACAAACGAGATCCACTAACAAAAAATCCTAGGCAGGAAGTAAGGATTGGTTATCAAGCCCGAGTTGTCATTAAGTGGGATAGGAATATTCAGAAATTTTTTGTTAGTGATTTTGTTGAACAACATAATCATATCTTTGTACCAGCAGAATGTACGCATATGTTACCATCCCAAATGAAGATATCTGAATCACAGGCAACCGAAATAGATTTAGCCGAAAAATCTGGAATCCGTCTTAATGCTGCATTTGAGCTCATGGGTAATGAAGTTGGTGGAAGAGAGTCATTTGGGTTCACAAAACTGGACCAAAAAAATTATTTGAGAACGAAGAGGCAAAACAGTTTAGCATATGGGGAGGCAGGTAGCATTTTGTAATATTTTCATGACAAATCATTGGAGAATCCATCTTTTTTTTACTCGGTCCAATTAGATAACGAGGAGCAGATTACAAACATATTTTGGGCCGATGCTCAGATGATCATGGATTATGGGCAATTTGACTTTCGACACTACTTACAAGTTAAATAGTGCACATAGACCATTTGTGTCTTTTGTTGGATTTAACCATCATAGGGAAACTGTGATATTTGGTGCAGCTTTGATGTATGATGAGACCGCCGATTCTTTTGTATGGCTTTTTAGAAGATTCTTGGAGGCAATGTCAAGTAAGGCTCCAAAAACAATTTTTACGAATCAGAATGCTGTAATGGCTAAAGCCATACCTATTGTCATGTCTAACACAACCCACCGCCTTTGCACTTGGCATTTGATGCAAAATGCATTAAGGCATGCAAATTCTATCTTCAAGGATAAGGCGGTGAAGGATAAGGTGATGAAGAGTGTTTTATCCACGTTTATGTACGACATTAAGGATGAGGAAGAGTTTACGTTAAAATTGGAGGAAATGCTTGACAAGTATGAAGTAAGAGATAATCATTGGTTGAAGTTAACATTTGGGGTCAAGGAAAAATGGGGTTGGCCATATGTTAGAAATGCATGGGGTGCGGGCATAAGTAGCACCCAACTTAGTAAATCCTTTAATGCTTTCTTGAAGGATTTCATTCAGTCTGATCATAACTTAATGCAATTTTTCATGCATTTTGATCGAGTTCTTTCTGAGAAGAGGTACAAAGAGTTATAAGCCGAATATGCTCTATGCCAAAAGTTGCCAAGGGTGAATATTAAAGTGAAGATTATGGAGCAAGCTGCAGATGTTTACACAAATAAAATTTTTGAAGAATTTCAGGATGAGTATGTCAAGTCCCTTGAAGTCAACATTGAAGAAATTGAAAATGTTGGTGAGAGTACCATTTATACGGTTCTTGATAGTGATGGTATAAAGGTGAGGAATGTGAGGCAGGAGTGTGATGATTCGGTCACTTGCAATTGTAGGAAGTTTGAAATGAAGGGCATTTTGTGTAGTCATTGTTTGAAGATCCTTAGAGAAAGACTCAAATTCAAAGAGATTCCTTCACAATATATTCTGAAGAGATGGACTAAAAAAGCAAGATCTGAAAATGTGAAAGATAGGTGTGGGCATGATATTCAGGTTGATGTAAGATTGCATCAAACTTCACGTTATAGGTCATTGATGGCAATATTCAGATCAGTAGCGTGTAGAGCTTCTGAAAGTGAGGAAACATATAATTTGACGGTCGAGAAAGCGGATGAATTAACTACAGACATTGAAACCATGTTAAGCGCAATATTCAATATGCCTTGTTTAGATACTATTCAACAAGAATGCCCCCCCCAACACATGCCCCGAAAGCTTTGAAGTGGATGGTGTAGCGGATAAAAATGTAGTTCAAGCAAAAGGACTCAAGAGAAGAGAGTGCACTAGCAAGGGACGAAGGCGGACAAAAGGTGGTTTGGAGCTTGCGTTGGCAAAGAAAAATAAAACAAGTTCACATAATACTTCTCAAACTTCCATGTCTGTTACTCCTCAAACTCCTCCCTTATTTTCGGTAAGTGCTCCTGAAGCACCTCCCTTATTTCCTCAGTCGGCTCCTTTATTTTCAAGTGCTCCTCAACTTTGTCCATTCTCGCCGAGTGTTCCTCAAGTTAGAGCTTCTTCGGCTCAATTTATGTATCTCGCCTATGATGTAAGTTGGTTTAATAAAAAGTTTTAGTAGGGATTTGTAGGTGACCATTATCATTTTAAATTGATATGTGTTTGTTATTGTTGCAGCCAAGTTTTCTTCATCACAATATGCATTTTTCAATGCTATCGATGTATTCCGTCCATGGAACTTATCAAGCATTGCTTAACAATGCAAGTAGTTATCACTCGCAAGCTTCAAATAGTCCCGCATGTAGTCAAGTAATTTATTTTTCACCTTTCCTCTTTTATTTTGTCATTCATTCATTTAAAGTTCCATTTTATTTTATGGTTCCTTTGATGTAATATTATTTTATTTTTTTTGTAGGTACTATATGGTCGTGGTCGTGGTCGTGGGCGTGGACATGGGCATGGGGATGTGGATCACATGCCAACATCATAGCGTTATTTTGTTTTGGGAATTTTTGTGAATTTTTTGTTGGATATGTAATATTCAAAACCTTTCATTAAACTGTTGCTAAAAATTTGTTGACACCATCCCTGAAATGTTGTTGAAATTTAGGTTCAATTGTTGCTTAAATTTTGATGAAATTTCTGTTCAAATGTTGCTTGAATAATGCTGAAATGTTGCTGAACAGTTGATGAACAATGTTGACATGCTGCTTGAACAATGTTGAAATGCTGAATTTATGCTGAATAATGTTGAAATGCTAAATTTATGTTGAAATAACAGGTTGCTGAATTTGTAGTCGAATAATGCTGAAATGTTGCTGAATAATACTGAAATAATGCTAAAATTTCTGTTCAACCTGTTTCTATTGTGGGACTTGTATCTCTATTTATTTATAACATTCATGTCATGTAAGTAGCAGCTCCTTTTAGAAGTTATTTGCTTGTTTGTTTGGTTTTATCCAAGAAAATCATCACCTCTGTGCTGGTTTTCTGTCATAATCAGGTTTCTTTTTTTGTTTCTGTTTTCCCCCCCTCCCCTTTCGGTCTGTAGCAAAGTAGTTAAATATGCTCAATTGTGTCATTTATGTGGTAACGTAAACATGTCTAGTGAGTAGTTTATCAGACATAACTCCTATGTTCTCATTTACTCTACTTATTCAGGTTTATTGATCATAGTGGGTATAAATTTGGTGTAGCTCTGTGTCATTGTGCATGGTCAAAAACAAGCAAAAAGAGTCTGCTTTCATTTTTGTTTATCTGGTAGGATATCATGTGCAATATGTTACATGTCAAAGTTTAAGTGCAATCTGTGTGATCTTTGAAGTTCCAAGGTCCAGTACTCATTCTCTAATTTTATTTATTATGTTTTCCCAGAGTGCTAAATGCATCTTACATCTTTTTGTCAATATAAATATGTTATATTAGTAAATGAGTTCCTAGTTTTTTCTGAAATAAATATTTGAAATAAATATTTTTGTTAAAATGTTGGTCATGAACAACCTGAATTTTAGAAACCTGTTATACAGCATTGAACATTTCATACAACATTTTCAAAGCATCACATATAATACAAACTGTTAAGCAACCAACATAATTCAAAAGATTTCACACACTGTTCATAATCAATATCCACTTTAAAAATTCAACACATTTCATCGCAAAGAAACCTGTTATACACCTTCAACCTGTTCAACATGTTCATTGAACACCTTGTTATTCAACTTGTTCAACCTGTTCATTGAACACATTTCAATAGCTCATGTTCAACCTGTTAATCAATATACTTGTTTTTTTCAAACCATCACATATAATACACACTGTTAAGCAACCAACATAACTCAATAGATTTCACAAACTGTTCATTCAACACATTTCATCTCAAACAAACCTGTTATACACTTGTTTTTGCAAGCCATCAGATTTTGAAGCACCAAAAAAAAAATTACAAAACAAGTAGAAAAGTAGATTACATTCATAGCATGTTCGAAAACCTAACAACTGAGTCATTTACATGATAAAGTACAAAAATACACAAAATACAATGACATAAGTCATTGCCTTGAACATCTTCTCCATCCTTTGAAGCCTTCTATCATGCTCACCAAGCTTTCTCCTTAGATCAGTAATTTCTTCTGTTCTTGAATCTGTCTGAGGTCCAGCATTGGTTGAAGTTGATGAGGTAATGTCGTCGTCGTCGTCATCATCTGCGAACTACCTGAAGTAATTGCAGTGGTCGTTCGTAGACTACAATGGACAAGAATCAATCTATATAATAAGGCAAGAGGGATTTTGAAAATGTCTTTAAATGTATGTGAGATACATTTGGTTTTAAGGGCCAAGATGAATCCTGAGTTTAGATCAACGGCCAAGATGAATCAGAGATACATTTCCCACCCGTTTGAGTTCATCTCTCCCTCTCTCCCACGTTCTCTTCAGCTCCCTCTTTCCCACGTTGTCTGTCATAGTGTCTCTCATCACCACAGCCATTGAAGACCCTTCGAACCCTTCGATACCCACCCTCCTTCTTCGATACCCAACCCTTCGATACCCACCCTCCCTCTTCGCTACGCTACTCCTCCTTCCCTTACAACCCTTCTCTTCGACCTGACCGAGGTTGTCACCGACCGAGCCTCCCTCCATCCGACGATCGAGTCTCTCGCCTGACTCGCTTCTCGCCTCTCAGTCCCGCCGGACTCTCTTCTGTCGACGGATCTGTCTTCTCTCGGCTCTTTCTCTCCGACCAGCCCGATTCTGTCCACCGACTCCAACCTACAGGTATATAACTACAAATTGAAATCTGCTGTTGTTGTAGAATTAGTTTTTTTTTTAGGATTTTTTTAAGGGGGCAAAAAAAAGAAAAGTTAAATCTGTTGTTGTTGTTGTAGAATTTGGGATTTTTTTTTAGGGTTTTTTTGTAAGGGAAAAAAAAAAGAAAATTGAAATGTGTTGTTGTTGTAGAGTTTTGTTCAAATTTTTTTTTTTTGTGACTTATTGCTCCTCTGTGGTGTGGATGTTCTTTGTTATCAGGTGGATACGCTGCTGGATACTATAGTTCTATCCATTAATCCTTATAAATTTTACTGCGTATTTTTCATGGGTTCTTTTGTGCTTTTATGTATATCAGCATATGTTTGTCAATTGAATGGGTGGGCTTTTATGTATATCAGCATATGTTTGTCATATGTTTTTCATGGGTTCTTTTTTGCTTTTATGTATATCAGCTTTTATGCTTGAATGAAATTTTATTCAATCAATCCCCCCCTTGCCTTTGAATTCGCATCATGCCTTGAAATTTTATTTTAGCTTATTTTTCATGGGTTCTTTTGTGCTTTTATGTATATCAGCATATGTTTGTCAATTGAATGAGTGGGCTGAAATGTTGAAGTTAATTCTGGTTTAGTGATTGAAATTGGACTGTTTACCTGTGAAATTTCATTCAAATTGCAATCTTCTCACCCTTTCAAACTTTTTTTGGAACAGTGATCTACGAAAAAAAAAAAAACCCAGAAGTTTACATTGCATATATAATTCAAGAGGTGAATCTACCCCATCAAACTAAAAATCTAGCATTTTTTTTTGGCTTATTGGTTTTGGACATTGAGGTTTAGGTAAGTATGCTTGGAGTTCAATTTTTTTTTCTTTGTTCTTTGTTCTTTGTGCATCATAAGTAATTGTAAATTGTAAAATATTTAGCTTATTTCACTTTTGATTTTGAGATAAGAATACTTTTTGTTGGGTTTTCATGTGTTTATTGATGTGTTGCATTTATGTTAATGTGTTTGTTTTGGAATTGAATTTGTGAACTTTCTTCTCCCTCTGCATTGTAAATGTATGATGAAATGCTTAATGAAATTTTATTTTAACAATAAGTTACATCAATCCCCCCCTTGCCTTGAATTCGCATCATGTCTTCATTTGATGGATTTATGGAAAGCCCACCTCTTTTCAAAGTATTAGTAAATATGTCAACCAAACAACAGATATATACATGTCTTCAATTTGTGTTTATTTGATTGCATGAAACTTCTCTTGAATCGATAGCCTCACTTTACTTTTTAATTTCTCTCTCTCTCTCTCTCTCTCTCTCTCTCTCTCACTCACTGTTGGTTGATTTTAGGTTTTTATATCTAGATTGATGGATCATACTATTTTCTTTTATTTTTGTTTGTGTTTAATTTCCTTATATTGGGATTGAAGAGTTTCTTTGTACATTGATGTTTTGATTATTGGAATTGTTGGGCTTCAAGGTCGTTTCTTTGTTTCCGGAGTGGTATACTTCAACTGCAAAATTGAGAAAGGACAATCACTAATTGTTAGTTGTTATTTTGTGTTCAAATGTGGTGAGGTAGAAATTAACTTATATTCTCATAGAAAACTGCAAAGAAAACTTTTCAACTTATATTCTCATAGGCATTTTCATTTCAGTAGAAATTAACTTCAAATTCTTGATGCTTGCACTCCTAATAGTTTACATGGAAATTCAGTATTAACTCCTTCAGTGTTAAAAAGAAAATTCTTAGTCATTAAGAAGTCTTGACTGATAATGCTCTTGAGATTTCATATACACATAAGCTAGAATGTTCTATCCATTAAAGCTTTATTTCAATTTATTTGGAAGTTGCAATATGAATCTGTTACCTTTTGATCTTATTAATGTTATTTAAATATGAGAGGCATCATATTTTTCTGTACCTTGCATATTGCTAGACCATGGCCTACCGAATGTGGTTGCACACAACCCTCACGGAAGAGCCAAGGGCAAGGGTCTGAAACTCCCATCCCATCCATCATTGACCACCTCTCTCAAACTTTCTGAAACTCTCCTATTCTCCCTACCAATAATTGCAACAAAGCTATAAAAAAATTCAATTAAAAAATATATAAAATGAAAATCTTTGATCCTTTGCCATAAAATGAAAATCTTTCTTCAATAAAGCTCAAGTTTTTAGTTATTTTATTCTTTATTTGGTTTCATATAAATGAGTGTGTTTTGAGAAGAGTTAGACCGAATGTGTGTGTTTTAAAATTTGAAATTTGAGAAAATGAGAGAGCGAGAAAGGACCGGCTGTGGGTGGGTGGGTGGTGCAGAGTTTTAGGCTTATTTTTTTATTTTATTTTATGTGTGGGGCTCTTGGGCGCATGTATAATTTGACCTCAAAATTTTTTTTTAACAAATTATATTTTAATTTTTTTTTGTTAGAAATGTGATACAGAGAGAGGGAGTGTGTTTTGTGAGTGTGTGTGTCAGTGAGAAAGGGACGAGAGGAAGAGAGAGAGAGTGTGTGTCAGTGAATGTGTATTGTTTTTATTTAAAAAAATAAATCTAAGCCGTTTATTTTTTTATAGGTGGCGTGGCTCTATCTGAGCCGTTGCCCGGAGGGAGAGGCTAGAGAGGATCCGGACTCTTCTTATGGATGGGTAGCACTACACCATTTTTTAGAAATATATATAACAAAGTAGTTGACTCATATCAATAGTAGTATCAACTCCTCTTATATACCAATGAATTGAAATTCATTCTGTTCTCATCTGCAAATCCCAATTCCTCAAATCTAAGCATAGTTCAATTCCAAGTCTGGTGACTCTTCTCTGCATAACAAAACCATGCAACTCAAAGGTAATACTCTCTCTCTCTCTCTCTCATAGTAGTAGCAGCAGCAGCAGTAGTAACAATATTCTCTCAAATTCTATCTTTAGATGGGCATATCCTTGCACACATCCTGGCTGCAACCTCCATTGGAGTCATCTCTACCACTGCGTTTCACTACTACCATCGACAAAAGCCCCAAAAACAGTTGGAAGATCAAACCATAGTTCCATTGTTAGACAAGAATGAGTCTGGTCGTGTTGCCAAACTTGAAAGATTCTCCAATCATGTTGGTAAAAATCTATTCATCTCCATTCTTCTTTTCTTCTTTTTTTTTTTCATAATGTTTTTCTACTTTACAACAACTAAAATGTTTTATTGTTTAGGATTTGAAGATGGAAGTGAATGCCCCCAACTTTGCAAATTAGCATATGAGTACCTCAAAAAATCCAAAGAGTGTGAGAGTACTATCTATGAGTATTTTGCTGATGAGCCAAATGTTGATGAGCTGCATGTGAAGTTGGTTGAGGAGTTTGATAGGTGCATCCTTGCCTACTTTGCATTTCATTGGAGCCAAGCTTCTCTCATGATCAGTCAGGTAATCGAAAATTTTACTTCAAAAATTAGTCAGAAAAAATATTGAATTGAAAACTCTACTTCAAAAATTAGTCAGAAAATATTGGAGTAGTTGAGATTCATTTTAAATTAGGTCCCACTATATGTGTGTATGTTTTTATAAATGTTTCAACAACAATATTAGGTAATTGGAAAATTTAATTAGAAAATTACAATTTTTTATTTTAATGATGGAGATTCATTTCAGGTTGGGCTTTCTGATGTTTCAATTGCTGAATTTTCATTTATCCTTGAAAATCTTTCATTCATTCTCTTCTTCTTCTTCTTTTATTTTATTTTGGGAATGTGTGAATTGCTGGTATTGAGTATTGATTCTGATAAGAAAAAGTTAAAGGACTTTTTTTTGCTGGATACTAGGGTTTTGTTTATGGGTCATTTACGTTTTTTTAAAATCAATCTAATACATTTTAGTTCACTGGAAACTCCCACAGCTTTTGAGTTTGTGAATTTTTTTTCAAAAAAAAAACAGGGATTGGTCAAAACCTCCCACTTGAGGGCATTGTAAAAATTATATCTGATAACATTGTATTTTCCAGTGATGCAATGTTGATGTGATAAAATTGTCACTTGGCTGGTTCTGTTTTTTGTTAAATAGAATGACCATTGTATTTTTTTATTTTTTTTTGGGCATTGTAAAAATTAACTCAACTAACTGGTTGGGGGTTGAGGGAAGGTTTTTACTAATCCCATAAGTCTGAAATATTGAATTCTCGTGATCCCACAGATTTTAGAAGATAATAAGCCTGAAGATATGCAGGTAAGGATGTCTAAAACCTACCTTTTTTTCCTTCGTGTCTTTTCATTTTTGTGAGGTTCCCATTAAAGTGTTTACATTCTTTGCAACAGGTAAATCCCTCTAACTCTAACTAATTAAATTATTTATTCCCTCAAGTCTTTTTATTGGCTGTTGTAAACTCCCACAACTTCTGAGTTTATGAAACTTCCACAATTGTTTGAGTTTGTGAATTTTTTTTTCAGATAACATTGTATTTTCCATAACATAATCAAATCCAATTTTTTGACTTTCAGTGGAAACTCCCACAGCTTCTGAGTTTGTTAAATTTTTTAAGTTTGTGAAACTCCCACAATTTTTTTAGTTTGTTAATTTTTTTTTCAGATAACATTGTATTTTCCAGTGATACAGGGTTTGGTCAAAACCTCCCTCTTGAGGGTATTGTCAAAATTATATCTGTTAACATTTTATTTGGTTTCTGTTTTAGTCAACCAACACTCACCCCCTCAAGAATTCAAGTTTCTTTTTCAGTATGTGTACTTTTCTGATAATTGTTCGAATTAGTGAGAGAAAGCTGAAAGGTAAATTGGGTTTTTTTAGGATAGCGAGTATGATTTTATTTTATTTTATTTTTTAGTTTGTAAAACTTTTCTTTTTTTTCTTTTTTTTTTAATTTGCTGCTCATTTATTGCTGTCAAACTAAATCCGTGAATTTGAGAGGCCCATTGAACTTTGTGGCTCATCGCATTCAACATTCCCTTCAAAATTGTGTCAGACCCCTTGAAGAATCAACATTAATACAGAACTCTCTCTCTCTCTCTCTCTCTCTCTCTCTCTCTCTCTCTCTCTGATACCCTCAATCTTTATTGTTTTCATCTTCAGTAATATCATAGCTTCATTCAATTGAAATGTGTGAAGAGAATAGTCCAAGTACAAATTAGAACAAGAGACACTCTATGAATTGAAGTTTATGGGTTCTTCTGGGTCTGCAATTCAATATGAATACTAGGTTATACAACATTTTTGCTTCTGGGTATTGAATAGTGAAGACCGAATTTACTTTGATGGGTGTTCTGCTAATGAATTTGGTTTTTTTTTTTTTTTTTTTTAATATCAGCTACTTATGACAAGGAAGGTTTCGACTAAATTTAGACGTTTTAGGCATTTTAATCGGATGTGTTTTGCTTATTTTTGAAGTAACTGGGTTTGATTTCTATTTGTTGCTCAAAATTGTGAAGTGGGAAATTTAGGGGAAATTTATGTTCTTCTCGGATTCTCTTACCTTTTCGGGAAGAAAGCGGGGATGAAGAGCTTTCTGTTCTTCCTAGGCACACCAAAGTTATTGTAACAGGAAACAACAGAACAACAGAACAAGGTGTCGTCAAGAAGGCTGTTGGTCTTGGTGGTTGGCATTGGCTGGTAATTTTCTTTTTGACCTTTACACCACTTTATCCTCTATTCATTTGACTTTAATCATATCATTGCTATTTTAAATTCTTTTGCCAAGTCACATTATTGTTATCTTTCTAGCTTTTTCAATTTCTAAGGCCTGTGGTGCTCTCTTGCCAGGTGCGATTCCTGAGTTTGAGCTCCTATTTCCCTTCTATTGAATGTAAAGAAATAGAAGTGAAAATCATCCAAATTTAAAATTTTGTTCTCTCACTAAACATCTGTATTATCAAACATATATCTATATAATAAGGGAAGAGGGTTTTTGGTGTTCTGTTTGTGCATTCTTATCCCAATTTTTATTTATTTATTTTTTTATGTAGCTTATGGGTTCGGATTTAATTTTTTAAAAAATTTTGGGTCTGAAATGTATCATGATTGGCAATGAGCTTTTACTTTGTTCACTTATTCTTTATTCTTTATTTTTATTTTTCCACAAATTTAATATCCCAATACAACATCAAGGAACCGGCAAGGACTGCTAAATATGTAGCTGAAGTGTTATTTGGGGTTAGACCCAAATGTTTCTCTACTGAATGGAACCATTAAGAGCACTACAATTTATATATAGAAAAATTAATGTGGTTTAAATTCATTATGGTTGTAGTCTTCACATTACCTAGAATCAATTTGCATATTGATTTTGTATGCATGTTTTTCTGATGTACATGGAATTACTGTCGTATTTAATTTAGTTTTGGGATCTTTCCAATTATATAACTCTCCATAAGAAAATGATGTTTTATTTTAGATATTTAAATTTATTATTAGCAACACATTTAATTATCTATTTCTTGGCGAATTTTAATTGAAAGAACAAGAATTTTGTTTACGAAAGATAGAGGGTAACTCTTCTAGATTAATGTTAAAGACTTGCACTTTGGAATTTACAATTCATTTGCAATGACATCGCAATGGAGTTGAGTTACATGATTGAATTTGTAATAAATCAAAAGTTAATATGTAATTTGTCATATCATTACAAATAAAATTAGAAGAGATTGTTTTTTATTGGTGTGAATTCTTTTTCCAATTATTATTATTTTGTTTGTTTGCTTGTTTTTTTTTTTTTTTTTTTTTTGGGACGTATACATTGACCACTTCCCATCATTTCTCCCCTTATTTTATTAAGGGTAGCTCTAATTTAATGGATAAATAAAAAATATTGGAAATAGCATATTAGTTGCTTTTTAAGAACAATAATTAAGAAATTGAGGTGATTCACCTACAAAGTGGCTTATCAAATAATGTCAGCTACTTCATACGTTAAAAAATACTAAGAAAAATAATATATAGATCAAGAATTCAAACACAAAACAAATGTTAATAAAGTAATGTATGTTTTAAATTCACTTCACATGTGAATTCGACTGTAACCGAGGTAAACCACACACTATTTATTTTTATTTTTTTTTGATATACTATTTAAGGCTATATTTGTTTGGGTATACTACATAATTTCTCTTAAGTAGTTTTATGAAAAATCATCTAACCTTTGTAGGTCGATTGATTGATCCTGAACATTTTTGGCTATTTGATCACAACTTTGAGACACTTTTCATAAAACATTTTTATGATCGTTAACACTTTTGCAACACATAGACTGTAATATAAGAATTTTATTAGATAGTGCCTTCAGGCACGGGCAATCTCTGTTATTTTTTAAAAAGGTGTTATTTTTAAAATGAAACTGGTATTTGATGAATCTTTTTTCTCTTTGTTTCACTTTTTCAGGTTGGTGATGATATACGGATGATGATCCAAGTTAGGTTTTTTTTCCAATCAATTTGTTTCGTATGAATAAAAATTTCAGCATCGACAACCACCCTCCCTTCGAACTCGCACTCGCACTCGCAAGGTTCGATTTCTGCCTCTCCCCTTTCGTAGATCAGTTTATTACTTCTTTTAATTAATTTCAATAAATTTCTTGATTTCTAATTTCGTAGATCAGTTTATTGCATTCCAGTAGATCAGTTTATGGCTATGTCTGGTTTGTCTATATGGTTGCAACACCACCACCGCTGCTCATCATCACTACTGCCGCTGTTGATGCAAAACCCATTTCATGCTCAAACAGAATGTGTTCAAGGAAAGCTTCAAGTAAAATTCTTCAATACTTTGAAATAGACCACAGCTCTATTCATACTTTTTTTATTTTTTTATTTCTCAATCAATAAGTAACTAATTATAAATACGAAAAATATTTATATTATCAAACAAATCACTAACTCATACTTTTGTACAATATTATTACTATTTTTTTAAATAAGTTTTAAACATCCAATACAGACTCAACACAATGTATGCTACAACACTATGGATTGGGAATCAGATCACAGTGAACATTTTGAGTTGTGTATTGTATGTGTCTGTTTGAACCTACATGGAAGGAAGCACATGCGAATTTGGGACAGTGACTGCATACCCTTTCTCTTTCTTTTGATTTTTTAAGTATCTACTGTATTGTTCTACATGCTAATTTTGTAATTAAGTTCTGATGTCAAACTTAAACATTTCAATTGACTTAAACCCACTTCATATTGTATTGTTTTGCATGCTACATCCTTTCAATTTTCTCCCACA
This sequence comes from Camellia sinensis, assembly GCF_055761805.1. Lineage (NCBI taxonomy): Eukaryota > Viridiplantae > Streptophyta > Magnoliopsida > Ericales > Theaceae > Camellia > Camellia sinensis. The sequence continues at coordinate 60,259,446 of NC_138970.1, forward strand.
AAAGCACCCTGTCACAATTTTATATATATATTTTAATCTTAATATATATATTCTTTGCCTTCTGTAGCTCCTACAGTATTACCTACACTTCCTTCACTGGGACAAACTTCATATATTATACCAAGGGATTGTTGATAGTTTATTATTTGCTTCTTTTGAGAGTGACATATATTCTTCAACCTTGAATAGATTTAATTTTTTGAATTGGATATTTTGATGGCTATACTAGAAATGTATCAATGTGCTCTATCTTCATTTATTTATTTTGAAGACTGAATAGTGATCTTTGAAACATAAACTTGACACGCAGACCTGGCCATAATGCAAATGAAGATGTTCACTTGACAGTGAGGAAATCTACAGCAGGTCCGCATTTGAATATGAGAAATATGGGATTTGTTACGCTACACTAGATGTAAATTATAGTATTTATGGTGCATATATGGTGGTGAAAATCCATTAGAAAAGGAGATTGTAAACTTAAGACCAGGGAAAGCTTCGAGTAACTCACTTAGAGATCAATTAAAATTTGTTATTTAAAATATTAACATATAGTTCTGGGAAAGCTACTGAAGATTAAAGTTGGTTTTGTTGGTTGTCGTTTATGTTGGTTGTTGATTTACTCGATAGATAGTATAAATTTGTTTTGTTTTTTTGTTTTTGTTTTGTGGCATAAATTTATGTTTGGACTTTCTAAATGATAAATGGTGAACTTCAAAATACTTATGATTATAACGAATTTTGATTTTGGTTTTAATTTGAATTGGATACTTTGATGATGGTTATACTAGAAATGTATCAATGTGCTCAATCTTCGTTTATTTATTTTTCTTAATTAATGATTGAAGACTGGATAGTCATCTTTTAAACATAAACTTGACATGCAGATCTGGCCATAGAGCAAATGAAGATGTTCACTTGATAGTGAGGAAATCTCCAATCCTCGATTTCTGCCTCTCGAACTCGGCTCGCAAGGTAGTCCTCGGTTTCTACTTCTTCCCTTCTCTCTTTGTTGGGCTGTGTGTTTTTTTTATTATTGCGATTTCTGATACTGTTTGGTTAATTTTAGGTTTTTTTTTTTTGAGTTCGTGTCCTGCCTCTCTCTTTCTCTTTCTGACGGGCTGTGTCTATTTTTTAATTGTATCTACATATGAATAATTGTGATTTCTGATGTTGTTTGGTTAATTTTAGTGGTTTTTTTGAGTTCATTGTGAAATTCGATTATATTTGATTGGATGTTATTGTTGTTGTTTATATTCATGTTATTGTGTGTACGAATTTTTCCCCGGAAAAAAGTACCCATAAAGTGCCTTCAATTTATAAACGTGGTTTCACACAATCACAGCACCTTCGATCTTCCTTACCATTGCCAGACTTGGCTTGGAGAATGAGATTCAATTATTATGGTGTTACCCTCCCTCTGAAATTTCAACAATTTTTATTTTATTTTTAATAGGAAATTTCAACATTGTCGAGGAAGCATCATTGTATCAGTGAAGTTTCGGTTCAGTTCTTATCCTCGAGACAGTGAGTCTTCGCTCTCAGTTTTTGGATTTGATACATTGATTTCTAATTTATCTTATTTGAAATATTGCATTCCAGTATAAAAATTGTTAATTTCTGTGTTTGATATTAAAGATTTAGATTTTGTAACAATTTTATCTGACGTAAAAATGTGAAACAGCACATCTAGCAAAAAATCAACTCAAACAGAAAGGAAACAAGTCACCAATTCCTTTGTTGTTTTTCAGCTATGTTAACTCACAATTTCATTATTCTTTTTTGTTTTCCTCAAAGATGTTTGGTTCATAGAATTGTACAACATTTGAGGATAACAGAGTATTTAACAATTCTTCCAAATTTGAGTTTGAATTCCCAAACGAGGCACAACTCTTGATAAAACAATGTAACCAAGAACAATAAAATGGCTGCATCATCCACAAAATAAAAATTCAATGATATGATCAATTTTTTTTAATATGATATCACCATTATATTAATTTTATTTTTTTTTACGTCCAATGCCCATTTACAAACGAGTAATAGTGTGATAAGTAAATTTGTTTATCTTATCATCATCTTTACATTAGTGGAATGGATCCCAATCATTAATTCAATTTGTTTTTATGGGATGATTGATAGTGGTATCATGGCTCAACACAATCCATGTGTTGCACATATTGTTTTATAGTTTGGCAACTTAATTTCAATAGGACTTCTAATATAATATATCCTTTTAGTCATGGGGGAACCAAAATTTAAAGCTTAAATAAAAAAAATAAAAAAAACTATCCATGCATTCTTCTTTAATTGAATTGTCATTTGTGCTTCTGTTTTATTGCACTTTTCATCAGGTTTATTTAAGAAAATTAATTCCATGATTGTATCCATAAATCCTATATCACATCTCTCTTGCTTGCTTTGTATCTTCAAGTGATTAACAGGTTTCTTGATTTCTTCAGCGCAATGGTATTTTAAAGTGCGTAGGTTTCTTGATTTCAAATTTAAAACTCTCTCTCTCTCTTTTCTCTCTCTCAGCTTTTGTTGTTTCCTTCTTTCCCCCATCAGAGCTCACTCCGGTAAGTTATTTCTCTCAGATTTTGTTGTTTCACTCCTCTCCTTCTTTCTCTTTCAGCTTTTGTTGCCCTCCGTGAAATTTATAATTTTAAAGTTGCCCTTTTGTTCTCTATTCTGTTTAAAATATGTAGAAATTCAAACATGTCTACAACTCCAGATATTGATTATTCTTTGTTTTTCCTTTTCCCCTCTCGTTTCTGCCTCTGCTACATTAATTTTGTTTCCTAGCTCTTTGATTTACACATTATGATGAGAAAGTAGACCAATGCAGCTCTTTTTTATTTTTTAGATAACTAAATGAAGAATTATGTTTGAAATCAAAATTACAGCGCTGATAGGAAGTTGACTGACTGGAATACAGGGAGAAACTAAGCCTGGGCGCAAAACACTTCTCCTGATGATGGTTTATCAGACAGACTTATGCCACTGGGACGCCCAAGTATGTATTCCATCAATGCAATGGTGTTTTAAAGTGCGTAAGTTTCTTCATTTTTCATTCAAAAATTTTAAATATGATTCAAACTCCAAGGTTTATTTGGTAGCACATTGTTGTTCATTGTTGGTTTTCAAATAATTTCTTCTTCCATGTGTTTGTTTTTTTTATTATTTTTTTTATTTATTGAGTTGGTCTTCCATGTGTTTTGTATTAGCCACAACTGGTTGCATATGTAATGCTTGATAAAAAGGTTCAGTTAGAAAGATCATTTGCTTACATATGTATTATCATGTGCAACGTCTCCTATTTGGAACTCTAGAACCTTTGTACACTTGAGAAAAGTCTAATATCTATATTCATACATATTATTGTGATTTGTGAATAAGGTACTGCAAGTCCAAGGAAAAATCAAACACTGAATTTTCATTATTGATGAGTTCGTTTTTTTAACTTTTACATTTGATTCATTTAGGTGATTTTTGTGTAGTTAGTTCAGTTTATAGTTGTAGCAAAATTTGAAAATATTTCTCTTATATTTGGTTAGAATGGTTTAGATAATCCCAACTAAAAAGTGAAGCGTTGAGATTTTTTTCACTCTCTCACTATTTCCATTTCTCTCTTCTTTCTCACCATACCTCTTCTATCTTCTATTGACTCTTTCTCTTCTTTCCCTACACCTACAACACTGCTGTTCACCCCTAAGCCATCACCGACTCTGTTCGCCTCACATGTGCCTCTTCCACATCCCCTTCATTCCCTGCTAATGATGTCGCCACCAGTGGCAATGGATGCCTCCCAAACCTTTTTTTTTTTTTTTAATCTTTTTCCCATTTGTATCCTTTTTCCCATTTGTTTTCTTTACACCATGCTTTTAGGTACGGGCATACACTAAATTTTCTTTACACTGTGCCTCCCAAACAATGTATAATGCTAAATTTTCTTTAGGGAATTGACCCACAATGCCTAAAATATTGTTCTGTTGCTATACATGGTGTAATTGGTATTGTTTATGCATTTGTATTTGTTGTATAGGTACTTTAACTCATTGCAGAGTGAATGCTTTTCTGCCTGTTTCCAATCCGATGTAAATATGGTCATTTCAGCACCAACAGGAAGTGGAAAAACAATATTTTTTGAGCTTTGCATTTTGAGACTGCTCTCAAGGTTCATCTCTACAGAGGGAAGATTTATTCACTTAAAGCGAATGCTTAAAACAGTAGGCTTTCTACAATTTTGTATATGAAAAATTTTTAGATGTTTATTTAAACACTGAAAAGTGCAGAAGATTATTGATTTCACACCTATAGATGTTCTTTATTTCATTAACTTTGTATTGTTGGTTGGTTTTGATTTATATATAGATATATAATATATTTTTAGGGTCTATTATACCTTATTGTCTAACTGATGAGGTCTATTATAATTGTTAAATCCATAATTGCTTCAACAGTTGAAATCTTTTCATGTATGCGTTCACATTTATCAGTGATTAGAAAAGGGATGTACCTTACAAAACATTTACAGTAGTATTTAGTCCTTACATAGGTGTTTCCATGATTTTATATATCTGTTGTGTTACATAAGGTTTGAACAAAATATATATGGTCTCTCTGCACCATTAGTAAGTTGTTGTACTTGATTTTTTCTTATTTCCATGTGGTGTAGATTGTGCTGAGAATACATTTTTTAAAATCTCATGTGACCATGTAGGCAAGTTAAATTTTTTTTTTTCCCCTATATTTTTTCTCATGTAGTTTTGGGTTTATAATTTGCAAAGAACTATTACAATGTTGAGTTGTGGCAATAGCACTAGCAAGTGTGCATTGCTTGGTGTTTAAAATTAATTTTTTTTTTAAATTACAAAGTATTGGTTGGTGTGCATTTCAATTTTAATTTTTTTTATAGATTATAGAGCACTGGCTGGCATGCATTGTTTGGTATTCAATTTTAATTTAATTTTTTTTTTGTAATTGTCAAGCATTGGTTGTGCATTGTTTGGTGTAATTTTTTTTGGATTATTGTGTTAACAAATGTACAATATCTTTGGTTTGTGCGTTTTATTTTGTATCTATAATTTTTTTTTTTTTTTTGACTTGCTTGGTAAGGATGCTTTTATTTTTAATTTTTGTGTTGATATGAAGTTTATGCTTTAGAGTCATAAAGTTTGTTAATAAAATCAAAATGTTTATGGTTGAGTTACTTGCCGTACTTTAAATAGTTGATTAGGAAATGTTTATTTTCAAGTTTAAAAAAAAAAGAAGAACTTTTCAAAATTAACCAGACCTTGATTTATATTTTGACTTCAATTTTTTAGCAACAAATGGAATAAATTATATTTTAACCCAACAATTTTATATTCAATTATATTTTGATTTTATCATTATTTGCACCGTGCCTTTAGGCACGGGCATACACTAGTTAATCAATAAAGGACAAATGAAATTTGTAAAAAGTAACAGATTCATTTATATAACAGGTACTTACATATTTTCTTGGGCAAACAAAATAGACACATCCTTTATTTCCATTTGCATTGGTTCATACAATACGCACGGAAGCTGTTCTTCCACAATTACAAAACATTGGCTTTAATCTTAAGTTCGTATTATTAGTAGAAGATGAAGCCATTTGTTTATCTACATAAAAAATACCACATACATGGATATTGGGTTTGTAGAGGGGAGGAAAAAGGAAAAGAAAATTGAAAAAAGAAAAAAGAATAAAAAGCTTCTTCAATTATTTATATATATTTTCTTGTCATCTCTTTATAAAGCTTCTTCATGTGAACGCAAAGCTTTATAATAAGATGGCCTGTGTCACCCTATTTTGTTGTCATCTCTTTTTCATGGTGACAATATCACTCACATTAAAGTATACCTCTCTCTACTCTCTCATATGCTTCTATATGAAACTGTTGTTTTCATGAAGGCTCTAAACTTTGCTGGTATTAGTTTGGTTTTGGTAATACCAATTGAACACTGCTTTTCCAATGAAAATGCCAATCATCTCTGTAAAATTCATCATCTTGTCATCAAAATACATGTCCTTTTTTAACAAACTTGAGTGGTTTGGCATCTTACTTTAATAACTAATTATAGAACTCAATGAACTAACTAAATAAAAAAAAAGTATAATAATTATGCATCAAAGTAGCATCTAGGCAACAGAAGCCATGCATCCTATCCTTCCTAAACACATGGGATGGGAGGAGAATACTCCTACTACTTTATAGGTCTGTCCAATTAGTTCAAATTTGATACATGTTTATCTGAGCCTCTAAGCATCTAGCTCAAACTATGTTAGTAATCAACCCTAGCTAACAAGGTTCAGAAATTGATGATTGTACAGATGCATTTGCCCTAATTATGCCATAATATCACATTTACATGTTACCTGTAGGCCCATCAGTTCATGTTTTAATTTTTAGATTTCTATTACAGAGATGGTACCCTGTAACGTCTGGTCATATTTGATGATGTGCCTATAGGAATGCACTTTTTACAAGCTTTAAAGGCAATTCTATATTCTATATCTGATTCCTGTTTCTAAATAGTTGATGATGAGGGGCAAAATGGTAGGCAAAGTATGAACTCATTTGAGTCTTCTGATGACTTTGAGCGTCGAATATAGGCAAATCCCAGTAATGTCCCAAAATAAATGCACATACAGGTATGAAGGCAAATCCCAAAGCCTAACAGGTATGAAGGCAAATCCCAAAGCCTAACAGGTATCACAAATTAAAGCCAAATCTGGAACCCTAACACAAATAGCAAACAAAATCCAACCCGAAACACACCCAATCGACTAATTTCTACAAAAATTGAAGCCAAACGTAAACCCTAACTTCACTATGATTCAGGTTTACCTCGATTCGCTGTCGCAGGCTCTCCGTTCGTCCTCCGTTGTGGTTCGTCGTCCTCCGTCCTCCGTTTCGTCTGCCTCTGCCGCCGTTCGTCCTTTGAACCCCAAACACTCATTTGAACTCCTTCGCACTCTTGCCCTCTCGCTGTCTGTATACATATGAGGGGAATTTTGAAATCCCTTTTGAAATCCCTGATTCTGTTTTTTTTTTTTTTTTTTTTCAAAATACTCACCAAAACGACGTCGTTTTGGTAAGTATTAATATCAGCCGTCTGATTATCCACTTTAGGAGATCACTCTAGAGGATTACTCTAAAGGATCCTTACGAAATTTGCTACACGTATAACAACCAAATTGGGCCGATTGTTCATTTTGTGATTCATTCTTTAGTCTATATAAGCTCCAGAAATATTTTCACCTTATCGCTTTGCGTACCATCATCGTTTTCACACTCTTCTTCCCTCGGAGAATTCTTTTGCGAAAAAGACGGAGATGACTGTGTTTGAAGAAACTCTCTAAACACATTTTCACCCCCACTTAAAAGTATTTGTTTTAAATTTTTAAATTATAATTTTAGACCTAGTTTTTAAAACTTCTTTTTAGGCAAAAAAAAATTTGGCTGATTCGGACAGACGTTCGACCAATTGATCAGAACAATATTCAGTTTTTTTCTGACACCTGTTATATTTATGTTTTAAATAGAAAATATTTTCAAAATTTTTTATGAGTTTTTAAATAGAATTTTAGATTTATTTAATTATGAGTGATAAGCTTTTAAATTAAATATCATAAGTCACATAATTTATTTCAAAACTCTTTTTAAAATTTATAATCAAACAAAATTTTCACACTCAAATCATAATTTCCAAATTTACAAACTCAAAATCATATTTAGAAAATTCTACCAAACACTACTGAAGCTCTAAGAACAGAATTTCTAGGGTTTTTTGTGCTCCTCTTAGCTGAAGATTGTTTGCACATATCGAGGTATGCTATATATATATATATATATTGTTTTCTCTCCTACTTTGCATTGGTTAGGGTTTTCAACTTTCTCTACAAGCCCTGTGGTTGTTTGTGCTCTGTAATGCCTTGTTTGCGCTACTTTTCTTTGCAATGCCTTGTTTGATTGTTGAGCGAAGGAAATTGAAAATTGTGGTATGTGTGGTTTGAGTACTTGTTTCCTATGAGGAAGATTTACACACTTTAGGTCAGGCTGTATTTTTATACTAGGTTTGGGAATCTAGGAGATAAAAAGAAAAGGAATGATTTTTCAAGAAAAAAAAAAGAGAAGAAAAAATTGGGTTTTCTCTCCATCTTGTTTGTTTGGTTAAGTTGGAGAGAAATTTCTCTCCAATGTTATTTGAATAAATTAATAAAAAAGAAAAGAAAATAAATTTTTATAGGTTATATTAACAAAATAACTTATTTTGTTTTTATTTCTTTAGTCTTAGATGGACATGTTTGGTATTATGTAAAACTAGTAATTATTTGTTTCTTTTCTCTCCCAATCTCTCTGATTTTGGAGAGCAGTGGGTTATAAGAGAACATTTTCTCTCTATTTCCTTCAATTTCATCTCATTTCTCTCCTTTTTGGTATAATCTTCTCGTATAATCCTGTTGATCAAGTTTGCACTCCTCCAAACGTCGTTGCTTTACTACCTGAAAACACAAACGTGAGCTAACCGGCGGGTGTATGCTGAAAACCCCTGCGATGCCTAAGTCAGCAACTAGCCAATAGACAATAAGCTATGTGTATTCTAGAGTGAGAATTGTGATACCTGTACATAGGTCTGGTCATGAGCTTTTATAGATTCTGCCTGACACAATCTTAGTAGGATTCCAACTCTTTCTTATAAGAGTCCTCCAAGGAATCACACACCCTACTCACTACCAACCAAGTGAGATGGTTTGCACAATCCTAGTAGGACTCTACTCTCCTTAGCAGAGTCCTCCTAGGAATTACATTCCCAAGGGTAATCTGATAACTCCTTACTCACTGCTTGTCTAAGTGAGATAGCCGAACCTTTTGCCTCAGCTGACACCACGGTCAACCAAGTTACCTCGGCTCCGTGCTCAACATGGGCGAGCCGTGATGACCATGCTACAGGTTGGCATCCTGCCGAGCTACCCCTAGCTCGGCCCATCGCCCTGCCATCATCTCGGTTAAAAAGTAGATAGGTCCCAATCCCAGCAACACATCTAACTGTCCTGGTACCTACCTCGGCCTAAAGCCGAAATACAAAATATCTCCTTGGCCCATTGCGCGGCCCAACTTCCAAAGAAGACTCGTCCTAGCTCGGCCCAATTTGCTCAGAAATTGCCCTCTCAATTGCCCCTTAATTCCATCTGTGTAGCATGATTGGGGTTATTTTCCTTTAGCCAAGCTAAGAACACCCCACTCTACCGAGCTAAAAAAGTTGTTCGGTTTCACAGCTCGTTCGACCCCAACAAGCCTTGTCAGTTGCTCGACATGTCCTTCCACTAATCTGGTATGACATCATTCCTAGGATACGTGGCGTGCCCCCATTATCCCCGTTCTCCTGTTACAGCCGTCATGTACCTCCAAAAAATATGGACAACCTCGCCCTTTTTGCCTTCAACATTTATATCCTTTGAGTTCGCAATCGCACGAGAAAGCTTTTTTTCTGTGCAACCGGGCTATATGTCCCACATTTTGTAATCATCTTTCAATTAATGAAAAATTTCGATCTCTTTGTTTGGTTACCGTGTTTCTTTTTCAATGTTTTGCATCATTCTGACTGTATGTCTAGCCGAACTCACTAGCTTGGCCTTACCTGATCCTGCCAACCTTTTCTGGCCGAGATACGTACCTTGGCTTCAACCGAGCTAAGAAATGCCCAATCTAACCGAGCTAAAATACGAGCTCAATCCCTTGTTTTTTCTTCATTGTAGTGCTTTATTTTAACTACATGTCTGGCCGGGCTCACCAGCTTTTACTTTATCCTGCCAACCTTCATTGGCCGAGCTAACTATCATCCCGGTCAAATCGTACAAAAATTTGTTGGTCAAACCTGCCAACCTGCTTTGGCCGAGGTAGCCATCATCCCGATCAAAGAGTGCCAAAAAATCCTGTTGGTCAAACCTGCCAACCTTCTTGAGCCGTAATCCTTATCTCGGTTGAAGAATGAAAAGGGTTGGTCAAACTTGCTAACCTTCTTGAGTCTAGATCCTTATCTCGGCTGAAGAAAAAATGTATTGGTCAAACCTGCTAACTACCTTTAGCCTAGATCCTGATCTCGGGTAAAGAGTGTAAAAAAGTTTTGTTGGTCAAACCTGCCAACCTTTCTGAGCCTAGATCCTTATCTCGGCTAGAAGAAGAAAAAAGTGTTGGTCAAACCTGCCAACCGCCTTTAGCCTAGATCCTGATCTTGGCTAAAAGGTGCAAAAAAAATTTGTTGGTCAAACCTGCCAACCACCTTTAGCCTAGATCCTGATCTCAGCTAAAGGGTGCAAAAAAGTGTTGGTCAAACTTGCCAACCGCCTTTAGCCTAGATCCTGATCTCGGCTAAAGGGTGCAAAAAAGTGTTGGTCCAACCTACCAACCTTTTTCATTGCCCCCCAGTCGGGCAAAGAGTTGTTAGAAAGAGTTGGTCAATCCTGCCAACCCACTTTTCCTCCAATTTGGCAAAGATTTTTGCGCAGTCGGTCCTACTTGTCAACCATGTTAACTCTCGTCAAAGGCTTTTTGTCTAGTATCGCTATTGTGCCGGACTCTACCTTGGTGCGCGCCCTATCTTCCTCTACCCGGATGTATTGGTACACTCTCTCTATCAGGGCTTCCATAGCACGGGGTGGCGTCATTGTCATTGAATCCCTTAATTTATTGTCAGCCGGCAAACCTCGTTTATACTGTGCGATAGCTAGGTTTGTGGGGCAATCTCCAATTTGATTAAAGGTCTCCCAATACCGATTATTATAGAACCTCAATGTTTTCTTCTCGCCCATGTCTATGGAGAGAAGCTGGTCAATCTTCACTGGCATCTTGGTGTTTGTTTTGAATCTTGTCACAAATGCTTCCGCTAGTTGCGCCCATGAAGTTATGCTACCTTCTGGTAACCTTTCAAACCATGTTAAACCCATGTCGTCGAGGCTAGAAGGAAATAGGACACACATCAAAGTCTCGTTTCGCCGATACCTGGCCATAACTTGGCGAAAGTGGCGTAAGTGCATGTAGGGGTCTGATTTCCCCTCATAAGTAGTGAATTTGGGTTGGTGGAAGCTTGAGGGTAATGGTGCATTCTCTATTGCCGGAATGAACGGTGAGCTCTGAAACCTTGCTAATGCTTTGTCTACTGGTTCAAAGGCAAGGCACGGCTCTGGCATCCCAACCTCGACACTCCCATGTACTCTAGGAGCCAATCATTGTAATGTGGAGACTCTGCGGGGGTCGCGAGCTTGACTGTCTTCTCTCCTTCGAGCCCTTTCTTTAAGCACTGTCCGCAAGTCCGCCGACCTAAGCAACTTCGTGTGTCTAGATGTCGTTCGATGTGAATGTGTGGGCCAATCGCTGCTTCCTTCTATATAAGACCTTTCAGCCCTTATTCTCTCAGACCTGGAGTAACGAGTCCTGGAAGTCCTTGATTGTGTATTGCCTGACCTGAGGCTTCTACTTTCAGCTTGTGATGGTGTGACTTGTCTGTCACGATCTACTGGGTGGCGAGGGTGTGCCCTACTCTTGTCCACCTCTTCTTTCGCCACCCATTTGCCCTTTATCTGGTGCTTCATAGTCTCTATGTCTGCCGCCATCCTCCGTATCAACTCGTCTTGCTTCCTTACCTGATCTTCTAGAACTTGAGGATCCAACATTTTCCTCTGCCTTTCAGGGCTTTGGGAGAGACAAGAACTGGAGCCCCGTCTTTCACGGGTATCCCTCCGCGGCTTCCGTCGCTGGAGATCTAACTCTACTATGGGTGGGATAAAAGGTAAGCCTCCGCGCCTTCCACCCCCCTCCGGGCCTTGCCCATCAATGGCAGAGTGTGGTAAGTCTTCAGTGTGCGCCATTGAAATCAGTTGAAAGAGAACTTAATCAAGAGGTTCGTTCTTTGTGATTGCAATTTCCACAAATGGCGCTAATTGTACGAGCACAAAATAATCTTATCGCATAATTCTGTTGATCAAATTTGCACTCCTCCAAACGTCATCGCTTTACTATCTGAAAACACAAACGTGAGCTAACCGGCGGGTGTGCCGGGAATCCCTCCGATGCCTAAGTCAGCAACTGGACAATAGATAATAAGCTCTGTGTATTCTAGAGTAAGAATTGTGATACCTATACATAAGTTTGGTCATGAGCTTTTATAGATTCTGCTTGGCACAATCCTAGTAGGATTCCAACTCTTCCTTATAAGAGTCCTCCTAGGAATCACACACCCTACTCACTACCAACCAAGTGAGATAGTTTGCACAATCCTAGTAGGACTCTACTCTCCTTAGCAGAGTCCTCCTAAGAATTACATTCCCAAGGATAATACATATTCTGATAACTCCTTACTCACTGCTTGTCTAAGTCAGATGGCTGAACCGTTTACCTCGGTTGACACCGCGGTCAACCAAGTTACCTCGGCTCCGTGCTCAACATGGGCAAGCCGTGATGACCATGCTACAGGTTGGCATCCTGCCGAGCTACACCTAGCTCGGCCCATCGCCCTGCCATCATCTCGGTCAAAAGGTAGATAGGCCCTCATCCCAGCAACACATCCAACCATCATGATACCTACCTCGGCCCAAAGCCGAAATACAAAATATCTCCATGGCCCATTGTGCGGCCCAACTTCCAAAGAAGACTCGTCCTAGCTCGGCCCAATTTGCTCACAAATTACCCTCTCATATTTCAAAACTCTTTTTTAAATTTATAATCAAAAAAAAATTTCACACTCAAATCATAATTTCCAAATTCACAAACTCAAAATCATATTTAGAAAATTCTACTAAACACTACCGAAGCTCAAAGAACAAAATTTCTAGGGTTTTTTGTGCTCCTCTTAGCTGAAGATTGTTTGCACATATCGAGGTATGCTATATATATATATATATATATCATGTTTTCTCTCCTACTTTGCATTGGTTAGGGTTTTCAACTTTCTCTGTAAGCCCTGTGGTTGTTTGTGCTCTGTAATGCCTTGTTTGCGCTATTTTTCTTTGCAATGCCTTGTTTGATTGTTGAGCGAGGGAAATTGAAAATTGTGTTATGTGTGGTTTGAGTACTTGTTTCCTATGAGGAAGATTTACACACTTTAGGTCAGACTGTATTTTTATACTAGGTTTGGGAATCTAGGAGATGAAAAGAAAATGAATGATTTTTCAAGAAAAGAAAAGAGAAGAAAAAATTGGGTTTTCTCTCCATCTTGTTTGTTTGGTTAAGTTGGAGAGAAATTTCTCTCCAATGTTATTTGAATAAATTAATAAAAAAGAAAAAAAAATTTATAGGTTATATTAACAAAATAACTTTTTTTGTTTTTATTTCTTTAGTCTTGGACATGTTTGGTATTATGTAAAACTAGTAATTATTTGTTCTTTTTCTCTCCCAATCTCTCTGATTTTGGAGAGCAGTGGGTTATAAGAGAACATTTTCTCTCTATTTCCTTCCATTTCTCCTCATTTCTCTCCTTTTTGGTAATCCAAACAAGTGATCAGGATTCTTGCTCTTCCTAGCAACACCCAGTGGCAGCTCCAGATATTTTTTTTTGGTTTATGGGGTGTTAATGTAAACTGTAAACTTCACCTACTCCACCTACTACACACTCACCTACTCTCCTCCCACATCTTCTCCCATATATAGGAATCATTGTAAACATATATAATTACAATCAATAATAACATCAATATATACACAATTTATTCTCTCTTTTTCTCTTTCTCTATACATTATATTAACATGGTATCAGAGTTAGGTTAAGAACCTAATAATTTCGCTTCACCGGCGGGCGGCAACCTCACCTTGGCCACCCGCCGGGCAAACCCAAATTTCCTTAATTTCTTCTTTCATGGTAGATTCAACAACAACAACAACCACCACCACTGTCCTCTGCACATCTCCGCGGCAGCCTCAGTCCAATGGACGCTCACCGGTGAACAATTCACCTCATCCCATTCGGCTTCCAACAACAACAACCCGCCACCATGCTCTTCTTCTCACTGTTGTCACCACTGTCAACCTTAACCCATCGATGTCGTCCCTTCAATCTGACCAACAGTTGGACACACATCACACAGGGCAACCTCTCTCTCTCTCTCTCGCTGCAAGAGAAGGCCACCGACCAACATTAAACTCACTTTCTCTTTTGTTGTTTTGGATGGAAGTAACACTACCTCCATTGCTTGAGTAATTGTTCCTAAAATGTGCATGGAAAGTAGTGAACTGGATGGTTGAGGCACAAGCAACCCAGGCCCGACGAACTTGGTGAGCTCAAGATCTCACTCTCGAGCGGCTAACTGACCATTCAAAGAAAAAGAAAAAAAAAACTCAAGCGCCTGCGTTCAAGCTCTGTCCTTCACCGGCGGTGTGCATGATTTTCATGGCAGTCCAGTTCGGTAAACCCAACCACCTGCCCTATCTCTGTCTCTCTAGATCGGGTGCTTCTCTTAGTTGATTCGCACCCTCACCATGTTGGAGCGTATGATACACAACTGGTGGAGCACTTCTTCCAATCTGATCAAACCCAGTGGGCTCACCCGTGGTGAAGGCACAATCATGGACCACTCGCAAGGGCAGCAACCCGAGGCTAAAATCGTCTATGGCCGCCACGAAGTCCTCGACATTCTGGCTACTCCCACCGGTGACCTACGCAACAACACACCACCACCCGATCTTTCTCATGGTATCTCTCTAACATCGGAGTCCTCATCCTCAACGAGTCCCTCCTCAGCACCTACGGCTACTGTTACCCGATCTTCCTCACCATACTCCACATTTCATCATTACATTTCAAACTTTACACACCACCACCCCTTGTTCCCCACTCTCTCAGTATATATATATATATATAAAACCCATCATACACTGTGTGTGTGCGCGTGCCAACCTTCTCCACTCATTTATTATTATTATTATTATTATTATTATTATTATTATTATTATTACGAGAAATGTTAGGAATCATGAAAATTTTTTCATAAAAATGATCATGAAAAATTTGTAACCCTTAGATTATCTTGATTAGTGTGTGGTGCTTTATTGTAAGTGTAATCCAAAGGTCACAAATCTTTCATAACTATTTTCATAAAAGACTTTTCATGGTACCTAACATTGCTGTATTATTATTTTGCACAAACCCATACCCACTCTAATTCATACCTACTCACTTTTTAAAACTCATGCTGATTCACACTACCCTTACTTTACCCACTTTACCTTTATTTATTTTATTTTATCTTCTTTTTTTCAAAAAAATAAAAAAAATCCATTCACAACTAACTCATTTTTCATTCCACAAACTTGTCATTTTTTCATGCCGGGATTAACCCCGATCACTATTTTACCCCACAACCCAAACAAAAACAAACAACCAAAACCAAAGGAAAAAAAAAAAAAAAAAAAAACAAACAAACAAACAAACAAACAAAACAACCAAACAACCTCCCTCACACAGGAGGGCTTTTTCTTTTCCCTTCTCTACTATGTTGCCGGTCTTTTCTTCTTGCCTCCGTCTTGGGCGTCCTTTACCGGCGCTGTCTTCGTGCTTCCAAGTCCACCGAGCACGTTACCTCCTCGCTGCTCCTCAAACGCAGCATATGGCAACCCTCCGAATCGGAACATGACTGTGGCCTTCTGTTTCAGCTCCTTGTTTTCTGCCTTCAGCGCGCAAATCTCTGCTTGCTCATCCCTATCCATGCACTGGAGCAAAGCGAGTTGGGCATTTAACTAGTGTACCTCACTAGTTTTATTCTGCAGCCGGTGTGACAACTTAGAGACCGCAGTCACTGTCTCCAAGCACGACAATGTTTGATTGTGTTGCCATTTTTTGCTCCACTGATGGTATCAGAAAGTTCAACGGAGCAAAAGCAGCTGCACTTGGTCCAGGGGCGCTTGGTTCCGCTGCAAGGGTGACAGAACCAGTTATCTCTATCATGGCATCATTCAGGTCTGGAAAAATGGTGAGAGGACCACGGGAAGAAGAGGCCATATCAGAGGCAGCACATGCATAGAAATAGAGTATTTCAGGGTTTACAGCTCTCAGAGAACGAAGAGGTTTCAGCTGGTTTGTTTTGCACAACCTCAGCCCTAGCCTCGATTATATAGACAATATAGCTTTTGAAATGACAAATCGGGTGCGCAAGCCGAGAAAGACACGATGACACGCCGCTCTGTCGGTCACGCGCATCGCACGCCGCTCGACGCCATAGTGTCAGACATGCCTTTTGATGTATTGGGCACACCGTTTGAGGGCTCAATATATATATATACATGTATATCTTTTGGGCAGACTATCTACACAATCATATAGTGTATTCTCTAACGGTCCAATACGACCACACAGTGTCTACAACAATGGTCTGACACGACCATACAGTGTTTGCTACAACGGTCTGACACGACCACACAATGTCTGCTACAATGGTCTGATACGACCTCACAGTGTCTTCTACATCAGTCCGACACGAGCCATGCAGTGTCTTCTACACCGGTCTGCCACAACCAAACACGTGTCTTCTACAGCGGTTCTACAACAGTCTGACACGACCATACAGTGTCTCCTATCCTATTTTATTTTATTTTCCTATTTTGTTACTCTCTCCAAACTCAAGTTGGTTTGTGTCTATTCTCCATGAGTTTGAGGGAGGCTGTTAATGTAAACTGTAAACTTCACCTACTCTCCACCTACTCCTCACCTACTCCATCTACTACACACCTACTACACACTCACCTATTCTCTTCCCATATCTTCTCCTATATATAGGAATCATTGTAAACATATATAATTACAATCAATAATAACATTAATATATACACAATTTATTCTCTCCTTTTATCTTTCTCTATACATTATATTAACATGGGGCATGCAAAATCTTAATACATTAGAAAGTAACTAAAGTGGTGCTGTGTGGACGTGAAAATGCATAAAAAAATAACCAATAATAATTCAACCAAAAAAATTCACAATTGAACCTATAAAATTCCTAGAGTAGTGTGAGGATATATTTTCTGAGTACCAACACGTGGCCAAGGTGACGCTGACGTGTCAGTCGAGGTGCCACGTGTCCTGGTCATGACGCCGAGGTTATCTCGGCAAGGCCAAGGTTATCTCCAAAGATATCGAAATCCGAGATAAGCGGATAAGGCACAAGTGTCCTAGAATGATAAGGGGACTCAGCCTGGATAAAGATAAAGCTCTTAGGGAGTTTATCTCTATCTATTGAAGAGTCCTGGATAAGCACTAAGCTAAAGTCCATTGAAGCTAGGCTTCTGTTGGGACAAGGATTGAGTTAACTATAAAAGAAAGGCACCCCCGATGGGTCTAAGGTACACAATCTATACTCAGAACAGTGAGTTTAGAAATTGATTATCTTTGAGAGATATACTGACTTGATCGTCGGAGTACCTCCGGGTGGACGAACCACCGCCAGAATCTTCTCTTTCTGTTGCAGGTCAGCCAGGGGTCATATATTCTGCCAGTACTCTCTAGCTGAATACTTAGTTGGCAGTGTGATTGGAAATTCACTCACACAATTTGGCGCCGTCTGTGGAAAAGAAATGAGAATAGATGGCCAACGACGGACAGAAGGATAAGGTTAGGGACGAAATCCCTGCTAGGAGTGGAAAACGCGTTGACCCAAACGTGGAGGAAGATGGTCGCAATGAGGAGACTCAGAACCAGAATCACGGCAAGAAAAACATCGGCCAGGATAGCGACGTGCCAAAGAAACCAGATCGAAACGGATACTACAACGAGGATGACCTCTAGGTATGGAATGATAGATGCTTGCGGAGGGACGAAGAGGTGAAAGAGATGGCAAACAAGTTAGTAGATCTGCAATCGGTCATCAATTTTATGATGTAAAATAACGTCATGCAGCCATCATTCCCGTTGCAGGACACGCCGATTCCAGCGGCCAATGCCCAGAAGGGAGGGCAGAAACCAATCCCAATAGCCCCTCAGCACACCAGGAGTGAAAGACACTCTCACCGACCTTCAAGGGAGGTCGGGCAAGGAGAGTCAAGAAAGGAAGAATCGCGGAGGACGCATCGCACCAAGGAAGCAGACCCCAGAGAACATCGGCATATTCAAAGGCAGGAGCTGTGTTTCGACACAACTCATAGAGAAAGGTCAAAGAGGGCTCACAACGAAGCTGAGAGCAGTGCACCTAAAAGACTGAAATCAGGAGATAGCCGAGCTCCTGGGCGGACAAAGGAGGACTTGAGAGATTACCTCAAGAGGAAGCAACAGAATGCCGATGCCGAGGTAACCTCCCCGAATAAGCCAAGAACACCCTTCTCAGTGGAATTGGACAAATTTGAGGCGCCGAAGAGATTCAGTATGCCGAGGTTCCAAATATACGATGGTAAGTCAGACCCCAACTTCCACGTTGGATTATACTTAAACTCAATGGCATTGTATAATGGGAACGAGCCATTGCTCTACAAAATGTTCCCCTCATCGTTCGGGGAGATTGCATTAGATTGGTTTCACAAACTACCGAAGAGAAGCGTGAAGACCTGGGAAGGCCTAGCCGAGATGTTTGTGGCCAGGTTCATGACAAACAAGCTGCAGCCATTAAGGGTGGATGCATTGATGGCTCTGAAGATCAGTAAGGATGAAGGCCTTAGGGCCTATGCAAAAAGGTACTATGAGGTGTTCAACCGAATACCAGAGTGTAATCAAGACGTAGAGGTCATAAATTTCAAGAACGGTCTAAAAGACGACTGTCCACTACGAAAATCTTTGGCAAAGACATTGCCAAAAAGCATGGAAGAGCTCATGGCTAGAATTGAGAAGTATGCCAGAGTTGAGGAAGATACATCGGGGACTAAGGAGACAAAGCAAGAAAAGGAAACGGCTCGCCGAAGCGAGGCTGAGGTAACAATGGATCCAGCAAGCAAGAGATAGGGCTAAGGGCTACTCAGGTAGTTACGATTGTGTTCTGAATCCCAATTCACAAAGTCCTGGATAAGATTCGGAACCAACCCTATTTCAGAGCACCAGCAAGGGCACGAGGAGAGTTTATGGGAAGAAACCTCGGCAGACATTGTGCTTACCGCAATGAAGATAGGCACATGACTCAGGATTGTAGAGCCCTGAAAACACACTTAGAAGACCTGGTGAGGCAAGGCCATCTAAGAGACCTTGTCGATGAGGCCAGGACAAGGGAAGAACAGGCAAGATTGCCTCAGGCACCAGCAGCCCCGCCTCCCCCAGCACAGCAACCTCAGGCAGGAGGACCTCAGGTAATGTCACGACGCAAACCCGCCCCTATGGGTTTAGCACCGTAACCGACCAGTAATCCGTGATTACCGATGGCCTACTTGACAGTAATACAGAGTACAGGGGCTAGCAGAAGCCAAAATAGTAATAAAAGATGTCAAATGAGCTGTGACAGTCTGTATGCAAAAAGACTTTTCATAACATATTCATATTCAGAACAAAAACAGTATATACAAACAACATATACAATTATTCAGGTCAGGGACCAAATCCCTACCATAACAGTATAGTAACAGTCTATACAGTCTATACACAACAGAGACAGATAGGGTGAATTTGAGACACCCCAAAAGCAGCCTTAGCTTGAACAGATCTGGAACCTCGAAGTGAGACACAAAGGTTGACTTGACAAAACAAGGGCTGAGCCTGATGCTTCTAGCAACGGTCTGGTGCCTGAACACCTACATATATATATGAGAAGTAAGCTAAAACCTAGTGAATAACATATGCGTAAAGAGATTAAGAATGAATGTCGTTTCAATATTGAAAACAGTCATTTATCAGTACATCAGTCATTTAGTTTGTGGCTCATAATTTATGCCATAACAGTCATTCAGAAACTATAATAGTCATATGTGATACATCCAATAGCAAAACAGTACAGTAGGTCTTAACAGACCGAACAGTCAGTTGATGGCCATAATATCAGTAAACAGTAGTGGTTCCAAACATGGGAACCGACAGAGATCTCTGTGACAGTAGCAGTACAGTACAGTAACAGTAAATTGCTATGGATGCCACGAATACAGTTCACAAATAGGACAAACATTCATTCAGTAAGAAATATCATTTCAGAAAGCAGTATAGTTACTCATTCAAAAAATATTCATGATTGAACATATCTTTACAACATTGTTACTCACAGAGTTCTGGCTACAGATAGGCTAGTGAGCGTCCTCGGATGCCAACCCTACACAGTTACAGGATGAACACACACTAAGTTACTCACTTGGGAAACAATGACTTAATCCCTATCTTGACTCGGTGTGGTTCTACATCAATATCCTCATTAAGATGCCTTAAACTAGGCCTAAGAATGCCTATGATGGAATGAGGATGCAAAAATACACTTTAAAACACTTTTCAAAATTTGCTGAAACAGGGGTCCACGCTCGAGCGTGGCTTTCTACGCTCAAGCAGATATGCAGAACAAAGGAGCTCCGCTCGAGCGTGGTTTCCCCCGCTCAAGCGGACTATAAAATCATGCAAAAGTACTGGATGCATGCAATTCACGCTCGACGGACACTTGATCCCCGCTCGAGCATGAGACACAAGTCCTCGCTCGAGCGTGCATTCCCTCGCTCGAGCGGACTGTAAACATGGGCAGAGTACTGGATACACGCATTTCCCGCTCAAGCGTCACTTTTCTCGCTCGAGCGGACTGCATGAACTCAGTGGGTACGCTCGAGCATGGAGTTCCCCGCTCGAGCGTGAGTCCAAATTCTGGAAATTCCAGATTGAACCTTCAAGCTCAAAATCAACTTTAAATGTACCAAAATCAATCCTTTTGGGCTAATTTTCTGGAAAACACTTGTAAACTCATAATATGATATGTTTCAAAGATCAATTTGAGAAATCAAACCCCAAAGGTAGTTCAGTTAAACACAACTTCAAAGAAGTTTTCATGAACATGAAGAACAATGCAAATTCAACACATGCATGGATTCCTAGGAACTCCAATGCAACAAAACAAGATCAAATGCAGTGTTTAACTTCAAAACATGGTAAGTTCATGGATCAAGACCAAGAATATGAACATGTATGCAATAATTTCCATGAAAACAACTCTAAGCGTTAAGATATGCACATGCATGCATGATTTAAGCCTAAATTCAACAATTTAAGTCAATTCTAGACTCAACTCACTAAACTTCTATGAATCATGCAAGATATAGCTCAAATGCAAGCTCAAGAAGATGGTTCTCCTACCTTAGGCCTTGAATTACAAGTGTAGAAGCTCAATTATGCAAGACTCCTTCAAATTCTCTAAATTCTCCAAGCAATTTGGTTGAAATCAAGTTTTTCCCTCTCTCTCACTCTCTCTAGTCAGTTAAGCTCAAGAAAATGGCTGAGGAAAAGTTGTATCCAATGTGTATGAAGTGGAGAGGGTTTGGCCTAGACTAATTCACTAGATGACAAGTTTGTAGATAAGCCCAACTATTGTAATTTATCATTATTTAACCTAATTTAATCATACCAAATCAATTTTCAATTAAATATACCATAAAATCACATTAATTCTAATTAGCATAAAACACTAATCAATTTCGAGTTCGGCCGCCGATAAGGCTTTCAATTTGCAGTTTAAAACATAAAACATGAACAGATAATTTAGCAGTCAAACAGATAGACATGCGCTTAAGCTATACATTCAATCAATCAGTTCAGGATTTCAGTCAATCAGTCGTTTAACATGCTTAATCATAGATTAGTACTAATCAGTGATGAGGGTTGTCACAGGTAATTAATGTAATTCACTCAAAGGTCAACGAAAACGAGATTCGAGGGGAGACCCAAAAGGTAAAACACCTACAGCATGTCTACCAAGTCGGGGAGGAAAGACGTTGGGCAGAAGAGTGCCAAGGACCAGTAGTGTCCTTTACTGAAGCCGACCTCGAGATAGTGCAGCATCCACATAACGATGCCTTGGTAGTATCCCTCTAGGTTGGGGAATGCCAAGTGAAGCGCATCTTAATCGACCAAGGCAGCTCTTGTGACATCATGTACGTCAAATGTTACAAGGAGCTTGGCCTTCACCCAGACGATATGGAGCAATCCAATAGCCCAATGGTTGGGTTCAATGGAACGCTGACATGGCCACTGGGAACGACAAGCTTGGAGGTGCAGGCTAGCACCAAGAAGATAAAGACAGAGTTCACCGCAATCGACACACCGTTCATTTACAATATCATCTTGGGAAGGCCATGGTTGCATGCAATGGGGGCTATTCCCTCAACATTGCATCAACTATTGCGGTTCCCAACAGAACATGGGATAGAGGAGATCAGAGGTGATCAGCTGTAGGCAAAGAATTACTCCATGGCAGCAATGAAATCCACCTGCAGCATACGAGAACCAGAGAAGGCAGAGATCGAAGGCGAGGACGTGGAGGTCCTAGAGGATGTCGGCAAGGAGCTAGCCGAGAAGAGTGAAAAAACACTGAAGAAAATCCTAGTCCAGGAGGAGGATGAAGAACGCTTCTTTCTTCTCGGCTCGGGCTTAGCTGAAGAAGAGAAAAAAGAGTTGGAAGCTTTTTTTAGAACAAATATTGAGGTGTTTGCTTGGACGGCTTACGAAATGCCTGGCATTGACCCCGAGGTCACTTGTCATAAACTGAATGTTGATAGGTCGACAAAACCCGTAATCCAACGAGCAAGAAGACCGACGTTGATGCACGTCGAAACAGTGGAAGAAGAAGTAGACAGACTTCTGGAGGCTAGGGCCATTCGAGAGGTAAATTACCCGACATGGCTATCAAACACAATGGTGGTAAAGAAAAAGAATGGTAAATGGAGGGTCTGCGTGGACTTTACCAGCCTGAACAAAGCCTGTCCCAATGACAGTTTTTCTCTACCCAAGATTGACCAGCTGGTAGACGCCACTTCGGGGCATGGAAGGATGAGCTTCCTGGATGCCTACAGGGGATACCATCAGATAGCCATGCATCTCCCAGATGAGGAGAAGACTGCGTATATCACCCCAAAAGGTCTGTACTGCTACAGAGTGATGCCTTTTGGGTTGAAAAACGCAAGAGCAACTTACCAAAGACTGGTAACCAAGATGTTCAAACACCTGATTGGCGAAACGGTGGAAGTTTACATCGATGACATGGTCGTGAAGACCAAAGAACCTAAAGGTCATCTGGCCGACCTGAAAGCAGTCTTTGACATCCTTAAAACATATCGGCTCCGACTCAATGCAGCGAAGTGTGCATTTGGAGTGGGATCTGGTAAGTTTTTGGGATACCTGGTGACTAGAAGGGGCATTGAGGCCAGCCTAGATCAGATTAAGGCCATCCTGGAATTGAAGAGCCCAACGTCGGTAAAACAGGTATAAATGTTGACTGGAAGGGCCGCAGCCCTGAATAGGTTCATAAGTAGAAGCTCAGACAAGTGCAAACCTTTCTTCAACTTAGTGAAGAAAGCCATAGATTTTTTATGGACAGAAGAATGCGAGGTCGTCCTGGCCGACTTGAAGAAGTATTTGACCACAACTCCAGTTCTTTCAAATCCAGAACCTGGAGAGGAGTTATTTTTGTACTTAGTAGTCTCAGAATACGCAGTAAGCGCAGTGGTAATCCGAGAAGAAAAAGGGGAGCAAAGGGCTGTTTACTATGTAAGCAAAATCCTGGCCGATACAAAAATAAGGTATCTACCCTTAAAGAAATTGGCACTGGCTTTAGTAATGGCTTCAAAGAAACTGAACCATTACTTCCAGGCCCATAAAATTGTGGTGCTAACTGGACACCCCTTGAAGTCCTTGCTGCAACAAGGAGACCTGACAGGAAGAATAGCCAGATGGGCAGTGGCCTTCGGACAGTATGACTTGGAGTATAGACCCAGAACAACAATCAAAGGCCAAGTTTTGGCCGACTTCGTGGCCGAGTTCACACTAGAATCCATCGTACATCGGGCTCCGTTGAGCCGAGGTGAACGATGTCCAAGCAAGCAAGGAGAAGCCCAGCCGAATGCAATAGAACAAAAGAAAAAGGAAAAACTCAGACCCTGCAGCATTTACATCGGCGACTCCTTTCAACTGTTTGTCAATGGGAGCTCAAACCAACAAGGAGCAGGGGCAAGAGTAGTACTGGTATCTCCAGATGGACAGATAGTGGAACAGTCCATTCGTTTGGGGTTCAAGGCCTCAAATAATGAAGCAGAGTATGAAGCATTGATTGCAGGACTAAAGCTGGCAATAGTAGCTGAAGCAGATGAAGTAATAGTCTTCTGTGACTCCCAGCTCATAGTCAACCAGACAACGGGGGAGTTTGCAGCCCATAATGAAAGGATGTCGGCCTACGCGAAAGAGGTCAACAAGCTGGTGGCCTTGTTTCAAAATTGCCAACTACATCAGGTTAGCCGAGATGATAATAGTCACGCTGATGCACTGGCCAACCTGGCTAGTGCAATACAACCTGGAAAAGCAAGGATGATAATGGTCGACTACTTGTCGGGCCCGAGCATTGAACCACTAACCACAGAGCGTGAAGCAATGTGTGTGGACATGGAACCAAGCTAGATGGATGCAATTATTGCATTCCTGAAAGAAAAAAAGAAAGAAAGCTGCCAGATAACCATAAGGAGGTACACAATATCAGATTGAAGTCGGCAAGATTCAGTATGACAGCAGAAGGACATCTTTACAGAAGATCCTTCACTGGACCCCTTTTAAGGTGTGTACATCCCTCACAAGTTGAAGATTTTTTATATGAAATACATGAAGGAGTTTGTGGAAGCCACACTGGAGGCAGATCACTTGCCCATAGGGCCATTACGCAGGAGTATTGGTGGCCCTACATGCAGAGAGATACAGAAGCCTATGTGAAAAAGTGTATAAAGTGCCAAAGGTTTGCACCTCTAATACACCAACCAGCAGCAGACCTGAACCCAGTATCCAGTCCTTGGCCGTTTGCCCAATGAGGCATGGATCTCGTTGGGCAACTGTCTCAAGTAACTGGACAAAGGAAGTACCTGCTGGTAATAACAGATTACTTCACCAAGTGGATAGAAGCTGAGCCCCTAGCCAAGATCCGAGATGTGGACGTGAAGAACTTCATATGGAGGAACATCATTACCAGATTTAGGATTCCAAAAGTAATAGTTGCTGACAATGGAACACAATTTGACAGTAAGCTAATCAAGAGCTTCTGTACAAAGTTCAAAATCAAGAATTACTTTTCTACCCCGAGTTTTCCTCAGAGCAATGAACAAGCAGAAACATCCAACAAAGTCATCTTGGATGGGATTAAGAAGAGGTTGCAAGCAGCAAAGGGAAAATGGGTGGACGAACTGCCAAGTGTACTTTGGACATATCGGACTACGTCGAGAAGATCAATAGGGGAATCCCCCTTTGCCATGGCCTATGGCACAGAAGCTGTCATTCCACTGGAGGTCGGCATACCAGGGATCAGAACCCAGGGAGTTGAGAACGGGACTAATGATGTACTCTTAGCCCGAAACCTGGATCTACTAGAAGAAAGAAGGGAGAGAGCTGCAATTCAGCTAGCAGCATATCAGCAGCAGCTTGCCAGGGCTTACAATAAAAGGGTTAACCCAAGGGAGTTCCAAGTCGGCGACCTAGTCTTAAGAAAAGTCGTCGGCAACAAGAAGGATCCCAATGAGGGCAAGTTTGGCCCAAATTGGGAAGGACCCTACAAAATCACTTCGATATTAGGCAATGGGGCATATCGGCTTGAAGATAATAAGGGCAAAGCGTTGCCAAGACCCTAGAATACTTGTAATCTAAAATTTTTCTATCATTAGATTTTCCTTATTTTTTGCTGACGTAATGAATAAAATTTTAGCAGAATTCTTCTACATTTATGACTGATAAGACACTTGCCGACGTTTCTAGAATACATGCGTAATGAGAACCCAAGTGGAACTTAAGTTCACATCAGGGGGAAGAGAGTTAGAAAGCGGTTCTAACACTTATTGAAACTTGAGAAAAGTTTACAAGTTGAAGTTAAACCGAGATTATGTTTAACACTTGTTGAAACTTAAAAAGTTTGCAAGTTGAAGTTAAACCGAAATCATGTTTAACACTTGTCGAAACTTGAGAAAAGTTTACAAGTTAAAGTTAAACCGAGATTATATTTAACACTTGTTGAAACTTAAAAAGTTTACAAGTTGAAGTTAAACCGAGATTATGTTTAACACTTATTGAAACTTGAAAAAAGTTTACAAGTTAAAGTTAAACCGAGATTATGTTTAACACTTGTTGAAACTTGAGAAAAGTTTACAAATTGAAGTTAAACCGAGATTATATTTAACACTTGTTGAAACCAAAAAAATTTGCAAGTTGAAGTTAAACCAAGGTTAAACACTTGTTAAAATTTTATGAAAAAATTTACAAGTGAAACCAAGGTTGTACCAAGAAAGATACTTGGGTACTTGCCGAGGTAAATCATCAGTTTGTATAACTGAGGTGTGTCACCCCGAGAAGGTTGCACAAGATTGAAGTATATATTAAAGATATGCAAAATATTCTAAGTATGGAATCATACAAGAGTAGTAAAGAGAAGGCAAACATACAAACGTTCCAAACAAAGAAGTTGTATTTATAAGAAGGCACTTCGGCCATATGAAGAGCTTACATTGTTTTCAAAAGAAAGACAAAAGTACAGAGCACAGAAGAAAGAGAAAAACATAAAATTAAGATTCTTCAGCATCATTAGCAGGCTGGGTTTGGACTCCGGAGGACTGCTGAGAAGACATCTCGGCAGCCTTCTCAGCCGCAAGCTCGGCGTCAATTTCTTGAAGGGTTAAATCGAGGCTCTTGTCGGCAAAGGGCACGTCCGATGACGCCTCCTCAGGGGTGGCATCCTTGGGGACTTCCTCACCCTCCTCATCTTAAGTCAAGTCCAGGACTTGCTCATTCAGAGAAGGGGACTTGGTCCCAGCAGCCTCCTTTGATTTCCTCACTAAGGTCTCCTCCTTGGACTCAGATTCGTCGTCGGATTGAGTTGGAATTGGAGGGAATGGAAGAGGAATGACGTCGGCGTTCCTGAGGGGCGAGTCCTTGGGGACTTCAAGCTTTTTTAGAAGAGACATCCAACCCAGGGTGAAACCCTTGTTGCATGCCTGCTTCACTTGCTTTTCATAGTCAGCCGTGACATCGGCCACCCCCTCATTGTAGCCCTTCTCATCGGCTGCCTTGAGCTCGGTGTCTTTCGTGGCCAATGCTTCTTACAGTTCTTTTTGGGCTTGGGCCGTCTTTTCCTCGGCCTCTCTCTTTTCGGTCTCAAGAACCTTCTTAATGGCATCGGCGGATTCTGCTTTTTCTTCGGCGACATTTTGGGCCTTGATAGCAGCCTCGGCTTGATCCTCCAAGGTCTTCATCTTGGATTGCAAGCTTTTATTAGTCTTTTGTAGACTAGCAGCCTCCCTCTTTTTGTCGACCAGCTCCTTCCGATTCTCAAAGGCCTGCACTGAGAAAGAATGAGCATGCTGGATGGCCTGAAAGTGAATAGAAGTTATTAGAAAATATTATAAGTATGAAATGAAGAGAAAAAAAGAAAAATTACCGAATAAAGAGACTTACTTGAACAGAGCACTGAAGCATCAGAGCATAGTTTTCATATTCGCTCAACTCGGTGTTCCGGTCAAGATCGCCGGGAAGAAGCAGAACGGTACTAAGGGCAACGCCGACGTTTATGTCGTCGGCACTATCGCTAGCCCTAACTGGCTTATCCTCCAGTGTGATTTGGGAGGCCCAGGGGGCATCGTGCTTTAAAGACCCCGAGGTGGTTTTAGCGGATGACCTCGACCTCTTTGATCGAGTAGACTCGGATGGTTGGGCCTCGACAGGCCTCTTCTCAATGGCAGAATGGGACTTGTCGCTCTCAGCCAATTTGGAGATTGGCAGGGTATCCTCAGTATCAATCTGAGTCACCGTTGCCTTTGGCTGAGCCTTCTTGATCCTTTTTGTCTTCGAATTTGGTTGGGTTGGTGCTGGTTGAGTATCAACTGAATCAGGAATGTTGGCCAAAAGATGCTTAGTGACTGCTTTTTGGCGGCCCATTTCAACAGCAAAAATCATTCGTCGCCGACGTTAACGTTGAGATGGTGGGATCAGATATGAAGCCGAAGTTGACGGCTGCTCTACTAGATCAGAAGTTGATCCTTGATCTGGCCGAGATGTGGAGGCAGCTTGAGGAGTTGTGGCAGAAGGGGGAGATAGACTCTTTTTCTTCCTTTTTGGAACGTCGGAGAGTATTGATTTGTAGGTGGGAATGAAATTGAGTACCAAAGGAGCTCTGCGCTTGTGGACTGGTAGGTCTAGTAGCTTCTTTAGACCCTTGCTGGGGTAAAAAGACTTGCGGAAGCCTTTTTCTGGTTTTGGAAGGGCTGCAAGAAAAAACAGACATAAGAAACAAACAAAGTATTGAAGATTCTAAAAACAAGTTAGAATGAACACAGGACTCTTACCATTACCCTCTACAAAAATTGATCGAGGAAGAGGGTAGAGATGAAGGTCCTCGTCTAGAGCGAACTCCCAGTTCCCCGAGGTAATGAAATAGTCATCCCCAGCTCCCTTGTTGGAGTCAGGGAGGTCGGCAACAATTTTGTACTCTGTGGACCTCAGCTTAAGGTAGTAAACGTAGCCCGTATTTTTTTGGAGGCCACACATGGTGTAGCAGTATTGGATATCGGCTAAGGTAATCCTAGCGTTTTCTTGCTTGGCTAAGGCTATTATGCCATTGATGACTCGGTAGGAGTTGATAGCAAGCTGCATCAGGTTCAGCTTATAATAATGAAGTATCTCACAGAAAAGGATATTTAGTGGGAGCCGAAGTCCGCACTCGATAAAAGCTACCACATGGAAGGGTATAGAATCAGTTGTAGGCATAATGGAGTCATCTTCTCCAGCCAGCCTCAAATGGACATCGGCTGGGATGTCAAACTCACGCCTAAAGTGATCTAACTTGGTCGGGTGTCTACCCTATGTTTCCACGTACCCATGATATCGGCTTAACTAGGAGGAACTAGGTTTCAGAAAGAAGGGGTTTAAGAAGGGTTATTGGGACCTCGGCAAAAACCTAAAAATTGTGGGGATCGTTTCGGTTTTTCCTAAGAAATTGTGGTACAAACAAATCCCAAACCTAAATCTATGGAAATGAAGATTGAAGGCACGAATCTGGAAAAAAGAAAAGCAAGAATGCGCTTCAGAGTCAAGAACAATGATGAACTATCAAGAATATTGTGCCAAAGTAAGTACAAAGGGTATAAGGCCAAGAACAGTGGCAAGAATGCAGGAAAATTGTGATCAGTACGTGTATTCATGACATGGGCAAGAGCAAAGTCGTGAAATAAACATGTTCAGATATATGATTTGCAAATCGAATGTTTGAACAAAGCAGTAATGGCAACGAGTAATGGAAAGCATCAAGAACTGAAATTAGGAGAAACAGTGAACTCACCAAAGAAAAGAAGTCGGTGTTGAGTTTGCTAAGGTCAGATGAACGGCAGCTGCGGAAAAGATTAGTAAGAACCTCGTCGGAGAAGGTGGACGGAGCAAGTTGCAAGGCTTTGGAAGCTTGAACAATAGAAGATTTGGAAGGAAAAAGCTAGAGAGAGAGAGAGAGAGCTTTAGAAACGATGTAAAGTGAAGAGACGGAAGGAGAAAAAGTTTTGTTAAAACTTGAAACGGCGGCAAAAAGAAAGCAATTAATGCACCTAAAATGATGTATACGTCAGACGGCCCACGCAGGCGCATTATGACTTACAAGCGCGTACAGAGTACGATTCAATAAGGGGGAAACGCGTGGTTAAAACGGTTGATGTATTATGCTTGACAACTCATATGCATGAGGGAGCTCGTGAAATTTTTGATCTTTAAAGAGACATGTCAGCTGGGAATCTCTAAGCCGATGTACTGGCAGGAAGTACCGATATAAGTCCCATCACCTCAGAATGCTGAGGTAATAGAACCTAGGGGGCAGTTGTGGGGACATATTTTCTGAGTACCAACACGTGGCCAAGGTGACGCCAACGTGTCAACTGAGGTGCCACGTGTCCTGGTCATGACGCCGAGATTATCTCGGCAAGGCCGAGGTTATCTCCGAAGATATCGGAATCTGAGATAAGCGGATAAGGCACAAGAGTCCTAGAATGATGAGGGGACTCAGCTTAGATAAAGATAAAGCTCTTAGGGAGTTTATCTCTATCTATTGAAAAGTCCCGGATAAGCACTGAGCTAAAATCCATTGAAGCTAGGCTTCTGTTGGGATAAGGATTGAGTTAACTATAAAAGAAAGGCACCCCCGATTGGTAGATACGCAATTTATACTCAGAACAGTGAGTTTAGCAATTGATTATCTTTGAGAGCTATACTGACTTAATCGTCGGAGTGCCCTCGGGTGGACGAACCACCGCCGGAATCTTCTCTTTCTATTGCAGGTCAGCCAGGTGTCATCTATTCTGCCAGTACTCTCTAGCTGAATACTTAGTTGGCAGTGTGATCGGAAATTCACTCACACAAGTAGTGTAATATATTTTCAGAATTTGAACAAACAAATAAGTGATGGATTACACATACATAAACAGTCTATTACTATAATGCACATTGTTTTAAGTTATTTAAAAAGTAGACTCTTTTTTAACTTTTTTTTCAAACTACATAAAAGTGTGATTACTAAATACGTTTTCTAAAAGCATTTTGAAGTTAGATATAGAGTAGAAGTTTGTTAAAAATCAAAGTGTAAAGAAAGTCTGATTGCTAACAACGTATAACGTGTTTTATTAAAACGTTGTTAGCAATTATATTAAACATTCTTTCAAGAAAACGTGTTTATTAACCACGCTTTCATGTAATTTGCAAAAAAGAGTTGAAATTGGTCTATTTTTTTTATATAAATTTTAAAATAAACATATTGTGATGGCAAGAGCATATACAACCAAGATTTAAAATCTTTGGTTGCAACCTAAAGTGCAATATTTGACATCTGTACAAGTTCCAACCAAAATGGCCGTTGTCTAGGTTGCATTTGGCATTGCCGTCCCCGTGACAAAGTTGACATATGGGAGGGAGAGATGTCAATTATTATTATTGTTATTGGGCAGCCACATTAAGTGGGTTTTGTCCAAAAAAATAAAAACACAAACTAAAGTAGATGAAATTTTAATATAGTAAATTTGACACATTGGTTGGAGACTTGCTTATCTTCATAAATGTCAATTTCGAAGATGTCAAATTGCCACCTAAGTCTTTAAAAGAAAATTGACAACTATAAATTTGAGAGTTTGGGTGGAGATGCTATAAGATGCCTACATAAAACTAGTGGTTGCCAAATATATCATATATTATAAAATAAGTAATGACAATTATACTTCACTTATATCTCTTACACTCCCTTTGTGAGAGATTAAATTACAAAAAAAGAATGCAAAGTTTAAAATAGTGTGAATCCTATTGCTTTATAATTTGTATAAGATAATATGTAAATTGTATTTATCAATGTATATATATATAATTTGTATGAGAGAGAGGGGGAAACCACTGAGTTGGGTGCAGTAACAATGATTAATGGGTGCAAATGGCCCACAATGGTTGACTAAGGGCATTCACAGTGGATGTGTTAAAGTTGTGTGTTAAAGTGTGTGTTATGATAAAAAGTGTTAATAGTAAGACTCAAAAATGTGTGTTAAGAGTTTGTTAATTTAGTGAGTGAATAGTGAATAAATGGTGATACAATGGGTGTGCTAAGATGTGTGTTAAGAATATATATATATATGTGTATATAATAAATAAAATAAATAAATAATTTAGTTTAATCAAAAATTTCAAGCCCAAAATTAAATTTCAAGCCAAAAAAAAAAACTCCCAAAAAAAAAAAATTCTGTTGACCGGTCAACCGGCTAGTAAACCGGTAAGACCAAAATTTTTTTTTCCTTTTTCTTGAAGGATTCGAAGCCGGGCCAGGCGTCCGGGGGACTTCCTGTCGGGCGTCCGGGGGGACGTCCACCAGGCACATTCGCTCTCTCCTTCGCTGGTTAAAACGCTCGCTGCAGTTAATACACATATTAACATCTGACACTAACACACACGTTAACAGCTCTATAGCAGCCCCAAACAACACCCTCAGCTAGCCAAAACTTGGCACCTGACACTAATACATAGCTTAGTGTGTCCATTGTGGATGCTCTAATGTGGAGAAATAAAGGTGATGATAATGAAAAGGCCAGAACTTGTTTTGATGGGTGTTTTATATTTATCATTTGGGGTGAACTTGTTTCTGGTAAATACATGAAAACAATGAACTGATGAAGGCTTCTCACTTCTGAAGTTTATGTGCACACACTCAAGTGGTTTGGTGCTTGAATAACAGGCATATTGGTTTCCTCATGTTATTGACTGATATTGAATAAATAGCGTACTTGGATCCAGGAGGTAAATAGTATTATCACCAGTGTGGTCTGGAAGCATGTTATTTTCAGCTGAATTAGGACCATTGTTAATAGTGTGTGCTTGTGTTGTATTCCGGTTAATAAAAGGCCAGTTGTTATGGTTAAAATTTCAAATACATTGGGAACAATGTTGTTTATATCATGGAATGGTTGATAACTGGTATACAGAGTGGTATTTTTTTAGCACTGTTACAGATTCATCAGTCACAAATTCGTTGTATCTTAATAATCTATAATGTGGCATTTTGGGGAAAATTTTGGGAAGATTATGAAGAAGACCTAGATTATGATTTGAACTCAAATGTGGCTCGAACCCATGACCACAAGGTTAAGAGACTTGTGCTCTACCAACTGAGCTAGACGGGCTTTCCTCTATTCTCTCCATTTTTTTTGAACAAGATCAAAATCTTTGAATCCAGCAGTGCTACAACTGAGCCCCTATTTTGTACGGCTAAGCCAATTTTGAAGAGAAAATAGGGTTTTTCCAGGGGATTCTCTTCCTCTCCATCCATTCCCACTTTGTCTTTGCTTGGTTACCGAAAAAATGCAACATTTTTTTTTATTGAAAAGTGAGTTTGAATATCACGAAAATGATTGGATTTATACATGGCTAAAATCGTTTTGAAAAATGGTTTTAACAGCCTAAAAACAGTTTGGCCAAAATGGGTGAAAGGTTAGGAGATAATGGCTGTAACGTAAAGAATAATAATATGCTGGACTAATTTAGGAATATTGGTTATAGTTTTGTCTGTTTTACCATGTATGCTTGTGATTAATTTAAAAAATTAAAAAGAAGAAGAAAATGACTTAAGATTTCAAGGAAATCAGTTCTAGTCGGTGGTTTTTCTTTTATTTCATTTTCTTTTCTTTTCTTTCCAAGATTGATGTCGTATGCCCGTTCCTTTAACCAATAAAAAATAAAATGTTTGGGCAAAAATCCAGAATGTTGGGGAATACTGGAGAATGCGTTTGTAAGCTGTTATGCCAGATAACACTGGAAAATTGCAATGGTGTGGTGATGAAAAAGCATTGATAGAGTAGTAATAGGGTTGGCTGTGGTGGTGAGCTGTGGTTTTGGAGGCAATGGCTGTTTAATAGATGTTAGTGGAGTGGATTTTGTATGATTATTGTGGTTGGTTATGAGCAGTGACTTTGATGGTGGTAGGGGCTGATGCCATTTTTAGCATGGTGTTTGTTGTGAGGTAATATGCTTCTGTGGCACTGTGGCAGTGGTGTTGCTGGTGATTCCTTTGGTAGCAAAGTGTGATGATATTAGGAGCGATAGAAAATTGAATAGTCGTACTGAATAACTGATTTTGATGGCATAAGTAGGAAGCCAATGTCACTCTTTTCTTGCTAGTCTTTGCTTCTAGTAGTAAGTTTACTTTTCTCCTTTAAAAGAAGTACTTATTAAATTCATTGACCAACGCTAATTAGAATTTTATTTTATTTGCTGTTATCTCCTCTACTTTTCTGGACTGTAATAACAAAAAGTCTTACTCGAATGCTAAGCAAAATTATTTAAGTTGATGCTCTGCCCTTGGATGCAGTTCACTAAAGTCCCATTTGGTTTGCCTACTCTGGTCTTCCTCTTATATTATTTAGAATTTTATTTGATAATTTTGCTGATTAGGATCTTTTAGAACTTTGGGTGACATGGGATTTGTTTATTGAAAATATTATATGATATGAAGCAATTTAGGGTAAAAAGGGTGTAGTTTTAAAGCATGGATGGCTTAAATATATATGATGGGGATTGTGACGGAAGAATGCTTATATATTTTAGGAACCAGAGTTTAGCCAATTATTTAGAACTTAAGAGTTAATTTTTACCTTTATTTTTGCAACTCATTAATTTTGGGAATAATTCTTTTACATCTTTTTTTTTTTTTTTTGGATTTTCATAGCCTTTGTATGTTTAAGGCTTGGTTTTTTGGGAATAATTTTCCATAACAGATATTTTGTGCATGTGCCCCCCCTCCCCCCTCTTCTCTTGCTGCTCTCTCTCTCTCTCTCTCAATGCATTTGTGTAGAATCTTTTGTGCAGCTCTCCAACCATTTGCATAGTTATGATGGAAAAGGATCTAGTTGTG
Organism: Camellia sinensis; assembly: GCF_055761805.1. Lineage (NCBI taxonomy): Eukaryota > Viridiplantae > Streptophyta > Magnoliopsida > Ericales > Theaceae > Camellia > Camellia sinensis. The sequence continues at coordinate 60,293,986 of NC_138970.1, forward strand.
GGAATGTCTGAAACTTCTCTCAGGGAACAGCTTGGCAAGGCATTCATTGAACTGGAAGCTCACAAAGGTGCTGCCGAGGATAATGTTCAGTGGTTGGAAATTGAAGAATACTTTTCCCATCTTGAGTCAGTGATGAAGAAAAAAATTGAAGAATTTGAAGTTAGGGAGAAGGAGTTTAAAGAAAAATAATCCAAGACTTGCACAATGCTTGCTGACAGAGAGGGTGCTGTTGCTGCTAAAGAGCAAGATTTGTTGGATCGTATTCAGGAGCTAAAAGACGCTGCTGTTGCTGCCATTGCAGAGGCATGGGCCAATCACATGCCAGAACCTTTGGAGCCAGTTCATTGTGGGACGACAAAGAAACTAAGGTAAGTAGCTCTCTTTGTGATACAAATGCAATCCTTGATGCCCCGGAGGAGAATTCCCCAAATTGAACAGGTGAAAATGCCGAAACTGTGGTTGGCGAGGTTAAGCCTCGTCCAGAGCTGACACAATTTTGCGAGGAGATGGATGCAAAAGGGCTTCTGAATTACACGATGTTGAACCAGAAAAACATGCCCGCCATTTGTGCGGAACTTTCTGTCGCACTTGAAAGTGCAACCGAACCGGGTCATTTAATTCTGGCTTCACTGGAGAGGTTCTACCCTCCCAATGACACTACCCAAGAAGGGGATAAAAAGGACGCTGCCCATCAGGGCATGCATCGATCTAGTCTGATGTTTGTGGAAGCCACGGCCGCCTTAATGGCAAGGGCTGACCAGGGTGCCGATCACCTTTTGAACCCTGAAATTAAGCAGCAAGCCAAGGCCATTGCCGACGAGTGGAAACCTAAGTTGGCTGGTATGGGCATCAATGCTGCCAATGGAAAATCATTGGAAGCAGAGGCATTCTTGCAGCTCCTTGCTACTTTTAGGATTCTGTCAGAGTTGGACGAAAACAAACTCTGCAAACTTGTCCTTGCAGTTGCTCACCAGAGGCGGGCACCTGAGCTCTGCCGTTCTCTTGGATTAACACACAAAATGCCAGGTTGGTTTTCTTTGAATTGACTGACCTGATGAGTTCCGGAGCTCCGGAGACTTGACCATCTTTTCCTCAAGGGTGCCCAGTCAACCGATCCTGTTAGGTTTTGTAGTATATTTATTTGTTGGACAAACATGAGTTGCAAAAATCTATTGCCATTATCACAATTTGAAAGGTGTATACCTCTAATCGAATTTGGAATTTTCTCATCATGATCCTGTTTTTTTACAGTTGTTATCGAAGAATTGGTCAACTGTGGGAAACAAATCGATGCCGTGCATTTTATCCATGCCTTTCAGCTTACTGAAAGCTTCCCTCCTGTGCCCCTCCTGAAGACATATCTGAAGGATTTGAGGAACTCACACGGAAAGCCTGGTAGCTTCGGAAAGGCTGCTGGTGCACTGGTACTTCATGTGCCCTAGTTAAAGCTTCCTTCATACTTCTGTTTTGTAACACACTTTTGTTAGGGAAAATCCGAGATTCCCCACAAGTAAATCAATCAATGGGAATAAAAACTAATGCGGAAAAATTAAATCAAAGGCAACACAAGAATTTTTACGTGGTTCCCTCAATGTGAGGTACGTCCACGGGATCGAAATCCGATTCCACTATCAACCAAATAATTCCAAACGATTACAAACGAGACACTAATGGTCTCACAAAACACCCTTAGGTGAATTCCAAATAATCACAAATAAACAAAGAGGAAAGACCTCACCAAATAGAAGAACCAAAATCTTCTGAACCAAAGTTGAAGAAGATCCAAAATAATAACCCAAACCAGCTTTACCAAAGCTCCCAAACAAAGATGCACCAACTTGAATATACACCCAAGAATGAAAGGAACCAAGTACATCAATGTTGCTGTAGCTTCATTCAACTTCGGGAAAAACCAAATTAATGATCACGATTTGCTGCCTTCGGAAAACTAAATAAGGAGGCAGCCCTCTGTCCTTTTTTTCTCTTGGGAAAAATAATACACCAACAAAATTGTGAATCTAGGGTTTTGTAATCAAACCCTAATTATATCCAAATTGAATTGGGTCTCCTCAAATATAATATATAAAAATATATTATACTAAACCAAGCCAAATTAAAACTCTTTTAATAAATCAATTGGGTCCCACACTCCAATAAGGAGGTATACCCAACAACTTTACTGATACTTTCCTATGCAGAATGCTCAAGAACTCGCAGCACTTAGGGCCGTTATCGGTTGCGTTGAACAATACAATCTTGAGACCGACTACTCACTCGCTCCACTTCAGAAAAGGGTTGCCCGGCTAGATAGGCCATCACTTGATAGGAAGAGGTCCGTGGAATCTGCTAAATCCCTGCAACATAAGAAGCCACGAGCAAATGGAGGATTTCACCGGTTCGTGTACCTGGTGCTACTCCTTGCACTGCCACTCCTGTTCCTGCTCCCGCTCCTGCCCCTAGTGTTGGACAGGGTGTGTCAGTTTTTGGCGGGAGAACAATGTATGCGGGAATATTAGAGAGGTATCCACATGCTCTTCCGACCACCACCCTTGATTACCAAACTCCTAGCCAGCCAACATACGCTCAGCAAGCTTATGATTATGATCAAAGATCGTACTACTATCCCCCAGATGACCATATATGTAGTTCACTAATTTAAGTTTACTCTAGAAAGTTTTGGGGGACATGCTGGACCGGTTCATCGGATAATATCTCCTGGTGCAAGCATCTGTAGGTTTTTTTTTTTTTTTCCCTTTCAAGTCCTCTCCTTTTTTTGGATGCCTTGTGAACAGTATCTGGCTATATGGAACTTAATATGATATTACTGTAAAATTATAGTACCCTTTCTGATGGTGAATGTGTGAGATTTTAGTTTGTTGGATGAAGTTGAAATCTAGGAAATGCCAAAAATAATTTTCTTGTTTTAGGAGTTGGAAATTGGGTGTCGCCGGTGTTTGGTTGCTAAGAAAATCTTGCATTGGTAGAGGTGGGAAAGTTGAGTTAATTTATCTTGGTATGCCTCTCTTTTAGTCCCTCTCGTTTGCTTTTTGATGGGTTGAGGTTCAGATTTCTCAGCAGCGTGCTAACAAATTTGGGTTCAAGAATTATTTGGTGTTATTATTATATGCTTGATTCTATTTTTTGTTTGTTTGTTTTTAATTTTTCTTTTTACAATTGTTTGGGCTGAGTTTTCAGAATGAGATATATATATATATATATATATGGTCTCTCATATTAAGATTTTATAGTATAAAAGATATGAAATATTCTCATAGTAATTGGGGCCTTTTAAATTTTTACAAAAAAATTTCGATTTAGAGAAATTTTGAAATACAGAGAAATTTGTCTGGTTTGCTCACAAATTCCTTATGTTTTGACCAATTTTGTTTGATTTGCTTACAACTTTATTTGTATTTTGAACAAATCAAAGAAAATTATAAAAAAAATTGAGCTTTACAAATCAATTTTTTTTTTTATATAATTTTTACAAGAAAACACCATGCTAAGTTCATCAAAGAACTCAAAATACAAAATTTAATTACAGTTTAAAAAATAGCAAACACTATACATCCTAAACGATCAAAAATAAAATTCGAAGTTAGAAATCTAGTGAAAATCAAACAAGCAACATAAATTAGTGGGAGCTTAATGTAGGCAAGAAAAATTCAAATGCCAAAGAAAATTTGAGAGAAAATCAAAGAGACAACCAGCCAGAGAAAATCAAGCAAGGCACAGAGAGAGAGAATCCAATGTGTTCAAAAAAAAATTAATCTAAAGGGGATATCTTAGTGCCAGATAAAATTAATGTCAAAGGAAAAATTACACACAATGAGACAACTAATCAGTAAAATCAAACAAGTAACCTAAATTAGTGAGAGTTTAATGTTTTTAGGAAAAATTCAAATGTGAGAGAAAATTTAGCTCAAGGAACAACTAACCAGTGAAAATCAAATAAACTACAGAAATTAGTGGGAGTTTAATGTGGTCGGGGAAAATTAAAATGCTAGAGAAAATATGAGAGAAAATCAAAGAGATAACTAGCCATAGAAAATCAAGCAAGGCACATAGAGTAAAGTGAATTCAATGTGTTTAGAAAAATTGTGATGCCAACGAAAATTCATCTCAAGAGGAAAATCACACACAAGGATACAACTAACCAGTGAAAATCAAACAACCAGCATAATTTGATGAGTCCGAAAAAATTCAGATGCCAGAGAAAATCAATCAAAATTTTGGCCCAAACTCAGAAAAATTCAAAGAAATTTTGCCTAACTTACAGAAATTTCTTTGATTTTCTCTATGTTTTGAAAATTTCTATTGGTTGAAAAAATTTCTCTATGTATTATACAAAGATGAGAGAAGAAAAAAATGAAATAGTTTATTGTCAACCATTTAATTCTTTCCTCTATAAGGGAAGTAATTCAACAAATGATGCAAATATGTGTCTTTTATATATATATATATATATATATATATCGTTCGTACATAAAACAAAGACATGGTCACCAATATATTTTTCATTCAACTCTATATTCATTTTTAAGTACATTAGAGCCAAGAAAAAATATACACACAAACAATTATGGAAACTTGAGGATGTCAAATTGTAGAAGAAGAGACAGATAGCAAATATATCATCTACTGCCATACCTAGTTTCTCATGTTTCCAAGCACAAATTGCGTGTTGGACTAATCTTTTTGCCGATTCTTCCCGAAACACCACCACAAACATCAATCCTTCTTATATATATATATATATAGAGAGAGAGAGAGAGAGAGAGAGAGAGCCCTTATCAAAGATTTGCAGTGTAGACTAAAATTCACAATTATATATACATATAGATATAAATATAGATATATATATAGAGAGAGAGAGAGAGAGAATACAGAGACGGAAGAGAGAGGGATAGAGATTTGGTATATGTATATATATATAAATATATATATATATATATAGAGAGAGAGAGAGAGAGAGAGAGAGAGAGATAGAGATGGTATGATATATGGGTGTGGGTGAGGGACTTTAAGTTACAAAATATATATATAAATATATATATTATGAACCTCTTCCATTAAGAGGGATGTTAGACCAATTTTTCTTTTTCATAATTTTTTTTAAAATTTTTTTATAATAAAATATTAAAAATTAATTTGACAAAAATAAACACTAAAAGTGTATATCTATTTTTTTGATTTTTTTACAAAACTAAGTTTTGAAATTTTTTAAATTAATCAAACAGAGGATTTGCCTATGTTTTATTCTGCAAGCTAGAATCTATTGTTGTTTGCAAAAAAAATAAAAATAAAAATAAAGAGGAATATTAACATGTTCATGGAATATATATATTGAATTTAAAATCAACATCAGGTGAATTTTAGAATACTGCTATTGGAAATTGCCAACTTGCCTACAAAATTAAAAGCTAACTCAACAAACTAAACTTTATTATAAAAAATAAAAATTGAAAATTAGTAATTTTCTCTATGAAGAAAAATGGTCACTAACAAAAGTCTAATTTCTGGCACTGAAATCGATTTTTCGCTGTGTATATATTTTCCTCTTTGTTGCCAAGAGCATGCATAAATAAACAAGACAAGTAATTCCAAAATGCTAACCAAACATTATTACCTCAATAACATTTCCCAATTTCTTCACTTTCTCAGCAACCAAACAAATGTTACTATTCAAAAACCCTCTAAACTCAACAAATAGAAAAAACAACATAAAAAAAAAAGAAAATAATAATGGATTATTTTTCCATTCATTTACAGCTGTAACTACTGTAAACTTCTATATCAGCAGGGTCACTTGTACTGGGGAAACCTTTGAAGTTGGCCTCTACTGGGAAAATGTTGCTGTGAACTGTGCCTCAAGTGCCTGTTCTTATCCTAGTCACTTATTGAACACTTGGCTTACTAAAAAAAAAAATTATATGGTTCACAATATATACAAATTTTATTGCTACATCATTTTAGTTAGAGTTTTGGTATAAATTTTTTATATATTTAAAATTTTCATTAATAATTTTGTTGGACACTATCATATTGATATGTATATTATTAATATATTTTTTTGTGATTTTATTTTGTGACATGAGATTGTCAGTCTCAAATTCTTCTATCATTGTGTCTTAAAACACTTACAATCTTTAGACTATGCCTAAATTTTTACATAATTCAACGGTGTTAGGTTTTTATTCTTGACAATCCCGTTTGACAAAACTCCTTTCAGTTGTACTTGTTTTCGCACTTTTTATTTCAGTGAGACTATGAGTTGTTAGATGCGAATCCAACTCGAATTGTGCCTTGCAGAGATGTTTGTGATGCTAATGCTTTCAAGATTGCCACTTCGCTGATTATGACAGGAATCGAACTGCCCGGTCAGCTCGCGAGGGTCCAAGGGGCAGCGCCGCTTGGTGGGTCCGAGGCAGCGCCACGGCGGGGTCGAGGGGCAGTGCCCCCAAAGTAAAATGCAAAATTGCATTTGAAGTTGCATGTCCGCCCTTGCTCGCTCGAGCGAAGGAGTTCTCACTCGAGCAAAGACTGCGTCTGCATAAAAACCTGAAAGAGTTGATTGTACACTCGAGCGAAGGATGCATGGCTCGAGCGAAGTCACTTATGGAAAACACGCGTTTTTGGTTCCTCGCTCGAGCGAGAGAGTCTTCGCTCGAGCGAGCTTCGCAGTCCCAGATTTCTATAAATATTTGTTTTAGTCCAAAACTAGGATTACTTCTTCAGATCTTTTTTTTTGATATTAAGGTTTATATCTGGTGATATTTTGCTAGTTTTCTTTGATGTTAATTGAGTATTCAACTCATGGGTTAAGAAGAATACATCAAAGGTTTGTTTGTTCATTCTACACAAAAGAGAGAGTTGTTCTTCAGTGGATTCTGAAGAATTTGAGCCTAAAGTTTGGTGGATTCTGGAGTGGCTCATCGTCAAGACAATTCTGAGGTGAAGACGGGGCTGGAAGAGGCACATAAGGGTTGGTTCAATTCGGGCGTGAATTCGCTAGGTAATTGAGAGTATACCTGTGTAATTCCTTTATATCTTCTTAGCGGATTGTTTTGTGGCTGTTGCCCGTGATTTTTTATCACAATTGGAGGTACTCCAATTGTGATTTTTTCACGTTAAAATCGTTGTGTCGATTTGTCTTGATTGTTTTATTGTGATTGTTTTATTGCTTTAAATTGATACATAATCACAAATCAATATCTAGCGGATTTCTAGATTTTTCAAACGGTGTAAATGTTATAAAACACGAGCACGCAAGAATTTAACAAAAGATGATCCTTAATCTAGTTTTATATATCTAATTTTACAAAAATTGGTTCTAATTTTTAGATTTGAATACTAATGCCCTAAAAAATAACAACAATGTTACGAATAAAGAATCAATCACAAAATGATTTACAAAAAATTTATTAAATGGCTAATATTAAATTCAATTATAGTAAGATCTACATTCAAAATAAACCTGAACATCTCAATATACTCTCTGTAATCTCAATATGAGATTCAAATTTCAAAGCAACATATATCCCTATCTTATCTCTCGAATTACTACCATGAAAAACTCAAGCAATAATAGTAGAGGATTTTGAATTCAAGCAATTTGAATGAATACAAAGGAGTATATATATATAGATATGTACATGTATATATGCTGTGTTTGTGCAGAGAGAGAAAGAGATTGAAAACACACCAAATCGCTATTGAATCCAAATTACTACGATCTCTGTTAGAAACCAAATCGATTTACTCAAACTTATATATATATATATATATATATTTGCAAAAAATCAGATCGATTTACCTTCGGATTGAAGCCAAAGAACTCAGGTCTGCGTTGGAGCCAAAGATCGATCCTAAAAGATGAAAGCTAAAAATCGATTCCAAAGGATGAAAGATAAAGATCGATTCTGAAAGATGAAAGCTGAAGATTGATTCTGAAAGATGAACTCAAATATGATCGATCGATTCTGAAAAATGAAAGCTGAAGATCAATTCTGATATAAGGTGAAGATAGATTCTGATATGAGGCGGCACAAAGATTGAATCGGATTGAAGCTAAAGATTGATTGAGTCCTAGACAGTGGAAATAGCTGAGATTAATTAAGTCCTAGGTGAGTAAATATGTCAGGCTCGCACTTAGAATATCGGCGCATATTTGTAGACCTTTAGCAACCAAATAAATTTGTCTCTAGCTTTTACCTACCTCACATATGCAAGTCAAGTGCTCAAATGAACATAAAGTGTTAATTTTTTTTTGTTCCTTAAAAGCCTTTAAATATTTTTTTTGGGCCTATCATAAAGGAATATGGTGTATTTGTATAATTTTCTCTTAAAATTTATTTGTGTCCTTAAATGATGGCTTTTAGAGACTAAATTCAATTGATCTCTAAATATTAGTCTCAAAATCACTAATTTCTTCTAGTGCCACTAGTCCAGTGAAAATCTTCCTTTCAATTCTCTCTTAATCTCGTTTGCTACTCCAATCATGACTAGGATTACCTTTTTTTGAATATGAGCAAAAGATACTTTAACCGGGCTAGCATGACTCTTCCCAAGGCCTACACAGGTCAATCCCTTATTGCCATACAGTCTACTCGGCTGCCAACTTTTTTAAAACGCGTCACATCAGGAACACGTGGCTCACTTTTGTTGGTTCTGTATGTCTGCACCAACTATCTTGCACCATTTCCAATTGTGAAATGATGGTGCCTTTTTGGCCTCCATCTATTCAAATTTCAAACTCTTATATATATATGTATATATTCTTGTAGCTCTTCAACTTTTTACTGTTCTTCACTATTTCATAACCACACCAGAGCAAACCAGAGTGATTTCTAGTCGTTCGAAGCCATTTTAACATGATTTTCTTTTATTTTCTTGATTGTCATCACCATTGATGCTCGTTAAACCCATTGAAAGTTGATTAAATGCCATAACCTGTTAATTATCCACCGTTTTAATAAATAATAATAATCAATTATGTACACATGTTTAGGTCAGCTTTTCAAATTTTGCTTATCATATCATTTGGGGGTAGAAATTGTGTGGAGTAATCATTTTTCTAGCTATTAATAAAAAATTATCGTCACCCTTATTTTGTTTTTATTTTTAATGCTCATCTTTCTTAAGATTTTGAGAAAATATAGTTTATTTTATGTTGTTAACATAATTATACTAATCTCTCTTTTAGAATGGTTAAAGTGATCAAAACTAATTTCAATGATGGATGGACACCGAAATAAACAAAAATAAATATACATTTTAATAGGAAAAAGATGACAACATCCCTTTTTTTATTTATACGATTAACGAATTACTAATAAAAAATTGCCTAAGTATTATATGAATTAAAACTTTGAGAAAGGTTACAACCATGTCAAAAGTGTAGAACTAACTGTATTTTCTTTAGGGGCACTTATAACCGATCCTATTGATCATACTTATTTACCTATAAGTCCTAAATGATAAACTTATCATTGTAAATATATTTATTAATATACACCATCCTTGTTCATATTCATTCACTCACAAAAATCCACTGCCCTCTTCCACATACACAAAGAACAAAAGAGATTGATAAATTTATTACTAAAGAATAAATTTGAATCTGAATCTAGCTTGCAACACATCTTATTTGAGAAGGAGGAGGGGGGGATAGATCTGGATGATCACCATTGTTTAGATTCATTTAGTGTCAATCTCACTATATGAAACAAAGGAGGAGGTGATGATATGTCAGTTGTGTTGGAAAAAAGAATAGTTTTTTGGTAACTTTAATGCAATATTAAAGTGGGTGTCAATCCTCAATTGAGGTGGATTAAAGTAGGTTTGGATTATTTGTAGTGAGATCTTTACACCATAAAAAGAATAACCAAAAACTATTAAGGTTTGAATGAGAAATTGACTCATTAAGTTGGTCTCTTGAAAGAAGTGGTGGGAAAGGTGTAAAACCTTGTATCCCACATTGATTGTAGAGGAAAACATTGATGGGTATTTAAATCCCATTTTTTGCCTTAGGTTGTGAGCCCTTTGGGGCATCCAAATTTTCCGAAGGAATGGAGTTATGGATGCTTCAAGGATGGACTTAGGCCAAAACTATGGTCCAAGTTGGTTATGCAAAAATAGCCACAGCTGCAGAATTATACACATTACACGTATATAAAATGTGTAACTCTTCTATAATGGTGATGAATTATTCCAGCAGTTTTGCAGGTTTAATACATAATTTATTTTCTACATTTGTGATGGGCCTTGATGATAGGTGACTTTTCCTCTCTCCATGTGTATAAAAGGATGCCCTCTCATTCCTTTTCATGATAGAAGAATATTTGTTCTTGTCTTCAAAAGTTTCTCCAATTTTATATTCTTCCTACTGAGAGAGTGTTGGCATCGTTCTGTTTGCCGAAACTATTCAGTTTGTGCATTGCGTAGCTGGTCCAACCATCGTATCCTGAGAGACAGACGTCAAGCAACCTCCAGCACCCAAACAGTGAGGCGACGAATCTGTTTTAAGGACACTGTTTAGTGCAGGTTTTGGTTTGCGTCCTTTTGCTAGTTTTATTTTATTATGAATTTCTGTAAATTTTACCATGTTCTTGTTCTCCAATTAGTTTTTCAATATGAATCTATTTATTTTATGTTATCACACAATTTGTACAACAAATTTAAAACAGATTAATATATTTTCTCATCAATTCAAACAAATAGCTCATATGTAATATTAGGAACACTGTTTTTTTATTGAAAGGAAAAAAAAAATAACCTCCACTGTTGCATGCAATAATGATAATCAATAAACATAGGCCAACGTTTGCATGCTCCTTGTTAGCACTGTACTATAATTCGCATGCCTATAAGTCCACTGTTTTCTTTCTTGGAAATTCAATGTTTGTAGATTATGCAAGTTTGACATGTTAATTATTTTCTAGATTTTAGTTTTTTTTTCATGATTTAATCTCTATAATTATTTGTATATTAATTGTTAGAATTATTACATGATCATTGTTTTGTAACAATTTTACATGACTCTGTTTAAAATTTTAATTTAAGGTTTTGGAGTAATAAAGTTTTGTAACTTATTTAGATTTATGTACATGGCTAATGTATAAATTAAATTGTAAATTCAATTTTTGAGTCTTTTAGTTTTATATGTAACTCGTGGCTAGAATTTTAATTATTTAGGAGGTATAAGGTTTTGTAACCTTTGTTATAATTCTTGCCTATTCAATTCATTTATAACTCATGGCAATTAATTTAATTTATTTATTTGGAGTTAAAAATTTAAATGTTTATTGTGAATTAATTTCATTCATAACTCATGACTATTAAATTTTAATTTTGTAACTTGTCTATATTTATTTACTTGTTTATTGTGTAAATTAAATTGTAAATTTAATTTCGGAGTTTTAATTGTGTAATAATTTCATACATAACTGATAGGTATTAAAGTTTTAATTTAATTTAATTGTGGAGTTATAAGTTTATTTTTGTAACTTATCTAGCATTTTAATTCATTAGTTAATTTTATTATTAAATAGTTTGCTAGATGGTTTCAAGTTTCTTTAGATTGTTTGGCTTGTATTTTCTTGTGATTTTCTGCTAACTTGCTTTATAGGAATACTTACACGAAAGGGATTGGAAAAACAAATACAAAACCAAATAAATAGTATTTGGGATGTCAAAACAAAAAGCATGGGCGACTAACCTTTGTGATGAATAGGAATTTCTAAGCGTGGAAAAGGTTTTGGACTATATAAAATCCTTATGAATTGGTTTCTCTCTTTATAATTAAAGCAATTTTTTACTTGAGTTCAGTTGGTTTTTACCAATTGTGTAAAAGCAAGTTTTATTTGCTTGTATTATTAAAAGCATTTTATTTGCTTAATCATTGTTGTAGCAAATTTTTTTTTACATTGTTTGTAATTTGGTTAGCAATTTTTAAATTACTTTTAAGTTTGGAACTTGGTTTGGTTTTCTGTAATAGAAATCAAAGTGTTTAGCCCTAGCTAAAAAGTAGTTCTTTTTAGTTCAGAAATGACAACTAAGACGGATTTAGTTTCAAACATTTGGGGTTTGAGGAAGTCTTTGGGTTTAATCATTTTATTCCCAAAATGTTGAAAAACCAAGTTTGAAGAAAGTCTTTGGCTATAAATCTGATTATATCCAAAGTGTTTTGGTTTATAATCTGATTATTTTAAAAGTATTTTGGTTTTGAGAAAAGAAACCAAATTTTAGCATTAGTTAAAATATTTCTAATTTTATTTAGAAATAATGGGCTCAGTTCTGGGAGTACTGGTTAACTTTTATTAAGTGGTGTAATTCTGGTAGCAAATTTAATTTGCTTGGGAATTGGTTTATTTTAACCTGGTTTATCCCCTAGAAAACTTAATTCTAAATTTGTTTCACATGGATTAGGAGTCAACATGCTCTTGAAAGTTTTGTCTAAGGTTAACTAGATCTTAAGTGGGACTGGTGTAACCCCCCAGTCTTCCTGAAAACTTTATTGACCATGTTCGATTCTAGGGTAAGTGGTGAGATCAGTTTTGAATTAAATTTCAAATTTTGGATTTTCTGGTGTTAAGTTTAGTTTCTGAAAAAGCAGAATAGTGAAATTTTGTTGTGATTTTTCAGAAATGGCTTCAAGAGATGAAAACAAAAATGTTGTTCCACCTGACAACCTTAAGCCTTGCGAGGTCCTTAATACAAAATCTAGAGAGATCAAGTGTGATTAAAGGAAATCATAAGATTGTATGAAAATACCCCTGAATTAATTAGAGATAATTAGTATATTGTCCTTGTGTCAATTATAGCATATATGATTGCTATGTGACTTTGCTTGAAAGCAAAGATGAGACAACCCATTAGGGTGGAGGAATATATTTTTGAATTTTTAAATTCCAAATATATTCTTAATTTGGTGGCTTCTAGTGAGTACAAGATCACTAATCATAGAGATAGAAACCTGGTGGTTCCTATGAGGTGTTAGACCACTGGCTACACAGTTATGAGATTGTCGTTCCTAGTAGTGAACAGATTACTGATCACATGTCAAGACATGATGGTTCCTAGTAATGAAAGGGTCTATTGATCCTATGTTAGGATGTTGTGATTCCTAGTAGTAAAGTGACTATTGATCACAGGTTAAAACATTGTGATTCCTAGAAGTAGAAAGTCTACTGACCACATGTTGAGAAATAAAGTAATTCCTAGTGATAAGACTAACGGCCATGTTATGAAGTTCTGAATAGTAAACTATTGAACACTAGATTTTTGTTTCCTAATAGCAAGACTATTGGCTTCAAAGTGATAGGTTGGGCCAAATATGTTTGAGTGCCTAATTCGGTTGATGACATTCTGGGAATGTATTTACTGTGATATGATTTTGAGAGTTTCAAATCATTATGACATAAGGAATTGTTTAAAGACCCTGTATGAATGTTTGGAAAAAGCCAAAAACCTTCGTATAAATTCTACAAATGTGAGGGTGTCATGCAAAATGTGGTAATACCTAAACCCAAGAGGGTTAGGATAAGTCTAAAAATTCATTGACTTTGTATTCAACGGTTATGCACAATACAGCAATGCATATTGATTTCTTATGTTTTAGTCTGCTGTTCTAGATATACACAAGAATACTATCATGGAATCTAGAAATGCATCTTTCTTTGAAAATGTGTTTCCTTGTCATATCCAATAAGGGGTTCCGAGTTCCATGAAAGAGGTTGAAGGTGACAATGATCACATAGATGATCAAGTCGATGATCAAGCTGTGAGCCAAGAAGGGGTAAGAGCACTAGGACCACAAAGTCCTTTGATCCGGACTTCTTGACTTATATGTTAGAGGGAGAACCTTGAATTTTCCACGAAGCTGTGACTTCATCTAAAAGTCCTTTGTGAAGAAGCAATTAAGAGTGAGATTGACTCCATCTTATAGAACCATACTTGGGAGTTGGTTGATCTACCCCCAAGCAGTAAGGCCTTGGAGAGCAAGTAGATCTTTAGAAGAAAGATGAAAGTAGATGGATCAATTGCTAAGTATAAAGCTAGGCTAGTTATCAAAGGATATAGGTAGTGAGAAAGCCTGGATTACTTTGATACGTATTCACCTGTGACAAGAATTACATCCATTCACATGGTGATTGCGATAATAGCTTTACGTGGTCTGGAGATACATCAGATGGATGTAAAGACAGCTTTCTTAAATGGAGATTTGAATGAAGAAATCTACATAGAGCAACCCGAGGGGTTTTCAGCTCCAGGACAAAATAAGAAAGTCTATAAACTTGTCAAATCATTGTATGGTTTAAAACAAGCTCCTAATCAATGAGTGTGACAAGTGCGTATATGTTAAAGACACTGACAGAGGTTATGTCATTTTGTGTGTATATGTTGATGACAAACTCATTATTAGTAGTAATGATGAAATGATTCGAACTACCAAGAGATTGTTAAACTCTAAGTTTAACATGAAAGATATAGGCCTTACAGATGTCATTCTGGGTATTAAGATTACCAGAACATCTAATGGTATTGTACTTTCTCAATCTCACTATGTTGAGAAACTACTTGAGAAGTTTGGTAAATCAGATACAAGTGTGTCTAGGACACCGGTAGACTTAAGTCTACACTTAACCAAGAATAATGGTAAGAATGTCTCTCAGCTAGAATATTCTCGGGTCATTGGAAGTTTGATGTATCTGATGAGTTGTATAAGGCCAAATATAGCTTACTCTGTTAGCAAGCTTAGTAGAGACACGAGTAATCTGAATACTACTCATTAGAGAGGCATTATGTGGGTGTTACATTATCTACGGTACACCCGGGGTTATGGACTGCATTATACCAGATACCCAGCGGTACTAGAAAGGTATAGTAGCGCTAATTGGATATCTGATATAAAAGACTCCAAATCCACTAGTGGTTATGTGTTTACCCTCGGAGGGGCAGCCGTGTCTTGGAAACCTTCCAAGCAAACCTGTATATCGAGATTAACGATGGAATCTGAGTTTATTGCTTTGGATAAAGCAACTAAAGAAGCTGAATGGCTTCGCCAGTTCGTTGAGGATATTCCACATTGGTCAAGGCATGTGCCTGCTATCTGTATTCATTGTGATAGCCAATCGGGGATTGGACGGGCACAAAGTCATATGTATAATGGAAAGTCTAGACATATCCATCGTAGACATAATTCCATACGATAACTACTCTCGAATAGAGTTGTCACTTAGACTATGTTAAGTCTAAGGATAACATTGCGGATTTGCTAACCAAAGGGTTAAATCGAGTGTTAATAGAGAAGTCGTCAGAAGGAATGGGGTTACAGCCTTTAGTGTAAAGTGTTACCGCAATGGAAACCCCGCCTAGTTGACTGGAGATCCCAAGATCTAGGTTCAATGAGACAACCTAATTGCGTATAACGATGGTATGTCACTGATGAGGTTAAACTTCTAGCCATTCCTTTTATCAGTGATACCTGCAAATGTAGAGGTTAAGCTGAGCTTTTAATGACTCTAATGTGTTAAGTTGTTGAGCTGAGTATAGCAGGATACTCAAGTAGAGTCACCTATGTGTGTGTGAAGTGGGGTCGCTTCAATAAGAATTGACAGGGCCTAATTCTTTAAACCACTTACAGAACTAGGCTAGTGTTCCAGGGCCAAATCGGACACAACAATAAGAACAGAACGATGGTTGGAGTAATTTTTGTGTGAGGTCTGTTGTCTTGGTTTACTTAAATGGCAGAATAGTTCAAGACTTTGTATTCACTAGACAGCCAGTAAATTCGATAGACTTCACTATGAGGGGTTCAAAGTCAAAAGCTACCCTTTCCGATGCTGGGGTTATTCTGTTGCACTCTCTCTGAGTCTTTGTTGTTAAGCGTTGTCCGTTTGTTGTTATTCGATTAATTTTTATTCATGTGGGGGATTGTTGGAAAAAAGAATGGTTTTTTGGTAACTTTAATGCAATATTAAAGTGGGTGTCAATCCTCAATTGAGGTGGATTAAAGTGTGTTTAGATTCTTTGTACTGAGATCTTTACATCACAAAAAGAATGATCAAAAGCCGTCGAGGTTTGAATGAGAAATTGACTCATTAAGTTGGCCTCATGAAAGAGGTGGTGGGAAAGATGTAAAATCTTGTATCCCACATTGATTGTAGAGAAGAGCATTGATGAGTATTTAAATCACATTTTTTGCCTTAGATTGTGAGCCCTTTGGGGCATCTAAAATTTTTGAAGGAAGGGAGTTATGGATACTTCAATGATGGACTTGGGCCAAGACTATGGTCCAAGTTGGTTATGCAAAAATTGCCATACGCACGCGCGCCGCTCGGATTGAACCGGTACGGGTCCGTGGTCTGTGGGTCGTGGACCGCGGATCTTGGACCTTGGGACTTGGGCTTGGGCTTGCTGGAATGGATTGAGTGTGGGGGTTGGGCTTGGCCCACCCATCTTAATCTTTTTGGGCCAAGCCAGTGTTGTGGGCTGCAGAATTATACACATTACACATGTGTATAAAATGTATGTAACTCTTCTATAATGGTGATGAATTATTCTAGCAGTTTTTGCAGGTTTAATACATAATTTACTTTCTACATTTGTGATAGGCCTTGATGGTAGGTGACTTTTCCTCTCTCTCTCTCTCTCTCTCTCTCTCTCTCTCTCTCTCCATATATATAAAAGGAGGCCCTCTCATTCCTTTTCATGATAGAAGAATATTTGTTCTTGTCTTCAAAAGTTTCTCCAATTTTATATTCTTCCTACTGAGAGAGTGCTGTCATAGTTCTGCTCACCGAAGCTATTCAATCGGTGCATTGCGTAGCTGGTCCAACCGTCGTATCCTGGGAGATAAATGTCGAACAACCTCCAGCACCCAACCAGTGAAATGACAAATCTGCTTTGAGGACACTGTGTAGTATAGGTTTCGGTTTGCTTCCTTTTGGTAGTTTTATTTTATTATGAATTTTTGTAAATTCTACCATGTTCTTGTTTTGAAATTCCAATTAGTTTTTCAATATGAATCTATTTGTTTTATGTTATCACACAATTTGTACAGCAGGTTGTAGATCAGCGACTGTGGTGATATGGTGTATAGATCAGCGATGGTCGAGATAGTTAGTGGTGATATGGTGTATTCGAATAACAACGGTGGTAGTGGTGGTGGTGGATGGACAACGATGACGGTAGTAGTGGTGGCTAGATGGTGACAACGGTGGTAGTGGTGGCAAGGGGAGGACGGTGGTGGCGGTAGTGGTAGAAAATGATGGTGTGAATCTTTTGAAAAAGTGGTAGAGAGACAGAGAAGAAAAAGAAGAAAAGAGAAGAGAAGATAAAAGAATTTGTAAGACCTATTGATGCATTCAAAATGTCAATAAGACTTAGGCCTTGTTTGGGGAGTAACTATTTTAGCCAAAAAGTCACTATAAGTTGTCACATCACTCTCTCTACTTTTCTGTGCATCTTTTCGTAAAAAATCAAAAAATTACTAAAATAACTTGTTCCCAAACAAGGCTTTAATTGTATTTAAGTCTACTGAATGGAAGTAGTTAGTAATTATCCATTTTCTTTAAACTTTGTATAATTTACCCATACATATTACCATCAGTAAAAGAGGAATATGAGAATTAGTACTTTTAGTTTATTGGTTGTGTAATATCATTTTGTGATGTGAGATTGTAAGTTTAATTTGTATGGAAATAAATTTGATATTCTTTATGATGTTTGTTTCTCTCCCTATAATGGGTGACAATATTTTTTTAAGAACGAAATATGTTAGTTATCAAATGTCATTGTTGTTATTTTAGTACAAAATTACTATATTTTTGGGACGAGAAAGCCTTCTTGTGTAAAACTACTTTATTTTGAAATTGCATTTATTAACGGCATTTTTTAAAAATGTTTTTGGACTTTTTTTAAAAAACTTTTCGGGATGACATTTTCATGACAATTCACATGATGACTGGAATTAATCTTCTAATATTTTTTGAAAACAAAATTTTCACTTTTAGAAATGAAAAAAATTTAGTCTCAATTTGTTTTTATATGCTATAGTAAATTTCAAATTCAGATATCACGCTTAATAATGGATCACCTTATCAACTAGGTGAATCCATTGATCTTGGAATTAAAAATTGTTTATGATTGAAAAGGTTCTTAAAATGACAATAATCTTGTGTGATTAAATTTGAATAGTAATGAAATAAGTCTAAAAACATTATCCAAATCATAAAAAAAAATAAAAAAATAAAAAAATCACTAAGCATAATATGGTGAGCTCCTAGCATGGTGTAGAAATTTAATAAAAATTTCATATGTCGTTAGGATGTGATTTATAATGTGGTTTAAAGTGTGTTCACATTATTACTTGTACTTGAAAATATTGTATATCATTAATTATACTCACTTTTATGTATAATATATAATATTTTTAAAATTTTTAACGTGTACTTTAAGAATTCAAATTAACAAAATTCATAAAAGCAAGGCTCATTAAACCTATAAGTATCTAAATTTAACCAATTGTACCATTGTTGTTAACATGATATATACAAGCAAACTTACCCTATATTATATATTTTTTTTTTAAAAAAAAATTTAAGTTGTAGAACATTATGGTTATATTTATGTACATGGAAGACTAGAAGGAAAAGGTTAGACAAAATTAGAATATATAATTGCATAAAAGATTCCAATTAAGCTAATAGAGTTTTGAAAGAAAAAAAAAAAAAAAGTGGGTTTGACAGAAACTAGACTGGTATGGAGAGAACAAGAAGAAGATCCAAATAAAAAAAAAAACTAAACCCAATTAAAACAAAATCTTTGAAAGCAAAATCAACAGTTAGATAACGAGGAGAATGAGTAAAATATTGGAATTGGATGAGGATTTGAGCTGTAAAATATTAGAAAAAATCAAAAATCAAAGACAGCTCATATATATTGAATATTATTTGCTTGGAGTCACTCTTCAGTGAGAAAATTGGAAACGGATAAAGGCGAGATGCGTTGAACTAGGGATGGCAATTTGAACCCGGCCTGACGGGGACCCGACCCCCCGACCCCAATTAGAATGGTTTTTCCCTGAAAAATACCCCCGCGGGGACGGGGATGGTATTTGAAATTGAATCCTCGATTAGTTTCGGGCCGGGGTCGGGGACGGGGATAGCTTTCACAGCCCCGGACCCGGCCCGACTCCATCCCCGATTCTCCCCGAAGTGAAATTACTATCATACCCCTCTATATATATATAAACCAAACCCAAAAAACACAGTCTCTCATCTCTCTCTGGGTTTATTCATTTTAGTCACACGGCATCTCATCTCTCTCTGCGTTTGTCTCTCTCTCTCTCTCTAAAAGCCTCTATCCTCCGCCATTGTCTTCCTCTCCCTCACCGCCGATCTCCCTCTCTCCGCTGTCATTCTCTCCCTCCTCCTCCGCTGTCCTCCTCTCCCTCCTCCCATCACCGTTGAACTTAGATCTGCAAACTCAAATCTCAACCGTCAACGCCAAACTCAACAGCAGGGCCACCAAGTCTTCGATCTGCCTAATGTTGGCTTGGATCTTGCTCCTCATGCCCGTCATGCCGCCAGATCCTGTCGTGCCTCATGCAACTTGGATCTCACTCCCGATCTCTCTCTATCTCTCTTTACTCAGATATCTCTCTCAAATCTATATCTCTTTGTGATGTTGATGATGTCATTGTTGATGTTGTTTGATGATGATGTTGATAATGTTGTTGTTGATGTTGGTTGATAATGTTATTGCTAACCTGTTGTTGTTGTTTTTTTTTTTTTTTTTTTTTGGTTCGGAGAATTTTAGGGGTCGGGGAAACCCGATCCCCGTTAGGAGACGGGGACTGTGATGGGTTCCTCGTCGGGGATCGGGGTTGGGGCCGGGGTCGGGGATGGGGAACTTAATACCATCGAGGATCGGGGACGGGGAGTGTGATCCTCGGTCTGGCCCTGCCCCGTTGCCGTTCCTACGTTGAACACTATGATGACTATTTTCTTTTTTTTTTTATATATATTTCAATTATGGTCAATAGTTTACTAACCTGTTGAGTGTGCTCTAGAGCTTACTGTAGTTGCCATTCTTTAAGTAGAGGGAGGGAGAGAGAAAGAGAGAGAGAGAGAAATTTTAATTCAGAAAAAATTTAAAATACATAGAAATTTTGTGTTTTGAAATTTCTTTGGTTTTAAAATACAGAGAAATTTCAAAACACAAATTTGCATCACTTGCTGAATCACTTCCCTTTATAGAGGGAAGAACTAAAGGGTTGATAAGAAACTATTTCATTTTTTTTTCTTCTCTCTTCTCTGTATAATACACAGAGAAATTTCTTCAAACTAGAGAAATTTTCAAAATACAGAGAAAATCAAAAAAATTCTCTAAATTTCTCTGAGTTAGGTAAAAAATTTCTACGTCGAAATTTCTTTGAATTTCTCTGAGTTTGGCCAGAATTTCTCTGAGTCGAGCGAAATTTTTTTGAGTTTGGTCGAAATTTCTTTAAGTTTGGACCAAAATTTTGATTGATTTTCTCTGGCATCTGAATTTTTTCTGACCCATCAAATTATGTTGTTTGCTAGATTTTCACTAGTTAGTTGTGTCCTTGTGTGTAATTTTCCTCTTGAGATGAATTTTCTCTAGCATCACAATTTTCTCTAAACACATTGGATTCACATTACTCTATGTGCCTTGCTTGATTTTTTATGGCAAGTTATCTTTTTGATTTTCTCTTCAATTTTCTCTCGCATTTTAATTTTCCCTAATCACATTAAATGACCACTAATTTGTGTTGTTTTTTTTATTTTCACTAGTTAGTTATTCCTTGAGTTGAATTTTCTTTGTCATTTGAATTTTTCCTAAAAACATTAAACTCTCACTAATTTAGGTTACTTGTTTGATTTCACTGATTAATTGTCTCCTTGTGTGTAATTTTTCTTTTGAGATGAATTTTATCTGGCACTAAGATATCCAATTTAGATTAATTTTCTTTGAATACATTGGACTTTTTTTCTCTCTATGCCTTGTTTGATTTTCTCTGGCTAGTTATCTATTTGATTTTCTCTCAAATTTTCTCTGGCATTTGAATTTTTTTGCCCACATTAAGCTCCTACCAATTTATGTTGCTTATTTAATTTTCACTGGATCTCGAACTTTGAATTTTATTTTTGATCTTTTAGGATTTGTAGTATTTGTTGTTTTTTAAACTGTAATTAGATTTTGTATTTTAAATTCTTTGATGAACTTAGCATGGTGTTTTCTTGTAAAAATTATAAAAAAAAATTGGTTTGTGAGTAGCTCAATTATCTCTATAATTTTCTTTGATTTGTTCAAAACACGGAGAAAATTATGAACAAATCAAACAAAATTAGTCAAAACACAGAGAAATTTGTGAGCAAACTAGAGAATTTTTAGACAAATTTTTCTGTGTTTTGAAATTTCTCTGAATTGAAAATTTTCTACTTCGAAATTTCTCTAGATCGAAATTTCTTTACTTCAAAATTTCTCTGTAAAAATTTAAGGGACCCAACTACTATGAAATATTTCATGTCTTTTATATTATAAAATCTTAATACGAGAAACCTTAAAAAAAATTTCCTAAAAACAAATAGGGAGAGAAGAATTACTTTAAAATATTTGGGTGATATATAAGAGTTCTTTTTTGAAAATTACATTCCGTGAGATTTCGATCGCATAATGAATATCCCCTCACATTAAGCTGTCATTACGTATGAGCTTTAAAAAATACTACCAAAATTAATAAATAAATAAATTGTTTGACAAAATTGTCGATGAGATTTTTAGAGGGTAATTTTACCCAATTATTAACACCAGATAATGAGGGTAGAATTAAGATTTCATTTCTTATGTTTTAATAAATAAATAGTTTTTCTACACACAGAATTGGGCAAAGCCTCTCACCTAAGCTGGACCTCAATTATGTGCACTTAAAACTTTCTATAAATAAATTACAGTTTCTTCCTTTATGCTGTGTTTGATTGGGGGATTTGGAGAGGGATTTGGAAAGGGAAATAGAAAAGATAGGTGAAATGTAAATAAATCATGCCTATATTTCACATAGTTTCACACACCTTTTTCCTTTCCCTTTCCAAACCACTCTCCAAGTCTCCCAACCAAACACAGCATTAAGGGATGCTGAGAATCGAAACTAGATGGTAAAATTAAAGGATTAATACTTAAATTCAATTATGCTTTAATCTAAAGGGATAGTTATAGGTCGGTTCTATAGACCATAATTATTTATCAAAGCGTCCCGCTTCATTTTTTAACAGTAAATTTATTGCTATAAAAAAAATTTAAACAATACAATTCAATTACTTAAACTTCCCAGATTATATTTTACTAAAAGTAACACAAATAAATTAAAAATAGATCAAAACTCAAAATCACAAGTTAAAATGTCTCAATCATTTATCACTTTAATAATGTTCTCAGTATCATTACTAGTACTAAATGATCATTCTATAAATACAAATCATATATCTCAAAATTTTCTTATTATCCAAATAAGGGACAAATATTTTTAAAAATAAAAAAAACACTGCGACTTATGAGTACATAAGTCCTTAATCTCTAAATATGCTTTGTGTCTTACTGGGCTATGCAAATTTCTAACCCAACCCAACCCAAATTGTATAGTCACGACTCACAAAGGAACGTTGGTAATTGGCTTCCACCAGTCCAAAGTCCAATCCAATAGTTAGGTTTTGTAGGAATGAGCCCCAAGAAGTGATAAATAAAAATTAAGGAAAATTACTAAAAAAAAATTGAGTTTGACACTTGTAACAAAATGAATTTTTAGTTTTTAATTTTGATAATATAAATCTTAATTCTTTAATTTGTGTTTAATTTAAGTCGTTTGTTTATTTTCCTTAAGTAAAATTGATGAAAAAAAATGATATTTTAGATATTTTTTTGTGATTTAACAGTTTTGATTGGATTGGGTGGAAATGGAGTAAGTGTTTGACTAGAAGAAGCAAAGGGATCTGAAGCAAGAGCAGAAGTGTAACTAGGTTTAGGAATGTTACCAAGAACTTGGTAACGGTTGACTATTTCAATAGGTGGAATAATAAGAGGTTGACTAGATGGAATCAGGGCTCTGGAATGAGGCCTTGCGCGAGACATCTGTTAAATAGAAACAAAGATTAGCATCCACTGAGGAGATCTAAATAATTTTGATGATAATCCAAGCAATTGTAATAGTGAGCAAGTAAATGGCGACAACTTTGAATTTGATGAAATTGAATGTATTGAGCACGTTGAGTAATCTTTTTAGCTAATTTGAGGCGAGCAATTCTGTAAGCAATTTGGTGAATAAGATCGTTATTGCAAAAATGCTAAATATATTTTGGATGATTATTCAACTAGTGACACATCTAATGGTAAACCTTTAGGCAAACCTTTAATTAATCTTCCTAATTCTCGAAAATGTCTAAGTCTTACTACTCAAGATAATTCTACTGTTGAATCTATTAAAAAAATATTCAGTAAATTAGCTACCTCCTCTTTTGCTAAAGAAACTAAAGAAATCAAAGTATTAACACAACAACCATTTAATGAAAATGATCATAGTGAAACTGAAACGTCAAATGATGAAATTAATCAATTAACCCAACAATTTCAAGATTCTAACCTTAATCGAATTACCTACAATAAATCCAAAGTTAATCCAACTTCACTTACCAAAAATTGGTATAATCGACCTACACCTCCTGACTTACAATTTGAAGAAACTAATGCTAATAATCAATTTTCTGTTTCTGCTAAAAAATTATATGAATGGAACATAGATGGTCTTAGTGAACATCAAATTCTTACTAAATTAAATCATTTATCTATGGTTGCAAATAGCTATCTAATTAACTATCCTGAATATATTCTAAATCTAATATGAAGAATAATGCAGGTAGAAAATTTGGACAACAAAATGGAAGAATTTCTGACTGATTTTCCCATAATTACAAATTTTAGGAAACCACTCAGGAACCTCAAAATTTGAATTTAGAATTAAATTAAATTCCCACAATAATTTTTATTGATAAAATTCAAATGAATTTTATCTAAAAAATTAATGTTAGACCCGGAAACGACTTCAACTTCCCATTCACTCATAAATGGTTTTGACGTTCTGTCTTCACTGTGTGACTTGCCACGTGGCAAGGAACACTTCACCTCTTCGGACCCACCCCAAAAGACGTTTGGGGTCCACTCAAATAGGGCTAACAAATATGCCTAAATTAAACCATTTTTCCAACAGAATCAACTATTTGTTCAACTTTACCTAGTGCCTTTTAGTATAGGAAAAAATATGTAGTCATATTACCTTATATTAAAACTTTTAATGATAAACAAATCCCCACTAAATCTCGACCTATTCAAATGAATAATGAATTAGTTGAAATGTGTAAAAAAAAAATTAATGAATTATTAAAAAATAAAATCATTAGCCCAAGTAAATCACCTAGGTCTTGTCCTGCTTTTTATGTTAACAAAAATGCTAAATTAGAACGTGGTGTCCCACGCCTAGTCATTAATTACAAACCATTAAACAAAGTTTTAAAATGGATTAGGTATCCAATCCCTAATAAAAAAGATTTAATTAAAAAACTTAGTCAGGCTGTCATCTTTAGTAAATTTGATTTAAAAAGTGGATTCTGGCAAATCCAAATTCATCTTAAAGATAGGTATAAAACTGTTTTTACTACACCCTTTGGTTATTATGAATAGAATGTCATACCCTTTGGATTAAAAAATGCTCCTAGTGAATTCCAACATATCATGAATGATATATTCAACCCCTTTAGTCACTTTTCCATCGTTTACATTGATGACATTCTCATTTTCTCTAAGTCATTAGAAGAACATTGGAAACATCTCCATGCCTTCTTCCAAATTATTAAACATAATGGTCTAGTTATCTCTGCTCCTAAGATTAAATTATTCCAAACCAAAGTTAAATTTTTAGGATATGATATTTACCAGAGTATTATTCTTCCTATTAGTCGGTCTATTGAATTTGCCTCTAAATTTCCTGATGAAATTCTTGATAAAAGTTAGCTACAACGGTTCTTAGGATCATTAAATTACATTACTGAATTCTACAAAGACCTTAGGAAAACTTCTCAACCTCTTTTTGGTCGGTTGAAACTTGAAAGATAATCATCCTCCTTGGTCTTCTATTCATACTGCTATTGTTCAACAAGTCAAAAAATATGTCAAGACTTTGCCATGTCAAGACTTTGCCTTGTCTTGGTATTCCTACTGAGGATTTATTCAAAATTATTCAAACTGATGCTTCTGATATTGGTTATGGTGGTATTCTTCTTCAAAAGATTACCCCCAAGTCATCTGAACAAATTATTCGTTTTCATTCTGGTGTCTGGAATAAAACACAATTAAATTATAGTACTATTAAAAAAGAACTTTTATCTATTGTTTTATGTATTAGTAAATTTCAAAATGATATTTTAAATCAAACATTTTTATTACGTGTTGATTGCAAAAGTGCTAAATATATTTTGGAAAAAGATGTTCAAAATATTGTTAATAAACATATTTTTGCCCGTTGACAATCTATTTTAAGTGTTTTTGATATTGATATTGAATATATACCTGGTAGTCAAAATTCTATTCCTGATTTCCTTACCCAAGAATTTTTACAGAGAGGGATAGGGAAGACCACTCCTTTTTTCTCTTACCATAAGTCCAAAGTTACTTATTACAATGATCTTATTCACCAAACTGCTCACAAAATTGCTCGCCTCAAATTAGCTAAAAAGACTACTCAACATGCTCAATACATTCAATTTTATCAAATTCAAAGTCGTCGCCATTTACTTGCCCACTATTACAATTGCTTGGATTACCATCAAAATTATTTAGATCTCCTCAGTAGATACTAATCTTTGTTTCTATTTAACAGATGTCTCGCCCAAGGCCTCCTTCCAAAGCCCTGGTTCTATCTAGTCAACCTTACTATTCATCTAGTCAACCTCTTGTTATTCCACCTATTGAAATGGTCAACCATTACCAAGTTCTTCGCAACATTCCTAAACCTAGTTACACTTCTGCTCTTGCTTCAAATCCCTTTGCATCTTCTAGTCAAACACTTAATCCATTTCCACCCAATCCAGTCAATACCATTAAATCACAATATGTTCAATTTTACTCAGTCAACCTGTTCTTCAAAGAACCTATTCATAAGAACATCCATGATGTTCTTGATTTAACTCAGAAATACTTTCCCCTAGGATGGCATTTTATCCCTCTCCATCCTGATAAAACACTTTCTTTTTATAAGGATATTTTGTTTAACCACCAGTCTATTCTTATTAAACCAATTCGTGATAAAGTTTGCCCTAGTAAAATTGTTTATCATTCACTCTATATTCACAATATTGTATCTCTCGATGAATGGAGTACTCCTTACCTTCTTCAAGATTTACTTGGTCACTCAATCCAATATAGTTATTATGACTATATGGATGCCTGGCTCAAAGTTCTTTTATATCAAAATGAGTCATATAGTCACTCCTGGTTCTTCCAATTTGATCACCAATTTAAATCAGTCATTTCTACATGGTTCCTCAGATGGTGGTCTCTTCATGGTGCAATACCTGAGATTATTCCACCCAATCTTATGGAACAAGTCAACTATTTTTCAACTGTTTACAAACGTAGTCAACACCAACAGCAATTTCCATGGTTGCTCATTTTTATGTCCAAATACAAAGTTTCTTGGATATTCAAATGGCAATGTGGAATTGAAAATACTAATCTAGTCACTTGGCAACATTTTGTTAAATGGTGAGATAATTTCAAAGTTCCCCGCATTATTGAACAAGTTCAACTTGAGTTCCCAGTCAATGTTCATGCTTCAACACCTGCAATGGTCAAAGTTCAGCAGAACCCAACTACTTCAGTCACTCAAGGAAACCCACTTCCTCCAGTCAATCTTGGAAGTCCTATTGATCCACCATCTGGTACTTCCAAGCCCAAGTCATCCAAAGTTGTTCAACCAACTACCTCAAAGCCCAAGTCTGATAAATTTAAGTCAACTCATTTAAAGCCCAAGGTTAAACTTGGATCATCTAGTGATCAACTGCTCCAGATGGCCCGTCTCCTGATGGATCAGGCCTAGGCCCAATTAAAAGATGAACTTTCTGATGATAAGCCTGCTGCACCGGCCCAAAAGTCCAGTTCATTCAGCTCATCCAATTCAACTGCACAGTCAACCAGCTATGATCCATATGCAGCCCACTTCCAAGATGCTCAGGACCCATATACATAGCTACTAGTCAACAATTGCTCAACCAGTCAACATTGGATTCGATATATATGCATTATAGCTTCACTCACTACTCTTTTTTTGAGAAAAGCTGTTGTTTTGTCTATATATTGATTTCCATCAGTTACATGCCACCGAAAGCAATGAATAATAAAAGTCAAATTTACTATTCACTATTCATCAATCAATAACAGTCAACAACAACTATCAGTTTTAGTCAATCAGCCGAAAGCAGCAGATAGCACCCATTTGCTTCATCATGCTCTTTCAGCTCTCAGCTCACGAGGCTCACAGTCACCACATTTGCTTATAAATTAGTCATTCTAGTCAATTGTAATTCAGGGTTTGAGTTTGTTAGGATTTTGAGTGAGAACCAACACCTTTCTTTGATAGTCAGCTTGTATTTTCGATTTTAAAGTTATGTATTTTGAAGCAACTCTTTGCAGTTACTTCTAGTAAACAATTATAAGTTATTTTGATAAATTGTTTAAATTGTTTTGCTTCTAACCCGTTCAATTCTTTCTGTTTCTTTTGTTTCTTTCATTTATGCGCTGCTTCCTCTTTTGGTATCAATTTTGGTTTTAGATATTTTTTTGTACAATTTGATTACTAAAGGCACTGAATAAGAAAAAATAATAATAAATATACAATAAAACTGACAATTTTGGTATAATTATATTAACGTCTCTTTTAATAAAACTAAAGAGACCAAAATTAATGCATATGGTGTAAAGAAACAAAGATAAATAAGAAAATATATATATATATATATATATTTCAATGTGAAAGTAGCGGTGAACAAATTATTTGTGAAAATATGACTAAATATTTTATAAATTATACCTTTAAGGACACCTGATACAATTGTGCCAAAACTATAAATCTTATTTATTTTAATATTGTAGACAATTTTGTGGACCGACATTTGAAAAGCCTCTCTCTCTCTCTCTCAACTCACTGCATCTCTTTCTAAGCCTCTCTCCTTAAGCTTTTTGTTGGGTGTGTCACCTGGGGTGGGGGGGGTTTTGGCTGTTGGCCTTCTCTCTTCTCCTTGCACTCATTTTTTTTTCTCATTTTCATTGTCTTTTTACTTAATAATATTGAAAATTTATCCTTCCAATATTTTCGACGCCGCCACCACCACACCGCCACCAGATCTGCTACCTTCCCGTCTCCATAGATCCACCTTCATTAGATCTGCCTCATCTTTTTCAGATCTATCTCTGGTCACCGATATGGGTGTCATCTTTCTCTCTTTTTGATATTCTGAATATAATGTTTGACCTGCGTCTAAACTTTCTCCTCGCATCCAAAGCTTTAAGATCTAGTTTCAGATCTTCTCACAATCCGAAAACTGATACTATTTAACGCGTTCGTTTCACATTAAGTGATTATCTCAACCTCAATGTTCTATTAACTAGTGAAGATAGGGTCTTTATATTTTAAGTTGAAGGTTGCTGTGCAATGGAATTTTGAATTTGTTTGGCGACTTGGATTTGATTGCTTTTGGTTTTTTTTTTAATTGTTTGTTGTAATAATCCTCTTTGTGTAGAAGTTGTGTTCTTCCTTTATGAGGGTGTTTTTTCCTCCTCTATAGAGGCTATGATTCTTCTTTTTATGAAAGTTTGTTATCTCTTTATGAAATCCTATATGAGATTAATCTGATTTTTTTTTGTCAGTTTTGCAATGAAATTTTTCCTTCTAATCTAAAAAAAAGAAAGGTAAACTACTAATAAGTTCTAATAATTGGACTTAATTCTCATCAAGCCTTTTTAAAAATAAGTCCTAATAAAATCATAATTAAAAATAATTTTTTTTATGATGATTTTTAGCATGTCGCTAAAAACTGACAATTAGTGACTTTTTTGTCACAATTTTTATAAATTGTCACTAAAACTTACAATTAGTGTCGTTTTTCTGTGACAAATTTTTTAAATTGTCATTGAAAATTAAAAATTAATAACATTTTTTATAACAATATTTTTAAACTGTCGTTAAAAATTAATAATTTTTTAAAAATTTTTGATAAAAAAATATTATTAATTATTATATGATCTATTAGATAATAAGTTCATATATTAAGGGGTGGTTTGGGATGTTCTAAATAAGTATACTTTTTGACTTTTTATAAAATATGAGTTGTGTATGGCTTGAGTTTAAAGTGATATGGTAGAGAAATAATGTAACTTAAATAAGATGATCTGAAATAAGATAACGATTTTTAAAATTTTTTAGTTTATGCCAAACAATGCCTAAAAACCTACTCCTCCCGAAGTCTCTAAAAAAATGTTGGGGGACAATTTTGTCATTTGAAATAACTTCAGAAAACGACAGCGTATTAAGTGAGTAAGTACCCCGCTCGCAGACCTATCGACTAGCCGAAACCTTCAATCAAACCCTTTCGTCTGCTCTTCGTTTTCAATCGAAATCGAACCAGCAATATCTCGAAGATGAATCTACTCAGGAACGCACTCAAATCTCACCGTCCGGTTCGAGTCGATCAACGAAACCTACGCTTCTCGTTGTTTCTTCGTGACTCGCCGAGACCTTTCTCGACCGAACCCCAACAGCCAAGTCAGGACACTTCCAAAGACCCATTTCTTCGAACCCCAAGCACAGGTTCTCACAAATCTTCAGCATCTCAAGCCCTCTAGTGGGTTTTGTTTTATTTTGTACGATTTTTGTATAATCGATTGAATTTGAGGAGTTAGGGTTTAGGGTTTTTAATGCTTATGATTTTTGTTGTACATTTCAAATCAATAAATATTAAAATAAAAAAAGTGAATTTAATCTGCTTTGTTGGCATAGCAAAGCTCTCTGATGGGTTTGTTGTATGCTAATTTTGTCTAATTGCTTGAATTTGGGGAAAATGGGGTTTTAGCTTTAGGGTCTTATGTGCTCATGATTTTTGTTGTATATTTCAAATTAAGAAAATAAAATTAAAAAAGCTGTGAATTTAATTTGCTTTGTTGGCTTAATAAGCTCTCTGATGGGTTTGTTACATACTAATTTTGTGTAATTGCTTGAATTTGGAGAAAATGGAGTTTTTAGCTTTAGGGTCTTATATGCTTATAATTTTTGTTGTATATTTCAAATCAATGAAATAAAATAAAAAAACTGTGAATTTAATTTGCTTTGTTGGCATAGCTAGGCTCTCTGATGGGTTTGTTGTATACTGATTTTGTGTAATTACTTGAATTTGGAGAAGATGGGGTTTTTAGCTTTAGGGTTTTATATGCTTATGGTTTTAGTTATATGTTTCAGATCAATAAAAAATAACAATGAATTTAATTTAATATGTTAGCATAGTAAATGGTTCGAAATTCTGGCATTTGTTTGCATTTTTTTTTTTTACCCTGTTCTTTTTGGAAAATTATTCAACATTAGGGTTAAGGTACTGGCTCAAGGCTTCGTTTGGTTGCTGAGAAAATGTTAGAAAATAGAACGATATACATTGGTTTTGAAATTTTTTCTCTATTTAAAACCTTAGGCTTTGGTAGTTTGAATGAAAAGAAATTTTATTAAGTACAATAAAATAAAGTGAATGAAAGAAAAATGCAAACAAGAGTAACTTTTCAACATATACATTTGGTTGGGAGGGAATTTTTTTTTATTTTTTTTCTTTCCAGAAAGTTGCGACAAAATAAGATTTTATTGTTTGAATTGCATGAAACTCAAAAGAAAATTCTCTTATTTTGTCTAAATTAGCGTTATCCGGATATAAGAAGTGTTTATTTAACAAAGTGGATTTATTTGAAATGATACATCATGTTTTCTAGAACCTCAATCTATCTCATAGATTCTACTTTATTCAATTTTTTTTTTTTCTTTTTTCTCTTTCCTATACTTTCCAATACTCTCCACGCTACCAAAACAGGGCCTTAGAGAAACTAGAAAAAGAAAAAAAGGTTTCAGTAAACTGACACTAGTACTAGTATATCGCCTGGTTTAGTTGAAATTTTTTATTTGGGAAGAAAATGAAACAGATGATATGGAACTCAAATTTTCATTTTGTTTTTTTGTATTTCCTCAGCAACCAAACAGAGGGTTATATTGTCTTAAGGTTCTTGGGAAATTCTTGATTTATCAATTGTTTATGTTGTTTTATTTTATTGTTGTTGCTGGTGAACAACTTCTTTCACTTGGTGAATTGTTTAGAAACAGCAGGTAGAGTGTTGTTTCTGTATTTAAGGGACAAATTCATGATATGATTTGAAAATTTTAAAAAGAAATTTGCGGCATGATAGATTGAAAACATATAGTGATTTATATTGAGAAAGACAAATCAGAATTTAAAATGTTAGATAAATCAGATATGAAGTAATTTACGTTCTAACACGTGTTTGTGCTATCTCTCTTGTTTGTGTCAGGTTTGGTTTATGGGAAGTTGTTTGGCATTACAAAACATACAACAAAGAGTGATATTATCAGTTTGCTAGAAGGGTGTAACGTGAATTTGGATGATATGAAAGTTGACTACAATAGAACCTATATGCCAACTGGAATGTAAATGTCCTTATCATTTGGTAGACCTTTGTTGAATTATTGAAATATATTAGTTTCATTTGTTACTTGATTGTATATTTGAATTGGTATTTTTTGTCTGCACATAAGTGGATTGAGGAGGGTATTGTTTAAATGATTAATTTGTTGATATTTTATTTGGTTGTTGTGAACAGGATGATTCAGTTTCCTTCTCGGTATGCCTATGATGCTGCTATCAGGGCGATTAATCGGAAGGGTCGCTTATATAAACTGGAGAGGGTAATATCGATATAAATGCATTTTCCACTACAAGGTTGTTCATCTTGTAGTCTGCAAAAGTTCCATGCTTTGGTAACCATGGTTTCATTGGTTTCAGGCTGATCGGTCCCAGTGGGATTTTATTACACCCTATGATGGAAAATCTGTAAGTAGAAGTTTTTATATTGACACTTTACCTTAATAGCTATTTTTATTGATGATCGTCAGATTGAATTACTTAGCAATATAAATCACTTGCTTAGATATTGCAGTTCAATAGCACCAAGCCACTGGATAAAGTATTTTGTGCGTTATACATGGGCAAAGTTAAGCATACAATATTTGAAAAATGGCATCTTAATCGTGCTCAATGTGGTATTTGTTGACACAAGGATTAGAATAAGCCATATTTGGTGTTCCTGTTAATATATATCGTCGTTGGTTTTGTGTCAGTGTATATGCCAAATTGTTTGTATTACAACCCTTCGCTTCTGAGTCCTGACCTGATGACATCCTTTTATATGCATGCATTATTAAGAGAGGATCTTTTTCCATGAAAGCAAATATCTCCCAAATAAATTATCAATTTTAAAAAATGTTAATTTTCAAATGCACACCAAAATATTTATATTTGCCATAGGTAATGAAGAGCATTTCATAAATCCTGAATATTTTTTCCTTGTTTGTGTCTTCAAAAGTTATTCTAAGATCTTAATACCATTGAAGGTTTCTTCTTTATGCCCTGTGTGTAGTCCTTATCTATTAACTGTATGTTTTCCAGATAACATTACATGGCATTTGTTCTTCAGATGACATTATCTAATAATTGTCTGTTTCTCTTGAGTGCCTAATGGAAGTCATTCACCTTTGACTTATTCAAGCAGGTGAAATATTTGCCGATATAATTGTATTTTATGTGGTTTTTGGCACCTAAGTAGGCTAGATTATTGCACTTTGCTTGGTTACAGTTTTCCAAAAACACTTTTGAGAAAATTCTACTTTCTTGTTTTCTGTGTTTTTTTGTTTTTACTGAATTTTTTAATATTTTAAGCAATTTTTTTTTTTTTACTTTTAAGACATACCTAACATAAATATACCTAAAAAGTAAAAAATTTGTGAAAAAAATCCTTTTAAAAATTCACTAAATACCAAAAATACAAAAAAAAATACGAGAATTCAGTACATTTTTTGTATTTTTATGTATTTATTAATTTTTAAAAATATTTTTTCACAAATTTTTTACTTTTTAGATACATTTAAGTAAAGTGCATCTAAAAAAGTAAAAAAAAATGTTTAAAATTTTAAAAATATTCACTAAAAACAAAAAAACACGAAAACCAAAAAACTCAGTTTTCAAAAAATTTAATTCAAAAAACTCAAACCAAACCCCCATTATTATTATTATATTTTTTTGTGATTACCCAGTTGTTTAGTGTCTGTCTGTATGCATACCTTCCCCTACTACTTTGTCTTTATTTTTTTTGATTTTATTTGTTGTATTTCTGTTTCTCTTTCCTAAGGTAATGAAAGGATCAATGTGATTGTCATTCTCTATGGAACTGTCATAATATTGATGGGGCTCCATACCTATAAAAATTGTTTGTTGGTGCTACATATGTGGCTCTTTCTGCAAAAACTGCTCTCATATATTGCCAATGCAAAATTTTCCACATGATGTAGAATACTGATTTGTGTGATTGAAGTAGACAGAGAATGTTTAATATGCGGTCTGTATTAGCTGTCAAATATTTTCTTGCAATTGAACTTTTTCTGGTTCTAGCAAGGTAGATTTGGTAATTTCACATGAATATTTGTTTTAAAAACATGCACATTAAGAATGTTTTACGCTCCTTCGTCAGGTGTTACTGCAAGGAATCCCTAGGAATGCAGCTCTAGATGACGTAGAGCGGTTCCTTTCAGGTTGTCAGTATGACTCATCCACAATGCAAATATTTGTCAAGTATGTAATGAATTTTTAGCGCTGAAATAATCTGCTTCAAGTGTTCCTGGACTCTTCTTTTTTCCCTCCTCTCTCAGATGAATCATTTGGATGAATTTTGCAGGCCAGCATTCCCGGACCCGATTAGAATGGCACTTGTACACTTCCCATCACAGACACAAGCTATGCATGCGTTTATTACAAAGAACAGAAGCTTTTGTCTCAATAATCAAATCTCAGTGCGAGTTCTTCAGTAACTTTTTTTTTCTTCCCTTCCTTTTCGAATTTACTGGTTCTGTTTGTGGACATCATGTTCACACCGAATTAAGAGTAGGAAATGTAGTACCATTTCAAACTAGACTCGATCTCTATTCAAACCTCATTTATCGGAATTTTCCCATTTGATGAAAGGAATTTATAGTTTGACGTTCAATTATATGTTTTTTATTATCTTTTTTCTTCTTTTGGTTATCTTTTGAGTACTACAAACTGTCTGAGCCAATTCTTTTGGTTTGATTTGGGATGCCATCTGAAATCAGTCAAATTAGTTTCTAGCATTGCAACACCTGTTGTCGTGTCTTCTATTGGTCTCCACTGTTGGAAAATGACGCTTTTTCAGCAAAAAAATGATTTTGTATGAAATGACGAAAAACTTAAGTCAATGGAAATCAAGCTGGAAAACGTTTTCCGCCTCAAGTCCTCTTTGTCGTGGCATTGGAACGGTGTAATGCTTCCTTTGTATTCCCACACTTGCATTACATTGGGATGAGAGCACTGGAAACGTATGGACATACAAATCAAATCCCATTTGAATTGCTTAACAATGAGCTCTCTTAATCAAGGGTTTGGTAGAGTGGTCAAGACTTGAGAATAAGATAAGTTTTGATTTTGAGTTACTTCAACGAGGGCACAAGTGATTTGTTCGATTATTTTATTTTATTTTTGATCGATAAATGATAATTGTTAGTTGTTAGATTAGTATTTATGAGAGAAAATCTCTTCACCTTTGATAAAGTGTCTAAGTGTTTGCATTCTTTTAATTGAACCTTCTAAAGGAGAATTGAACTTATGACTTCTTTGGAATTAAGCCTTAAGGAAGGCATGGTGGCCAACTAGATTAAGCCTAGTTGATTGTGGTTTGTTCGATTATTAACTTTATGATCTCGAAATTAATTGAAATGTGCATCAGCCGAACATTTGGTTATCACATAAAATTTTAAAAAAAAAAAAAGAACAACGTGCTCTCATCCCCTATCCAAGAAACCCACTACCGGCTCATGCACGCAAAAGAATTTTTTTCAGTGTGAACAAAAAATTATTTGTTTGTTTTTTAGAACACTCATTATTATCATATGATTTTCTCCTTTTTTAGATGAAAATAATTTTTAAGAATTTAATAATATTTATTTGATGTTTATTTTGGAGGAAATTTCATTTTCTCTCAAATTATACCCTTCATATCACATCTGAACTTTTGATATGTCAATTTACCATCTAATTTATTTAAATCGTGATCAGGATAGTAATATTACATCCGAAGTCATGTTTGAAATATATAACGTACTTTTTGAATTTTCAAGATAATAATATTTATCTGATGATTTTATTTAAATCATAGTGGTAAAGTACAAAAAAGTACAAAAGAAATATTTAGATAAATAGATTATTGTCCTAAAACTTTAATAAGTGTATCACATGACTTAATTTTGTGTAATGAATCGCAACGGAAAAGATTAAGGCCAAGTTTGGGAAGACTAAATAAGTGCACTTTTTGTCTTTTTGGACTAAAAAATTGAGGTTGAAAATATGGATGTTTGGGTTAACTTTTTGACTTTTTATTGAAAAATGTGTAATAAAAAATTGTAAAAATTGATTTGTAGGGAAAAATTTGAATTGGGAGTTGTGCAGCCGTAATTGTTGACTTTTGGTGAATAGTGTTAACTTTTTAACTTTTTGAGTAACTTTTTGGCTTTTTGACTTTTTTGGAACATCCCAAACTTGGCCTAAGTGTGAGAAGATAATATTATAAAGGAAAATTACTTGACAGTGGCGGGTGAGAAAAATAATTACAAAAAAGTGATGGGTGTGTAAAAATTCATAAAAAAAAGTTGCACTCCAATACTTTTATAATTATTTTTGGTCTTATAGTCTGAACAGTAATTCCCCCTATTATAAGTTACAGAAAAAATCTCAAGGTCTGACTCTTGTAAAATTTAAAAAATAAAAAAACTATGAGTCTTTAATTTTGTTAATTTGAATCATAATCTTTTGATTTGTTTGCAATCTAAATTATTTACCTATTTTCGTTAAATAAAACAGACTAAAATACTATTTTTTTCTTGCATTTTACTTCACGAAACTAGGCGAATGGTTCAAATTAAAAACAAATAAAAGATTTAGTATTTAAATTGGCAAAATTAAAAATTCTAATATTTCTTTTATTAAAAGGGCCAAGCCTTTTTTTTTTTTTGTAATTTCTCTCAAAATTTAAGAGAGTAAATTGCAAACAACATATAATTTAATTGAAATACGAGGTTTGGCAATTAATTTTTGGCTAAAAAAGTACAAAAGATAAAATTGACTACATAAGTCGATAAAACAAAATATCACATTCAAACCATAATCATTACATTTTTTCTCTCACAAAAGTCAAAAAAGCTAAAAATAAAAACCAAACGAGGCTAAAAACACCAGGCTAAAATAGTTAAAAAACCAAACTATTTTAGCTCTTCACAAACGAAGACTACATCTACTTAAAATCTTATTAACAATCTTACTAAAAACATCCATATCTAAATATTATTGAAAATATAAATATTATTATTTTTTTTGACAACCAATCACATTTGACCATTTGTAATTTTAGTAAGGTAGTGTATGGGTAGAATTAGACAATACCACAAATTAACATAACTTTATTATAAAATTTCATAACATCAATTATAAAATATGTAATCTTGTGGCGTAACAAAAAAATATCGTAATCAAACCATAAAATTTTGTTACATGAATCACAAAATTTTGGACATTGTGTTTTGTTAATTTATGATGAGATTATATATTTTATTATTGATATTGTAAAATTTTGTAATAAAATTACATTAATTATGATAGGAGAGCATATGGTAAACAACCTTAGAGAGGTGTATGGCTTTTCGTAGAATTATTCAAAATTTAAAGAAATTTATTGTGACCATTTCATAATTACTGAGTTGTTTGGAATATTCTAAATAAGTGCACTTTTTAACTTTTTATATATTAAAAAAAATATGTAAAAAAGTAGAGAAAATGGGTAAAAAAATAAAGAGGAGATGTTAATAGATGTTGATTGATGTGACTCAAATAAATGTATATATGCAAAAAAAATACACTTTTTTTGGGCATGCCAAACACCTATGTGGTCGTTTGGTTAGGATTTTTTGAGTTGATTTTTTTGAGTTGAGATTTTTTTAATTTAGGATTAAAAAATTCGTTTGGGTTGACTCTTTTAATTTTTGTGTAAAAAAAAAAAAAATAATTATGATTTAAATGTGATATTTTATCTTATTGATTTATTTAACCTATTTTACTTTTTGATACTTTTTTAAGTCCAAAAAATCCTAACCAAACGAAGCCTAATTTAGCCTTCGTTTGGGAAGTGGGTTAGCTTTTTGACTTTTTTTTGACTATTTTAACCTGGGCTAAAAACTTGATTTGAAATTTTTTTTTAACTTTTTTTAATTTTTTTTATGGGAGAAGAATATAATAATTATATATTAAATGTAATATTTTATTTATTATGACTAAAATAACTTATTTTACTTTTTATGACTGAAATAGCTCCAAATCTCCGTTGCCAAACGGTGGCTCAGACTCTTATCATAAAAATACAAAATGTCCCATAACGATGATAACTCATGATTCCACATGAATGAAGTTTACGAAGTACCTAAAGTTTCAAATTCAAACCATCATCACCAACGGCTACGTCCACCAAACCCTCCATAAACCCAACGGTCTCGACTACGCCGCCTATGGCCGCCTCATCCAACACTGCACCGACCACCGCCTCCTCCGCCAAGGCAAGCAACTCCACGCCCGCCTCCTCCTCTCCTCCACCCTCCTCGACAACTTCCTCGCTTCAAAGCTCATCACTTTCTACTCCAAATCCAATCACCTTTTTCAAGCCCACAAACTGTTCGACGAAATTCCCCACAGAAACACTTTCTCTTGGAACGCCCTCCTCATTGGGTATTCCTTTAACAACATGTACATCGAAACCCTTGACTTGTTCTGTCATTGGTTGTCTTCTCAGTCGGCTTCTGCGAAACCTGATAACTTCACTATAACGTCGGTGTTGAAGGCGTTGTCGGCTTTGTTTCCGGACTTGAAGTTGGCTAAGATGTTCCATTGTTTTGTTGTGCAAAATGGGTTTGATTCGGATACCTTTGTTATGAATCCTTTGGTTACGTATTACGGGAGGTGTGATGATATTGGTTCAGCAAGGACTTTGTTTGATACAATGCCTGAGAGAGATCTCATTACGTGGAATTCAATGATTTCTGGGTATTCTCAAGAAGGGTATTATGAAGATTGCAAGAGACTGTTTAGGGAAATGTTGGGTTTGGAAGAATTACGACCAAATGGGGTTACAGTAGTTAGTGTTTTACAAGCGTGTGCGCAGTCGAATGATCTTGTATTTGGAATGGATGTTCATCAGTTTATTATTTCAAATGAGATTGAAATGGACCTTTCACTTTGTAATTCAATTATTGCATTATATGCTAAATGTGGTAGCTTTGATTATGCAAGAGAACTTTTTGAAAACATGAGTGAGAAGGATGAGATTACTTATGGTGCAATTATTTCTGGGTACATGGTTCATGGATTTGTAGACCAAGCTTTGGATCTTTTCCAAGAAATGAAAAGCCCGGGATTGAGTGCATGGAATGCTGTGATTTCAGGCTTGGTCCAGAACAACCGGCACGAGGGAGTTCTAGAATTATTTCGTGAGATGCAGTTGTTCAGTTTAAGACCAAACTCGGTGACACTTTCAAGCATTCTTCCTTCTCTTTCACATTTTTCAAATCTAAAAGGCGGGAAAGAAATGCATGCATATGCCATTAGAAACCGATTTGATAGGAATATCTATGTGTTGACTGCCATTATCGATACCTATGCAAAATTGGGTTTTCTTGAAGGGGCACAAAGAGTTTTTGAACAATCAAAAGATAGGAGTGTGATTGTTTGGACAGCAATAATCTCAGCACATGCAGCACACGGAGATGCTAATACAGCACTCAATTTATTTGATAAGATGTTGAATAATGGAATTATGCCCGACCCTGTCACATTCACTGCAGTCTTGGCAGCTTGTGCCCATTCTGGAGTGGTAGATGAAGCTTGGAAGAACTTTGATTCCATGCTTGGGAAATACAACATTCATCCCTCAGTTGAGCATTATGCTTGTATGGTAGGAGTTTTAAGTCGAGCTGGTCAACTCTCCAAAGCTGTTGAATTCATGTCTAAAATGCCATTTGAGCCAAGTGCCAAGGTTTGGGGTGCATTGCTTAATGGGGCTTCGGTTTTTGGTGATGCTGAGATTGGGAAGTTTGTTTGTGATCATTTGTTTGAGATCGAGCCAGAAAATACAGGGAATTATATTATTATGGCAAATTTATTTTCACGAGCTGGAAGATGGGAAGAGGCTGAAAAGGTAAGGGAAAAGATGAAGAGTCTTGGGTTGAAGAAGATCCCTGGTAGCAGTTGGATCGAAACAAGTGTAGGGTTACATAGTTTTATTGCGAAAGATGTCTCCAATGAAAGAACTGAAGAAATTTATGAAATGTTAGACAGATTGCTCGGGTTGATGAGAGAAGAAGGGTATGTTTTTATGGATGAATTCGATGAGGAGAGTATTTGTAATTGAACACCAAATCATAAGTTGAATGGAGTTATTTATTTGCAAACGAGGAACGTTTCAGGGATAACATACATGATGCAAATATGAGGCCTTTATGACTCAAATTGATGTCAAAATGTTCACAGTGCTCGAGCAACTAAGCTCCATCCAATGGCCAGAACCTAAACATTTGAATTCTATGCACTGAATAGCGATGAGAAGTTCTCCTTCATGTATGTGAAATCACTCTGAATTGTCTGTTTGTAGCGGGAGTCTTGTGCATTGCGTCGCCCATTCATTAGCGCTTGTAGAATGTCATTTCAGGTGAAACGATGGCGTCGGACTAAACATTTTCAGTGTATACAAAAAGTTTTCATAGACAAATGTGGTGAAAACCAATTTTGAAGTAAATGAAACAATGATGGAAATTCGTGTCCAAATTGTCCAAATTAAAGGAAGGATGCAAATTAGAACTCTCTCCACACTATTTGTCAGCATGTATTGCATGGTTTTAAATAATTAATTATTAGTATCTAGGAGACATGGACACTCCAGATGGGTGTGATATTTGTGTTCAACAAGTATTGGACTTGACACGGTGTGGACACACGTGTTCACATGCCGAACATATCATTTGGTGTGTCAATCTTTTAATTATTATTTTTTGGTAGGACAAGTTGGGGACACGTTATGGACACCCATTTCTTGTGTCGGGCCTTGAAACAAATACAGATGCAGCAGCGGCCTCGTTTGGGAACAGGCTAATTTAGTAACTTTTTGGCTATTTGGTTAAAAAAGTAGGTAAAAAAAACTTGTATGTTTGGGATGACTTTTTGGCTAATTACGAAAAGATGTGCAAAAAGTAGAGAGAAAAGAGAATCTTTGACTTTTTGGTATGAGTTGTTGGCTTTTTGGCTAATTTAGTAACTTTTTGGCTAATTGACTATAATAGCCTCTTGCCAAACGAGAATTTTGAACCATGTAATTAAATGGTTATTTGCAGATGTCTCTTCAGAAGATTTTACTGCATTGAACAACAAATAGTTCAAAATTGTACCATCACTAATTAAACGGTTATGTCAATCTTTTATTTACATATTCTCATATTTACATTTATTGGAAAACAAACAAACAAAAACCTCAACATCAATAAATTCCAACTAGCACAATCTATGAATATTGTGGGGATCCTGATGAGACAATGAAGGGCACCAAACTATAGCCCCACTTAGCAGTGTTCATGAAGGGTCAGTTACAATCATACAACGATATATAATAGTGTGCTTTAAGCCACTTTCTTCACCCCTTTTCACATAAAACTATTAGGTAGTCTTAGGCCTCGTTTGGGATGCTACCTTTTTAGCCAATTAGCCAAAAAGTTACTAAATTAGCCAATTAGCCAATTAGTCATACCAAAAAGTCAATAATTACGGCTTCTCTCTACTTTTTGCACAGCTTTTCATAATTAGTCAAAAAATCATCCCAAACATACAAGTTTTTTTTACCTACCTTTTTAGCCAATTAGCCAAAAAAGTTACTAAATTAGCCTGTTTCCAAACGAGACCTTAAAGTATATTTGATATTGTGTTCTCAACAAATAAAGAATAGTAAAATAGATGAGTCATCTTTTATCTCAGCATTGTTCTACTTGTAAAATTTTTTCTATGTCATTGATTAAGAGCACCATATGAAAAATATTATATGATATTTCAGAATTACTGAATAATTATTCCTTACAAGAAAAGTTATGTATATATACGTTGATGTATACCTAGGCAAAGCCATGGTGACTTTGAGTGTAATTCAAATAACTTTTGAACTCTAAAATAAATATATAAATAGAAAAAGAAAATAAAAAGAAGAAGAAGAAGGCCAAAAAAAAAAAAAACACTTAATAAAGAAACTCAAAGATTTTTAAGTACTCACCAAAGCACACATAAAATGATGAGGGATAATTATCATAGAACCCATTAAAGGTATTGTTTAGCAACATATATATTGAGAGCATTTGTTCCAAAAGTTCTCCAACTTTGCTTTCTCAGGAAGACAGGTAAGCATGATTTTGAGCCATCATTGATGATCTATGTAATTGTCAAGTGTATATGATGTACTCCATTTTACTTCACATTTACAAAGTTTATAATTAAGAATAAATTCCTCTCTTTTCCATTTTTCTAATGTAGATTTATGATTTGATGATCTTTACATGCATATGATTTGAAGAAAGATAAATAATTTGCATCTTCACCTAAATCATCAACGAAAATGATATTTGATATCATATGCATTTTATTGATTTATATTCACGTCTTATATAGATTCACACAAAATATAATGTGTATACGTAAGGTCTACCATGACATTTATTATGCAAATTTATATGAAATGTAAAAAAATTGATAAAATTCATTCGGTGATAAAGACTCGTGCTTGGGTGTCAGTTTGTTCTCCAACCGAATAAAAGTTATGTCTAGTAATTAATTTTGAATTGATGTCATAAATACTTTTTTAAAGAATAAGTGACATTCTTAACGGTGTCATGGCATATTATAGTGTGAAATTTGGCATAATATCAAGAACAAAAATCACTATTTTGTTGGGAGAATCTAAAGTAAATGGAAATGGTATTGGACCTCTACAACAGTTTTAAATTCTTTTAAAAATTAGTAGGAATTAAGATTGTATTTAATTCATGAATTTGGGGAGAGATTTGAAAAAGGTAATGAAAAGAAAAAGGAAAAAAATAGAAAAAATCGGTCTAAGGTCCCTATCCAACTTTTAGTAATAGATTAGATCCACGATATGTTCTTTTGTAGTCTAAGGTCCCTCACCCTCGTACCCTTATATTACACCTGCACTCTCATAGCCAAAGAGGATAACCAAGTCAAGAACATAAAGGTCTGAATTTGATTCTCGTTGGTCGAAACCCCGAGAAACTCAAGGAGGCTTCGGAGTCGATTGGAACCAAATTCGGGAAAACCCAGATCAAGACTGTGGTTGTTGATTTCTCTGGAGATTTGAACGAAGGGGTTAATCGGAT
This sequence comes from Camellia sinensis, assembly GCF_055761805.1. Classification (NCBI taxonomy): domain Eukaryota; kingdom Viridiplantae; phylum Streptophyta; class Magnoliopsida; order Ericales; family Theaceae; genus Camellia; species Camellia sinensis. The sequence continues at coordinate 60,336,905 of NC_138970.1, forward strand.
TCGTGAAACCATTGAAGGTCTAGATGTTGGAGTTCTGATAAATAATGTTGGAGTTTCGTAGACTGCAAAATGCCCAGTTGGTGTCCCTGGCGACGTCGTCTGTGGCGGTCGAACAATACTTACCACCTCTTGAAACGCCGCCACGCTACAAGCGTCCATCCAAGCGACCCAAACTCCCCTTGGGTTTGGGATCCTCTTTTCCCTCAAAACCTGCAACAACTCCCCATCATTTTGAACCAGATTTCACTACCAACTATGCTTTTCCTTCCCAAGAAGAGGATTAATCTGTTCTTCAACATTTTCAAATTAATAGAATTATCACTCTTCAGTATGGAGCGTTCTCCTCTTTCTCATAAATGCTATTTGTTATCCTCATGAAAGCATCACTCTTATCTTGTTGTCATAACTATATTGGTTAATATGGAAGATATAAAACCACAATAAAGGAAGAAGACAAACAAAAATGAATATAAATTGATTGTGAAGTTTAGTTTTTTTAGCATCAGGATGAGTGACTACTGTAAGGATTATTTATTTTATACACACTGTTATTATACTGCATTGATTTTGGTGGAATAAAAATTCAGAGAAATTAACTAGAGAATTTCTCTAGACCAACCCAGAGAAAATTCAGACCAACCAAACTAGAGAATTTCTCTGGACCAACCCAACCCAGAGAAAATTCAGTTCAGACCAAAAAAAGTCCAACAACCCAGAGAAAATTCAGATCAATCAAACCAGTTATATATATACACATCCAGAACCATGCCTCTTTCCTCTCTTTCAATTCACTAGCATAAAAACCCACACATATACATGCATATATTTATGTAGACCTTTTATGTACGATGGGAATCATCACAGTAGTTTTGGCGAATATAACAGTAGGCATTTATGTCTACTAGTTAATGAAAAACTCTTTCACTGTGGGCAGAAATTGAATAATGAAAATATTTTTTTTGATGATGAAAGCATAAGAATGAAAATATTGAGGAATTTTCTCTGGACCAATTTTCTCTGGATCAATTTTATCTGGACAAATATATTACACAAAGACAGAGAAATTCTTTGTGAATAGAGCTAGAGAAATTTGTGAAGTCAGAGAAATTTCCTAGATCAATGTACAATAACCAAGGTTTGTTCATAAAAATACAACTCTGCAAATAGAGAGAATTTCTCTAATCTGTCTGGTTTGGAGAGAATTTCTCCGGTTTTGGACCAGAGAAATTTATGGTTTTGTTAGTAAAGATTGTATTGTTGGCTTACATAATACATAAAGTCAGAGAAATTGACAATGTGCAAAGGATTGGGACATAAACTTAAGACAAGGGAAAAAAACTGTAAGAGAGAAAGAGTACTAATCAATACCAAACAAAAATCATGGGCATTTTGCATGCTAAAAGTAGCAGCAGATTTGGAAATTTTCTTAGTGATATAGTAAAGAGAACAAAGTACTACCTAATGTCCATAAGAGCATGTGATTGCATATGGTCAGGGCAGTCAGTTAATGCATTAGAGAAATTCTATAAAGGATTGGGCCAGAAAAATTCTGAGAAGAATTAGAGCAGAGAAATTCAAAATTTCTCTGGACTCAACCAATGCATTAGAGAAATACTGAGAAATTTTGGGAAGAATTGGGCCAGAGAAATTCTGAGAATAATTGGACTTTCCAGAGAAATTTGGTCTGAGATTTCTCTGGACCAATTTTCTCTGGACTGAAATTTCTCTGGATCAAGGTTGAGGGACCTTAGACATTATGAAAATATTGTTGAGGGACCTTAGACATTATGAAAATATTGAATGTCCTTTATACTATACAACCTTAATATCAGGGACATTAAAAAAAAATCAAAAAAAAATATGTGAAATATGAATAAAATATAACTATATTTTATCTACGTTTTACACACCTTTTTATTTTTGTTCTTTCTAAATTTCTCTTCAAATGAATGAACTAAGCATACCCTAAGATGGGGAGGGGGAAAAAAAAAAATTTACCAACTGTCAAAGACAACTGTGACACAATAAAGCGTCAAATGCATTTATAAATGAGTAGTAATACGAACCTACAGTTTTAAACCTCCAAGTTTATCCAAATTGTACATACAAAATGGGTGGTGTGGATGGTACATATAAATTGTACATATTCAAATGCATTTACAAATTGTGTTTGAATTATAAATTTTGATAGATATTTGAAAAAGAAAAAAAGAAAAAAAAAGTAATGTCATACAAACCAAAAATTCATATATAATGATTTGGCTGCTTGTTAATATTTTACTTTAAAATAAAACAACATTCAAAATGAATTTATCTATAATAGTGGTATTGCCACATCATTCTTGTCAAGTTTTTCGTATAAATTTTATATATGTTTAGAATTTTTTATTAAAAAAAATGACTGAAATATAAATAAAATATAAGTTAAATTTTTTCTCTCGCATTTTTCTTTCATTTTTCAAATTTATTATCCAAACACAGCCTTAAATATGCACTTTATTATATTTTTTTTTGATAATGTTAAGAATTTTTGTGATAAATATTACACAATCTTCTAATAGTATTACGACAATTTATGATTTCTGAAATAAAAATATTATATGTTACAACAATTTGTGATACAATCATAAAAATACATAAATGCATCACAAATTATTATAACTTACGATATCTTCACTTTAAAAACCACAAATTATTCTCAAATTACCAATAAATTACGTAACATTTACTACAAAATTTTAAACATTTCAAAATAAATAAAATACAAAAACAAAATACATATAATATGCACCTTTGTAGCATTTCCCTTGAACTGGACATGGGTCCTATTTTCAAACAGACATTGCAGGGGCATCATGTGACATACAGCAACATCCAGAAGCACTAGTGTCCTCATGTCTTCCAAATTTCAAACTACCCCTTCTCTCTAAAATGAAATTAATAATATAAATTCTCTTTCTCTCCTTTTCTTTTTCTTTTTCTTTTGTTTTTGCATGAAATGAGTTTCTAGATTCAGATCCTTTCCAAAACAATTGAGGAAGCATAATAGGATTAGCAGGGATTAAAACCCTACAATGACCTTGGCTTTGAAGAATCTAGACATTGGAACAGTTTTGAGATTGGAATCATTTGTTCTAAAATATGTACTTGTTTAATCATTTATAATCGTACGATTTAATTTTTTAAAATAAAAATAATTGTAAGTACTTAAAATATGAAGAGAGACACCTTCTCGAGAATAGAGATTCATAACTCACATTTTGTAAAGTATCAAGGTTCAAGAAGAAATGTTGAATTCAATAGTTAGAGTCTTAACACCATGGTTGAAGTAGATTAAAGTGAGACTGATTAATGAAGATGGCCATTAGATAATGTCTCAAAATTTTTGTATTTTGAGATTCTCACGTGATTCAACAATTTTAAGTATTTTGAAATTAAAAAAAAAAAAGAAGCATACTTGAAAACAAAATATCCATTACGTTTTTGGATACAATCTTTGTAGAGTATACCCTAGATAACATTAGAGCGACGACATCCCCCATACCAAGTTAGTCAAGAGAATTTAACAAACTTGCTTGAATTTTTTGTCAAATGCTGGTTTTAGCTTGTGGAAGATCCACACTCCATAGTGGTTCAATAATGTGCAATAAATGGAACATTTTAACCACTTTATTGTATTACAGAGAAGCTTTTAAGTGTATATATCTATCTACTTATGAATCAAATAATAAAAAAAATTAATAAAATAAAAAGTATATATCTACTTGTATAAATATATGGGTCCCATCTGATTGAGAGACCAGGGTGCCAAGTTTTGACTTTGGTTTTCTAACAGAGATGTTAGCATCTTTGTTATTGTATAAACAAGGGTTTTATTCTACCACAAAAAAAAAAAAAAAAAAAATGGAAAAAAGAATTTATTAAAAAAGTTCAAAAATAAAAAGAACTAAATTATACGAACACCACTTTAATTATTATTGTATAATATCTTATTCTTTCAATTTTAAAATAGTATATTTGGAGACTTTCAATTATAAAAATTGATTCATTTCCACCATTTTAGAATTATTTGCATGGTTTTTAAAATTATATATTTGGAGACTTTCAATTATAAAAATTGATTTATTTTCACCATTTTAGAATGAGTATTTGCATGTTTAAAATTATATATTTGGAGACTCTCAATTATATTCTTTCCAATTTTCTTAAAATCATATATTTGTAAGGTTTGCGGTATTTTTTTCAAACCTTAAGGTAGATCAGCATAATTTACCCTTCTAAAATTTTAAAAAAACACAAAAATAAAAACAAAAAATAAAATGATATTGTAGTGATTATTTAGAAGTATCAACCTAACAGGAATGGGGTTGGTGATGTGTCTTATAGGCATAGCACTGTGTTATAAGTCTGTGAAAGCACGTCTTGAATTTATTTTAATGATCCGAAATGTTCATTGTGTAGGGTTCGTTGAGTAGATCATCCATGAAAAAATTCAAGGTAATTAGACACTTATAACTTATAACAAAACTACGTTTATGTTTAAAAAAATAAACGGTTAGTATAATTTTAATAATATTTTAAAGTTATAATTTGTCTTGATCATGTGATTTTATTTGTTCGATTAATTTTATTTTTTATAAGGATAATATACTTAACAAATCTTATAATATCAGCCATTCAAATTATTAAAATATAATCGAAATAAGCCATACGGGGTGTGACAGCTTGGGTGCTGTCACAGCACCCACCCCCAATCTTTACCGAACAAAAAATCAGAGTCACACATCCATATACATTTCACATAGCTCAGAACTCAGATCTGATAGACTACAGAGCATCTTCAATGGTTGTTAAATTCATTCGTTGATAGTGTCACATGTTAACTAACAAAAATTAGTTAGCAAAGTATTTTGCAATTTTTTTGCAATTTTTCCTCCAATAGGTGGATCTTTCTGTTTCAAAAGGATCTTAACTGAAGTCTCGGTGTATCAAACAAAGATCAACTAGTAGCAAAAAACACAACAGTTGGGGAAACAAGGGAAAGCAAAAAATGATAGATTGTGGCATTGTGAATGGAAACTGGAGGTGAGTTTCTCTCTCATCTCTCTCTCTATATATGTATACAGATTCACACACATATACAATTGGTATATATTTTTCTTACAAATTTGATATGGGTTGTGACACAGTGGAAAGAAAATGGAAGGGGAAGATGGTTTGAGAACATTGGAGTGTTTAAGAGGAAGATTGCTTGCTGAGAGAGTGTCTTCAAGGATTGCCACAGAAAATGCAGACCATATGGAAAACAGAGTCTCTCTCTCTCTCTCTCTCTCTCTCTCACACACACACACACACACACACAGCCACAAAGAGACTCTGCTTAACAATGACTAATTTCACCTTCTCTCTCTCTCTCCTCTCTCTCTCTCTCTCTCTCTCTCTCTCTACAGGTTATGGAGATAGAGAACCAGTTGAGGATAGAAATCAAATCAAGAAACAGAGCAGAGAAGAAGCTGAAATTGGTGCTGAAGAAGCTTGAGTCACTGAACATATCATTTGGTTCAGAGGAATCAGAGCATTCAAGCTTGATAGAGAAGAGTGAGATTTCCTCTCTATCATCCAAAGAACCAGATGAAGATAAAGATCCCAAAACCCAAATCACAAGCATTGAAAAATGTGAAATTGAAGAGTCTGTGGTGAAGAAGAGAAATTGCCCAGTAGTCTCACAAAATTTGGAAGACAATGTTTCATCAAATCAAGCCTGTTCTGAAGAACACAGTAAGGTTGAATGGAGTCAAAATTGCAATGATCCAAAGACAGATGATCTTAGGTATTTAACTCTATTATCTCCATAGCTGTTTCAAATTTAACTTAACTTATTATGGATTTAACAATTGAATTTGAGAGATTTATGCTGATGTATTTATAAAATATTAATGTATAAGTTTTTTTTTTTTTTTTTTTTTTTTTTTTTGAAATCTCTCTGAACTAAAAATTATAATTTTATAAAGATCATAATTGAATTAAATTTATGTTACAAAATTAAATGATAAATATAATTTTGATATTAGACCATTCTTTTTATTTAAAGATAAATATAATCCAATTAACTAACTACCAACATTTGATCAACCTAATTTTTTATATGGATATTTTTCTTGATAAATCTTACAAAATGAATCGTTTGAATTAGTTTGAATCATTCCGAGTGAACTCAATCCAATGACACCTCTCTGCTTGGATCACCGACTTAAAAAAAAGCTCAACCTTTTTTATAAAGATTAATATCAAAAGAGCTCAACCTTTTTTTATAAAGTTCAATATCAAATACGTTCAGTTAAAGTTTATTCATCTAAACCCAACCTTATAATATTACACATTATACGCATGTATACACACATTAATAATGCAAGGAATCCACACACACGCGCGCACCCCCAAAAAAAAGAAAAAAAAAGAAAAAAAAAACTCCAAAAAGTGCCTAATTTTTGAAATATGTGAATCAGATTAATTTCGAGTGTGATCTATATGCTAAATTTAAACTTACATTAAGGATCTATACACACACACACACACATACTCAAATACATTCATGGCAGGCGTGACTGAAGATCCTCCAGACCACACAGAGAGATGACCTCACTCCAGCAAACTCGCTTGGACCAAAAACCAGCGTAGCAAGACTTGCCTTGGACCTCTGCTCATCTTCAAACCCAACGCAAAAAACAATACAAGCAACCATGGCACAAGCTAGGCAAACCAAACAAAGGTTGGACAACATCATCGCTGAGAACGAACACCTTCGTCGCGATCTGGCCTCGGAAATAGCAAAATCCAAACAAACAGTGTGCCAGGTTTCTAAGCAACCCCCGAGGGCAGATGATCGATGATCTCGAGCCCGACAGCAAGAAACTGACGGTCGCTGTGCCTCAACAGATCATCTTGAGGAGTTGGCAAAGGATGAACGTCTCCAACAATGCGTCCGGAGGAGTGCGACCAAAACACCTGCCCTTCCGAAGGATGCATTTCCGCTTGACACCGTCTACATGATATACAGCCTGCCAGCAGCCCCGGCCGTGCATGCGATCCAATCACATCCAAGCCCCCAACGGCAACTCACGCCAGCAAAGCGGCTCCAAGAAACGCCAAGTATCACCTTTGACGACTTTGATTTGATCGGCTTAACACTCCCTCACATCGATCCATTGGTTATTGAGCTACGCGTAAACTGGTTCACCGTCGAACGCGTTCTTATCGACCAGGGCAATACTTCGGAGGTTATGTATTATAAAACCTTCATCAAACTCGGATTCAACGAGTTAGACCTGACTCCAGCTCCTTATCCACTATTCGACTTCAATGCCAATCCAGAGTACCCATTGGGAAAGATCAGCTTACTCGTTCGAGCAGGTTCTAGAACGGTGGATGTGGAATTCTTGGTCGTCAGGCTGCCATCGCCGTACAATCTCATCATGGGGCAATCGTGGTTGCATACCTTGCAGGCCGTCCCAAGCACCTATCATCAACTGCTACGTTTCCCAACAGAACACGGCATTGAGCAAATCCGCGGCTCCCAGAAATCGGCACAAGCATGTTATCTCCTTGCCGCCAAAACGCCAAAGGAACTGCAAGTAAACTCCATTCAGGTGCCGAATCGGGAGATCCTTGATGACATTGGGCGGTATCCAAACGAGAAGGCCACGGAAGGTTTAGACCGAGTTGACATCGATGGAAGCCCAAAAAAGTTCTTCATGATCGACGCTTCTCTGAATTAGGCCGACAGGCAACAACTGATCTCTTTCTTGCTCAACAACCTCGACGTCTTTGCGTAGACTCCATACAAAATGTCGAGAATAGACCCGTCAGTTTCACAGCACCATCTGAATGTCGATCCCAAATGTAAGCCGATCATTCAGAAAGGCCGGCGGTCAGCCGCGGAGCACACTGCCGCCGTTGTTGAGGAGATAGACAGACTGCTTGACGCCGGGGCATTAAAGAAGTCACTTACCCTACGTGGCTCTCCAATACAGTGGTGGTGAAGAAGAAAAATGGGACTTGGCGAATGTGTGTCGATTTCATGGATCTAAACAAAGCTTGCCACAAAGACTGTTTTCCTCTACCCAGAATCGACCAGCTTGTCGATGTGACGGCACGCCATCAACGCATGAGCTTCCTCGATGCTTACAGAGGCTACCATCAAATCGCTATGCATCCAGATGACCAGGACAAAACCGCATTCCTCACCCCAAGAGGAACCTACTGCTACAAAGTTATGCCTTTTGGGCTTAAGAATGCAGGGGCAACCTACCAAAGACTGGTCACCGCCATGTTCAAAGAGCAACTCGGCCACACTATGGAAGTATACATCGATGATATGGTGGTCAAGTCCAAAGAAGAACAGAACCATATAGTCGATCTAGAAAAGACATTCAGCATCTTACGCAAATACAGAATGAAATTGAACGCTTTCAAGTGTGCGTTCAGAATCGACTCTGGAAAATTCTTGGGTTACATCGTCAATCACCGAGGAATCAAAGCCAACCCGAGGCAAATCACAGCAATCTTGGAACTCGGCTCCCCCGGTTCAGTAAAAGAAGTCCAAAAGTTGATGGGGATGGCCGCTGCACTTAACAGGTTTATCAGCCGGTCTACAGATCGCTGCCGACAATTCTTTCAAACACTACGGCAGGGTAAGGCTTTTGAATGGTCCGCCGAATGTGAAACAGCTTTCAACGGACTCAAGACCTACCTCCGCTCAGTACCTCTCTTGACAACACCCGCCGCTGGTGACCCGGTCATTCTATATTTGGCAGTTTCTGATAGGGCCGTCAACGCCGTACTGCTAAAAGAGGAGGAGGGGGAGCAATGGCCAGTGTATTATGTGAGCAAGGCAATGGTTGACGCCGAAACACGCTACCTTCCACTGGAAAAACTCATCTTAGCCCTAGTCATGGCGGCAACAAAACTGATGCATTACTTCCAGGGACATAGCATTGGGGTGCTAACAAATTATCCTCTCCGATCAGTACTACGGAGTGCAGAAGCATCAGGACGTGTTTCAAAATGGACTGTTGAACTCGGCCAATACGGCATTCAGTTTTTACCTAAAATCGCAATCAAGGGACAGGTGTTGGCCGACTTTGTTGCCGAATTCACCGGTGAGCTTGCCAACCTCAAACCTGACGAAGTTCGACCAAAGCCGAACTGGAGAATTTATGTTGGGGATATTTGGCAATTATACTGTGATGGATCGTCTAACCAAAGAGGCAGCGGCGCCGGAGTTGTAATCATGTCTCTAGACGGCGCAGTAATTGAGCAGGCCATCAAGCTTGGCTTCGAAGCATCAAATAACGAAGCCAAATACGAAGCCCTTCTAGCCGGTCTGCGGAATGCGCACCTTCTCGGCGCTCGGCGTCTGCTTGTGTTTTGTGATTCAAAATTGGTAATCAGTCAGCTAAAGGGGAAGTACGTGGCAAGAAACGACCGTATGGCGGCCTACATGAAAACGGTCAATTCCTTACTGGCAAAATTTGACCATCACGAACTGAACCAAATAACACGCGACCAGAACACACACACGGATGCCTTGACGTGCCTAGCCTCTGCCATCAATTCTGAGATCAAACGGACCATCAAAGTAGGTTTCATCCTGGAGCCGAGTATTGGCCCTTCGGAGGAAATCCATGTCAACGTTATAGAATGCGCACCAAGATGGATGAACCTCATTGCTGCATTTCTCTCTTCTGAACAACTCCCAGAGGACAAAAAAGAAGCACACAAGCTATGAAATAAAGCCCTGTGATACTATCTGGATCCGCAAGGAGGGCTTTATAAAAAGTCCCTCTCTGGTCCATATTTGGAATGCGTGCACCCCGGCAAAGTGGAGGAGCTTCTGACAGAGATACATGAGGGCAGTTGTGGTGCCCATTCTAGCGAACGCTCCCTGGCCCATCGAGCTATAACACAGGGGTATTATTGGCTGACAATGAGAGCTGATGCGGAGAGTTATGTAAAAAAATGCGAACAGTGCCAAAAGTTCTCCCCATTAACCCATCTGCCTGCCGAAGGGTTGAACTCTATCACCAGCCCCTGGCCGTTTGCTCAGTGAGGACTTGATATCGTAGGACCATTGCCGAGGGCCCCAGGGAACAAGCGATTCTTAATCGTTGCGACAGATTACTTCACAAAATGGGTCGAAACGGAGGCTTTAACACATATACGAGATGCCGACATTAAACGCTTTGTATGGAGAAACATCATAACACGATTTGGCATTCCAAGAGCTCTCATCTCAGACAATGGCACCCTGTTTGATTGTGGCGTATATCGAGAGTTATGCAGCAAATATGGCATTCGGCCTTACTTCTCTACACCAGCCTACCCCCAAAGCAATGGTCAAGCCGAAGCCTCTAACAAATCCATTTTGGACGGCATCAAAAAGAGGCTGGAAAAAGCTAAAGGCAAATGGGTCAAAGAATTGCCGAGTGTATTGTGGGCTCATCGTACTACGCCGAGGAGATCCACTAGAGAAACGCCGTTTGCTCTATGCTTTGGAACCCAGGCAATCTTACCCCTGGAAATCGGCCTCCCAACTCTGAAATTGCAAGTTTTTGATACAAGCTGAAACGACATGATGCTTGCCCTGGATCTGATTCTAATCGAAGAATGATGAGACTGCGCCCTAGCATCCATGGCACGGTATCAGCAGCAGCTCGCCAAATCGTATAATTAGCGAGTTCGGTTGCGCCGATACACGCCAGGAGAGTTGGTCCTAAAGAAGGTACTTTCAACTGACCGGAGACCGGCCAATGGAAAATTGGGTCCAAACTGGGACAGCCCCTATCAAATAGAATCCATCGCAGGAACAGGGGCATACCGGCTCTCAGACATGTCAGGAAGAAGCCTGCCACGGCCTTGGAATTCAACACATTTACGTAAATTCTATCATTGACCCGACTTGTGGGCTTGATACTTGTACATATTCCACCGTTGCAATACAAAGCTTCTCGTTTTCTCAAGCTTGCTCCCAAGCCTTTAAGGGTCGATTAAGCCTTCTAAGGCCAAAATAAAGTCTCCGGATTTGGAGCGCCCTTCGTGGATATCACGATTGGCCAAATTAAAGTCTCCGAATTCGGAGCCCCTTTTGGTGCATGACACCTTAGGGCCGATTAAGTCTTCGGATTCGGAGTGCCCTTCGTGGATATCACGATTGACCAAAATAAAGTCTCCGGATTCGGAGCCCCCTTTTGGTGCATCACACCTTAGGGCCGATTAAGTCTCCGGATTCGAAGCGCCCTTCGTGGATATCACGATTGGCCAAAATAAAGTCTCCGAATTCAGAGCCCCTTTTGGTGCATGACACCTTAGGGCCGATTAAGTCTCCGGATTCGGAGCGCCCTTCGTGGATATCACGATTGGCCAAATTAAAGTCTCCGGATTCAGAGCCCCTTTTGGTGCATGACACCTTAGGGCTGATTAAGTCTCCGGATTCAGAGCGCCCTTCGTGGATATCACGATTGGCCAAATTAAAGTCTCCGGATTCGGAGCCCTTTTTGTTGCATGACACCTTAGGGCCGATTAAGACTCCAGATTCGGAGCGTCCTTCGTGGATATCACGATTGGCCAAAATAAAGTCTCCGGATTCGGAGCCCCTTTTGGCGCATCACATCTTAGGGCCGATTAAGCCTCTTAAGGCCGATTAAGACTTCGGATTCGGAGTGCCCTTCGTGGATATCACGATTGGCCAAATTAAAGTCTCCAGATTCGGAGCGCCCTTCGTGGATATCACGATTGGCCAAAATAAAGTCTCTGGATTCGGAGCCCCTTTTGGCGCATAACATCTTAGGGCCGATTAAGCCTCTTAAGGCCGATTAAGACTCCGAATTTAGAGCGCCCTTCGTGGATATCACGATTGGCCAAAACAGTCTCCGAATTCGGAGCCTTTGTGAGAGATGCATTCGGACCACTTCACTAGCTGAATAAATATTCACTGAGAATTGTTCTTAATTCGAGCCGGTCAATGCATGTTTAAACATTTGCACCACGTAACACAAAACTTGCCAGTAAGTTGAAATAATATGTTTAATTAAGCACATAACATTTCAAGACCAAATACGAACGTTGAAAATAAAAGAAATTCTATTTGTTCGGCGCGAAGTCTGTTCTCGCGTTCCAAAGTCTATTTATTCAACACCCTCATCGTCGCTCTTCTCAGTTTCGAAATTAAAATAGGGTAAGTAGTGACGATGATACAGGGGCGAAGCCGAATCAATGCCCACGTCTTCAAGAGCTTTCTCGGTTTGCAGGGCCTTGATCCAGCCATGCTTGAATCCACGATTTTCACATCGGCAGACCTCCTCGGCAAGGTCTCGTTTGGTCTTCTCTATCCCGACCCTCAGGCCGTCCTGAAACCCTTTTTCATAACCCAAGGTCTGTTGGGTCACTCCCTCCTCAACAACCAATTTAGATTGACCGGCTGCCACCGACGTGCTCGTTTGAACATTCTTCAGCTCCCGAAGCTCACGCTTAGCCTTTTCCGCGCGAATCTCCAGACTGCGATTCTTTTCATCTTTTTTTTTCCCTCTCATGTCGCGCTTCCCGCAGACACATGCCGACTTCGTAAGCAGTATATAGTCCTTTCACAGCCCTATGTATGCCGTCTCAAAATACTTCGAAATCTTGACGTCCGACCATCGATTGTTGGACTTTCGGCTGGAAGATCTGTCGAGCGAACTCAACTGCCACACCTGGGTCTTTAATGATAGAATCCGCCTCCGTCATTGGTCTATTCCTCACAAAAACTGCAAAACTCAACGGTCGTGGCGTCGTATCAGGCTCGATTCTCGGTTGCAGGCGTAGAGAATTTCCCCGTTGTTACCTGTCCTTTCGGGGCGATCTGCTTCGACGACTAAGGGGCTGCTGTGTTTCCCGATCCTTGGACGTTCTTCTTCCCGTACGCATAGGCTCGCTATTGCAACTCATTGCGGCGTCTAATTTAGTCAATCTTCGTCCCTCCCAAGTTGCCTGAATGGAAATAAGTAGGGCCTCTGGCGTGCACCCGTCCCATTTATCCTTCAATGTATGCAGCTCTCCCGAGGCAACGTCAGTAACCCCAAACGTCAAAAGACGGATGACCATTGTCCAGCAATCTGTGCCTCAACCAGCCCACGAGTTAGGCCCATTCGGCTTCCCAAGCTCACGCCCTGGCTAAGGCAAGAGCAAATTTACTAATCTGGTCGGCCATGTTTTCAAGCGCAAGCGCCGATCAATCTGTGCCTCAGCCAGCCCACGAGTTAGGCCCATTCAGCTTTGTAAGCTCGCGCCTTGGCTAAGGCAAGGGCAGATTTACAAATCTGGTCGGCCAAATACCTAAGCTAAGCAGCCGATCTAACCATAACCGAAAGCAATATCATTCATCAACAACATTTTCCTTAACAAGTTGAGCACAACTCATGAAATTTTATATACGCAAATTACTAAACAAAAAGCTACAAGCCCGCATGAAAATACCTAGCAAAAAAAACTCTGACTGTAGCAACACATGAAAAATACCAAATTAAAAACTGTAAAAATACATTTGACATCCTAAGAACTATGTCAGTCGCCCAGATCAGGCATCGGAATCAGACTCCAATGGCTCAACATCCACTTGCTCATACGGTATTGGCATAATCAATGAAACTTTAGCAGCAGCAAGGGCTTTGTGCCAGCCATGTTTGAATCCCCGATTTTCAAACTTGGGGACTTGGTCCAAATACTCGGCGAATCCAGCATTTTTCCCGGCCTCGAATACTTTGGAAGCCTCCGAGTCGATTGTTTCCTTCGCCGCCTTCATTTCAGCTAACTCAGCCTCCAGTTTGGAGACCGTCTTCTGGGCTAATTTGAGCGCATCTTCGCTCGCGTCCGCCTCCTTCTCGGCATTCGATCTCAATTGATCCGCGCTACGAGCCCTCTCCACCTCGGCGTCGGCCCTTGAGGCTTCCATGTTCGCCCTCAAAGCTTCGACCTCGGCCCTTCTCCTCTGGCCCTCAACTTTCTTTTATAAACGACCAATCTATTTGACGGCGTCGCGATGGCGACGGCCCATATTGGCTATCCTTCCGACGGTCTGCAAAACAAGAATTTAAAATCATAACTTCAACAGTATTTGGATTAAATGAAGCAAAGTCCGAATATGTACCAAAAGTGCCGATTGGGCGGCTAGTGCTGTTGCATTCAGATCTGGTTCCTTCCGGAAAGCCTTCCTGTCAGACGGCAACGACATGGACGTAGCCAAGCTGAATGCGACTTTTGGATCTTTAAGCGCCGAAGCATCAGAAAAAACTGGCATGTTTTTTATCATTGGTTGAATGACAAAAGGAACGATCACATTCGATCCCTCTAATCAAGGACGTTTGCCGCCTTGTTCTTCTGAGCCGGCCTCAAACTCAGCAGGGCGTTTCTCTGCCTCTTCCTCAATTTCTTGGTCGGCCTGCATGATCAAAGTGGATTCGGCATTCTGATTTTTTGCCGTCTCCACCTCAATAATGCGCAAGGACTCTGATTCACTAACCAACAGGGAGAGTTAAGATTCAATGGCGGGTGGTACTTCAGACGAAAGGCCTCCGCTCTTCGCCGCGTGGCCAACCTTTCCGCATTCGCCTTCCTGGCAAGTTTTGTCAGGCTTAACTCGGCCATGTCTTCGGGGCCTGCGGCGGGAAAATCCTCTAAGCCGTGAAAAACACCGTCAAGTGAAAGATCCCCTCAGCCCGAAGTGGATGGAGGATCGGCCGAATTCAATACCTTGTCAGACTCGGTTTCGTACTGATCTGATTCGGTAACATTAGCTACATCCCGCTCCGAATCAGACCCTTCAAAACTAACTTGCCTCAAGTTTTTGAAGCCAGACAAAATAAGAGCGATAAGAGAATCTTCACCCTCCGGAACCGGGATATTTTCCGCCGCCGAGAAGGTCGTATATGTCGGCTCGTAACGAAACAGAACGTGGGCCGCCCTCCCTTGTTTCTGAAGACTTCGACGGCCGAAATACGTGAGCGCGACTTTGATATCCGAAAGAACAGTGTCGTCAGTCGAAGACAGGACTTTCTTCAAATCGTTCCCTGCACAAGCCAAACCGTAACATTTCAAAGAAAAGGCTTTACAACAAAAATGAACAAATAATAAAAGCGAGAAGGCAACCGGCCACTTGGCTCGCCCTCCATCTAGGAATAGGGTTGACGTGATCCTCCCCTTCGCCAAATTCCCAGTTACCCTGGACAACAACCATAACATCATCAACTCGTTTCCCAGAACTGGAAAGCATAGTAATTAGCTGATGGTCGATATCCTTGGCCCTAAGGAAGAAATGCCCGTGCCGACCAGAAGACTTAGCCAAGGCATAGCAATGCCGGATGGCTGGAATGCCAAGGTTAATTCTAAGGCGACGGTTGAGCGCTATAACCCCCATTATAATTCTAAAGAAATTCACATTGAATTGGGAAGGGATTAAACCCCAATGGCGAAGCACAGCCCTAAGAAACGGGTGAAGGGGAAAACGGACTCCACTCTCTGCGATTGACAAAAGAGGAAAGACAATCGTGGTTTTGTCCTCCCTCTCCATATCAAGAGTGTTGTCTGCCACAAACGACAGACGGACATCATCAGGAATGGAGAAATGGCGTTTAAAGCCAGCAATTCGATCTGACGAGAGAAGGTCTTTTAAATGTTTCGCCATACCCTACAGTTTATAAGAATATGCCAAGGAAAGAATAAACCAGAAAGAGTCTTCGAAACAAGGAAGGAGAGAATTTACAAAGGACGAAGAGGATATCGGAGAAGAGAGTTACAAGGACGATTCAAAAGGCAATCCATCGACGAGTGTCATAAAATACATACTCGAAAGGACTTCAAAATTTTAAATCGCAATAAATAGACACGTACGAGGGGGCGGGAAGTCGACACGACAAACGAAAGGGGTGCGCTAAGATATCCGCATGAGGATGAGGCCAACCGCCGAATTTTGGCTCTGACTTTTCGAAATTCGGAACCAAGCACTTCAGCCAAACTGTCGTTGGTAAAGTGCTTGGGGGGCAATTATGGGAGCCGAATAAATAGAAGAGTCGGAAGGTGCGTACCCCAGAAATCAGATATTATTCGGCTCCATATTGCGTGATTAGGATGCCGAACACGTTAGGAAGGCCGAATAGTCGGAGATCAGTAGCTCCGAATAAATAAAAGGGGAATGGGATAAAAGTAGGCTCAGGCCCCGAGGCCCAAAAAGCAAGTATAAATACAAGAATCACAGATTTAGAAAGGTATGTAAGAATCACTTCACTTAACTTAGTAAACAAGCTATCCTGAGTGTCTGAACTGACTTGTCCGTCGGAGTGCTAATTCCGGCACCCCCGATTGGAGGGTTTGTATCTTTTCAAGTGACTAGTTGAGGATCACTAGCGTCTCCTAGGATCTGAAGAGTATTTCCAAACCACTTCTCCACAACTGAGACCACTGATTTATAAATAAAAAATTTACCAAACAAGTTTTTATTTGAGTTTTTAAAATTTTTGTAAATATAAACAGAAAATTAAAAACGTAAGTGTTGTCAAACGGCACCTAAATATTCAAATTTTGAGCGCTTTTGTGAGTATTTTTTTTAAGTGCATAGCATTTCTGATAGACACTCATTTACACATGTATTCTATACATATAATTTTATGTTCATGTTATTTGTTTAAAGCTAATTAGGACTCAATTTTGCCAATATTACCAGTTCCTCTATATTAAGGTGTTTAGTGGAGAAGGGGGACATTAATGGAGGAAGCAATGATCAGGTTGAGGATGATTATGTTGGCAATTCACTGGCATTGGTACCAATTGATTTGCAAAAAGCAACAACACAACCCATTGATCCACCAATTGTTAATGCAAGTGTTAAAGAAGTTCTTGATGCTCTAAGGCATGCCAGAGAAAAGCTTCGGTGGTCAATGGAAAGAAGACATATCCTTCAAGCTGGCTCCAAATAATAACAATAATTATTATTTTAATGTTCAAAAAAGCTAACTGCTCAAATTTTACTTAGAAAAATAATGAATGGTTCAGATTTAATTCTTATATGATAAAATTTATATCAAAAATGAATTTGGATCACAATTTTCCTATTAATTTCTTGATAGAAATTTTGAGTATGTAGTCCATTGAAGAACGTATAGGCAGAGAGCGAGTGCATGTTTGTATTGTGAAAGTGGCTGAATTGATGAATTGCATTGACGTGAGTCTTTTGGGTTATGATAAACATGGTTCAATTATGCTTTGACCCCAATTCTAACTTTCAATTATAGGTGTGTGTTTTATTATTATTATTTTTATGAGAAACCTCTCCAAGTTTCTACATGGAACTTACTTACCCCTACAGAGTAAAAATCATATATCCATACATTTATCAATTAAGACTGGGAGCAAAGTCAGGAGTTGTTGAGTTAATTACTGAATAAGTTCTTAATTGTTGAATTACAGAAGCTCTATGATTTGTTCTTACTTTGTTTCTGTTGGAAAATTTTAAAAGTGAATGGGAATTGATTCCATTTGAATGAAATGATTCAATCCTTCATAGCGTATGTTCGTATGAAATGTGAACCCAAAAAATATGACCATTCTAAAGGTCACGAGTAATTCTATAAATACCACTACATCCTATGACATTGATGCAAGTTAAGGTTTGTTTTAGGATTCATACGTTATGTCTAGTCGAGAATATAAGAGAGAGTGCATAGCACAAATTGATTCTCTATATACACAGAAAGTTGTGCAATTTCTGTATGGGGTGATCGTTGTATCCTGGAACCAGAACGTCTATTAATCGCAAGCACCAGATATGGGGACGAAATTCTGTTTTAAGGACACAATGTTCAAACACTGGTCTCGGTCACAAACTGTTCTAATTTTTGTAGAATTTCTATAAGAAATTTCTTATGTTCTATTTCATTATTTATTTACATTAAATTGATTTTCGGAAAAATATTTTCTTAAAATTTTAAGAAAGAATTTCAATCTGTTCGCAGTTTCTATGTGTGCATATTCTGTAATACAGATTTAGTATTTTTCGGTTAAAAATTAATTTTTTGCATATCATTTTCCTGCATAATGTGTTTCTTGTTTACAAACTCCCAATATTCTTTACTATTTTTCCTTTTACCGATGATTTTACTATGATTTTTTTTCAATAGGACTTGATGGAAATTAAGTCCAAGTATTAGGACCTATTGGTAGTTTACCCTTAATTTTAGATATTGGAGTGACATAGAGTAACAGTAAGTCTCAATGTAATCAAAGACTTAATACCATAAGACATTTGCTCTCAGTTATGAATATTGTCTAAGGATAATATAATGAATCCACTAACTACTCAATGATATATAACTGAGAAGGTTAAACGAAAAATAGCGGCTACTAAACAAAAAATTTGACTAGAAAACAAATGACGGAAAGTTCATTGAGGGGAATGTGATTAAGACCTATTAATTTTGAGTAGCCATAATGGCAACCCAACCTACCTGACTGAAGATCCCAAGATCTAAATTCAAAACGACAACCGAATTATGGATGATTCACCAAAAATTACTAAGTGAGTCTATCTCCTATCCATTCCTATGATGAGGGTGATACCTGCAGTATGTGTTGTATGCAAGGAACTTAGGATAAGTTATGCTTCTAATTATTACTTATATTTTGAAAAACCTAGAGCGATATCTTTCAAGAGGAGTTTTTTAAGAGACTCGAAATAAGAATTACCTATATGACTGTGAAGGGGGCATTTCTATGAAAATTGAATAAGGCTAAATTCTTTAAAACACTCATGAAAATTAAGAATTCCCCAAGGCCAAAACAAGCACAACTGAAAGAACCAATATGTGTTTGGAAATATTTTATGTGAATTCTATTGTATTGGCTTACATAAACGGCTGAATAGTTCAAGATATCACGTCTACTGATTAGCAAGTAAGTCTGATAGTCTTTCATTAAGGAAAGCTCAAAACCAAAAGCTACATATCCTGATGCAAAATATTTTCATTTTCTACTTTCTTTGTCAGTGTCTACATTTTATTTGCATTGTGTCGTCAATTTCATTCATGTGAGAGATTGCTAGAAAATTTTAACTCCATTCGAATGAAATGATGCAATTCTTCATAGTGTCTATTCATATGAAAATGTGTGAACCCAAAAAATATGACCATTCTAAAAGTCACGATTACTTCTATAAATACTATCATATCCCATGGCATCGATGCATAAATTAAGGGTTATTTTAGGATTCATACATTATGTCTAGTCGAATATATAAGAGAAAGTGCATGGCACAAATTAGTTCGCTATACACACATAAAGTTGTACAATTTCTGTGTAGGGTGATCGTTGTACCCTGGAGGTAAGACATCCATTAATCGCATGCACCAGAAGCAAGGGTGAAATTTTGTCTTAAAGACAGTATGCAAACACTGGCTTCGATCACAAACTATTCTAACTTTTAAAGAATTTCTATAATAAATTTCTTATATTCTATTTTATTATTTATTTACATTAAATTAATTTTCTGAAAATATTTTCTTACAATTCCCATCTCCAAGTTTAATTTGTTCTTAATTGCTGAATTACAAAAGCTCTATGATGTTGTTGAATTTATTTGATTTGCATTTTGGGTTATATGCTTTGCAAGATAATACTAAAAGGGGTAAATTACACCGGTAATTCTTATATTTTATTCCTTGTGTCATTTGCTCCTTATATTTTTAATTTATTTAATTTTGACCTTTAATTTTAAATTTTGTGCCAATTAATCCAGTTGATAACGTTGTTAGTATTTTTGACGGAAAATTATAACTGGATTAGTAAGGTTAACTCATTAAAGTTAAGCAAATTTATAATTGTATCCCTAAAAGAATGACATATGTCATTTATGTGTATATTTTTCATTAAAATTTCTAACAATTGTAATCAATTAGATTAAATTGAGGCGATCATAAATTTAAAATCAAAATTGAGTCAATTGAAATTACAATAATTAAAATGACACAAAAATCAAACTATCGACATAATTTGTTGTAGTAAAAAGCAACGATGGTATTTTGTCTGAAGTCCATATACTTGTATTTTTAATCCAACTCCATGCCCGTGGAACTCTCATTATGCTAAATAAGCTCCTATTTAGGGCTGAAACTGTAAACACCAGGTTTATGAATTCGAAATGCATTTGGATATGTGGACTTGAAATCAATGAATTCAACATCACTAATATTAACACTTTGTTTATGGAAATGCAAGTGGAATTACCCACTTGAAATTGACTGGCTAATTTAAGTAATATTTGTACCCAGTTTGGCTTCCTTTTTAAGGGTAAACATACTTTCTTTGTTTTGGGTTTTGCTTAGTTGAGTCTATGTGTATGATTCAATGTTTCTTCAATTCAATGTTATATTGTAGATCCAGATTTTATGATTGAATTTGATAGTTTTATTTAAAATTACTTGGTGAAGATAACTATTCCTTTGGTCTCAAAATATTAGTTGTTTATTTTATTTTTCATTATCTCAAAATATTAGTTCATTTTAAAAAATCAAAAATTAAAATAATATGAATTTCTTATTCTCCTTTTTAAAAATTTATTAACAATACAAAAAGAATAATGACAATTGATATTTCCCAAAAAAATATACTATCAAAGAATAGTTTTGGAAAATCAATATTTTTGAAGTGTAATAATTATACTACTAAAAAAAAATATTATTTTAGGACGAGGGAGTAATAAAAATCATTTAATAAAAGATTTTAGAGTAAATTATAAATACATCTTCTGAGATTTGCTTAAAATATGAATTGTCTCTGTGGTTTGGAAAATTACAAATACCTCCATGTCAGAATTTTTTATTTAATAGAATTAATTAAAAAAGTGAAATTTCTAACTGTTTGCCTATACAATAATAAAATTATCTGAATTATTAATTGAAATAAAATTTTAAAATTATTAAAAACTGTTATTTAATTTGATGATTTACCTATTTGTTATGAAATTAGAAACCTTAAAAAATATAATGTAATTTTTAGAATCACAAAAAATAATTTATAATTTAAGTAAAACTATTTGTAATTTATCTAAAATTTTATTTGTACAAAAATCTTGACAAGACACAAAGTAGTCCAATTGTGTAGGGGGAGTGCACCATTAAATTTATGACCATTAAATTCTTTAAAAAAATCTTAAAATTCATGACCAAGAACTTAGGTTTTGTTTGAAGTATGCAATTTAAGTATATTTTTTATCTTTTTAATTTTTTGAATCACATTATCTTTCTATTTTTATTTATATTTTTTTATAAAAAATTAAAAAGTATAATTATTTAAATCATCTCAAATAATCATGTACTGTATTGTATCTCTTCAAAAAAATGTCAATAAAAAGTTTCTATTTTAACTTTATTCAATCCTCAACTTTAAAATTATCAATCCATCTTTTATAAAGAGTAATGTTATATAAACAAATTTTCTTAATGTGCCATACATTAAATTTAATCATATTAGTATTTGTATTTGTATTTGTGTAAGGGAAAAATAAGACCTCCAAAGTTGTTGAAGAAATTAACAAATAAATGAAGGACGCCCATAAATTTGTAAAATAGCATATTGTTAGTGGCCTAGTATACCTATGCCAGACAGGGACTCTGATGTTAAGGTTAAGTTTGGGAAGTCTCAAATAATTCATTTTTTTATCCTTTTATCTTTTTTTTTATCACATCACCTCTTTATTTTTCTGCACATCTTTTCGTAAAAAGACAAAAAGTGCACTTATTTAGGTCATTCCAAACAACCCCTAAAATTAGCTCCACTCGTTTATGTTTTGTTTGTCAATTATATATTTTAATTAAAAAGTCATCATAAGTTATCACATTACTCTCTCTACTTTTTTGTACATCTTTTTATAAAAAATTAAAAAATTACTAAAATAGTTTATTCGTGTTAGACTTATTTATTTTGATAATTTATTTAATTATATTTTAATTTATTTGGAAGAGAAAAATAGAATTAAAATTTATTTTACCATTTCTTACTAAACTTTTATCCTAAATAATGTTATAATGTATTTAATATCCTAAATGTTGTTAGAATGTATTTAATATTTGCTTAAATCAGTAATTCATTTCAAACCAAAAACAGAGGTTCAAACAGCCCAGCACAGAAGAGTTTAAAAAGTTTAAATTAGTACTGATCTCGTCTCCCACAAGTTCAAATTAGTAATGATCTTGTCTCCTACAAGTTCAAATTAGTAATGATGGAGTGGAAGATATTCAAATGAATACAACGACTATAAGTTTCATTATATATACCAAAACCTCTGATGTGAACAAGATACAGCAACTACAAACAAGTTACATAAATCAGAAAATATTCTTTGATCTAAAATCACTCTCATCTATTATCTGAAAAATTTTCTGATAAGTGTTCTTCAATTTTTGTTTACATCCTCTCTCAGAAATTATACATTGAGTCATATAGCTTTAAGCTCATCTTTCCTGTGTGAGGGTTACAAAAAAATTAGAGTTTTATTTTTATATCTATCTTTGAGAGATAATTCTTGTAACTTTCTGTGAAAGCAAAAACACCTTCTTTTCAACCCTATAAAAGTGCAGTACACACAGTGTTTTTGGATTTAGAAAGTCTGTGTAAAATCTGTAGAGGATTGCTCCATCTGTTAAAAAGTTACTAGCACCCTGTAAAGTTAGAGAATAATGAAAAATCTCAAGTGAAACGTGAAGAGTGGACGTATGCCGAGTTGAAACCGAACCACTATAAATTTGTTTTCCTCTCTCTCCCTTATCTCTTTATTTTATTTAAATTACCATAACTATATTTCATATTTTTATTGTGCTAAAATCATTAATTGACATAGTTGTTAGAACACTTGTTTTAATTATTTTTATTTCATTAACTATATTTATTTACTGTGCTAGTCATAATTTTTATTAAGGTATTATTACTTTTATTTGTAAAAACCTAATTCACCCCCCACTTAAGTTGTCTTTTGGGTAACAATTGGTATCAGAGCCTAGACTCTTGTTTTAGATTTAATCATTTGGGATTTTCGATCCATGGCAACCTTAGCTGAAGGACAAGCCACAAATAGGCCACCATTGTTTGACGGAAACAACTATAGTCATTGCAAGGATAAGATGACCCTATACCTACAAGCCACTGATTATGCCATGTGGGTTATTATCACTAAAGGTCCAAAAATTCCTACCAAATTAGTAGACAATATTAGTGTATCTAAAACAAAAGATGAATGTGATGAGAGGGATCACAAATTATTGCAAGCCAATGCTAAAGCTAAACTCACTCTTATTTGTGGATTAGACTCTAAGGAGTATAATAGAATTTTAAATTGTAATTCGACAAAAGAAATTTGGGAGAAACTTGAGGTAACATATGAAGGTACAAACCAAGTGAAGGAATCTCGTATTGATATGCTTGTTCATAGTTATGAATTGTTTAAAATGAACTCTGATGAATCTATTTCAAGTATGTTTATTAGATTTACTGAAATTGTAAACTCTTTGAAATCTCTTGGCGAAACTTATACTAACAATGAGTTAGTGAGAAAAATTCTTAGGTGTTTACCAAAGAATTGGGAAGCAAAGGTCACCGCCATCATAGAAGCCAAAAATCTCTCCACACTTGGATTGGATGAGTTTATGGGTTCTCTTATGACTCATGAGATTACCATGAAAGGACATGAGGTTGTTGAAAACAAAAAGAAAAAGTGAAATTGCATTCAAAGCCTCATCAAATGAAGAAGAACATGAAAACTCCAGTGAGGATGAAAGCTATGCCATGTTTAGTAGAAACCTCAATAAGCACTTTAAGAAAAACAATTATGGAGGAAGAAGACCTTTCAAGAAAGAGTACAACAAAGATAACAAGAAAGAACCTATTATTTGCTATGAGTGCAAAAATCCTGGACATATAAAGATAGATTGTCCAAAATTGAAAAATCATGGAAAAGAATACAAAAGGAACAAGAAGGTCATGGTAGCAGCATGGGGAAAAAGTGAAGATGAAAGCTCAAGTGATGAAGTTGAAAATGAAATAGCCAACTTGTGTCTCATGACTCTTGAAGATAAAGACACTACTCAAGATGAAGACTCTACTCAAGATGAGGTAACTACTCATTATGAAGAACTTGAAAGTGCATTACATGAACTACAAGATGAATTTAGAAAAGTTTGTGCCAAAAATAATGTGTTAAAAAAATCTGTTGCATCTTTATCCAGTAATGTAGAAGAATTAAAGAAAGAAAAAATTATTTTGAAAAATGATTTTGATACAATCTCTAATGAGAAAACTACTTTGAAAAACAATATTGATGATTTAACAAAATCACTTGAAAATTTTGTAAAATGTAGAAATAATCTCAATATGCTTCGGAAATCAAAGATGTGTTTTCGATAAAGCGGGCAATGAATATGACCCTATTAAGAAACAAAAGAATCTCAATACAATTTTTGAAAATGCACCTCTCATGACACACCCTCATATTACTTGTCATTATTGTAGAAAGAAAGGCCATTATATATCTTATTGTCCATTCAAAAAGAATATGAACATGAGAATTAAAAAGATTTGGATTATTAAGAAATCACACAAAACTAACCAAGAAGGACCCAAGAAACTATGGGTATCAAAAACCAACACTTAATTGTCATCTTGTAGGTTTGCTTTAAGTCCAAAGCTAAAGAATGGAAGTGGTATCTTGATAGTGGATGTTCCAGACACATGACCGGAGATAGATCCTTCTTTACTAAATTATCATCGAAAGATGGAGGATTTGCTACTTTTGGAGACAACAAGAAAGGAAAAATCATCGGTATTGGTAGCATCAGTATTTCTCCTAACCCTTCTATTGAAAATGTTTTACTTGTTGATGGGCTTAAGCATAACCTACTTAGTATTAGTCAATTATGTGATAAAGGTAATCGAGTTATTTTTGATAAATCACATTGTATAATTAAAAACACAAATGATCATAAAGCTTTATTCATTGGTAATCGTCATGATAATGTTTATATTTTTCATCTCAATGATTTCTATGCTAGTGATGTTAAATGTTTATATGTTAATAATGAAAATAGTTGGTTATGGCATAGAAGACTTGGTCATGCTCATATGGAGTTAATTGCTAAACTTTTGAGAAATGATTTGGTCATTGGACTTCCAAAAATTAAATTTGAAAAAGATCATCTTTGTAGTGCTTGTCAACAAGGAAAACAAACTAAAACATCATGTAAATCAAAATCTCATATTTCCACTACTAGACCTTTACAACTATTGCATATGGATTTATTTGGTCCCTCAAGAACATCTAGTCTAGGTGGTAAACATTATTATCTTGTTATAGTTGATGATTATTCAAGATTTATATGGATTATGTTTTTAGCACACAAAGATGAAACATTTTCTTCTTTCACAAAACTCTGTCGTAGAATTCAAAATGAAAAAGGCTTTCTTTTTACTAATATTCGAACTGACCATGGTAGCGAACTTGAAAATGAGAAATTTGAATTGTTTTGTAATGAGCATGGTATTGGACATAATTTTTCAGCACCTAGAACCCCTCAACAAAATGGTGTAGTAGAAAGGAAGAATAGAACTTTAGAAGAGATGAGCAGAACAATACTTTGCGAAAATAATCTTCCTAAATATTTTTAGGCCGAAGCCGTTCACACCGCATACTATATTTTATATCGTGCATTGATTAGACCTATTCTCAAAAAGACTCCTTATGAACTTTGGCATGATAAAAAGCCCAACATTAGTCACTTGCATATTTTTTGTTGTAAATGTTTTGTGCATAATAATGGTAAGGATAACTTAGGTAAATTTGATTCAAAATTTGATGAAGCAATTTTTCTTGGCTATTCCTTAACTAGCAAAGCTTATTGTGTTTTTAATAAAAAAAACTCTTGTTGTGGAAGAATCTATACATGTGGCATTTGATGAAACTAACATCTCTGCTCAAAAGAAAATTGTTAGTGATGATATAAATTTTGAACTAAATGTGAAAGATTCAAGTATCTACAAAGAAGAGAACTAACCATGTAAATTGAACAAAGAAATTGAACAACCTATTCTCCCACCTCAAAAAGAAGGAGGAAACAATGATGATTTGCCAAGAGAATGGAAGTTTGTTCATAATCACCCTAAGGATTTAATCCTATATGACCCTACAAAATGTATTGAAACTCGCTCTTTACTTAGAAACATTTGTAGTAACTTTGCTTTTCTCTCACAGATTGAGCCTAGAAACGTTCAAGAAGCCGAATTCGATGAACATTGGATGATAGCTATACATGAAGAGCTTAACCAATTTGAGAGAAACAAAGTGTGGGAACTTGTGCCAAAACCTAAAGACCATACCATTATCGGTACCGAATGGATCTTTCAAAACAAGCTTGATAAATCCAGCACAATTATAAGAAATAATGCTAGACTTGTTGCACAAGGATACAATCAAGAAGAAGGTATTGATTTTGATGAAACCTTTGCTCCGGTTGCTAGATTAGAAGCCATTCACATGTTATTTGCATTTGTATGTTTTAAAGATTTCAAACTTTATCAAATGGATGTAAAAAGTGCCTTTCTAAATCGTTTTATAAATGAGGAAGTTTATGTTAAACAACCCCTAGGTTTTGAAGATCATGCTTTTCCAAATCATGTTTTTAAACTATCAAAAGCTTTATATAGTTTGAAACAAACACCTTATGCATGGTATGAACGATTAAGTAAATTTTTTATTGAAAATAATTTTTCTAGAGGAACGATTGACACAACACTTTTTGTTAAAACTAAAAATGAAACCTTGTGTAAGGAATTTGCAAAGTATATGCAAGGTGAGTTTAAGATGAGCATGATAGGAGAGCTAAATTATTTCCTTGGGCTTCAAATCAAACAATGTGAGGAAGGAATTTTTATCAACCAAGCTAAGTACACAAAACAACTACTCAAAAAGTTTGAAATGCATGACTTAAAAATAGTTGGAACACCTATGAACACATCCATTAAGCTAGACAAGGATGAAAAAGGTAAGTCTATTGATCAAACAAAATATCGAGGTATGATCGGCTCACTTCTTTATTTAACTGCAAATAGACCTGATATTATGTTTAGTGTTTATATGTGTGCTAGATATCAATCAAATCCTAAGGAATCACATCTTAGTGCTGTTAAACGAATTTTTAGATATCTTGTTGGCACTCAAAATTTGGGACTGTTTTATCCTAGAGGTGTTGCATTTGATTTAATTAGTTACTCGGATGTTGATTTTGCCGGATGCAAACTTGATAGAAAAAGTGCCAGTGGCACTTGTCACTTTCTTGGTAACTCAT
Organism: Camellia sinensis; assembly: GCF_055761805.1. Taxonomy (NCBI): domain Eukaryota; kingdom Viridiplantae; phylum Streptophyta; class Magnoliopsida; order Ericales; family Theaceae; genus Camellia; species Camellia sinensis. Next base: position 60,364,309 of record NC_138970.1, read on the forward strand.
TAGTATCTTGGTTACTCATTAGTATCTTGGTTTAGCAAAAAGCAAAATTTTGTTGCTTTATCAACGGCCGAAGCTGAATATATAGCTTCCGGAAATTGTTATGCCCAAATACTTTGGATGAAACAACAATTGGAGGATTTTGATTTGCATTATGATCATATCCTTATTAAATGTGATAATACTAGTACCATCAATTTAAGCAAAAATCCAGTTTAACACTTACGAACAAAACATATTGAAATTCAACATCATTTTTTAAGAGATCATGTTCAAAAATGGGATATTGTACTTGAATTTGTAAACACCGACAAGCAATTGGCAGATATTTTCACAAAACCCCTTAGCGAGGATCGCTTCAATTTTATTCACGGCGAGCTTGGAATGTCGATTTCTACTTTAAAAGTTTTGTTATGACTGTGAAACTTGAATTTTTGTTAAAATGATATATGTGTATTGTTACATTGATATGGAAACATTTATATCAGTTGCATACTCTTCAGTCCTTCATACATTTATTCTCTTTAACAGTTTGTTATTCTCAACTGTGTAATTTTTTTTTGGTTCTGCATCTTAAGGTAAAATTAACTTTGCGTTGATTTTCTTTAAAACCCTCATGGTATTTTTTTATTACCCTTCCAGCAACACCGACATCCCATTAAGTATAATTTCTGTTGGTATTATTTTATTAATTTATTTTTATTTTTTTAGTTTTGCTAATAAGTTTCATTTTCTTTATTATTTTTTTTCTTTTCATTATTTTTTATTATTATTATTTTTGTTTTGCCCTTAGGCTTAATTTTTATTTATTATTTTATGCACTTTAATTTCATCTTCAAGTGCTTATATTAAAAATAAAAATAAACACAAATCAAAATATACATATTTACATTAAAAAAAAAAATTCCCTTTTTCGCCAAGAGCGACAACTCCTCGCTGACTATCAAAGGCCAAGTACGACGTTGCTCCAAATCGGGCCATGGAGGTGGTCTTCCATTTAAGCTCTTTATTTTCGGCCTTCAGTGCGCAAATCTCTGCTCGCGCATCCTTGTATATGCACTGGAGTAGAGAGAGTTGGGCGTTGACTTGGTGGAGCTCACTCGTTCTGTTCTGCAGTCGATGAGCCAATTTTGTGAATGCAGTCACCGTCTCCATACAGGACGTCAATATGAAATGACTGACTTCAATATCTGATTGCGCTGCCATTATTTGCTCAATCGACATCATAGGAAGATTGAGAATAATAGGAACCGAGGCACTCAGCCCCGCAGCGCTTGAAAGATCATTCAGGTCCGGAAAAAGAGTGAGGGGACAGGACGTGGCCATGTGGTTGCCGAGAGAGATGTACTCGAAAGGAGGGTAGTTTTTGGCAAGTCTTTCTGCTCTACTCGGTCTTTCTGTTCTATCTCTCTCCAGAAGACGAAGAAATAGATGGACGCGAATGAGGAAGACGAAGGAGAAAAGAGTGATTAAGAAGAAGAAGACAGAAGAGAAGAAGACAAGAGGGAGAGAGAGCCGAAGCAGTTAATTGACCCGTCTCGCTTTTGTCGGTCGGCTGATGCAAAAGCGAGGCCGCGTGTCCGACGCGATTTTCGACGGAAAAGAGAGCGGTGTGCGAATCGTATATATATGTATATATATGTTTTGATTATCTATTTTTTATGCCATTTATCATTATCATTTTCCTCCTCCTCCTCCTCTTCTTCCAGATTCTAAGCCATGATTTCCCTTTAATAATGTCACAGGAGGAGAAAATTAATGATGTTATATATTATGTATTATATTATGATATTATGTATTATGTATTATATTCTGATGTTATGATGTTATGTATTGTGGTATCATTGTAGTATTTTATTTCAAACTAATATGATGTTATATATTGTGGTATCATGGTAGTATTTTTTTTCAAACTAATATGATGTTATGTATTGTGGTATCATGGTAGTATTTTTTAAAAACTGATATAGACCAACTAATAGTTATAATTTTTTTTTTCTTTTATAGTTGGTTAATCTCAAGTCTCATATCATGTCTCTGATTAAAACTTATTTATTACACATGTGCTAACCTATGTATTTAGATATGAATTCAGGGAGCATAACTTGAGGGGGAGCTTTTCTTACTCCCAAATCAAATCAAAATATCATCGTGTGCCATCATCAAAAAGGGAGAGATTGTTAGACTTATTTATTTTGATGATTTATTTAATTATGTTTTAATTTATTTGGAAGAGAAAAATAGAATCAAAATTTATTTCGATAATTTATTTAATTATGTTTTAATTTATTTAGAAGAGAAAAATAGAATCAAAATTTATTTTACTATTTCTTACTAAACTTTTATCCTAAATAATGTTAGAATGTATTTAATATCCTAAATGTTATTAGAATGTATTTAATATTTGTTTAAATCATGAGTTCATTTCAAACCAAAAATAGAGATTCAAACAACCCAAAACAGAGTGTAAACCCGACTTTCTTCGTGTGCCCCCCTTTGGAGAGGGCGTGAATTGGTCTAACTACAGTTCGAACTCCTATTACGGTTCTGAATCTAATCTCACAAAGTGTAATGTGAGACTGACAAACACCAAAAAGTCCAAATCTGGCAATTGGTTTTGAAAAATCAATTTTTGAATGAAAAAGCGCCATACATGGACTGCTTTGCCAAATTACAGAGTCGCCACCTAAATATTTTGTTTTAGGGAAATTTAAGAAACCCTGACTCTTGCCAAAGGCCACGTGTTTGTCATACCAAAGTTGTCTCGGCTCGGAAACTTGGGTACGAAAGGGGAAGGTCCTGAAATGAGGACCCTCGCTCGCTCGATAAAAGGATCGGCCTCTACTAAGCATGATATGTTGTTTTATAAACCATGTGTCCTTATTTCGGTTATTAATCTAACTTTACTACGTGATGCGCACAACATACAAGTATAGACTCAATCGCTCAAGTTGGAACAAAACAACTCATGTTTGTTTTCAAAAATGGTTTGAAAGTGCCACTTGCAAGTGGGCTAAAGCGCGGATTTGTCACCCTTAAGTGGGCTTAAAACATGATTTTGCCACCTCAAGTGGGCTTAAAACTCACAATCGTTGAATTGTTTCAATTCAGGCAATCTAGCCTCTACCCACAGGCATTCATACAGTTAAACACTTAAGCAAATAGCCTCATGGCAAGCATGCTATCATGGCAACACTCACACTTATGCAAGGATGCTAAAACGTAAACACTTACAGTGTACTCTGAGCCAAAACAAAAGCTAGTTAGAAATCAATGCATGATCCTATCTATGCTAGCAATGCCTAATGCAATACATGCAATAATGCAACTAAACATGAATGCGACAATTTGATACACGTATTCAAATAGGTATTGAAATACGATGCAGTTTGAATGATGCGCCGAGCCCGGTGCATGCAAGACAAATGAATGATGCATGCATGCATGCAAAGCATAAGGTATGCTAATTGAAAAATACCCTAATCTAACCATCGAAAGCGGTTAAGTAAAAGGGAGAAAGAAGTGGGGTTGGAAGACATGCACACACACACGCACCCTTATTACAACAATACGCCCTCGTGAAGGAGGGTCCGAATAAGCTAAGCTAAGCTAAGCTACAAAAATCTAAGCTAAGCTAACTAATCTAATTAAACTAATTAGACTAATTATTACAACAATTAACTAATTAACAAATTAATTAATTAAATTACAAAACCAAGCTAACTAACAAGCAAAGCTTTAAACATATGCTGCCTCAGCTCTATTTGAAGAAGTTGAACATGCATGCCTCGGTTTCGGTCCCGAAAAGCTCTCTGGTTTGCTCTTTAGAGGCTCTGTTTGCAAGGTGTCTTCAAGAATTTGCTGCTGAAACTTACCAAACCAATGCTGGGGAGTGCCCCAGTGGCCTGCCGGCCATGAGGAGTTGCTACCGGCCATCTGCCGGCCAAGAGTGGGCCTCTGCCGGCCAACAATGCAAGGGTGCCGGCCATCAGCGTGGCACTGCTGGCCACTGGTGTGCTGTGACACCAAACTACAACAGAGCACAAAATAGAGAAAAGGGATAGTCTCCCCAGGGCATGTATGTACTGTGCCACTCCTTATCATTTCAAAACATCAAGGGAGAGGCACTATTGGATCCAAAACCATCAATCAAGAATGCAATGCATGATAGCTAAGGATTCAACTTGCACAAATTCAATAAATGCAAGATTAACAAGACTCTAGGACCATCATCTTATCATGGATGATCAAAAGCAATGGAGACAAAGGGAATTGGCCTATTTTCAACACTTTGAGTATGAAATGGACCAATTCACCTTGTGTTCAATATAACGTCCGATTGATCACAATGCAATACACATGCTACATGATTATCTTAACATGTTTTACTTGATTCAATTCTTGTTTACACATTTTAAGTTACCAAGCCATTAGAAACCAATTTGTCCAATTGTGAAAGTCCTCTAATGAGAGGAAGATCAATCAAAAGATGACCTAAGACATGAGAGAAGCCATGCCTTTGACTAGTAGAAACCCTCGAGAGAGAGAGAGAGTTAAAGCCATTTAAGCATATACCTTAATCCCATAGCTTAAGCACAACTTAAGACTAACCAACCCTCAAAATAAATCAAAAGTGGAGACATGAGGGAGGTGGCAGATTTTAGTGCTGATATAGCATGAAAAACAAGACTCTAACATGCAAACAACTCAAGCATAGCATGTTAGAAGACTTAAGCATTAAAGCTAGTGAGGAGCTTTACACTAGAACCATGCAACATCAATCCCAAATGGCCAAACCAACCATGAACAGACCTCAAACATGCCAAAATAATGGTCTAAATGTGCTGAGATGGTAGCATGAAAAGCAAGAAAAATCATGTTCATGCATTGGCTCACAAACAAGGTATAAGGCTCAACACTCAAAAACACTTAGAGAGTGAAATATGTGAGAGTGTGACAATGACACATGCTCTGAAATTACATGTGAAATGATGCTATGTCATGCAAACATCATAAGCAAAGCATGCTAGAGACCTCAAAACACAAGGCTAGCAAGGTCATTTACACTATGGCTATACGAAACAAGGCATGCAGGACCAAAGCTATTCAAATCAAAGCTAGAGCATGCTAAATAAAGACCAAAAACATGTTAGAGTGAAGCCAACATATGCTAGAATAATGAGCTAAAACATCAAGCATGCAAGGCTAGTAAGCAAGATTACACTACAAGTGTAAAAAGCATGCAAGAAGTGGCCAAGCCAGCCCAAAACAGAGCTAGAGCATGTTAAAAAAGTCACAAAAACATACTTAGATCAAGTCAAGAGATAGTAGAAAAACATGCTCAACTACTAAGCCATCAATATATACAAAGGAGAAACAAGGAAAGGAGGCCACCCCCTCATATTTTGGTCCTCAAAACCAAGTTTTTGCCACTGAAAATCTCCTGGATTTCAGTGGTTAAAAGGCCAAAAATAGATTGCTTTAAAGGCTCTAAAAGATGGCATAAAACTTCGTCAATAAGGCACTAAAGAGAGAGGAACACCCCTAACCCCAAAAGGGCCTCAAACAACCACTTTCAACACTCAAAAATAGAGGTTTTTGTAGTTGACAACTAGGCCAAAAACAGCATGTAAGGTTAGCCAAACCACTGTACAAAAACAAAGCTTAAGAGAGTAAAGTGATTACCTTTGAAGCACAGTAACAAATAAGCAACTTTCTTGAGCTAAAACCAACTTTGAACCCTCAAACCAAGCCTCAAGAGACCTCAGCTCCAATATGAGAGTGTTTGGCTAAGAGTGCTAGTGCAAATTTGTAGAGAAAGACCACTTTCAAGCCTAAAATATGGAGAGAGAGAGAGAGGATTCTAGAAAGAGAGGGAGAGAAATTTAGCTCAGCTCAATTCTTGTAACCCTTTGCATGCATATAGATGAGCCCTATATATAGAAGATACAAAAGCTCTTTGAAGAGATCTAGCCATCCACGTGGGTGTAGATGGTTTATCCTGCAAACACCTGGCTCAAAAATATCTAAAAAATCTCTGTTGAAATAATAGTGGTTGGCCGGCCATCAGTGGTGGCCGGCAAGGCCTCATTGTTGGCCGGCAGGGCCTATTGGTGGCCGGCATAGAAAAGTCCATGACCAGCAGCCCTTGATCATGGCCGGCAGGCCATCATGACCATCAATATGGAGGGACCAAAGCATGGTCCAAAAATGAGACAGAATGGCAATAGGGTCTGAAAGGATCAAACCTGGGGCATTTCGTCGCGAAAGTTGAGCGCTCAGCAAGCAATCACACTTGTCACCGGATGTACCTGCAAGCACATCCAAATCTTGAGGACGGTCAAAAATGGGGTGTGTACAGTTGCCCCTCTTTGACAGAACTCGAAAGTCATGAAATGACGGGAGTGAATGTCAAAACCCAGAGACGACCCATTTTTGACAAGGCTAAAGACTCAGACAAACAAACAAAATAACAATATAGATGCGCCCGCAGGCTGGGGCAAAATGCAAATGACATGCATGATGCAAGAGCATAGCTTCTGATTATGCAAAAAGGGCTGTAATGAAGCATTTATGCAAAATAAACACAACATTTTAAGCAAACCTACAAGTTACAGCAGTCCCAACATAAAATAGACAACACACAAACACACCACGCGCGAGACTCACAAGTCAAACCACATTCCATGCAGAAAGGATATAAGAAAATTATGCAATCTTAACCACACACCACGTAGGAAAGACTAATAGTGATCGTTGCGCACACCCGAGGTCTCAAACAAGATTCCGACGCGTTGCACGTGAAAGGAAAATGAGTGGTATAAGCATTGGAACATATTCCAAATGCTCTTAACCAAAGAAGGTCTAACCCGCCGCGCGCGCGAGGAGAAAGAACAACAACGCTCAAGGCATATAAGGTTAAATGCGATGGATACACAGAGTGAAGATGTGCGATGGATGCACAAAGTGAACATGTGTGATAAATACACAAAGATGAACATGTGCGATAGATACATAAAGTTGAGTATGTGTGATAGATACACAAAGGTGAACATGTGCGATAGATACACAAAGATGAGCATATGCGATAGATACACAAATCAAGCATGTGCGATAGATACACAAAGATAAACATGTGCGATGGATACACAAGGTGAGCATGTGCAATAGATACACAAAAATGAATATGTGCGATAGATACACAAAGATGAGCATGTGCAATAGATACACGAAGGTGAATATGTGCAATAGATTCACAAAGTTGAACATGTGCGATAGATACACAAAGATAAGCATGTGTGATAGATACACAAAGGGAGCAATCTTAAACGGAACTTCTCTGAATGAACCGCACATCTAATATCGCCTGGTTGCTCCAGCTTCAAATGAACCGTACATATAATATCGTGCATGAATGAGCAAGAAACTTGATAGGTACAATGCAATACAATGCATGTCTCACGTGAGACGAATAATCGCAACACGATGCCAAGACATGCTCAATGCTCAATATGCAAGAAATGAAACCGAAGCATGTTCTACGCGAGATAATCAACGATGCATATTCAATGCAAGATAATCAACTATGCATGATCCATGCAAACACGGTAATGCATGGTCTATGCAACAATTTAGAATGCATGTTCAACGTAACGTGCAAATGCTATGTGACAACAAAAGCATGCTCGATAAAGACAACTCAAAGGCAACTTCCGGTTTACCCCTCGGAAGAGTTGCGACGTATTAAAAAGGATACACCTTGTGTGTGTTGATGGGCGATGACCACCGCACACCAAGAACATGATTCTGGGCTTTCGCGGAGGCATTTTGAATCAAAATTTGAGCATACCTTGTATTTCTTGGAACCCAAGGACACATATCTGAGTCAAAGGATTAGAGGGAGCTTGTGGGACCATGTCGGCCATGGGAGGAAGCTGCCGGCCCCCTGCCAGCCATCAGTGGCCACTGCCGACCATCAATAAAGGGGTGCCGGCCATCAATGTGCCACTGCCGGCCATCAATGTGCCACTGCCGGCCATCGATGGCAGATTTGGGCAAAATTGTCTTTTCAGCCATGGCTCTTTAAGTACACCCAAAATCACTTCATTTCCCTATAAACCCTTCACGAAATTGTCTTCTATTGTTCTCTAAGTGCTTCTTCTCTCTAGATCCGCACGTTCTACGCGCTTCCTAACACCCTAGAAACATTTTTCTTCACAAAACCCTCATGTTCTCTTCGCTTTCAACCGATCAGAAGTTGATTTCGACGCTTCTTTTGTCATTTCCACCATTCAAGGTTAATTCCCCTCGAGTTTCTCCCAAGATTAGTACACTTTTCCCGGGTTTCAACTTTCTTTGACTTTTTCTCTCTCCTAGGGCTTAACTTGTTCAAAGTTTCACCATTTTCCGCATTTTGATTCTTTTGCAGCTATTTCAGATGGCAAACGATGTCCCTCATGACGGGGCTTCCTCCCGCTCCCTCCGGTAGAGTTTGCAGTGGAATTTGCGGCCGAGCCACAGGTTGAGCCTAAGCCACTACCACCGAGCATTCGTCCATTCGATCCGACGAGGAATCACCCCGAGACACACATAGTACTAGTTGCGGGAGGCATCAAGGCCTTCACTGATTTCGCTGAGGACGCGCCAGACGACCTTTTACTGAGAGAGCCCATGTCTCACTTGTCGGCCATAGTCGTAGAGGTACAAACTTCGCTTTTCTGCAATATCACCTTTAACTGTTGTATTTCTTGCACTGTTTTGATCTGATTGCATCACATGCCTTGATCTGACTGTATTCCATACACTGCTGTTTCACATTCAACTATACTTCACACATCACTGCTCTGAATTTAATTATACTTCATACATCACTGCTATGCATTCCACTATACTTTCAATTGTACTTTACATCTCACTTGATCTAATTGCATCACATGCATTAACACATGATGGATCCCGCTCCTTCCGAGGCTACGGTACCATGACAGCTCGGGATTAGTACGACGAGCTTCCAGCCGGGGTTCGTGACATCATCGACAGGACCGACTTCGGTCTATTTTGCTCCAGTTTGACACAGGTACAGCGAGCCGCCCTCTCTTAGGGGCTCTTGCGGAGAGATGGTGGGATACCACCAACTCCTTCCACTTCTCCTCCACGGGGGAGATGACGATGACTCCCTACAACTTCGCCATGATCACCGGCTTAGGCGTAGGAGGTGATTCGATCCCTCTCGATCCTGACATGGGAGAGTGGGAGGCCGCATGGGCTGCACTGCTCGGGGCACAGCCACCGACACTTCGGTTAGGTATGGTTCGATACAACTGGTTTGAGGAGCAGTTTAGAGGAGTTGAGCCCAAAATCGTTGAGTAGACTGAACAGTACGCCAGGGGCTTTCTTATGTTCCTCTTCGGTACCACCTTGTTCTCGAACAGGTGGAATACCGTAGGTTTGTATCTACTGAGCGCATTGGCGGTGCTGCAGTGAGTCCCGTTCTACGATTGGGGCAGAACTGGTCTCACCACTCTATACGGATACATGAGCTCGACCTTTCGGATGTGCGAGACCTTGATTGACGGCTATTGGCGAGCCTGGATGGTACACAGCTTTGTTCCCCCTCTTCACTTTTACATCTTCTGCTCAGCAATTCCTGCTTTACATTTGTACAACACATGTACTTTCTGCATTCTCTGTATCTGCTCTTCACTGTATGCTTTCAGCTTCACATTTTCTGAATCTACCCATGCACTGCACTGCATACTACACACTGCACACACAAAGTCTAATCTCTGCTCTAGACTTGCACTTTCCGTGCATTGTACTGCGTTCTGCTTTCTACATTTTCTATACCCTATTCATACACTGTATTGATCACATTTCCCTTGCAGCTGTGGGTGTATGCATACTTTTCGACTCTTGCCCCAGAGCCCATAGAGGAGACCCCAGCGATAGTTCTGTTCTCTCGGGTATACGACGACCAGCTCCGCCGTAGGACCCAGGAGAACTTCATGTTCTTCCGTCAGTACTTCGACACAGTCACGGCGAACGAGGTAATCTAGAACAAAACAATCTGCTCTTCAACGAGCTTGATACACATATCTGTTAATTGGCCATGATTGATCATTTGATCACTCTCTCATTTTCAGATCACATGGTAGCCGTGGGACGTGATACCGTCAGGGGCCAGATTCGCATATGAGACTGCCAGGGTCGTGGCTCGCTACCACATCCTTCTTGAGGGACCGATCTGCCGCGCTTGGTTCTTGAACGAGTGCTTCGTGTGCCAGACCTTGAGCTTGCCTGTCCAGTTTGTACCGATGGCACCTCCCGCATCTATGAGAGAGACACAGAAGCTTTCTTGGGAGGAGGTGATTCAGTTCATGGTAGGACTGGATGCAAACTTTTTCCGCATGGAGGGCGACTACGCGACCTTCATTTAGACGCATCTGATGTCGCCTCTGACCGGCATTCGCAGAGGCGAGAGAGTTAAAGCTCCAATTACGAGAGGGAGGGGCAGAGGGACCAGGGCGACCAGAGCTCGTGGCAGGAAAGATCCTGAGGCGAGGCAGGAGACTAGATGGCCAGAGCTGCCTACTACGTTGACTTACCGAAGACGTTCTGAGGAGACTTGCCAGATCCCCATCGAGCCCGCATCAGCTGGGCGTGCACTTGTCGGGGTTCGAGGCCCGACTCTAGTATATATCAAAGTTTACATTTCAATTCTGCATATTCACTTTATTTCAATTATACTGTATAGAGTACTAATCCCTTCAATGCACTTGCAGGCACCCATAGAGTACACAGGGTAGGCCCTTGAGCTAGTGGCTTCCTTAACAGAGATGGTATAGACGAGCCTGGATCTGCTCAGCCTCTACAGGATCCCGGTAATCTTTCTTCAATTTTTATTTCATGCCATGAAACTCTCTGCTAACACATTAGCATTTCAAATGTTCCACACTACACTGATCTGATACATTGTACTAAAACACTGCATAGATACACTGTTCCCATGAACTGCGCACGGCATACACTTACTGTAACCAGTTACTGCTCACGGCATACACGCTACAATTATTCATTGCTTACGGCACATCATCTTTTGCATCCCATATACACAGACTAATGCGTTCTCATAAATTGCCCTTTTCAGATTCCTTTCGAGATGCCAGCCCCATCATACATCCCAGCAGGAGTAGAGGCAAGACCTTTAGTAACTCCCCCATCAGCAGACAGGAGAGGGAGACAGGCTCAGGCACATAGCCGAGGCAGAGCTAGGGGCACCTGTAGCGAGAGTGGCCCTTCAGAGCCCGTTCTGGGCGATGATGATGACGAGACGAGTGAGGAGGATGGTGAGGTGGCGAGTGCACATTCAGAGTCCTCCGGGGATGGAGATGGCGATGCTGGCTTAGGTTCAGCTCGGGGCGAGGCTGGAGAGGCTGAGGAGGGTTTCGGTTCAAGCTCTGATCCAGCTTCAGATAGCGGTGCTGGTGGCAATAGTGCTCCAGAGTCTGCTCCGCCGAGGAAGGGGGCGAAGAGGGCTTCTCGTGCTTGAGTTAGCCAGCACCGACTTAGATGTTTTTGCTTTGTTTTCTTTTTGCTAGTAGTATTAGCTCATAGTACAGCCTTAGGTAGTTTTATTTCTTAAAACTTGTACTCTTTTGCAAAAAGAAACAGTGATTGGAATGAAAAGAGCTTTTTGGTTCAAAAGGTGTTACATTTTACATTCTAAGCATCGCATCGCATCGCATCACATAGCATGAAAATGAGATTGATCTTTGTTCGAAAACTGCACATTCAAAATTGCATTGCTCTTAATCAGGTAGTGAACCAACTAACAACTGAAAGGACAAAACAACTTAATAAACAAAACAAGGCCTTGACAGGTTAAACAAAGTAAGTACAACTCGATAAACAAATTGCAACTACTCGATAAACAGAATACGTACAACTCGATAAGCAACAAAAAACAACTTAACAAACAAAACCGAAAGATTACAACTTAAACAGGCATGCTCAAGCCTGAAAAGAACCAAAACAAAAGACCCCGAAAGGTGCCAATAACAGAATACAACTACTGAAAACAACTGGATCTTCACACAAGAGATCACTAAGCATGAAGGGACGCTACCGGCCATGGGGAATGGCCTACCGGCCACTGATGAGCCCCCTGCCGGCCATCAATGGAACACTACCGGCCATCGCTGGCAGAACCTCCGAAACGTCGACATATGTCCTCCACTAACTGCCTTATCTTCTACAAAGGTTCCAGCTTCGTGGTTTCTTCATTTTAGCTCCATTTTGGCCCCAAATGGAACCATTCTTTACCGAAAAACTCTCTACTTGGATTGCGAACTTGGACGGTTCGGAAAAGTTAAATTTCTGGGGTTTCGGAATAAATGCACTATTCACCCTGAGCCGCACCCCGCTGCGTTTTCCGTTCCTCCATACCGCAGCTAGGTGTTGGAATCCAGTAACTCATGTTTTTAGCTTCGGCGAACAAGAGATATATCCCACTTTTGAAAATTTCCAAGCTTTAATGGAGTCTCGGCGTGATGAAGAGATCTTGCCCCAATTCCGTTTTGGCCACATCCAAGCTTTAGAACGGATGTGTGGGCTTACTTTGCATGACGCTCGATCTTTGATTCGCTACGGAGAACTGGATATTCTGAGCTTGATTCATCGGTTTTCTGACGCCGGTGACCATGGCGACCATATTTGGCAGAGTTTTCGGCGACACGCCCTCTGCTTGTGCATGTTGTCTCATTTCTTGCTTGCCCTTGGCTTCGGAGGGTCTAGCGTCCGGTTGATTGAAGTTGCCCAAGGCTTGAAAGAGGGCAAGAGCTGCATTGGCATGACAGTAGCTGAGACTCTGATGGGTTTGGATGCTTTCCATCGCCGTGAGACAACCAGATTCGCAGGGAGTCCACTACTCTTACAGGTAATGTTTCCCACCCTTCTCACATGTATTTCTCACATCACTCGTCCTTCAAGCTCTATTTTTCTCGCAAAACCCTTTCTCACTTTTTCTCTCCACGTACACTTCTCTATTCTTTAATCTCTCTTATCTTTCATTCCTCCCCAGATATGGCTCATGGATAAATTGAAAGTAGTGGACTCTTGCCTAGTATATTCAACACGCGGCTATTTCTTCCGACAACGACTAGTTGATGCCATAGATGAGGGATGGTGGTGCGAATGGATGTGCACTTGATCTGCTGTTGACATCACTTGGCGTTGTCCCTGGCTTGATCTGCCAGAGATGAGCTACAACATATCCCGGCAGCCTGGCATTCAGCTGATTGGCCTAACACACTGCATCTTTTACTTTCCATTCCGGTTGAGGCGTCAGTTCGGCCACGACCAGACTTTCCCGGAAGAGGGGATAGAGTACCCTGATGCATACCCACTCAAAGGCTCATATTTAGCTCAGTATGCCTCTGCATGGCGAACGAGAGAGCTTCTGGCCCCTGCTCTCATTTTCAGTTGTGCCCTTTCTGGCGAGTGCATAGCTTGGCTTGGAGATGAGGCACAGACTGGGCCTACTTTGGCATCCGAAGCCTCTACAAGCTCTTGGAGGGGGCGCAGGAACACCTGACTTAATCATGTCCCTAGGTTATTGCTTTAATCTGTACTTTCAAGTTTTCCTTTTGAATATGATAAAAAGTAACTTCAATTTGTATCGAGAGTCAGAGAGCTCTGTAATGAAATCAATGAAATTGAAGGTTGTGGGTACTGAAAATTTTTCGCTTTGATCCAAAAATGGTCTAAGTTGTAAAAAGATTAATTTGAACAAAATCAACTTTTATTAAAACTTTTCAAAACCATTTTCGATATGGATCACAACTGGACACGCCCGAGATCTATCACTGAGATGTACAATCTCGGATCCAATCAACTGGAAAGTTGCCCTTTGTCTGAACAGCACTGCACTGGAGATCACAGCCGAACTCTTGGATGCAGAAAAAACAAAGATGGCTAAAACAATCATATGGACACAATTGATTTGAAAGTGTTTATGGCTGGACTTCAAAATGAAGTTGCCTACGTATCGCGAAGATGGGAATCAAGCCTTACGTAGTTCGGTTCAGGTTCACTCATGTATTAACACTCTCCTTTTGCACTCTAACTTTTGCCAAGACCGCCCTTTCTGGGTTTTCAACCTTGCGAGCTCAGTTTTTCTTATTTCAAATTTTTTGTGCTTTAACTTTTTCCTAGGTCGCCCTTTCAGGTTTTCGGCCTAGTGAACCACTCAGGGATAGTATTTCTTCAACTTGTCCATATTGATCAGCTGGGAGAACTCAAGGCCATCTAAATCCATCAAAATGACAGCTCCACACGACCAAATAGACTTGATGATATAAGGACCAGCCCAATTGGGTCTGAACTTGCCCCTAGGGTCATGGATGGGAGCTCGGTTGTCTTTGAGCACTAGATTCCCTTCTTTCAGATTCCTAGACTTAACCTTCTTGTTGAAAGCCCTGGCAATCCTGTGTTGCTAACCTTGAATGTGGTACAGTGCTTTCAGCCTTCTCTCATCGAACAACATGAGTTCTTCGAACCTGCTCTGCTGTCAATCTGCCTCAACTATCTGGCACTCAGCCATTACTCACAACGACGGAACCTCAACTTCGATAGGCAGAACAACCTCCATCCCATAAACCAAGGAATACAGAGTTACCCCAGTAGAAGTTCGAACTGATGTCCGGTAGCCCTAGAGAGCAAATGGCAACTTATCTGGCCAGTCCCTATAGGTTTCCACCATCTTCTGTAGAATGTGTTTGATGTTCTTGTTGGCGGCCTCAACTGCTCCATTGGTTTGCGGCCTATATGTGGATGACTTATGAAAAGCTACATTATACTTCCCTAACAAGTCGATCACTTCCTTCTTGAAGTGGGAACCATTGTCCGAAATAATCTCATTCGAGACCCCATACCAGCAGATAATGTTATTCCTGATGAACTTAGCAACATGTGATGTCTTCAACACTCATAAGATTGGGCCTCGACCCACTTTGTGAAGTAGTCTATCGCCACCAAGATATACTCATGCCCGTTCGACCCCTTCGGAGTAATTGCCCCAATCACATCAATCCCCCAGACTGAAAATGGCCATGGCGAAGTCATATTGTACAGCTTTGACAGCAGAATGTTCATGCGATTTGTATAGATCTGGCATTTGTGGCATCGCCAAACAAAGCCAATACAATCCTCCTCTATGGTTGACCAGTAGTAACCCTGTCTAAGAATCTTCTGAGGCAACATCACTCCGCTTATGTGCGCTCTGCAATCTCCTCCGTGGATGGCCTCCATTAGGCGCTTCGACTCTTCAGCATCAACACATAGTTTGTACATCCCAAGATGGCCCCGTTTGTACAACTTACGCCCGCAGATGATGAACTGAGTAGCCATTCTTCGTATTTCCATCTTATCTTTGGCATTTTTCCCTGGTGGATATGCCTTCTTTTCCAAGAAGTTCCAGATGTCATGATACCAGGGGTTTTGATCTTGTACTCCATCTATGGCAACAATCAGCTCATAGGCCGGCACATACCGATGTTCAATGATGATTGGACGTATCCAGACTCCCAAAGGGATGTTTATCATGGAAGATAGAGTTAATAAAGCATCTGCAAACCTGTTGCTCTCTTTTAACAGATGGATGAATGTTAACTTCTCAAACCTGGGAATTAGAATGTCCAAGGTTTGGTGATAGATTTTCATCATTTCTTCCTTAACCTTCCAGTCTCCTTTCGCTTGAGATACAACAAGATTCGAGTCTCCAATGACGTCCAACCTTTTTGCCCCTGGTTCCAGGGCGGCTTCCAAGCCAGCGATACATGCCTCATACTCTGCTTCGCTGTTCGATACCTTGAATCGAAGTTTGAAAACTAATGGTATGTGGGAATTGTCAAGTGCTATCAGCAACACCCCTATCCCATACCCATACTGGTTAGACGCTTCGTCAAAGTACATAGTCCAAATTTCTTCTTTAACCTGCAGAATGGCCTCATCTGGGAACAGATACTCTACTGCTTCATCTCCCTCTACTGCGTGATCGGCTAGGAACTCCGCTACCCCTCTCCCTTTTACAGACTTGCGCGTCATATACTTCAAATCAAATTCGGAGAGAAGAAGCAACCAACGGGCTAGCCTACCCATAAGTGATGGTTTCTCAAAGAGATATTTGATGGGATCTGATCTCGAAACTAGTATTACAGAGTGAGCTAACAGGTAGTGCCTCAACTTTCTGGTAGCCCATGCCAAGGCCAAACAAGCCTTCTCCAGCGGAGTGTAGCTGGTCTCACATTCCAGCATTTTCTTGCTCAGGTAATAGATAGCTTTCTCCACTTTATCCTCAGACTCCTGTGCACGCATGCAGCCCATTGTCGTTTCGGTTACTGATAGGTACAATATCAACGGTTTCCCCGGCTCTGGCGGTGATAACACGGGTGGGTTCTGAAGATACTGCTTGATATGCTCAAAAGCAATTTGGCATCGGTCATCCCATTAGAACTTTTTTCCTTTCTTCAGGAGACCAACAATGGTTCACAAGTTAAGGTTAATTTTGCAATAAACCGTTTTATGAATTGCACTTTACCTAGAAAGCCTCGCACCTCCTTTTCAGTCCTTGGTGGTGGCATTTTTAAGATGGCCTTGATTTTGGAAGGGTCGACCTCGATGCCCCTTTATGTGATCAAGAACCCCAGCATTTTCCCTGCTGTAACACCAAAAGTACATTTCTAAGGATTCAGCCGCAACCGATACTCTCTGATCCGTTAGAAAAATTTCTTCAAGGCGGTGTAGTGGCCCTCTCTTTCCTTGGACTTGACAATCATGTTGTCCACGTACACCTCAACCTCTTTGTGGATCATATCGTGTAAGATCGTAGCCCCAACATTCTTCAGACCAAACGACATCACCCTATAACAGTAGGTTCCCCACGGGGTGGTGAAAGCAATCTTCTCCCTATCTTTAGGGGCCATCAATCAAAATCTGATTATAGCCCGAAAACCCATCCATGAATGAGAGCAGCGCATGCCCCGCAGTGAAGTCCACTCATTTGTCGATATGCGGCAGAGGAAAGTCGTCCTTCGGACTGGCTTTGTTCAGATTTCTGAAGTCCACACATACCCTGAATTCTGTCATCCTTCTTTGGCACCGAAACTATATTAGCCAACCAAATAGGGTATTCAGATACCAACAGGAACCCTGCATCAATCTGCTTGGTGACCTCTTCTTTGATCTTCAGAGCCCAATCTAGGCGGATCCTTCGAAGTTTCTGATTAACAGGTCGGGCCTCCGAGTCAAGAGGAATCCGGTGTTGTACAATCTCAGGATCGATTCCAGGCATGTCTTTGTAGGACCACGCGAAAACATCTTTGAAATCTTTTAATAAAGCGACTAAGCACTCGCGTTCCTCCGAAGACAACGTGGACCCGATTTGGACCAGCCATGGATCCTTCTCAGTACCAACGTTAATTGAGGTAATTTCATTAACCAAAGGTTTAGCAAACCTCTCCTGCTCTCGATCAACCAAGTGTTTCAAAATCGGAGGAATTTTTTCCTCATCATTTTCATCAAAATTTTGAAAATCCTGATTAATGCAATAAACTAAAGGCACAGAAAAGTACTCAAAAGCCACAGCAGTACCATTCTTATTAACTTCCAGATCGTCTGATTCTTCGGTTACAACCAACTCAAAAGAAAATAAAAATGACGACCTGGATAGGACAGTGGCATCTGGGTTATCACCCCCAGGAATACTAGTCTCCGACTCAGAAGAACTGAAATCTGATTCTGACTCCACAGACTCTGTGGAATCAGATTCTGGTTCACTACCTGACCCAGAACTGCTAGATAAAAAGCCTTCCTCGTATTACCAGACGAGGGAGGGTGCGATGGATGCATCCAGAATGCCAGAAGAAGGACTCACAGCCAAATCATCTTCGATCATAGAAACTGAGAAATCATCCCCCGAGCACTCTGGTAAGATCTGAGGATCTGATAGGAGACAGGCCAGCGCTGCTCCCAGCTCAAAATCTGTGCCACTGGACTCATCCACATTGCACTGCTCAGCCACAGCTGTTGGGTCAGTCTGCTCTTCGGCAACTTCATCCATCGGCAATTACAAGTCAAAGAAGATCTCAAAACCCGGCAAGCGCCGCCTTTCTGAATTCAACCATGGCTCTGGAAAGCCGCAGAACGGGAAGTCTTCCCCCTCTCGGACAAAGCGTCCGTTTAGGGTCCCTCGGATAAGTCTATACACTAACTCATAATGCTTCCCGACTTGTTTAGTTATGGCTCTTCCAGCCATCTCTCTTCCTTTCCTTACACAATCCTCTTTGGTCAGTGTATAACCTAGACCAAAGGTATGGAGATTGTGTGGCACTTCGGCCAATTCAGCGACGCCCTTCCAGCCACTTCGTCCTAGTCTCATTCCGGGCATGTGTTGAAGCTTGTTCATGAGGTAAAGAGATTGTGCACTAACGTATAGCCCCTCATCAACTGCTAAAAGATCTTGCACCACCCGAGCCTCAGCCAAGGTGAACCCAGACAGGAAAACATCCTCCTCGCCATGTACAATCTCCAAGATTGGCGTAGTCACCTCTGGCGGCAGATGTATTGAAGAGTTCCCAAAAACTATTGCTACCCCCTTCCAGTGGGGGTATTTCAGTATCTGGTGTAAGGTGGAAGAGACAGCCCTCACCTGGTGCAGCCACGGCCGCCCGAGGAGTAAATTGAAGATGGCTGGAACATCCAGAACATGAAATTCGATGTCCTGCTGCCCCGGGCCAACCTGAGTTTTAATCCGTACCGTTCCCATCACCTCCCGACTGGTGTTATCATAGGCCCGTATTACCTGGGTTGTAGGAACGAAATCTGCGGGCTTCAATCCAATAGCATACGTCGTTCGCGACGGACATACATTGATTACAGATCTCGTATCAACTAGGACAACCAGTATCCAATTATCCCTACACTCCACAAAAATGTATAATGGTTTATTGTGCTCGGAGCCCTCTGTAGACACCCCATTTTTGACCGTCCTCAAGACTCGGTTGTGCTTGCAGGTACATCCGGACACAAGTTCGATTGATCGTCGGGTATTCGACTTTTGCGGCGGAACGTCACAGGTTTGAGCTTTCCAAACCCTGTATCATTTCTGCCCCATTCTTGGACCATGACTTGGTCCTTTCAGAATGTGCTTCTTGGTGCACTGCTGGTCCCTTTTTGGGCCTGCTGGCCCTCTCTTTGTGGCTGTCGGCCATTGATTGAGCCTGCCAGCCATCAATGAGCCACTGCCGACCATCCTTGATGGCCGGCAGCACCCTTGTCTCAGCAGGTTTCACTCCAGATCTTTTGAGCCAGCTGGAATCCTTTTATCTGCCTTCCACACACGTGTATGGAGGGATGAAGCTCTTGCCAAGCTTCTTGAAGAAGCTTTGCATTGCTTTTCTCATATATAAGGAGAGAGCCTCTCTCCTTACCAGAGGTTCAGCTTTTTTGAGAAGAAATATCTCTCTCCATATATATATTGTTGTTCATTTGTGCCATAAAGTCCATTTTCCTTGCACTTTTACACTACAACACGTAGAGATACACCACCATCTTTGGGTTGAGGTTCTTGAGAGGACTTCTTGAGCTCTGAAAGTGAGGTTTTACCCCCTGAAGTTGTTGGTTTCGAAGTTGATCTTCAAGGGTGAGTTTCTTCCCCTTTTTAGCACTTATTTGTACCTCATTTTGGCCATCCTTGCATATTGCTTTAGGCCTTGCTTTCAACTAAAAAAAGTCTTGTATTTGAGTTCTTTTGAAGTTTGTTTAAGGTCTTTTTGCTGTTGAGGGTCTTCAACCCTCTTGTTGGCCTTGTTTGGCCTTGTTTTAAGCCATGCCTTAAGGCCTCCAAGCCAGCCTTGGTTTGGCCTTCTAACCACTGAAATCCAGTGGATTTTCAATGGTAGGCATGTGGTTTTGAGGCCTCGAATTAGAGGGGGTGGCCCCTTCTCTTTTGTTTTTTGTTTGCTTGCATTTTTGGCCTTCCAAAGGAGCATGCCTCTATGTATTTTGGAGGCTTGGTTCAGGCCCTTTTATGTGACTTTTAGGACCTACCTTGGCTCTGTCCATGGCTGGTTTGGTCACCTTTTGCATGCATCTTGTATGTGTAGTGTAATCCCATTTGTAGCTCATCAAAGTAGCATGTTTGCTTAGCTTGTGTTGAGTCCATTTCAGTAGGTTTTTGGTGATGTTTTACCATGCCTTGGATCTTTTTTGGGTTGGTTTTGTTACTCCATGCATGTGCAATACACATGTAGTGTAAATCTCATAAACTAGCTTTATATGGTTCTTGCTTGAGCATGTCATCCTAGCTTATGTTCAGTCCATTTCAGCATATATTTGGTCATCATTTGACATGTCATGACTCTATCTTTTGCTGGTTTGGTCGTATTTTGCATGCTCCATGTACTTGTAGAACAAATCTTGCTTACTAGCTTTATGTGCATGATGCTTTGACTCATCATCCTAACATATTTTGGCTTTGCTCCAGCATGATTTTGTTCTTATTTTGAGGTGTTCTTGGATTGTTTTAGGCTGCCATGGCCATATCACTCATGTTTTGTATAGCTATAGTGTAAATGCTTAGGTTAGTCTTGGGTTTTGAGGCCCCTACCATGCCATACATGTGATGTTTGCATGCTTTGCCATCATTTTACATGTTATTTCAGTCCATGAAATGTGGCCATACACTTGCATTTGACATGCTTTTAATGCCTTTGAGGCTTGGCTCTTTATGCCTCATGAATGGATCATTGTGCATGCCATTAAGCCTAAGCCTTTGGCTCATCATATCAGTGCATTTTTAGTCTTGTTATACCATGATGTAACTCTATTTTACATTGTCCAAGTCATGCCATGTTTGGTTTCAATAGGTGTAGTACATTGCCTCTCTTGTAGCCTCGCATGCTCCATGTTTTTGGCCTTGTGTTCTAGCCTATGTTGCCTAGCTTCGAGCTTGTTTTTGGTCTTGTTTGGACCTGCCTTGGGACTGTTTTAGGTTCCCTTAGCCCTTTGGGGCTTGCCTTGTATGGCCATGGCTTAAGTCCCTTTGTTAGTTTCGAGCTTTGAGCTTTCTAACATGCTATGCTTGCATTGTTTAGTTGATTTGGCATCAATTTACATAAGATTTCAGAGCTTATCTTGTGGTCACATATCCATGCTTGTCGCTTTTTAAGTATGCTTAAGAGTTGCATCTTTGTGCCTTAATCCTTGAACCAATTGGCACGCATGTTTGCCTTGTCTTTTCATGCTTTTCATATTATCAATTCATCACTTATGGCCACTGATTTTAGGCATGGCTGAGGCCTATCCATCTTTAGTGTAAGCCCATCTTACCATGTTGTCACATGCTTGTCCCATTTCGTATGTTATTACATACTTGTCCGCTTCGCATGACTTGCATGTTTGTATGTTCATGTTGCATTTTATCATGTGATTCAAGGTTGTTACCTCACATCATGCTTATATGCTTGTTGCATGCTTGATTTATTGCATTACATGTTTGCATGCTTGTTGCATTGCATGTTTGCCATGCTTGTTTTGCATTGTCGTTTGGATGTGTTAATCCGAGCACGAGAAACGAGGGGCATTTCATACTTCAAGTGATGAAACGTGTCTCAATTCTCGGTCGCCGATGCTCTTGATAACCCATGATAGAGTTCTAGGCTTTATGTGTTTATTTGTGCATTCATTTCACATTGATTTGCACAAGTTGGATCTTTGGCCATCATGCATCGGGATGCGTGATTGATGGTCATGGATCCGACTATGCCTCTCCCTTGATGCTTTGAGATGATATGGGGTGGCATAGTGCGTACATACCCTCGGGAGACCCTCCATTTTCTCTGTTTTGTGCTCTATCGCAACTTGGTGTCCCAGCACATCAGTGGCCGGCAGTGCCTTGCAGATGGCCGGCAGTGCCTTATTGTTGGCCGGCACCCTTTCATTTTTGGTCGGCAGTGGCTCCCCATGGCCGGCAGGCCACTGATGCACTCCCCAGCATGTTTTTGGTAAGGTTCAGGAGGAATTCCTTGAGGACACCCTGCAAACAGAGCCTCTAAAGAGCAACCAGAAGGCATTTCGAGGCGAGAAACTGAACACGAGCATGCATACCCTTCTGCTTCTGTGAACAGAGTTGGAGCAACTTTGTTTGTTGCTTTTCAATTTGTAGTTAATTAATTTGTTAATTAATTAAAGTTTTGTAATAATTAGTTGTAGCTAGTTATTCATTCGGTTATGTAATAATTAATTAGCTTGTTAGTTAGTTAATTAGTTGGTTTGTATTATTTATTCGGACCCTTTGTCGAGAGGGCGAATTTTGTAATAAGTGTGCGTGCGTGTGTGCATATCTTCCATCCTCCATTTCTTTCTCCCTTTTACTTACCTGCTTTTGTTGGTTAGTATTAGGTCATGTTTCAATTAGCATACTTATACTTTGCATGTTTGCATCCATTCATCTGTCTAGCATCCTTATGCTTTTCATGTTTGCATACATTCATCTATCTTGCATGCACTGGACTCGGCGCATCATACTAACTGCATTATATTTCAATTCCAAGTTGAATACATGTATCAATTGCTGCATCTTATATGTCATTTTAGGATAGCCGAGCCTATTTCTAATTGCATCTCGCGTGTGTTGCATTAGCCATCTCAACATAGCTAGGACCATGCATTTGATTACTAACCAGCTTCTGTTTTGGCTCGGAGTACTAAGTAAGCTTTTTATGCTTTAGCATACTACATGTGTGTCATTGCTGCCATGAAAGCATGCTTGCTATGAGGCTATTTGCTTAGTTAATATAACTGCCTGAATGCCTGTGGGTGAAGGTTGGATTGCTTGAATTGGAACAATTTATTGAAATTCGCATTTTAGCCTACTTACGAGTAGCAAACTTCAAACCATTTTCCAAACAAACAGATATACGGTGCTTTGTTTCAAATTAGGCGATCTAGTCTATACTTGTTTTGCTGTGCGCATCACATAGTAATTCTAGCTAAATAACCGGAATAAGAACACGTGTTTTCAAAAACGAAATATCATGCTTAGTACAGGCCGATCTTTGATCGGGCGAACGGGGGTGCTCATAGATGACCTTCCCAAATCGTACCCAAGTTCCCGAGCCGAGGCAACTTTGGTGATGACGGACACGTGGCCTTAGGCAACGAGTCAGGATTTCTTAAATTTCCCTGAAAAAATAAAATATTTAGGTGGCGACTCTGTATCTGGCAAAGCAATCCATGTTTGGCACTTCTTTACAAAAATCAGTTTTCCAAAACGATTTGCCGGATTTGGACTCTTTGGTGATTTATCGGTCTTGCATTGCACTTTGCGAGATCAGATTCAAAACCGTGACAATTTGAGTCCGAACTATAGGCATGAGGCCCTCGGGGGCACGTCCACACCCTCAGGCGGTAATTCTTTGTCTATGAAGGTCAGAGTCGGTGTAGCACCACCCGAGAACACCAGTCTCACCAACTGTTCGAGCGTTGTATCAATCGAAAGCTTAGCCTTGTCCATGGCTGAAAAGACAGCTTGTCTATATACCCTGGAGGCCATAAGCAGTCTCCAGATGGAGATGTCTACTTGAATCTTCTTTAGCTGCTTTAGCACAGCTTCCTCCTCTAATAGTCTGTCCTTCTGTTTCTTAGCTTCTATGTCCTTCCCGAACGCTTCCGTCTGGTCCAAATGTGGGGGCTTGAAGTACCGCCCACTCCGGGGCATATGGTCGACCACCTCAATATACCAGGTGTCATCTGGGAGGTTCTGCCCCCAGTCTTCATCGGTATGAGCCAGACGTAAATCGTCGTCTTTCCACTACATGCCCTCAGCAACCGATAGACAACTATCCGGCTCTGCTTTAGTTGTTTCCATGCTCATAGCACATTCTGTCCCCATAGGACCCTTGGCTTTTCTAGTCCTTTCATCATTCTCAATTTTCTCTTGTTCTAACCGCCGCAGTGCATCCTCCTGTTCAGTGTCTACTGGACACAAACTACCCAAGTCCTGAGCAAAATTCTTCATACCGGTCCTCTCCGGCAATTCCTCCTAATTCTCGGCCATTCCGGCCACTGCAGATGTTCCCGTTTCTGACTGCCCCTGTTTCAGCTGAGACTCATCAACAACATCTAGCTCGTCACTGAACCACCCTGTAGTATCTGTCGCTCCATTCAAGTCAAACCAGTTGACGCTCACATCCCTTGAACCCTGCTCGTTAAAGAACTGCAAATTGGTAATGTCCTCCTCCAACTCTGCTAAGTCATCTAGCCCTTGACTCGGTCCGTCCTCCCGGACCACATCTATCTCTGCCCCAGTTGGCAACTCCACCTTTAGCTTAGCCTAATCTGTTGGCAAAATATAACCGCACGAGTTGTATACTTCCTCAGTAAAGCTCCCAAATCCGTCAAGTTCTGAACCAACATTCTCATTCTCCTCCAAGGCCACCCCAGTTCTATTTTCAACAATCACCACCATTAGCTTGGGCTGGGCTAGAGAGGTGCTCATCATGCACAAATCCGTGCTATCTGGGATGAACACCTCAGGCTCAGGTAAGTGGGAGGGTGTGATGTATATGCTAGGGTCATACGGGATGGCCGTGGTTTGGATCAAGTTGATTTGCTTGGATGGTGGAGCTTCGTTATGTGGTAGGAGTGGGTTGGTAGTGATATTTGGCTTGTGGGGGGGCGCGATCACCTTGTTGTCAATGAGATCTTGAATCTCATGATGTAGTCTAAAGCAAAAGTCAGTGTCATGACCTCGCTACTGATGGAAGGCACAATATTTAGTCGGGTTATGCTTTAAAGGGAGAGGATCGGGTAGAGGCTGTTGTTCTAATGGTTTTAGATGTCCTTTCCTGAGTAGGACCCCTAGAGCTTTAGACAAAGGCATATAAAGTGGGGTAAAAGCCCTCTTGCCTCGGGTGGATAGTTCGGAGTTTGGGGGTTTGGGTTGGATGTACCAGCAAATTGGGCGACTATTTTTGGAGTAGTGGTGACCATGTTGACGTCAGAAGTTCTTGCGGCTGCACTACTACTTGTAGCTGCATTCGAACCGCGTGTAAACGCCCTCTTGGGCTGGTCCTTTTCCTGGTCGATCAGACCTTGCTTCATAGCATCTTCAATCTGTACCCCAATCTCGTGCAAGTCAGCAAAGGTGGAGAGAGGTAAGACGATCATTTTCTGCATCAGCTTGGGTTGTAGGTTACGCACAACCATCCTTATCTGATCTTTCTCAAGTGGCCGAGTTGTCATCGTGA
This sequence comes from Camellia sinensis, assembly GCF_055761805.1. Classification (NCBI taxonomy): domain Eukaryota; kingdom Viridiplantae; phylum Streptophyta; class Magnoliopsida; order Ericales; family Theaceae; genus Camellia; species Camellia sinensis. The sequence goes on from NC_138970.1 coordinate 60,389,610, forward strand.
AGGCCTTGGCCCTCCATCGAGTAACAAAGTTAGAAAAGCCTTCATTCGGCTCCTACCGGGTCGCCTCAAGATCACGAGTCGTGACCTCGATCTTGGTATTGTATGAATATTGGGCGACAAAGGCCTCAGCCATCTCCTCCCAACGTCTTTTCACTGAGTCTTCCAACTGGGCATACCAAATGGCCGCAATACCTGACAAGGTTCGACCGAAGAGTGATAGTTTCTAGAGTCTCGTCAAGCCCATTGGGCGCAAAATATCAGAAAACAGCCTCTAATGAACCATAAGATCGCCTGAGCCGTCAAAGCGAGCTATGTGCGGCATTTTGAACCTGTCCAGCAACGTCACCGCCGAATCAGTGTATCCATCTTCTATATCCGGGATCGAGTTAACTCCCTGGGCTTGCTTGAACAGCTTTTCAAGCTTACTCACTTTCAGCGCAGTGGGATCAACCTCAAATTCGAACGGCGTGTCCACTGGATTAGCTGGTGCTTTAGACATCTGAGGTGGGATTGGCGGTGGGACTGGCCTTGTTGGAACGTCCGTATTTTCATGGATGTTTGCTGTTTCCCCGGGTGTTAGAACCCTAGGTGGGGGTGGGGGTGGATGCGAAGCAGTTGCTCCAGCTTGTTGTGGTTGCTGCTGTTGTTAGAGCCTGGCAATCAGTTCTATCTGTTGGGCTACAACCTCTGCCTGACGTGCGGTAACCTCTGCCTGGCGAGCACCATCCCGCTGCATGGCCTGCATGGTCTCTTGGAGTTGACGCATCATGTCCTCCATACTGGCTATAAAGTGTTGATCTGACTGAACAGGTACGTATTCCCTCTCTAAGGAGGAAGCAGATATCTCAGTCTAACTGCGCACAGATGAGGTGGATAATGACCGCTGATCTGGTAACTGCTGTACTGATGACCCATGCCTAACTGACCTCTGTCTAGTAACCGGGGGTACCGAAATGAACACTGGTTGTCCACCAATTAGATCCTCAGATCGGGAAAGTCTCCTTCCTCTAATCCAGATTGCTCAGAGGGGATCTGCCTTGTCGGAAGCAATGATGCAATACTACCTTGCAAAAAGATAAATAAACCAAAAAAAGGAAACAACAATCAGAAAACGAATAGAATTTCGGCTTAGATAATGACAACACACAGTTAATAATCATAAGCTAGACAATCTATACTCAACACTGATTTCTGTCCCCAAATCACTACCTCAATACTGATACCCTCAAACACTGATGTCCTCAGACTGATACCCAGACGTGCAAACTGATACATGCATTCCCATAGAGACACACCCTAACAGCACGTAGCAAACAAGTGAGAGCCAAAACACCCCTATGGTGGGGTAGGATTTCCCTGTCCTATCTTGTCAGAAGCTAGGGTTTCACTACGCACGCATGCGGTTTCAAACAACCTACATTCGGGTAAGTTCCCTGTCCTAGTTTGGAATGGTCTCTATGGCTTTCGATATGCAACTAGGTCGATTGGTCAAGAAGGGTGCCTCAGCAAAACCAAGGTTTATGTTTCCATCGTGGCAGAGCCCATAACCGGTTAGCCTTATGGCACATTTTTCCAAGCAAGTCTCCGGCAAACTGTTCAGGAATAACAAATGGCAAACACGATGTCCTAGGCACACCAATGCAAATGCAATGCAAAGAAACACATAAATGTAGATAAAACAACATATCATGAGTTTCGAGTCAAGTTCTCTAAATCCCCAGTAGAGTCGCCAGAAACTGTAGACCCGACTTTCTTCGCGCGCCCCCTTTTTGGAGAGGGCGTGAATTGGTCTTACTACAGTTCGGACTCCCGCCACGGTTCTGAATCTAATCTCACAAAGTGCAATGTGAGACTGATAAACACCAAAGAGTACAAATCTGGCAATTGGTTTTGAAAAATCAATTTTTGAATGAAAAAGCGCCAAACATGGACTGCTTTGCCAGATTACAAAGTCGCCACCTAAATATTTTATTTTTGAGAAATTTAGGAAACCCTGACTCATGCCAAAGGCCACATGTCCGTCATCACCAAAGTTGCCTCGGCTCGGGAACTTGGGTACAAGAAGAGAAGGTCCTGAAATGAGCATCCCTGCTCGCCCGATCAAAAGATCGGCCTCTACTAAGCATGATATGTTGTTTTATAAACCATGTGTCCTTATTCTGGTTATTAATCTAACTTTACTACGTGACACGCACAACATACAACTACAAACTCAATCGCTCAAGTTGGAACAAAACAACTCATGTTTGTTTTCAAAAATGGTTTGAAAGTGCCACTCGCAAGTGGGCTAAAGCGTGGATTTGTCACCCTCAAGTGGGCTTAAAACATGATTTTGCCACCTCAAGTGGGCTTAAAACTCACAATCGTCGAATTGTTCCAATTCAGACAATCTAGCCTCCATCCACAGGCATTCATGCAGTTAAACACTTAAGCAAATAGCCTCATGGCAAGCATGCTATCATAGCAACACTCACACTCATACAAGAATGCTAAAGCGTAAACACTTACAGTGTACACCAAGCCAAAACAAAAGCTAGTTAGAAATCAATGCATGATCCTAACTATGCTAGCAATGCATAATGCAACACATGTAATAATGCAAGTAAATAGGCTCAGCTAGCTAAGATGGCATATGAATGAGACAATTTGATACACATATTCAGATAGGTATTGAAATACGATGCAGTTTGAATGATGCACTGAGCCCGGTGCATACAAGACAAATGAATGATGCATGCATGCAAAGTATAAGGTATGCTAATTGAAAAATGCCCTAATCTAACCATCGAAAGCGGTTAAGTAAAAGGGAGAAAGAAGTGGGGTTGGAAGACATGCACACACACACGCACCCTCATTACAACAATACGCCCTCGCGAAGGAGGGTCCGAATAAGCTAAGCTAAGCTACAAAAAGCTAAGCTAAGCTAACTAATCTAATTAAACTAATTAGACTAATTATTACAACAATTAACTAATTAACAAATTAATTAATTAAATTACAAAACCAAGCTAACTAATAAGTAAAGCTTTAAACATATGCTGCCTCAGCTCTGTTTGAAGAAGTTGAACGTGCATGCCTCAATTTCTGTCCTGAAAAGCTCTCTGGTTTGCTCTTTAGAGGCTCTATTTGCAGGGTGTCTTCAAGAACTTGCTGCTGAAACTTACCAAACCAATGCTGGGGAGTGCACCAGTGGCCTTCCGGCCATGACGAGTTGCTGCCGGCCATCTGCCGGCCAACAATGCAAGGGTGCCGGCCATCAATGTGGCACTGCCGGCCACTAGTGTGTTGTGACACCAAACTATAACGGAGCACAAAACAGAGAAAATAAAGGGTCTCCCTAGGGTATGTATGTACTGTGCCACTTCTTATCATTTCAAAACATCAAGGGAGAGGCACTATTGGATCCAAAACCATCAATCAAGCATGCAATGCATGATGGCCAAGGATTCAACTTGCACAAATTCAATAAATGCAAGACAAACAAGACTCTAGGACCATCATCTTATCATGGATGATCAAAGGCAATGGAGACAAGGGAATTGGCCTATTTTCATAACCTTAAGTATGAAATGGACCAATTCACCTTGTGTTCAATATAACGTCCAATTGAACACAATGCAATGCACATGCAACATGCTTATCTTGACATGTTTTACTTTATTCAATTCTTGTTTACACATTTTAAGTTACCAAGCCATTAGAAACCAATTTGTCCAATTGTGAAAGTCCTCTAATGAGAGGAAGATCAATCAAAAGATGACTTAAGACATGAGAGAAATCATGCCTTTGACTAGTAGAAACCCTCGAGAGAGAGAGTTAAAGCCATTTAAGCATATGCCTTAATCCCATAGCTTAAGCACAGCTTAAGACTAACCAACCCTCAAAATAAATCAAAAGTGGAGAAATGAGGGAGGTGGTAGATTTTAGTGCTGATATGGCATGAAAAACAAGACTCTAACATGCAAACAACTCAAGCATAGCATGTTAGAAAACTTAAGCATTAAAGCTAGTGAAGAGCTTTACACTAGAACCATGCAACATCAATCCCAAATGGCCAAACCAACCATGGACAGACCTCAAACATGCCAAAAAAAGGGTCTAAATGTGCTGAGATGGTAGCATGAAAAGCAAGAAAAATCATGTTCATGCATTGGCTCACAAACAAGGCATAAGGCTCAACACTCAAAAACACTTAGAGAGTGAAATATGTGAGAGTGTGACAATGACACATGCTTTGAAATTACATGTGAAATGATGCTATGTCATGCAAACATCATAAGCAAAGCATGCTAGAGACCTCAAAACATAAGGCTAGCAAGGGCATTTACACTATGGCTATACAAAGCAAGGCATGCATGACCAAAGCTATTCAAATCAGAGCTAGAGCATGCTAAATAAAGACCAAAAACATGTTGGAGTGAAGCCAACACATGCTAGAATAATGAGCTAAAACATCAAGCATGCAAGGCTAATGAGCAAGATTACACTACAAGTGTAAAAAGCATGCAAGAAGTGGCCAAGCCAGCCCAAAATAGAGCTAGAGCATGTTAAAAAAGTCACAAAAACATGCTTAGATCAAGTCAAGAAATGGTAGAAAAACATGCTCAACTACTAAGCCATCAACACATTCAATGGAGAAACAAGGAGGGGAGGCCACCCCCTCCTATTTTGGTCCTCAAAACCAAGTTTTTGCCATTGAAAATCCCTTGAATTTCAGTGGTTAAAAGGCCAAAAATAGATTGCTTTAAAGGCTCTAAAAGATGGCATAAAACTTGGCCAATAAGGCACAAAAGAGAGAGGAACACCCTTAACCCCAAAAGGGCCTCAAACAACCACTTTCAACACTCAAAAATAGAGGTTTTTGTAGTTGACAACTAGGCCAAAAACAGCATGTAAGGTTGGCCAAACCAATGTACAAAAACAAAGCTTAAGAGAGTAAAGTGATTACCTTTGAAGCACAACAACAAATCAGTAACTTTCTTGAGCCAAAACCAACTTTGAGCCCTCAAACCAAGCCTCAAGAGACCTCAGCTCCAAAATGAAAGTGTTTGGCTAAGAGTGCTAGTGCAAATTTGTAGAGAAAGACCACTTTCAAGCCTAAAATATAGAGAGAGAGAGGATTCTAGAAAGAGAGAGAGAGAAATTTAGCTCAGCTCAATTCTTGTAACCCTTTGCATGCATATAGATGAGCCCTATATATAGAAGATACAAAAGCTCCTTGAAGAGATCTAGCCATCCACGTGGGTGTAGATGGTTTATCCTGCAAACAGCTGGCTCAAAAATATCTAAAAAATATCTGTTGAAATAATAATGGTCGGCCGGCCATCAGTGGTGGCCGGCAAGGCCTCATTATTGGCCGGCAGGGCCTATTGGTGGCCGACATAGAAAAGTCCATGGCCGGCAGCCCTTGATCATGGCCGGCAGGCCATCATGACCATCAATATGGAGGGACCAAAGCATGGTCCAAAAACGAAACAGAATGGAAATAAGGTCTGGAAGGATCAAACCTGGGGCATTCCGTCGCGAAAGTTGAGCGCTCAGCGAGCAATCAAACTTGTCACCGGATGTACCTGCAATCACATCCAAGTCTTGAGGACGGTCAAAAATGGGGTGTCTACACAGAGGTTCAAACAGTCCAACACAGCAGGAGTTCAAAACGTTCAAATTAGTAATGATCTTGTCTTCCACAAGTTCAAATTAATAATGATCTTGTCTTCCACAAGTTCAAATTAGTAATGATGGAGTGGAAGATATTCAAATGAATACAATGGCTATAAGTTTCATTATATATATATATATATCAAAGCCTCTGATGTGAACAAGATACAGCAACTACAAACAAGTTACAGAAATCAGAAAATATTCTTTGATCTAAAATCACTTTCATCTATTCTCTGAAAAAATTTCTGAGAAGTGTTCTTCAATTTTTGTTTACATCATCTCTCAGAAATTATACATTGAGTCGTATAGCTTTAAGCCCATCTTTCCTGTGTGAGGGTTACAGAAAAATTAGAGTTTTATTTTTATATCTATCTTTGAGAGATAATCCTTGTAGCTTTCTGTAAAAGTAAAAATAGCTTCTTTTCAACCATGTAAGAGTGTAGTACACTCAGTGTTTTTGGACTTAGAAAGTCTGTGTAAAATCCGTGGAGGATTGCTCTATCTGTGAAAAGGTTACTAGCACCCTATGAAGCTAGAGTGTCAAGCCCCCAAAATAATACAATAAACCTATCTACCATACGAAAGAATATAACAGAAATACAATACTTGCATTCATCAGAGTTCAGTGTTTAACAAACAGTTAAATGCCATGTAGGCTTACATCTTTCCAAGTCATTACTTGGTTACACAAATTGAGTCTCGCTCGTTACATCTTAAGCCCTTGACTTTACAAATAATAAAACATACACACAACACGACATAATTAAGGAGCTCTTGCTTCCCAAAACTCCATCCACACTATTGCCTTGGAGGAAGCATCTCACCTACACCTAAAAATGGTATTCCCATATAGGGTGAGCCAACAGCCCAGTAGAAATAATTTAACACAATTTATGAGGTTTAGCAAAGGTATAAATACCACGTACATAAACAATACCGATCTTGAAACATCAACAAGGCCTGCATATCCATATGCCACTAAGACCAACTTTATTCCATTTTCCTTCAATTCATTTCCAGTTCATATATGTTACTTAATTCATGAGTTAAATTCATTATCTATCAACAACCAAAATGAGACTACAACTCAATGATTTTTCAATTATGTAAAACTCTCATAAACACTTCAAACCTGTCATTTTACGGATATTTCGTCTGAAGGAATTGGCACCCAGTTATATATAAAATTTCGAGTCTTTCACCCAGGACACTCCGGCCAACTTGCTTTAAATGAAGTCCATCCCCTTTCTCCTCCCAAACAAATATACATATGTAATGTATTTATAAACATAATCACATATGGAGTGCATCCCCTTTCTCCTCCCAATAAACATACATATACAATGTATTTATAACATGGTCATATTCAATGACACCAACTATGGATTAGCATTAAATTGCCTGATCCTCATGTAATTTCTACAACAATCATAGCTATCCTATACTGATAGCCCAATGCAATTATTTCTAAAAAGATATTCAATATCAAAATAAATAGTTTATTCAAAACTTCCATAGATGAGATAATACATATCCAATATCACCATTTATAATCACAACCTTCCAATTTTACGTTTTCAATGTTAATCCCGATTATTTATGCAAAATAATGATTTAATCAAATTAGGACAAAAATCTCCCTTTTACCAAATATTAACCCAAATACCAAAAACAACTACTTTGGTACAACATGATCCTATATTCAAGCCTCACACCCATTTACCTCATATTCATCAAAAATTCCTCTTTTCCATATAACACCCAAATCTTAGATTTGTCCAAACTTCAACCAAATCTCATCATTTATACACAATAGCAAATAATTAAGCTAAAAACCATATTAGAGTGTAGAAAATCCCTACCTCAAGTTTGAAAAAGAAACGAGTTGAAACCCCAAAATCAACGTTGCCTAAACTCGATCTCCACCGCACACAACGTAGCCCTCGCTTAGATAACCAACTTTGATGAAGAACTTGGATCTAAATCCCAATGGATTTAGAGAAATCAAAGATCTTATAAGGTTTTTGGTAGGAAATGTAGAGAGAAAGCCGCACGTGCGACCTCCTTCCCCCGCACCTCACCCCGCACCTGCCTTTTTAGCAGTGTGCTTCAACCTCCTGCCCTATTTTTCCGCACGTGCGGCCCAAGGCCCCGCGCGTGCGACCTTGGTCCTCAGCCCAGAATTCTCTCGGTTTAACTCCCGACACCCCAAACCAACCAAGCGGACAAACAACTTCGAATGCGTTTTGCATTTTTGTTTTGAGAGGCACTGCCCCTCAACCCAGCCAAGGGGTGCTGCCCTCTGGACCCCCGCGAGCTGACCGGGCAGCCCGACCCCCGACCGGCCCAGTCGAAGTGGCAAAACATAAAAGGAGGATCGAAACCGGGATCGCTACATAGAGAATAATAGAAAATCTCAAGTGAAGCTTGAGAAGTAGACGTAGGCCGAGTTGAAACCGAACCACTTTAAATTTGTTTGCCTCTCTCTCCCTTAGCTCTTTATTTTATTTAAATTGTCATAGCTATATTTCATATTTTTATTGTGCTAAAATCATTAATTGGCATAGTTGTTAGAACACTTGTTTTAATTATTTTTATTTCATTAACTATATTTATCTATTGTGCTAGTCATAATTTTTATTAGGGTATTATACTTTTATTTGTAAAAACCTAATTCACCCCTCTCTTAGGTTGTCTTTTGGGTAACGATTCCCAAACAAGGCCTTAGTGTAATAGAAAATGATTAATTATATATTCAAGAGTGTGTAATAGTGTACCTCATTCTATTACAGTGTGCTCCTTATATTGAGTATGAATACCTCTTAAAGTAACTGACTTAGATTATTCTTCCACTTTTGGTGGCAATGTATTAGGGATGGCCATTTCAGCCTGATTCACGGAAGCCCTCTCATACTTAATCCGAACGGGGCTGATATTACTTGACCCAACACTTGTGCAGGGCGGGGCTAGATTACAATTTGATCTCCCATAACAGAAATTTTGTCTCCCCCAATCCAAACCCGATTCGATATTTTTTTTTTTTTTTTTTTTTTTTGATTGGTGAAAGTCAGTGGTTAGTTGTTAAGTTAACACTTCGAAAGAGTTGAAACTCACACCCATACACTTTGTAAAAAAAACCGTGCCCTCCTATTCTACTCCTAAGAGTGGAATCCAAAACTTCTTCCTTTAAGAGAGATTTAGTGGCCAAACGGCTAGCCAACTAGGTTAGAGCCCTTTGGTTTGCCCAGCTCAGTATAATTAATAATATATATATAATTAGACATAGGAAAACTCTCAAAGTAGAGAAACCTAAAAATGGTGTATGATTTTGTACATATTCTTGTTTGGAATATGGAGTGTGTAAAAGGAATTGCAATTTAAAATGTGGTATGTTTGATTTGTTTTCCTTATTGTTCCCATTTTATTTTATTTTTTTTTACAATTTGAAATCTGATCAAGTATCCACAGGTATTGGATATCCATGGGGATGAGGTTAAAAAATTCTACCCGTAGCGGGGTTGGGACGGGAGGCGAGGGTGCGTGAAGACAAATCCGCTCCAAACCCACCCATAACCATCCCTACAGTGTACCCTCGTCTTTAAAATGATAAGCACTCTCCACATATATAGTTGAGATGTTCCTCAATTACCTCAATTAGAATGGCCAAGTGGCCTAATCGTTTCTTTTTATGAAATTTAACATCAAATCCTTTATTTTAAATCTACTCATCTAAATTGAGCCCAAAATTTGCATGAAATGGGAATCAAGCCATTGCTAAACCCTTGACTAGACATATTGCCCTGAACCTTATATGTAATTTGGACCTATGCATGGATTTGATGAAGCCCATCACATGTTTCCAAAGACAAATGGTCCTACAAGCTCTCTAAATATAGAGATCAAGGGTCTTCGTTTGCACACTAAAAAAGAGTTTCTTGGAATTTGGCAAATGCCTCTTTGGGTAGGAAGAAAAATATCATTTCAATTTCTTTTAGAGCCCTATGAGTTTGGGGATACCAGTTTCCTCATTTATCGTTTCAAGGAGGAATTTATCACATGGGAAACTTATCATGTGAGTCTGTTGCATGTCTTACATGGTGTGTTGCGTCTATATAAATGATGTCTATATGTCCTTATTATTGAAAAAACATATAATCACGTGATGGAAATCGGTTAAATACCTTTTGGTCATGAAATTGGAATCAATTTTGCATATTAACATGGACCCCTACCCAATTCACCCTTTATAAAGTTAGACATAACTCAAACTTTTGTTGAGTTAATAGCAAATTGATCCAAAAATGGCTTGAAAATGGAGGAATAAGGTTTGAATTCAGTCATTTGATTCTTTGACTGCAAATTTCTCACTTAATTGTAGGATTATTTCTCAAAGTTGTATGTTTTGAGAATTTCACACAATCTTATAACTGAGAATGTATTAAGATAATAAATTCTTGACCTTGAATTAAAGCAAAATTGAAATCTAAAAGGAGTTTGGGTTGTCCCACATCCATTAAAACCCTAGCTGATAAATGGATTGGCTTAATTTGGCATTCTCTCTTTTGATTGTTAAGACAATAATTTTTACGTTGCATGAAAAGAGAAGAGAATGAGAGGTCATTTTCATATGATGGTGGAAATGTAATCATTTGGTTGGGAAAAACAAGGACAAAGAATTTAATTATCCATCTCTTTATTCTTTAAATTGTTCAAGTATAGTTTAAAAATTAATTGAGTTTCAAAATATATTTAATTTGATTTGTTTAGATAACTAGCTTATCTCAAATAACTTTTAACAAACTAAACATGAATTGAATTTGAATTACTTGATTTGTTTACAATATATATAAATTTATCAAGTTGAGCGATAGATTATTAAAGTTTAGCTTGAAAACTAATGCCAGTAAAGCTTCTCACTGTGAATATTTTTTTTTTTTTTTTTTTTAAACTGATGGAAAAATCATGAATGAATGATAAATTATGAATTATGAATATATATATATATATATATATTTTTTAATCAAAGATGTAAAGGGAGAGTGAACAAAGTTTTCTTTGGCAAATATATTTATGAAAGGGGCAGGTTTATTTTTAGTTCACGTTAGTATTGTTAGGTCTGGGTTTACACAAATCTTGTTTCGACTATCGGAACCGTTCAACGTATAAAATTCATCAAGTACTTTATCTTTGTAAAAAATCATATTGATCGGATATCAATAGTTATTTGATCGGATTAGATTTTTATCAACAATTTATTTTGAAAATTATATTTACCATTGACAGAAATCTAATTTGATTAAGTAGTTATCGATATCCGAACAACGTGATTTTTTTTATAAAAATAAAATACTCAACAAATTCTATACATTAAAATGATTCAAATTATTAAAACAAGACCCGTAATAAAACTCTTACAGACCCAACCATACATAATCTCAAACAAGGGCGAAGCCTGGCCGTGAAATAAGAAAAATACTTGAGAGCACTAGAAATGGAGCATTAGAAGAACCACTAATGATGTGGCAGTAGGCCCCGCCCACTTTCTATGCCTTGTTTCTTTTTTTTTCTTTTTTTTTTATCATTTTCAATGTATTAATGCTATTAATAGTGTATTTTTTAGTGGTCTAAATTATTGTTGGTGAAAGAAAAATGTCTCTCCATCAGTAGAGAAATCTCTTGATGAAACAATTGAATTGACAGCCATGTGTTTGTGTGTGATCCATAGCCTAGTGCATGAACACAAGATAAATTTCTCTAGAGAATTATGTTTTTAAAAGGCCGGGCTTATCATGAAGTAGAGGGTAGGCTCCGTTTGGCAAGAGCTAAACGGGATTTTTTTGGTTATTTTAGTTACAAAAGACGAAATAGGTTATTTTAGTTACAAAAAATAAAATATCACATTTAACTCATAATCATTACATTTTTCTCTCACAAAAAAAGTTAAAGAAACCAAAAAGTCAAAAAGTCAAAAAATCCTTCCCAAACCAAATTTTTTAGCCTAGGCTAAAATAGCCAAAAAAATCAAAAAGTCAAAAAGCCAACCTACTTCCCAAACGGAGACTAAATTTGTGGAGGCTTATTACGGATCTCGTTTTAATAAATTGAATCATTCAATGTATAGAACTCGTCAAATATTATATGCTTATAAAAAATTACGTTGATCGGATATCGATAGCTATCATATCGAATCAGATTTTTGTTAACCGTTTATTTTTTCACCGTCTATTTTTTTGTATATAAAACTGATTTGATCACGTAACTATCGATATATGATTAATATGATTTTTAACAAACATATAATACTCGATGAGTTTTACACATTGAACGATTCAGATTATCGAAACGAGACCCGTGATAGATCCCAGACTCAACAATATTCTCTAATCCCATCATAAACTAAAGGAAGCCAGCCCCTTTTTAGAATACAATACAAATTTTACAAACAAAAAAAAATCTTTTCAACTAATGTGTCGTACAATATAAAAAAAAATAGAGATAAAACTCACTTTAATAATGTGATAGCTGTCATATGGCTAAATATGAAAGAGAAATTATAATTTTTTAAATTGGTGTAGTATTATCCTAATTTAAAACCAAACAAACATGTGTGATTCATTAATGAGCAAATAACAATGAACAATGGATAGTGTTACATATTAATGGGAGACATTCAACTTCAAATTAATTGGTATCAAATGGAATGACTTTTAGAACATTTGCATCAATCTTGATTGATTTAGAAAGACAACGTATTATGCTACACATGTGGCAGGACTATATGTAAAGGTAACATAAAAATAAGTGAGGAGTTACAATAAATTACTCAAAACTTGACTCTAGGACGATGTTAAAAATAAGGAAAATGAATCTACTTAGCTTAGTTTAGGGATAATTACACCCTAGTAAAATTTTGGAAAAAAAAAATGCATATTCATGAAAAAAATTATAATTATAATTATTACTAATTATAAAAAAATTTCACAAATTTATAGTTATTTTTTAAAATTCCACTAATGTCATATCTTCCCTAGTTATTATATACCTTACTTAAGGGTTATTTGGGATGATCCAAATAAGTATACTTTTTAATTTTTTATGAAATATGAGTTAGGTTTGGATTGAGTTTGAAATGATGTGTTGGAGAAGTGATGTGACTTAAATAAAATGATGTGACTTAAATAAGATAATGACTTTTTAACTTTTTTCAAATATGTCAAATCAAGCCTTATACTCCACTAATCACAACTAAATGGGCGGTAGTTAATATGGAGATGTAAATGGGAAATTACATGCTCGAATGAGAAGGAAAAAAAATGATAAATGCATGGAAGTGCAAGTGTGTTTGTGGTAAGGTATAAATGAAATATTGTAGAGATGTAAGTGTCGCTTGCACCCTATGTGTTGGTAATTGTTTTTCTTTTGCCCAATTGTATGTAATTTTTTCTATGTAAAATGCATATTAAAAAATATATATTAAAATTTATAAATTTTTTGACATTATTAAATCATTAGCAATATCAAATAATAAGCAGAGTTCTATAAAAAAACAAATGATTATTTTGTCTTTTTATCATTTTCATTTTAAGGAAAAGACAAGTAAAAGATGAGCAAAAACTGGCTAAAATGGTGGGTTGCTTTTCACTAATGTCCAAAAGCAAAATCTCAGCCATATAATTGGAAACTATATGGCCACAAAACCGAACAAAAAAAAACACTAAAAAGCAAACAAGAGAGAGTAGAAGAGTCGATGTATCCAAAACAAAAACAAAAAAATGTCAGAGATTTTGTGAATTTAAATCTCTTTTTATTTGTAACCTTCCTCCTCTCCATCATCATCTGAGATCTCATCTGACACCAATCTAAAAATCTTCTGCCAAGAAATTCCAAGACCCTTTTTTTTTTTTCTTTTTCTTATCCATTGCCCACCTTTTGATCCCTCTGATCTGAGAACAAACTCTGCCACCATCAAATCTATTATGGGTTTCTACAGCTAAGCTTGTCTCTTGAAACATGACACACAATGGAAGGTCCAAAGTCATTCTACCCAGGTTCAAGGTATGCTAGAGAATCACACCTCCATATTCTCTGAACTCACAATTAAAACTATTGCTTTCTTGTCCTCAAAGACACCTGCTGATTGGTTTTGCCCATACCCATTTGGTCCCTCTTTGGAGTATTGCCCATATTAATGGTGTCTTGGTCCTGTTGGGTTGGTCGGTATATAGTTTCAAGAATTGGGACTGTGGGTTTAGAGCACACGCAAAAACTAGACTTGACGTTGGGTTTTGGCCTTATTCTTCATCTGGGTTTGATGATTTTTTTGTTTGCTGGTTCTTTTGGATGATATATGTATGCATGTTATGTTTCTAGGGTTTGCACGTAATACTTGAGAAGTGTGTTTGATGATAGTTTTTATTGGTGGGTCAATTATAGATGATATACATGTATTTGAGGTCAGAGGTGTAAATGTCAATATCAAGTGGTTTCAGAGAAATGGTTAAACCTTGTTGGAAACCCTCTGTTGAGGGTGATGGAGGTCGCCGGAATCGGCAAATCGGAGACCCTAATGGCCGGGTTGATGGGTTGTTGTGGTATAAGGATTTGGGATACCATGTGAATGGAGAATTTTCAATGGCAGTGATTCAAGCTAATAATTTGTTGGAGGATCAAAGCCAAGTTGAATCAGGGCCATTGAGTTCACTCGATTCAGGCCCTCGTGGGACCTTTATTGGGGTTTATGATGGACATGGAGGACCAGAGACATCCCAATTCGTGAATGAAAATCTGTTCCCCAATCTTAAGAGTATGTTCTGTTCTCTTCTTGTTTCCCTTGCTATTTGTTCAATTTGATTCTGATATCGTTTCACTATTTAATGGTGTTGACATTGAACTTAATTCATTTTTGTCGTAAGTGATCGGTTGCCAAGTATACTAGCTTGACCAACTATATCACTAAATTCTTATATAAAAAAATAAAATTTTGCTATTTTGCTTCATGACTAGATTGCATTGTTGATGAAGCTTCAAGAGGTTGAACTTATTTAAGTTTAATTATGTTGAATTTTAGAACCCAAAAAGAAAAGAAAAAGAAAAAAAAAAGTAGAGATAATATGATCCTCTAGATAGAACCGAATGAATGAAGGATTTGTATAGACTATGCTGAGTTAATTTGAATTGCCCTTCTGGCCACTTCTATCTTTACCAGGCGCTTATCACTAGTTGGCTTAGAACCTCGTATTCCACTTATTTATTCAGTAATCACTTCCTTCATTGTGACGTAGTCGTTTGTATTCATATTTGCTCACTGTTTCTGTTTTCATTTATTCAGGCTCTTTCATCTCTTTGCATCTCAGAACCGTGCAACACATTTATGAACCATCAGCCTCAATTACATGAAATATCATTTTGAGATAGTGATTTGAATTTTCTAGGATTTATAGTTGGTTTTTAGGAATAATGAACTTAATAGGTTCTGCACTTGTTGCTTGACTCACCAGGGGAACCTTGTGTCTTTAACTGACGGGAGTGAAACGTAACACTCCCAATCAAATTAAAATTTAAGAAAAAGATAATTATAAAAAAAGAAGAAAATTTGATTTTTTAATTCTTTTGTTTTCACTTATGAAAACCGTTAAATGCCCAATCGTATATCATCCATTGGTGAGAAATCATCACCTCTCAAGAACAAAGCCTTTGTTTATGATCTGATGAATATGCTCATTCTGACATCATCATTCCTTTGATTCAGAATTTGCTTCTGAGCATCAAGAAATGTCTGCCAATGTTATTAAAAAAGCATTCTTGGCAACCGAAGAGGAGTTTCTCTCTCTTGTAAAGCAGCAGTGGCGTGATAAGCCACAAATTGCATCGGTGGGAACGTGTTGTTTGGTGGGGGTAATATGCAATGGACTTCTATATATTGCAAATGTTGGAGACTCGCGTGTGGTGTTAGGGAGAGCAGAGAAGGGTGTTAGAGGGGTCACGGCTATTCAGTTATCAACAGAGCACAATGCAAGTATTGAATCTGTGAGAGACGAGCTTCGTTCATTGCATCCCCATGATTCACAAATTGTGGTTCTAAGGCACAAGGTTTGGCGTGTGAAGGGTCTCATACAGGTAATTTTCTTGAGTTCTTTGCTTTCTTTTTTCTTATTTTTCATATATTTTTTTTTAGCATATAGTCAATGAATTGATGAACAGTTCAATATAGCTTTCTTTGGTGATTTGATAATTTAGTTTATGCATGTTATACCCCGATTTTTGTATCAAACAATCATTGAACTGACAGAATATAACCGCATTATATGCTCAAAATGGTCCAGCAGTTCATAATCTGGACTGGATGCGTTTATGGGGACTGTTCTGGAGTTGAAATTAACCAAAACCAAACCAAACCAAACCAAGCCTTAAATCCCATCAAATGGGGTCGGTTACATGAATCCTTCTTCTCCACGCGGCTCTATCAAAGGTCATTTCGTTAGTCAAATTAAGTAGATCTATATTTTCTATTTACAACGCTAGCTAACGTTAATCTAGGCCTACCCAGTCTCCTAACACTGCCATCTACCGTCACTGCGTCACATCTCTTCACTACTGCCTCTATTGGTCTCCGTTGAAAACGACTAAACCATCTCAATTGATTCTCTCTCAACTTATCTTCTATCGGTGCTACTCCTACCCATTCCTGAATACACTCATTCCTAATTCTGTTTTGTCTAGTTTTGCCACACATCTACCTTAGCATCCTCATCTCAGCAACACTCATCTTATTGACATGTTGTTTCTTGGTTGCCCAACACTCCGTCACATATAGCATTACTAGTCTAATAGCCGTTCTATAGAACTTACCTTTTAGTCTAGTAGGTATTCATTTATCTCACAGTACCTCAGACGCACTTCTTCACTTATGCCATCTTGCCTTAATCTTATGGGCCACATCCACATCAATCTCCCCCGCCGTTGTGATAATCGACCTTAAATAACGAAAATGTTCACTCTTAGGTAGTTCTTAGTTCTCAATCTTCACTTCTCCTCTACTTTCATTGTTACTGTTACTAAATTTACACCCCATGTACTCTGTCGTAATTTTGCTTATTTGAAATCCTTTAGATTCAAGTGTTTTCTCCAAATCTTTAACTTTATGTTGACTTCTTTTCTAGTCTCATTCACTAGCACGATATCATCTACAAAAAGAATACATCATGGCACGTCATCCTGAATATTTCTCGTCAACTCATTCATAACTTATGCAAAAAGATAAGAACTTAAGGTAGATCCTTGGTGCCGCCCTACAGTGATAGTAATTCATTTGTCTTTCCAACAGGTGATCTAATAGTGGTCACCACCCCTTCATACATGTCCCTAATCACATCAATGTAACCATTTGCCACCCCTTTCTTTTATAACACCCACCATATTATATCTCAAGGCACTCTCTCATATGCTTTCTCAAGGTCGATAAACACCATATGAATGTCTCTTTTCTTTTCTCTATACTTTTCTATTACTCTCCTCAACAGATAGATCGCTTCTATTGTTGACCTGCCAGGTATAAACCCAAATTGATTCTTTGACACCTCTATTATATTTTGCAATCGGCATTCTATCACCCTCTCCTACACTTTCATTATATGACACATTAGCTTGATTTCTCTATAGTTGTTGCAATTCTGGACATTTCCTTTATTCTTATAGATTGGCATTAAAATACTCTTCCTCTACTCATCTGGTATATTCCTAGTCAACAAAATTTTGCTAAACAACCTAGTCAACCAAGCAACTCCTTTTTTACGCAAACACTTTCAAGCTTCAATAGGGATATCATCGGATCCTAAAGCCTTATTTGATTTCATCTTCTTAAGTGCAATCTCTACTTCAAAGTTCCTAATCTTGCGATAGAACCTATAATCTTAGTTTATCGTATTACTAGTTATTTCTTCCCCTATTAATGGAAAATGATTTTCAAACAAAAAATGTATATAGAAAATTTCACCATAATGATATGGCAGTGGCATTTTTTTACATAATAAGCCACTTTGATTGGTCTTTTGGTTAGAAATGAATGGATGTAATTCTGCCACATCATTTTGTATAGATTTTTTTTTTCTTTTTTTTTTTTTTTTGTATAATTTTTCTGTTTGTATATATCACTCATTATTAAGTCTCTTAGCAATGATACCTGAGAAATAGTGGATGATGGGATCAAATCCTACCTTCATCCAGGTTGAAGGTAACCGCTTCATATTGTTTCCTTCTTTTTTTCCTTTTTGCTAAAATAGTTTTTGAAAATTCAAAAACATCTTTTAAGTTTTTATTTTCAACAAACTAGTTTATAGTATTTTACAGAAAGTAGATTTTGAAAACAAAACCAAACATAGTGATTGTTTTTTTTTTGTAAGAATGAGATTTTACATCTAAATATGTTTCACTGATGGCCCTTCTTGTCTGTGTTTTTGCAGGTTTCAAGATCCATTGGCGATGCCTATCTGAAGAAGGCAGAGTTCAACCAAGAACCTCTTTTAGCAAAGTTTAGACTTCCTGAACCGTTCGCCAACCCAATCCTTATCCCAGAGCCATCAATTTTTATACACAAACTCAATCCAAAAGATCATTTTCTCATATTTGCATCTGATGGTTTATGGGAGCATATCAGCAACCAGGAGGCTGTCGATATTGTCAACAGTTGTCCACGTAATGTAAGCATCAAATCTCTCTCGACACTTTGGTTGGTTTAATTTTTAAATACTGTTTTTGAGTTTTCTCCTTTAGTGAATTTTTTTTTTTTTTCTTACAAAAAGACAAAAATATAAAAAACAAAAAGCTCAAAAACATTTTGAGTTTGAACTACTCATCTAGAGGTAGTTATTGGTTTAGAAGCTAAAAGCCACAGATATCTAATTGCTTTCTTTGGGCCTTGGGCTGCTTGTGTGGAGTTTTCTCAATAATATAAAAATCTCCGTTTGCTTTGCAAAAATGCTTTTCGCATTCTCTGACATTTGGTATGACAGAAAACGAAAACTAATGGAATACATTTTCCATAGTCAATGGAAATGTGTTGATTTGGGAAAACATCTTATGCTTTTTAAAGGTGGAAAACAATTGTCAGACTACATTCTTACCGATACCACCCCCTCCCACCACCAACACCCTACCCCTAGCACCATTGTTGCTGCTACTGCCACCATTAAAACCACTAGCACATCATTTTCTGGAACCAAAAACTGGATTTTTTTTATTTTTTTTTTTTTTATTTCTTTGTGGATGATAATTTCTGCAGAAAACGTTTTCCCTATGAGACTCGTTAAAGGCAATTTTTGCTGAAACAAACCGAGGCCACTTTGAAGTATAAGTTTGCAATGGTTCCCAATCTGACATTTGAAAGAATTTTTGTCTTAAAACCTTGAGCTGAAATCCCTACTCTTTTTTTTTTGGTCAGGGAATCGCTAGGAGACTAGTTAAAGCTGCACTTCATGTAGCGGCCAAGAAAAGAGAAATGAGATACTCGGACCTCAAAAAGATTGATCGAGGGGTGAGGAGACATTTCCATGATGACATTACAGTTGTAGTTGTGTTTATAGATCAACCTTTGATGAATAGGAATTCGTCTGAGAGTTGCAATATTTCAGTAAAAGGTGGAAGAGTACCCACCCCGGTGAAGTCCTAGTCTACAGTGTTCTTTAATTTTCTCTCGAATTTGTCATCCACTTTTACCATTCTTCATATAGAAAAAGGAAAAGAAGAGAGAGACAAATCGCTCTGGATTACCTGAGATTAGCAAGCCATTACAAGCACAAATTGAGGTTAGAGTCTTCCTTAGACTGGCTTCATGAATCGCAAAGTGTTCTGTTTGGCACTCAAGAAAATCTTTTGAAATTCCGGGCTAGTTGGAATCCACATGAATTTGTATGCTTCTCAAATGTGTAGTTTCGAATGCTTGCACCTTTTCTCTCACTAGTCAAATGTATCCTTCTGTTGTCATCACGATCGATGCAAAGTCAATACAAATCATTCACATTTGAGTCATGTAGTTTTATATATCAAAGCTAGTTTCACTTTTGGTTGATTTCACTATCAAAGTGGATGCCTTTTCTTGGTTGTTCTTATGGTACAACTTTGAAATCATATTTGCTGTAACCAAGCTTTCAATAGATCATATGTGAATTTAATCATTGTGAGCGTTTGAAAAGTGAATTTTTTTCATAAATTTTTTTAGTTGAATATTATTGAAAAAAAAAATTTGTGTTTGGAAAGATGTGATGTTTGTGAGAGAAAAAATGATGATTATGGAATTTGATGTGATATTTTGTTTAGATTTATTTTTTTTAATTTTATAAAACATTTGTCTCGTAATGAAAAAAAACAAAAAAAAAAAACCTCAAAAACTAAATTCCCAAACACCCCCAATGTTATGGCGATGGTTTAGCTGTTTTTGCATTTTAAATTTATACAGAATTTTGTAAAGATATTTGTAGAGGGACTAAATGGGGAAAAAATGAAGAAATTAATTTTCTTTCTTTTTACCGTTTGCAGAGTTTCTCTTTATCCTTTCGGAGCTTTCTTTTTCTTTTCTATTTTTTCAGAAAATTAAAGAGGACCAATTCTTCCAAATAAAAGAAAAGCAGATAGAAAAAAAAAAGCTATATTTGGTCGCTCAAATCTTCTATTTTGCTAGAATTTGGACCGATCACAAGAATATCAATTTCAGTACCTTTCGAACCAATCTCAGATGCACAAAATTCCCACTAAAACCAAATCTAACATGAACTTTATGATTTAAAATAGATAACAGGAATTTTTTTCGATATATAAATGATAACATAAATAGATAAAGCCAGATTGAAAAGTTACATGATATATAAAAGATAATATGAATAGATAAAGCCAGATAGAAAAGTAACATGAACTGAATACCGGGTTTCGTCACCATCTCGGGAATCTCAAGCCAAAACAATGCTGAAGGAACCCCCCAACCAATTTCAGTTCCAAAACATATACATGCTACGAAGAGATCGAAATTTCCAATGTGCATGGCTGAGGGAAACAGGAACTAATTGATGGATGATTTTCTATATTAACATCCAAAAGACATAAGAGACAACCGACTTGATTTTTCCCAGGAAAATATATACTACAGTAAGAGAAAAAAGGAAAATTACAAGACCACCCGGCAAACAACTTAAATGATCCTACAAATTCATAAACAAAGCACAATTTTTCCTTAAACGTTTCAAAATTAAACCTACAAATCCCTATAATAATCAAACATCTTCCATTCTTTTCTACATATCCAAACAGACTAGCAGGTCAGTTCACCCTGCGAGGCCGAAGTTGATCAAAAAACAGCTCCTGAGTGTCAATTTAACTCAAATAACAAGCAGAGAATACCAAGAATTCTGGAAATTATAGCCTGAGGAAATATGTATTATTTGAACCCTCCATCATCCTAATAACCAATCACAAGAACTTACTTGCATACAAATTATTTCATCTGACAACTTTATCCCCAAACCTAATCCAACCCATCATATCTGCCATGCTCAAGTTGGAAAACAGCAGTAACAAAAATAGGCAAGTACACGGTTTCAACCAGACATGAAAATGCGAGGACTTTTGAAGAGTAACATTTTAGATTGAAGAAGCCAGTTTACCATCATCTGATCCATGATGTCTAATGTCAAAATATGTTATACTCCATACCACAAAATGGGAGCAAACTCCTCAACAAAAGCTCCAGTACATCCAAAAACAATAATGCATTAGATAATCGTTAAATCACACCTCAATAACCAACAGGCAATATGCAAAGCAATCAATCTAGAATTACAAAGCACAACAAAACCAGTTTTGCTTCATATGTTGTTTCAGAAATCTTATCCTGTTTGACAATATTTGGCCATATAACAATTTCTTGGAAATTTTATAAAACCCTGCATGTAAGATATCAAAAAACCAAAAATAAAATAAAATAAGACCAGACCACAGTATGCCAAGTGATTTCTGTTAATATGATCTACCTTCCACACACACAAAAAAAGAAATTTTCAATGTGGCAATACTGCAATTTTGACACTAAAAATCTTGGATCGGATGATGTTATAGGCTCACACATTAGCTTGTTACTGCTGATTCCAACCAGATCTACAGCATGTGACATGACTACAACTACAAGTGGATATGAGAGGTTGGTAACAAGTGGATTACAGAAGAAGAAAATAAGGATAGAGTTGTAAAAGAGAACCAAACTAGCAATCAGTAATTTCTGGAGGAGTCTAGGTTTTATATCAGAATTTCTGAAAGTAGAATATTTTCCCAGGCTATAATTTCAGTATTTTTGATATTTTCTAAGTCTGTCATTTCAGTTAGGTTAACACTAAGGAGGAACTGTTGATCATCCTGGGGCTTCAACAGGTAAACAGAAATATCAAAGACAAGAGAAAGCTTCTTCATGCTGCCTCGCCTCCTAGGAAGGTCTCCAAGAATGGAAGAGAGCTGCGTCCAAGAATTAATACGTCAGAAAAATTAGACATGACTAAAGAAGCCACCGGGAAGTCATAAAACGTCAAAACTCTAAGCCTGTCAAAATGAGACAGCAACATTAATATTAAGGATAGTTCACAAATGAAACCTATTCATTGGATGGAAAAAAAAAAAAATAAGCATGGCAATTAAATTAAAATGGGAAGGAATTGTGCCTGCTAAAGAATAACATCTTCAAACAGATCTTACCATGAAAGAGAGCAATTACGATATTTAGGTTCCCCCACCAGCCTTGCTTGTGATAGCTGTCTTCTGAAATTCAAGAATAGAAAATCAGTACTATAGACAACAAACTATTACTGTACATCTACATCAATGGTTTTGTAAAGCAACCCATTTACAAGGACTTGCCATTTCAGTATCATTTCCTTTGTCATTCACTTGCGATAGAGAATCAGATGGAGGCTGTGAAAACCTGCAAAAGAAATTTCGAACATATATCATTATTAAATAACAGAGCAAAAATGTAGGCTTCTACTCTTGCATTGCAATAGCTGATAGAGATGCATTGTAATAAGTCCCAAGCATAGCATGGAGACAAGCCAATAATGATGCATTGATGCAGACCTTAATGCCCTAGCTTTCTTTTTTTCTTCTTCCTGAGGATCTGTCTTGGGAACTGCTGCCGCAAACCTGGCAAGCCTGGCTTTCTTCTTCACCTCCTCATCAGCAGAAACAGACTGCACAATCCCAAACCTGAGAAGCAACATAAAGGATCATAAACTATTTACCCATACAAACATATCAAAAAACGAAAAGTAAATTGATTAATAGAGGATTTAAAAACTTCAACAAAATACTTTATAATGAAAAGATTAAAGTGGAAAATAATCAAACCTCTCTGCTCTAGCCTTTCTCTTCTGATCCTCTGATTTCTTCAATGCATCTGATCCATTAGTGGCAGGCACAGTCCCAAACCTACAAGGAGACAGGTCCATATTTGAGAAGCTCCATGGTAAACAAAAGAACTGGAAGGTCATTTTAATCAAAGCAAGTTGTATATGTCCTTTATATATATAGGTATTAAAATATGTTTCTGCACTTGTCAGGCATTTTCCTAGACACTATAATCTTATTAAATAATTTTGTTAACCAAGAGTCCTAATCTTTTTCCCTTATCCCATCATGCATCTCATCCAGTGTTTTGAAAGGCGCACCTAGGCGCACCTAGGCGCAGCAAGGCACAGCGAGGCGCAGGTGCAGCGCCTGAAGCCACCCAAGGCGAGGCGAGTTGAAGAAGGCATGCCTTTTGCGCGACTTGGCCAGTTGAATTTGTGACTCTTTTTTTTTTCTATAATTGCAAACGGTTGATATCATGTTTTTAAAGGCCTCAATCACAGAGAATTAGAACTTTGAGCCATACTACTCAATACCCAGCCCCAAATCGATTCGAAATGCCCTAATCAATTCGAAAAAAAGAAGAAATCTTGCGGTGTCTCTTCTCTTCCCTTCGGCTCGTCTAGTCTTGTCTCTGGACTAGGTGAGTTCTTCTCCTTCTCTCTTCTTCTTCGCTGTCTAGGTTCTTCTTCCGACTTTTTTTTGGGTACATCTTCGACTCTGGGCTGGTTGGCTTCTTCTTCTTCTTCTTCTTCTTCTTCTTCTTCTTCTTCGCTGTTGTATTTGTTTTCTCCCCCCCCCCTCCCCTCCCCTCCCCTCCCCTTTTTTTTCCCTGCCGTGTTGTGTTCTTCTTGAAATTTCTTGAAATGTTAAAACTTATATTAGTATTTGTTAGATATTTATGTTTGGTATTTTATTTTTATTTTTTTTTATTTTATTTTTTTGTCGTTGTTGTTGAATGTGGATTATTTTACCTTTGAAAATTAGAATGCTATGTAATATGCACTTTTATGGCTTTGAGAATTATTTTATAATTTGCCTTATTTATTTATTTATTTATAAATTGTCTTAGTACTAACATGCTATAAATCATTAGTCTATGTTAATATATCTATTTTTTACTAAGACTGCGTGTCTTACTTCGATAATGTCCGCACCTTACCTCACCTCGCGCCTTGCACTTAATTCCCCTACTGCGCCTAGAGCCTTTAAAAA
Organism: Camellia sinensis; assembly: GCF_055761805.1. Taxonomy (NCBI): domain Eukaryota; kingdom Viridiplantae; phylum Streptophyta; class Magnoliopsida; order Ericales; family Theaceae; genus Camellia; species Camellia sinensis. The sequence continues at coordinate 60,413,859 of NC_138970.1, forward strand.
CACTGATCTCGTCCTAATTAAACATAATACAACTAATCTTATGGCATATATAAGGGAAAATTTCACTTCATCCCTTCGTGGTTAGGCCTATGTGCGGCTGACCTCCCTATTATTTGGAAATAAGCACATGTCCACTTGTGGATTGTGAACCAAATTGCATAGTTACATTCCCTTAACAACTACTTTAAATTTACACAAATGTCCTCATCTTCTTCCTTTTTACCCAAGCTTTTGGCATTCAAAAAATAAATCTTCAACAAATATTTAGGACTTGTCTGGGATGACCTAAATAAGTGTACTTTTTGTCTTTTTACGAAAAGATGTGCAGAAAAGTAGAGAGGTGATGTGATGAAAAAAAGATAAAAAGATGAATTATTTTGTAGTAGCCAAACTTGGCCTTAATTTGGCCTTAATCCATGGTCTAATTCCACTATGACTAGGAACTCTGCATTGCAAGAAGTGCAGAACTATAGGAAGAGGAAAATTTGTGTAGAGGTGATCTCCTCATTTTATTATGTTATATTTAACATATTGCGCCTGTGGTCCTAATGATTGATGTACGGTTCACGTTGTTGTATATGTGACGCACTTATGGAAGAGGCAACTACCCTTGTCACCCCTTCAGGCAACAACTTGTCTTCTTTCTTTTCCCCCTAACACCCATGGATGACAAAGAAATTTTAGTCACAAAGGGGAAATCATTCAAGAAAAAATTTCCTCAAAGTGGGATGATGCAGAAAAGTGGCTCAATGAATAAAGGGGTGGGATTGCTGGGGGTGGAGGGGCAGCGGAAATAGTGACAGGAAAGTGAAAGAGGGAAGAGGCGGGAGAGAGCGAGGGGGAGGGTTGAAGAAGAATGACATTTCTTTATAAATTTGAAAATGTATAAGAGATATTTTTGTCCTAAAAAGATAGCTTAATCAACACATTGGTGTATGACTATCAAAAGCCGTTAATTTGGATGGATAAACTAACTATGCATTTTGGTTCAAAAATCACAAGGGGCTATGTGTTTATTTTTAAATCCGCTGGGGTCCACACATGGGTGTGGCTCAAACAACAAGGGTGTAAATAGAAATTTGCACTACATAATCACACCCATCATCCCATGGTATTACTTACTCATTACTCCCACGAATCTCGACCACAATCACATGGTCTCCCATCCCCCTAAATTAATCTGTAAATCAAACATTTGCATCATATACATACACATTGTCAACAATTTATTATTACGTTACCCAATTAATTCCCTTTTTTTGGGGGTTAGGAAACTTTTGCTCTTCTTTTCTTATCTTCTTTTTTCTTTTTTTTGGGTTCAGGCAAGGGAACTTGGTACTTTATTTTTGGATACTGCTTTGAGGGAAGGTTAATTTTTAATGAGAATAAACTACTAATTTTTTTGATGCTATGGCTTGAACAACAAGGGCTTCTTTGTATGGAGTAGAATAGGGTAGCAATTTAATTAAATTGATAGGCTTAATTGAAGAGGGTTTTGAATTTGCCCACTATTTACAATGATTTGATTTAATGATATGCATATACGTTCTTGTTTTCAAGAATATATTTCTTTATTTAATTATAAAGTATAAGGGCTACTTTTCTTTTCACTCTCATGAGTTTCTTACTTTATTTAATTGTAGAGATGTGCTATCACACAGCGAAAACAATCACAAACCCTAATCCTAATCAAAGAAGCATCGGCAAAGAATGTGTTAAACAACACAAAAACAAAACAAAAATAAATAAATAAACGAAAAAGAGTACCTTTCAGCTCGAGAATTACGCTTCTCTTGTTCGGATAGCTGAACAGGCATCCCGAACCGCTCGGCCCTGCGGATCTTCTTCTTGGTATCGGAAACATCGCTTTCGTCGTTGTTCTTGACGTCGGTTGAAGCTTCGGTGACAGGGGAGTCTTCGATGGTCTTAGACTCGTCGATCGAAGCTTCGTTGCTAGGAGGATCTGAGGGTGGCTGGTCCTGTAGTTGTTCTGGGTCAGGGGTTTTACTAGGGTTTTCCTCTTTCTGCGTGGTTGGGATCGGGATCGGGATCGGGGTCGCGGTCGCCATTGATGTAGCTGATAACTGATGTGATGACAGAGAGACAGAGAGAGAGGCGAAGGAGTTGGGTTGGGTAGCTAATCTGAAACCCTAGGGGGAACAAGTGAGAGAAGCGTGAAGACAGAACAGTGGAAAGGTAGGTTAACCGACTACCGGATATTTGCCTGCTGCGAGATGCTCTGGATTTCACAATTCTTTTGGGACAAATTACATTAATACTCTTTATATTTTATCTCTTGTATCACTTAAGTTTCTAAATTTTTAATTTGCTTGATTTTAATCTTTTGTTTTTAATTTTGTTTCATTTTAGTTCAATCAATAACCTTTGAACAGAAAATAGTCATGCGCACAATATGTGATCAACTTTGAGGGGCAAAACAGACAATTCAATCCTAACTATTTCCTATTTTATCTCTGCAGCACCCTTTGTTTTCCCCTCCTCCTCTACCGTCTATCATCAATCTCACTCCACCACTGCCACTGCTAAACAACACCACCATCACCATCCGCCACCAAACAACACCTTCTTCTATCCAATCCCGACACCACCTGTTTCCCCATTTTAGTCTAACCATGACAGTCACCCACATTATTTTCCTCTTTCAGCCTAACTGATCTCTCTCTCTCTCTCTCCCCATTCCTTAGCCTCCTGTCGTCTTGTTTCCCTAACCTCTATCAGCAACTTTTCGCTTCATTCCTTCTTTCTTACCAATAGTAGTGAACCCAGAATCATCGTTGTTTGAAACGAACAATCTCTGTAGAGACTTGACTTTATCATCAAGTCCATAAACCTTGGTTTCATCAACAAATCGATCTCTCTACCGAAAAACCTCTATTTTGGTATCCAGTGAGATCGATTCGTGGGTCGATTGTTGAGAAATTTCACTATTTAATGAACCCATATTGGTGTTTCTATCAACAGACCCTTGAATTTTCCTTTGTTGCACCCAATTCGAAGCCACGCCATTGTCTCTGTCTTGAAGGTTGATCCGATCTAAGTTGGAAGCAAACTTGAAAGTGGAAATTACATTCTTTGATTGTATGTGGTACTCGGTTAAGAGATTGTTGAGGTTGTAGAGCTTTTCTCGGTTGAGTTTGGCGATGGTTAAAGGTGGTGTTGCGATGGTGGTGGTGATGGGTTAGAGCAATTCCTTTAATTTTTGAAACTTGGTAGAGAGGCCGAGGCCAGCTATTTTTGTTGGTAAATGGAGTTTGGGTGAGACTACTTCTTCGATAACATCGTTTAGTCTGGCTTCTAGATTCTTCTCAATCTCATCACCCATTTCAACAAACACTAAGATCTCTCGCTCTCTCTCTCTCTCTCTCTCTCTCTGTGAAGGTTGTAAAAGAGAAATTAAGTGGGTAGTGAGATGTCCATATTGCCATTGAACAAGAGTCATGCGCGTCTCACTTGTTTGTTTTCCGTCAACAATTTTAACCGGTGTTAACAATTAGACTAAAATGATACAAAATCAAAAATTGAGAGTCAAAATCGAGCAAATTGAAAACACAAGGACCAAAGTGACACAAGAAGTAAAGTACAGGGACTGTAAGTGTAATTTGCCTTTCTTTTTTTTAAGGGAATGGCTTCCCTCCAATCCAATCACAGACTGAAGGGTACTGTTGGGCCTATGAGGGCCCACCATGGGTCCCGTTTTGATAATCCGAATTGTTCAATGTGTAAAACTCATCGAGTGTACACCTGTAAAAAATCACATTGATCAGATATCGATAGCTATTTGATCAAATCAGTTTTGTATGGAAAAAAAAATAGACGGTGAAAAATAAACGACTTACAAAAATCTAATTTGATCACATAGCTATCAAGTTCCAATCAATGTGATTTTTTGCAGACATATTGTACTCGACGAGTTCTACACATTCAACGGTTCAGATTATTGAAACGGGACCCGTAGTGGATCTACACAGGCCTAACAGTACCCTCTAGTCCAATCATAAATTGAAGGGAGGCCATTCCTTTTTCTTTTTTTTCTTTTAAGATCCATAATATTGCCATTTTAAAAGATAAAGAACACCTTAAACTTTCATATTACTTTAGATCCCTCAAAAACACGCATCTCTTCCCTCCAAAATTATTGAACTAAAATATCCTTACATTTTGGCCTCGTTTGGTAGGGGTGTCCGCGGTTCGATTTGGGACGATTTGCGGTTCGATTTGGACCCGCCCGCATCTATGCGGTTTGGAGAAAAGTCAACCCGCAACCGCCCGCAATGCGGTTCGCGGTTTGTGCGGATAAAGTTCGCAGATGTGCGGGCGGTTGCGGGCAGTTTGCGGATTGAATTTTTTTTCAAAAATTATTTTTAAACCCTTTTTTTTTCCTCTCATTTTGTCAATATTTATTTTGGACATTTTTCCTCATATTTTATAAAATGCTCCAACATTAATAATTAATGAATTAAAACTTATAAAAAAACTTATAAAATAAAAAAATACAATAAATTCAATTTGTAACCTAAACAAATCATTCAAAATCTACATTCATCATTAACTTGCATTCATCGTACATTCATCATTCATAGCCCAAATAAAAAAAATTCTACATTGAAAATTCTACATTCATCATTCCTACCCCAAATACAAAAAAAAAAAAAAAAGTAATTCTTCATTAACTTACATTCATCCAAAACCTAAATGCAATTAAAAAAAAAAAAATTGTTGTCAAACTTCATTCAATACAAACCCATGAAATAAAATAAAAACATTTCAATTCCAATCCTTCATTCACATGTTGTCAAACTTCATTCACATCCAATCCAACTTTCACAAATTCCAATTCCAATTCCATGCATTTGGTTGATGAAACCTACACAAAAACAAATTGAAAAAATATAAACTTTAATCTTCAATTATAGTAAAAAATGAAAAGATAAACAAATGTCTATATATTGCATCTCAGTATAGTAACAAAATGTGTTATAAAAAAATTACCAATGAGCAAATGGATATTAGAGATCAATTATAGTATCAACATTATAGGTTGAAGTTGAAGATGAGCTTGACTCCAAAGTACCTAATTAGGAGTCAACAAGAGAAGATTAATAAAACTCACATTAGAAAATGAACAATACAAATAAAAATGAAGATAAATAAATTCTCATTAACCCGAGCCATATTGCTCAAATTCCTCCACATCATCCATTGCCTTTCGAAGAGAAATTGGAAGGTTGTTTCGAAGCCAATTTTGAGTACATACAAGAGCTTCAATCATAGAAGGCGAAAGTGAACTACGAAATGGGTCAAGAATATGCCCTCCCGTACTAAAAGCCGACTCCGATGCAACAGTAGAAATAGGCATGGCCAACACATCCCTTGCAAGTTGTGATAACACCCTATATTTGGTTGCATTCACCTTCCAATAATCCAAAATCTCAAATGTTTGATTCTTTGCAAAATGTTCAACCTCGGATAAATATTGTTCCAATTCCGACTTAGATCCACTAGTGTATCGCCCCTCCAAATAGGAATTAAATTGGGAGTCAACTAAAGAATAGGGATCATCATCATCATCTTCTTCCACCATATTCACAACTTCACTCACACTTGAAAGTTTCTCATTTGAATGATAAAGTGTGACATAATGGCTATACAAACGACTCAAACAACTCTTAACCTTGTCTACCATCTCTTCCACCTTCCTATCATCTCCAAGAAATAAATTGGAAAAACAAAACTCTAAGTATGTCATTTTTTTGGTAAGATCAAGAACCACCGCAACATACAACAACAAATTGATTTTACTTCCATCCCCCCAATACTTGCTAAACTTTAGCTTCATAGTCTTTGCCATTGTGCTCAAAGTATCATCCTCCTCCAAAATTAATTGGTTAATTTTGCTTTCAATAACAAACATCTCTTTGTAAAAAGCATTGGAAGTAACAAAGAGAGACCTCAAAAATTTCTTAGTTGCAACATAAAATAATTTTAGAAACCTCAAAAAAATTCTACACTTTTTCCAATCCAACTCATTCAGACTTATTCTTATGCTACCATCAACATCCTTGAAATAAGGTTCAAAGTTGGAATCCACAAACTTCAATCGGTTAAAAGCCTTCTCATACTTTTCAGCGACCTCTAACATCAAATAGGTAGAGTTCCACCTAGTTGGTACATCTAGGCATACAAGAGCTTTTGAATCAAGTTTGAGTGTGGCCGCACATTTCTTAAAAACATCATGCCTATGAGGAGAAAACCTCGCATGTCTCACCGCAAGTCTAATGTTGGCAATAGAATCATCCATTTCTTTCAACCCATCACTCACAACGAGATTAAAAATATGTGCACAACAACGCATATGAATAAACTCATGTTGCAAAATAGTCTCTTTCCAATCTTTGGTTATCGTTTTCAAATATTGAATGGTAAGATTATTAGAACTAGCATTATCAACTGTTAAGGTGAATATGCTATCAATGTTCCACTCAATCAAACACCACTCAATTTTTCGACCCAATGTTTCTCCTTTGTGATCCTCAACTTGTTGAAAATTTATGATTCTTTTTTGAAGTTTCCAGTTATCATCAATAAAATGAGTTGTCAAACACATGTAACACAAATTCTGAATAAATGTCCAAGTGTCCGTAGTAAAGCAAATTCTACGACCCGTCATGGCCTTCTTTAACTTATCCCTTTCATTCTTGAATATGTTGAGCACTTCTCTAGATATGGTTTGACGAAAGGGAATTGGTGTGAATTTGGGTTGCATGACATTACAAAATCTTCTAAACCCAACACGCTCCACAAATCTAAATGGCAACTCATCAATGACCACCATCTCCGCAAGAGCCCTTTTACAAGTATCAAAATTAAAAATTGTTGCTACAACCTCAACACTCTCTTCATTTTGTTTCGGTTTAAGATTTAATGTTTGTTGACCATTTGTATCCCTATTTGGATATTCTTTACAATTAGGTGTATGACTCTTCAAATTGCTAGTCCCATGAAGTCTAGAGTCAGCCATATACTCTTTCTTACAATATTTACATACGACTCTACGCTTCACATCGGTCCCTACAAGCTTGTCAAAATGATCCCAAACTACGGATAGTGCTCTCCCCCCTCCACTCTCACTCTTTCTCTTTGGGGGTCTAGGAGGCTTAAGTTTAGGTTCAGGTTCGGGTTCGACTAAAAGGGGATTCATTTGAGAATTAGAGGATTCCGGAGGTACAAGATTGATTGCGGGAGATTGAATACTATCCTGCATTTAAACTGGATTACAAAAATACAGTCACAGATTCAATTTTAATTTTAATAACAGATTGAATTCCAAAATTATGCAGACACAGACAAATTTAATTCCAAAAATTAAATAACAGATTTAAATAACAGACAGATTTAATAATAGATTTAATTCCAAAAGTTAACAGATTGAATCAAATTAAATCAAAAATTAATTCACAGATTCATCACAGATTTATCACAGATTGAATTCAATACAGATTCATCACAGATTTAATTCAATCCAACACCATAGATTTAATTCAATCCAATACCACAAATTTAATTCCAAAAACACAGATCTGCTGTAATAAACAAAAAATAAATAAATAAACACAGACAATTTTCATACCAGATTCATCACAGACAATTTTCAAACAAAAAATACAGATTCAACACATTTTAATTTTAATTTTCATACCAGATTCATCACAGATTGAATTCAATTAAGGCTAGGCATAGGGGTGTTGAATCTATACAGATTCAATACAGATCCAATTTCAATATAGATTCAAAAAAAAAATTAAATCAAAAATTAAACAGATTTATGAACTGATTCAATACAGATTTATGAACTGATTCAATACAGATCAAAAATTAAACAAATCAAAAATCAAAAATTAAATAAAAAAATAAACAAATTTAATTTTAAAAATTAACAGATTTATGAACTGATTTAATATAGATCAAAAATTATTATGAACTGATTTATGAACTGATTCAAAACTGATTTATGAATTGATTCAATACAGATTTATGAACTGATCCAATCAAAAATTAAACAAATTTCTTTTCGTCATTTCAACTGATTCAATACAGATTTATGAACTGATTAAAAATAAAAAATTAACAGATTTATGAACAAAAAAAAATTAACAGATCTGATACGTTGCAAAATAAATCAAAGATCGGGGTGAGAGAGAGAGAGAGAGAGGCTTACCTATGATATGAGGTCGATCGGTCGTTTTTGCGATGAGAGAGAGCCGATTGGTGTAGATGCAAAACCAGAGACTAAGAGACTGTGAGATAAGAGAGTGAGGGAGATGCGATAGTGAGGGAGACGGATCAGAGATAGATCAAAGACAGAGAGATCTCATATGTTCGAAAAAAACCAAAGATCGGGGAAAGAGAGACATAGACAGAGACTGAGATTCAGAGAGGGGCTTTACCTGTGAGATGTGCGATGAGGTCCATCGGTCGATCTTGTGAGAGAGAGACTCGATCAGTGGGTGCATGCAGTGCGTAGATGAAAATCGCGAGAGTGAGAGTGAGAGACAGACCGAGAGGAGGAGAGGAGATAGAGTTCTGAGTGAGTGAGTGAGTTTGATTAGATTAGGGTTTTTCTTTTTTTGAACAATCAGATTTGAAGGGGAAAAAAATGAATTTTTTTGAACGGTCAGATTTAAAAAAAAAAAAAAAAAAAATGTTTTATGCGGGCGGATTGGGCGAGTGCGGGTCAAACCCGCAACCCGAAAATTATATAAAATCCAAACCGCACTCTACCCTAATGTGTTTGCGAAACCGCCCATACATGCGCGGTTCGGATCGGGTAGGGCGGTTTGGGCGGGTCGGATGACCCTATCCCCAACCCTATCGTTTGACATGTGTTTGTTTTAGTCTAAAACCCAAAAAGTTATTAAAAAAATCAAAAAGCCTATAATCTATACCAAAAAGTCAAATATTCAATTGTCTCTCCACTTTTCGCACATCTTTTCGTAAAAAATCAAAAACTCATTTCAAACATACTAGTTTTTTTTTACCTCATATTTTAGCCAAAAAGTTATTAAAATAGTTTATTCCCAAACGAGGCGTCTTTCAATTTTTGAAATTTTTCAAAACCTAAAAATAATTTTTGATTTAGATATCTATTTTCAACAAAAAAATAAAATTTTGGAATGCTCTTATCGAGATCTATCAAACACAATTCATGATGAATATGAAATTTAGAAAGAAAAAAAAATGATAAATTTTCACTGAGTTAGAAATCAATATGAAAGTAAATTTCTCGTATTACAATTGTAGAGAAATTTCAGAGAAAGTCAAATGTGTTAGAGAAAATCAACATGCAAGTCAATTTCTCTTACTACATTTACAGAGAAATTTCAAAAAAAATCAAATGTGTTAGAGAAAATCAACATGCATGCAAATTTCTCTAACTACATTTGCAGAAAATTTTTAAAGAAAATCAACATGACAGAGAAATTTCAGATATATATATCCAATGAAATTTCAGATTATAAGTGTGTAATGGCCAAAGAAGATTAACATGACAGAGAAATTTCAAATATAGGTCCCATGAAATTTCTCTGATTTAAGTGCAATGAAATTTCAAAAAAAAATTCTCTCTACGAATAATTTCTCTAGTATAGGTCCAGTGAAATTTTAGACAAATTTTATCCAAATTTCTCTATGAATAAAAATTCAGATTAATTTTACCTAGTTTGTCACGACCCGCTCCCCATACCCAAGGGTTAAATATTGTGATGGCCAGTAACTGAAGTTACCTTCGGCTAATTCTTAAACAAATTAATAAACACAAGCGAAAATAATATTTAAGTGAGGGTACCAAAATAATTATTGGAGCTTCTATTATTATTACAAAATTTATTGACAAAAAATGCCGATATTTGCATATAAAAATATCATGAAAATGTTGTGTGTGTCTATTCTACAGCCCCGCATCTAAGATTTTTTAAAAGCTATTTCTGAATTGCATTGTTTCCTGAAAATTGGTAAACAGCTATAAATACATGGCAAAGTGAGAAATATTATGCCAAGAGTATAAGGGACACAAAATAACCATGGATAGTTATGTAACTAAAATATTTAAGATCACTTGGTCTGAACGAATAATCATTTAAGTAACAAAACTGAGATTATGTAAATAAATAATCAAAACCACGGTACCAAACATAACAGAACATGAGTGACAGTCAGAACAGAGGTACGAATTCAATAGGTAGCTTGTACAGATTATAGAGATGGCTCCCATAATAGTGTATCATTTATCTCCACACAGTAGTTTGCTCTGCACAAACCAGAGGTCAATAGATCCATGACGACAGAGGGTCACAAAGTGACCAAACAGAGGCCAATAGTTATTTAAGTCCTCCAAGGCAGGAGACTCCCGTGCTAGTACGTACAAACATAATTGTATATAAGGTCATAGTCAAATAATCATTAAAAGTTAAACAGACATATCCATGGGCTTCATTTTAAGCAAATAAGGTTCAAAAAATAATTCACGTAATTAGAATATTAATATAATTTATAAAACATAAACTTGTATGTAATAATTTATGATAAGTCAAAACATACGTAAAATATATTATGATGACTCAAAATATAATATAACTCACCTTAACTTTAATACCTCACACTTTCTTTCCACTATCAAAAGCCTTCTTTACTTTTAGTATTTCCTTTTCTTTTCTTAGTTCCTTTTCATTCCTTTCTCTTTTACTCGTTTTCTTTGCATCCTGAGCAAATCCCTCCGTCATATAGAAAGGCAAGCGTGGGCACCAAGTCACACGGTTGCTCATGCGTCTCATCCCTATTCCTTAGCTATTAATTCATGCTTATCTTGATCCCCTTCTCTCTTTTTTTTTTTTCTTTTTTTTTAATAATAATACATAATCTGTTATACTTTATTTCATATTTTATTTTTATAGAACATTTAATTAAATATTTAAGATTCTTCTTATTTATAATTAAATAATACTAATATAAAATTTAAGAAATAATTTAAATTTTCGAGTTGTTAGATAGTATAAGTGTGATAACCCCACTACGTATAATAATTAACATTTAATTAATTAAGGGGATTTGGATTTTAATTGTGCATTATTTTGGTTCAAGTTGAGAGTTGAGGGAATTATTCGATCTAATTCGTATATGATTTGGTTAAGGATTTATGTGAGAATTATAAATTGAAAGCCTAAATGACTTAAGAATGTGAAATTGATAAGTTAAATCAGTTCAATTTCAAATATTAAATCATACGGGAGTTTAAATAAATATTTGATTCAGTTTAGTATAATTAATATTTGATCGATTGGGCCCGAATTAGAATTAATTAAGTTATGAGGATTAGTAATTAAGATTATTATAAATTTAAATTTACTTATGAGGTGTCTAATTTGAATATGTAATTTATTAACAGCAATTTTGAATCTGATAAAAAATTGAAGATTTAAATAATTTGGGAAACCAAATTGATGATGACAATAAGTTTAATTTGATATTTGCGATCTTGAGCATTCAAGACATGATTTCTGACTCAATGAAGATTAATAAGCTAATAATCAACATAAATTAGTTGGTTAAAAAATAAGTCACTGATTTAGTAATAATTGATTAAGAAATTAAGTAAAAAATCGATCTATTTGGAAAAGAAAGATTTAGTAATGAAAGAATATGTGAAATGGAAAACAGAAAAGGACAAGAAAAGTTAAGTTTGATCAATGAAGTGATATTGTGTTTCAATGTGTATCTGTTATGTATTGGATAGGCCACGCGCTATGGTCCATCTGATCTATCTATGGAGCTATATGTGAGTAACAATCTTATAAAAATATGTTTGAATTATAATTATTTTTTAAATTATAAAATGAATAATGCTATATGCACCAATTAGTGAACTAACTAGTGTACCAATTGATGATTTGACACAATTTAAAAGATTTTTGATATTTGTAATGTGATTAATGAGTGGAATCAATAATAATGTCATAACTAGTGTTGGTACACTGGTTAGTACACTAATTGATGCATGTAGTACCACCGTTATAAGATGCTTTATTTATGGGAAATGATATTTTCTGACTGATTGAATGATTGTCTTGTTTTCTAAACTATATTCCTGGCATCCTTAGCATCTGTTACCGCTACTGTTTACCATTACTGTTACTGTTACTATTACAAAGATCTCTATCAGTTCCAATTTTTGGAACTACTATTTACTGAATTGATGGCCATCACATATGACTATTCCGGTCTTTTAACACCTACTATACTAGGGGTGTACACGGTCCGAATTAGTTCGGTTCTGAGAAAATCGAAGAACCAAACCAATCCTAACGGTTCTGTGATTTTGAGAACCAGACTAAACCATTACACTTGTAAAATTAGACCAGAACCAAACCGAAATAACAGTTCAGTTGCGGTTTAGTTCACGGTTCAAAAATTTCTATTTACAAGAATAAATTGTTAATGTTAGCAAAATAATTACTCAAACTGATTATATTTAACTCATGATAAAAACTAATAATAATAAGGCATTACTTAACATTACATATCTATATCATCATAATATCATTAAAATTACAAAAAACCAATTAATAAAAATAAAACTTGATATGATAATATTAAATATTATATATATATATATATATATATATCTTATTAATTAACACTTACGCATGGTTCAAGAACTGCTGTTGTTTATTAAATATTAAATATTATATATATATATATTTATATCTTTTAATATTCGGTTCGGTTCGGTTCGGTTTGAACTGTGATTTTTTCATAAAATTCATTAACCGAACTGTTTTTACAGCTCTCAATGTTTCTTGGACCGAAACCAAATCGGTTCTTAATAGAACCGAATCGAACCATACGGTTCGGTCTAGTTCGGTCCGGATTACCGATTTGAACGAATTTTTGAACAGCCCTATACTGTATTATTCTGCTAATGGATGTACTACATATGATTGCTACGATTTCAATATGATTTGACATGTTATGAGATACTGATTTGAGAAATTGATTCACTGATGAAATTGACTGTTTTAAATTATTGAAAAGATATTAGTCACTACCCCTTTACACTGTTGTAATTCATTGGACTCCAGCTCACTGTATTATTTATGTATGTAGGTGATCAAGGGCGTGACTAGGCTTAGAGGCGTTTGTCCGGAATCTGTTTTTGTCAACCAACCTATGTGCCTCCTGTGGAGGTTCCGAATATGTCAAGTAGTCAAGACTATGTGATTAAAGTTTAAGTTTTTGTTTATTCTGTATATAGGGTTAAGTCCCTTTTGTCTCATTCGTATATATGATGATTCAAGAATGATGTAATAATATATATGTATAAAAAAAGTTTAAATATTTCCTGTCTCATGTAAGTTTGTACAGCTTAATGGACAATTTATGTTTGTATTTTGCTTCTGCTAGCCCCTAATAATTTGATTTATGTTTAAGAGGCCTTCGGTAATCTACGGATTACTGGCCGGTTACGATGCTAAACCTATAGGGGCAGGTTTAGGTCGTGACAAAAAGTTTAGAGAAATTTCTGGTATGGGTACAGTGAAATTTCTGGTATAGATCTAAAGAAATTACTTGGTATAGTTTTAGTGAATTTTTCTGGTATAGGTTTAGAGAAATTTCAACAAATCCTCCAAATTGATGAGTTTATTGTTGTTTATGATCACTCACTCCTTATCCTTTAGCAAATAGATCAAAGACTCATCCTCATGGCAGTGGATAAGGTAAATGGGGCAGACATAGCAACGAAGGCGGTGGAAGAGGGTTTGGAACTTAGCATTGAAGACATGAACAAGGCCGACAGTGATGAAATAGTTGTCAGAGAAGAAGGAAGTGGCGGTGTTGGAGAATGAGGAAATAGTGAATTTGGGTTCTAGGGTTTGGGAAGAGAAAATTGTGAGGTGGTGGAGTGATCCAAATTTGTGAAGAGGGAGAGAAAGAGAGTAGAGTAGATAAATAAAAAGACAGTGCCGAAATGGGAGTCGGCGACGATGATGAAGTGGTCGTTGAAGTGGAAGGAGGCAGAAGTGGCAGTGTTAGAGAGTGAGGAGATGATGGATTTGGGTTTTAGGATTTGGGAAGAGAGAGATGAGAGAGATGGATGAGAGAGAAGAGAGACCCAATATGTAGAGAAAGAAGAGAGAAAAGAGTAGAGTGATGGTAAAGTTGGTATTTTTTTTAAATAAAATAAAAGAAAAGGATGTGAGGGACCTTGTCTAACAGAAAAAAGTCTTGTGGATCTCTCATACTATCCAAAGTTAGAGAGGGATGCTAGACTAATTTTCCCTTTTTAAAATTATCTTGCTAGATTAGAAGAATATAAAAGTAAAAAAAATAGTAAAGATATATATATATATATATATATAAATAACTAAACACTAAGGCCTTGTTTGGCTAGAGGCTACTTGGCTAAAATATTCAATAAAAACAAAATAGATTAAAATAGCTAATAAGATAATATGTTATATCTAACCCATAATCATTTCACTTTTTCTCTCACAACCATTAAATCAACTATAAAAATAAAAAATAAAAAATCAACTATCATCCTAGACACAACTTTGTTGGCCAAGTTAAAATAGACAACTAAAATAACCTATTTCCAAACGAGACCTAAAACAAATTTCTTTTTCTTTTGTTTGATTTTTTTTTTTTTTTTACATTTTTATTTTAAAAATATTTCAGACTTCATAGACTAAAAAGCAGGGGCGATTATAGGTTGAACAAAGGATATGACTTCATTTTTATTTATATATTTTATATTTAATATATATGATAATTAGTTTATTTTTAAATTTTAAATACCCATATGATAAATAATATTTTTAATTAAAATTGTGATGTTCACAGATGTTACCCCATGTTCTGTATTTCTAACACACACAAACTAGGAGTTTAAAATCGTCAAAATATTCAATTAACTTGTCAATTTTAATAATAGACGGGTTGATAGCTTATAAAATTCATAACTCACCAAGACCGACTATGTTGATATTTCACCTTATAATTTATCCAAAACAACCCATACATGTACCTTTAATTGTTTCTCGCAATTTGAAAAACGCAAGGTGGCATGGTGCGACCCAAACCCACCCTTATCAAAGGACAATCCATGAAAATATGAAAGAGAAAAAAAAATTCTAACCTAAAAGAAATTTCTTCTAATCATATCTTATCACACCATTTATTAAAATTGTATCCTCACAGTCACAAAAAAAATTCTCTACATTTGTTATATTGATTATTAAAAATACTTTTATATATGGACGTGTGAACAAAAAAAAATTAGTGGCACATTTAGAAGCTCCCCTAGCAAGTTTAGGGCAGCAAAAAAGTTGTGAATGATACGTATCGTAACCATCCCAATGTCAATGGAATGAGTTTTGAGCAATGTTTTAAAAATCGGACCGGTGAATGAACCGAAAAAATGATCGGGTGGACGGGTCACCGGTTCAACCGTCAGGTTGAACCGGAATCGAACCGTGACGTCATAAATATATTAAAATTATATTTAAATAAAAATATAAGTAATAAAATTATAAATTAAAAATTTTAATAATCTTAAATATTTCTCTTAATACTTTTTTTTATTAAAAACTATAAAAATATATTTAAAAATATTATTAATTTTCATTTTGGAAGAATAAATCAAATATTTAATATTCCTTCCATATGATTTTAATTCAAACACTTTGATTGAAAGAAGAGCAAAATTTTTGGAGGGATATCAAATTTTAAGTTTCTCTCCAATGAATTTGATTGAATCCCATATAGATTTCTTGAGTTTTCTTGGTAGAATTTTTTTCTTATAAATAGATGGAAGCTTTCACAATAATTTCAAACTCTCAATGGGATTCCTCACAAGAGGAGACCCTTAAAAGAGAGTTTCCAATTAAATTTTTATTATATATAATATATATATATATATATAAAATAAGAAAGAAAGAAAAGAAAGAAAGAATAAAAAAACAGGAAAAAAAAAAAGGGCCAGACCGGTTCGATCAACCCGTGATCGGGTCGACCAGTTCACCGGTTTTCAAAAAATAGCCCGGTTTTTTCAATTGGCCGGTTTAAGAGGGTTGACCGGGTCGGAACCCCATCTGGTCACCGGTTCAACCGGTTGAACTAGCCAGTCCGGTCCGATTTTTAAAACCATGGTTTTGAGTTTCTTAATAGAGTAAGAGCCTAACCAAGTTCAAGTGTGGTAGATAGAAAGTAACTTGACCTACTTAGGCCTCGTTTGGGAACCACCCCATTTAGTCAAAAAGTCAAAAAGTTACTAAAAAAGTTAAAAAGCCAACAACCCATACCAAAAAGTCAAAGATTCTCTTTTCTCTCTACTTTTTGCACATCTTTTCGTAAAAAGTCAAAAAGTCATCCCAAACATACTAATTTTTTTTAACTCATATTTTAACAAAATAGCCAAAAAGTTACTAAAAATTAGTATGTTTTCAAACGAGGGCTAAACAGTATTTCAAAAATATACATGATTTTTTACATATGTAAATGATCTTTTATGATTTTATTATTTTCTATTCTACGTTCTTTGGATATCACACTTCTCTTTCCGTTTATTTCCTACTACATATCAATGCCAAATAATGTTAGTTTAACATTTAAATTTGTATAATTGGACTCTTATGAGTTACATTCTTAAAATTCGATGTTGAAAATATAAATTAAAAAGCTAATTAAACTAGCAATTAGTTAGGATTAGGAAGATACGAGAGGAATCATTAACGATCTACACCCACATGTTGTCATTCTAGATTCATGTCAAGTCATTTGATAAGAGTCCCTTGCATTTAGTTGGAACTAGCTATTGTTGAGAGCACTAAAAGTAATGCTCTAATAGCACCATTAATGATGTGACAGTAGCCCCGCCCACTGCTTATGCCTTGTTTTTTTTTTTTTTGTATTCCTAATACATTAGTGCTATTAGTAGTATTCTTATTAGTAGTATTCTTTTTAGTAGTATAAATCATTGTTGCTATTGCCACATACAAATCTAATTAAGCTACCGAGGAGTTATGATTAGGTGGGTACTAGAGTAATCATTAATTAAGGACAATAATGGAGTAGGTAAGTCTCTTGATCTATGCCCACATGTTGGCATCCTAATTCATGTTAAGTCATTTGATAAGACACCCCAACAAAAACAGATTTTTACGGCCCGCATTGCACGCCATAAAAATCCCTATGACATGCAACGTAATGTTATATTATAACCAGTCATAAAAAATCATTCACTTTCAACGGCATGCCATAGTACCCCATCAGATCTTGCGCGTCGTTTTTACTTTTTCTACGACTACTTTTGCACGCCGTTAATTGTGAACATACCACGGTGTTTATAGAATGCTGTGGAATATGTCATATAATGGCCTAATTTGCTTGTTGTAGAATGTGCGTTATTTAAAAAAAAAAAAATTAACAAGTTCTATTTTGACTTGTTTTGTACAATGTAACAAACATTACAAACAAGCTTCATAAAATATCAATCCACTACCAAAATATTGTTTCAAGCATAACAAATAAACTATATCCATAAATTATGAATATTCAAAAATTGTCAATATATACATTCCAAACATCCAAAAACTAAACTTAATTCAAAACTATCTAAAAAGAACTATCATTAAATTTTAATTGTTCAAAAAGTTCTAAACTATCCAAAAACTATGTCATATATAAGTTTCTAAACAAAAGGCACATTGATTTTGACATGATTAACCCATACTTTCCAACACCCAGGCCAAGAAGCTCCATTCTCTAGATTGTCTTGGCTTCAATCACAAACTTTGATTCCGCTACCTAATCACAACACAAAGAAATAAATCAATAATAATAAAATGCCCAAAATCCATTCAGTGAGACATTTTCACAAACACCCACATTGCGTATTTAGCAATACAATATCACATACTTGGAAGTCTAAGAGAAGGGGCACTTGGGTCTCACAACATTAAATTTTGAAAAATAAAAAATAAAAAATGGAGAACAAAGTAAGTTATTTGACAACTCTAATATGGAAATCCAGTCGTTAGATAGTGCATGAGGCCTTGATAATTGCAAGATTTCTGCACCTTGGGACACAAGTAGGAATAAAATCATAAAGTAAATATAGAGGCATACAAAAAATCTGAAATATGGTCAGCAAGTGCATTCTTTAAATATAATAGTAGCTCCACAGTTCCCAAAATGATTTCCAGCCTTGATAGAATGAAATCAATAACAAAGAGATCTCAATAAAGGTAGAATAAATGTCTAGAGTCTTTCTTCCATCATCATACTATAAACCATGTTTAACTTACAAATTCAATGGAAAAAGTGATGATCATAACTACGCAAATTGAAATTTAATTTAATAATTTAAGAATGGCATCTAAGGCATACCGGTTCAAGCTTATTAGGAATCCCAAGTCGAGTTTGCTGATTTGCAAAGAAGAAAACTATGTGTTCCCACTGGTTAGAAACATTGTCTTTCTGCCCAATACAAAAAATTGAGCTATGAGATCAATAAATTAAAAACAAGATTGTTTTGTTAGAGGCTTGTCAAAATATTGAAAAGCCATGTAAACAACCAACTAGAACCATAGGACATAAAGCATAAATTTTAGAGATTATTAAAACAAGTTACATCTGTTAATGCTTCAGCTCTTTGTCCTCATTATAAGAGGTGGTTATTGAAGAAAATGGGGAGGAAGACCAAGGCACCATAAGCCACTAGAAAGATAAGACAGAAAGAAATAAAAAAACGAAACCAACAAAACCTAGTAAACATTATACTAACTGAAGAAATTCCCTCCAAAATATGCTATAAAAACACCTTATATATCTATTTACCTATACAAGAACAAGCTATAACACTATTATTCTACCCTAAAAAAAGATTCGTCAGCAATACCAACTCAAACAAATAAGGAACAGGGCAAATCTGAAATTTCTTATGAAGCATGTTTACCATCAAAGATTGAAGTTTTGAAATAATTTTGAGTATTTATTTTTGTGTATTATAATCATAGTTGTCAAATTGGGATTCGAATCGTTAATCGAAATGGCCTTGTACCGAATCGCGAATTGTAAAGATTCGGTCATTTTTTCTAAATTACTTTAAAAAATATATATATTTACACATTTGGATATTATATCTTATGAATATGAAATATTTAAACTTAAATAAATGAAAATGTTGTTTTGAATGATGATCATGTAGTTTGATAGGTAAGAAATTAATAAAAGTTCCTAAGTGTTGTATCCCAAACTAGGGCCAGCCACATGAATCTTTTTCTCAACTCTGCTATCTCAATGACTATATGCTCAATTAAATTAAGTAAATTCATATCATTTTTAACCATATGCTCTGTCAATGACCCATCTGGATTGAAGCCCAAGTCATTGGTAAGAGCACTATCACAATGTTTATATGCATGTCAATTATCGTAAGAACGTGGCTTTAATTGAATCACAATTATAAAACAAAAACCACAATAAGATGCACAAAATCATAACAGGATAATGACAGAAAGTACACAAACAGTTAAATGAGCATAAAGCATGTAAAAGAGAAATGTAAGTATAATTTATTTTTCTTCCTTTGTGAAAATTCCCGGTAGGTATTATAAAAAATACATAACCACTCATTTTGTATCTCACCAAATTTTACTATTTTAAGTTAGAAACTAATTGCAAAACAAGATAGTTCTCTTTCGCTTCATTTCTTATCATTTCTCATCAAATCATGGACACATCCATAGAACCCGTTAAACCCATAGAGCTATGCTCTTTTACAATTCAAAGCTTGTCTCATAACTTGCACAAAATATAAACCCATAAAAAATGTAATAGAATTACCTAGAAGAAGAAGCATGTGAAACTATCATCACTAAATCTCCATCATTCACACTAAGACCACTCAATTTCTCAGCATTGCTCATCTCCTTCCCATTATAAAGCAGCTATTGTTGCTGAATCGACACTTGAGTCTACTTACAAACCAAACACCATAAATCTCAATCCTCTCATGTGCGCGCGCGCGCGCACACACACACACATGCATATATAAAGCGAGAAATTGATCTTACCTCGACCTCAAGCAGAGCTTTCAAGTTCTCAACCTGTCATGAGATCAAAATTCACATTCAAACAACTAATAATCGCAAAAAAATGAAATTGAACTAGGGTTTTGGAGATTATAGATTTGTCAGATTCCTCAATTTTACACAAGAAATTTAAAGCTTTCAAAATCAAGACAGAGAGCATGAAGAAATGCATATGATAAGCAGACAATCGTTTAATATAGAGAATGTAAGTCCAAATTCCAGCCATAGAAGTGAAAATCAAGAAGAAGAAGAAGTAAATCAAAGGGAGATTAGTTTTACCAGCGGACAAGTAGTCGCGGCGATTGGATTTGGAGTCGATGTGGTGCATTTCAGATCGAACATTCATGGAGATTTCGAGATTAGGGCCGCAATTGCCGAAGATGAGAGTTAATAGACTGGGATTGGTGAGACTGATTTTGGAGAAGTAAAAATCGAAGGTTTGGAATTTGTCGAAGGTGAAGACGAGTTTGATGAAATTGGATTTGAGAGGGCATTTGAGATCGCCCTCGACGATCTGTTCGAGGATGTGAAGCTAGGAATCGCAAGAGGAGAGAAAAAAGCTGATTTGGGAGAGATCGGGCTTGAGAACCAGTCTTGACAACGAGGATGATGATGAAAAAGTGGAGATTCGTAGTGGGTTTTGAAGGTTGGGTTAAAGCTTAAAGCCAAGGTTGGTACTGACTTGCAATTGCATAGTTTTGAGTCCAACTCAGGGTTGATTTTGTGTGATAGGGCTGAGAGTTGGGGCTTTTGATTATTATTTTCTTCTTTTTTTTAATCTTTTGGTGAATTGGCGTCAGAAAATTTCATTTTGGTACGTTTTTTTTTTGTCGTACCTTTCACGACGTGCATTATGCGTCGTAAAAAGGTAATAATACTTTTAACGGCAGCCGATGTGTGCATCGGTCAAAAGTGTAATATTTTTAACGGCGGACGTTGTGTATGTTGTGGGAAGTGCAATACATTTCACGGCTGGCGTATGTATGTCGTGTATAGTTGATGTATTAATGGCATGCCATATGCATATCGTAGAAAGTTTTACTATTTACAACAAACATTGCAAGCCGTAAAAAATCATCGTTACTACCATTTACGACCCACGCAATAGACATGCCATGGTTGAAAAATTATTTATGACATGCAAAAAAAGTAAGTCGTAAAAGTGATAAACCACGGCTTGCATTTATTGTATGTCGTTGATGTGGTGCCATGAAAACCCAGTTTTGTTATAGAGAGTCCTTTGCATTTAGCAATTTATTGTGTGTTATTTAAGTGGTAAGAGTCTTTACTAAATTTTGTTGGAAAATTGGTTCTTATAGGCTTATTTTGGGCCAATTTTGAGCCCAAAATTGAGTGGGTCCCACAGGTCTTTTGAGGTGGGTCCAAAGAGGTGACGTGTTCCTTGCCGCATGATAAGTCACACGGTTGAGATGGTTCATCAAAACCATTTATGAGTGAATAAGAGATTGACATCGTTTTCGGGTTCATGGAATGGACAATTAAAGAATTAAATGTGCGTTTTCTTGTAAGACTTGTCCCACATTGAAACTTGAAGAGAACTTATGTGTGTATATAAGTTCTAGGTGATAACACTTGGGTAGGGCCCTAAGGGGCACCCCAAGTTTGTAGAAGAGAGAAGTTATGGACAAATGAAACCTTGGCTCAAACCACCACACGCACGCCGCCGCCGCTATGCGCGGTTGTAAGTCGGGTCAGTTCAAATATTAATTTTTTGGACAAAAATTTATTTGAATTTTTCCAGAAATTCTTAATGAAATTAAATTCTAATTTTGTGCCAAAATTGAATTTAATTTTATGTTCAAATTTTACCTTCTTCAGTCTGAATTCCCAACAGAAAACTGCCGGACAAATTTAGACAGCTTTATTACAGAAACTGCTGGACAGATTCAGAACAGTTGTGTAACTGCAACAGTTACCAAATCTGTCCAGTTTTCAAATTTGAATATGTTCAAGGGTTTTGCACCTGTTCAAGTTCAAAAACATACCTGTTCGAGCAGATTGTTTGCCTATAAATAGAGGCCATTTCCAGCAGTCTTTGGCAAACGAAAACAATCTGAAAAACATCTAGAAAAAATATGTTCCTTTCCCATTTTGCTCTTTCTTTGCATAATTCTTCATATTAAATTTTAGGGAATACTTTGAGAGTATAGATCACAGGTTTTGTTAGCCATACAAATTGTTTGGAGTGCTACTACAATTTGTGAAGATCATTGTATCCTGAGAAATAGACGCCATTTGTCCGTAAGTACCGTAGCAGGACAAATTTATCTTAAGGATAGAGTGTCACACATTCGACTTAATCTTTTAAATATTTATTCGATTCGGTAAAATAAAGGGGAAAACACCAATAAATCTCAAATTTGGGAATGTTAACCCATTTAGTCCTGAAGGTTTTTTGTTGGACTAATAGGTCCTATTTCCCGATAAGCTTACTATAGGTCTTTTTATGATTTCCCTTCTTTTCAAACATTAAACATTATTCATCAAATATCAAATATTAGCAACGTCAGAATTATTCGTATAATGTCGGTGAATACATTAGCAACGTTAGAATTATTCATCAAACATCAAACATTAGCAACGTCAGGATTATTCATTAAACATCAACCATTAAATATTAGGATTATTCGTCAAACATCAAACATTATTCATCAAACATCAAACACAGATTCTCAACCATTAAACATTAGGATTATTCATCAAACATCAAACATCATATTTATTTTTAAAAAAATTGAAACTATTGCTCGAGATCCATCATCAAATTCATTAGAACATCAGATCTATCAGGTTTATCAGATTGTGGGCGTTTGTGGGTGTTTCATCAGATTCATTAATTTGAAACATCATCAAAAATCGGAACCGAACAAGGCAGACTTCGATCACCACCGACTTGGTATCGCCAGATCTGGTGATGGAGACACTGAAGACGATGGCGGGCAGCCAGGTGGCGCCGGAAAGGAGGACCGGTTCGCCGTCGAAGGAGAGGGATAGTCGGTCGACAGAGTCGTCCCAGATTGGGGTTTTTTGGGCGGTGATGATCTGGGTTTTGGATCCTACTAGCGATCGCAAAGAGAGAACCAGAGCAACATCTTGATGATGTCCTGAAACCATCGGATCAACTTCTTCATCGTTTTTCTTGCGAGAGAAACACAGATTCTCAGGCACCAAACACACAGAGAGAGAGAGA
The DNA here is from genome assembly GCF_055761805.1 of Camellia sinensis. NCBI lineage: Eukaryota > Viridiplantae > Streptophyta > Magnoliopsida > Ericales > Theaceae > Camellia > Camellia sinensis. The sequence continues at coordinate 60,437,235 of NC_138970.1, forward strand.
GAGAGAGAGAGAGAGAGAGAATGTGTGTGTGTGTGTGTGTGTGTGTGTGTGTTGTGGCAATAAAGGGAGAACGTGAGTTTGGTGAAGGTAGAGAAAGGGATCTGATCGAGCATGTTCCATTACGGCAATGGGAAGGCTTGATGTGGTTTTGATGATGATGTTGTGATGTTTGATGTTGTTTTGATGATGATGTTTGATATTGTTTTGATGATAATGTTGTGATGTAAAAAACGACTAAATGGTTTATAAAAAAACACTCAGGACTAGATAGAGTAACATTTATCAATATGGGACTTATTAGTAATTTTTCCTAAAATAAATTTGATAAATAATTTATTTTATTTGTTTGATTTGTTTCATTATTTATTTTACACAGAATATTGTTCTAACAAATTTAAGGTCTAAAGTTTGAGTCTCACCCCTCTCATTTAATTAATATATTTTTTTAAATAGAAGAATGAGGGTAGGGGAAATGTGACATAAGGTGGAGGTTTGGACACAGGCAAACCATATATTTTCTAAAATAGACCATATATTTTTTTAGAGATAAATCATACAAAATAAAAAATGTTATAATTCTTAGATTGATCTAAAAATATTTCATGAGTGATATTCCTACAAAATAAATTATTCAGATTATCGAAACGGGATCTGTGGTGGCGTCACATACCTTAACATAATGGTCAAGTTCATATTTGAAATTAAAAGAAAAGGTAAGTTACAAATACGCCTCCTAAGATTTGTTTAAAATACGAATTGCTTCCCGTGATTTTGAAATTATATCTTGTGTCTTTAAGTTTTTAATTACATAACAAATAACTCCTTATATTAATAAATTATTAAGTCAATTAATGTTCTTAATAATATCATAAATATATTTTAATTAACAATTGAAGTAACTTTATTATTGTATAGAAGAGCAGTTAAGAATTTTATTTTTTCTATTAATTTTGTTAAATAAAAAATTAAAATAAAAAGTATTTATAATTCTTAAAATTACAAAAACTAATATGGTGTATTTATAATTTACCCTAAAAGAAATTCAACCCTAAAATGTAAACTTAAAATTTATCTTGTTAGAGGGTCAATTTTTATTTATTTTGTTGGTTGTTGTTGTTGTTTCCTCTTGTTTGGCAAAGATTAAAATTGAATTTTTAGGTAAAAATTCACAAAAAAAAAAAAAGGCTAAAATAATTAATAAAACAAAATATCACATTAAATTTATAATCATTTCATTTTTTTTTTCACAAATATCACATTTAATTATAAAAAAATTCAAAATTTTTATTAAATATAAAAATTTTAACTTATTAAAATAATCAAAAATTAAAATAACTTATTAAAATAGCTATCTTTCCAACCATGGCCAATATTTTAGTTGTCGGATGCGTCGGCGCAAGAATGGGGTAGAGACAAAGATGAACCTGGATGAAAAATCGTTCCTCTTTCAGTATAGAAATTTTCTCGTCATTACTGACGAAATCACACAAATCTTTCAGACAATTTCCTCCTTCATTTCGTCACTGCTCGCGACTTCGCACGATCGACCTGTCACCCAATAAATATAGGCTCTGGACTCTCCTTTCCACTAACTACTCTCTCACTGTTTTGGAAAGCTTCCAACTCCAAATCGCTCAACAATCACCACAAATGGCCACTGCGTAAGCTCTTTTCTCTCTGATCAATGGTGGTCAGAATTTCGATCCAGATCATAAATTTTACGATTTTACTTATAGATTAAATGATTTGGATCATAAATTTTATGATTTTACTTATAGATTAAACGATTTGAATAAATCTTAAATTATTACCATTGTATTTTTAATATAGTGTAAAATCACATTCAATCCCGATTCTATATAATTCTGATCTTATATTTATTTTATATTATTTATTTCTTATATATATATATAAAACTTTGACTATAAACTCATTTTTTAATGGCCTCTTTCAACTTATAGATAAAAAAAATTAATTTAAATTTTGTTTTTACTTTTTTATATAAAAAAATTAAAAAATTAATTTTTTATCAATTTTTCAAATTACCCCTATATTAAATTCATCATTTCAACTTATATTAACATAGGAAGCACATTATTTTAAAATTATATTTTTTTAGTTTTTTAAAAATTATGTACCATACATCATTATTATTATTATGAAAAATGTTTGGTGACCACCATATTCGCGGCTTAAATAGTTTGAATTGACAAAAACGACATCATTTTGTGTTGTTTTGTCTAAAACGTCGTTTTGGCCAATTCGGACCATTCAAGCTTGGAAATTCAGGCCTCTATCATTGCTGTATTATTATTATTATCCATAATTTTTCATTTTATTTTGTGTTACGATTTGATTCTACGATCCCATAACGAATTCAAGAGTCCCTTCCAACGATCCCGACTTTAACAACCTTACTCCTATGATTCTATAATGCATATATTTTATTGTTCGAACAGTCTGATTCTGTGAATGTTTTGTTTGAATTTTCTGATTTAATTTTTTTTTTTGTGTTTCGAATTTTTCAGTTTTGTGAAAGAGGTTCTTCCCCCAGCTCTCGATTCTACATCCAAACCACCTCCCCTCTTTGATGGAACTACTAGGTATATTGGAATTGGGGTTTTGTACCGTTTGGGTTTTATACACAAGTTCTTGTTTCAACGAATTTGGATTTGAATTTTTTTTGGATGATCATCTCACAATTTGAATTTTTTTTTTTTTTGGAGGTTGTATATCTGTTACATGTGCCCCTTTGCACAGAGGACTTGGATTGCCAGGAACTATAAGGTCTGTCTTCTTTTTTTTTAACTTCTCTTCAACACCCATTTAGTCTCTTTCTTGGTTATTAAGTTTTTTCATGCTTTGCTTATCATTTTTGTAATTGTCTGATATGCTGTACGAGTAAAGAGTATAGACTTTATGTTATGCAAAACTGGTGTCTTGAACTTGAACATGGCTTTACGCTATGTTTGGTTGGGGATTTAAAAAGAGATTTGAAAAGGAAAAGGGAATCATATTTTAATCATATTTCACCTACTTTTTTCCTTTCTCTTTCCAAATTCCTTTCCAAATTATCCAATCAAACATAACGTTAAGTGATTGTATTTCTAGGTTTGTAGAGGGAGGTTGTTGTGGGTTTGAGCCTACCAGAAACGTCAAACATCTGGTTGTGAAAACCAAACTTACTAATCTGCTATCATCTTACCGAGTGCCCCCCAAAAAAAAGAAAATGAAAAAAAAGCTAGTGGCTGACCTAGTGGTAACATGAGAGCTATAGTGAAGCGGACACCAATGTTTGAATCCCATTGACTATTAAAGAAAAAAACTTCATGTCATGAATGATTAGTTGTTGTGTGTATATACACGGAGTCGGGATGAATTTACATTTTCACCTTAGATATCTTAATAACCTTTTGTAGAACTTTGTATTTTGCCAAGTTTGCTGTTGGATTTTATCCCTTTATCCTGCTTGTCACTTCCACATTTTATTGAATATGAAGAGGTGCCCAATCAACAAAATCACTATAGTAAACTGAGTTTAATCTTGATTTTTGGCATACAGGACTAGTTTTGGGGGAAGAGTGGGGCAGGGGGGAGATGTTCAGTCCAATAGCAGACTTGACAAAAGATAAACGATGGGTATTATAGTAGTAATTCTTAGGGTAACGCTATACCATATGCAAGTCATGACATTTGTGGGGTTGATTACCGCAAATGTCATAACTCAATCCTATAGGAATCGTAACTTAAAAAAAAGAAGTTATAACCAAATACTACATAAAGAATAACTAAAGAACTCTTGGATTAAACCAGAATAATGTCGTAATCAACATCACAATGAGTCATAACTAACACCATAATGTGTATAACCACGTCATAACTACAACCTCAATAGATCATAACCAAAGATTACAAAGGTCGTAACTAGGGTACACACCCCTTTGGAATTTCCCCTCTTACAATAGGTGTAATTTAATTTGTTCATTATCTGCATTATGATTTTATTCTCTTTGTTTGTGTGGCTTATTTTTCTATGAAATTTGAGATGCAGGGTCTACAAGACAAGATCGAATTGGTTCCTATTGACCTTCAAAACAGGCCCACCTGGTACAAGGAAAAAGTTTACCCTGAAAATAAGGTAATCTGCTCTAAAAACAATATAATTGTGTTGATCATTTTTGGTTACCTTAATCAAGTACTTCCATGGAGTTCTTTGATCACCAATGCCTCATATTTGTTGATGATACCAATTGATGATCATATGAATAATTTTATATGATTGAGCAAATAATTTTCTACTTATCTGGATATTAAAAGGATAAAGAACTCTTATTCTTAATGCTAATAGATGTAACGAAGCAGGCTTCTGTGAGGCCTGTTGAAAAGGAGTATATTGACTTTCCCGACTTGTCTTTTGTTTTTTGGTTTTCTTTCTGATGGTACTTAACGTTTATCAACAAGAAGTGTATGTTCTTATACTATGAATTTTGTGACTGCTTTATTCTGTTACTGTTTTTGAAAAAAAAAAATTATTTAACCATTCTCTGTCTTCAAGATGCTGTGTGCTATGTTACTAATTTGTGTAGTATGCTCTAAATGTTCCCCATCACCCCATTTGGAAAAACTTTCTCATTTACCTCCTTTGGAGGAGATGATTCCGCCCCTTGTACATGAGCACAACTATCTCCTCCATCTTGTCAAAGCCCTTTCAACCATCTTCTTTGGTTGAACAACTAGCTTGTCTCTAGCTATTAAAATTCGCCATTTGATTCATTTTCTTCCGTAGGAATATAAAAGGAAAGCAACTCAAAATAATTTGAAGTTGAAACTTTTGTCCCACTTTTATTTTTAAGAAATTATTGTTGTTATTCTATAATTATATGGAGTGGTTTCTGATTTTTTTTTACCGTAATTTATCAGGAGTATGAGACTTAATGAATGTGATACATGCAAATAAACAATAATAACAAGAAGAACAATAAGTGTCATACAATATTAAGAACGAAAACTATAACAACAACAAAGTCTCCAGTATTGTCTGACTTTCAGCTGCATTTAACATGAATCAAGCTGTGACATTGATCTATTCTGTTTAGTAAAATTGTTTGTGAGAATGCCTTTTAAAACATCATGTGAGAATACCTTTTGTACATTAATGAAACAGTCTGAAATCATTCTTCAGACCTATAGCCTATAAGCATATTACCAACTTGATAAATAGTAGTCTTTCTTGTTTGCTAATGTGGTTTTCCTTTGATTTTGTAGGTGCCATCACTGGAACACAACAACAAAGTCATTGGAGAGAGTCTAGATTTACTTAAATATATAGAAAACCACTTTGAAGGGCCTGCACTTCTACCCAATGTAAGATGTGAAGATGTTTGTATTCCCCCCTCACCTTTTTTCTTCATGTTAAAAAAAATTGATGAGTAATGGTGTGAAAAATATTTTAGGATCCTGCCAAACAACAGTTTGCTGAAGAGTTGTTATCCTACTCTGACACATTTAACAAAACCGTATATACCTCATTTAAAGGAGACACGGTAAAAGAAGCTGGTGAGATTCTGTACTTGCTGCATTTTGATACATGATACTACTTGTAGTGAAACCTAACTGACATCAGTAACTTCTACATTAGGTGGTGCTTTTGATTACTTAGAAACTGCGCTTCACAAATTCGACGATGGGCCTTTCTTCCTTGGCCAATTCAGTCTGGTATGCCTTGTCCATGATCTGTCAGTTATCCTCAGTTCTCTCAAGCATTCATTTCTTCATGGGACGTGGATGATATTTTTAGAGAGCATATGTTTAACTTGTTTTAAAAAACAACAATACCGATGCAGTCATGTGGCTAATTTGAAATCCTCCTCTAATTCATGAGTAAAAATTTGTGATCTACAGGTGGACATTGCCTATGCTCCGTTCATTGAAAGGTTTCAAATCTTCTTTGAAGATGCCTTTAAGTATGACATCACATCAGGAAGACCAAAACTAGCAGCATGGATTGAAGTGAGTCAATGAACTAGACTCATTCTTGTATATATCTTGAATGATGGTATCTCTTATTATCGGATCTATGTGCAGGAGCTGAACAAGATCGACGCTTATCCACAGACAAAATGTGAACCAAAAGTGCTTGTTGAATTCTACACGAAACGTTTTCTGGTAATCCCCTCATGCCTTCAAATAAAAATCCAATGGCACTCGGATATGCTTTGATAGTGAAAAAAATAAAAAATAAAAATAAAAAATCAAATAAAATGCTAACACTTCAATATATATATCTTCACTTGCAGGCTCAGCAGTGAACATGCAGCAGCTGTTCATAACTATGTATTAAATAAGTGGCTTGATGCCCTAATCAACATCTCTAATCTAAAACTCAAATTTATCCGCACGGGGATGTGGATTTATGTTTTGTTTTTTGTTTTTTTGTTTTTGTGTTTTGAGGTCAGGGTATGTGGAATTTGCTAATAAGATCAAAAGTTATCTATGTTGTAATATGTTGATGTGCATTACATCATGCTCTTCGTTTTGGTTTGTTTTTTACATCATCAGAATTTAGACCATATTTTCAGTTTCAAGGATTGTCCAAATGCTAGTTTTCAGTTTCAGATTTTCTTTGACCATGCAACTTATACAGTTAAAAACAATTTTTAATACTTCATTTGCAATTTCTCACGCTTCCTTTGTGAGAGACTAAGTCTGTGTCTGATTCATTAATTTGGAGAGGGTTTGGAAAATGAAAATCTCGTCAAATTTATGAATCAAATACGGTCTAAAAGATTAATATAATAAAATCTGATATCATATTTCATTTTTAATTTCTTACATTGTCTTTGTGAGGGACTAATAATAGACAAAAAAATAATAATAATAACCAAAACAAAAAACAAAAACACCAACAAAGAAAAAAAAAACAACTACTTTGTTCAATGTCCAAAGTCATGCATATACAACTGGATAAGCTCAGATTAATTTGGACAGCAATTTAACAGTGACAAAAGAAAATTTGGTCATGGCAAGAGATATTCATCAGAAGAACATCAAATTGACATTAATGTATAAAATAAAATAAAAAAAAATGCAAGGGATCCCAAATAAATAAAAGAGAAAAAGATTTTAACATTAAAGAAGAATCAAACTCAACTTCTAGTATTCCTCCAAACAAAAAAAAAAAAAAAAACTCAACTTCTAGTGACCCAAGGGACTCTTACCAATTGACAACTTCAAATTTAATTTATAAGCGTCAAATTGTACAATTTAAATAGTTGATCGACATTGTTTGACACTGATATGTAATAAGATTGTAGAGCAAATGAAGGGAAGTGTGACATCCAGATAATGCAAAATAGAACAAAATTAAACTATAAAAATCATGTTATATGATTAGATATTAATAGAAAATATGTATAAAAAAAATCATCAATATTTTTGTAATATTATTTAGTCGAGGCTAGTTAGGTTATCCTTTCGGGGCTTTTCTCAAATTAAGCCAAAATAGCAACTTATCTCCCAAACTAGGCTTAGTTTGGACGGAATTCTCAAACTAGCCTAAAACGCTATTACAAACCACGCTTTCACCGTTTTTAGGACCCCTCTCGCGGAAAATTTGTGAAATGGTAAAAGTGTGGTTTTAATTAAGAAAGCATGGTTACAAACCACGCTTTTAAGAAATTTTTTTTTTTTTTTTTCATAAAACGTGATTTCAAACCACACTTTAGAATTTTTTTTGACAAAACGTGGTTTCAAACCACGCTTTCAATATCAAACACATCACATACTCACTCCACGCACTCACTCTTTTCTCTCTCTCTCTCTCTCTGACACACACACACCAAACCAATATAATTTTTAATATATATAAATTTTATTTTATAAAATTAAGACCAATATTAAATATATGTAATAATAATTTATAATAGTAAATAATAATCAACTATATGAAATTAAGACCAATATTTTCAAATAATTTTTTTAAGACCAATATTTTCAAATATTTTTTTAATTAATCTTTTATTTCAATTAAATTTTTTTCAAATATTTTTTTTCCCAATTAAATTTTTTTTCAAATAATTTTTTTTAAATTAAATTTTTTTCAATTATTTTTTTAATTATTTTTTTTTCAATTATAATATGTGTGATGTCATTGTCATAAATAATAAAAATAAATATAAATATTTTAGGCCTGAACAAACATATTTTTGTAAACATAAACCAAAAACATAAATTACAAACGTGTTTGATTTGAACAAAATGTTTAAATTTTTTTAAAAACATAAAATAAAATATTTATTTTTATTCAGGCCTAAAATATTTATATTTATTTTTATTATTTATGACAATGGGATCACACATATTATAATTGAAAAAAATAATTAAAAAATAATTGAAAAAAATTTAATTTTAAAAAAATTAATTGAAAAAAAATTATTTGAAAATATTGGTCTTAATTTCATATAGTTGATTATTATTTGCTATTATAAATTATTATTATATATATTTAATATTGGTCTTAATTTTATAAAATAAAATTTATATATATTAAAAATTATATTGGTTTGGTGTGTGTGTAAGAGAGATGAATGTTTGTGTGTGTGAGAGAGAGAGAGAGAGAGAGAGAAGAGAGTGCGTGGAGTGAATGTGTGATGTGTCTGATATTGAAAGCGTGGTTCAAAATCACGTTTTCTCAAAAAAAATTTTACATTTTACGAAATTTTTTTTTTTTTTTTAAAAGCATGGTTTGTAATCACGCTTTCTTAATTAAAAGCGTGGTTTGTAACCATGCTTTTACCATTTCACAAATTTTTCGCGGAAAAGTCCTAAAAACGGTAAAAGCGTGATTTGTAATAGCGTTTTAACCTAGTTTGAGAATTCCATTCAAGCTAAACCTAATTTAAAAAATAAGTTACTATTTTAATTTAATTTGGAAAAAGGCCCTACCCTTTCCTCTACCCACGTTGTCTGAATTTTGTCTTCTTGTTTTCCCTTCAAACTTGTTCTTACCTTATTGATAAATTCTAAAATCATTCCATTAAAGTCCAAACAGTTAGATGGGTTTGTTTGATAACTATTTCATTTTTAGTTTATATTTATAAAAATTTAAAAAGTTGTCATAAAAATTTATTTGATAATTTTTTTTAATTATAAATTGTTGTTTCAGTTTATAAATTTAAGAAAAAAACGTATATGTTGGTTTTTAAATATAAATTTAAAAATTTGACAAATAAAATTTTTTTTCAATAAATTTTTTTTCGAATAATTTTTTTCCAATTAATTTTTTTTTTCAATTTAATGTGTCCGTTCCTATTGTCATAAATAATAAAAAATAAATATAAATATTTTAGGCCTAAACAAATATATTTTTTAGTTTATGTTTTTTTAATTTTTCAAACATTTTGTTCAAACCAAACGCTTTTGTAGTTTATATTTTTCTTAAAATAAACAAAAATTAATTTATAAATTTTTTTTTAAACATAAACAAAAACGTAAACGTTATCAAACAGTACCCTATCATTCAAAACGTTTTTGCTACACTAAACTTGTAAGGGGGACTTCTAAATATACTATCAATTTATTGTTTACACCTACAAATCAAAATATATTTTTTTAAATAATACAAAAGGAAAAATTACAAAAAGAAAAGAAAAGAAAAAAACTCAAGGTTTGACCATTGTAACAAAATAAATCTTAAGTCTTTAATTTTGTCAATTTAAATCCTGAATTTTTTATTTATTTTCAATCTGAACTATTTGTCTATTTTCGTTAAGTAAAATCAATAAAAAATAGGCATTTTAGTCTTAACCTCAATGAAACTAGATATTTCAGACATTTTATATATACTTACATTGAGTTTAATGACTAAAATATTTTTTTTTCGGTGTTTTAATGTGACAAAAATAGATAAATGATTTAGATTGAAAACAAATTAAAATTTATGGTTCAAATTAAAAAAATTAAAAATTTAAGATTTATTTTGTTATTAGGGTCAAACCTAATTTATTTATTTATTTATTTTTATTTTTTATTTTTTCGGCGGGGGTGGTTAAAAGGGCATAAATACGTCCAAAAATATAGCTGAACATCCCATATTTCAAATTTTTTTTTTTTTTGGGTAATATACCTATTAGGAATTTTTAATAAAAATAGAGTTATTGTTACTATTTAAATTTGTTTGACTATTTATAATACTAGGCCTCGTTTGGCATGTGAATGTTTTAATAAAAAAGTCAAAAAATTATTAAAAAACTAAAAAACCTATAATTTATATAAAAAAGTCAAAATTTCTTTTTTTTATCTACTTTTTGTACATCTTTTCGTAAACAATTAAAAAGTCATTCCAAACATGCTAGTTTTTGCCTTCGTTTGACATATTAAGCTTTTTAGCTTTTTGGCTATTTTAATCATAAAAAGACAAAATAGGCTTTTAGCACAATAAAACAAAACATCACATCCAACCCATAATTATGAGTGCCTCTATTTACACACCATATTAGGTCTCAAGGTCTACCACTACTCAGTTCATACCTTTAATAATTTAAAAAAAAACATAATTTTCTCAACCTACACCACAACGTTTCATTTTTGCCCTTAGTCCCACACCACTTAATACACATCTCAAATTCAAAAAAACAAAAAAACCCTATCTAACAACCCAACTCTGGATTATGTTAATTAATCTTAATTATGCTTATAATTATGAGCTTGATATGATTTTGTATGCTAATTTTATGATTATATGTGTTTGTGAATTTATATCTGTTCACCGTAGGAAAATCTGTTTGACTTCTTGTTATAAAATTTAAATTGAAGGTCGCAGAGGCGACAGAAACTAAAATTGACTGTGTTTTTGCATTCACCATGATTTTTAGAGCCTACAGTGAGATTTAATTAAAAATTGATTCGGATCAAAATAATTAGATTAATCTGATTTAATTATGTTCATTTGATTAGGCCTAAGCCTTAATTAGTCAACATGATTAGTAAAGCCTATATATGCACTAATTAAGGGCCTAATTCACATTGGATAAGCTCAAAGAATTTGAAGATACACCCTAGAGGGAGAGAGTGAACCGAATTAGTGAGAAATGGAGCTCAACCTTGGAAATTTGCAAGAGAATTCAAGAGATTAGGAGGATTAGCTCAAGAATTGGCTATAATAGAAAGAGTTGAAGCTCCTAGGTGAGTAATTGAGCTCAAATTCATGAGTTTAAACTTGTAATTATGTGAATTCCGAGAGAATTGATGATCAAGAGCAAATTTGAGTAGTATTTGATGAAATTGAAGTTAATATCTTCATGCATGTAAAGAATCACCATGAATGTGCATGATCATGAAGAATTGAGCATCAAAATTCACATGCATGCATAATTTGATAAACTTTATGATTTTGATCATCATTTGTATCATTTGACATGGAATTAGAGTCTGTATTTTACATGTATGCATCATCCTTGAAGATATGAAGCTTGGTAGCTTGTGTTATGAAAGTTGTCAAGAAGAATGTGAAATGATTTGGGATTTGGATCATGGTTTTGGACAAATTAGACTCAATTTGCCTATGTTCTCATGTTATATAATATTTTCCATGTTTTTATACCAAAAATGTGAGTTTTGAGCCTTTGGAATCAAGTCATGAACTTTACACAGAGTTATGGAAAACCCAGAATTCGACTTGTCCACTAGAGCGAGGAAAGTGTCGCTCGAGCGTGAAAGTCGAGCTCCCAGAAGTTTTGCAGAGATTTGCACAGTGGCTCGAGCGGCAAACTCTATGCTTGAGCAAACCCTGTTTTGCAAGACTCCCCGCTCGAACGTCAGATATTTCACTCGAGTGTGAAATTTCTATAACCAGTACTTTTACAGAGTTTTGCAGTCTGCTCGAGCGACCAAACCTGCGCTCGAGCGGAGTGCCCTGTTTTAGAAATTTTGAAAAGATGTTTTATGATTTGTTTTTCCATTCTCTTTTATTTCTAAGCACTCTTAGGCATGCATTGGACATTCTAAATGAATTAAAGGACATGGAAGAAGCCTAAGAATATTAAGCAAACTAAAGAACAGATTGAATGGTAATATGACCAAATGTGTTGTAAATCATGTAGGGTTAAGTACAAGGACGAATCAAGCGCCGAAACACGGTGAGTAATATCTTAGCAAAGATATTTTTGTATACACAATACTTTCTAAACGACGCCTATGTGGTAAGGTTCTAAACCTTTAAAATGATAATATGTACAAGTGTTCTAATTGCTCAATTTGAAATTAGATATACAAAGTTATCAATGTATGAGTATAAAATGGGCCTAAGGCCATTCAATGTATTCAATGAGGATGTGGATTGGGCTTAAGGCCGTTTTGTATGATGATTAAATGGCGGAAGGCTGTTTGGGACAAGGAAAAAATACGGACCTAAGGTCATTCTGGATACAGAAATGAATATGATCATAGATTTGGATGTGTGCACACAATAAATGTGTATATGAATTGGACCTAAGGTCGTTCTGTAAGTATTGGACCTATGGACCTAAGGTCGTTTTGTAAGCATTGGACTTAAGGTCGTTCTGTGAGTATTAGACCTAAGGTCGTTCAGTGTGTAATGGACCCAAGGTCATTTAATGTGTAAGTTGGACTCGAGGTCGTTTTGCCTATGATAGACCCAAGGTCGTTCTGTATGTGACATGGACCCAAGGTCATTGTACTTGGGATATGATGTAAAGGACCTGAGGTTGTTTTGCTTTAACATCGAGTACTAAGCATAATGATGAACTGTGATTATAAGAATCTTGTTCATGAACCCCTTTGTTTTGGTATTATTTACTGGGTGTTAGCTCACTGTTTATATTTATGTATGTAGGTGAGCAACGGGATGTCCAGCCCTAGCCCCAATGAGCAATGAGAAACCAAGTCTTAAGAGATCAACCAAGGTCGCCTCACGCAAGAGGCCTTACTTTTGATTCACTTATCTTTTGATCTTTTGTGGTCATATATGACCAACCCTATGTATAACCTTGGTTTTATTAATACTGGCTTTGAACGATCTTGGACATAAGTATTACATACTTAATATGAATATTCATATGGTGCGAGTTATTAATGTTTTGGTTAGGCCATGTATGCACAGCTCATTAAACAATCTTTGTAAATTTTGCTTCTGCAATTTGGCCTCCTATTATTAAATATGACTTGGTTTCTTATTGAGGCCACAAGTAATCTCGAGATTACTGGCTGGTTATGACTTTAATCCATAGAGGCAGGTTTGGGTCATAATAGAGTGGTATCGGAGCACGAGTAATAACTCACACACTTGTCCAAATGAGCGATAGAGTGTCTGGAAAAAGACATAAGTTGCATTCATATGATAAATATATGTATGAAATGCATTGAGGAATTGCTAAGTGACTCGAACTATGCAACTATATGACATATATAACTGTTGCCTAATTGTATGAATGTGCTCTTTTATCCTTTTGTATATGAATATTGCGCATATCTTCCATGAGAAATATAATGCAAGTCTCATTAGATAATGGTGAGAACAATAGGTGATGAGCTAGAAGTGTCCTCCACTACTCGGCTAGATCGAATGGAGAGAATGATGCAAGACATAGCAGAAACACTAAGGCAACAACAGTAATGGCAACAACAGTGGCAACACTTGCAACCCCCGCCTCCGGTGCAACCCATACCGGATTTGCAAAATGATGACCAAACAATAGCCCTGACTAAAGAGTTCAAGAAAATGAAGACACCAATGTTCCATGGGGGTGTGGACCCATTAAAGGCTGAAGCTTAGGTCCTTGGTATTGAAAAATTATTTGAGGTATTTTCGTGCCTGGAGACACAGAAAGTACAATTGGCCACCTTTACATTGGAAGATGAAGCAAGGGGGTGGTGGATGCTAATCCGTGACGATAACAAAGGCATTAACTAGACACAATTTCTTGCACTCTTTTATGAGAAATATTTTCCACAGTGCGTCCGTGATAGAAAAGTGTCAGAATTTGAAGAACTAAACAAGGTAACGGTCAAAAATAAATATCAATTACCCTGGATTGATGATTTATTTGACTGGTTACAGGGTTTACAAGTTTTTTCAAAAATCGATTTGAGATCCGACTATCACCAGTTGAAGGTGAAGGTAGAAGATGTTGAGAAAACTGTATTTAGAACAAGGTATGGTCATTACGAATTTCTTGTTATGCCGTTTGGAGTGACTAACACACCTGCAGCATTTATGGACCTTATGAACCAAATTTTCAAGACTTATCTTGATGAATTTGTTGTGGTTTTTATCAATGATATTTTGATATATTCAAATAATAGATTTGAACGCGAACAACATTTGAGAATTGTCTTGCAAATACTCAGAGAAAAGAAATTATTTGCTAAACTTACAAAGTGTGAATTTTGGTTGGATGAGGTTGTCTTTTTAGGGCATGTCATCAACAGAGATGGGATTTCGGTGGACCCACAGAAGATAGAAGCAGTTATAAATTGGCCTACACTAACAAATATAACAAAAGTCCATAGTTTCATGGGCTTAGCTGGGTACTACAGAAGGTTTGTCAAGAATTTTTTAAAAATAGCTGTACCTCTTACCCAACTGACACGCAAAGGACAACTATTTAGATGGGATGAGGAAAGAGAATCTGCCTTCTAAGAACTGAAAACAAGATTGACTACTGCGCCAGTGTTAACATTGCCCACAAGTATGGAAAATTTTGTGATTTATAGTGATGCATCTTATAAAGGTCTAGGTTGAGTATTAATGCAGGAAAGACGGGTAATTGCTTATGCCTCCCGATAATTAAGACAACATGAGAAGAACTACCCGACACATGACCTGGAATTGGCCACAGTTGTATTTGCCTTGAAATTTTGGCGGCATTACTTGTATGGGGCAAAATGCAAAGTTTATATAGATCACAAAAGTTTGAAGTATTTCTTTACTCAGAAAGAGTTGAATATGCGTCAGAGAAGATGGCTCGAACTAATAAAAGATTATGATATTCAAATTCAGTATCACCCCGGAAAAAGCCAATATAGTTGCTAATGCCTTGAGTAGAAAATCGATGGGGAGTTTAGCTTGCCTACTTACTGAACAGAAGGAAATCTTGCAAGATCTTGGGAACTCTAAAATTGAAGTAGTATTACACGAGCAAAGCAGAATGATAGCCGTCATGTCAGCCGAACTAGTGATCATTGATGAGATCAAACAGGAACAAAAGGGGGATGAAGTCCTCAAAAAGATAGTTGATGAATTTGAAGCAAATTCGAAACTGAGATATAGTGTTGTAAACGGAGTGTTGAAATTCCAAAACAGGTTGTGTGTTCTGAATGTTCCCAAATTAAATAGGAGAATTCTCGATGAAGCCTATAAATCGATGTTTGCTATGCATTTGAGTAACAACAAGATGTATTAGGACTTAAAGCAGAGTTACTGGTGGCCAAATATGAAATGTGAGATTGTAGAATACGTGTCTAAATGTCTTCAGTGTCAACAAGTTAAGGCTGAACATCAGAAACCGGTAGGTCTGCTCCAACCTTTCCTTATTCCAGAATGGAAGTGGAAATATATAACCATGGATGTCGTTGTTGGCCTACCTCGGACACCTAGAGGTATAGATTCTATTTGGGTTATAGTTGATAAACTGACTAAATCTGCACACTTTCTGTCTGTGAAAACTACATATGATACATATAGATTAGCCACCATTTATGTTGATAAATTTGTTTTTTTGCATGGAGTTCCTGTGTCTATTGTGTCAGATAGAGATCCGAAATTTATATATAGATTCTAGAAGAGTCTTCAAATGGCAATGGGAACAGAGTTGAGACTTAGTACAGCATTCCATCCACAAACTGATGGGCAATCGGAACGGACTATACAGACTCTAGAAGATATGCTTCGAATGGGTGCTTTGGATTTTCAAGGGAGCTAGAAGACTTACCTATCATTGGCCGAATTTGCGTTTAATAATAGTTTCCACTCCAGAATTGGTATGGCACCATATGAAGCATTGTACGATCGAAAATGTAGATCTTTGATATGTTGGACTGAAATTGGGGATAAGGTCTTGCTTGGGCCCGAGCTTGTGCAGACGACTACTGATAAAATCAAAGTTATTCAACAAAGGCTCAAGATAGCTCAGAGCTGACAAAAGAGTTATGCGGATGTTAGGAGAAGGCCTCTTGAATATGAGATCGGTGATCATGTGTTTCTTTGTGTAAATCCAATGAAAGGCCAATTAAGGTTCGGCAAGAAGGGTAAACTATCACCTCGTTACATTGGGCCGTTTCAAATTTTGAAAAAGCTTGGTCCAGTTGCTTATAGAGTTGCTTTACCACAATGAATAGAACAAATGCACAATGTGTTTCATGTGTTAATGTTGAGGGGCTATCTCCGAGATCTGTTCCATATAATTGACTATCACCGAATAGCACTTGATGAAGATTTGGAGTACGAAGAATGGCCAGAACGGATCATTGACCGACAAGTGAAGCGGCTGAGGAACAAATCCATTCTAATGGTAAAAGTGGAATGGAATGAACATTATGGTAAGGATGCCACATGGGAGAAAGAAGAAGAAATGCGATAACACTACCCACATTTGTTTCCAACAGAAGGTAACAGAAGTTTGGGGACCAAACTTCCTAAAGAAGGGAAAAATGTGGCAACCCAACTTTGGATTATGTTAATTAATCTTAATTATGCTTATAATTATGAGCTTGATATGATTTTGAATGCTAATTTTATGATTATATGTGTTTGTGAATTTATATCTGTTCACCGTAGGAAAATCCGTTTGACTTCTTATTATAAAATTTAAATTGAAGGTCGCAGAGGCGACAGAAACTGAAATTGATTGTGTTTTTGCAGTCACCATGATTTTTAGAGTCTACAGTGAGATTTAATTAAAAATTGATTCGGATCAAAATAATTAGATTAATCTGATTTAATTATGTTCATTTGATTAGGCCTAAGCCTTAATTAGCCAACATGATTAGTAAAGCCTATATATACACTAATTAAGGGCCTAATTCACATTGGATAAGCTCAAAGAATTTGAAGATACACCCTAGAGGGAGAGAGTGAACCGAATTAGTGAGAGAGGGAGCTCAACCTTGGAAATTTGCAAGAGAATTCAAGAGACTAGGAGGATTAGCTCAAGAATTGGCTATAATAGGAAGAGTTGAAGCTCCTAGGTGAGTAATTGAGCTCAAATTCATGAGTTTAAACTTGTAATTATGTGAATTCCGAGATAATTGATTATCAAGAACAAATTTGAGTAGTGTTTGATGAAATTGAAGTTAATATCTTCATGCATGTAAAGAATCACCATGAATGTGCATGATCATGAAGAATTGAGCACCAAAATTCACATGCATGCATAATTTTGTTAAACTTTATGATTTTGATCATCATTTGTATTATTTGACATGGAATTAGATTCTGTATTTCACATGTATGCATCATCCTTGAAGATATGAAGCTTGGTAGCTTGTGTTATGAAGTTGTCAAGAAGAATGTGAAATGATTTGCGATTTGGATCATGGTTTTGGACAAAAGTAGACTCAATTTGCCTATGTTCTCATGTTATATAATGTTTTCCATGTTTTTATACCAAAATATGAGTTTTGAGCCTTTGGAATCAAGTCATGAACTTCAAACAGAGTTCTGGAAAACCCAGAATTCGACTTGTTCGCTCAAGCGAGGAAAGTGTTGCTCGAGCGTGAAAGTCAAGCTCCTAGAAGTTTTGCAAAGATTTGCACAGTGGTTCGAGTGGCAAACTCTACGCTCGAGCGAACCCTGTTTTGCAAGACCCCCTACTCGAGCGTCAGATATCTCGCTCGAGCGTGAAATTCATGTAACCAGCACTTTTACAGAATTTTGCAGTCCGCTCAAGCGACCAATGCTTCGCTCGAGCTGAGAACCCTGTTTCAGAAATTTTGAAAAGATGTTTTATGATTCGTTTTTCCGTTCTTTTTTATTTCTAAGCACTCTTAGGCATGCAATGGACATTCTAAATGAATTAAAGGATATGGAATAAGCCTAAGAATATTAAGCAAACTAAAGAACGGATTGAATGGTAATATGACCCAATGTGTTGTGAATCATGCAGGGTCAAGTACAATGACGAATCAAGTGTCAGAACACGGTGAGTAATATCTCAATAAAGATATTTTTGTATACACAATACTTTCTAAACGATGCCTATGTGGT
The DNA here is from genome assembly GCF_055761805.1 of Camellia sinensis. Taxonomy (NCBI): domain Eukaryota; kingdom Viridiplantae; phylum Streptophyta; class Magnoliopsida; order Ericales; family Theaceae; genus Camellia; species Camellia sinensis. Next base: position 60,455,455 of record NC_138970.1, read on the forward strand.
AAGGTTCTAAACCTTTAAAGTGATAATATGTACTAGTGTTCTAATTGCTCAATTTGAAATGAGATATACAAAGTTATCAATGTATGAGTATAAAATGAGCCTAATGCCGTTCAGTGTATTCAATGAGGATGTGGATTGGGCCTAAGGCCGTTCTGTATATATGATGATTAAATGGGCTGGAGGCTGTTTGGGACAAGGAAAAAACACGGACCTAAGGTCGTTCTGGATACAGAAATGAATATGATCATAGATCTAGATGTGTGCACACAATAAATATGTATATGAATTAGACCTAAGGTCGTTCTATAAGCATTGGACCTAAGGTCGTTTTGTGAGTATTAGACCTAAGGTCGTTCAGTGTGTAATAGACCCAAGGTCATTTAATGTGTAAGTTGGACGCGAGGTCGTTTTGCCTATGATAGACCCAAGGTCGTTCTGTATGTGACATGGACCTAAGGTCGTTGTACTTGGGATATGATGTAAAGGACCTGAGGTTGTTTTGCTTTAACATCGAGCACTAAGCGTAATGATGAATTGTGATTATAAGAATCTTGTTCATGAACCCCTTTGTTTTGGTATTATTCATTGAGCGTTAGCTCACTGTTTATATTTATGTATGTAGGTGAGCAACGGGATGTCCAGCCCTAGCCCCAGTGAGCGATGAGAAACCAAGTTTTGAGAGATCAACCAAGGTCGCCTCACGCAAGAGGCCTTACTTTTGATTCACTTGTCTTTTGATCTTTTGTGGTCATGTATGACCAACCCTGTGTATAACCTTGGTTTTATTAATACTAGCTTTGAATGATCTTGGACGTAAGTATTACATACTTAATATGAATGTTCATATGGTGTGAGTTATTATATAGATATGAGAATGTTTTAGTTTGGACAATCTTTGTAAATTTTGCTTTCGCAATTTGGCCTCGTATTATTAAATATGATTCGGTTTCTGACTGAGGCCACAAGTAGTCTCGAGATTACTGGCCGGTTATGACTCTAATCCATAGGGGCAGGTTTGGGTCGTGACACCCTAACTGTTAGACACTTATCACCGGCGGCAGTAGTCATTACTAGCAACCATCATCAATGCCAACCATGGCCACCACTGTCAGTCCTTCCTTTCGTCTTCGCAATTGTCGCTGCTCACTTTCCAGTCTCGTAAGTCGCCTCAATTCCCAAAGACCCACCACCTCATAGATCGTTGCCATTCTCCGGTGAACCACCACAACCCTCCTCCCCCTCTGGCGAGACTCGCCTAGCCTTCATACTCCACCCCCGTTGTGTGTCATTGTCTAGTTTACAAAAGTAAAAATCTAGTTATTAAAGATTTCTACAAACTACTTTCAGTTTCCATAATTCCTTGAATTCTCTAAATCCTAAGCTAAACCCAATCTTGATTGCTGATAATTAGGGTTTGATCCAATACAATTAAAATGAATCTAAAAATGTCACAAGAGATGAGAAGTAAGGGTAGAGAGAGAGAGAGAGAGAGAGAGAGAGAGAGAGAGAGAATTATGAACTGGCATTGAGAAGAACATCGAAGGCTTCTTGGTGGCTAGAATCCATGGCGTAGTTGTTGGCGGATGAGTTGGAAGGAGAGAGAGCATTCCAAGGTGTGCTGGCTTCGAGAAGGCACTTCACCGCATTGGCGTGGCCTTACTTGGCGGCATGCATTAGAGAGCTTAAGCCGTAGCCATCGAAGTAAGAGACGTCAACAGTGGTGGCTAGGGTTAGGGTTTGGATCTGTATTCAACTAAGGTGTGTATTCAGTTGTGGTCATTTTAGGTAAGGTTATTATTGTAATAAAAAATAACTAATTAATGGTGTGCCTTGAGAACACATGTGGTGTGTAAATAGAGGCACCCTATAATCGTTTCATTTTTTTCTCTTACAAAAGTCAAAAAAATTAAACCAAATGAGGCCTTTTAGCCTAAGGCTAAAAAAATTAAAAAGTCAAAAAGCCAATCCACGTCTTAAATAAACCCATTTACCTCATATTTTAGTCAAAAAGTTAAAAAATTACTAAAATAGCATGTTCCCAAACGAGACCTTAATATTGGTTTTAATACTTTCAATTACAAAATTTTTATTAAGTTTTATAATTTTGCTATGTTTAATATATATACATATATTAATGGTGCTTAATCCTTACATCTCTATTTAAATCTATGGTTTTATGAAGAGAGAGATAGAAAGAAAAATGATTTGATAATTTCAAATATGAGAGATTCTAGAGAGAGTTTTCTATTGGCAGGTTTGTTTGGAGGGATAGGAGCATAGAATAAGGCTTACAGTTCGGTGGATGGAATAGTTCATTATTTGGTTCATAAATTTTCAACCGGACTATGAGTAAATCCGGACTAATAGTCCCCCATATATAGAACAACTCTATCCCGGGGGGAGTGAGACAGAAAGCTCGGGATTAGGATTATCCTGAGCTTATTGAAATAAAATTAATATCTCAACTAAAATAAGATTAATAAATAAATAAATAAATAAATAAAATTTATATAATTTTATTCAATTAAAAATAAAATTAAAATCTCAATTTATTTAATTAAAAATAAAATTAAAAGTTCAAATTAAAATAAAATTAAAAAATCTCAACTAAAAAATAAAATAAATTTATATAATTTTTTTATTTAATTTTTTAAAAGTTCTAGTAAAAAAATAAAATAAAATGATACATATTGAATTCAATAGAATAGTCAAATCCAAACATTTAATCCCATGACAAACAAACATAGGATTTAATAGAATAGTTTAATTCAGACATTTAATCCCATGTCTAAACAAACATATGATACAAATCTAATTCAACCAAATAATCTGGAGACAATGTATCCTAGGACTACCAGTCCGGTGGATTACAATCTCCCCTTATCTAGTTTGTCTAAACAAACACACCCTATATATATGTATTTCATATCGTTTTGGACAACTTTGGTTCATGATATGATTCAAGCCTCTTGGTGGTTGTGAATATTGGATGAGGAATGTTGTGAGTAATATGAGTTTTATCTTGAAACTACTTTACTCTGATTATACTTTTATGAGGAGAAAAAAATCCATATTGAAAGTACAATTGAAATAAAATAGTTCTAAAATAAAACTCATATTACTTATCACGTCTCTCATCTAATGTTGCTAACGCTAAGGTACTTGAAATTACCAACAAGAACAAAATTCTCAAATTCTACACCACTTTCAACACTATCAACTCCCATTTTGGTTATTGCTACTACTTGCAGTAGCTACCGAGCTTTCTCTTTATACTTCTTTACTATCACCAGCCCCCCTCACACTCTTTCTCTGCTTTCTCTTACCACACCCTGTCACTTGTTGCGATTTTCTTTCTCTTTGCTAACGAGTCTCTCTCTTTCTCTTTACATATGAATTGGATGTAGTAAGAGGGGGTCGTGAGTGGCAAAGAAGGTCAGAGAGATGGCAGAAAGTTGAAGTTTAGAGCATCTCCAACGGTGAACCAAACCTGGCATCGATTTAAATTTTGGTGAAAAAGTCACTTTTTGGAGCTCCAATGGTTTCAGCAAATTGGTATCAAAATAAGAATTCACCAAAAAATTCATCAAAGTGAGAACAGGGTACACATTTCACTACTTTACTGTGCGTGACCGTTGAAGGAGACCAACCGGTCAATCAGCCAGTCGACCGGTTCCCTTTCAAATAGGTAGGTTCAAATCGGTCAAAAAGTTCGACAGGTAAAAAAAAAAAAAAAATTTTTTTTGCCTTAGGTCGACCCACCAGTCCACCCTTCCCTTTTGATGCACGATTGGAGGAAGAAATATCAAATTGAGAAAATTAGCTTTTTTTTACTCAAATTTGGTGAAAAATTTAGTTCACCGTTGGAGATGGTCTTAAAAGAAAAAAAAAAGGGCAAGGAGCATCGGGTGGTGTGGAGAAGGACACTAAATGAGACATCAGGGAGAAATTATAGTTTGTTCCAGAAGCAAATTCAAATAGTGCTTCAATATATATTTTATTTCATTAATTAAAATTGTGTGTCTCATTACTTTTTATCACTTATGAAGAGATTATATGACAAATATCATGGTTTGTGTAGTGTAGAGTAATATTCTTGGATCACTAAGTAGCTTTTTGACATCAAGTGAAGGTGAAAATGACAAATGGTGATTATCACCCTGATTCCAATTTTTTAAATTTAATTTTTTTAGAACTTAGTTTTTTGTTTTTCATGTCTGTTTGTTAGTGAATTTATTAAATATTTTAATAATTTTTTTTAGATGCACCTAATCAATAAATATATGAATACGAAAATGTATTAAGTTTTTATATTTTTTTGTATTTTTAGTATTCAGTGAATTTTTAATTTTTTTTCACAAATATTATGTTTTTTAATTGAATTTATGTTAAGTGTATTTAAAAAGTAAAAAATTTGTTTAAAATATAAACAAAATTCACTAAAAATAAAAAATAAAAAAATTTTAATTTTTAAAAAATTGAATTCAAAAAATTAAAATTTAATAAGGTTATAATATTATTAAAATTAATTGAAATGTTCAGTGAAAGAAAAAAAAATTTGAAAATTGAAAATAGAATCATTATTTTGATTTTTTTTTTTTTTCAAATGGATTAGAGTCTCCTTTTTTGAGCTTATGCAATTGATAAAAATTGACAAATGTGTCCCATAGACAATTGACAAACACATGACGTGGCACGATGGATCCGATCAACATAAAATAAAACAAATCTGGTCCGGCCCGGGGTGGGTCGCAACGAAGTCAAATTCAACGGTCCCCTCCTGCATCTTTAAAAGGCAACTTCTAATCTCACCCATAGTGTTTACCCACGTCACAACTCCCCTTACCTTCAAAACAAGACACGTCATACAAACACCCTCTTCACCACACACGTCACGCATACACGTAGTAAAGTCACCAGTCTCATGTACTAACCGTCACTCTAGCAACCCCTCTCTACTGATTTTACCAAAATTTATAAACACCAATGCTGAAGGCCACAAAATCAGTGATTCGAATAGCTTAAAATTGTTAAAATGATGTCGTTTTGTGTCTAAAACGACGCAAAATGATATCATTTTGACAGTTTTGAGTCATTTGAGCCACTGATTTTGTGATCCTCAAACATTTTCTATTTACAAAATCGTAAGGGCCAAACTTGTCTCTCATCCGACGTTGGAGCAGAACGTGTTGTTGGATCTGTGTGGATCTATTACCCTGGTTGTTTTGATAATTTAAATCGTTTAATATATAAAATTTATTAAATATTTTATTTTTATAAAAAATTATATTAATAAGATATTAATAATTGTTTGATTAAATTATAAATAATAAATATAATTTCAAAACAAATTATTAATAAAAATTTAATCTGCTCAAATAATTATCAATATCGGAATATAACATTTTACAATAACAAAACACACAACAAACTCTATATTCAACGATTTAGGTCAAGTTTGGCTAAACTAAAAAAGTACACTTATTTCATCTTTTTATCTTTTTGAAGTCACATCAATCAACATATCCTCTCTACTTTTTCTACACATAATACAAAAAAAATAAAAAAATACACTTATTTAGTCTTCCCAAACTTGCGTTAAATTATCAAAATAGATAACTGGTGAATTACACCGGCCCAATAACACTGTTCAGTCTCATCCACAGAGTGAACCGGAGAGCCCAGTCAGTAAAGCCACGCTACTTTTTCATTTCGAAGTGATCGAGCTTTTACGGTCAATACAAGTGTGCAGTATACAATACACAACGAGAGAGAGAGAGAGAGAGAGCGAACGAGAGGGAAAATCAGTTGCAGAGAAGAAGGAATAGCCATTGGATCTGATCGAGTCCTCCGATCCGATCGCAGATGACGATTTCGAGTTCCAATTTTTTCTCCTTTTTCGAGCACAGGAGGTAACAACGATGTCTAAGTGTGTGTGTATATAATTTTCAAATTACCCAAAGTATTGATGTAATTAATTTATTTGACAGAATATTTGCTAAATTGTTATTAGTATAAATTGCACTAACTTGAGGTTTGAAGAAAATACACTGAACAAGGTTTGACATATTACATTGAATTTCATATGGTTTTAATTTGCATATTACATTAATTGGTAGTATTTTGTTGGGGGCAAATTACACCGCTTACTTTGGCCATTGTGTCATTTTGGTTAATTTTAATTGGTTCGATTTTGATTCGAATTTATAATTTTATAGCAAATAGGTTTAATTGATTCCAATTGTTGGCATTTTTTAATGGTGAATGCACACATGAGTGGTGTGTGTAGTGTTTTTAGAGATAAAATTGTAAACTTCAATTCAATGACTTTAATCTCAACCAATTTAGGGAACATTTTCGGTCAAAAACCCGCATGACATTAGCAATGGGACCAAATTGACACAAAATCTAAAATTAGGAGGCAATATTGAGTTAACTAAAATTGTAAGGACTAAAATGACAGAAGTGGCAAATTGTAGGAACTACCAGGGTAATTTGTCCTATTTTGTTGAATAGTATATGAATTTTTAGATATTTATCTCTTTATGTGTTTGTCACAAGGTATAATATTCTGTAAAAGCTATTAACCTTGTTGTTTATTCCAAAAAAAAAAAATATTAACCATGTTATTAGTTTGGTGTTCGATAAACTAATGTCAATAGCTTTAAGCAGCGGCAACCCTGATTTATTTGGGGACCTCGGCAAAATCTTGAAATTGGGCCTAGGAAGCACGGATACAGATGCGGACACGGATTTAGACACGGGACTTGGCGATTTAAAAAAAAGGGGACACGGACATGGATACGGCTAGAACACAACAATAAATTATGTTTTCATATATTTTTATTTTCTATCTAGATTAATATCAGATCCAGAAACAATCAATATTAACAAAAATTAACTCTAATTCTATATATATATATATATTGTTTAAAATAAAACACTTTTAAATTAACACTTACAGTTTATATATATATTTTTTATAGATGATCTATTAAGTATTTAAATTTACGAAAAAAATAATAAACATTCTACATTTTCAATATTCATCAAAAGTCCTAAAGAAAATGAGAGAAAAAATAACTTAGGCCTCGTTTGGGAACATGCTAATTTAGTAACTTTTTAGCTATTTGGCTAAAAAGGTAGGTAAAAAAAACTTATATGTTTGGGATGACTTTTTGGCTAATTACGAAAAGATGTGCAAAAAGTAGAGAGAAAAGAGAATCTTTGACTTTTTGGTATGATTTGTTGGGCTTTTGGCTAATTTAGTAACTTTTTGGCTAATTGGCTAAAAAAGTAAGTCTCCAAACGGGGCCTTAGTATGTCTCTAGTGTGTCCTCGAAGTGTCTCCTAAAAAAAAATTAATTAAATAAGGGGACACGTCATGTGTTGTGTCCCATGCGTGTCCCTGCCGTTGTTTTGAAGTGTCGGTGCTTCATAGAATTAGGCACTTTAGACATAAAAAAAAAAAAAAAAAATCTTGAAATTGATAACTACATACAAATTTTTTTATTTCTTAATTACCCGCACAAATTCTGCTCGCAGATATATTCACTAAAATCAAGACATAAATGTTTGTTAACATTTTTGTTTTTGGTTTTCTGTTTATATTTACAAAAATTTTAAAAAACTATCATATAAACTTGTTTCGTAACTTTTGAGTTTATAAATAAGTTCCCTCAAATTAAAAAGTAAGGCAAAAATCATAAACTCAAAAAGGTGTTTACATTTGTTTATAAACTGATATAAACATGGAAAGGAAGCAGAAGGAAACATGGAAGAGAAAGATGGGCGCGAGGTCAAGAGTTCAAACCCTAGGGGCTTCATTCTGAAACGAAAGCAAAAGGAAACAATCCTTTTTTTTTTTGGTTCAAATCAAACGTGCTTACAGTTTTTGTTTTCCAAAAATAAACAAAAACTAGTTTACAATTTTTTATTTATTTATTTTATAAACATAAACGAAAAATGTAAACGTTTCCAAATGTCACCAAAGAAATCGTTATAGGAACTAAAAAGATAAAAATATGATATTGATACTTTATGATTTAACAAAATCTAAATTACCAAAAATAAATAAATAAAATACATAAAAAAAAAATTAAATAAAATATAAAATTATAATACCTAACTATAGCAAAGTATTAGTTAAATTGGGAGCTTCTATTTTAATACACCAATTCTCCCAGTCCACATGCTAAGTGATTTTTTTTTTTTTCAAAATCTCAATTTTATCCCCTTAATTAAATTACCATTTAGGACAAACTCTCATCTTCTCCAATTTCTTTGTACACATCACCAGCCACCCTTTCACCATCCCACCAGCCATTACACCACTAGAAGCTACTTCCATAGCCTAGACTCGACCACATCCAACCCGTTCTCTCCCTCTTGTCACCCCTTTAGTCCCTAACTTACCACCTCGTCTTCTTTTCCACAGTAGATCATGCATACCACTACCCCTAAACCCTAACCACTCTCTTACTGTTCGGACTGCCAGAGTCGAACAAATTACCACTATTCGGATATCAACCACCGAACCAATAGGGTTATTCGGATATCAACCATTGAATCAATATGGTTTGCTTGGATATCAACTATTGAACTGATTTGGGATTCACAGAGGTGGGGTTTGCAGTGACAACGGGGTTCATGGCAGACGGGTGTCGCAGAGGTAAGAGTTTGTGGTAGAGGGGGTGTTGCGACAACTAGGGTTTCAAAGGAAAAGGTGGGAAGTGGCTAAGGGGTGGGCGGCAAGGATAGAGGTTGCGATGGAATGGGTTGGTAATGGCAGCCGACGATGATGGAGGATGGGTGGTAGCGACGATGCAAATTTCTGACAAAGGAGGGGGTGGCTGGTGGCTGGCTGGCTGGCAGTGAAGGTTGAAGAAGATGAGGGTTAGCCTTATGGTTACGGTTTAAAGGATGAGGAAGATGATGGTAACTTTTGGCATGGTGGGTTGCCGTATTGAGTCATCAGGTTTCAAAATCATTTAGTGTATGTCCTGAGAGAAGATGTGCATTGAGAGTAACCTGGAAATAAAAGCTCCCCTACATCTTACACAAAATTCGAATTCCCCTAAATCTTACACAAAATTCAGTGTGTCCCCAGTAGTGAGTTCACTCATTTGCTACTATTGATGCATCATGTTCTTCAAATTGCTGGCTTGAACTCCTCAGTGGCTTGAACCGATTGTGTTTCACATATTTGGATTACGCATCAATATTTTGGGAGGTGGTTTTTGTTTTGTTTTTGGATTGCTCACTTTTTTGTTCTATTTTGATGCATTATTATAAATGCAATTTGAAATATATTGTAGTCTTTTACCTAATGTTGGTGAGTGAATGCGGTTGATTAGTTGTGTAAATGTGCATGGTTGGTCTTGATTTCTTTTGAATTGAGAAATGAGGTACAAGGATTGGTTTTCTAAGATTGTTCTCAATCAAACTATGGTCAGTATAATCAGATCCCTTGTGAAGTAAGTTATTATCCTTGTTGAGTAAGTGTTCATTGGGCATTGATTCCAGGTAAAATTAAGGCAACTCTGTTGTTTGTCTGGCTTTTGCATTGCAGGTTATGTGTCTATGTGTATGTTGTGTCTATGAATTCAAAATCATGATGGTGGTTGTTTTGTGACATTGAAATAAGAATCACATAAGCATTGAGTTTGAGAATAATGGAATTGGGTGTAGTGATCTTTTGAGTTTGAGAGTCACATAGATATTGATTTTGACAGGGATGCCTATGGATTTGCTGTGAGACCTCAACACCTTCAAAGATATAGAGAGTATGCTAATATCTATGAGGTATTTGCTATTTGGGTTTGTTCTTTCTGGTCCTTGCAAGTTTCGTGCTACTATGATTACTTAATTAAAATTTTAATTCTGTCATCAATTTCTTGATATGTAAGAGTAAATTCATTGATATCACTGAAAGGTTGCAACTAAAGTGCATGTGTAGGATACAAGAGTAGTTAACAACTTAACAACTAAGCTCCAACCAACTTGGAATTGTCAAAGGCTTGTTTGTTATAATGAGCTTAGGTGTAGATTTGAGTGAAGGAACACATTACTGGGGACAAAAGAAAGAAATAAAGGAATAAGGTGATATATTTTGGGAAAGAAAAATAAGGTGTTGTGTATCCAGCTCAGTTTTGTTTCATGGTTGCAGGAAGAGGAGGAAGAAAGGACAGAAAAGTGGAGAAGTTTTCTTGACCAGCAATCACAGTCTGTTCAACTGTGCTCATCTGAGGAGGAAAGTAACAACAGGCTGAGTGCTGAAATTACTGAGCAGAAAGCAGAGCCTGGTCCACAGTTGAGTCGGGGTAGGGAGCCTGCTTTTGATATTCAGACAGAGAGTGATCCCAAGAAGGACGTACAGGTGGCAACAAAAACAAAAAACTGTGAGGTGCAAACATGGGCTGAAATTAGGCCATCACTTCATGCCATTGAGCTTATGATGAGTTCCCGTGGCAAGAAGAGAAAAAACATGAAATATGAGCACATAACCACTTCTCAAAATCATCTCCCATCAATTGAAGAGGCGAGAACTTCAAGACAGGAATCTGAGGAGAACTTTGAGGACGAGTTTTATGATAATGAGATAGTAGATGACAGTGTGAATACACCTGCAGAAGGAACTGCCGCTAATGATGGAGCCTCTCTGGAACCTTTCTTCCCTTGGAAACAAGAACTAGAGTTCCTTGTTCATGGGGGAGTACCAAGGGAGCTCAGGGGTGAGGTAAAGTTAACACTTTTACTGAGTTTGTAGATTCTCTTAAATTCGTATGTTAGCAGAAAAGTGTTGTATTCATACAACCTCATGACAGGTATGGCAAGCCTTTGTTGGTGTGAGAACATGCAGGGTGGAGGGATATTACCAGAATTTGCTAGCTGCAGAAAATGATTCCAATGATATGCGGGAGGATGATAAATCATGCAATAGCAATAAGGGGCCCAATGGAGAGAGAGTTGGTGTACCTCAGAAATTGAGACAGCAGATTGAGAAGGTCATTGATGCATGCATCCTGGACTTTATCTTTCAATATTTTACAATTTGTCGGTGCTTCTTCTTTTACTTTGAATTGCAATTGAGGTTTCTCCTTGGACTAACTTCTTCTGTTGTCTTTGCAGGATTTGCCTCGAACTTTTCCAGGTCATCCTGCATTGGATGAGGATGGTAAGAATTCCTTGAGACGTCTACTTTTAGCATATGCTCGACATAACCCCTCTGTTGGGTATTGTCAGGTAATTGGCCGGAAGGAGTCTCTATGCTTGGCTATTCTTAACTACTTAAAGATAGGCAATTTAACTGTATTCTAATAGAAGTTCCATATTTTGATCTTGTGGAGTTGTTGGTACTTGTATTATTCCTTTCCCATTTATGGTGTATCCTTGGATGAAAACTTTTTATAGCAATTCCTGCTGCTTGTTATGTGGTTGTGACCATGTTTGTAGGTCATCCAACTACTAGTTTGCTTCTTAATGAAATGCAAGTATGTTAAACTGATTGCTTTCAAACACAGTGGTTCCTTTGTGGAATATATATATAGAACCCACGAGCAGAATCTCATGGACCTATTATTGCATCTATTTTTTGTGGTAACTTAGTTCAATATTGTAGAGCAGACTGTTACTCTAAGGAAACTTGGTACTGGAGGGATGAGGTTCAAGTGGTAGTTAAGACGAAAAAGGAGTGCTTTAAAATGTGACAGAATGATAGAACTGAAAAAAACCTTAAGAGTTACAGATTGACTAATAAGGAGGTCAAAAAAGTAGTGAGAGAGGCTAAGTTGAAAGCATACGATGACCTATACACTAGACTTGATAGTAAGGAGGGAGATAAGAGAATATACACACTTGCTAAGATAAGAGAGGAAAACAAGAGATTTTAATCAGGTTAAGTGCATCAAGAGTGAGGACTCTGAGGTGTTGGTGAAAGATGAAGAGATTAAGGAGAGGTGGAAGAACTATTTTGAGAAGTTAAATGAGGAATATGGAGGAAGGTCAAAAGGGGAGAAAGTAGCTAGTAATAAGGAAAACCAAGACTGCAGGATTAGGAACTTTGAAGTGGAGATTGCACTTAAGAAGATGAAATCGAATAAGGCTTTAGGATCCGATGATATCGTTATTGAAGCTTGGAAATGTTTGGGTAAGAAGGAGTTGTTTGGTTGACTAGGTTATTTAGTAAGATTTTGTTGACTAGGAAAATGTCAGATGAGTGGATGAAGAGTGTTTTAGTGCCAATCTATAAGAATAAAGGAGATTTCCAAAATTGCGACAACTATAGAAGAATCAAACCGATGTGTCATATAATGAAAGTGTGGGAGAGAGTGATGGAATGTCGATTGTGAGGTATAACAGAGGTATCAGGGAATCAATTCATATTTATGCCAACAATGGAAGCGATCTATCTTTTGAGGAGAGTAATAGAAGAAGAGACATTCATATGGTTTTTATCGATCTTGAGAAGGCATATGATAGAGTGCTTCGGGATATAATCTGGTGTGTGTTAGAAAAGAAAGGGGTGACAAAAGGCTACATTGATGTGGTTAGGGACATGTATGAAGGTGTGGTGACCACTATTAGATCGCTAGCGGGAGAGATGAGTGAATTTTCAATTACTGTGGGGTTACACCAAGAATCAACTTTAAATCCTTATTTTTTTGCTTTAGTTATGAATGAGTTGACGAGAAATATTCAGGATGATGGTGTATGTTTTTTGTAGATGATATTGTATTAATGGATAAGACTAGGGAGGGAGTTAATACTGAGTTGGAGACTTTGAGAGAAGCACTTTAATCTAAAGGATTTAAGATAAGCAGAACTAGGGCAGAGTACATGGAGTATAATTTTAGTAATAGTAACAATGGAAATAGAGGAGGATTGAAGATTGAGGACCAAGAACTACTTAAGAGTGAACTTTTTTGTTTTTAGGGTCGATTATCACAACGGCTGGGGAGATTGGAGCAAATGTGGTATAAAGAATTAAGACAAAGTGGCTTAAGTGGAGAAGTGCGTCTGGGGTACTATGTGATAAACGAGTACCTACTAGATTAAAAGGAAAGTTCTATAGAATGGCTATTAGACCAACGATGTTATATGGGATGGAATGTTGGGCCACTAAGAAATAACATGTACATGTACATAAAGTGAGTATTGTTGAGATGAGAATGCTAAGGTGGATTTGTGGCAAGATTAGAAAAGACTGAGTTAGGAATGAGTATATTCGTGAATGGATAGGAGTAGTACCAATAGAAGATAAGTTGAGAGAGAATAGATTGAGATAGTTTGATCATATACCACGGAGTTTAACAGAGGTAGTAGTGAAGAGATGCGATACAGTGACAGTAGAGGGAAGCGTTAAGGGAAGGGACAAACCTAGATTGACGTGGGCTAGTTTAGTTAATAGAGATATGAATCTCCTTAATCTGATTAAGCAAATGGCTTTTGATAGAGTCGAGTAGAGAAGAAGGATTCATGTAGCTGACCCCATTTGATGGGACTTGAAACTTGGTTTGGTTTATTGAGCGAAGAAGAAGAGAATAATTAAATTTTATTTGACAATTTTTTTTTTTTTTTTTTTAGAGGGTATTTTATTTGGCAATTTAAAACAACCTTAGATGACATCCTATTGGGAGTTCCTTCTTCAAAATGCATTTATTGTTTCATTTCACCAGTACAACATACATGCTTATTCTTTTCAACTGTTTGGCGAAATTAATACCCCCAACTATCATAATGGGTCTTCTTTTTCTCTCTTTTGTATGAATACTGATACAGGCAATGAACTTCTTTGCTGGCTTATTACTGCTGATGATGCCTGAAGAAAACGCCTTTTGGTAAGTCATTGACTTTCTCAACATAGCCACTGTAAAAGATTAGGATTAATTACACTTTACCTCCCTCAACTATCACTGAATATCACCTTACCCCCTCAACTTTAAAACCATACATTTAGGACCCCTCAACTATCAAAATTGCTTCACTTTCACCCCCTTCAGAAGGAGGCGCCTCTATATATGGTTTTTGATAGTTGAGGGGGGTAAAATGTAATTAACTCAAGCTCTATTAATTTTTTAAAAGATAATGCAGTAGTTGGGGAACAGTGAAGTCATCTCGGTGGGAGACAAGGATAATGTTGCCATTTGGCTACTAGTTTGGGTGGTGAATCTGTACCTTTGCCTTACATGGGATTGCCCTTGGGCTGTTGCTTTGAGTTTATATCAATGCTAGTTTTTTCTTTTGTCAAGAAGCTTACAAATGATTGTGTTCTTGATTGGAATTTTCTATAGACAAAACCCTGTTTGGTTGTAAAGTGTAACGTATACTATCTTTTAAGGATGTGTACCCAGGCATGTATGATGTTTGGGAAATTTTTAATGTGATTGGCGGGCTTGTGTTGTGTTGGGAGGATTTGTTCCAAGTCTTGTACTATGTTTGGGGTGCTTGTAATGCTGATTGGAGGGAATGCATTATGCTTGGAGTCTTAAACATGTTGATTTGGATTATAAAACAGAGCTTCTCGAGTGAATCATGACCATCCCAGCACTTGAGCGGTGCAGTTATCCAGCCAACATCTCTGAGGCAGTGTTGCTCGCCCAAAACCCTGTTTAAGCGGCAACTTCACATGGCGCAAAAAATGAAAAGGATTCATCCGTTCTAACCCCATTTAAGCAGGCAACAAAAATCAAGCCTCTATGCTTGGACGGTTTTGTTCACTCGAAGAAGCGCTAGAGCAGTCTTTCAAACAGTCAACGAATTTTCGTGCCAAATTGAGGCACTCGAAGGATGTGTCATTTCATTCCAATTTTGAAGGCTTTTAGTGGTAATATTTTTGACCAATAAGATCCTCATCTGATATTTTTTATGGGATTGCATCATAAATAAAGATGTCAAAGGCCCTCAAATTATCACAAACAAAGAGAGCTCTTCATGTGATTCTCTTCTCTATCATTTGAAGCCATCTTAGAATCTAAACCCTACATTCTCTCTAAGCTCAGGGTGCGTCTTGAGATAGTCTATAAAGAAGGTACTTTCAATTTTTTAGTTCTAGGATGTAGATACACGAGTCTGACCTTGTCACAACACTACCACATTATCCCTTTTGGTGACATGAGCTGCAAAACATACTCACCATGTGTTTACATCCGTAGATGACACATGGCTAAATCATGTACCAACGCCTAATTAACCCAAGTCATGCCCCATCTGCCAGTGCCTAAGACCTCATGATGCTTGCACACCGCCAATGACCTTGCGTGCCTGGGATCTTGAGCTCACTCGGTTTGCTTGTCTCACCAAGAGCCCCATTGAGCGTGCTTGGTGGATTGGAGGCTAGAGTTTAAGGATTCATTTGCACATTTTACAAGCTCCTCGGGACGAGGCACGTTCAGACCAATCATAGAGACAGAGGGACCTTGAGCAAGACATGTGACACCTTGGTGGTTGCAACATGCCTAGCCTTGTACCATTTTGGCACAACAAATGGGGACTTATCATATCTACCAACTTTTTTTTTTTGACAAATAAAAATACTTTATTGAAAAAGTATCAAGATAATACAAAGAATACAAAACCTCCCATCAATGGGAAAAAACTAAAAACTCATAACCAATAAACTCATCCAAAAATTCTAAGAAAACAAACAAATCCAGATCTACCCTTCTCTCCAACCAACCATACAAAGTAACTAGCGATTTGTTCTCAAGCCACGACACAGAATGATAAATATCTTGAAATGTACGTCGGTTCCTCTCTAACCAAACCAACCATATCAAACAAAAAAGCACCAACAACCAAACTTACCGGCAACGACGCCCAAACCGAGCCCCCCGCCAACTCCACAACATCTCTAGCACCCCCTTTGGCTGCACCCAAACTATTCCAAACATGGAACAAATAAGCCCCCAAAGATGCGTCGTAACTGAGCAATGAAGAAACAAATGATTCACTGACTCTGCATCGGCATAACACATACAACACCGGTTCACTAAAACATGTCCATGACGAACCAGTTTATCAACAGTAGGATTTCGACATAAGAAGAAAACCACCTTAGAGGGAACGCTCGACACCCCAATGCTCCTCCAAGAAAATACTCCCATCCTTTCCCCTACCAAACGCTGATAAAAGGACAATACAGAAAATTGTCCTTTAGTGGCTGAGACATTCCAAACCACAACATCCTCCCCCCCTAACCATAGCCCCCAACCCATGCAAGAAAGCCAACATCTCCCCTAGTTGGCCAACCTCCCAATCCTAAACTAAGTGCCACAACTGAATATTCCAAACCGCCACATCCCCATTCCCCAAACAATTAGCAACGGTGACCTCCCTATCTAAAGCAGTACCAAAAATCAAAGGGAAACGCATCTCCAACACATCCTCCCCACACAACATATCCTTCCAAAATCGAATCTTCTCCCCAGTCCCCACTCGAAAGTTCACCTTGTTCCAAAACTCTCTCCTCCCTAACCAAATCTCCTTCCACAATCCCGACCATCACATATGATATATCTTATAAAGCACGGATACGGACACAGGCACAGCGGGGGACACAACAAATATATATTTTTTAAAATTTATTTTTATATATATTTGTTATGTAGATTAATATTATGTTACCAAAAAATTAAAATTAACATTAATTCAATATATAAATATATATATATATATATATAAACCACTATATTTAAACAAATTAATAGATTATCCATGTTTAGACATGCGAGTCCCCGGCATGTTCCCGACGTCCCCGGAGTGTCTCTAGTAAAAAAAGAAAATAAAATTAAAGGGATATGCTATTTGGTGTGTCCCAGCCGTCCTTGGCGTGTCCCCGGCAAAAAAAATAAAAAAAAATAAAAGGGAAATGCCATTTGGCGTGTCCCGTATGTGTCCCCCTGTCTGACACCGCTATGACGCTTATTTTGAAGTGTCTGTGTTTCATAGGATACATCCCCTGAGGCCTTGTTGAGGTTGCAGAGTTGACCAAACTTATATCCATTTTGCCTGGCCAATGGGGTTGGGCCCCTTAGCTGAGCTAGTTTCCCCTGAATCACCACTCTATATAAGGAGGCCTCAGATATGCAGATCATGACCCTTGCTCCTCCCCACCTCCGACACATAGGACTCTCTGCTATCACCCTCTCTCTCTTAAGGCACCTTTTTATTTTTTATTTTTATATCTCCTACCTCTTTTGGCATTTATCCATCTTAGTTCCTATCATCTTCTCGAGGGGCACCCCTCATTCAAAAATCCTCAAGACGTATTTTGGTAATTTCTATAATTGCTGGATGTGGGTCGTAGGAGTTTCCCATAGGTTGTGGTATGGGTCAAGTTATGTGTTAGGATTTTTATTTATGGGTCTTATTTAGGTTTACATTTTTCATAGCTCCCAGAATAGTCACTTCTTTAATCTCCTTCCCCTATTTAATCAAGCCTAACCCTACTTCCACCCATGCACTAATTAAAACCCTGAAAATTCCACTGTAATTGATTAAGTGGAAAATGTGAAGAGCAGAAGATGTACTAGTGAAAACAATGCAGTTCATCTAAAAATTGAATCCTAAGATTATTAAAATTATAAGAAAAGAAAAGATAACTCTGAAACGAATTCTGTATCAATCATAAAAAACTGAGCCTTGATGGTCTTTCTTTGAGTCATTTAAAGGTTGGTAGATGATTGGCTGAGGAGATTGGGCACCTTGAGCTTGGTTTGGTTTCCTCAATGTCCTATTTAGATCACATGGTAGGAGAAAGAGACGATTTTCTAAGGTGATAAAGTTTATGGTTGTGAAGTTTAATGTATGCTTTTGAAATTTTTGGTTGGAAAATGATCCATCCCCACAAAAGCACCCGTCAACAATTTCTTACCGGTAAGAAATTACCGGTAAGAAATTGTTGACGGGATGCTTTTGTGGGAGATTTGTGGGGGTGTAGCATTGCTCTTTTTGGTTTATGGTTGATAGGATCTGGTCAATTTAGAAGTTTTTGGGTATTGTGGCTGTTGGCTCCTTGTTTTTGTTTATGATGGTTTTGTTTATTTTATATTTTGTATAACAATAATGCTGTGGTGACCAAAGTTGGATACCATCTAATGTGTCACCAATGCATTGGTTTAATGCCACATTTCATGTCTCTTGCACAATGCATAAGTGGCACATCTGATGGTATCCCAAATTTGGTAACTGTTGCATTATTCTTTGTGTAAATTGTATGTCTTGCATACAGACACGGGAGTCTCTCTTCTAATAAGATATAACAAATTATCCATTAATGATGTGAAAAATATTTGTAGTTTCCTTTGGTAGAAGCATGCCTTTATATTTGATTTATATATTGTGTATATTTTTATTCTAGCAACTAAGTTAGCATTATGGACTACTTTAATTTGAGTCTCTCAGGACTTTGGTGGGTGTTCTTGATGACTATTTTGATGGCTACTACTCAGAGGAAATGATAGAATCTCAGGTATGTGTTTCTGTTGCCTAGAGCTCTTTATCTTATTCATACCTTTATTGTAGTTTTCGTTTTATTTTGAGTTATTCCTGTGATGAAAGATCACCAGCACTAGTTACTTTATGATCAGCAGAGATGAACTATCTTGTACTGTTGTTTATTAATTATTCCAATAATTGATTCTCTTGTCAGGTGGACCAACTTGTTTTTGAGGAATTGATGCGTGAAAGATTTCCTAAACTGGGTTTGTTTAATATTGTTGTATGATCATCCTCCTTATCAATTATTATCATTTTGTGAAACGCTGCAAATTTCTTATTTCTGTAATGCTTCCACTGCAGTCAAGCATCTGGATTACCTGGGAGTGCAGGTTGCATGGATTTCTGGACCTTGGTTCCTTTCAATCTTTGTGAATATGCTTCCATGGGAAAGTGGTGAGGTTTATGTTGCGTGGTATAACAATTAGTTTCAAAATTTATTCTTATAAATCCTAGCATCTTAAAGTTGACTTTGAACTCTTTTAGTTATGAAACATGGTCATGTTCTGATGGGTTTCTTTGTCTTCAGTTCTTAGAATTTGGGATGTGCTTCTATTCGAGGGAAATCGTGTTATGATTTTTCGAGCTGCGCTTTCTTTAATGGAGTTATATGGTACTTGAACATCTATTATTTCTTGTTATATGTGAAGTTAATGGTTTTGTTAATTGTCATTCCATCACTGTTCTTAGGATGTTTTATCCGATATATATTCATCAGATTCAGCTTTTTGTAGGTCCTGCTTTAGTTACAACTAGGGATGCTGGCGATGCCATTTCTTTATTACAGTCCCTAGCTGGTTCTACATTTGATAGCAGTCAGCTTGTTTTGACTGCTTGCATGGGTTTCTTGGCTGTAACTGAAGATAGATTGCAAGAGCTGAGAGAAAAGTATCGACCAGATGTGCTAGAAGCAGTTGAGGAAAGATCAAAAGGGCAAGTTTCAAAGGATTCCAAGGGCCTTGCAGCAAAGCTATATAGTTTCAAGCATGACCGTGGGACAACAATTACGGAAACAAATGCAAAAGTGGGATCTGGTGATAAGCTAATAGATGGGAATATTTCTCATTTAGAGTCTCGTTCTGCTAATATGGATGACTTTCTTAGTGATCTAACCATCAATTTAGAATCAGATTCTCCTCCGGATCTTCAAGAACAGGTATCTTACCATTTTTGTCTTTTTATCTCATTGATATATAACTTTTTGGAAGGTGAGAAGTGATTTGCTGTTATGCTTATTTGATCTTTAAATATGCACATGTAACAGACTTATCTAATTGATTCTTTAACCTTGTATCTTATAATTTTTTTTCTTTGTAGTTACAACTTCACTTAGTAACTTAACTTCCTTCCTTTTGCATGTTGTGGAACATTTAATTGTATGGTGGGTTTTTTTTTTTGATAGGAATATCATCAGGTCCTAAAGCTTTATTCGGTTTCATCTTTTTAATCGCAATCTCCGCTTCAAAGCTACTAATCATGCGATAGACCTTAAAGTTATGGTTTTCCTTATTATTGGCTACTTCCTCCCTTTTTGACCTTACTCCCCGTTTCCCATTTAACAACTTCTCAAAATAGTTCTTCCACCTCTCTTTTATCTCTTTGTCCTTCACTATCATTTTAGAGTTCTCACTCTTGATGCACTGAACCTAATTAAAATCTCTTATTTTCCTTTGTTTCTTATCTTAGCAAGTTTGTATATTCTTTTATCTCCCTCCTTACTATCAAGTCTAGTGTATAGGTCATCATAGGCTTTCAACTTAGCCTCTCTCACTACTTTTTGACCTCCTTATTAGCCAATCTGTAGCTCTTAAGGTTTTTTTCAGTTCTATCACTTTGTCACTTTTTAAAACACTATTTTTTCGTTTTTACTACCACTTGAACCTTACCCCTCCACCACCAAGTGTCCTTAAAGTTGGGTCCCTTTCCTTTCGATTCTCCAAGGACTTTCCTTGAGATTCTCCTCATACAATTGGTTATCGAGTTCCACATAGTGTTAGCATCATCTTCCAAGTCCCAAGTACTTTTTTCATCTATTCTATTTTTAAATATTTTTAGTTTATCCACTTTTAGGTTCCATCATCTTGTCCTACGGCGCCCACTATCATTCCTAGCTTAGTGTTGCCTTTTAAAGCATAAATCTAGTACCAAAATCTTATGTTGAGACATCAAGCTCTCTCCAAGAAGCACCTTATAGTCACTGCATTTTAGACGGTCCACTTTCTTACTAAAAAGTAATCTATCTGGCTCCTAATTGACCCACTTTTAAAAGTTATCAAATGCTCCTCTCTCTTCTTATACATAGTATTGGCCACCACCAAGTCAGAAGCCAATACAAAATCTAAAATACTCTTTCGAGCCTCATTTCTATTACCAAAATCATACCCACCATGCACCCTCTCATAATCTAGTTTATTTGTTCTTACATGGCTGTTGAAATCTCCACTTATAACAAGGTGTGGGAGAGAGTGATGGAACATCAGTTGCGAGATATAGCAGAGGTGTGAAAGAATCAATTTGGATTTATGCCTGGTAGGTCAATGGTGGAAGCGATTTATCTTTTGAGAAGAGCAATAGAGAAGTATATAGTAAAGAAAAGAGACATTCATATGGTTTTTATCCATCTTGAGAAAACATATGGTAGAGTGTCTCGGGATATAATCTGGTTGGTGCTAGAAAAGAAACTACATTAATGTGATTGGGAACATGTATGACGGTGTGGTAATCACTATTAGATCGCCAGCTTGAGAGACAAGTGAATTTTCAATTATTGTGGGGTTACACCAAGGATCAACTTTAAGTCCTTATCTTTTGTGTTTTAGTTATAGATGAGTTGATGAGAAATATTCAGAATGATGTGTCATGGTGCTCTATTATCAGAATCTTACGATTCACGATTCGATTCACCATTTTTGTAAAATCAATACAAATCTATGGGTGAATTTATTTTGGAAGTGAATCTCTGGTGAATCGCACGATTCGATTCTTTTTTTACGATTCATGCAATTTTTGAAATTATTGTGTCCGACATATTTTCGACTCTTCGTTTCTATCTTTTTAGTGAAAATGACATAATACAACTTGTAATAGCATTTAATACCAAAATAACCAACATATATACATGATTTGTTGTTATTTTAGCGATCATGGAGTTTTTAATAGAATCCACTCAGATTCAGTTAGACCCAATATATTTTTAACATTTCTTCTCTTTCTTTTTTTCCCTTTAAAAAATCATAATATATTCTAAAGATATTTAAGATTAAAGTTACACTATAAATTATCTATTGCTATTTTATTAAATTGAATATAATTGAATATTATATGTGTGAGATCAGTTATACCTTTTAAAATGTTTTAGACTTTAAAATAAAAGATTCTAAATAATTCTTTCTTATTATTTGCTCATTGTTACTTAGAAAAGTATGTATGCTTATTGTCCAAATATCAATGTTGTTGTTACTTATTGTTACTTTGAAAATTGATAGTTTGTCTATTTGGTTATTGTCTTTATTAAGAACGGTTGATAAGAAATATCTAAAAAAGAAAAAGTTAAGATGGTGATGTTACATAGGAACCTTTGTTAACTTCTTACCCAAGGTTTTAAAAAGCGGCCGCAACCGTTACGTAGCGTCGTTACGTAACGGTTTTGGTAGTTACCGCCACCCGTTACGGCCGCTTTTGCAGTGTGATTGAGATTCACAAGTGTGTCGGCTGTAGCGGCTGCCGTAGCGGTCGTAACGGTACCATAATAGTCGTAACGGCCTGTTACGCACACAAAAAAGAGCTAAAAATGGTGAAAGAGGGATAGAGAGAAGTAGGAAGATAAAAAGAGAAGATGGAGGAGTAAGAGATAGAGAGAGAAGAGGGAAGATGAAGAACATATTGTTGATTTGTTGAAACTGTAAAACCTATGCTATTCTATTCAACTGCTATCACTCAACCATTTTGTTTGTGTGTGTCTGTCTATATATTGTTTGATAATAATAATAATAATAATAATAATAATAATAATAATAAATGTGATCATTATCTATTTGGCTTGGTTAAAATATGTATATATATATATATATATTTAGGCTCTTATTTATTCTCTTACTTTTGTCATTATTTATTTTATATATAATAGTTAATGATGGATTTTTTGTATAATATAAAGTCATTAATTATTAAAATAAAATGTAAAAAACTCAATTTATGGTGATTTAAAAATATGAAATATATTGGATCATACTTAAAAATTTACAAAAATTGATCAATATTTATTTTTAACCCAATAAATATAATCATGGAAAAAAATATGCATATCGGTAAGTTTTTTTCAAATTGTGCGAAAAATAAAAAAATTCACGGTTCCGGTTACCGCAACCGTTACGCTGCGGCCTTTACACCCCGTAACCGCAACCGCGCCACCGCCACCGTTACGGCGACCGCAACCGCTTTTCAGAACCTTGTTCTTACCTATTAAACTACGTGATTACCATTCAAAATAACATTTTCATTAATTTAAGCCTAAATATTTCATATTCATAAGATATATTTAACATTTAAATGTGTAAATATATGTTTTTAAGTAATTTAGAAAAAGTGACTGAATCTTTACGATTCGATTCGATTCGTGATTCAGTACGAAGCCATTTCGATTCACGATACGAATCCTGATTTGACAACTGTGCTATGGTGTATATTTTTTGTAGATGATATCATATTAGTAGATGAAACTAGAGAAGGGGTTAACACTAAGTAGGAGATTTAGAGAGAAACACTTGAATATAAAAGATTTAGGATAAGCAGAATTAGGACAGAGTACATAAAATGTAATTTTAGTAATAGTAACAATGAAAATCGAGGAGAAGTGAAAATTGAGAATCAAGAATCAAGAACTACCTAAGAGTGAACTTTTTCGTTATTTAGTATTGATTATCACAACGGTTTGGGAGATTAGAGCAGATGTGATCCATATAATTAAGGTGGGGTGGCTTAAGTGGATGAGTGCATTTGGAATATTGTGCGATAAACGAGTACCCATTATATTAAAAAGAAAGTTCTATAGAATGGCTATTAGACCAACGATGTTGTATGAGACAGAATATTGGACAACTAATAAACAACATATAGATAAGATGAATATTGCTAAGATGAGGATGCTAAGATAAATGTGTGACAAGACTAGAAAAGATAGAATTAAGAATGAATATATTTGTGAATGGGTAGAAGTAGCACCGATAGAAGATAAGCTGAGAGAGAATAGATTGTGATGGTTTGATCATATACACTGGAAACCAACAAAGACAGTAGTAAAGAGATGCAATACAGTCGATGACAGTAGAGAGAAGTGTTAGGGGAAGGGGCATAATTAGATTGACATGGGCTAGTGTAGTAAATAGAGATATAAATTTCTTTAGTTTGACTTACCAAATGGCCTTTGATAGAGTCAAGTAGAGAAAAATGATTCATGTAGCTGACCCTATTTGATGGGACTTAAAGGTTGATTTGGTTTGGTTTATAAATAATAATAATGGTTAATTGTATGGTGGTTTTTGTTAGATGTTATGTGTTTACCTAAAGAGCAATTGTGTACTTCGGACAACTTCAATATAAATACTTGTGTTTATGGGAGTGAAACCTAAATTTGGCTCTATCTCAGTAGCCACATATTGTTTCTTCTCCTCTCTTTCTCCATTCGCTAAGAAATAAAATTGCTAACTTTTAAATGTCTGTCTTTTAGATTGAAATAATATTGGCTATGATTAACAAGCACATTTAGACAACCAGAAGGAAATTATTGCTTGATTTAGCTATTATTACTCGTGTTTGGAACAATCTGATCATTAAAATAGCTAAATTGTTTAATGCAAGCCTAATTTCAAACAACATATTGTATTTTGGGATTCATAACCCTAGACTCTATTCACCAAGAAATAGAAACTAAACTAAAGATGGACTTTTAGTTCAAGCATTTTATCAGACATATAACTCTCATACGCTAAGAGATCTTACAAAACAAAACCAAATGTGAATTCAACATAAAAGCAAGTGAAAAAAAAGGCTAAGGTAAGAGGTAGTTGAAGCAATTCATCAAACACTTAACGAGCATACACAAATTCATCATAAAAAATAATAAAGAAAAAAATAAATATAGTGAGAAAGAAGAGAGAAGAGTGAACCTACAGATGGAGCGGCACTGCTGACGGTGTCAAATTGTGGGCGTGAAACAAAGGCTTTAGTGAGAGACGATTAGAGTGATTACTATGTGATAGGGAAAGAAGGAGAAACAAAGAGGGAAGTAGGAGTTGGAGGGAGGGTTTGATGCTCTGGTACAGACCGTGGGAGAGAGTGAGAGTGGTTGTGAGAGGGAGAGGAAGAACGACTCCATTTCAATCCTTGAAGGGAAAAATTGTCCTAAACTTTTTCTATTCCATCTCTTATTAATTTTGCATGCATAATTCTCAAAAGCTTTCCACTTGTTTGTAAATAGTTTCCCTAATTCCACTATTTTCCCAAAAAAAAATTGGTGGAGAACAAAGTAGGATCTTGAGCTTTGATACCAAACTAATGTTGGAGAAGAAAGCTTCTAGAATTAGGATTCTAAGAGCGAGAAGACAGTGTAGGGTTTGGAGATGAAAACATGTGAAATTTGGTTTGATTTCAAAAATGACAGCATGCTGGTACTTTTAACAGAGGTTTTTGAAGGGCCTAAAAAATGAGTAATTTGGGGTTTAATGGTTAAATTAAAGGCCAATTCAAGAGAAGGGATTAGGGTTGATTTGGGGGTGATTGGAAAGGATTTTAGGGCCGAAAAATGCACTTTTTGAGAGCCATGAATAGTAACCCAAGAATAGAAGCTTGGCTATGTGGGCAAAGAATAAGAAGAAGAAGAGAGGGAAAAAGTTGTTTCACCCTCACAAGGGTTAGGCAAGTTCACACAAACATAATCTCAAATTCTCGTAAATTCTCCCTTGAAAATAAAGATTACATATGTATTTATAAGATACTAGACTTCTCCTACTTCTACAAGGAATAGGACAACAATATTAGAAATTGAGGACATTTGGTAATTACAAATATTCTAGACTAACTAGGACTCTAAATAAAATTCAAATAACATTACTTGACCTGCAAGATCACCCATGGACTATAACTACTACTCATGTTCAACAATTATTGAAATTACCATAATGCCCCTATTTACTAAAGCTTACTATAATGACATAAAAAATATCCAACAACATTCTAAATTAAACTAAGTACACATAAATACTCAAAATTATTTCAAAACTTCAATCCATAGTATCCTAAACGTGCTCCATGTGAAATTTTAAATTTACCCTTTTTCTTCTTTCCGTGCTCGCCATCACATAGAAGTTAGTTTTTCTAGAAACTGAGTAATTTTAGCTGTGACACTGCACAAAATAAAATGTGGTTTGAAGCATGTGACCAGTTGCTTTGGTATGACAAGAATGAACATGTTGCATTTCTTTATTTTATTAGCTTGAATTAAATTTCTTTCCTTAGAATTGCCATGTACATGTGATGTATATTATTATCTCTGTTACTGGGGTGTTCACTGGTCGAGTCGGCTCGGGTTTGCCATGGACCCGTCATCCGAACCAAGTCTATCGGGCTAGAGATTTCTTCATCCGCTTTCGACCGCACTGTTGTTCGAAACCACACACTTCGACACCGATTTTAGCGGTCGGATTTCGGTCGGGCAAACAAGTTGGACAGATCTGGTGACATCACCCTTTTCTCTTTCAAACTGTAATCTATACATACATATGCATAGATATTTAGATCTGAAAGAGAGTGAAGAAACAAAAAAAAAAAAAAAAAATTAAAGAGAGATTTGTAGCAGCCTTGCATGAGCGCATATATATATATATATATATTCATCTGTAGGTTTAGATTATTGATTTCTGACCAAAGCTGCTTCTTCAATGTCCTTTGCTTTCAAAATCACCGTTATAAGAATTCTTTGGTTTGTATGAGAGGGTGAGTGTGAGAGGGAGACGAGGGGTTTCCAGAGTGAAGGTGTTGAGGATTAAAAATTTATAAAATTAGAGAGTTTGAAAGGAAAAAGAAAAAGAAAAAGAAAAAGAAAAAGAAAAAAGAGATCAAACCGAGAGAGACTATGAGAGTGAGAGAGAAAAAAGTCTCATAATAAGAGAGAGGTGTTAAGAATGAGTTCAATAAAGACTCTCAGATAAAAATTAAAAAAAAAAGAAGTAATTATGACATTAGGCTTTGGGATAGATACCTAGGCTAGCAGTTCACTTTTCTAAAATGTAAATATGATGACAATTCTTTCTAAAAATTTAAGAGCGTATTGGACAGAGTGCAGAGATCAACTTATGAGAATATATAAATATAAAATTAATGAAAGATAAAAGATGTAATTTGTCTAGCAAATAAAATTATAACATGTATGGAATATATTATATTTAATTAGGTCGGTCGGTTCGGGTTTTATGATTTTTTGGCTTAGGAAACCATGACTCGACCGATATTCTGGAAAATTTTGATTTTGTCAACCGCAGCCGACCGTTTATTCTCACGAAACCGTCTGTCGAGTGATTTTTTCTGTTGAGTGATTTTTCGAGTCGGGCGAATCGGTTTCATCGGGTGAATCAGTTTCTTGAACACCCCTATCTGTTACTCATTTCATTTGCTGGGTAGTATGACTAGATTTCCAGTTCAATAATTGCAAAACTTATAAATGTAAACAATGGCATATTACTTGTAATCACGCGATGAATATAAGTAATTCATGTTCAACTCTTTTTAAGTTTAGCTCATTAACAGCTCATGTGCAGGTGGTTTGGTTGAAGGTCGAGTTGTGCAGGTTGCTGGAGGAGAAGAGATCTGGTACACTAAGGTTAGTACTTGCTGTGTGGTGTCTAGTATCTGCATCTTTCCGTGGATTTTTCATGCTTCCAGTTAGGCCCATATTATTAGGTTGAAGATAAGATGGTGATTATGATAAGATAAACAAATACATGAGTAGTTAATTAGGCAAGGTGATCAACCCAGTGTCATTAGAAGCCTGGTATGCATTGCGTGATTAATGTGTCCAGCTGCTTTTGTGTTGTCTATGTATGTGTTGAAGTTCTCTAGGGTTCCTTCATTAGAGCAAATTGTTTATTTAACCTGTTTTGTGCTAATAATCTATGTTATCATTTAACATTAGCAGTCATATATCCATGTGTATCCTTTTGTGAGGGCATTAATTTCTCATGGAAGGTAGTCAATCTTTAAATACAAAATTACTTCTTAGATGATCATCTGTTTTGCTCTGGGGCGTAAATAGTATTAATTTTCTTAATGTGCCTCATGAAAGCTACAGTAAATCCATAAGAGTGGTTCTTGTTCTTTTCCAGAGCTGAGGAGTTGGAAACAGCACTAATGGAGATGGTAAAGCAAGATAATCGACGGCAATTGAGTGCAAGGGTATATTAAACTACACTTTGACTACTGTTCTTCTTGTGTTCTATCTACACATTGTATCATATTAAAGGAAAAATATATGCACGTATGCTTTGGTTATGAAATTGGGATGTGGCGTCATTCTGTGTGTTAAAGGTTTTATTGTACTTTTATACTATATTTCTCCTTTTATTGCACATTTTTTAGGCTAGCCACAAATCTCGTAAATGGCTTCATTTAATCAATTCATATTGCTCTATGCTTTAATAAAAGAGGAAATGTATCTTCTATTTATCTTCTGCTAGTGTTATACCTTTCTTGTACTTGTCTTTCTATGCACATTTATGTTTCATGCAAGCAAATGCACACTTCATTAACATTATGGTTCTTTATGCTTAAGCACAAGTACTTGAGTGGTCTTTTATGATATTTGTTATATATGCATGTTACTAATGATGGCTTACATTCTATGTTCCATCCCAAAATGATTGACATGGCACTAATAGAGAGATGATCTAATGGCTTCTAATATATTTGAATCTGTTTCACTATTAACTACAATGATACAATTTTCTTCTAAAGCTTTATGATTGGCCACCAAGTTCAATTAATCCTTCTCTCTTTCTTCACTTCCAAGATCCAAGTCAGTTTTTGTGCTTACAAAATCTAGGATTTCAGGTTGAGCAGTTGGAGCAAGAGGTTGCTGATCTACGACAAGCCCTTGCAGACAAGAAAGAACAGGAAAACGCAATGCTTCAGGTTTGAATTTGCCAAGTGTTTTCTCTGACATTTAGTTGGAAAAATCAATCTGCAATATTTCTCTGTTGTAATTATTATTGTAACTTGCAATTGCATCTACTATAGGTCCTGATGCGTGTTGAACAAGAACAGAAGCTAACTGAAGATGCTCGAGTCTTTGCTGAGCAAGATGCAGCTGCTCAGAGATATGTAGTGCATGTGCTTCAGGTTCTCTGTCATTTTTTGCATTTTATATTATTCAAGCTCATAGTAGGCATTTAGATCTCACTTCATTGTCGATCCCTGGAAAGGAAAAGTAATAACATTTTGTTGCACGTGGTGGGAAGTTTTTCCTCTCAAGTCAAATTCCCTGAAGAGGTAGTTTTTCTAGCTTGCAAATAGAGTGTCACTATTTTACTAGTAAAGCATATAAACCCTAGTAAATTTATCCATTCAATATTTTCCATGGCCTTCTCCCTAATTTTTCCAGAGGTGGCGGCACACATGATATTTGTGTGCAGAACACCACGAGCTATCCCATGGTATGTTGCAGTCAGTGTCGTGCAAGGGTGCTTGGGAGGAAATGGTCAGTGGATTTCAGGTTTTACATATCTGACCTGAGTTTCTAAGTACTTTTAACACCTCAATGCCAATTGACATTAATGTAGATTAGGATAAAAAAAGAAAAAAGAATGTTTGCCCCAAAGTAGGAAAGCTCCTCTTTACTTTATGGAGGACAACAGGAAAGCCACAGAATTTGGCTTGATATATTGAGAAAGACACGATTACCTTGGATTTAGCATTGTGTATACTTTAGAAAGAGTTCAACGGAGTAGGTGGGTATGTGAAACATAAATATATTGTGCAGCTCTATTATTGAGAGGAATTTCATAAATTTTCATGAGCACATTATTGTTCCTTCCGTCCCTCACCCCTTAAGAGTTTTATTGCCTTCTCAAATTCTTTACTGTGTCAATAATTGGTCATTATATCTCTGTGGAGATCTTCCTGGTCATACGTTTATATGAGGTTCCTTAAACCACTTCTCATGTAAATGTAATTTAATTGCAAATTGATCATGTTCTGCCTAACTGCCTATTTCATAATTTGATATCCTAATAAACCACTTTTGTTTCCATTAACTCTGGAAGTTTTTTTTATTGGCCTATTAAGTAGTCCATTTTTTGATGAGTTATGCAATTACAAGTCAGATTCTTTGTTTTGAAATTCAGGGACTCTTTTTTTTTTTTCTTTCTTTAATATGAAAGTCATTAAACGTCAACAATGATTGAACCTTTCTAGTGGTCTCTTTAATTACCTTGGACTTTTTTGATATTTAGAAAACAAGGCATGGCTATGACTTCATAACGTTCTAATGTTGTCGCAACCCATAGTCACCCAAAGATATTTTTCATTGCAGTTAAGTAATGAAAAGTGCACTGTTCCCCTTCCAATGTGTTATATGGAAAAGCAATTTCAAACAGAGAATCTGATCTTCAGACTGTTTGATCTTCTGTATCTTGCATCCATACATAGCTCAAGAATATAATTTTTTCATTTTTGTTATCTTGTCTTGAAAGTTATATATACAGGAAAAGACAATGGCTTTGCTTGCAGGAAAAACATGAAAAGACTATGGCTTTGCTTGCTCAAATGGAGAAGAGGGTAATAGCGGCAGAATCAATGTTGGAGGGTACGTTGCAATATGGTCATGGCCAAGTTAAAGCACAATCTTCCCCACGGTACAAGAGAAATTCCTTACTTTTTCTGTTTCTCTATACAGTCTCATTCTTCTATATTCAAGATTATGATTAACTGGAGTAATTTTGTGTGTACCAAGATTGTTCCTTCTTGTATTTATGAGGAAAAAAATGCAACAATTTGTGCATGAGATGAATATCTTTATGTTTTCTTTTTTTTAAAAAAGTGATAATCTCTGATTTGAGTTCTATCACTTCAAAACAAAATATCTATCAAAGTAAAATTTTGTTTTAAATAATAATGTGTTACATCATTTTAAATGAAAATTCTACGTCTCACTTAAGAAAAGGTAACAAAATCTTCATATTGAGAAGTTTCTTTACACGATAAAATTTTCAAGGATGATTAGCCAACCCTTGAGTTTGTGAACTGCCTCTAACCTTGTGATGGATTGTTGCAGGCAACGCAATGAGTTACATTAATTAATAGCAAATTCTTAAAATGAAGAAGAGCTTTTGATTTGGCTAGTACAAAAATGTGGTTATTGTAAGAATTTATGTATTATTGATTGATTGATATTGATTCATTGATATGTTTAGTACAAATGTGAGAGGCTCCTTATATAGGAGATATAGGTGTAGTAGGTGAAGTGGAGGTGGTAGTGGTGTAGGTGAAGTGGAGGTGGTAGTGGTGTAGTGGGTTAGGTTTAGTGGAGTAGGTGAGGTGGTAGTGGTGTAGGTGAAGGTAAATTCTAACAGCCCCCCGCAAACTCAAGGAGGATAGAAACGAACCAACTTGAGTTTGAAGAGAGGAACAAAACAAGAAAATACATAAAAATAAAAAAGGATAGGAGACACTGTATGGTCGTGTCAGACCGTTGGTGAAGACACTGTATGGTGGTGTCATAACGTTGTAGAGGACACTGTATGGTGGTGTCATAACGTTGTAGATGACACTGTATGGGGGTGTCATACCGATGTAGAAGACAGTTTATGGGGTCATGTCGGACCGTTGTAGAAGACAGTTTATGGGGTCATGTCGGACCGTTGTAGAAGACAGTTTATGGGGTCATGTCGGACCGTTGTAGCAGACAATGTTGTGACAGTTGTTGTGACAGTTTACGGAGTCTTGCTGGACCCTTGTAGAAACTAACCGGAATCAATGTCGGGACAGTTTACAGAGTCTTGTCGGACCCTTGTAGAAACTAACCGGAATCTATGTCGGGACAGTTTACAGAGTCTTGTCGGACCCATAAAGGAGTTAACCGGAATCAATGTCGGGACAGTTTACAGAGTCTTGTCGGACCCTTGAAGGAGCTAACCGGAATCAATGTCGGGACAGTTTACAGAGTCTTGTCGGACCCTTAAAAAGTCGCACCCTCAAAAGGTGTGCCCAATCTTTCAAAAGGCGTGCCATCAAAAGGCGTACCCGATTCATGAAAAGGCGTGCCATCAAAAGGCGAGCCCAAGTCATAAAAAGATGTGCCGGACATGATGGCGAGGCACGTGTGTGCCTTGGTTGGCGCGTCCGTTTGTCGGCTGGTGGTAAGAAGCGCGCGATGCGCGTGGCTGCCTCGGCTATAAGACGGAGGCTGAGGCTGAGGCTGAGGCTGAGGCAGAAGCTGAGACAGAAAAACTGAGAGAAACCTCTGAACATTGTCATTCTGAAACACTCGGTAAAGACTTTGTATCCAACCCTTCTCTGAAACATCTGAACAATGGCCTCTTCTTCCCGTTCAGCTACCCAGAATACGGCATCCTCATCCCGAGGTCTACTCACTCTCTTTCCCGACCTCAATGAGTCAACAAGAGAGAGAACGGGTGCGGTGGCACTGGAACCTCAACCAAGCGCCCCGGAGTTTGCTCCGTTGAACTTTCCGATGCGGTCTGTGGAGCAAAGAATGGCAGTGCAGTCGGATGTGGAGGCCAATCAGTATACTTTGAAGGCATGTGTGGAAAGCATGACGGCGGTCACAAATTTGTCGAACCGGCTGCAGAGTAGGACAAATGAGGTGCAGCATTTAAACGCCCAACTGGCTCTGCTCCAACGCATGTATAAGGATGCGCGAGCAGAGATAAGTGTGCTGAAAGCAGAAAATAAGGAGCTGAAGCGGAAGGCCACCGTGATGTTCCGATTTGGAGGTCCACCATATGCTGCAGTGGAGGAGCAGGGAGTAGTGATCATGCCCAGTGGAGTGGGAAACACGGAGGCAACACCATCAAGGGCCGCCCAGGACGGAGGCAAGAAGAAGAGAACGGCGGCCGAGTAGAGAAGAAAAATCCCGCCTGTGGATGTGGTTTTTGGTTTGTTTTTTTTTTTTTTTTTTTTTTTTTTTTTTTTTTTTTGGGATGTAAAAGTGTGATCGGGGTTGATCCCCTGATATGAATAAAATGACAAGATTGTGAAAAGTTGGTGGTGTTATTTTGTTTAATAAGAAAAATAAAATAAAAGAAAGCAATGGATAAAGAAAATAGAGAAAAATAGTTGTGGATGGGTGATAAGAAAACCAGCAGTGTGATTTTATTTATTTATTTATTTATTTATTTATTTTTATTTATTTTTTATTTTTTTTATTTGATTTATTTATTATTATTATTATTATTATTATTATTATTTTTTTTTGTGTGGAATATAAAAAAAATAATAATAAGAGAATGGAAAAAACGGGGATGCTCACTAACCAGGAGAGGGAAAAATATATTATAATAAAAAAATATATATATATATATATTAAAATAAATGGAAAAGGTGAAAGAACGTGGGTTTGCTTGAGTGGTGTCTGGTCTTGAAGTATGGTATGTATATATATAATATATATGAAACTTCGAAGAGAGAGAGAGGGAATATAGAATTAAAGTGGGTGATGGAAACAATGATGGTGGGGGACAAAAAGAGAGAGAGAGAGGGAATATACCAGAGAGAGAGAGAGGGATAGTGGGTCTGTTTGTGAGTCCGTCCCTCCCCCATGCGCACATGCGCACCACCTTGAAAAACAGCAGAATCAAGACCAGCATGGTTGATGATTTCGGACTCACTCATCTTAAGAGCTTGAGACATCCAGTGGAGGAAGGTAATGTAAGTCCAGCAATTGAGATTAACAAACTTTCCCACAAAGTTCCAGTGCTTGGGACTGGTTCTGCCCCCACTAATGTACAACTTGGGAAAGTAAACTCTGTCATTGATGGGTTGAATCCGAAGAAGAGCAAAGGCCAACAAGAAGGCAAAAGTACCGAGTATGTTGATGAATGCAGAGACCCCAATATCCTCAAGAGTTGCCATAGACAAACAAAGCAGAGAAGAGATCGTTGCCGACGAGGAGGTAGCAGATAAAGAGAGCTCTCTACCCAGTCGTCGGCTAAGGATTGGTTAGTGGAGATGTTGGGGAGGAGCTGGTTAGGGACCATGATTGAGACCTGGAGATCGGCGGTGGTCTCCGGCGACTGAACAGAGGTTGAAGAAAGAAAATTTCAAGGTATGTGTAGAAAATTCGAGCGGACTACGTTGAGGTCCGGCGGGCGGCTAAGGTGAGGTTGCCGCCCGCCGGGAAGCGAAAATATTAGGTTCTAAACCTGCTCTGATACCATGTAAGAATTTATGTATTATTGATTGATTGATATTGATTCATTGATATGTTTAGTACAAATGTGAGAGGCTCCTTATATAGGAGATATAGGTGTAGTAGGTGAAGTGGAGGTGGTAGTGGTGTAGGTGAAGTGGAGGTGGTAGTGGTGTAGTGGGTTAGGTTTAGTGGAGTAGGTGAGGTGGTAGTGGTGTAGGTGAAGGTAAATTCTAACATTGTTTAATGAGAATTATATGTGTATTTTTACAGCAATTTTAAAATTAATTACTACTAACTATGAAGTGGACAGTTACTATGATTTAAAAAGCAACTATTGGTTTCAATTTTTAAAATATATATGTATATATGTAATGAAGTTGAGGGCTAAGTGTGATTAAGGTGGCAAAGAAGAAGAAGAAGAACATTTAGCAATTGCCATATAAAACCTAAGTCATTGTGCAGTTGAGTTAAGGTTGTAACCATGCAATCACTTAAAAGATCAAAAAGAGATTCTTAAATTTTAATGAACTAATCCCTATTAATAGAATGATTAATCATATTCAGGCTGCTGGAGTTTTCCTGATTCTATTTTAGAGCAACTAGAATGTAAGAAACACTAACAAAATTACAACTGGCAACCAGAAGTAACCTGCAGGAAATTTGAAACTTGGGTTCAAATTAAATCAAAACATGCCTACAAGTGCTCTTCATATGGAAATTCTCTATTTGCCTCATTTTTTGTTTTTATGTTTTGCATCACTACTCACACCATATAGCCTTCTCACTTTTTAAGGGGACATGCAATTAATGCACTCATTTTTAAATAAAAAAAAAAACCCATTGATTTCCATCATTGCATTTTTATTTCCACTTTTAAATAGTTTTTGGGAATTAAAAAAAATTTATGCTTTTGACTTTTCAAAAGAGGACTATATTTTGGGACATTCCAAACTGGAAAGGACTAACAATGTAGCTTGGAGGGAGTAATAAAGGCACACCACCAACAAAATTGAGGAATTACACATAGAACTTTGGAATAGTTTCCACCGACAGCACCTTGTCAAATGTCTTCTTTTTTCTTTTTCTTTCTTCTTCTTTTTTTTTTTTGGCCACTATCCCATTGAATATGTAAGTAAACTTTGTGCGTGTGCATGCTTGTAAGCATCAGAATATGTTGATTTTCTGCTTCTTGATGAAGATGGAA
Source organism: Camellia sinensis (assembly GCF_055761805.1). Lineage (NCBI taxonomy): Eukaryota > Viridiplantae > Streptophyta > Magnoliopsida > Ericales > Theaceae > Camellia > Camellia sinensis. The sequence continues at coordinate 60,490,572 of NC_138970.1, forward strand.
TCGTATGACGGCAGAATGCTTTGTAGGTCTATGCATCCAGATTCTCCAAGGGAAGTTCCCACCAGAAAGATAGGCCTACTCTCATTTGGACTTAGTTGGCGTGACAGGAACAAGGTAAGTTTTATATACTTTGTCCACTAAGATTCTTGGTGAGTGTTATGTTACATCCACACAAACAGTGCACTCATTCATGCAGTGGGGTTGCCAAATGAGATCCTCCTGGCCCAACCCTATACACTCTAAAAATGAGCCAAAAAGTCATTAAAAAAGCCAACCCCCAAAGTATTTTCAAGTCCTAGCTTGCAGAGAATGGAAGACAGTATAGGAGGAATCTTCAAGTTACTTGATCACAATTATTGAGAAAGACATTGTTTGGGGTTTTTTTTAATGTCGATTCTATCATAGATGCTTTAAATGACATGAAACAATGTTGAATAGAACTTAAGGATGTCTCACTTTAGTAGATAGATTGTCTTACAATTGCTATCGATTCATATTTTTATCTTTTCATTATTTTTCTTCGATATATGACATGCTGTTTCTGTTTCTAAAGTCAGCATTGACACACACTGCACATTGCCCTTCTTTTTCGGTCATTGAGAATGAAGATAAAATGACATGAATGTAACAGGGGAAACCAACTAATATTGAGGAGCCCGGTCTGAGCAAATTGACCAGTGAGGGTATGTCTCCGAGTATTAGGCCAAGTGAAACTAATAGCCAACAAGATCAGGAAAACTAATGGGAATCGGGGAGGTACTTTATTAGAGGAATAAGATTATTTGAAGATGGACCATGCTGCTTCAAGACTAGATGCCTTGCACTGTGTACATGTTCTGGTAAATAACTGCGCAGCGTTCTTTTTGTACTTGTACCCTTGAAATTTTGAGTATTTGTGTCGGTTGTTTGTACCAACCTCATTTTGAGGAGCCAGTGACCTTTTTTTCTCTTCCTCCTGTACCTTATTGAGTAAAACACGTATTTTTTTTATATTTATTTTTGTTCATTGATATATGCAGCTAGTTGATGGACAAAGAATTATTTATTTTTTAAAAATGTTTTCGATCAATAAGATTCTCTTTTGGTTACCAAGATGATGGTGAACAGTGTTTAATTTGCATAGTTATTTTTCTTTTAGGTTTTTTAATTCTTGCCATTCTAGAATTGCAGTTGCTGTTGAGTTTTCTCCAATGAGAACCACCTAAAACCAGCTATTAAATAAGAGAGATGTGAAACGAGACGAAATTGCAGAGTAAATTTTTTTTTTGGGAGTGTAATCACTGTTTTGAAGTTGTTACTCGCCTCGAAAAAGAAGATCAAATGGAGTGCAACAGTTCTAAAATTCAATCCAGTTTATTCACAACCTTCTTTGTCTCACGTTCACCATGAGAGAACATGAAGAGTCACAAACCAAATTTATCCGAAAAATTATAATGAATATCTGATTTGAAGACCTGGTAAAAGAAAGAAGTAAGAATACTAAAGTTTTTCTGAGTTTTAAAATGGCAGACAGACAATAAGGTAGCAGTCGATCTTCAGGCTACAACACTGCACTATACACACCACATAGGCTTGCAAAAACAGATCAGAGAAAGACGAAGAAAAAAAAAAAACCCATGCCATTGTGATATTTCCATATGTATTTCAAATCAGTGATGCAATATTGTCATGGTTCGAATTGTTCAATTTTACAAAAATTACATAACTGAATGCAAAATATAACTATACAGGTGAGACAGGCACAAGAAAAAGAAGAATCTTGACTAGAACATGAGGAAGATAAACAGTGTGAAAACCTTACATGTTTGGTTCTTAAAAATGCGGGAAAACCCAGATGTTTGAAGGCAAGTCACACACACGAACGAGCTCCAATCTGCACCTGTAATGTGATTTTATGAGCCGGAACCAAATAAATGCAGCCAAAATGAAGCCACAACTAGTACATTTCAAAGTAGTTTTCTCAGATTCAGAAGGAAATACTGTAGAACTTGACACCAAGAAAACAACCTCAGTTCAACCTTCTGGTTCGATCTCTCTCGGATCCACTACTACTACCGTTGAGTCGTTTATCTGTCGCTCTCTTTGTCCGAGGAGGTGTAGTAGGAGCCCAGCGGGAGCTTTGGACTGGCTGGGTTTCAGGGTCATATTTCTGGGAAGCGAGGTAACTCAAAGCTGTTACTACGTCGGCTATGACTGGGCGCATTGTAGGCTGCTCCTGAACACACATTGCTGCAACAGAAAGAGCTTGATACAAGCCCCTCGCAGGATACTGACCTTGGAGCGTTGGATCGGCCATCTGTGAGAATTTCCTCCTGTCTTTGAATAAAGGTCTGGCCTGCATTTGAGTTAGTAAATAATCCAGATTTGTGAGAATCATTAGAAGATGACTACTGAAGCGAAAGTTGATGTGCTTCTCCACTCATGCAAATAGTTCTTTCCCATGAAAATACACGATTATGAGAATGTTTTCTCGTGCTTTCCCCTAGCCTTTCCTGTAATTTAGGAAAGATTTAGGTTCTTTTTAAACATTGGTTGGATCTACCCAAACTCTTAAGTTTGGTGGAATTTATTTTCTTTTCCTTTTTTTTTTTTTTTGCCGGGCAAAAGATAAAAATTGCATTTTTCTTGGTTGAAATTATTTGAACTCATAATTGATTGGATCAAAACAATCAAGATGGCGAATCAATTCTGCCTATGTTAAATAGACTCGGGTATGAGTGCCAGATGTGGTTGCATGTCTAGGGATGAAACATATCAAACTCCAAATTTTAGGATAAGCAGATTCAGCAAAAAAAATTAGATATGGGTTTTATGATATATTAAACTCCATATTTATGATATATCATATTAATACAACGATTTTACTATAAATTTAATATATTGGCAATGACTTAACTCCAAATTTTAATAATAAAAATTTGTTTCAAAGCAGAAGGATTAGATCCAAATCTCGTACCCCATGTTGTGTCATGTCAACATGGGTACTTCAGCAAAACTGAGGAGTCCACGTAACATAGAAGTGGTTGTTTCCCCAATCAGTATAGTCGATGGAAACTTCTTGGAAGTTTCATCATTATCAAGAGTTGGGACTTCAAATCAATTCATGAGATGTCGGATTAGTTTTTTAAAGCTCCTTTATTATATAATTGGATTTTGAAGAATTCTATTAGTATCATCTTTTATTGCAAGTCTCGTGTTCATTTTGTATGGTTACACTCAAGGAAAACTATTGCTTGATTTGTAAGGCTTTTTACTTACTCACAACACAATAAATCAAAATTTCTCCTCTCTTTTCAAACTGGCTTGTCAAGATGTAAAATTAAGAGGTGACTCTTCAACCCACCACTATGCTTCAACTTGAAACCAACTGGTACCAACTTTTTGGGGACAGTCCGTTCAAGGAATCCACTTACTTCCCCTCTTTTGACTTCGAGGTCTTGCTTAAATTTAGGTCCCCGTGTTGAGGTAGTACCAACCTAAATTAAATTGTGAACCCTAAACTTTGACAAACTTATGATGAGTAGTAATCATGTCTTATACAACAAGCACAAACACACAGTGGGGCACCTTTTTGACTATCATCACCAATCTTGGCTTCCAAAACTATGGATGCATTTATTATTAGTGTCTTCGCAATAGTAGTGGCCAGCTGCCATCTAATATGGTTTAGAATTAAATATATATATCTTCCATTACAAGGTAATATATACTACCAAGTTTTGTATGTGATGAATTTACTAGGTCTGACATCAAGTTCTAAACTCTCGGGTCTATAAATTTGAGGACAGACAGTCATGCACCTAATAGCCAAAACATATAGGACATGGATGAGAGAGACAGACAGAGAGAAAGAAAGAAAGAGACAATATAGATGCTGGCCCACCATATATATTTGACAAAAACAATAAAAAAATTCAAAATTATTTACTCAAATGTAAAGTTGAAGGTGTGAATCTCTTACCCATGCTACCAGATTGTGCTCTCCAGCAGTTTTTGAATTTTCAATTGCTTTACGGCCTGTAATGATCTCCAGAAGAACGACACCGAAGCTATAAACATCCGATTTCAGAGTCAACTGACCAGTCATTGCATACTCTGGGGCACAGTACCCGTAAGTACCCATAACCCTTGTTGATACGTGGGTATTATCCCCAACAGGGCCGAGTTTGGCCAACCCAAAATCAGATAGCTTGGCATGATAATCCTCATCGAGCAAAATGTTGGAGCATTTTAAATCACGGTATATTACAGGTGGACTGGCTTTGTCATGTAAATACTCCAATCCTTTTGCTGCCCCGGCAGCTATTTTCATTCTTGTATTCCAATCAAGTTGTTGCTTGCCAGGTGGAAGGTCTGCACAATAAGAATCCGAGTTAGTTCCCCGGTCAATATTTATATAAAAAGAAAAAAATCCAAATTGAGATATACGTGGGCTTTATAGTATATATATACACATACCATGAAGATGGTCCTCTAAAGATCCTAGTGGCATGTATTCATAAACCAAAAGTCTCTGATCTCCATCGGCACAATAACCAATCAGGTTAACAAGGTTAGAATGGTGAAGCAAACTTAACATCAGCACTTCAACAAGAAATTCCCTGTTCCCTTGCAATCCATTGCGATCAAGTTGCTTGATGGCCACAATCTACACCGAAAACAGTAAACGGTTTTCAATTTCACTGAACAACATTAAAAACCCAATGCTTAGAGGTGACAAAACCATGATAATCACAAATCCAGCTGGCCTTTTTAAGAGATTTGCTAAGTTAGCAATCAAAGAAAATTGTAAGTTAACCACTAGGTAATCAAAAGAGTAAACTTTGTGGAAGAAAAGAGCATGTGTGGAAACTTTTCCAATTGGTCTTCTCTCTCTTTCTTTCATATATAGTTTCAGACTTTCAGTTAGACAAACTTGCTCAACCTGATTAGAACTTTCCAGTCGCCCCTTGTATACTCTGCCAAAACCTCCCTCTCCAAGAAGACAATCACCCCGGAAATTTCTGGTTGCAGCAGCCAATTCACGAAATGTAAAAGTCTGAGCTGCAATATGATTGGAACCCCCATCTTTTGAGGACTCCTTTATCTTCAAAGAGGGATTTTTCTTCAATTTCTCTGAAATTGTGCAAAACCAATAAAATAGTGGAAAAACAAAGTTACATTCATATAGGGTTCCTAAATGTAATAAACATACATATAGTGTAACTAAATTAAGCTTAACATAGCAAGCTCTTTATAAAAGCTTGAATGTGATTGAACTTCTAAATTGATGATTGTTTTACTAAGGCACTTCCTTTTAATATCATGGAAAAGACAAAAACTTGAAGAGACCACGTCAAAAAAAAGAGTGCGCTGCACAAAAACTTGTACCAAGAAATTACACTAATAAATGGGGCCATATCTCTCCAAAATCCTATCAATTCAAAGAAAAACAACCACCATAATCCCATTGAGATTACACGTGCCCTTTCCACATTGGTAATAGAGGATATTTATTACAAATCTTTTGTAGAGAAAAACATTCCCCAAATAGAATATTCACAGCACCCAAGACAGATCAGGTTTAATTTCTCACAACTAGCAAGTCCTGAATGCTCAACAAGCAAACAAGGGAACATAAACAACAAAGCAAATGCCAAGAACCGTTTTATCTTTGAACTTCGTGATGATGGAAAATGAAGAGCAAATAAATGCCTCAATACATTAGTTCCTTCCAACAATGCAAGGACTGTTCTAGAACCGAAAAAACCCTCAAAAGCCCAATACATATTATGAGTCGTATTCAATTATATGATGTGCCTTCACAATTTTAATTCCACACGCAATACAAAACAAGCAACCAGAAGCTAAATAACCCGTGTTGAGATATCACCTTTGTGATGCATTACTCTAAATCAACATCAAAATCAGTAAAGTCCGCTTCATTAAAAGCTCAGGCCTAATATTTTCACTGCATATTATGAATTATCTTACGGTTGAACACAACTTATATTCTAGTAAACCCTATTTTGAAGCCAATCCATAACAGACTAACAAAAGGCAAGAATCTGAAAATAGTGATGACAAATAATTCAAAAGAAAAAACAAAAAAAACCCACCATTTGAAGCCACCCTCAACTGTTATGTTTTGAGGAAGATGAACAGTTCGAAAGACTAGGCCAACTAATTGCACAAGACAGAGCAAAGATGGTTTTTTTTTTTTTTTTTTTCATTTACAATGTACACAGACACCTAGAGCCAGATGTTTGTGTAATTAGATTGGAAAAAAGACTATGAATTCACTACAAAACCTCTCCCCCAAAATTCTTTCTTAGCATCCACACAAATCCCAGAAATTAATATGCACATTTATACATGAAATCAGCTGAATCACCCAATTCCATTGAATCGATAGACTAATTGAATAATCAGGTAATTGGTATAGAGATGGAGATGGGGGAGAAGCTTTACCTCTGTGTGCATGTATATATATATAGATATATGTGAGTGTGATAGATTTTCATATATATCAATTACCTGAAGTGGGTTGGATCGGATCAAGAACCTGTTTCTTCTTTCTCTTCTTCTTAGCTGTGTGGTTCGATTGTCCAGAGCAAGGAAACCAACCCATATGTCCTCTCTGTAGAAAAAGCAGAGAAACAGAGAGATGGTGTACCAAAAGCTCAAGAAAAAAGTAGACCCAACACCAGAGAGACAGATACACAGAAAAGAGAAGAGAGAGAGAGAGAGAGAGAGAGAGAGAGAGAGAGAGAGAGAGAGAGATTATTGGTTTAACAACTTAGAAAATTGAAACAATATATAAAGAGGCAACAATGTTGATGTAATTGGGAAGACCTGGTCCAATCTTAAAATCAAAAGTTCAAGCCTTTATAAGAAGTTTGGTGTCAGCAGGTAGAGCTGGCTCGGACCTCATTATTTATTTAAAATATTAAATTAATTAAATGTCAATTAAATTTATTTTTTAAAAAATAAATACTAATTATTGAATTTTTTTAAATAAATATAATTTTAATTATTAATACATCCCTAAATATAAATATATGAGTATAAATCCTACTTAAAAGTGTTTGGCAGTTGAGGTTCCTAAATTTTTAAATTTTGAAAGCTCCAACTACTTTCAACATTTTTTATATATTTTTGTTGCCTAATATGCCCTTGTGCAATCAAAGCATCTTTCCTAGATGATCACCTCCTTTTTATCAGAAACAAAAATGAAACAACAATACCTGATTTACAATATTTCTCCTCTAACATGAATCCTATTCTACTATAAACTTTCCTCTCTAATGATAATCTTAACAAACTACGTACCGCCTCTAGTAATCATGGTAGCTACTTTGATCTAATGTCTCCCAAAATACTCGTCGTACAATGGTGATCAACATGCCTTTGGGTATGTAATAATATTGAAGGTAAATTCTAGGGGATCTATTCATAAATTCTATTTAGTAGACTTATAACTCAATAAGTCTATAAAATTTTTTAGTATTCCATCAAGTCAAATATGTTTAGATTTTTATCCCATGAGATCGGGTCCTTCTATTTGCACACACCCATTCCTCTTTGTGCACATCCTTTGCAATACACACACTTAAAAAATTAATTTAAATTTATTTTGCTCACTCCATACACCTCTTATTCCACATCTACCCTCAAATGTAAATTATGCACACACCCTCTCAGAGAACACACAAACCCCTCAGACAGACCTGTCTCTCTCACACACACACACCCATCTCTCACACTCCACCGTTCGTCTCCCAAAAGCTTCATCCATTCATTGAAGACGTCAATCATTGGTATTGAAGAGTATTGAACAAAATGACGTGAATCATCGAAGGAAATCTTCTCATTTGGAGAACTTAGGTTAGTTTACTTATATTAATCCTCATTCCTATTTTATTTGTAATGTAGGGTTTGTTTTTACCATTTTTGAAATGACGCATAGCCCACCGTGATTGAGCACTATGTTCCTTATTCGGAATTGGTTCTCCGAAAATAACATATTTGATCGGAAGTAGAAGTTCGAAAATTAACATGTCATTCAACATTGGAATTCCGATTTTTTTTTTATTTATTTCGACATTTAACTTCCGAATTTATTTAATTCATTTGACATACAACTTTCGAAAGTTAGTTATAGTTTTGGTTTTCAACTTCTAAACAGTAGAGATATTTTCAATTTTCAACTTCCGAGCGGTATATATATATATTTTCTCTTTTGTATATTCTTTTTACAATTGTATGCTCATTAAATATATTATTTTTGTAGATAATATGGATTATGAACGTCAACAACCTGTCCCATCTGCTGCTTTAAATAGAAGACGCCGTGAAGTAGATGTTGACCGTGAACAGGGAAGCGGGCGTGAGCGAGGACGAGGACGAGGTTGGGGTCATGGTCGAGGTCGTCATCTAGTTTCGATAGAATATGATATCCCCAGTGCCAATCACAGTCAAAGTCATAGTTGAAGCAGAAAACGAGTTGAAGGTGATATGCTTGACATTGCCATGGAGGATGCCCCTTTACTCGATTCTCCTACTATCCAGGAAGAGGACCTTACTCATGCTTTTCTAGGTGGACCAACTGATCCATCAATACTGCGGAGTTTTAATAGTCATGTCGTTGCAGTTGTTTGGCAGGGGGAGGTAAACATTCCTGAGTAGAAGTTAAATTCATTTGTATATGATTTTTTTATGGTGTTATATAGTAGTTTCTAATGAGATTTTAATTTCTTTTATAGGAACGAGGGCCCCTAGAGTGTCATAATCACTCTTCGAAGATCCTTGCATGGGCATGGTGGTTAATAGACAACAACATCAGATTCAAAGCTATGATTGAGCGGTCTGGGTTGTCACAGTTAGCTTGTTACACTTATCGGTTCGTCAACAAGCTTCTAATCTCCTATTTTGTTGAGAGATGGCAACCGGAGATGAACACATTTCATATGACAGTTAGTGAGATGACCTTAACCTTGGATGATGTTGGCACTATTCTTAGCCTTCCCATTGTAGGCAGATCAGTTAGCGTTCTAGATGTAATGGATCTTTATGGAGTTATACTAGTGGTTTCTGGCTTGGGGATTACTGAATGTGTAACACATGACGGGGTTTCTACTGCTGGTGGGAGTTTAGTCAGGCTTGAGTGGTTGCGAAGTCAGTTTGCTGGTATCACAGATTCAGACCCAGAGGAGGCCATAGAGTGCGCTGCTAGAGGTTATTTGTTATTTCTGTTGGGATGTACGCTCTTCAGTGACAAGAGTGGTACCAGGGTTCCTGTTGTTTACCTTGGCTTATTAATGGATTTGGGATTTATTCATACTTATGCCTGGGGTGCTGCTGCATTAGCATTTTTATACAGACAGTTGAGGTATGCTAGTCGATCTCGTGTGAAGCAGATCGGTGGTTATATGACTCTTTTGGAGGTGTGGATTTATGAGCACTTCCGAGCATTCTGACCTCTCTAGAACATAGGCTACAATGAAGGCATGCCATTTGTGTACTATTGGACATTTAGGAGAGAGGTGGGCTCTTCCATTGATCATTTGAAATCTTTTCGAGTGGAGCTTGACAGTTTGGTAGCAACTGATATAAGTTTACTTGTCCTGAGATAATTTTAACACTTTCTATTTATCTTACCCTTTATATACTTTAATTCAAAAATATTTTACGTTTACAGGTTATTTGGGATGTATACCAGAGTTATAGAGACCGGCATCCATGTAACCCAGTTACATTCTACCATGGATGCTTAAAGTGCTTAAACGTGGTCGAACCCTATCATCCAGATAGAGTTTTAAGGCAGTTTGGCAGGGTTCAAACCATCCCAGATGCACCGCTGGCTCGCACTCATGGTACTCGAGGCAACATATCTACACGATATACAGTCATGAATAAATACTTTGGGATAGCCATGTGTTCTCTAAGTAGCAGGGGAGCACACCAGTTCATCAGCCTTGGGAATACATACCGGGTTACATAGATTGGTATAAGAATATCATGCACCGATATGTTGAGCGCAATGATGGACCACGTGTGCATGAACATCAAGATTTCAACCAACATGCCGATGTAATACATTATCCTCTTTTATGCATTTGTAACGTACTTCTATTTTTTTGATATGTACCCTAAAATGTGGTATTCTTTTAAAATGCAGCGTATTGCACATGCACTGAGGATTGCACATCCTATCATCCAGGCTGGTTATGAGGACGAGATTCGACATTTTCATTGACTTTACCAGGCCATTGAGGCTATGATGCATGTCCTTGAATGACATATGTCCTTGAAGGTCAGCATATTGACGAAGCTGGACCTATTTCGACTCTCGGATATTGACATACAGTCGTAGGCTTACAGATGATTTGTGACATGTTATTTGACAGTTGATAAATTTTTTGTGGTGTTTTTGTAAGTTGACATTGCTGTAGACATCTTTGAATGATGTTGTAAATGATATTTTCTTATTAGAATGGAATGGTAACAATGGGCAATGACATTGGAAATGATGTTTTATTATTATAATGTAATGGTAACAATGGTCGATGACAATGTAAATGATATTTTCTTATTAGAATGTAATAGTAACAATGGTTGATAACATTCAATCCATGCGAGAGAACATATCAACATCAAAAAACACATCCATCAATTTCTTTCATAGTTCTAACATTGTCAAATGTATACATTTGTCAATCGACATTAACAACGTCAAATGTCTCTCGAGTAGCTACAGTATCATGAATAATGTCCTTGAAATGCTGAATGCGGCGCACATATGTATCATCCCAATCTACAGCGCAAGGGTGACTGCATTTTAGCCAATTAGTGGCTATAGGAGGAACTGGATGGCCTGGCTGCAAAAAACCTGCACCAAAATTCACTTCAGTTAGTGGTCATACCTTATAACTTCCTGTACATGCACGAAATGATAAGTTTCTCTTATACCTGCACGAAATGATTTATGTTGACAAATCCAATGGCAATCTCACGTTTATCAAGTTGAGATACTGGCACTATTCTCAGAGGTAAAAAGGTGAGACATTGCTGTAATGACAAGTGGTATAACACAAGATTGTAGCACGATGCAACAAGATGCCCCATGCCTGGCATAGCCATCTAATGTGAGTAATCAGGACTATTTTCAAAGTATGACAATATGCTTGTCAATTCTTCAAACCTTTTGTAGGACCCATAAAGTATAATGTATTCCTCTTTGTGGGTGTGCAACTCACCCAAAAGATCATGCCTAACCTGAGCCCAATCATCTTCTATATGACCAATTGAAGCAACTATAGCCCTGAAACCACAATTCCCATCTGCAGCTACATCCTTAGCAAAGTTAATGTATGTTTTCAACCTAGAAGGGAAAGCATTAACATATGCACCAGGTTTTACTATTATGGTAATATACACCATCCCCTTCACATTCACATTCTCCTTTCCCTTAGCAAGTCGCTTCTTCTTGGTTTCCTGAGTAGAAGCTAATGTAGTGATTTGAGTGTCCCAAGGTGAGAAGGAATCATGTCCAGATTGCACCAACTCAAATACATACGGTTCACAACGGGTAGAAACATTAATCTTTTTATGACCCCGAGGACGTGTATTGGGCTTCACTTTCGACTCAACAAGAAAAGTGCTTCCCGGATATACAATCTCTTTCAACTTCTTCAAAAGCTCCAACTGCATGGTTCTATCACTTTTATTGAACTTTTTCACAAATAACTCTACTTTTGCATGACAAGTCACCTCCGTTTTCTCTTCTTTATTGCATATGGAGATATGAAGTTGCCTCAAGTGTGAGTGTATGGTAGCAAATGGTATATGGCGATCTTGTCTGATGTAGTCAGCAATCTCATGGGCACAAGGTAAACCATGAATGTGGCGAAGGACGCATCTACAAGCTTCAACATCAATACCAATGGAATTGTGCTCTCTTACTCTCTATAAGCAAATACTCTAATGCAGAAATAGACACATTATCCCGTAGCTCTCTAAACTGAGAAGGCTTGAATTGATGTTGCACAATAGTTAGACTTTTCTTAAATGAAGCGTTGATATCAGTGTGTTGTAACTCAAGCAGACTATGTATTTTCTCAAATAATGCCTCAAATGAGACTTGACATAAACCCAGTTGTCTTTTCAGTTTTGCATGTGCACTCTCAGCTCTGTTCAATTCAATGTAAGTGAAATCAAAATAAAGTACATGGCACTTCTTAATAACGTATTGAACAAAAGTAATCTTATCGGTTAGTTGTAACATTGCCATAATGCATACACATGTCTGTCCATGCCGCCACAAATTTCTCCTTGTAAGGAACCAACCAAGTATCCATGATGTAGTTGACTGCATCAGGATAACTACTGAATTCCTTAAATAATGACTGAAGACGCTCATCGTATTGAATTTCAGAAGATGAATACACTAAAGCGTTCTATTCATGGTTAAACTTCTCCCATTTCTGCTTTGTCTCAAACAGTTTCTTGCATTTGGTTAATACATTCTTACTAATATGCCAACGGCATAATAAATGTTTGGCACTTGGGAATGTCTTTTGTATGGCATTCATCAAGGCTAGCTCTCTGTCAGTGACAATAATCGCCGGCAAAACAAAACCATCTATGACATCACGCAATGTAGTTAACACCAATGCATAATTGTCGGCCCTCTAAAGCTATAAGTATGTTATAGCGATCTCAGGTTTGTCCCCTTTATGTACAGTGTTCCGGACTTAGGTTCCGTGGAGTTGGTGGTTGTATGTCTTGTTGTCATCCTTTAATTCCATATGTCTGAGCTTTAGGATGTGTTGAGCGTGTTTTGAACAGGTGGGTTGAGCCTCAGTTCAAATTCTTGTTGCCTAGATTTTGAGTGGTCTGCTCGAGCGGGTCCTTGTGCGCTCAAGCGGAGATTCCATACTTCCAGCATTTCATGCCTCTGCAATAGTACTGCAGGCTTGTTTTTCACGCTCGAGCGGGTTTCCCTACGCTCGAGCAGGTCGCGCTCGAGCGGGCCATTTTGGCGCTCGAGCGGGCCATTTTGGCGCTCGAGCGGGTGTTCACTGTCTGAGAAAATACTGGGAGGGGAGAATCCACGCTCGAGCGGACTGGTTTTCGCGCTCGAGCGGATGTGTTTTGTTCTTGTGTCTTGGAGCTCGAGCAGGCCTTCTTACGCTCGAGCGGGTCCAGTTTTCGTGTTTGACGCTTGAGCGTCCTATCATCCGCTTGAGCGGGGGTGTCGTATATTAGTTGACAGCTAGGCTATTTTGAATCACTTTTCAACTTTCACTCTCTCCCTTACTTTTCCGAAAAGCCATTGTTGAGAGCTTCTCTCACTACTTTCTCCCTTCTCTCTTAGGATTGATCTAGTTAGAGTGTTCTTCTACCCTTTGGCCTTTACAAAAAGTGTGTTGATCGTCGAGGGCTACGTTTTGATCCGAAAAGTTTGGAGTTTGGAGAACTTTGAGTTTGGTCTCCTTCTCCATTTGAGCTCTAACTTCGAGGTAGGGATATCCTACTCCATCTTATGAGCTTTGTCTTTAAATTTTGGCATTTTGATATGTTGGGGGTTGTTGGGAAATTTTGAGAAGGTTTTGGGGTCTTTATGTAATTTTCAAAAAGTTGGGGTTTCAAACATATAAACCGTTATGTATGTAATACATTGGAAAATGGACTTGGTGTTGGATTATTGATGGAGAATGGAACCTTAGGGTTGGCATTGTAAATATGGGAAAAAGCTCTAATTGTTATGATAAATTAATTTGTATAATTAATTTAGGGAAATGAGAAATTGAATAGGAAATATTCAAATTGGAAAAGTATGAGATTAGAGGGTGTAGTTGGATTAATTTATCGCTCACCTAGACAAAACGTTGATATTTTATCCAGTTGCTGCATTTATTTTCTGTTTAGAAATAACTGCTTTGGGCTATCGGTGGAGGATAGTGTTAATTGTTGTAGACAATGCATGATGATTAAGCAAATTAAAATTAATCAATTGAGTACGCTATCAAGTATGGTGGTTGGTATAATACATCAAAACATTGTATTGATTGATTGAACTTGTATATGATAATTGTTTATATACATTGTATTGTATGGGAGGAGATGGGGGATGTACTCCACGGTTTATTGGAAGATGGGGGATGGACCTCTAAATCGAATATTGTTTGACATTGATACAGCACTACCATGTGTATCATTTGTGAATTATAGAAGTGTTTTGTTTGACATTGATATAGCACTAAAATGTGTATCATCTATCTTGATTGATTAAATTTGTATATGATAATTGCTTATATACATTGTATTGTATGGGAGGAGATGGGGGATGTACTCCACTGTTTATTGGAAGATGGGGGATGGACCTCTAAACCGGATTTTGTTTGAGATTGATACAGCACTAAAATGTGTATCATTTGTGAAGTATGGAAATGTTTGTTTGATTTGATATAGCACTAAAATGTATATCATTATCATTTGTGAAGCATGAAAGTGTTTGTTTGATTTGATATAGCACTAAAATGTATATTTGTATCATTTGTGAAGTATGGAAATCTTTTTGTTGACTTTGATACATCACCAAAAAGTGTATCCATCATGAATTTCGAAAGTATTTTAGTGATGAGTTATCATCTCATTAAATTATGTGGCCAGATTCTGAGCCTTGTTTTCAAACTTAAAGTTGGATAAGTAATGGAAAACGAATTGTAATATGGGCTTGATTGTCATGAAACTGTAACATGGTATACGTTGGAATATAAGTGTGGACCATCTACCTAATGCTATTGTTTTAGTCATTGTTTATAGTTGGTTTAGTGTATTTCTACTAGGCTGTGGCTCACCCTATATGGGACTTCATTTTCAGGTACCGATGGTATGCCACCTCCAAGAACATAGCTTGGGAGGCTAGAGGCAGACAAACTATTTTGTTGTTGTGTTTTCTTTGGATATATTTCATGTAAATTCAAGCCAAGGGCTTAATATGTATTTGAGTTAGTACTTTCTTTTTGTAACCAAGTGTTGACTTGGAAAGTTGTAAGCCTATAAGGCAGTTACTTTTGTTGTCAACGTGTACTACAATTTGTAAGGATACTCTGATGATTGTAATATAATATCTCTTTCCTGTAACTTGATTGTATGATATTATGGGTTTATTGTAAGGGCGTTACAACTTGATATCAGAGCGTACCGGGTTCGAATACTTTGGGTACGTGGGAAGTGATTAGTATCGCAATGGGTTTGTCTCGCTTGTTATGACTTAGATGTAATGTTATGTGCTTATGTGATAACATGTTTATGTGACTACTTGGGTATGGGATTTAGTTTCCGGGATGATGATTAGATCCTTGGGTTTCTATGAGTCTTGTTGGAAAAGCACTTGATCAATGCTGTTTTTAACCGGAACTCTAGTAACGCCTCGGAACTATCATTATCCGGAAATGAAATTCGTAAGTGCTTATGTGTTTATGTGCTTACGTGGAATGAATTACAGTCGTTCATCGTGTTAGGATGCTAGTGAGATAGTTTCGGCACCCTTGTTGTTGTACTAATACCTTTGTTACTTTTACTAGGATGCCTAGACGAGGGAGTTGTGATTTCTCTCCTTCTGCTCGGGAAGAGTTACGGAAACAGTTTGTGGAGTTACGCCAAGGTACTACACCTTTGGTACGGTTTGAAAGATGGTTTGCTAACCTGTCGAGGTTTGCTCCAGAATTGGTGGAGACGGAGGAATTGCGTTGTTCGGAGTTCGAGAGTAGGCTGTGTGACGACATCCGAGAAAGGATTGCTGGATCTTGGCATAAGGGTTATAGTGCACTTGTTGAGGCTGCGATTCATATGGAGGCAGCGGTGCTAGCTATGGGCCAAAATAGGGAGGAGGCCATTTCGGCGACTCCTGTGACTCAGAGTGTTGGTAGGCCTTTTAAGAGGCAGAAGGGTTGTAATCCACAACAATTTTAGAGAGCTCAGTCTGGCTCTATTTTTCCAATGCCGAGTCTAGGTTTGGGAAAGGGTGAACGTAAGGTTGTCACTTGTTTCAAATGTGGTCAGCTGGGCCACAAGTCCCTAACTTGCTCGCAGAGGAAGAGGGCAGGGTTGGTAGTTCAACCAGTAACTGCCCCACCGGAATCATCTAGCCAGTCAGGTTTTGGGTCGATCGAGTGTTTAGTGAGGAAGCAATTGTTGGGGTCTCCATCAGCTTAGACTTTGAACCAGTCTCGTGCTCAGGAGCCGTTTACTTGTTGGGTGTGTAATCAGTCAGGTCATATCAAACGTTTCTGTACTCAGCCAGGGGCTTCTTTGGGGGTTTTACAACCTAGTCGGGTCCAGCCTTATTTGACTGGACAGGGGCAGTATCGTTTTGGGGGACAATCAGGCCAGATTTCGAGGGCCTCAGGAGAGTCGAGTTCCTAAGTCCCACTTGGAGAAGTTCACAGTTGTTCCAAGTGTGGCCGGTTGGGGCACATCAGTTGTTTTTGTCCATGGCTTGTAAGCTCATAGGATATCTTGGGTCTGAGGATGACCAACTTTAGCGATCCAGTGAGAGATGGTAATGGTGGTAATACCGATGGGGTGGTTTTGTTTTAACTAATCGGTTTTGTAATCGGTGAATTATCGCTTTGTAATCATTGGGTTTTGTTGTGTAACCAATGTGTTTTGGAATCATCGGAACATCAAGGGTGTTTGTTTCTATATATATATAGTTATGTGTGCCTGTACTTATCTATTTTCTTGAAATGGGCAGATTGGAGCATGTTGTGGCTCTAAAAGTTTTATGAATGTATAAGTTGTTGTGAGACCATAAAATTTTTGGTAGTAATACATTTGTATGCGTGTGATTGGTTTGGGAAAAATCAGGACTAATGAGCCATGTTTTCAAATTTGGAAGGATTATTGAGGGATGCGTACCTTAATCAGGATTACTAAAGGGCGAGAACAGTTATACTTGTCGGGTGTTCGAAATTTCATTAGTGCTATCTAATTGATCCTATGTGCGTGAAAGTGATGTTGATCTACTGTCGCGGGAACTCCTCAAGGGGATGTGAAGTGTGCGACTAATACTAGATGTAGTATGTATTTAACATGGTATTTTACGGGGACATAGTCCATAATCTGGTTACGAATAGACTTTTACCTTCGTGGTAGGTAACGTTACTAAATTTGCTTATGTACTGACTGGTCGTTTCGATTGAGGGAGTGTTAGTCGCTATATAAGGTTGTGGTTGTTGCCATTGGAGAGTGGTGTGTTGTGAGCAGCTGGTGCTATATCTCAGGTAGTAGTATATGGGTGTCTCCTAAGTTTTAGGGCTTCTTTATTATGATCGAATGCGATGGGTTTTTACCTTCGAACTAGTTAGGTCAGGAGACGCTATCGGAGGGGTTGATTGGGTGTATAGCCTGTGGTTAGGGTGTGACCCGTGGATGAAGCCACAATGGTATGGTGTTTGCGGATGAAGGTGCTATGTTTACTGGTGTTCGGTACGAACGGTTACTTGGTAGTGTTAAATGTCGTGGTGTAGCAAACCCTGTCAGTCAACTCGGTATGAGGGAAGGGGTATGCAAAATCTGTTACTTCGAGTTCAGTCGAGGTGGTGAGTGAGATCTCTAAATGAGGAAGTTTTGCATAGTGCGGTGTGTGATAGTGCGCGGTTCGTATGTTGTTAGTAGATGATGTGTAGAAGGGGATCACTCTTAGGGAATCCCAGGCGAATGCCTTGGTGAGGCTATAATGTGGTTACTGATGGAATCGCGTGGTTTGAGGTTTGGTAAAGCTGGGTCACTTTGATATAAGTGTCCGTCATTCAGTTTGAATTGTGATAGTACAAGTGAGGAAGTAAGGTTGTGTAGAGTGAGTGGGGCACTCTGTTAAAATCGTTTTGACTCGTTCGGTTCTTGTTTATGCGTTGTAAGGCACGGGGGTGTGCAAAGTTATCCTTTATGTTGCTGTGTTGTTGGGAGATTCAAACATTTAGAAGTCCCTATCGTGAAAGTACTATTTTTTTTGGGGATTGCGTCATCACTGTGAGTATGGCGGGTTTTGTGGGTTGGTTACGTGGTGATTCGCTTGAGGGACATTGAGTACTCTTCGTAAACTAAAATGATTTTGAATCGAAATGTGAGTTTGTGATCTTTGTTTTCGGGAAATAATTTGAGGAGAATCTTTGAGTTCGGCTGTGGCCAGTTGTAAATGACGTGTTTAAGTGGTGACGGTGTAAGTCTGAATACCTTTGGAAAAAAAAAACCGAGTGCTTTGAATCAAACGGAGCGAATAAAACATATTCTTTAACCTAAATGGAATATTTTGTGAGAAGTTAGATTTGACCTAGCTTGAGTTGCTGGTTACATGTTGTGTGTCTTTGGTAAGACCTTAAAATTTTAGGGTGTAAATGGGCCGTAATGTTATTCCTTACCCTTGCTTCGTCTTGCGTTCCTGTTTTGTGAAAGTCGACTGGAAGCTTTGTGTACTAATGATTTCATATTTCCTATGTTGGGGTAGTAAGTACTAGATACTGGTTTGAGTATTGTTGGTAGTCGAGACGTAGTGGATGTCTCAGAACACTGTAGTGGTTGTGTGTGGCTTACTATTATCATTGTTATCGGGTCTTGGAGGACGGGACCCTTCCATTAGATGAGGTGTCGTGGAAACATGCGTTGTATCCTTGTTGTTTTGTTAAAACTTTAGAGAGCATTGACTATGTTTTAAGTTGAAAAACATTGCATATGTTTTGGTTTACGGAAGTATTTTGAAACTTGCCTTGAAATGGGAGTTTAATGTAACATTGCATGTGTTGAATGTATGGTAGAACTAGAAACGTATCATGAACATTGACTATGATATGAAATTGTGAATCATGTATATTGGAAATCGTTGGGTTTGGAAGAAATGCATGTGGGTATACGTGTTGTGATGTATACTGTAGGTTGCCTCTCGAATAGAGACAGGGTGACCAGTAATGGGTCAGGTGGTTGATAGTTGAATTGTAATATTGCTGAGAAACTGATTTAATTTAAATCGTGGATGGTCATGCGTTATGGGTGACATCGTGTTTATGAAAAATGTTTGCAAAATTTTTAAGTTTCGCATGGGAATTGCAAAAAAAAAAAAAAAAAATTTTTTTTTTACTTCAGAATGCCAACGTTGAAAATTTGATTTTCTTTGAGAAATGCCTCATAAGCAAGAGAATGATTTCCCTTATATTTATACAAAAGATTTGTGTTGGTTGTTTTATTTGGAATTATAATTGTTGAGAAGTGACTTAGCTGGGAGCGCTAATCGGGTGTTTTGGTGATTTATCCCGGGGAGAGTTTGGCTTTGTTGAGGTCTTTTGTGCCTGAGTGTTGTCTATGGAACTTGTTTCCTTGGTTAGTCTTTTTTGTTGTGAGAGTTAATTACAAATTTGTTGAGAGAATAGTTTCTTCCCTAAGTGCTCGGGGGTTGAGTGCTTTGTGGTCGGTTGACCTTGTAATTGTGTTGTTTTCTTAATTTCAAGGACGAAATTCTTTAAGGGGGGGAGGTTATAGCAATCCCGGGTTTGTCCTCTTTATGTACAGTGTTCTGGACTTAGGTTCCATGGAGTTGGTGGTTGTATGTCTTGTTGTCATCCTTTAATTCCATATGTCTGAGCTTTAGGATGTGTTGAGCGTGTTTTGAACAGGTGGGTTGAGCCTCAGTTCAAATTCTTGTTGCCTAGATTTTGAGTGGTCCGCTCGAGCGGGTCCTTGTGCGCTCGAGCGGAGATTCCATACTTCCAGCATTTCGTGCCTCTGCAATAGTCCTGCAGGCTTGTTTTTCACGCTCGAGCGGGTTTCCCTACGCTCGAGCGGGTCGCGCTCGAGCGGGCCATTTTGGCGCTCGAGCGGGTGTTCACTGTCTGAGAAAATACTGGGAGGGGAGAATCTACGTTCGAGCGGATTGGTTTTCGCGCTCGAGCGGATGTGTTTTGTTCTTGTGTTTTGGAGCTCGAGCGGGCCTTCTTGCGCTCGAGCAGGTCCAATTTTCGTGTTTGACGCTCGAGCGTCCTATCATCCGTTCGAGCGGGTGTGTCATATATTAGTTGACAGCTAGGCTATTTTGAATCACTTTTCAACTTCCACTCTCTCCCTTACTTTTCCGAAAAGCCATTGTTGAGAGCTACTCTCACTACTTTCTCCCTTCTCTCTTAGGATTGATCTAGTTAGAGTGTTCTTCTACCCTTTGGCCTTTACAAAAAGTGTGTTGATCGTCGAGGGCTACGTTTTGATCCGAAAAGTTTGGAGTTTGGAGCACTTTGAGTTTGATCTCCTTCTCCATTTGAGCTCTAACTTCGAGGTAGGGATATCCTACTCCATCTTATGAGCTTTGTCTTTAAATTTTGACATTTTGATATGTTGGGGGTTGTTGGGAAATTTTGAGAAGGTTTTGGGGTCTTTATGTAATTTTCAAAAAGTTGGGGTTTCAAACATATAAACCGTTATGTATGTAATACATTGGAAAATGGACTTGGTGTTGGATTATTGATGGAGAATGGAACCTTAGGGTTGGCATTGTAAATATGGGAAAAAGCCCTAATTGTTATGATAAATTAATTTGTATAATTAATTTAGGGAAATGAGAAATTGAATAGGAAATATTCAAATTGGAAAAGTATGAGATTAGAGGGTGTAGTTGGATTAATTTATCGCTCACCTAGACAAAATGTTGATATTTTATCCAGTTGCTGCATTTATTTTCTGTTTAGAAATAACTGCTTTGGGCTATCGGTGGAGGATAGTCTTGATTGTTGTAGACAATGCATGATGATTAAGCAAATTAAAACTAATCAATTAAATATGCTATCAAGTATGGTGGTTCGTATAATACATCAAAACATTGTATTGATTGATTGAACTTGTATATGATAATTGTTTATATACATTGTGTTGTGTGGGAGGAAATGGGGGATGTACTCCACGGTTTATTGGAAGATGGGGGATGGACCTCTAAATCGAATATTGTTTGACATTGATACAGCACTACCATGTGTATCATTTGTGAATTATAGAAGTGTTTTGTTTGACATTGATATAGCACTAAAATGTGTATCATCTATCTTGATTGATTAAATTTGTATATGATAATTGCTTATATACATTGTATTGTATGGGAGGAGATGGGGGATGTACTCCACGGTTTATTGGAAGATGAGGGATGGACCTCTAAACCGGATTTTGTTTGAGATTGATACAGCACTAAAATGTGTATCATTTGTGAAGTATGGAAGTGTTTGTTTGATTTGATATAGCACTAAAATGTATATCATTATCATTTGTGAAGCATGAAAGTGTTTGTTTGATTTGATATAGCACTAAAATGTATATTTGTATCATTTGTGAAGTATGGAAATCTTTTTGTTGACTTTGATACAGCACCAAAAAGTGTATCCATCATGAATTTCGAAAGTATTTTAGTGATGAGTTATCATCTCATTAAATTATGTGGCCAGACTCTGAGCCTTGTTTTCAAACTTAAAGTTGGATAAGAAATGGAAAACGAATTATAATATGGGCCTGATTGTCATGAAACTGTAACATGGTAGACATTGGAATATAAGTGTGGACCATCTATCTAATACTATTGTTTTAGTTATTGTTTATAGTTGGTTTAATGTATTTCTAATGGGCTGTGGCTCACTCTATATGGGACTTCATTTTTAAGTACCGATGGTATGCCACCTCCAAGAACATAGCTTGGGAGGCTAGAGGCAGACAGACTATTTTGTTGTTGTGTTTTCTTTGGATATATTTCATGTAAATTTAAGCCAAGGGCTTAATATGTATTTGAGTTAGTACTCTCTTTTTGTAACCAAGTGTTGACTTGGAAAATTGTAAGCCTATAGGGCAGTTACTTTTGTTGTCAACGTGTACTACAATTTGTAAGGATACTCTGATGATCGTAATATAATATCTCTTTCCTGTAACTTGACTGTATGATATTATGGGTTTATTGTAAGGGCGTTACATATGCGAAAGCTACCGAGTAAGTCATTTCAGTTGATGTCACTCCCATAATTTCAAGAAGAGGAAGACAATAACTGTTGGTTTTATATGTGTAATCCATAATCAATATACGTAGAAAAGGCCGAAATAAGTCCAAACTGGCAGGATGTGCCCAAAACAAGTCTGTCACAGTCATCATGGACTCTTCACATCGATGGCGCTCAATGTAATTATACTTGGCCAATTCATTCAATAAGTGTTGCATCTGTGATCTTCCAGCTCTCTCTACCACACTATTTCGATGGCGTACGTTGTAAATGATTTTAAGTGTGCTTACATTAAGGGCATCTCATTGTTTCAAGGTTACTAGGATCTCTTTTGGCCTAACCATGCTCTTTGACATATCCATTAACAATGATTTCTCATTCTTTGACAGCCTCCCCGCATATGAATGTCCCTCAAGGTGCTCTGCAAGTGGATGGTTATGCAATCCGCATACTACGGCCAATGTCCATTCATTATTTGTGGTCAACCTGTGAGCCCTCATATCAAAAGGACAACCAAACTTCTTTGTACTGGTTATTCTTGATGCATTGTTGTTGCCTTCATGTTTTAACTTCTTTGTTGCTCTATATTGGTCACTCTTCTCACAAGCAAGATACATCCTGGGTCTTTTTTTCCCTCCACCATAATCTGATGTTTTGATTACAATGACCAAATCAATTCTCTTTCCAACTTCACATACCTAGTTGAGCAATTCATCCTTACTTTTGAACACCTACAAAGTCAAATAAATATTATCAAACGTTTACATTCTTAAGCAATTCAAAACACAATCATTATAATTTCGTAGAGTGAACTTGGTCAGTTGTGAATTGAGTAGTGTAATCCAACACACTATCTGAGCGAACCTCACTTCCTTGAGTTGAGACATATTCCTGCAAGTTTTGTATAATACTGCAAATTTGAAATGGCATTATAAAGACAAATTTGCTATTTGAAACTGCAAATTTAGTATGAAATTTACGAATTTGGAATATAAAATGGAAAAAAAAAACTTTTACTTTATTTGGAAGTACAATGTTGAAAACAATGCTACTGTTCGAATGTAGTTGTTTGAATTATTTTTAATGATTCGGAAGTCGAATGTTTAAAATTTGACATTAATTCGGAAGACAACTTTTGAAAGTAACTAATTATTTTGGTAGTAGACTACCGAATAAACTGATATATTTCGACCTTGGTTTTTCGAAAGACGTTGGAAAAAAAATTATGATTTTTACATAGAAAAACTCACGTTTCCTTGGCTATCTTTCTCATAAACAGTTATCTACTTCTGAAAATCTGAATTTTCAGAAGAGAAATCTTCCATAACAATGATGAATGAGGATGAGGTTTAGTGTGCAAACTAATGAAAAGCTAAGAATTAAGAATGAGGGTGTTTAGTGTGTAAACTAATTAATGAAAACTAACAATGAAGGGTTTGAAAGGATGAGGATGGAGTGTGGAGGTTTAGCAAATTGGGTATGGAAGAATGGATTGTGTCACCATGGACTGGCATGCTTTAACGTGTAGTCTGAAATGAGATGTGGATGTGCATTGAGAACTTGTGTTTATTTGAATTGCGCGTGATGTTCATAATAGTAATTTTATTTAGAGATAAAATTGTAATAAAAATAAGTATCATTAAGTGTGTGCACAGAGAGGAATGGATGTGTGCAAATAGAAGCTCCCCATGAGATCTTTTTTTACTGATTTATAGTTTTCTTGGGACTATAATACCCTCTTATTTTATTTTGATAATATGTATTATATGCTTTCCATTTACATTCTCTCTCTCTCTCTCTCTCTCTCTCTCTTATTTTTCTATATATATATATATATATCGATGCTCTATTCTACAGCTATCGCTCTAATCGGACCAAATTCAAGTTGAAAAATCAATTGCCTTGTCTTTCTCATCAAACCCATTTTGATTTTCTTTTGAATTCTTCAATTTCTTTGCTTATTTTCCCATCTAAACTAGTATACTTTCATTTAGACCGCAGTAACACTTTAACAAGGCCTGTGCTCTGTAGTTTGAGATCGGATCATTCTATGGTAACCTAATTCCAAAAATCCCAATCTGTTCACCGTTGAGGTAATTGATTTTTTTGTGTGTGTGTGTGTGTGTATTCAGTAGAGATACATGTGCATAGTCGAAAGCATTTTCGAAATTGGTGAAAAATGTTGAAAAGAGTTGAAATTTGTAGAATGAATTGTGAAATTGGTGAAAATTGATTAGTGTCTTGTGGTATGGTATAGAATCCAACCAAGGTTTGGAGATAGATTGATATGGTATTATAGTGTGTCTTATTAGTTGGATATTTCAGTGAATGTAAACGTTCACACTTACTGAAGTAATTGTTGTTGTGATTATCATATTTTAATATTTTGCATTTGGTAATGTAAACAGCACAACATAAAGATGTGAATGTTTACATCAACATAACATTTTAATAGTATAACATAGAGATGTAAATGTTCACATCAACATTGCATTTACCACAATGCACACTAATCAATGGTTATATGTACACAATAACAAGCAACTATTAAACGATGTGAATGTTCATAGTGTCTTTATAATAGCACAACATGACTATATTAACAATGCATTCCTCACAAATTATAATCAATGTTAATATTCACATTAAAAAATAGTCGTACTAGTACAAACAATAATGTGTTATTTTGGTTACAAACATAGTGTGTACATAGAGATGTGAATGTTCACATTAATTTTGTAATACAAATAGGTAGTCGCACCATATGTTAATGTTCACACACTCATGTATATGGTTCCATGAGGGGATAATATTGATAATATTGTGTTGATTTAAATGCAATTTATTATAGGTTAAATGATATTATTGAATCATCTGCTCATGCATTTTTTTCTTTGATAATGTTTAAACGGTTTATTAGCTGGTTTTGTCTTTGTCATTCCTTATCTTTTTTGTGTGTGTCAATTTCCGACCATTTTGCCAAACTAGTATTTAGCTGGAGAGCACCGACAGAATAGATTAAACTCGAACGACCTGTCAACAAAAAAAAGAGATTCCGACAGTGGTTCGTCCACCCGGGGGCACTCTGACGATCAAGTCAGTTATCTCTCAAAGATAGCAAAAGTGCTTAACTCACTATTCAGAGCATAAAAAGCATACCTTAGATCCCATGAGGGTGCCTCTCTTTTATAGCCAACACAAACCTAGTCCCAATAGAAGTCTAGCTTCAATGGATTTAGGATTACTGCTAATTTTGGACTCCCAGTAGAATTAGGATAAACTCTCTAAGAGTCTTATCTTTACCCAAACTGAAGTCTTATCCCATTATAGGACTCTTGTCCCTTATCCGCTTATCCCAAATTCCGGTATCTTCGTAGATAACCTCGGCCTAGCCGAGATGATCTCGGCGTCACGACCAGGACACGTGGCACCTCGACTGGCGCTTTGGTGACAACCTCGGCCACGTGTTGTCATTCAAAAATTATGTTCCCACATTTTTTATCCTAGAATGAGAGAGATTTACTCCTAAAATGAGGGAGAGATTTTCTTTATATAATAAGGGGGATATTTTCTTTTGGAATAAGGGAGAGATTTTTTTCCCTAAAATTAGGGACTGTTGTTATTTTTATTATTATTATATATTGGTTTCAAAATAGAAACACATGCAAAAAGTTTGGAAGGGTAATTTGGTCATATTATTCTAAACAGGACCTAATGGAATACCAAAAAGAATATGGGTTAAATGGAACATAAATCTTAAGAATGGGATTTACTAAAAAAAGCACCCAAAATTCTATAATACAAATTAAAAAACAAAAAAACAAAAAACGGTGCCCATATAATCAATACTCTTTTGTTAACTAATTGTTGTTGGATATAACTTTATTATAACTCATTGTAGTGTGAATTTATAATTTATTTATGACGGTTGTTATTTTGATCATGGAAATTCTAAAAATCTCTGAGATATTGATTTATGATTATGAATCAATTTTAAATAATGAATAGTAATCTTAATCAAACAATCAACAACAAATCGGCATAACGATATAACATAGAAAAAATCACAATTAGAGTACCTTCAATTGTGATTAAAAAAAAATACGGGTCAAAATCACAAAATAATCCATTAAGAAGACAAAAGTGATTACACATGATCCTTAATTACCTAGTGAATCCATGTTTGAATTGAACCGAACCCGATGTGCCTCTTCCACCACCATTTTCACCTCGGAATTGCTTTGCCCAACGTTGAATTCACAACACTGATGTCAAATCCACAACGATGAGTCACTTCAGAATCCACCAAAGCTTCAGGTCCAAGTTTCTCGGAATAAACCAATGAACACCTCTCTCTTTTTGTGAATGAAAGAACAAAACAACCCTTGATGATAGTCAATATGAAGCTCGTTGATCAATCAATTACTTTCAAATCATAAAGGAAACAATACATAAACACCCTCCAATATAAAATACTTTGTTTTCTCTTCCTCTCTAAGAATTTGGACAGGTTAAATCTTAAAAATAACAAATAACACACTTTATACTAAATAGAGCCGTGAAGACCGCTCAAGCGCTCAGTTTACCGTTCAAGCGATGTGATTAAAGGTGGTGCTCACATATAGGCCAATCGCTCGAGTGCAGCATCTATCGCTCTGCTTGAGCAGAAAAACATATTTTCCAGAAGTTTAGAATGTAAGCAGAGATACTAGATGAACTACTTCACCGCTCTAGTGCACAAAAGATTGCCTGATTCTTGTATTTAATTAGCAAAGTGGCAAACAAGGAATGCTCAAAAACAAGATAAGGAATATCAGCACAAACTCCTTTACTCAGGCACAATTCTAGTTGGATTCACATCTAAACTCTCATAACTCACAGATACAATAAAGCGAATAAAAATACAACTGAATGAGTTTTGTCCAACATGATTGCCAATTATAAAAACCTAACAAGTCATGACCCAAAAAGTCCTTAATTATGTCTCAAATGATGTTTAGAGTATTTAGTTATAAGCCATTTTCACGTTGGTTATGACTTATTATGGTCTGCGCAAAATATCACCCAATTTGCTAAAATTGCACTGATCTGCATCAATCCGTACTGCTTTATCTGCAAATCGCAGATTAAACTTTAAACTTTAAAATTCGCCTTCAAAACCGCTTTGCTTCGCTATAGTTAATACATTTATATTTTTTAACATCTAATGAAATATCAAAGTAAAAATGAGTGTGAGAGAGATTTAAGATGTGAAATTTGTTACAAATTAGTAGTTATATATATGAAAATATTATGTAAAATTAGTTTGTGTTATATGTATAAAAAAATATTATGTAAATTAGTGTTACATATTATGCAAATGCTTAACAATTGGTTAAAATATTCTTCAATCCACTAATCCGTCTAAAATTACCCAAATCGCGATTTGGCAATCCGCAAAACCATCATTCGGCTTATAATTTTATTTTCAAACCGTTCGAACCGCACCGCGCACACCTCTAGTCTTCGTTATGACTTTGTTATATCCTATTATGATTGCTATTTTGGTTATAACTATAGAGCTATTTAGTTATGCCTCAAGTCGTATTTGATTATGATTTAGTGTGGCCCCTTTAATTATGACCAAAAGTAATTTGGTTATGACACCTTAGATTATCAAGACCACAAAATGTCATGATTTACATATAATATGTACATTTAAAAAGTGTTTATGGAGAATGACCATAATCTTAATTGCCCTTATTTGTTTATTTATTCAGTATGTAGTTACACAAGAATATAGATATTTATTATTCCTTTGAAGAACTTTGAGTTGTTTTGTCACGACCCGAACCCGCCCTAAAAGTTTTGGTCATGACCGACCTATACTCAGGCCTCCAAAACAAATATTTCATCATGTTCAAATCATACTGGGGCCTAAAGCGGTAGCAAAATTAATGACAATGTCCATTGAGCTTGTGCATGCATGATAATTGAAATAATTAAAACAATGTAAACACACTAATATACATATATATATATATATATATATATCTCACACACATATACATAAAACTTAAGTAAATTCAAAATTCTAACAATACAAGGTTAAAGCCTCAACACAGAGGCGCATCTTGGGTGGCTTGACTTAGCAGGTTCACAAAAACACTCTTGAGGCAGACCTAAGGATAGTCTCCGGACTGATCACCTACATACAGATAAAATACAGAGTGAGCGAAGCTTAATGTCACGACCCAAACCCGGCCCTATGGGTTTGGCACCGTAACCGGCCAGTAATCCGAGATTACCGAAGGCCTGCAGAACAGTAACACAGTAAAACAGAGTACAGGGCCTGGCGGAAGCCAATATAGTAAATAAATAATGTCCATTGAGCTGTGACAGTCTGTATGCCAAAAAGATTTTTCATGCATTCACATATACAAGCAGTACAGTCTATACAAAATTTACAGTTACACAGTACAGGGACCTAATCCCTTGGTAACAGTACAGTTAGCAGCTGACAGTCTATACAGTAGTCCAACAGTGTGGGGACAGACGGGGGAAAAACAAAACACCCCAAAGCCATAGCATGGCAACTCAGAACCTCGCAGTGAGGCACAAAGGCTGGCTTGACAAAACTGGAGTCTAACCCGCACTCCTAGCTCCGATCTGGTGGCTGAGCACCTACATATATATATAAACAATGAGCTAAAGCCCAGTGAATAACATAATGCGTAAAGAGGTTAAGAATGAAGTGTCCTTACAGTAATGAAAACAGTTCATTAAACAATACTTCAGTCTTTCAGTCAAAACAGTTATTCAGTCATATGTGATACATCTATTAGCATAGCAGTAAACAGTAGGTCTTAAAGACCGAACAGTAATGATGGCCATCAGTCAGTAAACAGTAGTGGTTCCACGAAGGAACCGACAGAGATCTCTGTAACAGTAGCAGTAACAGTATACAACAGTTGCTAAGGATGCCACAATACATTTCGGAATATAGGACATACATTCAACAATTAACAATAAGTACTTCAGAAAACAGTTTCGTTAAACAGTCAGAAAACATTCTCAGTTGAACATATCTTTACACAATTGTTACTCACAGTGTTCGGGCTACAGTGTGCTAGAGCGTGTCTCTCCAATCGCCAACCCTACACAGTTCACAGGTTGAACACACACTAAGCTACACAATTGGGAAATATCATAATTTAATCCCTAATGCCTCGGTGTGTTCTACATCTATATCCTCAACAATATACCTTAAACTAGGCCTAAGAATGCTTAGAATGGGATGAGGATGCAAAGATGTGATCAGAAAACAATTTCGAAATTTTCAGAAAAACAGATTCCCGCTCGAGCGCAGGTTTACCCGCTCGAGCGGACATGCAACAAAGGTATACGCTCCAGCGTCAACTTTCCCGCTCGAGCGTACTGTAAAAGTACTAGATGGATGAAATCTCCGCTCGACGGATGCTCGACGCCCGCTCGAGCTTGAGACACATGACTCCGCTCGAGCGCCCAATCCTCCGCTCGAGCGGACTGTAAAACAGTGCAGAGATACTGGATGCTCGGATTCCACGCTCGAGCGGAACTTCCCCCGCTCGAGCGGAAGTGCAAAATCTGGGAATTCCAGATTGCACCTCCAAGCCAAAACCCAGGTTCAAAAGCATCAAAACCGATCCTCTTGGGCTGAATTTCCAGAAAACACTTGTAAACATATAGAATAACACGGTTCAAAGCTCAATTTGAGAAATCAAAGCCCAAGGGTGTTTAATTCAAACCCAATTTCAGACCAATTTCATGAACATGAAGAACATGCAAACATGCATGAATTCAAATCAATTCAAAGCTTCAAAACGTGCTCTAGTGAGCCAATTGATTCACAAACAAGGTGAAAACATGGCCTACACTCAAGACATGAACATGCATGTGACAATTTGCCATGAATTCAACTCAAAACTCACCAATTCAAACATGCATGCATGAATTATGTTCCATTCCTACATGTATGAACTAAAACAAGACTTAACTCTACAATTGAAGCATGAATCATGCAAGAATTAGCTCAAACACAAGAATGAGAAGATGAAATCCTTACCTAAGTCTTGTATTCAAGGTTTAGGAGTCCAATATGACAATTTACACTTCAATTCCAAGCAATTCAAGCCAATTCAACAAAAACGAACTTAATTTCTCTCCCTCTCCCTCTCTTGGTCGGCTAAGGCAAGGAGAAAGCTGAGCAAATGTGTTATGTGGTCAAGTGTAAGGCTCAAATATGTTATATTGAGTGGGCCACTAAGGGTGGCAATTTGGTAATTACGGCAAACTTGCAATTAACTCAGTTTAATCTAATTGAATCAAACCTAATCAGTTTTCAGATAATTATACCATAAAATCACATTAATTATGAGGATCACAAAACATCAATCACTTCCGGATTCGGCCGCCGATAGGGCCTTCAATTAGCAGTTTAAACATAAAAACACGAACAGATCAAATAAACAATCAACAGATAAATGCAATTCAAACATACACACTTAGTCAATTCAGTTCCAGTTTTTAGTCAGTCAGTTCAGTACTTTAATCAGTTCAATTATCGGTCATAATCAGTTCAGTTCTCAGTCATAATCAGTTCAATTTAACGGTAATCAATGTTTATCGGTAAGCAGTGGTGAGGGTTATTACACTTAATGAGTAATAATAGAGTGAAGTGAATCAAGTAAATAATCTAGATTCAAAAGAAGCATAACATAATACTCTTCATTTACATCATTCACAACATTATTCATAATCATATTTACAAAACGGCCTTAGGCCCACCATATAACCAAACGACCTCGGGCCCACATATATCAAAACGGCCTCGGGCCCAATCGAATATCAAAATAGCCTCAGGCCCAATCATCTATCAAAATGTCCTCGGGCCCACCATATCATATTATAAATAATTCACATTTCATATCCATATTTCATATCATAGGTCTTGTAACTCATTCATCTGCATAAAACATAATTCCAGAATATCGCAACATTTACACATTAAAATAAATATAAATGAACATATCTTTACAATATTATTACTCACATTGATGGGCTTCTGGTAGCAGTTGGGCGATGTCCTTGTCTTGACCTACAGATACATAGCAAAATATATTGAACATAGAATTACTCTTTTAATCAAAGTTATTTTTCTTAATCTTTGATTAATCAAATAAACCGAACCCTTACTTTGCCTTAACCAATTATTTATGCTGGTTCTAAACTCATTATTCCTCAATGGGTTATAATTCATATCAAGGAAAATGGGAAGAAACGGAAGAAAATTGGGTTAGGAGAAGAAATGGCATGAAATGAGTAGGCATAAAGTGAACAACCTTCACTGATTTGAACATATCTCTTTGTGTACTCAGAATTTGGGTGTGATACTATCACCATTAGAAAGTAGACTTCCGGGGCTTGAATTTAGGCTCAAGAATCACTTAAAATGGAACCTGAATGAGGGAGATATGCTTATTTGAAGTTAGGCTGAAGCAGAGGTGCCCCGCACCTGCGGGAAACAGGGCCGTATGTGCGGGGATTAGGCCGCACGTGCAGGGATTAGGCCGCACGTGCGGGACAACGTGCTTTTTTAGCAGAATCAAATTGGGTGCTGGAAATGGACTACTACACGTACGGGAAGCCCCGCCGCACGTGCGGCTCTGGGCATAATCTGCTGCCGAAAATATGTGTTGGCTCTAGCACTTGTTCTTCCATTTTCCAAGCTAGGTTTCAACTCAAATCACCCAAAATCATGTAAAACTAAAGGAAATTATGAGGTTATGATGGTTTTCTAAATCAAAACATCACAAATACATGAATCTTTAAGTAAAGAAGATCAATCTCCTTATTTAGTTCTTTTTCAAACTTGTTCAAAACTTCTTCTTCCATATTCACATAGACCTTCATTTCATATAATCAACCATGCCAAACGTCAAGATTAAGGCTCAATTCAAGCAATTCCATCTCAAGCACATGACATCTAAACATGATAACATGAAACTCAAGCTAGATTAGAGCACAACTTTAACATACAACTTTCTAACTTCCATTTTCTTCATTATATATATATATATACATGAACTCAAAGCATGCAAAGAGACAATTTAGGAAACAATTCCTTACAATCCAACCCAACACAAGTTCAAAACACAAGAATCAACCTTTTGACTAAACAAACCCAAAGATTACATGCTCATTTCATGAGATTTGTTAAGTTTAGATCATAAACCAAAACCCTAACTTTCATGAGTACTAAAGCTTCATGTCAAGACTTGATTCCAACCAATTAAAGAAGGGTTTACACTTACCTTAAGCCAATCTTTGGGTTATTCTCTCAAATTCCTCCAATCTCCAAGTTTCTAGCTTGATTTATTCTTCTTCTCTCCCTTTTCTCTTCTTCCCTTCTTTCTCTAGAGCCCTCTCCCTCATTCTCTACATGTTTTTGCCTCTTCAAAGGATAAAGATGAGCTCCAAAATATATACAAGTCATATATATCTATAAAAGCCAACCAAACATAACTTAACAAATCAGACGAAATCAATTTTCAATTAAACTGCCCGAATGGCTCTAAAATTCCAATTAACATATTCATGTACTCAATTTCAGTTTATGAACCCATCAAAGTCGTTAATTTCAATTTCAAAGTATTAACTCTAGGAGTTTTAGTCAAATAAAGCTAATTAATTCATTACGAATCAAATTTTTACAAAACTTCATATAATGTCCTAAAAATCATGCTAATCATAATCGTAAAGTCAATTTCAATTTATCGCGCCTCTAGGGCTTTCAATTTTCAGTTCAAAGGTCGCAATTCCAACAAGTTTTCTCATAACTGACAGATACAAATTTATAAACATGCAATTTACAAATTAAACATTGAATTTCACATCAAGCATATAATCACACGTACAATCGCTCATGTAACGGGGGCATTAAAGCATATGGAGCATTTGAAAAAGTCGAGTTATTACATGTTTTGTATAAAATGTTTTCCAAAATTTAATTTATTTTTGAACTCCCAAAGAACAATGTTACATATGATTATATTTCTTACTTTTTTTTTTTTACTCCTATATATAAGTGGGTGGGTCCCACGTATATTTGTTAACGTCTTTCATATTACTTTGTATCAACAATGAGAAAATGAGTCAAAGAATAATATTATATATAGCAATGCTCATTCTCAAATCATTTCTATTGGTCAAAGAAATTTCACTAACTAACTAAAAGTTAATTACAGTAACATTTAAATGATTTTTGAAATTTCACTGACTTCAGTTAGTGAAATTTATATGGCTTTTAGTTGATGAAACTTGAAGTCAACTATAGTGACATTTAATTGATTTTGTTAAAATTTCTCTAACTTTTAGTCAGTGAAATTTCTCTGTTTGAACATAACAAACTCAGTGAAATTTTTGTTACCTTTTTTTATTAGTGAAACTTGAAGTTAATTATAGTGACATTTAACTGATTTTAGTGAAATTTCTCTGACTTTTAGTCATTGAAAGTTAGAGAAATTTCTCTACTTGAAGATAACAACTCAGTGAAAATTTCGTTATTTTTTTCCTTCAGAATTTCATAGTCATCATGAATTTTGTTTGATAGATCTTGAGAAAATGCTAAAAGTACAAATTTTATGCAAAACGGAGATCTAGGTAAAAAGCTATTGAATTTTAAGTTCTGAAATCTGTTACAAAAATGAAAATGAAGTTTGCTGGATGAATTTGCCTGTTTCAAGCAACAAGGATGTTTTTAAAATTTGTAGCGTTATGATGAGGGAGTCAGAAAAAAAATTCCTAACTTTCTAAATAAATTATTAACTTAATACACTCTATATAGTGAATAATTTAAATCATAAAAATAAATTCATAATGAGTCCCATCAACAAAACACACAAAGCACCACCTTTGTCATTTGTGGTCCATAAACATATGCTTAGGAATGTGGTCCATTCGGTGAATCAAAAAATATGGTTAGGAGTGTGGAATAGTAAAATTATTGAATATTATTTATCTTTTAATGTCAAAGAATAAGTAACATATATATAGTTCTTACTATTAGGAGTAATTTTCATTTTAATTTTTTCAATTTATTCTGATTTTCTTGATACATATGATTAATAGGTGATACAACGATAGAAGTTTCTAGATAGAAAAGAAAAAAAAATCAAGAAAGTCATCCTAACAGACTCTTTTGATTTTTAATTTATTTGCTTGGAGTTATAACTCACAGGCGTGCTTGACCTGTACCAAATAATCCCTCGTCTTATATATTAATAATTATTGGGCCTAAATTATGGGATTGACTAGTTTGCAAAAAAAAATTATGAGATTTACCTCAAGGAATGATAAATATATGTATTTTTTTTAATTTGAATGAATTTAATGTTAAATTTATAAATAAATAAACATAGAAGAGTATAGAGAAATGAACACTAGACAAGACCACCTAGTTAACTAATAATAGAAAAATGTTAAAGATTTACAATTTAAGACTTACAATTCACCTGCAATGGCAAGGGAGTTGAAATCAAAATAAAAAATTTACACTTCACCTGTCATGCTATTGAAAATAAATTAGGAGAGACTTTTTAAAAATCTCAATATTTTTTCTTATTTAAAGAACCAAACTAAAAGAGAAGAGTCACAAAAAATGGTTGAAGATGCTGAGGAACCATTAGCACCAATTTTTTAGTTGGATACTTTTTGGGAGGTGGCTTATTTTTATTTTCAGTGAGTTTTTTTATTAATTCATCTTTTGTAGTTGGGTAAATTATATTGAATTCTCATGAGATTTGAAAAAAAATACAATAAACTTCATAAATTTAGTATAATTATATTGGGCTCCTCTCAAGTTTTAATTCATATAATACTTGGTCCCTTGTCATTAGATTTTCACTAATTGTATGAATAAAAAAAATGATATTATAATATCTTTTGTATAATTTTTTCTTGTGTATTTTTTGTGTTTTCATATCATTTGTATTAGTTTTAGGCTCTTTAATCTTATTAAAAGAGAAGTCAGTGTAATTATTTCAAAACTATGAGATTTGTTGTATTTTATTGTAGGACAAAATGATAATTGTGGAGATGTATTTTTGAGGTCGTGCCACGCGGCCGAGGTGTCATGTAGACGAGCCAGATTGCCGAGATGATTGTGGTATTGCTGAGGTATGGTATGGAAATACTGAAATTCGAGATATTTGGATAGGATACAAAAGTCCTAGATAAGTGAGGCGCTTAGTTCAGATAAGGATAATGCTCTTGAAGAGTTCATCCATATCTAACTAAGAGTCCTAGATAAGTATTGTGCTTGAGTCCTATGAAGTGAGACTTCTAAGGGACGAGGGCACTAGTGGTTATAAAGAAAGCCAACCCCGTGGGTCTAAGGTATGCTTTTACTAGTGCACTGATTAGTTAAGTTGATATCTTTGAGAGATAAGTGACTGACTTGATTGTTGGAGTGCCTCCGGGTGGACGAGCCACCGTGGTATTCTTATTTTCTTGTGTGCAGGTGCTTGGTTTATTCTATTATGTCGCGTGTTCTCCAATTAAGTTCCCTATTTGGTAGTGAGGCTAGAAATCAACACCCACAATTTGGCGCCGTTTGTGAAAACTTAGTATAGAATAGATGGCCAATGTTGGACAAGAGGTGAAAGTCGAGGAAGACATACACAGTGAGGAAAAGGAGTACATGGATCCAAATGCTGGAGGAGAAAATAATGACGAGGAAGTACAAAAAGTAAACCCTGAAGAAAGCAATGCCGCTCGGGCTGTAATGGCTCGAGAAGAGGCAACCGAGAAAAATATTTCAATGAGATCGACTTCTAGGTATGGAAAAAAAGATGGCTGAGAAGAGACGACCAGGTGAAAGACTTAGCAAACAAATTGACGGACCTACAGACCATGGTGAACTTCATGATGGAGAACAAAGTAATGCAACTAGCGTTGTCCTTACTGGTAACGCCGACACCAACAGTAAACGTTGATGTCCAGAACGAAAGACAGGCCGTGATACCAACTGTCCCACAGCATGAGAAGATGCTTGGGAACTCGCACCAGCTATCACAGAACGTCGGATGGACGGAATCACGATGAAAAGAGTCATAAAGAACCCTGAGGACTAGAGGAACACAAGTCAGGGGATCTCGACAGATCAACGGGTAGGGCCTCTATTTTAACGACATAATAGATGTGGAGAAATCCAGGAGGATGCACCCCAACACTGGAAAGAGACTAAAATCAACCGATAGCCGAGCTCTTGGGCGGACGAAGAAGGACTTGCGAGATTACCTATAAAGGAACAGACAGGGTGCCAAGGTTACGTCCACAGCTCTACCGAGAACATCTTTCTTAGTAGAGTTGGATATGTTCGAGGCATCTAAGAGATTCAGTATGCCAAGGTTCCAGATCTATGATGGTAAGTCAAACCTAAACTTTTATGTTGGTTTATATTTAAATGCAATGTCTCTGTGGAGTGGATACGAGTAGTTATTGAGCAAGGTGTTCCTTTTGACATTTGGAAAAATAACATTGAATTGGTTTCTCAAACTATCGAATGAATGCATCAAGAATTGGGAAGGACTGGCCAAGATATTTGTGGCCAGGTTTGTTACGAATAGATTGCAGCCACTAAGGGTTGATTCCCTATTGGCCCTAAAGATTGATGATGGCAAAAGCCTTAAGGATTACGCCAAGAGACACTACAAGGTATACAACTGGATACCTACTTGTAACTAGGAACTTGTAGTCGTGTCTTTCAAGAACGACTTGGAGAATGACTGCCCACTTTGGAAATCTCTTATAAAAACCCTCCCGAAGAGCATGGAGGACCTTATGGCAAGGATTGAAAAGTATGAAAGGGCGAAGAAAGACAAGAAAGCAAAGAAGGCTAGTGTCGTAAAACAGGAGAAGGGAAATGGTTCACCAAAGTGCAGCCGAAAAAATAACAGCACCTACAAGCCGAAACCTGGATTAAGGGCTATGCAGGCTGTGAGCATACTTTTCAGGATCCCGATCTACAAGATCTTGGAGAGGATCAAGAATCAACCCTATTTCAGGGCACCACAAAAAACCCCGGAGGAATACATGGACAGGAACCCCAAGAAGAATTGTGCCTATCATTATGAGAATGAGTACATGATTTAAGAGTGTTAGGCTTCGAAACAACACCTGGAGGGCCTAGTCAGGCAAGGACACCTGAGAGACTTGATAGACAAGGAAAAGACAAGAGAAAAATAGGTAAAGCTGGCTCAGGCGTCGGCAGCAGCAACACCACCCCCAATGCCATAGGTGGATGGACCACGGGTTATCAACATGATTCACTTGAAGGTCAATACGAATGATATGCGAAGAGAGACGTAGAGGGTAAGGCATTTACAACATGTCTTCCAAGTCCAACAGAAGAAGCCTTGGACGAAAGGACATCGGGGGTCGACGATCTTGTTCACAGACGAAGACCTGGATGTGGTGCAACATCCTCACTAGAGATGTAAGAAAAACCAAAAAAATCGACCAAACCGATCGAACCGAACCAAACCAGCTATATTTGATCTGTTTTTTTAACAAGAATCGATTTGTGTGGTTTTTAGATTTGATTTTTTTCAGTTTTCGATTCAGTGTCGGTTTAAGCACCTTGTGCACCAATCGAAACCGAAACCGACCTCTTCAACATATATTGTGTTTATAA
The DNA here is from genome assembly GCF_055761805.1 of Camellia sinensis. Classification (NCBI taxonomy): domain Eukaryota; kingdom Viridiplantae; phylum Streptophyta; class Magnoliopsida; order Ericales; family Theaceae; genus Camellia; species Camellia sinensis. The sequence continues at coordinate 60,528,285 of NC_138970.1, forward strand.
TATATATATATATATAATGATATTAATAACTATAATAAATTATTAACCTTAATTAATTAACCTTATCATCTTTATAACCTAAGTTTGTAAACTCTTATTATATATAATCTTAACTCTAACTCATTATTCTTGAAACCTTAGTATTTTTAAGTTTTTTTTTTGTTTTTATTTTTGTTAATTTAGGAATTGAAAAGTATGTATTAAATGAATGGATTGGATATGTTTAAAATAGTGGACAAATAACTAATTTAATATTTTTATATAGATTAATGATTATATTTAAAAGTGGCTCAAGTTTAAAAAATCCTAAACCGATTAAACTGCACCAAACCAAACCATTTCAATCAGTTCAATTCGGTGCAGTTTGATAGGAAAAACGGTCTGTATTGGTGTTCAAAATAATAAAACCAACATTATCGGTTCGGTGTAATTTTTTACCTAAATACCGACTGTACCGAACCGATTACATTCTTAATCCTCACAATGATGATCTGGAAGTGACACTGAAAATTAGGAACTGTCAGGTAAGGCGTATACTAATAAATCAAGGCAGTTCCTATGACATCATGTATGTTAGATGTTACAAGGAGCTCGACCTTTACAAGGGCGATTTGGAGCAGTCCGACAGCCCCATGGTCTGATTTAATGGGACCCCGACGTGGCCACGAGGGATCACGAACCTAGATATTCAACCAAGAATAAAAACAGTAACCATTGAGTTCACCGTGATAGACACTCCTTCCCTATACAACATCACCTTGGGGAGGCCTTGGCTACACGCTATAAGGACTGTTCCCTCAACTTTGAACTAACTGTTGCAGTTCCCAACTGAATTCAGGATTAAGGAGGTGAAAGAAGACTAGATGCAGGTGAAAAATTACTCCATGGCAGCAATAAAGTACACCTGCAATGTCAGACAAGCAAAGATGACAGAAATAGGAAACAAAGATCAAGAGGTCTTGGATGATGTCGGCAAAGAGCACGCCGACAAGAGCTAGGAGCCTCTGGAAAAGGTTCTGGTATAGGAAAGGAACGAAGAAAGATTCTTTCTCCTCGGCTCAAGTCGGGCCGAAGAGGAAGAAAGAAAATTAGAGACTTTTTTAAGAGAAAACATAGAGGTGTTCACTTGGACACCGTATGAGATGTCGGAGATCAGCCCTAAGGTCACCTGCCACAAACTCAACGTGGACAGGTCGGCTAAACCCGTGATCCAGAGAGCTAGACGACCGAACTTGGTCCACGTAAAAGCAGTTGACGAAGAAGTGAAAAAATTGATAGAGGTACAAGCAATCTGAAGAGTGAAGTACCCCACCTGGTTGTCCAACACGGTGGTAGTCAAAAAGAAGAACAACAAGTGGAGGGTTTACGTAGATGCCAGGAGCTTAAATAAGGCTTACCCGAAAGACTGTTTCCCTTTATCAAAGATAGACCAACTTGTGGATGCCACCTCTGGGCATGAAAGGATAAGTTTCCATGACGCATATAGAGCCATGTATGCTCCAGACAAATAGAAGATCACATTCATCACCCCGAAAGGGCTATACTGTTACAGAGTAATACCTTTTGGACTGAAGAATGCTGGAGCAATATACCAGAGGCTAGTGACCAAGATGTTCAGGTATCTGATTGGAAAGACTGTAGAAGTCTACATCGACAACATGGTCGTGAAGAGTAAGGAACATTTAGATCATCTAACCGATCTGAATGAAGTTTTTGATATCCTTAAGGCATATCGGTTTCGTCTGAATGCCTCCAAGTGTGCTTTCGAAGTAGGATCTAGTAAATTCCTAGGACATCTGGTGACCAGGAGAGGAATTGAAGCAAGCCCAGATCAGATCAAGTTCATTCTCGATCAGAAGAGCCCGATAATAGCAAAAGAGGTCCAAGTTTTGATCGACAAGGCAGCTTTACATTGAATAGATTCATCAATCGGAGTTCGAACAAGTGCAGGCCATTCTTCTAGCTACTAAAGAAGGCCACAAATTTTCTATGGATGACAAAGTTGCCTTGGCCGACTTAAAGAGGTATCTGACAACCCCACTGGTGTTATCAAATCCAATTCCAAGAGAGGAACTATTTTTGTATTTGACAGTCTTGGACAACGCTGCCAGTGTCATGGTTGTCTGAGAAGAAGAAGAAAAAGAGCAGAATGCGGTGTATTATGTGAGCAAAACCCTGGTAAGCACAGAGACGAGGTACTTACCTTTGGAAAAACTGACACTCACATTGGTAATGGCATCAAAGAAACTAAACTATTACTTTCAAGCTTACAAGATTGTGGTACTCACGGAGCACCCACTAAAGTCTCTATTGCAACATGGAGAGTTGACAGGCAGAATAGCACAATGGGTAATACGACATAAAATACAAACCAAGGACAACAATCAAAGGTCAGGTTTTGGCCAACTTTGTTGCTGAGTTTACACCGAGCGCAAGCCCAAAGCCAAGACCCATCAACCTCGGCCTAGGGTGTGTAGAAGAGCCAGAGAAAACACAACTGGCAATAGAGAACCCCAAGCCAATAGAAAATAAGTGAAAGCAAGAGAAGCCGAAGCTTTGTGATATTTACAACAATGAGTCCTTTCGCCTCTTTGTCGACGGCCGCTCAAACTGGCAGGGAGCGGGTACAGGAATGATACTAGTCTCACTGGATGGCCAAATAGTAGACCAATCAATCTGACTAGGGGTTAAGGCCTCAAATAATAAAGCTAAGTACGAAGTGTTGATTGCTGGATTGAAACTAGCAGCAACAATCGAAGCCGATAAGGTGGTCGTCTACTGTGACTCCCAACTCATTATGAACCATGCAACTGGAGAATACATAGCCTGAGATAAGAGGATGGTGGCCTACGTCAAAGAGGTCATCAAGTTATTAGCACAGTTCCAGAGTTGTCGGCTACAGCAGGTCTGCTGAGAAGATAACAGCCATGCGGATGCTTGGCCAACCTTGCCCGTGCATAAAAGTCAGACATGTCAAGAACAATTATGGTGGACTATCTATCATGCCCAAGCGTATAACCTCTGATAATCGAATACGAGGCTATGTGTATAGAACTGGGCCCAAGCTAGATGGATGCCTGGGTCAAATTTATCAGAGATGGCCAGTTGCCAAAAGACAAGAATGAAGCACACAAGATTAGGCTTAAGTCGGCAAAATTTGCTTGTTGACAAAAGGCCACCTATGCAGAAGGTCCTTCACTAGACCTTTATTGTGATGTGTGCACCCTTCCTAGGTAGAAGACTTCATATATGAGATCCACAAAAGAGTTTTTGAAAACCATGTAGGGGGCAGATCTCTTGCCCACATGGACATATCACAGGGGTACTAGTGGCCATACATGTAAAAGGATACAAAAGCATATGTTAAGAGATTCGAAACGTGTTAAAGGTTTGCACCTTTGATACACTAGCCTGCTAGAGATCTAAGTCCAATATCCAGTCCTTGACCATTTGCCTAGTAGGACATGAATCTTATTGGGCAATTGCCTAAGGCAACTGAACAAAGGAAGTACTTGCTAGTAGCCACGGACTACTTCACGAAGTGGGTGGAGGTAGAACCGTTGGCTAAAATCTGAGATATAGACATGAGAAATTTCATTTGGAAAAATATCATTGCCAAGTTCAAAATCCCGAGAGCCATTGTGGCAGACAATGGCATCTAGTTTGATAACAAGCTGATCAAGAGCATTTGCACAAAGTACAAGATTAAGAACAACTACTCAACTCTCAGCTTCCCTCGAAGCAATGGCCAAGCCGAGGCCTCCAACAAGACCATCTTGGATGGAATAAAGAAGAGATTGGAAGCTGCCAAGGTTAAGTGGGTGGAGAAGCTGCCTAATGTTCCATGGGCATATCACACTACGCCGAGAAGATCTACTAGAGAATCACCCTTTGCCATGGCTTATGGCACTGAGGCCATTATACCACTTAAGATCGACATTCCTGGAGTCAAAACCCAGGGTGTAAAGAATGGAATAAATGAGGCATTCTTAGCCTGAGATTTGGACTTGATTAAAGAAAAAAGGAAGAGAGCAGCAATTTGGTTGGGGGCATACCAGCAGTGACTTGCCAAAATATACAACAAGAAGGTGAACCCCAGGGAGTTTTAAATTGGGAACCTCATCCTAAGGAAGGTTGTTGGCAAAAAAAAAAGATCCTAGGGAGGGTAAGCTTGGCTCAAATTAGAAAGGACCATACATAATCATCTCGGTTGCCGGCGATGGTGCATACCGGCTAGAAGGCAGTGATGGCAAAGAACTGCCAAGACCATGGAATATTAGCAATCTGAAGTTATTTTATCATTAATTTTTTTGGGTTTTTCTATGTAATTTAAACGATTTTTAGCCGAAGTATAGATTAATAAAATACTAGTCCAATCTTGTTCTTTACAAAATGTTGTTGAAATTTATAACTATCAGATAAGACAAAAAAGTTTTAAGCCGATGTTCCAAAGATGAACAAGACGTTTAATTTAGACTTGCCAAGATGGCAGAATTGAATTAAGTTAAAGAGATGTTTCAATAAGAAACAAGGCAAAACCAGCCATGATCTGGCTAGTTTGTACGAAAAGTTGAGGTAGATAGTACTCTTGATGCACTAAAGTTAAGCCTTAAGTGTTTTGTTTAGGCGAGTTAAACACGATGACCTCAGTCATGGATGTCTAAGTCAGACTTAGGCAATATTTAGACGAGGTATCCTTAATGTAAACCTAAGTGATACTTAGATTCACATTAGAGAACAGAGAGCATGAATAAGTCAAGTAAATGTGACACTTGTTAAAATTTTCAAAAAAATAGTTATGGGTTATCTGAGATGTTTGATAATAGTTATATCCGAGGTGTTATCTAAGATGTTGGATAACAGCTTTTATCTGAGATGTTTCAATCTGAGATGATTATCCAAGATATTATACTTAGAAGATTCTTGAAAAGAGGTAGAGCATAAAGACAACAAATATATACAAAACAATATGAAAGAGAGCAATCATTCAACATTTAGTCAAAAACATATATGCATTTAAAGGAAGAACTTCAGTACATCAGAAGGCACTTCGGCTTAGCAAAGAAAATAGAAGTGTTCAAAGTGTAGACAAAAGAAAGAAAAAAGTTAGAATTAAAAGTAAAGAAGAAAAAATGCTAAGTGCTGGATACTGAAGCAGTGGTCTTGGTCTGTTCTACCTCGACAGTTGGCGGTGTGTCGGCCTGGGTGACCAATACAGCAGCCTTCTCGGCCTCAGTGTCGGCTGTTATTTCCTCGTCAATCTCTCACAAACTTTTGTCCAAGCTTTTGCTTGCGGCAACGATCTCGGTTTTAGAAGTGTCAGCCTTCTTTGGAGAGGTGCTCTTGAAGACCTCGCCCTCATCCTCTTCAATCAGGTCCAGGACTTACCTCCGGTAGCAGCAACATTGACTTGTTCTTCTTCCTCTTCTTCTTCTCCCTTCTCCTCAGATTAGATTGAGGAAAGAGGGAAAGACACCTCCAGCTAGCTGAGATCTCTGAGTAAGAAGTCTTCAAGGACAGAAAGATTTTCAAGGCAGCAGTCCAACAGAGATAGTAACCTCGGTTGCTGGTCTGGCTAACTTGTTTCTGATATTGCACCTTGTCCTTCTAGCCTTCGGCACAGGTTTTTTCATCGACAACCTTGATCTCGGCCTCTTTTGTTTGGAGGGCCTCCTTCATTTTATTCTTAGCATCGGTAACCCTTTTTTCTGCAGCCTCAGCCTTGTTTTTGGTAGCGCTAGCTACACTGACTTTGTCCATTTGACTTTTGATCCTGGCCTCGGCCTTGTTGAGTTGAGAAAGGAAGCTTGTAGCCTCTTGCATCTTTTTGGTCAAGTCTTTTTTCATTAACTCGGTCTTGACAGAGTGAGAGTGGGAATGTTGGATGGCCTACAAAGGAAATAAATGAATTAATAATATTTGATGGCCTACAAAGGAAATAAATGAATTAATATTATTTTATTAAGTATGGAAGACTGAATTTAAAAGAACAGTAAGGGAAGTTACTAGAACAGAGTGCCTCATTCTCAAGGCAAAGTTTTCGTACTGGTTGTACTCGTTGATTTGGCTCATGTCGATGGGGAAAATAAGGCCTGTGGTCAAGGCGGCCCTAACTTCGACATCATTGATAACACTATCACCAACTTGCAGAAGTCGATCACCCACTCAGGTCTCGGGAAGCAAGCATCCTCAGGAAAGACGTCCCTCTCACACCCAAGGTCGAAGAACCTCAACTTTTTTGCTGGAAGGGCCTCGGCGGAGTCAGTCTCTACTGGCCTCTTCTCGACCTCGGCCAACTTTGATATCAACATTGAGTTTTCAGGATCATTCTCCTCATCAGAAGGAACGGTTGTGACTTTGGCCTTTGCCTTAGCCTTTTTCACCCTCTTCGGTTTATAAACAGACTGAGGGGAAGGAGTAAATTGGACTGTGATAATGTCGGGCAATTCGGCGAGAAGGTCCACGATGACCATTGGTTTATGATCTATCTCTTTTGAGGTGGTGACGATGGTCACTTCGATACCAAGTTTCAATGTAGAGAGAGCGAGATACAGGTTGGCAGGATCGTATGCTGGTGTGTCAGCACCTCAGCGTTTTCTACTGCGCGTTCTACCAGCCAAAGTGTTTGTAGATCGGTGATAATGCTGGCGTTGAGTTGGTGGAATATGTCGGGATGGAGCTGAGGTTGATGGCTGGTTTACTGGTTCAGATGTGGAAGCTTGATCTATATGGGGAGAAGATGTTGCCGGAGGAGTTGTTGTAGATAGTGGAGTTCTACTCTTGGATGGGATGTCAGGTAGTGGAAACCGGTATATTGGCATGTAGTTGAGCAGAATGGGGCCCTTGCAATCTTTGATCGGCAAGTCCAGAAGTCGAGTAAGGTTTTGCCTTTTAACGTATGACTTGCAGAAGGACTTGCTTGGTTGAGGAAGCTCTGCACAAAGAATGAAAAAAAAGAAAAAAAGAAAAAGAAAAAGAAAACATTAGAATTGGATTAACATATATGCACTAATGTCAGGGATGTAGGGCTTGGGATGACTAAGTTCTTACCCTCACCTTCGCTAAAGACTCCTCAGTGCAAGAGGAAGAGTTGAAGTTCATCATCTGGTGCAAACTCTCAGTTGCCTGAGACAATGAGAAAGTTTTCTCTAGCACCGTTGTTGGAGTCTGGAAGGTCGGCTATCAACTTGTAAGTAGTTGACCAAAGTTTGAGGTAGTAAGTGTAACCGTTGGCAGATTTAAGACTACACGTGGTGTAGCAATACTTAATGTCAAAAAGGGTGAGCCTAACATTATGTCGGCGACATAACTCGGCAATGCCGTTAATAACCTTAAAAGTGTTTATGGCTATTTGCTTAGGGTTGAGTTTGTAGAAGTGCATCACTTCTCTAAAGAGAATATCAAGGGCAAATGTAATTCCACCCTCGATGATTGAAACCACTGGAAATGACATGTAACTATCCCCGGGTGTGATAGAGTCGTTCTCACCGGCTAGCCTAATATGGACATCGGCAAGAATGTTAAACTCCTGGAGGAAGTATTCTAATTTGTTAGGGGATTCTACCCTCCATTTGAACATCCCCATTACCTCAACTAAGTATGTAAAGAACAAGGGTTTGTGATTTGGGCCTTAGGCTACTCTGGTTTGAAGGTTTGGTGATTTTGTGAAGGTTTTACAAGGTCAATGTTTCAGTTTTTCTACAGTTCTAGCAAATCCCAAATCCTAAATCTACGTATATACAAAAGCAATAGAGATGGACAAAGAATTGGATGGAAGAATCTAGAAACAGTAAGGAAAATGGATTCAAAATATGAACAAGGAAAGCAGATTAAAAAACATAAGATTCAAGAATGCATGGTGAAAACTAAAATACATGAATAAGTACAAAATATGGAGAAAAACATAGGGAACAAGAATTCAGGAAAGGCATTATAATGTCAAAATTATGAACAAACTCAAACACAGAAAATGTACAGAGAGTGAGCAGTAAACAATGAATGCATGCTCAAGAACATGAAAGAACAAGGAGGAATGGACTCAAAGTAAAAGGAATGAGAAACTTACAGATTGCGAGCATAAGAATGAACGTCGAAATTGTGTTCGCCAGAGTCAGACAATGCTTTTAATCAAAACAAAATGGTTGAATACTTGCTGGAGATGACGAACATGAGTAGTTGTAGAAAGCTTTAAAATTTGTCAATAGAGGTTAGAGAGAAAGAGAGACTATAAGAAGAAAGAGAAAATGGTAAAAGCAAAAGTGAAGAGACACAAAGAGAGAGGAAAAGATTTATTGTTGAAAAGGCAAAAGGAAGGCAAGGGTCATTATTTTAAACTCTTGGATGACGTGCCTAGCTAATTTCAGGTAACGTCAAGCGGCGTGGTTCAAAGATGAAGCGACGTATTTGACGCATGACGAGTATGAGCTAGTCAAGTGATGATACGTGGGTGAAACAGTTGGGCAGTTATGGCATCACAGCTTACGCGCAGTTGAAATTCTTGGTATTCTTGAACTAGTGAGTCTTAATCTCGACTAGCAGTGCAATATCGGTGGAGATATTACTTCTTGATTCTTGGTTCTTGGTCTTTGACGAATGGACATTTGAATCCTTGTTTCTTGAAGCCGACGAGTTATGATCTTGGTCGGAGGAGTATCTCCAACATATTGTTTAGCATGTTAAAAGATCAGGTTGCCGAGATAATAGAACATAGGGGCAGTTGTGGGAATGTATTTTTGAGGTCGTGCCACGTGATCGAGGTGCCACCTAGACGAGCCAGATTGCTGAGATGATTGTGGTATTGCTGAGGTATGGTGCAAAAATACCGAAATCTGAGATATTTGGATAGGAGACAAGAGTCCTAGATAAGTGAGGCACTTAGTTCGGATAAGGATGAGACTCTTGAGGAGTTCATCCATATCTAACTAAGAATCCAAGATAAGCATTGTGCTTGAGTCCTATGAAATAAGACTTTTAGGGGACGAGGGCATTAGTAGTTATAAAGAAAGGCCCCCAGGTGGACGAGCCACCGTGGTATTCTCATTTTTTTGTATGTAGATGCTTGATTTAATCTATTCTGCCGCGTACTCTGCAACTAAATTCCTTATTTGGTTATGAAGTCAAAAATCAACACTCACAATAATTTATTTTTTTTTCATTAGGTGTGTGGATGGAAAGTATTTAGTATGTGAAAATAGAAACTCTTTTTTCATTGCTATATTTTTCTCATCTATTTCTTTTTCTTATTTTTTTTAATCAAATTAAATATAAGCACCCAAAAGAACAAAAAATTCATATAGTTTGACTAACAAATGAACACAACAGTTTCTCGGAGCTTAAAGTGCGAGTTGACAAATGTTTTTTTTAGTGATAGTTTTACTTTTTTTAAAAAAAACTTATTTGCTAAAAGATTAAACTATCGTTTGACAAATACTTGCTGGTAGTAGTTTTTTTAATTGTTTATTTGATTTTGTAAGGCGGGTTTGCTTTTTGTTTTTTTTATGTTTTTTAGGACAAAATAAAGGGCAAAATGATTCTATTATATACTTTATTAGCTTTTCACTTTTTTGTGTAATGCAACAAAATGGAGGTAAAATGATCTGTCAATATATCGTTTTTTTTTTTTCTTTTTCTTTAATAGGTTGGTGCATTGATGAAGAAAAATAGTGTTTGAGGGAACTTTTAACAGGACTCTTAGAAGTCCTTTCGCTAGATTTTTTTTTGTTTGGTGAGATTGTTTTTGATGATTTAAATAATTCATTTAAAAAGGTTATTAATATCAGTTTGGGGTTGTTGCTACACACTCTGCGTAGCAGTAACTGTTGCGTACCTTATTGGACTCATTTCAAGGCCTAATTCGATAATCTGAACCGTCACATTTTAGAAGATATTGTGTAGAATATATCTATAAAAAATCACATCAATCGGATATCGTTTGCCTTTTCATCAAATCACATTTGTATTTATAAAAAAAAAGATAAATGTAATTTGAAATATAAAATTCAATGTAAATGTGATTTGATGAAAGAGATAACGATATCCGATTGACGTGATTTTTTACAGGTATATTCTACTCGATATCTTCTGAAATGTGAACGGTTCAAATTATCGAATTAGGCCTTGAAATGAACCCAATGAGGCACGCAAACAGTTGCTGCTGCCCCAAACTCTCTTAATATATATTATAAGTCAAAAAAATTAAATCGATCTAATAATCATAAAATTTTTATTTTACTATGTATATCTTAAAAAAAATGAACGATGTGTATATTTTTGAAAATAGACTTATCTATCTTTTTAGAGACAAACATAATAAAAAGAAAATGTTACGATTATAAAATTGATTTAATTTTTTTTTTTTAAATGATAGACATGGAAAGTCCTACAGGATAAATCACGGATTATCGAAACGGGATCAAAAGACCAATAATTAAACCCATAAACGCTTCAAGTTTTTTAAAGTTCAAATTTAAATTTAAAAAAAACTCAACTCATTTTTAAATGCGTCCACTCCGCTGAAGATAGCCAGAGAGACAATTTTAGTTTGGTGTTTTCAAAATTGATTTTTTGACTCATATTTTTGTTTTAAATGAATTTTTTTAATATTTTAATTATTTTTTTATACTTTTAAAATCTACTTAATTTAGATATACTTTAAAAGTGAAATATTTATGAAGAAATTTAAAATCAATTAAATAAATAAATAAATGTACAGATGTTTTACTCTCTTTTTTGTGTGTAATTTTAAATAAATTTTCACAAAATATGTACTTTTTCACAAATTGTATATTTAATTTTTTTTGGTAAAGAGAAATGGTATGGAACATGTCACCTTTTATGCCCCCTGACTACAACATTTGATGCCTTTGGTTATGATCTATTAGGCGGTTAGTTACGATTGATTATGGCTTGGTTATACACATTGTAATGTTAGTTATGACTTATTGTGATATTATTTATAATATTATTTCAATTTTGATTCAAAAATTCTAGAGTTATACTTTATGTGGTGTGTGGTTATAACTATTTTTTTTTATATGGCTTGTTTCCAGTTGAAAGTTGAACTGGAAGAAACAGTTGAGATCTCTGACCAATAAGAGTCATTAAATAGAAGACTCTTTTCGGTAAGAGTTTATGAAAACATGACCTAGTTGAATTTTTTCAAAAACTCTTACCGGTAAGAGTCTTCTGTTTAATGACTATTACTAGCCAGAGTCTTTCATTTAATGATTTTTGTCGGCCAAAGACCTCAATTGTCTAGTCCAATTGAAATTTCAACCAGAGACAAGTCATTCTTTCTTCCTTTTTTAGTTATGATATTCATAAAATTGAATTATGATATTTGTGGTGATCAACCCCACAAATCTCATAACTTGCATATAATACACATTCTTTTGGCATTACCCTTTAATAAATTATCATGTAAGTTTTTAGTAAGGGGAGTTTTAGAAATGGATAATATAATTAAAATGTCAAAAAGTTATTATAAAAATAAATTCATTATCTTTACTCTTTTGTAGGTCTTTTAAGAAAAAAAATCAAAAAAGTTAATTCCCAAACTAATTGAAATCAGGGTGGCTGCTGTGTAGGCCGCACAATAGAGCACAACAACTATTGTTGTGCGGCTACTTGGACCCACTTCATATTCTATTTTGATAATTTGAACCATTCATTTTTTAGGGTACATCAAGTACAACATACTTGTGGCACAACATCGACTTGGTTATACATATATATATATATATATATATTTTATCAGAGAAAGTTAGTTGTAAGTTATTAGATTAACACTTATGAAAGTTCCTAATTCAACTTTCCCTTAGAGAAAGTTGAACACATGACCTTCCCCTTGAGATTAAGCCCCTGAGAGAGTTATGGTAGCCAACTAGGCCTAGCCTTATACACTTTATGGTGTTAGTTATGGTTCATCATAATGTTGGTTATGACATTATTTTGGTTATGATACAAAAACTATTTGATTATACCTTATGTAGTGTGCGGTTATAACTATTTTTTATTTTTAAAAAAGTTATAACACCCATAAAATTGAGTTATAACACTTTAGTAAATCATCGTGTAAGTTTTTAGTAAAGAGGTGTTTTACAAATGGTAAATATAATCAAAATGTCAAAAAATCACTAGAAAAAGTAAATTCATTATCTTTATTCTTTTGCAAATCTTTTAAAAACAAATCAAAAAGGTCAATTCTCAAACCAATATGGAATCAGGGTGGATGTTGTACACGTCGTACAACAATGTTGTGTGGCCACTTGGACTCACTTTAGGTTTTATTTTGATAATTTTAATCGTTTATTTTTTAAGATACATTAAGTGTAATATACTTATAAAAAATTAAGTTGATTGAATATCAATTACCCTTTTATCACATCACATATGTATTTTGTTTTATTTTCATAATCATACTTATCATTTATTTTTTTAGATACAAATGTGATCTTGACGAAAGGACTACCAATGTTCAACCAATTTGATTTTTTACATGTATATTGTATTCGATGAATCCTAAAAAATTGTTAAGTATATCTCCTTAGTGGAGTGTGAGATCTAATTGATTTACCTAAAGAACATTTAATTTAGTTTGATATTAGTTATAATATATATCTTGTATATTATATATGATTTTTGGAGATTCAATGGAGTATTAAAATTTAAAATCAGATTGGTTGCAGCTTATTACTTTTAAGTCATGTATAAAAGGAGACGAGCTAAGTATTAATATGTTTAAACTAATTTATTAATATTTAACTAGTTCAAACCCGACTATATTCACTAATGGAAGTCTATGCATAAATTATTTGGCATGCTTAATTGGTGATTGGTTCATTTTAGTGGTGACAATCTGGGTTTGTCTCATTGGAAGTCTAAAAGACTTGCAATGCATTATTCATATAATAAGTGCTGATATGGATTGTGTTAGAAGATATTTTAATATTATAATGTGTTATAGGTTTGATTTTTTTTTTTTTTTTTCCCTCCAAGTTTTCTTTTCTTTCTTTCTCTCTAAGTCTTTGCTTAAGTCAAGTCTTTTTCCTTGCCTCGAAGTATCCTCCAATGAACTTTCTCACCAGGTTTCCTCTCCTATACTTATCCTGCAAGCAACTTCCAAGAATCCTCCAAGAAACTTGTCCAACAAGCTTTCATCTCCTATAAATTGAGCTAATCTCTTATCTTGGAATATAGAAGAAATTTTTGTTGTTTTATTATGTTTATGTGATATTATCAAGCAAAGAAATAAATGGTGTATGTGATGAAACTTTGGGTTCAACAAACTGTGCAGCATTAGTGAATCATACGACTTAGTCGGGCTGTTGTATCCTGGGGGAGACAAGTCAAGGTTTTTTCTGCTGCACCAGTATGAGGCTTTGCCTAACCGCAGAGGACTTGAATCTCCCTAAAGATAGCGAATTTCCCGTGCCTTAACCCTTTTAATAGTTATTATAATTTTTATTATTTGTATTTTATGGTGTTTTATTTGTAATTATCACCAACAATTTTAAGGAGATTCAAATAGTAAAATTCATGGAGCCAATATTGGAGAAGCCCAACGAGAATACCGGCGATCTCAACAAGCCCTTTCGATTCAAGGGAGCCCATTTCAAGAGATGGAAAGACAAGGTGTTTTTCTACCTCATTCTCCTCAAGGTAGTTTATATCCTGACTAAGAAAAATCCAAACAAAGTCTCCACTGACGAGATGACTGACGAAGAGTATGCCGCTCATATTGAAAAAATCGAGAAATACAACACAGATGAGTATAAATGTCAGTATTATCTTTTGAATTGTCTTTCAGATCAATTTTATGATTATTATGATACTATTTACACCACTGCCAAGAAAATTTGGAAAGCCTTGCAGGATAAATATGACACTGAAGAGGCAAGCGCTAAAAAAATACGCTGCAAGTCATTTTTCCGCTATCAAATGATAGATGAAAAATCGGTGGTGGAGCAAGTTCAAGATTTTAAAATGCTAGTGGCTGAAATTAGATCCGAAGGCATCAAAATTGGAACAATCTTGTTGTGGTAGGTATTATTGACAAACTACCATCATCTTGGAGGGAGTTTCAGAAGTCAATGCGGCACAAGCAAAAAGAGACGTCTTTGGAGGCTCTAATCACACGGATTCAAGTGGAGAAGGAAGCACGAGGATAAGATGCGCTTATGACACAAGAGCATTCCACTGCAAAGGTAAATTTAACTTCTAGAAATATTTTACCTAAAGGTCGATTTCATAAAAATAGTTACTTGAAGCCAGTTAAGAAAATCTGAAAAATTACTGGAAGGCCACAAAATAAAAATTACCTGAAGCAAAAGAAATGGAACCAAGAACCCCTTTCACAATATCTGACAAATGTGACATGTTTTGTGTGTGGCAAAAGTGGACATATTGCTTGAACTTGCAAATTTTGGAAACAACAGTCTCGAACACAGGCTAATGTTACCGAGGAACCATTTGTAACTATGATTACAGATATTTTTATGGTTCAATCTATGAAAGGGTGGTGGGCAGACTCTGGTGCCAATAGGCATGTCTGCTATGATAAAAATTGGTTCAAATATTTTTCTCCTTTTAATGAAGAGATGACTGTTATGCTTGGTGACTCCAGTTTGACCAAGGTGCTCGGGTGTAGGGATGTTGAGCTGAAATTTACCTCTGAACGTGTGCTTGTTCTAAAAGATGTGTTGAACACACCGTCTATGAGGAAAAATTTGATGTCGAGTTATTTGCTTGACAAAGCTAGTTTCAAGCAGACTATTGAATCCGATCAATATGTAATCACTAAAAAAGGCATATTCGTGGGGAAAGGGTATGTCTGTGATGGAATGTTTAAATTAAATGTTGAGAATAAGAAAGCACATGTTTCTGTTAACATGTTGTCTTCTATGAATTTTTGGCATGCTCGTCTGTGTCATATTAATAGCCGATATGTGGAAATCATGAGTAGTTTAGGATTAATTCCCAGACTAACAAATAATTTTGAGAAATATGAAGTTTGCAGTCAAGCAAAAATAACTAAAAGGCCTCATAGAAGTGTGGTGAGAAATATTGAATTGTTAGAATTAATTCACACTGATTTATGTGAATTTGAAAGAATTTTAACACGTGGTGAAAATAGATATTTTATCACTTTTATTGATGATTTTTCAAAATACACTTATGTATACTTGTTGAAAAATAAAAGTGATACTTTTGAAAAATTTAAAGAATTCCTTCTTGAAGTTGAAAATCAATTTGGTAAAAAGATTAAAAGATATAGAAGTGATAGAGGCCGGGAGTATGAATCTTTTGGATTCAATTCGTTCGCTCAGTCTTTGGAAATAATCCATGAAACTACTCCATCATATTCACCTGCATCAAATGGTGTAGCAAAAAAGAAAAATAGAACTTTAACTGATTTAACAAATGCTATGCTAATTGAAATAGATGCTTCTTCAAATTTGTGGGGAGAAGCAATTTTAACTACATGTTATGTTATGAATAGAGTGCCACATAAAAAAAACAAAAGTTATACCTTTTGAGTTATGGAAAGGGCATAAGCCAAATTAGGGATATTTGAGAGTTTGGGATTGTCTAGCTATTGTTAGACTTGTGGACCCTAAAAGACCTAAATTAGGTGTGAAAGCTGTCACTTGTGTTTTTCTTGGATATGCAACAAATAGTACATTCTATAGATTTTTTGATATTGAAAACAAAATAATTTTTAAATCAGGTAATGCAATTTTTCATGAAGAAAAATTTCCTTTTAAATCTAATAATGGTGGGGGTCAAAATTATTAAGAAGATATTTTATCTGAAACCGATTCCTCTACTCCACTTTTACAAAACCAAGACACTGTAGTTTTTGAACCTAGAAGGAGTAAAAGAGTCAGATTAGAAAAAGATTTTGGCCTTGATTATCATGTTTTTAATGTGGAGGAAACTCCATTAACTTTACAAGAAGCTTTGGCATCTCTTGACTCTGTTTTTTGGAACGAGGCTGTAAATGATGAGATGGAATCATTATTGTCCAATAAAACTTGGGTATTAGTAGATTTACCACCAGGTTGAAAAACTATTGGCTATAAATGAGTTTTGAGGAAAAAACTTAAACCGGATGGAACTATTGATAAATATAAAGCAAGGCTTGTTGCAAAAGGTTTTAAACAACAAGCAGATCTTGACTTTTTTTATACATTTTCTCCGGTTACTAGAGTTACATCCATTAGATTATTAATTGCAATGGCTGCAATTCATGATCTAAAAATTCATCAAATGGATGTTAAAACAGTCTTTTTAAATGGAAACCTAGGTGAAGAAATCTATATGGATCAACCTGAGGATTTTGTGAAACCCGATCAAGAAAGCAAAGTATGCAAGCTAGTTAAATCCCTACATAGCTTAAAACAAGCCCCTAAACAATGGCATGCGAAATTTGATTCCTGTATGATTGAGAATGGCTATAAAATGAATGAATGTGATAAATGCATCTACTATAAATCTGAAGAAAATTCACATGTCATTACTAGCCTCTATGTGGATGATTTACTTATATTTTGCTCTAATTTGCATATCATCGTGGAAACTAAAAATATGCTTAGTAGCCATTTTGATATGAAAGATCTTGGTGAGGCTAATTATATTTTGGGAATGAAAATTACCAAAACCTATGGTGTTATATTTCTTGATCAGTCGCATTATGTTGAGAAAATTTTGAGAAAATATAATTTTTATAAGTGCAAGCATGTTCTTACTCCTTTTGATCCTCATGTGCGTTTATTTCCCGTTGACAATGATAAGGATGTAATTAATCAAAAGGAATATGCTAGTATGATTGGTAGCCTGCATTATGCGACTGACTGTACTAGACCTGACATTGCTTAAGCAGTTGGAGTACTTAGCAAGTTTACTAACAAGCCTAGCAATGATCACTGGCTAGCCATTGAGCGGATTATAAAATATTTATCTGGTACCATAAAATATGGCTTGTTTTATAATAAGTATCCTGCAGTACTTGAAGGTTACATTAATGCCGATTGGAATACCTTGTCAGGTGATTCATTATCAACCACTGGTTACTTATTTACATTGGGAGGTGGTGTTATAAGTTGGAAATCGAAAAAACAAACCATTATTGCTAATTCAACAATGGAGGTTGAGCTTATTGCTTTAGCTACAGCTAGTGAAGAAGCATATTGGTTGAGAGATTTGTTAAATGAAATCTCTTGTTGGGAAAAACTGATTCCACCTATATTGATTCATTGTGATAGCACCGCAGCAATTGGTCAAGTTAACAACCATTATTATAACGGTAAATCCAAATCTATCAGAAGAAAACACAATACTGTGATATCTTATATGAATAATGGCATCATAAATGTGGATTATATTAAATCTGGTGATAATCTTGCAGATCCATTAACTAAGGCCATAGTAAGAGATAGAGTCTAGAATATATTGAAGGGGATGGGGTTAAAGCCCATTGAATATAGCAAGTGCCATGTATGAGGATACTCAACCTAGAGACCAGAGATCCTGTAACTGGGTTCATTGAGAAAAACGATCATATGATAGCCGTGAGAAATGCACTAAATTACTTTTTACCAATCCCTATGATGTAAGTGCATTTATCCTGTAACGTTGTAGAAGTTGAGTTATTAAAAAAAAAAATTATTAATGAATTTCTGTAGCTCTTATTGAGTGAGGTGTCATAGTTAGAGATAGAATTCACCTATGTGAGTGTAGTAGTGGGGCCGCTACCTATGAGATTTGGGCTAATTCTCAAATACACTCATGAATCCTCAGATCGCACAAGGCCCTAATGTGCTGGCTATTAAAGCTTATGTGAACACCTGGAATATTATGTGTGTGCAATAATTATTTATTTCTCTTAAGCAGTCATAGTTCAATGCTGAGCATACTATTGACTCTGGAGTAGATATTATTGTTTCACTAATGGAGGTTCAATGCAGAGTACACCTACCATGATGCATAATATCCTTCTTTGCCTAATAATCTCAGATTTTGCTACCTATAATATTAAAATAGGTGGGGGAATGTTAGAAGATATTTTAATATTATAATGTGTTATAGGTTTGATTTTTTTTTTCTTTCCCTCCAAGTTTTTTTTTTTTCTCTCAAAGTCTCCTCCAGTGAACTTTCTTACCAAGTTTCCTCTATTATACTTATCCTCTAAGAAACTTCCAAGAATCCTCCAAGAAACTTGTCCACCAAGCTTTCATCTCCTATAAATTGAGCTAACCTCTTATCTTGGAATATATAAGAAATTTTTGTTGTTTTATTATGTTTGTGTGAGATTATCAGGCAAATAAAAAAAGGTGTATGTGATGAACCATACGACTTAGTCGAAATGTTGTATCCTGGGGATGACAAGTCAAGATTTTTTCTGCTGCACTGGTGTGAGGTTTTGCCTAATCGCAGAGGGCTTGAATCTCCTTAAAGAGAGAAAATTTCTTGCGTCTCAGCCCTTTCAATAGTTATTATAATTTTTATTATTTGTATTTTTTAATATTTTATTTGTAATTATCACTAACAAATTATTATATATCTATTCTCGGTGGGATTATTCGGATAGTGCTTAGTTTTGAAGACTTGGTTGATGAATCAATTTGTGAGTTGGTCCAGTGCTTGGGTGAGTTTTTTTGTCTCACGTTTCGTTTGAGCCGAGCCGAGCTTTGCTGAGCTCAAGCTCGGCTCATTTACTTATCGAGCTCGTTTATTGAGCTCGAGTTCGGCTCGATAAGGAACTGGGCTCGAGCTCGGCTCGGCTCGATAAATTTTTTTAAATATTATTTATATTATTTAATGTATAAAAAATGTATTTATATTATTATTTATATATATATATATATATTTATATATTATTTAATATATAAATAATATATTTATTATATAATTTAAATAAAGATAAACGAGCCGAGCCTAACGAGCCGAACACATGCGAGCTCGAGCTCGGCTCGTTTACTAAACGAGTCTAATATTCGAGTTCGAGCTCGGCTCGTTTACTAAACGAACCGAACCAAGCCGAGCCGAGTCCTTAACGAGCCGAGCCGAGCTTGTTCACGAACAGCTCGGTTCATTTGCAGCCCTAGTCTCACGTGGTGTGCTTCGGAGGTCCATCCAGTGCTTCTGCTGTGTGCTTCTAAGGACTGTTTGGGTCGCATATTTAGCTTGGATTGTCTTCTTCAACTTTGTTTTGAAGACAATTTATTAATTTTTTTGGTGAGATCTTTTCTTTTAATTATTTGTGAATATTTGAAATCAATTCAGGGGTGGTTGTGAGACATTTATATCTCGCTTGTACACTCTTACATGATAATGGAATTGGACTATAGTCTCATGAACGTACCTCATATTGAGAAAATTATATAAAAATCCTTGTGTCGTTGATTTAATTTTTAGCATTATTTTTATTTCTTTTCGATTAATTTATACTTGTGAAAAAAAAAAATTTTCTCCTAGCAAAAATTAAAGGTATGAATTATCAAGATAAAATCTAAAGTAGATCCATATGACTGCACAATAGTGACGGTCTACAATAATCCTGAGTCCAACCAATATTAATTGATTGTTTGGAATGTACAATATAAATATACTTTTTGACTTTTTGGCTAAAAAAGTATAGGAAAAAAATATGTATGTTTGGGATAATTTTTTAATTTTTTACGAAAAAATGTGTAATAAAATCAAAATGACCATTCTATCCTTTTGACTTTCTGACTTTTGAATAATTGAATTCAAATGACAAAATAATAATTTTGCCCTCTAGGCTTTCCCCACAAGCTTCTCCCAAATAGAATGGACTTTTTGACTTTTTTAGTAATTTTTTTACTTTTTAACTTTTGTAAGTTATGTCAAACCAAAGTTCAAAAAATTTGTAGATCTCAATGTTTTATTAATATTTGTACCAAATGTCTTACATGATTATGGAACCCACATCCCATACTCATGAAAGATATTTGATAAAAATATTGGGTAAACATTTGAGATCCCTAACATTACTGTTAAGTTTATTAACACTGTATTTTGTTAGGGGATTTAGGAAAGAATTTGGAAAGAGAAAGGGGATTTAGGAAAGAATTTGGAAAGAGAAAGGGAAAGGAAAAAGATAGATGAAATATGAATCAACTATACTTACATTTCATATAATTTTACAAACTTTTTTTTTTCCTTTTTTAAATTCCTTTTCAATTTTTCCAACCAAATACAATAATATCATCTCTAAGTTTTTAGTAAGTTCAGAGATCCTAAACCCAGTCATTGTTGCAATGTGCTTTAGTAATTTTTTTAGTTGAATATCAAACTGGGCCTAAGTACGATGGTTGCCAATCAGAGAACCTTGTTTAGAAAGTGTGTATTTTACTTTAAAGTGAAGAAATCATTAAAGAAGTCAAAAGAACACTTTGTTCTCTTCCTCACTTCTGCGAGATTGTTCCATTCTTTATTTTCTCTGCAATCAATTCAAGCCTTTTTGATTTAGCAGTCTCATAATTTTTGTTCTTGTTTTTGTAGAATTATATGGTTGAACAACATTATCATCATATGATGTAGAATCTTGCGACTCGGTTTGGTTAGTTTCCACAAATATTTTTTTTTTGTTTTTAATTTTTTAATTAATTTATATTTTTCGTAAAAATATTCATATTTTAATTAAATATATATTTTTTTTTGAGAAGTACACTCTTTGTGAAATATTGTGATAAGAAGTACATTTTGTCATTTTTGAGGATATTTTGTTTCTAGTTTTACCTTTTTAATTTTTATTAACATCTATCTGTTAAAAATTTTATTCTAGATGTTGAAATTTTATTTGTGTGAATTTTTATCTGTTGAAATTCTTGTCCTAATTTTTGTCTATCCAAATTTTATCTGTCCAATTCACCAAGCTTATTTTTGATATCTGTTGAAATTTCTCAAGCATATGTTTTTTTAACCTATTTATTGAGTACAAAACCAGAAAACAGAGAAAATAAATGACAAATCAATACACACACACATAATATATATATATATATAGAGAGAGAGAGAGAGAGAGAAAGAGAAAGAGAGAGAGAATATATCAAGAGTTAGTAGTGAAACATTATAGCCTTGGGCACTCTAAAGCTTAAAAACAGTGTAATCCCTTTTTTCTTGACAAAAGTCCATTAATTTCCAAATTTTTGATGAAAATCAAACTCGAAGTTCGATAATTGTGATGGAGATCGAATCATAACATCTGATTTGTAACTCGAACCAACTCAATTACCTCGCTCGATGACATGGTAGTAACTCAGTCCCTAAAACCCTGATACGTACCATTCCAGTCCCCTCACCTCCAAAGCTCTACAGCTTCGACGACTCGACTTCTTCGAACTCCTCTAGATCAGATCTACCTCCAAAGCTACCTTTTCTAGCAATTATTGTGCCAGAGGCCATCAGATATGAATACACAAGACAAACTCAACGAGATTTATATGGTTGGGCAATTGCCTATTTCACAAAGACAGCTTAATTTCACTAAATTTGGAGAAAATTTACAATCACTCAATTCCTCACTACTCTCTACAATTTGATGTTTGTCATACCAAAATACAATTCCTTACCTCTCCATTTATAGGTTTCTGATGATGATGAGAGACATATGCAGTGACACCAAAATCACCTCCTCACAGGAAGCTTCATCGTGGCTTCCATTTTTTGACCTTCAAAGGTTGAACTCAAAATGATGGTTCCTTACAGCAGCTTCTAGAGATTCTAGGATCTTCCATCTTGAGCCTTCGAGTCCTTTCTTTCTTCATGGTGAAGTAGATGAAAGAAGGAGAAGAAGTTTGAGCCAACTTCTCTCACATTTTTTTCATAAACTCCTCCAATTGCTGCTTGTTTGCCTTTTCTTCCCTCATCACCGTGATCTAGGGTGGGCAACGGATATACCGATCCGCCAAAACCGACCGAACCGAACCGATCCGCCACATTTTGGACGGATGCGTGATGACGAACGGACGGTTGTGGATTGATTTTCTCCAATCTGCCAATTTGGCGGATGGATGACGGATTTGAGCTTCCTTTGGCTGCAACCGAACCGCCAAACCGTGAGTACCCTTAGTAATTTATAAGATTTTGTGTTTTCAATTTGTTTAAATATTTTATTTGTGTTTTCAATTGAAAAAGAGTTCAAATATTCTGTTGAAAAAAAGTTTTCAACTTGAATATATTTTTTGAATTGAAAAAAGTAAACGTATTATTTATCTATATTTTTTGGTTTTTAAATCTAACTCTAAAAGTAATAAATAGAAAATATGAAATATGCTGGTTGGTTTTAGTTTTCAAAACATATATAAATGTAACAATACAGAGACATACAATCTCAACTATTGCTCTGTTCATGGTTTTTGTGGTTTGAATTGTTTTTATATTTGAAGAATCACAGATTGTAATACTTTATGTGGATGAGACATGCTGTGATTGTAATATGTGGATGAGACATGCAGTGATTGTGATATTCTAAAGTTTCAAACTTTCTTTCTTTGGATGAGGCATACAGTAATTGTAATACTTTTTTAAGTCATTGGCTGTAATACTTTCTTTTTTTTTTTTTTTTTTTTGAGGAAATGCACAAATTGAACTATGTTGAAAATTTATAAAATTTCAAACCGCTAAACTGATTCGCATCCATCCGCCAAACCGCCAATCCGCATCCGCTGGATTGGCGGACGGATGCAGATTGATTTTCTCCAATCCACCAATCTGGCGGACGGATGGCGGATTGGAGGTTCCGTGGCCGCAACCGACCCGCGCCCACCCCTACCGTGATCACAAGCTTGGCCAAAGACGATGAAGACAGGTTATTTTCCTAAGAGAAAGATCTGAGATTGGTCTTGGTGTGGTGGTAAAATAATCTAAAATGGTGTAGATCCACCGACATACCCCTGATCTTTCAAAGCCTCAACAACTGTCTTGTTTGCTACTGTAACCCAAGCTTTGGTAATTGAACTCATGTTTTCTTCTTTCTCTTGAAGATTGATTTAGAATTTAGTATATGCAAATCATAAGTAGAGAGAGGTTTGTAAGCAAAACTATTTTGTGTCGTGAAGTAGATGGATGGTATGAAAGTGTTGTATAGCAGAGAAATATATAGATGATGTGATATCAAACATTGTTGAACGCCTGTGAAGATGGAAGGAAAATTAGGGGCGGGTCTCTGTTTTTGTAATGTTTAAGAGATGGGATCGTGTTTGGTGAGATCGCCTGAAATATCATCAAATATGACTTCTCCACCTGGATTTGACTTCTCCACCAGATTGACGATGAGACAGTGGAGGTAGGTGGTGTCAAAGGTCATAGCTACAAGGATTATGGAGGTCTGTTGCTCTCCGTCGTCAATCTTGGTTAGAGAAGATGGCGATGGCCGGGTTAGCGGCGGTGGAGGAGTTAGAATCAAAGAAGGGAAAGCTGTAGAGAGAGACAAAGGGAAAAGAGAGAGAGACATAGAGAGATTTTTGGTTACGTTCAAGGTTTCAAAAAGTAGTGTTACGTAATGGTTGCGGTGGTAACATTACTCATTGCATCTACTTTTATAGTGTGATGAAAATTCACATGTGTAATGGTCGTTTCAGTATTAAATAACGGTCGTAGTGGTACCATAACGGCCCGTTGCACGCTGTTACACACATTAACAAGATTTTGAACAGCTTTCCAAAAAAAAAAAAAACTTAAAAAATATACATTATACACATTTTGCAATATTTAGTAGCTTAAAAATAAATTTTGTTTATGTCTCAATTTTTATTTTTATAATCATTTCATTTAATAATTGTAAACATTTCTTATTTAGTTAGTTCAGGTATTGATCAAAAATAATTTTATAGACAGTTAAAATTAATTATTCTTAAAAAATAAATAAAAATAAGGGTAAACTACCAACAGGTCCTAAGTGTCTGTTTGGTAACGTTTACGTTTTCAGTTTATATTTACAAAAATTTTATAAACTGGTTTTTGTTTATTTTTTGTTTATTTTTAGAAAAACATAAACTACAAACGCGTTTGGTAATTGACAAAATGTTTAAAAAAATTTTAAAATATAAAAAAGAGTGAGAAATGGCAAGTGGCGGCGAAAGACGGTGGTGGAAAGTGGTGACGGTGGGTGGTGTGTAGCTAGTGGTGGTGGGCGGGTGGGTGGTGGTGGTGGTGGTGAGTGGTGGTGGTGGCAGGTGGGTGGCGGATGGCGGTGGGTGGGTGGGTGACGGTGGCGGGTAGTGGGTGGTAGCGAGTGGGTGGTGATGGCAGGTGGTAGGTGGTGGTGCAGATGGGTGGCGGATAGCGGGTGGTGGATGGTGATGGTAGGTGGCTAGGTGGGTGACGGTGGCGGGTGGTGGGTGGTAGCGAGTTGGTGGCGGTGGTGGCGGCGGGTGGTGGGTGGTGGCGGCAGGCGGATGGTGGGTGGTGGTGGGTGGTGGCGGGTGGGTGGTAGGTGGTGATGGTGGGTGGGTGGGTGACGGTGGCGGGTGGTGGGTGGTGGGTGGTAGCGAGTGGGTGGTGGCGGTGGTGGTGGTGGCGGGCGGTGGGTGGTGGTTGCAGGTGAGTGGGGGATGGCAGGTGGTGGCGGGCGGTGGGTGGTGGTGGCAGGTGAGTGGGGGATGGTGGGTGGTGGCGGGTGGTGGTGGTGGTGGATGGGTGGGTGACGGTGGCGGGTGGTAGGCGGTAACGAGTGGGTGGTGGTGGTGATGGTGGTGGGTGGTGGATGGTGGTGGTAGGTGGGTGGTGGCAGGTGGGTGGCGGGTGGGTGGTGGGTGATGGTGGTGGTGGTGGTGGTGGGTGGTGGTGGCGGTAGGTGGTGGTGACGGGTGAGTGGCAGATGGCTAGTGGTGGTGGGTGGCTGGTGGTGGATGGTGGTGGCAGGTGGGTGGTAAGTGGTGGTGGCAAGTAGGTGGCGGGTGGTGGTGACGGGTGGTGGATGGTAGTGGCGGGTGGATTGCAGGTGGGTGGTGGTGGTGGTGGCGAGTGGGTGGCAGGTGGGTGGTGTGTGGTGGTGGGGGTGGGGATGGGGGTGGGGGTGGTGGTGGCGGAAGACGGTGGTGGAAAATGGTAGCAAGTGGTGGCTAGTGTTGGGTGGTAAAAAAAAAAACTGAAAACTCAAAATGGAAACACATTTTTTGTGTTTTCATTTTTTGGCCAAATTTATAAACTGAGATCACTGATTTATAAATCAAAAATTTTACCAAACAAGTTTTTATTTGAGTTTTTTAAATTTTTGTAAATATAAACAGAAAACTGAAAACGTAAGTGTTACCAAACGGCACCTAATAGTTTGACTTAATTTCCATCAAGTCCTATTGAAAATAAATTTTGGTAAAATTGTCGCTAAAAATTTTTTTTTTTTTTTGTGATAATTTTTTACATACGTCGTTAAAAATTGACAATTTGTGACTTTTTTTGTCATGATTTTTATAAATTGTAGCTAAAACTTACAATTAGTAACGTTTTTTTATAACGAATTTTTTCCATAGGACCTATTATTAGACAATAAATCCACTTATTAAGACCCACACGTAAGTACCCCTAAAACTAAGAGGTACAATATGGATTTATGACATGTAAAATCATTAACTATTGAAATAAAATATAAAAAACTCATTTTATAGTGATTTAAAAATATGAAATATATTAGATCATACTTAAAAACTAACAAAAGTTTATCAAAATCTATTTTAAACCCTAACAAATATGATTTTGAAACAAAAATATGCATATCAAGTAAGTTTTTTTTCAAAGTGTGTGAAACATAAAAAAAAATTCACAATTCCTACTACCACAACCGTTACGCTACGGTCTTTACACTCCGCAACCGCACTATCGCAACCGCTTTTTAAAACCTTGGTTACATTAGTGTTTGAAGTCACGATAGACAGATAATATAGATATATATATATATATATATATGTGGATAGTTTGATCATTTTGTAAAAATATGTCCATATGACCTTAATAGTTTAGCGTGTGGACTTTTGAACCAAAACAAAAAAATATCAATTTGGATTTATGTGTTGAGTGCTCAAAAAAAAATAGGGAACATCATGTCCACATGATAAGTTAGTATTTTAGAATAATCTAATGGGGTGGATCCCCTTCCCCTTCCGTTTATAATATCGATTGAAGAGCGTTTGATCATTTGAATTATTTATTTTATTGAGTACTTCTTATATTTTATATATATATATATATATTAAATTGATTTCATAAACTAGTCAATTTGTCGTGTCTGTCACCAAAATTTATACATATTAAAAAATGTATATATCACATCAGTGAATTTTTTTAAAAAAAATTGTAAATCAATGGAAAACTTTATAAATATTAATAATTAAAATTAAAAAAAAAATTCATGACCATGTAATTTTTTGGTCTTTACTCACGTACCTTTGAATGATAATTAATTACAGCCAACAATTAATAATTGGGCAAATTACATTAACAATTTTTGTAATTTGAGACTTGTATTATTTTGATTCTTGATTTTTTAATTGTGATACATTTGATTCTGACCTTATTCTAAATAAGAATAATCAAATATATTTTATTTGCAAAAGGTCAATTTTAAAGGTAAAGTCGTCTTTGTGTTAATTAACTTTTATATTGTTTGAAATATAATGGCTTTTTTTTTAATGAATAATGTTTGGTTTGGTTTTGAAAATCTATTTTCTAAGAAACTAAAAATTAAATTGGTAAAAAATATTAAAAATACATCATTTTTATTTAATTTTATATTTTGGGATGGTAAAAATAATTTTTTTAAATAATTTTTTTATATTTGTTTTCGTTAAATTAATTTCTATTTTTTTAAAAGTCAAACGTGGCAATAACTTTGATGTCATTATTAAAAAAGTCCATTACATCAAAAAATCTAAAACTAAAAATATTTCATATATTAAATATATCAATTACACATTAAAAACTTAATAACCACTCATTACATGATAATCATTCAAAAATAACTGTTAATAATAAATACAATCATCTATTACATGATAACAATCCAAAAACATCAACAAATATAACCACCCATTACATGATCATTATCCAAACACATACTAAAAATTAATTTGGTAAAAAAATTAAAAATAAAGTAAAAAAATAAAATATTTATTATTTTTATATAATTTTATCTTTGGTGGGTAAAAAAAATTTTAAAATTTCAAAAATAAAGTTTTGACATTTATTTTTGTCAAACTAGTTTATATTTTATCAAATTGACGACTTTACCCTTGAAATTGAGTAATAGTGTCTTCAATTATTTTTGTGGGTAAATTACATTGACACCCCTTGAGGCTTGGTTCAATTACTACCCCCTGACGTTTTGGAAATTACATTCTCACCATTGTGATTAATAGTCTCATTTCACAAACCCTCCTGCTTATATAAAAAGTAACAACTCCTAGTAGAATAACAGAGGAAATTACATTAAAAAAAAGAAAGTAAAGCAAAGCAAACCAAAAAAAAAGAGAGAGTGCATGAGTTCAATGCCTTCATTTCGTTTAAATAATTACAATGACAGGAGGGTTAGCGTAATTTCCCAAACGTCAAGGGATGATATGTATTAAACCCAAACCTCAGGAGGTGTAAGTGTAATTCACCTTATTTTTATTTAGAATGAGATTCAAAATTTAATATCAAATATATCACAATTAAAAAATTAAAAATTAAAATAATATAAATTTTAAACTGCGGTAACCGTTAGTCCCTAATAATTTGACCTGTGAACCAACTTTCAAGATTTTATTTGAAATCTCAAAATAATTGAACATGACACGGTCCAACCAAGAGAGTGATGTTGCAAAATCAAGAAGAATGTGGACCATGGACGAAATCTCCAAGGAGTACACATGTCATGTCATCCATCATATTTTTCTCATGATCATATTTTCACAAAAATCTGATTTAAAATGAAAAATATATGTGCTCTTTTTGGAAGTTGGTAAAAAATCAGCTTCTAACTTTTTACCAATTTTAGGTCACATCATCCCTCACATAACTTATTCACAAAAAGATAAAATAAGTTAAAAAAGTTTACTTTTTACCAACTTTCCAACCACAATACATTTAGAATCATCAAGATTGTGACTGATAGTACTGAGAAGTTAGAACATCTCTAAAGAATTTTTAAAAAAGATTTGTTGATTATTATAATTAGTATCATCCTATTTTACTCATTTTAATGGATTAATTATTACAAAATTATTTAAATAAATTTTTTTAAGACTAATTACATTTATTGTCACACGCCTGCTCTTTTAGAGGTAACGGAATTTATTTTGTGCTTGAATTCCACCAAGTGTTAAGTCCGTCTAAACTCTCTTTGACCATCGAGGATTGAACCTTTACTCTTCTTGTCAAATGCAAGTCCAACGGTACGTCTAGTAAGAACAACTCCTACAAGGAAGCTTGGGCATCCATGACACTAGTGGACTAGACGTCTGCAATTTCATCCCATACGGGACATATCGCTTCATGGCACCAAACTCGCTCTCAAGCAAGTCACCCAACTAAGGTACATGTCAATCAAGGCATCCTGTGTCAATGTTGTCCACAATTGACCCAACACACTGTTGCTCAATTGTGAACCAACGTAAAAACCTTTAGCTGACAAGCTTTCCCTCTCTTAAATTGGGTCTCTTGTTATGCTCGTCTTGAATAGCCATAGGTGATTGACAGTTTTGGGAGGCTCTTTAAATAATTTTTGTGGATAGATAGATAAAAAAAAATAAAATAACATTGGAGTATATAGTTAGAAAATAAATTAGGAATATATCATTTTCATATTTTAGTTAGTAAAAAATAAAAGATACGTTTGAAATTGCTTTAAGAGAGGAGGGAATATAAAAAAAATGCTAGAGATATGTAAAAATAGCAACAAAAAATAAAAGTAAAAATAAAAATAAATTAGTATATTTTATGTTTGCAAATGCTACAATCGATAGCTACCTTTGAAGAGTTGTTGAAGCATTTTTTAAAAGGTTAGAAATTTCCTCAAATTTAAAATCTAGATTTTAGTGTCATGTTAAGGCCTATGAGGCTCACTACACGAGTTCTGTTTCGATAATCTGAATAATTCATTTTATAAAATTTCTTTGTACATCATTCTTAAAAAAAATTAAGTCAATCTAATAATTATAATATTTTTATTTTATCAAATTTGTCTCTAAAAAATAGATAGTTTATTTTCAAAAACATATTTCTTGGACATTTTTTTGAGATAAATATAATAAAATAAAATTACTACGATTATTGAATAGACTTAATTTTTTTTTTAAATATAAATGATACACAAATTTTTTTACAAAAATAAATAATTTGAATCATTCCAATGTAACGGTTAAGAAGACCTAATCCTTTCTAAAATAGAATAGCAAACTCGTTTTTCAAAGAATCCACTATTTAGTTTAGGGGGAACAAAAGGCAAGTTGACTGCAAATGTTATAATGAGGCGTAGGTCTCCGTTTGTCAACTATATATTTCAATCAAAAAATTTAAAAAAATTATTAAAAATTATCACATCATTATCTTTATTTTTTGACATATCTATTCATAAAAAATCAAAAAATTATTAAAATAATTTGTTTTCAAACGAGGCATTGGTTCAAGTCCAAGTACCTAACTTTCAAAGGGTGGAATCAGATTCTGAGAAACTATAGTTATTAACAATTGAAACTTATAATTCAATAGATGCTTATTTAAGGAGCATATTGATGCTAAACTTGCTAGTTGATGTATGTGTGGGGAAAAACTTATTACACTGAAAGGATGACATTGGAGAATATTTTTGTGCTGCTATCCAATTTGTTATTCTAGTTAATAAGGTGATTTGTCTAAACAGCTCAGCATCACTTTGCTGACATAACTTATGGATAGATCAGATTTACCTCTCATAATGTGAACCTTTCGTTCATAAAAAAGAACCAAGTTTGGTTGAAATTTATATATATATATATATATATCAACCATGAAAAGGTTTTTGAGTGAAATGTTTATACACATTACAACTTGTTGGATCATTTTAATATCTTATATTTATTTATTGATTTATCTTTTTCATAAATGAGATTTCATTATTTTGGTAACCTCTTGGTCATAAATAGAGATTAAATAGAATTCATGAACTTGGTTAATGGTCATTATTTTGGTGTAACCATTTTCTCTTATTTAATGATCATTATTTTTTGGTGTAACTATAAAGTCTTAGTGGTCTATAAATAATCCCTCTCATCTACTCTTTTCTATATCACCAACACACCAACTATTTTCTATACAAGAGAGATTACTAGCAAA
This sequence comes from Camellia sinensis, assembly GCF_055761805.1. Taxonomy (NCBI): domain Eukaryota; kingdom Viridiplantae; phylum Streptophyta; class Magnoliopsida; order Ericales; family Theaceae; genus Camellia; species Camellia sinensis. The sequence goes on from NC_138970.1 coordinate 60,558,597, forward strand.
AAATGGTGTTTTTCTTAGTGGAGCTTTGGGTTCACCTTCTTGTACAGAGTTGGCCTGAACCATATGACAAGTGGTTGGGCTGTTGTATCCTGGAGGGGACAAGTCATAATTTTGTGACTGTTGCATCGGTATTTGGATTCTTCCTACCGCAGTGGGCTTGATCTCCTTAAAGAAAACGAGATATCCGTGCCTCAGCTTGATCTATTTGTATCTCATTTTCTTTGCATCATTTATCAATAAAATATAATTTTTTCTGGTAGTTTCACCAACAATTTTAAGGAGATCAAACCATGGAACAAGTACCAGAAAAAATCAATGATGGAATTGGAGATCTCAACAAGCCTTTCAAGTTCAAAGGAGTTCGTTTTAAGAGGTGGAAAGGAAAAGTTTTTTTTTATCTTAGCCTTTTGAAAGTTGCATATGTTCTTACTGAGAAAGAACCAAACAAAATCCCAACCGAGGAGATGAATGATGAAGACTACGAGGCACATGAAGCAAAGGTGACTTCCTACAATACAGATAAGTATAAATGTCAATTTTATCTCTTAAATTGCCTTGTTGATTAATTTTATGATTATTATTATGACACCACTTACATGTTGTGAGTTTGAAGGAATTTTAACTCGGTGTGGTAACCGATATTTTATCACTTTTATTGATAATTTTTCAAAATACACAACCGTATATTTATTAAAAAATAAAAGTGATGCTTTTGAGAAATTTAAAGAATTCCTTCTTGAAGTGGAAAATCAATTCGGTAAAAAGATTAAAAGAATTAGAAGTGATAGAAGCCGAGAGTATGAATCTCTTGGATTCAACTCTTTTGTTCAGTCTTTGGGAATTATTCATGAGACTACTCCACCATATTCACCTTCATCTAATGGCGTAGTTGAAAGAAAAAATAGAACGTTAATTGACTTGACGAATGCTATGCTTATTGATTCAGGTGCTCCCTCAAATCTTTGGGGCGAGGCTATTTTGACAGCTTGTCATGTGATAAATAGAGTGCCACACAAAAAGACTAAAATTGTACCTTATGACTTGTGGCGGGGGTATAAACCAAATCCAGGTTATTTGAGGGTTTGGGGTTGTTTAGCTTTTGTGAGGCTTGCAGATCCTAAACGACCTAAATTGGGTAAACGAGCTACCATCTGTGCTTTTCTTGGGTATGCATTGCATAGTACAACTTATAGATTTTTTGATATGGAAAATAATATTATTTTTGAATCAGGTGATACTATTTTTCATGAAAATAAATCTCCTTTCAAATCTAGAAATAGTGGGGGTCAAATAATTTCTGAAAATATTTTATCTATGCCTAGCTCTTCTACTCCTTCTCAAGTTTTTCAAGAAAAAGAAAATTTTCAAATTCAACAAAGAAGAAGTAAACAAGCTAGAGTTGAAAAAGATTTTAGCCCTGACTATTATCTTTACAATGTGAAAAAAATTCCTCTTACGGTACAAAAAGCTTTATCATCACCTGATGCTATTTTCTGGAGAGAGGCTGTAAATGATGAGATAGATTCACTACTTTCAAATAAAACATGGAAGTTAGTGGATTTACCTCTAGGTTGTAAAACTATTGGGAGTAAATGGGTCCTTCATAAAAAAACTTAAACCGGATGGAACTATAGATAAATATAAAGCGAGGCTTGTCGCTAAAGGTTTTAAGCAACAAGTTGATCTTTATTTCTTTGATACTTTTTCTCCGGTTACTAGAATTACATCCATTAGACTGTTAATTGCAGTGGCTGCAATTCATGATTTAAAAATTCATCAAATAGATGTAAAAACAGCTTTTTTAAATGGAAATCTAGATGAGGAGATTTACATGGACCAACCCGAAGGCTTTGTGGAGCCTGGCCAAGAAAGCAAGGTGTGTAAGCTAACTAAATCCCTTTATGGTTTAAAACAAGCTCCTAAACAGTAGCATGAGAAATTTGATTCCTGCATGCTTGAGAATGGCCATAAGACGAATGAATGTAATAAGTACATATATAATAAAACTTGTGAAAATGCACATGTGATTATTAGCTTATATGTGGATGATCTACTTATCTTTGGCTCTAATTTGCATATTATAAAGGAGACTAAGAATATGCTTAATAGCCACTTTGATATGAAAGATCTTGGTGAAGCTAATTTTATTTTGGAAATTAAAATTACCAAGACTAATGATAGTATTTTTCTTGATCAGTCGCATTATGTTGAGAAAATGTTAAAGAAATATAATTTTCTAAACTGCAAACATGTTGCTACTCCTTTTGATGCAAGCATACATTTGTCTGTTGTAACAAATGAAAAAGAAGTGATTAATCAAAAAGAATATGCTAGCATGATTGGTAGTTTGAGATATGCTACTGACTGTACTAGACCTGACATTGCATATGCTGTTGGAGTACTTAGCAGGTTTACTAGCAAGCCAAGTCGAGATCATTGGCTAACCATGGGAAGAATTATGAGATATTTATCTGGAACAAAAAATTATGGTTTGTTTTATAACAAGTATCCTGCGGTACTTAAGGGATATAGTGATGTCGATTGGAACACTTTGTCAGGTGATTCTCTCTCTACCTCGGGTTTTATTTTTACCTTGGGTGGTAGTGCTATATGTTGGAAGTCTAAAAAACAGACAATAATTGCTAATTCTACAATGGAAGCTGAGCTTATAGCATTAGCTTCAGCATGTGAGGAAGCGAATTGGTTGAAAGATTTGTTACATGAAATTTCTTTTTGAGAAAAACCAATTCCTCCTATGTTAATTCGTTGTGATAGCACTGCTACTATTGGTAGAGTGCACAATCATTTTTATAATGGTAAATCCAGACCTATTCGAAGGAAACACAGTAATGTGAAATCCTATTTGAGTAATGGCATCATAACTGTGAATTATGTAAGATCTTGTGATAATCTTGCGGATCCGTTAACCAAGGCCTTGGCGAGAGATAAGATCTGGAATACATCGAGAGGGATGGGTTTGAAGCCTATAAAATCATAAACCATGTATGAGGATACCCAACCTAGGGACCAAAGATCCTATAACTAGGTTTAATGGGAAGAACGAATCATATGGTGGTTGTAAAAATGCACTCTTTAATATTTTGTGATCCATCCCTATGATGTAAGTGCATTTGTCCTGTAATGTTGGAGGGTTGAGTTTTTATACTCTTAATGAAATTCTGTAGCTCTTGTTGAGTGGGGTGTGTAAATTACAGGAACATCCTTGACAGATTTCACCTATGTGAACATGAAAGTGGGGCCGCTTTCTATGAGAACAAGGCTTATTCTCAAATATGTTCATGAAAACTGGGATTAGCACAAGGCCGTAATGTGCTGGCTATTAAAACTCATGTCAACACCTGGACTATTATGTGTGAGCAGTAATACTTTATTTCTCCTAAGCAGCCATAGTTCAAGTCTGAGACCACTACTGACTCTAGAGTAGAGGTTGTTGTTTCACTAATGAAGGTTCAATGCAGAGCACACCTTCATGATGCATACCAGTCTACCTTTGTTTGGTAATCTCTCTCATTCTTATTTTTATTTTTATTTTTATTTTTTGATATTAAAATGAGTGGGGGATTGTTAGACCATTTTAATATCTTATATTTATTTATTGATTTATCTTTTTCATAAATGGGATTTCATTACTTTGGTAACCTCTTGGTCATAAATGGAGGTTAAATAGAATTCATGAACTTGGTTAATAGTCATTATTTTGGTGTAACTATTTTCTCTTATTTAATGGTCATTATTTTTTTGTCTAATTGTAAGGTCCTAGTGGTCTATAAATAATCCCTCTCATCTATTCTTTTCTATATCACCAACACACCAACTATTTTCTATGCAAGAGAGATTACTAGCAAAGAAGGGTGTTTTTCTTAGTGGAGCTTTGGCTTCACCTTCTTGTGCAGAGTTGGCTTGAACCATACGACAAGTTGTTGAGCTGTTGTATCCTGGAGGGGACAAGTCATAATTTTGTAACTGCTGCATCGGTATTTGAATTCTTCCTACCGCAGTGGGCTTGATCTCCTTAAAAAAAACGAGATATCCGTGCCTCAGCCTAATCTATTTGTATCTCATTTTCTTTGCATTATTTATCAATAAAATATAATTTTTTCTGATATTTTCACCAACACAACTATTCACATCAATTAATTCTTTTGTGCTCTCAATGAACACTTTTGTTGGGCTCAAGACCTATTTTGGATTCCTCGATGAAATTCAATGTCCTACGACTCCCACCCCCCCTCCCAAAAAAAAATCAATTGTTAAAGATTTTTTTTTGGTAATCAGTTGTTTAAAATCTACTTGTACCAATTGATATATAATACACATATAATCTCCCTTCTCAAGCTGTGGCCAACATACACAAGGTCTTGAATAAAAAGGATTTTAATATCAATAAAGTAAGCATTTGTTAATATCAATGTGGGGAAGCATAACTAGGGTTGGTCATTGTTCTCAGCACAAATTATGCAAAAGGTTGGCCGTTAAATCTATTTTATTTTATTTTGCTTATATCTTTTTTCTCTTTATTAGTTTCATAATTTTTGTTGGTTTTTTCCTACCTTCTATAATATTTTTATTGGGCACACATAAAATAGGCCCCATTTTGTTCATTGTATGCTTCAATAATAGTACTATATATATCACATTTCGCTAACTTACAAAGGTCATGTCATCAGGGCATGCTTAATAGGGAAAATGATCAAAGATTGGACATGAATGAGAAATTGAGCTGGCAAATGATTTGGTCTGAACGAGAAGTTATTTGGTTGTTTTGGGTAGAGTTGTAAATGAGCTGGCTTAAATTGAGTCAAATTTTCATATGTTTAAGTTTATTTATTAAAATTTTAATGAGCTTGAGTTTGAGCTCGAACTTAATGAAAATTTAATAAACCGAGCTCAAATCGAGTTGGTTTAGGCTTGATTCGAGTTCGAACTTATTTACGAGCCTTAACAAATCAAAAAAAAAAATTATAAATGTATACTTACGTATGAAATTAAAGTTACAATTGAAATTTTAATTATACAATTATATATACAATATATTCAAATATAATAAAAGAAAAGTTAATATCTTATCAAAATAATAATATCCACCACTAATATTATATAGGCCTCCTTTGGAAATTTGGCTATTTTAATTGACTTTTTAGTTTTTTTTTTGGTATTTTAGCCTGACTAAAAAAGTTGTGTTTGAAAACTTTTTTTTTTTTTTGGGTAGTTGATTTGATGATTGTGAGAGAAGAAATTGTAATAATTATGGTTTTGATGTGACATTCTGTCTTACTAGCTAATTTATCATATTGTCTTTATTAGCCATTAATGTATTATCTATAGTTAGCTATTATTTATATTATTTGAATATATAAATAACATATTTATCCTATTTTTTATACATATGTTTACATTATTTAATATATAATAATATATTTATTCTATTATTTAAATAAATGTTAAAGGAACAGCTAACGAGTCGAATTTTAGAATATTTAGATTTATTTATTAAAATTTTAACGAGTTTGAGCTCGAGTTCGAACGTAATAAAAATTTAACGAATCGAGTTCGAACGAGCTCTTACTGAGCCGAGCTTGTTTATGAATTATTCTGTTCATTTGTAGCCCTAGGTTTGGAGCACGATTACATAGTGTCCCCAAGTGTATTATAATTGGTGAAGAGAATAAAATTCATAATTTATGATGAATGATTGAAAAATAACAAAAAATATAATAATTTGTAATTATTTAGAAGTATGACCACGTGTTGTCCTAGACACGAAATAATTTTTCCCATTCAACCAACTTGTGTTCTATCCTAGTACTCTTTTTTCTAATTTCGAAAAGCATTTTATTTGCCATAAATGCCCATTTTGACATAACAAAACCAACCCAAACTTGTACCCCGTGTTGGCTTGGCCCAAATGAAGCTTGGGTTAGGTCTTGACGTAGAATTTTTTTTTTTTTCGATAAATTATAAACACATTCCCTAAGATTTATTTAAATTACAAATTATCCCTGTAGTTTTAGAAATTATATTATATCCCCTAAAATTTCTAATTTCATAATAAATATATCCTTTTATTAATAAATCATCAAGTTAATTAACAATTTCTAATAATGTTAAAATTTTATTTCAATTAATAATTCAAATAATTTTATTATTGTATAGGTGAATAGTTAAAAATTTTCCTTTTTCAATTAATTCTGTTAAATAAAAAAAAATTTAACAAGGAGATATTTTTTCAAACCACAGAGGACAATTCATATTTTAAACAAATCTCAAGAAGTATATTTGTAATTTATCTTCTTTTTTTTTTTTTTAATGGGATCTTGACTTGTTTGAACACCCAATCTATTCATTGGCCCATGAGAGGCAGATTGTCGTTCTAACTCACAAGTTGGACAAAGAATATGAATAATAGGGGAAAATGAAGTACAAAAAATTCTAAAAATATAAGCCTAATCTTTGTCCGTTGAGCCAAGCTCGTGGGTCAACCAATTGGGCTCACCTGTTGGTCCATGAGAGATAGTCCGCAACTTGACCTGCAAGCTCATCTAGGCTAAGTCTATTGAGTAAAGCATAGGCTTAAAGTTATGACCTTCAAGCAAGCTTGGGAATAATTTTCACAGGCCAACTATAACTCATGTTTAATGTAGAAGTAGATATGTAAACGCAAAGAAAAAAAGAGTACCAGTAAACTATAAAAAAGGGCGACATTAACCAATCTAACATAATCAAAGGTCAATAGTTTAAACCTTACCATAAGAAAAACTCCTTTTCAGGCTAGGCCTAATCTTTTTCCTTCGTCTCAATATAATTTTAATCATTAGATTATATCTCAAGATTCTCACATGATTAATAATTATAAATGCATTGAAATAGAAAGACAAGAATTTGGAGACAAATCTTTAAAAGCAACTATTATCTATTCCATGTTAATGTTCCCACCTTATACATGCATGTTCAGTTGTTGAACATAGATAATAACGCACCCATCTTTATACCCAAATACACACATAAATACAGGGTTTATAGGCCTCACACCAATTATTGGTAGTTGTTTCCAAAGGAGCAGTTGCATATTCACATGGCAAAAGCACCTATAACACATAATACTCATTGGCTCATTAGTCTACATATAAACAAACCTTATGCATATGCTCATGAACATGGTGTGTTTGTATTTTCCTCTCCCTTTTCTTTTCCTTTGACAATCCAATATCCAAAAGCAGTCTAAATGTCTAGCAAAATGGAAAACAATGTAGACGGGATGAAAAAATGTATACATAAGCTAAAGAACACACGGTAAGTGTAAAGGTAACAAAATAGCCAATTTGATAATTCAAAAAAACAAAAAAAAAAATCACAGAAAGCATGAATTGTTGGGTTGGTATCGTGTCCTTCAACAGTACCAATCATCACGGTTTGCCCTTTGAAGTTGCAGCCTGTGAATCTGGTTCAGAAGAAGCTGGATTCATGGTCTTGACGGGCATGTCATGGTTATGCTTTCCCTCGTATGTTGTCACAAATGCTGTTGGGTCATCTGATGCTCTTTCAACGTGCTTGCGCACGTTGCACTTGGGATTGGTGCATCTATAGTAACTTCTGCATGACCAGTTAAGCCTCGGTGAGGGAGAAAGAGAGAGAGAGTACATTATCTAGAGAGAAACAGAAATAATTTTCTCATTTCAGCTCTACTGTAATTCCTATCAAGAAAAATAATAGTAATAATAACACCAGAATTATCCACCCAAAAATAATACCAGAATTCACAAAACTAATCAGCTTGTTTAGTTTGAGTTTTCTGAATTCACTTTTCTGAAAATTGAAACATTTGTTTTCCGTATTTTTTTGTTTTCATTGATTTTTTTTAATATTTTAAGCAATTTTTTTTTTAATTTTTTGATACACTTAACATAAATACACATAAAAAGTATAATATTTGTAAAAAAATCTTTAAAAAATTTACTAAATACCAAAAATAAAAAATAAAACAAAAAGAACAAAAATTCAATACATTTTTCGTATTCTTGTGTATTTATTAATTTTTTTTACAAATATTTTATTTTTAGATACATCTAAGTAAAATGCATCTAAAAAACTAAAAAAATTGCTTACAATTTTAAAAATATTCACTAAAAACAAAATAACACGAAAAACAAAAACAAAAAAAACTTAATTTTTAAAAAATTAAATTCAGAAAATTAAAACTAAACACAATGAATAAGGCAAAGTACATAAACCTGGTATTTATTTTTTTTAAAAATTTATTATTTAGCTCCCGTTGAGGTCATAAAATAACACGCACCTCATTTTACGTTCCCTTCAATTTTTGCAGGTGCCAAAAATATTTGAGAACTATTTCATGCCAACTTAGTTAATAACTTTTGTGAATATAAAGAGTTAATATATTTTTCAATGCCTGTATCTCATGAAAAATTCAAGAAAGCGTGGTAGGTTAGTTACTATGAAGTATGAGCACTTTGAAAAATATGTTGTACTCGTATTGGATATTTATCGACGTATGGTACCTCGTATGGTACTTCTGCATACGTACTGAGTACACGTATCCAAGATTTTTCTTCTTAATTTTTAACACACCTAGACACACCTAATATATACCCCATGCCGTACCGTACCTCAGTTGAAACAATATTTTCTTCTACTACAGAAATAAAACTCCTTTCACTAGACTTCTTTTTTATTTTTTGTTTTATGCTTAACATTATTTTAAAATTAAACTATGGTTTGTAAGTTATTTAATATATTGACATTTAATTTTGATTTATACCTTTACTTTTGACATTAAATGTTAATTATAGGTTGGATCTTAACAAATTAAACCATTTAATTAATTTTTACATTACTCTAAATTAAAAATAAATATTTTTTTAACAAGCTCAAGCCGTACCAGTACCCCATTCATGCTTCATAGGTTAGTTATAACCTAAAATTACTCCAAGAACTGCAAATTATTCGTGTTGTTTCCATGAATCATAGATAACTCATCTTATTAGTGATAATGGAATTCTGTGAAAATTTAGATACGGTAAAATCTTGAATATTCAGTGGGAAGAAGAATTAGAAGCAAACAACCAATAAATTACGTACTTCCACGAGTTTAAGGTGAAATGTGGACAAGAACTATCATGTTACTTAAATCGTAAAATTGTGAATATATTTGATTGGTGTAAAAGCATCTTTTAAAGAGAATTTTAAGAGGTATCATTCAACATCAAACTTTGGTGAATCCCCTCTTCTTGTAGAATTTATAGCTGAGCTCAATTTTTCTGTTGAGCTTTTTTAACTTTTTGGGATTGTCTACGCCTTTGGAAGTGCTTTTTTGTTCTAGTAATACAATTCAATCTTAGAAGCAGGAAACTCCTATCGGAACCTCAATCCTGCTCCCGCTCATGCCTCGCCCCCACTCCCGTTTCATGCAACTTTGAATTCAACACAATCTTTATTTATCCCCAAAAAAAAAATAAGAATTACCAACCTGGGATATGGATTTCCCTTCACAACTTTTTGCCCATATTTTCTCCAGCGAAAGCCATCTCCTATAATCTCAGGATCCGGGGAATTCTGAACCACAGCAGGTGGATCTTGTACTCCTTCCCCTGACATGCCCGGTTCATTCTCATTTTTCCTGCAGGAGAGATGGCACAAATCAGCACCGACCTATGCTATGTCCTGTTTGAATTAATATGAAATATGGTGAATCTATACTTGCTTCATTTTCAAGTTAAGCTAAACTCTTACCTTCTTTTACTTTTCGGTTCATCATCTTCTGCTTCCAAACCCTTGCTTCCATCCTCACAATCCCCACTAAGCCCACAAGAATGCTCAGGAGTCCCGAGACCAGTATTGACCGCTCTACCACCAACATGATCATAAGATGGAGGCACTTTGCCTGAATAAGTCGAATGGGTCGATAATCCAACTTCGTTCTGGTTTTCTATTCTACCTTCAGAACCTTCAATTCTCTCATTGAGTTTGTTACTCCATGACGGGGCATTGTTTGTCTCTTGAACAATCCCATCCGATACTAATCCTTGCCCTTGTCCCCCAGATGCATTGCGCTTAAGCGGCTGAGGCTTTGAATGGTTGTGTTCGCCCTTGTAGACAATTTCCGCTATCTGGCCATCTAATGATCTCTCTACCTTCTTTTTTACTTGGCAATTTGGGTGCGTGCACTTATAGTAACTTCGCGGATACTCACTTCCTTTGACTTGCTTTTGCCCATATTTCCTCCAATTATATCCATCATAAGAAGGCCGATCCACACTGCTAGTTGGTGGCAAAGATTTCTGACCGCCTTCTGTGTTTTCTAATGCTATATTCGAAGGCTCAGTCGTCTTCTCTCTTTCTGCTTGTGATGAGAAATTCGGCTGAAAGGTCAAGCTAAGGTCAGATCTGAAATTGGACTTGAATGGATTTGGAGTTTGAACACGGGCCTCAACTTGAGCCAGAGCTTGTTGATGACTAATATTGGAGTTTCCCTGGACAAAAATAAAACATTTTCACACATGTTTTTGTTAGGAATTTCGTAACACGTAAGCAGGATCAGTGAGCACAAGAATTATAAATCACACACACACACAACACGAGATTTAAGCAAAAACTAGGGTTATGTCCACAGTTGCTGCGGTTTCACTCGATCAAAAACAGTTACAAGTGGGATATAGACATAGCTGGCCACCAATCACAGGTGTGGAATTATCAAAATATCCTTACTCTAAATTCGGAGTCAAGTGGTTGGTGCTCAGTATTTATCAGGATCCACACACGCTAACCCAATAATTTTGATATTTAGACCATAGATTTAAGCATATATAGCAAGTTCAAGTTTGTATTTTATGCATTTGCATGTTGGTTTGGGACATGGAAAATCTGATAGATCAATTGGTATCAAGAAAAATCAAGAAAAAATAGAATGTGTTTTTTAATCAACAAAACACTAGATATGGATACTAACCAGATTTGCCAACATAGAAAAAGTCGTCTTTGATACGACCTTTGCTAAGGGTTTATATAACACAGTTGATTTGCTGTCAGAATTCAAAACCTTATCCACCTTATCAGATGGACAACACATTGCAGCTCCAGATATCTGGGCCTAAAATTGTTGAACAGTACAAAGATCAAAAACCAACATTCGAAAGAGAAGTATGTGAACTATCAGATGACAAAACCTTTAGGGGGAGAGGAAAAAAAAAATGGACAATTACCTGGGAAGAAACCACGCCAACAGGAGCACGGGTTGTTGCTGGCTTAAACCTTACAGTCTTTGGTCTAATGGCAGTGACTGCAGTTTCAGGATGTGCATTAGTGGGCGAGGAATTAATGGCACCAGCGAGGAGATCTGAGAAGGACCCAAAATTGGAACAAGTAGGCTTTGAAGGAACCGGTTTAGCTATAACTATCCTCTCTGCCTCTTTAACCTCCATTATCAATCAATATAGGAAGTACTACTCGAGTCTTTTAGTTGATTAGGTGTTGTGATTTGGAATTTAGACCATCTTAAAAACCAATCTGTCTAAATCCTGTCTCCAAAGAGCAAGTAAAGGAGTGAAAAGATGTTTGGAGCTGAGATCGAGATCAGCTTCTCGCTAGCGTTGGTTTTTTGCTGCTCAAAGACTGAAAATCAACTTCCTTAAACCTGCATAATATTGGTTTATGTTAATGAGTAAATAACTTTGAAGAATAATGATAAAACAAGAACGGAGTATGATGTAATCTTCGACAAAGAAAACTGTTGTGTTGTAAGCAGCATAAATAGTGGTGGTTTGGATACCAATTTTATGGTTAGTGACCACACAAGAAAGTCTTAAATATATTCTAGGTCCTACCCAGTGCACAAAGCTCTTGCTTACAGCAGAGTCTCGGAGAGGTAGTAGGTACTAGGTAGGCTGCATTTCCCCCACCTTTTTGGTGGAGAGATTGATTCCCGTGGCTAGCTCAAGCCAATGCCATAGCACTGGGAGTAGATAGCACTTTTTGTTCTAGACATAAATAAATAAATAAAAATCATCATTTATAGTTCACAGTTATCCCAATGTTTTGAATCTCACAAAATAAACAAACCCTCCACCAAAAATAAAGGTTGTAACCTCCATAATTCAACAGAATGTGGCCTTGAGAGGGGAAAATGGGAAAGAAAAAGATAATAAGAAAAGTCTAAAATGTCTCTACCATAACTAACTTTTGGAGAAAGTTCCATCTTCTTTAGATCATCAAAGAATGAAAAGTGGTGAATAATGAAGATGTGATTCCAAGATCAATGGCAGCATAAAAGATAAAGAACAAACTCAGCATGAAAAAGAAGCAGTCAAAGGTTCGACATGCTAATGCCTGCATCTACGGACAAAATGTAGGGCTTCCCTTAGTTGCACGAAGTGGGAGCGGGGGAACGTTGCCACTTAGAGGAGTCGTAGATTAGGAACGCTTATGTATTATTTTTATTAATTATATTTTAAATTTATCTATATAATTTTGTTTTTTATTTTTAATTGACATACATGTACATATTTTTCTTAATAAATGAATTGGCATACATATATGTATATGTTATAAATGCGATATAATTTTTTTTCTCAAATTAATATTTGAAATATATTATATATGATAAAATAAATTATTTTAAGCATAAAATAAATAATATTATATATGATAAAATAAATTATTTTTATTTTAGGCATAAAAATTATATTATTTATGATATATTATATTATACAATGTTATATTATACAATAATATTCTATAATATGAATAATCTTATATATCATTATATTAATGTAATTTATATTATATAATATATAAGAAGAGAAAGAGGACAGAGAACAGAAATAGAACAGAGAGAAAAGAAGACAGTCGAGAGAGAGAGAGAGAGAGAGAGAGTAGAAGAAGAAGGAGATCGAGAGGAGAGGAAGAGGGAGATCGAGAGGAGAGGAAGATAGATCGAGAGAGAGAGAAGACATAGAAGGAGATCAAGCATCGAGTGAAGAAGATCAATGTCGAAGTCGAAGTCGTTGAAGCCAACGACTAGTGGAATTGAAGTCGGCAATCAGATCGAACAGCGAACGGCAACCAGGTTCTCTCTTGCTCTCTTCTCTTTCATTTCTTTTGCCATATTCGTTTGTTAAGAGCCGTATCCCGCACCCGCACCCGTACCCGTGTCGTGTCGTGTCGACATGGGTACCTCCGGAAATCCAAAGAGTCCATGTAACGTAGGTCACCATCACTCCCACCCAGTTAAATCTGCGATTCTATCTAAATGGAGACGCGATTCTATCACAAAGCTTGCTATGAATCGCTGAATCGTGATTCTAGATGAGAATTGTCTCCCCTTCCGACGATTCCTGCTACTAAGGGGCTTCCATTATGTGAAAATTGTTGTAAGTAAATTTTGCGAGTGGTAGGCTCGGCCAGAAACTAGTCGGTGAAAGCAAAGACAACATGGTAGGCACTTAGCAACTCAACTTTGTACCATGAAAATGGAGGGAATATCAAAAAAGTAAAAAGTTAGAAAATAATTGCAAGTTCATGAAAGTACAAGTGATTTATGCACAAGATTGCACAAATGAGTATTGTACTTCCATGAATTTGCAATTATTTTTTTGCACAAATGCCAGATAACACTACCCGCATTTATACTCGAGCATGATAGATGCTGGCATACAACCCCCCAAATGATCCTCATCCCATACTAATGGATCACGAGGTGATCAAACCATAACAATGGTGAAACCTCTTGCACCATATCTAATGCTTGGGTGAGAAACCTTCCTGCAGGAGATGGATTCTCTAGGAGGAGGATGGAATGAGATTCAAAATTCAAACACCAAAGGACACAACAAAAGCTATAAATACATGGTTGTTGTAACCGTGGAGGTCACATAGAATTGAACTCTCTCTCTCTCTCTTAGTCGGATAATCATCTCTTGCATGATAACTACCCTCATGGGAATTCTCATCCATATCCATGTTTTTAACACACACTATGCCTACTTCTTATCCCAAATTAACAAACAATCAAAACAGAGTTCAGGGCTTCTTTGGAGCTTCAAAACGGCAGCACTGAGGAACTGGTCCTATGAAATTTCTCATTTATTTTTTCAAGTGTATGACGATTAAATTATTTCTGTTGTCAGTGTTGTGCATTACATAACATTGAAGGTGGCATTTAGACAAGTATTATACAAGAAGCAGTTGTCTCCACAATAAAGAGATTTTTTTCCTTCACCTTTGCCGTTGGAAGAATTATGTTTTAAAAGGTTACTAATCTCTAAACAAATGTGACTACCTCCAAAATATCCTAAAGAAACAAGATTTTAAATTCAGTCCAACTAATCTTGCCTTACAACAGATTATACTTAACAATTTAATACACGCCTTCTTTGGAAGCCTAAGACCTGTTCTCATAGTCGCTCACATTGCTTGTCAGATTTTCAGAAAATATACCATTCAAATCGATTCAAGACAGACTACATCATACTGCTTTTCTATAGCAAATATTACAAAGACCAAACCAGAAGGACCGTATATTGTGGTAGCATTCGAGATTATCATTCCAAAATAATTACAAATATTAATGCTTAATCACTTTTGATTCAAAGAAACTGCCTAACCCACAACTAAAAGAACAAAATCATCATTCGGTATATGGCAATAATTTGAAAACCCTAATTTACCCTTTTTTTTTAAAAGCAAATATTTAGGATTGTCAATTTCCATAACAGCAATTTTACCCCAATTAATTGACACAATAAAATAAAAAGCAAAAAAGCCACAGAAACCATCAATTTTTTTTTTAAAAAAAATCATAATTAGTGCTTAAGGGTGTGTAGGAGAGGCATCACTGGATTCCCATAATATTCAAACCCAAGCGCTGGGGACAGATAGCAATTGCCTTTGGTTGAGGTCACAAATAACAAATTCTAGCACCAAATAACAAATTCTTCATTTAAATACCTTAGGAAAATTAACATTATCTAATCCCCTAATATACTGGGTGTCCTCGATTCGAGTCTTACCTGCTAGATGATGCAATTTCCATAGCACAAATAATAAAAAATCAAAATAAAAAATCTCAAAATATAATGGAACATAAATTTCAACCAAATAAACAGAAAAGCAGAACAAAATAGCATAATACAATTGAATCAGAAAGTTAAAAAAAAAAAAAAATTAAAACAAAAAAGAAACCCTAACAAGTAAAAACATACGAATAGAAACCACAGACCAAATTCAAAAGCATTCACAGTAAGAAAGAAAGAGAGACATATAAAGAAGTGGAAACTAACCAGAAAGGGAGCAACTAACAATCTATGAAAATGATTTGCTTCCAATTAAATCTCATTTACTAGCCACTACACAGCATTCAACTCTACCTGCATTTCAGAACCCAGAATTTCAATAAGAACAAAAATATTTTTAAAAAATAATAAAAGTAGAAATATAATACATACACATGTGTATATATATATATACATGTATGACAGAGAAACAAGACTCGACCCACGATAGAGAAAACTTTAGTTGATCTTTGCACACCATGATAAAGTAAACATGCACAGTACATGGGCTTTGTCCTCTTTTTCAGCTAGAGAGAGAGAGAGAGAGAGAGAGAGAGAGATTTTCTAGAGCATCTGCAGCCAAATGTGAGGTAGTTCACATTTCACACTCTTGGTTGGTTTGGGAAATGGACTGGTTTTTTTGGATTTTTTAATTTTTTTTTATTATTTTAATTTGGGATTAAAAAGTTTAGTTTGAAAAGAATTTTTGATTTTTTAAATTTTTTTATGAGAGAAAGAATATAATAATTATAAATTAGTCGTAATATTTTATCTTATTAAATTAAAAAAAAAATATGAGTAAAATAATTAAAAAGTTGACTTTTAACTCTCTAAGCGTGTGAAAAAGTTTGCAAAATAAATTTTTGAAAATCCAAAGATTTCAAGAGGAGTGTTTCTTTTCTACAGTAATCATACATATTATAATATTAGAGTTTTAAATGAATTTCTAGTAAAATGGAAGAAAAAAAATATAAGTATACAGAGAGGCGTGTGGCTGTACTAAACTTCTCAAATTAGAAGTTTCAAACATTATGCTTTGTTAGAGTTTTTTTAAAAAAAATTTTAAAAAATTTTATTTTTTACTTTCGTGTTCTTTTATTTTTACTGAATTTTTTAATATTTTAAGTAATATTTTTTACTTTTTAGACATACCTAACATAAATATACTTAAAAAGTAAAAAAATTGTAAAAGAAACCTTTTAAAAATCCATTAAATACCAAAAATATAAAAAAAAATACTAGAATTCAGTACATTTTTTGTATTTTTATATATTTATTAATTTTTAAAAATATTTTTTCATAAATTTTTTTACTTTTTAGATACATCTAAATAAGGTGCATCTAAAAAAATATAAAAAAATGTTTAAAATTTAAAAAATATTCACTAAAAATAAAAAAAATACAAAACTAAAAAACTCAATTTTCAAAAAATTTAATCCAAAAAATTCAAATCAAATACACTGATTATCTCTTTTTTTTAATTCTTTTTTAATTTTTTTTGGTATTTTGGCTTTTGGGATTTGGCCAGGATTTTTGGCCTTTTGTCTATAGGTGGGGTTGGACCATGGCTATGGCTATGGCTATTGGCCAATTAACTATCCATGTTCTCATTGACTCCCTACTGGGGAAAAAGTTGACAATCCTAAATTTTAAAGTTTTATCCTTAAAGTTATTTTGCAAATGTAAGTTAATGCAAAGGTAAATTTGAGTGTATTTGGTTTGAGTTTTTTAGATTAAATTTTTTAAAAATTGAGTTTTTTAATTTTCATATTTTTTTGTTTTTAGTAAATATTTTTTAAATTTTAAACATTTTTTTTTACTTTTTTAAGATGCATCTTAGTTAGATGTATCTAAAAAATAAAAAATTTGTGAAAAAATATTTTAAAAAATTAATAAATACATAAAAATACAAAAAATTTACTGAATTGTTATATTTTTTTATATTTTTGGTATTTAGTGAATTTTTAAAAGATTTTTTTTACAATTTTTTTACTTTTTAGATGTATTTATGTTAGGTTTGTCTAAAAAGTAAAAAAATTGCTTAAAATATTTAAAAAAATTAATAAAAACAAAAAAACACGAAAAATAAGAATATAGAATTTTCTGAAAAGTATTTTCTGAAAAATGAAAACAAGCAAGACATTCTAGAAATTTTTGTTTAATATAAATCTCTTCTTTATATTTAAAAAATTATATTTATCACTATTAGATTAAAATAATATATTTATCTGTTAGCTTTTATATATATAAAATAATAAAATAATACAAATATTTTATTCACGTCATTTTAAGATAAATAACAATCATCTTCTTTGATTTAATTCACACAAAAAACTGAATTTTTTTATTTTTTATTTTTTTATTTTTACTAATTTTTTTTAATATTTTAAAATATATATATTTTTTAGATACACATAATCTAAATATACTTAAGTATAATATTTTGTGAATTTTTTTTTAATTCACCAAATACAAAAAAAAAAAATTTAAAATACAAAACTTTAATACATTATCTTATTTTGTTGTATTCAATGTATTTTTTTAAAAATTTTTGTACAAATCTTATACTTTTTAAATATACCTAGATTAAATTAATCAAATGTAGGTATAATAGTGGAAATGAAAATGAAAAATTAGATTCATATATAAATATTTATATAAAAAATATATATATCATAAAGATATTGTAATAGTGATATTATTGTAAATATAAATCATGTTTATGGATGTTTTGTTTTAAAGTGAAAGGTCACCATTAAGTTATATCATTGCGTTTGAAAATTCTATATAAAATTTATTTTTATATATCATCCCCCAATAAGAATATGTTCAAGTAGAATTTAATGATAAAAAGTTTTAGGATATAATCATAATGATAAGAAAAAGAAATTGTAAGAAAAAAAGAATAAAATGATCATTTAAAAAAATTTAAAATGTGATATCAATAATTTATGAGATAATTTATAATAAGATTATAAATCTAAATGAGGATAATGTAATCTTTTAAATGCGGTGGAAAATTTTGTAGCCAAACACTTGTAACATAATCTTCTGTTTTGTCATTATTAGTGTTTTGTCATTATGAGTGAATTTCATGGTGTTGTTTTTAGAATTTCTTGCAAGACTTCTCTCTACTATAATCTCTCACTCCATTGACAAATATTAAATGCAAAAGTAACATTATAATCATGTGGGACTACTTTTATAATGTTAAATTTTTCATTCAATGATAATATTACCATAAATATCTAATATTTATTTCAAATTTTTTATGATTATTTTATAAAAGGATAAATTACATTAATCTTTTATAAGATTTAGAGAACATGTAGTAAGTTCCATAAATTTAACATGATTATATTATACTTATAGTTTTTTTTTCCCGGTGAAAGTCAATAGTTAATTGTTAGATTAGTATCTTGGAGGAATTAAAACTCACACTCATGCACCTTGTAAAAAAGTCTTGTTTTTGTATTCCACTCCCAAGAGTGGAATCCAAGATCTTCTCCTTAAGAGAGACTTGATGGCCAAAAGGCTATCTAACTATCTTAGAACTCCTTAGTTTTTTACGATTTTAATTCACACCTACTTTTTATTAATAATTTATTAATTACTTAAAAAAAATTGGGATATTTTTTTGTAAATTCCTTTTTACCTACTTATGTTCCATTTAGTGCATATTATTTTCTTATATTTCAATAAGTCTTATGGGTGACATAATTATCAAAATATCCTTAATAATATTCACATTTACAGTATGAATGTTTTGTGATGTGAATGTCCACACCGTCAATGTGAATGTTAACATCTCAATGTGAACATTCACATTGTAAAATATGAATGTTTACATCACTAAATTACTAACCGTTCAAAAAATATTTATAAGAGTAGAAATGTCTTTAAAATACTTTAAATATGATAATTAGGATTTGATAGATCAATTGTTCAAATAATAGGACTTATTGAAATATAATAATATCTTATGGACTAATTGGGATACAAGCACTTAAAAATAATTTTGTAATAAATCTCCCATAGAAATTTGACATTAATTTTTTACACTCAAATAACATTTGCATTAGTTATTTTACCTTATTTATCTTATCTTATTAACCAATATATATTTTACATTATTTATTTTTATGTTTTTACACTATCTTCATTATGGTCTTTTTAGCCTTACTAGAAAGGCAAGTTCATATAATTATGTTAAAATTATGAAACTTATTATATTTTCTCTAAATCTTAAAGAATATTAATGTAGTCTAACCTTTTAAAAAATTATTTTTTTACTCTATTTTTTTATAGATACACTCAAAATATTGTTCGAGGACCAAAGTGAGAAAATGATCAACATAAAGATGCAAAATATAATTTGCCTCAAATATAGTTCCACTTGAAAATAAAAATAAAACAAAATAAAATAAATAGTCAACTTAATTTGTCTTAGAACATACCGCTGGAGAAATGTAACATGTAACCCTAAAAAACTACACATTGTAAGAAAATTATGGTTCAGTTTGATTTAGTTTTTGAAATGAGATTTGAGTTTTAAGTTGTGTTTTGAAAGAAAAGTTTTTTAAATGAGTTTTGAGAAGAGAAATTTTGTTTGGTTATAAGTTTTGAAAAGAATTTTCAGTTGTATTTTGAAATTGTTTTGAGTTTTTTTTTTAATTTAAAAATTATCTTAATTTTAATTTTTTAGGGTCAATATTTTTTATTGTAAATATTTATTTATTTTTTTAATGTGCATTATATTTATTACATTTGTTTTTTCATTTCTTCACAATCTTTGTAACGGTTAAGTATAATTTTGATTAGCTAATATATATCTAAACCATAAGAAATTATTTTCCCAATACTTAAAACTAACTTAAAATTCTACATTGGTCTATTGAATTCAAATCTCGATGGTTATAATCATTTAGATATCGGTAAAAATACCGACAGTAATTCACTTTGTTTGTGCTATCCGCTTTCGCATGGCCCAGCCCGACAAACACAAAATATTTTAAATATTTAAAATTGTTATTTTTTATTTTAAATAATTTTTAATTTTTATTTTAAATATTTTATTTTTAAAAAAAATTAAAAATTGTTGGATCACCCATATATATCTAAATTATAACAAATTATTTGGCCAAGACTTAAAAAAATAACAAAATATTTTTTCAAAAAAATAAATAAAATAAATAAATATTTTTTTCAAAAATAAAAATAAAAATTATTATAAAAAATAAAAAATACTTTTAAAGAAAAAAATAAAAAGAAAGAATTGTTGATTTTTTTTTTATATAAATATAGTTCTGAAAACTTGTATGGCTATGAGTTTTTTTTTAAAAGAGTTTTGAAAACTTTGTTTGATTATGAGTTTTAAAAAGAATTTTGAATTTTTTTTATCCAAATCATTATTCCAAAGCAAACCAAACGCTACCTACATTTTTATTATGTGCACACTAAAGTTACAAATGGTGAAATCATAAAACTTTGTAATTTTTGTTATAACATTTTATTAGGGGTGGTCGCGGGTCAGTTATAGCTACAGAATCTCTAATCCGCCATCCGTCCACCAGATTGGTAAATTGAAGAAAATCAATCCGCATCCATCCACCAATCCGATGGATGTGGATTGAGCGAATTGACGGACAGATGCGAATTGGTTTGGCGGTTTAAAATTTTATAAATTTTTAACATAATTCAACTTATGTACATCCTCAAAAAATATATATATATATATATTATAGTCAATGACTTAAAAAAGTATTACAATCATTGCATGCTTCATCCAAAGAAAGAAAGTTTTAAATTTTAGAATATTACAATCACTGTATGCCTCATCCACATATTTATATCACATCATACCTCATCCACATAAAGTGTTACAATCTATGATTCTTAAAATATAAAAACAATTTAAACCACCAAAATCATGAACAGAGTAGTAGTAGAGATTATATGCCTCTGTATTGTTACATCTATATTTGTTTTTAAAAACAAAAATCAACCAGCATATATCTTTTTTATTTATTACTTTTAGAATTAGATTTAAAAATCAAAAAATATAGATAAATAATACATTTATTTTTTTCAATTCTAAAAATATTCAAGTTGAAAACTCATTCTCAACAAAATATTTAAACTCTTTTTTAATTAAAAACGCAAATAGAATATCTAAACAAATTGTAAACATAAAATCTTACAAATTACTAGAGGTGCTCGCAGTTTGGCGGTTTGGTTACGGTCAAAGGAACTTCAAATCTGTCATCCGTCCAAAATTAGGCGGATTAGAAAAAATCAATCTGCAACTGTCCGCTCGTCATCACGCATCCATTCAAAATGCGATGAATTGGTTAGGTTCGATTGGTTTGGACAGATCGGTATATCCGCTACTCACCCCTACATTTTATGATGAAAAAAGTTATGATATTTTTTATTTATGCCACAATTTTTTAACATTTTATAAAATTTATATAAATGACATACTATAAGCACCTCTTTAGATGTGTGCATAGGCGAAATGATAGTCACATTTTTCTTTTTTTTTTATGAGAGGTATAAAAATAAAAATAAAAATAATAGAGAAAGAGACAAATTTTGAATGTGAATATCATTTCCCTATATATTATTTTTGTAATGAGATTAAATGCAGCATCCTCACATGGGAGTCTTGGGGGAAGTTAGTAAAAAGTTAATTTTTTGACTTTTTAATTTTTTTTGTGTTTTTTTTGACAAAAAATTGGGTTCTTTGAGATAAAAAAAAATTGAGTTTTTTGCTAAAAAAAATTAAAAAGTTAAAAAATTAATTTTTTTAAGTTGTTGCTAAAATGCTCCATTATTTTATTCAAGTTAACATTCATCAAATTTTATAACCAAATAGCTTTCCATTACAATTCTTTAAGAAAAAATTAAAAAATCTAGCCGATGTGATAGTTGTTGTGCGTGGTCCCAATACCCCCGACCAACATTTGCAAGCCAAGGGCTCCTAGCTTAGCTACAATTTTTTTGGCCTCACGGTCTTGTTTGTCAAGTGACTTTTTTAGTTAAAAAATTTAAAAGTTATTAAAGAAATTAAAAAATCAATAATTTATATTAAAAAGTCAAAAATTTTATTTTCTCTATATTTTTTGTATATCTTTTTGTAAAAAATTAAAAAGTCATCTCAAAACATATTAATTTTTTTTATATCATATTTATCCAAAAAACCAAAAAATTACTAAAAAAAACCTGCTCTCAAACGAGGCCTCACATACGAAAGGATGGGAGTTTGATGTGGTAAAGTGATATAATATTTTTTTAAACCAAGCGTAAGTTTGGAAAATTTAGATAATAATTAAAAAAATAATTTTATTTACCCACCATCAATCCTTGCAGTAAATATTCTTTAGTAAAATGATTATTAAGAATAATATGAGTGTGTATATACTTATTTCAATAACTCACATATGAAAATACAAATATCTCTATACACTATCTCCTTCCACAAATCTCTTCTCTATTATTTTCAAACTCAAAATATTATTATTTTGGAGGATTTAGGATTTTAAAACATTGAAATCAATTGATTTATATAATATGCATGACATTGATTTGGAACAAAACAACAATGAAAATGTCAATTTACTTTATTATTTATCTTGTTTGTACTGATTTGGAATAAAAGACCGCTATTATTTTTACAACAATGGCTTATTCATTTCGTACACATGTAGAGTTGAACATTTACAAATTATTCAGTTGTTTATATTTGAACAGAATCATTTTGTTCATATTATTAAAGTTAAACAAATATTAAACGCTCATATATAAAAATAAAAAAATAAAAAAATAAAAAAATTGAACATTTTAGTTTAGTTCAAATATAAATTTGTAAACATATTAAGCTTTTTTTAACATTGTATTTATGAACAATACTAAAATTATTTTTTGTTTAAATTTTTGTAGAATACCACATCGATTGCTTTATTGTTGTAAACTTTCAATCCGCCGTTTGGTTCTCGTCATTTTCTCTCATATTGCTTTCACAGATTCAACACCGATCAAAAAGAGAGAGAGAGAGACACACACACACACACACAGGAATTTAAAATTACCGTGAATTGTGTTTTAGACTTTATTGTCTTTTCAACTTTAATTGTGTATGCATCATCTTGTGTTAAAGTGTGTAATGTGTTGTGTAGATTAGGCTAAAAGAGTAATATTATGGTGTGTGTTGAATAAAAAATTAAAAATTTAAAATATTATTGATGTGAACTAAGTAATAGTGTAAACTGAGAGGATTGATGGTATGTAAATAGAATCATACTAATTAAAAGGTTCTTATTAACAAGTATCCTTATGATACAAATAAAAGACAAAATATTTAGAGAGATGTCATTAGCACCTACCTCCCCCTCACTCTTCGATTTTTTTATAATTCCAACCTTCTCTCAACTCACCATCACCGATAGAGTGTGTGTGTGTGTGTGTGTGTGTGTGTATGTGTGTGTGTGTGAGAGAGAGAGAGAGCGAGATCACGAGTACATCTAGGGCGATTTTGGGTTCTGCGATTTGAGTTCTAGGTTGCAATTTGGGTTCGTGGCCCTTTGATTCAACTAGGGCTTGGTGCAACTCTGGCCGTTTATCTTCTTTTTCAAAATCTATCCTCGTGGTGCAGCCCTATCGGCGTTGAAGTGTTATGACTGGAAAGGCAATGGCGAAGGCGATTTTCAAATAGCAGTGGTGCAACATCGGGGGGGGCAAAGTCTCTCATTCATCTTAGCTCTCTCTCTCTTTCTCTTTCTCCAAAAGCTTGGGATTTTGGTGCTGAAAGGGTCTAAGTTTCTAGGGTTTGTTCGTCTTCATCATCTGGGTTTATCTTAGAAGATGATCCATATCGATCCATTTCAAAAGACGATCTATATCATGATTTGGTTCAACAAAATCACAATCTGGATTCCAATGGTTTTCACACATAACATTTCGATCTCGGGTTTGATTCAACAATTTGATCAAATTCTTTCTTCTTAATTTTGTTGTTGTTCTTGTTGATTTTTTGTTCTAGAGGTGAAGAATAAGAAGAGTTGGAGGTGGGTGGCCGGAGGCAATGCCAGTGGTGCCGGAGGTGGTGATTGGAAGTGGAAGCTAGGGTTTGGGTTTGGGTTTGGGTTTGGGATTAAGGGTATAATTGATATTAAAGTGGGGGTTCAAAGAGAAAATGGTGGGAACTCATTTTGCGGGTTGGGGTTCAAAGAATTAAGGGGTCCAAAATAAAGAGGTATATGCTAATAGCAGCCCTCAATATTTATAAAATACAATATACTTTCACTAATTTCAATACATTTTTATTAAAATCAATACACTTTTTAATATTTTTATATATTTTCAAGACATTTTTTATACACTTCTCAATATTAAATAATGCCTAGGAGACACTCGTTACATTTTTCCAATTAAAAAGTCATTAAAAATGTCAAAAAGTCAAAATATATATATATAAAAGTTTAAAAAAAATCTTTTTTTTTTCTACTTTTTCCATGTTCCCGCACCCCCCCCCCTCAAGAGTCAAAATATCATCTCAAACATATTATTTTTTTATCTCATATTTTAGCAAAAAAGTCAAAAAATTATTCCCAAAGCAATCCTAAATATGTACAACTTGTCACTTGTTGTGGGTTCTTTAATATCATGTAATTCTATTTTCACATACATATTTAATGAATACTTTCTTAGTGCACATATCAAAAAGAAAAATGTTCTGAGTACATATCTCTACAATCTAATAATGTCTTCATTTTCCTATTTTTAAAATCCTAATTTATTTTTCATCCACCCACTCTCTCTGTCACAATGCTTGCAATGTCCTTGCTACCATCACCATTACCATCACTGCCATCACAACCTTCTACCGTCACCACAACTCTCAGCTCATCCTCACTCTAGTTTAGACTTCCATAATCTACTCTCATTGTCAATCATTCCTTTCAAACCCTAAACTCTACCACCCTTTCTTTTATGACCATGATCTCTACAAACCTTTCTATTGATGTGAACCCAACCTCTGCAAATTTTAGATTCCTTCGAAAGTTCATATTTGACCAAACCTTGTAGGTTCATATATGTATTGACCAAACCTTATAATTTCTGTTGCCTGAGATTTTTTTTTTTTAAACATATTGCCTCTGTGGTTGACCTTAAAAGTAAATGTAACAATAACAACCCAACAAAAAAATATATATTCAAAAGCCAGGCAGAGAGTACAAACAATGAAACTAAGTTGATCATTTTGTGTTATTGTTTTTTGGGATAATATCAAAAAAATGAAGAACGTGAAAAATAATTGTCAAGTAACAAATATACAAGTAATTTATGTATAGAATTATGCAAATAAAACTTGCACCTTTATTACTTTGCAATATTCTTATTTATCACTTTTGTGAAGAAAAAAAAAATTGATGGGGGAAAGTAGGGGTGTACACGGATCAAATTGGTCCAATTTTAAAATAAACCAGGAACTAAATTGTAGGAATCGGTTTCAAAAAAACTGTGAAACTAGACCAGAATGAAATCATAGAAAATGGTTCAGTTCAATTTTACGGTTTTAAATTTTTTATATAATAATAAATATGATATATATTTTATGTTAATAAATAAATTAACAATAATTAATTTGATTAAGTTGGTTAGAATTTATTAATCATAATTGTACGAGCGCGAAATAATCTTCTTATATAATCCTATTGATCAAGTTTGCACTCCTCCAAACGTCGTCGCTTTGCCACCTGAAAACACAAACGTGAGCTAACCGGCGGGTGTGTGTCGGAAACCCCTCCGATGCCTAAGTCAGCAACTAGACAATAGACAATAAGCTCTGTGTATTCTAGAGTAAGAATTGGGATTGTGATACCTGTCCATAAGTCCTGCTATGAGCTTTTGTAGACTTGGCATGGCCCAATCCTAGTAGGATTCCAACTCTCCTTATAAGAGTCCTCTAGGAATCACACACCCTACTCACTACCAACCAAGTGAGATGGTTTCACAATCTTAGTAGGACTGTACTCTCCTTAACAGAGTCCTCTGAGGAGTTTCATCACTGCAAGCCAAGTGAGATGACTACCACAGTTGAATAACAATATAATCGAGCTAATACTAGCCCTTTGTCATACTCAATCTGATGCCTTCATATGCAACACCTAGCTCGGCCCTTGTTTACTTGTGCCTCGGTTTTGTCTGTTTAGACCAAGCTAACTGCAGCAGTCTCTGACCGAACTAACAAGGTGTAACAACCCTCACCACTATCTACCAATAAACTACCGATTACTGCTAAACTGAGACTGATTATGATTGGTAACTGAATTGATTGAAGTACTGAACTGACTGACTGAAATCTGGAACTGAATTGATTA
Organism: Camellia sinensis; assembly: GCF_055761805.1. NCBI lineage: Eukaryota > Viridiplantae > Streptophyta > Magnoliopsida > Ericales > Theaceae > Camellia > Camellia sinensis. Next base: position 60,585,061 of record NC_138970.1, read on the forward strand.
AGTATATCTGTTTGATTGTATGTCTATCTGTTGACTGTTTGATTATCTATTCATGTCTTTGTGTTTAAATTGCGAATTGAAGGCCTTATCGGCGGCCGAATCTGAAATTGATTGATGATTTGTATTAATTGGAATTTATGGAACTTTATGGCATATTTATCTGAAAATCGATTCGGTATGATTAAATTAGATTAAATGGTAAAGAATTATAAGAGTTAGACTTATTACTTAAATGCCATCTAGTAGGGCCTTTGTTTATTAATATGTTGAGCCTTATTACACTTAGATACAACATTTGTTTAGCTACATTTGAGAAGCAAACCGACTAGAGAGAGAGAGAATAGGGAGTTATAGAGTGTTTTCATCTTGAATCTGCTTGGAAGCTTAAGAGATTTGGAAGATAATTGCAAAAAATTGAGCTTCTATTCTTGTGTTTGGAGACCGAAGGTAGAGTAACTACCCTCTTGTTTGTGAATTCAATTGATTCTTGCATGGTTTAGAGCAAGTTGAAGTCTAGAGCCAAGTTATGGCTCTTAATTGTTGAATTTTAGTATATATCATGCATGCATGCCTAGATTGATGAGTTTTAAGTTGTTTTCATGGAATTTGGTATGCGCATGTCCATATTTTGAGAGTAGACCATGGATTCATCTTGTCTTTGAAGATATTAGCTCAATAGAGCATGTATTTGAGGCTTGTAAGTTGTTTAACTTCGTGCATGTCATGTTTAAATTATGTTCATGAAAATTGGTTTGAAATGAGTTTGAATTGATCTTCCTTTGGGGCTTTGATTTTACAATTGAGCTTGAAAATCATGTTAAGTTATGGGTTTATAAGAGTTTTCTAGAAAATTGGCCCAAGAGGATCGAAATTTATGCATTAAAACTTGGTTTTGGACTTGAATGTGCAATCTGGATTTTCCCAGATTCTTGACTCCCGCTCGAGCGGGGGAAGTTGCACTCGAGCGGAGAATTCGTGCTCCCAGCACTTTGCACTATTTTGATATCCGCTCAAGCTGAAGAATTGACGCTCGAGCGGAACCTTGTGTCTCACGCTCAAGCAGCCATCGAGTGCCCATCGAGCGTGATTTTCACACATCCAGTACTTTTGCCCTGTTTTGCAGAACGCTCGAGCGAGAAAGTCTGCGCTCGAGCGGAAACCTTTGTCTGCATTTCCGCTCGAGCGGAATAATCGACGCTCGAGCTGGAACCCTGTTTTCTGAAAATTCTGAAAATGCTTTTAAAGTGCATCTTTGCATCCTCATTTCATCCTAGGCATTCTTAGGCCTAGTTTAAGGCATCTTAATGAGGATATAGATGTAGAACCACACCGAGTCAAGATAAGGATTAAATTATTATCTTTCCCAACTGTGTAGCTTAGTGTGCGTTCAATCTGTAAACTGTGTAGGGTTGGTGACTGGGGACGCGCTCTAGCTGAACTGTAGCCCAGAACTCTGTGAGTAACAACTGTGTAAAGATATGTTCAAAAATGATTATCTTCTGAACAATTGAACTGTACTGTTTCTGAATTGATACTATTAATGGAATGAATGTATGTCCTCTATTCTGAACTGTATTGTGGCATCCTTAGCAACTACTGTTACTGACTGTTACTGTTACAGAGATCTCTGTCGGTTCCCTTGTTGGAACCACTACTATTTACTGATTGATGGCCATCATTGACTGTTCGGTCTTTCAAGACCTACTGTTTACTGTACTGTTATGCTAATGGATATACCACATATGACTGCACTGACTGAACGACTGAAATACTGATTTAATGAATTGTTTTCATTACTATAAGGACATCCATTCTAAACCTCTTTACGCATTATATTATTCACTGGGCTTTAGCTCACTGCTCATATATATATGTAGGTGTACAGGCACCAGACCGTGGCTAGAAGCGTCGGGGTAAGCTCCAGTTTTGTCAAGCCAACCACTGTGCCTCACTGCGAGGTTCCGAGCTTGTCAAGCTATGGCTTAGGGGTGTTTTAATTTCCCCCGTCCGTCTCTGTAATTGTTTTGTTAACTGTATAGACTGTTACTGTACTGTTTAATAGGGATTAGGTCCCCGATCTGAATGATTATAAATGTTGTACATACTGTTCTGCACTGTGTGTGTATATATATGTATGCATGAAAAGTCTTTTTGGCATACAGACTGTCACAGCTCATTGGACATTGTTTATTTACTGTATTGGCTTCCACCAGGCCTCTGTACTCTGTTTTACTGTATTACTGTTAAGCAGGCCTTCGGTAATCTCGGATTACTGGCCGGTTACGGTGCTAAACCCATAGGGGCGGGTTTGGGTCGTGACACAAGGACGAGGTCCATCTTGTGAAGCCCAAACACCTCAGCCCATAGTTCGGCCCATTGCGCGGCCCAACTTCCAAAGAAGACTTTTCCTAGTTCGGCCCAATTTGTTTACAAATTACCCTCTCAATAATGAAAGCCAGTGTTCAAATCTTATAAGAGACTTTTTATATTTAAATTTTTACGTATAAAAATATAAAAAAATATGTCACAGTCCAGTTCAATTTGGGATCGTAACCAAAGTTTTGGAATTAGCAATCGGAACGATTTGAATGGTTCTACCATTTTTAAAACTAGAACTAGAACCGAAACTAATAAAAATTAGACCAAACTGATAATTTAGACCAAATTAAATCAGTTTACTGACTCTACCAGCTTTTTTTGTACACCCCTAGGGGGAGTGTGGGAAAAGTTGGAGTTTATTTGGAAGTTGGTTAAAAAATTGGTTTATTAGTTAAAATTAAGTATACAAAAAAAATTAAGAGACAGTTACAAAAAAAACTTTAAGGTTTGAGTTTTGTAAAAACATAAATCTTGAATTTTTAATTTGTCAATTTAAATCCCAATAAATTATTCACCTATTTTTGTTAAGTAAAATTGATAGAAAAAGAGCATTTTAGTAATTAAACTCAATGTAGTATACATAAAATGTCTAAAATACTAATTTTCATTGACTTTAATGACTAAAGTATTATTTTTTTTGTCAATTTAACTTAACGAAAATAGAAAAATGATTTATATTGAAAACAAATAAAAAAAATTATGATTTAAATTAATAAAATTAAAAATTCAATGTTTAATATGTTACAAAACCTGATTTTTTTTTTTTTATTCTTGTAATTTCTTCAAAAATTAATATTAACAAAATTAATTTGTTTGACACATTCTTAATAAATGTCATTAAAGTCAATGACAAATGTAAGAACTCACTTGAAAATTACACTTTTAATCTAAAAAATATGTAATACATCATTAAAGTAGAAAATCACTTAAAAATTATACTTTTAATCTCTAAAATATGTGATATGAGTCATTTTAATATCAAAAATTACATATTTATTGTTAACTTTAACAATTTCTATTGGCAGAATTTGTCTTGAGAACTAAAATTGAAATAACATTTGTACAATAGGAATCATAATGACACAAACCTAGGACCGCAAATGTAATTATTGATCTTGAAGGTCAAATACAAAACAGGAAATTAAGGAGGTAGGAGGAGCTTAATACCTAGAAAGGCTAAGGTACCTAGAAAATTGTTCAAAGTTTTACCTAATTTTATTTGGAAAAATGATTTAAAATACTAAAAGAAGAGCACTAAAAGAGTATTAAATTGTCTTTTTCTTCTTTGTGTTTTGTCTTTTTCCTTTTTCTTTTTATTTTAATTTTTTTTTAGACATGTCACGTCACTAGAATTGCTTTTAGTAATCTGTATCATAGTTGTTTTATTTAACTTTATACGATTAGACTATTATGTGCTTTTAGATTGGGTTTATGTCATCAAATTCCACTAAGTGGACAAAATTACAAAAAGTTGAACCAAACTAGTGGTTGAAATTGAACAATGTGGACCAATCACAGTCCGGTTTAAACTTATATGTTAATGGAATGGAACTCTCTTTTAAGTTGCTTTGCATTTGGACCAACCTTAGAGATAAGCCATTGAATATTAAAGAGGCCACTTCTCCTTTTAAAAATAATAGGATAAATTATACTCTTTAAGATTTATTTAAAATATAAATTATTTTATGTAATTTTGAAAATTATATTATATCCCTTCAGATTTATAATTTTATAATAAATGATTCTTTTTATTAATATATCATCAACTCAATTAATAATTTTTAATGATATCATAAATATATTTCAATTATTAATTCATGTAATTTTATTATTGCATAGGAGGATAGTTATGGATTTTATTTTTTTTTGTTAAATAAATTTTTTTGACAAGGAAGTATTTACAATTTTTCAAATCATAGAGAGTAATCAGTATTTTAAATAAATCTCAATGAGTGTATTTATAATTTACCGATAATATAATACTATGTATGTACTGTTCAGTGACTTTAAAAATGATACAATGACAATAAAAAGGAAAAAAAAAAGTCTTCAAATACATATTCATGATGAATCAATTGTGAGGCATGTGGACTTTATTTCAAAAGAGTGTATGTCCCATATCTCATGTATTTATAGGTACAATAATAATTGTAATTGTGAATACAGGAGATAAAGAGACTAACATTATTTTGTATGCAGAAAATCTCGAATTGTATGCAAAAAATCTCGAATTAGTTTATGATATAGTAGTACAATGAGGGGTCATCGCAGATTGGATTGAGTTGGGTGACATTTTATTCGTCATTCGTCCAAAATTAGGTTAATTAGAAAAAATCAATCTGCATTCGTCTACTAGTTTGGCGAATGCGGATTGAACGGGTCGTGCAGATTAGCAGATGGATGAAATCAGTTTGGTGGTTTGGACTATACAAATTTTAAGTATTTTTTTGAATTATAATTCATAACTTTTACAATCTCTAATAATTAGCAATCTGAAAAAATATGTATTATTTGTCTATAATAGGCTATGGCACCACACATATATATTTTAAGGCATTGTTTTCCGTTTTCATAAAAACATATATTTTATTGTTTCTATTTTATGTTGTTACTTGTTAATAGTTTCTTTTTTTCTTGTTTTGAATTTCATCTACGGACGAATCAAGTTCATGCAGGTGCGGGATGGTTGATCCGCCATCCAAACCGTATCCGTGAAATTTGAAATATTTCATCTGTATTCGTACGCTGAAAAACACATCCATCCAAAATCAATCGAATTAGATTAATTCAATTGGGTTGGACGGATTGATCGGATCCATGATCATCCCTAAGTACAATAAATATCTTAGTTTCATTAATGTTATTCAAATCAAGAAACAAGTTTGGTGTATTAAACTTGGTATAATATTTGTGAAATAAAGATGATAAGAGCTTGTTGAATAGGGAGAAATCAGCCTATTAAACTCAAAGTCTATCATGTCCATTAAACAAAGAAAATTCATTTTTTGGGCCTTTTTAAGTGAAAAGGTCTCAATGCTTACAATTTTTTAGTAATATAATTAAAGCCTCGTTTTAGAACAGGTTATTTTCGTAATTTTTTGACTTTTTATGAAAAAATGTAGAAAAGTAGAGGGAGTGATGTGACAACTTGTAATGATTTTTTGACTTTTTAACTAAAATATTTAGTTCCCAAACGAGGCTTAAGTTTCATCGTATTTTTCTGAGCGTACATTAATATATAGCTTTAGAAAAACTTTAAGCTAATATATTTAAGGATAATTTACACTTTTAATTTTTGTAATTTGACTCAAATTTTATTTTGATCCTTATTGTTTTAAATTGACCAATTTGATACTTTCACTTTGAGTTTAGTTTCAATTTAATATTTTTATTTAAATTGGATAGTAAAATTAACGATTTTGGAATACTTGTCAATCTCCTAACATATAGCAAAAATTAACAAAATGACCAAATTGAAACTGAACTTAAAATGTAGAGATCAAATTATTCAAACTGAAACAATAAAGAATAAGGTAACATTTAGGTCAAATTATAAGAGTAAAAAGTGTAATTTATCCTAATCTAATTACATAAAGCCTATATCCCTTTAGAAATTAACGTTGTCACATTTTTTTTCTTTCAAGAATGCCTTCCATGTCTGATAACTACCGCATCTAATAACTGCTAAATAATTTTGTTTCATTCATCAAGTTGTCTAAAAATTTAAACATAAAATCATAAATACACTATCTCCGTTTGGTTTAATTTTTTAAAAGAGTTTTGAGTTTTAAATTTTGAGTTTTGAGTTGTATTTTAAAAGATAAATTGTTGAAAAGAATTTTAAAAATTTGTTTGGTTATAAATTTTGAAAATAATTTTGGAATGATTTATATATATATATATATATATATTGTAGTTGAAAAGATGGATATGAGAGAAAATTTAATTGATTGATGTGTAAAATGTAAGATAATGAGAAAGAAAAGAAGAGTGAAAAAAAGTGATTGATTGGTTTATTAATAATAATAAAAAGAGGAGAGAAGAGAGAGAAAATAATTTTGAAAAGAGTTTTGAAAATGAACAAATTAAACATATTTTTTTATTTTTTAATCCAAATATTAATTTAAAAACTAAACTAGACGGTACCATTGTACTTGTAACAATTCAGATAAGTAAACATAAAAATAAATAATAAAGAAACTAATATCATGATATGTATATTGTCTAAATGGTAAAAGTGTTCTTAATAAAATCTAAGATTTTCGGTTCAAATCTTGTCACACCTTTAAATAATATTTTTTTAATTTTAAAATAGAAAAATTTGCCACATAGTAGAAGGAGAAGCCACCACACTCTTAGACACTAAGGGGTTATTTGGAAATAAGATAATGTGACTTAAATATGATAGTGACTCTTTGACTTTTTTAATATATGCCAAAGAAAACCTAAATCAGTGCTCACATATATAATAGTATAGATATAAGTTAACAAAACTTTTCACCCTTACCGTTAGACTTAAATTTTTCTTTGGTTCTTATAACAGTTTGATTTCTACACTTTAAATCTATTTTCAGTATGGTCATTTCATTTAAGTTAAATGTTAAAGTTAACGATTTTGAAACACTTTTCAATCTTCTAAGATGAACCGACATATAGGAAAAATTAACGAAAATTTGAACGAAATGACCAAATTAAAACTGAATATAAAATATATGAATCAAATTATTCAATTTGAAACTATAAAGACTAAAATGAAAGTTAGGTTAAACTATAAGGATTAAAAATATAATTAACCATATATATATATATGTGAAGAGTGGTTTCTCCTTAGTCTGCAATCCGACTAGAGGGTGTTGTTAGCCGATTTCGATAATCAAAATCGTTCAATATCTAAGGTATGTCAAGTATATCATCTCTGTAAAAAATTATATTGTTCAGACATCAATAGCTACTTGATTACGTCATATTTGTGTTAACAGTTTATTTTTTAAATTTTATTTGTCATTGACACAAATGTGATCTAAACAAATCGATATTTAATTAACGTAAATTTTTTTAAATGAAAGATATATTCAACGGGCTCTATATATTAAATAGTTAAGATTATCAAAAATAAGTTCAGACAAAAATTTATTATGAACTAACAATACCTTTCAATTAGATTGCAGAACGAGGAGAAAATCATTTCCCAAGTGTATGTAAAAGAGGTGGAAAAAAAGCAAGTAAGAATTTTTGACTTTATATAAAAAATGTGTAAAAAAAAAAAAAATGAATAAAACAAATTATCAATTAATGTGATCTAACTAAATATATATATATATATATATTTTTTTTTTAGTGCACGCGAAACACCGAGTTGATGAGGCAGCAGTAATGGTAGTAGGATTAGTTGAGTTTTGGAAAGTTAGTTGAGAGCAGGTGTAGGCACGTGTGATAGTGTTATCCTCTCTCCAAACAGCATTTCTTAAAGTCCCTCGACTCTACGACTGGTTGTTGGTGATGTTATTCTTGTGACGTGACTAAAATAAATGCTATCCATTCAATTTGATTTTGTTTTTTTTTTTAAAAAAATACTCACGTTTTTTTAATAATATAATGTGATAAAATATATACATCAATTACACTTTTGAAATTATGTAATTATAAAAAAATATATATAGGGTAAATTATATTTTGTCCTTTTTATATTTAGTCGCTTTTTTACTTTGGTTTTTAAAATTTATTTTTTCTCACTTTTTATATTTCAAGTTTTTTCTATTTTACTCTCAAGGCTAATTTTTGTTAAAAGTTAGATAGAAAATGACACATTAACAGTTACGTCACATAAAAATATTTTATTATATATAACTCACACTTCTGACAAAAACTCAAATCTCAATATAATAATATATTTTTTATATTACGTAACAATTATTGTGACATTTTCTATCTAATTTTGAATAAAAAATCATTTTAAGAGTAAATTGAGAAGAAAAAAAATTAAAACGTAAAGGGTCAAAATAAAAATAAAAATAAAAACTTTAAGGATCAACATAAAAAAGTGACTAAAATATAAAAAAAATAAAATATAATTTATCCAAAAATATATAGAAGAAGAATTGGTGATGGAAAAACTAATCATATTTTATTCCCTTCCAATGAAACTTCTGATTCCGCCCCTTGAAGTTACAAGTAAAAAAATATTTTAAAATATATGCAAATTGGGTGGCGATGATGAGAACTTGAGAAGGAATATGGTGTCCAAGAAAATAAGATAAGGATGAATTTCTCAATCTGTTACTTTCGTTAACAAAATGCCTTCTCTTCTCACAAGAAAATCCAATCACCAAATAGATGGTTATCATTATTTCTTGGGCAAATTACACTTTGCAACTTATGCTTCACACTAAATTTCACTTTGTCCCTAATCCTTTAATTATCTCAGTCAACTCTCTATACTTGTCCAATCGAATAACTTCATTTCAAAAATTGATAGAAAAAAGTGTAATTTGAAAAAAATGCATTGTCGTTAAGTGTAATTAATACTATCACGTGGTTATTGTTCATTAATTTTTGAAACAACATTATGCAAATAGATCAAAGTGCTACTTGACTCAAAGTTTAAAGAGGTAATTGAGATAATTATGTTAATGTATATTTAGGGATGAAATTTAGGAGTGATTGTACAATGTTATTGAAATACAGTACATACACAATTTTCTCTTTCTCTCATTTTCTTTCAACCATTGTAATATGGTATCAGAGCCTACGTCTTGAATCCGAACTCCCTCTTTCTCTTACTTATTGCCCGTATACAGTGGCATTATAGCATCCCTCTTTTTCTTTTTTTAAAAGCCCCAGACTACACCATTCTTTGTTCAGCAACACCGTTTCGTCATCGTTGTTACCAAACTTTTACAAATTTTTTATCACCATGCTCGGAATTGTCTACTGGTTCTAACGCCACCAGGCCCGTCTCACAAAACCCCTCCGCGCGCCCTCACACGTCATCTTTCTAGTCGGCGCGTCTAGTCTTCTGTTGCCTCTCTCTTGCGCGCACTCACGCACTCTTCAATTGTCACTAATGTCAACCTAACGTCAAGCCTTTCTTGCGCCCTACGTGAGTCGTTCCTGCTACTATGCGCCGTGTGCCCCCTATCTGCTATCCTACGACGCGCCTTGTTCTGCTATCGTGCACCACACCTTCTACTTACGTCATTGAGCCCCTGTTGACGTCATATTTGTCCATTCCATTTATTTTGCCTATTTTTTGGTGAATTCGCCCTTTTTTCTTAACTATTTTTTATCTTCCGGACTCACTGATACGATCTGTTTTACCTGATTTTGCTCTTACAGTATTGTTTCTATTTATTTAGTCCTACCTCAATATTATTATGGATCGTCATGATGCCTCCTATCCAATTTCTGTTATTCTTGATAGATCCAATTATGTTCTATAGGCCCAAGCCATGTCTTTCTTCCTAAAAGGTAGAAAACTCTGCCGTATTATCACTGGGGATGTGACCAAACCGATGAAAGAGGCCGTTGAATCTGCTACTAAGTATGAAGACCGATTAAAAGATTGAGATAATAAGAACTACCAGATCATTACGTAGCTTCGGAATACCTCTATTACCTCTATTAGTTTGCAGTTTGGACGTTTTCAGCTTGACTCTGTTACCACTCCTGCTAAAGACATTTGGAATTTTTTGAAAGAACGATACCAGAGTACCGATCTTGCCCATCAGTATCAACTTCAGAGTCAGCTTCACCACATGCGTCAAGAACCTGGTCAGTCTATTAATGACTTTCTTTCTCATATGTATTCTGTTTGGGACCAGCTTGCTCTCTTAGAACCTACATGGCCTCACACTAAAGATGTTGCTTTATTCACTACATATCGTAATCAGCAACGATTAGTTCAATTTCTTATGGCTCTCACTACCCATTTTAAACCCGTACGTGCATCTCTTATTCATCTCACTCCACTACCCACTCTTGAGCAGGCTATTTCAGAGTTGTTATCTGAGGAGACTCATCTTGGTACTCTCTAGACTTATCATGTCAACTCTGTTCTTGCCACTCCTCAGTCACGGACTTCTTCCATGCAGACCCAGCGATCCACTGCCTATATTTATTGTTAGAATCAGGGCCTTTCTTTTACTTATCTTCTGGTTCATTGCCCAGTCAGACCCTGCCGGTACTGGAACAAAATTGGTCCTGGTCATCTGCAGCAAGATTGTTTTCACACTCCCTCCCGGTTTTCTTGCACTGGTTCCTCCTCTCGCGGTGGCTCTTCTAGAGATAGTTCACATCGTCTCGGGAATCAGTCTAGATCTTTGCCTGCACATCGCATTGCTACTGCTGCCTATGAGGATTTAACTGAGTTTCTCGATCCGTCTGCTCATGTCTTTTCCTAAACTGATGTTAAGGCCTTGTTCAAACAGTTTCTCTCCACTTTTAGTACCCCTCCCCTTACTGCTTTGTCTGTGACTTCAAGTACATCTTCTTGGTATTTTGACTCCGCATGTTGTAATCATATGACTTCCATTTCTACTATATTTCCTTTCATCTCTCCATGTGCTCATATTCCCTCTATTCATACTGCCGATGAGTCTCTTATGTCCATAAGTCATATTGGTTCTGCTTTTACCTCTCATTTGTCTTTACCACAAATTTATCATATCTCTGCTCTTACCTTAAACCTTATCTCCATTAGTCAATCATGTGAGCTTGGTCTAACTGTTACATTTTCTGCTAATGGTTGTTTGGTGCAAGACCCTCAGACGAGACAGATTCTTGGGATCGGCCATAAGCATGGACGTCTCTATGAGCTTATTTACTTTCATGTTCCGAACTCCACATAGTTAGCTGCTCATGCACCTGATTCTTCTTTGTCTCATTTTCATCTTTGGCATTGTCGCTTAGGGCATATTTCTGTTAGTAGATTAAAGTCCCTGTTTCTAGTGGTTAGTTGGGTCAAGTACTTCCAGATAATTTTAATTGCTTGCCTTGTCAACTTGCAAAACAACCTGCTTTATCATTTAATAAAAGTACGTTTATTTCCCATGCACCTTTTGATCTCATACATTCTGATATCTGGGGCCCATCACCTATTACTACCATGGGGGGATCTCGTAATTTTGTTTTTTTTTTGTTGATGTTTTTTCACGGTTTACTTGGCCATTTCTCATGAAAAATTGGTCTGAACTTAAACAACTTTATCATAACTTTGCAAAAATGGTCCAAATCCAATTTTCAAAGAACATTAAAAAATTTTGCTGTAACAATGCTATGGAGTATCGGGATACATATTTCCTCTCTTTTCTACAGAGTCATGGTACTCAGCCTCATCGTTCCTATGCTGGCACGTCCCAACAAAATAGATGTGCTGAAAAGAAGCGTAAGCATATTCTCGACACTACTCGAGCTCTCATTCTCTCTTCTTCCTATCCTAAGAACTTTTGAGGGGAAGCGACCCTTACTACTGTGTATACTATCAACTGTGTTCCCACCCCTGTCATCAATAATCGAACTCCCTTTGAACGTCTACATGGCACTCACCCTCTATACACACATATTCGGGTTTTTGAGTCTGCATGTTTTGTCTTGCTTCAACCTCATCAACACACCAAGCTTGAACCTCGTTCCCGTCTTTGTTGCTTTCTAGGATATATGATTAAACATAAAGGTTATCGCTGTTGGGATCCTATCTCTAAACGCCTTCGTGTATCCCGTCATGTGATTTTTTGGGAGCATAAAATGTTTTCTTTCATATCTTAGTTTCACTTACCCTCCCCTTCCACTTCCATCATGTTTACTAATCCTTCCATAGATCTCTTCTCTAATGAATTTAATGCAAGTTCCTCATTTGTAAAGATGTCTTTACTGACCCCTAATCCTGTCCAAACTACTCTCCCTGATGGTCCACCTCTCATTGCGCCTTCTAGCTCGTCTCCTACCTCCCAACCAAATCTTCCCTCCACAGCTCTTCTCACAAGTCGTCCTCATCGGGTAACTCAACCACCTATTCATCTTCGTGATTATATTGTCAAGTCTATTGCCTTTTCTACTTATGAACCTACTCCTATCATAAGGCTTATATTAATCATCTTTGGTATCAAGCTATGATTGATGAACTACAAACTTTAACCAAAACTCATACTTGTGATGTGATTGATCTTCTTCCTAGAAAGACTGCGATTGGTTGCAAATGGGTATACAAAATCAAGACCCATTCTGATGGCTTTATTGAACGCTACAAAGCTCGTCTTGTTGCAAAAGGCTTCACCTAAGAATATGACATTGATTATGATGAAACCTTCGCTCCTGTTTCTCGGCTTACCTCTGTTCATAGCTTGATTGTTGTTGCTGCTGCTCACCACTAGGGTCTTTTTCAGATCGATGTCAAAAATGCCTTCCTTAATGGTGATCTTCTTGAGAAAGTCTACATGCAACCTCCCCATGGGTCTGCTTATCCAGCTCCTAAGGTTTGTAAACTACAGTGTGCTCTCTATAGTCTCAAGCAAGCCTCATGAGCTTGGTTTGCTAAGTTCAGCTCCACCATTCATGACTTCAACTTCACCTCCAACTCATATGATTCTGTTTTATTTGTTCGGACCACTACTCATGGCACCACTCTTTTTCTTCTTTACGTGGATGATATGATTATCACCAATGATGATATGGCTGGTATTCTTAGCCTCAAACAATTTCTCAATCGTCAATTTGAGATGAAGGATCTTGGTACTCTCAATTATTTCTTAGGGATTGAAATCTCTCATGATTCCACTGGTTACTATTTGTCACAAGCCAAATATACATCCGATCTTCTAGCCTGTGTTGGTCTTACAGATTGCAAGACTACCTTTACTCCAGTTTATCCTCAGACTTGTCTTCCTCCTCTAGACAGGGATCTTCTCTCTGATGTTACTTTTTATCGCCAACTAGTAGCTAGTCTTGTCTATCTCACTGTGACTTGTCTTGACATTGCATATATTGTCCATCTTGTTAGTCAGTATATGTCGGCTCCCCGCATTATACTGCTCTACTCCGCATACTTCGATACCTCAAAGGCACTCTATTCCATGGACTTCACTACTTTGCTCACTTTTTTCTCGAGCTTCGTGCCTTTTCTGATGCTGATTAGGCTGGGGATCCTACTGATCGACGCTCCACCATAGGTTTTTATTTCTTCTTAGGGGATTCTCTTCTTACTTGACGCAGCAAGAAACAGTCTCTCACTGCTTGCTCTAGTACTAAAGCTGAATACTGCGCTATTGCTGACACTACTTAGGAACTTCTGTGACTTCACTAGCTGCTTGCTGACATTGGGGTTTCTTTCCCTGGTGCCACCTCTCTCTATTATGACAATCAGAGTGCCATTTAGATTGCTTACAATGACGTCTTTCATGATCGCACCAAACATATTGAGAATGATTGTCATTTCATTCAATGACGTCTTTCATAATCGCACCAAACATATTGAGAATGATTGTCATTTCATTCAACAGCATGTTACACGTGGTACTGTTTATCTTCTTCATGTTGCCTCTACTGATCAACCTGCTAATATTTTCACCTAGGCTCATCCTCCTGGACATTTCAATGATCTAGTTTCCAAACTCAAGTTGGTTGATGCTTACCAACCTTAAGTTTGAGGGGGGCTATTAATGCATATTTAGGAATTAAATTTAGGAATCTATATTTGGTTGCATGAGTATCACTCTCCTATATATAGGAGCCCTTGTACATCGTTATTGAAATACTATACATACATAGTTTTCTCTCTCTCTCTTTTTCTTTCAACCATTATAACAAATTAAAAAAAATAAAATAAAGTAAGATTAGATGTAAAGTGTAAAAGTAAAAAGTATAATTTGCCCTTATTTCTTTAATACACAAGTGGAAGCCCTATAATTTTTTCTTCAATATAGAGTTTTCATTGTCTTGCGTTTTGTTAAGAAATGACATAAGAGTATATTGGTTAATAAAATATTAAATGGCTATATATTTTATGAATTATATACTTTTATGAAAAAATATATAATTAAATCTCTAAATATTTGAAATATTATTTAGTTGGTTATTATTAATTATATAGTAGTTAGGAGTTTTTGTATTAGCAAGTTATATGTGATGTGATCTTAGTAATTTTTAGATACTTACATATTTTTGAATTTAAATATGTTGTCAATTAATCAAAAAGTATGTGTGATGATTTTTTATCAAGGATATTCTGGTACTTTTCAAATTTAATTAATGGGAGTCTTCTCTCTTTAATGGGAGTCTCCTCTATCCCTATTTCACTTTTTCACTTTTTCTCTTCTATGTAATTTATTTCTACAAATATTCGTATAAAATGGTATCAAAGTCGTTGATCCTCAACGATGGCTCTACCACAAAACTAATACAGAGTTAAAACAAACTGATACAAAGTCAAAACAAAAGCAAAAGAGATGTGTAGAAATGGTAAAGCTCTGTTTTATTGATAAAGGAAAAGGGCCTATAAATAGGCTTTACATCAGACCACTACATCCTAACACTAACCACAACTCCTATAAAATAGGATCACACATACCACTTTCTCAGCCACGAAATCAAATAACCAAATACCCAAAGACTTGGTCAAACCTACCCATGACTAGAGCTTTCAATAAATATTAATAAATATAAAATAAAACATTTGAAACTTAACACCCTCCCTTAAACTGAAATCTGCAGAAGTCAGTTTAAAAAAAAATTCAACCCTCTGCAAAGTCCTTCTTTACAGCAGCACGAGAACAAACTCCAAGTAGACCACGCAACTTCACAAATGTAGCCAACTTGAGAGGCTTGGTTTGTATATCTGCAACTTGATCTTCACTTCGACAATAAACCAGTTTGATTGTTCCATTATTGCTGAGATCTCTTAAAAAATAATATTTCACATCAATATGTTTGCTTCTTCCATGTAGCACAGGATTCTTGGAGAGTTTGATTGCTGAGTTGTTGTCACAAAAAACTGTAGTAGCTTCAACTTGCTTGAACTGCAGCTCTTCAAGAACTCTTCTCAACCAGATAGCTTAACAAGCACAAGCTGTTGCAGCAATAAATTCAGCTTCTGTAGTTGACAAGGTGACAATTGGTTGCTTCTTAGAAGACCACGAAATGGCCCCTGTGCCCAACATAAAAACACAGCCCGAAGTGCTCCTTCTATCATCTTGATCTCCTGCATAATCACTGTCAATAAACTCGAACAACTCTAACTTTTCACCCTTATTGCAGAACAATCCAAAATCTCTAGTTCCCTACAAGTAACGAAGGATTCTCTTGGCAGCTAACAAATGCATTTCTGTTGGATTCTCCATATAGCTACTTATTAAATTCACAGAATACATTATGTCTAGTCTTGTTGCAGTTAAATACATCAAACTGCCAACAATTTGCTTGTAAAGTGTGCTATCCACCTTCTTCCCTTCATGATCTTTGTTTAGCTTCAAGCCAAACTCAGTTGGAGTGCTTACAGGATTGCAATCCTTCATCCGAAACCTGTCCAAAATATCTTGCACATACTTCTTTTGAGATATAAAGATCTCATTAGCTGATTGCACTACTTCTATGCCAAGGAAGTAATGCATCATACCAAGGTCAGACATTTCAAATTCGACCATCATAGATTTCTTGAATTCTTTAAACATGACACCATCATTTCCAGTAAATATAAGATCGTCTACATATAAGCAGACAATGAGCAGTGTTGCCTTATCTCCAATTTTAACAAAAAGTGTGTGCTTATATGGACATTTGTGAAAGCTTTCTTTCAAAAAATAAGCCTCAATACGACTATACCAAGCTCGTGGAGCTTGTTTTAATCCATAAAGAGCTTTCTTCAATCTATACACTTTATGTTCACTTCCGATCTTAATATGACCAAGGGGTTGTTCTACAAATACCTATTCTTCCAAGTTCCCATGCAAGAATATCGATTTGACATCCAGTTGGAAAATAGGCCACGAGTTATGTGCTGCCAATGCGATCACCAATCTGATTGTATCATGTCTTGCAACGGGAGCAAAAACTTCTGTATAATCGATCCCATATTCCTGCTTGTATCCCTTAGCTACCAAACGCGCCTTATACTTGTTGTTATCCCAGTTAGGCAACCCAAGAGGGGGGGTGAATTGGGATATTAAAAATTTCACAATATTAAAAATAACACAATATTCAGAATTTGAATAAATAAAAAAAAACAGAATAATAATTATCAATATAAAAGTAGGAGAGATAGGGAGAGAAAATCAAACACTGCGATTTATAGTGGTTCGGCACGCCAGGCCTACGTCCACTCCCCAAGGAACCTCCTTGAGAATTTCTTTACTATCAATTGAATAAATACACCACCAAGCTTGTGGATTTGGCACAGGACTTACTCTTATTTATTGAGCCTCACTCAACAATAAGTGCCTTACCCTTACAAAATCTCTAACAAAAATAATGAATAAGAACAAGTGGTACTTGAACCCACTTTTACAATAATTCTCTCACAAAGAGTAGATATGAAAGTGTAAGATCAAAAGCTAGACTTAGATCTGAAAGTTAAAGAGCAGAATACTCAGAATTTTGGAGCTCACAGAAATATTTTCTCTTCAAGTTCTTGATTTTTCTCCACCTCCAACACTTCTATTTATACACAAAAATATACCCGTTGGACGCTCCTTGCTGACATCATGGCTTACATAAGTACGCTCCTGATGTCATGGCTTACATAAGCATACTCTTGATGTCATCGCTTACATAAGCACACTCCTTGATTTTGAATAGTCAGCAAAAGATAAAAAAATAAGACTGATTTTTTTTTTGTTTTTTTCAAACATGGAGCCACCATTTTTGTAGACAATTTAATACAAAGTTCACAACTTTCAAACAAACAAATAATTTTCTCCATCTAGTTTATAATATATATATATATACATATATATATAACTCCATCTTTTTCTTCTTGTTTGATTATAATATGATATAATCAATGTAATGTAAAAAATTTAATAGCGCACGTGATGTATTTTATTTATATTATATGCAATATATATATATATATATATAATGTTCTAATCAAATATTTGCATACAGAAAAATCTCTTTAAATGATATTTATGATGGATCTGAAAATGTATGTCATCTTTAAAATATTGTATATGTTATAGATATTTTAAACTAAATATATTCTACCACTACACATTTGGATATATTACTTTTGTCAAAAGAAGACAACTCATTAATATCATATTTGTCAAGATAATACAACCAATCAATCATTTTAATCAATTTTAATTTTGTCAAAAAGTGAATAGTGATCAGCCTAAATTTTCAAAAAGTGAATAGTAAAGTTTTCAAAAATATTTTTATTTTGTCAAAAAGTGAATAGTGATCAACCTAAATTTTCAAAAAGTGAATAGTAAAGTTTTCAAAAATATTTTTATTATAATATTTAACAAATATATATATTTTTGAAAAGAAAATATTTTGTGTCAAATAATATGTATATTAAAAAAATCCAAATTGTTACAAATAATATTTTAGACATCATCAAAATTAAATAATATGATTAACAATCTCCCCCTTTTTGATGATGGCAATATTTGTATGGATTTGACACAAAATAAAATTGACAAAATATTTGATAACCCTACAACATATAATTTTCAAAATCACATATTTGACAGAAAATAAAATTGACAAAATATTTGATAACCCTGCAATATATAATTTTCAAAATCACATAATTTTTTTAAATCATGTTTTTTCTCCCCCTTTGACATCATCAAAATAAAGATGAAGATAAGAAACAAGCACATTTGATACAATAATCGGAGTGGCCAAAAATAAAATAATGGGCCGTCTGTCTTGTCGGAATCAGTATGGGGATTTTGGAGCATCTCGAGCGCAGGAAATATTGACAAACAAAATATTTGAGCAGATATAGCAGATATGCATCGAGTAATGGATCAATAGAGTGTATAAAAAGTGACACAGATCAGAAGCAAAGATACGAAATCATCAAGTGTTTGAGAGAAAAATTTGTTTTAGCTCCTTTTGTAATCATGTCATTCCTTACCTTGTCTATCAATGAGTCGGACCTGCATGAGGTGCCTGTAATGCAGGCAAATGAGAGAGTACCAGTGACGCAGGCACATGCTATGCCTGTAAATGAGGGTTCTAGTGGTATTGGCAATCGAAATGATTTCGATGCTATTAATAACAATATGGCTCTTAGTACACAGGCCATGACTGCAGTCTCCAACATGGCGCGACGATTACAAGCAAGAGTACAAGAAAATCAGCAATGGAGAGATGAAGTGTGCTTGTTAAAACAACAAGTAGTTAATATGTGTAAGGAGAAGAAAGAGTTAAAAAGGAAAAATGCACAGTTGGAGAATACAGTGCATTATTATGCAACAGTGATAATGCCAAGACTCACAGAAATCGAAAATAGAGAGAGGCATGTAAAAGAGGCTCATGAAAAATTATTGAGAGAAGGGAAAAAGAAAAAATCTGTGAAGCCTTTTGAAAATTTACATGTAATCGAGTAATATTTTCTTTTTCTAAAATAAAATTGTGAGCATTTCTTCTTTTATTTATTTATTTATTATTATTATTATTATTTTTTTATAATTTTTTTTTTTAATTTTGACTTTGCACAAAAAAAAAAAATTTGTTTGTTGGTGCAGATAAGGAGTATGGCAGATAAGAAAAAATATATATGTATATATACTCCCCCTAAAATTATGCACAGAATATAAACACGTTTGTTTGTTATTTTTTTTTTTATTATGTATTTTTATAAAGATTGTTAATCTCAAAATATGTGAGTCTCCCCCTGAATTAATGCACTAAAAATTACATAAATTTGAAGAAACAAATTACCAATCTATAATACCAAGGGCCCTTAAGATCTGGCCATAAACAACTACACCAAGTGCACTAGCATAAAAGGAGAAAATAAAAATAAAAACAAATTCTTCAAACAAGGTAGAAGCAACCATTATTAAATCCAAGAGAATTTGGAGCACATATAACAAGTAAAAAAAATACAACACAGTGCAACAAGAATTTTAACATGTTGATCGGTGATGACCTTGATGATCGGAAGAAATAGAGAAGATTGGGTAGATCGGTGGTGAATTTGTGTAGATCGGCAATGGATCTTGATGGATCTGTCACGGATCTTGGTGGATCGGCGATGGAACTTGATGGATCGGTAAAGATGGTGATGCAGATTTTTGGGTAGAGAAGTGATGGAGTTCGGTGGATTGGTGAGGGATTTGGGTGGATGATAGTAGTGATGAAAGTGATGGAGGATTTTGTGGATGGTGGAGATGATTGTAGATGATGGTGAACATGGATATGGAGTCGGCTGAGGAAGAAGGAGAGAGTGAGAGACCAAGAGAAAGAGAAAAAGAGAGAGTAAGGAAGAGAGTGGGTGAGAGATAGAGACGGAACGGGAGAGAGAGAGAAAAAAAAATTATATATATAAATATATGTATATTATTATTATTGTTATTAATTTTTTTTTTATAGTTATTTTATTTAATTATTTATAAAAAATCATTTTTTCATATACACATTATCTTGGAGTATTCATCATACTAAGTTCTGTTCTAATATAACAAAATTGTTCTTCATTGAGAGGCTTGGTAAATATGTCAGCTAATTGACAATTTGTAGGCACAAATTCGAGTTCAATGTCACCTTTGAGTACATGATCTCTTAGAAAATGATGCCTTATTTCAATGTGTTTAGTGCGTGAGTGCTGAATAGGATTTTTTGAAAGGTTAATGGCACTTGTGTTGTCACATTTTATAGGAATATGATCATAGTGAAGTCCAAAATCTTGAAGTTGTTGTTTCATCCAAAGCAATTGTGCACAACACCCAGCGGCGACAATGTATTCTGCTTCACCAGTTGACAGAGCCACTGAGTTTTGTTTTTTGCAAAACCAAGAAGTGAGTGAGTGTCCAAGAAAATGACAAGTGCCACTAGTGCTTTTTCGGTCAAGTCTACATCCCGCAAAGTCGGCATCTGAGTAACCAAAAAGTTCAAAGGTGGTTCCCTTAGGATACCATAATCCCAAATTTTGAGTGCCGACAAGATATCTGAAAATGCGTTTGACTGCGGTGATATGTGACTCTTTCGGTGCGGATTGAAAACGTGCACACATACAAACACTAAACATTATGTCGAGCCTACTTGCAGGAAGATAAAGTAAAGAACCAATCATACCTCGATATTTCTTTTCATCTACAGGTTTACCTTGCTTATCTTTGTCGATTTTTATCAATGTGCTCATTGGAGTTGTTGCAGGCTTTGATGATTCCATTTCAAACCTTTTGAGTAGATCTTTGATATATTTCGTTTGATTTAAATGGATTCCATCATTAGTTTGTTTAATTTGTAGACCAAGGAAGTAATTTAATTCCCCCATCATACTCATTTCAAACTCACCCTGCATGTCTTTAGCAAACTCTTTGCACAGATTTTCATTAGTAGCACCAAAAATGATATCATCAACATAAATTTGAACAATTAGCATATCTTCCTTTTTGATTTTTATAAAAAGTGTTGTATCAATTTTTCCTGTACAAAAACCTTTATCAAGTAGAAAATTACTCAATCTTTCATACCATGCTCTAGGAGCTTGTTTCAAGCCATATAAGGCTTTTAAAAGTTTGAAAACATGATCCGGGTATTTATGATTTTCAAAACCATGAGGTTGTTCAACATAGACTTCCTCCGAAATGTACCCATTTAAAAAAGCACTTTTAACATCCATTTGATATAATTTAAAATCTTTAAAACACGCAAAAGCAAGTAACATTCTAATAGCTTCAAGTCTACCAACTGGTGCAAAAGTTTCATCAAAATCAATTCGCTCTTCTTGATTATAGCCTTGAGCTACTAATCTAGCTTTATTTCTAGTAACAACTCCAGATTCGTCTATTTTATTTCGAAAAACCCATTTTGTACCAATAACGAGATGATCCTTAGGTCGAGGGGTCAAAAACCAAACTTCATTTCTTTCAAATTGATTTAATTCTTCTTGCATTGCTAAAATCCAGTTTTCATCATTTTCAGCTTCTAAAAATGATTTTGGTTCAATTTGTGAAACAAATGCTAAGTTACCACAAATATTTCTAACAGAGGAACGAGTTTTTATACCTTCCGCCGCATCACCTATGATGAGGTCTTTGGGGGTGGCCATGAGCATACTTCCATTCTTTTGGTAGATTTGAGTCATTTTCTGGAAGAGCATATATTTCTTGAAGTTTCTCCATTGTCATTTCTTCGTCATGTTCGCATAATGAATTTTCTTCATTTTCTTTTTTGTAAATGCTCTCCATGCTTGGTTGATTTTCTACAATATCATTACTTAAAAGATTCTTGGAAATAATATCGTTAGATTCATCAAAAACAACATGCACAGATTCTTCAACAAGTAGAGTTCTTTTATTGAATACTCTATAAGTTTTACTAGACATAGAATAACCAAGAAATATAGCTTCATCCGATTTAGCATCAAATTTTCTTAAATTATCTTTATTGTTATTTAATACAAAGCATTTACAACCAAAAGCACGCAAGTGACTAATATTAAGTTTTCTACCTTTCCAAAGTTCGTAAGGAGTTTTCTTAAGAATAGGTCTAATCATGGCACGGTTTATAACATAGCATGCAGTGTTTACAGCTTCCGCTCAAAAATATTTAGGCAAATTATTTTCACAAAGCATAGTACGAGCCATTTTTTCAAGAGTTCTATTTTTTCTTTCAACGACACCGTTTTGTTGAGGAGTCCTAGGGGCTGAAAAATTATGATCTATTCCTAAGTCATCACAAAACTTAATAAAATCGTCATTTTCAAATTCTCTACCATGGTCATTTCTAATACTACAAATATTAAGATTTTTCTCATTTTGAATTCTTTTACAAAGTTTTGAGAAATTATAAAAAGCTTCATTTTTGTGTGCTAAAAATAATACCCATGTATATCTAGTATAATCATCAACACAAACAAGGGCATAAGATTTTCCTCCTAAACTTAATGTTCTAGATGGTCTGAATAGATCAATATGCAAGAGTTGAAGCGGTCTAGTAGTTGAAACGATATTTTTGGATTTAAAAAAAATCCTAGTTTGTTTTCCAAATTGACATGCATCACAAAGTTTATCTTTTTCAAAAACAATTTTTGGTAAGCCTATGACTAACTCATTTTTTGAAAGCTTAGAAATTAAATCAAAATGAGCATGTCCTAATCTTCTATGCCAAAGCCAACCATTATCATTTATAGCAGATAAACATTTAATGTTAAAATGAGAAGATAAATCATGTAAATCAAACACATATACATTCTCATGTCTATAACCTACAAATAAAGTTTTGTTTTCTAAGGTATTTTCAATAGTGCAATAAGTTTTCTCAAAAATAACTCTATAACCTTTATCACATAATTGACTAATACTAAGCAAGTTATGTTTTAAACCTTCAACAAATAAAACATTTTCAATAATAGGAGAGGGATTTTTACCAATACTTCCTACACCAATGATTTTACCCTTGCTATTGTCGCCAAAAGTCACATATCCGTCATCCTTTGGTTGGAGTGTGGCAAACATAACTTTATTTCCAGTCATGTGCCTCGAACATGCACTATCGAGATACCATCTATCGTTACTGGATTTTGTCTTGAAACATACCTACAAAAATTTGATTTCTCTATTGGTACCCATTTTTTCTTGGGTCCATAAAAGTTAGAATTTGACATCCTTGAAATATCCTTAAGAACCCACATCTTTTTTATTTTAGCAAAAGAATTTCTTTTAATAGGACATGAAGGTGAAATATGACCTTTTGTTCCACAAAAATGACATGTGAGATGAGAGTGATTAAAAGATGCATATACAAAACCATTTTTGGCAGTTTTTACTTTTGAAAAAGGTTTATATCCAATTCCGGCTCTACCAAAAGTACGATTTTGATTTTTAAAATTTTTATCTAAAGTCTCTCTACCTTGAGTGAACTTTGAAAAAGTAGTTTTCAAGTCTTCAATATTTTCTTTCAAAATAATTTGCTCATTTTTTAAAGACTCACTTTCTTTTTGCAATACAACTAAATATTTTTCAGAAATTGAAGACTCTTTTTGAGTTAAAATCTCATTTTCCTTTTTCATTTTCATGGCTTCATTTTCTAAAACATTTATCTTGGAAATCAATGATTCATTTTCTTTTGATAAACTTGAAATTACTTTCTTTTGACAATTATTTTTCAAACTAAGTTTCTTAAATTCAGCATGTAATTCATCAAAAGCTAATTGTAATTCATCAAATGTAAAGGATTCGTTATTTACCTCATTTTCATTTCCAAGTGCCATTAAACATAGGTTAGCAACCTCGTTTTTGCAAACTTCGGTTTCTGTGTCGCTTTCATCACTATCTTCTCCCCATGCTGCAATCATAGCTTTCTTCTTGTCCTTCTTGAATTTTTTCTTAAGTTCTGGACATTCTGATTTGTAGTGTCCATGTTTGTTGCATTCATAACAGGTTACTTCAGATTTTTTGTGATTTTCTCCTTTTTGAAAATCCCTGTTGTTGAAGTCTTTTCTGAAAAAATTTCGTACGCCTTGTTTCTTTCTCACAAACCTTTGGAACTTTCTAGTGATGAATGCCATTTCCTCATCCTCATCTGAATCATCTTCCTTATCCTCTTGATGTTTCGAGGTGGATTTGAAGGCTATTCCTTTCTTCTTGTTGTTGTCCTCCTCTTCCTTTCCTTCTTGCATTATGAGCTTATGAGTTAAGAGAGATCCCATTAACTCATCTAGACTTAGCTTTGTTAAATCCTTGGCTTCGGTAATGGTAATGACTTTTGTCTCCTAACTTTTTGGCAATGACCTAAGAACTTTTCTTACAATTTCAGCATTAGTATATATTTTGCCAAGAGAAGTTAAACCATTAATAATATCAGTAAAACGAGTAAACATTTGAGGAATAGTTTCATCAGGCTTCATTTTAAAAAGTTCATAATTATGGACTAACAAACTGACTCTAGATTCTTTAACTTGTTCGGTTCCCTCATGAGTCACTATAAGCTTGTCCCAAATTTCTTTAGCGGTTTTACATGTGGAAATTCTATTGAACTCGTTGGCATCTAAGGCGCAGTACAACTTGTTTGTAGCTTTGACATTAATTTGGGCCATTCTAGTATCTAATTCATCCCACTCATCTTCAGGTTTTGGTATCCTAAGTCCATCTATAGTTTTGGTAGGAATTTTTGGACCATTACAAATAATTTTTCAACATTCGTAATCATTAGATTGAATATGTATGGTCATCCTAGTTTTCCAATAGCTAAAATTTGTGCCGCTAAATAGAGGTGGCCTATTAGATGCTTGTCCCTCGGGTAAGGAATAACTAGGGGTTGCCATGATCTACTCTAAGACGGTTAAGTCACAAAAACTAGAGTCTAGGCTCTGATACTAATTATTATCTCAGTTAGGCAACCCAAGAGGGGGGTGAATTGGGTTATTAAAAATTTCACAATATTAAAAATAACACAATATTCAGAATTTGAATAAATAAAAAAAAACAGAATAATAATTATCAATATAAAAGTAGGAGAGATAGGGAGAGAAAATCAAACACTGCGATTTATAGTGGTTCGGCACGCCAGGCCTACGTCCACTCCCTAAGGAACCTCCTTGAGAATTTCTTTACTATCAATTGAATAAATGCACCACCAAGCTTGTGGATTTGGCACAGGACTTACTCTTATTTATTGAGCCTCACTCAACAATAAGTGTCTTACCCTTACAAAATCTCTAACAAAAATAATGAATAAGAACAAGTGGTACTTGAACCCACTTTTACAATAATTCTCTCACAAAGAGTAGATATGAAAGTGTAAGATCAAAAGCTAGACTTAGATCTGAAAGTTAAAGAGCAGAATACTCAGAATTTTGGAGCTCACAGAAATATTTTCTCTTCAAGTTATTGATTTTTCTCCACCTCCAACACTTCTATTTATACACAAAAATATACCCGTTGGACGCTCCTTGCTGACGTCATGGCTTACATAAGCACGCTCCTGATGTCATGGCTTACATAAACATACTCTTGATGTCATCGCTTACATAAGCACACTCCTTGATTTTGAATAGTCGGCCAAAGATAAAAAAATAAGACTGATTTTTTTTTTTGTTTTTTTCAAACATGGAGCCACCATTTTTGTAGACAATTTAATACAAAGTTCACAACTTTCAAACAAACAAATAATTTTCTCCATCTAGTTTATAATATATATATATACATATATATATAACTCCATCTTTTTCTTCTTGTTTGATTATAATATGATATAATCAATGTAATGCAAAAAATTTAATAGCGCACGTGATGTATTCTATTTATATTATATGCAATATATATATATATATATAATGTTCTAATCAAATATTTGCATACAGAAAAATCTCTTTAAATGATATTTATGATAGATCTGAAAATGTATGTCATCTTTAAAATATTGTATATGTTATAGATATTTTAAACTAAATATATTCTACCAATACACATTTGGATATGTCACTTTTGTCAAAAGAAGACAACTCATTAATATCATATTTGTCAAGATAATACAACCAATCAATCATTTTAATCAATTTTAATTTTGTCAAAAAGTGAATAGTGATCAGCCTAAATTTTCAAAAAGTGAATAGTAAAGTTTTCAAAAATATTTTTATTTTGTCAAAAAGTGAATAGTGATCAACCTAAATTTTCAAAAAGTGAATAGTAAAGTTTTCAAAAATATTTTTATTATAATATTTAACAAATATATATATTTTTAAAAAGATAATATTTTGTGTCAAATAATATGTATATTAAAAAAATCCAAATTGTTACAAATAATATTTTAGACATCATCAAAATTAAATAATATGATTAACACTTGTCAACTTCACCATTTTCCTTTAGTTTTGTTTTGAAGACCCACTTTACACCAATGGTTTTGTGCCCTTTCGGAAGATCAGTAAGCTCCCATGTATCATTTCTTTCAATGGCGTCAATTTCTTCATCCATTGCTTTCTGCCATTTTGCTTCTTTGACAGCACTTTCAAAAGTTGTAGGATCACAATCTAAAAATAAAGCAAAATGAGTGATTGGATCTTCAAATTCAGTTTCATTTACCTCATAGTCTTCCATCCATGCAGGCCTTTTTCGAATACGACGAAGAGATTGAGCTGCTATATTAGTAGCTTCTGCTGTTGTTGGAAAATTTTCAGCATCTGTTGGAGTTGCGTCTGATGAATTTTCAGGTATAATGACTGCTGGAGTTGGCTCTCTTTCAGAATCATTGTCAAAAAGAACTTGAGTAGGTTGCTGCCTATTCCAATCCCAAGTGTTTTCCTCATCAAAGACAACATCCCGGCTGGTCACAATCTTCTTGGTTAGTGGATTAAACAATTTATACGCTTTGGATACTTCACTAACACCAAGAAAGACACACTTTTCCCCTTTATCATCTAGTTTCTTCCTTTTCTCATCCGGGATATGGGCATAAGCGATACAGCCAAAAATTTTAAAATAATCTACAGCTAGTCTCCTTCCACTCCAAGCCTCCTCTGGTGTCATATTTTGAATAGCAAATGTAGGACTTCTATTCAAGATGTGAATACTCCAATTTACTACTTCAGGCCAAAAAGGTTTTGGAATTCTCCCTTTTGCCAACAAGTTTCTCACCATATTGAGGATGGTTCTGTTTTTCCTCTCGGATACACCATTTTGTTGTGGTGTATAAGCAGCTGTCAGCTCTCTTCGAATGCCATGAATTTCACAAAAAAATTCAAATTCGATTGAGAAATATTCTCCACCACGATCTGTTCGGAGGGTCTTTATGGTGTTTCTTGTTTCATTTTCCACACGAGCCTTGAAGCTTTTAAATGCACAAAAAGCTTATGATTTTTCCTGTAAAAAATAAACCCAAGTTTTTTGAGTATAATCATCAATGAAGGTAATTAGGTATCTTTTACCTTCATTAGAGATTGGTGTTATCGGGCCACACATATCAGAATGAATTAGCTCCAAAACACCTTTTGCTCACCATGACTTCCCTTGGGGAAATTGAGAACGATGTTGTTTGCCAACAACACATTCTTCACAAACTTGGGAAGGAATACTAATCTGAGGAAGACCTGTCACCATATTTTTCTGTTGGAGGGTCTTCAATCCACCAAAACTCAAGTGGCCATAACAAAAATGCCATAACCAAGAAGGATCTTTACTTCAGTCATCAAACAAGGTTGCGCACTTTCAATCTTCAATGGAAACAACCTGTTTGAACTCATTTGCACAATAGCAATAACGCCTCTAGTAGGATCATAAATCTCACAAACACCCTTTTGAATAGTGATTACATAACCTTTTTCTTGCAATTGACCAGCACTTAACAAATTGCTTTTCAAGTCAGGAACGTAAAGAACATTAGAGATTGTTTCTACAAAACCATTCTTGGTTCTTATCTCAATATCACCCTTTCCCTTTACTGTCACAGTGGAACAATCATCAAAACTTACTGTAGAATGAAAGCCTTCATTTAAATAAGAAAAAGAAGACTTACTTCCACACATGTGGTTACTGCAACCCGTATCCACATACCAAACATCAGACTCAAGTTCCTGATTAGCTTGAACAGCCATTAACAAGGTTTCCACTTCCTTCTTTTCGGCAAAATTCGATTGCACTTCATTTTCTTTGTCTTTAGGTAGCCTAGTATAACATTCAGAACGATAATGTCCAAATTTACGACATCTAAAGCACTCTACCTTGGATTTGTCAAAATGGTGATCTCGTTCTTTGCCTTTGCCGTGAAATTGATCATTATCGCCTTCGAAATACCTACTACCATCTCTATTGCCTCGATCTCCCCCTTCCCCTACCTCAACCTCTACCCCTTCCTCTAAAGTTGGAGAAATGAGTAGAGGTAGAAGCCTTTAAAGCTTTCTCCTCTGATGTTGAACTTTGGTTCATCTTCTGTTCATGGACCAGCAAGGAGCTCTGCAGTTCATCAAGAGAGAATGCATCTATGTCTTTCGATTCTTCAATTGAACACACGACATAATCAAACGTTGGGGTTAGGGAACGCAATATCTTCTCCACAATGGTGGCATCGTCCATCTTCTCACCATGAAATCGCATTTTGTTGCTGATCTCCATAGTCTTGGCACAATAGCTGGTGACAGATTCCCCATTTTTTTGTAGAGTCTCAAAATCTCTTCTCAAAGCTTGAAGCTGTGCACGCTTCACTCTAGCAGAGCCTTGATATTTTTGCTTCATGGAATCCCAAATATCTTTGGAAGTTTCTTTGCTAAGAATTGTTTCCAAGATGGGACGATTAATTGCCTGAAAAAGATAATTTTTGGCCTTCAAATCTTTGAGCTTTCTCCCTTCCAACTCTGTTTTCTGGGTATCTGCCAAGACTGTATTTGTTGCTGGTTCTGCAACTCCAAATTCAACGATTAGCTAATACTCTTTTGACCGTAAAAAATTCTCCATGAGCATACTCCAATGGTCATAGTGACCATCAAAACGTGGGATCGCTGCTTGCACAAAATTTGAATCGGAAGCCATCGATGTTGTTTGGGAACTGTCTCTCTCTCTTGCTTTCTCTCACACGTTTTTGCTCTGATACCACTGATACAGAGTTAAAACAAACTGATACAAAGTCAAAACAAAAGCAAAAGAGATGTATAGAAATGGTAAAGCTCTGTTTTATTGATAAAGGAAAAGGGCCTATAAATAGGCTTTACATCAGACCACTACATCCTAGCACTAACCACAACTCCTATAAAATAGGATCACACATACCACTTTCTCAGCCACGAAATCAAATAACCAAATACCCAAAGACTTGGTCAAACCTACCCATGACTAGAGCTTTCAATAAATATTAATAAATATTAAATAAAACATTTGAAACTTAACAAAAACATCTTAAAGTCAATTAACAAATAAGTACAAAGGATTAAGGCAGTCGTCCTAAAAATGGTTGAGAGCATCAAACAATAGAAAAGACTTGATTTGCTTACGCTGTGTTTAGTTGGGAGATTTGAAGAGGGATTTAAAAAGAGAAATAAAAAAATTAGGTGAAATATATATAAAATATACTTACATTTCAGCTAGTTACATACACCTTTTTTCTTTCCCTTTCCAAATCATTTCCTAAATCTCCCAACCAAACACAGTATTAGAGAAATATGATGATTTGCAATTATTAGAGAAGATGCTCATCCATCCTCCCATTATGATTTACTTAGAGAAATATGATGTAATGAAGACAATCATCAACTACATTATATGGAAGATCATTCAAGAGCAAGATGGCAACGATTTGGAGGAAACAAAGTTTGCAGTGAAAAAGTTTGATTCTCATTGTACCAATGTCATATTTAAAAGACTAGTAATCATTGGAGAAGATAGCTCATCCATCCTTTCATAAGGTTGTATTTAAATAATAAATTTAAGTAAGAATTTAAATAAAAAAGAGAAAAGGTGATAGAAATGTGAATTAATTTTTTTTTAATTTCTTTTTTCTTTTCTTTTTCTATTTTTCTTCCCTTTTTTTATAATAAATTTTTATCTAAATTCATGATTTAAACACAACATAAAGCTAATGAATGCAATGAAGACTTTTATCAACTACACTATATGGAAGATCATTCGAGAGCAAGGCGACAATGATTTCATGTCTAAATAGAGACGATTCATCTCTATAAAATGTTTTAGAAAGATGGTTAAAAGTTAATTTTTAATTTTTTTGTGTGAAAGGTAATATGACTCAAAATGAGTTAAAAGCTTATTTTTGACTTTTTATGCGTGTTTCGAAATGTGTAGTCATTAGCATATGGGACCCAAGTGACAAGTACATTGAATTTGAGGGGTAGGAATGACAATGTTCCAAATATTTTGAAAATATTATAACTTTTATTTTGTTAGTTATTATCAATTATCTAGTAATTAGGAATTTTAATATTAATGGGTTAGGTTATATATGATCTGATGTTAGTAGGTTTTTAGATAGTTATATAATTTTTGTGTTTAAATACGTCGTCGTTTGTTTTTTTTTGTTTTTGTTTTTTGATATTTAGAACACTCTCAAGACATGACCATCCACCCTTAACGAAAAAAGTATATGAGAAATTTTCTGAAAAGTTAATGAAAATCTGATTCTCCTCGAATTGAAATGAAAGGAGAGTGCACCACAACTGTAAGTAGATACAACCTCTCTTTAAGGGTTTGACTTTAATTACCTGAATTCAAATTGTTGGTTGAAAGCTATTGAAAGATTGTAGATTTATTTTGATTCAATATATATTCATTCCAAGTTTTGCTACAATCATTTAATTCATGTAATTGTTATCATCTTTGTGGTATAAAGCATATACAAATTTACATCGAATAATGCTATAGAAATAAACAAAACAAAGAACATGCCTTTATAACAAAAAGAAGCTGCCACATCATCAATCTACAAGAGGGTTTATTGATAAATTTATAACCCAAACATAGCATTAAAGTCTACCAAGACAAAGAAATTAGAATTAAAAATAAAAAAATAAAAAAAACCTAAATTCTTTATGCTCTCCCTCTTTCTCATATATTAGGGTACAACAGACCTCTTGGTGAAATAGAAGGCCAATGCCATGGTCACATGGCTGGGTTATTAACCATGTTTTGATTATTTCCCCTCAGACTATCGAAATAAGTAAATGAAAAAAAATCCTTCTCTTCTTTCTGCAAAATTGCCAGGCATGCAACTTTACACATGCAAATAATGAGGACTTAGAAAGCAATTAGTGAGAATTTATGCTGCAGCAGACTGCTTCTCTTCACGATCATCGAGATTAAGAGCTTCCAGCAACTTCGGCCACGACTCTGGAATCCCCCCAGGCAGATCAAACTCCAGCAACTTTCCTTGATTTCGGTAGAACTCCTCCAAAGGCTTACTCTGTAAACACATCATGTAAACCAAAGCATCATTGGGTATAATCCCAAGGCAAATACAGTTACCATAAGAACAAAAGGAATTCAGAAACAGCGCAGTAATCAAATCACACATTTTGAATATGCTATTCAATACATATAGTTTTTTGTGAAAAATTCATATTCGTTACTATTTACCACCCTTTACTATGTTATCATGTCTAGAATGAAACAAGCAGCATGCATGTTCGTCTATTAGGGGGAGAAAAGAACTACACAATATCATAAGCGAAAAAACTGTTCCATCTTAAATTTAATCTTGCCCTAAATGGGCATCTGAAAAGCTAGAGATTTAACTGGAAATAAGTTCGGCAAGCAACCAGTCAGGGCTGTTTTGTCAAAGAAATAAGCATGTTAACATGGTATTATAACCTTATCAATGATTGTACTCTTATGGATTGAAATACTAAGGAGCTTACTTGCTACCCAGATCCCTAAAAGCTAAAATTATATTCAGATAGACAATGAAGGACCAATAATAAAGAGAGGTAATAAAGAATAGCAGCATGTATTAAATTCCCATCACAGAGAGTCCTTTCTTACTATTGAACTTTTAAGAGCCATAAACCACAATAAATAATGGCAACAGGAGTAGGATTGAACTTTTATAACCATAAACCACAATAAATAACAGGAACACCACATGCTCTAAAATATAGTACAATAGGGTTAGGGTTGTATAAATCACGCTACTAGAATTTAAGAGACTACTAAATAAGATAGCTATTATATTTCAATAGTTAAGACTTCCAATAAAATATAGTCACAAATTAAGCATGTAAAAAATATTATTCTAAAAGCATTATGACCCATTTGTTTTACATTTGGTCATGCAAAAACTCTATTCTCTCTAGATTTTAATTCATTATATTTGATTTTTCTTTCCATCCTATAGGAAACTTCTAAGAAAATATAAAAGAAAAATTTTGGGATCACTAAATTTCCCGCTTTAGAACGGAAGTGTAACATATTTTGAATGTGTTCCAAAACATAAATCGTTCGGGTATTAGTGTTTTCAGGTAACAATGAACAAGAATCACTTCAAAATAAAACAGGAATCACTTTACAATACAACTGAGAAGCCTCATTCTACAGCCAATAAAAATCTTTGCATCAACCAATTATCATGGTTTTTTCCTACCAAAGCATAACTTCAAACTAGTGCAAGAAAAACATAGACCCACCATTACAGGACCACTATGTAAGTCTTCATATTTTACAGCAATAAAGATTCAGATGGATGTTTAATTTTCCAGCAAAAGGGAATTAGTGACAAAATCAATGCCATTGCAAAGAACAATAAAGATCAAGCACTACCTTTTCATTGTATATGCGAAGGCGTTCCTTTACCACAATTTCAGTATCATCAGACCGTGTGATGAGCTTTGAAGCGCATTGTGGAGGAGAAAGAAGTGGAGCCATGCTAATGTCAGGATTCCCATTCTCACCCTTGACATTAATGGAGGCCACATTGAAATTTTTTCCACACTCACTGCAAATCCTTCGCCCAAGGCATTTCTCAAGCAGTACATTTTCTGGGAGCTTTAGATTGACCACCAAGTCGATATATGTCACCTCATCCAATATTTCCTGGAAAGCAGATGAAACCAAACACTTGAGAACCAGAAAAGGGAAAAAGCAAAAGAAAGAAATTATTCGAGAGACTGAGAAATTGAGAAAAATAATATCAAATTAGTCCACTGGCCCTAACATAGCTGTTGTGCACTTTATTAATCTGAAACCACTATTCGGAAAGAAACCAAAGAAAAACTGTATCTTAGCAGTGTTTTGTGCCCTTTGAAAAGAAAGAAAGAAAGAGAACATTCTCAGGGTGTCGAGTTGAAAATTGACGCAATAGATAATCGAATTTCTTTAATTGTGGTTTGTTGATGTTCATGTTTAGATCTCTCTGGAGAATTACATGCCCCCACATAATAAAAAAACAACTTTGGGCACTTCATTTTGTTTCCTCATCTCTCAGAGAAGTTTCTACCTCTTAGAGGCTATTTTCAAACAAATTTTCATTTTTCTCTTCAATCTCCCTCTCTTGGTTTGTAATATTTGTACATTATTTTTAGCATTAGTATTTTTTATAGAAAAAAGATTCAGACGTTACGACCATTTAACTTCATCCACCTCATCATTGTCCAACTATACCACTCATTTGAAAACTATCATGCCTTTTCTTCCACTTTTTTTGAGGCTGAGAAAAAATTTAAAAAAAAAAAAAATAGGAAAAATAGAGTCAAACATACTTCTTTGCATGAGCAAATGACCATCATATATATACATAAATATGGCAGGAAACTGGATAAGAATAGACAACAGATTTATTTGCCACATTAAATTTGAAAATTGAGAGTATAACACCAAATCTTTTATTTTTTATTTTTTTGGTACAAAATAAAAGACCAGATATTAAGTTCACTGAAACACCAAGGTCAGAGTAGGACATAGCAAAAGAAACTACATGACAGGTTCAGAAATTCATCTAGGACAAGCATATCACTTAAATCAACAAGAACAAGGTCACTTCAACATATCTCAAACAACTTTTTATTTTATGACTGAGTGTCCGAACCAGTTTACGAGCACCTCGACTAATCTCAAAACTCACGCAAAGCGCCCCCTCTACGTGAATCGGGCAAATCTCAGACAGAGCCGGTAAAGGAGTTGACAGCACCTAATGATAGTTGAACCTAACACTTGGAGGGACCACACCCCCAGGCCCCAGGCTGCACCCATGAAGCCAAACGGCCTTAATAAAGTGCATTTAGTATCTCAAATGACCTTAATTCCAACTACTAAGCGGTCAGCTTAATAGATAACACATGTATAGTTCCCTGTCTAATCTATGACATTTACTTATTTAGTCAAATCGAAGACAATAAAGTGCATTTAGTATCTTCTATGACATGTAACCTGAGCTCCCATATAGATCAGAATGCCTAAATTATAACTTCTGACTTCAATAAAACAAATGCACTGGAAATTTTTTTTTTTTTCAATACACTATCAATAGAAACCATTCAAATAAACAATGCAATATTCCAAAATCATCAAGTTACAACATTGCCGGTGGTTACTGAACTTAATGCCCATCACTGTTGATCTGCACTTTCTTATAACAATGTGAACAGTTCCCCCAACCATGGCCAGTATCAGAAACAGATCTAATGCTTTGAAACAACTATTTAGCATTACTGAACGAGTTCTTAGTGAGATGATGCAATTGCAACATTAAGAAACCAGCAAAGATAGCGTTTTCCCAACTCAAAATAATTTCTTCCCAACTTAAAACAATTTTCTCCCATGGAAATGAAAATTCTTTTGTTCTGTTTTTTGGATCTTAGTTTCAATCATTTCACACTTCCTATACCTTCCATCAAAGAGAAATAGAATTTGGAAAGAAATAACAAATAT
The DNA here is from genome assembly GCF_055761805.1 of Camellia sinensis. Lineage (NCBI taxonomy): Eukaryota > Viridiplantae > Streptophyta > Magnoliopsida > Ericales > Theaceae > Camellia > Camellia sinensis. The sequence goes on from NC_138970.1 coordinate 60,619,908, forward strand.
GCTCTTTATGACAGAATTGGAAAGAAATAACAAATATGCATTATAACAGAAAAGGTGCCCACCGCTTGTCTTATTGTTCGAGGAAAACCATCAAGAATGAATCCTGATTCACCTTTAGCTTCTCCAGCCTCAAGTCTCTTAGACAGTAACCTTATTATAATCTCATCCGAAACCAGTTTCCCTTGGTTTACAATCTCTGCAAGCTGTAAATGACAACAAAGAAAACAAATGAACCGAAGTAAATAACACAAAAAAACAAACTAACGATTTAAAACTACAATGTCAAGATATTGGGAATTTCTCTTAAAAAAAATAAAAAATAATATGCTGCTAAGGAAAAACGATTCTCAATTTAACATCCCTAACATAATGGACTAATAAATGGCATTTCAAAACGCCCATTCCTACCAAATAAAAAATGTAATCTGTCACTGTGATTCATGAATAAACTGCATTCATTTTGGTTTAACAACAAAATTTAGCAATGGGTGAGATCGCAAGAAATTTCAGATTCCCCAAGCTTCATCAAGTCAAAAGTATGGCCTACATTGGAAAACATGCTTTTGTAACCAAACCCTGTACATGAGAAGGGTTTTCATGAGTTCAGTTGTTCGTCCTGAAAAAAGGATATCATAATGAGGATCCAAAGGAATTTACAGTTTTCAATTAACAAATGTAAATAGCAGAAAACCAACACCCTATTGCGTAACTTGTAGACATGCATGCCAAATAAAAACTTTGCCCAATAAACTCACTCACTTAACAGTGAACTCCATACTTAACTGAGATTTACATACTTTTTTTATTGATTATTATTAAGATCTTCATACTTTTTTAACAGTTGATTGCACTTAAAATGCCTTTAAAGCTCATGTCCTTCAAGGGTTGGATATTTTGAAAGAGAGTTTCCACTTGAGCACCAAATGTTAATAAACAGGCCACTATGAAGCACAGACACTTCAAAATAGGCGTCATAGCAATGTTGGACACAAGGACACGTATGGGAGACGCCAAATGGCGTGTCCCTTTAATTTTATTATTTTTTTTGAAGGGGACACACCAAATGGAGTGTCCCTTTAATTTTTTTTTTAATTTTTTATGTTGTTTTTTTGCAGATGACACGGCAGGGACACGCTCGTTCAAATATGGATAATCTATTAATTTGTTTAAATATAGTGGTTTATATATATATATATATAATGGTGTATGCCCATGCCTAAAGGCATGGTATAATTAATAATGAGATCAAAATATAATTGAGTATAAAATTATTGAGTGAAAATGTTCTTATCAAATTTGTTGCTAGAAATTTGATATGAAAATATAAACACAGGTCTGATTAGTTATCCGGAAATAAAAATATGTTTATCTTTGTCATTGAGGTGGTTTTTTCAATTTTTAAACAAATCACACCATCCCCATTATCTCTCTTATCTCTCCTTGTGAAAAGATTACATTTTAATAGTAAAATTAAACCATTTTTTTTGTTAACAGAACCCAATTTAAATTTTGGATTCAAATTTGTTCACCAAAGAAAAAAATATTTTCCAAAAAAAATCTTCCAATTATATTTTGATCTCATCATTAAACAAAAATATTTCTAATGATGTTTCGTCTCTTAATAACCAAACAACTTCAATTTTTTTATTTATTTAAATTTCGAATTCAGTTTTGTAAACTAAAAAAAATTTCCAAAAACATTTTTTAACATGACTATAATCAAACTCAGTAGCACCAGCTAGCACACAAAGCAAATGCCAAAAAAAAAAAAAAAAAATAGGGACCAATTTCACATGCCTTTTGCCTCCAAATCCCTCTTCCCTACTTTTTTTTTTTTTTTTTTTAACCTGTCCTATACTAACTACAAAAACCCATAAATCTAGGGCTTACTCTTCACTTTTAAGAACATAAAACACATAAACCCATAAATCTAGGGCATGCCCGGGTTATAGAAAAAAATAAAATAAAAATAATATTTGGTTTCTCACTCCTCTTCCTTTCTCTCTCTACCTCTCTCTCTCAACCCCTCCAATTCCAAACCCTCCTACAATTTCTTCCAAAACTACATTCTCTCTCATGGACAACAACCCAAGATTCAAAAACTTTCACTGTCGATCAGAATCCGAAATCACCCTCTCCGTACAATTACACCACCATCACCGACAACAACCCTCTCTGAAACCACCCTCACTGCCACCCGCCTCTTCCACACCGCCTCCAACGGGACGCAGTAGGGCCAAAACCTTATCCGCAGCTATCTACGGCAACACTACCACCAGCCGCGACTTCAACAAGTATCATACAACGATGGTTCGTTTGGATCCAGTGCTCCCCGCCGAAAATGCTACACTCAGACCGACCCAATCTTCAATCTGACCAAATTGACTCGTTGAGCTGCAACAACTGTTAGATGTGTCTCTACCAGATATTGTACGACGACAATTCGTTCACGGTGGGCGATTTCCCATCCAAAATATTGACGTTTCGGAGGACCAGAGTCCCCAACGTTGCTCTTAGATGGGGTCACGACAACGAAGGCTTGTTCGTCGATGTCGCCGAGTTGTTGGGTTTAGGCCAGGGAAAGTGCGGCTGAAAGACAAAATAGAGTATTTAGTGAGGCTGAAAATTGAGAAGTGCGGTTGAGAGCCTTAAGAGAGATAGGAGAGTTTAGAGAGAGTGAGAAGAGCATGGGGGGAGAGAGGAAGTGAATGTGTGTTTTGAAATTTAAAATCTAGAAAGCGAGGCTGAGAGAAAGAGAGATAGAAGAGTGTAGAGAGAGAATGAGGTGAGTGCAAAGTTTTAAATGGTGATGTTAGATGTGAAAATGTTGTTGTGCATAAAGCACAGCAGCAACTGCTGCACATGGTACGCTATCATTTTGTTTCTTTATTTTGTTTTGTTTTGGCTCGACTCATTTTTGTTGAATGGTATTGGCTTTTAAAAATATTCCTTGTGGAAAAATGTTTAATTCATTTTCTTATTGGTTTCATTATTTAAAGAAAAAACCTTTGACCAAAATATTACTGATTTTCTTATTCGTTATTAAAAAATATTATGCTTACAACCAATCTTTGAGTATTTGTTCAAAATCAAATAATGGTAGAAAATTTTAAATTTTAATACATATTTAAAATATATATATATATATATATATAAATTATATTAAAAATGTAAACATGTATATAAATATTTTTTTGGCACATTGTTGTTGAATGGTATTAGCTTTTAAAAATACTCCTTGTAGCAAAATGTTTCATTAATTTTCTTATTGGTTTCATTTATTTAAAAAAAAAAACCATCACCAAAATATTACTGATTTTCTAATTGGTTATTAAAAAATATTATGCTCACAACCCATCTCTGAGTATTTGTTCAAAATCAAATAATGTTAGAACATTTTAAATTTTTAATACATATTTAAAATATATATATATATATATAAATTATATTAAAAATGTAAACATCTATATAAATATATGAAAGTGGGTAAAAATATGTAAAATGTGCATTAAAATTTTCATTTTTGAACAATATTTAATTTTTAACAATTTGTAGCCTAGTTTTTTTAAATACAACCAATAAGAAATTCAATAATAATTTGGTTAAAGTTTTTTAGGGAAATTATAAAAAAATAAATAAATAAAACTCGTAGGATTTGACCCTTATAACAAAAAAAGCCCTTGGATTTTAATTATGTCAATTTAAACCCTAATATTTTGATTTGTTTTCAATCTAAACTGTTTATCTATTTATATTAAGTAAAACTAATGAAAAAAATGGTATTTTAACCATTAAACTCAACAAAAAAAATGATATTTTAAACATTTTATATATACCTACATTAAGTTTAATGGCTAAAATACACTTTTCATGTCGGTTTTATTTAATAAAAATAGATAAATAATTTAGATTAAAAAAACAAGGGTTTAAATTAAAAAAATTAAAACCATAAGATTTATTTTATAACCATGGTCAAACTCTAAGATTTTTTTTTTTTGTTGTGATTTGTTCAAGTTTTTTTTTTTTTTTTTTTTTTTTTTTAAACTCCAGTCACACTTTGTCCCAAGAGATACTTTTAAAAGTCCAATATCATTTTATACACACAAAAAAAAATAAAATAAAAAAACAAAAAACAAAAAAAAAAACAAAAACAAAAAAACAAAATTAAAAAACAAACCAAAGACTCATTCCCGAAGATGACAATTGCATTGGAGAAAGTAGTGCACTATACTTGAAATTTGGGTAAAGACTCAAAAAGAGAGGATGGGTGGGTGGATAGGTGAAAGGACTGAAAAAACGAGAGAATGAGAGATATATTTTCGAGGGAAAGCAAAAGTAAAGAAATCATCTTGACCCTTAAATTGTTAGATGAAATAATCTGAACAGTTGACATCTATAGGCTTAGTTTGTTTCTTTTGAGGGAGTAGTTTGTTTTTGTTTATGTTTATTCTCCCTACAAAAGATGTGTATTGAACTCCATTGTATATCTTTCTTTTTTGGTTATAATATGACTTGCTTATCCAAAAAAATCTGAACAGTTGATTCAAAATGTATCTCTAATACATTTTGAGACATTTTCAAAAACCGCCCTGCCATATTGCATAGATATTGAATTAATGGTAGTTTTTATTAATTATGATTATTTGATAAAATAATATTAATCTACATATCAAATATATATAATAAAAATAATAATAATAATAATAATTTGTCGTGTCCCCCGACGCATCTGTGTCTTCATTTTTTTGAAATCACTGTGTCCCGTGTCCGTGTCCGTGATTCATAGCAGGCCAGGATTCGACGTATGAACATCCTGTGTTAACCATACTAGATTACATAATTGATTTTGATGATAACAAAGTATAGATGATTTTGTTTATGATAAGTTGTTGATGAATAATTCTTGGATTTATTGTATTTGAAACTGAATAGATTTTGTGTGAATTGTAAAAGTGACTGAAAAAATATTCTCAAGCTTCTGGATTTGAGTTGGCACATGATCTAAGAGGAGAAAGCTCAAAGTTTATTGAACTGAATAGAATTAATCTAGAGATGAAGAAGTCAACTCAATCTGGATCGAGCCACCTCAGAGGTTACTGGATTGCAAAGAAAATTTCCAAAATTTTGAAGTCAGCACTGGATTACACATGAGAATTCCTGAACTTTGGAGTCCGCTAAACTTAGATAGAGTCAACTCTAAGTATTCTGCAGAGGAGAAAGTTTATGCTCAAACTGGACATCAAGGATTCTCAAGGACTACGGATTTAATCATGAATAAAGAAGTCAAGATATGAAAAATCTAGAGAATGATTTAAAAGGTAGTGTTACATATAAAACAACTCGCCATTGATTCTCCTCCATTGATTCATCCTTTGAAATGAAATTCCAAGATATGAATAAATAATGGAATTTCTGATTGAAGTTTGGGAGATTTTTGTTGGCATATTATAATCACCGAAAGTCACTTAGCATATTATATTAGCCGAAAGAGTCTGTAATCATTTTTTATGCACTCAGGGATTGTAATTGTCTACCTTGTAAACCCTAATCTTTATTTATAAATAAGGGATGATATCTCATCATACCCTAAGCTGGTTACTCAAGCTTCATGGTATCAGAGCCGAACCTATAGGGTTTCGGTTCACCCTCGTTGGTAGACCTTCTTCACCAACAACACTCTAGGGTTCGAAGCTTACCTGGGTGGATCGTCTTCCTCAGCCGTCTTCCTCAATCAGTCGATCATCACTCAGCCGTCATCTTCCTCAGTCGATCTCCGCAACTCAGTCGATCTCCTCAGCCGTCTTCCTCAGTCGACCTCCTCGCCTTCCTCTGTCGATCATCACTCAGCCGTCATCTCCTCCAGCCATCTCGGCAATCTCCTCCAGCCATTTCGTCCCTCGTCTTCTTCGTCACTCGTCTTCCTCAGACTCTGATCTCACTGTGGTATATATAAATATATATATATATACATATATATCCTAATATTTATATAAATATAGCCTGATATAGAGATATTTATATATATAAAGACATGTATCCATAAATAACTCAATTTACAAAAAAAAAAAAAAAAAAAAAAAAATTTAATTAATTAATTAATTAATTAATTAATTCAAAAAAAAAACAAAAAAAAAAACAAAAAAAAAACAAAAAAACAAAAAAACAAAAAAAAACAAAAAAAAAAAAAAATTAAATGGTTTCGTAATTTTGTTATGTCTTTATAGTGGTCATTGTACCTGATATCTCACTTCCACCTTCTGGGTTTGTGATTTCTACTAGTTTGTTGCGGGTTTGGTAGTATTATATCCATGACAGATTCCACTAGTGTGTCCTCTTCGTCTCAAACACCAAAAAGTGAGAGTCTCACTCTACCTACTACCATGACTGAGAACTCCAACCCTAGTCTGAAAATCACCACCTCTCTATTTAATGGTCAGAACTACCTAGCATGGTCTCAAAGTATGACTTTATTTTTGAAAAGCAGAGGGAAGATGGGGTATGTTGATGGCAGGATACAGGCACCTAGTACCACTGATTCAGGTTATGACCAATGGGAGATTACTAACTCTTTGATTATGAGTTGGCTTATCCATTCGATGGTTCCAAAACTTGGTGAGGGCTACTTGTCTATGGAGACTGCCCAGGACATTTGGGAGGCTGTGGCTGTTACCTATTCCTGCAAAGGAAATTTTTCACAGGCATTTGAGTTGCGTCGCTCTATTGAGAGCACACTTCAGGGGGAGCAGACTGTTCTTCAGTACTTCACTTTCCTCACCAACGGCTGGAAACGCCTTGACCACCTGGAAGACTATAAGCCCGTTTGCCCTACTGATTCTGTCGGGTACAAGAAGTTCATCGCACGGGAACGGGTCTTTAAATTTTTGGCCGGCCTAAATATGGAGTATGATCCAGTTAGGGGTCGAGTTCTGAGTATGGACACTCTTCCTTCACTACAGGAGGCATTTGCCTATGTACAAAATGAGGAGAGTCGTCGGTCTGCTATGATGTCCCCTGTCTGTACTGACCGTTCCGCATTACTGTCTACTCCTCGAGATGGCCTCAGCCTGCCTCCTCCATCTGCTGCTAAGGAGTCTGTATTCAGTGATTATTGCAAGAAGCCGCGGCATACTCGTGAGACATGTTGGAAGCTTCATGGGACTCCATCTGGGAGTCGAGGTGATCGGTCTGGTTCGCGAGGAGGTCGGTCAGGCCACTCTCGAGGACGTGGTTCCTATTCCCGGGCTCATCAGTCTAGTGCCGTTGATACCCTTGATTCTAATTCCACTTCTGTTACCCAGGCTTCTGATACTGAGCTGGAGGATGCTTTGCGCCAATTGTTGGACCGCCGATCTTCTACTACTCTCAGTACCGCTTCCTCGTCCTTTGCCCGCTCAGGTAACTTAGCATCTTCTCCTTGTACTTTCCTGTGTCATACATCTTTGCCTTGGATTATTGATTCTGGTGCCTCAGATCATATGTCTGGCTCCTCTGATCTTTTCTCTGTCTATAAGCCCTCTTCAGGTCAGGACAAAGTTAGGATTGCCGATGGAACTGTTTCTTCCATTTCTGGAAAAGGTTTAGTCCAAGTCACTCCTACCATGCATCTATCTTCTGTTCTCCATGTTCCCAAGTTTTCTGTTAATCTGTTATCCTTAAGTCGTCTTACCCAGGATTTGAATTGTTGTGTGACGTTTTTTCCTGATCATTGTCTTTTTCAGGACCTTGTCACGGGGAGGACGATTGGCAGTGGTAGTGCAGAAAATGGTCTCTACTTCCTAGATCAACCGGACAAACTTGCTTATTCTTCCACCACGTCTTCTACTACCCCCGCTGATGTATGGCTGTGGCATCGGCGTCTTGGGCATCCCTCATTTCATTTACTTAAGCATTTATTTCCTTCTAGTTTCGCAAATCATCATGTGTCTGACTTTCTTTGTGAGTCTTGTCAACTTGGAAAACAACATAGAGCTTCTTTTGCTCCCAGTTTGAATAAAAGCTTAGTTCCTTTTTCATTAATACATTCTGATGTTTGGGGTCCCTCTCGTGTTCTGTCTGTGAAAGGTCATCGCTGGTTTGTTACATTTATTGATGATTTTTCTCGTGCTACTTGGGTGTATCTCATGAAAGATAAGAGTGAAGTTTTCTCTGTGTTTCGCACTTTTCATAAGATGATTTGTACTCAGTTTGTACTCAGTTTGGGGCCACTATCAAAATATTTCGTTCTGATAATGGCGGGGAATACATAGATTCTGGGTTAGGGCAATATTTCTCTACTCATGGCATTATCCATCAGACCTCTTGTACCAATACCCCTCAACAAAATGGGGTGGCTGAACGCAAGAATCGGCATCTTCTTGACATAGCTCGGTGCATGTGTTTTTTTATGAACGTGCCTCGACCCTATTGGGGCGATGCCGTTCTCACCGCTGCCCATCTTATTAATCGTCTCCCTACCCAGGTCTTGGACAAACAGGCTCCCCTTCACGTCCTCCTTGGTTCTCAGTCCTGGTTTTCTATTCCTCCCAAAATATTTGGTTGTGTCTGTTTTGTCCATAATCACTCTCCCTCTCGTGGTAAGTTGGACCCTCGCTCCCTCAAGTGTGTTTTCCTTGGTTATTCTCCTACTCAAAAGGGGTATAAATGTTACCACCCTCCTTCTCGTAAGTGGTTTGTGTCCATGGATGTCACTTTCTTTGAGTCCCAGTCCTATTTCTTGTCTTCTCCGGTGTCACCGTCCTCATTTCCGGGGGAGCCTTGGTGTGAAGTGAGTCCTGTGCCTCCTATGGTAGAAGTGAGTCCTGTGCCTCCTATGATAGAACCAGTTGTTCTTGCACCCCCCTCTTCTACTGGAACTATAGAACCCACTGTCACCAAGAATAAGGATGGCCATGTTTATGTCCGGGACATCGACAGAAAACAAGTTAACTGGATACACGGGACCATTTCTGCTACTCCACTGCCATCTCCTGCTTCTGATGAGAGTCTAGGTAACTTTGAATCTCGTGAGTCCATTGACCTTGATGTTCCTATTGCCAAAAGGAAGGGTGTGAGATCTTGTACTCAACATCCTATCTCCCAGTTTGTATCATACTCTCATTTGTCATCCTCATATAAAGTGTTTGTGTCCAATATTTCCTCTGTTAGCATTCCTAACCATTTTCAGGATGCTCTTGCTATCTCTGAGTGGAAACTAGCCATGATTGAGGAAATGAAAGCACTTAGGAAGAATGGCACTTGGGAATTGACTGAGTTACCTACGGGCAAACGACCTGTGGGCTGTAAATGGGTATATACTGTGAAACACAAAGCAGATGGGTCTATTGAGCGTTACAAGGCAAGACTTGTGGCAAAAGGGTTTACTCAGACATATGGCATTGATTATCAGGAGACCTTCGCACCCGTGGCTAAAATGAATTCAGTCAGAGTACTTCTCTCTCTAGCAGCTAATCTAGATTGGCCGCTTTATCAGTTTGATGTCAAGAATGCTTTTCTCCATGGTGACCTCGAAGAAGAAGTATATATGGACATTCCTCCGGGTTTTGAGGATCATCAAACAGAAGGGAAAGTATGCAAACTTCGGAAGTCATTATATGGTCTCAAACAGTCTCCAAGGGCTTGGTTCGAGAGATTCACTCAGGCTATGTTTAAATATGGCTTCAAACAAAGTCAGGCAGATCACACATTATTTGTGAAACATTCCTCATGCGGTAAGACTACAGCACTTATTGTTTATGTAGATGACATAGTTCTTACAGGCAATGATAGTGGGGAAATACCTCTGTTGAAGAAATATTTAGCCAAAGAATTTGAAATCAAAGACTTGGGAAGCTTGAAGTATTTTCTGGGAATTGAAGTTGCTCGCTCTAAGGATGGGATATTTATCTCACAGAGAAAATATGTGCTTGACCTGTTGAAGGAAACTGGGATGCTTGGCTGCAAGGCATGTGCCACCCCACTGGAACCTAATCAGAAATTGGGGGATGATGAAGGAGGAGAAGTTGTGGATAGGGGGAGTTATCAACGTTTAGTGGGTAAGCTCATTTACCTATCTCACTCCCGTCCTGATATTGCTGTTGCTGTCAGTGTAGTTAGTCAGTTTATGCATGCTCCTCATCAGATTCACCTTGAGGCTGTCATGAGAATCTTAAGGTATTTGAAGTCTGCTCCTGGTAAGGGTCTGTATTTTTCAAAGTATGATCATCTTCGTGTAGAAGCCTATACAGATGCTGACTGGGCTGGGTCAGTAACTGATAGGAGATCAACTTCAGGGTATTGTACATTTGTCGGCGGCAACCTAGTTACTTGGAGGAGTAAGAAACAGAATGTGGTTGCCAGGTCAAGTGCAGAAGCTGAGTTTAGAGCTATGGCACAAGGTGTGTGTGAACTTTTATGGATCAAATTATTGTTGAGTGATCTAGGTATTGCTCAGACGGACTCCATGCGGTTATACTGTGATAATAAGGCCGCCATCAACATTGCTCACAATCCAGTTCAACATGACAGGACAAAACATGTTGAGATTGATCGCCACTTCATTAAGGAGAAACTCACTAGTGGTACCATTTGTACTCCTTTTGTTCAGTCTGGTGACCAACTTGCTGACATTCTCACCAAGGGAGTTGGGAATAAACCGTTTCACGACATATTAGGCAAGCTGGGCATGAGAGATATCTTCGCACCAGCTTGAGGGGGAGTGTTGGCATATTATAATCACCGAAAGTCACTTAGCATATTATATTAGCCGAAAGAGTCTGTAATCATTTTTTATGCACTCAGGGATTGTAATTGTCTACCTTGTAAACCCTAATCTTTATTTATAAATAAGGGATGATATCTCATCATACCCTAAGCTAGTTACTCAAGCTTCAATTTTGTCAAAACCCTCCTCATAATAAAACTTTAATGCATTAACGACAAACACAAAAAAATTCATTGAAAAGTCCAACGCATACCACTATTATCAAAATACTAAACTTTAAAATAATACAACTTTTGATGTAGATGTCGGTTTTTAATAAAATTAGTAATTTTAGAACCCTCTCATCAAGATCTATCAAATAAGATCAATGTTGACTACGAAATTCTTAAAAAAAAAAAAAATTAAAAATATATATATATATATATTATTACCGTCGAAATTGATGTAACTCGTAACAGTAACATGTTACTCTGTTTGACAATTACTCTATTTGACAGTAACATGTTACTCTGATTCACAATAACATGATACTCTGATAATATTATCCAAGGAAAGAAAAAAACATATTTTACTTTGTTCTTACTTAATTATATGTTTTCTCCTTAAGGGATTTATGAAGCAAAATAAATTAGGCAATCCTTTTCACTAAACAAGGGTCCAACGGAAGGGTCTTAGCTAATTTCCCTTGAAGTTTTTGATTTTATAATCAATTGAAGAGTTCGAATGAAGATTTTGATTGGATATTGGTACACAAAGAATATTTGCTCTACAAGGGAAGAAAGCGGAATTAAAAGAACATATCTAGAATTTTTCCAAGAAAATTGAATATGCAACTTCAAGAAAAGGCAAGCTAAATCAGTGAAGGCACATGCTATAACCAAGAGTCAGCAATTCAAAATTTTTGGTCAGCTTTATGATTGAAGATATGTACGAAATTGATAGCGAGAAGGGCCATGAAATATGTTGAAAATTCAGTCAAAAGACAAGATTTCAATTACCTAGTACGATTGAAGCTCAACTGGAAAGGAAGTTCAACACAACAAAATTGATTGAAGCTTGTTATGGAAGAAAATGCAAAGGAATTCATTCACAACGGCCAGTTTTTGAAGCTCTGACAGTCAAATCTTTTAAGATACAAAGAAGAATTCAAGCCTCAGTTGAAAGACAGAGACATATTGGTGATATTAAAGAAAAGCTCAATGTTATGCGGTGAAAAAGTATTCCGTTGTGTTCTTCATTGGTATATACACACTTGAGTGAGATTTTTGTTGAGAGTTGGACTTTCATCGTAAAAGAGTTTGCACACCCTCCTCCTCCTCCTCCTCCTCCTCCTCCTCCTTCTTACTCTTATGAGTGTGACTTTTTGTGAGTGATTTTTGGGACAAAATCACTTGGGTTAGATGTGATTAGCATCGATTTAATAACTAGTGTCTAAAGTGATTAGGATTGATCAATACTTGTAAAGTTCACTGGCTCCTACTGAGCTAGGGATTGTAGCGCTAGTTGAGGATAGTGGAGGAATTTGCAAGGAGGATACCTAGAGAGTGGATGTAGGCTTAAGTTAAGCCAAAACCACAATAACTCGTGGTGTTAATATCTCTTCTCATTTCTCTTATCTCTATTTATATTTGCTTGTGTGTTGTTCACATTGCATATTCAGCATTTACAATTTGTCCACATTGTTTTCTCTCTCCACATTGCATCATGCCTTGTTTTTAATTAGAGTAACTCCAATGGTGAAAGCAAAAATGGCTTTGCCAAAGTCATTTTTTGGCTTGCCCAGTGCAAGAAAAGCCATTTTTTTAGCTATACCACTCCAATGGTTCCCATGTTATTTTGGCAAAGCCAACTCCCATATTAATTATTACCATTGGATCTATTTCCCCAAAAACTTCTAGTGATCATGATTGCCTTTTGCTGATGTGGCAAATTTGGCAAAGCCAAATCTTGCCTCAAGATTTGGCACATCACTGCTTCTAAAATCAGTTACAAAACTAGTATCTAGGCCCTACTAGTTGCTTGCAACCATTTTAGAGCAGATGCCAAGGTCAAATACCATCCTAAGTCACTAATTCGTAGAGTGGGTGCGCGAACAAGAGTGGAGTGGGAGTGGGAGTGGGAGTGGGAGAGGGAGAGTTTCTTTTCCAATTTCAAATATATCCCGAGAGCAGCAGCGACTATGTACATACATAAAATGCATTTATTTATATATATATATTAGCATATTATCTACCATTTTATAACTTTTTTATGCCTTTTTTTTTTTTTTTTGTGGAAGTGACCTTGAGATGTGCTAAATAAGCCAATTTTTTGTCTAAAAAAGCCAAAAAGTTGGTTTGGCAAAAAGCCAAATGTCACATCAACTTTTTCACTCACGAAAATGCAACTTTTTTAGCAACTTCCAAACACATTGGGTATGTTTGGTTTGGTTTTGGGAGAGTAGTTTTCAAAAATTGTTTTGGGGAGAGAGTTTAGAAATTTTTTTGGTTTGTTTGGTTGTGTATTTTGAAAGTAGTTTTGGAGTTTGGAAGTTTGGAATGATTTGATATTTTGTTATAATTGAGTAAATGTGTGTGAGAGAAAAAGTGATTGAGAAGGAGAGAGAGAGAGAAAAAGTGATTGATTGATAGGTAAGAGAGAGAAAGTGATTTTGGAAATTGTTTTGGAAAATTTACAAACCAAACAAATTTTTTAAAATTTTTTTCTCAAAATCACTCTACAAATCCAAACCAAACATGCCCATTAACTTTTTTAGCTTATAAAAAAGTCAAAAAAACACAAAAAAAAAAAAAAATTCAATCCCAAACATCCTCTAAATCAATGTTAGAGCTAGGCTTTGTAAACAGTTTTGTTAAGATATATATATATATATGGGTTTAGTTAACAAGTGCCCATGTTAAGGATGCATTAAACACTACTAACCAAATCCACTATCATAGAAGCTTGAAAAGACTATAAGTGTACCTTGCTAGAGACCAAACTACCCTTTCCTTCAAGTCCATCTATTTTGACATTTTTATATACTTTTCCGAAGCCTTTTGTCTTTGACAGTCCCCCATCCTCTTAGTTACACCAATATACACGGATTAGGGGCCGGTGCTATCACAGCACACGGTGTCATTTTCAATTTTTTTTTTTTTTTTTACTTTGTGTATTTTGTTTTCATTTTTCTTTTTAATCATTTGTTTTATTATCAATTTTTTTTTGGGAAATTATAAATATTCCTCATGTGGTTTGTTTAAAACATGTATTACTTCCAATAGTTTTGAAAATTACAAATACTCCCTTGTCATAATTTTTTATTTAACATAATTAACAAAAAAAATAAGAGTTTTGCTACATTTCCTATTTTATCACCCCCAATTACACCTCTAATGAGGTGGCAAGCAATTTTGAAAGGAGAGAAAAGTGTTTGAAGAAAATTGATTGGTTAGTATTATCTGACACCTCATTAGAGGTACAATTGGGGGGTGATGAAATCGGGGGATGGGGCATTTCTCAAAATAACTACTATACAATAAAAAAATCATCATAGTCGTTAATTGAAATATATTTATGATATTATTAAAAAATTATTAATTCATTAAGTGATTTGTTAATAAAAGTGATACTTTGTTATGCGATTAAAAATTTAAAGGGGTATAATGTAATTTTTAAAATCACAAGAGATAAAAATTTGAAAGGGCATAATGTAATTTTCAAAATCGGAAGGGGTAATAGGCTATTGGATCAATTCAAATTTCCTAGAAAAAATAATCTACAAGAAAAGGCATTAGAAAAATTTATTAGCTTTTTCTCTTTTGAAATTTAAGTATTAAACAACTATGAAATTGGATGACTGTATGATGTTTGGGAAGACAACAGTGTTGATTGTGGTTGCAATGGTGAATGGTTAGTGTTATGCACAAAAAGATAATACCCGTAATTAATCATTTGTGGCCAATAAAATGTCTAAACATCTTAAATAATTATAAATGAATACAATGTGTAATTATCATTATGTTTACACTATATATTGTTTTTAAAAAAAAAAGCACTCACATATGTATAAAGTAATAATGATTATGATAATTATTATTGTATAGGAAAATAGTTATAAATTTTATTTTTTTTATTAATTATGTCAAATAAAAAATTCTGACAATGGAGTATTAAAATTTTCAAAATTCTGACAATGTGTAATTATCATTACGTTTGCACTATATAGAGTAAACAATAATAATAATAATAATAACTCGCATATGTATAAACAATTAATGATTATGATAATTTTATTATTATGTAGTAATAAATTTTACCCTTTTTGTTAGTTATGTTAAATAAAAAATTTTAACAATAAATTATTTATAATTTTCAAAACTATCAAGAGTAATACATGTTTTAAACAAATCACATGAGGTGTATTTGTAATTTACCCAAAAAAAATTGATAATAAAACAAATGATCAAAAGAAAAATTAAAACAAATTGCAAAATATATATATATATTAAAACGGCACCGTGGGCTATGACAAGACGGTGCCTATCACAGCACGGTCCCTCATCCTAATATACATGTGTATATATATCAATAAAAAAAATTTGTTATTTTGCCATACAATTTTGAGTCAATTTTTTTTTTTGGTTAACTTTTTAGATCGGATTCAACTATACGATTTTTAAATTAAAAATTGAATAAAAAATTTCACTAAAGACGATAATAAACCAAATTCTATATATATAATAATTTTTTTAAAAAAAAATACAAAATTTAGCTTATTTTTTGTCTTTTCTAAACCTTTTTCGAAAAATTTCAAAAATTCTAATTTTAGGATCGTTACAACCTTACAGTTAATTTAAGTCTGTTATAGTTAGTAGTTGATGTCATAATAATGACATTTCATGGCTTTTTAACAAAACATTTAAATGCCCTTTATTTTCATCCATAATTAAACTATATGGTGTAAGGAATATGAATCTAAGAACAAATGCTAAAATCGAAAAGCTAAAGAAAAAAGTTGAAAAGTTTTAAAATGGTGAGAAATGAAAAGAAAAAACGAAAAAGACAAAAAAAGAAAAAAAAATGGTATTTTGGTCTAATTAATTTTCTAAAACCAGACATACATTACTTTTACTATTTTCTATTTTCTATGATAGTGGAGTTGGTTAGTAACTTTGATGCTTCCTTAACAAGTGCCCTAATCCTATAAATATATATAAGCACTAAATTGTGAAGGAGTTCAAGTCTAACAACCTAGTGGTAATTGGTTTTAAGAGTTCATTCAAGTCACACGTTCAACACTTACCAGCGTCACGGGCATGAGATGAGAGTGTTATTGTGTGAGTCCTAAAAGTGGCGAATAAGGATTGGATAAAAATAAAGTATTTGATAATTTGCAAATTTGACCAAGAGAGTTCGCGAATTTGTTCAATATTCACTCAAAATCCGTGAGTTCAAGCGCTAGTACGCCATTCGCCTACCGATATAGGAGGATCAAGAAACTATGATCCCATCATCTATTGCTTTGCAACAAACAAAAGAAATGATTAACTCAAGATGACAGGCTTAACTTATCTATCAAACTCTTTGTGATGTGTTTTGTTTAGGTCAACATGGTTGGGTATAACAAGCATAACTACCTCTTAAAAATCCAAAATTTTAACCTCATATTGATAGTGAACACCAATTAATTTGTGCAATTAACATAAAAATTTTGCACACTAAACAGATCACTGCAACACCCTTTTTAACAACTGGATTTCAAGATTCTAAACAAATAATGTCGTAAAACCCAAACACCAGTTCTCTTGTAGTTAATCTTGTCAACAAAAGCAAAAGGAGCACCACAGCAAACCCAATGGGATTGTATTGGCTTCAATCCATGCCAACAGTATGTGTCAAGACTTGTAACTCTCATATACACATTTGCTTCCTAGTTCAATTGGGCCAGCAACAGGGAGCCTATCTAGAGATGCAATTAAATCATCTCTTAAAGCAACCACTCTTCTAGCTTTAATTTCTCAATTTTAACAACTAGCCACATAATTTACAGTAATTCATGGCCATCCATATCAAGATAGCTTGCTTTCATTCCACATGTTGTTTAATCCAATACACAAAAAGACTTCAAATTTACACACACATATATAGACATGTATTCTATATCCATACAATCTATACTATTATCTATCTATACTTGGTGTAGATGTCACATTGTTGCTTTTTCAAAAATGCCCACAACAGTTTTAAAACTGCCTATGTGAAAAAAAACTTCAAAATTTTAACCATTCATCTTCTTCATTCCTTAACTAGGTACATTTGTACATGCATCACATGTGCACCCACCACTAGCAATCTATTATATAAGATGTTCTCATTTTTTCTAAACATCCCCTCCACTTTCAATAAGTGGCACGTCCAATACCTGCTAAAAACTTTTTTTATTCATCAAACCATTCAAAACTACTATAGGTGATTTCCTCATTCAACTACTGCTAAACAATTTTCCTCATTTACCAAAGTGCTCAAAAATTTAAATGTATAATTGCAGCTGTGTTACGGACACTTTTTTAAATGAATTTAATAAAAGAAAAAACATGAAAAAGAGCTGGAGAAGACCCACTTCGAGTGGAGGACTCCTGTTAGTTCACTTTGTGGTGAACCAGATCTCAAACTTCACAGATGGGCTCTGTTTTGTTTGGTTTGGTTTTCAAAATTTGTTTTCTAAAAAACTAAAAACTAATTTGGTAGAAAAAAATGAAAAATATTTATCTTTTTTATATATTTTTATTTTTTGGATAGCAGAAGTAAATTAAAATTTTAAATATTTATTTTCGTCAAACAAGTTTCTATTTTTTTTTTATAAAAAAAAATCTGAAAATTGTTTCAGAAAAACAAACCAAACATACGGATGATTATTGAGTATTCCCAGAGTACGGCCGCGTGATGCTCCATGATATTATTATGATTGGCGAAGAATGTAGGAAATTAGGATTTTGTGTTAGTTGGAATATGAAGGCATGGTGGACACGTGATACTCTGGGAAAGTACCTAATAATTTTCCCCAAAGATACATAAAGATACATAACTATCCACTAACGCGCCAACACCACATCACATCGCACGTAACATAACTAAGACCATCTCCAACCCAACACCAAATGTTTTAAATTTGATGAAAAAACCCACCTTCTGCTACTCCAACCAGCACCAAATGTTTCATCAAATCCAAGATTTCTCAAATCTTTTATCAAATTGAGGATGGAGGTGCCTTTTATCAAATCATTGGTCATAGGTCATAGCCGTTGGAGCTGCAAGTCATTTTCACCACCAGATGTCTGGCTGGTTGCCCCCGGATGGCCACATTTGTGAAAAAATTACACTGGTCAGTCCATCGGCGTCCACCGGATCAACCGGTATTTTGATAAAAGTTCAAAATCCTCCAATATCAAATAGATTTTTTACACAATTTTGATGGAAAAAAAAAAGATGCAGGAGATGCTCTAACCCACTATCATGATAACTCCTAATTACTAATAACAAACAAAATAAAACTTTTTTTTCTAAAATAATATGAATGTATCAAAACAACTAGCATGTATATATTGGAAGAGAGAGAGAGAGAGAGAATTTTAGACCTGATGAGAGAGAGGGCCATGGGAAGAGAGCTCTTGGCGGACGAGATCACCGGTGGCGATGTGAGGGACGCTGAGGAGGGAAGAGAGGCGGCTGGCGTAAGTGCCCTTTCCGACGCCAGGGCAGCCCAGGAACACCCACTGGACGTTCCTACCCTTGGGATCTGCGCTCGGAGGCAGACAACTCCGAGATTTCAAGCGAGACTCGGTCTCCGACGCCGCAGCTGATGATAGGCACCGCCTGAGGGATGCGATCGCGGAGGAGGAGGAGAATTGTGAGGGTTTCAAAAGGCGGTTCATGGCCGCCATTGGAATTGCAGAACTGCTGCCTCGACCTCGCGGGCAGAGAGAGAGAGAGAGAGGGGAATATGCTTTTTCGTTTGGGATTTTGGTGTATGGAGTGGAAGTTGGGAACAACCGAACCAAGAAGAAAAGTCGGTGGTAGTGTATTAGCAACGCCTCGGATGCAAAATGGGTCGGGGTTTCGTCAGTGGCGTTCGTTTCAAATTCGGACCGTTTGAGTTGTTTGATCCAACGCTACAACCTAGTATATCCTTCTAGTATATCCTTTTTTGGGGTAGGTAATCTTTGATGTAGGTGTAGGATCTAAATACTTAAGTCTTGTTTGGTTTGTTTTTGAAATAGTAGTTTTAGAGAAAAAAAATTTAAATTTTATTTGGTTTAATGATTTTGAAGAAAAAATTTTAAAATCACTTTCTCTTTCCTACACATCAATTAATCACTTTTTCTCTCTCTTCTCTCCTTCCTCTTTCACTTTTTCTTTCACACACACCTATTCAATTACAACAAAATATCAAATCATTCCAAACTCTCACACTCCAAAACTATTTTCAAAATATACAGCCAAACAAATTAAAAATATTTCTAAACTCTCTCCTTAAATTTTTTTTTGAAAATTTATCTCTCAAAATCAAACCAAACACATCTATCGATTTGTATAAATTTCACATTTATGTGAAAAATTTGATAAATTATTTGGGATACTTAACATTTTCCATCCTTTTTTGAGTATTGTCTTTAAAACACAAGTGAACAAGTGAAAAACATGTGAATGTCTTGGAGCAACGTCTTGGTGCAACGCTGTAGGCTTTTAAAACACAAGTGACAAACATGTGAATGTCTTGGAGCAACGCTTTAGGACATGTGAATGTCTTGGTGCAACGCTGTAGGCTATTTGAGAAGAAGGTTTGTAGTTTGATTTTTTAGTTATTTTAGTTTGATTAAGAAAGTTTTATTTAGAATGAATTTTTGATTCCTTAAATTTTTTATAAAAAAATAGTGCAATGATTATAATTGGAATTTGATATTTCATTTTATTAATTTTTTAATTTATTTTATCTTTTAATTGACTAAATTAGTCTTAACCATATTGTCAAATAGAGGCTTAGCAACACCAAATAATGAAGATCAATTTGAGGTATATGATTATTTTGTTTAAAGAAGGATAAATTATATTTAATTCTTTTGGAGAAAATACAATTTGTTCTATAATTTTAATATAATTATACTGGTTTTTTTTAATAAAATTTAAAAGATCAAAACTAATACAAATTATGTGAAGATATAAGATAAACAAGCTAAAAATGTTAATTACACTTTCCATCCTTAGAATTCAATTCAAATTTTACTTTAGTCTTTGTAGTTTTAAATTGAATATATTGATACAGTTTTAATTTGGTCTTTCCATCTAAATTAAAAGTAAAAATTAACAAATTTGATATGTATACATAAATAAAATTAACAAAAGTTTAAAGAGAAAATTGTTAAAAAGTCCAATCTAGCAATTGATTAGGGCATTAGGTCCGGTGAATATTTTTTATTGGTAAAAAGTCTATTTTTGTAAGGGAAATTCATTTATTATTTGGGAAGACATTTTATTTTTAATTTTATCCGTTAATCTATCTGTTTATCTTTTTAACTATCTGTTCAAATATTTTATCTGTTTAGTTTTTTTAACTATATGTTCACATATATTTTTAATTGTTTGATTTTTTTGACTATCTATCAAATTTGTATATATTTGTTGAAATATCTATCTGCCGAAATTCTTATCTGTTGAAATTTACAAGCCAATGTGTTTTTAAATTTTTATTTTATTTGTTGAAATAGCGATCTTATTTTCATTTTTTTAATCTATCTTTGTGAACCTATCTATAAATTATTGTAATTATAGAGAGATTATCTGTGCAATTTCTAGAGAGAGTAAGAGAATTATTTGATTTTTCCGAATTTTTATCTAACAATATTCTGTTTCATCATCATCATCAAAAACAACCACAACAAATGATCTAAACTTACATAAAAAAAATAAAAAAATAGATTCGAATAACAAATGAGAGGAATTTTGGCTCCGCCGCATTCATTAAAATTTGAATAACAAATTTCTAGAGCGGGTGCAAGAATAAGTCATTTATAAAAATACCTCTAGAGCCGTTCAAAGTGTGCTGTATATTTATGTAAATATCTTTTTAAAATTATTTTTAGTTTTCATGCTTGATTGTTTGTTAAAGGAAATAATGCTCACTTGGACTGTGGGGATATATTTTCTGAGTACCAACACGTGGCCAAAGTGATGCCGACGTGTCAGCCTGGGTGCCACGTGTCTTGGTCGTGACGCCGAGGTGATCTCGGCTAGGCCGAGGCTATCTCCGAAGATATCGGAGTCCGGGATAAGCGGATAAGGGACAAGAGTCCTAAAATGAGGAAGGACTTTAGCTTGGATAAGGATAAAGCTCTTAAGGAGTTTATCTTTATCTATTGGAGAGTCCAAGATAAGCACTGAGCAGAAGTCCATTGAAGCTAGGCTTCTATTGGGACTAGGATTGTGTTGGCTATAAAAGAGAGTCACCCCATTGGGTCTAAGGTACGCAATTTGTACTTTGAACAGTGAATTGAGCACTTTTTCTATCTTTGAGAGATAACTGACTTGATTATCGGAGTGCTCCCGGGTGGACAAACCACCGCCGAAATCTCTTCTTTCTGTTGCAGGTCATTCAGGCGCCATCTATTCTGCCAGTGCTCTTCAGTTGAATACTGAGTTGGCAGTGTGGTCAGAAATTCACTCACACAATTTGGCGTTATCTGTGGGAAAGAAAGGAGGATATATGGCCAACGACGGACAAAAAGAGTAAGCAGGGGACGACTCTCCTACTAGGAGTGGAAGACCTATTGACCTTAACGTCGAGGGAGACAACTGCAATGAAGAAATTCGTGATAAGAATCATGGAGGAAAGGACATCGGCCAAGAGGGTGACACACCGCAGAAATCAGACCAAAACGAATATTATAAAGAGGATAACCTCCAGGTATGGAAAGATAGATGCCTACGAAGGGACAAAGAGATAAAGGGGATGGCGAATAAATTGACAGACCTGCAATCGGTCGTCAATTTCATGATGCAAAACAACGTCATACAGCTACCATTCCCGCTGCAGGACACGCCGATTCCAGCCGCCAATGCTCAGAAGAGAGGGCAGAAAACAATTCCTGTAGCCCCCCAGCACACCAGGAGCGAAAAACACTCTCACCGGCCTTCAAGGGAGGTCGGGCGAGAAGAGTCGAGAAGGAAAGAATCTTGAAGGACACACCGCACCAAGGAAGCAAACCCTAGAGAACATCAGCATGTTTAAGGGCAGGAGTTGTGCTTCGATGCAACCAATGAAGAAAGGTCGAAAAGGGCTCACAATGAAGTTGAGAGTAGTGCACCTAAAAGACTGAAATCAGGAGATAGCCGAGCTCTTGGGTGGACCAAAAAGGACTTAAGAGATTACCTCAAGAGGAAGCAACAAAATGCCGAGGTAACTTTCCTTGTTAAGCCGAAAACACCATTCTCGGTGGAGTTGGACAAATTTGAGGCCTCGAAAAGATTTAGTATGTCGAGATTCCATATATACGATGGTAAGTCAGACCCCAACTTTCACGACGGTTTATACCTAAACTCGATGGCATTGTACACTGGGAACGAGCTGTTCCTTTACAAGGTATTCCCCTCATCCTTCGGGAAAATTGCATCGGATTGGTTTTACAAATTGCCAAAAGGAAGTGTGAAAACCTAGGAAGGCGTGACCAAGATATTCGTGGCCAAGTTCGTGACAAACAAACTACAGCCATTAAGGGTAGACACCCTGATGGCTCTGAGAATCAGTGAGGATGAAAGCCTTAAGGCGTACGCAAAAAGGTATTATGAGGTGTTCAACCGAATACCCGAGTGTAACCAAGAGATGGCGGTTGTATCTTTCAAGAACGGCCTAAAAGATGATTGTACACTATGAAAGTCATTGGCAAAGACATTGCCAAAAAGCATGGCAGAGCTCATGGCCAGAATTGAGAAATATGCCAGAGCCGAGGAAGACACGCCAGGGATTAAGGCGACAAAGCAAGAGAAAGGAAACGATTCGCCGAAGCGAGGCCGAGGTAACAACGGATCCAGTAAACAAGAGATAGGACTGAGGACCGCACAGGCAATCACAACTGTATTCTGAATCCCAATTCACAAAGTCCTGGATAAAATCTGAATCCAACCCTATTTCAGAGCACCAACAAGGGTACCAGGAGAGTTTATGGGAAGAAGTCTCGGAAAGCATTGTGTTTACCATAACGAAGATGGGCATCTGACTCCGGGTTGCAGAGCCCTGAAATCACATCTAGAAGACCTGGTAAGACAAGGCCATTTGAGGGACCTTGTAGATGAGGCTAGGACAAGGGAGGAGCAGGCAAGACTGCCTCAGGCACCAGCAACTCCACCTCCTCCAGCACAGCAACCGCAGGCAGACGGACCTCGGGTAATTAATGTAATTCACTCGAAGGTCAATGACAACGAAATACGGGGGGAGACCCAGAAGGTAAAGCACTTGCAGCATGTGTACCAAGTCCGGCAAAAAAGACCTTAGGCCGAGGAGTTCCAGGGACCAGTAGTGTCCTTTACTGAAGCCGACCTGGAAATGGTACAGCATCCGCACAACGATGCCTTGGTAGTATCCCTCCAGGTTGGCGAGTGCCAAGTAAAGCGCTTCCTAATTGACCAAGGCAACTCTTGTGACATCATGTATGTCAGATGTTACAAGGAGCTTGGCCTTCACCCAGACGATATGGAGCAATCCAATGGCCCAATGGTCGGGTTCAATGGAACGCCGACGTGGCCACTAGGAGCAGCAAGCCTGGAGGTGCAGGCTGATACCAAGAGGATAAAGACAGAGTTCACCATAATCGACACACCCTCCCCTTACAATGTTATCCTGGGAAGGCCATAGTTGCATGCAATGGGGGTTGTTCCCTCAATATTGCATCAGCTATTGCGATTCCCAATAGAGCATGGGATAGAGGAGGTCAGAGGGGATCAACTGCAAGCAAAAAACTGCTCCATGGCAGCAATGAAATCCACCAACAGCATATGAGAACCATAAAGGGCAAAGATCGAAGACGAGAACATGGAAGTCCTAGAAGACGTCAGCAAAGAGCCAGCCGAGAAGAGTGAAGAAGCCTTGAAGAAAATCCTCATCCAGCAGGGGGATGAAGAACGCTTCTTTCTTCTCGGCTCGAGCTTAGCCGAAGAAGAGAAAAAAGAGCTGGAGGCTTTCTTGAGAGCAAACATTGAAGTGTTTGCCTGGACACCTTACGAAATGTTAGGCATTGACCCTGAGGTTACTTGCCACAAACTAAACGTAGACAGGTCGGCTAAACCTGTACCAACAGGCAAGAAGACTGACGTTGATGCATGTTGAGGCATTGGAAGAGGAAGTAGACAGGCTTTTAGAGGCCAGAGCCATTTGAGAGGTAAATTATCTGACATGGCTATCGAATACAGTGGTGGTGAAGAAAAAGAATGGTAAATGGAGGGTCTGTGTGGACTTTACCAGCCTAAATAAGGCCTATCCCAAAGACAGTTTTCCTTTACCTAAGATTGACCAACTGGTGGATGCTACTTCAGGGTATGGGAGGATGAGCTTCCTAGATACCTACAGGGGTACCATCAGATAGCCATGTACCCCCCAGACGAGGAGAAGACTGCATTTATCATCCCAAAATAACTGTATTGCTACAGAGTGATGCCTTTTAGGTTAAAAAATACTGGAGCAACTTACCAGAGATTGGTAACCAAGATGTTCAGATACCTAATAAGCCGAACAGTGGAGGTATACATCGATGGCATGGTCATGAAGACCAAGGGACCTAAGGACCATCTGGAAAACTTAAAGGCAATCTTTGACATCCTAAAATCATATCGGCCCCGACTCAATGCATCGAAATGCGCATTTGGAGTTAGATCTGGTAAGTTCTTGGGATACTTGGTGACCAAAAGGGGCATTGAGGCTAGCCAGATCAGATCAAGGCCATCCTAGAACTGAAAAGCCCAACATCGACAAAGTAAGTATAGATGTTGACTGGAAGGGCTGCAGCCCTGAATTAGTTCATAAGCAGAAGTTCTGACAAATGCAAACCCTTCTTCAGCTTAGTGAAGAAGGCTACAGACTTCTTATGGACAGAAGAATGCGAAGTCGCCCTAGCCGACTTGAAGAAGTATCTGACCACGGCTCCAGTTCTCTCAAATCCAAAACCTAGAGAGGAATTGTTCCTGTACTTAGCAGTTTCAGAACATGTGGCAAGCGTAGTGGTAATCCGAGAAGAAAAAGGGAAACAAAGGGCTGTTTACTATGTAAGCAAAACCCTGGTTGATACGGAAACCAGGTATTTACCCTTGGAAAAGTTAACACTGGCCTTAGTAATGGCTTCAAAGAAGTTGAACCATTACTTTCAAGCCCACAAAATTATGGTGCTAACTGAACACCCTTTGAAGTCCCTGTTACAGCAGGGAGATCTAACAGGCAGAATAGCCAGGTGAACAGTGGCCTTGGGCTAGTATGACCTGGAATGTAGACCCAGAACAGCAATTAAAGGCCAAGTCTTAGCCGACTTTGTGGCCGAGTTCACACTAGGAGCCATCGTATATCAGGCTCCGCTGAGCCAAAGTGAACAGTGTCCAAGCAAGCAAAAAGGAGCCCAGCCGAGGGCAACAGAACAAAGGAAGGAAGAAAAACTCAGGCCTTGCAGCATTTACATCGGCGACTCCTTTCGACTGTTTGTTGATGAGAGTTCAAACCGACAAGGAGCGGAGGAAGGAGTAGTACTGGTATCTCCAGATGGACAGATACTAGAACAATCCATTCGTTTGGGGTTCAAGGCCTCAAACAATGAAGTAGAGTATGAAGTACTGATTGCAGGACTGAAACTGACAGTAGCAGTAAAAGCTGATGAGGTGATAGTCTTCTGTGACTCTCAGAAAAGTCAACCAGACAATAGGTGAGTTCGTAGCCCGAGATGAAAGAATGTCGGCCTATGTGAAGGAGGTCGGCAGATTGATGGTCCTGTTTTAGAATTTCCAACTATAGCAGATTAGCCGAGATGATAACAGGCATGCCGATGCCCTAGCCAACCTGGCTAGTGCAATACAACCTGGAAAGGTAAGGATGATAATGGTTGACTACTTGTCGGGCCCGAGCATAGAACCACTGACCACAGAGCGTGAAACAATATGTGTGGACATGGGACCAAGCTGGATGGATGCAATAATATCATTTCTGAAAGAAGAAAAACTGCTAGATGATCACAAAGAGGCACACAAGATCAGATTGAAGTCGACAAGATTCAATCTGACAGCAGAGGGACATCTCTACAAAAGATCCTTCACTGGACCCCTTTTGAGGTGTGTACATCATTCACAAGTTGAAGATTTTTTGTACGAAATACATGAAGGAATATGTGGAAGCCACACTGGGGGTAGATCACTTGTTCATAGAGCCATTACCCAGGGGTATTGATGGCTCTACATGCAGAAAGATGCAGAAACCTATGTCAAGAAGTGTGAAAAGTGCCAAAGGTTTGCACCTCTGATACATCAACCAGCAGCAGACCTAAACCCAGTATCCAGTCATTGGCCGCTTGCCCAATGGGGCATGGATCTTGTTGGAAAACTACCCCAAGCAACTGGGCAAAGGAAGTATCTGCTGGTAGCAACAGATTACTTCACCAAATGGATAAAAGCTGAACCCCTTGCCAAGATTCGAGACGTGGATGTGAAGAGCTTCATATGGAAGAACATCATCACCAGGTTTGGGATTCCAAGAGCAATAGTTGCAGACAATGGAACACAATTTGACAGTAAGCTAATCAAAAATTTCTGTGCAAAAATCAAAATCAAAAATTACTTTTCGACCCCAAGTTTTCTCTAAAGCAATAGACAAGCAAAAGCGTCCAACAAAGTTATCTTGGATGGGATAAAGAAGAGACTGCAAGAAACAAAGGGAAAGTGGGTGGATGAACTGCCAAGTGTACACTCGGCATATCGGACTACGCCGAGAAGATCAACTGGGGAATCCCCATTTGCCATGGCTTATGGCACAAAAACAGTAATTCCACTGGAGGCCGGCATCTTAGGAATCAGAACTCAGGGAGTAGAGAATGGGACTAATGATGTATTATTAGCCCGAGATCTGGATCTGCTAGAAGAAAGAAGGGAGAGAGCTGCAATTCAGCTGGCGACATACCAGCAGCAGCTTGCCAGGGCTTATAATAAGAAAGCCAACTCAAGGGAGTTTCAAGTCGGTGACCTCGTCTTGAGAAAAGTCGTCGGCAACAAGAAGGATCCTAGAGAGGGCACGCTTGGCCTGAATTAGGAGGGACCCTATAGAATCATCTCGGTATTGGGCAATGGGGCATATCGACTTGAAGATAATGAAGGCAAAGAGTTTTCAAGGTCCTGGAATACTTGCAATCTGAAGTTTTTTTATCATTAGATTTTCTTGTTCTTTGTTATTAGCGGAAGTAATAAATACAATTTTAGCTTGATTTTTCTTATACATTTATGACTGATAAGATAGTTGACGATATTTCTGGAATACATGTTTAACCATAATGAAAACCTAAGTGGAACTTAAGTTCACATAAGGGGGCAGAGAGTTGGAAAATGGTTCCTGGAAAAGTAGAATATACAAGCTAAAATTAGTTTAACACTTGTTGAAATTTGAGAAAAATTTACAAGTTGAAGTTAAACCGAGATCATGTTTAACACTTGTTGAAATTTGAGAAAAATTTACAAGTTGAAGTTAAACCGAGGTTATGTTTAACACTTGTTGAAATTTATGAAAAGTTTACAAGTTGAAGTTAAACCGATGTCATGTTTAACACTTGTTGAAATTTGAGAAAAATTTACAAGTTGAAGTTAAACCGAGATCAAGTTGAAATAAACCGAGATCATGTTTAACACTTGTTGAAATTTGAGAAAAATTTACAAGTTGAAGTTAAATCGAGATCATGTTTAACACTTGTTGAAATTTGTGAAAAATTTACAAGTTGAAATTAAACAGAGGTCATGTTTAACACTTGTTGAAATTTGAGAAAAATTTACAAGTTGAAGTTAAATCGAAATCATGTTTAACACTTGTTGAAATTTGTGAAAAATTTACAAGTTGAAGTTGAACTGAACGCTTGTTGAAATTTGTGAAAAATTTACAAGTTAAAGCCAAGGTTGTATTAAAATAAGTACTTATGTACTTGCCGATGTAAACTGTTGGTGGGTATAATTGAGGTATTTCACCCCAAGAATATTACACAGTTAAGGTGTACATTGAAGATATGCAAACTATTCTAAGTATAAGAATCATACAAGAGCAGTAAAGGGAAGACAAACATACAAGCATTCAAAAGAAGAAGTTGTATTTACATTCAAAAGATGGTATGTCGGCCACATAAAGAGCTTACATTGTTTCAAAGAAAGAAAAAAAAAATACAAAGGAGAAAAACATCAAGCTAAGGCTCTTTAGCGCCTCCGGCTGGTTGGGTCTGGAGTTCGAAAAACTGCTAAGAAGACATCTCGGTGGCCTTCTCAGCCGCGAGCTCAGCATCTATTTCTTGAAGGGTTTGGTCGAGGCTTTTGTTGGCGATAGGCTCGTCCGATGTTGCCTTCTCAGGAGTAACATCCTTGGAGACCTCCTCACTTTCCTCATCCTGAGTCAAGTCCATGACTTACTCGTTCAACCGGAGTAAATCATCTCGATTGCAATCTTAGAGTTGAGCAAATCATCAACTCGTTCAACCGGCGTAAATCATGTCGGTTGAGAATCTTCAAAGTTAAGCAAATTATCAACTCGTTTAACCGGAGTAAATCATCTCGGTTGCAATCTCAGAGTTGAGTAAATCATCAACTCGATCAACCGGAATAAATTATCTCGGTTGCGATCTCAATTAAAAAGCAACAATCAGAATGCTAAGGCAAATAGGAGACACTTTTATTTATTGACAAAAAGAATATTACATTCTGAAGTGTAAAGCAAAAAATTTCTTTGCGCGAAAAGAAAACAAAAGCTAGAAATAATACAGTTTGAGGTTAGCCGCATTCCATGGCCGGGGTATTCCTTTACCATCCAAGTCCTCCAAGTGGTATGCCCCCTTGCCCGCCAGACCAGTTATTTTGTAGGGTCCTTCCCAATTTGCCCCTAGTTTGCCTTCACCTAGCACCAGGGTATTGCCCATGACTTTCCTCAAGACCCAATCACCTACTTTGAACGGTCTGGGGTGCACTGTTTTGTTGTATTTTCTTGAGAGCTCTTGTTGGTAGGCGGCCACATAGATGAGAGCCTTTGCCCGGCGCTCTTCCACAAGGTCCAATTCCAGGGCGATGGCTTCAGCGTTCAGCTCGGGCTCAAAATTTTCACTTCTGATGGTTGGCATTCCAACTTCCAAATGTATGACCACCTCCATGCCATATGCCAAAGCAAAAGGGGTTTCCCCGGTAGATCTTCGCGGGGTTGTTTAGTATGCCCAAAGGACGTTGGGGAGTTCCTCAACCCATTTCCCCATGGCTTTTTCAAGCCTTTCTTCAGCCCATCAAGAATGGTCTTGTTTAATGCCTCAGCTTGACCATTGGACTGCGGGTAAGCCGGAGTAGAGTTGTAGAATTCAATCTTCAAGTCTTCACAAAATCCTCTGAAAAGGCGTCCGTCAAATTGGGTGTCGTTGTCAGAGATCAGAATTTTGGAGACGCCAAACCGCGTTACCACATTCTGCCAGACAAATCGCTTGACGTCTTTCTCCTTGATCGTTGCCAAAGGCTCTGCTTCAACCCATTTGGTGAAGTAGTCTGTGGCCGCGATGAAAAACTTTCGGTTGCCTAGTGCAGTTGGGAGTGGCCCCACTATATCTAGCCCCCACATCGCAAAGGGCCAAGGGCTGGTGAGGGGAAGAAATTCCCTGGCCGGCTGGTGGATCTGGTGGGCAAACTTCTGGCACTTCTCGCACTTGCGAACATACTTCTGCGCGTCGGCTTGCATACACGACCACCAGTAGCCCTGCGAAATAGCTCGGTAGGCCAAAGATCTACCCCCTATGTGACTGCCACAGATGCCTTAGTGAATTTCGTACAGGAAGGCTTCCACACTGCTCGGGTGCACACACTTCAGGTAGGGACTGGTGAAAGACTTCTTGTATAAAGCGCCAGATGGAGAGAGCCAAAACCGCTTTGACTTCACCCACACTTTATGTGCTACCTTCTTGTCTGCTGGAAGGGTCCGGTCTTTGAGAAAAATGATGATTGGATCTATCCAAGAAGGACCTAGCTCGACGCAGAGTACTTCTGTCTGTCCAGTTTTCTCAATGCTGGGCCTCGGAATGAATTCAATCAAAAGAGGGTTGGGAGATGAGCTGTCAACCATAGAAGCAAGGCTGGCCAACTCATCTGCTCGGCTGTTTTCTTCTCGGCCGATCTGATGGACCCTGATCGCCTGAAATCGCTTGATGTGGTCCCTAACCAGAGCTTGGTACTCCATCATTCGGTCATTCTTTGCTTCGTAAACCCCAGAAACTTGGTTAACTATAAGCTAGGAATCACTATAAACCATTAGCTCGGATGCTTGCATCTGAAGCGCGCTCTTGAGCCCGGCCAAGAGCGCCTCATACTCGGCCTCATTGTTGGATGCTAAGAAGCCAAGGGTGATAGATTGTTCAATAGTCAGTCCGTCTGGCGAAATCAGAACTATGCCCAGCTCGGCACCATGACAGTTCGAGGCTCCATCAACAAAAAGTTTCCACATTTCGCCAACAAAGAGCTTCCAACACTCTGAGGGGTCCTGAGAAGCTTGAAGGTTGATGGGATCACGGTTGCTCGGCTGTTCGGCTTCCAGTTTCGTGTTGAGCGGTTCCACTTCAGCCCCCCTTGGTGATTCGACACCAGACTCAGCAAGTTGATCCATAATGCCTATGTCCGTAGGCGAATCGCCAGGTTGCGGTATTATGCCAGCCGCAGGCTCTGTGCTGAGCGGTTCCATTTCTTCCCCCATCGGTGACGCGGTACCGGACAGAGCAGGTTGGTCGGTGATACCCAACTCCATCATCGCATCGCCGGGCTGTAGTATCGTATTAACTGAAGGTGTCTCGATGGGGCACGCAAGTTCCGTGTCGCCAACACCGCCAAGCTGTGGTATTTCGGTCAGGCTTGCATTCACCTCTTCATCTGCCGTGGCAATATCGACTGGGCATACTAGATGAGTTCCGGGTAAGAATTCAGCAACGAAGTCGACCAAAGTCTGGGCTTTTATGGCAGTGCGCGGCTGGAACTTGACATCAAATTGTCCCAACTTGACCGCCCACTTAAGAATTCGACCGGAGAAGTCCGCCCGCTCGAATAAAGCTTTGAGGGGGAATTCGGTCAGAATGATTATTGTATGTACATGGAAATAGTGCGCCAACTTCCTTGAGGCCATCATTAATGCCAACGCAAGTTTTTCCAGCGACAAGTATCTCGACTCTGCCGGTAACAAGGTTTTGCTGACGTAGAAGATAGGGAGGTGCTTGATTCCTTCCGACCGGACAAGCACTGTACTGACTGCATGCTGTGAAATGGCCAGATAAAGGTAAAGTTCTTTGCCAGGCTTCGGTGTTACCAACAGTGGCGCCAAAGACAGATACACTTTGAGCTCGGCCAAAGCTCGGTCACACTCTTCATCCCACGAGAACTTTGACTTCAATGCTTGAAAGAAAGGACGGCAGCGATCTGATGACCGACTTATAAATCAATTAAGTGCGGCGGCCATTCCGGCCATATGCTGCACGTCTTTAGCCGAGCTAGGCTGCTTCAATTCTTGTATGGCTCTGATCTGTGTGGGGTCTGCTTCGATGCCTCGGTTCGTGACTAGGAAGCCTAAGAATTTTTCGGATCCCACACCAAAGGCACACTTAGACGCATTCAGGCGTAGCTTGTGTTTTTTGACAATGGCGAACATCTCGGCTAAGTCGGACAAGTGGTCTGCTTGATGCTGGCTTTTAACCACCATATCATTAATGTAAGCCTCCATTGTCTGGCCCAGCAAAGGAGCAGACATCTTAGTCACCATTCTTTTGAAAGTCGCCCTGGCGTTCTTCAAACCAAAAGGCATAACTCGATAACAGAAGAGTCCCCTTGGTGTAGTGAATGAGGTGATCTCTCGGTCCGGGCCATGCATGGCAATCTGATGGTAGCCGCGATAGGCATCCAAGAAACTGAGTCTGTTATGTCTAGCCATTAAATCCACAAGCTGGTCAATTCTAGGCAGAGGGAAGCTGTCTTTCGGGCAGGCTCGGTTGATGGTCTTGTAATCCACATAGACTCGCCACTTCCCATTTTTCTTGGGCACCACGACCATGTTTGAAATCCACCGAGGGTAGTGCACTTCTTGAATTGCGCGTGCCTCAAGCAAGTTCTTCATTTAATCTACAACTACCTCGGCGTGATGCAGCACCGATCTCCTGATTCGCTGAATGACCGGTTTGGCTCCGGGGAAGACGTTGAGGTGATGGCAAATAAAACTCGGATCGAGGTTGGGCATGTCGTAAGGCGACCATGCAAAGACTTCGATATTAGCCATCAAAAACTCAACCATCTCAGTTCTTTCTTGGGCGGTAAGGCTTGAGCCGAGCAAGAAGAACTTATCCGGATTCTCTGTATCAATTCGCACTTCCACCAATTTCTCAACGACTTTGTCCTCGGCCTTAGTACCCACATCATCAAGGACTCCCCGGTCTTCCAGTCCTTCAATCATTTGGACAAAGCCCTTGGCAACCCGGCTCCCGTTCACTGCCACAAAACATTGCTTCGACATGACTTGATCGCCCCAAATCTCCTCAATTGCCCCCATAGCCGAGGGGAATCTCATTACCTAGTGGTAGGTTAACGCCATGGCTTGCATAGCGTGAAGCCATCCTCTTTCAAGGATCAGGTCATAAGTAGATGGCACCTGCAACACCCAGAACTCCACCTGTTTAACCACGGATCCCGCTTTGACTGGCAGGATAATCTTCCCCAAAGGCCACTCCGGTTGTGAGTTGAAATCAACCAGTGGCGAAGTTGCCGGAGCCAAATCTGTATCCTGGAGCTTGAGCTGTTTGAATGCGTCGTAATACATGATCTCGACCGAGCTTCCCTGATCGATCAAGATCCGTTTGACATCGAATTCTTTGACGCGGAGTGTAACCACTAGGGCATCGTTGTGCGGCGTCTGAATGCGCTCTAGGTCCCTTGAAGAGAAACTGATCACATATTTCTCTTCGGTCTTCCCCTTCTTGATCGCAGGCTGAACCGACAAAACCTTCCTCATGTGTTCTGCCTTCTTGATCATACCGCGGAGCTCGCATACACGCGCCGGTTCCACTATGCCGTGGATGACATTAACAACCCCTTGTGGAGGCGCATCCCGGTCATCCGGTCCCCGCGGATCAACCGGAGCTTGATTTGCCTTCACGCCTCTATCAATGTAAAGGTCCAGGTGTCCAGCTGCGACTAGCTCTTCTAAGTGTTGCTTCAAAGGCAAACAGTCTTCTGTCCGGTGGCCGCGCTCCCGGTGAAACGTGCAATGGTACTGCGGATTGAAGCCCTTCTGTCCGTCGCCCAACTTAACAGGAAACCGGACATACTCCTCGTTACGGATTTCACTAAGTATGCGATAGATTGGAATCTTAAAGACCGTGGTGATACCTGTCCTAGCCTTCAACCTTCTGTTTGCATCGGCTACGTCATCCCGGGGGTAGTCATCCTTGTCATTCCGACATCCCCTACCCCGATTTTTACGATTTGAGCCACGGTCCGATTCTTCAGCGCGGTCATTTGAACGACTGGACTCTTGTCCGACCGCGTGCACTTTGCCAGCCGACCTTTTGTCCGTTGCTACCGGAGTTGCCTTCACGGTAGATGCTGACGCATCATCCTCCACTCAGATGTTCTCATTGATGCGCTGCATTAGCTGGCCCATGGATGTCGGCTGGTGCATGGTAAGCGAGTCCCGCAGTCTATGTCCGACCGGGAGACCACGCTTGTATTGTGTGATTGCAAGGTTGACTGGGCAATCCAAGATCTCGTTGAAGGTCTCCCAATATCTGGAGTTGTATACCTTCAATGTGTCGCTCGGTTCCATCTTGACACTCAGTAGGTGATCAACTTCCTTTGGTGTTTTGGTGTTAGTTTTGAAGCGCGTCACAAAGGCTTCGGCCAACTACTGCCACCTTTCAATGCTCCCCTCCGGCAGCCACTCGAACCATTTCAAATCCAACTCGCCCAAACTCGACAGGAAGATCAAGCACATAAGAGCATCATTCCGCCTATGTCCGGCCATGACCTGTCGGAAATGACTTACATGCATATACGGGTCGGTTTTCTGTCGTAGAGTGTGAACTTTGGCTGGTGGAAGCCCGCCGGAAGCGGTGCTGTCTCTATATCCACGGAAAATGGAGTGGCACTCAGCCTCGCCAAGTCTGTGTCTACAAGGAGAGGCGCGGCTGGGCGGGGTGAAGGCATTCCGACCCCCTCGCTGGCGTAAACCCCATAGGATAGCCGCTGGAACGCCAACACCCTCTGAGCCTCTCGCCGGCGAGCCCGTTCCTTCAAAACTACCCGCAAATCCTCTGAACGAGCGGAATAAGAGTACCTCGACGTCGTCACCGGACATGAGGGCTGGTAAGTGCTATCTTGCGCGTTGGATTTCTCTACATGCACGTCGGAATCTTCAACCTTGTAACTTCTGGTGATAGAAATGGAAGGAGTGTGCCGCTGACTCTGACTGCCTGAACGGCAGGGTTGGGTGCGTTCACTGTGGTCTCCCCCTCCAGTTACACCCTTCCCTTTGACATGCCGCTTCAGCTCCTCCATCTCCGCCGCCATTCGCCGGATGACGGCGTCCTAGTCCCTTAGCTTGTGTTCTAGACATCTGGCGTGCGATTCTCTCTGCCGCCGATGACTGTCTGGACTCCGTGAATGACCATAACTTCTTTCGCGCTTATCCCGCGCGTCACTTGAGTGTCCTGCTGGAGAAGTCTCCAGGTCCGCCATCGGAGAAATGATGGTGGGATGTCCTTCTCTCCATCTGCCCGACTCCGGGGTAACTCCGTCGACGGTGGACAGCAGAATCTCTTCGTTGTTCGCCATGGACGACGATCAGATGAGCCTGGAAGACAAGGTTTTGTTTGCAAAGTTTCCACAGACGGCGCCAATTGTGCGGGGAGCAAATATTCAGGCAAACCCGCACTCCTTTCTTCTAAGCTTCTGTCTGTCCGATGGACCTGCGAGCACAACGGCGGTGAGCTACCCGGCGGTGTGTGGCTGGAAAACCCCTCCGACGATCAGGTTAGACACACATACAGGGATAGAGAGAGAGAGAGAGGACTGAGTTGTGTTTAGTGTTTATCTCACCAAAATGTCATATGTCTAGTATGGGGGGCGCAGACTCGCTTATATACCTTCTGCGCCCTAAATTTACTCCCATTAGTCTCTCGACACGGGGTATTGCTATCCCATCTGTCAGCACAAATCTTGCTGAACATCACCTAACCCAACTGCCAGCCTACTCTACTGGGAGCTCGGCAGCCGAATTGTAGCATTTCGGCTGCCAACGGCCATGCCGCACTTCAAGCCCAAGTGTTTCAATAGCCAAGCTCATTGAGGACCGAGCTCGGTTGCATCCCGACATAGCCGAGCTCGGGACAACTCATACTAGTTTGCCACCGGCCTTCTTGCCGAGCTAACTCATGAACCATAGAACATCCACGCCTTGCCTGGCGCCGGTCATCTCACTTGACTGGCTTCTACAACATGAAGCCACGTAGCTCAGTCCGACCACACCTTGCCTTAACCGAGCAAAACCTTTCAAGATAGGCCCGTTTCACCGCGGCCCAAACTTGTTCAGCCCAAATCTGCCCGACCATTACCACGGCCCAAACCAGACCATAAATCTCCCTCTCAGGCATCTTGGAGTTCCTTTTGGGCCTCGGCCATCTTTTCTTCAGCCTCTTTCTTCTGGGCCACCGTATTGATGGCGTTAGCAGCATCTGCCTTTTCCTCGGCCACGTCTTTGGCTTTAATAGCCGCCACAGCCTGGTCGGACAAAGTCTTCATTTTTGCCTCGGGCCTTTTGATGGCCTTCTGTAGACTAGCAACCTCCCTAGTCTTGTCGGCCAACTTCTTCTTTGTCTCAAAAAATTGCATTGAGAAGGAGTGGGCGTGCTGGATCGCCTGAAGAAAAATGGACAAAGTAGAAGTTATTAGAAAATTCTCTAAGTATAAAAAGAAACAGAAAGAAAAATACCAAGTATATAGAGCTTACTTGAACGGAATGCTGCACCATCAGAGCAAAATTTTCATATTCGCTCATCTGAGCATTACGATTAAGATCTTCAGGCAACGGCAAGGTGATAGGAAGGGCAACGCCGACCTCAATGTTGTTGGCGCTATCACCAGCCTTAACCGGCTTGTCGTCGATTGTAATTGGCGGGGCCCAGGGGGAATCATGTTTTAATGACCCCGAGGTGGTCGCAGAGGACGACCTCGGCCTCTTTGATATGGTAGATTCGGATGGTTGGGCCTCGGCGGGCCTTTTCTCGGCAGCAGAATGGGTCTTATCACTCTCAGCTAATTTTGAAATTGGCAAGGTGTCCTCAGTATCAATCTGAGTCACCGTTGCCTTTGGCTAAGCCTTCTTCTGCCTTTTTTTGTTTCGGCTTGGTTTGAGGTTGGGATGATGCTGGTTGAGCGTCGACAGTGGATGGGATGTCAGCCAAGAGGTCTTCAGTGACTGCTTTCTGGCGGCCCATCTTAGCAGCAAAAATAGTTCGGCGTCGTCGTCGGCGTTGAGATGGTGGGATCAATTGTGGAGCTGAGGTGAATGGCTGCTCTGCTGGATCAAAGGTCGATCCTTGATCTGGCCGAGATGAGGAGGTTGTTGGAGGAGTTGTAGCGGAAGGGGGAGAATGGCTTTTCTTCCTCTTTAGGACGTCGGGAAGTACCGACTTATAGGACGGGATGAAGTTGAGTACCAAAAGGGCTCTACGCTTGTGGACTGGCAGATTCAATAGCTTCTTCAAACCTTTGCTGGGGAAAAAGGACTTGCGGAAGCCTTTTTCTTGTTGGGGAAGAGCTGCAAGAAAAACAAACATTAGAACAAACAAAGTATTGAAGACTTTAAAAAATAAGTAAGTATAAACATTGAGCTCTTACCATTACCATCTACAAAAACTGTTCGAGGAAGAGGGTAGAGGTGGAGGTCCTCATCTGGAGCGAACTCCCAGTTTCCCGAGATAATGAAGTAATCATCTCCGGCTCCCTTGTTGGAGTCTGGGAGTCGGCGTTGAGTTGGTGGGATTAGTTGTGGAGCTGAGGTGGATAGCTGCTCTACTGGATCAGAGGTCGATCCTTGATTTGGCCGAGATGAGGAGGCTGTTGGAAGAGTTGTGGCGGAAGGGGGAGAATGGCTTTTCTTCCTCTTTGGGACGTCGGGAAGTACTGACTTGTAGGACGTGATGAAGTTGAGTACCAAAGGGGCTCTGCGCTTGTGAACTAGCAGATCCAATAGCTTCTTCAAACCTTTGCTGGGGAAAAAGGACTTGCGGAAGCCTTTTTCTGGTTGGGGAAGAGTTGCAAGAAAAACAAACATTAGAACAAACGAAGTATTGAAGACTTTAAAAAACAAGTAAGTATAAACATTGGGCTCTTACCATTACCCTCTACTAAAACTGTTCGAGGAAGAGGGTAGAGGTGGAGGTCCTCATCTGGAGTGAACTCCCAGTTCCCCGAGATAATGAAGTAATCATCTCCGGCTCCCTTGTTGGAGTCTGGGGGTCGGTGTTAAGATGGTGGGATCGGTTGTGGAGCTGAGGTGGATGACTGCCCTGTTGGATCAGAGGTCGATCCTTGATCTGGCCGAGATGAGGAAGTTGTTGGAGGAGTTGTGGCAGAAGGGGGAGAATGGCTTTTCTGAATGGCTTTTCTTCCTCTTTGGGACATCGGAAAGTACCGACTTGTACGACGTGATGAAGTTGAGTACCAAAGGGTCTCTGCGCTTGTGGACTGGCAGATCCAATAGCTTCTTCAAACCTTTGCTGGGGAAAAAGGACTTGTGGAAGCCTTTTTCTGGTTGGGGAAGAGCTGCAAGAAAAACAAACATTAGAACAAATGAAGTATTGAAGACTTTAAAAAAACAAGTAAGTATAAATATTGGGCTCTTGCCATTACCCTCTACAAAAACTATTCGAGGAAGAGGGTAGAGGTGGAGGTCCTTATCTGGAGCGAACTCCCAGTTCCTCGAGATAATGAAGTAATCATCCCCAGCTCTCTTGTTGGAGTCTGGGAGGTTGGCAACAATTTTGTACTCGGTAGACCTCGGTTTAAGGTAGTAAATATAACCTTTCTCTAATTTGAGGCCACACATGGTGTAGCAGTATTGGATGTCGGCTAGGTAACCCTAGCATTCTCCTGTTTGTCTAAGGCTATTATACCGTTAATGACTCGGTAGGAATTGATGGCGAGCTGCATTGGGTTCAATTTATAGTAATGAAGTATCTCACGGAAGAGGATGTTGAGTGGGAGCCTAAGATCGCACCCAATAAAAGCAATAATAGGAAAGAGCATAGAATCAATTGTGGGCATGATGGAGTCATCTTCCCCAGCCAATCTAAGGTGAACGTCGGCTGGAATGGAGAACTCCCGCCTAAAGTATTCTAATTTGGTCAGGGTGTCTACCCTATGCTTCCACATATCCATGACGTCGGCTTAAGGGAAGGTATATAAATTGGAAATAAAGTGTTTCATAAAGGCTTAGAAGACCTTGGCAAAACCTAAAGTTCACGTTGGGATAAGAATTTGTGGAAATCAGAGGGGGATTCGTTACAGTTTTCCCTAAGATTCGTGTGTTCTAGGGAAAAACTCAAACCTAAGTCTAAGCAAACGAAGATTGAAGGC
The DNA here is from genome assembly GCF_055761805.1 of Camellia sinensis. Lineage (NCBI taxonomy): Eukaryota > Viridiplantae > Streptophyta > Magnoliopsida > Ericales > Theaceae > Camellia > Camellia sinensis. The sequence goes on from NC_138970.1 coordinate 60,658,483, forward strand.
AAGAATCTGGAGAAAATACAGAAAACACAAACGAGAGCAATGATTCAGAATCAAGGATAGTGGTGAATCATCAAGAACACTGTGACAGAGTGTGTATAAGGGTGCAAGGCAAAGAATAGAGGCAAAAAGATCAACATATATATTTGTAATAAAAAATATGAATGAAACCACAGTAACGAAACACAAATACAAACAGAATTCAAAGAGAAACCAAGAACTGGAAACCAGGAGGGAACAAAAGCTTACCAGAGAAGTGAAGCCGGTGTTGAAGACGCCGGAGTCAGGGGGCAGTTACAATCAGAAGAGGACAGTGGAAGCTTCACCGGAGAAGAGGAATGAAAGCTGTTACAGAGCTTGAAAATCTGGAAACAATGGCATATTTTGGAGAGAGAAGTTAGAGAGAGAAAGAGTTGGGAGCTTGAGAACGAGGATGCAAAAGTGAAGAGACAGAGAGAGAGAATTGATTTTGATCAAAACGCGGAAGAATGGCGGCGAAACACCATCAATGACCCTATAACAACGTATTTGTCAGACGGCGCATGCAGGCGCGAGACGACTTACAAGCGCGTATCGAACACGGTCCAGTGAGGGACAAACGCGTGGCAGAAATGGTTGATTTATTTTGCGTGACAGCTCATACGCATGATAAAACTCTTGGAATTCTTGGTTTAATAAAGCAATGAACTCGGCTGATAGGAAGATCTCGACTAAATAACTCAAATGAACTAGGTTATTGGTTCTAAAAACTTTGATGAGACAGACTACAGGACCTGGATATGTGAAGCCGATGTATTATGACCTCGGTAAATGGATAATATAGCAAGATAGTCGACATGCACGATATAGGTTCCATCACCTCAAGATGCCGAGGTAATAGAACCTAGGAGGCAGTTATGGGGATATATTTTCTGAGTACCAACACGTGGCCAAAGTGACGCCGACGTGTCAGTCGGGGTGCCACGTGTCCTGGTCGCGATGCCGAGGTGATCTCGGCTAGGCCTAGGTTTTCTCCAAAGATATCGGAGTCAGGGATAAGCGGATAAGGGACAAGAGTCCTAGAATGAGGAAAGACTTCAGCCTAGATAAGGATAAAGCTCTTAGGGAGTTTATCTTTATCTATTGGAGAGTCCAAGATAAGTACTGAGTAGGAGTCCATTGAAGCTAGGCTTCTATTGGGACTAGGATTGTGTTGGCTATAAAAGAGAGGCACCCCCTTTGGGTCTAAGGTACGCAATTTGTACTCTGAACAGTGAATTGAGCACTTTTTCTATCTTTGAGAGATAACTGACTTGATCATCGGAGTGCCCCCGAGTAGACGAACCACCGTCGGAATCTCTTCTTTTTGTTGCAGGTCATTCAGACGCTATCTATTCTGTCAGTGCTCTCCAGTTGAATACTGAGTTGGGAATGTGGTCAGAAATTCACTCACACATTGTGTGAGTGAATAAGTCATTTATAAAAATCTGAATAACAAATTTCTAGAGCAGGTGCAAGAATAAGTCATTTATAAAAATACCTCTAGAGCCGTTCAAAGTGTGTTGTATATTTATGTAAATATCTTTTTAAAATTATTTTTAGTTTTCATGCTTGATTGTTTGTTAAAGGAAATAATGCTCACTTGGACTATCTCTAATAGTTTACCAAATGATTCATTACATTAAAATTTGATGAAAAAATTCACTTTTTGCTACTCCAACTCATCACCAAATCTCTCATCAAAGTGATGATGGATGTATCTTTCATCAAATCACTATTCATAGTCGTTTGATTTTCATCACCAGATGTCCCCTGGATGAACATCTAAAATCAAAATTTTGTAAAAAAAATTACTTTAGCCGATTGACCGACCGAACATCCACTCGATTGACTGGTGATTTGATGAAGCTTTAAAAATTTCCGTTTGAACACTTGATAATAAATGAAATTTTTACTCAAACTTAATAATAATATAAATAAATAAATAAAAAAGATGAACCGTTAGAGATACACTTAGGCCAAGTTTGGGAAGACTAAATAAGTGTACTTTTTGACTTTTCTTGTATTATGTGTAGAAAAAGTAGAGAAGAGATGTTGATTGATGTGACCCAAAAAAAATAAAAAGATGAAATAAGTGCACTTTTTTAATTTAGCCAAACTTGACCTTAGTTGTTGCAAAGAAAGTGCAGAGAATACAATAAAAATGTATGAAGAAAGCTTTGGCCTTATACATATATATATATATAGAGGTGTAAATTTGGCTCGCAGCTGTGGGCAGCCCGGAGCCCTCCTGCGGCCTGGGATAGGTTAGATCTGAGTTGGATTGGAGATCACTACTCGCACATTTGAGTTCACCATTCACAAATCTCTCCATCTGCTCAAACAACGATATTGTTTATCCAGTCAGGTACTCACCAACGACGACGACACATCAGATTTGAGTGGGAGAAAGAGACAATGGGTCTGGTGGCGGTGGTGTGACAATGGAGCTGGATTTCTAGCAGTGGAGCTGGGGGCGTCGATGACGTTAATGGAAATGACGGTGGCGGATTGAAGGCGACTAGCAAATTGAGAAAGAGGGAGGCCGAATAACCATCATGGTAGTTACGGCAATCACAGATCTGCGAATTAGACTTCTCTCACTCTCAATAATTTCTATTTTCTTAAAAACCAAGACATCTTATTTTATTTCATTTGATCGTTTTGTAATCTGTTTCAAAAATCTATTACATGTCTTTCATTTGATCCTTTTCTTATGATTTGAACAAACACATGCTTTTTTGATGGCTTCTTGCCTTCAGTGTCTCAAATTTCGTTTATGTGGAGAGAGATGAAGAGAGAGGGGATGAGAGAGAAAGAGGAGAAGTAATATATGTATGGGTGGATAGTTTCGTCATTTTGTAGGAATTTGTTTTCAAGGACAAAGTATTTAAGAATATAAATTTTTGAGATGATTTGTAATTCTTTTTAGTTGAATAAATGAGTTTGAGAGAAAATTTGATTAATTAATATGTACAATGTGAGAGAATTAAAAAGGAAAGAGGAGAAATGAGAGAGAAAAATTAATTAATTAATTTATTAATAAATAAATAAATAAGAGAAAGAGAGAGGAGAGAGAAAAGAATAATTTTAAAAATTGATTAACTAAACATATTTTTTGATTTTGGTTTTTTCAGAAGTTATATATCACTAAAAATGAAGCTCTATACATTTGGCAATGAAAAAGAAATTAAAATATCACATCACATGAGACTCACAATTTCTTAGGGATAATTATTCAGTATTCATAGGCCATGTTTGATTCACAATACTAATAGTGAGATATTAATAATCCTATCAAATTAGTGTGGTATTAATTATCCCACCCCTACCCTATTACTAATAATCCTACAAATTTGTTGGATTAATTATCCATTGGATTAATAGTCCTAAACCAAAATGTCAAAACAAACATAGGATGATTGGGCCCACGGATTAATAATCCTAATCCTATGCTTTAATCCTTCTAATCAAACATGCCCATAGAGTATGGATACGTGGTACATTATAAAGTTTTAATTGGTAGAGAGGGATATGAGCCCACAATTTATATGAGGAGGGGAAAGGAGAATTTTTGAACCCTCTAGCATTTTTGTTTAGTATTCCTAACATTGCCTCCGAAAACTTAAACCAAACGTTGAGTTTATGTTGCCACGTGTAACTCTGATTTCCACACCTCCAGGCCTCTCCTTCCTAAACTCCAAAAATCTCTCAATTGAAGAAGCCTCTGGTCCATTTATTCTTCAATGAGTAGAGTAGTAGTAGTAGCAATGGCTATTTCTCTCTCTGCAACCTTACCCTCCAAAACCACCTTCCAACCACACCCCAATCACCCTTCATCCCATATATTTCCCAAACAGTCTCCTCCATATAATCATAACCTCAGTTTCTCTCTCCTCCTCCGCCGCCCCAATCCGATCAAGAGAACCATCAATTTCTCGTCCTCTCAAAGCTCCATCACTGTCTCCGCTGTCTCTGGCTCTCCCGGCAAGTTCCATTTTCTCCTTCTTTCCTCTCTTCATTTACTTGTATGTGTTTATGTTCTTATATCTGTGACTATGAATTCATATTGTACATATACATAATACATGCTTGTATATATGTACTAGCGGTAAACCGTGCGATGTACGAAAAAATAGACTATATATATTTTGTGTGATAAATAAATCATCTTAATCTTAAATTATATCTTAATAGCGACAAGCCATAATATTAAGCCATCTAGGCAGATGTTAACAATAATTAACCTATAAAATTTTACAATAAAATTTGATATGTATAAAAAATTATTAATTATAAAAATTGTTGAGAATAATAGTATCACAATCACTTGATAACATAAATAACTTGTATCAAACTAAACAAAACATTAAATGAGAGAAATTCTATAAGCTCAGAAAAGTTATCATAAATTTACTTGGACTTTTAAATCAGTGGTGTTTATTATTATTGTGGGATCAAATTATGAATAAATATCAACTTTTAATTATAATTTATAAGTAGTTTTTAAAAAATTTAATCTAAGTTTGTTGCCTTGCTTATAAAAAGAACTTCTCAAACAAATCATTAATTGATTATATTAGCAACTCTCTATCTTTGATTTCCTCAATCAATGACACACTCATATCATATCAAAGTGTAATTCATTCTCTATAGTTTGAATAATACTTGCATAGTTCCTACGTCATTTTAAAAAAATTAATCAAGATAAGAATGTTACAGTATTAGAAAAATTATATAAGAGAGTAGTTTTAATCCATTTTATTTATAAAAAAATGATAAAAAATTATTTGAATTGTACTTGAAAAAATATAACAAATGATAGCTTTAATCATTATATATCCAAAAAAAAATTATATCGCTTACTCAACAAAAAAATGGTCAAATACAAATAGAGTCATGAACATTGAATTAAATCATATGGGCTCTAAATTTATAGTATAATCTAGCAAATCAACTAATAATAACATAGAGATATTGACAAATATGTAGTACTTCCCTATCATCTTTGTATTATATTCATTAATTTCATATATTATATGAAAGTTTTATTCGTCTCGATCCTTCAATAAAATAAGGATTAAGAAAACAAATTTGATAAAAAATTGATTCTAAACTTAATTATTGAAAAAACAAAAATTTCAAAGAGAGAATTTAGAGATGAGATTGAAGAAATACTATAACGAATGACAGCCTTAAAAAAAAAAAAAACATAACAATGATCTAATGCAAATTATTTTTAATAACTAATAGAAAGAATCTCAAATTATTACCTTTTATAAATATAGTGAAGAAAATTAATTTTGTGAGATTTTTGTGCTACCTTCTCCCATGTAGCTTTTATTATTTCATTATTAATACTATTCTCATTCAGAGCAATAATTTTTTTATTTTTTTTATAATCTTTATCATTTGGTAGATAATAATGAATAATAAAAATTATCAAAAGAAGGTTAAAAATTTAATAGGAGATAAGAAGTTATAGATAAGAGCATTTTATAAGATAAAAAATTTAAAATAAAAAAAGATAATATGTGATAGGAGAAAAAAAAAAAGAGTAAATCAAAATAAAGATTTAGATATATATGTTTTTGATAGATATATAGATTAACAAATCATATCTTTATCTAAATTTTATTATTTTAATTTTTTGAAAATCAATTATTTAATCTTTATCTTTATTTGTAGGCCACGAAATTAATCTTTATAAATTATTTATCAATTTTTATATGTTTATTTATCTATAAGTCATGAAATTATTATTTTTAAATAATTTTTAAAATTTTTATCTTTATGTATAGGTCATGAAATAAATTTTCATAAATTATTTATGAATTTTATATGTTTATCTATAATGAAATTAATTAAAGTACGAAATGAGGGGAAAAAAAAAGAGAGTAATTTTGTTTTTAAAAAAAAAAAATCAATTATTTAATCTTTATCTTTATTTGTAGGCCATGAAATTAATTTTTATAAGTTATTTATCAACTTTTATTTGTTTATTTATGGGAAGAAATTTTAAATTATCTATAAGTTATGAAATTAATTTTTTTTAAATTAATTGTTTATTTTTTATCTTTATCTGTAGATTATAAAATTAATTTTCAGTTTTTATATGTTTATCTATATGGAGGAATTTTGAAATTCAAATATTTATCCATAAGTAATGAAATTAATTTTAATTTTAATTAATCAAACAAATAAAAAATGAAGAAAAATAGAAAACATGAAAGACAATCAAAGAAGGTTGCCACGTATGAAAGAGAGTGTTTTAAAATTATGAGAATTTAAGAATAAATATTTGGAGGCTTTTGATAAAACAACTACATTTGGTTATATATATAGTATAGATGTACGGGTTGTAGGTGCAAACGCAATTCATTTGCAATTGGGCGAACTGGGCGGATACATTTGACAATGAATTTTGAATATTATTTTAAATAAGGATGAATAATTGAAGACACCGTTTTCTTTGTTTAATTTTAAATGTAAAGTCATCAATTTGATAAAATATAAATTCGTTTTATAAAAATAAATGTCACAAAAGATATTTTTAAATTTTCAAAAATTATTTCTACCCATCAAAGATAAAATTATATAAAAATCTTAAATTTTTTACATTTTTAATTTTTTTTATCAAATTAATTTTTAGTATGTGCTTGAATGATGATCATGTAATGAGTGATTTTTTTAATGATGTTTTTGAATGGTTCTCATATAATAGATGGTTGTTTTTTCTGTTGTTATTAAATATTTTTAAATGGTTATCATGTAATTGATAATTATTAGGCTTTTAATGTGTAATCGATATGTTTAACATATGAAATACTTTTTGTTTTGGATTTTTTTATTTAATTCATTGATTTAATAATGATATCAAAGTGCCACCATGTTTGACTTGAGTTTTTTAAGACTATTTTAGATTATTTTTTTTTGAAAAAATGAAAATTAATTTAACGAAAGTAAATATTAATTTTTTTTTTTAATTTTATAAAATTATTTCCACCCCCAAAAAGATAAAATTATATAAAAATAATGTGTTTTTAAATTTTTTTCACCAATTAATTTTTAGTTTCTTGGAAAATTTTATAAAAATAGATTCTAAAAATCAAACCAAACAAAACTTTATAACTAAGAAAGTACCAACATTATTTATTAGAAAAAAGGTCATTACATTTCAAATAAGATACAATTTCAAATAAGATACAAGTTAACTAATACAAAATAAATTATATGAAAATTTTGTCCTTAAAATTGAGAATTTTTCGTTTGCAAAAGAAACATTTTTGATTGTCCTTATTTGAAACAAGATTCAAAATTCAGGGTCAAATATATCATAATTGAAAGGTTAGGGGTCAAAGTGACTAGTAGTGTAATTCTCAATTTGCAATTTTATATTTAAATTTTTTTGAGGATTTGATGAATGAAGGAAATGGTTAAATTTGAAAACTCTTTGCACTATTTACCAGAGCAGTTAACAATATAGGTATTCTCGATATAAAATTACAAAAAAATTGTGATAAAACTTTAAAACTATTGTGAGTTGAAGGTAATGGGTGTACTATTAAAAGTTGTGTAAGTTATAAATTTTGAAATTGGCAGTTACATGGGGGAAATTTAGTGGGTGTTCGTTTTTTTTTTTTTAAGAGTTAAAAAGAAGAAGTTAATAATGGCCCTGTTTGGGAAGTGAAATTTTAGGTTTTTTGGGCAAAAATTCACAAAAAGATAAAATGAGCTACAATAACCAATAAGACAAAATGTCACATCAAACCTATAATCATTTCACTTTTTCTCTCACAAACATCACATCCAAATACAAAAAAATCCAATCATTTTTTTAAACACAAAAATTTTAACCTACTAAAATAGCAACTTTCCATACACCAACAATGTGTTTGGAAAGTTGTTAAGAAAACTGTTTTTTTTGTAAGTGAAAAAGTGGACACGACATTTGACTTTTGACATTTCATTTTTTTTAAATGATATTTATTTTTTCGACTCCTTTAGTCAAAATCTGTTTTTTATTTATTTATTTTATTTTATTTTTATTTTTTTTTAGCATGACACAACTTCAAAAGGGTGTTCACGTCAAATTGGTTGTACATTTTATATAATAGTATAGTATAGATATGCAATGCAGAGCTAGAATTAAACTAGAGTGGAAAAGTTTATGGTTGGTTTGGTTAGGGTCAGTTGCAAGTTTTGGTTTGGGTTGTAATCATAGTTCCACCTTATTTATTAACAATTTTCCAAATGCTCGTTATAAAATAAAACTAAGCAATCAAAGAGGCCTCGATATTGCACGCTCAAAATTTATTTTTAAAAAAATACAAAATAAATTAATAATAATCGAGTATAACAAACATGAAGGAATTAATGAATAAAACCGATGGAGGAACCATAAACATTGCTACTCAGCCGATAATACATGATCTAGTAAATGAATCAGTTACATATGTTAAACAACCTATTTGAATTTGGTTTGGGAATTTTATCAAACATCTGGTGTGTTAGTTTAAAAAATGTGTGCATCTGTCTGTGTGTACGAGTTTGGTGTCTGATGAAATGAGAGAGGGGGTAGAGAAACAAATCAGAGAGTAGTAGTATATAAAGGGGGATTTTCCAGCAAAATAAACATTTAGAGGGGGCAAATCGCAAGGATTTTGTTGAAAAAGGAAAAAGTGGATAAAAAAGATTTGGGGGGCAAATTGAAAATATATTTCTATAAATGTAGGTGGTGCTTCAATGTGTTATTTATTGTGTGATTGGATTTCTTGATGTGAAACAGGAATTGCATCTTCTGAGGTGAGTGAAGACACCACAAGCTTATTGGATACAGTACAAGTGTTTGATTTGAATGGGAATGGTGTACCAATTTCTGATTTGTGGAAAGATAGGAAAGCGGTCGTTGCATTTGCTCGTCATTTCGGGTACTTTTTAGCATAACTCATATAATGCGTGGTATATCAAATTTAGCTGATCACCTGTCTGCTTATATGTGTTTTTGCAGATGTGTTCTTTGTCGCAAACGTGCTGATTATCTTGCTGCAAAGAAGGTAATGATAGATTACAACCCCACCTATTCGATAAAATTGCTAGAGCATTGATGGAGCACATTTTGTGTGTATCATCAAAATATAGTGAAGTTTTCCTGATGATGAAGATACAATTCATTTTACTCCCTTGGTAATTAGACCAAGTTTACCATAAATACAAAAGATATGCATGTTTTGTGCAAGCTTTTGGCAACATCTGGATTTTTGAAATTATAATTTGCTTAGTCTACAGGTGATTGATTTATTTTCATGGCACTTAGTCTATAAAGAAGTTTATTGCAGTAATGCATCTTCTGTTAACAGGATATAATGGATGCAGCCGGTGTGGCACTTGTTCTAATTGGACCAGGTAGCGTAGATCAGGTATGTGCCGATACGGTCTTAGAAGTGAGTTGGTGATGATAAATGTATCATTGAATTATCTCTTTCATACCCTGTTTATTTATTTATTTATTTTCCCAATTGCGTTTATTGTCTCCACCGAACTACTTACATCATCATGCAAATAGGTTCGGATTAGTTAATAACTATTGTAAATTTTTTTCCCCTCTAGGGAAAAGCATTCTCTGAGCAAACAAAATTCAAAGGAGGTATGCTTCATATAGATTGTCAATCTTTCAAATTTGAATTCTTGTATATCCAATGAGGTTATTTATAGGAAACAACCAAGAATGGATGTGATAACGGAAAACGACCATTCCACTTGCTTGTCAGTCATTAATTGCAATTACAACTCATACATATATATCTATATATACATCAATTTTTATGATGCAATGTACTTTTATGCTACTTAGAGCTTCACAAGCAAGCTAGCCAATACCTGCTTGTTATCACATAAGTTGGAAAAGGGCACTTTGAGGTTTCTCAAATTAACAGGGTCATATAGATATTTTTGACATATTATTGCATCATAATAACAAGATTTGTCTTTGGTCTCAGAAGTGTATGCAGATCCCAGCTACTCATCATACAAAGCGTTGAGATTTGTTTCTGGGGTTTCAACTACATTTACTCCTGGGGTATGTAAGGATTTTGTGCACCTATGTGTGTGTGTATGTGGATATCCACATGTAAAAACATAACTATAAAAATGTGAAGTTTGTGAGATATGTGTGTGTGTTCGTTCTTTCATATTTACTTTTTCAATATTCTAGGCAGGTCTGAAGATTATACAGGCATACATGGAAGGTTACCGACAGGACTGGGGCCTGTCCTTCGAAAAGGACACCAGGACAAGAGGCGGCTGGTATTGAACCATTTAATGAATCTATTGTCTTGATGTTATTCAATAGCCATCACTTTGCATAAGTTAGATTTTTAATCGTAGAAATGAATTACTTATCGAGAGAGAGAAATGTCTACATGAATTCGAAAGCCTTAAAATTTAGAAGTCCTAAAATACAAATATAGTAACAGCTTTGTTGATCATAACTTTCTCTAATCTTTCTGGTATTCGAAAAAGGAAATCAATCATTCAAACCTAAACAGCATAGACAATTTTCTTCAATATCTTTAGCCAAAGTTCCTTTTTCAACAGTAAGTGGCAATTTTTTTGTTTCTAGATGTAGGTATATACATCCATGTGACAGGGCGAGTCATCTCCCTGAGCCTACCATGTTAACATCTCAAACGACCTTGCATCCACAAGTCAAACTCATGAGGTGACATGTGGACCAAGAATCTCTCTCTCCACATGCTCCGCTCCAGGATTGAGCTAGGTCAACAGAGGATAGCACACACAATGCTCTAACCTTGAAGCCTAGGCAAAAAGACCAAGGCATCTTGAATTGGCTGAGTAAATCTCTGCCCTAACACGTCACCTTCTCTACTCGAGGATATGTGCACTCATAACTCAGTTAAGCAGCTCTTTGTCCAAGTGTCCCCTAGTCCCTCCAAGTATCTGAAGATTTAGAGAAGAGGAAGTGATAGGAAATAGGTTAGACCTCATTCCCTTTTATATTGATAATACTGAGTAATTATAGGAGTGCCATAAGGCATAAATTATGGGCCAGCCCATTACATCCATAAAGGGAAAAATAAATATAGAAAGAATAAAATATAACAAATTATTATTTCCTATTCTAACACTCCCTCTCAAACTGGTGCGAAGATATTTCTCATGCCTAGCTTGTTAAGAATGCCATGAAATGGTTTACTTCCTATGCCCTTGGTGAGAACATCTGCCAGTTGGCCCCAGTCTTCGCAAATGGAATACATATGGTGCTACTAGTGAGTTTTTTCTTAATGAAGTGCTTATCAATCTTCACATGCTTAGTCTTGTCATGTTGAACTGGATTATGAGCTATGTTGATTGCGACTTTGTTGTCACAGTACAATCTCATAGAATTGATCTGATGTATTCCCATGTCTCCCAATACTAGTCTAATCCATAGCAACTCACATACACTCTGGGCCATGGCCCGGAATTCTGTCTCAGCACTAGATCTAGCAACCACATTCTGTTTCTTACTTCGCCACGTGACTAGGTTGCCACCAACAAATGTGCAATATCCAAAAGTTGATCGTCTGTTAGTGACGGATCCAGCCCAATCCACATCAATGAATGCCTCTACACTGAGATGTCCATGTTTTGAGAAATAGAGACCCTTTTCAGGAGAAGCCTTCAGGTATCTCCAGATTCTCATAACTGCCTCTAAGTGGGAATTTCTTGGAGCATGCATAAACTGGCTAACCATGCTCACTATAATGGCAATGTCTGGACGAGAGTGAGATATGTATATGAGCTTACCCACTAGCCTCTGATATCTCCCGCTGTCCACTGGATCTCCCCCTTGATCCTTACTTAGTTTCTGGCCTGGTTCTAGAGGTGTATCACATGGTTTACCTCTAAGTATTCCAGTTTCCTTGAGCAAGTCAAGTAGATACTTCCTCTGGTATATGAAGATGCCATCTTTGGAACGAGCTACCTCAATGCCTAAAAAATACTTCAAATTGCCTAAGTCTTTGATTTCAAACTCCTTGGTTAAGTATTCCTTTAACCAAGGAATCTCTTTAACATCATCTCCTGTCAAAACAATATCATCAACATAGACAATAAGAGCTGTGGTCTTACCAAGTGAGGAGTGTTTCACAAATAAGATGTGATCAGCTTGACTTTGCTTGAACCCATATCTCAGCATAGCTTGAGCAAACCTTTCAAATCAAGCCTTAGGGGATTACTTTAGCCCATAAAGTGACTTCCGGAACCTACACACTTTACCTTTGGACCTAGCATCCTCAAAACCAAGGGGAACATCCATATAGACCGCTTCTTCTAGGTCTCCATGAAGGAAGACATTCTTCACATCAAATTGATGAAGTGGCCAATCTAGATTTGCGGCAAGAGAGAGTAGTGTTCTCACAGAGTTCATCTTAGCAATCGGTGCAAATGTCTTTGGGTAATCTACCCCATAAGTCTGAGTAAAACCCTTAGCAACCAGTCTTGCTTTGTACTGTTCTATGGAACCATCTGCTTTGTGTTTTACAGTGTACACCCACTTACCTCCAACTGAATTTTTGCCTCTAGGTAACTCTACTAACTTCCAAGTGCCATTCTTGCTCAGAGCTCTCATCTCCTTTATCATGGCATGTTTCCATTCAGGAATAGTGAGAGCCTCCTGAAAATTGTTAGGCAGACTCACAGAAGAAATTTTAGACAGAAAGGCTTTATATAAGGGAGACAGATTAGAATAAGAGACATGATTCGTATTAGGATGCTGAGTACATGACCTAACTCTCTTTCTATTAGTAATGGGAACATTAAGATCTGAAAGGTTAGAAAGGGAGCACTAGGATCAGAATTACTTGGATTCTTAGGAGAGGGGGGTGACTCTGGACACTCATCCGAGGAAGCAGTTGCCAGTAGAGGAGGGAAAGTAGGTTCTTGCATCCAGGTGACTTGCTGTCTGTCCTTGTCCCTGACATAAACATTGCATGCGTCAACAACTGCTGGCTCATCATCCTCTATCTGTGCAACCACTGGCGGAAGTAGAACATGAATCTCTTCACACCAAGGCTTCCCTTGAAGGGATGACTGGGACCCTGGAGACGGAAGAAAGTAAGACCGAGACTCGAAAAAGGTGATATCCATGGAGACAAACTATTTGCGAGTGGGAGGATGATAACACTTATAACCCCTTTTGTGTGGCAGAATAACTTAGGAAAACACGCCTAAGAATCCAATTACCACGAGTAGGGGAATGATTATGGACAAAACAAACACAGCCAAAGGTCTTAGGGGAAAGGGAGAACCCAGAAGAGGTGGACCGGAACAGAACTTGGATAGTTGTTTGCTTTTGAAGGACTAGGGTAGGAAGACGATTAATCAAATAAGCGGCAATGAGAACCGCCTCCCCCTAATAGGATCTAGGAACACGCATTTCAAAGGATAGACAACGGGCCACATCAAGGAGATGACGATTTTTTCTTTTGGCAACACCATTCTGTTGAGAGGTATTAGTGCAGGAAGTTTAATGAATAATGCCATGAGTGACAAAATAATTGGCAAGACCAGAGTCAAGATATTCCCCCCATTACCAGAACGCAAAGTTTTGACAACCGCCCTAAACTGAGTACAAATCATTTTGTGGAAGGTTTGAAACACAGAAACCACTTCACTTTTATCTTTCAGCAGATAGACCCAAGTTGCCCTAGAACAACCATCTATGAAAGTAACAAACCATTTTTGACTTTTTAAAGATACAAAACGTGAGGGACCCCAAACATCAGAATGAATCAAAATAAATGGAACTGAACTTTTATTAATAGATGGGGCAAAAGAAGCTCAGTGTTGTTTCCCAAATTGACAAGACTCATATTGAAAATCAGATATGCTATTATTTTCAAAACCAAAAGGAAATAAATGCTTAAGTAGTAAAAAAGAGGGATGTTCTAAACGACGATGCCACAACCAGAGGTCTTCCTTGGTGGATGGTAACTGAACGGATGAGTAAGTCAGCTTGTCTGTCTAATCGAGAATGTAGAGACCATGTTGATGATTATAGAGAGTAACCAGCTTAGGGTTTGATTAAGATATCATCCCCTGTTTATATTAATGAAGATTAAAGTTTGTAAAAATTACAAGGGAGCCCTGAGTCATAGAATAATTACACACTAATAACTCAAATAGTAATATGATAATATAATATGCAAACACTTCTCATCAAGCTGGTGCGAAAATATCTCTGATGCCCAGCTTGCCTAATATGTCATGAAATGGCTTATTCCCAACCCCCTTGGTGAGAATGTCAGCAAGTTGTTCACCAGATTTGACAAAAGTAGTACAAATGGTACCACTAGTGAGTTTCTCCTTAATGAAGTGGCGATCAATCTCAACATGTTTTGTCCTATCATGTTGAACCGGATTGTGAGCGATGTTGATAGCGGCCTTATTATCACAGTATAACCGCATAGAGTTCGTCTGATCAATACCTAGATCACTCAACAATAACTTGATCCATAAAAGCTCACACACCCCTTGTGCCATAGCTCTAAACTCAGCTTCTGCACTTGACCTGGCAACAACATTCTGTTTCTTACTCCTCCAAGTAACTAGGTTGCCTCCAGCAAAGGTGCAATACCCTGAAGTCGATCTCCTATCAGTTATTGATCCAGCCTAATCAGCATCTGTATAGGCTTTCACACGAAGATAATCATACTTTGAAAAATAAAGATCCTTACCAGGAGCAGACTTCAAGTACCTCAAGATTCTCATGACAACCTCGAAGTGAATCTGATAAGGAGCATGTATAAACTGACTAACCACACTGACAGCAACAGCAATATTAGAACGGGAGTGAGATAGGTAAATGAGTTTACCCACTAATCGCTGATAGCTCCTCCTATCAACAGCTTCTCCTCCTTCATCATCTCCCAATTTCTGATTGGGTTCCAGTGAAGGTTTTAAAAAGCAGCCACAACCGTTATGTAACGCCGTTACGTAACGGTTGTGGTGGTTACTGCCACCCGTTACGGCCACTTTTGCAATGTGATTGAGATTCACAGGTGTGTCGGTCGTAGCGGCTGCCGCAACAATCGTAATGGTGCCATAATGGCCTGTTACGCACTATTACGTAACGGTTCCAAACTACTTCTTTCAAAAAAAACACCAAAAAAAAAAAGAAGCTAAAAATGGAGGAAGAGGGATAGAGAGAAAAGATGGAAGATAAAGGAGCAAGAGATAGAGATAGAAGAGGAAAGATGAAGAACATGTTATTGATTTGTTAAAACTGTAAGACCTATGCTTTTCTATTCAGCTGCTATCACTCAACCATTTTGTTTGTGTGTGTCTATCTATATCTTGTTTGAAAATAATAATAATAATAATAAGTGTCGTTATTATCTATATATATATTTAGGCTCTTATTTATTCTTTTATTTTTGTCATTGTTTATCTTATATATAATAGTTAGTGGTTGATTTTTTGCCACGAGCGTAAAATGAATTTATTACATATAAAGTCATTAATTATTAAAATAAAATGTAAAAAACTCAGTTTATAGTGATTTAAAATATGAAATATATTGAATCATACTTAAAAATTTACAAAATTGATCAATATTTATTTTAAAACCCAATAAATATGATTATGGGAAAAAAAAATGCGTCTCGGTAAGTTTTTTTTCAAATTGTGCGAAAAATAAAAAAATTCACAGTTCCAGTTACCGCAACCGTTACGTTACAGCCTTTACACCCCGCAACCGCAACTGCTCCATCGCCACCGTTACGGTGACTGTAACCGCTTTTCAGAACCTTGTTTCCAGTGGAGTGTCACATGCCTTGCAGCCAAGCATCCCAGTTTCCTTCAACAGGTCATGCACATATTTTCTCTGTGAGATAAATATCCCATCCTTGGAGCGAGCAACTTCAATTCCCAGAAAATACTTCAAGCTTCCCAAGTCTTTGATTTCAAACTCACTAACTAAATATTTCTTCAACAGAGGTATTTCCCCACTATCATTGCCCGTAAGAACTATGTCATCTACATAAACAATAAGTGCTGTAGTTTTACCACGTGAGAAATGTTTCACAAACAAGGTGTGATTTGCCTGACTCTGTTTGAAGCCATATTTAAGCATAGCCTGAGTGAATCTCTCAAACCAAGCCCTTACAGACTATTTGAGACCATATAATGACTTCCGGAGCTTGTATACTTTGCCTTCTGTCTGATGATCCTCAAAATCAGGAGGAATGTCCATATATACCTCTTCTTCGAGGTCACCATGGAGAAAGACATTCTTGACATCAAACTGATAAAGTGGCCAATCTAGATTAGCTGCTAGAGAGAGAAGTACTCTAATTGAATTCATCTTAGCCACGGGTGCGAAGGTCTCCTGATAATCAATGCCATATGTCTGAGTAATCCCTTTTGCCACAAGTCTTGCCTTGTAACGCTCAATAGACCTATCTGCTTTGTGTTTCACAGTATACACCCATTTACATCCCACAAGTCATTTGCTTGTAAGTAACTCAGTCAATTCCCAAGTGCCATTCTTCCTAAGTGTTAGAATTTACCATAACCCACTCCACCTACCACCTCCACTACCACACACACTCACCTACTTCACCTACTTTCCTACACCTACCACACACACTCACCTACTACCCAAATCCTCTTCTATATAATAGGAATCCTTGTAATATCAAATATAACACAACAATCTTGTAATACATCAATCAATAATATACATCAATTATTGTGTTATATTTGATATTACAAGGATTCCTATTATATAGAAGAGGATTTGGGTAGTAGGTGAGTGTGTGTGGTAGGTGTAGGAAAGTAGGTGAAGTAGGTGAGTGTGTGTGGTAGTGGAGGTGGTAGGTGGAGTGGGTTATGGTAAATTCTAACAGCCCCCCGCAAACTCAAGGAGGATAGAAACTAACCAACTTGAGTTTGAAGAGAGGAACAAAACAAGAAAATACATAAAAATAAAAAAGGATAGGAGACATTGGATGGTCGTGTCAGACCATTGGTGAAGACACTGGATGGTGGTGTCATAACGTTGTAGAGGACACTGTATGGTGGTGTCATACCGATGTAGAAGACAGTTTATGGGGTCATGTCGGACCGTTGTAGAAGACAGTTTATGGGGTCATGTCGGACCGTTGTAGCAGACAATGTTGTGACAGTTTACGGAGTCTTGCTGGACCCTTGTAGAAACTAACCGGAATCAATGTCGGGACAGTTTACAGAGTCTTGTCGGACCCATAAAGGAGCTAACCGGAATCAATGTCGGGACAGTTTACAGAGTCTTGTCGGACCCATAAAGGAGCTAACCGGAATCAATGTCGGGACAGTTTACAGAGTCTTGTCGGACCCTTAAAAAAGCTAACCGGTATCAAATGTCGGGACAGTTTATAGAGTCTTGTCGGACCCTTGGAAAAGTGGCACCCTCAAAAGGTGTGCCCAATTTTGTCAAAAGGCGTGCCATCAAAAGGCGTGCCCAATTCATCAAAAGTTGTGCCGGACATGATGGCGAGGCACGTGGGCGCCTTGGCTTGCGTGCCCGTTTGTCGGCTGGTGGTAAGAGGCGCGCGATGCGCGTGGCTACCTCGGCTATAAGACAGAGGCTAAGGCTGAGGCAAAAAACCTGCGAGAGATATTCTGAGAGAGATTTCTGAGAGAGATTCTGTAACACTCTGTTTTCTGAGAGAGAATTCTGAGAGAGATACTGTGTAACACTCTGGTGCCTAGAAAATGGCTTCATCGTCTTCCCGCGGGCTGCTCACCCTCTTTCCCGACCTCAACGAGTCAACGAGAGAGAGAACTGGTGCGGTGGCACTGGAAACTCAACCAAGCGCCCCGGAGTTTGCTCCGTTGAACTTTCCGATGCGGTCGGTGGAGCAAAAAATGGCGGTGCAAACTGATATTGAGGCCAATCAGTATACTCTGAAGTCATGCGTGGAAACCATGACTGCGGTCACAAATTTGTCGCACCGGCTGCAGAGCAGGACAAATGAGGTGCAACAGTTAAACTCCCAGCTGGCTCTGCTCCAACGCATGTATAAGGATGCGCGAGCAGAGATAAGTGTACTAAAGGCAGAAAACAAGGAGCTGAAGCGGAAGGCCACCGTGATGTTCCGATTTGGAGGGCCGCCATATGCTGCAGTGGAGGAGCAGGGGGTAGTGATCGTGCCCAGTGGAGTGGGAAACACAAAGGCAACACCGTCAAGGACCGCCCAGGACGGAGGCAAAAAGAAGAGACCAGCGGCAGAGTAGAGAAGAAAAAATCCCGCCTGTGGATGTGGGTGTTTGGGTTTGGTTTTTTTTTTATTTTTTTATTTTTTTTTTATTTTTTGTTTTGCTGTAAAAGTGTGATTGGGGTTGATCCCCAATATGAATAAAATATGGTGTGTTGTACAAATATGGAAATTGGTTTGATTTTTTTTTTTTTTTTTTTTTTTTTTTTTTTAATGTATGTATTTATTTATTTATTTATGAAATAAAAGATAAAAGATGGGTGGTGGAAAATGTGATGATGGTGTTGGGTGGTGGAGAAAAGTTTAGAATAGAAAAGTTTATATAAAATTGGGGATAGTGCTTTATAATAATGAAAATAAAGGTGAGGTAGTGGATGTGTGTATTAAATAAAAGAAAGGATGGGCGTGAATGGTGTCGTGCATGTGCTGTGTATGTGGCAGTGTGAATGGTGTGTCTGTCTATCATTAGTGTTTGGGAAGCAGAGTTCCCATCAATTTCATCACATTGGTCTAATGCTTGGCAAGCATCTGCAATGTCACGAAAGCATGTGATTGGCTCTTTATTAATTGCCAATACCATGTCACCTTGTTCTAATAGGTTTTCAGCCTTTGATCCAGCAAAACAACCTTTAACACGTAAGACTTGACGTCTAATTGGATCTTTCTTAACAAGAGCCTGTACCCATTTGTCACTCAATCCAAAGCTACGGGCCTTGGAAAGCAAAGTAGGATAAAATTCAACCTCTAAGATCCTGACAAGAGGCATTGGCCTTTTGATGCCATTTATGAGAAGATTTGATCCATTTCCACCAGATATGATTTTGTCAAGGACGTGGCTGATTGTATAAACTGGAATACCTCTGACAAATTGATGATCTTCTGATGAACTACAACCATATTTTAGCTGAGTTGAAAAGCTTCCCCAGATAGCGTGAACCCTTCCATGCTCATCAGTTAGCACACCAGAAAATGTACCACCGAAGTCAGTATCAAGCTCAATGACTTCCATATTGGTTGCTCTGAAGCGTGGACAATCGGCAGACCCAATATTCAAAGCAGCAAAAGGGTTTGATGTAGCTTGCAGGCTCCTACTTAACCCCACAAGAATGACTGCATCTCCACGTCGCAGCGGAGGTTCAGGAAGAAGTTCAGCAGCACGAACTGCTGAGGCACCAACAGCTCCCAGAGCAGAAGGGTCATATGCAACAAGAGCAAAATTATGAACAGGATGGTTGAGCTTGTGGGTACTCCAGATCAAATAGCGAAGGCTGAGCAATTGATACATGATGTTCTTTCTGAGGCTGGAGCAGGGGGGAGATATGTGTTGAGGTCCGGCGGGCGGCCAAGGCGAGACTGCCGCCCGCCGGTGAAGCAGAATGACTAGGTTGTTAACCTAGCTCTGATACCATGTAAAATAAATTGATGTATATTATTGATTGATGTATTACAAGATTGTTGTGTTATATTTGATATTACAAGGATTCCTATTATATAGAAGAGGATTTGGGTAGTAGGTGAGTGTGTGTGGTAGGTGTAGGAAAGTAGGTGAAGTAGGTGAGTGTGTGTGGTAGTGGAGGTGGTAGGTGGAGTGGGTTATGGTAAATTCTAACACTAAGTACTTTCATTTCCTCAATCATGGCTAGTTTCCACTCAGAGGTAGCAAGAGCATCCTGAAAATGGTTAGGAATGCTAACAGAGGAAATATTGGACACAAACGCTCTATATGAGGATGACAAATGAGAGTAGGACATAAAATGTGAGATAGGATGTTGAGTACAAGATCTCACACCCTTCCTCTTGGCAATAGGAACATCAAGATTAATGGACTCAAGAGATTCAAAGTTACCTAAACTCTCATCAGAAGTAGGAGATGGCAGTGGAGGAGTAGAAGTGATCCCTTGTATCCAGTTAACTTTCTGTCTGTCTATGTCCCGGACATAAACATACCCTTTCTTATCCTTGGTGACATTGGGTTTTATAGTCCCAGTAGAAGAGGGTGGTGAAAGAATAACTGGTTCCACCAGAGGAAGCACTGGTTCCACCATAGGAAGCATAGGACTCACTTCACACCAAGGCTCACCCGGGAATGAGGACGGTGACATCGGAGAGGACAAGAAATAGGACTGGGACTCAAAGAAAGTAACATCCATGGATACAAACCACTTACGAGAAGAAAGGTGGTAACACTTATACCCCTTTTGAGAAGGAGAGTAACCAAGGAAAACACACTTGAGGGAGCGAGGGTCCAACTTACCACGAGAAGGAGAGTGATTATGAACAAAACAGACACAACAAAATATTTTGGGAGGAATAGAAAACAAGGACTGGGAACCTAGGAGGACGTAAAGAGGAGCTTGTTTTTGCAAGACGTGGGTAGGAAGACGATTAATAAGATGTGCAGCGGTGAGAACAACGTCGCCCCAATAGGGCCGAGGCACACTCATAGAAAAACACATGCACCGAGCCGTGTCAAGAAGATGCCGATTCTTGCGTTCCGCCACCCCATTTTGTTGAGGGGTATTGGTGCAAGTGGTCTGATGGATAATGCCATGAGTAGAAAAAATATTGTCCTAACCCAGAATCTATGTATTCCCCGCCATTATCATAACAAAATAGTTTGATAGTGGCCCCAAACTGAGTACAAATCATCTTATGAAAATTGCGAAACACAGAGAAAACCTCACTCTTATCTTTCATGAGATACACCCAAGTAGTACAAGAAAAATCATCAATAAATGTAACAAACCATCGATGACCTTTCACAGACATAACATGAGAGGGACCCCAAACGTCATAATGTATTAATGAAAAAGGAACTAAACTTTTATCAAAATTGGGAGCAAAAGAAGCTCTGTGTTGTTTTCCAAGTTGATAAGATTCACAAAGAAATTCTGACACATGATGATTTGTGAAACCAGATGGAAATAAATGCTTAAGTAAATAAAAAGAAGGATGCCCAAGACGCCGATGCCACAGCCATAAATCAGCGGGGGTAGTAGAAGACGTGGTGGAAGAATAAGCAAGCTTGTCCGGTTGATCCAGGAAGTAGAGACCATTTTCTGCACTACCACTGCCAATCGTCCTCCTCGTGACAAGGTCCTGAAAAAGACAATGATCAGGAAAAAAACGTCACACTACAATTCAAATCCTGGGTAAGACGACTCAAGGATAACAGATTAACAGAAAAATTGAGAATATGGAGAACAGAAGATAGAGGTATGGCAGGAGTGACTTGGACTAAACCTTTCCCAGAAATGGAAAAAACAGTACTATCTGCAATCCTAACTTTGCCCTGACCTGAAGAGGGCTTATAGGTAGAGAAAAGATCAGAGGAGTCAGACATATGACCTGAGGCACCGGAATCAATAATCCAAGGCAAAGACTTATGACACAGGAAAACACAAGGAGAAGAGGCTAAGTTACCTGAGCGGGCAAAGGACGAGGAAGCTGTACTAAGAGCAATAGAAGATCGGCGGTCCAACAATTGGTGCAGAGCATCCTCGAGCTCAGTATCAGAAGCTTGGCCAACGGAAGCAGAATTAGAATCAAGTGTATCAACGGCACTAGACTGATGAGCCCGGGAATAGGAGCCACGTCCTCTAGACTGGCCTGACCGACCTCCTCTAGAACCAGACCGATCACCTCGACCCCCGGATGGAGTCCTATGAAGCTTCCAACACGTCTCACGAGTATGCCGCGGCTTCTTACAATAATCACAGAATACAGACTTCTTAGCAGCAGACGGAGGGATGAGAGTCAGGTTGAGGCCATCTCGAGGAGTAGACAGTAATGTTGAGCCGTCAGTAGAGACAGGGGACATCATAGCAGACCGACGATTCTCCTCATTCTGTACATAGGCAAATGCTTTCTGAAGTGAAGGAAGAGTGTCCATACCCAGAACTCGACTCCTAACTGGATCATACTTCACATTTAGTCCTGTCAGAAATTTAAAGACCTGTTCCTGTGCGATGAATTTCTTGTACCCGACAGAATCAGCATGGCAAACAGGCTTATAATCTTGCAGGTGATCAAGGCATTTCCAACCGTTGGTGGGGAAGGTGAAATACTGAAGAACAATCTGCTCCCCCTGAAGTGAGCTCTCAATAGAGCGGCGCAACTCAAATGCCTGTGAGAAATTCCCTTTGCGGGAATAGGTGGCAGCCACAGCATCCCAAACATCCTGGGCAGTCTCCATAGACAAATAGCCTTCACCAATTTCTAGAACCATCGAATGAATAAGCCAACCCATAATCAAAGAGTTGGTAATCTCCCATTGGTCATAACCCGGGTCAGTGGCACTAGGTGTCTGTATCCTACCATCAACATACCCCATCTTCCCTCTGCTCTTAAAAAATATAGTTTAACTATGAGACCATGCTAGATAGTTCTGACCATTAAATAGAGAGGTGGTGATTTTCAGACTAGGATTAGGGTTCTCAGGCATGGTAATAGGTATAATGGGACTCTCACTCCTAAGTGTTTGAGAAGTAGGGGACACACTGGTGGAATCTGCCATGGATACTATGCTACCGAACCCGCAACAAAACTAGTGGTAATTACAAACCTGGAAGGTGGTGGTGAAAGAACAGGCACAATGACCACTATAAAGGCATAACAAAATTAAGAAACCATAATGTTGTTCTTTTTTTTTTTTTTTTTTTGAATGAATTGTGTTGAAGATCAAACAGAGCCTATACATGACATAGTAGAGGTAAGACCAAACAGAGGTTATACCAGAGAAGAGGAGGCTACAGAGGAGATCGACGAAGAAGATCGACGAACTGAGAAGATTGACGAAGTGAGGATCGACTGAAGAGGACAAACTGTGTTGACAGAGGAGATCGACGAAGACAGAGGAGATCAACGAACTGACCAAGCAGAGGAGATCGACTGACGATGAGCGACGACTGAAGCTGCGAAAAGAGACGATGGCATTGGAGGAGTCGACTGAGGCAGAGGACCAACCCAGGTAAGTTTCAAACCCTAGAGTGATCGTTGGTGCTAATTTCGACCAACAAGGGTGAGCCGAAACCCTAGACAGGCATCAACCCACCCGAAACTACGTAGGTCTTTGTCGGCATGAGCTGAAGCCCCTCAGGGTGGAGTCAGCGTGAGCTGAAGCCCCTCCGGTGGTAACTGGTGGCTCCGATGGTGGTTGGTGGCGTCGATTTGTAATAGGAACAATATGGGTAGCTAAGGTTAGGTATTAGGGTTTTGCTTTGATACCATGATGATTGTAGAGATTAACCAGCTTAGGGTTTGATTAGGATAACATCCCCTATTTATATTAATGAAGATTAAAGTTTGTAAAAATTATAAGGGAGCCCTGAGGCATAGAATAATTACACACTAATAACTCAGATAGTAATATGATAATATAATATGCTAACACATGTTCCTCTCTACCACTGCCAATCTCTTTCCTCGTGATAAGGTCCTGGAAAAGACAACGATCAGGAAAAAATGTCACACTACAATTTAAATCACGAGTAATACGACTTAAAGATAAAAGATTAACACTAAAATTAGAAACATGGAGAATAGAGGATAAGGGAAGGGAAGGTGTGACATGAATTAAACCTTTCCCAGATACAAACGACATACTACCATCAGCAATACGCACTTTTTCTTGACCTGAACAGGGGTTATACTTGGAGAATAAATGAAAGGAACCAGACATATAGTCAAAAGCACCAGAATCAATGATCTAGGGCACAATGATATGAGATAGCAATGCATATGGAGAAGCAGCCAAGTTACCTGAATTGGCAAAGGAAGAGGAGGGTGCACCTGTGGCAGAAATGGAGGCGCGACGGTCTAGCAAGTGGCAAAGAGCGATCTCAAAATCCGAGGCAGATAACGCTGAAACATCAGCAGCTAGTGAGACAATAGGAGATGAAGATGGTGGCTCAACCGTGTTTAAAAGATGAGCCTGAGCATTGACCCCTCGGCCTTTAGACGGGCCAGATCTACCCCCTTGAGTACCAGGACGGTCTCCGCGACCACCAGAAGTCTGATGCAGCTTCCAACAAGTCTCTCGGGTGTGTCGAGGTCGATGACAGTAGTCACAGAAAAGATTATCCTTCTCAGAAGAAGGACGAGAACCATGAGACACACGTTCACCAGCTCGGGAAGGTGCAGAAATCAAAGCAGAATGATCAGTGGTGGTAGAAGGAAGCATCGCAGAGTGGCAACTCTCCTTATTCTGCACAAAAGCAAAGGCTTTCTAGAGAGAAGGAAGCACGTCCATGCCAAAGACTTGGCTCCGAACAGGGTCATACTCCACATTTAGGCCTTCCAAGAACTTGAAAACCCGCTCTTGTGGCACAAACTTCCGATAACCAGCAGAATCAGTGGGATAGACAGGCTTGTAATACTAAAGATGATCAAGCCTCGTCCACCCATTGCTAAGAAAGGTAAAATATTGGAAAATAGTCATCTCACCTTGTACCGACCTTTCAATGGAGTGATGTAGCTCAAAAGCCTGGGAGAAGTTCCCCTTCCAAGAGTAAGTGGTAGCCACGGTCTTCCAAATATCCTGTGCAGTGTCCATAGAGAGATAGCCCTCTCCAATCTCGGGAACCATAGAATGGATCAACCAACCCATAATGAGGGAGTTGGTGATCTCCAACTGATCATAACTCGAGTCCGTGGTGGTTGGTGCTGGTATCCTGCCATGAATATACCCCATCTTCCCTCTGCTCTTCAAAAAAATAGTTAAATTTTGAGACCACGCTAGATAGTTCTAGCCATTGAATAGAGAGGTGGTGATCTTGAGGCCAAGGTTGAAGTTATCAGTCATAATAGGAGGTATAATGGAACTCTCGCTCTGAAGTGGCTGAGAAGTAGTGGATTCAATAAGGGAATCTGCCATGGATACTCTACTATTTAACTCTCAAAAACAAGGCTAATCACAAACCTGGAAGATAAAAGTGGAAGGAAAGACACAACTACCACTGGGAAAGCATAAAGAAATTAAGAACTCGTGATTTTTTTTTTCGCTGCATTTTTTTTTTGTTTGTTTTTTCAATTTTTTTTTTTTAATTTTTAGGTTAAAACATCAAACAGAGAGTTTAAAACATAAAAATGAGAGACCCAGAGACGGGCCAACCGAGACAAAAGGCTAGGGGACTGTCGTGGAAGGTCTAGACAGCCAGAGGGATTGCCGTTGAAGGGGAAGAGCCTTGGAGGGGTGCCGACAGGGGCGCTGGAGCCAAGAGGACCCTGCGACATAGCCTACAGAGCCAGGGAGGGCTCTCGACAGACCCCTAGAAGGTGAGAGGGGGGCTGTCGAGGCCTGGGTAGAGGGTTTTGAGAGACCTGGGTGAGTAAGAGAGGCTGGGTGAAGGGTTTTGGTGGCTAGGGGCTGGGTTTCGATGGCTCATGGGCTGCCGGAGAAAAGAGAGGCTGGAATAGGATGGCTAGGGCCTGTGTGGCTCTGATACCATGAAGATTTAGAGAAGAGAAAGTGATAGGGAATAGGTTAGACCTCATCCCCTTTTATATTGATAATACTGAGTAATTACAAGAGTGCCATAAGACATAAATTATAGGCCAACCCATTACATCCATAAAGGGAAAAATAAATATAGAAAGAATAAAATATAACAAAATATTATTTCCTATTCTAACAGTATCAATCTCCATGTGTTGGGCATGCTCACTCTCCTGCACAGCATGGCCCTTCTCCATGGTCATGCTCGACCCCATTGACTAGGTCCAGTAGCTCTACAACCACGTACACATCTAAGATGTATACTCCACCAAAGGACACCCAACCTAGATTAAAAACAGAACCTAGGAACCCTTTAAGGTTGGTGCTTCAGTCATGACTCATGAGGAGCCTGAGCAACCCCATGACCCTTGCTAGGGATCCCTTGAGAACATGTGGATTGGAGGCTAGAGTCCAGATTTTATCAAGGTGACTAATCTTAAAAAGAGAGAGGCCTCGACTGGAAGACATGCTTGGTATGGATTCAGAGAAGTCTGGCTCCTCACTGCCAAACATACCCACCACCTATTGCACCCACTGCAACTCCCTGATTGTCTTTGATGTAACATACCTACCTATTGCCACCCCATGATATGATCCCGAGGTCTTGTCATGGGTGTGGTTAGTAGTAATTGAGAAACTTCTGGATTGTCAAACCAAGGGGATAGTCACATGTCCTTGAGTATGGATGAGTTGCCTCCCATGGTTTGACCCTCTGGGAAAGTAGACCACCTCCATGCATGCAGCACCGCATCCAACAAACTTAGGAGCTCTCTAAAGCTATTTTCTCTCCTTCAAAGACTACATCCACTCTCACCTCCCCCACCTCTGTTGGTCTCGTGCAAGCTCAATGTGTCTACCATCTTCCCAGAAGGCTATGTATCGGCTTAATCACCTCCAACTGTCCACACCATATATCCCACAAAATTTCTAGAATGAGATTCTTTCTTTGTTACACGTCTCTTATAATACTGCCTATAAAAAGCCAACTATAAATGATGGTAATATCATGGTTACCCATGAGAAGGCCAATTTGTTTTGCAGATCCCAAACCCAATTGAATTTTCCATAAGAAGATGTCTACTGATTAAGCTTGCAAATTTTTGTTTTTTATTTTTTATTTTTCCCTAGTGCTTAAACAATGAACATGATCTTAACCAATCATGGTCTCTCAATGACTGAAGCAAACAAGCAGTCATACTACCTATGCAATTGAATTTGAGTAGACTACTTATGCAGTTGGTTGGCCATACATTTATGCAAGGGTAGCTAGATTCTTAACTGTATCTGTAAGTATTGAATCAGCTATGCACAGCTTCTTGTATTTTGTATCTTTGCCCTACATGTCCCTTATCACTCATTGCTGAACTAAATGATGCATGGATGCAAAATAAAAAATGCCCAATAATCTCACCTTCTTTTCTTTGGATATTAGTAATGTAATTATTATCTTTGTTTTTTTTTTTTTTTGTTATCAACATTGCTTAAACAGACGCCTGACACTCTGCTGATTATTTTCTCAGGCAACAAGGTGGAATTATTGTTGCCGGTCCAGGGAAAAGTAACATCTCATACGTCCACAAGGTTAGTCCCCTGCTCTGTTGTCTCTTTGAAATGTTTTAGCCTCTTTAATGATAAATTGATATGGGTATGCCACTTAGAAGCTCCAACTGCAATATAGCAATACACTATTAAAACATTACTTTGTTTGCCAAAGCACTCACTCAAGCAAGTCTATACCTTTTTTCTTAGTTCCTATAGACAAGAAATTATCAGTGTGATATTGTTGATTGTATTGTAGGACAAAGAAGCAGGGGATGATCCAGATATTGAAGAAATCGTGCAAGCATGTTGCTCATGAGGTATCAGATGAAGTGTGCCTTCAACTGTCCGCATAATATTACTTGCATGTATGATGTATCCCTAGTTTTAGTAGTCTTCGTGTAAATATATAGCATTTCCGGGCCTCGGCATTTTTCTAATTGCCAGCAGATTTTAACCGGGAAATTTCAACACAGAATTGAATCTAGCCAATTCTCTTATATTGAAAGAACTAATGGTCCAAGTTATTGTTGCTTTTTTTTAACTTTCCTTCTATTTATTTGGTTGGAAAGATGTCGAAGGGTTTATTACAGCAGAGTCTGATGATGATTCTATGACTTGAAATAATTCTAGGAGGCATGAGATTTGGGGGAGGTTCTCAAGAACATAGGATAAGTCTCCGAGAGACCTTCATGACTAGCCAGGGTTTCATCTCGCGTGTAAAATAGGCTTTATTTCCCATAATAACTGGATTATTCTCTCTCCCTCTTTCCAGGGATTCAATTTTTGCATTTGCATTCTGGTTTTTTGCATGTCACATGCTACATCTGTTCATTTGGTTCTTGGAAAGGGATGAAGCTAGAAGATTATTCTGTTTTGGGTTTATCTTATGGAAATTTATACACCCGTAATCACACCAAATTTATTTATTTATTTTTGGCTTTGTGGTGAAGTCTTGTTTGATCAGCTTGGATAAAGCTGTAAGTTGATAAGTTATAAATTTTCAAATAATCAGCTTTTTAAAATTTATTTAAGTTATTTTTACCCCATAAGTTATAAGCAAAAACTGCACCAAATACTCTAGCATAAACTCTTTAAAAAAAATGAAGAATCTATAAATAGCATTATAAATTGCACCAAATAACACCTTAGCCTCCGTTTGGGAAGTGAGTTGACTTTTTTGTTTTTTGATTTTTTTGGCTATTTTAGCCTGGGCTAAAAAGCTTGGTTTGGGAAAGACTTTTTGGCTTTTTGACTTTTTTGACTTTTTTTGTGAGAGAAGAGTGTAATGATTATGGGTTGGATGTGATGTTTTATTTTTTGTGACTAAAATAGCCTATTTTGTCTTTTGTGGCTAAAATAGTCAAAAAAACCCACTTTAGTTCTTCCCAAACGGACCCTTAATCTCATATAGTGAGTAGGAGTGAATGGGTTTGAAGTGCCAATTGTAGTCATTGGATAGCACAAAAATTTGTTTGGTTTCTGTTTTAGAATCAATTTTTTGAAAAAATAGAAGTTAGTTTGACAAAAATAAACACTAGAAAATATTTTTTTATTTTTAAAAATTATTATTGCCCCCAAAAACTATAAAAAAAAATGTCTCACAAGAAATGCAATTCTAGCCTACAAAATAACTTGAATTTGGAATGAATTCATTTTCATTTTTCTTTTTTGTTGATAAATGATGAATTCATTTCATTTTACACCAACTTAATTGTTTTTTCCCATTTTTTACTAATAATTTTTTATGTTACATAGAAACATATCTTGGCAGCCTGGCAGGACTTCTCGGGTTCAAATCATTCAAAACCAAACAATAACGGGGCTCATCAACTATTTGCATGTTTGGTGTAGTTGATAATTTAAAAATGAAAGTCAAAAATATCTCTCTAACTTTTAAATAATTAAACTTCTCTTCCTGTCATAGTTTAAGATCTGCATTGGAAAATTCTATGCATTTTGACAATTTAAATTGTTCATTTTGTAAAGTCTATTGTGCATATCATTTATAAAAAAAAAAATTAAATTAATACAATAATCATAACTCTTCCAATTTATTGCCTTTCTCTAACCAAAAAACAATCATCTATATTTTATTTTTGTAATAAATGTGATAAAATAAATAAGTTATAATTATCAGATTTTTTTTTTTATAAAATTTTTTATAAAATAAATAATTTAAATCATTGAAATGAAACAAACACCAAGATGTTTTTCACTCATCTTATTATTATTACTATATTTTAATTTATTTGCCGTTTTGTTAGGCCTTAACATCATTGAATCACAAATAGGGATGCAAAATTACCAATACGATTATATTTGTTCAAATTCAATTTTAATTAAAAAAGATTTGAGAAAGTATAATTTTTTTTTTAAACAGAAAAAAAGGATGGCTTGTAGTGTCATTACTGCATTCATGAGCCCAGACCCCTGAATCCTAGGGTAATCAGTTACCGGCCTAATTTAATCCAAACCATAAGAAGGGACCAACACCAGACGAGCTTAGGATTTGATCGGAGTACCTGCCTAATTTAACCCAATCCATAGGAAGAGACCCACCATACGAGGTTAGGGTTTGATCGGAGTATAGAGCCTGTATTCGTGGGTTACCGATCTAATTTAACCCAACCCATAAGAAAGGAACCAATACCAACCCATAAGAAGGGACCAACACTAGACGAGCTTAGGATTTGATCGGAGTACCTGCCTACTTTAACCCAACCCCTAGGAAGGGACCCACCATACGAGGTTAGGGTTCGATCGAAGTATAGAGCCTGTATTCGTGGGCCCACACCTTGCCTAGGGTTCAAACCCAAGGTAACCGATTGCTGACCTGATTTAATCTAATTCATAAGAAGGGACCCACCAAACAAGCCTAGAGCTTGATTTAATCTAATTCATAGGAAGGGACCCACCAAACAAGCCCAGAGTTTAATTGTAGTACAGACTTGATTTAACCCAATCCATAGGAAATGACCCACATAGAAAGGGACCCACTAGACGAGCCTATGGTTCAATCGGAGTTAGAGCGAGATCTCAATAGAGAACTACTAAAATTACCCAGCATTTCACTCTCCCAAGATTCGAACCTGAGTCATGCTTGTGGAGAGAAATGTCTTTTCCACTAGGCCACCACCCCCTTGTGGTCGAGAAAGTATTAATTGAGTCAGATAAAATATACAAATAGATAGATTAGAGTTACGGTGGTGTTACATGCACCAATTAATGTATATACTTGAGAGGGAGATTTATGAGCTGGAATGGGCAATGGTAAAGGCCGGGCAAATTGAGGACCGAGCGTGTTTGGGCCGTGATAGCTTGGACCTGTCCGGAGATGGTTCTACTCGGTTGAGGCCCAGGGCCATGTTGGGACCGAGCTACTTGGGCTTGTCCATGTGAGGACTGAGTTACTTGAGCTACTCGGCCAAGATGATCCCTGCCATTCGGGATTCTACGGTTCGCGCATTTAGCTCGGCAAAAAGGGCTTTGGTTTACCAGCTCGACCTGTCTTGAGCTCGGTTATACCGGCATGCAACCGAGCACGGTCGTAATGGAGCTCGACGAGTGGAGTACTCGAACTCGTTATCCAACACGGTTGTGTGAAGCCGAGGTGATGCCGCCGGGCTGCCGAAATCCTACTAATGTAGCCTACCGGTTTGGTTAGGTGGTGATTGCGGGATTTGTGCTGGCAGATGGGAGAACATCTCTACGTGTCAAGAGGCTAATGGGAGCAGATTTGAGCGCAGAAAGTATATAAGTATGACTGCGCCCCCTATGTTGGCATGCAACATCATTTTGGTGGGAAACACTCATTGTGATATATCTCTCTCTTCCTCTTTCTCTCCTTGAGTGTATGTGCTAACTTGACCGTCGGAGGGGTTTTCTGGCCACACACCGCCGGGTAACTCACCGCTGTTGTGTTTGCAGGTCGATCGGATAGACAGGGAGTTTGGACGAAAGGAGTACGGGCTCCGTGGAATATTTGCTTCCCGCACAATATTAGTATATCAACTAGTGTTATGTCATTATTACTGACCCCACTTATTATACAAATTATAAATAATCAAAATTTTTAAAATTGTATCATATCATCTATTAGTATACTAGTTATTAGTTAGTCTTTTAATTGATACTTATAACATTATTCTTATTCTTAGAGTTATCAAAATTGGAGTAAAATATTAAGATATATTAATAAAATAAATAAATTTAAAATCAAGAATTGACATGCCAAAAGGGGTCCGCAACTCCGCAGCGAAGCAACTGCCTTTCAAATTCAATCCTCTCTCGTTTCTCCAATTATAAAAGCCGGCTCGAACCCCATTCCCAAAACCTCCCCAACCGCAACAGAAAACGGTTGGTTGGCCAGCAGCAGCAACAATGAGGGACTTTCTAATTATCCTTGGCTCCTCCATTGTCCTCCCTCCAAATCACCACAACAACAATCACTTCTCCAAACTCAAACCCTCCACCACCACCAAACTCTCTCCTTCCAAACCTCCACCACCACTCCAATCACCGTCCACTTCATCTCCGCCCACTCGTCCTCCCCTTTTCTCCACCGTCCGATGGGACTCCGCCCCCTCCCGCCGCCGCAACCACCTCAAGTACTACGCCGACCTCGCTTCCAATCTCGCCGAAGACGCCAGGTTCCACGACTTCCTGATGATTACGGAGAGCGTTGTGGTGTCCGGAATCGAGAGTGCGGATTTCTTGAGTTTGTTGAGCATCGAGCTTTTTTCGGCTGGGATAGTGCGAGTGATTAGCGAGGGGAAGGTTTGGAGAGTTGTTGAGGTTCTGATTTGTGTTGAGAAGCTAGGGATTGATGTGTTGCGGCTGTTTGATGGGGCTGCGATGGAGGCGATTGCGGAAGAGTGTCGCCGGATTGTGAAGCGGGGAGAGGTGGAGGAAGCAGTCAAATTGATGGAAATACTTGCAGGTGAGTCACTGTTGTGTTGTTGAGGTTGATTTGATTTGGGAATGTGGTTGTCTGATAATCTGATTGCATTTTGTGATTTGTTGCATTTAGTAGTTGAAGTTAGAGGGAACAAAATGACTAGTGGCCAATTTAGGTTATACTTTTTGGAATATGTCCCACATCGCCTGTCCCTTCTATGCTAGTTTTAGTGTTAGTTTTCCTCTCCTTGATATCTCAGTTTTAAAGAGAAGTGTGTGCTGGACTTTTTAATTTAGTATTTTGTCTGACTACTATATATGTTGGGGTCCAGGAGCTTGGTTGGGCCTGTGATTGGTAGAGGGGGTGAAATCTTGGGTCAAATCATAAAATTTAAACATTTAGACGGAATATAACAATTTTTTTTTGTTTTT
Organism: Camellia sinensis; assembly: GCF_055761805.1. Taxonomy (NCBI): domain Eukaryota; kingdom Viridiplantae; phylum Streptophyta; class Magnoliopsida; order Ericales; family Theaceae; genus Camellia; species Camellia sinensis. The sequence continues at coordinate 60,691,123 of NC_138970.1, forward strand.
TTTAAAAATTATACTTAGTGTCGATTTTAAGCCTTAGGCTTGGTGTTTGGTTTCCTTCCTTCTTTTTTTTTTTTTTTTTTTCTTCCCTTCCCTTGAGGAGCTAAGAGAGTTATGTGTTTGGGAAATTTCTAAAAGGTTATTTTACAAAAAAAAAAAAATTAAATAACTAAAAGAAGTTGTTTTTTTACTAGTGAAAAAATTATTTTGACATTTGATTTTTGTGAGTTTGTAGAGAAGAGAAGAAGGTGGCAAGTTACTTGATTACATTCATTAAGAAAGATATTATTGAGGTTTTAATGTTGATTCTATCAAAGATCCTTTTAATGGGCTGAAAGAGTATTGAACACAACTCATATACCTCACTTTAGATAGATTGTCTTACAGTTTTTATACTTTGTAACTCAACGTGTACACAAGAAAATATGCTTATTTATACACATTTCAATTTATTTTTCACTTCTTATATTGGTAAAAATTGATGTTGTAGTCCATACTTTCATTTAAAATTTTTATTAATATACATTCACTTTATGGGTCCATCCCTGGTTATATACTAGTTCTTACATATAAGGGTGACTACCTTCCTGTGATTCTATTGATTCCATTGGCCTGGCTCTTACACACATAATCATGCATCTTTTACAAAAAAAAAAAAAAAGAATTGTTGGGTACTGCATGAGCAAAAACAGAAAAGGTCATAAATTTCAATTTGGTAACATTGTCACAAAGCATTCTCCAGATGTTTTGTATTGGATGATAAGATGTTTTGTTGTTCAGGTTTACATTTTTCGATCAAAGAACTGGTGGATCCATCTGAGATTGTAGGACTTTGTGTGAGAAAACGTGATTCAAATATAGCTATAAGGTAAAAATTAGTCTTTTTTATTGTCTATAATGGGGTCGTCTTGTAAATGCCTCCTTAATTTTGGTGCTATTCCCGGTTTTATTTTACATGACCATATAATATTATAATTTGATGGCATTTTTGCTTTTCCTTATAAGTTATAATGCAGTTTATGTTCTGCATGCCGGTGCATTTGTAGCCATCAACTATATGCACTTTACTTGATATCACTTTAGTTTTTTCAATGACTTTAGAGGAATGAATTTATTTTCTTAATACGTATTTATGTTTATATATATATATATATATTACAGCAAAGGATTTGCCAAAAATATATAAATGATAATATATAGGAGAATCAAGTTCTGTTGAAGCTACTTGGGGACAAAATATAAATATTTAGCCTACAAATTATCTGGGTTACTACTTGGTAGGTGGTAGCATAGAACATTCGTCCGTGCCACTTGTATGAATGCTGTGAATCTTTTCCTTTAACCTTGGTCTATCAAATAGTTTATCATAACTCAAAATTTTCACTAGTCAATTACATTCTCTGTCATTCTTATCTTTTGATGATTGCTATCTTTTTCTACAGCTTTCCAACAGAAACGAGCTTCCTTATTCTCTATAGTGCTCTCCATGATTAACACTTCCTTATGTTAGCAATTATTGAAGCTACTCTAGATTTCCTTAAATGCCCCAATCTCATTATTCTTTGTCTTTTCAGTCAACATCTCAAGATTCACATTTTGATTAATAGTCTTTATGTATGCTATTTCATAATTCATATTATTATAGGTTTCCACCGTTGTTTTTGTTTATATTTGTAAAATTTGATGTATATTATTGATAGATGTATTGATTGTTAATCTTCTGTCTATTACAAATGGTTCCTTATATAGATGTAGGTGTAGTGGATGGTGGTAGTGGGTTAGGTTTAGTGGAGTAGGTGAGGTGGTAGTGGTGTAGTGGGTTAGGTTTAGTGGAGTAGGTGAGGTGGTAGTGATGGTAGGTGATGGTAAATTCTAACAGCCCCCCGCAAACTAAAGGAGGATAGAAACTAACCAACTTGAGTTTGGAGAGAGTAACAAAACAAGAAAATACATAAAAATAAAAAAGGATAGGAGACACTGTATGGTCGTGTCAGACCGTTGGTGAAGACACTGTATGGGGTGTCATAACGTTGTAGAGGACACTGTATGGTGGTGTCAGACCGATGTAGAAGACAGTTTATGGGGTCATGTCGGACCGTTGTAGAAGACAGTTTATGGGGTCATGTCGGACCGTTTGTAGAAGACAGTTTATGGGGTCATGTCGGACCGTTGTAGAAGACAGTTTATGGGGTCATGTCGGACCGTTGTAGAAGACAATGTTGTGACAGTTTACGGAGTCTTGCTGGACCCTTGTAGAAACTAACCGGAATCAATGTCGGGACAGTTTACAGAGTCTTGTCGGACCCATGTAAAAGTTGCACCCTCAAAAGGTGTGCCCAATTTGTCAAAAGGCGTGCCATCAAAAGGCGTGCCCACTTTATCAAAAGATGTGCCATGAAAAGGCGTGCCAGGTTGTCGGCGGCAAAAGGCGCGCGATGCGCGTGGCTGCCTCTGTGTCATGGTCTTTATAAACCGAAGCGGAGGAGGCAGAAACTGAGACAGAAAAAAACTGAGAGAAACCTCTGAAAAATTCTTCGTTTTGCTGAGAAAGAGAGGTTTTGCTGAGAAGATACTCTGTAACACTCTCTATAACACTCTGTTGCCCAGAAAAAATGGCTTCGTCTTCCCGCGGGCTACTCACCCTCTTTCCCGACCTCAACGAGTCCACAGGAGAGAGAACTGGTGCGGTGGCTAGTGAACCTCAACCAAACACCGCTGGGTATACTCCGTTGAACTTTCCGATGCGGTCTGTGGAGCAAAGAATGGCAGTGCTGTCAGATGTGGAGGCCAATCAGTATACATTGAAGTCATGTGTGGAAACCATGACTGCGGTTACAAATTTGTCGAACCGGCTGCAGAGTAGAACAAATGAGGTGCAGCAGCTAAACGCCCAGCTGGCTCTGCTCCAACGCATGTATAAGGATGCGCGAGCAGAGATAAGTGTGCTAAAGGCGGAAAATAAGGAGCTGAAGCGGAAGGCCACCGTGATGTTCCGATTTGGAGGGTCGCCATATGCTGTAGTGGAGGAGCAGGGTGGAGTGATCGTGCCCAGTGGAATGGGAAACACGGAGGCAACACCGTCAAGGGCCGCCCAGGACGGAGGCAAGAAGAAGAGACCGGCAGCAGAGTAGAGAAGAAAAATCCCGCCTGTGGATGTGTTTTGTTGTATTTTTTTTTTTTTTTGTTTTTTTTTGTTTTGTTTTGTTTTTTGTTGTTGTTGTTGTTGTTGTTGTTTTTTTTTTTTTTTTTTTTTTTTTGTTGTGTAAAAAATGTGATCGGAGTTGATCCCTGAGATGAAGAAAAGATGGTTTGGTGTGCAGGTCGTCTTCTTCTGCTCCGGTTTTTTTTTTTTTTTTTTTTTTTTTTTAATAAAAAAAAAAATAATAAATAAATAAAATAAAGAAATAAATAAAATAAAATAAAAGAAAGAAAGTGGAGGGGGGTATTAAAAAAAAGATGAAAGGTGAGTGCATAGATGATAAGAAACATATATATATATATAGAGATTAAAAGAAAAGAAAAGAAAGGTGAGTGGAGTATTAAAAAAAAAAAAATTAAAGGGGAGTGTTATGGAAAGTGATTAAAAAGAAGGTGTTTATCTGAGAAAGGTGCTGCAGCTCTGCGGCGATGTTGATTAAAAAAAAAAAAAAAAGAAAGTAGGTTCATTAAAAAATAGATTGTGGGGTGGAAAGTGGGAGTTGAAAGATGAAATAAAATAATAAAAAGAAAGTTGGGTAATAGGAGAGAGAGAGAGGTTGGCCTGGCCTTGGACGTTCTGCAGGCTCCCGATTTCCAATCTACCCTACGAGATACAATCCCCAATGCAAGATTTCGAACCTCATCAAAGACCAGATTGATGAACCTCAATGAAAGTAGGAGAGTAAGAATAACTTCGGCCACTGGAACACCGAAATTTATCAAGGGAAGCATAAACCATTGCAAAGCCCATGCAAGCTGCTCAGGGGTTGTGGTGGTTAGGCAGAGGTTTACACTCTGGAAGATAGAGAAGGCTAAACAAGCAGATGTACTTGCTACTGACAAGCCCTTTCTTGTAAGTTGTAATGGTCCTAACTTCATTATCACATACGAATAGCCTTCGAAAGATGTTGGAACATTCGGCAATCCAATCAATGAAGGTTTAATGTGGTGTCTCGGTGCAACCGATCGGAGCTGACGTAGTGGCTGGACCGGCGAGGTTTCGCCGTCGGGTGAGTCGCCGGAGATTTGTCTTCTTCGTTCTCAGATCTGTGAAAGTCTCTCTCTGGAAGGTACAGTGTTTGTGATATGTGTTGAAAAAAACTCCCGCGGGCAGCGAAGGCAAGGTTGCCGGCCGGCTGCCCGCCGGAAAGAAATGAGTATAGGCCTAAATCTTATAGCTCTGATACCATGTAAAATTTGATGTATATTATTGATAGATGTATTGATTGTTAATCTTCTGTCTATTACAAATGGTTCCTTATATAGATGTAGGTGTAGTGGATGGTGGTAGTGGGTTAGGTTTAGTGGAGTAGGTGAGGTGGTAGTGGTGTAGTGGGTTAGGTTTAGTGGAGTAGGTGAGGTGGTAGTGATGGTAGGTGATGGTAAATTCTAACAATATTTTTTTGAATTCCAAGTGACTACTTGTCCTGATTTCATGTAAATGCCCAATTAGGTTTTTTGAGTTTCAGTGGCTACATACTTGAGTAGAAATAATTTTTATGCATGACTGGGTTTTGAACAACATTAGTTGAACATCACGTAAGTAGTTCTAGACATAGTATGTCTGAGTCTACTTGTTTTAAAGCTAAAAGAAAGTCATGGTGGATTTTGATAATATGTTAAATTCTTATAGCAGGTGTTGAGGAACTGTAAGCATAAGAATAATGAGGTGCAGTAACTGAATCACCAATCCATGCCAAAACTTTTGGTTGCATTATGTCTACATCATATTTTTGAGAACTCAAACATGCTGATCAAATGCAATTTGTGGATTTTCTTTTCAGTTGGGTGCTACAAAAAACACTGTTGCATTCTTATATGTAATTCTTCATCCATTTGTAATTTTGTTTATTTTATGTTTGTTAAAGGGGAAATTTAGGGAGAGTGTCTTTTGATTGAAAATGTTGGTTATTTCCTTTCGTCATTATAACATGTTTAAATATACTCCAATCATATGCAAGGAACGCATAAATCAACTGCTCGAATTACTGGTCTAACTAATATTTGATATGTTTAATTGTCATGTTTTGCAGGTATGCTTGCATTATTCCTCATGCACATATATTATTTTGTACTATTATTCATGAATTTGGGAAGAAAGGGGATTTGGTGTCAGCTTTGACTGTATTTGAAGCTTCCAAGCAGAAATCGATTGGTCCTAATATGTATGCCTACCGCACAATAATTGATGTTTGTGGTCTTTGTGGTGACTACCTAAAATCTAGGTCCATTTATGAGGTACTAGCTTATATAATCTTTTGAAATATTTACCAACTTTGTTTGCGATATTAATTTTCGGGGTTCCTTGTGGACAATGCTGATGCATGTACAATTGTGGACAAGGGACCTAGGGCAGTGCTTTGTCTATGTTTTGCAGTCTTTATTTGTTTGATTCATGAATCTTTTTTCCTCAGCGAATTTGGGTTCAAAATGATAGTGCAGAGTTTTTAATGATGGTGACTAGCATGGATCATATACCAGGTGTTATGTACAATGAAATCTTAGTCCTGTTACATTATACTATGCCAACCACTGTTTAGTGTTATTCATTTATTTATTTCTCATATGTGCTAATGTTCTCTGATTACTGATAGTGCTGTTCTGTATTGATAATGTTTAAATTTTATTTTCTTTGATTTAAACATTGTTATTGTATGTGCATAATTCAAACATTTACAAGTATGGAACTGTGAGCTCTTTCCTAAACCATTAGCAGCAGAGGTCTTTAGTTTGATGGAAATCTTGTATATGTAGTATGCAAGTGAACAGTTAACATGTTAGTCTCGATCTCAAGTACATTGTTTTCAGGGTTGTTTGGTTAAGATAATTGGAGCTGGTTTTATAAAAATAAAAATGATTAAATTAATTTTAAAATTTCAAAGCTGTATTTGGTTAACCTGTAGATAAGATCTATTTAAAATTGATTACCACTAAATAAAATCAGATGGAATCTTGTTTTTATTGTAATTGTATAACCAAATATGTTTATATGCTGAGATACTGGCTTTTTCATACATCCTAACAAAACGTCATAAAAAATGTTTTGAAAACCTATATATATATTAGTTTATTTCAATAATAAAAAACAATTACAATATTGAGCCCTTAGTATCTTGTTCACTTAGGAAAATCTAGACGAAGGCTACATGATTTGCATTCTGATTGGTTTATGAAGGATTATTACTCTTTTATCTTGGTGCATACATTGGATTCTTGATGTCTTTACATGCAAATCTAGACATAGTGTCTGATGCCTTTACAATCTTCATCACAGAGTTTTGGGATGTTCCTGAATATTTATCCTGCCATTACATTACTTTCTGCTGTAGGAGTTACTTGCTAAAAAGGTCACCCCAAATATCTATGTTTTCAACAGCCTCATGAATGTGAATGCCTGTGATTTGAGCTACACATTGCAACTTTACAAGCATATGAAAGTAATCTCTCTCTCTCTCTCTCTCTCTCTCTCTCTCTCTCTCACAACAACACACGCACACACACAAGCATGTCCCAACTAGTCTTGGCTACTCTGTGCATGGACGGGGGGAGGGGGGAAGGGTGAGGTGCATGTGCTCCCCTGTATATATATATTGCCAAGGACATAGGAAGCACCTAATAACTATTGTGTGAAGAGAGACTTTGACCTTCTGTTATCTTGAGGAAGCCCAGAAGGGTGGGTTGGCTGATTTTGTGTTAACCCCAGCCCATCTATTTATTATCAGGATTCATTTTATATTACTGATGATTATGCCTTAGTCAATCTCAACTATAGCCCATTAATAGTAACCCACACAAACCCACAGTCCAAAAGCTCAATAACTTGTTCACCAATATAGATTGCCTAGTTTTAAAAGATTCACAATGCAAAACACACTTGTAGATTCAACTTTCCATTTGAGATGAACTTGCACATTTTGGACAAAAAGAAAAAAGAGAACACCGACATAAACCAATTTTTGCATATTCAGACAATTGTGTTAAATTGAAATATTTTATTTGTTTGTATATACTTCAAACACTGAAAGATGTGTTCAAACATATATATATATATAGCAAACCAAACCAACCAAACTAAGCTTTGTGCCCCTCCAATCAAGTGGGGTCAGCTATATGAATCCCTTTTCTCCATTGAAATTAGGAGGAGAGACATGGCTGACTCACATATGGATGAGTTTCTAGGAGCACATTTAATTTTTATCCTCGTCTGTTTCTTTTTTATGATAAATTTGTTAAATACAAACGGGTTATTCCCTGCACTCATATCATCAAGATAACTTTGCTAACTTTTTTTTTTTTTTTTTTTTTTAAATTTTATTTTATCTTGATGTCCAGAATCTAGGTGTTGCAGCAGATATGACATCTTATAATATTCTTTTGAAGTCGTGCTGTATTGCTGCAAGAGTTGATTTGGCCCAAAACATTTATAGTGAAGTTCAACGATTGGAATCATCAGGAGTGTTGAAATTGGACGTCTTCACGTACAGCACAATTATAAAGGTAAATCTCACTTTAATTATATGAACATCAGTATCAGTGTCATTATTTTGCATTCCTTTTGCTCCTTTGAACCTGCTAGTTTTACTTCTTGGTACAATTTAGATTCAATTAGTTAGGTTCTTCATTCTGTATGTTCAAGCTAACGAATCAAATCTCCAGATCTTTGCAGATGCAAAATTGTGGCAAATGTCACTGAAAATCAAAGATGATATGCTATCAGCTGGAGTCGCTCCAAATACAGTTACATGGTCATCATTGATCAGTGCATGTGCAAATGCAGGTCTTGTAGAGCAGGCAATTCAGTTATTTGATGAGATGCTTCTCACCGGTTGTCAACCTAATTCACAGTGTTGCAATGTGCTTCTTCATGCTTGTGTTGAGGCTTTCCAGTACGACAGGGCTTTCCGTCTTTTCAGGTCCTGGAAGGAAAGTGGGTTTCATAAAGCTTCTGTTGAAGGGTACAATGTCAATAAATATAGTAATGCAGGTGCTTATGGAAATTTCAGCAATACCATGTTGAATCGCACAGCAAAGTCGCATAATTTAAACTTTCCTAGGCGTGTTCTGTTTACACCTACAACTGCAACGTATAATATTTTAATGAAGGCCTGTGGTACTGATTACTACCGTGCAAAAGCTTTAATGGATGAGATGAATGCAGTAGGTCTCTCTCCAAATTATATAAGCTGGTCAACTCTAGTTCACATCTGTGGGGGCTCAGGGAATGTTGAAGGTGCTGTGCAGGTACATGTGATTTAGCTATTTTTTCTATCATCACCATTTGAAAAATGTGATATTGCCTTTCAAAATTGAAGCTGTAACAAATCTATTCTGCAGTGACCATAGAGTGAACGTTTATGAGAAGATATTTTGCAACTTTTCAGTTCCTTTTGCATGTTATTTTATCATTGCAAAATTTTAAATGTGTTTACACTTGGTGCAGTTAAATTGTATTGTACTTTTGGACCTTTACTCTACAAGATGAAGAATGTAAAGGGAACCTAAAATGTGGAGGAATGCTTTAGAATTAGAAGGTTTGGGATAAACCTCACTAATGCCGTATATGGAATGTAATCTGGTCAAATTGGGTGGCAAGTAGGTTAAGCCTTGCTAATAGGACAGTTAAATTTTTGTGAAGGATTGTATGATCGATGCATGGTTGTCATATTGAAAGGAAAAATCTATAAATCTCTACAAGGTGTTCATACAATAGTAGAAAACTATAAAAAGACAATAAATTAATAAATATTTAAATAGATAATATAAAAAATATTAACCTGGATGAGAAAAAAGATGAGGTAGTCTAGTCCCCAGCAACAAATTCAACTCTAGTTGAATGGGTTAAGGTTTGTGGTGAAGGCCAAAAGGAATGTGGTGGTGGTTTCTTTTATAAGGAGGTAACTAGCATTCTGGTAAGCTGAAGAGTTTATGGATATGATAGTGTAACAGGATTTGACATTTTTTTTTTGTTTTTTTGCGGCATTGGCTATGTAACTGGTTGATTGTTCATATGGTGATATAAGTTCTCGAGTAACCTTTTGTTTTTCTTTCAGTGCAGATTTTGAGTTCTTTGCGTGAGGCTGGCATTCAACCTGATGTCATTGCATATACAGCAGTCATCAAGGTTCAAATATAGTCTATGAACATGATGTGATTCCCCATGAAATGTGTTATCTTAGATTAATTTGGCCCTCTACATTGATGCATCTTGGTCTTATGGTTAACAGGTTTGTGTGGAAAGAAAAGATCTGAAGACAGCATTCTCCTTGTTTGCAGAAATGAAAAGATATCAAATAAAACCAAATATGGTAATGCTACGAATTTTGAACATGTGCTTTCCTAGTTTTGTTTTAATGGACGAGTGGTGTGACAAGAAAAGATACAATACAATATGAATACATTTGTGAGAAGTTAGAAATGGCACCGTTTACCGATTGAAGATAAATTGGAGGAAGTTGAGATGCTTTGGCCACCTGCAACTTAGACCAACTAAAGCATTGTTAATTCGATCCTAGTTGATGATGCTGTCAGGAAGGCCAAAGAGGATATGGGTCGAGATCACAAGGAATGACCTAATTCCCTTGCTCCAACTGCGAATGCCTTTACATAGAGCAACCTGACTGCAGAAGACGGATCTATAGCTGACCCCAGGGAATTAGGGTTGAGGCTTTTTAAATTGCATTGCATTCCAATTCCCCAAATCAACTTTCCTTATAATTCAATACTTCAAATAAATTGAATTATATGTTTATCATGATTTTAGAAGAGCGCTTGTTCTGCTTCTCATCTGTTGATTTTCATCATTTCCAGGACAACTGGAATATTAGCAATTTCAGTCTAATTTGGTTATGGTTTTCTTATTATTATCTTAAGAATGTTGATTGGAAGGATAGAAATAAAGTTTTTTTTTTCTTTTTTTTCCCCCTATTAATTCCTTGAGGTTGTTATTTCAGGTAACATACAATACACTTTTAAGAGCTCGAAGCACATATGGTTCCCTGCAGGAAGTCCAACAATGCCTGGAGATATATCAGGATATGCGTAAAGCAGGGTATGTTTAACTTCCAGTAAATTATTACAGTAATTTCTCAAGTTCAACTTTTAGGTTGGCTAATTGTGTATTTGAAGTTGGCACAAATTCTAAATATGTATGATTATCCCAACATTTTTTTCTTTTGTCACTTGTGCATTTCACCTTCTGTTTTGTTTATATTGTTTCCAAATGTTCAACTGTGTTACTATCTCAATCCTTTGGGCCAGCATCTTCCCTATAAATGAAATCTGTGTTCCAGTTGGCATGAAGGTTACTTATTCAGGAAATAAAATTTATACATCTGTAGATTAGTATACTCTAGTCTGCACAAGTTCACGTTTGTTATGGCAATAGATTGAAAATGGGCTTAAATTTGATCTCCTTGTCATGAACACGAACAGGTTACTTGACACCTTTTATTTTCTGCACTACACATTTCTGCTGTCCCAAGTTTGCCCCATCTTTGAATTATTAATATCAAGCTAAGTGTGTTATTGGATGGTAGAATTTCAAAATTTTACAAGATATGTAGCAACAAAATCATGGAAGCCAGCGATTTCTCCATCCTGGTAAATTTTGACATTGCAATGCAGCCATATCTTAAGTAGGACGATCACATCTCTCTCTCTCTCTCTCTCTCCCCCTTGCTTGCGGCCAAACCTTACCCATTGTGAGCTCAATGGTATGTTCAGTCATCACCTCCTTTGTTAAAGAATCTATGCTGCAAACATTAACTACATACATTTGATTTATGAATCATGACTATATACCAGTATGTTTATAATAGTGGTTGTTTGTTCGAGTTGCCTGTTAAACCATTGTAAATATGTGTTCATGTTGCTTGCTAAACTAAAATATATACACAAGTTTATTAATTCATACAAATAAATGCATATGATGGATAAAATGGTGATTTCTATTTTCGACCTTCCATTAGATGTTATTTGAAATGCCAACTTTGTAGGTACAAATCCAATGACTACTATCTTAAACAACTCATAGAGGAGTGGTGTGAAGGAGTAATACAAAATAATAATCAGTATGAAGGCCGGTTCAGTTCTTGCAACGAGGCTGACTTAGGGGGACCTCACAGCTTGCTTCTTGAGAAAGTTGCGGTTCACTTGCAAAAGAGAAACACTGAAAGCATGGCAATTGATCTACAAGGTCTCACAAAGGTACAATTAATATAGCGAATAGAACGTAGAATCCTTTTTGGCAATGTTATGTTTGATATCTTTGGCAATCATGCATTACACACAGTTGTTGACTTAATCATGGGAAACATTTGCTTTCATCTGCATTAGATAGTTGTTCTCTTAAAAGACCACCCCGAATCACCCAATCTTCTCCATACCAAAGACAATTTTCATTATTCACCTATTTATTGCGACTCTATATGTAAAATATTCCGTAATATGTGCTTTGATAGGTTGAAGCTCGAATTGTTGTTCTTGCGGTTCTGAGAATGATCAAAGAAAACAATGCCCAAGGTGTGAATGCTCATTTTGATTTGTCAGATGTTTTACAATTAGTTTTGACACATTGTGAAGCACATATTTTGTGTACAATCTACTCAGCATTGTGACATTTGACTGTTTTGTGCTTATAGGATGTCCGCTAAAAGATGACTTGTTCATCATCTTACAAGTCAAAAAAACAAGTACAAACTCTGCCAAAGCCAAATCAGAGGTAGAAGATGCTATAACCAAACTTCTGCAGGATGAATTGGGGCTCGAGGTCACTTTGGCCAGATCTGAAAAATTCAATCCGAGTACCTCTCTTGTTTCATATGCAAATGAGGAAGAAATTCTAGGAAGTAATAGGTTCCCAACAAAGTTGAAACCTTCTGCCCGAAGGCCTGCAATTTTGCATAGGTTGAAGGTTACAAGGAAATCATTGCGTTATTGGTTACAAAGACGAGTAAGTAATCATTAGAAGGTGATATTATTAATATTTAGCTACTCCAAATTTTGTGTATAATGCACTTGTCAGCTTTGTCATTCTTTTCATTATTATTGTTCCCCAAAACACAACATAATGGCCGCGGACACCATGTACCATATTGAGAAATGCAAGTTGTAATAATATCACATGTAGATTGAAATTTTGTAAAATTGAGAAACACTCTTGCCATTTGTTCCTTTCTCTTCTTTCTGTTATTTTGCCCCTAATTGATTCAATTGGCATATGAACTCCCGGGTTGTGTTTGTTTTTGTTTTCTATTTTCATTTTCAACAAAGAAAACTTCTATGGCAAACATTGAAATCCAAACATACAGCAGAATCACTACTTCAATGAAGCATAAACTATATTGACTGTAGTGAAATACAATTGTTATTGCAACATTGAAATCCAAACATACATATAAAAGCTTTGGCACTACTGAACCAATTTCTCAACCCTCAACAGAGAAACAAGAAGTGCAGAAATTACCATAACCAAACTCACCCAACTTTCATTCCCCAATCTTCAGAGCCAATCCTTCTGCTGCAGCTTTAGCGGCAAGTAAACCTCAGACAAGTACTGAAACCCGAACGAGCTCAGCGCTTGTATTTCCGCCTTCTGCTTTGTCTTCACCATCAAACTCAACTCCTCAACCCACCCGGGATTCTTCTTCACAAAATCCTCTTCCAACATATCCTTCCCAGTCTTAATATCCTGCTCTGTCATCGGCAACCTACACTGCTCTGGTATCTTATACTTATCCAAATCACTCGGCCTAACCCCCAACCACTTTATATCCGGTGTCGTCAAATTAGCACTGTCATACGACATGTTCTTCGATCCACACCCATAAACTGACAATATCTTCAACCCATAAGGATCACTATCAACAAGAGCCAAAACCGGCAACTTCAATTCCATCTTCATTTTCCTCAAAAACAACCGTGTCGCAACATCGGGCTGCCCCTTCGCTGTCACAATTATACACGGAAACCGATTATAAAACCGATCCTCAGCTAACCTCATATAAGCAGCATCCTTCTCCACTAACAAAATGAACAATGCATCACTCTGCATATCCCCAACACGATCAATATTGGGAGGAATCGCTTTCCCACCCATCCCCATTTTGGTGCAATCGATCATATCGCCATTGTCGCTAAACAAAAGCCGACCCACCACAACTCCTTTTTCAGCTGCAATGACATTGAGGCTAGACCTAGTGCACCCAAGGATACACGAAACATCGTCAAGGACAGCATCCGATTGGGTTTGGTCCTGGAAGAGCTTGACATCGGTGTAGAAGAGATCACGCTTGGTGACGTGGATGCTCTTGGTGGAGAGCTGGTGGATGAGCTGGAGAATGCGGGTGGTGATGGTGGTTTTGCGGACGGTGGAGACGGAGGAGTAGGGGCGGAGAGAGGATTTGTCTTTCAGGACGATGCGATCGAGTTCGGGGACGTAGAGTTGGTTGGCGGAGGAGCGAGAAGGTACGGAGAAGGAGAAGCCGTGGCCGGAGAGGATGGAGTGGGAGAGAGAGAGGATGAGGGATTCGATGGCGGATTGGACGGAGGAGAGAGGGAGGTCGGAGACTTCGCGGCAGGTGGAGGAGAGAGAGAGGTCGGCTAGGGTTAGGGTTTTGGAGGAGGAGGTGTTTTGCTTGGCGACTAGGGTTTTGAGGGTGGAGAGGATGAGGGAGTCGGGGTTGAGGCGCTTCTTGAAGGGGCGGGTTTTGGTGTCGCCGTCGGAGTCGGAGTCGGAGCTGGAGCTGGAGCTGGAGCTGGAGTCTTCACGGCGGCGCTTCTTCTTCTTCTTGTCTGCTGCCATTGTAGAGAGAGAGAGAGAGAGAGAGAGAGTGTGGCGGGAAATGGAGATGATTGGGAGAGTTGATGTGTGCATTAGGGCTTGGTTGGTAAGAGGGAGAGTGTTGTGATAAAACGACAGCGTTTTCGGTCCGTTAATTGAAGAGAGAGAAAAGAGGAAAATGTAAAATAATAAAATTCCGTTTGTCTCAATAGAAAATATTCTTAATAAAAATATTTATTTTAATGTTTGGTTATGGTGGTGGTGGGACGAAAGTAGAGTTAGAGGTGGCAACGTGTGGTGGCTACAGTGATAGTGAAGGTAGTTGTGATGACGATGGTTTGGTAATTGAGGTGAGATTGGTGGGAATAATGTAGTGTCATTGATAAAAGTTTTATCTTAAAAGTAAAAAAAAATATTTTTTGTCTAAATAGATTTATTTTTTATTGACCATGACAAATATTTTGGACGAATTAAAAAAAAAAATTCTCAAAGTTTTACGTGTTTTGCAATTTAAATCTCAAGGTTTTAATTTTGATAATTAAAACCTTAGAGTTTCTTCTGTGTCATGATGTAAATCCCGTGTCCATCTCTGTTTTATGAAGTAACGAAGAAAGTCATTTTTGACGCCATAACCAACCCAAAATGACATTGTTTGTCATTTGCCCTATATAAAAGGCCTCAAATCTTTGATTTCGTTGATTAGGGCTAAACTTTGTCCCAAATTCTTCAATTTCGTCAATTAGGGCAACAAGAATGATGTATCCAGAAGGAAATGAAACTCCATTTTCAGCGATTGTGAAATATGAGTGAAAGAGCAGCTGGGGTGGAAACAACTGGGGTGAATCGATTCGGTGCAGTTGTAGATTGAGAGTAAAGATCTAAACTTCATGAACCTATGTTAACCCAGCTAGGAGGTTTCTTGGTTGTCCAAATTATGGAGTAAGTTTTCCACTCCCGTTAATATTATAAAATTTGTTTATATTTTTGTTTCCTAAAACCTGGTTTTGATTAGTATTTTTTAATTTATTTACTAATTTATTTTTATTGTTCAGAAAATTGGGGCTTGTGGGTTTTTCTCTTGGTATGATCCACCCACTTGTCCTTGTGGTGGACGAGCCTCACCAAAGTTGGTGGACAAGGTTGTAACCTTGGAGCAAATGGTAATTGAGATTGCAAGATTGGAGGTTATTCAAATTTATCGTGGTAGACAGAAAGGAATTGTAGCTGGATTGATTGTTGCAGTGATTGCAATTGGAATGTTAGTAGTTAGCAGTTAGGAAATATAGGTTTGTTAGTTAGCAAGTTAGCAATTATGGTTTGGCGAATGTAATGGCAACTATGCACTTGTCAATTTGAATTTAATGTATAATTTTGAATGAAATGAGAATTTCCTATTTTGTTTTTATGTGTTTTTGGATTGTGTAATGTTTGTTTGTTTGTTTGTTTGTTTAGATTTTCTAATGAAGTTTATGCATTTGTTTTGCCAATACTCTAGATGTGTTTGACAAAATGATCAGGTGAAGGGAAATTGAACAATGTTGATGTTTATTTGTTTGTTTTGTTTTGCCAATGCCTTCCATGTGTTTGACAAAATGACCAGGTCAACAATGAGAAGGATTTTTTCATATGGTTATGTTTGTTTGTTTATTTTGTTTTGCCAATGTCTTGGATGTGTTTGACAAAATGTTCAAGTGAATAATGATTGAACATTGAGAATGGGCGTTTGTTTATGGTGATGTACAAACTAAGCAAATTACAAAACAAGGCAAGCATGAAAAACTAGTAACTTGTTCCAAACTAATATAAAGCACAAACCAATGCAATATACACCAAGCATGAGCAATTGAGAACAAAACAAGCCAAGCATGAACCTGTTCCAAACCAATATACACCACAAACCGAGCATAAAAAAACTAGTAATTTGTCAATCCTATCACAAACTAAGCATTTACAACAATCATCCAACATGTCAAAACCATTTATGCCAAGTAAATTGTTCTAAATACATAATTTTGTCTTGAATCCCATTACAAAAAAGGCAGTAGAAAAAAGCAGTTGTTGTTGTTATAATCCCATCATTCACAAAGTTAAAAAAAACATAAATGGTTCAGGTAACATAGCCATTCCAAAAAAAAAGCAATTCATAATCCCATCATCCACAACATTTAGTTGACCATGTCTTTATTAACACTAGCTTGATGGCCTATGGCTCCTTGAACTTCATCTCTTTTCATAGTTGTTATTGGTGTTGATGTCCTCTTTGTTGATGCCCTCTTTGGTTGTTGTTGCATTCCACTAGTTGATCTTGTTGTAAGTCTCCTTTGTGGTAGTTGTTGTTGCTGTCCACTAGTTGATACTGCCCTTCTTTGTGGTGGCTATTGCTGTTGTCCACCAGCAAAGTAACTCCCAAAGTTGTAGGACAATCTTCACTGTATTTAAATAGATTAAATTCTGTTGTGTACAAAACAATAACAAGAATAAAAGAAATAGATAAAAAGGAGAGAATTTGTTTGATTACAAAAATCAAACTCGAAATAAAAATAAATAAATAAAACCACAGATTTTATTTTGTTACAAAAACAAAATTAAAATCTGATTAAATAAACAAATAAAAACAGAATAAAATTAAACAACTTACTTGGTTAATTTATTTGAATAACTTTTCTGATCAAGTCCAGTGTTTAACACTGTGTCCTTAAGACAGATTCGTCCTCTCCACGGTGCTTTCAGAATTTGGACGTCTATCTCCCAGGATGAAATGATCTTACCACAAACAATAGCAGCACTACAAATTGTTTGCCTTACGAACACACTAAGTGTTTACACTCTTTCTTTCGGAAATAAAATGCAGCAAGATGAAGAATATAATTTGCAGAGGATGGAGTACGAAAATTTTTCAGTAAAATCCAAATGGGAGGCTAGTCTATTTATAGATGTGAAGGTGGCTCTTGGTTTTGAATTGAACAGGTATGTGGCTCTTGGTTTTGAATTGAACAGGTATGATACCTGTTGGGTTTTGAATTTCAAACAGATTCAACAATTCAAACAGATAGCAATTACGGGAAGGGCCCTGTTTGGGTGTGCATTAATTCCAAAACAGTTTATTTCTGTTTGAAAACGGGAAGGGCCTTGTTTGGATGTACAGAAAATCCAAATCAGTTTAATTTGAATTCTGGATTTTATTTTACCAAAAAATAAAATTAAATTCAAATGTTTTTGGTCCAAAAAGATTAGAAGGCCAACCCAACCACACACCACGCACCCGCGCCCAAGCCCAGGCCCAGCCCAGCCCGCCCGACCGAATGGACGGCGGCGGCGCGCGCGCGCGTGTGGTGATTTTTGGGTCCAATGGGTCTAGCCCATTTTGCCCATAACCTCTCCCTCTAAAACACTTGGGTACCCCTTGGGGCACACCCCAAGTATCTCACCCTAAGCCTTATAAACCCTTTCAAAACTTCCCACCAAATCAATGTGGGACAAGCCAATTTATAACCTTAAGGAATTTCCACCAAAACTCCATTTCCATGGAGCACACTTTGGCTTCAATTTCCCATTCACTCGGTAATGGTTTTGAGCAACCAAATATACCACGTGAATCACAACGCGGCATAGAACGCGTTACCACTTTGACCCGAGTAAATCGACACTCGGGACCCACCTAAAAAATAGACCGAACTTAGGAAAAAATTCTGGTTTTATCTAGAATTTTATAACCATTTCCAACAATCCCCCACATGAATGGAATTTGATGACAACGGAAATGCAACAATATGCAGATTTATCGAAAGAGTATAAGTCGAAAATATCTTGCATCAGGATAGGTAGTTTTCGGCCTTGAACCTTCCCTAGTGATAACCTATCGGACTTACTGGCTAACCAATGGACGCGATGCCTTGAATTGTTCAGCCGTTTGTGTAAGCCAAGACAATAGATTTCACACAAAATATCTTCTAACACATCGTGGTTCTCACTGTTGTGTTCATTTTGGCCTTGAACGCGTCTGGTTTTCATAAGTGTTTCTAGAGAATTTAGCCTTTTCATTCTCATAGAACCGGCCCTAGTTCAACACTCATATAGGTGATTCTTATTGTGAGTATCTCTTTATACTCGTCTTGATTTTATGCCTTAATCAAGATATAAGTAATCATTAAAAGCAAAGCTTATCCTTATACCCCTGCAGACAACATATGTTGCAGATATCACTCTCACCATAGGAATGGGTAGGAATTTTAATCCCTTGGTGATTTCTGGTGAGCCATACATAACTTAGTTGTCCCTTTGAACTTAGTTCTTGGGATCTCCAGTCATATAAGTAGGGTTACCATTATGACGACTCTTATGTAATAGGCTTTAATCCCATCCCCTTCGATGAACTATACACAAGCTCTTTTGTCAAACCTTTTGTTTACGGATCCGCAATATTCTCTTTAGATTTTATATAATCTATTGAGATTATTCCGTTTGACAATAATTTCCTTACGGTATTATGTCGACGACGAATATGTCGTGACTTACCGTTATACATGTGATTCTGTGCCCTACCTATTGCAGATTGACTATCACAATGAATGCAAATAGCTGGCACATGTTTTGGCCACATTGGAATGTCTTCTAAGAAGTGACGAAGCCATTCTGCTTTTTCACCTGCTTTGTCTAAAGCAATGAACTCGGATTCCATTGTGGATCGTGTGATGCAAGTTTGTTTCGTGGACTTCCAAGAAACAGCAGCGCCTTCTAGAGTAAAGACATATCCACTAATGGATTTTGAATCTTTAGTATCCGATATCCAATTGGCATCACAATAACCTTCGAGTACTGCTGGATATCGAGTAAAGTTCAAACCATGATCACGAGTAAATCTTAGATATCTAAGAACCCGTATGATTGCTTTCCAATGGTCTTCTCCAGGATTACTAGTGTACCTACTCAATTTACTGATAGCATAAGCTATATCAGGACGAGTACAATTCATTAGGTACATTAGGCTTCCAATGATTTGGGAGTATTTTAACTGAGACACTGCATCACCTTTATTTTTCGATAAATAAAAACTGATGTCTACAGGTGTTCTAGCTAAATTCAAATCATCCTTGATAAATTTACCAAGAATTTTCTCAATATAATGTGATTGAGATAATGCATATCCGTCAGATGTTTTAGTAATTTTCATTCCTAATATAACATCTGCGACCCCCATATCTTTCATATCAAATCTTTTGTTAAGCATCTACTTAGTTGATTTGATCATGTTTTGACTGCTTCCAATGATAAGCATGTCATCCACATAAAGACAAACTATGACATATCCTTGGTCAGTGTTTTTAACATAGACGCATTTGTCACATTCGTTTATCTTAAACCCATTAATAAGCATTACATGATCAAATTTTTCATGCCATTACTTAGGTGCTTGTTTTAATCCATAAAGGGATTTTACAAGTCGACAAACTTTCTTTTCTTGCCCTGATACTACAAACCCTTCGGGTTGTTTCATATAGATCTCTTCATTTAGATCACCGTTTAAGAAAGCTGTCTTAACATCCATTTGATGTATTTCTAAATTAAACAACGCTGCTATAGAAATAAGCATGCGAATGGATGTTATTCTTGTCACAGGGGAATATGTGTCAAAATAGTCCAGACCTTCCTTTTGTCTGTAACCTTTAACAACAAGTCTTGCTTTATACTTGTCAATTGAACCATCTGCTTTCATTTTTCTCTTGAATATCCATTTATATCCAAGAGGTTTAGAACCTGGTGGAAGATCCACTAATTCCCAAGTATGATTTTGCATAATGGATTCAATTTCATTATTAACAGCCTCTTTCCACAAAGGTGCTTCAGGACCTGTCATTGCTGCCTTAAAGCTTTGAGGTTCATTCTCTAACAAGTATGTCAGAAAATCTGGACCAAAGGATTTTGATGTTCTCGCTCTTTTACTTCGTCTTGGTTCATCATTAGGTAAATCCTGTTGGTCGAGACTATTACTAGTCTCTTGTGTTTGATTGTCATTAGTCTCTTGACTTTGTGTACAATCATAAGTTCTTTTCTGTGAACTTAATTCCTGTCCTTTCTTGTAAGGAAAGACATGTTCAAAAAACACAGCATTCCTTGACTCTATAATAGTGTTCACATTTATATCAGGTATTTCTGATTTATAAGTCAGAAACCGATATGCACTACTATTCTGAGCATAACCAATAAACACACAATCTACTGTTTTTGGTCCAATCTTAGTCTTTTTAGGAACAGGAACTTCAACTTTTGCCAAACACCCCCACACTTTTAAGTATTTGTAGGAAGGCGATCGACCTTTCCACAATTCATAAGGAGTGCTGTTGGTTTTCTTGTGGGGTATTCTATTAAGAACATAATTAGCAGACAATATTGCTTCCCCCCACAAGTTCTGTGGTAAGCCTGAACTTAGTAACATGGCATTCATCATTTCTTTTAGGGTTCTATTCTTCCTTTCAGCAATTCCATTTTGCTGTGGAGAATAAGGGGCTGTAGTTTGGTGAATAATGCCATGTTGTGCACAAAATTCATTTAATGGTGCATCATATTCACCACCCCTATCACTTCTAATATAAATCAATGAATTTTAAAACAAATTCAAGAAAAAACCAAAATAATTATGACTACTCAAGTCAGAATTAATGTTTTGACAAAATCATATCCTCATAAAAAAATTTTGCCTAAGAATCAAACAATTCAAAAACCCATTTGATTGTATACATTCTTGCAACTCAATAACAAATAAATGTCACTGTCATAAAAATATTTGTGACAGAAGAAAATTAAATTATCTCAACTAATGCAAGAGATGCACCCCCATATTAATAAAATGGTTCATGATTTAACAAATTCTACTACGCAAGTAAAATATTTATCAATGACATCTCATGTCACATAATTCAATAAACAATAAAAAAAGATTTCTTAAATTACCTTCCAATTAAACGGACCGATATAATTACATACATCTTCATGTTTAAATTTCTCTGGTGTTCAAACACCCATTCAAAATTGATTAGAAATATTCAAATTAACATGCTTATGTCCAAAGTTGACATAACAATTTATCATTCCAAATCACTTGAAATTATTGTTAAGAAATAACTTGAGTTGATATCATACATGCATAGCAAACGCATCAACTAAAAATAATGAATTAACAAAATAAATTAATCATGCACGATCCCATCACTTGCATCATGAAATAAAAGGATTCTACTCATAAATAAAATCCAACGCATTCAAACTTTAAACTTCAAAATGATAAAACATACATTCATTTAATAAGTTTGATTTGTACATAAATAAACAAATTAAATATACATTAAAATGTTCTTGTGAATATATATATATATATATATTTTCCGACTCAAGTGCAGAAATAATTCAAGACTATGAATCCACATTGTAATAAAAATAAAATTAGTTTGTAAAACTAATATTTTACTCTAGAAACAAATTCTTCCATGTATACTCACGATGAACTATGATAAAGTCAAAATAATTAACACCTTTTCACAAAGGGTTCAAAAATAAGTGGTCTATCAAACGAAACCATAAGTTACTTACAAAATTAACAGATTGTGACCGAGTCACAAAGTTACATGATTGATTAACAAAATTAATTTTCTAGTTACTAAAACCAGAAAATAAATTACAATACAAAATAATTTTATTTTCCTTGTTACTAAAACTAGTGAAATAAAATACCGAAATAATATCTGATCACAAAAATCAGAAAACCAAACCACAAATTAATTTTCTAGTTACTTAAACTAGAAAATAAATTATGACACAAAATCATTTTACTTTTCTTGTTACTAAAACTAGAAAATACTGTAATTTTATTTTCCTTGTTACTGAAACTAGAAAATAAAATACCACAAAACTATCTGATTACAAAATCAGAAAAAACACAAAATAATTTTCTAGTTACCAAAACCAGAAAATAAATTAAAACACAAATTAATTTTCTAGTTACTAAAACCAGAAAATAAATTATAACAACAAAATAATTTTATTTTCCTTGTTACTAAAACTAGAAAAATAAAATATCACAAGAATTTTCTGTAATACCAAACAATATTCTGAATTGTTAATGACACCAGTATCGTACTACTAGTTGTTGTCAAAGAAAAGAGACAGTATATTACTACTATCTGTCAAATAGCATAAATCACTATTTGTTTTTCCAACCAGAATATTAATTTGAAAACACAGAAAATTAAATACAATGAAGATACCCAAAAAGGAATCTGTCTTAAGATTGTAGGACAATCTTCACTGTATTTAAATAGATTAAATTCTGTTGTGTACAAAACAATAACAAGAATAAAAGAAATAGATAAAAAGGAGAGAATTTGTTTGATTACAAAAATCAAACTCGAAATAAAAATAAATAAATAAAACCACAGATTTTATTTTGTTACAAAAATAAAATTAAAATCTGATTAAATAAACAAATAAAAACAGAATAAAATTAAACAACTTACTTGGTTAATTTATTTAAATAACTTTTCTGATCAAGTCCAGTGTTTAACACTGTGTCCTTAAGACAGATTCGTCCTCTCCACGGTGCTTTCAGAATTTGGACGTCTATCTCCCAGGATGAAATGATCTTACCACAAACAATAGCAGCACTACAAATTGTTTGCCTTACGAACACACTAAGTGTTTACACTCTTTCTTTCGGAAATAAAATGCAGCAAGATGAAGAATATAATTTGCAGAGGATGGAGTACGAAAATTTTTCAGTAAAATCCAAATGGGAGGCTAGTCTATTTATAGATGTGAAGGTGGCTCTTGGTTTTGAATTGAACAGGTATGTGGCTCTTGGTTTTGAATTGAACAGGTATAATACCTGTTGGGTTTTGAATTTCAAACTGTTTGGGTGTGCATTAATTCCAAAACAGTTTATTTCTGTTTGAAAACGGGAAGGGCCTTGTTTGGATGTACAGAAAATCCAAATCAGTTTAATTTGAATTCTGGATTTTATTTTACCAAAAAATAAAATTAAATTCAAATGTTTTTGGCCCAAAAAGATTAGAAGGCCAACCCAACCACACACCACGCACCCGCGCCCAGGCCCAGCCTGGCCCGCCCGACCGAATGGACGGCGGCGGCGCGTGCGCGCGTGTGGTGATTTTTGGGTCCAATGGGTCTAGCCCATTTTGCCCATAACCTCTCCCTCTAAAACACTTGGGTACCCCTTGGGGCACACCCCAAGTATCTCACCCTAAGCCTTATAAACCCTTTCAAAACTTCCCACCAAATCAATGTGGGACAAGCCAATTTATAACCTTAAGGAATTTCCACCAAAACTCCATTTCCATGGAGCACACTTTGGCTTCAATTTCCCATTCACTCGGTAATGGTTTTGAGCAACCAAATATACCACGTGAATCACAACGCGGCATAGAACGCGTTACCACTTTGACCCGAGTAAATCGACACTCGGGGCCCACCTAAAAAATAGACCGAACTTAGGAAAAAATTCTGGTTTTATCCAGAATTTTATAACCATTTCCAACAAAAGTAACTCCTAGGAGTACCATCACTATCAATAAAGCATCCACTATGATGTAAAACCAATTTCATATTTATGTCATCCATTGCTGCATTCACAAACAAACGAATATAACATAAATAATACATGGGACCACATGCAACAAAAGGACCACCTTGAAGACAAAAAAACATTACAAACCAGTAGAATCAACAAGTGGCATGGGACCAACCACTCAGTCATTGCAGTGGTCCATCAATGGAAATAAAAAAAATTCGTATAAAAAAAAAATAAAGTAAGCTACAAACACACATATACCCATGCAATAAAGTAATAAACACACATATATTTTGCTATTACTTTATTCACAGAATCAAAAAAAAAAAGGATAAACAACACTTCATACACAAATTACAAGAACAAAGAACC
Organism: Camellia sinensis; assembly: GCF_055761805.1. Classification (NCBI taxonomy): domain Eukaryota; kingdom Viridiplantae; phylum Streptophyta; class Magnoliopsida; order Ericales; family Theaceae; genus Camellia; species Camellia sinensis. The sequence continues at coordinate 60,715,047 of NC_138970.1, forward strand.
AAAAAAATTTGTATAAAACACTTACCAACATTCCAAATAGCAGTATGCACAATACTTCAAATCATGCTCCAGATTTTCTTCAAAATCGCAATAATCTTGTTGCCCTAATCGACGAAATCAAAGATTTGGGACCTTTTATATAGGGCGAATGACAAACGGTGTCAGTTTGCGTTGGTCATGGTGACAAAAATGCCTTTCTCCATTACTTCATGAAACGGAGATGAATGGAGGATTTACATTATGATACAAAAGAAACTCCATGGTTTTAATTGCAAAACACATGAAACTTTGGATTTCTTTTGTAATTTTTCTAACATTTTTTATTAACTTTTATTTTTTATTGAAATAAAAAAAAATTAAAATAAAATAAAAATAAAAATATTTTCCGTTGAAAGGAAAAATTGCAAATAAAAGGAGGGAATATAAAACATTTTGCAAATAATAAGTGTATGTTTCTTAAAATTACAAAAACAATGAAATATTCAAAGTAATTGCAATAAGGTGAAATTTTTGGTTGAAAAATGTCTTTAAACAAAATTACCCACTTTCCCTTTGTTCTGTTCTCTTTCCTCACTTTGCAACTCGATCACCAAACACTTACCGTTGCCATGCCTTTTTTTTTTTGTCACCCTGCTTCGTAGTTCCCACCATTTCTCATTGCATTGCCATGGCAATCATTAATGTCACTCTCCTGTCACTCCTGACATTCCTCTCCTCACTCAACAATCAATTTCACCTGATAACTAACCATCACAATTTCAAAACTCACAACCTTCGATGATGCAAGTTTCACTTGCGTTTAGTGACAGAGAAGACTATGATGGGGAGGCCAAACTAGAGACAGAGAAGAGATTAGTTGGTTGAGCTAGACACAATTTGGAAACCGAGTAGGACAATTAGTCAGTTCGATGCCAAGATATACAATTGGTCGGACAAGCCAATACGAGTAAATGGGGGACACTTTTTTTTTGGATAAGGGTGGTGCCCCTATTTGAAGTGTATTATGACTTTATTTTTATGATTCAAACCGTCCATTTTGTAGGGTTTGTTGAGTACTTCATGCCTGCTAAAAATCATATTAATCGGATATCAAAAACTATATGATCGGTAATCAAAAAAATAAATAATAAGTTTTATTTTGAGAAATAACATAAATAATATGCATTTCGATCATATAGTTGTTGATATCCGATTAATATGATTTTTGGTAGGCATGAAGTACTCAACAAACCCTACAAAATGGACGGTTTGGATTATAAAAATAAGACCATAATACACCTTAAATGAATGCACCACAGTCACTGCTGTGCTTCACGCACAGCAGTGACCCCTTGTCCTTTTTTTTTTTTGTTGTTGAGAAGATGGGGGACTAGGTCAATTGAAATCCCACGAAGAGGACGTATCTACTCCTAGAACATCGCAAATGTTAGGCACGATCACCCATAAAGCGAAGCAATAGGGGTAAGTAGCAAGGATTTCTCAATTGCTCAAGTAACAACGGATGGGTAAATTCCGATATAAAGGAACGAAACACATCAAGTAAGACACATAATCACTCATACTCAAATTATTACTCTTTTGGTGTTTAGAATTTGCTTACTGGCTTAGGCATCGAAGAGTCCCCTATCTAACCATCCCAACTGGAGTTCTTGCGTATGGGTTTTTTTTCAAGCAAATAGTGATAACAGAGTGTAAACTTTGTAATCACCCACAAAATACAAGTATCGATTAAACCATGGAGAAACCATTGAGAATTGAATTTAAGACATCCAAGTTTACTGCTTGCCCCAGTGTTCTTCTCCTTTAATCATTGAGCTATTTTTTGTGGCTTGGAGAACCTTGATATTGAAACTGCAAGCCTTGCTTCTAACTATAAGTGCATGCGTACACACTAGAGAGTGAGATACTGTAAAATAGTCAAAAATACTAGAGATTCCAAAAAAATTATCAAAAATTATATACAATCACATGAGTGTGAGTCTCGTATGGTATAGATCTCACACCCATGTGAATATTTTATAGAATTTTTAGTAATTTTTTTAGGGTCCTGACATTGCTTATAAAATAGTTCATATTATAACGGATACATGCTCGCCACTCTTACGTGTGTCTTTTCTTAACTTTATCAGTAATGCAAAAAACACAGCAACTGAACACATAATCAGACAATGGTCACCACTCTTACATGGGCCTTTTCTTTGTCCCATTCCGTATTTAGTTCCTGTATTCATAGACTTGTTGCAACCTTATATGCAATGCAACAGCAAAGATCATAAACAAGGTTGATTTCAAACTGCAAAGTCACTCATGCTAGAGAATCAATCTATGCTTTCTCCTCATCTCAACAACACACCACAATGCCATCACTTTCTGTCCATTCCTCCTCTTTCTTCCCAGTGCCATAGCCTTTGAAATGATTCTTCTTGTCATCTGCACAAAACAGCGAGAGATCCGAACTTTCACAAGGCCTCTCTTCGGGGGAAGCCTTACCTTATGTGCCTTCTGAGAATTGACAAATACACTCACCATGGTCATTGCCACCAAACAGAAAGTCCTGTTGAGAGACATGACAAGAGCAGATGGAGGAGAAAACAAATCCAGATGTCGGATAAGAATGATAAAGAGATTTAGGTTTTGGAGTGAGTGAGCATATATGTATATATAGTTACTATGTTCACGAGGTTTCACACTTGAGATACATGTAAGACTGGTTGGTAGCTGAGAAAAATAGACATGCAACGAGAAACAATGGCTTTAAAATTTCCAACTTTTTTTTTGTATTTAACTTCTTCTACATATTTAATATATAAGATGAGATATTGGTGATGCTTGTTTTGTTCAGGCGCTTCAATCCTACAACTAAAATTTTATAAGAGAACAACTTATTTGTAGGGAATGAAACTAAAATACAGCTGTATAAAATATTTCAAAGTCAATAGTGCAGATCATGCTTGCATAGAAATTATCTACTCAAAGTGTCAATAGCTTCATTAAACCCAAAAAAAAAAAAAAAAAAAAACCTGCAACAACCATGTTTTTGAAAGACAAATTAAGACACATTCGAAGAGGACAAAATTTTCTGTTCCCAAAATTTGTCTGTGTCCCCAATACACTCGTTCCTTGAGTTTCCCATGTTTCATGATTCCCTTCACATCGTTCAATTGGAAGTGCATTGGGAACATAAATTTTTTTTTTTCTTTTTTTTGAAAACTACTTTTCGGAAACAATTGATCAAACAAGTTTTCTATAAGTTTTATCATTTCAAATTTCTGAGTTTTCTATCCTAAAAGGATATATACAGTGTTCCTAATGAAAAGGACAGAAAGCTCGGATAGGAACAGAGAGGGGGAAGAAGAGCAGACAAGCCAAACTGGTGTCTTGTTGTGGAAGGGAACGGAACACAACTAGTGGAAACAAAAAGATCTAAAGCCGACCTTTCAATATGCTTATAAAGTAAAGCCAAGTAGAAGAAGATGTGAGCACGAGAAGAGTTGTTTCTGGTGATTGTTACTAGGGCAACAAGAAGTAAATTGTACAAACAGCTTTATCAGGGAAAAGGGAGCAAAATAGAGCCTAAGAATTAAATTTTCCAGCCAGTTGAATGTAGAGAAAATATATCAGGAAAGCAAAAGATAAGTCCTAATCTGCATAAAAATAAAAATAAAAGGCAACCTAGTGCATAAGACTCACACGGGAAAATCTATTTTAACCATGCTATTTCTATTTTTGTCTTTCGAACCAACAAATATCATGCAAGACTCAAGTACTTGGAAAACAAAATAGACTTGGGTGGTATTGGATAAAACTAAAAATTAAGTACTAAAATCTGAATGCTGAATTTTTTAAATTGATAAATTAAAAGATGAAAATTTAATTCTAAACTAAAACAAGTTGTTTGATATATGCAAGAATTTTCTTTTCCAATTTTTATAGCGATGGTGGCAGAGGCGATGGTGGCCATGATGCCAATGGTGATGGTGATGGTGGTGAAGCGATAGTGTTTGTAGTGATGGCGGAGAGGTGGTGTAGTGGAGGTAGAGGGAGGGTGGTGGCGGTGTTGAAGTGATGGTAGTGATTGTAGTGGTGGAATGATGGCGGTGACAATAACAGTGGTGGTGATGGTGGTGGAGGGATAGTGGTGGTGGTGGTGATGGTGGAGGGGTGGTGTAGTGGAGGTACAGGGTTGGTGGTAGCAACAGTGATGTATTGATGGTGATGCTTGCGGTGATGGAATGATGATGGTCGTCACTTTCATGATATATATCACCTAGTTTTCATGAAAGTATAATACCTGACATAAAAAATAAAAGTCCAGAATCCTGAGGGCCCTAAAAACATCACAATCATGCCCAAAAACGTTGAAAAATAGATATTGTAACCATCCCTACTCAATTACGCATTATGTTCCACACATCATGTGTGAAAATCATGAAAAAACATTGTGTGACTCTAACTAATCCTAAAACATGGTTTAAAAATATCGTGAAATTGAAAAATAATCAAAGGTTTCAACTGTGCCAACTAATGTTCTCTCAATATATCAAAAAATCACACAAAAGAAACTGGTAATCCCACTACAATGATGGAAGAGGCCCCTTCTCTGGGAAAGAAATAAGAAACGGCAAAGACAGTTACATTCTGTTCATATCCCTCCTAAATTCGAGAATAAATCTCCCATGTAGTCTGAATGAAATCCTCAAATTTCTTTCCCCAGACAACAGCGTGCAAATTTTGAGTTCTAAAAACAATCAATAGGATATGTTATGCATCACATATTTCCAACGTAATTTCATAAAAATATCACAAACCAACAAGTTTCTCAAGCAATCTCACGATATTGACATGCCATAAAAGGAAACAGTATAACTTCAAGAAGAATACAATTGGTTGAAGGAAGACTAGTAGATTAAGTGTATTTTACTTACAGAGGTAGTGGCTACAACACAACTTACAAAAGCCCTCTTTTACTGTTTCCTTAGAAAAAATATCAAATCTTTACAGCATAGGCCCACAGGTCCTACGATGGAATTAAATGAATTCACTTAATTGGGGCAAGAATGGTGTAGAGCAAAAGAAATGTGACTATTATGATGGCCCCTGCCAGAGTGAAACTAGGGCTGGTCCATAACATGAGGTTTGACCTCTCTGTTCTTTTGATGGGATCAACCTCCTCAGACAATGGGTAGTTGGAACGCGTAGGATTCCAGGTGACATACTTGTTTGGGGAAAACTTTGAAAATATAGTTTTTTTCCCTTGCTTCCTGTAGCTTGACCAGGCCTTGTCCCAATCTGTTGAGAACTTATCACCTGCTAATAGGCACACACAAAAACGAAGTTCAGAGTTATCTTTCTTCTGGACAGAGGTGTAAGAATAGTGTGAATGTGTTAAAAGCAAGTAAGCAGCTACTTGGAATGATGACTATACGTGTATAAATCATCATTTGCTTTTGTTCTCAAACAATAAATGGTGTCCAAATTTTCGACCCGTAAAGAACAAATGTCAAAGGTTTTCTGTACTTAAATTTAACCACTGAACATGCAAAGAAAGTGAATTCTGATAACTCATGTTGGGGACGACTGAATCAAACAGGATGCACAAATATAATAATTTGAACAAATGAAATGGTTTTGTATGTAGGCTGATTTAGCTGCATACTTGCAAGTCAAGCAAATTCGGAGAACTCCTGTAATGGTTGGCTGAACCAAACAGAATTCACACATCCAATAATTTGTAATGTTAACCATCATTTCCAGTCATAGGCTGTGCTTCGGTGGATTTGGAAATAAAGTATGAACATTATAGTTCTGATACCTGTCTACTCAATACATATCTGTCCATTGCATGATGCAATGTGTGTGTGTGTGTGTGGTGGAATTTCTTTACAGTTTCTGTTGTTAGAGGCAAAAATTTGGGCTTGTTTAGTTTCTCATAACTAGCAATATCAGCTGGTTCGTCCTAAATAGCACCTCACCGAAGCTCCAGCCTGCAGGCGCTAGCCAAGGCATGCTTTTTCACAAATGCATTCTCCAGTCACAGTAGGGATGTAGAAGTCGGTTCCTTAATTTGTCATCATAAGATATCACATGCCCAACTCGCTTTTTTGATATTGTAGGCACCCAAAAAAGCAAACTCAAACTCCAAAAACTAACATAGAACAATAAATCAGAATTCGCTCCTAGTTGCTCGCCCCAAATAATATGAGACAGAAACAACTGCAAATCCCCAATTAAAGATGTTCACCTCATGAAGATAGTGCACTTTGTTAAAAAAAAGACCAGAAAATAATCTTCTAATATTAACGATGAAAGTAGACATCTTTTTATGATATCCCTGATGTTTCACTATCTCAGAAATGGCCTTCATTTCAAACTGGACACTCCAACATAGCTTAGGATTTAAGCAGAAGCTTTTTGCCAATACAGAGATGCAGTATCTGTTCTTTCCTATCAATAAAACAGATCCTTCCTTGACCTTGTCTGGATTTTTTTGTTCTTTTATTTTTTTTCAGTTTGCCTGACATATTGATGAACTTAACTGAGCATATTGTCTAAACTGTAAAAATAGCACCACATTTTGTTTCAGATGCACTTCAATTATAAATCCAACATCAATTGATTTGATAAGTGAAGATTGTTAAATAAAAATTTTCTATTTTTGATAGAGTTAGAAAGCTTATCCAGTATGAAGCATGGACACTCCAAAATTAGTGCCGTGGCGGTGTCCGACACGGGGACACGCCGGGGACACGGGGACACGTATGGGACACGCCAGATGGCGTGTCCCTTTAATTTAATGATTTTTTTGCAGGGGACACGGCAGGGACACGGCGGGGACACGCGTGTCCATATGGGGACACGGCATGGGACACGGCGGGGACACGGCAGGGCTATTTTTATTTTTATTTTTTTTTAATTTAATTTTTTTTTATTTTTTTAATCTTTTGCCTCTCTTATTTAGTGCTTTTGTGAAAAATATTGTTGGATGTTGAATGTTTTCCCCTTCTCGTCTTAGTTCTTGTTATCGTTTATTATGACTTTTTTGTGAATTTTTTGTGAATGGATGATCTATTAATTTGTTTAAATGTAATAGTTATGTTTATTCAATTAATGTTACTATGTTAGTGTTTGTTAATTTTAATTTAGGATGAATGTAATATGAATCTACATAACACATAAAAATATATAAAATAAATAAAATAAAATTCGCCGTGTCCCCCGCCGTGTCCGTGTCCCCATTTTTTGAAAATTGCCGTGTACCGTGTCCGTGTCCGTATCCGTATCCGTGTCTGTGTCCGTGCTTCATAGTCCAGTAGAGTATCTGGGTAATTGTAGAAGAAATGGGTGCTATTGCAAAGACTACCCCAGTTGTCTAGACCATTAATTACAACTGACATTATACAAAGATCACACGAAAGGATTCTTTTTCCTTTTGGATGGCAATGTGTGGCAACAACGCAGAAATCAGATTTCCAAGTTTGAAAATGACACCAAATTTTATGCAGATTGCCAGGAAGTCACTCAACAAAATTACCTAATGGCTTATTGGAAACTCCACAGATAAACCTAGTCCACTTTAACATGGTTTTTCATGCAACAATATTGGCAGCGGTTAAACTGGTATCCGCTTCATTTATCACAGAGACAGGACTAGAATAAATATCGCATGCAGGATAACCTCGGCTGAAGCATAGTACTCAAACACCAGGTTCAGAAGATAGAAGTAACCAAAAAGTTTAAATAAATTCAATTATTCAAATTAACTTTCAATAATTTTAGGGTGAATGCATTGAGGTTTTTAGGTACTAACTATGTTACACAGACTCAGGTGTGGGTATCGGGTGCGGGTGCATATCTAGGGATCAGACACTTCAAAATTAAAAATTGAGGATATGTGAAAATGGATCCAAATTTGGATATGGGTATGGGGATACATTAAATAATAATTTTTTTAAATATATTTATTATATGAAGATGAGTTAAAAAAAGTTAAGGAATAACAAATTTTGTTAAAAAAAAATAACAAATAAAAATTATTTTAGGCAAATTATATTATATATAATAAAATAAATTATTTTTATTTTAGACATAAAAATTTTATTATTTATATATATTATATTATACAATATTTTTTTGAGTGAATAATATTATATAATATGAATACTATTATATATTATTATTATATTAATATCATTCATAAATAGGAAGTAGAGAAAGAGAACAAAGAGGAAGAGAAGATGGAATCAAAGAAAGAGAGAGAGAGAGAGAGAGAGAGAAGAAGAAAAGAAGATAGAAGAGAGAGAGTGAGAGAGAGAGAGAGACCAAAGGGGAATCGAAGCCCTAGGGTCATTTCTGGGTGGAATTGACTTTGCGATGTTGGTTTTCAGATCTCCTTCAATTCGGTCTAGTTCGCGACTAGGGTTCACGCTTTGATGTTTGCTGGAAATTTGTGTTAAATGTATATAATATGATAGTGGTGTTGGTGAAGGATAGTGGCATGTATAGAATATGATAGTGGTGTTGGTGGTAGATAGTGGCATGTATATAATATGATAGTGGTGTTGGTGAAGGATAGTGGCATGTATAGAATATGATAGTGGTGTTGGTGGTAGATAGTGGCATGTATATAATATGATAGTGGTAGATAGTGGTAATATATAATATGTAAGTGGCATATAATGGGTTATAATGATGTTTGTAATATCTCCTATATAAGGAGTGTCATTTGGTCTTGTAAGATAAGAAGTTTTGAATATAACAAAAATATATTCCTTCTTCCTCATATTTTCGGAGTTCTTCTTCCTCATATTTTCTAAGTTGGTATCAGAGCAACAAAAAACACAGCAGCCCTAAAACCGTCATAGCCATGTCGGAAGTCACGTCCGAAACCACTTCAACCCCTGCCGCTGCCATTCCGGTGAAAACGTCCAACTCTCACTCTGTCCAAATCACCACCATCCGCCTAAATGGTGATAATTTTCTTCGCTGGTCACAATCTGTCCGGATGTATATCCGTGGGCAAGGAAAGATCGGTTACATCACTGGTGACAAGAAGGCTCCTGCTGTTAATGATCCGCTGTTCGACAGTTGGGACGCTGAAAACTCCATGGTTATGACATGGTTGGTCAATTCCATGGAGGAGGATATAAGCTCTAATTACATGTGCTATACTACTGCACAAGAATTGTGGAATAATGTTAGTCAGATGTATTCTGACCTAGGAAATCAATCTCAAGTTTTCGAATTAACTTTGAAGTTGGGAGAGATTCGTCAAGGAGATGATTCCGTCACCAAATATTTCAATTCGTTGAAAAGGTTGTGGCAGGATCTTGACATCTTCAACACATACGAATGGAAATCGGTTGACGACTGCAACCACCACAAGAAAACTGTGGAAGACAGCCGTATTTACAAGTTTCTTGCCGGCCTCAACATTGAGTTCGATGAAGTGCGAGGAAGAATTATTGGCAGACCTCCTCTTCCATCCATTGGCGAAGTATTTGCCGAAGTCAGAAGGGAAGAGAGCCGAAGGAGCGTCATGCTTAAGAAAAAAGGTACTGGTGAATCAATTGAAATTTCTGCTTTAATTAGCGATGCTGCGGCCAACAAGGCTGCAAATTACCAGCGCAGGTTTGATGATAAGCCACGGGTCTGGTGTGATTTTTGCAACAAGCCTCGCCATACACGCGAAACGTGTTGGAAGATCCATGGCAAACCTGTCAACTGGAAAAGCAGCAAACAAGGAGAGAAGAATCGTGGCTTTCCTACCGCTAATGAAGCCGATTCAGGTCCCTTCAACAAAGAGCAGATTGATCAACTCTTAAAGCTGATAAAATCCAACTCCTCATCCGGTACTCCTAGTGTTTTGTTGGCACAAACAGGTAGAAATCCTAAAGCCTTCTCTTGCCTAAACTTCTCTCCGTGGATCATAGATTCCGGTGCCTCTGATCACATGACTAGTTTTTCCCATTTATTTAGTACCTATTTCCCTTGTTCTGGTCATGACAAAATCAGAATAGCCGATGGTAGTTTTTCACCTATTGCAGGAAAAGGATTTATTAAACTAACTGAGAAAATTAATCTCAATGCTGTTCTTCACGTCCCCAACTTAGCCTGTAACCTTTTGTCTGTCAGTAAACTATCTAAGGATTCTAATTGTCGTGTTACATTTTTTGAATCCCATTGTGAATTTCAGGACCAGAACTCGGGGATGATGATTGGGCGTGCTAGGATGCTTGAAGGTCTTTACTACTTTGATGAAGTACCTGTTAGTAATAAAAAAGCTCAAAGCTTTAATAGTACTAGTTCAATCTCTGTTCAAGAAAAAATAATGCTATGGCACTATAGGCTAGGACATCCTAGTTTTCTTTATCTGAAACATTTATTTCCAGAATTATTTAAAGGGATTGATTGTTCTTCTTTTCATTGTGAAAGTTGCATTGTTGCAAAATTTCATCGCTCTACTTATTTGCCAAAACCTTACCAGGCTTCCAAACCTTTTTATTTGATTCATAGTGATGTTTGGGGCCCTTCTAAAATCCCTACTCTTTCTGGTAAAAAATGGTTTGTTACATTTATTGATGACCATACCCGCTTATGTTGGATTTATTTGATGAATAAAAAATCTGACGTGAAAAATTTATTCACAAATTTTTACAATATGATTGAAAACCAATTTCAAACCAAAATTGGTATTTTACATTCTGATAATGGAACAGAATATTTCAATGAGCAGTTGGGTGAGTTTTTGGAAAAAAATGGGATTTTTCATCAATCTACATGTCGGGATACCCCTCAACAAAATGGCATTGCAGAACGAAAAAATAAACATCTATTTGAAGTAGCACGTGCTATAATGTTTTACATGCATGTTCCTAAATATTTATGGGGTGAAGCAATTTTAACAGCCTCTTATTTGATAAACAGGATGCCTACAAAGGTGTTAACATACAAAACACCTTTTGATTGTCTCAAAACTTTTTTTCCTGACACGAGGTTGGTTTCTGATTTACCCGCCAAAGTTTTTGGATGTACTGCCTATGTTCATGTTCCCAGTCAATTTCGTTCAAAACTTGACCCCCGTGCTATAAAATGTGTTTTTTTGGGTTATTCCTCAAACAAAAAGGGGTATAAGTGTTTCGATCCTCAAACCAAGAAATTTCATGTGTGTATGGATGTATCATTTGTGGAAACAAAATCCTATTTCCCCAACACTTCTCTTCAGGGGGAGACAAGTGGAGTAGAAGACCGTTTTTGGGATATTTCTATCCCGCTCCCCAATGTCATTTATCCTACACAAAAACCACATCTGTCTGATAATGATCACTTAGGAGAACCAAGTTCTATGGTGCCTAAACAAGAAGATTCTTGTTTAGGGGGAGAAGTACTACAAAATGATCTAAATCCTGAGCTTCAGGTTTATACTAGGAAGCGATTTCATCTGAGGAATAATGACCCGAATGTCCATCCTAATGACCCGAATGTCCACCCGAGTTCTGGCATCGAAATTTTAGGTAATCCTATTCCTTCTATTTCCGACCTTGATGTTCCTATAGCAATTAGGAAAGGTGTCCGAAATTGCATTAAACATCCTATTGCAAATTACCTCTCCTATCAAAGACTGTCTAAAAACCATAGAGCTTTCACATCTAGGATTTCACACTTGTTTGTTCCAAGGAATATACAGGAAGCATTGGATGATCCGAATTGGAAATTAGCAGTCATGGAGGAGATGAATGCTTTAAGGAGAAGTGGTACTTGGGAGATAGTTGATCTACCCAAAGACAAGAAAACAGTTGGGTGTAAATGGGTGTTTACGATAAAATGTAACGCAGACGGAAGCGTTGAGAGATACAAGGCGAGACTGGTGGCTAAAGGCTTCACTCAAACTTATGGGATCGACTATCAGGAGACGTTTGCTCCTGTTGCTAAAATAAATTCCATCAGAGTACTGTTATCTCTTGCAGTAAATTCAGATTGGCCTCTACATCAACTTGACATTAAAAATGCATTTCTCAATGGTGATCTTGAAAAGGAGGTGTTCATGAGCCTACCGCCGGGATTTGAGCGGAGACTTGGAAGCGACAGAGTATGCAGATTGAACAAGTCATTATACGGACTCAAACAATCACCAAGAGCGTGGTTTGAACGCTTTGGGAAGGCAGTTATCAGTTGTGGCTTCTCGCAGAGTCAAGCAGATCACACAATATTTTATAAACATTCAAAAAACAGTAAAATTGCAATTTTGATTGTTTATGTTGATGACATCATTTTAACTGGTAATGATGAAGCAGAGTTAGCAGCTCTCAAAGAGAAACTCGCAAAAGAATTTCACATTAAGGATCTGGGAGCCCTCAAGTATTTCCTCGGAATGGAATTTGCAAGATCCAAGGAAGGTATATTCGTTAATCAGAGAAAATATGTTCTTGATCTCCTTGGAGAAACAGGTATGCTTGGTTGTAAGATGGTGGAGACTCCGATCGAGCCTAACTTGAAGTTACAAGCTGCTAAGGCTGAAGAAGTCAAAGAGAGGGAACAATATCAGCGACTTGTAGGGAAATTGATTTACTTGTCTCATACGCGGCCTGATATTGCCTTTGCAGTCAGCATGGTAAGTCAGTTCATGCACTCACCAGGGGCAGAGCACTTTGAAGCCGTTTATAAGATCTTAAGATATTTGAAAGGAACTCCAGGGAGAGGCTTACTGTTCAAGAAACATGGGCATCTTCTAGTTGAAGTATACACAGATGCAGACTGGGCAGGAAGTGTTACAGACAGGAGATCAACATCCGGATACTGCTCCTTTGTAGGTGGGAACCTAGTTACATGGCGGAGTAAAAAACAGAATGTGGTAGCTAGAAGTAGTGCAGAAGCAGAGTTCAGAGCTGTTGCCCATGGAATCTGTGAAGTAATGTGGATTAAAAGAATTCTCGAAGAATTAAAGCTTTCTCACCCGACACCTATGAAGGTCTATTGTGACAACAAAGCAGCTATATCTATAGCTCATAATCCAGTTCTACATGATCGCACAAAACATATAGAAGTGGATAAACATTTCATCAAGGAGAAAATCAATGCTGGCATAATCTGTATGACCTACCTTCCAACAGGTGAACAATTAGCTGATGTGCTAACGAAGGGACTACACAAGAAGCAATTTGATAAGCTGACTAGCAAGCTGGCTATGGAAGATATCTTCAAACCAGCTTGAGGGGGAGTGCTGGAAATTTGTGTTAAATGTATATAATATGATAGTGGTGTTGGTGAAGGATAGTGGCATGTATAGAATATGATAGTGGTGTTGGTGGTAGATAGTGGCATGTATATAATATGATAGTGGTGTTGGTGAAGGATAGTGGCATGTATAGAATATGATAGTGGCGTTGGTGGTAGATAGTGGCATGTATATAATATGATAGTGGTAGATAGTGGTAATATATAATATGTAAGTGGCATATAATGGGTTATAATGATGTTTGTAATATCTCCTATATAAGGAGTGTCATTTGGTCTTGTAAGATAAGAAGTTTTGAATATAACAAAAATATATTCCTTCTTCCTCATATTTTCGGAGTTCTTCTTCCTCATATTTTCTAAGTATGTTGCTTCGCAAAGGTGAGTTTCAGCCCCCCCCTCTCTCTCTCTCCATCTTTGAGTTTCAGCCGTATATGCCATCTTTCTTCTTTATTTGCCATATCCATTTTCTCCATGCCGTATCCCGTACCCGTGTTGTGTTGTGCCGTGTCAACACGAGTATTTCGCCAAATCTGACGAGTCCGGGTAACATGGGTACTAACAATAGTTATTGTTTTGATTATCAGTTTGATATAAATAAAAACCTGTTAGGGTAATTAAATGGACGTTTAGTAAACAATTAACTTGTTCTTGAATGACTAAAAGAAAAAGATCAACCACATTGCTACTGGGAGAAAAAAAGAGATGAAAAGGAGAATTAAAAGGCATTTTGAACCAAGCCACCCTCCTACCTTTTGGGAGGCAGTTACAAAACAAGCTTTTTGTTATTCCTAACAACTTTTTCACACAAAAAGGTTAAATTGTAAATCAAAATAATTCAAAAGTTACCACATCATCGCTACCCACATCAATTATCTTCACATAAAAGACAGAAGGGCTAAGCGTCACATCATCAACCACTTTCTCAACTTCTTAGTGCTTCCATTTGTTTCTTTCATAATTCCTCACTCTCCCTCCCCAACTCTCTCTCTCTTCCGTTTCCATCTTTGTCAACATGAGTTATGATCATGCACACATGCACCACTTCTAGTCTATACTACCTGAAGCAAGTGCAAGCACAATGAAAGTGATCCTAATTCAAGTAGAAAAGGAAACAACAGATGAGAATCAAAGGAGAAAGAAACACATTGGAAGTGACAAAAAGAAGAGCGAGAGAGAGAGAGAGAGAGAGAGAATTTGGAGGGCTTGTGCTCCTCTAAAGGTCTGTGAGCCTTGGTTCATGGAGGCATTTTGACAAATGATATACTACAAAAACGGAGACCTAATCGCTTTCTAAATCCTCAATGGTGCATTCTGTGTTGTAAGAATGGGAAATCCGTAGATCATTTATTTCTGCATTGCCCAACTGCTTTGAATTTATGGCATAGATTGTTTCTTTAGGGGAATGTTATGTGGGTGGCACTAAAAGGGAGTGGGCATATGCTCCTAGTTGATTTTTGCACATTCAAAGGATCGAACAAAGCCAAAATGCTCTGGTCTTGTACCGTCTTTGTAATATTTTGGGTTCTATGGTTGGAAAGAAATACGACATTGTTCGAAGATAAGTTTTGGAAATTAGACTATCTGTGGGATAAAGTTTGCCACTTAACTTCCTTTTGGGTTTCGGGAAATTCTTTATTTAAGAGGGTTCCACTTTTTTTGTTAGTTAGAAATTGGTTGGCGGTATGTGATATGTAGGCTTTTGCTTGAGATAATCTTGTTTAGGGTTTTGTCCTTTGTATTCTCATTTTTCTTTTGTAAGAGGATGCCTCATCCTCGCTTTCTTTTTTGATTTATCAATAAAGTCTTTTGTTATTGATCAGAGAGAGGGAGAGAAAGAGAGAGACACTTTATTCTGCTTTTTATATTTAGACAAACATTCATGTATCTTGTTCACATTAATTTAGAGAGGAAAGGACCCCTCGATTGATACAACTGTTTTTCTAAGCACAAATTTTGCTCAGTTAATGCAATAGTTTTGGTGTCACAAATTACCTTGTGAAATACCAATTATTCCTACCACTAAAACTAAGTCATGCGTCAAAATACTCTACGGCTTTAAATTAAAAATGATAAGGGTTACGCAAACGTTACAAAGAAAAAAGAAAAAAGAAAAAAAGAGAGAAGAGAGTAGATAAAAGGAGTTACAATCTTCTCCTTGCACTTATCATCCTTTTTTCTATGAGCTATATGTAATAATAATAATATGCATCATGCATGCACAGCCTTCTAGTATAAATAGTCAGTGAGAGGGCATATCTGGTATTGATTTATTACAATGTGTTCTCATTATACTTGTTAGATAAGGCCATAAAAGGGTATGGACATAGTGTAAGCGTGCCTTTTGTATGCCCTAAGGGCCAGGGGCGGAGGGAAGGGTGCCCTAAAATTCTGAAAAAAGCCCCACATTATACGAGATTTGTATCAAATTCAACAATTCTAGGTCCGCCCCACCGCTTAGGGCACCTTCAATCATTTGTCAAATTCAATTTTAATGGAAAAAAGAAGCTACAATTGAACTCCATCCAACCATATTGAATCCATATTAAATAAAGAAACAATCATATTTTTCATCATTATTAGCATTAGAAATCATCAATTTGGAGGGCATAGTAGTCTCTGAAGGAGGACATTCAAAGAAGTTGAGACAAACAGTTTGAATTTTCAGAAGAAATAGAATAAAGTGACTAAGTGAACTCAACACCTAAATAATTACAAGTTGTATACAGATTCAAAAATCAAAACTACTCCAAAAAAATATAAAAAAAATGACTAGATTGCAAAATTGATGAGGGTGAAGAAGACCCACCTCTGTTGTTGTTGTTGTCGTCGTCGTCGTCGTTTTGTTGGGAGTCCCTCCTTGAAGAACAACAGGGTTTGACGAGAGGCTTTTGAATCCTTGATGAAGTAGACCATAAATTGCGAGATGTTAAAAAGCTTCCGAATCGGAATCGAATATCCATTTGAATCTCTGTATATGATTCTTCTAGCTGGTGATAATGCAATATGGTTTCTCAATCTCAGCCACACCCTTAATCTGAGACTCTCTCTCTCTCACTGTGTATGTCGACTGGGAAGAGCACAAAACACGTTACACAAGTGTAAGATTCTTCCACGTCATACCAAGAATTTGCACCATTACCAACAATAAAATGTTTCGTAAACTGGTAGGTTCTGTTTGATAACCGTTTTTAATTTTCAATTTATATTTATAAAAGTATAAAAAATTATTATAAAAAATTATTTGATAATTTTTTTAGTTCATAAACGATTGTCTCAATTTATAAATTTGAGAAAAAAACATAAACTCAAAAAATGAGTTTACGTTTTCAGTTTTTATTTTCAATTAATTTTTTTTCAATTAATTTTTTTCAATTATTTTATTTCAAATATTTTTTTTTTCAATTATTTTTTTTTAAAATTTTTTAAAATTATTTTTTTCAATTATAATGTGTGTGATCCCATTGTCATAAATAAATATAAATATTTTAGGCCTGAACAAACATATTTTTTAGTTTATGTTTTTAAATTTTTTTACACATTTTGTTCAAACCAAACGCGTTTGTAATTTATGTTTTTCTAAAAATAAACAAATACCAGTTTATAAAATTTTTGTAAAACATAAACCAAAAACATAAACGTTACCAAACGCTGCCGTAACCTTGGCTATTTTAAGGCTGTGCTTGGTTACAATGGTTAGAAGATTTGAAAAAAAAAATTAGAAAGCATAAAGAAAAAAAAAGGAGAGCTTTTTTGATAAATCATTTTTCTAAGAGCCTTATTCCATCCAACCCATATTCTTTTTTACTATTCCATTAGGTCCTATTTGAGGTAAGAAGACCAAAATACCATTTTCATCTATTTATGTTCCATTTAGTCCACATTATTTTCTTATGTTTCAATAAGTCCTGTGGATGACATAATTACCAAAATACCCCTAATGTGAATGTTCACATCCTATGAGTAACATAATTACCAAAATACCCTTAATGTGAATGTTCACATCATCAATGTGAATGTTCACACCGTCAATGTAAATGTTTACACCGTCAATGTAAATGTTCCTATTTGAGGTAAGAAGACCAAAATACCCTTTTCATCTACTTATATTCCATTTAGTTCACATTATTTTCTTATGTTTCAACAAGTCTTATGGGTGACATAAATACCAAAATACCCCTAATGTGAATGTTCACACCGTCAATGTGAATGTTCCTATTTGAGGTAAGAAGACCAAAATACTCTTTTCATCTGCTTATGTTCCATTTAGTTCACATTATTTTCTTATGTTTCAATAAGTCCTATGGGTAACATAATTACCAAAATACCACTAATGTGAATGTTTACATCCTATGGGTGACATAATTACCAAAATACCCCTAATGTGAATGTTTACATCGTCAATGTGAATGTTCACGCTGTCAATGTATTTCACACCGTCAATGTGAATGTTCCTATTTGAGGTAAGAAGACCAAAATACCCTTTTCATCTACTTATGTTCCATTTAGTTCACATTATTTTCTTATGTTTCAATAAGTCCTATGGGTGACATAATTACCAAAATACCCCTAATGTGAATGTTCACATCCTACGGGTGACGTAATTACCAAAATACCCCTAATGTGAATGTTCACACTGTCAATGTGAATGTTCACACTGTCAATGTAAATGTTCACACCGTCAATGTGAATGTTCATATCATCAATGTGCAGGGGCTCAGCCCAGCCCGGGTCGGGGCCAACCCATGTAAAGCCTCGTGGGTGCTTGCTAAAATTCGGGCCGGGCCAGACCAGCCCACGGGCCAAAAAATTAGGCCTAGGCCCTAGCCTTGGCACAAAGGTATTCAGGCTTTGGGTGCCCCCGCGGGTCGAGCCAAGGGACTTGGGCCTAGACTTAGGCTTGGGTCGGGCTTAGGTGAGCCTCGCATTTTTTTTTTAATTCTTTTCAATTTTTTCACTCAAAATTTTATTATTTTTCACAAAAAAGACACCGGGTGTGATACCCCTGTTCTGTATTATGCTAAATTGGTCCTTAATTTGTTTATGGTTATGTGTTTAGCATGATTTTATGTGCCATTATGCGAACATATATGATTTTGAAGTCTTATCTGTTCATCGTAGGAATATCTGTTTGAATAACCTGCTTTGGAAATTAAATTGAGGGCCTTGTCGGCCACAGAACCCTAAATCGATTACGCCATTGTGATTGGCATAATTTTTAGAACCTACGGTGAAATTTAATTGAAAATTGATTTGGGTTAGATTAAACCGATTAAATTGATGAATTAGAGCCCAACTACTTTATTATTATAATCTTGGCCTTAGTGGATTTTGTTGTCAAGCTTTAAACACTTAACCTCTCCCTCCCTAGCCTCATTTTGACTGATATTAAACTCAAAGAAGAGATGAGAGGGCCGGTTGTAGAGAGAGGAAGGGAGAGACTTGTGTAATTTGGGCTCAAGACTTGGGAATTTGAAGATCTAGCTCAAGATTTGGCTAGAGCTTGAGGGTTGAAGCTCTTAGTGTCACGACCCAAACCCGGCCCTATGGGTTTAGCACCGTAACCGGCCAGTAATCCGAGATTACCGAAGGCCTACAGAACAGTAGTACAGTAAAACAGAGTACAGGGCCTGGCGGAAGCCAATACAGTAAATAATAATGTCCATTGAGCTGTGACAGTCTGCATGCCAAAAGATTTTTCATGCATTCACATATACAAACAGTACAGTCTATACAGAATTTACAGTCACACAGTACAGGGACCTAATCCCTTGATAACAGTACGGTAAACAGTCAGTCTATACAATTCATCCAGTTATTACAAAACGGTAAGACAGTACAGAAGGGGGACTTCTAAAACACCCCTAAGCCTTAGCACGATAGGCTCGGAACCTCGCAGTGAGGCACAAAGGCTGGCTTGACAAAACTGGAGTAAGCCTGACGCTCCTAGCTGCGGTCTGGTGCCTGAACACCTACATATATATATGAGCAGTGAGCTAAAGCCCAGTGAATAACATAAAGCGTAAAGGGGTTTAGAATGAATGTCCTTACAGTAATGAAAACAGTTCATTTCAATTAGTATTTCAGTTGTTCGGTACAGTAAACAGTCATATGTGGTACATCCATTAGCATAGCAGTAACAGTAGGTCTTAAAAGACCGAACAGTAATGATGGCCATCAGTCAGTAAACAGTAGTGGCTCCACAAGGGAACCGACAGAGATCTCTGTAACAGTAACAGTAACAGTAACAGTAAACAGTAGGTACTAAGGATGCCACAGTACAGTTCAGAAATAAAGGACATACATTCATTCAGTAATACCAGTTCGGTAAACAGTTCAGTTCAGTATTCAAAAGATATCAGTTGAACATATCTTTACACAATTGTTACTCACAGAGTTCTGGGCTACAGTAGGCTAGAGCGTCTCCTCCAAATGCCAACCCTAAACAGTTAACAGATTGAGCACACTCTAAGTTTCACAGATGGGAAAGGTAATAATTGAATCCCTAAATTTACCTCGGTGTGTTCTACATCTCTATCCTCATTAAGATGTCTTAAACTAGGCCTAAGAATGCCTAGAATGGGATGAGGATGCAAAGATGCGCATTTAAAAGCATTTTCAGAAAACAGAGTCCCGCTCGAGCTCAGGTTTCCCCGCTCGAGCGGACATGCAACAAAGGTACACGCTCGAGCGTAAACTTTCCCGCTCGAGCGTACTGTAAAAGTACTGGATGGGTGAAATCTCCGCTCGACGCCCGCTCGAGCATGAGACATGACTCCGCTCGAGCACCCAATCCTCCGCTCGAGCGGACTGCAAAACAGTGCAGAGATGCTGGATGCTCGAATTCTACGCTCGAGCGTCACTTTACCCGCTCGAGCGGAAGTGCGAAATCTGGAAATTCCAGATTGCACCTTCAAGCTCAAAACCAAGTTGTTAACAACTCAAAATCGATCCTCTTGGGCTCATTTTCTGGAAAACTCTTATAAACACATGGAATAACATGATTCAAAACTCAATTTGAGAAATCAAAGCCCAAGAGTGTCTAATTCAAACCCAATTTCAAACCATTTTCCAAGAACAATCCTCAAACATGACATGCATGACCTTAAATCATTTTTAAAGCTTCAATGCTGATTCAAAAGAGCTCAAACCTTCAAAAACAAGATGAGCTCATGGAGTATGACCAAAAGATGGACATGCATGTGAGGTATTATGAACTACAACCTCAAAACTTCAAGAATGGCAACATGCATGCAACAATTAAGCTTCAATTCAACCACAATGAACCAAAACATGATTTAGTTCTATAATGAAGCATGAATCATGCAAGAACTAGCTCAATTCACAAACAAGAGAGTAATTACTCTACCTTAGGTCTCCAATGCAAGGCTAGAGGCTCAAATTAGTAATCTACACTTCAATTACCAAGCAATTCCACCAATAAACTCGAACTCAACTCAATTCCCTCTCACTCTCTATTTCTCTCTCTCCAGTCGGTGCTGTGCTCAAGAATGAGCTGATGAAATGTGTATGTATGAGTGTAATGAGATGAGCCAAGTAGTGGGCCACTTAAGTGGTATTTAGGTAATTACGGCAAACTTTGCAATTAACTCATTTTAATCTAATTCAATCACACCTAATCAGTTTTCAGGTAAATACACCATAAAATCACATTAATTACGAGGGTCAAGGAACATCAATCGGTTTCTAATTCGGCCGCCGATAAGGCCTTCAATTAGCATTTTAAACATATAAGCATGAACAGATAATCATACAATCAAACAGATAGAATGCAATTTAACTAACATATACTCAATCGATTCGGTTTCCAATTTCAGAAAGTCAGTTCAGTACTTTAATCAGTTCAATTATCAGTCATAACCAATCATAAGTCGGTAAACAGTATGAGGGTTGTTACACTTAGGTAAGTGAATTCATGGACCCTTGTTTGTAATTTGTAAGTTCAAAGTTGAAAAAAATGTTAAAGGACATGAATTGAGTTGGTTTTGTTAAAATTGAAGTCTTAGAACACATGCATGTAGGAAATTGTTATGAATTTCCTTATTTGAACACAATGTGTGTGTAATTGCTTTGAATGTTGCATGTTTGAGCTCAAAGGGGTAAGGTCCATGTAAATTTGTAGTTGAAGCTCATGTAAAATCACCATTGGTATCATCTAAGTTGAGATTGGGAGCTAGACATCACATGCATGTACAATCCATGGAAGTAGAAGCTTTGAATGCATGAAATGGTTACATTAGTAATGAGTTGGTGGAAAATGAGCCATGCATGTAGATAAATTATGAAATTGAGCTTCGATACATTGTAATTCTATGTTTGTACCATGTTAGTATATGATTATGTGAAGTTTGGACCGAAATCATGCATTTAGAGCCTTTGAATGTTGAGATGAAGCTCAAGAGCTCAATCTGGAAAACCCAGATTTTCGCTGTACGCTCGAGCGAGTGAAGTACCGCTCGAGCGGAGAAATCGAGCTCCCAGCATTTTCTGCAGACATGGTTCCCGCTCGAGCGGGGAAGTTGACGCTCGAGCGTGGAGATAGGTAGACAGAAAGTCCGCTCGAGCGGCCGAGTTCACGCTCGAGCTGGAATCGAAGGCAACCAGTACTTTTGCAGACCCAAGGGTCCGCTCGAGCGGGAAGTCCACGCTCGAGCGGGGACCCTACTTTCTGAAATCTTGTTTTTGTGTTTTGTGTTCTGTTTTTCGTTCTCTTCCACTTGCAAGCACTCTTAGGCATATGTTAAGCATTGTAAATGAGTTAATGAGATGATAATAAAGCCTAAAGAGGAATATGTGAACTAAAGAACGGATTGAACTGTTAATGACCCTTTTGTGTTCATGAAATGTGTAGGGTCAAGCTCCAGGGCAAATCCACAAGCCGATCACTGTGAGTAATATCAATATTTGAAAACTTGTCAATGTCCAATTGTTTACTCCCTATAAACCTTATGAGTTGTTAATTGGGATTGTGGACAAAAGTCTGACAGGAACGAATGAATGGACCAAAGGTCGTTTTGATATAAGTGAATGGACCGAAGGTCGTTTTGATGCAAATGAATGGACCACAGGTCGTTTTGACATGAATGAGTGGGCCGAAGGCCGTTTTGACATGAACAAGTGGGCCAAAGGCCGTTTTGACATGAATAAGTGGGCCGAAGGCCGTTTTGACATGAACAAGTGGGCCAAAGGCCGTTGTGACATGAATGAGTGGGCCGAAGGCCGTTTTGACATAAATGAATGGGCCGAAGGCCATTTTGACAGAAATGAATGGGCCGAAGGCCGTTTCAACATAGGTGAATGAAAACCCGAATGGGCCAAAGGCCAGAATGTTTGGAACTACAGTTACTTGAATTGCATTTCGTATAGTCATAAATATTTGTTAAATAGAAGTATGAATTGGGCCCAAGGCCGTTTGGAGCATGTTGTTCTACATATTGTTATGTAACTGTCATATTTGATATTATTCACTGGGCTATCGCTCACGCTCATTCATGTGTTTGTAGGTGAGCCAAGAGAAGCACAAACCCAGCCCCAGTGAAGCCTGCCAGGAACAACATGAGTTTTGGAGAGTCAGCCTTGTGTCTCACGCACGAGACCCATCCTTGCCATTTTGTTATGCATTCATAGTTTGTCTTGCTGGCAAGGACTTTATGTATATCTGTACATAGTTTTGATATAGGTTGACTCATTTTGGGTGATCCTGTTTGTAAAGGATTTTTATGGTACTGTATTTTGTTTGTGGGTTATTAACATATACGTGTATGGTTTGTTTGATGTGCACATAAGCACGGCTCTATGGACAAAGATTTTAATTATTACTTCCGTTTGGCCCCTTTACTCTGACGAGTTATGTCTGTTTCCGTCTGAGGCCGTAGGTAATCCCAGGATTACTGGCCGGTTATGTCCTTAACCCATAGGGGGCGGGTTCGGGTCA
This sequence comes from Camellia sinensis, assembly GCF_055761805.1. Classification (NCBI taxonomy): domain Eukaryota; kingdom Viridiplantae; phylum Streptophyta; class Magnoliopsida; order Ericales; family Theaceae; genus Camellia; species Camellia sinensis. The sequence goes on from NC_138970.1 coordinate 60,738,232, forward strand.
TGACAGAGTGGTATCAGAGCACGGTTAATAACTCACACACTTGTCCAAAAAGAGCAATAAGCGTCTAGATAAGATCTAGGATGCATTCATGTGATAGATACGCGTTTGGAAGCATTGATTATGTGCTTAAATGTTTCATTATGAATAATTATATGTGTAAGTTGTGAACTACTTGTATTGCGAATTATCTGGAAATATGTGCTTCTTAGTGTATGCATACTTGTGTACCTTTTGTATGAAATATAATGCAAGTTTAATCAGATGGTGAGAACCAGAGGTGATGAGTTAGAGGAATCCTCTACTGCCAGACTGGACAGAATGGAAAGACTGATCCAAGAAATGGCAGAAGCTTTGAGACAGCAACAGGAGTGGTAACAACAGTGGCAGCAACCACACCCGCCACCTCCACCTCCGACACCACCTGTGCCAGATAATCAAAATGATGATCGGATAATCGCCCGCACCAAGGAGTTTAAGAAGATGAAACCACCACAGTTCCATGGCGGACTAGACCCTCTAAAAGCCGAAGCTTGGGTACTTGGGATCAAAAAATTGTTTGAAGTATTTCCGTGCTCGGATACACAGAAAGTGCTTCTAGCCACCTTTATGCTAGAAGATAAAGCGAGAAGATGGTGGATGTTGATGAGGGAAAACCACAGGGATGTTGATTGGGCGAAATTTTTGGAAATATTCTATGACAAGTACTTTCCGCAGTGTGTCCGGGATAGGAAAGTGGCAGAGTTCATGGAACTCAAGCAAGACAGCATGACTGTAGCTGAGTATGAGGCCAAATTTATCGAGTTGGCCAGGTTCGCACCACACGTAATTGACACTGATTATAAGAAGGCAAGGCATTTTGAAGGTGGGCTCCGAAGTGACATCCTAGAGAGAGTGAATGTCCTGAAGTTGGAGACCTACATCGGGGTGCTTGATCGGGCCATCATATCAGAGGCTAACATAGCTAGACAAGCTAAGCCAACAACCGAATGGAAAGGCAACAAAAGACAAGGCTTCTTTTCGAAGAAGAAATTTCTGAAAAAGCAAAACACGGGCTCCTCAACTACTTCAAGTTCTTCCCGAGACACAGCTCCCATGTGCAACATTTGTAGCAAAAGGCACCGTGAAGTCTGTTACCGTGCATCGGGAGCCTGTTTTAAGTGTGGGAAACAAGGGCACATAGCCCGAGATTGTAATCAGAATAGTGGAAAGATAGCTGCTAGCTCCACTGCATCGATCCCAAAGCCGGGAAATACTTTGAGATCTGCTACTACTGGAGATACAGTGAGACAGAGGAGAGTTTTTGCCCTCGTTCCGGGCGATACACGGAATGCCAATGCCGTTATCTCAGGTACTATTTCAATATGTAACCAGGATGCCTTTGTATTAATTGATTATGGATCAACACACTCATTTGTGACATGTACATTTGCATCTAGACTGAATAGACCCCTAGAGTTATTGCCATATTTGTTATGTGTGTCTGCTCCATCGGGGGAATCTGTGTTATGTGAATATATATATATCGGTTTTGTGACATGCATATTGAGGATGCTACCCTATATGTAGATTTGTTGCCTTAAACTTTAGACATTTCGATTTAATTTTGGGCATGGATTGGTTGACCAAGTATTGTGCCACCATTGACTGTGTGACAAAAAGAGTTGTATTTAAACCACCAGAACAGAAAGAGATTGTGTTTGTGGGTAATGGGGTAGTGCCTCCACCTTATTTGATATCTGCAATGAAAGCATGTAAACTGATCAGGAAAGGATGCTAGGGTTATTTGTGCTATGTGTTGTCTGAACAATCTGGGAGTGTTGAATTGAATGATATTCCTATCGTTAGAGAATTTCCGGATGTGTTTCCAAATGAATTACCAGGGGAATTAGTAGATAGGGAGATAGAGTTTACTATTGAGACTGTGCCAGGCACCCAGCCTATTTCTAAAACTCTCTACAGGATGGCTACTGCCGAAATGAAAGAATTAAAGGAACAGTTGCAAGACCTTCTTGATAAAGGGTTTATCTGGCCTAGCACTTCGCCTTGGGGTGCACCAGTGTTATTTGTAAAGAAGAAGGATGGTACCTTGCGCCTGTGCATTGATTACCGGGAATTGAACAAGGTAACGATAAAGAACAAATATCCCTTACCCCGTATTGATGACCTATTTGACCAGTTGCAGGGATCACAGGTGTTTTCTAAGATTGATTTGAGATCCGGGTATCATCAGCTGAAGGTTAAAGCAGAGGATGTTGAGAAAACCGCATTCAGAACGAGGTATGGTCATTTTGAGTTTCTTGTTATGCCATTTGGAGTGACTAATGCTCCGGCAGCATTTATGGACTTAATGAATAGAATTTTTAAAACCTACCTTGATGAGTTTGTTGTAGTCTTCATTGATGATATTTTGATATACTCTAAAGATAGACTTGAGCATGAACATCATTTGAGGACTGTTTTACAAATACTTCGGGAAAGAAAACTATTTGCTAAACTAAAGAAATGTGAGTTTTGGTTGGATGAGGTTATTTTCTTAGGGCACGTGATCAACAAGGAAGGAATTTCAGTGGACCCGCAGAAAATAGAGGCAATTGTGAATTGGCCTACACCGACCAATGTGACGGAAGTCCGCAGTTTCATGGGTTTGGCTGGGTACTACAGGAGATTTGTAAAGGACTTTTCGAAATTAGCTGTGCCCCTTACCCAATTGACACGTAAGGGACAACCATTTGAGTGGAATAGTGAAAGAGAATTAGCCTTTCATGAATTGAAGACAAGATTGACCACTGCACCAATTTTGACACTACCTTCAGGTACGGAAAATTTTGTGATTTTCAGTGATGCATCTTATAAAGGTTTGGGTTGTGTGTTAATGCAGAACGGAAAAGTTATTGCTTACGCCTCCCGACAGTTGAGGCCACATAAGAAGAATTATCCAACACATGACTTAGAATTGGCCGCGGTTGTTTTTGCCTTGAAAATTTGGCGGCATTATCTGTATAGAGCAAAATGTGAAATCTACACAGATCATAAGAGCCTAAAATACTTCTTCACGCAGAAAGAGTTGAATATGCGTCAGAGAAGATGGCTGGAATTGATAAAAGATTACGACCTAGAAATTTAGTATCACCCCGGGAAAGCTAATACAGTGGCTGATGCCTTAAGCAGAAAATCAACAGGGAGTATCGCTTGTTTGCTTACTGGACAAAGGGAGATTTTGCAAGACTTTGAAAAGTCTGGAATTGAAGTGGTGGTATGTGAACAGGGCGGATTGGTAGCCGCTATTACAGCCGAACCGGCAATTGTTGATGAAATCAAGCAGAAACAGAAAGAAGATGAGTTCCTCAGAAAGGTAATTGATGAATTTGAAGTAAGCCCAAAAGCGGAGTTCAGTGTCGAGAATGGAGTGTTGAAATTTCGAAACCAAACATGTGTCCCAGATATCACGGAACTAAAGAAGAGGGTTTTAGATGAAGCCCACAGATCTGTATTTGCTATGCATCCGGGTAACAATAAAATGTATCAGGATTTGAAACAAACCTATTGATGGCCTAGAATGAAGAGAGAGATTGCAGAATATGTGTCCAAATGCCTTCAGTGTCAGCAAGTTAAGGCTGAACATCAGAAACCAGGCGGTCTACTTCAACCCCTCCCTATTCCTGAGTGGAAGTGGGAACATGTGACTATGGATTTCGTTGTTGGCCTACCTCGGACTTCCCGAGGTATGGATTCTGTTTGGGTTGTAGTTGATAGACTGACTAAATCTGCACATTTTCTGCCTGTCAAAACTACATTTACTGCTTACAGGTTGGCTACTATTTATGTTGATGAAATTGTCCGTTTACACGGAGTTCCGGTATCCATTGTGTCGGATAGAGATCCAAAATTTGTATCTAGATTGTGGAAAAGCTTGCAGGAAGCTATGGGAACAAAACTAAGGTTCAGCACTGCATTCCACCCACAGACAGATGGGCAGTCAGAACGAACGATACAGACTTTGGAAGATATGCTTCGCATGTGGGCTTTGGATTTTCAGGGGAGTTGGGAAGATTACCTGCCACTTGCAGAATTTGTTTATAATAATAGCTTCCACTCCAGCATCGGTATGGCACCATACGAGGCTTTGTGTGGTAGGAGGTGTAGATCACCTATTTGTTGGACAGAGGTTGGAGACAGAGCTTTGCTTGGGCCTGAAATTGTACAAGACACCTCTGAAAAGATCAAGACTATTCGGTAAAGGCTCAAAACAGCTCAAGACCGGCAGAAAAATTATGCAGACGTTCGGAGAAGACCTCTTGAATATGAGGTCGGCGACCATGTGTTCATCCGAGTTTCTCCGATGAAAGGCCAAGTCAGGTTTGGGAAAAAGGGCAAGTTGTCGCCCCGTTACATTGGGCCGTTTCAAATTTTGGAGAGGCTTGGTCCAGTTGCTTATAGAGTTGCTTTGCCACCGGGATTCGAGCAAATCCATAACGTGTTTCATGTGTTGATGTTGAGGGGTTACCTCCGAGACCCGTTGCATGTGATTGATTATCACCGGGTTGCTATTGATGAAAATATGGAATATGCTGAATGACCGGAAAGAATTGTCGATCGACAAGTGAAAGAATTGAGAAACAAATCCATTCCAATGGTGAAAGTAGAATGGAAGGAACACTATGGGACAGATGCTACATGGGAAAAAGAGGAGGAAATGCGTCTACGCTATCCACATTTGTTTCCCGACGAAGATAACTTAAGTTTGGAGGACCAAACTTCCTAAAGAGAGGAAGACTGTGATACCCCTGTTCTGTATTATGCTAAATTGGTCCTTAATTTGTTTATGGTTATGTGTTTAGCATGATTTTGTGTGCCATTATGCGAACATATATGATTTTGAAGTCTTATCTGTTCATCGTAGGAATATCTGTTTGAATAACCTGCTTTGGAAATTAAATTGAGGGCCTTGTCGGCCACAGAACCCTAAATCGATTACGCCATTGTGATTGGCATAATTTTTAGAACCTACGGTGAAATTTAATTGAAAATTGATTTGGGTTAGATTAAATTGATGAATTAGAGCCCAACTACTTTATTATTATAATCTTGGCCTTAGTGGATTTTGTTGTCAAGCTTTAAACACTCAACCTCTCCCTCCCTAGCCTCATTTTGACTGATATTAAACTCAAAGAAGAGATGAGAGGGCCGGTTGTAGAGAGAGGAAGGGAGAGACTTGTGTAATTTGGGCTCAAGACTTGGGAATTTGAAGATCTAGCTCAAGATTTGGCTAGAGCTTGAGGGTTGAAGCTCTTAGGTAAGTGAATTCATGGACCCTTGTTTGTAATTTGTAAGTTCAAAGTTGAAAAAAATGTTAAAGGACATGAATTGAGTTGGTTTTGTTAAAATTGAAGTCTTAGAACACATGCATGTAAGAAATTGTTATGAATTTCCTTATTTGAACACAATGTGTGTGTAATTGCTTTGAATGTTGCATGTTTGAGCTCAAAGGGGTAAGGTCCATGTAAATTTGTAGTTGAAGCTCATGTAAAATCACCATTGGTATCATCTAAGTTGAGATTGGGAGCTAGACATCACATGCATGTACAATCCATGGAAGTAGAAGCTTTGAATGCATGAAATGGTTACATTAGTAATGAGTTGGTGGAAAATGAACCATGCATGTAGATAAATTATGAAATTGAGCTTCGATACATTGTAATTCTATGTTTGTACCATGTTAGTATATGATTATGTGAAGTTTGGACCGAAATCATGCATTTAGAGCCTTTGAATGTCGAGATGAAGCTCAAGAGCTCAATCTGGAAAACCCAGATTTTCGCTGTACGCTCGAGCGGGTGAAGTACCGCTCGAGCGGAGAAATCGAGCTCCCAGCATTTTCTGCAGACATGGTTCCCGCTCGAGTGGGGAAGTTGACGCTCGAGCGTGGAGATAGGTAGACAGAAAGTCCGCTCGAGCGGCCGAGTTCACGCTCGAGCTGGAATCGAAGGCAACCAGTACTTTGCAGACCCAAGGGTCCGCTCGAGCGAGAAGTCCACGCTCGAGCGGGGACCCTACTTTCTGAAATCTTGTTTTTGTGTTTTGTGTTCTGTTTTTCGTTCTCTTCCACTTGCAAGCACTCTTAGGCATATGTTAAGCATTGTAAATGAGTTAATGAGATGATAATAAAGCCTAAAGAGGAATATGTGAACTAAAGAACGGATTGAACTGTTAATGACCCTTTTGTGTTCATGAAATGTGTAGGGTCAAGCTCCAGGGCAAATCCACAAGCCGATCACTGTGAGTAATATCAATATTTGAAAACTTGTCAATGTCCAATTGTTTACTCCCTATAAACCTTATGAGTTGTTGATTGGGATTGTGGACAAAAGTCTGACAGGAACGAATGAATGGACCAAAGGTCGTTTTGATATAAGTGAATGGACCGAAGGTCGTTTTGATGCAAATAAATGGACCACAGGTCGTTTTGACATGAATGAGTGGGCCGAAGGCCGTTTTGACATGAACAAGTGGGCCAAAGGCCGTTTTGACATGAATGAGTGGGCCGAAGGCCGTTTTGACATGAACAAGTGGGCCAAAGGCCGTTGTGACATGAATGAGTGGGCCGAAGGCCGTTTTGACATAAATGAATGGGCCGAAGGCCATTTTGACAGAAATGAATGGGCCGAAGGCCGTTTCGACATAGGTGAATGAAAACCCGAATGGGCCAAAGGCCAGAATGTTTGGAACTACAGTTACTTGAATTGCATTTCGTATAGTCATAAATATTTGTTAAATAGAAGTATGAATTGGGCCCAAGGCCGTTTGGAGCATGTTGTTCTACATATTGTTATGTAACTGTCATATTTGATATTATTCACTGGGCTATCGCTCACGCTCATTCATGTGTTTGTAGGTGAGCCAAGAGAAGCACAAACCCAGCCCCAGTGAAGCCTGCCAGGAACAACATGAGTTTTGGAGAGTCAGCCTTGTGTCTCACGCACGAGACCCATCATTGCCATTTTGTTATGCATTCATAGTTTGTCTTGCTGGCAAGGACTTTATGTATATCTGTACATAGTTTTGATATAGGTTGACTCATTTTGGGTGATCCTGTTTGTAAAGGATTTTTATGGTACTGTATTTTGTTTGTAGGTTATTAACATATACGTGTATGGTTTGTTTGATGTGCACATAAGCACGGCTCTATGGACAAAGATTTTAATTATTACTTCCGTTTGGCCCCTTTACTCTGACGAGTTATGTCTGTTTCCGTCTGAGGCCGTAGGTAATCCCAGGATTACTGGCCGGTTATGTCCTTAACCCATAGGGGGCGGGTTCGGGTCATGACACCGGGCCTCTGGCGGGCCGAGCCTTAAATGGGCCTTATACGGGCCGAGCTTCAAAGTGATAGCCCAGGTTCTAGCCCAAGTTCTCGAGCTGGGCTCAGGCCCGGGCCCAAACGAGCTTGCCCCGGACCGAGGAAGGGCTTCAGGTGGCCCACGGCCGCCGGCTAATTTTACACTCTTAACAATGTGAATATTAACATGTCAATGTGAATATTCACATTGTCAACAGGTCGAACCCGCTCCAGGCCGCGAGCCAATTTTACACTCCTATCAATGTTAATATTAACATGTCAATGTGAATATTCACATTGTAAACGGCCCCGGCCCCGGCCCGCGGGTAGGTTTCGGGCCGGCTACGAGCCACGAGTCAATTTTCCACTTCTATCAACGTGAATGTTAATATGTTAATGTGAATATTCACATTGTCAACGAGGCGGGCTGGCCCGCCCCGGGCAGCCCACGGGTCGCGGGCGGGTTTTGGGCCGCCCACGGGCCGCGGACCAATTTTACACTTCTATCAATGTGAATGTTAACATGTCAATGTGAATATTCACATTATCAACGGACCAGGCCCACCCCGGCCTAGGGGGAGCTTCGGATCGCCTACGGGCCAATTTTACATTCTTACCAATGTGAATGTTAAAATATGAATATTTACAGCCCACCCCACCCCGCCCCGGGTAACGGGCAGGTTTCGGGCCGCCTACGGCCCGCGGGTCAATTTTACACTCCTATCAATGTGAATGTTAACATGTCAATGTGAATATTCACATTGTAAACGGGCCGGGCCCCCGAGCGGGTTTCGGACCGCCTACGGGCCACAGACCAATTTTACACTCCTATCAATGTGAATGTTAACATGTCAATATAAATATTCACATTGTAAACGGGCCGAGCCGGGCCTGTGGGCGGATTTCGGGCCGCCTACGGGCCGCGGGTCAATTTTACACTCCTATCAACGTGAATGTTAATATGTTAATGTGAATATTCATATTATCAACGGGCCGGGCTGGGCCCGCTCCAGGCAGTCCACGGGCCCCGGGCCAATTTTACACTTTTATCAATGTGAATGTTAACATATCAATGTGAATATGCACATTGTCAATGGACCGGGCCTGCCCCGGCTCGGGAGAGAGCTGCGGACCGCCCATGGGCCACGAGCCAATTTTACATTCTTACCAATGTGAATGTTAAAATATGAATATTTATAGCCCGCCTCGCCCCGAGCAACGGGCAAGCTTCGGGCCGCCCACGGGCCGCGGGCCAATTTTACACTCCTATCAATGTGAATGTTAACATGTTAATGTGAATATTCACATTGTAAACCGGCCGGGCTGGGCCCCGGGGCGGGTTTCGGGCCGCGGGCCAATTTTACATTCATATCAATGTGAATGTTAATATGTCAATGTGAATATTCACATTGTAAACGGGCCAGGCCGGGCCCGCAAGTGGGTTTCGGGCCACCTACAGGCCGCGGGTCAATTTTATATTCCTATCAATGTGAATGTTAATATGTTAATGTGAATATTCACATTGTCAACAGGCCGGGCCAGGCTGGGCCCGCCCCGGGCAGTCCACGGGCCACGGGCGGGTTTCGGGCCGCCCACGAGCCGCGGGCCAATTTTACAGTTCTATCAATGTGAATGTTAATATGTCAATGTGAATATTCACATTGTCAACAGACCGGGCCCGCCCCGGCCCGAGGACGATCTTTGGATCGCCCACGAGCCACGGACCAATTTTACATTCTTACCAATGTGAATGTTAAAATATGAATATTTATATCATAAAATTGCTAACCATTCAAAAAATATTTGTAAGGGTATCAAAATTAAATATAAGGTCATAAGAGTCTAAAAAAAGAGTGTAAATCAAGAAAAAAGATTTTATGGAATAAAACTATACATACATTGGACTAAATGGGTTAATAAATTTCTTCATAGACTTTTTGGGTTAAAACACTTCTAAATAGGATTTATCAATAAAAATTCCAAAAAAAAAGAGAGTGAATTATGGATAAAATATATCTTTATTTTGTTTAACTTTATATACTTTTTCAATTTCTCTTTCCAAATTTTTTCTTAAATTTTTCAATCAAACACAGCGTAAGAGAATTTGTACAATGCTCCTCATAAAAAAAAAAAAAAAAATTGATATATTAAAAAAAAGTATAAAAAATTTATTTTGAAAAATTTAACACATACTATTATTATCAAAATATTAAATTTTAAAATAATATAACTTTTGTTTTAAATATCGATTTTTAATAAAATTAGTATTTTTAAAATTATCTCATCAAGATCTATCAAATAAGATCGACGTTAATTATGAAATTCTTTATTAAAATAAAAAATTATTACCGTTGAAATTGATGTAAACAGTAACATGTTACTTTGTTTGATAGTAGCATAGAACTCTAACAATATTGTCTGAGAAAAAAAATATTTTACATTTTCCTTATTTAATTATGCACCTCCTCCTTAGGGGGTTTATGAAACAAAATAAATTGAACTGTCCTTATCACCCAATAAAAATCCAATTGAGAGGTTTTAGCTAAAATTTTCCTATTTTTAATGTTTTATTATTATTATTTTGGCTATTTTAATTGATTTTGTGGATTATTTTGTCATCTTTTGAGAAAGTGCAACAAAATATATATATACATATATATCAATTTCTTAGTTTATTTTTGGTCATATCACATCTCTACTTTTTGAATAATTTTTGTAATAAGTAAAAAATTAATTTTTTTAACACTTCCCAAAACAATTTTAAAAAAGTTGAGATTAAAAAAAAAATAAATTGTGTTTTAGATGATTTGTGAATTTTTTTCAATTAAATGGATGGTGATAAGAGAAAAAATTATTGATTCAAGTGTAAAATGTGATATTTTATCTTATTAATTATTCTAACTTTTTTTTTATTAATTATTTTAGTCAAAAATTCCTTGCCCAACACTACATTGGTTTCAATTCAATATATATATATATATATATATTTTTAAAGTTGTGTTTTTCTCACATTTACGAGGCGTGTAGGGACTTTACCATCTCATTCTAATAATATATCAAACGTTTATATATCATTTATAAAAAGAATTAATAAAATACCATAATTGTAATTTTTTATTTTGTTACATATATCTTTGAAAAAATATACTGCAAATATATTTTTAAAAATATACCGCTCATTTTTTTAGATACAAATACAGTAAAATAATTAAAGGCAGATTTGATCAAAATTTTCTCATAATAAAATTTTAATACATTAAGGATAAGTACAAAAAAATTTCTTAAAAAGTTTAACACATACTACTATTATCAAAATATCTTTAGTGACTAATTTAATATTTTAAAATTTAAAATAATATAACTTTTAAAAATTTACCTATAAATCCCATATTGAGAATAAGCTGTGAGTGTTACATTTGAAAAAAAATATAATAAAAAGTTTTTAATGTTTTTGTGTGTGTTACATTAGAATGCTACGTTTGGCAAAAATGCACTAAAGAGTTTTTTTGTATATTGCATTAGATTGTGTTACATTTGAGTGCTATATTTTGGAAAAGTACAATAAAGAGTTTTTTTTTAAGTGTTACGTTTTTACATTTGAGAAAAGTACACTAAAAAATTTTTTTGTGTGTTATATTGGAGTATATTATATTATAGTATTACGTTTGCCAAAAGTACAATAAGAAATTTTTTTAGTGTTACGTTGTTACATTTGAGAAAAGTACACTAAAGAGTTTTTTAGTGTGTTACATTATAGTGTTACATTCTTATTCGTAATGTGAAATTTATTTTAAAAGGAGGAAATCCAAAACCTCTATTGTGCGAATTTTTCACATTTGGATAAACTCACTTTTATCCCTTAAAAATTAAACCCAAATATGTAAATGACTTTCTTTTTGTATAATTTTCACTCTAATGTGACCTTTAAGTCCATAAGAAAAAATGAAGAACTAAACAGTTCACTAAACCTCATTTTGAAATTTATTGGTGCTTCACCCTAATTTTTGACAATTTTGGTATCCTAAAACTACTTAATTAAAAAAATATTCAAGGGATCATCTTTTTATTTCTTAATAAATTTCAACAATTTTTATATTCTGAAGTTACTAAATAAATAAATAAAAAAGCATCACTTTTTTTTTTTAATTTCTAAATCGTAGTTAGTTTCATTTTAATTTTGTTTTGTGTCAATAACCTATAAATTTTAGCAATTTTTGTATTCTATAACTACGAAATAAAAAATATATATATCACTTTTCTATTTAAAATCTTAATTAGTTTTATTTTTACTTTATGTTAAGAGCCAATAAAGTGGTCTTGATAGTGTTATACACCAGTATAAATAAATAATCAAAAATTAGTTTTAAGATTAAATAATAATATAAAATTTATTTAAAATATATAGTAAAAATAATTGATAATCAATTAAATTTTATTTATTTTTGTTAGAGTTACACGTAAATAACTTGTATATTTATGCTAACGTGACCTTTAACTAATCATTAAACATTGTCTTAGTCTACGCCTAACTTATAAATCATTTGATCTATTTATTTATTAAATTGATAAATAAATATCTATGAGTATTTTTTATTTTTTAAATAAGAAATATAAACATACTTTATGCATATATATTAAGAAATTTGAACTTAGGTAAAAAATTATATATTTATGTTAACACTATGAAATAAATAGTTGCATATATTTATATATTAAGATATTATCTAAGATATACCCGCCCTAAATTATATGTCATGTTTTAGCTTTCATATTAGTAAAAATATTTGATAATAATAAATTTAAACATTATGTATAAATAATATCATAATTTATCGATTAGTGACAGGTATGAACTAGTTTGGGGATTCTAATATTGGATTAAACATTCAATGCGCCAGTTTTTGAGTCACATTTTGATAATCCAAACTGTTCACATTTTTTGGTTTGTCGAGTACATCATCCTTGCAAAAAATCAAGTCAATCAGATAACAAAAATCATGTGTCTGGATCAATTTTATATGAACCGTTTATTTTCTCACTATCAATTTTTTTGCATACAGAATTGATACAAACACATGGTTACCGTTATTTGATCGGCTTCATTTTTTATAGGAATGATGGACTTGATGAATCTTAAAATATGAATGGTTCAGATTATCAAAATGAAACCCAAAAGTGAAAATACAGGACCAACAACACCTTTCCAATCCGATGGAAGACTGCAGAGAAGCTTAGGCCATTTTAAAAAATCAATCAGCTTGTTTGGTTCTGGTTTTCAGAAAATAATTTTTAAAAAATTCTACTTTTTTATTTTTCGTATTTTAATATTTTCAATGAATTTTTTAAATATTTTAAGTAATTTTTTAAAATTTTTAGACACATCTAACATAAATACACTTAAAAAGTATAATATTTATGAAAAAATCTTTAAAAAATACACTAAATTCCAAAAAATACAAAAAAATATGAACATTTAGTATATTTTTCATATTTTTATGTATTTATTAATTTTTTAAAATATGTTATCACAAATATTTTACTATTCAGATGCATCTAAGTAGGAGCATCTAAAAAAGTATATAAAAAAAAAAAAAAACCGCTTAAAATTTTAAAAATATTCACTAAAAACAAAAAAATACGAAAAATAAAAAACTCTATTTTTAGAAAACTGAAACCAAGCACACTGAATAATGTTTAAATTTTAAGTTAAAGAATTAATTATGCTCCATGTGTATGTATAAATGTATCAAAATCATACATTAATACAATCTTAGGGAATCAATTTTGAAAATAAATCTGGTATGATAAACATAAATTAAGAAAGAAATTTGAAATGATAATTATGGTAGCATAATTTAAGAGTCTAATATAAAATTCCATGAATTTAATTATGAACTAATTAAAATGCAACACATAATGACACGTAGTATTTTCATTATTAAAAAAAATAAAAATAAAAAAATTTTGAGTTGAGAGTTTGAATCTTAAAATAACCCTATTAATGTTTACTGTATATGAAAATAATATGGTTTAATATATACGTTGAGTAGTAATGGCCATGGTGAGAGAAAAAAAAATGTTAAAAAATTTTAATTATATTTTAATAGAAAATATTTTACGACGAAATATTTTTGAGTGTGTAATTTATTAATTGAAAAACTCCTTTTTTAAGTGTGTAATTTATTAATTATTATTTTGTAATTGAAAAACTCCTTTCTTATATGATGGTAAAGAATGAATGATTTTAGAAATAAAAAATACATTCTTTTAAATAAAAAAGTATTAGTGTGTGATTTATTAATTATTTTTTAAATTAAAAAATTTAGATTGAACCCTTAGAGCTTTCTTAATGCTTCTCATTAAAAATCTTATTTTGTTTATATAATATATATACTAGTATAATATCCATACTATGTACAGAAAGATATAAAATAAAATGCCAAAAATAGGATAGATAGATAGATGTAGATAGGACCACTCACCACTGTCATTGCCCAAAATTCAAGCTCAAATCCATGACAGAAACGTCTCGAACCCATGGAACAACCATTACGCCGCTCCGTCCTCGACACCACACCTCTTCAATTACTAACAGCAAACAGAAAATGGCTTTGAAAGTTTTTTATTTTTTTTTGTTAACTTCAAACATTAATTAAGGTGAGACCTAAGTGTTATTTTTAACGTTTTTTATTGGGTTCATGTTTAATACCGCGTAATAAATAAAATCTTATATTTTGTTGTTCAAAACTATTTCCGGATGAATGAGAATTCAATACACGTTTTTGAGTTTGTGGAAATGGTTTCGGGTGGGTTTCCTACACATTTGTGTAATGTGCTTATCCCACATTGGAAAGGCTTAAGATTTTGAATGAGTTTATATATTCTAGCTTGGGATACTTGGGATGGGCCTCATGAAGTATCCAAGTGTGTGAAAATGTGAGGTTATGAATAAAGTGAGCTAGACCTATTGAACTCAAAACAAAAACCACATGCACATCCACCCGGTCAGGCTGGGCTTGAGCGTAGGTACGTAGTGATGGTCAAGGGGTATCCAAGTGTGTGAAAGAGTGAGGTTATGGGTCTATGGATGAAGTCGGCTAGACCCATTGGATTCAAAACAAAAACCACACGCACACACCACTGTCCATCCAGTCTGACTGGGCTTGGGCGCAGGTACGTGGTGATGGGTCCCAAGGGGTATCCAAGTGTGTGGAAAGATGAAGTTATGGATAAAATGGGTTAAACCCATTGGACTTAAAACAAAAACCACACGCACGTACCGCCGTCCATCGGGTCGGGCTGGGTTTGGGTGCAAGTGCGTAGTGTGTGAGGTTGGGTTAGGCTTGTCTGACTCGATACTTATCTTTCTGGGCCAAAAAACGTTTATAATTTATTTATTTATTTATTTTTAATTTTGGTTTCAAAATTCAAAATAAACTCGGTTCAGATTTTTTCCTCATCCAAACATATCCCGAACAGGTTCATACCTGTTGAATTCCACCCGAACAGGTTTTCTACCTGTTTAAATTCAAACCTAACTTTTTGAATCTGTTCGAATAGGTTTCTATCTGTTTGGTACTTGTTCAGAAAAGCCACTTGGTTTCCTATAAATAGCCTGCTTTCCAACAATTCTTTCCATCCAACTTTTGAGAGCATTTCTTTCTTTCTCCTTCAAATCGTTCTCTTGTCTTCTCCATCTGTGCACCATTTAATTTTAGGGAAAAAAAAAGAGAGTGTAACGCCTCAAAATAATCCAATATAAATGAAGTACATCAATCTACATCCAAATTTTTACATCATTAATCAATAAAGTTTGTACAAAGGTCCCACATGCAATTTATATATTCAATGATATAAAAATACATGAATCTATAGCATGTACAACTTCGAATTCCAAAATAAATAAAATGCCCTTAATGGCGTACATGTTTCAAGACTTGAGCCTGGTTACACAAAAATGGTTTCACGAACCCATACATTTAAAGCCCTTGGCTAACAAATAATTCACAACAAAAATAGAATCATTTACTCTTCACAAAATATGTCCACGCCATCAACTCGGCGGGATCACCAAATCTTTTCATGCACCAAAGTTCCATAGGGGTGAGCATAAAGCCCAATAGGGAATCCTTAACAAAGTATATACATTTTATACAAGTTTCAAGAAATGAAATGCACATATCATGCTATGCTTTTGGAAAGAAAACCACATCTTCATCTGTTGAAAGCCATCATGCTCAATGATATCTTAAAATTTCCACAATTCAAAATTTGTCAATTTAACTCAAGGGGCGGTAAATACGACTCATGTAGTCCCTAGGTTGGTGTCTGCAAGTAGGCTCAACTAGCACTACTAAAAATCCCACTTTACCGGTTGCTAACCAGAAGAGAAGTGGTACCTCCTCCACGCGTGTTTTCGGTCTTTCACCCCGGACACTCAGGCTAACTTATCAATTTCATCTACACCTCCTATCCGGACTTATCAACGTATTTACCCCATAAACATTTCCATGATTTCATTACACGATATTATTTTCTCAATGCAAACATTCCAAACTTATTTCAAAGTGTAAAATTATTAATTAAAAGGGAATGTGATGCAATAATTAACAATGCCACAAACAATTCTCATCTTTAAGTGTCTCAACAACAACACAATGTTAACCAAAGTTCCCATTTTTTTTTTCTCCCCTCAAAGTCATTTCACAAATTGGCCATATGTTCAATTAAAGCTATCAATACATAGCAACACTTCTTCATTTTGCACAATTCTCAACAAATTAGTCCTTTCAAGACTATATGCAATATTTTGAACATCAGCTTCCAAGATTTACAATTCTTATATTCCATGGAATTCAACAATGTGCCAATTTATAACTACATGTGTATATGCATTTAACAATAATTTCAAGTATAATCTCTAAAACCTCCATTCATCAAGAAGTTATCATATTTGCAATGATAATATAAATTCTCACTCACTCTTCCACTTAATTTAATAAAGATTCATCAATTCCTACATTTTTTCCAAAACCCCCAAATTTCTAGGTTTTTCACAAAAATCCAACATTTCCTCATCTCATTACAAAACCTCAATAAATACATCAATCTCAACCCATGTGGTTCAACATTTCAAGAAAATCTTTTAAAAAAAAGACTAAAGATGGATTTTCTTCTTACAAGACTATCAATTTCTTGAGCCAAAACCCATTTTCGAAATAAACAAGGAAGAGCTCTCAAAATCAATCAAAACTTGCAAAAACATATATATAAGTCTAAGTAATTCCCTACCTCAAGTTTGATGAAGAGATTGATGAAACCCTAGGATCAAATGGTATAGAAATCCGATCTTCACCGTACAAAGTGAAGCTCTAGCTTTGCTCCCCAACTTTGATAAAGGAACTTGGGTTGGAAATGCAATGAACCCAAGAAGATCAAGAGTTTGAAGGGTTTTGGTGTATGAAATGTAGAGAGAAGGGAGAGTAGTGTATTTTTAGTGAGAGAATGATACAAGAAAAGTGATACACACAACCCAAAAAGAGAAAAAAAACAGAGCCTCTCGAACTCAGACCCGTCCGCACGTGCGGAGCGTGCCTCCCGCACGTGCGGCTCTGATCCCCGCACGTGTGGCATCATCCGCACCTCCCCCTCTGCACCTGCATATAATGCGGTGTGCAACCTTTCAAAGCTTACCCTTCCCCGTACGTGCGGCCTTATCCCCCGCACGTGCTGCCAAGACCCCGCACATACGACCCTGGCCCTCCTGTCCAGAATTTTTCTGGTTCGCTCCCAAACACTTCAGACTCAGCCGTGCACCCTCCAAAACAAGTGTCGCTCAACCCAGAGTTAGACAAGGACCAGAATTTGAAAGAAAGCTCTCAAACACCACAAAATCAAAGAGGACAAAAATGAAACGACACGCAATGAAACTGGTCATCACAGAGAGCCACAACAGAGTTTTGGTTCGCCAGACTTAATTTTGTAGTGCTGCAAATTAAGTGTTAGTCGTTGCATCCTGGGAAGTAAACGTCGGTAAATCTCGAAGCACCGGAGCGAGGGCGAAATCTCCTTTAAGGAGATTGTATCTGTGTGAGTGATTTTCTGACCACACTGCCAACTCAGTATTCAGTTGGAGAGCACTGGTAGAATAGATGGCACCTGTCTGACCTGTAACAGAAAGAGAAGATTCCGGCGGTGGTTTGTCCACCCAGGGGCACTCCGACGATCAAGTCAGTATATGTCTCAAAGATAATCAATAGTGCTAAACTCACTGTTCAGAATATAAATTGCGTACCTTAGACCTATCGGGGGTGCCTTTCTTTTATAGTTAACTCAATCCTAGTCCTCATAGAAGCCTAGCTTCAATGGACTTCTGCTCAGTGCTTATCCTAAACTCTTCAATAGATAGAGATAAACTCCCTAAGAGCTTTATCTTTATCCAGGCTAAGTCCCCTCATCATTCTAGGACTCTTGTGCCTTATCCGCTTATCTCAGATTCCGATATTTTCGGAGATAACCTCAGCCTTGCCAAGATAACCTCGGTGTCATGACCAGGACACATGGCACCTCGGCTGACACGTCGGCGTCACCTTGGCCACGTGTTGGTACTCAGAAAATATATCCCTACAATTACCCCCTAGGTTCTATTACCTCGGCATTCTGAGGTGATGGGACCTATATCGGTACTTCCTGCCAGTACATCGGCTTAGAGATTCCCAGCCGACATGCCTCTTTAAAGATCAAAAATTTCAAGAGCTCCCTCATGCGTATGAGTTGTCAAGCATAATACATCAACCGTCTTAACCACACGTTTTTCCTTTATTGGATCGTACTCTGTACGCGCTTGTAAGTCATCTCGCGCCTGCATGTGCCGTCTGACGCATACATCATTTTAGGCGCATTAATTGCTTTCTTTTTGCCGCCATTTCAAGTTTTAACAAAACTTTTTCTCCTTCCATCTCTTCACTTTACATCGTTTCTGAAACTCTTTCTCTCTCTAGCTTTTTCCTTCCAAATCTTCCATTGTTCAAGCTTCCAAAGCCCTGCAACTTGCTCCGTCCACCTTCTCCGGCGAGGTTCTTACTAATCTTTTTCGCAGCTGTCGTTCATTTGGCCTCGGCAAACTCAACACCCGCTTCTTTTCTTTGGTGAGTTTACTATTTCTCCTACTTTCAGTTCTTGATGCTTTCCATTACTCGTTGCCATTACTGCTTTGTTCAAACATTCGATTTGCGAATCATATATCTGAACGTGTTTATTTCACGACTTTGTTCTTGCCCATGTCTTGAATACACGTACTGCTCACAATTTTCCTGCATTCTTGCCACTGTTCTTGACCTTATACCCTTTGTACTTATAATGTTCTTGATAGCCCATCTTTGTTCTTGATTCTGAAGCGCATTCTTACTTTTCTGTTTTCCAGATTCGTGCCTTCAATCTTCGTTTCCATAGATTTAGGTTTGGGATTTGTTTGTAGAACTCACAAATTCTTAGGAAAAATCGAAATGATCCCCACAATTTCTTACCCCACAAATTTTTAGGTTTTTGCCGAGGTCCCAATAACCCTTTTAAAACACCTTCTTTCTGAAACCCAGTTCCTCCTAGTTAGGTCGATATCATGGGTATGTGGAAACATAGGGTAGACACCCCGACCAAGTTAGATCACTTTAGGCGTGAGTTTGTCATCCCTGCCGACGTCCATCTGAGGTTGGCTGGGGAAGATGACTCCATTATGCCTACAACTGATTCTATGTCCTTCCCTGTAGTAGCTTTTATCGAGTGCGGACTTCGGCTCCCACTAAATGTCCTTTTCCATGAGATACTTCATTATTATAAGTTGAACCCGATGCAACTCGCCATCAATTCCTATCGAGTCATCAATGGTATCATAGCCTTAGCCAGACAAAAAAACGCTAGGATTACCTTAGCCGATATCCAATACTGCTACACCATGTATGGCCTCAAAAAAGATACGGGCTACGTTTACTACCTTAAGCCGAGGTCCACAGAGTACAAAATTGTTGCCGACCTCCCTGACTCCAACAAGGGAGCTGGGGATGACTATTTCATTACCTCGGGGAACTGGGAGTTCGCTCCAGACGAGGACCTTCATCTCTACCCTCTTCCTCGATCCGTTTTTGTAGAGGGCAATGGTAAGAGCCCTGTGTTCATACTAACTTGTTTTTAAAGTCTTCAATACTTTGTTTGTTTCTTATGTCTGTTTTTTCTTGCAGCTCTTCCAAAACCAGAAAAAGGCTTCTATAAGTCTTTTTACCCCAGCAAGGGTCTAAAGAAGCTACTGGACCTACCAATCCACAAGCGTAGAGCTCCTCTGGTACTCAATTTCATTCCCACCTACAAATCAGTACTCCCCAACGTTCTAAAAAGGAAGAAAAAAAGTCTATCTCCCCCTTCTGCCACAACTCCCCAAGCTGCCTCCTCATCTCGGCTAGATCAAGGATCAACTTTTGATCCAGCAGAGCAGCTGTCAACCTCGGCTTCATATCTGATCCCGCCATCTCAACGCCAACATCGGCGACGAACGGTTTTTGTTGCTGAAATGGGCCGCCAAAAAGCATTCGCTAAGGATCTTTTGGCCAATATTCCTGATTCAGTTAATGCCCAACCAGCGCCAACCCAGCCAAAGCCGAAGACAAAAAGGATCAAGAAGGCTCAGCTAAAGGCAACGGTGACTCAAATTGATACCGAGGACACCTTGCCAATCTCCAAATTGGCTGAGAGCGATAAGTCACATTCTGTCGTTGAGAAGAGGCCTGCCGAGGCCCAACCATCCGAGTCTACCCGATCAAAGAGGCCGAGGTCATCTGCTACAACTACCTCGGGATCTCGAAAGCACGATTCCCCTTGGGCCCCCCAGATCACACTGGAGAATAAGCCAGTTAGGGCTAGCTATAGCGCTGATGACATTAATGTCGGCGTTGCCCTTAGTACCGCTCTGCTTCTTCCCGGCGATCTTGACCGAAACGCCGAGTTAAGTGAATATGAAAACTATGCTCTGATACTTCAGCGCTCTGTTCAAGTAAGTGTCCTTTTTTGGCAATTTTTCTTTCTTTCTCTCTTTTATACTTTTGAAAATTTTTGTAATAACTTCTGCTCTGTTTTATTTGTTCTTAGGCAATCCAGCATGCCCATTCTTTCTTAGTACAATCTTTTGAGAACCGGAAGGAGCTGGCCGACAATAAGAGGAAGGTCTCCAGTCTTCAAAAAACTAATAAAAACTTACAATCAAAGATGAAGATTTTGGAGGATCAAACCGAGGCTGCTATCAAAGCTCAAAATGATGCCGAAGAAATGACGGATTCCGCTGAGGCCATCAAGAAGGTTCTTGAAACCGAAAAGAGAGAGGCTGAGAAAAGACGGCCCAGGCCCAAAAAGAACTGCAAGAAGCCTTGGCCACGAAGGACGCTGAGCTCAAGGCAGCCGATGAGAAGAGCTACAATGAGGGGGTGGCTGATGTCACGGCTGACTATGAAAAGCAAGTGAAGCAGGCATGCAACAAGGGTTTCACCCTGGGTTGGATGTCTCTTCTAAAAAAGCTTGAAGTCCCCGAGGACTGACCCCTGAGGAACGCCGACGTCATTCCTTTTCCATTCCCTCCAATTCCAACTCAATCCGACGACGAATCTGAGTCCGAGGAGGAGACCTTAGTGAGGAAATCAAAGGAGGCTGCTGGGACCAAGTCCCCTTCTCTGAATGAGCAAGTCCTGGACTTAACTCAAGGTGAGGAGGGTGAGGAAGTCCCCAAGGATGCCACTCCTGAGAAGCCGTCATCGAACGTGCCTTTTGCCGATAAGAGCCTCGATCTAACCCTTCAAAAATTGACGCTGAGCTTGCGACTAAGAAGGCCGCCGAGATATCTTCTCAATAGTCCTCCGAGGTCCAAACCTAGCCTGCTAATGATGTTGAAGAATCTTAATTTCATGTTTTTCTCTTTCTTCTGTGTTCTGTACTTTTGTTTTTCTTTTGAAACAGTGTAAGCTCTTCATATTGCCGAAGTGCCTTCTTATAAATACAACTTCTTTGTTTTGAACGTTTGTATATTTGCCTTCTTTTTACTATTCTTGTATGATTCCATACTTAGAATATTTTACATATCTTTAATATATACTTCAATCTTTGTGCAACCTTCTCGGGGTGACACACCTCGGTTATACAAACTGATGATTTACCTCGGCAAGTACCCAAGTACCTTTCTTAGCATAACCTTGGTTTCAACTTGTAAATTTTTTCATAAAATTTCAACAAGTGTTTAACCTTAGTCTAACTTTAACTTATAAACTTTTTAAGTTTCAACAAGTGTTAAACATGATCTCGGTTTAACTTCAACTTGTAAACTTTTCTCAAGTTTCAACAAGTGTTAAACATAATCTCGGTTTAACTTCAACTTGTAAACTTTTCTCAAGTTTCAACAAGTGTTAAACATAATCTCGGTTTAACTTCAACTTGTAAACTTTTTAAGTTTCAACAAGTGTTAAACATAATCTCGGTTTAACTTCAACTTGTAAACTGTTTAAGTTTCGACAAGTGTTAAACATAATCTCGGTTTAACTTCAACTTGTAAACTTTTCTCAAGTTTCAACAAGTGTTAGAACCATTTTCCAACTCTCTGCCCCCTAATGTGAACTTAAGTTCCACTTGGGTTCTCATTACGCATGTATTCTAGAAACATCAGCAAGTATCTTATCAGTCATAAATGTAGAAGAATTCTGCTAAGATTTTATGCATTATGTCGGCAAAAAATAAGGAAAATCTAATGATAGAAAAATTTCAAATTACAAGTATTTCAGGGTCTTGGCAACTCTTTGCCCTCATTATCTTCGAGCCAATATTCCCCATTGCCCAATACCGAAGTGATTCAGTAGGGTCCTTTCCAATTTGGGCCAAGCTTGCCCTCCCTGGGATCTCTCTTGTTGCCGACGACTTTTCTCAAGACTAGGTCGCCGACTTGGAACTCCCTTGGGTTAACCTTTTTATGGTAAGCCCTGGCAAGCTGTTGTTGATATGCTGCTAGCTGAATTGCAGCTCTCTCCCTTCTTTCTTCTAGTAGATCCAGGTCTCAGGCTAAGAGTACATCATTAGTCCCGTTCTCTACTCCCTAGGTTCTGGTCCCTGGTATGCCGACCTCCAGCGAAATGACAACTTCTGTGCCATAGGCCATGGCAAAGGGGGATTCCCCTGTTGATCTTCTCGGCGTAGTCTGATATGCCCAAAGTACACTTGGCAGTTCATCCACCTATTTTCCCTTTGTTGCTTGCAACCTCTTCTTAATCCCATCCAAGATGACTTTGTTGGATGCTTCTGCTTGTCCATTGCTCTGAGAAAAACTCGGGGTTGAAAAATAACTCTTAATTTTGAACTTTGCACAGAAGCTCTTGATTAGCTTACTGTCAAATTGTGTTCCATTGTCAGCAACTATTGCTCTCAAAATCCCAAATCTGGTGATGATGTTCCTCCATATAAAGTTCTTCACGTCCACATCTCAGATCTTGGCTAGGGGCTCAGCTTCTATCCACTTGGTGAAGTAACCTGTTGCTACCAGCAGGTACTTCCTTTGTCCAGTTGCTTAGGGCAGTTGCCCAATGAGATCCATGCCCCATTGGGCAAACGGCCAAGGACTGGATACTGGATTTAGGTCTGCTGCTAGTTGGTGTATCAGAGGTTTAAACCTTTGGCACTTTCCACACTCCTTTACATAGGCTTCTGCATCTCTCTACATGTAGGGCCACCAATACCCCTGCGTAATGGCCCTATGGGCAAGTGATCTGCCCCCAGCGTGGCTTCGACAAACTCCTTCATGTATTTCATATAAAAAATCTTCAACTTATGAGGGATGTACACACCTTAAAAGGGGTCCAGTGAAGGATCTTCTGTAAAGATGTCCTTCTGCTGTCAGACTGAATCTTGCCGATTTCAATCTGATCTTATGTGCCTCCTTGTGGTTATCTGGCAGCTTTCCTTCTTTCAGGAATGCAATAATTGCATCCATCCAGCTTGGTCCCATGTCCACACATATTGCTTCACGTTCTGTGGTTAGTGGTTCGATGCTTGGGCCCGACAAGTAGTCGACCATTATCATCCTTGCTTTTTCAGGTTGTATTGCACTAGCCAGGTTGGCCAGTGCATCAACGTGACTGTTATCATCTCGGTTCACCTGATGTAGTCGGAAATTCTGAAACAAGGCCACCAATCTATTGACCTCTTTTGCGTAGGCCGACATCCTTTCATCACGGGCTGCAAACTCGCCCGCTGTCTGGTTGACTATGAGCTGGGAGTCGCAGAAGACTATTACTTTATCTGCTTCAGCTGCTACTGCCAGCTTCAGTCCTGCAATCAATGCTTCATACTCTGCTTCATTGTTTAAGGCCTTGAACCCTAAACGAATGGACTGTTCCACTATCTGTCCATCTGGAGATACTAGTACTACTCCTGTCCCCGCTTCTTGTCGGTTTGAGCTCCTATCGACAAACAGTCGAAATGAGTCGCTGATGTAAATGCTGCAGGGTCTGAGTTTTTTCTTCTTCCTTTGTTCTGTTGTATTCGGTTGGGTTTCTCCTTGCCTGCTTGGACATCGTTCACCTTGGTTCAACGGAGCCCGATGTACGATGGATTCTGGTGTGAACTCGGCTACGAAGTCGGCCAAAACTTGGCCTTTGATTGCTGTTCTGGGTCTGTACTCCAAGTCATACTATTCCAAGGCCACTGCCCATCTGGCTATTTTTCCTGTTAGGTCTCCCTGCTGCAATAGGGACTTTAACGGATGTTCAGTTAATATCATAATCTTGTGGGCTTGAAAGTAATGGTTTAGCTTCTTTGAAGCCATTACTAGTGCCAGCGCCAACTTCTCTAGGGGTAAATACCTGGTTTCTGCATCAGCCAGAGTTTTGCTTACATAATAAACAGCCATTTGTCCTCCTTTTTCTTCTCGGATTACTACTGCACTTACCGCATGTTCTGAAACTGCCAGGTACAGGAACAGCTCCTTTCCAGGTTCTGGATTTGAAAGAACTGGAGCTGTGGTCAGATATTTCTTCAAGTCGGCCAAGGCGGCTTCGCACTCCTCGGTCTATAAGAAGTCTGTGGCTTTCTTCACTAAGTTGAAGAAAGGTTTGCACTTGTCTGAGCTTCTGCTTATGAACCTATTTAGGGCTGCGGCCCTTCCAGTCAGCATTTGTACCTGTTTTGCCGACGTCAGGCTCTTCAATTCCAGGATAGCCTTGATCTGATCTGGGTTGGCCTTAATGCCACTTCTGGTCACAAAGTACCCTAAAAACTTACCAGATCCAACTCCAAATGCACACTTCGATGCATTGAGTCGGAGCCGATATGTTTTAAGGATTTCAAAGACTTTTTTTAGGTCGGCCAGATGTCCCTTAGGTTCTTTGGTCTTCGCGACCATGTCGTCGATCTAAGCTTCCATCGTTCGGCCAATCAGGTGTCTGAACATCTTGGTTACCAATCTTTGGTAAGTTGCTCCTGCGTTTTTTAACCTAAAGGGCATCACTCTGTAGCAATATAACCCTTTTGAGGTGATAAACGCGGTCTTCTCTTCATCTGGGGGATACATGGCTATCTGGTGATACCCCTTGTAGGCATCCAGGAAGCTCATCCTTCCATGCCCTGAAGTGGCATCCACCAGCTGGTCAATCTTAGGTAAAGGAAAGTTGTTTTTCGGACAGGCCTTGTTTAGGCTGGTAAAGTCAACGCAGACCCTCCATTTTCCATTCTTTTTCTTCACCACTACTGTGTTCGATAGCCATGTCGGGTAATTTACCTCTCGAATGGCCCTGGCCTCCAGAAGTCTATCTATTTCCTCTTCCACTACTTCGACGTGTATCGACGTCGGTCTTCTTGCTCGTTGGATTACGAGTTTTGTCGATCTATCAACGTTCAGTTTATGGCAAGTGACCTCGGGGTCAATGTCAGGCATTTCGTAAGGCGTCCAAGCAAACACCTCAATATTTTCTCTCAAAAAGCTTATAACTCTTTTTCCTCTTCTTCGGCTAAGCCTGAGCCGAGAAGGAAGAAGCGTTCTTCATCCCCCTCCTGGACGAGGATTTTCTTCAGTGCTTCGTCACTTTTCTCGGTTGGCTCCTCGCCGACATCCTCTAGGACCTCCACGTCCTCGCCTTCGATCTCTTCTTTTTCTGGTTCTCGTATGCTGCAGGTGGATTTCATTGCTGCCATAGAGTAATTCTTTACCTGCAGCTGATCTCCTCTATCCCATGTTCTGTTGGGAACCGCAATAGTTGATGCAATGTTGAGGGAACAGCCCCCATCGCATGCAACCACGGCCTTCCCAAGATGATATTGTAAGGGAAGGATGTGTCGATTACGATGAACTCTGTCTTTATCTTCTCGGTGCCAGCCTGCACCTCCAAGCTCGTCGTTCCCAGTGGCTATGCTGGCGTTCCATTGAACCCAACCATTAGGCTATTGGATTGCTCCATATCGTCTGGGTGAAGGCCAAGCTCCTTGTAACATCTGACGTACATGATGTCACAAGAGCTACCTTGGTCGATTCAGATACGCTTCACTTGGCATTCCCCAACCTGGAGGGATACTACCAAGGCATCGTTATGTGGATGCTGCACCATCTCAAGGTCGGCTTTAGTATAGGACACTATTGGTCCTTGGCACTCCTCTACCCGATGTCTCTTCTCCCCGACTTGGTAGACATGTTGTAGGTGTTTTACTTTCTGGGTCTCCCCCCGAATCTCGTTTTCGTTGACCTTCAAGTGAATTACATTAATTACCCGAGGTCCTTCTGCCTGAGGTTGCTGTGCTGGGGGAGGCGGGGCTGCTGGTGCCTGAGGCAGTCTTGCCTGTTCTTTCCTTGTCCTGGCCTCATCGACAAGGTTTCTCAGATGGTCTTGCCTCACCAGGTCTTCTAAGTGTATTTTCAGGGCTCTACAACCCTGAGTCATGTGCCCATCTAAGCACAATGTCTGCCAAGGTTTCTTCCCATAAACTCTCCTGGTGCCCTCGCTGGCGCTCTGAAATAGGGTTGGTTCCGAATTTTATCTAGGACTTTGTGAATTGGGATTCGAAACACAGTCGTAACTGCCTGAGTAGCCCTTAGTCCTATCTCTTGCTTGTTGGATCCATTGTTACCTCGGTCTCGCTTCGGCGAGCCGTTTCCTTTTTCTTGCTTTGTCTCCTTAGTCCCCGATGTATCTTCCTCAGCTCTGGCATACTTCTCGATTCTAGCCATGAGGGTTTTGCCTCTATCCACTTCGTAAAGTAATCTGTTGCCACCAGCAAGTATTTTCTCTGCCCAGTTGCCTGGGGAAGTTGCCCAACAAGATCCACGCCCCATTGGGCAAACGGCCAAGGGCTGGACACTGGGTTTAGGTTAGCAGCTGGCTGATGTATCAAAGGTGCAAACTTTTGGCATTGTTCACACTTCTTCACGTAGGCTTCAGCATCCTTTTGCATGTAGGGCCACCAATACCCCTGGGTAATGGCCCTGTGGGCTAATGATCTGCCCCCAGCATGGCTTTCACAAATTCCTTCATGAATTTCATATAGGAAATCTTCAACCTGCAAAGGGTGTACGCACCTTAAAAGGGGTCCAGTGAAGGACCTTCTGTAGAGGTGTCCATCTGCTGTCAGACAGAATCTTGTCGATTTCAATCTAACTTTGTGTGCCTCCTTACGATCTTCCGGGAGCTTTCCTTCTTTCAGGAATGCAACAATTGCATCCATCCAGCTTGGCCCCATGTGCATACACATTGCTTCCTGCTCTGTGCTCTCTGGTTCTATGCTCGGGCCCGACATATAGTCGATCATAATTGTTCTTGTTTTTCCAGTCTGCATTGAACTTGCTAGGTTAGCCAACGCGTCGGTATGGGTGTTGTCATCTCGGCTAACTTGGAGTAGTCGGCAGTTCTGAAATAGGGCTGCCAATCTGATGACCTCTTTTGCATATGCCGACATCCTTTCGTCTCTAGCTGCAAATTCTCCTGTTGACTGGTTAACAATAAGTTGTGAATCACAAAAAACTATTACCTCATCTGCTTCTGCTGCTGCTGCCAGTTTTAGCCCTGGAATTAATGCTTCGTATTCCGCTTCATTGTTTGAGGCCTTGAACTCCAATAGATGGACCGTTCTATTATTTCGCCATCTGGTGATATCAGCAGTACTCCTGCTCCCGCTCCTTGTCGGTTCGAACTTCCATCGACAAATAGTCTGAATGAGTCGCCGATGTAGATGCTACAGGGTCTGAGTTTTTCCTTCATTTGCTCTTTTGCCTTAGGCTGGGCTTCTCCTTGTTTGCTTGAACGTCGTTCATCTTGGCTCAACGGAGCTCGATGTTCGACGGATTCTAGCGTGAATTCGGCCACGAAGTCGGCCAAAACTTGGCCTTTAATTGCTGTTCTCGACCTGAACTCCAGGTCATACTGGCCCAGGGCTACTGCCCATCTTGCTATCCTTCCTGTTAAGTCTCCTAGTTGCAACAAGGGCTTCAGTGGATGCTCTGTTAGGACCTATCACGACCCAAACCTGCCCCTATGGGTTTAGCACCGTAACCGGCCAGTAATCCGAGATTACCGAAGTCCCGCTTAACAGTAATACAGTAATACAAACTACAGGGGCTGGCGGAAGCCAATACAGTAAATAAACAATGTCCAATGAGCTGTGACAGTTTGTATGCCAAAAAGAATTTTCATTCAAATATATACAGTCAGACAAAACAGTATGTACAAATATACAATCATTCAGTTTAGGGACCTAATCCCTATCAAACAGTACAGTAACAGTCTATACAGTCGAACAGGATAGATACAGAGACAGACGGGGAAATTAAAAAAAACACCCCTAAGCCGTAGCTTGACAGGCTCGGAACCTCGCATTGAGGCACATAGGTTGGCTTGATAAAACTGGAGTTAACCCCGACGTTTCTAGCTGCGGTCTGGTGCCTGCACACCTACATTTATATACGAGCAGTGAGCTAAAACCCAGTGAATAACACAATGCGTAAAGGGGTTAGGAATGAATGTCCTTACAGTAATGAAAACAGTTCATTAAATCAGTATTTCAGTCGTTCAGTCAGTGCAGTCGTATGTGGTACATCCATTAGCATAACAGTACAGTAAACAGTAGGTCTAAAAAGACCGAGCAGTAAATGATGGCCATCAGTCAGTAACAGTAGTGGTTCCAACGAGGGAACCGACAGAGATCTCTGTAACAGTAACAGTAAACAGTAGTTGCTAAGGATGCCACAATACAGTTCAGAATATAGGACATACATTCATTCAATTAACAGTAATCAGTTCAAAAAGCAGTACAGTTCAATTATTCAAAAGATAATCATTTTGAACATATCTTTACACAGTTGTTACTCACAAAGTTCTGGGCTACAGTAAAGCTAGAGCACATCCTCAGTCGCCAACCCTACACAGTTACAGATTGAACACACACTAAGCTACACAGTTGGGAAAGATAACAGCTTAATCCCTAATTGCCTCGGTGTGTTTCTACATCTATATCCTCATTAAGATGTCTTAAACTAGGCCTAAGAATGCTTAGAATGAGATGAGGATGCAAAGATGCACTTGAAAAAGCATTTTCAGACTTTTCGGAAACACAGGGGTCACGCTCGAGCGTAGGTTACTCCGCTCGAGCGGACATGCAGACAAAGGTTTTCGCTCGAGCGTAGACTTACCCGCTCGAGCGTTCTGCAAAACAGTCAAAAGTGCTGGATAGGCGAAAATCACGCTTGATTGGGCGTTCGACACCCGCTCGAGCATGAGACACAATGTCCCGCTCGAGCGTCAATTATTCCGCTCGAGCGGACTTCAAAACAGAACAAAAATGCTGGGAGCACGATTTCCACGCTCGAGCGCCAGTCACCCCGCTCAAGCGTGAGTCCAAATTTTAGAAATTCCAGATTCGAACCTCAAGCTCAAAGCCAAGTTTTAAAACATAAATTTCGATCATCTTGGGCCAATTTTTCAGAAAACACATAAAAACTCATAGTTTAACATGATTCAAAGCTCAATTTGTAAAATCAAAGCCCAAGGGTGTTTCAAATAAATCCAATTCAAACCAATTTCCATGAATATGAAGAACGTGCAAACATGCATGAATTTAAACACTTCAAAGCTTCAAATGCTAGCTCAATTGAGCCAATTCTTTCTAAAAACATGATGAAATCATGGACTACTCTTAAAACATGGATATGCATGTAAGGAATGTGAACTACAACCTCAAAACTTCAATATATATACATGCATGCAACAATTAAGCTTTAACACAACAATTTGAGCCATAAGTTGGCTCTAGTCTCCAACCTAGGTCTAAACCATGCAAGAAACAATTTAAACACAAGAATGAGAAGATGAATTTCTACCTTAAGTCTCCAATTCAAGGAAGGGAAGCTCAAATATGCAATTCCTTCTTCAATTCCAAGCAATTCACAAGCTAAAGTGAGATGAAATCCAACTCTCTCCCTTATCTCCCTCTCTCTAGTCGGCAAAGGCAAGGAATGAGCTGAGCAAAAGTGTGCCTAGGTGTATACTAAGGCTCAAATGTTGATCATGGTGTGGGCCACTCATGTGACAAAATGGTAAATAAGGCCAACTATGCAATTTAGCTCATCTTAATCTAATTTAATCGTACCTAATCAGTTTTTAGGTAACTACACCATAAAATCACATAAATTATGAAGATCATAAAACACTAATCGGTTTCTGGTTCGGCCGCCGTTAAGGCCTTCAATTAGCAGTTCAAACATAAAAACTGAACAGATAATTAAACAGTCAACAGATAGACATACAGTTAAACAGATATACTTAGTCAATTCAATTCCATATTTCAGTCAGTCAGTTCAGTATTTTAATCAATTCGATTATCAATCACAATCAGTTTCAGTTTAACGGTAATCAGCGGTTATTCGGTATACAGTGACGAGGGTTGTTACAATCTCCCCTCCTTAAAAAGAGTTTAGTCCTCTAAAATCGAGTTACTTTCATTCTGGAAGAAAACAGGGTTCAGTGGAAACAGTTCAGGATATCTTTTAGCCATGTCATCTTTCCTTTCCCAAGTGGCATACATGCCACCATGGTTTTGCCAGTCGACTTTCACTAGCGGGATCTCTTTGTTTCTTAACTTCTTGATCCATCGGTTTACAATCTGAATAGGCCGTTCCTCATAAGTGTAGTCGTCACTCAGCACTACACGAGTTGGCTCTATTACATGGAAAGGATCCCGGAGGTAGTCCCTCAACATAGAAATGTGGAAGACGTTGTGCATATGCTCAATTTCAGGAGGAAGCGCAACTTGATACGCCACCGGATTGATTTTCTCGATAATCTCGTACGGTCCGACATATCTCGACGCTAACTTGCCTTTGACTCTAAAACGAGTCTGGCCTTTCATCGGTGTCACTTTCACAAAAACGTGATCACCCACTTCATACTCTCTGTCTCGTCTTCTAACATCAGCATAACTCTTCTGTCTGCTCTACGCAGTTTTCAGTCTCTGTTGTATTAGTTTCACTTTCTCAGTTGTTTCATAAACAATCTCGGGTCCCAGCAAAGGCCCATCTCCAACTTTTGCCCAGCAAATCGGAGATCTACATTTTCTATCATACAATGCCTCGAAAGGCGCCATACCAATACTCGAACGATAGCTGTTGTTGTAGGCGAATTCAGCCAATGGCAAATGGCTTTCCCAGTTTCCCTGAAAATCAAAGACACACATTCTCAGTAAATCCTCCAGAGTCTGGATGGTTCTTTCTGACTGGCCATCGGTCTGAGGATGATAAGCACTACTCAGTCTCAATTCAGTACCCAATGCAGTCTGTAAGCTTTGCCAAAATCTCGACGTAAACTTCGAATCCCTATCAGAAACAATGGACACAGGCACTCCATGCAGTCTAACAATTTCATCAATATAGAGTATAGCCAATTTGTCCGCATTATAAATTGTCTTAACAGGTAAGAAGTGAGCAGATTTAGTCAGTCTATCAACAATAACCCAAATTGAGTCCATACCTTTACTAGAGCGAGGTAATCCAACGATAAAATCCATGGTAATATGTTCCCATTTCCACTCCGGTATCGGTAAGGGCTGCAATAAGCCTGCGGGTCGTTGATGTTCGGCTTTGACTTGTTGGCAATGAAGACGTTTTGATACAAAATCGGTAATTTCTTTCTTCATTCCCGGCCACCAGAAATTCAGTTTCAGATCTTGATACATTTTCGTAGTCCCTGGATGGATAGAAAATTTTGAATTGTGGCCCTCTTGCAGAACTCTTCTTTTCAATTCAGAATCATTTGGTACACACAGTCTTCCTTGAAATCTCAGTACATTACTTTCAAATTTGAAACCCGGTCTTGGTCTAGTTTCCCTTTCTTCGATGATCTTCTTCAAGAAGGCATCCAATTGTTGTTTCTCTTTAATCTCTTCAATCAGTGCCGATTGAGTAGAAATAGCAGCTAAGGTTCCACCTTGTTCTCGTATAACAATTTCTATTTCAGATTTTTCAAGGTCACAAAGAAACTCTTTCTGTCTAGTAAGCAAACATGCTGAGTTTCCAGTCGATTTCCGACTCAATGCATCGGCAACGGTGTTGGCTTTTCCCGGATGGTACAAAATCTGTAGGTCATAGTCTTTAATCAGTTCTAGCTACCTCCGCTGTCTCATGTTCAGTTCTTTCTGTGTGAAGAAATATTTCAGACTCTTATGGTCGGTATATACTTCACATGTTGCCCCATACAGATAGTGACGCCAGATTTTCAGTGCAAATACTACTGCAGCAAGTTCCAGATCATGGGTCGGGTAGTTCTTTTCATGCGGTCTCAGTTGTCGGGAAGCATAAGCAATTACTCTCTCATTCTGCATTAAAACACATCCCAAACCCTTATGAGAAGCATCACTAAATACAGTATAACCGTCCGTTCCTGAAGGTAGGGTAAGAGCCGGTGCAGTTACAAGTCGAGTTTTCAACTCCTGGAAAGTAGATTCCTTTTGGTCAGTCCAGTCAAATGATATCCCCTTCTGTGTCAGTTGAGTCAATGGTAAGGCAATTTAGGAGAAATCTTTGACAAATCTTTTGTAATATCCGGCTAGTCCCAAAAAGCTTCAGACTTCTGTCACATTTGTTGGTCTAGGCCAGTTTACTACAGCTTCAATTTTCTGCGGATCAATAGAAATTCCATCTTTGCTAACAACATGCCCCCAAAACATAACATGATCAAGCCAAAATTCACATTTAGACAGTTTAGCATAAAGTTTCTGTTCTCTTAGAGTCTGTAAGGCAAGTCTCAGATGATGTTCATGTTCTTCTATACTTTTGGAGTAAATTAGTATGTCATCAATGAATACTACAATAAAGTCGTCAAGGTATGGTTTAAAGATTCTGTTCATGAGGTCCATAAATGCAGCAGGTGCATTGGTAACTCTAAAAGGCATAACTAAAAATTCGTAATGTCCATAACTCGTTCAAAAAACAGTTTTGTCAATGTCCTCTGATTTAACTTTCAACTGATGGTATCCGGATCTGAGATCGATCTTAGAAAACACTTGAGCACTCTGTAACTGATCAAATAAGTCATCAATATGTGGCAATGGGTATTTTTTTTTCACAGTTACCTTGTTCAGTTCACGGTAGTCAATGCACAGTCTCAGTGAGCCGTCTTTCTTCTTCACAAATAAAACAGGAGCACCCCAAGGCGAAGTGCTAGGCCTGATGAACTTCTTATCTAACAGTTCCTGCAATTGTACTTTCAATTCCTTCAGTTCAGTTGGAGCCATTCGGTAAGGAGCTTTAGATACTGGCTGCGTTCCCGGAATCACATCAACGGTGAATTCAATCTCTCTGTCAGTCAAATCCCCTGGCAGACTATCTGGGAAAACATCTGGGAATTCTCTGACTATAGGAATACTGTTCACGTTAGCATTATCAATAGATATAGTCAATACAGAACACAGATATCCCCTACACCCCTTTCTAATCAATTTAACAGCTTTCACAGATAAAATCAAATACGGAAGAGGTACTACTCCAACCCCATTAAACACAAATTCGGGTAAACCCGGTGGACGAAAAACTACTTGTTTCGTTACACAGTCTATGGTGGCATGGTATTTCGTTAACCAGTCCATTCCCAATATTACATCAAAATAATCAATGCTCAGAGGCAGTAAGTCAATAAACAAACGTGCATCACCAACAATAATTTCATAAGCAGGGTACATATATGCACAGGTCATAGATTCCCCAACGGGTGATGATACAGCTAACAGATAATTCATGGGTTCTAATGGTCTATTCAGTTTTCGCGAAAAAGCATGCGATACATATGAATGCGTAGACCCCGAATCAATCAGTACATAAGCATTTTGGGTGCAAATAGAGAGGATACCTGACACCACGGTCTCGGTATTTTGTACGTCTCCCGGTACTAGGGCGAACACTCGGCCCTACCTCATAGGCTCTTTCCCGGTAGTTTTGGGGTTCGGTTTTGGTGCAACAGTTGAGGCTGCCACGCTTTGTGTATCTTTACTACTGGCCTGTGGAGCAGAGGGACAGTCTTTAACCATGTGGCCCACCTTGCCACACCTGTAACAGGCTCCAGATATTTTGTAACAGACCCCTTTGTGCTTCTTGCCACACTCAGAACAGGGTGGTATGAAACCACTTCCTTGGCTGGGGCTAGCTGTTGACCCCGTATTCTGTTTCTTATTCAATGGGTTATGCTTGCCTTTCTTGAACTTAAAACCCTGCCTTTTACCACGCCATTCAGACGCTGGTGTTTCAGTTTTCAGTGCCTCGATGTTCGATTCGGCCATTAAGGCTCGGTCAAGAACATTTACATAATTCGGTAATTTCAAAACATTTATTCTGTCAAGAATTACAACATTAAGGCCGCCTTCAAACTTTCTGGCCTTCTTGTAATCAGTGTCCACCATATGCGGTGCATATCTCGCAAGCTCGGTGAACTTTGTTTCATATTCAGCAACGGACATTGTGCCCTGCTTCAGCTGTTCAAACTCAGTCACCTTTCTATCCCTAACACACTGAGGGAAATACTTCTCGAAGAAGGCTTCCTTGAATTGAGCCCAAGTCATAACTGTATTTTCATTACGGATAAGCATTCACCACCTTCTAGCCTCTTCTTGCAGAGTAAAGGTGGCCAATAGCACTTTATGTGCTTCGGAGCACGGAAAAACCTCAAATAACTTTTCAGTCTCAAGAACCCATGCTTCAGCCTTTAACGGTTCAAGGCCTCCCTGAAAGGATGGCGGTTTCATTTTGCTGAACTTGTGGGTGAGAGCAATTATGTCCCCATCATTAATGTTAGTATTCTGTTCCGGTACAGCCGGAGGAGGAGGTGGGGGCTATTGATTCTGTTGCTGGTCTAATCTTTCAGTTATCAGTTCCATCATCCGTTCCAATCTGGCCATTCTGGCCTCAGAGGATGAGGATTCAATTGCAGTGTTTGCATTATCCATTTCACTATAAGCAGTTGTAACAATTATCAATATAGGCAGTCATTGTTTACACAGGTTCATACTTTAGCATATATTCAGTCAGTCATATCACACACTTATCATGCTCATGTAATGCCCTAATCACTTTTCTAGGACATCCTATAGCTCATTTGGACACGTGTGTGCGGTATAACTCGTGGTAAGTATCGCTCTGATACCGCTCTGTCACGACCCAAACCCGCCCCTATGGGTTTAGCACCGTAACCGGCCAGTAATCCAAGATTACCGAAGGCCCGCTTAACAGTAATACAGTAATACAAACTACAGGGGCTGGCGAAAGCCAATACAGTAAATAAACAATGTCCAATGAGCTGTGACAGTCTGTATGCCAAAAAGACTTTTCATTCAAATATATACAGTCAGACAAAATAGTATGTACAAATATACAATCATTCAGTTCAGGGACCTAATCCCTATCAAACAGTACAGTAACAGTCTATACAGTCGAACAGGACAGATACAGAGACAGACGGGGAAATTAAAAAAAACACCCCTAAGCCGTAGCTTGGCAGGCTCGGAACCTCGCATTGAGGCACATAGGTTGGCTTGACAAAACTGGAGTTAACCCCGACGTTTCTAGCTGCAGTCTGGTGCCTGCACACCTACATTTATATACGAGCAGTGAGCTAAAACCCAGTGAATAACACAATGCGTAAAGGGGTTAGGAATGAATGTCCTTACAGTAATGAAAACAGTTCATTAAATCAGTATTTCAGTCGTTCAGTCAGTGCAGTCATATGTGGTACATCCATTAACATAACAGTACAGTAAACAGTAGGTCTAAAAAGACCGAGCAGTAAATGATGGCCATCAGTCAGTAACAGTAGTGGTTCCAACGAGGGAACCGACAGAGATCTCTGTAACAGTAACAGTAAACAGTAGTTGCTAAGGATGCCACAATACAGTTCAGAAAATAGGACATACATTCATTCAATTAACAGTAATCAGTTCAAAAAGCAATACAGTTCAATTATTCAGAAGATAATCATTTTGAACATATCTTTACACAGTTGTTACTCACAAAGTTCTGCGCTACAGTAAAGCTAGAGCACATCCTCAGTCGCCAACCCTACACAGTTACAGATTGAACACACACTAAGCTACACAGTTGGGAAAGATAACAGCTTAATCCCTAATTGCCTCGGTGTGTTTCTACATCTATATCCTCATTAAGATGTCTTAAACTAGGCCTAAGAATGCTTAGAATGAGATGAGGATGCAAAGATGCACTTGAAAAAGCATTTTCAGACTTTTCGGAAACACAGGGGTCACGCTCGAGCGTAGGTTACTCCGCTCAAGCGGACATGCAGACAAAGGTTTTCGCTCGAGCGTAGACTTACCCGCTCGAGCGTTCTGTAAAATAGTCAAAAGTGCTGGATAGGCGAAAATCACGCTTGATTGGGCGTTCGACACCCGCTCGAGCATGAGACACAATGTCCCGCTCGAGCGTCAATTATTTCGTTCGAGCGGACTTCAAAATAGAACAAAAATGCTGGGAGCACGATTTCCACGCTCGAGCGCCAGTCACCCCGCTCGAGCGTGAGTCCAAATTCTGGAAATTCCATATTCAAACCTCAAGCTCAAAACCAAGTTTTAAAACATAAATTTCGATCCTCTTGGGCCAATTTTCCGGAAAACACATCAAAACTCATAGTTTAACATGATTCAAAGCTCAATTTGTAAAATCAAAGCCCAAGGGTGTTTCAAATAAATCCAATTCAAACCAATTTCCATGAATATGAAGAACGTGCAAACATGCATGAATTTAAACACTTCAAAGCTTCAAATGCTAGCTCAATTGAGCCAATTCTTTCTAAAAACATGATGAAATCATGGACTACTCTTAAAACATGGTTATGCATGTGAGGAATGTGAACTACAACCTCAAAACTTCAATATATATACATGCATGCAACAATTAAGCTTCAACACAACAATTTGAGCTATAAGTTGGCTCTAGTCTCCAACCTAGGTCTAAACCATGCAAGAAACAATTTAAACACAAGAATGAGAAGATGAATTTCTACCTTAAGTCTCCAATTCAAGGAAGGGAAGCTCAAATATGCAATTCCTTCTTCAATTCCAAGCAATTCACAAGCTAAAGTGAGATGAAATCCAACTCTCTCCCTTATCTCCCTCTCTCTAGTCGGCAAAGGCAAGGAATGAGCTGAGCAAAAGTGTGCCTAGGTGTATACTAAGGCTCAAATGTTGATCATGGTGTGGGCCACTCATGTGACAAAATGGTAAATAAGGCCAACTATGTAATTTAGCTCATCTTAATCTAATTTAATCGTACCTAATCAGTTTTCAGGTAACTACACCATAAAATCACATAAATTACGATGATCATAAAACACTAATCGGTTTCCGGTTCGGCCACCGATAAGGCCTTCAATTAGCAGTTCAAACATAAAAACTGAACAGATAATTAAACAGTCAACAGATAGACATACAGTTAAACAGATATACTTAGTCAATTCAATTTCATATTTCAGTCAGTCAGTTCAGTATTTCAATCAGTTCGATTATCAATCATAATCAGTTTCAGTTTAACGGTAATCAGTGGTTATTCGGTATACAGTGACGAGGGTTGTTACAGGACCACAATCTTGTGTGCCTGAAAGTAATGGTTCAACTGCTTTGAAGCCATTACTAAGGCTAGCATTAATTTCTCTAGTGATAGATACCTTGTTTCTGCGTTGGCCAAGGTTTTGCTTACATAGTAAACAGCATTTTGCTCCCTTTTTTCTTCTCGGATTAGTACTGCACTGACTGCGTGTTTTGAAATTGCCAAGTACAAAAACAGTTCTTCCCCTAGTTCTGAATTGGAAAGAACCGGAGTTGTGGTCAAGTACTTCTTCAGGTCGGTCAAAGCGGCTTCGCATTCTTCTGTCCACAGAAAGTCTGTGACTTTTTTCACCAGGTTGAAGAAGGGTCTGCACTTATCTGAGCTTCTGCTGATGAATCTGTTTAGGGCTGCGGCCCTTCCAGTAAGCATCTGAACCTGTTTTGCCGACGTTGGGCTCTTCAGCTCTAGGATGGCCTTGATTTGGTATGGGCTAGCCTCAATGCCCTTTCTTGGTACCAGATACCCTAAAAACTTACCTGATCCAACTCCAAACGCGTACTTTGATGCGTTGAGTCGGAGCCGGTATGTTTTGAGTATATCAAAGACCTCTTTTAGGTCGACAAGATGACCCTTAGATTCCTTGGTCTTCACGACCATGTCATCGATGTAGACTTCTACCGTTTTGCCAATCAGGTGCTTGAACATCTTTGTTACTAGCCTTTGAAAAGTTACTCCTGCGTTTTTCAATCCAAAAGGCATTACCTTGTAACAGTACAGGCCTTTAGGGGTGATGAACGCGGTCTTCTCCTCGTCTGGAGGGTACATGGCAATCTGGTGGTAACCCCTGTATGCATCCAGAAAACTCATTCTTTCATGCCCTGAAGTAGCATCTACTAGCTGGTCAATCTTGGGCAGAGGAAAGCTGTCTTTGGGGCAGGCTTTGTTGAGGCTGGTAAAGTCTACACAGACCCTCCATTTGCCGTTCTTCTTCTTCACCACTACTGTGTTGAACAGTCATGTCAAGTAGTGAACTTCTCGGATGGCCTTGGCCTCCAGAAGTCTGTCTACTTCTTCTTCTATTGCTTCGACGTGCATCAACGTCGGTCTTCTGGCTCGTTGAATCACAGGTTTTGCCGACCTGTCGACATTCAGTCTGTGGCAAGTGACCTCGGGGTCAATGCCAGGTATTTCATAAGGTGTCTAGGCAAACACCTCAATGTTGGCTCTTAGAAAAGTTTCCAACTCTTTCTCCTCTTCTTCGACTAAGCCTGAATCGAGAAGAAAGAAGCGTTCTTCATCCCCATCCTGGACAAGGATTTTCTTTAGTGCCTCTTCGCTCTTCTCAGCTGGTTCTTTGCCGACGTCTTCTAGGGCTTCCACGTCCTTATCTTCAATTTCTGCTTTCTTTGGCTCTCGTATGCAGCAGTTAGACTTCATTGCTGCCATGGAGCAATTTTTTGCCTGGAGTTGATCTCCTCTGATTTCTTCAATCCCATGCTCTGTTGGGAACTGCAGTAGTTGATGCAACGTTGAGGGAACTGCCCCCATTGTATGCAACCATGGCCTTCCCAAGATGATGTTATATGGTGAGGGTGTGTCAATCACCATAAATTCTGTCTTGATCTTCTTAGTACCAGCTTATACTTCCACACTTGCTGCGCCCAGTGGCCACGTCGGCGTTCCATTGAAGCCGACCATAGGGTTGCTGGATTGTTCCAGGTCGTCAGGATGAAGGCCCAGCTCTTTGTAACATCTAACATACATGATGTCGCAAGAGCTGCCTTGATCAATCAGGATGCGCTTCACTTGGTACTCCCCAACTTGGAGGGATACTACCAAGGCATCGTTGTGCGGATGCTGGACCATCTCTAGGTCAGCTTCAGTGAAGGCTATCATCGGTCCTCAGTACTCTTCAGGCCGAGGTCTTTTGTGTCCGACCTGGTTCACGTGCTGCAGGTGTTTTACTCTTTGGGTTTCTCCCCGTATGTCGCTTTCGTTCACTTTTGAGTGGATTACATTAACCACTCGTGGTCCTCCTGCCTGTGGTTGCTGTACTGGGGGTGGCGGTGCTGCTGGTGCTTGGGACAATCTTGCCTGTTCTTCCCTTGTCCTGGCTTCATCGATCAGGTCCCTCAGGTGGCCTTGTCTTACCAGGTCTTCTAAGTGTGCTTTTAAGGCTCTGCAACCCTGAGTTGGATGTCCTTCTTCATTGTGGTAAACACAGCGCCTACCAACGTTTTTTTCCATAAATTCCCCTGGTGCTCTTGCCGGTGCCCTGAAATAGGGTTGGTTCCGTATTTGATGCAGGACTTTATGGATAGGGATTCGGAACACCGTCGTCACTGCCTGTTTACCCTTCAATTCTGTTTCTTGTTTGGTCGGCCCGTTGTTACCTCGGCCTCGCTTCGGCGAGCCGTTTCCCTTCTCCTGCTTCATCTCTTTGTTTCCCGACGTATCTTCCTCGGCTCTGGCGTACTTCTCGATTCTCGCCATGAGTTCTTCCATGCTTTTTGGCAATGTTTTTGCCAAAGATTTCCGTGGTGGGCAGTCATCTTTCAAGCCGTTCTTGAAAGACACGACCGCCACTTCTTGGTTGCATTCGGGTATTCGATTGAACACCTCGTAGTATCTCTTCGCGTAGGCCCTAAGGCCTTCTTCCTTGGTGATTCTTAAAGCCATCAGGGCGTCGACCCTCAAGGGCTGTAGTTTGTTCGTCACAAACCTGGCCACAAACATCTCGGCCAGGCCTTCCCACGTCTTTACGCTTCCCTTCGGTAGTTTATGGAACCAATCGAATGCAATTTCCCCAAAGGATGAGGGGAATACTTTGCAGAGCAACGGCTCGTTCCCACTATATAATGCCATTGAATTCAGGTATAGTCTAACATGAAAGTTGGGATCTGACTTACCATCATAAATTTGAAACCTCGGCATACTGAATCTTTTTGGCGTTTCAAATTTGTCCAGTTCCACTAAGAATGGTGTCCTCGGCTTAACTGGGGAAGTTACCTCGGCTTCAACATTTTGTTGCTTCCTTTTGAGGTAATCCCTTAAGTCTTCTTTACTCCTACCTGGAGCTCGGCTATCTCTGGACTTCAATCTTTTTGGCACACTACTTTCGGCCTCGTAGTGGGTCCGTTTCGATCTTTCCCCATGGGTTGTGTCAAAGCAGAGTGCTTGCCCTTGAACATGCCGATGTTCTTTGGGCCCCGGATCCTTCATGTGATGTGTCCTTCGGGACTCTTCTTGCCTCGGCTCCTCTCGTCCGACTTCCCTGGAAGGTCGGTGAGAGTGCCTTCCACTCCTGGTGTGCTGAGGGGCTTCGGGGATTGTTTTCCTTCCTCCCTTCTGGGTATTAATTACTGGCATTGGCGTATCTTGCAGCGGGTATGGTGGCTGTATAACATTGGTCTGCATCATGAAGTTGACCACTGACTGTAGGTTTGCTAACTTGTTCGCCAAGTCTTTTACTTCCTCATCCCTCCGTAGGCACCTATCCCTCCACACCTGAAGGTTATCTTCATTATAGTACTTGCCTTGGTCTGTCTTCTTCGAAGTGTTGCCCTCTTGGCCAACGTCTTTCTTGATGTGGCCCTGGTCATGAGTTTCTGCATTGTGGTTGTCTCCTTCAACATCAAGGTCAATTGGTCTGCTACTCCCAGTAGGAGTGTCGCCCACAATGTTTTCCTTCTGTCCGTTACTGACCATCTATTCTTCTGAGATTCCCATAGACGGCGCCAAATTGTATGGGTAATTTTCTGACCACACTGCCCACCTTGTAATCAGCTGGAGAGCACTGGCAGAATAGATGGCTTTAGCAAACCTGTAACAAAAAAAAAAGGCTCCGGCGGTGGCTCTTCCACCCGGGGGCACTCCGACGATCAAGTCAGTATATCTCTCAAAGATAATCAAGTGCTAAACTCACTACTCAAAGTATAAAACTGCGTACCTTAGACCCACGGGGGTGCCTCTCTTTTATAGGCAACTCAATCCTAGTCCCACTAGAAGCATAACTTCTATGGACTCCCATTCAGTGCTTACTTTGGATTTCTCAAGAGATAAAGATAAACTCCCTAAGAGTTTTATTCTTATCTTTAGCAAAGTCTTCTCTTTACTCTGGGATTCTTGCCTCTTATCCATTATCCGTTTATCTCGGATGATATCTTCAGAGGCAACCTCGGCCTAGCCGGGATAACCTCGGCGTCACGACCAGGACACGTGACACGTCGGCGTCACCTTACCACGTGTTGATATTCAGTAAATACATCCCCACAAAAATGTTAAGAGTAATTAGGCTATTTAATTTTGGTTGTCAGTGTTCAACAATTCAAATTGCATCACATGCTGTGAATTTTTTTTGTTTTTTTGTTTTTTTGTTTTTGCGTTTTTTTCCTCTATTTTTTTTTCCAACACTGAAATTTAATATTTTGTTTGTGGTTGTCGGCCATGAACCTTGAACCCATGTGACAATCACTTAGACTTTCCTTTTTCGAGTGGGCCAAATTCAAGTAAAATGTTAGGCTACCCCAAACTTTTTGGTGCAAACTTTTGAACTAACTAACTTGTACGGTTTAAATTAAACATTTATAATGGAACTATCATAAAATATTGTATAATTTAAGGACTAAATAAATAAATTAATTTTGGCTTACATCTTCTTTTTTCCAACAATCAAGTGTGTTTATCATGATTCTTTTTAAACAAATTTTATCCCCTAAAATAAGATATATCATGTAGATTTAAAGTTGATATGATATGAGCCATATTAGAATGATTGGGGTTCATAAATATATTTTTTGTAGTATTTTTCTGATTAATTTTTCTAAATATATAATATTATTGTCTAGTGTGAGTTTGACTCTTGCAAAAAAATAAATAAAAATGATTGAGTAGTGTAAAAAAAAAATTGTTGATCCTTTTTTATCTTTTGTGCATTTGTTCAATTTTTCTTTAATTTTCAAAAAATTTTAGACTAAAGGGGCCCAAAAATTAATATGGATGAAAATTAATAAATAACATAAATTTTTATTTGAAATGAATTATTTTTATTTTTAGTGGACCTTTTTACAACTTTCACTTGGCCTAGTTTGGCTACTACAAAATAGTCCATCTTTTTATCTTTTTTATCTTTTTTCATCACATCACCTCTCTACTTTTCTGCACATCTTTTCGTAAAAAGACAAAAAGTGCACTTATTTAGGTCATCCCAAACAATAACCTAAAAAGAAAATTATAAAAAAATTTGAATAAATTTTTTTTTAAAAGGCACTAAATAAAATAAATAAATAAATACACAACCTTCAAAGATTCAAACAAGCTAAGCCAATGCCAAACCAATTCAAAGGTTGAGAAGTTAGAGTGATGATAGACACAAAAAAAATTATACAAAATGACATAGTAAATTTGTATTCATTCACTTCAAATTAAAAGAACTAATAAATTGACTTACAAATTTTAAAATGTCACTATCGCATCATTCTTATGAGGCTTTTTATATGAATTTTCGCTCATAAA
The DNA here is from genome assembly GCF_055761805.1 of Camellia sinensis. NCBI lineage: Eukaryota > Viridiplantae > Streptophyta > Magnoliopsida > Ericales > Theaceae > Camellia > Camellia sinensis. Next base: position 60,781,170 of record NC_138970.1, read on the forward strand.
TAATTTTCCAAGTAGTTATTAGTCTGAATTACAAAATACAAGTAAAGTTCATCAATTCCTAATTTTCAGATAATTAGATTTTTTTTAATTTATTAAATTTTTTGGTGTCTAATAAATTAAAAATATATATATACTTTGCCTGTCCTATTTTATTAGTCCATTATTTTGTTTTTTGTTATCCCAAAATACGTATCTACTTTAAAAAGTCAAAATTTTAAATTTAAAAGTTTTCAAAATTAATTATAAATAGATTTTAAAATGATAATAAAATGATATTTTTGAAATTACTGCTTTAAAATTTGAATTTAAATATATTAATTATTTGTCTCATTAAATTTTATTTTATTTTTTTCAAAGTGAACTATCAAAATAAGTTGGAGAGAGTACTAAATAATCTCACATAAATTCTCAAAATAAAAAAAATAAAAGGTAGTGTTTGGATGTGCAATCTCTTAAGGTTGCATATCCAACCCTTTTTATATATTATTATAAGAATAATGATACATCTCATAATTCTATTCATTCAACTTCACCTTTAATGATATGAAACTAGAAAAATTAAAAATGAGAGGAAGAAGATTATAAAATCACTTCACATTGAAGTGTGCCACGTCATTAAAAATGAAATTAAAAGAACAAAATTAAAATATGTAACATCACTCATATTATAAAATGGTCAGATAAATTACACCAAACAAGTACAAGTTGAGTTTTCAATTTATTAAATTTTTTGTGTCTAATAAATTGAAATATATATATATATATATACATGTGCTATTTTATTAATCCATTATTTTATTTTTTGTTATCTCAAAATACATATCTACTTTAAAAAGTCAAAATTTTAAATTTAAAAAATTTCAAAATTAATTATGAATAGATTTTAAAATGATATTTTTGAAATTAGTGCTTTAAATTTTGAATTTAAATATAATAATTATTTGTCTCGTTAAGTTTTTTTTTTTGTGTGTGGTCAAAATGAACTATCAAAATAAGATAGAGAGTACCAAATAATCTCACATAAATTCTCAAAATCAAAAAAATATATAAGATAGTGTTTGGGTGTGCAACCTCTTAAGATTCCATATGCAACCCTTTTTAATATTATTATTCATATCTAAAGTTTATTCATTTAATTTCACCTTTAATGATATTGAATTAAAGAAATTAAAAATGAGAAGAAGAGGAATGTGAAACCACTTCACATAAACATGCACCATCTCATTAAAAGTGAAATTGAAACAACCTAAGCCGATGCCAAACCAATTCAATGGTTGAGAAGTTAGAGCGATGATATAGGAACAAAAAATTTATACAAAATGACATAGTAAATTTGTATTCATTCACTTCAAATGAAAAGGACTAATAAATTGAATTACAAATTTTAAAATGTCGCTATTGCATCATTTTTATGAGGCTTTTTATACTATTTTTTTGCTTATAAATAATTTTCCAAGTGTTTATTAGTCTGAATTACAAAACGCAAGTAAACTTCATCTATTCCTAATTTTCAGATAATTAGATTTTTTTAATTTATTATTATTATTTTTTGTGTCTAATAGATTAAAAATATATATACTCTGCCCGTCTTGTTTTATTAGTCTATTATTTTATTTTTTGTTATCCCAAAATACATATCTACTTTAAAAAGTCAAAATCTTAAATTTAAAAGTTTTCAAAATTAATTATAAATAGATTTTAAAATGATATTTTTGAAATTACTGCTTTAAAATTTGAATTTAAATATATTAATGATTTGTCTCGTTAAATTTTATTTTTCTTTTTTCAAAATGAACTATCAAAATAAGATGGAGAGAGTAAATAATCTCACATAAATTCGCAAAATAAAAAAAAAAATACAAGGGAGTGTTTGGGTGTGCAACCTCTTAAGGCTGCATATCCAACCCTTTTTATATATTATTACAAGAATAATGGTTTGTCTCTTAATTTTATTCATTTAATTTCATCTTTAATGATACGGAACTAGTATTAGTACACTAGTTAGTACACTAATTAGTATATGTAGCACCACCGAGAAAGAATAATGCTATATGCACCAATTAATAAACTAACTAATATACCAATTGATGATGTGGCATAATTTAAGAGGTTTTTGGTATTTATAATTTGTACAATGAGTGAGTTCAATAATAATGTCATAACTAGTATTGGTACATTAGTTAGTATACTAATTGGTGTATGTAGTACTACTGAGAAAGAATAATGTTATATGCACCAATTAATACACTAACTAGTATACCAATTGATGATATGACATAATTTAAGAGGTTTTTAGTATTTGTAATTTATATAATGAGTGAGATTAATAATAATGTCATAACTAATGTTGGTACACTAGTTAGTACACTAATTGGTGTATGTAGTAGCACCGCCGAACTAGAACGATGGTACTATATGCACCAATTAATATATACATTAGTGTACCAACTAGTGTTATGTCATTATTATTGACCCCACTTATTATATAAATTACAAAACTCAAAATCTCTAAAATTATGTCACATCATCTGTTAGTATATCAAGTAATACATTAATTAGTACATATAATATTGTTCGAACAAGAAATGAAAGGAAGAAAAGCATAAAATCACTTGACATTAGAGTGCGCTATGTCTTTAAAAATGAAATTAAAAGAACAAAATTAAAAAATGTAACATCACTTAGGCCTGGTTTGTCATAACCTATATAATCCATCTTTTTATCTTTTTATCTTTTTTCCATCACATCACCTCTCTACTTTTCTGCACATCTTTTCGTAAAAAGACAAAAAGTACACTTTTTTAGGACACCCCAAACCAACCCTTAGATTATATACTAGTCAGATAAATTACACCAAACAAGCACAAGTTGAGTTTTCAATTTATTAATTTTTTTGTGTCTAATAAATTAAAATATATATATATATACTTTGCACATCCTATTTTATTAATCTATTATTTTAAAAAGTCAAAAACTAAAATTTAAAATTTTTCAAAATTAATTATAAGTAGATTTTAAAATGATATTTTTGAAATTAGTGCTTTAAGATTTGAATTTAAATATAATAATTATTTGTCTCGTTAAATTTTTATTTTTTTCAAAATGAACTATCAAAATAAGATGGAGAGTACTAAATAATCTCACATGAATTCTCAAAAGAATAATGTTTGAGAGCTCGAATTTGGCCTCCCCTAATCCCCAAAACGACGTCGTTTTGGGGATTTTTTTTTTTTTTTTCTTTTTTCTTCCATTTTCGGCTCAAACACAGAGGGGAAGAGAGAAGAGAGAAAGAGAGAGAGAGAGAGAGAGAGAGAGAGAAACAGAGGGAGGGAGGGAGAGAGAGCCGCCGATCGTTGCCCCGCCAGCCGCCGATCGTCGCCCCGCCCAGCCGCCGATCGTTGCCCAGCCCAGCCCCGCCCCGCCGCAGCCCTGCCGTCGCAACCCCACCTCTGCTGATGGCCCCCTCCAGTCCCCTTCTTCCTCCTCCCCCTCCCCCTCCCCCTCCTCCGCCGTCTTCTTCTTCCTTCTGCTGGAAAAAAAAAAAAAAAAAAAAAAAAAAAAGATTAGGGGGATTCGGGGGAGCTCGTTTTCGAGCTCCCTAGCACGGTTGTTCTCAAAATCACAAAAAAATATAAAGGTAATGTTTGGGTGTGCAACCTCTTAAGATTGCATATGCAACCCTTTTTAATATTATTACAAGAATATATGATTCATCTCTTAAATTTATTCATTCAATTTCATCTTTAATGATATTAAATTAGAGAAATTAAAATGAAAAAAAGAAAAGTACGAAACTACTTTACATAAATATGCACTATCTCATTAAAAATGAAATTGAAATAACAAAATTAAAAAATATAGCAGCACTCATGTTATAAATTGGTCAAATAAATTACACCAAACAACACAAGTTGAGTTTTCAAAAATCATTGCTTTAGCCTTCGTTTGGGATGTGCGTTGACCTTTTAACTTTTTAATCTGAGACTAAAAAATTTTATTTGTGATGCACTTTTTTGTTTTGATGAGAGAAAAAATAAAATAATTATGATTTAAATGTGATATTTTATTTTATTAAATTAAAAAATTTATTTTATATTTTTATAATTAAAATAACCTGAACCCAATCCAAACTTCCATCCCAAACCAACCCTTAAGAAGTTGGTGGACGTGGGATCCAATTGGCTTCTCAATGTCGACCACAAGCTCAATGTCGACCACAGCTGCGGACAACGAATTTGAGCCGTCAGATAATTATTGATCGAACAGTGGTGACACAAAAAGGTGGAAAGTCCAGCGCACCAGAAAATTAAACTTTGTACACACAGAAGGAAAGAAACCAGTACTCCATAGTGGCATGAATACGACACGTGGTCCTTTGAATTGGTGGAGTAGATAGACTCCCACGTCCCCATCACTAAATCACCTGTGGCTCCCATTTATCTTCCCATCCCTGCGATTACTCTCCTCCTCGTTAGAACATCGCTGCCGCTGTCCAAATCATTTTGGCATGTCGGTAAAGTTTTATTGATTAAAGCATCACCATCCAATGGTCACAATTGTTAATTTTGAGGTGACAATTTAAGAAGGAAAAATTACACCATTTTTAGGCTTATTCTAGGAGGTAGGTTAAAAATAATTTTTTTTATTTGTTTTTAATTTTTTTAAAAATATATAAAAAAAATAAAGAAGTAATATCACTCAAAAAAATAAAAAAATTGACTTTTAATTCAATTGTCAAAATAAACCTTAAGAGTGTAATTTTAGTCTTATCCGACCTACCTTTGGCCCTTGTAGGTTCCCATTAAAAATTAAATTGGACCGGTCTACATATTAGATAAAATAAATGATTAGATAGAAGGAGTGAAATATTATATTTAGTTATGATGAAATAAAAAATAAAAAATTATTTTTTATCAAATGAAGGAAAAAATAATTTGCAAAGGCATACTTTTTTCTAATATCACACTGTTTATGGTATAATTTAATTTCGCTATTTTTCTCTGTTTTATGGCTTGTTTGGTATCACTTATAAATTAGCTTTTATGATTGTAACTTTTTAGATTAAGAACAGTGTTGACTTGCGTACTCACTGTGAAACTTAGCAACAATGAAGAACGATGTCGCGGGCAATAGATATTGAGAGGGTAATTTGTAAACAAATTAGGTCGAGTTAGGAAGAGTCTTCTTTGAGAGTTGGGCCGCGTAATGAGCTGAGATAAGGGTTAGTGTAGCTCGGTCTTAGGCCAAGAAGACATCTCATATTTCGAGTTTGGGTCGAACTATGGGCCGAGGTAATTATTTATGTAGCACGATCCTTGATTATCTAAACATTGGGTCGGTCAGAGATGGGCTACCAGTGACCTGACCTAGCTATCCAGGACCGAGATATCAGTGGAGGGAGAACCGAGCTAAAGGATAGCTCTATAGGGCGTCATTTCAGAGTCAAGACTGACAGTGGTACTTAAAGTATCACCGAGCTGTGTGAGCACGGTTAACCGCAATGTCAGCCGAAGTAAGGGTTCAGCCATCTCACTTGGCTTGCAGTGATGAGGGTGTTTTAGGGATAATCATTATCCTTGGGCTTGAGACTCCTAGGAGGATTCTGCTAAGGAGAGTAGAGTCCTGCTAGGATTGTGCCAAGTAAAGTCTATAAAAAGCTCATGACCAGACCTATGTACAGGTATCCCAATTCTTACTCTAGAATACACAGAACTTATTGTCTACTGTCTAGTTGCTGACTTAGGCATCAGAGGGGTTTCCGGCACACACCCGCCGGCTAGCTCACATTTGTGTTTTCAGGTGGCAAAGCGATGACGTTTGGAAAAGTGCAAACTTGATTAACAGGATTATGACCCTGTTTGGTGTAGCTGTTAAAACAACTTATAGATTATAACTTAACAGATTATAGATTATGACTTTAATTAGAAGTTGTTAATCTGTTTGGTGTAGCTGTTGAATTATAGATTTAAGTTGCTGAGTAGTGTTTGTTAAATAAGTTGTGAAATAGCTTTTTCAATTAATTTTTAGTTTTTGTTTGTCTGCATTTCTCATAAAAAAAAAAATAATAATTTATAGTCCATTTGGGTCTTTTTCTATTTTTAAAAAAATAAAAAATAAAAAAATCTAAGAGTATAACCATAAATTAACATGTCCACAGTAAAAGCTGATAATTAGAAGTAAGGGGTGAGCAGCTTCTCAGAATCAGTTTTTTTGAGTTAAAATAAGCTGTTAGAATCAGAAGCTGTTTGAAATAAGTTTAACCAAACAATCCACAAAAACTTTTTTAAAGCTAAAAGTCATAAGTTAGTTTTGAAAAGCTAAAACAAACACCCCCTATATGAGAAGATTATTTTTGTGCTTGTACAATTGACGCCGTCTGTGGAAAAGATCAAAGAACAAACCTTTTGATTGAGTTTTTTTTCAACTGATTTCAATGGCGCACAACGAAGACTTGCCTCAATCTGCTATAGATGGGCAAACCCCGGAAGGGGGTGGGAGGCGCGAAGGTTTACCTTCTATCTCACCCATGGCAGAATTAGATCCCTAGCGAAGGAATCCGCGGAGAGAAGCGAGAGAAAGATGGGGCTCAAGTCCACACCGCTCTCAAAGCCTTGATAGATAGAGACGGAAGATGGATCCTCAGGTTCTTAAAGATCGCGTAAGGGAGCAAGACGAAGTAATAAGAAGAATAGCGGCTGACATAGAGTTTATAAAGAGCTAGATAAAAGGCAAAGGGGTGGCAGCAAAAGAAGGACGCAAATGCAACACATACTCTTGCCACTCAGAAGATCGTGACAGACAAGTCACACCATCACAAACTGAAAGTAGAAACCTTAGGTCGGGCGATACACAATCAAAGACTTCCAGGACACGCTACTACAGGCCTGAGAGAATGAGGATTGAAAGGGCTCGAAGAAGAGAAGACACTCAGTCTCGCAACCCTCGCAGAGTCTTCGCACTACAACGATTGGCTCCTAGGACACATGGGAGTGTCGAGGTTGAAATTCCAAAGCTACGCCTTGCCTATGGACCAGCAGACAAAGCGTTAGCTAGGTTGCAGAGCTCACCGTTCATTCCAACAATAGAGAATGTACCATTACCCTCAGGCTTCCACTAGCCCAAATTCACTACTTATGAGGGGAAGTCGGACCCCTACATACACTTGAGCCACTTTTACCAGGTTATGGCCATGTATTGACGAAACGAGGCTCTAATGTGTATCCTGTTTCCTTCCAGCCTTGGTGACCTGGGTTTAACGTGGTTTGAAAGGTTGCCAGAAGGTAGCATAGCTTCGTGGGCGCAACTAGCGGAGACATTTGTGACTAGATTCAGAACGAACACCCAAACACCAATGGAGATTGACCAGCTTCTCTCCATAGACATGGGCGAGAAAGAAACATTGAGGTCTTACAATAACCGGTATTAGGAGACTTTTAATCAGATTGGAGATTGCCCTACAAACCTAGTTATCGCACAGTACAAACGAGGTTTGCCGGCTGGCAATAAGTTGAGGGATTCAATGACAATGACGTCGCCCCTTACTATGGAAGCCCTAATGGAGAGAGTGCACCAACACATCCGGGTAAAAGAAGATGGGCCCGCACCAAGGCAGAGTCTGGCGCAACAGTGATTCAAGACAAAAAGCCTTTGGCGAGAGTTAACACGGTTGACAAGTAGGACTAATCGCGCAAAAATCTTTGCCTAACTAGGGGCAAAGTGAGTTGGCAGGTTTGACCAACTCTTTCTAAATAAGTCTTTGCCCGACTAGGGGGCAACAAAAAAGGTTAGCAGGTTTGACCAACACTTTTTTCATTCCTAATCCGAGATAAGGATCTAGGCTGCAGGAAGTTAGTAGGTATGACCAACATTTAGCTCTCTTCAGCAGAGATAATGATCTAGACTGAAGAAGGTTGGCAGGAATAACTAACATTTAGCTCTCCTAAGCCGAGATAAGGATCTAGGCTGCAGGAAGTTGGCAGGTGTGACCAACATTTAGCTCTCTTCAGCCGAGATAAGGATCTAGGCTGAAGAAGGTTGGCAGAAATAACCAACATTTAGCTCTCCTAAACCGAGATAAGGATCTAGGCTACAGGAAGTTGGCAGGTATGACCAACAAAACTTTTGCACTCTTTGGCCGGAATGGCAGTTACCTCGACCAAAGTAGGTTGGCAGGTTTGACCAACAAGTTTTTTGAATTCTTCAGCCGAGATGCGTATCTCAGCCAAAGAAGGTTGGCAGGATTAGGTAAGGCCAAGCTAATTAGTGTGTCTAGGCATGCGGTCAGAATGATGCAAAACATTGAAAAATAAACACAGTAACCGAGCAAAGAGATCAAAAATTTTCATTAATTGGAAGATGATTACAAAAGGTGGGACATATAGTCCGGTTACACTAAAAGAACGCCTTCTCATATGATTGCGAACCCGAAGGATATAAATATTGAAGGCAAAAATGTGGGGTTGTTCACAATTTTGAAGGTACATGACGGTTGTAACAAGAGAACGAGGATAATTGGGGCACGCCACGTATCTTGGGAATGATGTCGTGCCAGATTAGGGGAAGAACATGTTGAGCAACTGACAAGGCTTATTGGGGCCGAACGAGCTATGAAACCGAACAACTTTTTAGCTCGGCAGAGTGGGGCGTTCTTAGCTCGGCTGGAGGAAAAATAATCTCAATCATGCTACGCAGATGAAATTAAGGGGTAATTGAGAGGGTAATTTGTAAACAAATTGGGCCGAGCTAGGAAGAGTCTTCTTTGGGAGTTGGGTCGTGTAATGGGCCGAGATAAGGGATGGTGTAGCTCGGTCTTAGGCCAAGAAGACATCTCATATTTCAAGTTTGGGCCGAACTATGGGCCAAGGTAATTATTTATGTAGCACGGTCCTTGATCATCTAAACATCGGGTCGGTCAGAGATGGGCTACCAGTGACCTGACCTAGCTATCCTGGACCGAGGTATCAGTGGAGGGAGAACCGAGCTGAAGAATAGCGCTGTAGGGCGTCATCTCAAAATCAAGACTAACAGTGGTGCTTAAAGTATCACCGAGCTGTGTGTGCACGGTTGACCGCAATGTCAGTCGAGGTAAGGGTTCAACCATCTCATTTGGCTTGCAGTGATGATGCTGTTTTAGGGATAATCATTATCTTTGGGCTTGAGACTCCTAGAAGGACTCTGCTAAGGAGAGTAGGGTCCTGCTAGGATTGTGCAAAACCATCTCACTTGGTTGGTAGTGAGTAGGAGTGCGACTCCTATGAGGACTCTGCTAAGGAGAGTAAAGTCCTACTAGGATTGTGCAAACCATCTCACTTGGTTGGTAGTCAGTAGGGTGTGTGATTCTTAGAAGGACTCTTGTAAAGAGAGTTGGAATCCTACTGGGATTGTGCCAAGTAAAGTCTATAAAAGCTCATGACTAGACCTATGTACATGTATCCCAATTCTTACTCTAGAATACACAGAGCTTATTGTCTACTGTCTAGTTGCTGACTTAGTCATCGGAGGGGTTTCCGGCACACACCTGCCGGTTAGCTCACATTTATGCTTTTAGGTGGCAAAGCGACGATGTTTGGAGGAGTGCAAACTTGATTAATAGGATTATACGAGAATATTATTTCTGTGCTCGTACAGATATAAAATTTTGTAATGGCAAACAACATCACTCTACTGTGATTGAACGATGTGAACTTACGCGATGACGACGATTGAAAAACGACATCACCAATGAGATCGATATGAAGTTCTACAACAATAAAGAATGCCATTCGTTGAGAATTGAACAATGTGAACCCGTGATGATGACTAACAGTGGGTTTTAGCGATTTCATTCCATCTTGAGCAAGTAGTCTAATATCAATTCTAATACAAGAATATGGTTGACATTGTGTAGATACTTATAGGGTTGTTTTTGTAACTTTGCAATTTATAGAATTATAAAAAAATTAGATAGAATTAATTAGAAAATAAGTACAAAAAATGATAATTTATGAAAAAATGCCCCATAATATAAATATTACATAAATTGAAAATAACATATTTTTATAATTTTTAAATACTTTATATATTTTTAGAGTAATACTACGAATTCATCATTACCTAGAATCTTATTTGTTGTTTAGATTTATTCTACATATGAATCTCACATTATACAAATTCAATAACTATAACACAATCCCATTCGGGATAAATTCAGAAAAGTTAAGGGTGAGTATCTAAAATTATTTATATTTTAATGGGGGATTTATATATAGGTTTTAATAAGTAAACTTATTATCTAATAAATTCTATAATAATTAGACGTTTTCCATTAAACACTATTAAAAAAAGGTTATTAATTGTTAATTTTCAACGATAATTTGAAAATTGTCAAAAAAAATCACTAATTATAAGTTTTAGCGATAGTTTAAAAAAAATGTTACTTTAATTTTTAGCAACAGCTCGAAAAATTTATCACAAAAGTTATTAATTGTAAATTTTAGCAATAATTTATATAAACTGTGACAAAAAAGTGACTAATTATTAATTTTTAGCACATAGATAAAAAATTGCCACAAAAAATTTATTTTTAACAATAATTTTATTATAATTTATTTTTAATTGAACTTGATGGGAATTAAGTAGGTGTTTGAGATAAACTAAAAAAGTACATTTTTTTTTACCTTACATACACTTATTTTGGTTATATTAATCAACATATTTTCTTTACTTTTCTAATTATTTTCACTATTTTTTTACATATTTTTTTTTTTATAAAAAATTAAAAAATATACTTATTTAAAATACTCTAAAATATCCCTAAGCATAACTATTAAAATTTATGGATAATTTGTCTTATTTTTTATTCGGTACAACTTGTCCAAGCATATTTTTAGTTAGAATAATGTTAGAGATCCCAAATATTCTACTAAAAATTTTACTAAATGTCTTACATGGGTATAAGATATTTGATAAAATTTTTGATAGAATTTTTGAGACCTATAGTACTTTTGTTTTAGAGCTTTCTTTAGTTATTAATTAGCAAGTACACGTGTCACGCGAGGATTTCATATGGGAATAAATCGGCAAAGTAGAGCTTTCTTTAAGTAGACGATTAATTGAGCGGCCTGAGACCACTCACCCATAACCATTTCACACAAAACCCAAGCTGCCCGCGCGAGTTTCAGTCCTCAGCTCTCTCTCTCTCTCTCTCTAGAAAGTCTATGAGATCACGGCCATGAATTCGAGCTCTCCAAACCCTCAATCCATGGCGAACTCAACACCAACCGACTCCTCAGGCAAGAAGGTGAGGAAACCCTACACCATAACCAAGTCCAGAGAGAGCTGGACCGAAGAAGAACACGACAAGTTCATTGAAGCTCTTCAACTGTTGAGTTCTTCTCTCTCTCTCTAATTTTTTTCTTCTATTTCAATTTTTTTTAATTTGTTTATGCATATAACCTTGCTTATACAGTTTTATATGTGGCTTAATTTGTCTCGAGTGTGATGGTTATTTTGGGAATTTTAGTAATCTTTTTTTTTTTTTTTTTTTTTTTTAATCAGCAATTTTAGTAGTCGATTTGAGTTCATTTTCTGCTGGCTTGTTGCTTCTTTGCAACAACATTTATTATTTTCATATTTCAAAATTTTATGTGGCTGATATCTGCTTGTCTATGTATATACTGGCGGTGGTGTAAATGGGATGCGTTTTTAATTTTTGAGCTAATTTTTTGGATGATATAATGATAGAGATAAACATGGGCAAAAAAAAAAAAAATCTTGTCAAGATTTGTGAAAAAATAAATTTCTCTTATATTTTGCAAGAAATTGTTACTTGTTGTACGGAAACTTTAGTTTCTATTATTTTCTAGAACTCTCTATCTAAGCAAAAACATAAAAAATTATTATTTTTTTTTCCTTTCATTTTTCTGTACTATCTATCTAGCCAAACTAAGCCATAGAGATTGTTGTGGAAGGACAGTTTGGAAATGAGAAGGGCATTCTTGGAAAGGGAAAAACGTGGCAATTCACACCAACTTCGGTGCATACTTTATATAGTAGAATAGAATAGACAAAATAGAATAGAATAGATAATAGAAGTTGTGGTGCATAATTTATTAGATGAAAACTAAAATTTCAAATTTGAATCACTAAACACATAAAATTAACTAAACATCTCATTTTCTTTAATTTTTAAAATTATTGATCGACAAAAGAACAAGGGCATTAAGTTTTATACATTTTTTCAGAGGCATTGTTTGAGGTCTTTTGAGAAAATATAAATGGGTCCTTTATAATTTTTGTACATTTTAATTTTTATTTATAGTTTACTTTTTCACTTCTTGAGATGCAAAATTATACTAAGTCTTTATGTTCAAGTTTTCTGACATAGCATTTTCAAATTTATATTATGCCTGATACATTATTTTTTTCTCGTGACCTAATCAATCTTAGGTGTAATTTTACAGTTTTAATTTTAAAAAAACTTCTTTTTTAAGAGTGAATGTTATAATTGTTGATAATATTATGATTTAAACTTTTTATATGATTCAATACATCAATTAAAGGTATATTCTTCTATTTGCAAAACTTATTTTAAAACCTTTAATTTTTAAAATAAATGTAAACCATGAATATTAGAAAGAATAGTGCTAGAGTAACCACATTTGAGTACCATCTTTTGTGACACCTCACATGACACTAAATAAACATTTGATGGGTCCCACCTTTCATTCAGAAAGCACCATCACTAATATTTTGTAGAGTTCATCGCGTGTGAGGTGTCATTACGATAACATTACTATATGTGGTCATTAATGTGGTCACTACATTACTACATCAGAAAGAGTAATGTTTAGGATGACATTCCAGATTAAGACAATATTTTTTCAAATTATCATCATTTAGTGATTTACTTTTTGAAGTTATATAAAAACAAAAAAAAATCTGTATATTTTTGCAATTGCGAAAACTACTCCAATTGATTACTTTTGAGTTTATCAATTGTATTTCAACTGCTGATTTTGTTTTGATATGTACACTGTATAATAATAATAATAATAATAATAATAATAATAATAATAATAATAATAATAATAAAATGTATTTAAAAAAAATAGGGCTTTTTTCTACATGGGGCCTTGGGCGAGCACGTAAGTTGCTTTAGGGTTGAGGTGCTATAGTGTTTTTTCTTCTCTGATTGGGTGTTGTAAATGCAACACAACACCCAAAAAATATACATATACAAATATATGCTTAACCCCTTAAACAATGCCAATCAATGACTCTATGCATTCCTCTCTAGAATCCTCACTGAAATTTTTTCAGCCATTGGTCACTAATCACTTATCAGTGAGGCCAGTTATCTCAATAGCAAAGATGGACACCCCTCTTGTCTAAGATAGCAAGTTACCAATATCAAAGAAAGATTGAAGAGAAGGTGAAGAAATAAATAATAAAAATTTACACAAAATATATTGTACTAATATATATTGAATTTGAATGTAATAATGAGAAATCCTACACACACATATTTACATGCATGTGTAGGATAGGTAAAGACACGTAATCAAGGAAGAGAAAAAGAAATGTAGTTGAGGAAGAGAAGATGAAGAAAGGATACTGACCTATTTTAGTCCAAAGACTAAACTCACTATTGACATGAGGCACATCATTCAACTACCATTTACCACACTACACACATATTGTATGTTGGATTCCTTCAAGAAGCTTGCCCTGCTTACACTAGAGGTACCCCTACCCCAATGTAGGAGATCTATGAAGGCACTCATTGAATTTTCACCTTGAAGCAAAGATTATCCATGCTCATACTTTATTGAATAGTTACCATTATGGAAATGTATGGAGAATACCTTACGGTGAATTCCTGTGGCTTTGGTTCATGAGAGATGAAGTTGTAATTGAAAGGAGTTTTTATTTTTTATTTTTTTAGACAGTGTAATTGGAAGGAGTTATATGAGACGTTAGAGAATTATGGGTGGGTGTGGGTTTCAGGATGACGTTAATTTTTCTGAAGTAATTAATATGGATTCATTTTTAGCATGACATAACTTCAAAATGAGGTCTACATCAAATTGGATTGCTGGCTTTATATATTAGTATATATATATGTGTGTTTCTTTTGGTTGATTTCATAATTTAGTTGTTCTGTTTGGTTGTTTGTACATTGAGAGGGATTAAATGATGAGTGGTGTAGATGATTTTAGTCTTGACCACTCTAATTTGGATTGTTTGAACATCAATTCTGTGACTTTAGTACAGGAGGTTCAGTAATTTTGGATTGGATGTCTTAGCTAAATAATGAATTTTTATTAGGTCATTGGAAATTGAATAAAATGTTGCATTCATATCGTTCATAGTTTTGAATCAGAGATAAATTTTATTAGGTCATCAGAAATTGAATAAAATGTTGCCTTCAAAGTGTTCGCGGCCTTGAATAAATTAAAAGTTGATTTTCACACAACTCACAAAAGTCTAGCGCACTATTATTTGAACTAATTGGTACATGAGGCATGGATTTGATTGATTAGTTTCATTGGGAACCGTTCTAGTGCGAGGTTCACTTCCAATTTCTCCTTTACTTTGGCCATTGTTGTTACGATTATAATAGGTTGAATTGTTGTTCTTGTTTTATACTTTGTGGGAACTTGAAAGAAACATGACCTATATGTCCTTTGTTTTCTTGGGCTATTAGAACCTTTACTGCATAAATTATGTTTTGAATTCAATTATTTGACAAATCGTTTGGGTCATTCAGGTTTGACCGTGACTGGAAAAAAATTGAAGATTTTGTTGGTTCAAAGACTGTGATTCAGGTGCTTATATCATCATGTTGTGAAGTCTATAATGACTTTCTTATTTTTAAATTGAAGATGTCATTATATGAATTTGTTGATTATCCAGTTAATGTAAAAATTGTTGGGACCTGATTGAGTATTAATGAAGCTCATGTCTTTTTTTTTTTTTTAGGTGATTGGTAGACTCAATAAATTACATGTTTAGTTCGCATCATCCTTACCTTAATTTTATTTATTTTTCCTTCTAATCTTTATTGACTCACATGTTGGCGTCCTCTATATTCATGGAACTAAGCTTCATTGACTATCTCTATCTTTACCCTGTATTTCTTATTCCTATGCTATGTTACCAGAAAATGCTAATACCCTAGCGCATTATGTATTGGTACGCACGTTTCAAAACATGTTACACTTTCTTTCCAAAACGATAAATTTAGTGATCCGAAGCGATCCCCAAATTTTTTTCTAATATATTTCCTTAAATGTTAACTTAGGAGAAAAAAAATCAAATATATGAACTAAAATCTACGGTGAGTTAAGTTTTGACAAGACGAATAATAAAAATGGGTCATAATTTTCATAGAAATGATTTGCTACATGAAAGAAGAAGAAATTTTTTTATTGAATACTTAATTGTTAAAACAAAATTACTCTAAAAATACCTTAAATTCTTAAGTGTAATATATACAAGTCTGCTCCTATCATACCACATTTTAGAGCATGTGGCATACCCCGTTCCCGTTCTGTGTACCGGAACTATCCACGTTCTAGGTAACATAGTTCCTATGCATGAGCTTAGTCAATATTGACAGCTTTCCATTCAAGCTAGACAGTCAGTAATTGCAGGTTCTCCATTATACTTCATCTATTGCCTCATGCCACAATTAGTGCAACTTCTTTGTTTATTTATTTGTGTTTGGTACTTTGCACTTGTTTATCTTTACAGACCTTTCAGTATTATTTATTTATGTCCTTAACAACTTTGAATAGGTTGCATATATAAGTGCTTTTATGTCATGCAATAAAACACCTCACATTATTAATTTAGTTGTTTCTCTTTTACTATGAAGTTTACTCAGTGAATTTTAGTCTATGCTTGTGTGTTGCCTCTGGTACAGTTTAGGTGTTTCCTTGCCTTTCTGGATTATCAATAGCTTATGTAGGTATTAGGCAACCAGTTATGGCCTGTCCTGGCATAGGGTTAGACAATGGTTCCTTAGCATGGCGCAAGTTGTGGTAGCTTATTGTTGCATGGGTCTACTGGACAGTCTGGGCAATAAAGTAAATAGTTGCCACCATGCTGTGTTGTTTGGTTGAGGGTGGCTTTAGCATTCTAATTACAGTGTTATAGATGAGACACATTTAAGAGGAAAAATTGAAGAAATGGGAAATGGGGAAAGTAATTGTAAATGTATGGAATGCAAGTGAGTGCAAGTGAGACATATGCCCAGTGCAAACTGATTTGCAATTACTTTCTCTAATTCCCATTTATCTGATATTTCCCCCACATTTAAACTTTTTCTGTCCGTTCTGTCCGTCAACTGATTAGTTCTTAAGTGGGAAGTTTTAGTCCAAGAATCAGCATGACCAAATGATCTGAAACTGCTTTTAAATCATTTGATTTTCAGAACTTATCAAGTCCCTAAAACTTAATTATCCTCGATGAGGAACTTCATTACTTTCTTTCTTCTACTCTTTTGTGGTTGGATGTTATTGTTCTTCTCCCTGTCTTTTTTTCTGTGTCATTGTTCTGTATAACCACTTATTCTTTTTGTTGCCTAACATTAGCTTTTGGATATTTCCAATTCCAACATCTGAAGAATGTTCATTTATGCAATTTATCACTGCAGGCTCTTTATATATCTTGGCTAAATAATTCCATTTGCAGATCCGAAGTCATGCCCAAAAATATTTTTTGAAGGTCCAAAAAAATGGGACTATAGCACATGTGCCACCACCTAGACCTAAGCGCAAAGCTGCTCATCCTTACCCGCAAAAGGCACCAAAAAATGGTTTGTTCCATGATGAAGATGAAAGTACATATGGCAGAGGATTTTATTTGAATTTTGGTCATTCTGACATTCTATTTCTTTTAAAAATCGGCAGTTTTAGCACCATTGCAAGCTTTCATGGCTTATCCTTCTTCATTGAATTCCCTTGCACCTGGATATTCTCCATGGGATGACACTCCCATGCTCATACACTCTCCATCAGGTGGAATCATGCTATCCCAGGATGAATACAATCTTCATGGAGTCGAAGGCATGCATAAGTTTTTTTATTTGTGTTATTTCTTCCTTGTTCATAGATATATGTATATTTTTATTTGAGAGAACTTGCTTGTACTTATTATGGCGTACAATGTTACTGCTTCAGCTGATATTGGATCGAAGGGGGCAGCAAGGATTAGTAACAGCGGCATTGATGCCATCGGAAGCTTGAGTAGAACAATATCAAGTTCTGAATTATCAAAGCAAGGGAAACCAGGTTCATTGTTTCACGGTAATCTTCTCAACTGTATTGATGATTGGTTTAAATTAGTCAATCATGGTGAAGTTTTAGACTTGCAGCTCTATACTAAAGTGGCACAAATTGCTCTCTTCACAATGTTTTTCTATTTATATTATGTGCTTTAGATACGTGTTATCTAATTTGTATGTTAGTGCTCTCCTATCTTACTTGCCCTATTTGTATTGTTGTACTTGTAGTGCAACATGTGTCATAGGGAACTTTTTTTTTCCAGTTCCTATGATTTGGCAATACTGGAAAATGTTACTCTGAAAGAATTTTCCATGGCGGTAGCATGCTGGTTTTGGATTGTTTCTCTTTGGGTTATTGGGGTAGTTTGATCTGAGTTTTTATCAGTATGAGTCCACTTAATTGCCTAACAAATTTTCAATAATGATGGTTGATAGAAACTATAAAAGTTGTGAAGCAATTATATCGCTCATTTATATATCAATTATGATTTTTTTCTTCTTCCTCACCCTACTATGTTACATGGACTTGGGTGCAGGTGCATCCACTTTTTGAAAATATCCATTATTTTGGAGTGTTAGCAAGCATGCCCATACCTGTTTGGTTTAACATGAGTACTGTTTGTCTGGCTGAAGTAGTATTCATTTATTCAACTACTACTCATGAATAAAATAACTCATCTGTTATTCCTCTCATACACTTATGCTTTTCAGTTAATTTTTTTTTTAGGTATACCAGATTTTGCCGAAGTCTATAGCTTCATGGGAAGTGTCTTTGATCCAGACACACAAGGCCATGTGCAGAAGCTCAAGGAGATGGATCCTATCAACTTTGAAACTGTGAGTAAATTCAAATTTTGCAGTCTCGATTGTCTATTTTTCAAGCAAATGATGCCTCTTATTCATAGGATGTGTGTTTAATACTTGATTTATTATCAAATGAGTAGTAATTAGTGATAGCATCTGTACATAAGTGGCTATTGGCTCAAAACAAGCCAATGTGGTTGATAAAGTGACATAACTAATAAATCATCTATAAGGATGGGGTATAAAAGAGGACCTGACTGATGGTTTTGGATGAAATGGGAAAATGCATTCTGGAGTATTGTTGTTGTACCCTATGTTACATGGACTCGTCACTTTGGGGCGAAGTACCCGTGTCGACACGACACGACACGGGTGCGGGTGTGAGATCTGTGTCAGATTCGCCTCGTCTCTCTCGGACATGGCACTTTACAGACAGCAAAGAAATGAAAGAGGAGAAAGGAAGAGAACCTGGTCACTGTTGGCTTCGATCATCGATCACGATTAGGGCTCTCACTATTGATCACGATCGTCTTCGTCTAGGGCTTCGATCGCTGTCGATCTCAACCTCGAGCTCGATCGTCTTCGTCTCTCTCTTCGTTTCTGCTTCTCTCTCTCTCTTCGTCTCGTCTCTGCTTCTCTCTCTCTCTCTCTCTTCGTCTCTCAATCTGTTCTGTCTCTTTTCGCCTCTGTTTTAATGATCATATATATTGATCATATATAATATATATAATATAATTTATATAATTTATCATATATAATAATTTTTATAAATTATTATTCATATTACATTTACATTAATATATAATATAGAGTATAAATTACATTAATATAATAATATGTAATATTATTCATCTAAAAAAAATTATATAATACAATAGATATTATATAAATTATATAGATATTATATAATAATTATTGTATAACATATAAGATAATATATACTTATATATATTAATAAAAATAAATAAACACATATATGTAAAATAATTATTTGTTATTTATATAATATAACTCATCTTAATAACTATATTTAAAATATATATATATATATATATTTAACGTATCCCCGTACCCGTATCCAAATTTGGATACATATCCACGTATCCTTAATTTTTAATTTTGAAGTATCCGACCCCTAGATACGCACCAGCACCCGATCCTCGTACCCGCGTCCGTGTAACTTAGGTTGTACCTCACGTTAAATGAGGTGAAATATTTTTTAAACTAGTAGCAAAGAGCTTGAAGAAAATGGTGTTGCTAAAATGATTATTCCAGACAGAGAATTGAAGATGAGAAATGGTAGTTTTCACTTAGCAGATGGAGAAAAAATGTGTCAAAGCATCTAATATGATTTGCATTTTACCAATTGAAACAAAACCAATGGCTGCCCATACACGGTGTTGACTTAATTCAAGGTGAAGGTATTGTTAGGAGAAGGAAGGCTGATAAAAATTTAGATTGGAGCTATGAAGCATGGACGCCTCTCTCTCTCTGGAGATGACGTACAGGTGTCGGACACGGAAACGCACCGGACATGCTCCAAACACGTATTGGACATGCTGGAACACTTGGGACACGCTATGGATATAGTTTTTTCAAAAATTAAATAATATATATATATATATTTTTATATTTTTACTAAATAGTATATCTAAGGTTGATAAATTTGATAAAATTAAATATTTGACATAAAATTAATATTAAATATTTAAAAATATGACCTGTAATAAATATATAAAATTATATGTTTTGCACGTGTCCTCAACGTGTCGTGTGTTGCATTTTTTAAAAATTTACGTGTCCGTGCTTTTTAGGTTGGAGGCAGTAGAGAAGGCATGTTAATGTATGATTTATTTGAGGGGTCCCCTAATATATGTTCAATTTTACGCTTGCATTTAAAGATATGACATAACAAATCTTGAATAATTGGTTGATGCTTTTGGATTTTCAAGGCACACAAGTCAATAAAGTAGAATAATAGAAGCCGAAAAACTAGAAAAAGCTTTTGATGTTTGTAAAATTACATACTTTTAACAATAAGTATAATGACTTGCATAATTTATAAAGGCATCATTCTGACGGAAAATAGGCCTCTAAAGATTAAAAAAAGCAGTTCAACAAAATATTATGTAGCATTACACAATCTCTGGATTGATAGTTGGCTTGGCCTTGTTCTCTCTCTTTTTAGTCCTCTCCGCACTGGATCCAGCATCCCCTGATGGATATTGTTTAAAATGATAATGCATTAAATCCTTGTTCTAGGCCTTAGAGGTTCTTATATAAGGTGGACCTCTATAAAAGCTTTAGCTGAATGGTAATTGCTGGTTTGTAATACCTTGCCATTCTTATAGTTTGATGGCTCCTCCTGCTGTTAGTCATCACTAGTATTTTGGACAGCCCAATGGAATTGTGTATACTTCTTTTGCATTCTCACCAAAAAACCAATATTTAATGGAGACATAGAAGAAAGTGTGTTTGGTTGGTTTTTGTTAACTTTTTTGAATTTTCTTTTTTCTAGTTGTCTTTAGCAAACTTTTTCATATTTGACTAAAAATCTTTTACTTTTTAGATGCACCTAAAAAGTAAAATATTTGTGAAAATTAGTTAATTGAAGACCAAAAAGGGGTTCAAAGAAGGGGGGGGGGGGGGGGGGGTTTGGTTAATTACACTTTACCTCGTGGTTTAGCTTGGAAACACATTTACCTTCCTAAGGTTTTGAAATATACATATGGTTGCAGTTCGGAGTAAAATGCAAAAGTAACGAATTCTCTCAAACTCAACTGTTTGTGTAACATGCACTAAATTAAGTGCATGTGACAGGACATGAGTGATATACGAGTCTTTTGCCCTTTTATTTTCCCTTCTTTTCTTCATTTTCTTGTTCCTTCCAGCTCCTCCCCTTCACTGTTGCACAGTTCACGCGTCATCTCCTCTCTTTCATCTCCTTGTCTTCCTCACTTCCTCCAACAACCCAAGCCCACCATTGCTGAAACCACCATTTTTCCATGTCATTACACACACGTGTACAGAGGCACTTACACACAACTCCCACCTTTCTGAATCAAGAAACCCAAAGGAGGCAATACTTTTTTCAATTGCACATGTACCTTCACACACTGTGAAGATAACTTTCTCTTTGACAACGACGTGCAGATAAAAGCTAAGAGTTTTATTTTTTCATTTATTTTTTATTTTTTATAATTGTTTTTTAGAATATTAACTGAACACACGGGAGCATCTTTCAATGAGGCAGCAGCAGTCGTTTATTTGTAAAGTTCGAGATTCAAAATGTTTCTCGGTTTATTACTGTAAGCCATCTATTGAAACCCAAAACCATCAAATCCAAAATTGTAACCATTTGAAGTTCACGGAAACGCCATAAGCGTCTATATGGATTATTTCGTAAGGGAAAGAAGGAGATGGGTGTGAGTTTGGTAAGTGTAATTGATGGAGGATTTGGCCTTGGAAAGGGTCTGTGATGCTTTATAATTTTTAGAGAGAGAGTTTGTAGTGATGCTGGCATTGATAAGAAAATTGGAGAAAAAAAGGGGCAGTATGGACATTTTGTAAAATTTCTTTAACAGAGTTTAGCTTTGCATTTTACCTTCATAAGGAGGTTAAGTGTACATTTTTAAGCTTCGAGGAGCTAATGTGTTTTTTGGCTAAACTACAGGGAGGTAAAATGTAATTAATCCAAAAAAGGAAAGAAAAAAATAAAATTAGCACAAAAAAGCAAAAAAGTGGTAGTTTTTTTTTTTTTTTTTTGGGTCTTCAATTAACTTTTTTCATAAATATTTACTTTTTGGTGTATCTAGATTAAGCATATCTAATAAGTTAAAAAAATTGATGAAAATATTTTAAAAATTATTAAAGGCACATACAAAAGCAAAAAGCAAAAACTTGAAAAACAGTTTTTTTAATTTAAAAACCAAACAGGCAAATGATTCTTAGCAATGGCAGGCACGCATGCACTCTGTGTTGCTTGCATTTGCACAATGGCCCCTTTGATCTCTAACATGAAACCTTAAGCTTGACGTCAGTTGGGTCAATTTGGATTTTATTAATGTCATTCAATTGGAAGGATATTGTTTTGCAACTGAACATCTTTGTCTTTTTGGGTTCTATCTACGTGCAGGCTTTGTTGCTGATGAGGAATCTCACCATCAACTTGTCTAGCCCTGATTTTGAGCCAATTGTAAGTATTCTTCTTCTTCAATGATATGGTGAAATGCTTTGCGTAACAACTCTTGCAATACTGTTAGGCCATGTTTATTTGGGTGGACAAGAGCTTGGGATTGGACTAATTGTCTAATAAAATTATTAATCCGATGTTTGATTAAACAATTATGGTGCGTTTGTTTGGACGGACTGGATAAGGGAGGATTGTAATCGATCGGACTATTAGTCCTGGGATACATTGTCCCGGGACTATTTGGTTGGACTAAATTTGTATCTTATGTTTGTTTAGTCATGGGATTAGAAGTCTGGATTGGACTATTCTATTGAATCTCATGTTTGTTTGGGATATTATGGAGAAGGATAAATGTTCAAAAGACTATTTTATCCTAGTAATTTATAATTTTTATTTAATATATAATTTTAAATTTGTAATCTATAATTTATAATTTAACAACACTAAAAAAATTTAATTTATAAGGCCATAATTTTTAATTTATTATTTTTAATTAAATTAAATTTATAATTTATATTTTTTATTTAATATATAATTTTAAATTAACGACAATAAAAAATAATTTTATTTAATATATAAATTAAATTTTCAACAACACTAAAAAAAATTAATTTATAAGGCCATAATTTATAATTTATTATTTTTAAATAAATTAAATTTATAATTTATATTATTTATTTAATATATAATTTTAAATTAACAACACTAAAAAATAATTTTATTTAATATGTAAATTCAATTTTTTAAAACACTAAAAAAATTTAATTTATAAGGCCATAATTTTTAATTTATTATTTTTAATTAAATTAAATTTATAATTTATAATTTAAATTTTTTATTTAATATATAATTTTAAATTAACAATACTAAAAAAATAATTTATAAATATTCAAAAGACTATTTTACCCTTTTCTAATTGTTTACTAAGTAATAGCATGGAGGGTAAAATGGACATTTCACAAAATAATCCCATGGGATACCAATCCCATGGTTTCTATCCCACCTCCTCCCATGGGATAGGATAGTCCCATATTTGTGGGACTAATAGTCCGGGGGAACTATTAGTCCGGAGCAAAATTTTTCAAACAAACAATGAACTATTAGTCCAGTGGGACTAATAATCCAATCCCACACCTTTATCCGTCAAAACAAACATGCTCTTAAAGTACAGATTAATAATCCATCCAGATATGATATTCCACATATGATGGATTATTCAATCCCAGAGGGGGGTGGGATATAAATTGGAGGACTAAACCAAAGTTTGGACTATTAGTCTCTCTTTATAATCCTAACTCAATCCAAACATAGGATAGGATACACAATTCAAAGGGATTGTAGTCCTAGGACTATTAGCCATGGGAATGCTAATCCAACCTAATTCAGTCCGCCCAAACAAACATGGCTTTAATGTTTAATATTTTGCTTATCACTCTTCTAAGAAGTTCTAGCTTGCTGTGGCCATGTATTTCGTAAATAAAGTTATTTTCATTGACTGTTGCAGAGAGAGGTCCTGTCGTCATATGATGTCAATTCCAAAACTGTAGGAATAGCTACAGGAAATGTCATGAAGAACCAAGAAAAATGAGCTTTTGTGTTGAAGTGTTGAGCACTACTTATAAGCTGCCATGTAGTATGTATCTTTCTTTGATCCCCTCAACAAGTAAGATCTCCAATTTGTGGTTACTGGGTTGACATCTAACTTGAATATATGTGTTTCTTCATCAGCATTATAGAAGAGAAGTCTGACAGTGCTCTCGCGGCATGCTCTGAAATCCACTAGTTCAAGGATATAGAAATGCCGCTACAGTTGTAGAATCGGAGAGTATTGCCAGCTGAAAGGAAAACATCCTCTGATTTCCATGCCTTAAATGATATGAATATCAAAGGCTGACTGGCAATGTTTTGTACCGGTTTTAATGATCTGGGTCTGTTAGCAGATTGTATGTATGCCTTGTAGGATCTGTCGGTGGCAATTTTAGCTTTCTTGAAAATATAATGTCAGTCTCAGTTTTGTGTATTATAATTTGCCAAGGCAATGTAGCTTTAAGAATTGGGGTTGTAATAATGATGGTTATGTTTTCTTGATCTTGAAGAGCATGGTTTTGTTGTTGTTGTTATATGTGAGAACCACCTTCGACTTCTTGATTTTCCTGCCAGTTATATTGCATCATAGAAGACAAATTAATGATGACTTTATATTGTGTTTGGATCCCTGAAAATCTTCCTTCAACCCAAATTAGGCTTGAGGAAATCCCGGTTTTATTACAGAGTATATTGATCGCTTCTACTGGAAATCAAAATTTGATAGAATTGTGCTGATTTATTAGTATTTGTTGATAGTAAGTGAGGTTGTGCAGTGTGCACTAGGGGAAATTTCTCCAGTTGTGATGTTTGTACTTTGTGTAGTATGTAATTCGTTTTTATATTTCTAGTTGACTGATATTCCAGAGAAGTAATGGGATGATGGCCATAGAATTGCGGATGAAGTTTGGGATTTTGTGACTGTTAATTTCTCTTTCCCCTCCCTCTAAAGGGGAGACTGAATTGCATGGTGGCCAAAGCGATGCAAGTCTCCAACAAAGGATTAAATTCTTTACCAATCCCCCATAAATCATTAATTTGCTGTTAGGAACCGAACTGAATGCCCAGTCTGGGTTTCAAATGTGTGCCACTTTGGTATTTTTATTTGGAAGAGGCTTTTCTCTAGTCTACTGTGTGGATTGGAGCATATTATTGTGCCCGTGGGACTTATTACGGGTCACGTTTTGATGATCTAAACTCTTTACATTTTTGTCAATAGTAAATATGATTTTAAAAATAAATTGTTAACAAAAATGTATTCCGATCAAAGGATTATTGATATTCGATTAATGTGATTTTTTTTTGGCATGAAATACTCGACGAGTTTCACATATTGAACGGTTCGAATTATCGAAACGAGACTCGTGGTGGTTTTCACGGATCTAACAATACGCTCTAGTCTGGAGAGAAGTCTCTCTTTTTATTCAATGGTTTAGAACTTATCCACCTACCTACAAACTCAATTTGATCCATTATTTAATGGGTTAATAATTAAGTAAAATTTAAATTATTAATTTACAAATGGTGCTACTATTAGCACCTCATTTTTTCGTTTTGGATCCCAATTTCTTTAATTTTTTTTATTACAATTTTAACCCAATACAAAATTTCAGTTTCATCCCTATCATCTCTAACTTCCGAAAAACATATCCAAACCCTAATCCTAACCTCACCCCCATTGTCCCAAACGAGCCATTACCAACTCCAACACCATTTCCCTCATCATTTACAACATCAGCGACCAATCTCTACATTCGTTTTGCTTTCATGGCCCAATAACGACGGCGATTTCCCACCCCAGTCAGCTCTTTTCCATCTTTGCCACTACTCTGATTTTTTCTTTAATATCCTTTCTAAATTGGGTAAATTACACTGACAATCCCTGAGATTTTACCCCCTGTTAGATTTAAATGACATATTTGTCCTCTAACCTTTATACATATAAAATAATAAAATAATACATACATTTATTTCATATCATTTCAAAGGAAATATCAATCATCTTCTTTGGTTTAACTCACACAAAAAATTGAGTTTTTTATTTTTTATTTTTATTTTTTGTGTTTTTATTTTTATTTTTATTGAATTTCTTAATATTTTAAGTAATTTTTTATTTTTAGTTTTTAGATACACCTAATCTAGATATACTTAAGAAAGTATAATATTTTGTGATTTTTTTTTTTAAAATTCACCAAACACAAAAAATAAAAAAATATAAAAATTCAATATATTATCTTAAATTGTATTCAATAGATTTTTTTAAATTTTTTTTGTGCAAATTTTATACTTTTTACATATATCTAGATTAAATTGATCTAATCTAGATATAATGGTGGAAATAAAAATGAAAAATTATATTCATATATAAAAATTTATACAAAAATATCATAAAGATATTGTGATAGTGATATTATTGTATATAAATCATGTTTATGGGTATTTTGTTTTAAAGTGAAAGGTCACCATTAAGTTATATCATTGTGTTTGAAAATTCTATATAAAATTTATGTTCGTATATCATCACTCAATAAGAATATGTTTAGGTAGAATTTAATGAAGAAACGTTGTAAAATGTAGTCATGATGATAGGAAGAAGAAATGGTAGGAAAAAGGGTAAGATGGTCATTTAAAATTTTTTAGGATATGACATTAGCAATCCAAGGAACAATTTGTAATGAGATTACAAATCTCAAGAAGGGGAATGTAAATTTTCAAATATAAGGGGGGAATTTGTATTAAATAGAAATCTCAAGATGTGTCAGTGTAATTTATATTGTATATAAGTATATAAAGTTTAAATTAAATATAAATGTTTTGTAATAAATAATTTCATGTTAAAAAAAAATTAAATATAAATTAATGATAGACAAAAAATAAAATATATAATTTTTTTTTGATCTGTGCAATGTTGTTTGCACCCATTTTTGCCAAGCTCTATCGACAAGTGGTCCAGCCAATTGAGGACATGTGACCAAGTGGTCCAGTCAATTGAGGACATGTGACCAAGTTTAGAGTGGATGTGTAGCATCAAAAGACAAGGGCCATCAACTGGAAGTGGGCTTTGCCCTTGGGTTACATGGATGGTGAAGCGGTTACTAGTTGTGATCATGGACTTAGTGGGCAGGCTTTCAAGAGGAAGCATGAACAAAGTGGAAGTCTTTCTTTGTTGAGGGAAGGTTAAAAGGGCTTGTAGTAGGGCTGAGCAAGAAATCCGTGAAATCTGTAATCCAATCCAGCCCAGTTCAATCCAATCCAGTAGGTTTGGATTGGTTTTTTGAATCCGTGGTTTGTTTCCGGATTGAAAAATTAAAAATTCGTAATTTTTTCACGGATTGGTTCTGGATTGAACCCCATGGTTTCGGATTGGAACCGATCCGGACCGTATACAAATAGTCTATATTTTTATTATATACCCTCTTGCATAGTATCTTCTCTTATTTTATATAAAACTTAAATTCAAATCTAAACTCACATAGTATATTCTTTTATTATTTTTGTTTGTTAGTTTTTAATGTTAATTTGTAATGGTCTAAATACTTATGGTGGAACTAGTTTTTTTATGGTTGTTTAAATTCTAGAATAATATGTCGCTGTTATGAAAAGACATGTTGTTATTGTGAAACTAATATGGTGCTATAATTATATTTTTATGAAATTAAAGTGTTATATATATTTTTTGTTATTTAATTATGTAAATCCGTGGTCCTAAACCGATCCAATCCGTGTTTAAATGGATTGGTTCGGATTGGTTCCACGATTTAAACGGATTGGATTGGTTTCAAATTTTCAGGAACCGTAGATAACGGATTGATCCTGGTTTTACCCCAATCCGGTCCAATCTGGACCATGCTCACCCCTAGCTTGTAGGCACGCGATAACTTGAAGAAAGGGCAGTTTGACAGACAGAAGTGAAGGTCTAGTGTGATTGGAAGGCCTAAAAGTCAAGAAGCAGTTACAGCAGTTACACAACAACAATTACAGATTGAGAAGATCATGGAGGTGTGGGAAATAAGAAGTATAAAGGCCATAAATTTGTAGAGAGAGAGGAGATCAACAACACAAAGAACTAGTTTTAGACTTATCATAATCTAGGAGTAGCTTTCTTAGTTTAAGAGTAGTTTCTTCTATAATTTGTATCTTTGTAAACTTTTGTGAACATTGGTGGTTTCATCTTGAAATCATCTTTAGTTTGCTTTGTTTACTTTGTTTGATCTTGCTGATTGTAACTTTTGTTCCAAAGAAATCCTTATACTTTTAAGGCATTTGAATAAAAAAACACAGTCACTTGATTGTTCTTGTTTGATTGTTTAGTCAAAATTATTGTTTAATTCCTGTTGATTGGGAGTTAGCATAATTTTTACTAACAATTTTTGACACGCCCGTTGGGACACATCTTGCATAATTTGGACTAGGGGTGTGCAGCGGATGACCCGACTCGCCACACCTGCCCGACCCGACCCGACCCGCTGAGTTTTGGGTGGATGTGTGACACGTGGCGGACGGATACGGGTCCATATTTTCCATTTTCTCGGGTTCGGGTCGGGTCGCGGGTAATCCGCCAATTTAATCTGTTTACCCGACCCGCCCGCGCCCTCACTTATTTTCCCCCTTTTCCCCCCTGTGTTGCCTCCATTTTTTTTTCATTTCACATTTTGTAGCCCTAGGTTCTTCAACATGTCTCTGTCTCTCTCAACTCTCTCTCTCTCTCTCTACTACCCTACCCATCGTTGGACGATCTACATACACGGCGTCGTCGGCGATCGATCTACACGGCGTCGTCGGCGATCGATCTAGATTCTACACTACTGACTGAGGTATCTCTCTCTCTCTCTCTCTCTCTCTCTGCTTTCCTCTTCTTCTCTTTTCTTCTCTTCTTCTGCTTTCCTCTTCTTCTCTTTTCTTCTTTTCTTCTGATCTGATGATCTGAGTCTAATCTGTTTTTTTTTTTTTTTTTTTTTTTTTGGTTCCAGTTCTAAAACGAAATAGATGGTTAGATTGATCGATCTACAGTCTACTAGTCTACACTAACTGTAACTGAACTGAGGTACCTCTCTCTCTCTCTCTCTCTCTCTCTCTCCTTCTTCTTCTTCTTCTTAACTGTTTTTTTTTTGGTTGCAGTTCTAAACTTCTAAATCTAATATTTTAGAGTCTAATCTATTATTATTATTTTGTTTTGTTCCAGTTCTAAACACAGAGAAATGTTCTTCTGTGCTATATGTTTGATGTGCGTGTATTTTTTACACAGGTTGAGCCTGCAAAAAAGACACAAAATGGCAAGCAACAGTCAATAGGGAAGATTATCCACAAAGGTATGAAATGGCAGTAATAAGTTTCTTCTTTATGGCTCTTTATGGGAGCTAATTTGCAATGTGTCTTATAGGCACTGATAGTGGTAATAAAAGAGCTTCTGGCTCTGCCAATGTTAATCTGCCGTTGAACTTAGAGACCTCCAATGTGGTTCTTGTATATTTGGATTTCACATTTGTTAATGAGTAATGGTTGATGTTGATTTTTTAAATAGGTTGCAGACAAAATTCGTCGTGATGAACGTGCGAGTGTTGTAGAACGGACAAATTTGAGATATCTTCCTGGACTTCCACGGAAAGTTGACTTGGTGACATTGGACCTTTAATTCATTTCTATACTTTTGGTGAGCTTTTAGATAGTGCTGAAATGATCTTAACTTGCATCTGTATATTTTTCCAAGCTGTTATTTATGACCATTCTTTGGTCTTCATTTATAGATAGAGCCTCAGATTTTCTGCATGCCTTCTAAAAGGCAGTCCATTTCTTTGTTTAGTAGAGCAGTGAAATTTCAACATTCTCCATTATTATTACCATGATTTTATTAATCATTATCTAGATTTTTAGTCCTATTAAAGCTATGCTTGGATCATGGATTTGGAAAGAGAATGGAAAAGGTGAGGGAGATAAAGAAAAAATTTAGCTTATATTTCGTTCACATTTCTGAAATCTGTGATCCAAACACAGCCTAAAGGTTTTGTTTCATTTTGTTCCTCTGTTCCTAATTTAACCCTAAATGCAGGTCATGCCTGCTGTGGTCAATGTAATGAAGGAAGAAGCTACATTGGTTGCTCTGATTAAACCCCAATTTGAGGCTCCCAGATCTCAAGTAAGAATTCATTCATTTTTTCAATTTTATTTTTTTTAGTGAAATTGCCCTAGGTCTAGGCTGGTTTTCTGTTCTCTGCAATTACTTATATCAAGCTGAATCAGATTATATTTAAATAGGATAACTCTTGAGCAGGGGTTGAGGTTTACCATTTGAAATGGCTTTGTCAAGATCTAATAAAAGGGATCTTTCTTTTGTTCAAAGCCTCTGATAAAGATAGGAACTCATAGATTAGATTTCCAAGAGGTCCTGCTCAAGCATGGTTTGATACAAATAATAATAAGGCCAATGGGCAGGTCATCATGGAAAACAACAAAAAAATGAATAAAAAATAAGCACATGTTTGCATGTGTGCTCTTCTACAAAAGAAATAGACCAGGAAGGGCAAGAAGAATTTGTGGTTCACCACAAAAAGGAGTGTAGATCCTGGTGTGAAGTGTAAACATAGAACAGAGTGCCCTGTGTAAAACTAATTCATTATAGACCAGTCATATATATTGTTTGATGGACTAATAAAATTATTTTTGTACCGCTTTATGTATACCTAGTTTATGGCATTTTTCGGGTTCGGGTGGGGTGGCGGTTTTTTTGTTTTTTGTTTAAAATTTGTAAAATTTCAAACCGCCAAACCGACTCGTATCCATCCGCCAATCCGCCAATCCGTCAAATCCGCATCTGCCGGATTGGCGGACGGATGCTGATTGATTTTCTCCAATCCGCCAATCTGGCGGACGGATGGCGGATTGGAGGTTTCGTGGCCGCAACCGATCCGCGCCCACCCCTAATTTGGACAAAAGAATGGTGAAGGCAAAGAAATAGGTTGATAAGCATTATAAGAAGAAGCTTGCTGAGTTGGAGGAGGAAGAGATGGACCAAGACTTGGTCTTGGCTGATGATGGTGTTGCTTAGTATGTAGGCCAGGTAGTGGCCTAGAAAGGCCAAATGAGTGGCCAAGTAATGAGTATAGAAGGCCAGGCAAGTGGCCATGCCAAAATTCTAACAGGGGTCTTGGTGGCTCAGATAAGGGATGCACTGGCAAACTAGTCACTGGAGGAGAACCAGATTCTTTTGGGAGAAGTGAGGAGTGTGTTGAAAGCTCCATCGATAGAGTATACAAGTCAGAGTGAAGTAAAGACACATAAGGTGTCTTCAAAGGCAAGGGGTGCGTACATGCTACCACCAACTGGTATGCCACATCAGCCAGTTGGTGAGCCAATGTCCTTTTATAGGGACCTAACTGCTGAAGAAAGAATGCATGAAGTATTCCAAACCCTAAATGTTAAAATTTAAGGAAATTGGCTTGGAGGGCAACTTGGGTCAAATGTTTTTTCTAACCCACTATATGGCCAAAAAGGAGTAGAAAACAGAAATTTGTTTAACATAGAATTTAATGGTTATCTTAATATGAGGCCAAGAACTAATGTGATTTTTGAAAATTATAATGAAGGGTTTGAAAATGTTGGGTATAGAGAAGTTCCTAATGTGGGTTATGGAAATCAAATAATCAATAATTTTGGGAATATGTGTGCATATCCTGAAGTGCATAGGCTTGACATGTATCATGAACCATTTGGTAATAGCCAAAGGCCAAGAGGTCCAGCACCTCCTTTACATGTTGACAGACATGAACCTTATGAAAAATAATTATGGGTATGGGGGGCAAGATGCTTTTAATTATGGTGATAATTTTCAGAGGGATCAGATCATCCAAATTATTCAAGACCTTTATGGTCCAGGAATGAGTAGGCCTGAAAGGCCTAGATTTGGGAAGCCATACCCACAGTGGGTAGATGAGGAACCTTTTCCTAGAAATATAGAGTGCCTGAGTTTTCTTTGTTTCATGGTGAGGAAAATTAATCAACAATTGAACACATAGGGAGGTTTACTTTACAATATGGAGAAGTAGGAAATAATGACATACTTAAAATGAGGTTGTTTCCACATTCTTTGTCTAGAACTGCTTTTACATGGTTCATTAACTTGCCTGCTAATTCAATCCATATTTAGGTGGAGATGGAAAACTAGTTTCATGGCCAGTTCTATAAGACTGAGCCTAAGGTAACCTTGGTTGATCTGTTTGAAATAAGGAAAAATTTTTTTGAGAGTGCATAGCAGTTCATTGACAGATTTAAAAAGGCAAAAAGTAGGTGTCGAATATACATGCCTGAAGTTGAGATTGTGAGAATGGCCCAGAATGCATTAGAGTTTGAATTGAGAAAGATGTTTGAGGGGATGGAGTTTAGAGATTTGTTTGAGTTGTCATCTAAGGCAACAAGATATGAATCAATACTTAGAGAGGAAAGGCATAGGAATGCAAATTCCTATGGGATTTATTTCCGAGAGGTTGATGTAGAAGCATAAGTTAATGTTGATGTGGCTCAAGTGGTTGGCAAAACACCAGTGGTTTGTGGGACTTTGAGGAAAGTGGACAAACCAGTGAACATGCCAGTAACTCAGCCAGTCAAAAGAAATACAAACCCTACATTTAGGCAATATTCTTTCAATTTGTCTAAAGCTGATGCCATTTTTGATGAGTTATTGGCTAATAAATTTTTAACATTGTCCCCTGGATATGTAATTCCAAAAGAACAAGACAGAATAGGAAAAGAATATTGTAAATAGCATAATACTTTTAGACATTCTATCAACAATTGTGTAACTTTTAGAAATTGTGTGTAGGACTTGATATAGGAGGGACTGTTGAAATATGTAGAGAAGGAGAAAGGAGTTATGGTAATGGACATCAATCCTTTTCCAAAAATGGCACCAATCCATATGGTGTCAGCTAGCATTAAAAGGAAGGCACCAAACCCAACTATTTTGTTGTCTAACTTGGAGAGGATTCACAAGGAGAAGCAAGAAAAGGGACAGAAAGTGATAGATCAGGACAAGTTTGTGTGCTCAAGATGTGGGACTGAAAAGGAAAAATTGCAAGCAATTTTGGTTGACAAGTTGAAGGAGACTGTGAAGGATCATGGCTTAAGGTTTAATACCTTAAGTGGAGGTGACCTTCAGGTTTTCATTGGAGACAAATTGTTGTTTGATGGGCAGGACCCTGGGATCCTTGGGCCTGTCGACAGGTCATATGGTGAGGAGGATGGTCCATTTTTATTTAGCTGGCAGCCTTTGTATTCTTCTTTTCATGGAGCAAAAGGGATTAGAGATAAAGTAAGGTAGTTGAAAGATTAGAGGCCATCTAGTGGCCCTAGTCATGTTTAGAGACTAGCATTTGTGCCAAGACCATTTCAAAGGCCATTTATTGGCCAAGGTTAGAGGTTTTTCGAGAGGCCATCTAGTGGCCCTAGTCATGTTCAGAGACCAGCATTTGTGCCAAGACCATTTCAAAGGCCATTTATTGGCCAAGGTCAGAGGTTTTTCAAGCAAGGGCAATTTCATAGCCAAGGGGTGAGGTTTCCACAGACTTATCCCCTAGTGCAACCAAGGATGGTGAAGCCACCAGTGCCTACATTTACTGGTTGGCAAGGTGTGATACATCCAAAGTTTCCTTTGTCAGGGTGGAAGCCTATGGGTCCAACCAGGACTCAGGTGAGAAGAGAACAATGAAAGTTTCATGCCATGTTCTCAACAAAGGAGGGTGACAATCCAAAGAGAAATGATCAAAACAATTTGATTTGGGTGAGAGAGAATGTGAAGAAAGAAGGTGTTGAGTCAAGCAAAACAGAGAAGGGGGTGGGCAAAGCACCTAGAAAGATTCTTCTTAGGAGACAGTTAGAGGAGATATCTAAAGCTCTTCTTTCTGATAAAGAGAGAGTAGAAGATGAGGTGATGACTGATAGGAGTATTGTGGTGGCAGGTAAGTCAAATGTGGCCCCTATCGACAGCAAGGAAGATACATATTCAGAAAGTTCTGGGGACTTTAGTGAAAGATTGGATGCAATTAGGTTTGGCTCTCTG
Organism: Camellia sinensis; assembly: GCF_055761805.1. Lineage (NCBI taxonomy): Eukaryota > Viridiplantae > Streptophyta > Magnoliopsida > Ericales > Theaceae > Camellia > Camellia sinensis. Next base: position 60,815,067 of record NC_138970.1, read on the forward strand.
CCTGCAAACCCTAATTGAAACATGATTTTGGCCTTACCAAAAAGGTTTGAGGTAAAACCTGGGTAGTTAGAGCAACTAGAAAATGATGTAGAAGATATATCAGAGCCTGTTGTGATGATGACAGAGGAGAGTAGGCCTAGAGAGGCAAGTCTATTTAGGTGGTTAAAACTGGCAGTAGTGAGAATGTGGTACTTCAGTAACCCAAACCAGAAGTTATAAGATGCTTGAGGCCTTTGTATGTGAGTGCTCACTTGAACGGTTGCCCTTTGACCAAGGTGTTAATTGATAATGGGGCTATTGTGAACATTTGGCCCACCAGAATTTTGAGTGTCATTGGCAAAATTGTTGATGATTTAATCCCTTCTAATGTTTCTTTGAGTGACTTTTCAGGCGGGTCATTTGACACAAGGGGAATAATTGCCTTGCAATTGAAAGTAGGAGCCAGGGTGATGGGAGCAACATTTTTTGTGATTGACTCCACCTCAAATTACAACCTGCTGCTTGGAAGGGATCAGATTCATTCCGTGACACCCCATATGCTGAATTAAAGTAAATAAAATTTTGAATTCATAAATGTATATGATAAAATGTATTTTAACTTCAAATTAGGAGTTATTGTGCAATTATTCTATTAGCTAGGGTCAATGTAGAATTAAGGTAATAATTATTGTAGATAAGCTTAAAATAAAAATAAAAATAAAAAATGGATCAAGATGCTTATCCGTATGGATAAGCATGCCAGCAAAGGAAAGGCCACGTGGTGATACCACGTGGTTCCTTTGGGGGGGGGGGGGTAAATGGATTAGAGGCTGGGAAGCACCTATAAAAGGGTGCTTCAAGTAGGAAGAAAGGAGCAAGGGAGGTGTGGTCCATCAGTAAAAAGGGGGAATTTCGGTAAACAGAGAAGTAAATGGAAAGTATTAATACTAAGGTGACTTATATTATATATTGAGTCACCATAAAATATTTTACATATATCTTGAGTTACTACAATTTATTTTATGCAATTTATGTTTTATACATTATATTAATATTTCAATTACGTTAATTATTTTCTGAACTCTATTTGCTTAAATTGAAACTCATGCATATGATTGTTTAAATTTTAGAAGTTATTTGACAATGTTTATATAAATATTTATTTTTGGTAAGTACCACCACGGGAGTCCCATGCTTTGGGGGACTTAAATAACCATTAGTCTCTGATTGGTCTCTTTGTGGCTTTTTGTTTGTCATGGATTCATTAACCTCTGTTCTGATTGTTACTTCAGTGACCTTTGTTTTATTCTGTTCTGTACTGTGGTTATGGTTATTTACCTGCATAATTTTTGGCTTTCAGTTGCTGCCACTTAAATAATTTGTTTATTCAAATCAAGTTATGTTTATGTTTTAATTTAAACACCTATCCATGATTATTTTGTGCCTTTATACTCTCGGTATAATATCTCTCACTTTGCTATGTGCTTATAGCTATTACCCCTTTTAGGTGATGCAATATAAGGAAGGATTATGACCTCGTATAGTGGACCAGCGCCGAACTTCTTGTTGACATTTTTATTTTTATTTTTCCTTTTCTTACTTTTTCTTCGTTTTATTGTCGATTACCGAACAACAAAATAATAAAAGCCGATGGATGAATTCCTTTTTATTTAAATAGTAGGATAATTAATGAAGTTAATTATCTATTTAATTATTTCCTTACTTTTATTTTGCTTCTGCTTGCGCCACTTAATTTGTTCAATCAAAATTAATAAGTTGCGATTCCAGTCCTAAGCATCCGAGGGTTGGGTCGTGACAAAGGTGGTATCAGAGCAATGGTTTTAACCAAAAAATTAAAATAATAGGAATAATAATAAATAAGGAAATAAATCGTTTTCACATGCGACGTTAGTCCTTCTATGTAGAATCTTACGTTTTTACCATGACTAATTTTGGTGATGTAGGGATGCCCGAGTTTATTCTTAGTGAGGCATTCTGGAATGAGCTTGAGGCCATGAGTCTGGAGGGAATCTTAGGAGTGCACTATGCCCCCCACCTCGCTAGAAGGATGGGGAGACTCTGAAGACATAGTCAGGCGACTGCATCCAGGCCTTGACCAACTGACGGGACGACCAATATATGTACAGGCCGATCATGATTTGACCGCCCTCACTACATAGTTGGCCCTTTACCCCGAGTTATGTCGAAAGGAGGGGGCATGTTTACCCCGAAGACTACATATTCACCAACATCTCTAGCCCTTTGGACATTATTAATGTCCAGAATGTTGATTTTAACAATGACTTAACATATGTTGAGATACTTGGGTGGATCGTCGATTGAGCATTTTGGGGGTACCTACAGTCTGTCCCTCTTTATACAGTTCAGATAGCATGGGTATGTTTCAGGGTAGTGCAGTTGGGATGAGAATTTGAGTTTCTCATGCAACGGTACTTTCCATGGCTATTTAACTAGACACTGGAAATGAGGATCCTTTTGTTTCTGTTTTTGTTTTTGTTTTTTTTGGGGCTAACCACGATTAGTTCTAATCCTTATTTTATTACTCAAGGATTAGACACTGACATAACTTTTAACTTTTGGATAAGAATGTAGTACTAACACTATCTTTGTATCAATAGGAAAGCTGGTGTTCTATATATATATATGATGCTTTATACATATGATGCCGTGCTTAGTAAACTATTTCTACTAAATTTATCTTGTAGTAATGGTCAATGATAGTAACAGAACCGGGTCATCAGTCAGTGGAACTAAGTCAATGGAACGAATCATGGAAAGAGCAGTTACCAGCTTTTTGTAGGCCCTGCAAACCAACATAAACAACGAAATGCTAGAACAACGAGAAGAGCCGATTACGATAAAACAGTTCCGGGATCTAATGCCCACCACATTCGTCGACGGTTCAAACCCATTGATAACAGAAGCTTAGGTTAGGGATATAGAGAAGGTTTTTTGGGCGCTGCCTTACACAGAAAATCAGAAGGTAACTTTTTCCATTTTCACTTTCAAAGATAATGCGCAGGAATGGTGGCTTCTCACCCTAGAAAAAGAAGAAATTGTGACTTGGGCAAGATTCTTGGAAGTATTTTAAGAAAAATACTTTCCGAATTCACTGCGAGAACAAAAGACATCAGAATTCATACATCTAAAGCAAGGAACAATGTCGGTGGCCGAATATGAAAGAAAATTCACTCAACTAGCCTGATTCGCAACATATGTCATTCTCACAGAAGCCCGAAAATCTAGGAAGTTCGAAGTCGACCTAAATGATGACAGCAAAAACAAGATTGAAGTTCTGAAGATGCTAACATATGCAGGAGTAGTGGATCGAGCATACATCGCCGAAAAAGGAATTAAAGCCTCACGTTTTGGGGAACCAAGTCAAAAGAAGCAATTTTGGGAAAGAGACCACAGGAGATCTAGTGCTGCGCCTCCCAAAAAGGTAAATACGGGCTCTACTAGTCTAGGCAATCAAGGTCCTATTAACTTGTAGACTCGACTTTCTTCGCGCACCCCCTTTTCGGAGAGGCACAAATTGGTCCTCTACAGTTCGGACTCCTGTCACGGTTCTGAATCTAATCTCACAAAGTGCAATGTGAGACTGATAAACACCAAAGAGTCCAAATTTGGCAAATCGTTTTGGAAAATCAATTTTGAATCAAAAAGCGCCAAAAATGGACTGCTTTGCCAGATTACAGAGTCGCTACCTAAATATTTTATTTTGGAAAATTTACGAAACCCTGGCTCTTTCCAAAGGCCATGTGTCCGTCATCACCAAAGTTTCCTCGGCTCAGGAACTTGGGTACGAGAGGGGAAGGTCCTGAAATGAGCACCTCCGCTCGCCTGATCAAAGGATTGGCCTCTACTAAACATGATATGTTGTTTTAAAACACATGTGTTCTTGTTCTGATTATTAGCTAACTTTACTATGTGATGCGCACATCATACAAGTATAGACTAAATCGCAAGAATTGGAACATTTCGACTCATGTTTGTTTTCGGAAAAATGGTTTGAAAATGCCACTCGCAAGTGGGCTAAAGCGCGGATTTGCCACCCTCAAGTGGGCATAAAAACATGATTTGCCACTTCGCAGAGTGGGCTTAAAACTCGCAATTGTCGAATTGTCCCAATTCAGGAAACAAAGCCTTCATCCATAGGCACTCATGCAGTTAATCACTTAAGCAAATAGCCTCATGGAAAGCATGCTATCATGGCAGTACTCACACTCATGCAAGTATGTTAAAGCATAAGACTTACAGTGTACTCCGAGCCAAAACAAAAGCTAGTTAGAAATATGGATGATCCTAAATATACGAGATGCCTAATGCAACACATGCAATAATGCAACTAAATAGGCTCGGCTATCTAAGATGGCATATGAATGCAACAGTTTGATACACGTATTCAAATAGGTATTGAAATACGATGCAGTTTGAATAATGCGCTGAGCCTGGTGCATGCAAGACAAATGAATGATGTAATCATGCAAGCATAAGGTATGCTAATCAAAACGTGCCCTAATCTAACCATCGAAAGCAGTTAAATAAAAGGGAGAAAGACGTGGGGTTAGAAGACATGCACACACACACGCACCTTTATTACAATAGTGTGCCCTCGCGAAGGAGGGTCCAAATGAATAAGCTAAGCTACACTAAGCTAAGCTAATCAACTAATCTAATTAAACTAATTAAACTAATTATTACAAACCAATCGAATAACTAGTAAACTACTTACTAATTATTACAAACCAATAAAGAAATAGTTAAACTAAGCTACTTAATTATTACAACACTTAATCAATTAGCAAACTAATTAATTATAACAACTAACTAAGCATGCAAGATATGTAAAACAGGCTGCCTCAGCTCTACCTTGGGTAATGAATGATGCATGTTCTCGATCGCCGCCCTAAAACACCCTCTGGTTTGCTCTTGAGAGGCTCTGTTTGCAGGGTTATTCCAAGAACTCTCTGCACCATTTTACCAAATCACTGTTGGGGAGTGCACCAGTGGCCTGCCGGCTACGATGGCTTGCTGCCGGCCACCTGTCGGCCAAAGAGGTGCACTGCCGACCAAGAAGGAAGCCTTGCCAGCCACTAATGAAGCATTGCCGGCCATTGGTGTGCTGGATCACCATTCTGCAACAGAGCTCAAACAGAGGAAAATGGAGGGTCTCCCAAGGATATGTTTGTACTGTGCCCCTCCTTATCATCTCAAAACATCAAAGGAGTAGCACTTCTTGGATCCAAAACCACTAATCAAGCATCTCAATGCATGATGGCCAAAGATCCAAGTTGTACACATTCAATAAATGTGCAAAAATAAGACTCAAGACCACCACTCTATCGTGCGTGATCAAGGGTGATGGAGACAAAGGAGATTGGCTCATTTCATCACTTGGAGTATGAAATGGACCAATCTACCTTGTGTTCAATATAACGTCCGATTGAACACAATGCAATGCAACACAACAATGCTTATCTTTGTCATGTTTGGCTTGATTCATTTCTTGATTACACATTTTAACATTACCGAGTCATTCTTTAACCGGTTAAGTTCAATGTGAGAGTCCTCTAATGAGAGAGGGGTCAACCAAAGGATGGTTTAAGACATGAGAGAGCTCATGCCTTTGGCTAGAAGGAACCCTCAAAAGAGAGTTAAAGCCATCGAGCATAAACTCTATCTTAAGCTTAAACACAAACATAAGATTAACCACCCTCAAAACAAATTGAAAAATGAAGAAATGGGGGAGGTTACAGATGTTTTTAGTGCTGAAATGGCATGACAAATAATGTTACAACATGCAAGCAACTCATGCACAACATGTTTAAAAAACCAAAAGCATTGAAACTAGTGAATGACACAACAGTAGAGGCATGCAATACAATGTCCAAATGACCAAATCAGCTCAAAATAGAGCTACATCATGCCAAAACAGTGACCTAAACATGCTGAAACTTAGGCACAAAAGGCAAGAAAAACATGCTCGCATGTTGGCTCACAAACAAGGCACAAAGCACAACTCTCAAAAGCAATGAAAGAGTGGAATATGTGAGAGTGTGACGATGATATATGCTCTAAAATCACATGCTAAATGATGCTATGACATGCAAACAACCCAAGCAAAGCATGCTAGAGGTTTTAAACACACAAAGCTAGTGAGGGGCATTACACTATAGCCATGCAAGGCAAAGCATATATGACCAAGACCACTCAAAATAGAGTTAAAGCATGCCAAAATATGAGCAAAAACATACTGAGATGGAGCTAACACAAGCTAAAATGATATGCTAATTCATTAAGCATGTTAAGCTAGTAAGCATGATTACACTACAAGTGTAAGAAGCAAGCAACAAGTGACCCAACCAGCCAAAAATAGAACTAAAGCAGGTCAAAAAAGTCACAAAAACATGTTGAGATCAAGCCATGGGATGGTAGAAAAACATGCTCACATGTTGGGCCATCAACACTTGCAAAGAAGACACAAGGAGGGGAGGCCACCCCCTCCTCTTTTAGACCTCAAGACCAACTTTTTGCTACTGAAATTCCCCTGGAAGTCAGTGGTTACAAGGCCAAGAACAAATTGTTTTAAAAGCTTTGAAAGTTGGCTCAAAAGGCTTTTCAAGCCAAAGAGCAAATGGAGGTAATCACCCCTTAACTAAACAAAAACTCAAACCAAAATTTTAGAACCTTAAAAAACAGAGTTTTTAGAGGTTAAAACCAGCCTCAAAGTAGTGTAAAAAGATGGCCAAGAACTTAACCAAAACAAAGCTTAAAAGAGGTAAGCTTATACCTTTGAAGCACAGCAACAAAACAACCAATATTCTAAGCTAAAACCAACCTTAGGAGCCCAAACAAGACCACCAAGAACCTCTACTCTAATGTGAAGGTGTTTGGCTAAGGGTGCTAGTGCAAATGTGTAGAGAAAGTTTACTTTCAAGCACAAAATGAGGAGAGAAAGAGTTCTAGAGAGAGAGAGAGAGAAAAATTTTGCTCACAAAATTTTGTAACCCCCTCCATGCATGAGGATGACTTCTATATAGAGAGGATGCAAGGAGTCTTCAAAGAAATCCAGCCATCCATGTACAAGCAGATGGGCCATTCTGTGCAAATAGCTATCAAAAATATTTTCAAAATATCTACTGAAAAGCTGGTGGTCGGCCGGCCATTAGTGATGGTAGGCAGGGCCTCATTGATGGCCGGCAGGACAAAACCCATGGCCGGCAGTGCCCTACCATGGCCGGCAGTGCTCCAAAAGCAACATGCCAAAAGGACCAAAACATGGTCCAAAAATGAGATAGAACTGATGCAGGGTTTGAAAAGATCAAACCTAGGGCGTTCCGTCGCGAAGTTCGAGTGCTCGACGAGTAATCAGACTCGTCACTGGATGTACCTGCGAGAACATCCAAGTCTTGAGGACTGTAAAAAATGGGGTGTCTACATAACCCCAGAAATGGCACCATTCCAAATTGCCCTATGTGTGGGAAGACTCATTAAGGACAATGCTATCGAAACACGGGAGCATGCTTTAGATGTAGTCAAGTTGGCCACTTGTTGCGAGATTGTCCAAAGTTTACCAATCTTGTAGCAGGCCCTTTTGAACCAGCCCCAAAACCCGCAGTACCTGGAGGAGTGATGAAGGACCAAAAATGCCAAGGAAGAGCTTTCGCCTTGGTACCTGGAAACCTGGAGGTTATCGAGAACGTTGTGTTAGGTACACTTTCTGTTTGTGGTCATTTAGCTCATATCTTCTTTGACTTTCGTTCAACTCATTCTTTTGTTGCACTACATTTTGCTTCCAAATTAGCATTAATACCTGAACCCTTAGCATATATACTATTCGTGTCCTTTCCTTCTGGTAATTCTGCCCTTGGTACTGAGGAGTGTAAATCTTGCGCCATATCCTCAAAGGGTGAAACCTTATACATAGACTTGATTCCCCTCCGCATTGGTAACTTTGATGTGATTTTAGGAATAGATTGGTTGGCTGCCAATCACACCTCTATCGATTGCAAAGCCAAAAAGGTCTCCCTCCCGTTACCAAACCAACTCGAGCTTATCTTTGATGGAACTGGAGTTTCCACCCCCTCCATGTGTTATGTCCTCTATGACAGCCCAACAACTTCCAGGAAAAGGTTATTGTAGTTATATCTGTTATGTGATCAATACTCAACATGAGGCCTCCATAGTTGATGCAATCCCTGTGGTTCGAGAATTCTCGGATGACTTTCCTGAAGATCTACTTGGCACCCCATGTGGACACCCCATTTTTGACGGCCTTACGACTTGGATGTCCTTGCATGCACACCAGATAATGAACGTATTTGCTTGCCAAGTGCTCGAAGTCCTCAGTGGAATGCCACAACTTTGAGCCCTTTCAAACTCTGTACCTTTGTTGTCCCAGTTTTTGGACCAAGCCTAGCTTTTCCAGTTTGCAGCCTCTGGTGGTCTGCTGGCCACCCCTTTTTGGTTGCCAGCCTGGTACCGGCCACTGATGTGGCTTGTCGGCCATCAGTGATGGATGGCCGACCACCACTGATGGCCGGCCGGCTACTAATGTATTTTGCAGATATTTTATGCCAGTTGTGCCAGCTGTTTGCACAGATGCATGCATCTATCCCCAAGTGTAGGGCTGGATCTCCTTGAGGAAATTTTATGTTTTCTATACATAGGGACCCTCTCTCTCATATTTTAAGGTTAGAAAATTTTGAGATAAAAAATTTTCCTTTCTCTCTAGCAAATCTCTACACTTTTGCCTACAATTCCTTAACCTTTGCCTATACTCCCTTAACCAAATCTTCTTATCTTTGAGATGAGGTGTTCTTGAGCTTGGTTTGAGCTCTAGAGGGTGTGTTTACTTGGTTTTGTTGCTTGGAATTACTCTTCTCTTCAAAAGTAGGATGAACCTGTGTAGCAGTGGCCGGCAGGTGGTTGGCAGTCCACCATCCATGGCCGGCTGGTGGCCGGCAACCTTCATTAGTGGCTGGTTAGCCACTGATGCAAAACTCAGCAGAGTGTTGGTAAGGTGGAACAAAGTTATTCTGGAAGTGGGCAACAGTATTGGTGTTCAACTGTGCATTCGAAAGCGAAACGGTGGTCTTTTCGGACTCTTCTTCGTGAGAGTGCAATTGTAATAATGTGTGTGTCTTCCAATCCCATGTCTTTCTCCTTTTTATTTACTAGCCTTCGATGGTTAGTTTAGGGACATCACGTTTCAATTAGCATTCTCCATGTTTACATCCATTTGTATTGCATGCACCGAGGCTCGGTTCATCATTCTAACTGCATTGTTAGTTCAATACTTCTTTAAATACAAGCTTAGATTGCATGCTATTTCATTGCCTCATATGTCATATTAGTAGCCTAGCCTATTAGTTGTATATTGCATGTATTGCACTAGTCATCTTGCATAAGTTAGCAATCATGCATTTTTTCTAACTCTTTTGTTTATTTTGGCTTAGAGTACTAGGTGAGCCTTTTACTCGCTTTAGTATATCGCATGTGTGTGATTGTTGTCATGTCTAGCATGCTTGCCATGAGGCTAATTGCTTAAATGCTAAACTCTTTGAATGCCTGTGGATGAAGACTTATTGCTTGATTTGGAATATTTTGAGTAATGTTCATATGCGATCACTTTTTCAAGTGGTACATATTTTGAAACAATTTTCAAAACAAACATGACTTGAAATGTTCTAATTCTTGAAAAGTTAGTCTATACTTGTGTGTGTGTGCATCACATAGTAAGTTAGTTAATAATCAGAACAAGAGCATATAATGTAAATAAAATTCATATCATGATTAGTAGAGGTTGATCTTTGATCGGGCGAGCGGGGGTGCTCAAATGTATTCATGACCTTTCCTTTTCGTACCCAAGTTATCGAGTTGAGGCAACTTTGGTGATGACGGACACGTGGCCTTTGGCACGAGTCATGAGTTTCCTAAATTTCTCCAAAACAAAAATATTTAGGTGACGATTCTGTATCTGGCAAAACAGTCAATTTTTGGCAATTTGATTCAAAATTGATTTTTCAAAAAGATTTGCCAGATTTGGACTCTTTGGTGTTTATTCAATTTCACATTGCACTTGTGAGAGTAGATTCAGAACCACGGGAGTCCGAACTGTGGGGCTTATTTCGAACTTCCGAAAAGGGGGGCGTGAAAAAGGCGAGCCACAGTTTCTGGTGACTCTGATGGGGAAATTAGAGAACTTAACTCGAAATTCATGATATGAAATTTTATCTACACTTACATGTTTTTTTGCATCGCATTTGCATTGGTGCGCTTAAGTCATTATGTTTGCCATCTGCCATTCCTGGACGGTTTGCCGGAGGCTTGCCTAACAAGCTTGCCAAAAGGCTGACCGGTCGTGGGGTCTGCCACGATGGGAACACAACCCTTGGATCTGGACTACCACTGTACCGTTTGATCCTCCTTTCACTTCTCGGTGTTAGGTGTGAGAGGTATATTAGGTAGTCTTGCTGAGGTACCCTTTTGACCATTTGGCCTAGTTGCATATCGAAAGCCATAGAGACTGTTCCAAACTAGGACATGATGCTCAACCAAATACAGGATTGCGTGAAACCGTATTGATTGAATAGTGAAACCCTAGCTCCTGACGAAACTAAGACAGGGTAACCCTACCCCTCGTAGGGGTGTTTTGGTTCTCACTTAACTGGTATGTGCTTTACAGTGAAACTGTACAGGAACGTGTGTATCAGTTGCAAGTTAGGTATCAGTTTTGGGGGCAGAATTCAGTGTTGAGTGCAGTCCTACAGCTTTGATTACATCTGTATGTGGTTAACATCTGAGCTGAGGTACTGTGCGGTTTCTGATTACTGCTTTCTTTTTGCTTTATTTCTTTTTGATAGGTAGTATAACACCATAGCTTTGGTCAGTTCGGATATCTCCCAAGCATTCTGGACCTGTGTTAGGAGGCTTTACAGAGTCAGAGATCTTATTAGGGGACAGCCAGTGTTTATCCCGCTCTCACCAGTTACTAGACGGAGAAGAGTAAGGCAGAGTTCACCAGTTCAATTTCTACAGCAATCACCTCTCACTTCACCTGTATCTAGTCAGGCTCAATCTTCTACATCCAGTCCAGTACGAGATCACTCGCCTATTCCGATGGCACAATATTCCCCAATCAGCATGGAGGACCTGATCCACCACCTTCAATAAACAGTTGAAACCATGCAACAAGACACTGCTCATTAAGCCGAGGTCACAGCACGTCAGGCTGAGGTAATAAACAGGTTGCAGCAACAACAACCACAGCTGATAGTGGCTTTTGTATCCCATGCACGTCCTGCAGGTGTCCCAGCACCCGGAGCCACTGCCTATGTTAAGAATCAGGGTAATCTAGCAGAGCTGATTCCTCCACAAGCCTCTAAAGCACCTGTGAATCCAATCGAGGCTCCGTTTGAACTTAAAGTTAACCCGACCGTGCTTAAGGTTAACAAGTTGGAGAAGCTCTTCAAAAAAGCGCAGGGTGCTAACTCTATTCCAGACATAGAAGATGGCTATACCAACTCTGCAGTGACATTGCCAGATCGGTTCAAAATGCCACACATCGATCTGTTCGATGGCTATGGAGACCCCATGGTTCATCTTTGGCTGTTTTCAGACATTCTGCAGCCGATGGGGCCTGACTAGATTGCAGAAGCTCTCATTCTTTGGTCGAACCTTGTTGGGAATAGCAGCCATCTGGTATGCGAAGCTCGAGGATTCTATTAAGCAGAGCTGGGAGGAAATGGATGAGGCTTTCATCGCACAGTACTCATACAACACGCAAATCGAGGTCACAACACGTGATCTTGAAGTAACGCACCAGAAGCCAAAGGAGGGCTTCTCAGATTTTGTAACGAGGTGGAGGGCCAAGGCTTCAATGATGACCACATGACCTTCCGAGAAAGATTAGATAAGGATAATAGTCTGTAATTTGCACGGGAAGTTGTTGTAGAAGATGATCGTCCTACCTTTGTTCACATTCACCGAGCTCCATGTGATAGGGGTTCAGATTGAAGACGCCATGAAACAAGGGCTCATAACTGATGAGAAAGAATAGGCCAAGAGGTCTTTTATGCGCAGTTCCCATGCAACCACTAGTGGTTGCACAGCCACATGGCCTTCGGATGTGAGCGTTGTCACCACCACAACCAAGACCGCTAGTTCCTTTGCCAATACAAATCCACAAAACTCAAACAACCTTGCTCGATCCCAGAGGACCTTTACCCCACTCTACATGCCTTTATCCTAAGCCATGAAGGTGTTGATCAAAAAGGGGCACATCAAGCCATTAGAACCTCGCCTACTACCCGATCTTCTCCCGCCTAAACACATCCCAGCCAAGTATTGTGCATTTCACCAGCAGCACGGTCACGACACTAACCAATGCTTCAGGCTGCGTCATGAGATTCAGGACCTCATTGACAATAAGGTGATTGCACCACCCCAAAAAGCAAATGTAACCAGCAACCCTCTCTCGGCCCACAATCAAGTTCCCCCACCTCGGAACCTAAACCTAATCCATACATTGGCCTTCCCCTACGACCCCAGCGTATATATTACCCCTTTCCATTTACCCAGACTGACGGTGTTCATTCCTGAAAGCACAGATTTGTGTATGACGGACACGTCCATATTTCAACCTAAACCTGTGGTGGTGACAGTGGTAGAAGAAAGGAAGCTGGCCTTAGAGGAGGGTATGAGCCCGCTACCTAAGTGCTCTGAGGATTTGACTAAGAGGATGTACGATCAAAGCTGCTACATCATACCGATTGATTAGGCCAAGCCAGAAGTGGTATTGCCAACTGTGGTGGAGGTCAATGTGGTTAGAGAGAATGGCCCGAGCCAAGGGTTAGATGATTTGGCAGAACTTGAGGAGGATCTAGACAACCTGCAGTTCTATGACGAACAAGATCAAGGGGATATGCAGATTGACTGGTTTGATTTGAATGAGTCGACGCATAGCTCTGGGTGGTTGAGTGATGAACCTGGCAGGGAAGAATGAACTGAAATAAAATCAGAGAAAAAGGGAGCAAGAATTACTACAGTGGCCGGAATGGTTGATGAAAAAGGAAAACTGTCGGAGAACACCGGTGTGAACAAATCAGCTTAGGAACTGGGCACTGTGAGTACTATAAACACAGAACAGGAAGCTGCACTGAAGTAGTTTGAACAAGAAAGGGTTGAAGACAAACAAAAAGCTAGAATGGCCCAACACCCTGTGGGGGATGCTCGTGATATGAGAATGATCAGAACAGAACCAGACAATTGTTTGGTAGTTGCTGGAGGTGTATGGTGGGAGGACGACGATCTACATCTGGCTCATACTGATGAAAACTGGGGAGAGACCCTTTCGGACAACACGTGGTACACTGAGGAGATTGATCACATAATAAGAAGCGGCCGGTATTTCAAGCCATCGCACTTCGATCAAGCTGAGGCCTCTGGGAAAGATAGAGAGATTGAGAAACAGAAAGAGAAGCTCTTGGAAGAAGAGGCAGTGCTAAAGCAGTTGAAGAAAATTCAAGTTGATATTTCAATTTGGGGTCTGCTCATGGTTTCTCGAGTGCATCGATTGGCTATACTATAGCAATGGACAAAGCCAAACTATCCATTGATACTAACTATGAACAGCTTGTGGGATTGGTCTTCCGAGGGGGTGCTACGCTAACTTTAACCTTCACTGGCATACGACAATACAAGTAAAGAGGTTATGGGCACGGTGCAGATCAGAGTTCAGGTGGGTCTATCTTAGCAGGATGTCGAGTTCCATGTCCTGGATGTCCCTGCCACTTTCAACTTATTGTTAGGGAGACCCTGGTTGCATCTGGTGAAAGCAGTCTCCTCCACTCTCCACCAAATACTGAAATACCCTCACGGGAAGGGAGTGGCTATTGTTTTCGAGAATTCGTCTATCCATCCCTTGCCAGAGGTAACTGTACTGGTGTTGGCGATAGCTCATGGCGAGGAGGACGTATTCTTTTTAGGGTTTACGCTGGCTGAGGCCCGAGTAGTGCAGACCATCTTGGTAGTAGATAAGGGCATGTATTTCAGCGCCCAGCCTGTTTATTTCATGAACAAACTCCAACACATGCTAGGAATGAGACTGGGAAAAAGTGGTCGGAAAGGCGTCACAGCATTGGCCGGTGTACCGCATAATCCGCATGCCTTTGGTCTGGGTTATGTACCCACCAAAGAGAACTGGATCAGAAAAGGAAAAGAGATGACAGGCAGAGCCAGAGCCAAGTAGGCTGGGAAACACTATGAGCTCGTTCATAGGCCAATCCAGGGAACGCTAAATGGTCACTTTGTCTGGGAGAGAGAAGATTTCCCCTTTTGCGACTTTTCTGAGCCCTGGATGAATTCTGTGAAGCAACGTGTTCCCGGCTTTGAAATTTTCTTTGACTTGTAGTTACAAGACAGTGATGCTAAGGAAAAGGTCGAACTAACCACTGAAGTTGAAAAGGGCATGGAAAGTGACTCGGGCAACAGCGAGTTTGAAGTAGGGGCAGCACTGGCATGTCTCCTTAAAGATCCTTCGGTCAACTCAAAGAGTTTGGGGGATAACTTGACCATCTCCATGATCGAGGACCAACCAGGTGTGAACCCATCCAGCAGCATTTTCGATGTATCTGAAGCACCATCTCTTGTCTAGCAGCTGGAGGAGGGCTACCTGTCTAATTCTGAGTCGGGTAATGAGCCAGAATCTGATTCCACAAAGTTTGTGGAGTTAGAATCAAATTCCGGTTCTTCTGAGTCTGAGTACAGTATTCCTGGGGGTGGTAACCGGGATGCCAAGGTCTTGTCTAGGTCCTCTTTTTCTTTTGCTTTTGAGTCGGTTGTAACTAAAGAGCTGGTTGAGCTGGACCTTATGAAGGAGAAAGCTGCTGATTCTGAGTATTTCTCTGTGCCGCTTGTTTATTGCATTGACCAAGATTTTTAGAATTTTAATGAAAACGAAGAGGAAAGAATTCCTCTGGTTTTGAAAAACTTGATTAATCGGAAGGAAGAGAGGTTTGCAAAACCCTGTTCTGATGAAATCATTGCTTTTAATATGGGTACTGAGAATGATCCGCGTCTGGTCTAGATCGGGTCCACGTTGTCTTCGGAGGAGCGCGAATGCTTAGTCGCTTTATTAAAAGATTTCAAAGATGTTTTCACGTGGTCCTACGAAGACATGTGTGGAATCGACCCTGAGATTGTACAGCATTGGATCCCTCTTGACTCCAAGGCCTGACCTGTCAAGCAGAAGTTGTGAAGAATCCGTCTGGATTGGGCGTTGAAAATCAAAGAAAAGGTCACCAAGCAGATCGAGACAGGTTTCTTGTTAGTATTTGAATATCCAACTTGTTTGGCCAACATCGTTCTAGTGCCGAAAAAGGATGGTAGAATCCGAGTGTGTGTGGATTTTCAGGATTTGAATAGAGCCAGTACAAAGGACGACTTTCCCCTGCCGTACATTAACGAGTTAGTGGACTTCACAGCGGGCCATGCATTGCTATCTTTCATGGATGGGTTTTCCGAGTACAACCAGATTTTGATGGCACCCAAGGACAGAGAGAAAGCTGTATTTACTACGCCGTGGGGAACCTACTACTATCGGGTTATGCCGTTTGGGTTGAAGAATGCCGGGGCTACCTATCAGAGGGTTGCGACCACCATTCTGCACGACATGATCCATAAAGAGGTGGTGGTGTATGTGGACGACATGATTGTCAAGTCCAAAGAAAGAGAGGGCCAGTACACCGCCTTGAAGAAATTCTTTCAACGGATCAGAGAGTACAGACTGAGGTTGAATCTGCAGAAATGTACTTTCGGCGTAACAACAGGGAAAATACTGGGCTTTTGGATCACACAGAGAGGCATCGAGGTAGATCCTTCCAAAATCAAGACCATCTTAGAAATGCCACCATCAAGGACTGAAAAGGAAGTGCGCAGCTTTCTGGGTAAAGTGTAATGCATAAGACAGTTTATTTCCAAATTAACCTTGACTTGTGAACCACTATTTAGTCTCCTGAAGAAAGGAAAGAAATTTCGGTGGGATGATCGATGTCAATTCGCTTTTGAGCAAATCAAGCAGTATCTCCAGAATCCTCTTATGTTGTCGCCGCTAGAGCCGGAGAAACCTTTGATTCTGTATCTGTCAGTAACAGTTACAACAATGGGATGCATGCTTGCTCAGGAATCTAAGGATAAGGTGGAGAAAGCCATCTACTATCTGAGCAAGAAAATGCTAGATTATGAGACCCGCTATACGCTGCTAGAGAAAGCTTGCTTAGCCTTGGTATGGGCTACCAAGAAGTTATGGCACTACTTGTTAGCTCACTCCGTAATTTTGGTTTCGAGATTGGATCCCATCAAATATCTCTTCGAGAAACCAGTGCTTATGGGTAGGCTAGCTCGTTGGTTGCTTCTTCTCTCCGAATTTGATCTCAAGTATGTCACCCGCAAGGCGGTCAAGGGAAGAGCTATAGTGGAGTTCTTGGTAGATCACCCAGTAGAAGGGGATGAAGCGGTAGAATACCTCTTCCCAGATGAAGCCATTCTACAAGTCGAACAGAAGACTTGGACAATGTACTTTGACGGAGCATCCAATCAATACGGTTATGGGATAGGTGTGTTGCTGATAGCACCTGACGACTCCCATATACCTTTAGCCCTCAAACTCCGGTTCAAGGTGTCCAATAACGAAGCAGAGTATGAAGCGTGTATCGTTGGTTTGGAAGCTGCCCTGGAACTAGGGGCAAAAAGGTTGGACGTCATTGGGGACTCGAATCTAGTTGTTTCTCAAGCAAATGGAGACTAGAAGGTCAAAGACAAAAGGATAAAGATTTATCACCAAACCCTGGACGTTCTGATTCCTAGGTTTGAAAAGCTGACTTTCAGGCATCTACTGAGAGAGAACAACAGGTTCGCTGATGCCTTATCAACTCTATTTTCTATGATAGACATCTCGTTGGGAGTCCGAATGCGTCTGATTATCATTAAGCAGAGATATACGCCGGCCTATGAAACTATCGCCATATTAGATGAAGCGCAAGACAAGAACCCTTGGTACTACGATATTTGGAACTTCTTGGAAAAATGAGGTTTATCCACTAGAGGCAAATGCCAAGGACAAAAGGGGAATACGACGAATAGCCTTCCAATTTATCATCTGCGGAGGTAAACTGTACAAGAGAGGTTATCTGGGAATGCACAAGTTGTGCGTCGAAGAGGAGGAGTCAGAGCGCCTGATGGAGGCCATTCATGGAAGAGAGTGCGGAATGCACATGAATGAAGTGATGTTAGCCCGAAAGATTCTTAGGCAAAGTTACTATTGGTTTACTACGGAAGGGGATTGTATTGGTTTTGTTCGGCGATGCCAAAAATGTCAAATTCATGCTAATCGTATGAACATCCCACCGTCAAAACTATACAACATGACTTTCCCATAGCTTTTTTTAGTTTGGGGAATTGACGTCATCGACACAGTTACACCAAAAGGGTCGAATGGGCATGAATACATTTTGGTGGCAATTGATTACTTTACAAAGTGAGTGGAAGCCCAATCCTATGCAGTGCTGAAAGCGTCGCATGTGGCTGAGTTCATCAGAAACAACATCATTTGCCGCTATGGAGTCCCAAATGAAATCATATTAGATAATGGCTCCTACTTCAAGAAAGAGGTGATTGAATTGTTGGAGAAATATAATGTGGCTTTTCATAAGTCATCTACATACCGGCCGCAAACCAATGGAGCCGTTGAAGCCTCCAACAAGAACATCATGAATATTTGCAGAAGATGGTTGAGACCTACAAGGACTGGCCAGATAAATTACCATTCGCACTTTGGGGCTACAGAACTTCAATCCGAACGTTTACAGGGGCAACCTCTTATTCTCTTATCTTTGGAATGGAAGCTGTTTTGCCAATTGAAATAGAAGACCCGTCACTGCAAATTATGGCTGAGTGTCAGATAGCAAAGGCGGATTGGCAACAAAGCAGATTCGAAGAGTTGATGCTGTTTGATGAGAGAAGGCTGAAAGCATTATACCATGTTTAGGGCTATCAACGCAAAATTGCTAGGACTTTTAACAAGAAGGTTAAGTCTCGGAATCTCAAAGAAGGAGATATGGTGCTGAAAGACAACCGAGCTCCTATTCATGACCCTAGGGGCAAGTTCAGACCCAATTAGACTAGTCCTTGCATCATCAAAACTATTTGGTTGGGTGGGGATGTTATTCTCACGGACCTAAATGGCTTGGAATTCTCCCAACCAATCAACATGGACAAGTTGAAGAAATACTATCCTTGAGAGGCTCGCTAGGCTGAAAACCCGGAAGGGCGACCTAAGCAAAAGTTAGAGCATGAAAAATTAAAAATAAAGAAAAACTGAGCTCGCAAGGTTGAAAACCTTAAAGGGCGGCCTTGGCAAAAGTTAGAGCGCAAAATGAGAGAGTTAGTACTCGAGTGTACCAGAACCGAACTACGTAAGGCCTGATTCCTGATTCCCATCTTTGGGATATGTAGGCAACTTCATTTTGAAGTTCGGCCGTAATCACTTCCAATTCAACTATCCTGTCCATTTGATCGATCAAGTCATCTTTGTCTATTGTTTATCTGAGGGTTCAGTTGCGATCTTTCCTCTAAGAGAAGAGCTGGTTACAATGCAGAGTAGTGGTGTCCAATCAAGGGGCAATTTATGATCTTTTGATTCGAAGTTGTACATCTTGAGGATTGATTCCGTGTGTGTCAGGTGGTGATCCTCTTCGAAAATGGTTTTGGAAAGTTTTAATAAAAGTTGATTTTGTTCAAATTTTGCCTTTTACAACTTAGACCATTTTTGGACCAAAAGGAAAATTTTCAGTGCTCACAACTTTAATTTCATTGATTTCAACTTTAAAAGTTCTCCAACTCTCTGATACAAATCAAAGTTGCTTTTATTACATCATAAAACTTGAAAAGAAAGATTAAATCAATAAACTAGGGGCATAGATGAGTCAGGTGCTCCTGCGTCCCCCGCTCGTGCTTGTAGAAGCTTCTGAAGCCAAAGTGGGCCCGGTTTGTGCCTCATCCTCAAGCCAAGCCAAGCATTCGCCAGAAAGGGTGCAACTGAAACTAGGGGTAGGGGCTAGAAGCTCTCTCATCCTCCAAGCAGTGGCGTACCTAGCCAAGTGTGAACCACAGATGGGGAATGAAATCAGGGTACTCTACCCGCTCCTCTGGGCGGGTCTGATCATGCCCAAACTAACGTCTGAATCTAAAAGGGAAGTAGAATACACAATGCGTAAAGCCGATCAACTGTATGCCAGGCTGCCAAGTCATGCTGTAGCTCATCTTGGGCAATATAAGCCAGGGGCTGCGCTAAGCTATGTCAGTAGTAGATCTGTTGCACATCCAGTGGCACCACCATCCCTCATTCGGGAAATGCACTAGACGATGGCGGAATAAATTGCTTCAAGCTGAGTACTCAGGGCAAGAATCCACTACCTTCAGCTTGTCAATAAGCTACACTTGGGAAATGGTGAAAGAAAAGAGAGATTAAAGAATAGAGAGATGTATGTTGAGAGAAATATGAGAAAAGGGTTTTGAGAGAAAAATAGAGCATGAGTGCTGAGTGATGTGAGAAACACATATGAGAAAGGTGAGAAACATTACATGAAAAAGTAGTGGACTCCTTGTGAATCTGGTAGTCTTCGGCCAATGAAAGGCGTCTAAGCCCATTAAAGTCTCGGCCAGCACCAAGCCAATGCAACTTTTGCTTTCTTTCAAACCTTGAGCCACTTCGAACAACTAAATGCTTGACCCGTCAAAACTAGGGACAAGAAAGAAATGAGCCAGCATACACAAGTAGAGGGCATGCTGCAAAAAACCTCGCTAGAGAAGGTCGGCTCTATCACCAACATCAGAAAAGCAATGAATCAGGCTGTGAATATCCAGCTCTCCATTGTGAACCAAAGATCGAGTCTCATTTAGATCGAGTCCACATATCTGTCCCAAAGCTTGGATGTGGCCAAAACGAGGTTGAATTGTGATTTTTTCAACGGGCAGGATTCCATTAATGCTTGAAATTCTTCAATTGTCAGGCATATCTCTTGTCTCCCGAAGCTGAAGACATGTGTAATCGGGTTCCAGCATCGTGGTGTGATATGAAGGAACGGAATACAAAGTGGAGTTTGGCTGAACGAAAAAAGTGCATTTATGCCGAAACCCCAGAAATTTACCTTTTCTGAGCCGTCCAAAGTCGCAATCCAATCCAAGAGCTTTTCGGCAAAAAATAGCTCCATTTGTGAGGAAAATGCAGCTGAAATGAAGTTCTGGAGCAGAAATCACGAAGTTCAACCTTTTGTAAAAGATAAGGCAGTGAGTGGAAGCCAGCTGTCAATAATCTGGAGGTTCTGGCAGGCCACCTCTTATGGCTGGCATGCCACCTCCAGTGGCCGGCAACCCTTCTTCTCAACCTTGTTATCCACTTTTGTGATGAACCATGTTGAAAGTATGTGTTTTGTTCTGCCCTTCGTTTGTTTTAAGGTCTTGTTTTGAGCCATTTTGGTTTTAGCAAGCTTGTTAAGTTGTTTTTGAGTTGTGTTGTTTTATTTATCAAGTTGTTATTTTTGTTTATCGAGTTGTATGTTGCATTTTGTGTTTTGTTTGTTGGTTGGTTCATTACCCGATTAAGAACGTCGTGCCAATACAAGTCATTTTCAAATTCGATTTCATGTCCATTTTCATGCAAAATATAATACTCATGATGCAAAAATAACAACACTTTTTATAAAAACTGCGAGGTTTTATTCCTATCATGTTTTTTACAAAAAGGGGAGTGCAAGTTTTAGAGCAAAATAAAACATGTCTAAAGCTATACAATGTGCTAATACTATAAACAAAGGAAACTAAGCAAAAAATAAAAAATCAACACTAGTCGCCTTAGGCTCAAGAGGCCCTCTTCGTCCTCTTCCTCGAAGGAGAGGACTCTGGGGCACTATCTCCACGACCTAGTACGTTGCCTTGGAAAGCTCCAGTACTGTTCATAAAGAAGAAGAATGGTACCATGAGATTGTGTATCAATTATCGAGAATTGAACAAGGTCACCATCAAGAATCGGTACCCCTTGCCACGAATTGATGACTTGTTCAATCAACTTCAAGGCGCCCAAGTATTCTCAAAAATTGATTTGTGTTCCGGCTATCATCAACTAAAAGTTAAAATAGAAAGCATCGAAAAAATTACCTTCAAAACATGTTACGGGCACTACGAGTTCCTCGTCATGCCATTTAGCCTCACAAATGCTCCAGCAGCCTTTATGGACCTCATGAATCTGGTGTTCAAACCCTATCTTGACGAGTTCATCATTATTTTCATTGACGACATTTTTATTTACTCCAAATCACTAGAAGATCATGAACACCACTTGCGAAGAGTTCTACAAACACTACGTGATCACAAACTTTATGCCAAGTTAGAAAAATGCAAATTTTGGATCACTAGTGTACACTTCCTCGGTCACGTCATTAACAAGGATGACATTTCAGTTGACCCTCAAAAAGTTATAGCAATCATGGATTGGCCACAACCTACTAACACGTCTGAGATTTGAAGCTTCTTGGGTCTAGCCGGCTATTACCGACGCTTCATGCAAGATTTCTCAAAGATAGCATCACCCTTGACCCAGCTAACTCAGAAAAACACACCCTTTGAATGGACTAACAAGCAGGAACGTTGCTTCCAAGAGTTGAAAAATAGACTTGTGACAGCTCCTATGCTAGCACTCCTTACGGGAATGGAAGGGTTCATGATTTATAGCAATACCTCATACAATGGTTTGGGTTGCGTCCTTATGCAAAATGGAAAAGTCATTGCATATGCCTCACGGCAACTAAAGACTCTTGAGAAGAACTACCCAATTATGATCTAGAATTAGCTGTGGTAATCTTCGCCCTCAAAATCTGGCGTCATTATCTCTACAAAGTAACCTGGGAAATTTACATAGATCACAAGAGTCTTAAATATCTGTTTACACCAAAAGAACTGAATATGAGACAACAACAATGACTAGAATTTATGAAGGACTACGATGTAGAGATCCATCACCATCCAGGCAAAGCTAATATGGTAGCAGACGCGTTGAATCGAAAGACTACCAGAAGTTTGGCATATTCCCTCTTCTCCCGCAAGATCAATGAATTGCTCGCCAACATAATCGTGGAACCCGCATTGATTGAAGAAATTAGAGCACGCCAATACAAAGATAACCTTTTAAAGAAAAAATATGAGGAGCAAAGAAATACGCCCGATCCTGACTTCATTATAAGCAATGGGATGCTAAAATTTTGAAATCAAATTTGCGTACTAGACATTTCAGCGCTTAAGAAGAAAATATTGGTGGAAGCTTATAGCTCGAGGTTTGCAATCCACCCTGGTAATACAAAGATGTACCACGGCCTAAAGGAACACTATTGGTGGACAGGAATGAAAAGAGACATAGTAAGCCACGTCTCCAAATGCCTGTATTGTCAACAGATTAAAGCAGAACATCAGAGACCTATAAGAATGCTGGAACCACTCCCTATTCCTGAATGGAAATGGAAACACATTACTATGGACTTTGTGGTTTGGCTACCACAGTCAGTTGCGAAGAATGATGTAATATAGGTTATAGTAGACCGATTGATGAAGTCGGCACATTTTTTGCCAATCAAAATCACGTACTCCCTTAATAAGTTTGCCACTCTATACATCAAGGAAATCATTCGATTTCATGGTACCACAGTTTCAATCGTGTCTGATTGAGACCCACGATTCGTGTCTTACTTCTGGAACAAATTGCAAGAAGCCTTAGGAACAACTATGAAGTTTAACACTGCCTATCACCCGTAAACTAATGGACAATCTGAAAGAACAATCCAAACCTCGGAAGACATGTTATGTGTGTGCGTGCTAGACCTTAAAGGTAACTGAGATGAGCACCTACCTTTAGTGGAATTCACCTATAATAACAGTTACCAAGCAAGCATTAGAATGGTACTGTATGAAACACTGTATGAAAGGAGGTGTCGATCACTTCTGTGTTGGGCGGAAGTAAAAGACAGGAGGTTGATAGGCCCTGAAATCATGCAAATAACAAGTGATAAAATTCAACTCATCCAATAACGAATTCGCACTGCCCAGAGTCGCTAGAAAAGCTTTGCAGATACACGGAGACGAGACTTGGAATTTCAAATAGGGGATCATGTGTTCCTAAAGATCTCACCAACAAGAGGGGTTACTTGATTTGGAAAGCGAGGAAAGTTAACCCACGTTACAATGGGCCATTCAAGATACTAGAAAGGATTGGTCCTCTGGCATATCGCCTTACACTAGCACATGAACGGTCCAATGTCCATAATGTGTTTCACATTTCAATGCTTCGATGGTATCTTCAAGATCCAGAACATGTTATTGATTGTGAGGACCTGGATGTTCAAGAAGATCTCTCTTATGAAGAACAACCAGTACAGATTCTCGATCGTCATGATCAGGTTCTCCGAAACAAGACTATACCTCTTGTGAAAGTCTTTGAAGAAATCATCGTGTCGAAGAAGCAACCTGGGAAGCCAAAAATCAAATGCGGGCCAAATACCCACATCTTTTCGAAAACCAAGGTACGTCAAGTTTGGGGACAAACTTCTATTTAGGAGAGGAGAAATGTGACACCCCAAATGCTGAATTAAAGTAAATAAAATTTTGAACTTATAAATGTATATGATAAAATGTATTTTAATTTCAAATTAGGAGTTATTGTGCAATTATTCTATTAACTAGGGTCAATGTAGAATTAAGGCAATAATTGCTGTAGATAAGCTTGAAAAAAAGAAGAAGAAGGATCAAGATGCTTATCCTTACGGATAGACATGCAGCAAAGAAAAGGCCACATGGTGATACCACATGGTTCCTTTGGGGGAGGGGGGGGGAGGTAAATGGATTAGAGGCTGGGAAGCACCTATAATAGGGTGTTTTGAGTAGGAAGAAAGGAGCAAGGGAGGTGTGGTCCGTCAGCAAAAAGGGGGAATTTCAGTAAACAGAGAAGTAAACGTAAAGGATTAATATTAAGGTGAGTTATATTATATCTTGAGTCACCATAAAATATTTTATGTATATCTTGAGTTACCACAATTTATTTTATGCAATTTATATTTTATACATTAGATTAATATTTCAATTACGTTAATTATTTTCTGAACTTTATTTGTTTAAATTGAAATCCATAGATATGATTGTTTAAATTTTAGAAGTTATTTGACAATTTTTATATAAATATTTATTTTTGGTAAGTACCACCACAGGAGTCCCATGCTTTGGGGGACTTAAATTATCATTAGCCTATGATTGGCCACTTTGTTGCTTTTTATTTGTCATGGATCCATTGACTTCTATTCTAATTGTCACTCCAGTGACCTTTGTTCTGTTCTGTTTTATACCGTGGTTATGGTTATTTACCTACATAATTTTTGAATTTCAGTTTTTGCCACTTGAATAATTTGTTTATTCAAATTAAGTTACATTTAATGTTTTAATTTAAACACCTATCCATGATTATTTTGTACCCCTACACTCTTGGTATAATATCTCTCACTCTGCTATGTGCTTATAGTTGTTACCCCTTTCAGATGATGAAATATAATGACCTTATATAGTGGACCAGCGCTGAACTTGCTGCCAACATTTTTATTTTTCCTTTTCTTACTTTTTCTTCCTTTTATTGTCGTTTACTGAATAATAAAAGCCGATGGATGAATTTTCTTTTTATTTAAATAGTAGGATAATTGATGAAGTTAATTATCTATTTAATTATTTCCTTACTTTTATTTCACTTCTGCTTGCGCCACTTAATTTGTTCAATCAGAATTAATAAGTTGTGATTCCAGCCCTAAGCATCTGGGGGTTGGGTCGTGACACATTCTAATGGTTGTGTGCCTTCTTCCCTTCATTAGGCTTTAATTTTCTTAATAGTAGAAGGCCAGGAAGGGCAAGCCATAGAGGTGTTCTGGGCAGAGGCAAATCCATTTAAGGTTGATATTCACAATGTGGAGGCTATGCTTTATGCAGAAGAATTCAACCCTGCTGTGCTATAAAATGAAGAGTTGAAATCAAGGGGGATTGGACTAACCTATGGTCAATTCCAAAAGTTTGTTGAGGAAGGGTTTCGACAGATGAGCCAGGAAGTGGCCAAGCCAAGTGTCTTGTAGACCAAGCCTGTAGATGAGGTGCTAATTGAAGACATTACCAATGAAAATGAAGAAAAGTGAGAGTGAATTTGATTATGATGTAATTAAAAGTACGCTTGTTAGACTTTTTATTTCTTTTTTGAGAGAAGGTTAGGTGGTATGTTGCCCCATTATTTTTGGACAGAATGTGTGGTAGATGATAGCCCTCTAGGCTATACAAAGATGTAGTATGAAAATCTGAAGGCAGCTCCTGCAAAGCTTGATGATCTCAAGGCTGATGTGCAGGACCTTTTAGAGGAGTTTAATCTAGGAGATGAGGCCTGTAAGAGGCCTATTTATGTAAATGCTTTGTTATCTAATGAACATAAAATCAAGCTAATTGGCTTGATTTTAGATTATTCTGATTGTTTTGCTTGGACTTATGATGAGATGCCAGGATTAGATAGGTCCTTGGTTGAACATAAACTTCCAATAAAGTCAAACTATGTGCCTCATAAACAACCTCCCAGGAGAATGACAAATGAAGTCACTTTTATGGTGAAAGATGAAATTAAAAGACTTCTAAAAGCTGGTTTCATTAGAACAACCAGGTATGTGGAGTGGCTGTCAAATATAGTTCTAGTTCTTAAGAAAAATGGCAAGATTAGAGTATCTATTGATTTCAGGAATTTGAATATGGCCACACCTAAAGATGAGTATCACATGCCAGTTGCAGACTTGTTAGTAGATTCAGCTACAAAGCATAAATTTTGTCATTTATGGATGGCCATACTGGGTATAATCAAATCTTTCTTAATCTAGATTATGTTTATATGACTGCATTTAGGTGCTCGAGGGCTCTAGGAACCTTTGAGTGGGTAGTAATTCCTTTTGGGCTTAAGAATGTAGGGGCCACTTATTAGAGGGCTATGAATTTTATTTTTCATGATCTGATTGGGAAATTTTTAGAGGTGTATATTGATGATGTGGCAATTAAGTCTGATAAATTTGAGGAGCATTTGGACCATCTTCGATAGGTGTTTCCAAGAATGAGGAAATACCAGTTAAAGATGAACCCCTTTAAGTGTGCTTTTGCGGTGTATGTAGGTAAGTTTTTAGGTTTTTTGGTCCACCAGAAAGGAATAGAGGTGGACACAAATAAGGCTAAAGCTATTAAAGCAGCCCAACCCCCATCTA
Source organism: Camellia sinensis (assembly GCF_055761805.1). NCBI lineage: Eukaryota > Viridiplantae > Streptophyta > Magnoliopsida > Ericales > Theaceae > Camellia > Camellia sinensis. The sequence continues at coordinate 60,841,433 of NC_138970.1, forward strand.
ATAAGAAAGAGTTGTAAAGTTTCCTTGGGCAGATAAATTTTTTAAGGAGATTCATTGCCAATTTGGCAGGGAAAACTTTAGTTTTTTCTCCTTTGTTAAAATTAAGGTCTGATAAAGATTTTAGATGAGAAGTGAGCATCAAAAGTCATTTGATACAATTAAAGACTACTTGTCTAAACCTCCAGTTTTGATACCACCTATTAAAGGGAAACCATTAAAGCTATATATTTCAGCAGGAGAACAGTCGATTGGTTGTTTATTGGCTCAGGATAATGAGGAGGGTTATGAGTAGGCTGTGTATTACTTAAGTAGAAATTGAATAAGGTAGAGACTAGGTACATCTTTGTTGAAAAGTTGTGTTTGGCCTTGTATTTTGCAACCATCAAATTGAGGCATTACATGCTACCTATAGATGTTAATGTGATTGCTCAGATTGATGTAATAAAATATAGGTTGTCAAGGCTAGTTTTGAGAGGAAGACAAGGAAAATGGTTATTGGTCTTAATTGAATATTGCTTCAAGTATATATCTCAAAAAGACATTAGCAGATTTTTTGGCTAAGCACCCATGTAGCCCTGTCGAGGTAGATTTATACGAAGTATTCTCAGTTGAAAGAAAGCCATGGAGATTAAGGTTTGGTGGCTCAAAGACTGAAGAGGATGTTGGTGCCGGAGTGGTGTTGGTTTCACCCCAAGGACAGATGTTTCAGTCCTCTTACCAGTTAGATGAGACTCATGTATTGTCAGCTAATCAGGCAGAGTATGAAGCCTTAATTATTGGTTTGGAGTTGGCAAGGACTCTGAGAATTCCATACTTGAAAGTGTTTGGGGATTCACAGTTGGTGATAAGACAGGTGATAGGCCAATATAGATGCAACAGTGCAGTGCTAGGAGAGTATTTAGAGCAAGTATTGCAACTGGTCAAAGGTTTTGAGACAGTAGAGTTTGAACACATGCTTAGACTTGAGAATAAAGAGGCCAATAAGATGGCCCACGCAACCTCTAGTTTGAGAATTCCAAATGGTTTCCAGGAAAGAATAGTTAGGATTCAGAAAAGAACAATGCCTTGTGTTAGGTGTCAACAGTTGCAAGGCTTGTCAATATTGACTTTGGAAGTGTTAGAGGATAATTGGAGGTCACCTTTGATCAAGTATTTGAGTGATCCAGAAGCAAAAGTAAATAGAAGGATAAAATATCAACCTATGAATTATGTCATTATGGGAGATGGCTTGTTCAGAAGAAACCAAGATAGGTTGACATTGTTATGTATTAGAGGGTTAGAATAGATGTAAGTCATGGCAGAAGTCCATGAGGGCATATTTGATGCTCACTAAGCAGGTGAGAAGATGAGGTGGTTGATCAAAAGGCATAGGTATTTTTGGCCCTCTATTAGGAAAGATTGTATTGATTATGCAAAGGGGTGCCAGTAGTGCTAAAAGCATGATAGTGTGCAAAAAGTGCCAGCTAGAGACTTGCACTCAATTGTCAAACATTGGCCATTTAGAGGTTGGGCAATAGATTTGATTGGCCAGATATTTCCTTCATCATCAAAACAACATGCATGCATATTAGTGGCCACTGATTATTTTACTAAGTGGGTAGAAGCAGTCCCATTGAAGGCAGTAAATTAATCTCATGTGATTGGTTTTATCAAGAAGCACATAGTGCATAGGTTTGGCCTGCCGTAAACAATTACTGTCGATCAAGGGACAGTGTTCAATGGTGATGAAGTAATGGAGTTCGCCAAAGAGTATGGCATTCAGATGATGAACTCAACTCATGCTCAGGCAAATGGGCAAGCAGAGTCATCAAACAAGACAATCAAAGCGACACTAAGTAAAGTAATAGAGGACAACCCAAGGGATTGGCATGAGTTATTATCTGAGGTGTTGTGAGCTTACAGGAATTCAAAGAGGGATAACATTCCAGCTTCTCCTTATGAATTAGTGTACGGTCATGCTGCAGTTTTACCCTTAAAAGTGACAGTAAAGTCTAGTAGGGTGGCTAAACATTATGACATTCCTGTCGATGAGTATGTAGAGGCCATGTTTATGGAATTGCAGAATGTAGAGTACAGGAGGATTGATGCCTTTGATTGTATGATGGCTCAGAAAAAGAAGGACGAGAAAGTTTATAATAAGAAGGTTAAGTTGAAACTCTTTGGGGAATGTGATTTGGTGTGGAAACCATCTTGCCATTAGGGACAAAAGATTATGAGTTTGGCAAGTAGTCACTAAATTAGGAAGGCCCTTTTAGGATCCTGTAGCAACCCTAACTTTTCGTAAGTCATTATTTATTATTACTTTATTTTATTTTTGGCATCATTAATTACGTGGCTACATGAGAATTTAATGTGGTATTTAATTGATTTAATGTGTTATTTAATTAATATAATGTGATATTTAATTAAATATAATTAATTTGAATATTTATATATATTTTTTATATTATATATATAAGGTGTTATATATATATTGATCTTATATTTAAATTTATATATGTTATCTTTATGTGTATTTATATAATATTATATAAATGTCTATTAGGTTGCATTAAAGAGAAAAAAAGAAAGAAAAGAGAGAGTAGCCGAGTGTGAGAGAAAGCCGAGAGAGAGAGAGAGAGAGAGAGAGAGAGAGAGAGAGAGAGAGAGGGGGGGGGGACTGTGTGATCATCAAAGAAAACTAAAGAGTGTTATGTGCTTCATCCAAGAAAGCCTAGAGCGAGTGAGGTGTTGAAAAAAAAAAGATTAGGGTTTTATTTTGGTGGCTCTATTAATTCTTCAAATGATTATTTGATCTTCAAAAAAATATTGTGAGTGCAAAACGCAATTTCCTTGATTTATGTTTATTTTGTTGTTTTTATTTATTTGATGTTGGTTTGATATTGTATTTGTATGAAGATGATGCATTGATTTCAATTATTTTGATTAGTTGTGTATGCAAGGTTTAGGGTTTTTTTTTTATGTATTTATTTTATGGTTGTAATCACACTCATGGTTATATGAAATTAAAATAAACTTAGAATCCATAGATATTGATTAGATGATGGATTGATTCGTTGTTTTTATTTATTTATTTTTATTTGTTTGATGTTCGTTTGATTTTGTATTTTTATGTAGATGATAGATTGATTTTAATTATTTTGATTAGTTGTGTATGCCAGGTTTACGGTTTTTATATGTATTTATTTTATGGTTGTAATCACACTTATGAATCTATGAAATTAAAATAAACTTGGAACCCATAGATAAATTCCTTATACTCCACCATGACTCCATGGATTGTTGTTTTATTTGAGTGATGGTGAGAAAGAGTGTATAAGAAAAAAAAAGTGAGGATTATGAGATTTATTTAAATGTCTTAGGCTTGGCATTGTTATGTTTGTTCTCATGAGTAGATGAGAGATTGTGTATATATATATATTGTTGCCTCGTTCTCATGAGTAGACGAGTGCTTTGATTTACGCGCGTACGTATATGCTAACCATCCGAGGAGTGTGGGTTAAACTCGGGACGATATCCCAGTGCAAGTTTGGCTTCGGAGCGGTGTTAGGTATACGGGAGGCACATGGGATATATGTGTAGGCCGGAAGTGGAGCCTGGTGGAGTTAAGGTACAAAGAATTTAATTATGAGTTTATTAGTATAGTGTGAATTGTATTGATTTGTACATGTTGAAAAATAGTAAACAACCTCAATAAATTACGAAATTTGGGTAGAGGCATGTATATGTAATTCTAGACAACTTTTGTATTTAACTTTGTACTAAAAATATCGATTAGAACTTGTAATCAGATGATCTTGATTATAGTGGTTTTTATTCATTTTAGTAATACAGCTTTTAGAAAAAATCATCTCACAGCAGTTTCTTTTCGTTTTCAGCTTTAGATTTTTCGATCGAATTTCGTTTAGGATTTTCTATTAAGTTTTTCTATCAACCTATTCAGTTTCTACTAAATTCGTCCGTGTAGCCTTTTATAAAATTTGATTATGTACAACTTTTGTTCTTTGAGTTTTGGTCAATTTGAAATATTTAAACATGAAACGGTGCATTTTTATACTTCTTCAGCAAGTTACTTATGATTGAATTATACTAGCTTTATTTTTTTTGCAGAATGGTGGGTCTAACTAAATTTTTATGCAGGGTTGACCCACCATATTTTTATTTTTATTTTGTTTATTTTATACTCAATTTATATCTCGTTATGTACGGGCAAGAAACTAAGTGCCACCGTATCTCGGGAAACTACCCATTCGTCTCGGTGCGGATGGAACTATTTGTCTTGTCCCGTAACAAGAATTAAAAGTATTTTTGTTTGTATCTGGTAGACACGTGGGTGTTAAATCTTGTACTCATACCAATATACCTGTATCCTGAGCCGTTTTGTCTCTTGGTATCTCGGGTGTGTTCTGTTTGAGCGCAGCCGAGCTTCCTTTGTAGGATTAGTTGGGACTTTGGCGGTGAAGAGAAATAACTATAGTTGTTGGACATGTCATTTGGACTTCTTTTGTTTTCTTGAGCTTAGAGTTGATATTAGTTTATGTATTTATTATTTTTTTTATGACTTTGGTATTTTGATAATTTGGCATGGTTTATAACTTTACATTATTTAAGTTATTTTGACTATTTATTGTTACTTTAATGTTAGAGGTATTGGTTAGTTATGAAATTATGGTGGATGATTTGGTTGGCGTTTTGTTAGTTAGTTTGTTTGTTTGTTTTTTTTTTTTTTTTCCTTATAATCTTTTGAGGATAGAAATTTACTTAAACCTTTTGAAGACGTGAACGTTTAGATTTTGTTTCACCCATAAGATTTGGATGATGAAATATTGATTGGGGTTTAGTCCTAATTTAATATTTAACTGTCCAAATTTTGGGGCGTGACAGATCCATAAGGTCCTTAAGGGAGGTGAATATCAACTGGAGTCTTTGGAGGGGCAGTCACATAAGAGGAATATAAATGGGAAATATCTAAAGAAATATTATCCAACCATGTGGGAGACTTTCAAGGGAAGTTGATAAATACATACAAAGCAAAACATTTCATACAAGACAGAAAATTTGTACAAGAATTACTTAGTACAACAAGCCATACAAAACAAAGTAGTGATATTCATTAAAAGGAAAGTTTATACAGGAGTGTTCCTAGTTAAAAAGACTCAAATGAAAAAATCTAAGTTTTTATTTATTATTTTTTGGGCCCAAGGAGGTAAGTTTTCAATCCAGGTCCAAGTTTGGCCCAAATAAGTAGGTTTGTTTAAGTTAAAAACATTCTTAGTCATTTAACTTAAACAAAGGGGGCATTGTTTGCACCCATTTTTGTCAAGCTCTGTCGATAGGTGGTCCAGTCAATTGAGGACATATGACCAAGTCCAGAGTGGATGCGTAGCATCAAAAGACAATGGCCATCAATTGGAAGTGGGCTTTGCCCATGGGTTACATTAGATGGTGGAGTAGTTACTAGCAGTGATCATGGACTTAGTGGACAGTCCTTCAAGAGGAAGCATGAACAAAGTGGGAGTCTTTCTCTGTCGATGGGAGGTTAGAAGGGCTTGTAGGCACGTGATAACTTAAAGAAGGGGCATTTCGACAGACAAAAGTGAAGGTCTAATGTGATTAAAAGGCCTAGAAGCCAGGAAGCAGTTACAGTAGTTACACAGTAGCAGTTGCAGAGTGAGGAGATCATTGGGGTGTGGGAAATAAGAAGTATAAAGGCCACAAATTTGCACAAAGAGTATAGCGATCCCGGGTTTACCCTTGTTGTATAGTGATCCGGACACGTGTCTGTGGATGTTGGTAGTTGTTTATTATCTTGTTTGCATCCTTTCTTACTTTGTATCTGAGTTATAGGATGTGTTGAGCGGGTTTGTTACAGGTTGGTTGAGTTTAGAAACCAAAACTAGTTGCCCAGATTTTTGGCCTGTACGCTCGAGCAGAGGTGTTGGCGCTCGAGCGTAGATTACACCCATTCAGTATTTTTTTCCTGTGCAGCGTTGTACGCTCGAGCGTGGTATTGGCCGCTCGAGCGGGGTTGTCTGAGTGCCGCTTGAGCGTAGGGTTGGGAGCTCGAGCGGAGGCCTGGTTCTGCAAAAGTGCTGGGCGAGTGCATTCTGCGCTCGAGCGAGAGGTTGGCCGCTCGAGCGGAAGTCTGTGAGTGGCCGCTCGAGCGGGGTGTTTTACGCTCGAGCGGAGACCTGGGTTAAAGTCCCGAATTTGTGACTCTTTAAATCACTTTTTCACTTTCTCTTCTCTCTCTTACTTTTCCAAAATCACCATTGTTGAGCCTCTCACTCTAGACTCTACCTTCTCTCTAGGTTTTGATCTAGTAGGAGTGATTTACTCACCTTTGGCCTTTACAAAAAAGTTGTTGATCGTCGAGGGCTTCATTTTAATCTGAAAATCTCGGGTTTTGGAGCACGTTGGGTTTTGTCGTCTTCTCCTTTGGGACTCCGAATTTGAGGTAGGGATAACCTACTCCTCTCTATGGGTTTTGTCTTTAAATTTTGGTATTTTGAGATGTTGGGCTTGGTTTGGTAATTTTGTGAAAGTTTGGGGCTTTTGTGTAATTTTACAAAAGTTGGGGTTTTATTCATAATAAACCTAGATGCATGTTTGGCATAGAAAAAAATGGAATGATTGTTGAATCATTGATGAAAATGGGACCTAAGGGTTGAAATAGTAATTATGGAAAATGGCCTAATTACATTGTTTAATTAATTGGGATAATTAATTGGTGAGAAATGAGGAAATGAAATGTTGATTGAATATCCATTTGTGCATTTATTTTCTGTTTTAGAAATAACTGCTTTGGGCTATCGGTGGAGGATAGTCGAGATTGTTGTAGACAATGCATGATGATTAGGTAAACGGAAACTAATCAATGGAATGTGTCATGGAACTTGACGGTTGATAGAATACATTAATTGTGTGTATTGTGTGATTGTATATAGAACCAATGTGTTTATATACGTTATGTGTAGAGGAGGAGATAGGGGATGTACTCCGCGGTTTAGGGGAAGATAGGGGATGTACCTCTAAACCGGATAGGTATTGGGAGGAGATAGGGGATGAACTCCGTAGACAGAGCTCATATGCTTGTCTAGAGAAGTGAAGATAGAGCTCATATGCTTATCTTTGTGAAGTGTGGATACAGCTTGTATGCTTATCTGTGGATATTGTTGATATACATATCTGTTGTAGAATGTGGATACAGCTTGTATGCTTATCTGTGGATATTGTTGATATACATATCTGTTGAAAAAGGGAAAATGAAAAGTAAATGGGACTTGTAAGTCGTTGACATAAATATGTAATTTATGTGATTGTATCAGTGTTGACCAACTATCAATTGCTAGTGTTTTAGTCATTGTCCATGGTTGGTTTAGTGTATTTCTACTGGGCTGTGGCTCACCCTATATGGGAATATCATTTTCAGGTACAGGAAGCATGCCACCTCCAAGGACATAGCTGGGAGGCTAGTGGCGGGCATAGTTTTGTCGTTTTACTTTTGATGTATTATATGTAACTTCAAGCCAAGGGCTTAATGTGTAAACGAGTTAGAACTCTTTGTTGTAACCAAGTGTTAACTTGGAAAGCTGTAAGCCCGTAGGGCATTTTGTTATGAGGTTAACATGTAACATTTAATTAACGGAACTCTAATGAATATAAGAGTGTGGTTAATTTATATGTAAATGCATGTCTTATCTGATGGGTTTATTGTTAATATTTTGAGGGCGTTACAACTTGGTATCAGAGCGTACCGGGTTCGAATACTTTGGGTACGTAGGAAGTGATTAGGATCACAATGGGTTTGTCTCGCTTGATAGAGACGTAGATGTAGTACCATATGCTATGTGTTTATTTGATAACATGCTTATGTGACTATGTGGGTATGGGATTTAATTTCTAGGATGTTGAGTGGATCCTTGAGTTTCTGGGAGTCTTGTTGGAAAAGCACTTGATCAATGCTATTTCTAACCGGAACTCTAGTAACGTCTCGGGACTATCATTATCCGGAAATGAAATTCGTAAGTGCTTATGTGTTTATGTGCTTATGTGGAGTGAATTACAGTTGTCCATGCATTAGGACGTGAGTGTTTAGTTTTGGCACACTTATGAATGTGTTAACGTTCTGTGTTGCCTTTATTAGGATGTCAGGACGAGGAAGAGGTGCTAGACGTGGTAGACCTGCGAGGCGGGAAGTACCGTTACAGGGTGAGATTCCGGCAGTGCAGGAGGGGGTTGGGTAGGCCACTGTGGCTGAGCCAGTAGGTCAGCAGGCTATGGGTGCCTTGGCCAGAGAGTTAGCAGGAGCTTTGGGTATTCTTAGGGCTGAGAATCAGGCAGCTGAGGCAGGGCCTTCCTTCTTGAAGAGGGAGTTCTTTCGGTGTAATCCGGACGAGTTTATCGGGGATCCTAAAGAGCCGCTTAAGGCAGATGAATGGCTCGAACAGACAACGAAGACGTTTGAGATGCTTGGCATCGAGGACGGAGCACTGAAAGTGACCTTGGCATCCTTCCAACTGAAGGGAGATGCGGGTCAATGGTGGAAGTACGAGAAAGCTCGTGTTGGTGGTACTTGGGAGGCGTTTGTGAATGCCTTTCAGGAGAGGTTTTTATCAGCAGCAGCTAGGGAAAAGCTGAGGGATCAGTTTAGCCGGCTTAATCAGCAGGGCTTGTCAGTGGCCGAGTTTGAGGCTACTTTTACCAGTCTGTCTAGGTTTGCACCTGAACTGGTGGCGTCTGAGGAACGCCGTTGCTATGAGTTTGAGCGGAAGTTGAGGCGGGGCCTCAAGTTGAGAATTGGTGGGTCTTATATTCGAGAGTATAGACACCTAGTGGACGCTGCAGCTCATATGGAGCTTATGATGCAGGAGGAGGATGAGGGCCAGAGAGGCTCCAAGAGGAGCCAGGATAGTCAGGGTGATGGCAGGAGGCAGAGGGGTTCTAACCCTCAGCAGTCGCAGGGTAGTGTTGCTAGATCGACCTTCCCAGTGCCGAGTGCAGGCTCCGGGAGAGGTGGTCAGCGGGATTTCACCTGTTACAAGTGTGGCCAGCTGGGTCACAAGGTATCTGTTTGCCCGCAGAAGGGTGGGGGTCAGAAAGCTGCTTCTTCTTCAGCTAGACCGCAGAGTCAGAGTTTGGGCAGGGGGCAGCTCTTGACTTGTTATCAGTGTGGACAACCTGGGCACATGAAGAGGTTTTGCCCACAGTTGAGTGCCACTTCGGGAGCGTCTGGTTCTAGACAGACGCAGGGTTTTCAGCCAGCTCAGTCTGTGCAGGCCTCGAGGGCCAATCCGGGAGCTTCGTCATCCCAGTCTGTGCAGCAGTCTTTTGCTCCGAGAGGTGAGCAGGTAGACCAGGGGCCTACGGGGCGCGTGTATGCTGTTACTGCGCAGGATTTAGTACCAGCTCCATCAGTAGTGAGAGGTACTTTTCTGTTTTGCAACTCAGTTGCTAATGTGTTGATAGACACGGGTGCATCTCATTCTTTTGTATCTGCTGCATTTGCATCGGTTTTGGAATTGGAGTTAGCACAGTTAGCATCTCCTATTTGTGTGGTATCGCCTTTGGGCGGTGAGTTGATCCTGAAACAGGGGGTTAGAGGATGTGATATAGAGGTCGCCGATTATAGGCTTCCTTTTCCGTTTGTTGTCATGCCCATGAAGGGTTTTGATGTTATTTTGGGTATGGACTGGCTATCGTCATACCGGGCTGTTATTGATTGCTACCGCCAGAGGGTCACGTTATGTACCTTGAGCGGGGAGTGGTTCCATTTCTTGGGAGACCGGGTTGGTAGTGTTTTGCCACCGGGGTATGATTCGCGAGGGCGAAGTGAGCTTAGTGGTTTACTTGCTAGCTTTGAGAGTAGTGAGTGTAATGAGACCCAGGTTGTGTTACCGAGGGTGGTTTGTGAGTATTCGGATGTCTTTCCCGAAGATCTTGTTAGTTTGCCACCTCACCGAGAGATAGAGTTCTCTATTGATTTAGTGCCTGGTACGGCGCTGATTTCTATGGCACCATACCGTTTTGCTCCGGCAGAGTTGGTTGAGTTGAAAGTTCAGCTCCAGGAATTGCTCGATAAGGGCTTTGTTCGCCCTAGTGTTTCACCATGGGGAGCACCGGCCCTCTTTGTTAAAAAGAAAGATGGTGCCTTGAGATTGTGTATAGACTACCGGAAGTTGAATCGGGCTACGGTTAAAAATAAGTACCCTATGCCCCGTATAGATGATTTGTTTGACCAATTGAAGGGTTCCCGTTGTTTCTCTAAGATAGACTTGAGATCGGGTTACCATCAGTTGAGGGTCAGGGAAGAGGATATTCCGAAAACGGCATTCCGTATGCGGTATGGCCATTATGAGTTTCTGGTGATGCCATTTGGGCTTACCAATGCACCGGCAGTCTTTATGGACTTGATGAACCGGATTTTCCGGGAGTTCTTAGACCGATTTGTGGTTGTTTTCGTGGACGATATCCTTATCTATTCGTCTTCTGAGGAGGAGCACGAGGCACACTTGAGAGTGGTGCTTGAGTTACTTAGAGCCCATAGGCTGTATGCCAAGTTTGGGAAGTGTGAGTTCTGGCTGGGGGAAGTCAAATTCTTAGGCCACGTGGTATCCGGGGAAGGGGTGTCTGTTGATACATCCAAGGTTGAGGCAGTGCAAGATTGGGCACAGCCTAAGAGTGTGTTTGAGATCCGCAGTTTTTTGGGATTGGCTGGGTATTACCGTCGGTTTGTGAAAGATTTCTCCAGGTTAGCGTCACCGTTGACTAGACTGACTCGGAAGGGAGTCAAGTTTGTGTGGAGTGAGACTTGTGAAAAGTCGTTCCAAGAGTTGAAAGTTAGATTGACCACCGCTCCGGTGTTGATTATTCCGGAGAGAGGGTTGGGTTATGCGGTTTATTGTGATGCCTCACGAGAGGGTTTGGGCTGTGTGTTGATGCAAGAGGGGAAAGTGGTAGCTTATGGCTCACGTCAGTTGAAAATACACGAGAAGAATTACCCCACACACGACCTAGAGTTAGCAGCTGTGATCTTTGCCTTGAAAATCTGGAGGCACTACCTTTATGGTGAGAGGTTCGAGGTATTCTCGGATCATAAGAGTTTGAAGTATCTGTTTACATAGAAAGACTTGAATTTGAGGCAGAGGAGATGGATGGAGTTCATCGAGGATTATGATTTTGAGTTGCATTATCATCCGGGAAAGGCCAATGTTGTGGCCGATGCCCTTAGTAGGAAAACCATTAGTGACGTAGCTTGTATAGCCATCCGGGAATGGGAGATGTTGGGAGCACTTGGCGAGTTTGATTTGCTACTGGGCGAATCTGTCGAGGCTGCGGCCTTGTTTTCTGTTGTTGCGCAGCCTACACTTGTGATTAGAGTGTTAGAGGCACAGAGAGGTGACCTTGAGGTAGAATCCCTCCGAGAGAAGATCTCCAGTGGGAAAGTTGAGAAGGGTTTGACGGTGTATCCCGACCTGAGTGTGAGATACCGAAACCGTTTGTTTGTACCGGAGTCTTGCCGAGAGGAAGTACTCCGAGAGTTTCACCATTCGCGCCTTGCGGTGCATCCGGGAGGTACTAAGATGTATCAGGATTTGGGTCGCCAGTTTTGGTGGCGGGGTATGAAGAGAGATGTGGTTGTTTTCGTATCGAAGTGCCTTACTTGCCAGCAAGTGAAGGCCGAGCATCAGAGGCCAGCGGGTTTGTTGCAACCCTTGCCTATTGCCGAGTGGAAGTGAGAGCATGTCACTATGGACTTCGTTGTAGGTCTTCCGAGGACTCAGCGGGGTAGTGATGCTATTTGGGTGGTTGTAGACCGGTTGACTAAGTCGGCGCACTTTATTCCTATGCGCGTGAGAGATTCGGTAGATCATCTTGCCGATTTGTACATTCGGGATATAGTGAGATTGCACGGGGTCCCAGTGACGATCGTCTCAGATAGAGATCCTCGTTTTACTGCTAGGTTGTGGCAGAGTTTGCAGAGTGCCTTGGGCACTAAGTTGACCTTTAGTACGGCTTATCATCCTCAGACTGACGGGCAGTCCGAGCGTACTATCCAGATCCTCGAGGATATGCTTCGGGGTTGTGTCCTGGATTTCAGTAGGACGTGGGAGAGGCACTTACCATTGGTAGAGTTTGCCTACAACAACAGTTTTCAGTCTAGCATCGGTATGGCACCGTTTGAGGCCTTGTATGGCCGACCGTGTAGGTCTCCAGTTTGTTGGGCCGAGGTGGGTGATGCACCTTTGTTGGGTCCGGAGTTGGTTAGGGAGACGACGGAGAAAGTTGAGCTTATCCGTAGGAGGCTTGTTACAGCCCAGAGTCGACAAAAGAGTTATGCCGACCGTAGGAGGAGGCCTTTGGCGTTTGAGGTAGGTGATCATGTCTTTCTGAAAATATCACCTAGGCGAGGCCTGATGAGGTTTGGGAAGAGTGGGAAATTATCCCCTCGGTTTATTGGTCCTTTTGAGATCCTTGAGAAGATAGGTGAGGTTGCTTATCGGTTAGCCTTACCGCCGCAGTTGTCCGGAGTGCATGACGTGTTTCATGTGAGTATGCTTCGGAAGTATGAGCCAGATCCATCACATGTGCTGGATTGGAGCGATTTAGAGATAGATGAGGATGCCTCGTATGAGGAGAGACCGGTTCGGGTCTTGGACAGGCGGGATCAGGTCCTGCGTGGTAAGACCATTCCTTTGGTGAAAGTCTTGTGGAAACATCACGGAGTGGAGGAAGCCACTTGGGAACGTGAGTTGGAAGTCCGTGAGAAATATCCGGACTTGTTTGTTGATGTGTGATCTTGTATTTAAATTTTACATTATGTTGAACTTAAGAGCTTTTATATATGTCTTAAGTTGTAAAACATTGAGAATGTTTTGATTATTGGAAGCATGTTTTGGAACTTGCCTCATATGGTAGTTGGATGTAACACTATATATGTTGAATATATTGTTGACATTGGAAAGTTAGTGCATAATGTTAGTGCATGTTAATAATACATATGTTGTTTACATATTGTGATATGTCTCTTGTTAAAGGGATGGGATGACCGGTAATGGGTCGAATTGTTGAATGTTAAAATGTAACATTGTTTAAAATGGAGGAAAACTTGTTTTTGAAAACTTGTGTTTAATTTCGGGGACGAAATTCTTTAAGGGGGGGAGGTTATAGCGATCCCGGGTTTACCCTTGTTGTATAGTGATCCGGACACGTGTCTGTGGATGTTGGTAGTTGTTTATTATCTTGTTTGCATCCTTTCTTACTTTGTATCTGAGTTATAGGATGTGTTGAGCGGGTTTGTTACAGGTTGGTTGAGTTTAGAAACCAAAACTAGTTGCCCAGATTTTTGGCCTGTACGCTCGAGCGGAGGTGTTGGCGCTCGAGCGTAGATTACACCCATTCAGTATTTTTTTCCTGTGCAGCGTTGTACGCTCGAGCGTGGTATTGGCCGCTCGAGCGGGGTTGTCTGAGTGCCGCTTGAGCGTAGGGTTGGGAGCTCGAGCGGAGGCCTGGTTCTGCAAAAGTGCTGGGCGAGTGCATTCTGCGCTCGAGCGGGAGGTTGGCCGCTCGAGCGGAAGTCTGTGAGTGGCCGCTCGAGCGGGGTGTTTTACGCTCGAGCGGAGACCTGGGTTAAAGTCCCGAATTTGTGACTCTTTAAATCACTTTTTCACTTTCTCTTCTCTCTCTTACTTTTCCAAAATCACCATTGTTGAGCCTCTCACTCTAGACTCTACCTTCTCTCTAGGTTTTGATTTAGTAGGAGTGATTTACTCACCTTTGGCCTTTACAAAAAAGTTGTTGATCGTCGAGGGCTTCATTTTAATCTGAAAATCTCGGGTTTTGGAGCACGTTGGGTTTTGTCGTCTTCTCCTTTGGGACTCCGAATTTGAGGTAGGGATAACCTACTCCTCTCTATGGGTTTTGTCTTTAAATTTTGGTATTTTGAGATGTTGGGCTTGGTTTGGTAATTTTGTGAAAGTTTGGGGCTTTTGTGTAATTTTACAAAAGTTGGGGTTTTATTCATAATAAACCTAGATGCATGTTTGGCATAGAAAAAAATGGAATGATTGTTGAATCATTGATGAAAATGGGACCTAAGGGTTGAAATAGTAATTATGGAAAATGGCCTAATTACATTGTTTAATTAATTGGGATAATTAATTGGTGAGAAATGAGGAAATGAAATGTTGATTGAATATCCATTTGTGCATTTATTTTCTGTTTTAGAAATAACTGCTTTGGGCTATCGGTGGAGGATAGTCGAGATTGTTGTAGACAATGCATGATGATTAGGTAAACGGAAACTAATCAATGGAATGTGTCATGGAACTTGACGGTTGATAGAATACATTAATTGTGTGTATTGTGTGATTGTATATAGAACCAATGTGTTTATATACGTTATGTGTAGAGGAGGAGATAGGGGATGTACTCCGCGGTTTAGGGGAAGATAGGGGATGTACCTCTAAACCGGATAGGTATTGGGAGGAGATAGGGGATGAACTCCGTAGACAGAGCTCATATGCTTGTCTAGAGAAGTGAAGATAGAGCTCATATGCTTATCTTTGTGAAGTGTGGATACAGCTTGTATGCTTATCTGTGGATATTGTTGATATACATATCTGTTGTAGAATGTGGATACAGCTTGTATGCTTATCTGTGGATATTGTTGATATACATATCTGTTGAGAATGTGGATATAGCTTTTATGCTTATCTGAATGTGAGATATAGTTTTTATACATATCTGTGGAAATGATGATAGAGCTAGCATGCTTATCTGTTGAAAAAGGGAAAATGAAAAGTAAATGGGACTTGTAAGTCGTTGACATAAATATGTAATTTATGTGATTGTATCAGTGTTGACCAACTATCAATTGCTAATGTTTTAGTCATTGTCCATGGTTGGTTTAGTGTATTTCTACTGGGCTGTGGCTCACCCTATATGGGAATATCATTTTCAGGTACAGGAAGCATGCCACCTCCAAGGACATAGCTGGGAGGCTAGTGGCGGGCATAGTTTTGTCGTTTTACTTTTGATGTATTATATGTAACTTCAAGCCAAGGGCTTAATGTGTAAACGAGTTAGAACTCTTTGTTGTAACCAAGTGTTAACTTGGAAAGCTGTAAGCCCGTAGGGCATTTTGTTATGAGGTTAACATGTAATATTTAATTAACGGAACTCTAATGAATATAAGAGTGTGGTTAATTTATATGTAAATGCATGTCTTATCTGATGGGTTTATTGTTAATATTTTGAGGGCGTTACAAAGAGAGGACATAAAAAACAACACAAAGAACTAGTTTTAGACTTAGCATAATCTAGGAGTGGCTTTCTTAGTTTAGGAGTAGTTTCTTCTATAATTCATATCCTTATAAACTTTTGTGAACATTGCTGGTTTCATCTTGAAATCATCTTTAGTTTGCTTTGTTTACTTTGTTTGATCTTGTTAATTGTAACTTTTATTCCAAAGAAGTTCTTGTATTTTCAAGGCATTTGAATAAAAAAACACAGTCGCTTGATTGTTTTGTCAAAATTGTTGTTTAATTCCTGTTAATTGGGAGTTAGCATAATTTTTACTAACAAATGTACACAATTAAACACATCCTGTCGTTTTTATTTATTAGTGTATGTATGTGCCTAAAGGCATGGTGTAAATAAAATAAGTGAACAAAAATGAGAAAATGAAAAAAATAGGGAGGAAAATAAAAAATGGGAAAAAATAAATAAAAATGAAAGAGAGAGAAAATGTATGAGTGATCAAAAAAAAGAGGAAAAAAATGGTAAGTGAGTGGGGTAGGAGAGAGAATGCATGAGTGAAAAGAAAGGGAGGAAAAGAAGGTGGGTTGGTGGGAATTAAAGAAATTTTAATCCTAAGATGAATTTGGGAATTAATCTCAGCCATTGACACAAAATGTATCTTTCAGACATTTTGACACTTTTTCAAAAACAATCCTACTTTATTATATAAATTTATTTGTATATCGAGATAATTTTTTTTTCAAATATCATAATAATTAAATTTTAATTTTATATATGTAGAAAATAAGTATTTCTCAAATATAGTCCATATAAAATTGTTTATTATAATTGAAATTGAGTTTGTGTAGAATTTTATATGTAAATAGAAAAGGCATGTTGATGTGTTTTTTAAGCCTTTAGAATGTAAAAAGTAAGCCTTTAGAAATATGTCACAGAAGAAAGATAAAAACAATACTTTTATATAAGGTTGTTAAAATCGGAATCCTAGGTAGAATTGTTGGGAGAGACTTGTTGATCGGATTGTGGAATAGAATAAAAAATCGTAAGATTCTAATTTCAACGTAAAATAAAACGAAAAATTATCCATAATGATAATGTATCTTAAATAATTTTAAAATCATTAAAGAAAAATGATAAATTTGATATAATGCATCTTTTATGTCAACATAAATTGGAGGATATGTTTGGAGAAAGATGTTATAGTCAAATTTCCTATATAAATATACATATATACATATATGTAAGAAATAAATAATAAGATTTTTCTTGTAGGTTCGGAATTGTAATAGAATTGAGATCGTAGTGAGATTTTACATGATTTTATGACTAGGATTGTAGTCACTTTAAAATCCTATTGCAATTTGGATCGTTTACCTCAATTAGAATTGTAGGATCTTTACGATCCGGATCGGGACTTTGATAACCATGCTTATATATATATATATATATACTAGTGAAAACCGTGCTATGCACTGTATGTGAAAAAATTAATAAAATATTTTTATATAAAATAATATAAAAAGTTAGATTTTTGTATGTAAATTATGAAAACAAAAAAAATATTAAAACTTACAATTTGAATTTCACAATTTATGTATTAATTTTAAATTATCATAATTTCAATCATGTAACTTTCAATCTCCTTGTTAGAGTTGTAAACTCGAGTGAGTTTAACTCAAGCAACTCGAGTCAAGCTTGTAATTTTTTAAAAATTAGACAACATAATTTTTAATTTGATAAGGACCTATGTAAAATTTAAAAGTTTGAATAAATTTGAGTGGACTTGGGTAGAGATACCAAATAATCTAAGCAATCTAAACAAAATTGTATATATAAAATCATTTGCTAATTTATGTTTTAATAATAAGTAAGATTAATTAAAATTTTAATATTAATGAACAAAAACAAAAGCAATATACTTAAGTTTTTTCAATAGATTTTTTTTATTAGGTTTAAAAAAATACACTTTTTAGAAAGGGATCATTGAATAAGTTGATATTGAAAAAATTACATTTTATAATGGTATAAAATAAAAATATAATAAAATTAAATTTCTTACAAAATAAAAGTACATGGATAAACAAAAAGGTAAGAAGAAAATTTAGAATGGTATTCTCATTTTATCTGAAAATAATTTTAGATGACCAATAAATTATCACCTATAACTCTCATTTAAAAAAAAAAAGAAGAAGATATTTCACAAACCATCATTTTCAATCGAAAAATAACATTTATTTATATTTGTTTTAGCAAAAGTCACTTTTTAACAATTTGAGCCATAAAAAAAAATCATTTTTTTATTTTAGTTTGGTTAATTGACAATTGAAATTAAAAAAAAAAAAAAAAGGATTCACCATGTTTCACAAGTGCTAAAAAAAATCTAGATAAATAATAAGGAAAATATTTAAGATTCACAAAAAACACCCACAATTGTATCCACAGTAATGTAATATCATGTGTGTCAACTCTTGATTTGCAATACACTCAATAAGATGGGACCCAACTCCCTTGCCACATCATTGTGGTGAAAGTGTGAGTCTGTAGCATTGCGGAAATAATAAATTATCACGTGTAACTCCCATTTTTTTTTATTACAAAAAAAAATAAGTTTCACCAACCTTCACTTTTAATAGAAAAATAATGTTTATTTCTATTTAATTTTAGGAAAAGTCACTTCTTAACTATTTAAGCCAAAAAAAAATAATTTTTTTATTTTAATTTGTTAAATTGAAAATTGAGATTAAAAAAAAAAAAACAGAATCTACCATGTTTGGCCAGTATTAAAAAAATTATTCATTTTTTAAATATTTTTGTCGTTTGTTAAAAAAATATTAATTTAAAAAATTTATTTTTCAAGTCCTTGTAGTTTAGAAGGATATAACAAAAATTTATAAAATTTAAAACCAAAAATGACAAAAAAATAAAAATATGACTTTTAATAGCCATCAATAATTTAAACACGTATATTTAATAACATATTATGATACATTATTTTGACAGATGTGAATATTGATATAGCGATCCCGGTTGTCCCTTTACTGTTCTGTTGTCTTCCGGACTCGGTTTCGTGGAATTGGTAGTTGTATTTATCTTGTTGTCGTCCTTTAATTCCATTTGTGTGAGTTTTAGGATGTTTTGGATAGGGTTGTTACAGGTTGGTTAGGCCTTGGTTTCAATTCCTTGTTGCCCAGTTTTTAGGCATTCCGCTCGAGCGGGTCTTCTTGCTCTCGAGCGGGGATTGCACACCCCCAGTATTTCGTATCCCTGCAAAACTTCTGCAGGTGTGATTTTACGCTCGAGCGGGTTTCTTTACGCTCGAGCGGGTCTGTTAGCGCTCGAGCGGGTAGTACTTTTGGGTGTAAATTCTGGGAGGGGAAAATCTACGCTCGAGCGGACTAATTTTCGCGCTCGAGCGGATGTGCTTTATTCTTGTGTCTTGGCGCTTGAGCAAGCCTTCTTGAGCTCGAGCGTGTCCAGATTTTTGTTCTTGGCGCTCGAGCGTTGTGTTCTCCGCTCGAGCGGGAATGTCGTATATCAGTTGGCTGTGGGGCAGTTTTAAATCACTTTTTCTCATTCTTTTTCTCTCTTACTTTTTCGAAAAGGCCATTTGAGAGCTTCTCTCTCTAGAACCTTGCCTTCTCTCTAGGTATTGATCTAGTAGGAGTTGTTTCCTCACCTTTGACCCTTACAAAATAGTTGTTGATCATTGAGGGCTATCTTTTGATCCGAGAAACTCGTGGTTTGGAGCACTTTCGTTTTAACCATCTTCTTCGTTGGGTGTCATCTTTTGAGGTAGGGGTTCCTACTCACTCTTATGGTCTTTGACCTAGATTTTTAGTTGTTTTGACAGAGTGTTGAATTTGGGAAATTTTGGGACTTAGGGTTTCAAAATGTGATAAAAAGGGTTTTGTGATTTTGGACTCATAATATGTATTTTGGGTTTCAAAATGATGATATAGTTGTTGGTTGGTGATATTGGGACCTTTGAGTTGATATTAAGAGTCGGGGGTAAAAGCCCTAACTTGTTGTTTAAAATTAATTGATATAATTAATTTGGGAAGATTGTAGCTATATGGAGTTGAGTTGGAAATAATGAAATTGACTCATTATATGGTTGAATAGTGGAGTTAGATTTATTAATCGCTCACTTTTGAAAAACATTGATATTTTATCTGTTGGAGCTTTTATTATCTGTTTAGAAATAATTGCTTGGACTACCGGTAGAGGGTAGTTTTGATTGTTGTAGATAATGCATGATGATTAGGCAAACTAAAACTAATCAATTGGATATGTCATAGAGTATGACAGTTGACAGAATACATTGGTGTTATGTATTGATTGATTGCGTATATGACCTATGTGTATATACATTGTGTGTGTGGGAGGAGATAGGGGATGTACTCCACGGTTTAGGGGAAGATAGGGGATGGACCTCTAAACCAGATGTTGTTTGGGAGGAGATAGGGGATGGACTCCACTGATACAGCTCATATGCTTGTCAGATAATGTGTTGATACAGTTCATATGCTTATCTTTGGAAGTATTGATACAGCTCATATGCTTGTCATTGGAAGTGTTGATATAGCTAATATGCATATTTGTTGAAATGTGGATACAGCTTGTATGCTTATCTGTTGAGATGTTGATACAACTAATATGTTTATCTAATGTAAAATGGGAAATGTTTAATATGAGTCATTGTCTCATATAAGTGGTTGGCCAGGTTCTGAGCCATTGATGTAAATTGAGAAATTGACAAGAAATGAAAACTGAAATGAAACATGAACATAGTGGTCATGAAATGGAAATGGATTATGAATTGGTTTATGAAAATTGAACATTTATCAATTGCTAATGTCTTAGTCATTGCTCACACTGTGTTTAGCATATCTCTACTGGGCGTTGGCTCACCCTTTATGGGACATTATTTTCAGGTACAGGTAGTATGGTACCTCCAAGGACATAGCTTGGATGATGATGAAAGTTGAAGACTCTTTCTTTTGTTTATTTTGATATATTACATGTAAATTCAAGCCAAGGGCTTAATACGTATTGAGTTAGTACTCTTCTTTTTGTAACCAAGTGTTAACTTGGAAAGCTGTAAGCCCATAGGGCATTTGCTTTTGTTGTTAACATGTAATACAGTTGTAAGAATTACTCTAATGAATAGAAATTGTGGATTTCTTTTGTATCAATGCATGTCTAAAATGTTGGTTTAATGCTATTATTTTGAGGGCGTTACAATTGATATCGTTTTAATTGTAGTAACATAATGTAAAGAATAATTTAAATTTTAAATTTTATTTTGTAATTTAATAAAGGATGCATAAATTAAGAAATGAATATTGATCTTATTGAAATTATGGTAATATAATTTAAGGCAGAATCTAAATTAAAAATTTTATTTTAAAAATATAAAATTAATTTGTAAACCAATCATATTGTGACACATATTAAAAAAATTAAACAAAATCAAAAAAATGAGAAAAAATAATTGTAACTTTCAACTTTAATAAGATGACAACGTTCTACAATTATAATAATATATAGATATAGATATAGATTAATTAAATAAATTGGCCAATTGTTTTTTTTTTCTTTTTCTAATCGTTTGGGATGTAGGTTGGTTTTTTGGCTTGTTGGCTTTTTTAACCTGGACTAAAAAGTCTCGTTTAGGATAGGCTTTTTGGCTTTTTTGACTTTTGTGAGAGAAAAAAAATGATTATGGTTTGAATGTGATATTTTGTCTTATTGGGCTAAAAAACCTATTTTGTCTTTTTGTGGCTAAAATAGCGAAAAAGCCTAGCATGCCAAATGAGTTAGTAAATTGAAAAATCAACAATTTTGTGATAGAACTTTGAAACTCCCACAAACCTTTTAATTAAAAACCCTCTTTTTCTTAATACATATATAGATATATATGATATTGTTTGGTTTAATTTTTAGAATATGTTTTCTTGAAATATTTTTATAAAATTTAAAATTTAAAACATAAATTTCATTTGATATTATATTTTTTAAGGTAGAAATAATTTTTAAATTTTTTATAAAAAATAATATTTATTTTTATCAAATTAAATTATAATTTTTTGGAGATTTTCGTTGATAAATCCCATTTAGGAGTGTTTTAACACAAGAAGTCTATGAAGGAAATTTATATTCCACTTAGTCCCATATATTTATAGTTTTATTCCATATAATCTTTTTTCTTGTTTTACACTACTTTTTTAGACTATTATACCCTTAAATTTAATATTGTTATACATTACACAGAAAAAAATAAACACTATCATTATGTTTTGGTAGTTCCTCATGTTGGTTGTCATGCAGTTTCAATGTCGTTGTGAATTGATGTGTTGTGTGATTCTTGGTTGTGTTAGGGTTTCTCTTATGTTTGAAGAAGACAAATAGTGTGCTCTGTTTGTTTACATTGTTGCGAAGTCAAGCATTAATTAGAGGAGAGAAAGAGTAGTGCTCTGTTTGAAGAAGACGAATACTGTGCTTTGTTTGATTACATTGTCTTAAGGTTAGTATATAATGGATGCATGTCATTTGTGATTGGATTTATATGAAGGATTGTATGCTTTGTTCTTTACTTCCAACTTTATTTTCTGGAATTGATGGACATGGAAGTTTTATTTGATTGTATGGGGTTATGGGTTTTAGTTGGTTATGTGGTTGAGTTATGGCTCTATTTTTTTGAATGTGGTGAATATTCACATCACATTAAGAATGTGAATGTATATGAATGATTGTATGATCTGTTTCTTGCTTTCAACATCATTATCTAGATTAGATTTTGGTTGGCTGTATGGGGATATGGGTTTTGCCTGGTCATGTGTTTGAGTTATGTCTCTATTTTTTGAATGTGGTGAATATTCACATCACATGAACAATGTGAATGTTCATAAAGTGTTCGGTTTTGTTAGTATGTAATGGATGCATGTCATTTGTGATTAGATTTATATGAAGGATTGCATGCTCTGTTTTTTGCTTCCAACTTCATTTTTTGGAATTAATGGACATGCAAGTATTATTTGGTTGTATGGGATTATGGGTTTTGGCTAGTTATGTGGTTGAGTTATGGCTCTGTTTTTTTGAATGTGGTGAATATTCACATCGCATTATGAATGTGAATGTATATGAATGATTGTACGATCTGTTTCTTGGTTTCAACATCATTATCTATATTAGATTTTGGTTGGTTGTATGGGGATATGGGTTTTGCCTGGTCATGTGTTTAGTTATGTCTCTGTTTTTTGAATATGGTGAATATTCACATCGTATGAACAATGTGAATGTTCATAAAGTGTTCAGTTTTGTTAGTATGTAATGGATGCAAGTCATTTGTGATTGGATTTATATGAAGGATTGAATGCTCTATTTTTTGCTTCCAACTTCATTTTCTGGAATTAATGGACATGCAAGTTTTATTTGGTTATATGGGATTATGGGTTTTGGCTAGTTATGTAGTTGAGTTATGGCTCTGTTTTTTGAATGTGGTGAATATTCACATCGCATTAAGAATGTGAACGTATATGAATGATTGTACGATCTGTTTCTTGCTTTCAACATCATTATCTAGATTAGATTTTGGTTGGTTGTATGGGGATATGGGTTTTACCTAGTCATGTGCTTGAGTTATGTCTCTGTTTTTTTGAATGTGGTGAATATTTACATCGCATGAATAATGTGAATGTTCATAAAGTGTTCAGTTTTGGGATTAGTTGTGCAAATTTTTATCTTAGCGATTTTTTTTTTTCATGATGTCAATGTTCATATACAATTTTTATAAACCTTTTTGTGGTGTTTGTGTGTTCATAATGTAGTTGTTCACTTCTTTATTTTTATGTCTTTGCAACAAATGGATACCTTTATGTTGTTGGTGTGCTCATATGCGTGCAGTACTACTGTAATAAATATGGTGCGAGCACTGTCTTATATATGTTTCGTGGAGTGTGTGTGTGAAAAATGGAGCGAATTATCTATTAATTGTGTTTCATTGTTCTATCGGCTACTTGGGATTAATAGGTGTAATTTGGACAATGATAATGAGTTTCAAAGTATATTATTACTTGCCAAATTAATGGGGGTTTAACACATAGAGGTTGTTGTTGAGTTGAAAAGTGAAGTTGGTCAATCTAGTAGCTCTGATTCGCTGCGTGTAGGGGGTGGGGATAAAATGGATGCACTCCAAAGATTTTGCCACCATAAGGAGAAAAAATTATTGTCAGCCCCTTAGGCTAATGGTATTACACAAGTGGGACAACAATTTGTAGGAGGTGCTAAAGAATTTCGTGATGTTTTATGCAAGTGTGCAATCCAATGTGGGTTCCAATTTAAGTATGTCAAGAATAAGAATGTGAGGGTTACTATGGTATGTGCGATGCGTGAGGATAGGGGTTGCCTGTGGGCTACGCATTGTAGAGCACAACCAGCAAATGGATTTTTCTATATTAAGAGGTTGAGTAGCGTATATAGCTGTGGTATGGATGTTCGGACGTCGAAAAATTTGAGAGTCAGTTCTAATTTGGTATCGACTATTATCACTGAAATTGTAAGGGATAAGCCATTAACTCACCTGTGTGAGGTGGTCAGCATTTTGAAGCGGGACTATGGGTTGGATGTAAGTTACCATTTTGTGTGGGTGGGTGTGGAGAAAGCAAGGGGAGTCATTCACAGAGATCACTCATTATCTTTTGACGAGTTGCAATGGTATTCAAATGCCGTGATGTGTTACAATCCGAGAAGTTATGTTAATATTGACTACGACTCGAGCACTCAAAAGTTTGGCTCTTTTTTTGTATCATTTGCTGCGTGTATTTCAGGGTTCAATTTTTGTCGACCGTTGTTATTCCTTGATGGGACGTTTTTGAAAGGAAGGTATAAAGGTCAAATACTTGCCGTAGCGACAAAGATGGGAACAATGGCTAGTATTTATTGGTTTGCAACTGATGTAAATATTTACATTACATTCCATTCATGTCAGGATGTGAATATTGTCATTGATGTCACTCAATAACAAGTGAAATAATAAGATATTATTTACAACATGTCTACAAGAATTTACATGTAAGCTGATGTAAGCTGAAAGGTACCACATTGTGGTCGCTTAAGTTACATTTATAGTCTTTCAATTTTGTTTATTTGGTGGAGATGATGTGTTTTGTGCACTTGTACAAATTTGATAGGAAATATGCAAATTCAATCAAAAAGGGCATTAAAGCAGATTTTCAGTGCGAGAAGCGAAAAATCTAAGCCAGTCACCTCACCGCACGTACGGCCAAGCTCCACTGCACGTGCGGCCCACCACCACTCAAGCAGCCCACCTAGGGATGCGTGTGCAGAATTTTGGGTTTGTTCTGCTGAGAATAAAAAGGAAGAAAATAGGTTAAACTAGGGTTCAAAAATTATTCTAAGAAAAGGAAAGGCTAGGGTTTGGAAAAGTGATTTTCATTAAGCTTCAAGGAGAACTTTCATAAGGGCTTCCATTTTTTCCCACTTCTCCATGAGTGGCTAAGCTCTTCTTTTCTAGGATTTTGATGAAACCCTAGCCATGAAAAAAGATTGTTCTTAAGTTTTGATTGTGAATCGGTTTGAATCAATACATGGATGATTTAGAAGTTTTTAATAATTGTTCTTTTCATCTCATCAAGTAGTTTACTCTCTGTGATTGTTTAATGCTTTCCATAAAGTAGTTTTCTTTGTGTTTGTGTTCAAAGTATGAGATAAGTCATGCTACGAGAAACGGGTCATGTTGTTACCATAGTTTAGAGCAAACGACTGGTGCTACTTGGGATGATTCGTGCTTGTAAGTTGAATGAAACAACTCTCTTGATCAATATTTCAAACTTGTAGTTGTGAAATATTGGGCATTTCAAACCGGATTGCAATTGATGGCCGATGTTAAATCTCATTTATGTGTATGTGGTTAGTGTTTGCCCTAGGATTTTTTTCCCCAAAAATCGATATCTCAAACTCTACGTTTAATTGTCAATTTAATTTCTCAATTTCATTTAATTCTTGTTTAGTCATAATATCCATCAATCTTTTTAATCAAAATTAATTTAGGAATTTAGCAATCAAATTAGCTTAATTTCACAATTGTCCCTGTGGATCGATACCTGGACTTGCCATTATTCTAAAAGAATTTGGTATAGTTTAGTGTTCATATTTGGTGTGTGAAACAACCCATCAAATATGGAGGCGTTGCCGGGGACCACTGGCGAAATTAAGTAATTTAAAGTTACATTCTTATTTTAATTTTTAGTTTAGGATTTTATAATTTTTTTTTAGTGTTGCTAAGTGTGCAGAGTGTTTGAAAGTGGAGTTATCACTGAAGTGCAAGCGGAGTGCAACCGAGCTTTAAAAACAAACCACAACACTAAATTGCTAAACAAACAAATACTCGCGAGCAAAGCACCAATGTGCTACAACTAGAGAGCTCACATGGAAATTGGGGATAATGTAACGCCCTCAAAATAACAACGTTAATCCATCAGATAAGACATGCATTTACAAACAAACCAACCATATTCCTTTATTCATTAGAGTTCCATATACATATGTATTACATGTCAACATCAAAACAAAATGCCCTACGGGCTTACAGCTTTCCAAGTTAACACTTGGTTACAACAAAAGGTACTAACTCGTTTACACATTAAGCCCTTGGCTTGAAGTTACATGTAATACATCAAAAGTTAAGCGACAACAATATGTCCGCCTCTAGCCTCCCAGCTATGTCCTTGGAGGTGGCATGCTTCCTGCACCTGAAAATGATATTCCCATATAGGGTGAGCCACAGCCCAGTAGAAATACACTAAACCAACCATGAACAATGACTAAAACATTAGCAATTGATAGATGGCCAACACTAATACATTCACATATTTATGTCATACGACTTATAAGTCCAAATTACTTTTCTTTTTTTTTTTTTTTTTCTTTTTCAACAGATAGGCATATAAGCACTACCCACATTCAACAGATATGTATAACAACAATATCCACATTCTCAGATAAGCAACTAAGCTATATCCACATTCTACAACAGATATGTATAACAACAATATCCACAGATAAGCATATAAGCTATATCCACACTTCACAAAGATAAGCATATGAGCTCTATCTTCACTTCTCTAGACAAGCATATGAGCTGTATCTACGGAGTTCATCCCCTATCTTCTCCCAACACTAACCGATTTAGAGGTACATCCCCTATCTTCCCCTAAACCGCGGAGTACATCCCCCATCTCCTCCTCTACACATAACGTATACAAACACATTGGTTCTATATACAATCACTCAATACATATTGTTATTGTATTTTATCAACCGTCAAGTTCCATGACACACTTCATTGATTAGTTTCAGTTTGCCTAATCATCATGCATTGTCTACAACAATCACGACTATCCTCCACCGATAGCCCAAAGCAGTTATTTCTAAACAAAAAAATAAATGCACATTGGATATTCAATCAACATTTCATTTCCTCATTCTTCTCAATTAATTATCCCAATTAATTAAACAATGTAATTAGGTCAAATCCCATAATTAACATTTCAACCCTTAGGTCCCATTTTCATCAATGATTCAACATTTATTCCATTTCTCTATTCCAAATATGCATCTAGGTTTATTATGAATAAAACCCCAACTTTTGTAAAATTACACAAAAGCCCCCAATTTTTCACAAAGTTACCAAACCAACACCAACATCTCAAAATGCCAAAATTTAAAGACAAAACCCATAGAGAGGAGTAGGATATCCCTACCTCAAATTTGGAGCCCCAAAGGAGAAGATGACAAAACCCAACGTGCTCCAAAACCCGAAATTTTCAGATTAAAATGTAGCCCTCGACGATCAACAACTTTTTTTGTAAAGGCCAAAGGTGAGCAAATCACTCCTACTAGATCAAAACCTAGAGAGAAGGTAGAGTCTAGAGTGAGAGGCTCAACAATGGTGATTTTGGAAAAGTAAGAGAGAGAAGAGAAAGTAAAAAGTGATTTGAAAAGTCACAAATTTCGGGACTTAAACCCAGTCTCCCGCTCGAGCGTCACTCACAGACTCCCGCTCGAGCGTCCAAACTTCCGCTCGAGCGCCGGATGCACTCTCCCAGCACTTTTACAGAACCAGGCCTCCGCTCGAGCTTCCAACTCCACGCTCGAGCGTCACTCAGACAACCCCGCTCGAGCGGCCAATACCACGCTCGAGCGTCCAACACTGCACAGGAAAATACTGGATGGGTGCAATCCCCGCTCGAGCGCCAAAACCCCCGCTCGAGCGTACAGGCCAAAATCTGGGCAACTAGTTTTGGTTTCTAAACTCGACCAACCTGTAACAACCCCACCCAACACATCCCATAACTCAAATACAAAGTAGAGAGGATGCAAACAAGATAATAAACAACTACCAACATCCACGGACACATGTCCGGATCACTGTACAACAAGGGTAAAACCCGGGATCGCTATAACCTCCCCCCCTTAAAGAATTTCGTCCCCGAAATTAAGCACAAGTTTTCAAAAAACAAGTTTTTCTCCACTTTAAACAATGTTACATCTTAACATTTAACAATCCGACCCATTTCCGGCCATCCCCTCCATTTAACAAGAGGCATTTCACAATATATAACCAACATATGTACTTTCAACATGCATTAGCATTATGCATTAACTTTCCAATTTCAACAATACATTCAACACACATAGTGTCACATTCAACTTCCATATGAGGCAAGTTCCAAAACATACTTCCAATAACCAAAACATTTTCAATGTTTCACAACTTAAGACATATATAAAAGCTCTTAAGTTCAACAAAATTTAATTACAAGATTACATATCAACAAACAAGTCCGGATATTTCTCTCGGACTTCCAACTCACGTTCCCAAGTGGCTTCCTCCACTCCGTGATGTTTCCACAAGACTTTCACCAAAGGAATGGTCTTGCCACGCAGGACCTGATCCCGCCTATCCAAGAACCGAACCGGTCTCTCCTCATACGAGGCATCCTCATCTACCTCTAAATCGGTCCAATCCAACACATGTGATGGATCTGGCTCATACTTCCGAAGCATACTCACATGAAACACGTCATGCACTCCGAACAACTGCGGCGGTAAGGCTAACCGATAAGCAACCTCATCAATCCTCTCAAGGATCTCAAAAGGACCAATAAACAGAGGGGATAACTTCCCACTCTTCCCAAATCTCATCAAGCCTCGCCTAGGTGATATCTTCAGAAAGACATGATCACCTACCTCAAACGCCAAAGGCCTCCTCCTACGGTCAGCATAAGACTTCTGCCGACTCTGGGCTGTAACAAGCCTCCTACGGATAAGCTCAACTTTCTCCGTCGTCTCCCTAACCAACTCCGGACCCAACAAAGGTGCATCACCCACCTCGGCCCAACAAACTGGAGACCTACACGGTCGGCCATACAAGGCCTCAAACGGTGCCATACCGATGCTAGACTGAAAACTGTTGTTGTAGGCAAACTCTACCAAGGGCAAGTGCCTCTCCCACGTCCCACTGAAATCCAGGACACAACCCCGAAGCATATCCTCGAGGATTTGAATAGTACGCTCGGACTGCCCGTCAGTCTGAGGATGATAGGCCGTACTAAAGGTCAACTTAGTGCCCAAGGCACTCTGCAAACTCTGCCACAACCTAGCAGTAAAACGAGGATCTCTATCTGAGACGATCGTCACTGGGACCCCATGCAATCTCACTACGTCCCGAATATACAAATCGGCAAGATGATCCACCGAATCTCTCACGCGCATAGAAATAAAGTGCGCCGACTTAGTCAACCGGTCTACAACCACCCAAATAGCATCACTACCCCGCTGAGTCCTCGGAAGACCTACAACAAAGTCCATAGTGATATGCTCCCACTTCCACTCGGCAATAGGCAAGGGTTGCAACAAACCCGCTGGCGTCTGATGCTCGGCCTTCACTTGCTGGCAAGTAAGGCACTTCGATACGAAAACAGCCACATCTCTCTTCATACCCCGCCGCCAAAACTGGCGACCTAAATCCTGGTACATCTTAGTACCTCCCGGATGCACCGCAAGGCGCGAATGATGAAACTCTCGAAGTACTTCCTCACGGCAAGACTCCGGTACAAACAAACGGTCTCGGTATCTCACACTCAGGTCGGGATACACCGTCAAACCCTTCTCAACTTTCCCACTGGAGATCTTCTCTCGGAGGGACTCTACCTCAAGGTCACCTCTCTGTGCCTCTAACACTCTAGTCACAAGTGTAGGCTGCGCAACAACAGAAAACAAGGCCGCAGCCTCAACAGATTCGCCCAGTAGCAAATCAAACTCGCCCAGTGCTCCCAACATCTCCCATTCCCGGATGGCTATACAAGCTACATCACTAATGGTCTTCCTACTAAGGGCATCGGCCACAACATTGGCCTTTCCCGGATGATAATGCAACTCAAAATCATAATCCTCGATGAACTCCATCCACCTCCTCTGCCTCAAATTCAAGTCTCTCTGTGTAAACAGATACTTCAAACTCTTGTGGTCCGAGAACACCTCGAACCTCTCACCATAAAGGTAGTGCCTCCAAATTTTCAAGGCAAAGATCACAGCCGCTAATTCTAGGTCATGCGTGGGGTAATTCTTCTCGTGTATTTTCAACTGACGTGAACCATAAGCTACTACTTTCCCCTCCTGCATCAACACACAACCCAAACCCTCTCGTGAGGCATCACAATAAACCGCATAACCCAACCCTCTCTCCGGAATAATCAACACCGGAGCGGTGGTCAATCTAACTTTCAACTCTTGGAACGACTTTTCACAAGTCTCACTCCACACAAACTTGACTCCCTTCCGAGTCAGTCTAGTCAACGGTGACGCTAACCTGGAGAAATCTTTCACAAACCGACGGTAATACCCAGCTAATCCCAGAAAACTGCGGATCTCAAACACACTCTTAGGCTGTGCCCAATCTTGCACTGCCTCAACCTTGGATGTATCAACAGACACCCCTTTCCCGGATACCACGTGGCCTAAGAATTTGACTTCCCTCAGCCAGAACTCACACTTCTCAAACTTGGCAAACAGCCTATGGGCTCTAAGCAGCTCAAGCACCACTCTCAAGTGTTCCTCGTGCTCCTCCTCTGAAGGCGAATAAATAAGAATGTCGTCCACGAAGACAACCACAAATCGGTCTAAGAACTCCCGGAAAATCCGGTTCATCAAGTCCATAAAGACTGCCGGTGCATTGGTAAGCCCAAATGGCATTACCAGAAACTCATAATGGCCATACCGCGTACGGAATGCCGTTTTCGGAATATCCTCCTCCCTGACCCTCAACTGGTGGTAACCCGATCTCAAGTCTATCTTCGAGAAACAACGGGAACCCTTCAACTGGTCAAACAAATCATCTATACGGGGCATAGGGTACTTATTCTTAACCGTAGCCCGATTCAACTTCCGGTAATCAATACACAGTCTCAAGGCACCATCTTTCTTTTTAACAAAGAGGGTCGGCGCTCCCCACGGCGAAACACTAGGGCGAACAAAGCCCTTATCGAGCAATTCCTGGAGCTGAACTTTCAACTCAACCAACTCTGCTGGAGCAAAACGGTAAGGTGCCATAGAAATCGGCGCCGTGCCGGGCACTAAATCAATAGAGAACTCTATCTCTCGGTGAGGTGGCAAACTAACAAGGTCTTCGGGAAAAACATCCGAATACTCACAAACCACCCTCGGCAATACATGCAGGGTCTCACCACTCTCACCACTCTCAAAGCTAGCAAGTAGACTACTAAGCTCACTTCGCCCTCGCGAATCATACCCCGGTGGCAAAACACTACCAACCCGGTCTCCCAAGAAATGGAACCACTCCCCGCTCAAGGTACATAACGTAACCCTCTGGCGGTAGCAATCAATAACAGCCCGGTATGACGATAACCAGTCCATACCCAAAATAACATCAAAACCCTTCATGGGCATGACAACAAACGGAAAAGGAAGCCTATAGTCGGCGACCTCTATATCACATCCTCTAACACCCTGTTTCAGGATCAACTCACCACCCAAAGGCGATACCACACAAATAGGAGATGCTAACTGTGCTAACTCCAATTCCAAAACAGATGCAAATGCAGCAGATACAAAAGAATGAGATGCACCCGTGTCTATCAACACATTAGCAACCGAGTTGCAAAACAAAAAAGTACCTCTCACTACCGATGGAGCCGGTACTAAATCCTGCGCGGTAACAGCATACACGCGCCCCGTAGGCCCTTGGTCTACCTGCTCACCTCTAGGAGCAAAAGACTGCTGCACAGACTGGGATGACGAAGCTCCCGGATTGGCCCTCGAGGCCTGCACAGACTGACCTGGCTGAAAACCCTGGGTCTGCCTAGAACCAGACGCTCCAGAAGTGGCACTCAACTGTGGGCAAAACCTCTTCAGGTGCCCAGGCTGTCCACACTGATAACAAGACAAGGGCTGCCCCCTGCCCGAACTCTGACTCTGCGGTCTAGCTGATGAAGAAGCAGCTCTCTGACCTCCACTCTTCTGCGGGCAAACAGAAACCTTGTGACCCAACTGGCCACACTTGTAACAGGTGAAATCCCCCTGACCACCTCTCCCAGAGCCTGCACTCGGCACTGGGAAGGTTGATCTAGCAACACCACCCTGCGACTGCTGAGGGTTAGAACCCCTCTGCCTCCTGCCATCACCCTGGCTATCTTGACTCCTCTTGGAGCCTCTCTGCCCCTCATCCTCCTCCTGTATCATGAGCTCCATATGAGCTGCAGCGTCCACTAGGTGTCTATACTCCCGGATGTAGGACCCACCAACCCTCAACTTGAGGCCCCGCCTCAACTTCCGCTCAAACTCATAGCAACGGCGTTCCTCAGACGCCACCAGTTCCGGTGCAAACCTGGACAGACTAGTAAAGGTAGCCTCAAACTCGGCCATTGACAAGCCCTGCTGATTAAGCCGGCTAAACTGATCCCTCAGCTTCTCTCTAGTTACTGCAGACAAAAACCTCTCCTGAAAAGCATATATAAACGCCTCCCAAGTACCACCAACACGAGCCTCCTCGTACTTCCACCATTGACCCGCATCTCCCTTCAGTTGGAAGGATGCCAAGGTCACTTTCAGTGCTCCGTCCTCGATGCCAAGCATCTCGAACGTCTTACTCATTTGCTCTAGCCACTCATCAGCCTTCAGTGGCTCCTTTGGATCCCCAATAAACTCATCCGGATTAGACCAAAAGAACTCCCTCTTCAAGAAAGAAGGCCCTGCTTCAGCGGCCTGATTCCCAGCTCTAAGAATACCCAAAGCTCCTGCTATCTCTCTGGCCAAGGCACCCATAGCCTGCTGACCCACTGGCTCGACCACATTGGCTTGGCCAACTCCCTCCTGCACTGCCGGAATCTCACCCTGTAATGGTACTTCCTGCCTCGCAGGTCTACCACGCCTAGCACCTCTTCCTCGTCCTGACATCCTAATAAAGATAACACAGAACATTAGCACATTCACAAATGTGCCAAAACTAAACACTCACGTCCTAATGCATGGACAACTGTAATTCACTCCACATAAGCACATAAACACATAAGCACTTACGAATTTCATTTCCGGATAATGATAGTCCCGAGGCGTTACTAGAGTTCCGGGTAGAAACAGCATTGATCAAGTGCCTTTCCAACAAGACTCCCAGAAACCCAAGGATCCAATCAACATCCTAGAAATTAAATCCCATACCCACATAGTCACATAAGCATGTTATCAAGTAAGCACATAGCATATGATACTACATCTAGGTCTCTGTCAAGCGAGACAAACCCATTGTGATCCTAATCACTTCCCACGTACCCAAAGTATTCGAACCCGGTACGCTCTGATACCAAGTTGTAACGCCCTCAAAATAACAACGTTAATCCATCAGATAAGACATGCATTTACAAACAAACCAACCATATTCCTTTATTCATTAGAGTTCCATATACATATGTATTACATGTCAACATCAAAACAAAATGCCCTACGGGCTTACAGCTTTCCAAGTTAACACTTGGTTACAACAAAAGGTACTAACTCGTTTACACATTAAGCCCTTGGCTTGAAGTTACATGTAATACATCAAAAGTTAAGCGACAACAATATGTCCGCCTCTAGCCTCCCAGCTATGTCCTTGGAGGTGGCATGCTTCCTGCACCTGAAAATGATATTCCCATATAGGGTGATCCACAGCCCAGTAGAAATACACTAAACCAACCATGAACAATGACTAAAACGTTAGCAATTGATAGATGGCCAACACTAATACATTCACATATTTATGTCATACGACTTATAAGTCCAAATTACTTTTCTTTTTTTTTTTTTTTTCTTTTTCAACAGATAGGCATATAAGCACTACCCACATTCAACAGATATGTATAACAACAATATCCACATTCTCAGATAAGCAACTAAGCTATATCCACATTCTACAACAGATATGTATAACAACAATATCCACAGATAAGCATATAAGCTATATCCACACTTCACAAAGATAAGCATATGAGCTCTATCTTCACTTCTCTAGACAAGCATATGAGCTGTATCTACGGAGTTCACCCCCTATCTTCTCCCAACACTAACCGGTTTAGAGGTACATCCCCTATCTTCCCCTAAACCGCGGAGTACATCCCCCATCTCCTCCTCTACACATAACGTATACAAACACATTGGTTCTATATACAATCACTCAATACATATTGTTATTGTATTCTATCAACCGTCAAGTTCCATGACACACTTCATTGATTAGTTTCAGTTTGCCTAATCATCATGCATTGTCTACAACAATCACGACTATCCTCCACCGATAGCCCAAAGCAGTTATTTCTAAACAAAAAAATAAATGTACATTGGATATTCAATCAACATTTCATTTCCTCATTCTTCTCAATTAATTATCCCAATTAATTAAACAATGTAATTAGGTCAAATCCCATAATTAACATTTCAACCCTTAGGTCCCATTTTCATCAATGATTCAACATTTATTCCATTTCTCTATTCCAAATATGCATCTAGGTTTATTATGAATAAAACCCCAACTTTTGTAAAATTACACAAAAGCCCCCAATTTTTCACAAAGTTACCAAACCAACACCAACATCTCAAAATGCCAAAATTTAAAGACAAAACCCATAGAGAGGAGTAGGATATCCCTACCTCAAATTTGGAGCCCCAAAGGAGAAGATGACAAAACCCAACGTGCTCCAAAATCCGAAATTTTCAGATTAAAATGTAGCCCTCGACGATCAACAACTTTTTTTGTAAAGGCCAAAGGTGAGCAAATCACTCCTACTAGATCAAAACCTAGAGAGAAGGTAGAGTCTAGAGTGAGAGGCTCAACAATGGTGATTTTGGAAAAGTAAGAGAGAGAAGAGAAAGTAAAAAGTGATTTGAAAAGTCACAAATTTCGGGACTTAAACCCAGTCTCCCGCTCGAGCGTCACTCACAGACTCCCGCTCGAGCGTCCAAACTTCCGCTCGAGCGCCGGATGCACTCTCCCAGCACTTTTACAGAACCAGGCCTCCGCTCGAGCTTCCAACTCCACGCTCGAGCGTCACTCAGACAACCCCGCTCGAGCGGCCAATACCACGCTCGAGCGTCCAACATTGCACAGGAAAATACTGGATGGGTGCAATCCCTGCTCGAGCGCCAAAACCCCCGCTCGAGCGTACAGGCCAAAATCTGGGCAACTAGTTTTGGTTTCTAAACTCGACCAACCTGTAACAACTCCACCCAACACATCCCATAACTCAAATACAAAGTAGAGAGGATGCAAACAAGATAATAAACAACTACCAACATCCACGGACACATGTCCGGATCACTGTACAACAAGGGTAAAACCCGGGATCGCTATAGATAACGTCTACACGGCAAGCACCCACAAGGCGAGTAAAGCGTTTTCGTTAAATCGCTAAGAGTATTTTCTTCTTTGGTATTTTGCTTTCATCACTTAGTGCACTGAGTCGGAACTTAGTCTATGCGTGTGAGTAGTGTATGCACGGGAGCCGTTCTTATCGCCCTGCATTGTGGAGTTTAG
Organism: Camellia sinensis; assembly: GCF_055761805.1. Lineage (NCBI taxonomy): Eukaryota > Viridiplantae > Streptophyta > Magnoliopsida > Ericales > Theaceae > Camellia > Camellia sinensis. Next base: position 60,876,798 of record NC_138970.1, read on the forward strand.
ACCTTGAACTAGAAAGGACTCTTAGGAAACTTAGAGCCTCTGCTCATGTTCCTAGGCTTGAATATCCATACCCATACCTCGAACCAATTGAGATGGTGAACCTGAATAGCGTAAATGGGCCCAACCGGACCCTTAAGGATTACTTCACAACCACTGCATATACATCACCATCATGCATCTAGTTACACGATACCACTGCTGCTCATTATGAGATTAAGTCCAGCACCATACAAATGCTCCCATCATTCCATGGACTTGCTCATGATGACCCTTATAAACATCTGCATGAATTTCTAGAAATTTGCTCTACAGTGATGATCTAGAATTTCACCAATAAGGCCTTGATGTTGCGTTTGTTTCCATTTTCATTAAAGGACAAAGCCAAACATTGGCTGAACTCCTTACCCGCTAATTCAATCACAACATAGGACCAATTACAGCAGAAATTTTTAGAGAAGTATTTTTCCATTGGCAAGACCAACCAACTTAGGCGAGCCATCACCAATTTTGCTCAAATTGATGGCGAGTAATTTCATGAGACATGGGAAAGACTTCGTGACCTTCTACAACAGTGTCCCCACCACCAAGTGTCTGATTGGCAACTTGTTCAAACCTTTTACTATGGCTTAACTGAGCCTTACCGTCAAATGGTGGATTCTTCTTGTGGTGGGACATTCATGTCCAAAAATGATGCCGAGGCATGGCAATTATTTGAGAACTTGAGTGATAATTCCCTTCACCATGCCTCCACAGACTGGCAAGTCCGGTAACCAGTAGTTGGAGCCTCGAAAAGATGGGGCATTTATGAGGTAGGGCAAAACCTAGAGTTAGCCCAACAAGTAGAGGCGTTGTCCCAAAAATGGACCAATTATTAGCTGAGGGACATGCCCCTACACAGCATGATCAGCCTCAATTTCAGGCATGTGCTATATGTGCGAGCCATGCTCATGACTTGAATGAGTGCCCTTTGACATCACAATTCCTGGAATTAGTCCAAGAGCATGTGAATGTGGCTCAAGGTTTCTTTAACCCGGGTAATAACCTATATTCCAACACATACAATTCAGGATGAAGGAACCACCCTAACTTTTCATGGAGACCTCCTTCACAAGGCACATCTTACAACCCTCCACCACCAAGGCAAAATTTTAATAATTTTGCCAACTAATCTTCTTACCGACCACCGTAACCTTACTGACAACCACAACCCCCACCTCTTCCTCAAGGCAACTCTGCCTTTGAGACTCAGGTGTTGAAATTCTCTCAGAACTTAAGGGATTGGCACCAGTAGTTCACTCCCATACTCACTCCATTGCCAAGCTAGAGGGCCAATTAGGTCAAATGGCTAATAACATGAATAGGAGAGAGGAGGGAAAATTACCTAGTTAGACTGTGGCCAACCCTAATGGTCAATATGGGGCAGAGGGGTCAGGCGGGAATGGGAAGCACCATGAGCTGGTGCAAGCGGTGATTACCTTGAGAAGTGGGAGGAAGTTAAAGCCTTGGCCAGTTGCGTCTGATGCAACTAAGGCTAAGAAGGGTGACCACGGTGGTACACCCAATGAGAGTAAGGGTGAGGGAGAAATACCTAAGGGGGATGACTTAGTTCTTAGCACTTCACATGAGCCTAAGGTACCATATGTGCCTAAGGCACCCTCTCCCTAATGCCTTGATACACCGTCCCCTTTTAATAAAAAAAAGGCATCCATGGAAGCGATGATGGAGGTTTTTAAACAAGTTAAAATCAACCTCCCCTTGTTAGAGGCGATTAAGCAAGTGCCCTTCTATGCTAAATTTTTGAAGGACCTTTGTACGCAAAAGCGTAAATCTAGGACACACGTGTCCCAAAAGGTTGTACTTATGGAGCAAGTAAGCTCCATCTTGTTGAATGACACGCCTCCCTAAGCTTAAAGACCCAGGCACCCCAACCATTGCATGCATTATAGGGGACCATTTCATTGATAGGGCCTTGTTAGATTTAGAGGCCAGTGCCAATTTGTTGCCGTACTCTGTGTACGAAGAATTCGGGCTTGTCAATTTGTTGTCCACTACTATTAATCTCCAGTTGGCTTACTGGTCCCTTAAAGCGCCACGTGGCATGATTAAGGATATGCTAGTAAAGTTCGATAGGTTTTATTTTCCTATTGACTTTTTGGTTTTAGCTATGGAACCGGTAGCCAACTCTAGGAAACAAATCCCGGTGATCTTAGGCTGACCTTTCTTGGCTACGGCCAATGCATGCATAAATTGTCATACCAGGGTTATGGAAGTTTCATTTGGGAATATGCAAGTGAAACTCAATATTTTCCAAGCATCCAAACAATCCCATGAGAGAGAGGAGTGCTTATTTGTGGATGTTGTGGTTGGGATTGTGAAGGAGGCTTTACCCTCCATTCTTATAGACGACCCTCTAAAGGCTTGTCTAGCTCATTTGAGGTTTGAAAATTTTGATATTGACGAGTCAGTGGAGGAGGTGAATGCCTTACTTAATTCTTCTTCTACACCGGATTTTCCTCCGTGGAAAGCCTGGTTTGAGTCCTTTCCCCCTCTGTCTCGAGAGCCCGCCATGTGAGAATCCGAATATACAAATTAAGTAAATAATTAAATAATAATAATATTACAATCTCAAATATTTTGGTGGTGAATCCTAAAGTGCAAATTAAATATTTGAAAGGTTTTTTAATTAATTTTAAACCTAAAATAAATTTATAGTGGAAGTCTTTAATTTAGAGTTAAGATTTATTGTTAAAAATAGTAATAATAATAATAGGGAACAAATTATTAAGTATATTTTGATCTAATAGTTACATTTAATTTTATTGGTGAAAAGATAAAATAAAATAAAATAAAATAAAAAAACAGAATAAAATATAAAAAAGAAACGTTGGTGTAGATGTTTGTGAGGAAGCTTAGGGTTTTATGTCCACTATATCAAATCATAGGTCTCTGTAACCAAGAGAGAGGCGAAGAAGTTTGTGGCAAACAAGGAGAGAGAGGAATTTTGCGTAATCAATACTGTGTGGGTAAGTAAATTGTTTATTCGCACTTCTATTATTATTTTTGATCTTTCATAGTTGAGTTCGTGAAACGCATGGTTTAATGATTTAGGTATATATTAATTTATGGGCTGGTGTGAAGGAAAGTCTAGTATATCAAACCTGGGTTCTAGGAAATAATGATAGAAGAACAGGTGTTGTGTGGTTGCATGAATCTCATTGTGGAAGAGATGTGGCTTTATCTTTTGTGTGTTGTGTTGTCAGGGCACTGGTGCTCTTGTTTGGTATTGTTACTAAAGGTTTGGATATAATGTTTAAGGTTCAAACATTCATGTATAAAGAATGGGTATTATTCAAGGAATTTTTTTTTGCGCAGAATCATAGATTTTAAAAATCAAGAAACCATAACAAACGGATGAGTTTTGAACTGAAATTTTTACAGTAGATTAATTACACATAGAATTTCATATCTGAATTTTCTCATAATTTGTGAGAGTCAAAATCCATATAAACTAATGTGTTCAAATCTGTCCAGAAAACTGGTTTAAAACAGTAAGTTCGGAAGCATCGTTCTCTTTGGATATAGATCCAAAAATTATCAAATTAGTGTCATTAGAAGTCTTGCATTGATTGATCATGTGTACTAAGAGAACCATTAATTTCTTTAAAGTGCTGCAGAAAACAACATGTTTAGATATAATTAATTGTAGTTAATTATTTTGATAAGAAAATCAAGTGAAACCATTTGGGTTTGAAACTTAGGATATATTAGTTGATATCTGGAGGGTTTTAGAATTTTTCGAATGGTGTAGAGTGGGTTTTTAATTTTCAGAGTTAGTGAACAGTTCGGGAAAACCTATCAAAAAAATTCTATTTTATCTCAAAGTCACGTTTAATTAAGTTTCGATCGGAACCCAATGTCTTGGGTGATTTTAGACCTTGAATAACACGAACTTAGATAATATTTAAGAGTAACGGTGAGTTGGGTTGAGCCGTGTTAGTGCGCTTTAAGTTTGAGGTTACTTAGTTCCTATTCTTTAGTATTTTTAAATTAGTAGTGACGTGTAGTTTTCATACTTGGTTCAGGGCACTAGTGGACTTTCATACTCTATTCGAGGATTATATTATTTCTTTTTCAGGTGAGTAGTTTCATGCTACATATTTTTATAAATGTTTCCCTACCCTGAACTATTGGAAAATTAAATTATTGTTTCATGACTAAACTGTTTTGATAAATTATTATATTATCAATGGAATCAAATTATTTCTGAAACATGTGTGAACTTGGCATACTGTAAACTATTTGTTTTGGTCTCATGTTTATAATGGTGAACTACCATGTTTTGCGAAACTGATGTGTGTTGATTATTGGGACCATATGTGTATTTAGTCCAGGGAAATTATTCCACTGTGTGTGGTGCCTCTGGCCACTAGGGAACAGATCCGGGTTGGGCCGTGATGACTCTAGTGCTCAACGATTGTAAGGAAAAGACCCAGGTTAAGCTAGGTGACCTTCAATCAGATCGTCTTCGAGAAAAGGCTCAGGTTGCCACCCTGAGATGACTCTTAGTTCGGTATTGGATCCAACGGGCTTATACCCTTAAGAACTGTGTGGCATATTACTTGTTATTTTCTTGGTACCCAGAAAATTATTGGTGTTCATGCTGTAATCTGTTTGGAGTGGAAAATGTCATTTATCATGTTCTTGAGAGACATGAGTATTTTAACTGTTGAATCGTGGAACCTTCTTTTTGAAACAGATTGTCTTTACCAAACTGTATGCCAATCTAGTTTCTGTGATATATATCTTATTTTGGAATTGAACCATGTTTTCAAAACTGTATATACTATCCATGTTACTGAGCTATTAGCTGACTTAGTTGTTTACCATTTCTAGGTGTTAGAAGGACTTAGACTGGACTTATGGCGTAGCGGGGACTCGATTGTATGGACCTCTAGGACATTCATTTATTTTATTTTAGAGTGTTATGTCAAGTTTGTACATATTTATTTTATTTTTATTTTTATTGGGGTTCATTTAGGATTATTTTGATATGTGGACTGTTTATATTGCATAAGTTTGGATGGTTTTGATTACGGTTGATTTTGCCGTTTATAATTGTGGCATGTCACTGGATTGAGTTTTGGTTATTTATTATTGGACTATTGTTTAGTTGTTCAATGTGATTATGGATTCGTGTTTAGGCTTACGTGTGCCTTGGGCTAAGGCCCTGTGGGATACGGCCGATCATGCCCGGATTTGGGGCGTGACACGCAATACCATCCTTAGTCACACCACCTACACTTGAGTTGAAGCCACTCCCGGCCACACTGAAGTATACATTTTTAGGGCCAAAGGATACTTTACTTATCATCATTGCATCAGACTTGATTGTAGAGCAGGAGAGTGAATTAATGAGTGTTCTCGTGGCACATCGGAGTGCTATAGGGTGGTTGGTGGCTGATTTGCGAGGGATAGATCCCACCACGTGTATGCATTATATACATTTAGAGGAGGACACCAAACCTTCTTGTGAAATGCAACGGAGGCTTAATCCCAATATAAAAAAGGTGGTGAAAAAGGAGGTGTTAAAATTGTTGGATACGGGTATTATATACCCCATCTCGGATAGCAAGTGGGTAAGTCTCACACAAGTGGTGCCCAAGAAATCAGGCATCATAGTTGTTGAGAATGAGCGAGGAGAGTTAGTCCCCACACGAACCACTATTGGGTGGCGAGTGTGCATTGATTATAGGAGATTGAATTCCATGACTAGGAAGGACCATTTTCCTTTGCCATATATTGATCAAATTCTTGAGAGGTGTAGACGCGCCCCGAGGGCCTCATGCTACAGTTCGGACTCAAATGTCACGGTTCTTAATCTGATCTCGCAAAGTGCAATGCAAGATTGATAAATCACCAAAGAGTCCAAATCTGGCAAATCGTTTTGGAAAACTGATTTTTAAGAAAGAAGTGTCAAACATGGACTGCTTTGCCAGATACAGAGTCGCCACCTAAATATTTATTTTGGGAGAATTTAGGAAACCCTGACTCGTGCCTAAGGCCATGTGTCCGTCATCACCAAAGTTGCCTCGGCTCGAGAACTTGGGTACGATTGGGGAAGGTCACTTCGTGAGCAGCCCCGCTCCCCCGATCAAAGATCGGCCTCCACTAACCATGATATCAAGTTTTGAAAATATTATGGGCTCTTATTTCGGTTATTAGCCTAGAATTACTATGTGATGCACACAACATACAAGTATAGACTAAATTGCCTAATTTGGAACAAAGCATCGCATATCCGTTTGTTTTGAAAATGGATTGAAGTTTGCTACTCGCAAGTAGGCTAAAACACGGGTTTCGACGAATTATCCCAATTCAAGCAACCCAACCTTCACCCACAGGCATTCAGGCAGTTATATCACATAAGCAGTTAGCCTTATGGTAAGCATGCTATCATGGCAACACTCACACACATGCAAGGATGCTAAAGCATAAACGCTTACCTAGTACTCCAAGCCAAAACAGAAACTAGTTAGTAATCAAATGCATGATCCTAGTTCATGTTAAGATGGCTAATGCAACACATGCAAAATGCAACTAGAAATAGGCTCGGCTATTCCAAAATGTCATATGAAATGCAACTTGATACATGTATTCAAATTGGAATTGAAATACAATGCAGTTAGCATGATGCGCCGAGCCTGGTGCATGCAAGACAGATGAATGGATGCAAACATGCAAGCATAAGTATGCTAATTGAAACATGCCCTAATCTAACCATCATAAACTGATAAATAAAAGGGAGAAAGACGTGGGGTTGGAAGACACACATCACACACACGCACACTTATTACAATTGTGCCCTCGCTCGGAGGGTCCGAATAAATAATACAACACAAATAAATAATTAACTACTCTAGCTAATTAAATATTACAAAACCCTAAATTAATTAACAAATTAGTTACAAAGGGAGGCCGCTGCAGCCCCGCCTCGGAATGCTTGGATGATGCATGCTCGATTTGTCTCGCTCGAAAACCCGTTGCCATGCCTCTGTTGCCTCTGCTTGCACTGTTCTGCTCCTCTGATAATTGTGAAAATTCTTGGGATGCTTTTGAATTACTCCCTGATCATTATGGGATATCACCGGCTAAGATATCTGACCACCGGCTATGGAAATATGGTAACCGACCAGAAATTGGTCCATCGGCTGGACTTTTGTGTTCGGCCGGCACTGAAAATTGCCGACCGGCCATTTCTTCCTGCAGAATACTGGTTTTGCTGCAATAGAGGACAGACAGTGCATGGCAAAGCATTTTCAAGACAATGTGTGCAGAGCCACTCTCTCTATCATGTAATGAACTCAAGGGAGTGTGGCCCTTGGTCCTCGGGCCACCAATCACGCATTTCGATGCATGATGGCCAAAGGTACCAAGCTTGCAAATCAATGTAAATGAATGCAACAAAACAAATGAGTGCTACACACTCTATCATGTTGAGATCAAGAGTGTCGGCGACCGGAAATTGAGACATGTTTCGCCACTTTGAGTACAAAACGCCCCTCGTTTCCCGTGTTTGGACTAACCCTACTCGAAACACAATGCAATGAGATGTCATACACAATGCGACTAACATGCAACCCTAAATGCAATGCAACCAAATCATGCTGCCATGCGAGGGATGATATGCACACATGCAACCTAGTATACGCAATGGTATGGACTAAAATGGCATACACAATGCACATGAGCTATATGGCATACACAATGCACACATACGAAGATGGACATACTCAAAGGCATAATCAAAACATACACAATGTGATGGTCAAACATGTAACAACATGAACCAAATGGCATACACAATGCAAGGTGGACTTAAACCAATATGAGTGGACCTCAGCCACACTCAAATCAATAGCCATATGATGAAAATGAGACAACCGAAATACATGCAAAGATGCACGAATGCAAAGAACCGATCCTAAGGCACAACATGCAACTCTAACAAAGCATGACAAATGATGAAATATGGCATAGAATGGCATATGATCCAGCTCTGAAATATGATACACAATGGTCCCGAATCATTCAAACACTTCACACGATGCGTGCTAGATGGCTCGAATGCCGAAACTAGTGAAGTGCGTTACACTAGAGGTACACAAAGCAATGCACAAATGGAAAAACCAACCCCAAATAGACCCTAGGCAGGTCCATGATAGTGGGAAATTGGTCTAAAATGATGGCTCGGAATACATTCAAATGAAGCCCATGCAATGGTCGGTAAATGAGGCATACAAGCCCGACTCTCTAATGCACTTAAAGAGTGGAAATCATGGGAATATGGCATGCATATAAACTCTGAAATATGATGTGCAATGGCTCCAAAACATGAAAACACCGCAGTATATGCATGCGATGGACCTCAAAACTCAAAGTTAAGCATCGATATTGAACTACAGGCATGCAAAACAAGCATCATTCGACCATGAGACCCAAAACCAGAGCTAAGGTAGTCCAAAACATGCACAAAATCAGTTTAAGGCAAGGCCAAAATATGCTAGGAAAGGCGGCCAAAACATCATGCAAAACAAGCTAGTGAACCATGACTTACACTACAACTATATGAAGCATGTGAAGGACTACCAAACCAGCCAAAAATAGAAACATGGCATGCCAAAATATGACCAAAAACCCACTGGAACTCAGTCAACACATGCTAGAATGAGGTGCTCCTTTGAAAGGCTATGCAAGGGGTTACTCTACACATGCAAGATAGACATCAAAAATGGCAAAACCACCTATGGACAGAGGTTATGAGGGCCCTAAAACTCATCAAAAAGGGCCTGAAAGGGGGCTAGGAAGCATGCAAGTGAAGGCTCCTTTGAAAGGCCATGAAGAGGGTTACTCTACACATGCAAGATGGACACTTAATATGGAAAAACCACCTCTGGACAGAGATCATGCAGGTCATAAAACTCACAACTAATAGCCTGAAATATGGCTTGAAAACATGCAAATAGGGGCTCCTTTGTAAGGCCAAGAAAGCTAGTAAACAAGACAAGGGGTGAGAGGGTCACCCCTCTCTGATTTTGGTGCTCAAAACAGTATGCTAGCCACAGAAAATCTACTGGATTTCAGTGGCTAGAAGGCCAAACAAAGCTCACTTCAAAGGCCTAGATGCATGGCTCAAAACAAGGTGAAAACAAGCATGCAAGGGGGTAGATGACCCCCAACAGAAAAATGACCTTAAACAAACTTCAAGAGGAGCTCAAAATAAGACTTTTTGTAGTTTATGACAAAGCCCGAAAATGCTTGCAAATAGAGCTGAGATATGAAGCAAAACAATGCTCAAAAGAGGGAAATGAGTGTTACCCTTGTAGAGAAGACCTCTAGCAGCTTCTGGACCAAAGTAGCAAACCTTCAACCTCTGAAAATGAGCTCCAAGGTGCTTAGATGGATGATGGAGAGGTTAGGCTAAGAGGCGTAGTGCAATGGTGCAAGAACAATGGAGTTTTGAAAGCCAAATATAGAGATACAAAGGGGGAGTGTATGTATGAGCCTCAACAATTTTTTCTGAACCAGATGAGGGAGGAGGAGCCTCCCTCTTATAGAGATTAAAAGCATAAGCTTCTCTAAGAAGCTAAGGGCCAAGGAAATTCCTTCATACATGTGTATGGAGGATAGCCAAAATGCTTGCCAGCTGTGTTAGCTAGAAGATACAGCTGTGATGGAGCAGGTGAAAAGCTGCCGACCAGAAAACTGGTCGACCAGTTACTTTTTCTGGCCGGCTGGCTACTTTGGTGGCCGGTAGGTGGCTTCCAAGGCCAAAAAGTGGTCGGTGGGTGTCCAAAATGAAGCCCCAGAAGTTAGCTTTCCAATGGCGCCAACCTTGCATTAAAATTCCATCTGTGCAAAAAGTTATGCCTATTTTTGTGAAGCCGTGCAGTTTCGATCCGACCGGATTGATGCCCTACTTCAAACAATCATATCTCCCCCATCCAGACTTGGCTTTAGGAGATTCTTGAGTGTAAAATGAAGCCCCGGAAGTTTTCTTTCCAACGGTGGTGGCCTCATAGCTTAAACCTAAGTGCATAGACAGATAAACCTGATTTAGCGAGGACCATTCGATTTTCTCTTAGCGATTTATACCCACCTTCTTTTTCAACTTGGTTTCTTCCCTCTTCTCTTCTTTTCTTCAACTCCAAACTCTCGAAGCATGGTGTTTTGAAAGATTTTTTCAAGATTTCATCTCTCTTTCATTCATTTCCCTTTTTGTCCTTGCTCGGTTTATCGAAAAGCGCAATATTTGACAAAATGCGAGCCTCGAAACATCGTAGAAACTTTATTTCAAAAATGTTTTAAAAGAGAGGGTTTTAAGGTTTAAAAAACCATTCAAAATAGCTTTGGTACAAAATGGGGTGTGAGGTTTGGATTTGACGCTCTCCTTGCCAAAGAAATCGACCCTTTGCATAGCATAGCCTGCACAACTTTCATCACCAAGGAAGCCATCAGTAGCGCCTAAGTCTTAAGGTCGGTCAAAAATTGGGTGTCTACAGTTGCTCCTTTTTGACAGAACTCGAAAGTCACGAAGTGATGGGAGTGAATGTCAAAGCCCAGAGACGACCCATTTTTGACAAGGCCAAAGACTTTGACAAACAAAGTACAGATAAATAAATGGTTGCGACCGCAGGCTGCCTACGTATCCCTTTGCAAGGAATCAAACCAGCGTAGTTTAGGAGCAGGATGCAAAATGTTATGTAGGAAGATTTTGATAATTGGACTTATACGCTACGCGAAGCCGATTTGATAATTGGACTTATGCAATGCACTGTAATGACTAAAATGCAATGTGATAGCTAGGAAAAGGGAGGTACCTTACAGGGGCAATTGGTAATGACTTACCTCGGCAATGTCCTACCTTATGCTGATGTGGGAATCTTCCTCTTCTGTATCTTGTATTTCCGAACCGTAGGTACTAATTTTCTCCCTGGCTATGGTCGTAGCTTTCCCTATTCTCCAACAGGGTGACAGACTAGGTTGATTCGGTATCTAGAATTGAGACGCATACACATGTTATCTCAATCTATGGGGCTGCCATACAGATTTCAAGCCGAGGATATACCACTGGGTATTTAAACCAGACTTTAGTCTTGGAAATCCTGAACCTTTGCATTCTAGGCATGAGCCATTCGAACTCTAGTTTCTACCGTCTCAGTTGGTCCCCTAGGAACTCACCGCAAACACAGGCAGGTGGCTATACCAGACCACTGGGAGTCGTTCGGGCACGACAAACACCAAAGGAATTGCACTTTTAGAGGATTTAAAGTCTCCTAGACCGGCGAGTGCACAAGACAGTACGAATGAAGATGCAAAAACACAATGTGCACAAGACAGTGCGATGCAAAGTGAATGCACAAAACAGTGCTAAACAGATGCACAAAATAGTGTGATGCTAAAGGTGTACAAAATAATACGAGCAGGGTGAATGCACAAAACAGTGCGATACAGATAAGGTGCGCAAGATAGCGCGATGCAATGCACTAACAAGTGCAGGTAAAGTATGCAAGACAGCGCGATGCAATGCATTAACAAGTGCAGGTAAGGTACACAAGATAGCGCGATAAAATGCATGCACAATGCAAGTAAGGTGCACAAAATAGTGCGATGCGCAAAATAGCGCGAATGAAATGTAATACACTAACAAGTGTGGAGAGGTGTGCAAAATAGCGCGATGTGATATGCAAAGCACAAGACAGTGCGATTGAGGTGCGTAAAATAGCGCGAATGAATGCAATGAACAGGACAGTACGATGCGCAAAATAGCGCGAATGTAAACTGCACAAAACAGTGCGATTGAGGTGCACAAAATAGCGTGAATGATAAACTGCACAAAATAGTGCGATACGCTAAACAGCGCGAGTGATTTGAAATGCACTAAACAGTGTGATACGCTAAACAACGCGAGTAATTTGAAATGCACTAAACAGTGCGATACGCTAAACAGCGCGAGTGATTTGAAATGCACTAAACAGTGTGATACGCTAAACAGCGCGAGTGATTTGAAATGCACTAAACAGTGCGATACGCTAAACAGTGCGAGTGATATGAAATGCACTAAACAGTGTGATACGCTAAACAACGCGAGTGATTTGAAATGCACTAAACAGTGCGAGTGATATGAAATGCACTAAACAGTGCGATACGCTAAACAGCGCGAGTGATATGCAATGCACAAGATAGAGTGAGCGGATACAACCACAAGATACACAAGACAGTGCTAGTGAGATACAAAGTGTAAGTGCACAAGACAGTGCGATAAAATGCATCTTCTATGCAAGTATGGGGGCTTTTTCTACGCAACAGATACGAGCATTTTCTATGCAAGTACGGAAGCACATTCTATGCAATATTGAAAGCATATTCTATGTATGAGACAAGCAAAGCATATTCTATGTGGAATCAAAAGCAAGCATATTCTATGCATGAATCATAACGATGCGCGGCACGCATGCAACAGCAGTGTATATGAAAGTTTACATTCTATGCAATAGAGGAGCATCAAATATGTACTCTGGTGCTCTGATTTGCCTCTTAGAGGACTTCGCAACACACTCAGCTCAAAAAGGGTACACTCCGTTTATGTTGGCAAGAGATAACATCTGCATGTGAAACCCTTGGGTGCTGCTTGGACTGTCATTCTGACTTGAAGCAGACTTACACTTGGGGCCGAGATACACTCATACTCCAGAGAAACGGCGAGGCCTGAGAAGGTGCACCTGGAATGCAGTCTCAAATTTTGCTAAAGTTGAAACATGCTGAAATGCTCCAAATTTTTCCTCTTTTCTTTTGCTTTGCAGTCCGGACCCTAAATAGCTTCGGATAGGTCCTTGTTTTACTATTCTGACATGACCTGGGTTAAACCCTGCGGCTTTATGAAAAAACCAATCCTGTTTTGCACAAATGTGGAGAACGACACGGCACTCTGAGCACAAAACGATTTTTGAAATTGAAATGAGAAAAGGGTTCTCAACTGGGTATTGAGCCTACAACTGACCACAGCCAAAACGACTTAACAATGGAAAACAAAGGTAGAACAACCTAAACACAACTCAACAAAGGAAAAACAAGGTAAAATGACCTAAACATCTGTTGACACTTAAACGACTCAAAACAAGAATCGAGACAAACAAAAACGCACAAACACAACACTCAGCTGTGTTACAAAGGCAAGAGACCTCTCGGTGCCCGAGGAGCCAGTTTCTCCGGGTATTGTTTCCCACCATTTCTTATTTGTGATTCTCACATCACTCGGCTCTTAGGCTTGGCTTTTTTCACAAAACCCTTTTTCTCACTTTTTCTCTCAGCGCATATCTCTCTGTTATTTAATATCACATTTTTTTATCCCTCCCCTGAGTGGTTGATGGATAAACAAAAAGTTACGGGCTCTTGCCCCTAGCACTCAGCTAGATTCTTCTTTTTCCGCACGCAGCTAGTGAGTTCCTCCCATACAGGGGTTGTGTTGCAACTGAGCGTGTAGCGAATCTGCAGCTGACATCGGCTGTCGATGCTCTGCCGGGGAGTTTGGACGTGGTTAGATCTGTCCAGATGAGGGAGTGGAAAATCTTGATCCATTCCAATTCATGCTTTGTACATGGCCTGATACCTCGTTGCTTTGAGGATGAGAGAGCTTTCAGCCCTTTGTTGTTAGCTTCAGTTGTGCCCTTTTCTAGCAGGTAGAGTGCCCTTTCTGGCAAGTAGAGTGCCCTTTCCGACAAGTGCGTTGATAAAGGGGAAAATATAGAACACCTGACTTAACTGTGCCCCTAGTTTATTATTTTGACCATTTTTTATTTTTGGCTTTCTACTAAAACAATTTTGACCAACATAAGAGTTAGATTAACACGCTTGTTCGATTTTCTGATTTAAAATCATGCAAGTCAGGTTATGAGCAATGAAAATTTTTCTTTTTTGGGTCCAAGAAATGGTCCAGTTTTGGAAAAATGGAAAAATTTTCGAGAAAATTAGTCAACCTCAGTAAAAATTCTCAAAAATTGTTTTTGCAAACGGTCACTGCTCAACGAGCACGGAACCTACTCTTGAGATGCACGACCTCGGACCCATAAACAATGGAAAATTGCCCCTTGTTTGAACGGCACTGCATGGCAACTGAAAGTTGCCCCTAGTCTGAATAGCACCACAACACAATGTATGGCAACGGAAAGTTGCCCCTTGTTTGAATGGCACCGCAGTGCATCGTAATCAGGCTTCAGAGTGACGATCACAACCGAACTCTCGGATACAGAGAAGGCAAAGATGACCAAAACCATCACATGGACACAATCGAATTTGAAGTGTTTTACGGCTGGACTTCAGAATGAAGTTGCCTACATATCCCAAAGATGGGAATCAAGCCTTGCGTAGTTCGGGGTAAGGTACACTCAGGTATTAACCTCTCCTTTTGCGCTCTAACTTTTGCCAAGGCCGCCCTTTCTGGGTTTTCAACCTTGCGAGCTTTGTTCTTCTTTTCTTTTCAATTCTTTTCATTTATTTTCTTCTTCTTTTTTTCTTATTTTCTCTTTTTTTTTTTTCATTCTGTGCATTTTTTTTTCTTCTCTTTTTTTTGCATTCTTTTCTTTGCTCTAACTTTTGCCTGGGTCGCCCTTTCGGGTTTTCGGCCCATCGAGCCTCTCAAGGGTAAAAGTGAAGTTTTGTCCATGTCAAATGGTTTTGAGATCCTGAAGTCATCTAGATCCAGGAGAATGGCTACTGTTCGCTGATGATGTAAGAGTTCATCCAATGGGGCTGAAATTGCACCTAGTGTTGTGGACAGGAACTCAATTATCCTTCAGCACAAACTTTCTTCTTTCCTCCCTTATGGGATTTGGCATCCTTGCTAGTCTTCATTGATTTGCAAGATGATCCATCTTCGGCTCTTCGAGCACATCTGACATTTTTCTGCCCCTAGGTCGAGGGCTGCTTTGAATCTAGCCACACAGGCCTCACATTGCGGTTGACCGTTGAGCATTCTGAGTTAAGGTTCAAGGTTTGAAAGCAAAGGGGGGTCGAGTCTCGAGGCTGAGAGCGATCCTAAGCTGCACAATCTCAAGAGCGATTCCACACAGGTCTTCACAGGACCGCGCAAAACATTTTTTGAAATCTTTTAAGAAAGCGACAAATCGCTCGCGCTAAAGACTGTGTGGGACCAATCTGGATCAAGCCAGGATCCTTCTCAGTACTCACATTAACAAACATGATCTCATTCATTAAGGGTTTAGCACACCTCTCTTCCTCTCAATTGATCAATTTTTTGCAAATCCTGAGAAATTCCTCCCTCTTTGTTTTCAACACATCATTCAAAAAGTTTTGAAAAACTTAGGTCAATGCAATGACTTCAAGGCACAGAAAAGACATAGTTCTGGTCAAATACTGCCATCTTATTCAGAACTTCTGGCATAACTGGCACAAGGCAGAAGCAAACACAAGAGTGTGAAAATCACTGCTGTTTCATTCAAAATCTGTTGGAACAACTGGCTCCAAGGCAGAAACAGACTCAAAAGAAAACGAAAAGACAAACACAAAACAAGCAAGTGATGTCCGAGGTAACACCCCTGAAATCACCCGACTCTAACAAAACAGGACTAACTCGATACAACAAGACAGACCCGACTGACTCAGCATAAAATGACTGACTCTAAACAACACAACAAGACAGACCCAATACCCAAGTCAGAAAGCAAAATTAACAGCATTTGTACATTGCTCAAAACAGTGCATGCTATCTACCATAACTGGAGTAAACTAAGCGCCATTCGCAGGTGGTTCATCTCCCTGATCACATCACATTATCCCCCTAAGTGCACTGATCCAGTGCCGATAGACTTTGCAGGACCTGGTGCGACGATGACCTCTTTATCAATCAGATCTTGTATTTCATAGCGAAGACGGTAACAACTATCAGTGCCATGATTGGTTTGTTGATGGAAGGCGTAGTACTTGGCCGGATCATGGGAGGGAGGAATTTTATTTGGCAGTGGTCGCGGCTCTAGGGGTTTCAGATCCCCCTTTCTAATCAAGACCCTCAAGGCCGCTGATAGAGACATGTACAGTGGTGTGAACACCCTCTGGCCTTGAGGTGGGTGTTTTGAGGTTTATGGAGTTTTGCTGGATGCACCAGCAAAGGGATTGGTAGGCGCTGACTGGGCTTGCTGATCTCTTTCGAGCAAGGGTTTAGAGCTGAAAGGAACATTCCTGGTACAACGGCCCTTCTCCCGGCTTGCCCCTTGATTCAAACTGCTCTCAACTTGAGTGGTGAAAGTTTTATCCACAGCCTTTGTAACGACTACAATCACTTGTTGTTTGTCCAACCCTTCGGCTTTCAAAGCCTCCACAGCCCACAAAAGGTGTTCATGAGGATCCATGTCTACCCCTACCTTGTTCTTTCCACTGGCTTCCATTTTGCCAAGCGATTGGCCTTCTTCAAATGTAGCCCGTCCCAAGGTTGGGGAGCCTTTAGATATGAACTCCCTGGTACGTGATGTGGTCGATGATGGGGCCAAACCCCAAAGGCCAGATCTGCCATAGTTCTTTAAAGGTCTTCAATCATTTTCATCAACTCAGAAGTAGTGGGTTCCTGGGTTTGAGATGATTGGGGTTCAGATGCACCCATCATGCATAAGTCCAGGCTCTCTGGGATAAACACATTAGGCTTGGGTAAATGGACTGGGGTGATGTATACGCTGGGGTCGTAAGGGACGGCCAGTGTGTGGATTAGATTGAGATGTGGATGAGGTACTTGGTCATTGGGGTCTAAAGGTGGAGCTATTGTCTGGTTGTCGATGAGATTTTGGACCTCATGACGAAGGCGGTAGCAACGGTCGGTACCATGACCGCGCTACTGATGGTACACACAGTACTTGGATGGGTTATGTCTGGCTGGGAGTGGGTCAGGCAGAGGTTGAGGATCAAGGGGTTTGAGATACCCTCTTTCCATCAAGAGTTTCAGTGCGCTAGTTAGGCTCATATAGAGGGGGGTGAAAGTTCTGCCCTAAGCCCGGGCTGGGCTGGCGGTTTGTAGGCTTGGATTGGCAAAAGGGTCGGCTGTAGCAATTGTATTGATTTCAGTGGTTTGGGAATAACGCTACTACCAGCATTGGTACTCCCTGAAATCACCCTCCTTGTCGGTTCACTTGTTCTAGGAATGATCCCACTGTTGAACGCATTCTCGATTTGAACCCCCAGTTCATGCAAACTTTTGAAAGTGAATAGTGGAGCGACTATCAACTTTTGCAACATATCATGCTCGAGGTTTCGCACCATCATTTGCACTTGATCCCTCTCAGAAGGGCGATCTGTCATCTGTGCTGCCTTTGCTCTCCACCTTGCAACAAATTCCACAAAAGGCTCTGTTGGGTTTTGGCAGGTTGTTTCAAGCTCTTGCATGGTCATTTCAACTTGGGTATTGTAGGAATACTAATCGACAAAGGCCTCAGCCAGTTCTTCCCAGTTTTGCTTCACTTTATCCTCCAACCTAGCGTACCAAGTGGCTGCTACACCCGACAGGGTTCTTCCATACAGAGAGAGTTTCTGTGGCTTAGTCAGACCCATCAGCTTTAGGACATCCAAGAAAAGCCGGATATGTACCATAAGATCTCCAGACCCGTCGAAACGGTCAATATGTGGCATTTTGAATCTGTCTGGGAGCTGTATGGCAGCCTCAGTGTATCCATCCTCAATGTCGGGAATGGAGTTAAAGCCCTTTGCCTTTTTGAATTGCTTATCAAGGTTCGCAATTTTCACTGCAGTCGGATTGAGCTCATTAACATCAAAGGGATAAGGCCTCTCATTAGGCTGCACTAGGGGTCTGAACACCTGAGCGTGAGTCAACCTTTCTCGGGGGTCTGGACCCTGCAAATCTTCAGCTGGCGGAAGTGGGTCAAAGTTCGGCTGGGGTCCCAAAGCTGGATGTGAGGCAGATGCCCCAGATGGGCGTTGCGTTTCAGCATTGGTCTCATCCTGCATGGCAATTCCCTGATTTAGCGCTGCTGTCACGGCCACAAATTCTTCCGAACCCTGTGCCATCACGGGTCTGCTGAATTGAACAGAGGTGATGTGACTGGTGACTAACGGATCAGATGAACCGGTAAGCCTTGACTGGCCTTTTTATGCCTTGCCTCAGCGAAGGAAAACACTGGCTGCTCTGAACTGAATCTTTGACCTGACAAAGTCTATCAGCACAAGTCCGGTGTACTCGGGGGATATTAGAGCCTTCTGAAGCTATGGTTCCAAGACTACCCCCATAGAAAAAGAGAAAACATGCAGCATCTCAGCCCAATTTCAACATAACAGATTTGAGTATAACTAAATGACTGTACTCTCTACTAAATTCTGCCTACAATTCTGCCTGTAAATTGATACCCTCAGGTAAAATTGATTCCCAAATACTGATGCCCGCAGGCCTGATGCCCAGACTTGCAAACTATTACGTGCATTCCTGCAGGGACACACCCTAAAAGCACATAGCAAGCAAGTGAGAGCCAAAACACCCCTATGCTGGGGTAGGGTTTCCCTGTCCTATTTTGTCAGGAGCTAGGGTTTCACTACGCACGCAGTGGTTTCAAATAACCTATAATCGGGTAAGCAACCTGTCCTAGCTTTGGAATGGTCACTATGGATTCCGAATATGCACTAGGTCGAATGGTCAAAAAAGGTGCCCCGGTAAAACTGGGATTTATGTTCCCGTCGTGGCAGAGCCCGTAACCGGTCAGCCTTATGGCACACTTCTCAAAGCGAGCCTCCGACAAACCGTTCAGGAATAGCAGATGGCAAACACGGTGTCCTAGGCGCACCAATGCAAATGCAATGCAAAGAAACACATAACTGTAATCAAAACAAGATATCATGAGTTCGAGTCAAGTTCTCTAAATCCCCAGCGGAGTCGCCAGAAACTGTAGACGCGCCCCGAAGGCCTCATGCTACAGTTTGGACTCAAATGTCACGGTTTTTAATCTGATCTCGCAAAGTGCAATGCAAGATTGATAAATCACCAAAGAGTCCAAATCCGGCAAATCGTTTTGGAAAACTGATTTTTAAGAAAGAAGTGCCAAACATGGACTGCTTTGCCAGATACAGAGTCGCCACCTAAATATTTATTTTGGGGGAATTTAGGAAACCCTGACTCGTGCCTAAGGCCATGTGTCCGTCATCACCAAAGTTGCCTTGGCTCGGGAACTTGGGTACGATTGGGGAAGGTCACTTCGTGAGCACCCCCACTCGCCCGATCAAAGATCGGCCTCCACTAACCATGATATTGAGTTTTGAAAATATTATGGGCTCTTATTCCGGTTATTAGCCTAGAATTACTATGTGATGCACACAGCATACAAGTATGGACTAGATTGTCTAATTTGGAACAAAGCATCGCATATCCGTTTGTTTTGAAAATGGATTGAAGTTTGCTACTCGCAAGTAGGCTAAAACACGGGTTTCGACGAATTATCCCAATTCAAGCAACCCAACCTTCACCCATAGGCATTCAGGCAATTATATCACATAAGCAGTTAGCCTTATGGTAAGCATGCTATCATGGCAACACTCACACACATGCAAGGATGCTAAAGCATAAACGCTTACCTAGTACTCCAAGCCAAAACAGAAACTAGTTAGTAATCAAATGCATGATCCTAGTTCATGTTAAGATGGCTAATGCAACACATGCAAAATGTAACTAGAAATAGGCTTGGCTATTCTAAGATGTCATGTGAAATGCAACTTGATACATGTATTCAAATTGGAATTGAAATACAATGCAGTTAGCATGATGCGCCGAGCCTGGTGCATGCAAGACAGATGAATGGATGCAAACATGCAAGCATAAGTATGCTAATTGAAACATGCCCTAATCTAACCATCATAAACTGATAAATAAAAGGGAGAAAGACGTGGGGTTGGAAGACATACATCACACACATGCACACTTATTACAATTGTGCCCTCGCTCGGAGGGTCCGAATAAATAATACAACACAAATAAATAATTAACTACTCTAGCTAATTAAATATTACAAAACCCTAAATTAATTAACAAATTAGTTACAAAGGGAGGCCGCTGCAGCCCTGCCTCGGAACGCTTGGATGATGCATGCTCGATTTGTCTCGCTCGAAAACCCGTTGCCATGCCTCTGTTGCCTCTGTTTGCATTGTTCTGCACCTCTGATAATTGTGAAAATTCTTGGGATGCTTTTGAATTACTCCCTGATCATTATGGGATATCACCGGCTAAGATATCTGACCACCGGCTATGGAAATATGGTAACCGACCAGAAGTTGGTCCATCAGCTGGACTTTTGTAGTCGGCCGGCACTGAAAATTGCCGACCGGCCATTTCTTCCTGCAGAATACTGGTTTTGCTGCAACAGAGGACAGATAGTGCATGGCAAAGCATTTTCAAGACAATGTGTGCAGAGCCACTCTCTCTATCATGTAATAAACTCAAGAGAGTGTGGCCCTCAGTCCTCGGGCCACCAATCATGCATTTCGATGCATGATGGCCAAAGGTACCAAGCTTGCAAATCAATGTAAATGAATGCAACAAAACAAATGAGTGCTACACACTCTATTATGTTGAGATCAAGAGTGTCGGCGACCGGAAATTGAGACATGTTTCGCCACTTTGAGTACGAAACGCCCCTCGTTTCCCGTGTTTGGACTAACCCTACTCTAAACACAATACAAGGAGATGGCATACACAATGCGACTAACATGCAACCCTAAATGCAATGCAACCTAATCATGCTGGCATGCGAGGGATGATATGCACACATGCAACCTAGTATACACAATGCTATGGACTAAAATGGCATACACAATGCACATGAGCTATATGGCATACACAATGCACACATACGAAGATGGACATACTCAAAGGCATAATCAAAACATATACAATGCGATGGTCAAACATGCAACAACATGAACCAAATGGCATACACAATGCAAGGTGGACATAAACCAATATGAGTAGACCTCAGCCACACTCAAATCAGTAGCCATATGATGAAAATGAGACAACCGAAATACATGAAAACATGCACGAATGCAAAGAACCGATCCTAAGGCACAACATGCAACTCTAACAAAGCATGACAAATGATGAAATATGGCATAGAATGGCATATGATCCAGCTCTGAAATATGATGCACAATGGTCCTGAATCATGCAAACACTTCACACGATGCGTGCTAGATGGCTCGAATACTGAAACTAGTGAAGTGCGTTACACTAGAGGTACACAAAGCAATGCACAAATGGAAAAACCAACCCCAAACAGACCTTAGGCAGGTCCAAGATAGTGGGAAATTGGTCAAAAATGATGGCTCGGAATACATTCAAATGAAGCCCATGCAATGGTCGGTAAATGAGGCATACGAGCCCGACTCTCTAATGCACTTAAAGAGTGGAAATCATGGGAATATAGCATGCATATAAGCTCTGAAATATGATGTACAATGGCCCCAAAACATGAAAACACCTCAGTATATGCATGCGATGGACCTCAAAACTCAAAGTTAAGCATGGATATTGAACTACAGGCATGCAAAATAAGCATCATTCGACCATGAGACCTAAAAACAGAGCTAAGGTAGTCCAAAATATGCATAAAATCAGTTTAAGGCAAGGCCAAAATATGCTAGGAAAGGCGGCCAAAACATCATGCAAAACAAGCTAGTGAACCATGACTTACACTACAACTATATGAAGCATGTGAAGGACTACCAAACCAGCCAAAAATAGAAACATGGCATGCCATAATATGACCAAAAACCCACTGGAACTCAGTCAACACATGCTAGAATGAGGTGCTCCTTTGAAAGGCTATGCAAGGGGTTACTCTACACATGCAAGATAGACATCAAAAATGGCAAAACCATCTATGGACAGAGGTTATGAGGGCCCTAAAACTCATCAAAAAGGGCCTGAAAGGGGGCTAGGAAGCATGCAAGTGAAGGCTCCTTTGAAAGGCCATGAAGAGGGTTACTCTACACATGCAAGATGAACACTTAATATGGAAAAACCACCTCTGGACAGAGATCATGCAGGTCATAAAACTCACAAATAATAGCCTGAAACATGGCTTGAAAGTATGCAAATAGGGGCTCCTTTGTAAGGCCAAAAAAGCTAGTAAACAAGACAATGGGTGAGAGGGTCACCCCTCTCTGATTTTGGTGCTCAAAAAAGTATGCTAACCACTGAAAATCCACTGGATTTTAGTGGCTATAAGGCCAAACAAAGCTCACTTCAAAGGCCTAGATGCATGGCTCAAAACAAGGTGAAAACAAGCATGCAAGGGGGTAGATGACCCCCAACAAAAAAATGACCTTAAACAAACTTCAAGAGGAGCTCAAAATAAGACTTTTTGTAGTTTATGACAAAGCCCAAAAATACTTTCAAATAGAGTTAAGATATGAAGCAAAACAATGCTCAAAAGAGGGAAATGAGTGTTACCCTTGTAGAGAAAACCTCTAGCAGCTTCTGGACCAAAGTAGCAAACCTTCAACCTCTGAAAATGAGCTCCAAGGTGCTTAGATGAATGATGGAGAGGTTAGGCTAAGAGGTGTAGTGCAATGGTGCAAGAACAATGGAGTTTTGAAGGCCAAATATGGAGATACAAAGGGGGAGTGTATGTATGCGCCTCAACAATTTTTTCTGAACCAGATGAGGGAGGAGGAGCCTCCCTCTTATAGAGATTAAAAGTATAAGCTTCTCCAAGAAGCTAAGGGCCAAGGAAATCCCTCCATACATATGGAGGATAGCCAAAATGCTTGCCAGCTGTGCCAGCTGGAAGATACAACTATGAGGGAGCAGGTGAAAAGCTGCCGACCAGAAAACTGGTTGACCGGCTACTTTTTCTGGCCGGCCGGCTACTTTGGTGGCCGGTAGGTGGCTTCTAAGGCCAAAAAGTGGTCGGTGGGTGTCTGAAATGAAGCCCCAGAAGTTAGCTTTCCAATGGCGGCAACCTTGCATTAAAATTCCGTCTGTGCAAAAAGTTATGCCTATTTTGATGAAGCCGTGCAGTTTTGATCCTACCGGATTGATGCCCTACTTCAAACAATCATATCTCCCCCATCTGGACTTGGCTTTAGGAGATTCTTGAGTGTAAAATGAAGCCCTGGAAGTCTTCTTTCCAACGGTGGTGGCCTCATAGCTTAAACCCAAGTGCATAGACAGATAAGCCTGATTTAGCGAGGACCGCTCGATTTTCTCTTAGCAATTTATACCCACCTTCTTCTTCAACTTGGTTTCTTCCCTCTTCTCTTCTTTTCTTCAACTCCAAACCCCCGAAGCATGGTGTTTTGAAAGATTTTTCCAAGATTTCATCTCTCTTTCATTCATTTTCCCTTTGTCCTTGCTCGGTTTATCGAAAAGCGCAACATCTGACAAAATACGAGCCTCGGAACATCGTAAAAACTTTATTTCAAAAATGTTTTGAAAGAGAGGGTTTTAAGGTCTAAAAAACCTTTCAAAATAGCTTTGGTACAAAATGGGGTGTGAGGTTTGGATTTGACGCTCTCCTTGCCAAAGAAACCGACCCTTTGCATAGCATTGCCTGCACAACTTTCATCACCAAGGAAGCCATCAGTAGCGCCCAAGTCTTAAGGTCGGTCAAAAATGGGGTGTCTACAAGAGGTTAGCGGGTTAGGGTTTTATTGTTTTCTTGATGGTTAGTCGGGGTATAATAAAGTCCCAATGTACCCTGCTGACCAAGGAAAGACCACCTTCACATGTTCTTTTTGCACTTTTGCTTATAGGCGCATGCCCTTTGGGTTATGCAATGCACCGGCGACTTTTCAACCGTTTATGATGGCCATTTTCTCCGACATGGTGGAGAAATTTTTAGAGATTTTCATGGATGACTTCTTTGTGTTTGGGCCATCTTTTGAGGAATGTCTCCAGAACTTAACTAAAGTACTACTCGATGTGTGGAGACAAACCTTGTTTTGAGTTGGGAGAAGAGCTATTTTATGGTTCACAAGGGTATAGTGTTGGGACATATTGTGTCCCCTCGAGGTATAGAATTTGACAAAGCTAAGGTTAACCTCATTGCAGTCTTTCCGTCACTTACTTCTGTGCGCCAAGTTAGGTTTTTCTTAGGGCATGCAGGTTTTTACCGTCGATTCATCAAAGACTTTAGCAAAATATCCTGTCCTTTGTGTAGTTTACTTGCTAAGGATGCGCCCTTTATCTTTGATGATGCATGTTTGAAAGCATTTGAAACACTTCGAGCTGCTCTTTTTATTGCCCCTATCATGCAATCTCTTGAGTGGTCCCTTCCTTTCGAAATCATGTGCGATGCATCTGATTATGCCCTCGGCGCCGTCTTGGGCCAAAGGGTGAATAAAGTGCCCCATGTTATATCCTATGCTAGTCATACTCTTTCTGATGATCAATTATGCTACACTACCACTGAGAAAAAGTTACTAGCTATTGTCTTTGCACTTATTAAGTTCTAGTCCTACCTCCTAGGGTCTAAAGTCATTATGTTCACTGACTATGCTACGTTGCGGTACTTATTGTCCAAAAAAGAGACTAAACCTAGGTTAATTAGGTGGATTCTACTCCTTCAGGAGTTTGACCTAGAAATTCAGGACAAGAAGGGATCCAAGAATGTAGTTACGAATCATTTATCCTGCATCTTTATTGAGCACATGAGTGATCCCTTAGCCTTGCATGACTAGTGTCACGACCCCATTCTGCCCCTAGTAGAATGGTGCCGTGATGGCCAGTAATCCAAGATTACCAAAGGCCAACTTACAAAAATTCACACACAATTAGAGTATACATATGGGGCTTACATGTGCGGAAGCAATAAATTTAAATCTAAATAGTCTAGAAGAGCTGTGCATAAGTCAAATGAAATGGCATACAATTTAACATGGCTTACAACATGAATACAAATAAAATAAAGTACATGTTACATCTTGATCAAAAGGCTTCTCAAGCCAACATATACAAAAGAAGTGAATTAAAACTAAGAAACATAATCTTCAAGAGGTTAGCAAAATGAATCCAAAACAACTTGCAAATAACATCTAGGCGTCACAGCCTTCTTGCTCACCACCTACATATATATAAAGGGGAGGGTGAACTTGGATACTCAGTGAATGATATAATTAATAAAGGTTTGAATGAATGATATCCGAGATCTTTATCAAAATAATACATATCATAGCTTGTAACAAAACATGGGATGAATCAAGTTCATCAATCAAATCTTTCAAATCTTCTTGGGATGTTTAATAACATCTACATAATACATGGGGGATGACATTCCGGACAAAACAAGGAAATAATCGACCCATAATCGATTAGACAAATCCACCAGTACAAGACCGTCGGTAAGGCCATCTGTACAAGACCGTCGATGGCAGAGATCTCTCAAACATGGTGCTACATGGGCTTAAAGTCCCCTAGCATAAAAGGACTTTCTAAGAATGTCATCAAAACAAGATAATACTTGATACAAAAACTAGGGATAATCATTCATGCTTGATCAAATACTTTTCCAAAACGAAGCAAAGCCTTATCAAAACTTTATAACATAGCTTTATTAAAAATACCACTCACATAGCTCTTCGGGTGTAGGGATTAAGGCAAGGATCCAAGACCTACAAATACATAATAAAGCCTACTGAATGCACTTCAAGAAAACAAGAAGATATGCTCAAAGATGGGTATGAAATGCATTCTTAAAACAAGCTTTTCATGAGTGCAAATGATCCCAGCATTTCTTTCCAAAACCAAGTCAAGACAAAGTAAAACATGCTCGGAGTTAAATCACTGTTTTTCATGTAGGGAAAACATGCTGGGTACCAACCAGGTCTTGGAATGGGTGCACAGAAATGATCTAGGCAAAAATGACCTAGCTGGGTGAACTTAGGAGGTCTTAGCCGAGGTCCCACACCTCTTAGCCGAGGTGTGGTTACCTAGGCTTCGGTGTGTTGCCTACCGAGGTGTTACAACGTGCCGGCAAGGGTGTACCATGGTCGGCCTAGGTGTGAAGTGGTTAGCGTAGGTGTGTATGCAAGATAGACTAAGGTGCAAGTGATCATGCAAGGTAGGCCACGGTGAGATACAATGCTTGGCCTAGGTGTGAGATCTAGGCAAGAGTGGTTTCAGTGACCACACCTAGGGAAATGAGGTCTGGAAATCTAGGTTTCCCTCTTGATGAACATGAAGAACATGAAGGACAAGAACATGAATGCTAAAATCATAACTTCTTTATTTACAATCTGAGATTTCATGAGATGAGTTTGAAAACATGGACCTGGGTACCCATTCTTGAAGATCTTATGAAAACAAACACAAAAACATGGATCTTGATACAAACTTTCGGATCAAAACATGGTTTTTCTTCAAGAACACATGAACATCATTTTCTCTTTCTAAAACAAACTTTAAATCAATGCATGGCTCATGAATCATGCTAGATCATGCAATGTGATCGAATCAACATAAAGAATAACAAGAGTAGATCAAGAATCTAACCTCAAAACACGGATCTAACGGTTCAAGGTGTGAAGATCAAGCTTGGAAATCTACTTTTCTCTCAAGAACTCTTCTTCCACACCTCCTAGAGCTTCTCTCTCTTCTAGGGTAAAGATATAACAAATGATGTGGGTTTCTCACTGCTAGCTGACTTAACCCTCTGCTGGGACACGTGATAACGTCTGGTTGGATCTCCTCAAAAAGGTGACTGAATGATAAGACAAGAGCATGACAAAGGGTGTACAACAAGTAAGGTGTCATGGGCACTCTAACAAGGTAATGACCTCGGATTAGGACATAGGCTTCGGCAAGTAAGGTCTCAATGATCTCGGCTAGGAAGGACAACACTTGACCTAGCTGTGCCACACCTCGGCCTAGATGTGCCACACCTCGGTGTAGGTCATACTAGTCCCGGAACAAGATCACTAGGTGCAAGGATCAAAGATCTAGGACGCCTAGATGATAACATCTCGGCCTAGATGATACACATCTCGGCCTAAGTGATGCACACCTCGGCCTAGATGATGACATCTTGGCCAATATGCCTAGGTGATAGTGGAGTTCAACCAAAGTGGTTCCAAGATGGTCCTAGGTGTAAGAGGTTCAAAGGTGTGACCTAGGCTTGACATGACCTAGGCTTGGCATGACCTAGCCTTAACATGACCTAGGCTTGGCATGACATAGGCATGACCTAGGCTTAACATGACCTAGGCTTGGCATGACATAGGCTTGGCATGACCTAGGCTTGGCATGACCTAGGCTTGACATGACATAGGCTTGGCATGACCTAGGCTTGACATGACCTAGGCTTGGCATGACCTAGGCTTGAGACAGCAAGGAAGGAACAAAGCATGCATACAACACTTAGGCGAATCACATAAGCACAAGACAAGACAGGGACCTTTACTTAGGCAAAACAAGTCAAAGTCTACAAATGCAAGCTTAACAAGACAAAATCATGCAAATGCACATGAACATGACTAAGACATGAATGTGGGTTATTACAACTAGTTTTCGAGCAAGAAACTTCTTACGGTTTCACACGTGACCCTCCCATGGTTTGCTCACATAGTGAATTACTTGGCGGTTGATCAAATTCTGAAAACTTGGTCTAAGCAAGACAAAGACCGATTTTTCTCACAAGTCAAGCACTATTTCTGGGAAAACACGGAATTGTTCAAGTATTGTCCGGATCAAGTGATTCGGCGTTATGTGCCTGAGAGTGAAACCCATAGCATTCTCACCTCTTGTCACTCTCATGCATGTAGTAGCCATTTTAGTGGGTAGAAAACGGCCTCCAAGGTTTTACAATGTGGGTTCCATCGGCCCTCTATTTTCAAAGATGTCCATAACTTCTGTAGAGCGTGTGAGCGTTGTCAATGCATGGGCTCTATGTCACGGCGAGATATGATGCCAATGACCCCTATTTTGATTGTTGAGATTTTTTATGTTTGGGACATCAACTTTATGGGTCCCTTTCCACCATCTTTTGGATTTGAATACATTTGGTAGCTGTGGACTATGTCTCCACTTGGGTTGAGGTAGTGGCCACCAGAACGAATGACCACAAAATTGTGGTTAAATTTCTCCATGAGACCATTTTTTGTCGTTTTGGGTTCCCACGTGCCATAATTGGTGACGGTGGCAAATATTTTTGCAACTGATTCTTCGAGGCATTAGTGCGCAAATACATGATCACTCACAAAGTTGGCACTCCCTACCATCCCCAGACTAGTGGTCAAGTAGAGGTGTCTAATAGGGAGGTTAAACACATCCTTGATAAAACTGTGAGGCCCGATAAGAAAGATTGGTCCACTAGGTTGGTTGATGCACTTTGGGCCTATCGCACTGCATATAAGACACCTATCAGGATGTCTCTATATAAGATTGTGTTTGGGAAACCATGCCATCTCCCTGTTGAGTTAGAACACCGGGCTTTGTGGGCCATTAGGAAGTTCAATTTTGATATAGCCAAAGCCGGTGACCATCGAAAACTCCAACTTAATGAGTTAGAGGAGCTCCGCAATGATGCATATGAGAGCTCTAAAATTTACAAGGCTAGGACTAAGGCAGTTCACGACAAACACATTTCTGGTAAGTCCTTCGAGCCTCACCAAAAAGTGTGGCTGTTCAATGCTAAATTGCAATTATTCTCGGGTAAACTCTGGTCTTGGTGGGATGGCCCATATGAGGTTATAGAAGTCTTTTCGCATGGGGCGGTTGAAAGTAAAAATCCACAAGATGGTACGACCTTCAAGGTCATGGCCAAAGATTAAAACACTATGTGGATGGTATTGAGAAAGGGGAGATGATTAAGGTCGTCCACTTCACGGACCCAATATATCTTCCATAGTAATTGTTTTGAGTCTAAGAGACTTTAAATCCTCTAGAGGTGTAATTCCTTTGGTGTTTGTCTTGCCCGAACGGCATCTGACGGTCTGGTATAGCCACCTAACTGTGTTTGTAGTGAGTTCCTAGGAGACCAACTGAGACGGTGAAAACTAGAGTTCGAATGGCAAAGCCTAGAGCGCAAAGGTTTGGAATTTCCGAGACTAGAGTCTGGTTTAAATACCCGAGGGTGTAGAGATTGCTTTAAAACCACCCCGGCTTAAACTCTGTATGGCAGCCCTATAGGTCGAATTAGCTTTCAGCTCCTCGATTCTGGATATCGAATTAACCTAGTCTGGCGCCCTGTTGGAGAATAAGGAAAGTTACAAGCATTGTTAAGGAGAAAAGTAATAGCCGTGGTTTTCCCATGAAGATTATACCTTTGTTGACCATTTAGATGCTTTCAAAGTGCTATTTTTATTTCAGATGTGCATTAAAGGTAGAAATGGTTTAAATTTTTCTTTGGGTTGTAATTTGGTTTATTCATTTAAAAAAAAATATTTGCCCCAGACCGTACGTGTAGCCCACACGGACACACGAGTGGTGGTCCCAAAAATGGGCGCACGAACGAAGGACCAAGCCGTACAAGCAGCCCAGCCCAAATGCACACTGCTTGAACGCCGCAAGAATGACCTATTTCCGCCGTTGGAGTGGCCAATAAATCAGCGCTCGTGCGGCCCAAATTGGTGCACAAGCGATCCACAACCAAAAAAAAAAAAAAATGGAGCGCAGAAGCGGAAGGGCCAGCTGCATGAGTGGCCCAGGCCCAAAAGTATTTTGCACAGCCGCCCCCACGAACGGCCCAATTTCGCCGCTGGAGCGGCGGCGCACGAGCGGTCCAATAAAGCACAAGAAAAAAAAAACCTGCAGATTTTATTTATTTTTATTTACTTATTTTTTATTTCTTCAAAAAAAAAGGTTGCTTCTTTATTTAGTTTTTATTTATTTGTTTAATTTTTACTTATTTTTACTTAATTTTTATTTTTATTTATTTATTTATTTTAATTTCTTCACAAAAAAAAATGAAAATTTTGCTGAGAAAAAAAAACCCTAGACCCACTTGTTGACCCTCATTTTCCTGACTACACTCTCTCTCTACCTCTCATCATCATCATCATCATCATCATCTTCTTCTTCTTCTCTCTCTCTCTCTCTCAACCCCATAAACTCCATTAAACCCTACCATCCCCAACTTCTTATTCCTTCTTTCTTCAACTTTCACTCACTACTACCTTCCCATCGGAGCATCACCCTATTTTCCGATCGGCAACCTTTCGGCGGCCATTTTTTCTGGCGGATCTACATCTTCTCTTCTTTCTTTTTTTTCTCCCTATTTTTTTTTTAAGGTAATCACCCTCTTTTTATGTAGATTTCTTAATTTTCACTTGTAATATTAGTCCATTAGTAGTTTGATGGTGATTTTTGAGCCTTGTTCATCGTCATTGTCCATGATCTTCATCCTCATAAAATAAAAATAAAAAATAAAAAATAAACTAATCTAGGCATGCAATCAACAAACCACCGCACGTGTGCCCCAAACATTAAAAAAAAAATCAATAATAATAATAATAATCATAATTTAGCTTGTTGTAGCCTATTTTTCTATATTATAGTTGTTTAGTTTAACTGTTTAGTTAGTGGTTTTTGTTAGTCTAATTGGTTAGTGGATTGTTTTTATTTTTGTTTCAATTGTTTAGTTAGTGATTTAGTTTTATTTTTATTCAGTGATTTAATTGTTAGCTTAATTGTTTAGTAGTTTAGTTTTTTTATTTTTATTTTCAGAATTTTATTTTATTTTATTCTCTCCTACTAACTTAGATTATTTTATTTTATTTTCTTATTTATTTATTCCTTGTATTTCATATTTATGTTTGTCAATTTGTCTCATGCTAACTTGGTGTAGGCTAATTTTTTGTAAAAAAAAAAAAAAAAAAAAAACATCGGTAGTGTGATGGCAATGAGGTTTTGAGTGATTTGTGTATGCATGCGCTATTTGATGAGTGCTGATATAATAGTTCCAAGTTTTTGGTTGTGTTACTTTGTGCAGATATGTTTACATCATCCCGCTGAGCTCCCAAATGGCCTCGCAATGCCAACATTATTGCTAGGGATGTACTAACCGACACCTGGGCCAACAAACCAATTGCCTGTGACACATCCTTTGATGTGGACTTCTTCCTCCACCATCAACCCACTACGTGGAGTGTCCAATAACTTAAAGACGGGGGCCTCCTAGGCATCTGCACCGTCACTAAACCGACGTATCCTCGCATTGTACTAGTCTTTTATCAGAATATGTACATCAGTGACGAGGTCTCGGGAGCTCTTTTGTCCATTGTTGATGGGGTGGAGTTAGTGGTCACACCAGCTTCCATTGCTGAGGTTCTCCATTGTTCCATGGACACTATCAATGAAGAACAATTCCCGGTGTTCACTCAGAAACTCACACTCCCTGCACTGGTGACTGAATTTTATGAGGGGCGATAGGATAATGACAACCAAACTAGTATTCGGCAGGCTAGTTTACCGCGCTGCATCCTCTTCCTTGATGTGGTTCTAAAAAAGAATGTCATCCTTCTAAGCCACAAGGAAGAGCGGCGATGGGACTTCTTTCGTGCCTTGCACTGATTTGACTTCGGATTTTGGGTCGACATCCCTATTTTGATCTTTAACCAGATGTTCCGTATCCTTAATGGAGTCAAGTTGTGCAACACCCAAGGTAGTTCTACATGGGCCCTCCCTTTTGCCAACCTCATCACTGCACTCATAAAAGGCCAAAGGACATACCCACTCGAATCCAATGAGATTCTACTTCCGCCGCTAACGTTTTATGGTAAAACCCACTGGCTCCAAACCATTGCTTGCCTATCGCCTTCACTACTCCTCTTCGATGCCCTGGCCAATCCTTATGATATTCTGGTAGAGCCCGTCACCTCACTAGCCCCATCGCCACCGTTATTTCGTATGACGCGGGCGCAATATCAGGCTCTTTTGGATAATCAAGCCACTATTTAGCAATCTGTGGTTGATCTCCAGGTAGACCATCAGGCATATTGGGATCACTCGCAGATGGCCTTTGATGGGTATCAGCAGTCAGTTGCATCTCTGTAAACTGACTTCTGCGTATACCGAGAGTCGAGCCAGCAGCGGTTTGATCAGCTTGGTGCTAGGGTTCATGATGAGGCATTCGAGACTCGGACACTGATGCTAGCCCTATTTGAGTAGCATTTTCCGCCACTGCCGGATCCAAATCAGTGATATCCGTTGTATTTTCTTTGTTTTAGTTCTTTATTTATTTTTGTTTTGTTTTGTTCTATTTTATTTTCTTTTCCTTTTATCTTGTACAGTTCAAAAAAAAAAAAAATAGTAAAGAGTGTGTGTGTGTGGTGTGTCCTTGCCTTGCTGGATGTGCGCCTACGCCGTCTAGTAAGATCCTCTCTCTCTCATTTTATTATCTACTTTCCAGTTGCTTACATTAAAGACAATGTTGTATTCCAGTTGGGAGGGGGGTAATGGTGTTTATAAAAACAATTCATGTTTGTACTTGCTGCACTTGATTGCACCACTTCACTTGATGTTCACTTTGTGCCAGCATGGTAGTGATATGAGCATTTGTTAATTGGGGAACATAGTGGGCTTGTATGAAAATGGTTTATTGGGTAGATACTCACATGTGATGTTTGCACTAGGAGAGTTGTTTGTGTTTGTGGTATTAGTACACTTGTCATGAGTATGCCTTGATTCACATGAACACACTTTCATAGCAGTGACCTCTTTATTCTAATACCTGGTGTACATCATTGATAATTGCTATGGTTGTAGAAAAGAATAAATGAGTAACCAAGATTCTTTAAAAAAAAAAAAAAACACTTGACTTGTTTGGGTTCGTAGCCTCTTTAACTCGAGTTATTAAGCCCGTAGGGGGTGTCTCTGCACCTAGTGCCCTAAAACCGTTTGGTTTGGGAGTCATTGGCCCAATATTTGCTACATGGGTCAATTAGAAAGCTTAAGGCAACTAGACATTGCATAGTTAAGGAAAAATAAGGAGAATGACTTGTTTGGATTCGTAGCCTTTTCAGCTTGAGTTATTAAGCCTGTAGGGGTGTTTTCACACCTAGTGCCCTAAAATCGTCTGGTTTGGGAGTCATTGGCCCAATGCTTGCTACATGGGTTGATTAGAAAGCTTAATGGATCAAAACATTGCACAATCTTTCCAAAAAAAATAAAATAAATTGAGAATCTTGGTTGCAACAGTTTAGTTTTTCTGTATATGTTGGGTGTTATTATGAGTTACACTGGCTATTATAGTGGACAGTTAACTAGTATGGAGATTACACTTTACACCAAGGGTACTGATGATGTGTTTACTAGTATTCACAAGTACAGGGAACTTAACTTTTGTATTAATTGAATTGTGGTTTTTGCTCAATAGATTCCTTCATGCTTGTCCATTGTGCCTTCAATGACTTATCATGTCTTAATATCACTCGGTAGTGGCACATAAGTTGATTGTTAGGTAGAATAGTGTGGTTAATTGTTGTTGAGCAGATATGAATATGTTGATGTTTGTGGGTATCATTTCTGGAAACCCTTACGAGACTATACTCGTTCACTTGGGGTAACCTTGTGGTTTACAGGTTGTTGCATATGCTAAATGCAATCATGATCCCTACGAAAGTGGCTTAAAGTTATTTTACTTTTCTTATTTCTTTTGTTTTGCTTGAGGACCAGCAAAATATAAGTTGGGGGATGTGATGTAGGCCGAAAGGTACCACATTGAGGTCACTTAAGTTACATTTATAGTCTTTCAATTTTGTTTATTTGCTGGAGATGATGTGTTTTGTGCACTTGTACAGATTTGATAGGAAATATGCAAATTCAATCAAAAAGGGCGCGAAAGCAAATTCTCTGTGTGAGAAGCAAAAAATCCGAGCCAGCCACCTCACTACATGTGTGGCCAAGCTCCACCGCACGTGCGGTTCACCACTACTCGAGCGGTCCACATGGGTGCTCGAGTGGCTCACCTAGGGATGCATGCGCAGAATTTTGGATTTGTTCTGCTGAGAATAAAAGGAAAAAAAATAGGCTAACTTAGGGTTCAAAAATTATTCTAAGAAAAGGAGAGGCTAGGGTTTAGAAAAGTGATTTTCCTAAAGCTTCAAGAAGAACTTTCATGGGGGCTTCCCCCTCTTCCTATTTCTCCATAAGTGGCTAGGCTCTTCTTTTCTAGGGTTTTGATGAAACCCTAGCCATGAAAAATGATTGTTCTTAAGCTTTGATTGTGAATCGGTTTGAATCAATGTATGGATGATTTAGAAGTTTTTAATAATTGTTCTTTTCATCTCTTCAAGTATTTTACTCTCTGTGGTTATTTAATGCTTTCCATACAGTAGTTT
Source organism: Camellia sinensis (assembly GCF_055761805.1). Taxonomy (NCBI): domain Eukaryota; kingdom Viridiplantae; phylum Streptophyta; class Magnoliopsida; order Ericales; family Theaceae; genus Camellia; species Camellia sinensis. The sequence continues at coordinate 60,911,127 of NC_138970.1, forward strand.
TCTTTGTGTTTGTGTTCAAAGTATAAGACGAGTCATGCTACGAGAAACGGGTCGTGTTGCCACCATAGTTTAGAGCAAACGACTCGTGCTACTCGGGATGATTTGTGCTTGTACGTTGAATGAAACAACTCTCTTAATCAATATTTCAAACTTGTAGTTATGAAATATTAGGTATTTCAAACCGGATTGCAATTGATGGCCGATGTTAAATCTTATTTATATGGTTAGTGGTGAATTCTTTGCCCTAGGATTTTTTTCCCAAAAATCAATATGTCAAACTCTACGTTTAATTGTCAATTTCATTTCTCAATTTCATTTAATTCTTGTTTAGTCATAATATTCATCAATCTTTTTAATCAAAATTAATTTAGGAATTTAGCAATTAAATTAGTTTAATTTCATAATTGGCTTTGTGGATCAATACTTGGATTTGCCATTATTCTAAAAGAATTTGGTATAGTTTAGTATTTATATTTGGTGTGTGAAATGACCCATCATAAGCAAAACAGAGTAGTAGAATATTGACATGATGTAAATGTCACCTGTTTGATTCGTGTTTTTAATTTAACACTTTGTTGTTAATATTCACATTGGAATATTGTGTTCATGTGTTCGATGTTGTTGTGTTGTATTTGTCGTAGGTTTATTTCCTGTAGCATTTGCGATTATTGATTCAGAGACCACGACCAATTGATCATGGTTCTTGCACAAGCTTGGAAAGGTTGTTGATACTAGGCGACAAATTACGTTCATTTTTTATCGTAATAATGGGATGTTAGAAGCGATGCCAAAGGTATTTCCCTCAGCTCACCATGGTTATTGCTTACAATATTTGAAGAACAATTTAAGGGACCTGATGAAGGGTATTGATAATCAATTTAAGGACCACTTGGTTAGTAGTTTGGGTGATTGTTCATATGAGCCAACTGTGGTAGGTTTTCATAAAAAACTTGAGAAATTAAAGGAGAAGGGCAAGCAACGAGCGCATAATTTCTTCAAGGAGTTGGCATCTAAGCACTGGGCGAATACATATTTCAGGTAGGTTTATATGCTTGATGTATATCTAATGTGAAATTTCACATTTAGGTCGATAAAATTAATTTCAATTATTATGTAATGTTGTTATATTTTGTAGGGGCATACGTGATGGGGAGATGACATCCAATGCAGTGGAGTCGTTTAATAATTGGATCAAAGAAGCATGTAATCTTCCTATCACTCGGACGGTGGACACTATTCGTACTTAGTTGGAGCGGCAAATGTTAGCGTGGCGGGACCAAGCGAACAAGTGGAATGAGGCTATTTGTCCTACATTTGAAACCATGCTTCTTGATTCGTTCAATGACAGTAGGTCTTAGTAGGTTAACAAGGCTAATGAGGATGTATTCGAGGGTCATTCAATTCCATTTGTCATGGTTGATATTGCGAGGCATACCTGTTCTTGTTTTCAATGGCAAATCAACGGCTTCCCATGTGACCATGTTGTTATTGCAATTAAAAAGAGTCGGTACAATCTCAACGATTGTGTTGAACGTTATTTTCACGTCAAGACGTATCGTGCAGCATACTCGGGTGCCATATTTCCTATACCATTGGTGGAGAAGCCGTCTTTTAATCCCATGGACTTCACCATATACCCACCAATTGTGAAAAGACCACCCGGCAGGCCGAAGAAGAATACGATTCCATCAAGGGGGAGAAATTGAAGCAAATAAGGTGCCAGAGATGTGATAAGTTGGAAAGCCACAATTGGAAATCATGTAAGGAGTCGACATAGGATGTGCAAAGTTCATTTCAACACTGTATGTGGGGGGTTTTTATTCTTGTTTGGAATAAGATTACGTTTTGTGTGACAACAAACATAAAGTGTGTTGGAATCAAGTTCGTGTATTTGCCAAACATAATACTATGTTTTTTTTCTAATTTTTTCAGTATTGATTTGTTTATCTTTTTGGTTTGTTGTACCTAAAACAGTGGCATTGTGAGTGGTTTTGTTTAGCAAAATGAGATTTTGTTGTGTATATTGTGATGCATGTATTTGTGTGGTGTGAATATTCATATTCTTGTAACCACTAACAGCATCCAAGTAGTTAACATGAATATTTATATCATTGTAACCATTCACATTACCAAATCATTTGATGTGAATATTCATATTTGTATTACGAATTGTCATTGTGAGTGTTTTTTGCTAGCAAAATAGGATGTTGTTGTGTATATTATGATGCATGCATCGGCACAGTGTGAATATTGACATGCCAGTTACCATTTACAACATCAAAACATATGATGTGAATATTTACATCATCTGTAATATGTTATTTGATGTGAATATTCACGTCATCTGTAACCATTCACATCATCAAATTATTTGTTGCGAATATTCACTTATGTGTTAAGAAATATAATATTCACACCTGTCACATTGTGTTACAATAATACTTTAAGCAATATTCACATACATGGAGTGAGGCTTTAAACATGAGAATGTGTCTGATCCTTTCATGTTGTGGAAATTCACATCATGTTGTGCTTGGCAAAAAATAAATACAATCTTAATGTGAATGATCAACACGAAATAGGCCTCAAAATGCATATACATATATTGAATGAAAAATTGGAGTACAAGCAATGATATAGAATTGATTTACACTTAAGCTAGTCTACTCTAATATGTCAAAACTATTGATACTAAATTGTTTTAAATGTGGATGACAGTTATGGATAACAGTTATAGGTGGACACCCCCCACTTATAGGTTTTCATATTGCACTGTCTTTGTGTTATTCAGGAAAAGATGTACTAATGAGTCTCTTATTTGACACCATTCAAAGCGATTAAGGTTGTCAACAATTTCCTTACGATATACATGCACCCTGTTGATGTAACATACTATAGGCCCGCAATCCACCCTGAAAATGCAAAGTTGTTATTGTTAGAATTTGAAAATTAGGTGTGTATAATGGTTGTGGAAGATGTGTACAAATTGATGTGAGGCTTACGATTCAGATGCTTGCTGAGGATAGACGTCTACTGATATGATTTGTTATGATGGATCTTGGCCTGATAACTTGGTCCATAGTGGTGATGATGGTCCAATAGTGCGCACCATTGCCTCGATGTAGTCTTTTTGTCATGGGGGGAGAATGAAATTTCATATTAGGCACAAAGCAACATAGTGCATACGTCCACGTTCCAATATTATAGATCATGACAACTATTATATGTGTCAGCCACTTACGACTATTTGTGCTTGGTCAATAAATGGGTCATGTATGCCGGGTCTTGGTCGTAATGAGTTATAATGCCTCCATAGATTGTCTTTGACGTCATAGACAATGATCGTCCAGTGGAAGTCGTGGTGTATTGGGAAGATGAAATATCTCTGACCTTGATAGTTATTGATATGTACATCAATCAGTTTATTTCTCTTGTGGAGGGGGTACTCTTACATGACTTTTTGCACACAATGGACATATAATTATATACCAAGTATTTATATCAATGTTCACTGTTAAAGATGTGAATGTTCATATCTTTAATTTGTCAATCAATCTTATAATGTATTATGGTTGTGAATGTTCACATTTGTTAACTTCTCAACCAGTTATATAATATTGATGTTAACATTTACATCTCTCTAGCATGTAAGTTAATAATATAATCACACAATGTTGAGGTGAACATTCACATCTATTCAACATGCTATTCAAATACTATTCATGTGAACATTCACATCAACATTGTGCATAAACAAATTAATAGTCTAGTTATTACCAAACATGTGCTTGTGAAGATGAATGCTGAATCCTCTATGTTGGGTTGACCAACTCTTGTAGTTCGAGTAGTATTTCGCCATATGCATCTATCACCTGCACAAATAGAGGGGTGGCAGTACATTATTTCTAGTGTTTATACAGTGTGTCTGTATGTATGTATGTTTTGTATAAATTTGCGAGTATCATACGCTGTTGTGTATTGATTTTTCCTTGATGATGTGTATGATGTCATCAAAATACACATTTCTAGACTTTGAGTCCCTTCGTCACACAAGCAACCTGTGCATTGTGGTTACAAAAAATGTGAATGTTAACATTGCACAATTATAAAATGATCTAATCCATTATGTATAGATGTGAAGCTTCACATCATCATTAAAATAAATACAATCTCAATGTGTATTATCACTTACTCATTACCGCCATTCTTGTGCAAATTTTAGACCTTTTGCTTGTTGAGTTTGCTCATGTTGGCCCAAACCGTCATTTTGTTGTTCAATGTTAACGTCTTGGATTTTGTTGGGTGCTTTGTTTGTGGCTATTTGCCCATATCTTGTATAATGTGGACTGTATGGGATTGGTCTTCAGCTCCATCTTTCTCTTTTTTTTGGCTAGGCAGGTCAAGGTATTGAAAGTCAGCCAAGCGGTGCTCTTTCTGTACCTTCTGCTTGATACGCTTCACCGTAGATGGTGAGTTGAGAATGTCTTTCAGTGGTACAATGGGATGTTTCTTAAGGCTGTCATGAACCTTTTGTGCTTCGTCTTGCATGATAATATGAACGGACTGATCATCGTAAAGGTCTTGAAGAATCTTTCTAGGCTAATGACCAATTTTGTCAACTGCTAAATTTTTGTATCCTTTTGCTCTATGCAATTCTTGATCCCCATGTCTACGTTGGATGGGCCCGATTGGTTGAACAAGTTGGCTTCAAGTATAGCGATCACCCTTGCCCTTAACTCCCATGATTTTTCTGAGTGTTTGTGTTTTGCTTCCCATTGCTGTACGAGACCCCAAGCTTTTTTGGTTTTCTTTTGTAAGCATATCCACGATGTCTGGTTCACTTGGTTGTGCTACGATGATACCTCTCTCAGCGTTGGGATTGTTAAAGCTAGTGTTGATGTCATCGTTAACATCATTTGAGTCAACTGCATCCCCAAAAATTCCATCGTTGTTGTCACTGTCTTCATTGTCTTTGCTTTCATCTTGTTTGGGTGTTGCACTTGACAAATCTTCATGTTTGGGCTCCACAATCAAATTAGTATGATGGTACATCTTTGCTTCTGTTGGAGATGTCATTAGCTCGCCACTATATACTTGGAATTGGAAACGTTATGTTTGTTACATAGTTCATTGTGTCCAGTACGTGAATGTTCACAACATTTTGGGGTGTACTTTTATCTCATTCAAACCAAGCTTCGGCAAAGATATGAACTTTATGTTGGTATGTAAAGCTGTGAGGCCCTACTTCACACACCATGAAATGGCATTGGGTTTGCGGGGTTGTAAGATAGTTGTGTGCTCACACAACCAGTACTGAAACAAATAACAAACATCAATGTTGATTTCAGAAAAATTAACACTTGTATAAATGTTCATATCTTAAACACTGTTGTCAATGTTTGCATCAACAGCACACTAATGTAAATTTTTACATCAGTACACACTATTGTGAATGTTCCTATCATTGCACACTGATGTAGATGTTCACACCAGTGTCCACTGAAATGAATGTTTGTGTCAATAAACATTGATATGCATGTTCACATCATTGATGTCAACCTTGATATCATTGCCTTCCAATGTGTGTGCTACATTTGTCTTGGTGCCAACATGAGCAAAATACTGGTGTCAATATTTACATTAGATCATTTTATTGTGAATGTTCCCACTATTGCATACTATTGTGAACATTCACTTCAGTTTGTACTGATGCCGACATTTACACTAGTGTCTACCGATGTGTGTGTCACATTTGTTTTGTTGCAAACATGAGTGAATAGACCTTGTGAATGTTCATATTACATATATAATAAGATTTATGGGATTTACTATTAACAACAGAACACATCCGGTGACTTGCCCTTGTTTTCCCTAGTTTTGGCCCATTGACCCCATGAGAGTTGCCCGGATGCTCTCAGCACAATCATACTCGATCATCTTGTCTAATGGGTCCATGTATGAATAGAATGCCCATCCAATTATTTCTCCGGACGTGGAAAATAATAGTTTCACGCTTGCATACATGCAAACTAATCTTGCAACCTCTTCGTTATCTTGTTTCTTTGTGCCATTTAATGCTTCATTCAGAATTTCACGTATTTATGTTGTACTTAACCGACTGATATCCTTGCACGTTCGGTGTATGATGCCGGTCGTTGGTTTCGTACCATAAGAGAGGTCCATTGGCTTGGTGTCATAGTCCAACCCAAAAATAAGTGATACAACACTTCTAAAAATCTAAATGTTTTTCTCTCCAATGTAAAACCTCCTACTGGATGGCTTGAATGTTTACACAATACGTCCAATGACATCATCATATTTCATGCAATGATTGAGGTCAACTTCATTATTGATCAAACAATCAAATTGGGGCCAAAATAGTGTTTTCTTAAGGCATTTCAATTGACCATTTGTAAAATTTGTACCATTCAATAGTTTCACGAATCCAATGATATTAGACCGGCAGTTGACCTTTTTCATGTTCACTTGTTCGGGACTAGTTGTTTAATAGGGTTTGCCTTTGACATAGGCTTCGTCTCGCTTTCTTTTGCCATGAAATTTACGGTGAACACCTGTTTGTTCAAATACAAACAAATTTAATGTTACTGTTTATAAATGAATAGTGATAATAACTGTAAATTATATGTCATGTGAATAATGAGATGATCATGGTGAAATATTATGTGAATAGTCAGCGTACATGTTCATATGAACAGGTTATAGCACATAACAACCCAACATGGACATAATGAGGGGAGAACAATCACACATTATAACAACAAATCAGCAAAAATAAATATGATGTAAATGTTTGCGATGGGTACGGTCCTGTGTTGTTAATGTTGCTATTGGTTTGTAGTCATTACCAATAGCTAACAATCTGATGTAAATATTGATATTATGTACAATTGAATTCAAATTGAACCAAAAAAGAGTTGACAACTATCTAAGATTAGGGGCTCTACATCAACAAGCAACAATACTAACAACTTTGTCAATATCTACATAATATTCCATTGATATCAGAAGGTGAATATTGACATTGATGTCAGAATGTGAATATTGACATTATGTTCAGAATGTAATTATTTCATCACCATCAATAACCAACAACACTAAACACTCTGACATTGACACGAGGGAGGAGATAGGGAGTTTATTACAAAATAATAACACATGACAATTTAAGACAAACAAGTCATTACCAATATTTAACAGTCTGATGTAAATATTAACATTATGTATAATGGAATACACATTGAACCAAAAGAGGGTTGACAACTATCCCAGATCAGGGACTCTAATTGTTTTATAACCATCAACAAGCAACAATACCAACAACTCTATAAATATTTAATTATATTCCATTGATGTCAGAAGTTGAATATTTACATTACATTCATAATGTGAATATTGACATTGAAGTAGATATTTACATCAATGTCAACATTTACACCATATTCACATCATATTCGATCACCCTGTAAATATTGTACAGTTGCCAATATGATGTTTACATCATATTCCATCATATTTCAATTTGGGGAGAAATTGAGGGTTCCATGGACATCAATAACCAACAATACTAACATTGACAGAGGGAAAAAAACATAGTTCATTACCAAATTACAACCACAAACAACATTAATAACAAAGGAATATAAATTATATATTTGTTTGTTAATGTTATTCATATTCAATAAAAAATCAACATCACCAACTTAGACAAAGAGTGAAAATAAGGAGTTTATTACAAAATGAAATCCAAAAACAACAATAATAATAGGAACAATGTAAATATATACATTTATGATTAGATTACATTATTATTGATTGAAAAATAGAGGGTGGAAGGATGATGCTTACTTTTGCTTCTCATTGTGGATGGGATATGAAAATCGACGACCGACGAGAATCAAGAAAGAACGAACCCCAATCATTTCGATGTAAACCTTTGTAGTGGTGCATTGATGTGGAATAGCAGTGGCCGGTGATGGTTGGTGGTGGAGGACAACAGTGTTGAGGCGATGCGAAATTTAGGGTTACGATTTAAGAGTTTTTTGGTGCCAATGATGAGTTTTTTTTTTGGAGGAATGAATATGTTGTGGAGTGAAGAGATGTAATAGGAATGGTTGGATTTTCATAATGGAGTATGCGCGGGAGAAACGGAAGAGAATATTTTAGTCTTACTCCACTTAATAATGCAATAATAAAAAACGATTTAAATTTTATGGTATGTCTTAGAAATGAGATTTATGGCTCCCAATTTTATTTTTATTTTTTTAAATCTCAGAAAACCAATTCTAAAAATCAAACCAAACCGAGAGGAGCGAGCATTCATTTGCTACACGGTTCAGTATCTACTACTCTCTCTCTCTCTCTCTCTCTCCTCGCCGACACAGCTGAGATTGAAGAAGATGTCAAGCAGAAGAAGAAGAATTTCTTTTTCTTCCATTATTGGACCAAGAATAGCTTACTGCAATAATTGGCTATTAAAAGGTACTTCCAAATCTCCATCTCCATCTCTACTTGTTAAAGTCAATCATCCCTCTTGTTTCTTGTTTGTTCTAATTCGTTCTCTCTCTAACACCACCAAAAACCCTACTTCTCCTCCTCGAGGACGCAAACGTAAACCTGAAGCCTTACCCAAACAACCATGCAATTTGGGTCCCAATCATCTTCATTCTGCTTTAATTTCCTTCAATCGCATGCTCCGAATGCGACCTTTGCCCCCAATTTCTCAATTCAACAAAACTTTAGGCTCTATTTTGAAAATGGGTCATTACGCCACTGCTCTTTCTCTTATTCATAACAAGTTGCAACAGCTCCAAGGCATTCAGGTCGATTTCTACACCTTCAACATTGCTATTAACTGTTACTGTCACCTTAATCGAGTCGATTTTGGATTGTCTCTTTTGGGTACCCTCTTCAAACGCGGCTATACACCCAGTGTAATTACCTTCACAACTCTGATTAATGGACTTATTTTGCAAGATAAAACTCCTCAAGCTGTGGAGTTGTTTAAGAAATTAATGAGAAGTAGAGAAATTGAACCCAACGTGGTTATGTATGGAACCATTGTCAATGGGCTCTGCAGAACGGGGAACACTATCAGGGCTGTTAGTTTGCTTAGGATTATGGAAGAGGGAAGTTGTAAACCTGACACCGTAGTGTATACCACGATCATTGACAGTCTTTGCAAGGATAGAATGGTGGATGATGCTCTCAAACTCTTTTCTACAATGGGTGAAAAGGGTATTTTCCCAAATGTTGTCACTTATACTTCTTTGATTCATGGCCTATGTAATTTTGGTCAGTGGAAGGAGGCTACTGAAATGTTCAAAGAAATGTTGGATCGTGGTATTGCTCCGAATGTTCATACGTATAGTGTTTTGTTGGATGCATGCACCAAGGAAGGGAAGATGAAAGAGGCAAAGGGGGTACTTGAAGTCATGATACAAAGAGGTGTGGATCCTAATGTAGTCACATACAGTACTCTAATGGATGGATATTGTTTGCAAGGCCAAATGGATGAAGCAATCAGAGTGTTGAATACCATGGTGGAGAGGGGCCTTCACCCCAATGTTTTTAGCTATAACATTCTAATCAATGGATATTGCAAGAAAATGAAAATAGATGAGGCCATGCATCTCTTTCGAGAATTGCCTCGAAAGGGGTTGAAACCCGACAATGGTACTTTCAGTGCTATGTTATGGGGTTTGTTTCAAACAGGTAGATGTGGAGCTGCTCAAAAACTTTTTAATGATATGCAAGTTGAAGGCATAATTCCAAATTCTCAAACTTATGGTATCATATTGGATGGGTTGTGCAAAAATGGGTATATTTCTGAAGCATTGTCATTATTTCACATCATGGAAAGCAACAGTTTACATCTTGATATTGTTAAGTACAATATTCTTATTAATGCATTTTGCAAGGATAAAAAGCTTGATACTGCAAGGGCCCTTTTCAGTAACCTTTCTTCCAAGGGATTAAGACCTGATGTTAAGACATACACTACGATGATACATGGTTTTTGTAAAGAAGGCCTACTGCATGAAGCTAAAGAGTTGTTTGTTAAAATGGAACATAATGGTTGTTTGCCAAATGATGTCACTTACAACACTATTATCCGAGGATTTATTGGACAACACAAGCGCTATGAGGCATTAATACTGGTTGAAGAAATGGTTCAAAGGGGTTTTTCAGTAGATGCATCCAATTCTTCCTTGATCATAGATATACTCTCAACTAAAGGATAAGATTCTGCTCTCCAAGAAGTGATAAAGAAGTTCATGCCCAAAGATAGTCATGGAATGCAAGAGATTGAGTAAAGTGCTTAAGCTGTGAAGGTAAAGCTCCGTACATATTATGATATATATTATTAGGTGAAGCTCCCTTTTTCTTTTTTTTTTTTTCTTTTTTTTTTTTTTTTTTTTTTTTTGGTCTTTTGTTATATATTGACATGAGCTCATACTTCTCCATCAATAATTTTGGACTTGTTGCTACATGACTTTGCAACATTATTTTCATATGTTGTAGATTCTTGTAGACTATTTGTTACCTCGCTCTCTGCAGTATTTTAATTCACATGTTACAAATTCAAATAGATTCTTTTTCAGTCCCCTGAATTATGTACAAGTGGTCATTTCTTAGGGATTTTTGACAAATGACCGCCAGTGGTACTTTTGGAGATTTCTTTCTTAGGTATGTGGTCATCAACTAGTTCTCTGAAGGATAATTTATGGTATTAGTAGCGTAGATGATTAAATATCTTTGAATGTGTTGTTGGAAGAGGCATAACTGTCGTAGTAGTGCTAAATTGGGTAGAAATTACAATAATGTTTGGTCTTTGTGCTCTACGAGATTTATACAAAGCTTGGGATGCTTTACATCATAGATAAGATTGTCATTGTTAAATGGAAGAAAAAAAAAATAATAAAAAGATAGATGAATAAACCATTTAGAAGTTGATACACTTCCCAGTAGCGGGAGAGGCAATTCTCGCCACGTTCAAATGCCTATTGTTGATTTATAATTTCCATTTATGTATCTTGTGCATAATGCCTCATAATTCTTTCAACCTGTCAAATTTTTTGATTCCCCTCTTTTGAAGGTTCATATCGCCGCTGCTGCACTAAGCAACCCCACTCACATACCTCGGTGCTGACATAATTCAATGGCAACAGAAAATTCTTGTTGAATCAACAACTGTTCCTTTTCTTCTGAGCTATTTCAAATACAATATTAGTTTTATATTATTCTATTGGTATTTATTAGCACACTATATTCTTGTGTTGATTGTGATGACTATCAGAATTTCATTCATGTTTTTGCTCCAATTGAAGCTCATGTCCTGGTAATTGACTTGATCAAATAGAGTATCAGCATGCTCTACAAAGCTAAAGCAAACGGGCCCTTATGAATTAGGTTTGGACTCATCGATCTAGTTTTAATTTGCACCCTCATTCTGATAGTGGTGCAGGGACTTTGTTAAAGGACCCAGGTGCTGATTATGGATATTATTCAAATCCTTGATGGAGTTTTAAAGGCTGTATCATCTTGGACTGGGAAGGATTCCTTGTGGAATCAAGGAATTTGTGAAGTACCTGCAACTGCTGGAGCTTGATCTTTGCTGTTAGTTTCCTCATACAAGGCAAGTGTTTAAGCTTAATTCCTCATCATTACAGCCCAAGGGTAGCAGCCTGTTTCAGCACCACAAGCATCAAATTATTCTTATTTTTATTTGACTAAATTACACATACACTGACCTCCCTTGAGGTTTTTGACACTTTCAAATCCGGCCCTTGTGATTTTTGACTTATGAAACTGCTGCGTAACGGAAAGCATTTTTTTATAACTATTTTGCTTGTAGTCATAATGTTATATAAAATTCACTTTTATCGTCAAATTCAATAAATTTTGAGAAGACAAATATGCCCGGAATGTCTCACTCAATTTATCAGCCGAAGCCATCCATCACAAACTCGGAAAAGCTTTGTTTCATCTATTTGTTTGAATTCCTAAATCTATATGTATGTGTACATAGATATATATTTGAAACTATAGTATGAGTCTTGTTTTATTATTGTTTAATGGATATCTTGTGAATTCATTCGTCACTAAATTTTTAACTTTCAAGTTTCAACTTTCAACAGCAGTTTGAAAAATTTGTCACAGAAAAACATTACTAATTGTAAGTTTTAGCGACAATTTATATAACCGTGACAAAAAAAAAAAATCACTAATTGTCAATTTTTAGTGACGTGCAAAAAATGTCACAAAACGACGATTTTACTAGGATTTATTTTCAATAGGACTTAATGGGAATATTAAATCCAACTATTAAGATCTATTGGTAGTTTACCTTTTTATTTTTATTCCGTACTACTTGTTCGAACATATTGTTAGTTATTAATTAACAAGTACACGTGTCGCACGATGATTTCTTATGGGAATATATTGCAAAGTAGAGCTTTCTTTAAGTAGACGATTAATTGAGTGGCCAGAGATCACTCACCAATCACCATTTCACACAAAACCCAAGCTGCCTTTCAATCCTCAGCTCTCTCTTTCTCTCTCTCTCTCTCTCTCTCTCTCTCTCTATATATATATATATATATATCTTTCTCTCTATGGAAAGTCTATGCGATCACCACCATGAATTCGAGCTCTTCAAACCCTCAATCCATGGAGAACTCAACACCAACCGACTCCTCACGCAAGAAGATGAGGGAACCCTACACATTAACCAAGTCTACAGAGAGCTGAAGCGAAGAACACGACAAGTTCATTGAAGCTCTTCAACTGTTGAGTTCTTCTCTCTCTCTCTCTCTCTTTCTCTCTCTTTAATTTTTATCTTCTATTTGAAAATTTTCTTATTTGTTTATGCATATAACCTTGCTTATACAGTTATATATGTGACTTAATTTATCTTGAGTGTGATTGTTATTTGGGAAATTTTAGTAATCAATTTTTATTCTTTTTCTCAGCAATTTTAGTAGTCGATTTGAGCTCATTTTCTGCTGGCTTGTTACTTTTTTTAATAACATATATTATTTTCTTATTTCAAAATTTATGTGGTCAATATCTGTCTATGTATATACTAGCGGTGGTGTAAAGGCGATGCGTTTGTAATTTTTGATCTAATTTTTTTGGTGATATAATGATGGTTATAAACATGGGCAAAAAGGAAAACAAAAATTTGTGGGGAAAATACATTTTCCTTTATATTTTGTAAGAAATTGTTAGCCTAACCAACAAGCTAATTTGAGTTGTATGGAAGTTTTAGTTTCTATTACTTTCTAGAACTCTCTATCTAAACAAACACATAGGCCTTGTTTGGTTTGTATTTGAGAAATATGTTTTGAGATAAAAAGTACGAAAATTTGTTTGGTTTGGTTTTTTTTCAAAAGATGTTTTGAAAAATTATTTTAAGATAGAGTTTTGGAAAAAGTGATTGATTTGATGTGTATGAGAGAGAGATTTGTTTGGAAAATTTATAAACCAAACAAGTTTTGGAAAAAAAATTTGGAAAAATTTGTTTGGTTTGATTACTTTTGAAAACTTATTTGTAGAGAATTTTTCTCAAAATTTTTTGAGAAACACAAACCAAACAAGGCCATAAATTTTTTTTCCCCCTTTTCTTTCATTTTCCTAAACTATCTATCTAACCAAACTGAGCCATAGATAGTTGTAGAAGGACACAGTTTGGAAATGGGAAGGGCATTCTTGGAAAGGGAAAAACGTGGCAATTCACACCAACTTAGGTGCATGCTTTATATAGTAGAGTAGAATAGACAAAATAGGATAGAATAGAATAGAATAGATAATAGAAGTAGTGGTGCATAATTTATTAGATGAAAACTAAAATTTCAAATTCGAATCACTAAATACATAAAATTAACTAAACATCTCAATTTCTTTAATTTTTAAAATTATTGATAGACAAAAGAACAAAGGAATTAAGTTAATACAATTTTTCAGGGGCAACTCAAGCTTGTTTGAGGTCTTTTGAGAAAAATCTAAATGGGTCTTTATAATTTTTGTGCATTGTAATTTTTATTTAAAATTTACTATTCTCACTTCTTGAGATGCAAAATTACACTAAGTTTTTATGTTCAAGTTTTTTGACATAGCATTTTCAAATTTATATTATGCCTGATACATTACTTTTTTCTTGTGACCTAATCAATCTTAGGTGTAATTTTACAGTATTAATTTTTAAAAAATTCTTTTTTAAAAGTGAATGTTATAATTGTCAATAATATTATGTTAGTAATGCATGCACTCAGGAAATGATTTAAACTTTTTATATGATTCAATACATCAATTGAAGGTATATTCTTCTATTTGCAAAACTTATCATTGCCATGGGTCTGCTGGACAGTCTGGGCAATAAAGTAAATAGTTGACACCATGCTGTGTTGTTTGGTTGAGGGTGGCTTTAGCATTCTAATTACAGTGTTCTAGATAAGGCACATTTAAGAGGAAATATCGGAGAAATGGGAAATGGGGAAAGTAATTGTAAATGTATGGAATGCAAGTGAGTGCAAGTGAGACATATGCCCAATGCAAACTGATTTGCAATTACTTTCTCTAATTCCCATTTATCTGATATTTCCCCCACATTTAAAGTTTTTCTGTCTGTCAACTGATTAGTTCTTAAGTGGGAAGTTTTAGTTCAAGAATCAGCATGACCAAATGATCTGAAACTTCTTTTAAATCATTTGATTTTCAGAACTTATCAAGTCCCTAAAACATAATTATCCTCGATGAGGAACTTCAGTACTTTCTTTCTTCTACTCCTTTGTGGTTGGATGTTATTGTTCTTCTCCGCTCCCTGTCTTTTTTTTCTGTGTCATTGTTCTGTATAACCACTTATTCTTTTTGTTGCCTAACATCTGTTATTAGCTTTTGGATATTTCCAATTCCAGCATCTAAAGGATGTTCATTTATGCAATTTATCACTGCAGGCTCTTTATATATCTTGGCTGAATAATTCCATTTGCAGATCTGAAGTCATGCCCAAAAATATTTTCTGAAGGTCCAAAAAAATGGGACTAGAGAACATGTGCCACCACCTCGACCTAAGCACAAAGCTGCTCATCCTTACCCGCAAAAGGCACCAAAAAATGGTTTGTCCCATGATGACGATGAAAGTACATATGGCAGAGGATTTTATTTGAATTTTGGTCATTCTGACATTTTATTTCTTTTAAAAATTGGCAGTTTTAGCACCATTTCAAGCTTTCATGGCTTATCCTTCTTCGTTGAATTCCCTTGCACTAGGATATTCTCCATGGGATGACACTTCCAGGCTCATACACTCTCCATCAGGTGGAATCATGCTATCCCAGAATGAATACAATCTTCATGGAGTCGAAGGCATGCATAAGTTTTTTTATTTGTGTTATTTCTCCCTTGTTCATAGATATATGTATATTTTTTATTTGAGAGAACTTTCTTGTACTTATTATGGCATACAATGTTACTGCTTCAGCTGATATTGGATCGAAGGGGGTAGCAAGGACTAGTAACAGCAGCTTTGATGGCATCGGAAGCTTGAGTAGAACAATATCAAGTTCTGAATTATCAAAGCAAGGGAAACCAGGTTCATTGTTTCATGGTAATCTTCTCAGCTGTATTGATGATTGGTTTAAATTAGTTAATCATGGTGAAGTTTTAGACTTGCAGCTCTATACTAAAGTGGCACAACTTGCTCTCTCCACAATGTTTTTCTATTTATATTATGCGCTTTAGATACTTGTTATCTAATTTGTATGTTAGTGCTCTCCTATCTTACTTGCCCTATTTGTATTGTTGTACTTGTAGTGCAACATGCGTCATAGGGAACCTTTTATCTTTTTTTTTTTTGCCAGTTCCTAAGATTTGGCAATACTGGAAGATGTTACTCTGAAAGAATTTTCCATGGTGATAACATACTACTTTTGGATTGTTTCTCTTTGGGTTATTGGGGTAGTTTGATCTGAGTTTTTATCAGTATGAGTCCACTTACTTGCCTAACAAATTTTCAATAATGATGGTTGATAGAAACTATAAAAGTTGTGAAGCAATTATATTGCTCATTTATATATCAACTATGAATTTCTCCTTCTTCCTCACCCTACTATGTTACATGGACTTGGGTGCAGGTGCATCTACTTTTTGAAAATATCCATTATTTTGGAGTGTTAGCAAGCATGCCCATACCTGTTTGGTTTATGTTAACATGAGTACAGTTTGTCTGGCTGAAGTAGTACTCATTTATTCAACTACGTAAAACTCATGAATAAAATAACTCATCTGTTGTTCCTCTCATACACTTATGTTTTTCAGTTAAATTTTTTTCAGGTATACCAGATTTTGCTGAAGTCTAGCTTCATTGGAAGTGTCTTTGATCGAGACACACAAGGCCATGCGCAGAAGCTCAAGGAGATGGATCCTATCAACTTTGAAACTGTGAGTAAATTCAAATTTTGCCAGTCTTGATTGTCTATTTTTCAAGCAGACGATGCCTCTTATTCATAGGAAGCGTGTTTAATACTTGATTTATTATCAAATGAGGAGTAATTAGTGATAGCATATGTACATAAGTGGCTATTGGCTCAAAACAAGCCAATGTGGTTGATAAAGTGACATAACTAATAAATCATCTATAAGGATGGGGTATAAAAGAGAACCTGACTGATTTTGGATGAAATGGGAAAATGCATTCTGGGAAAATGAGGAGTAATTAGTAGCAATGCTGTGACATAGGCTTTTTGGGCAGTAAAGAAAGAGCTTGAAGAAAATGGTGTTGCTAAAATGATTATTCCAGACACAGAATTGAAGATGAAAAATGGTAGTTATCACTCAGTAGATGGAGAAAAAATGTGTTGAAGCATCTAATATGATTTGCATTTTACCAATTGAAACAAAACCAACGGCTGACCATACACGGTGTTG
The DNA here is from genome assembly GCF_055761805.1 of Camellia sinensis. NCBI lineage: Eukaryota > Viridiplantae > Streptophyta > Magnoliopsida > Ericales > Theaceae > Camellia > Camellia sinensis. Next base: position 60,928,074 of record NC_138970.1, read on the forward strand.
ACTTAATTCAAGGTGAAGGTATTGTTAGGGGAAAAGGAAGGCTGACAAAAATTTAGATTGGAGCTATGAAGCATGGACACCTCTCTAGAGATGACGTACATGTGTCGGACACGGGCACGCACTAGATATGCTCCAAACACGTATTGGACATGTTGGGACACTTGGGAAGCACTATAGATACTTTGCAACATGCTGAGGACCAGTTTTTTCAAAAATTAAATTATATATATATATATATACCAAAATAGTATACCTAAGGTTGATAAATTTTAAAAAATTAAATATTTGACATAAAATTAGTATTAAATATTTAAAAATATATGTAATAAATATATAAAATTATATGTCTTGCACGTGTCCCTAATGTGTCGTGTCTTGCATTTTTCGAAAATTTACGTGTCCGTGCTTTCTAGGTTGAAGGCAGTAGAGAAGGCATGTCAATGTAGGATTTATCTAAGGGATCCCCTAATATATGTTCAATTTTACACTTGCATTTAAAGATATGACATAACAAATCTTGAATAATTGGTTGATACTTTTGGATTTTCAAGGCACACAAGTCACTAAAGTAGAATAACAGAAACCGAAAAACTAGAAAAAGCTTTTGATGTTTGTAAAATTACATACTTTTAACAGTAAGTATAATGACTTGCATAATTTATAAAGACATCATTCTGACAGAAAATAGGCCTCTAAAGATTAAAAAAGGCAATTCAACAATATTATGTAGCATTACACAATAGGGGTGTTTGTTTGGGTTTTTTTGAGCTAACTTATAGCTTCTAGCTTTGGAAAAGCTATTTTAGACTGTTTGGTTAAATTTATTTCAAACAGTTTCTGATTCTAACAACTTATTTTAACTCAAAAAAACTGATTCTGAGAAGCTGTTCACCCCTTGCTTCTGATTATCAAGACATGTTAATTTACAGTTATACTCTTAGATTTTTTATTTTTTAAAAATAGAAAAAGACCCAAATGGACTATAGATTATTATTATTTTTTTTATGAGAAATGTAGACAAATAGTGAATAACAAAAAATAAAAGTTAATTGAAAAACCTACTTCATAGCTTATTTAACAAACACTACTAAACAACTTAAATCTATAATCTAACAGCTACACCAAACAGATTAACAACTTCTGATTAAAGTCATAATCTATAATCTGTTAAGTTATAATCTATAATCTGTTTTAATAGCTACACCAAACAGGACTAATCTCTAGATTGGTAGTTGGCTCGGCCTTGTTCTCTCTCTTGTTAGTCTTCTCGGCACTGGATCCAGCATCCCCTGATGGATATTGTATAAAAAGATAATGCATTAAATCCTTGTTCTAGCCCTTAGAGATTCTTATATAAGGTGGACCTCTATAAAAGGCTTTAGCTGAATGGTAATTGCTGGTTTGTAATACCTTGCCATTCTTATAGTTTGATAGCTCCTCCTGCTGTTAGTCATCACAATCGTATTTTGGACAGCCCAATGGAATTCTGTATACTTATGCATTCTCACCAAAAAAGCAATATTTAATGGAGACATAGAAGAAAGTGTGTTAGGTTAGTTTTTGATAATTTTTTTGAATTTTCATTTTTCTAGTTGTCTTTAGTAAACTTTTTCATGTTTGACTAAAAATCTTTTACTTTTTAGATGCACCAAATAAGTAAAATATTTGTTAAAAATACTTAATTGAAGACCAAAAAGAGTTGGAAACACATTACCTCCCTATGGTTTTGAAATATTCATATGGTTGCAGTTCGGAGACAAATGCGAAAGTAACGAATTCTGTCAAACTTAACGGCTTGTGTAACATGCATTAAATTAAGTGCATGTGACAGGACATGAGTGATACGAGTCTTTTGCCCTTTTATTTTCCCTTCTTTTCTTCATTTTCTTGTTCCCTCCACCTCCTACCCTTCACTGTTGCACAGTTCACGCTTCATCTCCTCTCTTTCATCTCGTTGTCTCCATCACTTCCTCCAGTAACTCGAGCCCACCATTGCTGAAACCACCATTTTTCCTTGTCATTACAGACACGTGTACAGAGGCACTTAAACACAGCTCGCACCTTTCTCAATCAAGAAACCCAAAGGAGGCAATACTTTTTTCAATTGCACATGTACCTTCACACACTTGTGAAGATAACTTTCTCTTTGACAACGACGTGCAGATAAAAGCTAAGGCTCCGTTTGGCAAGTCTCTCAAAATATAGTTCCACCCATTGATTTGAGTGTGTTGTTTGTTTGGAGCTTTTAAATCATAATTCTTCACCCATTTCTTAAAACTCAATTCAAAACATAATCATTACTTTTCAAAATTCATAATCAAACACATAATTCAAAACTCTTTTCAAATCAATATTTTAATTTTTTAAATATTTTAAATATTTTAAAAATATTTTAATTTTGTTAAGATTTTAAATATTTTAATATTTAAATATGTTACGATTTTTTTAATTTTTTAATTTTTTGAATATTTTTAAATATTTTAATTTCAAAATATTACGATTTTAATTTTTTAAATTTTAAAATATTTTATAAAAATAAATTCAAACTCTATTTTATAAAAATATTTTTAAATATTTTAATTTTTTTGTTATGTTTTTGTTACGATTTGAGTGTAGAGTTGTGAAAGTAGTATGAAATTTCGAGTTATGTGTTTGGCTATGAGTTTTAAAAATAATTTCTTAATTGAGTTTTGTTTTATGTGTTTGGTTACGATTTGAGTGTAGAGTTGTTTTTAAATTTAAAATATTAGCATTTTAAATTATTTAAATTTTTTGAATATTTAAATTATTTAAATTTTTACGATTTAAATTTTTTGAATATTTATTTTAATTTTTTATTTATTAAATTTTTTAGATTATTTAAATTATTTAAATATTTATGATTTAAATTTTTTAAATATTTATTTTGAAAAAAAATTATTTCCTTTGTAGTATTTTCAATTAAAAAATTGATTAATGTTATTTTCTGTTAATAATAATTTTTTTAATTGAATTTTAAAAAGAGTTTGGTTATGAGTGTTGATCAGAATTTTCAATAGTGTGAAAGTAGTGTGTTTTGTTATGAGTTATAATAATTTGAATTAAATTTTGAAAACTCTTTCCAAAACTCAAAACCAAACAAATTTTCTTACTTCACATGTCAAATCAAACTTTCAAAACTCAATTTCACACTCAATTCCAAACTCAATTCAACACTCTATTCAAAAATCATAACCAAACAAATTTTCTACACTCAAATCATAATTCCACAACTCACAAACTCAAAATACAACTCATACTCTCAAATCATATTTACAAAACTCTACCAAACGCAACCTAAGAGTTTTTTTTTTTTTTTTTTTTTAATTTTTTTTTAGAATGTTAACTAAACACACAGGAGCATTTTTTAATGAGGCAGCTGTCATTTATTTGTAAAGTTAGGCATTCAAAATGTTTCTCGGTTTATTATTGTAAGCCATCTATTGAAACCCAAAACTATCAAATCCAAAATTGTACCATTTGGGGAAGTTCATGGAAACGCCATAACTGTCTATATGGATTATTTCATAAGGGAAAGAAGGAGATGGTTGTGAGTTTGGTAAGTGTAATTGGTAAAGGATTTGGCTTTGGAAAGGGTTTGTGATGCTGTATAATTTTTAGAGAGAGAGTTTGTAGTGATGCTGGCATTGATAAGAAAATTGGAGAAAAAAAAGGGGGGCAGTATAGACATTTTGTAAAATTAACAGAGTTTAGCTTTGCATTTTACCTTAGGCCATAAGGAGGTTAAGTGTATATTTTTAAACTTCAAGGAGCTGATGTGTTTTTTGGCTAAACTACAGGGAGGTAAAATGTAATTAACCCAAAATAGGAAAGGAAAAAAAAAAAAAAAAAACTAGCAGAAAAAAAAAAGAGCAAAAATTTGGTAGCTTTTTTTTTTTTTTGGGTCTTCAATTAACTTTTTTTAGAAATATTTTATTTTTAGGTGCATCTAGATTTAGCGTATCCAATAAGTTGAAAAAATTGATGCAAATATTTTAAAAATTATAAAAGACAAATAAAAAAAGCAAAAAACTCAAAAAACAGTTTTTTTAATTCAAAAACCAAGCTGGCAAATAATTCTTAGCAATGACAGGTATGCATGCACTCTCGATTGCTTGCATTTGCACAGTGGCCCCCTTGATCTCTAACATGAAACCTTAAGCTTCTTGTCTATGAATGATTTCCCTTGTATTTGTTAGTTACATGATGAAGTATTTTGACGTCAGTTGGGTCAATCTGGATTTTATTAATGTCATTCAATTGGAAGAATATTGCTTTGCAACTGAACATCTTTTGTCTTTTTGGGTTCTATCTACGTACAGGCTTTGTTGCTGATGAGGAACCTCACTATCAACTTGTCTAGCCCTGATTTTGAGCCAATTGCAAGTAATCTTCTTCTTCAATGATATGGTGAAATGCTTCAAGTGACAACTCTTGCAATACTGTTAAATGTTTAATATTTTGCTTATCACTCTTCTAAGAAGTTCTAACTTGCTATGACCATGTATTTCTTAATTAAAGTTATTTTCATTAACTGTTGCAGAGAGGTCCTGTCGTCATATGATGTCAATTCCAAAACTATAGGAATTGCTACAGGAAATGTCATGAAGAACCAAGAAAAATGAGCTTTTGTGTTGAAGTGTTGAGCAATACTTATAAGCGGCCATGTAGTATGTATCTTTCTTTGATCCCCTCAACAAATAAGATCTCCAATTTGTGGTTACTGGTTTGACATCTAACTTGAATATCTGTGTTTCTTCATCAGCAGGCATGCTCCGAAATCCACTAGTTCAAGGATATAGAAATGCCACTACAGCTGTAGAATCGGAGAGTATTGCCAGATGAAAGGAAAACATCCTCTGATTTTCATGCCTTCAATGATATAAATATCCAAAGGCTGAATGGCAATGTTTTGTACCGGTTTTAATGATCTGGGTCTGTTAGCAGATTGTATGTATGTCTTGTAGGATCTGTCGGTGGCAATTTTAGGTTTCTTGAAAATATAGTGTCAGTCTCAGTTTTGTGTAGTATAATTTGCCAAGGCAATGTAGCTTTAAGAATTGGGGTTGTAATAATGATGGTTATGTTTTCTTGATCTTTAAGAGCATGGTTTTGTTGTTGTTATATGTGAGAACCACCTTCGACTTCTTGATTTTCTTGCCAGTTTTATTGCATCATAGAAGACAAATTAATGATGACTTTCTATTGTGCGTTTGGATCCCTGAAAATCTTCCTTCAGCCCAAATTAGGCTTGAGGAAATCCCAGTTTTATTGCAGAGTATGTTGATCGCTTCTACTGGAAATCTAAATTTGATAGAATTGTGCTGATTTATTAGTATTTGTTGATAGAAAGTGAGGTTGTGCAGTGTGCACTAGGAGAAATTTCTCGAGTTGTGATGTTTGTACTTTGTGTTGTATGTAATTCGTTTTTGTATTTCTAGTTGACTGATATTCCTAAGAAGTAACAAGTTAATGACCATAGAATTGCGGGTGAAGTTTAGGATTCTGTGATTGTTAATAGTTCTTTCCTTCCCTCTAAAGGAGAGACAAAATTGCATGGGGAAAACAAAATTTTTTACGAAATGATTGACTAAATGTCTCCCATGGGTGTGGGGTTCATAAAAGTGCGGACCTCATATCCATGTAAGACATTTGGTCATTTATTTGGTAGAAAATTTGATATTTCTAACATTATTCATTGCATGGTGGCCAAAGCGAAGTTAGTCTCCAGCAAGGGATTAAATTCTTTACCGATTCCCCATAAATTATTAATTTGCTATTAGGAAGCGAACTAGATGTGTAGTTCGGGTTTTAAATGTGTGACAATTTGGTATTTTTATTTGGGAGAGGCTTCTCTCCAGTCCACTATGTGGGCTGGAGCAAACTATTGGGCTCGTGGGATTTACCACGGGTCACATTTCGATGATTTGAACCCTTCACATTTTTATCAATGGTAAATATAATTTTAAAAATAAATTGTTAATAAAAATGTGTTCTGATCAAACAGCTATCGATATTCGATCACTGTGTTTTTTTTTAGGCGTGAAGTACTCGATGAGTTCTACATATTGAACAATTCGAATTATCGAAACGAGATCTATAATAGATTTCACAGGCCCAACAATACGCTCCAGTCTGGAGAGAAGTCTCTCTTTTTATTCAATGGTTTAGAATTTATCCACCTACCTACAAACTCAATTTGATCCATTATTTAATGGGTTAATAGGTAAGTAAAATTTAAATCATTAATTTATAAAGGATGCTACTATTAGCACCTCATTTTTTCCTTTTGGATCCCAATTTCTTTCATTTTTTTATTACAATTTTAACCTAATACAAAATTTCAATTTTATCCCTATCATCTCTAGCCTCCGAAAAACATATCCAAACACTAACACTAACCCTAACCCTAACCCTAACCCTACTTTCACCCCCATTGTCCCAAACGAGTCACTACCAACTCCAACACACTTTCCCTCATCATTTACAGCATCGGCGACCCATCTCTACCTCTATTCCGCTTTCATAGCCCAATAACGGCAACGATTTCGCACCCCAGCCACCTCTTCTCCATCTTAGCCACCACTCTGATTTTTACTTTAATATTCTTTTTGAATTGGGTAAATTACACTGACACCCCTTTAGATTTCTGTTTAATACAGATCCCCTTCACATTTGAAAAATTAAACTTATTCCTTGTCAAATTTGTAACGCCCCACTTTTAAAATCACGGATACCATTACCAAATCCTTTGTTATATTATAATTTCAGAGATAACGTACGAAACTTTAATACATTAATAAGGACAATTAGGTAAATGTTCTCTCATTCGAATATATAATGAATGCAACATGAGTTATAATTGAAGAAGTAGCCCGTAAGCTTACATCATTACATATAAAAGGAAAGGTCCAATTGTTTTACAACAATGTGTAGACATCCCATTTTTGACCGCCCTTAAGACTTGGGCGTTACTGATGGTTTACTTGGTGTTGAAAGTTGTGCAGTGCCAATGTTTGGTTTCTTTGGCAAGGAGAGTCAAATCCCAACCTTACACCTCATTTTGGACCAAAGCTATTTTGAATGGTTTTTAAACCTTAAAACCCTCTTTTTCAAAATATCTTTGAAATAAAATTTCTACGATGTTCCGACGCTCGCATTTTGTTAAATGTTGCGCTTTTCGGTAAACCGAGCGAGGACAAAGTGGAAATGAATGAAAGAGAGATGAAATCTTTGAAAAATATTTCAAAATACCTTGTTTAGGGATTTGGAGTTGAAGAAAGTGAGAGAGGAGAGAAGAAAACTAGTTGAGGAGAAGTTCGGCATAAATTCGGGTAGGATCGAAACTGCGCGGCTTCACCAAAACAGGCATAGCTTTTTGCACAGTTGGAATTTTGATGCAAGGCTGCCACCATTGGAAAGCTTACTTCTGAGGCTTCGATTTGGACACTTTCCAGCCACTTTTTGGCCTTGCCAGCCAGAAAACTAGTTGAGGATAAGTTCGGCATAAATCCGGGTAGGATCAAAACTGCGCGACTTCACCAAAACAGGTATAACTTTTTGCACAGTTGGAATTTTGATGCAAGGTTGCCACCATTGGAAAGCTTACTTCTGGGGCTTCAATTTGGACACTTGCTAGTCACTTTTTGGCCTTGTCATCCACTTGCCGACCACTTTTCATTCTTGTAGACCACTTTTTCCTCTTGCAGACCAGAAAAAGTAACTGGCCGACCAGTGCAAGTAGCTGACCGACCACTTCAACTGGTCGGTAGCTTTCCTTCACTTTCTGCAGATATTTTCCATGCTAGCTGTGCCAGTTGTTGGGCACATAAAGCATCCTCCATACACGTGTATGGAGGGATTACTTGGAGCTCCAAACTTGTTCAACAAGCTTGATGCTTGGTTTTCCATAAAAGGGAGCCTCCTCCCTCTTGCTTTAGGGTCAGAATTTTTTAGAGATAGCTATACATTTACTTCTATCTCTATATTGCTCTTTCTCTCTATATTTGCATTGGTTTTGTGCTTAAAAGTGCCATTTCTTCACACTTTTACACACAAACACATAGGGAAACACCTTCAATCTTGGGCTGAGCTTCTTGGAGGTTTGTTTGAAGCTCAAGGCTTGGTTTTTGCCTCAGAAGTTGCTGTCTTGATTTGATTCTTCAAGGGTGAGTCTTTAATCCCTTTTAAAGCCTTGTTGTAGTTGCTTACTAGGCCAACTTTGCATGCTTATTTTGGCTTAACTCTCAACTGTAAAAAGCTCCATTTTCAAGTGTTTGAAATGTTTGTTTAAGGCTTTGTTGGTGTTGGGGGTGATCTACCCCCTTTTGTGCCTTGTTTGGCCTTGTTTTGGGCCATCACTTTAGGCCTTTGTAATCACCTTTGTTTGGCCTCTTCACCACTGAATTCCAGAGGAATTTCAGTGGTAGAAAGTGTGTTTTGAGGTCTTAAATGGGAGGGGGTGGTCCCCCCTCCTCTTGTCTTGTTAGCCTATCAAATGAGCATGTATTTCTCCCTTCTTGAGGCTTAGTTTAAGCATGTTTTTTGTGACTTTTTTAACATGTTTTAGCTCTGTTTGTGGCTGGCTTGGCCACTCCTTGCATGCTTTATACACTTGTAGTGTAATCCTTGCAAACTAGCCTTGTATGCTTGCTATTTTAGCCTATAATTCTAGCATGTTTTGGCTCCACTCTAGCACATTTTTTGTCATTATTTAACATGCTTTAACTCTGTTTTTGGCTTGTTTGATCATTGGTTGCATGCTTCATGCACTTGTAGTGTAAATCCTCTTTGCTAGCCTTTCATGCCTAATGAGTTAGCTTGTTATTCTAAAATGTGTTGGCTTAGTCTCAGCCCATTTTTGGTGTTATTTTGACATGCCATAACTCTGTTTTTGGTTGGTGGAGTCACCTCTTGCTTGGTTTGTGCACTTGTAGTGCATGCTTTCCCATTAGCCTAGTGTACTTGGTGTTTTGGCCCTTCATGTTAGCTTACCTTGGCTATACTCCATACATGTTTTAGCATTATTTTGGGTTGTTTTAGGACTATTTTGGGTTGCTTTGGCCATATGAATCATGTTTTGTATAGCTATAGTGCAAATGCCTTGACTAGTCTTGAGTTTTGAGGCCCCTACCATGCTATACTTGTGATGTTTGCATGCCTTGGCATCATTTGGCATGGAATTTCAGAGCTTATATCTTTGCCATATTCTCATGTTTATCACTCTTTAATTGTGTTTAAGAGTTGTGCCTTAATGCCTTGTCTATGAGCCAATATGTATACATGCATGCCTAAGCTTTTGAGCTACCATCTCAGTGTGTATTTGGTCTTATTTTGCCATGTTACAATTCTAATTTTTGTTGGTGAAGTCATCTCATGCTTGGTTTTGGTAGGTGTAGTAAGTGTAGTGTAATCCTCCTCATTGGCCTTGCATACTCCATGCTTCATGCCTTTTATTCTAGCATATGTTGATTATGTTCAAGCATGTTTTTGGCATTATTTTTACCTGCCTTGGGACTGTTTTAAGTCATCTCGGCCCTTTGGGGTTTGCTTGATATGGCCATGGTGCAAGTGCCTTTGCCAGCCTTAAGCTTTAAGGACCCTAGCATGCCCTGCTTATGTTATTTGGATGATTTGGCATCATTTCATACATAATTTCAGTGCTTATAGTGTGGCTACACTCTTACATTTGTCACTCCTTGAGCACTTTTGAGAGTTGTGCTTTTATGTTTAATTGGTGAGTCAATGCATGAGCATGCATTTTCTAGCCTTGTATGTCATCTTTTAAGAGTGTTTTGGCCATTGTCTTGGCATGCATGAAGTCTATTTGGGGTTGGTTTAGTCCATTGTGCATTGCATTGTATAGCCTTAGTGTTGTGTGCCTCAATGCTTAAGGACTTTGTTTTGACATGCTCATGTTGCATTGCATTGTAATTTCATGTTGTTGCCTTGCATGGTGTTTGGATAGGGTGTCGATCCAAACATGAGAAACGAAGGACGTTTCATACTTGAAGTGATAAAACGTGCCTCAATTCTCGGTCGCTGACCCTCTTGATCAAGCATGATAGAGGCGGAGGCTTTTATGTGTTATTTGTGTATTCATTTACATTGAATTATGCAAACTCGGCTTCTCGGCCATCGTGCATTGCGATGCTCGGTTGATGGCCCAAGAGTCGAGAACCGCACTCCATTGAGCCTAAGAAATGATAGGGGGTAGTTGTGCACACATACCTTGCAAATGCATTGCCGTGCCCCTTCTTGTTCTCTGTTGCAGCAAAATGGAGTTGTGCAGAATTTTCTGGTCGGTAGACCAATAAAAGTGGTTGGCCGACCACTTTTTCGAGTCTGCAGAAAATGTAAGTGGTCGGCAGGTGGTCTACAACATCAACAAGTGGTCGGCAGCCTTCTTGAAGGTCTCCATGATGGTACAGAAGCCATCTGGAAGCTTGTACAGTGTTCTGAGATCAAATGCAAACAGAGGCAAGTTGGAGCACAGTGATGGATTTCCGAACGAGGCGACCGAGTATGCATGCACTTCTCGCCCTGAGGACCTCTTTCTACTGATTTACTTAGCTGTTTTGCTTAATTAGCTATTTGGTTCTGTACTTAAGTAGTTAATGCGTTTAGCTACTCATTTGTATTTAATTAGCTAGTGTAGTTAGCTAATTAGCTTGTTTTGTAATAATTAGTTGACTCGTTAGTTAATTAGTTTTGTGATGTAATAAGTAGTTTAATTAGCTTAGATTAGCTAGTTAGCTTATTATTCGGACCTTCCGTCGAGAGGGCACAATTTTGTAATAAGTGTGCGTGTGCATCACGCATGTCTTCCAACCCCCATTTCTTTCTCCCTTTTACTTAACCGCTTTCGATTGTTAGCTTTAGGTCATGTTTCAATTAGCATACTTATGCTTGTATACGTGCATCATTCATCTGTTTTGCATGCACCGAGCTCGGTGCATCATACAAACTGCATTGTATTTCAATACCAATTTGAATACATGTTATCAAGTTGCATTCACATGACATCTTAGAATAACCGAGCCTATCTTAGTTGCATTTTGCATGTGTTGCATTAGGCATTCTTGACATAGCTAGGGTCATGCATTGATTTCTAACATAGCTTTTGTTTTGGCTCGGAGTACTAGGTAAGCTTTTACGCTTTAGCATACTGCATGAGATGAGTATGTTGCCATGTATAGCATGTTTGCCATGAGGCTAACTGCTTAATTGATTAACTACATGAATGCCTGTGGATGAAGGTTGGATTGCTTGAATTGGAACAATTCATCGAAATGTGTGTTTTAAGCCCACTTGGAGTGGCAAATCACCATGTTTTCTAAGCCCACTTGAGTGGCAAATCCGCGTCTTAGCCTTCTTGCGAGTAGCAACTTCAAACCATTTTCAAATAAACAAACATGAGATGTTTTGTTCCAATTTGAGTGATTTAGTCTATACTTGTTTATTGTGCGCATCACGTAGTAAGCTAGTCTAATAAACCGGAATAAGAACACATGTGTTTTCAAAAACAACATATCATGTTAGTAAAGGCCGATCTTTGATCGGGCGAGGGGGGTGCTCATTGCATGACGTTCCCCTCTCGTACCCAAGTTCCCGAGCCGAGGCAACTTTGGTGATGACGGACACGTGGTCTTAGGCACGAGTCAGGGTTTCCTAAATTTTTTTAAAACAAAATATTTAGGTGGTGACTCTGAAATCTGGCAAAGCAGTCCATGTTTGGCGCTTTTTGATTAAAATTGATTTTCCAAAACGATTTGCCAGATTTGGACTCTTTGGTGATTTATCAGTCTTACATTGCACTTTGTGAGATTAGATTCAGAACCGTGACATGAGTCCGAACTGTAGTAGCTAAGAACTACGATTCGCGCCCTCGCGCGCGGAGTGGAGTTCGGGCGGTCTACACAATGGCGTTCCGCCAACAAATAAAAGGCCTCGTGGCCAACAGATAAAGAAGATCCTCGATCTTAAAACACCTCTCAACGTTTACCTAAAAAAGGGTTAGCAACGTGGGATGAACATAAAGTCCAGTAGGGATCCCAATATGATCCTAAACAATAACAATTTAAAATGGCTATGATCATGAATGCTTAGTTTCATACTATATAAATAATGTGATGATTTATAACCAAAGAATTTTTTTCATAAGTACTTTTTCCAAAATTATTCAATTCCTTCAACAATTACAGACAGTTTACATTTTTCCTTTTCATTTCCCATTTCAAAAATATCTCATAACAACTATTTTGTTTTGGAGTTTGAAACATGTTCATAAATCTCTGATTTCCTTCACATTACTTACAAACTCAATACATGGTCTACATCCTTTTCTATCATGTTCAAATATACATATATATATCTAACATGAAAAACGAAAACAATAAGCATCCAACAACTATCTACTTAACATATAAGACAACTTGGCCTTCCTGAACCATAACCATCATAACACATGATATACACAGGTATACAAATAATAATGATAAAAAAACTCTGCTCTACCTACCTTAAGCACGATAAGCCAATAATGCACATTTACATAACGAAGTGCCAATTTACCAGACACCGGCTGGAAGGTAATGGTACCTGTAACAATCCCGATCCATAATTAAGTACTAATTCGTAATTAAGGATGCTAATGAGGGGATTAAAATAAATTATGCGTTATTATGTATTTTGTATGTTATTTGGCTTTTTATCTGTTACTTGTAGTAATATATGTCAAGAATTCTATTTTGATCTGAAAATTGTGAGCCTTATCGATATTCGAAACTGAAATTGGTTACATCAATATGTTATTTAGAATTTTTAGAATGTTATGGCAAATTTTATTAAAAATTAATTCAGTGTGATTAATTAAGTTGCATTTGGCAAGCCTTATTTTTTAATTAATGTATTATGGCATTATAACTATACATACAACACATTAATCTCACTTGAGCTCATTTTTTCAACACTTTGAGCTCCCAAATCTGAATCAACATTTTAGAGAGAGAGAGAGAGAGAGAGAGAGAGAGAGAGACTCCATTTTAGAGAGAGAAAGTGTAGATTCAAGGTAGAAGTTGAGGATTTTGCTAGAGTAGCTCAAGTTTTGGCAAGAATCTTGTGTATTTGAAGGCTTTTGGTGAGCATCTAATCCATAATTCATGAAGATTGTGTGTTGTAGAGATGCATTCATGGAATTATCATAATCATTTGCGTGTACTTCACATGAGTTTGTCAAGAAGATGAAGAATTTGCTTATAATTCTTATATGCATGGAAGTATGAGTGTTACATTATCATTTTGATCATAAGCTGTATTATTATGTTGAATTGAGACCATAAAATTAACATGCATACATATTAGATCAAGTTTTGTAAGTAAATTCCATGTTTGAGGAGTCTTAGGAAAGAATTCAAAAGAGAATTCTACTTGCATGTCTAAACATGTTGGGTTTTGCTATGTCAAGTTTGATTTTGATCATTCGTGTGGAAATTATGAATGATTGGCACATGCATGTTTGAATCATCACATATTACCTCTTAAATCATGTTTTGAAAAAAGAGTTTTGTATATGTTACAAGCCTTAAAGCTCAATTTTGCTAAAAATATGGACTTTGAGAAAAAGTGTTTATGAAACTTACATGCATTGAGGTTTTGAACCCAATTTTAGTTAAATCCATAAGTTTTGAGCTAAAGGTTTGTAAAGGATCATGTCTTCATGTGTGTGGATAATTTTTCTAAGTTTTTGAACACGCCATGCATGTGTTTGCCTTTGAAATTACATGTTTGGAGCTCAAGACTTTGTTTTGGAAACCCAAAATTTTTGCAGGTCACTCGAGCAAAGGATTTGCCACTCGAACGGACATTTCGAGCATCCAGTAGTTTTGCGTCTATTATAGACTGCTTGAGCGACCACTTGGTGGCTTGAGTGAACCCTTTGTATTTTGTTGAACCACTTGAGCGCAGGAGTTGAAGCTCGAGCGTAGATTGAGACCATCTAGTACTTTTGCAGGCAGAGCAGTCCGCTCGAGCGGCGAGGCCAAATTCAGCATATTTTTCAAAGACATTCTATGTTCATATTTTTGTTCCCATCCTTTTCTACTCATATTTAGGCATGAATTATGACTGATTAAAGAGTATTAAGCTAAGAAATAACATGAGTAATTGAATTAGAAAATATGAGACAAATCTGAGACCTGAGAATGTGATTCACGTGTTTACGATATGAGAATTGGATTGAATAAGAAACCAATGTCACAAAGCCGTGATGGCCAAGTGCATGTGTAATGATAAGATATGTTTGTGTTATGTACTTTGTGGTTGTAGGTCAAGACTCGAAGATTGATTGACTGTTTACGGGGGCCCACTGTGAGTAACGTTATAATAAAGATATGTTTATATGAATTATGTTCCGAATGTGATTTGATAAGTTATGATTTCTGAAATAATATTTGTTTGGGTGAACGAATGTCCTATGTTTGAAATTTATTATGGCATCCATAGATAGTCCTAAGTCATGGGGGATGGCAAGTTAATGTGGGTCCATGACATATATGTGATTACGAGATCTCGTTAGCCACTTCATTGGTGATATGTGTCTAATTGGTATCCGAAACTGATTACTCTAGTTGGAAGACAATATATGATGTGTTCTATGGGATGTACCGTTATTATGTTTAGATATGAGAATGATTATGTTATGATTTGTTTTATGATTATGAAATGTTCAGAATTCGTTCACTAACCCCTTTACCTTAATGTTATTCATTCGGCTTTAGCTCACTGTGTGTATATATATGTATAGGTGAGCGTTCTGGAGATCAGGCCTGAAGACTTTTGCCTAGATCTGTGTTTTATTGTTAGCCAACCATTGTGCCTCACGTGGAGGTTCTAGAAGTGTCACGTGCTATAAGTTTTGGTTGTTTTTGTATATGAGACTTGTTTGTTTTTGTTGGCTGTATTTAAGATGCCATGATGTGTGTGGGTATAATGCAAGAATGACTTTTGGATATGTATATAAAGTTTTAAATATTCTGTTTCATATAAGTCAGCACAGCTCATTGAACAATTATATATATGTTTTTGCTTTCGCTAGCCCCTTATTTTGAGATTCTGTTTCAGAGGCCGTAGGTAATCTTAGGATTACTGGCCGGTTACAGCGCTAAACCTATAGGGGTGGGTTTGGGTCATGACAATACCTCTGCCAAGTTTTCCAGGCGTTAGCTAGAAGGTAGTGGTACCTCTCCTTCTAAGCGCAGCCAATTCTCTAGGCGCTAGCTGGAAGGTAATGGTATCTCTCATTATCAGTGTAGTATACGTTACCAATCATCACAACATGACAAAGTACAACTAACACAATTGTAATACATACACATAAACTATTCAACACAACAATGTCATCCTCCACCAATAACTAAGGACAAAACCTCTAAATGTATGTACTCAACACACGTATTAGGATAATCCAACTCTCATGAGATTTTAAATCCAACAACAACAATAGTAAAATAAACTATTCATAATCCAACCTCAAGTTCATTTATGAAATTCACGTAGTGTTATGATTTCCTTATTTCTTTTCAAAAATCAATTCTCTTATTTTCCAAGTTAACATACTCCACTCTTTATTCCCAATCCATTCTTTTCATTTCACAAAACTAAATCCATGGATATCAAAGCCACAACCCAACTCAACTTAATATGATCAATCCAAAATAATTCCAATGCCATAGTTAATTGTCCTTTTTAGCTATTAACACAATCTATAAAAATAATTTACAAACATTATTCAACTGCACCCCTTTTTAATTCATCAAGTCAAAATATTAAATTAGGTCATTTTCTCCCTTTCAACATAAACATGTTAGGCTACTCCCCAATTAACCCAAATAACAATCAATTTAACAATCTCATTCACAAATAACAAACCCTAGATCCCCTTTCATGACTTTCAAAGAAATCCATAATGGATATGATTTTTGTGCAATAAAATCTACCACATATCTATCTATAGATAAAGTATTGAAAAGGAGCAAAGAAATCCCTACCTCAAGCAATGAAGAGAAGAAGCCCGAAAATCCAATTTCAATGAAAACACGATCCGTTTAGATTAAATGCAAGCTCTCGTCGAGCTCTATGTTTTGGTATATGGAACTAGAGGTCAAAAATGTGTAGAAATAAATGAAATCAAGGCTAAAAAGCTTGAAAACTCAAAAATGGCAGAAGGAAAGAGAAAATGGAGTGAAAAGTAAAGAGATTTGACAAAAAAAGTAACTTTTAAAGATATGATTCTGAACAGTTCGCTCGAACGATGAAAATTGCGCTGAAGCGAAGAATTGAGGCTTTCAGTATCTCAGACAATTTTGAAAAACAAAGTTAGAAGGGTCTATGGCTCGCTCGAGCGAAGAAAGTTGCGTTCGGGCGAACTATGCACACAACACAAACTCGCAAACTTCAAACATGTATAACTCTCTCATCCGGACTTGTAGGCCCGGAAGTAAGATTTCCAATGGTTTTAGCCTCACATCAAGATTCAAAGTGTGGAGAGAGAAAATGATGGAAGAGTGAAAACTATTCAATAACAATTATTCGAATTTGGAGTTTCTGATTCAATCTCACCCAACCACTATGGTAACACCTCAACCAAGGCTCAAATATCAAATAAGAAGGTTCTGAATCAAGATAATCAAAGAGTCAAATATAGGAGGCACATAGTGCTATAACCTCCCTATCTTATGAAATTTCGTCCTTGAAATTAAGAATACACCAAAACACAAGGCAAACCAACCACAAAGCACTCAACACCCGAGCACTTACAAAAAAAGAGGACTTACCACGAAAACACATCCCAAAAGACAATGCTTCGACACAATAAACTCCAACAATACCAAACCCTCCTCAAAACAAAACACCTAAACACACGACTAACAATACAAGTTAAGTCACTACTCAACATCCATCATCCCAAGTAAAACAAACGATATCAAAACTTTGTTTAAAAAAAAAAAAAAAATTCCCTTGTTGCTTAACTCTTTGAAAATCATTCTCTTGTATATAAAACATTTCTCAAAAGATGCTCAAATTTTCACTGTTCATAATCAAAATATATTTATGCATTTTTCATGTGAAACTCAAAAATTTTGTAAACATTTTTCGAAAACAATGTGTTACCTATAACACATAACCATCCATAATTTAATTGCCAAGGACTACTCATTAAAATTACTTATACCATTTAAATTAAATTAAATCCTTAACATTTTTGTTTTAACAATGCCATTAGAAGGCCATAATCCTAGGAAAAATTCATTTTCCAATTCCTTTCCAATATAACAATCGATGAACCTCTATCTTCACCCAACAATACCCATCACTTATGTGGTGATGCCACAACTAACATAAAGCATAACATTTCTGTAATAACAATTAATAGAAATAACAACTCTACTATCAACATAATAAGGCACAAGAAAATCCACGATTTTGCAATTTCATTCTGTTATAATCATTATCATAAATTATCAGCTACATGAGGTAAATTCATATGTAAACAAAGAATCTACAATACGTTACCCCAACCCAGGGTTTTCCACTAATCCAAAACAAGTCTCACACAAGCTTCCCAACCACATACACGAGACTCAACACTCGCAAAATCATTCCAAGGCACCCATAACCTATCAACCTTTATACACAAGCCCAAGTTTTCCTCAAGGTGACTACTTGTCAACCAAACCCCGCCATCAACAAACCGACTAATCAACTCGATAAACCTCTACACTCGACACCAAACATTGATGTGCTACTCAACACCATTTACTCCAAAGATGGAGTTCCACACACAATCGCCCATATTTTTGAATCTCACCGGATTCCTCAAGATCAAACCATACCATCATTGTTCCTAAGGAAATCATCACCCCTACGCCTACATAGTAAGCATGTCCTTACATCTCAAACACAAGACCGACATGGTCAACGGCAATCACACAATCCCTAATACATAAAACAATTTCGACCAACGCTACCCTCGTTCCTCAAGAACACAAATTGTTCTTCCTTCCAAGGAATACTTCTAGCATCTACTCACGAAATTCTCCTCCCACTCATAAACTCCACCCAATATCTAATAACACCACCAACCTATTTCATCCACACATAATTACCAACTTATAACAAATCACAACATGAACACTACCCCTATTCATGATTGATAGAATCACAACAAATCCACTAACTAACAAAACCCAAAACACTAAACAACACACTAGTACTATTCTCACTAACCTGAGATACAAATCTCACACTCCTTCAGACATGCTCACCTAACTTTGCCAATTCCACAAAACTCTAAAATATCTTATTCCCTTAAACTTAACACATCCAATGCCTTATAACTCGACCCTTATGATACCACCACACCAATCACAATAACCCACAAATTTCCCATTCTCAACAAACAACTTCCAAACTGAACAAGGCTCACAAGCCATCACATAACTGTGTCATAATTTAATACCAGACATACAATAACACTTGGATTATTGATCCTATTAACAACTTCTCATTACACATATATATAAAAGAGAGTTCGAGATTCAATGTGTGCCCCCCAATACATGAGGATAAACAAACAACAATATATATATATATATATACACGACACATAAGCACGATGTCTCAGCATCCAACGGTACATCGGTCAACAACAAAAAGATTCACATATTAAATCACCGGTCTCCAACACAAAAGCCCCTCTCCAGGGTAATACTACTGTGTTAATTGATAAGTCGACCCTCACGAGGCTCTCGAAGCTTGGCTTGCGCATTTCTAGTACTGATATCGCCCCTGATTAGACTGATGAGACTAAGTCTGACTAGGTTCTGAAACACCTGAAGAATTCACACGCAAAGGGCATAAACTTCTAACATGGCCCAGCTGACCACAATCAAAACAAACAGCAGACTCCCTACTCTAAGACTGGCCTAAAGCCTAAACCTCCCTGGACCTCCCAACGGAAGAGTTTGAAACCCTTGACGAAGATAAGGATTGAGCCTGGGACTGAGTATGTGCTCGCCTCTACCTATTATTAAGCCTAGAGTGCTTATGAACCGTAGGAGTTGTCGAGGTGGCCTCCTCCCTAACCCGACCAACACTTATAACCATGGTCTCCACATGGGGCCGCTGCCTCAACTAGAGCATAGTAATTCTTCCATAGGGATCCAATTACTTTCTCCTGGATATCATTACACAACCGCCTCTCAAACTTATGACAACAATGCTCCTTTGTTGCCACCAACTCTGAAGCAAATCTCAACAAACTAGTAAATCGCATCTCAAACTATGCCAAAGGAGTAGCATCCTGACGCAACTCAACAAACTGTTCCCTCAACCTTTCTCAAGCAGAAGAGGGGAACTACTTAACCAAAAGGCCTCCGTAAAAGCAACCCACGTATTACCTACAGTGTCCTTAGCATACTTCCACCAGTAACCCGCATCTCCCTTCAATTTGAAAGTTTCTAAAGAAATCATCAACCCCTCGTCCTTGACTCTAAACATATCAAGAGTCTTGGTAATCTGTTCTAACCAACTATCCGCCTCTAACAGTTTAGCCTTGTAACAACCCCGATCCGCAATTAGTTACTAATCTGTAATTAAGGATGTTAATTAAGTGGATAAAATAAATTATGTGTTTATTATGTATTTTGCATGATGTTTGGCTTTCTATCTGTTACTTCTAGAAATATTTGTCTGAAATTTTGCTTTAATATGAAAAATTGGAAGCCTTATCGACATCCAAAATCAGAATTGGTTACATGAATATGTTATTCGGAATTTTTAGAACCATATGGCAAATTTTATTAAAAATTGATTCAGTCTGATTAATTAAGTTGTGTTTGGTTAGCTTAATGTTCCAATTAATGTATTATGGCATCATAAATATATATATATATATATATATTAGCCTTGAGCTCAATTCTTTTACCTCTTAGTGCCAAAATCTGAAGTTCATACATTCTAGAGTGAGAGGGACTCCATTTTAGAGAGAGAAAGTGTAGATTCAAAGTAGAAGTTGAGGATTTTGCTACAATAGCTCAAGTTTGGCAAGGATCTTGTGTATTTGAAGGCTCTTGGTGAGCATCTACTCAATAATTCATGAAGATTGTGTATTGTAGAGATGCATTCATGGAGTTGCTATAATCATTTGCATGTATTTCTAATGAGTTTATCAAGAAGATGAAGAATTGGCTCATAATTCTTACATACATGGAAGTATGAGTGTTACATCATCATTTTGAATATAAGCCTTGTTATTATGTTGGGTTGAGACCATGAAATTAACATGCATGCATATTAGATCAAGTTTTGAAAGCAAATTCCATGATTGAGGAGTTTGGACAAGAATTTTACATATATGTTGAGCCTTGTCATGTTAAGTTTGATTATGAGCATCTAAATCATTATTGTAAGCTATTTGGCACATGCATGTTTGAATTGTCATGTTTCAAAGTTTGGTTTCATGTTTCGGAAAAAAAAAGGGGTCTTGTACATGCATGGAGCTTTTGGGCTCAAATTTGATCAAATCATGAATTTGGAGAAAATATTTAGAAAAATCTTGCATATATGAACTATTGGGTCTAATTTTGGTAAATTCATGAGTTTTGAGTAAAAAGAGTTTGTGAAAATCATATACTCATGTTTATGAATAAGTTTTCCAAGTTTATGAACAAGCCATGCATGAATTTGCCATTGAATTTGCATTTGGAAGATCAAAACCCTGTTTTGGAAACCCATAATTTTTGAAGGTCGCTCGAGTGAAGGATTTACCGCTCGAGCGGACATTTCGTGCATCTAGTAGTTTTGCAGGCTATTACAGCCCGCTTGAGCGACCAAAGTCGCGCTCAAGCAAACCCTTTGTATTTTGACTAACCGCTCGAGCGTGGGAGTTATAGCTCGAGCGTAGATTGAGACCAACCAGTACTTTTTTCCAAGTTTGCAGACTGCTCGAGCGAAGGAAGTTGTGCTCGAGCGACCCCTCACATGTTTGCATGTCCACTCGAGCGAGGAAAGATACGCTCGAGCGGGGACCCTGTTTTCAGAAATTTTACCAAGTGTTTCAACTCAAATTTTGGCATCCTTATTGCATCTTAGGCATTCCTAAACCTTAATTAAGCCATAGTAATGAGGTTATGGATTAGAAACACACTAAGAAAAGGAATGTACTAAGTTAAGAGATTACAAGAGTGTGTTTTGAACAATGCGTTAAGCAAGAACTTATGTAAAGAGAACTAAGCCGTGATGGCCAAGTACATGTGTAATGATACGCTATGTTTGTGTTATGTACTTTTGTGTTTGTAGGTCAACGTCCGAAGATTGATGGACCGTTTACGGGAGCCCACTGTGAGTAACATTATTGTAAAGATATGTTCATAAGAATTATGTTCCAAATGTGATTTGATAAGTTATGATTTCTGAAATGATATTGTTTACGTAAACGAAGTCCTCTGTTCGAAATCTATTATGGCATCCATAAATAGTCTCAAGTCATCAGGGACGGCATGTTAATGCGGGTCCATGACATATATATGATTACGAGATCTCGTTAGCCACTTCATTGTGGTGATATGTGTTTAATCGGTATCTGGAACCGATTACTCTAGTCGGAAGACGATATGTGATGTGTTCTATGGGATATACCATTAGTATGTTCAGATATGAGAATGATTATGCTATGATTTGTCTTATGATTATACAATGTTCGGAATTCGTTCACTATCCCCTTTACCTTAATGTTATTCACTGGACTTAGCTCACTGTGTGTATATATATATATATATGTAGGTGGGCATTATGAAGATCAAGCCTGAAGGCTTTTGTTGGATTTGTGTTCTGTTGTCAGCCAACTGTTGTGCCTTACGTGGAGGTTCCTGAAATGTCACGTGTTATAAGTTCTGGTTGTTTCTATATATCAGACTTTGTTTGTTTTTGTTGGTTGTACTTAAGATGCTACTTTGTGTGTGGGTATAATGTAAGAATGACTTTTGGTTATGCGTATAAAGTTGTAATTATTCTGTTTCATATAAGTCAGCACAGCTCATTAGACAATTATATTTATGTATTTGCTTCCGCTAGCCCCCTTAATTCTGTTTATCTGTTCAGAGGCCTTCGGTAATCCAAGGATTACTAGGCGATTACAATGCTAAACCTATAGGGGCAGGTTTGGGTCGTGACAGAGTGGTATCAGAGCACGAGTTATACCACACACACGAGTCCATATAAGCTATAGGTTGTCCTAGAAAAGAAATAGGGACATTACATTACCATATATGAGTATATGTACATTTTCTGTACTTGTTTAATGAGAAAATGAAAGCGAAAACTGTTTGCATGAACAAAGAAGTTATGTGGAATAACATGTAATGTCAATTTCAATATTGAATATGTAATTCTTGTGAACATGACCATATGAACGTGAAAGACTACGTAATCTATGTGAATATATTTGAGTTGAAATAAAATGACGAACTGTTTGATTCGAAGTGCAAATGAAACATGAAGTCAGTGAGGACTATTCCAATGTTAATAATTACCCTGTTTATGTATAAACAATGGAAAGGACAAGGAATGTAGATGAATTTGAATCTTCTGATGCTAGAATTAGCCAGTTAGAAAGAATGGTCGAAGCCTTAACTGAATCTATGAGACAACAACAGCAAAGGCAAATACATGTACCTAAACCAGCTAATTATGATATGATAACTCTGACACAAAAATACAATAAAATGAAGCTGCCAGAATTTCTAGGGGGTATTGAACCGTTAAAAGTTGACGCTTGGGTTTTGGAAACTGAGAAAATATTTGAAGTATTCCCATGTACTGAGATGCAGAAAGTTTTGTTGGCCACATTCACACTCAAAGAAGCGGCTAGGAGATGGTGGATGTTAGTACGAAATGATAATGAGGGTATAACATGGGATATTTAAAGAAATGTTCTTTGAAAAATATTTGCCCCAATACATCCGAGATAGAAAGGTATCCTAATTTGTACAACTAAAACAAGGCGATATGACTGTGGCTGAATTTGAAGCAAAATTAACTGAACTAGCCCGATATGCACCCCACATGATAGACACTGACTACAAAAAGGCTAGAAAATTTGAAGGTGGGCTTGACCTAGATATGTTTGACCGAGTTGGTGTTTTAAAATTGCCAAAGTATGTGGACGTTCTTGATAGGGCCTTAATGTCTGAGGCAAACATAGCAGCCTAGAAAATATCAAAATCAACATCATCAATTAAATCAGAAGGAAAGAAACAGAAAGTTGAAATGACCAGTAATTCAATGACCTCTGTGAATGAAAAATCTAAGGCAATGACTTTTGACAATGTAAGTCAGAGAAGCAATGTGAACAATGATATACCTAATTGTAAAGAATGTGGGAAACAACATTAAGGGATTTGTCGCCGCCTATCAGGGGCTTGTTTTAGATGTGGACAAAAGGGACACTTGGCTAAATCTTGCTCACGAGCTCATCCGAACAACACTGGTCTAATGCTAGTACGACTAGTTCTATTCCTGTACCTAGAGACAAGAAAGGGTTTACACCCTAGTTCCAGGAGATGCTCGGAATATTGAGACGACTAATACAGGTATTATTTTGATTATGTGCACGTGTAAGTGTGAAAATCAGTTTGAAAATACATATGACCTTTGGCATGAGAAGAATTGCTAATATGTTGACTGAACCAATTGAATTATTAGAATCATAAACCTATGCTTCATGCCCTGATTTTACTAATGTGTGATATGTGGTTAGAACTGATGGGATAGAATTCTACTTATCGAACATTTTTGGAACGCTATGAAGTTTGACAAATTACCTATGCTTTGGAAAATGTTCGGACTCATATATATGGATACCTTTGCTTGACAATGTTGTTAGACTCGGGACATACACATATACGACTATGCCCTTGCTCAGAATGATTGATATGTTATTTGTTTTGTTAACTAGACTGTTGGGACTATGACTCTGGGAGTATGTGACTAAGTAAGGACCCTAAATGATAACCTCTAAACTGTGGACTATGATTGTTGAAAAATTGACAAGACTATTTGACTAGACCAGTGAGCCTATGCTTTAGTGACTGTATGACCGATTTGAAACTTTTACATAACAATTTGCTATTGTGTGCCATCGAGAAACTTTATATGATACGTTGTTGTGTACCTTACGCCTACATGAAAGACTCATTTGGGAAATTGTTATATTGACTATGATGCTTACCTCTTGATATGAACAACTACATGCCTGTGAACCTACATGTAAACTTATTGGGAGAATGCCACATTGTATATGACCTGAAACACTTCGATATAAACAACTATGATACGTGACTTTGATGTGAATTTGGGAACTGATGAACTTAAAACAACTATGGAACTATTGACTATATACCTAAGCGAATGGAGTACGAACTATAGAACCAAATGTATTTTGTTTGAAAATGATGGGGATAGAATTTCTACCTGATATGATCTGATAAAACTTTGGGTTGATGAGACCTTTGTTTGAACTGATGGAACTTGTGTTTAATGACATATGCTCTGAACTTTTGTTTGACATGACCCCATAGAACTTTCAGTTGATTTGATCTGATTGGATGGAACTTTCATCTGATGTGATCCGATAGGGCTTTACTTTGATTTGATTTGAGGAGAACTTTACCTAATTTGAGAACCATTATCTGATTTGATTACATTATAGAGGATTATGAATTGCTTATGATTGAATGACAGGGTTGTGTTGCTAAGGGAACTAACCGAATGAGAATTTGAATCAATTTTGAACACTTATGAAGAATGTGAACTGTCAATAGCAGATTATGTGATTATAAATAGCTTTTAACCATATGTCTATAACTGATTGGAAATACACGTGAATGGGATTATAGAATTTTGTAACTTATCCTATGGGAATATGGGAATATTGTATGCAAGACATGTGGTTAATTGCTCTGGTATTACCGTTACTACCATGAACTTGTTTGAATAAGAGAATGATTGCTTTTGTGTTACTGTACTTCGAAATTGATGGGACTTGTTGACAACAGACTAGTTTGATTGTAAACTCTGAATACCTGGAAGTATATGTAATCAGTATGTTCTGTGAATGACTGCTTCTGTATTAACATGTAGTACAATTGAATCTGGGGAAACTGAGGCTGGTGAATAGTATATGAATGATTACTTCATAATTACATTTACTGCTATGGGGTTAATGCACGAATTTGCCTTGTATTCCTGATAACTTCTGAATGACCTGAATAACTGTGGTGGATTGTTGAATAGAATATTGAACTGACCAATGAACTGTTTAATGACTGGGAAACGAATCAAGTCTCTGTAACAAGCAGAATGGGGAGGAAACCACTATGAAAATGGAAAAGAGTGTGAACCTAAGACATCTGATCCACATCTGATATATATATATATATATATGTGGTAACTCAAGTTTGGAGGACCAAACTTCTTAAGGTGGGGAGACTGTAACAACCCCGATGCGCAATTAGCCACTAATTTGTGATTAAGGATGTTAATTAAGTGGATAAAATAAATTAGGTGTTTATTATGTATTTTGCATGATCTTTGGCTTTCTATCTGTTACTTGTAGAAATATCTGTCTGGAATTCTGCTTTAATATGAAAAATTGGAAGCCTTATCGACATTCGAAATCAGAATTGGTTACATGAATGTTATTCGGAATTTTTAGAACCATATGACAAATTTTATTAAAAATTGATTCAGTCTGATTAATTAAGTTGTGTTTGGTTAGCTTAATGTTCCAATTAATGTATTATGGCATCATAAATATATATATATGAGCCTTAAGCTCATTCTTGAGCTCAATTCTTTTACCTCTTAGTGCCAAAATCTGAAGCTCATACATTCTAGAGTGAGAAGGACTCCATTTTAGAGAGAGAAAGTGTAGATTCAAAGTAGAAGTTGAGGATTTTGCTAGAGTAGCTCAAGTTTGGCAAGGATCTTGTGCATTTGAAGGCTCTTGGTGAGCATCTACTCCATTATTCATGAAGATTGTGTATTGTAGAGATGCATTCATGGAGTTGCTATAATCATTTGCATGTATTTCTAATGAGTTTATCAAGAAGATGAAGAATTGGCTCATAATTCTTACATACATGGAAGTATGAGTGTTACATCATCATTTTGAATATAAGCCTTGTTATTATGTTGGGTTGAGACCATGAAATTAACATGCATGCATATTAGATCAAGTTTTGAAAGCAAATTCCGTGATTGAAGAGTTTGGACCAGAATTTTACATATATGTTGAGCCTTGTCATGTTAAGTTTGATCATGAGCATCTAAATCATTATTGTAAGCTATTTGGCACATGCATGTTTGAATTGTCATGTTTCAAAGTTTGGTTTCATGTTTCGGAAAAAAAAAGGGGTCTTGTACATGCATGGAGCTTTTGGGCTCAAATTTGATCGAATCATGAATTTGGAGAATAGATTTAGAAAAATCTTGCATATATGAACTATTGGGTCTAATTTTGGTAAATTCATGAGTTTTAAGTAAAAAGAGTTTGTGAAAATCATATACTCATGTTTATGAATAAGTTTTCCAAGTTTATGAACAAGCTATGCATGAATTTGCCATTGAATTTGCATTTGGAACCTCGAAACCCTATTTTGGAAACCCAGAATTTTTTAAGGTCGCTCAAGTGAAGGATTTGCCGCTCGAGTAGACATTTCGTGCATCCAGTAGTTTTGCAGGCTATTACAGCCCGCTCAAGCGACCAAAGTCGCGCTCGAGTGTACTTTTTGTATTTTGACTAACCGCTCGAGCGTGAGAGTTATAGCTCGAGCGTAGATTGAGACCAACCAGTACTTTTTTCCAAGTTTGCAGACTGCTCGAGCGAAGGAAGTTGTGCTCGAGCGACCCCTCACATGTTTGCATATCCGCTCGAGCGAGGAAAAATACGCACAAATTGGGATCCTGTTTTCAGAAATTTTACCAAGTGTTTCAACTCAAATTTTGGCATCCTCACGGCATCTTAAGCATTCCTAAGCCTTAATTAAGCCATAGTAATGAGGTTATGGATTAGAAACACACTAAGAAAAGGAATGTACTAAGTTAAGAGATTACAAGAGTGTGTTTTGAACAATGCGTTAAGCAAGAACTTATGTAAAGAGAACTAAGCCGTGATGGCCAAGTACATGTGTAATGATATGCTATGTTTGTGTTATGTACGTTTGTGTTTGTAGGTCAACGTCCGAAGATTGATGGACCGTTTACGGGAGCCCACTGTGAGTAACATTATTGTAAAGATATGTTCATAAGAATTATGTTCCAAATGTGATTTGGTAAGTTATGATTTCTGAAATGATACTATTTACGTGAACGAATGTCTTCTGTTTGAAATCTATTATGGCATCCATAAATAGTCCCAAGTCATCAGGGACGGCATGTTAATGCAGGTCCATGACATATATGTGATTACGAGATCTCGTTAGCCACTTCATTGTGGTGATATGTGTTTAATCGGTATCTGGAACCGATTACTCTAGTCGGAAGACGATATGTGATGCGTTCTATGGGATGTACCATTAGTATGTTCAGATATGAAAATGATTATGTTATGATTTGTCTTATGATTATAAAATGTTCGGAATTCGTTCACTATCCCCTTTACCTTAATGTTATTCACTGGGCTTAGCTCACTGTGTGTATATATATATAGGTGGGCATTATAAAGATCGAGCCTGAAGGCTTTTGTTGGATCTGTGTTCTGTTGTCAGCCAACCGTTGTGCCTTACGTGGAGGTTCATGAAATGGCACGTGTTATAAGTTCTGGTTGTTTCTATATATCAGACTTTGTTTGTTTTTGTTGGCTGTACTTAAGATGCTACTTTGTGTGTGGGTATAATGCAAGAATGACTTTTGGTTATGCGTATAAAGTTGTAATCATTCTGTTTCATATAAGTCAACACAGCTCATTGGACAATTATATTTATATATTTGCTTCCGCTAGCTCCCTTAATTCTGTCTATCTGTTCAGAGGCCTTCGGTAATCCAAGGATTACTGGGCGGTTACGGTGCTAAACCTATAGGGGCGGGTTTGAGTCGTGACAAGCCTTTCCCAAAAACTCTGGTGGATTGGAGCAAAGAAACTCCTTAGCAAGCTTGAGGGTACGCCCGTTGTCACATTCATTGCGAGTTAAAGCATCTTGCACCACTCTCACAATCTCGCGTGCAACTTCCTCGCCGACAGTCGATACTGCAACTACAGATGCTAAAGAAACCGTTATGTCCCTACCGGCAGTCCTACTACCTATCTGTCCTCTATTTCCTTGTGTAGACATCCTATAAAACCCAAAAACAAAACGAAACTTAGTGCACAACACAACAGCCTTCCCCGAGGCACACACTCACCACCTTTAAGTTACAAGACACACTTAGCCCCGAAACACACATTTCTATTACATATAAACAACTAAACACCTAAGCACATAATCGAATCAAGTCCACAAAGATAGTCACTCATCCTGGAACTCTCAAGTAATTCCTATCAAAAACCACGTTGATCAAGCATGTTTTTAATAAGACCTCAAAGCAAGTTCATCGACTACAAGTACTATCCAAGAAACTTAATCCCATGCTTACATAAATGCAACATATAAGTCCTAACACTTATGCTAACTATATGTAACGTCCTCACCACACGCAGTAAACCCATTGTGGTAAAAATCACTTCCCACAAGCCCAAAATATTCAAATACGGCTCACTCTAATGCCAAGTTGTAATGCCCCACTTTTAAATTTATGGATACCATTACCAAATCCTTTGTTATATTATAATTTCAGAGATAACGTTCGAAACTTCAATACATTAATAAGGACAATTATGTAAAGGTTCTCTCATTCAAATATATAATGAATGCAACATGAGTTATAATTGAATAAGTTGCCCTTTTACAACAATGACATTCTGCCAACAAATAAAAGGCCCTGTGGCCAACAAATAAAGAAGATCCTTGATCTTGAAACACTTCTTAATGTTCACCTGAAAAAAGGTTAGTAATGTGGGATGAACATAAAGTCCAGAACGGATTCCAACATGATCCTAAACAATAATAACTTACAAGTAGTTATGATCATGAATGTTTAGTCTGATACTATATAAATAATGTGACAGCTGATAAGAAAAGAATTTTTTTCACAAGTCCATTTTCCAAAATTATTTAATTCCTTCAACAATTACAGATAGTTCACATTTCCTTTTCATTTCCCATTTCAAAAATATCTCATAACAACTATTTTGTTTTGGAGTTTGAAACATGTTCATAAATTTCTGATTTCCTTCACATTATTTACAAACTCAACACATGGTCTACATCCTTTTCCAACACATTCAAATATACATATATACATCTAACACGAAAAACGAAAACAATAAGCACCCAACAACTATCTACTCAACATATAAGACAACTCGGCCTTCCTGAACCATAACCATCATAACACATGATATACACAGGTACACTGAGATAATAATGTGTGTGTTTGGTTTGAGTTTTTGGATTAAGTTTTTTGAAAACAGAGTTTTTTGTTTTTCGTATTTTTTTGTTTTTAGTAAATATTTTTAAAATTTTAAGCATTTTTTTTACTTTTTACATGCACCTTACTTAGATGTATCTAAAAAGTAAAAAAAAATTGAAAAATTAACAAATATATAAAAATACGAAAAATATACTAAATTCTCTTCTTTTTTTTGTGCGTATTTTTGGTATTTAGTAAATTTTTAAAAGATTTTTTTCACAAAAATTATACATTTTATGTGTATTTATGCTAGGTGTGTCTAAAAATTAAAAAATTGCTTAAAATATTAAAAAAAAATTCAGTAAAACAAAAAAAACATGGAAAACAAGAAAGTAGAATTTTCTGAAAAGTATTTTTGAAAAACCAAAAACAAGCAAAGTGAATGATAAATAAACTCTGCTCTACCTGCCTTAAGCACAGTAAACCAATGATGCACCTTTCCATAACGAAATGCCACTTTACCAAACAATGGCTGTAAGGTAATGGTACATCTGCCTAGTTCTCCAGGTGCTAGCTAGAAGATACTGGTACCTTTCATTCTAAGTGTAGCCAATTCTTCAGGCGCTAGCTGGAAGGTAATGGCACCTTTCATTCTCAGCGCAGTATATGTTACCAATCATCACAACATGACAAAGTACAACTAACACAAGTGTAATGCATACACATAAACTATTCAACACAACAATGTCATCCTCCACCGATAACCAAAGACAAAAATTCTAAATCTATGTACTCAACACACATATTATGATTATCCAACTCTCATGAGATTTTAAATCCTACAACAACAATAATAAAATAAACTATTCATAATCCAACCTCAAGTTCATTTCTGAAATTCACATAGTGTTATGATTTCCTTCTTTCTTTTCAAAAATCAATTCTTTTATTTTCCAAGTTAACATACTCCACTCTTTATCCCCAATCCATTCTTTTCATTTCACAAAACTAAATCCATGGATATTAAAGCCACAACCCAACTCAACTTAATATGATCAATCCAAAATAATTCCAATGCCATAGTTAATTGTCCTTTTTAGCTATTAACACAATCCATAAAAATAATTTACAAACATTATTCAACTGCACCCCTTTTTAATTCATCAAGTCAAAATATTAAATTAGGTCATTTTCTCCTTTTCAACATAAACATGTTAGGCTACTCCCCAATTAACCCAAATAACAATCAATTTAACAATCTCATTCACAAATAACAAACCCTAGATCCCCTTTCATGACTTTCAAAGAAATCCATAATGGATATGATTTTTGTGCAATAAAATCTACCATATATCTATCTATAGATGAAGTATTGAAAATGAGCAAAGAAATCCCTACCTCAAGCAATGAAGAGAAGAAGCCCGAAAATCCAACTTCAACGAAAACACGATCCGCTCAGATTAAATGCAAGCCCTCGTTGAGCTCTACGTTTTGGTATATGGAACTAGGGGTCAAAGATGTGTAGAAATAGATGAAATCAAGGCTAAAAAACTTGAAAACTCAAAAATGGCAGAAGGAGAGAAAAGAGAGTGAAAAGTAAGAGATTTGACCCAAAAAGTAACTGTTAAAGATATGATTCTAAATAGTTCACTCGAGCGATGAAAGTTGCGCTCGAGCGAAAAATCAAGGCATCCAGTATCTCGGACAATTTTGAAAAATTGAGCTAGAAGGGTCTATGGCTCGCTCGAGCGAACTATGCACACAACACAGATTTGCAAACTTCAAACAGGCATAACTCACTTGTCCGGACTTTGTTTAGGGTCGTTCTTATGCCTAAATTAAAGCCCTGGAAGTAAGATTTCCAATGGTTCTAGCCGCACATCAAGATTCAAAGTGTGGAGAGAGAAAATGATGGAAGAGTGAAAACTATTCAATAACAATTATTCGAATTTGGAGTTTGTGATTCAATCTCACCCAACCACTATGGTAACACCTCAACCAAAGCTCAAATATCAAATAAGAAGGTTCTCAATTAAGATAATCAAATAGTCAAATATAGTTCTATTATAAAAAGAAGCACAGAGTGCTACAAGATTAAAATGACATATTTGTCCTTTAGCCTTTATACATATAAAATAATAAAATAATACATATATTTTGTTCATGTCATTTCAAGGAAAATATCAATCATTTTCTTTGGTTTAACCCACACAAAAAAATTTAGTTTTTGTTTTTTTATTTTTATTGAATTGTTTAATATTTTAAGCAATTTTTATTTTTTATATTTTAGATACACCTAATCTAGATATGCTTAATAAATATAATAATTTGTGAATTTTTTTTTAAATTCACCAAATACAAAAAGAAAAAATACAAAAATATAAAAATTCAATACATTATCTTATTTTGTTGTATTCAATAGATTTTTTTTAAAAAAATTTGTACAAATTTTGTACTTTTTGATTGCCTTTAGGACTTGGGCACCTCAGGTTGATCACTCGATGATGAAAGTTATGCTGTACAAACATTCGATTTCTTCAGCAAGAAGAGCTTCTAAATCCCAACCTTACACCCCATTTTTGACCAAAACTATTTTAGACCTTAAAACCCTCTTTTTCAAAATATTTTTTCAAATGTTTCTACGATGTTCCGAGGCTTGCATTTCATTTAAAATGTTGCACTTTTCGATAAACTGAGTAAGGACAAAGTGAAAATAAATGAAAGGGAGGTGAACTCTTTGAAAAATATTTAAAAACATCTTATTTATAGGTTTGGAGTTGAAGAAAATAGGAGGGGAGGAAAGAAAACTAGGTTGGGGATAGGTTGGGCATCAATCAGTTAAGATATAAATGAGCATCCTTCACTAAAATAGTCATATCTCTTTGCACACTTAAAATCTACATGTGAGGCCACACCATTGGAAAGTAGACTTCCGGGGCTTCAATTTAGACTCAAGAATCACCTAAAACCGAGTCCAGATGAAGGAGATATACTCGTTTGAAGTCGGGCTTGGAAGTAGATTTTTTGTGGACGGCCTTACAACACTTGGCTAGCCGGCCAGTTATGAAAAATTAGGCCATTTTGAGTGGATTGGCTAGCCAAGTGTCCCCACAAGCCAAACTAGTGGCCGGCCGGCCAGAAATAAGTGTACAGCCGTCCACTCAGTGGCTGGCTGGCCAGCCAGTTGTTCCGGCAGAGCAGATTTTTGCAAATATTTGTTGCCAGCTATTCCCACAGGTGCATGCACTGCACCAGCTATCTATATACATATATTTTCGATTGAGTAACATGTTTTTCTATGTATAGGGGACCTTCCCTCTTGGTTTTAGGTTAGAAAAAATTCCAAAAGCTCCAATACTTGCATAGCACTCTCCCTCTCTATCTTGCAACCTACACACTCTCTCTCTACACTTTCTAAACCAAAATTTTGGCTCCTTTTGCTGAGGTTCTTGAGCTCAAATCTCAGCCCCTAAGAGTGAGAACTTGTTGGTTTGTGAACAAAGGAGTTACATCTTTTCAAGAGGTATAATTTTGGGCATCTCTACACTACTTCTTTCCTTTCTTTTCTTGCTATTTTTGCACTGTTTCTACACTGTTTTTATGGGCTGAAACTTGTGATTTAAAGGTATCAAAGGTGGAGGGGTTAACCATTCTTTTTTGAACTTTGTTTCCTAAGCTTTTGCCCTTGTGTTTCCCATTTCTTTTTCAACTTTTTTTGAGCTTTTTACCACTGCTTTTCAGAGGTTTTCAGAGGCTAAAAATGTTGTTTTGAAGTCGGTGGGGTTAGCCTTCCCTCCTTATGCTTGTTTACTAGCTCAAATTCTTCATTATTTTAACTAACTTTTTCAAGCTTTTCTTTTAGAATTCCAGCACTATGTTGAGCTATTTTAGGATTGTTTTAGGTTGTTCATTTCATTTATGCTTCGTATAGCATACTTGTAGTGTAATGGTTCTCATAGGTTTGGTGTTTTAGGCATTAAACACCAACCTATTTGAGTTGATAGCATTTATTTTATGCTTTTTATACTTGTGTTCACATCCAATCACCTTTGCATCCCCCCTCTTTTCTTGGCATTTTATTTGTTTTGAGAGTTGCTTCAAAATGAGTGTTGTTTAAGTTTGAGAGGTGACCTTGTGCTTAATGGTTTAATCTCTTCAGGGATTCATTACCAACGGTATGATCTCTCTCTCATGCCTAAAACAACCCTCGGTTTGACACTCCTCTCCATTAGTGGACTTAATCTTCATTTTTGGACTCAATCGATTAATGCATGGAAAGGTAATTAAATAGAGTAATAAAATTGGGGCTAAAATAAAGTAAGATAATAAAATCAACTTGGGTTTAATCGGACAGTAATTGAACTCATGGAGACTTGACTCATTTCATACTTGTTAGTGATGAAAATAGTTCAAGGTTCCAAGGTTTACCACCTCCTTTGATCAAAGCCATGATAGGGAGAGGTTTTTATGTGTTTTCATCATCATTGATTGAGATTGTATCCCTTGGTCAATAAGTCATCACGCATTGAGTTTGCGTCAAGTGATGGTTTGCACATCAAGCCTACCCCTTCTTCTGACCTGTTTAATGAGAAGGAGAGGCAGGTATAGACCGCCCGAACTCGCTTTGTGCGCCCCCCTTTCGGAGAGGGCGCCGATTGTAGTTCTAGCTACTACAGTTCGGACTCCTGCCACGGTTCTGAATCTAATCTCACAAAGTGCAATGTAAGACTGATAAATCACCAAAGAGTCCAAATCCGGCAAATCGTTTTGAAAAATCGATTTTGATCAAGAAGTGCCAAACATGGACTGCTTTGCCAGATTTCAGAGTCGCCACCTAAATATTTTGTTTTTGAGAAATTTAGGAAACCCTGATTCGTGCCTAAGGCCACGTGTCCGTCATCACCAAAGTTACCTCGGCTCGGGAAGTTGGGTACGTGGGGGGAAGGTCATGAAATGAGTACCCCCGCTCGCCCGATCAAAGGAACAGCCTCTACTAACATGATATGTTATTTTTCAAAACACATGTGTTCTTGTTTCTGTTTATTAATCTAAAATTACTATATGATGCGCACAACATACAAGTATAGACTCAATCACGCGGATTGGAACAAAATAACTCATGTTTGTTTTTCGAAAATGGTTTGAAGATGCTATCCGCAAGTAGGCTAAGCCGCAGATTTTCCATCCTCAGGTGGGTTTAGAAAAATATGATTTTGCCACTTCAAGTGGGCTTAAAACTCACAATCATCGAGTTGTTCCAATCTAGGCAATCAAGCCTTCATCCACAGGCATTCATGCAGTTAAAACACTTAAGTAGTTAGCCTCATGGCAAGCATGCTATCATGGTAGTCACTTACATACATGCAAGGATGCTAAAGCATAAACACTCACAGTGTACTCCAAGCCAAAACAGAAGCTAGTTAGTAATCATGCATGATCCTAGCTATGTTAAGATGCCTAATGCAACACATGCAAAAATGCAACTAAAATAGGCTCGACTATTCTAAGATGACATATAAATGCAACACTCAATAACATGCTTTGAAACACGTATTCAAGTAAGTATTGAAATTCAATGCAGTTTTTATGATGCGCCGAGCCCAGTGCATGCAAGACAAATGAATGGATGCAAACATGCAAAGCATAAGTATGCTAATCGAAATATGCCCTAAACTAACCATCGAAAGCTGATAAGTAAAAGGGCGAAAGACGTGGGGTTGGAAGACATACATCACACACACGCACACTTATTACAAAATTCGCCCTCTCGGCGGAGGGTCTGAATAGAAGCTACACTAAGCCATGCTACTTAATTACAAACCGAAACTAATTAACTAACAAGCTAATTAATTATTACAATCCAAATTGAAACAAATAGCTATGCTAAACTAATTAAAATATTACAAAACAGATTAAATGACTAGTTTACACGAACTAATCATACATAAAGAAATGGCCTCGCGGGCAAGGAAGAGATGCATGCTCGGTCGGCTTCGCTCGGAAATCCACTGTCATGCCTCATGATGCCTCTGTTTGCACTCTTTTGTACTTCTGAAAATTGTGCCAATTTCCAATATGCTTCTTATCCATCTTAGGAACATTCTTAGGGGTGGTCGGCCAAGAGGAATGGCCATTGGCCAAAGTTTTATGGCTATCAGCCAATTTTGAGAGCTGATCGGCAGCCTTTGATGGCCGGTTGGCAGCTCTGATAGCCGGTCGGCCATTGCTTCCTGCAAATTCTCCTTTTTGCTGCAACAGAGTACTAACAGAGGCATGGCAGTGTATTTACAAGAAAATGTGTGTGTAACCATACTCCTTATCATGTCCCAAGCTCAAAGGAGTTTAGTGCTCGGCTCTCGAGCCACCAATCACGCATCTCAATGCATGATGGCCAAAGAGGCCGAGTAGCACAAATCAATGTCAATGAATGTACACGAATAACACATATGACTCGATGAACCTCCACCTTATCATACATGATCAAAGGTGTCGGTGACCTAAGGAACAAGGCACGTTTCATCACTTTGAGTATGAAACGTGCGGCATTCCTCGTGTTTGGATTGATGTCCAACCCAAACACAATGCAACACACATAATATGCTAACACAATGCAATGCAACAACATGCACACACAATGCCATGCGACAACATGCAAACACAATGTCATGCCATAACATACAAACAACAATGGAATGGCAAGGGCTATGTAATGCAATACTCAATGGACCAAACCAACTTCAAACAAGCCTCATGCATGCCAAGACAATGGCCAAAACATGCTGAAAATGAAGTCTAAAAGCAAATACAAACATGCATACACATTGGTTCACAAACAAGGCATGAAGACAACAATTCTCAAAAACATTGAAGGAGTGGAAAATGTGAGAATGTGGCAATGAAATAGGCTCTGAAATCATGTAAGGAATGATGCCAAATCATGCACATAACACAAGCATAGCATGTTAGGAGGCTCAAAGCTTAAGGCTAGCAAAGGGACTTGTACCATAGCCATATCAAGCAAGCCCCAAAGGGCCAAGGTGACTCAAAACAGTCCCAAGACAGGTCAAAATAAGGCCAAAACATGCATGGACTAGAACTAACGCATGCTAGAATAAAAGGCATGAAGCATGGAGCATACAAGGCCAATGAGGAGGATTACACTACACCTACCAAAACCAAGCATGAGATGACTTCACCAACAAAAATCAGAGTTGTATTATGGCAAAACAACACCCAAAACACACTGAAATGGTAGCCTAAAAGCTTAGGCAAGATGACATACAAATTGGCTCATGTTTAGGGCATAAAGCATGACTCTCCAAAAGCATTGAAAGAGTGAAGCATGAGAGAGTATGACCACACTACACAGACTGAAATCACATACCAAATGATGCTAAATCATGCAAATAGCCCAAGTAATGCATGTTAGTGGACTCGAAACACAAAGCTAGTGAGCAAGAATGAACTATGGCTATACAAAGCAAGGCATGCATGACTCAAAACACTTAAAACAGAGCTTAAACATGGAAAAATATGAGTAAAATCTTGCAGGAGTTGAGCCAAAAACATGCTAGAATGATGGTCAAAAGCATGATGCATGTTAGGCTAGTGAATGGAAATGCACTACAAGTGCAAGGAGCATGCAAGAGGCTATCAAACCAACTCTTGAAAGAGCTATAACATGTTGAAATAATGCCTAAGACATGCTAAGATGGAGCCAAAACAAGCTTAACAAACATGCTACTTTGATGAGCCATCAACACAAGCACACAAGAGAAGAGGAGGGGGGACAACCCCCACCCATTTGAGACCTCAAAACACATAAAGGTGATCACAAAAGCCTAAGACAAGGTAGAAAGGCCAAATAAAGGTGATCACAAAAGCCTAAAGTGATGGCCCAAAACAAGGCCAAACAAGGCAAAAAAAAGGGGTAGACCACCCCAACACCAAAGAGGCCTTAAACAAACACTTTAAACACTTGAAAATAGAACTTTTTTTAGTTGAAAGTAAGGCCTAAAACAGTATGTAAAGGGGGCCAAACACTTAAGCAAAACAAGGCTTAAAGGGGGTAACAACTCACCCTTGAAGAACCACAGCAAACCAGCACTTTTGAGCCAAAGAAAACAAACTTTGAGAGTCCAAAAAAGGTCCTCTAGTACCTCAGCAACAAAGCAATGGTGCTTTACTAGGTGTTGTAGTGCAAAAGTGAAGAGAAAACATACTTTAAGGCTCATAATAGCACAATATAGAGAGAGAGAGAAAGTGAAATATAGAGAGAGAGGGATATGTGTATCTCTCAGCAAAATTTCAGAACCTCTGGAAAGGGAGAGGGGCCTCCCCTCTTATAAAAATCCAAGTCTCAAGCTTGTTGAACAAACAAGAGGCTTGGTTCAATCCCTCCATACACGTGTATGGAGGATGAAATCTGTGCTCACCAGCTGTTACAGCTGGCAATAAAATATCTGCAAAAGCAAACAAAAAGGCCTCGGCCAACAAACATGGTCGACCGGCCAAAAAGGGTGTCGACCGGCCACCACTGATGACCGATGGAAAGAAGGAATGGCCGATAGGCATGAGGCTTGGCCGATGGGTTGTAGGGTTGGCCAACAAGCCACCCTCTTCTCTCAGAAACAAAACCACAAGTTCTTGGTCCACAACCAAGCACAAAACAAACAAGTTGAGAGGTTCTAAGGCAATGCGCGCAACCGAGACCTTCAGAAACTCAAAACGAACACGAGCATAGATAATCATCGAGTGTTCAAACGATGACGTTCAAGTCTTGAGGATGGTCAAAAATGAGGCGTCTACAGCAGGGTGGACAGACATCTCCTGGAAACACTCCGTTTTTAAACTGTTTCTTTTCTACTACAGCAGGGCAATACCAACAATAGTGGTCAGCCGGTCACCTCTTCTGTACGGCCGTCCACTTTTATTGGCCGCCCGACCACCTTTTTCAGACAAGCAGTGTTCATTTTCCTGCAAAACAGAGCAAAAGCAGTGGCAAAACAAGGGCATTCTCTACAAATAGAACAGTTCTGGCAGCAAAACAAAAGCATTTCCGGGAGGATGATCGCATTGGCATGCATGGTTCTTTAACCGTCGCATGGGTTTAATTATTAATAGCTTAGTTAATCAATCTTGTGTTGTAATTAATTAGCTATTCATTATAATAATTAGCTAGTGTAGTTAATTGATTTCATTTGATTTGTAATAGTTAGTTAATTCATAGTAATTACCTAGGACATTCATTCGGGCCTTCTTGCATGAGGGCAAATATGTAATAATTGTGTATGTCTTCCAACCCAACGTCTTTCTCCTTTTTATTTACCCGCTTATGATGGATAGTATAGTACATCATATTTTGTTTAGCATATTTCCATGATTTGCATCCATTTGTCTTGCATGCATAAAAGTTCGATTCATCATTCTAACAAACATTGTTATTTATTACTTTCTTGAATACATGCTTAAACCACATGTTATCAAATTGATTCACATGACATGCTAAATAAAACTGAACCTATTTGTTGCATTTTTGCATGTGTTGCATTAGACATGTTACATTAGTTAGGATCATACATTTTTTCTAATTATTTTCTCTCTTTTTGGCTTGCCTCAGATATTGGGGTAA
Organism: Camellia sinensis; assembly: GCF_055761805.1. Classification (NCBI taxonomy): domain Eukaryota; kingdom Viridiplantae; phylum Streptophyta; class Magnoliopsida; order Ericales; family Theaceae; genus Camellia; species Camellia sinensis. The sequence continues at coordinate 60,967,288 of NC_138970.1, forward strand.
GTGTTTCATTGCTTTAGCATATTGCATGCGTGTGATTATTGCCATGTCAAACATGTTTATCATGAGGCTAAATGCTTAAGTGATACAAACTGTTCGAATGTCTATGGATGGAGACTTTTTGCTTAACTTGGAATGTTTTGATTAATGTGCATATGAGGTCACTTTTTCAAGTGGTACATATTCAAACAATTTGCAAACAAATATGAAATTAAAGTGTTCTAACTTTGCAAATTATTCTGTACTTGTGTGCATCACATAGTAAAAATAGCCTAATAATCGGAACAAGAGCATATAATGTTAATAGGAATCACATCATGATTAGTAGAGGCCGACTATGATTAGGCGAATGAGGTGCTCAATTCATGACCTTCCACTCTCGTACCTAAGTTCTCGACCTGAGACACTTTGGTGATGACGGATAAGTGGCCTTTGACATGAGTCATGGATTTTCTAAATTTTTCAAAAATATTTAGGTGGCGACTTTGTAATCTGGCAAAGCAGTCAATTTTTTGGCATTTTTGTTTCAAAATCAATTTTCCAAAAGAATTGCCGGATTTGAACTCATTTGTGTTTTTCTATTTCACATTGCACTTGTGGAATCAGATTCAAAATCGCAGGAGTCCGAACTGTAGGGCTAGTCATATCTGAAAAGAGCACGAAAAGCAAGCTACAGTACAGTATGTGAAAAAATTAATAAGATATTTTTATATAAAATGATATAAATAGTTAGATTTTTGTATGTAAATTATGAAAACAAAAAAATATTAAAACTTACAATTTAAATTTCACAAATTTCTCACAATTTATGTATTAATTATTAATTTATCACAATTTCAATCATGTAATTTTCAACCCCCTTGTTAGAGATATAAACTCGGGTGAGTTCAATCCAAGCAACTTGAGTCAAGCTTGCAACTTTTTAAAAATTAGACAACATAATTTTTAATTTGGTGAGAACCTATATAAAATTTAAAATTTTGAATAAATTTAAGTGAACTCGGGTAGAGACATCAAATAACCTAAGTAATCGAAACAAAATTGTACATATAAAATCATTTACTAATTTATTTTTTTAATAATAAATAAGATTAATTAAAAATTTAATATTAATGAACAAAAGCAAAAGCAATGCTTAAGGTTTTTCAATAGAATTTTTTTTATTATGTTTAAAAAATGCACATTTTAGAAATGGATCATCGAATAAGTTGATATTGAAAAAATTACATTTTATAATGGTATAAAATAATTTAAATATAATAAAATTAAATTTCTTACAAAATAAAAGTATATGGATAAACAAAAAGGTAAGAAGAAAATTTAGAATGATGCTTTCATTTGATCTGAAAATAATTCTAGATGACCAATAAATTATCACCTATAACCCTCATTTTTTTAATAAAAAAAGATATTTCGCGAACCATCACTTTTAATAGAAAAATAATATTTATTTATATTTGTTTTAGCAAAAGTCACTTTTAAACAATTTGAGCAAAAAAAAAATCATTTTTTACTTTAGTTTGTTTAATTGACAATTGAGATTATAAAATAAAATTAAAAAAAAAAAACAGGAATCACCATGTTTCACAAATGCCAAAAAAATCTAGATGAACAATAAGGAAAATGTTTGAGATTCACAAAAAGCACCCACAATTGTATCCACAATAATGTGATATCATATGTGTCAACTCTTGATTTGCTATACATTCAATGACATGGGACCTAACTCTCTTGCTAAATCATTGTGGGTGAAAGTGTGAGCCTATAGTATTGCTAGAATAATAAATTATTATGTGTAACTCCCATTTTTTTTATTATATAAAAATATAAGTTTCACCAACCATCACTTTTAATAGAAAAATAATAAGTGTAGTTGGTTTCAGTTTTCTAAAAATTGATTTTTTTTTCTGTGTATTTTTTTTTTTGTTTTTAGTGAATAATTTTAAAATTTTAGGTAATTTTTTACTCTTTTTAGATGTAACTTACTTAGATATATCTAAATAGTAAAATATTTGTGAAAAATATTTTAAAAAATTAATAAATACACAAAATACGAAAAATGTACTGAATTTTCGTATTGTTTTTAAGCATTTTTGGTAATTAGTGTATTTTTAAAAGTTTTTTTCACAAATATTACACTTTTTAAGTGTATTTATGTTAGATGTGTCTAAAAATTTAAAAATTTGCTTAAAATATAAAAAAAAAAAATCAGTGAAAACAAAAAAATATGTAAAACAAAAAAGTAAAATTTTCTGAAATTGAAACCAAATAAAGTGAAGGTTTATTTCTATTTGATTCTAGCAAAAGTCACTTCTTAACTAGTTAAGCCAAAAAAATTTATTTTTTTTATTTTAATTTGTTAAATTGACAATTGAGATAACAAAAAAAAAAAAAAAAACAGAATCCACCATGTTTGGCAAGTATCAAAAAAATGATTCATTTTTTAAATATTTTTGTCGTTTGTTAAAAAAATATTAATTTAAAAAATTTATTTTTCAAGTCCTTGTAGATTACAAGGATATAACAAAAATTTATAAAATTTAAAGCCAAAAATGATAAAAACTAAAAATATAACTTTTAATAGCGATTAATAATTTGACATGTGTATTTAATTACATATTATGACATATCATTATGGCACATGTAAATATTTATACCGTTTTAATTGTAGTAACATAATTTAAAGAATATTTAAAATTTTATTTTATAATTTAATAAATGATGCATGAATTAAGGAATGAATATTGATCTTATTTCATCTATGGTAACATAATTTAAGGCACAATCTAAATTTAAAATTTTATTTTAAAAATATAAAATTAATTTATAGACCAATCATATTGTGACACATATTAAAATATTTAAACAAAATAAAAAAAATAAGAAAAAATAATTGTAACTTTCAAGATAACAAGGTTGTGCAAATATAATAATATATAGATATATATTAGTTAAATAGATTGGCCAATATATATATTTTTTAATCTATGCAATAAATTGAAAAATCAACAATTTTATGATAGAACTTTGAAATCCTCACAAACCTTCTCATTAAAAACTCTCTTTTTCTTAACACAGATATAGATATATATGACATTGTTTGGTTTAATTTTGCGAATATGTTTTCTTGAAATAATTTTATAAAATTTAAAATTTAAAAACATACATAAATTTCATATGATATTTTATTTTTTAAGATATAAATAATTTTTAAAATTTTATCAAATTAACTTATAATTTCTTTTATAAAAAAAATCTCAGAAAACCAATTCTAAAAATAAAACAAAAACCGAAAGAAGCAAGTATTTATTTGCTACACAGTTCAGTATCTACTGCTCTCTCCCTCTCCTCGCATGCGCACAGAGCTGAGCTTGAAGAAGATGTCAAGCAGAAGAGGAAGAATTTATATTTCTTCCATTATTGGACCAAGAATAGCTTACTGCAATAAGTGGCTATTAAAAGGTACTTCGAAATCTCCATCTCCATCTCCATCTCCACTTGTTAAAGTTAATCAACCCTCTTGTTTCTTACTTGTTCTGTTTCGTTCTTTCTCTAACACCACCAAAAACCCTACTTCTCCTCCTCAAGGACGCGAACCTAAACCTAAAGCCTTACCCAAACAATCATGCAATTTGGGTCCCAATCATCTTCGTTCTGCTTTAATTTCCTTCAATCGCATGCTCCGAATGCGACCTTTGCCTCCAATTTCTCAACTCAACAAAGCTTTAGGCTCTATTTTGAAAATGGGTCATTACGCCACTGCTCTTTCTCTTATTCATAACAAGTTGCAACAGCTCCAAGGCATTCAGGTCGATTTCTACACTTTCAACATTGCTATTAACTGTTACTGTCACCTTAATCGAGTCGATTTTGGATTGTCTCTTTTGGGTACCCTCTTCAAACGCGGCTATACACCCAATGTAGTTACCTTCACAACTCTGATTAACGGACTTATTTTGCAAGATAAAACTCCTCAAGCTGTGGAGTTGTTTAAGAAATTAATGAGAAGTAGAGAAATTGAACCCAACGTGGTTATGTATGGAACCATTGTCAATGGGCTCTGCAGAACGGGGAGCACTATAAGGGCTGTTAGTTTGCTTAGGATAATGGAAGAGGGAAGTTGTAAACCTAACACCGTAGTGTATACCACCATCATTGACAGTCTTTGCAAGGATAGAATGGTGGATGATGCTCTCAAACTCTTTTCTACAATGGATGAAAAGGGTATTTTCCCAAATGTTGTCACTTATACTTCTTTGATTCATGGCCTATGTAATTTTGGCCGTTGGAAGGAGGCTACTGGAATGTTCAGAGAAATGTTGGATAGTGGTATTGCTCCGGATGTTCATACGTATAGTGTGTTGCTGGACACATGTACCAAGGAAGGGAAGATGAAAGAGGCAGAGGGGGTACTTGAAGTCATGATACAAAGAGGTGTGGATCCTGATGTAGTCACATACAATACTCTAATGGATGGATTTTGTTTGCAAGGCCAAATGGATGAAGCAATCAGAGTGTTGAATACCATGGTGGAGAGGGGCCTTCACCCTGATGTTTTTAGCTATAACATTCTAATCAATGGATATTGCAAGAAAATTAAAATAAATGAGGCCATGCATCTCTTTCGAGAATTGCCTCGAAGGGGTTTGAAGCCCGACAATGCAACTTTCAGTGCTATGTTACAGGGTTTGTTTCAAACTGGTAGATGTGGAGCTGCTCAAAAACTTTTTAATGATATGCAAGCTGCAGGCATAATTCCAAATTCTCAAACTTATGGTATCTTATTGGATGGGTTGTGCAAAAATGGGCATATTTCTGAAGCATTGTCATTATTCCACATGATGGAAAGCAACAGTTTACATCTTAATGTTGTTATGTACAATATTCTCATTGATGCATTCTGCAAGGATAAAAAGCTTGATACTGCATGGGCCCTTTTCAGTAATCTTTCTTCCAAGGGATTACAACCTGATGTTAAGACATACACTACGATGATACAAGGTTTTTGTGAAGAAGGCCTACTACATGAAGCTAAAGAGTTGTTTGTTAAAATGGAACTTAATGGTTGTTTGCCCAGTGATGTCACTTACAACACTATTATCCGAGGATTTATTGGACAACACAAGTGCTATGAGGCATTAATACTGGTTGAGGAAATGGTTAAAAGGGGTTTTTCAGCAGATGCATCCAATTCTTCCTTGATCATAGATATACTCTCAACTAAAGGACAAGATCCCGCTCTCCGAGTAGTGATAAAGAAGTTCATGCCCAAGGATAGTCGCGGAATGCAAGAGATTGAGTAAAGTGCTTAAGCTGCGAAGGTAAAGCTACACACATATTATAATATATATTATTAGGTGAGGCTCCCTTTTTTTCTTTTGTTATATATTGACATGGGCTTATACTTCTCCATCAACTATTTTGGACTTGTTGCTACATGACTTTGCGACATTATTTTCACATGTTGTACATTCTTGCAGACTATTTGTTACCTCTCTCTCTGCAGTATTTTAATTCACATGTGACAAATTCAAGTAGATTCTTTTTTAGTCCCCTGAATTATTCTTAGGGATTTAGGACAAATGACAGCCAGTGGTACTTTTGGAGATTTCTTTCTTAGGGATGTGGTCATCAACTAGTTCTCTAAAGGAGAATTTATGGTATTAGTAGTGTAGATGATTAAATATCTTTGCATGTGGTGTTGGAAGAGGCATAACTGTTGTAGTACGCTAAATTAGTTACAAATGACAATAGTGGTTGGTCTTTGTGCTCTATGAGATTTATACAAAGCTTAAGAGGCTTTACATCATAGATAAGATTGTCATTGTTAAATGGAAGAAAATAAAAATAAAAATAAAAAGATCAATGAATAAACCATTCAGAAGTTGATACTCTTCCTAGTAATGGGTGAGGCAATTCTTGCCTTGTTCAAATGCCTATTGTTGATTTATAATTTCCATTTATGTGTCTTGTGCATAATGGGTCATAATTCTTTCATCAAAATTTTTGATTCCCCTCTTTTGAAGGTTCATACTGCCGCTGCTGCGCTAAGCAACCCCACTCACATACTTCGATGCTGACATAATTCAATGGCAACAGAAAATTGTTGTTGAATTGACAACTGTTCCTTTTCTTGTAAGCTATTTCAAATACAATATTATTTTTATATTATTTTATTGGTATTTATTAGCGCACTATATATTCTTGTGTTGATTGTGATGACTATCAGAAGTTCATTCATGTTTTTGCTCCAATTGAAGGTCATGTACTGGTAATTGACTTGATTAAATAGAGTATCAGCATGCTCTACAAAGCTAAAGCAAACGGGCCCTTAAGGATCAGGTTTGGACTCGTCGATCTAGTTTTAATTTGCACCCTCATTCTGATAATGGTGCAGGGACTTTGTCAAAGGACCCGGGTGCTGATTATGGAGATTATTCAAATCCTTGATGGTGTTTTAAAGGCTGTATCATCTTGAACTAGGAAGGATTCCTTGTGGAATCAAGGAATTTGTGAAGTACCTGCAACTGCAGGAGCTTGATCTCTGCTGTTTGTTTCCTCATACTAGGCAAGTGTCTAAGCTTAATTTTGTTGAAATATAGTACACAAAATATTCTAGAATAGGACCCTTTTTATGGCCATTGTTTAGGCCTTGATTTTATTTCCTTTTCTATGTTATTTCCTATCTTGTATAGTTTCCTAGATATATTAGGTATTGATTTCTTAGATACATTTGTATTGTCATAGTTAGGTTTCATACTCTTTCTCATAATTAGGTTTCTAGTAAGATACTCTTTCTCAGCCTATATATGCAGGCCTTCTATTGTATAGGATCAATTTTACTAAATACAATTCATATTATTTCCTCTCTCTACTATTCTAACATGGCATCAGAGCCTAAAAAACTCTAGCCACCCTCTTTTTTTCCCAACCCTTATCCACCAGCCGACAGCCTCTCTCTTCCTCTCCTAGCCAGTTGAAACTCCTTCCCAGCCCCTGCCCACCAGCCGAAACTCCTTCCCAGCCCCTACCCACCAGCTGACAGCCCCTTTTCCTTAACCCTTGACCCTCGGTAGTCCCTAGAAACCCCTGCCGAGGGCTATGTGAGTGCCGACCAGTCTCTTATGTGAGTGAGACTGGTTCGGTTCTATCCATAGGGATTGCTATACCCTTTTTTCCTTGTTTGGGTGTTCCAAATTAATGTGTTCAGCATTTTTTTCCTCCTGTTTGTGGAGTGGCTATTGGCTTTATTTGGTAGCATTTAATTGGATAGGACGTTGAGTTTTTTTCCGGCCTCTTGCTTTCGTTTTTTTTTTTTTTATTGTGTTGTGACTTTGTGTCTTTCAAACCTATCACTATGACTAATGAGACTCCTCTTGATGCTCCTTCTGCTGAGACCACTAAGCCTATTCCCATGAGTTCTGATTTTTCTCTTTCTTACCACACACCTATTCATCGCATTACGAGTGTGGTGCTGAATGGGAAAAATTTTGTCGCTTGGAGCCGTTCCATTAAACTCTATTTAAGGGGCAAGGAAAAATCTCATTGGCTCTTACCTTCTACTACCCAGCCTGATGAGACTAACCCTAAACGGACCCAGTAGGATATTGATAATTGCACTATTTTGGGTTGGATGTTTAATTCTATGGAGGATCGTATCTATAACATGTTTCTTTATTGCAACACAGTCTCTAGCCTCTGGCGTGCCTTGTCTTAGATGTATGCCCATGCTCATAATGATGCTCGCATCTTTGAGCTTTATGAGGATATTGCTCGTGCCTCTCAGTCTGCCTTGGGCCTTTTCTGTGTCCGAGTTCTTTGGATACCTTCAAGCTCGTTGGAAAGAATTGGCTCAATATGAACCCTTGACTGATTTACTAGCCGATGTTGCTTCTTTTGTGACCAAACATCTTGCTCGCCAGCACACTTACCAGTTTTTGATGGGTTTAAACTCTGAGTTTGAATCTCTTCGAACTCAGATTTTAAACACCTCTCCTATGCTGTCCCACCACTCCTATGCCGTCCCTCTATGGGCATTCATTACTATTGATAATGATGAGCGTCACCGGTGTTTGGTTCAACTGAGTTCTTCTTCAGTCTCTCTAGTTTTATCTGATTAGATGGCCCTTGCTGCCAAATCTGGCTCTTGGGGTTCTTCGGGCTCCATTACTTGCCATCATTGTGGCGTTTCAAACTTCATCCTGAGTTGAGGCAACGTTCTACTCGTCCTCGTGGTCCTGGTACTTCTTGCAGAGCTGCTTTAGTGGAAGCTGCTCCTGCTCTTGCGCCTTCAGCTATCCCTAACTTGCAGGAGTTACAGACTCAGATTGGTCAGTTTCAGGCTCAGCTTGGATCCCTTGCTAGTTTTCATGGCCCATCACCTTCCACTGTTGCCACCCTTGCTACAGGTACATCTACTGCTTTTCATGTTCGGTCTGCTAGTCCCTCATGGGTTCTAGATTCTGGGGCTAATGATCATATGACGGGTAAGTTTTTCTTTCTTTCTTCTCCAGTCCCTACTACCAAAGCCCAATTTGTTTGCCTCGTTGTTGGTTCTTCAACTTTTGTTCATCATAAGGGTATTGTGTCTTTATCTTCTACCATTACTTTTATCATCTGTTTTACATGTCCCCAACTTCTTGTCTTTTATAGGACCTGAGTTCGAATAGGATTTTTGGCAAGGGCTATGAGCGTGATGGGCTTTACTACTTTAGGGACCCACCGGACGAGCCTTCTACTTCTTTTTTAGCTAATTTTCAGACCTTTGTTTTGTCTGCTTCTTTGTCTTGTGTTTTTAATATTCAAACTTTAAAACTTTGGCATGCTCGTATAGGTCATGTTAATTTTCAGCATTTATGTCAACTTTTTCCCCCTTTTAATAAAGCTTGCAAAGATTTTAAATTTCATTGCGTGGTTTGTGAGTTGTCTAAATATACTCGTACTAGCTATATCCCTCACATGACTTGTGCTCTTGCTGCCTTTGACCTTATACATTCTGATGTGTGGGGGCCTTCCCCGGTTACTGCCTTTTCTGGTTATAGATATTATGTAATCTTTATTGATGATTACACTCGGTGCACTTGGGTCTATCTTCTTCGTCGTAAGTCCGAAGTGTTCTCAATTTTTGTTCAGTTTTTACAAATGATTAAAACTCAATTTCGGACAATTGTTAGGAATATCCGTTCTGATAATGGTGGGGAATTGATTTCTAATGAATTTCGTTTCCATCTTAATCAAACTGGTATTCTTTAACAACTTACTTGTTTTCAAACCCCTGAACAAAATGGTGTTGCTGAACGCAAAAACCGTTACATTATGTCTGTTGTCCGCTGTCTCCTTCGGGGAATGCATGTTCCCAAATCTTATTGGCATATGGTTGTCCTCACTGTTGTTTACCTCATTAATAGGACACCCAGTCGTGTGTTGCATGGTCTTACTCTGTTCCATATTCTTTTGCCCATTGCAACTCTGTTTCTTATAATACCTCGTGTCTTTGGGTGTACCTATTTTGTTCAAAATCAGAGTCCCACTCGCACTAAATTAGATGACACGTCCATTCGGTGTATTTTCTTAGGGTACTCTTCCATGTCCACGGGGTATAGATGCTATGATCCTGTGTCTCATCATTTTTATTATACTTTGGATATTACTTTTTGTGAAGATGTTCCATACTTTGGTACTAACCCTCATTTGCAGGCTCATACACCCGTTTCTTCTAGTGTTCGTTCGGTGCTAATTTTGGATGAGGTTGAGGTTGAGATTAAGGTTGTTCCCCTTCATTCTCCTCAACCTTTCCCTCCTTCCCCTCCCCTACTGCAGATATACTCTCATCGCTTACACTCTTAGCTGCTCCCTGCCGCCTCTCCGATCTCTAGGTCAGGTAACTCTTCTCCATCTTCTCCACTGCCTTGTCGTAACCCACCTCGAGCTCGACACCCTCCAACTCGTTTGAGTTATTTGAGTAGTACTAATCATCCCATTTCCCAGTATCTTTCCTATGACAGGGTTTTCGACTCTTATCGCTCTTTCCTTGGCAAACTTGACTAGGTGTCTATTCCTCGTTTTGTGTCAAAGGCCCTTCAAAATCCAAAATGGGTAGTGGCTATGCAGACTGAGATGGCAACCTTAGAACAGAATCATACTCGGGATCTTGTACCTTTACCTCTTGGGGAAAGCACCGTTGCTTGCAAGTGGATATTCACTATCAAGTATCTTGCAGATGGCTCAGTTGACCGTTACAAGATTCGCTTGGTGGCCAAAGGTTTCACACGGATTCCTGGCAAGGATTTTGCCACCACCTTTGCCGCTGTTGCCAAGCTTACTTCTATGCGTCTCCTCATCTCTTTTGCAGCATCACATTCTTGGCCTCTTCATTAGCTTGACGTCAAGAACGCGTTCCTTCATGGGGATCTACTTGAGACGATTTATATGGATCCTCCACCCGGTTTTTGGGCTGAGGGGGAGTATTTGGGGAAAGTGTGTCGGTTACGCGAATCACTACATGGATTGAAATAGTCTCCACGAGCATGGTTTGGTCACTTCAATTCTGTTATCATCGCCATGGGTTTTGTTCAGTGCCATTCAGATCATACTTGTTTCATCAAGCGTAATTCTACGGGACAGTGTATCATCTTGTTGGTTTATGTAGATGACATTATTCTCATAGGTGATGACTCTACCGACATTGGTCAAGTAAAGGAGAACTTGGGTCAGACTTTTGATATCAAGGACCTAGGAAGTCTCAAGTATTTTTTGGGGATTGAGGTTGCACACTCGAAATTTCTCTGTCTCAAAGAAAGTATACTCTTGACTTGCTTAAGGATGCTGGTATTTTAGGATGTAAACCTGTTTCTACTCCTACGGATCCTAATGTCAAGCTCACATCAGAGTCTGGTGAGTTGTTGGATGACCCTGGCACGTATCAACATCTTGTAGGGCGTCTCATTTATTTGACCAACACTAGACCTGACTTGATATTTGCGGTTAGTGTTGCGAGTCAATTTATGCATGCACCTCGTACAGAGCATCTTTGCACAGTTCGTCATATTTTGAGGTATTTGAAGACTTCTTCTAGTTTGGGACTGTTTTTCACAGCTGGTCTTCAATCTAGACTCTCTTGTTTCACTGATGCTGATTATGCAAGATCTAGAATTGATCGACATTCCACATCTGGCTTTTGTAGTTTCTATAGTGATCATCTTATATTATGGAAAAGTAAGAAGCAAGCAGTTGTGTCTAGGTCTTCTGCAGTATTGAGCTATGGCACAAGGAACATGTGAGCTTCTTTGGCTTCGCTCTATTTTGACAGAGTTAGGTTTTACTGAGACTGCTCCTTCCTCTTTATTTTGTGATAACAAGTCTGCCATTATGTTATCCTCTGATTCTGTGTTTCACGAGCGTACCAAGCATATTGAGATTGACATACATTTCATTAGAGAAAAGGTTCGGACTGGTATTGTGAGTTCATCCTTTGTCTCTTCTTCACAGCAGTTAGCAGACATGTTTACCAAGTCCGTGGGATCATCTTTGCTTCAGTTATTCATTGCCAAGCTGCGTTTATCAAATATCTTCACGCCAGCTTGAGCGGGAGTGTTGAAATATAGTACACAGAATATTCTAGAATAGGACCCTTTTTATGGCCATTGTTTAGGCCTTGATTTTATTTTCTTTTCTATGTTATTTCCTATCTTGTACAGTTTTCTAGATATATTAGGTATTGATTTCCTAGATATATTTGTATTGCCATAGTTAGGTTTCTAGTAAGATACTCTTTCTCAGCCTATTTATACAGGTCTTCTATTGTATAAGATTAATTTCATGGAATACAATACATATTATTTCATCTCTCTACTATTCTAACAAAATCCTCATCATTACATCCCAAGGGTGGCAGCCTTTTTCAGCACCACAAGCATCAAATTATTCTTATTTTTATTCAGGTAAATTACACATACATTGACCTCTCTTGAGGTTTCTGACACTTTCAAATTCAGCCTTTGTGATTTTTGAAATGACTTACCACACTGTTGTGTTAACGGAAAACATTTTTTTAGAACTATTTTGCTTCTAGTCATAATAACCAAACCAAACAAAACCAAGCTTTAAGTCCCATCAAATGGGGTTGGCTACATGAATCCTTCTTCTCCATGTCTCTATTTACAATGCTAGCCAACGTTAATCTAGGCCTACCCAGTCCCCTAACACTTCCATCTACCATCACTGCATCGCACCTCTTCACTACTGCATCTGTTGGTCTCCTTTGAATATGAACAAACTATCTCAATCGATTCTCTCTCAACTTATTTTCTATCGGTGCTACTCCTACCCATTCCTGAATACACTCATTCCTAATTCCGTCTTATCTAGTCTTACCACACATCCACCTTAGCATCCTCATCTCAGCCACACTCATCTTATCTACATATTGTTTCTTGGTTGCCCAACACTCCGTCCCATATAATGTCGCTGGTCTAATAGCCGTTCTATAGAACTTACCTTTTAATCTAGTGGGTATTCGTTTATCGCATAGTACCCTAGACGCACTTCTCCACTTACACTATCCCGCCTTAATCCTATGGGCCACATCCGCATCAATCTAGGCCTCCCCCGCTGCTTGTAGTCATAATATTATATAAAATTCATTTTTAATTTATCAGCCGAAGCCATCCATCACACTCGGAAAAGCTTTGTTTCATCTATTTGTTTGAATTCCTAAATCTATATGTATGTGTACATAGATATATATATTTGAAACTATAATATGAGTCTTGTTTTATTATTGTTTAATGGATATCTTGTAAATTCATTCGTCACTAAATTTTCCACTTTCAGCGATAGTTTGAAAATTTTGTCATAGAAAAGCGTCACTAATTGCAAGTTTTAGCGACAATTTATAAAATCGTGACAAAAAAAAAAAAAAAAAAATCACTAGTTGCCAATTTTTAGTGACATGTGTAAAAAATCGTCACAAAAAATTATTTTTAGCGGCGATTTTATTAGAACTTATTTTCAATAGGACTTGATGGGAATTAAGTCAAACTATTAAGATCTATTGGTAGTTTACCTTTTTTTTTTTTAATTTATTCCGTACAACTTGTTCAAACATATTGTTAGTTATTAATTAACAAGTATACGTGTCACACGATGATTTCTTATGGGAATAAATTGGCAAAGTAGAGCTTTCTTTCAGCAGACGATTAATTGAGTGGCTTGAGATCATTCACCAATCACCATTTCACACAAAACCCAAGCTGCCCTTGCAAGTTTCAGTCCTCGGCTCTCTCTCTCTCTCTCTCTCTATATATATATATATATATATATCTTTCTCTCTATAGAAAATCTATGCGATCACCACCATGAATTCGAGCTCTTAAACCCTCAATCCATGGCGAACTCAACACTGACTGACTCCTCAGGCAACAAGGTGAGGAAACCCTACACCATAACCAAGTCTAGAGAGAGCTGGGCCGAAGAAGAACACGACAAGTTCATTGAAGTTCTTCAACTGATGAGTTCTTCTCTATCTGTCTCTCTCTATCTCTCTCTCTTTAATTTTTATCTTCTATTTCAAAATTTTATTATTTGTTTATGTTTGTAATCTTGCTTATACTTATATATGTGACTTAATTTTGTTAGAATATTCTTATATATTTGTAATCATCTCATATATTTGTAATTATCTGTTCCTGATTTCATGCCTTAGGGCTCTCCTTGTAAGTTAGGTTAATTAATATAAAAGTGAATGAATTGATATTCATTCACTAAGGTTTGATTTTACCTCAAGAAACAAATTTATCTCAAATGTGATTGTTATTTGAGAAATTTTAGTAATCAATTTTTATTTTTTTTATCAGCAATTTTAGTAGTCGATTTGAGGTCATTTTCTGCTGGCTTGTTACTTCTTTTCAATAACGTATTATTTTCATATTTCAAAATTTATGTGGCTGATATCTGTCTGTCTATGTATATACTAGCGGTGGTGTAAATGCGATGCATTTGTAATTTTTGATCTAATTTTTTTGGTGATATAATGATGGAGATAAAAATGGGCAGAAAGGAAAACAAAAATTTGTGGGGAAAATAAATTTCCCTGTATAGTTTGCAGGAAATTAGCCTAACCAACAAGCTATTTGAGCTATACAGAAATTTTAGTTTCTATTACTTTCTAGAACTCTCTATCTAAACAAACGCAGATTTTTTATTATTTATTTTTTTCATTTTCCTGTATTATCTATCTAACCAAACTGAGCCGTAGATAGTTGTAGAAGGACACAGTTTGGAAATGGGTAGGGCATTCTTCGAAAGGGAAAAACGTGGCAATTCACACCAACTTAGGTGCATGCTTTATATAGTAGAATAGAATAGACAAAATAGAATAGAATAGAATAGAATAGATAATAGAAGTTGTGGTGCATAATTTATTGGATGAAAACTAAAATTTCAAATTCGAATCACTAAATACATAAAATTAACTAGACATCTCATTTTCTTTAATTTTTAAGATTATTGATAGACAAAAGAACAAAGGAATTAAGTTTTATACCTTTTTTCTGAGGCAACTCAAGCTTGTTTGAGGTCTTTTGAGAAAAATCTAAATGGTCCTTCATAATTTTTGTACATTGTAATTTTTATTTAAAATTTACTTTTCTCACTTCTTGAGATGCAAAATTACACTAAGTCTTTATGTTCAAGTTTTCTAACATAGCATTTTCAGATTTATATTATGCTTGATACAATATTTTTTTCTTGTGACCTAATCAATCTTAGGTGTAATTTTACAGTTTTAATTTTAAAAAACTTCTTTTTTAAAAGTGAATGTTATAATTGTCAATAATATTATGTTAGTAATGCCTGCATTTGGGAAATGATTTAAACTTTTTATATGATTCAATACATCAATTAAAGGTATATTCTTTTATTTGCAAAACTTATTTTAAACCTTTAATTTTTAAAATAAATGTAAACCATCAATATTGGAAAGAATAGTGCTAGAGTAACCACATTTGGGTATCATCTATTGTGACACCTCACATGACACTAATTAAACATTTGTTTCATTTAGAAAGCGCACCATTACTAATATTTTGTAGAGTTCATCGCATGATATGGTCAATGTGTGAGGTGTCATTACTATAACATTACTATATCAGAAAGAGTAATGTTTAGGATGACATTCAAGGTTAAGACAATATTTCTTCAAATTATCATCATTTAGTGATTTACCTTTTGAAGTCATATAGAAAACCAAAAAAATCTGTATATTTGCAATTGCGAAAACTACTCCAATTTGATTTACTTTTGAGTTTATCAATTTGATTTCAACTGCTGATTTTGTTTTGATATGTACACTGCATAAAATATATTTTAAAAAAATAGGGCTTTTTTCTGCACAGGGCCTCGGGCAAGCACGCAAGTTGCTTTAGGCTTGAGGTGCTGTAGTGTTTTTTCTTCTCTGATTAGGTGTTGTAAATGCAATACAACACCCAAAAAATATACATATACAAATATATGCTTAACCCCTTAAACAATGCCAATTAATAACTCCTTTTTCTATGCATTCCTCTCTAGAATCCTCACTGAATTTTTTTCAGCTATTGGTCACTAATCACTTATCAGTGAGGCCAATTATCTCAATAGCAAAGATGGACACCCCTCTTGTCTAAGATAGCAATATCAAAGAAAGATTGAAGGGAAGGTGAAGAAATAAATAATAAAAATTCACACAAAATATATTGTACTAATATCTATATTGAATTTGAATGTAATAATGAGAAATCATACACATACATTTTTACATGCATGTGTAGGATAGGTAAAGACATGTAATTGAGGAAGAGAAAAAGAAATGTAGTTGAGGAAGAGAAGATGAAGAAAAGATACTGACCTATTTTAGTCCAAAGACTAAACTCACTGTTGACATGAGGCACATCATTCAACTACTATTTGCCACACGACACACATATTGTCTGTTGGATTCCTTCAAGAAGCTTGCCCCTACAATACTTACACTAGAGGTACCCCTACCCCTATGTAGGAGATCTATGAAGGCACCCATTGAATTTTCACCTCGAAGCAAAGATTATCCATGCTCATACTTTATTGAATAGTTACCATTATGGAAATGCATGGAGAATACCTTACGATGAATTCCTGTGGCCTTGGTTCATGAGAGATGAAGTTGTAATTGAAAGGAGTTTTTTATTTTTATTTTTTTAGACAATGTAATTGGAAGGAGTTATATGAGACATTAGAGCATTATGGATGGGTGTAGGTTTTAGGATGATGTTAATTTTTCCAAAGTAATTAATATGGATTCATTTTTAGCATGACATAGCTTCAAAATGAGGTCTACATCAAATTGGATTGCTGGCTTTATATATTAGTCCAGATATATATGTTTGTTTCCTTATTTAGATTATATGTTTGTTTCCTTATTTAGATTATATGTTTGATTCCTTCCTTGTAATCTTCTTGGGTTAATTAATATATAAGGGGTGTGATGTCATTATCAACCCTAAGTTTTGTTTTCCTCAAACAAGCATAGTATCAGAGCCAACTCACCTCATTCTCCATTAGCCACCATCAGCCAACAACCTTCTCTCATCACCCACCACCAGTTGCTAGCCCTACAGTCTACCCAACACCAGTCAGAGCCTCTTCTCTTTTTTCCGACATACCTTGGCTGATTTCGGGCCACACCTATGTGGTTCTAGGGGTTACGGCTCACTAGCATTGCTTGGGTTAGACTCACGACTCACCCATTCATCTTGGGTCAGCCTCGCCACTCATCCATCTCTCTTCTATCAGTGCTGACAGCCCCATAAAAGTGTCAACAGACTCCTGAAAGTGTCGACAGACTCATACCCCATGGTTTGAGTGACCTGTTGTGCCCGACAGACTTCATTCTCTTTCCCTTAAGTTGTTGTGTCTCTCATCCTCTTGTTTTGATTGGTGGGACTGTTTTCATGCTTTAATAGTTGGTTTTTTTTTTTTTTTTTTTTTTTTTTTTTTTGGGGGGGGGGGGGGGGGTTCAATATATGGCCCTATTACTTGACTTAGCCTGATTATTTTGCTCCCTTAATGCTCTGTGGGTGATATTGTCTGTGTTCTGTTTCCAGTTACTGTTTCTTCCTTTTTTTTTTTTTTTTTTTTTTTCTGCAGTAGTGATTGTTGCAGGTGGTTGTTTAGATAGTAGCATACTAGGATGGCTGAATTTACCAGTGAATCTATCACTAATAGTCAACCATCTAAAGGGAAGCGTCCCATTATGACTACTGTATCCGAAAACCACAACCCTAGCCTTAAAAGCACCACCTCTCTATTTAATGGTCAGAATTACCTTGCATGATCTCAGTGACACTTTTTCTGAAGAGTAGAGGGAAGATGGGATATGTTGATGAGAGGATTCAAGCACCAGATATTACTGATTCTGGTTATGATCAATGGGAGATTACCAACTCTTTGATCAAGGGATGGCTTATTCATTCCATGATCACTGAGATTGGTGAAGATTACTTGTTCATGGAGATTGCTCAGGATGTTTGGGAGGCAGTAGTTACTACATATTCCCGGAAAGGGAATTTTTTTCAGTCATTTGAGTTGCGCCAATCGATTAAGCGTTCAATTCAAGGGGAGCAGATAGTTCTTAAGTATTACACTTTTCTAACTAATGGTTGGAAACGCCTAGATAACCTCCTGGATTACAAGCCTGTCTGCACAGTTGATTCAGCTAGTTACCGGAAGTTTCTTGGACAAGAGAGGGTCTTCAAGTTCTTAGAAGGCCTCAATGTGGAGTTTGACCCTATTTGGAGTCGTGTCCTTGGCATGGATGTTCTTCCATCTCTTTCAGGAGGCCTTTGCTCCTGTCTAGAATGAAGGGAGTCGTCCCTTTGGTCTGTTACCACCAACTTCTACAGACCGTTCAGCATTACTTTCTACACCTTCTCAGGATGGGGCTGGTTTGTCACTTCCTTCTTCTCATCCTTCAAGGAAGGATAATTTGTTCTGTGATTACTGTCGCCGGCCGAGGCATACCCGTGAGACATGTTGGAAGCTTCATGGTTGTGATCGGTTTGGTAATAGAGGAGGTTGATCAGGACAGTTGAGAGGACGTGGCCCTCACTCTCGTACTCATCAGTCTAGTGTAGTTGACTCACATGACTCTGCTCTGGGTGCTCCAAGTGTTCTGTCTTCTGATGCTATGTCCAGCATGTCTACTTCTGAACTTGAGGATGTCTTGCATCATTTGTTGGACCGCCGGTCTTCCACTACTCCTATAGGTGCACCTTTCTCTTCGTTTGCCTACTCATGTAACTTAGCCTTTTCTCCTAGTGCTTTTCTGTTCCATAAGTATTTATCATGAATTATTGATTCTGGTACCTCAGATTATATGTTTGGGTCGTCTGATCTTTTCTCAGACTATAAGTCTACTTCTGGTCAAGACAAAGTTAGGATTGCAGATGGTACTATTTCTTCTGTTTTTGGGGAAAAGGTTTAATTCGTGCCACTCTTTCTATACCTGTGTCATCTGTTTTACATGTTCCAAATTTCTCTATTAATCTTTTATCATTGAGTTGTCTTACTCGGGATTTAAACTGTAATATTACCTTTTTCCTGGATCATTGTTTGTTTCAGGACCTTATCATGAGGAGGACGATTGGCAGTGGTAGAATGGAACATGGTCTCTATATTCTGGATCAAACAGACAAGCTAGCTCATCATTCCGTCCAATTTCCAACCACCAAGGAGGACTTGTGGCTGTGGCATTGGCGTATTACTTAGGCATTTATTTCTGACTTTCATTGTGAGTCCTGTCAACTTGGCAAACATCACAGAGCTTCTTTTGCTCCTAGTCTTGATAAAAGTGTGGTACCTTTTTCCTTGATACATTTGGATGTTTGGGGTCCATCTCGTGTTGTGTCTTTGAAAGGTCATAGATGGTTTGTCACCTTTATTGATGACTTTTCTCTTACTTGGGTGTATCTCTTGAAAGAAAAGAGTGAGGTCTTTTCGGTGTTCCAAAATTTTCATTAAATGATTGGTACTCAATTTGGTGCAATTGTTAAAATATTGCATTCTGATAACGGAGGTGAATACATTGTTTCTGGGTTAGCAAGCTATTTTTCCACACATGGCATTATCCATCAAACCTCTTGCATTGATACCCCTTAGCAAAATAGGGTTGCCAAGCGCAAGAATCGTCGCCTTCTTAATATGGCTCACTGTATGTGTTTCTTTATGGGTGTGCCTTGGTCCTACTAGGGCGAGGCTGTTCTCACTGCTGCATATCTTATTAATCGTCTTCCTACCCAAGTGTTGTAGAAACAAGCTCCTCTCCAGGTCCTCTTTGGTTCCAAGTCTAAGTTTTCCATTTCTCCTAAAATCTTTGGCTGTGTTTGTTTTGTCCATAATCATTCCCTACTCGGGGTAAGTTGGATCCTCGCTCTCTCAAGTGTGTCTTGGGGTACTCGCCAACTCAAAAAAGGTACAAGTATTATCACCCTCCATCTAGTAAGTGGTTTGTCTCCATAGATGTCACTTTCTTCGAGTCCCAGTCCTACTTCTTCTCTTGTCTGGTGTCACAGTCATCTCTTCAGGGGGGCCTTGGTATGAAGGGAGGTATGAAGGGATTCCTATTGTTCCAGTTCCTATTGCTCCTGGACCATTACAAGGTGTGGAGATTGTCTAGGAGCAACCAAATGGTACTACCAATCCAGAATTTGATGTCATCAAGGACAAGGAAGGGCAAGTCTATGTTAGAGACAAAGAAAGGCAAAAGGTTAATCGGATGCAAGAGATCAGTTCTAATCATCCACTGCTATCTCGCTTCTCCTGATGAGAGTCCAGGTCACCCTCGTGTTCCCTTTGAGTCTACTGATATTACTATTCCTGAGCCTACTGACCTTGATATACCTATTGCCAAACGAAAGGGTGTAAGATCATATACTCATCATCCTATCTCTAACTTTGTGTCCTATTCTCACTTGCCTTCCTCATATAGAGCCTTTGTGTCAAAAATTTCCTCTGTTAGTATACCTAATCATTTTTAGGATGCTCTTGCTATCTCTGAGTGGAAACTTGTCATGGTAGAGGAAATGAAAGCACTTTGTAAGAATGATACTTGGGATTTGACTGAATTACCTAGGGGCAAACGAACTGTGGGATGCAAATGGGTGTATACTGTGAAGCACAAAGCAGAATTGAGCGGTATAAGGCTCAACTTGTGGCAAAGGGTTTTACTTAGACCTATGGGGTGGACCATCAAGAGACATTTGCTCCAGTTGCAAAGATGAATTCAATCAGAGTACTCTCTCTGGCAGCTAATCTGGATCGGCCACTTCATCAGTTTGATGTGAAGAATGCTTTCCTGCGTGGTGACCTAGAAGAGGAGGTGTATATGGACATTCTTCCTGGTTTTGAAACTCTTCAAACTAAGGGTAAGGTGTGTCAACTTCGGAAGTTATTATATAGCCTCAAACAGTCCCCTAGGGCTTCGTTTGAGAGGTTCACTCAGGTGATGCTGAAATATGACTTCAAACAGAGTCAGGCTGATCATACTCTGTTTGTTAAACATTCCTCTCATGGTAAGACTACCGCTTTCATTGTATATGTGGATGACATAGTGCTTACAGGAGACGATGTTAAGGAAATCCCTCTACTAAAGAAGTATTTGGCAAGTAAGTTTGAAATCAAAGACTTGGGGAACCTGAAATACTTTCTGGGGATTGAAGTGGCTAGATCCAAAGATAGAATTTTCATTTGTTAGAGAAAATATGTTCTTGACCTATTGAAGGAAACATGGATGCTTGGAAGCAAAGCCTGTGACACACCACTAGAGCCTAATCAGAAACTTAGTGATGATAGTGAGAGAGTAGCCATGGATAGGGGAGTTATCAGAGATTAGTGGGTAAGCTCATTTACTTATCTCATTCTCGTCCTGATATTGTTACTGCTATTAGTGTGGTTAGCTAGTTTATGCATGCTCCTCGTGAAATACACTTGGATGCAGTTATGAGAATCTTGAAATACTTGAAATCTTCCCGTGGAAAAGGTCTTTATTTTTCTGAACATGATCATCTGAGTTTGGAAGCTTATACAGATGCTGATTGGGCAGGATCAGTAACTGATAGAAGGTCCACTTTAGGGTATTGTACCTTTGTTGGAGGTAATTTGGTTACTTGGAGAAGTAAGAAGCAAAATGTGGTTGCCAGGTCTAGTGCAGAAGCTGAGTTTAGAGTTATGACACAAGGTGTGTGAGCTCTCTTATGGATCAAGTTGTTATTGAGTTATCTAGCAATTGGCCAAACAGACTCCATGCGACTATATTGTGATAATTAGGCTGCCATCAACATAACTCACAATCTGGTTCAACATGATAGAACAAAGCATGTTGAGATTGATCATCACTTCATCAAAGAGAAACTCACTAGCAGCACAATATGTACTCCATTTGCCAAGTCTGGTGGACAACTTGTAGATATCCTCACCAAGGGAGGTGGAGGTAAACCTTTTCATGAAATTCTTGGCAAGCTGGGCATAAGAGATATCTTTGCACCAGCTTGAGAGGGAGTGTTAGAGTATATGTTAGGATTTATTTCCTTACTTAGATTATATGTTTGTTTCTTTATTTAGATTATATGTTTGATTCTTTTCTTGTAATCTTCTTGGGTTAATTAATATATAGGGGGTGTGATATCATTATCAACAAGTTTTGTTTTCATCAAACAAACATGGTGTAGATGATTTTAGTCTTGACCTCTATTATCAGAATCTTACGATTTGCAATTCGATTCACAATTTTTTGTAAAATTGATACAAATTTATGGTTGAATCTATTTTGGATGTGAATCTTTAGTGAATTGCACGATTCACAATCGATTCGATACACTTTTTACGATTCATGCAAATTTTGAAATTATTGTGTTTGACATATTTTCGTCTCTTTTTTTCTCCATCCTTTTAGTGAAAATGACATAATACAACTTCTTATAGCGTTTAATATCAAATAACCAACATATATACACGATTTGTTGTATTTTATTGATCATGGAGTTTTTAATAGGATCCAATCAGATTCAATCAGACCCAACATATTTTTAACATTCTTTTTCTCATTTTTTTCCTTTTAAAAAATCATAATATATCTTCTAAAGATATTTAAGATTAAAGTTACACTATGAATTATCTATTGTTATTTTATTAAATTGAATATTACATGTGTGAGGCCAGTTATACTTTTTAAAATGTTTTAGACTTTAAAATAAAGGATTCTAAATAATTCTTTCTTATTATTTGCTCACTGTTACTTAGAAAGTATATATGCTTATTGTCCAAATATCAACATTGTTGTTAATTATTGTTACTTTGAAAATTGATAGTTTGTCTATTTGGTTATTATCTTTATTAAAAAAGATTGATAAGAAATATCTAAAAAAGAAAAAATGTAAGATGGTGATCTTATATAGGAACCTTTGTTAACTTCTTACCTATTAAATTACGTGATTTATTATTCAAAATAACATTTTTATTGATTTAAGTCTAAATATTTTATATTCATAAGATATATTTAACATCTAAATGTGTAGATATATGTTTTTAAGTAATTTAGAAAAAGTGACTGAATCTTTACGATTTATGATTCGATTCGATTCACGATTTGGTACAAGGCCATTTCGATTCATGATACGAATCCTGATTTGACAACTATGGTCTTGACCATTCTAATTTGGATTGTTTGAACATCAATTATGTGACTATGGTACAGGTTGTTCAGTAAATTTGGATTGGATGAGACATGGATTTGGTTGATTAGTTCTGTTGGGAACCGTTATAATGCAAGGTTCACTTCCAATTTCTCCTTTACTTTGGCCATTGTTATGATTATAATGGGGTGAATTGTTGCTGTTTTTAACTTTGTGGAACTTGAAAGAAACATGACCTATATGTCCTTTGTTTTCTTGGGCTATTAGAACCTTTACTGCATAAATTATGTTTTGAATTCAATTATTTGACATATCGTTTGGGTTATTCAGGTTTGACCGTGACTGGAAAAAAATTGAAGATTTTGTTGGTTCAAAGACGGTGATTCAGGTGCTTATATCATCATGTTGTGAAGTCTATAATGACTTTCTTATTTTTAAATTGAAGATGTCATTATATGAATTTGTTGATTATCCGGTTAATATAAAAATTGTTGGGATCTGATTGAGCAGTAATGAAGCTCCTGACTCTCTTTGAAATGTTCTGGGTTTTTTTTTTTTATCTATTTCTTTTTTCTTTTTTCTTTTAGGTGATTGGTAGACTCAATATATTCCACGTTTAGTTCACATCATCCTTACGTTAATTTGATTTTTTGTTTTTTTCTTCTAATCTTTATCAACTTACATGTTGGCATCCTCTATATTCACAGAACTAAGCTTCATTGACTATCTGTATCTTTACCCTGTATTTCTTATTCCTATGCATGAGCTTAGCCAATATTGACAGCTTTCCATTCAAGCTAGACAGTCAGTGATTGCAGTTTCTATATTATACTTCATCTATTGCCTCATGCCACAATTAGTGCATTTTCTTTGTTTATTTATTTGTGTTTGGTACTTTGCACTTGTTTATCATACAGACCTTATTAATATTATTTATTTATGTCCTTGACAACTTTGAATAGGTTGCACATGTAAGTGCTTTTATGTCGTGCAATAAAACACCTCACATTAGTAATTTAGTTGTTTCTCTTTAGCTATGAAGTTTACTCAGTGAATTTTAGTCAATGCTTGTGTGTTGCCTCTGGTACAGTTTAGGTGTTTCCTTGCCATTCTGGATTATCAATAGCTTATGTAGGTATTAGGCAACCAGTTATGGCCTGCCCCGGCATAGGGTTAGACAATGGTACCTTAGCATGCTGCAAGTTGTGGTAGCTTATTGTTGCATGGGTCTACTGGACAGTCTGGACAATAAAGTAAATAGTTTCCACCATGCTGTGTTGTTCGGTTAAGGGTGGCTTTAGCATTCTAATTTCAGTGTTATAGATAAGACACATTTAAGAGTAAATATTGGAGAAATGGGAAATGGGGAAAGTAATTGTTAATTTATGGAATGCAAGTGAGTGCAAGTGAGACATATGCCTAGTGCAAACTGATTTGTAATTACTTCCCCTAATTCCCATTTATCTGATATTTCCCCCACATTTAAAGTTTTTCTGTCCATCAACTGATTTGTTCTTGAGTGGGAAGTTTTAGTCCAAGAATCAGCATGACCAAATGATCTGAAACTGCTTTAAATCATTCGATTTTCAGAACTTATCAAGTCCCTAAAACTTAATTATCCTTGATGAGGAACTTCATTACTTTCTTTCTTCTACTCTTTTGTGGTTGGATGTTATTGTTCTTCTCCCTGTCTTTTTTTTTTCTGTGTCATTGTTCTGTATTACCACTTTTTCTTTTTGTTGCCGAACTTCTGTTATTAGCTTTTGGATATTTCCAATTCCAACATCCGAAGAATGTTCATTTATGCAATTTATCAGTGCAGGCTCTTTATATATCTTGGCTAAATAATTCCATTTGCAGATCTGAAGTCATGCCCAAAAATACTTTTTGAAGGTCCAAAAAAAATGATACTATAGCACATGTGCCACCACCTCGACCTAAGCGCAAAGCTGCTCATCCTTACCTGCAAAAGGTACCAAAAAATTGTTTGTCCCATGAAGACGATGAATTTCACATGGCAGAGGATTTTATTTGAATTTTGGTCATTCTGACATGCTATTTCTTTTAAAAATTGGCAGTTTTAGCACCATTGCAAGCTTTCATAGCTTATCCTTCTTTGTTGAATTCCCTTGCACCTGGATATTCTCCATGGGCTGACATTTCCATGCTCATACACTCTCCATCAGGTGGAATCATGCTATCCCAGGATGAATATTTTTTATTCATAGATATATGTATATTTTTTATTTGAGAGAACTTTCTTATACTTGTTATGGCATACAATGTTACTGCTTCAGCTGATATTGGATCGAAGGGGGTAGCAAGGATTAGTAACAGCGGCATTGATGGCATCGGAAGCTTGAGTAGAACAATATCAAGTTCTGAATTATCAAAGCAAGGGAAACCAGGTTCATTGTTTCATGGTAATCTTCTCAACTGTATTGATGATTGGTTTAAATTAGTCTATCATGGTGAAGTTTAGACTTGCAGCTCTATACTAAAGTGGCACAACTTGCTCTGTTCACAATGTTTTTCTATTTATATTATGCGCTTTAGATACTTGTTATCTAATTTGTATGTTAGTGCTCTCCTATCTTACTTGCCCTATTTGTGTTGTTGTACTTGTAGTGCAACATGTTAGGGAACTTTTTTTTTTCAGTTCCTAAGATTTGGCAATACTGGAAAATGTTACTCTGAAAGAATTTTCCATGGTGATAACATACTACTTTTGGATTGTTTCTCTTTTGGTTGTTGGGGTTGTTTGATCTTTGAGTTTTTACCAGTATGAGTCCACTTAATTGCCGAACGAAATTTTCAATAATGATGGTTGATAGAAACTATAAAAGTTGTGAAGCAATTATATTGCTCATTTATATATCAATTATGAATTTATCCTTCTTCCTCACCCTACTATGCTACATGGACTTGCGTGCAGGTGCATCCACTTTTTGAAAATATCCATTATTTTGGAGTACTAGCAAGCATGCTCATACCTGTTTGGTTTATGTTAACATGAGTACTGTTTGCCTGGCTGACGTAGTATTCATTTATTCAACTACGTAAAACTCATGAATAAAATAACTCATTTGTTATTCCTCTCAAACACTTACGCTTTTCAGTTAATTTTTTTTTTTAGGTATACCAGATTTTGCTGAAGTCTATAGCTTCATGGGAAGTGTCTTTGATCCAGACACACAAGGCCGTGTGCAGAAGCTCAAGGAGATGGATCCTATCAACTTTGAAATTGTGAGTAAATTCAAATTTTGCCAGTCTCGATGGTCTATTTTTCAAGCAGATGATGCCTCTTAGTCATAGGATGTGTGTTTAATACTTAATTTATTATCAAATTAGGAGTAATTAGTGATAGCATCTGTACATTAGTGGCTATTGGCTCAAAACATGCCAATGTGGTTGAAAAAATGACATAACTAATAAATCATCTATAAGGATGGGGTATAAAACAGGACCTGATTGATGGTTTTGGATGAAATGGGAAGATTCATTCTGGAGTATTGTTGTTGTACCTCACGTTAAATGAGGTGAAATATTTGTTAAACTAGTAGCAATGCTGTGACATAGGTTTTTGGGCAGTAAAGAAAGAGCTTGAAGAAAATGGTGTTGCTAAAATGATTATTCCAGACCGAATTGATGATGGGAAACTATCATTAATGAGGAATGGTAGTTATCACTTGTAGCAGATGGAGAAAAAATGTATTGAAGCATCTAACATGATTTGCATTTTACCAAGTGAAACAAAACCAATGGCTGCCCATACACGGTGTTGACTTATTTCAAGGTGAAGGTATTGTTAGGAGAAAAGGAAGGCTGACAATAATTTAGATTGGAGCTATGAAGCATGGACACCTCTTTGGAGATGACGTATAGGTGTCAGACACGAACATGCACCGGACATGCTCCAAATACGTATTGGACATGTTGGGACACTTGGGACACGCTATGGATACGTTGCAACACGTTGAGGACACATTGGGGACACGCCGAAGACCATTTTTTTCAAAAACAATTAAATTATATATATATTTACCAAAATAGCATACCTAAGATTGATAAATTTGATAAAATTAAATATTTTTCATAAAATTAATATCAAATATTTAAAAATACGACATGTAATAAATATATAAAATTATATGTTTTACACGTGTCCCTAACGTGTCATGTCTTGCATTTTTCAAAAATTTACGTGTCCATCCTTTTTAGGGTTGGAGGCAGTAGAGAAGGAATGTCAATGTATGATTTATCTAAGGGATCCCCTAATATATGTTCAATGTTACACTTGCATTTAAAGATATGACATAACAAATCTTGAATAATAGGTTGATGCTTTTGGATTTTCAAGGCACACAAGTCACTAAAGTAGAATAAAGCAAACCAAAACTAGAAAAAGCTTTTGATGTTTGTAAAATTACATACTTTTAACAATAAGTATAATGACTTGCATAATTTGTAAAGGCGTCATTCTGACTGAACATAGGCCTCTAAATATTAAAAAAAGCAGTTCAACAATATTATGTAGCATTACACAATCTCTGGATTGATAGTAGGCTCGGCCTTGTTCTCTCTTTTTAGTCCTCTTCGCATTGGATCCAGCATCCCTTGATGGATATTGTATAAAAAGATAATGCATTAAATCCTTGTTCTAACCCTTTCTTATACAAGGCCGGCCCTAGGCTAAGGCCACTAGGGCCTATGTCTAGGTGTGACAACCCCGATCCATAATTAGTTACTAATCTGTAATTTAGACTGTTAACAGATGTTTAAAGATGAATTATGAGTTAATTGTGCATTTCGTGTGGTATTTGTGTTTGTGTTTGTATTTGTCAGTTATAGGGATATATGTTTGAATTTCTACTTTGTTCTGAAATTGAAGGCCTTATCGGCATCCGAACATAAAATTGACTAGGTCAACGTATAATTTAGAATTTTTAGAATTTTAGCGTAAGTTTAATTAGAATTCAATTCGGATCCAAATAATTAAAATAAATTAATTAAAATCGAGGAGGATTAATTACCCTTAATCACAATTAATTAACCTAAGCTAATTGGACCTATATAAGGCCAATATAACTTCTAGAACACACTCTAATCACCATTTTGAGCTCAAAAACGTGTAGAAGAAGGGAGAGTGAGGGAGAGAGATCAATTCAAGGGGCGAAGAGGAGATTGAAGGGAAAGATTAAGGAATTGGCTTGGAAACTCAAGGAATTTGTTACATAGAGTCCAATTGAGGAGTTTAGGTAAGAATTTAACTCATACACTATGTATTTAAGACATCAAATGTGGGAATTTAAGTGAAGTAAGAGACTAGCATGAGAAATAAGTTAAGAATGTAGAATTTTAGATCATCATAAGCTTGCATGCATAATTCAGGAAGTTTGAGCTTGAATTCCACCTCATATCTCACATGCATGGAATTATTTTTGTTAAATTTTGAGAAATCAACATGATTTTGTACAAAACATCTCATTTGTTCATGATTCAAAGAGTTTGAACTCAAAACAATGCATGCATGTATTATACATTAAGTTTAAGGGTTGGTTTTGAAGAATTGGCATGTTTTTGGGGCTTGATTTTGCGAAATGATCTACAATTCATGATGTTATACAAGTTTTCAAGTGTTTTCTCAAGTTTTGGCCAGTTTTGATGTGTTAAAGTTGAGTTTTGAACTTAGAACACAAATCTGGAAATTCCCAAGTTCATAGAGTTTGCTCGAGCGAAGAAACCATCGCTCGAGTGTACATTTCGAGCTCTCAGAAGTTTTGCAGAGTTTGATGGTTGGCTCTAGCAATCGCGATACCGCTCGAGCAACCACCCTTTATTTTCGATCTTGGCTCAAGCAACTAATATGTTGGCTTGAGCGTAAAATGAGATCTCTCAGTACTTTTACAGACTTTGCAGACCGCTCGAGCGACCAAAGTTGCGCTCGAGCAAATTGCCCTATTTTATGAAATTTTGCAAAGTGGTTTAAAGTACATTGTTGCATCTTCATTGCATCTAAGGCATTCTTAAGCCATGATTTAGGCTACAATAATGAGGATAAGGGTTAGAAACACACCTAGAAGAAATGTAATAAGTGAAGTGTTTACCGAGCGTGTGTTTCAATGTGTACTTGTCACGTGTTTGTGTAGGTCACGTGCCATAGTCCATCTGATCTGTCTAATTCGTCCAATTCACTTTTGGAGCTATCTGTGTAACAACTCTGTAAAGCTGTGTTTGACTCTTAAGTATTTTCTGACTAATATAATGTTTTCTGAAATGCTATTTTGTGAATTATGAATGAATGTCCAATTTTCTGAAATGTATTCGTGGCATTCTTAGCATCATGTGTATCTGTTATCTGTTACCTGGTACCAGGGTTTCACTTGGGTTCCATTTATGGAATTGGTTATGCATAACCACTTATCTGCTCTGTATATGGGTCTTTATGACCATCTGCTCTGTATGTAGGTCTTTGTAACCAATCTGATCTGTTAGCTCTAATAGATGTACCACGTATGACTACTTACAAAGCTGAATATGTATATGAATCTGTTTCTGATCTAAATTCTGATTTCTGAATCTGTTATGAACATCATTCATTAAACCTTTACTCTGTTATTCATTGGGTTCCAACTCACTGTTTATATTATGTATATAGGTGATTAGACGTGTGACCAGACTTGAGACTTTCAATCTGGATCAGTTTGTGTCAGCCAACTTGTGCGCCTCTCGAGAAGGTTCCAAAAGTCTTTTTGTGGTCAAGTTCCGCGGATTGTGTTCATGAACCAGTTTTAAGTTTTCTTTTTCTTTTGTTTGGACAAGTTCATGTATCTTTTGTATGTACGGCTAACGTCATTTTCTATGTAAATATAAGTTTAAATTTTCTGTTCCACATAAGTGTGTACAGCTCTATGAACATTGTATTTTAATATTTGCTTCCGCTAGTCCCTTATATTATGAATTTGTTTTATAGGCATTCGGTAATCTTAGGATTACTGGTCAGTTACGATGCTAAACCTATAGAGACGGGTTTGGGTCGTGACACTAGAGCCTCCCAAATTTGTTAGTTTTATATTACATTAAAAGTTCAAAGCCTAATATTGTTTTATTGTACGAGGCCCAGTCCAAAAGGCTGCTTAAAAAAATCTGTTGGGCCAAATTAAAAATATATATATAATCATTGTTAGGCTCAATTAAAAATTTATATAATTAGTCCGAACAAATATATATGATATAATGAGTACAATTAGAGTCCAATGTCAAGATTTTAATAGAATAAATAATTTTATCTTAATTTTTTTGCATCTCTCTTTATCATATTATAATTGAATAATTTTACCTTATTTTCTTTTCCTTAATTTTGTTTGCCTAATTTTTTTGCCCTCTCTCTTTCTCATAATTTAATTAAAAAAATTTGCCTTAGTTTTTTCTCTCATTTTTTTCCAATAATTTGTGTTTTGTTGTCAAATAATTAGTGGATTGTAATTTGTGTGAATTATAATTGTGGTATTAGATATCATATTACAATAACGTAATTATTTTGTTATCAGATATCAGTGAATTATGTTGTTTGTGTTGATTATTGCTAAATTATAAAACAAGAAGACGCTATTTTATCTCTTTTGAGTATTTGTAATGATTTTTTCGTATCTTAATATATGAAAATAAATTTTAATAATTATATGTGTAAGGAAATTTTTTGTAGCTACTAAATAATAAAAAAAATTATTGGCAACTTATCATTTTATCTATAATTTTTTTATAAAAAAATATATATAGGAGGGCTACACTTTCAAAACCTACCTAAGGCCCCATGAATGTTAGGGCTTGCCCTGTTCTTATATAAGGTGGAACTCTATAAGAGCTTTAGCTGAATGGTAATTGCTGGTTTGTAATTCCTTCCTTGCCATTCTTATAGTTTGATGGCTCCTCCTGCTGTTAGTCATCACAATAGTATTTTGGACAGCCCAATGGAATTCTTTATACTTCTTTTGCATTCTCACAAAAAAAAACTAATATTTAATGGAGACAGAAGAAAGTGTGTTTGGTTAGTTTTTGATTACTTTTTTAAATTTTCATTTTTTTAGTTATCTTTAGTAAACTTTTTCATATTTGACTATATTTTTTTTTCCCTTTTAGATGCCCTTAAAAAATAAAATATTTGTAAAAAATAGTTAATTGAAGGCCAAAAAGGGGGGCCATTTCCCAATATAAGCCATTTTTGTATCGTATTTCCAAAACTAGGCCAACTTCTGACGGAATTCCAAAACTAGGTTAAAACGCTATTACTATTCGCGCTTTCACTGTTAGGAGCGTAAAAGTAGGTGAACAGTAAAATCGCTATTACAAATAGCGACTTTGATTAATAAGTCGCTATTACAAATAGCGCTTCTAGGGTTTGTTAAAAACGCTTTTCCTAACAGCGCTTTTTTTAAAATAAAAACGCTATTCGTAATAGCGATTTTAAGAAAAAATTTTCCCCGGAAAAAACGCTATCGCTAATAGCGATTTCAGTACAAATTCTTTTTGCCAAAAAACGCTATTTGTAATAGCGATTTCATTTAAATGAAATCGCTTTTTGTATCAGCGTTTTCAAACTCCTCATATATACGAACAAACCCCCCCCCCCTCACCCCCCCCCTCATTTGCATACGACTTAGGTTTTTTTGGCTCTCTCTGCTCTCTGCTCTGCTCTCGCTCGCTCTCCCTCTCTCTGCTCTCGCTCGCTCTCTCTCTCTCTGCTCTCGCTCCATCTCAGCTCGCTCTCGCTCTCGCTCTCTGTCTCTGCTGTCTGTCTCTCTCCGTGGTATGACATTAACCCTAATTTTATGTATTTACTTTTTGTGTTTGTTTTGTGTTGTATTTTTTTGTCAATGTTAGGGTTTTACTTGTGAATTATTAAATGTGTTAGGGTTTTTATCATTGTGGTTATGAAATTAGGGTTTGGAATTTTTTGGCATACGGGTTAGGGTTTTTCTGTCAATGTTAGGGTTTTGAAATGAAATTGAATTTTTTGGAATCATGGTTAGTTTTTGAATTTTTCTGAAATTTTTATTGGTTTATCAAAATAAAGTATTTTTAATTTGAAACATATACTGTCATTATATAATTTGTAAATAAAGTATTTTTATTTATTTGGTTTTTTATTTTTTGGAATAAATTGAAATGCTTTATTTTTTTTGTAATATTATAGCATCAATGGATTTTATTTTCTTTTGGTTCTAATATTATAAAATTAATAGATTAAAATCTAATTGTAAGTGAAATTCAATAATCTATTTCAAAGAATTGTTTCAAGTTAAATGAGCTTCCAAATAAAGAAAGTAATATTATTTATATGATTTATAAATTTATATTTTATTTATAATGAAATATTAATGTTTTTTGTTTTTTTATTCAAGAGGATACTATCATTTTATTTTGTTATGTTTTTTTTTATAAATTAGTTAATTTCATTATTTGAAATGTGAGAACATTTTTGTCTATGTACAAAAATATCTAAGTTTCATCATATTTATTTCTATTTATGTTTGACATTCTCCTATACAAATGAAGATAGTTAAAATAGAAATCAAAGCATGTAAATGTCATTAATTTGGGAGAAATTGTAGAGGTCAAGACTCGAGACCTGCATTGTGATACCCAAGAGACAAAGGATCCATGTTTCTTTGGGACTATTTAGGGGTTTTGTTTATTGGGTTTTGAATGTGTTAGGATCACATATGGATGACCTACCCCAAAAAACAAATTAAATTAAAATTTTAAAAAAAAAAATAGGAAAGTTTTGTCACATATGTATACTCTGATTAATTTAAGGGAGAGAGAATTACATGGAGGATCAAAATATTTTACATATCCTCATCTCTTGAAAACGTGATAAGATTCACTAAATGCTAGATTTAATATAATTTGATCATCCCAAAATTTCATGGACCGTTACAACAAAACCAAAATATTAATAGGGCTACCCAAAAATAAAATAAAAAATAAAATGAACATAAACAAATTTCAAGGTTTCAAGTCAAAGAAATAGTCATATAAGATAAAATAAGTTATTTTATTCATATAAGACAAAATGTTATATCTAAATCATAAATATTTTATTTTTTCTCTCATAAAAGTCAAAAAAACATATCACTAACGACATTTTTTAGCCCCAAATTAAATAGTAAAAAAATCGACTCATATCCAAACAAACCCTTTTTGTCAAAAAATCGACTCATATCAAAAAATCGACTCAGATCTCAATCTTGATTTTTTTGTTGGAATGCAGTAAATGACAACACCCTAAGATTATGTTTCTTTATCTTGACAAAAAGAAAATGAGGTGAATTTATTTATTTCTCTTGGTAAATCCAAGGCTCGGGTACAACAATAAATGACCACATTAACTTAATTCACAAGTCTTTTAATAGGTGTACCAAAAACTTGAAATCAAATCTAACCTTCAGCCGAAAAAAAAGAAAAAAAGAGAGTATTTTTTTCTCTTTTTACAATCAATTCTGCAATGATAAATCTAATACAACTTTGATTAAGAAAGTGTCTCATTTGTCAAGTCAATCAATCTCTTAAAACTGAGTTTGAATTAAGAGAAAGAAAAATGTGAGTAAAATAAAATCTAATTTGTTCTTCTATTTTCTTTTATTTTATTTTCTTTTCTTTTCTTTTTTTTTTTCTTATTTTATTTTATTTTTAATCTGTGTTCAAAGTTATGATTCAAACACAATCATAATCAAGTCAAATGAAGGGAATTCATGAACAAGTGAAAGAGCTACTCATCATTATGCAAAATCATAGACTGGATTTCTATTGGGCAATTAGCTAATTTAGCTGTAATATATATAATTTTAGGATGTATGTAAATAGTGTTATGCCTTCTAAATTTAATTTTTGTGAATCTTAGGTTTCGTTTGGCATGTCATGTTTGGGCTAAAATAGCTATAAAAAGACTCTTGAACAACAAGCTAGTTCTTTGTTTCATACTTTTGCGAAGTGGGTTTATTAGTAGAAAGAAGAATCTCCAATGTCCACCCATGAATTACTATGTATTGCACCACTGGCATTGGACCCAAAAGAAAAATATTTTGAATATTGAATAAATTTGAATATTTTGAATGTTTATATTTTTAAATTTCAAATCAGGAATTAGAATTTTTAAATTTTGTTTGTGAATGAAAATGTCTATATTTTGAATATTGAATAAACCAACGTACATTTGTTGAATTGGAAATTGTTTTTTTTTTCTTGTGAAGAGGAATTAAAAGGAAATTAGGGTTTTAAAAGTAATTTTTTTTAATTAAGAATTGCGATTAAAAAATCCGAAATTCATATATTTAATTTTGACTATATTTTATTAAAAAGAAATATTTTTATTGGTTTCTCAAAATATTTAATTTTGACTCTATTTTATTAAAAAGAAATATTTTTATTGGTTTATCAAAATATTTAATTTTGACTCTATTTTATTGAAAAGAAATATTTTTATTGGTTTCTGAAAATATTTAAATTTGACTGTATTTGATTTAAAAAAAAAAAATTTGGTTTAATTTCGTTTGGTTTATTTCACTATATTTGGGGTCATATTTGGGGTCAAGCAGCCAAAATATGATTAAAACATTTAATGAGCTGAATTTGTAATACATATAATAGTATTCTAGTACAAATTAAAATTTTATGATAAAACTGAAGAAAATTTGAGAAAGTTTTTGAAATGGGTATTGAACGAACTGACTTATCGTCTTTTTCACTTTGTGATTGTCCACTACCATTGAAAATGAAAATCTACTTTGGCTGCTATTTTAGAGTAGTTACAATATATGCATGAAAAGAGTAATAAATTATTTTAATTAATAGTCCATAGCAATTTCGTACGTAAGAAGGGAAAAAAAAAAAAATTGGCACTTTGATGGGTAAGCATGTGTTTTGTAATACCAAATAATTGGTACGGATGGCCCGATAGATTCACATGGATAACTATCCAAAATGTAGTCCATACATTTAACCACCAACTTCAATTGAATTATCTGTAATTATTTTTTTGTTTTTGTATGTGTAAGAAAAAAAAGGAGTAAATAAATATAATTTTTTTCTTACTTTTCAGAACGATCCAAAATGATCCAAAATCAAGTTTTCTTACTTTTCAGAACGATCCAAAATGATCCAACATGGAAACACTTCAAATAATCAACTCGTGCTCTGATACCACTCTATCACGACCCAAACTCGCTACTATAGGTATGACCGGCCAGTAATCCTAAGATTACCGAAGGCCACTTAAATAGATTTACAAAATTAGGGGTTGGCGGAAGCAAATATCATAATTATTCTGTCCATAGAGGTGTGCAGACATATATGCATGAAAAGAGTAATAAATTATTTTAATTAATAGTCCGTAGCAATTTCGTACGTAAGAAGGGAAAAAAAAAAATTGGCACGTTGATGGGTAAGCATGTATTTTGTAATACCAAATAATTGGTACGGATGGCCCGATAGATTCACATGGATAACTGTCCAAAATGTAGTCCATACATTTAACCACCAACTTCAATTTAATTATCTCTAATTTTTGGCCATTATAAATTATCTCTGTAATAATTTTGTTGTTTTTGTATGTGTAAGAAAAAAAAGGAGTAAATAAATTTAATTTTTTTCTTACTTTTCAGAACAATCCAAAATGATCCAAAATCAGTTTGTTGTTTTAATTTTATAAGAAAGCCTCTATGCCCTCTACAAAATGGACGAGGGTTACTAGTTCACATAGGAAATAACTTTGTCATTAAGGTCCGTAATGGCACAAGTTGGAGCAAATCAAATTAACTTATATTTTCCATAAATCTGAACAATTACATCACCAGGTTAAAAAAATCTCTCTCAATGTTTGCACCCTGTATTTTATATTGTCCAAATCAATCGCGTCACCCTCTACTAAATATCTGTCAACCTATTTTATTTTTCGCCACTATTCGAAAGAATTAAGACAACATGTATACTTCTTGTTATGTGTTTTTTAGATGAAGACAATAGAGCAATGACAACAAAGAACATTCACGTTGAAAAGATAAGAGTCTTCACATACGAAGTAAATGAGACACAATATGTAACTCCACGTATAGATGAAATCTCAGCTGTTCTGTTATACGAATAAAAATAAGTGAACAAGATTATTGAATAAAAAGTAATAATCAAGTTGAGACACAAATATATAGTTGACAAAATAGAAATTGAATTAATGTTTCACCTCTACAGTTCCTTCAACCCTGGAAAATATAAATTGATAAAAAATTAGAGGGTTGCTTTTATTTGTGGCTTCTGCAAATTTTAATGTTTATTTTACAAGTACAATTCAATATATGTATATTGTTGATATTTTAATATTTATTGTTTCATTGAAGCAAGTATATGGCAACTGTTCCAATTATCTTTTACTGGGGGGGAAACATAATTCGGGATCCCGATGAAGGTGTGTCATATGATGCTGAGCCGAAAGGGATATATATGGTGCAACTTGGCACCACACTTGGCAATTTGGAGGAGATGTTTATGTCCAAGGTCGCAAGTTACGGGGAAACAGTCCGATTGATCTTCAAATGTAGATATCCTTATCGCCAGTGGCAAGCAACCAGCAAATACAAAATATTACCGATAAATGACGATGAGGCGTTGAACACCGTTTTAAGTATCGGTGGAAATTTCGAACCACCAAATTGTTTGGAAGTGTACATTCAGAAAGAGGTTGTACAGAATCTTCCGAATGTAACACAGATGGAATCGCATCCGTTCACTACATTGCTGACACATGGGGTTGACACGACAGCATTTCAGTCTCCTATGTATGAATCAAATGAATGTTATGCAGCTGGCTACACACAACAGACATTTCATGGCCATGGTGGAGAATCAAGTTCACATGGTGGATACGAGACTGAATTTCACAATAACACCCAAGATGTGCCCACCTATAGCCATCATACGACTCCAGTTGAAGTTGCTGGTAATATGGCTGAAACGGTTAATTTTGTGCAGTTTGCTGATAGTGACATGTACGGTCCTGATGTCGCCCTAGACAATGATGAGAATGAAATGTGTGATGAAGAAAATTTATTGGGCGGATCAGATGATGATGATGATGAAGAAGATGATGTCGACGCTCCCGTTGATATTCAGAATGCCCCCATTCCACCTAGACCTGAAATCCCTTTCTTTGAAAACATTCACATGGGTGGTGATTTTGACATTAGTAACCGCGATGTCGTTCCCCGTAACCGAATCTGGAATGCTGAAAATCCAGAGTTGGACAAAGGGATGGTTTTCGTTGATAAGAAGCAACTCGTACATGCTGTCAAATTGTACCATGCAACAAATAATCGAGAGTACAAAGTCGTAACCTCCAAGCGAGACGTTTGGGTGTGTGCTTGCAAGCACGACTGTAGATGGTGGTTGCGTGCATCTCTTAGTAAGAGACATGGGCTTTTTGAAATAAAGCAGTATAGGGGTCCTCACCATTGTTTATACCCACGAACGAATAGGGACCACACAAATATTAGCTCCAGTTACATTGCTTCTCATCTTTTGGGACAAGTTGCGGTGAGTATACAAAATAAATGTTTACATTTATATACACATTGTTCATTTAAAGTGTTCACACCAAAATTGTGTCTTTAAAGTGTTCACACCAAAATAATCTGACTCATAGGTATTGTTGTATGCAGAACGAACCTGATATGCCCATTAAGAATGTCATCGAAGACATAAAAAAATCCATGAACTATACTATACATTACAAGAAGGCGTGGCATGCAAGGGCAAAGGCAATTCGAATGGTATTCGGAGATTGGGATGAATCATATATGATGTTGCCTAAATTCATGTATGCATTACAAACATCTAATCCTGGTACCATCGTGCAATGGAAGCATAGATATACCGGAAATACAACCATTATGCCCGTTTTCCACTTTGTTTTTTGGTCTTTCAAACCCGTCATCGATGGATTCAGACATTGTAGGCCTGTTATAACCATAGATGGTACATTCTTACACGGGAAATACACTGGTGTGTTGCTTGTAGCAACGATTGTCACCGCCAATGGCAAACTACTACCGCTTGCATTTGCTGTTGTCGACAAGGAGAGTTTGGAGTCTTGGTCGTTCTTCATTTCAAATATCAAGGAACATATTGTCATGGACCGACAGGGAGTGACTTTGATATCCGATCGAGCTGAGAGTATTTTAGCTGCTGTGAGGCGGCATTGGTTGAATCCCTCGCTCCAATTTGTTGGATATCATCGGCACTGCCTTCGACATGTTTGTAGTAACTTTAACACTACGTTCAGAAATAAGGAGCTGAAACAACTTCTATGGAAAGCAGGAAGTGCTCATCAACGACGAAAGTGTAATGGTTACTTACAACAAATACAGGCTATTGACCAAGAAGCCATCACTTGGGTTTACAAGATGAATCCTGAGGAGTGGGCCCTTTCGTATGACGGTGGGCATCGCTGGGGGGTATTGACTAGCAATGATGCAGAGTGCTTCAATAGCGTCTTGAAAGGTGCAAGGAACTTACCTATCTCAGCTATGGTAGAATTTACATTTCGGCGGCTTGTAAAATATTTTGACGAGATGGGAGCCCAAGCTGAACTAGATGTACGAAATGAGTTCCAATACCCTAGACAGATGCAAAAAACTATTGAGGATGGCATCGCAAGGGCAAATACTTTCAAGTTGATATCATATGACAGGTTAGTTTGTAATATAAATTAAATTATTGTTATTATGTTGTCAATTTAACTACACCTAAAAACATGAACTTCATTAGTTTCTACTATAATTTTTTTATAGGCCACGCCGCGTGTTTGAGGTGCAAACATCTTTTCGCCATGGACGAGGTCGCAATACACAAATTGTGCGGATGAATCAACCCACGTGCAGTTGTGGGAAATATGAGATACGACACTATCCATGTTCTCATATGCTCGCTGTAATGTCTGAATGCGGTGACAATCCATTCGAGTACGTTGATCCAGTATATAGGCTTCCTGTATACATTAGAGTTTGGGAAACTAAATTCAATCCAATACCGCATCAAGATTATTGGGCTGATCCGCAGTGGACTTTAATGCCTAATGTACTGCGTCTGCGACAAGTGAAACGGGGTCGTGCATCTATGTCTCGTATTCCGAATGAGATGGACATATCAGATAGGCGTTTGACCGCTCGTTGCAGTGAGTGCCAGCAGACAGGTCATGACAGGCGAACATGTCCGGCGCGACTTGGTCGATGAAGACTATGTAATACTTACATATTGTAATAGATCTTTTTGTAATTATTTATTTGTAATAGATCATTTTATTTTCTTTTGTAATTCATTATTTGTAAACGGGGCCATACATGTAATAGAACATTTTTTATTTGTAATATATCATTTCTGTTGTTTAATTCTTTATATATTGTAATTGTTTTATTTGCTTGACGAAATTTACAACTATCATAGTTTTTATTCTCTACTTCATTGAAAATGTTTATTACAGAATTTTGTGAATTTCATGTACGTAATTTACAAATTTTTTATTTTATTGCAAAACAAAAATTACAAAATCAATAATGAAGTTGTCGAATATGCCATAAATGTAACGAATTTTGTCAAATATGTCAAAATCAATAATGACGTTATGTCAAATATGCCAAAATCAATAATGAAGTTTTGAAAAAAAAAAATTGATCATTCCATTTTTTTTGTAAATATTGACATACAAAAACTATCCACATGTTATTGGTCATTATTAAGCTTATGTAACTGATATCGTAAAATGACTTTGTAAAAGATTTTTATATTAGTCTGAAGCATAGATAACGATAGGTTATGTTGAATTGTTTATCATATTTAATGGGCACATAATATGCAAACTTTTGATTTTAGTTAATGGCACACAAATTTATACTTTTAAAATAATCGACCACATTTATTTTTCAAGTCGTCATGTACATAATAATTTCAGCTTAATTGATATAGTTAAATTACATGCTCACCAATACAGTTTGTGAAAATGTATTTGTTTTTCAACTGTACAGGCTTCATGGCACATCTACCTGATGAGGTCCCCCTTTTTAGTCATCCACATCGGGCTGACAGTATATGGGAGGACCCGGTATGCAATAACGTTTGTTGGACTTTACGCGTACAATGAAAATACACTGCATTTTGTTTTTCATTTCCTTGATAATGCTATAATTTAAAATACTCATTCTGTTATGCAGGACCAGTCACGCACCGTGGTGGCATGCCGACGGGGAGATTCCGGCCTGTGGGATCGTCCATTGCACCATAGAGTCTTGCAGTGTCTACTACGCGCGGGATTCTATGGTGTATATCGTATAGGCCATATCAGACTGGACCACCCACTCATTACTGCTCTCGTCGAGAGATGGCGCACAGAGACTCATACATTTCATTTCCCGACCGGTGAGGCCACCGTCACATTGCAGGACGTATCTGTCCTATACGGTCTACGGATTGATGGGCGAGCAGTTACTGGACTTGACCCATCATTGACGACGGAGCAGTGGATAGCGCTATGTGCTGAGCTATTGGGAGTAGCACCTACACCTGCAGACTTACAGGCAGGTAGAGTGAGGGTGAGGTGGCTGTCGGAGCATTTTCAGGGCGATTTTCCAGATGATGCTGCAGATGAGTTAGTACAGCAGCATGCGCGAGCATATATTCTGTGGCTTATTGGGGGGGTACTTCTCCCTGATAAGTCACAGAACCTGCTCAAGCTGATGTATTTGCCACTGTTGAGAGACATTGACGTCATCGGCCAGTACAGCTGGGGCGCCGCGGCTTTGGCATGCTTGTATAGGATGTTATGTCGAGCCACTCAGGTGGGTGTGACTCAGATCGGAGGACCCCTTGTCTTGCTACAGGTTAGTAAGAATTTTATTACATGTCAATTCATATTGTATGGCATATATCAGTATTGTAATTGCGTTCAAACTATTGCAGATTTGGGCGTGGGAGAGATTGATTCGCATTGCCCCGGCTAGGCGGCAAGTAGTTGCTCCTGGTGAGGTTCCCATCGGGCAGGGAGACATGCAGATGCCGGCCGGACCTCGAGGTAGCCGATGGAGGGTTGACATGAGCCACGAGGTCGTATCGACCCACGTAGTGGTCGTGTATAGAGACCAGCTTGACC
Organism: Camellia sinensis; assembly: GCF_055761805.1. NCBI lineage: Eukaryota > Viridiplantae > Streptophyta > Magnoliopsida > Ericales > Theaceae > Camellia > Camellia sinensis. The sequence goes on from NC_138970.1 coordinate 61,008,175, forward strand.
GGATGATAGACGACGAGGTATCAAATTTATATACCTAAATTTTAATTGTCATATGGACTGTATACGTTTATGACCGATTTTTAATAGACTTGTCGTTATTGTAGTTTATCTGGCAGCCTTATGCTGATGTCCTGCACACGCTCCCAGACTACTGCCGCCTAGGTGTGGATATATGGATGGCGAGAGTACCACTCATTTGTTATGACGTGGTTGAGTGGCATCTCCCTGATCGTGTCCTCCGACAGTTTGGTCGGGTCCAGCCCGTGCCGGATCGATGTGACACCGAGTGGCGGTTGCATGCGACGGATAGACGTGGCCGAGGCAGCACGGACTGGAGTCAGCATCATATGCGATACATACAGTTGTGGGATGCCCGTCGCGACACTATTGTACAGGCTGACTGGAGCGATGGGGTCCTCCCCTCTCCCGACCCTTACATGTTGTGGTATCGGCGACATACACACCTACTTGTCGGTAATCCGAGCCACCTGTCCGAGGACGGATATCAGGGAGTTGGGCCTTCTCTCGAGTCATTGGTGAGTAGCGTACTATATCTCCGATAATTGTTAATATCATAATTGATTATTTTCAGTCAACTATAGCCTAATATATCTATTTTTTTGACAGGTGGTTCGAGCTGGGAGGTCATATCACTTGGCTGAGGATGCTATTTTCAGACGTGATGGACAGCTTGGTCTGCAGGCCCTTGTAGAGATCAGAGAGTTATTGTACGAGGGGATCCAGCATGCCCATCGGGTAGATCGTCTGCATTTTGGGGACTACGGTGTACACACTGCAGCAGCTGCTCCAGACACATCAGTCCCGTCCACGTCAGTGCCTTCCAGTTCAGCGCCAGCCACAGCAGGTCCTTCGACTTCAGGCACCCCACCACATGATACCCCATACATTTCTCCATATTCCCCACACGTACATCTTACCCAGCATGCTGACCCTGACCCTGATTGGTCACCGCCCCGCTTCATACATGATGTTATTACCCCACCCACCCAGTTACATCCTACTTTTCTGGGGAGTACTTCGACCGCCCCCCCGTTCATGCATGATGTTGCTACCCCACCCACCCAGTTATCACCTGCTTTTATGGGGACTACTTCGACCGCGCCCAGGAGTACACATGATGCAGTTCTCACTGACATCTCACACATTGATGATGAGGGCCATATTGAGCCCCCCCCCAGAGCGCGAGGGAGAGGTTATGGTCGTGGGGGACGTCGCGGCCGAGGTCGGGGTGCGGGCAGAGGCAGAGGTCGTGGTCGAGCTGCAGATCGTGATACAGTTGCACCAGACGAGGGAGTGGGAGTTTCACAGCTCACAGCAGTATATGATCTACAGGCACAGGCAGGATCAGGGGCATCAGATGCAGGAGAGGGGGGGTCACACTCACACTCACAGGCTCCGCAGGCAGTCAGTGGAGGGCAGCATGTAGGGGAGAGAGTGCCAGATATTCAGAGAGTCTACCGTAGGAGACCGAGGAGGGAGATCCACGGTCGGGGTTGTGGGACTGGGGGCAGGTTAGGGCATTAGCGGTTGCGATATGGACTATATAGGTTTTTTTATTTTTTTATTTTTTGTTTGTATGTGTCAAACTTGTACAGCTGATGTAAGTGTCATACTTATTTATTCGCAATTATCATTTCACAATTTTTTATTCTTATTTATATTGATGAATCACACAAATCTGTTTCACATCTCTACCCCTCTCTCATTATCCGTAATTTAGGAGAACATAAATTACAAACGCGTTTGGTTTGAACAAAATGTGTAAAGAAGCTATAAAAAAAATGTTCGTTGAAGGCTAAAAATAATTGAAATATCTCGTTTTATTGATAAGTCATGGATAAGCATTACAAATTGCATGCATTACAGAAATGCCCTGGGCGTTCATCCAAACAATTTCATTCATTATCATCATCATCTGACATCTCAATATCAGATTCATACATAACATCCATGCTCCAGGCGTAGTACTGGTGTGCATCATCCATTAACCCATCTTCGGCACGCTCATTTGCGGTCTTCATTAGTTCAGACCTCTGCAAACGTTGTGTCATGCGATTAACCTCGTCGCGGATACGATGCAATGCCCTTTGCAACAACTGTGGAGTGTCAGTTGGCATACGCATGGCTAACCGGCGAGGAAATTTAAGATTAACTTCACGGCATAGCTCAACGAGAACGTTTGCTCGAGTTTTGCGAAATTCCCACTCAGCTCTCATGGTATTGACGGTGGCACGTGAGTAACGCAAATTTGGATTTAATGGGTATTGAAATTCATCTCCATCTGCAACCCAATAGCGACCCATTGCTGAATATAGATCAACCACCGTATATGTCATGATCATATCGGTAGAAATAGCTGTAAAACTTTTGTTGTGGTATGCTACGATATTTATACCATATACACACATGGTACCTGTGTGTATGCAATTTCCTGTTCGATCACATGCATGCCACTGACCTTATCCAGTGGATACGGCTGTCAGGACTCGACTTTGTGCAGTCATGAACGAATCAACGGCCTGTAGCATCGGCTATTGTGCCGAAGATGCAGCGATGCCTGTGACTTTGTGCATAATTGCAATGGGCACAGTACGTAGGAGGCATGTGACTTTGTGCAGTGATGCAATGCTGCATGTCACTTTATGCAGTGATGCAGTAATGCATGTGACTTTCTTACTTTGCCATGCTTGTATACGTTGTGACTTGTTTCTTGACATTACGTGATGCATGTGACTTCTGCAGTGCAACTTACATGCTTTGTTTTTTCCGCACATTTCAGAATTCATCTAAGTCACATTATTATGACTGTGAAAAGAAGCAGAAATGCTATTATGTTGGTAAAAAAATATGATGGACGATTGTGTAATGACAATAAAAATCGGATGACTGTGAAGTTCTTTAACTGAAAATAAGATAAAATATAGGCACCAACGTTCCAATCGTGTTTACCTAGCAGGTGACCATTTTGTTATGTTGGTGAGAAAAACAATGATAGTTTATGAACAATATGACTTGAATACAAAGAAAATTTCATTTTTCGATTTGATTTATAATTTCTCGAAAACACTTATACGTACTGAAATCGTCAATTCCAAGTGAGTACTTATTGTATTACAAAAGTAAGCATGACAAAATAGTTTCATGTGCCGATATGACAACTCACTGCATTTTGTTTTATTTGACAACGCACTGCTCGAATATGAAGGGATAGCATTGTGATTCTATAGCCTACAATTATTATTTTATCTTACAACCACATCCGTGACTACATCACAGGTACACAAAGTCACGGGTAATCAAAATTACATGAAATGAACAACATCAAATAATATCACGTGTATCACTTATTCCATAGTGCCCTAGCACCACTATCATGTCTATAAATACCCCAGTATGATGTTTGTTGAAGGCATAACAATAGTAATAGATATACAATTACTATTATTATTATTATTTTTAATTTTATTAACAATGTCTTCAAGAGGTGCAGGAAGTTCACGCCAGCAAAGAAATCCGAAAGTGTGGCTGCTACCTCCATTTATGTATGACTACAAGAGCGAAAAGTACTCAAGTCCGAAGGATTATTATGCTGGTATCCGAGCAGAATGGGCGTTCAGGGTAACGGAGCAAGAAGGATTGTATAATGATCTACGTAACTTTGGGGCACCGGTACCTCATCGTCGTTCATTGACCATGGCTAGACGAAATGTGAGTGACTATGAAAAAGCAGTTAGCAGAATTAAGAAGGAGAACAACAGGATGTTGATGCGGAGATGTCGACATTTCATGCTTCAGCTAGCCACTGAAATGGCAGAAGCAAGCAACAGAGATTTGACAATGGTTGAGCGAAATAATGTCTTCAACAATGAAAAATATCTCTCTGACTACTACATGTCAGATGATGAATAAGAAATCAAACACCGTTATCTTTCATATGTTCGTTCCTAGAGTGTAAGACAACGTTGTTGTTGGTGTAACGTACGGATGTATTTCAAGTATTTTTGTTATGCACCTGAAGTTTATGAAATACCTACATTTATAAGTACACATTTATGAGTTCATGACTTTCTTTATTGAATTGCAATTTGTTCATGAATGTTCTGGATTAATTAATGGATTAATGTATGTTCAATTATGTGAATACTTAAAACACATAAAATAGATCAGGCAACTCGGAGAAAAGGTTCCCTTAACTGGGGCTGCTGAAATAGGGATGAAATCACAACGAATTTCAATCTCCATCAGGAAAGAAGAAAGAGTCACCTTACAATTATTGAAAGTCCAGTAAAAATTATTACTCCGGTAATGAATGAGGGGTTGACAAAAAACTAAACTCGGTGAATCGAACTACCGCCTTCAACAACACATAAAACATAACAGGTAGGTCGGTGAATAGCTTCCCAAATGACAAGAACAATTCAAATAGTCATACTTTTCAATGAAATACAAATAGCGGGTCGTAAGCTTCATGACCTTCATTTTTTCACACATTGAGTAGTCAAATCGTGGAGAGACTTGTCAGTATATGCAGATAGATTGTGAAGTCATGTGACCTGGTGCACAGTCTTCGGTTTTATTGATTTGTTTATTACAGTCACAACTCATCTCTTATTTACATATGTGGGATTCTCAACTCAGAAAGTCACATGGCAACAGTGAATTCATTGATTTACCTTATTGTCAGCCTGCCTTTATTTTGTCTGTATATGCAGATGGATTGTGAAGTCATGTGACTTGGTGCAGAGTCTTTGGTTTTCTCGATTTTTTGCTCGATTTTTTTTATTACAACGCATCTGTTATTGATATATGTGAGATTCTTTGTCATCTGTTAACAACAGCATGCCTTTATTTTGTCCTTATATGCAGATGGATGGTCTTTGTCATGTGAATTGGTGCACAGGCTTTGGTTTCCTCGATTTGTTGCTCGATTTTTTTTATTACAGTGACAACTCATCTATTATTGATATATGTGGGATTCTCAACTTAGAAAGTCACATGGCAACAGTGAATTCACTGAATTACCTTACAGTCACCATGCCCTTATTTTGTTCGTATATGCAGATGGATTGTGAAGTGATGTGACTTGGTCCACATGCTTTGGTTTTCTCCATTTTTTGCTCGACTTTTTTGTTACAGTGATAACTCATCTCGTATTGATATATGTGGGATTCTCAATTTAGAAAGTCACATGGCAACAGTGAATCTACTGATTTACCTTACAGTCAGCATGCATATATGTGGGATTCTCATTTATCCGTTCATAATCAACTATATAAACGAGTAAAGGTGAAGACACAACCTTACAACTCAAGGTGAAGACACAACCTTACAACTCATTTCGCCCTACGAAATTATTATTCATTTGTTTTAAAAAATTAGCATGGCTACATGGTTCATAGGAGGGAGTGGGGGTCGCAGAGGTGGTAGGAACTTGCAAAGGGGTGAAAGTTCACGACAAGGAGGGGGAAGGGGAAGTGGCGATGCTGAAGATGAAACACCATTTCCTTTCTTGGATGCCTCTTGTGCTTATCATGATAGGTTTGGGAAGCGACATTTCGTCATGCCCAAGTACTATCGAGATCCATGTGGTTTGGTGGAGGATCCATCAGAAAATCAAACAGGATATGGTTATGCAAAGGCTAGACTTCTTAAGTGGCCCGCACTATTTATAAAGCGAGTGCAAAACGAAAGATTATGTCGGGAAAGAGGACTGAAGGTGCCAAAAGCACGTTCTGTTGAGATCCAAAAGGAAGATCCTGATAATGTTGATCGACTATGTCAAACACTAGAACGTGAGATTTCTCAAATGGGTCGTAGATTGGCCCGCGATATGCAGCTACTCATACTTAAGAAGGATGCCCAGAAGAACAAAACAGAACCAAATGTTGCGGCTATCAAGGCTATCATGGAGGATCCTGAACTTGTCTCTGACGCTGAGCTTTCGGATTGTTCAGATTCTGAGCCACCTGCCGATTTAAGCGCGAATTAGGTGTTAATGTCTACACTTCGGCAATATAACAACTTCCATTAATATGTAATGTCTGTGTTAGAGTAAGTATAACTGTTATGTTATGTTATGTTTATGTTTAAGTTTATGTTTATGTATATGTATTGTGTCTGTCAAATGTTACGGCTACTAATATGCAATATTAGGTCATGAATTAGGTGTTTCTCTATCTAACTGTTATGTTTATGTATTGTGTGTTCAGTTAAGAGTGTCCAGGATGTATGTAATGTGTGTTCAGTTCATGGTGTCCATAATGTATTTTTGTGGGAGAATTATGTCTGTACTACCTACGTAACTGAAAACTATTACATTTGCAACTTCAGTTATGTTGTTTTCATACCCGTAAGAGTATTTTGTAAAGTACTGACTTCGTATATTATGTATTAAGTATTATTACAAAAATGTTGAGAAAATTTATTTTAGGAGCTCTCGCTGTGGCCTTTGTCTTCTTGGCCTACTCCGCGGTGGTCTTCGCGTCTCACCCTTCGTCGTTGCTCGTCGAGTTGCACAATGTGTGGGTGTGCTTCGAACTCTACAGCATGCATATCACATTCTAACCCATAACAAAATAAATTTAAATGAAAACGGGTACAAAACGGTTTTACTAAACTGGTTTACTAAACTGATTTTCTGAATTACATTCTCACCTTCTAACCCAAAACAAAAGAATAAATATATATTTATGTTTAAATGAAAACGGCTTTCGTAAAGCCAAAATAATTTTCAAAATAACACATTCCAACCCAAAATAAAGACAAAAGAAAAAAAAAATTTACATGAAAACGACTTTAGTAAAGCGAAAAAAAAATAATTAATTACACAAAACAATAAGCAAAAAAATATTTTACATGAAAACAACTTTAGTGAAGACGAAAATTTTTTTTTAATTACATTTTGTAAAACAATAGCGATTTTAACAAAAAAAATTTTCCCAAAAAAATGTAATTAAAAAAATGTAATTAAAGCTCATTTAACTTGAAACAATTCGCTATGAAATAATGAAAAATCGCTATGTAAAATTAATATACTATTGATAATAGCTAAATGAGCTTTAATTACATTTTTTATAATAGCTAAATCGCTATGTAAAATTTTCCCAAAAAAAATTCAATAATCTACATGAATATGATTTTGAAATTATATATATGAAAAATAGTATGTAAAATTAATATATGAGAAGAGGTTTTTTTTCATATTATGTAAAATTTATGAATTACACATTCTAAACAAAAAAAAGAAAAAAAAAAACATATTTTAACATGATAATTGCTTTATGTTTTTTCCTTTTGTTTTATCTTGAAAATAGCGTTTTATTCCAACAAAGTTTATGGGAAAAAAAAAATTTCTGTTAAAATCGCTATTAGGAATAGCGTTTTTTGGAACAAAATTTTAACTGAAATCGCTATTATGAATAGCGTTTTTTCTGCAAAAAAATTATGTTAAAATCGCTACTATAAACAGCGTTTTTTGGGGAATTTGTTTTTCTTAAAATCGCTATTGATAATAGCGTTTTTTGGCAACAAAAATTTGTGTGAAAAGCGCTGTTAAGAACAGCGTTTTTTATTGGGAAAAAAATAACCCTAGAAGCGCTATTTGTAATAGCGACTTATTAATCAAAGTCGCTATTTGTAATAGCGATTTTACTGTTCACCTACTTTTACGCTCCTAACAGTGAAAGCGCGAATAGTAATAGCGTTTTAACCTAGTTTTGGAATTCCGTCAGAAGTTGGCCTAGTTTTGGAAATACGATACAAAAATGGCTTATATTGGGAAATGGCCCCAAAAAGGGGAGGGAGAATAATTACACTACCTCCTTTTGGTTTAGCTAGGAAACACGAGCAAGGATCCTCTAGAGTTTTTTTTTCCTAAAACTTTCTAGATTGGTGCATTGTGTGGTTGAGATTTAATGACAAGTGACATCAATTTTTCAGCATTAAATCTCAACCATACAACACACCACTTTAGGAAACTTTAGGAAAAAAACACTCTAGAGGATCCTTGGTGAGGAAACACATTACCTCTCTATGATTTTTGAAATATACATATAGCCTCCTTACAGTTCGGAATAAAATGCAAAAATAACGAATTCTATCAAACTTAACTGTTTGTGTAACATGTACTAATTTAGTGTATGTGACAGGACGTGAGTGATATACAAGTCTTTTGCCCTTTTATTTTCCCTTCTTTTCTTCATTTTCTTGTTCCTTCCACCTCCTTCCCTTCACTGTTTCACAGTTCACGGTCCATCTCCTCTCTTTCATCTCCTTGTCTCCCTCACTTCCTCCAACAACCCAATCCCACCATTGCTGAAACCACCATTGTTCCTTGTCATTACACACACGTGTACAGAGGCACTTACACACAACTCCCACATTTCTCAATCAAGAAACCCGAAGGAGCCAATAGTTTTTTCAATTGCACATGTACCTTCACACGCTTGTGAAGATAACTTTCTCTTTCACAAAGACGTGCAGATAAAAGCTAAGAGTTTTTTTTTTTTTTTATGTAATTTTTTTTAGAATGTTAACTAAACACAGCAGCATCTTTCAATGCGGCAGCTGTTGTTTATTTGTAAAGTTAGAGATTCAAAATGTTTCTTGGTTTTACTTCAAGTCATCTATTGGAACCCAAGACCATCAAATCCAAAATTGTACCATTTGGAGAAGTTCAAGGAAACGGCATAAGCGTCTATATGGATTATTTCATAAGGGAAAGAACAAGATGGGCGTGGGTTTGGTAAGTGTAATTGGTAATGGATTTGGCTTTGGAAAGGGTTTGTGATGTTGTATAATTTTTAGAGAGAGAGAGAGAGAGAGAGAGAGAGTTTGTAGTGATGCTGGCATTGATAAGAAAATTGGAGGAAAAAAAAGGGGTAGTATAGACATTTTGTAAAATTTCTTTAACTGAGTTTAGCTTTGCATTTTACCTTAGACCATAAGGAGGTTAAGCGCATATTTTAAAATTTCAAGGAGCTAATGTGTTTTTTGGCTAAACTACAAGGAGGTAAAATATAATTAATCCAAAAAAGGAAAGAAAAAGAATAAAACTAGCAAAAAAAAGCAAAAAAGTGGTAGTTTTTTTTTTGGGGTCTTCAATTAACTTTTTTCATAAATACTTTACTTTTGGGTATATCTAGATTAAGCGTATCTAATAAGTTAAAAAAATTGATGAAAATAACTTAAAAATTATTAAAGACAAATACAAAAGCAAAAAGCAAAAAACTGAAAAACAGTTTTTTTTAATTTAAAAACCAAACAGGCAAATGATTCTTAGCAATGGCAGGCCCGCATGCACTCTGTGTTGCTTGCATTTGCACAGTGGCCTCTTTGATCTCTAACATGAAACCTTAAGGTTCTTGTCTATGGATGATTTCCCTTGTATTTGTTAGTTAGATGATGAAGTATTTTGACGTCTGTTGGGTCAATTTGGATTTTATTAATGCCATTCAATTGGAAGGATATTGCTTTGCACCTGAACATCTTTGTCTTTTTGGGTTCTATCTACGTACAGGCTTTGTTGCTGATGAGGAACCTCACCATCAAACTTGTCTAACCCTGATTTTGTGCCAACTGTAAGTATTCTTCTTCTTCGATGATATGGTGAAATGCTTCACGTGACAACTCTTGCAATACTGTTAATATTAAATATTTTGCTCATCACTCTTCTAAGAAGTTCTAGCTTGCTGTGACCATGTATTTCTTAAATAAAGTTATTGTCAATGACTGTTGCAGAGAGAGGTCCTGTCGTCATATGATGTCAATTCCAAAACTGTAGGAATTGCTACGGGAAATGTCATGAAGAACCAAGAAAAATGAGCTTTTGTATTGCAGTGTTGAGCACTACTTATAAGTGTTGGAAAAATCTTCTGTGTAAATAAAATAACTTGAAACTAATTCAAACAAAATAAATAAATAACATACAGAATTTATTTTGTTGAACCGAAAATAATTAAAGACCAAGTCGAGTGTGTGACACTCTGTCCTTAAGACAGATTCGCCCCGCTACGGTGCTTACGGATGAGTGGCATCTATCTCCCATGATACAATGATTTTCACAATTTGTAGTAATATTCCAAAACAAATTGTTCGGTGAACCAAACCTATGTTTTTACTCTCTAATTAATTAATCTAAAACTAATATATAAAGAATAAATGCACTAGAGCAAAATCTGGACAGCAAAGTCACTGATTTTCGGATATATAACACTGCTGGAAATGTTGGTATATAAAGGCACAAAATTCTGTCCCAACAGGTATGTGAACAGTCAAACAGATATGAAACTGTTTTACAGATTCAAAATGAAAACTGGACAGATCTTGAATCTGTCTGAATTTGAACAAACCTCTGGACAGAATTTGGGATGTGTTTTTCCGAACCAAAAAACTGCTGGAACAAGTCTAGTATAAATAGACCCGAACAGGTATGTAATTAACTTGAACATGTGCATTTTTGAAATGAACAAATATCATTCAAAATTCAAACAGATTTGGAACAAAAACTGTCCAGACTATTAAGAAACTGTCTGGTTTAAAACAGTTAGAAAAATCTGTTTGAAACTGAAAATCTGTTGTGGAATATTTAGACAGGAAAAAGTTTGTTTGGACAAAAAATTTAAATTCAAATTTGAATTAAATTTCTGCAATAATTTTTGAAAAAATTCAAATGAATTTTGTCCAAAAAATTAATACAAGAACCGACCTGACCCACAACCGTGCCCGGACGGATGGCGGCGCGTGTGGTGGTTTGGGCTAAGGTTCACTTTGTCCATAACTCCCCCTTCTACAAACTTGGGGTGCCCCTTGGGGCCCAACCCAAGTATTGTAGGCTAGAGCTTATAAACTCAACAAAACTCTCTTCAAGTTTCAATGTGGGACAAGCCTCACAAGGAAACCCACATTCAAAACTTAAATGTTCAATTCCACGAACCTGAAAATGACGTCATGTTCCCATTCACTCATAAATGGTTTTGACGAACCGTCTTCACCGTGTGACTTGCCATGCGGCAAGGAACACTTCACCTCTCCGGACCCACCCCAAAAGACGTTCGGGGCCCACTCAATTTTGGGCTCAAAGTTGGCCCAAAATATGCCTATATAAACCAATTTTTCCAACAATAAGTTGCCGTTTGTGGTTACTGGGTTGACATCTAACTTGAATATCTGTGTTTCTTCATCAGCATTATAGAAGAGAAGTCTGACAGTGCTCTCGCAGCATGCTCCGAAATCCACTAGTTCAAGGATATAGAAATGCCGCTACAGCAGTAGAATTGGAGAGCATTGCCAGATGAAAGAAAAACATCCTCCGATTTTCATGCCTAAAATGATATAAATATCCAAAGGCTGAATGGCAATGTTTTGTACCTGTTTTAATGATCTGGGTTTGTTAGCAGATTGTATGTATGTCTTGTCAGATCTGCCGGTGACAATTTTAGCTTTCTTGAAAATAAAATGTCAGTCTCAGTTTTGTATAGTATAATTTGCCAAGGCAATGTAGCTTTAAGAATTGGGGTTGTAATAATGATGGTTATGCTTTATTGGTCTTTAAGAGCATGGTTTTGTTGTTGTTATATGTGAGAACCACCTTCAACTTCTTGATTTTCTTGCCAGTTATACTGCATCATAAAAGACAAATTAATGATGACTTTTTATTGTGTGTTTAGATTCCTGAAAATCTTCCTTCAGCCCAAATTAGGCTTGAGGAAATCCCGATTTTATTACAGAGTATGTTGATCGCTTTTACTGGAAATCTAATTGGATAGGATTGTGTTGATTTATTAGTATGTGTTGATAGTAAGTCAGGTTGTGCAGTGTGCACTAAGGGAAATTTCTCCAGTTGTAATGTTTGTACTGTGTGTAGTATGTAATTCGTTTTTGTATTTCTAGTTGACTGATATTCCTGAGAAGTAACAAGATGATGACCATAGAATTGTGGGTGAAGTTTGGGATTTTGTGATCGTTAATTTTTCTTTCCCTCCTTTAAGGGAGAGATAGAATTGCATGGTGGCTAAAGTGATGCAAGTCTCCGACAAGGGATTAAATTCTTTACCAATCCCTCATAAATCATTAATTTGCTGTTAGGAACCAAACTGGATGTCTAGTCTGGGTTTCAAATTTGTGCCACTTTGGTATTTTTTTTTTTTGGAGAGTCTTCTCTCCAGTCCACTGTGGTGACTGGAGCATACTGTTGGGCCCATGGGGCTTACCACAAGTCACATTTCAATGATCTAAACCCTTCACATTTTTGTCAATGGTAAATATGATTTTAAAAATAATTTGTTAACAAAAATGTGTTTCGATCAAGAGGCTATCAATATTCAATCAACGTGATTTTTTTCAGGCATAAAATACTTGACGAGTTTTACACATTGAATAGTTCGAATTATCGAAACAAGACCCGTGGTAGGTTCCATAGGGCCAACAATATGCTCCAGTCCAGAGAGAAGTCTCTCTCTTTTTATTCAAAGGTTTAGAATTTATCCACCTATCTACAAACTCAATTTGATCCATTATTTAATGGGTTAATAGATAAGTAAAATTTAGCACATCATTTTTTTCTTTTGGACCTCAATTTCTTTCTTTTTTTTATTACAATTTTAACCCAATACAAAATTTCAATTTTATCCATATCATTTCTAACCTCCAAAGCACATATCCAAACCCAAACCCTACTCTAACCCCCATTGTCCCAAACGAGTCACTATTAACTCCAACACACTTTCCCTCATCATTTATGAAAAATCTAGAAATCCCCTAGATGTTGATTTGTGATTATGTATCAATTTTAAGCAGAATATAACAATCCCAATCAAACAATCAAGACAAAGAGACACAACGATTTTACGTGAAAAAAACCACAATTGGACACCTTCAACTGTGATCAAAAAACCACGGGCAACAGCCACAAAACAATCCACTAACAAGATTTAAAGGAATTACACAGGTATACTCTCAATTACCTAGCGAATCCACGCCTAATTGAACCAACCTCTGTGTGCCTCTTCCAACCCGTCTTCACCTCGGAATTGTCTTTACGATGAGTCACCCCGGAATCCACCAAAGCTTCAGGCTCGAATTCTTCAGAATCTACCGAAGAACAACTCTCTCTTTTGTATAACAAACAAAACCTTTGATGTACTCTCTTTAAACCATGAGTTGAATACTCAATAAAACATCAAAGAAAACTAACAAAATATCCCCAGATATAAACCTTAAGAACCAAAAAGAAGATCTGGAGGAATTCAATAGTTTTGGGAGAAAACCAACTATTTATAGAAAATCCAAAAGTAATCCTAGTTTTGGAAGAAATCCAATTACTTATAGAAATCTAAAAGTAATCCTAGTTTTGGAAGAAAATCAACTTCTTAAAGAAATCCTTGTCAAACGGAATTGCCAATAATAAAACCTAACAATCTCCCCCTTTGGCAATGCCGTGACAAACCACACCTAACAAATAAAATCCTAAAAACCCCAACCCATTACAGCCAACAAAACCCAACTTCTTTCTCAAGGTCATGATCTGTAAAACAGTTATTAATGCCACAATCTCCAAAACAACTATTTAGTCCCACAAAAGTATATGAAAAAGCAATAGACATATGACACGGTTATCTTGAAACATGAGATGGAAAACATGAATAGATGAAAACTAAGACTCATGAAAAACAACTCTCAAATAACAAAAGCAAGATCATAAACCAACCCAAGTCAAGATGAACCAAACTCCCCCTCACTAAATGCAACCACAAATACTGAAAACAGTGAACAAGAAGAAAACGACAAAAATAATATGGTGGAGCAAGTAAGGAATTTCTGATTTGTACCTTGAAACATACAAGACTATCCAAGAAGCACCATTACAAGAAAACACAATGTGCACAGTCTGTAGAAAATTCCTCATGAAAGAAAGTGATGCATTATGTGAAAAGCATAGATCCCATGAGAAAAGTGTGTGTGTGAAACTTGAAATTCGACAAACACTAGATTCAATCCTAGTAGTAATATGAAAGCTGGACCTCCGACAAGAGAATCTTAAGCACGACAAAGGAAAGTCAAACCACTAGGAATCAAGAGGTATTTGGTGAGTAAAGGCGGAGGCTCCCCCTCAATCAATGAATCTTTTCTTTTTTTTTTCTTTCTTTCTTTTGCACATTTTTTCTTCTTTTGCATAATTTTTTTTTCTTTTTCTTTTTCTTTTGCACAATCATTGGTGGCTAACACGCTCAAGAGTATGGAAACCGAACCAGAGAAGCATGGATATAATAAGGATGGTCTGGTTGGTGACTCTGAGGTAGCCTTTTCCTCATGCCTAGGCTGCAAAGAATAGAAGGGAAAGCCATGGAGATGCAAAAAGATGGTAGGTGGTTAAAAGAGTCAACATCACCCATGATATGCTAGTATAGGTCAATTCCTCTAGAAACGCAAAAGATTAATAACAGAAGTCCATAGAGAAAAAATAATCACTAAGGCGGAAGGCTCCAAAATTTACTAATCCAAGAGTGTGTACAGAATGAGACATACTAATCAAAAACACACACTCCAAAACGAGTAATGACCACAGAAAGCACACATATATTAACATGTAATGGATATTCTCATCAAATCCAATATGCACCAAGGGCCACTCAAAAATTTCAAGCTTGCAAAACCATACTAAGAAAATCTTTTTGGGATTTTTTTCTTTTTTTTTTTTCATTAAAAACAACACACAAAAATCCAAAAGCTAAACCAAACAAAATTAACACAAGTCAAGTTTCCTCACCCAAATCTTTTTGATCTTAACAAAATTAGGTCTAGCGATCTTGGTAAATGTCGTGGCATTGTGAACACTCTCATGAATCTTAGTATTCTGCCTGGACATGTAAGGTTGTCTCCTAACCCAAAAAGTATTCGAATTTCCACCCTTTTGAGACACTCTCCCATGCAACTTATAACAATAAGGTCGAATATGACCATGCATACCACAATGATGACAAATAAAAACAGGGTGTACCTTTTTTTCCTTTACCTTACCAACTCTAGGAAGTTCAAGAAGTCCATCCTTATGTTAAATTTTTTGTTCTCCCTTTCCTTGAGTTCTTGTATCATGAGATGTTGAAGCACTCTGTTTTTGCTCTTTCTTACCACCAAAGCCAATGCCACTCTTGTCACAACTCATTTGTTGAGACCCAATGATATCCTCCAAAGTCTTTGATCCTTTGTTCCAAAGACCAATGGTAACCATAGCACACTTGAGCTCTTCCTCTTTCTTGATCATTAGTTCTTCCAAAGCAAATTGTGACATCCCGAGAGATTCAATCTTTTCTTCATACATGGCATGGGTTTGCAGCAGCTCATTCCTCTCTGTCTCACAAGTCAACAGTTTTGCACAAAGAACTTGTCGATCATCAGCTACCTTGATGGCATTAATCATGGCCTCGGAAATCTCCTCCTTAAGTTTGACATTCTCACTTTCACATGCTTTGAGTTTCTTTGTGAGTTTGTCATTCAATTTGAATAAGTTAAGAGACTCCTTATACAACTTTTCATAAGCTTGCTCAAGCTCTTCATGATCACTCTCCGAGGATTCATCATCAGTGATATTCTCAACTGACCTCTTTGGAGAATCTGTTTGTCCTACAGCTTCGGAAGTCGCCGTGAAAGCAAGGAATTGTTTATGTCCCTCTTCGCTTTGATCTTCATTGTCACTTTCATCTTCATCAGATTCTGATTCATCATCCCAAGTGATGGTGAGGGCTTTCTTCTTCCTCAACCGAGTGGGGCATTCTTGAGCAAAGTGGCCAAATCCTTGGCATTCATAGCATTGGAGTCTTTCAGAGTTCCCCTGTATCTTTCCTTTCTCCTTCTTGGCTATAGAATTAATTTTGAGTTTATCTTTGCCTTTAGATTTATGAGAATAAGTAGATTCCAAAAGATTAGGATTCTTTTTCAAAAAAGATTTTTTAAATTGTTTAACAAAAGCAGCCGTAATCCTAGAATCTATATCACAATCCTCATCAGAATCCTCTCTAACTTTATGAGCACTACTAAAAGCAATATCTTTTTGTTTCTTTTTGAAATTCCTGTGTGCCTCATAAGTTTGGAGATTTTCAACCAACTGATCCAGCTTGAGGTTGTCAACATCTTGAGCCTCCTCAATAGCCGTAATTTTTGGTTGGAACCGATCAGGCAAGGATCTCAAAATTTTTCCCACAACTTTGGATTCTGGAATTTTTTCACCTAAATTGAAGCTGGAATTTACAATGTCACTCAACTTCGCATAAAATTCATCAAAGGTCTCACTATCTTTCATTGAAAGGTTTTCGAAACTAGACGTGAGCCTTTGAAGTTTTGAGCGTTTAACAGAAGGAGTGCCCTCATAAATAGTTTGTAAGATATCCCAAGCCTCTTTTGCGACTTCACAATTACAAATACGACTAAATTCTTCAGGTGTGACAGCGCAAAAGAGAGAATTGATAGCTTTACTATTCCAGCTACTATTTTGGTAATCAATTGTGTCTCACTTATCAATTGGTTTGGGGATTGTAACTCCATCAACGGTACTTGTTGGTTCGGTCCACCCATTCATGACGGATTGCCAAACTTTTTCATCAATAGATTTTAAAAAAGATCTCATCCGAGCTTTCCAAAAAGAATAATTGGATCCGTCAAGTAAGGGTGGTCGAACCATAGAATTTCCTTCACGAATTGTATCCATTATCACAAATCAAACAAGATCTCGTTCTAAAAGAATTTTTTTTAAAAAAAAAAATAGAATGACCCGCTCTGATACCAATTGAAAAATCTAGAAATCCCCTAGATGTTGATTTGTGATTATGTATCAATTTTAAGCAGAATATAACAATCCCAATCAAACAATCAAGACAAAGAGACACAACGATTTTACGTGAAAAAAACCACAATTGGACACCTCCAACTGTGATAAAAAAACCACGGGCAACAGCCACAAAACAATCCACTAACAAGATTTAAAGGAATTACACAGGTATACTCTCAATTACCTAGCGAATCCACGCCGAATTGAACCAACCTCTGTGTGCCTCTTCCAACCCGTCTTCACCTCGGAATTGTCTTTACGATGAGTCACCCCAGAATCCACCAAAGCTTCAGGCTCGAATTCTTTAGAATCCACCGAAGAACAACTCTCTCTTTTGTATAGCAAACAAAACCTTTGATGTACTCTCTTTAAACCATAAGTTGAATACTCAATAAAACATCAAAGAAAACTAACAAAATATCCCCAGATATAAACCTTAAGAACCAAAAAGAAGATCTGGAGGAATTCAATAGTTTTGGGAGAAAACCAACTATTTATAGAAAATCCAAAAGTAATCCTAGTTTTGGAAGAAATCCAATTACTTATAGAAATCTAAAAGTAATCTTAGTTTTGGAAGAAAATCAACTTCTTAAAGAAATCCTTGTCAAACGGGATTGCCAATAATAAAACCTAACAATTTACAACATCGGCAACCTATCTCTACCTTCATTCATGGCCGAATAACGGCGATGATTTCCTACCCCAGTCACCTCTTCTCCTTCTTAGCCACCACTCTGATTTTTTTCTTTAATATTATTTTTGAATTGGGTAAATTACACTGACACCCCCTGAGATTTCTGTTTAATACAGATCCCTCCTCACATTTAAAAAATTACACTTACCCCCTTGTTAAATTAAATTGACATATTTGCCTCTTATATAAAATAATAAAATAATACATATATTTTGTTCATGTCATTTCAAAGGAAATATCAATCATCTTCTTTGGTTTAACTCACACAAAAGATTGAGTTTTTTTTTTTTCATTTTTTTTTATTTTTTTAATATTTTAAGAAATTTTTTATTTTTTATTTTTTAGATACACCTAATCTAGATATACTTAAGAAGTATAGTATTTTGTGGTTTTTTTTTTAAATTCACCAAATACAAATATATATATATATATATAAATTCAATACATTATCTTATTTTGTTGTATTCAATAGATTTTTTTAAATTGTTTTGTGCAAATTTTATACTTTTTAAATATATCTAAATTAAATTGATCTATTCTAGAGATAATTGCGCAAATAAAAATGAAAAATTATATTCATATATAAAAATTTATACAAAAATATCATAAAAATGTTGTGATAGTAATATTATTGTATATAAATCATGTTTATGGGTGTTTTGTTTTAAAGTGAAAGGTCACCATTAAGTTATATCATTGTGTTTGAAAATTCTATATAAAATTTATGTTTGTATATCATCACTGTAACGCCCTCAAAATAAACCCATTATATATATCATTGACACGCATTATTTAATGAAAACATTGTATTAATTCACTCATCAGAGTATTACTAAGTAAAAGCATTACATGTAACATCAGATAAATTGCTCAACAGGCTTACATCTTTCCAAGCCAACACTTGGATACAAAAATATGAGTTCTAACTCATTACAAGGAAAGCCCTAGGCTTGAATGTTTACATGTACAAATAAATAAAAACAATTAACTAAAGATAATCTTCTTGAAAATCCAGAAGCCCAAACCCTCCCAAGCTAAGTCCTTGGAGGTAGCTTATCACCTAAACCTGAAAATGATGTTCCCATAAAGGGTGAGCCACAGCCCAGCAGAAATATACTAAACCAAATATAAGCATTGAATAAAGCAATAGCATACAATAATTGGTTAACCAAGATACGTTTTACTTTTCAACATTATCAATATGGCTCAGAACCTGGCCAAACTTACAACAGTGAACCATATATATATATCAAATTCACATTCTTCCAATACCAACAAACAAATGAGACTCAGGCTCAAATCAAAACACTTCATATTTCCAGTTTGATACACATTTTAGTGTTGTATCAATAAAAACACTTCAATATAAATAAGCACACATAAAAGTGATGCTAATGGAGTCCATCCCCTATCTCCTCCCAAAACAAAATCCGGTTTAGAGGTCCATCCCCTATCTTCCCCTAAACCGTGGAGTACATCCCCTATCTTCCCCTAAACCGTGGAGTACATCCCCTATCTCCTCCCACACAAAACAATGTATGCAAACACATAACATACACAACACACAATCAATACACATAATGTCTGTATTAATTCAACAGTCAAGATTGATGACTTAATCAATGATTAGTTTCAGTTATCCCTAATCCACATGCAGAGTCTACAACCAGCACGACTATCCTCCACCGATAGCCCAAAACAGTTATTTCTAGACTTGGAAATAAATATACCAACAATTCAATAGACGAGTGATTTAAATTAACCAACTACGCCATTTAATCAATGAATTCCCCATTTCCATGAACTAAATATACAAATTAATTTATTAATTCAACTAGGGTTTTTCCCAAAATTATCAAAGTAACCCCAACATATCAATATACCAAAACTTAGAACAAAACCTATAAAATGGAGTAGAAAATCCCTACCTCGAAGAAAAACAACCCACAAGGAGAAGACAGAGATGAATACCCAAACACCAAAGTGCTCCAAATTGCCAAATGTTCAGATTAAATGGAAGCCCTCGACTCAATCTACCCTTTTAATGAAGGATCTAGGGTAGAAACACACTCTAAGTGGATCAAATCTAAGAGAGAAGGTGAGTAGGGAGAGAGAAAAGTCGGACCTAGGGTTTAGAACCAAAAAGAATAAGAAAAGACTGATCAAAACCCGCTGCTGCGTATATAAACTAGACAGGCTCGCTCGAGCGAAGACTTGGTCGCTCGAGCTACCAGACACAGAGAAACTACGCTCGAGCCAAGGAAGCCTTGCTCGAGCCAATAACTCCAAAGCTCGCTCGAGCGAAAGAAAGCTCGATCGAGCGAAGAACTCAAACCCTCAGGTCTGCAATAAGACACACGCTCGAGCGAAGGAACTATTGCTCGAGCGAAGAACGAACTAGCTCGCTCGAGCGAAGAAAAGCTCGCTCGAGCCAAGAATGCAAAGCTACAGGTCCATACTGGACGCCACCCCTCGCTCGAGCGACCAACTCCTCGCTCGAGCGAAGAACCAAAAACCTGGACAGCAACCCTTGGTTTCTAAACCCAACCAACCTGAAACAAACCTGCCCAACACATCCTATAATTTCAAATAAGAAAATAAGGAACAACAACAACAATTATACAATAACAGAACCTACGGAACCCAAGTCCGGATACAATAATCAAATGGGAAAAGACCGGGGTCGCTATAATCACTCAATAGGAATATGTTTAGGTAGAATTTAGTGATGAAAAGTTGTAAAATGTAGTCACGACAATAGGAAAAAGAAATGGTAGGAAAAAGGACAAGATGGTCATTTAGAAAATTTTAGAGTATGACGTCAACAATTCAGGGGACAATTTACAATGAGATTACAAACCTTAGATAGGGAATGTAATTTTTCAAATATAAGGAGGGAATTTGTATTAAACAGAAATCTTAGAAGATGTCAGTGCAATTTATATTGTATATATATGTATATAAAATTTAAATTAAATATAAATGTTTTGTAATAAGTAATTTCATGTTAAATAAGAAATTAAATATAAATTAATATTGAGGCATCAATAAGATAGACAAAAAATAAAATATATAAAAAAGTAATTTGATCCACGCGATGTATACAATTAAGCACATTCTATATTTTTTATTTATTAGTGTATGTATGTGCCTAAAGGTATGGTGTAAATAAAATAAGTGAACAAAAATGAGAAAATTTAAAAAAAAAATAGGGAGGAAAATTAAAAAAAAAGGAAAATAAAAAATAAAAATAAATAAAAAGGAAAGTGAGTAGAAGAGAGAGAGAATGTATGAATGAACAAAAAGAGAAGAAAAGATGGTAAGTGAGTGGGTAGGAGAGAGAATGCATGAGTGAAAAAAAAAAAAAAGTGGGAGAAAAAGAAGGTGGATTGGTGGGGATTAAAGAAATCTTGACCCTGTTTGCACCCATTTTCGTAAAATTCATGTCGATAGGTGGACCAGTTGGGATACAACATGTGGCAAAATCAAGTGAGGGTTCAACAGCTGTGAGAGAGGGTAAGTGATGTGGGAGAGATTGATAAATGTGCATTAAACAATATTGGTGATAAAGCAGTTATTGGCTAAGTCATAGGCTTAGTGGGTGACTTGCAAAAAGAGGAAAGTGCAAGGTGGGAGTCTCTTTTTCTGTCGATGGAAGGTCCAAAAGACTGAGAGGTGTGTGGCATCTTAAAGGGGAAGCAGTTTGACAGGACAAAATGTAGGATTGGAAAGGTTTGACAGCCTAGAAGTCAGGAAGCAGTTACAGCAATTACATAGTAGCAGTTACAGATTGGAGATATCATGGGGGCATGGCAAGGAAGAACTATAAAGGCCAAAAGCTTGCAGAGAGAAAGGACATCATCAACAACATAACAACTTAGCTTTTTCAACCTAGGAGTAGTTCATTGTAATATAGAAGTAGCTTTCTTAGTTTAGGAGTAGTTTCTTCTACTATGATTTGTACTCTGCAACTGGATGAGCCTTGGTGATTTCAATTTGAAATTACTTTTGTTTATCTTATCTACTTTGTTACCATCAGATGATAGAAAAAGTGTGTTATTTCTTCTTATTTATTTTGTTGCCATTGATCCAAAGAAGTCCTCATTCTTTTGAGGCATTCCAACCAAAACCATAATTGCCTGATTGTTCATGTTTAAGTTGTTTAATTTGAATTATTGCTTAGTTGCTGTTGATCCACCCTAACATAATTTTTACTAACAGACCCTAAGATGAATTTGCGAATTAATCTCAGCCATTGACACAACATGTACCTTTTAGACATTTTGACACTTTTTCAAAAACAGTCCTGCTTTATTAGATAAATTTATTTGTATATTGAGATAATTTTTTTTTCCAAATATCATAATAATTAAATTATAATTTTATATATATATAAAATAAGCATTTCTCAAATATAATCCATATAAAATTGGTTATTATAATTGAAATTGAGTTCATGTAGAATTTTATATGTAAATGGAAAAGGCATGCTTATGTGATTTTTTTAGGGAAAAAAAAAAGAGTAAGCCTTTAGAATATAAAAAGTAAGCTTTTAGAAATGGGAGCTTTTTCGATAAATCCATTTTCTAAGAGCTTCATTCCATCCAACCCATATTCTTTTTGACTATTCCATTAGGTCCAATTTGAGATAAGAAGACCAAAATACCCTTTTCATCTACTTATCTTCCATTTAGTTCACATTATTTTCTTATGTTTCAATAAGTCATATGGGTGACATAATTACCAAAATACCCTTAATGTGAATGTTCACACCGTCAATATAAATGTTTATATCGTCAATGTGTAGGGGCCCGACTCATGTCGATCCTCGTGGGTGCCCGGAAAAATTCGAGTCGGGCCGGGCAGGCCCACAAGCCAAAAAAATAGGCCCGACCCGGCCCGTTGATAATATGAATATTCACATTGACAAGTTAACATTCACATTGATAGGAGTGTAAAATTGGCCTGCGGCCCGTGGGCAGCCCAAAACCAGCCCGTCGCCCGGGGCGGGCCCGGGCCGGCCCGTTCACAATATGAATATTCACATTGACATATTAACATTAACATTAACATTGACAAGAGTATAAAATTGGCCCATGACCCGTGGACAGCCCGAAGCCCTGGCCCGGGTCGGGGTGGGCCCGGCCCCAGCCCGTTGACAATGTGAATATTCACATTGACATGTTAACATTCACATTGATAGGAGTGTAAAATTAGCCCGCGGCCTGTGGCCTGCCCAAAACCCGCCTGCGGCTCGTGGGCTGCCCTGGGCGGGCACGGCCCGACCCGTTGATAATGCAAATATTCACATTGACATGTTAACATTCACATTGATAAGAGTATAAAATTAGCCCGCGCCCCGTGACTGCCCGAAACTAGCCCATGGCCTGTGGGCGGCCCGGGGTGGGCCCGGCCCGGCCTATTGACAATGTGAATATTCACATTGACATATTAACATCCACATTGATAAGAGTGTAAACTTGACTCGCGTCCCATGGGCGGCCCGGGGTGAGCCCGGTTCGGACCGTTGACAATGTGAATATTCACATTGACATATTAACATTCACATTGATAGGAGTGTAAAATTGGCCCGTGGCCCGTGGGCGGCCCGAAGCCCGCCTACTGCCCAGGGCAAGCCCGGCCCGACTCGTTGACAATGTGAATATTTACATTGACATATTAACATTAACATTAACATTGATAAGAGTATAAAATTAGCCCGTGACCCGTGGGCAGCCCGAAGCACGGCCTCTGGCCGACGGGGGCCCGGCCCGTTGACAACGTGAATATTCATATTGACATGTTAACATTCACATTGATAAGAGTGTAACATTAGCCCGTGTCCCGTGGCTGCCTAAAACACGCCCACGACCAGTGGGCGGCCCGAGGCGGGCCCAGTCCGGGGGCCGGCCTGTTGACAATGTGAATATTCACATTGACATGCAAACATTCACATTGATAAGAGTGTAAAATTGACTCGCCTCCCATGGGCGGCCCGAAGTCCGTGGGCAGCCCGGGGTGGCCCGGGTTTGGGTCCAGGCCTACCCCGGGCCGCGGGTGAGCTTCGGGCAGCGGACAAGTTACACTCCTATCAATGTTAATGTTAACATGTCAATGTGAATATTTACATTGTCACGGGTCGGGCTAAGCTCGCCTCGGGCGGCGATCAGGCTTCGGGCCGCCCACGGTCTGCGGGCCAATTTTACACTCCTATTAATGTGAATGTTAACATGTCAATGTGAATATTCACATTGCCAACGGGCCGGGCCCGCCCTGGCCCGAGGTCGGGCTTCGGGCTGCCTACGGGTCATGAGCCAATTGTACACTCTTATCAATATGAATGTTAACATGTCAATATGAATATTCACATTGTCAACAGGCCGGGCCGGGCCCGCCACGGGCCGCCCACGGGCCGTGGACGAGTTTCGGGCAGCCACGGGGCGCGGGCTAATTTTACACTCCTATCAATGTGCATGTTAACATATCAATGTGAATATTCACATTGTCACGGGTCGGGCCAAGCCCGCCTCGGGCTGCGGTCGGGCTTCGGGCCGTCCACGGGCTGCGGGCCAATTTTACACTCTTATCAATGTGAATGTTAACATGTCAATGTGAATATTCACATTGTCAACGGGCCGGGCCGCGGGCCGGCTTTTGGCCGTCCATGGGCCGCGGGCTAATTTTATAATCTTATCAATGTGAATGTTAACATGTCAATGTGAATATTCACATTGTCAACGGGCCGGACCGGGCCTGCCCCGGGCTGCTCATGGGCCGCGGGTGGGTTTCGCTCTGCCACGGGACGGGGGCCAATTTTACACTCCTATTAATGTGAATGTTAACATGTCAATGTGAATATTCACATTGTTAACGGGCCGGGCCAGGCCGAGTCGGGCCCGCCCTGGGCTGCTGTCTAATTTTATACTTTTATCAATGTGAATGTTAACATGTCAATGCGAACATTCACATTGTCAACAGGCCGGGTCGGGCCGTGGGCGGGTTTCGGGCAGCTACGAGGCGCGGACTAATTTTACACTCTTATCAATGTGAATGTTAACATGTCAATGTGAATATTCACATTGTCAATAGGCCGGGCCGGGACCGCCCCGGGCTGCGGGCGGGCTTTTGGCCGCCCATGGGCCGCGGCCCAATTTTATACTCTTATCAATGTGAATGTTAACATGTCAATGTGAATATTCACATTGTCAACGGGCCGGACTGGGCCCGCCCCGGGCTGCCCATGGGCCGCGGGCGATTTTCGCGCTGCCACGGGACAGGGGCCAATTTTACACTCCTATTAATGTGAATTTTAACATGTCAATGTGAATATTCACATTGTCAACGGGCCAGGCCCGCCCTGGCTCGCGGGCGGGTTTCGGACCGCCCACGGGCCAATTTACATTCCCACAAATGTGAATTTTAAAATATGAATGTTCACATCATTAAATTGCAAATCGTTGAAAAAATATTTATAAGGGTATCAAAATTAAATATAAGGGCATAAGTGTCCAAGAAAATAGTGTAAATCAAGAAAATGGACTTTATGGAATAAAACTATACATACATGGGACTAAATGGGTTAAAAAATTTCTTCATGGACTTCTTGGATTAAAACACTTCTAAATTGGACTTATCAATAAAAATCCCTATAGAAATATGTCACATAAGAAAGAGAAAAACAATACTTTTATATAAGGTTGTTAAAATCGGAATCCTAGGTAGAATCATTGGGAGGGACTTGTAGATCGGATCGTAGAATTAAAATGAGAATAGTAAGATTCTACTTTCAACGTAAAATAAAACAAAAAAATTATCCATAATGATAATGTAACTTAAATAATTTTAAAATCATTAAAGAAAAATGATAAATTTGATATAATGCATCTTTTATGTCAACATAAATTAGGAGAGATGTTTGGAGAAAGATTTTATAGTCAAATTTCTTATATATTTATAAGATATAAATAATAAGATTTTTTTTTAGTAGGTTCAGAATCGTAATAGAATTTGAATCGTAGTGAGATTCTATATGATTTTATGACTAGGATTGTAGTCACTTTAAAATCCTATTGAATTTAAAATCTTTTTGTGATTCAGATCATTTACCTCAACTAGAATCGGAGGATCCCTACGATCCAGATCAGGATTCTGATAACTATGCTTTTATATATATATATATACTACTGAAAACCTTGCTATGCACGGTATGTGAAAAAATTAATAAAATATTTTTATATAAAATAATATAAATAGTTAGATTTTTGTATGTAAATTATGAAAACAAAAAAGTATTAAAACTTACAATTTAAATTTCACAATTTTATTACAATTTATGCATTAATTTTTAATTTATCACAATTTCAATCATGTAACTTTCAACCCCTTTGTTAGAGTTGTAAACTCGGGTGAGTTCAATCCAAGCAACTCGAGTCAAGCTTGTAATTTTTTAAAAATTAGACAATACAATTTTTTAATTCGGTGAGAACCTATGTAAAATTTAAAATTTTGAATAAATTTGAGTGGACTTGGATAGAAACATCAAATAACTTAAGTAATCGAAACAAAATTGTAAATATAAAATCATTTGCTAATTTATTTTTTTAATAATAAATAAGATCAATTAAAATTTTAATATTAATGAATGAAAGCAAAAAGAATATGCTTAAGTTTTTTCAATAGAATTTTTTTTATTATGTTTAAAAAATACACTTTTTAGAAAGAGATCATCGAATAAGTTGATATTGAAAAAATTACATTTTATATTGGTATAAAATAATTTAAATATAATAAAATTAAATTTCTTACAAAATAAAAGTATATGGATGAACAAAAAGGTAAGAAGAAAATTTAGAATGGTATTCTCATTTGATCTGAAAATAATTCTAGATGACCGATAAATTGTCATCTATAACCCTCATTTTTTTAATAAAAAAGGATATTTAATGAACCATCACTTTTAATAGAAAAATAACATTTATTTATTTATTTTTTAGCAAAAGTCACTTTTTAACCATTTGAGCCCAAAAAAAGTTCATTTTTTATTTTAGTTTGTTTAATTGATAATTGATGAGATTTAAAATAAAAAAAAAAAAAAAGGATTCACCATGTTTCGTAAGTGCTAAAAAAATCTAGATAAATAATAAGAAAAATATTTGAGATTCACAAAAAACACCCACAATTGTATCTACAATAATGTGATATCAAATGTGTCAACTCTTGATTTGCTATACACTCAATGACATCAAACAACTCTCTTGCCACAGCATTGTGGGTGAAAGTGTGAGTACGTAGTATTGCTGGAATAATAAATTATCACGTGTAACTCCTATTTTTTTATTATATAAAAAAATAAGTTTCACCAACCATCACTTTTAATAGAAAAATAATGTTTATTTCTATTTGATTTGGATAAATTACACTTTGCACCCCTACACTTTACACAAAATCTCACTTTAGTCGCTACACATCAAATTATGACATTTAACCCCTTGCACTTTTAGTCAAGTGTCACATTGGCCATTCTGTTAACCGTGAGGCTAACAGAAGTTATCCTTTAGGGAGCTAAATGTCACAATTTTGATGTGTAGGGACTAAAGTGAGATTTTGTGTAAAGTACAAGGGTGCAAAGTGTAATTTATCCTCACATGTTTTTCATGTGACTAACCTCTGTTAACAATGAGGCTAACAGAAGGGTTAAAGTGACACTTGACCAAAAGTGTAGGGGTTAAGTGTCACAATTTGATATGTAAGGGCCAAAATGGGATTTGATGTAAAGTGTAGGGGTGCAAAGTGTAATTTACCCAATTTGATTTTAATAAAAGTCACTTCTTAACTATTTAAGCCAAAAAAAATATTTTTTATTTTAATTTGTTAAATTGGCAATTGAGATAATAAATAAATAAATAAATAAATACCATGTTTGGCAAGTATTAAAAAAATTAGTCATTTTTTAAAATATTTTTGTCATTTGTTAAAAAAATATTAATTTAAAAATTTTATTTTTCAAGTCCTTGTAGTTTAGAAGGATATAACAAAAATTTATAAAATTTAAAACCAAAAATGACAAAAAATAAAAATATAACTTTTAATAGCAATTGATATAATAACATATTGTGATATATCATTATGACATATGTGAATATTGATATCGTTTTAATTGTAGCAACATAATTTAAAGAATAATTTAAATTTAAAATTTTATTTTATAATTTAATAAATGATGCATAAATTAAGGAATGAATATTAATCATATTCCAATTATGGTAACATAATTTAAGGCAGAATCTAAATTTAAAATTTTATTTTAAAAATATAAAATTAATTTATAGACTAATCATATTGTGACACATATTAAAAAAAGTTAAACAAAATCAAAAAAAGGGAAAAAAATAATTATAACTTTCAACTTTAATAAGACGACAACGTTCTGTAATTATAATAATATATAGATATAGATATAGATTAATTAAATAGATTGGCCAATATATATATATATATATAATCTATTTAGTAAATCGAAAAATCAACAATTTTATGATAGAAATTTGAAGAGGATTTTTTTTAAGGTCTCTGGTATTAAATATCTAATATTTTTATAATGTCTAACGTCCCTCAATATCGATCCAGAGAAAATTCGATTTAGAGAATTTCTCTAAACGAATTTTCTCTGGACTTCATAGAGAAATTTTGGTTCACAGAGAATTTCTCTAGTTGAATTTTCTCTGGACTCACAAAGAAATTCTGGTTCAAAGGGCTTCATTATTATTGAGAATTTTTCTGTACTATAAATTTGAATTGTTAAGAATTTCTCTAGACTACAAATCTGTAATTTATTGCAGGGTGTGTAGCACTTGTGTCCTTTAAAGCTTTTGGTAAGTGTATTTGAACATTTATTCTATTTTTGGAATCTTTGGTGTTGTTATGGGTTGGTTTTGGAGGAGTACAATCCGATTTAAACTTGTTGGGTTTGGTTGTTCGCACTTATTCTTGTCAAAAGTTCGTTGGAGACTTAGAAATTTCATTCTAGAGTCGACACTAGCCTTCCTAAGGGTCGACCCTTACCTGTTGGTGAAGTTCTGGAAGTGTTGCTGGAAGATAGGGTAGACACCAGACTAGAAGAGGGTCGACCCTCTTATGTCTGTGTGTTAGTTGTTGGAAGATAGGGTAGACACCAAACTGGGAGAGGGTCGACCCTCTTATGTCTGTGTGTTGGTTGCTGGAAGATAGGGTCGATCCCCTTCTGTCTAAGGGTCGACCCCTGTGTGTTTTTTTCCAGATTTTTGAGGTCCGAATGGGCCCTATAAAGGGGGGTTTTGGGCCTATTATTTTATTTGACCTTAGGGTTTTCCCCACTACTATAAATAGACCCAAACCATTCCTTCTCTCATGATTTTCTTTCTTTTTTTCCTCTCAAACCGTGATCTCTCTTTTCTTTCTCTAAAACTCAACTTTTTCACTTAAATCTCTAGATCTACTCATCTAGAGTGATCTTCTCACCTTGCCTCTTTGAGATACATTGTAGAGCTTCTCGAGGGCTTCATTTTGATCAGAGCAAAACGTTGTTTCTCCTCCGTCGACTTTTGGATTTTTCTTCCTTCTTCCTTTTCTAAGCTTGAGGTAAAGATATTCTACTCTTCTATATGGGTTTTAACATAGATATTGTCATCTTGTATAAACGGTGTGATTTGGGAAGGTTTTTGGTGAATTTTTGGTTGGTTTCTATATATATAAAATAGGGATTTTCTATTTGGGTTCCTTATGGATATGAGAGGTCTTGAACATGTTATGACTTGAGAAGAATTGATGAAATTTGGTCTTAGGTATAATATTTGATAAAGGGAGAGATTTGCCCTAATTTGAATTAAATGAGTTATTTGTATAAATAACGAGATTGACTTGGAAATTATGGAATTGAAGGAACATGTGATTAAATGGTGTAGTTGGATTAATAAATCACTCACTTATGGGAAAAGTTGATAAATTATCTGTTGATAGATTTATTTATCTGTTTATAAATATCTGCTTTGGGCTATCGGTGGAGGATGGCCATGATTGTTGTAGAAATTACAAGATGATTAGGTGAATTGAAACTAATCAATTGGATTATGTCATTGAATATGACGGTTTGATTAAAACATTGAATATGTGATTTAATTGGTCATTGTATATGACAATGTGCTTAAATACATTGTATATGTATCTTTGTTTGGGAGGAGATAGAGGATATACTCCATTGTTTAGGAGGAGATAGGGGATGGACTCCATTGATAATTAAGTTGGCCGGAGTGTCCAGAGTGAAAGTCCCGAAATCTTATATATATTTGGGTGCCAATTCCCTCAGACATAGTTCCGTAAAATGGCAAGAAATGGAAGTGTATGAATAAATGTTTATGATTGAAGTATTGATGAATGAGTTGTAGTCTCATTTTTAATTGTTTAGATGATGATGACCTATGTCCATGAATTGATTTGGATAAGTAAATATAAGTGAATGGAAGTATGGATGTCAATGTTGATTGGTTATGAAAAAGGTGTAAGTTGGTTTTCAAGTGTTAAACATTTATTGGATGCCAATGTTTTAGTTAATTCTCATATACTGTTTAGTATATCTCTACTGGGCTTTGGCTCACCCTACTTGGGACACTATTTTTCAGGTACAGAGGGCATGCCACCTCCAAGGACATAGCTTGGGAGGCTTAGGGATGGAAGACTCCATTTTACATATTTTGTTTGGTGTTAAATGTAAAATTTCAAGCCAATGGCTTTATATGTAAAGAGTTAGAACTCTTCTTTTGTTGTAACCAAGTGTTAACTTGGAAAGCTATAAGCGCTTTGGGCACCTATTTTTGTTGTTTAGAAGTTAAATTACATGCTATAGTTTCAAGATAAATGTTTATGAAAATGTAATGCATGTAATATCTTTTGAAAAGGAAACTCTAATGAATGAAGATATGATGTTTCCCCTATGTTTATGACAATTAGTGAATGGTTGTCTTGTACTTTTTTTGATGGCGTTACAGGGTGCATTCAAAAGGCTTCATTATTATTCAGAAGCAACAGAGAAACAATAATTATAAGCAAACTAAAGAATTTGGGAAAGATGAGAAATGAAGTTGGAAGACGAGAGAAATGCAATTTTCTCTGGTTGATCAATTTTCTTTGGTTGAGTCAAAAAACAATTTTCTCGGGCATGTTTAATGTTCTCTGTGATGTTCAATTTTCTCTGGATTTCTCTGGTTTACAATTTCTCTAGAAGAGAAGAGAGAATTGCAATTTTCTCTGGTTTGATCAATTTTCTCTGGTTGAGTCAAAACACAATTTTCTCTACCTTGAATAATTTTCTCCATGATGTTAGAATCTTGTGACAAAAGGGGATAAAAGAGAAATTTTCAAGTGCATTTTGTTGAGTGATAGAAGTTAGAATCCTATTATTGAAGTAGGATCAGTATTGATTGTGAGTCATTTTTAAAAGATTGTGAATTAGATTGTCATAATGTTGGTATTTATCTCCACAATTGGTTCTAGTTTTCGAGTTGTAGGTTGCATAAATTTGAACTCAAAGAAATTTTAATTTTCTTTGGGTTTAGAATGTCTAGAATTTCTCAATTTTACAGATTTATAGTCCAAAGAAATTCAAATTTTTGTTTCTGAACAATTCACAATTCATTTTGACCAATTTTATCTAGGCTGTAAGACAACAACAAACCAGGGAAATTTGGACAACCACCATTTTCATTTTGAACAATTTTCTCTGGACATTCAGACAACAACAAATCAATGAAAATTGAACAACTACCATTTTCATTTTGACCAATTTTCTCTAGACTGTAAGACATTTAAACAATAACAAACCAAAGAAAATTGAACAACCACCATTTTCATTTTGACCAATTTTCTCTAGACTGTAAGAGAACAACAAATCAGAGAAAATTGAGCAACCACCATTTTCATTTTATCCAGTTTTCTCTAGACATTTAAACAACAACAAGTCAAAGAAAATTGAACAACCACCACTTTCATTTTGATCAATTTTCTCTAGACTGTAAAACATTTAGACAACAACAAACCAGAGAAAATTGAACAACCATCATTTTCATTTTGACCAATTTTCTGTGGACTGTAAGACATTTTCTCTGGACTTTATGCTGGGCAATTAGGATGTGATTCTTCCATTTCAGTGCTTAATTTGCCTCAGTTTTTCCAGTTTATAATGCCAAGAACAACCTATATCCAGACACAACCCAACTAAAGTTTTGCTAGTTTATAATGCCTTAATTTGCTATGGACTGTAAGACATTTTCTCTGGACTTTATGCTGAGCAATTAGGATGTGATTCTATATCTGTGTTAAGGAAAAGAGAGTTTTTAATGAGAAGGTTTGTGAGAGTTTCAAAGTTGAGAAAATTAGTCTATGGTCCTTATCCCATTTTCAGTAATGGATGAAGTCCACAATATTATTTTATGATATCTAAGGTCCCTTAATCCTGACCCTATATATCATAGAGAAATTTGACAAAATGTCGAACGAATCGAGCATGAAAACTTCGGCTTCATCATCATCTCCAACCCTCACCACCACCACAACTGCCACCACCACCATCACCATCATGGTCTTCATCTTTGTCTTTGATAGATTCATACATAGGAAGCTTCATCAGTTTAACTTCCAAATACGAGATTCGGTACGAGGGTGCGCTTTACAGGAAACCCTTTAGCCTTTCTATCATCTCAGATAGACCAAACCATCGCTCGATTCTTCCAACGCTTCTTTCTTCTTTCTCCTCTCTCGTTTCTCTCTAAAATCTCAACCAAGGAAAATACAACTCTATTGAAAAAGATAGAGATAGAGATAGAGATAGATACGAAGTGGTTTCAATCTATTGTCTGTGTCAATGGCGTCGGCGGCAATCTCAGAGAGAGTCCAACTCACGAAGCTCTGTTGGTCGACTTTCAATAATCGAGCCTTTTGCTATAGTCAATTAGAGCTCCACAAGCACGTCATCAAGAACTACGATAAAGCACTACTGCTCTACCCCAAGCATCTTTAAGCTTACATTCTTAAAGGTTTTTTAGTCATATATTCAACTTTTGTGTTATATGTAGCTATTCAATTTTTTTTTTTTTTTATTCCATTGAATTATTAGTGGTGCCCCTGGTGAGCAAAGCAAATTTTAACTTACGGGTTGGTTTTTATGAGGCAAGAAACAATTTTTTGGCGTTTTGTATGGAGACATCCTATCCTACTTGTGCCATTTACGAATTCATTTATGTGGGCATGGCATTACAAACTAGCAAAACTTTAGTTGGGTCTTGTCTGGATATAGGTTGTTCTTAACTGGCAAAATTGAGGCAAATTAAGCACTGAAATGGAAGAATCATATCCTAATTGCCCAACAAAAAGTCCAGAGAAAATGCCTTACAGTCCACAGGAAATTGGTTAAAATGAAAATGATGGTTGTTCAATTTTCTTTGGTTTGTTGTTGTCTAAATATTTTACAGTCCAGAGAAAATTGGTCAAAATGAAAATGGTGGTTGTTCAATTTTCTTTGATTCGTTGTTGTTTAAATGTCTAGAGAAAATTGGTTAAAATGGAAATGGTGGTTGTTCAATTTTCTCTGATTTGTTGTTGTCTTACAGTCTAGAGAAAATTTGTCAAAATGAAAATGGCGATTGTTCAATTTTCTTTGGTTTGTTATTGTTTAAATGTCTTACAGTCTAGAGAAAATTGGTCAAAATGAAAATGGTGGTTGTTCAATTTTCTCTAGTTTGTTGTTGTCTGAATGTCCAAAGAAAATTGGTCAAAATAAAAATGGTGGTTGTTTAAATTTCCCTGGTTTGTTGTTGTCTTACAGTCTAGAGAAAATTGGTCAAAATGAATTGTGAATTGTTCAGAAGCAAAAATATGAATTTCTCTGGACTATAAATCTGTAAAATTGAAAAATTCTGGACATTCCAAACCCAAAGAAAATTGAAATTTCTTTGAGTTCAAATTTGTGCAATCTACAACTCGAAAACTAGTACCAATTGCGGAGTTAAATACCAATATTATGACAATCTAATTCACAATCTTTTAAAAATGACTCACAACTAATACTGATCCTACTTCAATAACAGGATTCTGACTTCTATCACTCAATAAAATGCACTTGAAAATTTCTCTTTTGTCGCCTTTTGTCACAGGATTCTAAAATCTTAGAGAAAATTATCCAAGGTAGAGAAAATTGTGTTTTGACTGAACCAAAGAAAATTGATCAAACTAGAGAAAATTGCAATTCTCTCTTTTCTTCCAGAGAAATTCTAAACCAGAGAAATGCAGAGAAAATTGAACATCACAGAGAAAATTAAACATGCCAGAGAAAATTATTTTTTAACTTAACTAGAGAAAATTGATCAAACCAGAGAAAATTGCATTTCTCTTTTGTCTTTCAACTTCATTCCTTATCTTTCTCAAATTCTCAAGTTTGCTTATAATTATTGTTTCTCTGTTGCTTCTGAATAATAATGAAGCCTTTGTGAATGCACCCTGCAATAAATTATAAATTTATAGTCTAGAGAAATTCTCAATAACAATGAAGCTTTGTGAACCAGAATTTTTTTGTGAGGTCTAGAAAAAATTCAACTAGAGAAATTATCTGTGAACTAGAATTTCTCTGTGAAGTCTAGAGAAAATTTGTTCAGAGAAATTCTCTAGATCAAATTTTCTCTGAATCAATATTGAGAGACCTTAGACATTATAAAAATATTAGATATCCTTGATGCTATAAAATCTTAATATTAGGACCTTAAAAAAAAAAACCCCGAAATATTTTTATAAAATTTAAAATTTAAAAACATAAATAAATTTCATATGATATTATATTTTTTAAGGTATAAATAATTTTTAAAATTTTTATAAAAAAATAATATTTATTTTTATCAAATTAATTTGTAATTTTTTTTTTTAAAAAAAATTATCAATTCTTAAAATCAATAGTGATGCTACATGCACTAATTAATATACTAACACTAATTATAATGTTATTATTGACCCTACTCACTAATCACATTACAAATATCAAAATTTTTTTAAATTATACAATATGGTTGATTAATATACTAGTTAGTACACATTTTAGTATTTATTCAAACCAAAACCAAGATAGCATTATTCAAACCAAAACTGAAAGGAGCAAGAATTTATCAACAATGATTCATCCCACTAAAACCATCATCACTAATAACACTAAATGTATTAAAAAAGTAAAAAAAAAAATAATACAACTACATGATCAAAACATCACATCATTAATGACGAGACCCACCACCACCTAATTAGTGGGAGCACTAATTAGTGCTCCCAAGCATTTTTCAGAATTTATTTGCTACACAGTTCAGTACCTACTACTCTCTCGCTCTCTCTCTCTCCTTGCACGCACAGGGCTGAGCTTGAAGAAGATGTCAAGCAGAAGAAGAAGAATTTCTATTTCTTTCATTATTGGACCAAGAATAGCTTACTACAATCATTGGCTATTAAAACGTACTTCCACATCTCCATCCCTATTTGTTCTGTTTCGTTCTTTCTCTAACACCACCAAAAACCCTACTTCTCCTCCTCAAGGACGGAACCTAAACCTAAAGCCTTACCCAAACAACCATGCAATTTGGGTCCCAATCATCTTCATTCTGCTTTAATTTCCTTCAATCGCATGCTCCGAATGCGACCTTTGCTCCCAATTTCTCAATTCAACAAAGCTTTAGGCTCTATTTTGAAAATGGGTCATTACGCCACTGCTCTTTCTCTTATTCAGAACAAGTTGCAACAGTTCCAAGTTCAGGTCAATATCTGCACCTTCTGCATTGCTATTAACTGTTACTGCCACCTTAATCGAGTGATTTTGGGTTGTCTCTTTTGGGGACCCTCTTCAAACGTGGTTATACACCTGATGTAACTACCTTCACAACTCTGATTAATGGACTTATTTTGCAAGATAAAACTCCTCAAGCTGTGGAGTTATTTAAGAAATTAATGAGAACTAGAGAAATTGAACCCGACGTGGTTATGTATGGAACCATTGTCAATGGGCTCTGCAGAACGGGGAACACTATCAGGGCTGTTAGTTTGCTTAGGATAATGGAAGAGGGAAGTTGTAAACCTAACACCGCAGTGTATAGCACGATCATTGACAGTCTTTGCAAGGATAGAATGGTGGATGATGCTCTCAAACTCTTTTCTACAATGGATGAAAAGGGTATTTTCCCAAATGTTGTCACTTATACTTCTTTGATTCATGGCCTATGTAATTTTGGCCGGTGGAAGGAGGCTACCAGAATGTTTAGAGAAATGTTGGATAGTGGTATTGCTCCAGATGTTCATATGTATAGTGTGTTGCTGGATGGATGTACCAAGGAAGGGAAGATGAAAGAGGCAGAAGGGGTACTTGAAGTCATGATAAAAAGAAATGTGGATCCTACTGTAGTCACATACAATGCTTTAATGGATGGATATTGTTTGCAAGGCCAAATGGATGAAGCAATTAGAGTGTTCAATACCATGGTGGCCCAATGTTTTTAGCTATAACATTCTAATCAATGGATATTGCAAGAAAATGAAAATAGATGAGGCCATGCATCTCTTTCGAGAATTGCCTCGAAGGGGGTTGAAACCTGACAATGGAACTTACAGTGCTATGTTACGGGGTTTGTTTCAAACAGGTAGATGTGGAGCTGCTCAAAAGCTTTTAAATGATATGCAAACTGCAAGCATAATTCCAGATTCTCAAACTTATGGTATCTTATTGGATGGGTTGTGCAAAAATGGGCACATTTCTGAAGCACTGTCATTATTCCAAACGATGGAAAGCAACAATTTACATCTTAATGTTGTTATGTACAATATTCTCATTGATGCATTCTGCAAGGATAAAAAGCTTGATACTACAAGGGCCCTTTTCAATAACCTTTCTTCCAAGGGATTACAACCTGATGTTAAGACATACTACGATGATACAAGGTTTTTGTGAAGAAGGCCTACTGCGTGAAGCTAAAGAGTTGTTTGTTAAAATGGAACATAATGGTTGTTTGCCAAATGATGTCACTTACAACACTATTATCCGAGGATTTATTGGACAACACAAGTCCTATGAGGTATTAATACTGGTTGAGGAAATGGTTCAAAGGGGTTTTTCAGCAGATGCATCCAATTCTTCCTTGGTCATAGATATACTTTCAACTAAAGGACAAGATCCTGCTCTCCAAGAAGTGATAAAGAAGTTCATGCCCAAAGATAGTCATGAAATCCAAGAGATTGAGTAAAGTGCCTAAGCTGTGAAGGTAAAGCTACACACATATTATAACATATATTATTAGGTGAAGCTCCCTTTGTTTTTGTTTTTTTTTTGGCTATATATTGGCATGGGCTTATACTTCTCCATCAACTATTTTGAACTTGTTGCTACATGACTTTGCAACATTATTTTCACATGTAGATTCTTGTAGACTATTTGTTACCTCTCTCTCTGCAGTATTTTAAGTCACATTTTACAAATTCAAGTAGATTCTTTTTCAGTCCCCTGAATTATGTAGAAGTGGTCATTTCTTAGGGATTTAGGACAAATGACAGCCAGTGGTAATTTTGGAGATTTCTTTCTTAGGTATGTGGTCATCAACTAGTTCACTGAAGGAGAATTTATGGTATTAGTAGTGTAAATGATTAAATATCTCTGAATGTGGTGTTAGAAGAGGCATAACTGTTGTAGTATGCTAAATTAGTTACAAATTACAATAATGGTTGGTCTTTGTGCTCTATGAGATTTATACAAAGCTTGAGAGGCTTTACATCATACATAAGATTGTCATTGTTAAATGGAAGGAAAATAAATAAATAAATAAAAAGATCATTGAATGAACCATTCAGAAGTTGATACTTTTCCCAGTAGTGGGTGAGGCAATTCTTGCCTTGTTCGAATGCCTATTGTTGATTTATAATTTCCATTTATGTATCTTGTGCATAATGCCTCATAATTCTTTCACCTCGTCAAAATTTTTGATTCCCCTCTTTTGAAGGTTCGTATCGCTGCTGTCGCTCTAAGCAACCCCACTCACATATCTCGGTGCTGACATAATTCAATGGCAACAGAAAATTCTTGTTGAATTGACAAGTGTTCCTTTTCTTCTAAGCTATTTCAAATACGATATTATTTTTATATTATTCTATGGGTATTTATTAGCACACTATATATTCTTGTGTTGATTGTGATGACTATCAGAAGTTCATTCATGTTTTTGCTCCAATTAAAGGTCATGTATTGGTAAAGGGCAATGGTAGAGGGCCACAATTTTTGTGGCTCAAATGGCTCAAAATTGCCAAAACGACGTCGTTTTGAGCACAAAATATGCCAAAACGACGTCGTTTTGACAGTTTTGAGCCATTTGAGCCACACAAATTGTGGCTCTCAAACATTATTCATTGGTAAATGGTAATTGACTTGATCAAATAGAGTATCAGCGTGCTCTACAAAGCTAAAGCAAACGGGCCCTTAAGGATCAGGTTTGGACTCATCGATCTAGTTTTAATTTGCACCCCCATTCTGATAATGGTGCAGGGACTTCGTTAAAGGACCCAGGTGCTGATTATGGAGATTATTCAAATCCTTGATGGAGTTTTAAAGGCTGTATCATCTTGGATTGGGAAGGATTCCTCGTGGAATCTAGGAATTTGTGAAGTACCTGCAACTGCAGGAGCTTGATCTTTGCTGTTTGTTTCCTCATACAAGGCAAGTGTCTAAGCTTAATTCCTCATCATTACATCCCAATGGTAGCAGCCTTTTTCAGCACCACACGCATCAAATTATTCTTATTTTTATTTGAGTAAATTTCACATACACTAACCTCCCTTGAGGTTTCTGAAAATTTCAAATTCGGCTTTTGTGATTTTTAAATGACTTATGACACTGTTGTGTTAATGGAAAGCATTTTTTTTATAACTATTTTGCTTGTAGACATAATGTTATATAAAATTCATTTTTATCGTCAAATTCAATAAATTTTGAGAAGACAAATATGCCTTGAATGTCTCACTCAATTTATCAGCCAAAGCCATCCATCACAAACTCGGAAAAGCTTTGTTTCATCTATTTGTTTGAATTCCTAAATCTATATGTATGTGTACATAGATATATATTTGAAACTATAGTATGAGTCTTGTTTTGTTATAGTTTGATGGATATCTTGTAAATTCATTAGTTACTAAATTTTCAACTTTCAGCTACAGTTTGAAAAATTCGTCACAGAAAAGTGTCACTATTGTAAGTTTTTGCGACAATTTATAAAACCGTGACAAAAAAACACTAATTGTCAATTTTTAGTGTCGTGCAAAAAATTGTCATAAAAAATTATTTTTAGCAACGATTTTTAGATGTAATTTTACAGTTTTAATTTTAAGAAACTTCTGTTTTAAAAGTGAATGTTATAATTGTCAATAATATTATGTTACTAATGCCTGCATTTAGGAAATGATTTATACTTTTTATATGATTCGTTACATCAATTAAAGGTATATTCTTCTATTTGCAAAACTTATTTTAAAACCTTTAATTTTTAAAATAAATGTAAACCATCAATATTAGAAAGAATAGTGCAAGAGTAACCACATTTGGGTACCATCTATTGTGACACCTCGCAGGGTACCATCTATTGTGACACCTCACATGACACTAATTAAGCATCTGATGGGTCCCATCTTTCATTTAGAAAGCACCATTACTAATATTTTGTAGAGTTCATCACATGATATGGTTAATGTGTGAGGTGTCATTACTATAACATTACTATATGTGATCATTAATGTGGTGACCACATTACTATATCAAAAAGAGTAATGTTCAGGATGACATTCGAGGTTAAGACAATATTTTTTCAAATTATCATCATTTAGTGATTTACTTTTTGAAGTTATATAGAAAACCAAAAATATCCGTATATTTGCAATTGCGAAAACTACTCCTATCTCATTACTTCGAGTTTATCAATTTTATTTCAACTGCTGATTTTGTTTTGATGTGTACACTGTATAAAATGTATATAAAAAAATAGGGCTTTTTTTTTACTCGGGGCCTTGGTCAAGCATGTAAGTTGCTTTAGGGTTGAGGTGCTATAGTGTTTTTTCTTCTCTGATTAGTTGTTGTAAATGCAACACAACACCCAAAAAATATACATATACACATATATGCTTAACCCCTTAAACAATACCAATCAATAACTCCTTGTTCTATGCATTCTTCTCTGGAATCCTCATTGAAATTTTTTCAGCCATTGGTTGTTAGAATATATGTTAGGATCATTCTAATATTTGTTTCTTTATTTAGATTTTATTTTGATTCCTTAATTAGTGCCTTAGGACTTGCTTATTCTATTAGCTGTTATTTCCTTATTTTCTTATTTTCTTATTTTGTGCCTCCAAGGCTTCCATTGTAAGCTACCTATTATCAATATAAAAGGAAGCGATTGTCTAATCATTCTCTAAGTTAGTTTTCTCTCAGCCAAAACCCTAAACCCATCACCCACACAGCCACCCACCACCATCAATACACCACCCGACCACCACCCGTCAATACTTAACCTGTTCCAGACCCTATCGGCTCCAGCAGAAGGCCTCCAGCTGCTGTTCCAGACCTATTGAGCTCTTCCAACATTTCTCTAGGTGGTTTCGGACCAGCCGACACCCATCCTAAGGTTTTTTCGGTTCAAACCGACAGCCTTCTGGGTATCTTCAGGCTTCTTCCATGGTCTGGTAGCTGCTTTGGACTTCCCTCTGGTCTTCTCCTATGTGTTTCGAACTCTCTGCGATAACGTCTAAGTGTTTCTTGACATCATATATCCTGATAACACTCTTTGGTTCATCCTCTTTATTACTACTGTGTTATTTTTCATTGTGGTTGAACCTAAGACTACTATTTTGATTGAAGTTTTACCTTTTTTTTTTTACCATTTTATTTATTGTTTGGAGTGGTAAATGACCCCATTAATCTAAGTGTTATGCTCCCATAGTAGTTTGTGTTTGAGATTGCTTGCCCATTCCATTCCCTCTTTCCATTATTGTGATTAGTGCTGTGTTTTTGGTTAAGATAGTAGCATAAACATGGCTGACCCATCTAGTGAATCCACTACTTCTCACCCATTCAAAGGGGAGAGTCCTATTCTAGTTATAACTACTATTTCTAAGAACCTGAACCCTAGCCTCAAAATCACGACCTCTCCTCTCTGTTTAATGGTCAGAATTACCTTGCATGGTCTCAGTGTCTTGACACTTTTTCTGAAGAGTAGGGGGAAGATGAGATATGTTGATGGGTGAATTCAAGCACAAGATATTATTGATCCTGGCTATGATCAATGGGAGATTACCAAGTCTTTGATCATGGGGTGGCTCATTTATTCCATAGTCCCTGAGATTGGTGAATGTTATTTATCCATAGAGACTGCCCAGGATGTTTGGGAGCCAGTAGCTGTTACATGTTCCCGGAAGGGGAATTTTTCTCAGTCATTTGAGTTTTGCCAGTCTATTGAGCACTCAGTATAGGGGGAGCAAACAGTTCTTCAATAGTACACCTTTCTGACTAATGGTTGGAAACGGCTAGATCATCTCTTGGATTACAAGCCTATTTGCACAGTTGACTCAGTTGGTTACCGGAAGTTTGTTGCTCAGGAGAGAGTCTTCAAGTTCCTGGAAGGCCTCAATGTGGAGTTTGACCCGGTCCGGAGTCGTGTCCTTGGCATGGATGTTCTTCCATCTCTTCAGGAGGCCTTTGCTTATGTCCAGAATGAAGAGAGTCATCGTTGTGCTATGTTACCACCGACTTCTATAGACCGTTCAGCATTACTTTTTGCACCTTCTCGGGATAGGACTGGTTTGTCACTTCCTTCTTCTCATCCTTCCAGGAAGGATAATTTATTCTGTGATTACTGTTGCTAGCCAAGGCATACCCGTGAGACTTGTTGGAAGCTTCATGGGACTCCATCAGGGGGTCGAGGAGATCGCTCTGGTCGTAGAGGCGGGCATTCTAGTCAGTCGAGAGGACGTGGGTCTCACTCTCATGCTCATCAGTCTAGTGCGTAGAGACACATGATTTAGCTCTGGTCATGCAGACTTCTGATCTCGTCTCTGGTATGTCATCTTTTTGAGTTTGAAGATGCTCTGTGCAATCTGCTTGATTGTCGGTCTCCTATTCCTCAAGGTGCATCTTTTGCTTCTCTTTCGTTTGCCCGTTCAGGTAACTTAGCTTCATCTTCTAGTGCCTTTTCATCCCATAAGGCCTTGCCATGGATTATTGATTCTGGTGTCTCAGATCATATGTCTAGGTCTTCTGATCTCTTCTTAGACTATACACCAGCCTCTGGTCAGGATAGAGTTAGGATTGCTGATGATACTATTTCTTGTCTCCGGAAAAGGCTTAGTCCATACCACCCCTTCTTTGCCTTTGTCTTTTGTTTTACATGTTCCTAATTTTTTTGTTAACCTATTGTCATTAAGTCATCTTACTAGAGATTTGAATTGTAGTGTAACTTTTTTCGTTGATTCTTGTTTTTTTCAAGACCTTATCACGAAGAAGACGATTGGCAGTGGTAGAATAGAAAATGGTCTCTATATCCTAGATCAGACTGACCAGTAGGCTCATCGTTCCATCTAGTCTCCATCTACCAAGAAAGATTTTTGGTTGTGGCATCGACGTCTAGGACATCCACCTTTTTTATTAC
The DNA here is from genome assembly GCF_055761805.1 of Camellia sinensis. Taxonomy (NCBI): domain Eukaryota; kingdom Viridiplantae; phylum Streptophyta; class Magnoliopsida; order Ericales; family Theaceae; genus Camellia; species Camellia sinensis. The sequence goes on from NC_138970.1 coordinate 61,050,434, forward strand.
TTAGACATTTATTTTCTTTTGTTTTTATCAAAAATAAAGTCTTTGAGTTTTATTGTGAGTCCTGCCTACTTGGCAAACAACATTGAGCCTCTTTTGCTCCTAGTAATAATAAAAGTTCAGTTCTTTTTTGTTTATTCAAATGTTTGGGGTCCCTCTTGTGTAATGTCGATGAAAGGTTATTGATGGTTTGTTACTTTTATAGATGGTTGCTCTTGTGCTACTTGGGTGTACCTCATGAAAGAAAAAAGATAGCTATTATGGTGAAGCTTCTTTCTGGTACCTTGTTTCGTCCCTCGTTTTCTTTTCTTTTTTTTGTTGATTTATTTGGTATACAATGTTGTACTCCTTAGAAGAGTATCCCGAGAATTACGGGCAGTTCACTCAAATGTGTGTAGATCGCTTTTTGACGTGGCAAATAGGACTGTGGAAAGAGAGCCAGCGGTCAGCTCTGGCGAAGTTTGTTCCGATGTACGAGGAGCAGAGGGCAAATATATCAAAGCTAAGGTGTCTGAATATAAGGGTTAGCAGAGGTAAGAGAATCTGCAGAATTTGTAGGATAAAAGATTTGGAGTGTTTTATAAAAAATGGAAGGAATAGGAAGCAGCCAGTATCAGACCCCCTTGCGTACCGAATGTCAAGGACACTGGCGGTAAGTGGATATAAGCGGAGTTACGGTGGTCGTGCACCTTTTAAGGCGGCGTATGTTTGCCGACGGTACGTTCAGAATATTCCGCGTTATATTAAGAAGACTAAGAGTGGAGTAAGGAAGTTGCAGCTGTACGACGAACAATTAAGGAACGTTAAATTTGATAATAAAGGTGTGGCGAGATTGCTTAATGATATTGAGTTGGGTAATAAGAGATGTGACCGTCAATCAGACAAGATCGTGGTTAAGGGTATAAAATTAATTGGGAATGTTCAATTGGGACAAGATGCCAAAGACGAAGCTGTGGTCCACCACATATTGTTTTTCATCATAAGTGATAATAGTCCGTCAGATTCCGTTCCCACACCTGACAAGATATTTATTGGAGTTGGCGAAGGTAATCCTGAGACCTGGATTGTTGATCCTGACTAGTCCGACCGGTTTCGGATGCTAAAGAAAATGAGATTCAAGCTCGTTGGTGGCAAAGACAAAGAGTACGTTCGTCACGGGATAGAAGTTGTGGACCGGTTCTTCCCAGTTGATGTTTGGATGGACTACAAAGATACGCTGTTGAGAAATGTTGGAAGTATTCAAAAGGGTACCATATATTTAGTAGCTACTACTGTTAGTGGAAAAGAATGCAAAATTACTTTAAGGAGTCAAATATATTTTAAAACTGTTTAAAATTGTATTTTCTAAGTCTATTTTTATTTCTAATGTTCAGGTTAATGGAGGTGGACGATATAAAAAATGGTGTTGTTGAAGGTGTTTCAGCAAGTGATTTCAGTTGTATTGAACTTGCGTTTTCTAATTTATTTTCTCAATTGAGGTTAAGATACTAACAAAAAAGTATTAAGATTGATAAAATATTGATAAAATATTCCCCCCTTTGCGCACCCAATGCCAGTGGATTGGTTAGAATAAATGTTTATGATCGGAGGTTAGACGGTAATGACAGTCTGTAGGCGTGGCTTATTTTCCCAATGGATTGTCAATGCGAGTTAGTCTATTATGGGAATGGTTATTGTTCAATTAACGACAAACAGGTGCCATGGATGGTGAAGTATCGACTTGAAAATTCGAATATTAAAAGGGGGATACATATTGTAAAATGAAGGGGTATCTGAAATATTCTACGAGTGACATGCCAGAAGATTCGCAAATGATGGCCCTCTCTATTGTTGTGTTATCTAAAAAATATACTAATGATAATGTTGATGTTTGGCATTGTCCTCCAACGAAGGCCATTCCGATTTTGACACGGACCAAGTCTGTTGGTTTACCGGAGAGGCGAAGAGATTTATTGTTAGAAGGTTTTGGGGAAAGTGGTTCAGTTATTCATGAACGCAAAGGTCGTCTGAGTTTGTCAGAGATTGATGTACGCAAAGGTGGTGATGACACTAGTGATGTTGATCCTGGTCTGTCGATTTCAGAGGCTGGTGTTAGCAAAGAGAACCTCTAGCAAAGAACAACTCTTAGAACGTCAAAAAGCGATCTACACACATTTGAGTGAACTGCCCGTAATTTTCGGGATACTCTTCTAAGGAGTACAACATTATATACCAAATACATCAACAAAACAAACAAAAAGAAAAAGAGGGACGAAACAAGGTACCAGAAAGTAACTTCACCACAATAGCTATCCCACTGCAAAAGCATATTCCTCTCTGCCATAAAATATTTTTTGGTACCAAATATATAGCAAAACTGGCCCGTGTGTAAGGACGAAGATTTCTCATTCAAAATAATTCAAACACATTTATTTTCCCGCCTTTGCTTTATGTTTATCATTCTGACAACATCTTATCTTTACAATCACGTAAACCACCAGAAAAGCGACACGTGTATAGCACTATTTGGCAAAGGAATCAAAAGTACTCATATCACTCACACCTGAGCCCGGGTGTGACTTCCTTTTAACCACATCCATACACGTGTCCATAAGTACATCAATGGACGGCCCAGATCAGCGGGACGGGTGGCGCTGGTAATATTAATACAGCGCCCCCTAGTCACACCACTCACACCATTCAGACTAGGTTTTTTAACTAATAGGGAGGCCTTGTATGGCTGGTGTGAGTTCACTGTTTACCATTACAAAATGGCTCACCAAGCCTCTTTCCGTTTTTATGTCAAGAATGTTTTCCTTACCTATCCACAATGTCCATGCCCGAAAGAACAACTCTTAGAACTCCTCCAATCCCTTCTCCAACTAGCCTATCAGCCATACTACATATTTGTCGCAAGAGAGCTCCACGAAGACGGAAACCCTCACCTCCATGCCATGGTTCAATGCACGAAGAAGATCCAAACCTCCAACCCGAGATTTTTCGATCTCACTGGAACCAATGGCAGAATCTATCATCCAAATATAGAAAAACTCCACTCGCCAACAACAAGTCGACAGTATATACAGAAAGGGGGCGAGTTCGTCGAATGGGGAGAATTTCATCTAAGGGGAAAAGTCCTTCGAAAAACAGAGACGAACTCTGGAGGGGAATACTTGGAGAAGCAGAAACGGAGGAACAATTCTTTGCACTCTGTAAAGAAAGATGTCCCACCGATTACGTCACAAAATATCCCAAATTAAAAACATTTTCGAGGGATCATTACAAAAGAGAGAGGCCGCTATATACTAGCCCTTTTAATTCATTTCCTTTCTTTAACGAAGAAATAAAAAAATAGGCAGAAGATAATATTTTGTTTGTAAGTCGAAATTTCATTTAGTACGAGTTATGTCAAAATTGTTGTCTCTCCGTTTGGAGGGAAGACGACTTCCTTAGATTAGGGATACACAAAAATAATATCAACAATTTATATATTGACGAAGAACTCTCCTCTTCTGATAACAGGAGCCAGAACAAAGGCCCATCCGCCCAATCTCCTTCTACCTCGAAGGACCCTCAAGAACAGGCAAAACTGCCTGGGCCAGAAGCCTTGGACGACACAATTACTTCTCCGGCAGAATAAGCTTCAAGGACTACGACCAAGACGTCATCTACAATGTCATAGACGACATCAAATACTCGACAGTCCCTACCGAATTAATGAAGAATTTAGTAGGCTGCCAGAGAGATTTTCATGTATTTGTTAAGTTCCAACCAGATCTCACTATTAGAGAAGGAATTCCTTGTATTATATTAACTAATGGGGACAGTAGTTGATTAGATGCAATGTCCCCAAAAATGAAAGAATGGTTTGATGTTAATGTGTTTTCTCTGTGTTTCAAAACTTCCATAAGATGGTTAGTACCTAATTTGGGGTAGTTGTCAAAGTATTGCGTTCTGATAATGAGGGATGAGTACATTGATTATAGGTTGGCAAAATATTTTTCCACTCATGGCATTATCCATCAAATATCTTGCACTAACACTCCTCAACAGAATGGGGTTGCCAAGCGCAAGAATCGTTATCTGCTTGATATGGCTTGTTGTATGTGCTTTTCTATGGGTGTACCTCTGGCCTATTGGGCCGAGGTTGTTCTCACTGCTGCATATCTCATTAACCATCTTCTTACACAAGTTTTACAAAAAAGGGTACCTCTTCAAATTCTCTTAGATTCTGAGTCTCTGTTTTCCATTCCTCTAAAAATCTTTGGCTGTGTGTTTTGTTCACAATCATTTTCCTTCTCGGGATAAGTTGGATTCTCATTCTCTTAAGTGTGTGTTCTTAGGTTATTCTCCTACTCAAAAGGGGTACAAATGTTATCATCCTCCCTCTCGTAAATGGTTTGTGTCCATGGATATCACTTTCTTTGAGTCTTAATCCTATTTCTTGTCCCGTCCAGTGTCCTAGTCATCTCTTCAGGGGGAGTCTTGAAGTAAAGAGAGTCTTGTTGCTTCTATTATTCTTGACCCAATCTCGCCACCAGCGGTACTTGTTCTTGCTCTTATTGTTCTTGGCCCAGTACCTCCTCCAGTGGTACCTATTACTAGCAATACAGAATCCGATGTTGCCAATAACAGAGAAGGGCAAGTCTATGTCAGGGATAAAGAAAGGTAGAAAGTTACTTGGATACAAGAAACCATTTCTGATCAATCACTACCATCTCCTTCTCTTGATGAAGGTCTAGGTAACCCTGAAACTCTAGATATTACTACCTTTGAGTCTGAGCCTACTGATCTTGATATACCCATTGCCAAGAGAAAGGGTGTGAGATCTTGTATTCATCATCCTATTTCTAATTTTGTGTCTTATTCTCATTTGTCCTCTTCATATAAAGCCTTTGTGTTAAAAATTTCCTCTGTTAGTATACCTAATCATTTTAAAGATGCTCGTACTATTCCTGACCTGAGTGGAAACTGGCCATGGTGGAGGAAATGAAAGCACTTCATAAAAATGGCACTTGGGATTTGACTGAGTTACCTAAGGGCAAACGAACTGTGGGATGCAAATGGGTGTATACTGTGAAGCACAAGGCAGATGGTTCGATTGAGTGGTATAAGGCTCGACTTGTGGCAAAGGATTTCACTCAGACCTATGGGGTGGATTACCAAGAGACATTTGCTCATGTTGCAAAGATGAATTTAGTCAGAGTATTTCCCTCTCTAGCAGCTAATTTGGATTGGCCACTTCCTCAGTTTGATGTGAAGAATGCTTTCCTACATGGTGACCTAGAAGAGGAGGTGTATATGAACATTCCTCTCGGCTTTGAAACTTTTCAAACTAAGGGTAAGGTGTGTTGACTTCGGAAGTCATTATATGGCCTCAAACAACCCCCTAGGGCTTGGTTTGAGAGATTCACTCAAGCAATGCTAAAATATGGCTTCAAACAGTGTCAGGCTGATCATACTTTGTTTGTTAAACATTCCTTTCATGATAAGGCTACAACTCTCATTGTATATGTGGATGACATAGTACTTACAGGAGATGATCTTGAGGAAATCCCTTTGTTGAAGCAGTATTTGGCCTGTGAGTTTGAAATCAAAGACTTGGGAAACTTGAAGTACTTTCTGGAGATTGAAGTGGCTAGGTCCAAAGATGGGATTTTCATTTGTCAGAGAAAATATGTCCTTGACTTGTTAAAGGAAACAGGGATGCTTGGAAGTAAAGCCTGTGACACACCACTAGAACCTAATCAGAAATTTTGTGATGATAGTGAGGGAGCAGCCGTTGATAGGGGGAGTTATCAGAGACTAGTGGGTAAGCTTATTTACTTATCCCATTCTCATCCTGATATTGTTGTTGCCGTTAATGTGGTTAGCTAGTTTATGCATGCTCCTCATGAAATACATTTGGCGGCAGTTATGAGAATTTTGAAATACTTGAAATCTTGTCCTAAAAAAGGTCTTTATTTTTCCAAGTATGATCATCTTAGTGTGGAAGCTTATACGGATATTGATTGGGCAGGATCAGTAACTGATAAGAGGTTCACTTCAGGGTATTATACCTTTGTTGGAGGCAATTTGGTTACTTGGACAAGTAAGAAACAGAATGTAGTTGCCAGGTCTAGTGCAGAAGTTGAGTTTAGAGCTATGGCACAAGGTGTGTGTGAGCTCTTCTGGATCAAGTTGTTATTGCGTGATCTGGGAATTGACCATAAAGACTCCATGCGGCTATATTGTGATAATAAGGCTACCATCAACATAGCTCACAATCCGGTTCAACATAACAGAACAAAGCATGTTGAGATTGATCGTCACTTCATCAAAGAGAAGCTCACAAGTGGCATAATATGTACTGCATTTTGAAGTCTGGTGAGCAACTTGCAGATATCCTCACCAAGGGAGTTGGAAGTAAACCATTTCATGATATTCTTAGCAAGCTGGGCATGCGAGATATCTTTGTACCAGCTTGAGAGGGAGTGTTAGAATATATGTTGAGATCATTCTATTATTTGTTTTGTTATTTAGATTATATTTTGATTTCTTAATTAGTGCCTTAGGACTTTCTTATTCTTTTATCTGTTATTTTTTTATTCTGTTATTTCCTTATTTTGTGCCTCCAAGGCTTCCATTGTAAGCTACCTATTATCAATATAAAGGGAGGGGGGGGAGGGATTGTCTAATCATTCTCTAAGTTTTCTCTCAAACAAACATTGGTCACTAATCACTTATCAGTGAGGCCAATTATCTCAATAGCAAAGATGGACACCCCTCTTGTCTAAGATAGCAAGTTACCAATATCAAAGAAAGATTGAAGTGAAGGTGAAGAAATAAATAATAAAAATTTACACAAAATATATTGTACTAATATATAAATATATTGAATTTGAATGTAATAATGAGAAATCATACACATACATTTTTACATGCATGTGTAGGATAGGTATAGACGTGTGATCAGGGAAGAGAAAAAGAAATGTAGTTGAGGAAGAGAGGATGAAGAAAAGACACTGACCTATTTTAGTCCAAAGACTAAACTCACTATTGACATGAGGCACATCATTCAACTACCATTTGCCACACTACACACATATTGTCTGTTGGATTCCTTCAAGATGCTTGCCCCTGCAATGCTTACAGTAGAGGTACCCCGACCCCAATGTAGGAGATCTATGAAGGCACCCATTGAATTTTCACCTCGAAGCAAAGATTATCCATGCTCGTACTTTATTGAATAGTTACCGTTATGGAAATGCATGGAGAATACCGTACGGTGAATTCCTGTGGCTTTGGTTCATGAGAGATGTCATAACTGAAAGGAGTTTTTTATTTTTATTTTTTTAGACAGTGTAATTGGAAGGAGTTATATGAGACGTTAGAGAATTATGAGTGGGTGTAAATTTCAGGATGATATTAATTTTTCCAAAGTAATTAATATGGATTCATTTTTAGCATGACATAGCTTCAAAATGAGGTCTATGCTTTATATATTAGTATAGATATATATGTTTCTTTTGGTTGATTTCATAATTTAGTTGTTCTGTTTGGTTGTTTGTACATTGAGAGGGATTAAATGATGAGTGGTGTAGATGATTTTAGTCTTCACCACTCTAATTTGGATTGTTTGAACATCAATTTTGTGACTTTGGTACAGATTGTTCAGTAAATTTGGTTTGGATGTCTTAGCTAAATAATGTCGCCTGTGTCATTAGAAATTGAATAAAATATTGCATTCATATTGTTCATAGTTTTGAATCAGAGATAAATTTTATTAGGTCATTAGAAATTGAATAAAATGTCGCCAAGTGGTCGTGGCTTTGAATAAATTAAAAGTTGATTGTCACACAACTCACAAAAGTCTAGCACAATATTATTTGAACTAATTGGTACATGAGGCATGGATTTGGTTGATTAGTTCTGTTGGGAACCGTTGTACTGCAAGGTTCAATTCCAATTTCTCCTTTACTTTGGCCATTGTTGTTATGATTATAATGGGGTGAATGGTTGCTGTTTTATACTTTGTGGGAACTTGAAAGAAACATGACCTATATGTCCTTTGTTTTTCTTGGGCTATTAGAACCTTTACTACATAAATTATGTTTTGAATTCAATTATTTGACATATCGTTTGGGTTATTCAGGTTTGACCGTGACTGGAAAAAAATTGAAGATTTTGTTGGTTCAAAGACAGTGATTCAGGTGCTTATATCATCATGTTGTGAAGTCTATAATGACTTTCTTATTTTTAAATTGAAGATGTCATTATATGAATTTGTTGATTAACCGGTTAATGTAAAAATTGTCGGGGTTTGATTGAGTATTAATGAAGCTCATGACTCTCTTTGAAATGTTCTGGGGTTCTTTTTATCTGTTTCTTTTTTTTTTCTGTTTTCTTTTAGGTAATTGGTACACTCAATACATTGCACGTTTAGTTCGCATCATCCTTACGTTAATTTGATTATTTTTTCTTCTAATCTTTATCGACTTACATGGCATCTTCTATATTCATGGAACTAAGCTTCATTGACTATCTTTATCTTTACCTTGTATTTCTTATTCCTATGCATGAGCTTAACCAATATTGACAGCCTTCCATTCAAGCTAGACAGTCAGTGATTGCGGTTTCTCTATTATATTTCATCTATTGCCTCATGCCACCATTAGTGCATTTTCTTTGTTTATTTATTTGTGTTTGGTACTTTGCACTTGTTTATCTTTACAGACCTTACAGTATTATTTATTTATGTCCTTAACAACTTTGAATAGGCTGCACATGTAAGTGGTTTTATGTCATGCAATAAAACACCTCACATTAGTAATTTAGTTGTTTCTCTTTTACTATGGAGTTCACTCAGTGAATTTTAGTCTATGCTTGTGTGTTGCCTCTGGTACAGTTTAGGTGTTTCCTTGCCGTTCTGGATTATTAACAACTTATGTAGGTATTAGGCAACCAGTTATGGCCTGTCCCGACATAGGGTAAGACGATGGTACCTTAGCATGGTGCAAGTTGTGGTAGCTTATTGTTGCATGGGTCTACTGGACAGTCTGGGCAATAAAGTAAATAGTTGCCACCATGCTGTGTTGTTCGGTTGAGGGTGGCTTTTGCATTCTAATTACAGTGTTATAGATAAGACACATTTAAGAGTAAATATCGGAGAAATGGGAAATGGGAAAAGTAATTGTAAATGTATGGAATGCAAGTGAGTGCAAGTGAGAAATATGCCCAGTGCAAACTGATTTGCAATTACTTTCTCTAATTCCCATTTATCTGATAGATCCACCCAATTTAAACTTCTTCTGTCCATCAACTGATTAGTTCTTAAGTGGGAAGTTTTAGTCCAAGAATCAGCATGACCAAATGATCTGAAATTGCTTTTAAATCATTTGATTTTCAGAACTTATCAAGTCCCTAAAACTTAATTATCCTCGATGAGGAACTTCATTACTTTCTTTCTTCTACTCTTTTGTGGTTGGATGTTATTGTTCTTCTCCCTGTCTTTTTTTTTTTTTTTTTTCTGTGTCATTGTTCTGTATAACCACTTATTCTTTTTGTTGCCTAACATCTGTTATTAGCTTTTGGATATTTCCAATTCCAACATCTAAAGAATGTTCATTTATGCAATTTATCAGTGCAGTCTCTTTATATATCTTGGCTAAATAATTCCATTTGCAGATCCGAAGTCGTGCCCAAAATACCTTTGAACATCCAAAAAAATGATACTCTAGCACATGTGCCACCACCTTGACCTAAGCACAAAGCTGCTCATCCTTACCCTCAAAAGGCACCAAAAAATGGTTTGGCCCGTGATGACGATGAAAGTACATATGGCAGAGGATTTTATTTGAATTTTGGTCATTCTGACATGCTATTTCTTTTAAAAATTGGCAGTTTTAGCACCATTACAAACTTTCATGGCTTATCCTACTTCGTTGAATTCCCTTGCACCTGGATATTCTCCATGGGATGACACTTCCATGCTCATACACTCTCCCTCAGGTGGAATCATGCTATCCCAGGATGAATACAATCTTCATGGAGTTGAAGGCATGCATAAGTTTTTTTATTTGTGTTATTTCTCCCTTGTTCATAGATATATGTATGTTTTTTATTTGAGAGAACTTTCTTGTACTTATTATGGCATACAATGTTACTGGTTCAGCCGATATTGGATCGAAGGGGGTAGCAAGGATTAGTAACAGCAGGCATTGATGGCATCAGAAGCTTGAGTAGAACAATATCAAGTTCTGAATTATCAAAGCAAGGGAAACCAGGTTCATTGTTTCATGGTAATCTTCTCAACTGTATTGATGATTGGTTTAAATTAGTCAATCATGGTGAAGTTTTAGACTTGCAGCTCTATACTAAAGTGGCACAACTTGCCCTTTTCACAATGTTTTTCTATTTATATTATGCGCTTTAGATACTTGTTATCTAATTTGTATGTTAGTTCTCTTCTATCTTACTTGCCCTATTTCTATTATTGTACTTGTAGTGCAACATATGTCATAGGGAACTTTTTTTTCCAGTTCCTAATATTTGGCAATACTGGAAAATGTTACTCTGAAAGAATTTTCCATGGTGAAAACATACTGGTTCTGGATTGTTTCTCTTTGGGTTATTGGGTTAGTTTGATCTGTGAGTTTTTATCAGTATGAGTCCACTTAATCGCCTAACCAAAATTTCAATAAAGATGGTTGATAGAAACTATAAAAGTTGTGAAGCAATTATATTGCTCATTTATATATCAATTATGAATTTCTTCTTCTTCCTCACCCTACTATGTTACATGGACTTGGGTGCAGGTGCATCCACTTTTTGAAAATATCCATTATTTTGGAGTATTAGCAAGCATGCCCATACCTGTTTGGTTTATGTTAACATGAGTACTGTTTGCCTGGCTGAAGTAGTACTCATTTATTCAACTACGAAAAACTCATGAATAAAGTAACTCATTTGTTATTCCTCTCTAACACTTATGCTTTTCAGTTAAATTTTTTTTAGGTATACCTGATTTTGCTAAAGTCTATAGCTTCATGGGAATTGTCTTTGATGCAGACACACAAGGCCATGTTCAGAAGCTCAAGGAGATGGATCCTATCAACTTTGAAACTGTGAGTAAATTCAAATTTTGCCAGTCTCGATTGTCTATTTTTCAAGCAGATGTTGCCTCTTAGTCATAGGATGTGTGTTAATACAATTTATTATCAAATTAGGAGTAATTAGTGATAGCATCTGTACATAAGTGGCTATTGTCTCAAAACAAGCCAATGTGGTTGAAAAAATGACATAACTAATAAATCATCTATAAGGATGGGGTATAAAACAGGACCTGATTGATGGTTTTGGATGAAATGGGAAGATTCATTCTGGAGTATTGTTGTTGTACCTCACGTTAAATGAGGTGAAATATTTTTTAAACTAGTAGCAATGCTGTGACATAGGTTTTTGGTCAGTAAAGAAAGAGCTTGAAGAAAATGGTGTTGCTAAAATGATTATTCCAGACCGAATTGAAGATGAGAAACTATCATTAATGAGGAATGGTAGTTATCACTTGTAGCAGGTGGAGAAAAAATGTGTTGAAGCATCTAATATGATTTGCATTTTACCAAGTGAAACAAAACCAATGGCTGCCCATACACGGTGTTGACTTAATTCAAGGTGAAGGTATTGTTAGGAGAAAAGGAAGGCTGTCAATAATTTAGATTGGAGCTATGAAGCATGGACACCTCTTTCGAGAAATTGAACCCGACGTGGTTATGTATGGAACGATTGTCAATGGGCTCTGCAGAACGGGGAACGCTATCAGGGCTGTTAGTTTGCTTAGGATAATGGAAGAGGGAAGTTGTAAACCTAAAACCGTAGTGTGTAGCACGATCCTTGACAGTCTTTGCAAGGATAGAATGGTGGATGATGCTCTCAAACTCTTTTCTACAATGGATGAAAAGGGTATTTTCCCTAATGTTGTCACCTATACTTCTTTGATTCATGGCCTACGTAATTTTGGTAGGTGGAAGGAGGCTACCGGAATGTTTAGAGAAATGTTGGATAGTGGTATTGCTTTGGATGTTCATCCGTATTAGTGTGTTGCTGGATGCATGTACCAAGGAAGGGAAGATTAAAGAGGCAAAGGGGGTACTTGAAGTCATGATACGAAGAAATGTGGATCCTAATGTAGTCACATAAAATGCTTTAATGGATGGATATTGTTTGCAAGGCCAAATGGATGAAGCAATCAGAGTTTTGAATAACATGGTGGAGAGGGGCCTTCACCCTAATGTTTTTAGCTATACCATTCTAATCAATGGATATTGCAAGAAAATGAAAATTGACGAGGCCGTGCATCTCTTTCGAGAATTGCCTCGAAGGGGGTTGAAACCCGACAATGGAACTTTCAGTGCTATGTTACGGGGTTTGTTTCAAACAGGTAGATGTGGAGCTGCTCAAGAACTTTTTAATGATATGCAAGCTGCAGGCATAATTCCAAATTCTCAAATTTATGCTATCATGTTGGATGGGCTGTGCAGAAACAAGAATATTTCCAAAGCATTGTCATTATTCCACATGATGGAAAGGAATGGTTTAGATCTTAATATTGTTATGCACAATATTCTCATTGATGCATTTTGCCAGGATAAAAAGCTTGATAATGCAAGGGCTTTTTTCAGTAACCTTTCTTCCAGGGGATTACAACCTGATGTTAAGACATACACTACGATGATACAAGGTCTTTGTGAAGAAGGTCTATTGCATGATGCCAAAGAGTTGTTTGTTAAAATGGAACAGAACGGTTGTTTGCCAAATGATGTCACTTACAACACTATTATCCAAGGATTTATTGGACAACACAAGTGCTATGAGGCATTAATACTCGTTGAGGATATGGTTCAAAGGGGTTTTTCAGCAGATGCATCCACTTTTCCCTTGATTGTAGATATACTCTCAACTAAAGGACAAAATCCTGCTCTCCAAGAAGTGATAAAGAAGTTCATGCCCAAAGATAGTCATGGAATGCAAGATATTGAGTAAATTTCTTAACTTTTGTGCATTATGCCAAATGTTAGGTGTGTACCCATTCTTTCTCTTCCCAAACACACATTAATATGCACTATTTGGGCCTTTTTTTTTTTTTGGGTCCCTTATGCTGTGAAGGTAAAACTACATTATATTGAAATGTGTAGCCTTTTATGCTCATAAAATGCCTGTTATTTGGTGAAGCTCTTTTAAATATATGTATGGATATTGCATCTTACCTGTACCAGTATGTACTACACTAATGGCAAATGCAGTATATTGACTGGTACGATATTAATGACATTGGTTATGTTTTATTATGCCTCTTCTCTTACACTAGGATGAAATTATTGGTAAAAATTAATTTGTTTGGGACTGATCTATATTAGCAAGAAGATTGATCGTGGAATTGTCCCTTGTGTAATTTCTACAGTGCTACATTAGTTGCTCTTTGCGTTAAATAGAAGAAATAGCCATTGTCTTGTTTCAGTAAATGACTCAAAGATACATAAAGCCTGCCTTCTACCAGGTTTTGAATTCTTTTTGCACTGTGCAAATCAGAAAAACCAACTTGAGAAGCATTTGACCTAAATTACTTTAGGTCTATAACATGGATACATTTTTGGTAGTCACCATTTTCAAAGTTATATCTTTAATTCTTTTCATACATCACTCTTTTTTAATGGAATGCGGATTAAGATGGATTAAAATAATTAGTGAACCCTTTTTGCAAGTGTATTTTTAAAATGATTTGTGGCTTGCTTGGTTAATTAACCCATATTTTGATGTTACCAATAAAGGACTCTTTGGAAGGAAAGATTGGTTTGCAACTAAGGGGTTCTAGTAATGTTATATGGTACTATGATAAGATTCGGTTATATATAGCTTGAATTTATTAAGCTAAGTACAAATTTGGTATTTTCCCTCTTGTTTTTCACAAAAGCTGTAAGGAGCTATACAATTTTGATTATGAGCTTTAATTCATTAAAATGAAGCAAATGCAATTTATGGGAAGACGATAAAGTACAGGCTGACCCTATTGATCAACCAAAGACAAGCTCTAAAAATCACTTCTTCCACTTTATTCTTCAAGAGATAATTGTAATGTCCTTAAAATATCCTACATTATATGTTGCGCTAGAGAAAGAGGATACGTTCAGGTATTTGTTTTCTTTCTGTGGTCTTGTAGCATGACAAATAATATTTACTACTTGTACAAGAACATAACAAAATATATATATATATATATAAAGTAATGCATTTTGATTGTAGACATACTAGAGTCATATCTAATAATAAAACCACCTTTTTTTTTTTTTGAAATTTTTTATTTTTATTTTTATTTTTTTCCCTGTAGAGATTGTAACCAAGTTCTAGTCTATAATATTAGCTTAAACTGATGTAGATTCCTAATGAATTTGTTATTGAAGTGAGACCTTGGCATGTTAAGCCAACTCTGCAGCCAAGTGTGCACTCCAGAAAACTAACTTTAATATGTTTTAATTGGAATGATGCACAAAACTACTTGTCAACGGGAAAACTAACTTTAATATGTTTTATTGATACATACCATACTAATACAAAAAAGGTAAACTAACTGGTGGTGTATAATATTAACCACATTGGTTGGGTTTTATTATACCTTTTCTCGTATACTAGGATGAACTTAATAAATTGGTAAAAATTAAGGGGGATTGACCAATAAATCCCATTTTGTGATCTTGTTATCCATGTAGTCCTAAATGTTTTCTTATAGATTGTGTAGTACTTTTGCCTAATTATGGACTGTTTTGCCATTGGTTGTTTTTTTTGAGACGTATTGAGTGTTCATTTATGGGAATACGGGTGTGTGTGTTTCACGTTAATTCAAAAAGTACACTAGTATGATTTTTGTTTTTGTGTGACATGCCCAAAATGTGGGATGCAGAAACGTCATCAACAAGTGACGTCACAGCGTGACCCACCCAACCAACCCGGATTGGCGACCCCAATTGTGAAGAAGAATAATGATTGAACCCGTGGGTTTGTGGGTTGTCACGCACAACCTCGAAACAGGGGATCCATATTGGGTGGTACATCCCCAAATTGGAAACAAATTCCGTTTGAGGAAGTCGACAAAAACCATAGATGTGTTCGACTATCATATGTGGTGTTTGAAATTTGAAAAATACTACGATTGCATCCCGCGTTGGTGATTCAAAAAATACCGTGATTGCATCCCACGTTGCAAGCAGCATTCTATGAGTTGTGTTTAAACAAATTTGTGATTCGAAACATGACGATTGTGTTTAACTCAACCCAAAAACCAACAGTCAAAAAGTGTTTTTGCTTAAATAGACTGAGTGGAATTTGTATGCTTGGCATAACTAGCCATACAAAAATTCTTCAGAAGAGCTCTTTTGAATCTTAACAAGATGCCTACGAGAGAGATGAGTTCTCAGTCACAACAAAAACCATCGAGCCCATGTCCTCATGCAGTGTGCATACCATGCCCAACACAAGGCCACATCAACCCAATGCTGAAACTAGCAAAGCTCCTGCACCATAAGGGCTTCCACACCACCTTCGTCAACACCAAATTCAATCACCGCCCCCTCCTCAAATCTCAGGGCCACCACTCCCTCTCCGATACCTCCTCCTTCCGTTTCAAAACCATTCCCGACGGCCTCCATTTTGCACAACTTCTTAGATCCCTTCAGAGTCCTACTCGCCAAACTCAACCCTCTGAAGACTTGCGTGTGTAGTTTCAGATGTTGTAATGGGGTTCACTTTGAAAGAAGCTCAAGAACTGGGCAGCATCCCTGATGTTTTTTCAACACTTCCAGTGCTAGTGGCCTCATGGCCTATATGCAACATCCCAAACTCATGGAAAAGGGTCTTACTCCACTCCAACTACTATTTATTTCTTTGAAATTTGGAAAATACTGTGATTGCATCCCACGTTGCAAGCAACATTCGACACCCAGACCTTACATTAGTCGCATGCGTTCGCCACTCCGAACGATGTAACAACTCAATGTAAATATATATGCCATAAGCAACGGTTGTTCAATGTTCATGAGAGTGGTAATGCGTTCCGTATTGGAGCGCTATCGGGAGCCTTCACGTTGGCTGGAACAACTCTCGTCCTCCACACACAATAGACTGAACCACACAACCCTACCCCTCACTGCAAAATCTTTGTGTACTGATTCTCCTCCGTCCCAAAAACGTGGGATTATAGATTCAAAATATAATCAAAACATCCTAACAAACGTGTGAGGATATTTTTGCAAACAAACACCATCAACATTTAAAAAAGGACCTGTTGGTAACAAATCCCACATATGGACGACTTTAGAATCAAATAGTAATTACGTGGGACCAAATGGATCACATGTTCCTATAGTGGGACTTTCTAATAAATTTCCCAAAAATTAAATGGTTAGAGAATGATCATCATGTTTACATGAAAAACCAAAGCTAAAATATTAACCACTAGAATGCTCATGGAATTATTCCTTGTGTAAATCCTCGAGTGTTGTAATATTAGTTGCTCTTTGCAAGAAATAGAAGACAGAGCCATTGCCTTGTTTCAGTAAATGACTCGAAGAGGCATAAAGCCTAGCTTTTGCCACCTTTAACACGTGGCCATTTGAAAGGCTTATATGCATTTCTTCTCAATGCTTATGATCACTATATTTAGGAATAAGATATTTAGGATTTTTTAGGACAGCGTCAAATCCTATGAATCTAAAAGGGAGAGGCTTAAGCCCTTATATACACATGGGCTTTTGCTTCTCTTTCATTTATTCGGGACTTGTTGGTAACTCTCTTAGCAAAATGCTACTCACATGTTTTGGATTCTTATGGGCTCGTTGCTACCTCTCTTAGCAGAATTGTAATTCACATGTTGCAGATTCTAGTAGATTCTTGTGCAGGGGACTGAAGTTTTGTATTAGTAGGCATTTCCTTGGGAATTTGAGACAAATGACCACCAGTAACGTCTGTAGACATTGCTTTAGTAGTTCAATGGGCATCAAATAGTTCTCCAGGCCAAATTCATTGGCCCTTAAATGTCTCTGGAATATTAGCATGATGTGTTGGAGGAGACACAATTGCTGTACTAGTAAGTTGGATTGGTTACAATAGTGGTTGTTAAGCTCTTTCTCTCATTTGAATTTCAAATTTCAAACACACCTTCTCCCAGTCTCACTCTTTGCTTCTCTCCTACCCTTCTTCCTTCATTCTCTTTCTCTTTTATGGTTCAATAATCAAAAGGTTTTGGATTAGACTCAGTTGGTTCATCGCTTTCAAACCCTCCAATCTCTTGCCCATTTCACTCTCTCTAATTGCTTTCAACAGCCAACCACGTGTCAACAACCACTCGAATCCATTGATTTGAAGCCCCAAATTTTCAACTACCACTGCTAATCAACCACCACCAATCTCATCACACCCAAGACCCATCATTTTTCTTACCGGAGCGCCACCTTGCTCCACCATAGATTTCTTACAATTTTGTAGAATCCCTTGGTTCTTTAGTTCGTATAATGGTGAATCTGGGTCAAGATAGAGGTCGCAAATCGAAGTCGAAGTTTGAATTCAAGGTCATAGTAATGGATTTCTTCTGAATTAGTTTCTGATATTTAATTTTTGTTTCTTCCTGCAGGTCAATAATTTTTGGTTTTTGCTATCATTGTTTGTACTTTGCAAGTATAAAAACCCATCATTGTTTGATTCTTTTAGCTTAAGTCATAGAGGAGCAACATCCATAGAGTAAGCGCACCTATTTTTCATGCTATTTATTGATTCTTTTGCTCATTCTCCCTTGTTTTTGCTTCTATTCACCTAGCTATGTTTAGTGGGTCCATGAGAATATCTTTGGCATATTTGTGTTAGATAGTGGATAATGAAATATGTAGGGTTATTATTTTGGTTACTAATTCTTTATTATTTGGTTATTGTTCAATTAAGGAATTTTACTCTTTCCTCTCTCTCTCTCTCTCTCTCTCTCGCAAAGTTATTGTTCATGGTACTTGCGGTCTACAACTAGATAGTGTTGATGGTACTTGAAGTTTTTTCTAGAGCTATTGGACTTGTTTGGTTTGTATTTGAGAAACATGTTTTGAGATAAAAAGTATGAAAATTTGTTTGGTTTGGTTTTTTTTTAAAAGATGTTTTGAAAAATTATTTTGAGAGAGAGTTTTGGAAAAAGTGATTGATTTGATGTGTATAAGAGAGAGATTTGTTTGGAAAACTTGTAAATCAAACAAGTTTTGGAAAAAAAAATTGAAAAAATTTGTTTGGTTTGATTACTTTTGAAAACTTATTTGTAGAGAAATTTTCTCAAAATTTTTTCAGAAACACAAACCAAACAAGGCCATTGTGTCCATTGATGGCATTGATTGCTTTTTAGGTATTCGAAGTGCTTTCAGTCTTAATTATATTTTTTTGTGAGTTTTGGGATAATTCTATTAGATTGAGAATTTTGGGTATACTATCAGATTGCAAAGTATCTCTCTCCATGTTTGATCAACATAAATCCTATTTTAGTGTGTTTTTTGGGGTTTTCCATGTTGCTATTAGATTGCAAGTTTTGGGTCTGCAAATTATCTTCTTGCCTTTTCTATTAGATTGCTATAGATTGTACATCAATTTTTTTGCTAATTACCAATGACCCGTACTAACGGCAAATTTTTTTGGGTTGAAGTCGGATAAATACTTTATGATTAAGCTTTTTCCTTTTCATTGTTATGAATGTTGTAGAGATCTCTTTGTTTTTAGTATGATTTTGCTTGTACATTTATGCATTTAATTTTTCTTTTGTCTTTATGTATATGTGCCATATAGGTTTAAGGTTTATAATTTTTTGATAGTTCTTTAAAGAAAACCAATTATTTGTAATTATTTCTATACTATTTCTAACAATTGAAGTGAGTTAATTGTGAGAATATATATTGTAAATATGGTATATTAGGAATTAGGCAATTTTAGGCAATTCCCTTTGCTTTGTATTTCCTTTTTCTGTCATAGATTAGGGCTATATAACTGATGCACTCTTTGTAAACATATACAATTGAATATACAGAAAAGCTTTCAGGAATCTTACATGGTATCAAAGCTATCGTTCATTATGGCTTCTGATTAATCGAAGTTCCTTCTTCATTGAAAGTTTCATTTGGTATAGAATCTGCCTTCGTTGAAATCACAACCCCTCGAGCACTAGAATCGCGACCCATCCCACCTAGTTCAAAACTCCTCTAATTCGTGATTGAATAACCCCCTCTGACTCGTCGAACTCAACTTTTGGCTCACGAGGTTGAGTTCTGGTTCTGATTATGGTTTTGGACTCGATCGAGTTCTCTGGTGGTCGACCCATCTGTGTTCATCATGACCCATCTGAGTCCGAGTCATGGCCTATCAACTGTAACCATCTGATTCACGGAAATCCTGGTCGTCTCCATTTGGTTTCATGAGGTCTACTTTGTCTCTCTCTTTCTCGCAATCTCTGTTTGATTCGCAACTATCTTGCAAAGGTCTCTCTCTCTCTAGAGGCCTCTCTTCCTTGACTTCGACTTTAGGTTCTTAGCTTCAGTCATTGATTCGACTTGGGTCTCTCTCATCTGGAGTTCTGTATTGCTTCGTGGTTAGTTTGATCACATTTGGTACAATTTTGGTTTATTACAGTTTGGCTTTATTATAGTTTGGCCTATCCAATCTTTGTTTATCACGCTTTGCTCCATCAGTTATCTTTTTTGTTTTGGTTTATTTCAATGTCAAATACCCATCAGCTTTAACCTTCTACAAAGTTCAAGAAACGGCCATTGGCTTCAGATGAGTGTGCCTTCTGCCATCAGAGAGGTCATTGGAAGTATCATTGTCCCAAGAAAGGATGTTTGTCTGCTTTGCCTGTGTCTGCCTCGTCTTCTCAGCAATTTCCAATCAAGTTCTGCGCTCCTCCTCTGAGTACTATTTGGCCTCTCGCTAGTTCTACTACATCTACTCCAGCTCCTGATCCTGACTTGGCTTCCTTGACTGCTCAGATTAGTCAACTTCAGCATATATTGCCTACCTCCCAGCCATCTCCATCATTCAGGTTTGCGTGGGTCTTCTTCAGGTATCTCTTCATCTGTCCGGCTTTTTGACTCTGGTGCCTCTCATCATATGACTCCTCATCTCTCTTTACTTCAAAATTGTACTCTCCCTCCCTTTCCTATTACTGTTAATACTGCTAATGGGTCTAGTATGTCAATTATATTCGGTGGGTCTGTCCTACCGTCTGCTATGTCTGCAGTCTCTATTCCATCTGTCTTATATGTTCCTCAGTTATCTATCAGTTTATTATCTATTAGTCAACTTGATGCCTCGAGTTTTGATGTTATCTTTTCTTCTTCTATCTGTTTTGTGCAGGATCGGATGTCCAAGCAACAATTTGGGATTGGCCGAAGAGTTGGAGACCTTTATATGGTGGAGAGCTTGCATCTGTCTATAACTACCTCTCCGACTGCCTTTTCTTCTTTTCAGTTAGATTCTCTATCCAGTCCTTTCTATTTGTGGCATTCTCGATCATTTGTCTGCTGATTGCTTATGGTCTTTAGCTCAGTCAGGTATATTGGGTAAAGTTTCTCCTAGTCAACTTACCGAGTGTCGTGGGTGTAAACTTGCCAAAATGACAGCCTTACATTTCCGTAACAGGACTTCTATATCTGCTACACTGTTTTATTTAGTTCATACTGATGTCGGGGGCCCTTTTCCTTTTCTCACTAACGGGGGTTCTGCAAACTATGTATCATTTGTTGATGATTGCACCCGTTACACTTGGGTTTATCTTATGACTCATAAGTCCGATTTCTATCCGATATACCGTACCTTTCAGTCTATGATTACTACTCTATGATTATCCGATAGGACCAAACTTAGTGCCTGGTCTGTCCTCTGTGTCTTTTTGGGTTGCAGTCTTGCTCAGAAAGGCTACCGCTATTATGATCCTATCTCTCGTCGCCTTTATGTCTCCCGTCATGTTGCCTTTCTCGAACGTTTGTCATACTTTTAGCTTCCCCCTCTCACTGCTCCAGTTTCCAAAGAGGATTTGGTTCACATTGACCCTTTTTCTTTTGAGGTCCCATCTGATGGGTACATCTCCACTGTTCCTCTTGAGCCCATTCCAACTTCTCCGTCTGCGTCACCTATGCCTTCTTCTCCTCCTTCAGCTTCTTTTTCCCCTCCGTTGTTGGTCTATTCTTGTTGTCAGGCTCCCTCACCACTAGTTGTCTCTACTCCTGTTGATGCTCCTTCTGCTTCTGACGACTCTGATCCTGCTGCACACCGATATCCTACTCGTAGGTGTCGTCCTCCAAATAGGTTGGGTTGGTCTGATACATGTTTTTCTGCTTCCTATCGTACTTTTTTGTTTGTTATTCATTCTTTTTCAGAACCACAGTCTTATACAGAGGCCTGTCAGGATCCTAATTGGGTTCAAGCTATAGGGGATGAGTTGTTTGCCTTACAAAAGACTAACACTTAAGAGTTAGTTCCTTTGCCTACTGTCAAGAATCTGGTTGGTTGCAAATGGGTGTATAAAGTCAAGACTCATTCTGATGGTTTTCTCGAGCGCTACAAAGCTCGTTTGGTTGCCAAGGGTTTCTCACAGGAGTATGGTATTGATTATGACGAGACCTTTGCCCTTATTGCCAAGATGACTACTGTCTGTACCTTGATTTCTGTTGTTGCTGTTCGACATTGGCCTTTCTATCAGATGAACGTTAAGAATGCTTTTCTTAATGGTTATCTCATTGAGAAGGTCTACATACGTTATCCCCCTGGTCTTGTCCACTCCTCTGGGCAGGTTTGTCGTCTTTGGCGTGCTTTGTATGGTTTGAAACAGTCTCCTCGTGCTTGGTATGATCACTTTCAGACTGCCGTTATCGAGCTTGGGTTTCGTCCTTCTGCTTCCGACTCTGCTTTATTTCTGAGATATACCTCGGCTAGTTTTGTTGCTCTCCTATTCTATATGGATAATATGATCATCACTGGCTTTGACTCTTCTGCTATCTCTGAGGTCAAGCAACATCTCTTCCGCACCTTTGAAATAAAAGATCTGGGTCCATTGCGGTATTTTCTTGGTATTGAGATTGCCTCTTCTCCAAAGGGTTATTTTCTGTCTCAGGGTAAGTATGCTAATGAGGTTATTCACCGTGCCGGTCTTACTGATACTAAGGTTTCTGATACACCTATTGAGCTTAATGTGAAGCTCAACTCTACTGATGGTGTCCTTCTGAATGATCCCACGGTTTATCGCGAGCTGGTGGGTTGTTTAGTTTATTTGACTATCACGCGCCCTGATCTTACTTATGATGTTCATGTGGTTAGTCAGTTCGTTTCTGCTCCTTGCTCTACCCATTGGGCTGCTTTGGTTCACATTCTTCATTATCTCTGGGGTACCATCTTTCAGGGCTTGCTGTTGTCGTCTACTTCCTCTTTAGACTTGGTGGCCTATGCTGATTCTGATTGGGTTGGTGATGTTATTGATCGCAAGTCCACCTCTGGTTTCTGTATATTTCTTGGCGATTCCTTGATCTCTTGGAAAAGCAAGAAACAAACTGTTGCGGAAGCTGAGTACCATGCTATGGCTTATGCTACTGCTGAGCTTGTTTGGCTTCGTTGTCTTCTCTTTGATTTGGGTGTCCCTCAGTCTTCTCCGACCTCCCTTTATTGTGGCAACTGCAGTGCTATTCAGATTGCCCATAATACTGTCTTCCATGAATGGACGAAACACATTGAGATTGATTGTCACTTTGTACGACAACATTTGCAGTCTCGCTCTATCTCGCTTCCTTTTGTCTCCTCGGCTTTGCAACTTGCGCACTTCTTCACCAAGACTCACACTACCGCTCGATTTCAGTTTCTTCTTAGCAAACTCTCAATGTTTTCTTCTAAAACACCTTGAGTTTGAGTGGGGGTGTGAGAATATATATTATAAATATTGTATATTAGGAATTAAGCAATTTTAGGCAATTCCTTTTTCTTGTATTTCCTTTTTCTGTCATAGATTAGGGCTATATAACTAATGCACTCTTTGTAAACATATACAATTGAATATACAGAAAAGCTTTCAGGAATCTTATATTAATATGCCTTCATTGTTCTGAATAGATATTCCTTAATTTTTGGTAAACTGCAGTGGAAACAATGCTTCAATTTGATGCTTTACTATAGCTTACTATAGGAACCATTGCCATTCAATAGCTAGGATTTAACTCATTGGGTTCAATCATGATGGAAAAAGGTTGTAATGATCAACAACACTCAATTGAATAGGTCATAACTTATGAAAACAGTACGAAGCTTCCTAAAGTACTCTCAAATAAAAATCCTTTTTGTAGTATTTCATTAGTTTCAAATTAGGGAGAAGCTACGTAAAAATGTGCATATGGTATGTCTTTCATAACGCACTATTACAAATTTTGTAACATAAATCATAAAATGACGTGGCTTTTCTCACCACAAAAGTATATCTTTCACTTTAGGGTGCGCACTATAAATTCAATATGTGTAACTTTTACCACAAATTAACATAGCATAACTTTAAAAAAAAAATAAAAAATAAAAAAAAAATCCTAACTTTCTTACGTTGTGCCTTTTTTAGTAGTACACTTAATAGAATTTCCCTTCAAGTTATTATTATTAATTTTTTTGAAAATGATTATTTAAAAGATCAAATGGTTGATTAAGATGAAAAAGTACTTCCAAAGGAAGAGAGTGGTAAGACTTCCAAAGGGTTTTTTTCACTGGTTGTTATTGTTTGTTTGATGATTAATTTGTTTTAGGTAGAACATTGCAAGGTATCTTGCCTTTCCATCTTGCTGCAGTGGCAAATGTGTATTGATTATATTTTTCATAATTTTTTTAGTTTGAAATTTGAAAAAAAAATTTGGATTTGAGATTTATTTTTATCTTTATATTTCAAGGTAGGGATGTTCAGCGGATATTCCGATCCGCCTAAACCGACCAAACTAAATCGATCCCACATTTTGGACGGATGCATGATGACGAGCGGACGGTTGCGGATTGATTTTTTCCAATCTGCCTAGTTTTGGACGGATGGCGGATTTGAAATTCCTTTGGCCGTAACCGAACTGCCAAACCGCCAGCACCCCTCGTAATTTATAAGACTTTGCGTTTTCAATTTGTTTAGATATTCTGTTTGTGTTTTCAATTAAAAAAGAGTTTAGATATTCTGTTGTGTTTTCAATTTGAAAATCTTTTTATTAAATGGCAAGTGTTGATATTTGATATTTTTGTGTGGAAAATATAAGGCTTAATTTTGTCATTTTAAAAAAAAATCAAATTAAATAGTTTTCGAATCAAAAACAGTAATGAAAATGGCTTTCTTATATGTTTTTATTATTGGTATTTGACAATTTACTTGATAATCTTTTGATTATGTTAAGTTGGATTGTTATCCAAAAAAAAATGTCGATAAATTATTTGTATTATGTTCAAAATTTGTAAAAGTTTAAACCGCCAAACCAAATATTATCCATCCATTAATCCGCTCAATCCGCATCCGCCAATCTAGTGGATGGATGTGGATTGATTTTTTTCCAATCCACCAATCCAGTGGACGGATGGCGGATTGGAGGTTCTCCGGCCGCAACCAAACCACGAACACCCCTATTTCGAGGTGTGATTCGCTTATTTTGAAGATGCTTCAATCCACAGAGTATGAGCATCTACGTTGATGATGATGATGATGAATTGTGAATCTGTTAAGGTCGTCTATATTAGGATGATTAGCTGTGTGTATCCATGAAAGCACCGTGTCTTTTATTCATGTTGTTGTGATTTAGCGCCAAAGCTAGTGTCAATTGTAGTTTTTCTTCTTTTTTTTTAATTTGGATTTCGATAATAATTGTTCTTCAAAAACTATTTTGCTTTTGGAATTCCCTTACTTTTACTTTCATGCCTGATAACCTGTAATTTCTTATTCTATTCCAAGGTTGATTCAAGAATGTTCTTTTTTTGTTGTTGTTGTTTTGGATTATATTGGTTTGATTCATTCTGTCAAGTTGATATCTTGCTTTTATATTGACAAAAATAATTACAAATTAGTGATAAACTTTATAAATATCAATAATTAAAATCATAAAATTTTTCACCTGTGTAATTATTTTTTTTAAATTACACTGGGGTGTAATTGCCCCTTTTTTAAAAGAGGTTCAACAACCTTCAAAATGTTTACATCGCAGCTTATTTTAGTCCCAAGATGGTTCTTGAGTAAAATTCTTATCAACTGGTATGGTTTTTGAAGCATTTTTATTTATTTTAATCTTTTAACAATTAAAGTATTAGCATGATTTTAACAATTAAAACATTAGTATGATTCAAAACTGCAAAGAACTTAATACTTCACAATATTAGTATTTTTGTTAAACTTTTGTTTGATGGTACATGTAGGTTAAGTTATGTCAAGTTTATATTGTTATGTTTCTAATTGTGCCGAAAGCTCCTCGTGTTTGAATAATTGAATGCAACATTGTGGTGTTTTCTTAATTTTGACATTGATACATGCTTAGAAATGTAGTAATAGGTGTAATATCAATTTAGCCATAGACTACTAGATTTATTATGTTCATCAAAAACAAATAATTTAAATTTAGTGAGATGTCAAATTCATTCCTACACAAGGTTGTTAAGATCGTGATCCGGATCGTAGGATCGTACGATCCTATGACCCAATATACAGCATTCGATCCGATTCGCACTTTGGATCGACTCCAGGTCAAGATCGTGGTGGGATCGTAATAGAGTCGTTGGGATCGGTGGGATCGTTTCTGGATCGCGACTCTGTGCGATCCAGATTTGAAGCTATTTTTCGCAACTTAAAAGCAAAATCGGGAGAACACAGACAGCGACGCAGAGAAGCATACCTTGCGATTAGGGCAAATTTCAGCAGCAAATTTCTGAATTTGAAGCCACAATCCACCAGGTACGCTTCTTCCTTCTTCTTCGAATCCTCTCTTCCTCTCTCTTCGTTGCTTTCTTTGCTGTTTCTTCCTCTCTCTTCACTACTCTTTTCGTTGTTCTTCTGCTGCCGTTCTCTTCGAATCTTCTCTTCCTCACTTTCTTCGTTGCTCAGTTCTCTTTCTTGCCCTTCACTGAGCTGCTTCGCTTCTTTTTGAGCTGCTCTCATTTTGTGGTTGGAATCAAACTTTTTTTTTTTTTTCTATAAAATATATATTAGTGTATATTATATATATTAATTGTTTTTTTTTTTTTGGTTCTCATTTTGTTCTCTTTATATATATGTTTATGTTTTTTGTTCTCTTTTTTTTCTGTGTCTTTTTTTTTTTGTTCTCTTTTTTCTGTAAAAATAATCAAACTCTTTGCTGTTTTTTGTTCTCTTTTTTTTTTTCTCTATATATTAATTGTTCTCATTTTTTTTCTGTAAAATATATATTTTGTTCTCTTTAAAATATATTTTTGTAAAATATATATGATGATGAGGATGATGATGCCGCAATGATTAATGTTGATTGTGACAATAATGATGATAATTTCGGCGACCATGATGACTTTATTTAGTCTTTTATTTGTTCTTCCTTTATTTAGTTTGGCTTGTTTTCATTAAGAAACAATGACAATGGTGTGCAAGTGATATTTGTTTTTATTATGTTTTTGACTTCTTTTTTTGGAAAAATATGTTTGAAAGGTACCTTGAATTGCTATATTTATTTTTTTGGGGCTTATTCTATATATATTTTGATAGTATTACTTAGTCATATAAAAATTATTGCATTTTTTTATCATTTTAGTAGGATCTTACGATCCTCAATCCGATCCTACGATCCGATCCGACAGACCCCAAAACGATCCTATGTAGGATCCCGATCTTAACAACCTTGTTCCTACATATGGGATTTTTTTTTCATTTCTTTTTGTTTGCTTGTTTAGAATTTTTCTTCCATTGAAAAGATGGATAAGTGAATATTGACTGACCCAAGGGCACAGCTGGATGGTGGACTTGATGGCCGTGGATCTCGTGGATTTTTTTATTGGTTTAAATGCATTCGTAATTTCTAAGCTTATTTCTTTTGATGGGATAAGTGAGAAACGAGGAGATAATGTACTACTAATGATTGTGTTATATCTTAGATTTTAAATATTTGAACAGTCTCATCACTGATAAGTTGTGATTGTAAATCTGATAGTAGTTCATTATTTACTTTGCCAGGACTTTATGTTGCTTTTCCTGTTTAGTTCTAAAATACTTCATTACAACTTGAGGAAAATTGTTTTGAAGTTTGTTTTGCCTTTTAATTTTTGTTGCCAATAGTCTGTTTGGATTTTCTCAAGTGTGACCTTTTTTTTATATGATAAAATTGATCTTTTTAACGGTTTTTTTCTTTAGCCTTCTATGAGGAATCAAATGTATTTTGATCACGAAAAAAGTGTGAATGTGATAATTGTTGGTATTTAGTTTGGTAATTGCAAGTAAATTGAGAGACACACTGGTGCTTTTTATCAAGAAGAGTTATGTTAGAATTTTATTATGTTCTATTCCTCTTAATTCATAGTTATTGGTTTTCTTGTTTCTCATAAGTATTTTGATGTTATTTTTTCTGTTATGATTTCTTTTAGCTGATTTTTTAAAACGAATTCAAGCGTTTGAGTGGTTTTGTCGCAGGTGATTGATCCGCATTAGAAATGTGTGTTGATGGTGGTTGGCTGTTTCATTCTAAATTGGATGATTAGTCTTCTTCTTCTTCTTCATCTTCTTCTTTCAAACAAGCTAGGATGATTATTCTTTTTTACCAAAATATTTAGTTACCATTTCTCGAAGGGATTGAAATTTGCTAAAGCGAAAGGCTTACCCAATTGTGATACTAATTTAAAAACATTACCACGTGTGTTGTTTTGACATGTGTATCTTTGCTTATGTTGAACACAATAACATTTTTATTTCTAAAATTTGCTATTTGAATTTTAATTCTGAAGTTTGCAAAACTTAATTTGCTATTTCAACTTCTTATGCGTGAAGTTTTAAATTGGAGTGAAATTGTTATCATTTTAAATTGATTTATTTTAATTGAGTTCTCTAGAGCTTGTGGTATCAAAAAAAAAATTGTTGAAAGCGCCTCTAGGCATAGGCTTCGAGTATCATTATAAAACAAAGTTTAGAAAGTGCCTTTTGTTGATTATAATGTCTAAAGCCTTGTTTTGATAATGTTGATGAAAGAGAATGAAAAACCTTGGTGGTATTGTCCTTAGACTAGGTATCCCCCAAGAGGATGTGAGATAGAAAAGATGCGGTTGGGTGTAGAATCAATGCTTTGAAATGCACAAAGCCTCTTGCATTGGTAAAGTATGAATAGGTGTTGTTCATATCCTTTTGTAAATAATCACAACCATTCAAAATAGGTGCAACCCCTTGAAGGGTTATGTTTTTTCCACTGACAAGACAACCGTTTGGATTGATCACTTCCTAAACCTACCCTATCTCTCATATGTGAAATAATTTCCAATAAACCATTTTAAGAGTCCTGTTATATTATAGTTTAATGTATATCTTGTAAATTCATTCTATGTCCATTTTGGCTTTCCTCTTGTACTTAACGGTGCATTCATCTGGAACAATAGACCATCAGTATGCTAGTCAATTTTTATTATTTGGATGCCCCTTGTGCTCATAAACATGTACGCTGTCCATACCTCATAATCATTGTTAGTTTCTAAGTTCTATCCCTGGGAGTCTCTTCATGACAAGATCAGAATATTAGAGCTTTGACAGTGCTTTGAATTGACCTAAGTAGATTTTCTACAACCATTATGGTGTTCTGGAGTTGCAAGGCTGTAGAAACTTCCAGCTTTGAATAACTCCAAACATACAAGGAAAAATATTAGAATTAAAGAAAAAAAGGAAAAATGAAACAAACAATGTAACAAGAATAAAGTCTATATTTGGAAAATTGATTTCATTCTCTTTATGTGCAGGTTAAGAAGAGAGAATAAATTTTAAGAAAAGCAAAGGTTGTTGTCCTGATACACACAGTGAAAAGAAGCTAATTGCCAAGACATATCTACAAGAAAGCTTTGAAGCATTTTCAGGAACAAAGCTGCACAAGCAACTAAAGTCCAATGCTGATGAAGCTCAGATCAGTTTTACTCCCAGCAGCTGAGAAACAGCATTTAACAGCAGAATTCCATTCCTGGGAAGCTTTACTTGTCTTGCTGTGGAATACCATAAAGTTGCACACAAATTTTCGTGTAAATCTGAATTCCGAGTTGGCTCATTGACATGGTTGTTTAGATTTCCAGAGCTTGTTAATACAATGGCTATTTGATGTCTACACTGTAATGTGGTGGTTGAGCAAGCCTATATTTGAAGCTGTCTTTTGAGCCAGTCATTTTTAATTAATTTCAAGACTACTATATGTTATTCATCTTGTCCTTCATTGCTCTCAAACAAGGTGTCATGTGTGCCATATGCAAGTTACGATCAAAATTAGTGATGGTTATGAACTATTGTAGCATTAGACAATGGGCCATTGTGGTGGTGTCGGGCTACCAAACTATCAAATTAAAGTTGGTTAAAACTTCTCATATTTTGTTATGTTTCCATTGTGGTAAATTATGTTACAATCGCAGTGGTTCTTGGTTAAGATGGAGGTTTATTTTTAGGTTGGGGTTCACTTTGTATTCTTGTAATGTTCATGCTGTTTGTCTGGGCCAATCATGTTTTCCTCCTTTTGGATTGAATGCTTAATAGAAGTGTTCTTTTCAACTTCATTCTATAAAATGTTATTATTACCTTACTACTGAAAGAAAAATCATGATAATGAACTACTTACAATTGCCATGGCTAACTCTAATTTCAAGGTCAAATAATTGGTTGAAGGTTATCTATGTCTTGATTATTATGCATTGACTTGAACCATGGGCACAGATCATCGTGCAATGCACGACGTCCCGCAACTAGTATATATATCTATCTATTTTGTTCAAGTAAAAACAAAACCGATGTTGATAAAAACTTTATGGCAACGTCCTTCAACTGTTCTGTCTTATAATGAAATAGGAGAACAATTTTGGATGCTAAACTAATTGACCATCAATCAGAGGGTGTGTGGAGGTATCCTATCCTTTTGATCACACATCATTTGAAGCAAGCTTTGAAGGGCCTGTGAAATATACTCGGCGACAAACTCAGCATGAAGTTAAATTCCTAGGCAGACCAAACTCAGACTTTTTGCATTTGCTTTGATTCTATACGTTACTATTTTCCTTAGCATAGACAAGATGTACTTGGTATTCTTAAGAGTCTTTGTACAACTGAAGTCTTTAACTAATCTGTTTACTGGGCATAGCATTACATGTTTCTCTTTATAGATCACTGTTACAAATTATGATCTCAAATACTTGATAGACATTCTCTCTCTTATATTTTTATGAGTGATGATTGTTGGAGTCATTGAATATTATATAAGAATTTTTTTTTATTTTATGAATTTATTTTTTATTTTATGAATTTATTGTCATTTTGATAATTAAACTGGCAATGGAAGCTTTTATGTCCTCTGGTGGAGGAAAATAAATATAAAAAAAAATAAATTGTGAATGAAATATAAATTTACTTTTTATTCATTTCTCATTTCCTTTTCAAATCTCTACAGAAATTTATGATGCAAATACAATACTTGAAAAGGTTAGGCTACAATACTTGTCATAAGTACCATATGTAGATTATAATCAAAATTGGTATTCGTTTCAAACTATTACAGTGCTAGGTTACAGGGTATTATGGTGGTGGAGCAAGTAAATTATTAAATAAAATTGGTTAGGATTTAATACTTATTATGTTGTTTGATTATATTTTAAAGTGATTACGAGGGATTATGGTGGTGGAGCAAGCAAGCTATTAAGATAAAAGTGATTAGAACTTATTATGTGTTTGGTTATATTTTAAAATGATGTTTGTTATAACTCATTACAATACCTTTAGTTACAATAAAAATATTTCTTATTTACATGTTACGTCGTAAAAGTAATACTAATTATGATTTATATAAGAGTATCTATGATCACACAACATAATAAGAAATGAGACATAATAATCATTGATTTGATAATTTATTATTTCAATCACTATAATAAAATGTAACCAAACACCATTATACTAAATATTAATTTAAACCATAACATGCCTCTCACTACAATTGGATGTAACCAGAATTATTTTAGAACATAATCCAACATTAGAACATAGTCCAACATTCTAACAAGACATAACAAATTTAATTTAACAATGAGTTAATTACTTAATATTATATTTTTACAAAAATTTCGCTTTTCTTATCTAAAATTTTGTTAGTATAAAATAAAATAAAATTAAGGTTTGACTTTTGTACCAAAATAAAACTTTTTTTTTTTAATTTCATCAATTTAAATTCTAAATTTTGATTTGTTTTGAATTTAAATCATTTGCTTATTTTCATGAAACAAAAAAGTATTTAATCATTAAACTGAATGAAAAGAATCAGGCATTTAGCCTAATGGTTGTATAGTGGAAAAGAATTTTATATCTTTTGTGG
Source organism: Camellia sinensis (assembly GCF_055761805.1). Lineage (NCBI taxonomy): Eukaryota > Viridiplantae > Streptophyta > Magnoliopsida > Ericales > Theaceae > Camellia > Camellia sinensis. The sequence continues at coordinate 61,081,987 of NC_138970.1, forward strand.
TGATATTTATTTGTTCCCCATTATTATGGGGTTGTAGGTGATTAGTAGTTATTGGGCTTGGACTTTAGACATTTTATATATATTAAAATATTATTTTTCTTCAGATTTTACTTTATCAAAATGTACAAATCATTTATAGTAAAAATAAATTAAAAGATTAAGAATTTAATTGATAAAACTAAAAAGGAATTTTTTTTAAGGTCCCTCATATTAAGATTTTATAGCATAAAGGATATAAAATATTTTCATAGTAATTAGGGTCCCTCAATTTTTAAAGAGAAATTTCGATCCAAAGAAATTTCAACACACAGAAATTTGTCTGAAATTTGTCAGTTTTAAATTTCTCTAATTTGAAATTTTTCTAGTTTGCTCAATTTCTCTATATTTTCAAATTTTCTCTGGTTTGAAATTTCTCTAGTTTGCTCACAATTAGGTTACTAATTTAGGTTACTTGTTTGATTTTCACTGATTTGTTGTCTCCTTGTGTATAATTTTTCTTTGAGATGAATTTTCTCTAGTACTAATATATCCCTTTTAGATTAATTTTCTCTGAAAACACTGGTCTTCCTTTTTTCTCTGTGCCTTGCTTGATTTTCTCTCAAATTTTCTCTAGTATTAGAATTTTCTTTGCCCACATTAAACTCCCACTAATTTATGCTGCTTTTTTGATTTTCATTAGTTTTTTGCCTCCTTATGCTGAATTTTCTCTAGCATCTGTATTTTCTCTGACTACAATGAAGTCCAATTTTTTTTGTGGCTTCTTGATTTTCTCTGTCTAGTTGTGTGCTTAGGTATGTAATTTTCTCTGTTTGAAAAAATATCAAGGATTTGACATCTTTAATGATGAATTTTTTATCATTGTGCTGAATTTCCTATTGACATCTTTATGTTTTCATTGTCTAAAAATAGCAAAACGCAGTAGTAGCAAAACACCTGAAGCACCACAAAAGAAACAGAAAGTTGTTGAGTCTTCTAGTTATGGGCTAAGATCAAAATGTAACAATAGCAAAACACCAGAAACACCGCAAACAAAACAAAAAGTCTCTGTCACTACTAGTAATGAGCTGAGACCTAAAAGCATCAGCAAAACACCATAAACAAAAATAGAAAGGCCAAACTCAACAGGCAACTAGCATCAAGAAGACACCAACTCTAAAAGTCTCAAGCTCAAAGAAAAAAAGAAGTTGCAGAGAAAATCAATCTCAACCAAACTACTAGCTTCAATAAGATCAAGCAAGCACATAGAGTAAAGTGAATCTAATGTGTTTAGAGAAAATTGTGATGCCAGAGAAAATTCATTTCAATAGGAAAAATATACACAATGAGACAATTAACCAGTGAAAATCAAACAAGAAACATAATTGGATGGGTCAGGAAAAATTTAGATGCTAGAGAAAATCAATCAAGGTACATAAGGTAATGTGATTATAATTGTGGTTAGAAAAAATTCAAATTCTAGAGAAAATTCATCACATGAAAGAAACTAATTAGCGAAAATCAAATCAAATTCAAAGAAGAGAATCCTAAGATTGAAGAAGCCATTATTATTTGCTTTAATTTTGTTATTGTTCTCAATTTAGAGAGAGAGTCACCGCGGCGAGAAAGGCTATGACGGAAGAGAGGAGAGAGAGAAAAGAGAAGAGAGAGGAGAGAGTGAAAAGAGAAAGTAGGTGTGATAGACGGGTGTGAGTGAGAGATCTTAGGCGAAAAAAATTATAAATCTTTCCCATTAGTAAAAGTTGGAGAAAGATGTTTGATCAATTTTCCTAGAACTAAAATTAAAGATTTATAAAAGTTAAATTTATTATTATTTTCATTAATTTTCTCAATTCTGTTTGGAAAAATTACAAATGAGTGTATGTTTTCAAAAATAATTGTGTACTACTACAGTCTGTACTCCTCTCTTCCTCTCACTCACTCACTCTCTATCTCTCTCGATCTCTCCTCTCAGACACACAGTGACAGAGTTTGAAGAAGATGTTAAGAAGAAGAGTTTCTGTTTCTTCGATTATTGGACGAAGAAGAAGAAGAATTGCCGATCATAATTGTCAAAAAGGTACAATATTTCCCTCTCTAATTAATCATCCCTCTTCTTTCTTATTTGTTCTGTTTCGTTGTTCTCTCTCTACTACTACCCGAAACCCTAAAACTTTACCAACACTGCGATGCAATGATCTCCAAGACGCTGTAAATTCGTTCAATCGCATGATCCAAATGCGACCTTTCCCCTCCATTTCTCAATTCAACAAAGCTGTAGGTCCTCTTTTGAAAATGGGTCATTACGACCTTGCACTTCCTCTTATTGGGAAATTGCATTTTCTAGGCATTCAGGTCGATATCTGCACCTTCAACATTGCTATTAACTGTTATTGCCGCCTGAATCAAGTCCATTTTGGGTTCTCTCTTTTGGGTACCCTCTTCAAACGCGGTTATACACCTGATGTAACTACCTTCAACACTCTGTTAAATGGACTTATTTTGGATGAGAAAACCCCTGAAGCTGTAGAGTTATTTAAGAAATTAATGAGAATGAGAGAAATTGAACCCGATGTGGTTATGTATGGAACCATTGTTAATGGGCTCTGCAGAACGGGGAACACTATCAGGGCTGTTAGTTTGCTTAGGATAATGGAAGAGGGAAGCTGTAAACCTGACACCATAGTGTATAACACAATCATTGACAGTCTTTGCAAGGATAGAATGGTGGATGATGCTATGAAACTCTTTTCTAAGATGAATCAACAAGGCATTCATCGAGATGTTGTCACTTATACCTCCTTGATTCATGGTCTATGTAATTTTGGTTGGTGGAAGGAGGCTACCGGAATGTTTAGAGAAATGTTGGATAGTGATATTGCTCCGAATGTTCATACGTATAGTGTGTTGCTAGATGCATGTACCAAGGAAGGGAAGATGAAAGAGGCAGAGGGGGTACTTGAAGTCATGATACAAAGAGGTGTGGATCCTAATGTAGTCACATACAGTACTCTAATGGATGGATATTGTCTGCAAGGCCACATGGATGAAGCAATTAGAGTGTTCAATGCCATGGTGGAGAGGGGCCTTCAACCTAATGTGTTTAGCTATAACATTCTAATCAATGGATATTGCAAGAAAATGAAAATAGATGAAGCCATGCTTCTCTTTCGAGAATTGCCTCGAAGGGGGCTGAAACCCGACAGTGGAACTTTCAACGCTATTTTATGGGGTTTGTTTCAAACAGGTAGATGTGGAGCTGCTCAAAAACTTTTTGACGATATGCAAGCTGCAGGCATAAATCCAGATTCTCGAACTTATGGTATCTTATTGGACGGGTTGTGCAAAAATGGGCATATTTCTGAAGCATTGTCATTATTCCACATGATGGAAAGCAACGGTTTACTTCTTGATATTGTTAAGTATAATATCCTCATTGATGCATTCTGCAAGGATAAAAAGTTTGACACTGCAAGGGCCATTTTCAGTTACCTTTCTTCCAAGGGATTACAACCTGATGTTAAGACATACACTATCATGATACAAGGTCTTTGTGAAGAAGGCCTACTACATGAAGCTAAAGAGTTGTTTGTTAAAATGGAACAGAATGGTTGCTTGGCAGATGATGTCACTTACAACACTATTATCCGAGGATTTATTGGGCAACACAAGTGCTATGAGGCATTAATACTTGTTGAGGAAATGGTTCAAAGGGGTTTCTCAGCAGATGCATCCACTTTTCCCTTGATTGTGGATATACTCTCAACTAAAGGACAAGATCCCGCTCTTCGAGAAGTGATAAAGAAGTTCATGCCAAAAGATAATCATGGAATGCATGATATTGAGTAAATTTTTTAAGCTGTGAAGGTAATTCTACATTATACTAAAACGTGTATTTTATCCCAAATAAATATATTTATACTAGCACGTCCTCGTATAGGCCTATGCTCACAAAAAGTGTGTTATTAGGTGAAACTCATTTATAGATGTTGCATTATGATATTCTTTCTCGTACCGATATGTACCAAACTTATTACAAAAATGGTACACGAAGTGGTATGATATTAACAAAATTGGTTGGGTTTTATTATACCTCTTCTCTTACACTAGGATGAACTTATTGAATTGTCATTTGAAAAAAAATGGTAAAAATTAAATGCTTAGGGAATGATCACTGCGTTTACATAAAATAATAATAATAATAACAATAATAAAATTAAAAGTTTTATTAACAACATGTTGCGTAATAACTAGATGTTGCTGAATGTTCACTACTATAGTGTCGTAGCAGCCTTTTCAGCAAGGTAAGCATCATTTATGTTTTCGAGAATTTTTGAGTTTTATTAATAGTTAGATACTGCTAATAACTTATAGATTCTCTTATGATGTTGCTCACTAATTGAGTACTTATTATCAATGTTTGAATATATTTACCTGTTGTTTTTGATGAACAAGGTAAAGGAGCTAAACTATACAATTTTGTCTATGGGCTAAATTTGTTAAAATGAGGCAAAAGTGATCTATGCTGCTGATTTCTATATCTTTTGTTCACATCACCAAATGCAGCCCGATGGATATTTTTTAGGTTGAAGTGGCCTAAATGGTGCTCTTTTCTTGATGGATGTTGAGTTGAGCCAACACCCAGCAATTTACCTGTAGTATTTGAGAATAATTCTACTTGTCAACCTTTCAATTTTGTGTGGTATAAGAATAAAGTCCATGTATCTAGGAAATCTCTCTCTCTCTCTCTCTCTCTCTCTCTCTCTTGCTGGTAAGAACAGAGAAACGACTTCTCGAAAAGCAATGGCTGGCTGCTTACTTGATAGTGGTTGACAAATTAGTATTAAGGATTTTTCCATCTAAACAAACCACTGTTTTCTATATGAGATTGTAAATACAGTTTCATGGTTAGCCGTTTGACCTCTAATGCACGCGGTGAGAAGCTAATTACTGAGGCATAGCTACCAATAAAGCTAGAAGCATTTTTCAGGAACAAAGTTGTACAAGAACTGAAGTCCAATGCAGACGAAGCTCAGTCGTTGCAAAGATCGAGGTAGCAATTAAAGAGCTCTACACTGGATTTATGTGTTGGGGTTGTGCCTTAGTATGCCCATTTTATAGTTGTTTTTGGATAATTCTTGCGAATATATTTGACCTGAAACACCCCCGCCCCAACCCCTTAACATTACCTTCACCTGTGTGTGGAGACAATCACCACCAAAAAGGGAAAATGGGAAGAAGTACAGGCTCACCTTGTTGATCAACCGATAGCCAGCTCTAAAAATCACTTCTTCCACTTGATTCTTCAAAAGATAATTGTAATGTTGGTAAGAACATCCTACAATGTATGTGGCATTCAAGAGAGAGGGTGGGTTTAGGTATTTGTTTTCTTTCCTTGGTCCTGTAGCTATGGTAAATGATATTGGCTACTTCTGCAAGAACAGAATAAGGAAAAAAAATATAGTAATGACATATTGATTCTAGCTACACTAGAGGCATATCTAATAATAAAATCATTTGTTTTGAAATCAAGTTCTACTCTATGATATAACATATGCTCATTCGTGATGAATTTGTTGTTGAAGTGCGATCTTGGCATGTTAAGCCATCTCTGCAACCATGTGTGGACTCCAGAAACCAGCTTTAATTTGTTTTAGCTTAAACAATGCACAAAACTACCTGTCAATGGAAAAAAAGTTAAAATAAATCTTGGCTGTTTATTTTATAGTCACATTTCCAAAAAAAATATTGTCACCCTTTCATTTTTCACCTAGTTTTTTTATCAGTAAAGTAAAAATTTCATTAAAAACATGAAATGAAGTGTGATCTTTATTAGCTTTGACTTAGCACTAGGCTCTTGTATATTTATTTATGATTGCAAATATCAGTCTTCTTCATTCTTTTCTAGGAGATTGGTATATATATATATATATATCTGTGCACTTATACATAAGAGGGAGTTAGTAGTTGCTCCAATAAACATGGCTCTCTTTTTGCTTTCCATTTTTGTCCTCCTTTATTCTGTTCAGCTTTTGTTTTATTGAAGAGTTTTAGATTAATTGGTAAATGCACAGATTACTCACTGTGTGTGTAGGAGAACCAGCACATCTCCCTCTTGCTAACCACGTCTACCGTCTGCCTCTTCTCTCTCATTATGTCGTCTCACTCTCTTTCTCTCACTCCCTGCATTTCTCTTTCTCTCAGTCCTTACATCTCTCTTTCTATCTCTCGACAATGACAGTGAGATCACATTATGGACGACGGTCAATGGCTCACGATGATGATCTGAAAATTGTACTAGAGATGGGTTAAATGTAGGCGATTTGGATGACGATGGGTTTGTGATTTGTACGACAATCTCGAAGCTGTGTTGGACCAGATCTATGGGTTTAACTATGCGTTCAACCAATGTCAAATGAGGTATCAAAGAGCCTTTGGCCTTGTTTGGTTTGTATTTGAGAAACATGTTTTGAGATAAAAAGTACGAAAATTTGTTTGGTTTGGCTTTTTTTCAAAAGATGTTTTGAAAAATTATTTTGAGGGTGAGTTTTGGAAAAAATGATTGATTTGATATGTATGAGAGAGAGATTTGTTTGGAAAATTTGTAAACCAAACAAGTTTTGGAAAAAAATTTTGGAAAAATTTGTTTGGTTTGATTACTTTTGAAAACTTATTTGTAGAGAATTTTTCTCAAAATTTTTTGAGAAACACAAACCAAACAAGGCCTTTGTTTTCGAGCCATTGTTCCCACATTGAAGGTCATCATCTTCAACCAAAGCTCTTGTTTGGGTATTTCTTTTTTTTTTTTTTTGTGGGTTTCCTTTTCTGTTTTAATTTGTTGTAACTTAATGTTTCTTTTTTCCTTCTGATTTCCAAGGGTCAATCTTCGAAGTTGAAACACAACTAGAATAACTAACAATCTTATTTTTTAAGAGCTAAATAAATATTATCATTGATTCTTCTTTCTTTGTGGAGTTTTCTTTCTTGTTCTTACTTCTGTTATCTTTTTTCTCTACTTTTATTTCTTTGGTTTGTTATTCCTTGCTCTATTTTATTTATTTATTTTTTTTCAAGGGAAGTAAACCGAAGTCCCGGATTTTGCTTTCTTTTGCCCACAAATTTGTTTTCCATATATATATATATTTATATATTTTGGTTTCATGTTTTTTTAGCTTCAATGTTATACAATGGATATAGATAGAACTTATGAACGTTCAGAAGTTTCACTCTTGGTTACTTTTTATCAAGTAATTAGAACCAAGGGAAGGCCGCTTTAATCTTTTCAGTGAACTTTGCAAATTAGGTATTTATGAAGCCAACCACACAATTCAAGTAGTTTCTAAACATACAGCCTTTTTAATGCTAATGTGATAGTTAGATCTTTTTTGCAATCTCGGTTGTGACCACCTCTTCACTGTTTGTATGGGTTTTTTTTTTTTTAATATTATTTTATTGAATATCTTTTTCCCAAAATAAATAAATAAAAATAGTTTCTCTTCTTTCATGGGTAACCCTTTATTTCTTATTATTGTAATTTCTTTCTTTGTGTATTTTTTAAATATATGTTTTATTTTTGTGTGCAAGTATTGATGGATGCTTTCTAATCTTTTTTATTTTTAAATGTTTAGGATTGCATTAGTTTGGTGGTTGAATTTGTTATATTTGTGGGCTAACTTTTTGTTGGCTTTTGAATGATAGATTTACAAAGTTTTTGAGTTTGTAATTTCATATGGATAATTAATAATTTCATCATTATGGGATTTTTTGGCTTTTTTGGGTAGTGATTGAGGTACTCACTTTCTCTCATTGTTATGGTCAAAAGGGCTACTTTTAAGCAATAGCTTGATTCCTTTTGATATTACATTTAAATCTAGGTTCAATAGATTCTTGGTGGTGGTGGTTTTTTTTTCTTTCCCCCAATAAATCTGTTAGGAGGTGTTGTTTGTTGAATATAGAAATTAAAGTACATAAAATCTTTTTTATTTTTAATATTATGTATATAATTTGTGATTGTGTCAATCACTAATTTAGTATTGTTTCCTTATTTATATCAATCATTTCCTAAATTGTATCATGAATCTATTATATATACATGGCCTCTACCTCATTCGTAGGTAAGCCAAATCATTCTTTTCATCCTTTTTGGTATCAGAGTCAGAGCACAGAAACCCTAGTTCTCTACCCAGCCACTGTCTCATCTTCTTTCTTCCTCCTTGAGTGTCGACAGTCCCCTTTCTGCCCTTCATTTCACCCGACAGCCCCACCTAGCCAGCCTAGACCCCCCAAAACCACCTACCCAACCCTCTACACCCCTCAACAAGCTGCCCTAGCGCTGCCGAGGGTCTTGTTGGCTGCCGACCAGGGTGTTTCCTGGCCATAGATGCTTCGACAACTCTTCTAGGGCAGTTCAGTCCCTGCTTTTTCCCTTTCTAGGGTGTGGTGTTGATGTTTAAGCACTTTTTGACCTATTTTATTTAGTGGACTACCATATTTGTTCGGCAACATTTATTTGGACTAGCAGTTAAGTTTTTTCCGGCTTCTTGTATTTTTCTAGACTGCGTTGTTGTGATTTTGTGTTTTCTAGCCATTATTAATCCACCATGACTGACCCATCTCATGTTGATTCCAATATGCCCACCAAACTTGTACCAGTGACTTCTGATTTCTCTCTTTCTCATCACACTCTTGTTCATTGTATTACGAGCGTGGTGTTAAATGGGAAAAATTTTGCTGATCCTACACGTGCCCTGTGGGATATAGATAATTGCACTATTCTATGATGGATGTTTAACTTTATGGATGACCATATTTACCACATGTTTCTTTATTGTGACACTGTTTCGAGTCTTTGGTGTGCCTTGTCTCTGATGTATGCCCATGCTCATAATGATGCTCGCATCTTTGAGCTCTATCAAGACATTGTCCGTGCCTCCTAGTCTGCTTTGGGTTTCTCTGTGTCAGAGTTCTTTGGATACCTTCAAGCTCGTTGGGAGGAATTGGCTCAATATGAACCCTTGATTGAGTTACCAGTAGATGTCGTTGCTATTGTGTCCAGCCGCCTTGCCAACCAGCACACTTACCAGTTTCTGATGGGCTTAAACTCTGAAATTGAATCTCTTCGAACTCAAATTTTAAACACATCGCCCATGCCATCCCTCTATGAGGCCTTTGCCACCATTGATAGTGATGAGCGTCGTCGGCGTCTGGTTCTGCACACCACTACTCTAGTGACTATTGTTTTATCTGACCAAATGGCCATTGCCACAAACTCTAGTTCCCGGGGTTCTACTGGTTCAGTTACCTGTCATCATTGTGGGGCTCCTGGTCATGTCAAGGCTCGCTGCTTCAAACTTCATCTTGAGTTAAGGCAACGATCTTCTTGCCCTCGTGGTTCTGGCACACTTCGCACTGCTGCTTTTGTGGAGGTCTCTCATGCTTTTGGGTCTTCGAGTATTCCTATTTTACAGCAGTTATAGACTTAGATTGGCCAGCTTCAGACTCAATTTGGGACTTTGACTACTAGCTCTTCTAGCCCATCCTCCTCTACTACTGCTACTCTCGTTATAGGTACTTGTACTGCTTTTCATGTTCAGTCTGCTGGTCCCTCATGGGTTTTAGATTCTAGGGCTAATGATCATATGACGGGTAAGTTTTCCCTTCTTTCATCTCTAGTTCCTGCTACTATAAACTAATCTATTTGTCTTGCTGATGGGTCTTTCTCCTCAGTTCGTCATAAGGGTCAAGTGTCTTTATCTCCTGATATTACTCTATCATCTGTTTGCATATTCCTAATTTTGCATATAATCTACTATTTGTTAGTCGGCTTGCCAAGTCCTTCAATTGTGCTGTTATTTTTTTTATCTTCTTCGTGTCTATTACAAGACCTGAGTTCAAAGAGGATTTTTTGCAAGAGATATGAGCGCGATGGACTCTACTACTTTGGGGATCCACTAGACCAACCTCTTTCTACTTTAGCTAGTTTCCAGGCATTTGTTTTGCCTGCTTCTATATCTTGTGTTTTTAATGTTCAAACTTTAGAATTGCGGCATGCACGTATGGGTCATGTCAATTTTCAATACTTATGTCAACTTTTTTCTTTATTAAATAAAGCTTGCAAAGATTCTAAGTTTCATTGTGTGGTTTGCGGATTATCTAAACATACTTGTACCAGTTACATACCTCATATGACTCGTGCCCCTAGTGCTTCTGACCTTATGCATTCCGATGTTTAGGGTCCGTCTCTTGTTCTTGCTTTTTCTGGCCATCGGTATTTTGTCACCTTTATTAATGACCACATTGGATGTACTTGGGTATATTTACTCCATCGTGAGTCTAACGTGTTTCCCATTTTTGTTCAGTTTTTGCAAATGGTTAAGACTCAGTTTTGTACAGTTGTTAGAAATATCCATTCTGATAATGGTGTGGAATGTATTTCCAATGCTTTTCGCTCTTATCTTAATCAGATTGGTATTCTTCAACAATTTACGTGTCCACGATCGTCATATTATATCTGTTGTGTAGTGTCTCCTTCATGTTATGAGTGTCCCTAAGTCCTATAACCATATGGCTATCCTCACTGCTGTCTATTTTATTAATAGGACCCGTAGTCGTGTGTTGCAGGGTCTTACTCCATTTCATGTTCTTATGCCCCACACTACTCTATTTCCTCTCCTACCCCGTGTCTTAGGGTGTACTTGTTTTATTCAGGATCGAAGTCCCGCTCGTACCAAGTTAGATGGCAGGTCTATTCGTTGTGTTTTTTTGGGGTATTCTTCCATGTCAAAAGGGTATAGGTGTTTTGATCCTATGTCTCGTCACTTTGACCACACTTTGGATGTTACTTTTTGTGAGGATCTCTTTTTTTTTGGTAGTACCCCTCCTTTGCAGGCTTCCACTCCCGTTCCTTCTAGTGTTCGCCCTACTCCTATTTTGGACGAGGTTACGGATGAGGTTGTCCTCTTCCCTCATTCTCCACCGTTGCCTCCTTTACTCCCCTATTGCAGGTATACTTTCGTCGCCCTCGCTCTCAGCTCCCGCTTGCCGCTTCTCTGGTCTTTGGGTCAAGTACTTCTTCTGCTTTACATACATCCCCTCCACCTCTTCATCGTAATCCCCCTCGGGATCGACATCCTCCAAACCGTTGGAGTTATTTGAGTAGTACTAATCATCTCATTTCCCAGTATCTTTCATAAGACAGAGTCTCCCGTACCTATCGCTTTTTTCTTGGCAAGCTTGAATCCGAGGCCATTCCTCGTTTTATGTCAGAGGCCCTTCAAAATCCAAAATGCGTAGAGGCTATGCAGGTTGAGATGATAGCTTTAGAACAGAATCATACTTGGGATCTGGTTCTTTTACCTTTTGGTGAGAGTATTGTGGGTTGCAAATGGGTATTCACTATTAAGTATCTAGCTGATGGCTCCGTTGACAATTACAAAGCCCGCTTGGTGGCCAAGGGCTTCACCCAGGTTCCTGGCAAAGATTTTGGAGCCACTTTTGCACCTGTTGCCAAGCTTACCTCGGTTCGTCTTCTCATCTCTCTTGAAGCATCCCATTCTTAACCTCTTCATCAGCTTGATCTCAAGAATGCCTTTCTTCATGGAGATCTTCTTGAGACGATTTATATGGCACCTCCTCCTGATTTTTTGGCTGAGAGGGAGTATTCAAAAAAAGTGTGTCAATTGCGCAAGTCTTTGTATGACTTGAAATAGTCTCCACGAGTTTTGTTTGGTCGTTTCAGTTCTATTATCATCTCCATGGGGTTTGTTCAGTGCCACTCCGACCATACTTGCTTCATCCATCGTAATTCAACCGGTCAGTGTATAGTCTTGTTGATTTATGTGGATATTATTCTCACAGGTGATGATTTTGTAGGCATTGATCAAGCAAAAAAGGATTTGGGACACACCTTTGATATTAAGGATTTGGGTAGTCTCAAGTATTTTCTTGGGATTGAGGTGGCTCGCTCACGGTAGGAAATTTTCTTATCTCAAAGAAAGTACACTCTTGACTTACTTCAGGATACTGGTACGTTAGGGTGTAAACGTGCTTCTACTTCTATGGATCCCAATGTCTAGCTCACATTAGAGTCTGGCGAGTTGTTAGAGGACCCAGGCATGTATCAGCGTCTTGTTGGACGTCTAATTTATTTGCCCAACACTAGACCTGACTTGACATTTGCAGTCAGTGTTGTTAGTCAATTCATGCATGCACCTCATACAGAACATCTTGATGCGGTTCATCACATTTTGAGATATTTGAAGACCTCTCCTGGCTTAGGATTATTCTTGACAGCCGCTCCTCAATCTAGGCTCTCTTGTTTCACTGATGCTAATTATGCAGGATCAAGAATTGATCGGCGTTCTACTTCTGGTTTTTGTACTTTCTATGGTGATCATCTTATATCATGGAAGAGTATGAAGCCATCAAACACCTTGTATCAAAATAGCTTTGTCATAGCTTCTTGGAGTTCGATAACTTTATTTAATTGTTGTTTTTCTGATAGTTAGAACATATGTTAGTTTGCAGCACATAGATACCTAAAAGCAAAAATATCCCTCTTTAGTAGAAGGATAATGCGATTCCTCATTACTCACTCACTTGTAATGATTAACTGTTTTTTTTTTTTTGAGTCATAGTTTCTGTGTTCAACCTATGATAAATGGTATCTTTAGAATCCTCCAGTAATATCTTTGGGCTTTCTGCCTTGTGTTGAACTCCCTCAGAAAGCTGCTAAAAAGGGAAAAGGACCCATAATGTTTGATTATTGGCTTCTTTTGTTTTTTAATAAGTTGTTCCTGAAATGGCCTCTTACCCTTATTTTAATTGGCCTGGAGTCTTCTGAAGCAAACTTGTGCATTACTAAATGCATAGTCGTTGCATCTTATCCAATCTAAGACATGTAGATCCTTGGGTGTTAAACTATTTTTTTACATTGATGTCTTGAGAAATTTAGAAGTTGATTGTAACAAACCTCCATTCTGAAATGAATCTCAATTGATCATTGTAATTGCTATACAATTTGAAGTATAACCTAAAATATTTTTATGATCATTTAAGATGCTGATGGAATCTACTTATGTAGTAAACTATTCAATAATTGTCATCACATTTTTTAGATTTTTAAGTACACCTGATGGCAATTTTGTTCAACATAAGCTGACATTTTATCATTTTTTAACCACTCTAAATTAATAGTTTGCAGAAAGTCATGGTAAGTATAAATGACTTAAAAAAGGAAATGTGGAAATGCAGAAACATCACTTGTGTATTTTGTGTTTTGCAAACAATAAATTTACCTTTTTCATTCTTTTTATGCCAAGCATTATTTTGAATTTTGTGCTTCAAAAAATGTGGTTTTGACATCAATTCTTATTTACAAAGTTAGGATTTTTGAAATGTTTCTTAAAAAATAAATGAAAGGTGCTTTGTAATTTTAAAAATTGCCACTTTCACATCGTCTTGGTCATAGATTTTGTAGAAAATTAGTCTCGGTTTTGCGTAAATTTACTATTATTACTTGATATCATGATTAAGCATATGATTAAACTTGATCTAAGATATGGACTGCATGTATCCTTTAAAATTTCTTAGATAATTTTGATATCTTATAGCCACTAATGTGAGACCAAACTAACCTAAATTCTTCCCAATTTTGGTGAATCAAGCATATGTGTTTGTTGAGTCAAGTATCTTTGTGTGGTGAATTAGTTATTTCAATATAAGCATGGCCCTGCCTTTGAGATGAAATCTTCAAAACAAGCATCTATCTTTTTGTTTGTGAACTATCTTGTAATTCTTATTTGTGTCTTGCCCTTTTTCATCGGGCTTTGCTGCATATTTTCAACCATATATGATACATTTGATGGCCACCTGATTTGATATAATCATATGCACATGTGTACATACTAATGCATAGACAAAATTGCTTTTGTCCATGCGTTTATTGCAAATTATGCACTATTGTTGTATGATCTTTCTGGTCCACACTCTTCATCTTCGGAGCCGGACTTTATGATATTTGTACTTTTGAAATGCTTAATGTGTGCTAGATTGGGCTCTTTTTTCTAGCTACCTACATTAATATTTGATATACTTTTTCATAAAAAATTGCAAAGATCATGGACTTTGGTTATCCCCAAAATCTTTTGCCAAATATCCTAAAGTTTTACATCACTCATGAAGGAGTACACTCACCATTCTCGTCAAAAGGTTAGATACTTGCTTTACTTTTCTATTTTAGCACGATTCTCTAGAATTGGATCAATGTTGGTCGTTTTGTTTTTTGGTAAAACGGTGGTCAGATGATTAAATTCATAGTTCAGGTCACTATTTTGTTTAAATTTAACATAATTATTTCAATTTCCTTTTAGTTTTTTAAGCAGTTAAGAGTCCAACTGAGATTCTCTTCAGTAGGGATAAGGAACACAGTTTCCTTTTCAAACCTTCCAGATAGAAATTGGTCCCCCCCCCCCCCCCCCCCCAAAAAAAAAAAAAAAAAAAAAAAATTATTGCCCACTGACTTTTTCTTATTTTTACTTGATTTTCGGTTTTGCTAATACTTATAGATAAATGTTCTTTGTGTGCAGATATTGTGCTCTTTTGGCGTCTTTGGGTATGAATTTTTTATCCATGCGGCTTTGTAAATGAGTCTTGATTTTCTTTAAAGTTACATGTTTTAGTTATGGCCCAAACTACAAATTTTATTTAGCTATGTGAGGAAGAAGTGTTTTCAAAGTGCATAGATATGTGGTTATTCTTTTTCTTATCCATGTGTCTATTCTTTTTCTCAATCAATATTTTACAATTTTTGTTTCCATTTCACTCCCTGTTTTCTTTTTTGGAGGGGGTGTTGGGGTTGATGGAATCGTCCACTGAGCATAATATTTATATACATGCATGGAGTAGTCCAGAGCCACCATGGATTTTTTTTGCTAGTTTATATATTTCCCTTTTATTTGTATTGTACTTTTTATAAGGGCTTTGCCATGCCCAATCTTTTCAAATATGACATATTTCGATTTATAGCTTCAACAGGGGTTTCTCACACATATTATTTTATACACTTTCAAAAAAAAAAATGTTCTGAAAATTTGTCTTCTTATTAACTCTTCAATTTCAAATACTCCTTTTATTTGTCTGTCCACATGCTGGTTAATAATAAAAAATATATTATTTATTCAGTCTCACCAGAGTGTATATACATTTTTGTTCTTCACATTTATTCATTCTCAAAATGCTTAAACCTTGGATCTTGCTATCAGTAAAGATGCAGAAGATTTCTTGCAACCTTAAATTTCTTTTTCCTGGCAATGCTATCTGACACATTTGTACCTATGTTGTTGCAATCAGATGCACCTTCCTCTAAACAGTTTATCCATGCATTTTTGCAGGCCAATAATGTTGCAATTTTGTCATTTCTTTTGCATGAGATAAGTAGCAACTAAAGTTGATGTGTTCACACCGGATGTGCACATAGATTTTAGAGTTGGTTTTCACAATTGGCTAAATCATTGAATGACACAAGTTTTAAATTTGGTACAACAGTTGGAAGGACAAGGCATAAATTTTGATGTACTATTTGAAATCTTTTGGTGTTCAAAAACAAAACCAAGATAATTTCATGATGTATCATGATGAAATATTTTCAGATAGTAAAATACTAGGGCTTACTCAAAGTATACATGAATGAACAAACAGAAAACCTCAACCACAAATTATACAACAAAAGGTTAAAAGCAATAAAAAAAAAATACATATATATTTCAGCCATAGAAAATATTATTTCACATTCTTTTCCCAATTCAATTATTGATCCTCAATAGTTGTACTCATCTACAGGTAGTTATGAAGGGCGCATACTCAGTATCAAAATGAGAATGGAATTAGAACAAACTATGTGGGATACTAAGCTTGGGGATTTCAGATTTTTTGGAAAACTAACTCCAAAATATATTTCTTCATCCACTACTAATAATTCTCTCTTTAATTTGTAACATATTAGTCCTTGTCGTACTGACATTACATTACTTGTTTCTAAAACTCTTGACCCTAGGTGTTACTTTTTGCATCAAAGATGCAAGGTTAGGTTTCACATTTAAATATCTAAAACTTTTGATATAGATATGAATATGACAGCAATGGAGGTGATGAGCAGAAAACTACTTATCTAGCAGCTACCTCACGCAGATCAGTGTGCTTACAGAGAGACGGAAATGCCTGATCTTTTGGGATAGCATTTGGTCTTAGGATTTACTCACCTTGCACTATTTTCTTTTCTTTTTTCATAATTTTTTTTTGAATTTTCCCTTTTTCCTTAATAGTGAATCATGTTTTCTATACTTCATGACTTGCATCTCAATGTGAAGTGACAAACCTTTTGGTTGTAAACTATAATAGAATAACCAATTTTGCCAAGGTACATTTGATTTGATCAAAGGTAAGAGTGGCCTTTTGGGTTAAGGTTAATTTGGAGATCATGAACAACTGGCTTTGTGATGCTGCTCTGTTTTGGGGTGTAGTTGAGAAGTTGTGTTGTTGTTTTTTTTTTTATTTATAATTTAATTTAATTTATTTTGTTTTATGATGTTGGACTTTAGTGCTCCACATATTTTGGTTGCTATGTGCGCACTTCAAGCGGGATGACTTGCTGATAGGAAAGGTTTTCTCATGCATAGAGGAGTAGATGGTCGATTGATTGAAGAGTTTGTTGCTAGATGATGTTGCTAGATGATGTTGCAGCTTTCGGATTTATGAATTTGAGGAATGTTAAAATGGAGATTTAATTTTAGGCTGGGGTTCACTTTGTTTTTTTGTAATGCTTATGATGTTGTTTGTCAGTTGGTCTGAGCCAATCGTGTTTTCCCCCTTTTGGATTTAATGACTAATAGAAGTGTTCTTTTCACCTTCGTTTTGTAAAATGTTATTACCTTACTGCTGGAAAAAAAAAAAAAAAAATCATGATAATGAACTACTTACAATTGCCATGGCTAATTCTAATTTCAAGCTCAAATAATTGGTTGAAATTCATCTACGACTTGATGATTATGCACTGACTTGGACCATGGGCACGGGTCATCATGCAACGCATGACTCCCCGTAACTAGTATATATAAACCGATGTTGATAACAGCTTTATGGCAACATCCTTCAACTACTTTGTCTTGTAAAGAAATAGGAGAAAAAGATTGGATACTAAACTAATTGACCATCAAGTAGAGGGTATATGGAGGTATCCTATCCTTTTGATCACACATCATATGAAGTGAGCTTTTGAGGGTCTATGAAATAAACTCGGCGACAAACTCAACATGAAATTGAATTCCTAACCAGACCAAACTCAGACCTTTTGCATTTGCTTTGATTCTATATGTTACTATTTTCCTTAGCATAAACAAGATGTACTTGGTATTCTTCAAAGTCTTTGTACAGCTGAAGTTTTTAACTAATCTGCTTACTGGCATAGCATTACATGTTTCTCTTTGTATATCGCCATAGCAAATAGTAGGAGTTACTAAGTATTATGTAAGCATTTTCTTTTATGAATTTATTGTCAGTTTGATAATAAATTGGTGATGGAAGCTTTTTATGTCCTCTGTGGGGTTGATGGAAGCAAATTATCTGCCCTACCTATACTGTGTTTGGATAATAGATTTAAACAATGATTTGGAAAAGAAAAGAGAATATGAGGTTGGAAAATCGTGGATGAAATATAAATTAAAATTTTCTTTCATTTCTCATCTCCTTTTCAAATCTTAACTTAAATTTATGATCCAAACACAATACTTGAAAAGGTCAGGCTAAAATATTTGTCATACATACCATATGTAGATTATAATCAATTTGGTATTGGTTTTAAACTATTGCAGTGATAGGTTATGGGGTATTATGGTGGTGGAGCAAGCAAATTATTGAAATAAAATTGGTTAGGACTTGTTATGGTGTTTGATTATATTTTAAAGTAATGTCAGTTGTAATTTATTAAAATATAAAATTTTTAATTTTGTCAATTTAAATTTTAAACTTTTTATTTGTTTTGAATTTAAATCATTTGAAGAATGTTCATTTATGCAATTTATCAGTTCTGGCTCTTTATATATCTGGGCTAAATAATTCCATTTGCAGATCCGAAGTCATACCCAAAAATACTTTTGAAGGTCCAAAAAAATGGGACTATAGCGCATGTGCCACCACCTTGACTTAAGCACAAAGCTGCTCATCCTTACCTGCAAAAGGCACCAAAAAATGGTTTGTCCCATGATGACGATGAAAGTACATATGGCAGAGGATTTTATTTGAATTTTTGTCATTCTGACATGCATTTCTTTTAAAAATTGGCAGTTTTAGCACCATTACAAGCTTTCATGGCTTATCCTTCTTCGTTTAATTCCCTTGCACCTTGATATTCTCCATGGGATGACACTTCCATGCTCATACACTCTCCATCAAGTGGAATCATGCTATCCCAGGATGAATACAATCTTCATGGAGTCGAAGGCATGCATAAGTGTTTTTATTTGTGTT
Organism: Camellia sinensis; assembly: GCF_055761805.1. Taxonomy (NCBI): domain Eukaryota; kingdom Viridiplantae; phylum Streptophyta; class Magnoliopsida; order Ericales; family Theaceae; genus Camellia; species Camellia sinensis. The sequence goes on from NC_138970.1 coordinate 61,100,482, forward strand.
ATTTCTCCCTTGTTCATAGATATATGTATATTTTTTATTTGAGAGAACTTTCTAATACATATTATGGCATAAAATGTTACTGCTTCAACTGATATTAGATCGAAGGGGGTAGCAAGGATTATCAACAGTGGCATTCATGGCATCGGAAGCTTGTGTAGAACAATATCAAGGTCTGAATTATCGAAGCAAAGGAAACCAGGTTCACTGTTTCATGGTAATCTTCTCAACTGTGTTGATAATTGGTTTAAATTAGTCAATCATGGTGAAGTTTTAGACTTGCAGCTCTATACTAAAGCGGCACAACTTGCTCTCTTCACAATGTTTTTCTATTTATATTTGCGCTTTAGATACTTGTTATCTAATTTGTATGTTAGTGCTCTCCTATCTTACTTGCTCTATTTGTATTGTTGTACTTGTAGTGCAACATGTGTCATAGGGAACTTTTCCTAAGATTTGGCAATACTGGAAAATGCTACTCTGAAAGAATTTTCCATGGTGATAACATTCTGGTTTTGGATTGTTTCTCTTTGGGTTATTGGGCTAGTTTGATCTGTGAGTTTTTATCAGTATGAGTCCACTTAATTATATTAACCAAATTTTCAATAGTGATGGTTGGTAGAAACTATAAAAGTTGTGAAGCAATTATATTGCTCATTTATATATCAATTATGAATTTCTCCTTCTTCCTCACCCTACTATGTTACATGGACTTGGGCGTAGGTGCATCCACTTTTTGAAAATATCCATTATTTAGGAGTATTAGCAAGGATGCCCATACCCGGTTGGTTTATGTTAACATGAGTACTGTTTGTCTCGCTGAAGTAGTATTCATTTATTCAACTACGTAAAACTCATGAATAAAATAAATCATTTGTCATTCCTCTCATACATTTACGCTTTTCAGTTAAATTTTTTTAGGTATACCAGATTTTGCTGAAGTCATGGGAAGTGTCTTTGATCCAGACACACAAGGCCATGTGCAGAAGCTCAAGGAGATGGATCCTATCAACTTTGAAACTGTGAGTAAATTCAAATTTTGCCAGTCTCGATTGTCTATTTTTCAAGTAGATGATGCCTCTTACTCATAGGATGTGTGTTTAATACTTGATTTATTATCAAATTTGGAGTAATTAGAGACAGACATTTCATTAAGGAGAGGTTGAATAAGGGTGTGATATGTATTCCCTTGTGGTTGCTTGGAAACACATTACCTCCCTATGGTTTTTGAAATATACATATAACCTCCTTGCAGTTCAGAGTAAAATGCAAAAGTAATGAATTCTGTCAAACTTAACTGTTTGTGTAACATCCACTAAATTAAGTGCATGTGACAGGACATGAGTGATATACGAGTCTTTTGCCCTTTTATTTTCGCTTCTTTTCTTCATTTTCTTGTTCATTCCACCTCCTCCCCTTCACCATTGCACAGTTCACACTCCATCCCCTCTCTTTCATCTCCTTGTCTCCCTCACTTCCTCCAACAACCCAAGCCCACCATTGCTGAAACCACCATTTTTCCTTGTCATCACACACGTGTACAGAGGCACTTACACACAACTCCCACCTTTCTCAATCAAGTAACCCAAAGGAGCCAATACTTTTTCAATTGCACATGTACCTTCACACACTTGTGAAGATAACTTCCTCTTTGACAATGCAGATAAAAGCTAAGAGCTTTTTTTTTTTTAATAATTTTTTTTAGAATGTTAACTAATCACACTGGAGCATCTTTCAGTCTGGCAGCTGTTGTTTATTTGTGAAGTTAGATATTCAAATTTTTTCTTGGTTTGTTATTTTAAGTCATCTATAGAAACCCAAAACCATCAAATCCAAAATTGTACCATTTGGAGAAGTTTACGGAAATGCCACAAGCGTCTATATGGATTATTTCATAAGGGAAAGAACAAGATAGGTGTGGGTTTGGTAAGTGCAATTGGTAATGGATTTGGCTTTGGAAAGGGTTTGTGATGCCGTACAATTTTTAGAGAGAAAGAGTTTGTAGGGATGCTGGCATTTATAAGAAAATTGGAGGAAAAAAAAGGGGCAGTATAGACATTTTGTAAAATTTCTTTAACAGAGTTTAGCTTTGCATTTTACCTTAGACCATAAGGAGGTTAAGTGTATATTTTTAAACTTCAAGGAGCTAATGTGTTTTTTGGATAAACTACAAGGAGGTAAAATCTAATTAACCTAAAAAAGGAAAGAAAAAAAAAAAAAAAGCAAAAATGTGGTAGTTTTTTTGTTTTTCTGTCTTCAATTAACTTTTTTTAAAAATATTTTACTTTTAGGTGCATCTAGATTAAGCGTATCTAATAAGTTTAAAAAATTGATGAAAATATTTTAAAAATTATAAAAGATAAAAACACAAAAAGCAAAAGACTCAAAAAATAGTTTTTTTAATTTAAAAACCAAACAGGCAAATGATTCTTAGCAATGGCAGGTACGCATGCACTCTCTATTGCTCGCACTTGCACAGTGGCCCCTTTGATCTCTAACATGAAACCTTAAGCTTCTTGTCTATGGATGATTTTCCTTGTATTTATTAGTGACATGATGAAGTGTTTTGACGTCAGTTGGGTCAATGTGGATTTTATTAATGTCATTCAATTGGAAGGATATTGCTTTGCAACTGAACATCTTTGTCTTTTTGGGTTCTGTCTATGTAGAGGCTTTGTTGCTGATGAGGAACCTCACCATCAACTTGTCTAGCCCTGATTTTGAGCCAATTGTAAGTATTCTTCTGCTTCAATGATATGGTGAAACGCTTCACGTGACAACTCTTGCAAACTGTTAATGTTTAATATTTTGCTTATCACTCTTCTAAGAAGTTCTAGCTTGCTGTGACCGTGTATTTCTTAATTTAAGTTATTTTCGTTGACTGTTGCAGAGAGAGGTCCTGTCATCATGTGATGTCAATTCCAAAACTGTAGGAATTGCTACAGGAAATATCATGAAGAACCAAGAAAAATGAGCTTTTGTGTTGTAGTGTTGAGCACTACTTATAAGCTACCATGTAGTATGTATCTTTCTTTAATCCCCTCAACTAGTAAGATCTCCAATTTGTGGTTACTGGGTTGACATCTGACTTGAATATCTGTGTTTCTTCATCAGCATTATAAATGAGAAGTCTGACAGTGCTCTCGTGGCATGCTCTGAAATTCACTAGTTCAAGGATATGGAAATGTCGCTACAGCTGTAGAATCAGAGAGTATTGCCAGATGAAAGGATAACATCCTCTGATTGTCATGCATTAAATGATATAAATATCCCTGGGCTGAATGGCAATGTATTGTACCTGTTTTACTGATCTGGGTCTGTTAGCAGATTGTATGTATGTCTCGTAGGATCTGTTGGTGGCAATTTTAGCTTTCTTGAAAATATAATGTCAGTCTCAGTTTTGTGTAGTATAATTTGCCAAGGCAACATAGCTTTAAGAATTGGGGTTGTAATAATGATGGTTATGCTTTCTTGATCTTTAAGAGCATGGTTTTGTTGTTGTTGTTGTTATTGTTATATGTGAGAGCCACCTTCGACTTCTTGATTTTCTTGCTGGTTATACTGCATCATAAAAGACAAATTAATGATGACTTTCTATTGTGTGTTTGGATCTCTAAAAATCTCCCTTTAGCCCAAATTGGACTTTAGGAAATCCGGGTTTTATTGCAAAGTATGTTGATCGCTTCTACTGGAGATCTAAATTTGATAGAATTGTGCTGATTTATTAGTATTTGTTGATAGTATGTGAGATTGTGCAGTGTGCACTAGGGGAAATTTCTCCAGTTGTGATGTTTGTACTTTGTGTAATATGTAATTCATTTTTGTAGTTCTAGTTGACTGATATTCCTAAGAAGTAATAGGATAATGGCCATAGAATTGCAGATGAAGCTTGGGATTTTGTGATTGTTAATTTTTCTTCCCCCCTTCTCTCTCTCTCTCTCTCTCTAAAGGAGAGATAGAATTGCATGGTGGCCAAAGCTATGCAAGTCTCTAGCAAGGGATTAAATTCTTTACTATTCCGCCATAAATCATGAATTTGCTATTAGGAACTGAATTGGATGTCTAGTCCGGGTTTCAAATGTGTGCCACTTTGGTATTTTTATTCAATGATTTAGAATTTATTCACCCACTTGCAAACTCAATTTGATCTATTGTTTAATGGGTTAATAGGTAAGTAAAATTTAAATAACTAATTTACAAAGGGTGCTACTATTAGCACCTTATTTTTTCCTTTTAGACTCCAATTTCTTTCATTTTTTTATTACAATTTTAATCCAATACAAAATTTCAATTTTATTTCTATCATCTCTAACCTCCGAAAAACATATCCAAATCCTAACGCTAACCCCAATCCTACTCTCACCCCCATTGTACCAAACGAGTCACTATCAACTCTGACACACTTTTCCTCACCATTGACAACATCGGCGACTCATCTCTACCTTCGTCCCGCTTTCATGACCCAATAACGGCAACAACTTCTCACTCTAGTCGCCTCTTCTCCGTCTTAGCAACCACTTTGATTTTTTCTTTAATATTCTTTTTGAATTATTTATAGATATTGTATTTATGTATATAAAATTTAAATTAAATATAAATAATTTCATGTTAAATAAAAAATTAAATATAAATTAATACTAAGATACCAATAAGATAGACAAAAATTAAAAAATACAAAAAAAAAAAATTACTTTGATCCATGTGATGTACATAATTATGCACATTCTGTCTTTTTTATTTAATAGTGTATGCGTGTGGCTGAAGGCATGGTGTAAATAAAATAAGGGGGAAAAATGAGAAAATAAAAAAAATATGGATGAAAAAAAAAAAAGAAAAAAAAATTAATAAAAAAAGAAAGAGGGAGGAAAGTGGGCAGGAGAGAGAGAATGCATAAGTGAACAAAAAAGGAGGAAAAGAAGGTGGGTGGGTGAGAATTAAAGAAATATTGACCTTGAGAAAAATGTATCTCTTAGACATTTTGGCACATTTTCAAAAATAGTCTTGCTTTATTATATAGATTTACTTGTATGTCGAGCTAATTTTTTTTTCAAATATCATAATAATTAAATTATAATTTTATATATATAAAAAATAAGTATTCCTCAAATATAATCCATACAAAATTGGTTATTATAATTAAAATTGAGTTTGTGTTATTATAATTAAAATTGAGTTTGTGTAGAAAATAGAAAAGACATGCTGATATCACTTTTATATGTATATATATATATATATATATAAGTCTTTAGAATGTAAAAAATAAGCCTTTAAAAAATGTGTCACAAAAGAAAAAGAAAAACACTACTTTTATTACATATATATGTGTGTGTATGTGTGTGTGATATTGTCTGGTTTAATTTTTGAAATATGTTTTTTTGAAATATAAATTTTTTTGAAATATTTTTATAAAAATTTAAAATTTAAAAACATTCATAAATTTCATATGATATTATATTTCTTAAGGTAGAAATAATCTTTAAATTTTTTTAAAAAATAATATTTATTTTTGAGTGAAGCATCAATAAAATCTCAAAATATGATCTTGAAAATTATTTAGTTCTCTCTTCTTTTTTTTTTTCTTTTTTTTTTCTCATGAACCCAAAGGTCTCATTGAACTGGAAATTACACAAAAGATAGTCACTTACACGTTTGGGTTTAATTTTTGAAGGATAAAAATGAGTTTATCTAAATGTGAAATTACACATTTGGGCAATAGGCACTATAGAGGTTTTGGATTTTCTTTCATTCAAGAACAAATCTCAGATTACGAATAAGCATGTAACACTTCAATATAACACTCCTGTAACGCCCTCAAAATAAACCCATAATAACCATAACATTGACATGCGTTTATAAAAGAAAACGAATCATTTGAGTTATTCATCAGAGTATTCTTATTGAAAGACATCACATGTAACATCCTACAACATCAAAATAAATGCCCTAAGGGCTTACATCTTTCCAAGCTAACACTTGGACACAAAAGGGATGAGTACTAACTCAATTACAAGTTAAGCCCTAGGCTTGAATGTTTACATGAAATCTCAAAAAAAATAACAAAAATAAAACAAATAACTAAAGATGGTCTTCAAAATCCCAAACATCAAATCCTTCCAGGCTAAGTCCGTGGAGGTAGCTTATCACCTGAACCTGAAAATGATGTTCCCATAAAGGGTGAGCCACAGCCCAGTAGAAAAATACTAAACCAAATATAAGCATTGAATAAAGCTATAGCATTCAATAGATGGTTAACCAAGATAATCAATTTTATCATTAAACAGTCTCATGACACTAATGTCTAAGACGCATTTCACTTTCCATTATTATCAACATGGCTCAGAACCTGGCCAAACTTACAACAGTGAATTATTTATCATATTCACATTACTTCCAATATCAACAAAACAAATGAGACTCATGCTCATATCAAAACACTTCATACTTCCCATTTGATACACATTTTAGTGCTGTATCAAATAAAACACTTCAATATAAATAAGCACACATAAAAGTGATGCTAATGGAGTCCATCCCCTATCTCCTCCCAAACAAAATCCGGTTTAGAGGTCCATCCCCTATCTTCCCCTAAACCGTGGAGTACATCCCCTATCTCCTCCCACACAAAACAATATATATGCAAATGCAATGCTCAATCAATACACGTATTTTCTGTATTAATGCAATAGTCAAAATTAATGACTTAACCAATGTGATTAGTTTCAGTTATTCCTAATCCACATGCAATGTCTACAACAAACACGACTATCCTCCACCGATAGCCCAAAACAGTTATTTCTAGACTGGAAATAAATGTATCAACAATTCAATAGGCGAGTGATTTTAATTATCCAACTACACCATTTAATCAATGAATTCCTCAATTTCATGCATTTAACCAATTTCCCCAATTTCCTTAAATTAATTATACAAATTAATTTATTAATACAACTAGGGTTTTTCCCAAAATTACCAAAGTACTCCCAACATATCAAAATACCAAAACTTAGGACAAAACTTATAGGATGGAGTAGGAAATCCCTACCTTGAAGCGAAGAACTCGAATGGAGAAGATGACGAAAACCAAAGTGCTCCAAACCCAAGATTGTTCAGATTAAACGGAAGCCCTCGACCCACTCTATCTTTTTAACAAAGGGCTTAGGGTAGAAATACACTCTAAGTAGATCAAACCTAAGAGAGAAGGTGTGTAGGGAGAGGGAGAAGACGGTTCTAGGGTTTTAAAATAAAAAAGGAGATGAAAAATGATCCTGAAAGTCGGATCTCGGATTTTTATACCAGTCGCCCCGCTCGAGCGTGGAAACCCCCGCTCGAGCGCCACACACAGACTCCCGCTCGAGCGGCCAAACTCCCGCTCGAGCGGCGAATGTACTCTCCCAGAAGTTTTTGCAGACAGGTCCCCGCTCGAGCGCCCAACTCCCCGCTCGAGCGTCACTCACGACCTCCAGCTCGAGCGTCCAATCCCCCCGCTCGAGCGGCCAACACTACACAGGACATACTGGATGGGTGTATTCCCCGCTCGAGCGTCCAAACCCCCGCTCGAGCGGACAAGCCAAAATCTGGGCAACTAGACTTGGTTCCTAAGCTCAACCAACCTGCTCCAAATCTTCCCAACACAACCCAAGACTCAAAATAAGAAAATAATGAATGACAACAACAATTATACAATGACGGAATCTACGGAACGTAAGTCCGGATACAATAATCAAATGGGAAAAGACCGGGGTCGCTATAACTCCAATAACGTAACGCACTAAAAATTCTTTAGTGTACTTTTTTGAAACGTAACAATGTAACGCTCCAAATTTTTCTCAAATATAATGCTCCAATGTAACACACTAAAAACACTCCTTAATGTACTTTTCCCAAACATAACACTCTCATCAATGTAATCTCAAATGTAACACTCCAATATAACACACATAAAAGCACTAAAAAAACTAATTAGTATTTTTTTTTTTAAACGTAACACTCTTAGTTTGAAATTATACATTTATCCAAAGTTTATTAAGAAATTTTTGTACTTCTTTTGGAATGGTTTGAAAAATCTCACACCCTTTTCGAATAGTTTGAAGAATCTCATATCTTTTTTTTAGAATATTACATTGAAGTATTACATTTAAAAAATATATACTAAATTTTTTTTGTGTGTGTGCGTTACATTGGAGTGTTACACCAATGAGTTTTTTTGGAGTGTTACATTAGAGTATTACATTTAAAAAATGTATACTGAGAAGTTTTTTGAAAGTGTTACATTGGAGTATTACATATTGAAATTATACATTTGTTCAAACCTTATTAAGGAGTTTTTGTACATTTTTGAAATATTTGAAGAATCTCGCATCCTTTTAAATGTTTGAAGAATCTCCTATTTCAAGTTATTTTTGTATTCTTTTGAAATGTTTGAAAAATCTTTCATTTCAAGTCATTCCAAATAAAAAAGAATCTCATATAAAAATTCATCTCAAATTTGATTCTCATAAATTAGGTATCTTACCTTTCTAGCACAAAAAAATAAAAAATAAAATAAAATAAAAAATAAAACATAATAGAAATAAAATTATAATCATAAATCTAATTTTCAAATAATGTATTAAATTTATCTTTTTAAAATTAATAGGACTAATTGATTTATTAAAAAACTCTTAAAACTAATCAGATCACTATTCCTCAAGATAAGATTTATAGATCAATTTTTCTTTATTTTTATCAAATTAATTTATAATCTTACAAAAAAATCTTAGAAAACCAATTCTATAAATAACAATGATTTAAAATACTAATTTCGATGATGTAATAGAACACAAATGACATGAAAAAAAAAAAAAAAAAAAATACTACCAACTGATTAGAGCTGATTTTTGAGCTACAAGACTTCAGCTCAAAGCATTTTTTTTTCTATAAATCAAACCAAAACCAGAGGAAGCAAGAATTCATTTGCTACACAGTTCAGTATCTACTCTCTCTCTCTCTCACTCCCCTCGCACGCACAGAGCTGAGCTTGAAGAAGATGTCAAGCAGAAGGGGAAGAATTTCTATTTCTTCCATTATTGGACCAAGAATAGCTTACTACAATAATTGGCTATTAAAAGGTACTTCCAAATCTCCATCTCCATCTCTATCTCTACTTGTTATAGTTAATCAACCCTCTTGTTTCTTATTTGTTCTGTTTCGTTCTCTCTCTAACACCACCAAAAACCCTACTTCTCCTCCTCAAGGACGCGAACCTAAACCTGAAGCCATACCCAAACAACCATGCAATTTGGGTCCCAATCATCTTCATTCTGCTTTAATTTCCTTCAATCGCATGCTCCGAATGCGACCTTTGCCCCCAATTTCTCAATTCAACAAAGCTTTAGGCCCTATTTTGAAAATGGGTCATTACGCCACTGCGCTTTCTCTTATTCATAACAAGTTGCAATAGCTCCAAGGCATTCAGGTCGATATCTACACCTTCAACATTGCCATTAACTGTTACTGCCACCTTAATCGAGTAGATTTTGGGTTGTCTCTTCTGGGTACCCTCTTCAAACGCGGCTATACACCCAATGTAATTACCTTCACAACTCTGATTAATGGACTTATTTTGCAAGATAACACTCCTCAAGCTGTGGAGTTGTTTAAGAAATTAATGAGAAGTAGAGAAATTGAACCCAACGTGGTTATGTATGGAACCATTGTCAATGGGCTCTGCAGAACGGGGAACACTATCAGGGCTGTTAGTTTGCTTAGGATTATGGAAGAGAAAAGTTGTAAACCTGACACCATAGTGTATACCACGATCATTGACAGTCTTTGCAAGGATAGAATGGTGGATGATGCTCTCAAACTTTTTTCTAAAATGGATGAAAAGGGTATTTTCCCAGATGTTGTCACTTATACTTCTTTGATTCATGGCCTATGTAATTTTGGCCGGTGGAAGGAGGCTACTGGAATGTTCAGAGAAATGTTGGATAGTGGTATTGCACCAAATGTTCATACGTATAATGTGTTGCTGGATGCATGTACCAAGGAAGGGAAGATGAAAGAGGCAGAGGGGGTAATTCAAGTCATGATACAAAGAGGTGTGGATCCTAATGTAGTCACATACAGTACTCTAATGGATGGATATTGTTTGCAAGGCCAAATGGATGAAGCAATCAGAGTGTTGAATAACATGGTGGAAAGGGGCCTTCACCCCAATGTTTTTAGCTATAACATTCTAATCAATGGATATTGCAAGAAAATGAAAATAGATGAGGCCATGTATCTCTTTCGAGAATTGCCTCGAAGGGGGTTGAAACCCGACAATGGAACTTTCGGTACTATGTTACGAGGTTTGTTTCAAACAGGTAGATGTGGAGCTGCTCAAAAACTTTTTAATGATATGCAAGCTGCAGGCATAATTCCTAATTCTGTAACTTATGGTATCTTATTGGATGGGTTGTGCAAAAATGGGCATATTTCTGAAGCATTGTCATTATTCCACATGATGGAAAACAACAGTTTACATCCTGATATTGTTAAGTACAATATTCTTATTGATGCATTCTGCAAGGATAAAAAGCTTGATACTGCAAGGGCCCTTTTCAGTAACCTTTCTTCCAAGGGATTACAACCTGATCTTAAGACATACACTACAATGATACAAGGTTTTTGTGAAGAAGGCCTACTGCTTGAAGCTAAAGAGTTGTTTGTTAAAATGGGACATAATGGTTGTTTGCCAAATGATGTCACTTACAACACTATTATCCGAGGATTTATTGGACAACACAAGTGCTATGAGGCATTAATACGGGTTGAGGAAATGGTTCAAAGGGGTTTTTCAGCAGATGCATCCAATTCTTCCTTGATCATAGATATACTCTCAACTAAAGGACAAGATCCTGCTCTCCAAGAATTGATAAAGAAGTTCATGCCCAAAGATAGTCATGGAAATGCAAGAGATTGAGTAAAGTGCTTCAGCTGTGAAGGTAAAGCTACGTACATAATATAATATATATTATTAGGTGAAGCTCCCTTTTTTTTCTTTTTTTTTTGTTTGTTCTTTTGTTGTATATTGGCATGGGCTCATACTTCTCCATCAATAAGTTTGGACTTGTTGCTACATGACTTTGTAACATTATTTTCACATGTTGTAGATTCTTGTAGACTATTTGTTACCTCTCTCTCTGCAGTATTTTAATTCACATGTTACAAATTCAAATAGATTCTTTTTCAGTCCCCTGAATTATGTACAAGTGGTCATTTCTTAGGGATTTAGGACAAATGACCTCCAGTGGTACTTTTGGAGATTTGTTTCTTAGGTATGTGGTCATCAACTAGTTCTCTGAAGGAGAATTTATGGTATTAGTAGTGTAGATGATTAAATATCTCTGAATGTGGTGTTGTTGGAAGAGGCACAACTGTTGTAGTATGCTAAATTGGTTAGAAATTACAATAATGGTTGGTCTTTGTGCTCTATGAGATTTATACAAAGCTTGAGAGGCTTTACATCATAGATAAGATTGTCATTGTTAAATGGAAGAAAAAAAATAAAAATAAAAAGATCGATGAATAAACCATTTAGAAGTATACTCTTCCCAGTAGTGGGTGAGGCAATTATCGCCTTGTTCGAATGCCTATTGTTGATTTATAATTTCCATTTATGTATCTTGTGCATAATGCCTTATAATTCTTTCACCCTGTCAAAATTTTTGATTCCCCTCTTGAAGGTTCATATCGCTGTTGCCGCACTAAGCAACCCCACTCACATACCTCTTTGAAATATATTAATGAAGCTCATGACTCTCTTCAGCATTATAGAAGAGAAGTCTGATAGTGCTCTCACGGCATGCTCCGAAATACACTAGTTCAAGGATATAGAAATGCCGCTACAATTGCAGAATCGGAGAGTATTGCCAGATGAAGGAAAACATCTCTGATTTTCATGCCTTAAATGATATAAATATCCAAAGGCTGAATGGCAATGTTTTGTACCTGTTTTAATGATCTGGGTCTGTTAGCAGATTGTATATATGTCTTGTAGGATCTGTCGGTGGCAGTTTTAGCTTTCTTGAAAATATAATGTCAGTCTCAGTTTTGTGTAGTATAATTTTCCAAGGCAATGTAACTTTAAGAATTAGGGTTGTAATAATGATGGTTATGCTTTCTTGATAAGAGCATGGTTTTGTTGTTGTTATATGTGAGAACCACCTTCGACTTCTTGATTTTCTTGCCAGTTATACTGCATCATAAAAGACAAATTAAAGATGACTTTCTATTGTGTGTTTGGATCTCTGAAAATCTTCCTTCAGCCCAAATTAGGCTTGAGGAAATCCCGATTTTATTGCAGAATATGTTGATCGCTTCTACTGGAAATCTAAATTTGATAGAATTGTGTTGATTTATTAGTATTTGTAAATAGTAAGTGAGGTTGTGCAGTGTGCATTATAGGGGAAATTTCTCTAGTTGTGATGCTTGTATTTTGTGTAGTATGTTATTCGTTTTTGTATTTTTAGTTGACTGATATTCCTGAGAAGTAACTGGATAATGACCATAGAATTGTGGGTGAAGTTTGGGATTTTGTGATTGTTAATTTTTCTTTCCCTCCCTCTAAAGGAGAGACAGAATTGCATGGTTGCCAAAGCGATGCAAGTCTCCAGCAAGGGATTAAATTCTTTACTGATCCTCTCTCCCCTAAATCATTAATTTGCTGTTAAAAACCGAGCTGGATGTCCAGCCTGGGTTTGAAATGTGCGTCACTTTGGTTTTTTTATTTGGGAGATGCTTCTCTCCAGTCCACTGTGTAGGTTAGAGCATACTATTGGGCCTTTGGGGCCTTCTACGGGTCACATTTCAATGATTTGAACCCTTCACATTTTTCTTAATGGTAAATATTATTTTAAAAATAAATTGTTAACAAAAATGTGTTCCGATCAAGGGGTTATCGATATTTAATTATTGTGATTTTTTCTAAGCATGAAATACTCGACGAGCTATATACATTGACGATTCGAATTATCTTCGAATTATCGACGAGACCCATAGTGGGTTCCACGAGCTCAACAATATGCTCTAGTCTAGAGAGAAGCCTCTCTCTTTTTATTCAATGGTTTAGAATTTATCCACTTACCCATTATTTAATGGGTTAATAGGTAGGTAAAATTTAAGAAAACTTTTTTGATAAATTCTCTTTCTAAGAGTTTTATTCCATCCAATCTATATTGTTTTTGACTATTCCATTAGGTCCTATTTGAGGTAAGAAGAACAAAACACCATCAATCTCTCCTACCCCCTATTAATGTTGATATTTAATGTTAATTGTCATTATGTTTTGGTAGTTTTCATGCATCAAGATGTTGACTATCATTATATTCATATTAATTTGAAATAAATTTTTGTCATTGTGTTGTCAATTACATGATGTGAATATTCACATCATGCAATTGAAATGAATATTCACATCATTATATTCATATTAATTTGAAATGAATTTTTGTCATTGTGTTGTTGATTACATGATATGAATATTCATACAAAAACATACGAATGTGAACGTTCACATCACTATTTTAGATGAGAGAGAATATTCATATGTTGTGAATGTTCACCTCACTACATGTTGTGAATAAGAATGTGTTGTCAATTAAAAATAAGAAGGTTCACATGTTGTGAACATTCACATCACTACATTAGATGAGAAAGATTTTTTCGGAAAGATGTTGTGAACGTTCACATCCGATGAGAGAGAATATTCACATTATTTTTAATGTGTTGTCAATTAAAAATATATTCACATAAGATGAGAGAGAATGTTCACATTATTTTTAGGAAAAATTAGTGTAGGGTCCCTCTCCCACTTTTCATAATGGAAGAGATCCACAAAATTATTTTCTGATGTCTAAGGTCCCTAAACATATATCAGAGAAATTTGTCTCTCCTCTCTCTCTCTTCTCTGCTCCTCCACCTTTCTCTCCACCATCCTCTACGACATCTTCCTCAACACCTTCTCCTCCGACTCCTCCCTCCGCTCTACCACCGTCAGCCGATTGAATCCGATGAGGAAGAAGAGACTTTCTTCGATTTGGAATTTGCTGTGCCAGGTTCTGACGAAAAGGAAGACAAGGACGATGGTTCGGACACTGACGAAGATTCGTACAATGATTTGGCTATAAAAAGGACGGCGTGATCGAGTCCGATTTCGTTGAATCTCCTAACGATGTGTTTTTTAAAGGAACCAAGCCTTTGTCTCCGATTTCGTTCCCGAGATCTCTGCTGAAGTTTCGTGTGTTTATGCTGTTTAAGAAGCCGAAATTGGAGAAAATCGAGTCCGCCGATGCGTCGCCGACGACTCACCAGCAGAGCAAGCGTTTCACTGAGAAATGTAAGGTTGAGGAAGTTTCGATTTTCTCACTGCTTGCGAGAGTGAACAGTTCGAGAAGCAATTCACGGAAGCAGAGCTCTGAGAACGGTTCGTCGAAGCGTTTCGCCAAGGATGTGGTCCAGAAGTATCTGAAGCTTTTAAGGCTCAATCCTCACATGAAGAACCAAAGGAATGGCAGGTTTGCAGTGGCAGTGAAAAACTGATTCAGATGATCCATTATCAGAAAGAAATGGTAAATCACGATCACCTGAACTGAATTTTCTCTGGGTTAAAACCAGAGAAATTCTCTAGTTTGAACTGAAATTTCTCTGGGTTGATCCGGAGAAATTTTCTGGCTTAAAGTGAATTTTCTCTGGATTGGTCCAGAGAAATTCTATGATTTGAACTGAATTTTCTCTGGGTTGATCCAGAGAAATTCTCTGGTTTGGCGGAGAATTTAGTTTCTTCGACAGCTATGATTTCTGAGTATGCCCGAAGTGGATGAAAATCGGAAGCTGTTGAACTCTTGCGTGGTATGGCGGAGAAGAATTTGTTTTCTTGGACGGCTTTGATATCTGGGTTGGTACAGAGTGGACAATGGATTGATGGGTTTAATCTCTTCATTGAAATGAGAAGAGCAGGGGTTGATATTGTAGACCTTTTTATTCTTTCAAGCATTGTTGGGGCCTCAGCTAATTTAGCAGCATTGGAGCTTGGAAAACAGATTCATCGCTTAGTTTTATCTCTTGGTTATGAATCTAGTTTATTTGTTAGTAATGCACTTGTTGATATGTATGCTAAATGTAGTGACATACTAGCAGGAAAGACCATTTTTGATACTATGTGCCGAAGAGATACAGTTTCTTGGACTTCAATTATAGTTGGGATGGCCCAGCATGGACGAGCAAACGAATCATTGTCTCTGCATGATGAGGTGATTTCAACTGAATTTTCTTTGGTTTTTTAACTGAATTTTCTCTAGGTTGAAACCAGAGAAATTCTTTGATTTTTTAACTAAATTTTCTCTGGGTTGGTTCAGAGAAATTCTTTGGTTTTACTGAAGTTTCTCAGGGTTGATCCAGATAAATTCTTTGGTTTTTAAACTGAATTTTCCCAATTCAAGAATTTCAGTATTATGGAGATCCAGGTAGATTTCGGCAAATCATCACAAATCTCATGGGTAATTCAATCAAGGTAAGTATGCATCAGCTTCTCAAATTTCAGTCCAACAACCCAGAGAAAATTCAGACCAACCAAACCAGAGAAATTCTCTGGACTAACCCAGAGAAAGTCTAGAGAAAATTCAGTTCAGACGAAAGAAAATTCAGTCTAAACCAAAGAATTTCTCTGGACCATGTCAACAAACCCATGGTGGTAACGCTGCAAATTCAAACAGGTGAAGAAATTATGAAAATATTAAGGAATTTTCTTTGGACCAATTTTCTCTGGATCAACTTGAGGGACCTTAGACATTATGAAAATATTAAGTGTCCTTTATGCTGTAAAGTCTTAATACCAGGGACTTGAAAAAAAATTCCCCTTATTTTTAATGTGTTGTCAATTAAAAATATATTCACATTGTATAATAATATAAAATAATAACATCAATATTATTTAATTTGTGTATGAAATTTCCTATGCCTTGGTCCTTTCCCTTCTCTCTCCTCTCTCCTCTCTCAACATTAAATATCAATATTAAATATAAGGGCATAAGAGTACGAAAATAATGTAAATCAAGAAAAAAAGACTATGGAATAAAAGTATAAATACATGAGACTAAGTAGGTTAAAAAATTCCTTCATGGACTTCTCGAATTAGAACACTTCTAAATGGAATTTATCAATAAAAAGCCCAAAATTTAAATCATTAATTTATATAGTGTGCTACTATTAGCACCTCATTTTTCATTTTGGATCCCAATTTCTTTCGGAAAATTCTATTTCCACATGCCAAATTATCTTTATGTACATCTTTTCTCAATCCACACATTTAGTAATTTAATTTTTACTTCTTTATTTCAGTCTGCAACACTTCACATTCCAAATATACCCTCACCTTCTCTGTGCACAACTTCTCCTTCCATCATTTCTCACTCCAAAAACCTTAACCCTAACTACACCAACTACCGACAACGGCGGTAGCAACGACATAAACCACCGCCCATTCCCAGCCTCTTAGCCATTCTCACACAGCCCTCACGCTGCCGTCACCTCTATCGCGATCATCGCTGATCGCCATCAGCTCCATCGCTATCATCACCAATCGCTGTCACCTCTGCGATCCACGTTCACCTCGGTCTAATTTTTGTCTCTCTGTTAATTAAGTTGATTCTTCTCACCTTTGGATGTTAGATGGCATTTGTGGTTAAAACTACTGATAGATCCATGTACGACCCTTTAGACATAAATCTTGAATGGGAATAAAAATGGGATGTGAATCAAGTGTGCTGATTAATAGGATTTCAAGCTCAGGATATGAGGCTAACCGATAACTTATATATATATATATATATATTCTTCTTTTGCTTATACATGTAAAATGTGATCGGTAATAAAGTCTGATGATATGCTGATATAACATCATGATTAAATACTATTTTACAATGCCCGTAACTGAACAAAATTAAATTGAGAAGATTGTAAATTAATAAGTAAATAAAATATATCACACACTGATTGAGTTTAATTTTTGTTTTGTTTTGTTATGTTTTGTCCCCTTTTTTGGTTGTTTTTGTTTTGTCTGACGAGATTGCAGAGTTCTTGTAAGCACAGAGACTGGCAGGAAGTTAACCAATATGATAATGCTTTCTGGTTAAGAAGAATCTAATTGCAGTCACTATAGCTATATAGGGATTGACGAAATGGGAAGGTTAGGGACCGAAAGGAGTTATAGCGATCCCGGTTTTTAACCTGGCTTTTATGGCGTTCCGGACTCAGGTCTTGTGGTTTAATGTTGTTGTTTATGTCTTTTCCTCTTCTTACCCTTTTAATTTGGGTTTTTGATTGTCTCGGGCGTGTTTAGAACAGGTTGGTTGCTAATTGGTCTAGAACCTTGTTGCCCAGAATTTTGGTCTTACGCTCGAGCGGGTCTTCTTGCGCTCGAGCGGGGTTTGCACTCATTCAGTACTTTGTGCGTCTGCAAAAATACTGCAGAAGTGTTTTTCACGCTCGAGCGGAGTTTCTTACACTCGAGCGGGTCTGAGCTCGAGCAGCCCCTCTGGCGCTCGAGCGGCTGTCTGAAGTCTGTAAAATACTGGGGAGTGTATTCTATGCTCGAGCGGGTAGTGCCTTGCTGTTGTGTCTTGGCGCTCAAGCGGCCTTTATTGAGCTCGAGCGGGTCGAATTTATGTGTCTGACGCTCGAGCATCAAACTCTCCGCTCGAGCGGACTGTGCGTATATCAAATCGTGGAAGTGACTTTTTAAATCACTTTTCTGTCATTTCTCTCTCTAAAACTTTCCAAAACCCTAAATTGAGAGCCTCTCTCTCTAAAATACTTTCTCTCTCTACATTTTGACCTAGATCTAGTGATCTCTTCACCCTCATTCCTTTGATAAAAAGATTGAGCTTTTCAAGATCTCTATTTTCAACCGAGTAAAAGTTGGTTTCATCACTTTCGAAGTTTATCTCGCACTTGGCTCTTCTCCTTTGAGCTTCTACACTTGAGGTAGGGATATTCTACTCTCCTATATGGGTTTTAACATAGATATTTGTCATTTGGTATAAATGGTGGGATTTGGGAAGTTTGGGTGATGTTAGGGTTTGAAATTAAAATGTTTGAATGAGGGGTGTTCTAATTTGGGTTCCCTATGGGTATGAGAGGTCTTGGACATGTTATTGCTTAGATATAATTGGTGAAATTGGGTCTTGGGTACCATGTATGTTAAAGGGGGAAAATGTCCTAATTTAAATTAAATAAATTATTTGTATGATAATGAAATCAAGTGTAGAAATATGAAATTGGTTTGGAAATTATGAGATTGGGAAAAAATGTGATTAAATGGTGTAGTTGGATTGATAAATCACTCCTATGGTAAAGTTGATAAATCATCTGTTTGATAGATTTATTTATCTGTTTAGAAATAACTGTTTTGGGCTATCGGTGGAGGATAATCATGATTGTTGTTGAAAATGCATAATGATTAGGTAAATTGAAACTAATCAATTGGATTATGTCATTAAATATGACGGTTGGATTAACACATTAAATATGTGATTTAATTGGTCATTGTATATGACAACGTGTTTAAATACATTGCATATATATCATTGTTTAGGAAGAGATAGGGGATGTACTCTATTGTTTGGGAGGAGATAGGGGATGGACTCCATTAATAATTAAGTTGACCGAAGTGTCAAGGGTGAAAGTCCCGAAATCTTATATATGTTTGGGTGCCGGTTCCCTCGGACGTAGTTTCGTAAAATGGCAAGTGAATGGAAGTGTATGAATGATGTTTATGCTTGAAGTGTTGATAAATGAGTTGTAGTCTCGTTTTTAACTGTTTGAATAACAATGAGCTATGTAAATATATTGATTTTGATAAATAAAGGGAAGTGGATTGATTAGGATATCAATGTTGATTTGTAGTGGGTTTGATGTAGGTTGGTTTACAAGTGTTAAACATTTATCGGATGCTAATGTTTTAGTTAATTCTCATATGTTGTTTAGCATATCTTTACTGGGCTTTGGCTCACCCTATTTGGGACAACATTTTCAGATACAGGTGATATGCCGCCTCCGAGATCTTAGCTTGGGAGGTTTTGGAGTTGAAGACTCCCTTTTGTTATTCGTTTTGATGTTAAATGTATATTCAAGCCTAGGGTTTTCCATGTATAGAGCTAGGACCCCTTTTTGTTGTAACCAAGTGATGACTTGGAAAGCTGTAAGCCTGTAGGGCATTCATTTTGTTGCAAACATGTAATATCCATCGTAATACAAACTTTGATGAATGAAAAGATGATATTTCTATTATGTTTTATGGATTTATTGAATGGTCAGATTATGTCTTATTTTGAGGGCGTTACAGGAGTGGGGAAAGTGAAAGGAAATGCTGTGTATGGTTGAGGTTTGGGCATGAAAAGCGATGGCAAGCGGTGAAGTGGCTGGGGAGATGGTGGTGGGTGAGATGTGTATGGAGAAATTGTGAGATGTGTAGGTGAGATGGTAGTGGGTGAGATGGTAATTTTGTTAAAGGATAAAATTGTGATCTTGAAAAAATTCATCAAGTGTGTGGAGTAAGGAAAATTGGTGTGTGGAAATAGAATTTCCCTTTTCTTTCATTTTTTTATTACAATTTTAACCTAATACAAAATTTTAACTTTATCCCTATTATCTCTAACCTCCGAAAATCATATCCAAACCCTAACCCTAACCCTAACCCTACCTTCACCTCCATTATCCCAAACGAGTCACTGCCAACTCCCTCTCATCATTTACAACATCGGCAACCCATCTCTACCTTCGTTTCGCTTTCATGGCCCAATAACGGCGACAATTTCTCACCCCAATCACCTCTTCTCCATCTTAGCCACCACTCTGATTTTTTCTTTAATATTCTTTTTGAAATGGGTAAATTACACTGACACCCCCTAATATTTCTATTTAATACAAATCCCCCCTCACATTTGAAAAATTACTCTTATTCCCTGTCAGATTAAAATGACATATTTGTCCTTTAACCTTTATACATATAAAATAATAAATTAATACATATATTTTGTTCATGTCATTTCAAGGGAAATATCAATCATCTTCTTTGGTTTAACTCATACAAAAAAATTGATTTTTTTTTTATTTTTTGTGTTTTTTTATAGAATTTTTTAATATTTTAAGCAATTTTTTTTTTTTGTTTTTTAGATACACCTAATCTAGATATACTTATGAAGTATAATATTTTGTGATTTTTTTTAAATTCACCAAATACAAAAAATATATATATATACAAAAATATAAAAATTCAATACATTATCTTATTTTGTTGTATTCTATAGATTTTTTTTAAAAAAAAATTGTGCAAATTTTATACATTTTAAATATATCTAGATTAAATTAATCTAATCTAGATATAATGGTTTAAATAAAAATGAAAAATTATATTCATATATAAAAATTTATACAAAAATATCATAAAAATGTTGTGATAGTGATATTGTTGTATATAAATCATGTTTATTAGTGTTTGTTTTAAAGTGAAAGGTCACCATTAAGTTATGTCATTGTGTTTAAAAATTCTATATAAAATTTATGTTTGTGTATGATTATTCAAGAAGAATATGTTCAGGTAGAATTTAATGATGAAAAGTTATAAAATGTAGTCATGATGATAGGACGAAGAAATGTTGGAAAAAGGGCAAGATGGTCATTTAAAAAAATTTAGGGTATAACATCAGCAATCCAGGGGACAATTTGTCATGAGACTACAAACCTCTAGAAGGGGAATGTAATTTTTCAAATATAAATGGGGAATCTGTATTAAACAGAAATCTCAGGAGGTGTTAGTGTAATTTATATTGTATAAAAATATGTAAAATTTAAATTAAATATAAATGTTTTGTAATAAGTAATTTCATATTAAATAAAAAATTAAATATAAATTACTATTGAGACATCAATAAGATAGACAAAAATTAAAATATATAAAATAATAATTTGATCCGTGCGATGTACACAATTAAGCATATTCTGTATTTTTTATTTATTAGTGTATGAATGTGCACTTAAAGGCCTGGTGTAAATAAAATAAGTGAACAAAAAGGAGGGAAAAAAATAGGGAGAAATAAAAAATAAATAAAAAGGAAAGAGAGAGGAAAGTGGGCAGAAGAGAGAGAAAATGTATGAGTGAACAAAAAAAAAAAAGAAAAGATGGTAAGTGAGTGGGTAGAGGAGAGAATGCATGAGTGAACAAAAAAAAGGAGGAAAAGAGGGTAGGCTGGTGAAAATTAAAGAAATCTTGACCCTAAGATGAATTTGGAAATTAATCACAGCCATTGACACAAAATGTATCTTTTAGATATTTTGACACTTTTTCAAAAATAGTCATGCTCTATTATATAAATTTATTTATATATCGAGATAATTTTTTTTTAAATATCATACTAATTAAATTATAATTATATATATATATATATATATAGAAAATAAGTTTTTCTCAAATATAGTCCATATGAAATTGGTTATTATAACTGAAATTGAATTTGTGTAAAATTTTATATGTAAATGGAAAAAGCATGCTGATATGTTTTTTTTTTTTTTTGGGAGGGGGAGGGGGGGGGGAAGAGTACGCCTTTAGAATGTAAAAAGTAAGCCTTTAGAAATATGTCACATAAGAAAGAAAAAAAACAATACTTTTATATAAGGTTGTTAAAATCGGGATCCTAGGTAGGATTGTTGGGAGGGACCTATAGATCGGATTGTAGACTCGAATTGAGAATCATAAGATTCTACTTTCAATGTAAAATAAAATAAAAAATTATCCTTAATGATAATGTATCTTAAATAATTTTAAAATCATTAAAGAAAAATGATAAATTTAATATAATGCATCTTTTATGTCAACATAAATTAGAGGAGATGTTTGGAGAAAGATTTTATAGTCAAATTTCTTGTATAAATATACATATATACATATATATAAGAAATAAATAATAAGAGTTTTTTAGTAGGTTCGGAATTGTAATAGAATTGGGATCATAGTGAGATTTTACATGATTTTATGACTAGGATTTTAGTCACTTTAAAATCCTATTGTGATTCGGATCGTTTACCTAAACTAGAATCGTAGAATCCCTACGATCGGGATCGGGATCGGGATCGGGATTCTGATAACCATACTTTTATATATATATACATACTAGTGAAAACCGTGCTATGCACGGTATGTGAAATTAATAAAATATTTTTATATAAAATAATATAAATAGTTAGATTTTTGTATGTAAATTATGAAAACAAAAAAAATATTAAAATTTACAATTTAAATTTCACAATTTTATCATAATTTATGTATTAATTTTTAATTTATCACAATTTATGTATTAACTTTCAACCCCTTGTTAGAGTTGTAAACTCGGGTGAGTTTAACCTAAGCAACTCGAGTCAAGCTTGTAATTTTTTAAAAATTAGACAACATAATTTTTAATTTGGTGAGGACCTATGTAAAATTTAAAATTTTGAATAAATTTGAGTGGACTTAAGTAGAAACACCAAATGACCTAAGCAATCGAAACAAAATTATATATATAAAATCATTTGCTAATTTATTTTTTAATAATAAATAAGATTAATTAAATTTTAATATTAATGAATAAAAGCAAAAGCAATATGCTTAAGTATAGCGATCCCGGTTATCCCTTTACTGTTCTGTTGTTCTCCGGACGCGATTCCGTGGAGTTGGTAGTGGTACCTATCGTGTTGTCAACCTTTAAACTCTTTTGTTTGAGTTTTAGAATGTGTTGGGCTCGGTTGTTTCAGGTTGGTAGAGCTTTAGCTCCCATTGTTGTTGCCCAGTTTTTGAACGGTCCGCTCGAGCGGGTATTCTTGCGCTCGAGCGGGGTTTTCACAGTTTCAGTATTTCATGCCTCTGCAAAACTTCTGCAGATGTGTTTTCTACGCTCGAGCTGGTTTCTTGGGCTCGAGCGGGTCGCGCTCGAGCGGGCTTGTTAGCGCTCGAGCGGGGGGTACTTTTTGGTGTAATTTCTGGGAGGGAGAAATCTACGCTCGAGCGGACTGGTTTTCGCGCTCGAGCGGATGTACTTTATTCTTGTGTCTTGGCGCTCGAGCGGGCCTTCTTGCGCTCGAGCGTACCTAGCTTTTGTCCTTGACGCTCGAGCGTTGTGTTCTTCGCTCGAGCGGGAGAGTCGTATATCAGTTGACAGCTAGGCTATTTTAAATCACTTTTTACATCCACACACTCTCTCTTACTTTTCTAAAACTCCATTGGAGAGCTTCTCTCACTAGAAACCTAACTTCTCTCTAGGGTTTGATCAAGCTAGGGTGTTCTCCTCACCTTTGGTCTTTACAAAAGTTGTGTTGATCGTCGAGGGCTATCTTTTGATCTGAAAATTTCGCGATTTGGAGCATTTCTGTTTCTTCATCTCCTTCGTTGAGCCCCATCATTCGAGGTAGGGATAACCTACTCCATCTTATGAGCTTTGTCTTTGAATTTTAGCATTTTGATATGTCAGGGGTTGTTGGGAAATTTTGAGAAAGTTTGGGCCATTGTGTAATTTTACAAAAGTTGGGGTTTTAAATATATAAACCTATATGCATGTTAGGCATAGAGAAATGAGATTATTGTTGGGACTTTGATGGAAATGGAACCTTAGGGTTGTTTTGTGAATTATGGTAATTTGCCCTAATTGGTTTAATTAATTAACGCATGTAATTAATTGAAGAAAACGAGGAATTGAATTGAGAATGTTGAAATTGGGAATGTGTGGGACTAAAGAGTTTAGTCGAATATTTTATCGCTCATCTAGTTGAAGTGTGGGTATATTATCCATTTGTGCATTTATTTCCTGCTTAGAAATAATTGCTTTGGGCTACCGGTGGAGGGTAGTGTTGATTGTTGTAGACAATGCATGATGATTAGGCAAACTAAAACTAATCAATTGGATGCGCCATAGAGTATGACGGTGGATAGAATACATTAACTTTATGTGTTGGTTGATTGCGCATATGGCCAATGTGTTTATATGCATTATGTGTGGACAGTTGATGGAATACATTAACTTTTTGTAATGATTGATTGCGTATGTGTTTATGTGTTTATATGTATTACTTGTGTATGAGAGGAGATGGGGGATGTACTCCACGGTTTAGGGGAAGATGGGGGATGTACCTCTAAGCTGGTTAATGGTTTAGGGGAAGATGGGGGATGTACCTTTAAACTGGTTAATGGTTAAGGGAAGATGGGGGATGGACCCAGGGATACAGCTCATATGCTTATCTATCGAAGTGTTGATACAGCTCATATGCTTATCTATTAGAATGTTGATATAGCTCATATGCTTATCTGTTGTAGTAGTGATATAGCTCACATGCTTGTCTGTTGAAGTATTGATATAGCTCATATGCTTATCTGTTGTAGTAGTGATATAGCTCATATGCTTATCTGTTGTAGTGGTGATATAGCTCATATGCTTACCTATTGAAAAGTTTGTTTGATTTGATATAACACTAAAAAGTATGTCATCATCGTGTGTGAAGTATGGAAGTAGTTTATGTGTTATTGATACAACACCAAAATGTGTATTCACCCTGAATTTCAAAAATGTTCTAGTGATGAACTATAACCTCATCAAATGTTTTGGCCAGAGTACTGAACCTTGTTTTCAAACCCAAAGTTGAATAAGAAATGGAAGGTGAATTATAACCTAGACTTGACCGTCATGGAATTGTAATAAGATGTAAATGGAGGTGTAAGTGTTGACCATCTACCAGTTGCTAATCTCTTAGTCATTGTTCATAGTTGATTTAGTATATTTCTACTGGGCTGTGGCTCACCCTATATGGGGACATCATTTTCAGGTACAGGTAGCATGCCACTTCTAAGGACATAGCTTGGGATGCTAGAGGCGGACATACTTTGGCTGTCTTATTTTACTTGATTGTATTACATATAGTTTCAAGCCTAGGGCTTAAGGTGTAATTGAGTTAGCCTTCTTATAGCGACCCCGGTCTTTTCCCATTTAATTATTGTATCCGGACTGTTCCGTAGATTCTGTCATTGTATAATGGTTGTTGTTGTTATTCCTTATTTTCTCTTTTGGAATTATAGGATGTGTTGGGCAGGTTTGTTTCAGGTTGGTTGGGTTTAGAAACCAAGAGTTGCTGTCCAGGTTTTTGGTTCTTCGCTCGAGCGAGGAGTTGTTCGCTCGAGCGAGAGGTAGTGTTTGATTTGGACCTGTAGCTGTGCATTCTTGGCTCGAGCGAGATTTTCTTCGCTAGAGCGAGTTAGTTCATCCTTCGCTCGTGCTATAGTTCCTTCGCTCGAGCGTGTGTCTGGGTTCAGACCTGAGGGTTTGAGTTCTTCGCTCGACCGAGCTTTCTTTCGCTCGAGCGAGCATTTGAGTTGTTGGCTCGAGCAAGGCTTCCTTGGCTCGAGCGTAGTTTCTCTGTGTCTGGTCGCTCGAGTGACCAAGTCTTCGCTCGAGCGAGCTTGTCCAGTTTATATACACAGCAGCGGGATTTGATCAGTCTTTTTCATCTCATTTTGATTCCAAACCCTAGGTCTGACTTCTCTTTCTCTCTACTCACCTTCTCTCTTAGATTTGATCCATTTAGGGAGTGTTTCTACCCTAGATCCCTCATTAAAAAGATAGAGTGAGTTGAGGGCTTCCATTTAATCTGAATAGTTGGCGATTTGGAGCACTTTGGCATTTGGGGTATCATCTCTGTCTTCTCCTTTTGGGTTGTTTTCTTCAAGGTAGGGATTTCCTACTCCATTTTATAGGTTTTGCTCTAAGTTTTGGTATTTTGATGTGTTGGGTTACTTTGGTAATTTTTGGGAAAACTCTTGTTGTAATATTAAAATTAATTTGTATAATTAATTTAAGGGAATTGGGGAATATGGCTAAATTCATTGTATTGGAGAAATTATTGAGTAAATGGTGTAGTTGGTTAGTTTAATCACTCACCTATGAAAATGTTGGAATTATGTTAGTTGATACATTTATTTCCTGTTTAGAAATAACTGTTTTGGGCTATCGGTGGAGGATAGTCGTGATTGTTGTAGACATTGCATGTGGATTAGGAATAACTGAAACTAATCACATTGGTTAAGTCATTAACTTTGACTATTGCATTGATACAGAAAATACGTGTATTGATTGAGCATTGCATTTGCATACATTGTTTTGTGTGGGAGGAGATAGGGGATGTACTCCACGGTTTAGGGGAAGATAGGGGATGGACCTCTAAACCGGATTTTGTTTGGGAGGAGATAGGGGATGGACTCCATTAGCATCACTTTTATGTGTGCTTATTATATTGAAGTGTTTTTATTGATACAGCACTAAAATGTGTATCAATCTGGAAGTATGAAGTGTTGTGAATTGAGCTTGAGTCTCATTTGTTTGTTGATATTGGAAGGATGTGAATATGGTATATGTAATTCACTGTTGTAGGTTGGCCAGGTTTTGAGCCATGTTGATAAAATTGGAGAGTAAATTGTATCTTAGACAATAGTGTCATGAGACTGTAAAATGAAGTGGTTGATTATCTTGGTTAACCATCTGTCAAATACTATTGCTTTATTCATTGCTTATATGTGGTTTAGTATATTTCTACTGGGCTGTGGCTCACCCTTTATGGGAACATCATTTTCAGGTTCAGGTGATAAGCAACCTCCCAGGACTTAGTTTGGAAGGATGCGGATTTTGAAGACTTGTCTTTAGTTATTTATTTTAAATAAGATTACATGTAAACATTCAAGCCAAGGGCTTAACTTGTAAATGGGTTAATACTCATTCTTTTGTGTCCAAGTGTTAGCTTGGAAAGATGTAAGCCCTTAGGGCATTTATTTTGATGTTCCATGTAATGACTTTTAATAAAAGTACTCTGATGAATAATTCAAAAGATTCGTTTTCTTTTAATAATGCATGTTAATGTTATGTACATTATGGGTTTAATTTGAGGGCGTTACACTTCTCTTTTGT
The DNA here is from genome assembly GCF_055761805.1 of Camellia sinensis. Taxonomy (NCBI): domain Eukaryota; kingdom Viridiplantae; phylum Streptophyta; class Magnoliopsida; order Ericales; family Theaceae; genus Camellia; species Camellia sinensis. The sequence continues at coordinate 61,127,472 of NC_138970.1, forward strand.
AACCAAGTGTTAACTTGGAAAGCTGTAAGCCCGTAAGGAATTTGTTTTTGTTGTAAACATGTAATACTTTTGTAATAAAATACTCTGATGATTAGATGAATGTGGATCTTTTATGTATAAATGCATGTGTACATTGATGGGTTTAATGTTACCTTTTTTGAGGGCGTTACATTAAGTTTTTTCAATAGAAATTTTTTTATTATGTTTAAAAAATACACTTTTTAGAAAGGGATTATCGAATAAGTTGATATTGAAAAATTACATTTTATAATGGTATAAAATAATTTAAATATAATAAAATTAAATTTCTTACAAAATAAAAGTATATGGATAAACAAAAAGGTAAGAAGAAAATTTAGAATGGTATTCTCATTTTATTTGAAAATAATTCTAGATGACCAATAAATTATCACTTATAACCTTAATTTTTTTTAATAAAAAAAAAAATTTCTTGTCACAACCCGCTCCTCGTACCCAAGGGTTAAGTATCGTGATGGCCAGTAACTGAAGTTACCTACGGCCAATTCTTGAACAAATTAATAAACGCGAGTGGAAATAATAGTTAAGTGAGGGTACCAAAATAATCATTGGAACTTCTATTTTTATTACAAAATTTATTGACCAAAATGCCGATATTTACATATAAAAATATCATAAAAGTGCTGTGTGTGTTTATTCTGCAGCCCTGCGTCTAAGACTTTCCAAAAGCTATTTCTGAATCGCATTGTTTCTTGAAAATTGGTAAACAACTATAAGCACATGACAAATTGAGAAATATTATGCCAAGAGTATAAGGGATACAAAATAACCATGGATAGTTACGTAACTAAAATGTTTAAGATAACTTAGTCTGAACAAATAATCATTTAAGTAGCAAAACTGAGATTATGCAAATAAATAACCATAACCACGGTACCGAACAGAACAAAACATAACAAAGGTCACAAGAGTGATAGTCAGAACAGAGGTACGGATTCAAGAGGTGGCTCGTATGGATTATAGAGGTGGCTCCCACAATAATGTAGCACTTATCTCCGCATAGCACTTTTCTCCGCACAGAACAGAGGTCAATAGATCCATGACAATAGAGGGCCACACAGTGACCAAGCAGAGGCCGATGGTTATTTAAGTCTCCCAAGGCATGGGACTCCCATGGTGGTACTTACAAAACATAATTGTGTATAAGGTCATAGTCAAATATTCTTTTAAACTTAAACAAACATATCCATGGGTTTCATTTTAAACAAATAGAGTTCAGAAATTGATCCACATAACTGAAATATTTATAAAACATAACTTGTATTAATATAACTAATAAAATAAAAATTGTATAAAATAAATTATGGTAAGTTAAAATATACATAAAATATATTATGGTAACTCAAAATATAATATAACTCACCTTAAAATTAATACCTCACTTTTACTTTCCGTCGTCGAAAGCTTTCCTTACTTTCTAATTCCCTTCCTCTCTTTTTATTTTGTTATTGTCTTTTGGTTGCCTTTATTATAGCGACCCCGGTCTTTTCCCATTTGATTATTGTATCCGGACTTAGGTTCCGTAGATTCTGTCATTGTATAATTGTTGTTGTCATTCTTTATTTTCTTATTTGGAGTTATAGGATGTGTTGTGTCACGCCCCACTTTTTATTACTCGGAGTCATTACCAAATTCTTTAACTTAATCCAATTTCAGAGATAACATGCGGAAATAAACTCATACATTCAATCCGTAGAAATGATTAACAATACTCTCATTCGTATGCAAAGTAAACATTACATGAACTAACTTAATAAATTGCCCTTGGGCTTACATCATTAAAAGTACAAGAAGAAGGGTGTAACCCTTTACAACAATGGCATTCCGCCAACATAACTAAGGCCCCGTGGCCTACAAATAAGAAGATCCAAATCTTGTAGCACACCCTGCTCAACACCTGAAAAAGATTCAACAACGTGGGATGAACATATAGTCCAGTAGGGAACTCAACATGCTCCTTAACAATAACAACATTACAGATAGCTATGATCATGAACACCCATTCTCATACTAGAATAATAATGTGACAGTTTATACAAAATATATATATAAATATATATATGAACTTTTCTTGAAAACAATCATTTAATTCACCGCTATAAGCGATTTATCCTCCCTTTTTCCTTTCATTAACCCCCGTTCCCAATCTTTTATAACATTAACAACTACTTAGAAACATAGATTCACTAAGCTCATTACTCTTCCATTTGCCACACATACAACAGATGTGCCTTTTCAAAACATATTTGGCATTTCAATGCAATTCCAATTATATCATAATTATCCATGCACACCTCTATAAAAAAGATAACAACTCAACTACATACATAAAATCAATCAATGAGTCAACTCGTCCCTCCAACACTGTAACAAATACAATCCACAATGTTTCCAGATACACTGCAACAATAACAAAACAACACTGCACTACTAGCTATATGCGTAGTAAGCCAAAGATACACTTCTCACCACAATCTACCAGTTTACCAGGCGCTAGCTGGAAGGATATGGTACCTTAGATTATCAGCGCGTCAGTTCTCCAGGCGCTAGCTGGAAGGGTATGATACCTTTGATTATAAGCGTTGAACACATAAGTGTGTGGAGTCCATCCCCTATCTTCTCACACACACTGGAGTACAACCCCTCTCTTCTCCCAAACCAGTATACAAATATAATGTAATTCAGCATTTCATTACATATAATGTTCAATCAACAATGGTGTATTACATACACAGCAATTCAACACAACCACGTCATCCTCCACCGATGACCAAGGATAAAACCTCTAGATGCAAATATTTAGTACACCTATTAAAGACTCAATTACTATGAGACCACAAACCCGACAACAACATTAACATGGTAGTTCAAGATACAATTCCACACATGTGTGTGTTCAACACTCATGAAACAATAATCCAATTTTCATACGTATTTCAAAACACTTTTCCCATTTCACAAAACAAGTTCCACTTCCCTCTTTGTTTTAACAAAACCAACTCCGTCTCTTTAGTTGTCACAAAACCAAACCCATCCCTTTTATTTTACAAAAACCGATTTCTACCAATAAGGAAGCCATAACTCACATTAGTACACTACATACATTTCAAACCCATTTCAAAACCAAAGTTAACCCCTTAGGCATTAACACCTTCACCCACTCACTTCAACAATAGAGAGTTACAATTTAGGTTCATTATTCTCCATTTTAATTTATCAATCAAAATATGATTTAGGCCTTTTTCCTTTATCAACTACAACATGCTAATTTACACTCCAATTAGCCCAAAACAACTCTCAATGATAACATAACCATTTTCAAATACCCAACCCTAGGTTCCTTCCCATGATTTCAAACAAATCCAACATGGATATGATTTTTATGCAATACAAAATTACCACATGTCTATCTATAGACGAAGTATTGAAAAAGAACAAGGAGAATCCCTACCTCGAATAGAGAAGACGGAGATGAAGACCAAAGACCCACGTGCTCCAAATCCCAAGTTTCTCAGATTAAAACAAAGCTCTCGCGAAGCTCTACCTTTCTTCCAAAGGAACTAGGGTAGAAGACCACCGGGAATAGATCAAAACTTAGAGAGAAGGTAAGAGTAGAGAGAGAAACTCTGAAGGGGCGGTTTTTAAAAGTTAAGAGAGGAAAAGTTGGTCAAAAAGTGATCCAAAAAGTGAAATCACGGACTGATGTAGTCGACTCTCCGCTCGAGCGTAGAAAACCCCGCTCGAGCGTAAGACACAGACTCACGCTCGAGCGTGAAAAGAGCCGCTCGAGCGCTGATTGCACACTTCCAGAAGTTTTGCAGTCTACTCTCCGCTCGAGCGTAAAACTCCCCGCTCGAGCGTATGGACAAAAATCAAAGGATCACGCTCGAGCGTAAAAACTACCGCTCGAGCGGACTAACTACAGAGTAAAGTGCTGGGAGATGGAAAATCACGCTCGAGTGTCCAAACTGCCGCTCGAGCGGAAAGGCAGCAACAAAAGCTCGCTCGAGCGTAAAACCGCCGCTCGAGCGGAGAGACCAAAACCTGGGCAAAATTTTCAAAGCTTTAAAACACAACCAACTAATTCCCAACTTGCCCAACACAACCCAAAACTCTAAAACAAAGAGTAAGGGATAGAAATGAGGATAAGACAACAACGAATCTACGGAACTAAGTCCAGATTATAGATATACAACAACAGGGAATACCGGGATCGCTATATGTTGGGCAGGTTTGTTTCAGGTTGGTTGGGTTCGGAAACCAAGTGTTGCTGTCCAATTTTTGGGTTGGTCGCTCGAGCGAGTACTTGGTCGCTCGAGCGAGGGTTGTTTTTGTGTTTGGTGGCTCGAGCCAGGTTTTCTTAGCTCGAGCGAACGTTTGCGTCTGGTATGGACCTGTAGCATTGCATTCTTTGCTCGAGCGAGCTTTTCTTTGCTCGAGCGAGGATTTCTTGTGTCTGGTCGCTCGAGCGACCAATTCTTCGCTCGAGCGAGCCTGTCCAGTTTAATTAGACATCAGCGGGTTTTTAATCAGTTTTCATCCTCTTTTCAGATTCCAAACCCTAAGGTCCGACTTCTCTCTCACCCTGCTCACCTTCTCTCTTAGATTTGATCCACTTAGGGTGTGTTTCTACCCTAGATCCTTCATTAAAAAGAGTGTGTGAGTCGAGGGCTTCGTTTTAATCTGAATTGTTGGTAGTTTGGAGCACTTTGAAGTTTGGGTCTCCATCTCCATCTTCTCTTTTGGGGCTATTTCTTCGAGGTAGGGATTTCCTACTCCATCTTATAAGTTTTGTTCTAAGTTTTAGTATTTTGATATGTTGGGGGTACTTTGGTAATTTTGGGAAAAACCCTAGTTGTATTAATAAATTAATTTGTATAATTAATTCATGGAATTGGGGAAATATGGTTAAATTCATGGAATTGGGGAATTCATTGATTAAATGGCATAGTTGGATAATTTAAATCACTCGCCTATTGAATTGTTGATATATTTATTTTCAGTTTAGAAATAACTGTTTTGGGCTATCGGTGGAGGATAGCTGTGCTTGTTGTAGACACTGCATGTGGATTAGGGATAACTGAAACTAATCATTGATTAAGTCATCAATTTTGACTGCTGAATTAATACAGACATTATGTGTATTGATTGTGTGTTGTATATGTTATGTGTTTACATACATTGTTTTGTGTGGGAGGAGATAGGGGATGTACTCCACGGTTTAGGGGAAGATAGGGGATGGACCTCTAAACCGGATTTTGTTTGGGAGGAGATAGGGGATGGACTCCATTAGCATCACTTTTATGTGTGCTTATTTATATTGAAGTGTTTTTATTGATACAGCACTAAAATGTGTATCAAACTGGAAGTATGAAGTGTTTTGATTTGAGCTTGAGTCTCATCTGTTTGTTGAACTTGGAAGAATGTGAATATGATATATATATAGTTCACTGTTGTAAGTTTGGCCAGGTTCTGAGCCATATTGATAAAGTTGGAAAGTAAAACGTGTCATTGACAATAGTGTCATGAGACTGTAAAATGATGTAATTGATTATCTTGGTTAACCATCTATTGAATGCTATCCCTTTAATCAATGCTTATATTTGGTTTAGTATATTTCTACTGGGCTGTGGCTCACCCTTTATGGGAACATCATTTTCAGGTCCAGGTGACAAGCTACCTCCAAGGACTTAGCTTGGAAGGATTTGGATTTTGAAGACTATCTTTAGTTATTTGTTTTTATTTGATAAACATTCAAGCCTAGGGCTTTATTTGTATTTAAGTTAGAACTCTTCTTTTTTGTGTCCAAGTGTTGGCTTGGAAAGATGTAAGCCCATAGGGCATTTAATTTGATTTTACATGTAATGTTTTCATTTAGTAATACTCTGATGAATGAGATAATGAATTGGTTTCTTTTAATATTGCATGCCAATAATATATATATAATGGGTTTATTTTGAGGGCGTGACAACTTGGTATCAGAGCGTACCGGGTTTGAATACTTTGGGTACGTGGGAAGTGATTAGTATCACATTGGGTTCGTCTCGTTTGATAGAGACTTAGTGTAATGTTATATGCTTACGTGATAACATGTTTATGTGATTATGTGGGTATGGAATGTAGTTTCTAGGATGTTGATTGGACCCTTGAGTTTCTAGTAGTCTTGTTGGAAAGGCACATGATCACTGCTGCTTCCAACCGGAACTATAGTAACGCATTGGGACTATCATTATCCGGGAATGAAATTCGTAAGTGCTTATGTGATTATGTGCTTATGTGGAATGAATTATTGTTGTCCAATGTATTAGGACGCGAGTGTTTAGCTTCGGCACATTTATTAATGTGCTAACGTCTTTGTTTCCTTTATTAGGATGTCAGGACGAGGACGAGGACGCGGTAGGCGTGGTAGGCCGGGTAGGCAGGAGGTGCCTGTGCCAGAGGAGATTCCGACAGTACAGGAGGGAGTTGGCCAGGCCAATGTGGCCGAGCCAGTAGGCCAGCAGGCTATAGGCGCTCTAGCCCGAGACATAGCAGGGGCATTCAGGGAGTCAGTAGGCATTCTCAGAGCTGGGAATCAAGCTCGGGATGTTGTTGCAGATGCAGGACCTTCCTTTCTGAAGAGGGAGTTCTTCCGGTCTAATCCGGATGAATTTGTGGGTGATCCTAAAGAGCCGCTTAAGGCAGATGAATGGCTCGAACAGACAACGAAGACGTTTGAGATGCTTGGCATCGAAGACGAGGGGTTGAAAGTGGCCTTGGCATCTTTTCAGTTGAAGGGGGATGCGGGTCAGTGGTGGAAGTTCACTAAGGGTCGTATAGGAGGTACATGGGAGGCTTTTGTGAATGCTTTCCAGGAGAAGTTCTTATCTCCAGCAGTCAGGGAGAAGCTGAGAGACCAGTTTTGTCAACTTAAGCAGTCGAGTTCTTCAGTGGCCGAGTTTGAGGCTGCATTTACTAGTTTGTCCAGGTTTGCACCTGAGTTGGTGGCGTCTGAGGAACGCCGTTGTATCGAGTTTGAGAAGAAGTTGAGGCGTGGCCTCAAGCTGAGAGTTGGGGGAACTATGATTCGGGATTTTGGGCGTATGGTTGATGCTGCAGCCCATATGGAGATAATGATGCAGGAGGAGGAGGAAGGGCAGAAGGGCTTCAAGAGGAGTCAGGATGGTCAGAGTGATGGTAGGAGACAGAAGGGTTTTAATCCTCAGCAGTCTCAGAGTAGCTTTTCTAGATTGACTTTTCCTGTGCCGAGTGCTAGTTCGGGGAAAGGCAGTCAAGGAGACATTACCTGTTTCAAGTGTGGCCAGCTGGGCCACAAGTCTCCAGTTTGTCCTCAGAGGGGAGGAGTGCAGAGAGCAGCATCATCTTCGGCTCGATCTCAGAGCCAGAGTCAGGGTAGAGGCCAGCCACTCTCGTGTTATCAGTGTGGTTAGCCAGGGCATATGAAGAGGTATTGCCCGCAGTTGGGTGGCACACCTGGTGCATCTGGTTTGAGGCAGGTTCAGGGTCAGCAGCCAGCTCAGTCGGGTCAGGCCTCGAGGGCCAATCAGGGGGCTTCATCGTCCCAATCGGTGCAGCAATCTTATGCTCCTAGGGGTGAGCAGGTTGATCAGAGGTCGTCTGGGCGCGTGTATGCTGTTACCGCGCAGGATCTTGTGCCGGCACCATCAGTTGTGAGAGGTACCTTCTTGTTTTGCAACTCGGTTGCTAGTGTTTTGATTGATACGGGTGCATCTCATTCCTTTGTGTCTGCTGCATTTGCATCTATTCTGGAGTTGGAGTTAGCACAGTTAGCATCTCCTATTTGTGTAGTGTCACCTCTTGGGGGTGAATTGATCTTGAAACAAGGTGTTAGGGGTTGTGATATAGAGGTTGATGATCATAGGATCCCATTTTCCTTTGTAGTTATGCCTATGAGGGGCTTTGATGTTATTTTGGGTATGGACTGGTTATCGTCATACCGGGCAGTCATTGATTGCTACCGCCAGAGGGTCACTTGTTGTACCGTGAGCGGAGAGTGTTTTCATTTTCTGGGGGACCGGGTTGGTAGTGTGTTGCCACCGGGGTATGTTCCGCGAGGACGGAGTGAGCTTAGTGGTCTACTTGCTAACCTTTCGATTAGTGAGGATGATGAGACTCAGATTGTGTTGCCATGAGTGGTTTGTGAGTACTCGAACGTCTTTCCCGAGGATCATGTTGGTTTGCCACCGCATCAGGAGATTGAATTCTCTATTGACCTAGTGCCCGGCACGGCGCCGATTTCTATGGCACCTTATCATTTTGCCCCAGCCGAGTTAGTTGAGTTGAAGATTCAGCTCCAGGAGTTACTAGACAAGGGTTTTATACGTCCTAGTGTTTCGCCGTGGGGAGCACCGGCCCTCTTTGTTAAAAAGAATGGTGGTGCTTTGAGACTTTGTATAGATTATCGGAAGTTAAATCGGGCTACGGTTAAGAATAAGTACCCTATGCCTCGTATAGATGATCTGTTCGATCAGTTGAAGGGTTCCCGTTGTTTCTCGAAGATAGATTTGAGATCGGGTTATCATCAGTTAAGAGTCAGAGTGGAGGATATTCCAAAGACGGCATTCCGTACGCGGTATGACCACTATGAGTTTTTGGTGATGCCATTTGGGCTCACCAATGCACCGGCAGTTTTTATGGATTTGATGAACCGGATATTCCGAGAATTTTTAGATCGTTTCGTAGTCGTCTTCATGGACGACATCCTTATCTATTCACCTTCTGAGGAGAAGCACAAGGAACACTTGAGAGTGGTGCTTGAGTTACTTAGAGCCCATAAGCTTTATGCTAAGTTTGGGAAGTGTGAGTTCTGGCTAGAAGAGGTCAAGTTCTTAGGCCATGTAGTTTCTGGGGAAGGAGTGTCTGTTGATACATCCAAGACTGAGGCAGTGCAAGATTGGGCACAGCCTAAGAGTGTGTTTGAGGTCCGCAGTTTTCTGGGGTTAGCTGGGTATTATCGTCGGTTTGTGAAAGATTTCTCCAGATTAGCTTCGCCTTTGACTAGATTGACTCGGAAGGGAGTCAAATTTGTATGGAGTGAGACTTGTGAAAAGTCGTTCCAGGAGTTGAAAGTTAGACTGACCACCGCTCCAGTCTTGATTATTCTAGAGAGAGGGTTGGGTTATGCAGTCTATTGTGACGCCTCACGAGAGGGTCTGGGTTGTGTGTTAATGCAAGAAGGGAAAGTAGTTGCCTATGGCTCACGTCAGTTGAAAATTCACGAACAGAATTACCCTACGCATGATCTAGAGTTAGCAGCTGTGATATTTGCCTTGAAGATTTGGAGGCATTATCTTTATGGTGAGAGATTTGAGGTATTCTCGGATCATAAGAGTTTGAAATATTTGTTTACACAGAAAGACTTGAACTTGAGGCAGAGGAGGTGGATGGAATTCATAGAGGATTATGACTTTGAGTTGCATTATCATCCGGGAAAGGCCAATGTGGTGGCCGATGCCCTTAGCAGGAAACCTGTTGATGACATAGCTAGTATAGCCATCCGAGAATGGGAGATGTTGGGTGCACTTGGGGAGTTTGATTTACTTCTGGGCGAATCCGTTGAGGCTGCAGCCTTGTTTTCTGTTGTTGCACAACCTACACTTGTGACTCGAGTGTTAGAGGCTCAGAGGGGTGACCTTGAGGTAGAATCTCTTCGTGAGAAGATTTTTGGTGGGAAGGTTGAGAAGGGTTTGACGGTGTATTCCGACCTGAGTGTGAGATACCGAGACCGTCTGTTTGTGTCGGAGTCTTGCCGAGAGGAGGTACTCTAAGAGTTTCATCATTCACGCCTTGCGGTGCATCCAAGAGGCACTAAGATGTATCGGGATTTGGGTCGCCAGTTCTGGTGGCGGGGTATGAAGAGAGATGTGGCAGCTTTCGTATCTAAGTGCCTTACTTGTCAGCAAGTGAAGGCCGAACATCAGAGGCCAGCGGGTTTGTTGCAACCCTTGCCTATTGCCGAGTGGAAGTGGGAACATGTTACTATGGACTTCGTTGTGGGTCTTCCAAGGACTCAGCGGGGTAGTGATGCTATTTGGGTAGTTGTGGACCGGTTGACTAAGTCGGCGCACTTTATTCCTATGCGCGTGAGAGATTCGGTAGATCATCTTGCCGACTTGTACATTCGGGACATAGTAAGGTTGCACGGGGTCCCAGTGACGTTCGTCTCAGATAGAGATCCTCGTTTTACTGCCAGGTTGTGGCAGAGTTTGCAGAGTGCCTTAGGCACTAAGTTGACCTTTAGCACGGCTTATCATCCTCAGACTGATGGGCAGTCCGAGCGTACTATTCAGATCCTTGAGGATATGCTTCGGGGTTGTGTTCTAGACTTTAGTGAGTCATGGGAGAGGCACTTGCCGTTGGTGGAGTTTGCCTACAGCAACAGTTTCCAGTCTAGTATCGGTATGGCACCATTTGAGGCCTTGTATGGCCGACCGTGTAGATCTCCTGTTTGTTGGGCCGAGGTGGGTGATGCACCTCTGTTGGGTTCGGAATTGGTGAGGGAAACGACGGAGAAAGTTGAGCTTATCCGTAAGAGGCTTGTTACAGCACAGAGTCGTCAGAAATCTTATGCAGACCGTAGGAGGAGACCTTTGGTGTTTGAGGTGGGTGATCATGTATTTCTGAAGATATCACCTAGGCGAGGTTTGATGAGGTTTGGGAAGAGCGGGAAGTTGTCCCCTCGGTTCATTGGTCCGTTTGAGATCCTTGAGAGGATTGGCGAGGCTTCTTATCGTTTAGCTTTGCCGCCGCAATTGTCCGGAGTACATGACGTGTTTCATGTGAGTATGCTTCGGAAGTATGAGCCGGATCCATCACATGTGTTGGATTGGACTGATTTAGTGGTTGACGAGGATGTCTCGTATGAGGAGAGACCTGTTCGGGTTTTGGATAGGCGGGATCAAGTTTTGCGAGGCAAAACCATCCCTTTGGTGAAAGTTTTGTGGAAACATCACGGAGTGGAGGAAGCCACTTGGGAACGTGAATTGGCAGTCCGCCAGAAATATCCGGACATGTTTGTTGATTTGTAATCTTATAATTAGATTCTGTTATATTGTTGAACTTAAGAGCTTTATATATGTCTTAAGTTGTAAAGCATTGAGTTTGTATTGGTAAATGGGCGTATCTTGAAACTTGCTTCACTATAGAAGTTTAGTGTGACATTGCATCTGTTGAGTACATTGTTGAATGTGTGGTATATATCATGCGATTGAATATGATATGGGAATTGTTAACATTGAAAGGAATAATGCATAATAATGATACAGGTTGAGATATATGTTGTTTTATATATATATTGTGAGATACCCCTTGATAAAGAAATGAAGTGACCAGTGTTGGGTCAAGGTGTTTATTGTTATAAAATATCTTTGAGAATTGAGAAAAACTTGTTTTTGTTTACAAACTTACGCTTAATTTCGGGGACGAAATTCTTTTAAGGGGGGGAGGTTATAGCGACCCCGGTCTTTTCCCATTTGATTATTGTATCCGGACTTAGGTTCCGTAGATTCTGTCATTGTATAATTGTTGTTGTCATTCTTTATTTTCTTATTTGGAGTTATAGGATGTGTTGGGCAGGTTTGTTTCAGGTTGGTTGGGTTCGGAAACCAAGTGTTGCTGTCCAGTTTTTGGGTTGGTCGCTCGAGCGAGTACTTGGTCGCTCGAGCGAGGGTTATTTTTGTGTTTGGTGGCTCGAGCCAGGTTTTCTTAGCTCAAGCGAACGTGTGCGTCTGGTATGGACCTGTAGCATTGCATTCTTTGCTCGAGCGAGCTTTTCTTTGCTCGAGCGAGGATTTCTTGTGTCTGGTCGCTCAAGCGACCAATTCTTCGCTCGAGCGAGCCTGTCCAGTTTAATTAGACATCAGCGGGTTTTTAATCAGTTTTCATCCTCTTTTCAGATTCCAAACCCTAAAGTCCGACTTCTCTCTCACCCTGCTCACCTTCTCTCTTAGATTTGATCCACTTAGGGTGTGTTTCTACCCTAGATCCTTCATTAAAAAGAGTGTGTGAGTCGAGGGCTTCGTTTTAATCTGAATTGTTGGTAGTTTGGAGCACTTTGAAGTTTGGGTCTCCATCTCCATCTTCTCTTTTGGGGCTATTTCTTCGAGGTAGGGATTTCTTACTCCATCTTATAAGTTTTGTTCTAAGTTTTAGTATTTTGATATGTTGGGGGTACTTTGGTAATTTTGGGAAAAACCCTAGTTGTATTAATAAATTAATTTGTATAATTAATTCATGGAATTGGGGAAATATGGTTAAATTCATGGAATTGGGGAATTCATTGATTAAATGGCATAGTTGGATAATTTAAATCACTCGCCTATTGAATTGTTGATATATTTATTTTCAGTTTAGAAATAACTGTTTTGGGCTATCGGTGGAGGATAGCTGTGCTTGTTGTAGACACTGCATGTGGATTAGGGATAACTGAAACTAATCATTGATTAAGTCATCAATTTTGACTGTTGAATTAATACAGACATTATGTGTATTGATTGTGTGTTGTATATGTTATGTGTTTACATACATTGTTTTGTGTGGGAGGAGATAGGGGATGTACTCCACGGTTTAGGGGAAGATAGGGGATGGACCTCTAAACCGGATTTTGTTTGGGAGGAGATAGGGGATGGACTCCATTAGCATCACTTTTATGTGTGCTTATTTATATTGAAGTGTTTTTATTGATACAACACTAAAATGTGTATCAAACTGGAAGTATGAAGTGTTTTGATTTGAGCTTGAGTCTCATCTGTTTGTTGAACTTGGAAGAATGTGAATATGATATATATATAGTTCACTGTTGTAAGTTTGGCCAGGTTCTGAGCCATATTGATAAAGTTGGAAAGTAAAACGTGTCATTGACAATAGTGTCATGAGACTGTAAAATGATGTAATTGATTATCTTGGTTAACCATCTATTGAATGCTATCCCTTTAATCAATGCTTATATTTGGTTTAGTATATTTCTACTGGGCTGTGGCTCACCCTTTATGGGAACATCATTTTCAGGTCCAGGTGACAAGCTACCTCCAAGGACTTAGCTTGGAAGGATTTGGATTTTGAAGACTATCTTTAGTTATTTGTTTTTATTTGATAAACATTCAAGCCTAGGGCTTTATTTGTATTTAAGTTAGAACTCTTCTTTTTTGTGTCCAAGTGTTGGCTTGGAAAGATGTAAGCCCATAGGGCATTTAATTTGATTTTACATGTAATGTTTTCATTTAGTAATACTCTGATGAATGAGATAATGAATTGGTTTCTTTTAATATTGCATGCCAATAATATATATATAATGGGTTTATTTTGAGGGCGTGACAACTTGGTATCAGAGCGTACCGGGTTTGAATACTTTGGGTACGTGGGAAGTGATTAGTATCACATTGGGTTCGTCTCGTTTGATAGAGACTTAGTGTAATGTTATATGCTTACGTGATAACATGTTTATGTGATTATGTGGGTATGGAATGTAGTTTCTAGGATGTTGATTGGACCCTTGAGTTTCTAGTAGTCTTGTTGGAAAGGCACTTGATCACTGCTGCTTCCAACCGGAACTATAGTAACGCATTGGGACTATCATTATCCGGGAATGAAATTCGTAAGTGCTTATGTGATTATGTGCTTATGTGGAATGAATTATTGTTGTCCAATGTATTAGGACGCGAGTGTTTAGCTTCGGCACATTTATTAATGTGCTAACGTCTTTGTTTCCTTTATTAGGATGTCAGGACGAGGACGAGGACGCGGTAGGCGTGGTAGGCCGGGTAGGCAGGAGGTGTTTGATGAATAATCTGATATAAAATATTACCTCAAAAAAAAAAAAACTTTACCAAAAATAACTCACCGTCTATTTGTCAAAAATTATTTTGAGCCAAAATGTGAAACAATCAATGTCTTTAAAAACTTTTCATTAGTTTTGTTTTCGAAAAAAATAAAAAATAAAATAAAATGAGAATACAATTAAACAAGCGGCTGGAAGTGAAATGACAGAATCATATACAGGAGTTGAAGGAATTTGAGATGAACTCCCATTTCTTTCATCCGTGAACTTTCCACTGATGGAAAATAGTTTCAAAATTAGTATTTTTAAAATTTGAACCCACTTTTAAAAAGTCGAAAAGATTTTTTTTTTTGAATACTGAACTGGAAATTATATGTATTTAATTATATTATAATTTTAGTAGGTGCTTGAGCTCGACATCCTTTGTTTTTTTTCCCCCTTCTTTTACTATAACAAATATAAATTATATCTATTATCCTTCACAAATTATCCACCAAAAAAAAATTAATATATATATATATATATATAAAATCATATAAAATTATAATATAATTAAAATCATATAAAATTATAATATAATTAAATCAACTAACAAAATATAATATTTAGGTACTAATTATCCGTTATCTTACTTCTTAAATGTGTGTGTGTCCTATGCTCCAATGATGATTTATTTATAAACCATTGCTCTGATACCATTTGTCACGATCCGCTCCCCGTACCCAAGGGTTAAGCATCGTGATGGCCAGTAACTAAAGTTACCTATGGCCAATTCTTGAACAAATTAATAAACGCGAGTGGAAATAATAGTTAAGTGAGGGTACCAAAATAATTATTGGAGCTTCTATTTTTATTACAAAATTTATTGACCAAAAATGCCGATATTTACATATAAAAATATCATAAAAGTGCTGTGTGTGTATATTCTGCAGTCCCGTGTCTAAGACTTTCCAAAAGCTATTTCTGAATTGCATTGTTTCCTGAAAATCGGTAAACAGCTATAACCACATGGCAAAGTAAGAAATATTATGCCAAGAGTATAAGGGACACAAAATAACCATGGATAGTTATGTAACTAAAATATTTAAGATAACTTAGTCCGAACAAATAATCATTTAAGTAGCAAAACTGAGATTATGTAAATAAATAACCATAACCACGGTACCGAACAGAACAGAACATAATAGAGGTCACAAGAGTGACAGTCAGAACAGAGGTACAGATTCAAGAGGTGGTTCGTATGGATTATAGAGGTGGCTCCCATAGTAGTGTAACACTTATCTCTGCATAGCACTTTTCTCCACACAGAACAGAGGTCAATAGATCCATGACAATAGAGGGCCACACGGTGACCAAACATGTAACGCCCTCAAAATAATAACATTAAACCCATCAATATAGACATGCATTGATATATAAAAGCTCCACATCCTTCTATTCATCAGAGTTCCATTACCAAAAAGTATTACATGTTAACGACAAAAGCAAATACCCTAAAGGCTTACAGCTTTCCAAGTTAACACTTGGTTACAACAAAAGAGTGCTAACTCATTTACACATTAAGCCCTTGGCTTGAATATACATGTAATACATCAAAGAAACTAAACAACAAAAGTCTGCCCGCCTCTAGCCTCCCAAGCTACGTCCTTGGAGGTGGCATGCTACCTGTACCTGAAAATGATATTCCCATATAGGGTGAGCCACAGCCCAGTAGAAATACACTAAACCAAATATGAACAATGACTAAAAGATTAACAGTTGATAGATGGCCAACACTGATACTTTCCCTTATCACACCTTACGGTTTCATGACATACAAGTCCATGTTATAATCCATTTTCCAATTCTTTTCAATTCTCAATTTATAACCATGGCTCAGAACCTGGCCAAACAACTTAGATGAGACAGTAACTCATATTAAACTTCTTCCCAATTCATATTAGATAAGCGTACTAGCTATATCAACACATCAACAGATAAGCATACAAGCTATATCATCACTTCCATAGATATGCATAAGAGCACTATCACACTTCCAAAGACAAGCATATGAGCTATGTCAACACATTTCTAGATAAGCATATGAGCTCTATCTACGGAGTCCATCCCCTATCTTCTCCCAACAACATCCGGTTTAGAGGTCTATCCCCTATCATCCCCTAAACCGTGGAGTACATCCTCTATCTTCTCCAACACGACACAATGCATATAAACAATAATTATACACATCATCACACAATACATAAATTTAATGTATTCTTTCAACCGTCATACTCAATGACACATTCCAGTGATTAGTTTCAGTTTGCCTAATCATCATGCATTGTCTACAACAATCAAGACTATCCTCCACCGATAGCCCAAAGCAGTTATTTCTATACAGAAAATAAATGCAACAATGGATATATAATCAACATTTCAACTAGGTGAGCGATAAATAATCCAACTACACCCTTTAATTCCATACCTTTCCAAATTAATTCCTCATTTCTCATAATTAATTATGCGAATTAATTAACCAATGTAATTAGGGCATTTTCCATAATTAACATTACAACCCTTAGGTTCCATTTTCATTAATGTTTTAACATTAATTTCACTTTTCCATGCCAAACATGCATCTAGGTTTTATATAGCTAAAACCCTAACTTTTGTAAATTTACACAAAAGCCCCAAACTTTCACAATATTACCAACCCAACCCCAACATCTCAAAATGCTAAAATTTAAAGACAAAACCCATAGTGAGGAGTAGGTTATCCCTACCTCAAAAGATGACTCCCAACCAAGAAGATGATGGAAATGAAAATGCTCCAAACCACGAACTTTTCTGATCAAAAGATAGCCCTCGACGATCAATAACCTTTTTGTAAAGGCCAAAGGTGAGGAAATCACTCATACTAGATCAATACCTAGAGAGAAGGTAGAGCTCTAGAGTGAGAAGCTCAACAATGGTATTTTTGGAAAAGTAAGAGAGAGAAAGGATGAGAAAAGTGATTTAAAACTGCCTCACAGCCAACTGATATACGACATTCCCGCTCGAGCGGAAAACACAACGCTCGAGCGTCAAGAACAAAAACTAGGTCCGCTCGAGTGCAAAAGGACCCGCTCGAGTGCCAAGACACAAGAATAAAGCACATCCGCTCGAGCGCGAAAATCAGTCCGCTCGAGCGTAGATTTCCATCCTCCAGAACTTTCACCAACAAGGTACTACCCGCTCGAGCGCCAACGATCCCGCTCGAGCGCAACCCGCTCGAGCGCAAGGATCCCACTCGAGCGTAGAAAACACACCTGCAGAAGTTTTGCAGGGACACGAAATACTGGAAGTGTGAAATCTCCGCTCGAGCGCCAAACGGCCCGTTCGAGCGGAACGACCAAAAACCTGGCAACAAAGATTTAGACGAAGGCTCGACCTACCTGCTCGAAACAAGTCCAATACATCCCAAAACTCAAACATAAAGAATTAAAGGATGACAACGAGGTATAAAACCACCGACTCCACGGAACCCAAGTCCGGAATACAACAAAAACAAAAGGGGAAAACCAGAATCGCTATAAAACAGGCCGATGGTTATTTAAGTCTCCCAAGGCATGGGACTCCCGTGGTGGTACTTACAAAACATAATTGTATATAAGGTCATAGTCAAATATTCTTTTAAACTTAAACAAACATATCTATGGGTTTCATTTTAAACAAACAGAGTTTAGAAATTGATCTACGTAACTGAAATATTTATAAAACATAACTTGTATTAATATAACTAATAAAATACAACTTGTATAAAATAAATTATGATAAATCAAAACATACGTAAAGTATATTATGATAACTCAAGATATAATATGACTCACCTTAAAATTAATACCTCACTTTTACTTTCCGTCGTCGAAAGCTTTCCTTACTTTCTAATTCCCTTCTTCTCTTTTTATTTTGTTATTGCCTTTTGGTTGCCTTTATCATGAGCCAATCCTCCCATTTATAGGGGAGGCAACCGTGGGCAACAAGCCACGGAAAGCCCCGAGCACCGACGCGTGTAACCTTTGTCAGATTCAATATTATCCTCTCTTTTTTTTTCTTTTTTTCTTTTTTTCTTTTACTTATCCACAACAATTAGATTAATTCTAATTAATAAAATAATAACTCCTAATCATAAAATCAATTATTTAATTTTACTATTACTACCACTATTATTATCATAATTAATTATGATATTAATTAAATATTTAGAGTGTCACATTTTTATTTTGCGGAATATCTAATTAAACATTTAGAGTTTTTCTCATTTATAATTAATATAAAATATAAGAGACAACTTAAATTTTTAGGTTGTTACAATCTTCCCTCCTTTGAAAAATTTCGTCCTCGAAATTTGTCATATGTGTAAGCTATCCGCTACGCACTCTGATAAATATGTATTTGATGATTAATCTGATATAAAATATTACCTCAAAAAAAAAAACTTTACCAAAAACAACTCACCGTCTATTTGTCAAAAAATGTTTTGAGCCAAAATGTGAAACAATCAGTGTCTTTAAAAACCTTTCATTAGTTTTGTTTCCGGAAAAAAAAAAATGAGAATACAATTAAACAAGCGACTGGAAGTGAAATGACAGAATCATATGCAGGAGTTGAAGGAATTTTAGATGAACTCCCATTTCTTTTATTCGTGAACTCTCCACTGATGAAAAATAATTTCAAAATTAGTATTTTTAAAATTTGAACCCACTTTTTGTAGCAATCTAGAATTTTTCCCTCCGCTCGAGTGGAGGAGTTGACGCTCGAGCGGACTCGTGAGGCTTCTAGTACTTTTGCAGTCTGCCCGAGATTTTGAGAGTTGTGAGTTTCCGCTCGAGTGCAGGAGTGGTCGCTTGAGCGGCAGGCTTTGTTGGTTTGCGAGCTCAAGCGGAAGATTGGGCACTCGAGGGGTCTGCCTGGTTGAGTTTGAATTTCTGAGACTAGTGGGAATGTTTTTGACCTTTTATTATTATGTTTGGAGCCTCCCTATTTTATTTTGGGACATTAATTGAAGTGGTAACATGATGGTAAAATAAGATTGGATCAAAAATTTTAATTCGGATAATCTTCCTACAAACAGCCATCACTCTTTTGTCCTTTTCTTTTTCTACACTTTGAATTTGGTTGTGAGGCTAGAACCATTGGAAAGCTTGTCTCTGGGGCTTTGATTTGGACACAAGAATGACCTAAAATGGAGTCCGGATGGGAGACTTATACTCGTTTGAAGTTTTAGTATCTATGCTGGAAGCAGGTACGCTCGAGCGGGAAAAGTAACGCTCGAGCGAACTGCGTGAATTCAGCAACTTAAAAAGTGATTTTTTTTTATCATTCTCTCCACTTTTCTTTTCTCTCTTCCTTCCTCTCACCCTAGGTCCGAAAACCCTTGATCTCTTGACCCAAATACCTTCCATTCATCAAAGATTTGGCCAAGATCTCTTACCAAAAAGTGAAGGATGCTTGAAGATCTCACTTTTCAACCGATTGAAGTTCGGATTTGTGAAGGAATCTCATCAAAGCTTTGCTCTTTTGCTTGAATCTTGAGGTAGGGGTCCTAGTTCTTCTTTAATACTTGCATTAATAGATAGATTTGTGGTATTTTGGTTATATACATACAAAATCTACATTTTAAGCATATAGTGTTATATCATGAAATTTGGGGGTTTAGGGTTTGAAGTGTTGGGGGTTCAATTGTTGGGTTAAGATTGTGGATTATGAATTTTAGGTGTATAATCAATGGGAAATTTGGAATAAAAAGTGGTGGTGTGAGAAGTTTCAATTCTTCTTGAAAACCTTAATTTTTCTTGAAAACCCTAAGTTGATTCATGATAGTAATTAATGATTTTGACCAAATTGAAAGTAGAATCATGAAATTGGGAGGTCAAATTGTATATATACAAGTTTAATTGAATTTTGGAAGTGTTTGAAAATTATGTTAAAAATTAGCGATTGAACCTTTATTATGGATATTGTAAATCAAACTATAATATGAAATGAAATTTGGGGAAAAAGATTTGTTAATGATATGGATGGCATGAGACTTGGGATGAAAAGATGAAATGGGGATTTAAGATTTCACCTTGAATTATGTTGAATTACATTTAGTGGTGTTGAATTGAATCATGTTAAATAGTGTTAATTATGTTGAATTGTGTTGATTATGTTGAATTGCGTTGATTATGTTGAATTCTGTTGAATCAAGTTGAGTTGTGTTGGGTTGTGTTGAGTTTGGGTTGGTATTTGGAAAAAAGCGGAGTTTTGCCCTTATTGGATCAAATTGTTATTTTGTATAAATAATTAAAATTGTCGTTGTAAATGTGAAATCGGAGGATTATTAATGATGATGGTGGAGCTTGATATGTACTATCACTCCCATTTGAGATTTTGGAAAAGCATATCTTTAAAGGAATTTATGTATCGGTTTATATATATTTGTTTTGGGCTATCGGTGGAGGGTAGCTATGATTGGTGTAGAAATTGCATGTTGACTAGGCAAAACGGACTATTTATAAATCATGCTTATCATGGAGCATGCAATGCATTTTGAGGATTTAAACTGTATGTTTTGGAATGAGATTTTGGAAATTCTTATGTTATGTTTTAAGTGCACTTGTTTCATTTTGAAAATCATGTTTTGAATCACATGTATTGTGCTAGTTGAAAAGAGTCAATAATATGATAAGTCTGAGAAATAGTTGTCATTGAATATGATTGTATATTTTAATACATTGTATATGTATGATTGTTTGGGAGGAGAAATGGGATGTACTCCATGTGTGATTGTGTGATTAATTACATTGTATATGTATGTTTGTTTGGGAGGAGAAAGGGGATGGACTCTACTGTTTGGGAGGAGAAAGGGGATGGACTCCATTATAACTAAGTTGGCTGGAGTGTCCTGGGTGAAAGTCTCGAAATTTATACATGGGTGTCGATCCCGCGGACAAAATTTCTGTAAAATGGCAGTTTGAAGTGTTTATGTGTATTTTGTATGATTGGGAAAACTATTGAGTTGTAGTCTTAGTTTGCTTGTTGTGAAATAATGAAATTAACTCATGAATTGAGAAGAATAAATGAATTGAAAATGAACTGAAGGAAAATGGATTAAGGATTGAAATTGGCATCATGTGGGTAATTGGATTAAGGGCTGGTGATGATGAACTCAATGGGTTGCTTGTGACAATAGGGAAGATTATGAGTTTTGTTTTGTAAGTAATTGGGAAATTGAATTAAAAGGGGGTTTGTGATTCTTGTGTTATGTTGAACTATAGCGACCCCGGTCTTTTCCCATTTGATTATTGTATCCGGACTTAGGTTCCGTATATTCTGCCATTGTATAATTGTTGTTGTCGTCCTTTATTTTCTCATTTGGAGTTATAGGATGTGTTGGGCAGGTTTGTTTCAGGTTGGTTGGATTCGTAAACCAAGTGTTGCTGTCCAGTTTTTGGGTTGTTCGCTCGAGCCAGGGATTGGTCGCTCGAGCGAGGGTTGTATTTTGTGTCTTCTGGCTCGATCCCGCTTTGCTTCGCTCAAGCGAGCGACTGCGTCTGGTATAGACCTGAGGGTAGTGCTTATTCGCTCGAGCGAGATTTTCTTCGCTCGAGTGAGCGAGGTGTATGTTTTCAAGTTCCTTGCTCGAGCGAGCATTCTGTCGCTCGAGCGTGCTCCAGGGTTGCAGACCTGAAGCATTGCATTCTTGGCTCGAGCGAGCTTTTCTTCGCTCGAGCGAGGTTTTCGTGTGTCTGGTAGCTCGAGCGACCAAGTCTTCGCTCGAGCGAGCCTGTCAGGTTTAAATAGGCAGCAGCGTGTTTCAGATCAGTTTATCATACACTTTCATATTCCAAAACCCTAGTTACGAGTTCTCTCTCCCTCTACACACCTTCTCTCTTAGGATTGATCTACTTAGAGTGGGTTTCTACCTTAGATCCTTTATTAAAAAGATAAAGTGAGTCGAGGGCTTCCATTTAATCTAAATATTTAGTGATTTGGAGCACATTGGAATTTGGGTATTCATCTCTGTCTTCTCCATTCGGGTTATTTTCTTCGAGGTAGGGATTTCCTACTCCATTTTATAAGTTTTGTTCTAAGTTTTGGTATATTGATATGTTGGGGTTACTTTGATAATTTTGGGAAAAACCCTAGTTGTATTAATTAATTAATTTAAGGGAATTGGGGAATTTGGTTAAATTCATGAAATTGAGGAATTCATTGATTAAATGGTGTAGTTGGATAATTTAAATCACTCGCTTATTGAATTGTTGATATATTTATTTCCAAGTCGAGAAATAACTGTTTTGGGCTATCGGTGGAGGATAGTCGTGATTGTTGTAGACATTGCATGTGGATTAGGGATAACTGAAACTAATCACATTGGTTGAGTCATTAATTTTGACTGTTGAATTAATACAGACATTATGTGTATTGATTGCGTGGTGTATATGTTATGTGTTTACATACTTTGTTTTGTGTGGGAGGAGATAGGGGATGTACTCCACAGTTTAGGGGAAGATAGGGGATGGACCTCTAAACCGGATTTTGTTTGGGAGGAGATAGGGGATGGACTCCATTAGCATCACTTTTATGTGTGCTTATTTATATTGAAGTGTTTTTATTGATACAGCACTAAAATGTGTATCAAATTGGAAGTATGAAGTGTTTTGATTTGAGCCTGAGTCTCATCTGTTTGTTGACATTGGAAGAATGTGAATATGATATATATATAGTTCACTGTTGTAAGTTTAGCCAGATGCTGAGCCACATTGATAAAGTTGGAAAGTAAAACGTGTCTTAGACAATAGTGTCATGAGACTGTAAAATGATGTAATTGATTATCTTGGTTAACCATCTATTGAATGCTATTGCTTTAATCAATGCTTATATTTGGTTTAGTATATTTCTACTGGGCTGTGGCTCACCCTTTATGGGAACATCATTTTCAGGTTCAGGTGATAAGCTACCTCCAAGGACTTAGCTTGGAAGGACTTGGATTTTGAAGACTAATTTCAGTTATTTGTTTTTATTTGTTAGTACATGTAAACACTCAAGCCTAGGGCTTTATTTGTATTTGAGTTAGAACTCATACTTTTGTGTCCAAGTGTTGGCTTGGAAAGATGTAAGCCTGTAGGGCATTTAATTTGATGTTACATGCAATGCTCTTAATTAGTAAGACTCTGATGAATTGTTTCCTTTTTAACATTGCATGTTGGTGTTATATATATTTAATGGGTTTATTTTTGAGGGCGTTACATGAACTCTAATCCTTTGGATTTTGATGTTATGGAGTATGGTGATTGGAAATGGAAATGAAATGTGTAATATTAGAATGGAAATGAAATGTGGAATATTAAAATGGAAAGAAGTGAGGAATAATTTGGAATTGGGTTGATAAATTTAAGATGATGTTCTTCCTTAACTGTACTTGTTTTCAAAGAGAATCTATGCCTTCCTAATGATGAGAGACTATATTTATGGTAGGGAGTTTTCTTAAAGGTTCAAGTGAAATTTTAAGAAAAGATACTTTTTGTATAATATTTTGAACTTACAAGGTGTCACCTTACTATATGATATCACTTTGCATGTATGATCATTTCTATCTATGTGTTAGCTATTGTTGTAGACCTATGAGATTCCTATTAGGCATTAGTGCTCACCCCTCGTTGTTTTATTCTTTTTCAGGAAGAGAATTTCGGATTCATTAGTTGAAGAGTATGGATTCCATGTACCGTATGTGTATAATTTTAGCAAAGATGTTAAAGGAATGAAAAATGTATCATGTGGTTTGTAATTATTTATTTGTAGCTTCGTGGCAGAAGCTTGGCATGTATTATTACATCGTTGTTTTCAATGAAAGAGAGAACATGTATTATTATGTTTCCATCACCCAAGGGTAATAGATATATATATATATATATATATAAAGGGACCTAAATTACAGGCTTTGGTAATGTTTCCGATTAATTAAAATGTTGGGGCGTGACACTTTTAAAAAGTCGAAATGATTTTTTTTTTTGAATACTGAACTGCAAATTATATATATTTAATTATATTATAATTTTAGTGGGTGCTTGAGCTTGACATCCTTTGTTTTTTTTTTTTTTTCCTTCTTTTACTATAACAAATATAAATTATATCTATTATCCTTCACAAATTATGCACCTAAAAAAAAAATTTAATATATATATATATAAAATTATAATATAATTAAATCGACTAACAAAATATAGTATTTAGGTACTAATTACCCGCTATCCTACTTCTTAAATGTGTGTGTGTCCTATGCTCCAATGATTTTTTATAAACCATTGCTCTGATACCATTTGTCACGACCCGCTCCCCGTACCCAAAGGTTAAGCATCGTGATGGCCAATAACTGAAGTTACCTACGGCCAATTCTTGAACAAATTAATAAAAGCGAGCGGAAATAATAGTTAAGTAAGGTACCAAAATAAGGGTGATTCTACTTACACCACTACTTTACCTCTTTATGCCCTCCATATGAAATATTTTTTTTCTCCTAATTTTATTCATGTGTGAAATTACCTTTAAGGAAAAAACACTAAAATTAAATATATTTGTTATCTTCTTACACCCCTTAGTTTTCGATCCTTACTGCTCTTTTTCTTATCTTAATTTTTCTTTTCTCTTACACATTTCTTTTCAAAAAGTGAGAATCATAGTATTTTGATCATTAAAGAAAGCAACGGATGAAGAAACAGTGGTGAAGAACTATCAAAAAAGTGAAATGGTAAGTTTTTTTTTTATTATTATTTGGTAGGTTTTTGTTTCTTTTTTTGGGCTGGTGTTCGACTTTCATTCGGTGGTTCAAAATTGAACAAAATAAAATAGTCCGGCATCACATTGCCGAACAAAAGATATAAGTCTGGTAACCAACTACCGAATAAAATATACATTTCTGGTAACCCCAAACCGAATTTTTTTAATTTGTTCGGCTTCTCAT
This sequence comes from Camellia sinensis, assembly GCF_055761805.1. NCBI lineage: Eukaryota > Viridiplantae > Streptophyta > Magnoliopsida > Ericales > Theaceae > Camellia > Camellia sinensis. The sequence goes on from NC_138970.1 coordinate 61,152,275, forward strand.
TACCATGTATTTTCAGTTTTATTTTATTTTTATATTTTTTTATTTTTTGCTTGGAAGGATTATACTTATACTCATTGTAACAACGCAAGTATTGCAATATTAGTGGACTCTAGTCATGAATTCATTACAGACGAGGTTTGTTAAGTTTTTTTTATGAATATGATTGTTTCTTATTTTTAATTTGTATTGAGTTTTATTAATGATTTGACGTATAAATGTATTTATTATCTTTAGATTTTTAGTAGTTGTGAATCATTAATTAAATGGGCTTCTGACGTTGGGAAGAAGACTGGATTTGCCATTGTTATAAAGATATCAAATACGGAAAGCAATGGCAGAAAACCAAGACTCACACTTGCTTGTAAAAGAAGTGGTTACTATAGAGACAACATGAAGATCAAGGGGGAACGATTGAGATTGACAGGTTTTAAAAAGTGTGGATGTCTATTTCTATTAAGGGGAGAAAAATTACTTACAAATTACCAAGACGAATTGTGATAACATGTTTGGTTGATGGATGCAAACAATGACAGATTTTGTGGATACTTTATGGATATTTGTACACTTGAAGTTTTTATGAATAATTTTATGGATACTTTTTATGTATGATTTTATGGATGCTTGTTTGATTTATAAATTTTTTTGTGGATGCTTCAAGGAAAAAGTAATCTTTCAATGTATAGCGACGGGGGCCTAGACAACTCTATCATAGTTTGGCAACATGACACTAGAGTAATGCCATTTGTATAATAATGTATCACAGAACAGGCACTTCACAAGTAGCCCAAATTAATTTCTTGTTATCATCTAATTGGACGGCAACATAATGTTGGGAAAAAAAATATTGTCTAGTAACATGGCACTGCAGTAATTCAAGGCACTGCAGTAATTCAAATTAATTAGCGTTGTGTTACTGATCAGGCCCACCACAAATTAAAAAATCATTGTTTGGAAGAAAGTGGCTCTGTAAATGTATAGCAACAAAATGCTGGAGATATCTAGTTTTTCCGGCAACATAACACCGGAACAATGTAAATTGTTTAGCACTGTATTACCAAAATTAGTGGTGTAAAGAGATGAAATAGTTAATTTAAGGTTAGTTTTGGTAATATATTGGATGTGTAATGAGAATTACATTTTTTTTTGGTGGTGTAATGAGATGGAGGGTGTAAAAAGGTTAAATAGTGGTGTAAGTAGAATCAACCCAAAATAATCATTGGAGCTTCTATTTTTATTATAAAATTTGTTGACCAAAAAGGTCGATATTTACATATAAAAATATCATAAAAGTGCTGTGTGTGTCTATTCTGCAGCCCCACGTCTAAGACTTTCCAAAAGCTATTTCTGAATTGCATTGTTTCCTGAAAATTGATAAACAGCTATAAGCACATGGCAAAGTGAGAAATATTATGCCAAGAGTATAAGGGACACAAAATAACCATAGATAGTTATGTAACTAAAATATTTAAGATAACTTAGTCCGAACAAATAATCATTTAAGCAGCAAAACTGAGATTATGTAAATAAATAACCATAACCATGGTACCGAACAGAACAGAATAGAGGTTACAAGAGTGACAATCAAAACAGAGGTACGGATTCAAGAGGTGGCTCGTATGGATTATAGAGATGGCTCCCATAATAGTGTAGCACTTATCTCCGCACAGCACTTTTCTCCGCAAAGAACAGAGGTCAATCGATCCATGACAATAGAGGGCCACAAGGTGACCAAACAGAGGCCGATGGTTATTTAAGTCCCCCAAGGCATGAGACTCCCATGGTGGTACTTACAAAACATAATTGTATATAAGGTCATAGTCAAATATTCTTTTAAACTTAAACAAACATATCTATGGGTTTCATTTTAAACAAACAGAGTTCAGAAATTGATCCACGTAACTGAAATATTTATAAAACATAACTTGTATTAATATAACTAATAAAATACAACTTGTATAAAATAAATTATGGTAAGTCAAAACATACGTAAAATGTATTATGATAACTCAAGATATAATATAACTCACCTTAAAATTAATACCTCACTTTTACTTTCCGTCGTCGAAAGCTTTTCTTACTTTCTAATTCCCTTCCTCTCTTTTTATTTTGTTATTGTCTTTTGGTTCCCTTTATCATGAGCCAATCCTCCCCATTTATAGGGGAGACAACCGTGGGCAACAACCCATGGAAAGCCCCGAGTACCGACGCGTGTAACCTTTGTCAAATTCAATATTATCCTCTCTTTTTTTCTTTTTCTTTTTTTTCTTTTACTTATCCACAGCAATTAGATCAATTCTAATTAATAAAATAATAACTCCTAATTATAAAATCAATTATTTAATTTTATTATTACTATCACTATCATTATCATAATTAATTATGATATTAATTAAATATTTAGAGTGTCACATTTTATTTTACGAAATATTTAATTAAACATTTAGAGTTTTTCTCATTTATAAATAATATAAAATATAAGAGACAATTTAAATTTTTAGGCTGTTACATTTCTCGAACCATCACTTTTAATAAAAAAAAAATAACATTTATTTATATTTGTTTTGGCAAAAGTCACTTTTTAACAATTTGAGCCAAAAAAAAAAAAAGCATTTTTATTTTAGTTTGTTTAATTGAGAATTGAGATTAAAAAAAAAAAAAACAGGATTCACCAAGTTTTGCAAGTGCTAAAAAAATCTAGATAAATAATATGAAAAATGTTTGAGATTCATAAAAAAAAAACTCGACAATTGTATCCATAATAATGTGATATCATATGTGTCAACTCTTAATTTGCTATACACTCAATGACATAAGACCCGACTCCCTTGTGACATCATTGTGGGTGAAAGCGTGAGTCTGCAGTATTGCTCGAATAATAAATTATCATGTGTAACACTCATTTTTGTATTATATAAGAAAATAGGTTTCACCAACCATCACTTTTAATAGAAAAATAATATTTATTTCTATTTGATTTTAGTAAAAGTCACTTCTTAACTATTTAAGCAAAAAAAAACATTATTTTTTATTTTAATTTGTTAAATTGACAATTGAGAGGAAAAAAAAAATTAACAGAATCCACCATGTTTGGCAAGTATTAAAAAAAATATATTCATTTTTAAAATATTTTTGTCATTTGTTAAAAAAATATTAATTTAAAAATTTTATTTTTCAAGTCCATGTAGTTTAGAAGGATATAACAAAAATTTATAAAATTTAAAACCAAAAATGACAAAAAATAAAAATATAACTTTTTATAGCAATTAATAATTTGAACACGTGTATTTAATAACATATTATGAAATATTATTATGACACATGTGAATATTGATATCATTTTAATTGTAGTAACATAATTTAAAGAATAATTTAAATTTAGAATTTTATTTTATAATTTAATAAAGGATGCATAAATTAAGGATTGAATATTGATCTTATTCCAATTATGGTAACATAATTTAAGGTAGAATCTAAATTTAAGATTTTATTTTAAAAATATTAAATTAATTTATAAACCAATCATATTGTGACACATATTAAAAAAATTAAAAAAATGAGAAAAAATAATTGTAACTTTCAACTTTAATAAGATGACAATGTTCTACAATTATAATAAGGGGAATTTTTTTTAAGGTCCCTAATAATAGTAATTTAGAGGATAAAGGACACCGAAAAAAGGGGTGATGCATCAGGTCCCTCAACTATATGGCACGCATTTTTAATTATTTCATGGACAAAAATACCCTTCACAAATAAACATGGAAACTGAACTGGATTCTGACGACTGAGTTCCATTCCAAACATCCAACCATCTTCACAAGCAAGAGAACAGTAGAATTAGGATTTCAATATCATCTTCACCATCGACATTAGAGTTTCATTATCTTCTGCAAAAATCTTTCCCATTCCTTCCTCACAAATTTCTTTGACCCCATTTTCACTGTTCATCGTCATCTCAGTTCATCTTCGTCACATTGCATCTTCATCTCAGGGCATATTAGTTCGTAATTAGCGTTTCATCCAAACTCTGGTAAGTTTTTCTACAATCCAACAAGTTTTTCTCTGGAAACACAGTTAATTGCATTTTATATTAACCTTCCATTAAATAGGGTTTCAATTTCGTAATAAAAAGCTACATGAATTTGAAAAAAGTTATTTCTCTGTGTTTTGAACTTATTCTTGAACATGTTTATGTGATTTTATCTATAAATTTCTCTGGTATTTGCTTGATGTATGTTTCTTCTTTGAATTTTCTCTGGCATGTTTATTTTGAAAAAAGTTATTTCTTTGTTTTGATCTTATTCTTGAACATGTTTATGTGATTTTATCTGTAAATTTCTCTGGCATTTGAATTTCTCTGGTATTTGCTTGATGTATGTTTCTTCTTTGAATTTTCTCTGGCATGTTTATTTTGAAAAAAGTTACTTATTTGTTTTGATCTTATTCTTGAACATGTTTGTGTGATTTTGTCTGTAAATTTCTCTACTCTGTAAATTTCTCTGGAATGTCTATTTTTCTTCGGAATGTGTAATTCTCTCTAGAATGTCTATTTTTCTCTGGAATGCTATATTCTCTCTGGATGAATTTGACCTCACAAAACACAATGCACAGGGAATTTTCTCTGCTACTGGCAAATTTCTCTGGATGAATTTAACCTCACAAAACACAATGCGCACAGAATTTTCTCTGCTAGTGGCAAATTTCTCTGTGTTTTGATCTTATTCTTGAACATGTTTGTGTGATTTTGTCTGTAAATTTCTATGCTCTATAAATTTCTCTGGAATGTCTATTTTTCTCTGGAATATGTAATTTTCTCAAGCATTTTCATTTTCTGTGCCTGCTAAATTTATGTTTCTTTTTTAAATTTTCTTCGGCTATATTTTACATCTATATGTATTATTACTCTCTTGTATGTGTCCAAGTTTCTCTGGCAATTATAATTTTCTCTGGCCATATCACTTTTCTCCCTTGTGTGTCTCTATCATATTTAATTTTCTCTGGTTGTGTATGTAAATTTCTCTGGTATTTTAATATTATGGACTGGAAATTTTCTTTGAAATGGAAATTTTCTCTGGGTGTAATTTTCTCTAACATTTAATTTTTAGTGTCTAATTTTCTTTGACATTTATAATTTTCCCTGGCCACCTTAGTTTTCTTCCTTATGTGTAATTTTCTCTGATATGTCCAATTTTCTCTGGGATTTAATGTTGACATCTTTATGTTTTCATCATTGTCTAGAAATGGCAAAACGTAAAAGTAGCAAAACACTAGAAACACCGAGCAAGACACAGAAACTCTCTCAGTCTTCTTATGATCTAAGATCAAAAAGTAGCAAAACACCACAAACTCTTTGCCAAAACACCAAGTCCAAGGTGATGAAGCAACTAGCATCAACATGAATACCCCAACTTCAAAAGACTCAAGCTCAAGGGAGGAAAAACCTGTTAAACTCCGAAGAAAGAGAGCTCGTTACAGCATTCAATACCGATCCAACCTCTCATCTGTTATCTCCTTTTTTCAAACACTTAAATTCAATTCAAACCAACTTGAAAAGCTTCAAAAGACCCCATTCTGGTATTTGATCCAAGCTCTAACAACTGGAAGGATGGATCCAAGGAAATCTAGGAAATCTGATGATGATGTAGTTGCAATAATCCAACATTACAATGAAAAAATGAAAGCATTCACAGTTGGTAAACAGAACTTGACCTTTACAACCAATGACATGACCTTGATTTTTGGTTTGCAAGGAGGTAAAGGAGCCATGTCATTAAGATACTCTAAAAAACGAAAATATGCATTCCTAAGGAGAAGATTCCTAAAGGACACAAGGCTCACTGGTTCTATTCCTAACAATGCCTTGGTAAAAGTAATGAAAGGCAAGCAACCAACTGACTTGAAAGATGTAGCAATCATTGTTACCTTGTACTTGTGTCTCACCCTATTTTTTGCAACAAATGGGAATTCAATAGGATGGGTTTTTATAAGGTACGTGGAACCTCTTGAATCAATGAAGCAGTATGATTGGCCAGAAGCAATCATATCAACATTGATCGATTCTATCATAGCATTGCACAAAACTCCAAAAAAAAGTTACAGGGTGTATCATTGCATTGCTGGTAAGTATAATTTCCATTCAAATTTACAGTTATGATACTTACAATTTTTTAGCAAAATTTAATTACTTTAATTTCCATCACAGTATTGGCTATGTGAACATGCGAATATTATTGACTCGGAAGACAGTAACATAACTAACTTCCCAAGATGTGCCAAGTGGAATCTGTAAAGCTGGACCAAATAGCTTCAGAAGACACCAGTCCACTCTCTTACACCTCGACAGGTTAGATTTCTATCGCCACTGAAATCTCAGTGAAATTCCAAAATTTCTCTAACCACTGGTTTGTTTCTCTCCTTGTGCCTTGATTGATTGAGATCAATTTTCTCTGAACTTTCAATTTAGGTTTCTTCTTTGATTACCACTGGTTTATTTCTGCCATTGTAATGAATTTTCTCTGCAATCCAAATTTCTCTGACCACAATTGTAACACATTAACTTATATGCCCTGATTGATTTTCTCTGATATTTGAATTATGTTAGTCGTTTCATAATTTTCTCTGACTTATAAAATTATTTCTCCTTGTGTGTAATTTTCTTTGGCCCATAACTCATGTGCCTTGACTGATTGAGATCAATTTTCTCTAAAATTTCAATTTATATTGCTTCTTTGATTAACATTGTTTATTTTTGCCGTTGTAATGAATTTTCTTTGGAATCCAAATTTCTCTGACCACAATTATAATGACATTATTTTATCTGTCTTGATTGATTTTCTCTGATATCTAAATTATGTTGCTTGTTTCATAATTTTCTCTGGTACATAAAATTAATAGTCCTTGTGTGTAATTTTCTCTAGCCCATAAAATTTTCTCTGAAATTTGTATCCCATTAGTATGATTTAGATGAATTTTATCTGGCCCATAACTTATGTGCCTTGACTGATTGAGATCAATTTTCTTTGAAATTTCAATTTATGTTGCTTTTTGATTACCACTGTTTCTTTCTGCCCTTGTAGTGAATTTTCTCTAGAATCCAAATTTCTTTGACACAATTATAGTAACATTAACTTATATGCACTGATTGATTTTCTCTGATATCTAAATTATGTTGCTTGTTTCATAATTTTCTTTGACTCATAAAATTATCTCCTTGTCTGTAATTTTCTCTGGCCCATACGATTTTCTCTAAAGTTTGTTTCCCATTAGTATGATTCAGATGAATTTTATCTGCCTTATTTGAATTTTTTCTCTCAGTGAATTTTGTAATATTTCTCTAATAAAAGAGCCTCCTGTTACAAATAGATAACAAGGTGCTAGTTAAAAACCCATCAAAGGAGTTTTGTCTTGGTAAAAAGAAGAAGAAATAATCAAAAAAGACAATTCTCAAATTCAATGAGACATTAGAAGATTCATCTGAAGAAGAAGGAGAAGGTAACACAGGAGAACAAGAAGCCAGCTATAGCGACCCTGGTCTTTTCCCATTTAATTATTGTATCCGGACTGTTCCGTAGATTTTGTCATTGTATTTGGTTGTTGTTGTTATTCCTTATTTTCTCTTTTGGAATTATAGGATGTGTTGGGCAGGTTTGTTTCAGGTTGGTTGGGTTTAGAAACCAAGAGTTGCTGTCCAGGTTTTTGGTTCTTCGCTCGAGCGAGGAGTTGTTCGCTCGAGCGAGAGGTAGTGTTTGATTTGGACCTGTAGCTGTGCATTCTTGGCTCGAGCGAGCTTTTCTTCGCTCGAGCGAGTTAGTTCATCCTTCGCTCGAGCTATAGTTCCTTCGCTCGAGCGTGTGTCTGGGTTCAGACCTGAGGGTTTGAGTTCTTCGCTCGACCGAGCTTTCTTTCGCTCGAGCGAGCATTTGAGTTGTTGGCTCGAGCAAGGCTTCCTTGGCTCGAGCGTAGTTTCTCTGTGTCTGGTCGCTCGAGCGACCAAGTCTTCGCTCGAGCGAGCCTGTCCAGTTTATATACACAGCAGCGGGATTTGATCAGTCTTTTTCATATTCTTTTGATTCAAAACCCCAGGTTCGACTTCTCTCTCTCCCTACTCACCTTCTTTCTTAGATTTGATCCACTTAGGGTGTGTTTCTACCCTAGATCCTTCATTAAAAAGATAGAGTGAGGCAAGGGCTACCATTTAATCTGAGCATTTGACGATTTGGAGCACTTTGGTATTTTGGGCATTCATCTCTTTCTTCACCTTTTTGGGTTGTTTTCTTTGAGGTAGGGATTTCCTACTCCATTTTATAGGTTTTGCTCTAAGTTTTGGTATTTTGATGTGTTGGGTTACTTTGGTAATTTTTGGGAAAACCCCAGTTATTGTAATAAATTAATTTATATAATCAATTCAGGGAAAATTGGGGAATTTAGTTGAATTCATGGAATTAATGAATTTATTGATTAAATGGTGTAGTTGGTTAGTTTAATCACTCACCTATGAAAATGTTGGAATTATGTTAGTTGATACATTTATTTCCTGTTCAGAAATAACTGTTTTGGGCTATCGGTGGAGGATAGTCGTGATTGTTGTAGACATTGCATGTGGATTAGGAATAACTGAAACTAATCACATTGGTTAAGTCATTAACTTTGACTATTGCATTGATACAGAAAATACGTGTATTGATTGAGCATTGCATTTGCATACATTGTTTTGTGTGGGAGGAGATAGGGGATGTACTCCACGGTTTAGGGGAAGATAGGGGATGGACCTCTAAACCGGATTTTGTTTGGGAGGAGATAGGGGATGGACTCCATTAGCATCACTTTTATGTGTGCTTATTATATTGAAGTGTTTTTATTGATACAGCACTAAAATGTGTATCAATCTGGAAGTATGAAGTGTTGTGAATTGAGCTTGAGTCTCATTTGTTTGTTGATATTGGAAGGATGTGAATATGGTATATGTAATTCACTGTTGTAGGTTGGCCAGGTTCTGACCCATGTTGATAAAATTGGAGAGTAAATTGTATCTTAGACAATAGTGTCATGAGACTGTAAAATGAAGTGGTTGATTATCTTGGTTAACCATCTGTCAAATACTATTGCTTTATTCATTGCTTATATGTGGTTTAGTATATTTCTACTGGGCTGTGGCTCACCCTTTATGGGAACATCATTTTCAGGTTCAGGTGATAAGCAACCTCCCAGGACTTAGTTTGGAAGGATGCGGATTTTGAAGACTTGTCTTTAGTTATTTATTTTAAATAAGGTTACATGTAAACATTCAAGCCAAGGGCTTAACTTGTAAATGGGTTAATACTCATTCTTTTGTGTCCAAGTGTTAGCTTGGAAAGATGTAAGCCCTTAGGGCATTTATTTTGATGTTCCATGTAATGACTTTTAATAAAAGTACTCTGATGAATAATTCAAAAGATTCGTTTTCTTTTAATAATGCACGTTAATGTTATGTACATTATGGGTTTAATTTGAGGGCGTTACACCAGCAATGGAGAAAAAGATCAAGCAAGCAGTGCAGAAGCGGAAGCCAGAGAAGAAAGTGAAGAAGCAGAAGTAGAAGACAAAGACGAAAATGAACAGAAAGAAGAAGACAATGAAGAAGAAGATGAAGGTACTGAATCTAAAGAGAAAGAAGAAAACAATAAGGAAAGTGATGAAGAACATAATGAGCTGATAGACCAACATCATATTAGCATTTGTGGCTCAACAATGCATCAGCCTCAAGACTCTAAGAAATTAAAGGATGCTCAAATTGCTGATCTACATCAAAGACGAAAGGCACTTTCAAAATCCAAAATAGAAAAAGAGAGAAATTGGAATGAATTAGTTGCAGAAAAGGACATTGCAATAAGAACCTTGACATCACATAACTTTGAACTTCAAGAAAGAGACAGCACAAACCAAATGAAACTAAGGATGTTGGAGGTTCAACAACAAGATGATACAAAAACAATTCACCAGTTGAGGTATTCAATTTCAGAGCTTGAAACTGAAAATGCTAGATTGCATGAACAAATTCAAAAACTATCCGTCCAACTAGCAACACAACCTTACCGAACACCAACACAAGTTCAACCCCAAGGTCAGTTAAAATCTTGAGCCACAAAAAGTATGTCCTTATGTCAACATAACTTAGAGAAATTTCAATTTATTACAGTTTTCTCTGTCAATGGTAATTTTCTCTAGAGGTTAAATTTCTCTGACCACATTAGTTTCTGTTGCTTATTTCTATTGATTTCTACTGCTTATTTGATTTTTTCTGTTTATTTACTTATTTGATTTTTGGGGCTTGTTTGATTTTCACTATGTATAGTTGGAATAGAAGTGGAACAACAACCAACAACCCAACAAAAACAAGTGTCACACAAAGAACAACCAAAACAAAAGACAAAAGTCTATGGTAACTAGAAAATATTGAATCAAATAAATTTACATATTGAAATATGATTTGTTACTTCAGAGAAATTTAACTTTTACTGATATTTTCACTGTCTACAGTGAAAAAAGATCCTGCATCAATGATAAAGAATTTAAAGGCAAAAGAAAGGAAAGAAAAGCAGCAAGATCCAGAATTTCAATATCCCAATGTTGCGAAGGTGACTAGAGATTCAAAGCAAGCTGCAAAACAAACAAAGCAAACCACCAAAGACAAAGAAGTACTTGATGCCGACGAGTACGTCTTGCCTCAACCAATAAGCATAAGAAAATCTTGGATTTTTCCACAAACTCTACCGGTTTCAAAATTGGTAAAAGAACATGTAAAAGATATCTTGCAGCACATATCAAATGTGTCTGAACTCGAATAAGTACAACAACTAAAATAAAAGAAAACAAACAACAATTTACTAACTTATATTGCATTAACAACTACTAAATCCCTTCTTTGTCATCTTGTAGGGCTTTAATCTGGACAAGTGAGTTCAATCTCATTACCTTTGAAGATATTGGAAACCTAATAAAGGAAAAAGAAATTGCCAACAATGTAAGTCTTTCATCAAAATTTCTCTGCAATGTTCCATCAGCCTTTATAAACCCATGTTAAAATTATAAATGATATTTTTCAGGTCATTGATGGCTATGGAGAGATCCTATTTGCTGACCAAAGGAGAAAAGGACAACAACCAACTTCATTTTTTTTTCCACATGCATGAGCTTAGTATGTTACTATTGTTTTATTTGATTTTCTCTAGAATTTACTTACTACTTTCTCTTGTTAAGATACTTCTTGAAACCAGTTGTGTCGCTAGTCTAATTTTCTTTGGCAAGTTGTGTACATTTAAAATTTTTCTATGTGTATATTTCTTAAATTCCTGCCATTTTAACTTTCTCATAACCATTTTTTGATTTTCTCTTACCACAGAACTTCATCAAGATGACAGAAAATCAAACTTTCCGAGTCTCATTATTTGACAAGCATCTTGAAACAGCATGGAGGAACTACAGGTTCCTCCATTCCCTATAAATACCAAGGGCAATAAGAAGTCAACAAATGGAAATCACTAGACCTTGCTAGTCTTGGACAAACAAGACAATTTATGGAGGTTCTACAACTCACTAAGGCCAAGGAGGGATGATGCACAAAACAAATATATCAAAGATGCAAAACAATTGGTAATGAGTGCAAATTTCTCTGATCCATGATAATGTTTATGTGATGATAATTTTCATAGAATCCCATTGATTTGTGTGTAAATTTCTCTGTTATTTAAAAATTATTTTTTTCCAGCAAGATTATGTGGAGAATTTTTTGAAAGCTTGCCTTGAAAGAGAGGCATAATCACAACCCTCTTTCAAATTGATAGACTCACAAAACACAAATTATGACTTTGAATATGTCGACAATGCTCCACAACAAGACAGTGATTCATAAGTTTCATACAACATCTATAAATAAGATAATCTAATTTGAATGTTTCTTAAAACTAACTATACCTATAATTTCTATGCAGTGTGGATTGTGGCCTCTTTGTATACTACATAATGAGACAATATAGTAACCATGAACCTATCAGCTCAAAATTGTCGACACAAGATGTAAGGTTGATGAGGGCAGAAATCATAGAGAGATTTGTGACCAAAGTTGGCCGGTCATGGACAGAACCAATTCAAATACCACCAGAAGAAGAACCAAAAGTATAATAGTGAAAGCACATAAGTGAAAAAAAGACAATGCACACAATGTAATTAGGAATAACCCTTCAATTTGTTGTTTCATACATTGAAGGAATGATGATGTTTGACATATATGTATATATCTTTTTTTGACTAATGTAAATTTCATAGTTATCAATGGTTAAATATATATATATATTTTTATAATGCATGCTAAGTTGTGATTGTCAACACAATCCACACAGAGAAATTGTCTGCAGAAATTTCTCTAGTATAATGTTATCAGAAACTCACAGAAAAATTTAACTCGTATCATGCCAAAAGGGTACCTATATGATCATGTAATCTGTGTTGGTACGAAACAATCATCAAATTCAAAAAACACAATGCGCATATTAATTTTCTTTGCTATTGTAATGCCCTCAAAATAAATAACATTAACCCATCAAATAAGACATGCATTGATATGAAAAAGTTCCACATTCTTCCATTTATCATAGTTCCATTACAAAAGTATTACATGTTAACAACAAAAGCAAAATGCCCTACGGGCTTACAGCTTTCCAAGTTAACACTTGGTTACAACAAAAGAGTACTAACTCATACACATTAAGCCCTTGGCTTGAATTACATGTAATACAACAAAAAGTAAAATGACAAAAGTATGTCCGCCTCTAGCCTCCCAAGCTATGTCCTTGGAGGTGGCATGCTACCTGTACCTGAAAATGATATTCCCATATAGGGTGAGCCACAGCCCAGTAGAAATACACTAAACCAACCATGAACAATGACTAAAAGATTAGCAATTGATAGATGGCCAACACTGATACATTCACATAAATCACATATTTATGTCATACGACTTATGAGTCCAAGTTACCTTTCATTTTCCCTTTTTCAACAGATAGGCATATAAGCTCTACCCACATTCTCAACAGATATGTATAACAACAATATCCACTTTATCAGATAAGCAAATAAGCTATATCCACATTCTACAACAGATATGTATAACAACAATATCCCACATTCACAGATAAGCATATAAGCTGTATCCACACTTCACAAAGATAAGCATATAAGCTCTATCTTCACTTCTCTAGACAAGCATATGAGCTGTATCTACGGAGTTCATCCCCTATCTTCTCCCAACACTATCCGGTTTAGAGGTACATCCCCCATCTTCCCCTAAACCGCGGAGTACATCCCCCATCTCCTCCTCTACACATAACGTATACAAACACATTGGTTCTATATACAAACACTCAATACATACAGTTAATGTATTCTATCAACCGTCAAATTCCATGACACATTCCATTGATTAGTTTCCGTTTGCCTAATCATCATGCATTGTCTACAACAATCACGACTATCCTCCACCGATAGCCCAAAGCAGTTATTTCTAAACAGAAAATAAATGCACAATGGATATTCAATCTACATTTCATTTCCTCATTTCTCACAATTAATTATCCCAATTAATCAAACAATGTAATTTGGTCATTACCCATAATTAACATTTCAACCCCTAGGTCCCATTTTCATCAATGATTCTACATTTATTCAATTTCTCTATGCCAAACATGCATCTAGGTTTATTATGAATAAAACCCCAACTTTTGTAAAATAACACAAAAGCCCCAAACTTTCACAAAATTACCAAACCAACCCCAACATCTCAAAATACTAAAATTTAAAGACAAAACCCATAGAGAGGAGTAGGATATCCCTACCTCGAAGTTTGAGCCAAAAAGGAGATGAAGACTCGAAGATCAACGTGCTCCAAATCCAAACTTTTTCAGATTAAAACAAAGCTCTCAATGCCCTCTATCTTTTTAACTAAGGCCCTAGGCTAGATTCACACTCTAGGGAGATCAAATCTTAGAGAGAGTGTAAGTTTAGAGAGAGAGAGTCTCGGATCTAGGGTTTGATCAAAAAAAGAAAGTGAAAAAGTGATGTTCAAAAACGCTACTGTCCGCTGATATAAAACACGCTCGCTCGAGTGAAGCCTATGTCGCTCGAGCGACCAGACACAGAAAACCCTCGCTCGAGCCAAGAAGTTCTCGCTCGAGCCAAAAACTCAAAAGTGCGCTCGAGCAAAAGAATGCCCGCTCGAGCCAACAACTCAAACCCTCAGGTCTGCAACCAGCACGCTCGAGCGACAGACTTCTCGCTCGAGCGAAGAACAAACCAGACCGCTCGAGCCAAGGAAAACTCGCTCGAGCCAAGAAATGCAACTCTCAGGTCCAGAACCAGACGTAATCGCTCGCTCGAGCGAAGCCACTCTGGCTCGATCCACCAGACACAAACTCATCTCTCGCTCGAGCGACCAACGCCTCACTCGAGCGAAGGTCCAAAAATCTGGGCAGCAGCACTAGGCTCCCAAATACAACCAACCTGTAACAAACCTGCCCAACACATCCTATAACTCAATATACAAAGTAAAGAGGATGCAAACTAGATAATAAACAACTACCAACATCCACGGACACATGTCCGGATCACTGTACAACAAGGGTAAACCCAGGATCGCTATAGCTATTGAAAAATTTCTCTAGATGAATTTGACCTCACAAAACACAATGCATAGAGACTTTTCTCTGCTAGTGGCAAATTTCTCTGGATGAATTTGACTGGTATTATAAATACATTGCCTATAGTATGTTTCAGCAAACACAATGCACACTGTAATTTTCAATGCTATTGGCAAATTTCTCTAGATGAATTTGATCTCATAAAGCACAATGCACATTTCAACAAACACAATGCCCATAGTAAATTTCTCTTCTATTGGCAAATTTCTCTGGATGAATTTGACTGGTATGAAGTTACCAGAAATTTACAGAGAAATTTAACTCGTTTCCTGTAAAGAGGGTGCCTATACGATCATGTCATCTGTAATGCACTGTGTTGGTACAAAACAATCATCAAATTCAAAAAACACAATGCACACATTAATTTTCTCTACTACTGGAAAATTTCTCTGGATGAATTTGACCTCACAAAACACAATGCACAGAGAATTTTCTCTGCTAGTGGCAAATTTCTCTGGATGAATTTGACTGGTATTGTAAACACACTGCCTATAGTATGTATCAACAAACACAATGCACAAAGTAATTTTCTCTATTGTTGGCAAATTTCTCTGGATGAATTTGACCTCACAAAACACAATGCGCATTTCAACCAAAACAATGCCCATAGTAAATTTCTCTACTTTTGGCAAATTTCTCTGAATGAATTTGGCTGGTATTATAAAGGCACTCTCAAAGTATGTTTCTAAAAGCACAATACAAAAAGTAATTTTCACTGCTATTGGAAAATTTGTCTAGATGAATTTGATTGGTATAATTAAATGCACACTGTCCAAAAAATACATTTCACAAAACAAAATACACAAAGTAATCATCAAATGTATTATTCAATCAATAAAATGTATTATCCTCAACTATTTAACAAAGGTTCCTTGCATGTCATCTTATTATGGCCAATACGCTCACATTGACTACACTTGATCACTCTTTTAAACTCTCCAGTAGAAGCAATTTTGTTCTTCTTTGGCCTTCCAGCTGGTCTCTTACTCAATGGAGGTAAAATCATAGCATCATCAATGTTGCACAGAGGTTTTTCAACAGTTAGAACTAGGCCAATCGAAAACGAGTATGCTTGATGATACATATCAGCATAAAAAAATGGTTCAACAAATGAATTCAAATTCTTTCCACTCCTAAAAATTGCAGCAACAACATGTTCATGGATACCCATTTATTTCCCATTTTCGACATGAACAAGTTCTCAACCCAAGATCAACCATAATCGAAGGAAAACAATGCACTTCAAAGACATTATCAGATGATAAACTCACATTCCATGTCCTTCCATCCATGAAAGCCTTCTCCAATACACTTTCCATACGAGGACTGAGAACTTTGTTCCATTTACTAGAGAGCAGCCTCCTATCAGACCTCATATTCATGATTTGCAACCGTATCATGTCCACCAAATTTGTTATTGGCAAGTGCCGAGCTTCTCGTATCCATGAATTGAATGACTCAGCAACATTTGAATACATCTCACCATAACGTTTCCCCTCAAAATATGCATCACTCCAATTTTCATATGGTAAACTTCTCAAGAAAACACTCATAATGTCTCCTCCCTCACTTTTTAATTCATTTAACTTGAAATGGAATGATGCCTTTGTTGGCACATATGCACATTCTGAAAACTTGGACACAATCGTCTCCCTATCCAAATTTGTGTTTCCACATGACAACCTATCACTCAAATTTCTCTTTAGATGTTTAAGACAAAATACATGAAAGCAATTAGGGAAAAACCTAGCAATTCCTTCCACAATACCACAATGTCGATCTGATATGAAACTTATCACCCTCTCCGATCCCAATACTTCACATAAATGTTTAAGGAACCAATACCAATTGTCTTTATTCCTAGCATCAACAATAGCAGAAGCTATAGAAAAAAACCTACAAAACAAATAGGAACAAGCATATTAGACATACACATGCAGAGAAAGTTAGAACAATAAACAACCAGAGAAATTTGACACTGCCAATATCCAAAGAAACTTCACACAGTGGCCAAATCTAGAGAAAATTCATACAATGGCAACCTCCAGTGAAAATTCACTTAATGACCAACTCCAGAGAAAATTCACACATTGGCAACATCCAGAGAAAATTCACTTTAGTGACCAACTACAGATAAAATCCACACAATGACAACATCCAGAGAAAATTTACACACCGACAAAAATCTAGGGAAAATTCACACAATGGCCACAACTAAGGAAAATTCACACAGTGGCCACAACCAAAGAAAATTCACACAGTGACCACAACCAAAGAAAATTCAAAGTGTCAGAGAAAAATCACATTCACTCAATTCCCCACATGTATAGAAAATTCACATACTTAGATAAAATTAGATATATTTACAATTACCTTCATTTCTATCTTTCTTCATCGCAGCAAGCATAACCCCTTTGTATCGTCCTTTCAAAAATGTTCCATCAAGAAACAGCAATAACCGACAATATTTGAAACCAGCAATGCATGCATGAAAAGCCACAAATACTCTTTTGAAACGCTTGTTATCTTCAAAATCTAACTTAAAATGACTACTTGGATTGTTCTTCAACGCCTCATCAAAATACCACCGTAATTGATTGAATAACAAACAAAAATCCCCATATGTACTACATGTTGCTTTTTCAACCCCCAACCAACCACAGTTATAACTGATTGAGACCCCATACTTGTCTTTCATTTCTTTGACAACATCCACTGGACGAGTTAAAGGTTTTGCACTTACCTCTTCAACTATCAGCCCAGAAACTAAGCTGGAAGTCATCCTAGCATGTTTACTAGTACGAACCGCCACACCACACGTATGTTCATTGTTCAAAGTTCTTATGTAAAAGAACCCATTTGTTTTTTCAACTGAAGCATGTACACGCCATATACATCTCCTTAATTCCTTATATGCACATTTTGCCGTAACCCTCAGCGTGTCATTTTTAACATATCTAAACTGAAAACCAACCTCAATAGCATATTTGCATAAAACAGTACAGAACTCAACCACACCACCCTCAAACGTTTGTCCAACACTCGTAATATTATTTTGCCAACTAGCTGACAACAACACATTTTCTTAGCGAGAACAAAACTTAGAGAGTGAATTCCTTTCAATATCCACCAGCCTATCACATTCACCGTGCACAATATCTACCCAATTAGACCCCACTTCATCCTCTTGATCAGAAGTACTACACCTAATAACTGAAACATCAACTATATCAACACCATGTGCATAAACAACCCACAACATATTCAGAAAATCAATATTATTTCGAACCATACAATTCGGATAGCCCACAATAGAATATGAAATACACATCGTCTCAGGTTTCAAATTCTCTCATGTTTTACACAAAATGCCAACCAATTCCTCAAAATTCAATTCACATGAAACATTAATAACAATAGTATCAGTCCCATATTTGCACGGCAACAACACTGCACTGTCCATCAAAACTGAAAGAAAAAATAAGAAAAATAATTTGTTCAATATAAAAACACTTCACAAGAACAACATAAAAGTCCAAAGAAATTTCTAATAATTATAATTTTCTCTAGATTATAATAACAAGCTTGTAATTTTCTCTGGACTCAAATAAAAGTCCACAGACATTTACAAACTTATATTCACCTTCAAGATAACAAAAACAAAATCACAAAAAACTTAATGAATCCAGAGAGAATCACAGAGAAATTTACTGCTAACTATTAAATACAATAATAGACAAAAATCACACAGAAGATTTGTTATGAAATTATAAGCTTCTCTGTATTTTCACTGAACTACAAGCTTACAATTTTCTCTGTGTGATTGTGCAATATTGCACTCATATCAATATCCAGAGAAATTTACAAACTTATATACACCTTCAAGATAGCAAAAAATACTGCACTGTCCATCTAAATTGAAAAAAAAAACACACAAAAAATTACTTTTGCTCAAAGAAACAAAAACTTATATTCACTTTGAACTACGAACTTATAATTTTCTCTGAACTTATAATTTTCTCTGAACTATAAACTGAAAGTGAATAACAAACTTATAATTTTCTCTGAACTACAAATAAAAGTCCAAAGAAATTTAAGAACTTATATTCACTTTCAAGATCACAAAAACAAAAACACATTAACATCAAATTGACAAAAATGCTAACTATTCCACACAAACGCAGAGAAACTCATAAAGAAGATCTGTTATGCTCACAAAACATTCAATTGAGAAAAATAAGAAACAAAAAATAACAAACTTATAATAACATGTACATAACAAATTATAATTTTCTCTGTGATTTTCACTGGACTACAAATTTACAATTTTTTTCTGTGATTTTCACTGAACTACAAATTTATAATTTTCTCTGAGATTCTATCTGCATTAAAAACTTCTAATAATTTTTCCATATGAACTTATAATTTTCTCTGTGATTTTCGTAGGATTATAATAACAAACTTACAATTTTCTCTAGACTATACCAACAAAAGTGTAGAAAAAAACACAGAACAAAAAATGATAAGAAATTTACACTTATCTCTGGTTTAAAGCAATTTCTTTGGTTTGAAAAAAATAGAGAACAAAACTTATCATTGATAAGCATGTTGATGAAAAACGGAGCACGAAAAATGAATTCTAAACATCAAAATCAACTCCATTGTCAACTCTCTTTGAAATTGATCAAAAAACAGAAAATGAAAAATAAAAAAAACAACGCCCAATTAGTACACATTAATGTGTGTTTGGGAGGGAAAAGATTGAGTACAGAAAATGAAAAATGAATTCCAAAAATCAAAATCAACTCTATCAAGCTGGCCTCTCTCTAAAATTGATCAATAATAGAGAATGAAAAATCGACTCCAAAAATTATAAACAACTTCACTGAGTGTTACGACCCAAACCCACCCCTATAGGTTTAGTATCGCAATCGGCTAGTAATCCTTGGATTACCAAAGGCCTCATGACAGATTAACATATAGGTAGGGGCTGCGGAAGCAAATATACAAAATAGACAAGGTCCAATGAGCTGTGATAACATACATGGGACAGAATAGCTTAAAACTTTAATAAAATGCAAGCGAGGTCAACACACATAATATATACACAATACACTTAGGTGTGCATGACAAAAATCTCACCCACAACTTAACAAACAAACATAGTCTAATATAGATTACAAAAACAGCCACAAAACCAAACTTCATCAGGAACCTTCTCGGGAGGCGCAAGGGTTGGCAGACAAAACTGAAACGTGGGTCGTCAACTCTAGCCCTGATCACGTACTGGCTCACCTACATACATAATATAAACAGTGAGCGGAAGCCCAGTGAATAATAACGGAGTAAAAGGGTTTTCATGAATGATGTTCTTACAGATTCAAATTCATAATCATGTTCAGATCATATACAGAAATCATAAGTCGTGCTTAATCATACGTGGTACATCCATTAGTGCTAACAGAGCAGATATAGAACATATGCAGAACATGTGGTGGTTATAAATAACTAGTTCCATAAAGGAACCTCCGGATCCGGGTAATAGAGAATAAACATGCTGAGCCCCATGATGGAGCCTCCGGTATGGGTAACAGAGAGCATACATATTAAGTTCCATAATGGAACCTCCGATACCGGGTAATAGCTAACATATATCACATGATACTAAGAATGCCACGAATGCATGTTAGAAATTGGACAATCATTCATTGTACAGAACATAGCATTTCAGAAAATAGATCTTAATTCTTCATATAGAAAATAAATAAGCTGAATATAACTTTACTAAGTTATTACTCACAGTCGGCTTCGAGTGCAGACAGACAGAGCAAACTAATCAACGGTTTATGGCACGTGACCTACATAGACATTTAACAAACACACACTTGAAACACACACCCAAAACGTACATAACTTATTTATTTCTAGTACGTTTCTAGCCTTTAACCTTATTAAGGAGTCTTAATCATGGCCTACGAATGCCTAGGATGGAATGAGGATGCAAAAATGTACCAGAAAAGCATTTTCCAAAACTTGCTGAAAACAGGGTTCACACTCGAGCGTGGCTTCCCTCGCTCGAGCGGACATACAAGAAGTGAAGGTTCGCTCAAGCGTGAATTCCATCACTCAAGCGGACTGTAAATTTTAACAAAAGTGCTGGATGCATGGATTTCACACTTGATGGACGCTCGACCTCCGCTCGAGCGTGAGTCTCAGATCTTTGCTCGAGCGTGAATTCCCTCGCTCGAGCGGACTGCAAAACATAAGAACTTCTGGGTACATGCATTTCATGCTCGAGCGTGACTCACGTCGCTCGAGCAGAAGTGCACGTACTCAGAGTGCTCGCTTGAGCGTGAACTTCCCCGCTTGAGCGTGGATCAAATTTTTTGAATTTCCAGATTTGATCTTCAAGTTCAAACTCAAACATTAAAGCATCAAACTTCATTTTTCTGGGCCAAAACTTGAGAAAACACTGAGAAACTTATAAAACAACATGTTTAAAGGATCATTTCAAGAAATCATGGCCCAATGACATACCAATTGTACACAATTCAACTTTGAAACTCAAGAATAACCCAAGAACATGGCATGTATGCAATTCTTTGAACCAAAGCTTCTCAAAACATGATCAAGTGTTACCAAACAACATGAAACTCATTGTTTTCCCAAAATTAAAGCGAATACAAGACATGCATGAGGGAATTCTTGGAAATCAACTTCAAGATGCTATGAAAACATGCATGTATGTATGATATGATCCATGTTCTTTCATTTTTTTTGCTCATCCTAAATTACTCAACTTAATCCTCGTGAATTAATGTTTTAACATCACAATTACACAATCTAGATGTTGAATTCATACATCAACCTCACAATGATGCCCTAGTTGGTGAATTCTCTAACAATCCCCCAAGACTTCAAGCTTGATCTCAATTCTCACTCTCTACACTTCTCTCTCTCTCTCTCTCTCTCTCTCTCTCTCTCTCTCTTACGTGTGTGCAATGAAGGCTCAAAGATGTAACCATAATAGATGAAAAGAGATGAGTGGGTTTATAAAAAAAAATGGTGCCTACCTAATTAAGTCATAGGCAACTAAGTGGGATTAAATTAATGTTATTTAATCGTTCCGAAGCGAATTTCAATTAAACCTACCATAAAATCCTATAAATTCCAATTAACACATAATTCAGATTAATTTTTGTATCGGATGCCGATAAGGCCTTCAATTCGCAAATCGAAACTAAGACACGAACAGATCTTCCTACGCAAAACAGATATAAACACAGATAATGCAACACACATATGCAAATTAATTCAAAATTCCTCCTTGATTACTGTTAGGCATAATTAATCATGGATTAATGTTAATCATGGGTCGGGGTTATTACACTGAGCTAGCCTCTCTTTTAAATTAATCAAAACTAAAAACAAAAACCTAATGCAAAAATACACTTGAAAAACTAATATGAAATCGGAATCCTTACATAAAATTCAAAACAAAAATCGAAATCCATGTGGAATCTCCATCGAAAACATACTTGATTCAACTCCATTGAAAAACCTACACGATCAACACACTGTAACACTTGTACGATCGTAGCAATCTCTATCGTTAAATCCACTGCAACACTTGCAAAATCCCTACGAAATCTTCACTGCGAAGTCAGTTTCCAAAATCTCCACCATAAAGTCAGCAATAGAATATTCAGTTTGCCAAAATCTAAACAAACTTATGTTATAAATAAGGGTAAATTAGGTATTTTATAACATAAAATAAGGTTGAGGGACCTTAGCTATCAAAACATATTATTGTGGACCTCTTCTCCTATCAAAAGTTAGGCAGGGATCTTAGACCAATTTTTTCTTATAATAATATATAGATATAGATATAGATATAAATTATTTAAATAGATTGGCCAATAGGTAAATTGAAAAATCAACAATTTTATGATAGAATTTTGAAACTCCCATAAATCTTCTCATTAGAAACCCTCTTTTCCTTAATACAGATATACTAGCATATGCCTGTGCCTGAAGGCACGGTGTAAATAATGTTGGGATTAGAATATAATCATTATCCTAACACTATTTAATCAATTATGAATTTAATACAATTGTAAGCCCAACCCTTCAGTCTATTTTGAAACTGTTATTTCCTAATGTATACTCTTCAAAATCAATCAAACAATAAGTCATTGAAACAGAAAACTCTCTTTTAAAAAAATCATCTCTTCTATCATTACAATTTGTTTCTCCTCAAATTTTGATTGCAAAATCAATAAAATATTGTGATCTATTGACAAACTCTCTCTCACCTGCTTTCTCTATCTATAATTACATTTTGATATCAACAAAACAGAACACATGAAGCATTTGACCCCCTTGGGATCACTCAGTATACCCTTATTACCAAAAAGAAATGACAATCTCTGACTTAAGAAACCCTCCTTTCTATTTACATTACATTAACAAAACAATTCACACCTTAATTAAAAAAAATAAAAAATAAATAAACCTCTATCTCCTACAATGTAAAAAACAGCTGAAACAGAGAGTGAGCCATTGAAGGATTCAAAATAAATAAAAGATGGCACAATATAGTAGATTAAATAAAACGAACCTGAGAGGTTAAATTGGGAAAAGGCATAGTGGTGTAATGCAATGCCAAATGGTAGAGTCGCACTTCTTAGATTTGTGACGACCACTGATTCTCCCCAAAGTGTAACTGATGATCTCTTGGTTGAGTTGAATTTAAACAACCATAAAAGATGCTTGTTACGTCACAAACAAACCCAGCCAAAAACAAAAATAACCATTAGCCATACAACAGTCGAGTTCGAAGGAGGAGAGGAGAGAATGTTGAAATTACCTTGCGAGTGCGAGTTCGACCGAATACAACAACGACCGAAGGAAATTGAAAACCAGAAACCAAACAAATATACTTGCAAGTTCCAATATCTACTGGTCAGCTATCACATCAATTTCAATCTACAACATGTTTTTGTAACTTTCAAATCTTAGGCACAAAAGCTTAATTTAAAAATTCATGGACAACATTGAAAAATTCTCTCTCTCTTGCTTTGAGGGATGAGATTGTATACGTGAAATTGAGGAATTAAGAAGAGTTTACAATTCATGACATAACTAATAAAATTAAAAGAATGTACAAAATTTGATATGAGCAAAGAGTAATCTAAAATTGGGCCTTTGGATTAAACAGTCTGAGAGTAATCTAGCGTATGCCTGTGCCTGAAGGCACGGTGTAAATAATATTGGGATTATAATATAATTGTAATCCCAACACTATTTAATAAATTATCAACGGTGGTGCTACATGCACCAATTACAATTATCAATTATCAATTTAATATAATTGTAATCCCAACCCCTTTGTCTTATTATATAGATTATCAATTTAATATAAAAACACTTTGATGAGGCAAATAAACCCTTATGTCAAACTAATAAATAGATAAATACCATTGTATATGAGGCAATATGCAAAAACACTTTGATGAACACTATGATATTGTTTTTTGAGCATAAATTGCTTTATACTGACAACATAAATACTTCACTAAAACAGTGAATAGAACTCACTTGAGAACATGGGATGCCATCAGCAACTCAGGCTCTCCACCTCATACATAAGGTTGTCGAATTCGTGCCATATATGCATCAAAATCTCCTTCAATAAACCTAAAACCCATGAAGAGAATGAATAAACACTTCCATTCCAATTTAACTATGTGCAATAACACTACTTATACACTTATTAGAAAGCTCACTATTCGGTCTCTTTTCGCCTCGTTAAGAGTTCATCCACAACCTAAAAATCACAATCTGTTGAAAGAAGACACTAAACAAATGAGAAAATTTGCTGGTAATGGTATTTAAAACCTACCTGAGCTTTTAGAACATCAGCTAGTTCTCTCTGATGATTCTCATCAGGAGCAGCTTCTTCATTTCCCAAGCAAGCCACATGAGCTACTGCTCTAAATAGGCATCGACCGTCAATTGTCACCCCTGTTTTACAAATGAAATTTTAGAATCTACTTCCACTTCAACAACAATTTAAAACTATGTGCATAAAATGAAGTTAGGATGTTATCAAAAGAGCAATTTTTGTTTCTTAAAATGATACTTTTTCTATAAATCAGAAAGAAATTACATGTATGAACATCTCCCAATGTGGGAGAGAAGAGTCTAACCCTGACCTCCTCTACTGAGGAACAATGTAACATATGGTAATACACACCCAAAGACCATGCCTCAGAAATTTTTTTACCAAACACTCACGTATAAATCCAAGTGCATAGGAAAAATTCACAAAATTGGATACAAATGTGAGACAAAAGGTGGGTCTCCGTCCTATTTTGAGACATTCTGTGAAAATCATCTGTATTAATGGTGTTCATGGCAGAATTGTATATCTATATGGCTCGTTTGGAGGCGATTGAACCCGCTATGCCGCTTAGCCACAAACATCATTCAAAAAAAATTTGAAACCAAAACAATCAAATCAAAATCAAACCCAAAACCCAAACTCCATAGATATATCTATATATGTACATATATATCTGTACGGGAAAGAAATAAATCTTCTTGTATAATCCTGTTGATCAAGTCTGCGCTCTTCCAAACGTCGTCGCTTTACTCCCTGAAAACACAAACGTGAGCTAGCCGGCGGGTGTGTGCCGGAAACCTCTCCGATGCCTAAGTCAGCAAAATAGACAAGTAGACAAAAGCTCTGTGTATTTAGGAATCAAAGTTGTGTTACCTCTCCATAGGTGATGTTTGCGAGCTTTTATAGGTTCCGTGTGGCACAATCCAAGTAGGACTCTTACTCCTCCATGTAGAGTCCTCCTAGGATTCATACTCCTGAAAGATAATGCTTATCCTTCAACACCCCCCTCACTGTTTAAACCAAGTGAGATGGTTTTACCATGGTCGGACTCCAATGTGGCCGAGGTACACACGGCTATGCTTAGCCGTAGAACAGACCGAACTATCCTTAGTTCGGCTCGTCCTTTTACTGCCCTTACCTCAGTTCCTCCTGTACAAACCGTGGTAAGTCTAAACCGAGCTAACTTTTAGCAAGGTTCAGACCGAGCTAACCATACTGCGCCATAACCGGTATAAGTTTTTAGTATGGTGACCGAGCTAACCCCCTTGGGACCGGAGTAACTTTAAGCCTCTTCAAGACCGGAGCAACTTTAAGCCTCTTCAAGACCGGAGCAACTTTATGCCCTTTTTACTCAGCCCTTCGCACTGAGGCCCATAATGGCCCAGCTCGGCCCAATTTTCATATAAATTACCCTCTCAATATCTATATAATAGAGAGAGAGAGAGAAAGAGAGATTACCTCTGTCAATTGGGTCGGCTAATTTCTTTTCAGCAGCGAGATCTGAATCTTCTGTTACAAATCCAAAAAAC
Source organism: Camellia sinensis (assembly GCF_055761805.1). Taxonomy (NCBI): domain Eukaryota; kingdom Viridiplantae; phylum Streptophyta; class Magnoliopsida; order Ericales; family Theaceae; genus Camellia; species Camellia sinensis. The sequence continues at coordinate 61,178,437 of NC_138970.1, forward strand.
TTAATTAATTGCGGAGAGAGTTATATAATATGATAATCCAATCCACAAAACACACATACAGAGAGAGAGAGAGAGAGAGAAAGAAAGATTTTACTTTCGAGTATGGCAAGGGTTTTGGAGAGAGAGAGCTTCTCGTCTGGGATTGGGAACTTTTCTCATATGGTGCGGCCGTCGGATTAGCTTTCGATTCAACTTTCTTGTTTGTTGGGAATCATTGGCCACTGGGGACTCTGCTACTGCTACTCTTTCTCTTTCGCCTATCGTTGAGGAGGAAGAGGGTGGATGAGATCGTTCTGTTAAAGCAGAAGAACAAAGAGTGAGAGAGAGATAAGAGGGACAGTGGCGAGAGAGAGAGAGAAGGTGTAGAGAGAGAGTTGTAGAGACGTGTTGGGGCAGACGTGGAAGAGAGAGAGAGCAGAGAGGGTTTGAGCGGGAATCAAATTGATCTGCACCCTTAATATATTTTTAGGATTGATCTCAGCCATTCAAAAGAAATGTATTTCTGAACCATTTTATATATTTTCAAAATCTGTTTTGCTTTATTATATAGATATGATATTATTGTTTGGTTTAATTTTTAGAATATATTTTCTTGAAATATTTTTATAAAATTTAAAATTTAAAAGCATACATAAATTTCATATGATATTATATTTTTTAAGGTAGAAATAATTTTTAAATTTTTTATAAAACTCATAATTTTTTTTTAAATTTTTTTTTTTTTTTTTTGTTGAGAAAACCAATTCTATCAAACCAAAACCGAAAGAAGCGAGTATACATTTGCTACACGGTTCAGTATCTACTACTCTCTCTCTCCTCGCACACGCACAGAGCTGAGCTTGAAGAAGATGCCAAGCAGAAGACGAAGAATTTCTATTTCTTCCATTATTGGACCAAGAATAACTTACTACAATCATTGGCTATTAAAAGGTACTTCCAAATCTCCATCTCCATCTCTACTTGTTCAAGTTAATCATCCCTCTTGTTTCTTATTTGTTCTAATTCGTTCTCTCTCTAACTCCACCAAAAACCCTACTTCTCCTCCTCAAGGACGCGAACCTAAACCTGAAGCCTTACCCAAACAACCATGCAATTTGGGTCCCAATCATCTTCATTCTGCTTTAATTTCCTTCAATCGCATGCTCCGAATGCGACCTTTGCCCCCAATTTCTCAATTCAACAAAGCTTTAGGCTCTATTTTGAAAATGGGTCATTACGCCATTGCTCTTTCTCTTATTCATAACAAGTTGCAACAGTTCCAAGGCATTCAGGTCAATATCTGCACCTTCAACATTGCTATTAATTGTTACTGCCACCTTAATCGAATCGATTTTGGGTTGTCTCTTTTGGGTACCTTCTTCAAACGTGGCTATACACCCAATGTAATTACCTTCACAACTCTGATTAATGGACTTATTTTGCAAGATAAAACTCCTCAAGCTGTGGAGTTGTTTAAGAAATTAATGAGAAGTAGAGAAATTGAACCCAACGTGGTTATGTATGGAACCATTGTCAATGGGCTCTGCAGAACGGGGAACACTATCAGGGCTGTTAGTTTGCTTAGGATTATGGAAGAGGGAAGTTGTAAACCTAACGTCGTAGTGTATACCACGGTCATTGACAGTCTTTGCAAGGATAGAATGGTGGATGATGCTCTCAAACTCTTTTCTACAATGGATGAAAAGGGTATTTTCCCAGATGTTGTCACTTATACTTCTTTGATTCATGGCCTATGTAATTTTGGCCAGTGGAAGGAGGCTTCTGGATTGTTCAGAGAAATGTTGGATAGTGGTATTGCTCCAAATGTTCATATGTATAATGTGTTGCTGGATGCATGTACCAAGGAAGGGAAGATGAAAGAGGCAGAGGGGGTAATTGAAGTCATGATACAAAGAGGTGTGGATCCTGATGTAGTCACATACAGTAGTCTAATGGATGGATATTGTTTGCAAGGCGAAATGGATAAAGCAATCAGAGTGTTGAATACCATGGTGGAGAGGGGCCTTCACCCCAATGTTTTTAGCTATAACATTCTAATCAATGGATATTGCAAGAAAATGAAAATAGATAAGGCCATGCATCTCTTTCAAGAATTGCCTCGAAGGGGGTTGAAACCCGACAATGCAACTTTCAATGCTATGTTACGGGGTTTGTTTCAAATAGGTAGATGTGGAGCTGCTCAAAAACTTTTTAATGATATGCACGCTGCAAGCATAATTCCAAATTCTCAAACTTATGGTATCTTATTGGATGGGTTGTGCAAAAATGGGCATATTTCTAAAGCATTGTCATTATTCCACGTGATGGAAAGCTGCAGTTTACATCTTGATATTGTTGAGTACAATATTCTTATTGATGCATTTTGCAAGGATAAAAAGCTTGATATTGCAAGGGCCCTTTTCAATAACCTTTCTTCCAAGGGATTACAACCCAATGTTAAGACATACACTACGATGATACAAGGTTTTTGTGAAGAAGGCCTACTGCATGAAGCTAAAGAGTTGTTTGTTAAAATGGAACATAATGGTTGTTCGCCAAATAATGTCACTTACAACACTATTATCCGAGGATTTATTGGACAACAAAAGTGCTATGAGGCATTAATACTGGTTGAGGAAATGGTTCAAAGGGGTTTTTCAGCAGATGCATCCAATTCTTCCTTTGTCATAGATATAATCTCAACTAAAGGACAAGATCCTGCTCTCCAAGAAGTGATAAAGAAGTTCATGCCCAAATAGTCATGGAATGCAAGAGATTGAGTAAAGTGCTTAAACTATGAAGGTAAAGCTACGTACATATTGTAATATATATTATTAGGTGAAGCTCCCTTTTTTTTTTCCTTTTGTTATATATTGACATGGGTTTATACTTCTTCTCCATCAATAATTTGGGACTTGTTGTTGCATGACTTTGCAATATTATTTTCACATGTTGTAGAATCTTGTAGACTGTTTGTTACCTCTCTCTCGGCAGTATTTTAATTCACATGTTACAATTCAAATAGATTCTTTTTCAGTCCCCTGAATTATGTACAAGTGGTCATTTCTTAGGGATTTAGGATAAATGACCGCCAGTGGTACTTTTGGAGATTTCTTTCTTAGGTATGTGGTCATCAACTAGTTCTCTAAAGGAGAATTTATGGTATTAGTAGGGTATTTTCCTAGATGTTGTCACTTATACTTCTTTGATTCATTGCCTATGTAATTTTGGCCAGTGGAAGGAGGCTACTGGAATGTTCAGAGAAATGTTGGATAATGGTATTGCTCTGGATGTTCATACGTATTGTGTGTTGCTGGATGCATGTACCAAGAAAGGGAAGATGAAAGAGGCAGAGGGGGTACTTGAAGTCATGATATACAGAGGTGTGGATCCTGATGTAGTCACATACAGTAGTCTAATGGATGGATATTGTTTGCAAGGCCAAATGGGTGAAGCAATCAGAGTGTTGAATACCATGGTGGAGAGGGGCCTTCGCCCTAATGTTTATAGCTATACCATTCTAATCAATGGATATTGCAAGAAAATGAAAATAGATGAGGCCATGCATCTCTTTCGAGAATTGCCTCGAAGGGGGTTGAAACCCGACAATGGAACTTTCAGTGCTATGTTACGGGGTTTGTTTCAAACAGGTAGATGTGGAGCTGCTCAAGAACTTTTTAATGATATGCAAGCTGCAGGCATAATTCCAAATTCTCAAACTTATGCTTTCATGTTGGATGGGCTGTACAGAAACAAGAATATTTCCAAAGCATTGTCATTATTCCATATGATGGAAAGGAATGGTTTAGATCTTAATATTGTTATGTACAGTATTCTCATTGATGCATTTTGCAAGGATAAAAAACTTTATACTGCAAGGGCTCTTTTCAGTAACCTTTCTTCCAAGGGATTACAACTTGATGTTAAGACATACACTACGATGATACAAGGTTTTTGTGAAGAAGGCCTACCGCATGAAGCCAAAGAGTTGTTTGTTAAAATGGAGCAGAATGGTTGTTTGCCAAATGATGCCACTTACAACACTATTATCCGAGGATTTATTGGACAACACAAGTGCTATGAGGCATGAATACTCGTTGAGGAAATGGTTCAAAGGGCTTTTTCAGGAAATGCATCCAACTCTCTGTTGATCGTAGATATACTCTCAACTAAAGGACAAGATCCTGCTCTCCAAGAAATGATAAAGAAGTTCATGCCCAAAGATAGTCATGGAATGCAAGATATTGAGTAAATTTCTTAACCTTTATGAACTATGCCAAATGTTAGGTGTGTACCTAATCTTTCTCCTCCCAAACACACATTAATGTGTACTATTTGGGCCTTTTTTTTTTTTCTTAAGCTGTGAAGGTAAAACTACATTATACTAAATTGTGTAGCCTTTAATGCTCATAAAATGTCTGTTATTTGGTGAAACTCTTTTAAATATATGTATGGATGTTGCATCTTGCCTGTACCAGTATGTACTGCACTAATGAAAAATGCAGTACACTGACTGGTACGATATTAATGACATTGGTTGTGTTTTATTATGCCTTTTCTCTTACACTAGGATGAAATTATTGGTAAAAATTAATTTGTTTGGGACTGATCTATATTAGCTAGAAGATTGATCGTGGAATTGTTCCTTGTGTAATTTCTACAGTGCTACATTAGTTGCTCTTTGCTTTAAATAGAAGAAAGAGCCATTGTCTTGTTTCAGTAAATGACTCAAGGATACATAAAGCCTGCCTTCTACCAGGTTTTAAATTCTTTTTGCGCTGTGCAAATCAGAAAAACCAACTTGAGAAGTATTTGACCTAAATTACTTTAGTTCTATAACATGGATACATTTTTGCTAGTCACCATTTTCAAAGTTATATCTGTAATTCTTTTCATATATCACTCTTTTTTAATGGAATGCAGATTAAGATGGATTAAAATAACTTAGTGAACCCTTTTTGCTAGTGTATTTTTAAAATGATTTGTAGCTTGCTTGGTTAATTAGCCCATATTTTGATGTTACCAATAAAGGACTCTTTGGAAGGAAAGATTGGTTTGCAACTAAGGGGTTCTAGTAATGTTATATGGTACTATGATAAGCTTCGGTTATATATAGCTTGAATTTATTAAGCTAAGTACAGATTTGGTATTTTACCTCTTGTTTTTCACAAAAGCTGTAAGGAGCTATACAATTTTCATTATGAGCTTTAATTCATTAAAATGAAGCAAATGCAATCTATGGGAAGAAGATAAAGTACAGGCTGACCCTGTTGATCAACCAAAGACAAGCTCTAAAAATCACTTCTTCCACTTAATTCTTCAATAGATAATTGTAATGTCCTTAAAATAGCCTACATTATATGTTGCACTAGAGAAAGAGGATAGGTTCAGGTATTTGTTTTCTTTTTGTGGTCCTGTAGGATGACAAATAATATTTACTACTTGTACAAGAACAGGACAAAAAAATAAATATATATATATATATATAAAGTAATGACATTTTGATTGTAGGCATACTAGAGGCATATCTAATAATAAAATCACCTGTTGTTTTTTTTCTGTTTTTATTTTTATTTTTATTTTTTTCCCTGTAGAGATTGTAACCAAGTTCTAGTCAATAATATTTGCCTAAACTGGTGTAGATTTCTGACGAATTTGTTATTGAAGTGAGACCTTGGCATGTTAAGCCAACTCAGCAGCCAAGTGTGCACTCCAGAAAACTGACTTTAATATGTTTTAGTTGGAATGATGCACAAAACTACCTGTCAATGGGAAAACTAACTTTAATATGTTTTATTGAATGCATACCATACTAATACAAAAAAGGTAAACAAAGTGGCGGCGTATAATATTAACCACATTGGTTGGGCTTTATTATACCTTTTCTCTTATACTAGGATGAACTTAATAAATTGGTGAAAATTAAATGGTTAGAGAATGATCATCATGTTTACATGAAAAACCAAAGCTAAAATATTAACCACCAGAATGCTCATGGAATTATTCCTTGTGTAAATCCTCGAGTGCTGTAATATTAGTTGCTCTTTGCAAGAACTAGAAGACAGAGCCATTGCTTTGTTTCAGTAAATGACTCGAAGAGGCATAAAGCCTAGCTTTTGCCACCTTTAACACATGTGGCCATTTGAAAGGCTTATATGCATTTCTTCTCAATTCTCATGATCACTATATTTAGGAATAAGATACTTAGGATTTTTTAGGACAGCGTCAGATCCTATGAATCTGAAGGGGAGAGGCTTAAGCCCTTATATACACATGAGCTTATGCTTCTCTTTCATTATTCGGGACTTGTTGGTAACTCTCTTAGCAAAGTGCTACTCATATGTTTTGGATTCTTATGGGCTCGTTGCTACCTCTCTTAGCAGAATTGTAATTCACATGTTGCAGATTCTAGTAGATTCTTGTGCAGGGGACTGAAGTTCTGTATTAGTAGGCATTTCCTTGGGAATTTGAGACAAATGATCACTAGTAACGTCTGTAGACATTGCTTTATTAGTTCAATGTGCATCAAATAGTTCTCCAGATCTGATTCATTGCCCTTAAATGTTTCTGGAATATTAGCATGATGCGTTGGAGGAGACACAATTGCTGTACCAGTAAGTTGGATTGGTTACAATAGTGGTTGGTCATGAGGCTTTTGTTATACTAGCACAAAGCTTGATAGGTTTTACACTAAGTAGCATATACCTCTATACTAGCACTAGATCGATAGATGAGGTTGCCATCATTAGTCCCAGATGGAAAGAAAAAAAAAGGATTCATGACTAGATGAAGCAATTTAATAGTTGATAGTCTTGCCTGGAGTGGGTGAGACAACTATTGCCTTGTTAGGATGACAGTTGTTTGCTTACATGATTGCCATTTAAATTTTTGGATTCTCCTCCTTTAAAGGTTCAGTTCACTGCAATTTTTGGATTCTCCTCATTCACATTCCTTGGTGCTAGAATTACTCAATGGCAAGAGCAAAAATCTGATGAATTTACGACTGTTCCTGTTCTTCTAAAGAATTCATAAGCTGTGGTATTTCCATATCATTCTGTTGATATTTATTGACATTCTATGTATATTTTCTTGTGCTGATGACTGATGATTATTAGTTCATGTGGTGTTGTTGCTGTAATTGGAGGGCATGGATTGGTGGTTTATCAACTGCAGAAATATTGCATTATACTAGGAAGAAAATTTGCACATTTAGCTACAAATTCACCATCAGGGTTTAGTATTACATTAGGATGAACACATTGAAGGCACATTTGGCTTTTGAAAAAATTGGTCAAACTGAAATGGATATAGAAGGATAATAATTTCAAATGATATTATATTTTTTGAAGGTGGAAATTTTTTTTTAAAAATCAAACCAAAACCAAAAGAAGCAAGTATTCAGTTGCTACACAGTATTACTCTCTCTCTCTCCTTGCAGACACAGAGCTGAGCCGGGATAACAAAGCGCTTTGCACAAACTGAGCTAAGACACGTAACGTTTCACATAGCCAGGCTAGGACTTGATATATCTTGCCTTTATTTCTTTTTAGCACGGTCCAACGGTCTGTGCTTAACACCTTTGTTCTCTTTTTTTTTCACTTTTGCAGACTTAAGTTGCCCAGGCACTCCTTTGAGCGCTCAACAGAGCTACTCAGCATAAATCTTCGACCGATCTAACACTCGGCTTTAATTTATTTATAACTTGAGACATAAATGGGGAAGTATAGATTCTTAGTAGAGACACCTGGTGGTTTGGCCAAATTCTGAAGGGAGTACAACATCCCTGACGATGTCCACCTCACCTTAGCCAAGCAAGATATTACTCCATGGGGGAACCAAGGTTTTGTACCCTTCACCCTTCTGTCCATAGTAGAAACCGGACTAAGATTCCCTGTCCAACCCTTGCTTTGTGAATTCCTTAGGCAAACCAGAATATGCCCAACCCAGCTTTCTACAAACTCATACCGTATAATAAATGGTATAGTCGAACTACACCGTCGTGCTGGCATTAACCTCGGTCTAGCCGAGATCTTCCATTAATACTCTATAGGCTCGAAAGAAGATGGCTGGGTTTATTATCTTAGAATACGTCGCCGCCGAGAGAAAATAATAAAGGACACACCGGATAAAGACTTGAACGACGATGACTTCTTCTGGGTATCTGGAAATTTTGAAGATCACCAAGCCCAGATCCCTGGCCGTAGTATAAATTGGAAGAAAGGAACCCCCGGTATAATTACTTTGGTTTCTTTGACTGCTTCTCTTTTATTTCGGTTTCCTATTTCTGAACGGAACTAACAGTTGTCTTCTTTATGCAGATTCAGCCCACCTTAAGTCATTATACAGTTACCCCAACCTAGACACACTTCGTGCCGCACTACGATACCCTGAAAGAAGTTGGGCCAAGCTTCTGGATTTTGAGCCAACATACCGATATAGCAGCCGACGCAAAGCCAGAGTAACGGACTTTTTGCTAGAAGACGCCCCTGAACCGGACCCCACTTTGCCCCAGATCAATCTTGTCCCTTTGACTGCCGAACAAGAGATGGCCAAAAGGAACAGAGTAAGGGCCCTTCTCACCGAAATAAACCGAGCCGAGGTACCACCACCGAACCAAATTCAGGAAACCGTGGTGGCCCTCCCATCTCAACAACCCTCTTCATCACGCTCAAGCAAGCGCGCCCGGACTACCCAAACCGAGCAACGCCTTGCTGATGAAGATGAAGTCAGTCTTCCACTAAGCCCTCTACCAAGTCCGCAACCGGAGTGTGCCGACCGAGCTAGCTCCTCCAAATGATCTCCAAGAATGACTTTCCAAAACCGTGCTATTTGTGATACTGACTCTGTGGTGGCTGACAAAGACCATATGCTGGCCTTCAACCTGGCTAAGAGCGTATGTCTGCCTCCTGACATGGAGCATCACAAGCATTCGACCGAGCTCAAGGCCATCCAGTCGGCAACAAAATCAATGATCCTGGTCAGTAGCTCCTCTTGTCTCTCTAATTTTTCTAATTTTCTGTTCGGTTTTGTCATTAGTTTCTTTGTATTCTTTTTCAGGCCATGCAAAATAGGCAAATTGTGCACAAGCGTGTGTTGGAGCTTCGTAAAACAGCAAGGCAAGCCATGGCCGAAGTTAAAGCAAAAACCACCGAACTAAATGAATCCAAATAGAAGATAGCCGAGCTAGAGGCCGAGGTAGCTCGTCTAACCGGACTAGTTATCTCGGCTAATGCTGACAAACAGAAGGCACTGATCGTGATGAAGGACAAGTACCTTCGCGAGCTAGTCAAGCTTGAAAGAAAGAAAAATGCAGAGATTGCCGAGCTAACTAAGAAGGTGAATGATGCAAATGCTGAAGGCTTCAAGGAGGGGGAGGCCCTCTACATGCAACAATGTGAGGCCGTTAAAGATCTTTTCTTTAAATGCGGTTGGAGGGCAGCCGTGGTGCAGCTCGGTTGTGAACCTGAGACCGAGGTCTACAATCCTCCTCAGTACTTCATACCGAGCTCACTGGCGGAGTACGCTGCATCCGTTCAATAACAGTTTCTACAAGGTTCAGATGATGATGGAGACACTGAGACCAATAATACCCCGGTCGTCGATGATCAAGCCAACGATCAATCAGCTCGGTTGGAGCCAACGGTTGAAGACCTGACGACTGAAACCGTGCTTCCAATAGACACCGAGCTCCCAACCGAGACCGATCTACCGTCTGAAACCGGTCTTCATGTTGACATTGATGCTGATCTTGATGATCTGTTCAACTGATTCTGTACTTTCTTTTTTTTTGGAAACAAATTGTAACCGGGCTGAGGCCCCACCCTTTGTACTTGCTTTGAATTTTCAATGAAGTCTGCTTTTTTTATTCAACTCTTATTTCGGTTGATCTTCTTGCTTGTACTTTTTGTTGCCGAGATACTTTTATCCCGGTCATATCATTTTAACTATAACCATACCAGCCAACCATTCTTTAGCCGAGATCCCTACCTCGGCTGAAGAATACTTAAAAGTTGGTTTAATCCAGCCAACCACTTGTAGACACCCCATTTTTGACCGACCTTAAGACTCAGACGTCACCGATTGAGCGCTTGGTGATGTTGCATAATGTGCTTGTTCAGAAGTTTCAGAGTCGCGGCCGTGAGCCCTGCCTCCGGACTCCCGAACCCTTTTCTGTGCCTTGTCTCGGTTTGCGAACCAGACTCGGTTTTCTCTGTTTCTTTTCCTGAAGGGAGGGAGAGGTCTCGTAGACCATCTCTCAATGTCCGTAGGCTACATTTGGTGGCCGTAGGCCATTTTTCCCATCTCGGAGTCCGGTTCCCGGTTTTCGGAGCCGTCAGGCCGTGTGCCTCGGTTCGGGACCGCTTAACCATCTCCTATTGCTCTGATTTTTGGCATACATCCTATTTCATCCATTTTGAGGGACACTGGGGGCTGAGAAACCCACTTCGAGGTCAAATACAATTTTCGGTGCTTAACAGCCCATTTCTGGGACCCCGAACTGCGTGTTTTGGCTCCGGAACATTCGTTTTGCAACAGTTTTCGCTCACTTTTGGCAGGTACCTCTGTTTTATCACAGGGAAGGTCACTGAAGGGTGGGAGGCCAGCAATTGTTGCAGCAACCAATTATTTCTCTTCCGGAGCCTCCCGGTGCCCGTTTTTCGCACTTCCGGGCTAATGTTGAATACCTTAGAGCTAGCGTTGCCAACTTTCAACCACATATCTGTGATCTACACATCTGGGAGGCCACTAAAAGTTGGTGGCCGGCCATTAAGGTCACCTGACCCTTTTGACCCCTTTCTTCCGGGCTAATGTTGAACCCCTTGGACCTTTTTTCTTGAACTTTGAACCACATATCTGTGATGTACACACCTGAGAGGCCCCTAAAAGTTCATGGCCGGCCAGTAAGTCAACTTGACCCTTTTGACCCCCTCTTTCCGAGCCATTGTTGAACCCCTTGGGCCCACTTTCTTGGAATTTCAATTACATGGTTGTGTTGTACACACATAGGGCTACCTCCCCAATACCTGGCCGGCCAGAAAAGCTTGTTGACCCTTTTGACCCCTAGCCGGCCGGCTAGGGGGTGTGGCCGGCCGGCCACCTCCAGCAAAAGTGAGCGGCCGGCCGTGCTCTCCTCACTGTACCCCTTCCAGCTGTGGGGCAATATCCCCCAGATATTTTCTGTATCCGGGGGATATTTTGGGAGAGAGAATTCCTCTCCATTTCACCCCCCTTTTACACCCCTTTCTTGACCTTATAACCAGCTGAGGGTCTTCTTCTTTGGGGTTAGAAAATTTCCTCTCCAAGCACAAACCCTAAACTCCATTGTCTTCTTCTTCAATTCTTCAAAAAACCCTAAGTCCATAACCTTCATTCCTTCTACACCACCAAGCTCTACCACCACCATCTCATTTCCAGCAGCTAGGAGGGATTCTTGAAGGCTAAAGAAGCTGCAAATCAACCCAAGAAGCAACAAAAGCTTGGATCTTCAAGGGTAAGTTACACTTTGATCCTTTTGACCCTTTCCTTTGATCTATTTCTAAGCCTCATTTCTTTTTGGTTTCAAGCTTCGGCCCTAACTGAAAAGGGCCATATTTTGAGCTCATCTTCACTTCTCATTAAGGGCTCAACCCTGTTTGAGCCCTCCATAATACACTTACTTCATTGATCATCTTGTATGTCATAGTTTTGCATGCTATTTTTGACCCATGAGAAATTTATTTTCGAGCATGTTGTAAACTGATATGAGGCATATTTTGAGCCCCTCTTCAACATTGGAGAAGGGCTCAACATTGTTTGGTGTTTCCATATGTCACTTGTAGTTATATCTCCTATTTGGCCCAATTTTTGCATAAATTATTAGCCCTCTTTGCTTCTGTTTTTGGACCTTGGTCCGAACTGAGAGTGGTCTTATTTTGGCCTATACTTCATGTTTCATTCACACTTTTTTTCTGTTTGGTGATTATTTTATATACTTCATGTTATAGCACCTTTTGAGCCTTGTTTTGCATCACATTTTTAGCATGTTTGTATACTGATTTGAGGTCTGCCATATACTGTAAATATTCATATTTTTGGTTCATCTTCAATGTTATAGAAGGAAATTTTTCAGTTTGAGTTTTTCTTATACCACTTGCTTCATTACCCCTCTTTTGGCCCCTATTCTTGCATGCTATTTTTGCCATACCTATACTTGCTGTTTGGCCATGTTTATAACTATGAAAGTGCATATTTTGGGACTGTCTAGCTTCTGTCTTTGCATTGCATGTCCATATTGTGCATGTTTGGCTTAGCTATAGGCCATTTCGGGTGCCTAATGTTGCATTTCGGGGCATTTCCTTGCATTTCATGTCATTTCGCTTCATTTCGGGACTGTTTTCCCCCATATTTTGTTGCTGAAATTCTGTTAGTATGCTTGCATATCATTTTTGCCATGTTGCATTGCATTTCGTCATCGCCTCGGTTTGCGTGCCCGTGTGCACGCATTTCGAGGCACTCCATTTTTATCCGACGGCATCCGATGTGAGTGTGGCTGAGGCTCACTCATGTTGGTATAAGCCCATTTGTCATTGCCATGTCATTTTAGCATCGCCTCGGTTTGCGTACCCGTGTGCACGCATTTCGAGGCACTCCATTTTTATCCGACGGCATCCGATGTGAGTGTGGCTGAGGCTCACTCATGTTGGTATAAGCCCATTTGTCATTGCCATGTCATTTTAGCATCGCCTCGGTTTGCGTACCCGTGTGCACGCATTTCGAGGCACTCCATTTTTATCCGACGGCATCCGATGTGAGTGTGGCTGAGGCTCACTCATGTTGGTATAAGCCCATTTGTCATTGCCATGTCATTTTAGCATCGCCTCGGTTTGCGTGCCCGTGTGCACGCATTTCGAGGCACTCTATTTTTATCCGACGGCATCCGATGTGAGTGTGGCTGAGGCTCACTCATGTTGGTATAAGCCCATTTGTCATTGCCATGTCATTTTAGCATCGCCTCGGTTTGCGTGCCCGTGTGCACGTACTTCGAGGCATCTCATTTTCACCGCATCTATCATCGCCTCGGTTTGCGTGCCCGTGTGCACGCACTTCGAGGCATCTCATTTTCACCGCATCTATCATCGCCTCGGTTTGCGTGCCCGTGTGCACGCACTTCGAGGCATCTTATTTTCACCGCATCTATCATCGCCTCGGTTTGCGTGCCCGTGTGCACGCACTTCGAGGCATCTCATTTTTATTGTATCTGTCATCGCCTCGGTTTGCGTGCCCGTGTGCACGCACTTCGAGGCATCTCATTTTCAGCATTCCGTCATTTTCTCGGTTTGCGTGCCCGTGTACACGCATTTCGAGGCATCTCATTTCCATAGCATTCTGTATGTTAGGATTATATCTTAGTTGCATTTCATGCATGCCATACATATTGCATCATGTTCGGAATAGGAGTTAGCCCGGGCACGGGAAACGAGGTACATTTTGTACTCCGAGTGACGGAGTGTGTCTCAATTCCCCAATCACCGACACTCCGGATTATCCATGATGGAGTTAGGTTTTAGCTGTAGTTTCATGTGCATTCATCCTATATTGAGTTGTGCATTTCGATTCCTCGGCCATCATGCCTCGGTTTGCGCGATTGGTGGCACGAGGATCGAGACATGCATATATCTGTGCAAATACATTGCTATGCCCCTTTCCTGCTCTCTGTTGCAGCAAAATCAGGAATCAACAACTTTTTGGGACTTGGCGCGCATTTCAAGGATAGGTGTAAACAGAGGCTAATAGGGGCATTTCGGTGGATTTCCACGCAAGACAACCCGGACATGCATCATCCGTCAGAAGCAAGGCGGTCCCTGGCTTGCACGCCAGTTTTATTTGCTTTCATAGTCAATTTATTAATTAGAATTTTGTAACACTTTGGACTGTAACATTCTTTTTTTCGGGACTGTAACATATGGACTGTATATTTATTCGGACCCTCTGCGCGAGGGCACAACTGTAATAAGTGTGCGTGTGTGTGATGTATGTCCACGTCTTTCTCCCTTTTATTTATCCGCTTATGATGGTTAGAGTAGGGCATATTTAAATTAGCATACAGTATGACAGCATGTTTGCACCATTCATCTGTATTGCATACACCGGGCTCGACGCACCATACTAACTGCATCGTACTTTCAATTCCAAATTGAATACATGGTAGTTGTAGCATTTCATATACTATCTTAGAATAGCCGAGCCTGCCATAGTTGCATTTTTGCATGTGTTGCATTAGGCATTTCTGTATACTTAGGATTCATGCATGATTTCTAATGTAATTCTTTGTTTTGGCTTGGAGTACCCGGTAAGTTTTATGCTTTAGCATCCTTGCATGCGTGTGAATGTTGCCATGAATAGCATGCTTACCATGAGGCTATGTGCTTACATGATTTAACTGCCTGAATGCCTGTGGGTGAAGGTCGGGTTATCTGAATTGGAATAAACCATCAAATGTTTTAAGCCTACCTGCGGGTAGCAAACCGTTTTCAAAAACAAACAAGAAGTGTTTTGTTCCAATCCAGGCGACCTGGTCTATATTTATATGCTGTGCGCATCACATAGTAACCTAGGCTAATAACCGGTACAAGAACTCACAATGTTTTCAAAAATTGATATCATGGTTAGTAGAGGCCGGTCTACGACCGGGCGAGCGGGGGTGCTCACGAAGTGACCTTCCCCAATCGTACCCAAGTTCCCGAGCCGAGGCAACTTTGGTGATGACGGACACGTGGCCTTTTGGCACCGAGTCAGGGTTTCCTAAATTTCCCAAAACAAAATATTTAGGTGGCGACTCTGTATCTGGCAAAGCAGTCCATGTTTGGCACTTCTTTCAAAAATTTGTTTTTCTCAAAAACGATTTGCCGGATTTGGACTCTTTGGTTCAGACTTAGAACCGTGACTGACGAAAGTCGAGTCCGAGCTGTAGCGAGGTCCCCCGCGGCCCTGTTACACCACTCTCTAGCCGATGTCCTTTCTTCGGCTAAAGAGTACCAAGAGTTGGTTTAATCCAGCCAACTACTCTTTAGCCGATGTCCTTACTTTGGCTAAAGAGTACCAAGAGTTGGTTTAATCCAGCAGTTAGTTTAATCCAGCCAACCACTCTTAGCCGATGTCCTTACTTCGGCTAAAGAGTACCAAGAGTTGGTTTAATCCAGCCAACCACTCTTTAGCTGATGTCCTTACTTCAGCTAAAGAGTACCAAGGGTTGGTTTAATCCAGCCAACCACTCTTTAGCCGATGTCCTTACTTCAGCTAAAGAGTATTAAGAGTTGATTTAATCCAGCCAACCACTCTTTAGCCGATGTCCTTACTTCGGCTAAAGAGTACCAAGAGTTTGTTTAATCCAGCTAACCACTCTTTAGCCAATGTCCTTACTTCGGCTAAAGAGTATTAAGAGTTGGTTTAATCCAGCCAACCTCTAAATTGGTTATTCCAGCCAACTTAGAATAAAGTGTTTGGTTATTCCGACCAAACGTCCTGCAGCCTGGATCCTTATCCTGGGCTTAGGAGGGGTGTTGGTTTTTCCAGCCAACCTTTAGATTGGTTTTTCCAGCTAATCTAAAGTAAAGTGTTTGGTTATTTCGACCAAACGTCCTGCAGCCTGGATCCTTATCCTGGGCTTAGGAGGGTACATAGTTGGTTATTCCGGCAACCCTTGCTGTTGATGTCCCTAACTCACTAATACAATCTCTTACAGAGGGAAACAATTATACTGACAAGAAGCTACTTATTTTATTGAGAAAGGAAAAAATTACACATATTTAAAAGAAAAAGCTAAAAATAAAATAACTTGAGATTGGCAGTATTCCATGGCCTGGGAATTGCCTGGCCGTCCTCATCTTCTAAGTGATATGCCTCTTTGCCTGCTAATCCAACCACTTTGTAAGGTCCTTCCCAATCGGGCCCTAACTTGCCATTCCCCGGAACCGTGGTGTTTCCCATCACTTTGCACAGCACCCAATCTCCGATCTTGAATTGCCTTGGATGTACTGTTTTGTTGTATTTCCTGGATAACTCTTGTTGGTATGAGGCGATGTGAACCAGTGCTCTTTCTCTTCTTTCTTTCGCAAGGTCGAGTTCCAATGCTATGGCTTCGCTATTTAAGTCTGGATCAAAGTTTTCGCTTTGAATTGTGGGGAGGCCAACTTCTAGTGGGATTACTGCTTCCATGCCATAAGCTAAGGAGAATGGTGTTTCTCCTGTTGATCGTCGAGGTGTGGTGCGGTAAGCCCATAAAACATGAGGAAGTTCCTCAGCCCATTTGCCTTTTGCTTTTTCTAACCTTTTCTTTAGTCCATCCAAGATGACCTTGTTTGATGTTTCCGCCTGACCGTTGGCTTGGGGATATGCCGTTGTAGAATTGTAGAACTCTATCTTGTATTCTTCGCAAAAGCCTCTAAAGATTCTGCCATCAAACTGAGTACCGTTGTCTGATATTAGGGCTTTAGGTATGCCGAACCGAGTGATGATGTTCTGCCAAACGAACTTCTTCACATCTTTTTCCTTGATTGATGCTAAGGCTTCTGCCTCCACCCACTTTGTGAAGTAATCTGTTGCTGCGAGAAAGAACTTCCTGTTTCCGGATGTTGTTGGAAGTGGTCCTACTATGTCAAAGCCCCACATTGCGAAGGGCCATGTGCTGGTCAATGGTAGGAGCTCTCTAGCTGGCTGATGTATTTGGTGTGCGAACTTCTGACATTTCTCGCACTTCTTTACATCCTTCTCCGAGTCTGCTTACATATAAGGCCACCAGTATCCTTGCGAAATGGCTCTGTAAGCTAACGATCTTCCTCCTTGGTGGCTTCCGCACATCCCTTCGTGTATTTTGAACAAGAATGCTTCCACTTTGCTGGGGTGAACACATTTTAGATAAGGTCCTGAGAATGATTTTTTGTACAATGCCATAGAAGGGGAGAGCCAAAATCGCTGCGACTTTGCTCTAATTTTGTTGGCTTCCTTCTTTTCTTTCGGTAAGACGCCGTCTTTTAAGAACAGTATGATGGGATCCATCCATGAGGGGCCTAGTTCGGCACAACATACCTCTTCTACTTCGGGGTCTTCAATGCTTGGTCTTGGTAGGTACTCAATTAGTAGTGGATGAGGGATGGATGTATCTGCCATTGACGCAAAGCCTGCTAGTTCGTCTGCTCTGCTATTTTCCTCCCTGCCAATCTGTTCTATCCTTACTACTTCAAATTTCTTGATCTCTGTTCTGACCAATTCTTGGTACTTGGCCATCCTGTCATCCTTTGCTTCGTAGTCGCCAGAAATTTGGTTTACCACTAGCTGTGAGTCGCTGTAGACCATTGGTTCGGTGGCACTCATGTAGAATGCTGATTTGAGTCCTGCAAGAAGTGCTTCATACTCCGCTTCATTGTTTGATGCGGGGAAGCCAAAGTTGATTGCTTGCTCCACAACCAGGCCGTCTGGTGAGATGAGGACTATGCCAAGTCCTGCACCATGCCGATTGGATGCTCCGTCCACAAAGAGCTTCCACATCTCTCCCACGAACAATTTCCAGCAAGTGGAGGGATCAGATGATGCCGTGGGGTCAAGAATGTTGTTGGTGTTTTCTTCAAAGTCCATGCTTGCTGTCTGCCCCATGCTATCTGATTGAACCAAGTCTTTATTTGTTGGTGAGTCTTGGCTTGGTGTAGTATGGTTCGCTTCTGCCTTGCTCTCTTTACCTTGGTCTGCCTTGGGGTTTGACTGAATATTCTATGCCTGGGGTTGCGCTATTCCGGCGTCAACTTCCATCCCTAGTTCGGTTGTGTTAGTCAGGTCGACTGGGCAGATATGATGACTTCCTGGGGTAAATTCTGCGACAAAGTCTGCTAAAGCTTGGGCCTTTATCGCAGTTCTGGGTTGGAACTTGATGTCGAATTGTCCCAACTCTACTGCCCACTTCAAGATTCGCCCAGAAAAGTTCGCCCTCTCAAACAAAGCTTTTAATGGGAAAGCGGTGAGGACGACTATGGTGTGGGCATGAAAGTAGTGCGACAACTTCCTTAAGGCCATCATTAAGGCCAAGGCCAGTTTTTCCAGTGGCAAGTACCTCGTTTCGGCGCCCAGCAATGTCTTGCTGACATAATAGATGGGCAGATGTTGGATTCCTTCCGCACGGACCAATACTGCGCTAATTGCGTGCTGAGAGACTGCCAGGTACAAGAAGAGTTCTTCTCCAAGTATTGGGGTGACAAGCAGTGGTGGAGAAGATATGTATTCTTTCAAGTTTTCCAGTGCGCAGTCGCATTCTTCGTTCCACTCGAACTTGGCCTTTAATGCTTGAAAAAATGGTCGTAGTCTGTCTGACGACCGGCTAATGAATCTGTTGAGTGCAGCTGCCATGTCGGTGAGATGCTGTACTTCTTTTACTGAGTTAGGCCTCTTCAGATCCTGAATAGCTTTGATCTGGGAGGGGTCTGCCTCTATACCCCGGTTGGTTACCAGGAAGCCCAGGAATTTGCTAGATCCTACACCGAACGCGCACTTAGATGCATTAAGGCGCAACTTGTGTTTCTTCAGAATCTGGAACATCTCACCTAGGTCCCTTAGATGGTCATTCTTGTCCTTGCTCTTGACCACCATGTTGTCGATGTAAGCTTCCATTGTTTTGCCTAACAATGGTTTAAACATCTTGGTGACCATCCGTTGGAATGTTGCCCCTGCATTCTTTAGGCCAAAAGGCATGACCTTGTAGCAATACAGTCCTCTTGGAGTTGTAAAGGACGTGACCTCCTGGTCTGGTTCGTACATGGCGATCTGATGGTAACCTCTGTATGCATCAAGAAAGCTAAGTCGGTTGTGCCCCGCCGTGGTAGGGGGAAGCTGTCCTTTGGGCATGCTTTGTTGACTGTCTTGTAGTCGACGCAGACACGCCATTTGCCATTCTTTTTTGGTACCACGACTGTGTTAGAAATCCATCTGGGGTAATGTACCTCTCTGATTGCTCCTACCTCCAGTAGGTTTCCCACTTCTTCTGCCACTATTTCGGCGTGGTGGAGTGCCGATCTGCGAGTGCGCTGAATGATTGGTCTGGCGGATGGGTGGACATTGAGTTGGTGACAGATGAAGTTTGGATCAATGCCTGGCATGTCGTAGGGTGTCCAGGCGAACACTTCGATGTTAGAGGTCAAGAATTCCAAGACCTCCAATCTCTCAGTGCTGGACAACGACGAACCGAGCAAAAAGAACTTATCCGGGTTCTTTTTATCTATTCTTTTCTCTACCAAGTCTTCCACCGCTTTTTGATCAGCTGTTTTGCCGACATCTGCGAACAGTCCATTGCTCTCAAGTTCTTCCACCGAATGAACATATCCCTTGGCGACGCGGCTGCCATTAACCGTGACGATGCACTGCTTGGACATAATTTGGTCTCCAAAGACCTCTTCAATTATCCCAGCTTCGTTGGGGAATCGCATTACTTGATGGTAGGATGAAGCTACCGCTCTCATGGCATGCAACCATGTTCTTTCCAAGATTATGTTGTAAGTGGAGGGGACCTTTAATACCCAAAATTTCACTTGTTTTGTCACGCTTCCTGCCCTGACTGGAAGGATGATCTTGCCAACTGGCCACTCTGGTATTGAGTTGAATCCGATCAGGGGGGACACAGCTGGTGCCAAGTCTTTGTCCTTCAATTTCAATTGTTTGAAGGTGTCGTAGTACATTATCTCACACGAGCTACCTTGGTCTATCAAAATTCGTTTGACGTCGTAGTCCTTGATGCGGAGGGTGACGACCAGTGCATTGTTGTGAGGGAAATATATTCTTTCCAAGTCTTTGTCTGAAAAAGACATGACGTTCTTGGCCTCTGTTCTCCCCTTTTTGATGGTAGGTTGGGCACTTAGTACCTCCCTTAAGTGCTCAGCCTTCTTGATCGACCCTCTGAGCTCGCATACACGCTCAGGTTCGAATACTCCATGTATCACATTAATTACTCCTTGAGGTGGGGCGTCAATTGGCATTCCATTGGGGTTATTGTGGTCCTAGGGGGCTGGTTGCGTCCCTCCTTCAATGTATTTATTCAGGTGACCAGCTGCCACCAACTCCTCCAGGTGCTGTCTCAATGGCATGCAATTTTCAGTACGGTGCCCCTTTTCTTTGTGGAAGGTGCATCGTAATCTTTCGTCGTAGTCTTTCTGTGCTTCTCCTAGCTTAGCTGGCCATCTGACGAAAGGTTCATCGCGTATTTCGCTCAGAATCTGATAGATCGGTTTCTTGAATACCGTGGTTATGGCAGTGCGGACTCTCAACCATCTTTTATCCTTGTCCTCACCGTTGTCTCGCATGTCTCGTCCGTTTTTGTTCGGACGTTCTACCGTGTTGACCTTTGTCGCGGTCTTTTTATCTGGTACTGCGGTCGTGCCAGATTTTGTTTTGGCACGGGCGCCGTCCTCTTCCACCCTGATGTGCTGATGCACTCTTTCCATCAAGGCCTCCATGGTGAGGGGTGGTGTCATGGTGATTGAGTCCCTTAGTCTGTTCCCGACTGGAAGGCCTCTTTTGTACTGTGCAATAGCGAGATTGGTGGGGCAGTCCCCAATCTGATTGAATGTCTCCCAATAGCGACTATTGTAGGATCTTAATGTCTCCTTTTCGCCCATGTCGATGGAGAGTAGCTGGTCAATCTCCACCGGGGTTTTGGTGTTTGTTCTGAACCTTGTGACGAACGCCTCCGCCAATTGCGCCCAGGAGGCTATGCTGCCTTCTGGAAATTTTTCGAACCAAGTCAAGCCTAGATCGCCAAGGCTTGACGGGAAGAGGATGCACATTAAAGCCTCGTTTCGCCGATACACCGCCATAACCTGGCAGAAGTGGCTTAGGTGAATGTAGGGGTCCGTCTTCCCCTCGTACGTAGTGAATTTGGGCTGAAGGAAGCCTGAAGGTAGGGGCGCGTTTTCAATTGCCGGAACGAACGGCGAGGTCTGTAACCTCGCTAATGCTTTGTCTGTTGGTTCGTAGGCAGGGCGTGGTAATGGCATTCCAACCTCGACGCTTCCATGCGTCCGAGGAGCCAACCGCTGAAGGGCAGATACCCTGTGAGGGTTGCGCACCCTAGTATCCTCCTTCTATCGTGCCTTTTCTTCCAGCATGGTCCGCAAGTCGGATGATCTGGGCAACTCCGTTTGCCTGGATGATGTCTGGTGCGAGTGCGAGTGCGAGGGTCGGTAGGTACTTCCCTCAGTGTAAGACCTTAATGATCTCGTTCTCTCAGACCTGGAGTAACGAGTTCTGGAGGTTCTGGACTGAGTATCACCTGTCTTGAGGCTTCTACTCTCTGCTTGTGATGGTGTGGAATGCCTTCCACGATCTTCTGAGCTGCGAGGGGGCGTCTTGTTTTTGCTCCCCTCCCCTGTCGCCCCTTCTTTTCCCTTCATCTGGCGTTTCATAATCTCCATGTCCGCCGCCATCCGTCGTATTAATTCGTCCTGCTCCTTTACACGGTCCTCCAAAACTTGAGGATCAATCCTTCACCTTTGTCTGTCAGGACTTTGTGAATGAGAGTGACGGGGGCTGTTAGTCCGCCTCCTCCCCCTTGCATCCCTCCTGGGATTTTGTCGTTGTGGCTCCAAGTCCGCCATGGGAGGGATAGAAGATAGGCCTTCGCGCCTTGCACCCCCCTCTGGTGTTTGTCCGTCGATGGCGGACTGCGGCAAATCTTCGTTGTGCGCCATTGTTTTTAAAGAGGAAAAGCTTGATCAAGAGGTTTTGTTCTAGTCTGAAATTCCCATAGACGGCGCCAATTGTACGGGAAAGAAATAAATCTTCTTGTATAATCCTGTTGATCAAGTCTGCGCTCTTCCAAACGTCGTCGCTTTACTCCCTGAAAACACAAACGTGAGCTAGCCGGCGGGTGTGTGCCGGAAACCTCTCCGATGCCTAAGTCAGCAAAATAGACAAGTAGACAAAAGCTCTGTGTATTTAGGAATCAAAGTTGTGTTACCTCTCCATAGGTGATGTTTGCGAGCTTTTATAGGTTCCGTGTGGCACAATCCAAGTAGGACTCTTACTCCTCCATGTAGAGTCCTCCTAGGATTCATACTCCTGAAAGATAATGCTTATCCTTCAACACCCCCCTCACTGTTTAAACCAAGTGAGATGGTTTTACCATGGTCGGACTCCAATGTGGCCGAGGTACACACGGCTATGCTTAGCCGTAGAACAGACCGAACTATCCTTAGTTCGGCTCGTCCTTTTACTGCCCTTACCTCAGTTCCTCCTGTACAAACCGTGGTAAGTCTAAACCGAGCTAACTTTTAGCAAGGTTCAGACCGAGCTAACCATACTGCGCCATAACCGGTATAAGTTTTTAGTATGGTGACCGAGCTAACCCCCTTGGGACCGGAGTAACTTTAAGCCTCTTCAAGACCGGAGCAACTTTAAGCCTCTTCAAGACCGGAGCAACTTTATGCCCTTTTTACTCAGCCCTTCGCACTGAGGCCCATAATGGCCCAGCTCGGCCCAATTTTCATATAAATTACCCTCTCAATATCTATATAATAGAGAGAGAGAGAGAAAGAGAGATTACCTCTGTCAATTGGGTCGGCTAATTTCTTTTCAGCAGCGAGATCTGAATCTTCTGTTACAAATCCAAAAAACTTAATTAATTGCGGAGAGAGTTATATAATATGATAATCCAATCCACAAAACACACATACAGAGAGAGAGAGAGAGAGAGAAAGAAAGATTTTACTTTCGAGTATGGCAAGGGTTTTGGAGAGAGAGAGCTTCTCGTCTGGGATTGGGAACTTTTCTCATATGGTGCGGCCGTCGGATTAGCTTTCGATTCAACTTTCTTGTTTGTTGGGAATCATTGGCCACTGGGGACTCTGCTACTGCTACTCTTTCTCTTTCGCCTATCGTTGAGGAGGAAGAGGGTGGATGAGATCGTTCTGTTAAAGCAGAAGAACAAAGAGTGAGAGAGAGATAAGAGGGACAGTGGCGAGAGAGAGAGAAGGTGTAGAGAGAGAGTTGTAGAGACGTGTTGGGGCAGACGTGGAAGAGAGAGAGAGCAGAGAGGGTTTGAGCGGGAATCAAATTGATCTGCACCCTTAATATATTTTTAGGATTGATCTCAGCCATTCAAAAGAAATGTATTTCTGAACCATTTTATATATTTTCAAAATCTGTTTTGCTTTATTATATAGATATGATATTATTGTTTGGTTTAATTTTTAGAATATATTTTCTTGAAATATTTTTATAAAATTTAAAATTTAAAAGCATACATAAATTTCATATGATATTATATTTTTTAAGGTAGAAATAATTTTTAAATTTTTTATAAAACTCATAATTTTTTTTTAAATTTTTTTTTTTTTTTTTTGTTGAGAAAACCAATTCTATCAAACCAAAACCGAAAGAAGCGAGTATACATTTGCTACACGGTTCAGTATCTACTACTCTCTCTCTCCTCGCACACGCACAGAGCTGAGCTTGAAGAAGATGCCAAGCAGAAGACGAAGAATTTCTATTTCTTCCATTATTGGACCAAGAATAACTTACTACAATCATTGGCTATTAAAAGGTACTTCCAAATCTCCATCTCCATCTCTACTTGTTCAAGTTAATCATCCCTCTTGTTTCTTATTTGTTCTAATTCGTTCTCTCTCTAACTCCACCAAAAACCCTACTTCTCCTCCTCAAGGACGCGAACCTAAACCTGAAGCCTTACCCAAACAACCATGCAATTTGGGTCCCAATCATCTTCATTCTGCTTTAATTTCCTTCAATCGCATGCTCCGAATGCGACCTTTGCCCCCAATTTCTCAATTCAACAAAGCTTTAGGCTCTATTTTGAAAATGGGTCATTACGCCATTGCTCTTTCTCTTATTCATAACAAGTTGCAACAGTTCCAAGGCATTCAGGTCAATATCTGCACCTTCAACATTGCTATTAATTGTTACTGCCACCTTAATCGAATCGATTTTGGGTTGTCTCTTTTGGGTACCTTCTTCAAACGTGGCTATACACCCAATGTAATTACCTTCACAACTCTGATTAATGGACTTATTTTGCAAGATAAAACTCCTCAAGCTGTGGAGTTGTTTAAGAAATTAATGAGAAGTAGAGAAATTGAACCCAACGTGGTTATGTATGGAACCATTGTCAATGGGCTCTGCAGAACGGGGAACACTATCAGGGCTGTTAGTTTGCTTAGGATTATGGAAGAGGGAAGTTGTAAACCTAACGCCGTAGTGTATACCACGGTCATTGACAGTCTTTGCAAGGATAGAATGGTGGATGATGCTCTCAAACTCTTTTCTACAATGGATGAAAAGGGTATTTTCCCAGATGTTGTCACTTATACTTCTTTGATTCATGGCCTATGTAATTTTGGCCAGTGGAAGGAGGCTTCTGGATTGTTCAGAGAAATGTTGGATAGTGGTATTGCTCCAAATGTTCATATGTATAATGTGTTGCTGGATGCATGTACCAAGGAAGGGAAGATGAAAGAGGCAGAGGGGGTAATTGAAGTCATGATACAAAGAGGTGTGGATCCTGATGTAGTCACATACAGTAGTCTAATGGATGGATATTGTTTGCAAGGCGAAATGGATAAAGCAATCAGAGTGTTGAATACCATGGTGGAGAGGGGCCTTCACCCCAATGTTTTTAGCTATAACATTCTAATCAATGGATATTGCAAGAAAATGAAAATAGATAAGGCCATGCATCTCTTTCAAGAATTGCCTCGAAGGGGGTTGAAACCCGACAATGCAACTTTCAATGCTATGTTACGGGGTTTGTTTCAAATAGGTAGATGTGGAGCTGCTCAAAAACTTTTTAATGATATGCACGCTGCAAGCATAATTCCAAATTCTCAAACTTATGGTATCTTATTGGATGGGTTGTGCAAAAATGGGCATATTTCTAAAGCATTGTCATTATTCCACGTGATGGAAAGCTGCAGTTTACATCTTGATATTGTTGAGTACAATATTCTTATTGATGCATTTTGCAAGGATAAAAAGCTTGATATTGCAAGGGCCCTTTTCAATAACCTTTCTTCCAAGGGATTACAACCCAATGTTAAGACATACACTACGATGATACAAGGTTTTTGTGAAGAAGGCCTACTGCATGAAGCTAAAGAGTTGTTTGTTAAAATGGAACATAATGGTTGTTCGCCAAATAATGTCACTTACAACACTATTATCCGAGGATTTATTGGACAACAAAAGTGCTATGAGGCATTAATACTGGTTGAGGAAATGGTTCAAAGGGGTTTTTCAGCAGATGCATCCAATTCTTCCTTTGTCATAGATATAATCTCAACTAAAGGACAAGATCCTGCTCTCCAAGAAGTGATAAAGAAGTTCATGCCCAAATAGTCATGGAATGCAAGAGATTGAGTAAAGTGCTTAAACTATGAAGGTAAAGCTACGTACATATTGTAATATATATTATTAGGTGAAGCTCCCTTTTTTTTTTCCTTTTGTTATATATTGACATGGGTTTATACTTCTTCTCCATCAATAATTTGGGACTTGTTGTTGCATGACTTTGCAATATTATTTTCACATGTTGTAGAATCTTGTAGACTGTTTGTTACCTCTCTCTCGGCAGTATTTTAATTCACATGTTACAATTCAAATAGATTCTTTTTCAGTCCCCTGAATTATGTACAAGTGGTCATTTCTTAGGGATTTAGGATAAATGACCGCCAGTGGTACTTTTGGAGATTTCTTTCTTAGGTATGTGGTCATCAACTAGTTCTCTAAAGGAGAATTTATGGTATTAGTAGGGTATTTTCCTAGATGTTGTCACTTATACTTCTTTGATTCATTGCCTATGTAATTTTGGCCAGTGGAAGGAGGCTACTGGAATGTTCAGAGAAATGTTGGATAATGGTATTGCTCTGGATGTTCATACGTATT
Source organism: Camellia sinensis (assembly GCF_055761805.1). Classification (NCBI taxonomy): domain Eukaryota; kingdom Viridiplantae; phylum Streptophyta; class Magnoliopsida; order Ericales; family Theaceae; genus Camellia; species Camellia sinensis. The sequence goes on from NC_138970.1 coordinate 61,204,324, forward strand.
GTGTGTTGCTGGATGCATGTACCAAGAAAGGGAAGATGAAAGAGGCAGAGGGGGTACTTGAAGTCATGATATACAGAGGTGTGGATCCTGATGTAGTCACATACAGTAGTCTAATGGATGGATATTGTTTGCAAGGCCAAATGGGTGAAGCAATCAGAGTGTTGAATACCATGGTGGAGAGGGGCCTTCGCCCTAATGTTTATAGCTATACCATTCTAATCAATGGATATTGCAAGAAAATGAAAATAGATGAGGCCATGCATCTCTTTCGAGAATTGCCTCGAAGGGGGTTGAAACCCGACAATGGAACTTTCAGTGCTATGTTACGGGGTTTGTTTCAAACAGGTAGATGTGGAGCTGCTCAAGAACTTTTTAATGATATGCAAGCTGCAGGCATAATTCCAAATTCTCAAACTTATGCTTTCATGTTGGATGGGCTGTACAGAAACAAGAATATTTCCAAAGCATTGTCATTATTCCATATGATGGAAAGGAATGGTTTAGATCTTAATATTGTTATGTACAGTATTCTCATTGATGCATTTTGCAAGGATAAAAAACTTTATACTGCAAGGGCTCTTTTCAGTAACCTTTCTTCCAAGGGATTACAACTTGATGTTAAGACATACACTACGATGATACAAGGTTTTTGTGAAGAAGGCCTACCGCATGAAGCCAAAGAGTTGTTTGTTAAAATGGAGCAGAATGGTTGTTTGCCAAATGATGCCACTTACAACACTATTATCCGAGGATTTATTGGACAACACAAGTGCTATGAGGCATGAATACTCGTTGAGGAAATGGTTCAAAGGGCTTTTTCAGGAAATGCATCCAACTCTCTGTTGATCGTAGATATACTCTCAACTAAAGGACAAGATCCTGCTCTCCAAGAAATGATAAAGAAGTTCATGCCCAAAGATAGTCATGGAATGCAAGATATTGAGTAAATTTCTTAACCTTTATGAACTATGCCAAATGTTAGGTGTGTACCTAATCTTTCTCCTCCCAAACACACATTAATGTGTACTATTTGGGCCTTTTTTTTTTTTCTTAAGCTGTGAAGGTAAAACTACATTATACTAAATTGTGTAGCCTTTAATGCTCATAAAATGTCTGTTATTTGGTGAAACTCTTTTAAATATATGTATGGATGTTGCATCTTGCCTGTACCAGTATGTACTGCACTAATGAAAAATGCAGTACACTGACTGGTACGATATTAATGACATTGGTTGTGTTTTATTATGCCTTTTCTCTTACACTAGGATGAAATTATTGGTAAAAATTAATTTGTTTGGGACTGATCTATATTAGCTAGAAGATTGATCGTGGAATTGTTCCTTGTGTAATTTCTACAGTGCTACATTAGTTGCTCTTTGCTTTAAATAGAAGAAAGAGCCATTGTCTTGTTTCAGTAAATGACTCAAGGATACATAAAGCCTGCCTTCTACCAGGTTTTAAATTCTTTTTGCGCTGTGCAAATCAGAAAAACCAACTTGAGAAGTATTTGACCTAAATTACTTTAGTTCTATAACATGGATACATTTTTGCTAGTCACCATTTTCAAAGTTATATCTGTAATTCTTTTCATATATCACTCTTTTTTAATGGAATGCAGATTAAGATGGATTAAAATAACTTAGTGAACCCTTTTTGCTAGTGTATTTTTAAAATGATTTGTAGCTTGCTTGGTTAATTAGCCCATATTTTGATGTTACCAATAAAGGACTCTTTGGAAGGAAAGATTGGTTTGCAACTAAGGGGTTCTAGTAATGTTATATGGTACTATGATAAGCTTCGGTTATATATAGCTTGAATTTATTAAGCTAAGTACAGATTTGGTATTTTACCTCTTGTTTTTCACAAAAGCTGTAAGGAGCTATACAATTTTCATTATGAGCTTTAATTCATTAAAATGAAGCAAATGCAATCTATGGGAAGAAGATAAAGTACAGGCTGACCCTGTTGATCAACCAAAGACAAGCTCTAAAAATCACTTCTTCCACTTAATTCTTCAATAGATAATTGTAATGTCCTTAAAATAGCCTACATTATATGTTGCACTAGAGAAAGAGGATAGGTTCAGGTATTTGTTTTCTTTTTGTGGTCCTGTAGGATGACAAATAATATTTACTACTTGTACAAGAACAGGACAAAAAAATAAATATATATATATATATATAAAGTAATGACATTTTGATTGTAGACATACTAGAGGCATATCTAATAATAAAATCACCTGTTGTTTTTTTTCTGTTTTTATTTTTATTTTTATTTTTTTCCCTGTAGAGATTGTAACCAAGTTCTAGTCAATAATATTTGCCTAAACTGGTGTAGATTTCTGACGAATTTGTTATTGAAGTGAGACCTTGGCATGTTAAGCCAACTCAGCAGCCAAGTGTGCACTCCAGAAAACTGACTTTAATATGTTTTAGTTGGAATGATGCACAAAACTACCTGTCAATGGGAAAACTAACTTTAATATGTTTTATTGAATGCATACCATACTAATACAAAAAAGGTAAACAAAGTGGCGGCGTATAATATTAACCACATTGGTTGGGCTTTATTATACCTTTTCTCTTATACTAGGATGAACTTAATAAATTGGTGAAAATTAAATGGTTAGAGAATGATCATCATGTTTACATGAAAAACCAAAGCTAAAATATTAACCACCAGAATGCTCATGGAATTATTCCTTGTGTAAATCCTCGAGTGCTGTAATATTAGTTGCTCTTTGCAAGAACTAGAAGACAGAGCCATTGCTTTGTTTCAGTAAATGACTCGAAGAGGCATAAAGCCTAGCTTTTGCCACCTTTAACACATGTGGCCATTTGAAAGGCTTATATGCATTTCTTCTCAATTCTCATGATCACTATATTTAGGAATAAGATACTTAGGATTTTTTAGGACAGCGTCAGATCCTATGAATCTGAAGGGGAGAGGCTTAAGCCCTTATATACACATGAGCTTATGCTTCTCTTTCATTATTCGGGACTTGTTGGTAACTCTCTTAGCAAAGTGCTACTCATATGTTTTGGATTCTTATGGGCTCGTTGCTACCTCTCTTAGCAGAATTGTAATTCACATGTTGCAGATTCTAGTAGATTCTTGTGCAGGGGACTGAAGTTCTGTATTAGTAGGCATTTCCTTGGGAATTTGAGACAAATGATCACTAGTAACGTCTGTAGACATTGCTTTATTAGTTCAATGTGCATCAAATAGTTCTCCAGATCTGATTCATTGCCCTTAAATGTTTCTGGAATATTAGCATGATGCGTTGGAGGAGACACAATTGCTGTACCAGTAAGTTGGATTGGTTACAATAGTGGTTGGTCATGAGGCTTTTGTTATACTAGCACAAAGCTTGATAGGTTTTACACTAAGTAGCATATACCTCTATACTAGCACTAGATCGATAGATGAGGTTGCCATCATTAGTCCCAGATGGAAAGAAAAAAAAAGGATTCATGACTAGATGAAGCAATTTAATAGTTGATAGTCTTGCCTGGAGTGGGTGAGACAACTATTGCCTTGTTAGGATGACAGTTGTTTGCTTACATGATTGCCATTTAAATTTTTGGATTCTCCTCCTTTAAAGGTTCAGTTCACTGCAATTTTTGGATTCTCCTCATTCACATTCCTTGGTGCTAGAATTACTCAATGGCAAGAGCAAAAATCTGATGAATTTACGACTGTTCCTGTTCTTCTAAAGAATTCATAAGCTGTGGTATTTCCATATCATTCTGTTGATATTTATTGACATTCTATGTATATTATTAGTTCATGTGGTGTTGTTGCTGTAATTGGAGGGCATGGATTGGTGGTTTATCAACTGCAGAAATATTGCATTATACTAGGAAGAAAATTTGCACATTTAGCTACAAATTCACCATCAGGGTTTAGTATTACATTAGGATGAACACATTGAAGGCACATTTGGCTTTTGAAAAAATTGGTCAAACTGAAATGGATATAGAAGGATAATAATTTCAAATGATATTATATTTTTTGAAGGTGGAAATTTTTTTTTAAAAATCAAACCAAAACCAAAAGAAGCAAGTATTCAGTTGCTACACAGTATTACTCTCTCTCTCTCCTTGCAGACACAGAGCTGAGCTTGAAGAAGATGTCAAGAAGAAGAAGAATTTATGTTTCTTCCATTATTTTACCAAGAATAGCTTACAATAATTGGCTATTAGAAGGTACTTCGAAATCGAAATCTCCATCTCTACTTGTTAATCATGCCTCTTCTTTCTTATTTGTTCTGTTTTGTTCTCTCTCTGACACAACCAAAACCTACTTCTCCTTCTCAAGGAGGTGAACCTAAACCTAAAGCCTTACCCAAACAACCATGCAATTTGGGTTCCAATCATCTTCATTCTGCTTTAATTTCATTCAATTGCATGTTCCGAATGCGACCTTTACCCCCAATTTCTCAATTCAACAAAGCTTTAGGGCCTATTTTGAAATTGGGTCACTACACCACTGCTCTTTTTCTTATTCAGAACATGTTGCAACAGTTCCAAGGCATTCAGGTCAATATCTGCACCTTCAACATTGCTATTAACTGTTACCGCTGCCTTAATCGAGTTGATTTTGGGTTGTCTCTTTTGGGTACCCTCTTCAAACGCGGTTATGCACCTGATGTAGCTACCTTCACAACTAAGGGGCACAACTAAGGGTTCTAGTAGTGCTATATGCTACTATGATAAGATTCGGTTATATATAGCTTGCATGTATTAAGCTAACTACAGATTAAGTAGTTCTCATATGACCCTTGGGGTGATTTTAATAGTTTTCTGGTATATATCCTTTTGCTATTGGGGCTGTTGAGTCTAAAAGATATTGATATGGAACTGTGACATAGCTAGAGTGGAAATGAATTATCAAGGCACAAGTACAAAAAAAGTGGCTAGTGGCTGCTCAAGTGTAGGAGGCCAACCTGTGGGCTAGTTGTGGCGCCATGGTGGATTATAAACGATATGCACCTTATGATCTCCGTAATCCTGGTTCTTTTGCATCGCTTTCAATTTGAACTATGTTATTAGTTGTAGGTGTAGAACACCAGATCTCATTTCCAGTATGTTCTAGAGATGGAAAATAAATAAATAAATAACCCTTTAGATATTGTTTGAATGTCTAGTCAAAGAAAAATGTGATCTTTATTAGCTTTGCGCTAGGTTCCTGTATGTTTATTTATGATTGCAAATATCAGTCTTCTTTTTCATTCTCCTCTAGGATATTGGCATGTTTTCAATGCAAATGCTCACTTGATGCTACTTGAAATATTGATGTAGCTACTGCTGGAAATATATATATATATATATGTATTTTGTGCAGGTAAGGACAGGTGAAGTTGATGTTCTTGGGTTGATGTTGATAAAAGCTTCGTGGCAACGTCTTGCAACTGCTCCGGTTTGTAAAGAAATAGGTGAATAAGGTTGGATACAGACTTAATTGACTATCAATCAGAGGGTGTGGAAGTATCCTACCCTTATGAACACACATCATATAGAGCGACTTTGAAGGGCTTGTGAAATATACTTGGCAACAAACTCAGCATGAAGTTGAATTATCACAGTGAATTATCAAGACTCAATTATTATTGAAGTGGCTATGCAACTGCAAGAGCCCAACCTGTTGACAATTTCTTAAATTGTGGGTTGTAGTGGCAAAACACAAGGCTGCAGAGGCTATTTGTCGCGAAGTGCAGGGCTGACAATCTTTCTGGATAGATTTGTCAACTGACTGATGCCCTTGGGATGGAATGCCTTTGGCTGGTTAACTTGATGACCAACCACTGCCCCAGCTGAGTCCATCCTATGAGGCCAAGGGTGGGGGGGCATTGAGGTCTGTTACTTGGTAGCTGGCACAGGAATTTGCCCTTTTGCTATCTCCAGTGGTTACGTGTTTAGCACCCTTTTTCAGCACATCAACTATTTTTTTTTTATTTTATATATATATATATTTTTTAGTTTTTGAGAATTTCCACTGAAGTTTTATAAATAGCTAGATGTTGCTTAATAATTCATAACTTCCATTATGATGTTGCTGACTGCTTATTATCAATTAAAAAACACATTTCCCTCTTGTTTGTGATGAAAGAGGTAAAGGAGCTATACAATCATGATTGTGAATATTCGTTAAATTTGAGGCAAATGTGATCCATGATGCTGATTTCTGTACCTTCAGTTTCACAGTCCTTTATTGATGGATGTTGAGCTGATACCCAGCTGTTCAACTAAGCACTTCAGAATAATTCTACTTGTAAATATTTCAATGCTGTGTGCTAGTGATAACAGTTGTCTGGATCTCTTAATTACAAGCAACACATGGTTCTTGACATTGACTTTTGTGGTTCATGTATGCGAAAACTGTAGAATGGTACTGATCTCTTGTGACCCAGGAACAGAAAAGGAGAGCCCGCTTTCATAATGTAGGTATCGATGTTTTGGAACCGCTGCACCAGTGGTATATCCAATAGTGTAACCCATCCATCAACTAAGTTGTTGCATGGTTGATTTCAATGAAGTGGGAAACCATCTGTCTGCTAAGAAGCTGATTGGTATCTGTGAGTTTTTTGTACATCTGCATCCTTGTAATTTACACCAATTCTTCTTACTGGATGTGTGCAAAATTTTATCCGTTTATCTTCTTATATAACCAATAATAAAACTCAAAATATATATATATATATATGTATATTTCATCTATTTGTTTAAAATCTATTTTTTTGAGACTATATTAAGAGGTCTTTTTTTATAGTTTTATCCATTTATCTTCTTATAACATTTGTGGTCTTAATTATCACAAATGTCATAACTAAATTTTTTTAATCACAACTAAAAAACACAAGTCATAAGTAAACACTACATAAGTTATAATTAAAATAATAATCACATATTTAATGGTTTAATATTAAAAATACTAAACTAACCCTTCTATTAACGTCGTTAGTCACAAAGAGATTTGAATAGTTTTTTTTTAAAAAAAAAATCAGTTTAATTATCAAAAATCTCAAGACAATGAATGTAATTTACCCTAAAAAAATAAGCATTATTACCAAAACCACTATATCTAAACTAACGTCATCTCCAACGGTGCATCAAATTGTGCATCAGATTTGAAATTTGATGAAAAAATCACTTTTTCTCCTTTCAATGGTTTCATCAAACTGTTATCAAATTGAGAACTAAGCAAAAATTTCACCAAACTGAGAATACGCTGGGTCTTTCACCAAAACACTATTCATTACCGTTGTAGTTTCACTACCGGATGACGTACCGAATGACCAATTTTGCGCAAAATGTTGTACAGATTTTACACTGAGAAGTTGACCACTCGTTCAACCCCGGGATCGACCCCCCGGATGACCTTCAAGCTTGAAAATTCAATTACAAAATTGTACAAATTTTGCTCTTTCCGGTCGACCAGCCGGTCGTCCCCCCGGACGTCCGGTAAGTTTTGATGAAAGGTACAGTACATTGGAGTGATTGATATCAGATTGAGCCAAAATGCCTTTTTTTTACTCAAATTTGGTGAAAAATTTGTTCAACCGTTGGAGATGTTCTAACACGATTTTAAGATATTAGATCATCTCTAATCTTACATCAAATGTTTCATCAAATTTAAATTTGATGAAAAATTAGTTAAAATAGTATTCCAACCGTTCATCAAATCAACATCAAATGAAGGGAGAGTTTAATTTTTTGTCAAATTAAGGAAATTTTTGACATTTCGTCAAAATTTGTAATTGGTTGTTGGATCGAGCGTCCCCTAGACAATTGGGTTTTCTTTATCTAAACATAAAATTTTACTCATGGTTTGAATGTTCTCCCGAATAATTGAGCTTGTTACTTAAATATATTATTAAAATGCACCGTATCAAATTAAATTTTTTTATTAAATTTTTATTCAAATTTAATAATTACTACTAATCGGTTCGCAAAGCCATTTTAAAGTTGCCCCACCAGTCTGTACTGCCGTTTTCTCTGTTTCTCTCCACTCACACACACAGCTTGAAGAAGATGTCAAGAAGAAGAGTTTCTATTTCTTCCATTATTGGATGAAGAAAAAGAAGAAGAAGAATTGCTGATCATAATTGTCAGAAAGATACAATGTTTCCCTCTCTAATTAATCATCCCTTCTCATTCTTATTTGTTCTGTTTCGTTGTTCTCTCTCTACTACTACCTGAAACCCTAGTTCTCCGCCTGCTGATGCTGCTTTAATAACGAATCAACCTAAAACTTTACCAACATTCCGATGCTATGGTCTCCAAGACGCTGTAACTTCGTTCAATCGCATGATCCAAATGCGACCTTTGCTCCCCATTTCTCATTTCAACAAGGCTTTAGGTCCTCTTTTGAAAATGGGTCATTATGACATCGCTCGTCCTCTTAATGGGAAATTATTTTCTAGGCATTCAGGTCAATATCTACACCTTCGACATTGCTATTAACCGTTATTGCCGCCTGAATCAAGTCGATTTTGGGTTCTCTCTTTTGGGTACCCTCTTCAAACGGACCTGATGTAACTACCCTCAACACTCTGTTAAATGGAATTATTTTGGACTATAAAATCCCTGAAGCTGTAGAGTTATTTAAGAAATTAATAAGAATGAGAGAAATTGAACCCAATGTGATTATGTGTGGAACCATTGTTAATGGGCTTTACAGAACGGGGAACACTATCAGGGCTGTTAGATTGCTTAGGATAATAGAAGAGGGAAGTTGTAAACCTGACACCGTAGTGTATAATCATTAACAGTCTTTGCAAGGATAGAATGGTGAATGATGCTCTCAAACTCTCTTCCAAAATGGATGAAAGGGGTATGTTCCCAAATGTTGTCACTTATACTTCTTTGATTCGTGGCCTATGTAATTTTGGCCCGTGGAAGGAGGCTACCGGAATGTTTAGAGAAATGTTGGATAGTGGTATTGCTCCAGATGTTTGTACATATACTGTTTTGGTCGATGCATGTACCAAGGAAGGAATGATGAAAGAGGCACAAGGGGGTACTTGAAGTCATGATACAAAGAGGTGTGGATCCTGATGTAGTCACATACAGTAGTCTAATGGATGGATATTGTTTGCAAGGCCACATGGATGGATGAAGCAATGAGAGTGTTCAATACCATGGTGGACAAGGGCCTTCACCCTAACATTGTTAGTCACAATATTTTGATTAGTGGATATTGCAAGAAGATGAAGATAGATGAGGCCATGTGGAAGGCTCCAAAATAAATAGACATCTAAAGCCCTTATAATATCTTCACTCATGTGAAAACTCCTATTGTGATTTCTTTATGAGACATGCTTACATCAGAATCCCTTAATTATTACAAGATTTAATTACATACATTGAGCTTATAGCGTGAAACCATAGCATGCGGTACAAGAGGATAATACTTAAATTAATACAAGTTAATGCCTTAAAGACTACAAGTTTCCGAGGCCTTGCCCGGATTACAACAAAAGAGTTATAAACTCAAAACAAAAAGCCCTTGGCTTAAAAGAAAGCAAAACAATAACAATACGAGCATCAAGCTCCATGATCCTCCCAAGCCATTGTCTTGGCGGAGGCACTCCAAATCCACCTAAAATTGGTTTTCCACGTAGGTGAGCAATAAGCTCAGTATAGGTAATCTGCAGTGCTATGCTAGAGGGCCTGTTTCAATCAGGAAGATGTAGAGATGCTCAAGAACTTTTTAATGAGATGCAAGCTGTAGAAATAATTCCAAATTCGCAAACTTATAGTAGGTTATTGGATGGTTGTGCAAAAATGGGCATACTTCTAAAGCATTGTCATTATTCCACATGCTGGAAAGGAATGGTTTAGATCTTAATGTTGTTATGTATACAATATTCTCATTGATACATTCTGCAAAGATAAAAAACTTGATACTCAGAGGGCACTTTTTAGTAACCTTTCTTCCAAGGGATTACATCCTAATGTTAAAACATACACTATGATGATACAAGGTCTTTGTGAAGAATGCCTATTGCATGAAGCTAAAGAGTTGTTTGTTAAAATGGAACAGAGTGGCCGTTTGCCAGATGATGTCACGTACAACACTATTATCTGAGGATTTATTAGACAACACAAGTGCTATGAGGCATTAATACTCCTTGAGGAAATGGCTCAAAGGGGTTTTTCGGTAGATGCATCCAATTCTTCCTTGATCGTAGATATACTCCCAACTAAAGGACAAGATCCTGCTCTTCGAGAAGTGATAAAGAAGTTCATGCCAAAAGATAGTCATGGAATGCATGATATTGAGTAAATTTCCTAAGCTATGAAGGTAAAGCTGCACACATATTAAATTATATATTATCAACTGAAGCTCTTTTTTCTTTTTCTTTTTCTTTTTTTCTTTTTTATTTGGTTGTGTATTGACATGGGCTTATGCATCTCCATCAACTATTTTGGACTTGTTGCTACGTGACTTTGCAACGTGTTTTCATAATTTCTATTTATGTATATCGTGTGTATAATGGCTTCTAATTTTCTCTCTCTCTCTCTCTCTCTCTCTCTCTCTCTCTCACACACACACACACACACACACACACACACACAAATTTTTTGATTCCCCTCCTTTGAAAGTCTATATCGACACAGTACGAAGCAACCCCATTCACAAGAAGTGGTGCTGACATAATTCAGTGGCAAGAGCAAATACTTGTTGGATTGACAATTGTTCCTTTTATTCTAAGCTATTCAAAAATTATATATATGTTTTTATATTATTCTTTTGTTATTTATTAGTACACTATATATTCTTGTGTTGACTATAATGACTATCGGAAGTTCATGCATGGTTTGCTTCAATTGAAGATCATGTAGTGGTTTCATTTGAAGTAGTTTATATCTTTTGGTTCTTAAGTCTAGCACAATTATTTATATAATAAAGCACCCAGCTTTTTGAAAATGTACTACAATTTTGTCCTAGATATCAATTTGAATGGGTAGGATTAACACAATCTAATGGTCTAAAAATGTCCAAAAACGTCCAAAAAACAAATTGTATGTTAATGGTTGAGATTGTTTGCTTGGCATATATCTTACGGTGGAGGATACATTTTCTCCTTCCAACCCACCCCTTTCTGTTTAGCTCTTTCTCTCATTTGAATTTCAAATTTCAAACACACCTTCTCCCAGTCTCACTCTTTGCTTCTCTCACACACTTCCTCCTTCATTCTCTTTTATGCTTCAATAATCAAAAGATTTTGGATTAAACTCATTTGGTTCATCGCTTTCAAACCCTCCAATCTCTTACCCATTTCACTCTCTCTGATTGCTTTCAACAACCAACCACATGTCAACAACCACTTGAATCCACTGATTCAAAGTCCCAAATTTTCAATCTACCCTTCTAATCAACCACTACCAATCTCATCACACCCAAAACCCATCATTTTTCTTACCGGAGCACCACCTTGCTCCTCCACCACAAGCCAAAACGCACCACCATAGATTTCTTACAATTTTGTAGAATCCCTTGGTTCTTCAATTTGGATAATGGTCAAGACAGAGGTCACAAATTGAAGTCAAAAGTTTGAATTCAAGGTCATAGTTATGGATTTCTTCTGAATTAGTTTCTGATATTTAATTTTTCCTTCCTGTAGTTCAATAATTTTTGGGTTTTTGCTATCATTGTTTGTACTTTGCAGGTATAAAAACCCATCATTGTTTGATTCTTTTAGCTTAGGTCATAGAGGAGCAACATCCATAGAGTAAGCACACCTTTTGGTCATGCTATTTATTGATTCTTTTGCTCATTCTCCCTTGTTTTTGATTCCATTCACCTAGCTATGTTTAGTGGGTCCATGAGAATATCTTTGGCATATTTTTGTTAGATAGTGGATAATGACATATGTAGGGTTATTATTTTGGTTACTAAATCTTTGTTATTTGGTTAATGTTCAATTAAGGAATTTCACTCTTTCCTTTGTTACTCTCTCTCTCCTTTTTTTTTTCAAAGATATTGTTCATGGTACTTGAGGTCTACAACTAGATGGTGTTGATGGTACATGAAGTTTTTTCTAGAGCTATTGTGTCCATTGATGGCATTGATTGCTTTTTAGGTATTTTAAGTGCTTTCAGTCTTAATTATATTTTTGTGTGAGTTTTGGGATAATTCTATTAGATTGAGAATTTTGGGTATACTATCAAATTTCAAAGTATATCTCTCCATGTTTGATCAACATAAATCCTGTTTTAGTGTGTTTTTTGGGGTTTGCCATGTTGCTAGCAAGTTTTGGGTCTGCAAATTATCTTCTTGCTTTTTCTATTAGATTGCTATAAATTGTACATCAATTTTTTTGCTAATTACCAATGACCCGTACTAACGGCAAATTTTTTTGGGTTGAAGTCGGATAAATACTTTATGATTAAGCTTTTTCCTTTTCATTGTTATGAACATTATAGAGATCTCTCTGTTTTTAGTATGATTTTGCTTGTACATTTATGCATTTAATTTTTCTCATCTATATGTATATGTGCCATAAAGGTTTAAGGTTTATAATTTTTAATTTTTTAATAGTTCTTTAAAGAAAACCAATTATTTGTAATTTTTTGTATACTATTTCTAATAATTGAAGTGAGTTAATATGCCTTCATTGTTGTGAATAGAGATCCTTAATTTTTGGTAAATTGCAGTGGAAACAATGCTTCAATTTGATGCTTTACTATAGCTTACTATAGGAACCATTACCATTCAATAGCTAGGATTTAACTCAATGGGTTCAATCATGATGGAAAAAGGTCATAATGATCAACAACACTCAATTGAATAGGTCAAAATTTATGAAAACAGGAAGAAGCTTCCTAAAGTACTCTCAAATAAAAATCCTTTCTGTAGTATTTCATTAGTTTCAAAGTAGGGAGAAGCTACGTAAAAAGGTGCACATGGTATGTCTTTCATAACACACTATCACAAAATTTGCAACATAAATCATAAAATGACACAACTTTTCTCACCACAAAAGTATATCTTTCACTTTAGGGTGTACACCATAAATTCAATATGTGTAACTTTTACCACAAATTAACATAGCATAACTTTATTAAAAAAAAAAAAAAATCCTTACTCTCTTACGATGTGCCTTTTTAGTAGTACACTTAATAGAATTTCCCTTCAAGTTATTATTATTAATTTTTTTGAAAATGATTGTTTAAAAGATTGATGGTTGATTAAGATGAAAAAGTACTTCCAAAGGAAGAGAGTGGTAAGACTTCCAAAGGGTTTTTTTTCACTGGTTGCTATTGTTTGTTTGATGATTAATTTGTTTTAGGTAGAACATTGCAAGGTATCTTGCCTTTCCATCTTGCTGGAGTGGCAAGTGTGTTGGCTAATTTGCTATGAAGACTTTCCTTTCATATTTTTTAGTGAATCTAGTTGTATTGATTATATTTTTCATAATTTTTTTAGTTTGAAATTTGAAAAACAAAAATTGGATTTTAGATTTTTATTTTTATCTTTATATTTCAAGGTAGGGGTGTTAAGCGGATATTCCGATCTGCCCAAACCTACCGAACTGAACCGATCCGTCGCATTTTGGACGGATGCGTGATGACAAGCAGACGATTGCAGATTGATTTTTTCCAATTTGCCTAGTTTTGGACGGATGGCGGATTTGAGGTACTTTGGCCGCAACTAAACTGCCAAATCGCGAGCACCCTTAGTAATTTATAAGAATCTGTGTTTTCAATTTGTTTAGATATTTTGTTTGTGTTTTCAATTGAAAAAGAGTTTAGATATTCTGTAGTGTTTTCAATTTATTTTCAATTTGGAAATCGTTTTATTAAATGGCAAGTGTTGATATTTGATATTTCTGTGTGGAAAATACAAGGCTTAATTTTGTCATTTTTAAAAAAAAAATCAAATTAAATAGTTTTTGAATAAAAAAAAGTAATGAAAATGGTTTTCTTATATGTATTTATTATTGGTATTGGACAATTTACTTGATAATCTTTTGATTATGTTAAGTTGGATTGTTATCCAAAAAAAAATGTTGATAAGTAATTATATTATGTTCAAAATTTGTGAAGGTTTAAACTGCCAAACCGATTTGTATTCATCCGTCAATTCGCCAATCCGGCAGACGAATGGCGGATTGGAGATTCCTCGGCCGCAACCGAACCGTGAACACCCCTATTTTGAGTTGTGATTTGCTTATTTTAATGATGCTTCAATCTGTAGAGTATGAACATACATTGATGATGATGATGACGAATTGTGCATCTATTATGGTCGTCTATATTAGAATGATTAGCTCTGTGTGTCCATAAAAGTACCATGTCTTTTATTCATGTTGTTGTGATTTAGTACCAAAGCTAGCCTCAATTGTAGTTTTGTTTTGTTTGTTTTGTTTTTTTTTAAAATTTGGATTCCATTAAAAATTGTTCTTCAAAAACAATTTTGCTTTTGGAATTCCCTTGCTTTTACTTTCATGCCTTATAACTTGTAATTTTTTATTCTATTCTGAGGTTGATTTAAGAATGTTCTTTTTTGTTGTTTTTGTTGTCGTTTTGGATTACATTGGTTTGATTCATTCTGTCTTGCTATTCTATTGACTAAAAATAATTACAAATTTGTGATAAATTTTATAAATATTAATAATTAAAATCATAAAAATTTTCATCTGTGTAATTATTTTTTTTTTTAAATTACACTGCGGTGTAATTGCCCCTTTTTAAAAAGAGTTTCAACAACCTTCAAAATGTTTACATCGCAGCTTATTTTACTCCCAAGATGGTTCTTGAATAAAATTCTTATCAACTGGTATGGTTTTTGAAGCATTTTTATTTATTTTAATCTTTTAGCAATTAAAGTATTAGTATGATTTTTAACAATTAAAACATTAGTATGATTCAAGACTGCAAAGCACTTAATACTTCATAATATTAGTATTATTGTTAAACTTTTATTTGATGGTACATGTAGGTTAAGTTATGTCAAGTTTATATTGTTATGTTTCTAATTATGCCGAAAGCTCCTCGTGTTTGAATAACTGAATGCAACATTGTGGTGTTTTCTTAATTCTGACACTACTACATGCTTAGAAATGTAGTAATAGGCGTAATATCAATTTAGCCATGGACTACTAGATTTATTATGTCCATCAAAAACAAATAATTTAAATTTAGTGAGATGTCAAATTCATTCCTACATGTGGGATTTTTTTTTCATTTTTTTTTTGTTTGCATGTTTAGAATTTTTTCTTCCATTGAAAAGATGGATAAGTGAATATTGACTGACCCAAGGACACAACAGGATGGTGGATTTGATGGCCATGGATCTCATGGATTTTTTTATTGGTTTAAATGCGTTCGTAATTTCTAAGCTTATTTCTTTTGATGGGATAAGTGAGAAACGAGGAGATAATGTACTACTAATGATTGTGTAATACCTTAGATTTTAAATATTTGAACAATCTCATCACTGATAAGTTGTGATTGTAAATCTGATAGCAGTTCATTATTTACTTTGCCAGGGCTTTATATTGCTTTTCCTATTTAGTCCTACGATACTTCATTACAACTCGAGACAAATTGTTTTGAAGTTTGTTTTGCCTTTTAATTTTTGTTGCCAATGGTCTGTTTGGATTTTCTCAAGTATGACCTTTTTTTTTCATATGATAAAATTGATTTTTTTAACGGTTTTTTTTCTTTAGCCTTCTATGAGGAATCACATGTATTTTGATCACGAAAAAAGTGTGAATGTGATAATTGTTGGTATTTAGTTTGGTAATTGTAGGTAAATTGAGACACTAGTGCTTTTTATCAAGAAGAGTTATGTTGGAATTTTATTATGTTCAATTCCTCTTAATTCATAGTTATTGGTTTTCTTGTTTCTCATAAGTATTTTGATGTTATTTTTCCTGTTATGATTTCTTTTAGTTGATTTTTTAAAATGAATTCAAGCGTTTGAGTGATTTTGTCGCAGGTGATTGATCCGCATTAGAAACGTTAGGGATGTGTTGCTTTTCTCTGTGTGTTGATTGATACCAGTTGTTAGGGAAAATCCGAGATTCCCCACAAGTAAATCAATCAATGGGAATAAAAATTAATGCGAAAAATTAAATCAAAAACAACACAAGAATTTTTACGTGGTTCCCTCAATGTGAGGTACGTCCACGGGATCGAAATCCGATTCCACTATCAACTAAATAATTCCAAACGATTACAAACGAGACACTAATGGTCTCACAAAACCACCCTTAGGTGAATTCTAAATAATCACAAATAAACAAGAGGAAAGACCTCACCAAATAGATGAACCAAAATAATCACCACAGCAAACCTTCAAAGCAAATCCGAAGCAGAAGCCAGCCGAATAACCAGAGCAATAATTAATCACCAAATTGAACCACCAATTAGACTTCTGTGGGATGCTTGTTTACCAAACCGAAAAAGTAAGCACTATCTCACCAAGGAAGAATTTGCTGCCGCCACACCTTCTCTTCAAAATAAACAATATATATATATATATATTGAATCTTGGGTTTTAAAAGCAAACCTAATTGTATCTAAATTGGATTGGGTTTCCTCAAATATAATATATAAAAATATATTATACCTAAATCAAGTCAAATTAAAACTCTTTAACAAACTAATTGGGTCCCACACTCCAATAAGGAGGTATACCCAACATTGATGGTAGTTGGCTGTTTCATTCTAAATTGGATGATTAGTCTTCATCTTCTTTTAAATAAGCTAGGATGATTATTTTTTTTTACCAAAATATTCAGTTACCATTTGTTGAAGGGATTGAAATTTGCTAAGAAACTTGCAGCTTTGAATAACTCCAAACATACAAGGAAAAAGATTCGAATTAAAGAAAAAAAGGAAAAATGAAACAAACAATGTAACAAGAATAAAGTCTATATCTGGAAAATTGATTTCCTTCTCTTTATGTGCAGGTTAAGAAGAGAGAATAAATTTTAAGAAAAGCAAAGGTTGATGTCCTGATACACACAGTGAAAAGAAGCTGATTGCCAAGACATATCTACAAGAAAGCTTAGAAGCATTTTTAGGTACAAAGCTGTACAAGCAACTAAAGTCCAATGCTGACGGAGCTCAGATCAGTTTTACTTTCAGCAGGTGAGAAACAACATTTAACAACAGAATTCCATATCTGGGAAGCTTTACTTGTCTTGCTGTGGAATACCATAAAGTTGCACACAAATTTTCATGTAAATTTGAATTCCGAGTTGGCTCGTTTACATGGCTATTTAGGTTTCTAGAGCTTGTTAATACAATGGCTATTTGATGTCTACACTGTAATGTGGTGGTTAAGGGAGCCTATATTTGAATCTGTCTTTTGAGCCAGTCTTTTTTAATTAATTTCAAGACTACTATATATTATTCATCTTGTTCTTCATTGCTCTTAAACGATGTGTCATATGTACCATATGCAAGTTATGATCAAAATTAGCAATGGTTGTGAACTATTGTGGCATTAGACAATGGGCCATTGTGGTGGTGTTGGGCTACCAAACTATCAAATTAAAGTTGGTTAGAACGTCTCGTATTTTGTTATGTTTCCATTGTGGTAAATTATGTTACAATTGCAGTTAGGTTGGGGTTCACTTTGTTTTCTTGTAATGTTTATGCTGTTTGTCAGTAAGTCTGGGTCAATCATGTTTTCCTCCTTTTGGATTGAATGCCTAATAGAAGTGTTCTTTTCACCTTCGTTTTATAAAATGTTATTATTACCTTACTACTGAAAGAAAAATCATGATAATGAACTACTTACAATTGCCATGGCTAATTCTAATATCAGGCTCAAATAATTGGTTGAAATTCATCTACGACTTGATGATTATGCATTAACTTGAACCATGGGCACGGGTCATCGTGCAACGCACGACATCCCGTAACTAGTACATATATCTATCTATTTTGTTCAAGTAAGAATAGGTGAAACTGATGTTGATAAAAGCTTTATGGCAACGTCCTTTAACTGTTCTGTCTTGTAAAGAAGTAGAACAATTTTGGATGCTAAACTAATTGACCATCAATCAGAGGGTGTGTGGAGGTATCCTATCCTTTTGATCACACATCACCTGACGCAAGCTTTGAAGGGCTTGTGAAATATTCTCGGCAACAAATTCAGCATGAAGTTAAATTCCTAGGCAGACCAAATTTAGGCCTTTTGCATTTGCTTTGATTCTGTATGTTACTATTTTCCTTAGCATAAACAAGGTGTACTTGGTATTCTTAAAAGTCTTTGTACAACTGAAGTCTTTAACCAATCTGTTTACTCGGCATAGCATTGCATGTTTCTCTTTGTATATTGCTGTAGCAAATTATGATCTCAAATGCTTGCTGGAGATTCTCTCTTATATTTTTATGAGTGATGATTGTTGGAGTTATTGAACATTATATAATATTTTTTTTATGAATTTATTGTTAGTTTTATAATTAAATTGGCGATGGAAGCTTTTATGTCTTCTGGTGGAGGAAAATTTTAAAAAAAACTTTTAATTTTTATTTTTGGGAATGTAAGGTTGATGGAAGCAAATTGTTTGCCAAACTTATGTTGTGTTTGGATAATGGATTTAAACATTGATTTGGAAAGGAAAAGCGAAAATGTGATGGTGAAAAATTGTGAATGAAATATAAATTAAATTTTTATTTCATTTCTCATTTCCTTTTCAAATCTCGACAGAAATTTATGATGCAAATACAATACTTGAAAAAGTCAAGCTACAATACTTGTCATACATACCATATGTAGCTTATAATCAAAATTGGTATTCATTTTAAGGGGCTTTTCCCAAATTAAGCCAAATTAGCAACCTATTTCCCAAAGTAGGCCTAGTTTGGATGGAATTCCCAAACTAGGCTAAAACGTGGTTCACAATCACGCTTTCAACGTTTTTGAGGCTGTCACGCGGAAATTTCCTGAAATCGTAAAAGCGTGTTTCCAAACCACGTTTTTAATTAAGAAAGCGTGGTTACAAACTACGCTTTTAATTAATTTTTTTTTTATGAAAGCGTTGTTGTGAACCATGCTTTTAATTGAATTTTTTTATTTCTTCTGAAAACGTGGTTGTGAACCACGCTTTTAACTAAAAAAAATTTTCTTCTGAAAACATGGTTGTGAACCACGCTTTTACTGTTCATAAAAGAAAGCATGGATGATAACCACGCTTTTAACCAAAATCCGTTTTTAAGTGAAAGCGTGGTTCGTAACCACGCTTTTAAAACTTATATAAATATCCCCCAGCGCTGTCATTCGCAATCACGCTTTTTACACTTAGCTTTTTTCGACTTCACTCTCGCTCCCTGCTCTCTCTGCTCACTCTCTCTCTCTGTCCGTGGGTTGCTCTCACTCGTTGGTATGGCGTCTGTCTCTCTCTGTTGATCTACTTTTATGCGTTTATTGTATTTGTGAAAATGTGAATGTGGGTACAATGTGGGTATAATATGGGTAGAATAGGGTTCATGAATGTGAAAATATTGTGAAATCAGAAATCATAAATTAGGGTTAGGGTTTTGAATTGTGAAATCAGAAATTAGGATTAGGGTTTCAGAAATTAGGGTTTTGAATTGTGAAATCAGAAATTAGGGTTAGGTTTCAGACTTGGTAGTTATAAGAGAATGATAAAAGGCTGTGTGATTAAAAAGACATAAATGATAAAAAATGAAGTAAAAGAATATATATTTATATTGTTGTATAAATTTGATCCATGCAAATAGCTCAATAGATCTTCCATATAGATCCATGCATGTTATCTACCACTAAAATACACACTATGATCATTCACTCTGCTTAAAATCTTTGATGCTAGTATGGAAATTGCAAACCAACAAAAGACTTTGCAGGTAGGCCCTCAGTTATCTTGAATATTTTCATATTTTGAAGTTGCCAATATATGTAGGAGATTTGTCTTAGACATAAAAGAGGTAAATCCAAATGAAAAAAATTAAAATTAAATATCTTCCTTCCACATAGAGAATCAACAAGGTAAGGAGTTCCCATATGTGGTATACGGAAAGCCAACCCTTTGAAAAATTCTATTAATGAAAACTAGACTACCATTGGAACATTCAACAAACCATCTTAGAAATCTCAAAAAAGCTTCTACCTTTCTCCTACAAATGGCCTAAAGCATACAGTCAAGCAGCCCCAAACATTTAAATTAAATAACAAGATTTCAATATAAGATATGATCACATTTAGAAACCTATTTGAGATTTTGTGACCCAAAAATTGGAAGGTATCCATCCCTTCATACTCCAATTTATATTCCTCCAAAGCCTTGAAGGAGAAGGTGGTGAAGGCTTCAGTGCCCCCTCTTCAAAATTTAAAGATAGCATCAAGTTCAATTCATACAAGTGTTCCTCAGGTTTTCACATACATACAAATAACTTTGATTAAAATAACTTTGTATGTATATGGGGATATTATTGTATAAATTTGATTAAGGTGAAAATTTTACAAGAAAATATAATTCTAATTTTAAATAACTTTTATAATAAATATAATTCTAATCCTGTCTATATTTTTTGTATTGTGAATTGTGAATCCTGTCTATATTTTTTGAAATTAGGGTTTTGAATTTTGAATTGTGAATCCTATCTATATTTTTTGAATTGAAAATTTTATTTTTTGCTTGTTAATCCTGTCTATATAGTTAAATCTTCTTATTCTTTCGCTTATCTCTTAAGCTACATCATTAGGCCACTATAACTAGTACAAACAATTTTTTTGGGTTGTTTTAGGAAATATGTTAAAAGCTAATTTTTTGTTTTTTTTAAGAAAAAAAACTTTTTTTGGAAAAACGTGTAAAAAAAGTAGAGAAATGATTTGACCCAAAAAAAATTAGAAGTCAAAAAATGACTTTTAACCTCTATGTCAAAAGAGGCCTTTGAAGTCGTCCTCAAAAATGCTATTACCAAAACATTTTATATAAATTAAAAAATTTTGTTTAAAAATTATGTTTGAAAAAATTAAAAATTTTTATTTATAAAATGACTCATTCTCGATAATTTTTACCCACTTGAACTATCCAATTGACTTATTCCTTATGCGTCTGGATGATGTTTATTCAATTAAGCTTTATATTTTTATGATAGTCGGATGTCTGAATCAGTTTACGTATTTCTCGACTAATCTTAGAATTCACACCAAACGTCCCTTCCACGTAGATCGAACAAATCTCAAATAATACCTATAAACATGACCTCAAGAAATTGACAACACATAATGAGAGTTCAACTTGAGACCTAAAAGGAGCATACCTAATTTTTAACACATAATGAGAGCTCATTAATATTAATGAAACTCTAGTTTGACTCGGTTTGGCTTGATAATTTTTTTTAATGTTATTTATATTGTTTAAATAAAAATAAATGAGTCGAGCTTGACGAACCGAGCCAAGCCCTTAACAAGCTCAATCGAGCTTGTTCATGAAAAGTTTGGGTCATTTGCAGCCCTATTTGAAAGACTCATGATTGGGAATTTGGGAGAACTATTTCAAATATCACCCTACTTTACTAGAAATAATATAAAATTACAACTCATAATTATTAACTGTCAAATTTTTTATTTTTATCTTTTATAACTGAGTATCTAAGTCAATTTATACACACCTCGACTAAATTTAAAATTATAATATATGCATCAAAAGAGAGTCTTAAAACATTCTAATTAATAGTCCATAGAAATTTCCTAGGTAAGAAGAAAAGAAAAAAAAATGGCACTTTGATGGCTAAGCCTGTGTTTCATAATACCAAATAATTGCTACGGATGGCCCAATAGATTGACATGGATTAGTATCCAAAATTTACTACATAGATTTAACCACCAACATAAGCCCATAAGCCAAGGCACAAGCCTCTTTTGAGAACATGAAAAAAATTAATTTATTGGTTTATTTTGATTATATTATCTCTCTATTTTTTTTTGTATGTTTAAAATAAATAAAAAAAAGAGTAAATAAATTAAAAAAATTTCTTACTTTTCAAAACAAGCCAAAATGAGCTTTTTGTTTGAATTTCATAACAAAGCCTCTATGACCTCTAAAAAGTGGACGAGGGTTACCATTTCACATAGGAAATAACTTTGTCATTAAAGTCCCTAATGGCACAAGCTTGAGCAAATAAAAGTAACTTCTCTTTAATTGTCCATAAATCTCAAGAATTGGATCACCAGCTTTAAAAAATTAAGAACAATGTTTGAAACCTCTATTTGATATTGTCCAAATTAGTCGAGTTATTTCAACTCAATGAAAAAAATAATAATTTCATACAAAACTTACACTACGATTTAAGATTTTTGTATGACTTGTCCAATTTAGTCCAATCTCACTGAATAAAAACAATACTTGATAGAATGAAGTTGTTTTAAAATTATACTATAAAATTATATGAAAAAAAAAATAAAATAAGAATCTTCATAATGTCTTAAGATTCAAAATTAGTAATCCATGATGCTATTTATTAAATAAAAATACTAAAAAAATAGAAATTAAATGTGTGATATATTTGTCTACTTTATCAAAATACTAAAAAATAGATCAACATTTATCAAAAGAAAACAAAATAAGTGTTCTTTAAATTGCTCCCACTTACATGCATACGATTAAATCATTGCCTAAATTAAGGGTTGTGTAGAGTTATTATTTATTTATTTATTTATTTATTTGGAGTCAATGCCTTTTAGAAATTGATCATATTAAGGGAGGGAGGCCCATTGTTTTATTATGCTGATAAAAATATAAAATAAAATAATTCTATTATAATTCGAGTGTTATTGATTCAAATCATAGAAATAATGTCTCTAGATACTCAATAAGGCGCGTGCATATATCTGATCTTCCTCTAAACTCTGTCATGACTGTAATCTTTGGAATTGCCCCTTTACAAATCTTGTAAATCAAAATGGGTCACTAGCTAAAAATATTATAGTTTTGTTATAAACAAACAAAATTGATCATAAAATTGAATACAAATACATATATATGCATAAAATTTTATAGAGTTTGTTAGTATTATGAAAATTTTTATCCATCTATATACATTTTGTGTACAGTTCTATAACCATTTTTGTGTTCTTAGACTTATTCAAAATCTAAAGTTATTGTTTCTATGTGATTCAAAATTTCTTTTTGTTTCAAATTCAGTTAACATTTTTGTATAGGACATCTATACATGTGTGTACAAGCACGAAATAATTCTTCTTGTATGATCCTGTTGATCAAGTTTGCACTCCTCCAAACAACGTTGCTTTGCCACCTGAAAACACAAACGTGAGCTAACCGGCGGGTGTGTGCCGAAAACCCCTCCGATGCCTAAGTCAGCAACTAGACAATAGACAATAAGCTCTGTGTATTCTAGAGTAAGAATTGGGATACCTGTACATAGGTCTGGTCATGAGCTTTTATAGACTTTACTTTGGCATAATCCTAGTAGGATTCCAACTCTCCCTATGAGAGTCCTCCTAGGAATCACACACCCTACTCACTACCAACCAAGTGAGATGGTTTTGCACAATCCTAGTAGGACTCTACTCTCCTTAGCAGAGTCCTCCTAGGAGTCATACTCCTACTCACTACCAACCAAGTGAGATGGTTTGCACAGTCCCAGTAGGACTCTAACTCTCCTTAGCAGAGTCCTACTAAGAGTCTCGTCACTGCAAGCCAAGTGAGATGGCTGAACCCTTTTACCTCGGTTATACATTCTTGACCGAACTGCCTTATCTTGGTCCCCTGCCATTTGGACCGTGTGATCGAAAGCCGATCTATCGAATGCCACCCTGTTGAGCTATACACAGCTCGGCCCTCGCCACTGATGTTACCTCGGTTTGCTATAGAACTTTCTTTACTTCGGCTGTCATCTTTACCTCGGCTCTGTGCTCAACTAAGTAATAGATTAGAAGCATCGACCGAGCTATACCTAGCTCGGCCATCTGTCTTACCAAACACCTCAGCCAACCCTTGGGCCTAGTATTTAGGTAGCTCGGTTAACGCCCTTGCCCAGTTTGGTACTCAGATAAAAAGGGACCGAGCTACCCGTCGTCCATACTCCGGCCCTTATCTTGGCGCATTATGCGGCCCAGCTCCCGAAGAAGACTCTTCCTAGCTCGGCCCAATTTATTTACAAATTAACCTCTCAATTGCCCCTTAATTCCATCTGCGTAGCATGATTGGGATTATTTTTCCTGTAGCCGAGCTAAGAACGCCCCCACTCTGCCGGGCTAAAAAGTTTGTTCGGCCCCCAATAAGCCTTGTCAGTTGCTCAACATGTCCTTCCATTAATCTGGAATGACGTCATTCCCAGGATACATGGCGTACCCCCAAAATCCTCGTTCTCCTGTTACCACCGTCATGCCGAAAATTTGAATAGCCTTGCTTTTTTGCCTTCAACGTATATTTCCTTCGAGTTTGCAATCATATGGCGAGTCGTTCTTTCTGTGTCTCGCCAAGCAGACTAACTCGGTTTATACTAACCCTGCCAACCTGCTTTGGCCGAGATAACCATCTTGGTCCAGGAAAAAATTTGTTGGTCAAACCTGCCAACCTGCTTTGGCCGAGGTAACCATCATCCCGGCCAAAGAGTTCAAAAATTTGTTGATCAAACCTGCCAACCTACTTTGGCCGAGGTAACCATCATCCCGGTCAAAGAGTTCAAAAGTTTGTTGGTCAAACCTGCCAACCTGCTTTGGCCGAGGTAACCATCATCCCGGCCAAAGAGTTCTAAAAATTTTGTTGGTCATACCTGCCAACCTGCTTTGGCCAAGGTAACCATTATCTCGGCCAAAGAGTTTCAAAAATTTGTTGGTCAAACCCGCCAACCCTCTCCAACCTAGATTCTGATCTCGGCTGAAGAGAACAAAATGTTGGTTTTTCCAGCCAACCCTCTCCAGCCTAGATCCTGATCTCGGCTGAAGAGAACAAAATATTGGTTTTTCCAGCCAACCCTCTCCAGCACAGATCCTAATCTTTGCTGAAGAGAGCTCAAAGTCGGTTATTCCTGCCAACTTAGAGCGAAGTGTTTGGTTTTTCCAGCCAAACGTCCTGCAGCCTGGATCCTTATCCTCGGCTTAGGAGAGGTGTTGGTTTTTCCAGCCAACCTCTTCAGCCCAGATCTTAATCTTAGCTGAAGAGAGCTCAAAGTTGGTTATTCCGGCCAACTCTGAGTGAAGTGTTTGGTTTTTCCAGCCAAACGTCCTGCAGCCTGGATCC
The DNA here is from genome assembly GCF_055761805.1 of Camellia sinensis. Taxonomy (NCBI): domain Eukaryota; kingdom Viridiplantae; phylum Streptophyta; class Magnoliopsida; order Ericales; family Theaceae; genus Camellia; species Camellia sinensis. The sequence continues at coordinate 61,229,528 of NC_138970.1, forward strand.
TTATCCTCGGCTTAGGAGAGGTGTTGGTTTTTCCAGCCAACCTCTTCAGCCCAGATCTTAATCTTAGTTGAAGAGAGCTCAAAGTTGGTTATTCTGGCCAACTCTGAGCGAAGTGTTTGGTTTTTCCAACCAAACGTCCTGCAGCCTGGATCCTTATCCTCAGCTTAGGAGAAGTGTTGATTTTTCCAGCCAACCTCTTCAGCCTAGATCCTAATCCTAGCTGAAGAGAGCTCAAAGTTGGTTATTTTGGCCAACTCTGAGCAAAGTGTTTGATTTTTTCAGCCAAACGTCCTGCAGCCTGGATCCTTATCCTCGGCTTAGGAGAAGTGTTGGTTTTTCCAGCCAACCTCTTCAGCCCAGATCATAATCCTAGCTGAAGAGAGCTCAAAGTTGGTTATTCCGGCCAACTTTGATTTTATTTAGAAAGAGTTGGTCAATCCTACCAACCCACTTTGCCCCCTGTTGGGCAAAGATTTTTTACTTGGTTAGTCCTTCTTGTCAACTGTGCTAACTTTTGTCGAAGGTGTTCTGTTCGACATCGCTGTTTGTGCTGAACTCCGCCTTGGTGTTCGTTCTGAATCTGGTTACAAATGCCTCCGCTAGTTGCGCCCACGAAGCTATGCTACCTTCTGGCAACCTCTCAAACCACGTTAAACCCAGGTCACCAAGGCTGAGGGTAATGGTGCGTTCTCCATTGCCGGAACGAACAGTGAGCTCTGCAACCTTGCTAACGCTTTGTCTGCTGGTTCATAGGCAAGGCGTGGCTCTGGAATTCCAACCTCGACACTCCCATGTATTCTAGGAACCAATCGTTGTAGTGCGGAGACTCTGCGGGGGTCGCGAGCCTGAGTGTCTTTTCTCCTTCGAGCCTTTTTAGTCTTCATTCTCTCAGGCCTAGAGTAGCGTGTCCTGAAAGTCTTTGATTGTGTATCGCTCGACCTGAGGCTTCTACTTTCAGTTTGTGATAGTGTGACTTGTCTGTTACGATCTTCTGAGTGGCAAGAGTGTGTGTTGCCTTTGCGCCCATCTTTTGCTGCCACCCCTTTGCCTTTTATCTGGCTCTTCATAAACTCTATGTCAGTCGCCATTCTTCTTATTACTTCGTCTTGCTCCCTTACGCGATCTTCGAGAACCTGAGGATCCATCTTCCGTCTCTGTCTATGAGGGCTTTGAGAGCGGTATGGACTTAAGCCCCGTCTTTCTCTCGCTTTTCTTCGTGGATTCCTTCGCTGGGGATCTAATTCCGCCATGGGTGGGATATAAGGTAAACCTTCGCGCCTCCCACCCCCTTCCGATGTTTGCCCATCAATAGTAGATTGCAGCAAGTCTTCATTGTGCGCCATTGCTTCCAACTAGAGAGGAAAACTTGATCAAGAGGTTTTGCTCTTTGTGAAATTCCCACAGACAGCGCCAATTGTACGAGCACAAAATAATTCTTCTCGTATGATCCTGTTGATCAAGTTTGCACTCCTCCAAACAACGTTGCTTTGCCACCTGAAAACACAAACGTGAGCTAACCGGCGGGTGTGTGTCGGAAACCCCTCCGATGCCTAAGTCAGCAACTAGACAATAGACAATAAGCTCTGTGTATTCTAGAGTAAGAATTGGGATACCTGTACATAGGTCTGGGCATGAGCTTTTATAGACTTTACTTTGGCACAATCCTAGTAGGATTCCAACTCTCCCTATGAGAGTCCTCCTAGGAATCACACACCTTACTCACTACCAACCAAGTGAGATGGTTTTGCACAATCCTAGTAGAACTCTACTCTCCTTAGCAGAGTCCTCCTAGGAGTCATACTCCTACTCACTACCAACCAAGTGAGATGGTTTGCACAGTCCTAGTAGGACTCTAACTCTCCTTAGCAGAGTCCTACTAGGAGTCTCATCACTGCAAGCCAAGTGAGATGGCTGAACCCTTTTACCTCGGTTATACATTCTTGACCGAACTGCCTTATTATCTCGGTCCCCTGCCATTCGGACCATGTGATCGAAAGCCGATCTATCGAATGCCACCCTGCCGAGCTATACACAGCTCGACCCTCGCCATTGATGTTACCTCGGTTTGCTACAGAACTTTCTTTACTTTGGCTGTCATCTTTACCTCGGCTCTGTGCTCAACTAAGTAATGGAATAGAAGCATCGACCGAGCTATACCTAGCTCGGCCATCTATCTTACCAAACACCTTGGCCAACCCTTGGGCCTAGTATTTAGGTAGCTCGGTCAACGCCCTTGCCCAGTTTGGTACTCAGATAAAAAGGGACCGAGCTACCCGTCATCCATACTCCGACCCTTATCTCGGCGCATTACGCGGCCCCAGCTCCCGAAGAAGACTCTTCCTAGCTCAGCCCAATTTTTTTACAAATTACCCTCTCAATGTGTATGAATTCAAAAAGGATCATATGGACAAAGCATACCCAACCTCAAAAAGAAATGTTTTGATGTCGCATAGAGTGACTTAATCATATACAAAAGTTACCATATTATAAAATTAATTAGGGCTTTTTTAAAATAAATTAAATTAAATTAATGGTAGTGCTTGGATGGCTCTACTCGTTTGATGCATTTTAAGCATTTTAATAAATTTATATTATTACAAGGATGCTTAATCCAATGGGGAAGGCTATTACCCATCAAATTGACTATCTTATTAAAGATAATTGATGATTATTCCCAAGTTTCCATGTGAAGAGAAATAGACTATCTAGATGAGTAGTCTTACATGAAAGAAACTTTCCAAAAGTTATTTTTTGAGTGAAGTATTTTTACCAAAAGAAATGGAACCAGGTTTTCAAAATGTAACAGTGCATTTAGAGGGTGGCGATGGGTTATGGGGCAAGGGGGAGGGGAGGATGATTGTAGAGGTAGCGTGGGTTTTGATGACGTTAGGTTGTAGCAGGAAACAGGTAGGTTTCAATGGCGAAAGAGATGGGGAAGGAAAGAGAGTTTATCCACTGTGTGAGGTGCATGGTAATATTTAAATGGATGGTTAGGATAGTTTGTGATCTAGTATGGTCAAGTTTAAAAGTTGTTTTAGAAGAAGTTAAAAGAGTAAATAATATATTGCCACATGTATTTTAAAAAAAAAAAAAATTGTTAAACAAAGTAACTGAGATGGACATGAGTGTAGGTTGTGACACAGAATGAAGTTCAAAATTTAAATTGATGAAATTAAAACTTTCGAGTTTAAATTAAAAAATACGTAAAACTCTGGAGTTTTTTTTGTAATTTGTCCAATATTTTAAACATGTTTATGTTCATTTGTTGGCAAAAATGAAAATAAAAATATATTTAGTATACACTGTAATGTAAAATTTCATGCCACTAATATGTGTAATTTTAAGAACCAAATAATTTAATGCTAAATGGTATACCTTTTTAAAAATAAAATTTTGGTCTTGACAGGGTAGTAATTAATTACCAAATGTCTAATTTCATCCTTAAATAGTAGAGACAATTGGTGAAAAGTTTATTTCAAAGGGGTATAAAGTATTACATTCAAGGTAAAATCTTGTTTGGTAATAAGGACAAAGTGAAAATTGTTGACGATATTGAAAAAGTTGCCGGAAAAAATTATATTTGTTTTTATCACACACCATAGATTCGTCATTATATTTGTATCATAGAATAGCATAATACACTTTTAATAATTCTAATTTTTATCATAAAAAATTAGAAATCTCTTGTAAAATTTATCCAAAATTAATAAAAGATCTTCATAACAAAAACTTAGCTGAATTATGACATAATGTGATTAGTTATAACATATTGTGAGGTCAATTATGATATTATTTTGATTATGATGTAAGAGTTGTTTAGTTATTAAGTTTGTGAAAATATAATTTTCCCGTCCCCACCCTATTTTCTCATTGAAGTGATATTGGGGAAAATTACCATCTCTAATTAAGTTATGAGCTCTTACCATAAAAGTTCTTCAAGTGGACAAAAAAAGAGTTTTTTTTTGGGGTAGTATACCAGTTTTCTAACAAATGTAAAATATACCCAATTCATGTAGCTCAGAAGTAGGTGTAAATGTTATGAATTTATAATTTTATATTTAAATTTGTAGATAGTTTCTAATCAATCCTTAAGCAAATATTAAATGTGATAGTGATTGTATGGAGGGCGCGTTCCTTTTTTTTTTTTTTTTTTGCTTTTATTTTTAAATGTGACATCCTTCATTTATATAATAGAATACATTGCATATCTATTTGTGTCAAAATTATAATATGAAATTTAAATTTTAGTACAAGTCTGAATTGTTTATTTTTATATTTATTTTTTGTATGACAAAACACAAGATTTAATATATTATACATCTAACAATAACTCATCTAACAAAATAAATCTAAGTACAAAATATAAAATAAATCCTAAATGGAGAAAAAGAACCTTCACGCAGAAAAGATACGAGTCTCCACATAGGAAGTAAAAAAAACTCCACGTAGAGATGAAACCTCAGCCGTTGTTTTATATAAATAAAAATAAGTGAACAAAAATGAGAAAATAAACAATAATAAACAAATAGAGACAAAAATAAAAATGCGAGAAAATATAAATTGAAGTAATGTTTAGTTGTGTTGAAGTAATGTTTCACCTCTAGAGTTCCTTCTACCCTGGAAAATATAAATTGACAAAAATGAGAGGGCTGCTTTTTATATGAAAATATCACTTATGATATAAATGTCACTTATAGGAAAATATAAATTGTCTTTTGTAACGCCCTCAAAAATTAACCCATTATATATATATCAATGACATGCATTATTTAAAGAAAACACTTCAATAATTCATTATAACATCCATCAGAGTCTTACTAAACAAGAACATTACATGTAACATCAAATTAAATGCCCTAACGGCTTACATCTTTCCAAGCCAACACTTGGACACAAAAGTATGAGTTCTAACTCAAATATAAATAAAGCCCTAGGCTTGAGTGTTTACATATACTAACAATGAAAAACAAATAACAAAAAAAAAAAAAAATAGTCTTCAAAATCCAAGTCCTTCCAAGCTAAGTCCTTAGAGGTAGCTTATCACCTGAACCTGAAAATGATGTTCCCATAAAGGGTGAGCCACAGCCCAGTAGAAATATACTAAACCACATATAAGCAATGAATAAAGCATTAGCATTCGATAAATGGTTAACCAAGATAATCAATTACTTCATTTTACAGTCTCATGACACTATTGTCTAAGACACGTTTTACTTTCCAACTTTATCAACATGGCTTAGAACCTGGCCAAACTTACAACAGTGAATTATATATATCATATTCACATCCTTCCAATATTTACAAACAAATGAGACTCAAGCTCAAATCAAAACACTTCATACTTCCAGATTGATACACATTTTAGTGCTGTATCAACAAAACACTTCTATATAAATAAGCACACATAAAAGTGATGCTAATGGAGTCCATCCCCTATCTCTTCCCAAACAAAATCCGGTTTAGAGGTCCATCCCCTATCTTCCCCTAAACCGTGGAGTACATCCCCTATCTCCTCCCACACAAAACAATGTATGCAAATGCAATGCTCAATCAATACACGTATTTTCTGTATCAATGCAATAATCAAAATTAAGGACTTAATCAATGTGATTAGTTTCAGTTATCCCTAATCCACATGCAATGTCTACAACAAACACGACTATCCTCCACCGATAGCTCAAAACAGTTATTTCGAGACTGGAAATAAATATATCAACAATTCAATGGGTGAGTGATTTAAATTATCCAACTACACCTCTTAATCAATAAATTCCTCAATTTCATGAATTTAACCAAATTCCCCAATTTCCCTTAAATTAATTATACAAATTAATTAATTTAAACAACTAGGGTTTTTCCCAAAATTATCAAAGTAACCCCAATCTATCAAAATACCAAAACTTAGAACAAAACTTATAAAATAGAGTAGGAAATCCCTACCTTGAAGAAAAGAACTCGAATGGAGAAGATGATGAAAACCAAAGTGCTCCAAATCCAAGATTGTTCAGATTAAACGGAAGCCCTCGACCCACTCTATCTTTTTAACAAAGGACTTAAGGTAGAAATACACTCTAAGTAGATCAAACCTAAGAGAGAAGGTGTGTAGGGAGAGGGAGAAGACGGTTCTAGGGTTTTAAAATAAAAAAGGAGATGAAAAATCATCCAGAAAGTCGGATCTCGGATTTTTATACCAGTCGCCCCGCTCGAGCGTGGAAACCCCCGCTCGAGCTCCACTCACAGACTCCCGCTCGAGCGGCCAAACTCCCGCTCGAGCGGCGAATGCACACTCCCAGAAGTTTTTGCAGACGGGTCCCCGCTCGAGCTTCCAACTCCCCGCTCGAGCGTCACTCACGACTTTCCGCTCGAGCGTCCAATCCCCCGCTCGAGCGGCCAACAATACACAAGACATACTGGATGGGTGTATTCCCTGCTCGAGCGCCCAAACTCCCGCTCGAGCGGACAAGCCAAAATCTGGGCAACTAGACTTGGTTCCTAAGCTCAACCAACCTGCTCCAAATCTTCCCAACACAACCCAAGACTCAAAATAAGAAAATGATGAATGACAACAACAATTATACAATGACGGAATCTACAGAACCTAAGTCCGGATACAATAATCAAATGAGAAAAGACCGGGGTCGCTATATCTTTTGACTCCCACAACTTCCTTTCACCAAGTATCCGCCTAAACAAATTCAAATAACCAACACAAAAATAAAAGCAGCTGAATTTACAAAAATCAAATCAACACTGAAATATTACCAAAACAAAGAAGAAGAAACATGGAAAAAGAAAAATTTACATTTACTGTGCACAAGAGCATGATGTTAATCGTAATAAATAATGAAAAAATCAGAACACAAGAGCATGATGTTAATCTTTATGTGTTGTAAGCTTTTTTCTTAAAAAGCTAAAAAATCTAAAACATAATCATTTTTTTAACTCATAATTTAATTAAAAAATCAATAATGATTGTTGGATTACAATTGCTAATTACTTAAATAAAGTTCTTGCCTCACAAGTAATTGTAATTGAATGAGTTAAAATTCATATAATTATTTTAGAAGTAAAATCCGATATAAGTATATTGTTGATATTTTAATGTTTTTTGTTTCATTGAAGCAAGTATATGGAGACTGTTTCAATTATGTTCTACTAGGGGGGAAACATAATTCAGGATCTCGATGAAGGTGTGTCATATGATGCTGAGCCGAAAGGGATATATTGGGTGCAACTTGGCACCACGCTTAGCAATTTGGAGGAGATGTTCATGTCCAAGGTGGCAAGTTACGGGGAAAGTGTCCGATTGAACTTCAAATATAGATATCTTTATTGCCAGTGGCAAGCAATCAGCAAATACAAGATATTACAGATCAATGATGATGAGGCGTTGAACACCGTATTAAGCATCGTTGCAAGTTTCCAGCCACCAAATTGTTTGAAAGTGTACATTGATAAAGAGGTTGTACACAATGTCCCGAATATGACACAGATGGATTCTCGTCCGTTCACTACATTGCTAACACATGGGATTGACACGACAGCGTTTCAGTCTCCTATGCATGAATCAGATCAATGTTATGCAATGGGCTACACACAACAGACATTTGAGGGCCATGGTGTAGAATCAAGTTCACGTGGTGGATATGATTATGAATTTCACAATAACACAGAAGATGTGCCCACCTGCAGCCATCATACCACTCCAGTTGAAGTTGCTGGTAATATAGCTGAAACAGTGAACTATGTGTAGTTTGCTAACAATGACATGTACGGTCCTGATGTCGCCCTAGACGATGATGAGAATGAAATGTGTGATGAAGAAAATTTATTGGGCAGATCAGATGATGATGATGAAGAAGATGATGCTGACGCTCCCGTTGACCTTGAAAATGCCCCCATTCCACCTAGACTTGAAATCCCTTTCTATGAGAACATTCACATGGGTGGTGATTTTGGCATGAGTAGTCGTGATGTTGTTCCCTGTAATCGGATCTGGAACGCTGAAAATCCAGAGTTGGACAAAGGGATGGTTTTCGTTGATAAGAAGCAACTTGTACATGCTGTGAAATTGTACCATGTAACAAATAATCCAGAGTATAAAGTCGTAACCTCCGAGCGAGGCCTTTGGGTGTCTGCTTGTAAGCACGATCGCAGATGGTGGTTGCGTGCATCTCTTAGTAGGAAACATGGTCTTTTTGAAATAAAGCAGTACAGGGGTCCTCACCATTGTTTATACCCACGAATGAACATGGACCACACTAATATTAGCTCCAGTTACATTGCTTCTTATCTTTTGGGACAAGTTGTGGTGAGTATAAAAAATAAATGTTTACATATATATACATATTTGTTTGTTTATGGTGTTCACACCAAAATAATCCAACTCATATTTGATTGTTGTATGCAGAATGAACTTGATATGCCAATTAAGAATGTCATCGAAGATATCAAAAAGACCATGAACTATAGTATATCATACAAGAAGGCGTGGCATGCAAGGGCAAAGGCAATTAGAATGGTATTCGGGGATTGGGATGAATCATATAGGCAGTTGTCTAAATTCATGCATGCATTACAGACATCTAATCCTGGCACCATCGTTCAATGGAAGCATAGATATATCGGAGGTACAACCATTATGCCCGTCTTCCACTTTGTTTTCTGGTCTTTCAAACCCGTCATCGATGGCTTCAGATATTGTAGGACTATTATAACCATAGATGGTACATTCTTATACAGTAAATACACTGGTGTGTTGCTTGTAGCAACAATTGTCACTGCCAATGGCACAGTATTACTACTTGCATTCGCTGTTGTCGACAAGGAGAGTTTGAAGTCCTGGTCGTTCTTCATTTCAAATATCAAGAAACATATTGTCATGGATCGACAGGGAGTGACTTTGATATCTGATCGAGCTGAGAGTATTTTAGCTGCTGTGAGGCAGCATTAGCTGAATCCCTCGCTCCAATTTGTTAGATATCATCGGTACTGCCTTCAACATGTTTGTAGTAACTTTAACACAAAGTTCAAAAATAAGGAGCTGAAACAACTTCTATAGAAAGCAGGGAGTGCTCATCAACGACGAAAGTGTAATGCTTACTTAGAACAGATACAGGCTATTAACCAAGATGCCATCGATTGGGTCCACAAGATGAATCCTGTGGAGTGGGCCCTTGCGTATGACGGTGGATATCGGTGGGGGGTATTGACTAGCAATGATGTAGAGTGCTTCAACAGCGTCTTGAAAGAAGCAAGGAACTTACCTATCTCAGCTATGGTTGAATTTACATTTCGACGGCTCGTAAAATATTTTGATGAGATGGGAGCCCAAGCTGAAACAGATGTATGGAATGAGTTTCAATACCCTAGAGAGATGCAAAAAACTATCGAGGAGGGCATCGCAAGGGGAAATACTTTCTAATTGATATCGTATGACAAGTTAGTTTGTAACGCGAACTAAATTGTTCTTATTATGTTGTTAAGTTAATTACACCTAAAAACATGAACTTGATTAGTTTGTATCAATATTGTCTGATTGGCCCCGCCGCGTATTTGAGGTGCAAACATCTTTTCGCTATGGACGAGGTCGCAATACATAGATTGTGCTGATGAATCAACCCATGTGCAGTCGTGGGAAATATGAGATAAGACACTATCCATGTTCCCATATGCTCGCTGTAATGTCTGAATGCGGTGACAATCCATTCGAGTACGTGGATCCAGTATATAGGCTTCCTGTATACATGAGGGTTTGGGAAACTAAATTCAATCCAATACCGCATCAAGATTATTGGGATGATCCGCAGTGGACCTTAATGCCTAATGTACTTCGTCTACGAGAAGTAAAACAGGGTTGTACATCTATGTCTCGTATTCCGAATGAGATAGATATATCAAATAGGCGTTTAACCGCTCGTTGCAGTGAGTGCCAGCAAACAGGTCATGACAGGCGAACATGTCCGGCGTGACTTGGTCGATGAAGGCTATGTAATACTTACATATTGTAATAGATCATTTTTAAATTCTTTATTTGTAATAGATCATTTAATTCTGTATTTTTTAATTCTTTATTTGTAAACGGGTCGTACATTAAAATAGATCATTTTTTTATTTGTAATAGATCATTTCTAATTTTTAAGTCTTTATATATTGTAATTGTTTTATATTAAAAAAAAATTTACAACTAACATACTAAGCAAATAAATTAAACTAAATATGTATGCAAATACATTTAACTGTACCACATAGGCCTAAGTTTTTTACTGTGTACTTGATTGAAAATGTGTATTACAAAATTCTATACTTAATCAGATGGTTCTTCTACCATTTGAAAATTTAATATTTATGAATAAATTTAATATTTTCGAATGCTGCAACCATTGTTCACATTTACAATTTATGAATAAATTTATGTAATTTAAAAATTTTATAATTTATTCAAACTTCTAGCATTACAAAATCAATAATTAAGTTTTGTCAAATATTATAGCGATCCCGGGTTTACCCTTGTTGTACAGTGATCCGGACATGTGTCAGTGGATGTTGGTAGTTGTTTATTATCTTGTTTGTATCCTCTTTACTTTGTATATTGAGTTATAGGATGTGTTGGGCAGGTTTGTTACAGGTTGGTTGTGTTTGGGAGCCTAGTGCTGCTGCCCAGATTTTTGGACCTTCGCTCGAGCGAGGAGTTGGTCGCTCGAGCGAGAGTTGAGTTCGTGCCTGGTGGGTAGAGCCAGAGTGGCTTCGCTCGAGCGAGCGATTGCGTCTGGTTCTGGACCTGAGAGTTGCATTTCTTGGCTCGAGCGAGCTTTCTTCGCTCGAGCGGTCTGGTTTGTTCTTCGCTCGAGCGAGAGGTCTGTCGCTTGAGCGTGCTTCTGGTTGCAGACCTGAGGGTTTGAGTTGTTGGCTCGAGCGAGCATTCTTTCGCTCTAGTGCACTTCTGAGTTTTTGGCTCGAGCGAGAGTTTTCTGTGTCTGGTCGCTCGAGCGACAAAGTCTTCGCTCGAGCGAGCGTGTTTTATATCAGCGGACAGTAACGTTTTTGAATATCACTTTTTCACTTTCTTTTTTGATCAAACCCTAGATCCGAGACTCTCTCTCTCTAAACTTACACTCTCTCTAAGATTTGATCTCCCTAGAGTGTGAATCTAGCCTAGGGCCTTTGTTAAAAAGATAGAGGGTGTTGAGAGCTTTGATTTAATCTGAAAAAGTTTGGATTTGGAGCACGTTGATCTTCGAGTCTTCATCTCCTTTTTGGCTCAAACTTCGAGGTAGGGATATCCTACTCCTCTCTTTAGATTTTGTCTTTAAATTTTAGTATTTTGAGATGTTGGGGTTGGTTTGGTAATTTGGTGAAAGTTAGGGGCTTTTGTGCAATTTTACAAAAGTTGGGGTTTTATTCATAATAAACCTAGATGCTTGTTTGGCATAGAGAAATGGAATAAATGTTGAATCATTGATGAAAACGGGACCTAAGGGTTGAAATGTTAATTATGGATAATGACCTAATTACATTGTTTGATTAATTGGGATAATTAATTGTGAGAAATGAGGAAATGAAATGTTGATTGAACATCCATTGTGCATTTATTTTCTGTTTAGAGATAACTGCTTTAGGCTATCGGTGGAGGATAGTCGTGATTGTTGTAGACAATGCATGATGATTAGACAAACGGAAACTAATCAATGGAATGTGTCATGGAATTTGACGGTTGATAGAATACATTAATTATATGTATTGAGTGATTGTATATAGAACCAATGTGTTTGTATACGTTATGTGTAGAGGAGGAGATGGGGGATGTACTCCGCGGTTTAGGGGAAGATGGGGGATGTACCTCTAAACCGGATAGTGTTGGGAGAAGATAGGGAATGAACTCCGTAGATACAGCTCATATGCTTGTCTAGAGTAATGAAGATAGAGCTTATATGCTTATCTTTGTGAAGTGTGGATACAGCTTATATGCTTATCTATGAATGTGGGATATTGTTGTTATACATATCTGTTGGGAATGTGGATATAGCTTATATGCTTATCTGTGAATGTGGGATATAGTTTTATACATATCTGTTGAAATGATGATAGAGCTAACGTGCTTATCTGTTGAAAAAGGGAAAATGAAAAGTAACTTGGACTCATAAGTCGTATGACATAAATATGTGATTTATGTGAATGTATCAGTGTTGGCCATCTATCAATTGCTAATCTTTTAGTCATTGTTCATGGTTGGTTTAGTGTATTTCTACTGGGCTGTGGCTCACCCTATATGGGAATATCATTTTCAGGTACAGGTAGCATGCCACCTCCAAGGACATAGCTTGGGAGGCTAGAGGCGGACATACTTTTGTCGTTTTACTTTTTGATGTGTTACATGTAAATTCAAGCCAAGGGCTTAATGTGTATGAGTTAGTACTTTTTGTTTGTAACCAAGTGTTAACTTGGAAAGCTGTAAGCCTATAGGGCATTTGCTATTGTTGTTAACATGTAATACTTATGTAATGGAATTCTGATGTAATGGAAGAATGTGGAACTTTTACATATCAATGCATGTCTTATTTGATGGGTTAATGTTATTTATTTTGAGGGCGTTAGAACTTGGTATCAGAGCGTACCGGGTTCGAATACTTTGGGTACGTGGGAAGTGATTAGGATCACAATGGGTTTGTCTCGCTTGACAGAGACTTAGATGTAGTATCATATGCTATGTGCTTAATTGATAACATGCTTATGTGACTATGTGGGTATGGGATTTAATTTCTAGGATGTTGATTGGATCCTTGGGTTTCTGGGAGTCTTGTTGGAAAAGCACTTGATCAATGCTGTTTCTAACCGGAACTCTAGTAACGCCTCGGGACTATCATTATCCGGGAAATGAAATTCGTAAGTGCTTATGTGTTTATGTGCTTACGTGGAGTGAATTACAATTGTCCATGCACTAGGACGTGGGTGTTTAGTTTTGGCATATTTGTGAATGTGCTAATGTTCTGTGTTACCTTTATTAGGATGTCAGGGCGAAGAAGAGGTGCTAGGCGTGGTAGACCTGCGAGGCAGGAAGTACCGTTATCGGGTGAGATTCCGGCAGTGCAAGAGGGAGTTGGCCAGGCCAATGTGGCCGAGCCAGTGGGTCAGCAGGCCATGGGTGCCTTGGCCAGAGAGATAGCAGGAGCTTTGGGTATTCTTAGAGCTGGGAATCAGGCAGCTGAGGCAGGGCCTTCTTTCTTGAAGAGGGAGTTTTTCCGGTCTAATCCGGATGAGTTTATTGGGGATCCGAAGGAGCCACTGAAGGCTGATGAGTGGCTAGAGCAAATGAGTAAGACGTTCGAGATGCTTGGCATCGAGGACGGAGCACTGAAAGTGACCTTGGCATCCTTCCAACTGAAGGGAGATGTGGGTCAATGGTGGAAGTACGAGAAGGCTCGTGTTGGTGGTACTTGGGAGGCGTTTGTGAATGCTTTTCAGGAGAGGTTTTTGTCTGCAGCAGCTAGGGAGAAGCTGAGGGATCAGTTTAGCCGGCTTAAACAGCAGGGCTTGTCAGTGGCCGAGTTTGAGGCTACTTTTACCAGTTTGTCCAGGTTTGCACCTGAACTAGTGGCGTCTGAGGAACGCCGTTGCTATGAGTTTGAGGGAAGTTGAGGCGGGGCCTCAAGTTGAGAATTGGTGGGTCTTACATTCGAGAGTATAGACACCTGGTAGATGCTGCTGCTCATATGGAAATTATGATGCAGGAAGAGGAGGAAGAACAGAGGGGCTCCAAGAGGAGCCAGGATGGTCAGGGTGATGGCAGGAGGCAGAGGGGTTATAACCCTCAGCAATCTCAGGGAGCAGTTTCAAGATCGACCTTTCCAGTGCCGAGTGCAGGCTTGGGGAGAGGCAATCAGGGGGAGTTTGCTTGTTACAAGTGTGGCCAGCTAGGTCACAAGGTTTCTGTTTGCCCGCAAAAGGGTGGGGATCAGAGAGCTGCTTCTTCTTCAGCTAGACTGCAGAGTCAGAGTTTGGGCAGGGGGCAGCCCTTGTCTTGTTATCAGTGTGGACAGCCTGGGCACCTGAAGAGGTTTTGCCCACAGTTGAGTGCCACTTTGGGAGCGTCTGGTTCTAGGCAGACGCATGGTTTTCAGCCAGCTCAGTCTGTGCAGGCCTCGAGGGCCAATCCGGGAGCTTCGTCATCCCAGTCTGTGCAGTAGTCTTTTGCTCCGAGGGGTGAGCAGGTAGACCAGGGGCCTACGGGGCGCGTGTATGCTGTTACCGCGCAGGATTTAGTACCGGTTCCATCGGTAGTGAGAGGTACTTTTCTGTTTTGCAACTCGGTTGCTAATGTGTTGATAGACACGGGTGCATCTCATTCTTTTGTATCTGCTGCATTTACATCTGTTTTGGAATTGGAGTTAGCACAGTTAGCATCTCCTATTTGTGTGGTATCACCTTTGGGTGGTGAGTTGATCCTGAAACAGGATGTTAGAGGTTGTGATATAGAGGTCGCCGACTATAGGCTTCCTTTTCCGTTTGTTGTCATGCCCATGAAGGGTTTTGATATTATTTTGGGTATGGACTGGCTATCGTCATACCGGGCTGTTATCGATTGCTACCGCCAGAGGGTCACGTTATGTACCTTGAGCGGGGAGTGGTTCCATTTCTTGGGAGACCGGGTTGGTAGTGTTTTGCCACCGGGGTATGATTCGCGAGGGCGAAGTGAGCTTAGTAGTCTACTTGCTAGCTTTGAGAGTGGTGAGGGTGGTGAGACCCAGCTTGTGTTGCCGAGGGTGGTTTGTGAGTATTCGGATGTCTTTCCCAAAGATCTTGTTAGTTTGCCACCTCATTGAGAGATAGAGTTCTCTATTGATTTAGTGCCCGGCACAGCGCCGATTTTTATGGCACCTTACCGTTTTGCTCCAGCAGAGTTGGTTGAGTTGAAAGTTCAGCTCCAGGAATTGCTAGATAAGGGCTTTGTTCGCCCTAGTGTTTCGCCGTGGGGAGCACCAGCCCTCTTTGTTAAAAAGAAAGATGGTGCCTTGAGATTGTGTATTGACTACCGGAAGTTGAATCGGGCTACGGTTAAGAATAAGTACCCTATGCCCCGTATAGATGATTTGTTTGACCAGTTGAAGGGTTCCCGTTGTTTCTCTAAGATAGACTTGAGATCGGGTTACCACCAGTTGAGGGTCAGGGAGGAGGATATTCCTAAGACGGCATTCCGTACGCGGTATGGCCATTACGAGTTTCTGGTGATGCCATTCGGGCTTACCAATGCACCGGCAGTCTTTATGGACTTGATGAACCGGATCTTCCGGGAATTCTTGGATCGGTTTGTAGTTGTTTTTGTGGACGACATCTTTATCTATTCGCCTTCTGAGGAGGAGCACGAGGAACACTTGAGAGTGGTGCTTGAGTTGCTTAGAGCCCATAGGCTGTATGCCAAGTTTGGAAAGTGTGAGTTCTGGCTGAGGGAAGTCAAATTCTTAGGCCATGTGGTATCCAGGGAAGGGGTGTCTGTTGATACATCCAAGGTTGAGGCAGTGCAAGATTGGGCACAGCCTAAGAGTGTGTTTGAGATCCGCAGTTTTCTGGGATTAGCTGGGTATTACCGTCGGTTTGTGAAAGATTTCTCCAGGTTAGCGTCACCGTTGACTAGACTGACTCGGAAGGGAGTCAAGTTTGTGTGGAGTGAGACTTGTGAAAAGTCGTTCCAAGAGCTGAAAGTTAGATTGACCACCGCTCCGGTGTTGATTATTCCGGAGAGAGGGTTGGGTTATGCGGTTTATTGTGATGCCTCACGAGAGGGTTTGGGTTGTGTGTTGATGCAAGAGGGGAAAGTGGTAGCTTATGGCTCACGTCAGTTGAAAATACACGAGAAGAATTACCCCACACACGACCTAGAGTTAGCAGCAGTGATCTTTGCCTTGAAAATTTGGAGGCACTACCTTTATGGTGAGAGGTTCGAGGTATTCTCGGATCACAAGAGTTTGAAGTATCTGTTTACACAGAGAGACTTGAATCAGAGGCAGAGGAGATGGATGGAGTTCATCGAGGATTATGATTTTGAGTTGCACTATCATCCGGGAAAGGCCAATGTTGTGGCCGATGCCCTTAGGAGGAAATCCATTAGTGATGTAGCTAGTATAGCCATCCGGGAATGGGAGATGTTGGGAGCACTTGGTGAGTTTGATTTGCTACTGGGCGAATCTGTTGAGGCTGCGGCCTTGTTTTCTGTTGTTGCGTAGCCTACACTTGTGACTAGAGTGCTAGAGGCACAGAGAGGCGGCCTTGAGGTACAATCCCTCCGAGAGAAGATCTCCGGTGGGACAGTTGAGAAGGGTTTGACGGTGTATCCCGACCTGACTGTGAGATACCGAGACCGTTTGTTTGTACCGGAGTCTTGCCATGAGGAAGTACTCCGAGAGTTTCATCATTCGCGCCTTGCGGTGCATCCGAGAGGTACTAAGATGTATCAGGATTTGGGTCGCCAGTTTTGGTGGCGGGGTATGAAGAGAGATGTGGCTGTTTCCGTATCGAAGTGCCTTACTTGCCAGCAAGTGAAGGCCGAGCATCAGAGGCTAGCGGGTTTGTTGCAACCCTTGCCTATTGCCGAGTGGAAGTGGGAGCATGTCACTATGGACTTCGTTGTAGGTCTTCCGAGGACTCAGCGGGGTAGTGATGCTATTTGGGTGGTTGTAGACCGGTTGACTAAGTCGGCGCACTTTATTCCTATGCGCGTGAGAGATTCGGTAGATCATCTTGCCGACTTGTATATTCGGGACATAGTGAGGTTGCACGGGGTCCCAGTGACGATCGTCTCAGATAGAGATCCTCGTTTTACTGCTAGGTTGTGGCAGAGCTTGCAGAGTGCCTTGGGCACTAAGTTGACCTTTAGTACGGCCTATCATCCTCAGACTGACGGGCAGTCCGAGCGTACTATTCAGATCCTCGAGGATATGCTTCGGGGTTGTGTCCTGGACTTCAGTGGGACGTGGGAGAGGCACTTACCCTTGGTAGAGTTTGCCTACAACAACAGTTTTCAGTCTAGCATCGGTATGGCACCGTTTGAGGCTTTGTATGGCCGACCGTGTAGGTCTCCAGTTTGTTGGGCCGAGGTGGGTGATGCACCTTTGTTGGGTCCGGAGTTGGTTAGGGAGACGACGGAGAAAGTTGAGCTTATCCGTAGGAGGCTTGTTACAGCCCAGAGTCGACAAAAGAGTTATGCCGACCGTAGGAGGAGACCTTTGGTGTTTGAGGTAGGTGATCATGTCTTTCTGAAGATATCACCTAGGCGAGGCTTGATGAGATTTGGGAAGAGTGGGAAGTTATCCCCTCGGTTTATTGGTCCTTTTGAGATCCTTGAGAGGATTGGCGAGGTTGCTTATCGGTTAGCCTTACCGCCGCAGTTGTCCGGAGTGCATGACGTGTTTCATGTGAGTATGCTTCGGAAGTATGAGCCAGATCCATCACATGTGTTGGATTGGACCGATTTAGAGGTAGATGAGGATGCCTCGTATAAGGAGAGACCGGTTCGGGTCTTGGATAGGCGGGATCAAGTTCTGCGTGGCAAGACCATTCCTTTGGTGAAAGTCTTGTGGAAACATCACGGAGTGGAGGAAGCCACTTGGGAACGTGAGTTGGAAGTCCGCGAAAAATATTCGGACTTGTTTGTTGATATGTAGTCTTGTATTTAAATTTTGAACTATTGTTGAACTTAAGAGCTTTTATATATGTCTTAAGTTGTGAAACATTGAAAATGTTTTGGTTTATTAGAAGTATGTTTTGGAACTTGCCTCATATGGAAGTTGAATGTAACATTATATATGTTGAATATGCTGTTGAAATTGGAAAGGAAATGCGTAATGTTGATGCATGTTGAAAGTACATATGTTGTTTACATATTGTGAAATGCCCCTTGTTAAAGGGATGGGATGACCGGTAATGGGTCGAATTGTTGAATGTTAAAATGTAACATTGTTTAAAATGAAGAAAAACTTGTTTTTTTTGAAAACTTGTGCTTAATTTCGGGGACGAAATTCTTTAAGGGGGGGAGGTTATAGCGATCCCGGGTTTACCCTTGTTGTACAGTGATCCGGACATGTGTCCGTGGATGTTGGTAGTTGTTTATTATCTTGTTTGCATCCTCTTTACTTTGTATATTGAGTTATAGGATGTGTTGGGCAGGTTTGTTACAGGTTGGTTGTGTTTGGGAGCCTAGTGCTGCTGCCCAGATTTTTGGACCTTCGCTCGAGCGAGGAGTTGGTCGCTCGAGCGAGAGTTGAGTTCGTGCCTGGTGGGTCGAGCCAGAGTGGCTTAGCTCGAGCGAGCGATTGCGTCTGGTTCTGGACCTGAGAGTTGCATTTCTTGGCTCGAGCGAGCTTTCTTCGCTCGAGCGGTCTGGTTTGTTCTTCGCTCGAGCGAGAGGTCTGTCGCTCGAGCGTGCTTCTGGTTGCAGACCTGAGGGTTTGAGTTGTTGGCTCGAGCAAGCATTCTTTCGCTCTAGTGCACTTCTGAGTTTTTGGCTCGAGCGAAAGTTTTCTGTATCTGGTCGCTCGAGCGACAAAGTCTTCGCTCGAGCGAGCGTGTTTTATATCAGCGGACAGTAGCGTATTTGAATATCACTTTTTCACTTTCTTTTTTGATCAAACCCTAGATCCGAGACTCTCTCTCTCTAAACTTACACTCTCTCTAAGATTTGATCTCCCTAGAGTGTGAATCTAGCCTAGGGCCTTTGTTAAAAAGATAGAGGGTGTTGAGAGCTTTGATTTAATCTGAAAAAGTTTGGATTTGGAGCACGTTGATCTTCGAGTCTTCATCTCCTTTTTGGCTCAAACTTCGAGGTAGGGATATCCTACTCCTCTCTTTGGATTTTGTCTTTAAATTTTAGTATTTTGAGATGTTGGGGTTGGTTTGGTAATTTGGTGAAAGTTAGGGGCTTTTGTACAATTTTACAAAAGTTGGGGTTTTATTCATAATAAACCTAGATGCTTGTTTGGCATAGAGAAATGGAATAAATGTTGAATCATTGATGAAAACGGGACCTAAGGGTTGAAATGTTAATTATGGATAATGACCTAATTACATTGTTTGATTAATTGAGATAATTAATTGTGAGAAATAAGGAAATGAAATGTTGATTGAACATCCATTGTGCATTTATTTTCTGTTTAGAGATAACTGCTTTAGGCTATCGGTGGAGGATAGTCGTGATTGTTGTAGACAATGCATGATGATTAGGCAAACGGAAACTAATCAATGGAATGTGTCATGGAATTTGACGGTTGATAGAATACATTAATTATATGTATTGAGTGATTGTATATAGAACCAATGTGTTTGTATACGTTATGTGTAGAGGAGGAGATGGGGGATGTACCTCTAAACCGGATAGTGTTGGGAGAAGATAGGGGATGAACTCCGTAGATACAGCTCATATGCTTGTCTAGAGTAGTGAAGATTGAGCTTATATGCTTATCTTTGTGAAGTGTGGATTCAGCTTATATGCTTATCTGTGAATGTGGGATATTGTTGTTATACATATCTGTTAGGAATGTGGATATAGCTTATATGCTTATCTGTGAATGTGGGATATAGTTTTATACATATCTGTTGAAATGATGATAGAGCTAGCATGCTTATCTGTTGAAAAAGGGAAAATGAAAAGTAACTTGGACTCATAAGTCGTATGACATAAATATGTGATTTATGTGAATGTATCAGTGTTGGCCATCTATCAATTGCTAATCTTTTAGTCATTGTTCATGGTTGGTTTAGTGTATTTCTACTGGGCTGTGGCTCACCCTATATGGGAATATCATTTTCAGGTACAGGTAGCATGCCACCTCCAAGGACATAGCTTGGGAGGCTAGAGGCGGACATACTTTTGTCGTTTTACTTTTTGATGTGTTACATGTAAATTCAAGCCAAGGGCTTAATGTGTATGAGTTAGTACTTTTTTTTTGTAACCAAGTGTTAACTTGGAAAGCTGTAAGCCCATAGGGCATTTGCTTTTGTTGTTAACATGTAATACTTATGTAATGGAATTCTGATGTAATGGAAGAATGTGGAACTTTTACATATCAATGCATGTCTTATTTGATGGGTTAATGTTATTTATTTTGAGGGCGTTACAAATATGCCCTAAATGTAATCATCAACCTATTATTGGAAAAAAAAATTCTCATTCAATTTTTTGGCAAATATTTATGTAGGAAAACTATCCACATGTTACTACACTATGTTCATGGTCATTATTAAGCTTATGTAACTGAGGCCCTAAAATTATTTTTGAAAAGATTTCTATATTAGTTATAGCATACATAACGGTAGGTTCTGTTGAATTTTTATCATATTTAATGACATATAATTTTAAATCTTAAAGTACAAATATATATATATATATATATTTAAAAATAATAAATTATGGAATTATTAGAGTTTTTTTTTTTATGATTATAATTAGATTTTAGTGAATCGCTTCCATGTTAGTGGCACAAAAATTTATAATTTTAAAATAACAGAGCACATTTTTTTTTTGAAGCCGTCATGTGTGGAATTAATTAGAGATTAATTGTTATAGTTAAATTACAGTTAACCAATAGAGGTTTTTGAAATAAAAATCAATTACATTTTAGTGAATTGCTTCCATATATAGTATCATACAAATTTAAATTTTGAAATAGCTGAGTATGCTTTTCTTTTACAAATTGTAATTTATGGAATAATTACAATTTTTCTGTTACGATTAAATGAAATTTTTATTTGTTATGCTCTAGTATTTCACTTGTACAGGCTTCATAGCACATGTACCTGAGGAGGTCCCACTTTTCAGTCAGCCACATCGGGCTGACAGTATATGGGAGCGTCCGGTATGTATAGCGATCCCGGTATTCCCTGTTGTTGTATATCTATAATCTGGACTCAGTTCCGTAGATTCGTTGTTGTCTTATCCTCATTTCTATCCCTTACTCTTTGTTTTAGAGTTTTGGGTTGTGTTGGGCAAGTTGGGAATTAGTTGGTTGTGTTTTAAAGCTTTGAAAATTTTGCCCAGGTTTTGGTCTCTCCGCTCGAGCTGCGGTTTTACGCTCGAGCGGGCTTTTGTTGCTGCCTTTCCGCTCGAGCGGCAGTTTGGACGCTCGAGCGTGATCCTTTGTTTTTTGTCCATACGCTCGAGTGGGGAGTTTTACGCTCGAGCGGAGAGTAGACTACAAAACTTCTGGAAGTGTGCAATCAGCGCTCGAGCGGCTCTTTTCACGCTCGAGCGTGAGTCTGTGTCTTACGCTCGAGCGGGGTTTTCTACGCTCGAGCGGAGAGTCGACTACATCAGTCCGTGATTTCACTTTTTGGATCACTTTTTGACCTACTTTTCCTCTCTTAACTTTTAAAAACCGCCCCTTGAGAGTTTCTCTCTCTACTCTTACCTTCTCTCTAAGTTTTGATCTATTCCCGGTGGTCTTCTACCCTAGTTCCTTTGGAAGAAAGGTAGAGCTTCGCGAGAGCTTTGTTTTAATCTGAGAAACATGGGATTTGGAGCACATGGGTCTTTGGTCTTCATCTCCGTCTTCTCTATTCGAGGTAGGGATTCTCCTTGTTCTTTTTCAATACTTCGTCTATAGATAGACATGTGGTAATTTTGTATTGCATAAAAATCATATCCATGTTGGATTTGTTTGAAATCATGGGAAGGAACCTAGGGTTGGGTATTTGAAAATGGTTATGTTATCATTGAGAGTTGTTTTGGGCTAATTGGAGTGTAAATTAGCATGTTGTAGTTGATAAAGGAAAAAGGCCTAAATCATATTTTGATTGATAAATTAAAATGGAGAATAATGAACCTAAATTGTAACTCTCTATTGTTGATGTGAGTGGGTGAAGGTGTTAATGCCTAAGGGGTTAACTTTGGCTTTGAAATGGGTTTGAAATGTATGTAGTGTACTAATGTGAGTTATGGCTTCCTTATTGGTAGAAATTGGTTTTTGTAAAATAAAAGGGATGGGTTTGGTTTTGTGACAACTAAAGAGACGGAGTTGGTTTTGTTAAAACAAATAGGGAAGTGGAACTTGTTTTGTGAAATGGAAAAAGTGTTTTGAAATACGTATGAAAATTGGATTATTGTTTCATGAGTGTTGAAGACACACATGTGTGGAATTGTATCTTGAACTACCATGTTAATGTTGTTGTCGGGTTTGTGGTCTTATAGTAATTGAGTCTTTAATAGGTGTACTAAATATTTGCATCTAGAGGTTTTATCCTTGGTCATCGGTGGAGGATGACGTGGTTGTGTTGAATTGCTGTGTATGTAATACACCATTGTTGATTGAACATTATATGTAATGAAATGCTGAATTACATTATATTTGTATACTGGTTTGGGAGATGAGAGGGGTTGTACTCCAGTGTGTGTGAGAAGATAGGGGATGGACTCCACACACTTATGTGTTCAGCGCTTATAATCAAAGGTATCATACCCTTCCAGCTAGTGCCTGGAGAACTGACGCGCTGATAATCTAAGGTACCATACCCTTCCAGCTAGCGCCTGGTAAACTGGTAGATTGTGGTGAGAAGTGTATCTTTGGCTTACTACGCATATAGCTAGTAGTGCAGTGTTGTTTTGTTATTGTTTCAGTGTATCTGGAAACATTGTGGATTGTATTTGTTACAGTGTTGGAGGGACGAGTTGACTCATTGATTGATTTTATGTATGTAGTTGAGTTGTTATTTTTTTTTATAGAGGTGTGCATGGATAATTATGATATAATTGGAATTGCATTGAAATGCCAAATATGTTTTGAAAAGGCACATCTGTTGTATGTGTGGCAAATGAAAGAGTAATGGGCTTAGTGAATCTATGTTTCTAAGTAGTTGTTAATGTTATAAAAGATTGGGAACGGGGGTTAATGAAAGGAAAAAGGGAGGATAAATCGCTTATAGCGGTGAATTAAATGATTGTTTTCAAGAAAAGTTCATATATATATTTATATATGTATATTTTGTATAAACTGTCACATTATTATTCTAGTATGAGAATGGGTGTTCATGATCATAGCTATCTGTAATGTTGTTATTGTTAAGGAGCATGTTGAGTTCCCTACTGGACCATATGTTCATCCCACGTTGTTGAATCTTTTTCAGGTGTTTAGCAGGGTGTGCTACAAGATTTGGATCTTCTTATATGTTGGCCACGGGGCCTTAGTTATGTTGGCGGAATGCCATTGTTGTAAAGGGTTACACCCTTCCTCTTGTACTTTTAATGATGTAAGCCCAAGGGCAATTTATTAAGTTAGTTCATGTAATGTTTACTTTGCATACGAATGAGAGTATTGTTAATCATTTCTACGGATTGAATGTATGAGTTTATTTCCGCATGTTATCTCTGAAATTGGATTAAGTTAAAGAATTTGGTAATGACTCCGAGTAATAAAAAGTGGGGCGTGACAGTATGTAATAACGTTTGTTGGACTTTACGCTTACAATTAAAATACCCTGCATTTTGTTTTATATTACATGATAATGCTATTATTTAAACTAGTCATTCTGTTATGTAGGACGAGCACGCACCGTGTTGACCTGCCGTCGGGCAGATTCTGGCTTGTGGGAGCATCCATTGGACCATAGAGTCTTGTAGTATATACTACGCGCGGGATTCGATGGTGTCTACCGTATCGGGCATATTAGGCTGGACCACCCACTCATCACTGCTCTCGTCGACAGGTGGCGCACAGAGACTCATACATTCCATTTCCTGATCGGGGAGGCCACCGTCACATTGCAGGACGTATTTGTCCTATATGGTCTACGGATTGATGGACGAGCAGTTACTGGAGTTGACCCATCATTGACGAGGGAGTAGTGGATAGCCCTATGTGCTGAGTTATTGGGAGTTGCACCTACACCTGCAAACTTATAGGCAGGTAGACTGAGGGTGAGGTGGCTAGCCGAGCAGTTTGGTCCTTTTCCATATCATGCTTCAGATGAGTTGATACAGTAGCATGCCCGAGCATATATTATGTGGCTTATTGGGGGGGGCACTTCTCCCTGATAAGTCACAGAACCTGCTCAAGTTGATGTACTTGCCACTGCCGAAAGACATTGACGAGATTGGCCAGTACAGCTGGGGTAGCGCGACTTTGGCATGCTTGTATAGGATGCTATGGCGAGCAGCTCACGTGGGTGCGAAGGAGATCGGAGGAGCACTTGTCTTGCTACAGGTTAGTAAGAATTTTATTACATGTCAATTCATATTGTATGACATATATCAGTATTGTAATTGCGTTCAAACTATTGCAGACTTGGGCGTGGGAGAGATTGATTCGCATTGCCCCGTCTAGGCAGCAAGTGGTTTGTCCTGGTGATCTTCCCATGGGTGAGAGAGACATGCAGTTGCCACCCGAACCTCGAGGTAGCCGGCGGAGGGTTGACTTGGGCCACGAGGTCGTTTCGACCCACGTAGTCGTAATTTATAGAGACCAGCTCGACCGGATGATCGAGGGCGAAGTACGAAATTTTGCTCTCAATTTTAGTTGTCTTGTTCATTGTATATGTTTTGAGTTCACGAGCGAATTTTAATATACTTGTTGTTATTGTAGTTTATTTGACAGCCTTATGCTGGGGTCCTCAGTACGCTCCCCGACTACTGTCGACTAGGTCAGGAGATATGGATGGCGAGAGTGCCACTTATTTGTTTTGACGTGGTTGAGTGGCATTTTCCCCATCGTGTCCTCTGACAGTTTGGTCGAGTCCAGTCTGTGCCGGATCAGTTCGACACTGCGTGGCGGTTGCACGTCACTGATAGGCGTGGCCGAGTTGGCACTGACTGGAGTTTGTTTTATATGCGATATATACAGTTATGGGATGCCCATCGGGACAGTTTTGTACAAGCTGACTGGAGCGATGAGGTGCTCCCCTCTTCCGACCCTTACATGTTGTGGTATTGGCGACATACACGACTACTAGTTGGTAATCCGAGCCACCTGTCTGAGTCCGGATATCAGGGAGTTAGGCCTTATCTTGAGGCATTGGTGAGTATCATAGTATGTGTCAGATAATTATCAAGATCATAATTGATTTACTTGGAGTCAACTGTAGCCTAATACGTCCGAATTTTTGTCAGGTGGTTGGAGCTGGGAGGTCATATCACTTGGCTGAGGACGCCCTTTTCAGACGTGATGGACAGCATGCCTTGCAGGCCGTTGCAGAGATCCGAGACTTATTGTACGAGGCGATCTAGCTTGCCCATCGGGGAGATCGTCTGCATTTTGGCCACTGCGGTGTATACATTGCAGCAGCTGCTCCAGACACTTCAGCGCTGGCCACATCAGCTCCTTGGACATCAGTCACCCCACCACATGCTACCCCATAAATATCTCCAGATTCCCTCTACGTACATCCTACCCAGCATACTGGCATACCTTATGTAGTTGACCCTGATTGGACACCGCCCCGATACATACATGACGTTGTTACCCTACCCACCAAGTTACCACCACCAGACAGTTTGGGTGTTTGTAGTGTTGGGGTTGATACATGTACATCACATAGTCCCACACTACATACACCTACTTTTCTAGGGACTAGTTCGACCGCGACCATGAGTACACATGATGCAATTCTCACTGACATCTCCCATGTTGAGGATGAGGCCCATATTGAGCCCCCCCCCCAAGAGCGTGAGGGAGAGGCCGAGGTTATGGTTGTGGCGGACGTCGCGGCCGAGGTTGGGGTGCGAGCAGAGGCAGAGGTTGAGGTCAAGGTCCAGCTGCAGATTGTGATACAGTTGCACCAAATGAGGGAGTTTCACAGCTCACAGCAGTATCCGATCTTCGGCCAGAGACAAAATCAGGGGCAGCACATGTAGGAGAGGTAGGGTCAAACTCACAGGCTCCATAGGCAATCAGTGGAGGGCCACATGTAGAGGAGGGAGTGCCACTGGATACGCATTTACGATTGGGGAAGCCAGATATTCAGAGAGTCTACCGTAGGAGACCGAGGAGGGATGTCCATGGTCGGGGTTGTGGGACTGGGGTAGGTTAGGGCATTAGCAGGTGTGATATGGAGTGTATAGTTTTTTTTATTTATAGTTTTTATTATAGTTTTTGTAAATCAAACTTGTACAGAGGATGTAAATGTACCATACTTATTTATTCAAAAATATAATTTTGTAATTTTTTATTCTTATTTATTTTGATCATTTCCTAAATACTTCAAATATTCAAATCATGATGTCAGAATGAATTTAAACATGGTGGTTATATACATAAGAGATTCAAGTTGGGCTGCATTTGGTACCATGTGGATTTTCATTTTACAATAATAAACTATATAATTTTTCATACAGTTTTTTTTTAAAATAATTTTTTTAACTACATAATTATTTCTTTACAAAAAACACAAAATAAATAATTACATAAATTTTATTTATTATTCTGTACTTTTTTTCCCAAAGAATTTGATAACATAATGATAAATTTAAGAACACTTTTTTTTTTTCAAATACAAACACACAAATTTCAGATTACATAAGACTACCCAAAAAAAAAAAGGTACAGAACCTGATAATATAATAAAAATTTGAAGAACATTGATTTTTTTAAATAACGTGCGCACACACACACATACACATACAACATTAAGAAAACAAAAACACAATAATAGAATAGATTAACCCTCCAACTGGACCCAAATTCTGTAATAATAAATAGTTTCTCCAGCACCCAAATTCTTTAATTTGCCAACCCCACATTCCTTCATTCCTATCATCACTGTGGCCCTCTTCACTCGAAGAACCCCAACTCCCTATACTAGACCCTCAACCATTTGCCTTTGACGTTGTGTCGTTCCCCAAAATCTGATTTTTGTCAACAGCCGACTTGTTGCCACCATTGGACTGGCTATTTTTATTACAACTCCTGATATTAGTGGGTGACTCATTCTCATGCCTGGGTTGAGATTATATTTCAACTTTACTCCCCTCAGAATTCGAAGAACCCCAAGCAGCAGAAGTTTTTGATTGAGGTACATGCTCAACATCTTCTTACTTGACTGTAGGTGACTCATTCTCATGCCTGGTTTGAGATTGTATTTCAACTTTACTCCCCTCAGTATTCGAAAAACCCCAAGCAGCAGAAGTTTTTGACTAAGGTACATGCTCAACATCTTCTTACTTGACTGTGGGTGACTCATTCTCATGCCCGGTTTGAGATTATATTTCAACTTTACTCCCCTCAATATTCGAAGAACCCCAAGCAGCAGAAGTTTTTGACTGAGGTACATGCTTAACATCTTCTTACTTGACTGTGGGTGACTCATTCTCATGCCCGGTTTGAGATTGTATTTCAACTTTACTCCCCTCATTATTCGAAGAACCCCAAGCAACATAAGTTTTTGACTGAGGTACATGTTCTACATCTAGGTACTTCACTGTGGGTGTGTTTTACAGTGCTGTCTGCAACTGAGAAAATAATTTCGATTTTATCTCATGTAACTTAACTCATGGGCATTTCAAGACACTTGGGGGTATTTACTTGCACTCTGTTTCATAGTTATTTATGAACAGTATTGCTTTAACACAAAAAAAAAAATTAAAGCCTCTGATTCATTTTATGATTTAATTTATAATTTTTTGCAAACACCAATTTGTACTGAAATCGTCAGTTTGAAGTGACTTCTTACTGTATTAAAAAAGCAAGCACCAGAAAACAGTTTACTGTGGCGATGTGACAACTTACTACATTGAAATGGCAGAAGCAAGCAACAGAGAATTGACAGTGATTGAGCGAAATAATATCGTAAACAATGTTCTATGTTGTGTTGTATCTTTGTTACTAGAGTGTAAGACAATGTTGTTGTTCATTTAGCTTACAGATGTATTTCAACTATTTGTTATATGAACCTGAAGTTTATGAAATCACTACATTTATAAGTACACATGTCAAGATTCGTTACGAATTTCTCTTCCTATTGATAACTCATGTATAAGCATTGCAAAGCCATTATACTGAATGAAAACGTTTCATCATACATGCAACCAAGTTCATTCAGTATCATCATTATATTCCGCATCAATAATGCATGAAATCATGAAATCCTAGTTCAAGTAGCGTTCTTCAGAATAACAATAACGGAGAGAAAGCAAAGGTATTTGTTATTTGTAGAATTACAAGAACTATTCAAAAACTATTGAAATTTCTCCCTTCATTGACAAGTCGTAGATAAGCATTACAAATCCATTACAAGATAAATGGTTTGGTCATTCATCCAAACAATTTCATTCATTATCATCATCATCTGACATCTTAATATCAGATTCATACATAACATCCATGCTCCAGGCGAAGTACTGGTGTGCATCATCCATTAACCCATCTTCGGAACGCTCATTTGCAGTCTTCATTAGTTCGAACCTTTGCAAACGTTGGGTCATGCGATTAACTTCATCGTAGATACGATGCAATGCCCTTTGTAACAACTGTGGAGTGTCAGTTGGCATACGCATGGCTAACCGGCGAGGAAATTTAATATTAACTTCATGACATAGCTCAACGAGAACGTTTGCTCGAGTTATGCAAAATTCCCACTCAGCTCTCATGGTATTGATGGCGGCATGTGAGTAACGCAAATTTGGATTTAATGGGTATTGAAATTCATCTCCATCTGTAACCCAATAGCAACCCATTGCTGAATATAGATCAACCACCGTATATCTCATGACGACATCGCTTGAAA
The DNA here is from genome assembly GCF_055761805.1 of Camellia sinensis. Lineage (NCBI taxonomy): Eukaryota > Viridiplantae > Streptophyta > Magnoliopsida > Ericales > Theaceae > Camellia > Camellia sinensis. The sequence continues at coordinate 61,258,220 of NC_138970.1, forward strand.
TAGCTATAAAAATTTTGTTGTGGTATGATGCGATATTTATACCACATATACACATGGTAGCTGTATGTTTGAACTTATTGTAAACAACTATGCATCAGAGTTGTCACGTCAACTTTTATGACCTGAACAACTATGCATCAACTTTATACGAGTTGTCACTTCGACTTTATGCAATTTAATTTCGACTTTTAAACAAAGTTCAAATCTGCTTAGAAATTTAATTTCATTTTTTCACTTACAAATATAATTCAATTTATTTTTCCGTGACAATATATTTAATTTCACTTTTCACCTTACATATTTCATTTAATTTAATTGAAGAAATTTGACCAATTTAATTTGAAGTTAACTATATGTTGATTTAAGTCGGTGTTGTTCTTGTCTGCATACTAGGTTAGCTTTTATCTGTAACACTTTCAAGTTCTATACATCAAAAAACCCATTCATTCTAAGTCTACTACAAATTAATCTTCAATACATTATATCTCTATAATATTTTATCTTCAAGGTTTATGAATCTATTTGGAGTTGCATAGGGTAACTTTTTAAACACAAAGGGTCTAATTGTTTTATTGTTTTGTTTTGGCACCCCCTCATCCCATTATGAATTGCAAAAATTCACATGGGCACAATAGCTATGGTACGATAATAAATTGTAGCTCGGCACAGTAATACGCCAAACATTCATCAGTGATGCAAAGACTTTAACAGACGTAATAAATTGTATGCTGTGTTTTTTCCTCAGATGCTATGTGACTTTTTGCAGCGATGCAGTGATGCATGTGACTTTTTTTCCTCAGATGCAGTGATGCATGTGATGCATGTGACTTTGTGCAGTGATGCATGTGACTTTGTGCAGTAATGCAGTGATGCATGTGACTTTGTGCAGTGATACAGCGATGCATGTGACTTCATGCAGTGATTCAGTGATGCAGTGATGCATGTGACTTTCTGACTTTGTAAATTATATACTTTGTGACTTTTTTTCTCACATGTAGTGATGCATGTGACTTTGTGCAGCGTAACTTAGATGCTTTGTTTTTTCCTCACATTTCAGAATTCATCTAAGTCACATTAATATGACCACATGGCAATAGTGTTGATAAACAATTATATAAAGGAGTGAAGTGTAATTTTCCGAATACAAAAAGAAGCAGAAAATGCAAAGAGGAGAAAAGGGGATGACTGTAAAGTTTCCTTAAGTGAAAATAAGATAAAATATAGGTTGTAGTGCCAATCTTCTTTACATATCAAGTGGCCAATTTATTATTTTGTTTTGTTTGTGTTTTGAACATTGTTTTGGTGAAAAAATCAACGATAATTTTGTAGGTCGAAGTGAGTTGGAAGGTTGTGTATTTACTTGCACTCTGTTTCATAGTTGTTTATGAACAGTATTACTTTAAAACAAAGAAAATTAAAGCCGCTGTTTCATTTTATGATTTAATTTATAATTTTTTGAAAACACCAATTTGTACTAAAATCACCAGTTCGAAGTGACTACTTACTGTATTAAAAAAGCAAGCATGAAAAAATAGTTTAATGTGGCGATGTGACAACTCACTGCATGACTGATTAATTTGACAACTCACTGCTTGAATATGAAGGGATTGCATTGTGAAAAGGACGACCTACAATTATGATTTTATCTGACAACCACGTCCGTGACTACGTCACAAGTACACAAAGTCACGAGCACTCAGGATTGCATGAAATGAATAAGATAAAATAATATCACGGGTATCACTTCTTCCATAGTGCCCCAACTCAATTATCGTCACCAGGTCATCTCTACTTAACCCCCAGTATGATGTCTATAAATAGCGCTACCACTAGTTTGATATTTGTTTAAGTCATAACAATAGTAATATATCTACAATTACTATTATTATTAATTTTTTTATTTCATGAACAATGTCTTCAAGAGGTGCAGGAAGTTCACGCCGTCAAAGAAATCCGAAAGTGTGGCTACTACCTCCATTTACTTATGACTACAAGAGCAAAAAGTACTCGAGTCCAAAGGATTATTATGCTGGAATCCGAGTAGAATGGCCGCTCAGTGTAACGGAGCAAGAATGATTGTTTAATGATCTACGTAACTTTGGGGCACCGGTACCTCATCGTCCTTCATTGACCATGGCTAGACGAAATGTGAGTGACTATGAAAAAGCAGTTAGCAGAATTAAGAAGGAGAACAACAGAATGTTGATGCGGAGATGTCGACATTTCATGCTTCAACTAGCCACTGAAATGGCAGAAGCTAGCAACAGAGATTTGACAGTGATTGAGCAAAATAATGTCTTAAACAATGAAAAATACCTCTCTGACTACTACATGTCAGATGAGGAATGAGAAATCAAACACCTTTATCTTTCATATATATTTGTATGTTGTGTCGTATCTTCGTTACTGGAGTGTAAGGCAATATTGTTGTTCATCTAACTTACGGATGTATTTCAACTATTTGTTATATGAACCTGAAGTTTATGAAATAACTACATTTATAAGTACACATGTCAAGATTCGTTACGAATTTCTCTTCCTATTGATAACTCATGTATAAGCATGGCAAAGCCATTACACATGGTAGCTGTATGTTTGAAATTATTGTAAACAACTATGCATCAGAGTTGTCACGTCAACTTTTATGACCTGAACAACTATGCATCAACTTTATACGAGTTATCACTTTGACTTTCATTTACTACTCAATGCATATCTGAAGGTTTTAAGCAAAGTTCAAATCCACTTACAAATTTAATTTCACTTTTCCGCTTACAAATATAATTCAATTTATTTTGCCTTCACAATATATTTAATTTCACTTTTCACCTTACATATTTCATTTAATTTAATTGGAGAAATTTGACCAATTTAATTTGAAGTTAACTATGTGTTCATTTAAGTCGGTGTTGTTCTTGTCTGGATACTAGGCTAGCTTTTATCTGTAACACTTTCAAGTTCTATACATCGAAAAACCCATTCATTCTAACTCTACTACAAATTGATCTTCAATACATTCTAACTCTATAATATTTTATCTTCAACGTTTATGAATCTATTTGGAGCTGGATAGGGTGGCTTTTTAAACACAAAGGGTCTAATTGTTTTATTACTTTGTTCTGACACCCCCTCATCCCATTATGAATTGCAGAATTCACATGGGCACAGTAGCTATGGTACGATAATAAATTGTAGCTCGGCGTAGTAATACGTCCAACATTTCTCAGTGATGTAGTGACTTTAACAGACATAATAAATTGAATGCTTTGTTTTATCCTCAGATGCTATGTGACTTTGTGCAGCGATGCAGTGATGTATGTGACTTTTTTCCTCAGATGCAGTGATGCATGTGATGCATGTGACTTTGTGCAGTGATGCAGTGATGCATGTGACTTTGTGCAGTGATGCATGTGACTTTATGCAATGATGCAATGATGCATGTGACTTTCTGACTTTGTCAGTTATATACTTTATGACTTTTTTCGTCACATGCAGTGATGCATGTGACTTTGTGCAGCGCGACTTAGATGCTTTGCTTTTTCATCACATTTCAGAATCCATCTAAGTCACATTAATACGACCACATGGCAATAGTGTTGACAAACAACTATATAAAGGACTGAAGGAGTGATGGTAAACACACAACCTTTCCACTGAGTTCACCCTAGGAAACTATCGTTCATCTATTGAGAAAAAGTCAAATGGAGTATAGATTCACGGCAGGGGGTAGGAATCGCAGAGGTGAGAGCTCACGACGAGGAAGAGGAACAGGAAGGGGACTCGCAGGGGGTAGGAACTTCGAAAGAGGTGAGAGTTCATGCCGAGGAACAGGAACGGGAAGGGGAAGTGGTGATACTGAAGATGAAACACCATTTACTTTGTTAGATGCCTCTTGTGCTTATCATGATAGGTTTGGGAAGCGACATTTTGTCATGCCCAAGTACTATCGAGATCCATGTGGTTTCGTGGAGGATCCATCTGATAATCAAACAGGATATGGTTTAGCAGACGCTAGACTTCTGAAGTGGCCCGCACTATTTATAGAGCGAGTGCAAATGGAAAGATTATGTCGGGAAAATCGACTGAAGGTGCCGAAAGCACACGTTCAGTTCAGATCCAAAAGGAAAATTCAGATAATGTTGATCGATTATGTGAAAGACTTCATCATGAGATTTCTCAAATGTGCCGTAGGTCAGTCCATGATATGGAACTATCTATACTTAAGTCGGATGCCAAGAAGAACGGAACAACACCAAATGCTGCGGCTATCAAGGACGATCATGCACTTCTCTTTGACCCTGAGCTCTCTGATTGTTCAGACTCTGAGATTGCCGATTTGAGTGAGGATTAGGCATTTATCTGTCTGCTAAATTATATTAAGTTATCCATAATTATATGTTGTGTGTGTTAAAATAACTCTTTCGACAATGAGTTTGTGAAAGGTTTGTCTAATATTTGTCTATGTAACTGTTAAGTATTGTACTTGTCACTTTATTTTATGTTTTGTGTTATGTTGAATGTTTCCACAAATTATTTTTGTGGGATACTTATGTTTGAGCTAACTACAACGTTCTAAACTGTTATAAGTGCTATAGTCATACCTTTATTTTGTTTTCCTGTTCGTAGTAGTAATTAGCAAATTAGATACTTTATATATGTTGTGTGAAGTTTTATGTAAATATTTCGTGGCAACAAATATTTAGTTTCGAAAAATCTGCAAAAGTAGGCTTAGTTTGGGAAATAAATTCATATAGGGGCTTAGTTTGGGAAAAGCCCCAACAAAATTTCTCTGAAACTGCGCAAAATGTTCTCTGGGAGGGTGCGTGTCTCGAGGCCATTATTTTCTTCTTCTTTTTTAATTTTTAATTTTTAATTTTTTATTTGTTGTTTTTATTTTTGTCCATTATCGATCTTTTTTAAATCATATTTGAATTATATAACAAAATAAAAATTTATTTAAAATTTTATATTTAAATAACAATTTAAAAAATATCAAGTAAATTAAGCAAATATTTAATTTACATTTTTTACACAATTCATTACTCTTTAGACAATGCATGCTGTTTATTTTTTAAAAATTTAATGTATAAATTATTTATGTAAATATCAAATTAATCTGATAATTGTACATATAATTTTATCATTTAAAAAAAAAAATAATGGATGTGAAACATAATTTCCAAATTATATAATTGATTTTTAAATATTAAAATAATAAAATTTGGTAGCTAAGATTACAAATTTAATACGATATTTTATATGAATAATTTATATATAGAGATCTACAAGATGATTGAGCGAATTATAGAATGCGGATTGAATAATAATAATAATAATAATCAACAGTGAGTGGTCACGCTTTCCTTAAAAAATGTATTTCGGTAGTAAAAGCGTGGTTGTGAACAAGACGATATTTTATATGAATAATTTAAAAATTGTATTGAACCAAGTTTTCTGGAAAAAAAAAAAAAAATTATTTAAAACCACAATAAAAGCGTGGTTCAAAACCACGTTTTCTAGGAAAAAATTTTTACACAGTTAAAGCGTGGTTCGCAACCACGTTTTCAAAAAAAAAAAAAAATCACTTAAAAGCGTGGTTCACAACCACATTTTTAGGAAAATTTTTTTTTAACTTAAAAGCGTGGTTCACAACCACGTTTTCAGAAATAAATAAATAAATAAATAAATTTACTTAAAAGCGTGGTTCCTAACCACGCTTTCTTAATTAAAAGTGTGGTTTGGAAACACACTTTTACGATTTTACAAATTTTCCATGCGAGAGGCAGAAAAATAGTGAAAGCGTGGTTCACAACCACGTTTTAGCCTAGAGTGGAAATTCTGTCCAAACTAGGCCTAGTTTGGGAAATAAGTTGCTAATTTGGCTTAATTTGGGAAAAGCCCTGGTGTCTGCTCGCGAACACAGAGCTGAGCTTGAAGAAGATGTCAAGAAGAAGAAGAATTTCTATTTCTTCCATTATTGGACCAAGAATAGCTTACTACAATCATTGGCTATTAAAACGTACTTCCACATCTCCATCTCTATTTGTTCTGTTTCGTTCTTTCTCTAACACCACCAAAAACCCTACTTCTCATCCTCAAGGACACGAACCTAAACCTAAAGCCTTACCCAAACAACCATGCAATTTGGGTCCCAATCATCTTCATTCTGCTTTAATTTCCTTCAATCGCATGCTCCGAATGCGACCTTTACCCCCAATTTCTCAATTCAACAAAGCTTTAGGCTCTATTTTGAAAATGGCTCATTACGCCACTGCTCTTTCTCTTATTCATAACAAGTTGCAACAGTTCCAAGCTATTCAGGTCAATTTCTACACCTTCAACATTGCTATTAACTATTACTGCCGCCTTAATCGAGTCGATTTTGGGTTGTCTCTTTTGGGAACCCTCTTCAAACGCGGTTATACACCTGATGTAACTACCTTCACAACTCTGATTAATGGGCTTATTTTGCAAGATAAAACTCCTTAAGCTGTGAAGTTAGTTAAGAAATTAATGAGAGCTAGAGAAATTGAACCCAACGTGGTTATGTATGGAACCATTGTCAATGGGCTCTGCAGAACGGGAAACACTTTCAGGGCTGTTAGTTTGCTTAGGATTATGGAAGAGGGAAGTTATGAACCTAACACTGTAGTGTATACCACGATCATTGACAATCTTTGCAAGGATAGAATGGTGGATGATGCTCTTAAACTCTTTTCTACAATGCATGAAAAGGGTATTTTCCCAAATGTTGTCACTTATACTTCTTTGATTCATGGCCTATGTAATTTCGGTCGGTGGAAGGAGGCTGCTGAAATGTTCAAAGGAATGTTGGATAGTGGTATTGCTCCGAATGTTCATACGTATAGTGTGTTGTTGAATGCATGTACCAAGGAAGGGAAGATGAAAGAGGCAGAGGGAGTACTTGAATTCATGATACGAAGAGGTGTGGGTCCTGACGTAGTCACATACAGTACTCTAATGGATGGATATTGTTTGCAAGGTCACATGGATGAAGCAATCAGAGTGTTCAATACCATAGTGGATAGGGGCCTTCACCCTAACATTGTTAGCCACAACATTTTGATTAATGGATATTGCAAGAAAATGAAAATAGATGAGGCCTTGCTTCTCTTTCGACAATTGCCTCGAAGGGGGTCGAGACCTAACACTGAAATGTTCAATGCTATGTTACGGGGTTTGTTTCAAATAGGTAGATGTGGAGCTACTCAAAAACTTTTTAATGATATGCAAGCTGCAGGCATAAATCCAGATTCTCAAACTTATGGTATCGTGTTGGATGGGCTGTGCAGAAACAAGAATATTTCCAAAGCATTGTCATTATTCCAAATGATGGAAAGGAATGGTTTAGATCTTAATAGTGTTACATACAGTATTCTCATTGATGCATTTTGCAAGGACAACAAGCTTGGTACTGCAAAGGCTCTTTTCAGTAACCTTTCTTCCAAGGGATTACAACCTGATGTTAAGACATACACTACGATGATACAAGGTCTTTGTGAAGAAGGTCTACTGCATGAAGCCAAAGAGTTGTTTGTTAAAATGGAACAAAATGGTTGTTTGCCAAATGATGTCACTTACAACACTATTATCCGAGGATTTATTGGACAACACAAGCCCTATGAGGCATTAATACTCGTTGAGGAAATGGTTCAAAGGGGTTTTTCAGTAAATGCATCCAATTCTTCCTTGATCATAGATATACTCTCAACTAAAGGACAAGATCTTGCTCTCCAAGAAGTGATAAAGAAGTTCATGACCAAAGATAGTCGTGGAAAGCAAGAGATTGAGTAAAGTGCTTAAGCTGTGAAGGTAAAGCTACGTACATATCATAATATATATTATTAGGTGAAGCTCCCTTTTTTTTTTCTTTTGTTATATATTGACATGGGCTCATACTTCTTCTCCATCAATAATTTTGGAATTGTTGCTACATGACTTTGCAGCATTATTTTCACATGTTGTAGAAACTTGTAGACTATTTGTTACCTCTCTCTCTACAGTATTTTAATTCACATGTTACAAATTCAAATAGATTCTTTTTTAGTCCCCAGAATTATGTACAAGTGGTCATTTCTTAGGGATTTAGGACAAATGACCCCCAGTGGTACTTTTGGAGATTTCTTTCTTAGGTATGTGGTCATCAACTAGTTCTCTAAAGGAGAATTTATGGTATGAGTAGTGTAGATGATTAAATATCTTTGTATGTGGTGTTGGAAGAGGCATAACTATTGTAGAATGCCCAGTTGGTTAGAAATTACAATAATGGTTGGTCTTTGTGCTCTATGAGGTTTATACAAAGCTTGAGAGGCTTTACATCATAGATAAGATTGTCATTGTTAAATGGAAGAAAAAAAATAAAAATAAAAAGATCGATGAATAAACCATTTAGAAGTTGATACTCTTCCCAATAGTGGGTGAGGCAATTCTCGCCTTGTTCGAATGCCTATTGTTGATTTATAATTTCCATTTATGTATCTTGTGCATAATGCCTCATAATTCTTTCACCCTGTCAAAATTTTTGATTCCCCTCTTTTGAAGGTTCATATCACTGCTGCCGCTCTAAGCAACCCCACTCACATACCTCAGTGCTGACATAATTCAATGGCAACAAAAAATTCTTGTTGAATTAACAACTGTTCCTTTTCTTCTAAGCTATTTCAAATACAATATTATTTTTATATTATTCTATGGGTATTTATTAGAACACTATATTCTTGTGTTGATTGTGAGGACTATCAATTCATTCATGTTTTTGCTCCAATTGAAGCTCATGTACTAGTAATTGACTTGATCAAATAGAGTATCAGCATGCTCTACAAAGCTAAAGCAAACGGGCCCTTAAGAATTAGGTTTGGACTCATCGATCTAGTTTTAATTTGCACCCTCATTCTGATAATGGTGCAGGGACTTTGTTAAAGGACCCGGGTGGTGATTATGGAGATTATTCAAATCCTTGATGGAGTTTTAAAGGTTGTAACATCTTGGACTGGGAAGAATTCTGTCACGACCCCATTCTGCCCCTAGTAGAATGGTGCCGTGATGGCCAGTAATCCAAGATTACCAAAGGCCAACTTACAAAGGTTCACACACAATCAAAGTATACATATGGGGCTTACATGTGCGGAAGCAATAAATTTAAATCTAATTAGTCCATAAGAGTTGTGCATAGATCAAATGAAATGTCATACATAACGTGGTTTTACAACTTGAGTACAAGTACAATAAATACATATTAGATCTTGATCAAACAGCTTCTCAAGCCAACATATACAAAAGAAATAACCACAAGCCAAGAAGCATAATCTTCAAGATGCTACAAAACATGAATCCAAAAGCATCTTGCAAACAATCATCTAGGCGTCACCGCCTTCCTGCTCTTCACCTACATATATATAGAGAGGGTGAGCTTGGATACTCAGTGAATGATACCAGTAATAAAGGTTTTGCATGAATGATATTCAAGATCTCTTTTCTAAACAATACATAGCATAACTTATACAAAATCAAGGGATGAACCGAGTCCATCAATCAAGTCTTTCAAATCTTCAAGGGATGCTTACTAGCATCAATATAATACAAGGGATGACATTCCGAACAAACAAACCCACGCGGAAAACCGTCAGTGGCAAAACAAGGGTGCAGTTGCATTATAGTCCCCTGGCACTAAGGACTTTCCCAGAACGTCATCAAAACAAATATAATACTAGATACAAAACTAGGGACAATCATTCATGCTTGATCAAATACTTTTCCAAAACAAAGCAAAGCAAAGCTTTTATCAAAACATTATAACACAGCTTTATTAAAAATACCACTCACATAGTTCTTCGGGTGAAGGAATTACAAGCAAGGATCCAAGGCCTACAAGCACATAATAAATTCCATTGAATGCGTTTCAATAAGACAAGGTGAGATGCTCAAAGATGGATATGAAATGCATCCTTAAAACAAGCTTTACATGACAGGAAAGGATCTCGGCATTTCTTTCAAAATCAAGTCAAAACAAAGCAAAACATGCTGGGAGTTACAACACTACCTTTTCATCTCTGGAAAACATGCTGGATACTAACCAGTTCTAGGCCGAGGTCCCACACCTCTTGGCCGAGGTGTGTTCCCGACGACCACATTCAAGGAAATGAAGTCTGGGAAAATTTGGGTTTCCCTCTTGAAGGACATGAAGAGCATGAATGATAAATTCATAACTTCTTTATTCGAAATCTGAGTTTTCATGAGATGAGTTTGAAAACATGGACCTGGGTACCCATACTTGAATATTTCATGGAAACAAACACAAAAACATAGAACTTGTTACAAACTTTCGGATCAAAACATGGTTTTATCTCAAGAACATAAGAACATCATTTTCTCTTTCTAAAGCAAGCTTTAAATCAATGCATGGCTCATGAATCATGCTAGATCATGCAATGCAATCGGATCAACATAAAGAATAACAAGAGTAAATCAAGATTCTAACCTCAAAACACGGATTAAACGGCTCAAACTCTAAAGATCAAGCTTGGGATCTGGCTCTCTCACTCCAACTTCCTTTCCTCTTCCTAGAGCTTCTCTCTCTACCATACAAGAGATATGACAAAATGATATGTTTTCTCTACTGCCAGCAGACTTAACCCTCCGCTGGGACACGTGGCAACGACCGGTTGGTTCTCCTCAAAAAGGTGACTGAATGAAAAGACAAGGCTATGACAAAGTGGAAGCAACAAGTAAGGTGACATGGGCACTTCGGCAGGTAATGATCTCGGCTAGGACAAAGCTTCGGCAAGTAGGGTCTCAATTATCTCGGCGAGGAAGGACAACACTTGGCCTAGCTGTGCCACACCTTGGCCTAGGTCGTACCAGTCCAGGGACAAGATCACTTTGGTATAACATCTCGGCCTTGGTGATGAACACCTTGGCCTAGATAATGACATCTCGGCCAACATGTCAGAGTGAGGGTGGAGGTCAACCAAAGTGGTTCCAAGATGGTCCTAGGTGTAAGAAGTTCAAAGGTGTAACCTAGGCTTAAGATGACCTCGGCTAAACTCACACCAAGCAAGGAACAAGGCATGCAAGCAACGCTTATGCGAAACAAATCAAGGTTTGTAAATGCAACTTAACAAGACAAGATCATGTAAATACATGCAAGCATGACTACAGTAAAGTGAGGGTTGTTACAGATTCCTTGTGGAATCAAGGAATTTCTGAAGTACCTACAACTGCTGGAGCTTGATCTTTGCTGTTTGTTTCCTCATACAAGGCAAGTGTCTATAAGCTTAATTCCTCATCATTACAGCCCAAGGGTAGCAACCTTTTTCAGCACCACAAGCATCAAATTATTCTTATTTTTATTTGAGTAAACTACACATACACAGACCTTCCTTGAGGTTTCTGACACTTTCAAATTCGGCCTTTGTGATTTTTGAAATGACTTATGACACTACTGTGTTAACAGAAAGCATTTTTTTATAACTATTTTGCTTGTAGTCATAATGTTATATAAAATTCATTTCTATCGTCAAATTCAATTAATTTTGAGAAGACAACTACGCCCTGAATGTCTCACTCAATTTATCAGCCGAAGCCATCTGTTACAAACTCGAAAAAGCTTTGTTTGATCTATTTGTTTGAATTCCTAAATCTATGTGTGTGTACATAGGTATATGTTTGAAACTATAGTATATAAGTCTTGTTTTATTATTGTTTAATGGATATCTTGTGAATTCATTTGTCACTAAATTTTTCAACAACAGTTTGAAAAATCATCGCAAAAAATTATTTTTAGCAACGATTTTACTAGAACTTATTTTCAATAGGACTTGATGAGAATTAAATCCAACTATTAATTAAGCATTTTTTGTTTTTATTCCGTGCAACTTGTTCAAACATATTGTTAGTTATTAATTAACTAGTACACGTGTCACACGATGATTTCTTATGGGAATAAATCGCAAAGTAGAGGTTTCTTTAAGTAGACGATTAGTTGAGTGGCCTGAGATCACTCACCAATCATCATTTCACACAAATCCCAAGCTGCCCGCGTGAGTTTCAATCTCCTGGGTCATTTGGTTGGAGAGGAATGGGCGTATTTTTGAAGGAGAGAATAGGGATATAGATTATTTATGGAATAGAGTGAGATACTTGGCATCTTTTTGGGCTTCGGCGAGTCCTGTGTTCCGCGGGATCCCTTTGTTTTTGATTGATTCAGATTGGGTGTCGGTTTGCTTTGAATAATTTGTAGTTGATGGCTTTTTGTTTTTGTTTGTTTTTTGGATGTATTTTTTATTTTTCCTGTTCAGGATGCCTCATCCTCTTGGCCTTGTGCCTTAATAAAATTTATCTTGTCTGTTGCTGATCAAAAAAAAAAAAAAAAGTTTCAATCCTCAGCTCTCTCTCTCTCTCTATATATATATATATATATATATCTTTCTCTCTATAGAAAGTCTATGCGATCACCGCCATGAATTCGAGCTCTTCAAACCCTCAATCCATGGAGAACTCAACACCAACTGACTCCTCAGGCAAGAAGATGAGGGAACCCTACACATTAACCAAGTCTACGGAGAGATGAATCGAAGAAGAACATGACAAGTTCGTTGAAGCTCTTCAACTGTTGAGTTCTTCTCTCTCTCTCTCTCTCTCTCTCTCTTAATTTTATCTACTATTTGAAAATTTTCTTATTTGTTTATGCATATAACCTTGCTTATACAGTTATATATGCAACTTAATTTATCTCAAGTGTGATTGTTATTTGGGAAATTTTTATAATCAATTTTTATTCTTTTTATCATCAATTTTAGTAGTCGATTTGAGCTGATTTTCTGCTGGTTTGTTACTTTTTTTCGATAACATATAGTATTTTCTTATTTCAAAATTTATGTGGCTGATGTCTGTCTGTCTATCTATATACTAGCGGTGGTGTAAATGCGATGCGTTTGTAATTTTTTATCTAATTTTTTTGGTGATATAATGATGGTTATAAACATGGGCAAAAAGGAAAACAAAAATTTTTGGGGAAAATAAATTTTCCTGTATATTTTGTAAGAAATTATTAGCCTAACCAACAAGCTAATTTGAGTTGTACGGAAATTTTAGTTTCTATTACTTTCTAGAACTCTCTATCTAAACAAACACATAATTTTTTTTTTCTTTTTCTTTCATTTTCCTGTACTATCTATCTAACCAAACTGAGCCATAGATAGTTGTAGAAGGACACAGTTTGGAAACGGGAAGGGCATTCTTGGAAAGGGAAAAACGTGGCAATTCACACCAACTTAGGTGCATGCTTTATATAGTAGAATAGGATAGACAAAATAGAATAGAATAGGATAGATAATAGAAGTAGTGGTGCATACTTTATTAGATGAAAACTAAAATTTCAAATTTGAATCACTAAATACATAAAATTAACTAAACATCTCATTTTCTTTAATTTTTAAAATTATTGATAGACAAAAAGAACAAAGGAATTAAGTTAATGCAATTTTTCAGAGGCAACTCAAGCTTGTTTGAGGTCTTTTGAGAAAAATCTAAATAGGTCCTTTATAATTTTTGTACATTGTAATTTTTACTTAAAATTTACTTTTCTCACTTCTTGAGATGCAAAATTACGCTAAGTTTTTATGTTCAAGTTTTTTGACATAGCATTTTCAAATTTATATTATGCTTGATATATATATATTTTTTTTCTTGTGACCTAATCAATCTTAGGTGTAATTTTACAGTTTTAATTTTAAAAAACTTCTTTTTTAAAAGTGAATGTTATAATTGTCAATAATATTGTGTTAGTAATGGCTGCATTTGGGAAATGATTTAAACTTTTTATATGATTCAATACATCAATTAAAGGTATATTGGCCCTGTTTGGTAGGACTTATTTCTAGCTTATTTCAGCTTTTAGCTTAATTTAAGTTATTTTGATGTGTTTGGTTCAGCTTAACAATACAGCTTATAGCTTTTTGTAAGTCAAAAATCAACTTATTCTTTGAGTGGGGGAGGAGAAGCTTAATTTATAAGTCAAAAATCAGGTTATGTTCACAATTATAAGCTATAAGCTGTTAAACTATAAGTTATAATCACTTTCCCACAGCTCTACCAAACGGGGCCATTCTTCTATTTGCAAAACTTATTGTTGCGATGGGTCTACTGGACAGTTTGGGCAATAAAGTAAATAGTTGCCACCATGTTGTGTTGTTTGGTTGTGGGTGGCTTTAGCATTTTAATTACATTGTTATAGATAAGATACATTTAAATCATTTGATTTTCAGAACTTGTCAAGTCCCTAAAACTTAATTATCCTCGATGAGGAATTTCATTAATTTCTTTCTTCTACTCTTTTGGACAGCCCAATGGAATTCTGTATACTTCTTTTGCATTCTCACCAAAAAACCAATATTTAATGGTGGCATAGAAGAAAGTGTGTTTGGTTAGTTGATAACTTTTTTGAATTTTCATTTTTCTAATTGTCTTTAGTAAACTTTTCATATTTGACTAAAAATCTTTTACTTTTTAGATGCACCTAAAAAGTAAAATATTTGTGAAAAATAGTTAATTAAAGACCAAAAATAGGGGGTTAATTACACTTTACCTCCTTGTGGTTTAGCTTGGAAACACATTACCTCCCTATAGTTTTGAAATATACATATGGTTGCAGTTCGGAGTAAAATGCAAAAGTAATGAATTCTGTCAAACTTGTTTGTGTAACATGCACTAAATTAAGTGCATGTGACAGGACATGAGTGATATTTTGCCCTTTTATTTTCCCATCTTTTCTTCATTTTCTTGTTCCTTCCACCTCCTCTCCTTCACTGTTGCACAATTCACGCTCCATCTCCTCTCTTTCATCTCCTTGTCTCCCTCACTTCCTCCAACAATCCAAGCCGACCATTGCTGAAACCACCATTTTTCCTTGTCATTACACACACGTATACAAAGGCACTTACACACAACTCCCACCTTTCTCAATCAAGAAACCCAAAGGAGGCAATACTTTTTTCAATTGCACATGTACCTTCACACACTTGTGAAGATAACTTTCTCTTTGACAACAATGTGCAGGTAAAAGCTAACAGTTTTTTTTTTTATAATTTTTTATAATTTTTTTTAGAATGTTAACTAAACACACGAGAGCATCTTTCAATGAGGTAGCTGTCATTTATTTGTAAAGTTAGAGATTCAAAATGTTTCTCGGTTTATTACTATAAGCCATCTATCAAAACCCAAAACCATCAAATCCAAAATTGTACCATTTGGAGAAGTTCACGGAAACGCCATAAGTGCCTATATGGATTGTTTCATAAGGAAAAGAAGGGAGATGGACGTGAGTTTGGTAAGTGTAATTGGTAAAGGATTTCGCTTTGGAAAGGGTTTGTGATGCTGTATAATTTTTAGATAGAGAGTTTGTAGTGATGCTGGCATTAATAAAGAGTATTAAAAGCAACATTCAACTTGGACTCCATTTTGGGGGCATATCACACCATTCCATTTATTAACAAGTTCCGTCCTCTTAGCAATTTTCCTCATCAACTTAATTCTTACACTATTAATCAACTTTGTGATAGGCAAATGGTGTTCCTCTCGTATTCATGAATTGAAAGATTCAGCTACATTCGACCACATCTCTCCAAAGCGTTGCCCTCAAAAATATGCATTACTCTAATGATCATATGGTATGTCATCTAAAAACTTTTCAACTCTTGACCTCCCTTCAGTCTTTAACAAAACCAAACATTGATGAAATGTTTCTTCAGTTGGAACATATGCACATTTCCTAAACAAAGTGATTAGCTTTTCTTTCAATCCATAAAACACACCACGCAAATGATGCCTCAAGCTCATCTTCAAATGATATAAATAATAAGCATGGAAAGCCATTGGGAAAACCTTTGGCAAAATTTTAACTAATCTATGGTTACGATCTGACACGAATGTAATATTTCGTTCTGGTGAAACAATTACACTCAAATGCTCCAAAAACCAACGCCAATTGCCTTGATTTTCTAAGCCAACAATTGCAAAACAAACAAGAAAGAACCCTGTATGTACAAAATAAAAAAATGAGAATATTCTATTATTTTTAAAAAATGGTAACACTTTAACATTCAAAATATCAAATACTAAAATGAATAACTGTAAAAATAAAAAATGCATATACTACAACAATATTATATAAAATTTAAAACATTCAATCATATTTCTAAACTGAAAATTTTATCAATTTCAAAACAGAGAAAACATATTTCTTGTGTACCTTAATTTCCATCTTTTCCAGTAGCAACAAGTAAATTTCCTCTAAATCTTTCCTTCAAAAATGTGCCATCAAGGAACAAGAGAGGTCGACAATAATCAAATCCACTAATGGAACCATGAAAAGCAACAAATAATCTCTTAAACTGTTTAGTATCATCGTCACACTAAAACTCAATATAACTCCCTGGATTGCAACTCTTTTTGTAACATCAACATACCATCTTAACTGGTCAAATGACATTAAGTAGTCTCTAAAAATATCACCCTTTGCTTTCTCTACCCCCAATCAAGCTTAACGATAACTAACTCTCAGCCCATATCCCAATTTAAAATCCCAAACAACATGAACTAGACGTGTCAATGGATTATCACGAATACCTTTAACAATCAAATCAGCAATTAAATCAGAACTCATACGAGAATTATTCATTGTACGTACTTCAGCACCACATGTGTGGACATTGTTGAGCTTCCTTATATAAAAGAACCCATTAGCATTCTCCACTCTACCATGAACATTCCACATGCAACCTTCTGTTTTTCTAAACAAACATTGTGCGGTTCCACGAACTTTATCATTCTTAACAAATATGAACTCAAATCTACACTTCAACAGTGCATTACGAAATTCAACAATTCCACCTTCAATTTTCTGTCCTACATGTGTAATACTAACTGCCCAACCAGTAGACAATAATACTTTTTCCTTGTGTTGACAAAATGATGATAACATATCAACCTCTTCTTCAACCTCCAACCCCGAATTCCTCTTGGAGGATGTAGATGCTCTGTTTGACTAGTTCACAGACTTACTGTTGTCATGAGATAATACAATATGTTGGACAATCTTCACTGTATTTAAATAGATTAAATTCTGTTGTGTACTAAACAACAACCAGAATATAAAGAAATAAAGAAAATGAGAGAATTTGTTTGATTACAAAAATCAAACTCAAAATAACAAATAAATAAATAAAACCACAGATTTTATTTTGTTACAAAAACAAAAATAAAATTTGATTAAATAAACAAATAAAAACAGAATAAAAATTAAACAACTTACTTGGTTAATTTCTTTTGAATAACTATCTGATCAAGTCCAGTGTTTAACACTGTGTCCTTAAGACAGATTCGTCCTCCCCACGGTGCTTTCAGAATTGGGACGTCTATCTCCCAGGATAAAATGATCTTATCAACGAATAAAAGCAGCACTACAATTTAATCGTTCGTGGAACACACAAAGTGTTTATACTCTCTGTAACAAGAACTTAATGCAAAATGAAGAATAAATTTATAGCAGAAGATGGAGTACGAAAATTGGAGATAAATCCAAATGGGAGGCTAGTCTATTTATAGATGTAAAGGTGGCTCTTGGTTTTGAATTGAACAGGTATGAAACCTGTTAGTTTCGAATTTAAACAGATTTGAATCTGTTGGGTTAATAATTCAAACAGATAAAAACGGGAAGGGCTCTGTTTGGATGAACAGTAAATCCAAACCAGTTTAATTTGCGCCCAGCCCGCCCGACCGACCGGACAGATGGCGGCGGCGGCGCGCGTGTAGTGATTTTTGGGTCCAATGGGTCTAGCCCATTTTGCCCATAACCTCTCCCTCTAAAACACTTGGGTACCCCTTGGGGCACACCCCAAGTATCTAACCCAAGCCTTATAAACCCTTTCAAAACTTCCCACCAAATCAATGTGGGACAAACCAATTTACAACCTTAAGGAATTTCCACCAAAACCCCATTTCCATGGAGCACACTTTGGCTTCAATTTCCCATTCACTCGGAAATGGTTTTGAGCAACCAAATATACTACGTGAATCACAACGTGGCATAGAACGCGTTACCACTTTGACCCGAGTAAATCGACACTCGGGGCCCACCTAAAAAATAGACCAAACTTGAGAAAAAATTCTGGTTTTACCTAGAATTTTTCTACCATTTCCAACAATCCCCCACATGAATGGAATTTGATGACAACGGAAATGCAACAATATGCAGACTATTACGAAAGAGTATAAGTCGAAAATATCTTGCATCAGGATAGGTAGTTTTCGACCTTGAACCTTCCCTAGTGATAACCTATCGGACTTACTGGCTAACCAATGGACGCGATGCCTTGAATTGTTCAGCCGTTTGTGTAAGCCAAGACAATAGATTTCACACAAAATATCTTCTGACACATCGTGGTTCTCACTGTTGTGTTCATTTTGGCCTTGAACGCACCTGGTTTTCATGAGTATTTCTAGAGAATGTAGCCTTTTTCATTCTCATAGAACCGGCTCCAGTTCAACACTCATATAGGTGATTCTTATTGTAAGTATCTCCTTATACTCGTCTTGATTTTATGCCTTAATCAAGATATAAGTAATCATTAAAAGCAAAGCTTATCCTTATACCCCTGCAGACAACATATGTTGCAGATATCACTCTCACCATAGGAATGGGTAGGAATTTTAATCCTTTGGTGATTTCTGGCGAGCCATACATAACTTAATTCTCCCTTTGAACTTAGTTCTTGGGATCTCCAGTCATATAAGTAGGGTTACCATTATGACGACTCTTATGTAATAGGCTTTAATCCCATCCCCTTTGATGAACTATACACTAGCTCTTTTGTCAAACCTTTTGTTAACGGATCTGCAATATTCTCTTTAGATTTTATATAATCTATTGAGATAATTCCGTTTGTCGACAATTGCCTTACGGTATTATGTCGACGACGAATATGTCGTGACTTACCGTTATACATGTGATTCTGTGCCCTGCCTATTGCAGATTGACTATCACAATGAATGCAAATAGCTGGCACAAGTTTTAAATAATTTTTGAAATCTTTCCAAGACGGTGGTAACTTTTCCACTAAAGCAGCGACTTGGAATGACTCGCTAAGAGACATACCTTCTGAATGAATATCATGCAAAATTATTTGAAAACTTTGAACTTGAGATATTACCGTTTGGGAGTCTACCATAACAAAATCCAAAAATTTACCGACGACAAATTTCTTTGTGCCGGCATCTTCTGTCTTGTATTTCTTCTCCAAAGAATCCCACAATTCTTTTGCTATTTTCAGATGACTGTATACATTATACAGCATATTGTCAAGGCCATTTAGGATGTAGTTTTTGCACAGGAAATCTGAATGTTTCCAAGCATCTACAGCGGCAACAACTTGCAGATCACTTTTATCCTCTTTAAGTGTTGGAGCCTCTTCATGGAGAAACCGGGCCAAATTAAGAGTTGTAAGATAGAACAGCGTCTTCTGCTGCCATCTCTTAAACTCGGTACCGTTAAATTTTTTCGATTTTTCTCCATGATTGATTGGTACATGAACATGGTTCTGGATAGGGACCGATGTAGGTGTAACAATAGGAGTACCACTGCCAGATGCAGTTTCAGTTGTAGTAGCCATAATCTCTGATTACAAAAATCAGAAAAAATTAAAACACAAATTAATTTTCTAGTTACTAAAACCAGAAAATAAATTATAACAACAAAATAATTTTATTTTCCTTGTTACTAAAACTAGAAAAATAAAATATCACAATAATTTTCTGTAATACCAAATAATATTCTGCAATTGTTAATGACACCAGTATATTACTACTAGTTATCAAAGAAAAGAGACAGTATATTACTACTATTTGTCAAATAACATAAATCACTATTTGTTTTTCCAACCAGAATATTACTTTGAAAACACAGAAAATTAAATACAATGAAGATACCAAAAAAGGAATCTGTCTTAAGATTGTTGGACAATCTTCACTGTATTTAAATAGATTAAATTTTGTTGTGTACTAAATAACAACCATAATATAAAGAAATAAAGAAAATGAGAGAATTTGTTTGATTACAAAAATCAAACTCATAATAACAAATATATAAATAAAACCACAGATTTTATTTTGTTACAAAAACAAAAATAAAATCTGATTAAATAAACAAATAAAAACAGAATAAAAATTAAACAACTTACTTGGTTAATTTCTTTTGAATAACTATCTGATCAAGTCCAGTGTTTAACATTGTGTCCTTAAGACAGATTCATCCTCTCCACGGTGCTTGCAGAATTTGGACGTCTATCTCCCAGGATAAAATGATCTTATCAACGAATAAAAGCAGCACTACAATTTAATCGTTCGTCGAACACACAAAGTGTTTATACTCTCTGTAACAATGTAACGCCTTCAAATTAAACCCATAATGTACATAACATTAACGTGCATTATTAAAAGAAAACGAATCTTTTGAATTATTCATCAGAGTACTTTTATTAAAAGTCATTACATGGAACATCAAAATAAATGCCCTAAGGGCTTACATCTTTCCAAGCTAACACTTGGACACAAAAGAATGAGTATTAACCCATTTACAAGTTAAGCCCTTGGCTTGAATGTTTACATGTAACCTTATTTAAAATAAATAACTAAAGACAAGTCTTCAAAATCCGCATCCTTCCAAACTAAGTCCTGGGAGGTTGCTTATCACCTGAACCTGAAAATGATGTTCCCATAAAGGGTGAGCCACAGCCCAGTAGAAATATACTAAACCACATATAAGCAATGAATAAAGCAATAGTATTTGACAGATGGTTAACCAAGATAATTACCCACTTCATTTTACAGTCTCATGACACTATTGTCTAAGATACAATTTACTCTCCAATTTATCAACATGGCTCAGAACCTGGCCAACCTACAACAGTGAATTACATATACCATATTCACATCCTTCCAATATCAACAAACAAATGAGACTCAAGCTCAATTCACAACACTTCATACTTCCAGATTGATACACATTTTAGTGATGTATCAATAAAAACACTTCAATATAATAAGCACACATAAAAGTGATGCTAATGGAGTCCATCCCCTATCTCCTCCCAAACAAAATCCGGTTTAGAGGTCCATCCCCTATCTTCCCCTAAACCGTGGAGTACATCCCCTATCTCCTCCCACACAAAACAATGTATGCAAATGCAATGCTCAATCAATACACGTATTTTTCTGTATCAATGCAATAGTCAAAGTTAATGACTTAACCAATGTGATTAGTTTCAGTTATTCCTAATCCACATGCAATGTCTACAACAATCACGACTATCCTCCACCGATAGCCCAAAACAGTTATTTCTAAACAGGAAATAAATGTATCAACTAACATAATTCCAACATTTTCATAGGTGAGTGATTAAACTAACCAACTACACCATTTAATCAATAAATTCATTAATTCCATGAATTCAACTAAATTCCCCAATTTTCCCTGAATTGATTATATAAATTAATTTATTACAACAACTAGGGTTTTCCCAAAAATTACCAAAGTAACCCAACACATCAAAATACCAAAACTTAGAGCAAAACCTATAAAATGGAGTAGGAAATCCCTACCTCAAAGAAAACAACCCAAAAAGGTAAAGAAAGAGATGAATGCCCAAAATACCAAAGTGCTCCAAATCGTCAAATGCTCAGATTAAATGGTAGCCCTTGCCTCACTCTATCTTTTTAATGAAGGATCTAGGGTAGAAACACACCCTAAGTGGATCAAATCTAAGAAAGAAGGTGAGTAGGGAGAGAGAGAAGTCGAACCTGGGGTTTTGAATCAAAAGAATATGAAAAAGACTGATCAAATCCCGCTGCTGTGTATATAAACTGGACAGGCTCGCTCGAGCGAAGACTTGGTCGCTCGAGCGACCAGACACAAAGAAACTACGCTCGAGCCAAGGAAGCCTTGCTCGAGCCAACAACTCAAATGCTCGCTCGAGCGAAAGAAAGCTCGGTCGAGCGAAGAACTCAAACCCTCAGGTCTGAACCCAGACACACGCTCGAGCGAAGGAACTATAGCTCGAGCGAAGGATGAACTAACTCGCTCGAGCGAAGAAAAGCTCGCTCGAGCCAAGAATGCACAGCTACAGGTCCAAATCAAACACTACCTCTCGCTCGAGCGAACAACTCCTCGCTCGAGCGAAGAACCAAAAACCTGGACAGCAACTCTTGGTTTCTAAACCCAACCAACCTGAAACAAACCTGCCCAACACATCCTATAATTCCAAAAGAGAAAATAAGGAATAACAACAACAACCATTATACAACGACAAAATCTACGGAACAGTCCGGATACAATAATTAAATGGGAAAAGACCAGGGTCGCTATAACCTCCCCCCCTTCAAAGAATTTCGTCCCCGAAATTAAGCATGAATTTTTGAAAACAGATTTTTCTCAATTTCCCAATGATATAATATAACCATAATAAACAACTTGACCCAATACTGGTCACTTCATCTTTTTATCAAGAGGTATCCCACAATATATATAAGATAACATATATTTCAACCTGCACCACTATTATGCATTATTCCCTTCAATGTTAACAATTTCCATATCATATTCAATTGCATGATATATATAACACATCCAACAATGTAACCAACATATACAATGTTACACTAATCTTCTAAAATGAAACAAGTTTCAAGATACAATCAATTACCAAAACATACTCAATGTTTTACAACTTAAGACATATGTAAAGCTCTTAAGTTCAACAATATAACAGAATCTAGTTGTAAGATTACAAATCAACAAACATGTCCGGATATTTCTCGCGGACTTCCAATTCACGTTCCCAAGTGGCTTCCTCCACTCCGTGGTGTTTCCACAAAACTTTGACCAAAGGGATGGTTTTGCCTCGCAAAACTTGATCCCGCCTATCCAATACCCGAACCGGTCTCTCCTCATACGAAATATCCACATCAACCACTAAATTGGTCCAATCCAACACATGTGATGGATCCGGCTCATACTTCCGAAGCATACTCACATGAAACACGTCATGTACTCCGGACAACTGCGGCGGCAAGGCTAAACGATAAGCAGCCTCGCCAATCCTCTCAAGGATCTCAAACGGACCAATAAACCGAGGGGACAACTTCCCACTCTTCCCAAACCTCATCAAACCTCGTCTAGGTGATATCTTCAGAAAGACATGATCACTCACCTCAAACACCAAAGCTCTCCTCCTACGGTCGGCATACGATTTCTGACGACTCTGTGCTGTAACAAGCCTCTTACGGATAAGCTCAACTTTCTCCGTCGTTTCCCTCACCAACTCCGGACCCAACAGAGGTGCATCACCCACCTCAGCCCAACAAACAGGAGATCTACACGGTCGGCCATACAAGGCCTCAAATGGTGCCATACCGATACTAGATTGGAAACTGTTATTGTAGGCAAACTCCACCAACGGCAAGTGCCTCTCCCACGATCCACTAAAGTCTAGAACACAACCCCGAAGCATATCCTCAAGGATTTGAATAGTACGCTCGGACTGTCCGTCAGTCTGAGGATGATAAGCCGTGCTAAAGGTCAACTTAGTGCCTAAGGCACTCTGCAAACTCTGCCACAACCTGGCAGTAAAACGAGGATCTCTATCTGAGACGATCGTCACTGGGACCCCATGCAATCTCACTATGTCCCGAATATACAAGTCAGCAAGATGATCTACCGAATCTCTAACACGCATAGGAATAAAATGCGCCGACTTAGTCAACCGGTCCACAACTACCCAAATAGCATCACTACCCCGCTGAGCCCTCGGAAGACCCACAACGAAGTCCATAGTGACATGCTCCCACTTCCACTCGGCAATAGGCAAGGGTTGCAATAAACCCGCTGGCCTCTGATGTTCGGCCTTCACTTGTTGACAAGTAAGGCACTTAGATACGAAAGCTGCCACATCTCTCTTCATACCCCGCCACCAGAACTGGCGACCCAAATCCCGATACATCTTAGTGCCTCCCGGATGCACCGCAAGGCGTGAATGGTGGAACTCTCGGAGTACTTCCTCTCGACAAGACTTCGGCACAAACAGACGGTCTCGGTATCTCACACTCTGGTCGGAATACAACGTCAAACCCTTCTCTACCTTCCCACCGGAAATCTTCTCACGGAGAGATTCTACCTCAAGGTCACCTCTCTGAGCCTCTAACACTCGAGTCACAAATGTGGGCTGTGAAACAACAGAAAATAAGGCCGCAGCCTCAACGGATTCGCCCAGAAGTAAGTCAAACTCCCCAAGTGCACCCAACATCTCCCATTCTCGGATGGCTATACCAGCCATATCACCAATAGGTTTCCTGCTAAGGGCATCGGCCACCACATTGGCCTTTCCCGGATGATAATGCAACTCAAAATCATAATCCTCTATAAATTCCATCCACCTCCTCTGCCTCAAGTTTAAGTCTTTCTGTGTAAACAAATATTTCAGACTCTTATGATCCGAGAATACCTCAAATCTCTCACCATAAAGATAATGCCTCCAAATCTTCAAGGCAAATATCACAGCTGCTAACTCTAGATCATGCGTAGGGTAATGCTGCTCGTGAATTTTCAACTGACGTGAGCCATAGGCAACTACTTTCCCTTCTTGCATTAACACACAACCCAGACCCTCTCGTGAGGCATCACAATAGACTGCATAACCCAACCCTCTCTCTGGAATAATCAAGACCGGAGCGGTGGTCAGTCTAACTTTCAACTCCTGGAACGACTTTTCACAAGTCTCACTCCATACAAATTTGACTCCCTTCCGAGTCAGCCTAGTCAAAGGCGAAGCTAAACTGGAGAAATCTTTTACAAACCGACGGTAATAACCAGCTAATCCCAGAAAACTACGGATCTCAAAAACGTTCTTAGGCTGTGCCCAATCCTGCACTGCCTCTACCTTGGATGTATCAACAGACACTCCTTCCCCAGAAACAACATGGCCTAAAAACTTGACCTCTTCTAGCCAGAACTCACACTTCCCAAACTTAGCATAAAGCTTATGGGCTCTAAGTAACTCAAGCACCACTCTCAAGTGTTCCTTGTGCTTCTCCTCAGAAGGTGAATAAATAAGGATGTCGTCCACAAAAACAACTACAAACCGATCCAAGAATTCCCGGAAGATCCGGTTCATCAAATCCATAAAAACTGCCGGTGCATTGGTGAGCCCGAATGGCATCACCAAAAACTCATAATGGCCATACCGCGTACGGAATGCCGTCTTCGGAATATCCTCTTCCCTGACCCTCAACTGGTGGTAACCCGATCTCAAATCTATCTTAGAGAAACAACGGGAACCTTTCAACTGGTCAAACAGGTCATCTATACGGGGCATAGGGTACTTATTCTTGACCGTAGCCCGATTCAACTTCCGGTAATCTATACAAAGTCTCAAAGCACCACCTTTCTTTTTAACGAAGAGAGCTGGTGCTCCCCACGGCGAAACACTAGGACGAATAAAACCCTTGTCTAGCAACTCCTGGAGCGGAGTCTTCAACTCAACTAGCTCGGCTGGGGCAAAACGATAAGGTGCCATGGAAATCGGCGCCGTGCCGGGCACTAGGTCAATAGAGAACTCAATCTCCCGATGCGGTGGCAAACCAACAAGATCCTCGGGAAAGACATCCGAGTACTCACAAACCACCATTGGCAACACAATCTGAGTCTCATCATCCTCACTAATCAAAAAGTTAGCAAGTAGACTACTAAGCTCACTCTGTCCTCGCGGAATGTACCCCGGTGGCAACACATCACCAACCCGGTCCCCCAGAAAATGAAAATACTCTCCGCTCACGGTACAACAAGTGACCCTCTGGCGGTAGCAATCAATAACTGCTCGGTATGACGATAACCAGTCCATACCCAAAATAACATCGAAACCCCTCATAGGCATAACTACAAAGGAAAATGGGATTCTATGATAATCAACCTCTATATCACAACCCCTAACACCTTGTTTCAAAATCAATTCACCCCCAAGAGGTGACACTACACAAATAGGAGATGCTAACTGTGCTAACTCCAACTTCAAAACAGATGCAAATGCAGCAGACACAAAGGAATGAGATGCACCCGTATCAATCAAAACATTAGCAACCGAGTTGCAAAACAAGAAGGTACCTCTCACAACTGATGGTGCTGGCACAAGATCCTGTGCGGTAACAGCATACACTCGCCCAGTCGACCTCTGATCAACCTGCTCAACCCTAGGAGCATAAGATTGCTGTACTGACTGGGACGATGAAGCCCCCTGATTGGCCCTCGAGGCCTGACCTGACGGAGCTGGCTGCTGACCCTGAATCGGCCTCATACCGGATGCACCAGGTGTGCCACCCAACTGCGGGCAATACCTCTTCATATGCCCTGGCTGACCACACTGATAACACGAGAGTGGCTGGCCTCTACCCTGACTCTGGCTCTGAGATCGAGCCGAAGATGATGCTGCTCTCTGAACTCCTCCCCTCTGAGGACAAACTGGAGACTTGTGGCCTAGCTGGCCACACTTAAAGCAGGTAATGTCTCCCTGACTGCCTTTCCCCGAACTAGCACTCGGTACAGGAAAAGTCGATCTAGCATAGCTACCCTGAGACTGCTGGGGATTAAAACCCTTCTGTCTCCTACCATCACTCTGACCATCCTGACTCCTCTTGGAGCCCTTCTGCCCTTCCTCCTCCTCCTGCATCATGATCTCCATATGGGCTGCAGCATCAACCATACGCCCATAATCTCGAATCATAGTTCCCCCAACTCTCAGCTTGAGGCCACGCCTCAACTTCTTCTCAAACTCAATACAACGGCGTTCCTCAGACGCCACCAACTCAGGTGCAAACCTGGACAAACTAGTAAATGCAGCCTCAAATTCGGCCACTGAAGAACTCGCCTGCTTAAGCTGACAAAACTGGTCTCGCAGCTTCTCCCTGACTGCCGGAGATAAAAACTTCTCCTGGAATGCATTCACAAAAGCCTCCCATGTACCTCCTATACGCCCCTTAGTGAACTTCCACCACTGACCCGCATCTCCCTTCAACTGAAAAGATGCCAAGGTCACTTTCAACCCCTCGTCTTCGATGCCAAGCATCTCAAACGTCTTCGTTGTCTGTTCGAGCCACTCATCTGCCTTAAGCGGCTCTTTAGGATCACCCACAAATTCATCCGGATTAGACCGGAAGAACTCCCTCTTCAGAAAGGAAGGTCCTGCATCTGCAGCAACAACCTGAGCTTGATTCTCAGCTCTGAGAATGCCTACTGACTCCCTGAATGCCCCTGCTATCTCTCGGGCTAGAGCGCCCATAGCCTGCTGGCCTACTGGCTCGGCCACATTGGCCTGGCCAACTCCCTCCTGAACTGCCGGAATCTCCTCTGGCACAGGCACCTCCTGCCTACCCGGCCTACCACGCCTACCGCGTCCTCGTCCTCGTCCTGACATCCTAATAAAGGAAACAAAGACATTAGCACATTAATAAATGTGCTGAAACTAAACCCTCGCGTCCTAATGCATTGGACAACAATAATTCATTCCACGTAAGCACATAATCACATAAGCACCTACGAATTTCATTCCCGGATAATGATAGTCCCAATGCGTTACTATAGTTCCGGTTGGAAGCAGCAGTGATCAAGTGCCTTTCCAACAAGACTACAAGAAACTCAAGGGTCCAATCAACATCCTAGAAACTACATTCCATACCCACATAATCACATAAACATGTTATCACATAAGCATATAACATTACACTAAGTCTCTATCAAACGAGACGAACCCAATGTGATACTAATCACTTCCCACGTACCCAAAGTATTCAAACCCGGTACGCTCTGATACCAAGTTGTAACGCCCTCAAATTAAACCCATAATGTACATAACATTAACGTGCATTATTAAAAGAAAACGAATCTTTTGAATTATTCATCAGAGTACTTTTATTAAAAGTCATTACATGGAACATCAAAATAAATGCCCTAAGGGCTTACATCTTTCCAAGCTAACACTTGGACACAAAAGAATGAGTATTAACCCATTTACAAGTTAAGCCCTTGGCTTGAATGTTTACATGTAACCTTATTTAAAATAAATAACTAAAGACAAGTCTTCAAAATCCGCATCCTTCCAAACTAAGTCCTGGGAGGTTGCTTATCACCTGAACCTGAAAATGATGTTCCCATAAAGGGTGAGCCACAGCCCAGTAGAAATATACTAAACCACATATAAGCAATGAATAAAGCAATAGTATTTGACAGATGGTTAACCAAGATAATTACCCACTTCATTTTACAGTCTCATGACACTATTGTCTAAGATACAATTTACTCTCCAATTTATCAACATGGCTCAGAACCTGGCCAACCTACAACAGTGAATTACATATACCATATTCACATCCTTCCAATATCAACAAACAAATGAGACTCAAGCTCAATTCACAACACTTCATACTTCCAGATTGATACACATTTTAGTGCTGTATCAATAAAAACACTTCAATATAATAAGCACACATAAAAGTGATGCTAATGGAGTCCATCCCCTATCTCCTCCCAAACAAAATCCGGTTTAGAGGTCCATCCCCTATCTTCCCCTAAACCGTGGAGTACATCCCCTATCTCCTCCCACACAAAACAATGTATGCAAATGCAATGCTCAATCAATACACGTATTTTCTGTATCAATGCAATAGTCAAAGTTAATGACTTAACCAATGTGATTAGTTTCAGTTATTCCTAATCCACATGCAATGTCTACAACAATCACGACTATCCTCCACCGATAGCCCAAAACAGTTATTTCTAAACAGGAAATAAATGTATCAACTAACATAATTCCAACATTTTCATAGGTGAGTGATTAAACTAACCAACTACACCATTTAATCAATAAATTCATTAATTCCATGAATTCAACTAAATTCCCCAATTTTCCCTGAATTGATTATATAAATTAATTTATTACAACAACTAGGGTTTTCCCAAAAATTACCAAAGTAACCCAACACATCAAAATACCAAAACTTAGAGCAAAACCTATAAAATGGAGTAGGAAATCCCTACCTCAAAGAAAACAACCCAAAAAGGTAAAGAAAGAGATGAATGCCCAAAATACCAAAGTGCTCCAAATCGTCAAATGCTCAGATTAAATGGTAGCCCTTGCCTCACTCTATCTTTTTAATGAAGGATCTAGGGTAGAAACACACCCTAAGTGGATCAAATCTAAGAAAGAAGGTGAGTAGGGAGAGAGAGAAGTCGAACCTGGGGTTTTGAATCAAAAGAATATGAAAAAGACTGATCAAATCCCGCTGCTGTGTATATAAACTGGACAGGCTCGCTCGAGCGAAGACTTGGTCGCTCGAGCGACCAGACACAAAGAAACTACGCTCGAGCCAAGGAAGCCTTGCTCGAGCCAACAACTCAAATGCTCGCTCGAGCGAAAGAAAGCTCGGTCGAGCGAAGAACTCAAACCCTCAGGTCTGAACCCAGACACACGCTCGAGCGAAGGAACTATAGCTCGAGCGAAGGATGAACTAACTCGCTCGAGCGAAGAAAAGCTCGCTCGAGCCAAGAATGCACAGCTACAGGTCCAAATCAAACACTACCTCTCGCTCGAGCGAACAACTCCTCGCTCGAGCGAAGAACCAAAAACCTGGACAGCAACTCTTGGTTTCTAAACCCAACCAACCTGAAACAAACCTGCCCAACACATCCTATAATTCCAAAAGAGAAAATAAGGAATAACAACAACAACCATTATACAATGACAAAATCTACGGAACAGTCCGGATACAATAATTAAATGGGAAAAGACCAGGGTCGCTATAAACAAGAACTTAATGCAGAATGAAGAATGAATTTATAGCAGAAGATGGAGTACAAAAATTGGAGATAAATCCAAATAGGCGGCTAGTCTATTTATAGATGTAAAGATGGCTCTTAGTTTTGAATTGAACAGGTATGAAACCTGTTAGTTTCGAATTTAAACAGATTTGAATCTGTTGGGTTAATAATTCAAACAGATAAAAACGGGAAGGGCTCTGTTTGGATGAACAGTAAATCCAAACCAGTTTAATTCTGTTTGAAAACGGGAAGGGCCCTGTTTGGATGAACAGTAAATCCAAACCAGTTTAATTCTGTTTGAAAACGGGAAGGGTCCTGTTTGGATGAACAGTAAATCCAAACCAGTTTAATTTGAATTCTGGATTTTATTTTACCAAAAAATAAAATTAAATTCAAATGTTTTTGACCCAAAAAGATTAATATTGGGCCGAACAAGCCCAATCCAACCACGCACTCGCGCCCAGCCCCCCCGACCAGACGGACGGCGGTGGCGGCGCGTGTGTGGTGATTTTTGGGTCCAATGGGTCTAGCCCATTTTGCCCATAACCTCTCTCTCTAAAACACTTGGGTACCCTTTGGGGCACACCCCAAGTATCTAACCCAAGTCTTATAAACCCTTTCAAAACTTCCCACCAAATCAATGTGGGACAAGCCAATTTACAACCTTAAGGAATTTCCACCAAAACTCCATTTCCATGGAGCACACTTTGGCTTCAATTTCCCATTCACTCGGTAATGGTTTTGAGCAACCAAATATACCACGTGAATCACAACGCGGCATAGAACGTGTTACCACTTTGACCCGAGTAAATTGACGCTCGGGGCCCACCTAAAAAATAGACCAAACTTGAGAAAAAATTCTGGTTTTAACCAGAATTTTTCTACCATTTCCAACACAATATCACAAACTTCAAGCTCCAACATTGACTCTCTTCTCCATAATCCAATCTTTTGTTAAGATTACCACAGTCAATAGTTGAGTTTTTTCCTCTCACAACAACATCAATACACTTTGAATCAAAATGCACAACTAATGCCAACAACAATTCTAGCTCCTTATTGTTGTCCAACGTACAACTAGGATGTCCAGGCAATGAGTAAGATAGGCAAATGTTATCAGATTGCAAACTATCCCATTTCTAACATAACTTATCAACCAACTGATCATATGTAACATTCCGATCAATCTTAATTGCAAATGTACAACCATTATACTTGCACAACAAAAAAATTGAGACACTTATAAAATCTTCACTCATCTTTCAACCTAAACAAAAAAAAAAAAAAAAAAAGATTGCATCAATAAAAACTAGAACAATTCTCAGTTTATTGAAACTACAAAACCAGAACAAATACTTCATGACAATACTAAGAACTTTCTTAGTTTTCACAAATCACGTTTTCAATTCATAAAATACCGAACCAAACCGAGAAATCATCCAGTAAATCACATCTTTAATTCGTAAAATCAAAATTATTCAACGTATTCTCATAAATA
Organism: Camellia sinensis; assembly: GCF_055761805.1. Lineage (NCBI taxonomy): Eukaryota > Viridiplantae > Streptophyta > Magnoliopsida > Ericales > Theaceae > Camellia > Camellia sinensis. The sequence continues at coordinate 61,289,647 of NC_138970.1, forward strand.
AATTCAATCAAAACTAAAGAAAATTCTAAAAACACATAATATACAAAATCGAAACAATACATACCTATAAACCAGATCGAAAATCAAATATCCAGCAAATCAATTCTTCAATTTATAATTCGAAATCACACATAACAAACTCCAACAGATTTCAACTCAAAAAGCCTCAAATACGAATCTGTCAAAAATGAGAAATCAGTATGTATAATAGTGAACCAAACTGAGAAATCCTTCAAGATCCTTCGCGATTCTAATCTTCATCTACTTCCATAACTGATTTGTTAACTGATATGTTTTTTTCTTTCTAGTAAATAACGTCAATGCTACTATATATACACTTGTTTGGGTTAAAGGCCAAAGACATCTTTTTACCTACAAATGGGATTTATTGGTTCAAAAACTTTTTGGCAGGACCTAAGCTACTACCAAATATGTAGATAGGACTTTTATGTAATTAATCCTAAACAAAAAGATAAGAAGAAAATTTAGAATGGTATTCTCATTTGATTTGAAAATAATTCTAGATAACCAATAAATTATCACCTATAACCCTCATTTTTTTTAATAAAAAAAGATATTTCATGAACCATCACTTTTAATAGAAAAATAACATTTATTTATATTTGTTTTAGCAAAAGTTACTTTTTAACAATTTGAGCAAAAAAAATTCATTTTTTATTTTAGTTTGTTTAATTGAAAATTCAGATTAAAATTTAAAAAAAAAAAAAAACAAAACAAAAAAAAAAACAAGATTCACCATGTTTTGTAAGTGCTAAAAAAATCTAGATAAACAATAAGGTAAATATTTGAGATTCACAAAAAATACCCATAATTGTATCCACAATAATGTGGTATTATATGTATCAACTTTGGATTTACTGTACACTCAATGACATGGGACTCAACTCTCTTGTCACATCATTATGGGGGAAAGTGTGAGTTTGTAACATTGCTGGAATAATAAATTATTACATGTAACTCCCATAAGTTTCACCAACCATCACTTTTAATAGAAAAATAATGTTTATTTCTATTTGATTTTAGCAAAAGTCACTTATTAACTATTTAAGCAAAATAATAATAATAATAATAATAATAATAATAATAATAATAATTTGTTAAATTAAAAGAAAAAATACAGAATCCACCATGTTTGGAAATTATTAAAAAAAATTATTCATTTTTTAATATTTTTATTGTTTGTTAAAGAAAATATTAATTTAAAAAAATTATTTTTCAAGTCCACAAAAATTTATAAAATTTAAAACCAAAAATGACAAAAAATAAAAATATAACTTTTTATAGTGATTAATAATTTGAACACGTGTATTTAATAACATATTATGAATATTGATCTTATTCCAATTATGATAGCAAAATTTAAGACAGAATCTAAATTTAAAATTTTATTAAAAATATAAAATTAATTTAGAAACCAATCATATTGTGACACATTAAAAAAAATCAAAAAAATGAGAAAAAATAATTGTAACTTTCAACTTTAGTAAGATAACAACGTTCTGGGATTATAATAATATACAGATATAGATATAGATTAATTAAATAGATTGGCTAATAGATTTTCTTTTTCTTTTTTTTCCTACCTATTTAGTAAATTGAAAAATCAACAATTTTATGAAAGAACTTTGAAACTCCTACTAGGGGTGTTCAAATAACCGAACAATCCATGAAACCGACCATGCCCGTCCGACCCGGATGCGATACGGGCAGTTTCGACCAATAACTCGGTCGGCTATGGATGTAAAATCCAAATTTTCTGTGAATTTCGGTCGGAAGCCGGGTATAATATAATTAAATCCGCTTAAACCGATCCGACCGAATTAGATATATATATATATTTTATTATTATTACGTTAGCTTTGTCTAGGGAGTTTAACCAAAAGCAGACACCTATTGTCTGTCTTTTGTCTTGAAAATTATACAAATAGTACACTTTTATTTATCCAACATCTTTGTATATCTTTCCAAGTTCTTTTACAAACTGCACACTTATCTCTTCCCAATCAAACTTATTTTTTCAAGATTTTTATATACCTACTGTCTCTCTTTATCACAAATTTGACGCCTCTCTCTGACCCACAAACGTCGCATCTCATCACCTCTCTTTCTCTCTCCTCAATTTTGATGCCGTCTTTTCCACCCTCTCTCTTTCTTTCTCTGTGTGAAAAACCACCATCTCTTTTCCTTTCTCATCTTCCTTATCCCTCTCTCTCTCTCTCTCTCTCAACAGATCCATCCGTTTCTTACACTCCCTCATCCCTCATTGCGATTTTATTTTTTTTAGAAACAGATTCATCCATCTTACTCTCCCTCATCTTTATTTCTCTTTTCTCCTTACCCTTTCTATTGATGATGTGGCGGTGGTGGTGGATGAGCACAAAATTAATGTTGGTGGCGATGATGAGCGATGGTCGTGGTGGTGGTTGCAGCTGCGATGAGCAATGGTGGGGACAATGATCAACAATGGCGATCCCTCTCTCATTTTTTCTTTATTTTCTCTCCTCAAGTCTCATTCTAATTGTAAGAAATATATGTATATGTTTATATAAGTGTTTTTTGTTTCATAATAAATGTATATGTGTGTTTAAGTTTGCTATTTTCAAATTTTAATTCCATTTTTCATAATATTTTTTCTACTCCTTTCGGATCTACGAAATTGACCGAACCGATTGCCAAACCGATTTGTTTGGTTCAGTCGATTTCGAACCCTAGCTTGGTCGATGATGGGTGACTGGTTCTCTAACCCGAAGGTATCGGTTCGGCTGCTGGGTCAAGGACAAACCCGAGCTGAACCGACCCATAAACACCCTAACTCCTACAAATCTTCTCATTAAAAACCCTCCCTCTCTCCTCGCACATGCACCGAGCTGAGCTAGAAGAAGATGTCAAGAAGAAGAAGAACAATTTCTATTTCTTCCATTATTGGACCAAGAATAACTTACTACAATCATTGGCTATTAAAACGTACTTCGAAATCTCCATCTCCATCTCCACTTGTTAAAGTTAATCAACCCTCTTGTTTCTTATTTGTTCTGTTTCGTTCTTTCTCTAACACCACCAAAAACCCTACTTCTCCTCCTCAAGTAGGCGAACCTAAACATGAAGCCTTACCCAAACAACCATGCAATTTGGGTCCCAATCATCTTCATTCTGCTTTAATTTCCTTCAATCGAATGCTCCGGATGCGACCTTTGCCCCCAATTTCTCAATTCAACAAAGCTTTCGGCTCTATTTTGAAAATGGGTCATTACGCCACTGCTCTTTGTCTGATTCATAACAAGTTGCAACAGCTCCAAGGCATTCAGGTCAATTTCTACACCTTCAACATTGCTATTAACTGTTACTGCCACCTTAATCGAGTCGATTTTGGGTTGTCTCTTTTGGGTACCCTCTTCAAACGCGGTTATACACCTGATGTAAGTACCATCAACGCTCTGATTAGTGGACTTATTTTGCAAGATAAAACTCCTCAAGCTGTGGAGTTATTTAAGAAATTAATGAGAACTAGAGAAATTGAACCCAACGTGGTTATGTATGGAACCATTGTCAATGGGCTCTGCAGAATGGGCAACACTATCAGGGCTGTTAGTTTGCTGAGGATAATGGAAGAGGGAAGTTGTAAACCTAACACCGTAGTGTACACCACGATCATTGACAGTCTTTGCAAGGATAGAATGGTGGATGATGCTCTCAAACTCTTTTCTACAATGGATGAAAAGGGTATTTTCCCAAGTGTTGTCACTTATACTTCTTTGATTCATGGCCTATGTAATTTTGGCCCGTGGAAGGAGGCTACTGGAATGTTTAGAGAAATGTTGGATAGTGGTATTGCTCCAAATGTTCATACGTATAATGTGTTGCTGGATGCATGTACCAAGGAAGGGAAGATGAAAGAGGCAGAGGGGGTAATTGAAGCCATGATACAAAGAGGTGTGGATCCTGATGTAGTCACATACAATACTCTAATGGATGGATATTGTTTGCAAGGCCAAATGGATGAAGCAATTAGAATGTTCAATACCATGGTGGATAGGGGCCTTCACCCCAATGTTTTTAGCTATAACATTCTAATCAATGGATATTGCAAGAAAATGAAAATAGATGAGGCCAAGCATCTCTTTCGAGAATTGCCTCAAAGGGGTTTGAAACCCGACAATGCAACTTTTAGTGCTATGTTACGGGGTTTGTTTCAAATAGGTAGATGTGGAGTTTCTCAAAAACTTTTTAATGATATGCAAGCTGCAGGCATAATTCCAGATTCTCAAACTTATGGTATCTTATTGGATGGGTTGTGCAAAAATGGGCACATTTCTGAAGCATTGTCATTATTCCACGTGATGGAAAGCAACAGTTTACATCTTGATATTGTTAAGTACAATATTCTTATTGGTGCATTCTGCAAGGATAAATAGCTTGATACTGCAAGGGCCCTTTTCAGTAACCTTTCTTCCAAGGGTTTACAACCTGATGTTAAGACATACACTACGATGATACAAGGTTTTTGTGAAGAAGGCCTACTGCATGACGCTAAAGAGTTGTTTGTTAAAATGGAACATAATGGTTGTTTGCCAAATGATGTCACTTACAACACTATTATCCGAGGATTTATTGGACAACATAAGTGCTATGAGGCATTAATACTGGTTGAGGAAATGGTTCAAAGGGGTTTTTCAGCAAATGCATCCAATTCTTCCTTGGTCATATATATACTCTCAACTAAAGGACAAGATCCTGCTCTCCAAGAAGTGATAAAGAAGTATATGCCCAAAGATAGTCATGGAATGCAAGAGATTGAGTAAATTGCTTAAGCTGTGAAGGTAAAGCTACACATATTATAACATATATTATTAGGTGAAGCCCTTTTTATTTATTTATTTATATATTGACATGGGCTTATACTTCTCCATCAACTATTTTGGACTTGTTGCTACATTACCTTGCAACATTATTTTCACATGTTGTAGATTCTTGTAGACTATTTGTTACCTCCCTCTCTCTGCAGTATTTTAATTCACATTTTACAAATTCAAGTAGATTCTTTTTCAGTCCCCTGAATTATGTACAAGTGGTCATTTCTGAGGGATTTAGGACAAATGACAGCCGGTGGTAATTTTGGAGATTTGTTTCTTAGGTATGTGGTCATCAACTAGTTCTCTGAAGAAGAATTTATGGTATTTATAGTGTAGATGATTAAATGTCTCTGAATGTGGTGTTGGAAGAGGCATCACTGTTGTAGTATGCTAAATTAGTTACAACTTACAATAATGGTTGGTCTTTGTGCTCTATGAGATTTATACAAAGCTTGAGAGGTTTTACATCATAGATAAGATTGTCATTGTTAAATGGAAGAAAAAAAAATAAAAATAAAAAGATCAATGAATGAACCATTCAGAAGTTGATACTTTTCCCAGTAGTGGGTGAGGCAATTCTTGCCTTGTTCGAATGCCTATTGTTGATTTATAATTTCCGTTTATGTATCTTGTGCATAATGCCTCATAATTCTTTCACCTTGTCAAAATTTTTGATTCCCCTCTTTTGAAGGTTCATATCGCTGCTGCCGCTCTAAGCAACCCCACTCACTCACATACCTCAATGCTGACATAATTCAATGGCAACAGAAAATTCTTGTTGAATTGACAACTGTTCCTTTTCTTCTAAGCTATTTCAAATACGATATTATTTTTATATTATTCTATGGGTATTTATTAGCACACTATATATTCTTGTGTTGATTGTGATGACTATCAAAAGTTCATTCATGTTTTTGCTCAAATTGAAGGTCATGTACTGGTAATTGACTTGATCAAGTAGAGTATCAGCATGCTCTACAATGCTAAAGCAAACGGGCCCTTAAGGATCAGGTTTGGACTCATCGATCTAGTTTTAATTTGCACCCTCATTATGATAATGGTGCAGGGACTTTGATAGAGGACCCGCGTGCTGATTATGGAGATTATTCAAATGCTTGATGGAGTTTTAAAGGCTTTATCATCTTGGATTGGGAAGGATTCCTTGTGAAATCAAGGAATTTGTGAAGTACCTGCAACTGCAGGAGCTTGATCTTTGATGTTTGTTTCCTCATACAAGGCAAGTGTCTAAGCCTAATTCCTCATCATTAAATCCCAAGGGTAGCAGCCTTTTTCAGCTCCACAAGCATCAAATTATTCTTATTTTTATTTGAGTAAATTTCACATACACTAACCTCCCTTTAGGTTTCTGACACTTTCAAATCGGCTTTTGTGATTTTTGAAATGACTTATGACACTGTTGTCTTAACGGAAAGCATTTTTTTTAACACTATTTTGCTAGTAGTCATAATGTTATATAAAATTCATTTTTATCGTCAAATTTAATAAATTTGAGAAGACAAAATATGCCTTGAATGTCTCACTCAATTTATCTTCCAAAACCATCCATCACAAACTCGGAAAAGCTTTGTTTCATCTATTTGTTTGAATTCCTAAATCTATATGTATGTGTACATAGATATATATTTGAAACTATAGTATGAGTCTTGTTTTGTTATTGTTTAATGCATATCTTGTAAATTCATTAGTTTGTAAATTTTCAACTTTCAGTGACAGTTTGAAAAATTCGTTACAGAAGAGCGTCACGAATTGTAAGTTTTAGTGACAATTTATAAAATCGTGACAAAAAAATCACTAATTGTCAATTTTTAGTGTCATGTGCAAAAAATCGTCACAAAAAATTATTTTTAGCGATGATTTTAGCAATGATTTTTTGGTCTAATTTTACAGTTTTAATTTTAAGAAACTTTTGTTTTAAAAGTGAATGTTATAATTGTCAATAATATTATGTTACTAATGCCTGCATTTAGGAAATGATTTAAACTTTTTATATAATTCATTACATCAATTAAAGGTATATTCTTCGATTTGCAAAACTTATTTTAAAACCTTTAATTTTTAAAATAAATGTGAAACATCAATATTAGAAAGAATAGTGCTAGAGTAACCACATTTGGGTACCATCTATTGTGACACCTCGCAGAGTACCATCTATTGTGACACCTCACATGACACTAATTAAACATCTGATGGGTCCCACCTTTCATTTAGAAAGCACCATTACTAATATTTTGTAGAGTTCATCACATGATATAGTTAATGTGTGAGGTGTCATTACTATAACATTACTATATGTGATCATTAATGTGGTCACCACATTAGTCTATCAGAAAGAGTAATGTTCAGGATGACATTCGAGGTTAAGACAATATTTTTTCAAATTATCATCATTTAGTGATTTACTCTTTGAAGTTGTATAGAAAACCAAAAAAATCCGTATATTTGCAATTGCGAAAACTACTCCAATTTGATTAGTTTTGAGTTTATCAATTTTATTTCAACTGCTGATTTTGTTTTGATGCGTACACTGTATAAAATGTATTTAGAAAAATACGACTCTTTTTCTGCACGGGGCCTTGAGCAAGCATGTAAGTTGCTTTAGGGTTGAGGTGCTATAGTGTTTTTTCTTCTCTGATTAGTTGTAAATGCAACACAACACTCAAAAAATATACATGCTATAGTGTTTTTTCTTCTCTGATTAGTTGTAAATGCAACACAACACTCAAAAAATATACATATACATATATATGCTTAACCCCTTAAATAGTGCCAATCAATAACTCCTTGTTCTAGGCATTCCTCTCTAGAATCCTCATTGAAATTTTTTCGGCCATTGGTTGTTAGAATACATGCTAGGATCATTCTAATATTTGTTTCCTTATTTAGATTTTATTTTGATTCCTTAATTAGTGCCTTAGGACTTTCTTATTCTATTAGCTGTTATTTCCTTATTTTGTGCCTCCAAGGCTTCCATTGTAAGCTACCTATTATCAATATAAAAGAAGGTGATTGTCTAATCATGCTCTAAGTTAGTTTTCTCTCAAACAAACATGGTATCAGAGCCAAAACCCTAAACCCATCACCCACACAGCCACCAGCCACCATCAATACACCACCCGACCTCCACCCGTCAATACCTAACCTGTTCCAGACCCTATCGGCTCCAGCAGAAGGCCTCCACCTGCTGTTCCAGACCTATTGAGCTCTTCCAACATTTCTCTGGGTGGTTTTAGACCAGCCGACACCCATCCTAGGGTTTTTTCAGCTCAGACCGACAGCCTTCTGGGTATCTTCAGGCTTCTTCCATGGTCTGGTAGCTGCTTTGGACTTCCCTTTGGTCTTCTCCTATGTGTTTCGAACTCTCTATGATAACGTCTAAGTGTTTCTCCATGTCATATGTCCTGATAACACTCATTGGTTCATCCTCTTTATTACTACTGTGTTATTTTTCATTGTGGTTGAGCCCAAGACTGCTATTTTGATTGAAGTTTTACCTTTTTTTTAACCATTTTATTTATTCTTTGGGGTGGTAAATGGCTTCATTAATCTAAGTGTTATGCTCCCATAGTGGTTTGTGTTTGAGATTGCTTGTCCATTCCATTCCCTCTTCCCATTATTGTGATTAGTGCTGTGTTTTTGGTTAAGATAGTAGCATAAACATGGCTGACCCATCTAGTGAATCCACTACTTCTCACCCATTTAAAGGGGAGAGTCCCAGTCCAGTTATAACTACTACTTTTGAGAACCTGAACCCTAGCCTCAAAATCACCGCCTCTCCTTTCTGTTTAATGGTCAGAATTACCTTGCATGGTCTCAGTGTCTTGACCCTTTTTCTGAAGAGTAAGAGGAAGATGGGATATGTTGATGGGTGAATTCAAGCACCAGATATCACTGATCTTGGCTGTGATCAATGGGAGATTACCAATTCTTTGATCATGGGGTGGCTTATTCATTCCATGGTCCCTGAGATTAGTGAAGGTTATTTATCCATGGAGACTACCTAGGATGTTTGGGAGGTAGTAGCTGCTATATATTCCCAGAAGGAGAATTTTTCTCAATCATTTGAGTTGTGTCGGTCTATTGAGCACTTAGTACAGGGTGAGCAGAAAGTTTTTCAATAGTACACCTTTCTGACTAATGGTTGGAAATGCCTAGATCATCTCCTGGATTACAAGCCCATCTGCACAGTTGACTTAGTTGGTTACCAGAAGTTTTTTGCTCAGGAGAGTCTTCAAGTTCCTGGAAGGCCTCAATGTGGAGTTTGACTTGGTCCAGAGTCGTGTCCTTGGTATGGATGTTCTTCCATCTCTTCTGGAGGCTTTTGCTTATGTCCAGAATGAAGAGAGTCGTTGTTCTGCTATGTTACCACTAACTTCTACAGATCATTCGACATTACTTTTTGCACCTTCTCGGGATGAGGCTGGTTTGTCACTTCCTTCTTCTCATCCTTCCGGGAAAGATAATTTGTTCTCTAATTACTGTTGCTAGCCAAGGCATACCTGTGAGACTTGTTGGAAGCTTCATGGTACTCCATTAGGGGGTCGAGGAGGTCGCTCTGGTCGTAAAGTCGGGCATTCTAGTCAATTGAGAGGATTGGGTCTCACTCTCGTGCTCATCAGTCTAGTGCTGTAGAGACATGATTCAGCTCCAGTTGTACAGACTTCTGATTTGGTCTCTGGTATGTCATCTTCGGAGTTTGAAGATGCTCTATGCAATCTGCTTGATCACCGGTCTCCTGTTCCTCTAGTGCATCTTCTGCTTCTTCTTCATTTGCCCGTTCAAGTAACTTAGCTTCATCTTCTAGTGCCTTTTCATCCTATAAGGGCTTGCCATGGATTATTGATTCTGGTGTCTCAGATCATATGTCTGGGTCTTCTGATCTCTTCTTAGACTAAACACTAGCCTCTGGTCAGGATAGAGTTACGATTGCTAATGGTACTATTTCTTCTGTCTCCTGGAAAGGCTTAATCCATGCCACCCCTTCTCTACCTTGGTCTTTTGTTTTACATGTTTCTAATTTTTTTGTTAACCTATTGTCATTGAGTCGTCTTACTAGAGATTTGAATTGTAGTGTAACTTTTTTCCCTGATTCTTGTCTTTTTAAGGACCTTATCATGAAGAAGATGATTGGCAGTGGTAGGACAGAAACTGGTCTCTATATCCTAGATCAGACTGACTAGTAGGCTCATCATTCCATCTAGTCTCCATCCACCAAGAAAGATTTATAGTTGTGGCATCGATGCCTAGGGCATCCATCTTTTTTATTACTTTATGCCCTTCTGTTTTTATCAAAAATAAAGTCTTTGAGTTTCATTGTGAGTCTTGCCTACTTGGCAAACAACATTGAGCCTCTTTTGCTCCTAGTAATAATAAAAGTTCAGTTCTTTTTTCTTTAATTCATTAAGATGTTTGGGGTCCCTCTCGTGTGATGTCAATGAAAGGTTATTGATGGTTTGTTACTTTTATAGATGACTGCTCTCGTGCTACTTGGGTGTACCTCATGAAAGGAAAAAGTGAGGTTTTCTCTGTGTTTCAAAACTTCCATAAGATGGTTAGTACCTAATTTGGGGCAGTTGTCAAAGTATTGCGTTCTGATAAGGGAGGTGAGTGCATTAATTATAGGTTGGCGAAATATTTTTCCACTCATGGCATTATCCATCAAACATCTTGCACTAACACTCCTCAACAGAATGGGGTTGCTGAGCGCAAGAATCGTCATCTTCTTGATATGGCTTGTTGTATGTGCTTTTCTATAGGTGTACCTCAAGCCTATTAGGCCGAGGTTGTTCTCACTGCTGCATTCTCATTAATCATCTTCCTACACAAGTCTTACAAAAAAGGACACCTCTTCAAATTCTCTTAGATTTTGAGTCTCTGTTTTTCATTCCTCTAAAAATCTTTGGTTGTGTGTGTTTTGTTCACAATCATTCCCCTTCTCGCGATAAGTTGGATCCTCGTTCTCTCAAGTGTGTGTTTTTAGGTTATTCTCCTACTCAAAAGGGGTGCAAGTGTTATCATCCTCCTTCTCATAAATGGTTTGTGTCCATGGATGTCACCTTCTTTGAGTCTCAATCCTATTTCTTGTTCCGTCCAGTGTCCCAGTCATCTCTTCAGGAGGAGTCTTGGAGTGAAGAGAGTCCTGTTGCTTCTATTATTCTTGACCCAATCCCGCCACCAGCAGTACCTGTTATTGCTCTTATAGTTCCTAGCCTAGTACCTCCTCCATTGGTACCTATTACTAGCAATACAAAATCCGATGTTGCCAATAACATAGAAGGGCAAGTCTATGTCAGGGATAAAGAAAGGCAGAAAGTTACTTGGATACAAGAGACCATTTCTGATCAATCACTGCCTTCTCCTTCTCTTGATGAAGGTCCAGGTAACCTTGAAACTCCAAATATTACTACCTTTGAGTATAAGCCTACTGATCTTGATATACCCATTGCCAAGAGAAAGGGTGTGAGATCTTGTACTCATCATCCTATTTCTAATTTTGTGTCTTATTCTCATTTGTCCTCTACATATAAAGCCTTTGTGTCAAAAATTTCCTCTGTTAGTATACCTAATCATTTTCAGGATGCTCGTACTATTCCTGAGTGGAAACTGGCCACGGTGGAGGAAATGAAAGCACTTGATAAAACTGGCACTTGGGATTTGACTGAGTTGTCTAGCGGCAAACGAACTATGAGATGCAAATGGTTGTATACTATGAAGCACAAGGCAGATGGTTCAATTGAGCGGTATAAGGCTCGACTTGTGGCCAAGGGTTTATGCTGTTGGACTTTAGTGCTCCACATATTTTGGTTGCTATGTGCGCACTTCAAGCGGGATGACTTGCTGATGGAAAAGGTTTCTCATGCATAGAGGAATAGATGCTCACTTGATTGAAGAGTTTGTTGCTAGATGATGTTGCAGCTTTTGGATTTATTAATTTGAGGAATGTTAAAATGGAGATTTAATTTTAGGCTGGGGTTCACTTTGTTTTCTTGTAATGTTTATGTTGTTGTTTGTCAATTGGTCTAAGCAAATTATGTTTTCCCCCTTTTGGATTTAATGCTTAATAGAAGTGTTCTTTTTACCTTCGTTTTGTAAAATGTTATTACCTTACTGCTAGGAAAAAAAATATCATGAAAATGAACTACTTACAATTGCCATGGCTAATTCTAATTTCAAGTTCAAATAATTGGTTGAAATTCATCTACGACTTGATGATTATGCACTAACTTGGACCATAGGCACGAGTCATTGTGCAACGCATGACTCCCCGTAACTAGTATATATAAACCGATGTTGACAGCTTTATGGCCACGTCCTTCAACTGCTTTGTCTTGTAAAGAAATAGGAGAAAAAGATTGGATACTAAACTAATTGACCATCAATTAGAGGGTGTATGGAGGTATCCTATCCTTTTGATCACACATCATATGAAGCGAGATTTGAAGGGTCTGTGAAATATACTCGGTGACAAACTCAACATGAAATTGAATTCCTAACTAGACCAAACTCAGACCTTTTGCATTTGCTTTGACTCTATATGTTACTATTTTCCCTAGCATAAACAAGATGTACTTGGTATTCTTAAAAGTCTTTGTACAACTTAAGTTTTTAACCAATCTGCTTACTGGCATAGCATTACATGTTTCTCTTTGTTTGTCGTTGTAGCAAATTATGATCTCAAATGCTTGCTGGAGATCTTTCTTTCTTATTTTTTATGAGTAATGATTGCTGGAGTTACTGAGTATTATGTAAGCATTTTCTTTAATGAATTTATTGTCAGTTTGATAATTAAATTGGTGATGGAAGCTTTTTATGTCCTCTGTGGGGTTGATGGAAACAAATTGTCTGCCCTACTTATACTGTGTTTGGATAATAGATTTAAACAATGATTTGGAAAAGAAAAGAGAATGTGAGGTTGAAAAATTATGGATGAAATATAAATTAAAATTTTCTTTCATTTCTCCTCCTTTTCAAATCTCAACTTAAATTTATGATCCAAACACAATACTTGAAAAGGTCAGGCTATAATACTTGTCATACATACCATACGTAAGTTATAATCAATTTTGGTATTGGTTTTAAACTATTGCAGTGATAGGTTATGGGGTATTATGGTGGTGGAGCAAGCAAATTATTGAAATAAAATCAGTTAGGACTTGTTATGGTGTTTGATTATATTTTGAAGTAATGTTAGTTGTAATTTATTAAAATCTAAATTTTTTAATTTTGTCAATTTAAACTTTAAACTTTTTATTTGTTTTGAATTTAAATCATCTGAAGAATGTTTATTTATGCAATTTATCAGTTCTGGCTCTTTATCTGGGCTAAATAATTCCATTTGCAGATCCGAAGTCATGCCCAAAAATACTTTTGAAGGCCCAAAAAAATGGGACTATAGCACATGTGCCACCACCTTGACCTAAGCGCAAAGCTGCCCATCCTTACCTGCAAAAGGCACCAAAAAATGGTTTGTCCCATGATGACGATGAAAGTACATATGGCAGAGGATTTTATTTGAATTTTTGTTATTCTGACATGCTATTTCTTTTAAAAATTGGCAGTTTTAGCACCATTGCAAGCTTTCATGGCTTATCCTTCTTCGTTGAATTCCCTTGCACGTTGATATTCTCCATGGGATGACACTTCCATGCTCATACACTCTCCATCAGGTGGAATCATGCTATCCCAGGATGAATACAATCTTCATGGAGTTGAAGGCATGCATAAGTTTTTTTATTTGTGTTATTTCTCCATTTTTCATAGATATATGTATATTTTTTTATTTGAGAGAACTTTCTTGTACTTATTATTGGCATAAAATGTTACTGCTTCCGCTGATATTGGATCGAAGGGGGTAGCAAGGATTAGTAACAGCGACATTGATGGCATCGGAAGCTTGTGTAGAACAATATCAAGTTCTGAATTATCGAAGCAAGGGAAACCAGGTTCATTGTTTCATGGTAATCTTCTCAACTGTATTGATAATTGGTTTAAATTAGTCGATCATAGTGAAGTTTCAGACTTGCAGCTCTATGCTAAAGTGGCACAACTTGCTCTCTTCACAATGTTTTTATATTTATATTTGCGCTTTAGATACTTGTTAATCTAATTTGTTTGTTAGTGCTCTCCTATCTCACTTGCGTATTTGTATTGTTGTACTTGTAGTGCAACATGTGTCATAGGGAACTTTTTTTTTCCAGTTCCTAAGATTTGGCAATACTGGAAAATGTTACTCTGAAAGAATTTTCCATGGTGATAACATACTGGTTTTGGATTGTTTCTCTTTAGGTTATTGGGGTAGTTTGATCTGTGAGTTTTTATCAGTATGAGTCAACTTAATTGCCTAACCAAGTTTTCAATAATCATGGTTGATAGAAACTATAAAAGTTGCGAAGCGATTATATTGCTCATTTATATATCAATTATGAATTTCTCCTTCTTCCTCACCCTACTATGTTACATGGACTTGGGTGCAGGTGCATCCACTTTTTGAAAATATCCATTATTTTTTAGTATTAGCAAGCATGCCCATAAAACTCATGAATAAAATAACTCATTTGTTATTCCTCTCATACACTTATGCATTTCAGTTAAATTTTTTTTAGGTATATCTTAGGTATACCAGATTTTGCTGAAGTCTATCGCTTCATGGGAAGTGTCTTTGATCCAGACACACAAGGCCATGTGCAGAAGCTCAAGGAGATGGATCCAATCAACTTTGAAACTGAGTAAATTCAAATTTTGCCAGTCTCGATTGTCTATTTTTCAAGCAGATGATGCCTCTTATTCATAGGATGTGTGTTTGTGGTTGATAAGATGACATAGCTAATAAATCATCTATAAGGACGGGGTATAAAAGAGGACCTGATTGATGGTTTTGGATGAAATGGGCATATGCGTTATGGAGTATTGTTGTTGTACCTCACGTTAAATGAGGTGAAATATTTTTTAAACTAGTAGCAATGCTGTGACATAGGTTTTTGGGCAGTAAAGAAAGAGCTTGAAGAAAATGGTGTTGCTAAAATGAGAAATAGTAGCTATCACTTGTAGAGGATGGAGAAAAAATGTGTTGAAGCATCTAACATGATTTGCATTTTACCAAGTGAAACAAAACCAATGGCTGCCCATACACACTGTTGACTTAATTCAAGGACACGCACAGGACATGCTCCAAACACATATTGGACATGCTGGGACGCTTGGAACACGCTATGGATACATTGCAACACGCTAAGGACACGTTGGGGACACGTCAAGGACCATTTTTTTCAAAAAAAATTAAATTATATATATTTTTACTAAAATAGCATACTTAAGGTTGATAGATTTGATAAAATTAAATATTTGATATAAAATTAATATTAAATATTTAAAAATACAACATGTAATAAATATATAAAATTATATATTTTGCACGTGTTCCCAATGTGTCGTGTCTTGCGTTTTTCGAAAATTTACGTGTCTGTGTCCGTGCTTTTTAGGGTTGGAGGCAGTAGAGAAGGCATGTCAATGTATGATTTATCTGAGGGATCCCCTAATATATGTTCAATGTTACACTTGCATTTAAAGATATGGCATAACAAGTCTTGAATAATTGGTTGATGATTTTGGATTTTCAAGGCATACAAGTCACTAAAGTAGAATAACAAAAACCGAAAAACTAGAAAAAGCTTTTGATGTTTGTAAAATTACATACTTTTGACAAGAAGTATAATGACTTCATAATTTATAAAGGCGTCAACAATATTATGTAGCACTACACAATCTCTGGATTGATAGTCAGCTCGGCCTTGTTCTCTCTCTTTTTAGTCCTCTCCGCACTGGATACAGCATCCCCTGATGGATATTGTATAAAAAGATAATGCATTAAATCCTTGTTCTAGCCCTTAGAGTTTCTTATATAAGGTGGACCTCTATAAGAGCTTTAGCTGAATGGTAATTGCTGGTTTGTAATACCTTGCCATTCTTATAGTATTTTGGATAGCCCAATGGGATTTTGTATACTTCTTTTACATTCTCACCAAAAAACCAATATTCAATGGAGACATAGAAGAAAGCTATGAAGCATGTACACCTCCCCAAGGCCTGCGTATGAGTGTCGGACACGGACACGCGTTGGACACGTGTCCGACACTGTCCCTTATGTGTCCCCCTTTTTTTTGGAATTTTTCCCATCGGACATGCGATGACACGCTTGAGACACGCACGAGATGAATCGAAGAATCCCTAAACCTGTTGGAGAGAAGAGAGAGAGAGAGAGAGAGATAGATAGATCGAGGTAAGAGATCAAAGAAATCCTAACCTATTTCGTGGCTTGGTCTTCTCTGTTCTTCTTCTTCTCTTTGTCTTCTTCTTTGTTCTTCTCTTCGTCTTTTGTCGTCTTCTTATCTTCGTTTTCTTTTCGTCCTCCTCTCTCTTTTGATTCTGTGTCTCTCCCCTCTTTCATTTTTCTAGTCTTTTTTTTTTCTTTTTCTCTCCCATCTTTCGTTTTTCTTTTTCCTTTTTTTTCCTCTCCCCTCCCTTTTTTTTTTTTGATGTCTATTTCCCTTCCTTTATTTTCTTTTTATAAGAACCAATGATTTTTTTTTAAATTTTAGATATATAATAAATAAATAAAATTATATTTATTAAACGTGTCGATAGCATGTTGTGTCTCTCATTTTTTGAAAATTTGCATGTCCAAGTGTCCATGTCGTGTCTAGTCCCGTGTCCGTGTCCGTGCATCATAGGAAGAAAGTGTGTTTGGTTAGTTTTTGATAACTTTTTTGAATTTTCATTTTTCGTGTTGTCTATAGTAAACTTTTTCATATTTGACTCAAAATCTGAATTGAAGACCAAAAAAGAAGAAGGGGAGGGGGGGTGGTGTTTAATTACTCTTTACCTCCTTGTGGTTTAGCTTGGAAACACATTGCCTCCCTATGGTTTTTGAAATACACATATGACCTCCTTGCAGTTCAGAGTAAAATGCAAAAGTAATGCATTCTGTCAAACTGAACTATTTGTGTAACATGCACTAAATTAAGTGCATGTGATATACGAGCTTTTGCCCTATTATTTTCCCTTCTTTTCTTTATTTTCTTGTTCCTTCCACCTCCTCCCCTTCACTGTTGCACAGTTCACACTCCATCTCCTCTCTTCCTTCTCCTTGTCTCCCTCATTTCCTCCAACAACCCAAGCCCACCATTGCTGAAACCATCATTTTTCCTTGTCATTACACACACGTGTACAGAGGCACTTACACACAACTCCCACCTTTCTCAATCAAGTAACCCAAAGGAGCCAATACTTTTTTCAATTGCACATGTACCTTCACACACTTGTGAAGACAACTTTCTCTTTGACAATGACGTGCAGATAAAGCTAAGAGTTTTTTTTTTTCAATAATTTTTTTTAGAATGTTAACTAAACACAGGAGCATCTTTCAATGCGGCAGTTGTTGTTTGTTTGTAAAGTTAGAGATTCAAAACTATCAAATCCAAAATTGTACCATTTGGAGAAGTTTATGGAAATGCCATAAGCGCCTATATGGATTATTTCATAAGGGAAAGAACAAGATGGGTGTGGGTTTGGTAAATACAATTGGTAATGGATTTGGATTTGGCTTTGGAAAGGGTTTGTGATGCTGTATAATTTTGAGAGAGAGAGAGAGAGATTGTAGTGATGCTGGCATTTACAAGAAAATTGGAGAAAAAAAAAGGGGGGGGGCAGTATAGACATTTTGTAAAATTTCTTTAACAGAGTTTAGCTTTGCCTTTTACCTTAGACCATAAGGAGGTTAAGTGTATATCTTTAAACTTCAAGGAGCTAATGTGTTTTTTGGCTAAACTACAAGGAGGTAAAATGTAATTAACCCAAAAAAGGAAAGGAAAAAAAAACTAGCAAAAAAAAAAAAAGCAAAAATGTGGCAGTTTTTTTTTTTTTTTGGTCTTTAATTAACTTTTTTAAGAAATATTTTACTTTTAGGTGCATCTAGATTAAGCATATCTAACAAGTTAAAATAATTGATGAAAATATTTTAAAAATTATAAAAATGACAAAAATACAAAAAGCAAAAAACTCAAAAAACAGTTTTTTTTAATTTAAAAACCAAACAGGCAAATGATTCTTAGCAATGGCAGGTACTCATGCACTCTCTATTGCTCGCATTTGCACAGTGGCCCCTTTGATCTCTGACATGAAACCTTAAGCTTCTTGTCTATGGTTGATTTTCCTTGTATTTGTTAGTTACATGATGAAGCGTTTTGACATCGGTTGGGTCAATGTGGGTTTTATTAATGTCATTCAATTGGAAGGATATTGCTTTGCAACTGAACATCTTTGTCTTTTTGGGTTCTGTCTACATACAGGCTTTGTTGCTGATGAGGAACCTCACCGTCAACTTGTCTAGCCCTGATTTTGAGCCAATTGTAAGTATTCTTCTGCTTCAATGATATGGTGAAATGCTTCACGTGACAACTCTTGCAATACTGTTAATGTTTAATATTTTGCTTGTCACTCTTCTAAGAAGTTCTAGCTTGCTGTGACCGTGTATTTCTTAAGTAAAGTTATTTTCATTGACTGTTGCAGAGAGAGGTCTTGTCGTCATATGATGTCAATTCCAAATATAGCGACCTCGGTCTTTTCCCATTTGATTATTGTATCCGGACTTAGGTTCCGTAGATTCTGTCATTGTATAATTGTTGTTGTTGTCCCTTATTTTCTCTTTTGGACTTATAGGATGTGTTGGGCAGGTTTGTTTCAGGTTGGTTGGGTTTAGAAACCAAGTGTTGCTGTCCAGAATTTTGGATCTTCGCTCGAGCGAGGAGTTTGTCGCTCGAGCGAGCTGTTGTTTGTGGTTTTTCGTTTGAGCCGGGGTTTGGTAGCTCGAGCGAGAGTTTGCGTCTGATTTGGACCTGTAGCTTTGCATTCTTGGCTCGAGCAAGCTTTTCTTCGCTCGAGCGAGTTAGTTCGTTCTTTGCTCGAGCGATAGTTCCTTCGCTCGAGCGTGTGTCTGGTTACAGATCTGAGGGTTTGAGTTCTTCGCTCGATCGAGTTTTCTTTCGCTCGAGCGAGATTTTGGGTTGTTGGCTCGAGCAAGGCTTCCTTGGCTCGAGCGTATTTTTCTGTGTCTGGTCGCTCGAGCGACCAAGTCTTCGCTCGAGCGAGCCTGTCAGGTTTAAATAGGCAGCAGCGTGTTTCAGATATGTTTTTCTTGCACTTTCATATTCCAAAACCCTAGTTACGAGTTCTCTCTCCCTCTACACACCTTCTCTCTTAGGATTGATCTACTTAGAGTAAGTTTCTACCTTAGATCCTTTATTAAAAAGATAGAGTGGGTCGAGGGCTTCCATTTAATCTGAATTGTTGGTAGTTTGGAGCACTTTGGAGTTTGGGTCTTCATCTCCATCTTCTCTTTTGGGGCTATTTCTTCGAGGTAGGGATTTCCTACACCATTCTATAGGTTTTGTTCTAAGTTTTGGTATTTTGATATGTTGGGGATACTTTGGTAATTTTGGGAAAACCCTAGTTGTATTAATAAATTAATTTGTATAATTAATTCATGGAATTGGGAAAATATGGTTAAACTCATGGAATTGGGGAATTCATTGATTAAATGGCGTAGTTGGTTAATTTAAATCACTCGTCTATTGAATTGTTGGTATATTTATTTCCAAGTCTAGAAATAACTGTTTTGGGCTATCGGTGGAGGATAGTCGTGCTTGTTGTAGACTCTGCATGTGGATTAGGGATAACTGAAACTAATCATTGATTAAGTCATCAATTTTGACTGCTGAATTAATACAGACATTATGTGTATTGATTGTGTGTTGTATATGTTATGTGTTTGCATACATTGTTTTGTGTGGAAGGAGATAGGGGATGTACTCCACGGTTTAGGGGAAGATAGGGGATGGACCTCTAAACCGGATTTTGTTTGGGAGGAGATAGGGGATGGACTCCATTAGCATCACTTTTATGTGTGCTTATTTATATTGAAGTGTTTTTATTGAAGTGCTTATTTAGCATCACTCTAAAATGTGTATCAAACTGGAAGTATGAAGTGTTTTGATTTGAGCCTGAGTCTCATCTGTTTGTTGACATTGGAAGAATGTGAATTTGATATATATATATATATATATAGAGTTCACTGTTGTAAGTTTGGCCAGGTTCTGAGCCATATTGATAATGTTGGAAAGTAAAACGTGTTTTAGACATTAGTGTCATGAGACTGTATAAAGAGGTAATTGAATATCCTGGTTAACCATCTATTGAATGCTATTGCTTTATTCATTGCTTATATGTGGTTTAGTATATTTCTACTGGGCTGTGGCTCACCCTTTATGGGAACATCATTTTCAGGTCCAGGTGATAAGCTACCTCCCAGGACTTAGCTTGGAAGGATTTGGAGTTTGAAGACTATCTTTAGTTGTTTGTTTTTATTTGATAAATAATCAAGCCTAGGGCTTTATTTGTATTTGAGTTAGAACTCATATTTTGTGTCCAAGTGTTGGCTTGGAAAGATGTAAGCCCATAGGGCATTTAATTTGATGTTACATGTAATGTTTTTATTTAGTAATACTCTGATGAATGAATAAATAAATTGTTTTCTTTAAATAATGCATGTTGATGATATACGTATAATGGGTTTATTTTGAGGGCGTTACAACTTGGTATCAGAGCGTACCGGGTTTGAATACTTTGGGTACGTGGGAAGTGATTAGTATCACATTGGGTTCGTCTCGTTTGATAGAGACTTAGTGTAATGTTATATGTTTATGTGATAACATGTTTATGTGATTATGTGGGTATGGAATGTAGTTTCTAGGATGTTGATGGGACCCTTGAGTTTCTAGTAGTCTTGTTGGAAAGGCACTTGATCACTGCTGCTTCCAACCAGAACTATAGTAACGCATTGGGACTATCATTATCCGGGAATGAAATTCGTAGGTGCTTATGTGATTATGTGCTTACGTGGATTGAATTATTGTTGTCCAATGCTTTAGGACGCGAGTGTTTAGTTTCGGCACATTTATAAATGTGCTAACGTTTTTGTGTCCTTTATTAGGATGTCAGGACGAGGACGAGGACGCGGTAGGCGTGGTAGGCCGGGTAGGCAGGAGGTGCCTGTGCCAGAGGAGATTCCGGTAGTTCAGGAAGGAATTGGCCAGGCCAATGTGGCCGAGCCAGTAGGCCAGCAGGCTATGGGCGCTCTAGGCCGAGAGATAACAGGGGCATTCAGGGAGTCAGTAGGCATTCTCAGAGCTGAGAATCAAGCTCGGGATGTTGTTGCAGATGCAAGACCTTCCTTTCTGAAGAGGGAGTTCTTCCGGTCTAACCCGGATGAATTTGTGGGTGATCCTAAAGAGCCGCTTAAGGCAGATGAATGGCTCGAACAGACAATGAAGACGTTTGAGATGCTTGGCATCGAAGACGAGGGGTTGAAAGTGACCTTGGCATCTTTTCAGTTGAAGGGGGATGCGGGTCAGTGGTGGAAGTTCACTAAGGGTCGTATAGGAGGTACATGGGAGGCTTTTGTGAATGCTTTCCAGGAGAAGTTCTTATCTCCAGCAGTCAGGGAGAAGCTGCGAGATCAGTTTTGTCAGCTTAAGCAGTCGAGTTCTTCAGTGGCCGAGTTTGAGGCTGCATTTACTAGTTTGTCTAGGTTTGCACCTGAGTTGGTGGCGTCTGAGGAACGCCGTTGTATCGAGTTTGAGAAGAAGTTGAGGCGTGGCCTTAAGTTAAGAGTTGGGGGAACTATGATTCGGGATTATGGGTGTATGGTTGATGCTGCAGCCCATATGGAAATTATGATGCATGAGGAGGAGGAAGGACAAAAGGGCTCCAAAAGGAGTCAGGATGGTCAGAGTGATGGTAGGAGACAGAAGGGTTTTAATCCCCAGCAGTCTCAGGGTAGCTTTTCTAGATCGACTTTTCCTGTGCCGAGTGCTAGTTCGGGGAAAGGCAGTCAGGGAGACATTACCTGTTTCAAGTGTGGCCAGCTGGGCCACAAGTCTCCAGTTTGTCCTCAGAGGGGAGGGGTGCAGAGAGCAGCATCATCTTCGGCTCGATCTCAGAGCCAGAGTCAGGGTAGAGGCCAGCCACTCTCGTGTTATCAGTGTGGTCAGCTAGGGCATATGAAGAGGTATTGCACGCAGTTGGGTGGCACACCTGGTGCATCTGGTTTGAGGCAGATTCAGGGTCAGCAGCCAGCGCAGTCGGGTCAGGCCTCGAGGGCCAATCAGGGGGCTTCATCGTCCCAGTCGGTACAGCAATCTTATGCTCCTAGGGGTGAGCAGGTTGATCAGAGGTCGTCTGGGCGCGTGTATGCTGTTACCGCACAGGATCTTGTGCCGGCACCATCAGTTGTGAGAGGTACCTTCTTGTTTTGCAACTCGGTTGCTAATGTTTTGATTGATACGGGTGCATCCCATTCCTTTGTGTCTGCTGCATTTGCATCTGTTTTGGAGTTGGAGTTAGCACAGTTAGCATCTCCTATTTGTGTAGTGTCACCTCTTGGGGGTGAATTGATTTTGAAACAAGGTGTTAGGGGTTGTGATATAGAGGTTGATTACCATAGAATCCCATTTTCCTTTGTAGTTATGCCTATGAGGGGTTTCGATGTTATTTTGGGTATGGACTGGTTATCGTCATACCGGGCAGTTATTGATTGTTACCGCCAGAGGGTGTGCTCTGCATTGAACCTTCATTAGTGAAACAGCAACCTCTACTCCAGAGTCAGTAGTGGTCTCAGACTTGAACTATGACTGCTTAGGGGAAATAAAGTATTACTGCTCACACATAATAATCCAGGTGTTGACATGAGCTTTAATAGCCAGCACATTACGGCCTTGTGCTAATTCCAGTTTTCATGAGCATATTTGAGAATAAGCCTTGTTCTCATAGAAAGCGGCCCCACTTTCATGCTCACATAGGTAAAATCTGTCAAGGATGTTCCTGTAATTTACACACCCCACTCAACAAGAGCTACAGAATTTCATTAAGAGTTTAAAAACTCAACCCTCCAACATTACAGGACAAATGCACTTACATCGTAGGAATGAATAACAAAATATTAAAGAGTGCATTTTTACAACCACCATATGATTCGTTCTTCCCATTGAACCTAGTTACAGGATCTCTGGTCCCTAGGTTGGGTATCCTCATACATGGTTTTTGATTTTATAGGCTTCAAACCCATCCCCCTCGATGTATTCCAGACCCTATCTCTCGCCAAGGCCTTGGTTAATGGATCTGCAAGATTATCACAAGATCTTACATAATTCACAGTTATGATGCCATTACTCAAAAAGGATCTCACATTACTGTGTTTCCTTCTAATAGGTCTGGATTTACCATTATAAAAATGATTGTTCACTCTACCAATAGCAGCAGTGCTATCACAACGAATTAACACAGGAGGAATTGGTTTTTCCCAAAAAGGAATTTCATGTAACAAATCTCTCAACCAATTCGCTTCCTCACATGCTGAAGCTAACGCTATAAGCTCAGCTTCCATTGTAGAATTAGCAATTATCGTCTATTTTTTAGACTTCCAACATATAGCACCACCACCCAAGGTAAAAATAAAACCCGAGGTAGAGAGAGAATCACCTGACAAAGTGTTCCAATCGGCATCACTATATCCCTCAAGTACCGCAGGATACTTGTTATAAAACAAACCATAATTTTTTGTTCCAAATAAATATCTCATAATTCTTCCCATGGCTAGCCAATGATCTCGACTTGGTTTGCTAGTAAACCTGCTAAGTACTCCAACAGCATATGCAATGTCAGGTCTAGTACAGTCAGTAGCATATCTCAAACTACCAATCATACTAGCATATTCCTTTTGATTAATCACTTCTTTTTCATTTGTTACAACAGATAAGTGTATGCTTGCATCAAAAGGAGTAGCAACATGTTTACAGTCTAGAAAATTATATTTCTTTAACATTTTCTCAACATAATGCGACTGATCAAGAAAAATGCCATCCTCAGTCTTGGTAACTTTAATTCCCAAAATAAAATTAGCTTCACCATGATCTTTCATATCAAAGTGGCTATTAAGCATATTTTTAGTCTCATTTATAATATGCAAATTAGAGCCAAAGATAAGTAGATCATCCACATATAGACTAATAATCACATGTGCATTCTCACAAGTTTTATAATATATGCACTTATCACATTCATTAGTCTTATAGCCATTCTCAAGCATGCAGGAATCAAATTTCTCATGCCACTGTTTAGGAGGTTGTTTTAAACCATAAAGGGATTTAGTTAGCTTACACACTTTGCTTTCTTGGCCAGGCTCCACAAAGCCTTCAGGTTGGTCCATGTAAATCTCCTCATCTAGATCTCCATTTAAAAATGCTGTTTTTACATCCATTTGATGAATTTTTAAATCATGAATTGCAGCCACTGCAATCAACAGTCTAATGGATGTTACTCTAGTAACCGGAGAAAAAGTATCAAAGAAATCAAGATCAACTTGTTGCTTAAAACCTTTAGCGACAAGCCTCGCTTTATATTTATCTATAGTTCCATCCGGTTTAAGTTTTTTACGAAGGACCCATTTACACCCAATAGTTTTACAACCTGGAGGTAAATCCACTAACTTCCATGTTTTATTTGAAAGTAGTGAGTATATCTCATCATTTACAGCCTCTCTCCAAAAAATAGCATCAGGTGATGATAAAGCTTCTTGTACCGTATGAGGAATTTCTTCCACATTGTAAAGATAATAGTCAGGGCCAAAATCTTTTTCAATTCTAACTCGTTTACTTATTCTTGGTTGGATTTGAAAATTTTCTTTTTCTTGAAAAACTTGAGAAGGAGTAGAAGAGTTAGGCATAGATAAAATATTTTCAGATATTATTTGACCCCCACTATTTCTAGATTTGAAAGGAAATTTGTTTTCATGAAAAATAGCATCACCTGATTCAAAAATAATATTATTTTCCATATCAAAAAATCTATAAGCTGTACTACGCAACGCATACCCAAGAAAAGCACAAGTGGTAGCTCGTTCACCCAATTTAGGTCGTTTAGGATCTGCAAGCCTCACAAAAGCTAAACAACCCCAAACCCTCAAATAACCTAAATTTGGTTTATGCCCTCGCCACAACTCATAAGGGACAATTTTAGTCTTTTTGTGTGGCACTCTATTTATCACATGGCAAGCTGTCAAAATAGCCTCACCCCAAAAATTTGAGGGAGCACCTGAATCAATAAGCATAGCATTCGTCAAGTCAATTAACGTTCTATTTTTTCTTTCAGCTACGCCATTTGATGAAGGAGAATATGGTGGAGTAGTCTCATGAATAATTCCCAATGACTGAACAAAAGAGTTGAATCCTAGAGATTCATACTCCCGGCCTCTATCACTTCTAATTCTTTTAATCTTTTTACCGAATTGATTTTCCACTTCAAGAAGGAATTCTTTAAATTTCTCAAAAGCATCACTTTTATTTTTTAATAAATATACGTTTTTATATTTTGAAAAATCATCAATAAAAGTGATAAAATATCGGTTACCACCCCGAGTTAAAATTCCTTCAAACTCACACAAATCAGTATGAAATAATTATAGCAATTCGGTATTTTTTTCAACACTTTTATGAGGCCTCTTGGTAATTTTTGCTTTACTGCAAACTTCACATTTCTCAAAAAATTTTGTCACTTTAGGAATTAATTCTAAACTACTCATGATTCCCACATATTTACTATTTATATGACACAAGCGAGCATGCCACAAATTAATAGAAGACAACATGTAAACCGAATTAGTAGATGGTTTATTAATCTCAACATTCAATTTGAACATCCCATCACAAGCATAACCCTTACCCACAAAAATACCCTTCTTGGTAATCACATATTGATCAGATTCCATAGTTTGCTTAAAACCAGCCTTATTCAACAAATAACTTGACATCAAATTCCTCCTCATGGACGGTGTATAAAGCACATCTTTTAAAGTAAGCACACGTCTAGAGGTGAATTTTAGATCAACCTCACCACTCCCAAGTATCTTGGTTTGACTAGAGTCACCAAGCATAATTGTTTTCTCATCATTAAAGGGAGTATACACCTTGAACCAAGTTTGATCATAACAAACATGTCTATTAGCACCAGAATCTGCCCACCAACCGTCCACATATTAAACCATGCAAATGTCTGTAATCATAGCCACAAATGGCTCCTCGATAATGTTAGCCTTTGGGGTAGGTGCACGTTTTCGGAATTTGCAAGTTCGAGCAATATGCCCACTTTTGCCACAGACAAAGCATGTAAAATTTTGTGGAGGTGATGGACCTTGGTTCTTATCTGGATTAATCCACTTATTGTGAGGTTTACCATAATTCTTCATATTCTTTTTATAAGGCTTCAAATAAGCATTCTTGGAATTATGACCTTTGGGTAAGTTATTATTTGCTGAAACAAAGTTTACCTTTGTGGTAGAATTGCCATTACCCGCTTGTGTTATTAATGCATCTTGGCCTCTAGCCTCCTCTTCTACTCGGATGCGAGTGATCAACGTCTCTAAGGAAGTCTCCTTTTGTTTGTGACGCATACTCTTTTGGAATTCTCTCCAGGATGGTGGTAGCTTGTCAACAAGTCCTGCAACTACCAAGTTGTCACCAATCTTGAGGCCTTCAGATCTTACTTCTGCAACTATCATTTGGAAATCTTGTGCTTATTCTACAACGGATTTTCCATCTACCATTTGGAAGCGAAAAAACCGGCTAGCTGCATACTTTTTTGCTCCTGCCTTTTCGGTATCATACTTAGTCTGTAAAGCTTTCCAAATTTTCTTTACGGAAGTGTAAGTGGTGTCATAGTAATCATAAAATTGATCAGCAAGGCAATTTAAGAGATAAAAGTGACATTTATACTCATCTGTATTATAAGAAGACACTTTTGCTTCATGTGCCTCATAGTCTTCATCATTCATCTCCTCGGTTGGGATTTTCTTCGGATTCTTTTCTGTAAGAACATATGCAACTTTCAAAAGGCTAAGGTAAAAAAGAACTTTTCCTTTCCACCTCTTAAAATGAACTCCTTTGAACTTGAAAGGTTTGTTGAGATCTCCAATTCCATCATTGGTTTTTTCTGGTACTTGTTCCATGGTTGATCTCCTTAAAATTGTTGGAGAAAATACCAGAAACTAAACTATATTATTGATAAATGATGCAAAGAAAATGAGATACAAATAGATCGGGCTGAGGCACGGATATCTCATTTTCTTTAAGGAGATCAAGCCCACTGCGGCAGGAAGAATCCAAATACCGATGTAGCAGTCACAACACTATGACTTGTCCCCTCCAGGATACAACAGCCCGACCACTTGTCGTATGGTTCAGGCCAACTCTGCACAAGATGGTGAACCCAAAGCTCCACCAATAAAACACCCTTCTTTGCTAGTAATCTCTCTTGTATAGAAAATAGTTGATCTCTATAGATAGAAAATAGTAGACTATATATAGGCTATAAGGACCTTACAGTTACACCAAAAATAATGACCATTAAACAAGAAAATGGTTACACCAAAATAATGACCATTAACCAAGTTCATGAATTCTATTTAACCTCCATTTATGACCAAGAGGTTACCAAAGTAATAAAACCCCATTTATGAAAAAGATAAACCAAAAATAAATATAAGATATTAAAATGGTCCAACAGTAGCTTTAAGAATTGGGGTTGTAATAATGATGGTTATGCTTTCTTGATCTTTAAGAGCATGGTTTTGTTGTTGTTGTTGTTGTTATATGTGAGAGCCACTTTGACTTCTTGATTTTCTTGCTGGTTATCCTGCATCATAAAAGACAAATTAATGATGACTTTCTATTGTGTGTTTGGATCCCAGAAAATCTTCCTTCAGCCCAAATTAGACTTCAGGAAATCTCGATTTTATTGCAAAGTATGTTGATCGCTTCTACTAGAAATCTAAATTTGATAGAATTGTGCTGATTTATTAGTATTTGTTGATGGTAAGTGAGGTTGTGCAGTGTGCACTAGGTGAAATTTCTCCAGTTGTGATGTTTGTACTTTGTGTAGTATGTAATTCATTTTGTATTTCTAGTTGACTGATATTTCTGAGAAGTAATAGGATAATGGCCATAGAATTGCGGATGAAGTTTGGGATTTTCTGATTGTTAATTTTTCTTTCCCCCCCTCTAAAGGAGAGATAGAATTGCATGGTGGCCAAAGCTATGTAAGTCTCCAGCAAGGGATTAAATTCTTTACTAATCCCTTACAAATCATGAATTTGCTGTTAGGAACTGAACTGGATGTCTAGTTCGGGTTTCAAATGTGTGCCACTTTGGTATTTTTATTCCATGGTTTAGAATTTATCCACCTACTTGCAAACTCAATTTGATCCGTTATTTAATGGGTTAATAGGTAAGTAAAATTTAAATCATTAATTTACGGATGGTGTTACTATTAGCACCCCATTTTCTCCTTTTTAGACCCCAATTTCTTTCATATTTTTATTGCAAATTTAACCCAATACCAAATTTCAATTTTATTCCTATCATTTCTAACCTCCAAAAAACATATCCAAATCCTAACCCTAACCCTACTCTCACTCCCATTGTACCAAACGAGTCGCTACCAACTCTGACACACTTTCTTGCACCATTTACAACATCGGTGATTCATCTCTGCCTTCGTCCCGCTTTCATGGCCCAATAACAGCAACGACTGCTCACTCCAATTGCCTCTTCTCCGTCTTAGCCACCACTTTGATTTTTTCTTTAATATTCTTTTTGAATTATTTATAGATATTGTATATAAGTATATAAAATATAAATATTTTGTAATAAATAATTTCATGTTAAATAAAAAATTAAATATAAATTAATTTTAAGATATCAATAAGATAGAAAAAAAATTAAAAAATAGAAAAAAAAAAAACTAATTTGATCCATGTAATATACATAATTAAGCACATTTTGTCTTTTTTGTTGAATAATGTATGTGTGTGCCTAAAGGCACAGTATAAATAAAATAAGGGAATAACAAAGGAGAAAATAAAAAATAAAAATAAAAAATAAAGAGGGAGAAAGGAAGGTGGGCAGGAGAGAGAGAATGCATGAGTGAATAAAAGGGGAGGAAAAGAAGGTGGGCGGGTAGGAATTAAAGAAATCTTGACCGTAAGATGAATTTGAGAATTAATTTCTGCCATGATACAAAATCTCATAGACATTTTGACACATTTTCAAAAATAGTCCTACTTTATTATATAGATTTATTTGTATGTCGAGCTAATATTTTTTTTTCAAATATCATAATAATTAAATTATAATATTATGTATATAAAAAAAATAAGTATTTCTCATATATAATCCATATAAAATTGGTTATTATAATTTAAATTGAGTTTGTGTAGAAAATAAAAAAAAACATGCTGATGTCACTTTTTTTTATTAAAAAAAGTCTATAGAATGTAAAAAAATAAGCCTTTAGAAATTTGTCACATAAGAAAAAAAACACTACTTTTATTATCTATATATATATATATATGTGTGTGTGTGTGTTTATGTGTGTGTGTTTATGTGTGTGTGTGATTGATATTGTCTGGTTTAATTTTTGGAATATATTTTTTTGAAATATTTTTATAAAAATTTAAAATTTAAAAACATTCATAAATTTCATATGATATTATATTTCTTAAGATTGAAATAATTTTTAAAATTTTTTAAAAAATAATATTTATATTTTAGTGAAACACCAATAAATCTCAAAATATGATCTTATAAATTATTTAGTCCTTTTTTTTCTTCTCATGAACCCAAAGGTCCCATTAAAATAGAAATTACACAAAAAAAAGTAGTCACTTACATGTTTGGGTTTAATTTTTAAGAGATAAAAATGAGTTTCTCTAAATGTGAAATTACACATTTGGGCAATATTTTAGAACAAATCTCACATTACGAATAAGAACATAACACTTCAATGTAATACTCCAATAACGTAACTTTAATGTAACACACTAAAAAATTCTTAAGGCCCCGTTTCGGAACATGTTTTTTTAGTAACATTTTGGCTAAAATATGATGTAAAAAAAACTAGTATGTTTGGGGATGACTTTTTAGTTTTTTACAAAAAGATGTGCAAAAAGTAGAGAAAAAATGAAATCTGACTTTTTTGTATAAGTTGTTAGTTTTTTGGTTTTTTTAGTGACTTTTTGACTTTTAGGCTAAAAAATGATGTTGTACTTTTCTGAAACGTAACAATGTAACACTCCAAACTTTTCTTAAATGCAATACTCCAATGTAGCACACTAAAAACACTCCCTAGTGTAGTTTTTCCAAACGTAACACTCTCATCAATGTAATCTCAAACATAACATTCCAATATAACACACATAAAAACACTAAAAAAATTACTTAGCATACTTTTTCCAAACATAACATTCATAGTTTGAAATTACACATTTATCCAAAGCTTATTAAGGAATTTTTGTATTGCTTTTGAAATGGTTTGAAAAATCCCACACCCTTTTGGAATAGTTTGAAGAATCTCACATCTTTTTTTTAGAATGTTACATTGGAGTATTACATTTAAGAAAAATGCACTAATTTTCTTTTGTATGTGTTACATTAAAGTGTTACACTAAGAAATTTTTTTAGAGTGTTACATTAGAGTATTACATTTGAAAAATATATACTAAGGAGTTTTTTGAAAGTGTTACTATGGAGTATTATGTTTGAGTGTTATATTAGAATGTTACATATTGAAATTATATATTTACTCAAAGCTTACTAAGGAGTTTTTGTACATTTTTAAAATATTTGAAGAATCTCGCATCCTTTTGAAATGTTTGAAGAATCTCCTATTTTAAGTCATTTTTGTATTCCTTTTGAAATGTTTGAAAAATCTTTAATTTCAAGTCATTCCAAATAAAAAAGAGTTATATATAAAAATTCATCTCAAATTTGATTATCATAGATTGTGTATCTTATATTTCTAGTACAAAAGAAGAAAAAAAATAATATAAATAAAAGTACAATCATAAATTCAATTTTCAAATAATATATTAAATTTATCTTTTCAAAATTAATAGGACTAATTAATTTATAAGAAAACTCTTAAAACTAATCAGATCACCATTATTCAGATGAGATTTATTGATCAATTTTCTTGTATTTTTATCAAATTAATTTATATTTAAAAAAAAATAATAAATCAAAACCAAAACCAATACCAAATAGAAGCACGAATTCATTTGCTACACAGTTCAGTATCTACCGCTCTCTCTCTCTCTCTCCTCGCACA
Source organism: Camellia sinensis (assembly GCF_055761805.1). NCBI lineage: Eukaryota > Viridiplantae > Streptophyta > Magnoliopsida > Ericales > Theaceae > Camellia > Camellia sinensis. The sequence continues at coordinate 61,320,801 of NC_138970.1, forward strand.
CGCACAGAGCTGAGCTTGAAGAATATGTCAAGCGGAAGAAGAAGAATTTCTATTTACTACAATAATTGGCTATTAAAAGGTACTCCATCTCCATCTCCATCTCCATCTCTACTTGTTAAAGTTAATCAACCCTCTTGTTTCTTATTTGTTCTGTTTCGTTCTCTCTCTAACACCACCAAAAACCCTACTTCTCCTCCACAAGGACGCGAACCTAAACCTGAAGCCTTACCCAAACAACCATGCAATTTGGGTCCCAATCATCTTCATTCGGCTTTAATTTCCTTCAATCGCATGCTCCGAATGCGACCTTTGCCCCCAATTTCTCAATTCAACAAAGCTTTAGGCCCTATTTTGAAAATGGGTCATTACGCCACTGCGCTTTCTCTTATTCATAACAAGTTGCAACAGCTCCAAGGCATTCAGGTCGATATCTACACCTTCAACATTGCCATTAACTGTTACTGCCACCTTAATCGAGTAGATTTTGGGTTGTCTCTTCTGGGTACCCTCTTCAAACGCGGCTATACACCCAATGTAATTACCTTCACAACTCTGATTAATGGACTTATTTTGCAAGATAAAACTCCTCAAGCTGTGGAGTTGTTTAAGAAATTAATGAGAAGTAGAGAAATTGAACCCAACGTGGTTATGTATGGAACCATTGTCAATGGGCTCTGCAGAACGGGGAACACTATCAGGGCTGTTAGTTTGCTTAGGATTATGGAAGAGGAAAGTTGTAAACCTGACACCATAGTGTATACCACGATCATTGACAGTCTTTGCAAGGATAGAATGGTGGATGATGCTCTCAAACTTTTTTCTAAAATGGATGAAAAGGGTATTTTCCCAGATGTTGTCACTTATACTTCTTTGATTCATGGCCTATGTAATTTTGGCCGGTGGAAGGAGGCTACTGGAATGTTCAGAGAAATGTTGGATAGTGGTATTGCACCAAATGTTCATACGTATAATGTGTTGCTGGATGCATGTACCAAGGAAGGGAAGATGAAAGAGGAAGAGGGGGTAATTCAAGTCATGATACAAAGAGGTGTGGATCCTAATGTAGTCACATACAGTACTCTAATGGATGGATATTGTTTGCAAGGCCAAATGGATGAAGCAATCAGAGTATTGAATAACATGGTGGAAAGGGGCCTTCACCCCAATGTTTTTAGCTATAACATTCTAATCAATGGATATTGCAAGAAAATGAAAATAGATGAGGCCATGCATCTCTTTCGAGAATTGCCTCGAAGGGGGTTGAAACCCGACAATGGAACTTTCGGTGCTATGTTACGAGGTTTATTTCAAACAGGTAGATGTGGAGCTGCTCAAAAACTTTTTAATGATATGCAAGCTGTAGGCATAATTCCTAATTCTGTAACTTATGGTATCTTATTGGATGGGTTGTGCAAAAATGGGCATATTTCTGAAGCATTGTCATTATTCCACATGATGGAAAGCAACAGTTTACATCCTGATATTGTTAAGTACAATATTCTTATTGATGCATTCTGCAAGGATAAAAAGCTTGATACTGCAAGGGCCCTTTTCAGTAACCTTTCTTCCAAGGGATTACAACCTGATGTTAAGACATACACTACAATGATACAAGGTTTTTGTGAAGAAGGCCTACTGCTTGAATCTAAAGAGTTGTTTGTTAAAATGGGACATAATGGATGTTTGCCAAATGATGTCACTTACAACACTATTATCCGAGGATTTATTGGACAACACAAGTGCTATGAGGCATTAATACTGGTTGAGGAAATGGTTCAAAGGGGTTTTTCAGTAGATGCATCCAATTCTTCCTTGATCATAGATATACTCTCAACTAAAGGACAAGATCCTGCTCTCCAAGAATTGATAAAGAAGTTCATGCCCAAAGATAGTCATGGAAATGCAAGAGATTGAGTAAAGTGCTTCAGCTGTGAAGGTAAAGCTACGTACATAATATAATATATATTATTAGGTGAAGCTCCCTTTTTTTTTTCTTTTTTTTTTTTGTTTGTTCTGTTGTTGTATATTGGCATGGGCTCATACTTCTCCATCAATAAGTTTGGACTTGTTGCTACATGACTTTGTAACATTATTTTCACATGTTGTAGATTCTTGTAGACTATTTGTTACCTCTCTCTCTGCAGTATTTTAATTCACATGTTACAAATTCAAATAGATTCTTTTTCAGTCCCCTGAATTATGTACAAGTGGTCATTTCTTAGGGATTTAGGACAAATGACCTCCAGTGGTACTTTTGGAGATTTCTTTCTTAGGTATGTGGTCATCAACTAGTTCTCTGAAGGAGAATTTATGGTATTAGTAGTGTAGATGATTAAATATCTCTGAATGTGGTGTTGTTGGAAGAGGCACAACTGTTGTAGTATGCTAAATTGGTTAGAAATTACAATAATGGTTGGTCTTTGTGCTCTATGAGATTTATACAAAGCTTGAGAGGCTTTACATCATAGATAAGATTGTCATTGTTAAATGGAAGAAAAAAAATAAAAATAAAAAGATCGATGAATAAACCATTTAGAAGTATACTCTTCCCAGTAGTGGGTGAGGCAATTATCGCCTTGCTCGAATGCCTATTGTTGATTTATAATTTCCATTTATGTATCTTGTGCATAATGCCTTATAATTCTTTCACCCTATCAAAATTTTTGATTCCCCTCTTGAAGGTTCATATCGCTGTTGCCGCACTAAGCAACCCCACTCACATACCTCTTTGAAATATATTAATGAAGCTCATAACTCTCTTCAGCATTATAGAAGAGAAGTCTGATAGTGCTCTCACGACATGCTCCGAAATCCACTAGTTCAAGGATATAGAAATGCCGCTACAATTGCAGAATCGGAGAGTATTGCCAGATGAAGGAAAACATCTCTGATTTTCATGCCTTAAATGATATAAATATCCAAAGGCTGAATGGCAATGTTTTGTACCTGTTTTAATGATCTGGGTCTGTTAGCAGATTGTATATATGTCTTGTAGGATCTGGCGGTGGCAGTTTTAGCTTTCTTGAAAATATAATGTCAGTCTCAGTTTTGTGTAGTATAATTTTCCAAGGCAATGTAACTTTAAGAATTAGGGTTGTAATAATGATGGTTATGCTTTCTTGATAAGAGCATGGTTTTGTTGTTGTTATATGTGAGAACCACCTTCGACTTCTTGATTTTCTTGCCAGTTATACTGCATCATAAAAGACAAATTAAAGATGACTTTCTATTGTGTGTTTGGATCTCTGAAAATCATCCTTCAGCCCAAATTAGGCTTGAGGAAATCCCGATTTTATTGCAGAATATGTTGATCGCTTCTACTGGAAATCTAAATTTGATAGAATTGTGTTGATTTATTAGTATTTGTAAATAGTAAGTGAGGTTGTGCAGTGTGCATTAGGGGAAATTTCTCTAGTTGTGATGCTTGTACTTTGTGTAGTATGTTATTCGTTTTTGTATTTTTAGTTGACTGATATTCCTGAGAAGTAACTGGATAATGACCATAGAATTGTGGGTGAAGTTTGGGATTTTGTGATTGTTAATTTTTCTTTCCCTCCCTCTAAAGGAGAGACAGAATTGCATGGTTGCCAAAGCGATGCAAGTCTCCAGCAAGGGATTAAATTCTTTACTGATCCTCTCTCCCCTAAATCATTAATTTGCTGTTAAAAACCGAGCTGGATGTCCAGCCTGGGTTTGAAATGTGCGTCACTTTGGTTTTTTTATTTGGGAGATGCTTCTCTCCAGTCCACTATGTAGGTTAGAGCATACTATTGGGCCTTTGGGGCCTTCTACGGGTCATATTTCAATGATTTGAACCCTTCACATTTTTCTTAATGGTAAATATTATTTTAAAAATAAATTGTTAACAAAAATGTGTTCCGATCAAGGGGTTATCGATATTTAATTATTGTGATTTTTTCTAAGCATGAAATACTCGACGAGCTATATACATTGACGATTCAAATTATCTTCGAATTATCGACGAGACCCATAGTGGGTTCCACGAGCTCAACAATATGCTCTAGTCTAGAGAGAAGCCTCTCTCTTTTTATTCAATGGTTTAGAGTTTATCCACCTACCCATTATTTAACGGGTTAATAGGTAGGTAAAATTTAAGAAAACTTTTTTGATAAATTCTCTTTCTAAGAGTTTTATTCCATCCAATCTATATTGTTTTTGACTATTCCATTAGGTCCTATTTGAGGTAAGAAGACCAAAACACCATCAATCTCTCCTACCCCCTATTAATGTTGATATTTAATGTTAATTGTCATTATGTTTTGGTAGTTTTCATGCATCAAGATGTTGACTATCATTATATTCATATTAATTTGAAATAAATTTTTGTCATTGTGTTGTCAATTACATGATGTGAATATTCACATCATGCAATTGAAATGAATATTCACATCATTATATTCATATTAATTTGAAATGAATTTTTGTCATTGTGTTGTTGATTACATGATATGAATATTCATACAAAAACATACGAATGTGAACGTTCACATCACTATTTTGATGAGAGAGAATATTCATATGTTGTGAATGTTCACCTCACTACATGTTATGAATAAGAATGTGTTGTCAATTAAAAATAAGAAGGTTCACATGTTGTGAACATTCACATCACTACATTAGATGAGAAAGATTTTTTCGAAAAGATGTTGTGAACGTTCACATCCGATGAGAGAGAATATTCACATTATTTTTAATGTGTTGTCAATTAAAAATATATTCACATAAGATGAGAGAGAATGTTCACATTATTTTTAGGAAAAATTAGTGTAGGGTCCCTCTCCCACTTTTCATAATGGAAAAGATCCACAAAATTATTTTCTGATGTCTAAGGTCCCTAAACATATATCAGAGAAATTTGTCTCTCCTCTCTCTCTCTTCTCTGCTCTTCCACCTTTCTCTCCACCATCCTCTACGACATCTTCCTCAACACCTTCTCCTCCGACTCCTCCCTCCGCTCTACCACCGTCAGCCGGTTGAATCCGATGAGGAAGAAGAGACTTTCTTCGATTTGGAATTTGCTGTGCCAGGTTCTGACGAAAAGGAAGACAAGGACGATGGTTCGAACACTGACGAAGATTCATACAACGATTTGGCTATAAAAGGACGGCGTGATCGAGTCCGATTTCGTTGAATCTCCTAATGATGTGTTTTTTAAAGGAACCAAGCCTTTGTCTCCGATTTCGTTCCCGAGATCTCCGCCGAAGTTTTGTGTGTTTATGCTATTTAAGAAGTCGAAATTGGAGAAAATCGAGTCCGCCGATGCGTCGCCGGCGACTCACCAGCAGAGCAAGCGTTTCGCTGAGAAATGTAAGGTTGAGGAAGTTTCGATTTTCTCACTGCTTGCGAGAGTGAACAGTTCGAGAAGCAATTCACGGAAGCAGAGCTCTGAGAACGGTTCGTCGAAGCGTTTCGCCAAGGATGTGGTCCAGAAGTATTTGAAGCTTTTAAGGCTCAATCCTCACATGAAGAACCAAAGGAATGGCAGGTTTGCAGTGGCAGTGAAAAACTGATTCAGATGATCCATTATCAGAAAGAAATGGTAAATCACGATCACTTGAACTGAATTTTCTCTGGGTTAAAACCAGAGAAATTCTCTAGTTTGAACTGAAATTTCTCTGGGTTGATCCGGAGAAATTTTCTGGCTTAAAGTGAATTTTCTCTGGATTGGTCCAGAGAAATTCTATGATTTGAACTGAATTTTCTCTGGGTTGATCCAGAGAAATTCTCTGGTTTGGCGGAGAATTTAGTTTCTTCGACAGCTATGATTTCTGGGTATGCCCGAAGTGGATGAAAATCGGAAGCTGTTGAACTCTTGCGTGGTATGGCGGAGAAGAATTTGTTTTCTTGGACGGCTTTGATATCTGGGTTGGTGCAGAGTGGACAATGGATTGATGGGTTTAATCTCTTCATTGAAATGAGGAGAGCAGGGGTTGATATTGTAGACCTTTTTATTCTTTCAAGCATTGTTGGAGCCTCAGCTAATTTAGCAGCATTGGAGCTTGGAAAACAGATTCATCGCTTAGTTTTATCTCTTGGTTATGAATCTAGTTTATTTGTAAGTAATGCACTTGTTGATATGTATGCTAAATGTAGTGACATACTAGCAGCAAAGACCATTTTTGATACTATGTGCTGAAGAGATACAGTTTCTTGGACTTCAATTATAGTTGGGATGGCCCAGCATGGACGAGCAAACGAATCATTGTCTCTGCATTATGAGGTGATTTCAACTGAATTTTCTTTGGTTTTTTAACTGAATTTCCTCTAGGTTGAAACCAGAGAAATTCTTTGATTTTTTAACTGAATTTTCTCTGGGTTGGTTCAGAGAAATTCTTTGGTTTTACTGAAGTTTCTCAGGGTTGATCCAGAGAAATTCTTTGGTTTTTAAACTGAATTTTCCCAATTCAAGAATTTCAGTATTATGGAGATCCAGGTAGATTTCGGCAAATCATCACAAATCTCATGGGTAATTCAATCAAGGTAAGTATGCATCAGCTTCTCAAATTTCAGTCCAACAACCCAGAGAAAATTCAGACCAACCAAACCAGAGAAATTCTCTGGACCAACCCAGAGAAAGTCTAGAGAAAATTCAGTTTAGACGAAAGAAAATTCAGTCTAAACCAAAGAATTTCTCTGGACCATGTAAACAAACCCATGGTGGTAATGCTGCAAATTCAAACAGGTGAAGAAATTATGAAAATATTGAGGAATTTTCTCTGGACCAATTTTCTCTGGATCAACTTGAGGGACCTTAGACATTATGAAAATATTAAGTGTCCTTTATGCTGTAAAGTCTTAATACCAGGGACCTGAAAAAAAATTCCCCTTATTTTAATGTGTTGTCAATTAAAAATATATTCACATTGTATAATAATATAAAATAATAACATCAATATTATTTAATTTGTGTATGAATGCCTTGGTCCTTTCCCTTCTCTCTCCTCTCTCAACATTAAATATCAATATTAAATACAAGGGCATAAGAGTACGAAAATAATGTAAATCAAGAAAAAAAGACTTTATGGAATAAAAGTATAAATACATGAGACTAAGTAGGTTAAAAAATTCCTTCATGGACTTCTCGAATTAGAACACTTCTAAATGGAATTTATCAATAAAAAGCCCAAAATTTAAATCATTAATTTATATAGTGTGCTACTATTAGCACCTCATTTTTCATTTTGGATCCCAATTTCTTTCGAAAAATTCTATTTTCACATGCCAAATTATCTTTATGTACATCTTTTCTCAATCCACACATTTAGTAATTTAATTTTTACTTCTTTATCTCAGTCTGCAACACTTCACATTCCAAATATACCCTCACCTTCTTTGTGCACAACTTCTCCTTCCATCATTTCTCACTCCAAAAACCTTAACCCTAACTACACCAACTACCGACAACGGCGGTAGCAACGACATAAACCACCGCCCATTCCCAGCCTCTTAGCCATTCTCACACAGCCCTCACGCTGCCGTCACCTCTATCGCGATCATCGCTGATCGCCATCAGCTCCATCGCTATCATCACCAATCGCCGTCACCTCTGCGATCCACGTTCACCTCTGTCTAATTTTTGTCTCTCTGTTAATTAAGTTGATTCTTCTCACCTTTGGATGTTAGATGGCATTTGTCGTTAAAACTACTGATAGATCCATGTATGACCTTTTAGACATAAATCTTGAATGGGAATAAAAATGGGATGTGAATCAAGTGTGCTGATTAATAGGATTTCAAGCTCAGGATATGAGGCTAACCGATAACTTATATATATATATATATTCTTCTTTTGCTTATACATGTAAAGTGTGATCGGTAATAAAGTCTGATGATATGCTGGTATAACATCATGATTAAACACTATTTTACAATGCCCGTAACTGAACAAAATTAAATTGAGAAGATTGTAAATTAATAAGTAAATAAAATATATCACACACTGATTGATTTTAATTTTTGTTTTGTTTTGTTATGTTTTGTCCCCTTTTTTGGTTGTTTTTGTTTTGTCTGACGAGATTGCAGAGTTCTTGTAAGCACAGAGACTGGCAGGAAGTTAACCAATATGATAATGCCTTCTGGTTAAGAAGAATCTAATTGCAGTCACTATAGCTATATAGGGATTGACGAAATGGGAAGGTTAGGGATTGAAAGGAGTTATAGCGATCCCGGTTTTAACCCGGCTTTTATGGCGTTCCGGACTCAGGTCTTGTGGTTTAATGTTGTTGTTTATGTCTTTTCCTCTTCTTACCCTTTGAATTTGGGTTTTTGATTGTCTCGGGCGTGTTTAGAATAGGTTGGTTGCTAATTGGTCTAGAACCTTGTTGCCCAGAATTTTGGTCTTACGCTCGAGCGGGTCTTCTTGCGCTCGAGCAGGGTTTGCACTCATTCAGTACTTTGTGCGTCTGCAAAAATACTGCAGAAGTGTTTTTCACGCTCGAGCGGAGTTTCTTACACTCGAGTGGGTCTGAGCTCGAGCAGCCCCTCTGGTGCTCGAGCGGCTGTCTGAAGTTTGTAAAATACTGGGCGAGTGTATTCTATGCTCAAGCGGGTAGTGCCTTGCTGTTGTGTCTTGGCGCTCAAGCGGCCTTTATTGAACTCGAGCGGGTCGAATTTATGTGTCTGACGGTCGAGCGTCAAACTCTCCGCTCGAGCGGACTGTGCGTATATCAAATCGTGGAAGTGACTTTTTAAATCACTTTTCTGTCTTCTCTCTCTCTAAAACTTTCCAAAACCCTAAATTGAGAGCCTCTCTCTCTAAAATACTTTCTCTCTCTACATTTTGACCTAGATCTAGTGATCTCTTCACCCTCATTCCTTTGATAAAAAGATTGAGCTTTTCAAGATCTCTATTTTCAACTGAGTAAAAGTTGGTTTCATCACTTTCGAAGTTTATCTCGCGCTTGGCTCTTCTCCTTTGGGCTTCTACACTTGAGGTAGGGATATTCTACTCTCCTATATGGGTTTTAACATAGATATTTGTCATTTGGTATAAATGGTGGGATTTGGAAAGTTTGGGTGAAGTTAGGGTTTGAAATTAAAATGTTTGAATGAGGGGTTTTCTAATTTGGGTTCCCTATGGGTATGAGAGGTCTTGGACATGTTATTGCTTAGATATAATTGGTGAAATTGGGTCTTGGGTACCATGTATGTTAAAGGGGGAAAATGCCCTAATTTAAATTAAATAAATTATTTGTATGATAATGAAATCAAGTGTAGAAATATGAAATTGGTTTGGAAATTATGAGATTGGGAAAAAATGTGATTAAATGGTGTAGTTGGATTGATAAATCACTCCTATGGTAAAGTTGATAAATCATCTGTTTGATAGATTTATTTATCTGTTTAGAAATAACTGTTTTGGGCTATCGGTGGAGGATAGTCATGATTGTTGTTGAAAATGCATAATGATTAGGTAAATTGAAACTAATCAATTGGATTATGTCATTAAATATGACGGTTGGATTAACACATTAAATATGTGATTTAATTGGTCATTGTATATGACAACGTGTTTAAATACATTGCATATATATCATTGTTTAGGAAGAGATAGGGGATGTACTCTATTGTTTGGGAGGAGATAGGGGATGGACTCCATTAATAATTAAGTTGACCGAAGTGTCAAGGGTGAAAGTCCCGAAATCTTATATATGTTTGGGTGCCGGTTCCCTCGGACGTAGTTCCGTAAAATGGCAAGTGAATGGAAGTGTATGAATGATGTTTATGCTTGAAGTGTTGATAAATGAGTTGTAGTCTCGTTTCTAATTGTTTGAATAACAATGAGCTATGTAAATATATTGATTTTGATAAATAAAGGGAAGTGGATTGATTAGGATATCAATATTGATTTGTAGTGGGTTTGATGTAAGTTGGTTTACAAGTGTTAAACATTTATCGGATGCTAATGTTTTAGTTAATTCTCATATGTTGTTTAGCATATCTTTACTGGGCTTTGGCTCACCCTATTTGGGACAACATTTTCAGATACAGGTGATATGCCGCCTCCGAGATCTTAGCTTGGGAGGTTTTGGAGTTGAAGACTCCCTTTTGTTATTCGTTTTGATGTTAAATGTATATTCAAGCATAGGGTTTTCCATGTATAGAGCTAGGACCCCTTTTTGTTGTAACCAAGTGATGACTTGGAAAGCTGTAAGCCTGTAGGACATTCATTTTGTTGCAAACATGTAATATCCATCGTAATACAAACTTTGATGAATGAAAAGATGATATTTCTATTATGTTTTATGGATTTATTGAATGGTCGGATTATGTCTTATTTTGAGGGCGTTACAGGAGTGGGGAAAGTGAAAGGAAATGCTGTGTATGGTTGAGGTTTGGGCATGAAAAGCGATGGCAAGCGGTGAAATGGCTGGGGAGATGGTGGTGGGTGAGATGTGTATGGAGAAATTGTGAGATGTGTAGGTGAGATGGTAGTGGGTGAGATGGTAATTTTGTTAAAGGATAAAATTGTGATCTTGAAAAAATTCATTAAGTGTGTGGAGTAAGGAAAATTGGTGTGTGGAAATAGAATTTCCCATTTCTTTCATTTTTTTTATTACAATTTTAACCTAATACAAAATTTTAACTTTATCCCTATTATCTCTAACCTCCGAAAAACATATCCAAACCCTAACCCTAACCCTAACCCTACCTTCACCTCCATTATCCCAAACGAGTCACTGCCAACTCCCTCTCATCATTTACAACATCGGCAACCCATCTCTACCTTCGTTTCTCTTTCATGGCCCAATAACGGCGACAATTTCCCACCCCAATCACCTTTTCTCCATCTTAGCCACCACTCTGATTTTTTCTTTAATATTCTTTTTGAAATGGGTAAATTACACTGACACCCCCTGAGATTTCTATTTAATACAGATCCCCCCTCACATTTGAAAAATTACTCTTATTCCCTGTCAGATTAAAATGACATATTTGTCCTTTAACCTTTATACATATAAAATAATAAATTAATACATATATTTTGTTCATGTCATTTCAAGGGAAATATCAATCATCTTCTTTGGTTTAACTCATACAAAAAAATTGATTTTTTTTTTTATTTTTTGTGTTTTTTTATAGAATTTTTTAATATTTTAAGCAAATTTTTTTTTTTTTTTTTAGATACACCTAATCTAGATATACTTATGAAGTATAATATTTTGTGATTTTTTTCTTAAATTCACCAAATACAAAATATATATATATATATACAAAAATATAAAAATTCAATACATTATCTTATTTTGTTGTATTCTATAGATTTTTTTTTAAAAAAAAATCGTGCAAATTTTATATATTTTAAATATATCTAGATTAAATTGATCTAATCTAGATATAATGGTTTAAATAAAAATGAAAAATTATATTCATATATAAAAATTTATACAAAAATATCATAAAAATGTTGTGATAGTGATATTGTTGTATATAAATCATGTTTATTAGTGTTTGCTTTAAAGTGAAAGGCCACCATTAAGTTATGTCATTGTGTTTAAAAATTCTATATAAAATTTATGTTTGTATATGATTATTCAAGAAGAATATGTTCAGGTAGAATTTAATGATGAAAAGTTATAAAATGTAGTCATGATGATAGGACGAAGAAATGTTGGAAAAAGGGCAAGATGGTCATTTAAAAAAATTTAGGGTATAACATCAGCAATCTAGGGGACAATTTGTCATGAGACTACAAACCTCTAGAAGGGGAGTGTAATTTTTCAAATATAAGTGGGGAATCTGTATTAAACAGAAATCTCAGGAGGTGTCAGTGTAATTTATATTGTATAAAAATATATAAAATTTAAATTAAATATAAATGTTTTGTAATAAGTAATTTCATATTAAATAAAAAATTAAATATAAATTACTATCGAGACATCAATAAGATAGACAAAAATTAAAATATATAAAATAATAATTTGATCCGTGCGATGTACACAATTAAGCATATTCTGTATTTTTTATTTATTAGTGTATGAATGTGCACTTAAAGGCCTGGTGTAAATAAAATAAGTGAACAAAAAGGAGGGAAAAAAATAGGGAGAAATAAAAAATAAATAAAAAGGAAAGAGAGAGGAAAGTGGGCAGAAGAGAGAGAAAATGTATGAGTGAACAAAAAAAAAAGGAAAAGATGGTAAGTAAGTGGGTAGAGGAGAGAATGCATGAGTGAACAAAAAAAGGAGGAAAAGAGGGTAGGCTGGTGAAAATTAAAGAAATCTTGACCCTAAGATGAATTTGGAAATTAATCACAGCCATTGACACAAAATGTATCTTTTAGATATTTTGACACTTTTTCAAAAATAGTCATGCTCTATTATATAAATTTATTTATATATCGAGATAATTTTTTTTTCAAATATCATACTAATTAAATTATAATTATATATATATATATATATAGAAAATAAGTATTTCTCAAATATAGTCCATATGAAATTGGTTATTATAATTGAAATTGAATTTGTGTAAAATTTTATATGTAAATGGAAAAAGCATGCTGATATGTTTTTTTTTTTTTTGGGAGGGGGAGGGGGGGAAGAGTACGCCTTTAGAATGTAAAAAGTAAGCCTTTAGAAATATGTCACATAAGAAAGAAAAAAAACAATACTTTTATATAAGGTTGTTAAATTCGGGATCCTAGGTAGGATTGTTGGGAGGGACCTATAGATCGGATTGTAGACTCGAATTGAGAATCATAAGATTCTACTTTCAATGTAAAATAAAATAAAAAATTATCCTTAATGATAATGTATCTTAAATAATTTTAAAATCATTAAAGAAAAATGATAAATTTAATATAATGCATCTTTTATGTCAACATAAATTAGAGGAGATGTTTGGAGAAAGATTTTATAGTCAAATTTCTTGTATAAATATACATATATACATATATATAAGAAATAAATAATAAGATTTTTTTAGTAGGTTCGGAATTGTAATAGAATTGGGATCATAGTGAGATTTTACATGATTTTATGACTAGGATTTTAGTCACTTTAAAATCCTATTGTGATTCGGATCGTTTACCTCAACTAGAATCGTAGAATCCCTACGATCGGGATCGGGATTGGGATTCCGATGACCATACTTTTATATATATATACATACTAGTGAAAACCGTGCTATGCACGGTATGTGAAATTAATAAAATATTTTTGTATAAAATAATATAAATAGTTAGATTTTTGTATGTAAATTATGAAAACAAAAAAAATATTAAAATTTACAATTTAAATTTCACAATTTTATCATAATTTATGTATTAATTTTTAATTTATCACAATTTATGTATTAACTTTCAACCCCTTGTTAGAGTTGTAAACTCGGGTGAGTTTTACCTAAGCAACTCGAGTCAAGCTTGTAATTTTTTAAAAATTAGACAACATAATTTTTAATTTCGTGAGGACCTATGTAAAATTTAAAATTTTGAATAAATTTGAGTGGACTTAAGTAGAAACACCAAATGACCTAAGCAATCGAAACAAAATTATATATATAAAATCATTTGCTAATTTATTTTTAAATAATAAATAAGATTAATTAAATTTTAATATTAATGAACAAAAGCAAAAGCAATATGCTTAAGTTTTTTCAATAGAAATTTTTTTATTATGTTTAAAAAATACACTTTTTAGAAAGGGATTATCGAATAAGTTGATATTGAAAAATTACATTTTATAATGGTATAAAATAATTTAAATATAATAAAATTAAATTTCTTACAAAATAAAAGTATATGGATAAACAAAAAGGTAAGAAGAAAATTTAGAATGGTATTCTCATTTTATTTGAAAATAATTCTAGATGACCAATAAATTATCACCTATAACCTTAATTTTTTTTAATAAAAAAAAAAAATTTCTTGTCACAACCCGCTCCCCGTACCCAAGGGTTATGCATCGTGATGGCCAGTAACTAAAGTTACCTACGGCCAATTCTTGAACAAATTAATAAACGCGAGCAGAAATAATAGTTAAGTGAGGGTACCAAAATAATCATTGGAACTTTTATTTTTATTACAAAATTTATTGACCAAAATGCCGATATTTACATATAAAAATATCATAAAAGTGCTGTGTGTGTCTATTCCGCAGCCCTGCGTCTAAGACTTTCCAAAAGCTATTTCTGAATCGCATTGTTTCTTGAAAATTGGTAAACAACTATAAGCACATGACAAATTGAGAAATATTATGCCAAGAGTATAAGGGATACAAAATAACCATGGATAGTTACGTAACTAAAATATTTAAGATAACTTAGTTTGAACAAATAATCATTTAAGTAGCAAAACTGAGATTATGCAAATAAATAACCATAACCACGGTACCTAACAGAACAAAACATAACAAAGGTCACAAGAGTGATAGTCAGAACAGAGGTACGGATTCAAGAGGTGGCTCGTATGGATTATAGAGGTGGCTCCCACAATAGTGTAGCACTTATCTCCGGATAGCACTTTTCTCCGCACAGAACAGAGGTCAATAGATCCATGACAATAGAGGGCCACACAGTGACCAAACAGAGGTCGATGGTTATTTAAGTCTCCCAAGGCATGGGACTCCCGTGGTGGTACTTACAAAACAAAATTGTATATAAGGTCATAGTCAAATATTCTTTTAAACTTAAACAAACATATCCATGGGTTTCATTTTAAACAAATAGAGTTCAGAAATTGATCCACGTAACTGAAATATTTATAAAACATAACTGAGAGGGTAATTTTTGGTAAAAATTGGGCCAAGCTGTGAGATGGACTTTATGGCCCAAAGTACGAAGGACTGGGTAAAAAGGCCCAATAGAAATGTAAAAGTTACTCCGGCCCGAAGAGAGGTAAAGTTACTTTGGCCCAAGAATAATAAAACTACTTCGGTCCGGGCAAGTTGGAGCTAGGCCGGTCTCAGAGTTAGTCCGGTCATGATGTATCCTGAATAGGTCGGTCTGGCAGTACCTTTGAGTTAGACCGACCTAGGAGTTATACCGGTCGCAATTTGTTAAGTTTGGTCCAACCGTGCCATGGGTTGAGCAAGAGAGAACCGAGATAAGGAGGAGTAAAAGCAGAACCGAACTAAGGTAGTTCGGCCTACTCAGTGGCTTTGCATAGTCAAGTTTATTTCGATCATGTTGTAGTTCGGCCATGGTACAAACCATCTCACTTGGTTTAAGCAGTGAGGGGGGTGTTAAAGGATAAGCATTATCTTTCAGGAGTATGAATCCTAGGAGGACTCTGCATGGAGGAGTTTGAGTCCTACTAGGATTGTGCCACTCGAAACCTATAAAAGCTCACAAACATCACCTTGGAGGAGGTAACAAAACACAACACACAACTTTGTTTTTCGAATACCAAGAGCTTTGTCTATTTGTCAAGTTTACTGACTTAGGCATCGGAGAGGTTTCCGGCACACACCCGCCGACTAGCTCACGTTTGTGTTTTCAGGTGATAAAGCGACGTCGTACGGAGGAGTGTGAACTTAGTCGACAGGATTATACGAGAAGGTGTATTTCTTTCCCGTACAATTGGCGCCGTCTGTGGGAAAAACAGACAGAACAAAACCTCTTGACTAAGCTTCTCCCTTTCTCAATCAATGGCACACATTGAAGAACTACCATAGTCCGCCGTCGACGGGCTAACGCCAGATGGGGGCGCAAGGCGTGAAGGATTACCCTCTGTCCCACCCATGGCGGACCTGGAGCCCCAACGGCATAACTCCAGAAGGGATGCTAGAGGAAGACGGACTAACAGCCCCCGTCACTCTCGCTCGCAAAGTCCTGACAGGCAAAGGAGGAGGATTGATCCTCAAGCCCTGGAAGACCGAGTGAAGGAGCAAGATGAATTGATAAGGAAGATGGCGGCGGACATGGAGGCCTTGAAACGCCAGATGAAGAAAAAAGAAGTGGCGACAGGAGAGGGGCGCAAACACAAGACGCCCCCTCGCCACTCAGAAAGTCATGGTAGGAATACCACACCCTCGCGAGGAGAGAGCAGAAGCCTCAGGACAGGCGACACTCAATCCTTTTCTTCCAGAACTCATTACTCCAGGTCTGAGAGGACGAGATCTGAGAGATCATACACTGAAGGAAGCACGTATTGGCCCTCGCACTCGCACCAAACCAGATCTAGACAGACGGAGCTACCCAGAACATCTGACTTACGAACCGTGCTTGAAGAGAAAGCACGATGCAAGGAGGATGCCAGGGCGCGGGATCCACACAGAGTTTCTGCTTTACAGCGGTTGGCTCCTCGGACGCATGGAAGCGTCGAGGTTGGAATGCCAATACCGCGCCCAGCCTATGAACCAACGGACAAAGCATTGGCAAGGCTGCAGACTTCGCCGTTTGTTCCAGCGATTGAAAACGCGCCCCTACCATCAGGCTTCCTTCAGCCGAAATTCACTACATACGAAGGGAAGACGGACCCCTATTCACACTTGAGCCACTTTCGCCAAGTCATGGCCGTATATAGGCGAAACGAGGCTTTAATGTGCATACTCTTCCCATCAAGCCTTGGCGACCTAGGCTTGACTTGGTTCGAAAAACTTCCAGAGGGCAGCATAGCCTCCTGGGCTCAATTGGCTGAAGCATTCGTAACAAGGTTCCGAACAAATACTAAAACACCTGTGGAGATTGACCAACTACTTTCCATTGACATGGGGGATAAAGAGACCCTTAGATCCTACAATAGTCGTTACTGGGAGACATTCAATCAGATTGGAGACTGCCCCACCAATCTCGCCATTGCACAGTATAAAAGAGGCCTTCCAGTCGAGAACAGACTAAGGGACTCGATCACAATGACGCCATCCCTCACCATGGAGGCCCTGATGGAAAGAGTGCATTAGCACATCAGGGTGGAAGAAGATGGCGCACGTGCCAAAGCAAAATCTAGTGCGACCGCAGTACCAGAAAAGAAAACCTCAGCAAAGGTCAATGCAGTAGATCGTCAGAATAGAAACGGACGTGGCAAACGAGATAACGGAGAAGACCCAGACAAAAGATGGTTGAGAATCCGCACTGCCATAACAACGGTGTTCAAAAAACCGATATATCGGATTCTGAGCGAAATAAGGGATGAGCCTTTCGTCAAGTGGCCAGCCAAACTGGGAGAAGCTCAGAAAGACTATGACGAAAGATCACGGTGCACCTTCCACAAAGAAAAGGGGCACCGAACTGAGAATTGCACACCATTGAGACAACACCTGGAAGAGTTGGTGGCGGCAGGTCACTTAGACAAATACATTGAAGGAGGGACGCAGCCAGCCCCCCAGGATCATAATAACCCCAATGGAATGCCAATCGACGCCCCACCTCAAGGCATTATCAATGTGATACATGGAATCTTTGAACCTGAGCGTGTATGCGAGCTCAAGGGATCGATCAGAAAGGCTGAGCACTTTAGAGAAGTACAAAGTGCCCAACCTGCCTTTAAGAAGGGGAAGACAGAGGCAACAAACATCATGTCCTTTTCGGATAAGGACTTGGAACGAATTTACTGCCCTCACAATGATGCCCTGGTCGTCACTCTCCGAGTCAAGGATTTTGACGTCAAGCGGATTCTGATCGACCAAGGTAGTTCAAGTGAAATCATGTACTATGAAACATTTAAACAATTGAAGCTGCAAGACAAAGACTTGACACCTGCCGTATCTCCCCTAATTGGATTCAACTCCATGCCAAAATGGCCCGTCGGCAAAATAATTCTCCCAGTAAGAGCAGGAACTGTAACAAAACAAGTGGAGTTTTGGGTATTGAAGGTCCCCTCCACTTACAACATCATCCTGGGCAGAACATGGCTGCATGCCATGCGTTCGGTGGCGTCATCCTACCACCAAGTAATGCGGTTCCCCAACGACACCGGTATAATTGAAGAAGTCTATGGAGATCAGATCATGTCAAAACAATGCTTCGCCACAGTGAATGGCAGCCGCGCTGCCAAAGGATACGTTCATTCGGTGGAAGAACCAGAAAGTAATGAGCTATTCGCAGATGTCGGCAAAGCAGCGGATCAGAAAGCAGTGGAGGACTTGGTAGAAGTAAAAATAGATGAAAAGAACCCGGATAAGTTCTTTTTGCTCGGATCGTCGTTGTCCAGCACTGAGAGATTAGAGGTCTTGGAATTCTTGACCTCTAACATCGAAGTGTTCGCCTGGACACCCTACGACATGCCAGGCATTGATCCAAACTTCATCTGTCACCAACTCAATGTCCACCCATCCGCCAGACCAATCATTCAGCGCACTCGCAGATCGGCACTTCACCATGCCGAAATAGTGGCAAAAGAAGTAGGTAACCTGCTGGAGGCAGGAGCAATTCGAGAGGTGCATTACCCAAAATGGATCTCCAACACGGTCGTAGTACCAAAGAAGAATGGCAAATGGCGTGTCTGCGTCGACTACAAAACAGTCAACAAGGCATGACCAAAAGATAGCTTTCCTCTACCAAGGATAGATCAACTGGTAGACCTAACGGCGTGGCACAATCACTTAGCTTTCTGGATGCATACAGAGGCTACCACCAAATCGCCATGCATGAACCAGACCAGGAGGTCACATCCTTCACAACACCAAGAGGATTATACTGCTACAAGGTCATGCCCTTTGGCCTAAAGAACGCAGGGGCGACATTCCAACAGATGGTCACCAAGATGTTTGAACCATTGTTAGGCAGAACAATGGAAGCTTACATCGACGACATGGTGGTCAAAAGCAA
This sequence comes from Camellia sinensis, assembly GCF_055761805.1. Lineage (NCBI taxonomy): Eukaryota > Viridiplantae > Streptophyta > Magnoliopsida > Ericales > Theaceae > Camellia > Camellia sinensis. The sequence continues at coordinate 61,339,527 of NC_138970.1, forward strand.
GGATGAGAATGACCATCTCAAGGACTTAGGAGAGATGTTTGAAGTCTTGAAGAAGCACAAGTTGTGCCTCAATGCATCCAAGTGCGCATTCGGAGTAGGATCTGGCAAATTCTTGGGCTTCCTTGTGACCAACCGTGGTATAGAAGCAGACCCCTCCCAGATCAAAGCAATCCAGGAGTTGGAGAGACCAAACTCAGTCAAAGAAGTATAGCATCTCACCGGCATGGCGGCTGCGCTTAATCGGTTCATAAGCAGATCGTCAGACAGGCTACGACCATTCTTTCAAGCTCTAAAGGCCAAGTTTGAGTGGGATGAAGAATGCGACCAAGCTCTGGAAAGCTTGAAGGAATATATGTCTTCCCCACCACTACTTGTCATCCCAGTACCAGGCGAAGAACTCTTCTTGTACCTGGCAATCTCTCAGCACGCAGTTAGCGCAGTGTTGGTTTGTTCAGAAGGAATCCAACACCTGCCCATCTATTATGTCAGCAAAACATTGCTGGGAGCCGAAACAAGGTATTTGCCACTGGAAAAGCTTGCGTTAGCCTTAATGATGGCCTCAAGGAAATTGGCACACTACTTTCATGCCCACACCATAGTTGTCCTCACAGCTTTTCCACTAAAAGCTTTGTTTGAGAGGGCGAACTTTTCTGGGCAAATCTTGAAGTGAGCAGTAGAGTTGGGACAATTCGACATCAAGTTCCAACCCAGAACCGCAGTAAAAGCCCAATCCTTGGCAGACTTCGTCGCAGAATTTACTCCTGGAAGTCATCATATCTGCCCAGTCGACCTAACTGACACAACTGAACTAGGGATGGAAGTTGACGCCGGAATAGCGCAACCTCTAGCAGAAAGCACTCAGCCAGACTCCAAGGCAGACCAGACTAAAGACAGCAAGGAAGAAGCAAACCAAGCAAACCAAGACTCACCAACAGTCCAATCAGATGGCGAGGGGCAGACAACAAGCATGGACCTTGAAGAAAACACCACTCTTGACCCCACGACATCATCTGACCTCTCCACTTGCTGGAAGTTGTTCGTTGGAGAGATGTGGAAGCTCTTTGTGGATGGAGCATCCAACCGGCATGGTGCAGGACTTGGCATAGTCCTCATCTCTCCAGACGGCCTGGTTATAGAGCAAGCAATCAACCTTGGCTTCCCAGCATCCAACAATGAAGCAGAGTATGAAGCGCTTCTTGCAGGACTCAAATCAGCATACTACATGAAAGCCACCGAACTAATGGTATACAGTGACTCTTTGCTGGTGGTAAACCAAATTTCTGGCGACTACGAAGCAAAGGATGACAGAATGGCCAAGTACCAAGAGCTGGTCAGAACAGAGATCAAGAAGTTTGATGTAGTAAGGATAGAACAAATTGGCAGGGAGGAAAACAGCAGAGCAGACGAACTAGCAGGCTTTGCCTCAATGGCAGATGCATCCATCCCTCATCCATTGCTCATCGACTACTTACCAAGACCAAGCATAGAAGACCCCGAAGCAGAAGAGGTATGTTGCGCAGAATTAGGCCCCTCTTGGATGGATCCCATCATCCTGTTCCTAAAAGACGGCATCCTACCAGAAGAGAAAAAAGAAGCCAACAGAATAAGAGCGAAGTCGCAACGATTTTGGCTATCTCCATCTTTGGCATTATACAAGAAGTCATTCTCAGGGCCTTACCTAAAATACGTTCATCCCAGCAAAGTGGAAGCATTCTTGTTTGAAATACACGAAGGGGTGTGCGGAAGCCATCAAGGGGGAAGATCGCTAGCTTACAGGGCCATTTCGCAAGGATATTGGTGGCCATATATGCAAGCAGACTCAGAGAAATATGTGAAGAAGTGTGAGAAATGCCAAAAATTCGCGCACCAAATACATCAACCAGCAAGAGAACTCCTACCATTAACTAGCCCATGGCCTTTCGCAATGTGGGGCTTGGACATAGTAGGACCACTTCTAACAGCACCCGGCAACAGGAAGTTCTTTCTCGTAGCAACAGACTACTTCACAAAGTGGGTGGAAGCAGAAGCATTGGCATCAATCAAAGAAAAACATGTGAAGAAGTTCGTTTGGCAGAATATCATCACTCGGTTTGGCATACTGAAAGCCCTAATCTCAGACAATGGTACTCAGTTCGACGACAGAATCTTCAGAAGCTTTTGTGAGGAATACAAGATAGAGTTCTACAATTCTACACCGGTATATCCTCAAGCAAATGGGCAAGCAGAAGCATCAAATAAAGTCGTCTTGGATGGACTAAAGAAAAGGCTAGAGAAGGCAAAAGGCAAGTGGGCGGATGAACTTCCTCATGTTTTATGGGCTTACCGCACCACACCTCGGCGATCAACAGGAGAAACACCATTCTCCTTAGCCTACGGAATGGAAGCAGTAATCCCACTGGAAGTTGGCCTCCCCACAATTCGAAGCGAAAATTTTGATCCAGACTTGAATGGAGAAGCCATAACATTGGAACTCGACCTTGCAGAAGAAAGAAGAGAAAGAGCACTGATTCACATTGCCTCATACCAACGAGAGTTAATCAGAAAATACAACAAAACGGTGCATCCAAGACAATTCAAGATTGGGGACTGGGTACTGCGCAAAGTAATGGGAAACACCTTAATACCAGGAGACGGCAAGTTAGGGCCAAACTGGGAAGGTCCTTACAAGGTGGTTGGATTAGCAGGCAAAGGGGCATACCACCTAGAAGACAAGGACGGCAAAACAATCCCTAGGCCATGGAACACGGCCAATCTCAAGTTATTTTACTTTTAGCCTTTCTCTTTCAAACATGTGTAATTTTTTCCTTTCTCAATAAAAACAAGCAATTCTTTTCAGCATAAATTATTCTCTGTAAAAGTTAGCTTTAGTAAAGTCTAGGTACATTGCAAACATTATTCTAAGTTAGCAGGAAAAACTAACTTAGAGGTTGGCTGGAATAAACCAACACCCTTCCTAAGCCCAGGATAAGGATCCAGGCTGCAGGACGTTTGGTCGGAATAACCAAACACTATTCTAAGTTAGCAGGAAAAACTAACTTAGAGGTTGGCTGGAATAAACCAACATCCTTCCTAAGCCCAGGATAAGGATCCAGGCTGCTGGACGTTTGGTCGGAATAACCAAACATTATTCTAAGTTGGCTGGAAAAACTAACGTAGAGGTTGGCTGGAATAAACCAACTCTTATAACTCTTCAGCCCAAAGTAAGGGTATGGCTGAAGAGTGGTTGGCTGGAATAAACCAACTCTTGTTGCTCTTCAGCCGAAGTAAGGGTATGGCTGAAGAGTGGTTGGCTAGAATAAACCAACTCTTGTTACTCTTCAGCCGAAGTAAGGGTATGGCTGAAGAGTGGTTGGCTGGAATAAACCAACTCTTGTTGCTCTTCAGCCGAAGTAAGGGTATGGCTAAAGAGTGGTTGGCTGGAATAAATCAACTCTTGTTGCTCTTCAGCCGAAGTAAGGGTATGGCTGAAGAGTGGTTGGCTGGAATAAACCAACTCTTGTTACTCTTCAGCCGAAGTAAGGGTATGGCTAAAGAGTGGTTGGCTGGAATAAACCAACTCTTGTCGCTCTTCAGCCGAAGTAAGGGTATGGCTGAAGAGTGGTTGGCTGGAATAAACCAACTCTTGTTACACTTCAGCCGAAGTAAGGGTAAGGCTGAAGAGTGGTTGGCTCGAATAAACTAACCCTTGTTGCTCTTCAGCCGAAGTAAGGGTATGGCTGAAGAGTAGTTGGCTGGAATAAACCAACTCTTGTTACTCTTCAGCCGAAGTAAAGGTATGGCTGAAGAATGGTTGGCTGGATCAAACAAATTCTGTGTACTCCTCAGCCGAAGTAAATATGTCGGCTAAGGAGTGGTTGGCTGGTAAGCATAGTTTAACCAGCTAGAACCGAAATAGCAGTTAGAGTAATAAAAGACATTACAAAGTGCAAGCATACGAATCAAAACCGGAATAAGAGTTCAAGCAAAATTTTCATTCATTGAAAAGCCATTACAAAGAAGGGGCATAGCCCGATTACAAGGACAAAAAATAACGAAAGGAAAAAGTACATAATCAAGAGAAAAGTTCTTCAATTTCGGCATCAAAAGCTGCATCACCATCAACTCAAAGGCCGGTTTCAGGAGGGAGCTCGCTCTCGGTTGCCAGGATGGTCTCGGTTGGAACCACGGTTTCACCTGGTAGTTCAATAGTCAGGTCTTCCACCATGGACTCCAACCGAACTGACGGGTCCGCACTGACAACCGGAGTATCCTCAGAAGCAGAGTCATCGTCGGAATCTGAGTCCTCTAGAAACTCCTGTTGCAGGGCATTAGCATACTCCACAAGGGAGCTCGGTATAAAGTAGTGTAGACACCCCATTTTTGACCGTCCTCAAGACTTGGACGTCACCGTTTGAACACTCGGTGATTATCCATGTTTGTGTTCGTTTGGAGTTCCCGGAGGTCTCGGCTCGCGTGCCTTGCCTCAGGATCCCCGAACTCGACCGTTTAGTGTCTGGTTTTGCACCAAACACTTGCTTCTTGCCTTTGAGAGGCAGAGTGGGGCTTGTAGACCATCCCCACCCTTCACCGGCAGTGGCTAGATGCCACCGGCTGGTTTTTGCTGCCACCGGCAATATAGTTTGCCGGTCGGCACTATTTGTTGCCGGTCAGCACTATTTTGTGCCGGTCGGCACTTTGTTTGGCCAAGATGGCATTTTTTGCCGGCCGATTGCTGTTCATCTGCTTTTGCAGATATTTTTAGACAGCTGTATAGCTTTTGCTCCCCTCCATACACGTGTATGGAGGGATCTCCCTCTTGCAAGGGCTTGTCTTGTAAGCTTTACAAGAGGGATATAGAGAGAGGCTCTCAAAAAGGCAAAAAGAAGAGGCTTTAGACATTTTTGAGAGAGGAAAATACAGAGAAGAGCTCTGGTTTTCTAGGGTTAGGGTTAGACATACACAATCTATCTCTCTTTCCCTTTCATTTTGTTCACTAGGTGTTTTGTGCCTTACTATTGCACACAAACACCTAGTGTTTCACCTTCCTCTAGGAGCTGAGGTTCTAAAGAGTGTGTTTTGAAGTTTTGGTCTTGGATTCAAGCTCAAGGAGGCCATTGGAGCATCTTTGTTGAAGAAGGCATCAAGGGTGAGAAACTAGTCCTTTTTTTCCCCTTTTTTGCATTGATTTTCTACTAATCTTAGAGCTGTTTTTGTGATTATTGTATAACATAAAAAAGTTCTATTTTTAAGCCCTCTTTATTGTTTATTAAGAGTGTTTTGTTGTTTGAGGGGTGTTGACCACCCTTAGGCCTCAAAAGGCCTCATTTTGAGCCATTTTGTGCTAGCTCCGGGATTTTGGTGTTGAGGTCTCTTCACCGCTGAAATCTTGAGGGATTTCAGTGGTGAAGATGATGCTTTGAAGTCCCAAGAAGGAGAGGGCCACCCCCTCTCCTTGTTGTCCTTGAAAAGGGCATGTTTTGGCCTCTTAAGGAAGCCTATGCTTGAGTGTGTGTTGAGCATATTTGGTTTGTTTTTCATGCTTATATATCCATGATATAACATGATTTAAAGTTGGTTTTGGAACTTCATGCATGTTTAGCATAGTTGCCTTGTAATGCCATGTTTGTGCCTTGACATGTCTTAGGTTGTTAACCTTGGTTAGAGCATGTTTTAGGCTTGTATTTGTGAAGTTTATGTGCTTATTTTTCCATGTTTTAGCTCTGTCCACAGTCGTTTGGGTTGATCTTTGCATGCATTATATAGCTCCTTTGTATTTAGGCTTGTTGGCCTTGAGTATATGCATGTGTAGCATACAATTTTTGCATTGTTTTGATGATTTGGAATCATCCTACATGCTATTTCAGTCCCATTTCCATGCTTGTTTGATTGCCTTGCATGCCTCTTTAATGCTTTGGAAGCATGTGTCGCGATGCTCCATGTTTTGGCCATGGTGTATGCCTTTGTATTTGGGCCACTTAGATGCCATCTAAGGAGTCCTTTGGCCTTGTTTTAACATGCTAAAAATCTGTTTTTTAGTTGTTTAATGCATGCCATGTTTGATCATGATAAGTTTAGTTCAATGCATTGTTGATTTGCCTTGAACACTTGGACTACTCTTTGCATGTTTTGGCTTAATCTATAACTTGATTTGGCATCATTTTATAACATAATTTTAGGGCTCATGTTGCATGCTAATTAGTCCATGACTCCTCCTTTCAAGTGTGCTTGAATGTTGTTTGATTCATGCTTAAGTGTTGGTCCTTATGTGCATGTGTGTGTGCATGCCATTTAGCTCTCACTCTTTAGCACTTTTGGCCACTGTTTTAGGCCTATTTTAGAGTTGCCTAATTCATGTATAAGTCCATCTTGCCATCCATTTGCATTGCCATATGCATGCTTGTATGCTTGCATGAGTTAATTGCCATGCCATGTTGCATTCCTAGCTTGTATGCCTAGGTTGCATTGCATTTTGCATGCATGCCTTGTTCCTTGAATTGGTGATAGGAATTGGGCCTAATTTGTTTGGTTGGTTTGCATTGCATTTGAAACCAAAGTTGCATACTTGGTTCCTTGGGCCATCATGCATAGAAATGCGTGATTGGTGGTCCAAGAACCGAGGCACATGTCCCTTTGAGTCATTACAATGATAAGAGACATGGTTGGTGCATACATGCCTTGAAATATGCTGCCATGCCTTGTTTTGCCCTCTGTTGCTGTGAGTTGCAGGTTCTGCAGGAATACTTTGCCGACCGGCAGTGTAATGTGCCGACCGGCACCATTTTCTCTGCCGACAGACCCTATTTTGTGCCGATGGCCATACTACACTGCCGGTGGAAGTTTCATCTAGCCGGTGATGATACCCTCTGTCCAAGGATGTAGTCCTGAGGTTTTGACAACCTCCAGAGGAGGAAAGGGAGGAAAACAGAGGCAGCTTGCGCATGGTGGCGCGCTTCCCGAGGCGTTTCTCGCTTTATTTAATTAGTTAATTTGTTAATTAATTAATTTGTAATATTTAATTAGCTTGCGTAGTTAGTTAGTCTGTAATATTTATTCGGTCCCTCCGAGCGAGGGCAAATCTGTAATAAGTGTGCGTGAGTGTGTGTATGTCTTCCAACCTCACGTCTTTCTTCCCTTTTATTTACCTGCTTATGATGGTAGATTAGGGCACGTTTAATTTAGCATACCTTATGCTATGCATGTGTGCATCCATGCATTTGTATTACATGCATTAGGCTCGGTACATCACGCTAACTGCATCAGTACTTCAATTCAAAAATTGAATATGTGTTAATCGTGCATTTTCACATGACATGTCTAGGATTAGCCGAGCCTATCTTAGCGACATTTTGTATGCGATGCATTAGGCACTTAACATGGACTTGGATCATGCATGTTTGCTAACAAGTTCTTTGTTTTGGCACGGAGTACTATGTGAGTATTTCCGCTTTAGCATATCACATGAGTGTGAATATTGCCATGACAGCATGCTTAACATGAGGCTAGATGCTTATGTGTTAAACTGTTTCGAATGCCTGTGGGTGAAGGTTGGATTGTTTGAATTGGAAAAACTCATTGAAATCCGTATTTTAGCCTACTTGCGAGTAGCAAATTTCAAAGCATTTTCAAAACAAACGGATATGCAATGTTTCTTTCCAAATTAGGCAATCTAGTCTATACTTGTTTGCTGTGCGCATAACATAGTAATTCTAGGCTAATAAACGGAATAAGAACACGTAAAGTTTTCAAAAACGGATATCACGGTTAGTAGAGGCCGGTCTTCGGACCGGGCGAAAGGGGGTGCTCATAGCTGACCTTCCCCGATCGTACCCAAGCTCCCAAGCCGAGACAACTCCGGTGATGACGGACATGTGGCCTTCGGCACGAGTCAGGGTTTCCTAAATTCCCCTTTTTTAAAATATTTAGGTGGCGACTCTGTATCTGGCAAAGCAGTCCATGTTTGGCACTACTTTTTCAAAAATCTGTTTCTCAAAACGATTTGCCAGATTTGGACTCTTTGGTTCAGATTAAGAACCGTGACACAAATCGAGTCCGAACTGTAGCGAGGCCCCTCCCCGGGCGCGTGCTACAGTTTCTGGCGACTCTGCTGGGGATTTTTAGAGAGTTTGACTCGAACTCGTGATATCCTGTTTTGACTTCATTTATGTGTTTCTTTGCATTGCATGTGCATTGGTGCGCCTAGGAACACAGTGTTTGCCATCTGCCATTCCTGAACGGTTTGCCGGAGGCTTGTCTTGTCAAGGCATGACCATAAGGCTGACCGGCTATGGGCTCTGACAGCATGGGAACACAAACCCCGGTTTACCGGGGCACCCTTTTGACCATTCGACCTAGTGCATATTCGGAATCCATAGTGACCATTCCAAGCTAGGACAGGTTGCTTACCCGATGTTAGGTTGTTTGAAAACCGCTATGTGCGTAGTGAAACCCTAGCTCCTGACAAAGTAGGACAGGGAAACCCTACCCCAACATAGGGGTGTTTTCTTCTCTTTACTTGCTATGTGCTTCTAGAATGTATTTCTACAGGGAAGTACGTATCAGTTTGTAAGTTTGAGGATCAAACCTGAAGATACCAAGTATCAGTATCAGTTGTAGGAATCAGTTATCCGCGGGTATCAGATTCAGTATTTTGGGGAACAGAAATCTGGGAACAGTGATCAGCAGTAGGGAACAGTTGTTTGGCTACACCCGTGTTCGATCAGTTTGGGCTGAAATGCTGTCTGTTTTTCTTTCAGTTTAGAGAGTGGCAGAGTTGATACAGAACAGCCAGTGTCTCCCCTTTGCTGAGGCAAGATTTATGGCGGCACAAAGTTCAGAAGAAATTGTGGTTATGACGGCTGTATCGGAGCAGGGAACCACTCCGCAGAATGAGGCCAGCATCAGTATGTCACACCCGCCCAGGATGCCCGTTGTGCACCCGGTCTGGGCTCCCCAGTTATATCAGGCTCGTGAGCCCACCACCTTTGAATTAATGGGGATGATAGGCGATCTCCAAAGGTCTGTGGCAGACCTCGCCTATGGAATGTCGGCTTCACCGCCAGCGGCGCCGTACGCCGGGAACTTTGTACCACAGGAGCCCCCGCTACTGGGGCGGATTGTGATAGAGCTCAGCCAGCCAGAGGTGGCTTCCGGCTATAGCCACGACATGTCAGCACCAACCCAGACCCTCGATCAGGCTGAGGCCAAAGGAAAGGACAAGGCAAAGGTAGACGCCGATCCTATTGAACAACTGCTGTGGGCGGTCGAGGCTCTGAAGGCCAGAGGGATGAACAAGCAACAAACATCTGCAATAGTGACCAAAGCTGTGGATGATGCTTTCCCCGCTCCAACCAAAGGCAGTTCAAGCCAGACAGAAAACCGGGATGGGCCCCGTCATGCCCAGACAATTCCAGTAGTTCCCACCCCTGCACCGGGAAAGGTTCAAAAGGCCAAAGCAGCGCCAGCCGATCCTTTCGCCAGCGCATCTGGCAAGAATCCTCAAACTGCAAAGTACCTGCCCCGAGGGCGCAGGGTCTTTCACGACCTCCACATGCCTTTGTCTAGGGCATTGCTGATATTGGCAAAGAATGGGCATCTTAAGCCTTTGGAGCCCCGGCCACTCCCGAAGAATCTCCCCGCCACTCATGATGCTACCTTGTACTGCGCGTACCATCAACAGTCCGGTCACAGCACCGATGGATGTTCCCGCCTTCGTCATGAAGTGCAGGATTTGATTGATAACAAGGTTATTCTACCACCTACCTCAGGCAAGCCCGTTACCACTCAGTTGTTGGATTTCGGGGGCTCAGATACTGGGAGTATGTAAAGTGAACCGCCTGCGGGCAACATTTGGTACATTTTTTGATGAAGCGTCTGGCACGCATTTTTGAGCATCGGTGAAACCGAGTTTTGTAGATCCTGGCTTGGATATCGAGTCAGTCTTTTGTTTTGAGTCTGTCTCTTTGTCTTGAGTCAGTCTTTTTTGCTTAAGGGTCTGTCTTGTTGTATCGAGTCAGTCCCCGTTGTATATAATACCCGGTGATTCCGGGGTTGTTGTCCTGAACACCGTTTTGTTTTGTTATTATCTGTTTTGTTTTGAGTCTGTTTCTGCCGAGGGGCCAGCTGCACCAACAAAGCCGATCAAAACAGCTGTTGCTGTCTCAACCTTCATGCTTGCTTTCAGCATAAGTGGCAGAGAATTTGAATGGGCTGACAGTACATCTCGCCTGCTCTCCTGTGTGCCAAACTCATTACATTAACCTAAGTTTTTCAAAAAAAAAACAAACTTTTGAACACTGCGGTGATAAAAACGAAGAGGAAGGAATTCCTCGGGATTTGTAAAATTTTGATCATTTTGAGAGAAAGAGAGGCGTGCTGAGCCTTTTTATGAATGAAGCCATGCTTGTCGGCGTGAGTACTGAGAAGGACCCTGGCCTGATCCAGATTGGTTCCACACTATCTTCGGCGCGAGCGATTCGTCGCCTTCTTAAAAACTTTCAAAAACAAATGTTTTACGCGGCCCTGCGAAGGCCTGTGTGGAATCGCTCTTGAGATTGCGCAGCCTAGGATCGCTCTTAGCCTCAAGATTCAGCCTATTTGTTTTCCGACTTTGAACCCGTTCAGAATGTTCAGAAAGTTCAACGGGCAAACACCATGAAAGGCCCGTGTGGCCAGTTTTGAAGTAGCCTTCGATCAAGAAGCACCCAAGCCGAATTAGAAGGAGTAGATCTCGTCGGAAGAAGCTCGTAGAGCAACCCTGATGGATTCTCCGCAAATCAGTGCAACAGCCGTTCTCCTAGACACAGAGAGGCTTCAATTTCAAAAAATCATTTGGCATGGACTTGCTACACTTTTACCCTTTGAGAGGCTCGCTGGGCCGAAAACCCGGAAGGGCGGTCCAGGCAAAAGTTAGAGCAAGAGAAAAATAAAGAAAAAGACAAAAAAAATACAAAAAGAAAGATTGAAAAAAATATAGAAAAGAAAAAGAAATCAGAAAGAAATAGAAAATGAAAAGAAGCTCGCAAGGTCGAAAACCCGCATTGGGCGCCTTGGCAAAAGTGAGAGCCAAAAAAAAAAGTGAAGGTTAAAATACCCGAGTGTACCTTAACCGGAACTACGTAAGGCTTGATTCCCATGTTTGGGATACGTAGGCAACTTCATCATGAAGTCCAGCCCCCAACGCTTTCATAAGCGTCTCAGTCCATGCAATGGTTTCGATTTCATCTCAAGGTCCAGTGGCCAACACCCTTCAAGGTGATTGTGTCCATATATGTGTTGTGACCGTCTTCGTCATCGCTGTGTCTGAAAGTTCGACCAACGCCAATGAAGACTATTTGCGGATTGCTGCGGCACCATCCCAAACAAGGGGCAACTTTCCGTTGCCACAAGCCGTCGTGAGACGCCATTCAAACTAGGGGCAACTTTCCGTTGCCTCCCACCCTCCTTCAAACCAGGGGCAATTTTCCATTGCCTCCGATCCGAGGTTGCGCATCTCAAAGGGTAAGCTCCATGCTTGTTGAGCATCAGTTGTTTGAAAAATAGTTTTTGAAAATTTTTACTGAGGTTGACTATTTTCTCGAAAACTATTTCATTTTCCAAAATCGGACCATTGTCTTGGACCCAAAAAGGAAAATTTGCAGTGCTTGCGGCATGACTCGCACGCTTTTCAAATCAGAAATTGAACAAGTACGTTAATCCGACTCTCGTTTTGATCAAAACCGTTTTAGTAGAAAGCAAAAACGAAAAAAATGGTTAAAATGATGAACTAGGGGCACAGTTGAGTCAGGCGTTCTGTCTTTCCCCCGTCATCAACGTACTTGCCAGAAGAGTACTCTGCCCGCCAGAAGAAATAGCCGTGAGCTAACGGCATTGGGCATGAACCCGCAACTTCCTGTTTATTCATCAATCACCCCGGGGAGGGATGAAAAATGAGAGATTGAAGAATAGAGAGGTGTAAGCTGAGAGAAAAGTGAGGAAAAAGGTTTTGAGAGAAAATCCGAGCCTGAGGGCCGAGCGATGTGAGAATCACAAATGAGAAAGGGTGGGAAACAATACCCAGATTGAACTGGCTCCTCGTGGTCCGAGGTCCCCATCTTCGTTTACGCGTCTGTGTGTCGTGTCTCTTTCATTTGACGGTCTCGTCTTTTGTTTTGAGTCTCTTTCCGAGCTTGTCTCGTCGTGTTTAGGTCGTGTACCTCTTTGTTTGAGTCCTCCCCGCTGTGTTCAGTTGTAGGCTCGATATCCCGGTCTGAAAAACCCTCATTCGATTTCAAAAAAAAATCGCTTATGCTCAGAATGCTGTGCCATTCTCTACATTTGAATGTGTTTTGACTCCTCCGACCGGTTCCATCTTTGAGGTCCGTCCTGTCAGATTGGGCTGTTTGTTTGAGAATTCGCCGTGTGCAAAATGAAACGAATGCTGTGTTATGGGCTATATGCAGATTAATCCCCAACAGAGTAAGGGCTGTGTGTCCAGAATCAGGCAGTGGGTTGCTTGGGTGCATTTTGCCGTTGGCTGTTTAAGTTGTCTGATTATTACAGTGCAAGTGTTCAATTTTCAGACAACCAATCAGTTCCGTTTACATTGAGGTGTAACATGATGAGATGCGATGCAATGCATGAGATGTGTAAATGTAAACACTTTTTCAGATAAAAAGTCCGTTTCATTTCATTATCTTTTCAAGTGTACAAGTTTTGGAAACAAAAATCTGCCTGTGGCAGTACAAGGTAATCTATCTACCAACAAAAGGAAAAGTACAAGAAAGAAAAGATAACAAAAATCTGCATCTATGTCCAGCGACTCCAAGGACTGTCAGTCCGTCCTGGTCCTCTTCCTGGACGAGGGTCCAGGAGCATCATCAGCGTCGTCGTCAAAGCCCGAGCTAGAACCGTCTCCGGTCTCCTCCTCCGATGACCCTGCCTCCGCCTCTGACTTCTCCTCGTCGTCATCATCCGGGACTGGAGCTCGCGAGCTACCCCCAACATGAGTACGCCCTCCCCTGGTACGGGGAAATATCCTGCCCTCCTCGTCTCTCCCCCAAGCAGGGACAGAAGGTCTAGCTGGAGCGCCTCCCGCCATGGGAATCTGGAAAGGAGGCTGAAAAGTACACGAAAGGGAAATGCATCAGTATACTGTAGGCAGTTTGTCAGTGCAGAATGCAATGCAGAGTACAGTGTAGGAATGCCGTGAGCAGTTTAGCAATGCAGAATGCAGTGTGTGAGTACAGTGTAGGAATGTCGTGGGCAGTTTAACAGTGCAGAATGCAGTGTATGCAGTATGACAGATGCTGTGAGATCAGTGTATCAGGTGTTGTGCCGTGCATCAGATTATACAAAGCAGTGTATGAATGGTTTGAGGCCAGTGTCAGAAGGATATACCGGTATGCTGTAGACGGCTAGAAGGTCAAATGTCCGCTGGAGCATCCCCATCATCGAGGCATTCATCGCCAACGACTGACGGGTGTACTCAGAAGAAGCCTGCAAAGGTATCAGGTGCATTAGTATTCTGTGGAATATCAAGTAAACTGAAATGAGATAACTGTACGAAGTGCAGTGATACATACCGGCGGAAGGTCGGGGATGTCAGTGAACTCATGCCCAGCCGGTGGAGGGGCGAAGGGTATCTGATAGGTCGCCCCACCCTGCCCCTGGAAAGTCAGCACAGCGGGCAGGGCAGGCCACCCAGCTCCTCGTCCACCCCGCACTCCGCCCCTGCCACGGACCCGGGCCCTCCTCGAAGATCCAGCCCCTGCTCCCGCTCCGGCCCCAGCCGCCGATGCCACAGGCCTGGCCCCCTCTGCTCGACGGCCGCTCAAGGGACGCATCAGGTACGTCCGCACGTACTCCTGGTAGTCGCCGGTGCCTCGGAAGCCGGCCTCCTCCCAGCCGATGGAGTAATCATCCAGCTGCTCAGGGGTCAGCCCCTCGGTCTCCCTCATCTCTGCAGGAGGGTGAGCCGGGACTATCTGCTCAGGTAACCCGCGGGTCTGGCGTAGAAAACGCTCCCCCAGGTACCAAGCCCGACAGACCGGGCCCTCTAGCAAGATCCGGAAACGCGAGGTCTCCTCAGCACCGGGGAACCGACCCCGTATCGCCGACGGCAGCGAAGCCCATGGCCGCCATGTGATATGAAAGTAACAGACAGTTTGTTATCTACTGTTATTGAAACATGCAGTGGGAAAGCGAAGCTAAACGAACTGAAAGTAAAGCATACCTCTGTGGGGGTGATGGTGTCGAAATATCGGCGGAAGAAGCCGAATGTCTCCCGTGGTCGCCGGGTGCATCTCCCGTCAAAACGACTCGAGAAGGGAACAGCCGGAGGAGGCTCCGCAACTGGCACAGGTGCAAGCCTAGGGAAGTAGGCGTAAACCCACAGCTGCAAAACAGATGTTAGTATGACCATCAGATAAAGCAGGATATACAGAATAAAGCAGAAATGGCAGAGCCGTGTGTTGTACGGTGTATTGTGTACAGTGTACAGTGTGAGCAGTGTACAATCAGTGTAAAGCAGAATGTATGTGTGTGCCGTGTGTACAGTATACAGCAAGTATGAAGCAGACTACAGTGTGTGCAGTGTACAGAGTACAGAAAGTACGAGACAGAAATGAAAAAGCAGAGAAGAGATGTACCTCCCAAGCTCGCCAGTAGCCTCCAAGCAGCTGGCCGCTGCCACGAGAAGCCGAGCTCATATATCCGTACAGGGTGGCCAGAGCAGCGCCGCCCCAGTCGTAGTGCAAGATGTCTCGGACGTCCACCAGTGCGCTGAGAAGGCAGAGAGGCACGGTGTTTGCCCGGTCGGCGAAGATAGTAGTCCCGAACAGGAACATGAGGAAGCCGCGAGCATACCTCTCCACGTCCTCCTCGGTCATCTGAGTCTCCCCCCCAATGCGGGCTGGACCCTGAACTGTGTCTCGAACCAAGAGTATCGGACGAAGCCTGGACGAGCTAGCGGTGGCGCCTCCCCCAGTAGATGGACCTGAGCGGCGGTCCACTCATCCATGTCAGTGTCGAAGGGGATCGGATCACCCCCTACCCCGATGCCTGTGAGCATCGAGAAGTCATAAGGGGTCATCGTCATGTCCCCTGCAGCAGAGAAGTGGAACGAATCGGTGGTGTCCCACCATCTCTCCGCCAGAGCGGCAAGGAGAGGACTGCATGTGGAGAGCCTAGAGAGCCCTCGGCAGAAGGTGCCGAAGCCCGCTCGGTCCACGATGCGCTGGACCGCATCAGGGAGCTCGTCATACCACTCCCGCGCACCAGTATTCCCATACCCGCGAATGGTATGGGAACCCTCCTGCAAACAGAAAATGACAATGGCAAGACAACATTCAAAATGCAGTTTTGAAAAGACGGATATGGCATGTATGCAAGTTTGACAGATTCAGACAAATACTGGGTGCCAGTGTGTGTGCAGTAGAATACAGTGAGTACAGTGTGTTTGAGTGATTCAGGGCTAGTGCAGTGTGTGTGCATGTGTCAGTCTCAAGCAGATATCTGTTGTATGTATGTTTACAGTCAACTACGGTCTACGGCATATCAGATTTCAGCAATTAAAGAATACAGCTAACTATGGCAGTTTTGTATCCTACATTGCAGAAAGTAAAGCAGAAGATGAAGAGTTACCTCGGGAGTGCCGAATGAAAGGTGGGAGGTAGGCTCGCGTAGTAGTAGCTCAGGGGCCGCGTACCTCTCAAAGCTCCGGAACTGACGCAGGCCGTCTGGGGGCAGAACGTGGATCGCCGGCTGGTAGGTCGCCGGGTCGAACGGGCGCTCGCTCAGTGGTAAGACCTCGACCCCGGGATCCATCTCGTGGTCCGGGGGAGTCCCGCCACGTGGAATGTCGTCCGCCATGTAGGAAGTGGTGTGAAAATGGCCGGAAAAGGGAAAACCGAGCCGGAATGCGAAGAGTCAACTGAAAAGTCAACTCCCGAGAGGGTCGAAAATGGCCGGGAAGGCCGGAATGTGAAGAGGCACGGAAATGAAGAGGAAAGTGAGGGGAACAAACCCCGAGAAGGCGAGAACGCCGAACGAGGCACCGAAACGAGAATGTGATCGGTGGAAAATGTCCGAAACGCGAAGAGGATCGCGAATCCGACGACGAAACGGGCGTAGAACGCTAAGAAACGGGCGAAAAATGAGAGAGAAATACCCTAGAGAGAGAAAGGAAGGGATTTCGGCGGTGGAGAAGTGAAGGAATAGGGCTTGATGCCCTATTTTATAACACCCAAGGTGAAAAGACAAAACTGCCCCGCACCAGCAACTGTTTGCCGGTCGGCACTTTTTTGTGCCGGTCGGCACTTTTTTGTGCCGATGGAATTGTTTTTGTGCCGATGGCCAGCCGGTGGCCTCATCTTTCGGCCGGTGGGGTTCCCACAGCCTTGTTTAGGCCATTTGAGAAGTTTGTGGTCTTCATAGCTCAATAAAGTGCAAGAAAGTGCATCTCCGACGTTCAACCGGCCTCCGTTTTGACCGCGGGCCGTGTCTCCAGTGCGTGGCACTCAAAGTCGTGCAAGGTGTATCCTTTTTGTATCCTTTTGAATTCAAAAGCTACCCCATGTGTGTTGCACAAGTTCATCACACTACTTCGGTGCATTACATCGCGCTGTCGCGCGCCACACTTGCATTGTTGTGCACGTGTTACATGCGTTGCAACACGCACCCCTTTGCATTGTCGTGCATATTTCTCATGCATCATCATTGCATTTCCATTCCATGCATTGTTATGCATTCCGGAATACGTGCGTTGTTGCGCATTTAAGTCCATTTACTTTCCGTGTGGCGTGCGTGTCACACTGGTCATCGCACTGTTTTGTGCATTTCAAACCTCGCGCTGTTCTGCGCATTGCACTGTTTTGTGCATTTCAAACCTCGCGCTGTTCTGCGCATTGCACTGTTTTGTGCATTTCAAAATTGTTCGCGCTGTTCTGCGCATCGCACTGTTTTGTGCATTTCAAACCTCGCGCTGTTCTGCGCATTGCACTGTTTTGTGCATTTCAAAATTGTTCGCGCTGTTCTGCGCATCGCACTGTTTTGTGCATTTCAAACCTCGCGTTGTTCTGCGCATTGCACTGTTTTGTGCATTTCAATTTCGCGCTGTTTTGCGCATCTCATTGCATTTTGCATGCATTCCATCGCACTGTCCTGTGCACTCGCGTTGCCTAACGCATCGCGCTATTTTGCGCATCATATCGTCGTGCAATACTGCCGGTCTGGCGAGACCTTAAACACGCACGGTCTGGCGAGACCTTAAACACGCACGGTCTGGCGAGACCTTAAATACGCACGGTCTAGGAGACCTTAAATCCTTGGAAGGTGCAAAACCTTTGGCGCATTGACGTGCGCATGTTCGTTCGCATTGTCATGCATCTCTTAAGCCGCGTGTTATCGCGCATCCCATGCAACATGCATTTCATGCATCATTTGCATTTCAAAACGTGCATTTCATGCATACATTTTGCATCCCGGTCTAGGAGACCCTAAATCCTCTGAAGGTGCAATTCCTTCGGTGTTTGTCGTGCCCGAACGACTTTCGGTGGTCTGGTAAAGCCACCAGTCTGTGCTTGCGATGAGTTCCTAGAAGACCAACTGGGACGGTGGAAACTAGAGTTCGAACGGCTTATGCCTAGAACGCAAAGGTTCGGGAGTTCCGAGACTAAAGTCTGGTTTAAATACCCAGAGGTTTACCCTCGGCTTGAAATCTGTATGGAAGCCCCATAGGTTGAGGCGGCATGTCTACGCCTCAGTTCTGGATACTGAACCAACCTAGTATATCACCCTGTTGGTAAGATAGGGAAAGTTGCAATCATAGTCATTGCATCATAGTGCATTGTCATGCATTTCCATTATAGCTTGCATGCATCCATTGCATCTTCCCCATTAGGTCGCATCGCACTGCATTGTCATGCATGTTGTAAATATCCATTCCATTGCATATTTGTATATATTGCATTGTAGATTGCATGCATTCATTGCATCGCCTTCCATCTATGGCTTGCGCCTTTCCAGGTTGAGCTTGGTCTGGTATGTGCCCTTACTTTTCATGTTAAAACACAGTTCTGCATGTGTATCGCGCCGATTCCACGCTGATATGTTGGTTGAGGGTTGCGGCATCTTTTCTGTGTTACACATGGCTCGTACGTGTACATGCCTTTCCCAGGCAAGATTTGGTTTGGCTTGCGTGCCATATCCATTGTATCCATATCCATTCCATTGCATATTTGTAGATATTGCATTGTAGTTTGCATGCATTCATTGCATCACCTTCCGCCTATGGCTTGCGCCTTTCCAGGTTGAGCTTGGTCCGGTATGTGCCCTTACTTTTCATGTTAAAACACAGTTCTGTATGTGTATCGCGCCGATT
Source organism: Camellia sinensis (assembly GCF_055761805.1). Classification (NCBI taxonomy): domain Eukaryota; kingdom Viridiplantae; phylum Streptophyta; class Magnoliopsida; order Ericales; family Theaceae; genus Camellia; species Camellia sinensis. Next base: position 61,357,861 of record NC_138970.1, read on the forward strand.
CCACGTTGATATGTTGGTTGAGGGTTGCGGCACCTTTTCTGTGTTACACATGGCTTGTATGTATGCATGCCTTTCCTAGGCAAGATTTGGTTTGGCCTGCGTGCCATATCCATCCATTACATTGTAGTGTAATTTTTGCATCCGGCATTAGGATCGTAGTCCTTTCTCCAGCGGGTCGTTTCCCCACTTGTGTCATTCCACCCAATACTTGTTCTTGCGTCTGTCTACAATACTCATAGTTCAGTTGACCGTTCTATGGTAGACAGACTTGTTATCTCCATCAATCTATTTGACATAGGTGTGGTTTCGAACCGCTCGTGATTGGATCACGATTCAAATGCTTTGCATGTAGCTTGCATTTTTTTCAATTACATTGCATCTTCGTTTGCATTGTTTATACATTGTTTTGTATATATTGCATATCGTTTTGCATCCACATTTGCATTGTCATGCATGTTGCTAACAATATTGTACCTGTTAAGTTTGTTTTCTTTTCAGGCACGATATTGTATGTACGGTTCATTTGAGGCTGGCGCAACCAGACGAACCGGACAGGTATTGTATCTCCCGAGTGAGACGTATTAAGAATTCCATAATTCTCTTACATCCTTTCTGCATTGTAGTGTAGTTTGGCATGCTAGCTTAAAACTGTCGCATGTTTGCTTCGTTACAGCTTTCTTTGCATGATCATAAGTTATGTCCGGCTCTGTGCATTGTCTTGTATTTTGCCCCCGCCTTCGGGCGCATACCTTGTTTGTCTAGTATGCTTGTCTAAGTCTTCGGCCTTGCCAAAAATGGGTCGTCTCTGGGCTTTGACATTCACTCCCGTCATTGTTATGACTTTCGAGTTCTGTCAAAGAGGGCAACTGTAGACACCCCATTTTTGACCGTCCTCAAGACTTGGACGTCACCGTTTGAACACTCGGTGATTATCCATGTTTGTGTTCGTTTGGAGTTCCCGGAGGTCTCGGCTCGCGTGCCTTGCCTCAGGATCCCCGAACTCGACCGTTTAGTGTCTGGTTTTGCACCAAACACTTGCTTCTTGCCTTTGAGAGGCAGAGTGGGGCTTGTAGACCATCCCCACCCTTCACCGGCAGTGGCTAGATGCCACCGGCTGGTTTTTGCTGCCACCGGCAATATAGTTTGCCGGTCGGCACTATTTGTTGCCGGTCAGCACTATTTTGTGCCGGTCGGCACTTTGTTTGGCCAAGATGGCATTTTTTGCCGGCCGATTGCTGTTCATCTGCTTTTGCAGATATTTTTAGACAGCTGTATAGCTTTTGCTCCCCTCCATACACGTGTATGGAGGGATCTCCCTCTTGCAAGGGCTTGTCTTGTAAGCTTTACAAGAGGGATATAGAGAGAGGCTCTCAAAAAGGCAAAAAGAAGAGGCTTTAGACATTTTTGAGAGAGGAAAATACAGAGAAGAGCTCTGGTTTTCTAGGGTTAGGGTTAGACATACACAATCTATCTCTCTTTCCCTTTCATTTTGTTCACTAGGTGTTTTGTGCCTTACTATTGCACAAAACACCTAGTGTTTCACCTTCCTCTAGGAGCTGAGGTTCTAAAGAGTGTGTTTTGAAGTTTTGGTCTTGGATTCAAGCTCAAGGAGGCCATTGGAGCATCTTTGTTGAAGAAGGCATCAAGGGTGAGAAACTAGTCCTTTTTTTCCCCTTTTTTGCATTGATTTTCTACTAATCTTAGAGCTGTTTTTGTGATTATTGTATAACATAAAAAAGTTCTATTTTTAAGCCCTCTTTATTGTTTATTAAGAGTGTTTTGTTGTTTGAGGGGTGTTGACCACCCTTAGGCCTCAAAAGGCCTCATTTTGAGCCATTTTGTGCTAGCTCCGGGATTTTGGTGTTGAGGTCTCTTCACCGCTGAAATCTTGAGGGATTTCAGTGGTGAAGATGATGCTTTGAAGTCCCAAGAAGGAGAGGGCCACCCCCTCTCCTTGTTGTCCTTGAAAAGGGCATGTTTTGGCCTCTTAAGGAAGCCTATGCTTGAGTGTGTGTTGAGCATATTTGGTTTGTTTTTCATGCTTATATATCCATGATATAACATGATTTAAAGTTGGTTTTGGAACTTCATGCATGTTTAGCATAGTTGCCTTGTAATGCCATGTTTGTGCCTTGACATGTCTTAGGTTGTTAACCTTGGTTAGAGCATGTTTTAGGCTTGTATTTGTGAAGTTTATGTGCTTATTTTTCCATGTTTTAGCTCTGTCCACAGTCGTTTGGGTTGATCTTTGCATGCATTATATAGCTCCTTTGTATTTAGGCTTGTTGGCCTTGAGTATATGCATGTGTAGCATACAATTTTTGCATTGTTTTGATGATTTGGAATCATCCTACATGCTATTTCAGTCCCATTTCCATGCTTGTTTGATTGCCTTGCATGCCTCTTTAATGCTTTGGAAGCATGTGTCGCGATGCTCCATGTTTTGGCCATGGTGTATGCCTTTGTATTTGGGCCACTTAGATGCCATCTAAGGAGTCCTTTGGCCTTGTTTTAACATGCTAAAAATCTGTTTTTTAGTTGTTTAATGCATGCCATGTTTGATCATGATAAGTTTAGTTCAATGCATTGTTGATTTGCCTTGAACACTTGGACTACTCTTTGCATGTTTTGGCTTAATCTATAACTTGATTTGGCATCATTTTATAACATAATTTTAGGGCTCATGTTGCATGCTAATTAGTCCATGACTCCTCCTTTCAAGTGTGCTTGAATGTTGTTTGATTCATGCTTAAGTGTTGGTCCTTATGTGCATGTGTGTGTGCATGCCATTTAGCTCTCACTCTTTAGCACTTTTGGCCACTGTTTTAGGCCTATTTTAGAGTTGCCTAATTCATGTATAAGTCCATCTTGCCATCCATTTGCATTGCCATATGCATGCTTGTATGCTTGCATGAGTTAATTGCCATGCCATGTTGCATTCCTAGCTTGTATGCCTAGGTTGCATTGCATTTTGCATGCATGCCTTGTTCCTTGAATTGGTGATAGGAATTGGGCCTAATTTGTTTGGTTGGTTTGCATTGCATTTGAAACCAAAGTTGCATACTTGGTTCCTTGGGCCATCATGCATAGAAATGCGTGATTGGTGGTCCAAGAACCGAGGCACATGTCCCTTTGAGTCATTACAATGATAAGAGACATGGTTGGTGCATACATGCCTTGAAATATGCTGCCATGCCTTGTTTTGCCCTCTGTTGCTGTGAGTTGCAGGTTCTGCAGGAATACTTTGCCGACCGGCAGTGTAATGTGCCGACCGGCACCATTTTCTCTGCCGACAGACCCTATTTTGTGCCGATGGCCATACTACACTGCCGGTGGAAGTTTCATCTAGCCGGTGATGATACCCTCTGTCCAAGGATGTAGTCCTGAGGTTTTGACAACCTCCAGAGGAGGAAAGGGAGGAAAACAGAGGCAGCTTGCGCATGGTGGCGCGCTTCCCGAGGCGTTTCTCGCTTTATTTAATTAGTTAATTTGTTAATTAATTAATTTGTAATATTTAATTAGCTTGCGTAGTTAGTTAGTCTGTAATATTTATTCGGTCCCTCCGAGCGAGGGCAAATCTGTAATAAGCGTGCGTGAGTGTGTGTATGTCTTCCAACCTCACGTCTTTCTTCCCTTTTATTTACCTGCTTATGATGGTAGATTAGGGCACGTTTAATTTAGCATACCTTATGCTATGCATGTGTGCATCCATGCATTTGTATTACATGCATTAGGCTCGGTACATCACGCTAACTGCATCAGTACTTCAATTCAAAAATTGAATATGTGTTAATCGTGCATTTTCACATGACATGTCTAGGATTAGCCGAGCCTATCTTAGCGACATTTTGTATGCGATGCATTAGGCACTTAACATGGACTTGGATCATGCATGTTTGCTAACAAGTTCTTTGTTTTGGCACGGAGTACTATGTGAGTATTTCCGCTTTAGCATATCACATGAGTGTGAATATTGCCATGACAGCATGCTTAACATGAGGCTAGATGCTTATGTGTTAAACTGTTTCGAATGCCTGTGGGTGAAGGTTGGATTGTTTGAATTGGAAAAACTCATTGAAATCCGTATTTTAGCCTACTTGCGAGTAGCAAATTTCAAAGCATTTTCAAAACAAACGGATATGCAATGTTTCTTTCCAAATTAGGCAATCTAGTCTATACTTGTTTGCTGTGCACATAACATAGTAATTCTAGGCTAATAAACGGAATAAGAACACGTAAAGTTTTCAAAAACGGATATCACGGTTAGTAGAGGCCGGTCTTCGGACCGGGCGAAAGGGGGTGCTCATAGCTGACCTTCCCCGATCGTACCCAAGCTCCCGAGCCGAGACAACTCCGGTGATGACGGACATGTGGCCTTCGGCACGAGTCAGGGTTTCCTAAATTCCCCTTTTTTAAAATATTTAGGTGGCGACTCTGTATCTGGCAAAGCAGTCCATGTTTGGCACTACTTTTTCAAAAATCTGTTTCTCAAAACGATTTGCCAGATTTGGACTCTTTGGTTCAGATTAAGAACCGTGACACAAATCGAGTCTGAACTGTAGCGAGGCCCCTCCCCGAGCGCGTGCTACAAGTAGGCTGGGGCGTTGAAAACCTCGATCTGTGGATCGTGACCGAGCTTCTCAACAGCCGCCCTCCAGCCGCACTTGAAGAACAGCTCCTTGGCAGCATCGCACTGTTTGACATAAGCATCCTCTGCCTTCTTGAAGCCCTGCTTTTCGGCTCCTTTCGCGTTCTTTTTCAGTTGAGTTATTTTGGTATCTTTTCTCTTTTCAAGCTTTACCAACTCGCGCAGATACTTGTCTTTCATAGCGATGGTGGCTTTCTGCTTCTCTGCTTCGGCCGAACTAACCAGTCCGGCAAGTCGGCCGTTCTCAGCTTGTAGCTCGGCCATTTTCTTTCCGGCTTCTTCTAGCTCGGCCACCTTTGCTTCGGCCTCCGTCACTACTTGCCTTGTTGTTTTTCTAAGCTCTAGGACTTTCTTGTAAGTAATGTTGTTTTTCTGTAAGGCCTGACAAAACAAAGACTTCCCTTGAGCCGAAGTAAAAGTTGGAAAAATTAGACAGAAAAACGGACAGAGCTACTTACCAAAATCATGGACTTCGATGAAGACCGGATGGATTTCAATTCGGTGTTTAATTGCTTTTGGTGGTGCTCCATATCTTTGGGGAGGCACACACTCTTGGCCAGGTTGAAGGCCAATTGATGATCTTTGTCAGCAACAACCGAATCAGAATCTTGAATATCTCGGTCGTTGAAGGTTAGCTTCGGAGCCCATTTGGAAGATTCTGCTCGGTCAGTTTGCTCCGGTTGAAGGGTAGGTTGAGGACTTTGTGGGATGAATTCAACCTCATCGACAAGTTGCTGTTCGGTCGATGTAGATCGGGCGTGTTTAGAGAGGCGAAATGAAGAAGGCTGTTGAGAAGGGAGGGCCACAACGGCAGGCTGCGTTTGGATTGATGGTGGTACTTCGGCCCTGGTTGTTGCGGTCAGAAGGGCCCTGACTCTATTTTTCTTTGCCATCTCTTCTTCAGCGGTTAGTGGGACAAGTCGTATTTCGGGCAAGGTTGGGTCCGGTTCTAGTGCGTCTTCAAGAAGGAAATCGGTCACTCTGGCTTTTCGGCGACCGCTATATCTGTAGGTCGGCTCAAAGTTTAGAAGCTTAGCCCAACTCCTTTCTTTAAACCGTAATGCGGCTCGGAGTGTGTTTAGATTTGGGTAACTGTACAGGGAAGCAAGATGAGATGAGTCTGCAAAAAGGATACAACTGTTAGATCGGTTATGACATCTGAAACCAAAGTAAAAGAAAAACATGCATAAAACCGAAGTAACTCTACCAGGTTCTCCTTTCTTCCAGTTTATACTTCGGCCTGGGATTTGGGCTTGCTGATCTTCAAAATTGCCCGATACCCAGAAAAAGTCATCATCATTTACGTCCTTATCCGGCGTATCTTTTATTATCTTTTCTCTACGGCGGCGTATCCTAAGGTAATAAACCCAGCCATCATCTTTGGAACCTATGGAGTACTGGTGGAAGATTTCGGCTAAACCGAGGTTCAGGCCTGCTTGGCGGTTTAGCTCGGCTATACCCATTATTATTCGGTATGTATTGGTGGATAGCTGGGTTGGGCATAGTCTGGTTTGCCTAAGAAACTCACAAATTAAAGGCTGGACTGGGAACCTTAGTCCGGTCTCTATTATTGAAAGCAGGGTAAAAGGTACAAAGCCTGCTTCCCCCCATGGTATGATATCCGGCTTGGCTAGGGTAAGGTGTACATCGTCTGGAATGCCATAACCCCTTCGGAATTCGGCCATACCACCAGGGGTCTCTACCAAATACCTATACTTACCCATTTGTTGTATAATTTATGGATAAGTTATATCGGTGCAAAAATTGTGCTCAGTAGCACGGTTGAGCGCACGAAGAAGTGCCTGGGCAACCTAAGTCTGCAAAGTAGAAAACAAAGGGGTTAAGCACAAATCATTGGACCGTGCTACGAATTAAAAGCAAGATACAAGAGCCCTACTTCGGCCTTGTGAACTGGTTCTACCTCGGTTCGTCAAAAGGTTTGGTAGCTCGGTTTGAGCAGGTTGCTTATTAGACCGGTTCATCGTCTAGGGGCAGCTTACTGAGTTCGGTCTAAAAAACTAAGAAAGCTGGTTTAGCCCCAAAGGCCTAAATCGGTTGAAGTATGAGTTTTGTTACTTCGGTTGAGCCTCTAGGGGCAACTTTCTGAGTTCGGTTTAGAAACTAAGAAAGCTGGCTTAGCCCCAAAAGCTTAGCTCGGTTGAAGACCGAGGTTCCTAGTTTAATATGTTCAAACTTCGTTCGATGATCTTATTTCGGCTAAAGTGAATCAGGAGTTTGTGACTCATTGAAACTTTTGTTATTTATATAAGTTCTAGTTCGGTTATTATTTAAAGTGATCTACCTATATATGACAAACGGTATCCTGGTTCGGTTGCTACATGATTTTGGATCTAAGACTAGTTTTCTACAGAGTACTTCATACACGCATGGGTTCTGCTAATGTTTTTCCATGAAAGTACAGAAGCGAAGCAGAAATGGAAGAAAATGTTTTGCAAAAATACAGTAAACAAAATACATAGAACAGATACGAAAGCAAAAACAGGGAAGGGAATTGGATTTGCTTACCAGATTGAAGAAAAGGGGACTGGAGTCGGAAACAGTAGCAGCAAATGAAGAGCACGAACTCAGGATTGAGGAAGTAGAGGCACAGAGAGAGAAGACGAAGAATAGTTTAAGTGAATGATTCAAAGATGGAAGAATTGTTTTGTGTAAAGGATGAAACGCAAAAGGGCGGGACTGTTCAAAAATTTCGTAGTACGAGGACGGCGTGACAGCTGCCCCTAGCCTATCAGAGCCCGCCACGTGTCATTGGAAAGGGAAGCGTTACAGATGCTGTGATTGAAGAGGCGTTTTGACCGGACAAACAGAGCCCGGAGTAAAAGTAGCTCGGCTGGAAGGTTTAAGAGTTTTTTAGCTCGGCTGGAGAGGCTAAATTTTTTTTTATTTTTAGCTCGGCTGGAAAGGCTTAAAAAACTCCAGCTCGGCTGATAGACTGGTAATCCCAATCATGCTGTGCAGATGGAATTAAGGGGCAATTGAGAGGGTAATTTTTGGTAAAAATTGGGCCGAGCTGTGAGATGGACTTTATGGCCCAAAGTACGAAGGACTGGGTAAAAAGGCCCAATAGAAATGTAAAAGTTACTCCGGCCCGAAGAGAGGTAAAGTTACTTCGGCCCAAGAATAATAAAACTACTTCGGTCCGGGCAAGTTGGAGCTAGGCCAGTCTCAGAGTTAGTCCGGTCATGATGTATCCTGAATAGGTCGGTCTGGCGGTACCTTTGAGTTAGACCGACCTAGGAGTTATACCGGTCGCAATTTGTTAAGTTTGGTCCAACCGTGCCATGGGTTGAGCAAGAGAGAACCGAGATAAGGAGGAGTAAAAGCAGAACCGAACTAAGGTAGTTCGGCCTACGCAGTGGCTCTGCATAGTCAAGTTTATTTCGGTCATGTTGTAGTTCGGCCATGGTACAAACCATCTCACTTGGTTTAAGCAGTGAGGGGGGTGTTGAAGGATTATCTTTCAGGAGTATGAATCCTAGGAGGACTCTGCATGGAGGAGTATGAGTCCTACTAGGATTGTGCCACTCAAAACCTATAAAAGCTCACAAACATCACCTTGGAGGAGGTAACAAAACACAACACACAACTTTGTTTTTTGAATACCCAGAGCTTTGTCTATTTGTCAAGTTTACTGACTTAGGCATCGGAGAGGTTTCCGGCACACACCCGCCGGCTAGCTCACGTTTGTGTTTTCAGGTGATAAAGCGACGTCGTACGGAGGAGCGTGAACTTAGTCGACAGGATTATACGAGAAGGTGTATTTCTTTCCCGTACAATAACTTGTATTAATATAACTAATAAAATACAAATTGTATAAAATAAATTATGGTAAGTTAAAATATACATAAAATATATTATGGTAACTCAAAATATAATATAACTCACCTTAAAATTAATACCTCACTTTTACTTTCCGTTGTCGAAAGCTTTCCTTACTTTCTAATTCCCTTCCTCTCTTTTTATTTTGTTATTGTCTTTTGGTTGCCTTTATCATGAGCCAATCCTCCCCATTTATAGGGGAGGCAACCGTGGGCAACAAGCCACGGAAAGCCCCGAGCACCGACGCGTGTAACCTTTGTCAGATTCAATAATATCCTTTTTTTTTTTTTTTACTTATCCACAGCAATTAGATTAATTCTAATTAATAAAATAATAACTCCTAATCATAAAATCAATTATTTAATTTTATTATTACTACCACTATTATTATCATAATTAATTATGATATTGATTAAATATTTAGAGTGTCACATGTTATTTTACGGAATATCTAATTAAACATTTAGAGTTTTTCTCAATTATAATTAATATAAAATATAAGAGACAACTTAAATTTTTAGGTTGTTACAATCTTCCCTCCTTTGAAAAATTTTGTCATTGAAATTTGTCATATGTGTAAGCTATCCGCTGCGCACTCTGATAAATATGTGTTTGATGATTAATCTGATATAAAATATTACCTCAAAAAAAAAAACTTTACCAAAAATAACTCACCGTCTATTTGTCAAAAATTATTTTGAGCCAAAATGTGAAACAATCAATGTCTTTAAAAACTTTTCATTAGTTTTGTTTCCGAAAAAAATAAAAAATAAAATAAAATGAGAATACAATTAAACAAGCGGCTGAAAGTGAAATGACAGAATCATATGCAGGAGTTGAAGGAATTTGAGATGAACTCCCATTTCTTTTATCCGTGAACTTTCTACTGATGGAAAATAGTTTCAAAATTAGTATTTTTAAAATTTGAACCCACTTTTAAAAAGTCGAAAAGATTTTTTTTTTTTTAATACTGAACTGGAAATTATATGTATTTAATTATATTATAATTTTAGTAGGTGCTTGAGCTCGACATCCTTTTTTTTTTTTTTCCTTCTTTTACTATAACAAATATAAATTATATCTATTATCCTTCACAAATTATGCACCAAAAAAAAATTAATATATATATATATATAAAATCATATAAAATTATAATATAATTAAAATCATATAAAATTATAATATAATTAAATCAACTAACAAAATATAATATTTAGGTACTAATTATCCGTTATCTTACTTCTTAAATGTGTGTGTGTCCTATGCTCCAACGATGATTTATTTATAAACCATTGCTCTGATACCATTTGTCACGATCCGCTCCCCGTACCCAAGGGTTAAGCATCGTGATGGCCAATAACTAAAGTTACCTACGGCCAATTCTTGAACAAATTAATAAATGCGAGTGGAAATAATAGTTAAGTGAGGGTACCAAAATAATTATTGGAGCTTCTTTTTTTATTACAAAATTTATTGACCAAAAATGCCGATATTTACATATAAAAATATCATAAAAGTGCTGTGTGTGTATATTCTGCAGTCCCGTGTCTAAGACTTTCCAAAAGCTATTTTTGAATTGCATTGTTTCCTGAAAATCGGTAAACAGCTATAACCACATGGCAAAGTAAGAAATATTATGCCAAGAGTATAAGGGACACAAAATAACCATGGATAGTTATGTAACTAAAATATTTAAGATAACTTAGTCCGAACAAATAATCATTTAAGTAGCAAAACTGAGATTATGTAAATAAATAACCATAACCATGGTACCGAACAGAACATAACATAACAGAGGTCACAAGAGTGACAGTCAGAACAGAGGTACGGATTCAAGAGGTGGTTCGTATGGATTATAGAGGTGGCTCCCATAGTAGTGTAACACTTATCTCCGCATAGCACTTTTCTCCGCACAGAACAGAGGTCAATAGATCCATGACAATAGAGGGCCACACGGTGACCAAACATGTAACGCCCTCAAAATAATAACATTAAACCCATCAATATAGACATGCATTGATATATAAAAGCTCCACATCCTTCTATTCATCAGAGTTCCATTACCAAAAAGTATTACATGTTAACGACAAAAGCAAATGCCCTAAAGGCTTACAGCTTTCCAAGTTAACACTTGGTTACAACAAAAGAGTGCTAACTCATTTACACATCAAGCCCTTGGCTTGAATATACATGTAATACATCAAAGAAACTAAACAACAAAAGTCTGCCCGCCTCTAGCCTCCCAAGCTACGTCGTTGGAGGTGGCATGCTACCTGTACCTGAAAATGATATTCCCATATAGGGTGAGCCACAGCCCAGTAGAAATACACTAAGCCAAATATGAACAATGACTAAAAGATTAGCAGTTGATAAATGGCCAACACTAATACTTTCCCTTATCATACCTTACGGTTTCATGACATACAAGTCCATGTTACAATCCATTTTCCAATTCTTTTCAATTCTCAATTTATAACCATGGCTCAGAACCTGGCCAAACAACTTAGATGAGACAGTAACTCATATTAAACTTCTTCCCAATTCATATTAGATAAGCGTACTAGCTATATCAACACATCAACAGATAAGCATACAAGCTATATCATCACTTCCATAGATATGCATAAGAGCACTATCACACTTCCAAAGACAAGCATATGAGCTATGTCAACACATTTCTAGATAAGCATATGAGCTCTATCTACAGAGTCCATCCCCTATCTTCTCCCAACAACATCCGGTTTAGAGGTCCATCCCCTATCATCCTCTAAACCGTGGAATACATTCTCTATCTCCTCCAACACGACACAATGCATATAAACAATAATTATACACATCATCACACAATACATAAATTTAATGTATTCTTTCAACCGTCATACTCAATGACACATTCCAGTGATTAGTTTTAGTTTGCCTAATCATCATGCATTGTCTACAACAATCAAGACTATCCTCCACCGATAGCCCAAAGCAGTTATTTCTATACAGAAAATAAATGCAACAATGGATATATAATCAACATTTCAACTAGGTGAGCGATAAATAATCCAACTACAACCTTTAATTCCATACCTTTCCAAATTAATTCCTCATTTCTCATAATTAATTATGCGAATTAATTAACCAATGTAATTAGGGCATTTTTCATAATTAACATTACAATCCTTAGGTTCCATTTTCATTAATGTTTTAACATTAATTTCACTTTTCCATGCCAAACATGCATCTAGGTTTTATATAGCTAAAACCCCAACTTTTGTAAATTTACACAAAAGCCCCAAACTTTCACAATATTACCAACCCAACCCCAACATCTCAAAATGCTAAAATTTAAAGACAAAACCCATAGTGAGGAGTAGGTTATCCCTACCTCAAAAGATGACTCCCAACCAAGAAGATGATGGAAATGAAAATGCTCCAAACCACGAACTTTTCGGATCAAAAGATAGCCCTCGACGATCAACAACCTTTTTGTAAAGGCCAAAGGTGAGGAAATCACTCCTACTAGATCAATACCTAGAGAGAAGGAAGAGCTCTAGAGTGAGAAGCTCAACAATGGTATTTTTGGAAAAGTAAGAGAGAGAAAGGATGAGAAAAGTGATTTAAAACTGCCTCACAGCCAACTAATATACGACATTCCCGCTCGAGCGGAAAACACAACGCTCGAGCGCCAAGAACAAAAACTAGGTCCGCTCGAGCACAAAAGGACCCGCTCGAGCGCCAAGACACAAGAATAAAGCACATCCGCTCGAGCGCGAAAATCAGTCCGTTCGAGCGTAGATTTCCATCCCCCAGAACTTTCACCAACAAGGTACTACCCGCTCAAGCGCCAATGATCCCGCTCGAGCGCAACCCGCTCGAGCGCAAGGATCCCGCTCGAGCGTAGAAAACACACCTGCAGAAGTTTTTATAGCGATCCCGGGTTTACCCTTGTTGTACAGTGATCCGGACATGTGTCCGTGGATGTTGGTAGTTGTTTATTATCTTGTTTGCATCCTTTTTACTTTGTATATTGAGTTATAGGATGTGTTGGGCAGGTTTGTTACAGGTTGGTTGTGTTTGGGAGCCTAGTGCTGCTGCCCAGATTTTTGGACCTTCGCTCGAGCGAGGAGTTGGTCGCTCGAGCGATAGTTGAGTTCATGTCTGGTGGATCGAGCCAGAGTGGCTTCGCTCGAGCGAGCGATTGCGTTTGGTTCTGGACCTGAGAGTTGCATTTCTTGGCTCGAGCGAGTTTTCTTCGCTCGAGCGGTCTGGTTTGTTCTTCGCTCGAGCGAGAAGTCTGTTGCTCGAGCGTGCTGGTGGTAGACCTGAGGGTTTGAGTTGTTAGCTCGAGCGAGCATTCTTTTGCTCGAGCGCACTTCTGAGTCTTCGGCTCGAGCGAGAACTTCTTGGCTCGAGCGAGAGTTTTCTGTGTCTGGTCGCTCGAGCGACAAAGGCTTCGCTCGAGCGAGCGTGTTTTATATCAGCGGGCAGTAGCGTTTTTGAACATCAGTTTTTCACTTTCTTTTTCTTTCAAACCCTAGATCCGAGACTCTCTCTCTCTCTAAACTTACACTCTCTCTAAGATTTGATCTCCCTAGAGTGTGAATCTAGCCTAGGGCCTTTGTTAAAAAGATAGAGGGCGTTGAGAGCTTCGACTTAATCTGAAAAAGTTTGGATTTGGAGCACGTTGATCTTCGAGTTTTCATCTCCTTTTTGGCTCAAACTTCGAGGTAGGGATATCCTACTCCTCTCTATGGATTTTGTCTTTAAATTTTAGTATTTTGAGATGTTGGGGTTGGTTTGGTAATTTGGTGAAAGTTTGGGGCTTTTGTGTTATTTTACCAAAGTTGGGGTTTTATTCATAATAAACCCAGATGCATGTTCGGCATAGAGAAATGGAATAAATGTTGAATCATGGATGAAAATGGGACCTAAGGGTTGAAATGTTAATTATGGAAAATGACCTAATTACATTGTTTGATTAATTGGGATAATTAATTGTGAGAAATGAGGAAATGAAATGGAATTGTTGAGAGTGGGAATGTATGGGGTTAAAGGGTGTAGTTGAATTATTTGTCACTCACCGGAATGAAATGTTGATTGAATATCCATTGTGCATTTATTTTCTGTTTAGAGATAACTGCTTTGGGCTATCGGTGGAGGATAGTCGTGATTGTTGTAGACATTGCATGATGATTAGGCAAACAGAAACTAATCAATGGAATGTGTCATGGAATTTGACGGTTGATAGAATACATTAACTATATGTATTGAGTGATTGTATATAGAACCAATGTGTTTGTATACGTTATGTGTAGAGGAGGAGATGGGGGATGTACTCCGCGGTTTAGGGAAAGATGGGGGATGTACCTCTAAACCGGATAGTATTGGGAGAAGATAGGGGATGAACTCCGTAGATACAGCTCATATGCTTGTCTAGAGAAGTGAAGATAGAGCTCATATGCTTATCTTTGTGAAGTGTGGATATAGCTTATATGCTTATCTGTGAATGTGGATATTGTTGTTATACATATCTGTTGAGAATGTGGATATAGCTTATATGCTTATCTGTGAATGTGGATATTGTTGTTATACATATCTGTTGAGAATGTGGGTATAGCTTATATGCTTATCTGTGAATGTGGGATATAGTTTTTATACATATCTGTTGAGATGATGATAGAGCTTATATGCTTATCTGTTGAAAAAGGGAAAATGAAAAGTAACTTGGACTCATAAGTCGTATGACATAAATATGTGATTTATGTGAATGTATCAGTGTTGGCCATCTATCAATTGCTAATCTTTTAGTCATTGTTCATGGTTGGTTTAGTGTATTTCTACTGGGCTGTGGCTCACCCTATATGGGAATATCATTTTCAGGTACAGGTAGCATGCCACCTCCAAGGACATAGCTTGGGAGGCTAGAGGCGGACATACTTTTGTCGTTTTACTTTTTGATGTATTACATGTAAATTCAAGCCAAGGGCTTAATGTGTAAATGAGTTAGTACTCTTTTGTTGTAACCAAGTGTTAACTTGGAAAGCTGTAAGCCCATAGGGCATTTGCTTTTGTTGTTAACATGTAATACTTTTGTAATGGAACTCTGATAAAATGGAAGAATGTGGAACTTTTACATATCAATGCATATCTTTATTAATGGGTTTAATGTTGTTATTTTGAGGGCGTTATAACTTGGTATCAGAGCATACCGGGTTCGAATACTTTGGGTACGTGGGAAGTGATTAGTATCACAATGGGTTTGTCTCGCTTGATAGAGACTTAGATGTAGTGTTATATGCTACGTGCTTAATTGATAACATGCTTATGTGACTATGTAGGTATGGGATTTAATTTCTAGGATGTTGATTGGATCCTTGGGTTTCTGGGAGTCTTGTTGGAAAAGCACTTGATCAATGCTATTTCTAACCGGAACTCTAGTAACGCCTCGGGACTATCATTATCCGGAAATGAAATTCGTAAGTGCTTATGTGTTTATGTGCTTACGTGGAGTGAATTACAGTTGTCCTTGCATTAGGACGTGAGTGTTTAGTTTTGGCACATTTGTGAATGTGCTAACGTTCTGTATTACCTTTATTAGGATGTCAGGACGGATGTCAGGACGAGGAAGAGGTGCTAGGCGTGGTAGACCTGCGAGGCAGGAGGTACCGTTACCGGAGGAGGTTCCGGCAGTGCAAGAGGGAGTTGGCCAGGCCAATGTGGCCGAGCCAGTGGGTCAGCAGGCCATGGGTGCCTTGGCCAGAGAGATAGCAGGAGCTTTGGGTATTCTTAGAGCTGGGAATCAGGCAGCTGAGGCAGGGCTTTCTTTCTTGAAGAGGGAGTTTTTCCGGTCAAATCCGGATGTGTTTATCGGGGATCCGAAGGAGCCACTGAAGGCTGATGAGTGGCTAGAGCAAATGAGTAAGACGTTCGAGATGCTTGGCATCGAGGACAGAGCACTGAAAGTGACCTTGGAATCCTTCCAACTGAAGGGGGATGCGGGTCAATGGTGGAAGTACGAGAAGGCTCGTGTTGGTGGTACTTGGGAGGCGTTTGTGAATGCTTTTCAGGAGAGGTTTTTGTCTGCAGCAGCTAGGGAGAAGCTGAGGGACCAGTTCAGCCGGCTTAAACAGCAGGGCTTGTCAGTGGCCGAGTTTGAGGCTACTTTTACCAGTCTGTCCAGGTTTGCACCTGAACTGGTGGCGTCTGAGGAACGCCGTTGCTATGAGTTTGAGCAGAAGTTGAGGCGAGGCCTCAAGTTGAGAGTTGGTGGGTCTTACATCCGAGAGTATAGACACCTGGTAGATGCTGTTGCACATATGGAAATTATGATGCAGGAAGAGGAGGAAGAACAGAGGGGCTCCAAGAGGAGCTAGGATGGTCAGGGTGATGGCAAGAGACAGAGGGGTTATAACCCTCAGCAGTCTCAGGGAGCAGTTTCTAGATCGACCTTTCCAGTGCCGAGTGCAGGCTCGGGGAGAGGCAATCAGGGGGAGTTTGCTTGTTACAAGTGTGGTCAGCTGGGTCACAAGGTTTCTGTTTGCCCGCAGAAGGGTGGGGGTCAGAGAGCTGCTTCTTCTTCAGCTAGACCGCAGAGTCAGAGTTTGGACAGGGGGCAGCCCTTGTCTTGTTATCAGTGTGGACAGCCTGGGCACCTGAAGAGGTTTTGCCCGCAGTTGAGTGCCACTTCAGGAGCGTCTGGTTCTAGGCAGACGCAGGGTTTTTAGCCAGCTCAGTCTATGCAGGCCTCGAGGGCCAATCTGGGAGCTTCGTCATCCCAGTCTGTGCAGCAGTCTTTTGCTCCGAGGGGTGAGCAGGTAGGCCAGGGGCCTACGGGGCGCGTGTATGCTGTTACCGCGCAGGATTTAGTACCGGCTCCATCGGTAGTGAGAGGTACTTTTCTGTTTTGCAACTCGGTTGCTAATGTGTTGATAGACACGGGTGCATCTCATTCTTTTGTATCTGTTGCATTTGCATCTATTTTGGAATTGGAGTTAGCACAGTTAGCATCTCCTATTTGTGTGGTATCGCCTTTGGGTGGTGAGTTGATCCTGAAACAGGGTGTTAGAGGTTGTGATATAGAGGTCGCCGACTATAGGCTTCCTTTTCCGTTCGTTGTCATGCCCATGAAGGGCTTTGATGTTATTTTGGGTATGGACTGGCTATCGTCATACCGGGCTGTTATCGATTGCTACCGCCAGAGGGTCACGTTATGTACCTTGAGCGGGGAGTGGTTCCATTTCTTGGGAGACCGGGTTGGTAGTGTTTTGCCACCGGGGTATGATTCGCGAGGGCGAAGTGAGCTTAGTAGTCTACTTGCCAGCTTTGAGAGTGGTGAGAGTGGTGAGACCCAGCTTGTGTTGCCGAGGGTGGTTTGTGAGTATTCGGATGTCTTTCCCGAAGACCTTGTTAATTTGCCACCTCACCGAGAGATAGAGTTCTCTATTGATTTAGTGCCTGGCACGGCGCCGATTTCTATGGCACCTTACCGTTTTGCTCCAGCAGAGTTGGTTGAGTTGAAAGTTCAGCTCTAGGAATTGCTAGATAAGGGCTTTGTTCGCCCTAGTGTTTCGCCGTGGGGAGCACCGGCCCTCTTTGTTAAAAAGAAAGATGGTGCCTTGAGATTGTGTATTGACTACCGAAAGTTGAATCGGGCTACGGTTAAGAATAAGTAGCCTATGCCCCGTATAGATGACCTGTTTGACCAGTTGTAGGGTTCCCGTTGTTTCTCTAAGATAGACTTGAGATCGGGTTACCACCAGTTGAGGGTCAGGGAGGAGGATGTTCCTAAGACGGCATTCCGTACGCGGTATGGCCATTACAAGTTTCTGGTGATGCCATTCGGGCTTACCAATGCACCGGCAGTCTTTATGGACTTGATGAACCGGATCTTCCGGGAATTCTTGGATCGGTTTGTAGTCGTTTT
Organism: Camellia sinensis; assembly: GCF_055761805.1. Lineage (NCBI taxonomy): Eukaryota > Viridiplantae > Streptophyta > Magnoliopsida > Ericales > Theaceae > Camellia > Camellia sinensis. Next base: position 61,375,260 of record NC_138970.1, read on the forward strand.
TGTGGACGACATCCTTATCTATTCGCCTTCTGAGGAGGAGCACGAGACACACTTGAGAGTGGTGCTTGAGTTACTTAGAGCCCATAGACTGTATGCCAAGTTTGGGAAGTGTGAGTTCTGGCTGAGGGAAGTCAAATTCTTAGGCCACGTGGTATCCGGGGAGGGGGTGTCTGTTGATACATCCAAGGTTGAGGCAGTGCAAGATTGGGCACAGCCTAAGAGTGTGTTTGAGATCCGCAGTTTTCTGGGATTAGCTGGGTATTACCGTCGGTTTGTGAAAGATTTCTCCAGGTTAGCGTCACCGTTGACTAGACTGACTCAGAAGGGAGTCAAGTTTGTGTGGAGTGAGACTTGTGAAAAGTCATTCCAAGAGCTGAAAGTTAGATTGACCACCGCTCTGGTGTTGATTATTCCGGAGAGAGGGTTGGGTTATGCGGTTTATTGTGATGCCTCACGAGAGGGTTTGGGTTGTGTGTTGATGCAAGAGGGGAAAGTGGTAGCTTATGGCTCACGTCAGTTGAAAATACACGAGAAGAATTACCCCACACACGACCTAGAGTTAGCAGCAGTGATCTTTGCCTTGAAAATTTGGAGGCACTACCTTTATGGTGAGAGGTTCGAGGTATTCTCGAATCACAAGAGTTTGAAGTATCTGTTTACCCAGAGAGACTTGAATCTGAGGCAGAGGAGATGGATGGAGTTCATCGAGGATTATGATTTTGAGTTGCATTATCATCCGGGAAAGGCCAATGTTGTGGCCGATGCCCTTAGTAGGAAGTCCATTAGTGATGTAGCTAGTATAGCCATCCGAGAATGGGAGATGTTGGGAGCACTTGGCGAGTTTGATTTGCTACTAGGCGAATCTGTTGAGGCTGCGGCCTTGTTTTCTGTTGTTGCGCAGCCTACACTTGTGACTAGAGTGTTAGAGGCACAGAGAGGTGACCTTGAGGTAGAATCCCTCCGAGAGAAGATCTCCAATGGGAAAGTTGAGAAGGGTTTGACGGTGTATCCTGACCTGAGTGTGAGATACCAAGACCGTTTGTTTGTACCAGAGTCTTGCCGAGAGGAGGTACTCCGAGAGTTTCACCATTCGCGCCTTGCGGTGCATCCGGGAGGTACTAAGATGTATCAGGATTTGGGTCGCCAGTTTTGGTGGCGGGGTATGAAGAGAGATGTGGCTGTTTTCGTATCGAAGTGCCTTACTTGCCAGCAAGTGAAGGTCGAGCATCAGAGGCCAGCGGGTTTGTTGCAACCCTTGCCTATTGCCGAGTGGAAGTGGGAGCATGTCACTATGGACTTCGTTGTAGGTCTTCCAAGGACTCAGCGGGGTAGTGATGCTATTTGGGTGGTTGTAGACCAGTTGACTAAGTCGACGCACTTTATTCCTATGCGCGTGAGAGATTCGATAGATCATCTTGCCGACTTGTATATTCGGGACATAGTGAGATTGCACGGGGTCCCAGTGACGATCGTCTCAGATAGAGATCCTCGTTTTATTGCTAGGTTGTGGCAGAGCTTGCAGAGTGCCTTGGGCACTAAGTTGACCTTTAGTACGGCCTATCATCCTCAGACTGACGGGCAGTCCGAGCGTACTATTCAGATCCTTGAGGATATGCTTCGGGGTTGTGTCCTTGACTTTAGCGGGATGTGGGAGAGGCACTTGCCATTGGTAGAGTTTGCCTATAACAACAGTTTTCAGTCTAGCATCGGTATGGCACCGTTTGAGGCCTTGTATGGCTGACCGTGTAGGTCTCCAGTTTGTTGGGCCGAGGTGGGTGATGCACCTTTGTTGGGTCCGGAGTTGGTTAGGGAGACGACGGAGAAAGTTGAGCTTATCCGTAAGAGGCTTGTTACAGCCCAGAGTCGACAAAAGAGTTATGCCGACCGTAGAAGGAGGCCTTTGGCTTTTGAGGTAGGTGATCATGTCTTTCTGAAGATATCACCTAGACGAGGTTTGATGAGGTTTGGGAAGAGTGGGAAGTTATCCCCTCGGTTTATTGGTCCTTTTGAGATCCTTGAGAGGATTGGCGAGGTTGCTTATCGGTTAGCCTTACTGCCGTAGTTGTCCGGAGTTCATGACGTGTTTCATGTGAGTATGCTTCGGAAGTATGAGCCAGATCCATCACATGTGTTGGATTGGACCGATTTAGAGGTAGGTGAGGATGCCTCGTATGAGGAGAGATCGGTTCGGGTCTTGGATAGGCGGGATCAGGTCCTGCGTGGCAAGACCATTCCCCTGGTGAAAGTCTTGTGGAAACATCACGGAGTGGAGGAAGCCACTTGGGAACGTGAGTTGGAAGTCCGTGAGAAATATCCGGACTTGTTTGTTGATATGTAATCTTGTATTTAAATTTTGAACTATTGTTGAACTTAAGAGCTTTTATATATGTCTTAAGTTGTGAAACATTGAAAATGTTTTGGTTTATTGGAAAGATAATGCGTAATGTTGATGCATGTTGAAAGTACATATGTTGTTTACATATTGTGAAATGCCTCTTGTTAAAGGGATGGGATGACCGGTAATGGGTCGAATTGTTGAATGTTAAAAGGTAACATTATTTAAAATGGAGAAAAACTTGTTTTTGAAAACTTGTGCTTAATTTCGGGGACGAAATTCTTTAAGGGGGGGAGGTTATAGCGATCCCGGGTTTACCCTTGTTGTACAGTGATCCGGACATGTGTCCGTGGATGTTGGTAGTTGTTTATTATCTTGTTTGCATCCTTTTTACTTTGTATATTGAGTTATAGGATGTGTTGGGCAGGTTTGTTACAGGTTGGTTGTGTTTGGGAGCCTAGTGCTGCTGCCCAGATTTTTGGACCTTCGCTCGAGCGAGGAGTTGGTCGCTCGAGCGAGAGTTGAGTTCGTGTCTAGTGGATCGAGCCAGAGTGGCTTCGCTCGAGCGAGCGATTGCGTCTGGTTCTGGACCTGAGAGTTGCATTTCTTGGCTCGAGCGAGTTTTCTTCGCTCGAGCGGTCTGGTTTGTTCTTCGCTCGAGCGAGAAGTCTGTCGCTCGAGCGTGCTGGTGGCAGACCTGAGGGTTTGAGTTTTTAGCTCGAACGAGCATTCTTTCGCTCGAGCGCACTTCTGAGTCTTCGGCTCGAGCGAGAACTTCTTGGCTCGAGCGAGAGTTTTCTGTGTCTGGTCGCTCGAGCAACAAAGGCTTCGCTCGAGCGAGCGTGTTTTATATAAGCGGACAGTAGCGTTTTTGAACATCAGTTTTTCACTTTCTTTTTCTTTCAAACCCTAGATCCGAGACTCTCTCTCTCTAAACTTACACTCTCTCTAAGATTTGATCTCCCTAGAGTGTGAATCTAGCCTAGGGCCTTTGTTAAAAAGATAGAGGGCGTTGAGAGCTTCGACTTAATCTGAAAAAGTTTGGATTTGGAGCACGTTGATCTTCGAGTTTTCATCTCCTTTTTGGCTTAAACTTTGAGGTAGGGATATCCTACTCCTCTCTATGGATTTTGTCTTTAAATTTTAGTATTTTGAGATGTTGGGGTTGGTTTGGTAATTTGGTGAAAGTTTGGGGCTTTTGTGTTATTTTACCAAAGTTGGGGTTTTATTCATAATAAACCTAGATGCATGTTCGGCATAGAGAAATGGAATAAATGTTGAATCATGGATGAAAATGGGACCTAAGGGTTGAAATGTTAATTATGGAAAATGACCTAATTACATTGTTTGATTAATTGGGATAATTAATTATGAGAAATGAGGAAATGAAATGGAATTGTTGAGAGTGGGAATGTATGGGGTTAAAGGGTGTAGTTAAATTATTTGTCACTCACCGGAATGAAATGTTGATTGAATATCCATTGTGCATTTATTTTCTGTTTAGAGATAACTGCTTTGGGCTATCGGTGGAGGATAGTCGTGATTGTTGTAGGCATTGCATGATGATTAGGCAAACGGAAACTAATCAATGGAATGTGTCAAGGAATTTGACGATTGATAGAATACATTAACTATATGTATTGAGTGATTGTATATAGAACCAATGTGTTTGTATACGTTATGTGTAGAGGAGGAGATGGGGGATGTACTCCGCGGTTTAAGGGAAGATGGGGGATGTACCTCTAAACCGGATAGTATTGGGAGAAGATAGGGGATGAACTCCGTAGATACAGCTCATATGCTTGTCTAGAGAAGTGAAGATAGAGCTCATATGCTTATCTTTGTGAAGTGTGGATATAGCTTATATGCTTATCTGTGAATGTGGATATTGTTGTTATACATATTTGTTGAGAATGTGGATATAGCTTATATGCTTATCTGTGAATGTGGATATTGTTGTTATACATATCTGTTGAGAATGTGGGTATAGCTTATATGCTTATCTGTGAATGTGGGATATAGTTTTTATGCATATCTGTTGAGATGATGATAGAGCTTATATGCTTATCTGTTGAAAAAGGGAAAATGAAAAGTAACTTGGACTCATAAGTCGTATGACATAAATATGTGATTTATGTGAATGTATCAGTGTTGGCCATCTATCAATTGCTAATCTTTTAGTCATTGTTCATGGTTGGTTTAGTGTATTTCTACTGGGCTGTGGCTCACCCTATATGGGAATATCATTTTCAGGTACAGGTAGCATGCCACCTCCAAGGACATAGCTTGGGAGGCTAGAGGCGGACATACTTTTGTCGTTTTACTTTTTGATGTATTACATGTAAATTCAAGCCAAGGGCTTAATGTGTAAATGAGTTAGTACTCTTTTGTTGTAACCAAGTGTTAACTTGGAAAGCTGTAAGCCCATAGGGTATTTGCTTTTGTTGTTAACATGTAATACTTTTGTAATGGAACTCTGATAAAATGGAAGAATGTGGAACTTTTACATATCAATGCATATCTTTATTGATGGGTTTAATGTTGTTATTTTGAGGGCCTTACAGTTTTGCAGGGACATGAAATACTGGAAGTGTGAAATCTCCGCTCAAGCGCCAAACGGCCCGCTCGAGCGGAACGACCAAAAACCTGGCAACAAAGATTTAGACCAAGGCTCGACCTACCTGCTCGAAACAAGTCCAATACATCCCAAAACTCAAACATAAAGAATTAAAGGATGACAACGAGGTATAAAACCACCGACTCCACGGAACCCAAGTCCGGAATACAACAAAAACAAAAGGGGAAAACCGGGATTGCTATAAAACAGGCCGATGGTTATTTATGTCTCCCAAGGCATGGGACTCCCGTGGTGGTACTTACAAAACATAATTGTATATAAGGTCATAGTCAAATATTCTTTTAAACTTAAACAAACATATCTATGGGTTTCATTTTAAACAAACAGAGTTTAGAAATTGATCTACGTAACTGAAATATTTATAAAACATAACTTGTATTAATATAACTAATAAAATACAACTTGTATAAAATAAATTATGGTAAATCAAAACATACGTAAAGTATATTATGATAACTCAAGATATAATATGACTCACCTTAAAATTAATACCTCACTTTTACTTTCCGTCGTCGAAAGCTTTCCTTACTTTCTAATTCCCTTCTTCTCTTTTTATTTTGTTATTGCCTTTTGGTTGCCTTTATCATGAGCCAATCCTCCCATTTATAGGGGAGGCAACCGTGGGCAACAAGCCACGGAAACCCCCGAGCACTGACGCGTGTAACCTTTGTCAGATTTAATATTATCCTCTCTCTTTTTTTCTTTTTTTCTTTTACTTATCCACAACAATTAGATTAATTCTAATTAATAAAATAATAACTCCTAATCATAAAATCAATTATTTAATTTTACTATTACTACCACTATTATTATCATAATTAATTATGACATTAATTAAATATTTAGAGTGTCACATTTTTATTTTGCGGAATATCTAATTAAACATTTAGAGTTTTTCTCATTTATAATTAATATAAAATGTAAGAGACAACTTAAATTTTTAGGTTGTTACAATCTTCCCTCCTTTGAAAAATTTCGTCCTCGAAATTTGTCATATGTGTAAGATATCCGCTGCGCACTCTGGTAAATATGTATTTGATGATTAATCTGATATAAAATATTACCTCAAAAAAAAAAAACTTTATCAAAAACAACTCACCGTCTATTTGTCAAAAAATGTTTTGAGCCAAAATGTGAAACAATCAGTGTCTTTAAAAGCTTTTCATTAGTTTTGTTTCCGGAAAAAAAAAATGAGAATACAATTAAACAAGCGACTGGAAGTGAAATGACAGAATCATATGCAGGAGTTGAAGGAATTTTAGATGAACTCCCATTTCTTTTATCCGTGAACTCTCCACTGATGAAAAATAATTTCAAAATTAGTATTTTTAAAATTTGAACCCACTTTTTGTAGCAATCTAGAATTTTTCCCTCCGCTCGAGTGGGGGAGTTGACGCTCGAGCGGACTCGTGAGGCTTCTAGTACTTTTGCAGTCTGCCCGAGATTTTGAGAGTTGTGAATTTCCGCTCGAGTGCAGGGGTGGTCGCTCGAGCGGCTGGCTTTGTTGGTTTGCGAGCTCAAGCGGAAGATTGGGCACTCGAGCGGTCTGCCTGGTTGAGTTTGAATTTCTGAGACTAGTGGGAATGTTTTTGACCTTTTATTATTATGTTTGGAGCCTCCCTATTTTATTTTGGGACATTAATTGAAGTGGTAACATGATGGTAAAATAAGATTGGATCAAAAATTTTAATTCGGATAATCTTCTTAAAATAGCCATCACTCTTTTGTCTTGTTCTTTTTCTACACTTTGAATTTGGTTGTGAGGCTTGAACCATTGGAAAGCTTGTCTCTGGGGCTTCGATTTGGACACAAGGATGACCTAAAATGGAGTCCGGATGGGAGAGTTATACTTGTTTGAAGTTTTAGTGTCTATGCTGGAAGCAGGTACGCTCGAGCGGGAAAAGTAACGTTCGAGCGAACTGCATGAATTCAGCAACTTAAAAAGTGATTTTTTTTTATCATTCTCTCCACTTTTCTTTTCTCTCTTCCTTCCTCTCACCCTAGGTCCGAAAACCCTTGATCTCTTGACCCAAATACCTTCCATTCATCAAAGATTTGGCCAAGATCTCTTACCAAAAAGTGAAGGATGCTTGAAGATCTCACTTTTCAACCGATTGAAGTTCGGATTTGTGAAGGAATCTCATCAAAGCTTTGCTCTTTTGCTTGAATCTTGAGGTAGGGGTCCTAGTTCTTCTTTAATACTTGCATTAATAGATAGATTTGTGGTATTTTGGTTATATACATACAAAATCTACATTTTAAGCATATAGTGTTATATCATGAAATTTGGGGGTTTAGGGTTTGAAGTGTTGGGGGTTCAATTGTTGGGTTAAGATTGTGGATTATGAATTTTAGGTGTATAATCAATGGGAAATTTGGAATAAAAAGTGGTGGTGTGAGAAGTTTCAATTCTTCTTGAAAACCTTAATTTTTCTTGAAAACCCTAAGTTGATTCATGATAGTAATTAATGATTTTGACCAAATTGAAAGTAGAATCATGAAATTGGGAGGTTAAATTGTATATATACAAGTTTAATTGAATTTTGGAAGTGTCTGAAAATTATGTTAAAAATTAGCGATTGAACCTTTATTATGGATATTGTAAATCAAGCTATAATATGAAATGAAATTTGGGGAAAAAGATTTGTTAATGATATGGATGGCATGAGACTTGGGATGAAAAGATGAAATGGGGATTTAAGATTTCACCTTGAATTATGTTGAATTACATTTAGTGGTGTTGAATTGAATCATGTTAAATAGTGTTGATTATGTTGAATTGTGTTGATTATGTTGAATTGCGTTGATTATGTTGAATTCTGTTGAATCAAGTTGAGTTGTGTTGGGTTGTGTTGAGTTTGGGTTGGTATTTGGAAAAAAGGGGAGTTTTGTCCTTATTGGATCAAATTGTTATTTTGTATAAATAATTAAAATTGTCGTTGTAAATGTGAAATCGGAGGATTATTAATGATGATTGTAATACCCCTGTTCCGTAATATGCCAATTGGTCCTTAAACTGAGTATGATTATGTGTTTACCATGATTTTATGTGCCATCATGTGAATATATGTGATTTTGAAGTTTTATCTGTTCACCGTAGGAATATCTGTTTGAATAATCAGCTTTGGAAATTTAATTGAGGGCCTTATCGGCCACAGAACCTGAAATTAATTACGCCATAGTGATTGGCATAATTTTTAGAGCCTACGGTGAAATTTAATTGAAAAATTGATTTGGACCAGATTAAGTTGATTAAGTTAGTAAAATGAGTACCCAATTACTCTATATTATTATATTATGACTTAGTGAGGCTCTATACACTCAAATACCCTCTTTATTATTCTCCTTGGCTGAAAAACGCAAGAAAGAGAGAGGGGAGTCGGCTAGAGAGAGGGAAAAGAAGAGAGTTGGGTGTTTGGCTCAAAATTGTGAAGAATTGGAAGATCAAACTCAAGAAATTGCTATAGGTTGGAAGATTGAGCCTCTAGGTAAGCTTTTGGTCTTGAATTCATAAGTTGAAACTGTGATCTTGCAAGTTCAAGGGTTGTTTGTGATCAAGAGCATGTAATAAGTTGATTTTTGTTGAGTTTGGAGTCTTGGGACTCATGCATGTAAGAAATCATTTTGAAATTTGCATGTTTGAGCTTGAAACACATGATTCATGTAGAGTTTTGGTTAAAGCTCATGTTGTAATCACCATTTGTACCATCTAAGTTGAGAATGATGGGCATCTCCCACATGCATGTACAAATCATGGGAGTATAAGTCTTGAATGTCTGAATTTGAGCATGTTGATGATGGGTTTGAGATGTCTTGGGACATGCATGTAGATAAATCATGAAATTGAGCTTCCTAATGTTGTAATCTTGTATTAGTAGCATGTTAGCATGTGTAAGTGTGTGATTTGAGCCATTGCATGCAAGAAATGTAGATGGAAAACCGAATTGGAGCTCAAGAACACGATTTGGGAAACCCAGATTTTTGAGGTCCGCTCGAGCGGGGTAATGGCCGCTCGAGCGGGAAAATCATGCTCCCAGCATTTTTGCAGAGTTGGATGTCCGCTCGAGCGGGACACCTCACGCTCGAGCGTGGAGTTTTGTAGACAGGCCTTCAGCTCGAGCGCTCTATTTCACGCTCGAGCGCATCTTTCATACAACCAGTACTTTTGCAGGCCTTAAGGGTCCGCTCGAGCGGAGAAGTTTACGCTCGAGCGGGGACCCTGTTTCCTGGAATTTTGTTCATGCGTTCTATGTTTCGTTTTCCGTTCTCTTTCACTCGTAAGCACTCTAGGCATATGTTAAACATTGTAAACAAGTTAATGAGATAGAAATAAAGCCTAAAGAGGAATATGTGAATTAAAGAACGGATTGAACTGTTAGTGACCCTTTTGTATTCATGAAATGTGTAGGGTCAAGCTCCAGGGCGCATCCACAAACCGATCACTGTGAGTAATATCAATATTTGAAAGCTTGTCAATGTCCAATTGTTATTCCCTTATAAACTTTATGAGTTGTTAATTGGGATTGTGGGCAAAAGTCTGACAGGAATAAATGAATGGACCAAAGGTCGTTCTGATAAGAATGAATGGACCAAAGGTCGTTTTGATAAGAATGAATGGACCGAAGGTCATTTTGATGTAAATGAATGGACCAAAGGTCGTTTGATGTAAATGAATGGACCAAAGGTCGTTTGATGTAAATGAATGGACCAAAGGTCGTTTTGACATGAATGAATGAGTGGGCCAAAGGCCGTTTCGACATGAAAGAGTGGGCCAAAGGCCATTTTGACATGAATGAACGGGCCGAAGGCCATTTGGACAGAAATGAATGGGCCGAAGGCCGTTTCGACATAAGTGAATGGGCCGAAGGCCGTTTTGCCATGAACGGAAACCTGAGTGGGCCAAAGGCCAGAATGTTGAGAACTACAGTTACTTGATTTAAATTTTTGGTATAGTTATATATTCGTTAAATAGAAGTATGAATTGGGCCCAAGGCCGTTTGGAGCATGTTGTTCTACATATTGTTATGTAACTGTCATGTTTGATATTATTCACTGGGCTATCGCTCACGCTCATTCATGTGTTTGTAGGTGAGCCAAGAGAAGTCCAAACCCAGCCCCAGTGAAGTCTGCTAGGAAGAATCCGAGTTTTGAGGAAGTCAGCTTTGTGTCTCACTCTTGAGACCTACCCTTGCCTTTTGCTATGTAATTATATTTTGTCGTGCCGACAGGGACTTTATGTAAATATGTAAATAGTCTGTCATAGGTTGACTTGTTTTGGATGATCCTGTCTGTAATGAATTTTGTGAAACTGTACTTTTGAACTGTGGGTTATTAACGTAACTGAATATAGTCTGTTGATGTGCATATAAGCACGGCTCTATGGACAAAGTTTTTATTTATTGCTTCCGTTTGGCCCCTTAACTCTGACAGGTTATGTCTGTTTTGGTCTGAGGCCGTAGGTAATCTCAGGATTACTGGCCGGTTATGTCCTTAACCCATAGGGGCGGGTTTGGGTCATGACAGAGTGGTATCAGAGCACGAGTTAATAACTCACACACTTGTCCAAAAGAGCAATAAGCGTCTAGATAAGATCTAGGTTGCATTCATGTGATAAGTACGAGTTTGGAAGCATTGATTATATGCTTAAATTTCTTGTTATGAATAATTATATGCGTAAGTTGTGAACTACTTGCATTGCAAATTATCTGGAAATATGTGCTCCTTAGTGTATGCGTACTTGTGTACCTTTTGTATGAAATATGATGCAAGTTTAATCAGATGGTGAGAACCAGAGGTGATGAGTTAGAGGAATCCTCTACTGCCAGACTGGACAGAATGGAAAGACTGATTCAGGAAATGGCAGAAGCTTTGAGACAGCAACAGGAGTGGCAACAACAGTGGCAGCAACCACACCCGCCACCTCCACCTCCGGCACCACCTGTGCCAGATAATCAAAATGATGATCGGATAATCGCTCTCACCAAGGAATTCAAGAAAATGAAACCACCACAGTTCCATGGTGGACTAGATCCCTTAAAAGCCGAAGCTTGGGTACTTGGGATTGAAAAACTGTTTGAGGTGTTTCCGTGCTCGGATACACAGAAAGTGCTTCTAGCCACCTTTATGCTAGAAGATGAAGCGAGAAGATGGTGGATGTTGATGAGGGAAAACCACAGAGATGTTGATTGGGCGAAATTTTTGGAAATCTTCTATGACAAGTACTTCCCGCAATGTGTCCGGGATAGGAAAGTGGCAGAGTTCATGGAACTCAAACAAGACAGTATGACTGTAGCTGAGTATGAGGCCAAATTTACTGAGTTGGCCAGGTTTGCACCACACGTAATTGACACTGATTATAAGAAGGCAAGGCATTTTGAAGGTGGGCTCCGAAGTGACATCTTAGAGCGAGTGAATGTCCTGAAGTTGGAGACCTACATTGGGCTGCTTGACCGGGCCATCATATCAGAGGCTAACATAGCTAGACAAGCTAAGCCAACAACAGAATGGAAAGGCAACAAAAGACAAGGCTTCTTTTCGAAGAAGAAATTTCTGAAAAAGCAAAACACGGGCTCCTCAACTACTTCAAGTTCTTCCCGAGACACAGCTCCCATGTGCAACATTTGTAGCAAAAGGCACCGTGGAGTCTGTTACCGTGCATCGGGAGCCTGTTTCAAGTGTGGGAAACAAGGGCACATAGCCCGAGAGTGCAATCAGAACGGTGGGAAACTGGCAGCTAGTTCAACTGCATCGGTCCCAAAGCCGGGAAATGCTATGAGATCCGCTATTACCGGGGACACAGTGAGACAGGGGAGAGTTTTTGCGCTTGTTCCGGGTGACACACGGAACGCCAATGCCGTTGTCTCAGGTACTATCTCAATATGTAATCAGGATGCTTTTGTGTTAATTGATTCTGGATCAACGCACTCATTTGTGACATATGCATTTGCATCTAGACTGAAAAGACCCCTAGAATTGTTGCCATATTTGTTATGTGTGTCTGCTCCATCGGGGGAATCTGTGCTATGTGACTATATATATCGGTTTTGTGACATGCATATTGAGGATGCTACCCTATATGTAGATTTGTTGCCCTTAAACTTTAGACACTTCGATGTAATTTTGGGCATGGATTGGTTGACCAAATATTGTGCCACTATAGATTGTGTGACAAAGAGGGTTGTGTTTAAACCACCAGAACAGAAAGAAATTGTGTTTGTGGGAAATGGGGTAGTGCCTCCACCATATTTGATATCTGCAATGAAAGCATGTAAATTGATCAGGAAGGGGTGCCAGGGTTATTTGTGTTATGTATTGACTGAACAATCTGTGAATGTTGAATTGAATGATATTCCCATTGTTAGAGAGTTCCCAGATGTGTTTCCAAATGAATTACCAGGGGAATTGGTAGACAGGGAGATAGAGTTTACTATTGAGACTGTGCCAGGCACCCAGCCTATTTCTAAAACTCCCTACAGGATGGCTACCGCCGAAATGAAAGAATTAAAGGAACAGTTGCAGAACCTTCTTGATAAAGGGTTTATACGGCCCAGCACTTCGCCTTGGGGCGCACCAGTGTTATTTGTAAAGAAGAAGGATGGTACCTTACGCCTGTGCATTGATTACCGGGAATTGAACAAGGTGACGATAAAGAACAAATATCCCTTACCCCGTATCGATGACTTATTTGATCAGTTGCAGGGATCACAGGTGTTTTCTAAGATTGATTTGAGATCTGGGTATCATCAGCTGAAGGTTAAAGCAGAGGATGTTGAGAAAACCGCATTCAGAACGAGGTATGGTCATTTTGAATTTCTTGTTATGCCATTTGGAGTGACTAATGCTCCGGCAGCATTTATGGACCTAATGAATAGAATTTTTAAAACCTACCTTGATGAGTTTGTGGTAGTCTTTATCGATGATATCTTGATATACTCTAAAGATAGACTTGAACATGAACATCATTTGAGGACTGTTTTACAAATACTTCGGGAAAGGAAATTATTTGCTAAACTAAAGAAATGTGAGTTTTGGTTGGATGAGGTTGTTTTCTTAGGGCATGTGATCAACAAGGAAGGAATTTCAGTGGACCCGCAGAAAATAGAAGCAATTGTGAATTGGCCTACACCAACTAATGTGACAGAAGTTCGCAGTTTCATGGGCTTAGCTGGGTACTATAGGAGATTTGTAAAGGACTTTTCGAAATTAGCTGTGCCTCTTACCCAATTGACGTGTAAAGGACAACCATTTGAGTGGAATGATGAAAGAGAATCAGCCTTTTACGAATTGAAGACGAGATTGACTACCGCACCGATTTTGACACTACCTTCAGGTACGGAGAATTTTGTGATTTTCAGTGACGCGTCTTATAAGGGTTTGGGTTGTGTGTTAATGCAGAACGGAAAGGTTATTGCTTACGCCTCCCGACAGTTGAGGCCACATGAGAAGAATTATCCAACACATGACCTAGAATTGGCTGCAGTTGTTTTTGCTTTGAAAATCTGGCGGCATTACCTATATGGGGCAAAGTGTGAAGTTTACACGGATCATAAGAGCCTGAAATACTTCTTCACGCAGAAAGAGTTGAATATGCGTCAGAGAAGATGGCTAGAGTTGATAAAAGACTACGACTTAGAAATTCGATACCATCCCGGGAAAGCTAATACAGTGGCTGATGCCTTGAGCAGAAAATCAACAGGGAGTATGGCTTGTTTGCTTACTGAACAAAGGGAGATTTTGCGAGACCTTGAGAAGTCTGAAATTGAAGTGGTGGTATGTGAACAGGGTGGATTGATAGCCGCTATTACAGCCGAACCGGCAATTGTTAATGAGATCAAGCAGAAACAGAAAGAAGATGAGCTCCTCAGAAAGGTAATTGATGAATTTGAAGTAAGCCCAAAAGCAGAGTACAGTGTCGAGAATGGAATGTTGAAATTTCGAAACCGAATATGTGTTCCTGATATCCCGGAGCTAAAGAAGAGGGTTTTAGAGGAAGCCCACAGATCCGTGTTTGCTATGCATCCGGGTAACAATAAAATGTATCGGGATTTGAAACAAACCTATTGGTGGCCTAAAATGAAGAAAGAGATTGCAGAATATGTGTCCAAGTGTCTTCAGTGCCAGCAAGTTAAGGCTGAACATCAGAAACCAGGCGGTCTACTTCAACCTCTCCTTATTCCTGAATGGAAATGGGAACATGTGACTATGGATTTCGTTGTTGGCCTACCTCGGACTTCCCGAGGTATGGATTCTATTTGGGTTGTAGTCGATAGACTGACTAAATCTGCACATTTTCTGCCTGTTAAAACTACGTTTACTGCTTACAGATTGGCTACTATTTATGTTGACGAAATTGTCCGATTACACGGAGTCCCAGTGTCCATTGTGTCAGATAGGGACCCGAAATTTGTATCTAGATTGTGGAAAAGTTTGCAGGAAGCTATGGGAACAGAACTAAGGTTCAGTACTGCATTCCACCCACAGACAGATGGGCAGTCAGAACGAACGATACAGACTTTGGAAGATATGCTTCGCATGTGTGCTTTGGATTTTCAGGGAAGTTGGGAAGACTATTTGCCGCTTGCAGAGTTTGCTTATAATAACAGCTTCCACTCCAGCATCGGTATGGCACCATACGAGGCTTTGTATGGTAGGAGGTGTAGATCACCTATTTGTTGGACAGAGGTCGGGGACAGAGCTTTACTTGGGCCTGAAATTGTACAAGACACCTCCGAAAAGATCAAAACTATTAGACAAAGGCTCAAAACAGCTCAAGACCGACAAAAGAGTTACGCAGACGTTCGGAGAAGACCTCTTGAGTATGAGGTCGGCGACCATGTGTTCGTTCGTGTTTCTCCAATGAAAGGTCAAGTCAGGTTTGGGAAAAAGGGCAAGTTGTCGCCCCGATACATTGGGCCGTTCCAGATTTTGGAAAGACTTGGTCCAGTTGCCTACAGGGTTGCTTTGCCACCGGGATTTGAGCAAATCCACAATGTGTTTCATGTGTCGATGTTGAGGGGTTACCTCCGAGACCCGTTGCATGTGATTGATTATCACTGGGTTGCTATTGATGAAAATATGGAATATGCTGAATGGCCGGAAAGAGTTGTTGACCGACAAGTGAAAGAATTGAGAAACAAATCCATTCCAATGGTGAAAGTGGAATGGAAGGAACACTATGGGACAGATGCTACATGGGAAAAAGAAGAGGAAATGCGTCTACGTTATCCACACTTGTTTCCCGACGAAGGTAAATTAAGTTTGGAGGACCAAACTTCCTAAAGGGGGGAAGACTGTAATACCCCTGTTCCGTAATATGCCAATTGGTCCTTAAACTGAGTATGATTATGTGTTTACCATGATTTTATGTGCCATCATGTGAATATATGTGATTTTGAAGTTTTATCTGTTCACCGTAGGAATATCTGTTTGAATAATCAGCTTTGGAAATTTAATTGAGGGCCTTATCGGCCACAGAACCTGAAATTAATTACGCCATAGTGATTGGCATAATTTTTAGAGCCTACGGTGAAATTTAATTGAAAAATTGATTTGGACCAGATTAAGTTGATTAAGTTAGTAAAATGAGTACCCAATTACTCTATATTATTATATTATGACTTAGTGAGGCTCTATACACTCAAATACCCTCTTTATTATTCTCCTTGGCTGAAAAACGCAAGAAAGAGAGAGGGGAGTCGGCTAGAGAGAGGGAAAAGAAGAGAGTTGGGTGTTTGGCTCAAAATTGTGAAGAATTGGAAGATCAAACTCAAGAAATTGCTATAGGTTGGAAGATTGAGCCTCTAGGTAAGCTTTTGGTCTTGAATTCATAAGTTGAAACTGTGATCTTGCAAGTTCAAGGGTTGTTTGTGATCAAGAGCATGTAATAAGTTGATTTTTGTTGAGTTTGGAGTCTTGGGACTCATGCATGTAAGAAATCATTTTGAAATTTGCATGTTTGAGCTTGAAACACATGATTCATGTAGAGTTTTGGTTAAAGCTCATGTTGTAATCACCATTTGTACCATCTAAGTTGAGAATGATGGGCATCTCCCACATGCATGTACAAATCATGGGAGTATAAGTCTTGAATGTCTGAATTTGAGCATGTTGATGATGGGTTTGAGATGTCTTGGGACATGCATGTAGATAAATCATGAAATTGAGCTTCCTAATGTTGTAATCTTGTATTAGTAGCATGTTAGCATGTGTAAGTGTGTGATTTGAGCCATTGCATGCAAGAAATGTAGATGGAAAACCGAATTGGAGCTCAAGAACACGATCTGGGAAACCCAGATTTTTGAGGTCCGCTCGAGCGGGGTAATGGCCGCTCGAGCGGGAAAATCATGCTCCCAGCATTTTTGCAGAGTTGGATGTCCGCTCGAGCGGGACACCTCACGCTCGAGCGTGGAGTTTTGTAGACAGGCCTTCAGCTCGAGCGCTCTATTTCACGCTCGAGCGCATCTTTCATACAACCAGTACTTTTGCAGGCCTTAAGGGTCCGCTCGAGCGGAGAAGTTTACGCTCGAGCGGGGACCCTGTTTCCTGGAATTTTGTTCATGCGTTCTATGTTTCGTTTTCCGTTCTCTTTCACTCGTAAGCACTCTAGGCATATGTTAAACATTGTAAACAAGTTAATGAGATAGAAATAAAGCCTAAAGAGGAATATGTGAATTAAAGAACGGATTGAACTGTTAGTGACCCTTTTGTATTCATGAAATGTGTAGGATCAAGCTCCAGGGCGCATCCACAAACCGATCACTGTGAGTAATATCAATATTTGAAAGCTTGTCAATGTCCAATTGTTATTCCCTTATAAACTTTATGAGTTGTTAATTGGGATTGTAGGCAAAAGTCTAACAGGAATAAATGAATGGACCAAAGGTCGTTCTGATAAGAATGAATGGACCAAAGGTCGTTTTGATAAGAATGAATGGACCGAAGGTCGTTTTGATGTAAATGAATGGACCAAAGGTCGTTTGATGTAAATGAATGGACCAAAGGTCGTTTGATGTAAATGAATGGACCAAAGGTCGTTTTGACATGAATGAATGAGTGGGCCAAAGGCCGTTTCGACATGAAAGAGTGGGCCAAAGGCCATTTTGACATGAATGAACGGGCCGAAGGCCATTTGGACAGAAATGAATGGGCCGAAGGCCGTTTCGACATAAGTGAATGGGCCGAAGGCCGTTTTGCCATGAACGGAAACCTGAGTGGGCCAAAGGCCAGAATGTTGAGAACTACAGTTATTTGATTTAAATTTTTGGTATAGTTATATATTCGTTAAATAGAAGTATGAATTGGGCCCAAGGCCGTTTGGAGCATGTTGTCCTACATATTGTTATGTAACTGTCATGTTTGATATTATTCACTGGGCTATCGCTCACGCTCATTCATGTGTTTGTAGGTGAGCCAAGAGAAGTCCAAACCCAGCCCCAGTGAAGTCTGCTAGGAAGAATCCGAGTTTTGAGGAAGTCAGCTTTGTGTCTCACTCTTGAGACCTACCCTTGCCTTTTGCTATGTAATTATATTTTGTCGTGCCGACAGGGACTTTATGTAAATATGTAAATAGTCTGTCATAGGTTGACTTGTTTTGGATGATCCTGTCTGTAATGAATTTTGTGAAACTGTACTTTTGAACTGTGGGTTATTAACGTAACTGAATATAGTCTGTTGATGTGCATATAAGCACGGCTCTATGGACAAAGTTTTTATTTATTGCTTCCGTTTGGCCCCTTAACTCTGACAGGTTATGTCTGTTTTGGTCTGAGGCCGTAGGTAATCTCAGGATTACTGGCCGGTTATGTCCTTAACCCATAGGGGCGGGTTTGGGTCATGACAATGATGGTGGAGCTTGATATGTATTATCACTCCCATTTGAGATTTTGGAAAAGCATATCTTTAAAGGAATTTATGTATCGGTTTATATATATTTGTTTTGGGCTATCGGTGGAGGGTAGCTATGATTGGTGTAGAAATTGCATGTTGACTAGGCAAAACGGACTATTTATAAATCATGCTTATCATGGAGCATGCAATGCATTTTGAGGATTTAAACTGTATGTTTTGGAATGAGATTTTGGAAATTCTTATGTTATGTTTTAAGTGCACTTGTTTCATTTTGAAAATCATGTTTTGAATCACATGTATTGTGCTAGTTGAAAAGAGTCAATAATATGATAAGTCTGAGAAATAGTTGTCATTGAATATGATTGTATATTTTAATACATTGTATATGTATGATTGTTTGGGAGGAGAAATGGGATGTACTCCATGTGTGATTGTGTGATTAATTACATTGTATATGTATGTTTGTTTGGGAGGAGAAAGGGGATGGACTCTACTGTTTAGGAGGAGAAAGGGGATGGACTCCATTATAACTAAGTTGGCTGAAGTGTCCTGGGTGAAAGTCTCGAAATTTATACATGGGTGCCGATCCCGCGGACAAAATTTCCGTAAAATGGCAGTTTGAAGTGTTTATGTGTATTTTGTATGATTGGGAAAACCATTGAGTTGTAGTCTCAGTTTGCTTGTTGTGAAATAATGAAATTGACTCATGAATTGAGAAGAATAAATGAATTGAAAATGAACTAAAGGAAAATGGATTAAGGATTGAAATTGGCATCATGTGGGTAATTGGATTAAGGGCTGGTGATGATGAACTCAATGGGTTGCTTGTGACAATAGGGAAGATTATGAGTTTTGTTTTGTAAGTAATTGGGAAATTGAATTAAAAGGGGGTTTGTGATTCTTGTGTTATGTTGAACTCTAATCCTTTGGATTTTGATGTTATGGAGTATGGTGATTGGAAATGGAAATGAAATGTGTAATATTAGAATGGAAATGAAATGTGGAATATTAAAATGGAAAGAAGTGAGGAATAATTTGGAATTGGGTTGATAAATTTAAGATGATGTTCTTCCTTAACGGTACTTGTTTTCAAAGAGAATCTATGCCTTCCTAATGATGAGAGACTACATTTATGGTAGGGAGTTTTCTTAAAGGTTCAAGTGAAATTTTAAGAAAAGATACTTTTTGTATAATATTTTGAACTTACAAGGTGTCACCTTACTATATGATATCACTTTGCATGCATGATCATTTCTATCTATGTGTTAGCTATTGTTGTAGACCTATGAGATTCCTATTAGGCATTAGTGCTCACCCCTCGTTGTTTTATTCTTTTTCGGGAAGAGAATTTCGGATTCATTAGTTGAAGAGTATGGATTCCATGTACCGTATGTGTATAATTTTAGCAAAGATGTTAAAGGAATGAAAAATGTATCATGTGGTTTGTAATTATTTATTTGTAGCTTCGCGGCAGAAGCTTGGCATGTATTATTACATCGTTGTTTTCAATGAAAGAGAGAACATGTATTATTATGTTTCCATCACCCAAGGGTAATAGATATATATATATATATATATAAAAAGGGACCTAAATTACAGGCTTTGGTAATGTTTCCGATTAATTAAAATGTTGGGGCGTGACACTTTTAAAAAGTCGAAATGATTTTTTTTTTTTGAATACTGAACTGCAAATTATATATATTTAATTATATTATAATTTTAGTGGGTGCTTGAGCTTGACATCCTTTGTTTTTTTTTTTTTTCCTTCTTTTACTATAACAAATATAAATTATATCTATTATCCTTCACAAATTATGCACCTAAAAAAAAAAATTAATATATATATATATAATTATAATATAATTAAATCGACTAACAAAATATAATATTTAGGTACTAATTACCCGCTATCCTACTTCCTAAATGTGTGTGTGTCCTATGCTCCAATGATTTTTTATAAACCATTGCTCTGATACCATTTGTCAAGACCCGCTCCCCGTACCCAAAGGTTAAGCATCGTGATGGCCAATAACTGAAATTACCTACAGCCAATTCTTGAACAAATTAATAAAAGCGAGCGGAAATAATAGTTAAGTAAGGTACCAAAATAAGGGTCATTCTACTTACACCACTACTTTACCTCTTTACGCCCTCCATATGAAATATTTTTTTCTCCCAATTTTATTCATGTGTGAAATTACCTTTAAGGAAAAAAAACTAAAATTAAATATATTTGTTATCTTCTTACACCCCTTAGTTTTCGATCCTTACTGTAACACCCTAAAAATTAACCCATTATATGTATATCATTGACATGCATTATTTAAAGAAAACACTTTAGTAATTCATTATAATATTCATCAGAGTCGTCCTAAACAAAAGCATTACATGTAACATCAAATTAAATGCCCTAACGGCTTACATCTTTCCAAGCCAACACATGGACACAAAGTGTGAGTTCTAACTCAAATATAAATAAAGCCCTAGGCTTGAGTGTTTACATGTACTAACAATGAAAAAAAAACAAATAACTAGAAATAGTCTTCAAAATCCAAGTCCTTCCAAGCTAAGTCCTTGGAGGTAGCTTATCACCTGAACCTGAAAATGATGTTCCCATAAAGGGTGAGCCACAGCCCAGTAGAAATATACTAAACCACATATAAGCAATGAATAAAGCAATAGCATTCAACAGATGGTTAACCAAGATAATCAATTACTTCATTATACAGTTTCATGACATTAATGTCTAAGACACGTTTTACTTTCCAACATTATCAATATGACTCAGAACCTGACCAAACTTACAACAGTGAACTATATATATCAAAGTCACATTCTTCCAATGTCAACAAACAAATGAGACTCAAGCTCAAATCAAAACACTTCATACTTCCAGTTTGATACACATTTTAGTGCTGTATCAATAAAAACACTTCAATATAATAAGCACACATAAAAGTGATGCTAATGGAGTCCATCCCCTATCTCCTCCCAAACAAAATCCGGTTTAGAGGTCCATCCCCTATCTTCCCCTAAACCGTGGAGTACATCCCCTATCTCCTCCCACACAAAACAATGTATGTAAACACATAACATATAACACACGATCAATACACATAATGTCTGTATTAATTCAGCAGTCAAAATGAATGACTCAACCAATGTGATTAGTTTCAGTTATCCCTAATCCACATGCAATGTCTACAACAATCACGACTATCCTCCACCGATAGCCCAAAACAGTTATTTCTAGATTTGGAAATAAATATATCAACAATTCAATAGGCGAGCGATTTAAATTATCCAACTACACCATTTAATCAATGAATTCCTCAATTTCATGAATTTAACCAAATTCCCCAATTCCCTTAAATTAATTATACAAATTAATTAATTAATACAACTAGGGTTTTTTTCCCAAAATTATCAAAGTAACCCCAACATATCAATATACCAAAACTTAGAACAAAACCTATAAAATGGAGTAGGAAATCCCTACCTCGA
This sequence comes from Camellia sinensis, assembly GCF_055761805.1. Taxonomy (NCBI): domain Eukaryota; kingdom Viridiplantae; phylum Streptophyta; class Magnoliopsida; order Ericales; family Theaceae; genus Camellia; species Camellia sinensis. Next base: position 61,396,583 of record NC_138970.1, read on the forward strand.
AGAAAACAACCCAAATGGAGAAGACAGAGATGAATACCCAAATACCAATGTGCCCCAAATCGCCAAATGTTCAGATTAAAAGAAAGCCCTTGACTCCCTCTATCTTTTTAATAAAGCAACTAGGGTAGAAACACACTCTAAATAGATCAAACCTAAGAGAGAAGGTGAGTAGGGAGAGAGAGAAGTCGGACCTAGGGTTTGGAATAAAAAAGAAGATGAAAAAGACTGATAAAAACCCGCTGCTGCGTATATAAACTGGACAGGCTCGCTCGAGCGAATACATGGTCGCTCGAGCGACAGACACAAGAAAACCTCGCTCGAGCGAAGAAAATCTCGCTCGAGCCAAGAATGCAATACTACAGGTCTATATTGGACGTAAACTCTCGCTCGAGCCAAGAACCAAAAACAACAGCTCGCTCGAGCGACCAACTCCTCGCTCGAGCGAAGATCCAAAATTCTGGACAGCAACACTTGGTTTCTAAACCCAACCAACCTGAAACAAACCTGCCCAACACATCCTAACTCCAAATGAGAAAATAAGGGACAACAACAACAATTATACAATGACAGAATCTACGGAACCTAAGTCCGGATACTATAATCAAATGGGAAAAGACCGGGGTTGTCATGACCCAAACCCGCCCTTATGGGTTAAGGACATAACCGGCCAGTAATCCTGAGATTACCTACGGCCTCAGACCAAAACAGACATAACCTGTCAGAGTTAAGGGGCCAAACGGAAGCAATAAATAAAAACTTTGTCCATAGAGCCGTGCTTATATGCACATCAACAGACTATATTCAGTTACGTTAATAACCCACAGTTCAAAAGTACAGTTTCACAAAATTCATTACAGACAGGATCATCCAAAACAAGTCAACCTATGACAGACTATTTACATATTTACATAAAGTCCCTGTCGGCACGACAAAATATAATTACATAGCAAAAGGCAAGGGTAGGTCTCAAGAGTGAGACACAAAGCTGACTTCCTCAAAACTCGGATTCTTCCTAGCAGACTTCACTGGGGCTGGGTTTGGACTTCTCTTGGCTCACCTACAAACACATGAATGAGCGTGAGCGATAGCCCAGTGAATAATATCAAACATGACAGTTACATAACAATATGTAGAACAACATGCTCCAAACGGCCTTGGGCCCAATTCATACTTCTATTTAACGAATATATAACTATACCAAAAATTTAAATCAAGTAACTGTAGTTCTCAACATTCTGGCCTTTGGCCCACTCAGGTTTCCGTTCATGGCAAAACGGCCTTCGGCCCATTCACTTATGTCGAAACGGCCTTCGGCCCATTCATTTCTGTCCAAATGGCCTTCGGCCCGTTCATTCATGTCAAAATGGCCTTTGGCCCACTCTTTCATGTCGAAACGGCCTTTGGCCCACTCATTCATTCATGTCAAAACGACCTTTGGTCCATTCATTTACATCAAACGACCTTTGGTCCATTCATTTACATCAAACGACCTTTGGTCCATTCATTTACATCAAAACGACCTTCGGTCCATTCATTCTTATCAAAACGACCTTTGGTCCATTCATTCTTATCAGAACGACCTTTGGTCCATTCATTTATTCCTGTCAGACTTTTGCCCACAATCCCAATTAACAACTCATAAAGTTTATAAGGGAATAACAATTGGACATTGACAAGCTTTCAAATATTGATATTACTCACAGTGATCGGTTTGTGGATGCGCCCTGGGGCTTGACCCTACCCATTTCATGAATACAAAAGGGTCACTAACAGTTCAATCCGTTCTTTAATTCACATATTCCTCTTTAGGCATTATTTCTATCTCATTAACTTGTTTACAATGTTTAACATATGCCTAGAGTGCTTACGAGTGAAAGAGAACGGAAAACGAAACATAGAACGCATGAACAAAATTCCAGGAAACAGGGTCCCCGCTCGAGCGTAAACTTCTCCGCTCGAGCGGACCCTTAAGGCCTGCAAAAGTACTGGTTGTATGAAAGATGCGCTCGAGCGTGAAATAGAGCGCTCGAGCTGAAGGCCTGTCTACAAAACTCCACGCTCGAGCGTGAGGTGTCCCGCTCGAGCGGACATCCAACTCTGCAAAAATGCTGGGAGCATGATTTTCCCGCTCGAGCGGACCTCAAAAATCTGGGTTTCCCAGATCGTGTTCTTGAGCTCCAATTCGGTTTTCCATCTACATTTCTTGCATGCAATGGCTCAAATCACACACTTACACATGCTAACATGCTACTAATACAAGATTACAACATTAGGAAGCTCAATTTCATGATTTATCTACATGCATGTCCCAAGACATCTCAAACCCATCATCAACATGCTCAAATTCAGACATTCAAGACTTATACTCCCATGATTTGTACATGCATGTGGGAGATGCCCATCATTCTCAACTTAGATGGTACAAATGGTGATTACAACATGAGCTTTAACCAAAACTCTACATGAATCATGTGTTTCAAGCTCAAACATGCAAATTTCAAAATGATTTCTTACATGCATGAGTCCCAAGACTCCAAACTCAACAAAAATCAACTTATTACATGCTCTTGATCACAAACAACCCTTGAACTTGCAAGATCACAGTTTCAACTTATGAATTCAAGACCAAAAGCTTACCTAGAGGCTCAATCTTCCAACCTATAGCAATTTCTTGAGTTTGATCTTCCAATTCTTCACAATTTTGAGCCAAACACCCAACTCTCTTCTTTTCCCTCTCTCTAGCCGACTCCCCTCTCTCTTTCTTGTGTTTTTCAGCCAAGGAGAATAATAAAGAGGGTATTTGAGTGTATAGAGCCTCACTAAGTCATAATATAATAATATAGAGTAATTGGGTACTCATTTTACTAACTTAATCAACTTAATCTGGTCCAAATCAATTTTTCAATTAAATTTCACCGTAGGCTCTAAAAATTATGCCAATCACTATGGCGTAATTAATTTCAGGTTCTGTGGCCGATAAGGCCCTCAATTAAATTTCCAAAGCTGATTATTCAAACAGATATTCCTACGGTGAACAGATAAAACTTCAAAATCACATATATTCACATGATGGCACATAAAATCATGGTAAACACATAATCATACTCAGTTTAAGGACCAATTGGCATATTACGGAACAGGGGTATTACAGTCTTCCCCCCTTTAGGAAGTTTGGTCCTCCAAACTTAATTTACCTTCGTCGGGAAACAAGTGTGGATAACGTAGACGCATTTCCTCTTCTTTTTCCCATGTAGCATCTGTCCCATAGTGTTCCTTCCATTCCACTTTCACCATTGGAATGGATTTGTTTCTCAATTCTTTCACTTGTCGGTCAACAACTCTTTCCGGCCATTCAGCATATTCCATATTTTCATCAATAGCAACCCAGTGATAATCAATCACATGCAACGGGTCTCGGAGGTAACCCCTCAACATCGACACATGAAACACATTGTGGATTTGCTCAAATCCCGGTGGCAAAGCAACCCTGTAGGCAACTGGACCAAGTCTTTCCAAAATCTGGAACGGCCCAATGTATCGGGGCGACAACTTGCCCTTTTTCCCAAACCTGACTTGACCTTTCATTGGAGAAACACGAACGAACACATGGTCGCCGACCTCATACTCAAGAGGTCTTCTCCGAACGTCTGCGTAACTCTTTTGTCGGCCTTGAGCTGTTTTGAGCCTTTGTCTAATAGTTTTGATCTTTTCGGAGGTGTCTTGTACAATTTCAGGCCCAAGTAAAGCTCTGTCCCCGACCTCTGTCCAACAAATAGGTGATCTACACCTCCTACCATACAAAGCCTCGTATGGTGCCATACCGATGCTGGAGTGGAAGCTGTTATTATAAGCAAACTCTGCAAGCGGCAAATAGTCTTCCCAACTTCCCTGAAAATCCAAAGCACACATGCGAAGCATATCTTCCAAAGTCTGTATCGTTCGTTCTGACTGCCCATCTGTCTGTGGGTGGAATGCAGTACTGAACCTTAGTTCTGTTCCCATAGCTTCCTGCAAACTTTTCCACAATCTAGATACAAATTTCGGGTCCCTATCTGACACAATGGACACTGGGACTCCGTGTAATCGGACAATTTCGTCAACATAAATAGTAGCCAATCTGTAAGCAGTAAACGTAGTTTTAACAGGCAGAAAATGTGCAGATTTAGTCAGTCTATCGACTACAACCCAAATAGAATCCATACCTCGGGAAGTCCGAGGTAGGCCAACAACGAAATCCATAGTCACATGTTCCCACTTCCATTCAGGAATAAGGAGAGGTTGAAGTAGACCGCCTGGTTTCTGATGTTCAGCCTTAACTTGCTGGCACTGAAGACACTTGGACACATATTCTGCAATCTCTTTCTTCATTTTAGGCCACCAATAGGTTTGTTTCAAATCCCGATACATTTTATTGTTACCCGGATGCATAGCAAACACGGATCTGTGGGCTTCCTCTAAAACCCTCTTCTTTAGCTCCGGGATATCAGGAACACATATTCGGTTTCGAAATTTCAACATTCCATTCTCGACACTGTACTCTGCTTTTGGGCTTACTTCAAATTCATCAATTACCTTTCTGAGGAGCTCATCTTCTTTCTGTTTCTGCTTGATCTCATTAACAATTGCCGGTTCGGCTGTAATAGCGGCTATCAATCCACCCTGTTCACATACCACCACTTCAATTTCAGACTTCTCAAGGTCTCACAAAATCTCCCTTTGTTCAGTAAGCAAACAAGCCATACTCCCTGTTGATTTTCTGCTCAAGGCATCAGCCACTGTATTAGCTTTCCCGGGATGGTATCGAATTTCTAAGTCGTAGTCTTTTATCAACTCTAGCCATCTTCTCTGACGCATATTCAACTCTTTCTGCGTGAAGAAGTATTTCAGGCTCTTATGATCCGTGTAAACTTCACACTTTGCCCCATATAGGTAATGCCGCCAGATTTTCAAAGCAAAAACAACTGCAGCCAATTCTAGGTCATGTGTTGGATAATTCTTCTCATGTGGCCTCAACTGTCGGGAGGCGTAAGCAATAACCTTTCCGTTCTGCATTAACACACAACCCAAACCCTTATAAGACGCGTCACTGAAAATCACAAAATTCTCCGTACCTGAAGGTAGTGTCAAAATCGGTGCGGTAGTCAATCTCGTCTTCAATTCGTAAAAGGCTGATTCTCTTTCATCATTCCACTCAAATGGTTGTCCTTTACGCGTCAATTGGGTAAGAGGCACAGCTAATTTCGAAAAGTCCTTTACAAATCTCCTATAGTACCCAGCTAAGCCCATGAAACTGCGAACTTCTGTCACATTAGTTGGTGTAGGCCAATTCACAATTGCTTCTATTTTCTGCGGGTCCACTGAAATTCCTTCCTTGTTGATCACATGCCCTAAGAAAACAACCTCATCCAACCAAAACTCACATTTCTTTAGTTTAGCAAATAATTTCCTTTCCCGAAGTATTTGTAAAACAGTCCTCAAATGATGTTCATGTTCAAGTCTATCTTTAGAGTATATCAAGATATCATCGATAAAGACTACCACAAACTCATCAAGGTAGGTTTTAAAAATTCTATTCATTAGGTCCATAAATGCTGCCGGAGCATTAGTCACTCCAAATGGCATAACAAGAAATTCAAAATGACCATACCTCGTTCTGAATGCGGTTTTCTCAACATCCTCTGCTTTAACCTTCAGCTGATGATACCCAGATCTCAAATCAATCTTAGAAAACACCTGTGATCCCTGCAACTGATCAAATAAGTCATCGATACGGGGTAAGGGATATTTGTTCTTTATCGTCACCTTGTTCAATTCCCGGTAATCAATGCACAGGCGTAAGGTACCATCCTTCTTCTTTACAAATAACACTGGTGCGCCCCAAGGCGAAGTGCTGGGCCGTATAAACCCTTTATCAAGAAGGTTCTGCAACTGTTCCTTTAATTCTTTCATTTCGGCGGTAGCCATCCTGTAGGGAGTTTTAGAAATAGGCTGGGTGCCTGGCACAGTCTCAATAGTAAACTCTATCTCCCTGTCTACCAATTCCCCTGGTAATTCATTTGGAAACACATCTGGGAACTCTCTAACAATGGGAATATCATTCAATTCAACATTCACAGATTGTTCAGTCAATACATAACACAAATAACCCTGGCACCCCTTCCTGATCAATTTACATGCTTTCATTGCAGATATCAAATATGGTGGAGGCACTACCCCATTTCCCACAAACACAATTTCTTTCTGTTCTGGTGGTTTAAACACAACCCTCTTTGTCACACAATCTATAGTGGCACAATATTTGGTCAACCAATCCATGCCCAAAATTACATCGAAGTGTCTAAAGTTTAAGGGCAACAAATCTACATATAGGGTAGCATCCTCAATATGCATGTCACAAAACCGATATATATAGTCACATAGCACAGATTCCCCCGATGGAGCAGACACACATAACAAATATGGCAACAATTCTAGGGGTCTTTTCAGTCTAGATGCAAATGCATATGTCACAAATGAGTGCGTTGATCCAGAATCAATTAACACAAAAGCATCCTGATTACATATTGAGATAGTACCTGAGACAACGGCATTGGCGTTCCGTGTGTCACCCGGAACAAGCGCAAAAACTCTCCCCTGTCTCACTGTGTCCCCGGTAATAGCGGATCTCATAGCATTTCCCGGCTTTGGGACCGATGCAGTTGAACTAGCTGCCAGTTTCCCACCGTTCTGATTGCACTCTCGGGCTATGTGCCCTTGTTTCCCACACTTGAAACAGGCTCCCGATGCACGGTAACAGACTCCACGGTGCCTTTTGCTACAAATGTTGCACATGGGAGCTGTGTCTCGGGAAGAACTTGAAGTAGTTGAGGAGCCCGTGTTTTGCTTTTTCAGAAATTTCTTCTTCGAAAAGAAGCCTTGTCTTTTGTTGCCTTTCCATTCTGTTGTTGGCTTAGCTTGTCTAGCTATGTTAGCCTCTGATATGATGGCCCGGTCAAGCACCCCAATGTAGGTCTCCAACTTCAGGACATTCACTCGCTCTAAGATGTCACTTCGGAGCCCACCTTCAAAATGCCTTGCCTTCTTATAATCAGTGTCAATTACGTGTGGTGCAAACCTGGCCAACTCAGTAAATTTGGCCTCATACTCAGCTACAGTCATACTGTCTTGTTTGAGTTCCATGAACTCTGCCACTTTCCTATCCCGGACACATTGCGGGAAGTACTTGTCATAGAAGATTTCCAAAAATTTCGCCCAATCAACATCTCTGTGGTTTTCCCTCATCAACATCCACCATCTTCTCGCTTCATCTTCTAGCATAAAGGTGGCTAGAAGCACTTTCTGTGTATCCGAGCACGGAAACACCTCAAACAGTTTTTCAATCCCAAGTACCCAAGCTTCGGCTTTTAAGGGATCTAGTCCACCATGGAACTGTGGTGGTTTCATTTTCTTGAATTCCTTGGTGAGAGCGATTATCCGATCATCATTTTGATTATCTGGCACAGGTGGTGCCGGAGGTGGAGGTGGCGGGTGTGGTTGCTGCCACTGTTGTTGCCACTCCTGTTGCTGTCTCAAAGCTTCTGCCATTTCCTGAATCAGTCTTTCCATTCTGTCCAGTCTGGCAGTAGAGGATTCCTCTAACTCATCACCTCTGGTTCTCACCATCTGATTAAACTTGCATCATATTTCATACAAAAGGTACACAAGTACGCATACACTAAGGAGCACATATTTCCAGATAATTTGCAATGCAAGTAGTTCACAACTTACGCATATAATTATTCATAACAAGAAATTTAAGCATATAATCAATGCTTCCAAACTCGTACTTATCACATGAATGCAACCTAGATCTTATCTAGACGCTTATTGCTCTTTTGGACAAGTGTGTGAGTTATTAACTCGTGCTCTGATACCACTCTGTCATGACCCAAACCCGCCCCTATGGGTTAAGGACATAACCGGCCAGTAATCCTGAGATTACCTACGGCCTCAGACCAAAACAGACATAACCTGTCAGAGTTAAGGGGCCAAACGGAAGCAATAAATAAAAACTTTGTCCATAGAGCCGTGCTTATATGCACATCAACAGACTATATTCAGTTACGTTAATAACCCACAGTTCAAAAGTACAGTTTCACAAAATTCATTACAGACAGGATCATCCAAAACAAGTCAACCTATGACAGACTATTTACATATTTACATAAAGTCCCTGTCGGCACGACAAAATATAATTACATAGCAAAAGGCAAGGGTAGGTCTCAAGAGTGAGACACAAAGCTGACTTCCTCAAAACTCGGATTCTTCCTAGCAGACTTCACTGGGGCTGGGTTTGGACTTCTCTTGGCTCACCTACAAACACATGAATGAGCGTGAGCGATAGCCCAGTGAATAATATCAAACATGACAGTTACATAACAATATGTAGAACAACATGCTCCAAACGGCCTTGGGCCCAATTCATACTTCTATTTAACGAATATATAACTATACCAAAAATTTAAATCAAGTAACTGTAGTTCTCAACATTCTGGCCTTTGGCCCACTCAGGTTTCCGTTCATGGCAAAACGGCCTTCGGCCCATTCACTTATGTCGAAACGGCCTTCGGCCCATTCATTTCTGTCCAAATGGCCTTCGGCCCGTTCATTCATGTCAAAATGGCCTTTGGCCCACTCTTTCATGTCGAAACGGCCTTTGGCCCACTCATTCATTCATGTCAAAACGACCTTTGGTCCATTCATTTACATCAAACGACCTTTGGTCTATTCATTTACATCAAACGACCTTTGGTCCATTCATTTACATCAAAACGACCTTCGGTCCATTCATTCTTATCAAAACGACCTTTGGTCCATTCATTCTTATCAGAACGACCTTTGGTCCATTCATTTATTCCTGTCAGACTTTTGCCCACAATCCCAATTAACAACTCATAAAGTTTATAAGGGAATAACAATTGGACATTGACAAGCTTTCAAATATTGATATTACTCACAGTGATCGGTTTGTGGATGCGCCCTGGAGCTTGACCCTACACATTTCATGAATACAAAAGGGTCACTAACAGTTCAATCCGTTCTTTAATTCACATATTCCTCTTTAGGCTTTATTTCTATCTCATTAACTTGTTTACAATGTTTAACATATGCCTAGAGTGCTTACGAGTGAAAGAGAACGGAAAACGAAACATAGAACGCATGAACAAAATTCCAGGAAACAGGGTCCCCGCTCGAGCGTAAACTTCTCCGCTCGAGCGGACCCTTAAGGCCTGCAAAAGTACTGGTTGTATGAAAGATGCGCTCGAGCGTGAAATAGAGCGCTCGAGCTGAAGGCCTGTCTACAAAACTCCACGCTCGAGCGTGAGGTGTCCCGCTTGAGCGGACATCCAACTCTGCAAAAATGCTGGGAGCATGATTTTCCCGCTCGAGCGGACCTCAAAAATCTGGGTTTCCCAGATCGTGTTCTTGAGCTCCAATTCGGTTTTCCATCTACATTTCTTGCATGCAATGGCTCAAATCACACACTTACACATGCTAACATGCTACTAATACAAGATTACAACATTAGGAAGCTCAATTTCATGATTTATCTACATGCATGTCCCAAGACATCTCAAACCCATCATCAACATGCTCAAATTCAGACATTCAAGACTTATACTCCCATGATTTGTACATGCATGTGGGAGATGCCCATCATTCTCAACTTAGATGGTACAAATGGTGATTACAACATGAGCTTTAACCAAAACTCTACATGAATCATGTGTTTCAAGCTCAAACATGCAAATTTCAAAATGATTTCTTACATGCATGAGTCCCAAGACTCCAAACTCAACAAAAATCAACTTATTACATGCTCTTGATCACAAACAACCCTTGAACTTGCAAGATCACAGTTTCAACTTATGAATTCAAGACCAAAAGCTTACCTAGAGGCTCAATCTTCCAACCTATAGCAATTTCTTGAGTTTGATCTTCCAATTCTTCACAATTTTGAGCCAAACACCCAACTCTCTTCTTTTCCCTCTCTCTAGCCGACTCCCCTCTCTCTTTCTTGCGTTTTTCAGCCAAGGAGAATAATAAAGAGGGTATTTGAGTGTATAGAGCCTCACTAAGTCATAATATAATAATATAGAGTAATTGGGTACTCATTTTACTAACTTAATCAACTTAATCTGGTCCAAATCAATTTTTCAATTAAATTTCGCCGTAGGCTCTAAAAATTATGCCAATCACTATGGCGTAATTAATTTCAGGTTCTGTGGCCGATAAGGCCCTCAATTAAATTTCCAAAGCTGATTATTCAAACAGATATTCCTACGGTGAACAGATAAAACTTCAAAATCACATATATTCACATGATGGCACATAAAATCATGGTAAACACATAATCATACTCAGTTTAAGGACCAATTGGCATATTACGGAACAGGGGTATTACAGGGGTCGCTATACTTACTGCTCTTTTTCTTATCTTAATTTTTCTTTTCTCTTACACATTCCTTTTCAAAAAGTGAGAATCATAGTATTTTGATCATTAAAGAAAGCAACGGATGAAGAAACAGTGGTGAAGAACTATCAAAAAAGTGAAATGGTGAGTTTTTTTTTTTTTTATTTGGTAGGTTTTTGTTTCTTTTTTTGGGCTGGTGTTCGACTTTCATTCGGTGGTTCAAAATTGAACAAAATAAAATAGTCCGGCATCACATTGCCGAACAAAAGATATAAGTCAGGTAACCAACTACCGAATAAAATATACATTTCTGGTAACCCCAAACCGAATTTTTTTAATTTGTTCGGCTCCTCATGACCATGTATTTTCAGTTTTATTTTATTTTTATATTTTTTTATTTCTTGCTTGGAAGGATTATACTTATACTCATTGTAACAACGCAAGTACTGCAATATTAGTGGACTCTAGTCATGAATTCATTACAGACGAGGTTTGTTAAGTTTTTTTTATGAATATGATTGTTTCTTATTTTTAATTTGTATTGAGTTTTATTAATGATTTGACGTATAAATGTATTTATTATCTTTAGATTTTTAGTAGTTGTGAATCATTAATTAAATGGGCTTCTGACGTTGGGAAGAAGACTGGATTTATAGCGATCCCGGGTTTACCCTTGTTGTACAGTGATCCGGACATGTGTCCGTGGATGTTGGTAGTTGTTTATTATCTTGTTTACATCCTTTTTACTTCGTATTTGAGTTATAGGATGTGTTGGGCAGGTTTGTTACAGGTTGGTTGAGTTTAGAAACCAAAACTAGTTGCCCAGATTTTGGCCTGTCCGCTCGAGCGGGGGTTTTGGCGCTCGAGTGGGAATTGCACCCATCCAGTATTTCCTGTGCAGTGTTGGACGCTCGAGCGTGGGGTTGGCCGCTCGAGCGAGGTTGTGTGAGTGCCGGTCGAGCGGGGAGTTGGAAGCTCGAGCGAAGACCTGGTTCTGTAAAAGTTCTGGGAGTGTGTATCCGCTGCTCGAGCGGGATTGTTGATGCTCGAGCGGGAGTCTGTGAGTGACGCTCGAGCGGGGTGTTTGACGCTCGAGCGGGGCGACTGGGTTTAAGTTCCGTGTTTTGACTTTTCAGATCACTTTTTCACTTTCTCTTCTCTCTCCTACTTTTCCAAAAACACCATTGTTGAGCCTCTCACTCTAGAACTCTACCTTCTCTCTAGGTTTTGATCTAGTAGGAGTGATTTGCTCATCTTTGGCCTTTACAAAAAAGTTGTTGATCGTCGAGGGCTACATTTTAATCTGAAAATTTCGGGATTTGGAGCACGTTGGGTTTTGTCATCTTCTCCTTTGGGGCTCCGAATTTGAGGTAGGGATATCCTACTCCTCTCTATGGATTTTGTCTTTAAATTTTAGTATTTTGAGACGTTGGGGTTGGTTTGGTAATTTTGTGAAAGTTTGGGGCTTTTGTGCTATTTTACAAAAGTTGGGGTTTTATTTGTAATAAACCTAGATGCATGTTTGGTATAGAGAAATGGAATAAATGTTGAGTCAATGATGAAAAAGGGACCTAAGGGTTGTAATGTTAATTATGGAAAATGACCTAATTACATTGGTTGATTAATTGGGATAATTAGTTGTGAGAAATGAGGAAATGAAATGAAATTGTCGAGATTGGGAATGTATGGGGTTAAAGGGTGTAGTTGAATTGTTTATCACACACCGAAATGAAATGTTGATTGAATATCCATTGTGCATTTATTTTCTGTTTAGAGATAACTGCTTTGGGCTATCGGTGCAGGATAGTCGTGATTGTTGTAGACAATGCATGATGATTAGGTAAACGGAAACTAATCAATGGAATGTGTCATGGAACCAATGTGTTTGTATACGTTATGTGTAGAGGAGGAGATGGGGGATGTACTCCGCGGTTTAGGGGAAGATGGGGGATGTACCTCTAAACCGGATAGTGTTGGGAGAAGATAGGGGATGAACTCCGTAGATACAGCTCATATGCTTGTCTAGAGAAGTGAAGATAGAGCACATATGCTTATCTGTGAATGTGGATAGTGTTGTTATACATATCTGTTGAGAGTGTGGATATAGCTTATATGCTTATCTGTGAATGTGGATATTGTTGTTATACATATCTGTTGAGAATGTGGATAGAGCTTATATGCCTATCTGTTGAAAAAGGGAAAATGAAAAGTAACTTGGACTCATAAGTCGTATGACATAAATATGTGATTTATGTGAATGTATCAGTATTGGCCATCTATCAATTGCTAATCTTTTAGTCATTGTTCATGGTTGGTTTAGTGTATTTCTACTGGGTTGTGGCTCACCCTATATGGGAATATCATTTTCAGGTACAGGTAGCATGCCACCTCCAAGGACATAGCTTGGGAGGCTAGAGGCGGACATACTTTTGTCGTTTTACTTTTTGATGTATTACATGTAAATTCAAGCCAAGGGCTTAATGTGTAAACGAGTTAGTACTCTTTTGTTGTAACCAAGTGTTAACTTGGAAAGCTGTAAGCCCATAGGGCATTTGCTTTTGTTGTTAACATGTAATACTTTTGTAATGAAACTCTGATGAATAAAAGAATGTGGTTAGTTCATATGTCAATGCATGTCTTATTTGATGGGTTTAATGTTATTATTTTTAGGGCGTTACAGGATTTGTCATTGTTATAAAGATATCAAATACGGGAAGCAATGGCAGAAAACCAAGACTTACACTTGCTTGTAAAAGAAGTGGTTACTATAGAGACAACATGAAGATCAAGGGGGAACGATTGAGATTGACAGGTTTTAAAAAGTGTGGATGTCTATTTCTATTAAGGGGAGAAAAATTACTTACAAATTACCAAGACGAATTGTGATAACATGTTTGGTTGATAGATGCAAACAATGACAGATTTTGTGGATACTTTATGGATATTTGTACACTTGTGGCATGTTTGATTGGGTGGATTAGAGCATGGGATTGGGATTACTAATCTGTGGGCCCAATTATCCTATGTTTGTTTTAACATTTTGGTTTAGGATTATTAATCCAATGGATAATTAATCCAACAAATTTGTAGGATTATTAGTAATGGGGTAGGGGTGGGATTATTAATCCAATGGATATTAATCCAATTGGATAATGAATACCACACTAATTTAATAGGATTATTAATACTTCACTATTAGTCTTATGAATCAAACATGACCTTGAAGTTTTTATGAATAATTTTATGGATACTTTTTATGTATGATTTTATGGATGCTTGTTTGATTTATGAATTTTTTTGTGGATGCTTCAAGGAAAAAGTAATCTTTCAATGTATAGCGACGGAGGCCTAGACAACTCTATCATAGTTTGGCAACATGACACTAGAGTAATGCCATTTGTATAATAATGTATCACAGAACAGGCACTTCACAAGTAGCCCAAATTAATTTCTTGTTATCATCTAATTGGACGGCAACATAATGTTGGGAAAAAAAATATTGTCTAGTAACATGGCACTGCAGTAATTCAAGGCACTGCAGTAATTCAAATTAATTAGCGTTGTATTACTGATCAGGCCCACCACAAATTAAAAAATCATTGTTTGGAAGAAAGTGGCTCTGTAAATGTATAGCAACAAAATGCTGGAGAGATCTATTTTTTCCGGCAACATAACACCGGAACAATGTAAATTGTTTAGCACTGTATTACCAAAATTAGTGGTGTAAAGAGATGAAATAGTTAATTTAAGGTTAGTTTTGGTAATATATTGGAGGTGTAATGAGAATTACATTTTTTTTTTGGTGGTGTAATGAGATGGAGGGTGTAAAAAGGTTAAATAGTGGTGTAAGTAGAATCACCCCAAAATAATCATTGGAGCTTCTATTTTTATTACAAAATTTGTTGACCAAAAAGGTCGATATTTACATATAAAAATATCATAAAAGTGCTGTGTGTGTCTATTCTGCAGCACCGCGTCTAAGACTTTCCAAAAGCTATTTCTGAATTGCATTGTTTCCTGAAAATTGATAAACAGCTATAAGCACATGGCAAAGTGAGAAATATTATGCCAAGAGTATAAGGGACACAAAATAACCATGGATAGTTATGTAACTAAAATATTTAAGATAACTTAGTCCGAACAAATAATCATTTAAGTAGCAAAACTGAGATTATGTAAATAAATAACCATAACCATGGTACCGAATAGAACAGAATAGAGGTTACAAGAGTGACAATCAGAACAGAGGTACGGATTCAAGAGGTGGCTCGTATGGATTATAGAGATGGCTCCCATAATAGTGTAGCACTTATCTCCGCACAGCACTTTTCTCCGCAAAGAACAGAGGTCAATCGATCCATGACAATAGAGGGCCACAAGGTGACCAAACAGAGGCCGATGGTTATTTAAGTCCCCCAAGGCATGGGACTCCCATGGTGGTACTTACAAAACATAATTGTATATAAGGTCATAGTCAAATATTCTTTTAAACTTAAACAAACATATCTATGAGTTTCATTTTAAACAAACAGAGTTCAGAAATTGATCCACGTAACTGAAATATTTATAAAACATAACTTGTATTAATATAACTAATAACATACAACTTGTATAAAATAAATTATGGTAAATCAAAACATACGTAAAATGTATTATGATAACTAAAGATATAATATAACTCACTTTAAAATTAATACCTCACTTTTACTTTTCGTCGTCGAAAGCTTTCCTTACTTTCTAATTCCCTTCCTCTCTTTTTATTTTGTTATTGTCTTTTGGTTGCCTTTATCATGAGCCAATCCTCCCCATTTATAGGGGAGACAACCGTGGGCAACAACCCATGGAAAGCCCCGAGTACCGACGCGTGTAACCTTTGTCAAATTCAATATTATCCTCTCTTTTTTTTCTTTTTCTTTTTTTTCTTTTACTTATCTACAGCAATTAGATTAATTCTAATTAATAAAATAATAACTCCTAATTATAAAATCAATTATTTAATTTTATTATTATTATCACTATCATTATCATAATTAATTAGATATTAATTAAATATTTAGAGTGTCACATTTTATTTTACGAAATATTTAATTAAACATTTAGAGTTTTTCTCATTTATAAATAATATAAAATATAAGGGACAATTTAAATTTTTAGGCTGTTACATTTCTTGAACCATCACTTTTAATAAAAAAAAAACATTTATTTATATTTGTTTTGGCAAAAGTCACTTTTTAACAATTTGAGCCAAAAAAAAAAAAAGCATTTTTATTTTAGTTTGTTTAATTGAGAATTGAGATTAAAAAAAAAAAAAAAAAAAAACAGGATTCACCAAGTTTTGCAAGTGCTAAAAAAATTTAGATAAATAATATGAAAAATGTTTGAGATTCATAAAAAAAAAAACTCGACAATTGTATCCATAATAATGTGATATCATATGTGTCAACTCTTAATTTGCTATACACTCAATGACATAAGACCCGACTCCCTTGTGACATCATTGTGGGTGAAAGCGTGAGTCTGCAGTATTGCTCGAATAATAAATTATCATGTGTAACACTCATTTTTGTATTATATAAGAAAATAGGTTTCACCAACCATCACTTTTAATAGAAAAATAATATTTATTTCTATTTGATTTTAGTAAAAGTCACTTCTTAACTATTTAAGCCAAAAAAAAAAACATTATTTTTTATTTTAATTTGTTAAATTGACAATTGAGAGGGAAAAAAAAAATTTAACAGAATCCACCATGTTTGGCAAGTATTAAAAAAAATATATTCATTTTTAAAATATTTTTGTCATTTGTTAAAAAAATATTAATTTAAAAATTTTATTTTTCAAGTCCATGTAGTTTAGAAGGATATAACAAAAATTTATAAAATTTAAAACCAAAAATGACAAAAAATAAAAATATAACTTTTTATAGCAATTAATAATTTGAACACGTGTATTTAATAACATATTATGAAATATTATTATAACACATGTGAATATTGATATCATTTTAATTGTAGTAACATAATTTAAAGAATAATTTAAATTTAAAATTTTATTTTATAATTTAATAAAGGATGCATAAATTAAGGATTGAATATTGATCTTATTCCAATTATGGTAACATAATTTAAGGTAGAATCTAAATTTAAGATTTTATTTTAAAAATATTAAATTAATTTATAAACCAATCATATTGTGACACATATTAAAAAAATTAAAAAAATGAGAAAAAATAATTGTAACTTTCAACTTTAATAAGATGACAATGTTCTACAATTATAATAAGGGGAATTTTTTTTAAGGTCCCTAATAATAGTAATTTAGAGGATAAAGGACACCGAAAAAAAGGGGTGATGCATCAAGTCCCTCAACTATATGGCGCGCATTTTTAATTATTTCATGGACGAAAATACCCTTCACAAATAAACATGGAAACTGAACTGGATTCTGACGACTGAGTTCCATTCCAAACATCCAACCATCTTCACAAGCAAGAGAACAGTAGAATTAGGATTTCAATATCATCTTCACCATCGACATTAGAGTTTCATTATCTTCTACAAAAATCTTTCCCATTCCTTCCTCACAAATTTCTTTGACCCCATTTTCACTGTTCATCGTCATCTCAGTTCATCTTCGTCACATTGCATCTTCATCTCAGGGCATATTAGTTCGTAATTAGCGTTTCATCCAAACTCTGGTAAGTTTTTCTACAATCCAACAAGTTTTTCTCTGGAAACACAGTTAATTGCATTTTATATTAACCTTCCATTAAATAGGGTTTCAATTTCGTAATAAAAAGCTACATGAATTTGAAAAAAGTTATTTCTCTGTGTTTTGAACTTATTCTTGAACATGTTTATGTGATTTTATCTATAAATTTCTCTGGCATTTGAATTTCTCTAGTATTTGCTTGATGTATGTTTCTTCTTTGAATTTTCTTTGGCATGTTTATTTTGAAAAAAGTTATTTCTTTGTTTTGATCTTATTCTTGAACATATTTATGTGATTTTATCTGTAAATTTCTCTGGCATTTGAATTTCTCTGGTATTTGCTTGATGTATGTTTCTTCTTTGAATTTTCTCTGACATGTTTATTTTGAAAAAAGTTACTTATTTGTTTTGATCTTATTCTTGAACATGTTTGTGTGATTTTGTCTGTAAATTTCTCTACTCTGTAAATTTCTCTGGAATGTCTATTTTTCTTCGGAATGTGTAATTTTCCCTAGAATGTCTATTTTTCTCTAGAATGCTATATTCTCTCTGGATGAATTTGACCTCACAAAACACAATGCACAGGGAATTTTCTCTGCTACTGGCAAATTTCTCTGGATGAATTTAACCTCACAAAACACAATGCGCACAGAATTTTCTCTGCTAGTGGCAAATTTCTCCGTGTTTTGATCTTATTCTTGAACATGTTTGTGTGATTTTGTCTGTAAATTTCTGTGCTCTATAAATTTCTCTGGAATGTCTATTTTTCTCTGGAATATGTAATTTTCTCAAGCATTTTCATTTTTTGTGCCTACTAAATTGATGTTTCTTTTTTAAATTCTCTTCGGCTATATTTTACATCTATATGTATTATTACTCTCTTGTATGTGTCCAAGTTTCTCTGGCAGTTATAATTTTCTCTAGCCATATCACTTTTCTCCCTTGTGTGTCTCTATCATATTTAATTTTCTCTGGTTGTGTATGTAAATTTCTCTGGTATTTTAATATTATGGACTGGAAATTTTCTTTGAAATGGAAATTTTCTCTGGGTGTAATTTTCTCTAACATTTAATTTTCAGTGTCTAATTTTCTTTGACATTTATAATTTTCCCTGGCCACCTTAGTTTTCTTCCTTATGTGTAATTTTCTCTGATATGTCCAATTTTCTCTAGCATGTTCAATTTTCTCTGGGATTTAATGTTGACATCTTTATGTTTTCATCATTGTCTAGAAATGGCAAAACGTAAAAGTAGCAAAACACTAGAAACACCGAGCAAGACACAGAAACTCTCTCAGTCTTCTTATGATCTAAGATCAAAAAGTAGCAAAACACCACAAACTCTTTGCCAAAACACCAAGTCCAAGGTGATGAAGCAACTAGCATCAAGATGAATACCCCAACTTCAAAAGACTCAAGCTCAAGGGGGGAAAAACCTGTTAAACTCCGAAGAAAGAGAGCTCGTTACAGCATTCAATACCGATCCAACCTCTCATCTGTTATCTCCTTTTTTCAAACACTTAAATTCAATTCAAACCAACTTGAAAAGCTTCAAAAGACCCCATTCTGGTATTTGATCCAAGCTCTAACAACTGGAAGGATGGATCCAAGGAAATCTAGGAAATCTAATGATGATGTAGTTGCAGTAATCCAACATTACAATGAAAAAATGAAAGCATTCACAGTTGGCAAACAGAACTTGACCTTTACAACCAATGACATGACCTTGATTTTTGGTTTGCAAGGAGGTAAAGGAGCCATGTCATTAAGATACTCTAAAAAACGAAAATATGCATTCGTAAGGAGAAGATTCCTAAAGGACAGAAGGCTCACTAGTTCTGTTCCTAACAATGCCTTGGTAAAAGTAATGAAAGGCAAGCAACCAACTGACTTGAAAGATGTAGCAATCATTGTTACCTTGTACTTGTGTCTCACCCTATTTTTTGCAACAAGTGGGAATTCAATAGGGTGGGTTTTTATAAGGTACGTGGAACCTCTTGAATCAATGAAGCAGTATGATTGGCCAGAAGCAATCATATCAACATTGATCGATTCTATCATAGCATTGCACAAAACTCCAAAAAAAAGTTACAGGGTGTATCATTGCATTGCTGGTAAGTATAATTTCCATTCAAATTTACAGTTATGATACTTACAATTTTTTAGCAAAATTTAATTACTTTAATTTCCATCACAGTATTGGCTATGTGAACATGCGAATATTATTGACTCGGAAGACAGTAACATAACTAACCTCCCAAGATGTGCCAAGTGGAATCTGCAAAGCTTGACCAAATAGCTTCAGAAGACACCAGTCCACTCTCTTGCACCTCGACAGGTTAGATTTCTATCGCCACTGAAATCTCAGTGAAATTCCAAAATTTCTCTAACCACTGGTTTGTTTCTCTCCTTGTGCCTTGATTGATTGAGATCAATTTTCTCTGAACTTTCAATTTAGGTTTCTTCTTTGATTACCACTGGTTTATTTCTGCCATTGTAATGAATTTTCTCTGCAATCCAAATTTCTCTGACCACAATTGTAACACATTAACTTATATGCCCTGATTGATTTTCTCTGATATTTGAATTATGTTAGTTGTTTCATAATTTTCTCTGACTTATAAAATTATTTGTCCTTGTGTGTAATTTTCTTTGGCCCATAACTCATGTGCCTTGACTGATTGAGATCAATTTTCTCTAAAATTTCAATTTATATTGCTTCTTTGATTAACATTGTTTATTTTTGCCCTTGTAATGAATTTTCTTTGGAATCCAAATTTCTCTGACCACAATTATAATGACATTATTTTATCTGTCTTGATTGATTTTCTCTGATATCTAAATTATGTTGCTTGTTTCATAATTTTCTCTGGTACATAAAATTAATAGTCCTTGTGTGTAATTTTCTCTAGCCCATAAAATTTTCTCTGAAATTTGTATCCCATTAGTATGATTTAGATGAATTTTATTTGGCCCATAACTTATGTGCCTTGACTGATTGAGATCAATTTTCTTTGAAATTTCAATTTATGTAGCTTTTTGATTACCACTGTTTCTTTCTGCCCTTGTAGTGAATTTTCTCTGGAATCCAAATTTCTCTGACACAATTATAGTAACATTAACTTATATGCACTGATTGATTTTCTCTGATATCTAAATTATGTTGCTTGTTTCATAATTTTCTTTGACTCATAAAATTATCTCCTTGTCTGTAATTTTCTCTGGCCCATACAATTTTCTCTGAAGTTTGTTTCCCATTAGTATGATTCAAATGAATTTTATCTGCCTTATTTGAATTTTTTCTCTCAGCGAATTTTGTAATATTTCTCTAATAAAAGAGCCTCCTGTTACAAATAGATAACAAGGTGCTAGTTAAAAACCCATCAAAGGAGTTTTGTCTTGGTAAAAAGAAGAAATAATCAAAAAAGACAATTCTTAAATTCAATGAGACATTAGAAGATTCATCTGAAGAAGAAGGAGAAGGTAACACAGGAGAACAAGAAGCCAGCAATGGAGAAAAAGATCAAGCAAGCAGTGCAGAAGCGGAAGCCAGAGAAGAAAGTGAAGAAGCAGAAGTAGAAGACAAAGACGAAAATGAACAGAAAGAAGAAGACAATGAAGAAGAAGATGAAGGTACTGAATCTAAAGAGAAAGAAGAAAACAATAAGGAAAGTGATGAAGAACATAATGAGCTGATAGGCCAACATCATATTAGCATTTGTGGCTCAACAATGCAACAGCCTCAAGACTCTAAGAAATTAAAGGATGCTCAAATTGCTGATCTACATCAAAGACGAAAGGCACTTTCAAAATTCAAAATAGAAAAAGAGAGAAATTGGAATGAATTAGTTGCAGAAAAGGACATTGCAATAAGAACCTTGACGTCACATAACTCAGAACTTCAAGAAAGAGACAGCACAAACCAAATGAAACTAAGGATGTTGGAGGTTCAACAACAAGATGATACAAAAACAATTCACCAGTTGAGGTATTCAATTTCAGAGCTTGTAACTGAAAATGCTAGATTGCATGAACAAATTCAAGAACTATCCGTCCAGCTAGCAACACAACCTTACCGAACACCAACACAAGTTCAACCCCAAGGTCAGTTAAAATCTTGAGCCATAAAAAGTATGTCCTTATGTCAACATAACTCAGAGAAATTTCAATTTATTACAGTTTTCTCTGTCAATGGTAATTTTCTTTAGAGGTTAAATTTCTCTGACCACATTAGTTTCTGCTGCTTATTTCTATTGATTTCTGCTGCTTATTTGATTTTCTCTGTTTATTTGCTTATTTGATTTTTGGGGCTTGTTTGATTTTCACTATGTATAGTTGGAATAAAAGTGGAACAACAACCAACAACCCAACAAAAACAAGTGTCACACAAAGAACAACCAAAACAAAAGACAAAAGTCTATGGTAACTAGAAAATATTGAATCAAATAAATTTACATATTGAAATATGATCTGTTACTTCAGAGAAATTTAACTTTTACTGATATTTTCACTGTCTACAGTGAAAAAAGATCCTACATCAATGATAAAGAATTTAAAGGCAAAAGAAAGGAAAGAAAAGCAGCAAGATCCAGAATTTCAATATCCCAATGTTGCGAAGGTGACTAGAGATTCAAAGCAAGCTGCAAAACAAACAAAGAAAACCACCAAAGACAAAGAAGTACTTGATGCCGACGAGTACGTCTTGCCTCAACCAACAAGCATAAGAAAATCTTGGATTTTTCCACAAACTCTACCGGTTTCAAAATTGGTAAAAGAACATGTAAAAGATATCTTGCAGCACATATCAAATGTGTCTAAACTCGAGTAAGTACAACAACTAAAATAAAAGAAAACAAATAACAATTTGCTAACTTATATTGCATTAACAACTACTAAATCCCTTCTTTGTCATCTTGTAGGGCTTTAATCTGGACAAGTGAGTTCAATCTCATTACCTTTGAAGATATTGGAAACCTAATAAAGGAAAAAGAAATTGCCAACAATGTAAGTCTTTCATCAAAATTTCTCTGCAATGTTCCATCAGCCTTTATAAACCCATGTTACAATTATAAATGATATTTTTCAGGTCATTGATGGCTATGGAGAGATCCTATTTGCTGACCAAAGGAGAAAAGGACAACAACCAACTTCATTTTTTTTTTCCACATGCATGAGCTTAGTATGTTACTATTGTTTTATTTGATTTTCTCTAGAATTTACTTACTACTTTCTCTTGTTAAGATATTTCTTGAAACCAGTTGTGTCGCTAGTCTTATTTTCTTTGGCAAGTTGTGTACATTTAAAATTTTTCTATGTGTATATTTCTTAAATTCCTGTCATTTTAACTTTCTCATAACCATTTTTTGATTTTCTCTTACCACAGAACTTCATCAAGATGACGGAAAATCAAACTTTTCGAGTCCCATTATTTGACAAGCATCTTGAAACAGCATGGAGGAACTACAGGTTCCTCCATTCCTAATAAATACCAAGGGCAATAAGAAGTCAACAGATGGAAATCACTAGACCTTGCTAGTCTTGGACAAACAAGACAATTTATGGAGGTTCTACAACTCACTAAGGCCAAGGAGGGATGATGCACAAAACAAATATATCAAAGATGCAAAACAATTGGTAATGAGTGCAAATTTCTCTGATCCATGATAATGTTTATGTGATGATAATTTTCATAGAATTCCATTGATTTGTGTGTAAATTTCTCTGTTATTTAAAAATTATTTTTTTCCAGCAAGATTATGTGGAGAATTTTTTGAAAGCTTGCCTTGAAAGAGAGGCATAATCACAACCCTCTTTCAAATTGATAGACTCACAAAACACAAATTATGACTTTGAATATGTCGACAATGCTCCACAACAAGACAGTGATTCATAAGTTTCATACAACATCTATAAATAAGATAATCTAATTTGAATGTTTCTTAAAACTAACTATACCTATAATTTCTATGCAGTGTGGATTGTGGCCTCTTTGTATGCTACATAATGAGACAATATAGTAACCATGAACCTATCAGCTCAAAATTGTCGACACAAGATGTAAGGTTGATGAGGGCAGAAATCATAGAGAGATTTGTGACCAAAGTTGGCCGGTCATGGACAGAACCAATTCAAATACCACCAGAAAAGAACCAAAAGTATAATAGTGAAAGCACATAAGTGAAAAGAAGACAATGCACACAATGTAATTAGAAATAACCCTTCAATTTGTTATTTCATACATTGAAGGAATGATGATGTTTGATATATATGTATATATCTTTTTTTGACTAATGTAAATTTCATAGCTATCAATGGTTAAATATATATATATTTTTATAATGCATGCTAAGTTGTGATT
Source organism: Camellia sinensis (assembly GCF_055761805.1). NCBI lineage: Eukaryota > Viridiplantae > Streptophyta > Magnoliopsida > Ericales > Theaceae > Camellia > Camellia sinensis. Next base: position 61,420,102 of record NC_138970.1, read on the forward strand.
GTCAACACAATCCACACAGAGAAATTGTTTGCAGAAATTTCTCTAGTATAATGTTATCAGAAACTCACAGAAAAATTTAACTCGTATCATGCCAAAAGGGTACCTATATGATCATGTAATCTGTGTTGGTACAAAACAATCATCAAATTCAAAAAACACAATGCGCATATTAATTTTCTTTGCTATTGAAAAATTTCTCTGGATGAATTTGACCTCACAAAACACAATGCATAGAAAATTTTCTCTGCTAGTGGTAAATTTCTCTGGATGAATTTGACTGGTATTATAAATACATTGCCTATAGTATGTTTCAACAAACACAATGCACACTGTAATTTTCAATGCTATTGGCAAATTTCTCTAGATGAATTTGATCTCATAAAACACAATGCACATTTCAACAAACACAATGCCCATAGTAAATTTCTCTTCTATTGGCAAATTTCTCTGGATGAATTTGACTGGTATGAAGTTACCAGAAATTTACAGAGAAATTTAACTCGTTTCCTGCAAAGAGGGTGCCTATATGATCATTTCATCTGTAATGCACTGTGTTGGTACAAAACAATCATCAAATTCAAAAAACACAATGCACACATTAATTTTCTCTACTACTGGCAAATTTCTCTGGATGAATTTGACCTCACAAAACACAATGCACAGAGAATTTTCTCTGCTAGTGGCAAATTTCTCTGGATGAATTTGACTGGTATTGTAAACACACTGCCTATAGTATGTATCAACAAACACAATGCACAAAGTAATTTTCTCTGTTGTTAACAAATTTGTCTGGATGAATTTGACCTCACAAAACACAATGCGCATTTCAACCAAAACAATGCCCATAGTAAATTTCTCTGCTTTTGGCAAATTTCTCTGAATGAATTTGACTGGTATTATAAAGGCACTCTCAAAGTATGTTTCTAAAAGCACAATACAAAAAGTAATTTTCACTGCTATTGGAAAATTTCTCTAGATGAATTTGATTGGTATAATTAAATGCACACTGTCCAAAAAATACATTTCACAAAACAAAATACACAAAGTAATCATCAAATGTATTATTCAATCAATAAAATGTATTATCCTCAACTATTTAACAAAGGTTCCTTGCATGTCATCTTATTATGGCCAATACGCTCACATCGACTACACTTGATCACTCTTTTAAACTCTCCAGTAGAAGCAATTTTGTTCTTCTTTGGCCTCCCAGTTGGTCTCTTACACAATGGAGGTAAAATCATAGCATCATCAATGTTGCACAGAGGTTTTTCAACAGTTAGAACTAGGCCAATCGAAAACGAGTATGCTTGATGATACATATCAGCATAAAAAAATGGTTCAACAAATGAATTCAAATTCTTTCCACTCCTAAAAATTGCAGCAACAACATGTTCATGGATACCCATTTATTTCCCATTTTCGACATGAACAAGTTCTCAACCCAAGATCAAAACTAACCGAAGGAAAACAATGCATTTCAAAGACATTATCAGATGATAAACTCATATTCCATGTCCTTCCATCCATGAAAGCCTTCTCCAATACACTTTCCATACGAGGACTGAGAACTTTGTTCCATTTACTAGAGAGCAGCCTCCTATCTGACCTCATATTCATGATTTGCAACCGTATCATGTCCACCAAATTTGTTATTGGCAAGTGCCGAGCTTCTCGTATCCATGAATTGAATGACTCAGCAACATTTGAATACATCTCACCATAACGTTTCCCCTCAAAATATGCATCACTCCAATTTTCATATGGTAAACTTCTCAAGAAAACACTCATAATGTCTCCTTCCTCACTTTTTAATTCATTTAACTTGAAATGGAATGATGCCTTTGTTGGCACATATGCACATTCTAAAAACTTGGACACAATCATCTCCCTAACTAAATTTGTGTTTCCACATGACAACCTATCACTCAAATTTCTCTTTAGATGTTTAAGACAAAATACATGAAAGCAATTAGGGAAAAACCTAGCAATTCCTTCCACAATATCACAATGTCGATCTGATATGAAACTTATCACCCTCTCCGATCCCAATACTTCACATAAATGTTTAAGGAACCAATACCAATTGTCTTTATTCCTAGCATCAACAATAGCAGAAGCTATAGAAAAAAACCTACAAAACAAATAGGAACAAGCATATTAGACATACACATGCAGAGAAAGTTAGAACAATAAACAACCAGAGAAATTTGACACTGCCAATATCCAAAGAAACTTCACACAGTGGCCAAATCTAGAGAAAATTCATACAATGACAACCTCCAGTGAAAATTCACACATTGGCAACATCCAGAGAAAATTCACACTACAGATAAAATCCACACAATGACAACATCCAGAGAAAATTTACACACCGACAAAAATCTAGGGAAAATTCACACAGTGGCCACAACCAAGGAAAATTCACACAATGGCCAACAACCAAAGAAAATTCACACAGTGACCACAACCAGAGAAAATTCAAAGTGTCAGAAAAAAATCACATTCACTCAATTTCCTACATGTATAGAAAATTCACATACTTAGATAAAATTAGATATATTTACAATTACCTTCATTTCTATCTTTCTTCATCGCAGCAAGCATAACCCCTTTGTATCGTCCTTTCAAAAATGTTCCATCAAGAAACAGCAATAACCGACAATATTTGAAACCAGCAATGCATGCATGAAAAGCCACAAATACTCTTTTGAAACGCTTGTTATCTTCAAAATCTAACTTAAAACGACTACTTGGATTGTTTTTCAACGCCTCATCAAAATACCACCGTAATTGATTGAATAACAAACAAAAATCCCCATATGTACTACATTTTGCTTTTTTAACCCCCAACCAACCACAGTTATAACTGATTGAGACCCTATACTTGTCTTTCATTTATTTGACAACATCCACTGGACGAGTTAAAGGTTTTGCACTTACCTCTTCAAGTATCAGCCCAGAAACTAAGCTGGAAGTCATCCTAGCATGTTTACTAGTACGAACCGCCACACCACACGTATGTTCATTGTTCAAAGTTCTTATGTAAAAGAACCCATTTGTTTTTTCAACTGAAGCATGTACACGCCATATACATCTCCTTGATTCCTTATATGCACATTTTGTCGTAACCCTCAGCGTGTCATTTTTAACATATCTAAACTGAAAACCAACCTCAATAGCATACTTGCATAAAACAGTACAGAACTCAACCACACCACCCTCAAACGTTTGTCCAACACTCGTAATATTATTTTGCCAACTAGCTGACAACAACACATTTTCTTAGCGAGAACAAAACTTAGAGAGTGAATTCCTTTCAATATCCACCAGCCTATCACATTCACCGTGCATAACATCTACCCAATTAGACCCCACTTCATCCTCTTGATTAGAAGTACTACACCTAATAACTGAAACATCAACTATATCAACACCATGTGCATAAACAACCCACAACATATTCAGAAAATCAATATTATTTCGAACCATACAATTCGGATAGCCCACAATAGAATATGAAATACACATCGTCTTAGGTTTCAAATTCTCCCATGTTTTACACAAAATGCCAACCAATTCCTCAAAATTCAGTTCACATGAAACATTAATGACAATAGTATCAGTCCCATATTTGCACGGCAACAACACTGCACTGTCCATCAAAACTGAAAGAAAAAATAAGAAAAATAATTTGTTTAATTTAAAAACACTTCACAAGAACAACATAAAAGTTCAAAGAAATTTCTAATAATTATAATTTTCTCTAGATTATAATAACAAGCTTGTAATTTTCTCTGGACTCAAATAAAAGTCCACAGACATTTACAAACTTATATTCACCTTCAAGATAACAAAAACAAAATCACAAAAAACTTAATGAATCCAGAGAGAATCACAGATAAATTTACTGCTAACTATTAAACACAATAATAGACAAAAATCACACAGAAGATTTGTTATGAAATTATAAGCTTCTCTGTATTTTCACTGAACTACAAGCTTACAATTTTCTCTGTGTAATTGTGCAATATTGCACTCATATCAATATCCAGAGAAATTTACAAACTTATATACACCTTCAAGATAGCAAAAAATACTGCATTGTCCATCTAAATTGAAAAAAAAAAAACACATAAAAAATTACTTTTGCTCAAAGAAACAAAAACTTATATTCACTTTGAACTACGAACTTATAATTTTCTCTCAACTATAAACTGAAAGTGAATAACAAACTTATAATTTTCTCTGAACTACAAATAAAAGTCCAAAGAAATTTAAGAACTTATATTCACTTTCAAGATCACAAAAACAAAAACACATTAACATCAAATTGACAAAAATGCTAACTATTCCACACAAACGCAGAGAAACTCATAAAGAAGATCTGTTATGCTCACAAAACATTCAATTGAGAAAAATAAGAAACAAAAAATAACAAACTTATAATAACATGTACATAACAAATTATAATTTTCTCTGTGATTTTCACTGGACTACAAATTTACAATTTTTTCTGTGATTTTCACTGAACTACAAACTTATAATTTTCTCTGAGATTCTATCTGCATTAAAAACTTCTAATAATTTTTCCATATGAACTTATAATTTTCTCTGTGATTTTCGTAGGATTATAATAACAAACTTACAATTTTCTCTAGACTATACCAACAAAAGTGTAGAAAAAAACACAGAACAAAAAATGATAAGAAATTTACACTTATCTCTGGTTTAAAGAAATTTCTTTGGTTTGAAAAAAATAGAGAACAAAACTTATCATTGATAAGCATGTTGATGAAAAACGGAGCACGAAAAATGAATTCTAAACATCAAAATCAACTCCATTGTCAACTCTCTTTGAAATTGATCAAAAAACAGAAAATGAAAAATGAATTCCAAAAATCAAAATCAACTCTATCAAGCTGGCCTCTCTCTAAAATTGATCAATAATAGAGAATGAAAAATCGACTCCAAAAATTATAAACAACTTCATTGAGTGTCACGACCCAAACCCGCCCCTATAGGTTTAGTATCGCAACCGGCTAGTAATCCTTGGATTACCAAAGGCCTCATGACAGATTAACATATAGGTAGGGGCTGCGGAAGCAAATATACAAAATAGACAAGGTCTAATGAGCTGTGATAACATACATGGGACAGAATAGCTTAAAACTTTAATAAAATGCGAGCGAGGTCAACACACATAATATATACACAATACACTTAGGTGTGCATGACAAAAATCTCACCCACAACTTAACAAACAAACATAGTCTAATATAGATTACAAAAACAGCCACAAAACCAAACTTCATCAGGAACCTTCTCGGGAGGCGCAAGGGTTGGCAGACAAAACTGAAACGTGGGCCGTCAACTCTAGCCCTGATCACGTACTGGCTCACCTACATACATAATATAAACAGTGAGCGGAAGCCCAGTGAATAATAACGGAGTAAAAGGGTTTTCATGAATGATGTTCTTACAGATTCAAATTCATAATCATGTTCAGATCATATACAGAAATCATAAGTCGTGCTTAATCATACGTGGTACATCCATTAGTGCTAACAGAGCAGATATAGAACATATGTAGAACATGTGGTGGTTATAAATAACTAGTTCCATAAAGGAACCTCCGGATCCGGGTAATAGAGAATAAACATGCTGAGCCCCATGATGGAGCCTCCGGTACGGGTAACAGAGAGCATACATATTAAGTTCCATAATGGAACCTCCGATACCGGGTAATAGCTAACATATATCACATGATGCTAAGAATGCCACGAATGCATGTTAGAAATTGGACAATCATTCATTGTACAGAACATAGCATTTCAGAAAACAGATCTTAATTCTTCATATAGAAAATAAATAAGCTGAATATAACTTTACTAAGTTATTACTCACAGTCGGCTTCGAGTGCAGACAGACAAAGTAGACTAATCAACGGTTTATGGCACGTGACCTACATAAACATTTAACAAACACACACTAGAAACACACACCCAAAACGTACATAACTTTATTTATTTCTAGTACGTTTCTAGCCTTTAACCTTAGGAATGCCTGGGATGGAATGAGGATGCAAAAATATACCAGAAAAGCATTTTCCAAAACTTACTGAAAACAGGGTTCACACTCGAGCGTGGCTTCCCTCGCTCGAGCGGACATACAAGAAGTGAAGGTTCGCTCAAGCCTGAATTCCATCACTCAAGCGGACTGTAAATTTTAACAAAAGTGCTGGATGCATGGATTTCACACTTGACGGACGCTCGACCTCCGCTCAAGCGTGAGTCTCAGATCTTTGCTCGAGCATGAATTCCCTCGCTCGAGCGGACTGCAAAACATAAGAACTTCTGGGTACATGCATTTCACGCTCGAGCGTGACTCACGTCACTCGAGCAGAAGTGCACGTACTCAGAGTGCTCGCTTGAGCGTGAACTTCCCCGCTCGAGCGTGGATCAAATTTTTGGAATTTCCAGATTTGATCTTCAAGTTCAAACTCAAACATTAAAGCATCAAACTTCATTTTTCTGGGCCAAAACTTGAGAAAACACTTAGAAACTTATAAAACAACATGTTTAAAGGATCATTTCAAGAAATCATGGCCCAATGACATACCAATTGTACACAATTCAACTTTGAAACTCAAGAATAACCCAAGAACATGGCATGCATGCAATTCTTTGAACCAAAGCTTCTCAAAACATGATCAAGTGTTACCAAACAACATGAAACTCATTGTTTTCCCAAAATTAAAGCGAATACAAGACATGCATGAGGGAATTCTTGGAAATCAACTTCAAAATGCTATGAAAACATGCATGTATGTATGATATGATCCATGTTCTTTCATTTTTTTTGCTCATCCTAAATTACTCAACTTAATCCTCGTGAATTAATGTTTTAACATCACAATTACACAATCTAGATGTTGAATTCATACATCAACCTCACAATGATGCCCTAGTTGGTGAATTCTCTAGCAATCCCCCAAGACTTCAAGCTTGATCTCAATTCTCACTCTCTACACCTCTCTCTCTCTCTCTCTCTCTCTCTCTCTCTCTTACGTGTGTGCAATGAAGGCTCAAAGATGTAACCATAATAGATGAAAAGAGAATAGTGGGTTTATAAAAAAAAATGGTGCCTACCTAATTAAGTCATAGGCAACTAAGTGGGATTAAATTAATGTTATTTAATTGTTCCGAAGCGAATTTCAATTAAACCTACCATAAAATCCTATAAATTCCAATTAACACATAATTCAGATTAATTTTTGTATCGGATGCCGATAAGGCCTTCAATTCGCAAATCGAAACTAAGACACAAACAGATCTTCCTATGCAAAACAGATATAAACACAGATAATGCAACACACATATGCAAATTAACTCAAAATTCCTCCTTGATTACTGTTAGGCATAATTAATCATGGATTAATGTTAATCATGGGTCGGGGTTGTTACACTGAGCTAGCCTCTCTTTTAAATTAATCAAAACTAAAAACAAAAACCTAATACAAAAATACACTTGAAAAACTAATATGAAATCGGAATCCTTACATAAAATTCAAAACAAAAATCGAAATCCATGTGGAATCTCCATCGAAAACATACCTGATTCAACTCCATTGAAAAACCTACACGATCAACACACTGTAACACTTGTACGATCGTAGCAATCTCTATCGTCAAATCCACTGTAACACTTGCAAAATCCTTATGAAATCTTCACTGCGAAGTCAGTTTCCAAAATCTCCACCATAAAGTCAACAATAGAATATTCAGTTTGCCAAAATCTAAACAAACTTATGTTATAAATAAGGGTAAATTAGGTATTTTATAACATAAAATAAGGTTGAGGGACCTTAGCTATCAAAACATATTATTGTGGACCTCTTCTCCTATCAAAAGTTAGGCAGGGATCCTAGACCAATTTTTCCTTATAATAATATATAGATATAGATATAGATATAAATTATTTAAATAGATTGGCCAATAGGTAAATTGAAAAATCAACAATTTTATGATAGAATTTTGAAACTCCCATAAATCTTCTCATTAGAAACCCTCTTTTCCTTAATACAGATATACTAGCGTATGCCTGTGCCTGAAGGCACGGTGTAAATAATGTTGGGATTAGAATATAATCATTATCCCAACACTATTTAATCAATTATGAATTTAATACAATTGTAAGCCCAACCCTTCAGTCTATTTTGAAACTGTTATTTCCTAATGTATACTCTTCAAAATCAATCAAACAATAAGTCATTGAAAAAGAAAACTCTCTTTTAAAAAAATCATCTCTTCTATCATTACAATTTGTTTCTCCTCAAATTTTGATTGCAAAATCAATAAAATATTGTGATCTATTGACAAACTCTCTCTCACCTGCTTTCTCTATCTATAATTACATTTTGATATCAACAAAACAGAACACATGAAGCATTTGACCCCCTTGGGATCACTCAGTATACCCTTATTACCAAAAAGAAATGACAATCTCTGACTTAAGAAACCCTCCTTTCTATTTACATTACATTAACAAAACAATTCACACCTTAATTAAAAAAAATAAAAAATAAATAAACCTCTATCTCCTACAATGTAAAAAACAGCTGAAACAGAGAGTGAGCCATTGAAGGATTCAAAATAAATAAAAGATGGCACAATATAGTAGATTAAATAAAACGAACCTGAGAGGTTAAATTGGGAAAAGGCATAGTGGTGTAATGCAATGCCAAATGGTAGAGTCGCACTTCTTAGATTTGTGACGACCACCGATTCTCCCCAAAGTGTAACTGATGATCTCTTGGTTGAGTTGAATTTAAACAACCATAAAAGATGCTTGTTACGTCACAAACAAACCCAGCCAAAAAAAAAAATAACCATTAGCCATACAACAGCCGAGTTCGAAGGAGGAGAGGAGAGAATGTTGAAATTACCTTGCGAGTGCGAGTTCGACCGAATACAACAACGACCGAAGGAAATTGAAAACCAGAAACCAAACAAATATACTTGCAAGTTCCAATATCTACTGGTCAGTTATCACATCAATTTCAATCTACAACATGTTTTTGTAAATTTCAAATCTTAGGCACAAAAGCTTAATTTAAAAATTCATGGACAACATTGAAAAATTCTCTCTCTCTTGCTTTGAGGGATGAGGTTGTATACGTGAAATTGAGGAATTAAGAAGAGTTTACAATTCATGACATAACTAATAAAATTAAAAGAATGTACAAAATTTGATATGAGCAAAGAGTAATCTAAAATTAGGCCTTTGGATTAAACAGTCTGAGAGTAATCTAGCATATGACTGTGCCTAAAGGCACGGTGTAAATAATATTGGGATTATAATATAATTGTAATCCCAACACTATTTAATAAATTATCAACGGTGGTGCTACATGCACCAATTACAATTATCAATTATCAATTTAATATAATTGTAATCCCAACCCCTTTGTCTTATTATATAGATTATCAATTTAATATAAAAACACTTTGATGAGGCAAATAAACCCTTATGTCAAACTAATAAATAGATAAATACCATTGTATATGAGGCAATATGCAAAAACACTTTGATGAACACTATGATACTGTTTTTTGCACATAAATTGCTTTATACTGACAACATAAATACTTCACTAAAACAGTGAATAGAACTCACTTGAGAACATGGGATGCCATCAGCAACTCAGGCTCTCCACCTCATACATAAGGTTGTCGAATTCGTGCCACATATGCATCAAAATCTCCTTCAATAAACCTAAAACCCATGAAGAGAATGAATAAACACTTCTATTCCAATTTAACCATGTGCAATAACACTACTTATACACTTATTAGAAAGCTCACTATTCGGTCTCTTTCCGCCTCGTTAAGAGTTCATCCACAACCTAAAAATCACAATCTGTTGAAAGAAGACACTAAACAAATGAGAAAATTTGCTGGTAATGGTATTTAAAACCTACCTGAGCTTTTAGAACATCAGCTAGTTCTCTCTGATGATTCTCATCAGGAGCAGCTTCTTCATTTCCCAAGCAAGCCACATGAGCTACTGCTCTAAATAGGCATTGACCGTCAATTGTCACCCCTGTTTTACAAATCAAATTTTAGAATCTACTTCCACTTCAACAACAATTTAAAACTATGTGCATAAAATGAAGTTAGGATAATATCAAAAGAGCAATTTTTGTTTCTTAAAATGATACTTTTTCTATAAATCAGAAAGAAATTACATATATGAACATCTCCCAATGTGGAAGAGAAGAGTCTAACCCTGACCTCCTCTACTGAGGAACAATGTAACATATGGTAATACACACCCAAAGACCATGCCTCAGAAATTTTTTTACCAAACACTCACATATAAATCCAAGTGCATAGGAAAAATTCACAAAATTAGATACAAATGTGAGACAAAAGGTGGGTCTCCGTCCCATTTTGAGACATTCTGTGAAAATCATCTGTATTAATGGTGTTCATGGTAGAATTGTATATCTATATGGCTCGTTTGGAGGCGATTGAACCCGCTATGCCGCTTAGCCACAAACATCATTCAAAAAAAATTTGAAACCAAAACAATCAAATCAAAATCAAACCCAAAACCCAAACTCCATAGATATATCTATATATGTACATATATATCTGTACGGGAAAGAAATAAATCTTCTCGTATAATTCTGTTGATCAAGTCTGCGCTCTTCCAAACGTCGTCGCTTTACTCCCTGAAAACACAAACGTGAGCTAGCCGGCGGGTGTGTGCCGGAAACCTCTCCGATGCCTAAGTCAGCAAAATAGACAAGTAGACAAAAGCTCTGTGTATTCAAGAATCAAAGTTGTGTTACCTCTCCATAGGTGATGTTTGCGAGCTTTTATAGGTTCCGTGTGGCACAATCCAAGTAGGACTCTTACTCCTCCATGTAGAGTCCTCCTAGGATTCATACTCCTGAAAGATAATGCTTATCCTTCAACACCCCCCTCACTGTTTAAACCAAGTGAGATGGTTTTACCATGGTCGGACTCCAATGTGGCCGAGGTACGCATGGCTATGCTTAGCTGTAGAACAGACCGAACTATCCTTAGTTCGGCTCGTCCTTTTACTGCCCTTACCTCAGTTCCTCCTGTACAAACCGTGGTAAGTCTAAACTGAGCTAACTTTTAGCAAGGTTCAGACCAAGCTAACCATACTGTGCCATAACCGGTATAAGTTTTTAGTATGGTGACCAAGCTAACCTCTTTGGGACCAGAGTAACTTTAAGCCTCTTCAAGACCGGAGTAACTTTAAGCCTCTTCAAGACCGGAGTAACTTTATGCCCTTTTTACTCAGCCCTTCGCACTGAGGCCCATAATGGCCCAGCTCGACCCAATTTTCATATAAATTACCCTCTCAATTGCCCCTTAATTCCATCTGTAAAGCATGATAGGGATTACCTGTCCCCAGCCGAGCTAAAAAAGTTTCAGCCTTTTTAGCCGAACTAAACCCCATACCGAGCTTAGCTTGTCCGGTCAAAACGTCCCTTCAATCACAGCAACTGAATCGATTCTCATTTCCAATGACACGTGGCACGCTCTGATTGGCTAAAGGCAGCTATCACGCCGCCCTCGTACCTCGCGTAATTTGAACAGTTCCCGCATTTGTCCTTTGCATCAAAACAAAAACTCTTTATTTGGATCAAACACTGTACTATTCACTTCCTCTTCTCTCCCTCTCGTTCCTGAGCTTCTGAGCTTGCTGAGTTCTTTGATCTGCATTCGAAAAAGCTTCGTGGTTTTGCTGCCGTTGCTCTCATCTTCTCTTGTCCTTGTAAGCTACTCAAACCTGCCTTGCTTTCCTTGTTTTTCGCATTTGTTTAATCCACAGCTTTAGGTTTGTGTTTTTGTGAAACACTTTCTTTCTACTTGATTTGTATATTTCTAGAAAAACTTAGCAATAGAACACTCGAATACATGTAATATCCTGTAGAACACTGGTTTTCGATCCAAAATCATGATGCAACCGGACTAGAAAGTTGTTTGTAGTTAATGCTGAATTAGGCAGACTATCCAACCGAACTAATACTTCATGCTATCCCATTAGTCTCAACAAGCCAAAGTACAATATTCTTCTTAACCGAGCTAATGAACCGGACCAGGGCTGTACAATAGTGTACTGGGAATCCTTAATTTCGACCAAGCTATGTCTCGGGGCTAAACCAGCATTCTTAGTTTTTAGACCGAACTAAGAAAGCTGCCTCTAGAAGCTCAACCGGTCTAACAAAACCTTCTTTTTAACCGAGATATCGAACCGCTAGGTCTATATAGTAGTGTACTTGAAAGTCTTGTCCATGACCGAGTTATAACTTGGGGCTAAACCAGCATTCTTAGTTCAAACCGAACTGAGGACGCTGCCCCTAGAGGCTCAACCGGGCTAACAAATCCTTGCGCAAACCGAGATAATGAATCCCTTGCGCAAATCGAGATAGCAAATGCCTTTGAACATACCGAACTACTGAGTACCTTGCCTAAACCGGGATAACAAAGCGCTCTGCACAAACCGAGCTAAGACACGTAACGTTTCACATAGCCGGGCTAGGACTTGATATATCTTGCCTTTATTTCTTTTTAGCACGGTCCAACGGTCTGTGCTTAACACCTTTGTTCTCTTTTTTTTCACTTTTGCAGACTTAGGTTGCCCAGGCACTCCTTTGAGCGCTCAACAGAGCTACTCAGCATAAATCTTCGACCGATCTAACACTCGGCTTTAATTTATTTATAACTTAAGACATAAATGGGGAAGTATAGATTCTTAGTAGAGACACCTAGTGGTTTGGCCGAATTCTGAAGGGAGTACAACATCCCTGACGATGTCCACCTCACCTTAGCCAAGCAAGATATTACTCCATGGGGGAACCAAGGTTTTGTACCCTTCACCCTTCTGTCCATAGTAGAAACCGGACTAAGATTCCCTGTCCAACCCTTGCTTTGTGAATTCCTTAGGCAAACCAGAATATGCCCAACCCAACTTTCCACAAACTCATACCGTATAATAAATGGTATAGCCGAACTAAACCGTCGTGCTGGCATTAACCTCAGTCTAGCCGAGATCTTCCTTCAATACTCCATAGGCTCGAAAGAAGATGGCTGGGTTTATTATCTTAGAATACGTCGCCGCCGAGAGAAAATAATAAAGGACACACCGGATAAAGACTTGAACGACGATGACTTCTTCTGGGTATCTGGAAATTTTGAAGATCACCAAGCCTAGATCCCTGGCCGTAATATAAATTGGAAGAAAGGAACCCCCGGTATAATTACTTCGGTTTCTTTGACTGCTTCTCTTTTATTTCGGTTTCCTATTTTTGAACCGAACTAACAGTTGTCTTCTTTATGCAGATTCAGCCCACCTTAAGTCATTATACAGTTACCCTAACCTAGACACACTTCGCGTCGCACTACGATACCCTGAAAGAAGTTAGGCCAAGCTTCTGGATTTTGAGCCAACATACCGATATAGCAGTCGACGCAAAGCCAGAGTAACGGACTTTTTTCTAGAAGACGCCCCTGAACCGGACCCCACTTTGCCCCAGATCAATCTTGTCCCTTTGACTGCCGAACAAGAGATGGCCAAAAGGAACAGAGTAAGGGCCCTTCTCACCGAAATAAACCGAGCCGAGGTACCACCACCGAACCAAATTCAGGAAACCGTAGGGGCCTTCCCATCTCAACAACCCTCTTCATCACGCCCAAGCAAGCGCGTCCGGACTACCAAAACCGAGCAACGCCTTGCTGATGAAGATAAAGTCAGTCTTCCACCAAGCCCTCTACCAAGTCTGCAACCGGAGTGTACCGACCGAGCTAGCTCCTCCAAATGGTCTCCAAGAATGACTTTCCAAAACCGTGCTATTTGTGATACTGACTCTGTGCTGGCTGACAAAGACCATATGCTGGCCTTCAACCTGGCTAAGAGCGTATGTCTACCCCCTGACATGGAGCATCACAAGCATTCGACCGAGCTCAAGGCCATCCGGTCGGCAACAAAATCAATGATCCTGGTCAGTAGCTCCTCTTGTCTCTCTAATTTTTCCAACTTTCTATTCGGTTTTGTCATTAGTTTCTTTGTATTCTTTTTCAGGCCATGCAAAAGAGTCAAATTGCGCACAAGCGTGTGTTGGAGCTTCGTAAAACGGCAAGGCAAGCCATGGCCGAAGTTAAAGCAAAAACCACCGAACTAAATGAATCCAAATAGAAGACAGCCGAGCTAGAGGCCGAGGTAGCTCGTCTGACCGGACTAGTTACCTCGGCTAATGCTGACAAACAGAAGGCACTGATCATGATGAAGGACAAGTACCTTCGCGAGCTAGTCAAGCATGGAGGAAAGAAAAATGCAGAGATTGCCGAGCTAACTAAGAAGGTGAATGATGCAAATGCTGAAGGCTTCAAGAAGGGGGAGGCCCTCTACATGCAACAATGTGAGGCCGTTAAAGATCTTTTCTTTAAATGCGGTTGGAGGGCAGCCGTGGTGCAGCTCGGTTGTGAACCTGAGACCAAGGTCTACAATCCTCCTCAGTACTTCATACCGAGCTCACTGGCGGAGTACGCTGCATCCGTTCAATAACAGTTTCTACAAGGTTCAGATGATGATGGAGACATCGAGACCAATAATACCCCAGTCGTCGATGATCAAGCCAACGATCAATCAGCTCGGTTGGAGCCAACGGTTGAAGACCTGATGACTGAAACCGTGCTTCCAATAGACACCGAGCTCCCAAACGAGACCGATCTACCATCTGAAACCGGTCTTCGTGTTGACATTAATGCTGATCTTGATGATCTGTTCAACTGATTCTGTACTTTCTTTTTTTTTTGGAAACAAATTGTAACTGGGCTGAGGCCCCACCCTTTGTACTTGCTTTGAATTTTCAATGAAGTCTGCTTTTTTTATTCAACTCTTATTTCGGTTGATCTTCTTGCTTGTACTTTTTGTTGCCGAGATACTTTTATCCCGGTCATATCATTTTAACTATAAGCATACCTACCAACCATTCTTTAGCCGAGATCCCTACCTCGGCTGAAGAATACTTAAAAGTTGGTTTAATCCAGCCAACCACTCTCTAGCCGATGTCCTTTCTTCGGCTAAAGAGTACCAAGAGTTGGTTTAATCCAGCCAACTACTCTTTAGCCGATGTCCTTACTTTGGCTAAAGAGTACCAAGAGTTGGTTTAATCCAGCCAACCACTCTTAGCCGATGTCCTTACTTCGGCTAAAGAGTACCAAGAGTTGGTTTAATCCAGCCAACCACTCTTTAGCTGATGTCCTTACTTCAGCTAAAGAGTACCAAGGGTTGGTTTAATCCAGCCAACCACTCTTTAGCCGATGTCCTTACTTCGGCTAAAGAGTATTAAGAGTTGGTTTAATCCAGCCAACCACTCTTTAGCCGATGTCCTTACTTCGGCTAAAGAGTACCAAGAGTTTGTTTAATCCAGCCAACCACTCTTTAGCCGATGTCCTTACTTCGGCTAAAGAGTATTAAGAGTTGGTTTAATCTAGCCAACCTCTAAATTGGTTATTCCAGCCAACTTAGAATAAAGTGTTTGGTTATTCCGACCAAACGTCCTGCAGCCTGGATCCTTATCTTGGGCTTAGGAGGGGTGTTGGTTTTTCCAGCCAACCTCTAAATTGGTTTTTCCAGCCAATCTAAAGTAAAGTGTTTGGTTATTTCGACCAAACGTCCTGCAGCCTGGATCCTTATCCTGGGCTTAGGAGGGTACATAGTTGGTTATTCCGGCAACCCTTGCTGTTGATGTCCCTAACTCACTAATACAATCTCTTACAGAGGGAAATAATTATACTGAAAAGAAGCTACTTATTTTATTGAGAAAGGAAAAAATTACACATACTTAAAAGAAAAAGCTAAAAATAAAATAACTTGAGATTGGCAGTATTTCATGGCTTGGGAATTGCCTGGCCGTCCTCATCTTCTAAGTGATATGCCCCTTTGCCTGCTAATCCAACCACTTTGTAAGGTCCTTCCCAATTGGGCCCTAACTTGCCATTCCCCGGAACTGTGGTGTTTCCCATCACTTTGCACAGCACCCAATCTCCGATCTTGAATTGCCTTGGATGTACTATTTTGTTGTATTTCCTAGATAACTCTTGTTGGTATGAGGTGATGTGAACCAGTGCTCTTTCTCTTCTTTCTTCCACAAGGTCGAGTTTCAATGCTATGGCTTCGCTATTTAAGTCTGGATCAAAGTTTTCGCTTCGAATTGTGGGGAGGCCAACTTCTAGTGGGATTACTGCTTCCATGCCATAAGCTAAGGAGAATGGTGTTTCTCCTGTTGATCGTCGAGGTGTGGTGCGGTAAGCCCATAAAACATGAGGAAGTTCCTCAGCCTATTTGCCTTTTGCTTTTTCTAGCCTTTTCTTTAGTCCATCCAAGATGACCTTGTTTGATGTTTCCGCCTGACCGTTGGCTTGGGGATATGCTGGTGTAGAATTGTAGAACTCTATCTTGTATTCTTCGCAAAAGCCTCTAAAGATTCTGCCATCAAACTGAGTGCTGTTGTCTGATATTAGGGCTTTAGGTATGCCGAACCGAGTGATGATATTCTGCCAAATGAACTTCTTCACATCTTTTTCCTTGATTGATGCTAATGCTTCTGCCTCCACCCACTTTGTGAAGTAGTCTGTTGCTGCGAGAAAGAACTTCCTGTTTCCGGATGCTGTTGGAAGTGGTCCTACTATGTCAAAGCCCCACATTGCGAAGGGCCATGTGCTGGTCAATGGTAGGAGCTCTCTAGCTGGCTGATGTATTTGGTGTGCGAACTTCTGACATTTCTCGTACTTCTTTACATCATTCTCCGAGTCTGCTTGCATATAAGGCCACCAGTATCCTTGCGAAATGGCTCTGTAAGCTAACGATCTTCCTCCTTGGTGGCTTCCACACACCCCTTCGTGTATTTCGAACAAGAATGCTTCCACTTTGCTGGGGTGAACACATTTTAGATAAGGTCCTGAGAATGATTTTTTGTACAATGCCATAGAAGGGGAGAGCCAAAATCGCTGCGACTTTGCTCTTATTTTGTTGGCTTCCTTCTTTTCTTCCGGTAAGACGCCGTCTTTTAAGAACAGTATGATGGGATCCATCCATGAGGGGCCTAGTTCGGCGCAACATACCTCTTCTGCTTCGGGGTCTTCAATGCTTGGTCTTGGTAGGTAGTCAATTAGTAGTGGATGATGGATGGATGTATCTGCCATTGACGCAAAGCCTGCTAGTTCGTCTGCTTTGCTATTTTCCTCTCTGCCAATCTGTTCTATCCTTACTACTTCAAATTTCTTGATCTCTATTCTGACCAATTCTTGGTACTTGGCCATCCTGTCATCTTTTGCTTCGTAGTCGTCAGAAATTTGGTTTACCACTAGCTGTGAGTCGCTGTAGACCATTGGTTCGGTGGCACTCATGTAGAATGCTGATTTGAGTCCTGCAAGAAGTGCTTCATACTCCGCTTCGTTGTTTGATGCGGGGAAGCCAAGGTTGATTGCTTGCTCCACAACCAGGCCGTCTGGTGAGATGAGGACTATGCCAAGTCCTGCACCATGCCGATTGGATGCTCCGTCCACAAAGAGCTTCCACATCTCTCCCACGAACAATTTCCAGCAAGTGGAGGGATCAGATGATGCCGTGGGGTCAAGAATGTTGCTGGTGTTTTCTTCAAAGTCCATGCTTGCTGTCTGCCCCATGTTATCTGATTGAACCAAGTCTTTATTTGTTGGTGAGTCTTGGCTTGGTGTAGTATGGTTCGCTTCTGCCTTGCTCTCTTTACCTTGGTCTGCCTTGGGGTTTGACTGAATATTCTGCGCCTGGGGTTGTGCTATTCTGGCGTCAACTTCCATCCCTAGTTTGGTTGTGTTAGTCAGGTCGACTGGGCAGATATGATGACTTCCTAGGGTAAATTCTGCGACAAAGTCTGCTAAAGCTTGGGCCTTTATCGCAGTTCTGGGTTGGAACTTGATGTCGAATTGTCCCAACTCTACTGCCCACTTCAAGATTCGCCCAGAAAAGTTCGCCCTCTCAAACAAAGCTTTTAATGGGAAAGCGGTGAGGACGACTATGGAGTGGGCATGAAAGTAGTGCGACAACTTCCTTGAGGCCATCATTAAGGCCAAGGCCAGTTTTTCCAGTGGCAAGTACCTCGTTTCGGCGCCCAGCAATGTCTTGCTGACATAATAGATAGGCAGATGTTGGATTCCTTCCACACGGACCAATACTGCGCTAATTGCGTGCTGAGAGACTACCAGGTACAAGAAGAGTTCTTCTCCAAGTATTGGGGTGACAAGCAGTGGTGGAGAAGACATGTATTCTTTCAAGTTTTCCAGTGCGTGGTCGCATTCTTCGTCCCACTCGAACTTGGCCTTTAATGCTTGAAAAAATGGTCGTAGTCTATCTGACGACCGGCTAATGAATCTGTTGAGTGCAGCTGCCATGTCGGTGAGATGCTGTACTTCTTTTACTGAGTTAGGCCTCTTCAGATCCTGAATAGCTTTGATCTAGGAGGGGTCTACCTCTATACCCCGGTTGGTTACCAGGAAGCCCAGGAATTTGCCAGATCCTACACCGAACACGCACTTAGATGCATTAAGGCGCAACTTGTGTTTCTTCAGAATCTGGAACATCTCACCTAGGTCCCTTAGATGGTCATTCTTGTCCTTGCTCTTGACCACCATGTTGTCGATGTAAGCTTCCATTGTTTTGCCTAACAATGGTTTAAACATCTTGGTGACCATCCGTTGGAATGTTGCCCCTGCATTCTTTAGGCCAAAAGGCATGACCTTGTAGCAATACAGTCCTCTTGGAGTTGTAAAGGACGTGACCTCCTGGTCTAGTTCGTACATGGCGATCTGATGGTAACCTCTGTATGCATCAAGAAAGCTAAGTCGGTTGTGCCCCACCGTTAGGTCTACCAATTGATCTATCCGTGGTAGGGGGAAGCTGTCCTTTGGGCATGCTTTGTTAACTGTCTTGTAGTCGACGCAGACATGCCATTTGCCATTCTTTTTTGGTACCACGGCTGTGTTGGAAATCCATCTGGGGTAATGTACCTCTCTGATTGCTCCTGCCTCCAGTAGGTTTCCCACTTCTTCTGCCACTATTTCGGCGTGGTGGAGTGCCGATCTGCGAGTGCGCTGAATGATTGGTCTGGCGGATGGGTGGACATTGAGTTGGTGACAGATGAAGTTTGGATCAATGCCTGGCATGTCGTAGGGTGTCCAGGCGAACACTTCGATGTTAGAGGTCAAGAATTCTATAGCGATCCCGGGTTTACCCTTGTTATACCGTGATCCGGACATGTGTCCGTGGATGTTGGTAGTTGTTTATTATCTTGTTTGCATCCTTTTTACTTAGTATTTGAGTTATAGGATGTGTTGGGCGGATTTGTTACAGGTTGGTTGAGTTTAGAAACCAAAACTAGTTGCCCAGATTTTTTGGCCTGTACGCTCGAGCGGGGATGTTGGCGCTCGAGCGGAGATTACACCCTTTCAGTATTTTCCTGTGCAGCGTTGTACGCTCGAGCGTAGGGTTGGGAGCTCGAGCGGAGGTCTGGTTCTGCAAAAGTGCTGAGCAAGTGCATTCTGCGCTCGAGCGGGAGGTCGGCCGCTCGAGCGTAAGTCTGTGAGTGGCCGCTCGAGCGGGGTGTTTTACGCTCGAGCGGGAGACTGGGTTAAAGTCCCGAATTTGTGCCTTTTCAAATCACTTTTTGCTTTCTCTTCTCTCTCTTACTTTTCCAAAAAGCCATTTTCAGAGCTTCTCACTCTAAATCGGCCCTTCTCTCTTAGATTTGATCTAGTAAGGATCGTTTACTCGCCTTTTGTCTTCACAAAAGTTGTGTTGATCGTCGAGAGCTTCCTTTTGATCTGAAAATTTCGAGGTTTGGAGCATTTTGGTTTTGGTCTTCATCTCCTCTGGGGCTCCGAATTTGAGGTAGGGATATCCTACTCCTCTCTATGGGTCTTGTCTTTAAATTTCGGTATTTTGAGATGTTGGGCTTGGTTTGGTAACTTTGTGAAAGTTTGGGGCTTTTGTGTAATTTTACAAAAGTTGGGGTTTTATTCATAATAAACCTAGATGCATGTTTGGCATGGAAAATGGAATTAATGTTGAATCATTGATGAAAATGGGACCTAAGGGTTGAAATGTTAATTATGGGGATTGACCTAATTACATTGTTTAATTAATTGGGATAATTAATTGAGAGGAATGAAGGAATGAAATGTTGATTGAATATCCATTGTGCATTTATTTTCTGTTTAGAAATAACTGCTTTGGGCTATCGGTGGAGGATAGTCGTGATTGTTGTAGACAATGCTTGATGATTAAGTAAACTGAAACTAATCAATGAAATGTGTCATGGAACTTGACGGTTGATAGAATACATTAATTGTGTGTATTGTGTGATTGTATATAGAACCAATGTGTTTATATACGTTATGTGTAGAGGAGGAGATAGGGGATGTACTCCGCGGTTTAGGGGAAGATAGGGGATGTACCTCTAAACCGGATAGGTATTGGGAGGAGATAGGGGATGAACTCCGTAGACAGAGCTCATATGCTTGTCTAGAGAAGTGAAGATAGAGCTCATATGCTTATCTGTTGTAGAATGTGGATACAGCTTGTATGCTTATCTGTGGATATTGTTGATATACATATCTGTTGTAGAATGTGGATACAGCTTGTATGCTTATCTGTGGATATTGTTGATATACATATCTGTTGTAGAATGTGGATACAGCTTGTATGCTTATCTGTGGATATTGATGATATACATATCTGTTGAGAATGTGGATATAGCTTTTATGCTTATCTGAATGTGAGACATAGTTTTTATA
This sequence comes from Camellia sinensis, assembly GCF_055761805.1. Taxonomy (NCBI): domain Eukaryota; kingdom Viridiplantae; phylum Streptophyta; class Magnoliopsida; order Ericales; family Theaceae; genus Camellia; species Camellia sinensis. The sequence goes on from NC_138970.1 coordinate 61,440,978, forward strand.
CATATCTGTGGAAATGATAATAGAGCTAGCATGCTTATCAGTTGAAAAGGGGAAAAATGAAAGTAAACGGGACTTGTAAGTCGTCGACATAAATATGTAATTTATGTGATTGTATCAGTGTTGACCAACTATCAATTGCTAATGTTTTAGTCATTGTCCATGGTTGGTTTAGTGTATTTCTACTGGGCTGTGGCTCACCCTATATGGGAATATCATTTTCAGGTACAGGAAGCATGCCACCTCCAAGGACATAGCTGGGAGGCTAGAGGCGGACATGTTTTGTTGTTTTACTTTTGATGTATTACATGTAACTTCAAGCCAAGGGCTTAATGTGTATCGAGTTAGTACTCTTTGTTGTAACCAAGTGTTAACTTGGAAAGCTGTAAGCCCGTAGGGCATTTTGTTATGATGTTAACATGTAATACTTATGTAATGAGACGCTAATGGATAATAGAAGGTGGATTTGTTTATACGTCAACGCATGTCTTATTTGTTGGGTTTAATGTTATTATTTTGAGGGCGTTACAACTTGGTATCAAAGCGTACCGGGTTCGAATACTTTGGGTACGTGGGAAGTGATTAGGATCACAATGGGTTTGTCTCGCTTGATAGAGACGTAGATGTAGTACCATATGCTATGTGTTTATTTGATAACATGCTTATGTGACTATGTGGGTATGGGATTTAATTTCTAGGATGTTGATTGGATCCTTGAGTTTCTGGGAGTCTTGTTGGAAAAGCACTTGATCAACGCTGTTTCTAATCGGAACTCTAGTAACGTCTCGGGACTATCATTATCCGGAAATGAAATTCGTAAGTGCTTATGTGTTTATGTGCTTATGTGGAGTGAATTACAGTTGTCCATGCATTAGGACGTGAGTGTTTAGTTTTGGCACATTTGTGAATGTGCTAATGTTCTGTGTTACCCTTATTAGGATGTCAGGACGAGGAAGAGGTGCTAGGCGTGGTAGGCCTGCGAGGCAGGAAGCACCGTTACCGGGGGAGATTCCGGCAGTGCAGGAGGGAGTTGGCCAGGCCAATGTGGCCGAGCCAGTGGGTCAGCAGGCCATGGGTGCCTTGGCTAGAGAGATAGCAGGAGCACTGGGTATTCTTAGAGCTGGGAATCAGGCCGCTGAGGCAGGGCCTTCTTTCTTGAAGAGGGAGTTCTTCCGGTGTAATCCGGATGAGTTTATTGGGGATCCGAAAGAGCCACTAAAGGCTGATGAGTGGCTAGAGCAAATGAGTAAAACGTTCGAGATGCTTGGCATTGAGGACGGAGCACTGAAAGTGACCTTAGCATCCTTCCAACTGAAGGGAGATGCGGGTCAATGGTGGAAGTACGAGAAGGCTCGTGTTGGTGGTACTTGGGAGGCGTTTGTAAATGCTTTCCAGGAGAGGTTTTTATCGGCAGTAGCTAGGGAGAAGCTGAGGGATCAGTTTAGCCGGCTTAATCAGCAGGGCTTGTCAGTGGCCGAGTTTGAGGCTACTTTTACCAGTCTGTCCAGGTTTGCACCGGAACTGGTGGCGTCTGAGGAACGCCGTTGCTATGAGTTCGAGCGGAAGCTGAGGCGGGGCCTCAAGCTGAGAGTTGGTGGGTCTTATATCCGAGAGTATAGACACCTAGTGGACGCTGCAGCTCATATGGAGCTTATGATGCAGGAGGAGGATGAGGGGCAGAGAGGCTCCAAGAGGAGTCAGGATGGTCAGGGTGATGGCAGGAGGCAGAGGGGTTCTAACCCTCAGCAGTCGCAGGGTAGTGTTGCTAGATCGACCTTTCCAGTGCCGAGTGCAGGCTCCGGGAGAGGTGGTCAGGGGGATTTTACCTGTTACAAGTGTGGCCAACTGGGTCACAAGGTTTCTGTTTGCCCGCAGAAGGGTGGGAGTCAGAAAGCTGCTTCTTCTTCAGCTAGACCGCCGAGTCAGAGTTTGGGCAGGGGGCAGCTCTTGACTTGTTATCAGTGTGGACAACCTGGGCACATGAAGAGGTTTTGCCCACAGTTGAGTGCCACTTCAGGAGCGTCTGGTTCTAGGCAGACGCAGGGTTTTCAGCCAGCTCAGTCTGTGCAGGCCTCGAGGGCCAATCCGGGAGCTTCGTCATCCCAGTCTGTGCAGCAGTCTTTTGCTCCGAGAGGTGAGCAGGTAGACCAGGGGCCTACGGGGCGCGTGTATGCTGTTACCGTGCAGGATTTAGTACCAGCTCCATCAGTAGTGAGAGGTACTTTTCTGTTTTGCAACTCGGTTGCTAATGTGTTGATAGACACGGGTGCATCTCATTCTTTTGTATCTGCTGCATTTGCATCTGTTTTGGAATTGGAGTTAGCACAGTTAGCATCTCCTATTTGTGTGGTATCTCCTTTGGGTGGTGAGTTGATCCTGAAACAGGGTGTTAGAGGATGTGATATAGAGGTCGCCGACTATAGGCTTCCTTTTCCGTTTGTTGTCATGCCCATGAAGGGTTTTGATGTTATTTTGGGTATGGACTGGTTATCGTCATACCGTGCTGTTATTGATTGCTACCGCCAGAGGGTTACATTGTGTACCTTGAGCGGGGAGTGGTTCCATTTCTTGGGAGACCGGGTTGGTAGTGTTTTGCCACCGGGGTATGATTCGCGAGGGCGAAGTGAGCTTAGTGGTTTACTTGCTAGCTTTGAGAGTAGCGAGTGTGTTGAGACTCGGATTGTGTTGCCGAGGGTGGTTTGTGAGTATTCGGATGTTTTTCCCGAAGAACTTGAGAGTTTGCCACCTCACCGGGAGATAGAATTCTCTATTGATTTAGTGCCGGGTACGGCGCCGATTTCTATGGCACCTTACCGTTTTGCTCCAGCAGAGTTGGTTGAGTTGAAAGTTCAGCTCCAGGAATTGCTAGATAAGGGCTTTGTTCGCCCTAGCGTTTCACCGTGGGGAGCGCCGGCCCTCTTTGTTAAAAAGAAAGATGGTGCCTTGAGATTGTGTATTGACTATCGGAAGTTGAATCGGGCTACGGTTAAGAATAAGTACCCTATGCCCCGTATAGATGATTTGTTTGACCAGTTGAAGGGTTCCCGTTGTTTCTCTAAGATAGACTTGAGATCGGGTTACCACCAGTTGAGGGTCAGGGATGAGGATATTCCGAAAACGGCATTCCGTACGCGGTATGGCCATTATGAGTTTCTGGTGATGCCATTTGGGCTTACCAATGCACCGGCAGTTTTTATGGACTTGATGAACCGGATTTTCCGGGAGTTCTTAGACCGATTTGTGGTTGTCTTCGTGGACGATATTCTTATCTATTCGTCTTCTGAGGAGGAGCACGAGGCACACTTGAGAGTGGTGCTTGAGTTACTTAGAGCCCATAGGCTGTATGCCAAGTTTGGGAAGTGTGAGTTCTGGCTGGGGGAAGTCAAATTCTTAGGCCACGTGGTATCCGGGGAAGGGGTGTCTGTGGATACATCCAAGGTTGAGGCAGTGCAAGATTGGGCACAGCCTAAGAGTGTGTTTGAGATCCGCAGTTTTCTGGGATTAGCTGGGTATTACCGTCGGTTTGTGAAAGATTTCTCCAGGTTAGCGTCACCGTTGACTAGACTGACTCGGAAGGGAGTCAAGTTTGTGTGGAGTGAGACTTGTGAAAGGTCATTCCAAGAGTTGAAAGTTAGATTGACCACCGCTCCGGTGTTGATTATTCCGGAGAGAGGGTTGGGTTATGCGGTTTATTGTGATGCCTCACGAGAGGGTTTGGGTTGTGTGTTGATGCAAGAGGGGAAAGTGGTAGCTTATGGCTCACGTCAGTTGAAAATACACGAGAAGAATTACCCCACACACGACCTAGAATTACCAGTTGTGATCTTTGCCTTGAAAATCTGGAGGCACTACCTTTATGGTGAGAGGTTCGAGGTATTCTCGGATCACAAGAGTTTGAAGTATCTGTTTACACAGAGAGACTTGAATTTGAGGCAGAGGAGGTGGATGGAGTTCATCGAAGACTATGATTTTGAATTACATTATCATCCGGGGAAGGCCAATGTTGTGGCCGATGCCCTTAGTAGGAAATCCATTAGTGATGTTGCTAGTATAGCCATCCGGGAATGGGAGATGTTGGAAGCACTTGGCGAGTTTGATTTGCTACTGGGCGAATCTGTCGAGGCTGCGGCCTTGTTTTCTGTTGTTGCGCAGCCTACACTTGTGATTAGAGTGTTAGAGGCACAGAGAGGTGACCTTGAGGTAGAATCCCTCCGAGAGAAGATCTCCAGTGGGAAAGTTGAGAAGGGTTTGACGGTGTATCCCGACCTGAGTGTGAGATACCAAGACCGTTTGTTTGTACCGGAGTCTTGCCGAGAGGAAGTACTCCGAGAGTTTCACCATTCGCGCCTTGCGGTGCATCCGGGAGGTACTAAGATGTATCAGGATTTGGGTCGCCAGTTTTGGTGGCGGGGTATGAAGAGAGATGTGGCTGTTTTCGTATCGAAGTGCCTTACTTGCCAGCAAGTGAAGGCCGAGCATCAGAGGCCAGCGGGTTTGTTGCAACCCTTGCCTATTGCCGAGTGGAAGTGGGAGCATATCACTATGGACTTCGTTGTAGGTCTTCCGAGGACTCAGCGGGGTAGTGATGCTATTTGGGTGGTTGTAGACCGGTTGACTAAGTCGGCGCATTTCATTCCTATGCGCGTGAGAGATTCGGTGGATCATCTCGCCGATTTGTATGTTCGGGACGTAATGAGATTGCACGGGGTCCCAGTGACGATTGTCTCAGATAGAGACCCTCGTTTTACTGCTAGGTTGTGGCAGAGTTTGCAGAGTGCCTTGGGCACTAAGTTGACCTTTAGTACGGCCTATCATCCTCAGACTGATGGACAGTCCGAGCGTACTATTCAGATCCTCGAGGATATGCTTCGGGGTTGTGTCCTGGACTTCAGTGGGACGTGGGAGAGGCACTTACCCTTGGTAGAGTTTGCCTACAACAACAGTTTTCAGTCTAGCATCGGTATGGCACCGTTTGAGGCCTTGTATGGCCGACCGTGTAGGTCTCCAGTTTGTTGGGCCGAGGTGGGTGATGCACCTTTGTTGGGTCCGGAGTTGGTTAGGGAGACGACGGAGAAAGTTGAGCTTATCCGTAGGAGGCTTGTTACAGCCCAGAGTCGGCAGAAATCTTATGCTGACCGTAGGAGGAGGCCTTTGGCGTTTGAGGTAGGTGATCATGTCTTTCTGAAAATATCACCTAGGCGAGGCCTGATGAGGTTTGGGAAGAGTGGGAAATTATCCCCTCGGTTTATTGGTCCTTTTGAGATCCTTGAGAAGATAGGTGAGGTTGCTTATCGGTTAGCCTTACCGCCGCAGTTGTCCGGAGTGCATGACGTGTTTCATGTGAGTATGCTTCGGAAGTATGAGCCAGATCCATCACATGTGCTGGATTGGAGCGATTTAGAGGTAGATGAAGATGCCTCGTATGAGGAGAGACCGGTTCGGGTCTTGGATAGGCGGGATCAGGTCCTGCGTGGCAAGACCATTCCTTTGGTGAAAGTCTTGTGGAAACATCACGGAGTGGAGGAAGCCACTTGGGAACGTGAGTTGGAAGTCCGTGAGAAATATCCGGACTTGTTTGTTGATGTGTGATCTTGTATTTAAATTTTACATTATGTTGAACTTAAGAGCTTTTATATATGTCTTAAGTTGTAAAACATTGAGAATGTTTTGATTATTGGAAGCATGTTTTGGAACTTGCCTCATAGGGTAGTTGGATGTAACACTATATATGTTGAATATATTGTTGACATTGGAAAGTTAGTGCATAATGTTGGTGCATGTTAATAATACATATGTTGTTTACACATTGTGATATGTCTCTAGATAAAGGGATGGGATGACCGGTAATGGGTCGAATTGTTGAATGTTAAAATGTAACATTGTTTAAAATGGAGGAAAACTTGTTTTTTGAAAACTTGTGTTTAATTTCGGGGACGAAATTCTTTAAGGGGGGGAGGTTATAGCGATCCCGGGTTTACCCTTGTTATACCGTGATCCGGACATGTGTCCGTGGATGTTGGTAGTTGTTTATTATCTTGTTTGCATCCTTTTTACTTAGTATTTGAGTTATAGGATGTGTTGGGCGGATTTGTTACAGGTTGGTTGAGTTTAGAAACCAAAACTAGTTGCCCAGATTTTTTGGCCTGTACGCTCGAGCGGGGATGTTGGCGCTCGAGCGGAGATTACACCCTTTCAGTATTTTCCTGTGCAGCGTTGTACGCTCGAGCGTAGGGTTGGGAGCTCGAGCGGAGGTCTGGTTCTGCAAAAGTGCTGAGCGAGTGCATTCTGCGCTCGAGCGGGAGGTCGGCCGCTCGAGCGTAAGTCTGTGAGTGGCCGCTCGAGCGGGGTGTTTTACGCTCGAGCGGGAGACTGGGTTAAAGTCCCGAATTTGTGCCTTTTCAAATCACTTTTTGCTTTCTCTTCTCTCTCTTACTTTTCCAAAAAGCCATTTTCAGAGCTTCTCACTCTAAATCGGCCCTTCTCTCTTAGATTTGATCTAGTAAGGATCGTTTACTCGCCTTTTGTCTTCACAAAAGTTGTGTTGATCGTCGAGAGCTTCCTTTTGATCTGAAAATTTCGAGGTTTGGAGCATTTTGGTTTTGGTCTTCATCTCCTCTGGGGCTCCGAATTTGAGGTAGGGATATCCTACTCCTCTCTATGGGTCTTGTCTTTAAATTTCGGTATTTTGAGATGTTGGGCTTGGTTTGGTAACTTTGTGAAAGTTTGGGGCTTTTGTGTAATTTTACAAAAGTTGGGGTTTTATTCATAATAAACCTAGATGCATGTTTGGCATGGAAAATGGAATTAATGTTGAATCATTGATGAAAATGGGACCTAAGGGTTGAAATGTTAATTATGGGGATTGACCTAATTACATTGTTTAATTAATTGGGATAATTAATTGAGAGGAATGAAGGAATGAAATGTTGATTGAATATCCATTGTGCATTTATTTTCTGTTTAGAAATAACTGCTTTGGGCTATCGGTGGAGGATAGTCGTGATTGTTGTAGACAATGCTTGATGATTAAGTAAACTGAAACTAATCAATGAAATGTGTCATGGAACTTGACGGTTGATAGAATACATTAATTGTGTGTATTGTGTGATTGTATATAGAACCAATGTGTTTATATACGTTATGTGTAGAGGAGGAGATAGGGGATGTACTCCGCGGTTTAGGGGAAGATAGGGGATGTACCTCTAAACCGGATAGGTATTGGGAGGAGATAGGGGATGAACTCCGTAGACAGAGCTCATATGCTTGTCTAGAGAAGTGAAGATAGAGCTCATATGCTTATCTGTTGTAGAATGTGGATACAGCTTGTATGCTTATCTGTGGATATTGTTGATATACATATCTGTTGTAGAATGTGGATACAGCTTGTATGCTTATCTGTGGATATTGTTGATATACATATCTGTTGTAGAATGTGGATACAGCTTGTATGCTTATCTGTGGATATTGATGATATACATATCTGTTGAGAATGTGGATATAGCTTTTATGCTTATCTGAATGTGAGACATAGTTTTTATACATATCTGTGGAAATGATAATAGAGCTAGCATGCTTATCAGTTGAAAAGGGGAAAAATGAAAGTAAACGGGACTTGTAAGTCGTCGACATAAATATGTAATTTATGTGATTGTATCAGTGTTGACCAACTATCAATTGCTAATGTTTTAGTCATTGTCCATGGTTGGTTTAGTGTATTTCTACTGGGCTGTGGCTCACCCTATATGGGAATATCATTTTCAGGTACAGGAAGCATGCCACCTCCAAGGACATAGCTGGGAGGCTAGAGGCGGACATGTTTTGTTGTTTTACTTTTGATGTATTACATGTAACTTCAAGCCAAGGGCTTAATGTGTATCGAGTTAGTACTCTTTGTTGTAACCAAGTGTTAACTTGGAAAGCTGTAAGCCCGTAGGGCATTTTGTTATGATGTTAACATGTAATACTTATGTAATGAGACGCTAATGGATAATAGAAGGTGGATTTGTTTATACGTCAACGCATGTCTTATTTGTTGGGTTTAATGTTATTATTTTGAGGGCGTTACAAATTCCAAGACCTCCAATCTCTCAGTGCTGGACAACGACGAACCGAGCAAAAAGAACTTATCCGGGTTCTTTTCATCTATTCTTTTCTCTACCAAGTCTTCCACCACTTTTTGATCAGCTGTTTTGCCGACATCTGCGAACAGTCCATTGCTCTCAAGTTCTTCCATCGAATAAACATATCCCTTGGCGGCGCGGCTGCCATTAACCGTGACGAAGCACTGCTTGGACATAATTTGGTCTCCAAAGACCTCTTCAATTATCCCAGCTTCGTTGGGGAATCGCATTACTTGATGGTAGGATGAAGCTACCGCTCGTATGGCATGCAGCCATGTTCTTCCCAAGATTATGTTGTAAGTGGAGGGGACCTTTAATACCCAAAATCCCACTTGTTTTGTCATGCTTCCTGCCTTGACTGGAAGGATAATCTTGCCAACTGGCCACTCTGGCCTTGAGTTGAATCCGATCAGGGGGGACACAGCTGGTGCCAAGTCTTTGTCCTTCAATTTCAATTGTTTGAAGGTGTCGTAGTACATTATCTCACACGAGCTACCTTGGTCTATCAGAATTCGTTTGACGTCGTAGTCCTTGATGCGGAGGGTGACGACCAGTGCATCGTTGTGAGGGAAATATATTCTTTCCAAGTCTTTGTCTAAAAAGACATGACGTTCTTGGCATCTGTTCTCCCCTTTTTGATGGTAGGTTGGGCACTTAGTACCTCCCTTAAGTGCTCAGCCTTCTTGATCGACCCTCTGAGCTCGCATACACGCTCAGGTTCGAATACTCCATGTATCACATTAATTACTCCTTGAGGTGGGGCGTCAATTGGCATTCCATTGGGGTTATTGTGGTCCTAGGGAGCTGGTTGCATCCCTCCTTCAATGTATTTATTCAGGTGACCAGCTGCCACCAACTCCTCCAGGTGCTGTCTCAATGGCATGCAATTTTCAGTACGGTGCCCCTTTTCTTTGTGGAAGGTGCATCGTGATCTTTCGTCGTAGTCTTTCTGTGCTTCTCCTAGCTTAGCTGGCCATCTGACGAAAGGTTCATCGCGTATTTCACTCAGAATCTGATAGATCGGTTTCTTGAATACCATGGTTATGGCAGTGCGGACTCTCAGCCATCTTTTATCCTTGTCCTCACCGTTGTCTCGCATGTCTCGTCCGTTTTTGTTCGGACGTTCTACCGTGTTGACCTTTGTCGCGGTCTTTTTATCTGGTACTGCGGTTGTGCCAGATTTTGTTTTGGCACGGGCGCCGTCCTCTTCCACCCTGATGTGCTGATGCACTCTTTCCATCAAGGCCTCCATGGTGAGGGGTGGTGTCATGGTGATTAAGTCCCTTAGTCTGTTCCCGACTGGAAGGCCTCTTTTGTACTGTGCAATAGCGAGATTGGTGGGGCAGTCCCCAATCTGATTGAATGTCTCCCAGTAGCGACTATTGTAGGATCTTAATGTCTCCTTTTCGCCCATGTCGATGGAGAGTAGTTGGTCAATCTCCACCGGGGTTTTGGTGTTTGTTCTGAACCTTGTGACGAACGCCTCCACCAATTGCGCCCAGGAGGCTATGCTGCCTTCTGGAAGTTTTTCGAACCAAGTCAAGCCTAGATCGCCAAGGCTTGACGGGAAGAGGATGCACATTAAAGCCTCGTTTCGTCGATACACCGCCATAACCTGGCAGAAGTGGCTTAGGTGAATGTAGGGGTCCGTCTTCCCCTCGTACGTAGTGAATTTGGGCTGAAGGAAGCCTGAAGGTAGGGGCGCGTTTTCAATTGCCGGAACGAACGGTGAGGTCTGCAGCCTCGCTAATGCTTTGTCCGTTGGTTCGTAGGCAGGGCGTGGTAATGGCATTCCAACCTCGACGCTTCCATGCGTCCTAGGAGCCAACCGCTGAAGGGCAGATACCCTGTGAGGGTTGCGCACCCTAGTATCCTCCTTCTATCGTGCGTTTTCTTCCAGCATGGTCTGCAAGTCGGATGACCTGGGCAACTCCGTTTGCCTAGATGATGTCTGGTGCGAGTGCGAGGGTCGGTAGGTACTTCCCTCAGTGTAAGACCTTAATGATCTCGTTCTCTCAGACCTGGAGTAACGAGTTCTGGAGGTTCTGGACTGAGTATCACCTGTCTTGAGGCTTCTACTCTCTGCTTGTGATGGTGTGGAATGCCTTCCACGATCTTCTGAGCGGCGGGGGGCGTCTTGTTTTTGCTCCCCTCTCCTGTCGCCACTCCTTTTCCCTTCATCTGGCGTTTCATAATCTCCATGTCCGCCGCCATCCGTCGTATTAATTCGTCCTGCTCCTTTACACGGTCCTCCAAAACTTGAGGATCAATCCTTCGCTTTTGTCTGTCAGGACTTTGTGAATGAGAGTGACAGGGGCTGTTAGTTCGCCTCCTCCCCCTTGCATCCCTCCTGGGATTTTGTCGTTGTGGCTCCAAGTCCGCCATGGGAGGGATAGAAGATAGGCCTTCGTGCCTTGCACCCCCCTCTGGTGTTTGTCCGTCGATGGCGGACTGCGGCAAATCTTCGTTGTGCGCCATTATTTTTAAAGAGGAAAAGCTTGATCAAGAGGTTTTGTTCTAGTCTGAAATTCCCATAGATGGCGCCAATTGTACGGGAAAGAAATAAATCTTCTCGTATAATCCTGTTGATCAAGTCTGCGCTCCTCCAAACGTCGTTGCTTTACTCCCTGAAAATACAAACGTGAGCTAGCCGGCGGGTGTGTGCCGGAAACCTCTCCGATGCCTAAGTCAGCAAAATAGACAAGTAGACAAAAGCTCTGTGTATTCAGGAATCAAAGTTGTGTTACCTCTCCATAGGTGATGTTTGCGAGCTTTTATAGGTTCCGTGTGGCACAATCCAAGTAGGACTCTTACTCCTCCATGTAGAGTCCTCCTAGGATTCATACTCCTGAAAGATAATGCTTATCCTTCAACACCCCCTCACTGTTTAAACCAAGTGAGATGGTTTTACCATGGTCGGACTCCAATGTGGCCGAGGTACGCATGGCTATGCTTAGCTGTAGAACAGACCGAGCTATCCTTAGTTCGGCTCGTCCTTTTACTGCCCTTACCTCAGTTTCTCCTGTACAAACCGTGGTAAGTCTAAACCGAGCTAACTTTTAGCAAGGTTCAGACCGAGTTAACCATACTGCGCCATAACCGATATAAGTTTTTAGTATGGTGACCAAGCTAACCTCCTTGGGACCGGAGTAACTTTAAGCCTCTTCAAGACCGGAGCAACTTTATGCCCTTTTTACTCAGCCCTTCGCACTGAGGCCCATAATGGCCCAGCTCGACCCAATTTTCATATAAATTACCCTCTCAATATCTATATAATAGAGAGAGAGAGAGAGAGAGAGAGAGAGAGAGAGAGAGAGAGAGATTACCTCTGTCAATTGGATCGGCTGATTTCTTTTCAGCAGCGAGATCTGAATCTTCTGTTACAAATCCAAAAAACTTAATTAGTTGTGGAAAGAGTTATATAATATGATAATCCAATCCACAAAACACACATACAGAGAGAGAGAGAGAGAAAGAAAGATTTTACTTTCGAGTATGGCAAGGGTTTTGGAGAGAGAGAGCTTCTCGTCTGGGATTGGGAACTTTTCTCATATGGTGCGGCCGTCGGATTAGCTTCCGATTCAACTTTCTTGTTTGTTGGGAATCATTGGTCACTGGGGACTCTGCTACTGCTACTCTTTCTCTTTCGCCTGTCGTTGAGGAGGAAGAGGGTGGATGAGATCGTTCTGTTAAAGCAGAAGAACAAAGAGTGAGAGAGAGATAAGAGGGACAGTGGCGAGAGAGAGAGAGAACGTGTAGAGAGAGAGAGAGTTGTAGAGACGTGTTGGGGCAGACGTGGAAGAGAGAGAGCAGAGAGGGTTTGAGCGGGAATCAAATTGATCTGCACCCTTAATATATTTTTAGGATTGATCTCAGCCATTCAAAAGAAATGTATTTATGAACCATTTTATATATTTTCAAAATCTGTTTTGCATTATTATATAGATATGATATTATTGTTTGGTTTAATTTTTAGAATATATTTTCTTGAAATATTTTTATAAAATTTGAAATTTAAAAGCATACATAAATTTCATATGATATTATATTTTTTTAAGGTAGAAATAATTTTTAAATTTTTTATAAAACTTATAATTTTTTTTAATTTTTTTTTTTTTTTTTTTTTTTTTTTTTTTTGAGAAAACCAATTCTATCAAACCAAAACCGAAAGAAGCAAGTATACATTTGCTTGAAGAAGATGTCAAGCAGAAGACGAAGAATTTCTACTTCTTCCATTATTGGACCAAGAATAACTTACTACAATCATTGGCTATTAAAAGGTACTTCCAAATCTCCATCTCCATCTCTACTTGTTCAAGTTAATCATCCCTCTTGTTTCTTATTTGTTCTAATTCGTTCTCTCTCTAACTCCACCAAAAACCCTACTTCTCCTCCTCAAGGACGCGAACCTAAACCTGAAGCCTTACCCAAACAACCATGCAATTTGGGTCCCAATCATCTTCATTCTGCTTTAATTTCCTTCAATCGCATGCTCCGAATGCGACCTTTGCCCCCAATTTCTCAATTCAACAAAGCTTTAGGCTCTATTTTGAAAATGGGTCATTACGCCATTGCTCTTTCTCTTATTCATAACACGTTGCAACAGTTCCAAGGCATTCAGGTCAATATCTGCACCTTCAACATTGCTATTAACTGTTACTGCCACCTTAATCGAATCGATTTTGGGTTGTCTCTTTTGGGTACCTTCTTCAAACGCGGCTATACACCCAATGTAATTACCTTCACAACTCTGATTAATGGACTTATTTTGCAAGATAAAACTCCTCAAGCTGTGGAGTTGTTTAAGAAATTAATGAGAAGTAGAGAAATTGAACCCAACGTGGTTATGTATGGAACCATTGTCAATGGGCTCTGCAGAACGGGGAACACTATCAGGGCTGTTAGTTTGCTTAGGATTATGGAAGAGGGAAGTTGTAAACCTAACGCCGTAGTGTATACCACGGTCATTGACAGTCTTTGCAAGGATAGAATGGTGGATGATGCTCTCAAACTCTTTTCTACAATGGATGAAAAGGGTATTTTCCCAAATGTTGTCACTTATACTTCTTTGATTCATGGCCTATGTAATTTTGGCTAGTGGAAGGAGGCTTCTGGATTGTTCAGAGAAATGTTGGATAGTGGTATTGCTCCAAATGTTCATATGTATAATGTGTTGCTGGATGCATGTACCAAGGAAGGGAAGATGAAAGAGGCAGAGGGGGTAATTGAAGTCATGATACAAAGAGGTGTGGATCCTGATGTAGTCACATACAGTAGTCTAATGGATGGATATTGTTTGCAAGGCGAAATGGATAAAGCAATCAGAGTGTTGAATACCATGGTGGAGAGGGGCCTTCACCCCAATGTTTTTAGCTATAACATTCTAATCAATGGATATTGCAAGAAAATGAAAATAGATAAGGCCATGCATCTCTTTCGAGAATTGCCTCGAAGGGGGTTAAAACCCGACAATGCAACTTTCAATGCTATGTTACGGGGTTTGTTTCAAATAGGTAGATGTGGAGTTGCTCAAAAACTTTTTAATGATATGCACGCTGCAAGCATAATTCCAAATTCTCAAACTTATGGTATCTTATTGGATGGGTTGTGCAAAAATGGGCATATTTCTAAAGCATTGTCATTATTCCACGTGATGGAAAGCTGCAGTTTACATCTTGATATTGTTGAGTACAATATTCTTATTGATGCATTCTGCAAGGATAAAAAGCTTGATACTGCAAGGGCCCTTTTCAATAACCTTTCTTCCAAGGGATTACAACCCAATGTTAAGACATACACTACGATGATACAAGGTTTTTGTGAAGAAGGCCTACTGCATGAAGCTAAAGAGTTGTTTGTTAAAATGGAACATAATGGTTGTTCGCCAAATAATGTCACTTACAACACTATTATCCGAGGATTTATTGGACAACAAAAGTTCTATGAGGCATTAATACTGGTTGAGGAAATGGTTCAAAGGGGTTTTTCAGCAGATGCATCCAATTCTTCCTTTGTCATAGATATAATCTCAACTAAAGGACAAGATCCTGCTCTCCAAGAAGTGATAAAGAAGTTCATGCCCAAATATAGTCATGGAATGCAAGAGATTGAGTAAAGACTGCGAAGGTAAAGCTACGTACATATTGTAATATATATTATTAGGTGAAGCTCCCTTTTTTTTTTCCTTTTGTTATATATTGACATGGGTTTATACTTCTTCTCCATCAATAATTTGGGACTTGTTGTTGCATGACTTTGCAATATTATTTTCACATGTTGTAGAATCTTGTAGACTGTTTGTTACCTCTCTCTCGGCAGTATTTTAATTCACATGTTACAATTCAAATAGATTCTTTTTCAGTCCCCTGAATTATGTACAAGTGGTCATTTCTTAGGGATTTAGGATAAATGACCGCCAGTGGTACTTTTGGAGATTTCTTTCTTAGGTATGTGGTCATCAACTAGTTCTCTAAAGGAGAATTTATGGTATTAGTAGGGTATTTTCCTAGATGTTGTCACTTATACTTCTTTGATTCATTGCCTATGTAATTTTGGCCAGTGGAAGGAGGCTACTGGAATGTTCAGAGAAATGTTGGATAATGGTATTGCTCTGGATGTTCATACGTATTGTGTGTTGCTGGATGCATGTACCAAGGAAGGGAAGATGAAAGAGGCAGAGGGGGTACTTGAAGTCATGATATACAGCGGTGTGGATCCTGATGTAGTCACATACAGTAGTCTAATGGATGGATATTGTTTGCAAGGCCAAATGGGTGAAGCAATCAGAGTGTTGAATACCATGGTGGAGAGGGGCCTTCACCCTAATGTTTATAGCTATACCATTCTAATCAATGGATATTGCAAGAAAATGAAAATTGATGAGGGCATGCATCTCTTTCGAGAATTGCCTCGAAGGAGGTTGAAACCTGACAATGGAACTTTCAGTGCTATGTTACGGGGTTTGTTTCAAACAGGTAGATGTGGAGCTGCTCAAGAACTTTTTAATGATATGCAAGCTGCAGGCATAATTCCAAATTCTCAAACTTATGCTATCATGTTGGATGGGCTGTGCAGAAACAAGAATATTTCCAAAGCATTGTCATTATTCCATATGATGGAAAGGAATGGTTTAGATCTTAATATTGTTATGTACAGTATTCTCATTGATGCATTTTGCAAGGATAAAAAACTTTATACTGCAAGGGCTCTTTTCAGTAACCTTTCTTCCAAGGGATTACAACTTGATGTTAAGACATACACTACGATGATACAAGGTTTTTGTGAAGAAGGCCTACCGCATGAAGCCAAAGAGTTGTTTGTTAAAATGGAGCAGAATGGTTGTTTGCCAAATGATGCCACTTACAACACTATTATCCGAGGATTTGTTGGACAACACAAGTGCTATGAGGCATGAATACTCGTTGAGGAAATGGTTCAAAGGGCTTTTTCAGGAAATGCATCCAACTTTCTGTTGATCGTAGATATACTCTCAACTAAAGGACAAGATCCTGCTCTCTAAGAAATGATAAAGAAGTTCATGCCCAAAGATAGTCATGGAATGCAAGATATTGAGTAAATTTCTTAACCTTTATGAACTATGCCAAATGTTATGTGTGTACCTAATCTTTCTCCTCCCAAACACACATTAATGTGTACTATTTGGGCCTCTTTTTTTTTTTTTTTTTTCTTAAGCTGTGAAGGTAAAACTACATTATACTAAATTGTGTAGCCTTTTATGCTCATAAAATGTCTGTTATTTGGTGAAACTCTTTTAAATATATGTATGGATGTTGCATCTTGCCTGTACCAGTATGTACTGCACTAATGAAAAATGCAGTACACTGACTGGTACGATATTAATGACATTGGTTGTGTTTTATTATGCCTTTTCTCTTACACTAGGATGAAATTATTGGTAAAAATTAATTTGTTTGGGACTGATCTATATTAGCTAGAAGATTGATCGTGGAATTGCTACTTGTGTAATTTCTACAGTGCTACATTAGTTGCTCTTTGCATTAAATAGAAGAAAGAGCCATTGTCTTGTTTCAGTAAATGACTCAAGGATACATAAAGCCTGCCTTCTACCAGGTTTTAAATTCTTTTTGCGCTGTGCAAATCAGAAAAACCAACTTGAGAAGTATTTGACCTAAATTACTTTAGTTCTATAACATGGATACATTTTTGCTAGTCACCATTTTCAAAGTTATATCTGTAATTCTTTTCATATATCACTCTTTTTTAATGGAATGCAGATTAAGATGGATTAAAATAACTTAGTGAACCCTTTTTGCTAGTGTATTTTTAAAATGATTTGTAGCTTGCTTGGTTAATTAGGCCATATTTTGATGTTACCAATAAAGGACTCTTTGGAAGGAAAGATTGGTTTGCAACTAAGGGGTTCTAGTAATGTTATATGGTACTATGATAAGATTCGGTTATATATAGCTTGAATTTATTAAGCTAAGTACAGATTTGGTATTTTACCTCTTGTTTTTCACAAAAGCTGTAAGGAGCTATACAATTTTCATTATGAGCTTTAATTCATTAAAATGAAGCAAATGCAATCTATGGGAAGAAGATAAAGTACAGACCCTGTTGATCAACCAAAGACAAGCTCTAAAAATCACTTCTTCCACTTAATTCTTCAATAGATAATTGTAATGTCCTTAAAATAGCCTACATTATATGTTGCACTAGAGAAAGAGGATAGGTTCAGGTATTTGTTTTCTTTTTGTGGTCCTGTAGGATGACAAATAATATTTACTACTTGTACAAGAACAGGACAAAATATATATATATATAAAGTAATGACATTTTGATTGTAGACATACTAGAGGCATATCTAATAATAAAATCACCTGTTGTTTTTTTTCTGTTTTTTTTTTTATTTTTATTTTTTTCCCAGTAGAGATTGTAACCAAGTTCTAGTCAATAATATTTGCCTAAACTGGTGTAGATTTTTGACGAATTTGTTATTGAAGTGAGACCTTGGCATGTTAAGCCAACTCAGCAGCCAAGTGTGCACTCCAGAAAACTGACTTTAATATGTTTTAGTTGGAATGATGCACAAAACTACCTGCCAACGGGAAAACTAACTTTAATATGTTTTATTGAATGCATACCATACTAATACAAAAAAGGTAAACAAACTGGCGGCGTATAATATTAACCACATTGGTTGGGCTTTATTATACCTTTTCTCTTATACTAGGATGAACTTAATAAATTGGTGAAAATTAAATGGTTAGAGAATGATCATCATGTTTATATGAAAAACCAAAGCTAAAATATTAACCACCAGAATGCTCATGGAATTATTCCTTGTGTAAATCCTCGAGTGTTGTAATATTAGTTGCTCTTTGCAAGAAATAGAAGACAGAGCCATTGCTTTGTTTCAGTAAATGACTCGAAGAGGCATAAAGCCTAGCTTTTGCCACCTTTAACACATGTGGCCATTTGAAAGGCTTATATGCATTTCTTCTCAATTCTCATGATCACTATATTTAGGAATAAGATACTTAGGATTTTTTAGGACAGCGTCAGATCCTATGAATCTGAAGGGGAGAGGCTTAAGCCCTTATATACACATGAGCTTATGCTTCTCTTTCATTATTCGGGACTTGTTGGTAACTCTCTTAGCAAAGTGCTACTCATATGTTTTGGATTCTTATGGGCTCGTTGCTACCTCTCTTAGCAGAATTGTAATTCACATGTTGCAGATTCTTGTAGATTCTTGTGCAGGGGACTGAAGTTCTGTATTAGTAGGCATTTCCTTGGGAATTTGAGACAAATGACCACTAGTAACGTCTGTAGACATTGCTTTATTAGTTCAATGTGCATCAAATAGTTCTCCAGATCTGATTCATTGCCCTTAAATGTTTCTGGAATATTAGCATGATGCGTTGGAGGAGACACAATTGCTGTACCAGTAAGTTGGATTGGTTACAATAGTGGTTGGTCATGAGGCTTTTGTTATACTAGCACAAAGCTTGATAGGTTTTACACTAAGTAGCATATACCTCTATACTAGCACTAGATCGATAGATGAGGTTGCCATCATTAGTCCCAGATGGAAAGAAAAAAAAAGGATTCATGACTAGATGAAGCAATTTAATAGTTGATAGTCTTGCCTGGAGTGGGTGAGACAACTATTGCCTTGTTAGGATGCCAGTTGTTTGCTTACATGATTGCCATTTAAATTTTTGGATTCTCCTCATTCACATTCCTTGGTGCTAGAATTACTCAATGGCAAGAGCAAAAATCTGATGAATTTACGACTGTTCCCGTTCTTCTAAAGAATTCATAAGCTGTGGTATTTCCATATCATTCTGTTGATATTTATTGACATTCTATGTATATTTTCTTGTGCTGATGACTGATGATTATTAGTTCATGTGGTGTTGCTGCTGTAATTGGAGGGCATGGATTGGTGGTTTATCAACTGCAGAAATATTGCATTATACTAGGAAGAAAATTTGCACATTTAGCTACAAATTCACCATCAGGGTTTAGTATTACATTAGGATGAACACATTGAAGGCACATTTGGCTTTTGAAAAAATTGGTCAAACTGAAATGGATATAGAAGGATAGTAATTTCAAATGATATTATATTTTTTGAAGGTAGAAATTTTTTTTTTAAAAATCAAACCAAAACCAAAAGAAGCAAGTATTCAGTTGCTACACAGTATTACTCTCTCTCTCTGCTTGCGGACACAGAGCTGAGCTTGAAGAAGATGTCAAGAAGAAGAATTTATGTTTCTTCCATTATTTTACCAAGAATAGCTTACAATAATTGGCTATTAGAAGGTACTTCGAAATCGAAATCTCCATCTCTACTTGTTAATCATCCCTCTTCTTTCTTATTTGTTCTGTTTCGTTCTCTCTCTGACACCACCAAAACCTACTTCTCCTTCTCAAGGAGGTGAACCTAAACCTAAAGCCTTACCCAAACAACCATGCAATTTGGGTTCCAATCATCTTCATTCTGCTTTAATTTCATTCAATTGCATGTTCCGAATGCGACCTTTACCCCCAATTTCTCAATTCAACAAAGCTTTAGGGCCTATTTTGAAATTGGGTCACTACACCACTGCTCTTTTTCTTATTCAGAACATGTTGCAACAGTTCCAAGGCATTCAGGTCAATATCTGCACCTTCAACATTGCTATTAACTGTTACCACTGCCTTAATCGAGTCGATTTTGGGTTGTCTCTTTTGGGTACCCTCTTCAAATGCGGTTATGCACCTGATGTAGCTACCTTCACAACTAAGGGGCACAACTAAGGGTTCTAGTAGTGCTATATGCTACTATGATAAGATTCGGTTATATATAGCTTGCATTTATTAAGCTAACTACAGATTAAGTAGTTCTCATATGACCCTTGGGGTGATTTTAATAGTTTTCTGGTATATATCCTTTTGCTATTGGGGCTGTTGAGTCTAAAAGATATTGATATGGAACTGTGACATAGCTAGAGTGGAAATGAATTATCAAGGCACAAGTACAAAAAAAGTGGCTAGTGGCTGCTCAAGTGTAGGAGGCCAACCTGTGGGCTAGTTGTGGCGCCATGGTGGATTATAAACGATATGCACCTTATGATCTCCGTAATCCTGGTTCTTTTGCATCGCTTTCAATTTGAACTATGTTATTAGTTGTAGGTGTAGAACACCAGATCTCATTTCCAGTATGTTCTAGAGATGGAAAATAAATAAATAAATAACCCTTTAGATATTGTTTGAATGTCTAGTCAAAGAAAAATGTGATCTTTATTAGCTTTGCGCTAGGTTCCTGTATGTTTATTTATCATTCTCCTCTAGGATATTGGCATGTTTTCAATGCAAATGCTCACTTGATGCTACTTGAAATATTGATGTAGCTACTGCTGGAAATATATATATATATATATATATGTATTTTGTGCAGGTAAGGACAGGTGAAGTTGATGTTCTTGGGTTGATGTTGATAAAAGCTTCGTGGCAACGTCTTGCAACTGCTCCGGTTTGTAAAGAAATAGGTGAATAAGGTTGGATACAGACTTAATTGACTATCAATCAGAGGGTGTGGAAGTATCCTACCCTTATGAACACACATCATATAGAGCGACTTTGAAGGGCTTGTGAAATATACTTGCCAACAAACTCAGCATGAAGTTGAATTATCACAGTGAATTATCAAGACTCAATTATTATTGAAGTGGCTATGCAACTGCAAGAGCCCAACCTGTTGACAATTTCTTAAATTGTGGGTTGTAGTGGCAAAACACAAGGCTGCAGAGGCTATTTGTCGCGAAGTGCAGGGCTGACAATCTTTCTGGATAGATTTGTCAACTGACTGATGCCCTTGGGATGGAATGCCTTTGGCTGGTTAACTTGATGACCAACCACTGCCCCAGCCAAGTCCATCCTATGAGGCCAAGGGTGGGGGGGCATTGAGGTCTGTTACTTGGTAGCTGGCACAGGAATTTGCCCTTTTGCTATCTCCAGTGGTTACGTGTTTAGCACCCTTTTTCAGCACATCAACTAATTTTTTTTTTTATATATATATATATATTTTTTAGTTTTTGAAAATTTCCACTAAAGTTTTATAAATAGCTAGATGTTGCTTAATAATTCATAGCTTCCATTATGATGTTGCTGACTGCTTATTATCAATTAAAAAACACATTTCCCTCTTGTTTGTGATGAAAGAGGTAAAGGAGCTATACAATCATGATTGTGAATATTCGTTAAATTTGAGGCAAATGTGATCTATGATGCTGATTTCTGTACCTTCAGTTTCACAGTCCTTTATTGATGGATGTTGAGCTGATACCCAGCTGTTCAACTAAGCACTTCAGAATAATTCTACTAGTAAATATTTCAATGCTGTGTGCTAGTGATAACAGTTGTCTGGATCTCTTAATTACAAGCGACACATGGTTCTTGACATTGGCTTTTGTGGTTCATGTATGCGAAAACTGTAGAATGATACTGATCTCTTGTGACCCAGGAACAGAAAAGGAGAGCCCGCTTTCATAATGTAGGTATTGATGTTTTGGAACCGCTGCACCAGTGGTATATCCAATAGTGTAACCCATCCATCAACTAAGTTGTTGCATGGTTGATTTCAATGAAGTGGGAAACCATCTGTCTGCTAAGAAGCTAAATGGTATCTGTGAGTTTTTTATACATCTGCATCCTTGTAATTTACACCAATTCTTCTTACTGGATGTGCAAAATTTTATCCGTTTATCTTCTTATATAACCAATAATAAAACTCAAAATATATATATATATATATATTTCATCTATTTGTTTAAAATTCTAAATCTATTTTTTTGAGACTATATTAAGAGGTCTTTTTTTTCTAGTTTTATCCATTTATCTTCTTATAACATTTGTGGTCTTAATTATCACAAATGTCATAACTAAATTTTTTTAATCACAACTAAAAAACACAAGTCATAAGTAAACACTACATAAGTTATAATTAAAATAATAATCACATATTTAATGGTTTAATATTAAAAATACTAAACTAACCATTCTATTAACGTCGTTAGTCACAAAGAGATTTGAATATTTAAAAAAAAAAAAAAATCAGTTTAATTATCAAAAATCTCAAGACAATGAATGTAATTTACCCTAAAAAAATAAGCATTATTACCAAAACCACTATATCTAAACTAACGCCATCTCCAACGGTGCATCAAATTGTGCATCAGATTTGAAATTTGATGAAAAAATCACTTTTTCTCCTTTCAATGGTTTCATCAAACTGTTATCAAATTGAGAACTAAGCAAAAATTTCACCAAACTGAGAATACGCTGGGTCTTTCACCAAAATACTATTCATTACGGTTTTAGTTTCACTACCGGCTGACCTACCGAATGACCAATTTTGCGCAACATGTTGTACAGATTTTACACTGAGAAGTTGACCACTCGTTCAACCTCGGGATCGACCCCCCGGATGACCTTCAAGCTTGAAAATTCAATTACAAAATTGTACAAATTTTGCTCTTTCCGGTCGACCAGCCGGTCGTCCCCCCGGACGCCCGGTAAGTTTTGATGAAAGGTACAGTACATTGGAGTGATTGATATCAGATTGAGCCAAAATGCCTTTTTTTTACTCAAATTTGGTGAAAAATTTGTTCAACCGTTGGAGATGTTCTAACACGATTTTAAGATATTAGATCATCTCTAATCTTACATCAAATGTTTCATCAAATTTAAATTTGATGAAAAATTAGTTAAAATAGTATTCCAACCGTTCATCAAATCAACATCAAATGAAGGGAGAGTTAAATTTTTTGTCAAATTAAGGAAACTTTTGACATTTTGTCAAAATTTGTAATTGGTTGTTGGATCGAGCGTCCCCTAGACAATTGGGTTTTCTTTATCTAAACATAAAATTTTACTCATGGTTTGAATGTTCTCCCGAATAATTGAGCTTGTTACTTAAATATATTATTAAAATGCACCGTATCAAATTAAATTTTTTTATTAAATTTTTATTCAAATTTAATAATTACTACTAATCGGTTCGCAAAGCCATTTTAAAGTTGCTCCACTAGTCTGTACTACTGTTTTCTCTGTTTCTCTCCACTCACACACACAGCTTGAAGAAGATGTCAAGAAGAAGAGTTTCTATTTCTTCCATTATTGGATGAAGAAAAAGAAGAAGAAGAATTGCTGATCATAATTGTCAAAAAGATACAATGTTTCCCTCTCTAATTAATCATCCCTTCTCATTCTTATTTGTTCTGTTTCGTTGTTCTCTCTCTACTACTACCCGAAATCCTAGTTCTCCGCTTGCTGATGCTGCTTTAATAACGAATCAACCTAAAACTTTACCAACATTCCGATGCTATGGTCTCCAAGACGCTGTAACTTCGTTCAATCGCATGATCCAAATGCGACCTTTGCTCCCCATTTCTCATTTCAACAAGGCTTTAGGTCCTCTTTTGAAAATGGGTCATTATGACATCGCTCGTCCTCTTAATGGGAAATTATTTTCTAGGCATTCAGGTCAATATCTACACCTTCGACATTGCTATTAACCGTTATTGCCGCCTGAATCAAGTCGATTTTGGGTTCTCTCTTTTGGGTACCCTCTTCAAACGGACCTGATGTAACTACCCTCAACACTCTGTTAAATGGAATTATTTTGGACTATAAAATCCCTGAAGCTGTAGAGTTATTTAAGAAATTAATGAGAATGAGAGAAATTGAACCCAATGTGATTATGTGTGGAACCATTGTTAATGGGCTTTACAGAACGGGGAACACTATCAGGGCTGTTAGATTGCTTAGGATAATGGAAGAGGGAAGTTGTAAACCTGACACCGTAGTGTATAATCATTAACAGTCTTTGCAAGGATAGAATGGTGGATGATGCTCTCAAACTCTCTTCCAAAATGGATGAAAGGGGTATGTTCCCAAATGTTGTCACTTATACTTCTTTGATTCATGGCCTATGTAATTTTGGCCCGTGGAAGGAGGCTACCGGAATGTTTAGAGAAATGTTGGATAGTGGTATTGCTCCAGATGTTCGTACATATACTGTTTTGGTCGATGCATGTACCAAGGAAGGAATGATGAAAGAGGCACAAGGGGGTACTTGAAGTCATGATACAAAGAGGTGTGGATCCTGATGTAGTCACATACAGCAGTCTAATGGATGGATATTGTTTGCAAGGCCACATGGATGGATGAAGCAATGAGAGTGTTCAACACCATGGTGGACGAGGGCCTTCACCCTAACATTGTTAGTCACAATATTTTGATTAGTGGATATTGCAAGAAGATGAAGATAGATGAGGCCATGTGGAAGGCTCCAAAATAAATAGACATCTAAAGCCCTTATAATATCTTCACTCATGTGAAAACTCCTATTGTGATTTCTTTATGAGACATGCTTACATCAGAATCCCTTAATTATTACAAGATTTAATTGCATACATTGAGCTTATAGCGTGAAACCATAGCATGTGATACAAGAGGATAATACTTAAATTAATACAAGTTAATGCCTTAAAGACTACAAGTTTCCGAGGCCTTGCCCGGATTACAACAAAAGAGTTATAAACTCAAAACAAAAAGCCCTTGGCTTAAAAGAAAGCAAAACAATAACAATACGAGCATCAAGCTCCATGATCCTCCCAAGCCATTGTCTTGGCGGAGGCACTCCAAATCCACCTAAAATTGGTTTTCCACGTAGGGTGAGCAATAAGCTCAGTATAGGTAATCTGCAGTGCTATGCTAGAGGGCCTGTTTCAATCAGGAAGATGTAGAGATGCTCAAGAACTTTTTAATGAGATGCAAGCTGTAGAAATAATTCCAAATTCGCAAACTTATAGTAGGTTATTGGATGGTTGTGCAAAAATGGGCATACTTCTAAAGCATTGTCATTATTCCACATGCTAGAAAGGAATGGTTTAGATCTTAATGTTGTTATGTACAATATTCTCATTGATACATTCTGCAAAGATAAAAAACTTGATACTCAGAGGGCACTTTTTAGTAACCTTTCTTCCAAGGGATTACATCCTAATGTTAAAACATACACTATGATGATACAAGGTCTTTGTGAAGAATGCCTACTGCATGAAGCTAAAGAGTTGTTTGTTAAAATGGAACAGAGTGGTCGTTTGCCAGATGATGTCACGTACAACACTATTATCTGAGGATTTATTAGACAACACAAGTGCTATGAGGCATTAATACTCCTTGAGGAAATGGCTCAAAGGGGTTTTTCGGTAGATGCATCCAATTCTTCCTTGATCGTAGATATACTCCCAACTAAAGGACAAGATCCTGCTCTTCGAGAAGTGATAAAGAAGTTCATGCCAAAAGATAGTCATGGAATGCATGATATTGAGTAAATTTCCTAAGCTATGAAGGTAAAGCTGCACACATATTAAATTATATATTATCAAGCGAAGCTCTTTTTTCTTTTTCTTTTTCTTTTTTTCTTTTTTATTTGGTTGTGTATTGACATGGGCTTATGCATCTCCATCAACTATTTTGGACTTGTTGCTACGTGACTTTGCAACGTGTTTTCATAATTTCTATTTATGTATATCGTGTGTATAATGGCTTCTAATTTTCTCTCTCTCTCTCTCTCTCTCTCTCTCTCACACACACACACACACACACACACACAAATTTTTTGATTCCCCTCCTTTGAAAGTCTATATCGACACAGTACGAAGCAACCCCATTCACAAGAAGTGGTGCTGACATAATTCAATGGCAAGAGCAAATACTTGTTGGATTGACAATTGTTCCTTTTATTCTAAGCTATTCAAAAATTATATATATGTTTTTATATTATTCTTTTGTTATTTATTAGTACACTATATATTCTTGTGTTGACTATAATGACTATCGGAAGTTCATGCATGGTTTGCTTCAATTGAAGATCATGTAGTGGTTTCATTTGAAGTAGTTTATATCTTTTGGTTCTTAAGTCTAGCACAATTATTTATATAATAAAGCACCCAGCTTTTTGAAAATGTACTACAATTTTGTCCTAGATATCAATTTGAATGGGTAGGATTAACACAATCTAATGGTCTAAAAATGTCCAAAAACGTCCAAAAAACAAATTGTATGTTAATGGTTGAGATTGTTTGCTTGGCATATATCTTACGGTGGAGGATACATTTTCTCCTTCCAACCCACCCCTTTCTGTTTAGCTCTTTCTCTCATTTGAATTTCAAATTTCAAACACACCTTCTCCCAGTCTCACTCTTTGCTTCTCTCACACACTTCCTCCTTCATTCTCTTTTATGCTTCAATAATCAAAAGATTTTGGATTAAACTCATTTGGTTCATCGCTTTCAAACCCTCCAATCTCTTACCCATTTGACTCTCTCTGATTGCTTTCAACAACCAACCACATGTCAACAACCACTTGAATCCACTGATTCGAAGCCCCAAATTTTCAATCTACCACTTCTAATCAACCACTACCAATCTCATCACACCCAAAACCCATCATTTTTCTTACCGGAGCACCACCTTGCTCCTCCACCACAAGCCAAAACGCACCACCATAGATTTCTTACAATTTTGTAGAATCCCTTGGTTCTTCAATTTGGATAATGGTCAAGACAGAGGTCACAAATTGAAGTCAAAAGTTTGAATTCAAGGTCATAGTTATGGATTTCTTCTGAATTAGTTTCTGATATTTAATTTTTCCTTCCTGTAGTTCAATAATTTTTGGTTTTTTGCTATCATTGTTTGTACTTTGCTGGTATAAAAACCCATCATTGTTTGATTCTTTTAGCTTAGGTCATAGAGGAGCAACATCCATAGAGTAAGCACACCTTTTGGTCATGCTATTTATTGATTCTTTTGCTCATTCTCCCTTGTTTTTGATTCCATTCACCTAGCTATGTTTAGTGGGTCCATGAGAATATCTTTGGCATATTTTTGTTAGATAGTGGATAATGACATATGTAGGGTTATTATTTTGGTTACTAAATCTTTGTTATTTGGTTAATGTTCAATTAAGGAATTTCACTCTTTCCTTTGTTACTCTCTCTCTCCTTTTTTTTTTCAAAGATATTGTTCATGGTACTTGAGGTCTACAACTAGATGGTGTTGATGGTACATGAAGTTTTTTCTAGAGCTATTGTGTCCATTGATGGCATTGATTGCTTTTTAGGTATTTTAAGTGCTTTCAGTCTTAATTATATTTTTGTGTGAGTTTTGGGATAATTCTATTAGATTGAGAATTTTGGGTATACTATCAAATTTCAAAGTATATCTCTCCATGTTTGATCAACATAAATCCTGTTTTAGTGTGTTTTTTGGGGTTTGCCATGTTGCTAGCAAGTTTTGGGTCTGCAAATTATTTTCTTGCTTTTTCTATTAGATTGCTATAGATTGTACATCAATTTTTTTGCTAATTACCAATGACCCGTACTAACGGCAAATTTTTTTGGGTTGAAGTCGGATAAATACTTTATGATTAAGTTTTTTCCTTTTCATTGTTATGAACATTATAGAGATCTCTTTGTTTTTAGTATGATTTTGCTTGTACATTTATGCATTTAATTTTTCTCGTCTATATGTATATGTGCCATAAAGGTTTAAGGTTTATAATTTTTAATTTTTTAATAGTTCTTTAAAGAAAACCAACTATTTGTAATTTTTTGTATACTATTTCTAATAATTGAAGTGAGTTAATATGCCTTCATTGTTGTGAATAGAGATCCTTAATTTTTGGTAAATTGCAGTGGAAACAATGCTTCAATTTGATGCTTTACTATAGCTTACTATAGGAACCATTACCATTCAATAGCTAGGATTTAACTCAATGGGTTCAATCATGATGGAAAAAGGTCATAATGATCAACAACACTCAATTGAATAGGTCAAAATTTATGAAAACAGGAAGAAGCTTCCTAAAGTATTCTCAAATAAAAATCCTTTCTGTAGTATTTCATTAGTTTCAAATTAGGGAGAAGCTACGTAAAAAGGTGCACATGGTATGTCTTTCATAACACACTATCACAAAATTTGCAACATAAATCATAAAATGACACAACTTTTCTCACCACAAAAGTATATCTTTCACTTTAGGGTGTACACCATAAATTCAATATGTGTAACTTTTACCACAAATTAACATAGCATAACTTTATTAAAAAAAAAAAAAAAATCCTTACTTTCTTACGATGTGCCTTTTTAGTAGTACACTTAATAGAATTTCCCTTCAAGTTATTATTATTAATTTTTTTGAAAATGATTGTTTAAAAGATTGATGGTTGATTAAGATGAAAAAGTACTTCCAAAGGAAGAGAGTGGTAAGACTTCCAAAGGGTTTTTTTTCACTGGTTGCTATTGTTTGTTTGATGATTAATTTGTTTTAGGTAGAACATTGCAAGGTATCTTGCCTTTCCATCTTGCTGGAGTGGCAAGTGTGTTGGCTAATTTGCTATGAAGACTTTCCTTTCATATTTTTTAGTGAATCTAGTTGTATTGATTATATTTTTCATAATTTTTTTAGTTTGAAATTTGAAAAAAAAAAATTGGATTTTAGATTTTTATTTTTATCTTTATATTTCGAGGTAGGGGTGTTAAGCGGATATTCCGATCTGCCCAAACCTACCGAACTGAACCGATCCGCCGCATTTTGGACGGATGCGTGATGACACGCGGACGATTGCAGATAGATTTTTTCCAATTTGCCTAGTTTTGGACGGATGGCAGATTTGAGGTACTTTGGCCGCAACTGAACTGCCAAATCGCGAGCACCCTTAGTAATTTATAAGAATTTGTGTTTTCAATTTGTTTAGATATTTTGTTTGTGTTTTCAATTGAAAAAGAGTTTAGATATTCTGTAGTGTTTTCAATTTATTTTCAATTTGGAAATCGTTTTATTAAATGGCAAGTGTTGATATTTGATATTTCTGTGTGGAAAATACAAGGCTTAATTTTGTGATTTTAAAAAAAAAAATCAAATTAAATAGTTTTTGAATAAAAAAAAGTAATGAAAATGGTTTTCTTATATGTATTTATTATTGGTATTGGACAATTTACTTGATAATCTTTTGATTATGTTAAGTTGGATTGTTATCCAAAAAAAAATGTTGATAAGTAATTATATTATGTTCAAAATTTGTGAAGGTTTAAACTGCCAAACCGATTTGTATTCATCCGTCAATTCGCCAATCCGGCAAACGAATGGCGGATTGGAGGTTCCTCGGCCGCAACCGAACCGTGAACACCCCTATTTTGAGTTGTGATTTGCTTATTTTAATGATGCTTCAATCTGTAGAGTATGAACATACATTGATGATGATGATGACGAATTGTGCATCTATTATGGTCGTCTATATTAGAATGATTAGCTCTGTGTGTCCATAAAAGTACCATGTCCTTTATTCATGTTGTTGTGATTTAGTACCAAAGCTAGCCTCAATTGTAGTTTTGTTTTGTTTGTTTGTTTTTTTTTTTTTAAAATTTGGATTCTGTTAAAAATTGTTCTTCAAAAACAATTTTGCTTTTGGAATTCCCTTGCTTTTACTTTCATGCCTTATAACCTGCAATTTTTTATTCTATTCTGAGGTTGATTTAAGAATGTTCTTTTTTGTTGTTGTTGTTGTCGTTTTGGATTATATTGGTTTGATTCATTCTGTCTTGCTATTCTATTGACAAAAAATAATTACAAATTTGTGATAAATTTTATAAATATTAATAATTAAAATCATAAAAATTTTCACCTATGTAATTATTATTTTTTTTTTAAATTACACTGCGGTGTAATTGCCCCTTTTTAAAAAGAGTTTCAACAACCTTCAAAATGCTTACATCGCAGCTTATTTTACTCCGAAGATGGTTCTTGAATAAAATTCTTATCAACTGGTATGGTTTTTGAAGCATTTTTATTTATTTTAATCTTTTAGCAATTAAAGTATTAGTATGATTTTTAACAATTAAAACATTAGTATGATTCAAGACTGCAAAGCACTTAATACTTCATAATATTAGTATTATTGTTAAACTTTTATTTGATGGTACATGTAGGTTAAGTTATGTCAAGTTTATATTGTTATGTTTCCAATTATGCTGAAAGCTCCTCGTGTTTGAATAACTGAATGCAACATTGTGGTGCTTTCTTAATTCTGACACTAATACATGCTTAGAAATGTAGTAATAGGCGTAATATCAATTTAGCCATGGACTACTAGATTTATTATGTCCATCAAAAACAAATAATTTAAATTTAGTGAGATGTCAAATTCATTCCTACATGTGGGATTTTTTTTTCATTTTTTTTTTGTTTGCATGTTTAGAATTTTTTCTTCCATTGAAAAGATGGATAAGTGAATATTGACTGACCCAAGGACACAACAGCATGGTGGATTTGATGGCCATGGATCTCATGAATTTTTTTATTGGTTTAAATGCGTTCGTAATTTCTAAGCTTATTTCTTTTGATGGGATAAGTGAGAAACGAGGAGATAATGTACTACTAATGATTGTGTAATACCTTAGATTTTAAATATTTGAACAATCTCATCACTGATAAGTTGTGATTGTAAATCTGATAGCAGTTCATTATTTACTTTGCCAGGGCTTTATATTGCTTTTCCTATTTAGTCCTACAATACTTCATTACAACTCGAGACAAATTGTTTTGAAGTTTGTTTTGCCTTTTAATTTTTGTTGCCAATGGTCTGTTTGGATTTTCTCAAGTATGACCTTTTTTTTTCATATGATAAAATTGATTTTTTTAACGGTTTTTTTCTTTAGCCTTCTATGAGGAATCAAATGTATTTTGATCACGAAAAAAGTGTGAATGTGATAATTGTTGGTATTTAGTTTGGTAATTGTAGGTAAATTGAGACACTAGTGCTTTTTATCAAGAAGAGTTATGTTGGAATTTTATTATGTTCAATTCCTCTTAATTCATAGTTATTGGTTTTCTTGTTTCTCATAAGTATTTTGATGTTATTTTTCCTGTTATGATTTCTTTTAGTTGATTTTTTAAAATGAATTCAAGCGTTTGAGTGATTTTGTCGCAGGTGATTGATCCGCATTAGAAACGTTAGGGATGTGTTGCTTTTCTCTATGTGTGTTGATGGTAGTTGGCTGTTTCATTCTAAATTGGATGATTAGTCTTCATCTTCTTTTAAATAAGCTAGGATGATTATTTTTTTTTACCAAAATATTCAGTTACCATTTGTTGAAGGGATTGAAATTTGCTAAGAAACTTGCAGCTTTGAATAACTCCAAACATACAAGGAAAAAGATTCAAATTAAAGAAAAAAAGGAAAAATGAAACAAACAATGTAACAAGAATAAAGTCTATATCTGGAAAATTGATTTCCTTCTCTTTATGTGCAGGTTAAGAAGAGAGAATAAATTTTAAGAAAAGCAAAGGTTGATGTCCTGATACACACAGTGAAAAGAAGCTGATTGCCAAGACATATCTACAAGAAAGCTTAGAAGCATTTTTAGGTACAAAGCTGTACAAGCAACTAAAGTCCAATGCTGATGGAGCTCAGATCAGTTTTACTTTCAGCAGGTGAGAAACAACATTTAACAACAGAATTCCATATCTGGGAAGCTTTACTTGTCTTGCTGTGGAATACCATAAAGTTGCACACAAATTTTCATGTAAATTTGAATTCCGAGTTGGCTCGTTTACATGGCTATTTAGGTTTCTAGAGCTTGTTAATACAATGGCTATTTGATGTCTACACTGTAATGTGGTGGTTAAGGGAGCCTATATTTGAATCTGTCTTTTGAGCCAGTCTTTTTTAATTAATTTCAAGACTACTATATATTATTCATCTTGTTCTTCATTGCTCTTAAACGATGTGTCATATGTACCATATGCAAGTTATGATCAAAATTAGCGATGGTTGTGAACTATTGTGGCATTAGACAATGGGCCATTGTGGTGGTGTTGGGCTACCAAACTATCAAATTAAAGTTGGTTAGAACGTCTCATATTTTGTTATGTTTCCATTGTGGTAAATTACGTTACAATTGCAGTTAGGTTGGGGTTCACTTTGTTTTCTTGTAATGTTTATGCTGTTTGTCAGTAAGTCTGGGTCAATCATGTTTTCCTCCTTTTGGATTGAATGCCTAATAGAAGTGTTCTTTTCACCTTCGTTTTATAAAATGTTATTATTACCTTACTACTGAAAGAAAAATCATGATAATGAACTACTTACAATTGCCCTGGCTAATTCTAATTTCAGGCTCAAATAATTGGTTGAAATTCATCTACGACTTGATGATTATGCATTAACTTGAACCATGGGCACGGGTCATCGTGCAACGCACAACATCCCGTAACTAGTACATATATCTATCTATTTTGTTCAAGTAAGAATAGGTGAAACTGATGTTGATAAAAGCTTTATGGCAACGTCCTTTAACTGTTCTGTCTTGTAAAGAAGTAAAACAATTTTGGATGCTAAACTAATTGACCATCAATCAGAGGGTGTGTGGAGGTATCCTATCCTTTTGATCACACATCACATGAAGCAAGCTTTGAAGGGCTTGTGAAATATACTCGGCAACAAACTCAGCATGAAGTTAAATTCCTAGGCAGACCAAATTTAGGCCTTTTGCATTTGCTTTGATTCTGTATGTTACTATTTTCCTTAGCATAAACAAGATGTACTTGCTATTCTTAAAAGTCTTTGTACAACTGAAGTCTTTAACCAATCTGTTTACTCGGCATAGCATTACATGTTTCTGTTTGTATATTGCTGTAGCGAATTATGATCTCAAATGCTTGCTGGAGATTCTCTCTTATATTTTTATGAGTGATGATTGTTGGAGTTATTGAATATTATATAATATTTTTTTTATGAATTTATTGTTAGTTTGATAATTAAATTGGCGATGGAAGCTTTTATGTCTTCTGGTGGAGGAAAATTTAAAAAAAAACTTTTAATTTTTATTTTTGGGAATGTAAGGTTGATGGAAGCAAATTGTTTGCCAAACTTATGTTGTGTTTGGATAATGGATTTAAACATTGATTTGGAAAGGAAAAGCGAAAATGTGATGGTGAAAAATTGTGAATGAAATATAAATTAAATTTTTATTTCATTTCTCATTTCCTTTTCAAATCTCGACAGAAATTTATGATGCAAATACAATACTTGAAAAAGTCAAGCTACAATACTTGTCATACATACCATATGTAGCTTATAATCAAAATTGGTATTCATTTTAAGGGGCTTTTCCCAAATTAAGCCAAATTAGCAACCTATTTCCCAAACTAGGCCTAGTTTGGATGGAATTTCCAAACTAGGCTAAAACGTGGTTCACAATCACGCTTTCAACGTTTTTGAGGTTGTCACGCGGAAATTTCCTGAAATCGTAAAAGTGTGTTTCCAAACCACGCTTTTAATTAAGAAAGCGTGGTTACAAACTACGCTTTTAATTAAATTTTTTTTTTGAAAGCGTTGTTGTGAACCATGCTTTTAATTGAATTTTTTTTCTTCTGAAAACGTGGTTGTGAACCACGCTTTTAATTAAAAAAAATTTTCTTCTGAAAACGTGGTTGTGAACCACGCTTTTACTGTTCATAAAAGAAAGCGTGGATGATAACCACGCTTTTAACCAAAATCCGTTTTTAAGTGAAAGCGTGGTTCGTAACCATGCTTTTAAAACTTATATAAATATCCCCCAGCGCTGTCATTCGCAATCACACTTTTTACACTTAGCTTTTTTCGACTTCACTCTCGCTCCCTGCTCTCTCTGCTCTCACTCTCTCTCTCTGCTCTCTCTCTGTCCGTGGGTTGCTCTCTCTCGTTGGTATGGCGTCTGTCTCTCTCTGTTGATCTACTTTTATGCGTTTATTGTATTTGTGAAAATGTGAATGTGGGTACAATGTGGGTATAATGTGGGTAGAATAGGGTTCATGAATGTGAAAATGTTGTGAAATCAGAAATCATAAATTAGGGTTAGGGTTTTGAATTGTGAAATCAGAAGTTAGGATTAGGGTTTCAGAAATTAGGGTTTTGAATTGTGAAATCAGAAAATAGGGTTAGGGTTTCAGACTTGGTAGTTATAAGAGAATGATGAAAGGCTGTGTGATTAAAAAGACATAAATGATAAAAAATGAAGTAAAAGAATATATATTTATATTATTGTATAAATTTGATCCATGCAAATAGCTCAATAGATCTTCCATATAGATCCATGCATGTTATCTACCACTAAAATACACACTATGATCATTCACTCTGCTTAAAATCTTTGATGCTAGTATGGAAATTGCAAACCAACAAAAGACTTTGCAGGTAGGCCCTCAGTTATCTTGAATATTTTCATATTTTGAAGTTGCCAATATATGTAGGAGATTTGTCTTAGACATAAAAGAGGTAAATCCAAATGAAAAAATTAAAATTAAATATCTTCCTTCCACATAGAGAATCAACAAGGTAAGGAGTTCCCATACGTGGTATACGGAAAGCCAACCCTTTGAAAAATTCTATTAATGAAAACTAGACTACCATTGGAACATTCAACAAACCATCTTAGAAATCTCAAAAAAGCTTCTACCTTTCTCCTACAAATGGCCTAAAGCATACAGTCAAGCAGCCCCAAACATTTAAATTAAATAACAAGATTTCAATATAAGATACGATCACATTTAGAAACCTATTTGAGATTTTGTGACCCAAAAATTGGAAGGTATCCATCCCTTCATACTCCAATTTATATTTATAGCGATCCCGGTATTCCCTGCTATTGTTTAACCGTAATCCGGACTCGGTTCCGTGGATTCGTTGTTGTTTTATTCTCATTTCTATCCCTTACTCTTTGTGTTAGAGTTTTGGGTTGTGTTGGGCAAGTTGGGAATAAGTTGGTTGTGTTTTAAAACTTAGAATTTTTGCCCAGGTTTTGGTTTCTACGCTCGAGCGGCGATTTGACGCTCGAGCGGGTTTTTGTTGTTGCCTTTCTGCTCGAGCGGCAGTTGGGACGCTCGAGCGTGAATTTCCTCCTCTCAGCATTTTGGTCGTCTGCAGAAAATTCTGGGAGAGTGCATCCGGCGCTCGAGCGGATCTTTGGACGCTCGAGCGTGAACCTGTGTCTGACGCTCGAGCGGGGTGTTGTACGCTCGAGCGGACCTGTTTTATATCAGTCTGTGAAATCACTTTTTTGATCACTTTTTGATTTCCTTTCTCTCTCTTACTTTTTCAAAACCTCCATTGGAGAGCACCTCACTCTAAAACCTAACTTCTCTCTTAGGATTGATCTAGCTAGAGTGTTTTCCTCACCTTGGGCCTTTGTAAGAAGTGTGTTGATCGTCGAGGGCTTCGTTGTGATCCAAGAAATTTGGGATTTGGAGCACTTTGATTTCGGGTCATCTTCTCTATTTGAGTTCTTCATTTGAGGTAGGGATTCTCCTTGTTCTTTTTCAATACTCCGTCTATAGATAGACATGTGGTAATTTTTATATTGCATGAAAATTGTACCATGTTGGATTTGTTTGAAAATCATGAAATGAACCTAGGGTTGGTTGTGTGGAGAATGGTTTTGGCTTCATTGATTGTTGGCTTGGCTAATTAGAATATAAATTAGCATGTTGTAGTTAATAGAAGAAAAGCCCTAAATTATATTTTGGTTGGGTAAATTATAATGGGGGTTTGTCGACCTTTGTGTGTAAATCTCTTTCGTCAAATGAGTGTGGTAAGGATGTTAATGCCTAAGGGATTAACCATGGCTTTGGAGTTGAT
Source organism: Camellia sinensis (assembly GCF_055761805.1). NCBI lineage: Eukaryota > Viridiplantae > Streptophyta > Magnoliopsida > Ericales > Theaceae > Camellia > Camellia sinensis. Next base: position 61,476,307 of record NC_138970.1, read on the forward strand.
TCTATGGAAACAAGATTAGCGGAGTTGGTTTTGTGATAACAAAAAGGAAATGGAATCGTTTTTGTGAAAATGAGGGAAGTGTTTTCGAAATAAGTTTGAGAATTGGATTGTTGTATCTTGAGTGTTGAACACACATGTAGAAGTGGTTTCTTTAACTACCATGTTAATATTGTTGTTGGGTCTTTGATTCACGAAATTTGAGTCTTTTAATAGATGTACTAACTATATGCATCTAAAGGTTTTGTCCTTGGTCATCGGTGGAGGATGACACGGTTGTGTAGAATTGTCGGGTTTGCATTATACCATTGTTATTGGAACATCGTATGTGATGAATTATTGAGATACATTATATATGTATGCTTGCTTGGGAAGAGGTAGATATGTGTTCATATACTTTAACACATTGCTGGTGTCTTGATAGTTTATGTATATGCATTATACATGTTCGTTATGCCTTGATGTGCTTTGATTGTTGGTGTCGTGCCCCGCGCTGAGAATCAAAGGTATCATACCCTTCCAGTTAGCACCTGGAGAACTGACCGCGCTTAGAATCAAAGGTATCATACCCTTCCAGCTAGCGCCTGGTAAACTGGCTTGCTGCGCTAATAATCGAAGGTACCATACCCCTCCAGCTAGCGCCTGGTAAACTGGCTTGTTGTTAATGTTGTTGAGTGGGGTGTATTGTTGGCTTACTACGCACATGGCTAGTAGAGTGAAATGGGATTGTTGTTGTTTCGTTGTAACTGAAAATATCATGGATTTTGATTGGTTATAGTTCGGAGGACCGACTTGCTCCATTGGTTGATTGTATACATGTTGGTGGGTTGTAAATTTATATTGTTACAAAGGTATGCATGTATAGTTATGATAGAAATGGAAACGAACCAAAATGCCTTTTTGTCTTTTGGAAAGTGTGGAGGAGAACGTATGTTTTAAAGATAAACATGTTTGAAAAGGTACATTTGAGTATGTATAGGAAATGGAAGTGGGTATCGGGCTTAGTGAGATTACTTCCTAAGTATTTGTTAATGTTATGAAAGATTGAGAATGGGGGTTAGTGAAAGGAAAAAGGAAAGATAAACCACTTGTAGTGTTGAATGAAACGATTGTTTTCGAGAAAAGTTCATACATTTATAATTTTGTATAAACTGTTACATTACTACTCTAGTATGAGAATGAGTGTTCATGATCATAGCTATCTGTAAGTTGTTATTGTTGAGGATCATGTTGAGTTCCCTACTGGACTATATGTTCATCCCACGTTGTTGAATCTTTTTCAGGTGTTAAGCAGGTTGGGCTGCAAGATTTGGTTCTACTTATTTACTGGCCACGGGGCCTCAGTTATGTTGGCGGAATGCCATTGTTGTAAAAGGGTTACACCCTTCTTCTTGTACCTTAAGTGATGTAAGCCCAAGGGCAATTTTTTTATGTATGTTCATGTAATATATACTTTGCATACGAATGAGAGTACTGTTAATTGATTCTACGGATTGGATGTATGAGTTTACTTCCGTAAATTATCCTTGAAATTGAATTAAGTTAATGAATTTGTTAATGACTTCGAGTAATAAAAAGTGGGGCGTGACAATATTCCTCCAAAGCCTTGAAGGAGAAGGTGGTGAAGGCTTCAGTGCCCCCTCTTCAAAATTTAAAGATAGCATCAAGTTCAATTCATACAAGTGTTCCTCAGGTTTTCACATACATACAAATAACTTTGATTAACTTTGATTAAAATAACTTTGTATGTATATGGGGATATTACTGTATAAATTTGATTAAGGTGAAAATTTTACAAGAAAATATAATTCTAATTTTAAATAACTTTTATAATAAATATAATTCTAATCCTGTCTATATTTTTTGTATTGTGAATTGTGAATCCTGTCTATATTTTTTGAAATTAGGGTTTTGAATTTTGAATTGTGAATCCTATCTATATTTTTTGAATTGAAAATTTTATTTTTTTCTTGTTAATCCTGTCTATATAGTTAAATCTTCTTATTCTTTTGCTTATCTCTTAAGCTACATCATTAGGCCACTATAACTAGTACAAACAATTTTTTTGGGTTGTTTTAGGAAATATGTTAAAAGCTAATTTTTTGTTTTTTTTAAGAAAAAAAACTTTTTTTGGAAAAACGTGTAAAAAAAGCAGAGAAATGATTTGACCCAAAAAAAATTAGAAGTCAAAAAATGACTTTTAACCTCTATGCTAAAAGAGGCCTTTGAAGTCGTCCTCAAAAATGCTATTACCAAAACATTTTATATAAATTAAAAAATTTTGTTTAAAAATTATGTTTGAAAAAATTTAAAAAATTTATTTATAAAATGACTCATTCTCGATAATTTTTACCCACTTGAACTATCCAATTGACTTATTCCATATGCGTCTGGATGATGTTTATTCAATTAAGCTTTATATTTTTATGATAGTCGGATGTCTGAATCAGTTTACGTATTTCTCGACTAATCTTAGAATCCACACCAAACGTCCCTTCCACGTAGATCGGACAAATCTCAAATAATACCTATAAATTGACAACACATAATGAGAGTTCAACTTGAGACCTGAAAGGAGCATACCTAATTTTTAACACATAATGAGAGCTCATTAATATTAATGAAACTCTAGTTTGACTTGGTTCGGCTTGATAATTTTTTTTAATGTTATTTATATTGTTTAAATAAAAATAAATGAGTCGAGCTTGACGAACCGAGCTAAGCCCTTAACAAGCTCAATCGAGCTTGTTCATGAAAAGTTCGGGTCATTTGCAGCCCTATTTGAAAGACTCATGATTGGGAATTTGGGAGAACTATTTCAAATATCACCATACTTTACTAGAAATAATATAAAATTACAACTCATAATTATTAACTGTCAAATTTTTTATTTTTATCTTTTATAACTGAGTATCTAAGTCAATTTATACACACCTCGACTAAATTTAAAATTATAATATATGCATCAAAAGAGAGTCTTAAAACATTTTAATTAATAGTCCATAGAAATTTCCTAGGTAAGAAGAAAAAAAAAAAATGGCACTTTGATGGCTAAGCCTGTGTTTCATAATGCCAAATAATTGCTACGGATGGCCCAATAGATTGACATGGATTAGTATCCAAAATTTACTACATAGATTTAACCACCAACATAAGCCCATAAGCCAAGGCACAAGCCTCTTTTGAGAACAAGAAAAAAATTAATTTATTGGTTTATTTTGATTATATTATCTCTCTATTTTTTTGTATGTTTAAAATAAATAAAAAAAGAGTAAATAAATTAAAAAAAATTCTTACTTTTCAAAACAAGCCAAAATGAGCTTTTTGTTTGAATTTCATAACAAAGCCTCTATGACCTCTAAAAAGTGGACGAGGGTTACCATTTCACATAGGAAATAACTTTGTCATTAAAGTCCCTAATGGCACAAGCTTGAGCAAATAAAAGTAACTTCTCTTTAATTGTCCATAAATCTCAAGAATTGGATCACCAGTTTAAAAAAATTAAGAACAATGTTTGAAACCTCTATTTGATATTGTCCAAATTAGTCGAGTTATTTCAACTCAATGAAAAAAATAATAATTTCATACAAAACTTACACTATGATTTAAGATTTTTGTATGACTTGTCCAATTTAGTCCAATCTCACTGAATAAAAATAATACTTGATAGAATGAAGTTGTTTTAAAATTATACTATAAAATTATATGAAAAAAAAAATAAAACAAGAATCTTCATAATGTCTTAAGATTCAAAATTAGTAATCCATGATGCTATTTATTAAATAAAAATACTAAAAAAATAGAAATTAAATGTGTGATATATTTGTCTACTTTATCAAAATACTAAAAAATAGATCAAGATTTATCAAAAGTAAACAAAATAAGTGTTCTTTAAATTGCTCCCACTTACATGCATATGATTAAATCATTGCCTAAATTAAGGGTTGTGTAGAGTTATTATTTATTTATTTATTCATTTATTTGGAGTCAATGCCTTTTAGAAATTGATCATATTAAGGGAGGGAGGCCCTTTGTTTTATTATGCTGATAAAAATATAAAATAAAATAATTCTATTATAATTCGAGTGTTATGGATTCAAATCATAGAAATAATGTCTCTAGATACTCAATAAGGCGCGTGCATATATCTGATCTTCCTCTAAACTCTGTCATGACTGTAATCTTTGGAATTGCCCCTTTACAAATCTTGTAAATCAAGATGGGTCACTAGCTAAAAATATTATAGTTTTGTTATAAACAAACAAAATTGATCATAAAATTGAATACAAATACATATATATGCATAAAATTTTATAGAGTTTGTTAGTATTATGAAAATTTTTATCCATCTATATACATTTTGTGTACAGTTCTATAACCATTTTTGTGTTCTTAGACTTATTCAAAATCTAAAGTTATTGTTTCTATGTGATTCAAAATTTCTTTTTGTTTCAAATTCAGTTAACATTTTTCTATAGGACATCTATACATGTGTGTACAAGCACGAAATAATTCTTCTTGTATGATCTTGTTGATCAAGTTTGCACTCCTCCAAACAACGTTGCTTTGCCACCTGAAAACACAAACGTGAGCTAACCGGCGGGTGTGTGCCGAAAACCCCTCCGATGCCTAAGTCAGCAACTAGACAATAGACAATAAGCTCTGTGTATTCTAGAGTAAGAATTGGGATACCTGTACATAGGTCTGGTCATGAGCTTTTATAGACTTTACTTTGGCACAATCCTAGTAGGATTCCAACTCTCCCTATGAGAGTCCTCCTAGGAATCACACGCCCTACTCACTACCAACCAAGTGAGATGGTTTTGCACAATCCTAGTAGGACTCTACTCTCCTTAGCAGAGTCCTCCTAGGAGTCATACTCCTACTCACTACCAACCAAGTGAGATGGTTTGCACAGTCCCAGTAGGACTCTAACTCTCCTTAGCAGAGTCCTACTAGGAGTCTCGTCACTGCAAGCCAAGTGAGATGGCTGAACCCTTTTACCTCGATTATACATTCTTGACCGAACTGCCTTATCTTGGTCCCCTGCCATTCGGACCGAGTGATCGAAAGCCGATCTATCGAATGCCACCCTGTCGAGCTATACACAGCTCGGCCCTCGCCACTGATGTTACCTCGGTTTGCTACAGAACTTTCTTTACTTTGGCTGTCATCTTTACCTCGGCTCTGTGCTTAACTAAGTAATGGATTAGAAGCATCGACCGAGCTATACCTAGCTCGGCCATCTGTCTTACCAAACACCTCGGCCAACCCTTGGGCCTAGTATTTAGGTAGCTCGGTCAACGCCCTTGCCCAGTTTGGTACTCAGATAAAAAGGGACCGAGCTACCCGTCGTCCATACTCCGGCCCTTATCTCAGCGCATTACGCGGCCCAGCTCCCGAAGAAGACTCTTCCTAGCTCGGCCCAATTTTTTTACAAATTAACCTCTCAATTGCCCCTTAATTCCATCTGCGTAGCATGATTGGGATTATTTTTCCTGTAGCCGAGCTAAGAACACCCCCACTCTGCTGGGCTAAAAAGTTTGTTCGGCCCCCAATAAGCCTTGTCAGTTGCTCAACATGTCCTTCCACTAATCTGGAATGACGTCATTCCTAGGATACATGGCGTACCGCCAAAATCCTCGTTCTCCTGTTACCACCGTCATGCCGAAAATTTGAATAGCCTTGCTTTTTTGCCTTCAACGTATATTTCCTTCGAGTTTGCAATCATATGGCGAGTCGTTCTTTCTGTGTCTCACCGAGCAGACTAACTCGGTTTATACTAACCCTGCCAACCTGCTTTGGCCGAGATAACCATCTTGGTCCAGGAAAAAATTTGTTGGTCAAACCTGCCAACCTGCTTTGGCCGAGGTAACCATCATCCCGGCCAAAGAGTTCAAAAATTTGTTGATCAAACATGCCAACCTACTTTGGCCGAGGTAACCATCATCCCGGTCAAAGAGTTCAAAAGTTTGTTGGTCAAACTTGCCAACCTGCTTTGGCCGAGGTAACCATCATCCCGGCCAAAGAGTTCTAAAAATTTTGTTGGTCATACCTGCCAACCTGCTTTGGCCAAGGTAACCATTATCTCGGCCAAAGAGTTTCAAAAATTTGTTGGTCAAACCTGCCAACCCTTTCCAGCCTAGATTCTGATCTCGGCTGAAGAGAACAAAATGTTGGTTTTTCCAGCCAACCCTCTCCAGCCTAGATCCTGATCTCGGCTGAAGAGAACAAAATATTGGTTTTTCCAGCCAACCCTCTCCAGCCCAGATCCTAATCTTTGCTGAAGAGAGCTCAAAGTCTGTTATTCCTGCCAACTTAGAGCTAAGTGTTTGGTTTTTCCAGCCAAACGTCCTGCAGCCTGGATCCTTATCCTCGGCTTAGGAGAGGTGTTGGTTTTTCCAGCCAACCTCTTCAGCCCAGATCTTAATCTTAGCTGAAGAGAGCTCAAAGTTGGTTATTCCGGCCAACTCTGAGCGAAGTGTTTGGTTTTTCCAGCCAAACGTCCTGCAGCCTGGATCCTTATCCTCGGCTTAGGAGAGGTGTTGATTTTTCCAGCCAACCTCTTCAGCCCAGATCTTAATCTTAGCTGAAGAGAGCTCAAAGTTGGTTATTCTGGCCAACTCTGAGCGAAGTGTTTGGTTTTTCCAGCCAAACGTCTTGCAGCCTGGATCCTTATCCTCGGCTTAGGAGAAGTGTTGATTTTTCCAGCCAACCTCTTCAGCCTAGATCCTAATCCTAGCTGAAGAGAGCTCAAAGTTGGTTATTCTGGCCAACTCTGAGCAAAGTGTTTGGCTTTTTCAGCCAAACGTCCTGCAGCCTGGATCCTTATCCTCGGCTTAGGAGAAGTGTTGGTTTTTCCAGCCAACCTCTTCAGCCCAGATCATAATCCTAGCTGAAGAGAGCTCAAAGTTGGTTATTCCGGCCAACTTTGATTTTATTTAGAAAGAGTTGGTCAATCCTGCCAACCCACTTTGCCCCCTGTTGGGCAAAGATTTTTTACTCGGTTAGTCCTTCTTGTCAACTGTGCTAACTTTTGTCGAAGGTGTTCTATTCGACATCGCTGTTTGTGCTGAACTCCGCCTTGGTGTTCGTTCTGAATCTGGTTACAAATGCCTCCGCTAGTTGCGCCCACGAAGCTATGCTACCTTCTGGCAACCTCTCAAACCACGTTAAACCCAGGTCACCAAGGCTGAGGGTAATGGTGCATTCTCCATTGTCAGAACGAACAGTGAGCTCTGTAACCTTGCTAACGCTTTGTCTGCTGGTTCATAGGCAAGGCGTGGCTCTGGAATTCCAACCTCGACACTTCCATGTATTCTAGGAACCAATCGTTGTAGTGCGAAGACTCTGCGGGGGTCGCGAGCCTGAGTGTCTTTTCTCCTTCGAGCCCTTTCAGTCTTCATTCTCTCAGGCCTGGAGTAGCGTGTCCTGAAAGTCTTTGATTGTGTATCGCTGGACCTGAGGCTTCTACTTTCAGTTTGTGATAGTGTGACTTGTCTGTTACGATCTTCTGAGTGGCAAGAGTGTGTGTTGCCTTTGCGCCTATCTTTTGCTGCCACCCCTTTGCCTTTTATCTAGCTCTTCATAAACTCTATGTCAGCCGCCATTCTTCTTATTACTTCGTCTTGCTCCCTTACGCGATCTTCGAGAACCTGAGGATCCATCTTCCGTCTCTGTCTACCAGGGCTTTGAGAGCGGTATGGACTTAAGCCCCGTCTTTCTCTCGCTTTTCTTCGTGGATTCCTTTGCTGGGGATCTAATTCCGCCATGGGTGGGATATAAGGTAAACCTTCGCGCCTCCCACCCCCTTCCGATGTTTGCCCATCAATAGTAGATTGCAGCAAGTCTTCATTGTGCGCCATTGCTTCCAACTAGAGAGGAAAACTTGATCAAGAGGTTTTGCTCTTTGTGAAATTCCCACAGACAGCGCCAATTGTACGAGCACAAAATAATTCTTCTCGTATGATCTTGTTGATCAAGTTTGCACTCCTCCAAACAACGTTGCTTTGCCACCTGAAAACACAAACGTGAGCTAACCGGCGGGTGTGTGTCGGAAACCCCTCCGATGCCTAAGTCAGCAACTAGACAATAGACAATAAGCTCTGTGTATTCTAGAGTAAGAATTGGGATACCTGTACATAGGTCTAGTCATGAGCTTTTATAGACTTTACTTTGGCACAATCCTAGTAGGATTCCAACTCTCCCTATGAGAGTCCTCCTAGGAATCACACACCTTACTTACTACCAACCAAGTGAGATGGTTTTGCACAATCCTAGTAGGACTCTACTCTCCTTAGCAGAGTCCTCCTAGGAGTCATACTCCTACTCACTACCAACCAAGTGAGATGGTTTGCACAGTCCCAGTAGGACTCTAACTCTCCTTAGCAGAGTCCTACTAGGAGTCTCATCACTGCAAGCCAAGTGAGATGGCTGAACCCTTTTACCTCGGTTATACATTCTTAATCGAACTGCCTTATTATCTCGGTCCCCTGCCATTCGGACCATGTGATCGAAAGCCGATCTATCAAATGCCACCCTGCCGAGCTATACACAGCTCGACCCTCGCCATTGATGTTACCTCGGTTTGCTACAAAACTTTCTTTACTTCGGCTGTCATCTTTACCTCGGCTCTGTGCTCAACTAAGTAATGGAATAGAAGCATCGACCGAGCTATACCTAGCTCAGCCATCTGTCTTACCAAACACCTCGGCCAACCCTTGGGCCTAGTATTTAGGTAGCTCGATCAACGCCCTTTCCCAGTTTGGTACTCAGATAAAAAGGGACCGAGCTACCCGTCATCCATACTCCGACCCTTATCTCGACGCATTACGCGGCCCAGCTCCCGAAGAAGACTCTTCCTAGCTCGGCCTAATTTTTTTACAAATTACCCTCTCAATGTGTATGAATTCAAAAAGGATCATATGGACAAAGCATATCCAACCTCAAAAAGAAATGTTTTGATGTCGCATAGAGTGACTTAATCATATACAAAAGTTACCATATTATAAAATTAATTATGGCTTTTTTAAAATAAATTAAATTAAATTAATGGTAGTGCTTGGATGGCTCTACTCGTTTGATGCATTTTAAGCATTTTAATAAATTTATATTATTACAAGGATGCTTAATCCAATGGGGCAGGCTATTACCCATCAAATTGACTATCTTATTAAAGATAATTGATGATTATTCCCAAGTTTCCATGTGAAGAGAAATAGACTATCTAGATGAGTAGTCTTACATGAAATAAACTTTCCAAAAGTTATTTTTTGAGTGAAGTATTTTTACCAAAAGAAATGGAACCAGGTTTTCAAAATGTAACAGTGCATTTAGAGGGTGGCGATGGGTTATGGGGCAAGGGGGAGGGGAGGGTGATTGTAGAGGCAGCGTGGGTTTTGATGACGTTAGGCTGTAGCAGGAAACAAGTAGGTTTCAATGGCGAAAGAGATGGGGAAGGAGAGAGAGTTTATCCACTGTGTGAGGTGCATGGTAATATTTAAATGGATGGTTAGGATAGTTTGTGATCTAGTATGGTCAAGTTTAAAAGTTGTTTTAGAAGAAGTTAAAAGAGTAAATAATATATTGCCACATGTATTTTTTTTTAAAAAAAATTGTTAAACAAAGTAACTGAGATGGACATGAGTGTAGGTTGTGACACAGAATGAAGTTCAAAATTTAAATTGATGAAATTAAAACTTTCGAGTTTAAATTAAAAAATACGTAAAACTCTGGAGTTTTTTTTTGTAATTTGTCCAATATTTTAAACATGTTTATGTTCATTTGTTGGCAAAAATGAAAATAAAAATATATTTAGTATACACTGTAATGTAAAATTTCATGCCACTAATATGTGTAATTTTAAGAACCAAATAATTTAATGCTAAATGGTATACCTTTTTAAAAATAAAATTTTGGTCTTGACAGGATAGTAATTCATTACCAAATGTCTAATTTCATCCTTAAATAGTAGAGACAATTGGTGAAAAGTTTATTTCAAAGGGGTATAAAGTATTACATTCAAGGTAAAATCTTGTTTGGTAATAAGGACAAAGTGAAAATTGTTGACGATATTGAAAAAGTTGCAGGAAAAAATTATGTTTGTTTTTATCACACACCATAGATTCGTCATTATATTTGTATCATAGAATAGCATAATACACTTTTAATAATTCTAATTTTTATCATAAAAAATTAGAAATCTCTTGTAAAATTTATCCAAAATTAATAAAAGATCTTCATAACAAAAACTTAGCTGAATTATGACATAATGTGATTAGTTATAACATATTGTGAGGTCAATTATGACATTATTTTGATTATGATGTAAGAGTTGTTTAGTTATTAAGTTTGTGAAAATATAATTTTCCCGTCCCCACCCTATTTTCTCATTGAAGTGATATTGGGGAAAATTACCATCTCTAATTAAGTTATGAGCTCTTACCATAAAAGTTCTTCAAGTGGACAAAAAAAGAGTTTTTTTTTTGGGTAGTATACCAGTTTTCTAACAAATGTAAAATATACCCAATTCATGTAGCTCAGAAGTAGGTGTAAATGTTATGAATTTATAATTTTATATTTAAATTTGTAGATAGTTTCTAATCAATCCTTAAGCAAATATTAAATGTGATAGTGATTGTATGGAGGGTGCGTTCTTTTTTTTTTTTTTTTTTTGCTTTTATTTTTAAATGTGACATCCTTCATTTATATAATAGAATACATTGCGTGTCTATTTGTGTCAAAATTATAATATGAAATTTAAATTTTAGTACAAGTCTGAATTGTTTATTTTTATATTTATTTTTTGTATGACAAAACACAAGATTTAATATATTATACATCTAACAATAACTCATCTAATAAAATAAATCTAAGTACAAAATATAAAATAAATCCTAAATGGAGAAAAAGAACCTTCACGCAGAAAAGATACAAGTCTCCACATAGGAAGTAAAAAAAACTCCACATAGAGATGAAACCTCAGCCGTTGTTTTATATAAATAAAAATAAGTGAACAAAAATGAGAAAATAAACAATAATAAACAAATAGAGACAAAAATAAAAATGCGAGAAAATACAAATTGAAGTAATGTTTAGTTGTGTTGAAGTAATGTTTCACCTCTAGAGTTCCTTCTACCTTGGACAATATAAATTGACAAAAATGAGAGGGCTGCTTTTTATATGAAAATATCACTTATGATATAAATGTCACTTATAGGAAAATATAAATTGTCTTTTGACTCCCACAACTTCCTTTCACCAAGTATCCGCCTAAACAAAATCAAATAACCAACACAAAAATAAAAGTAGGTGAATTTACAAAAATCAAATCAACATTGAAATATTACCAAAACAAAGAAGAAGAAACATGGAAAAAGAAAAATTTACATTTACTGTGCACAAAAGCATGATGTTAATCGTAATAAATAATGAAAAAAGCAGAACACAAGAGCATGATGTTAATCTTTATGTGTTGTAAGCTTTTTTCTTAAAAAGCTAAAAAATCTAAAACATAATCATTTTTTTAACTCATATTTTAATTAAAAAATCAATAATGATTGTTGGATTACAATTGCTAATTACTTAAATAAAGTTCTTGCCTCACAAGTAATTGTAATTGAATGAGTTAAAATTCATATAATTATTTTAGAAGTAAAATCCGATATAAGTATATTGTTGATATTTTAATGTTTTTTGTTTCATTGAAGCAAGTATATGGAGACTGTTTCAATTATCTTCTACTAGGGGGGAAACATAATTCAGGATCTTGATGAAGGTGTGTCATATGATGCTGAGCCGAAAGGGATATATCGGGTGCAACTTGGCACCACGCTTAGCAATTTGGAGGAGATGTTCCTGTCCAAGGTGGCAAGTTACGGGGAAAGTGTCCGATTGAACTTCAAATATAGATATCTTTATTGCCAGTGGCAAGCAATCAGCAAATACAAGATATTACCGATCAATGACGATGAGGCGTTGAACACCGTATTAAGCATCGTTGCAAGTTTCCAACCACCAAATTGTTTGAAAGTGTACATTGATAAAGAGGTTGTACACAATGTCCCGAATATAACACAGATGGATTCTCGTCCGTTCACTACATTGCTGACACATGGAATTGACACGACAGTGTTTCAGTCTCCTATGCATGAATCAGATCAATGTTATGCAATGGGCTACACACAACAGACATTTGAGGGCCATGGTGTAGAATCAAGTTCACGTGGTGGATATGATTATGAATTTCACAATAACACAGAAGATGTGCCCACCTGCAGCCATCATACCACTCCAGTTGAAGTTGCTGGTAATATGGCCGAAACAGTGAACTATGTGTAGTTTGCTAACAATGACATGTACGGTCCTGATGTCGCCCTAGACGATGATGAGAATGAAATGTGTGATGAAGAAAATTTATTGGGCGGATCAGATGATGATGATGAAGAAGATGATGCTGATGCTCCCGTTGACCTTGAAAATGCCCCCATTCCACCTAGACTTGAAATCCCTTTCTATGAGAACATTCACATGGGTGGTGATTTTGGCATGAGTAGTCGTGATGTTGTTCCCCGTAACCGGATCTGGAACGTTGAAAATCCAGAGTTGGACAAAGGGATGGTTTTCGTTGATAAGAAGCAACTTGTACATGCTGTGAAATTGTACCATGTAACAAATAATCCAGAGTATAAAGTCGTAACCTCCGAGCGAGACCTTTGGGTGTCTGCTTGCAAGCATGATCGCAGATGGTGGTTGCGTGCATCTCTTAGTAGGAAACATGGTCTTTTTGAAATAAAGCAGTACATGGGTCCTCACCATTGTTTATACCCATGAATGAACATGGACCACACTAATATTAGCTCCAGTTACATTGCTTCTTATCTTTTGGGACAAGTTGTGGTAAGTATAAAAAATAAATGTTTACATATATATACATATTTGTTTGTTTATAGTGTTCGCACCAAAATAATCCAACTCATATTTGATTGTCGTATGCAGAATGAACTTGATATGCCAATTAAGAATGTCATCGAAGATATCAAAAAGACCATGAACTATAGTATATCATACAAGAAGGTGTGGCATGCAAGGGCAAAGGCAATTAGAATGGTATTCAGGGATTAGGATGAATCATATAGGCAGTTGTCTAAATTCATGCATGCATTACAGACATCTAATCCTGGCGCCATCGTTCAATGGAAGCATAAATATACCGGAGGTACAACCATTATGCCCGTCTTCCACTTTGTTTTCTGGTTTTTCAAACCCATCATCGATGGCTTCAGATATTGTAGGCCTATTATAACCATAGATGGTACATTCTTATACAGTAAATACACTGGTGTGTTGCTTGTAGCAACGATTGTCACTGCCAATGGCAAAGTATTACCGCTTGCATTCGCTGTTGTCGACAAGGAGAGTTTGAAGTCTTGGTCATTCTTCATTTCAAATATCAAGAAACATATTGTCATGGACCGACAGGGAGTGACTTTGATATCTGATCGAGCTGAGAGTATTTTAGCTGCTGTGAGGCAGCATTAGCTGAATCCCTCGCTCCAATTTGTTGGATATCATCGGCACTGCCTTCAACATGTTTGTAGTAACTTTAACACAAAGTTCAAAAATAAGGAGCTGAAACAACTTCTATGGAAAGCAGGGAGTGCTCATCAACGACGAAAGTGTAATGCTTACTTAGAATAGATATAGGCTATTAACCAAGATGCCATCGATTGGGTCCACAAGATGAATCCTGTGGAGTGGGCCCTTGCATATGACGGTGGATATCGGTGGGGGGTATTGACTAGCAATGATGCAGAGTGCTTCAACAGCGTCTTGAAAGAAGCAAGGAACTTACCTATCTCAGCTATGGTTGAATTTACATTTCGACGGCTTGTAAAATATTTTGATGAGATGGGAGCCCAAGCTGAAACAGATGTATGGAATGAGTTTCAATACCCTAGAGAGATGCAAAAAACTATCGAGGAGGGCATCGCAAGGGGAAATACTTTCCAATTGATATCGAATGACAAGTTAGTTTGTAACGTGAACTAAATTGTTCTTATTATGTTGTTAAGTTAATTACACCTAAAAACATGAACTTGATTAGTTTGTATCAATATTGTCTGATTGGCCCCGCCGCGTATTTGAGGTGCAAACATCTTTTCGCCATGGACGAGGTCGCAATACACAGATTGTGCTGATGAATCAACCCATGTGTAGTCGTGGGAAATATGAGATAAGACACTATCCATGTTCCCATATGCTCGCTGTAATGTCTGAATGCGGTGACAATCCATTCGAGTACGTTGATCCAGTATATAGGCTTCCTGTATACATGAGGGTTTGGGAAACTAAATTTAATCCAATACCGCATCAAGATTATTGGGATGATCCGCAGTGGACCTTAATGCCTAATGTACTTCGTCTACGAGAAGTAAAACAGGCTTGTACATCTATGTCTCGTATTCCGAATGAGATGGATATATCAAATAGGCGTTTGACCGCTCGTTGCAGTGAGTGCCAGCAAACAGGTCATGACAGGCGAACATGTCCGGCGCGACTTGGTCGATGAAGGCTATGTAATACTTACATATTGTAATAGATCATTTTAAAATTCTTTATTTGTAATAGATCATTTAATTCTGTATTTTTTAATTCTTTATTTGTAAATGGGTCGTACATTTAAATAGATCATTTTTTTTATTTGTAATAGATCATTTCTAATTTTTAAGTCTTTATATATTATAATTGTTTTATATTAAAAAAAAATTTACAACTAACATACTAAGCAAATAAATTAAACTAAATATGTATGCAAATACATTTAACTGTACCACATAGGCCTAAGTTTTTTACTGTGTACTTGATTGAAAATGTGTATTACAAAATTCTATACTTAATCACATAGTTCTTCTACCATTTGAAAATTTAATATTTATGAATAAATTTAATATTTTCGAATGCTGCAACCATTGTTCACATTTACAATTTATGAATAAATTTATGTAATTTAAAAATTTTATAATTTATTCAAACTTCTAGCATTACAAAATCAATAATTAAGTTTTGTCAAATATGCCATAAATGTAATCATCAACCTATTATTGAAAAAAAAATTTCTCATTCAATTTTTTGGCAAATATTTATGTAGGAAAACTATCCACATGTTACTACACTATGTTCATGGTCATTATTAAGCTTATGTAACTGAGGCCCTAAAATTATTTTTGAAAAGATTTCTATATTAGTTATAGCATACATAACGGTAGGTTCTGTTGAATTTTTATCATATTTAATGACATATAATTTTAAATCTTAAAGTACAAATATATATATATATATATATTTAAAAATCACAAATTATGGAATAATTACAGTTTTTTTTTTTATGATTATAATTAGATTTTAGTGAATCGCTTCCATGTTAGTGGCACAAAAATTTATAATTTTAAAACAACAGAGCACATTTTTTTTTTGAAGCCGTCATGTATGGAATTAATTAGAGATTAATTGTTATAGTTAAATTACAGTTAACCAATAGAGGTTTTTGAAATAAAAATTAATTGCATTTTAGTGAATTGCTTCCATATATAGCATCATACAAATTTAAATTTTGAAATAGCTGAGTATGCTTTTCTTTTACTAATTGTAATTTATGGAATAATTACAATTTTTCTGTTACGATTAAATGAAATTTTTATTGTTATGCTCTAGTATTTCACTTGTATAGGCTTCATGGCACATGTACCTGAGGAGGTCCCACTTTTCAGTCAGCCACATCGGGCTGACAGTATATGGGAGTGTCCGGTATACAATAACGTTTGTTGGACTTTACGCTTACAATTAAAATACCCTGCATTTTGTTTTATATTACATGATAATGCTATTATTTAAACTAGTCATTCTGTTATGCAGGACGAGCACGCACCGTGTTGACCTGCCGTCGGGCAGATTCTGGCTTATGGGAGCATCCATTGGACCATAGAGTCTTGCAGTATATACTACGCGCAGGATTCGATGGTGTCTACCGTATCGGGCATATTAGACTGGACCACCCACTCATCACTGCTCTCGTCGACAGGTGGCGCACAGAGACTCATACATTCCATTTCCTGATCGGGGAGGCCACCGTCACATTGCAGGACGTATCTGTCCTATATGGTCTACGGATTGATGGACGAGTAGTTACTGGAGTTGACCCATCATTGACGAGGGAGTAGTGGATAGCCCTATGTGCTGAGCTATTGGGAGTAGCACCTACACTTGCAAACTTACAGGCAGGTAGACTGAGGGTAAGGTGGTTAGCTGAGCAGTTTGGTCCTTTTCCATATCATGCTTCAGATGAGTTGATACAGCAGCATGCCCGAGCATATATTATGTGGCTTATTGGGGGGGCACTTCTCCCTGATATGTCACAGAACCTGCTCAAGTTGATGTACTTGCCACTGCTGAAAGACATTGACGAGATTGGCCAATACAGCTGGGGTAGCGTGACTTTGGCATGCTTGTATAGGATGCTATGGCGAGCAGCTCACGTGGGTGCGAAGGAGATCGGACGAGCACTTGTCTTGCTACAGGTTAGTAAGAATTTTATTACATGTCAATTCATATTGTATGACATATATCAGTATTGTAATTGCGTTCAAACTATTGCAGACTTGGGCGTGGGAGAGATTGATTCGCATTGCCCCGTCTAGGCGGCAAGTGGTTGGTCCTGGTGATCTTCCCATGGGTGAGAGAGACATGCAGTTGCCACCTGAACCTCGAGGTAGCCGACAGAGGGTTGACTTGGGCCACGAGGTCGTTTCGACCCACGTAGTCGTAATTTATAGAGACCAGCTCGACCGGATGATCGAGGGCGAGGTACGAAATTTTGCTCCCAATTTTAGTTGTCTTGTTCATTGTTTATGTTCTGAGTTCATGAGCGAATTTTAATATACTTGTCGTTATTGTAGTTTATCTGGCAGCCTTATGCTGGGGTCCTCAGTACGCTCCCCGACTACTGTCGACTAGGTCAGGAGATATGGATGGCGAGAGTGCCACTTATTTGTTTTGACGTGGTTGAGTGGCATCTCCCCCATCGTGTCCTCTGACAGTTTGGTCAAGTCCAGTCCGTGCCGGATCAGTTCGACACTGCGTGGAGGTTGCACGTCACTGATAGGCGTGGCCGAGCTGGCACTGACTGGAGTCTGTTTTATATGCGATATATACAGTTATGGGATGCCCATCGGGACAGTTTTGTACAAGCTGACTGGAGCGATGAGGTGCTCCCCTCTTCCGACCCTTACATGTTGTGGTATTGGCGACATACACGCCTACTAGTTGGTAATCCGAGCCACCTGTCTGAGTCCGGATATCAGGGAGTTAGGCCTTATCTGGAGGCATTGGTGAGTATCATAGTATGTGTCAGATAATTATTAAGATCATAATTGATTTACTTAGAGTCAATTGTAGCCTAATACGTCTGAATTTTTGTTCAGGTGGTTGGAGCTGGGAGGTCATATCACTTGGCTGAGGATGCCCTTTTCAGACGTGATGGACAGCATGCCTTGCAGGCCGTTGCAGAGATCCGAGACTTATTGTACGAGGCGATCCAGCTTGCCCATCGGGGAGATCGTCTGCATTTTGGCCACTGCGGTGTATACATTGCAGCAGCTGCTCCAGACATTTCAGCGCTGGCCACATCAGCTCCTTGGACATCAGTCACCCCACCACATGCTACCCCATACATATCTCCAGATTCCCTCTACGTACATCCTACCCAGCATACTGCCATACCTTATGTAGTTGACCCTGATTGGACACCGCCCCGATAGATGCATGACGTTGTTACCCCACCCACCAAGTTACCAACACCAGACAGTTCGGGTGTTTGTAGTGTTGGGGTTGTAGACACCCCATTTTTGACCGGCCTTAAGACTTGGGCGTTACTGATGGTTTACTTGGTGGTAAAAGATGTGCAGGGCAAAGGTTCAATCTCTTCGGCAAGGAGAGAGCCAAATCCCAACTTCACACCCCTTTTGGATCAAAACTATTTTAAATGGTTTTTAGACCTTAAAACCCTCTCTTTCAAAACATTTTTGAAATAAAGTTTCTGCGATGTTCCGAGGTTCGCATTTTGTCAAACGTTGCGCTTTTCGGTAAATCGAGCAGGGACGAAGTGGAAATGAATGAAAGAAAGATGAAATATTTGAAAAATCTTTCAAAACACTTTGTTTAGGGGTTTGGAGTTGAAGAAAAGAGGAAAGGAGAGGAGAAAACTAGTTTGGGAGAAGTTCGGCTTGAATCCGGGTAAGAGAGAGTTGAGCAGCCCTCGCTGAATTGGGCTTATTCATTTGCATACTTGGATTTTAGCTATGAGGCCACCACTGTTGGAAAGCTTACTTTTGGGGCTTCATTTTTCACTCAAGAATCTCCTAAAGCCAAGTCTGGGTGGGGGAGATATGATTGGTTGAAGTTGGGTATCATCCCAGTTGGATCGAATCTGCGCGGCTTCACCAAAATGGGCATAACTTTTTCCATAGGAGGAATTTTAATGCAAGGTTTGCGCCATTGGAAAGCTAACTTCCGGGGCTTCAATTTGGATACCCACCGGCCATTTTTTGACCTTGGCAGCATCTGTCGGCAATCTATTTATCCGACCGGAAATTTATTGTGCCGACCGGCAATTTATTGTGCTGACCGGCCATTTTTGCTGGCTGATGACCTTTCGGAGTATTCTACAGATTGAGTGGATGCCAACTGTGCCAGCTGGAGGGCACAGACTGGATCTTTGCTCTTAGTTTGAAGCTTCTAAGAGAAGCTTTAGTCTTTTGGCTCTATAAAGGAAGCTCTCCTCTTCCTTATACCAGGTTAGAAAAACCAGCTGGAGCATTACATACAATCCTCCATATATCTCTCTCTTTCAAGCTCAAGCATCCAAGTTCCTTTCACCATTCCTTCATCACTACCTAGCATCACCACCACTACTCTATTTCCAGCAGCTTGGGGAGCTTTCCAGCAGCTAGGAGGCATCACTTCTTAAGCCAAGAAGCAACCAAGGGTTGGTCTTCAAGGGTAAATGTCAATTCCCTCTTTTTGAGCTTAATTTTGCAACATTTTTCTAGCTATTTTGCTTGCTGTTTTGAGCTCCGACCAAAACTGAAAGTACCCTTTATTTGAGCTCTATTTCATGATTCATTAAGGGAGTTTTGTCATTTGAGGTCCCCATCTTGCACTTCCTTCTTTATCTCTCCTTTAGGCCCTAATCTTGCATGTTATTTTTGGCCTATGTGTAATCTGTTTTGGGGCATGTCATAAACTGTAAGTGAGATTGTTTTGAGCCCTTCTTCAACATTGAAGAAGGTCTCATCACTGTTTAGATACCCCACGTGCTACTTGCTTTGAAATCCATGTTTTTGCCTCATTTTGCATGTTTTTTTAGCCTATTTTTCTTCTATTTTTGGACCTTGGTCCGAACTGAAAGTGGCCATATTTTGACCTCCTTGTCATGTTTCATTAAGGGTCGTTGGCTGTTTGATGAATTTTTTGTATACTTTGTGTTTTGACCTCTTTTGGGCCCTACCTTGCATGGCATTTTGAGCATACTTGTATATTGTTTTGGGGGTTTCCATAAACTGTAAGTAGTCATATTTTTGGTCCCTCTTCAGTGTTGTAGAAGATTCTTCTTCTGTTTGGGCTTTGAATCTACCACTTGCTTCATTGCCTCCCTTGCGGAGCCATTTTTGTATGATAATTTAGTCCCACTTGTGCTTACTGTTTGGCCATGCTTTGAACTGTAAAAATGCTTATTTTGGGGCTGCCTTGCTTCTATATTTTCATTGCATGTACCAATTATCCATGCTTTGTATAGCTGTAAGCCATTTCATGTACCTAGTTTTGCATTTCGGGAGAAATTCCATGCATCGGGTGTCATTTCGCCTTGTTTCAGGGCTGTTTTCCCCCCTCATTTTGCTACTGATTTTTGCATGTTTGCATATCATATTCCATGTCTTTTCCATGTCTCATTAGAGTGGCATTTCGGTGCCTTAGGGCCGGTCCTCGGTTTGCGTGCATGCGTGCACGTATTTCGAGTTGTCTCATTTTCATCTAATGGCCACTGATGTGGGTGTGGCTGAGGACCACTCACATTGGTGTAAGTCCATTTTGCATTGTGTATGCCATGTTTCAATGCGTTGTGCATGTTATGTTGTTAGCATTGTGTGTGCCATGTAGTTATATTGCATGTTTGTATGTTTGCTTGCATGCTTAGGTCGCATGTGCATTGTTGTGCATTGCCTCGCCTCTTGACCAACCATGATTGAGGTTGGGTCTCTTGTATGTTTTGTGTGCATTGCATTTGACATTGAAATGCATACTTGACTCTTTGGCCATCATGCATCGAAATGCGTGATTGGTGGCCCGAGGGTCGAGGGCCATGCTCCCTTGAGTCCATTACATGATAGGGAGTGTGTCCATGCATACATTTGCCTAAAAATTCCATGCCATACACTGCTTGCCCTCTGCTGCTGCCAATTGCAGGTTCTGCAGGAAGCTTGGCCGGTCGGTTAAATACAGTGCCGAACGGCAATCCATCAATGGCCGATAACTTCATCAGCGGCCGGTGACCATTTCCCATGGCCGGTGGCCATCCCTCCCAACCGGTGGTATTGCCCAACATCCAGAGAGCATGTCCTTAGACTTTGGCAGTCCTCAGAGGAGCAGGGCAGTGAAAAACAGAGGCAACAGTGCTATGGCAGCGAGTTTCCGGGCGATATGGGTCAAGCATGCATCATTCGCGCATCCCAAGGCGGTGGTCGTGGCCACCTTCCCTTTGCATTTAATTTGTTAATTAAATAGGAATTCTGTAATAATTAATTAAGTAGTTAGTTATTTATTCGGACTGTAATATTTATTCGGTCCCTCCGAGTGAGGGCGTATTTGTAATAAGTGTGGGTGCGTGTGTGCATGTCTTCCAATCCCCACTTCTTTCTCCCTTTTACTTACCTGCTTTGATGGTTAGTATTAGGACATGTTTAATTTAGCATACCTTATGCTATGCATGCGTGCATCCATACATTTGTCTTACATGCACCGGGCTCGGCACATCATGCTAACTGCACTTGTATTCCAATTCCAAAGTTGAGTACTTGTTAATTGCAGCATTTCACATGCCACGTTTAGGATAGCCGAGCCTATCATAGTTGCATCTTGCATGTGTTGCATTAGCCATCTTAACATGAACTAGGATTATGCATATGATTACTAACTAGTTTCTGTTTTGGCTTGGAGTACTAGGAGAGCTTTTATGCTTTAGCATCCTTGCATGCGTGTGAGTGTTGCCATGACAGTATGATTACCATGAGGCTAGCTCCTTATGTGATATAACTGCTTGAATGCCTGTGGATGGAGGTTGAATTACCTAAATTGGAATAATGCATTAAAACTGTGAGTTTTAAGCCTACTAGATAGTGGCAAAACCATCTTTTCTAAAAGCCCACTCGAGGGTGGCAAAACCTGCATTTTAGCCTACTTGCGAGTAGCAAACCATTTTCAAAACAAGCATGAAATGTTTTGTTCCAATTTAGGCGATTTGGTCTATATTTGTTTGCTGTGCGCATAACATAGTAATTCTAGACTAATAACCAGATTAAGAACACATGACGTTTTCAAAATTGGATATCACGGGTAGTAGAGGCCGGTCTTCAGACCGGGCGAGAGGGGGTGCTCATAGCTGACCTTCCCCGATCGTACCCAAGTTCCCGAGCCGAGGCAACTTTGGTGATGACGGACACGTGGCCTTCGGCACCGAGTCAGGGTTTCCTAAATTCTCCCATTTTAAAATATTTAGGTGGCGATTCTGTATCTGGTAAAGCAGTCCATGTTTGGCACTTCTTTTCAAAAAATCTGTTTCTCAAAACGATTTGCCGGATTTGGACTCTTTGGTTCAGATTAAGAACCGTGACACAAATTGAGTCTGAACTGTAGCATGAGGCCCACGGGCGGGTCTACAGTTTCTGGCGACTCCACTGGGGATTTTAGAGAGCTTGACTCGAACTCTTGATATCCTGTTTTGATTTCATTTATGTGTCTCTTTGCATTGCATGTGCATTGGTGCGCCTTGGACATCGTGTTTGCCATCTGCCATTCCTGAACGGTTTGCCGGAGGCTTGTCTTGTCAAGGCATGACCATAAGGCTGACCGGTTATGGGCTCTGACAGTATGGGAACACAAACCCCGGTTTTATTGGGGCACCCTTTTTGACCATTCGACCTAGTGCATATTCGGAATCCATAGTGACCATTCCAAACTAGGACAGGTTGCTCACCCGATGTTAGGTTGTTTGAAATCGCTGTGTACGTAGTGAAACCCTAGTTCCTGACAAAATAGGATAGGGAAACCCTACCCCAACATAGGGGTGCTTTGGCTCTCTCTTACTTGCTATGTGCTTTTAGAGTATATCTCTACAGGAACGCATATACCAGTTTGCAAGTCTGGGTATCAGGCCTGTGGGCATCAGCATCAGTATTTGGGGAATCAGTTTTACCCGAGGGTATCAGTTTACAGGCAAATATTTGGGAAACAATGATCAGTATTGAGTACAGTCATCCTAGTATGCTCAAATCTGTTCCAGTGAAATTGTGCTGAGATGCTGTCTGTTTTCTCTTTTGCTAGGTAGTCCTGGAACTATAGCTTCAGAAGGCTCCGATATCCCCGGGGTACATTGGACTAGTGTTGATAGACTTTGTTAGGTCGGAAATTCAATTCAAGGGAAACCTGTGTTCTTTCGCTGAGGCAAGGCAAAGAAAGGCCAGTCAGGGCTCACCGGCTCATCTGATCCGTCAGTCGCCAGTCACATCACCTTTGTTCAGACTTAGCAGACCATGATGGCCCAGGGTTCGGAAGAATTTGTGGTCGTGATAGCAGCGTTAAATCATGGAACTGCCATGCAGGCTGAGACCAGTATTGAAATGCAGCGTCCATCTGGGGCATCTGCCTCACATCCAGCTTTGGGACCCCAGCCAAACTTTGACCCACATCCGCCAGCTGAAGATTTGCAGTGTCCGAATCCTCGAGAAAGGTTGACTCAAGCTCAGGTGCTCAGACCCCTGGTACAGCCTAATGAGAGGCTTTATTCCCTTGATGTTAATGAGCTCAATCCGACTGCAGTGAAAATTGCAAACCTTGAAAAGCACTTCAAAAAGGCACAGGGCCTTAATTCCATTCCCGACATTGAGGATGGGCACACTGAGTCTGCCATACGGCTCCCAGACAGATTCAAAATGCCATATATTGACCGTTTCGACGGGTCTGGAGATCCAATGGTACATATCCGACTTTTCTTGGATGTCCTGAAGCCGATGGGTCTGACTAAGCCACAGAAACTCTCTCTGTATGGAAGAACCCTGTCGGGCGTAGCAGCCACTTGGTACGCTAAGTTGGAAGATAAAGTGAAGCAAGACTGGGAAGAATTGGCTGAGGCCTTTGTCGATCAGTATTCCTACAATACCCAAGTTGAAATGACCATGCAAGAGCTTGAAACAACCCGCCAGAACCCAACAGAGTCTTTTGTGAATTTGTAGCAAGGTGGAGGGCAAAGGCAGCACAGATGATAGATCGGCCTTCCGAGAGGGATCAAGTGCAGATGATGGTGCGAAACCTCGAGCATGATATGTTGCAAAAGTTGATAGTCGCTCCGTTATTCACTTTCAAAAGTTTGCATGAACTGGGGGTTCAGATCGAGAATGCGTTCAACAGTGGGATCATTCCCAGAACAAGTGAACCGACAAGGAGGGTGATTTCAAGGAGTACCAATGCTGGTAGTAGCACTATTCCCAAACCCACCGAAATCAATACAGTCGCCACAGCCGACCCTTTTGCCAATCCAAGCCTACAAACAGCCAGCCCAGCCTGAGCTCAAGGGAGAACTTTCACTCCCCTCTATATGAGCCTGACTAGCGCACTAAAAGTCTTGATGGAAAGAGGGCATCTCAAACCCCTCGATCCTCAACCTCTTCCTAACCCACTTCCAGCCAGACATAACCCCTCTAAGTACTGTATGTACCATCAGCAGCGCGGTCATGGCACCGACCGTTGCTACCGCCTTCGTCATGGGGTCCAAAATCTCATCGACAACCAGACGATAGCTCCACCTTCAGGCCCCAATGACCAAGTACATTAGCCACATCTCAATCTAATCCACACACTGGCTGTCCCTTACGACCCCAGCATGTACATCACCCCAGTCCATCTACCCAGGCCTAATGTGTTTATCCCGGAGAGCTTGGACTTATGCATGATGGGTGCATCTGAACCCCAATCATCTCAAACCCACGAACCCACTTCTTCCGAGCTGATGAAAATGATTGAAGACCTTCAGAGAACTGTGGTAGATCTGGCCTTTGGGGTTTTGGCCCCATCATCGACCACATCACATACTAGGGAGTTCATGTCAAAAGGCTCCTCAGGACGGGCTGCATTTGAAGAAGGCCAATCCCTTGGCAAAGTGGAGGCAAGTGGTAAGAACAAGGTAGGGGTAGGCATTGGTCCCCATGAACACCTTCAGTGGGATATTGAGGCTTTGAAAGCCGAAGGGCTGAACAAACAACAAGTACTCGCAGTTGCTGCAAAAATTGTAGATGACACTTTCGCTACTCAGAATGAGAGCAGTCTGAATCAAGGGGCAATCCGGGAGAAGGGCCGCTGTACCAGGAATATTCCTTTTAGCTCTAAACCCTTGCTCGGAAGAGATCAGCAAACCCAGTCAGCGCCTACCAATCCCTTTGCGGTGCATCCAGCAAAACTCCACAAACCTCAAAATACCCACCTCGAGGCCAGAGGGTGTTCGCACCACTGTACATGTCTTTATCAGCAGCCTTGAGGGTCCTGATTAGAGAGGGGGATCTGAAACCCCTGGAGCCGCGACCACTGCCAGATAGACTTCCTTCCTCCCATGATCCGACCAAGTACTGTGCCTTTCATCAGCAAGTCGGCCATGTCACTGATGGTTGTTTCCGTCTTCGCCACGAAATACAAGATCTGATTAACAATAAGGTCATCGTCGCACCAACTCAACAAAGTCTATCGTCATTGGATCAGTGAACCTGGGGAATAATGCGGTGCGATCGGGGGATGAACCACCTGCGGGCGGCGCTCAGTTTACTTCAGATGTGGCGTTTGGCATGCACAATTCTGAGCAATGTGCGAACACTAGTTTTTGTACTTTCTGACTTGGGTATTGGGTCAGTTTTGTTGTTTTGTATATGGTCAGTCTTTTTGTACTAAGTCGGTCAGGTCTGTCTTGTTGTATCGAGTCAGTCTTGTTTTGTTAGAGTCAGGTGATTCCGGGGGTGTTACCTCGGGCATCACTATTTTGTTTTGTGTTTGTCTTTTCGCTTTCTTTTGGGTCTGTTTCTGCCATGGAGCCAGTTACACCAACAGTTATGAATGAAACAGCAGTGGTGTTTCATGCTTTTGTGCTTGCTTCTGCCTTATGCCAGTTGTGCCAGAAAGTTTGAATGAAACGGTAGTACTTTTTGCCTACTCTTCTGCACCCCAAAATCATTGCATTGACCTAAGTTTTTCAAAACTTTTTGAACACTGCGGTGAAAACGAAGAGGAAGGAATTCCTTGGGTTTTGCAAAATTTGATCATTTGAGAGAAAGAGAGGCATGCTAAGCCTTTAATGGTCGAGATCATGTTTGATTAATGTGAGTACTGAGAAGGACCCTGGCTTAATCCAGATTGGTTCTACACTGTCTTCGGCGCGAGCGATTTGTTGCTTTCTTAAAAAAAAAAAATTCAAAAAATATTTTGCGCGGTCCTGCGAAGACTTGTGTGGGATCGCTCTTGAGATTGTGCAGCTTAGGATCGCTTTCAGCCTCGAGATTCGACCCCTCACTTTCAAACCTTGAACCTGAGTTCAGAGCGTTCAACGATCAACCACAACGTGAGGCCTGTGTGGCCATTTTGAAGCAGCCCTCGAACAAGCGGCACCAAAGTCAGATCAAGAAGATCAGATCAAAGGAAGCTTGTAAAGCTAGATCAGAAGCCCCCCCTCAAACTAGGGGCAAAAATGTCAGATATGCTCGAAGAGCCGAAGATGGATCCTTTAGTAAATCAATACAACAGCCACTCTACTGGATACAGATGGCTTCAAAACCCTAAAACCATTTGGCATGGATTTGTTACACTTTTACCCTTTGAGAGGCTCGCTGGGCCAAAAACCCGGAAGGGCGACCCAAGCAAAAGTTAGAGCAAGAGAAAAATACAAAAAAAAAGAAGCAAAAAAATGAAAAAGAAAAGAAAAGAAAAAAATGCAAAAGAAAAGAAAAGAAAAAAAATGCAAACAAAAAGAAGAGAAAAAGAAATGAAAAAAATTGAAAAGAAAAGAAGAACAAAGCTCGCAAGGTCGAAGACCCGCAACGGGCGCCTTGGCAAAAGTTAGAGCCTAAAAAGGAGAGGATAATACCCGAGTGTACCTTACCCCGAACTACGTAAGGCTTGATTCCCATCTTTGGGATACGTAGGCAACTTCATTCCGAAGTCCAGCCGTAAAACACTCCAAGATCAACTGTGTCCATGTAATGGTTTTGATCATCTTTGCTTTCTCTGTATCCGAGAGTTCGGTTGTCATCGTCACTCTGAGGACTGATTGCAATGCGCTGCGATGCTATCCAAACAAGGGGCAACTTTCCGTTGCCATATAGTGTGCCGCGGTGCCATTCAAACAAGGGGCAACATTCCGTTGCCGTGCAGCTCTTTTCAAGCAAGGGGCAATTTTCCTTCGGATCTGAAGTTGCGCATCTCAAGAGTAGGTTTCGTGCTTGTTGAGCATTGGCCGTTTGCAAAAATAGTTTTTGAGAATTTTTACTGAGGTTGACTATTCTCTCGAAAATTATTCTATTTTTCCAAAAAATTAGACCATTTCTTGGATCCAAAAAAGGAAAATTTTCAGTGCTCATAGCCTGACTTGTATGATTTTCAAATCAAAAATCGAACAAGTATGTTAATCTAACTCTCATATTGGTCAAAATTGTTTTAGTAGAAAACCAAAACAAAAAATGGTCAAAATAATGAACTAGGGGCACAGTTGAGTCAGTTGTTCTGTCTTTTCTCCATTATTAACATGCTTGCCAAGAAAGGCACCATACCTATCGGAAAAAGGCACCACTGAAGCTAACCGCAAAAGGGCAGAAAAGTCTCACATCCTCCAAGCAACGAGGTATCAAACCAAGTGCGAAGCACGAACTGGAATGGACCAAGATATTCCACTCCTTTATCTGGACAGATCTGATCACGTCCAAACTCCCCAGCAGAGCATCGTCAACTGATGTCAGCTGTAGATCTGCTACCCATCCAGTTGTAGCACAGCCCCTCTCTGGGAGAAACTCACTGTTGTGAACAAGAAGAAGAATCTAGCGGAATGCTAGGGGCAAGAGCCCACAACTCTCTGTTTATCCATCAACCACCCAGGGAAGGGATTTAAGATGAGAGATTGAAGAATAGAGAGATGTGCGCTGAGAGAAAAAAGTGAGAAAAAGGGATTTTTCAGAAAAACGGAGCCTGAGGGCCGAGTGATGTGAGAATCACAAATGAGAAAGGGTGGGAAACAATACCCGGGGAAACAGGCTCGATGTGCACATTTGAGTCTTGTGTTTTATTTTGTCTGTCTCGATTCTTGTCTTGAGTCGCTTCGAGTGTTACTCGATGTGTTTAGGTTGTTTACCTTTGTTTTTCCCTTGTCGAGTCGTTTTGGCTGTGGCCAGTCGTCGGCTCAATACCCGGTTATGAACTCATTTCTCAATTTCCAAAAATCATCTTGTGCTCAGAGTGCTGTGCCATTCTCCACATTTGTGCAAAACAGTATTTGTTCTTTCATAAAACTGCAGGGTCCACCCCCGATAAGTGTGAACAGTAGAACAAGGACCTATCTGAAGCTATGTAGGTTCCAGACTCCAAAGCAAAAGAAAAAGGAAAATTTGGAGCATCTTAGGGTGTTCCAGCTTTGGCAAGATCCGAGACTACATTTCAGGTGCACCTTCCCATACCTCGCCATTTCTCTGGAGTATGAGTGTATCTCGACCCCAAGTGTAAGCCTGCTTCAAGTCAGAATGGCAATTAAAGCAGCAGCAGATGTTATCTCTTGCCAACATAAACAGGGTGTGCCCCTTTTGAGCTGAGTGTGTTACAAAGTCCTCCGAAAGGTAAATCGGAGGCACCAGAGTACATGTTTGATGCCCTTCCATTGCATAGAATGTGCACTTTCATATACACTTCTGTGACATGCGTGTCGCGCATCGTTATGATTCATGCATAGAATATGCTTGCTTTCGATTCTGCATAGAATTTGCTTTCAATATTGCATAGAATATGCTCCTGTTTCTTGCATAGAAAACGCTCGTATCTTTTGCATAGAAAATGCATTCTTTCATACTTGCATAGAAAATGCACCTCATTTGCATAGAACATGCATTCACTCGCACTATCTTGTGCACTTACACTTTGTATCTCACTAGCACTGTCTTGTGCATCTTGTGGTTGTATCTCACTCGCACTATTTTGTGCATTGCATATCAATCGTACTATTTAGCGTATCGCACTGTTCAATGCATTTCAAATCAATCGCGCTGTTTAGCGTATCGCACTGTCTTGTGCATTTCAAAATCAATCGCGCTGTTTAGCGTATCGCACTTTCTGGTGCATTTCAAAATCACTCGCGCTGTTTAGCGTATCGCACTGTTTAATGCACTTCAAATCACTCGCGCTATTTTGCGTATCGCACTGTTTTGTGCAGCTACATTCACGCTATTTTGCGCACCTCAATCACACTGTTTTGTGTAGCTACATTCGCGCTATTTTGCGCACCTCAATCACACTGTTTTGTGCAGTTTATCATTCGCGCTATTTTGCGTATTGCACTGTTTTGTGCAGTTTACATTCGTGCTATTTTGCGCATCGTAGTGTTTTGTGCAGTTTACATTTCGCGCTATTTTACGCACCTCAATCGCACTTTCTTGTGCATTTCAAATCACTCGCACTGTCTTGTGCATTTCAAATCACTCGCGCTTTCTTGCGCATCGCACTATTTTGTGCAGTTTAATCACTCGTGCTGATTAGCGTATCGCACTGTCTTGTGCATTTCAAATCACTCGCGCTTTCTTGCGCATCGCACTATTTTGTGCAGTTTATCACTCTTGCGCATCGCACTATCTTGTGCATTTCATTGCATGCTCTCTCTCATCTTGCATAGAAAATGCTTATAGCATTTGTCAGTTCATTGCGTCGCACTGTTTTGTGCACCTTACTTGCATTTTGCATGCATCCTATCGCACTATCTTGCGCACCTCACTTGTACTTGTTAGTACATTGCATTGTTTTGAATACAAACCGGCTTCGCGTAGCGTATAAGTCCAATTGTCAAAGTCTTCTTTCATATCATTTGCATCCTGCCCCTGAACTACGCTGGTTTGATTCCTTGCAAAGGGATACGTAGGTAGCCTGCGGGCACAACCGTTCATTCATTCGTATTTTGTTTGTTTGTCCAAGTCTTCGGCCTGGTCAAAAATAGGTCATCTCCGGGCTTTGACATTCACTCACGTCACTTCTTGACTTCCGAGTTCTGTCAAAGAGGGGCAACTGTAGACACCCCATTTTTGACCGCCCTTAATACTTGGGCGTTACTGATGGTTTACTTGGTGGTAAAAGATGTGCAGGGCAAAGGTACAATCTCTTCGGCAAGGAGAGAGCCAAATCCCAACTTCACACCCCTTTTGGATCAAAACTATTTTAAATGGTTTTTAGACCTTAAAACCCTCTCTTTCAAAACATTTTTGAAATAAAGTTTCTGCGATGTTCTGAGGCTCGCATTTTGTCAAACGTTGCACTTTTCAGTAAACCGAGCAGGGACGAAGTGGAAATGAATGAAAGAAAGATGAAATCTTTGAAAAATCTTTCAAAACACTTTGTTTAGGGGTTTGGAGTTGAAGAAAAGAGGAAAGGAGAGGAGAAAACTAGTTTGGGAGAAGTTCGGCTTGAATCCGGGTAAGAGAGAGTTGAACAGCCCTCGCTGAATTGGGCTTATTCATTTGCATACTTGGATTTTAGCTATGAGGCCACCAACGTTGGCAATCTTACTTTTGGGGCTTCATTTTTCACTCAAGAATCTCCTAAACC
Organism: Camellia sinensis; assembly: GCF_055761805.1. Classification (NCBI taxonomy): domain Eukaryota; kingdom Viridiplantae; phylum Streptophyta; class Magnoliopsida; order Ericales; family Theaceae; genus Camellia; species Camellia sinensis. Next base: position 61,506,454 of record NC_138970.1, read on the forward strand.
CAAGTCCGGGTGGGGGAGATATGATTGGTTGAAGTTCGGTATCATCCCAGTTGGATCGAATCTGCGCGGCTTCACCAAAATGGGCATAACTTTTTCCACAGGAGGAATTTTAATGCAAGGTTTGCGCCATTGGAATGCTAACTTCTGGGGCTTCAATTTGGACACCCACCGGCCATTTTTTGACCTTGGCAGCATCTGTTGGCAATCTATTTATCCGACCGGCAATTTATTGTGCTGACCGGCCATTTTTGCTGGCCGACGACCTTTCGGAGTATTCTACAGATTGAGTGGATGCCAGCTGTGCCAGCTGGAGGGCACAGACTGGATCCTCCATGGAGGATCTTTGCTCTTAGTTTGAAGCTTCAAAGAGAAGCTTTAGTCTCTTGGCTCTATAAAGGAAGCTCTCCTCTTCCTTATACCAGGTTAGAAAAACCAGCTGGAGCATTACATACAATCCTCCATATATCTCTCTCTTTCAAGCTCAAGCATCCAAGTTCCTTGCACCATTCCTTTATCACTCCCTAGAATTACCACCACTACTCCATTTCCAGCAGCTTGGGGAGCTTTCCAGCAGCTAGGAGGCATCACTTCTGAAGCCAAGAAGCAACCAAGGGTTGGTCTTCAAGGGTAAATGTCAATTCCCTCTTTTTGAGCTTAATTTTGCAACATTTTTCTAGCTATTTTGCTTGCTGTTTTGAGCTCCGACCAAAACTGAAAGTATCCTTTATTTGAGCTCTATTTCATGATTCATTAAGGGAGTTTTGTCATTTGAGGTCCCCATCTTGCACTTCCTTCTTTATCTCTCCTTTAGGCCCTAATCTTGCATGTTATTTTTGGCCTATGTGTAATCTGTTTTGGGGCATGTCATAAACTGTAAGCGAGCTTGTTTTGAGCCCTTCTTCAACATTGAAGAAGGTCTCATCACTGTTTAGATACCCCATGCGCTACTTGGTTTGAAATCCATGTTTTTGCCTCATTTTGCATGTTTTTTTAGCCTATTTTTCTTCTGTTTTTGGACCTTGGTCCGAACTGAAAGTGGCCATATTTTGACCCCCTTGTCATGTTTCATTAAGGGTCTTTGGCTGTTTGATGAATATTTTGTATACTTTGTGTATTGACCTCTTTTGGGCCCTACCTTGCATGGCATTTTGAGCATACTTGTATATTGTTTTGGGGGTTTCCATAAACTATAAGTAGTCATATTTTTTTTCCCTCTTCAGTGTTGTAGAAGATTCTTATTCTTTTTGGGCTTTGAATCTACTACTTGCTTCATTGCCTCCCTTGCAGAGCCATTTTTGTATGATAATTTAGTCCCACTTGTGCTTACTATTTGGCCATGCTTTGAACTGTAAAAATGCTTATTTTGGGGCTGCCTTGCTTCTTTATTTTCATTCCATGTACCAATTATCCATGCTTTGTATAGCTGTAAGCCATTTCATGTACCTAGTTTTGCATTTCGGGAGAAATTCCATGCATCGGGTGTCATTTCGCCTTGTTTCGGGACTGTTTTCCCCCCTCATTTTGCTACTGATTTTTGCATGTTTGCATATCATATTCCATGTCTTTTCCATGTCTCATTAGAGTGGCATTTCGGTGCCTTAGGGCCGGTCCTCGGTTTGCGTGCATGCGTGCACGTATTTCGAGTTGTCTCATTTTCATCTAATGGCCACTGATGTGGGTGTGGCTGAGGACCACTCACATTGGTGTAAGTCCATTTTGCATTGTGTATGCCATGTTTCAATGCGTTGTGCATGTTATGTTGTTAGCATTGTGTGTGCCATGTAGTTATATTGCATGTTTGTATGTTTGCTTGCATGCTTAGGTCGCATGTGTATTGTTGTGCATTGCCTCGCCTCTTGACCAACCATGATTGAGGTTGGGTCTCTTGTATGTTTTGTGTGCATTGCATTTGACATTGAAATGCATACTTGACTCTTTGGCCATCATGCATCGAAATGCGTGATTGGTGGCCCGAGGGTCGAGGGCCATGCTCCCTTGAGTCCATTACATGATAGGGAGTGTGTCCATGCATACATTTGCCTAAAAATTCCATGCCATACACTGCTTGCCCTCTGCTGCTGCCAATTGCAGGTTCTGCAGGAAGCTTTGGCCGGTCGGTTAAATACAGTGCTGACCGGCAATCCATCAATGGCCGATAACTTCATCAGCGGCCGGTGACCATTTCCCATGGCCGGTGGCCATCCCTCCCAGCCGGTGGTATTGCCCAACATCCAGAGAGCATGTCCTTAGACTTTGGCAGTCCTCAGAGGAGCAGGGCAGTGAAAAACAGAGGCAACAGTGCTATGGCAGCGAGTTTTCGGGCGATATGGGTCAAGCATGCATCATTCGCGCATCCCAAGGCAGAGGCCGTGACCACCTTCCCTTTGCATTTAATTTGTTAATTAAATAGGAATTCTGTAATAATTAATTAAGTAGTTAGTTATTTATTCGGACTGTAATATTTATTCGGTCCCTCCGAGTGAGGGCGTATTTGTAATAAGTGTGGGTGCGTGTGTGCATGTCTTCCAATCCCCACTTCTTTCTCCCTTTTACTTACCTGCTTTGATGGTTAGTATTAGGACATGTTTAATTTAGCATACCTTATGCTATGCATGCGTGCATCCATACATTTGTCTTACATGCACCGGGCTCGGCACATCATGCTAACTGCACTTGTATTCCAATTCCAAAGTTGAGTACTTGTTAATTGCAGCATTTCACATGCCACGTTTAGGATAGCCGAGCCTATCATAGTTGCATCTTGCATGTGTTACATTAGCCATCTTAACATGAACTAGGATTATACATATGATTACTAACTAGTTTCTGTTTTGGCTTGGAGTACTAGGTGAGCTTTTATGCTTTAGCATCCTTGCATGCGTGTGAGTGTTGCCATGACAGTATGATTACCATGAGGCTAGCTGCTTATGTGATATAACTGCTTGAATGCCTGTGGATGGAGGTTGAATTACCTAAATTGGAATAATGCATTAAAATTGTGAGTTTTAAGCCTACTAGATAGTGGCAAAACCATCTTTTTTAAAAGCCCACTCGAGGGTGGCAAAACCTGCATTTTAGCCTACTTGCGAGTAGCAAACCATTTTCAAAGCAAGCATGAAATGTTTTGTTCCAATTTAGGCGATTTGGTCTATATTTGTTTGCTATGCACATAACATAGTAATTCTAGACTAATAACCTGATTAAGAACACATAACGTTTTCAAAATTGGATATCACGGTTAGTAGAGGCCGGTCTTCAGACCGGGCGAGAGGGGGTGCTCATAGCTGACCTTCCCCGACCGTACCCATGTTCCCGAGCCGAGGCAACTTTGGTGATGACGGACACGTGGCCTTCGGCACCGAGTCAGGGTTTCCTAAATTCCCCCATTTTAAAATATTTAGGTGGCGACTCTGTATCTGGTAAAGTAGTCCATGTTTGGCACTTCTTTTCAAAAAATCTGTTTCTCAAAACGATTTGCCGGATTTGGACTCTTTGGTTCAGATTAAGAACCGTGACACAAATTGAGTCCGAACTGTAGCATGGGGCCCACGGGCGCGTCTACAGGGGTTGATACATGTACATCACATAGTCCCACACTACATACACCTACTTTTCTGGGGACTAGTTCGACCGCGACCATGAGTACACATGATGCAATTCTCACTGACATCTCCCACGTTGAGGATGAGGCCCATATTGAGCACCCCCCCAAGAGCGTGAGGGAGAGGCCGAGGTTATGGTCGTGGCGGACGTCGCGGCCGAGGTCGGGGTGCGAGCAGAGGCAGAGGTTAAGGTCGAGGTCCAGCTGCAGATTGTGATACAGTTGCACCAGATGAGGGAGTTTCGCAGCTCACAGCAGTATCCGATCTTCGGCCAGAGACAAAATCAGGGGCAGCACATGCAGGAGAGGTAGGGTCAAATTCACAGGCTCCATAGGCAATCAGTGGAGGGCCACATGTAGAGGAGGGAGTGCCACTGGATACGCATTTACGATTGGGGAAGCCAGATATTCAGAGAGTCTACCGTAGGAGACCGAGAAGGGATGTCCATGGTCGGGGTTATGGGACTGGGGGCAAGTTAAGGCATTAGCAGGTGTGATATGAAGTGTATAATTTTTTTTATTCATAGTTTTTGTTATAGTTTTTGTAAATCAAACTTGTACAGAGGATGTAAATGTGCCATACTTATTTATTCAAAAATATAATTTTATAATTTTTTATTCTTATTTATTTTGATCATTTCCTAAATACTTCAAATATTCAAATCATGATGTCATAATGGATTTAAACATGGTGGTTATATACATAAGAGATTCAAGTTGTGCTGCATTTGGTACTATGTGGATTTTCATTTTACAATAATAAACTATATAATTTTTCATACAGTTTTTTTTTAAATAATTTTTTTTAACTACATAATTATTTCTTTACAAAAAACACAGAATAAATAATTACATAAATTTTATTTATTATTCTGTACTTTTTTCCCCAAAGAATTTGATAACATAATGATAAATTTAAGAACACTTTTTTTTTTTCAAATACAAACACACAAATTTCAGATTACATAAGACTACCCAAAAAAAAAAAAGGTACAGAACTTGATAATATAATAAAAATTTGAAGAACATTGATTTTTTTAAATAACGTGCGCACACACACACATACAACATTAAGAAAACAAAAACACAATAATAGAATAGATTAACCCTCCAACTGGACCCAAATTCTGTAATAATAAATAGTTTCTCTAGCACCCAAATTCTTTAATTTGCCAACCCCACATTCCTTCATTCCTATCATCACTGTGGCCCTCTTCACTCGAAGAACCCCAACTCCCTATACTAGACCCTCAACCATTTGCCTTTGACGTTGTGTCGTTCCTCAAAATCTGATTTTTGTCAACAGCCGACTCGTTGCCACCATTGGACTGGCTATTTTTATTACAACTCCTGATATTAGTGGGTGACTCATTCTCATGCCTGGGTTGAGATTATACTTCAACTTTACTCCCCTCAGAATTCGAAGAACCCCAAGCAGCAGAAGTTTTTGACTGAGGTACATGCTCAACATCTTCTTACTTGACTGTGGGTGACTCATTCTCATGCCTGGTTTGAGATTGTATTTCAACTTTACTCCCCTCAGTATTCGAAGAACCCCAAGTAGCAGAAGTTTTTGACTGAGGTACATGCTCAACATCTTTTTACTTGACTGTGGGTGACTCATTCTCATGCCCGGTTTGAGATTATATTTCAACTTTACTCCCCTCAATATTCGAAGAACCCCAAGCAGCAGAAGTTTTTGACTGAGGTACATGCTTAACATCTTCTTACTTGACTGTGGGTGACTCATTCTCATGCCCGGTTTGAGATTGTATTTCAACTTTACTCCCCTCATTATTCGAAGAACCCGAAGCAACATAAGTTTTTGACTGTGGGTGTATTTCAACTTTACTCCCCTCATTATTTTCTAGGTACTTCACTGTGGGTGTGTTTCACAGTGTTGTCTGCAACTGAGAAAATAATTTCGATTTTATCTCATGTAACTTAACTCATGGGCATTTCAAGACACTTGGGGGTATATACTTGCACTCTATTTCATAGTTATTTATGAACAGTATTGCTTTAACAAAAAAAAAAAATTAAAGCCTCTGATTCATTTTATGATTTAATTTATAATTTTTTGCAAACACCTATTTGTACTGAAATCGTCAGTTCGAAGTGACTTCTTACTGTATTAAAAAAGCAAGCACCAGAAAACAGTTTACTGTGGCGATGTGACAACTTACTACATTGAAATGGCAGAAGCAAGCAATAGAGAATTGACAGTGATTGAGCGAAATAATGTCGTAAACAATGTTCTATGTTGTGTTGTATCTTTGTTACTAGAGTGTAAGACAATGTTGTTGTTCATTTAGCTTACGGATGTATTTCAACTATTTGTTATATGAACCTGAAGTTTATGAAATCACTACATTTATAAGTACACATGTCAAGATTCGTTACGAATTTCTCTTCCTATTGATAACTCATGTATAAGCATTGCAAAGCCATTATACTGAATGAAAACGTTTCATCATACATGAAACCAAGTTCATTCAGTATCATCATTATATTCCACATCAATAATGCATGAAATCATGAAATCCTAGTTCAAGTAGCTTCTTCAGAATAACAATAACGGAGAGAAAGCAAAGGTATTTGTTATTTGTAGAATTACAAAAACTATTCAAAAACTATTGAAATTTCTCCCTTCATTGATAAGTCGTAGATAAGCATTACAAATCCATTACAAGATAAATGGTTTGGTCATTCATCCAAACAATTTCATTCATTATCATCATCATCTGACATCTTAATATCAGATTCATACATAACGTCCATGCTCCAGGCGAAGTACTGGTGTGCATCATCCATTAACCCATCTTCGGAACGCTCATTTGCAGTCTTCATTAGTTCGGACCTTTGCAAACGTTGGGTCATGGGATTAACTTCATCGTAGATACGATGCAATGCCCTTTGTAACAACTGTGGAGTGTCAGTTGGCATACGCATGGCTAACCGGCGAGGAAATTTAATATTAACTTCATGACATAGCTCAACGAGAACGTTTGCTCGAGTTATGCAAAATTCCCACTCAGCTCTCATGGTATTGATGGCGGCATGTGAGTAACGCAAATTTGGATTTAACGGGTATTGAAATTCATCTCCATCTACAACCCAATAGCAACCCATTGCTGAATATAGATCAACCACCGTATATCTCATGACGACATCGCTCAAAATAGCTATAAAAATTTTGTTGTGGTATGATGCGATATTTATACCACATATACACATGGTAGCTGTATGTTTGAACTTATTGTAAACAACTATGCATCAGAGTTGTCACGTCAACTTTTATGACCTGAACAACTATGCATCAACTTTATATGAGTTGTCACTTCGACTTTATGCAATTTAATTTTGACTTTTAAACAAAGTTCAAATCTGCTTAGAAATTTAATTTCATTTTTTCACTTACAAATATAATTCAATTTATTTTGCCGTGACAATATATTTAATTTCACTTTTCACCTTACATATTTCATTTAATTTAATTGAAGAAATTTGACCAATTTAATTTGAAGTTAACTATGTGTTGATTTAAGTCGGTGTTGTTCTTGTCTGCATACTAGGTTAGCTTTTATCTGTAACACTTTCAAGTTCTATACATCAAAAAACCCATTCATTCTAACTCTACTACAAATTAATCTTCAATACATTATATCTCTATAATGTTTTATCTTCAAGGTTTATGAATCTATTTGGAGTTGCATAGGGTAACTTTTTAAACACAAAGGGTCTAATTGTTTTATTGTTTTGTTCTGACACCCCCTCATCCCATTATGAATTGAAAAAATTCACATGGGCACAATAGCTATGGTACGATAATAAATTGTAGCTCGGCACAGTAATACGTCAAACATTCATCAGTGATGCAAAGACTTTAACAGACGTAATAAATTGTATGCTGTGTTTTTTCCTCAGATGCTATGTGACTTTCTGCAGCGATGCAGTGATGCATGTGACTTTTTTTCCTCAGATGCAGTGATGCATGTGATGCATGTGACTTTGTGCAGTGATGCATGTGACTTTGTGCAGTAATGTAGTGATGCATGTGACTTTGTGCAGTGATACAGCGATGCATGTGACTTCATGCAGTGATTCAGTGATACAGTGATGCATGTGACTTTCTGACTTTGTAAATTATATACTTTGTGACTTTTTTTCTCACATGTAGTGATGCATGTGACTTTGTGCAGCGTGACTTAGATGCTTTGTTTTTTCCTCACATTTCAGAATTCATCTAAGTCACATTAATATGACCACATGGCAATAGTGTTGATAAACAATTATATAAAGGAGTGAAGTGTAATTTACCGAATACAAAAAGAAGCAGAAAATGCAAAGAGGAGAAAAGGGGATGACTGTAAAGTTTCGTTAAGTGAAAATAAGATAAAATATAGGTTGTAGTGCCAATCTTCTTTACATATCAAATGGCCAATTTATTATTTTGTTTTGTTTGTGTTTTGAACATTGTTTTGGTGAAAAAATCAACGATAGTTTTGTAGGTCGAAGTGAGTTGGAAGGTTGTGTATTTACTTGCACTCTGTTTCATAGTTGTTTATGAACAGTATTACTTTAAAACAAAAAAAAATTAAAGCCGCTGTTTCATTTTATGATTTAATTTATAATTTTTTGAAAACACCAATTTGTACTAAAATCGTCAGTTCGAAGTGACTACTTACTGTATTAAAAAAGCAAGCATGAAAAAATAGTTTAATGTGGCGATGTGACAACTCACTGCATGACTGATTAATTTGACAACTCACTGCTTGAATATGAAGGGATTGCATTGTGAAAAGGACGACCTACAATTATGATTTTATCTGACAACCACGTCCGTGACTACATCACAAGTACACAAAGTCACGGGTACTCAGGATTGCATGAAATGAATAAGATAAAATAATATCACGGGTATCACTTCTTCCATAGTGCCCCAACTCAATTATCGTCACCAGGTCATCTCTACTTAACCCCTAGTATGATGTCTATAAATAGCGCTACCCCTAGTATGATATTTGTTCAAGTCATAACAATAGTAATATATCTACAATTACTATTATTATTAATTTTTTTATTTCATGAACAATGTCTTCAAGAGGTGCAGGAAGTTCACGCCGTCAAAGAAATCCGAAAGTGTGGCTACTACCTCCATTTACTTATGACTACAAGAGCAAAAAGTACTTGAGTCCAAAGGATTATTATGCTGGAATCCAAGTAGAATGGCCGCTCAGTGTAACGGAGCAAGAAGGATTGTTTAATGATCTACGTAACTTTGGGGCACCGGTACCTCATCGTCCTTCATTGACCATGGCTAGACGAAATGTGAGTGACTATGAAAAAACAGTTAGCAGAATTAAGGAGAACAACAGAATGTTGATGCGAAGATGTCGACATTTCATGCTTCAACTAGCCACCAAAATGGCAGAAGCTAGCAACAGAGATTTGACAGTGATTGAGCAAAATAATGTCTTAAACAATGAAAAATATCTCTCTGACTACTACATGTCAGATGAGGAATGAGAAATCAAACACCTTTATCTTTCATATATGTTTGTATGTTGTGTCGTATCTTCGTTACTGGAGTATAAGGCAATGTTGTTGTTTATCTAACTTACGGATGTATTTCAACTATTTGTTATATGAACCTGAAGTTTATGAAATAACTACATTTATAAGTACACATGTCAAGATTCGTTACGAATTTCTCTTCCTATTGATAACTCATGTATAAGCATGGCAAAGCCATTACACATGGTAGCTGTGTGTTTGAAATTATTGTAAACAACTATGCATCAGAGTTGTCACGTCAACTTTTATGACCTGAACAACTATGCATCAACTTTATACGAGTTATCACTTCGACTTTTATTTACTACTCAATGCATATCTGAAGGTTTTAAGCAAAGTTCAAAATCCACTTACAAATTTAATTTCACTTTTCCGCTTACAAATATAATTCAATTTATTTTGCCTTCACAATATATTTAATTTCACTTTTCACCTTACATATTTCATTTAATTTAATTGGAGAAATTTGACCAATTTAATTTGAAGTTAACTATGTGTTCATTTAAGTCGGTGTTGTTCTTGTCTGCATACTAGGCTAGCTTTTATCTGTAACACTTTCAAGTTCTATACATCGAAAAACCCATTCATTCTAACTCTACTACAAATTGATCTTCAATACATTCTAACTCTATAATATTTTATCTTCAACGTTTATGAATCTATTTGGAGCTGGATAGGGTGGCTTTTTAAACACAAAGGGTCTAATTGTTTTATTACTTTGTTCTGACACCCCTCATCCCATTATGAATTGCAGAATTCACATGGGCACAGTAGCTATGGTACGATAATAAATTGTAGCTCGGTGTAGTAATACGTCCAACATTTCTTAGTGATGTAGTGACTTTAACAGACATAATAAATTGTATGGTTTGTTTTATCCTCAGATGCTATGTGACTTTGTGCAGCGATGCAGTGATGTATGTGACTTTTTTCCTCAGATGCAGTGATGCATGTGACTTTGTGCGGTGATGCAGTGATGCATGTGACTTTGTGCAGTGATGCAGTGATGCATGTGACTTTATGCAATGATGCAATGATGCATGTGACTTTCTGACTTTGTCAGTTATATACTTTATGACTTTTTTCGTCACATGCAGTGATGCATGTGACTTTGTGCAGCGCGACTTAGATGCTTTGTTTTTTCATCACATTTCAGAATCCATCTAAGTCACATTAATACGACCACATGGCAATAGTGTTGACAAACAACTATATAAAGGACTGAAGGAGTGATGGTAAACACACAACTTTTCCACTGAGTTCACCCTAGGAAACTATCGTTCATCTATTGAGAAAAAGTCAAATGGAGTATAGATTCACGGCAGGGGGTAGGAATCGCAGAGGTGAGAGCTCACGACGAGGAAGAGGAATAGGAAGGGGACTCGCAGGGGGTAGGAACTTCGAAAGAGGTGAGAGTTCATGCCGAGGAACAGGAACGGGAAGGGGAAGTGGCGATGCTGAAGATGAAACACCATTTACTTTGTTAGATGCCTCTTGTGCTTATCATGATAGGTTTGGGAAGCGACATTTTGTCATGCCCAAGTCCTATCGAGATCCATGTGGTTTCGTGGAGGATCCATCTGATAATCAAACAGGATATGGTTTAGCAGACGCTAGACTTCTGAAGTGGCCCGCACTATTTATAGAGCGAGTGCAAATGGAAAGATTATGTCGGGAAAATCGACTGAAGGTGCCGAAAGCACACGTTCAGTTCAGATCCAAAAGGAAAATTCAGATAATGTTGATCGATTATGTGAAAGACTTCATCATGAGATTTCTCAAATGTGCCGTAGGTCAGCCCACGATATGGAACTATCTATACTTAAGTCGGATGCCAAGAAGAACGGAACAACACCAAATGCTGCGGCTATCAAGGACGATCATGCACTTCTCTCTGACCCTGAGCTCTCTGATTGTTCAGACTCTGAGATTGCCGATTTGAGCGAGGATTAGGCATTTATCTGTCTGCTAAATTATATTAAGTTATCCATAATTATATGTTGTGTGTGTTAAAATAACTCTTTCGACAATGAGTTTGTGAAAGGTTTGTCTAATATTTGTCTATGTAACTGTTAAGTATTGTACTCGTCACTTTATTTTATGTTCTGTGTTATGTTGAATGTTTCCACAAATTATTTTTGTGGGATACTTATGTTTGAGCTAACTACAACGTTCTAAACTGTTATAAGTGCTATATTCATACCTTTATTTTGTTTTCCTGTTCGTAGTAGTAATTAGCAAATTAGATACTTTATATATGTTGTGTGAAGTTTTATGTAAATATTTCGTGGCAACAAATATTTAGTTTCGAAAAATCTGCAAAAGTAGGCTTAGTTTGGGAAATAAATTCATATAGGGGCTTAGTTTGGGAAAAGCCCCAACAAAATTTCTCTGAAACTGCGCAAAATGTTCTCTGGGAGGGTGCGTGTCTCGAGGCCATTATTTTCTTCTTCTTTTTTAATTTTTATTTTTTAATTTTTTATTTGTTGTTTTTATTTTTGTCCATTATCGATCTTTTTTAAATCATATTTGAATTATATAACAAAATAAAAATTTATTTAAAATTTTATATTTAAATAACAATTTAAAAAATATCAAGTAAATTAAGCAAATATTTAATTTACATTTTTTACACAATTCATTACTCTTTAGACAATGCATGCTGTTTATTTTTTAAAAATTTAATGTATAAATTATTTATGTAAATATCAAATTAATCTGATAATCGTACATATAATTTTATCATTTAAAAAAAAAATAATGGATGTGAAACATAATTTCCAAATTATATAATTGATTTTTAAATATTAAAATAATAAAATTTGGTAGCTAAGATTACAAATTTAATACGATATTTTATATGAATAATTTATATATAGAGATCTACAAGATGATTGAGCGAATTATAGAATGCGGATTGAATAATAATAATAATAATAATCAACAGTGAGTGGTCACGCTTTCCTTAAAAAATGTATTTCGGTAGTAAAAGCGTGGTTGTGAACAAGACGATATTTTATATGAATAATTTAAAAACTGTATTGAACCAAGTTTTCTGGAAAAAAAAAATATTTAAAACCACAATAAAAGCGTGGTTCAAAACCACGTTTTCTGGGAAAAATTTTTTACACAGTTAAAGCGTGGTTCGCAACCACGTTTTAAAAAAAAAAAATCACTTAAAAGCGTGGTTCACAACCACATTTTTAGGAAATTTTTTTTTTTACTTAAAAGCGTGGTTCACAACCACGTTTTCAGAAAATAAATAAATAAATAAATAAATAAATAAATTTACTTAAAAGCGTGGTTCCTAACCACGCTTTCTTAATTAAAAGTGTGGTTTGGAAATGCACTTGTACGATTTTACAAATTTTCCATGCGAGAGGCAGAAAAACAGTGAAAGCGTGGTTCACAACCACGTTTTAGCCTAGAGTGGAAATTCTGTCCAAACTAGGCCTAGTTTGGGAAATAGGTTGCTAATTTGGGAAAAGCCCTGGTGTCTGCTCGCGAACACAGAGCTGAGCTTGAAGAAGATGTCAAGAAGAAGAAGAATTTCTATTTCTTCCATTATTGGACCAAGAATAGCTTACTACAATCATTGGCTATTAAAATGTACTTCCACATCTCCATCTCTATTTGTTCTGTTTCGTTCTTTCTCTAACACCACCAAAAACCCTACTTCTCATCCTCAAGGACACGAACCTAAACCTAAAGCCTTACCCAAACAACCATGCAATTTGGGTCCCAATCATCTTCATTCTGCTTTAATTTCCTTCAATTGCATGCTCCGAATGCGACCTTTACCCCCAATTTCTCAATTCAACAAAGCTTTAGGCTCTGTCTTGAAAATGGCTCATTACGCCACTGCTCTTTCTCTTATTCATAACAAGTTGCAACAGTTCCAAGCTATTCAGGTCAATTTGTACACCTTCAACATTGCTATTAACTGTTACTGCCGCCTTAATCGAGTCGATTTTGGGTTGTCACTTTTGGGAACCCTCTTCAAACGCGGTTATACACCTGATGTAACTACCTTCACAACTCTGATTAATGGGCTTATTTTGCAAGATAAAACTCCTCAAGCTGTGAAGTTAGTTAAGAAATTAATGAGAACTAGAGAAATTGAACCAAACGTGGTTATGTATGGAACCATTGTCAATGGGCTCTGCAGAACGGGAAACACTTTCAGGGCTGTTAGTTTGCTTAGGATTATGGAAGAGGGAAGTTATGAACCTAACACCGTAGTGTATACCACGATCATTGACAATCTTTGCAAGGATAGAATGGTGGATGATGCTCTCAAACTCTTTTCTACAATGGATGAAAAGGGTATTTTCCCAAATGTTGTCACTTATACTTCTTTGATTCATGGCCTATGTAATTTCGATCGGTGGAAGGAGGCTGCTGAAATGTTCAAAGGAATGTTGGATAGTGGTATTGCTTCGAATGTTCATACGTATAGTGTGTTGTTGAATGCATGTACCAAGGAAGGGAAGATGAAAGAGGCAGAGGGAGTACTTGAATTCATGATACGAAGAGGTGTGGGTCCTGACGTAGTCACATACAGTACTCTAATGGATGGATATTGTTTGCAAGGTCACATGGATGAAGCAATCAGAGTGTTCAATACCATAGTGGATAGGGGCCTTCACCCTAACATTGTTAGCCACAACATTTTGATTAATGGATATTGCAAGAAAATGAAAATAGATGAGGCCATGCTTCTCTTTCGACAATTGCCTCGAAGGGGGTCGAGACCTAACACTGAAATGTTCAATGCTATGTTACGGGGTTTGTTTCAAATAGGTAGATGTGGAGCTACTCAAAAATTTTTTAATGATATGCAAGCTGCAGGCATAAATCCAGATTCTCAAACTTATGGTATCGTATTGGATGGGCTGTGTAGAAACAAGAATATTTCCAAAGCATTGTCATTATTCCAAATGATGGAAAGGAATGGTTTAGATCTTAATAGTGTTACATACAGTATTCTCATTGATGCATTTTGTAAGGACAACAAGCTTGGTACTGCAAGGGCTCTTTTCAGTAACCTTTCTTCCAAGGGATTACAACCTGATGTTAAGACATACACTACGATGATACAAGGTCTTTGTGAAGAAGGTCTACTACATGAAGCCAAAGAGTTGTTTGTTAAAATGGAACAAAATGGTTGTTTGCCAAATGATGTCACTTACAACACTATTATTCGAGGATTTATTGAACAACGCAAGCCCTATGAGGCATTAATACTCGTTGAGGAAATGGTTCAAAGGGGTTTTTCAGTAAATGCATCCAATTCTTCCTTGATCATAGATATACTCTCAACTAAAGGACAAGATCTTGCTCTCCAAGAAGTGATAAAGAAGTTCATGCCCAAAGATAGTCGTGGAAAGCAAGAGATTGAGTAAAGTGCTTAAGCTGTGAAGGTAAAGCTACGTACATATTATAATATATATTATTAGGTGAAGCTCCCTTTTTTTTTTCTTTTGTTATATATTGACATGGGCTCATACTTCTTCTCCATCAATAATTTTGGAATTGTTGCTACATGAATTTGCAGCATTATTTTCACATGTTGTAGAAACTTGTAGACTATTTGTTACCTCTCTCTCTACAGTATTTTAATCCACATGTTACAAATTCAAATAGATTCTTTTTCAGTCCCCTGAATTATGTACAAGTGGTCATTTCTTAGGGATTTAGGACAAATGACCCCCAGTGGTACTTTTGGAGATTTCTTTCTTAGGTATGTGGTCATCAACTAGTTCTCTGAAGGAGAATTTATGGTATTAGTAGTGTAGATGATTAAATATCTCTGTATGTGGTGTTGGAAGAGGCATAACTATTGTAGAATGCCCAGTTGGTTAGAAATTACAATAATGGTTGGTCTTTGTGCTCTATGAGATTTATACAAAGCTTGAGAGGCTTTACATCATAGATAAGATTGTCATTGTTAAATGGAAGAAAAAAAATAAAAATAAAAAGATCGATGAATAAACCATTTAGAAGTTGATACTCTTCCCAATAGTGGGTGAGGCAATTCTCGCCTTGTTCGAATGCCTATTGTTGATTTATAATTTCCATTTATGTATCTTGTGCATAATGCCTCATAATTCTTTCACCCTGTCAAAATTTTTGATTCCCCTCTTTTGAAGGTTCATATCGCTGCTGCCGCTCTAAGCAACCCCACTCATATACCTCAGTGCTGACATAATTCAATGGTAACAAAAAATTCTTGTTGAATTAACAACTGTTCCTTTTCTTCTAAGCTATTTCAAATACAATATTATTTTTATATTATTCTATTGGTATTTATTACAACACTATATTCTTGTGTTGATTGTGAGGACTATCAATTCATTCATGTTTTTGCTCCAATTGAAGCTCATGTACTGGTAATTGACTTGATCAAATAGAGTATCAGCATGCTCTACAAAGCTAAAGCAAACGGGCCCTTAAGAATTAGGTTTGGACTCATCAATCTAGTTTTAATTTGCACCCTCATTCTGATAATGGTGCAGGGACTTTGTTAAAGGACCCGGGTGGTGATTATGGAGATTATTCAAATCCTTGATGGAGTTTTAAAGGCTGTAACATCTTGGACTGGGAAGAATTCTGTCACGACCCCATTCTGCCCCTAGTAGAATGGTGCCGTGATGGCCAGTAATCCGAGATTACCAAAGGCCAACTTACAAAGGTTTACACACAATCAGAGTATACATATGGGGCTTACATGTGCGGAAGCAATAAATTTAAATCTAATTAGTCCATAAGAGTTGTGCATAGATCAAATGAAATGTCATACATAACGTGGTTTTACAACTTGAGTACAAGTACAATAAATACATATTAGATCTTGATCAAACAGCTTCTCAAGCCGACATATACAAAAGAAATAACTACAAGCCAAGAAGCATAATCTTCAAGATGCTACAAAACATGAATCCAAAAGCATCTTGCAAACAATCATCTAGGCGTCACCGCCTTCCTTCTCTTCACCTACATATATATAGAGAGGGTGAGCTTGGATACTCAGTGAATGATACCAGTAATAAAGGTTTTGCATGAATGATATTCAAGATCTCTTTTCTAAACAATACATAGCATAACTTATACAAAATCAAGGGATGAACTGAGTCCATCAATCAAGTCTTTCAAATCTTCAAGGGATGCTTACTAGCATCAATATAATACAAGGGATGACATTCGGAACAAAAAAACCCATGCGGAAAACCGTCAGTGGCAAAACAAGGGTGCAGTTGCATTATAGTCCCCAGGCACTAAGGACTTTCAAAACAAGGGTGCAGTTGCATTATAGTCCCCTGGCACTAAGGACTTTCCCAGAACATCATCAAAACAAATATAATACTAGATACAAACTAGGGACAATCATTCATGCTTGATCAAATACTTTTCCAAAACAAAGCAAAGCAAAGCTTTTATCAAAACATTATAACATAGCTTTATTAAAAATACCACTCACATAGTTCTTCGGGTGAAGGAATTACAAGCAAGGATCCAAGGCCTACAAGCACATAATAAATTCCATTGAATGCGTTTCAATAAGACAAGGTGAGATGCTCAAAGATGGATATGAAATGCATCCTTAAAACAAGCTTTACATGACAGGAAAGGATCTCGGCATTTCTTTCAAAATCAAGTCAAAACAAAGCAAAACATGCTGGGAGTTACAAAACTACCTTTTCATCTCTGGAAAACATGCTGGATACTAACCAGGTCTAGGCCGAGGTCCCACACCTCTTGGCCGAGGTGTGTTCCCGACGACCACATTCAAGGAAATGAAGTCTGGGAAAATTTGGGTTTCCCTCTTGAAGGACATGAAGAGCATGAATGCTAAATTCATAACTTCTTTATTCGAAATCTGAGTTTTCATGAGATGAGTTTGAAAACATGGACCTGGGTACCCATACTTGAAGATTTCATGGAAACAAACACAAAAACATAGAACTTGTTACAAACTTTCGAATCAAAACATGGTTTTATCTCAAGAACGTAAGAACATCATTTTCTCTTTCTAAAGCAAGCTTTAAATCAATGCATGGCTCATGAATCATGCTAGATCATGCAATGCTATCGGATCAACATAAAGAATAACAAGAGTAAATCAAGATTCTAACCTCAAAACACGGATTAAACGGCTCAAACTCTAAAGATCAAGCTTGGGATCTAGCTCTCTCACTCCAACTTCCTCTCCTCTTCCTAGAGCTTCTCTCTCTACCATGCAAGAGATATGACAAAATGATATGTTTTCTCTACTGCCAGCAGACTTAACCCTCTGCTGGGACACGTGGCAATGACCGATTGGTTCTCCTCAAAAAGGTGACTGAATGAAAAGACAAGGCTATGACAAAGTGGAAGCAACAAGTAAGGTGACATGGGAACTTCGGCGGGTAATGATCTCGGCTAGGACAAAGCTTCAGCAAGTAGGGTCTCAATGATCTTGGCTAGGAAGGACAACACTTGGCCTAGGTCGTACTAGTCCAGGGACAAGATCACTTTGGTATAACATCTCAGCCTTGGTGATGAACACCTTGGCCTAGATAATGACATCTCGGCCAACATGTCAGGGTGATGGTGGAGGTCAACCAAAGTGGTTCCAAGATGGTCCTAGGTGTAAGAAGTTCAAAGGTGTAACCTAGGCTTAAGATGACCTCGGCTAAACTCACACCAAGCAAGGAACAAGGCATGCAAGCAACGCTTATGCGAAACAAATCAAGGTTTGTAAATGCAACTTAACAAGACAAGATCATGTAAATACATGCAAGCATGACTACAGTAAAGTGAGGGTTGCTACAGATTCCTTGTGGAATTAAGGAATTTCTGAAGTACCTACAACTGCTGGAGCTTGATCTTTGCTGTTTCTTTCCTCATACAAGGCAAGTGTCTATAAGCTTAATTCCTCATCATTACAGCCCAAGGGTAGCAACCTTTTTCCGCACCACAAGCATCAAATTATTCTTATTCTTATTTGAGTAAACTACACATACACAGACCTTCCTTGAGGTTTCTGACACTTTCAAATTCGGCCCTTGTGATTTTTGAAATGACTTATGACACTACTGTGTTAATAGAAAGCATTTTTTTATAACTATTTTGCTTGTAGTCATAATGTTATATAAAATTCATTTCTATCGTCAAATTCAATTAATTTTGAGAAGACAACTACACCCTGAATGTCTCACTCAATTTATCAGCCGAAGCCATCTGTTACAAACTCGGAAAAGCTTTGTTTGATCTATTTGTTTGAATTCCTAAATCTATGTGTGTGTAGATAGGTATATGTTTGAAACTATAGTATAAGTCTTGTTTTATTATTGTTTAATGGATATCTTGTGAATTCATTTGTCACTAAATTTTTCAACAACAGTTTAAAAAATCATCGCAAAAAATTATTTTTAGCAACGATTTTACTAGGACTTATTTTCAATAGGACTTGATGGGAATTAAATCCAACTATTAATTAAGCATTTTTTGTTTTTATTCCGTGCAACTTGTTCAAACATATTGTTAGTTATTAATTAACTAGTACACGTGTCACACGATGATTTCTTATGGGAATAAATCGCAAAGTAGAGGTTTCTTTAAGTAGACGATTAGTTGAGTGGCCTGAGATCACTCACCAATCACCATTTCACACAAATCCCAAGCCGCCCGCGTGAGTTTCATTCTCCTGGGTCATTTGGTTGGAGAGGAATGGGCGTATTTTCGAAGGAGGGAATAGGGATATAGATTATTTATGGAATAGAGTGAGATACTTGGCATCTTTTTGGGCTTCGGCGAGTCCTGTGTTCCGCGGGATCCCTTTGTTTTTGATTGATTCAGATTGGGTGTCGGTTTGCTTTGAATAATTTGTAGTTGATGGCTTTTTGTTTTTGTTTATTTTTTGGATGTATTTTTTATTTTTCCTGTTGAGGATGCCTCATCCTCTAGGCCTTGTGCCTTAATAAAATTTATCTTGTCTGTTGCTGATCAAAAAAAAAAAAAAAAGTGTCAATCCTCAGCTCTCTCTCTCTCTCTCTCTATATATATATATGTATATCTTTCTCTCTAGAGAAAGTCTATGCGATCACCGCCATGAATTCGAGCTCTTCAAACCCTTAATCCATGGAGAACTCAACACCAACCGACTCCTCAGGCAAGAAGATGAGGGAACCCTACACATTAACCAAGTCTACGGAGAGATGAATCGAAGAAGAACATGACAAGTTCATTGAAGCTCTTCAACTGTTGAGTTCTTCTCTCTCTCTCTTAATTTTATCTACTATTTGAAAATTTTCTTATTTGTTTATGCATATAACCTTGCTTATACAGTTATATATGCGACTTAATTTATCTCAAGTGTGATTGTTATTTGGAAAATTTTTATAATCAATTTTTATTCTTTTTATCAGCAATTTTAGTAGTCGATTTGAGCTGATTTTCTGCTAGCTTGTTACTTTTTTTCAATAACATATAGTATTTTCTTATTTCAAAATTTATGTGGCTGATGTCTGTCTGTCTATCTATATACTAGCGGTGGTGTAAATGCGATGTGTTTGTAATTTTTTATCTAATTTTTTTGGTGATATAATGATGGTTATAAACATGGGCAAAAAGGAAAACAAAAATTTGTGGGGAAAATAAATTTTCCTGCATATTTTGTAAGAAATTATTAGCCTAACCAACAAGCTAATTTGAGTTGTACGGAAATTTTAGTTTCTATTACTTTCTAGAACTCTCTATCTAAACAAACACATAATTTTTTTTTTCTTTTTCTTTCATTTTCCTGTACTATCTATCTAACCAAACTGAGCCATAGATAGTTGTAGAAGGACACAGTTTGGAAACGGGAAGGGCATTCTTGGAAAGGGAAAAACGTGGCAATTCACACCAACTTAGGTGCATGCTTTATATAGTAGAATAGGATAGACAAAATAGAATAGAATAGGATAGATAATAGAAGTAGTGGTGCATACTTTATTAGATGAAAACTAAAATTTCAAATTTGAATCACTAAATACATAAAATTAACTAAACATCTCATTTTCTTTAATTTTTAAAATTATTGATAGACAAAAGGAACAAAGGAATTAAGTTAATGCAATTTTTCAGAGGCAACTCAAGCTTGTTTGAGGTCTTTCGAGAAAAATCTAAATAGGTCCTTTATAATTTTTGTACATTGTAATTTTTACTTAAAATTTACTTTTCTCACTTCTTGAGATGTAAAATTACACTAAGTTTTTATGTTCAAGTTTTTTGACATAGCATTTTCAAATTTATATTATGCCTGATATATATATTTTTTTCTTGTGACCTAATCAATCTTAAGTGTAATTTTACAGTTTTAATTTTAAAAAACTTCTTTTTTAAAAGTGAATGTTATAATTGTCAATAATATTGTGTTAGTAATGGCTGCATTTGGGAAATGATTTAAACTTTTTATATGATTCAATACATCAATTAAAGGTATATTGGCCCTGTTTGGTAGAACTTATTTCCAGCTTATTTCAGCTTTTAGCTTAATTTAAGTTATTTTGATGTGTTTGGTTCAGCTTAACAATACAGCTTATAGCTTTTTGTAAGTCAAAAATCAACTTATTCTTTGAGTGGGGGAGGAGAAGCTTAATTTATAAGTCAAAAATCAGCTTATGTTCAAAATTATAAGCTATAAGCTGTTAAACTATAAGTTATAATCACTTTCCCACAGCTCTACCAAACGGGGCCATTCTTCTATTTGCAAAACTTATTGTTGCCATGGGTCTACTGGACAGTCTGGGCAATAAAGTAAATAGTTGCCACCATGTTGTGTTGTTTGGTTGTGGGTGGCTTTAGCATTTTAATTACAGTGTTATAGATAAGATACATTTAAATCATTTGATTTTCAGAACTTATCAAGTCCCTAAAACTTAATTATCCTCGATGAGGAATTTCATTAATTTCTTTCTTCTACTCTTTTGGACAGCCCAATGGAATTCTGTATACTTCTTTTGCATTCTCACCAAAAAACCAATATTTAATGGAGGCATAGAAGAAAGTGTGTTTGGTTAGTTGATAACTTTTTTGAATTTTCATTTTTCTAATTGTCTTCAGTAAACTTTTCATATTTGACTAAAAATCTTTTACTTTTTATATGCACCTAAAAAGTAAAATATTTGCGAAAAATAGTTAATTGAAGACCAAAAATAGGGGTTTAATTACACTTTACCTCCTTGTGGTTTAGCTTGGAAACACATTACCTTCCTATAGTTTTGAAATATACATATGGTTGCAGTTCGGAGTAAAATGCAAAAGTAATGAATTCTGTCAAACTTGTTTGTGTAACATGCACTAAATTAAGTGCATGTGACAGGACATGAGTGATATTTTGCCCTTTTATTTTCCCATCTTTTCTTCATTTTCTTGTTCCTTCCACCTCCTCCCCTTCACTGTTGCACAATTCACGCTCCATCTCCTCTCTTTCATCTCCTTGTCTCCCTCACTTCCTCCAACAATCCAAGCCGACCATTGCTGAAACCACCATTTTTCCTTGTCATTACACACACGTATACAAAGGCACTTACACACAACTCCCACATTTCTCAATCAAGAAACCCAAAGGAGGCAATACTTTTTTCAATTGCACATGTACCTTCACACACTTGTGAAGATAACTTTCTCTTTGACAACAATGTGCAGGTAAAAGCTAAGGTCACCTTCACAAACGCCTCCCATGTACCTCCTATACGACCCTTAGTAAACTTCCACCACTAACCCGCATCCCTCTTCAACTGGAAAGATGCCAAGGTCACTTTCAACCCTTCGTCTTCGATGCCAAGCATCTCAAACGTCTTCGTTGTCTGTTCGAGCCATTCATCTGCCTTAAGCGGCTCTTTAGGATCACCCACAAATTCATCCGGATTAGACCGGAAGAACTCCCTCTTCAGAAAGGAAGGTCCTGCATCTGCAGCAACATCCCGAGCTTGATTCTCAGCTCTGAGAATGCCTACTGACTCCCTGAATGCCCCTGCTATCTCTCGGGCTAGAGCGCCCATAGCCTGCTGGCCTACTGGCTCTGCCACATTGGCCTGGCCAATTCCTTCCTGAACTACCGGAATCTCCTCTGGCACAGGCACCTCCTGCCTACCCGGCCTACCACGCCTACCGCGTCCTCGTCCTCGTCCTGACATCCTATTAAAGGAAACAATGACATTAGCATATTAATAAATGTGCCGAAGCTAAACACTCGAGTCCTAATGCATTGGACAACAATAATTCATTCCACGTAAGCACATAATCACATAAGCACCTACGAATTTCATTTCTGGATAATGATAGTCCCAATGCGTTACTATAGTTCCGGTTGGAAGCAGCAGTGATCAAGTGCCTTTCCAACAAGACTACTAGAAACTCAAGGGTCCAACCAACATCCTAGAAACTACATTCCATACCCACATAATCACATAAACATGTTATCACATAAGCATAAAACATTACACTAAGTCTCTATCAAACGAGACGAACCCAATGTGATACTAATCACTTCCCACGTACCCAAAGTATTCAAACCCGGTACGCTCTGATACCAAGTTATAACGCCCTCAAAATAAACCCATAATATATTTATCATTGACATGCTTTATTCAAAGAAAACAATTCATTATTTCATTCATCAGAGTATTACCAAATAAACGCGTTACATGTAACATCAATTTAAATGCCCTACGGGCTTTCATCTTTCCAAGCCAACACTTGGACATAAAATATGAGTTCTAACTCAAATACAATTAAAGCCCTAGGCTTGAATGTTTACATGTAATATCAAATAAGTAAATAACAACTAAACTAAACAGAGTCTTCAACTCCAATTCCTTCCAAGCTAAGTCCTTGGAGGTAGCTTATCACCTGAACCTGAAAATGATGTTCCCATAAAGGGTGAGCCACAGCCCAGCAGAAATATACTAAACCAAATATAAACATTGAATAAAGCAATAACACTCAATAGATGGTTAACCAAGATAATCAATTACATCATTATACAGTTTCAAGGCACTAATGTCTAAGACACGTTTTACTTTCCAACATTATCAATATGGCTCAGAACTTGGCCAAACTTACAACAGTGAACTATATATGTCATATTCACATTCTTCCAGTGTCAATAAACAAGTGAGACTCAGGCTCAAATCAAAGCACTTCATACTTCCAGTTTGATACACATTTTAGTGCTGTATCAATAAACACTTCAATATAAATAAGCACACATAAAAGTGATGCTAATGGAGTCCATCCCCTATCTCCTCCCAAACAAAATCCGATTTAGAGGTCCATCCCCTATCTTCCCCTAAACCGTGGAGTACATCCCCTATCTCCTCCCACACAATATGCAAATGCAATGCTCAATCAATACACGTATTTTCAATATTAATTCAATAGTCAAAATTAATGACTTAACCAATGTGATTAGTTTCAGTTATTCCTAATCCACATGCAATGTCTACAACAATCACGACTATCCTCCACCGATAGCCCAAAACAGTTATTTCTAGACTGGAAATAAATATATCAACAATTCAATAGGTGAGTGATTTAAATTATCCAACTACACCATTTAATCAATGAATTCATCAATTTCATGAATTTAACCAAATTCCCCAATTCTCTTAAATTAATTATACAAATTAATTAATTAACACAACTAGGGTTTTTCCCAAAATTATCTAAGTAACCCCAACATATTAAAATACCAAAACTTAGAACAAAGCTTATAAAATGGAGTAGGAAATCCCTACCTTGAAGAAAACAACTAAAATAGAGAAGATGGAGATGATGACCCAAAATCTAAAGTGCTCCAAATCCTCTCTTTTTCAGATTAAAAGAAAGATCTCGCGAAGCTCTACCTTTCTTCCAAAGGAACTAGGGTAGAAGACCACAAGGAATAGATCAAATCTTAGAGAGAAGGTGAGAGTAGAGAGAGAAACTCTCAAATGGCAGTTTTTAAAGGTTAAGAAAGAAAAGGTAGGTCAAAAAGTGATCCAAAAAGTGAAATCACGGACTGATGTAGTCGACTCTACGCTCGAGCGTGAAAAACCCCGCTCGAGCGTAAGACACAGACTCATGCTCGAGCGTGAAAAGAGCCGACTCGAGCGTCGATTGCACCCTTCCAGAAGTTTTGCAGGCGATGGTATCCGCTCGAGCGTAAAACTCTCCGCTCGAGCGGAGGGACAAAATCAAGAGATCACGCTCGAGCGTAAAAAAAATGTCGCTGGAGCGGACGGACTGCAGAGTAAAGTACTGGGAGATGGAAAACCACGCTCGAGCGTAAAAACTCCCGCTCGAGCGGAGAAGCAACAACGAAAAGCCCGCTCGAGCATTAAAACTTCCGTTCGAGCATGAAGGCAAAAACCTGGGCATCACCTTTTGGTTTCAAAGTGCAACCAACCTGTTTTAAACTTGCCCATCACAACCCAAGACTCAAATACAAAGAGTAAAGGCTAGAAGTGATAATGATACAAAACAAATCCACGAAACCAAGTTTAGAATACAGTATACAAAGGAAGGAAAAAAACCGGGATCGCTATACCTTTGGCAAAATTTTAACTAATCTAAGGTTACGATCTGACACGAATGTAATATTTCGTTCTGGTGAAACAATTACACTCAAATGCTCCAAAAACCAACGCCAATTGCCTTGATTTTCTAAGCCATGACAATAGATTTCACAATGGACTTATTGGCTAACCAATGGACGCGATGCCTTGAATTATTCAGCCGTTTGTGTAAGCCAAGACAATAGATTTCACACAAAATATCTTCTGACACATCGTGGTTCTCACTGTTGTGTTCATTTTGGCCTTGAACGCACCTGGTTTTCATGAGTATTTCTAAAGAATGTAGCCTTTTTCATTCTCATAGAACCGGCCCCAGTTCAACACTCATATAGGTGATTCTTATTGTGAGTATCTCCTTATACTCGTCTTGATTTTATGCCTTAATTAAGATAGAAGTAATCATTAAAAGCAAAGCTTATCCTTATACCCCTGCAGACAACATATGTTGCAGATATCACTCTCACCATAGGAATGGGTAGGAATTTTAATCCTTTGGTGATTTCTGGCGAGCCATACATAACTTAGTTGTCCCTTTGAACTTAGTTCTTGGGATCTCCGGTCATATAAGTAGGGTTACCATTATGACGACTCTTATGTAATAGGCTTTAATCCCATCCCCTTTGATGAACTATACACTAGCTCTTTTGTCAAACATTTTGTTAACGAATCCGCAATATTCTCTTTAGATTTTATATAATCTATTGAGATTATTCTGTTTGACAACAATTGCCTTACGGTATTATGTCGACGACGAATATGTCGTGACTTACCGTTATACATGTGATTCTGTGCCCTGCCTATTGCAGATTGACTATCACAATGAATGCAAATAGCTGGCACAGGTTTTAAATAATTTTTGAAATCTTTCCAAGCCGGTGGTAACTTTTCCCCTAAAGCAGCGACTTGGAATGACTCGCTAAGAGACATACCTTCTGAATGAATATCATGCAAAATTATTTGAAAACTTTGAACTTGAGATATTACCGTTTGGGAGTCTACCATAACAAAATCCAAAAATTTACCGACGACAAATTTCTTTGTGCCGGCATCTTCTGCCTTGTATTTCTTCTCCAAAGAATCCCACAATTCTTTTGCTGTTTTCAGAGGACTGTATACATTATACAGCATATTGTCAAGGCCATTTAGGATGTAGTTTCTGCACAGGAAATCTGAATGTTTCCAAGCATCTACAGCGGCAACAACTTGCCGATCACTTTCACCCTCTTTAAGTGCTGGAGCCTTTTCATGGAGAAACCGGGCCAAATTAAGAGTTGTAAAATAGAACAGCATCTTCTGCTGCCATCTCTTAAACTCGGTACCGTTAAATTTTTTCGGTTTTTCTCCATGATTGATTGGTACATGAACATGGTTCTGGATAGGGACCGATGTAGGTGTAACAATAGGAGTACCACTGCCAGATGCAGTTTCAGTTGTAGTAGCCATAATCTCTAATTACAAAAATCAGAAAAAATTAAAACACAAATTAATTTTCTAGTTACTAAAACCAGAAAATAAATTATAACAACAAAATAATTTTATTTTCCTTGTTACTAAAACTAGAAAAATAAAATATCACAATAATTTTCTGTAATACCAAATAATATTCTGCAATTGTTAATGACACCAGTATATTACTACTAGTTGTCAAAGAAAAGAGACAGTATATTACTACTATCTGTCAAATAGCATAAATCACTATTTGTTTTTCCAACCAGAATATTACTTTGAAAACACAGAAAATTAAATACAATGAAGATACCAAAAAAGGAATCTGTCTTAAGATTGTTGGACAATCTTCACTGTATTTAAATAGATTAAATTCTGTTGTGTACTAAACAACAACTAGAATATAAAGAAATAAAGAAAATGAAAGAATTTGTTTGATTACAAAAATCAAACTCGAAATAACAAATAAATAAATAAAACCACAGATTTTATTTTGTTACAAAAACAAAAATAAAATCTGATTAAATAAACAAATAAAAACAGAATAAAAATTAAACAACTTACTTGGTTAATTTCTTTTGAATAACTATCTGATCAAGTCCAGTGTTTAACACTGTGTCCTTAAGACAGATTCGTCCTCTCCACGGTGCTTTCAGAATTTGGACGTCTATCTCCCAGGATAAAATGATCTTATCAACGAATAAAAGCAGCACTACAATTTAATCGTTCGTCGAACACACAAAGTGTTTATACTCTCTGTAACAAGAACTTAATGCAAAATGAAGAATAAATTTATAGCAGAAGATGGAGTATGAAAATTGGAGATAAATCCAAATAGGAGGCTAGTCTATTTATAGATGTAAATGTGACTCTTGGTTTTGAATTGAACAGGTATGAAACCTGTTAGTTTCGAATTTAAACAGATTTGAATATGTTGGGTTAATAATTTAAACAGATAAAAACGGGAAGGGCTCTGTTTGGATGAACAGTAAATCCAAACCAGTTTAATTCTGTTTGAAAACGGGAAGGGCCCTGTTTGGATGAACAGTAAATCCAAACAAATTAAATTCAAATGTTTTTGACCCAAAAAGATTAATATTGGGCCGAACAAGCCCAACCCAACCACGCACCCGCGCCCAGCTCGCCCGATCGACCGGACGGCGGCGTGTGTGGTGATTTTTAGGTCCAATGGGTCTAGCCCATTTTGCCCATAACCTCTCCCTCTAAAACACTTGGGTACCCCTTGGGGCACACCCCAAGTATCTAACCCAAGCCTTATAAACCCTTTCAAAACTTCCCACCAAATCAATGTGGGACAAGCCAATTTACAACCTTAAGGAATTTCCACCAAAACTCCATTTCCATGGAGCACACTTTGGCTTCAATTTCCCATTCACTCGGTAATGGTTTTGAGCAACCAAATATACCACGTGAATCACAACGCGGCATAGAACGCGTTACCACTTTGACCTAGTAAATCGACGCTCGGGGCCCACCTAAAAAATAGACCAAACTTGAGAAAAAATTCTGGTTTTACCCAGAATTTTTCTACCATTTCCAACACAATATCACAAACTTCAAGCTCCAACATTGACTCTCTTCTCCATAATCCAATCTTTTGTTAAGATTACCACAGTCAATAGTTGAGTTTTTTGCTCTCACAACAACAATACACTTTGAATCAAAATGCATAACTAATGCCAACAACAATTCTAGCTCCTCATTGTTGTCCAACGTACAACTAGGATGTCCAGGCAATGAGTAAGATAGGCAAATGTTATCAGATTGCAAACTATCCCATTTCTAACATAACTTATCAACCAACTGATCATATGTAACATTCCGATCAATCTTAATTGCAAATGTACAACCATTATACTTGCACAACAAAAAAATTGAGACACTTATAAAATCTTCACTCATCTTTCAACCTAAACAAAAAATAAAAAAATAAAAAAAATAAGATTGCATCAATAAAAACTAGAACAATTCTCAGTTTATTGAAACTACAAAACCAGAACAAATACTTCATGACAATACTAAGAACTTTCTTAGTTTTCACAAATCACGTTTTCAATTCATAAAATACCGAACCAAACCGAGAAATCATCCAGCAAATCACACCTTTAATTCGTAAAATCGAAATTATTCAACATATTCTCGTAAATAAATTCAATAAAAACTAAAGAAAATTCTAAAAACACATAATATACAAAATCGAAACAATACATACCTATAAACCAAATCGAAAATCAAATATCCAGCAAATCAAATTTTCAATTTATAATTCGAAATCACACATAACAAATTCCAACAGATTTCAACTCAAAAAGCCTCAATTACGAATCTGTCAAAACTGAGAAATCAGTATGTATAATAGTGAACCAAACTAAGAAATCCTTCAAGATCCTTCGCGATTCGAATCTTCATCTACTTCCATAACTGATTTGTTAACTGATATGTTTTTTTCTTTCTAGTAAATAACGTCAATGCTATTATATATACACTTGTTTGGGTTAAAGGCCAAAGACGTCTTTTTACCTACAAATGTGGTTTATTGGTTCAAAAACTTTTTGACAGGACCTAAGCTACTACCAAATATGTAGATAGGACTTTTAGGTAATTAATCCTAAACAAAAAGATAAGAAGAAAACTTAGAATGGTATTCTCATTTGATTTGAAAATAATTCTAGATAACCAATAAATTATCACCTATAACCCTCATTTTTTTTAATAAAAAAAGATATTTCATGAACCATCACTTTTAATAGAAAAATAACATTTATTTATATTTGTTTTAGCAAAAGTTACTTTTTAACAATTTGAGCAAAAAAAATTCATTTTTTATTTTAGTTTGTTTAATTGAAAATTGAGATTAAAATTAAAAAAAAAAAAACAAAACAAAACAAAAAAACAAACAAGATTCACCATGTTTCGTAAGTGCTAGAAAAATCTAGATAAACAATAAGGTAAATATTTGAGATTCACAAAAAATACCCATAATTGTATCCACAATAATGTGGTATTATATGTATCAACTTTGGATTTACTATACACTCAATGACATGGGACTCAACTCCCTTGTCACATCATTATGGGGGAATGTGTGAGTTTGTAACATTACTGGAATAATAAATTATTACATGTAACTCCCATAAGTTTCACCAACCATCACTTTTAATAGAAAAATAATGTTTATTTCTATTTGATTTTAGCAAAAGTCACTTATTAACTATTTAAGCAAAATAATAATAATAATAATAATAATAATAATAATAATAATAATAATAATAATAATAATAATAATTTGTTAAATTAAAAGAAAAAATATAGAATCCACCATGTTTGGCAATTATTAAAAAAAATTATTCATTTTTTAATATTTTTATTGTTTTTTAAAGAAAATATTAATTTAAAAAAATTATTTTTCAAGTCCACAAAATTTATAAAATTTAAAACCAAAATGACAAAAAATAAAAATATAACTTTTTATAGTGATTAATAATTTGAACACGTGTATTTAATAACATATTATGAATATTGATCTTATTCCAATTATGATAGCAAAATTTAAGACAGAATCTAAATTTAAAATTTTATTTAAAAATATAAAATTAATTTAGAAACCAATCATATTGTGACACATATTAAAAAAAAATCAAAAAAATGAGAAAAAATAATTGTAACTTTCAACTTTAGTAAGATAACAACGTTCTGGGATTATAATAATATACAGATATAGATATAGATTAATTAAATAGATTGGCTAATAGATTTTCTTTTTCTTTTTTTTCCTACCTATTTAGTAAATTGAAAAATCAACAATTTTATGATAGAACTTTGAAACTCCTACTAGGGGTGTTCAAATAACCGAACAATCCATGAAACCGACCATGCTCGTCCGACCCGGATGCGATACGGGCGGTTTCGACCAATAACTCGGTCGGCTATGGATGTAAAATCCAAAATTTCTGTGAATTTCGGTCAGAAGCCGGGTATAATATAATTAAATCCGCTTAAACCGATCCGACTGAATTAGATATATATATTTTATTATTATTACGTTAGCTTTGTCTAGGAAGTTTAACCAAAAGCAGACACTATAGCGATCCCGATTTTTCCTTCCTTTGTATACTGTATTCTGGACTTGGTTCCGTGGACTTGTTTTTGTATCATTATCACTTCTAGCCTTTACTCTTTGTATTAGGGTCTTAGGTTGTGATGGGCAGGTTTGGAACAGGTTGGTTGCACTTTGAAACCAAAAGGTGATGCCCAGATTTTGGCCTTCACGCTCAAGCGGAAGTTTTAACGCTCGAGCGGGATCTTCGTTGTTGCTTATATGCTCGAGCGGGAGTTTTGACGCTCGAGTGTGTTTTTCCATCTCCCAGTACTTTACTCTGCAGTCCCTCCGCTCGAGCGGAGCGTTTGGCGCTCGAGCGGGTACCATCGCCTGCAAAACTTCTGGAAGTGTGCAATCGACGCTCGAGCGGCTCTTTTCACGCTCAAGCGTGAGTCTGTGTCTGACGCTCTAGCGGGGATTTTCACGCTCGAGCGGGGAGTCGACTACATCAGTCCGAGATTTCACTTTTTGGATCACTTTTTGACCTACTTTTCTTTCCTAACTTTTAGAAAACCGCCCCTTGAGAGTCTCTCTCTTTCTCTCTCTCTAAACTTGCCTTCTCTCTAAGAATTGATCTACCTAGGGTGAGTATCTAACCTTGGTCCTTTATTTAAAAGATTGAGTGAGTCAAGGGCTTTCATTCAATCTGAACGTTTGGTGGTTTGGAGCACTTTGGAATTTGGGTATTCATCTTCGTCTTCTCCATTCGGGCTATTTTCTTCGAGGTAGGGATTTCCTACTCCATCCTATAAGTTTTGTTCTAAGTTTTGGTATTTTGATATGTTGGGAGTACTTTGGTAATTTTGGGAAAAACCCTAGTTGTATTAATAAATTAATTTGTATAATTAATTCATGGAATTGGGGAATTCATTGATTAAATGGCGTAGTTGGATAATTTGAATCAATTGTCTATTGAATTGTTGATACAGTTATTTTCAGTTTAGAAATAACTGTTTTGGGCTATCGGTGGAGGATAGCCGTGCTTGTTGTAGACACTGCATGTGGATTAGGGATAACTGAAACTAATCAATGATTAAGTCATCAATTTTGACTGCTGAATTAATACAGACATTATGTGTATTGATTGCGTGTTGTATATGTTATGTGTTTGCATACATTGTTTTGTGTGGGAGGAGATAGGGGATGTACTCCACGGTTTAGGGGAAGATAGGGAATGGACTTCTAAACCGGATTTTGTTTGGGAGGAGATAGGGGATGGACTCCATTAGCATCACTTTTATGTGTGCTTATTTATATTGAAGTGTTTTTATTGATACAGCACTAAAATGTGTATCAAACTAGAAGTATGAAGTGTTTGATTTGAGCCTAAGTCTCATCTGTTTGTTGACACTGGAAGAATGTGAATATGTTATATATAGTTCACTGTTGTAAGATTGGCCAGGTTCTGAACCATATTGATAATGTTGGAGAGTAAAACATGTCTTAGACATTAGTGTCATGAAACTGTATAATGATGTAATTGATTATCTTGGTTAACCATCTATTGAATGCTATTGCTTTATTCAATGCTTATATTTGGTTTAGTATATTTCTACTGGGCTGTGGCTCACCCTTTATGGGAACATCATTTTCAGGTTCAGGTGATAAGCTACCTCCAAGGACTTAGCTTGGAAGGGACTTGGATTTTGAAGACTATTTTCAGTTGTTTGTTTTTATTTGTTAGTACATGTAAACACTCAAGCCTAGGGCTTTATTTGGATTTGAGTTAGAACTCATACTTTTGTTGTCCAAGTGTTGGCTTGGAAAGATGAAAGCCTGTAGGGCATTTAATTTGAGGTTACATGTAATGCTTTTATTTAGTAAGACTCTGATGAATATTATAATGAAATGTTTCCTCTCTATCATTGCATGCTAATGATATATATAATTAATGGGTTTATTTTTGAGGGCGTTACAGACACCTACTGTCTGTCTTTTGTCTTGAAAATTATACAAATAGTACACTTTTATTTATCCAACATCTTTGTATATCTTTCCAAGTTCTTTTACAAACTGCACACTTATCTCTTCCTAATCAAACTTATTTTTTCAAGATTTTTATATACCTACTGTATCTCTTTATCACAAATTTGACGCCTCTCTTTGACCCACAAACGTCGCATCTCATCACCTCTCTTTCTCTCTCCTCAATTCTGATGCCGTCTTTTCCACTCTCTCTCTTTCTTTCTCTGTGTGAAAAACCACCATCTCATTTCCTTTCTCATCTTCCTTATCCCTCTCTCTCTCTCTCTCTCTCAACAGATCCATCCGTTTCTTACACTCCCTCATCCCTCATTGCGATTTTATTTCTTTTAGAAACAGATTCATCCATCTTACTCTCCCTCATCTTTATTTCTCTTTTCTCCTTACCCTTTCTATTGATGATGTGGTGGTGGTGGTGGATGAGCGCAAAATTAACGTTGGTGGCGATGATGAGCGATGGTCGTGGTGGTGGTTGCGGCTGCGATGAGCAATGGCGGGGACAATGATCAACAATGGCGATCCCTCTCTCGTTTTTTCTTTATTTTCTCTCCTCAAGTCTCATTCTAATTGTAAGAAATATATGTATATGTTTATATAAGTGTTTTTTGTTTCATAATAAATGTATATGTGTGTTTAAGTTTGCTATTTTCAAATTTTAATTCCATTTTTCATAATATTTTTTCTACTCCTTTCGGATCTACGAAATCGACCGAACCGATTGCCAAACCGATTTGTTTGGTTCGGTCGATTTCGAACCCTAGCTTGGTCGATGATGGGTGACTAATTCTCTAACCCGAAGGTATCGGTTCGGCTGCTGGGTCAAGGACAAACTCGAGCTGAACCGACCCGTGAACACCCCCTAACTCTTACAAATCTTCTCATTAAAAACCCTCCCTCTCTCCTCGCACATGCACCGAGCTGAGCTTGAAGAAGATGTCAAGAAGAAGAAGAACAATTTCTATTTCTTCCATTA
The DNA here is from genome assembly GCF_055761805.1 of Camellia sinensis. Lineage (NCBI taxonomy): Eukaryota > Viridiplantae > Streptophyta > Magnoliopsida > Ericales > Theaceae > Camellia > Camellia sinensis. The sequence continues at coordinate 61,539,738 of NC_138970.1, forward strand.
TTGGACCAAGAATAGCTTACTACAATCATTGGCTATTAAAACGTACTTCGAAATCGAAATCTCCATCTCCACTTGTTAAAGTTAATCAACCCTCTTGTTTCTTATTTGTTCTGTTTCGTTCTTTCTCTAACACCACCAAAAACCCTACTTCTCCTCTTCAAGTAGGCGAACCTAAACATGAAGCCTTACCCAAACAACCATGCAATTTGGGTCCCAATCATCTTCATTCTGCTTTAATTTCCTTCATCGAATGCTTCGAATGCGACCTTTGCCCAAATTTCTCAATTCAACAAAGCTTTAGGCTCTATTTTGAAAATGGGTCATTACGCCACTGCTCTTTCTCTGATTCATAACAAGTTGCAACAGCTCCAAGGCATTCAGGTCAATTTCTACACCTTCAACATTGCTATTAACTGTTACTGCCACCTTAATCGAGTCGATTTTGGGTTGTCTCTTTTGGGTACCCTCTTCAAACGCGGTTATACACCTGATGTAACTACCATCAACGCTCTGATTAATGGACTTATTTTGCAAGATAAAACTCCTCAAGCTGTGGAGTTATTTAAGAAATTAATGGGGACTAGAGAAATTGAACCCAACGTGGTTATGTATGGAACCATTGTCAATGGGCTCTGCAGAATGGGCAACACTATCAGGGCTGTTAGTTTGCTGAGGATAGTGGAAGAGGGAAGTTGTAAACCTAACATCGTAGTGTATACCACGATCATTGACAGTCTTTGCAAGGATAGAATGGTGGATGATGCTCTCAAACTCTTTTCTACAATGGATGAAAAGGGTATTTTCCCAAGTGTTGTCACTTATACTTCTTTGATTCATGGCCTATGTAATTTTGGCCCGTGAAGGAGGCTACTGGAATGTTCAGAGAAATGTTGGATAGTGGTATTGCTCCAAATGTTCATACGTATAATGTGTTGCTGGATGCATGTACCAAGGAAGGGAAGATGAAAGAGGCAGAGGGGGTAATTGAAGCCATGATACAAAGAGGTGTGGATCCTGATGTAGTCACATACAATACTCTAATGGATGGATATTGTTCGCAAGGCCAAATGGATGAAGCAATTAGAGTGTTCAATACCATGGTGGATAGGGGCCTTCACCCCAATGTTTTTAGCTATAACATTCTAATCAATGGATATTGCAAGAAAATGAAAATAGATGAGGCCAAGCATCTCTTTCGAGAATTGCCTCAAAGGGGTTTGAAACCCGACAATGCAACTTTTAGTGCTATGTTACGGGGTTTGTTTCGAATAGGTAGATGTGGAGCTGCTCAAAAACTTTTTAATGATATGCAAACTGCAGGCATAATTCCAGATTCTCAAACTTATGGTATCTTATTGGATGGGTTGTGCAAAAATGGGCACATTTCTGAAGCATTGTCATCATTCCACGTGATGGAAAGCAACAGTTTACATCTTGATATTGTTAAGTACAATATTCTTATTGATGCATTCTGCAAGGATAAATAGCTTGATACTGCAAGGGCCCTTTTCAGTAACCTTTCTTCCAAGGGTTTACAACCTGATGTTAAGACATACACTACGATGATACAAGGTTTTTGTGAAGAAGGCCTACTGCATGACGCTAAAGAGTTGTTTGTTAAAATGGAACATAATGGTTGTTTGCCAAATGATGTCACTTACAACACTATTATCCGAGGATTTATTGGACAACACAAGTGCTATGAGGCATTAATACTGGTTGAGGAAATGGTTCAAAGGGGTTTTTCAGCAAATGCATCCAATTCTTCCTTGGTCATAGATATACTCTCAACTAAAGGACAAGATCCTGCTCTCCAAGAAGTGATAAAGAAGTATATGCCCAAAGATAGTCATGGAATGCAAGAGATTGAGTAAATTGCTTAAGCTGTGAAGGTAAAGCTACACATATTATAACATATATTATTAGGTGAAGCCCTTTTTTTTTATTTATTTATATATTGACATGGGCTTATACTTCTCCATCAACTATTTTGGACTTGTTGCTACATTACCTTGCAACATTATTTTCACATGTTGTAGATTCTTGTAGACTATTTGTTACCTCTCTCTCTCTGCAGTATTTTAATTCACATTTTACGAATTCAAGTAGATTCTTTTTCAGTCCCCTGAATTATGTACAAGTGGTCATTTCTGAGGGATTTAGGACAAATGACAGCCGGTGGTAATTTTGGAGATTTCTTTCTTAGGTATGTGGTCATCAACTAGTTCTCTGAAGGAGAATTTATGGTATTTGTAGTGTAGATGATTAAATGTCTCTGAATGTGGTGTTGGAAGAGGCATCACTGTTGTAGTATGCTAAATTAGTTACAATTTACAATAATGGTTGGTCTTTGTGCTCTATGAGATTTATACAAAGCTTGAGAGCTTTTACATCATAGATAAGATTGTCATTGTTAAATGGAAGAAAAAAAAATAAAAATAAAAAGATCAATGAATGAACCATTCAGAAGTTGATACTTTTCCCAGTAGTGGGTGAGGCAATTCTTGCCTTGTTCGAATGCCTATTGTTGATTTATAATTTCCGTTTATGTATCTTGTGCATAATGCCTCATAATTCTTTCACCTTGTCAAAATTTTTGATTCCCCTCTTTTGAAGGTTCATATCGCTGCTGCCGCTCTAAGCAACCCCACTCACTCGCATACCTCAATGCTGACATAATTCAATGGCAACAGAAAATTCTTGTTGAATTGACAACTGTTCCTTTTCTTCTAAGCTATTTCAAATACGATATTATTTTTATATTATTCTATGGGTATTTATTAGCACACTATATATTCTTGTGTTGATTGGGATGACTATCAAAAGTTCATTCATGTTTTTGCTCAAATTGAAGGTCATGTACTGGTAATTGACTTGATCAAGTAGAGTATCAGCATGCTCTACAATGCTAAAGCAAACGGGCCCTTAAGGATCAGGTTTGGACTCATCGATCTAGTTTTAATTTGCACCCTCATTATGATAATGGTACAGGGACTTTGATAAAGGACCCGGGTGCTGATTATGGAGATTATTCAAATGCTTGATGGAGTTTTAAAGGCTCTATCATCTTGGATTGGGAAGGATTCCTTGTGAAATCAAGGAATTTGTGAAGTACCTGCAATTGCAGGAGCTTGATCTTTGATGTTTGTTTCCTCATACAAGGCAAGTGTCTAAGCCTAATTCCTCATCATTAAATCCCAAGGGTAGCAGCCTTTTTCAGCTCCACAAGCATCAAATTATTCTTATTTTTATTTGAGTAAATTTCACATACACTAACCTCCCTTTAGGTTTCTGACACTTTCAAATCGGCTTTTGTGATTTTTGAAATGACTTATGACACTGTTGTCTTAACGGAAAGCATTTTTTTTAACACTATTTTGCTAGTAGTCATAATGTTATATAAAATTCATTTTTATCGTCAAATTTAATAAATTTGAGAAGACAAAATATGCCTTGAATGTCTCACTCAATTTATCTGCCAAAACCATCCATCACAAACTCGGAAAAGCTTTGTTTCATCTATTTGTTTGAATTCCTAAATCTTTATGTATGTGTAGATATATATATATATTTGAAACTATAGTATGAGTCTTGTTTTGTTATTGTTTAATGGATATCTTGTAAATTCATTAGTTACTAAATTTTCAACTTTCAGTGACAGTTTGAAAAATTCGTTACAGAAGAGCGTCACTTATTGTAAGTTTTAGTGACAATTTATAAAATCGTGACAAAAAAATCACTAATTGTCAATTTTTAGTGTCATGTGCAAAAAATTGTCACAAAAAATTATTTTTAGCGATGATTTTAGCAATGATTTTTTGGTCTAATTTTACAGTTTTAATTTTAAGAAACTTTTGTTTTAAAAGTGAATGTTATAATTGTCAATAATATTATGTTACTAATGCCTGCATTTAGGAAATGATTTAAACTTTTTATATGATTCATTACATCGATTAAAGGTATATTCTTCGATTTGCAAAACTTATTTTAAAACCTTTAATTTTTAAAATAAATGTAAAACATCAATATTAGAAAGAATAGTGCTAGAGTAACCACATTTGGGTACCATCTATTGTGACACCTTGCAGAGTACCATCTATTGTGACACCTCACATGACACTAATTAAACATCTGATGGGTCCCACCTTTCATTTAGAAAGCACCATTACTAATATTTTGTAGAGTTCATCACATGATATAGTTAATGTGTGAGGTGTCATTACTATAACATTACTATATGTGATCATTAATGTGGTCACCACATTACTCTATCAGAAAGAGTAATGTTCAGGATGACATTCGAGGTTAAGACAATATTTTTTCAAATTATCATCATTTAGTGATTTACTCTTTGAAGTTGTATAGAAAACCAAAAAAATCCGTATATTTGCAATTGCGAAAACTACTCCAATTTGATTAGTTTTGAGTTTATCAATTTTATTTCAACTGCTGATTTTGTTTTGATGTGTACACTGTATAAAATGTATTTAGAAAAATACGACTCTTTTTCTGCACGGGGCCTTGAGCAAGCATGTAAGTTGCTTTAGGGTTGAGGTGCTATAGTGTTTTTTCTTCTCTGATTAGTTGTAAATGCAACACAACACTCAAAAAATATACATATACATATATATGCTTAACCCCTTAAATAGTGCCAATCAATAACTCCTTGTTCTAGGCATTCCTCTCTAGAATCCTCATTGAAACTTTTTCGGCCATTGGTTGTTAGAATACATGCTAGGATCATTCTAATATTTGTTTCCTTATTTAGATTTTATTTTGATTCCTTAATTAGTGCCTTAGGACTTTCTTATTCTATTAGCTGTTATTTCCTTATTTTGTGCCTCCAAGGCTTCCATTGTAAGCTACCTATTATCAATATAAAAGAAGGTGATTGTGTAATCATGCTCTAAGTTAGTTTTCTCTCAAACAAACATGGTATCAGAACCAAAACCCTAAACCCATCACCCACACAGCCACCAGCCACCATCAATACACCACCCGACCTCCACCCATCAATACCTAACCTGTTCCAGACCCTATTGGCTCCAGCAGAAGGCCTCCACCTGCTGTTCCAGACCTATTGAGCTCTTCCAACATTTCTCTAGGTGGTTTTAGACCAGCCGACACCCATCCTAGGGTTTTTTCAGCTCAGACCGACAGCCTTCTGGGTATCTTCAGGCTTCTTCCATGGTCTGGTAGCTGCTTTGGACTTCCCTTTGGTCTTCTCCTATGTGTTTCGAACTCTCTATGATAACGTCTAAGTGTTTCTCCGTGTCATATGTCCTGATAACACTCATTGGTTCATCCTCTTTATTACTACTGTGTTATTTTTCATTGTGGTTGAGCCCAAGACTGCTATTTTGATTGAGGTTTTACCTTTTTTTTTTTACCATTTTATTTATTCTTTGGGGTGGTAAATGGCTCCATTAATCTAAGTGTTATGCTCCCATAGTGGTTTGTATTTGAGATTGCTTGCCCATTCCATTCCCTCTTCCCATTATTGTGATTAGTGCTATGTTTTTGGTTAAGATAGTAGCATAAACATGGTTGACCCATCTAGTGAATCCACTACTTCTCACCCATTTAAAGGGGAGAGTCCCAGTCTAGTTATAACTACTACTTCTGAGAACCTGAACCCTAGCCTCAAAATCACCACCTCTCCTCTCTGTTTAATGGTCAGAATTACCTTGCATGGTCTCAGTGTCTCGACACTTTTTCTGAAGAGTAAGAGGAAGATGGGATATGTTGATGGGTGAATTCAAGCACCAGATATCACTGATCTTGGCTGTGATCAATGGGAGATTACCAATTCTTTGATCATGGGGTGGCTTATTCATTCCATGGTCCCTGGGATTAACGAAGGTTATTTATCCATGGAGACTACCTAGGATGTTTGGGAGGTAGTAGCTGCTATATATTCCCAGAAGGAGAATTTTTCTCAATCATTTGAGTTGTGTCGGTCTATTGAGCGCTTAGTACAGGGTGAGCAGAAAGTTTTTCAATAGTACACCTTTCTAACTAATGGTTGGAAACGCCTAGATCATCTCCTGGATTACAAGCCCATCTGCACAGTTGACTCAGTTGGTTACCAGAAGTTTTTTGCTCATGAGAGTCTTCCAGTTCCTGGAAGGCCTCAACGTGGAGTTTGACTTGGTCCAGAGTCGTGTCTATAGCGACCCCGGTCTTTTCCCATTTGACTATTGTGTCCGGACATAGGTTCCGTAGATTCTGTCATTTTATGATGGTTGTTGTTGTCCCTTATTTTCTCATTTGGAATTATAGGATGTGTTGGGCAGGTTTGTTACAGGTTGGTTGGGTTTAGGAATCAAGTGTTGCTGTCCAGAATTTTAGATCTTCGCTCGAGCGAGGAGTTTGTCGCTCGAGCGAGCTGTTGTTTTTGGTTCTTCGCTCGAGCCAGGGTTTGGTAGCTCGAGCGAGAGTTTGCGTCTGGTTTGGACCTGTAGCTTTGCATTCTTGGCTCGAGCGAGATTTTCTTCGCTCGAGCGAGTTAGTTCGTTCTTCGCTCGAGCAATAGTTCCTTCGCTCGAGCGTGTGTCTTGTTGCAGACCTGAGGGTTTGAGTTCTTCGCTCGATCGAGCTTTATTTCGCTCGAGCGAGCTTTTGAGTTGTTGGCTCGAGCAAGGCTTCCTTGGCTCGAGCGTTGTTTCTCTGTGTCTGGTCGCTCGAGCGACCAAGTCTTAGCTCGAGCGAGCCTGTCCAGTATATATTTGCAGCAGCGGGATTTGATCAGTCTTTTTCTTATTCTTTTTGGTTCTAAACCCTAGGTTCGACTTTTCTCTCTCCCTACTCACCTTCTCTCTTAGATTTGATCCACTTAGGGTGTGTTTCTACCCTAGATCCTTCATTAAAAAGATAGAGTGGGTCGAGGGCTTCCATTTAATCTGAATTGTTGGTAGTTTGGAGCACTTTGGAGTTTGGGCATTCATCTCCATCTTCTCTTTTGGGGTTATCTCTTCGAGGTAGGGATTTCCTACTCCATTTTATAGGTTTTGTTCTAAGTTTTGGTATTTTGATATGTTGGGGATACTTTGGTAAATTTTTGGGAAAAACCATAATTGTACTATTAAATTAATTTGTATAATTAATTCATGGAATTGGGAAATTCATTGATTGAATGGCGTAGTTGGATAATTTGAATCATTTGTTTATTGAATTGTTGACATAGTTACATACAGTCTAGAAATAACTGTTTTGGGCTATCGGTGGAGGATAGTCGTGATTGTTGTAGACATTGCATGTGGATTAGGAATAACTGAAACTAATCACATTGGTTAAGTCATTAAATTTGATTATTGCATTGATACAGAAAATACGTGTATTGATTGAGCATTGCATTTGCATACATTGTTTTGTGTGGGAGGAGATAGGGGATGTACTCCACGGTTTAGGGGAAGATAGGGGATGGACCTCTAAACCGGATTTTGTTTGGGAGGAGATAGGGGATGGACTCCATTAGCATCACTTTTATGTGTGCTTATCTATATAGAAGTGTTTTATTGATACAGCACTAAAATGTGTATCAATCTGGAAGTATGAAGTGTTTTGATTTGAGCTTGAGTCTCATTTGTTTGTTGATATTGGAAGGATGAGAATATGATATATGTAATTCACTGTTGTAAGTTTGGCCAGGTTCTGAGCCATGTTGTTAAGATTGGAAAGTAAAACGAGTCGTAGACAATAGTGTCATGAGACTGTAAAATGAAGTAATGGACTATCTTGGTTAACCATCTGTTGAATGCCATTGCTTTATTCATTGCTTATATGTGGTTTAGTATATTTCTACTGGGCTGTGGCTCACCCTTTATGGGAACATCATTTTCAGGTCCAGGTGATAAGCAACCTCCCAGGACTTAGTTTGGAAGGATGCGGATTTTGAAGACTTGTCTTTAGTTATTTATTTTAAATAAGATTACATGTAAACATTCAAGCCAAGGGCTTAACTTGTAAATGGGTTAATACTCATTCTTTTGTGTCCAAGTGTTAGCTTGGAAAGATGTAAGCCCTTAGGGCATTTATTTTGATGTTCCATGTAATGACTTTTAATAAAAGTACTCTGATGAATAATTCAAAAGATTCGTTTTCTTTTAATAATGCATGTTAATGTTATGTACATTATGGGTTTAATTTGAGGGCGTTACAGTGTCCTTGGTATGGATGTTCTTCCATCTCTTCTGGAGGCTTTTGCTTATGTCCAGAATGAAGAGAGTCGTTGTTCTGCTATGTTACCACTAACTTCTACAGACCGTTCGACATTACTTTTTGCACCTTCTCGGGATGAGGCTGGTTTGTCACTTCCTTCTTCTCATCCTTCCGGGAAAGATAATTTGTTCTCTGATTACTGTTGCTAGCCAAGGCATACCCGTGAGACTTGTTGGAAGCTTCATGGGACTCCATTAGGGGGTCGAGGAGATCGCTCTGGTCGTAAAGGCGGGCATTCTAGTCAATTGAGAGGATTGGGTCTCACTCTCGTGCTCATCAATCTAGTGCTGTAGAGACATGATTCAGCTCCAGTTGTGCAGACTTCTGATTTGGTCTTTGGTATGTCATCTTCGGAGTTTGAAGATGCTCTACGCAATCTGCTTGATCACCGGTCTCCTGTTCCTCCAGTGCATCTTCTGCTTCTTCTTCGTTTGCCCGTTCAAGTAACTCAGCTTCATCTTCTAGTGCCTTTTCATCCTATAAGGGCTTGCCATGGATTATTGATTCTGGTGTCTCAGATCATATGTCTGGGTCTTCTGATCTCTTCTTAGACTAAACACTAGCCTCTGGTCAGGATAGAGTTACGATTGCTAATGGTACTATTTCTTCTGTCTCCTGGAAAGGCTTAATCCATGCCACCCATTCTCTACCTTGGTCTTTTGTTTTACATGTTTCTAATTTTTTTGTTAACCTATTGATAGAGATTTGAATTGTAGTGTAACTTTTTTCCCTGATTCTTGTCTTTTTAAGGACCTTATCACGAAGAAGATGATTGGCAGTGGTAGGACAGAAACTGGTCTCTATATCCTAGATCAGACTGACTAGTAGGCTCATCATTCCATCTAGTCTCCATCCACCAAGAAAGGGCATCCATCTTTTTTATTACTTTATGCCCTTCTGTTTTTATCAAAAATAAAGTCTTTGAGTTTCATTGTGAGTCTTGCCTACTTGGCAAACAACATTGAGTCTCTTTTGCTCCTAGTAATAATAAAAGTTCAGTTCTTTTTTCTTTAATTCATTCAGATGTTTGGGGTCCCTCTCGTGTGATGTCAATGAAAGGTTATCGATGGTTTGTTACTTTTATAGATGACTGCTCTCGTGCTACTTGGGTGTACCTCATGAAAGGAAAAAGTGAGGTTTTCTCTGTGTTTCAAAACTTCCATAAGATGGTTAGTACCTAATTTGGGGCAGTTGTCAAAGTATTGCGTTCTGATAAGGGAGGTAAGTGCATTGATTATAAGTTGGCGAAATATTTTTCCACTCATGGCATTATCCATCAAACATCTTGCACTAACACTCCTCAACAGAATGGGGTTGCTGAGCGCAATAATCGTCATCTGCTTGATATGGCTTGTTGTATGTGCTTTTCTATAGGTGTACCTCAAGCCTATTAGGCCGAGGTTGTTCTCACTGCTGCATTCTCATTAATCATCTTCCTACACAAGTCTTACAAAAAAGGACACCTCTTCAAATTCTCTTAGATTTTGAGTCTCTGTTTTCCATTCCTCTAAAAATCTTTGGTTGTGTGTGTTTTGTTCACAATCATTCTCCTTCTCGGGATAAGTTGGATCCTCGTTCTCTCAAGTGTGTGTTTTTAGGTTATTCTCCTACTCAAAAGGGGTGCAAGTGTTATCATCCTCCTTCTCATAAATGGTTTGTGTCCATGGATGTCACCTTCTTTGAGTCTCAATCCTATTTCTTGTTCCGTCCAGTGTCCCAGTCATCTCTTCAAGAGGAGTCTTGGAGTGAAGAGAGTCCTGTTGCTTCTATTATTCTTGACCCAATCCCGCCACCAACAGTACCTGTTATTGCTCTTATTGTTCCTAGCCTAGTACCTCCTCCATTGGTATCTATTACTAGCAATACAAAATCCGATGTTGCCAATAACATAGAAGGGTAAGTCTATGTCAGGGATAAAGAAAGGCAGAAAGTTACTTGGATACAAGAGACCATTTCTGATCAATCACTGCCTTCTCCTTCTCTTGATGAAGGTCCAGGTAACCTTGAAACTCCAAATATTACTACCTTTGAGTCTAAGCCTACTGATCTTGATATACCCATTGCCAAGAGAAAGGGTGTGAGATCTTGTACTCATCATCCTATTTCTAATTTTGTGTCTTATTCTCATTTGTCCTCTACATATAAAGCCTTTGTGTCAAAAATTTCCTCTGTTAGTATACCTAATCATTTTCAGGATGCTCGTACTATTCCTGAGTGGAAACTGGCCATGGTGGAGGAAGCACTTCATAAAACTGGCACTTGGGATTTGACTGAGTTGTCTAGCGGCAAACGAACTGTGAGATGCAAATGGTTGTATACTGTGAAGCACAAGGCAGATGGTTCAATTGAGCGGTATAAGGCTCGACTTGTGGCGAAGGGTTTATGCTCTTGGACATTAGTGCTCCACATATTTTGGTTGCTATGTGCGCACTTCAAGCGGGATGACTTGCTAATGGAAAAGGTTTTCTCATGCATAGAGGAATAGATGGTCACTTGATTGAAGAGTTTGTTGCTAGATGATGTTGCAGCTTTTGGATTTATCAATTTGAGGAATGTTAAAATGGAGATTTAATTTTAGGCTGGGGTTCACTTTGTTTTCTTGTAATGTTTATGTTGTTGTTTGTCAATTGGTCTAAGCAAATTATGTTTTCCCCCTTTTGGATTTAATGCTTAATAGAAGTGTTCTTTTTACCTTCGTTTTGTAAAATGTTATTACCTTACTACTAGGAAAAAAAAATATCATGAAAATGAACTACTTACAATTGCCATGGCTAATTCTAATTTCAAGTTCAAATAATTGGTTGAAATTTATCTACGACTTGATGATTATGCACTAACTTGGACCATAGGCACGAGTCATTGTGCAACGCATGACTCCCCGTAACTAGTATATATAAACCGATGTTGACAGCTTTATGGCCACGTCTTTCAACTGCTTTGTCTTGTAAAGAAATAGGAGAAAAAGATTGGATACTAAACTAATTGACCATCAATTAGAGGGTGTATGGAGGTATCCTATCCTTTTGATCACACATCATATGAAGCGAGATTTGAAGGGTCTGTGAAATATACTCGGTGACAAACTCAACATGAAATTGAATTCCTAACCAGACCAAACTTAGACCTTTTGCATTTGCTTTGACTCTATATGTTACTATTTTCCCTAGCATAAACAAGATGTACTTGGTATTCTTAAAAGTCTTTGTACAACTTAAGTTTTTAACCAATCTGCTTACTGGCATAGCATTACATGTTTCTCTTTGTATGTCGCTGTAGCAAATTATGATCTCAAATGCTTGCTGGAGATCTTTCTTTCTTATTTTTTATGAGTAATGATTGCTGGAGTTACTGAGTATTATGTAAGCATTTTCTTTAATGAATTTATTGTCAGTTTGATAATTAAATTGGTGATGGAAGCTTTTTATGTCCTCTGTGGGGTTGATGGAAACAAATTGTCTGCCCTACTTATACTGTGTTTGGATAATAGATTTAAACAATGATTTGAAAAAGAAAAGAGAATGTGAGGTTGAAAAATTGTGGATGAATAATAAATTAAAATTTTCTTTCATTTCTCCTCCTTTTCAAATCTCAACTTAAATTTATGATCCAAACACAATACTTGAAAAGGTCAGGCTATAATACTTGTCATACATACCATATGTAAGTTATAATCAATTTTGGTATTGGTTTTAAACTATTGCAGTGATAGGTTATGGGGTATTATGGTGGTGGAGCAAGCAAATTATTGAAATAAAATCAATTAGGACTTGTTATGGTGTTTGATTATATTTTGAAGTAATGTTAGTTGTAATATATTAAAATCTAAATTTTTTAATTTTGTCAATTTAAACTTTAAACTTTAAACTTTTTGTTTGTTTTGAATTTAAATCATCTGAAGAATGTTTATTTATTCAATTTATCAGTTCTGGCTCTTTATCTGGGCTAAATAATTCCATTTACAGATCCAAAGTCATGCCCAAAAATACTTTTGAAGGTCCAAAAAAATGGGACTATAGCACATGTGCCACCACCTTGACCTAAGCGCAAAGCTGCTCATCCTTACCTGCAAAAGGCACCAAAAAATGGTTTGTCCCATGATGACGATGAAAGTACATATGGCAGAGGATTTTATTTGAATTTTTGTTATTCTGACATGCTATTTCTTTTAAAAATTGGCAGTTTTAGCACCATTGCAAGCTTTCATGGCTTATCCTTCTTCGTTGAATTCCCTTGCATGTTGATATTCTCCATGGGATGACACTTCCATGCTCATACACTCTCCATCAGGTGGAATCATGCTATCCCAGGATGAATACAATCTTCATGGAGTTGAAGGCATGCATAAGTTTTTTTATTTGTGTTATTTCTCCCTTTTTCATAGATATATGTATATTTTTTATTTGAGAGAACTTTCTTGTACTTATTATTGGCATAAAATGTTACTGCTTCCGCTGATATTGGATCGAAGGGGGTAGCAAGGATTAGTAACAGCGGCATTGATGGCATCGGAAGCTTGTGTAGAACAATATCAAGTTCTGAATTATCGAAGCAAGGGAAACCAGGTTCATTGTTTCATGGTAATCTTCTCAACTGTATTGATAATTGGTTTAAATTAGTCGATCATAGTGAAGTTTCAGACTTGCAGCTCTATGCTAAAGTGGCACAACTTGCTCTCTTCACAATGTTTTTATATTTATATTTGCGCTTTAGATACTTGTTAATCTAATTTGTTTGTTAGTGCTCTCCTATCTCACTTGCGTATTTGTATTGTTGTACTTGTAGTGCAACATGTGTCATAGGGAACATTTTTTTTCCAGTTCCTAAGATTTGGCAATACTGGAAAATGTTACTCTGAAAGAATTTTCCATGGTGATAACATACTGGTTTTGGATTGTTTCTCTTTAGGTTATTGGGGTAGTTTGATCTATGAGTTTTTATCAGTATGAGTCAACTTAATTGCCTAACCAAGTTTTCAATAATCATGGTTGATAGAAACTATAAAAGTTGTGAAGCGATTATATTGCTCATTTATATATCAATTATGAATTTCTCCTTCTTCCTCACCCTACTATGTTACATGGACTTGGGTGCAGGTGCATCCACTTTTTGAAAATATCCATTATTTTTTAGTATTAGCAAGCATGCCCATAAAACTCATGAATAAAATAACTCATTTGTTATTCCTCTCATACACTTATGCATTTCAGTTAAATTTTTTTTAGGTATATCTTAGGTATACCAGATTTTGCTGAAGTCTATCGCTTCATGGGAAGTGTCTTTGATCCAGACACACAAGGCCATGTGCAGAAGCTCAAGGAGATGGATCCAATCAACTTTGAAACTGAGTAAATTCAAATTTTTCCAGTCTCGATTGTCTATTTTTCAAGCAGATGATGCCTCTTATTCATAGGATGTGTGTTTGTGGTTGATAAGATGACATGGCTAATAAATCATCTATAAGGACGGGGTATAAAAGAGGACCTGATTGATGGTTTTGGATGAAATGGGCATATGCATTATGGAGTATTGTTGTTGTACCTCACGTTAAATGAGGTGAAATATTTTTTAAACTAGTAGCAATGCTGTGACATAGGTTTTTGGGCAGTAAAGAAAGAGCTTGAAGAAAATGGTTTTGCTAAAATGAGAAATAGTAGCTATCACTTGTAGAGGATGGAGAAAAAATGTGTTGAAGCATCTAACATGATTTGCATTTTACCAAGTGAAACAAAACCAATGGCTACCCATACACACTGTTGACGTAATTCAAGGACACGCACAGGACATGCTCCAAACACATATTGGACATGCTGGGACGCTTGGAACACGCTATGGATACATTGGAACACGCTAAGGACACGTTGGGGACACGTCAAGGACCATTTTTTTCAAAAAAAATTAAATTATATATATTTTTACTAAAATAGCATACTTAAGGTTGATAGATTTGTTAAAATTAAATATTTGATATAAAATTAATATTAAATATTTAAAAATACAACATGTAATAAATATATAAAATTATATATTTTGCACGTGTTCCCAATGTGTCGTGTCTTGCGTTTTTCGAAAATTTACGTGTCTGTGTCCGTGCTTTTTAGGGTTGGAGGCAGTAGAGAAGGCATGTCAATGTATGTCACACCCTCAAAATAAACCTATCATACATATATCATTGGTATGTAATATTAAAAGAAAACAATTCATTATCTCATTCATCAGAGTCTTACTAACTAAAAACATTACATGTAACATCAAATTAAATGCCCTACGGGCTTACATCTTTCCAAGCCAACACTTGGACACAAAAGTATGAGTTCTAACTCAGATACAAATAAAGCCCTAGGCTTGAGTGTTTACATGTACTAACAAATAAAAACAAATAACTGAAAATAGTCTTCAGAATCCAAGTCCTTCCAAGCTAAGTCCTTGGAGGTAGCTTATCACCTGAACCTGAACCTGAAAATGATGTTCCCATATAGGGTGAGCCACAGCCCAGTAGAAATATACTAAACCAAATATAAGCATTGAATAAAGCAATAGCATTCAATAGATGGTTAACCAAGATAATCAATTACCTCATTATACAATCTCATGACACTAATGTCTAAGACATGTTTTATTTTCCAACATTATCAATATGGCTCAGAACCTAGCCAAACTTACAACAGTGAACTATACAAATCATATTCACATTCTTCCAATGTCAACAAACAGATGAGACTCACGCTCAAATCAAAACACTTCATACTTCCAATTTGATACACATTTTAGTGTTGTATCAATAAAAACACTTCAATATAAATAAGCACACATAAAAGTGATGCTAATGGAGTCCATCCCCTATCTCCTCCCAAACAAAATCCGGTTTAGAGGTCCATCCCCTATCTTCCCCTAAACCGTGGAGTACATCCCCTATCTCCTCCCACACCAAACAAAGTATGTAAAAACATAACATATACACCACACAATCAATACACATAATGTCTGTATTAATTCAACAGTCAAAATTAATGACTCAACCAATGTGATTAGTTTCAGTTATCCCTAATCCACATGCAATGTCTACAACAATCACGACTATCCTCCACCGATAGCCCAAAACAGTTATTTCTAGACTTGGAAATAAATATATCAACAATTCAATAGGCGAGTGATTTAAATTATCCAACTACACCATTTAATCAATGAATTCCTCAATTTCATGAATTTAACCAAATTCCCCAATTCTCTTAAATTAATCATACAAATTAATTAATTAATACAACTAAGGTTTTTCCCAAAATTATCCAAGTAACCCCAACATATCAAAATACCAAAACTTAGAACAAAACTTATAAAATGGGGTAGGAAATCCCTACCTTGAAGAAAATAACCCGAATGGAGAAGACAGAGATGAATACCCAAATTCCAATGTGCACCAAATCACTAAATGTTCAGATTAAATGGAAGCCCTCGACTCACTTTATCTTTTTAATAAAGGATCTAAGGTAGAAACTCACTCTAAGTAGATCAATCCTAAGAGAGAAGGTGTGTAGAGGGAGAGAAAACTCGTAACTAGGGTTTTGGAATATGAAAGTGTATGAAAAACAGATCTGAAACACGCTGCTGCCTATTTAAACCTGATAGGCTCGCTTGAGCGAAGACTTGGTCGCTCGAGCGACCAGACACACGAAAATCTCGCTCGAGCGAAGAAAATCTCGCTCGAGCCAAGAATGCAATGCTTCAGCTCTGTAACCCTAGAGCACGCTCGAGCGACAGAATGCTCGCTCGAGCAAGGAACTCGAAAACATACACCTCGCTCGCTCGAGCGAAGAAAATCTCACTCGAGCGAATAAGCACTGCCCTCAGGTCTGAACCAGACGCAGTTGCTCGCTCGAGCGAAGCAAAGCTGGATCGAGCCAGAAGACACAAAATACAACCCTCGCTCGAGCGACCAAACCCTGGCTCGAGCGACCAACCCAAAAACTGGACAGCAACACTTGGTTTACGAACCCAACCAACCTGAAACAAACCTGCCCAACACATCCTATAACTCCAAATTAGAAAGTAAAGGATGACAACAACAAATATACAATGACAGAATAAACGGAACCCAAGTCCGGATACAATAATCAAATGGAAAAAAGACCGGGGTCGCTATAACCTCCCCCCCTTAAAAGAATTTCGTCCCCGAAATTAAGCATAAGTTTTTTTTGAAAACAGGTTTTTTTTTTTTTTTTTTTTATAATATGACAATTCAATAGTAAACAACTTGACCAAAACTGGTCATTTCATCTCTTATCAAGAAGCATCTCATAATGTGTATATAAAACAACATATATTTCAGCCTGCATCACTATTATGCATTATTCCTTTCAATGCTAGCAATTTCCATATCATATTCAATTGCATGATATATACAACTCATTCAACAATGGAATCAACATATGTAATGTTATACTAAACTTCTATAATGAAGCAAGTTTCAAGATACACCCATTTACCAAAACATACTCAATGTTTTACAACTTAAGACATATGTAAAGCTCTTAAGTTCAATAATATAACAGAATCTAATTATAAGATTACATATCACCAAACATGTCCGGATATTTCTCGCGGACTTCCAATTCACGTTCCCAAGTGGCTTCATCCACTCCGTGATGTTTCCACAAAACTTTCACCAAAGGGATGGTTTTGCCTCGCAAAACCTGGGCCCGCCTATCCAAGACCCGAACCGGTCTCTCCTCATACGAGATATCCTCGTCAACCACTAAATCAGTCCAATCCAACACATGTGATGGATCCGGCTCATACTTCCGAAGCATACTCACATGAAACACGTCATGTACTCCGGACAACTGCGGCGGCAAAGCTAAACGATAAGAAGTTTCGCCAATCCTCTCAAGGATCTCAAACGGACCAATGAACTGAGGGGACAACTTCCCGCTCTTCCCAAACCTCATCAAACCCCGTCTAGGTGATATCTTCAGAAAGACATGATCACCCACCTCAAACACCAAATGTCTCCTCCTACGGTCGACATAAGATTTCTGACGACTCTGTGCTGTAACAAGCCTCTTACGGATCAGCTCAACTTTCTCCGTCATTTTCCTCACCAACTTCGGACCCAATAAAGGTGCATCACCCACCTCGGCCCAACAAACAGGAGATCTACACAGTCGGCCATACAAGGCCTCAAATGGTGCCATACCGATACTAGACTAGAAACTGTTGTTGTAGGCAAACTCCACCAATGGCAAGTGCCTCTCCCACGACCCACTAAAGTCTAGAACACAACCCCGAAGCATATCCTCAAGGATCTGAATAGTACGCTCGGACTGGCCGTCAGTCTGTGGATGATAAGCCGTGCTAAAGGTCAACTTAGTGCCTAAGGCACTCTGCAAACTCTGCCACAACCTGGCAGTAAAATGAGGATCTCTATCTGAGACGATCGTCACTGGGACCCCGTGCAACCTCACTATGTCCTGAATGTACAGGTCGGCAAGATGACCTACCGAATCTCTCACGCGCATAGGAATGAAGTGCGCCGACTTAGTCAACCGGTCTACAACCACCCAAATAGCATCACTACCCCGCTGAGTCGTCGGAAGACCCACAACGAAGTCCATAGTGACGTGTTCCCACTTCCACTCGACAATAGGCAAGGGTTGCAACAAACCCGCTGGCCTCTGATGTTCGGCCTTCACTTGCTGACAAGTAAGGCACTTAGATACGAATGCTGCCACATCTCTCTTCATATCCCGCCACCAAAACTGGCGACCCAAATCCCGATACATCTTAGTGCCTCCCGGATGCACCGCAAGGCGTGAATGATGAAACTCTCGGAGTACCTCCTCTTGGCAAGACTCCGGCACAAACAGACGGTCTCGGTATCTCACACTAAGGTCGGAATACACCGTCAAACCCTTCTCAACCTTCCCACCGGAAATCTTCTCACGGAGAGATTCTACCTCAAGGTCACCTCTCTGAGCCTCTAACACTCGAGTCACAAGTGTAGGCTGTGCAACAACAGAAAACAAGGCCGCAGCCTCAACGGATTCGCCCAGAAGTAAATCAAACTCCCCAAGTGCACCCAACATCTCCCATTCCCGGATGGCTATACTAGCTATGTCACCAACAGATTTCCTGCTAAGGGCATCGGCCACCACATTGGCCTTCCCCGGATGATAATGCAACTCGATGTCATAATCCTCAATAAACTCCATCCACCTCCTCTGCCTCAAGTTCAAGTCTTTCTGTGTAAACAGATATTTCAGACTCTTATGATCCGAGAATACTTCGAACCTCTCACCATAAAGATAATGCCTCCAAATCTTCAAGGCAAATATCACAGCTGCTAACTCTAAATCATGCGTAGGGTAATTCTTCTCATGGATTTTCAACTGACGTGAGCCATAGGCAACTACTTTCCTTTCTTGCATTAACACACAACCCAGACCCTCTCATGAGGCGTCACAATAGACTGCATAACCCAACCCTCTTTCTGGAATAATCAATACTGGAGCGGTGGTCAATCTAACTTTCAACTCCTGAAACGACTTTTCACAAGTCTCACTCCAAACAAATTTGACTCCCTTCCGAGTCAATCTAGTCAAAGGCGAAGCTAATCTGGAGAAATCTTTCACAAACCGGCGATAATACCCAGCTAACCCCAGAAAACTGCGGATCTTAAACACACTCTCAGGCTGTGCCCAATCTTGCACCGCCTCAGTCTTGGATGTATCAACAGACACTCCTTCCCCAGAAACTACATGGCCTAAAAACTTGACCTCTTCTAGCCAGAACTCATACTTCCCAAACTTAGCATAAAGCTTATGGGCTCTAAGTAACTCAAGCACCACTCTCAAGTGTTCCTTGTGCTTCTCCTCAGAAGGTGAATAGATAAGGATGTCGTCCACGAAGACAACTACAAAACGATCTAAAAATTCCCAGAATATTCGGTTCATCAAATCCATAAAAACTGTCGGTGCATTGGTGAGCCCAAATGGCATCACCAGAAACTCATAGTGGCCATACCGCATACGGAATGCCGTTTTCGGAATATCCTCCTCCCTGACTCTTAACTGGTGATAACCCGATCTCAAGTCTATCTTCGAGAAACAATGGGAACCCTTCAACTGATCGAACAGATCATCTATACGAGACATAGGGTACTTATTCTTAACCGTAGCCCGATTCAATTTCCGGTAATCTATACAAAGTCTCAAAGCACGACCTTTCTTTTTTACAAAGAGGGCCGGTGCTCCCCACGGCGAAACACTAGGACGTATAAAGCCCTTGTCTAGTAACTCCTGGAGCTGAATCTTCAACTCAACTAACTCGGCTGGAGCAAAATGATAAGGTGCCATAGAAATCGGCACCGTGCCGGGCACTAGGTCAATAGAGAATTCAATCTCTCGATGCGGTGGCAAACCAACAAGATCCTCGGGAAAGACGTCCGAGTACTCACAAACCACCCTTGGCAACACACTCTGAGTCTCATCATCCTCACTAATCGAAAGGTTAGCAAGTAGACCACTAAGCTCACTCCATCCTCGCGGAACATACCCCGGTGGCAACACACTACCAACCCGGTCCCCCAGAAAATGAAAATACTCTCCGCTCACGGTACAACAAGTGACCCTCTGACGGTAGCAATCAATAACTGCCCTGTATGACGATAACCAGTCCATACCCAAAATAACATCGAAACCCCTCATAGGCATAACTACAAAGGAAAATGGGATTCTATGATAATCAACCTCTATATCACAACCCTTAACTCCTTGTTTCAAAATCAATTCACCCCCAAGAGGTGACACTACACAAATAGGAGATGCTAACTGTGCTAACTCCAACTCCAAAACAGATGCAAATGCAGCAGACACAAAGGAATGAGATGCACCCGTATCAATCAAAACATTAGCAACCGAGTTGCAAAACAAAAAGGTACCTTTCACAACTGATGGGGCCGGCACAAGATCCTGCGCGGTAACAGCATACACGCGCCCAGACGACCTCTGATCAACTTGCTCATCCCTAGGAGCATAAGATTGCTGCACCGACTGGGACGATGAAGCCCCCTGATTGGCCCTCGAGGCCTGAACCGATTGAGCTGGCTGCTGACCCTAAATCGGCCTCAAACCAGATGCACCAGGTGTGCCACCCAACTGCGGGCAAAATCTCTTCATATGCCCTGGCTGACCACACTGATAACACGAGAGTGGCTGGCCTCTACCCTGACTCTGGCTCTGAGATCAAGCCGAAGATGATGTTGCTCTCTGCACTCCTCCCCTCTGAGGACAAACTGGAGACTTGTGGCCCAGCTGACCACACTTGAAATAAGTAATGTCTCCCTGACTGCCTTTCCCCGAACTAGCACTTGGCACAGGAAAAGTCGATCTAGAAAAGCTACCCTGAGACTGCTGAGGATTAAAACCCTTCTGTCTCCTACCATCACTCTGACCATCCTAACTCCTCTTGGAGCCCTTCTGTCCTTCCTCCTCCTCCTGCATCATGATTTCCATGTGGGCTGCAGCATCAACCATACGCCCATAATCCCGAATCATAGTTCCCCCAACTCTCAGCTTGAGGCCACGCCTCAACTTCTTCTCGAACTCGATACAACGGCGTTCCTCAGACGCCACCAACTCAGGTGCAAACCTGGACAAACTAGTAAATGCAGCCTCAAACTCGGCCACTGAAGAACTCGACTGCTTAAGCTGGCAGAACTGGTCTCTCAGCTTCTCCCTAACTGCTGGAGATAAGAACTTTTCCTGGAAAGCATTCACAAAAGCCTCCCATGTACCTCCTATACGACCCTTAGTAAACTTCCACCACTGACCCGCATCCCCTTTCAACTGGAAAGATGCCAAGGTCACTTTCAACCCCTCGTCTTCGATGCCAAGCATCTCAAACGTCTTCGTTGTCTGTTCGAGCCATTCATCTGCCTTAAGCGGCTCTTTAGGATCACCCACAAATTCATCCGGATTAGATCGGAAGAACTCCCTCTTCAGAAAGGAAGGTCCTGCATCTGCAGTAACATCCCGAGCTTGATTCTCAACTCTAAGAATGCCTACTGACTCCCTGAATGCTCCTGCTATCTCTCGGGCTAGAACGCCCATAGCCTGCTGGCCTACTGGCTCGGCCACATTGGCCTGGCCAATTCCCTCCTGAACTGCCGGAATCTCCTCTGGCACAGGCACCTCCTGCCTACCCGGCCTACCACGCCTACTGCGTCCTCGTCCTCGTCCTGACATCCTAATAAAGGAAACAAAGACGTTAGCACATTAATAAATGTGCCGAAGCCAAACACTCGCGTCCTAATGCATGGGACAACAATAATTCATTCCACGTAAGCACATAATCATATAAGCACCTATGAATTTCATTCCTGGATAATGATAGTCCCAATGCGTTACTATAGTTCCGGTTGGAAGCAGCAGTGATCAAGTGCCTTTCCAACAAGACTACTAGAAACTCAAGGGTCCAATCAATATCCTAGAAACTACATTCCATACCCACATAATCACATAAACATGTTATCACATAAGCATATAACATTACACTAAGTCTCTATCAAACGAGACGAACCCATTGTGATACTAATCACTTCCCACGTAC
This sequence comes from Camellia sinensis, assembly GCF_055761805.1. Taxonomy (NCBI): domain Eukaryota; kingdom Viridiplantae; phylum Streptophyta; class Magnoliopsida; order Ericales; family Theaceae; genus Camellia; species Camellia sinensis. The sequence goes on from NC_138970.1 coordinate 61,561,560, forward strand.
CCAAGTATTCAAACCCGGTACGCTCTGATACCAAGTTGTCACACCCTCAAAATAAACCTATCATACATATATCATTGGTATGTAATATTAAAAGAAAACAATTCATTATCTCATTCATCAGAGTCTTACTAACTAAAAACATTACATGTAACATCAAATTAAATGCCCTACGGGCTTACATCTTTCCAAGCCAACACTTGGACACAAAAGTATGAGTTCTAACTCAGATACAAATAAAGCCCTAGGCTTGAGCGTTTACATGTACTAACAAATAAAAACAAATAACTGAAAATAGTCTTCAGAATCCAAGTCCTTCCAAGCTAAGTCCTTGGAGGTAGCTTATCACCTGAACCTGAAAATGATGTTCCCATATAGGGTGAGCCACAGCCCAATAGAAATATACTAAACCAAATATAAGCATTGAATAAAGCAATAGCATTCAATAGATGGTTAACCAAGATAATCAATTACCTCATTATACAATCTCATGACACTAATGTCTAAGACACGTTTTACTTTCCAACATTATCAATATGGCTCAGAACCTGGCCAAACTTACAACAGTGAACTATATAAATCATATTCACATTCTTCCAATGTCAACAAACAGATGAGACTCACGCTCAAATCAAAACACTTCATACTTCCAATTTGATACACATTTTAGTGCTGTATCAATAAAAACACTTCAATATAAATAAGCACACATAAAAGTGATGCTAATGGAGTCCATCCCCTATCTCCTCCCAAACAAAATCCGGTTTAGAGGTCCATCCCCTATCTTCCCCTAAACCGTGGAGTACATCCCCTATCTCCTCCCACACCAAACAAAGTATGTAAAAACATAACATATACACCACACAATCAATACACATAATGTCTGTATTAATTCAACAGTCAAAATTAATGACTCAACCAATGTGATTAGTTTCAGTTATCCCTAATCCACATGCAATGTCTACAACAATCACGACTATCCTCCACCGATAGCCCAAAACAGTTATTTCTAGACTTGGAAATAAATATATCAACAATTCAATAGGCGAGTGATTTAAATTATCCAACTACACCATTTAATCAATGAATTCCTCAATTTCATGAATTTAACCAAATTCCTCAATTCTCTTAAATTAATTATACAAATTAATTAATTAATGCAACTAGGGTTTTTCCCAAAATTATCCAAGTAACCCCAACATATCAAAATACCAAAACTTAGAACAAAACTTATAAAATGGGGTAGGAAATCCCTACCTTGAAGAAAATAACCCGAATGGAGAAGACAGAGATGAATACCCAAATTCCAATGTGCACCAAATCACTAAATGTTCAGATTAAATGGAAGCCCTCGACTCACTTTATCTTTTTAATAAAGGATCTAAGGTAGAAACTCACTCTAAGTAGATCAATCCTAAGAGAGAAGGTGTGTAGAGGGAGAGAAAACTCGTAACTAGGGTTTTGGAATATGAAAGTGTATGAAAAACAGATCTGAAACACGCTGCTGCCTATTTAAACCTGACAGGCTCGCTCGAGCGAAGACTTGGTTGCTCGAGCGACCAGACACACGAAAATCTCGTTCGAGCGAAGAAAATCTTGCTCGAGCCAAGAATGCAGTGCTTCAGGTCTGCAACCCTGGAGCACGCTCGAGCGACAGAATGCTCGCTCGAGCAAGGAACTTGAAAACATACACCTCGCTCGCTCGAGCGAAGAAAATCTCGCTCGAGCGAATAAGCACTGCCCTCAGGTCTAAACCAGACGCAGTCGCTCGCTCGAGCGAAGAAAAGCTGGATCGAGCCAGAAGACACAAAATACAACCCTCGCTCGAGCGACCAAACCCTGGCTCGAGTGACCAACCCAAAAACTGGACAGCAACACTTGGTTTACGAACCCAACCAACCTGAAAAAAACCTGCCCAACACATCCTATAACTCCAAATGAGAAAATAAAGGATGACAACAACAAATATACAATGACAGAATAAACGGAACCCAAGTCCGGATACAATAATCAAATGGAAAAAAGACCGGGGTCGCTATAACGTATGATTTATCTGAGGGATCCCCTAATATATGTTCAATGTTACACTTGCATTTAAAGATATGGCATAACAAGTCTTGAATAATTGGTTGATTCTTTTGGATTTTCAAGGCATACAAGTCACTAAAGTAGAATAGCAAAAACCGAAAAACTAGAAAAAGCTTTTGATGTTTGTAAAATTACATACTTTTGACAAGAAGTATAATGACTTCATAATTTATAAAGGCGTCGACAATATTATGTAGCACTACACAATCTCTGGATTGATAGTCAGCTCGGCCTTGTTCTCTCTCTTTTTAGTCCTCTCTGCACTGGATACAGCATCCCCTGATGGATATTGTATAAAAAGATAATGCATTAAATCCTTGTTCTAGCCCTTAGAGTTTCTTATATAAGGTGGACCTCTATAAGAGCTTTAGCTTAATGGTAATTGCTGGTTTGTAATACCTTGCCATTCTTATAGTATTTTGGACAGCCCAATGGGATTTTGTATACTTCTTTTACATTCTCACCAAAAAACCAATATTCAATGGAGACATAGAAGAAAGCTATGAAGCACGTACACCTCCCCAAGGCCTGCGTATGAGTGTCGGACACGGACACGCGTTGGACACGTGTCCGACACTGTCCCTTATGTGTCCCCTTTTTTTTTAGAATTTTTCCCATCGGACATGCGATGACACGTTTGAGACACGCACGAGATGAATCGAAGAATCCCTAAACCTGTTGGAGAGGAGAGAGAGAGAGAGAGAGAGATAGATAGATCGAGGTAAGAGATCGAAGAAATCCTGTCACGCCCCACTTTTTATTACTCGGAGTCATTACCAAATTCTTTAACTTAATTCAATTTCAGAGATAACATGCGGAAACAAACTCATACATTCAATCCGTAGAAGTGATTAACAATACTCTCATTCGTATGCAAAGTAAATATTACATGAACTAACTTAATAAATTGCCCTTGGGCTTACATCATTCAAAGTACAGGAAGAAGGGTGTAACCCATTACAACAATGGCATTCCGCCAACATAACTGAGGCCCCGTGGCCAACAAATAAGAAGATCCAAATCTTGTAGCACACCCTGCTAAACACCTGAAAAAGATTCAACAACGTGGGATGAACATATAGTCCAGTAGGGAACTCAACATGCTCCTTAACAATAACAACATTACAGATAGCTATGATCATGAACACCCATTCTCATACTAGAATAATAATGTGACAGTTTATACAAAATATATATATGAATATATATATGAACTTTTCTTGAAAACAATCATTTAATTCACCGCTATAAGCGATTTATCCTTCCTTTTTCCTTCCATTAACCCCTGTTCCCAATCTTTTATAACATTAACAACTACTTAGAAAAATAGATTCACTAAGCCCATTACTCTTCTATTTGCCACACATACAACAGATGTGCCTTTTCAAAACATATTTGGCATTTCAATGCAATTCCAATTATATCATAATTATCCAAGCACACCTCTATAAAAAGATAACAACTCAACTACATACATAAAATCAATCAATGAGTCAACTCGTCCCTCCAACACTGTAACAAATACAATCCACAATGTTTCCAGATACACTGAAACAATAACAAAACAACACTGCACTACTAGCCATATGCGTAGTAAGCCAAAGATACACTTCTCACCACAATCTACCAGTTTACCAGGCGCTAGCTGGAAGGGTATGGTACCTTAGATTATCAGCGCGTCAGTTCTCCAGGCGCTAGCTGGAAGGGTATGATACCTCTGATTATAAGCGCTGAACACATAAGTGTGTGGAGTCCATCCCCTATCTTCTCACACACACTGGAGTACAACCCCTCTCTTCTCCCAAACCAGTATACAAATATAATGTAATTCAGCATTTCATTACATATAATGTTCAATCAACAATGCTGTATTACATACACAGCAATTCAACACAACCACGTCATTTTCCACCGATGACCAAGGATAAAACCTCTAGATGCAAATATTTAGTACACCTAGTAAAGACTCAATTACTATGAGATCACAAACCCGACAACAACATTAACATGGTAGTTCAAGATACAATTCCACACATGTGTGTGTTCAACACTCATGAAACAACAATCCAATTTTCATACGTATTTCAAAACACTTTTCCCATTTCACAAAACAAGTTCCACTTTCCTATTTGTTTTAACAAAACCAACTCCGTCTCTTTAGTTGTCACCAAAACCAAACCCATCCCTTTTGTTTTACAAAAACCAATTTCTACCAATAAGGAAGCCATAACTCACATTAGTCCACTACATACATTTCAAACCCATTCCAAAGCCAAAGTTAACCCCTTAGGCATTAACACCTTCACCCACTCACATCAACAATAGAGAGTTACAATTTAGGTTCATTATTCTCCATTTTAATTTATCAATCAAAATATGATTTAGGCCTTTTTCCTTTATCAACTACAACATGCTAATTTACACTCCAACTAGCCCAAAACAACCCTCAATGATAACATAACCATTTTCAAATACCCAACCCTAGGTTCCTTCTCATGATTTCAAACAAATCCAACATGGATATGATTTTTATGCAATACAAAATTACCACATGTCTATCTATAGACGAAGTATTGAAAAAGAACAAGGAGAATCCCTACCTCAAATGGAGAACTCAAATGGAGAAGATGACCCGAAATCAAAGTGCTCCAAATCCCAAATTTCTTGGATCACAACGAAGCCCTCGACGATCAACACACTTTTTACAAAGGCCCAAGGTGAGGAAAACACTCTAACTAGATCAATCCTAAGAGAGGAGTTAGGTTTTAGAGTGAGGTGCTCTCCAATAGAAGTTTTGGAAAAAAAAAGAGAGAGAAAGGAAATGAAAAAGTGAACAAAAAGTGATTTCACGGACTTATATAATAACAGGTCCGCTCGAGCGTACAACACCCCGCTCGAGCGTCAGACACAGGTTCACGCTCGAGCGTCCAAAGACCCGCTCGAGCGCCGGATGCACTCTCCCAGAATTTTCTGCAGACGACCAAAATGCTGAGGGAAGGAAATTCACGCTCGAGCGTCCAAACTTTCGCTCGAGCGGAAAGACAACAACAAAAGCCCGCTCGAGCGTCAAACCGCCGCTCGAGCGGAGAGACCAAAACCTGGACAAAAATTTCTAAGTTTTAAAACACAACCAACCTATTCCCAACCTGCCCAACGCGACCCAAAACTCTAACACAAAGAGTAAGGGATAGAAATGAAGATAAAACAACAACGAATCTACGGAACCGAGTCCGAATTACAGTTAAACAATAACAGGGAATACCGGGATCGCTATAAATCCTAACCTATTTCGTGGCTTGGTCTTCTCTGTTCTTCTTCTTCTCTTTGTCTTCTTCTTTGTTCTTCTCTTCGTCTTTTGTCGTCTTCTTATCTTCGTTTTCTTTTCGTCCTCCTCCCTCTTCTGATTCTGTGTCTCTCCCCTCTTTCATTTTTCTAGTCTTTTTTTTTCTTTTTCTCTCCCATCTTTCGTTTTTCTTTTTCCTTTTTTTCCTCTCCCCTCCCTTTTTTTTTTTGATGTCTATTTCCCTTCCTTTATTTTCTTTTTATAAGAACCAATGATTTTTTTTTTTAATTTTAGATATATAATAAATAAATAAAATTATATATATTAAATGTGTCCATAGCGTGTTGTGTCTCTCATTTTTTGAAAATTTGCATGTCCAAGTGTCCATGTCGTGTCCCGTCCCGTGTCCGTGTCTGTGCATCATAGGAAGAAGGTGTGTTTGGTTAGTTTTTGATAACTTTTTTGAATTTTCATTTTTCGTGTTGTGTATAGTAAACTTTTTCATATTTGACTCAAAATCTGAATTGAAGACCAAAAAAGAAGAAGGGGAGGGGGGGTGGTGTTTAATTACTCTTTACCTCCTTGTGGTTTAGCTTGGAAACACATTGCCTCCCTATGGTTTTTGAAATATACATATGACCTCCTTGCAGTTCAGAGTAAAATGCAAAAGTAATGCATTCTGTCAAACTGAACTATTTGTGTAACATGCACTAAATTAAGTGCATGTGATATACGAGCTTTTGCCCTATTATTTTCCCTTCTTTTCTTTATTTTCTTCTTCCTTCCACCTCCTCCCCTTCACTGTTGCACAGTTCACACTCCATCTCCTCTCTTCTTTCTCCTTGTCTCCCTCACTTCCTCCAACAACCCAAGCCCACCATTGCTGAAACCATCATTTTTCCTTGTCATTACACACACGTGTACAGAGGCACTTACACACAACTCCCACCTTTCTCAATCAAGTAACCCAAAGGAGCCAATACTTTTTTCAATTGCACATGTACCTTCACACACTTGTGAAGACAACTTTCTCTTTGACAATGACGTGCAGATAAAAGCTAAGAGTTTTTTTTTTTTCAATAATTTTTTTTAGAATGTTAACTAAACACAGGAGCATCTTTCAATGCGGCAGTTGTTGTTTATTTGTAAAGTTAGAGATTCAAAACTATCAAATCCAAAATTGTACCATTTGGAGAAGTTTATGGAAATGCCATAAGCGCCTATATGGATTATTTCATAAGGGAAAGAACAAGATGGGTGTGGGTTTGGTAAATACAATTGGTAATGGATTTGGCTTTGGAAAGGGTTTGTGATGCTGTATAATTTTGAGAGAGAGAGAGAGAGATTGTAGTGATGCTGGCATTTACAAGAAAATTGGAGAAAAAAAAAAAGGGGGGCAGTATAGACATTTTGTAAAATTTCTTTAACAGAGTTTAGCTTTGCCTTTTACCTTAGACCATAAGGAGGTTAAGTGTATATCTTTAAACTTCAAGGAGCTAATGTGTTTTTTGGCTAAACTACAAGGAGGTAAAATGTAATTAACCCAAAAAAGGAAAGGAAAAAAAAACTAGCAAAAAAAAAAAAGCAAAAATGTGGCAGTTTTTTTTTTTTTTTGGTCTTTAATTAACTTTTTTAAGAAATATTTTACTTTTAGGTGCATCTAGATTAAGCATATCTAACAAGTTAAAATAATTGATGAAAATATTTTAAAAATTATAAAAATGACAAAAATACAAAAAGCAAAAAACTCAAAAAACAGTTTTTTTAATTTAAAAACCAAACAGGCAAATGATTCTTAGCAATGGCAGGTACTCATGCACTCTCTATTGCTCGCATTTGCACAGTGGCCCCTTTGATCTCTGACATGAAACCTTAAGCTTCTTGTCTATGGTTGATTTTCCTTGTATTTGTTAGTTACATGATGAAGCGTTTTGACATTGGTTGGGTCAATGTGGATTTTATTAATGTCATTCAATTGGAAGGATATTGCTTTGCAACTGAACATCTTTGTCTTTTTGGGTTCTGTCTACATACAGGCTTTGTTGCAGATGAGGAACCTCACCGTCAACTTGTCTAGCCCTGATTTTGAGCCAATTGTAAGTATTCTTCTGCTTCAATGATATGGTGAAATGCTTCACGTGACAACTCTTGCAATACTGTTAATGTTTAATATTTTGCTTGTCACTCTTCTAAGAAGTTCTAGCTTGCTGTGACCGTGTATTTCTTAAGTAAAGTTATTTTCATTGACTGTTGCAGAGAGAGGTCTTGTCGTCATATGATGTCAATTCCAAAACTGTAGGAATTGCTACAGGAAATGTCATGAAGAACCAAGAAAAATGAGCTTCTGTGTTGTAGTGTTGAGCACTACTTATAAGCTGCCATGTAGTATGTATCTTTCTTTGATCCCCTCAACAAGTAAGATCTCCAATTTGTGGTTATTGGGTTGACATCTAACTTGAATATCTGTGTTTCTTCATCAGCATTATAGATGAGAAGTCTGACAGTGCTCTCGCGGCATGCTCTGAAATTCACTAGTTCAAGGATATATAAATGCCGCTACAGCTGTAGAATCGGAGAGTATTGCCCGATGAAAGGATAACATCCTCTGATTTTCATGCCTTAAATGACATAAATATCCAAAGGCTGAATGGCAATGTTTTGTACCTGTTTTACTGATCTGGGTCTGTTAGCAGATTGTATGTATGTCTCATAGGATCTGTCGGTGGCAATTTTAGCTTTCTTGAAAATATAATGTCAGTCTCAGTTTGGTGTAGTATAATTTGCCAAGGCAATGTAGCTTTGAGAATTGGGGTTGTAATAATGATGGTTATGCTTTCTTGATCTTTAAGAGCATGGTTTTGTTGTTGTTGTTGTTGTTGTTGTTGTTATATGTGAGAGCCACTTTGACTTCTTGATTTTCTTGCTGGTTATCCTGCATCATAAAAGACAAATTAATGATGACTTTCTATTGTGTGTTTGGATCCCGGAAAATCTTCCTTCAGCCCAAATTAGACTTCAGGAAATCTCGGTTTTATTGCAAAGTATGTTGATCGCTTCTACTAGAAATCTAAATTTGATAGAATTGTGCTGATTTATTAGTATTTGTTGATGGTAAGTGAGGTTGTGCAGTGTGCACTAGGTGAAATTTCTCCAGTTGTGATGTTTGTACTTTGTGTAGTATGTAATTCATTTTGTATTTCTAGTTTGACTGATATTTCTGAGAAGTAATAGGATAATGGCCATAGAATTGCGGATGAAGTTTGGGATTTTGTGATTGTTAATTTTTCTTTCCCCCCCTCTAAAGGAGAGATAGAATTGCATGGTGGCCAAAGCTATGCAAGTCTCCAGCAAGGGATTAAATTCTTTACTAATCCCCTACAAATCATGAATTTGCTGTTAGGAACTGAGCTGGATGTCTAGTTCGGGTTTCAAATGTGTGCCACTTTGGTATTTTTATTCTATGGTTTAGAAATTATCCACCTACTTGCAAACTCAATTTGATCCGTTATTTAATGGGTTAATTGGTAAGTAAAATTTAAATCATTAATTTACGGATGGTGTTACTATTAGCACCTCATTTTCTCCTTTTTAGACCCCAATTTCTTTCATATTTTTATTGCAAATTTAACCCAATACCAAATTTCAATTTTATTCCTATCATTTCTAACCTCCGAAAAACATATCCAAATCCTAACCCTAACCCTACTCTCACTCCCATTGTACCAAACGAGTCGCTACCAACTCTGACACACTTTCTCGCACCATTTACAACATCGGTGATCCATCTCTGCCTTCGTCCCGCTTTCATGGCCCAATAACAGCAACGACTGCTCACTCCAATTGCCTCTTCTCCGTCTTAGCCACCACTTTGATTTTTTCTTTAATATTCTTTTTGAATTATTTATAGATATTGTATATAAGTATATAAAATATAAATATTTTGTAATAAATAATTTCATGTTAAATAAAAAATTAAATATAAATTAATATTAAGATATCAATAAGATAGACAAAAATTAAAAAATAGAAAAAAAAAAAAAAACTAATTTGATCCATGTAATATACATAATTAAGCACATTTTGTCTTTTTTGTTGAATAATGTATGTGTGTGCCTAAAGGCACGGTATAAATAAAATAAGGGAATAAAAAGGAGAACATAAAAAATAAAAATAAAAAATAAAGAGGGAGAAAGGAAGGTGGGCAGGAGAGAGAGAATGCATGAGTGAATAAAAGGGGAGGAAAAGAAGGTGGGCGGGTAGGAATTAAAGAAATCTTGACCCTAAGATGAATTTGAGAATTAATTTCTGCCATTGATACAAAATCTCATAGACATTTTGACACATTTTAAAAAATAGTCCTACTTTATTACATAGATTTATTTGTATGTCGAGCTAATATTTTTTTTTCAAATATCATAATAATTAAATTATAATATTATGTATATAAAAAAAATAAGTATTTCTCATATATAATCCATATAAAATTGGTTATTATAATTTAAATTGAGTTTGTGTAGAAAATAAAAAAGACATGCTGATGTCACTTTTTTTTATTAAAAAAAAGTCTATAGAATGTAAAAAAATAAGCCTTTAGAAATTTGTCACATAAGAAAAAAAACACTACTTTTATTATATATATATATGTGTGTGTGTGTGTGTGTTTATGTGTGTGTGTGATTGATATTGTCTGGTTTAATTTTTGGAATATATTTTTTTTAAATATTTTTATAAAAATTTAAAATTTAAAAACATTCATAAATTTCATATGATATTATATTTCTTAAGATTGAAATAATTTTTAAAATTTTTAAAAAAATAATAGTTATATTTTAGTGAAACACCAATAAATCTCAAAATATGATCTTATAAATTATTTAGTCCTTGTTTTTCTTCTCATGAACCCAAAGGTCCCATTAAAATAGAAATTACACAAAAAAAAGTAGTCACTTGCATGTTTGGGTTTAATTTTTGAGAGATAAAAATGAGTTTCTCTAAATGTGAAATTACACATTTGGGCAATATTTTAGAACAAATCTCACATTACGAATAAGAACATAACACTTCAATGTAATACTCCAATAACGTAACTTTAATGTAACACACTAAAAAATTCTTAAGGCCCCGTTTCGGAACATGTTTTTTTAGTAACATTTTGGCTAAAATATGATGTAAAAAAAACTAGTATGTTTGGGGATGACTTTTTATTTTTTTACAAAAGATGTGCAAAAAGTAGAGAAAAAATGAAATCTTTGATTTTTTTTGTATAAGTTGTTAGTTTTTTGGTTTTTTTAGTGACTTTTTGACTTTTAGGCTAAAAAATGATGTTGTACTTTTCTGAAACGTAACAATGTAACACTCCAAACTTTTCTCAAATGCAATACTCCAATGTAGCACACTAAAAACACTCCCCAGTGTAGTTTTTCCAAACGTAACACTCTCATCAATGTAATCTCAAACATAACATTCCAATATAACACACATAAAAACACTAAAAAAATTACTTAGCATACTTTTTCCAAACATAACATTCACAGTTTGAAATTACACATTTATCCAAAGCTTATTAAGGAATTTTTGTATTGCTTTTGAAATGGTTTGAAAAATCCCACACCCTTTTGGAATAGTTTGAAGAATCTCACATCTTTTTTTTAGAATGTTACATTGGAGTATTACATTTAAGAAAAAATGCACTAATTTTCTTTTGTATGTGTTACATTAAAGTGTTACTATAGCGATCCCGGTTTTCCCTTCATTGTTTAATGGTATTTTAGACTCGGTTCCGTGGATGTGTTGTTGTCTTTTTCTAGTTTCCAACCTTTACTCTTTGTATATGAGTCTTGGGTCGTGTTGGGTAGATTTAAAACACGTTGGTTGTGTTTGGAAACCAAGGGTTAGTGTCCATTAAATTTTCATAATGGTTCATTTAATATCCTTATTAGTGGTTCATTTAATATCCTTATTAGTGGTTACAAACTTGTTCATTTAATATCCTTATTAGTGGTTCATTTAATATCCTTATTAGTGGTTACAAACTTGTTCATTTAATATCCTTATTAGTAGTTCAGTTACTACCCTTATTAGTGGTCCATTCATATTTGTAACTGTGTTCATTTAATGCTAGTTAGTGTTCATTTAATTCTAACTTGTCCTTTCATTTTCCAATTAATGGGCTTTAATAACAACCTTTCAATATCACTTGTTCATCTCCCTTTTGATTTCAAAACCCTAGAACCATCTTCTCTCTCTACACACCTTCTCTCTAGGTTTTCATCTCCCTCTAGTGTAAATCTAGACTAAGTCCTTTGTAAGAAAGGTAGAGTGGGTTGAGGGCTTCATTTTAATCTGAAAGTTTGGCGATTTGGAGCACTTTGGTTTTTGGCCATCATCTTCTCCATTTGAGGTAGGGATTTCTTTGTTCATTTTCAATACTCCATCTATAGATAGACATGTGGTAGTTTTGTATTGCATGAAAATCATATCCGTGTTGGATTTGTTTGAAAATCATGAGGGGAACCTAGGGTTGGTTGTTTGGGAATGGTTTTGTTATCACTGACTGTGGTTTGGACTAATTAGAGAGTAAAATTAGTATGTTATTGTTGAAAGAAGAGAAAGCCCTAAATTATATTTTTATTTGGTAAAATAAAAAGGATTTACGGATTTTGATTTGGTAAAATAAAAAGGATTTACGGTTGAACAATGTTGGTAAATTTCTATTGTTAATATGAGTTGTGTAGAAGGTGTTAACAGTTAAGGGATTAATTATGGTATTGGGGTTATTTTGAAATGAACGTATTGAATCAAGTTGGGTTATGGCTTATTATCCATGGAATTGATTTTGTAAAATGAAGAGAATGTAATTGGTTTTGTGAAAAGGGAAAAGTGTTTTTGGAATAAGTGATGGAACATGTTGACTTAAGAAAATTATGAAGTTGATCTTGAAAATGGTAAATGAAATGTTAACTCTATGTGAGTCTCGGAAAATAAATTTGAGAATTAAACTATTGTATCATGAGTGTCGAATACACACATTTGGGGGTTTTATCCTTACCTATCGTACTAGTGTCGTTGTTGGGTTTAAGGTTTGCTTGAGAGTTGAGTCTCTTTTATTAGGTGTACTGAATACATGCATCTAGAGGTTTTGTCCTTGGTCATCGGTGGAGGATGACATTGTTGTGTTGAATTGTGATGTATGCGTTACACTTGTGTTGGTTAAACATTATTGAATAGTTTATGTGTATGTATTACACTTGTTAGTGATGCTTTGTTGTATTGAGGAATTTGTATATGATAATTGTTTATATACATTGTGTTATGTGGGAGGAGATAGGGGATGTACTCCACGGTTTAGGGGAAGATAGGGGATGGACCTCTAAACCGGAAACTGTTTGACATTGATACAGCACTACAATGTGTATCATTTGTGAAGTATAGAAGTGTTTTTGTTTGATATTGATACAACACCAAAATGTGTATCATTTGTGAAGTATGGAAGTGTTTTTGTCTGAGATTGATACAGGACTAAAATGTGTATCTATTATGAGGTATGAAATGTTTAAAAAGAGTTATTATCTCGCTTATCGCTTTGGCATATCCTTAGCTACTGTGCATATAGCCGGTAGAGCAGAGTTTTAATTGTTATCGTCAGTGTATCTGAATATGTTATGGGTTGCGATGGTTACAATTTTGAAAGGCCGAGCTGCCTCATTTGTGGATTATATACATGTTGATGATTTGTTATTTCCCTTTTATTTAAGGCATGAATGTATTGATATGAATGTATTAGGAACAAACCAAAATGCCATTTTGAGATTTTGGAAAGTGTGAAGGAAAAAGGGGTATTTGTGAACATGTTTTCAAAAAAGGTCATTTTGTTGTAAGTACGGAAAATGGGGGAAGTGTAATGGGCATGGTGAAATTGTTTTTTTTTTCTAAAACTGTTATAGTCATGAAAGTTTGGAAAAATGGGTAATTAAAAGGAAAGAAGGTGTACCGCTTATAGCGTTGAATGAAATGGCTGTTTTCGAGAAAAGTTCATACTTATGTATATTTTGTATAAACTGCCACATTACTATTCTAGTATGAGATTGAGCATTCATGATCATAGCTATCTGTAAGTTGTTATTGTTGAGGATCATGTTGAGATCTCTACTGGACTATATGTTCATCCCACGTTGTTGAATCTTTTTCAGGTGATAGCCAGGATGTGCTACAAGGTTTTGGATCTTCTTATTTATTGGCCACGGGGCCTTTTTTTTTGTGTTGGCGGAATGCCATTTATGTAAAAGGGTTATACCCTTCTTCTTGACTTTTAATGATGTAAGCCCAAGGGCAATTTATTTAGTGTTCTCATGTTGTATTTACTTGCATACGAATGAGAGCAATGCTATTCACTTCTACAAGTTGAATATACGAGTTTATTTCTGCATGTTATCTCTGAAATGGAATTAAGTAAATGAAATTGGTAATACTTCGAGTAATAAAAAGTGGGGCGTGACAGTTACACTAAGAAATTTTTTTAGAGTGTTACATTAGAGTATTACATTTGAAAAATATATACTAAGGAGTTTTTTGAAAGTGTTACTATGGAGTATTATGTTTGAGTGTTATATTAGAATGTTACATATTGAAATTATATATTTACTCAAAGCTTACTAAGGAGTTTTTGTACATTTTTAAAATATTTGAAGAATCTCGCATCCTTTTGAAATGTTTGAAGAATCTCCTATTTTAAGTCATTTTTGTATTCCTTTTGAAATGTTTGAAAAATCTTTAATTTCAAGTCATTCCAAATAAAAAAGAGTTATATATAAAAATTCATCTCAAATTTGATTATCATAGATTGTGTATCTTATCTTTCTAGTACAAAAGAAAAAAAAAAATAGAAATAAAAGTACAATCATAAATTCAATTTTCAAATAATATATTAAATTTATCTTTTCAAAATTAATAGGACTAATTAATTTATAAGAAAACTCTTAAAACTAATCAGATCACCATTATTCAGATGAGATTTATAGATCAATTTTCTTGTATTTTTATCAAATTAATTTATATTTAAAAAAAATAATAATAAATCAAAACCAAAACCAATACCAAATAGAAGCACAAATTCATTTGCTACACAGTTCAGTATCTACCGCTCTCTCTCTCTCTCTCTCCTCACACACGAACAGAGCTGAGCTTGAAGAATATGTCAAGCGGAAGAAGAAGAATTTCTATTTACTACAATAATTGGCTATTAAAAGGTACTCCATCTCCATCTCCATCTCCATCTCTACTTGTTAAAGTTAATCATCCCTCTTCTTTCTTATTTGTTCTGTTTCGTTCTCTCTCTAACACCACCAAAAACCCTACTTCTCCTCCTCAAGGACGCGAACCTAAACCTAAAGCCTTACCCAAACAACCATACAATTTGGGTCCCAATCATCTTCATTCTGCTTTAATTTCCTTCAATCGCATGCTCCGAACGCGACCTTTGCCCCCAATTTCTCAATTCAACAAAGCTTTAGGCTCTATTTTGAAAATGGGTCATTACGCCACTGCTCTTTCTCTTATTCATAACAAGTTGCAACAGTTCCATGGCATGGAAGTTGTAAACATAACACCGTAGAGTATACCACGATCATTGACAGTCTTTGCAAGGATAGAATGGTGGATGATGCTCTCAAACTCTTTTGTACAATGGATGAAAAGGGTATTATCCCAAATGTTGTCACTTATACTTCTTTGATTCATGGCCTATGTAATTTTGGCCGGTGGAAGGAGGCTAATGGAATGTTCAGAGAAATGTTGGATAGTGGTATTGCTCTCGATGTTCATACATATAGTGTGTTGCTGGATGCATGTACCAAGGAAGGAAAGATGAAAGAGGCAGAGGGGGTAGTTGAAGTCATGATACAAAGAGGTGTGGATCCTGATGTAGTCACATACAATACTCTAATGGATGGATATTGTTTGCAAGGCCACATGAATGAAGCAATGAGAGTGTTCAATGCTATGGTGCACAAGGGCCTTCACCCCAATGTTTTTACCTATAACATTCTAATCAATGGATATTGCAAGAAAATGAAAATAGATGAGGCCATGCATCTCTTTCTAGAATTGCCTCGAAGGGGTTTGAAACCTGGCAATGCAACTTTCAGTGCTATGTTACGGGGTTTGTTTCAAACAGGTAGATGTGGAGTTGCTCAAAAACTTTTTAATGATATACAAGCTGCAGGCATAATTCCAAATTCTCAAACTTATGGTATCTTATTGGATGGGTTGTGCAAAAATGGGAATATTTCTAAAGCATTGTCATTATTCCACATGATGGAAAGCAACAGTTTACGTCTTAATGTTGTTATGTACAATATTCTCATTGATGCATTCTGCAAGGATAAAAAGCTTGATACTGCAAGGTCCCTTTTCAGTAACCTTTCTTCCAAGGGATTACAACCTGATGTTAAGAAATACACTACGATGATACAAGGTCTTTGTGAAGAAGGCCTACTGTATGATGCCAAAGAGTTGTTTGTTAAAATGGAACAGAATCATTGTTTGCCAAGTGATGTTACTTACAACACTGTTATCCGAGGATTTATTGAACAACACAAGTGCTATGAGGCATTAATACTCGTTAAGGAAATGGTTCAAAGGGGTTTTTCAATAGATGCATCCACTTTTCCCTTGATCGTAGATATACTCTCAACTAAAGGACAAGATCCTGCTCTCCAAGAAGTGATAAAGAAGTTCATGCCCAAAGATAGTCGTGGAATGCAAGATATTGAGTAAATTGGTTAACCTTTGTGCACTATGCCAAATGTTAGGTGTGTACCCAATCTTTTTCCTCCCAAACACACATTAATGTGTACTATTTGGGTGTTTTTTTTTTTTTTTTTTTTCTTTTCTTAAGCTGTGAAGGTAAAACTACATTATACTAAAATGTGTAGCCTTTTATGCTCATAAAATACCTTTTATTTGGTGAAACTCTTTTAAATATATGTATGGATGTTGCATCTTACCTGTACCAGTATGCACTGCACTAATGACAAATGTAGTACACTGACTGGTACGATATTAATGACATTGGTTATGTTTTATTATGCCTCTTCTCTTACACTAGGATGAAATTATTGGTAAAAATTAATTTGTTTGGTACTGATCTATATTAGCAAGAAGATTGATCGTGGAATTGTTCCTTGTGTAATTTCTACAGTGCTACATTAGATGCTCTTTGCATTAAATAAAAGAAAGAGCCATTGTCTTGTTTCAGTAAATGACTCAATGATACATAAAGCCTGCCTTCTACCAGGTTTTGAATTCTTTTTGCACTGTGCAAGTCAGAAAAACCAACTTGAGAAGCATTTGACCTAAATTACTTTAGGTCTATAACATGGATACATTTTTGCTAGTCACCATTTTCAAAGTTATATTTTTAATTCTTTTCATACATCACTCTTTTTTAATGGAATGTGGATTAAGATGGATTAAAATAACTTAGTGAACCCTTTTTGCAAGTGTATTTTTAAAATGATTTGTAGCTTGCTTGGTTAATTAGACCATATTTTGATGTTACCAATAAAGGACTCTTTGGAAGGAAAGATTGGTTTGCAACTAAGGAGTTGTAGTAATGTTATATGGTACTATGATAAGATCTGGTTATATATAGCTTGAATTTATTAAGCTAAGTACAGATTTGGTATTTTACCTCTTGTTTTTCACAAAAGTTGTAAGGAGCTATACAATTTTGATTATGAGCTTTAATTCATTAAAATGAAGCAAATGCAATTTATGGGAAGAAGATAAAGTACAAGCTGACCGTATTGATCAACCAAAGCCAAGCTCTAAAAATAACTTCTTCCACTTAATTCTTCAAGAGATAATTGTAATGTCCTTAAAGTATCTTACATTATATGTTGCACTAGAGAAAGAGGATAGGTTCAAATATTTGTTTTCTTTCTGTGGTCCTGTAGCATGACAAATAATATTTTACTATATAGCGACCCCGGTCTTTTCCCATTTGATTATTGTATCCGGACTTAGGTTCCGTAGATTCTGTCATTGTATAATTGTTGTTGTTGTCCCTTATTTTCTCTTTTGGACTTATAGGATGTGTTGGGCAGGTTTGTTTCAGGTTGGTTGGGTTTAGAAACCAAGTGTTGCTGTCCAGAATTTTGGATCTTCGCTCGAGCGAGGAGTTTGTCGCTCGAGCGAGCCGTTGTTTGTGGTTTTTCGCTTGAGCCAGGGTTTGGTAGCTCGAGCGAGAGTTTGCGTCTGATTTGGACCTGTAGCTTTGCATTCTTGGCTCGAGCGAGCTTTTCTTCGCTCGAGCGAGTTAGTTCGTTCTTCGCTCGAGCGATAGTTCCTTCGCTCGAGCGTGTGTCTGGTTACAGATCTGAGGGTTTGAGTTCTTCGCTCGATCGAGTTTTCTTTCGCTCGAGCGAGATTTTGGGTTGTTGGCTCGAGCAAGGCTTCCTTGGCTCGAGCGTATTTTTCTGTGTCTGGTCGCTCGAGCGACCAAGTCTTTGCTCGAGCGAGCCTGTCAGGTTTAAATAGATAGCAGCGTGTTTCAGATCTGTTTTTCTTGCACTTTCATATTCCAAAACCCTAGTTACGAGTTCTCTCTCCCTCTACACACCTTCTCTCTTAGGATTGATCTACTTAGAGTAAGTTTCTACCTTAGATCCTTTATTAAAAAGATAGAGTGGGTCGAGGGCTTCCATTTAATCTGAATTGTTGGTAGTTTGGAGCACTTTGGAGTTTGGGTCTTCATCTCCATCTTCTCTTTTGGGGCTATTTCTTCGAGGTAGGGATTTCCTACTCCATTCTATAGGTTTTGTTCTAAGTTTTGATATTTTGATATGTTGGGGATACTTTGGTAATTTTGGGAAAACCCTAGTTGTATTAATAAATTAATTTGTATAATTAATTCATGGAATTGGGGAATTCATTGATTAAATGGCGTAGTTGGTTAATTTAAATCACTCGTCTATTGAATTGTTAGTGTATTTATTTCCAAGTCTAGAAATAACTGTTTTGGGCTATCGGTGGAGGATAGTCGTGCTTGTTGTAGACTCTGCATGTGGATTAGGGATAACTGAAACTAATCATTGATTAAGTCATCAATTTTGACTGCTGAATTAATACAGACATTATGTGTATTGATTGTGTGTTGTATATGTTATGTGTTTGCATACATTGTTTTGTGTGGGAGGAGATAGGGGATGTACTCCACGGTTTAGGGGAAGATAGGGGATGGACCTCTAAACCGGATTTTGTTTGGGAGGAGATAGGGGATGGACTCCATTAGCATCACTTTTATGTGTGCTTATTTATATTGAAGTGTTTTTATTGATACAGCACTAAAATGTGTATCAAACTGGAAGTATGAAGTGTTTTGATTTGAGCCTGAGTCTCATCTGTTTGTTGACATTGGAAGAATATGAATTTGATATATATATATAGAGTTCACTGTTGTAAGTTTGGCCAGGTTCTGAGCCATATTGATAATGTTGGAAAGTAAAACGTGTTTTAGACATTAGTGTCATGAGACTGTATAAAGAGGTAATTGAATATCCTGGTTAACCATCTATTGAATGCTATTACTTTATTCATTGCTTATATGTGGTTTAGTATATTTCTACTGGGCTGTGGCTCACCCTTTATGGGAACATCATTTCAGGTCCAGGTGATAAGCTACCTCCCAGGACTTAGCTTGGAAGGATTTGGAGTTTGAAGACTATCTTTAGTTGTTTGTTTTTATTTGATAAATAATCAAGCCTAGGGCTTTATTTGTATTTGAGTTAGAACTCATATTTTGTGTCCAAGTGTTGGCTTGGAAAGATGTAAGCCCATAGGGCATTTAATTTGATGTTACATGTAATGTTTTTATTTAGTAATACTCTGATGAATGAATAAATAAATTGTTTTCTTTAAATAATGCATGTTGATGATATACGTATAATGGGTTTATTTTGAGGGCGTTACATACTACCTGTACAAGAACATAACAAAAAATATATATATAAAGTAATGACATTTTGATTGTAGACATACTAGAGCCATATCTAATAATAAAACCAGCTTTTTTTTTTTAATTTTTTAATTTAAATTTTATTTTTTTCCCTATAGAGGTTGTAACCAAGTTCTAGTCTATAATATTTTCCTAAACTGGTGTAGATTCCTGATGAATTTGTTATTGAAGTGAGACCCTGGCATGTTAAGCCAACTCCACAACCAAGTGTGCACTCCAGAAAACTAACTTTAATATGTTTTAGTTGGAATGATGCACAAAACTACCTATCAACGGGAAAACTAACTTTAATATGTTTTAGTTGGAATGATGCACAAAACTACCTATCAACGGGAAAACTAACTTTAATATGTTTTATTGATACATACTATACGAATACAAAAAAGGTAAACTAACTGGTGGTGTATCCGGATTGACGACCCAAATTGTGAAGAAGAATAATGGTTGAACCCGTGGGTTTGTGGGTTGTCACGCACAACCCCGAAACAGAGGATCCATATTGGGTGGTACATCCCCGAATTGGAAACAAATTCCGTTTGAGGAAGTTGACGGAAACCGTAGATGTGCTCGACTATCATATGTGGTGTTTGAAATTTGAAAAATACCACGATTGCATTCCACATTTGTGATTCGAAAAATACCGTGATTGCATCCCACGTTGCAAGCAACATTCCATGAGTTGTGTTTAAACAAATTTCTTATTCAAAACATGATGATTGTGTTTAAATCAACTCATACCAACAGTCAAAAAGTGTTTTTGCTTAAATAGACTGAGTGGAATTTGTATGCTTATCATAACTAGCAATACAAAAATTCTTCAGAAAAGCACTTTTGAATCTTAAGAAGATGCCCACGAGAGAGATGAGTTCTCAGTCATAACAAAAACCACCGAGCCCATGTCCTCATGCAGTGTGCATACCATGACTAGCACAAGGCCACGTCAACCCAATGCTGAAACTAGCAAAGCTCCTCCACCATAAGGGCTTCCACACCACCTTCGTCAACACCAAATTCAACCACCGCCGCCTCCTCAAATCTCAGGGCCACCACTCCCTCTCCGACACTGCCTCCTTACGCTTCAAAACCATTCCCGATGGCCTCGATTTTGCACAACTTCTTAGATCCCTTCAAGTCCTACTCGCCAAACTCAACCCTCCGGAGACTTGCGTGCGTAGTTTCAAATGTTGTAATGGGGTTCACTGTGAAAGCAGCTCAAGAACTAGGTGGCATCCCTAATGTTTTTTTCAACACTTCTAGTGCTAGGGCTTCATGGCCTATAAGCAACATCCCAAACTCATGGAAAAGGGTCTTACTCCACTCCAACTACTACTTATTTTTTTGAAATTTGAAAAATACCGTGATTGCATCCCACGTTGCATGCAACATTAGACACCCAGACCTTAGATTAGTCATATGCGTTCGCCATTCCGAACGATGTAACAACTCAATGTAAACATATATGCCATAAACAACGATTGTTCAATGTTCACGAGAGTGGCAATGCGTTCCGTACCTGAGCGCCGTCGAGAGCCTTCACGTTGGCTGGAACAACTCTCGTCCTCCATACACGATAGACTAAACCACACACAACCCTACAACTGTGAAATCTTTGTTTACTGATTCTCCTCCGTCCCAAAAACGTGGGATTACAGATTCCAAATATAATCAAAACATCCTAACAAACGTGCGAGGGTATTTTTGGCAAACAAACACCATCAACATTTAAAAAAGGACCTGTTGGTAACAAATCTCGCATATGCAGAACTTTAGAATCAAATAGTAATTATGTGGGACCAAATGGATCACATGTTCTTACAGTGGGACTTTCTAATAAATTTCCCAAAAATTAAATGGTTAGAGAATGATCATCATGTTTACATGAAAAACCAAAGCTAAAATATGAACCACCAGAATGCTCATGGAATTATTCCTTGTGTAAATCCTCGAGTGTTGTAATATTAGTTGCTCTTTGCAAGAAATAGAAGACATAGCCATTGCTTTGTTTCAGTAAATGACTCGAAGAGGCATAAAGCCTAGCTTTTTCCACCTTTAACACATGGCCATTTGAAAGGCTTATATGCATTTCTTCTCAATTCTCATGATCACTATATTTAGGAATAAGATATTTAGGATTTTTTAGGACAGCGTCAGATCCTATGAATCTAAAGGGAGAGGCTTAAGCCCTTATATACCCAGGGGCTTATGCTTCTCTTTCATTTATTCGGGACTTGTTGGTAACTCTCTTAGCAAAATGCTACTCACATGTTTTGGATTCTTATGGGCTCGTTGCTACCTCTCTAAGCAGAATTGTAATTCACATGTTGCAGATTCTAGTAGATTCTTGTGCAAGGGACTGAAGTTTTGTATTAGTAGGCATTTCCTTGGGAATTTGAGACAAATGACCACCAGTAACGTCTGTAGACATTGCTTTATTAGTTCAATGTGCATCAAATAGTTCTCCAGACCAGATTCATTCGCCGTTAAATGTCTCTGGAATATTAGCATGATGTGTTGGAGGAGACACAATTGCTACACTAGTAAGTTGGATTGGTTACAATAGTGGTTGTTTCTTCTTCCAACCCATCCCTTTCTGTTCAACTCTTTCCCTCATTTGAATATCAAATTTCAAACACACATTCTCCTAGTCTCACTCTTTGCTTCTCTCGCACACTTCTTCCTTCATTCTCTTTTATGGTTCAATAATCAAAAGGTTTTGGATTAGACTTAGTTGGTTCATCGCTTTCAAACCCTCCAATCTCTTGCCCATTTCACTCTCTCTAATTACTGTCAACAGCCAACCACATGTCAACAACCACTCGAATCCACTGGTTCGAAGCCCCAAATTTTCAATCTACCACTGCTAATCAACCACCACCAATCTCATCACGCCCAAAACCCATCATTTTTCTTACTGGAGCGCCACCTTGCTCCACCATAGATTTCTTACAATTTTGTAGAATCCCTTGGTTCTTCAGTTCGTATAATGGTGAAGCTGGGTCAAGATAGAGGTCGCAAATGGAAGTCGAAGTTTGAATTCAAGGTCATAGTTATGAATTTCTTCTGAAATAGTTTCTGATATTTAATTTTTTTCCTTCCTGCAGGTCAATAATTTTTGGTTTTATCATTGTTTGTACTTTGCAAGTATAAAAACCCATCATTGTTTGATTCTTTTAGCTTAGGCCATAGAGGAGCAACATCCATAGAGTAAGCACACCTATTTTTCATGCTATTTATTGATTCTTTTGCTCATTCTCCCTTGTTTTTGCTTCCATTCACCTAGCTATGTTTAGTGGGTCCATGAGAATATCTTTGGCATATTTTTGTTAGTTAGTGGATAATGACATATGTAGGGTTATTATTTTGGTTACTAATTCTTTGTTATTTGGTTATTGTTCTATTAAGGAATTTTACTCTTTCCTCTCTCTCTCTCTCTCTCTCTCTCTCTCTCTCTCTTGCAAAGTTATTGTTCATGGTACTTGAGGTCTACAACTAGATAGTGTTGATGGTACTTGAAGTTTTTCCGAGAGCTATTGTGTCCATTGATGGCATTGATTGCTTTTTAGGTATTCTAAGTGCTTTCAGTCTTAATTATATTTTTTGAGTTTTGGGATAATTCTATTAGATTGAGAATTTTGGGTATACTATCATATTGCAAAGTATCTCTCTCCATGTTTGAGCAACATAAATCCTATTTTAGTGTGTTTTTTGGGGTTTGCCATGTTGCTATCAAATTGCAAGTTTTGGGTCTATCTACGAATTATCTTCTTGCCTTTTCTATTAGATTGCTATAGATTGTACATCAATTTTTTTGCTAATTACCAATGACCCATACTAACGGCAAATTTTTTTGGGTTGAAGTCAGATAAATACTTTATGATTAAGCATTTTCCTTTTCATTGTTATGAATGTTGTAGAGATCTCTTTGTTTTTAGTATGATTTTGCCTGTACATTTATGTATTTAATTTTTCTTTTGTCTATATGTATATGTGCCATAAAGGTTTAAGGTTTATAATTTTTTAGTAGTCTTTTAAAGAAAACCAATTATTTGTAATTTTTTGTATACTATTTCTAACAATTTAAGTGAGTTAATATGCCTTCATTGTTCTGAATAAAGATTCCTTAATTTTTGGTAAATTGCGGTGGAAACAATGCTTCAATTTGATGCTTTACTATAGGTTACTATAGGAACCATTACCATTCAATAGCTAGGATTTAACTCAATGGGTTCAATCATGATGGAAAAAGGTCGTAATGATCAACAACACTCAATTGAATAGGTCATAATTTATGAAAATAGTAAGAAGCTTCCTAAAGTACTCTCAAATAAAAATCCTTTATGTAGTATTTTATTAGTTTCAAATTAGGGAGAAGCTACGTAAAAAGGTGCATATGGTATGTCTTTCATAACTCACTATTACAAATTTTGTAACATAAATCATAAAATGACACGGCTTTTCTCACCACAAAAGTATAGCTTTCACTTTAGGGTGCACACCATAAATTCAATATGTGTAACTTTTATCACAAATTAACATAGCATAACCTAAAAAAAAATAAATTTTTAAAAAAAATCCCTAGCGTTCTTACGTTGTGCCTATTTTAGTAGTACACTTTATAGAATTTCCCTTCAAGTTATTATTATTAATTTTTTTTGAAAATGATTGTTCAAAAGATCAAATGGTTGATCAAGATGAAAAAGTACTTCCAAAGGAAGAGAGTGGTAAGACTTCCAAAGGGTTTTTTTCACTAGTTGCTATTGTTTGTTTGATGATTAATTTGTTTTTGGTAGAACATTGCAAGGTATCTTGCCTTTCCATCTTGCTGGAGTGGCAAATGTGTATTGATTATATTTTTCATAATTTTTTTAGTTTGAAATTTGAAAAAAAAAAAATTGGATTTTAAATTTTTATTTTTATCTTTATATTTCGAGGTAGAGGTGTTCAGCGGATATTCTGATCCGCCCAAACCAACCAAACTAAACCGATCCGCCGCATTTTGGACGGATGCATGATAACGAGCGGACAGTTGCGGATTAATTTTTTCTAATCTGCCTAGTTTTAGATGGATGGTGGATTTGGGGTTCCTTTGGCCGTAGCCGAACTGCCAAACCGCGAGCACCCCTAGTAATTTATAGAATTTTGTGTTTTTAATTAAAAAAGTGTCTAGATATTCTGTTTTGTTTTCAATTTGGAAATCTTTTTATTAAATGGAAAGTGTTGATATTTGATATTTTTGTGTGGAAAATATAAGGCTTAATTTTGTCATTTTAAAAAAAAATCAAATTAAATAGTTTTTGAATAAAAAAATAGTAATGAAAATGGTTTTCTTATATATATTTATTATTGGTATTTGACAATTTACTTGATAATCTTTTGATTATGTTAAGTTGGATTGTTATCCAAAAAAAATGTCGATAAATTATTGTATTATGTTCAAAATATGAAAAAGTTTAAACCGCCAAACCAATTTGTATCCATCCGTTAATCCGCATCTGCCAATCCAGCAGATGGATGCAGATTGATTTTTTCCAATCCGTCTATCCGGTGGACGGATGGCGGATTGGAGGTTACTCGGCCGTAACCGAACTGTGAACACCCCTATTTCGAGGTGTCATTCGCTTATTTTGAAGATGCTTCAATCTGCAGAGTATGAACATCTACGTTGATGATGATGATGATGAATTGTGAATCTGTTAAGGTCATCTATATTAGGATGATTAGCTCTGTGTGTCCATGAAAGCACCGTATCTTTTATTCATGTTGCTGTGATTTAGTACCAAAGCTAGTGTCAATTGTAGTTTTTTTTTTTTTAAATTTGGATTCCAATAATAATTGTTCTTGTACGGGAAAGAAATATACCTTATCGTATAATCCTGTTGACTAAGTCCACGCTCCTCCGTACGACGTCGCTTTATCACCTGAAAACACAAACGTGAGCTAGCTGGCGGGTGTGTGCCGGAAACCTCTCCGATGCCTAAGTCAGAAAACTTGAAAAATAGACAAAGCTCTATGTTCTCAGAAAGCAAAGTTGTGTGTTGTGTTCTCTTACCTCCTCCAAGGTGATGTTTGTGAGCTTTTATAGGTTTCGAGTGGCACAATCCTAGTAGGACTGGTACTCCTCCATGCAGAGTTCTCCTAGGATTCATACTCCTATGGATAATGCTTATCCTTTTACACACCCCCCCCAACTGCTTAAACCAAGTGGGATGGTTTTTACCATGGCCGAACTGCCATAGGACCGAGATAAACCTGGCTATACTGAGCTACCGAGTAGACCGAACTTATCCTTAGTTCGGTTCTTGCGTTTACCCTTTCCTATCTCGGCTTTCCATGTAGAACCCATGGTACGGTCTTAGACCGAACCAATGATTTTCGGCCGATATAACTCCAAGACCGGCATAACTCCAAGTCGTTCCTGGACCGAAGTATCTTTACAATCCTTGAGCCGAAGTAATTTTATCTCCTTTGGCCGGAGTAACTTTATCTCTCTTGGGCCGAAGTAACTTTACGGCCATTTTTACACAGTCCTTCGTACTTTGGGCCACAAAGTCCATCTCACAGCTCGGCCCAATTTTCACCAAATTAGCTCGAGCGAGCATTCTTTCGCTCGAGCGCACTTCTGAGTTTTTGGCTCGAACGAGAACTTCTTGGCTCGAGCAAGAGTTTTCTGTGTCTGGTCGCTCGAGCAACAAAGGCTTCGCTCGAGCGAGCGTGTTTTATATCAGCGGACAGTAGCGTTTTTGAACATCAGTTTTTCACTTTCTTTTTCTTTCAAACCCTAGATTCGAGACTCTCTCTCTCTAAACCTACACTCTCTCTAAGATTTGATCTCCCTAGAGTGTGAATCTAGCCTAGGGCCTTTGTTAAAAAGATAGAGGGCATTGAGAGCTTCTTCTTAATCTGAACAAGTTTGGATTTGGAGCACGTTGATCTTCGAGTCTTCATCTCCTTTTTGGCTCAAACTTCGAGGTAGGGATATCCTACTCCTCTCTATGGGTTTTGTCTTTAAATTTTAGTATTTTGAGATGTTGGGGTTGGTTTGGTAATTTGGTGAAAGTTCGGGGCTTTTGTGTAATTTTACAAAAGTTGGGGTTTTATTCATAATAAACCTAGATGCATGTTTGGTATAGAGAAATGGAATAAATGTTGAGTCATTGATGAAAAAGGGACCTAAGGGTTGTAATGTTAATTATGGATAATGACCTAATTACATTGTTTGATTAATTGGGATAATTAATTGTGAGAAATGAGGAAATAAAATGTTGATTGAATATCCATTGTGCATTTATTTTCTATTTAGAGATAACTGCTTTGGGCTATCGATGGAGGATAGTCGTGATTGTTGTAGACAATGCATGATGATTAGGCAAACGGAAACTAATCAATGGAATGTGTCATGGAATTTGACGGTTGATAGAATACATTAACTGCATGTATTGAGTGATTGTATATAGAACCAATGTGTTTGTATACGTTATGTGTAGAGGAGGAGATGGGGAATGTACTCCGCGGTTTAGGGAAAGATAGGGGATGTACCTCTAAACCGGATAGTGTTGGGAGAAGATAGGGGATGAACTCCGTAGATACAGCTCATATGCTTGTCTAGAGAAGTGAAGATAGAGCTCATATGCTTATCTTTGTGAAATGTGGATATAGCTTATATGCTTATCTGTGAATGTGGGATATAGTTTTTATACATATCTGTTGAAATAATGATAGAGCTAACATGCTTATCTGTTGAAAAAGGGAAAATGAAAAGTAACTTGGACTCATGAGTCGTATGACATAAATATGTGATTTATGTGAATGTATCAGTGTTAGCCATCTATCAATTGCTAATCTTTTAGTCATTGTTCATGGTTGGTTTAGTGTATTTCTACTAGGCTATGGCTCACCCTATATGGGAATATCATTTTCAGGTACAGGTAGCATGCCACCTCCAAGGACATAGCTTGGGAGGCTAGAGGCGGACATACTTTTGTTGTTTTATTTTTGATATATTACATGTAAATTCAAGCCAAGGGCTTAACGTGTAAATGAGTTAGTACTCTTTTGTTGTAACCAAGTGTTAACTTGGAAAGCTGTAAGCCCATAGGGCATTTGCTTTTGTTGTTAACATGTAATACTTTTTGTAATGAAACTCTGATAAATGGAAGAATGTGAAACTTTTACATATCAATGCATATCTTTATTGATGGGTTTAATGTTGTTATTTTGAGGGCGTTACAACTTGGTATCAGAGCGTACCGGGTTCGAATACTTTGGGTACATGGGAAGTGATTAGTATCACAATGGGTTTGTCTCGCTTGATAGAGACTTAGAAGTAGTGTCTTATGCTTTGTGCTTAATTGATAACATTCTTATGTGACTATGTGGGTATGGGATTTAATTTCTAGGATGTTGATTGGATCCTTGGGTTTCTGGGAGTCTTGTTGGAAAAGCACTTGATCAATGCTATTTCTAACCGGAGCTCTAGTAACGCCTCGGGACTATCATTATCCGGAAATGAAATTCGTAAGTGCTTATGTGTTTATGTGCTTACGTGGAGTGAATTACAGTTGTCCATGCATTAGGACGTGAGTGTTTAGTTTCGGCACATTTGTGAATGTGCTAACGTTCTGTATTACCTTTATTAGGATGTCAGGATGAGGAAGAGGTGCTAGGCGTGGTAGACCTGCGAGACAGGAAGTACCGTTACCGGGTGAGATTCCGGCAGTGCAGGAGGGAGTTGGCCAGGCCAATGTGGCCGAGCCGGCAGGTCAGCAGGCTATGGGTGCCTTGGCCAGAGAGATAGCAGGAGCTTTGGGTATTCTTAGAGCTGGGAATCAGGCAGTTGAGGCAGGGCCTTCTTTCTTGAAGAGGGAGTTTTTCCGGTCTAATCCGGATGAGTTTATCGGGGATCCGAAGGAGCCACTGAAGATTGATGAGTGGCTAGAGCAAATGAGTAAGACGTTCGAGATGCTTGGCATCGAGGACGGAGCACTGAAAGTGACCTTGGCATCCTTCCAGCTGAAGGGAGATGCGGGTCAATGGTGGAAGTACGAGAAGGCTCGTGTTGGTGGTACTTGGGAGGCGTTTGTGAATGCTTTTCAGGAGAGGTTTTTGTCTACAGCAACTAGGGAGAAGCTGAGGGACCAGTTTAGCCGGCTTAAACAGCAGGGCTTGTCAGTGGCCGAGTTTGAGGCTACTTTTACCAGTCTGTCCAGGTTTGCACCGGAACTGGTGGCGTCTGAGGAACGCCGTTGCTATGAGTTTGAGCGGAAGTTGAGGCGGGGCCTCAAGTTGAGAGTTGGTGGGTCTTACATCCGAGAGTATAGACACCTGGTAGATGTTGCTGCTCATATGGAAATTATGATGCAGGAAGAGGAGGAAGAACAGAGGGACTCCAAGAGGAGCCAGGATGGTCAGGGTGATGGCAGGAGACAGAGGGGTTATAACCCTCAGCAGTCTCAGGGAGTAGTTTCTAGATCGACCTTTCCAGTGCCGAGTGCAGGCTCGGGGAGAGGCAATCAGGGGGAGTTTGCTTGTTACAAGTGTGGCCAGCTGGGTCACAAGGTTTCAGTTTGCCCGCAGAAGGGTGGGGGTCAGAGAGCTGCTTCTTCTTCAGCTAGACCGCAGAGTCAGAGTTTGGGCAGGGGGCAGCCCTTGTCTTGTTATCAGTGTGGACAGCCTGGGCACCTAAAGAGGTTTTGCCCGCAGTTGAGTGCCACTTCGGGAGCGTCTGGTTCTAGGCAGACGCAGGGTTTTCAGCCAGCTCAGTCTGTGCAGGCCTCGAGGGCCAATCCGGGAGCTTCGTCATCCCAGTCTGTGCAGCAGTCTTTTGCTCCGAGAGGTGAGCAGGTAGACCAGGGGCCTACGGGGCGCGTGTATGCTGTTACCGCGCAGGATTTTGTACCGGCTCCATTAGTAGTGAGAGGTACTTTTCTGTTTTGCAACTCGGTTACTAATGTGTTGATAGACACGGGTGCATCTCATTCTTTTGTATCTGCTGCATTTGCATCTGTTTTGGAATTGGAGTTAGCACAGTTAGCATCTCCTATTTGTGTGGTATCGCCTTTGGGTGGTGAGTTGATTCTGAAACAGGGTGTTAGAGGCTGTGATATAGAGGTCGCCGACTATAGGCTTCCTTTTCTATTTGTCGTCATGCCCATGAAGGGCTTTGATGTTATTTTGGGTATGGACTGGCTATCGTCATACCGGGCTGTTATCGATTGCTACCGCCAGAGGGTCACGTTATGTACCTTGAGTGGGGAGTGGTTCCATTTCTTGGGAGACCGGGTTGGTTGTGTGTTGCCACCGGGGTATGATTCGCGAGGGCGAAGTGAGCTTAGTAGTCTACTTGCCAGCTTTGAGAGTGGTGCGAGTGGTGAGAACCAGCTTGTGTTGCCGAGGGTGGTTTGTGAGTATTCGGATGTCTTTCCCGAAGATCTTGTTAGTTTGCCACCTCACCGAGAGATAGAGTTCTCTATTGATTTAGTGCCTGGCACGGCGCCGATTTCTATGGCACCTTACTGTTTTGCTCTAGCAGAGTTGGTTGAGTTGAAAGTTCAGCCCCAGGAATTGCTAGATAAGGGCTTTGTTCGCCCTAGTGTTTCACCGTGGGGAGCACCGGCCCTCTTTGTTAAAAAGAAAGATGGTGCCTTGAGATTTTGTATTGACTACCGGAAGTTGAATCGGGCTACGGTTAAGAATAAGTACCCTATGCCCCGTATAGATGACCTGTTTGACCAGTTGAAGGGTTTCCGTTGTTTCTCTAAGATAGACTTGAGATCGGGTTACCACCAGTTGAGGGTCAGGGAGGAGGATATTCCTAAGACGGCATTCCGTACGCGGTATGGCCATTACGAGTTTCTGGTGATGCCATTCGGGCTTACCAATGCACCGGCAGTCTTTATGGACTTGATGAACCGGATTTTTCGGGAATTCTTGGATCGGTTTGTAGTCGTTTTTGTGGACGACATTCTTATCTATTCGCCTTCTGAGGAGGAGCACGAGGCACACTTGAGAGTGGTGCTTGAGTTACTTAGAGCCCATAGGCTGTATGCCAAGTTTGGGAAGTGTGAGCTCTGGCTGAGGGAAGTCAAATTCTTAGGCCACGTGGTATCCGAGGAAGGGGTGTCTGTTGATACATCCAAGGTTGAGGCAGTGCAAGATTGGGCACAGCCTAAGAGTGTGTTTGAGATCCGCAGTTTTCTGGGATTAGCTGGGTATTATCGTCAGTTTGTGAAAGGTTTCTCCAGGTTAGCGTCACCGTTGACTAGACTGACTCGGAAGGGAGTCAAGTTTGTGTGGAGTGAGACTTGTGAAAAGTCGTTCCAAGAGCTGAAAGTTAGATTGACCACCGCTCCGGTGTTGATTATTCCGGAGAGAGGGTTGGGTTATGCGGTTTATTGTGATGCCTCATGAGAGGGTTTGGGTTGTGTGTTGATGCAAGAGGGGAAATTGGTAGCTTATGGCTCACGTCAGTTGAAAATACACGAGAAGAATTACCCCACACATGACCTAGAGTTAGCAGCAGTGATCTTTGCCTTGAAGATTTGGAGGCACTACCTTTATGGTGAGAGGTTCGAGGTATTCTCGGACCACAAGAGTTTGAAGTATCTGTTTACACAGAGAGACTTGAATTTGAGGCAGAGGAGATGGATGGAGTTCATCGAGGACTATGATTTTGAGTTACACTATCACCCGGGAAAGGCCAATGTTATGGCCGATGCCCTTAGTAGGAAGTCCATTAGTGATGTAGCTTGTATAGCCATCCGGGAATGGGAGATGTTGGGAGCACTTGGCGAGTTTGATTTGCTACTGGGCGAATCTGTTGAGGCTGCGGCCTTGTTTTCTGTTGTTGCGCAGCCTATACTTGTGATTAGAGTGTTAGAGGCACAGAGAGGTGACCTTGAGGTAGAATCCCTCCGAGAGAAGATCTCCAGTGGGAAAGTTGAGAAGGGTTTGACGGTGTATCCCGACCTGAGTGTGAGATACCGAGACTGTTTGTTTGTACCGGAGTCTTGCCGAGAGGAGGTACTCCGAGAGTTTCACCATTCGCGCCTTGTGGTGCATCCGGGAGGTACTAAGATGTATCGGGATTTGGGTCGCCAGTTTTGGTGGCGGGGTATGAAGAGAGATATGGCTGTTTTCATATCGAAGTGCCTTACTTGCCAGCAAGTGAAGGCCGAGCATCAGAGGCCAGTGGGTTTGTTGCAACCCTTGCCTATTGCGGAGTGGAAGTGGGAGCATGTCACTATGGACTTCGTTGTAGGTCTTCCGAGGACTCAGCGGGGTAGTGATGCTATTTGGTTGGTTGTAGACCGGTTGACTAAGTCGGCGCACTTTATTCCAATGCGCGTGAGAGATTCGGTAGATCATCTTGCCGACTTGTATATTCGGGACATAGTGAGATTGCACGGGGTCCCAGTGACGATCGTCTCGGATAGAGATCCTCGTTTTACCGCCAGGTTGTGGCAGAGTTTGCAGAGTGCCTTGGGCACTAAGTTGACCTTTAGTACGGCCTATCATTCTCAGACTGACGGGCAGTCCGAGCGTACTATTCAAATCCTTGAGGATATGCTTCGGGGTTGTGTCCTTGACTTTAGCGGGACGTGGGAGAGGCACTTGCCATTGGTAGAGTTTGCCTATAACAACAGTTTTCAGTCTAGCATCGGTATGGCACCGTTTGAGGCCTTGTATGGCCGACCGTGTAGGTCTCCAGTTTGTTGGGCCGAGGTGGGTGATGCACCTTTGTTGGGTCCGGAGTTGGTTAGGGAGACGACGGAGAAGGTTGAACTTATCCGTAGGAGGCTTGTTACAGCCCAGAGTCGTCAGAAATCTTATGCTGACCGTAGAAAGAGGCCTTTGGCGTTTGAGGTAGGTGATCATGTCTTTCTGAAGATATCACCTAGGCGAGGTTTGATGAGGTTTGGGAAGAGTGAGAAGTTATCCCCTCGGTTTATTGGTCCTTTTGAGATCCTTGAGAGGATTGACGAGGCTGCTTATCGGTTAGCCTTACCGCCGCAGTTGTCCAGAGTGCATGACGTGTTTCATGTGAGTATGCTTCGGAAGTATGAGCCAGATCCATCACATGTGTTGGATTGGACCGATTTAGAGGTACGTGAGGATGCCTCGTATGAGGAGAGACCGGTTCGGGTCTTGGATAGGCGGGATCAGGTCCTGCGTGGCAAGACCATTCCTTTGGTGAAAGTCTTGTGGAAACATCACGGAGTGGAGGAAGCCACTTGGGAACGTGAGTTGGAAGTCTATGAGAAATATCCGGACTTGTTTGTTGATATGTAATCTTGTATTTAAATTTTGAACTATTGTTGAACTTAAGAGCTTTTATATATGTCTTAAGTTGTGAAACATTGAAAATGTTTTGGTTTATTGGAAGTATGTTTTGGAACTTGCCTCATATGGAAGTTGAATGTAACACTATATATGTTGAATATATTGTTGAAATTGGAAAGATAATGCGTAATGTTGGTGCATGTTGAAAGTACATATGTTGTTTACATATTGTGAAATGCCTCTTGTTAAAGGGATGGGATGACCGGTAATGGGTCGAATTGTTGAATGTTAAAATGTAACATTGTTTAAAATGGAGAAAAACTTGTTTTTGAAAACTTGTGCTTAATTTCGGGGACGAAATTCTTTAAGGAGGGGAGGTTATAGCGATCCCAGGTTTACCCTTGTTGTACAGTGATCCGGACATGTGTCCGTGGATGTTGGTAGTTGTTTATTATCTTGTTTGCATCCTTTTTACTTTGTATATTGAGTTATAGGATGTGTTGGGCAGGTTTGTTATAGGTTGGTTGTGTTTGGGAGCCTAGTGCTGCTGCCCAGATTTTTGGACCTTCGCTCGAGCGAGGAGTTGGTCGCTCGGGTGAGAGTTGAGTTCGTGTCTGGTGGATCGAGCCAGAGTGGCTTCGCTCGAGCGAGCGATTGCATCTGGTTGTGGACCTGAGAACTGCATTTCTTGGCTCGAGTAAGCTTTCTTCGCTCGAGTGGTCTGGTTTGTTCTTCGCTCGAGCGAGAAGTCTATCGCTCGAGCATGCTTCTGGTTGCGGACCTGAGGGTTTGAGTTGTTAGCTCGAGCGAGCATTCTTTCGCTCGAGCGCACTTCTGAGTTTTTGGCTCAAGCGAGAACTTCTTGGCTCGAGCGAGAGTTTTCTGTGTCTGGTCGCTCGAGCGACAAAGGCTTCGCTCGAGCGAGCGTGTTTTATATCAGCGGACAGTAGCGTTTTTGAACATCAGTTTTTCACTTTCTTTTTCTTTCAAACCCTAGATTCGAGACTCTCTCTCTCTAAACCTACACTCTCTCTAAGATTTGATCTCCCTAGAGTGTGAATCTAGCCTAGGGCCTTTGTTAAAAAGATAGAGGGCGTTGAGAGCTTCTTCTTAATCTGAACAAGTTTGGATTTGGAGCACATTGATCTTCGAGTCTTCATCTCCTTTTTGGCTCAAACTTCGAGGTAGGGATATCCTACTCCTCTCTATGGGTTTTGTCTTTAAATTTTAGTATTTTGAGATGTTGGGGTTGGTTTGGTAATTTGGTGAAAGTTCGGGGCTTTTGTGTAATTTTACAAAAGTTGGGGTTTTATTCATAATAAACCTAGATGCATGTTTGGTATAGAGAAATGGAATAAATGTTGAGTCATTGATGAAAAAGGGACCTAAGGGTTGTAATGTTAATTATGGATAATGACCTAATTACATTGTTTGATTAATTGGGATAATTAATTGTGAGAAATGAGGAAATAAAATGTTGATTGAATATCCATTGTGCATTTATTTTCTGTTTAGAGATAACTGCTTTGGGCTATCGGTGGAGGATAGTCGTGATTGTTGTAGACAATGCATGATGATTAGGCAAACGGAAACTAATCAATGGAATGTGTCATGGAATTTGACGGTTGATAGAATACATTAACTGTATGTATTGAGTGATTGTATATAGAACCAATGTGTTTGTATACGTTATGTGTAGAGGAGGAGATGGGGGATGTACTCCGCGATTTAGGGGAAGATAGGGGATGTACCTCTAAACCGGATAGTGTTGGGAGAAGATAGGGGATGAACTCCGTAGATACAGCTCATATGCTTGTCTAGAGAAGTGAAGATAAAGCTCATATGCTTATCTTTGTGAAATGTGGATATAGCTTATATGCTTATCTGTGAATGTGGGATATAGTTTTTATACATATCTGTTGAAATAATGATAGAGCTAACATGCTTATCTGTTGAAAAAGGGAAAATGAAAAGTAACTTGGACTCATGAGTCGTATGACATAAATATGTGATTTATGTGAATGTATCAGTGTTGGCCATCTATCAATTGCTAATCTTTTAGTCATTGTTCATGGTTGGTTTAGTGTATTTCTACTGGGCTGTGGCTCACCCTATATGGGAATATCATTTTCAGGTACAGGTAGCATGCCACCTCCAAGGACATAGCTTGGGAGGCTAGAGGCGGACATACTTTTGTCGTTTTATTTTTGATGTATTACATGTAAATTCAAGCCAAGGGCTTAACTTGTAAATGAGTTAGTACTCTTTTTTTGTAACCAAGTGTTAACTTGGAAAGCTGTAAGCCCATAGGGCATTTGCTTTTGTTGTTAACATGTAATACTTTTTGTAATGAAACTCTGATAAATGGAAGAATGTGGAACTTTTACATATCAATGCATATCTTTATTGATGGGTTTAATGTTGTTATTTTGAGGGCGTTACATCTGGCGTTTCAAAGCCTCCATGTCCGCTGCCATCTTCCTTATCAATTCATCTTGCTCCTTTACGCGGTCTTCTAGGGCTTGAGGGTCAATCCTTCTCCTTTGGCTGTCAGGACTTTGCGAATGAGAGTGACGGGGGCTGTTATTCCGCCTTCCCCTGCCACCCCTCCTGGAGTTATGTTGTTGGGGCTCCAAGTCCGCCATGGGAGGGACAGAGGGTAATCCTTCACACCTTGCGCCCCCATCTGGAGTTAGCCCGTCGACGGCGGACTGCGGTAGTTCCTCAATATGTGCCATTGATTGAGAAAAGGAGAAGCTTAGTCAAGAGGTTTTTGTTCTTGTCTGTTCTTCCCACAGACGGCGCCAATTGTACGGGAAAGAAATATACCTTCTCGTATAATCCTGTTGACTAAGTCCACGCTCCTCCGTACGACGTCGCTTTATCACCTGAAAACACAAACGTGAGCTAGCCGGCGGGTGTGTGCCGGAAACCTCTCCGATGCCTAAGTCAGAAAACTTGAAAAATAGACAAAGCTCTATGTTCTCAGAAAGCAAAGTTGTGTGTTGTGTTCTCTTACCTCCTCCAAGGTGATGTTTGTGAGCTTTTATAGGTTTCGAGTGGCACAATCCTAGTAGGACTTGTACTCCTCCATGCAGAGTTCTCCTAGGATTCATACTCCTATGGATAATGCTTATCCTTTTACACACCCCCCCCAACTGCTTAAACCAAGTGGGATGGTTTTTACCATGGCCGAACTGCCATAGGACCGAGATAAACCTGGCTATACTGAGCTACCGAGTAGACCGAACTTATCCTTAGTTCGGTTCTTGCATTTACCCTTTCCTATCTCGGCTTTCCATGTAGAACCCATGGTACAGTCTTAGACCGAACCAATGATTTTCGGCCGGTATAACTCCAAGACCGGCATAACTCCAAGTCGTTCCTGGACCGAAGTATCTTTACAATCCTTGAGCCGAAGTAACTTTATCTCTTTTGGCCGGAGTAACTTTATCTCTCTTAGGCCGAAGTAACTTTACGGCCTTTTTTACACAGTCCTTCGTACTTTGGGCCACAAAGTCCATCTCACAGCTCGGCCCAATTTTCACCAAA
Organism: Camellia sinensis; assembly: GCF_055761805.1. Classification (NCBI taxonomy): domain Eukaryota; kingdom Viridiplantae; phylum Streptophyta; class Magnoliopsida; order Ericales; family Theaceae; genus Camellia; species Camellia sinensis. The sequence goes on from NC_138970.1 coordinate 61,597,772, forward strand.
AATTACCCTCTTAGTTCTTCAAAAACTATTTTGCTTGTGGAATTTCCTTGCTTTTACTTTCATGCCTTATAACCTGTAATTTTTTATTATATTCTGAAGTTGATTCAAGAATGTTCTTTTATTGTTGTTGTTTTGGATTATATTGGTTTGATTCATTCTATCAAGTTCATATCTTGCAATTATATTGACAAAAATAATTACAAATTAGCGATAAACTTTATAAATATTAATAATTAAAAATATAAAAATTTTCACCTGTGCAATTATTTTTTTTTAAATTACACTGGGGTGTAATTGCCCCTTTTTTTAAAAGCAGCACAACAACCTTCAAAATGTTTACATCGTTGCTTATTTTAGTCCCATGATGGTTCTTGAATAAAATTCTTATCAACTGGTATGGTTTTTGAAGCATTTTTATTTATTTTAATCTTTTAACAATTAAAGTATTAGTATGATTTTAACAATTAAAACATTAGTATGATTCAAGGCTACAAAGAACTTAATACTTCATAATATTAGTATTGTTGTTAAACTTTTATTTGATAGTACATGTAGGTTAAGTTATGTCAAGTTTGTATTGTTATGTTTCTAATTATGGCGAAAGCTCCTCGTGTTTGAATAATTGAATGCAACATTGTGGTGTTTTCTTAATTCTGACATTGATACATGCTTAGAAATGTAGTAATAGGTGTAATATCAGTTTAGCCATGGACTACTAGATTTATTATGTTCATCAAAAACAAATAATTTAAATTTAGTGAGATGTCAAATTCATTCCTACATATGGGATTTTTTTTCATTTCTTTTTTGTTTGCTTGTTTAGAATTTTTCTTACATTGAAAAGATGGATAAGTGAATATTGACTGACCCAAGGGCGCAACAGGATGGTGAATTTGATGGCCATGAATCTCATGGATTTTTTTATTGGTTTAAATGCGTTTGTAATTTCTAAACTTATTTCTTTTGATGGGATAAGTGAGAAGCGAAGAGATAATGTACTACTAATGATTGTGTAATATCTTAGATTTTAAATATTTGAATAGTCTAATCACTGATAAGTTGTGATTGTAAATCTGATAGCAGTTCATTATTTACTTTGCCAGGACTTTATATTGCTTTTCCCGTTTAGTTCTAAAATACTTCATTGCAACTTGAGGCAAATTGTTTTGAAGTTTCTTTTGCCTTTTAATTTTTGTTGCCAATAGTCTATTTGGATTTTCTGAAGTGTGACTTTTTTTTTTATATGATAAAATTGATCTTTTTAACGGTTTTTTTCTTTAGCCTTCTATGAGGAATCAAATGTATTTCGATCACGAAAAAAGTGTGGATGTGATAATTGTTGGTATTTAGTTTGTTAATTGCAGGTAAATTGAGAGACACACTGGTGCTTTTTATCAAGATGAGTTATGTTGGAATTTTATTATGTTCAATTCCTCTTAGTTCATAGTTGTTTGTTTTCTACTTTGTCATAAGTATTTTGATGTTATTTTTTCTATTATGATTTCTTTTAGCTGATTTTTTAAAATGAATTCAAGCGTTTGAGTGGTTTTGTTGCAGGCGATTTATCCGCATTAGAAACGTTAGGGTTGTGTTGCTATTATTAGTCGTCTTCTTCTTCTTTTTCTTCTTCTTCTTTTAAACAAGCTAGGATGATTATTCTTTTTTACCAAAATATTCAGTTACCATTTCTCGAAGGGATTGAAATTTGCTAAAGCGAAAGGCTTACCTAGTTGTGATACTAATTCAAAAACATTACTACGTGTGTTGTTTTGACATGTATATCTTTGCTTATGTTGAACAGAATAACATTTTTATTTCTAAAAATTTGCTATTTAAATTTTAATTCTAAAGTTTGTGAAACCTTAATTTGCTATCTCAACTTCTTGTGCGTGTAGTTTTAAATTGGAGTGAAATTGTTGTCATTTTAAATTGATTTATTTTAATTGCGTGCTCTAGAGCGTGTGATATCAAAAAAAAAAATTGCTGAAAGCGCCTCTAGGCATAGGTTCCGAGTATCATTATAAAACAAAGTTTAGAAAGTGCCTTTTGTTGACTTTAATGTCTAAAGCCTTGTTTTGATAATGTTGATGAAAGAGAATGAAAAACCTTGGTGGTATTGTCCTTAGACTAGGTATCCCCCAAGAGGATGCGAGATAGAAAAGATGCGGTTGGGTGTAGAATCAATGCTTTGAAATGCACAAAGCCTCTTGCATTGGTAAAGTATGAATAGGTGTTGTTCATATCCTTTTGTAAATAATCACAACCATTCAAAATAGGTGCAACCCCTTGAAGGGTTATGTTTTTTCCACCGACAAGACAACCGTTTGGATTGATCACTTTCTAAACCTACCCTATCTCTCATATGTGAAATAATTTCCAATAAACCATTTTAAGAGTCCTATTTTATTATAGTTTAATGGATATCTTGTGAATTCATTCTATGTCCATTTTGGCTTTCCCCTTGTCCTTAACAGTGCATTCATTTGGAACAATAGACCACCTGTATGCTAGTCAATTTTTATTATTTGGATGCCCCTTGTGCTCATAAACATGTAAGCTGTCGTAATGATTGTTAGTTTCTAAGTTCTATCCTTGGGAGTCTCTTCATGACAAGAACAGAATATTAGAGCTTTGACAGTGCTTTGAATTGACCCAAGTAGATTTTCTACAACCATTATGGTGTTCTCGAGTTGCAAGGCTATAGAAACTTGCAGCTTTGAATAACTCCAAACATACAAGGAAAAAGATTAGAATTAAAGAAAAAAAAGAAAAAATGAAAAAAACAATTTAACAAGAATAAAGTCTATATCTGGAAAATTGATTTCGTTCTCTTTATGTGCAGGTTAAGAAGAGAGAATAAGTTTTAAGAAAAGCAAAGGTTGCTGTCCTGATACACAGTGCAAAGAAGCTAATTGCCGAGACATATCTACAAGAAAGCTTAGAAGCATTTTCAGGAACAAAGCTGCACAAGCAACTAAAGTCCAATGCTAACGAAGCTCAAATCAGTTTTACTTCCAGCAGCTGAGAAACAGCATTTAACAGCAGAATTCCAAACCTGGGAAGCTTTACTTGTCTTGCTGTGGAATACCATAAAGTTGCACACAAATTTTCATGTAAATCTGAATTTCGAGTTGGCTCATTGGCATGGCTGTTTAGGTTTCCAAAGCTTGTTAATACAATGATGTCTGCACTGTAATGTGGTGGTTGAGCGAGCCTATATTTGAAACTGTCTTTTAAGCCAGTCTTTTTTAATTAATTTCAAGACTAATATATGTTATTCATCTTGTTCTTCATTGCTCTTAAACGAGGTGTCATGTGTACCACATGCAAGTTACGATCAAAATTAGTGATTGTTATGAACTATTGTGGCATTAGACAATGGGCCATTGTGGTGGTGTCGGGCTACCAAACTATCAAATTAAATTTGGTTAAAACTTCTTGTATTATGTTATGTTTCCATTGTGGTAAATTATGTTACAATCGCAGTGGTTCTTGGTTAAGATGGAGGTTTATTTTTAGGTTGGGCTTCACTCTGTTTTCTTGTAATGTTTATGCTGTTTGTCTAGGTTAATCATGTTTTCCTTCTTTTGGATTGAATGCTTAATGGAAGTGTTCTTTTCAACTTCGTTCTATAAAATGTTATTATTACCTTACTACTGAAAGAAAAATCATGATAATGAACTACTTACAATTGCCATGGCTAATTCTAATTTCAAGCTCAAATAATTGGTTGAAGTTCATCTATGACTTGATGATTATGCATTGACTTGAACCATGGGCACAAGTCATCGTGCAACGTACGACATCCCGTAACTAGTATATATATCTCTCTATTTTGTTCAAGTAAAAACATGTGAAACCGATGTTGATAAAAACTTTATGGCAATGTCCTTCAACTGTTCTGTCTTGTAAAGAAATAGGAGAACAATATTAGATGCTAAACTAATTGACCATCAATCAGAGGGTGTGTGGAGGTATCCTATCCTTTTGACCACACATCATATGAAGCAAGCTTTGAAGGGCCTGTGAAATATACTCGGCGACAAACTCAGCATGAAGTTAAATTCCTAGGCAGACCAAACTTAGACCTTTTGCATTTGCTTTGATTCTATATGTTACTATTTTCCTTAGCATAAACAAGATGTACTTGGTATTCTTAAGAGTCTTTGTACGACTGAAGTCTTTAACCAATCTATTTACTGGACATAGCATTACATGTTTCTCTTTGTAGATCGCAGTAGCAAATTATGATCTCAAATACTTGCTAGACATTCTCTCTCTTATATTTTTATGAGTGATGATTGTTGGAGTTATTGAATATTATATAAGTTTTTTTTTTTTTATGAATTTATTGTCAGTTTGATAATTAAACTGGAAATGGAAGCTTTTTATGTCCTCTGGTGGAGGAAAATAAAAAATTAATTTTTATTTTTGGGAATGTGGGGTTGATGGAAGCAAATTGTTTGCCCAACTTATGCTGTGTCTGGATAATGGATTTAAACATTGATTTGGAAAAGGAAAAGATACAATATGATGGTGAAAAATTGTGAATGAAATATAAATTAACTTTTTATTTCATTTCTCATTTCCTTTTCAAATCTCTACAGAAATTTATGACGCAAATACAATACTTGAAAAGGTTAGGCTACAATACTTGTCATAAATACCATATGTAGATTATAATCAAAATTGGTATTCGTTCTAAACTATTACAGTGCTAGGTTACAAGGTATTAGTGATTACGAGGGATTATGGTGGTGGAGCAAGCAAGCTATTAAGATAAAAGTGATTAGAACTTATTATGTGTTTGGTTATATTTTAAAATGATGTTTGTTATAACTCATTACAATAACCTTAGTTACAATAAAAATATTTCTTATTTACATGTTACGTCTTAAAAGTAATACTAATTATGATTAATATAAGAGTAACTATGATCACACAACATAATAAAAAATGAGATGTAATAAAATTTGATTTAATAATTTATCATTTCAACCACTATAATAAAATGTAACCAAATACCATTATACTAAATATTAATTTAAACCATAACATGCCTCTCAATACAATTGGATGTAACCAGTATCATTTTAGAACATAGTCCAACATTATAACAAGACATTACAAATTTAATTTAACAATGAGTTAATTACTTAATATTATATTTTTACAAAAATTTTGCTTTTCTCATCTAAAAATTTCTTAGTAAAAAAAAAATTAAGGTTTGACTTTTGTACCAAAATAAAACTTTGTTTTTGATTTCATCAATTTAAATTCTAAATTTTTAATTTGTTTTGAATTTAAATCATTTGCTTATTTTCATGAAAAAAAGTATTTAATCATTAAACTGAATGAAAAAAGAATAAGGCATTTAGCCTGGTGGTTGTATAGCGGAAAAGAATGTTATATCTTTTGTGGTAATATTTATTTGTTCCCCATTATTATGGGGTTATTGGTGATTAGTAGTTATTGGGCTTGGACTTTAGACATTATCTATATATATATATATTAAAATATTATTTTTCTTCAGATTTTACTTGATCAAAATATACAAATCGTTTAAATTAAAAGTAAATTAAAAGATTAAGAATTTAATTGATAAAAATAAAGATAATTTTTTTTAAGGTCCCTCATATTACGATTTTATAGCATAAAGGACATGAAATATTTTCATAGTAGTTGGGGTCCCTCAATTTTTACAGAGAAATTTCGAAGTTTTGAAATTTCTCTAGTTTGCTCAATTTCTCTATGTTTTCAAATTTTCTCTGTATTTTGAAATTTCTCTGGTTTGAAATTTCTCTGATTTGCTCACAATTAGGTTACTTGTTTGATTTTTACTGATTAGTTGTCTCCTTATGTATAATTTTTTTTCTTTGAGATGAATTTTCTCTAGCACTAAGATATCCCCTTTAGATTAATTTTCTCTATAAACATTGGTCTTCCTTTTCTCTCTGTGCCTTGCTTGATTTTCTCTCAAATTTTCTCTGGTATTTGAATTTTCTCTACCTATATGCTCCCATTAATTTATGCTGCTTGTTTGATTTTCAATGGATTGTTGTATCCTTGTGCTGAATTTTCTCTCGCATCTGTATTTTCTTTGACCACAATAGAATCCAATTTCTTTTTGTAGCTTCATTGATTTTCTCTATCTAGTTGTGTGCTTATGTGTATAATTTTCTTTGTCTTTTGAAAAAATTTCAAGGATTTGACATCTTTAATGCTGAAATTTCTATCATTGTGTTGAATTTCCTGTTGACATCTTTATGTTTTCATTGTCTAGAAATGGAAAAACGCAGCAATAACAAAACACTTGAAGCACCACAAAAGAAACAAAAGTCATTGAGTCTTATAGTTATGAGCTGAGATCAAAACGCAGCAATAGCAAAACACCACAAACACCCCAAACAAAATAGAAAGTCTCTGTCACTGCCAGTTATGAGTTGAGATCTAAAGGTATCGGCGAAACACTAGAAACACCAAAACAAACACAAAAAGTCCAAACCCAAGAGGCAACTAGCATCAAGAAGACACCAACTCCAAAAGTCTCAAGCTCAAAGGGAAAAAGAAGTTGCAAAGAAAATCCATCTCAACCAAACTACTAGCTTCAACCAGATCAAGCAAGCACATAGAGTAAAGTGAATCCAATGTGTTCAGAGAAAATTCATCTCAAGGGAAAAATTACACACAATGTGAAACATAATTTGATGGGTCAGGAAAAATTCAGATGATAGAGAAAATAAATCAAGGCACATAAATTAATGTGATTATAATTGTGGTCAGAGAAAATTCAGATTCTAGATAAAATTCATCACATGGAGGAAACTAACTAGTGAAAATCAAATCAAATTCAGAGAAGAAAATCCTGTGATTGAAGAAGTCATTGTTGTTTGCTTCAATTTTGTTATCATTCTCAATTCAGAGAGAGAGTCACGGCGGCGGAAGAGGCTATAACGAAAAAGAGCAAAGAGAAAAGAGAGAGGAGAGAGAATGAGAGAGTGAGGGTGATATACGGCTAGGAAGCACAAATACGGGATACGGGTTATGATACAATACGATACGGCGATACAGCAAAATTTGAAAAACTAGGATACAGGTACGGCGGGGATACGCTCGTAAAAAATATTTTTTTTATAATTTTTAGTAATGTAGTATGTCTAAAAATAAAACCTAAAGCAAAAGACAACTTGATAAAAAAGAAAGATTCCTATAAAGTTAAGAGTCTTCAAAGTCAATAGCTTCAACTTCGTTCCCCTTCATCAGTGAATATCATAGCTTCCATATCTAGTTCATCAAGAGAAAGACTTACAATTTCAAGTAAGCTTGCACCCTCCGATGAATCAAAAGCATCTCCACCAACATCCCATAACTTGGTTTCTCCTTCAATGTACTGTCGACTTCTCCTTGATTGGAGACGAAGATTGTTGTGCACAAAAACCAAATCTTCAGTACATTGTGGTGTCATTTTGTTTCTTTTCATGGAGTGAATAAAGGAGTAGGTGCTCCGATTCCTTTCACACCATGATGAGGAACATGGCTGGCCAAGCAATTTTAATACTAAAGATTGAAGCATAGGAGCAGGAGACCCATGTGTAAACCATCAAATAAGTGGATCCAATACTCTATCAATCTTTGAGTCAAAATCTCCAAACATATCCAAATCTCCTGAAAACTTGGCATATTCCACATTTACAACCCTTCTCTTCTCTAAATTTGGAAAGTATTTCTTGAAACACTTGTTTCTCATACTTGAAATTTCTTCATTCCTATGAGAAGGGACGTGATTGGGATTTTCATTAAGCCACATTGAACTATAATACCTAGATTACAACTGTACGGGGGCAAATATCCTCTGCTTTCCATACTCCTTGTACTCCAAGCTTCTCTTGACGGCATCTACCTGGCAACACAGAAACGGAGAGCTGCCCGGCGGTGGTGTGCCGGATAGACCCTCTGACGATCAAGTCAGTTCACTTGAGGAAGAAGAAGACTGATAGAGAGAGAGAGTATTCTTTTTGGGGAAGAAGTTGCATACCTCTAACATTCGTCCTCCACCCTATTTCAAGGCTGGCCATGCAGCCTCAAGATTATGCGTGCACTACCTCTGCTGTCCTTCCCAAGACAGATGGCAGTGCTCGCCTCTCACCACCTTACGCGTGTAAAGGCTTAGTCCTCCCACCAGTACATGCAGAATTGTCTAACGGTATTGAGGCATGCGTGGAGCAGATGTCCTCTCCCTCATGCCATTGGCCCAGGTGGCACACCAGACCGCAGTACCACGACCGGCCTATCTCCCGCGCAGAACTATCACCACAGGCGCTCAATCGCGCCATGCCCCACCGGACTGGCCCATGTCAAAGGAGCAGAGGGGTGATGCTTCATGGGCCGGGCTGGTATTGACCGGTGCATCGTGGCATACCGGTCACGAGGCATGCCGGCCTCCGCCCGCTCTACCTTCATCCGAGGTTATCTGGAATCTGCCATCTCGGCCATCCGGTCAGAGGCGTGCCATCCCTTACTTATCCATAGTTTAGCCCGAGCTACCCGTAGCCCGAGCTACCCGTAGCCCGGTCTCGCCACTCGGCTATGTGCACTGCCGAATGTTTGCTAGTCGCAGCTCAGCCAGGCTCAGATCAAGTCGGTCAGCCGATCTTTTAGACCGAGCAAAATAGATCCGTCTTGTCTTAGCTCAGCCGTACTAACGGCGCAAATCTCCCCTCTCAATTGCCCCTTAACCCCATCCGACCTAGTCGTGATTAGGGTTACCATCGTGACCGAGCTTACGGATGAGTTGCGCCATCACCAAGCCGAGCATGATTGGGGGCATATCTACCGCCGAGCTATCCCGTTTGATCGGCCATTTCCTCTGCAGTCTCATCGAAGGTCGTACAGCCGTACTGACAGCCGCGTTTCTAGTGCCACGTGGCTTCACGCCATTAGGTCGTACAGCCAGCTGTTCTGCACGCGCAAAATTCAAACGGCGCAGCCGTTTGGGGTTCCTTTCCCCCTCTTTTGTATTCCAACGAAGGGCCTAAAACCCTTCACTTTACCTTCTCTTCCACACAAGCCCTAAACCCTAGCTTCCATATTCTCTGAGAATTTCCCCTTACTGCCGCTGCGTCTCGCCTGCCTCCGCTTCCATTCTTTGTTTCTCGTAAAGCCACTGCCAAGTTCGAGAGGCCCTGCTCTTGCAACTGGTATTAGGCAAGTCCTCCCACCTTTTCTCCAAACTCTCGCACTTCGAGTTCCTCAACTTTTTCACCTTTTTATGCTTTGTATACTCCATGTTTACACTCGGGGCCATTAGGGTTGCTTTCCCTTGCTTAGGTCTTGCACACCCTAGGGCAAACAAGAACAGTAGGAATGGATGGGGCTTCCATGCCCCTCATTTCTCCTGGGCTCGAACGAGTTCGTCCTATTTCTGGGATGAACAGTTTGAATCTGGGTAGAACCGAGCAAAACGCTCGTTTAGATCCTTAAATGACACATCGGCTGAGCAAAAACTAGTTTGTGGCCTCGCGTTGAGACTGTAGCCGAGCCGAGCTACCAAATAAACCGATAATAGAACTGAACCGGGCGAACTGAACTTTGAGCCTTGACCGAGTCAGTTCGTCTAGTAGAATCGATTGAGCTATAACTTTGACCGAGTGAGCTTAGGAGAGTCAGAACCGAACTAGGAAATAGAGGCTGTAGCTTAGCCGAGGTTGGGGTCGAACCGGCCAAACACTAGTGACCCTCTCATTGAGCTAGTTGCAATAAGAGCCGCGCAATTTTTGCCGTGCTAACCCTTGGGAATTATTTTTAATAATGCAGAACACACTAGGACCGTCCAGGCCAGTCCAGAACCATCATTGGTGGAGCTCAAGGTTTGAACGAATACACCATCATTTTTGACCGAGATAGTCCATAACCCAAGTAAAACCGAGATAAATGGGGAAGTACCGGTTTATAGTTAGTTCACCCGGCACGATGGCAGAGTTTTGAAGGGAGTACAACATCCCAGATGACGTCATCTTAGAGCTCGCCAAAAAGGGAGACACCCCTTGGGGAGATCTAGACCGGTGCCCCTTTACGGTCGTATCAATAGTAGAGGGAGGGCTCCGCTTCCCGGTCCAGCCTTTGATCTGTGAGTTTTTTAGGCAGACAAGGCTTTACCCGACCCAAGTTTCAAATAACACTTACAAAATAATAAACAGGGTCGCCGAACAGAACCGGAGGCTCGGTCTCGATCTCGGTCTAGCTGAAATTTTCCATCAGTATAGTCTTAGTAGAAATAAGAGCGGGTTTTGCTGGTACCTCAAAGTGAAGAAGGGCCGAGCAAAATTAATAGAGGGTAACCCGGACAAGGAGACAAACGATGACGACTTCTTGTGGGTGTCCGGTCGCTATGAGGACACCGAGGCACCCATACCGGGATGGTATATTAGAATGGATTTTGGCAGTGCCGGTGAGTCGCTCGGCTGACCGCGTTATTTTCTTTTTGCATCACTCACTTTCCATGCCGATCTAACACTTGTCTTCTTTTTGCAGATAAGCACCTAGCAGCAGACTACTACCGGGCCAACCAAGAGGCCATCAGAGTCCTGCTGCGCCATCCTGCCGAGGAGAGGGAGGCTTTGAAATTGCTCAGCTTCGACCAGACCTACCATTACACCGCGCCGTGCAGGAGCCGGGTTACCGATTTTCTGCGTGCGCCAACCCCAGAACCAGATCCAAACTTACCACCGATCAGGCTTATTCCACTCACCGCCGAGCAAGAAATGGCGAAAATCAGGGCCATCAAGTCCTTAATCACCAGGGAAGAAGACGAGCCCCAGAACCTAGAGGCAACCGGTGGGACATCCTCCACACCCGCCGTGCAGGGAGACAGGGCAGTACTGGCGCTTGCCAGCGAGCATCCGGCTGGTCGGTCCAAGAAGCGGCCGAGGAACGAGCAAACCGGGCCGCGTCTGGCGGATGAAGACTTCACCGATCACATCTCTACCGAGCTCGGGGACCAGACCGAGCAACCACGGACCAGCAAACCCAAGGGCCCAGCCCCCCCGGTCTGGGCACCCGAGTTCAAATACCAGGGCCGAGCAGTTTCTGCTGAAGACTCTATGTACGCGGACAAGGACTACTCGCTTGGTTTCAATTTGACCAAAGGGTTGATCTTGCCCACCGATATAAAAAAATATGACGAGCTTTCCGACCTCAAGGTCCTCCGCTCGGCAGCGAAATCCATAGTGCTGGTAAGTTCTCCATTTTTTACGCCAAACTGTTTGCTCGACTTTTGCACGGTTTTTCGAATACTGACGATCTCTCACTTGTTTTCAGGCTGCGCAAAAGAACTACTTGGCCCACGACCGGATGATCAAAGTACGGCAGAGCCTGCGGGATGCCATAGCCGAGAATAAGGCTCAAAAGGGCGAGATAGCGAAGCTCAAAGCAGCGCAGGAAGCAGTTGAGGCCGAGCGAGATATCTTGAGCCAGAAGGTTGACCGAGCTAACGAGGACAAACTTCGGGCCGTGAAGTCGACAAAGGCTCGGTATCTCGTCGAGCTGAGGAAGCTGCGCGATGCGCACAAAGCCGAGAAGGACAAGGCCGTAGATGATGCAGAAGACCAGGGATACGCGCAGGGCGAGAAGACCTACGAACGGCAGGTCCAAGCAACCAAGGACATCTTTTTCCAATGCGACTGGAAAGCTGCCGTGGAGAAAGTTGGTCTTGGTCAAGATTCTGACATGTTCATCAATCCGCCTGCTGCCTATATCCCGGTCTACATGCAGGCGTACTCCAAGGCCACCCAAAACCGGCTCATCGCGGATGCAAGGAAAGAGGCCGAGGAAGAAGCCGCCGCCGCAAAAGAAGCCGAGCAAAATCCTCCCGAAGCATCCCCAGATGTGGAGGAAGAGGCTGATCGGGATGTTGCTGTGGTGGAAGGCACTGACGATGACGCCAAAGAAAACCTGCCCGAGCACAATGTGGAAGAGGCCGAGCAAACTGTGCAAGTCGCCGAACAAACGGTTGACGTAGAGTTGGATTGAACCCCTTTTTTTTTCTTTTTTTCTTTTTTTGTAACCGGGCTATGTTCCCCCCGTCTTGTACTTAAATTTCCTTTATCAATGAAGATTTTTGGCTTTTTGCTCGCTCATCTTCTATTTCTGTTCGGTGTGCATCTGCATGGATTCCTTGATTCAACTGTTGAAAATTCACAACTACCAGGCCGGCTGTGCCGTATAGTTTGCCGAGCTAAAATCAGCTCAAACATTTTCTAGTAGTTCGGTTCTGGGAGCATACAAATGAACTGATATTTTAATTCGTCCGAGCAGAATCTGCTCGGCCTTCATTCGTTTGTAAATTTCATGCGACTTCAACGTGATCGAGCAATCAGCTCGCTTTCTCAGTTGGGTATGCCGCCAACATTTCTTTTAGGCCGAGCAAATTCAGCTCGGCTTCTTATCGGTTAGACAAAATTCCAACATCCCGAATTCTGCCGAGCAAACTCAGCTCATTTTCCATATTGGACAAGACGCCAATACGTCCACTGGGCCGAGCAAAATCAGCTCGGCCCTCACACTGGGCAAAACACCAATGTTTTAGTTGAGTTGGTCATGACCCCAACACTTCAACCGAGCAAAACCAGCTCGGCCCTAATGCGAATGGGGCCTTATGCCAATTACATCGTTTGACAATGCACCAACTGTTTGTGCGGTTTGCATTCATTCCGGCGGGAGGAAATCAGTCTGGTCCCATTCAAGTCGGTCTCTTGCCCCTGGTATTCATAATTGCCTTGCGTCCTTGCGAATCCATTGTACAAAGATGTAGTTCCAAACAACAAGAGGACTATTTTTCATTACAAAAGCATTGCTATCCTTTACATTAAGTGCCAAAAGGCTAAAGGTCTAAAAAAAAACTAAACAACACAAGCAAATTACATCTTAAAAGTAAAAGACCTTAAGGTTGGCCGTATTCCATGGTCGGGGGACAGCTTTGCCATCTATATCCTCCAGATGGTACGCCCCTTTACCAGCAAGACCAATCACCTTGTATGGTCCTTCCCAATTTGCACCGAGCTTTCCTTCACCAGGGACCACTGTGTTGCCAAGCACCTTTCTTAATACCCAGTCCCCAATCTTGAACATCCTGGGGTGCACATCCTTGTTGTACTTTTTGGAGAGTTCTTGTTGATAAGCCGCTATGTGGATCAATGCTCGCTCCCTCCTTTCTTCAGCAAGGTCCAACTCCAATGCCACCGCTTCACTATTCAGATCTGGCTGGAAGCTTTCAGAGCGGATGGCTGGCATGCCAATTTCCAACAGGATGACGGCCTCTATGCCGTAGGCCAAAGCAAATGGTGTTTCCCCGGTTGACCGCCTTGGCGTAGTGTGGTATGCCCAGAGCACATTAGGGAGTTCTTCAGCCCACTTGCCCTTAGACTTCTCAGGCCGCTTCTTCAGCCCGTCCAGGATGGTCTTGTTTGAAGCCTCTGCTTGACCATTTGACTGAGGATAGGTCGGCGTCGAATTGTAGAACTCGATCTTCAACTCTTCGCAAAATCCGTGAAAGATTTTACCATCAAATTGAGTGCCATTATCCGAGATGAGGGCCTTGGGTATACCGAAACGGGTGATCACGTTTTGCCATACAAACTTCTTCACGTCCTTTTCCCTTATGGTCGCTAGTGGCTCGGCCTCAACCCACTTGGTGAAATAGTCGGTGGCGGCGATGAAGAACTTACGGTTGCCTGGTGCAGCTGGGAGTGGCCCAAAAATATCCAACCCCCAAAGCGCGAACGGCCAAGGACTTGTGAGAGAGAGCAAATCTCTAGCCGGCTGGTGGATCTGGTGGGCGAACTTCTGACACTTCTCGCACCTGCGAACATATTTTTGCGCATCTGCCTGCATGCGCGGCCACCAATAACCGTGAGAAATTGCTCGGTACGCCAAGGATCTGCCCCCAGTATGGCTGCCATAGATTCCCTCATGTATCTCATAGAGGAAAGCCTCCACCATGGTGGGGTGGACACATTTCAAATACGGGCCGATGAAAGATTTCTTGTACAAGGCCCCGGACGGAGAGAGCCAAAACCGCTCTGACTTTGCCCGGATCTTGTGTGCCGCCTTCTTTTCTTCTGGTAGAATTCTATCCTTCAAGAAGGCGATGATAGGATCCATCCAAGAAGGGCCTAAGTCGGTGCAGAGTACCTCGGCTGATTCTGGTTCCTCGATGCTTGGCCGTGGTAAAAATTCTATCATCAAGGGGTTAGGAAAAGCTGTCTGAGCATAAGCAAGTCCGGCCAATTCATCGGCCGCGCTGTTTTCCTCGCGGTCGATTTGTTCCAACCATATTGCAGCGAACTTCTTGATCTCTGCGCGTACCAGCGCCTGATACTTGGCCATTCTTTCGTCCTTTGCTTCATATTCTCCTGAGACCTGATTGACCACCAACTTGGAGTCACTAAATACCATAAGGGCTGTGGTTTTCATTCTCAGCGCGCTTTTTAGTCCGGCAAGGAGAGCTTCATACTTAGCCTCGTTGTTGGACGCTGGGAAGCCGAGTGTAATTGCCTGCTCGATGATCAGCCCGTCCGGCGACTTCAGCACGATGCCTAGCCCGGCCCCATGTCTGTTGGACGCCCCATCAACGAAGAGCTTCCACATCTCGCCAATAAACAGCTTCCAGCAATCAGAGGGGTTCTGGGATCTTCTCATTTCCAAGTCTCTGATCGGTTCATCCTGGTCCCTTTCTTTGACCTTGTTGGGTTCATCATCTTCGGACTTTGTTAGTCCGGTCATGCTCGTCTCTTGTCCTACTTGCGAACCAACACTCGTTTCTGTTGCCAGAACCATGGGTTGTGCTAAATCCGCACCAACCAAATCAACCGGGCACACTGGATGCATCCCAGGGGCAAATTCCGCCACAAAGTCGGCAAGTGCTTGAGCCTTGACTGCGGTGCGCGGTCGGAACTTGATGTCATATTGTCCTAATTCCACGGCCCATTTCAAAATTCTCCCAGTGAAATCTGCCTTTTCAAAAAGCACTTTAAGCGGGAACTTGGTTAACACAACTATTGTATGGGCATGAAAATAGTGTGCCAGCTTTCTTGACGCCATCATTAGGGCCAGTGCCAATTTTTCCAAGGGAAGATATCTCGTTTCGGCTGGGAGAAGAGTCTTGCTTACATAGAAGATTGGTAGGTGCTGGATGCCTTCAGCACGCACCAATACCGCGCTGACTGCGTGTTGAGAGACAGCCAAGTAGAGGTACAACTCTTCGCCTGGCTGAGGTGTGACCAAAATAGGGGCTGAGGAGAGATATGCTTTCAGGTCTGCTAGTGCGCCATCGCACTCGTCATCCCAAAAGAACTTGGACTTCAGAGTTTTAAAGAAGGGCCTATAATGATCAGAAGACCGGCTGATAAATTTGTTCAACGTGGCTGCTATCCCGGCAAGATATTGCATGTCCTTCGTGGAGTTGGGACGCTCCAGGTCTTGTATGGCCTTGATCTGTGATGGGTCAGCTTCAATCCCTCGATTTGTGACCAGAAAACCCAGAAACTTTCCGGTGCCAACTCCGAAGGCGCACTTTGTGGCATTCAAACGAAGCTTGTGGAGCTTAAGTATGGCGAACATCTCTGCAAGGTAGGTGAGGTGTTGAGACTTCTCCTTACTCTTCACCATCATATCGTCGATATAAGCCTCCATTGTTTGGCCCAAGAGGGGAGCGAACATTTTTGTTACCATCCGCTGAAAGGTCGCCCCGGCATTCTTTAGTCCGAACGACATGACTTTGTAGCAATATAAGCCTCTGGGAGTTGTGAACGACGTGATCTCTCTGTCCGGTTTATACATGGCTATCTGGTGGTAGCCGCGATATGCGTCCAGGAAGCTAAACCTCTGATAGCCAGCGGTTAAGTCCACCAATTGATCAATTCGTGGGAGGGGAAAGCTATCCTTGGGGCAAGCTCGGTTGACAGTCTTGTAGTCAACGCAGACTCGCTACTTGCCGTTCTTCTTCAGAACAACCACCGTGTTGGATATCCATCGAGGGTATTGCACCTCCTCTATGGCCCCAGCTTCCAACAAATTCTTCACTTCTTCTGCGACCACTTCAGCATGGTGCAAGGCTGAGCGGTGCGTCCTTTGAATGACTGGCCGTGCATTAGGGAAGACATTCAACTGATGACAAATGAAGCTCGGGTCAGGCATGTCGTAAGGCGTCCAGGCGAAGGCCTCCAAATTGGAAACCAAGAAGTTGACATAATCCATCCGCTCAGCGCTAGACAAGGATGATCCCAAGAGGAAGAATTTAGTTGGGTCGTCCTTGTCAATGCGAACTTCCACCAAATCTTTGACCGACTTTTCCTCGGCCTTTCTTCCTACGTCTTCAAGGACCTCTTTACCCTCGGGCCCTTCAATCATTTGGACGAACCCTTTGGCCGCTCGGCTGCTATTTACCGTAACAAAGCATTGTTTCGCCATCACCTGGTCCCCCCAAACTTCCTCTATTTGTCCGCTTGGTGCCGGAAAGCGCATGACTTGGTGGAAGGTCGAAGCAACTGCTTGCATGGCGTGCAGCCAACCTCTGCTTAAGATCAAGTTGTAAGTTGATGGAACTTTAAGCACCCAGAACTCTACTTGCTTTACGACCGATCCCGCTTTGACCGGCAAAATAATCTTTCCGATTGGCCATTCTGGCTGCGAGTTGAAGTCGACTAAAGGGGACGTTGCGGGGGCCAAGTCCTTGTCTTCCAACTTCATTTGTTTAAACGCGTCATAATACATAATTTCTACCAAACTCCCCTGGTCGATCAAGATTCTCTTGATGTCAAAGTCTTTGACGCGAAGAGTGACTACTAAAGCATCATTGTGCGGCATCTGAACTCTTTCCAAGTCCTTGGTCGAGAATGAAAGGATGTCCCTTTCTTCGGTCTTTCCCTTCTTCACAGCGGGCTGAACAGAGAGCACTTCCCTCATGTGCTCGGCCTTCTTGATCATCCCTCTCAGCTCGCAAACCCTGGCCGGTTCAATGATACCGTGGATGACGTTGATTACACCTTGCGGGGGCGCTTCTAGGGCGGCCAGGCCGTTTGGCTCAGCCTGGTCCGCTGGCGTGGCCTTGATGCCCCCATCTATGTATTGGTCAAGATGCCCCGCCGCCACTAACTCCTCTAAGTGTTGTTTGAGCGGCAAGCAGTCCTCTGTTCGGTGCCCCCGTTCTTCATGAAAGGTGCAGCGATATTTCGAATTGAAGCCCCTCTGCGCACTCCCCAACTTGGCCGGCCAACGGACGAAAGGTTCACCTCGAATCTCGCTCAAAATGCAGTAGATGGGGATTTTAAATACCGTGGGGTTCTTAGTCCGCGCCTTTAATTTTCTTTTGGCATCCTCCGCTGCATCACGGGGAGGGTCAGCCCGGTCATTTCGGCGACCCTTGTTTCTGTCATCACGGTTTGAACCATGGCGCTGGTCTTTAGACCGGTTGTTTGGGCAGTTATCCTCCTACCCAACAGAGTGAACTTTCCCCGCAACCCTTCTGTCCGCCGCGACCGGATTAGCCTTCTCGGTCGCGGAGGCAGCATCATCCTCCACACGAATGTGCTCATTGATCCGCTGCATCAATGACTCCATGGTTGTGGGTTGATGCATCGTGAGTGAATCTCGCAGCCTATGTCCGACTGGGAGACCCCGTTTGTATTGAGTGATCGCCAGATTAGTGGGGCAGTCGAGGATCTCATTGTAAATTTCCCAGTATTTCGCATTGTACGCCTTCAACGAACATCCAGACTCCATCTTGACGCCCAGGAGATGGTCAACCTCCTTCGGCGTTCGTGTGTTGGTTTCGAACCTGGTGACGAAGGCTTCCACTAGTTGCTGCCACCCCTCAATACTCCCCTCCGAGAGCCTTTCGAACCATTTCAAACCCAGCTCTCCCAAGCTTGCTGGGAATATGAGGCACATCAAGGTGTCATTCCGCCGGTGTCCAGCCATTACTTGCCGGTAATGGCTCACATGCATGTACGGATCCGTCTTGTCGTCGTACAAAGTGAACTTTGGCTGGTGGAATCCGACGGGGAGTGGCGTACTCTCAATCTCTGGAGATAGCGGCGTGGCTGTAAGTCGCGCCAGCTCTTTGTCCACCAGCGCAGGGGCCATCACTTTGGGGGTTGGCATCGCCACTTCCTCACTACAACGAACTGGAGCACTCAACCTCTGCAATGTCGGCACTCTCCGGGCCTCCCGACGACGCGCCCTCTCCTCCAATACATCCCTCAAGTCCCTGGAACGTGTGGAGAAAGAGGATCCCGACGTCGGCGTCGGGCGTGAGGGGCGGTAGGTGCTGTCGCGAGAGAGAGTCCTGCCCTCTCTTTGGTCAGAATCCCCAACCCCATAGTTCCTGGTGATGGAGAGAGAATGAGTCCTCCCCTGGTGGCGACTGCTACTACGAGGGGATGGGGTGCGCTCACTGAGGTTGCCCTCTCCAGCAACACCCTTCCTTTTAATCTGGCGTTTCAGCAGCTCCATCTCCGCCGCCATCTTGCGAATGACGGCGTCTTGGTCCTTGAGTTTGTGCTCCAGGCGCTGCGCATGGGACTCCCCCCGGCGTCGGCGGCCCTCAGGACTCTGCGAGCGATCAGCACTCCTTCCGCGTTTGTCTCGCGCACTTCGCGAAGGCGTCTCTAGGCCCGCCATGGCTGGAATATTCGGAGGACCTTCTCTCACGCGGACGTACTCAGGTGTGACGCCATCGACGACGGACAGCGGGGCTTCGCCGTTGTTGGCCATGGAAATGGTTGAAGAAGCTAAAAGAACAAGGGTTGAGTATCAAAGACTTCCCACAGATAGCGCCAATTGTACGGGGGCGAAATATCCTCTGCTTTCCGTATTCCTTGTACTCCAAGCTTCTCTTGACGGCGTCTACCTAGCAACACAGAAACGGTGAGCTGCCCGGTGGTGGTGTGCCGGATAGACCCTCCGACGATCAAGTCAGTTCACTTGAGGAAGAAGAAGACTGATAGAGAGAGAGTATTCTTTTTGGGGAAGAAGTTGCATACCTCTAACGTTTGTCCTCCACCCTATTTCAAGGCTGGCCATGCAGCCTCAAGATTATGCACGCACTACCTCTGCTGTCCTTCCCAAGACAGGTGGCAGTGCTCGCCTCTCACCACCTTACGCGTGTAAAGGCTTAGTCCTCCCACCAGTACACGCAGAACTGTCTAACGGTATTGAGGCATGCATGGAGCAGATGTCCTCTCCCTCATGCCATTGGCCCAGGTGGCACACCAGACCGCAGTACCACGACCGACCTATCTCCCGCGCAGAACTATCACCACAGGCGCTCAACCGCGCCATGTCCCACCGGACTGGCCCTTGTCAAAGGGGCAGAGGGGTGATGCTTCATGGGCCGGGCTGGTATTGACCAGTGCATCGTGGCATACCGGTCATGAGGCATGCCGGCCTCCGCCCGCTCTACCTTCATCCGAGGTTATCTGGAATCTGCCCATCTCGGCCATCCGGTCAGAGGCGTGCCATCCCTTACTTATCCATAGTTTAGCCCGAGCTACCCGTAGCTCGGTCTCGCCACTCGGCTATGTGCACTGCCGAATGTTTGCTAGTCGCAGCTCGGCCAGGCTCAGATCACGTCGGTCAGCCGATCTTTTAGACCGAGCAAAACAGATCCGTCCTGTCTTAGCTCAGCCGTACTAACGGCGCAAATCTCCCCTCTCAACAACATTAGAAAGTTTCAAAATTAAATTATGTTATTCATATTAAGAGACAAATGTGAACAAAGAAATCTAATTAGTAAGACTATGAATTAAGTTATTACCTCGGATTCAAAGAATGTGCAAGGCAATGAAGAGGAGTGTTACTTTTGGCCCACCTCTCAACTAGTATATTGTGTACAACGGAATAAAAGATTGATTCCTCATGATCTAGCTTCCTTTCATGCGTAAAGATGCTTGCCTTCACCTTTTCAATCATGGTGTCCCACATTTCATAGACTAAGGCATGGTTTGTCAGTGTCATAAAACCTAAGCATCTCATAGATAGGTAATGTAAAAGACAAAACGTAATCAATCTTATCCCGCCACACATCATTCAATAATTTTTCCTTCACAGATGCTGCTTTCCCAACATCATCTTCTTTGTAAGAAACCCACTGGTCACTAATAACCATTTATTGGAGGCCATGATTTATAAGTTTAAACCTTTTGAGCATGACAATGGCAGATACAAAATGTGTGTTTGCAACAACAAGCAACTTCAAGGATACGAATTCATTGAAAATAGCTAGCCGCATGGAATGGTTCATGAAGAATTTTTTGATAAACATCACATCATCAACACAAAGTGTGATCTAGTGACATTCATCGTAAGCAAAAGCAGTACCCCCTGTTCCCTTTGGAGCACAAATATTCTTAAGAGCAAGATTCAATGTGTGAACTACACATGGTGTCCAAAAGATATTCGGAGTACTTATTTTCAATGAGTAAACCAGCTGCACTACACATGGGAGCATTATCTGTAATAACTTGAATGACATTCTGATGTCCAACTTCTTTAATTGCTTGACTAATTAAGTTGGAAATAAAAAACTTGTCTTTGTGCTCACCTTCACAATTAATAGCTTTCAAGAACACTGCCCCAGCTTCTGATGCTCCTATAAATTAATAAGGGGCCTTCTTTGAGAATCAGCCCATCCATCTAAAACAATACTCAATCCCTTTTTCCTTCCATGATGCTCTAGTTGGCTTCAACAACCTGTCTACATTAGCCATGTCCTTTTGAAGCAATGTAGTCCTTAACAAGTTATAACCAGGTGGTACATAACCAGGAACTGGATTGTTGGTAGCAAATTGAAAAGCACTAACATAATATGGGTTCCTTGATAAATGAAAAGGTAACCCCACTAAATAAAACATGTGAGCAATCTCAGAATGCAATTGTTCCTGAATAACAGGGTTGAATGCCTTTTCTAGAGCAGAAGTTCCAGTAGTCTTTTTTTTTCTTGGCTCATACCCCTCCGATATCTAAAGGCCCTAAACCTGTTGAAGTAGATTGGCAAGTGGAATGTGGTAAAGGAACTTTTTTAGGCATAGCCATCTTTAACCTCTTCTCGACTTCTCCAATTTTCCTTTGCATTTCAGCAAGGTGTTGAGGAGTCACTTTGGGGCACACTCTAATCCCATGGCCAGAAAGTTTTAACTAATGTGCCTTGACCCTACTTGTACTCATTTTGACAGTAAGTGCATTTAAACTTGGTATTACCACCTCATTCCCCTATTTTTTTTTCCATTTTTGTAACATAACACCAAAGAGGAACATGATCATCTTCTTCCATTGGTATACCAC
Organism: Camellia sinensis; assembly: GCF_055761805.1. Taxonomy (NCBI): domain Eukaryota; kingdom Viridiplantae; phylum Streptophyta; class Magnoliopsida; order Ericales; family Theaceae; genus Camellia; species Camellia sinensis. The sequence goes on from NC_138970.1 coordinate 61,619,108, forward strand.
TTGTTGAACCCAAACTTCCCGTACCCAAACTCATTTCCTAAAATTTATAAATTTGGTAAAGAAATAAAACAAAACATTAATGTAGTTATCTTTTGGCATGAACATAAAAAAAAAATTCAAAATTCAAAATTTAGCAATTCCAACAATATAGCATCACCCATAACAACCATAATGCAATTCAAATTAAGAGGGGGAAAAATTTACCCTTTCAATGATAAAAAAAAAAAAATACATCACAAGGGTTCTTGATGTTGTTGTCTTTTAAGGAAATAAAAAGTGAGTACTAGTAGCTTAGCTTAGCTTAGCTGCACAAAAAAAAAAAAAAAAAAAAAAAACAAGAAATTCAAAGGGGTTGGTACAGTGAGAGAGAGAGAGAGAGTGAGATTAAGTAAGACGGAGAGACAGAGAGTGAGTGAGATTGAGCGAAAGGGAGAGAGAGATTGAGCGAGAGGGAGAGGGGGAGAGAGAGAGAGAGTGAGATCAAGTGAGAGAAAGGGACTGAGATCAAGTGACACAAACAGAAAAGTGAGAGAGTGAGAGCGAGAGAGAATGAGAGTGAGAGCTAGAGCGAGAGCGAGAGAGGACGAACCTTGGTTGATGACGACAACGAAGAGTTGCTGTTGTTCGTGAATCGTGATAGAGACGATGACGTTGTTGCTGCTATTCGAGTTGTTGCTAAGCTAGGGTTTGTTTGTTTGATTTTTTGTTTTATTTTAGATTACTTTTGTTAATTTATATTTTGACCCCATTACAAGTTTTTTAAATTATTGTTTTTGCCCCGCCGTATCTCGAAAGTATCCCAAGCGCATCCTTGAAGTCTCCTCACGTATCCCAAACGTATCCGAGATTCAAAAAATTTTTAAAAAAAAAATTGGGATACTTCTCTGCCGTATCTGATACATATCCTACCATATCGGGCGCGTATCTATAGCGACCCCGGTCTTTTCCCATTTGATTATTGTATCCGGACATAGGATCCGTAGATTCTGTCATTGTATAATGGTTGTTGTTGTCCCTTATTTTCTCATTTGGAATTATAGGATGTGTTGGGCAGGTCTATTTCGGGTTGGTTGGGTTTAGGAACCAAGTGTTGCTGTCCAGAATTTTGGATCTTCACTCGAGCGAGGAGTTTGTCGCTCGAGCGAGCTGTTGTTTTTGGTTCTTCGCTCGAGCCGGGGTTTGGTAGCTCGAGCGAGAAGTGGCGTCCAGTTTGGACCTGTACCTTTGCATTCTTGGCTCGAGCGAGATTTTCTTCGCTCGAGCGAATTAGTTCGTTCTTCGCTCGAGCAATAGTTCCTTCGCTCGAGCGTGTGTCTAGTTGCAGACCTGAGGGTTTGAGTTCTTCGCTCGATCGAGTTTTCTTTCGCTCAAGCGAGCCTTTGGGTTGTTGGCTCGAGCAAGGTTTCCTTGGCTCGAGCGTAGTTTCTCTGTGTCTGGTCGCTCGAGCGACCAAGTCTTCGCTCGAGCGAGCCTGTCCAGTTTATATACGCAGCAGCAGGTTTTGATCAGTCTTTTTCATATTCTTTTTGGTTCCAAACCCTAGGTCCGACTTCTCTCTCTCCCTACTCACCTTCTCTCTTAGATTTGATCCACTTAGGGTGTGTTTCTACCCTAGATCCTTCATTAAAAAGATAGAGTGAGTTGAGGGCTTTCATTTAATCTGAACATTTGGCGATTTGGAGCACATTGGTTTTTGGGCACTCATCTCTGTCTTCACCATTTGAGTTATTTTCTTTGAGGTAGGGATTTCCTACTCCATTTTATAAGTTTTGTTCTAAGTTTTAGTATTTTGATAAGTTGGGGTTACTTTGATAATTTTGGGAAAAACCCTAGTTGTTTAAATTAATTAATTTGTATAATTAATTTAAGGGAATTGGGGAATTTGGTTAAATTCATGAAATTGAGAAATTTATTGCTTAAATGGTGTAGTTGGGTAATGTAAATCACTCGCCCATTGAATTGTTAATATATTTATTTCCAGTCTAGAAATAACTGTTTTGGGCTATCGGTGGAGGATAGTCGTGATTGTTGTAGACATTGCATGTGGATTAGGAATAACTGAAACTAATCACATTGGTTAAGTCATTAATTTTGACTATTGCATTGATACAGAAAATACGTGTATTGATTGAGCATTGCATTTGCATACATTGTTTTGTGTGGGAGGAGATAGGGGATGTACTCCACGGTTTGGGGGAAGATAGGGGATGGACCTCTAAACCGGATTTTGTTTGGGAGGAGATAGGGGATGGACTCCATTAGCACCACTTTTGTGTGTGCTTATTTATATTGAAGTGTTTTATTGATACAGCACTAAAATGTGTATCAAACTGGAAGTATGAAGTGTTTTGATTTGAGCTTGAGACTCATTTGTTTGTTTGTTGACATTGGAAGAACGTGAATACGATATATATATAATTCACTGTTGTAAGTTTGGCCAGGTTCTGAGCCATAATGATAAAGTTGGAAAGTAAAACGTATCTTACACAATAGTGTCATGAGACTGTAAAATGAAGTAATTGATTATCTTGGTTAACCATCTGTTGAATGCTATTGCTTTATTCATTGCTTATATGTGGTTTAGTATGTTCCTATTGGGCTGTGGCTCACCCTTTATGGGAACATCATTTTCAGGTTCAGGTGATAAGCTTCCTCCAAGGACTTAGCTTGGAAGGACTTGGATTTGAAGACTATTTCTAGTTATTTGTTTTTCATTGTTAGTACATGTAAACACTCAAGCCTAGGGCTTTATTTGTATTTGAGTTAGAACTCATATTGTTGTGTCCAAGTGTTGGCTTGGAAAGATGTAAGCCCATAGGGCATTAAATTTGATGTTATATGTAATGTTTTCGTTTAGTAATACTCTGATGAATGGTTTAATAAATTATTTTCTTTAAATAATGCATGTCAATGAAGTGTATATAATGGGTTTAATTTGAGGGCGTTACAGTATCCGTATCCGATATGTATAATAGCCAGTGGATTTGTTAGTATATTTGAAAACTATTGAGATATGAGCAGAGATATTTGTGAAATAATAATTTAAATTAAATTATAAAATATGGAACAAGTTTAGTGACGAATTTGTTTCGTCATTTGTACTTGTTATTATGACAAAGTGATTATTCGTCGCTAATAAACAATTTTTGTGACAAAATTTATTGCAGCCTATATATGAAAGTTTTCATTGATTTTGTTATTTGGTGACTAAAAATTTCGTCACGTATATATATATTTGTGACGAAATATTACATCTTACTGTGACGAAATTATTTCCTCATCAATGATCAACATGTGTGACGAAAAATTTCGTCACCTTTACATGTTACTATGACGAAATTATTTCCTCATCAATAATTCACATGTGTGACAAATTTATTCGTCAACTAAAGTTATAAATATGGTACTGAATAACTATTTGGTGACGAAATTGAGAATTTTTAACGACAAAATGTTATTTTATTGGTGACAAAAAATTTCGTCACTGAAGTAATTTCATTGGTGACGAAATTATTTTTCGTCACAGTGGTTTTTAGTGACAAACATTCAATGACGAAACCAGTGACGAAAATATTTCCTCACAAATATCTATAGTGACGAAATTAGCTTTTTGGAGACAAAAAAATTTCGTCATTCAAGACCTAACTTGTTGTAGTGTGTATTCGATACGCATATGGGGGCCATTTCAGAGTATCCGTACTTCATAATATATAAGTGTGAGTAAGGGATCTTAGGCTATAAAAAAAAAAAAATTGGAAACCTCCCCCTTACTAAAAATTAGAGAAGGATGTTAGACCAATTTCCCCATAACTCAAATTAAAGATTTATTTTATTGTAAAAGTTAAATTTATTATTATTTTTATTAATTTTCTCAATTTTGTTTGGAAAAATTGCAAATGAGTATGTTTTTGTGTACTACCCCAGTCTGTACTCCTCTCTTCCTCTCTTCCTCTCTCTCTCGTTCACTCTCAGGCTCTATCTCTCTTGATCCCTCCTCTCAGACACACAGAGTGACAGAGTTTGAAGAAGATGTCAAGAAGAAGAGTTTCTGTTTCTTCCATTATTGGACGAAGAAGAAGAAGAATTGCCGATCATAATTGTCAAAAAGGTACAATATTTCCCTCTTGAGAGGGTAATTTGTAAACAAATTGGGCCGAGCTAGGAAGAGTCTTCTTTGGGAGTTGGACCGCGTAATGGGCCGAGATAAGGGCTGGTGTAGCTCGGTCTTAGGCCAAGAAGACATCTCATATGTTGGGTTTAGGCCGAACTATAGACCGAGGTATCGGTAGAAAGAGGACCGAGCTAAACGATAGCTCTGCAGGGCGTCATCTCGAAGTCAAGACTGGTAGTAGTGCTTAAAGTATCACAGAGCCGAAGTAACTTGGCTGACCGCAATGTTAGCCGAGGTAAAGATGTCAGACGAGGTAAAGATGTCAGCCGAAATAAGTGGGCCTGGTGGTTAGCCGAGGTATTGGTGAGAAAGGATGTCGGGCTTGGTATAGCTCGGCCGGTCTTGGTATAACTCGGCCGGGCGCCATCTACATCATTACTTAAGCGTGTGGCCGAGGTAACTTAGCTCGGTGTGGTTGCAGTAGCTTATTAAAAGGAGGTAGCATCAATGGCAAGGGTCGGGCTATGTATAGCTCGGCAGGGTGGCATCCGTTAGATCGGCTTTCGATCACACGGTTCGAAGGGCAAGGGACCGAGATAAATCAGTTCGGGCAGGAATGTATAACCAAGATAAAAGGTTCAGCCATCTCACTTGGCTTGCAGTGATGAGACTCCTAGTAGGACTCTGCTAAGGAGAGTTAGAGTCCTACTGGGATTGTGTAAACCATCTCACTTGGTTGGCAGTGAGTAGGAGTATGACTTCTAGGAGGACTCTGCTAAGGAGAGTATAGTCCTACTAGGATTGTGCAAAACCATCTCACTTGGTTGGTAGTGAGTAAGGTGTGTGATTTCTAGGAGGACTCTCATAGGGAGAGTTGGAATCCTACTAGGATTGTGCCAAAGTAAAGTCTATAAAAGCTCATGATCAGACCTATGTAGAGGTATCACAATTCTTACTCTAGAATACATAGAGCTTATTGTCTATTGTCTAGTTGCTGACTTAGGCATCGGAGGGGTTTCCGGCACACACCCGTCGATTAGCTCATGTTTGTGTTTTCAGGGAGTAAAGCGACGACGTACGGAGGAGCGCAGACTTGATCAACAGGATTATACGAGAAGGTTTATTTCTTTCCCGCACACCTCTCTAATTAATCATCCCTCTTCATTCTTATTTGTTCTGTTTCATTGTTCTCTCTCTACTACTACCTGAAACTCTAAAACTTTACCAACACTGCGATGCAATGATCTCCAAGACGCTGTAAATTCGTTCAATCGCATGATCCAAATGCGACCTTTCCCCCGATTTCTTAATTCAACAAAGCTGTAGGTCCTCTTTTGAAAATGGGTCATTACGACCTTGCACTTCCTCTTATTGGGAAAATGCATTTTCTAGGCATTCAGGTCGATATCTACACCTTCAACATTGCTATTAACTGTTATTGCCGCCTGAATCAAGTCGATTTTGGGTTCTCTCTTTTGGGCACCCTCTTCAAACGCGGTTATACACCTGATGTAACTAACACTCTGTTAAATGGACTTATTTTGGATGATAAAACCCCTGAAGCTGTAGAGTTATTTAAGAAATTAATAAGAATGAGTGAAATTGAACTCGACGTGGTTATGTATGGAACGATTGTTAATGGGCTCGGCAGAACGGGGAACACTATCAGGGCTGTTAGTTTGCTTAGGATAATGGAAGAGGGAAGTTGTAAACCTGACACCGTAGTGTATAACACAATCATTGATAGTCTTTGCAAGGATAGAATGGTGGAAGATGCTATGAAACTCTTTTCTAAGATGAATGAACATGGCATTCGTCGAGATGTTGTCACTTATACCTCTTTGATTCATGGCCTATGTAATTTTGCCCGGTGGAAGAAGGCTACCGAAATGTTTAGAGAAATGTTGGATAATGGTATTGCTCCGAATGTTCATACGTATAGTGTGTTGCTGGATGCATGTACCAAGGAAGGGAAGATGAAAGAGGCAGAGGGGGTACTTGAAGTCATGATACAAAGAGGTGTGGATCCTAATGTAGTCACATACAGTACTCTAATGGATGGATATTGTCTGCAAGGCCACATGAATGAAGCAATTAGGGTGTTCAATGTCGTGGTGAAGAGGGGCCTTCACCCTAATGTGTTTAGCTATACCATTCTAATCAATGGATATTGCAAGAAGATGAAAATTGATGAGGCCATGCTTCTCTTTCGAGAATTGCCTCGAAGGGGGTTGAAACCTAGCACCGAAACCTTCAATGCTATGCTACAGGGCTTGTTTCGATCAAGTAGATGTGGAGTTGCTCAAGAACTTTTTAATGAGATGCAAGCTGCAGGAATAATTCCAAATTCTCAAACTTATGGTATCTTATTGGACGGGTTTTGCAAAAATGGGCATATTTCTGAAGCATTGTCATTATTCCACATGATGGAAAGCAATGGTTTACTTCTTCATATTGTTAAGTATAATATCCTCATTCATGCATTCTTCAATTATAAAAAGTTTGACACTGCAAGGGCCCGTTTTCAGTTACCTTTCTTCCAAGGGATTACAACCTGATGTTAAGACATACACTACCATGATACAAGGTCTTTGTGAAGAAGGCCTACTACATGAAGCTAAAGAGTTGTTTGTTAAAATGGAACAGAATGGGCAGATGATGTCACTTACAACACTATTATCCGAGGATTTATTGGACAACACAAGTGCTACGAGGCATTAATACTTGTTGAGGAAATGGTTCAAAGGGGTTTCTCAGCAGATGCATCCACTTTTTCCTTGATCGTGGACATACTCTCAACTAAAGGACAAGATCCTGCTCTCTGAGAAGTGATAAAGAAGTTCATGCCAAAAGACAATCATAGAATGCATGATATTGAGTAAATTTTTTAAGCTGTGAAGGAAATTCTACATTATACTAAAATGTGTATTTTATCCCAAATAAATGTATTTATACTAGCATGTCCTCGTATAGGCCTATGCTCAAAAAGTGTGTTATTACGTGGAACTCATTTATATATGTTGCATTATGATATTATCTCTTGTACTGATATGTACCAAACTTATTACAAAAATGTTGCATGAAGTGGTATGATATTAACAAAATTGGTTGGGTTTTATTATGCCTCTTCTCTTACACTAGGATGAACTTATTGAATTGTCATTTGAAAAAAATGGTAAAAATTAAATGCTTAGGGAATGATCACTACGTTTTCATAAAAAAATAATAATAATAACAACAATAAAATTAAAAGCTTTATTAACATGTTGCGTAATAACTAGATGTTGTTGAATGATCACTACTATAGTGTCGTAGCAGCCTTTTCAGCAAGGTAAGCATCATTTATGTTTTCAAGAATTTTTGAGTTTTATTAATAGTTAGATGTTGCTTAATAACTTATAGATTCTCTTATGATGTTGCTCACTAATTGAGTACTTATTATCAATGTTTGAATATATTTATTGGTTGTTTTTGATGAACGAGGTAAAGGAGCTAAACTATACAATTTTGTCTATGGGCTAAATTTGTTAAAATGAGGCAAAAGTGATCTATGCTGCTGATTTCTATATCTTTTGTTCACAATACCAAATGCAGCCCGATGGATATTATTTAGAAAATTTCTCTCTCTCTCTTGCTGGTAGGAACAGAGAAACAATTTCTTGAAAAGCAATGGCTGGCTGCTTACCTGATAGTGGTTGACAAATTAGTATTAAGGATTTTCCCATCTAAACAAGCCACTATTTTCTATATGAGATTATAAATACAGTTTCATGGTTAGCCGTTTGACCTCTAATGCACGTGGTGAGAAGCTAATTACCGAGGCATAGCTACCAATAAGGCTAGAAGCATTTTTCAGGAACAAAGTTGTACAAGAACTGAAGTCCAATGCAGACGAAGGCCAGTTATTGCAAGGATCGAAGTAGCAATTAAAGAGTTCCACATTGGATTTATATGTGTTGTGGTTGTGCCTTAGTATGCCCATTTTATAGTTGTTTTTGGATAATTCTTGCGAATATATTTGACCTGTAACACCCCCGCCCCAATCCCCCAACATTACTTTCACCTCTGTGTGGAGACAATCACCACCAAAAAAGGGAAAATGGGAAGAAGTACAGGCTCACCTTGTTGATCAACTGATAACCAGCTCTAAAAATCACTCCTTCCACTTGATTCTTCAAAAGATAATTGTAATGTTGGTAAGAACATCCTGCAGTGTATGTTGCACTCGAGAAAGAGGGTGGGTTCAGGTATTTGTTTTCTTTCCTTGGTCCTGTAGCTGTGGTAAATGATATTTGCTACCTCTACAAGAACAGAATAAGGAAAAAAAAAATAGTAATGACATATTCATTCTAGCTACACTAGAGGCATATCTAATAATAAAATCATTTGTTTTGAAATCAAGTTCTACTCTATGATATAACATATGCTCATTCGTGATGAATTTGTTGTTGAAGTGCGACCTTGGCGTGTTAAGCCATCTCTGCAACCATGTGTGGACTCCAGATACCAACTTTAATTTGTTTTAGCTTAAACAATGCACAAAACTACCTGCCAATGGGAAAAAAGTTAAAATAAATCTTGGCTAGTTTATTTTATATTGTCACATGTTCAAAAAAAATATTGTCACCGTTTCATTTTTCACCTAGTTTTTTTTATCAGTAAAGTAAAAATTTCATTAAAAACATGAAATGGAGTGTGATCTTTATTAGCTTTGATTCAGCACTAGGCTCCTGCATATTTATTTATGATTGCAAATATGAGTCTTCTTCGTTCTTTTCTAGGAGATTGGCCTGAATATATATATATATATATATATGTACACTTATATATAAGAGGGAGTTAGTAGTTGCTCCAGTAAACATGGCTCTCTTTTTGCTTTCCATTTTTGTCCTCCTTTATTCTGTTCAGCTTTTGTTTTATTGAAGAGTTTTGGATTAATTGGTAAATGCACAGATTACTCACTCTCTGTGTAGGAGAACCAGCACGTCTCCCTCTTGCTAGCCACGTCTACCTCTTCTCTCCCACTATGTCGTCTCACTCTCTTTCTCTCACTCCCTGCATTTCTCTTTCTCTCAAGCCTTAGATCTCTCTTTCTATCTCTCGACAATGACAGTGAGATCACATTATGGACAACGGTCAATGGCTCAGATTGGCTCACGATGATGATTTGAAAATTGTACTAGAGATGGGTTAAATGTAGGCGATTTGGATGACAATGGGTTTGTGATTTGTACAACGTTCTCGAAGCTGTGTTGGACCAGATCTATGCGTTTAACTATGCGTTCAACCAATTTCAAATGAGGTATCAAAAAGCCTCTGTTTTCAAGCCATTGTTCCTACATTGAAGGCCATCATCTTCAACCAAAGCTCCTGTTTGGGTATTTTTATTTATTTGTTTATTTTTGGGGGTTTCCTTTTCTATTTTAATTTGTTGTAACTTAATGTTTCTTTTTTCCTTTTGATTTCCAGGGGTCAATCTTCGAAGCTGAAACACAACTAGAATAACTAACAATCTTATTTTTTAAGAGGTAAATACATATTATCACTGATTCTTCATTCTTTGTGGAGTTTTCTTTCTCGTTCTTTCTTCTGTTATCATTTTTCTTTGCTTTTATTTCTTTGGTTTGTTATTCCTTGCTCTATTTTATTTATTTATTTTTTTTTTCAAGGGAAGTAAACTGAAGTCCCGAATTGGGCTCTTTTTTCTAGCTACCTACATTAATATTTGATATACTTTTTCATCAAAAATTGCAAAGATCATGGACTTTGTTTATCCCCAAAATCTTTCACCAAATATCCTAAAGTTTTACATCACTCATGAAGGGGTACACTCTCCATTCTTGTCGAAACGTTAGATACTTGCTTTACTTTTCTATTTTAGCATGATTCTCTAGAATTGGACCAATGTTGGTCGTTTTGTTTTTTGGTAAAACGATGGTCAGATGATTAAATTCATAGTTCAAGTCACTATTTTGTTTAAATTTAACATAATTATTTTAATTTCCTTTTAGTTTTTTAAGCAGTTAAGAGTCCAACTAAGATTCTCTTCAGTAGGGATAAGGAAATCAGTTTCCTTTTCAAACCTTCCTGGTAGAAATTGGTGTCCTCCCCCCCCCCCCCCCCCCCACCCCAACCAAAAAAAAAAAAAAATTATTGTCCACTTACTTTTTCTTATTTTTACTTGATTTTCGGTTTTGCTAATATTTATAGATAAATGTTCTTTGTGTGCATATATTGTGCTCTTTTGGCGTCTTTGGGTATGAATTTTTGATCCATGCAGCTTTGTAAATGAGCTTTGATTTTCTTTGAAGTTACATGTTTTATTTATGGCCCAAACTAAAAAGTTTATTTAGCTATGTGAGGAAAAAGTGTTTTCAAAGTGCATAGATATGTGGTTATTCTTTTTCTTATCCATGTGTATTCTTTTTCTCAAACAATATTTTACAATTTTTGTTTCCATTTCACTCCCTCTTTTCTTTTTTGGAGGGTGTGTTGGGGTTGATGGAATCGTCCATTGAGCGTAATATTTATATACATGCATGGAGTAGTTCAGAGCCACCATAGATTGTTTTGCTAGTTTATATATTTCCCTTTTATTTGTATTGTGCTTTTTATAAGGGCTTTGACATTCCCAATCTTTTCAAATATGACATATTTCGATTTATAGCTTTGACAAGGGTTTCTCATACATATTATTTTATACACTTTCAAAAAAAAAATTTGTTTTGAAAATTTGTCTTCCTATTAACTCTTCAATTTTGAATACTACTTTTATTTGTCTGTCCACATGCTGGTTAATAATAAAAAACATATTATTTATTCAGTCTCACCAAAGTGTATATACATTTTTGTTCTTCACATTTATTTAGTCTAAAAAATGCTTAAACCTTGGATCTTGCTATCAGTAAAGATGTAGAAGATTTCTTGTGACCTTAAATTTCTTTCTCCTGGCAATGCTATCTGACACATTTGTACCTATGTTGTTGCAATCAGATGCACCTTCCTCTAAACAGTTTATCCATTCATTGTTGCAGGCCAATAATGTTGCAACTTTGTCATTTCTTTTGCATGAGATAAGTTGCAACTGAAGTTGATTTGTTCACACCGAATGTGCACTTGGATTTTAGATTTGGTTTTCACAATTGGCTAAATCATTGAATGACACAAGTTTTAAATTTGGTACAACAGTTGGAAGGACAAGGCATAAATTTTGATGTACTATTTGAAATCTATTGGTGTTCAAAAACAAAACCAAGATAATTTCATGATGTATCATGATGAAATATTTTCAGATAGTAAAATACTAGGGCTTACTCAAAGAGTATACATGAATGAACAAACAAAAAACCTCAACCACAAATTATACAACAAAAGGTTACAAGCAATCAAAAAAATACATATATATTTCAGCCATAGAAAATATTGTTTCACATTCTTTTCCTAATTCAATTATTGATCCTTAATAGTTGTACTCATCTACAGGTAGTTATGAAGGGCGCATACTCAGTATCAAAATGAGAGAATGGAATTAAAACAAACTATGTGGGATACCAGGCTTGGGGATTTCAGATTTTCTAGAAAATTAACTCCAAGATATATTTCTTCATCCACTACTAATAATTCTCTCTTTAATTCATAACATATTAGTCCTTGTCGTACTGACATTACATTACTTGTTTCTAAACCTCTTGACTCTAGGTGTTACTTTTTGCATCAAAGATGCAAGGTTAGGTTTCACATTTAAATATCTAAAACTTTTGATATAGATATGAATATGATAGCAATGGAGGGGATGAGTAGAAAACTACTTATCTAGCAGCTACCTCACGCAGATTAGTCTGTTTACAGAGAGACGGAAATGCCCGAATCTTTTGGGATAGCATTTGGTCTTAGGATTTACTCACCTTGCACTATTTTCTTTTTTTTTTCCGTAATTTTTTGTTTTTTGAATTTTCCCCTTTTCCTTAATAGTGAATCATGTTTTTTTTACGAACTATAATAGAATAACCAATTTTGCCAAAGTACATTTGATTTGATCAAAGGTAAGAGTGGCCTTTTGGGTTAAGGTTAATTTGGAGATCATGAACAACTTGTTTTGTGATGCTGCTCTGTTTTTGGGGTGTAGTTGAGAAGTTGTGTTGTTGTTTTTTTTATTTATTTATAATTTAATTTAATTTATTTTGTTTTATGCTGTTGGACTTTAGTGCTCCACACACTGTTGTGAAAAGCGCGCCTAGGCGCAAGGCACAGCGAGGCGCAAGGTGTGCGCTTGAATAGGACCCAGGTGAGGCGCATTGATGAAGTCGCGCGCCTTGGACGAGACTTGAACCAAGCAAGAGAGGCACAAGGCTCGCGCTTAGGCGGGCTTTATTCTTTAATTCCTTATTCTGATCTAACGGCTCTGATGCGTTGTTCGAATGGCTCCAACCACATAGGATTACAACTCATATACAATACAATACAACCCAAATAAGACTCAAATGAAATCCCTAATCTGTGTTGTCTCTTTGTCTCTCGACTTTGACTTCAACTGGGCTGCTAGACTTCAACTTCGACATTTCAGTTCAGTGCTTTGACTTCTTCTTCTTCTTCGCTGCTTGAGTCGAGTCTCTCTCTCTTTCTCTCAAGTTGAGTTGAGTCCCTCTCTCTCTCTCTAGTTAAGTCGAGTCTCTCTGTCTCATTTTGTTTTCTGCATCGTCTCTCTCTCTCTCTCTCTCTCTCGCGTTGGTTCTTTCTCTATTTTTATATCAATCCACTCTGACTGTAATGCATATATATATATATATATCTCTGTTTCTGTATACAAACAAATATCTCTCTATTTGTACTTATCTATCTAGATTCTAGACTTTCAAAGGTAATATTAATATATTATTATTATTAATATTATAACTTAGTTTCTTCTTTTTTAATTTATTATTATTATTAATTTTTTTTTGATGGACTTTAATTTGTTATTATTATTGTTAATATTCTATTCTTCTTATTTTTTTTGTACTCTTTTTGTGCTATATTTAATTAATTTTGTATTTTATAAAAATAAAAAAATTCAAAACTCAAAAGGCTTACGCGTCAACGCCTCGCCTTGCACTTTCGCCTTTAAAAACACTTATTAGTATTTGTTATATATTTATGTTTTGGATGTTTGGTGTTTATTGTTTGTTTGTTTGTTTGTTTGTTTTTTTTTTTTGTTAAATGTGGATTAATTTATCTTTGAAAATTGACATGCTATGTAATATGCACTTTTATGGCTTTGAGAATTGTTCTATAATTTGCCTCAGTTATTTATTTGTTTATTTTTTTTAAAATTGTCTTAGTACTAACATGCTATGAATCATTAGTCTATATTAATTTATCTATTTTTTACTAAGACTGTGCGCCTTACTTCAATAAAGCCCGCGCCTTGGCTTGCGCCTTGCGCCTAGGCCCCAAGAGACCTTCGGTGCCTCGGTGTGCCTTGAGCCTTTAAAAACATTGGCTCCACATATATTGGTTGCTATGTGCGCACTTCAAGTGGGATGACTTTCTGATGGAAAATGTTTTCTCATGCATAGACGAACAGATGGTCGCTTGATTGAAGAGTTTGATGCTAGATGATGTTGCAGCTTTCGGATTTATCAATTTGAGGAATGTTAAAATGGAGATTTAATTTTTTAGGCTGGGGTTCACTTTGTTTTCTTGTAATGTTTATGCTGTTGTTTGTCAGTTGGTCTGGGCCAATCATGTTTTCTCCCTTTTGGGCTTAATGCTTACTGGAAGTGTTCTTTTTACCTTTGTTTTGTAAAATGTTATTATCTTACTGCTGAAAAAAATAAAAATAAAATCATGATAATGAACTACTTACAATCGCCATGGCTAATTCTAATTTCAAGCTCAAATAATTGGTTGAAATTCATCTACGACTTGATGATTATGCACTGACTTGGACCATGGGCACAGGTCATCATGCAATGCGTGACTTCCCGTAACTAGTATATATAAACCGATGTTGATAACAGCTTTATGGCAACATCCTTCAACTACTTTGTCTTGTAAAGAAATAGGAGAAAAAGGTTGGATACTAAACTAATTGACCATCAATTAGAGGGTATGTGGAGGTATCCTATCCTTTTCATCACACATCATATGAAGTGAGCTTTGAAGGGTCTATGAAATATACTCGGCGACAAACTCAACATGAAATTGAATTCCTAACCAGACCAAACTTAGACCTTTTGCATTTGCTTTGATTCTATATGTTACTATTTTCCTTAGCATAAAAAAGATGTCCTTGGTATTCTTAAAAGTCTTTGTACAATTGAGGTTTTTAACTAATCTGCTTACTGGTATAGCATTACATGTTTCTCTTTGAATATTGCTATAGCAAATTATGATCTCAAATGCTTGCTGGAGATCTTTCTCTCTTATTTTTTTATGAGTAAGAGTTACTGAGTATTATGTAAGCATTTTCTTTTATGAATTTATTGTCAGTTTAATAATTAAATTGGTGATGGAAGCTTTTTATGTCCTTTGTGGGGTTGATGGAAGCAAGTTATCTACCCTACTTATACTATGTTTGGATAATAGATTTAAACAATGATTTGGAAAAGTAAAGAGAATGTGAGGTTGGAAAATTGTGGATGAAATATAAATTAAAATTTTCTTTCATTTCTCATCTCCTTTTCAAATCTCAACTTAAATTTATGATCCAAACACAATACTTGAAAAGGTTAGGCTATAATACTTGTTATACATACCACATGTAGATTATAATCAATTTTGGTATTGGTTTTAAACTATTGCAGTGATAGGTTATGGGGTATTATGGTGGTGGAGCAAGCAAATTATTGAAATAAAATTGGTTTGGACTTGTTATGGTGTTTGATTATATTTTAAAGTAATGTTAGTTGTAATTTAGTAAAATCTATAATTTTTAATTTTGTCAATTTAAACTTTAAAATTTTTATTTGTTTTGAATTTAAATCATTTGAAGAATGTTCATTTATGCAATTTATCAGTTCTGGCTCTTTATATATCTGGGCTAAATAATTCCATTTGCAGATCCGAAGTCATGCCCAAAAATACTTTTGAAGGTCCAAAAAAATGGGACTATAGCACATGTGCCACCACCTTGACATAAGCACAAAGCTGCTCATCCTTACCAGCAAAAGGCACCAAAAAATGGTTTGTCCCATGATGACGATGAAAGTAGATATGGCAGAGGATTTTATTTGAATTTTTGTCATTCTGACATGCTATTTCTTTTAAAAATTGGCAGTTTTAGCACCATTCCAAGCTTTCATGGCTTATCCTTCTTCGTTGAATTCTCTTGCACCTGGATATGCTCCATGGGACGACACTTCCATGCTCATACACTCTCAATCAGGTGGAATCATGCTATCCCAGGATGAATACAGTCTTCATGGAGTTGAAGGCATGCATAAGTTTTTTTTATTTGTGTTATTTCTCCCTTGTTCATAGATATATGTATATTTTTTATTTGAGAGAACTTTCTTGTACTTATTATGGCATAAAATGTTACTGCTTCAGCTGATATTGGATCAAAGGGGGTAGCAAGGATTATTAACAGTGGCATTGATGGCATCGGAAGCTTGTGTAGAACAATATCAAGTTCTGAATTATCGAAGCAAGGGAAACCAGGTTTAATAATTTCTCCCTTGTTCTGAACAATATCAAGTTTTTAATAATTTTTTTTTGAATGTTAACTAAACACACAGGAGCATCTTTCAATGTGGCAGCTGTTGTTTATTTGTGAAGTTAGAGATTCAAGATGTTTCTTGGTTTATTACTTTTAAGTCATCTATTGAAACCCAAAACCATCAAATCCAAAATTGTACCATTTGGAGAAGTTCACGGAAATGCCATAAGTGTCTATATGGATTATTTCATAAGGGAAAGAACAAGATGGGTGTGGGTTTGGTAAGTGCACTCGGTAATGGATTTGGCTTTGGAAAGGGTTTGTGATGCTGTGTAATTTTTAGAGAGAGAGTTTGTAGTGATGCTGGCATTTATAAGAAAATTGGAGGGAAAAAAAAGGGGCAGTATAGACATTTTGTAAAATTTCTTTAAAAGAGTTTAGCTTTTCATTTTACCTTAGACCATAAGGAGGTTAACTGTATATTTTTAAACTTCAAGGATCTAATGTGTTTTTTGGATAAACTACAAGGAGGTAAAATGTAATTAACCCAAAAAAGGAAAGGAAAAAAAAAAAAAAAAGAGCAAAAATGTGGTAGTTTTTTTTTTTTTTTTGGTCTTCAATTAACTTTTTTTAGAAATATTTTACTTTTAGGTGCATCTAGATTAAGCATATCTATTAAGTTACAAGAATTGATGAAAATATTTTAAATATTATAAAAGACAAAAAGACAAAAAGCAAAAAACTCAAAAAATAGTTTTTTAATTTAAAAACCAAACGGGCAAATGATTCTTAGCAATGGCAGGTACGGCATGCACTCTCTATTGCTCGCATTTGCACAATGGCCCCTTTGATCTCTAACATGAAACCTTAAGCTTCTTGTCTATGGATGATTTTCCTTGTATTTGTTAGTTACATGATGAAGTGATTTGACGTCGGTTGGGTCAATGTGGATTTTATTAATGTCATTCAATTGGAAGGATATTGCTTTGCAACTGAACATCTTTGTCTTTTTGAGTTCTGTCTTGAAGCTTATTCTGCCGGAAAAGTAATTGTGTCGTCCGAGGCTTCTGGCCCAGGCGGTTTTGCCTGTTCTTGAGCGTCCTTACGTACAGGCTTTGTTGCTGATGAGGAACCTCACCATCAACTTGTCTAGCCTTGATTTTGAGCCAATTGTAAGTATTCTTCTGCTTCAATGATATGGTGAAATGCTTCACGTGACAACTCTTGCAATACTGTTAATGTTTAATATTTTGCTTATCACTCTTCTAAGAAGTTCTAGCTTACTGTGACCGTGTATTTCTTAAATAAAGTTATTTTCATTGACTGTTGTAGAGAGAGGTCCTGTCGTCATATGATGTCAATTCCAAAACTGTAGGAATTGCTACAGGAAATGTCGTGAAGAACCAAGAAAAATGAGCTTTTGTGTTGTGTGTTGAGCACTACTTATAAGCTGCCATGTAGTATGTATCTTTCTTTAATCCCCTCAACAAGTAAGATCTCCAATTTGTGGTTACTGGGTTGACATCTAACTTGAATATCTGTGTTTCTTCATCAGCATTATAGATGAGAAGTCTGACAGTGCTCTCGCAGCATGCTCTGAAATTCACTAGTTCAAGGATATATAAATGCCGCTACAGCTATAGAATAGGAGAGCATTGCCCGATGAAAGGATAACATCCTCTGATTTTCATGCCTTAAATGATATAAATATCCAAAGGCTGAATGGCAATGTTTTGTACCTGTTTTACTGATCTGGGTCTGTTAGCAGATTGCAAGTATGTCTCGTAGTTTCTGTCAGTGGCAATTTTAGCTTTCTTGAAAATATAATGTCAGTCTCAGTTTTGTGTAGTATAATTTGCCAAGGCAATGTAGCTTTAAGAATTGGGGTTGTAATAATGATGGTTATGCTTTCTTGATCTTTAAGAGCATGGTTTTGTTGTTGTTGTTGTTATATGTGAGAGCCACCTTCAACTTCTTGATTTTCATGCTGGTTATACTGCATCATAAAAGGCAAATTAATGATGACTTTCTATTGTGTGATTGGATCCCGAAAAATCTTCCTTCAACCCAAATTAGACTTCAGGAAATCCCCGTTTTATTGCAAAGTATGTTGATCGCTTCTACTGGAAATCTAAATTTGATAAAATTGTGCTGATTTATTAGTGTTTGTTGATAGTATAAGTGAGGTTGTGCAGTGTACAGTAGGGGAAATTTCTCCAGTTGTGATGTTTGTACTTTGTGTAGTATGTAATTCATTTTTGTATTTCTAGTTGACTGATATTCCTGAGAAGTAACAAGATAATGGCCATAGAATTGCGGATGAAGTTTGGGATTTTGTGATTGTTAATTTTTCTTTCCCCCTCTCGAAAGGAGAGATAGAATTGCATGGTGGCCAAAGTCATGCAAGTCTCCAGCAAGGGATTAAATTCTTTACTAATCCCCCATAAATCATGAATTTGCTGTTAGGAACTAAACTGGATGTCCAGTCCGGGTTTCAAATGTGTGCCACTTTGATATTTTTATTCAATGTTTTAGAATTTATCCACCTACTTATAAACTCAATTTGATCCATTATTTAATGGGTTAATAGGTAAGTAAAATTTAAATCATTAATTTACAAAGGGTGCTACCATTAGCACCTCATTTTTTTCCTTTTAGACCCCAATTTCTTTCATTTTTTTATTACAATTTTAACTCAATACAAAATTTCAATTTTATTCCTATCATCTCTAACCTTGAAAAAACATATCCAGATCCTAATCCTAACCCTAACCCTAATCCTAACCCTACTCTCACCCCCATTGTACCAAACGAGTCACTACCAACTCCGATACACTTTCCCTCACCATTTACAACATCGGCGATCCATCTCTACCTTCGTCCCACTTTCATGGCCCAATAACAGCGACGACTTTCCATTCCAGTTGCCTCTTCTCTGTCTTAGCCACCACTTTGATTTTTTCTTTAATATTCTTTTTGAATTATTTATAGATATTGTATATAAGCATATAAAATTTAAATTAAATACAAATGTTTTGTAATAAATAATTTCATGTTAAATAAAAATTAAATATAAATTAATATTAAGATATCAATAAGATAGACAAAAATTAAAAAATACAAAAAAATTTAATTTGATCCATGTGATGTACATAATTAAGCACATTCTGTCTTTTTTATTTAATAGTGTATGTGTGTGTATGAAGATACGGTGTAAATAAAATAAGGGAACAAAAAGGAGAAAATAAAAAAAAATAGAGGCGCAAAAAAAAAGGAGAAAATAAAAAGGAAAGAGCGAGGAAGGTATGCAAGAGAGAGAGAATGCATGAGTGAACAAAAACGGAGGAATATAAGGTGGGTGGATGGAAATTAAGAAATCTTGACCCTAAGAAGAATTTGGGAATTAATCTCTGCCATTGATACAAAATGTATCTCTTAGACATTTTAACACATTTTCAAAAATAGTCTTGCTTTATTATATAGATTTATTTGTATGTCGAGCTAATTTTTTTTTAAATATCATAATAATTAAATTTTAATTTTATATATATAAAAAATAAGTATTACTCAAATATAATCCATATAAAATTGGTTATTATAATTAAAATTGAATTTGTGTAGAAATAGAAAAGACATGCTAATGTCACTTTTTTTTTTTTATAACAAAAAAAAAAAAAGTCTTTAGAATGTAAAAGATAAGCCTTAGAAATGTGTCACATAAGAAAAGAAAAGAAAATAAAATAAAAAAACACTACTTTTATTTTATATATATATATATATATACATGATATTGTCTAGTTTAATTTTTGGAATATGTTTTTTTGAAATATTTTTATAAAAATTTAAAATTTAAAATTTAAAACACAGTCGTAAATTTCATATGATATTATATTTCTTAAGGTAGAAATAATTTTAAATTTTTTTAAAAAATAATATTTATTTTTGAGTGAAACACTAATAAATTTCAAAATATGATCTTATAAATTATTTAGTCCTCTTTTTTTTTCTTCTCATTAACCCAAAGGCCCCATCAAAATGAAAATTACATAAAAAAATTAGTTACTTACACGTTTGGGTAAACGTGTTTAATTTTTTAGGGATAAAAATAAGTTTATCTAAATGTGAAATTACACATTTGTGCAATAGGCACTATAGAGGTTTTGGATTTTCTCTCATTCTAGAACAAATTTCACATTACGAATAAGAACGTAACACTTCAATGTAATATTCCAATAACGTAACACTTTAATGTAACACACTAAAAAATTCTTTGGTGTACTTTTCTGAAATGTAACAATATAACACTCCAAACTTTTCTCAGATGTAACCTAGTATACTTTTCACAAACGTAACACTCTCATCAATGTTATCTCACATGGAACACTCCAATATAACACACATCAAAAACACTAAAAAACTACTTAATGTACTTTTTCCAAACGTAACACTCATAATTTGAAATTATACATTTATCCAAAACTTATTAAGAAATTTTTTTTACTCATTTTGGAATTGTTTGAAAAATCCCAAACCCTTTTAGAATAGTTTGAAGAATCTCACATCTTTTTTTTTTAGAATGTTACATTGGAGTATTACATTTGAAGAAAATACAGTACTTCCTCCATCCCAAAATAATGGTCCCTTTTGGGGAATCCAACTTTTTTTGGTAGTACAATTATTGCACTTTAAAAAAGTTAATTTTCCAAAATTACCCTTTGATAGTACGTTTTTTTGGGAATATCAATGTCATAATTGTACTTTTTATATTGTTTATGAATTTAAAAAAAGGGCAAAATAGGAAATTTATATTATTTTTGTACTTGATTTTGGGAGAGGGACTAATATTTTGGGATAATGAAAAATAGAATAAGGGACTAATTTTGTGTGTATGTTATATTGGAGTGTTACTGTAACGCCCTAAAAATAACTACATTAAACCCATCAAATAAATATGCATTGATATATAAAAGTCCCACAACCTTACATTCATCAGAGTTTTATTACAAAAGTATTACATGTTAACAACAAAAGCAAAATGCCCTACGGGCTTACAGCTTTCCAAGTTAACACTTGGTTACAACAAAAGAGTACTAACTCATTTACATATTTAGCCCTTGGCTTGAATTTATATGTAATACATCAAAAATAAAACGACAAAAGTATGTCCGCCTCTAGCCTCCTAAGCTATGTCCTTGGAGGTGGCATGCTACCTGTACCTGAAAATGATATTCCCATATAGGGTGAGCCACAGCCCAGTAGAAATACACTAAACCAACCATGAACAATGACTAAAAGATTAGCAATTGATAGATGGCCAACACTGATACATTCACATAAATCACATATTTATGTCATACGACTTATCAGTCCAAGTTACTTTTCATTTTCCCTTTTTCAACAGATAAGCATATTAGCTCTATCATCATCTCAACAGATATGTATAAAAACTATATCCCACATTCACAGATAAGCATATAAGCTATATCCACATTCTCAACAGATATGTATAACAACAATATCCCACATTCACAGATAAGCATATAAGCTATATCCACACTTCACAAAGATAAGCATAAGAGCTCTATCTTCACTTCTCTAGACAAGCATATGAGCTGTATCTACGGAGTTCATCCCCTATCTCCTCCCAACACTATCCGGTTTAGAGGTACATCCCCCATCTTCCCCTAAACCGCGGAGTACATCCCCCATCTCCTCCTCTACACATAGCGTATACAAACACATTGGTTCTATATACAATCACCCAATACATACAGTTAATGTATTCTATCAACCGTCAAATTCCATGACACATTCTATTGATTAGTTTTCGTTTGCCTAATCATCATGCATTGTCTACAACAATCACGACAATCCTCCACCAATAGCCCAAAGCAATTATTTCTAAACAGAAAATAAATGCACAAATGGATATTCAATCAACATTTCAATTCGGTGTGTGATAAACAAACCAACTACACCCTTTAACCCCATGCACTCCCAATCTCAACAATTCCATTTCATTTCCTCATTTCTCACAATTAATCATCCCAATTAATCAAATAATGTAATTAGGTCATTTTCCGTAATTACCATTTCAACCCTTAGGTCCCATTTTCATCAATGATTCAACATTTATTCCATTTCTCTATACCAAACATACATCTAGGTTTATTATAAATAAAATCCCAACTTTTGTAAAATAACACAAAAGCCCCAAACTTTCACAAAATTACCAAACCAACCCCAACATCTCCAAATACCAAAATTTAAAGACAAAATCCATAGAGAGGAGTAGGATATCCCTACCTCAAATTCGGAGCTCCAAGGGAGAAGATGACAAAATCCAACGTGCTCCAAATCTCAAAATTTTCAGATTAAAATGTAGCCCTCGACGATCAACAACTTTTTTGTAAAGGCCAAAGATGAGCAAATCACTCCTACTAGATCAAAACCTAGAGAGAAGGTAGAGTTCTAGAGTGAGAGGCTCAACAATGGTGTTTTTGGAAAAGTAGGAGAGAGAAGAGAAAGTGAAAAAGTGATTTGAAAAGTCAAAACACGGAACTTAAACCCAGTCGACCTGCTCGAGCGTCAAACACTCCGCTCGAGCGTCACTCACAGACTCCCGCTCGAGCGTCAACAATCCGCTCGAGCGGCGGATACACACTCCCAGAACTTTTACAGAACCAGGTCTCCGCTCAAGCTTCCAACTCCCCGCTCGAGCGGCACTCACACAACCCCGCTCGAGCGGCCAATACCACGCTCGAGCGTCCAACACTGCACAGGAAATACTGGATGGGTGCAATTCCCGCTCGAGCGCCAAAACCCCCGCTCGAGCGGACAGGTCAAAATCTGGGCAACTAGTTTTGGTTTCTAAACTCAACCAACCTGTAACAAACCTGCCCAACACATCCTATAACTCAAATACGAAGTAAAAGGATGTAAACAAGATAATAATCAACTACCAACATCCACAGACACATGTCCGGATCACTGTACAACAAGGGTAAACCCGGGATCGCTATAACCTCCCCCCCTTAAAGAATTTCGTCCCCGAAATTAAGCACAAGTTTTCAAAAATAAGTTTTCCTCCATTTTAAACAATGTTACATTTTAACATTCAACAATTCGACCCATTACCGGTCACCCCCTCCCTTTAACAAGAGGCACTTCACAATATGTAAACGACATATGTACTTTCAACATGCATCAACATTATGCATTTCCTTTCCAATTTCAACAATATATTCAACATATATAATGTTACATTCAACTTCCATATGAGGCAAGTTCCAAAACATACTTTCAATAAACCAAACATTTTCAATGTTTCACAACTTAAGACATATATAAAAGCTCTTAAGTTCAATAATAGTTCAAAATCTAAATACAAGATTACATATCAACAAACAAGTCCGGATATTTTTCGCGGACTTCCAACTCACGTTCCTAAGTGGCTTCCTCCACTCCGTGATGTTTCCACAAGACTTTCACCAAAGGAATGGTCTTGCCACGCAGGACCTGATCCCGCCTATCCAAGACCCGAACCGGTCTCTCCTCATACGAGGCATCCTCATCTACCTCTAAATCGGTCCAATCCAACACATACGATGGATCCGGCTCATACTTCCGAAGCATAGTCACATGAAACACGTCATGCACTCCGGACAACTGCGACGGTAAGGCTAACCGATAAGCAACCTCGCCAATCCTCTCAAGGATCTCAAAAGGACCAATAAACCAAGGGGATAACTTCCCACTCTTCCCAAACCTCATCAAACCTCGCCTAGGTGATATCTTCAGAAAGACATGATCACCTACCTCAAACGCCAAAGGCCTCCTCCTACGGTCGACATAAGATTTCTGACGACTCTGGGCTGTAACAAGCCTCCTACGGATAAGCTCAACTTTCTCCGTCGTCTCCCTAACCAACTCCGGACCCAACAAAGGTGCATCACCCACCTCGGCCCAACATACTGGAGACCTACACGGTCGGCCATACAAGGCCTCAAATGGTGCCATACCGATGCTAGACTGAAAACTGTTGTTGTAGGCAAACTCTATCAAGGGTAAGTGCCTCTCCCACGTCCCACTGAAGTCTAGGACACAACCCCGAAGCATATCCTCGAGGATTTGAATAGTACGCTCGGACTTCCCATCACTCTAAGGATGATAAGCCGTACTAAAGGTCAACTTAGTGCCCAAGGCACTCTGCAAACTCTGCCACAACCTGGCGGTAAAACGAGGATCTCTATCTGAGACGATCGTCACTGGGACCCCGTGCAATCTCACTATGTCCCGAATATACAAGTCGGCTAGATGATCTACCGAATCTCTCACGCGTATAGGAATGAAGTGCGCCGACTTAGTCAACCGGTCTACAACCACCCAAATAGCATCACTACCCCGCTGAGTCCTCGGAAGACCTACAACGAAGTCCATAGTGACATGCTCCCACTTCCACTCCGCAATAGGCAAGGATTGCAACAAACCCGCTGGCCTCTGATGCTCGGCCTTCACTTGCTGGCAAGTAAGGCACTTCGATACGAAAACAGCCACATCCCTCTTCATACCCCGCCACCAAAACTGGCGACCCAAATCCTGATACATCTTAGTACCTCCTAGATGCACCGAAAGGCGCGAATGATGGAACTCTCGGAGTACTTCCTCTCGGCAAGACTCCGGCACAAACAAACGGTCTCAGTATCTCACACTCAGGTCGGGATACACCGTCAAACCCTTTTCAACCTTCCCAATGGAGATCTTTTCTCGGAGGGATTCTACCTCAAGGTCACCTCTCTGTGCCTCTAACACTCGTGTCACAAGTGTAGGCTGCGCAACAACAGAAAACAAGGCCGTAGCCTCAACGGATTCACTCAGAAGTAAATCAAACTCCCCAAGTGCTCCCAACATCTCCCATTCTCGGATGGCTATACTAGCTACATCACTAATGGATTTCCTACTAAGGGCATCGGCCACAACATTGGCCTTTCCCGGATGATAATGCAGCTCAAAATCATAATCCTTAATGAACTCCATCCACCTTCTCTGCCTCAAATTCAAGTCTCTCTGTGTAAACAAATACTTCAAACTCTTGTGGTCCGAGAACACCTCGAACTTCTCACCATAAAGGTAGTGCCTCCAAATTTTCAAGTCAAAGATCATAGCCGCTAACTCTAGGTTGTGTGTAGGGTAATTCTTCTCGTGTATTTTCAACTGACGTGAGCCATAAGCTACCACGCTCCCCTCTTGCATCAACACACAACCCAAACCCTCTCGTGAGGCATCACAATAAACCGCATAACCCAACCCTCTCTCCGGAATAATCAACACCGGAGCGGTGGTCAATCTAACTTTTAGCTCTTGGAACGACTTTTCACAAGTCTCACTCCACACAAACTTGACTCCCTTCCGAGTCAGTCTAGTCAATGGTGACGCTAACCTGGAGAAATCTTTCACAAACCGGCGGTAATACCCAGCTAATCCCAGAAAACTGCGGATCTCAAACACACTCTTAGGCTGTGCTCAATCTTGCACTGCCTCTACCTTGGATGCATCAACAGACAACCCTTCCCCGAATACCACGTGGCCTAAGAATTTGACTTCCCTCAGCCAGAACTCACACTTCCCAAACTTGGCATACAGTCTATGGGCTCTAAGCAACTCAAGCACCACTCTCAAGTGTTCCTCGTGCTCCTCCTCAAAAGGCGAATAAACAAGAATGTCGTCCACGAAAACGACTACAAATCGATCCAAGAATTCCCGGAAGATCCGGTTCATCAAGTCCATAAAGACTGCCGGTGCATTGGTAAGCCCAAATGGCATCACCAGAAACTCATAATGGCCATACCGCGTACGGAATGCCGTCTTCGGAATATCCTCTTCCCTGACCCTCAACTAGTGGTAACCCGATCTCAAGTCTATCTTAGAGAAACAACGGGAACCCTTCAACTGGTCAAACAAATCATCTATACGGGGCATAGGGTACTTATTCTTAACCGTAGCCCGATTCAACTTCCGGTAGTCTATACACAATCTCAAGGCACCATCTTTCTTTTTAGCAAAGAGGGCCAGTGCTCCCCACGGTGAAACACTAGGGCGAACAAAACCCTTATATAGCAATTCCTGGAGCTAAACATTCAACTCAACCAACTCTGCTGGAGCAAAACGGTAAGGTGCCATAGAAATCGGCGCCGTGCCGGGCACTAGATCAATAGAGAACTCTATCTCTCGGTGAGGTGGCAAACTAACAAGATCTTCGGGAAAGACATCTGAATACTCACAAACCACCTTCGGCAATACAATCTGGGTCTTATCACACTCACCACTCTCAAAGCTAGTAAGTAGACCACTAAGCTCACTTCGCCCTCGCGAATCATACCCCGGTGGCAAAACACAACCAACCCGGTCTCCCAAGAAATGGAACCACTCCCCGCTCAAGGTACATAACGTGACCCTCTAGCGGTAGCAATCGATAACAACCCGGTATGACGATAGCCAGTCCATACCCAAAATAACATCAAAACCCTTCATGGGCATGACAACAAACGGAAAAGGAAGCCTATGGTCGGCGACCTCTATATCACAACCTCCAACACCTTGTTCCAAGATCAACTCACCACCAAGAGGTGACACTACACAAATAGGAGATGCTAACTGTGCTAACTCCAATTCCAAAACAGATGCAAATGCAGCAAATACAAAAGAATGAGATGCACCCATGTCAATCAACACACTAGCAACCGAGTTGCAAAACAGAAAAGTACCTCTCACTACCGATGGAGCCGGTACTAAATCCTGTGCGGTAACAGCATATACGCGCCCCGTAGGCCCTTGGTCTACCTGCTCACCTCTAGGAGCATACGACTGTTGCACTGACTGGGACGACGAAGCCCCCGGATTGGCCCTCGAGGCCTGCACAGACTGAGCTGGCTGAAAACTCTGCGTCTGCTTGGAACCCGACGCTCCCGAAGTGGCACTCAACTGCGGGCAAAATCTCTTCAGGTGCCCAGGCTGTCCACACTGATAACAAGACAAGGGCTGCCCCCTGCCCAAACTCTGACTTTGCGGTCTAGCTGAAGAAGAAGCAGCTCTCTAACCTCCACCCTTCTGCGGGCAAACAGCAACCTTGTGACCCAGCTGGCCACACTTGTAACAAGCAAACTCCCCCTGGTTGCCTCTCCCCAAGCCTGCACTTGGCACGAGAAAGGTCGATCTAGAAACTGCTCCCTGAGACTGCTGAGGGTTATAACCCCTCTGCCTCCTGCCATCACCCTGGCCATCTTGGCTCCTCTTGGAGCACCTCTGCTCTTCCTCCTCTTCCTGCATCATAATTTCCATATGAGCAGCGGCATCTACCAGGTCTCTATACTCTCGGATGTAAGACCCACCAACTCTCAACTTGAGGCCCCGCCTCAACTTCCGCTCAAACTCATAGCAACGGCGTTCCTCAGACGCCACCAGTTCAGGTGCAAACCTGGACAGACTGGTAAAAGTAGCCTCAAACTCGGCCACTGACAAGCCCTGCTGTTTAAGCTGGCTAAATTGATCCCTCAGCTTCTCCCTAGCTGCTGCAGACAAAAACCTCTCCTGAAAAGCATTCACAAACGCCTCCCATGTACCACCAACACGAGCCTTCTCGTACTTCCACCATTGACCCGCATCTCCCTTCAGCTGGAAGGATGCCAAGGTCACTTTCAGTGCTCCGTCCTCGATGCCAAGCATCTCGAACGTCTTACTCATTTGCTCTAGCCACTCATCAGCCTTCAGTAGCTCCTTCGGATCCCCGATAAACTCATCCGGATTAGACCGGAAAAACTCCCTCTTCAAGAAAGAAGGCCCTGCCTCAGCTGCCTGATTCCCAGCTCTAAGAATACCCAAAGCTCCTGCTATCTCTCTGGCTAAGGCACCCATGGCCTGCTGACCCACTGGCTCGGCCACATTGGCCTGACCAACTCCCTCCTGCACTGCCGGAACCTCCTCCGGTAACGGTACCTCCTGCCTCGCAGGCCTACCACGCCTAGTGCCTCTTCCTCGTCCTGGCATCCTAATAAAGGTAATACAGAACGTTAGCACATTCATAAATGTGCCGAAACTAAACACTCACGTTCTAATGCATGGACAACTGTAATTCACTCCACGTAAGCACATAAACACATAAGCACTTACGAATTTCATTTCCGGATAATGATAGTCCCGAGGCGTTACTAGAGTTCCGGTTAGAAATAGCATTGATCAAGTGCTTTTGCAACAAGACTCCCAGAAACCCAAGGATCCAATCAACATCCTAGAAATTAAATCCCATACCCACATAGTCACACAAGCATGTTATCAATTAAGCACATAGCATATGACACTACATCTAAGTCTCTATCAAGCGAGACAAACCCATTGTGATCCTAATCACTTCCCACGTACCCAAAGTATTCGAACCCGGTACGCTCTGATACCAAGTTGTAACACCCTCAAAATAACTACATTAAACCCATCAAATAAATATGCATTGATATATAAAAGTCCCACAACCTTACATTCATCAGAGTTTCATTACAAAAGTATTACATGTTAACAACAAAAGCAAAATGCCCTACGGGCTTACAGCTTTCCAAGTTAACACTTGGTTACAACAAAAGAGTACTAACTCATTTACATATTTAGCCCTTGGCTTGAATTTACATGTAATACATCAAAAATAAAACGACAAAAGTATGTCCGCCTCTAGCCTCCCAAGCTATGTCCTTGGAGGTGGCATGCTACCTGTACCTGAAAATGATATTCCCATATAGGGTGAGCCACAGACCAGTAGAAATACACTAAACCAACCATGAACAATGACTAAAAGATTAGCAATTGATAGATGGCCAACACTGATACATTCACATAAATCACATATTTATGTCATACGACTTATCAGTCCAAGTTACTTTTCATTTTCCCTTTTTCAACAGATAAGCATATTAGCTCTATCATCATCTCAACAGATATGTATAAAAACTATATCCCACATTCACAGATAAGCATATAAGCTATATCCATATTCTCAACAGATATGTATAACAACAATATCCCACATTCACAGATAAGCATATAAGCTATATTCACACTTCACAAAGATAAGCATAAGAGCTCTATCTTCACTTCTTTAGACAAGCATATGAGCTGTATCTACGGAGTTCATCCCCTATCTCCTTCCAACACTATCCGGTTTAGAGGTACATCCCTCATCTTCCCCTAAACTGCGGAGTACATCCCCCATCTCCTCCTCTACACATAACGTATACAAACACATTGGTTCTATATACAATCACCCAATACATACAGTTAATGTATTCTATCAACCGTCAAATTCCATGACACATTCTATTGATTAGTTTTCGTTTGCCTAATCATCATGCATTGTCTACAACAATCACGACTATCCTCCACCGATAGCCCAAAGCAATTATTTCTAAACAGAAAATAAATGCACAAATGGATATTCAATCAACATTTCAATTCGGTGTGTGATAAACAAACCAACTACACCCTTTAACCCCATGCACTCCCAATCTCAACAATTCCATTTCATTTTCTCATTTCTCACAATTAATCATCCCAATTAATCAAATAATGTAATTAGGTCATTTTCCGTAATTACCATTTCAACCCTTAGGTCCCATTTTCATCAATGATTCAACATTTATTCCATTTCTCTATACCAAACATACATCTAGGTTTATTATAAATAAAACCCCAACTTTTGTAAAATAACACAAAAGCCCCAAACTTTCACAAAATTACCAAACCAACCCCAACATCTCCAAATACCAAAATTTAAAGACAAAATCCATAGAGAGGAGTAGGATATCCCTACCTCAAATTCGGAGCCCCAAGGGAGAAGATGACAAAACCCAACGTGCTCAAAATCCCGAAATTTTCACATTAAAATGTAGCCCTCGACGATCAACAACTTTTTTGTAAAGGCCAAAGATGAGCAAATCACTCCTACTAGATCAAAACCTAGAGAGAAGGTAGAGTTCTAGAGTGAGAGGCTCAACAATGGTGTTTTTGGAAATGTAGGAGAGAGAAGAGAAAGTGAAAAAGTGATTTGAAAAGTCAAAACACGGAACTTAAACCCAGTCGACCCGCTCGAGCGTCAAACACCCCGCTCGAGCGGCACTCACAGACTCCCGCTCGAGCGTCAACAATCCCGCTCGAGCGGCGGATACACACTCCCAGAACTTTTACAGAACCAGATCTCCGCTCGAGCTTCCAACTCCCCGCTCGAGCGGCACTCACACAACCCCGCTCGAGCGGCCAATACCACGCTCGAGCGTCCAACACTGCACAGGAAATACTGGATGGGTGCAATTCCCGCTCGAGCGCCAAAACCCCTGCTCGAGCGGACAGGTCAAAATCTGGGCAACTAGTTTTGGTTTCTAAACTCAACCAACCTGTAACAAACCTGCCCAACACATCCTATAACTCAAATACAAAGTAAAAGGATGTAAACAAGATAATAATCAACTACCAACATCCACAGACACATGTCCGGATCACTGTACAACAAGGGTAAACCCGGGATCGCTATAGTTACACTAAGGAGTTTTCTTTTACAGACCACTCAAGTGACTAAAGGTTTGCTCGAGCGAACAACTATTTTGAGCATCACTTGAAAAATTATACTTTGTTCACACCAGATTGGACTTAGCAGTGTTGACCTGACCTCTGTTTTGTCAAGCCAACTACCATGTCTCACTGCGATGTTTCAAACTGTCAAGTGTCAAGGCGTTTTGGGTGATTCAAAATTCACCCTTTTGAAATTGTGCTTAAGTGTTATGAATGTTTTATGACTTTTGTTACTATTGAGTTTTGATAATGGGATTTAATTCCCTAAGTTATGTTTATGTTTTGTACATAAGTTTGTCGTGGACTTAAGTGACTGTGTGGATATTTATGTAAAAGTTTATTTTGTTCATTTAAGCCCTCACAACTCATTGGACGATATATTGTATTGTCTTTGGGCTTCCACTAGCCCCTATTATTGTATTATTGTTAAGCAGGTCCCTGTCACCTCTTTAATCCCCTGGGGCGGGGGTTGAAGTGTTACATTAGAGTATTACGTTTGAAAAATGTATATTAATGAGTTTTTTGGGAGTGTTGCATTGGAATATTATGTTTAAGTGTTACATTAGAGGGTTACATATTGAAATTATACATTTACTCAAAGCTTACTAAGGAGTTTTTGTACATTTTTGAAATATTTGAAGAATTCCACATTCTTTTGGAATGTTTGAAAAATCTCCAATTTCAAGTTATTTTTATATTCCTTTTGAAATATTTAAAAAATATTTCATTTCAAGTCATTCTAAATAAAAAAGAGTCTCATATAAAAATTCATCTCAAATTTGATTTTCATAAATTGTGTATCTTACCATTCTAGCACCAAAAAAAAAAATAAAAAAAATAGAAATAAAAGTATAACCGAAAATCTAATTTTCAAATAATGTATTAAACTTACCTTTCCAAAATTAATAGGACTAATTGATTTCTAAGAAAATTCTTAAAACTAATCAGATCACCATTCCTCAAGATAAGATTTATAGATCAATTTTCCTTTATTTTTATCAAATTAATTTATAATTTTTTTTAAAAAAAAATCTTAGAAAACCAATTCTATAAATCAAACTAGGGGTGGGTAGCAGATATTCCAATCCGTCAAAATCGAACTGAACCGAACCGTACTGTCGTGTAACGCCCTCAAAATAATGACATTAAACCCATCAAATAAGACATTCATTGACATATGAAATAACCACATTTTTCTATTCATCAGAGTTTCATTACAAAAATATTACATGTTAACAACAAAAGCAAAATGCCCTACAGGCTTACAGCTTTCCAAGTTAACACTTAGTTACAACAAAAGAGTGCTAACTCATCTACACATTAAGCACTCGGCTTGAATATACATGTAATATATCAAAATATAAAACGACAAAAGTATGTCCGCCTCTAGCCTCCCAAGCTATGTCCTTGGAGGTGGCATGCTACCTGTACCTGAAAATGATATTCCCATATAGGGTGAGCCACAGCCCAGTAGAAATACACTAAACCAACCATGAACAATGACTAAAAGATTAGCAATTGATAGATGGCCAACACTGATACATTCACATAAATCACATTTTATGTCATCCGACTTATCAGTCCAAGTTACTTTTCATTTTCCCTTTTTCAACAGATATGCATATTAGCTCTATCATCATCTCAACAGATATGTATAACAACAATATCCCACATTCACAGATAAGTATATAAGCTATATCCACATTCTCAACAGATATGTATAACAACAATATCCCACATTCACAGATAAGCATATAAGCTATATCTATACTTCACAAAGATAAGCATATGAGCTCTATCTTCACTTCTCTAGACAAGCATATGAGCTGTATCTATGGAGTTCATCCCTTATCTCCTCCCAACGCTATCCGGTTTAGAGGTACATCCCCCGTCTTCCCCTAAACCGCGGAGTACATCCCCCATCTCCTCCTCTACACATAACGTATACAAACACATTGGTTCTATATACAATCACCCAATACATACAGTTAATGTATTCTATCAACCGTCAAATTCCATGACACACTCTATTGATTAGTTTTCGTTTGCCTAATCATCATGCATTGTCTACAACAATCACGACTATCCTCCACCGATAGCCCAAAGTAATTTTTTCTAAATAGAAAATAAATGTACAAATGGATATTCAATCAACATTTCAATTCGGTGTGTGATAAACAAACCAACTACACCCTTTAACCCCATGCACTCCCAATCTCAACAATTCCATTTCATTTTCTCATTTCTCACAATTAATTATCCCAATTAATCAAATAATGTAATTAGGTCATTTTCCGTAATTACCATTTCAACCCTTAGGTCCCATTTTCATCAATGATTCAACATTTATTCCATTTCTCTATACCAAACATAAATCTAGGTTTATTATAAATAAAACCCAAACTTTTGTAAAATAACACAAAAGCCCCAAACTTTCACAAAATTACCAAACCAACCCCAACATCTCCAAATACCAAAATTTAAAGACAAAATCCGTAGAGAGGAGTAGGATATCCCTACCTCAAATTCGGAGCCCCAAGGGAGAAGATGACAAAACCCAACGTGCTCAAAATCCCGAAATTTTCAGATTAAAATGTAGCCCTCGACGATCAACAACTTTTTTGTAAAGGCCAAAGATGAGCAAATCACTCCTACTAGATCAAAACCTAGAGAGAAGGTAGAGTTCTAGAGTGAGAGGCTCAACAATGGTGTTTTTGGAAAAGTAGGAGAGAGAAGAGAAAGTGAAAAAGTGATTTGAAAAGTCAAAACACGGAACTTAAACCCAGTCGACCCGCTCGAGCGTCAAACACCCCGCTCGAGCGTCACTCACAGACTCCCGCTCAAGCGTTAACGATCCCGCTCGAGCGGAGGATACACACGCCCAGAACTTTTACAGAACCAGGTCTTCGCTCGAGCTTCCAGATCCCTGCTCGAGCGGCACTCACACAACCCCGCTCGAGCGGCCAACTCCACGCTCGAGCGTCCAACCCTGCACAGGAAATACTGGATGGGTGCAATTCCCGCTCGAGCGCCAGAACCCCCGCTCGAGCGGACAGGTAAAAATCTGGGCAACTAGTTTTGGTTCCTAAACTCAACCAACCTGTAACAAACCTGCCCAACACATCCTACAACTCAAATACGAAGTAAAAGGATGTAAACAAGATAATAATCAACTACCAACATCCACGGACACGTGTCTGGATCACTGTACAACAAGCGTAAACCCGGGATCGTTATAACCTCCCCCCCTTAAAGAATTTCGTCCCCGAAATTAAGCACAAGTTTTCAAAAATAAGTTTTCCTCCATTTTAAACAATGTTACATTTTAACATTCAACAATTCGACCCATTACCGGTCACCCCCTCCCTTTAACAAGAGGCACTTCACAATATGTAAACAACGTATGTACTTTCAACATGCATCAACATTACGCATTTCCTTTCCAATTTCAACAATATATTCAACATATATAATGTTACATTCAACTTCCATATGAGGCAAGTTCCAAAACATACTTCCAATAAACCAAACATTTTCAATGTTTCACAACTTAAGACATATATAAAAGCTCTTAAGTTCAACAATAGTTCAAAATCTAAATACAAGATTACTTACCAACAAACAAGCCCGGATATTTTTCGCGGACTTCCAACTCACGTTCCCAAGTGGCTTCCTCCACTCCGTGATGTTTCCACAAGACTTTCACCAACGGAATGGTCTTGCCACGCAGGACCTGATCCCGCCTATCCAAGACCTGAACCGGTCTCTCCTCATACGAGGCATCCTCATCTACCTCTAAATCGGTCCAATCCAACACATGCGATGGATCCGATTCATACTTCCGAAGCATACTCACATGAAACACGTCATTGACTCCGGACAACTGCGGCGGTAAGGCTAACCGATAAGCAACCTCGCCAATCCTCTTGAGGATCTCAAAAGGACCAATGAACCGAGGGGATAACTTCCCACTTTTCCCAAACCTCATCAAGCCTCGCCTAGGTGATATCTTCAGAAAGACATGATCACCTACCTCAAACGCCAAAGGCCTCCTCCTACGGTCGGCATAAGATTTCTAACGACTCTGGGCTGTAACAAGCCTCCTACGGATAAGCTCAACTTTCTCCGTCGTCTCCCTAACCAACTCCGGACCCAACAAAGGTGCATCACCCACCTCGGCCCAACAAACTGGAGACCTACACGGTCGGCCATACAAGGCCTCAAACGGTGCCATACCGATGCTAGACTGAAAACTGTTGTTATAGGCAAACTCTACTAAGGGTAAATGCCTCTCCCACGTCCCACTGAAGTCCAGGACACAACCCCGAAGCATGTCCTCGAGGATCTGAATAGTATGCTCGGACTGCCCGTCAGTCTGAGGATGGTAAGCCGTACTAAAGGTCAACTTAGTGCCCAAGGCACTCAGCAAACTCTGCCACAACCTAACAGTAAAACGAGGATCTCTATCTGAGACGATCGTCACTGGGACCCCGTGCAACCTCACTATGTCCCGAATATACAAGTCGGCAAGATGATCTACCGAATCTCTCACGCGCATAGGAATGAAGTGTGCCGACTTAGTCAACCGGTCTACAACCACCCAAATAGCATCACTACCCCGCTGAGTCCTCGGAAGACCTACAACGAAGTCCATAGTGACATGCTCCCACTTCCATCCGGCAATAGGCAAGGGTTGCAACAAACCCGCTGGCCTCTGATGCTCGGCCTTCACTTGCTGGCAAGTAAGGCACTTCGATACGAAAACAGCCACATCTCTCTTCATACCCCGCCACCAATACTGGCGACCCAAATCCTGATACATCTTAGTACCTCCCGGATGTACCGCAAGGCGCGAATGATGGAACTCTCGGAGTACTTCCTCTCGGCAAGACTCCAGCACAAACAAACGGTCTCGGTATCTCACACTCAGGTCGGGATACACCGTCAAACCCTTCTCAACCTTCCCACTGGAGATCTTCTCTCGGAAGGATTCTACCTCAAGGTCACCTCTCTGTGCCTCTAACACTCTAGTCACAAGTGTAGGCTGTGCAACAATTGAAAACAAGGCCGCAGCCTCAACAGATTCGCCCAGTAGCAAATCAAACTCGCCAAGTGCTCCCAACATCTCCCATTCCCGGATGGCTATACTAGCTACATCACTAATGGATTTCCTACTAAGGGCATCGGCCACAACATTGGCCTTTCCCGGATGATAGTGCAACTCAAAATCATAATCCTCAATGAACTCCATCCACCTTCTCTGCCTCAAATTCAAGTCTCTCTGTGTAAACAGATACTTTTAACTCTTGTTGTCCGAGAACACCTCGAACTTCTCACCATAAAGGTAATGCCTCCAGATTTTCAAGGCAAAGATCACAGCCGCTAACTCTAGGTCGTGTGTAGGGTAATTCTTCTCGTGAATTTTCAACTGACGTGAGCCATAAGCAACCACTTTCCCCTCTTGCATCAACACGCAACCCAAACCCTCTCGTGAGGCATCACAATAAACCGTATAACCCAACCCTCTCTCCGGAATAATCAACACCGGAGCGGTGGTCAATCTAACTTTCAACTCTTGGAACGACTTTTCACAAGTCTCACTCCACACAAACTTGACTCCCTTCCGAGTCTGTCTAGTCAACGGTGACGCTAACCTGGAGAAATCTTTCACAAACCGGCGGTAATACCCAGCCAATCCCAGAAAACTGCGGATCTCAAATACACTCTTAGGCTGTGCCCAATCTTGCACTGCCTCTACCTTGGATGTATCAACAGACACTCCTTCCCCGGATACCACGTGGCCTAAGAATTTGACTTCCCTCAGCCAGAACTCACACTTCCCAAACTTGGCATACAGCCTATGGGCTTTAAGCAACTCAAGCACCACTCTCAAGTGTTCCTCGTGCTCCTCCTCAGAAGGCAAATAGATAAGAATGTCGTCCACGAAAACGACTACAAATCGATCCAAGAATTCCCGGAAGATCCGGTTCATCAAGTCCATAAAGACTGCCGGTGCATTGGTAAGCCCAAATGGCATCACCAGAAACTCATAGTGGCCATATCGCGTACGGAATGCCGTCTTCGGAATATCCTCTTCCCTGACCCTCAACTAGTGGTAACCCGATCTCAAGTCTATCTTAGAGAAACAACGAGAACCCTTCAACTGGTCAAACAAATCATCTATACGGGGCATAGGGTACTTATTCTTAACCGTAGCCCGATTCAACTTCCGGTAGTCTATACACAATCTCAAGGCACCATCTTTCTTTTTAGCAAAGAGAGCCGGTGCTCCCCACGGTGAAACACTAGGGCGAACAAAACCCTTATATAGCAATTCCTGGAGCTGAACTTTCAACTCAACCAACTCTGCTGGAGCAAAACGGTAGGGTGCCATAGAAATCGGCGCCG
The DNA here is from genome assembly GCF_055761805.1 of Camellia sinensis. Classification (NCBI taxonomy): domain Eukaryota; kingdom Viridiplantae; phylum Streptophyta; class Magnoliopsida; order Ericales; family Theaceae; genus Camellia; species Camellia sinensis. The sequence goes on from NC_138970.1 coordinate 61,655,869, forward strand.
TGCCGGGCACTAGATCAATAGAGAACTCTATCTCTCGGTGAGGTGGCAAACTAACAAGGTCTTCGGGAAAGACATCCGAATACTCACAAACCACCCTCGGCAATACAATCTGGGTCTCATCACACTCACCACTCTCAAAGCTAGCAAGTAGACCACTAAGCTCACTTCGCCCCCGCGAATCATACCCTGGTGGCAAAACACTACCAACCAGGTCTCCCAAGAAATGGAACCGCTCCCCGCTCAAGGTACATAACGTGACCCTCTGACGGTAGCAATCGATAACAGCCCGGTATGACGATAGCCAGTCCATACCCAAAATAACGTCAAAACCCTTCATGGGCATGACAACAAACGGAAAAGGAAGCCTATGGTCGGCGACCTCTATATCACAACCTCTAACACCCTGTTTCAAGATCAACTCACCACCCAAAGGCGATACCACACAAATAGGAGATGCTAACTGTGCTAACTCCAATTCCAAAATAGATGCAAATGCAGCAGATACAAAAGAATGAGATGCACCCGTGTCAATCAACACACTAGCAACCGAGTTGCAAAACAGAAAAGTACCTCTCACTACTGATGGAGCTGGTACTAAATCCTGCGCGGTAACAGCATACACGCGCCCCGTAGGCCCCTGGTCTACCTGCTCACCTCTAGGAGCATACGACTATTGCACAGACTGGGATGACGAAGACCCCGGATTGGCCTTCGAGGCCTGCACAGACTGAGCTGGCTGAAAACTCTGCGTCTGCCTGGAACCAGACGCTCCCGAAGTGGCACTCAACTGCGGGCAAAACCTCTTCAGGTGCCCAGGCTGTCCACATTGATAACAAGACAAGGGCTGCCCCCTGCCCAAACTCTGACTCTGCGGTCTAGCTGAAGAGGAAGCAGCTCTCTGACCTCCACCATTCTGCGGGCAAACTGAAACCTTGTGACCCAGCTGGCCACACTTGTAACAAGCAAACTCCCCATGATTGCCTCTCCCCGAGCCTGCACTTGGCACTGGAAAGGTCGATCCAGAAACTGCTCCCTAAGACTGCTGAGGGTTATAACCCCTCTGCCTCCTGCCATCACCCTGGCCATCTTGGCTCCTCTTGGAGCCCCTCTGCTCTTCCTCCTCTTCCTGCATCATAATTTCCATTTGAGCAGCGGCATCTACCATGTGTCTATACTCTCGGATGTAAGACCCACCAACTCTCAACTTGAGACCCCGCCTCAACTTCCGCTCAAACTCATAGCAACGGCGTTCCTCAGACGCCACCAGTTCAGGTGCAAACCCGGCCAGACTGGTAAAAGTAGCCCCAAACTCGGCCACTGACAAGCCCTGCTGTTTAAGCCGGCTAAACTGATCCCTCAGCTTCTCCCTAGCTGCTGCAGACAAAAACCTCTCCTGAAAAGCATTCACAAACGCCTCCCAAGTAACCCCAACGCGAGCCTTCTCGTACTTCCACCATTGACCCGCATCTCCCTTCAGTTGGAAGGATGCCAAGGTCACCTTCAGTGCTCCGTCCTCGATGCCAAGCATCTCGAACGTCTTACTCATTTGCTCTAGCCACTCATCAGCCTTCAGTGGCTCTTTCGGAACCCCGATAAATTCATCCGGATTAGACCGGAAAAACTCCCTCTTCAAGAAAGAAGGACCTGCCTCAGCCGCCTGATTCCCAGCTCTAAGAATACCCAAAGCTCCTACTATCTCTCTGGCCAAGGCACCCATAGCCTGTTGACCCGCTGGCTCGGCCACAGTGGCCTGACCAACTCCCTCCTGTACTGCAGGAACCTCCTCCGGTAACGGTACTTCCTGCCTCGCAGGTCTACCACGCCTAGCACCTCTTCCTCGTCCTGACATACTAATAAAGGTGATACAGAACGTTAGCACATTCACAAATGTGCCGAAACTAAACACTCACGTCCTAATGCATGGACAACTGTAATTCACTCCACGTAAGCACATAAACACATAAGCACTTACGAACTTCATCTCCGAATAGTGATAGTCCCGAGCCGTTACTAGAGTTCCGGTTAGAAACAGCATTGATCAAGTGCTTTTCCAACAAGACTCCCAGAAACCCAAGGATCCAATCAACATCCTAGAAATCAAATTCCATACCCACATAGTCACATAAGCATGTTATCAATCAAGCACATAGCATGTGATACTACATCTAAGTCTCTATCAAGCGAGACAAACCCATTGTGATCCTAATCACTTCCCACGTACCCAAAGTATTCGAACCCGGTACGCTCTGATACCAAGTTGTAACGCCCTCAAAATAATGACATTAAACCCATCAAATAAGACATTCATTGACATATGAAATAACCACATTCTTCTATTCATCAGAGTTTCATTACAAAAATATTACATGTTAACAACAAAAGCAAAATGCCCTACAGGCTTACAGCTTTCCAAGTTAACACTTGGTTACAACAAAAGAGTGCTAACTCATCTACACATTAAGCCCTCGGCTTGAATATACATGTAATACATCAAAATATAAAACGACAAAAGTATGTCCGCCTCTAGCCTCCCAAGCTATGTCCTTGGAGGTGGCATGCTACCTGTAACTGAAAATGATGTTCCCATATAGGGTGAGCCACAACCCAGTAGAAATACACTAAACCAACCATGAACAATGACTAAAAGATTAGCAATTGATAGATGGCCAACACTGATACATTCACATAAATCACATTTTATGTCATCCGACTTATCAGTCCAAGTTACTTTTCATTTTCCCTTTTTCAACAGATATGCATATTAGCTCTATCATCATCTCAACAGATATGTATAACAACAATATCCCACATTCATAGATAAGCATATAAGCTATATCCACATTCTCAACAGATATGTATAACAACAATATCCCACATTCACAGATAAGCATATAAGCTATATTCACACTTCACAAAGATAAGCATATGAGCTCTATCTTCACTTCTCTAGACAAGCATATGAGCTGTATCTACGGAGTTCATCCCCTATCTCCTCCCAACGCTATCCGGTTTAGAGGTACATCCCCCATCTTCCCCTAAACCGCGGAGTACATCCCCCATCTCCTCCTCCACACATAACGTATACAAACACATTGGTTCTATATACAATCACCCAATACATACAGTTAATGTATTCTATCAACCGTCAAATTCCATGACACACTCTATTGATTAGTTTTCGTTTGCCTAATCATCATGCATTGTCTACAACAATCACGACTATCCTCCACCGATAGCCCAAAGCAATTATTTCTAAACAGAAAATAAATGCACAAATGGATATTCAATCAACATTTCAATTCGGTGTGTGATAAACAAACCAACTACACCCTTTTACCCCATGCACTCCCAATCTCAACAATTCCATTTCATTTCCTCATTTCTCACAATTAATTATCCCAATTAATCAAATAATGTAATTAGGTCATTTTCCGTAATTACCATTTCAACCCTTAGGTCCCATTTTCATCAATGATTCAACATTTATTCCATTTCTCTATACCAAACATACATCTAGGTTTATTATAAATAAAACCCCAACTTTTGTAAAATAACACAAAAGCCCCAAACTTTCACAAAATTATCAAACCAACCCCAACATCTCCAAATACCAAAATTTAAAGACAAAATTCATATAGAGGAGTAGGATATCTCTACCTCAAATTCGGAGCCCCAAGGGAGAAGATGACAAAACCCAACGTGCTCCAAATCTCGAAATTTTCAGATTAACATGTAGCCCTCGATGATCAACAACTTTTTTGTAAAGGCCAATGATGAGCAAATCACTCCTACTAGATCAAAACCTAGAGAGAAGGTAGAGTTCTAGAGTGAGAGGCTCAACAATGGTGTTTTTGGAAAAGTAGGAGAGAGAAGAGAAAGTGAAAAAGTGATTTGAAAAGTCAAAACACGGAACTTAAACCCAGTCGACCCGCTCGAGCGTCAAACACCCCGCTCGAGCGTCACTCACAGACTCCCGCTCGGGCGGAGGATACACACTCCCAGAACTTTTACAGAACCTAGTCTTCGCTCGAGCTTCCAGATCCCCGCTCGAGCGGCACTCACACAACCCCGCTCGAGCGGCCAACCCCACGCTCGAGCGTCCAACACTGCACAGGAAATACTGGATGGGTGCAATTCCCGCTCGAGCGCCAGAACCCCCGCTCGAGCGGACAGGTAAAAATCTGGGCAACTAGTTTTGGTTTCTAAACTCAACCAACCTGGAACAAACCTGCCCAACACATCCTACAACTCAAATACGAAGTGAAAGGATGTAAACAAGATAATAATCAACTACCAACATCCACGGACACGTGTCCGGATCACTGTACAACAAGGGTAAACCCGGGATCGCTATATGTCGCATTTTGGACGGATGTATGATGACGAGCGAATGATTGCGGATTGATTTTTTTTCAATCTGCCTAATTTTGGACGGATGGCGGATTTGACATTCCTTTGACAGCAACCAAATCGCCAAACCACGACCACCCCTAATAATTTGTAAGACTTTTTGTTTTTAATTTGTTTAGATATTCTATTTCTGTTTTCAATTGAAAAAGAGTTTAAATATTCTGTTGATTTTTTAATTTGTATTCAGTTTGGAAATCCTTTTATCAAATGATAAGTGTTGATATTTCGTATTTTTGTATGAAAAATATAAAGCTTAATTTTGTCGTTTGTAAAAAAAATCAAATTAAATAGTTTTTGGAAAAAAAAAAAAAGTGATGAAATTATTTTGATAATGTATGATTTTTTTATATATATTTATTATTGGTATTTAACAATTTACTTGACAATCTTTTAATTAAGTTGAGTTGAATTGTTATTTAAAAAAAAAATATTGACAAGTTATTATATTATATTCAAAATTATAAAAATTTAAACCGCTAAACTAATTCGTATTCATCCATCAATCCGCATCAAACAATTCGACAAACTAATATAGATTAATTTTTTCTAATCCTCTAATCCCGCAAATGAATAACAGATTTAAAAGTTATCCGACCACAACTGCGAACCCCCTAAATCAAACCAAAACCAAAACCAAAACCAAAACCAAAAGAAGCAAGAATTCATTTGTTACACAGTTCAGTAACCACTCTTCTCTCTCTCTCTCTCTCTCTCCTCGCACACACAGAGCTGAGCTTGAAGAAGATGTCAAGCAGAAGAAGAAGAATTTCTATTTCTTCTATTATTGGACCAAGAATAGCTTACTACAATAATTGGCTATTAAAAGGTACTCCCAAATCGAAATCGAAATTCTTATTTGTTCTGTTTCGTTCTCTCTCTAACACCACCAAAAACCCTACTTCTCTTCCTCAAGGATGCGAACCTAAACCTGAATCCTTACCCAAACAACCATGCAATTTGGGTTCCAATCATCTTCATTCTACTTTAATTTCCTTCAATCGCATGCTCCGAATGCGACCTTTGCCCCCAATTTCTCAATTCAACAAAGCTTTAGGCTCTATTTTGAAAATGGGTCATTACGCCACTGCTCTTTCTCTTATTCATAAAAAGTTGCAACAGCTCCACGGCATTCAGGTCGATTTCTACACTGTCAACATTGCTATTAACTGTTACTGCCACCTTAATCGAGTCAATTTTGGGTTGTCTCTTTTGGGTACCCTCTTCAAATGCGGTTATACACCCAATGTAACTACCTTCAACACTCTGTTGAATGAACTTATTTTGGCCGATAAAACCCCTGAAGCTGTCGAGTTATTTAAGAAATTAATGAGAATGAGAGAAATTGAACCAGACGTGGTTATGTATGGAACCATTATCAATGGGCTCTGCAGAACGGGGAACACTATCAGGGCTGTTAGTTTGCTTAGGATTATGGAAGAGGGAAGTTGTAAACCTAACACCGCAGTGTATACCACAATCATTGACAGTCTTTGCAAGGATAGAATGGTGGATGATGCTCTCAAACTCTTTTCTAAAATGGATGAAAAGGTTATTTTCCCTAATGTTGTCACTTATACTTCTTTGATTCATGGCCTATGTAATTTTTGCCGGTGGAAGGAGGCCACTAGAATGTTCAGAGAAATGTTGGATAGTGGTATTGCTCCGGATGTTCATACGTATAATGTGTTGCTGGATGCATGTACCAAGGAAGGGAAGATGAAAGAGGCAGGGGGGGTAATTGAAGTCATGATACAAAGAGGTGTGGTTCCTGATGTAGTCACATACAATACTCTAATGGATGGATATTGTTTGCAAGGCCACATGGATGAAGCAATGAGAGTGTTCAATGCTATGGTGGACAAGGGACTTCACCCTAATGTTTTTACCTATAACATTCTAATCAATGGATATTGCAAGAAAATGAAAGTAGATGAGGCCATGCATCTCTTTCGAGAATTGCCTCGAATGGGTTTGAAACCCGACAATGTAACTTTCAGTGTTATGTTACGGGATTTGTTTCAAACAGGTAGATGTGAAGTTGCTCAAAAACTTTTTAATGATATGCAAGCTGCAGGCATAATTCCAAATTCTCAAACTTATGGTATCTTATTGGATGGGTTGTGCAAAAATGAGCATATTTCTGAAGCATTGTCACTATTCCACATGATGGAAAGCAACAGTTTACATCTTCATGTTGTTATGTACAATATTCTCATTGATGCATTCTGCAAGGATAAAAAGCTTGATACTGCAAGGGCCCTTTTCAGTAACCTTTCTTCCAAGGGATTACAACCTGATGTTAAGACATACACTACGATGATAAAAGGTCTTTGTGAAGAAGGCCTACTGCATGAAGCTAAAGAGTTGTTTGTTAAAATGGAACATAATGGTTGTTTGCCAGATGATGTCACTTACAACACTATTATCCGAGGATTTATTGGACAACACAAGTGCTATGAGGCATTAATACTCGTTGAGGAAATGGTTCAAAGGGGTTTTTCAGCAGATGCATCCACTTTTCCCTTGATTGTAGATATACTCTCAACTAAAGGACAAGATCCTGCTCTCCAAGAAGTGATAAAGAAGTTCATGCCCAAAGATAGTCATGGAATGAAAGATATTGAGTAAATTTCTTAGCCTTTGTGCACTATGCCAAATGTTAGGTGTGTACTCAATCTTTTTCCTCCCAAACACACATTAATCTGTACTATTTGGGCGTTGTTGTTGTTGTTTTTTTTTTTTTTTTCTTAAGTTGTGAAGGTAAAACTACATTATACTAAAATGTGTAGGCTTTTATGCACATAAAATGTCTGTTATTTGGTGAAACTCTTTTAAATATATGTATGGATATTGCATCTTACCTGTACCAGTATGTACTACACTAATGACAAATGCAGTACATTGACTGGTACGATATTAATGATATTGGTTATGTTTTATCATGCCTCTTGTCTTACACTAGGATGAAATTATTGGTAAAAATAATTTGTTTGGGACTGATCTATATTAGCAAGAAGATTGATCGTGGAATTGTTCCTTGTGTAATTTCTACAGTGCTACATTTGTTGCTCTTTGCATTAAACAGAAGAAAGAGCCATTGCCTTGATTCAGTAAATGACTCAAAGATACATAAAGCCGGCCTTCTACCAGGTTTTGAATTCTTTTTGCAACTTGAGAAGAATTTGACCTAAATTACTTTAGGTCTATAACATGGATACATTTTTGGTAGTCACCATTTTCAAAGTTATATCTTTCATTCTTTTCATACATAACTCTTTTTTAATGGAATGCGAATTAAGATGGATTAAAATAACTTAGTGAACCCTTTTTGCAAGTGTATTTTTAATATGATTTGTAGCTTGCTTGGTTAATTAGCCCATATTTTGATGTTACCAATAAAGGACTCTTTGGAAGGAAAGATTGGTTGCAACTAAGGGGTTCTAGTAATGTTATATGGTACTATGATAAGATTTGGTTATATATAGCTTGAATTTATTAAGCTAAGTATAGATTTGGTATTTTACCTCTTGTTTTTCACAAAAGCTGTGAGGAACTTTACAATTTTGATTATGAGCTTGAATTCATTAAAATGAAGCAAATGCAATCTATGGGAAGAAGATAAAGTATAGGCTAACCCTGTTGATGAACCAAAGACAAGCTCTAAAAATCACTTCTTCCACTTAATTCTTCAAGAGATAATTGTAATATGCTTAAAATATATTACATTGTATGTTGTTCTAGAGAAAGAGGATAGGTTCAGGTATTTGTTTTCTTTCTGTGGTCCTGTAGCATGACAAATAATATTTACTCCTTGTACAAGAACAGAAAAAAAAAATATATATATATATATATAAAGTAATGACATTTTGATTGTAGACATAGTAGAGGCATATCTAATAATAAAACCACTTGTTTTTTTTGTTTTGTTTTTGTTTTTGTTTTTTTTTTAATTTTATTTTTATTTTTTCCCTGTAGAGATTGTAACCATGTTCTAGTCTATAATATTTGCCTAAACTGATGTAGATTCCTGATGAATTTGTTATTGAACTAAGACCTTGGCATGTCAAGCCAACTCCGCAGCCAAGTGTGCACTCCAGAAAACTAACTTTAATATGTTTTAGTTGGAATGATGCACAAAACTACTTGTCAACAGGAAAACTAACTTTAATATTTTTTATTGATACATACCATACTAATACAAAAAAAGGTAAACTAACTGGTGGTGCATAATATTAACCACATTGGTTGGGTTTTATTATGCCTTTTCTCTTATACTATGATGAACTTAATAAATTGGTAAAAATTAAGGGGGATTGACCAATAAATCCCATTTTGTGATCTTGTAATCCATGTAATCCTAAATGTTTTCTTATAGACTGTGCAGTCCTTTTGCCTAATTATGGACTATTTTGCCATTGGTTGTATTTTTTGAAACGTATTGAGGGTTCATTTATGGGAATAAGGGTGTGTGTGTTTAACGTTAATTCAAAAAGTATACTAGTATGGTTTTTGTTTCTATGTGACATGCCGAAAATGTGGGATGCAGAAACGTCATCAAGAAGTGACGTCACAATGTGACCAGCCCAACCAACCCGGATTGATGACCCTAATTGTGAAGAAGAGTAATGGTTGAACCCGTGGGTTTGTGGGTTGTCACGCATAACCCCGAAATAGGGGATCCATATTGGGTGATACATCCCCATATTGGAAACAAATTCTATTTGAGGAAGTCGACGGAAACCGTAGATGTGTTCGACTGTCATATGTGGTGTTTGAAATTCGAAAAATACCATGATTGCATCCCACGTTTGTGATTCCAAAAATACCGTAATTGCATCCCACGTTGCAAGCAACATTCCATGAGTTGTGTTTAAACAAATTTGTGATTTGAAACATGATGATTGTGTTTAAATCAACCCAAACCAATAGTCAAAAAGTGTTTTTGCTTAAACAGACTGAGTGGAATTTGTATGCATGGCATAATTAGCCATACAAAAATTCTTCAAAAGAGCTCTTTTGAATCTTAACAAGATGCCCACGAGAGAGATGAGTTCTCAGTCACAACAAAAACCACCGAACCCATGTCCTCCTCATGCGGTGTGCATACCATGCCCAACACAAGACCACATCAACCCAATGCTGAAACTAGCAAAGCTCCTCCACCATAAGGGCTTCCACAACACCTTCATCAACACCGAATTCAACCACCGCCGCCTCCTCAAATCTCAGGGCCACCACTCCCTCTCCGACACCGCCTCCTTCCACTTTGAAACCATTCCCGATGGCCTCGATTTTGCGCAACTTCTTAGATCCCTTCAGAGTCCTACTCACCAAACTCAACCCTCCGGAGACTTGCGTAGTTTCAGATGTTGTAATGGGGTTCACTGTGAAAGCAGCTCAAGAGCTGGGTGGCATCCCTGATGTTTTTTTCAACACTTCCAGTGCTAGTGGCTTCATGGCCTATATGCAACATCCCAAACTCATGGAAAAGGGCCTTACTCCACTCCAACTACTATTTATTTTTTTGAAATTTGAAAAATACCGCGATTGCATCCCACGTTGCAAACAACATTCGACACCCAGACCTTACATTAGTCGCATGCGTTCGCCACTCCGATCGATGTAACAACTCAATGTAAACATATATGCCATAAACAATGATTGTTCAATGTTCACGAGAGTAGTAATGCGTTCTGTACCTAAGCGTCGTCAGGGGCCTTTATGTTGGCTGGAACAACTCTCGTCCTCCACACACGATAGATTGAACCACACAACCCTACCCCCCCACTCCTCCGTCCCAAAAACGTGGGATTACAGATTCCAAATATAATCAAAACATCCCAACAAACGTGCGGGGGTATTTTTGGCAAACAAACACCATCAACATTTAAAAAAGGACCTGTTGGTAACAACTCCCGCGTATGGAGGACTTTAGAATCAAATAGTAATTATGTGGGACCAAATGGATCACATGTTCCTACAGTGGGACTTTCTAATAAATTTCCCAAAAATTAAATGGTTAGAGAATGATCATCATGTTTACATGAAAAACCAAAGCTAAAATATTAACCACCAGAATGCTCATGGAATTATTCCTTGTGTAAATCCTCAAAGTGTTGTAATATTAGTTGCTCTTTGCAAGAAATAGAAGACAGAGCCATTGCCTTGTTTCAGTAAATGGCTCGAAGAGGCATAAAGCCTAGCTTTTGCCACCTTTAACACATGTGGCCATTTGAAAGGCTTATATGCATCTCTTCTCAATTCTCATGATCACTATATTTAGGAATTAGATATTTAGGATTTTTTAGGACAGCGTCAGATCCTATGAATCTGAAGGGGAGAGGCTAAAGCCCTTATATACACATGGGCTTATGCTTCTCTTTCATTTATTTGGGACTTGTTGGTAACTCTCTAGCAAAATGCTACTCACATGTTTTGGATTCTTATGGGCTCGTTGCTACCTCTCTTAACAGAATTGTAATTCATATGTTGCAGATTCTAGTAGATTCTTGTGGAGGGGACTGAAGTTCTGCATTAGTAGGCATTTCGTTGGGAATTTGAGACAAATGACCACCAGTAACATCTGTAGACATTGCTTTATTAATTCAATGTGCATCAAATAGTTCTCCAAACCAGATTCATTGTCCCTTAAATATCTCTGGAATATTCGCATGATGTGTTAGAGGAGACACAATTGCTGTACTAGTAAGTTGGATTGGTTACAATAGTGGTTGGTCATGAGGCTTTTGTCATACTAGTACAAAGCTTGATAGGTTTTACATTAAGTAGCATATACCTCTATACTAGCACTAGATCCATAGATGAGGTTGTCATCGTTAGTCCCAGATGGAAGGAAAAAAAAAAAAGGATTCATGAATAGATGAAGCAATTTAATAGTTGATTGTCTTGCCTAGAGTGGGTGAGACAATTATTGCCTTGTTAGGATGCCTGTTGTTTGCTACATAATTGCCATTTAAAATTTTGGATTCTCCTCCTTTAAAGGTTCAGTTCACTGCAATTTCTCGGTGCTGGCATTACTCAATGGCAGTAAAAATCTGATGAATTTACTACTGTTCCTTTTCTTCTAAACAATTCATAAATTGTAGTATTTCCATATCATTCTGTTGATATTTATTGACATTTTATGTATATTTTCTTGTGCTGATGACTGATGATTATTAGTTCATGTGGTGTTGCTGCTGTAATTGGAGGGCATGCATTGGTGGTTTATCAACTGCAAAAATATTGCATTATACTAGGAAGAAAATTTGCACATTTAGTTGCAAATTCGCCATCAGGGTTTAGTATTACATTAGGATGAACACATTGAAGGCACATTTGGCTTTTGAAAAAATTGGTCAAACTGAAATGGATAGTGAAGGAAAATAATTTCAAATGATATTATATTTTTTGAAGGTAGAAATAATTTTTTTTAAATCAAAACCAAAACCAAAACCAAAAGAAGCAAGTATTCAGTTGCTACACAGTATTACTCTCTCTCTCTCCTCACGGACACAGAGCTGAGCTTGAAGAAGATGTCAAGAAGAAGAAGAATTTATGTTTCTTCAATTATTGGACCAAGAGTAGCTTGCAATAATTGGCTATTAAAACGTACTTCGAAATCAAAATCTCCATCTCTACTTGTTAATCATCCTTCTTCTTTCTTATTTGTTCTGTTTCATTCTCTCTCTAACACCACCAAAAACCCTACTTCTCCTCCTCAAGGAGGCGAACCTAAGCCTAAAACCTTACTCGAACAACCATGCAATTTGGGTCCCAATCATCTTCATTCTGCTTTAATTTCATTCAATTACATGTTCCAAATGCAACATTTGCCCCCAATTTCTCAATTCAACAAAGCTTTAGGGTCTATCTTGAAAATGGGCCATTACACCACTGCTCTTTCTCTTATTCAAAACAAGTTGCAACAGTTCTAAGGCATTCAGGTCAATATCTGCACCTTCAACATTGTTATTAACTGTTACTGCCGCCTTAATCGAGTGAATTTTGGGTTGTCTCTTTTGGGTACCCTCTTCAAACGCGGTTATACACCTGATGTAACTACCTTCACAACTAAGGGGCACAACTAAGGGGTTCTAGTAGTGCTATATGCTACTATGATAAGATTCGGTTATATACAGCTTGCATTTATTAAGCTGACTACAGATTAAGTAGTTCTCGTATGACCCTTGGGGTGATTTTAATAGTTTTCTGGTATGTATCCTTTTGATATTGGGGCTGTTGAGTCTAAAAGATATTTGTATGGAACTGTGACATAGCTAGAGTGGAATGAATTATCAAGGCACAAGTACTAACAAAGTGGCTAGTGGCTGCTCAACTGTAGGAGGCCAACCCATGGGCTAGTTGTGTCGCTATGGTGGATTATAAATGATATGCACCTTATGATCTCCGTAATCCTGGTTCTTTTTGGCATTCCCCTTTTGCATCGCTTTCAATTTGAACTATGTTATTAGTTGTAGGTGTAGAACACCAGATCTCATTTCCAGTATGTTCTAGAGATGGAAAATAAATAAATAAATAACCCTTCAGATATTGTTTGAATGTCTAGTCAAAGAAAAATGTGATCTTTATTAACTTTGCGCTAGGTTCCTGTATGCTTATTTATGATTGCAAATATCATTCTTCTTTTTCATTCTCCTCTAGGAGACTGGCATGTTTTTAATGCAAATGCTCACTTGATGCTACTTGAAACATTGATGTAGCTACCGCTTGGGGAAAAAATATATATATATATATATATATGTATTTTGTGGAGGAAATGACAGGTTTAGTTGATGTTTTTGGGTTGATGTTGATAGAAGCTTCATGGCAACGTCTTTCAACTGCTCCGGTTTGTAAAGAAATTAGTGAATAAGGTTGGATACAAACTTAATTGACCATCAATCAGAGGGTGTGTGGAAGTATCCTATCCTTTTGAACACACATCATATAGAGTGACTTTGAAGGGCTTGTGAAATATACTTGGCGACAAACTCAGCATGAAGTTGAATTATCACAGTCAATTATCAAGACTCAATTATTATTGAAGTGGCTATGCAACTGCAAGAGCCCAACGTGTCGACAATTTCTTAAATTGTGGGTTGTAATAGCAAAACACAAGGCTGCAGAGGCTATTTGTCGTGAAATGCAGGGCTGCCAATCTTTCTAGATAGATTTGTCAACTGACTGATGCCCTTGGCATGGATTGCCTGTGGCTGGTTAACTTGATGACCAACCACTGCCCCAGCTAAGTCCATCCTATGAGGCCAAGGGTGGGGGGGCATTGAGGTCTGTTACTTGGTAGCTGGCGCAGGAATTTGCCCTTTTGCTATCTCCAGTGGGTACATGTTTAGCACCCTTTTTCAGCACATCAACTAATTTTTATTTGTTTTTATATTTTTAGTTTTTGAGAATTTCCACTGAAGTTTTATAAATAGCTAGATGTTGCTTAATAATTCATAGCTTCCGTTATGATGTTGCTGACTACTTATTATCAATTAAAAAACACATTTCCCTCTTGTTTGTGATGAAAGATGTAAAGGAGCTATACAATCTTGATTGTGAATATGCATTAAATTTGAGGCAAATGTGATCTATGACGCTGATTTCTGTACCTTCAGTTTCACAGTCCTTTATTGATGGATGTTGAGCTGATACCCAGCTGTTCAACCAAGTACTTGAGAATAATTCTACTTGTAAATATTTCAATGTTGTGTGCTAGTGATAACAGTTGTCTAGATCTCTTTGTTGGCACATAAATTTCAACTAAATTTATGACACGTATAGAGACTATGATAGGAAAGTTGTAGGTAATCACTTCCTAAAAAGATCAATATGATCCGTTGAAGTACATAAATAAAACGACGTTGTATCTCAACGACGTTATTCAAGATGCTCAAGTGACACGTGGAGCTTGCGAAAGATGACACCTGTAGAGCCTACAACAAAGGACACCACACAGGATGAAACCCCAAAGATCAATTCGGTTAATAAGATATACGATTAATCAGATAGCACTATTATTCAAAATTCAAATGGCGCTGTCATTCAATTTGAATTTGAAATTCAAATTGAAGATGAAGCATTCCTATCACCTGATGGCCCTCCATAAATATGAGGACCATCACACAAGACGGGGGATCAAAAAATCAGAAGTGAAAAGATCAGAGAGAGAGAGAGAGAGAAATTGAGAGCTAAAGAAATCGTTACAAGAAAGAAGAAGAGAAGCCTAGAAAATTCTAGAGCCTACGCTAATGGCGATGAATAGGTAAAGGGTTCCAAACCCAAGAATTGTAGTTTGTATTTAAGGGTTCAAAACCCATAACAATCTCAATAAAATATTTATTTTATTTTCTTAAATTGTCTTTTGTTATTCATTTTGTTCTTCATTAATCGGAGGTTTCATTTGTATAAAATGTGTAATTAACGATCTGAAATACAGATCGGAAATAAGAACCTGCAATTCTAATAATCAACACTGTTTAGTCCAAAAACTAAACAGTGGACATTTGTAACATAAAATTTTGAAATGTGTTGAAACACTTCATGTTTTAAAATTTGTGTCTACAAATTCTGGCACGCCCAGTAGGACTTATTTCTCCTCCCATCTTTTGAAGAACAAAAAATATATATATATATATGTATATAGTTGAAACTTACTGACGTATTCTTTTGTTATAGGAATGCTGAAGCAATTGTCAAGAGACAAATCTACACTCCATTGGTTCTGAAATCACCAAGGGTGGAGATGGCACCCATCACCCAAGGGGCTCCGGAGCGAATGCTCTTGGCTGTCCCAAAGGTAGAACCAGTGAAATCCTGGAAAGATACACTTCTTTCCCTTATCACCCAAGGGGCTCCAAAGCGAAAGCTCTTGGCTGTCCCGAAGGTAACTGGTGTGACGAAGAAAGTCACACTTCTCCAGAAAGCTGAAAGTTTAAGGAAGATTACTGAAGATTATGTGAAAGCGTCGAAGTAGTACGCAACTGTGAGGGCCACAGCCCGAACGAAGAGCTTTCTAATTCAGGCAAAGGAGGCTAATCAGTTTGCAACTACGACTTTTGTTGCAGCTTTAACGGGGGCAACAAAAAATGTTGTGGCCCAACTACTCAAAAGGGTAGAAGACTCCATTAAAATGGTGGAGTTTGCCTAGAAGAAAGCCTCTGCTGAAAACATGGCCATCATTAGGGCCATTGGGAGGAGGGTAATGACCCAAACTCCTGTTGATGGAAAAAAGGCCCTTGTTGTTGAAAAAACAGTAGCGGCCTACGAACCAATAGTTCTGTTCAGAGCACAAAATCGGTCAAACCAAATCTCAGTCAACTCTCAAGAGCCAAAAGAACACTCGTTGGTTCGACAGGATCTGAATAAGGAACACTCGTTGGCTCGACAGGGTTCGAACAAGGAACTCCCGTTGGTCGGACAGAATAAGGAACACCCGTTGGCCCGACAAGGTTCGAATAAGGAACACCTGTAGGCCCAATAGGATTTGAATCAAGTCCGCTCTAAAAATGTAGGGGGCGTTTTGAAAATTCATGAGAAATTTGCAAAAACGCAAATAGTTCCTTCTATGCCCCTAGGGGCTTGACTTGATATATCATCCGGTCCAGTTTCAAAAAGACAAAGGCGAAGAAGAAATAAGGCCTTAAAGAATCTGGAACTAAGAACAGTGGCAGCAAATGTTATAGGAGCTATTGAAAGGGCTCTCTCGAAAGATGAATGCAAAAAACAAATTGAAAGTCCTGTCTTTGTTTGTAAATCCAAGGTGGATGAGGGTAAGCAACCCTTGGGAAATATTTCTACTTTGGTTGAACTATCTATGGAGGGAATAAGAAAAGGGCATGTAACAAGGTCCATAACTCGTCAGGCTCAAAACAAAGCATCGCAGTCAAATGCTTCAAATATGAATAATGTTGTGGGGGTTGATAATCCTTTATACAAACAAAATGATTCTATCTCGTTTGTTTCAACAGATATTGGAAACAATGAATTGAGAGATATCAACAAAGTCGTAGTTATGATGACTGAGGTTGAGAAAGAAGGTGAAACTTTGCAGGTCCAACAAGACCAAATTCTCAAGGAAAAAGTGATGGCCCTACAAGAACAACTTGAAAGAAGAGAACGGGAAATGGTTTCTATGTTGGAGCAAATGCAACAGTTACAGGCCCAAATGACAGGACCAGGAAGTGCACCCAAACAAATGACACAACCTGTTGTGGGGACATCCGTAGGCATACAAAGCACACTAGCCCTAGGGGGCAATGGTCCTTGTTACTCTGATCTAACCAGTGGTGGTATGAATCCAGTGCTCATGGCCATGATTGCTGATATGATGAGGAGACAAGTAAAGAAAGTCAAAGAAAAAGATGATGAAAATTTTCGAGTAATTACAAAACCTTACCCAGCATGGGTAGATGCTGTTCCATTCCCTTCTGGTTTTTCCTAACCAGATTTCAAAATGTTTGATGGAACAGGAGATCCAAGACAACATGTGGCTCATTTCCTTTCAAGATGCGGGCCAATAGCCCAGAATGAGGCCCTATGCCTGCAACTATTTGTCCAATCGCTTGAAAGTTCTGCATTTACTTGGTATGCTAATCTTCCTGAGGGATCAATCCTAAATTGGGATTCCATGGTGAAGGAGTTCCTTAAACAGTTCTGCAACACACAAAGACGAGTTGGAGTACCAAAACTGATTGAGACCAAGCAATGTGAGAATGAGTCTGTTACAGATTTCATTGCAAGATGGCAAGCTTTGACATTTGCTTGTCCTCAAAAGTTTACGCAATTAGAGTTAATTCGGATGTGCCTTAACAACTTTCGACATGAGCTCTCTACGGCTTTTATGGCTCAAACTTTTGAAGGATTCAATGATCTATGCACTAAAGCTCATGATATGGAGCTGCATCTAGCTAAACGAAGGAGACCTATGGCCGTTGAAAGGGTTGAGTCCTCGATTGCAGCAACAATCGAAACCAGAAAGAAGGGTCCCATTGTAGTAGGGGCTAAAAAGCCCAAGGAATTTAAAAAGGTGACTATGAAAGAGAAGTTGGAGAAGAAATATTCCTTCATGGATGATCTGGTTGAAGACCTATTTGAAGATCTGTTGGAGCAAAAGTTGATTGCTCTCCCTGAGGTGAAAAGACCACATGAGGTAGGAAAGACCAACGATCCAAAGTATTGCCCCTACCATCGTTTGATTAGTCATCCAATAAAAGAGTGCTTTGTTCTGAAAGATAAAATTCAAGAACTTTTGGACTCTAAAATTATCGAACTCCCTCCTCAAGAGAAAGTATCTGCTAACCCAATCACTATCGACAATGATAATGAAGGTGAATAGGTTGTTTATCAGTCAAAAAGCATGAAGAAAAAACAAAATGCCACAGTGAAAGCTAGAAGTGTGGTTGATTCAACGACACAAGGGCCAAAAGTTTCCAAAAAGCAAAAACCAAAAGTTTCTAGGAAACAGAAAAAAGCCAAAGTAAGTAAGAGAAAAGGAAAGAAGAACCCAAAGAAGTAAAAAGGGGAGAAATTGGTCCCTGATGAGCAGTTAGAGCAAGGTCCTTTTGTTCCAGTCACAATGAAGGAATTTCTACCTTCAAAATTTCAATCTGTGGAGTTGCAGACATACTTTGATAAAAGAATGGAGGAAAAGTTTACTTTGGCCCCTTGCCTAACCATCATTGTTTTGAGTGACGACGAGGAAGATGATGATGAAGTTGGTTCAAAAGTTAGGGAAGGAGATTGCATTACATCTCCTATCCACATACCTGACTCACCAGAGTATACACCAACTTCTCCAGAATACACACCAACCTCACCAGAGTATACACCAGCTTCTCTGGAGTACACAACAGAAGCCTTTTCTCCAAAATATTCGCCAGTACCACCAATGTACTATCAAAGCACTCCAAAATATGTAAGGGGAGCAGAACAAGGAGACACCAGGTGTAGGTCCGACTCTGAGCTTGTGAAAAAGGCAAAAAAACGACTACACTTCAAGGATGATGAGGTGAATGGCAGGTGTAAGTCAGATGATGAAGTATGGAAACATTCAAGTAAACAAGCAAAGTCATCTCAAGAGGATCGTAATGAAGATTGGGAACTTGACTTTTCGCCTGATGGTTCACCATACACATCCCCAGCTAGGACATACGATGGAGAAAGTTTATCAAGTGACCATTTTGACTTTCCTTGTAATGTCATCACTGTGGATGTAAATTTTGAAGAGCGAGAAATACATATCATTCGCAATCCAGGTGATTATGAGAAAGCAAAAATTGAAGCTAGAAGGGAAACGAAACATTAGGCAAAAGTAACAGTCTCCTTGAAAGATGAGGGTTTTGAAGCCCATCAAAATTTGATTATTAAAAGAAATCAAATTTCTAGTCACCCTTTCCCTAATTGGGTCGAATGGGTTTAGTTCCCACGAGGATATGCAGTACCTCGTTTTCCTTTATATAATGGGACAGGTTGTCCAAGGCGCCATTTGGTTCGTTTCCTTGCACAATGTGGAAACACAGTAAAAAGTCAAGCGTTACTTCTACGGCAGTTCGTTCTTTCTTTGGAAGGATGGACAGCATATTGGTACTTCAGCCTACCACCTAATTCAATCCCAGATTGGGACACCATGGCTGATCGATTCTATAGGACATTTTATAAACCATGGCCAATAGAAATTGAGATGTCAGAACATTTGGATGACGAAGCATCTTCTCAAACATATGATTTCATAGAAGGCACAATTGAGGAGAAGATTGAAACTGCCATTGACCTTCGAGAGATGGGCACTTATCGCCCAAGGGATTTGTTCCCTTTATGGGTAGAGCAAACATCATTTCCTGAAGGATACGAACTTCCAAATTTTGTCCTATATGAGGGGTATGGAGATCCTCAAAAACATATTAGGCGTTTCTTGAAACAGTGTGGGGAAACAGCTCAAAATTAAGCACTTTGCCTAAAACAATTTCCCTTTTCTTTGGAGGGGATCGTCTTTGACTGGTATTGCTCCGTCGATGGAGTCGTGGTGCCTAGTTGAGAGACCATGAAGAATAGTTTTGAAGAATCTCAATGCTTTTATAGGCGTGACTCCCGGTACCTAAGAAATGGGAGAAGAATGTAGCTCCAAGAAGATGGAGAAGTGACGGATGATGATGATCACCCTGCAGCTGGACCAGTTAACATGGTCCAAATAGGTGAGGGAACAATAGAAGTTGAGGTCAACGAAAAGGCGGTTGCTGAAGTATGCCAGACTTACTTGACCTACCGGAGGAAATTACGAAATCCTCCGGACCCTTAAACGTCAGAAGTTCCACAGGTTTTGCTGTAGGAAGAGCAAGTGAAATATGATGTACTAGCTCATCTAAAGAAAATTCCAGCATTATTGAGTGTATATGATGCACTGAAAATGTCTCCAGAGCTTCGAAAGTCTTTAATATATGCCCTGTTTAAGCCAGAGGATTTCCACAAAGAAATTGAGGGTAGACATCAAGAGAAGACAACTACATGCCTGGCTATGGTAACCTTTGATGACAATGACATGTGTGCTGAAATGGCAGACCATAATCGGCCTTTGTTTATAACTGGGCTTATCCATGATGTGAAGATTTCTCGAATTTTGGTTGATGGAGGATCTGCGGTAAACCTCCTGCCTCGAAGGGCCTTAAACCTATTAGGGATTCGAATTTCACAACTGCGCCCAAATCGTCTGGTCATTCAAGGATTTAATCAGAATGAACAACGCCCAATGGGAAAGATTAAATTGCGAACTAAGTTTGGGGATATTGAAGAAAGCACTGAGTTCTTGGTCATTGATGTAGACACCTCCTACAATGCTTTGCTTGGGAGACCATGGATGCATAATCATCATGCAGTGCCATCAACTTATCACCAATGTATCAAGTACCCGTTGCCTTCACCCAAAAAAGAGGGGACAATTGTGGCTGACAATGATCCATTTGGAGAAGTAGAGGCCTATTATGCTGATGCTCGCTTCTATACAAAGACTTCACAAAGAAAGGGAAAAGATGTGAAAAAGTCTGAAGATACTTCGAATGTCAAAGACGCTCTAGAGTCTACTCCAGTTTCAACAAAAAGAACTTTTCGATATGTGCCAAAGTCCGAAAGGAATTGGGGGCAAAGGCTCTAGCCCCAATAAATCCAATTTTGGATCTCAAGGGTGAGTTCACGTTGCCATTAAGAAGGACAGAATGCACCTATGTGGAGAAATATAATAAGATTGTGGTCCCTTCTAAAGGAAAAGGGTCGAAACCCATCATATTCCACTCACTTGGAGATGTTGAACAGAAAGTGAAAGTTGAACAAGTGCCAGAAGAAAATATCTCGAGTTTTGAGAAGCCTACTTTCAGTGCAGAAATTACACAGATGTTGGTAAAAGTTGGTTTAGATCCTGAAAAAATACCAGGAACAATGACACCCTTTAACTTTGCATTAACACTTTCGCAGAGGCAGGCTATCCAGCAAGGCGGTATTATCACCGCTAGGACAGAAGGGTTAGGCTATCGGGGGGATGAGGAAAAATTTCTAGTAAACATGACTATCACTCAAGATGTGTTGGAAGATGTTGACCAAGATGAAGCTCAACCTACACCAATAGAATTTGAAACAGGAGGCCAAGCCACCGTGGATGACCTTTGTGAAATAAATCTGGGTGATGAAAAAGAAAACAAACTAACCTTAATTAGTGCAAATTTAAATGAAGAAGAAGCTCAGCAATATATTTCCTTTTTAAGGAAGTATCGTGACATATTTGCATGGAACTACAGTGAGATGCTTGGTCTTAATCCAGAGATTGCAGTCCATAAGCTTGCAATTCACCCTGAGAAACGGCCAGTTAAACAGCCTCAGAGGCGAACTCGACCAAAGCTTACAGCCCAAATTGAAGCCGAAGTCGACAAGCTTATCAATGCAGGATTCATCAGGGAAGTTAAATATCCAACCTGGCTAGCAAACATAGTGCCAGTCAAGAAAAAGAATGGTCAAATCAGGGTTTGCATTGATTTTTGTGATCTCAATGAGGCTTGTCCTAAAAATGACTTTCCTTTGCCCATCACTGAACTTCTTGTAGATGCAACTACTGGGTATGAAACCTTGCCTTTTATGGATGGATACTTAGGATACAATAAATTCGAATGGCACCTGAAGATGAAGAAATGACTGCATTCAGGACTCCGAGAGGAGTCTTTTGCTATAAGGTAATGCCTTTTGGCCTGAAAAATGCTGGGGCCACGTATCAAAGGGCGATGACTGTAATTTTTGGTGATATGCTCCATGACACCATCGAATGCTATGTTGATGATCTTGTCGTCAAGACAAAGGAAAAGGAAAACCATGTGGAAGATTTGAGAAAAATCTTCAAACGTTTGAGGAGGTACAAACTCAAGATGAACCCACTAGAATGTGCATTTGGAGTTTCATCAGGAAAATTTCTAGGGTTTGTGGTTCGAAACAAAGGGATTGAAATTGACCCTACCAAGATTAAAGCCATTGCTGAAATGCCTCCTCCACAAAATTTAAGGGAATTGAAGGGGCTACAAGGGAGATTGGCCTATATCAGAAGATTTATTTCTAACTTGGTTGGTCGATGTTTGCCATTCTCAAGATTGATGAAAAAGGGTGTTCCATTTGAATAGGATCAGTAGTGCCAAAATGCTTTTAATAGTATTAAGGAGTATCTTTTGAAGCCTCCAGTACTCCTGAGCCCAATAAAAGGGAAACCACTTTTGTTGTACATAACAGCCTTGGATGGTTCGTTAGGGGCACTGTTGGCACAACATAATGAGCATGGGAAAGAAAATGCCTTGTATTACTTGAGTCGTACTTTGGTTGGGGCAGAAGTCAATTACTCTCCTATAGAAAAGACATGTCTTGCCTTGGTGTTCACCTTGCAAAAACTAAAGCACTATGTCTTGGAACACGAAGTCAAGTTGATATCAAGAGCAGACCCCTTGAAATATATATTTTCACGGCCCATACTTTCAGGGAAAATTGCAAAGTGGGCTGTAATTTTCCAACAATTCCCAATTAAATATGTTCCCCAAAGAGCTGTAAAGGGGCAGGCTCTAACAGATTTTTTGGCAGCACATCCTATACCTGATGACTCACCTCTAGTAACTGATTTACCAGATGAAGAAGTTATGCAAGTAGAAATTCAAAAAGGATGAGAGATGTATTTTGATGGAGCTTCAAGGAGTCCAGATGGCAAGAAGCAAGAAAATCTTAAAAACAATAAAGCTGGAATTGGAATTATGTTTGTGACTCTAGACAATGCTATAATCACCCATTCTTTCGCCTTAAGTGAAGGATGCTCCAATAATGAGGCAGAATATGAAGCTGTAATTGCTGGATTAGAATTGGCATTACAAATTCCTATTGAAGAACTCTCAATTTATGGAGATTCGGAACTGGTGGTAAAGCAACTCCGTGGAGAATACATTGTTAAGAAAACAAGTCTCATCCCGTATCATGAAAGGGTTGATCAATTGCTTTCGCAATTCAAGAAAACACATATTTTCCACGTGAAGAGAAGAACAAATGCTCGAGCTGATTCACTTGCAAGTTTGGCTGCATCACTCACCCTTCCAGATAGCAAAACAATTACTATCACGATAGGTGAAAGAAGGGTGTTACAACCTTTAAAAGAAGTTTCTGACTTGGTTCCAATCTTGGTCGTCACCACGAAAGGAGAAAACGAGGAGGATTGGCGGGAACCATTCATTGCTTACCTCCAACATGGTAGGCTACCTGAAGATAAAGTAAAAAGAATTGAAGTGAGATGCAGGGCTACCAAATTCGTCCTGTGGAAAGATGGAACGTTATACAAAAGGTCTTTGGATGGAATGTACATGCGGTGTATAGCCCAGGAGCGTATTCAAGAGGTAATGACAGAAACACATGCAGGTGTATGTGGGGCACACCAAAGTGGTCCTAAATTACATATGCAGCTAAAATGGTTGGGATACTATTGGCCGACTATGATTGCAGATTGAATAGATTATGCTCGAAGGTGCCAAGTCTGCCAATTCCATGGGAACTTTCTCCACCAACCCCTAGAGTCTTTACATTTAAAAACTTGTTCTTGGCCATTTGCAGCATGGGGTATGGACATTATTGGTCCTTTTGTGCCTCAATCTTTAGCAGGATATCGATACATCCTAGCTGTAACTGACTATTTCTCAAAATGGGCAGAGGCCGTGGCTTTAAAGGATATAAAAAGCACAGTTGTCTCTGAGTTCATCCAAACCCATATCATTTACAGGTTCGGAATTCCAGAAAGTATCATCATGGATAATGGACAACCATTCAGGAGTGATGCTTTGAACAAGTTATTTGCCAAGTACAAAATCAAAAACAACCATTCATCAAGATATCATGCACCTGCCAACGGTTTGGCAGAAGCTTTCAACAAGACATTATGCAAACTTCTTAAGAAGATGGTGGATAAGAACAAAAAAGCTTGGCACGAAAAGTTACAAGAAGCTTTGTGGGCTTATCGGACTTCGCACAGAACTCCTACTCAAGCAACCCCGTATTCGTTGGTTTTTGGAGGAGAAGCTGTGTTACCATTTCAGGTTCAAATACCATCATTAGGAGTGGCAATACAAGAGTCCTTAACAGAAGATGAAAGTGCAAGAGTGAGGTTGGCTGAGCTTGAGACCTCGGATGAAAGAAGGTTGTATGCTCAACAGAACTTGGAAATCTACCAACAAAGGATGGCAAATGCATTCAATAAAAAAGTGAGGCTTTGTTCCTTTAAAAAGGAAGACTTGGTACTAATGGTTAGAACATCCATAGTAGTCTCACGAAGAACCAAAGGCAAGCTTGAGCCCAAATGGAAAGGACCTTATGTGATTGAGAAGGTTTATTTTAATGGGGCCTATTTGTTGATAACGATGGATGGTGACAGAATCATTCCCCCAACCAATGCAAGGTTCTTGAAGAGATATTACCCTTAAGAAAGCCTGCTAAGTTGAAAATCCGAAAGGGCAGCCTAGGCAAAAGTTAGGGCAAAGAAAAAAAAAAAATAAAAAACAACCCACCAACGGTATTGTATGTGGTTAAACTGCTAAAACATCCCACAAAAGTCTAAGGTGGTAAAACATTGGATACTCCTGGCCCGCAAGAGTATAAACTGTGTACGGCCAAACAAAAGTCAAAAACCACCAACGGTATTGTATGTGGTTAAACTGCTGATATATCCCACCGAAATCTAAGGTGGTTAAACATTGGATACTCCTGGCCCGCAAGAGTATAAACTGTGTACAGCCAAACAAAAAAAAACTACCAACGGTATTGTATGTGGTTAAACTGCTAAAATATCCCACAAAAATCTAAGGTGGTAAAACATTGGATACTCCTAGCCCGCAAGAGTATAAATTGTGTACGGCCAAACAAAAGTCAAAAAAACCACCAACGGTATTGTATGTGGTTAAACTGCTAAAATACCTCACCGAAATCTAAGGTGATAAAACATTGGATACTCCTGGCCCGTAAGAGTATAAACTGTGTACTGCCAAACAAAAGTAAAAAAAAACCACCAATGGTATTGTATGTGGTTAAACTGCTAAAATACCTCATCGAAATCTAAGGTGATAAAACATTGGATACTCCTGGCCCGCAAGAGTATAAACTGTGTACGGCCAAATAAGACAAATCAATGTATTGTATTGAGAAATTTCATATAACATATAAATCTATTGTGTACAACTTGAGGAGACTTAGGTGGAGGAGGAGACAAGTTGTGATTCCTACAAGTGGACCATGGATTTTGCAATGTTGCATGATCTGAAGAGAAAAGAGTTCCTTGAGTATGTATACATGATGAAATAAAATGAGGTACAATGAATGAATAAGAATACCCTTAAAGGTAGCCAATGGCATATGCGAGGCAGCTAGGGAAGTCCGAGGCACAGTGCCTATGAAAATGAAAGGTATTCAAAAAAGAAAAAAAAAAGAATTATACTTTTCTCTAATAGCTTGGATGGCTCGTTCGAAGGAGAAGAAAAAGCTACATTTGCTCGGGGCAATTTACTCATCTTAGTCGGTGTGCCATCTAAAAGAGGGGTGTAGTCATAAAACTCATCTTCACTCTCGCTACTTCCATTGAGAGAACAATCAAAAGATTTGGTAGGAGAAGGAATTTCAACAGTCTTAATGCGAATACGACCCAAGGCAGTTAATTCATACCCATCTCCCTCAAAGAGTTCTTGAATCATATTCTCATCTTTATCTTCAAGAAAAGAGTACAAGTATGTGCGAAATTGATCCATTGGGGTTTTGGTCGCTACGGTGGGTTATGAAGTTCCTGTACAATCACTGATAGACATAGTCTCTGGAAAAAGCTTTGCGAGACTAGAAAATATGGACTAGAATCTACTTGCTCAAAGCTAAATCTCATTTTAAATTGAGAATTACACATTTCCTCGAAAAGATGAAGGAGATTTGAAACTGAGTGATTAGATCGAGAAGGAGCAATAAGTGGTCGACTATTATCCATTCTCTGAGATGATGATGCTTCCAGAGCAATAGGTGAATATGATGACCTACCTCTAGAGTAAGAGGGATTCTTCGTGTTTCGGTCATTAATTGACATATCCAGTTTTCTCTTGTGTGAAAATTTCGGCTGGGTATGAGTAACATATTGAAGCACGGTAAAGGGAGTTCCCAACCACCAATTGGCATGAGGCATGGTTACGTGAGAAGTAGATCGGGAGCCTGGTAACTCCAATGAGATTTTTGTACCGCAGCGTAGCATATGGCGTCAGTTGTAATAAAATTTAGACCACTCAGAGGGCTGCCGACAAGATACATTAAGCGGTGTAGGGCACGCTTGAGCAAGCCCCAATTGACGACCGAATTGATTAGGGGAGTACGGTTCAGAAATGAAGTTAAATCCCATGTTAAAAGTTAAAATCCCTTGCCTCAAAGATATAAGATAGCCAAGATGGAAAGGTGATATCCTTTCAGAGTCGATCGGGATACCTGAAGGTTCACTTTCACGGGTAAGAGCCCTAAATTGACACTCCGTACGATATGTTAGGAGAGAGTCCACAAATGGAAATTTATCAGTAAAAAACTGGGTAGCCGATTGGTTTCTAATAAACCCAAGATATGGCATGAAATGAATATCAGGAATCAGACAAATCGACTGAGGATCCCCATGAGAGTAAGTCTTGACAAAATATAGTGAAATCCATCCAAAAAGGTAATGCAAAGGACCCTGAATATTTTCCTTCCCAGGTGAAGATGATGATGCCATTTTACCAAGAGAATGATAGAGGTATGCAAGGACGGGGATGGCCATGCTAAGTAAGGTTCCACCTGCCATTTTGGTGGCTACGTGAAAGGTCGTCGGACGAATTTCCCCAGAAGAGTGAGGGAAGACAAATCCGCTAAGCCAGCTTGCCAAAAAACCAGAAAGATACACATCATTAGGGATTCTGTCTTTTCGTTGAAAACCACTAATTGAAGTTGGGGATTCGTCAATGAATTTGAAAGTCCAGTGGTTAAACTTCTTGGATTGAAAAGAGCTGGCATAAATGTTGAAAAGGCCACGGCATGCCTTGGATGTCTGGGATAAATATAAAATGTCATTGGAGGGGGTGAACTCTTCATAAAACTCGCCACGGATAAGGAGCCCACTAATGCGATGAAGGTCCCATAAAGAGATCCCAAGTTCGCCGTAAATGGTGTGGAAAGTGTTGGTGTCAGGTGACCACCGCTCTAAGAATCCTTTGAGCAGGGCGACATTCCTAGCATAAGCAAATTGGGATACATAGATTGCAACATAAATCCCACACTTCTTCAAAGTAGGGGCAAATGTGGAAAGAACGTCATTCAACCAAAAAATCCATATAGGGGATTGCAAATGGGTAGAAATGCCGCGGACATTAAAAGAATTATCCCACTTCAATTTTTCATGTTTCATTCTCTTAAGAAGAGTATTAAATTCAGAGCAGTCAAGGTCTTCAAAAAATGGACGGAGGATTGAGACAGGGAATAAACTGATTGATTTGGAGTGCCCTTTCTCGAGAATCTCACAGCAGTTTCGAATTCCTGTATAGACCAAGTCTTCGGAAGCCGTATGTAAAGGGATGTAGGGGTCCAACTCGGTAGGTGACAATAAAGCAGTGATAGGTTTGTGCCGAATTATTTTCAGACCAGATTTATCTAATACATCTCTCTCGTCACGTCGAAGATATTCAAGTGTTTTTTCCATGCTTCCTTAATAAAATAAAATAAAAAAAAAAAGAGGTTAGTTGAGGCAAAATGTCCTAATA
Source organism: Camellia sinensis (assembly GCF_055761805.1). NCBI lineage: Eukaryota > Viridiplantae > Streptophyta > Magnoliopsida > Ericales > Theaceae > Camellia > Camellia sinensis. Next base: position 61,683,576 of record NC_138970.1, read on the forward strand.
TAAAGAAAGTGACAAAAGCCCCTTGTCAAGGAATCAAGCCATTGGGGTGAAACACATAATCACTGCCAAAGTTTCAAGCCATTGGGGTGACGGACACAATCACTGCCAAGGTTTCAAGCCGTTGGGGTGACGGACACAATCACTGCCAAGGCTTCAAGCCGTTGGGGTGACGGACACATTCACTGCCAAGGACTCAAGCCGTTGGGGTGAAGGACACATTCACTACTAAGGATTCAAGCCATTGGGGTGACGGACACAATCACTGCCAAGGATTCAAGCCGTTGGGGTGACGAACACATTCACTGCCAAGGATTCAAGCCATTGGGGAGACGGGCACAATCACTGCCAAGGATTCAAGTCGTTGGGGGGGCGGACACATTCACTGCCAAGGACTCAAGCCATTGGGGTGAAAGACACAATCATTGCCAAGGTTTCAAGCCATTGGGGTCCTTCAAGGATTCAAGCCATTGGGGTGAAGGACACATTCACTGCCAAGGATTCAAGCCATTGAGGTGAATGACACATTCACTGCCAAGGATTTAAGCCATTGGGGTGAAGGACACAATCACTGCCAAGGTTTCAAGCCGTTGGGGTGAAGGACACATTCCTTGCCAAGGATTCCAGCCGTTGGGGTGACAGACACATTCACTGCCAAGGATTCAAGCCGTTGGGGTGACGGACACACTCACTGCCAAGGATTCAAGCCGTTAGGGTGATGGACTCAATCACTGCCAAGGATTCAAGCCATTGGGGTGAAGGACACAATCACTACCAAGGATTCAAGCCATTGGGGTGAAGGACACATTCACTGCCAAGGATTCAAACCATTGGGGTGAAGTACAGATTCACTGCCAAGAATTCAACCCATTGGGGTGAAGGACACAATCACTGCTAAGGATTCAAGCCATTGGAGTGAAAGGACACAATCACTGCCAAGGATTCAAGCCACTCATTGCCATTAGGCTAGAAGGGGCAATGATACCTGCAAACAAACTCTGATGCCTTGCGTGTTGCCTGCAAAAGAGATAAAAAGGCATGAAATAATTGTTAACCAAAAAAAAAAAAAGAGAAGGAAATTAGTCATCATGATTCGTACAATTAAAATTCACTTGCACGAATCACGAGGGGGCAAGGCTGATTCGACTTTTAACAAAAAATTTGGCCAATTGTATAAAGAAAGGCTGCTACTAATACAAAATAAAATACAAGGTAGCAAGCTTAAAAAAATTTGTTCAAAAAAAAAAAAAAAAAAAAAAAAAACCTGCTAAACAGTTTGAAACTTTGTTTGGCCTATTTCGATTCATGGTCTACAAAAAAGGGTTTAAAAAGAAAAACCTGCTAAATAGTTTGAAAAAAAAAAAATGAAGCTAGTGTGGGAATAAAAAAGGCAACCTGTGTTGGTTTGTTCTTTAAAGAAACAAAAAAAAAGGGCCTTTGTGACAAGGACTTTGTTTGGCCCATTTAGATTCATGGGTTCCAAAAAAAAAAAAAAAAAACCTGCTATACAACACAGCAACGAACAGGTTGCTGCTATAAAAAAAAAAGGGGACTGTCTTTGCAAAATTTTCTAATACATGTTAAAAAAAATTCTGCAACGAACAGGTTGCTACTGTAAAAAATAATTTTTCCTATTATCATAAAAAAGCAGGAAAAGTCTTTATTTGGGCTCAAGTTTTTTTAAAAAAAATAGCAGCAGCAAAACAGAGTAATCAAACTGTGTAAATCTTGTGCTAGTTTGTTTCCCAAATGATAGGCAAAGCAACCTGTGTTGGTTTGTTCTATCAAAAGAATAAAAAAAAAAAACAAAACAAAACAAAACAAGGAAAAAAAAAATTCTTACTGCTTATAAAAAAAAACAAAAAAAAAAGGGGGCTCTTTTGTTTGTATAGGGCAAGGACTTTATCTGGGCTAGTTAAGTTCATGATCTAACAACAATATATATATATATATATATAAGGCAGCAAGCAGATTAAACTGTGACCCAAAAAAAAATAAAAGAAAAAAAAGGGGTCTTTGTTCAGGAAGGACTTTGGGCTAGGAAAAATCTGCTTGAAAGGCAGCAGGTTTTTTGTTCAAGTAAAAAAAAGGGGCCTACAACTTTTGGTTATGAAAGAAGGTAGTAGGTTATGACTCATCCTTTCAAGAAGGGTCTTTGTTGGGACTACTTGGACTTAGGGTCTAGTAAAATTTTTTGGGAAGGGCTGTCACATGGTGATATACATGCTGCAAAAAATTCTGGTTACATGAACAAAAAAAGAAAGAAAAAGGAAAGCACACTTGATATGACCTTATGTTTTCTTAAAAGTATAAGAAGAACAATTTCTGCTGGAAGTATGAAGGGATTAGAAGGGAATCTTTTGTGTTCACCAAGAATAAATTCTGCTGGAAAGGTGCTAGAAGGATGAAGACCTAATATCACTACAAAATCTGCAGGGAAAAAAAAAAGCGTTGCAGGAAAAAAATATATGAATAGGTGTTATATAAAGCAAAAACTCTTGCTTAAGAAAAGAGGTAGTGGTCTCCTAAAATACTTCAAAGAAGCAAGAGTTTATGTAGATTTGAAATACTCCATAGAAGAGTTTGTGTAGGATTAGAAATCTTACCAATGCCAACCCATCCTATTCCATATAGACAAACTCCTAATATATATATATATATGTATATATATATATATATAAATCTCCTAAAAAAATAATAAAAATAAAATAAAAATAAAAATAAAATAAAAAAAAAAAAGTGGCAAGTTAGAGGCCCACAAAAGAAAAGGCCCAATTAAAAAAGTGGTCGCCTAGAAAAGGAAAGGTTCATGATGGCCTAGGAAAAAAAAAAATCTGTTGTAAAGAAAAAAGTAGCAAGTTGGAGGCCCACAAAAGAAAAGGCTCAATTAAAAATGGTGGCCTAGAAAAGGAAAGATCCATTATGGCCTAAAAAAAAAAAAAAAAATCTGCTATAAAAGAAAATGGTGGCAAGTTGGAGGCCCACAAAAGGAAATGTCCAATTAAATCTTGGACCTTACTCATGACCCTTAAAAAAAGAAAAAAAAAAAAATTCAAGTCCACAAAAAGGACCCATGCAACAGAAGTAAATGGTCCATGGACTATAAAGGGCAATTAACCCTTTATTTTAAAAAAAAGATCAAGTCCACAAAAAAGACCCATGCAACAAAAGTAAAAAGGCTCATGAAAAAGCCGTCAACCCAAAAAAAAAAAAAAAAAACCAAAGCAAAGAAATAATCCCATCAAAGACCTAAAGATCATCCAGATAAAAGTGCCAAATTGTCGTGACTCGCACAGTTAAGAAAATTCACTTATGCAAGTCACGAGGGGCATTTGTTGGCATATAAATTTCAACTAAATTTATGACACGTATAGAGACTATGATAGGAAAGTTGTAGGTAATTACTTCCTAAAAAGATCAATATGATCCGTTGAAGTGCATAAATAAAACGACGTTGTATCTCAACGACGTTATTCAAGATGCTCAAGTGACACGTGGAGCCTGCGAAAGATGACACCTGTAGAGCCTACAACAAGGACACCACACAGGATGAAACCCCAAAGATCAATCCAGTTTATAAGATATATGATTAATCAGATAGCGCTATTATTCAAAATTCAAATGGCGTTGTCATTCAATTTGAATTTGAAATTCAAATTGAAGATGAAGCATTCCTATCACCTGATGGCCCTCCATAAATATGAGGACCATCACACAAGACGGGGGATCAAAAAATCAGAAGTGAAAAGATCAGAGAGAGAGAGAGAGAGAGAAATTGAGAGCTAAAGAAATCGTTACAAGAAAGAAAAAGAGAAGCCTAGAGAATTCGAGAGCGTACGCTAATGGCAATGAATAGGTAAAGGGTTCCAAACCCAAGAATTGTATTTTATATTTGAGGGTTCAAAACCCATAACAATCTCAATAAAATATTTATTTTATTTTCTTAAATTGTCTTTTGTTGTTTATTTTGTTCTTCATTAATCGGAGGTTTCATTTGTATAAAATGTGTATGTAACGCCCTGAAAATAGACTCATTATATATTCGTCACTGACATGCAATATTTAAAGTAAACAATTCATTATCTCATTCATCAGAGTATTTTTAAATAAAAGCATTACATGTAACATCAAATTAAATGCCCTACGGGCTTACATCTTTCCAAGCCAACACTTGGACACAAAAATATGAGTTCTAACTCAAATACAAGTAAAGCCCTAGGCTTGAATGTTTACATGTACTATCAAATCAAAACAACTAACTGAAGATAGTCTTCAAAATCCAAAAGTCAAATCCTTCCAAGCTAAGTCCTTGGAGGTAGCTTATCACCTGAACCTGAAAATGATGTTCCCATAAAGGGTGAGCCACAGCCCAGTAGAAAAATACTAAACCAAATATAAGCATTGAATAAAGCTATAGCATTCAATAGATGGTTAACCAAGATAATCAATTGTATCATTTTACAGTCTCATGACACTAATGTCTAAGACACATTTCACTTTCCATTATTATCAACATGGCTCAGAACCTGGCCAATCTTACAACAGTGAACTATATATCATATTCACATTACTTTCAATATCAGCAAAACAAATGAGACTCAGGCTCATATCAAAACACTTCATACTTACCGTTTGATACACATTGTAGTGTTGTATCAATAACATGTAAAAACACTTCAATATAATAAGCACACATAATAGTGATGCTAATGGAGTCCATCCCCTATCTCCTCCCAAACAATATCCGGTTTAGAGGTCCATCCCCTATCTTCCCCTAAACCGTGGAGTACATCCCCTATCTCCTCCCAAACAATATGCATATGCAATGCTCAATCAATACATGTAATTTCTGTATTAATTCAATAGTCTAAAATTTATGACTTAAACAAATTGATTAGTTTCAATTTTCCCTAATCCACATGCAATGTCTACAACAAACACGACTATCCTCCACCGATAGCCCAAAACAGTTATTTCTAGACTGGAAATAAATATATCAACAATTCAATAGGCGAGTGATTTTAATTATCCAACTACACCTTTTAATCAATGAATTCCTCAATTTCATGCATTTAATCAATTTCCCCAATTTCCTTAAATTAATTATACAAATTAATTTATTAATACAACTAGGGTTTTTCCCAAAATTACCAAAGTACTCCCAACATATCAAAATACCAAAACTTAGAACAAAACTTATAGGATGGAGTAGGAAATCCCTACCTCGAAGAAAATAATCTGAATGGAGAAGACGAAAATGAAGACCTAAATTCCAAAGTGCTCCAAACCACCAAACGTTCAGATTAAATGGAAGCCCTTGACTCACTTTATCTTTTTAATAAAGGACTAAGGTTAGATACTCACCCTAGGTAGATCAATTGTTAGAGAGAAGGCAGGTTTAGAGAGAGAGAGACTCTCAAGGGGCGGTGTAACGCCCTCAAAATAACAACATTAAACCCGTCAATAAAGATATGCATTGATATGTAAAAGTTCCACATTCTTCCATTTATCAGAGTTTTATTACAAAAGTATTACATGTTAACAACAAAAGCAAATGCCCTATGGGCTTACAGCTTTCCAAGTTAACACTTGGTTACAACAAAAGAGTACTAACTCGTTTACACATTAAGCCCTTGGCTTGAGTTTACATGTAATACATCAAAAAGTAAAATGACAAAAGTATGTCCGCCTCTAGCCTCCCAAGCTATGTCCTTGGAGGTGGCATGCTACCTGTACCTGAAAATGATATTCCCATATAGGGTGAGCCACAGCCTAGTAGAAATACACTAAACCAACCATGAACAATGACTAAAAGATTAGCAATTGATAGATGGCCAACACTGATACAGTCACATAAATCACATATTTATGTCATACGACTTATGAGTCCAAGTTACTTTTCATTTTCCCTTTTTCAACAGATAGGCATATAAGCTCTATCCACATTCTCAACAGATATGTATAAAAAAAAACTATATCCCACATTCACAGATAAGCATATAAGCTATATCCACATTCTCAACAGATATGTATAACAACAATATCCACATTCACAGATAAGCATATGAGCTCTATCTTCACTTCTCTAGACAAGCATATGGGCTGTATCTGCGGAGTTCATCCCCTATCTTCTCCCAACACTATCCGGTTTAGAGGTACATCCCCCATCTTCCCCTAAACCGCGGAGTACATCCCCCATCTCCTCCTCTACACATAACGTATACAAACACATTGGTTCTATATACAATCACTCAATACAAACAGTTAATGTATTCTATCAACCGTCAAATTCCATGACACATCCCATTGATTAGTTTCCGTTTGCCTAATCATCATGCATTGTCTACAACAATCACGACTATCCTCCACCGATAGCCCAAAGCAGTTATTTCTAAACAGAAAATAAATGCACAATGGATATTCAATCAACATTTCATTTCCTCATTTCTCACAATTAATTATCCCAATTAATCAAACAATGTAATTAGGTCATTATCCATAATTAACATTTCAACCCTTAGGTCCCATTTTCATCAATGATTCAACATTTATTCCATTTCTCTATGCCAAACATGCTTCTCGATTTATTATGAATAAAACCCCAACTTTTGTAAAATAACACAAAAGCCCCAAACTTTCACCAAATTACCAAACCAACCCCAACATCTCAAAATACTAAAATTTAAAGACAAAATCCATAGAGAGGAGTAGGATATCCCTACCTCGAAGTTTTAGCCAAAAAGGAGATGAAGACTCGAAGATCAACGTGCTCCAAATCCAAACTTTTTCAGATTAAGTCAAAGCTCTCAACGCCCTCTATCATTTTAACAAAGGCCCTATGCTAGATTCACACTCTAGGGAGATCAAATCTTAGAGAGAGTGTAAGTTTAGAGAGAGAGAGTCTCGGATCTAGAGTTTGAAAGAAAAAGAAAGTGAAAAACTGATGTTCAAAAACGCTACTGTCCGCTGATATAAAACACGCTCGCTCGAGCGAAGACTTTGTTGCTCGAGCGACCAGACACAGAAAACTCTCGCTCAAGCCAAGAAGTTCTCGCTCGAGCCAAAAACTCAGAAGTGCGCTCGAGCGAAAGAATGCTCGCTCGAGCTAACAACTCAAACCCTCAGGTCTGCTACCAGCACGCTCGAGCGACAGACTTCTCGCTCGAGCGAAGAACAAACCAGACCGCTCGAGCGAAGAAAACTCGCTCGAGCCAAGAAATGCAACTCTCAGGTCCAGAACCAGACGCAATCGCTCGCTCGAGCGAAGCCACTCTGGCTCGATCCACCAGACACGAACTCAACTCTCGCTCGAGCGACCAACTCCTCGCTCGAGCGAAGGTCCAAAAATCTAGGCAGCAGCACTAGGCTCCCAAACACAACCAACCTGTAACAAACCTGCCCAACATATCCTATAACTCAATATACAAAGTAAAGAGGATGCAAACAAGATAATAAACAACTACCAACATCCACGGACACATGCCCGGATCACTGTACAACAAGGGTAAACCCGGGATCGCTATAGGCGGTTTTTAAAAGTTAAGAAAGAAAAGTAGGTCAAAAAGTGATCCAAAAAGTGAAATCACGGACTGATGTAGTTGACTCCTCGCTCGAGCGTCCAAACTCCCGCTCGAGCGTCGAATACGCACTCCCAGTACTTTTGCAGAACCAGGTCCCCGCTCGAGCGTCCAACTCCACGCTCGAGCGGCACTCACACATTTCCGCTCGAGCGTCCAATCCCACGCTCGAGCATCCAACACTGCACAGGAAATACTGGATGGGTGATAATCCCGCTCGAGCACCAAAACCCCCGCTCGAGCGGACAAGCAACAAAAGAATCCCCGCTCGAGCGTCAAACTCCCGCTCGAGCGGACAGGTCAAAATCTGGGCAACTAGTTTTGGCATCTAAACTCAACCGACCTGTAACAGACCTGCCCAACACATCCTATAACTCAAATACAAAGAGATTAAAGGACGACAACAACCAATATATACTGACAGGATCCACGGAACCTAAGTCCGGATACAATAATCTAAAGGAAAAAGACCGGGGTCGCTATAGTGTAATTAACAATCTGAAATACAGATCGGAAATAAGAACCTGCAATTCAAATAATCAACTCTGTTTAGTCCAAAAAATAAACAGTGGACATTTGTAACAGAAAATTTTGAAATGTGTTGAAACACTTCATGTTTTAAAATTTGTGTCTACACTCTTAATTACAAACAACACATGGTTCTTAACATTGACTTTTGTGGTTCATGTATGCAGAAACTATAGAATGATATTGATCTCTTGTCACCCAGGAACAGAAAAGGAGAGCAAGCTTTCATAATGTAGGTATTGATGTTTTGGAACTACTGCACCAGTGATATATCCAAATAGTGTAACCCATCAACTAAGTTGTTGCATGGTTGATTTCAATGAAGTAGGAAACCATCTGTCTGCTAAGAAGCTGATTGGCACCTGTGAGTTTTCTATACATCTGCATCCTTGTAATTTACACCAATTCTTCTTACTGGATGTGCAAAATTTTTTCCATTTATCTTCTTATCTAAGCAATAAAAAAACTCAATATATATATATATATATATATTTCATCTATTTGTTTAAAATTCTAAATCTATTTTTTTGAGACTATATTAAGAGGTCTTCTTTTTTTATTTTATTTTATAATTTATAGTGCATTCATCTGGAACTATAGAACTTCTGTATGCTAGTTGATTGATAGTATCTGGTTGCCCCTTGTGCTCATAAACATTTATGATGTCCATACATCTTAGTGATTGGTAGTTTCTAAAGTTCTAGCCTTGAAAATCTTCTCAAGATCTTACCAGAATATTAGAGCTTGGACAACACTTTGAATTGCCCCAAGTAGGCAATCTATAGCCATTTATGGTGATGTCTGGACTTGCGAGACTATATAACTGCATATTTGCACATGAATACATGCTCTAAATTTCTATTTATGACTCCCAGAATACAAGGAAAAAAGGAAAAAGGAAAAAGGAAAAAGGAAAAAGAAAAACAATAAGAATAAAATCCATGTATCTAGAAAATTGATCTCTCTCTCTCTCTCTCTCTCTCTCTCTCTTTGTGCAAGCAAAAGCACGGAGAAGAAATTTCAAGAAAAGCAAAGGTGGTTGTATTTATTTGAAGGATTCTCTCATCTCAACAAATCATTTGTTTTTTTTAAGAGATTGTCAATTCTGTTTTATATTGTTTAGCCCTTGACTATTTGTCCAGCCCTTGACTATTTATTCAATTTTTTGACTATTTGTTTAAATAATTTTGTGTTTAATTTTTTTTAACTATCTGTTTTTCCCTCCTATCTGTTCAAATATCTGTCCAAATTTATTATCTGTTCAATTTTTTCTCCTAAATTCTATATGTCAAAATTCTATCTTTTCAATTTTATTTTTTCTAAGCCAAATCAAATCCTATCTGTTGAAATATAGAACCAAATTAAACCATATCTGTTGCAATAGCAAGCCAAACCAAACTCTATCTATTCTAAATTTTTTTTTCCTATCTGCTCTTTCTTATCTTTATCTATTCAACACAAAACAAAAATTAAAATTTATTTGTTTTATCATCAACAACAACAACATAAATTTTTCAAAAAAAGAAAAAGAAAAAATACATAGAAATCTTACTTTGTATGAGCAAGATACATTTTCTCTTCTTTCTCTATGCAACAATCAATTCCTTATCTGTTCTAGGCTTGGAGGGAGAAGCATTGATGATGATCATGAGCTTCGAGATCTGGATCGGTGTGGGACGATCAACGGATAAAAAGCCTTGTGAAATAGATCTTCAAATTGAAGACAATCTTGGCTCTTTGTCGCCGATCTTAGCTCTCTATAGCGATCCCGGGTTTACCCTTGTTGTACAGTGATCCGGACATGTGTCCGTGAATGTTGGTAGTTGTTTCTTTCCTAGTTTGCATCCTCTTTACTTTGTATTTTGAGTTATGGGATGTGTTGGGCAGGTTTGTTACAGGTTGGTTGTGCTTGGGAGCCTAGTGTTGCTGCCCAGATTTTTGGTCCTTCGCTCGAGCGAGGAGTTTGTCGCTCGAGCGAGAGTAGTGTTGCCCCGGTTCTGGACCTGAGAGTTGTAGTTTCTGGCTCGAGCAAGCTTTTCGTGGCTCGAGCGGTCTGGGTTTTTCTTCGCTCGATCGAGAACTTCTTGGCTCGAGCGAGAGTTTTCTGTGTCTGGTCGCTCGAGCGACCAATCCTTCGCTCGAGCGAGAGTGTTTTATATCAGCGGACAGCAGCGTCTAAAACATCACTTTTTCACTTCTTTTCTTTGAGCAAACCCTTAATCCGACACTCTCTCTCTCTAAAATTATATTCTCTCTAAGATTTGATCTCCCTAGAGCGTGAATCTAGCCTAGGGCCTTTGTTAAAAAGATAGAGGGCGTTGAGAGCTTCGATTTAATCTGAAAAAGTTTGGATTTGGAGCAAGTTGATCTTGGAGTCTTCATCTCCTTTTGGGCTAAAACTTCAAGGTAGGGATAACCTACTCCTCTCTATGGGTTTTGTCTTTAAATTCTGGTATTTTGAGATGTTGGGCTTGATTTGGTAATTTTGTAAAAGTTTGGGGCTTTTGTGTAATTTTACGAAAGTTGGGGTTTTATTCATAATAAACCTAGATGCATGTTTTGGCATAGAAAAATGGAATGATTGTTGAATCATTGATGAAAATGGAACCTAAAGGTTGAAATGTTAATTATGGGAATTGACCTAATTACATTGTTTAATTAATTGGGATAATTAATTGAGAAGAATGAGGAATGAAATGTTGATTGAATATCCATTGTGCGTTTATTTTCTGTTTAGAAATAACTGCTTTGGGCTATCGGTGGAGGATAGTCGTGATTGTTGTAGACAATGCATGATGATTAGGTAAACTGAAACTAATCAATGAAATGTGTCATGGAACTTGACGGTTAATTGAATACATTAATTGTATGTATTGTGTGATTGTATATAGAACCAATGTGTTTATATACGTTATGTGTAGAGGAGGAGATAGGGGATGTACTCCGCGGTTTAGGGGAAGATAGGGGATGTACCTCTAAACCGGATAGGTATCTGGAGGAGATAGGGGATGTACTCCGTAGACAGAGCTCATATGCTTGTCTAGAGAAGTGAAGATAGAGCTCATATGCTTATCTTTGTGAAGTGTGGATACAGCTTGTATGCTTATCTGTGGATATTGTTGGTATACATATCTGTTGTAGAATGTGGATACAGCTTGTATGCTTATCTGTGGATATTGTTGATATACATATCTGTTGAGAATGTGGATATAGCTTTTATGCTTATCTGAATGTGAGATATAGTTTTTATACATATCTGTGGAAATGATAATAGAGCTAGCATGCTTATCTATTGAAAAGGAAAAAAAAAATGAAAAGTAATTGGGACTTGTAAGTCGTTGACATAAATATGTAATTTATGCGATTGTATCAGTGTTGACCAACTATCAATTGCTAATGTTTTAGTCATTGTCCATGGTTGGTTTAGTGTATTTCTGCTGGGCTGTGGCTCACCCTATATGGGATTATCATTTTCAGGTGCAGGAAGCATGCCACCTCCAAGGACATAGCTGGGAGGCTAGTGGCGGGCATAGTTTTGTTGTTGTACTTTTGATGTATTACATGTAATTTCAAGCCAAGGGCTTAATGTGTAACGAGTTAGAACTCTTTGTTGTAACCAAGTGTTAACTTGGAAAGCTGTAAGCCCGTAGGGCATTTTGTGATGAGGTTAACATGTAATACTTATGTAATGGAACTCTAATGAATGAAAGAATGCGGTTAGTTTATTGTTGTTATTTTGAGGGCGTTACAACTTGGTATCAGAGCGTACCGGGTTCGAATACTTTGGGTACGTGGGAAGTGATTAGGATCACAATGGGTTTGTCTCGCTTGATAGAGACTTAGATGTGGTATCATATGCTATGTGCTTAAGTGATAACATGTTTATGTGACTATGTGGGTATGGGATTTAATTTCTGGGATGTTGATTGGATCCTTGAGTTTCTGGAAGTCTTGTTGGAAAAGCACTTGATCAATGCTGTTTCTAACCGGAACTCTAGTAACGTCTTGGGACTATCATTATCTGGAAATGAAATTCGTAAGTGCTTATGTGTTTATGTGCTTATGTGGAGTGAATTACACTTGTCCATGCATTAGGACGTGAGTGTTTACTTTCGGCACACCTATGAATGTGCTAACGTTCTGTGTTACCTTTATTAGGATGTCAGGACGAGGAAGAGGTGCTAGGCGTGGTAGACCTGCGAGGCAGGAAGTACCATCACAGGGTGAGATTCCAGCAGTGCAGGAGGGAGTGGGGCAGGCCAATGTGACCGAACCAGTGGGTCAGCAGGCTATGGGTGCCTTGGCCAGAGAGATAGCAGGAGCTTTGGGTATTCTTAGAGCTGGGAATCAGGCAGCTGAGGCAGGGCCTTCTTTCTTGAAGAGGGAGTTCTTCCGGTGTAATCCGGACGAGTTTATCGGGGATCCTAAAGAGCCGCTTAAGGCAGATGAATGGCTCGAACAGACAACGAAGACGTTTGAGATGCTTGGCATCGAGGACGGAGCACTGAAAGTGACCTTGGCATCCTTCCAGCTGAAGGGAGATGCGGGTCAATGGTGGAAGTACGAGAAAGCTCGTGTTGGTGGTACTTGGGAGGCGTTTATAAATGCTTTTCAGGAGAGGTTTTTGTCTGCAGTAGCAAGGGAGAAGCTGAGGGATCAGTTTAGCCGGCTTAATCAGCAGGGCTTGTTAGTGGCCGAGTTTGAGGCTACTTTTACCAGTCTGTCTAGGTTTGCACCTGAACTGGTGGCGTCTGAGGAACGCCGTTGCTATGAGTTTGAGCGGAAGTTGAGGCGGGGCCTCAAGTTGAGAGTTGGTGGGTCCTATATCCGGGAGTATAGACACCTAGTGGACGCTGCAGCTCATATGGAGCTTATGATGCAGGAGGAGGATGAGGGGCAGAGAGGCTCCAAGAGGAGCCAAGATAGTCAGAGTGATGGCAGGAGGCAGAGGGGTTCTAACCCTCAGCAGTCGCAGGGTGGTGTTGCTAGATCGACCTTCCCAGTGCCGAGTGCAGGCTCCGGGAGAGGTGGTCAGGGGGATTTTACCTGTTACAAGTGTGGCCAGCTGGGTCACAAGTTTTCTGTTTGCCCGCAGAAGGGTGGAGGTCAGAAAGCTGTTTCTTCTTCAGCTAGACCGCCGAGTCAGAGTTTGGGCAGGGGGCAGCTCTTGACTTGTTATCAGTGTGGACAACCTGGGCACATGAAAAGGTTTTGCCCACAGTTGAGTGCCACTTCGGGAGCGTCTGGTTCTAGGCAGACGCAGGGTTTTCAGCCAGCTCAGTCTGTGCAGGCCTCGAGGGCCAATCCGGGAGTTTCGTCATCCCAGTCTGTGCAGCAGTCTTTTGCTCCGAGAGGTGAGCAGGTAGACCAGGGGCCTACGGGGCGCGTGTATGCTGTTACCGCGCAGGATTTAGTACCGGCTCCATCAGTAGTGAGAGGTACTTTTCTGTTTTGCAACTCGGTTGCTAATGTGTTGATAGACACGGGTGCATCTCATTCTTTTGTATCTGCTGCATTTGCATCTGTTTTGGAATTGGAGTTAGCACAGTTAGCATCTCCTATTTGTGTGGTATCGCCTTTGGGTGGTGAGTTGATCCTGAAACAGGGTGTTAGAGGATGTGATATTGAGGTCGCCGATTATAGGCTTCCTTTTCCGTTTGTTGTCATGCCCATGAAGGGTTTTGATGTTATTTTGGGTATGGACTGGTTATCGTCATACCGGGCTGTTATTGATTGCTACCGCCAGAGGGTCACGTTATGTACCTTGAGCGGGGAGTGGTTCCATTTCTTGGGAGACCGGGTTGGTAGTGTTTTGCCACCGGGGTATGATTCGCGAGGGCGAAGTGAGCTTAGTGGTTTACTTGCTAGCCTTGAGAGTAGCGAGTGTGTTGAGACTCAGAGTGTGTTGCCAAGGGTGGTTTGTGAGTATTCGGATGTCTTTCCCGAAGATCTTGTTAGTTTGCCACCTCACCGAGAGATAGAGTTCTCTATTGATTTAGTGCCTGGTACGGCGCCGATTTCTATGGCACCTTACCGTTTTGCTCCAGCAGAGTTGGTTGAGTTGAAAGTTCAGCTCCAGGAATTGCTAGATAAGGGTTTTGTTCGCCCTAGTGTTTCGCCGTGGGGAGCACCGGCCCTCTTTGTTAAAAAGAAAGATGGTGCCTTGAGATTGTGTATTGACTATCGAAAGTTGAATCGGGCTACGGTTAAGAATAAGTATCCTATGCCCCGTATAGATGATTTGTTTGACCAGTTGAAGGGTTCCCGTTGTTTCTCTAAGATAGACTTGAGATCGGGTTACCATCAGTTGAGGGTCAGGGAGGAGGATGTTTCTAAGACAGCATTCCGTACGCGGTATGGCCATTACGAGTTTCTGGTGATGCCATTTGGGCTTACCAATGCACCGGCAGTCTTTATGGACTTGATGAACCGGATTTTCCGGGAGTTCTTAGACCGATTTGTGGTTGTCTTCGTGGACGACATTCTTATCTATTTGTCTTCTGAGGAGGAGCACGAGGCACACTTGAGAGTGGTGCTTGAGTTACTTAGAGCCCATAGGCTGTATGCCAAGTTTGGGAAGTGTGAGTTCTGGCTGAGGGAAGTCAAATTCTTAGGCCACGTGGTATCCGGGGAAGGGGTGTCTGTTGATACATCCAAGGTTGAGGCAGTGCAAGATTGGGCACAGCCTAAGAGTGTGTTTGAGATCCGCAGTTTTCTGGGATTAGCTGGGTATTACCGTCGGTTTGTGAAGGATTTCTCCAGGTTAGCGTCACCATTGACTAGACTGACTAGGAAGGGAGTCAAGTTTGTGTGGAGTGAGACTTGTGAAAAGTCGTTCCAAGAACTGAAAGTTAGATTGACCACCGCTCCGGTGTTGATTATTCCGGAAAGAGGGTTGGGTTATGCGGTTTATTGTGATGCCTCACGAGAGGGTTTGGGTTGTGTGTTGATGCAAAAGGGGAAAGTGGTAGCTTATGGCTCACGTCAGTTGAAAATACATGAGAAGAATTACCCCACACACGACCTAGAGTTAGCAGCAGTGATCTTTGCCTTGAAAATCTGGAGGCACTACCTTTATGGTGAGAAGTTCGAGGTGTTCTCGGACCACAAGAGTTTGAAGTATCTGTTTACACAGAGAGACTTGAATCTGAGGCAGAGGAGATGGATGGAGTTCATCGAGGATTATGATTTTGAGTTGCATTATCATCCGGGAAAGGCCAATGTTGTGGCCGATGCCCTTAGTAGGAAATCCATTAGTGATGTAGCTTGTATAGCCATCCGGGAATGGGAGATGTTGGGAGCACTTGGCGAGTTTGATTTGCTACTGGGCGAATCTGTTGAGGCTGCGGCCTTGTTTTCTGTTATTGCGCAGCCTACACTTGTGACTAGAGTGTTAGAGGCACAGAGAGGTGACCTTGAGGTAGAATCCCTCCGAGAGAAGATCTCCAGTGGGAAAGTTGAGAAGGGTTTGACGGTGTATCCCGACCTGAGTGTGAGATACCGAGACCGTTTGTTTGTACCGGAGGCTTGCCGAGAGGAAGTACTCCGAGAGTTTCACCATTCGCGCCTTGCGGTGCATCCGGGAGGTACTAAGATGTATCAGGATTTGGGTCGCCAGTTTTGGTGGCGGGGTATGAAGAGAGATGTGGCTGTTTTCGTATCGAAATGCCTTACTTGCCAGCAAGTGAAGGCCGAGCATCAGAGGCCAGCGGGTTTGTTGCAACCCTTGCCTATTGCCGAGTGGAAATGGGAGCATGTCACTATGGACTTCGTTGTAGGTCTTCCGAGGACTCAGCGGGGTAGTGATGCTATTTGGGTGGTTGTAGACCGGTTGACTAAGTCGGCGCACTTTATTTCTATGCGCGTGAGAGATTCGGTAGATCATCTTGCCGATTTGTATATTCGGGACGTAGTGAGATTGCACGGGGTCCCAGTGACGATCGTCTCAGATAGAGATCCTCGTTTTACTGCTAGGTTGTGGCAGAGTTTGCAGAGTGCCTTGGGCACTAAGTTGACCTTTAGTACGGCTTATCATCCTCAGACTGACGGGCAATCCGAGCGTACTATTCAGATCCTCGAGGATATGCTTCGGGGTTGTGTCCTGGACTTCTGTGGGACGTGGGAGAGGCACTTGCCATTGGTAGAGTTTGCCTACAACAACAGTTTTCAGTCTAGCATCGGTATGGCACCGTTTGAGGCCTTGTATGGCCGACCGTGTAGGTCTCCAGTTTGTTGGGCCGAGGTAGGTGATGCACCTTTGTTGGGTCCGGAGTTGGTGAGGGAGACGACGGAGAAAGTTGAACTTATCCGTAGGAGGCTTGTTACAGCCCAGAGTCGACAAAAGAGTTATGCCGACCGTAGGAGGAGGCCTTTGGCGTTTGAGGTAGGTGATCATGTCTTTCTGAAGATATCACCTAGGCGAGGTTTGATGAGATTTGGGAAGAGTGGGAAGTTATCCCCTCGGTTTATTGGTCCTTTTGAGATCCTTGAGAGGATTGGCGAGGTTGCTTATCGGTTAGCCTTACCGCCGCAGTTGTCCGGAGTGCATGACGTGTTTTATGTGAGTATGCTTCGGAAGTATGAGCCAGATCCATCACATGTGTTGGATTGGACCGATTTAGAGGTAGATGAGGATGCCTCGTATGAGGAGAGACCGGTTCGGGTCTTGGATAGGCGGGATCAGGTCCTGCGTGGCAAGACCATTCCTTTGGTGAAAGTCTTGTGGAAACATCACGGAGTGGAGGAAGCCACTTGGGAACGTGAGTTGGAAGTCCGAGAGAAATATCCGGACTTGTTTATTGATATGTAATTTTGTATTTAAATTTTACATTTTGTTGAACTTAAGAGCTTTTATATATGTCTTAAGTTGTGAAACATTGAAAATGTTTTGGTTATTGGAAGTATGTTTGGAACTTGCCTCATATGGAAGTTGAATGTAACATTATAGGTGTTAAGTATATTGTTGACATTGGAAAGTTAATGCATAATGTTGATGCATGTTAATAATACATATGTTGTTTACATATTGTGATATGTCTCTTGTTAAAGGGATGGGATGACCGGTAATGGGTCGAATTGTTGAATGTTAAATTGTAACATTGTTTAAAATGGAGGAAAACCAGTTTTTGAAAACTTGTGCTTAATTTCGGGGACGAAATTCTTTAAGGGGGGGAGGTTATAGCGATCCCGGGTTTACCCTTGTTGTACAGTGATCCGGACATGTGTCCGTGAATGTTGGTAGTTGTTTCTTTCCTAGTTTGCATCCTCTTTACTTTGTATTTTGAGTTATGGGATGTGTTGGGCAGGTTTGTTACAGGTTGGTTGTGCTTGGGAGCCTAGTGTTGCTGCCCAGATTTTTGGTCCTTCGCTCGAGCGAGGAGTTTGTCGCTCGAGCGAGAGTAGTGTTGCCCCGGTTCTGGACCTGAGAGTTGTAGTTTCTGGCTCGAGCGAGCTTTTCGTGGCTCGAGCGGTCTGGGTTTTTCTTCGCTCGATCGAGAACTTCTTGGCTCGAGCGAGAGTTTTCTGTGTCTGGTCGCTCGAGCGACCAATCCTTCGCTCGAGCGAGAGTGTTTTATATCAGCGGACAGCAGCGTCTAAAACATCATTTTTTCACTTCTTTTCTTTGAGCAAACCCTTAATCCGACACTCTCTCTCTCTAAAATTATATTCTCTCTAAGATTTGATCTCCCTAGAGCGTGAATCTAGCCTAGGGCCTTTGTTAAAAAGATAGAGGGCGTTGAGAGCTTCGATTTAATCTGAAAAAGTTTGGATTTGGAGCAAGTTGATCTTGGAGTCTTCATCTCCTTTTGGGCTAAAACTTCAAGGTAGGGATAACCTACTCCTCTCTATGGGTTTTGTCTTTAAATTCTGGTATTTTGAGATGTTGGGCTTGATTTGGTAATTTTGTAAAAGTTTGGGGCTTTTGTGTAATTTTACGAAAGTTGGGGTTTTATTCATAATAAACCTAGATGCATGTTTTGGCATAGAAAAATGGAATGATTGTTGAATCATTGATGAAAATGGAACCTAAGGGTTGAAATGTTAATTATGGGAATTGACCTAATTACATTGTTTAATTAATTGGGATAATTAATTGAGAAGAATGAGGAATGAAATGTTGATTGAATATCCATTGTGCGTTTATTTTCTGTTTAGAAATAACTGCTTTGGGCTATCGGTGGAGGATAGTCGTGATTGTTGTAGACAATGCATGATGATTAGGTAAACTGAAACTAATCAATGAAATGTGTCATGGAACTTGACGGTTAATTGAATACATTAATTGTATGTATTGTGTGATTGTATATAGAACCAATGTGTTTATATACGTTATGTGTAGAGGAGGAGATAGGGGATGTACTCCGCGGTTTAGGGGAAGATAGGGGATGTACCTCTAAACCGGATAGGTATCTGGAGGAGATAGGGGATGTACTCCGTAGACAGAGCTCATATGCTTGTCTAGAGAAGTGAAGATAGAGCTCATATGCTTATCTTTGTGAAGTGTGGATACAGCTTGTATGCTTATCTGTGGATATTGTTGGTATACATATCTGTTGTAGAATGTGGATACAGCTTGTATGCTTATCTGTGGATATTGTTGATATACATATCTGTTGAGAATGTGGATATAGCTTTTATGCTTATCTGAATGTGAGATATAGTTTTTATACATATCTGTGGAAATGATAATAGAGCTAGCATGCTTATCTATTGAAAAGGAAAAAAAAAATGAAAAGTAATTGGGACTTGTAAGTCGTTGACATAAATATGTAATTTATGCGATTGTATCAGTGTTGACCAACTATCAATTGCTAATGTTTTAGTCATTGTCCATGGTTGGTTTAGTGTATTTCTGCTGGGCTGTGGCTCACCCTATATGGGATTATCATTTTCAGGTGCAGGAAGCATGCCACCTCCAAGGACATAGCTGGGAGGCTAGTGGCGGGCATAGTTTTGTTGTTGTACTTTTGATGTATTACATGTAATTTCAAGCCAAGGGCTTAATGTGTAACGAGTTAGAACTCTTTGTTGTAACCAAGTGTTAACTTGGAAAGCTGTAAGTCCGTAGGGCATTTTGTGATGAGGTTAACATGTAATACTTATGTAATGGAACTCTAATGAATGAAAGAATGCGGTTAGTTTATTGTTGTTATTTTGAGGGCGTTACAACTTGGTATCAGAGCGTACCGGGTTCGAATACTTTGGGTACGTGGGAAGTGATTAGGATCACAATGGGTTTGTCTCGCTTGATAGAGACTTAGATGTGGTATCATATGCTATGTGCTTAAGTGATAACATGTTTATGTGACTATGTGGGTATGGGATTTAATTTCTGGGATGTTGATTGGATCCTTGAGTTTCTGGAAGTCTTGTTGGAAAAGCACTTGATCAATGCTGTTTCTAACCGGAACTCTAGTAACGTCTTGGGACTATCATTATCCGGAAATGAAATTCGTAAGTGCTTATGTGTTTATGTGCTTATGTGGAGTGAATTACACTTGTCCATGCATTAGGACGTGAGTGTTTACTTTCGGCACACCTATGAATGTGCTAACGTTCTGTGTTACCTTTATTAGGATGTCAGGACGAGGAAGAGGTGCTAGGCGTGGTAGACCTGCGAGGCAGGAAGTACCATCACAGGGTGAGATTCCAGCAGTGCAGGAGGGAGTGGGGCAGGCCAATGTGACCGAACCAGTGGGTCAGCAGGCTATGGGTGCCTTGGCCAGAGAGATAGCAGGAGCTTTGGGTATTCTTAGAGCTGGGAATCAGGCAGCTGAGGCAGGGCCTTCTTTCTTGAAGAGGGAGTTCTTCCGGTGTAATCCGGACGAGTTTATCGGGGATCCTAAAGAGCCGCTTAAGGCAGATGAATGGCTCGAACAGACAACGAAGACGTTTGAGATGCTTGGCATCGAGGACGGAGCACTGAAAGTGACCTTGGCATCCTTCCAGCTGAAGGGAGATGCGGGTCAATGGTGGAAGTACGAGAAAGCTCGTGTTGGTGGTACTTGGGAGGCGTTTATAAATGCTTTTCAGGAGAGGTTTTTGTCTGCAGTAGCAAGGGAGAAGCTGAGGGATCAGTTTAGCCGGCTTAATCAGCAGGGCTTGTTAGTGGCCGAGTTTGAGGCTACTTTTACCAGTCTGTCTAGGTTTGCACCTGAACTGGTGGCGTCTGAGGAACGCCGTTGCTATGAGTTTGAGCGGAAGTTGAGGCGGGGCCTCAAGTTGAGAGTTGGTGGGTCCTATATCCGGGAGTATAGACACCTAGTGGACGCTGCAGCTCATATGGAGCTTATGATGCAGGAGGAGGATGAGGGGCAGAGAGGCTCCAAGAGGAGCCAAGATAGTCAGAGTGATGGCAGGAGGCAGAGGGGTTCTAACCCTCAGCAGTCGCAGGGTGGTGTTGCTAGATCGACCTTCCCAGTGCCGAGTGCAGGCTCCGGGAGAGGTGGTCAGGGGGATTTTACCTGTTACAAGTGTGGCCAGCTGGGTCACAAGTTTTCTGTTTGCCCGCAGAAGGGTGGAGGTCAGAAAGCTGTTTCTTCTTCAGCTAGACCGCCGAGTCAGAGTTTGGGCAGGGGGCAGCTCTTGACTTGTTATCAGTGTGGACAACCTGGGCACATGAAAAGGTTTTGCCCACAGTTGAGTGCCACTTCGGGAGCGTCTGGTTCTAGGCAGACGCAGGGTTTTCAGCCAGCTCAGTCTGTGCAGGCCTCGAGGGCCAATCCGGGAGTTTCGTCATCCCAGTCTGTGCAGCAGTCTTTTGCTCCGAGAGGTGAGCAGGTAGACCAGGGGCCTACGGGGCGCGTGTATGCTGTTACCGCGCAGGATTTAGTACCGGCTCCATCAGTAGTGAGAGGTACTTTTCTGTTTTGCAACTCGGTTGCTAATGTGTTGATAGACACGGGTGCATCTCATTCTTTTGTATCTGCTGCATTTGCATCTGTTTTGGAATTGGAGTTAGCACAGTTAGCATCTCCTATTTGTGTGGTATCGCCTTTGGGTGGTGAGTTGATCCTGAAACAGGGTGTTAGAGGATGTGATATTGAGGTCGCCGATTATAGGCTTCCTTTTCCGTTTGTTGTCATGCCCATGAAGGGTTTTGATGTTATTTTGGGTATGGACTGGTTATCGTCATACCGGGCTGTTATTGATTGCTACCGCCAGAGGGTCACGTTATGTACCTTGAGCGGGGAGTGGTTCCATTTCTTGGGAGACCGGGTTGGTAGTGTTTTGCCACCGGGGTATGATTCGCGAGGGCGAAGTGAGCTTAGTGGTTTACTTGCTAGCCTTGAGAGTAGCGAGTGTGTTGAGACTCAGAGTGTGTTGCCAAGGGTGGTTTGTGAGTATTCGGATGTCTTTCCCGAAGATCTTGTTAGTTTGCCACCTCACCGAGAGATAGAGTTCTCTATTGATTTAGTGCCTGGTACGGCGCCGATTTCTATGGCACCTTACCGTTTTGCTCCAGCAGAGTTGGTTGAGTTGAAAGTTCAGCTCCAGGAATTGCTAGATAAGGGTTTTGTTCGCCCTAGTGTTTCGCCGTGGGGAGCACCGGCCCTCTTTGTTAAAAAGAAAGATGGTGCCTTGAGATTGTGTATTGACTATCGAAAGTTGAATCGGGCTACGGTTAAGAATAAGTATCCTATGCCCCGTATAGATGATTTGTTTGACCAGTTGAAGGGTTCCCGTTGTTTCTCTAAGATAGACTTGAGATCGGGTTACCATCAGTTGAGGGTCAGGGAGGAGGATGTTTCTAAGACAGCATTCCGTACGCGGTATGGCCATTACGAGTTTCTGGTGATGCCATTTGGGCTTACCAATGCACCGGCAGTCTTTATGGACTTGATGAACCGGATTTTCCGGGAGTTCTTAGACCGATTTGTGGTTGTCTTCGTGGACGACATTCTTATCTATTTGTCTTCTGAGGAGGAGCACGAGGCACACTTGAGAGTGGTGCTTGAGTTACTTAGAGCCCATAGGCTGTATGCCAAGTTTGGGAAGTGTGAGTTCTGGCTGAGGGAAGTCAAATTCTTAGGCCACGTGGTATCCGGGGAAGGGGTGTCTGTTGATACATCCAAGGTTGAGGCAGTGCAAGATTGGGCACAGCCTAAGAGTGTGTTTGAGATCCGCAGTTTTCTGGGATTAGCTGGGTATTACCGTCGGTTTGTGAAGGATTTCTCCAGGTTAGCGTCACCATTGACTAGACTGACTAGGAAGGGAGTCAAGTTTGTGTGGAGTGAGACTTGTGAAAAGTCGTTCCAAGAACTGAAAGTTAGATTGACCACCGCTCCGGTGTTGATTATTCCGGAAAGAGGGTTGGGTTATGCGGTTTATTGTGATGCCTCACGAGAGGGTTTGGGTTGTGTGTTGATGCAAAAGGGGAAAGTGGTAGCTTATGGCTCACGTCAGTTGAAAATACATGAGAAGAATTACCCCACACACGACCTAGAGTTAGCAGCAGTGATCTTTGCCTTGAAAATCTGGAGGCACTACCTTTATGGTGAGAAGTTCGAGGTGTTCTCGGACCACAAGAGTTTGAAGTATCTGTTTACACAGAGAGACTTGAATCTGAGGCAGAGGAGATGGATGGAGTTCATCGAGGATTATGATTTTGAGTTGCATTATCATCCGGGAAAGGCCAATGTTGTGGCCGATGCCCTTAGTAGGAAATCCATTAGTGATGTAGCTTGTATAGCCATCCGGGAATGGGAGATGTTGGGAGCACTTGGCGAGTTTGATTTGCTACTGGGCGAATCTGTTGAGGCTGCGGCCTTGTTTTCTGTTATTGCGCAGCCTACACTTGTGACTAGAGTGTTAGAGGCACAGAGAGGTGACCTTGAGGTAGAATCCCTCCGAGAGAAGATCTCCAGTGGGAAAGTTGAGAAGGGTTTGACGGTGTATCCCGACCTGAGTGTGAGATACCGAGACCGTTTGTTTGTACCGGAGGCTTGCCGAGAGGAAGTACTCCGAGAGTTTCACCATTCGCGCCTTGCGGTGCATCCGGGAGGTACTAAGATGTATCAGGATTTGGGTCGCCAGTTTTGGTGGCGGGGTATGAAGAGAGATGTGGCTGTTTTCGTATCGAAATGCCTTACTTGCCAGCAAGTGAAGGCCGAGCATCAGAGGCCAGCGGGTTTGTTGCAACCCTTGCCTATTGCCGAGTGGAAATGGGAGCATGTCACTATGGACTTCGTTGTAGGTCTTCCGAGGACTCAGCGGGGTAGTGATGCTATTTGGGTGGTTGTAGACCGGTTGACTAAGTCGGCGCACTTTATTTCTATGCGCGTGAGAGATTCGGTAGATCATCTTGCCGATTTGTATATTCGGGACGTAGTGAGATTGCACGGGGTCCCAGTGACGATCGTCTCAGATAGAGATCCTCGTTTTACTGCTAGGTTGTGGCAGAGTTTGCAGAGTGCCTTGGGCACTAAGTTGACCTTTAGTACGGCTTATCATCCTCAGACTGACGGGCAGTCCGAGCGTACTATTCAGATCCTCGAGGATATGCTTCGGGGTTGTGTCCTGGACTTCTGTGGGACGTGGGAGAGGCACTTGCCATTGGTAGAGTTTGCCTACAACAACAGTTTTCAGTCTAGCATCGGTATGGCACCGTTTGAGGCCTTGTATGGCCGACCGTGTAGGTCTCCAGTTTGTTGGGCCGAGGTAGGTGATGCACCTTTGTTGGGTCCGGAGTTGGTGAGGGAGACGACGGAGAAAGTTGAACTTATCCGTAGGAGGCTTGTTACAGCCCAGAGTCGACAAAAGAGTTATGCCGACCGTAGGAGGAGGCCTTTGGCGTTTGAGGTAGGTGATCATGTCTTTCTGAAGATATCACCTAGGCGAGGTTTGATGAGATTTGGGAAGAGTGGGAAGTTATCCCCTCGGTTTATTGGTCCTTTTGAGATCCTTGAGAGGATTGGCGAGGTTGCTTATCGGTTAGCCTTACCGCCGCAGTTGTCCGGAGTGCATGACGTGTTTTATGTGAGTATGCTTCGGAAGTATGAGCCAGATCCATCACATGTGTTGGATTGGACCGATTTAGAGGTAGATGAGGATGCCTCGTATGAGGAGAGACCGGTTCGGGTCTTGGATAGGCGGGATCAGGTCCTGCGTGGCAAGACCATTCCTTTGGTGAAAGTCTTGTGGAAACATCACGGAGTGGAGGAAGCCACTTGGGAACGTGAGTTGGAAGTCCGAGAGAAATATCCGGACTTGTTTATTGATATGTAATTTTGTATTTAAATTTTACATTTTGTTGAACTTAAGAGCTTTTATATATGTCTTAAGTTGTGAAACATTGAAAATGTTTTGGTTATTGGAAGTATGTTTGGAACTTGCCTCATATGGAAGTTGAATGTAACATTATAGGTGTTAAGTATATTGTTGACATTGGAAAGTTAATGCATAATGTTGATGCATGTTAATAATACATATGTTGTTTACATATTGTGATATGTCTCTTGTTAAAGGGATGGGATGACCGGTAATGGGTCGAATTGTTGAATGTTAAATTGTAACATTGTTTAAAATGGAGGAAAACCAGTTTTTGAAAACTTGTGCTTAATTTCGGGGACGAAATTCTTTAAGGGGGGGAGGTTATAGCGATCCCGGGTTTACCCTTGTTGTACAGTGATCCGGACATGTGTCCGTGAATGTTGGTAGTTGTTTCTTTCCTAGTTTGCATCCTCTTTACTTTGTATTTTGAGTTATGGGATGTGTTGGGCAGGTTTGTTACAGGTTGGTTGTGCTTGGGAGCCTAGTGTTGCTGCCCAGATTTTTGGTCCTTCGCTCGAGCGAGGAGTTTGTCGCTCGAGCGAGAGTAGTGTTGCCCCGGTTCTGGACCTGAGAGTTGTAGTTTCTGGCTCGAGCGAGCTTTTCGTGGCTCGAGCGGTCTGGGTTTTTCTTCGCTCGATCGAGAACTTCTTGGCTCGAGCGAGAGTTTTCTGTGTCTGGTCGCTCGAGCGACCAATCCTTCGCTCGAGCGAGAGTGTTTTATATCAGCGGACAGCAGCGTCTAAAACATCATTTTTTCACTTCTTTTCTTTGAGCAAACCCTTAATCCGACACTCTCTCTCTCTAAAATTATATTCTCTCTAAGATTTGATCTCCCTAGAGCGTGAATCTAGCCTAGGGCCTTTGTTAAAAAGATAGAGGGCGTTGAGAGCTTCGATTTAATCTGAAAAAGTTTGGATTTGGAGCAAGTTGATCTTGGAGTCTTCATCTCCTTTTGGGCTAAAACTTCAAGGTAGGGATAACCTACTCCTCTCTATGGGTTTTGTCTTTAAATTCTGGTATTTTGAGATGTTGGGCTTGATTTGGTAATTTTGTAAAAGTTTGGGGCTTTTGTGTAATTTTACGAAAGTTGGGGTTTTATTCATAATAAACCTAGATTATAGCGATCCCGGGTTTACCCTTGTGGTACAGTGATCCGGACATGTGTCCGTGGATGTTGGTAGTTGTTTATTATCTTGTTTGCATCCTTTCTTACTTTGTATTTGAGTTATAGGATGTGTTGAGCGGGTTTGTTACAGGTTGGTTGAGTTTAGAAACCAAAACTAGTTGCCCAGATTTTTGGCCTGTACGCTCGAGCGGAGGTTTTGGCGCTCGAGCGTAGATTACACCCATTCAGTATTTTCCTGTGCAGCGTTGTACGCTCGAGCGTGGTATTGGCCGCTCGAGCGGGGTTGTCTGAGTGCCGCTCGAGCGTAGGGTTCGGAGCTCGAGCGAAGGCCTGGTTCTGCAAAAGTGCTGGGCGAGTGCATTCTGCGCTCGAGCGGGAGGTTGGCCGCTCGAGCGGAAGTCTGTGAGTGGCCGCTCGAGCGGGGTGTTTTACGCTCGAGCGGAGACCTGGGTTAAAGTCCCGAATTTGTGACTCTTTAAATCACTTTTTCACTTTCTCTTCTCTCTCTTACTTTTCCAAAATCACCATTGTTGAGCCTCTCACTCTAGACTCTACCTTCTCTCTAGGTTTTGATTTAGTAGGAGTGATTTACTCACCTTTGGCCTTTACAAAAAAGTTGTTGATCGTCGAGGGCTTCATTTTAATCTGAAAATCTTGGGTTTTGGAGCACGTTGGGTTTTGTCGTCTTCTCCTTTGGGACTCCGAATTTGAGGTAGGGATAACCTACTCCTCTCTATGGGTTTTGTCTTTAAATTTTGGTATTTTGAGATGTTGGGCTTGGTTTGGTAATTTTGTGAAAGGTTGGGGCTTTTGTGCAAATTATACAAAAGTTGGGGTTTTCTTCATAATAAACCTAGATGCATGTTTAGCATAAAAAAATGGAATGATTGCTGAATCATTGAAGAAAATGGGACCTAAGGGTTGAAATGGTAATTATGGAAAATGGCCTAATTACATTGTTTAATTAATTGGGATAATTAATTGGTGAGAAATGAAATGTTGATTGAATATCCATTTGTGCATTTATTTTCTGTTTAGAAATAACTGCTTGGGCTATCGGTGGAGGATAGTCGTGATTGTTGTAGACAATGTATGTTGATTAGGCAAACTGAAACTAATCAATGAAATGTGTCATGGAACTTGACGGTTAATTGAATACATTAATTGTATGTATTGTGTGATTGTATATAGAACCAATGTGTTTATATATGTTGTGTGTAGAGGAGGAGATAGGGGATGAACTCCGCGGTTTAGGGGAAGATAGGGGATGGACCTCTAAACCGGATAGGTATTTGGAGGAGATAGGGGATGTACTCCGTAGACAGAGCTCATATGCTTGTCTAGAGAAGTGAAGATAGAGCTCATATGCTTATCTTTGTGAAGTGTGGGTACAGCTTGTATGCTTATCTGTGGATATTGTTGATATACATATCTGTTGTAGAATGTGGATACAGCTTGTATGCTTATCTGTGGATACTGTTGATATACATATCTGTTGAGATTGTGGATATAGCTTTTATGCTTATCTGAATGTGAGATATAGTTTTTATACATATCTGTGGAAATGATGATAGAGCTAGCATGCTTATCTGTTGAAAAAGGGAAAATGAAAAGTAAATGGGACTTGTAAGTCGTTGACATAAATATGTAATTTATGTGATTGTATCAGTGTTGACCAACTATCAATTGCTAATGTTTTAGTCATTGTCCATGGTTGGTTTAGTGTATTTCTACTGGGCTGTGGCTCACCCTATATGGGAACATCATTTTCAGGTGCAGGAAGCATGCCACCTCCAAGGACATAGCTGGGAGGCTAGTGGCGGGCATAGTTTTGTCGTTTTACTTTTGATGTATTACATGTAATTTCAAGCCAAGGGCTTAATGTGTAAACGAGTTAGACCTCTTTGTTGTAACCAAGTGTTAACTTGGAAAGCTGTAAGCCCGTAGGGCATTTTGTTATGAGATTAACATGTAATACTTATGTAATGGAATTCTAATGGATGATAGAAGGTGGTTAGTTTATCTATCAACGCTTGTCTTATTTGTTGGGTTTAATGTTATTATTTTGAGGGCGTTACATAGATGCATGTTTTGGCATAGAAAAATGGAATGATTGTTGAATCATTGATGAAAATGGAACCTAAGGGTTGAAATGTTAATTATGGGAATTGACCTAATTACATTGTTTAATTAATTGGGATAATTAATTGAGAAGAATGAGGAATGAAATGTTGATTGAATATCCATTGTGCGTTTATTTTCTGTTTAGAAATAACTGCTTTGGGCTATCGGTGGAGGATAGTCGTGATTGTTGTAGACAATGCATGATGATTAGGTAAACTGAAACTAATCAATGAAATGTGTCATGGAACTTGACGGTTAATTGAATACATTAATTGTATGTATTGTGTGATTGTATATAGAACCAATGTGTTTATATACGTTATGTGTAGAGGAGGAGATAGGGGATGTACTCCGCGGTTTAGGGGAAGATAGGGGATGTACCTCTAAACCGGATAGGTATCTGGAGGAGATAGGGGATGTACTCCGTAGACAGAGCTCATATGCTTGTCTAGAGAAGTGAAGATAGAGCTCATATGCTTATCTTTGTGAAGTGTGGATACAGCTTGTATGCTTATCTGTGGATATTGTTGGTATACATATCTGTTGTAGAATGTGGATACAGCTTGTATGCTTATCTGTGGATATTGTTGATATACATATCTGTTGAGAATGTGGATATAGCTTTTATGCTTATCTGAATGTGAGATATAGTTTTTATACATATCTGTGGAAATGATAATAGAGCTAGCATGCTTATCTATTGAAAAGGAAAAAAAAAATGAAAAGTAATTGGGACTTGTAAGTCGTTGACATAAATATGTAATTTATGCGATTGTATCAGTGTTGACCAACTATCAATTGCTAATGTTTTAGTCATTGTCCATGGTTGGTTTAGTGTATTTCTGCTGGGCTGTGGCTCACCCTATATGGGATTATCATTTTCAGGTGCAGGAAGCATGCCACCTCCAAGGACATAGCTGGGAGGCTAGTGGCGGGCATAGTTTTGTTGTTGTACTTTTGATGTATTACATGTAATTTCAAGCCAAGGGCTTAATGTGTAACGAGTTAGAACTCTTTGTTGTAACCAAGTGTTAACTTGGAAAGCTGTAAGCCCGTAGGGCATTTTGTGATGAGGTTAACATGTAATACTTATGTAATGGAACTCTAATGAATGAAAGAATGCGGTTAGTTTATTGTTGTTATTTTGAGGGCGTTACACTCTCCATCACCGATCTTGGTTGGGGAAAGGACTGTAATAAATGTTATCATCAATGAAAAAGACAATAAAATAAAAAACAACACAGAGACCAAAGTATCATAAAACATAAGATCGAAAATTTTCTTACAATAAATTCTTGCATTTTTCAAGCATACAAACAAAGGGAATTAGAGAGAGAGATGTCTGCAAACCATTGGGGAGGTAGCTGTGCTTCATGGAGAGGTCCATGGCTCGTTTAAGATGTTGGTTCCTCACGTCCACGATCTCTCGAGGAAGACGTTTCAAAGCTTCCTTCCCATCCAGATCGTAATAGGGATTATATAGATTTACAACGTCTGAGGCAGAGAAACTCAGATATGCAGATTTGGCAATCTGCAGCGTCGAGGTATGAAGCAGCAGTGCGAGGTCGATGGCAACTCCGATGACTATAAGAGAGAGAGGAGGTTTCAAGAAAGAAAGGGTATGGCTTTAAGAGAGAGAGAAAAGAGAGGTCGACGGCAAGATAGAGGTCAATGACGGCAACGAAGGTGGTGGTGTCGATAGTGATGGAGGAGAGAGAAGCAGTTTGGCTAGGGTTTGGACGGTTTGGTTGTCACTGACGACGTAGCAGAGGCAACAGCGGTGGTGGTTGAGCGGCAGAAGGTGAGGGGAAATGGTGGTGAGACAAGGAGCGGGAGAAGAGCTGCAAAGAGGGAGAGAGAGAGAGAGAGAGTGAGAGAGAGAGAGAGAGAGAGACGATGTAAAAGAGAATGGTTTGGTTTGGAAAATTATATATACATGTGTAGTTGCTTATTTTACAGGAGTTTGTCCTTATGAAAAAAATATTCAGCGCCTGAACGTTTGGGGAAAAAAAAATCTAAAATTAAATTTATCGCTTGAGCGCCCAAAAAAAAAAAAGAAAAACAACCATTAAACGTATCAATTTTTTTAATTATTAAAAATTAGTGAATTACACTCATCTCCCTTAAGGTTTTTGACAATTACACCAATCTCCTATTCTTTTTCTAAAATTACACTAAGGTTGACTTTTGATTTGCACTTTCTATCCTTTTTCGTTAGTTAATGTTAATTTGATCGACATTTTTTTTTTTTTTTTTGTGTGTGTGTGTGTGGCGAAACTTAGTGATTAATTGTTAAATTAGCACATAGGGGATTTTAATTTGATTTGCATAACATTTGAAGTGATTATCCGTAAATTAAGAATAAAAAGAATCAATTAATTGTTTTTTGGGTAAACAAGTTAGTACGAATTATTGAAACCAAATGAGAAATACAAGAACTTGTATGTAGTTAGTGTTGGAAATGGTTATAAAATTCTGGATAAAACCAGAATTTTTTCCTAAGTTCGGTCTATTTTTTAGGTGGGCCCCGAGTGTCGATTTACTCGGGTCAAAGTGGTAGCGCGTTCTATGCCGCGTTGTGATTCACGTGGTATATTTGGTTGCTCAAAACCATTACCGAGTGAATGGGAAATTGAAGCCAAAGTGTGCTCCATGGAAATGGAGTTTTGGTGGAAATTCCTTAAGGTAGTAAATTGGCATGTCCCACATTGATTTGATGGGAAGTTTTGAAAGGGTTTATAAGGCTTAGGGTGAGATACTTGGGGTGTGCCCCAAGGGGTACCCAAGTGTTTTAGAGGGAGAGGTTATGGGCAAAATGGGCTAGACCCATTGGACCCAAAAATCACCACACACGCGCGCCGCCATCCGTCCGTCGGGTTGGGCTTCTAATCTTTTTGGGCCAAAAACATTTGAATTTAATATTATTTTTTATTAAAATAAAATCCAGAATTCAAATTAAACTGGTTTGGATTTATTGTTCATCCAAACAGGGCCCTTCCCGTTTTCAAACAGAATTAAACTGTTTTGGATTTATTGCTCATCCAAACAGAGCCCTTCCCGTTTTCAAACAGAATTAAACTATTTTGGATTTATTGCTTATCCAAACAGAGCCCTTCCCGTTTCTATCTGTTTGAATAAACAGATTCAAATCTGTTTAAATTTGAATTTAACAGGTTTCATACCTGTTCAATTCAAAACCAAAAGCCACCTTTACATCTATAAATAGACTAGCCTCCCATTTGGATTTCATTCCAATTTTCGTACTCCATCTTCTGCAAATTATATTCTTCATCTTGCTGCATATTATTTCCGAAAGAAAGAGTGTAAACACTTAGTGTGTTCGTAAGGCAAATAATTAGTAGTGCTGCTATTGTTTGTGGTAAGATCATTTCATCCTGGGAGATAGACGTCCAAATTCTGAAAGCACCGTGGAGAGGACGAATCTGTCTTAAGGACACAGTGTTAAACACTGGACTTGATCAGAAAAGTTATTCAAATAAATTAACCAAGTAAGTCGTTTAATTTTATTCTGTTTTTATTTGTTTATTTAATCAAATTTTATTTTTGTTTTTGTAACAAAATAAAATCTGTGGTTTTATTTATTTATTTTTTATTTCGAGTTTGATTTTTGTAATCAAACAAATTCTCTCCTTTTCTCTATTTCTTTTATTCTTGTTGTTGTTTTGTACACAACAGAATTTAATCTTTTTAAATACAGTGAAGATTGTTCAACAATCTTAAGACAGAATCCTTTTTGGGTATCTTCATTGTATTTAATTTTCTGTGTTTTCAAATTAATATTCTGGTTGGAAAAACAAATAGTGATTTATGCTATTTGACAGATAGTAGTAATATACCGTCTCTTTTCTTTGACAACAACTAGTAGTACGATACTGGTGTCATTAACAATTCAGAATATTATTTGGTATTACAGAAAATTCTTGTGATATTTTATTTTTCTAGTTTTAGTAACAAGGAAAATAAAATTATTTTGTTGTTATAATTTATTTTCTGGTTTTAGTAACTAGAAAATTAATTTGTGTTTTATTTTTTTCTGATTTTTGTAATCAGAGATTATGGCTACTACAACTGAAACTGCATCTGGCAGTGGCACTCCTATTGTTACACCTACATCGGTCCCTATTCAGAACCATGTTCATGTACCAATCAATCATGGAGAAAAACTGAAAAAATTTAACGGTACCGAGTTTAAGAGATGGCAGCAGAAGATGCTGTTCTATCTTACAACTCTTAATTTGGCCCGGTTTCTCCATGAAGAGGCTCCAGCACTTAAAGAGGGTGAAAGTGATCGGCAAGTTGTTGCCGCTGTAGATGCTTGGAAACATTCAGATTTCCTGTGCAGAAACTACATCCTAAATGGCCTTGACAATATGCTGTATAATGTATACAGTCCTCTGAAAACAGCAAAAGAATTGTGGGATTCTTTGGAGAAGAAATACAAGACAGAAGATGCCGGCACGAAGAAATTTGTCGTCGGTAAATTTCTGGACTTTGTTATGGTAGACTCCCAAACGGTAATATCTCAAGTTCAAAGCTTTCAAATAATTTTGCATGATATTCATTCAGAAGGTATGTCTCTTAGCGAGTCATTCCAAGTCGCTGCTTTAGTGGAAAAGTTACCACCGGCTTGGAAAGATTTCAAAAATTATTTAAAACACAAACGCAAAGAGATGACTATGGATGAATTGATTGTAAGATTAAGAATTGAGGAAGATAACCGAAAGGCTGAAAAGAGGAATGGGAAAAATCCCATTGAGTCCAAGGCTAATGTGGTTGAACAAGTTCATAAACCACATAACAAAAAGAGGAAGTTTACTGGAGATGGTCCTAAACAAGGCGATAGTAGCAAGAAGTTCAAAGGAAAATGCTATAATTGTGGCAAAACTGGACATCGAGCTTCTGACTACCGCCGCCCTAAGAAGAATCATGGAAGTACAAGTAAAAAGACCACCAATCAGGCCAATGTAACAGAATTGGATTACATCTCTGACGGAGTGAATGACATCAACTTTTCTGTTGTGGTGTCTGAGGCTAACTTGGTTGGAAATCCCAAAGAGTGGTGGGTTGACACTGGAGCAACTCGTCACATTTGTGCGGATAAGAAGATGTTCACTACCTACAATGAGGCTGCAAATGGTGAACAACTTTTCATGGGAAATTCTTCTACTTCTACTATGGCTAGACAAGGGAAAGTGATCTTGAAGATGACATCAGGGAAAGAACTGACCCTCAACAACGTACTGCATGTACTTGACATCCGGAAGAATTTAGTTTCTGGGTCTTTGTTAAGTAAAAATGGTTTTAGGCTTGTATTTGAGTCTGATAAATTTGTATTAACAAAGAGTGGTATGTATGTTGGTAAGGGATACATGAGTGATGGTCTCTTTAAGTTGAATGTAATGACAGTTGTACCGAAAGTTGCTATGAATAAGAATAACACATCTTTTGTTTATATTCTTGAGTCAAATTTATGGCATGGTAGATTAGGACATGTGAATTTTGATGCTTTGCGTAGATTAATTGGTTTAGATCATATACCAAAGTTTGAAATTAATCCTAATCATAAATGTGAAATTTGTGTAGAAGCGAAACTAACTAAGGCTCCATTTAAATCGGTTGAAAGAAAAACCGAACCTCTAGAATTAATTCACACTGATGTATGTGATTTAAAATTTATTCAAACTAGAGGTGGCAAAAAGTATTTCATAACATTTATCGATGATTGCACATGATATTGTTATGTTTATTTACTTAGAAGTAAAGATGAAGCCTTAGAAATGTTTAAACTCTACAAAACAGAAGTTGAAAATCAACTTGGTAAAACCATTAAAATGGTTAGAAGTGATAGGGGTGGTGAATATGATGCACCATTAAATGAATTTTGTGCACAACATGGCATTATTCACCAAACTACAGCCCCTTATTCTCCACAGCAAAATGGAATTGCTGAAAGGAAGAATAGAACCTTAAAAGAAATGATGAATTCCATGTTACTAAGTTCAGGCTTACCACAGAACTTGTGGGGGGAAGCAATATTGTCTGCTAATTTTGTTCTTAATAGAATACCCCACAAGAAAACCAACAGCACTCCTTATGAATTGTGGAAAGGTCGATCACCTTCCTACAAATACTTAAAAGTGTGGGGGTGTTTGGCAAAAGTTGAAGTTCCTGTTCCTAAAAAGACTAAGATTAGACCAAAAACAATAGACTGTGTGTTTATTGGTTATGCTCAGAATAGAAGTGCATATCGGTTTCTGACTTATAAATCAGAAATACCTGATACAAATGTGAACACTATTATAGAGTCAAGGAATGCTGTGTTTTTTGAACATGTCTTTCCTTACAAGAAAGGACAGGAATTAAGTTCACAGAAAAGAACTTATGATTGTACACAAAGTCAAGAAACTAATGACAATTAAACAAAAGAGACTAATAATAGTCTCGACCAACAGGATTTAACTAATGATGAACCAAGACGAAGTAAGAGAGCAAGAACATCAAAATCCTTTGGTCCAGATTTTCGGACATACTTGTTAGAAAATGAACCTCAAAGCTTTAAGGCAGCAATGACAGGTCCTGAAGCACCTTTGTGGAAAGAGGCTGTTAATAATGAAATTGAATCCATTATGCAAAATCATACTTGGGAATTGGTGGATCTTCCACCAGGTTCTAAACCTCTTGGATATAATTGGATATTCAAGAGAAAAATGAAAGCAGATGGTTCAATTGACAAGTATAAATCAAGACTTGTTGTTAAAGGTTACAGACAAAAGGAAGGTCTGGACTATGTTGACACATATTCCCCTGTGACAAGAATAACATCCATTCGCATGCTTATTTCTATAGCAGCGTTGTTTAATTTAGAAATGCATCAAATGGATGTTAAGACAGCTTTCTTAAACGGTGATCTAAATGAAGAGATCTATATGGAACAACCCGAAGGGTTTGTAGTATCAGGGCAAGAAAAGAAAGTTTGTCGACTTGTAAAATCCCTTTATGGATTAAAACAAGCACCTAAGCAATGGCATGAAAAATTTGATCATGCAATGCTTACTAATGGGTTTAAGATAAACGAATGTGACAAATGCGTCTATGTTAAAAACACTGACCAAGGATATGTCATAGTTTGTCTTTATGTGGATGACATGCTTATCATCGGAAGCAGTCAAAACATGATCAAATCAACTAAGCAGATGCTTAACAAAAGATTTGATATGAAAGATATGGGGGTCGCAGATGTTATATTAGGAATGAAAATTACTAAAACATCTGACGGATATGCATTATCTCAATCTCATTATATTGAGAAAATTCTTGATAAATTTATCAAGGATGATTTGAATTTAGCTAGAACACCTGTAGACATCAGTCTTTATTTATCAAAAAATAAAGGAGATGCAGTGTCGCAGTTAAAATACTCCCAAATCATTGGAAGCCTAATGTACCTAATGAATTGTACCCGTCCTGATATAGCTTATGCTATCAGTAAATTGAGTAGGTACACTAGTAATCCTGGAGAAGACCATTGGAAAGCGATCATTCGGGTTCTTAGATATCTAAGATTTACTCGTAATCATGGTTTGAACTTTACTCGATATCCAGCAGTACTCGAAGGTTATTGTGAAGCCAATTGGATATCGGATACTAAAGATTCAAAATCCACTAGTGGATATGTCTTTACTCTAGGAGGCGCTGCTGTTTCTTGGAAGTCCACGAAACAAACTTGCATCGCACGATCCACAATGGAATCCGAGTTCATTGCTTTAGACAAAGCAGGTGAAGAAGCAGAATGGCTTCGTCACTTCTTAGAAGACATTCCAATGTGGCCAAAACCTGTGCCAGCTATTTGCATTCATTGTGATAGTCAATCTGCAATAGGCAGGGCACAGAATCACATGTATAATGGTAAGTCACGACATATTCGTCGTCGACATAATACCGTAAGGCAATTGTTGTCAAACGGAATAATCTCAATAGATTATATAAAATCTAAAGAGAATATTGCGGATCCGTTAACAAAAGGTTTGACAAAAGAGCTAGTGTATAGTTCATCGAAGGAGATGGGATTAAAGCCTATTACATAAGAGTCGTCATAATGGTAACCCTACTTATATGACTGGAGATCCCAAGAACTAAGTTCAAAGGGACAACTAAGTTATGTATGGCTCACCAGAAATCACCAAGGGATTAAAAATTCCCTACCCATTCCTATGGTGAGAGTGATATCTGCAACATATGTTGTATGCAGGGGTATAACGATAAGCTTTGCTTTTAATGATTACTTATATCTTGGTTAAGGCATAAAATCAAGACGAGTATAAGGAGATACTCACAATAAGAATCACCTATATGAGTGTTGAACTGGGGCCGGTTCTATGAGAATGAAAAGGCTAAATTCTCCAGAAACACTTATGAAAACCAGGCGCGTTCAAGGCCAAAATGAACACAACAGTGAGAACCACGATGTGTTAGAAGATATTTTGTGTGAAATCTATTGTCTTGGTTTACACAAACGGCTGAACAATTCAAGGCATCGCGTCCATTGGTTAGCTAGTAAGTCCGATAGGTTATCACTAGGGAAGGTTCAAAGCCGAAAACTACCTATCCTGATGCAAGATATTTTTGACTTATACTCTTTCGTTAAAGTCTGCATATTGTTGCATTTTCATTGTCATCAAATTCCATTCATGTGGGGGATTGTTGGAAATGGTTATAAAATTCTGGATAAAACCAGAATTTTTTCCTAAGTTCGGTCTATTTTTTAGGTGGGCCTCGAGTGTCGATTTACTCGGGTCAAAGTGGTAACGCGTTCTATGCCGCGTTGTGATTCACGTGGTATATTTGGTTGCTCAAAACCATTACCGAGTGAATGGGAAATTGAAGCCAAAGTGTGCTCCATGGAAATGGAGTTTTGGTGGAAATTCCTTAAGGTGGTAAATTGGCTTGTCCCACATTGATTTGGTGGGAAGTTTTGAAAGGGTTTATAAGGCTTAGGGTGAGATACTTGGGGGGTGCCCCAAGGGGTACCCAAGTGTTTTAGAGGGAGAGGTTATGGGCAAAATGGGCTAGACCCATTGGACCCAAAAATCACCACACACGCGCGCCGCCGCCGTCCGTCCGGTCGGGCGGGTTGGGCTGGGCCTGTGCGTGGGGTTGGGCTTCTAATCTTTTTGGGCCAAAAACATTTGAATTTAATTTTATTTTTTATTAAAATAAAATCCAAAATTCAAATTAAACTGGTTTGGATTTATTGTTCATCCAAACAGGGCCCTTCCCGTTTTCAAACAGAATTAAACTGTTTTGGATTTATTGCTCATCCAAACAGAGCCCTTCCCATTTTCAAACAGAATTAAACTGTTTTGGATTTATTGCTCATCCAAACAGAGCCCTTCCCGTTTCAATCTGTTTGAATAAACAGATTCAAATTTGTTTAAATTTGAATTTAACAGGTTTCATACCTGTTCAATTCAAAACCAAAAGCCACCTTTACATCTATAAATAGACTAGCCTCCCATTTGGATTTCATTCCAATTTTCGTACTCCATCATCTGCAAATTATATTCTTCATCTTGCTGCATATTATTTCCGAAAAAAAGAGTGTAAACACTTAGTGTGTTCGTAAGGCAAACAATTAGTAGTGCTGCTATTGTTTGTGGTAAGATCATTTCATCCTGGGAGATAGACGTCCAAATTCTGAAAGCACCGTGGAGAGGACGAATCTGTCTTAAGGACACAGTGTTAAGCACTGGACTTGATCAGAAAAGTTATTCAAATAAATTAACCAAGTAAGTTGTTTAATTTTATTCTGTTTTTATTTGTTTATTTAATCAGATTTTATTTTTGTTTTTGTAACAAAATAAAATCTGTGGTTTTATTTATTTATTTTTTATTTCGAGTTTGATTTTTGTAATCAAACAAATTCTCTCCTTTTCTCTATTTCTTTTATTCTTGTTGTTGTTTTGTACACAACAGAATTTAATCTTTTTAAATACAGTGAAGATTGTTCAACAGTTAGTTTAATAAATTATATATATAATCAAACTATGTGAGTATTTAGAAATATTATTTAATACTATAATAAATATATGTAGTATCCCAATTTGATTTTTATTAATTTAGATAGTGAGACTC
Source organism: Camellia sinensis (assembly GCF_055761805.1). Classification (NCBI taxonomy): domain Eukaryota; kingdom Viridiplantae; phylum Streptophyta; class Magnoliopsida; order Ericales; family Theaceae; genus Camellia; species Camellia sinensis. The sequence goes on from NC_138970.1 coordinate 61,721,352, forward strand.
ATCGATTTTTTTCCTATTTTTTTAAGGATAAGTATAGATTAAAAACTAGCAAATAACTTATTTTATTGTGTAATTAATTTTTTAATTTGTTTCATCATCACTTTTGTCACAATAATAAGTTATTCTATAAAACACACTATTTTATGTGTGTCATATATAAGTTATAACGTTTGTGGTCTCAATTATCACAAATGTCATAACTAAATTTTTTTAGTCACAACTAAAAAACATGAGTCGTAAATAAATACCACATAAGTTATAATTTATAGCGATCCCGGGTTTACCCATGTTATACCGTGATCCGGACATGTGTCCGTGGATGTTGGTAGTTGGTTATTATTGTGTTTACATCCTTTTACTTCGTATTTGAGTTATAGGATGTGTTGGGCGGATTTGTTTCAGGTTGGTTGAGTTTAGAAACCAAAACTAGTTGCCCAGATTTTTGGCCTGTCCGCTCGAGCGGAGGTGTTGGCGCTCGAGCGGGGAATACACCCATCCAGTATTTCCTGTGCAGTGTTGTACGCTCGAGCGTGGGATTGTCCGCTCGAGCGGGGTTGTGTGAGTGCCGCTCGAGCGGGGAGTTGGGAGCTCGAGCGGAGGCCTGGTTCTGCGAAAGTGCTGGGCGAGTGCATTCTGCGCTCGAGCGGGAGGTTGGCCGCTCGAGCGGAAATCTGTGAGTGGCCGCTCGAGCGGGGTGTTTTACGCTCGAGCGGGAGACTGGGTTAAAGTCCCGAATTTGTGCCTTTTCAAATCACTTTTTGCTTTCTCTTCTCTCTCTTACTTTTCCAAAATCACCATTGTTGAGCCTCTCACTCTAGACTCTACCTTCTCTCTAGGTTTTGATCTAGTAGAAGTGATTTGTTCATCTTTGGCCTTTACAAAAAAGTTGTTGATCGTCAAGGGCTTCCTTTTGATCTGAAAATTTCGAGGTTTGGAGCATTTTGGTTTTGGTCTTCATCTCCTTTTGGGCTAAAACTTCAAGGTAGGGATATCCTACTCCTCTCTATGGGTTTTGTCTTTGAATTTTGGTATTTTGAGATGTTGGGCTTGGTTTGGTAATTTTGTGAAAGTTTGGGGCTTTTGTGCAATTATACGAAAGTTGGGGTTTTATTCATAATAAACCTAGATGCATGTTAGGCATGAAAAAAATGGAATGATTGTTGAATCATTGATGAAAATGGGACCTAAGGGTTGAAATGGTAATTATGGAAAATGGCCTAATTACATTGTTTAATTAATTGGGATAATTGATTGGTGAGAAATGAGGAAATGAAATGTTGATTGAATATCCATTTGTGCATTTATTTTCTGTTTAGAAATAACTGCTTTGGGCTATCGGTGGAGGATAGTCGTGATTGTTGTAGACAATGCATGATGATTAAGTAAACGGAAACTAATCAATGGAATGTGTCATGGAACTTGACAGTTGATAGAATACATTAATTGTATGTATTGTGTGATTGTATATAGAACCAATGTGTTTATATACGTTATGTGTAGAGGAGGAGATAGGGGATGTACTCCGCGGTTTAGGGGAAGATAGGGGATGTACCTCTAAACCGGATAGGTATTGGGAGGAGATAGGGGATGAACTCCGTAGACAGAGCTCATATGCTTGTCTAGAGAAGTGAAGATAGAGCTCATATGCTTATCTTTGTGAAGTGTGGATACAGCTTGTATGCTTATCTGTGGATATTGTTGATATACATATCTGTTGAGAATGTGGATATAGCTTTTATGCTTATCTGAATGTGAGATATAGTTTTTATACATATCTGTGGAAATGATGATAGAGCTAGCATGCTTATCTGTTGAAAAGGGAAAATGAAAAGTAAATGGGACTGGTAAGTCGTTGACATAAATATGTAATTTATGTGATTGTATCAGTGTTGACCAACTATCAATTGCTAATGTTTTAGTCATTGTCCATGGTTGGTTTAGTGTATTTCTACTGGGCTGCGGCTCACCCTATATGGGAACATCATTTTCAGGTACAGGAAGCATGCCACCTCCAAGGACATAGCTGGGAGGCTAGTGGCGGGCATAGTTTTGTTGTTTTACTTTTGATGTATTATATGTAACTTCAAGCCAAGGGGCTTAATGTGTATCGAGTTAGTACTCTTTGTTGTAACCAAGTGTTAACTTGGAAAGCTGTAAGCCCGTAGGGCATTTTGTTATGATGTTAACATGTAATACTTATGTAATGAGACGCTATTGAATAATAGAAGGTGGATGTGTTTATACGTCAACGCATGTCTTATTTGATGTGTTTAATGTTATTTTTGAGGGCGTTACATAATTAATATAATAATCAAATATTTAATGGTTAACAACAAAAATATCTTTAATATTAAAAATATTAAACTAACCCTTCTATTAATGTCGTTAGTCACAAAGAGATTGGAATAAATAAATAAATAAAATCAATGTAATTATCAAAAATCTTAAGATAGTGAATGTAATTTACGCTAAAAAAATAAGCAGTATTACCAAAACCACTATAATTAAACTAACACAATTTTAAGATATAAGGTCATCTGCAATCCTTCATCAAATGTTTCATCAAATTTAAATTTAATGAAAAATTAGTTAAAACGGTACTTCAACCACTTCATCAATTCAATATCAAATGAAGGGAATTTTTTAAAAATATTTTATCAAATTAAGGGAACTTTTGACATTTCGTCAAGTTTTGTAAGTGGTTGTTGGGCCGAATGTCCTCCAAACAATTGAGTTTTCTTTATTTAAACATCAAATTTTACTCATGGCTTGATCGTCCTCCTGGACAACTGAACTTATAGCAAGATTTGATAAAAAAATTTAAATCTACTATTAAAGTGCATCATATCAAATTAAATTTTTTATGCAACTTTGATTCAAATTTAATAAAAAAAAATTGATGGAAGATTGGAGAGGCTTGAGATGACAAAAAAATAATTACTACTATTCAGTTCGCAAAGCCATTTTAAAGTTGCTCCACCAGTCTCTACTACTATTTTCTCGAGTCTTTTCCCAATATAAGCCTTTTTTACATTGCATTTCCAAACCTAGGCCAACTTCTGACGGAATTCCAAAACTAAGCTAAAGCGCTATTACTATTCGCGCTTTTACTGTTAGGAGCGCAAAAGTAGATGAACAGGAAAATCGCTATTACAAATAGCGACTTTGATTAAGAAGTCGCTGTTACGAATAGCGCTTCTAGCGTTAATTTTTTTCCCAATAAAAACGCTGTTAAAAACAGCGCTTTTTACACAAAACCGTTTTGCCAGAAAACGCTATTTCTAATAGTGATTTTACACAAAATTTTTTTGCCATAAAAACGCTATTACGAATAGCGATTTTAACATGAATAAACGCTATTACAAATAGTGATTTTAACAGAAATTTTTTTTTTCGCCCAGCGTTTTTAACATAAACTTTGTTGGAATAAAACGCTATTTTCAAGATAAAACAAAAGAAAAAAACATAAAACATATTTTAAAAAATATATTTACACTGTATATTTTAGTACTTGGCTTTACTAAAGCCATTATCATGTTAAAATATGTTTTTTTTTCTTTTGTTTTTGTTTTTGTTTTTGTTTAGAATGTGTAATTCATAAATTTTACATAATATTAAAAAAAACCTCTTTTCATATATTAATTTTACATACTATTTTTCATATATATAATATAGCGATTCCGGGTTTACCCTTGTTGAACAGTGATCCGGACATGTGTCTGTGGATGTTGGTAGTTGTTTATTATCTAGTTTGCATCCTTTCTACTTCGTATTTGAGTTATAGGATGTGTTGGGCAGGTTTGTTGTGAGTTAGTTGAGTTTAGAAACCAAAACTAGTTGCCCAGATTTTGGCCTGTCCGCTCGAGCGGGTCTTCTTGCGCTCGAGCGGGGATTACACACTTCCAGTATTTCGTGTCTCTGCAAAACTTCTGCAGATGTGATTTTTGAGCTCGAGCGAGTTTGTTTACGCTCGAGCGGTGGCGCTCGAGCGGGTCTGTGGACGCTCGAGCGGGTAGTACTTCTAGAGTATAAGTTCTGGGAGAGGGAAATCTACGCTCGAGCGGACTGGTTTTCGCGCTCGAGCGGAAGTGCTTTATTCTTGTGTCTTGGCGCTCGAGCGGGCCTTATTGCGCTCGAGCGTGTCCAGATTTTTATTCTTGGCGCTCGAGCGTCGTGTTCTCCGCTCGAGCGGGTCATACGTATATGAGTTATCTGCTGGGTGATTTTAAATCACTTTTTACTTTTCTTTCTCTCTCCTACTTTTTCTAAACACCATTTTGAGAGCCTCTCTCTCTAAAATCTTACCTTCTCTCTAGATTTTGATCTAGCTAGGGTGAGTTCCTTGTCTTTGGCCTTTACAAAAGAGTTGTTGATCGTCGGGGGCTACCTTTTAATCTGAAAATTTCGGGATTTGGAGCACGTTGGGTTTTGTCATCTTCTCCTTTGGGGCTCCGAATTTGAGGTAGGGATATCCTACTCCTCTCTATGGGTTTTGTCTTTAAATTTTAGTATTTTGAGATGTTGGGGTTGGTTTGGTAATTTGGTGAAAGTTTGGGGCTTTTGTGTTATTTTACAAAAGTTGGGGTTTTATTCTATTTATGTGTAAGAAAAAAAAGGAGTAAATAAATTTAATTTTTTTCTTACTTTTCAGAATGATCCAAAATGATCCAAAATCAGGTTTTCTTACTTTTCAGAACGATCCAAAATGATCCAAAATGATCCAACATGGAAACACTTCAAATAATTTTTTAGTTTCTAGTATCCAGGTTTCAACTTTCAGTGGCTCAATAACACCTAGAAAAGTCAGAGGTTTCATCTTGTTAAATTTCTGAGTCAACCCGATAATGTCATTAATTATCGGTTCCACTTGCACTGAAGAAGGCGAAAGAGGTAGTTGTTGTCTCTGTTGTTATCTCATGGACTCGGTTAAAGCTTCTAACATTCTTTCCATTCTGGCATCAAAGGATTCAATCACATCATCACTTCTTGTTCTCTCCATTTGCTATAGGTAAATAGAGCACTAATAAACATAGGCAAATAGCTCGTTTATAGTTTTGACAATGCTCAATTTCATTTCATGTCTAATTGTTTCAGACATGTCGTATAATTTCACATACACTAACACATGCTGATGTAATGCCCCTAATTCTTTCTAGGACATCTTGTAGCTTATATGGACTCATGTGTACGGTATAACTCGTGCTCTGATACCCCTCTATCACGACCCAAACCCGCTACTATAGGTATGACCGGCCAGTAATCCTAAGATTACCGAAGGCCACTTAAATAGATTTACAAAATTAGGGGTTGGCGGAAGCAAATATCATAATTATTCTGTCCATAGAGGTGTGCAGACATATATGCATGAAAAGAGTAATAAATTATTTTAATTAGTAGTCCATAGCAATTTCGTATGTAAGAAGGGAAAAAAAAAATTGGCACTTTGATGGGTAAGCATGTGTTTTGTAATACCAAATAATTGGTACGGATGGCCCGATAGATTCACATGGATAACTATCCAAAATGTAGTCCATACATTTAACCACCAACTTCAATTTAATTATCTCTAATTTTTGGCCATTATAAATTATCTCTGTAATTATTTTTTTGTTTTTGTATGTGTAAGAAAAAAAAAGGAGTAAATAAATTTAATTTTTTTCTTACTTTTCAGAACGATCCAAAATGATCCAAAATCAGTTTGTTGTTTTAATTTTATAAGAAAGCCTCTATGCCCTCTACAAAATGGACGAGGGTTACTAGTTCACATAGGAAATAACTTTGTCATTAAGGTCCGTAATGGCACCAGTTGGAGCAAATCAAATTAACTTATATTTTCCATAAATCTGAACAATTACATCACCAGGTTAAAAAAATCTCTCTCAATGTTTGCACCCTGTATTTTATATTGTCCAAATCAATCGCGTCACCCTCTACTAAATATCTCTCAACCTATTTTATTTTTCGCCACTAATTCGAAAGAATTAAGACAACAAGTATACTTCTTGTTATGTGTTTTTTAGATTAAGACAATAGAGCAATGACAACAAAGAACATTCACGTTGAAAAGATAAGAGTCTTCACATAGGAAGTAAATGAGACACAATCCATAACTCCACGTATAGATGAAATCTCAGCTGCTCTGTTATACGAATAAAAATAAGTGAAAAAAATGAGAAAATAAACAGTAATAATCAAGTTGAGACACAAATATATAGTTGACAAAATACAAATTGAATTAATGTTTCACCTCTACAGTTCCTTCAACCCTGGAAAATATAAATTCATAAAAAATTAGAGGGTTGCTTTTATTTGTGGCTTCTGCAAATTTTAATGTTTATTTTACAAGTACAATTCGATATATGTATATTGTTGATATTTTAATATTTATTGTTTCATTGAAGCAAGTATATGGCAACTGTTCCAATTATCTTTTACTGGGGGGGAAACATAATTCGGGATCCCGATGAAGGTGTGTCATATGATGCTGAGCCCAAAGGGATATATACTCACAAACCATCCTATATTCTTTAAGGGGGGGAGGTTATAGCGATCCCGGGTTTACCCTTGTTGTACAGTGATCCGGACATGTGTCCGTGGATGTTGGTAGTTGTTTATTATCTTGTTTGCATCCTCTTTACTTTGTGTTTTGAGTTATAGGATGTGTTGGGCAGGTTTGTTGCAGGTTGGTTGAGTTTAGAAACCAAAACTAGTTGCCCAGATTTTGGCCTGTCCGCTCGAGCGGGGGTTTTGGCGCTCGAGCGGGAATTGCACCCATCCAGTATTTCCTGTGCAGTGTTGGACGCTCGAGCGTGGGGTTGGCCGCTCGAGCGGGGTTGTGTGAGTGCCGCTCGAGCGAGGAGTTGGAAGCTCGAGCGAAGACCTGGTTCTGTAAAAGTTATGGGAGTGTGTATCCGCCGCTCGAGCGGGATTGTTGACGCTCGAGCGGGAGTCTGTGAGTGACGCTCGAGCGGGGTGTTTGACGCTCGAGCGGGTCGACTGGGTTTAAGTTCCATGTTTTGACTTTTCAAATCACTTTTTCACTTTCTCTTCTTTCTCTTACTTTTCCAAAAACGCCATTCTTGAGCCTCTCACTCTAGAACTCTACCTTCTCTCTAGGTTTTGATCTAGTAGGAGTGATTTGCTCATCTTTGGCCTTTACAAAAAAGTTGTTGATCGTCGAGGGCTACATTTTAATCTGAAAATTTCGGGATTTGGAGCACGTTGGGTTTTGTCATCTCCTCCTTTGGGGCTCCGAATTTGAGGTAGGGATATCCTACTCCTCTCTATGGATTGTGTCTTTAAATTTTAGTATTTTGAGATGTTGGGGTTGGTTTGGTGATTTGGTGAAAGTTTGGGGCTTTTGTGTTATTTTACAAAAGTTGGGGTTTTATTCATAATAAACCTAGATGCATGTTTGGCATAGAGAAATGGAATAAATGTTGAATCATTGGGGAAAATGGGACCTAAGGGTTGAAATGTCAATTATGGATAATGACCTAATTACATTGGTTGATTAATTGGGATAATTAATTGTGAGAAATGAGGAAATGAAATGGAATTGTTGAGATTGGGAATGTGTGGGGAAAAAGGGTGTAGTTGAATTATTTATCACTCACCGAATTGGAATGTTGATTGAATATCCATTTTTGCATTTATTTTCTGTTTAGAAATAATTGCTTTGGGCTATCGGTGGAGGATAGTCGTGATTGTTGTAGACAATGCATGATGATTAGGCAAACAAAAACTAATCAATAGAATGTGTCATGGAATGTGACGGTTGATAGAATACATTAACTATATGTATTGAGTGATTGTATATAGAACCAATGTGTTTGTATACGTTATGTGTAGAAGAGGAGATGGGGGATGTACTCCGCGGTTTAGGGCAAGATGGGGGATGTACCTCTAAACCGGATAGTGTTGGGAGAAGATAGGGGATGAACTCCGTAGATACAGCTCATATGCTTGTCTAGAGAAGTGAAGATAAAGCTCATATGCTTATCTTTGTGAAGTGTGGATATAGCTTATATGCTTATCTGTGAATGTGGATATTGTTGTTATACATATCTGTTGTAGAATGTGGATATAGCTTATATGCTTATCTGTGAATGTGGATATTGTTGTTATACATATCTGTTGAGAATGTGGGTAGAGCTTATATGCTTATCAGTTGAAAAAGGGAAAATGAAAGGTAACTTGGACTCATAAGTCGTATGACATAAAATTGTGATTTATGTGGATGTATCAGTGTTGGCCATCTATCAATTGCTAATCTTTTAGTCATTGTTCATGGTTGGTTTAGTGTATTTCTACTGGACTGTGGCTCACCCTATATGGGAATATCAATTTCAGGTACAGGTAGCATGCCACCTCCAAGGACATAGCTTGGGAGGCTAGAGGCGGACATACTTTTGTCGTTTTACTTTTTGATGTATTACATGTAAATTCAAGCCAAGGGCTTAATGTGTAAACGAGTTAGTACTCTTTTGTTGTAACCAAGTGTTAACTTGGAAAGCTGTAAGCCCATAGGGCATTTGCTTTTGTTGTTAACATGTAATACTTTTGTAATGGAACTCTGATAAATGAAAGAATGTGGAACTTTTACATATCAATGTATATCTTTATTGATGGGTTTAATGTTGTTATTTTGAGGGCGTTACAACATATCTTCACTCATGTGAAAACTCCTATTGTGATTTGTTTATGAGACATGCTTACATCAGAATCCCTTTATTATTACAAGATTTAATTACATACATTGAGCTTACAGTGTGAAACCATAGCAGGCGATACAAGAGGATAATACTTAAATTAATACAAGTCAATGCCTTAAAGGCTACAAGTTTCCAAGGCCTTTCCTGGATTACAACAAAAGAGTTATAAACTCAAAACAAAAGGCCCTTGGCTTAAAAGAAAGCAAAACCAATAACAATACAAGCATCAAGCTCCATGATCCTCCCAAGCCACTGTCTTGGTGGAGGCACGCCAAATCCACCTGAAAATAGTTTTCTACGTAGGGTGAGCAATAAGCCCAATAGAGGTAATCTTAATGACATGTATGATGTTTAACAATGCCATAAGTTGAATGCATATGGGATGTCACAATAAGACATGCATTTTCTCTTTAAAACAATGCAATGCAAGATTTTCAAAACACCTTTCTAGCAACCCTTTTCAAAACAACAAGACGGTAAATATAATGAATAAATCTCCAAGACTAGTGTTCGTAATAGAAAGCTATACATGCTATCTATGTCATTTCTCAAATTCGGAATCCCGTGACTTTTACAAAATCTCACTAATTTCCAATAACCAACATTCACACTCCTTACAAGTCTTGTGAACCTCAACAGAAATATTCAATCTCCAAAACCGTTCAAATCGTTTTCCAACAAAACCCTTTTCTCGAAAAGAGTAAACATTACTCGATACTTTCCAATGATTCCAAGAAAACATTTTTTTTCAACTAAACCATTTTCCACCAAAAATTCCATAACATTTCCAAATTCCATTTTCCTTCCAACACAACCACCAATAGATTACTAACTTCAACCCATAACCTAAAACCATAGTCTTTTCTCAAAATTTATGCCTTTCTACATATATAACCCAAAACCTAGCTTTTCAAAAATTCATAACCAAAAGAAATAGCATATAACGAAGTTAAATAACATGCATATTGTTAATAAAAACCCTACCTCAAATCAAGAAGAGGAGAAGACCCAAGTCCAAAATCTGACGATGATGAAAACCCGAACTTTTCAGATTAAAACAAAGCCCTCAACCTCCTCTACAATAAAGTTTGAGGTACTAGGGGTGAGAAATGTATGGAAGTAGATGAAAACCAAGGTTTTATACCTTTGGGGTTCGAAATGGTGTCTGGAGAGGACAGGGAGAAGATGAGGATCAAAAACAGATATTTTTCAACTTTATTGATATTTATAGGCAAACCAGATCGCCGGCACGAACCTAACCTCGCGGGTGCGACCTAGATGGTCGTGGGCACGAGCATGCTAGTTGGGCCCCCCCCCCTCGCGGCCCGTCGCGGGCCACGTACTTTCCTGCCATACACAGACCTGAAAGCCACTCTTGGTCGCGGCCCATCGCGAGCGCGACCACACCACCTCACAGGCACAATCCGTTTAACCATAACCACGACCTACCAGACCTCGCAGCTTGCTCAGCAACTCCAAGGTTCTAAACTCCCTACGCCCCATGAGACCCAAAGAGGTAAAAATACAACCCTCAACAAGTTTAAATTCAAAACAAATGAACAGGAAAGATTGGGTCTAAACCCAGACCGTCACACCATGCATCTCTTTTGAGAAAGACCTCGGAGGGGGTTGAAACCTAACATCGAAACCTTTAGTGCTATGTTAGAGGGCCTGTTTCAATCAGGTAGATGTAGAGATGCTCAAGAACTTTTTAATGAGATGCAAACTGTAGGAATAATTCCAAATTTTCGAACTTATAGTGTCTTATTGGACGGGTTGTGCAAAAATTGCCATATTTCTGAAGCATTGTCATTATTTCACATGGTGGAAAGGAACGGTTTAGATCTTAATGTTGTTATGTACAATATTCTCATTGATACATTCTGCAAAGATAAAAACACTTGATACTAAGAGGGCACTTTTTAGTAACCTTTCTTCCAAGGGATTACATCCTAATGTTAAGACATACACTATGATGATACAAGGCCTTTGTGAAGAAGGCCTACTACATGAAGCTAAAGAGTTGTTTGTTAAAATGGAACAGAGTGGTTGTTTGCCAAATGATGTCACTTACAACACTATTATCCGAGGATTTATTAGACAACACAAGTGCTACGAGGCATTAATACTCATTGAGGAAATGGTTCAGATGGGTTTTTTGGTAGATGCATCCAATTCTTCCTTGATCGTAGATATACTCTCAACTAAATGACAAGATCCTCCTGTAACGCCCTCAAAATAATAACAATAAACCCATCAAAGAACACATTCATTAACATATGAAATAACCACATTCTTCTATTCATCAGTGTTTCATTACAAAAAGTATTACATGTTAACAATAAAAGCAAAATGCCCTACGGGCTTACAGCTTTCCAAGTTAACACTTGGTTACAACAAAAGAGTATTAACTCATACACATTAAGCCCTTGGCTTGTATTTACATGTAATACATCAAAAAGTAAAACGACATCATTATGTCCGCCTCAAGCCTCCCAAGCTATGTCCTTGGAGGTGGCATGCTTCCTGCACCTGAAAATGATATTCCCATATAGGGTGAGCCACAGCCCAGTAGAAATACACTAAACCAACCATGAACAATGACTAAAATATTAGCAATTGATAGATGGCCAACACTGATACAATCACATAAATCACACATTTATGTCAACCGACTAATGAGTCCAAGTCACTTTTCATTTTCCCTTATTCAATAGACAAGCATGCTAGCTCTATCATCATTTCCACAGATATGTATAAAAAATTATATCCCACATACAGATAAGCATACAAGCTATATCCACATTCTCAACAGATATGTATAACAACAATATCCACAGATAAGCATATAAGCTATATCCACACTTCACAAAGATAAGCATATGAGCTCTATCTTCACTTCTCTAGACAAGCATATGAGCTGTATCTACGGAGTTCATCCCCTTTCTTCTCCCAACACTATCCGGTTTAGAGGTACATCCCCTATCTTCCCCTAAACCACGGAGTACATCCCCTATCTCCTCCTCTACACATAACGTATACAAACACAATGGTTCTATATACAATCACCCAATACATACAATTAATGTATTCTATCAACCGTCAAGTTCCATGACATATTCCATTGATTAGTTTCAGTTTGCCTAATCATCATGCATTGTCTACAACAATCACGACTATCCTCCACTGATAGCCCAAGCAGTTATCTCTAAACAGAAAATAAATGCACAATGGATATTCAATCAACATTTCATTTCTTTATTCTTCTCAATTAATTATCCCAATTAATTAAACAATGTAATTAGGTCAATTCCCATAATTAACATTTCAACCCTTAGGTCCCATTTTCATCAATGATTTAACATTCATTCCATTTCTCTAAGCCAAACATGCATCTAGGTTTATTATGAGTAAAACCCCAACTTTTGTAAAATAGCACAAAAGCCCCAAACTCTCACAAAATGACCAAACCAACCCCAACATCTCAAAATACCAAAATTTAAAGACAAAATCCATAGAGAGGAGTAGGATACCCCTACCTCAAATTCGGAGCCCCAAAGGAGATGAAGACCAAAACCAAAATGCTCCAAACCTCGAAATTTTCAGATCAAAAGGAAGCTCTCGACGATCAACACAACTTTTGTGAAGACAAAAGGTGAGTAAACGATCCTTACTAGATCAAATCTAAGAGAGAAGGGCCGATTTAGAGTGAGAAGCTCTGAAAATGGCTTTTTGGAAAAGTAAGAGAGAGAAGAGAAAGCAAAAAGTGATTTGAAGAGTCACAAATTCGGGACTTTAACCCAGGTCTCCGCTCGAGCGTAAAACACCCCGCTCGAGCGGCCACTCACAGACTTCCGCTCGAGCGGCTAACCTCCCGCTTGAGCGCAGAATGCACTCGCTCAGCACTTTTGTAGAACCAGACCTCCGCTCAAGCTCCCAACCCTACGCTCGAGCGTACAACACTGCACAACAAATACTGGATGGGTGTATTCCCCGCTCGAGCGCCAACATCTCCGCTCGAGCGGACAGGCCAAAAATCTGGGCAACTAGTTTTGGTTTCTAAACTCAACCAACCTGAAACAAACCCACCCAACACGTCCCATAACTCAAATATGAAGTAAAGAGGATGCAAACAAAATAATAAACCACAACTAACATCCACGGACACATGTCCGGATCACTATTCAGAAGTGATAAAGAAGTTCATGTCAAAATGCATGATATTGAATAAATTTCTTAAGCTATGAAGGTAAAGCTACACATAATAAATTATATATTATTAAGTGAAGCACTTTTTCTTTTTCTTTTTCTTTTTGTTTGTTTGTTTGTTTTTTTTTTTTTTGGTTATGGATTGACATGGGCTTATGCTTCTCCATCAACTATTTTGGACTTGTTGCTACATGACTTTGCAACATGTTTTCATGATTTCTATTTATGTATATCTTGTGTATAATGCCTCCTAATTCTCTCTCTCTCTCTCTCTCTCTCTCTCTCTCTCTCTCTCTGTGTGTGACAAATTTTTGATTCCCCTCCTTTGAAAGTCTATATCGACACAGTACGAAGCAACCCCATTCACAAGAAGCAGTGCTAACATAATTCAACGGCAAGAGCAATTACTTGTTGAATTGACAATTGTTCCTTTTATTCTAAGCTATTCAAATATTATATATATATATATATATGTTTTTATATTATTCTTTTGTTATTTATTAGTACACTATATATTCTTGTGTTGACTATAATGACTATCAGAAGTTCATGCATGGTTTGCTCCAATTGAAGATCATGTACTGGTAGTTGACTTGATCAACTATTGAAATATTTCTTATGCTAGAAAGAAAACATGCACCATTTGGTTTATCTATGATTTCAAGCCTCGTTTGGCAAGTGTCTGTTTTAGCCTAAAAGCCAAATAGTCACTAAAAAAATCAAAAAGCCTACAATTTTTATCCTACAAACCTATACACAGTAGCCTACAAACCTATGCACAGTAGCTGGTGTATTAGGCAGAAATTGGTTTTTCGTTTCACACCTTTTCGTGTACTAGGCAGCTAGCAAAAATTGTTCATTGTGATTGCGTGGAAAAAATTTATTGGAAGTCTTGGGTGTATTTGGTTTGTATTTTGCGATAAATTTTTTAAAAAAAATTTAGGGAGAGAGTTTAGGATTTTTTTTTATTTGTTCGGTTGTATATTTTGAAAATAGTTTTGAAGTTTGGGAGTTTGGGATGATTGATATTTTGTTATAGTTGAGTAGATGTGTATGAGAGAAAAAGTGATTGAGAAAGGGAGAGGAGAGAGAAAAAGTGATTGATTGATGTATAATAGAGAGAGAAGTAATTTTAAAATTTTTTTGAGAAAATTTGTAACCAAACACGTTTTTAGAAATTTTCAAATCCAAGTCAATTTTCAAAAAAAAAAAAAGAAAAGAAAAAGAAAAATGAATATTGAACACAAGTTACAAACATGACATGATGGCTGCCAGTCTGCATAGTGCTATGCCCTCATACTGTCACGAGTTATGACAAGGGTTGTCAATTTACCCATTTTTATATTATTTATTTTCACATTTTTCATAAAAAGTCAAAAAGTTCATCCCAAACAAACTAGTTCTTTTTAGTTCTTATTTTAGTCAAAAAGTCAAAAAGTTACTAAAATAGCATGTTCCCAAATAAGGCCTCACTGTTGGGATTAAGTATGGCTCTTCTCTTACACTAGGATGAACATGTGGAAGGATTTGACTTTTGAAAAATTAAATGGATAGAGAATGATCATGTAGACTTGGTTTTATTTGAAGTAGTTTATATCTTTTGGTTCTTAAGTCTAGCACAATTATCTATATAATAAAGCACCTAGCTTTTTGAAAATGTACTACAATTTTGCCCTAGATGTCACTTTGAATGGTTAGGATTAACACAATCTAATGGTCTAAAAATGTCCAAAAAATAAATTGTCTTTTAATGACTGAGATTGTTTGTTTGGCATACATCTTACGGTGGAGGATACATTTTCTCCTTTTGTTTCTTCTTCCAACCCATCCCTTTCTGTTCAACTCTTTCTCTCATTTGAATTTCCAATTTCAAATTTCAAACACACCTTCTCTCAGTCTCACTCTTTGCTTCTCTCACACACTTCCTCCTTCATTCTCTTTTATGGTTCAATAATCAAAAGGTTTTGGATTAGACTCAGTTGGTTTATCCCTTTCAAACCCTCCAATCTCTTACCCATTTCATTCTCTCTGATTGCTTTCAACAGCCAACCACATGTCAACAACCACTCAAATCCACTGATTCGAAGCCCCAAATTTTCAATCTACTACTGCTAATCAACCACCACCAATCTCATCACACCCAAAACCCATCATTTTTCTTACCAGAGCACCACCTTGCTCCGCCACTACAAGCCAAAATACACCACTATAGATTTCTTACAATTTTGTAGAATCCCGTGGTTCTTCAGTTCGTATAATGGTGAAGCTGGGTCAAGACAAAGGTCACAAATCGAAGTCGAAGTTTGAATTCAAGGTCATAGTTATGGATTTTTTCTGAATTAGTTTTTGATATTTAATTTTTTTTCTTGCTACAGGTCAATAATTTTTGGGTTTTTGCTATCATTGTTTGTACTTTGTAGGTATAAAAACCCATCATTGTTTGATTCTTTTAGCTTAGGTCATAGAGGAGCAACATCCATAGAGTAAGCACACCTGTTTTTCATGCTATTTATTGATTCTTTTGCTCATTCTCCCCTGTTTTTGCTTCCATTCACCTAGTTACGTTTACTGGGTCCATGAGAATATCTTTGGCACATTTTTGTTAGATAGTGGATAATGACATATGTAGGGTTATTATTTTGGTTACTAATTCTTTGTTATTTGGTTATTGTTCAGTTAAGGGATTTTACTCTTTCCCCCCTCTCTCTCTCTCTCTCTTTTCAAGGTTATTGTTCATGGTACTTGAGGTCTACAACTAGATGGTGTTGATGGTCCTTGAAGTTTTTTCTAGAGCTATTGTGTCTATTGATGGCATTGATTGCTTTTTAGCTATTCTACGTGCTTTCAGTCTTAATTATATTTATTTGTGAGTTTTGGGATAATTCTATTAGATTGAGAATTTTGTGTATACTATCAGATTGCAGTATCTCTCCATGTTTGATCAACATAAATCCTTATTTAGTGTGTTTTTTGGGGTTTGCCATGTTGCTATTAGATTGCAAGTTTTGGGCTTGCAAATTATCTTCTTGCTTTTTCTATTAGATTGCTATAGGTTATACATCAATTTTTTTGCTAATTACCAATGACCTGTACTAACGGCAAATTTTTTTGGGTTGAAGTCAGATCAATACTTTGTGATTAAGCTTTTTCCTTTTCATTGTTATGAACGTTGTAGATATCTCTTAACCGTTACCATTCAATAGCTAGGATTTAACTCAATGGGTTCAATCATGAAGGAAAAAGGTTGTAATGGTCAACAACACTCAATTGAATAGGTCATAATTTATGGAAAACAGTAAGAAGCTTCCTAAAGTACTGTCAAATAAAAATCCTTTCTGTAATATTTCATTAATTTCAAATTAGGGAGAAACTATGTAAAAAGGCTCATATGGTATGTCTTTCATAACACACTATCACAAAATTTTGTAACATAAATCATAAAATGACACAACTTTTCTCACCACAAAAGTATATCTTTCACTTTAGGGTGCACACCATAAATTCAATGTGTGTAACTTTTACCACAAATTAACATAGCAGCACTTAAAAAAAAATAAATAAATAAATTCCTAACTCTCTTACGATGTGCCTTTTTTAGTAGTACACTTAATAAAATTTCCCTTCAAGTTACTACAATTAATTTTTTTTGAAAATGATTGTTTAAAAGATTGGTGGTTGATTAAGATGAAAAAGTACTTCCAAAGGAAGAGAGAGGTAAGACTTCCAAAGGGTTTTTTTCATTGGTTGCTATTGTTTGTTTGATGATTAATTTGTTTTAGGTAGAACATTGCAAGGTATCTTGTCTTTCCATCTTGTTGGAGTGGCAAGTGTGTTGGCTGATTTGCTATGACGACTTTCCTTTCATATTTTTTAGTGAATCTGGTTGTATTGATTATATTTTTCATAATTTTTTTAGTTTGAAATTTGAAAAAAAAAAAAATTGGATTTTAGATTTTTATTTTTATCTTTATATTTCAAGATGTGATTCACTTATTTTGAAGATGCTTCAATTTGCAAAGTATGAACATCTACGTGGATGATGATGATGATGAATTGTGAATCTGTTAAGGTCGTCTATATTAGGATGATTAGCCCTGTGTGTCCATGAAAGCACCATGTCTTTTATTCATGTTGTTGTGATTTAGTACCAAAGCAAGCCCCGATTGTAGTTTTTTTATTTTTTATTTTTAATTTGGATTCCGTTAATAATTTTTCTTCAAAAATAATTTTTCTTTTGGAATTCCCTTGCTTTTATTTTCATGCCTTATAACCTGTAATTTTTTATTCTATTCCAAGGTTGATTTAAGAATGTTCTTTTTTTTGTTGTTGTTCTGGATTATATGGGTTTGATTCATTTTATCAAGTTCATGCCTTGCTATCCTATTGACAAAAAATAATTACAAATTAGTGATAAAACTTTATAAATATTAATAATTAAAATCATAAAAATTTTCACCTATGTAATTTTTATTTATTTTTTTTAAATTACACTGGGGTGTAATTGTCCCTTTTTTTAAAAGAGGTTCAACAACCTTCAAAATGTTTACATTGTAGCTTATTTTAGTCCCAAGATGGTTCTTGAATAAAATTCTTATCAATTTGTATGGTTTTTGAAGCATTTTTATTTATTTTAATCTCTTAACAATTAGAGTATTAGCATGTTTTTTAACAATTAAAACATTAGTATGATTCAAGGCTGCAAAGCACTTAATACTTCATAATATTAGTATTGTTGTTAAACTTTTATTTGATGGTACATGTATGTTGTGGTATGTCAAGTTTATGTTGTTATGTTTCTAATTATGCCGAAAGCTCCTCGTGTTTGAATAATTGAATGCAACATTATGGTGTTTTTCTAATTCTGACACTGATACATGCTTAGAAATATAGTAGGTGTTTGGGAAGTGGCTTTTTTTTAGTCTTTTTGGCTATTTTAGTAGACTATTTTTGTTTTTGTGTTTGGGAAGTTGGGTTAAATTTTTGGGTTGATTATTGTATTGAAAAATGTGTTTGAAATGATGTTTAAAGTTGAAATGACAAATTTGCCCCTAACCTTATTTTTTCTAAAATTGATCTGTAGGGGTAAAATCATCATTTAACTGTCTGAAGCCTACACTGTTGGTGACAGTGTAGGCTGCTGTGCTACTAGACAGCCGCTGCTTTTCATATGTCATTTTTTTTTTTTTTTAAATCAATGGGTTAGGTGAGGCTAAAAGGCTTTTTTGCCCATTTGAGGCTAAAATAGCCAATCTCAAAGGTTCCCAAACACCGCCTAGTAATGGGTGAAATATCTGTTTAGCCATGGACTACTACATTTATTATGTTCATCAAAAACAAATAATTTAAATTTAGTGAAATGTCAAATTCATTCCTACATGTGGAATTTTTTTCCATTTTTTTTTTTTTTTTGGCATGTTTAGAATTGTTCTTCCATTGAAAAGATGGATAAGTGAATATTGACCCAAGGGCACAGCAGGATAGTGGATTTGATGGCCAGGGATCTCATGGATTTTTTTGTTGGTTTAAATGCGTTCGTAATTTCTAAGCTTATTTCTTTTGATGGGATGAGTGAGAAACGAGGAGATAATGTACTATTAATGATTTTGTAATATCTTAGATTTTAAATATTTGAACAGTCTCATCACTGATAAGTTGTGATTGTAAATCTGATAGCAGTTCATTATTTACTGTGCTAGGACTTTATATTGCTTTTCCTGTTTAGTTCTAAAATACTCCATTACAACTTGAGGCAAATTGTTTTGAAGTTTGTTTTGCCTTTTAATTTTTGTTGCCAATAGTCTGTTTGAATTTTCTCAAGTGTGACCTTTTTTTTAAAATATGATAAATTGATTTTTTTAAAGGTTTTTTTTCTTTAGCCTTCTATGAGGAATCAAATGTATTTTGATCATGAAAAAAGTGTGAATGTGATAATTGTTGGTATTTAGTTTGGTAATTGCAAGTAAATTGAGAGAGACACTGGCACTTTTTATCAAGAAGAGTTATGTTGGAATTTTATTATGTTCAATTCCTCTTAATTCATAGTTATTGGTTTTCTTGTTTCTCATAAGTATTTTGATGTTATTTTTCCTGTTACGATTTCTTTTAGCTGATTTTTTTAAATGAGTTAAAGCGTTTGAGTGATTTTGTCGCAGGTGATTCCACATTAGCAACATTAGGGTTGTGTTGCTTTTCTTTATGTGAGTTGATGGTGGTTGGCTATTTCATTCTAAATTGGATGATTAGTCTTCTTCTTCTTCTTCTTTTTTTAAATAAGCTAGGATGATTATTCTTTTTTACCATAATATTCAGTCACCATTTCTCGAAGGGATTGAAATTTGCTAAAGCTAAAGGCTTACCCAGTAGTGATACTAATTTAAAAACATTACTACATGTGTCGTTTTGACATATATATCTTTGCTTATGTTGAACACAATAACATTTATTTCTAAAATTTGCTATTTAAATTTTAATTCTGAAGTTTGCAAAACCTTAATTTGCTATTTCAACTTCTTATGTGTGAAGTTTTAAATTGGAGTGAAATTGTTGTCATTTTAAATTGATTTATTTTAATTGAGTTCTCTAGAGCATGTGGTATCAATTTTTTTTTTTTGAAAGTGCCTTTAGGCATAGGTTCCGAGTATCATTATAAAACAAAATTTAGAAAGTGCCTTTTGTTGACTGTAATGTCTAAAGCCTTGCTTTGATAATGTTGATGAAAGAGAATGAAAAACCTTGGTGGTATTGTCTTTAGACTAGGTATCACCCAAGAAGATGCAAGATAGAAAAGATGCGGTTAGGTGTAGAATCGATGCTTTGAAATGCACAAAGCCTCTTGCATTTGTTCATATCCTTTTGTAAATAATCACAACCATTCAAAATAGGTGTAACCCCTTGAAGGGTTATGTTTTTTCCACTGACAAGACAACCATTTGGATTGATCACTTCCTAAACCTACCCTATCTCTCATATGTGAAATAATTTCCAATAACCATTTTAAGAGTCCTTTTTTATTATAGTTTAATGGATATCTTGTGAATTCATTCTATGTCCATTTTGGCTTTCCCCTTGTCCTTAACAGTGCATTCATCTGGAACAATAGACCACCTGTATGCTAGTCAATTTTTATTATTTGGATGCCCCTTGTGCTCATAAACATGTAAGCTGTCCATACATTGTAATGATTGTTAGTTTCTAAGTTCTATCCCTAGGAGTCTCTTCATGACCAGATCAGAAAATTAGATCTTTGACAGTGCGTTGAATTGGCCTAAGTAGATTTTCTACAACCATTATGGTGTTCTAGAGTTGCAATGCTATAGAAACTTGCAGCTTTGAATAACTCCAAACATACAAGGAAAAAGATTAGAATTAAAGAAAAAAAAGGAAAAATGAAACAAACAATGTAACAAGAATAAAGTCTATATCTGGAAAATTGATTTCGTTCTCTTTGTGTGCAGGCTAAGAAGAGAGAATAAATTTTAAGAAAAGCAAAGGTTGCTGTCCTGATACACACAGTGAAAAGAAGCTAATTGCCGAGACATATCTACAAGAAAGATTAGAAGCATTTTCAGGAACAAAGCTGCACAAGCAACTAAAGTCCAATACTGATGAAGCTCAGATCAGTTTTACTTCCACCAGCTGAGAAAACAGCATTTAATAGCAGAATTCCATACCTGGGAAGCTTTACTTGTCTTGCTGTGGAATACCCTAAAGTTGCACACAAATTTTTATGTAAATCTGAATTCCGAGTTGGCTCGTTTACATGGCTGTTTAGTTTTCAGAGTTTGTTAATACAATGGCTATTTGATGTCTACACTGTAACGCGGTGGTTGAGCGAGCCTATATTTGAAACTATCTTTTGAGCCAGTCTTTTTAATTAATTTCAAGACTACTATATGTTATTCATCTTGTTCTTCATTGCTCTTAAACGAGGTGTCATATGTACCATATGCAAGTTACAATCAAAATTAGTGATGGTTATGAAATATTGTGGCATTAGACAATGGGCCATTGTGGTGGTGTCGGGCTACCAAACTATCAAATTAAAGTTCATTAGAACTTCTCATATTTTGTTATGTTTCCATTGTGGTAAATTAAGTTTATAGCGACCCTGGTCTTTTCCCATTTAATTATTGTATCCGGACTGTTCCGTAGATTTTGTCATTGTATAATGGTTGTTGTTGTTATTCCTTATTTTCTCTTTTGGATTTATAGGATGTGTTGGGCAGGTTTGTTTCAGGTTGGTTGGGTTTAGAAACCAAGAGTTGCTGTCCAGGTTTTTTGGTTCTTCGCTCGAGAGAGGAGTTGTTCGCTCGAGCGAGAGGTAGTGTTTGATTTGGACCTGTAGCTGTGCATTCTTGGCTCGAGCGAGCTTTTCTTCGCTCGAGCGAGTTAGTTCATCCTTCGCTCGAGCTATAGTTCCTTCGCTCGAGCGTGTGTCTGGGTTCAGACCTGAGGGTTTGAGTTCTTCGCTCGACCGAGCTTTCTTTCGCTCGAGCGAGCATTTGAGTTGTTGGCTCGATCAAGGCTTCCTTTGCTCGAGCGTAGTTTCTCTGTGTCTGGTCGCTCGAGCGACCAAGTCTTCGCTCGAGCGAGCCTGTCCAGTTTATATACACAGCAGCGGGATTTGATCAGTCTTTTTCATATTCTTTTGATTCAAAACCCCAGGTTCGACTTCTCTCTCTCCCTACTCACCTTCTTTCTTAGATTTGATCCACTTAGGGTGTGTTTCTACCCTAGATCCTTCATTAAAAAGATAGAGTGAGGCAAGGGCTACCATTTAATCTGAGCATTTGACGATTTGGAGCACTTTGGTATTTTGGGCATTCATCTCTTTCTTCACCTTTTTGGGTTGTTTTCTTTGAGGTAGGGATTTCCTACTCCATTTTATAGGTTTTGCTCTAAGTTTTGGTATTTTGATGTGTTGGGTTACTTTGGTAATTTTTGGGAAAACCCTAGTTGTTGTAATAAATTAATTTATATAATCAATTTAGGGAAAATTGGGGAATTTAGTTGAATTCATGGAATTAATGAATTTATTAATTAAATGGTGTATTTGGTTAGTTTAATCACTCACCTATGAAAATGTTGGAATTATGTTAGTTGATACATTTATTTCCTGTTTAGAAATAACTGTTTTGGGCTATCGGTGGAGGATAGTCGTGATTGTTGTAGACATTGCATGTGGATTAGGAATAACTGAAACTAATCACATTGGTTAAGTCATTAACTTTGACTATTGCATTGATACAGAAAATACGTGTATTGATTGAGCATTGCATTTGCATACATTGTTTTGTGTGGGAGGAGATAGGGGATGTACTCCACGGTTTAGGGGAAGATAGGGGATGGACCTCTAAACCGGATTTTGTTTGGGAGGAGATAAGGGATGGACTCCATTAGCATCACTTTTATGTGTGCTTATTATATTGAAGTGTTTTTATTGATACAGCACTAAAATGTGTATCAATCTGGAAGTATGAAGTGTTGTGAATTGAGCTTGAGTCTCATTTGTTTGTTGATATTGGAAGGATGTGAATATGGTATATGTAATTCACTGTTGTAGGTTGGCCAGGTTCTGAGCCATGTTGATAAAATTGGAGAGTAAATTGTATCTTAGACAATAGTGTCATGAGACTGTAAAATGAAGTGGTTGATTATCTTGGTTAACCATCTGTCAAATACTATTGCTTTATTCATTGCTTATATATGGTTTAGTATATTTCTACTGGGCTGTGGCTCACCCTTTATGGGAACATCATTTTCAGGTTCAGGTGATAAGCAACCTCCCAGGACTTAGTTTGGAAGGATGCGGATTTTGAAGACTTGTCTTTAGTTATTTATTTTAAATAAGGTTACATGTAAACATTCAAGCCAAGGGCTTAACTTGTAAATGGGTTAATACTCATTCTTTTGTGTCCAAGTGTTAGCTTGGAAAGATGTAAGCCCTTAGGGCATTTATTTTGATGTTCCATGTAATGACTTTTAATAAAAGTACTCTGATGAATAATTCAAAAGATTTGTTTTCTTTTAATAATGCACGTTAATGTTATGTACATTATGGGTTTAATTTGAGGGCGTTACAAAGTTACAATTGCAGTGGTTCTTGGTTAAGATGGAGGTTTATTTTTAGGTTGGGGTTCACTTTGTTTTCTTGTAATGTTTATGTTGTTTGTCAGTAAGTTTGGGTCAATCATGTTTTCCTCCTTTTGGATTGAATTCTTAGTAGAAATCTTCTTTTCACCTTCGTTCTATAAAATGTTATTATTACCTTGCTACTGAAACAAAAATCATGATAATGAACTACTTACAATTAGGGGTGCGCGTGGTGCGGTTCAGGCAGTTTGAGAGTAAAATTACAAACCGAATGGCGGGTTAGCGGATTGATAAATTGCGATTTTTGGCAGATTGAAGAATATTCTAACTAATTATCATACATTTGCATAATATATAACACTAATTTGTATAACATTTTTTAGATATATAACATAGTAATTTTACATAATATGTTTTATATATATAACCACTAATTTGTAATAAATTTCATATTTTAAATCTCTCCCACACTTATTTTTACATTGATATTTCATTGGAAGTTAAAAAATATATATGTATTAACTATAGCGGACCCGTTTGGTTGGCGGATTATAAATTTTAAAGTTTAAATCGCGGTTAGCGTTAGAGCGGTGTGGATCGATGTGGATCGATGCGGATCGGTGTGATTTTAGCGGATTGGGCAGTATTTTGCACAACTCTACTTACAATTGCCATGGCTAATTCTAATTTCAAGCTCAAATAATTGGTTGAAGTTCATCTACGACTTGATGATTATGCATTAACTTGAACCATGGCACAGGTCATCGTGTAATGGACAATGTCCCGTAACTAGTATATGTATCTATCTATTTTGTTCAAGTAAGAACAGGTGAAACCGATGTAGATAAAAGCTTTATGGCAACATCCTTCAACTGTTCTGTCTTGTAAAGAAATAGGATAACAAATTTGGATGCTAAACTAATTGACCATCAATCAGAGGGTCTGTGGAGGTATCCTATCCTTTTGATCACACATCATATGAAGCAAGTTTTGAAGGGCCTGTGAAATATACTCGGTGACAAACTCTGCATGAAGTTAAATTCCTAGGTAGACCAAACTTAGACCTTTTGGATTTGCTTTGATTATATATGTTACTATTTTCCTAAGTATAAACAAGATGTACTTGGTATTCTTAAGAGTCTTTGCACAACTGAAGTCTTTAACCAATCTGTTTATTGGGCATAGCATTACATGTTTCACTTTGTATATCGCTGTCGCAAATTATGATCTCAAATACTTGTTGGAGATTCTCTCTCTTATATTTTTATGAGTGATGATTGTTGGAGTTATCGAATATTATATAAGATTTTTTTTTTTATGAATTTATTGTCAGTTTGATAATTAAATTGGCGATAGAAGCTTTTATGTCCTTTGGTGGAGGAAAATAAAAAAACTTTTAATTTTTATTTTTGGGAATGTGGGGTTGATGGAAGCAAATTATTTGCCCAACTTATGCTATGTTTGGATAATGGATTTAAACATTGATTTGGAAAAGGAAAAGAGAATATGAAGGTGGAAAATTTTGAATGAAATATAAATTAAATTTTTATTTCATTTCTCATTTCCTTTCAAATCGCAATAGAAATTTATGATGCAAATACAATACTTGAAAAGATTAGGCTATAATACTTGTCATAAATACCATATGTAGATTATAATCAAAATTGGTATTCGTTTTAAACTATTACAGTGCTAGGTTACGGGGTATTATGGTGGTGTATGTAACGCCCTCAAAAAAAAATGACATTAAACCCATCAAATAAACATGCATTGATATATAAAAGTTCCACATTCTTCATTTTATCAGAGTTTCATTACAAAAAGTATTACATGTTAACGACAAAAGCAAATGCCCTAAAGGCTTACAGCTTTCCAAGTTAACACTTGGTTACAACAAAAGAGTACTAACTCATTTACACATTAAGCCCTTGGCTTGAATTTACATGTAATACATCAAAATAAAATGACAAAAGTGTGTCCGCCTCTAGCCTCCCAAGCTATGTCCTTGGAGGTGGCATGCTACCTGTACCTGAAAATGATATTCCCATATAGGGTAAGCCACAGCCTAGTAGAAATACACTAAACCAAATATGAACAATGACTAAAAGATTAGCAGTTGATAGATGGTCAACACTGATACATTCCCTTATCACATATTACATTTTCATGATATACAAGTTCATATTACAACTCATTTTCCAATTCCTTTCAATTCTCAAATTTCAACCATGGCTCAGAACCTGGCTAAACAACTCATATGAGGCAGTAACTCATATCAAACACTTCCCATTTCATATTAGATAAGCATACTAGCTATATCACACAATAACAGATAAGCATACAAGCTATATCATCACTTCCACAGATATGCATATGAGCACTATCACACTTCCAATGACAAGCATATGAGCTCTGTCAATACATCACTAGATAAGCATATGAGCTCTATCTACGGAGTCCATCCCCTATCTCCTCCCAACAACATCCGGTTTAGAGGTCCATCCCCTATCTTCCCCTAAACCGTGGAGTACATCCCCTATCTCCACCAACACAACACAATGCATATAAACAACAATTATACACATCATCACACAGTACATAAATTTAATGTATTCTTTCAATCGTCAATCTCAATGACACATTCCAGTGATTAGTTTCAGTTTGCCTAATCATCATGCATTGTCTACAACAATCACGACTATCCTTCATCGATAGCCCAAAGCAGTTATTTTTATACAGAAAATAAATGCAACAAATGGATATAAAATCAACATTTCAATTCGGTGAGTGATAAATAATTCAACTACACCCTTTTTCCCCATACATTCCCAATCTCAACAATTCCATTTCATTTCCTCATTTCTCACAATTAATTATCCCAATTAATCAAACAATGTAATTAGGTCACTTTCCATGATTAACATTTGAACCCTTAGGTCCCATTTTCATCAATGATTCAACATTATTTTCCATTTCTCTATGCCAAACATACATCTAGGTTTATTATAAATGAAACCCCAACTTTTGTAAAAATAACACAAAAGCCCCAAACTCTCACAAAATTACCAAACCGACCCCAACATCTCAAAATACTAAAATTTAAGGACAAAATCCATAGAGAGGAGTAGGATATCCCTACCTCAAAGTTTGAGCTCCAAAGGAGATGAAGACCAAAATCAAAATGCTCCAAAGACCAAGATTCTCGGATGAAAATGACGCCCTCGACGATCAACACGACTTTTACAAAGGCCGAAGGTGAGGAACTCACCCTAGCTAGATCAAAATCTAGAGAGAAGGCAAGATTTTAGAGAGGAGCTCTCAAAATAGCTTTTAGAAAAAGTAGGAGAGAGAAAGAAAAGCAAAAAGTGATTTGAAATCACCCAGCGGATAACTCATATACGTATGACCCGCTCGAGCAGAGAACACGACGCTCGAGCGCCAAGAACAAAACTCTAGACACGCTCGAGCGCAATAAGGCCCGCTCGAGCGCCAAGACACAAGAATAAAGTACATCCGCTCGAGCGCGAAAACCAGTCCGCTCGAGCGTAGATTTCCCCCTCCCAGAACTTATACTCTGGAAGCACTACCCGCTCGAGCGCCCACCGACCCGCTCGAGCGCCACCGCTCGAGCGTAAACAAATCCGCTCGAGCGCAAAAATCACATCTGCAGAAGTTTTGCAGAGACACAAAATACTGGATGGGTGTATTCCCCGCTCGAACGGACAGGCCAAAATCTGGGCAACTAGTTTTGGTTTCTAAACTCAACCAACCTATAACAAACCTGCCCAACACATCCTATGACTCAAATACAAAGTAAGAAAGGATGTAAACAAGATAATGATCAACTACCAACATCCACGGACACATGTCCGGATCACTGTACAACAAGGGTAAACTCGGGATCGCTATAGTGTAGCAAGTAAATTATTAAATAAAATTGGTTAGGGTTTATTACTTATTAGGTTGCTTGATTATATTTTAAAGTGATTACGAGGGATAATGGTGGTGGACCAAGCAAGCTATTAAGATAAAAGTGATTAGAACTTATTATGTGTTTGATTATGTTTTAAAATGATGTTTGTTATAACTCATTACAATAACCTTAGTTACAATAAAAATATTTCTTATTTACATGTTACGTCTTAAAAGTAATACTAATTATGATTAATATAAGAGTAACTATGATCACATAAAATAATAAAAAATGAAACGTAATAAACTTTGATTTGATAATTTATTATTTCAACCACTATAATAAAATGTAACAAAACACCATTATACTAAATATTAATTTAAACCATAACATGCCTCTCAATACAATTGGATGTAACTAGTATCATTTTAGAACAGTCCAACATTATAACAAGACATAACAAATTTAATTTAACAATGAGTTAATTACTTAATATTATATTTTTACAAAAATTTCACTTTTCTCAGCTAAAAATTTTTTAGTTAAAAAAAAAAAAATTAAGGTTTGACTTTTGTACCAAAATAAAACTTTGTTTTTAATTTTATCAATTCAAATTCTAAATTTTTAATTTGTTTTGAATTTAAATCATTTGCTTATTTTCATGAAAAAAAAAGAGTATTTATTCATTAAACTGAATGAAAAAAGAATCAGGCATTTAGCCTAGTGGTTGTATGGCGGAAAAGAATTTTATATCTTTTGTGGTGATATTTATTTTCTCCCCATTATTATGGGGTTGTAGGTGATTAGTAGTTATTGAGCTTGGACTTTAGACATTATATATATATATATATATTAAAATATTAGTTTTCTTCAGATTTTACTTGATCAAAATATACAAATCGTTTAAATTAAAAATAAACTAAAAGATTAAGAATTTAATTGATAAAACTAAGGAGGAATTTTTTTAAAAGGTCCTTCATATTAAGATTTTATAGTATAAACGACATGAAATATTTTCATAGTAGTTGGGGTCCGTCAATTTTTACAGAGAAATTTCAAAGCATAGATCTAATTTGAAATTTCTCTAGTTTGCTCAATTTCTCCGTGTCTTGAAATTTCTCTAATTTGCTCACAATTAGGTTACTAATTTAGGTTACTTGTTTGATTTTCACTGATTAGTTGTCTCCTTATGTATAATTTTTTCTTTGAGATGAATTTTCTCTAGCACTAAGATATCCCCTTTTAGATTAATTTTCACTAGAAACATTGGTCTTCCTTTTCTCTTTGTGCCTTGCTTGATTTTCTCTCAAATTTTCTCTAGGATTTGAATTTTCTCTACCCACATTAAACTCCCATTAATTTATGCTGCTTGTTTGATTTTCACTGGTTTGTTGTCTCCTCGTATTGAATTTTCTCTCGCATCTGTATTTTCTCTGACCACAATAAAGTCTAATTTCTTTTTGTAACTTCTTTGATTTTCTTTGTCTAATTGTGTGCTTATGTGTGTAATTTTCTCTGTCTTTTGAAAAAATTTCAAGGATTTGACATCTTAAATGCTGAATTTTCTATCATCGTGTTGAATTTCCTGGTGACATCTTTATGTTTTCATTGTCTAGAAATGGCAAAACGCAGTAGTAGCAAAACACCTGAAATACCACAAAAAGAAACAAAAAGTCATTGAGTCTTCTAGATATGAGCTAAGATCAAAACGCAGCAGTAGCAAAACACTGCAAACACCGCAAACAAAACAGAAAGACTCTGTCATTGCCAATTATGAGCTGAGATCTAAAGGCATTAGCAAAACACCAAAAACACCAAAACCAAAAACAGAAAGTCCAAACCCAAGAGGCAACTAGCATCAAGAAGACATCAACTCCAAAAGTCTCAAAAGGAAAAAGAAGTTGCAGAGAAAATCCATCTCAATCAAACTACTAGCTTCAATAAGATCAAGCAAGCACATAGAGCAAAATGAATTCAATGTATTCAGAGAAAATTATGATGTCAGAGAAAATTCATCTCAAGGGAAAACTTACACATAGTGAGACAACTAACTAGTGAAAATCAAACGAGAAACATAATTTGATGGGTCAGGAAAAATTCAGATGTGAGAGAAAATCAATCGAGGCACATAAATTGATGTGATTATAATTGTGGTCAGAGAAAATTCGGATTCTAGAGAAAATTCATCACATGGAGGAAACTAACCAGTGAAAATCAAATCAAATTCAGAGAAGAAATCTTGAGATTGAAGAAGCCATTGTTGTTTGCTTCAATTTTGTTATCGTTCTCAATTCAGAGAAAGAGTCACGGCAGCGGAGAAGGCGGCGGCGTGAGAGGCGGCGAAGGAGGCTATAATGAGTAGAGAGAAAAGAGAGAGGAGAGAGAATGAGAGAGTGGGTGTGATATATGGGTGTGAGTGAGGGATCTTAGACTAAAAAAAAATATTATAAATCTCTCCCATTACCAATTTTCTCAAAACTCGAATTAAAGATTTATTTTATTATAAAAGTTAAAAATTACAAAGGAGTGTATGTTTTCAAAAATAATTGTGTACTACTCCAGTCTGTACTCCTCCCTTCCTCTCTCACTCACTCATACTCTCAGGCTCTCTCTCTCTCTCCTCTCAGACACAGAGTGATAGAGTTTGAAGAAGATCTCAAGAAAAAGAGTTTATGTTTCTTCCATTATTGGACAAAGAAGAATAAG
The DNA here is from genome assembly GCF_055761805.1 of Camellia sinensis. NCBI lineage: Eukaryota > Viridiplantae > Streptophyta > Magnoliopsida > Ericales > Theaceae > Camellia > Camellia sinensis. The sequence continues at coordinate 61,750,986 of NC_138970.1, forward strand.
AATTGCTGATCATAATTGTCAAAAAGGTACAATATTTCCCTCTAATTAATCATCCCTCTTCATTCTTATTTGTTCTGTTTCGTTGTTCTCTCTCTACTACTACCTGAGGCCCTAAAACTTTACCAACACTACGATGTAATAATCTCCAAGATGCTGTAAATTAGTTCAATCGCATGATCCAAATGCGACCTTTCCCCCCCCCCTATTTCTCAATTCAACAAAGTTGCAGGTCCTCTTTTGAAAATGGCTCATTACGACCTCACACTTCCTCTTATTGGGAAGTTACATTTTCTAGGCATTCAGGTCGATAGCTACACCTTCAACATTGCTATTAACTGTTATTGCCGCCTGAATCATGTCGATTTTGGGTTCTCTTTTGGGTACCCTCTTCAAACGCGGTTATACACTTGATGTAACCACCTTCAACACTCTGTTAAATGGACTTATTTAGGACAATAAAACCCCTAAAGCTGTAGAGTTATTCAAGAAATTAATGAAAATGAGAGAAATTGAACTCGATGTGGTTATGTATGGAACCATTGTTAATGGGCTCTGCAAAACGGGGAACACTATCAGGGCTGTTAGTTTGCTTAGGATAATGGAAGAGGGAAGCTATAAACCTGACACCGTAGTGTCTAACATAATCATTGATAGTCTTTGCAAGGATAGAATGATGGATGATGCTATGAAACTCTTTTCTAAGATGAATCAACAAGGTATTCGTCGAGATGTTGTCACTTATACTTCTTTGATTCATGGTCTATGTAATTTTGGCTGGTGGAAGGTTGCTATCAGAATGTTTAGAGAAATGTTGGATAGTGGTATTGCTCCGAATGTTCATACGTATAGTGTTTTGCTAGATGCATGTACCAAGGAAGGGGAGATGAAAGAGACAGAGGGGGTACTTGAAGTCATGATACAAAGAGGTGTGGATCCTAATTTAGTCACATATAGTACTCTAATGGATGGATATTGTCTGCAATGCCACATGGATGAAGCAATCAAAGTGTTCAATACCATGGTGGACAAGGGCCTTCACCCTAACATTGTTAGTCACAACATTTTGATTAGTGGATATTGCAAGAAGATGAAAATAAATGAGGCCATGCTTCTCTTTCGAGAATTGCCTCGAAGGGGGTTAAAGCCCAATAGTGGAACTTTCAACGCTATGTTATGGGGTTTGTTTCAAATAAGTAGATGTAGAGCTGCTCATTGGATGGGTTGTGCAAAAATCCAGATTCTCGAACTTATGGTATCTCATTGGATGGGTTGTGCAAAAATGGGTATATTTTTGAAACATTGTCATTATTCCACATGATGGAAAGCAACGGTTTACTTCTTGATATTGTTAAGTATAATATCCTCATTGATGCATTCTGCAAGGATAAAAAGCTTGATAGTACAACGGCCATTTTCAGTTACCTTTCTTCCAAGGGATTACAACCTGATGTTAAGACATACACTATCATGATGCAAGGTCTTTATGAAGAAGGCCTACTACATGAAGCTAGAGAGCTGTTTGTTAAAATGGAACAAAATGGTTGTTTGGCAGATGATGTCACTCACAACACTATTATCCGAGGATTTATTGGACAACACAAGTGCTATGAGGCATTAATACTTGTTGAGGAAATGGTTCAAAGGGGTTTTTCAGCTGATGCATCCAATTTTCCCTTGATCGTGGATATACTCTCAACTAAAGGACAAGATCCCGCTGTCCGAGAAGTGATAAAGGAGTTCATGTCAAAAGATAGTCATGGAATGCATTGTATTGAGTAAAATTCTTAAGCTGTGAAGGTAATTCTACATTATACTAAAACGTGCAATTTATCCTAAATAAATATATTTAATGCTCACAAGAAGTGTGTTATTAGGTGAAACTCGTTTATATATTGTCACGACCCCAAACCGCCCCTAGTAGTTTGGTGCCGTGATGGCCAGTAATCTGTAATTACCGAAGGCCAACTTTCAAAAACTTAGCACAATCAGAGTATAATAAACGGGGCTCTCAAATGCGGAAGCAATAAATCAAAATACAAGTGGTCCATAAGAGCAGTGCATAGATCCAATGCAATGGCATACATCTTTACAAACTTGAATACAACAAAAGCAAAATATGTGTTACATCTTGATCAAAAGGCTTCTCGAGCCGACATATACAAAATGCAGTGAGTACAAGTCAAGAAGCATAATTTTCAAGAAGTGACGACGTGAATACAAAATAACGCCGACATAATCATGGATCCAAAACAAGCTTTCAAAAACACATTCTAGGCGTCGTCGACATCCTGCTCATCACCTACATATATACAGAGAGGGTGAGCTTGGATACTCAGTGAATGGTACTAAAAATAAAGGTTTTGCATGAATATAGCCGAAGTCTTTCAAAACAAAACACGCCAAAACTATACACATATTAGCCGAGATTCCTTCAAAGCAGAACACATCAAAGTCTATCAAAACAAGGGATGAACCGTATTCATCAATCAAATCTTACAAGTCTCAAGGGATGCTTACTTACATCGGCAAAACAAGGGATGAACCGTATTCATCAATCAAATATCACAAGTCTCAAGGGATGCTTACTTACATCGGCAAAACAAGGGATGAACCGTATTCATCAATCAAATCTCACAAGTCTTAAGGGATGCTTACTTACATCGGCAAAACAAGGGATGAACCGTATTCATCGAGTCAAAGGTACTGCGAAAGTTTATAGTCCTCCAGCACAAGGGACTTGTGTCACTTAAGCCCGTAGCTCCTTTTAACACGATGATCTGGTGTTACTTAGGCCCATAGCCCAATTTAACATTTTGGCACTTGTTACTTAGGCCCGTAGCCCGATTTAACATTCTAGTGCTCCAAGAAAGGACCGTATCCTTTTATACTTAGTGCTGCGAAAGTTTAGAGTCCTCCAGCACGAGGGACTTTTGCACTTGGTACTGCTAAAGTTTAGAGTCCTCCAGTACAAGGGACTTTTGCACTTGGTACTGCGAAAGTTTATAGTCCTCCAGTACAAGGGACTTTTGCACTTGGTACTGCGAAAGTTTATAGTCCTCCAGTACAAGGGACTTTTCAAGGATGACATCAAAACAAGGCTTACACTCGATACATCAAAACAGGGGACAGTAGCGTTTTTGAACATCAGTTTTTCACTTTCTTTTTCTTTCAAACCCTAGATCCGAGACTCTCTCTCTCTAAACCTACACTCTCTCTAAGATTTGATCTCCCTAGAGTGTGAATCTAGCCTAGGGTCTTTGTTAAAAAGATAGAGGGCGTTGAGAGCTTCTTCTTAATCTGAAAAAGTTTGGATTTGGAGCACGTTGATCTTCGAGTCTTCATCTCCTTTTTGGCTCAAACTTCGAGGTAGGGATATCCTACTCCTCTCTATGGGTTTTGTCTTTAAATATTAGTATTTTGAGATGTTGGGGTTGGTTTGGTAATTTTGTGAAAGTTCGGGGCTTTTGTGTAATTTTACAAAAGTTGGGGTTTTATTTATAATAAACCTAGATGCATGTTCGGCATAGAGAAATGGAATAAATGTTGAATCATTAATGAAAATGGAACCTAAGGGTTGAAATGTTAATTATGGAAAATGACCTAATTACATTGTTTGATTAATTGGGATAATTAATTGAGAGAAATGAGGAAATGAAATGAGATTGTTGAGATTGGGAATGCAAAGGGTTAAAGGGTGTAGTTGAATTATTTATCACACACCGGAATGAAATGTTGACTGAACATCCATTTGTGCATTTATTTTCTGTTTAGAAATAATTGCTTTGGGCTATCGGTGGAGGATAGTCGTGATTGTTGTAGACAATGCATGATGATTAGGCAAACGGAAACTAATCAATGGAATGTGTCATGGAATTTGACGGTTGATAGAATACATTAACTGTATGTGTTGAGTGATTGTATATAGAACCAATGTGTTTGTATACGTTATGTGTAGAGGAGGAGATGGGGGATGTACTCTGCGGTTTAGTGGAAGATAGGGGATGTACCTCTAAATCGGATAGTGTTGGGAGAAGATAGGGGATGAACTCCGTAGATACAGCTCATATGCTGGTCTAGAGAAGTGAAGATAGAGCTCATATGCTTATCTTTGTGAAATGTGGATACAGCTTATATGCTTATCTGTGAATGTGGGATATAGTTTTTATACATATCTGTTGAAATAATGATAGAGCTAACATGCTTATCTGTTGAAAAAGGGAAAATGAAAAGTAACTTGGACTCATAAGTCGTATGACATAAATATGTGATTTATGTGAATGTATCAGTGTTGGCCATCTATCAATGCTAATCTTTTAGTCATTGTTCATGGTTGGTTTAGTGTATTTCTATTGGGCTGTGGCTCACCCTATATGGGAATATCATTTTCAGGTACAGGTAGCATGCCACCTCCAAGGACATAGCTTGGGAGGCTAGAGGCGGGCATACTTATGTCGTTTTATGTTTGATGTATTACATGTAAATTCAAGCCAAGGGCTTAATGTGTAAACGAGTTAGTACCCTTTTGTTGTAACCAAGTGTTAACTTGGAAAGCTGTAAGGCCATAGGGCATTTGCTTTTGTTGTTAACATGTAATACTTTTTGTAATGAAACTCTGATAAATGGAAGAATGTGGAACTTTTACATATCAATGTATATCTTTATTGATGGGTTTAATGTTGTTATTTTGAGGGCGTTACAGGAGAGGTAGACCTCCAATTGGCCGGGATCAGCCCGAAGACAGAATGGACAGACTGGAAAGATTAGTTAAAGGTTTGGCCCGCGAATTGAGGCAAACGAGACGGCAGTTTGCCAGTGCCACGTCGACTCAGGCCGAGCAGACCAACGGCCGAAATGTAGTTCCGCCTCCACCTCCTCCAGTGCCTCAAGTTCCCCCGCAGCCAGCCTTATATGGGGATGGTATGATAGCTTTCATCAGGGAGTTCAAGAAAATGAAACCACCAAGATTCTCCGGGGGTATAGAGCCGATAAAGGCTGAGGCATGGGTTTTAGAAATGGAAAAATTGTTCGAGGTCTTCCCTAGCACCGACGCTCAGAAAGTGACGTTGGCAGCATTCACATTAGATGATGACGCTCGCAGGTGGTGGATGATGGTGAGAGAGAGCAATCCAGATCTGACCTGGACTCGATTCTTAGAGTTGTTCTACAATAAACATTTTCCCCTAAGTGTTCGAAACCGGAAGGCTACCGAATTTCATACTTTGACGCAAGGCAACCGAACAGTGGCGGAATACGACCGCGCTTTTACTGAATTGGTGAGGTTTGTGCCTCACATGGCCAACGATGAATACATGAAGACCAGGAAGTTCGAGTGTGGGCTTCGTGGACCGATTCAAGACCGAGTAAACTTACATAATATGCCGACTTATGCCGAAGTATTGGACAAAGCCATTCAGGCCGAAGCTAACCTAAATCGATACCTGAGCTCGGAGAGAACCACCGAAAGAGACAGAACAATGACAACCGCCGAGGACAGCTGGGCACCAAGAAGAAGATGAACATGGGTAGTACTAGTAACCTAAGGCAGGAAGGTAATGCTAAACCGACGTGCTCGGACTGTGGGAGACAACATTTCGGGGTTTGTCGCCGGACGTCTGGAGCTTGTTATGAATGTGGCGAGATGGGCCATTTTGTGAGAGATTGCCCCAAGACAAAGGTTGATAACAAAAAGAAGGGTGAAAATACCTTGAACTCCGTTCAGAAGGGAAATGCCGGGAAAGGACAGATGAGACAGGGCAGAGTATTTGCGTTAGTACCAGGAGACACTCAGAATGCTGAAACAGTGGTGTCAGGTATACTCCTAATTTGCTCCCAAGATGCCTATGTGTTGATTGATTCGGGTTCTACTCATTCGTTTATATCTACTATGTTTGCCGAGAAAATTGATAGAGAACTAGAGCCCCTTGACTACATGTTATCTGTGTCTACTCCATCTGGGAGATCTATGATTGTTGCATCCATCTATAAAGCATGTGTTGTTGTAATTGAGAATGTGGAATTATTAGTAGATTTAATGCCTCTAGACATAGCCCATTTTGATGTTATACTGGGAATGGATTGGTTGGTCGCAAATCATGCATCTATTAACTGTGTTTCGAAAAGTGTCACATTGAGACCCCCAAACCTAGCCGAGGTTATTTTCCAGGGTAAAGGGATAGTGCCCCCACCTTACTTGATTTCGTCCATTAAGGCCTATAAGTTAATTCAGAAGGGGTGCCGAGGCTACTTGTGTAGTATACTGAGCGATCAGAATGGAAATATTAATTTAGCCGACATCCCAGTTGTTAATGAATTTTCCGACGTCTTCCCAACCGAATTGCCTAGTCACTTAACCGATAGAGAAATAGAGTTTACTGTTGACATCATGTCGGGAACACAGCCGATCTCCAAAACACCTTATAGGATGGCCCCAGCTGAACTTAGGTAATTGAAACTGCAGTTACAAGAATTGTTGGATAAGGGATTTATTAGGCCGAGCACTTCACCATGGGGAGCACCTGTTTTATTTGTTAAGAAAAAGGATGGCACACTCCGCCTTTGCATCGATTATAGAGAACTTAATAAAGTCACTATCAAGAACAAGTACCCGTTACCTAGGATTGATGATCTGCTTGACCAATTACAAGGAGCCCAAGTCTTTTCTAAGATTGACCTTAGGTCTGGTTACCATCAGCTTAAAGTTAAAGCCGAAGATGTTGAGAAGACTGCTTTTCGGACAAGATATGGCCACTACGAGTTTTTAGTAATGCCTTTTGGGGTGACCAATTCCCCTGCTGCATTTATGGATTTAATGAACAGAGTCTTCAAGCCATATTTGGATGAGTTTGTAGTTGTCTTCATTGATGATATATTGATCTATTCCAAGAGCGAAATTGAACACGAAAATCATTTGAGACTTGCCTTGCAGATTTTGAGAGACCGGAAATTGTATGCTAAGTTTAATAAGTGTGAATTTTGGCTTTCTACTATTTCATTTTTGGGTCGTGTGATTAGTAAGGAGGGTATCTCGGTTGATCCTAGCAAAATTGAAGCCGTAGTAAATTGGCCGAGGCCAACTAATGTGTCCGAGATTCGTAGTTTTCTGGGTTTGGCAGGTTATTACAGGAAGTTCGTAAAAGATTTCTCAAAGACTGCAATTCCATTGACACAATTGACTAAGAAGGGAACACTATATGAATGGACTGAAGATCGGGAGTCAGCTTTCCAAGAACTAAAGACGAGGTTAGTTACAGCACCTGTACTCGCACTTCCATCAGGTAATGAAGAATTTCATATCTATAGTGATGCATCGCATAAGGGTTTGGGTTGTGTGTTAATGCAAGGGGGTAAGGTTATAGCTTATGCATCTCGCCAGTTGAAACCCCATGAGAAGAACTATCCTACCCATGATCTAGAATTAGCGGCCGTGGTATTTGCTTTGAAGATTTGGCGTCATTATTTGTATGGAGCTTCTTGTCAGATTTTTATAGATCATAAGAGTTTAAAGTACCTGTTCACTCAGAAGGAATTGAATTTGAGGCAGAGAAGGTGGCTTGAGTTGTTGAAAGACTATGATATGCAAATTCAATATCACCCAGGTAAAGCTAACAGTGTAGCCGACGCTTTGAGCAGAAAGTCAGATGGAAATTTGGCATGTTTGACCATGATGACAGTGGAGCCGACTATTGTTGATGAGGTAAAGACAAGACAGATGGAGGATAACTTCTTCAAGAGAATAGCCGAGGAAATTGACACAAAGCCGAGATCAGGATATACCATCGAAAAGCAAGTGCTTAAGTTTGAAGGAAGGTTATGCGTAGCTGACGTCCCAGAGTTAAAAAGGAAAATTTTGCAGGAAGCTCACGGTTCTAAGTTTGCTGTTCATCCAGGGAACACCAAAATGTATCAAGATGTGAAGCAGACCTTCTGGTGGCCAAACATGAAAAAAGAGATAGCTGAATTCGTGTCCCAGTGTTTGCATTGTCAACAAGTGAAAGCAGAACATCAAAGACCGGCAGGACTTCTCCAACCTTTACCGATTCCTGAGTGGAAATGGGAACACATCTCCATAGATTTTGTGATTTGTTTGCCGAAGACACCGAAAGGTATGGATTCGATTTGGGTTGTTGTTGATAGATTAACTAAATCAGCACACTTTTTACCTGTTAAGACTACCTTCAACGCCGATCAACTTGCCTTGCTATATGTGAACGAGGTTGTTAGACTTCATGGAGTACCGATGTTAATTGTGTCAGACCGAGATCCTAAATTTGTTTCCAGATTTTGGCAGAGTCTACAGAGGGCTTTCGGAGCCGAGCTGAGATTTAGTACAGCTTTTCATCCCCAGACGGATGGGCAGACAGAGAGGACAATCCAGACACTTGAAGATATGCTTAGACTTTGTGCATTGGACTTCCTAGGAAGTTGGGGAACACATTTGCCCTTAGTGGAATTCGCTTACAATAACAATTATCAAGCTAGCATTGGCATGGCGCCATACGAAGCCTTGTACAGAAGAAAATGTAGGTCGCCGATATGTTGGACCGAAGTCGGAGACAGAGCTCTGCTTGGTCCCGAATTAATTCAAGTGACAACAGAGAAGATTAAACTTATCCAACAGAGGATTAAAACTGCCCAAAGCCGATAAAAAAGCTACGCCGACCAGAGAAGGAATGAGTTAGAATTCAAAGTTGGGAATCATGTATTCCTGAAGGTTTCACCAATGAAAGGAGTTTCAAGATTTGGCAAGAAAGGTAAATTGGCACCACGATATATTGGACCGTTTGAAATTCTTGAGAGAATTAACCCCGTTGCCTACAGACTTTCTTTGCCGCCAGATTTGAGCCAAGTCCACAATGTGTTTCATGTTTTGATGTTCAGGAAGTACGTCCGAGATCCACTGCACATAATTGATCATGCCGAGATTTCGGTTAATGAGGATTTGGGCTACGAGGAGAAGCCAATGAGGATTATTGACAGACAAGTGAGGCAGTTGAGAAACAAATCGATACCGATGGTAAAGGTCGAATGGAAGGAGCATTATGGCACAGAGGCCACGTGGGAAAATGAAGAGGATGTGAGAATCCCTTATCCAAAATTGTTCCTGGAACGAGGTAATTTAAGTTTGGGGACCAAACTTCTTTAAGGGGGGTAGGATGTAACAACCCTCACCTTACTCTTGTCATACTTGCATACATTCATGCATGATCTTGCCTTGTTATGTTAATTTGAAGGTTTTGCCTTGCCTTATTTTGGCTAAGTATTGCTTGCATGATTTTGTTCTTTACTCGGCGTGTAGCCGAGGTCATCTTGAGACTTGACCAACCCTGAGCCTTTGTACTTAGAACTGTTTTGAGACCTTGGTCGATCCCCATCTTCACCTCGGGCTTATTGCCGAGATGCCCTGCACTTAGTGAACCTTGTCCGCAGACAGGTATGGCCTAGGCCGAGATGTGGCACACCCCGGCCAAGGTGTGGCACAGCTTAGTCAAGCGTCGTCCTCCCTAGCCGATGTCTTTGTTATCCTGTTGCCGGATCCTTGATTTGAGCCGATGTCATTTCTTGCCGATGTGTCTTACCCAGCTTGCTGCATACGCTTTGTCAGAGACTTGTCTTATCTATCAATCACCTTTTTGAGTTGAGCCAACCCGATAGCGCCACGTGTCCGAGCTGATTGTTAAGACAGCCGGCAGGCCTAGAAACAAATCATTTCCTTGTCTCAAATCTTTGCCTTTAGAGAGAGAAGCTCTAGAGAGAAGGAAGAGAAGTTCTTGAGTGGGAGTAAGTCTTCCAAGCTTGATCTTCGAGGATTGAACCGTTGGATTTGAGCTTTGAGGTAAGAACCTTGATCCACTTTGATTATTGTTGTTGACCATCTAGCTGCATTGCATGATCGGAACTGTTTCACATGTCATTGTAGACACCCCATTTTTGACCGTCCTCAAGACTTGGACGTCACCGTTTGAACACTCGGTGATTATCCATGTTTGTGTTCGTTTGGAGTTCCCGGAGGCCTCGGCTCGCGTGCCTTGCCTCAAGATCTCCGAACTCCACCGTTTAGTGTTTGGTTTTACACCGAACACTTGTGTTTTGCCTTGGAGAGGCAGGGTAGGGCTTGTAGACCATCCCCACCCACCACCGGCAGTGGCTAGAGGCCACCGGCTGGTTTTCGCCTCCACCGGCACTGTAGTTTGCCGGTCGGCATAGTTTTTTGCTGGTCGGCACTTTTTAGTGCCGGTCGGCACTCTTTTTTGCCAAGATGGCATTTTTGGCCGGCCGACTACTGTGCATCTGCTTTTGCAGATATTTTAAGACAGCTGTCTTGCTTTTGGCTCCCCTCCATACACGTGTATGGAGGGATCTCTCTCTTGGAAGCTTGCCTTGTAAGCTTTACAAGACAAAAGCTTCTATATAGAGAGAGGCTTGTCTCTTGGCTTGGAGGTTAGACATTTTAAGATATTTTGAGAGCTTAGACAGCCATTGTTAGGGTTTGAGATCTAGGGTTAGGGTTTGTTACACCTTATCTCTCTCTTTTTCCCTCTTGTGTGTGTTTTAGTGTGTTTAGTCCATACTATTGCACACAAACACATAGTGTTTCACCTTCCTTTGGCTCTTGAGGTTCTAAGGGACTGGTTTTGAAGTTTTGGTGTTGGATTCAAGCTAAGGAGGGCCATTGGAGCACCATTTGTGAAGGGGTCATCAAGGGTAAGAAACTAACACCTTTATTCCCCATTTTTGCATTGTATTTCTACCTATCTTGAATTCATTTTTGAGCTTAGTGTATAATACAAAAAGTTCTGTTTTTAGGCCCTCTTTATTGTTTATTAAGAGTGTTTTGTTGTTTGAGGGTGGTTGACCCCCCTTAGGCCTTGAAAGGCCTCATTTTGAGCCATTTTGTGCTAGCTCCGGGATTTTAGTGTTGGGGTCTCTTCACCACTGAAATCTTGAGGGATTTCAGTGGTGAAGATGATGCCTTGAAGTCCCAAGAAGGAGAGGGCCACCCCCTCTCCTTGTTATCCTTGAAAAGGGCATGTTTTGGCCTCTTGAGAGAGCATTATGTTTGAGGGTGTATTGACCATGACTTGGCTGTTTTTCATACTTAATATGTCATGTTATGCCTCTGTTTTTGCTTGGTTTTGGTACTCCATGCATGCTTAGCATAGTTTCCTTGTAATGCCATGTTATTGCCTCAATGTGCCTTAGGTTGTTAGCCTTTGTTGGAGCATGTTTTAGGCTTAGTCTTGTGAAGATTTTATGCATGTTTTGCCATGTTCTAGGTCTACCCTAGGTTGTTTGGGTCGAATTTGGCATGCATCATATAGCCCCTTTGCATTCCGGCTTGTTGGCCTTAAGTATGTGAATGTATAGCATGCCATCCTTGCATTGTTTTGGTGATTTGGGACCATCCACCATGCCATTTCAGACCTTATTGTATGCTTGAGAGCTCGCATTTGATGTCCCTTTAATGCCTTGTAAGGTTGTCATCTCATGCTCCATGTTTTGGTGATTATGCATGCCTTTGTTTTGAGTCATTTGGATGCCATCTAAGTGATCCTTAGGCCTTGTATTAATGTCCCAAAACTCTGTTTTTGGTCAATAAGCTCATGCCATGTTTGGTCTTGCTTAGTGTAGTCCAATGCTCTATTGATTTGTTTTGAGCACTTAGGCCATTTGTTGCATATTTGGCTTGATGTATTGTTTGGTTTGGCACCATGTTTTAGCATGATTTCAATGCTTATGTTGCATGCTAATTAGTCCATGATTCCCCCTTTCAAATGTGTTTGAGGGTTATTCAATTTGTGCTTAAGTGTTGGCCTTCAATTAGGTGCATGTGTGCATGTATTTGGTCCCTCATTATAGCATTTTGGCTACTGTTTTAGGCCTATTTAGAGCTGCCTAATTCATGCATAAGTCCATCTTTGTGTCCATTTGCATGCCCCTATGTTTGCTTGTATGCTTGCATAAGTTAGTTGTCATGCCATGTTGCATCCTTAGCTTGCATGCTTAGGTTGCATTGCATCTTGCATGCATGCCTTGTTCCTTGACTTGATGATAGGAATTGGGTCTTGTTTGGTTTGCATTGCATTTGAAATCAAAGTTGCATACTTGGTTCTTTGGGCCATCATGCATGGAAATGCGTGATTGGTGGTCCGAGAATCGAGGCACATGCCCCTTTGAGTCATTATCATGATAAGGGACATGGTTGGTGCATATATGCCTTGAATTGTGCTTCCATGCTTTGCCTTGCCCTCTGTTGCTGTCATTTGCAGATTCTGCAGGAACACTCTGCCGACCGGTAGTGTAAGGTGCCGACCGGCAACAATTACCCTGCCGACAGGTTCATTTTGTGCCGATGGCCACACACCACTGCCGGTGGTAATTCCACTTAGCCGGTGGCACTCCCCAGTGCCCAAGGACTCAGTCCTGAGGTTTTGACAGCCTCCAGAGGAGTGAAGGTAGGAAAACAGAGGCAGCCTATGCATGGCGGCGCGTTTCCCGAGGCGGTTTATCTGTTTTCTTAGCTTAATTTAATTTGTTAATTAAATTAATTAATTTGTAATATTTAATTAGCTTGCGTAGTTAATTAATTTGTAATATTTATTTGGTCCCTCCGAGTGAGGGTAAATATGTAATAAGTGTGCGTGAGTGTGTGTATGTCTTCCAACCTCACGTCTTTCTTCCCTTTTATTTACCTGCTCATGATGGTAGATTAGGGCACGTTTAAATTAGCATACCTTGTGCTATGCATGTGTGCATCCATGCATTTGTATTGCATGCATTAGGCTCGGTACATCACGCTAACTGCATTTGTACTTTAATTCAAAAATTGAATATGTGATAGTTGATCGCATTTCATATGCCATGCTTAGATTAGCCGAGCCTATCTAATTGCATTCTGTATGTGTTGCATTAGGCAATTTAGCATGAACTAGGACACGTATGTTTTGCTAACTAGTTTACTGTTTTGGCACGGAGTACGATGTAAGTATTTATGCTTTAGCATCTCGCATGTGTGTGAATGTTAACATGACAGTATGCTTGCCATGCGGCTAAATGCTTATGTGTTAAACTGTTTGAATGCCTGTGGGTGAAGGTTGGATTGTTTGAGTTGGAAAAACTCATTGAAATCCGTGTTTTAGCCTACTTGCGAGTAGCAAATTCCAAAGCATTTTCAAAACAAACGGATATGCAATGTTTCTTTCCAAATTAGGCAATCTAGTCTATACTTGTTTGCTGCGCGCATAACATAGTAATTCTAGGCTAATAAATGGAATAAGAACACATAACGTTTTCAAAATCGGATATCATGGTTAGTAGAGGCCGGTCTTCGGACTGGGTGAAAGGGGGTGCTCATAGCTGACCTTCCCCGATCGTACCCAAGCTCCCGAGCCGAGACAACTCCAGTGATGACGGACATGTGGCCTTCGGCACCGAGTCAGGGTTTCCTAAATTTCCCCATTTTAAAAAATATTTAGGTGGCGACTCTGTATCTGGCAAAGCAGTCCATGTTTGGCACTACTTTTTCAAAAATCTGTTTCTCAAAACGATTTGCCGGATTTGGACTCTTTGGTTCAAATTAAGAACCGTGACAATTTGAGAGTCCGAGCTGTAGTGACCCCACAAATGAACAGAACGGGACTCACCCTCCCGGGGCGTTTGGGGACGTCTACAGTCATGCATCGATTTGAAGTTGGTTTCGGAAGAAAAAGATAGTGTTCATATGTTTTGAAGAAAAGTCTCGTTTTGATCCAAAAGTTGGAACCGGAATCATGTTTTTGTGTTTGTTCTTGCGTGACCTTCTTATATGGGTACCCAGGTCCATGTTTTGAACTCTTGGCTTGAAAACTCAGATTTTGTAACAAGTTGTGAACTTACATCCATCTTCCAAATGATCATGTTCTTCATATTCTTCAAAGGGAACCCTGGTTTTCCCGACTTTGCTTTTGATGAGGCCAGCGGGACCACACCTCGGCAAGGATGTGTGGGACCTCGGCAAAGACCTGGTTGGTACCCAGTGTGTTTTCATGAGACGGGAGCAATGTTTAAACTCCCAGCATGTGTTGCTTTGTTATTTACTTGGATCTGATAAAAATGCCGAGATCATTCGCATATGCATAAGGCTTGTTTTGAGAATATGATTTGCCATGTGATTGTAGGACCTCGATCCTTGCTTTGAGCCTACACCTGAAGAACTAGGTGAGTGGTGCTTTTAATAAAGCTATGTTACACTATTTTGATAAGTCTTGCTTTGCTTGTTTTGATAAAAGTATTTGCTAAGCATGAATGAATAGCCCTGTTCTGATGTATCAAGTATAAGCCTTGTTTTGATGTCATCCGTGCAAAAGTCCCTTGTACTGGAGGACTATAAACTTTCGCAGTACCAAGTGCAAAAGTCCCTCGTGCTGGAGGACTCTAAACTTTCGCAGTACTAAGTATAAAAGGATACGGCCCTTTCTTGGAGCACTAGAATGTTAAATCGGGCTACGGGCCTAAGTAACAAGTGCCAAAATGTTAAATCGGGCTACGGGCCTAAGTAACACCAGATCATCGTGTTAAAAGGAGCTACGGGCTTAAGTGACACAAGTCCCATGTGCTGGAGGACTATAAACTTTCGCAGTACCTTTGACTTGATGAATACGGTTCATCCCTTGTTTTGCCGATGTAAGTAAGCATCCCTTAAGACTTGTGAGATTTGATTGATGAATACGGTTCATCCCTTGTTTTGATAGACTTTGATGTGTTCTGCTTTGAAGGAATCTCGGCTGATATCTGTATCGTTTTGGCGTGTTTTGTTTTGAAAGACTTCGGCTATATTCATGCAAAACCTTTATTTTTAGTACCATTCACTGAGTATCCAAGCTCACCCTCTCTATATATATGTAGGTGATGAGCAGGACGTCGGCGACGCCTAGAATGTGTTTTTGAAAGCTTGTTTTGGATCCATGATTATGTCGGCGTTATTTTGTATTCACGTCGGCACTTCTTGAAAATTATGCTTCTTGGCTTGTACTCACTGCATTTTGTATATGTCGGCTCGAGAAGCCTTTTGATCAAGATGTAACACATATTTTGCTTTTGTTGTATTCAAGTTTGTAAAGATGTATGCCATTGCATTGGATCTATGCACTGCTCTTATAGACCACTTGTATTTTGATTTATTGCTTCCGCATTTGAGAGCCCCGTTTATTATACTCTGATTGTGTTAAGTTTTTGAAAGTTGGCCTTCGGTAATTACGGATTACTGGCCATCACGGCACCAAACTACTAGGGGCGGTTTGGGGTCGTGACATATATGTTGCATTATGATATTCTTTCTTGTACTAATACGTACCAAACTAATTACAAAAATGGTACACCAAGTGGTATGATATTAACAAAATTGGTTGGGTTTTATTATACCTCTTCTTTTACACTAGGATTAACTTATTGAATTGTTATTTGAAAAAAATGGTAAAATAAATGCTTAGGGAATGATCACTACGTTTACATAAAAAAAATATATAATAACAATAATAAAATTAAAAGCTTTATTAACAACATGTGTAATAACTAGATGTTGCTGAATGATCATTACTATAGTGTCGTAGCAGCCTTTTCAACAAGGTAAGCATCATTTTTGTTTTCGAAATTTTTTGAGTTTTATTAATAGTTAGATGTTGCTCACTAATTGAGTACTTATTATCAATTTTTGAATATATTTACCTATTGTTTTTGATGAATAAGGTAAAGGAGCTAAACTATACAATTTTGTCTATGGGCTAAATTTGTTAAAATGAGGCAAAGGTGATCTATGCTGCTGATTTCTATATCTTTTGTTCACAATACCAAATGCAGCACGATGGATATTATTTAGGCTGAAGTGGCCTAAACGGTGCTCTTTTCCTAATGGATGTTGAGTTGAGCCAACACCCAGCAATTTTGTAGTATTTGAGAATAATTCTACTTGTCAACATTTCTATTTTGTGTGGTATAAGAATAAAGTCCATGTATCTAGGAAATTTCTCTCTCTCTCTCTCTCTCTCTCTCTCTCTATATATATATATATATATATATGTTTTGCTGATAAGAACAGAGAAAAGATTTCTTGAAAAGCAATGGCTGGCTACTTACCTGATAGTGGTTAACAAATTAGTATTAAGGATTTTCCAATCTAAACAAGCCACTGTTTTCTATATGAGATTGTAAATACAGTTTTATGGTTAGCCGTTTGACCTCTAATGCATGCGGTGAGAAGCTAATTACCGAGGCATAGCTACCAATAAAACTAGAAGCATTTTTCAGGAACAAAGTTGTACAAGAACTAAAGTCCAATGCAGACGAAGCTCAGTTGTTATTGCAACTACAAAGATTGAAGTAGCTATTAAAGAGTTCCACACTAGATTTACATGTGTTGTGGTTGTGCCTTAGTAAGCCCATTTTATAGTTGTTTTGGGATAATTCTTGCAAATATATTTGACCTAAAACACCCTTGCCCCAACCCCCCAGCATTACTTTCACCTATGTGTGGAGACAATCACCACCAAAAAGGGAAAATGGAAAGTACAGGCTCACCCTATTGATCAACCGATGACCAGCTCTAAAAATCACTTCTTCCACTTGATTCTTCAAAAGATAATTGTAATGTTGGTAAGAACATCCTACAGTGTATGTATGTTGCACTCGAGAAAAAGGGTTGGTTCAGGTATTTGTTTTCTTTCCTTGGTCCTGTAGCTATGGTAAATGATATTTGCTACATTTGCAAAAATAGAATGAGGAAAAAAAGATGGTAATGACATATTCATTCTAGCTACACTAGAGGCATATCTAATGATAAAATCATTTGTTTTGAAATCAAGTTCTACTCTATAATATAACATATGCTCATTCGTGATGAATTTGTTGTTGAAGTGCAACCTTGGTGTGTTAACCCATCAACCCATCTCTGCAACCATGTCTGGACTCCAGAAACCAACTTTAATTTGTTTTAGCTTAGACAATGCACAAAACTACATATCAATGGAAAAAAGTTAAAATAATCTTGGCTAGTTTATTTTATATTGTCACACTTTCAAAAAAAATATTGTCACCCTTTTATTTTTCACCTAGTTTTTTTATCAGTAAAGTAAAAATTTCATTAAAAACATGAAATTAAGTGTGATCTTTATTAGCTTTGACTCAGCACTAGGCTCTTGTATATTTATTTATGATTGCAAATATCAATCTTCTTCATTCTTTTCTAGTAGATTGGCCTTGCTTTCCGTTTTTGTCCTCCTTTATTCTGTTCAACTTTTGTTTTATTGAAGAGTTTTGGATTAATTGTTAAAGGCACAGATTACTCACTTTCCATGTAGGAGAACCAGCACATCTCCCTCTTACTAGCCACGTCTACCTCTTCTCTACCACTATGTCGTCTCATTCTCTTTCTCTCACTCCCTGCATTTCTCTATCTCAGTCCTTACATCTCTCTTTCTGTCTCTCGACAATGACAGTGAGATCACGTTATGGATAACGATTAATGGCTCACGATGATGATCTGAAATTGTACTAGAGATGGGTTAAATATAGGCAATTTGGATGACGATGGGTTTGTGATTTGTACGACGATCTCGAAGCTATGTTGGACTAGATCTATGGGTTTAACTATGTGTTTAACCAATTTCAAATGAGGTATCAAAGAGCCTCTATTTTCAAGCCATTGTTCCTACATTGAAGGCAAAGCTCTTGTTTGGGTATTTTAATCTTCGAAGCTGAAACACAGCTAGAATAACTAACAATCTTATTTTTTAGAAGGTAAACAAATATTATCACTGATTCTTCATTCTTTGTGGAGTTTTCTTTCTTGTTCTTACTTCTGTTGTCATTTTTCTCTTCTTTTATTTCTTTGGTTTGTTATTCCTTGCTTTATTTTATTTTTATTTTTTTTCAAGGGAAGTAAACCGAAGTCCTAGATTTTGCTTTCTTTTGCCTACAAATTTGTTTTCTATATATATATATATATATATTGGTTTCAAGTTTTTTTAGCTTCAATGTTATATAGTGGCTATAGATAGAACCTACGAACGTTCAGAAGTTTCAGCCTTTGTTACTTTTTATCAAGTAATTAGAACCAAGGGAAGGCCACTTTAATCTTTTCAATGAACTTTGCAAATTAGGTATTTATGAAGCCAACCACACAATTCAAGTAGTTTCTAAACATACAGTCTTTTTAGTGCTAATGTGATGGTCAGACCTTTTCTGCAATCTCGGTTGTGACCACCTTTTAACTGTTTGTATGTTTTTTTTTTAATATTTTTATTTTATTTTATTGAATATCTTATTCAAAAAATAAATAAATAAAAATAGTTCTTCTTCTTTCACGGGTAACCCTTCGTTTCTTATTATTGTAATTTCTTTGTTTGTGTATTTTTTAAATATATGTTTTATTTTTATATGCAAGTCTTGATGGATGCTTTCTAATCTTTTTTATTTTTAAATGTTTAGGATTGCATTAGCTTGGTGATTGAATTTGTTATATTTGTGGGTTAACTTTTTGTTGGCTTTTGAGTGATAGATTTACAAAGTTTTTGAGCTTGTCATTCCATATGGATAATGACTAATTTCATCATTATGGGATTTTTTTTTTTTGGCTTTTTTGGGGTAGTGATTGAGGTGCTCACTTTCTCTCATTGTTATGGTCAAAAGGGCTTCTTTTAAACGGTAGCTTGATTCCTTTTGATATTACATTTAAACCTAGGTTCAAGATAGATTCTTCGTGTTTTTTAGGAGGTGTTGCCTGTTGAATATAGAAATTAGAGTACATAAAATCTTTTTTATTTTTAGTATTATGTATATAATCTGTGATTGTGTCAATCATTGATTTAGTATTATTTCCTTATTTATGTCGTTTCCTAAATTATATCATGAATCTATTATATATATGCGGCCTCTACCTCATTTATGGGTAAGCCAAATCATTCTTTTCATCCTTTTTCGTGTTAGAGCTAGAGCACAGAAATCCTAATTCTTTGCCCAACCACTGTCTCATCTTCTTTATTTGGACTAGCCGTTGAGTTTTTTTCCGGCCTCTTGTATTTTTTTCGACTGTGTTGTTGTGATTTTGTGTTTTCTAGCCCTTATTAATCCATCATGACTGACCCATCCATGTTGATTCCAATATGCCCACCAAACCTGTACCAATGACTTCTAATTTATCTCTTTTTTATCACAATCTTGTTCATCGTATTACGAGTGTGGTGTTGAATGGGAAAAATTTTGCTACTGGGGGCCGCTCCCTTAAACTCTATTTAGGGGGAAAGAGAAAGGCCTATTGGTTCTTATCTTTTATTCAGCCTACAGCGATTGATCCTACACGTGCCCAATAGGATATAGATAATTGCACTATTCTAGGATGGATGTTCAACTCTACAGAATACCATATTTACCACTTGTTTCTTTATTGTGACACTGTTTCGAGTCTTTTGCATGCCTTGTCTCAAATGTATGCCCATGCTCATAATGATACTCGCATCTTTGAGCTCTATCAAGACATTGTTCATGCTTCCCAGTCTGCTTTGGGTCTCTCTGTGTCAAGAGTTCTTTGGATACCTTCAAGTTCGAATTGGCTCAATATGAGCCCTTGACTGAGTTACCAGTAGATGTCGTTGCTATTGTGTTTGGCCACCTTGCCCTCCAGCACACTGTGGACTCGCCTTTTTCTTGCGCCCCGCCTTTCGGAAAGGTTTGAAAAGAAAGGCCTCACAGTTCGGACTCCCGTGGTTCTGAATCTAATCTCACAAAGTGCAATGTGAAACTGATAAACATCAAAGAGTCCAAATCTGGCAAACCTTTTTGAAAAATCGATTTTAAATCAAATAATGCCAAAATTGGAATGCTTTGCCAAATACAGAGTCGCCATCTAAATATTTTATTTTTGAGAAATTTAGGAAATCCTGACTCGTGCCGAAGGCCATGTGTCCGTCATCACCAAAGTTGCCTCGGCTTGGAAACTTGGGTACGAGGGAGGAAGGTCATGAAATGAGCACCCCCCGCTGGCCTGATCAAAGATTGGCCTCTACTAATCATGATATGATGTTTTATAAACATTATGTGCTCTTGTTCCGGTTATTAAACTAGCTTTACTATGTGATACACACAAGCAAGTATAGACTAGTCGTAAGACTTGGAACAATTCAACTCACGTTTGTTTGCGAAAAATGATTTGAATTTGCCACCCTCAAGTGGGCTTAAAGATACGGATTTGCCACCAAACAGAGTAGACTTAAAACATGATTTGCCATAACAAAGTGGGCTTAAAACACACATTTGTTGAATTGTTCCAATTCAAACAACAAGCCTTCATCCACAGGCATTCATGCAGTTTAGCAAATAAGCATTTAGCCTCATGGCAAGCATGCTAAACAGGGCAATATGGCAATCACACTCATGCAAGTATGCTAAAGCATAAAACTCACCGAGTACTCCGAGCCAAGAAAGAAAACAAAGTTAGAAAAATGCATGATTCCTAACTATGTTAAATGACTAATGCAACACATGCAATGATGTAACTAAATAGGCTCAGCTACTTAATCATGGTATTTGCAACACTTTGATAGCATGCTTTGAAACACGAATTCAAAGAAATATTGAATTGACAATGTAATTTGAATGATGCGCTGAGCCTTGGTGCATGCAAGACAAATGAATGGATGCAAGCATGCGAGCATAAGGTATGCTAATTAAAAATGTTCCTAATCTAACCATCAAAAGTGATTAAATAAAAGGAAGAAAGACATGGGGTTGGAAGACATATAAACACGCACACACACTTATTACAACATTATGCCCTCGCGAAGGAGGGTTTGAATGAAAGCTAACTAACTAGGTATTCTAATTAAGCTAAGCTCATTATTATAAACCGAAACTAATTAACTATTCTAGTTAACTAATTATTACAATACGTAACTAACTAATTGCAAAGCAATTAAGTTAATTAATTACAACACGAATTAAACAACTAACTAACTAGACAAGTTAATTAAATGGCCTCGGGGAAACGAGGGATGCATGCATTCTCGGTTCCTCCACTCAAAAAGCCACCGTTTTGCTGCTGCGAGCCTTTGTTTGCACATTTGAACACCAAAAATTATGCCAACTTCCAGAATACCTCTGCTCCACCTGAGGAACACACTGTGCAAATTTCATTGGTGGCCGGTCAACCACTGATGACGTGAACTCCTCTTTTTGTTGCAACAGAGAGCAGACAGAGCAAAACAGTGTATTCTCACAGGTTTGTGTGTACTGTTTACACTCCTTATCATCGAACAAGCTCAAAGGAGTGGAACTCTTGGCTCTCTAACCACCAATCAAGCAATTTCCATACATGATGGCCAGAGAACCAAGTTTGTACAAGTTAATGAGTGCAAAACAAGACTCCAGAAGACCACCACCCTATCATGCATGATCAAGGGTGATGGTGACCAAGGAAAGTGGCACATTTCATCACTTTTGAGTATGAAATGTCCCATTTTCCTTATGTTTGAATTAACATCCGATTCGAACACGTGCAATGCAACATGAAAGATGCTTATCTTGCATCTTTTACTTGTTCATTTTGTTTACTCATTTTACATTACCGATTCATTCTTTAATCGATTAAGTCCAAAAGTGTGTATCCTCTAATGGAAGGATGGCTCAAACAACGAGTTGCTTGGGGCATGAAAGAGGCATTACACTGTTGGTAATGAACCCCCTAAGGGATTAAACCATTAGGTGCAACACCTCTATCTCACACTTAAGCAAACAAGCGGTTTAAGACCACTTTCAAAGTAAACAAAAGAGTGAAGAATGGAGGGAGATTGCAAAGATTTTAAGTGCTGAAATGAAGTGTAAAACAACACTAAAACATGCTATTAACCCAAAACAATGATAGTTAAAGCATTAGAACATCAAGCTAGTGAAGGAAATAACACTATAGTTATACAATACAAGCCTCAACTAAAATAACCAGCCCAAAACAAAGCCAAAACAGAGGCAAAAACATGCTGGACTTAAGCTAAATTAAGCTAGAAAAACATGCTAACATATGAAGCTAACTAGGTATGCAAACAAGACAAAAGGAGGGGAGGCTAACCCCTCCAATTTTGGACTTCAAAAAAAGGTTTTTACCACTGAAAAACCTCTGAAATTCAGTGGTTGAAACGCCCAAAAAAGTTGGTTTTAAAGTGACGGAAAATGGTACAAAAACTTAACAAGCAAAAGAGCAAGAAGGGTGAACCACCCCCTAACTCAAATAGACCTCAAACCAACACCTTTAAACCATAAAAACAGAGTTTTTGATAGTTCGAAATCAGCACAAAAATAGCTTGAAAAGATGACAAAACAAGTATTGAAAACAAGCTTAAATAACAAGTGTTATACCTCTTGAAGCTAAGGCACAAAACAGGCAACAAACCAAGCTCAAACCTCCTTCTAAAGCTCAAACAAGGCTCTACGTAATCTCAGCCCAAAGGTAAGAGTATTTGGTCAAGGGTTGATGTGCAAAAGCTAAGGACTTGTATGCAAATGTGTACAAAATATCAAGAGAGAGAGAGAGAGAAATCTAGAGAGAGAGAGAGAGAGAGAGATATTTTTCCTCTAATTTTTTCTAACCCTCAAAAATGGGGGAGGAACCCCCCTATTTATAGAAAAACCACCCCTTGAGCTTAGAAACATCTCATCATACACGTGTATGGAGATGCAGCTCAGTGTGCAACAGTTGGCACAACTGTCAATAAATATCTGGAAAAGGCACTGGTGGCCGTCGGCCACCACTAATAGCCGACCGGCCACCATTGGTGGCCGACCAGCCACACCCATGGCCGACAGCCTTGGGAGGTGGCCGACAGATCACCAAGAGGTCTAGACACCAAGTTTTGGTCCAAAACAAGGCATAGAAAGAACAAGGTTCAAAGGCTCAAAGACAGGGCATTCCGTCGAGGACTTCGGGCGCTCAAAACGAACACAAACAAACATAATCATCGAGTGCACAAGCGATGACGTCTAAGTCTTGAGGACGGTCAAAAATGGGGTGTCTACAATTGCCCCTCTTTGACAGAACTCGAGAGTCATGAAATGACGAGAGTGAATGCCAAAACCCAGAGACGACCCATTTTTGACAAGGCTAAAGACTTGGATAAGCAAACAAACTAGGCAAAACAAATAGTTGTGCCCGCAGGCTGCCTACATATCCCTTTGCAAGGAATCAAACTAGCGTAGTTCTGGGGCAAGATGCAAATGTTATACACAATGCAGGAACATAACTTATGATCATGCAATGAGGCTGTAATGAAACATCTAGATGCAAATGTCATGCAAAGAAATGCTACATTCATACAAACCGAAACGTGGTACAACAATCTCATACAAGAAAAGAAGTAAGTAAATAAACACGCCACGCGTGGGAATCATAAGCCAAACCACATTTCATGCAGAAAGGATGTAAGAAAATTATGCAAGCTTAATTACGCGACGCACGGGAAAGATAAAGGCAAGCTTAACTACACGACGCGCAGGAAAGATGAAGAGCAACACCACCGTCGGGCGCACCCAAGGTCTCAAGCAAGGTTCCAACGCGTTGCACACGAAAGGAGAAGAGAGAAGCATGAACACCGGGATGCACCCGCATGTTCGAAACCAAAGCGTCCTAACGTGCCGCACGCGAGAGGTGAAAAGAGTGAGACACCGGGACGCACCCAAATGTCTCGAACCGAAGGCGTCCTAGCAGGTCGCACGCAAGAGGAGAAGAGGCAACGAGAACATCGAGATGCACTAAATGTCTCTAACCAAAAGCGTCCTAATGCATCGCACGCGAGTAGAGAAGAGGCAACGAGAACATCGGGACACACCCAAATGTCTCTAATCGAAAGCGTCCTAACGCGTCGCACGCGAGAGGAGAAAGGGGTAATGAGAACACTGGGGCGCACCCAAATATCTTTAACCGAAAGCATCCTGATGCGTCGTACGCGAGAGGAGAAGAGGCAACGAGAACATTAGGGACGCACCCAAATGTCTCTAACCGAAAGCATCCTAACGCGTCGCACGTGAGACGACAAAAGAGGTGGTATAAACACCAGGCGTACCCGAATGTTTTTTAACCAAAAGGAGTAGTGTAAACACCGGGACACGCCCGAATGCTTTTAACCAAAAAGGGTAATTTGGAGGACATAAATGATTTCACCTGGAACTCCTCTGAATGAACCGTACATACAATATCGTGTCTGCATAAAAACAGAGACTTAACAGGTAGAGCGTAGTAAGGGTGCATGTTCTATGCACAATAAACAAAGCATGCTCTATGCTAATGTAGTGACAACATGTTCTATGCATGATAATTTGAAGCATGTTCTATGCAAATGTAGAAGTACATGTTCTATGCATATTCTATACAACAATGGAGAAATGCATATTTCATGTAACAATGGAGGAACGTATATTCCATGCAACAATGGAGAAACGCATATTCCATGCAACAATGGAGAAACGCATATTCTATACCACAATGGATTACACATTTCATGCAACGACAAAGAGACGCATGTTTCATGCAATGACAAAAGCGAATTTGATAAAATCAACCCAATAGCAACTTCCAATTTACCTTTCAGAAGAGTTGCAACAAGTTAAAAAGATACACCTTATTCATGTTGATTTAGTGATGAACATGCATCGAAGACATGGTTCGGAGCTTTCGCAGAGACAATTTGAGCTTAAAAGTGAACTTTCCTTGCACTTCTCGAACATTGAGGACACAAAACAGCAGAAAACACAAAGGAGGGGCACTGGAAGCTTGACAGCCACCAGGGAGGGGTGTTGGCTACCTGTCGGCCAACCCTAAGCACTGTCAGCCACCAGTGGTGGCCGACCGGCCATTGATGGCAGCTTGGCCCTTTTTGGTCATTTCACACTCGGGTCTTTAAGTACACACTCCCAAACTTCATTTCCACACACCCACTTGTCGGAAATTCATCTCTCTCTAACTCTAGACCATTCTTCTCTCCAGATTTGAGCTCTATACGTGTTTTCCAACGCCCCACGCGAAGTTGATTCGCTAAAACCTCTTGATTTCCTTCATTTTGAACCGATTGAAAATTGATTTTGGTGTTTTTTTTTTCATTTTCACCACTCGAGACTTGTTCCCCTCGAGTTTCCCTTGGGTTTGGTGACTTTTCCTGGGCTTTGACTTTTTCTCCCATTTTCTATCTCCTAGGGTTTGACTTGAGTTGACTTTTGGCATTTTCCACCAATTTCCCCTATTTTTTTCACTTTTCATCTACATTCCAAATGGCAGACGACTTTCCACATGATAGGGCTCCTCCAGAGGCGAAGTTTAAAGTAAAGTTCGACTCTGATGCAAAGCCAGAGCCCTTACCACTGGGAGTGAGGCCTTTCGATCCAGCAAGGTATCATCCTCAGACGCACAGTCTGCCCGCTGAAGATATTAAGCACTTCACTGATTTCACTGATGCACCAGCGGATCTCTTACCGAGGGAGCCAGACTCCCATCTTTCAGCTGTTGCTGTTGAGGTACGAACTCTATGCATTTGCACATCTGATGTTCTTTTCTTGCATTTCTTACACTAACCACACTCTTACACTGTATTTTCATCAATGCGATTACATTTGTTCTACACTTCCTTTTCATCGAACTGTATTTATACTGATTCACCTGTCCTCTACCACAGGGTGACGCCCGTGTAACAGGGGCTATGGGGCCACGACGGCCAGAGATTGGTACGACGAGCTCCCTGCTGGAGTACGAGCTATTGTTGACGAAGCAGGCTTTGGCCCATTCTGCTCTGGATTGTCACGAGTCATAGTTAGCCGTCTACTTCTTGGAGCACTAGTAGAGAGCTGGTGGGACACCACCAACTCTCTCCACCTTTCCACTACCGGAGAGATGACGATGACCCCTTGCGATTTTTCCATGATCACAGGCCTAAGCGCAGGGGGTGATTCGATTCCTCTTAATCCTGATATGGGGAAGTGGAAGGCTGTTTGGATTGAGCTTCTAGGGGCGCACCCATCTTTATTCTGAATAGCCTAAGTCAGATACAGCTGGTTCGAGGAACGGTTCTGGAGGACCGAGCAAGAGACAATAGAGGAGATAGAGCACCACGCTTAGGGTTTTCTGATGTTCCTCTTCGGTACCACCCTGTTTGCGAACAGGGTGAACACCATAGGGCCATATTTGTCGAGCGCACTGGTGGTCCTCCCCCGAGTGAGTTTCTACGATTGGAGCGGGGCCGCCCTCACCACTCTGTATGGCTATATGAGCTCGACCTCCCACGGGATTGGACTCTTGATGGGAGCTACTGGCAAGCCCAGGAGGTACACATCTCAGTTCCCTCTTTTCACTTTGCATTTTTTATTCAGCATTTCTTGCTTTACATCTGTTCAACGCATGTACTTTCTGCCTTGCATTCCCTATACCTGTTCAAATTGTATTGATCATATATCCCTGCGCTTTCTCCACAGCTATGGATGTATGCATACTTCCTGATTCTTGCCCCGATGCCAAAGGTGGAGGTTCCATTGATGGTCCCCTATTCATGGGTGTACGATAGTCAATTTTGCTGCAGGACTCGCGAGCCCTTTTCTTTCTTCAAGCATTACTTCGACACTGTAGCTACTCACGAGGTAACCTAAAACATGGTCATTATTTGTTTTCACACTGTTCTGATTCACATTATAGCCACTGACAGCAACTGACAATCCATACAACTTTCATTTGTAGATCTCATGGCAGCCATGGGCCACGATACCGAGGAAAGTTGGAGGTCAATATAATGCGGCCTGGGGCATGTCTCGTTACCCCATTCTACTTGAGGGTCCGGTCTGCGAAGCCTGGTACCTTGGCGAGAGAGTCATACGCCAGTCTCTGGGTATGCCTGCTCAGTTCATTCCGATGACGTCACCAGAGTCCATGAGATCAACAGACAGCCTATCTATTGACAGAGTTATCCAGTTCATGGTGGGCTTGGAGGCGGAATACTTCCGAGTTTAGGGTGATTATGCAGTCTTCATTCAGACACACCTTATGCCACCTCTGACCGGTGTTCGCGGAGGCGAGAGAGCGAGAGCTCCTGTTGCGAGGATGGGGCCTAGAGTGACCAGGGCAGCCAGGGCCTATGGCAGAGGGGCTCCTCAGGTGAGACAGATGACTGGTTGGCCAGAGCTTCCCACTACACTTACCTGTTGGCGACATACCGAGGAGGCTTACTAGATCCCTATTGAGCCTGCACCAGCCGAGCACGAGCTTGTCGAGGTTCGAGGCCCGACTCCAGTATGTACCACACATTACATTTTGCATGTTAAATTCATTTCAGTTATGCTTATAGAACACTGATCACCTCAACGCACTTACAGGCATCTATAGAGTACACTGAGGACGCTCTCAAGCTAGCTGCTTCTCTAATGGGGATGGTGCAGAGGAGCATGAGTCTGCTCAGCCTCTACGAAATTCAAGTAATTTTCTTCCGTTTACGTTTCATGCCATCAAACTTTCTGCTGATACATTAGTATTTCAACTGTAATCAGTTTCCCACTGCACTGAACTGATACACTACACTCAAACACTGCATTCATACACTACACCTGCACATTGTATTTGAATTCTACCTACACTCATATTGCATACCATCTTTGCATCTGATACATACACTAAGACTGATATATTGACAACTGCCCTTTTCAGATCCCAGCCATACCAGGCGCACCAGTTGGAGCAGTACCAGTAATACCTCCTCCATCAGTAGGGAGAAGAGGGAGATAGGCCCCAGCACACAGCCGAGGTGGAGCCAAGGGCACCCGAGATGAGAGTGGTCCTTCAGAGCCCATTTTGAGCGATGACGACGTCGAGACGAGTGGCTCTGAGGAAGCAGCGAGTTAGCACGCTGAGTCATCCGACAGCGAAGATGATGACGTCGGCTCGGGTTCTGCTAGTGGAGATGATGTTGAGTCAGGCTCCGAGGCAGATGACAGGGATGATTTTGGTTCTGGTTCAGAGAGAGGTGCAGATATTGGTGCTGACAGAGACAACTCTGAGGCTCAACCTAGGAAGAGGACGAAGAGGGCCTCTCGAGACTGAGATAGTTGGTGCTGGTTTTCTATGTTTTTGCTTAATTTCTTTTTGCTAGTAGTGTTAGCACTTTGTACAGCTTTAGACATGTTTTATTTTGCTTTAAAAACTTGTACTCCTTTTGTAAAAAGTAACCATGATCAGAATGAAAACTAGTCTTTTTGTACGAAAAAGTGTTGTATTTTGCATTCTGAGCATCACATTGCATGGAAATGATAGTGAACTTGATTGATGGAATTTGAACATTGTATTGGCACAACCTTTTTAATCAGGTAATGAACCTACTACCAACAAAACAAGAAAAACAATGTATAACTCGATAAATAAAATCAAGTAATATACAACTTGATAAACAACACACAACATACAATAACAAATACTACTCGACAAGCAAAACAAGACGAATACAATTCGATAAGCAAAACAAGACAAATACTACTCGATAAACAAAACAAGACAAAATGGCTCAACCAAACTAACTAAAACAGGACAACATAATGCACAAAGAGCAGAACAAAACACAGGTTCTCATCATTCTCAATCACACAGGAAGACCACATGACAAATAAGAATGCTGTCGGTCATGAACAAGGGTTATCGGCCATGAACAAAGGCTGTCGGCCACCAGTGGTGACCGGTCGGCTACAAAAGGTGGTTATCAGCCTTCACCACTGGCTGGTCGGCCATCAGTGTGAAGGACTGCCAGATTGTTGCCACATGTTTTCCACTTAGTGCCTTATCTTCTACAAAAGTTGGGACTTCGTAGTTTTTTCATTCCAGCTCTGTTTTTGCCACAAATTGAGCCATTCTTTACCAAAAAAATTCTCAAATTGGATTGCAACTTTAGATGGCTCAGAAAAAGTGAATTTCTGGGGTTTCGGGATAAATGCATTATTCCCGCGAAGTCGTTCCCCACTGTGTTTCTCGTTTCTTTACGCCGCAGCTAGGTGTTGGAACTCGATTACACACGTGTTTAGCTTCGGGGGGCAAGAGATGTGCCCTACAATTGAAGAATTCCAAGTTTTGATGGAATCTCGGCGTGCCAAGGAAATCTTGCCCCAGTCCCGCTTTGGTCATATCTAAGCTTTAGAAAGGATGTGTGGGCTCACTTTACATGAGGCTCGATCTTTGGTTCACAATGGAGAGCTGGACATCCCTAGTTGATTCATCGATTTTCTGACACCGGTGACCGCGGCGACTGCCTTCGGCAGAGTTTTTGACAGCGTGCCCTTTGTTTGTGCATGTTAGCTCATTTTCTACTTGCCCTGGGTTTCGGAGGGTCCAGCATTCGCTTCATTGAAGTGGCCCAAGGCTTGAAAGAGAGCAAGAGTTGCATTGGCTTAGCACTGGCCGAGACTTTGATAGGCTTGAATGCCTTCCATCGACGGGAGACGACCAAACTCACAGGAAGTCCACTACTTCTTCAGGTAATGTTTCCCACCCTATCCTACATGTGTTTCTCACATCACTCGGCACTCAGGCTTTGTTTTTCTCTCAAAACCCTTTATCACTTTTTCTCTCCACATACACCTCTCTATTTCTTTAATCTCTCTTATTTTCCATCCCTCCCCAGATATGGCTTATCGACAAACTGAAAGTAGTGGACTTTTTCCCTAGATATCCAGCACGAGGCTATTTCTTTCGCCAACGGCTAGTTGATTTCCTGAACAAAGGGTGATAGTGCCATTGGATGTGCAATAGGTCTGCTGTTGACATTGCTTGGCGTTGCCCCTGGTTTGATCTGCCAGAGATGAGCTACAGCATGGCTCAACAACTTGGCATTCAGCTGATTGGCTTGACACACTGTGTATTCTACTTGCCACTCAGGTTCAGGCATCAGTTTGGACACAACCAAACTTGCCCAGAAGAGGGGGTAGAGTACCCGACTTCATTCTCAATCTAAGGTTCACAATTGGCTCGATATCCCACTGCTTGGAGGACAAGACAACTCCTGGCTCCCACTCCCAATTTTAGTTGCGCCCTTTCTGGTGAGTGCTTGACTTGGCTTGAAGATGAGGCGCAAACTGGGCCTACACTAGCATTTGAAGCTTCTACGAGCTTAGGGGGGGAGGGGCGTAGCAATACTTGACTCATCTATGCCCCAAGTGTATTGCTTTGATCTAACTTTCAAGTTTTTCCTTTTGAATGTAATAAAAGCAACTTTGATTTGCATCGAGAGTTAGAGAACTTTGTATTGAAATCAATGAAATTGAAGTTGTGGGTATTGAAAATTTTCCTTTGGGTCTAAAAATGGTCTAAGTTGTAAAAAGATTAATTTGAATAAATCAACTTTTATCAAAACTTTTCAAAACCATTTTCGATAAGGATCACAACTTGACACACATGGAATCTGTCCTTGAGATGTACAACCCCGAATCTAGAAATGGAAAATTGCCCCTTGTCTGAATAACACTGCTTAGCACTGTAACCAGCTCTTCTCTCAGGGTAAGGATCACAACCGATCTTTCAGATAATAAGTGGACAAAGATGCCTTGATCAAACACATGGACACAGTTGATTTGGCAGTGTTTACGGCCGGACTTCAGAATGAAGTTGCCTACGTATCCTGAAGATGGGAATCAAGCCTTACGTTGTTCGGTTCGGGTTCACTCGGGTATTGACACTCTCCTTTTGCGCTCTAACTTTTGCCAAGGCTGCCCTTTTTGGGTTTTCAACCTTGTGAGCTCAGTTTTTCTTATTTCAAATTTTTTGTGCTCTAACTTTTGCCTAGGTTGCCCTTTCGAGTTTTTTGCCTAGCGAGCCTCTCAAGGATAGTATTTCTTCAACTTGTCCATATTGATTGGTTGGGAAAATTCTAAGCTATCTAGGTCCATAAGAATAACAGCTCCACCCGACCAGATTGATTTGATGATGTAAGGACCAGTCCAATTGGGTCTGAACTTGCCTCTAGGGTCATGGATGAGAGCTCAATTGTCCTTGAGCACCAAATCCCCTTCCTTAAGATTCTAAGACTTAACTCTCTTGTTAAAATCCCTGGCAATCCTACGTCGATATCCCTGAACATGGTACAATGCTTTCAGCCTCCTCTCATCGAATAGCATTAGTTCTTCGAACCTGCTTTGCTGCCAATCCGCTTCTACTATCTAGCACTCAGCCATTACTCGTAGCGACGAAACTTCTATTTCAATAGGCAGAACAACTTCTATCCCATAAACCAGAGAGTACAGAGTTGCCCCAGTAGATGTCCGAATCGAAGTCTTGTAGGCCCAGAGAGCAAATGGAAATTTGTCTGGCTAGTCCCTGTAAGTCTCAACCATTTTTTGTAAAATGTGCTTGATGTTCTTGTTGGCGGCCTCAACAGCTTCGTTGGTTTGCAGTCGATATGTGGATGACTTATGAAAAGCCACATTGTATTTATCCAACAAATCGATCACTTCTCTCTTGAAATGGGAGCCATTGTCTGAAATGATCTCATTCGAGACCTCATAACGACAAATGATATTAGTCCTAATGAACTTGGCTACATGCGACGCTTTCAGCACTGCATAGGATTGGGCTTCGACCCACTTTGTAAAATAGTCTATTGCCACCAGGATATACTTATGCCCATTCGAGCCTTTCGGCGTAATCGCCCCAATGACATCAATTCCCCAGACTGAAAAAGGCCATGGCGAAGTCATGTTGTACAGCTTCGACGGCAGGATATTCATGCGATTTGTATGAATTTGGCATTTGTGGCATCACCGAACAAAATCGATACAATCCTCCTCCATGGTTGACCAGTAGTGACCCTGCCTGAGAATCTTTCAGGCTAGCATCACTCCGCTTATGTGTGTTCCACACTCTCCCCCATGGATAGCCTCTATTAAGTGTTTTGACTCTTTTGTGTCAACACACAACTTGTGCATTCCTAGAGGACCACGTTTGTACAATTTACCCCCACAGATGATAAACTGAGCAACCATTCGCTGTATTGCCCTTTTATCTTTGGCATTTGCCCCTAGTGGATAAGCTTCCTTTTCCAGGAAGTTCCAGACATCATAATACCAGGGGTTTTGATGTTGTACTTCTTCTATTGCGGCGATCAACTCATAGGCCGGTGCATATCTCTGTTCAATAATGATCGGATGCATCTGGACTCCAAAATGGAGGTCTATTATAGAAGATAGAGTTGATAAGACGTCAGCAAACCTGTTGTTTTCTCTTAACAGATACGTGAAGGTCAACTTCTCAAACCTAGGAATTAGAATGTCCAGGGTTGGTGATAGATTTTCATTCTTTCTTCTTTAACCTTTCAGTCTCCTTTTGCTTAAGACACAACGAGGTTTGAGTCCCTGATGACGTCCAACCTTTTTGCCCCTAGTTCCAGGGCGGCTTCCAATCCAACGATATATGATTCCTATTCTGCTTCATTGTTAGATACTTTGAACCGAAGTTTGAAGGCTAAAGGTATATGGGAATTGTCGGATGCTATCAGCAACAACCCTATCCCATAACCGTACTAGTTAGATGCTCCGTCAAAGTACATTGTCTAGGTTTCTTCTTCGACTTGCAGAATAGCTTCATTTGGGAATAGGTATTCTACCGCTTTGTCCCCTTCCACTGGGTGATCTGCTAGGAACTCTGCTACTGCTTTCCCCTTGACAGACTTGCGAGTGACATACTTCAAATCAAATTCAGAGAGAAGAAGCAACCAACGGGCTAGCCTACCCGTAAGCGTTGGTTTCTCGAAGAGATATTTGATGGGATCTAATCTCGAAACCAGAATTACAGAGTGAGCTAACAGGTAGTGCCTCAACTTCCTGGTGGCCCATACCAAGGCTAAGAAAGCCTTCTCCAGCGGGGTGTAACGGGTTTCATAATCCAACATCTTCTTACTCATGTAATAAATGGTTTTCTCCACTCTATCCTCAGATTCCTGAACAAGCATGCATCCCATTGTTGATACATCCCATTGTTGTGTCCATTACTGACAGATACATAATTAATGGCTTCTATATCTTGAGCAAGCATGTGTCTGTTTTGCCTACTTCTATATCTTGTGTTTTTAATGTTCAAACTTTAGAATTGTGGCATGCACGTATGGGTCATGTCAATTTTCAAAACTTATGTCAACTTTTTCGTTTATTAAATAAAGCTTGCAAAGATTCTAAGTTTCATTGTTTGGTTTGCGAATTATCTAAACATCCTCGTACCAGTTACATACCTCATATGGCTCGTGCCCCTTGTGCTTTTGATCTTATACA
This sequence comes from Camellia sinensis, assembly GCF_055761805.1. Taxonomy (NCBI): domain Eukaryota; kingdom Viridiplantae; phylum Streptophyta; class Magnoliopsida; order Ericales; family Theaceae; genus Camellia; species Camellia sinensis. The sequence continues at coordinate 61,784,262 of NC_138970.1, forward strand.
TTCCGATGTTTGGGGTTCGTCTCTTGTTCCTGCTTTTTCTGGCCATCAATATTTTGTCACCTTTATTGATGACCACACTAGATGTGCTTGGGTATATTTGCTCCGTCGTAAGTCTGACGTGTTTTCCATTTTTGTTTAGTTTTTGCAAATGGTTAAGACTCAGTTTCGAACTGTTGTTAGGAATATCCGTTCTGATAATGGTGGAGAATATATTTCCAACATTTTTTGCTCCCATCTTAATCAGACTGGTAGTCTTTAACAACTTACGTGTCTACGGACTCCTAAGCAAAATGGTGTAACTGAACGTAAAAATCGTCATATTATGTCTATTGTGCGGTGTCTCCTTTGTGGTATGAGTGTCCCTAAGTCCCATTGGCATACGGTTGTCCACACCGCTGTCTATCTTATTAATAGAATCCCTAGTCGTGTGTTGTAGGGTCTTACTCCGTTTTATGTTCTTATGCCCCACACTATTCTATTTCCTCTCATATCCCATGTCTTAGGGTGTACTTGTTTTGTTTAGGATCAGAGTCCCGCTCGTACCAAGTTAGATGACACGTCTATTCGTTGTCTTTTTGGGGGTATTCTTCAATGTCAAAAGGGTATAGGTGTTTTGATCATGTGTCTTATCACTTTCACCACACTTTGGATGTTACTTTTTTGTGAGGATCTCCCTATTTGTGGTACTAACCCTCCTTTGCAGGCTTCCACTCCCGTTCCTTCTAGTGTTCACCCTATTCTTATTTTGGACGAGGTTACGGATGAGGTTGTCCTCTTTCCTCATTCTCTATTTTTGCCTCTTTTATTCCCCATTGTAGGTATACTCTCGTCGCCCTCGCTCTCAGCTCCCCCCTGCCGCCTCTCTGGTCTTTGGGTCAGGTACTTCTTCTCCTTTACATACATCCCCTCCTCGTCATAATCCCCCTTGGGATCAACATCCTCCAAACTGTTGGGGTTATTTGAGTAGTACTAATCATCCCAATTCCTAGTATCTTTCATATGACAGAGTCTCCCCTACCTATTGCTCTTTTCTTGACAAGCTTGAATCTGAGACCATTCCTCGTTTTGTATCAGAGGCCCTTCAAAATCCAAAATGGGTGGAGGCTATACAAGTTGAGATGACAGCTTTAGAACAGAATCATACTTGGGATTTGGTTCTTTTACCTTCTGGCGAGAGTACTGTGGGTTGCGAATGGGTATTACCTATTAAGTATCTAGCAAATGGCTCCGTTGACCGTTAAAAAGCCTGTTTGGTGGCCAAGGGCTTCACCTAGGTTCCTGCCAAGGATTTTGGAGCCACTTTTGCACCTGTTGCCAAGCTTACCTCGGTTCGTCTTCTCATCTCTCTTGCAGCATCCCATTCTTAGCTTGATGTCAAGAATGCCTTTCTTCATGGGAATCTTCTTGAGATGATTTATATGGCACCTCCTCTTGGTTTTCAGGTTGAGGGGTGGTATTCGGGAAAAGTGTGTCGATTGCGCAAGTCTTTGTATGGCTTGAAACACTCTTCACGAGCTTGGCTTGGTTGTTTCAGTTCTGTCATCATCTCCATGGGGTTTGTTTAGTGCCACTCCGACCATACTTGCTTCATCCATTGTAATTTAACTGGTCAATGTATAGTCTTGTTGGTTTATATGAATGATATTATTCTCACAGGTGATGATTCTGTAGGCATTGATCAAGTAAAAATGGATTTGGGACACACCTTTGATATTAAGGATTTGGGTAGTCTCAAGTATTTTCTTGGGATTAAGGTGGCTCACTTATGGTAGGGAATTTCCTTATCTCAAAGAAAGTACACTCTTGACTTACTTCAGGATACTAGTATGCTAGGGTGTAAACCTGCTTCTACTTCTATGGATACCAATGTCAAGCTCACATCAGAGTCTAGCGAGTTGTTAGAGGACCCATGCATGTATCAACGTCTTGTTGGACATCTAATTTATTTGACCAACACTAGACGTGACTTGACATTTGCAGTCAGTGTTGCTAGTCAATTCATGCATGCACCTCGTATGGAACATCTTGATGTGGCTCATCACATTTTCAAATATTTGAAGACCTCTCTTGGCTTGGGATTATTCTTTACAGTTGCTCCTCAATCTAGGCTCTCTTGTTTCACTGATGCTGACTATGCAGGATCTAGAACTGATCGGCGTTCTACTTCTGGTTTTTGTACTTTCTATGGTGATCAGCTTATAACATGGAAGAGTAAGAAGCCATTAAACACCTTGTATCAAAATAGCTTTGTCGTAGCTGCTTGAAGTTTGATAACTTTATTTAATTGTTCTTTTTCTGGCAGTTAGAACATATGTTAGTTTGCGGCATGTATATAGCGATCCCGGTTTTTTTTCCTTCCTTTGTATACTGTATTCTGGACTTGGTTCCGTGGACTTGTTTTTGTATCATTATCACTTCTAGCCTTTCCTCTTTGTATTTGAATCTTGGGTTGTGATGGGCAGGTTTGAAACAGGTTGGTTGCACTTTGAAACCAAAAGGTGATGTCCAGATTTTGGCCTTCACGCTCGAGCGGAAGTTTTAACGCTCGAGCGGGCTCTTCATTGTTGCTTATCCGCTCGAGCGGGAGTTTTGACGCTCGAGCGTGTTTTTCCATCTCCCAGTACTTTACTCTGCAGTCCCTCCACTCGAGCGGAGAGTTTGGCGCTCGAGTGGGTACCATCGCCTGTAAAACTTCTGGAAGTGTGCAATCGACGCTCGAGCGGCTCTTTTCACGCTCGAGCGTGAGTCTGTGTCTGATGCTCGAGCGGGGATTTTCACGCTCGAGCGGAGAATCGACTACATCAGTCTGTGATTTCACTTTTTGGATCACTTTTTGACCTACTTCTTTTCCCTAACTCTTTAAAAACCGTCACTTGAGAGTTTCTCTCTCTACTCTCACCTTCTCTCTAAGATTTGATCTATTCCTTGTGGTCTTCTACTCTAGTTCCTTTGGAAGAAAGGTAGAGCTTCGCGAGAGCTTTCTTTTAATCTGAAAAAGGGAGGATTTGGGGCACTTTGGACTTTAGTCATCTTCTCCATTCGAGTTCTTCTCTTTAAGGTAGGGATTTCCTACTCCATGTTATAAGTTTTGTTCTAAGTTTTGGTATATTGATATGTTGGGGTTACTTTGATAATTTTGGGAAAAACCCTAGTTGTATTAATTAATTAATTTGTATAATTAATTTAAGGGAATTGGGGAATTTGGTTAAATTCATGAAATTGAGGAATTCATTGATTAAATGGCGTAGTTGGATAATTTAAATCACTCGCCTATTGAATTATTGATATATTTATTTCCAAGTCTAGAAATAACTGTTTTGGGCTATCGGTGGAGGATAGTCGTGATTGTTGTAGACACTACATGTGGATTAGGGATAACTGAAACTAATCGTTGATTAAGTCATCAATTTTGACTGTTGAATTAATACAGACATTATATGTATTGATTGTGTGTTGTATATGTTATGTGTTTACATACATTGTTTTGTGTGGGAGGAGATAGGGGATGTACTCCACAGTTTAGGGGAAGATAGAGGATGGACCTCTAAACCGGACTTTGTTTGGGAGGAGATAGGGGATGGACTCCATTAGCATCACTTTTATGTGTGCTTATTTATATTGAAGTGTTTTTATTGATACAGCACTAAAATGTGTATCAAACGGGAAGTATGAAGTGTTGTGATTTGAGCCTGAGTCTCATTTGTTTGTTGACATTGAAAGAATGTGAATATGATATATATAGTTCACTGTTGTAAGTTTGGCCAGGTTCTGAGCCATATTGATCATGTTGGAAAGTAAAACGTGTTTTAGACATTAGTGTCATGAGACTGTATAATGATGTAATTGATTATCCTGGTTAACCATCTATCGAATGCTATTGCTTTATTCAATGCTTATATTTGGTTTAGTATATTTCTACTGGGCTGTGGCTCACCCTTTATGGGAACATCATTTTCAGGTCCAGGTGATAAGCTACCTCCAAGGACTTAGCTTGGAAGGATTTGGACTTTGAAGACTATCTTTAGTTATTTGTTTTTATTTGATAAACGTTCAAGCCTAGGGCTTTATTTGTATTTGAGTTAGAACTCATACTTTTGTGTCCAAGTGTTGGCTTGGAAAGATGTAAGCCTGTAGGGCATTTAATTTGATGTTTCATGTAATGTTTTTATTTGGTAATACTCTGATGAATGAATTAATAAAGGGTTTTCTTTAAATAATGCATGTCAATGATATATATAATGGGTTATTTTTGAGGGCGTGACAATGTAGATACCTCAAAGCAAAAATATCTCTCTTTAGTAGAAGAATAATGAGATTCCTCATTACTCACTCACTTGTAATGATTAACTGTTATTTTTTTTGAGTCATAGTTTCTATGTGTTCAACCATTGATAAATGATATCTTTAGAATCCTCGAGTAATATCTTTGGGCTTTCTGCCTTGTGCTGAACTCCCTTAGAAAGCTGCTAAAAAGGTAAAAGGACCCATAATGTTTGATTGTTGGCTTATTTTGTTTTTTAATAAGTTGTTCCTGAAATGGCCTTTTACCCTTATTTTAATTGGCCTGGAGTCTTCTGAAGCAAACTTGTGCATTACTAAATGCATAGTGGTTGCATCTTATCCAATCTAAGACATGTAGTTCCTTGGGTGTTAAACTATTTTTTTACATTGATGTCTTTAGAAATTTAGAAGTTTATTGTAACAAATCTCAAACCTCCATTCTGAAATGAATCTTATTTAATCATTGTAATTGCTATACAATTTGCAGTATAACCTAAAATATTTTTATGATCATTTAAAATGTTGATGGAATCTACTCCTGTAGTAAACTATTCAATAATTGTCATCACATTTTTTAGATTTTTAGCACACCTGATGGCAATTTTGTTCAACATAAGCTGACATTTTATCATTTTTTAACCACTCTAAATTAATAGTTTGTAGAATTCATGGTAAGTATAAATGACTTAAATGTGGAAATGCAGAAACATCACTTGTGTATTTTGTGTTTTACAAACAATAAATTTACCTTTTTCGTTCTTTTTATGCCAAGCGTTATTTTGAATTTTCTGCTTCAAAAAATGTGGTTTTGACATCAATTCTTATTTACAAATTCGGGATTTTTGAAATGTTTCTTAAAAAATAAATGAAAGGTGCTTTGCAATTTTAAAAATTGCCACTTTCACATCGTCTTGGTCATAGATTTTGTAGAAAATTAATCTCGCTTTTGCATAAATTTACTATTATTACTTGAGATCATGATTAAGCATATGATTAAACTTGATCTAAGAAATGGACTACATGTATCCTTTAAAATTTAGATAATTTTGATATCTTATAGCCACTAATGTGAGACCAAACTAACCTAAATTCTTCCCAATGTGTTTATTGAATCAAGTATCTTTGTGTGGTGAATTAGTTATTTCAATATAAGCATGGCCCTGCCTTAATGTTGATGGAATCTACTCCTGTAGTAAACTATTCAATAATTGTCATCACATTTTTTAGATTTTTAGCACACCTGATGGCAATTTTGTTCAACATAAGCTGACATTTTATCATTTTTTAACCACTCTAAATTAATAGTTTGTAGAATTCATGGTAAGTATAAATGACTTAAATGTGGAAATGCAGAAACATCACTTGTGTATTTTGTGTTTTACAAACAATAAATTTACCTTTTTCGTTCTTTTTATGCCAAGCGTTATTTTGAATTTTCTGCTTCAAAAAATGTGGTTTTGACATCAATTCTTATTTACAAATTCGGGATTTTTGAAATGTTTCTTAAAAAATAAATGAAAGGTGCTTTGCAATTTTAAAAATTGCCACTTTCACATCATCTTGGTCATAGATTTTGTAGAAAATTAATCTCGCTTTTGCATAAATTTACTATTATTACTTGAGATCATGATTAAGAATATGATTAAACTTGATCTAAGAAATGGACTACATGTATCCTTTAAAATTTAGATAATTTTGATATCTTATAGCCACTAATGTGAGACCAAACTAACCTAAATTCTTCCCAATGTGTTTATTGAATCAAGTATCTTTGTGTGGTGAATTAGTTATTTCAATATAAGCATGGCCCTGCCTTTAAGACAAAATCTTCAAAACAAGCATCTATCTTTTGTTTGTGAATTATCATGTTTTCCTTATTTGTGTCTTCCCTTTTTCATCGTGCTTTGTTGCATATTTTTAACAATATACGGTACATTTGATGGCCACCTGATTCGATATAATTATATGCATATGTGTACATACTAATGCATAGACAAAATTGCTTTTGTCCATGCGTTTATTGCAAATTATGCACTATTGTTGTATGATCTTTCTAGTCCACACTCTTCATATTCGAAGCTGGACTTTAAGATATTTGTACTTTTGAAATGCTTAACGTGTGCTAGATTGGGCTCTTCTTTCTAGCTACCTACATTAATACTTGATATACTTTTTCATCAAAAATTGCAGAGATCATGGACTTTGGTTATCCCCAAAATCTTTCGCCAAATATCCTAAAGTTTTACATCACTCATGAAGGAGTACACTCTCTATTCTCATCAAAAGATTATATACTTGCTTTACTTTTCTATTTTAGCATGATTCTCTAAAATTGGACCAATGTTGGTTGTTTTATTTTTTGGTAAGACCAATGTTGAATGTCTATTCTACAGTGGTCAGATGATTAAATTCATAGATCAGGTCACCATTTTGTTTAAATTTAACATAATTATTTTAATTTCCTTTTAGTTTTTTAAGCAGTTAAGAGTCCAACTGAGATTCTCTTCAGTAGGGATAAGGAATACAGTTTCCTTTTCAAACCTTCCACATAGAATTTGGTGTTTATCGCCCAAAAAACAAAAAAAAAAAATATTGTCCACTTGCTTTTTCTTATTTTTACTTGATTTTCGGTTTTGTTAATACTTATAGATAAATGTTCTTTGTGTGCATATATTGTGCTCTTTTGGCGTCTTTGGGTATGAATTTCTGATCCATGAGGCTTTGTAAATGAGTTTTGATTTTCTTTAAAGTTACATGTTTTAGTTATGGCCCAAACTACAAAGTTTATTTAGCTATGTGAGGAAAAAGTGTTTTCAAAGTGCATAGATCTGTGGTTATTCTTTTTCTTATCCATGTGTCTATTCTTTTTCTTAATAAATATTTTACAATTTTTGTTTCCATTTCACTCCCTCTTTTCTTTTTTGGAGGGGGTGTTGGGGTTGATGGAATCATCGACTGAGCATAATATTTATATACATGCAGGGAGTAGTCCAGAGCCACCATAGATTGTTTTGCTAGTTTATATATTTCCCTTTTATTTGTCCTGTGCTTTTCATAAGGTCTCTGCTATGCCCAATCTTTTCAAATATGACATATTTCGATTTATAGCTTTGACGGGGGTTTCTCACACATATTATTTTATACACTTTCCAAAAAAAGCAAAATTTGCTTTGAAAATTTGTCTTCCTATTATCTCTTCAATTTCGAATACTCCTTTTATTTGTCTGTCCACATGCTGGTTAATAATAATAAAAAATATATTATTTATTCAGTCTCACCAGAGTGTGTTTATATTTTTGTTCTTCACATTTGTTATATCATACCTTTTCCTTTGGTTGGTTTTGTGATTGCTGTTTTAGCAAGCTCATAAAAGCAAAAATTGTGTCCACTTGGTCCATTCAGTCATTTCAGTAAGTCAATTGTTTTGGAGTACTAAAAAAGGAAGAAACCCAAAATGCTTAAACCTTGGATCTTGCTATCAGTAAAGATGTAGAAGATTTCTTGCGACCTTAATTTTTTTTTTTCCTAGCAATGCTATTTGACACATTTGTACCTATGTTGTTGCAATCAAATGCACCTTCCTCTAAACAGTTTATCCATGCATTTTTGCAGGCCAATAATGTTGCAACTTTGTCATTTCTTTTGCATGAGATAAGTAGCACCTGAAGTTGATTTGTTCATATCGAATGTGCACTTGGATTTTAGAGTTGGTTTTTACAATTGGCTAAATCATTGAATGACACAAGTTTTAAATTTGGTACAACAATTGGAAGGACAAGGCATAAATTTTGATGTACTATTTGAAATCTATTGGTGTTCAAGAACAAATGAAATATTTTCAGATAGTAAAATATTAGGGCTTACTCAAAGAGTATACATGAATGAACAAACAAAAAACCTTAACCGCAAATAAGTGGCAGTTATACAACCAAAGGTTAAAAGCAATAAAAAAAAATACATATATATTTCAGCTGTAGAAAATATTGTTTCACATTCTATTTCTAATTCAATTATTGATCCTCAAAAGTTGTACTCATCTATAGGAAGTTATGAAAGAGGCATACTCAGTATCAAAATGAGAGAATGAAATTAGAACAATGTAGGATAGCAGGCTTGGAGATTTCAGATTTTCTGGAAAATTAACTCCAAAATATATTTCTTTATCCACTACTAATAATTCTCTCTTTAATTCATAACATATTAGTCCTTTTCGTACTGACATTACATTACTTGTTCCTAAACCTCTTGACTTTAGGTGTTACTTTTTGCATGAAAGATGCAAGGTTAGGTTTCACATTTAAATATCTAAAACTTTTGTTATAGATATGAATATGACATCAACGGAGGGGATGAGCAGAAAACTACTTATCTAACAGCTACTTCACGCAAATTAGTGTCCTTACAGACAAACGGAAATGCCTGAATCTTTTAGGATAGCATTTGGTCTTAGGATTTACTCACCTTGCACTATTTTCTTTTCTTTTTTCTTTAAATTTTTCTGAATTTTCCCTTTTTCCTTAATAGTGAATCATGTTTTTTTTACTTCATGACTTGCATCTCAATGTGAAGTGACAAACCTTTTGGGGTGTAGTTGAGAAGTTTTGTTGTTGTTTTTTTTATTGATAATTTATTTATACTTTAATTTAATTTAATTTATTTTGTTTTATGTTGTTCGACTTTAGTGCTCCACATATTTTGGTTGCTATGTGCGCACTTCAAGCGAGATGACTTGCTGATGGAAAAGGTTTTCTCATGCATAGAGGAATAGATGGTTGCTTGATTGAAGAGTTTGTTGCTAGATGATTTTGCAGCTTTCGGATTTATCAATTTGAGGAATGTTAAAATGGAGATTTAATTTTAGGCTGGGGTTCACTTTGTTTTCTTGTAATGTTTATGCTGTTGTTTGTCAGTTGGTCTAGGCCAATCATGTTTTCCCCCTTTTGGATTTAACGCTTAATAGAAGTGTTCTTTTCACCTTCATTTTGTAAAATGTTATTACCTTACTGCTGGGAAAAAAAATCATAATAATAAACTACTTACAATCGCCATGGCTGGTTCTAATTTCAAGCTCAAATAATTGGTTGAAATTCATCTGCGACTTGATGATTATGCACTAACTTGGACCATGGGCACAGGTCATCATGCAACGCATGACTCCCCGTAACTAGTATATATAAACCGATGTTGATAACAGCTTTATGGCAACATCCTTCAACTGCTTTGTCTTGTAAAGAAATAGGAGAAAAAGGTTGGATACTAAACTAATTGACCATCAATTAGAGGGTGTGTGGAGGTATCCTATCCTTTTGATCACACATCATATGAAGTGAGCTTTGAAGGGTCTGTGAAATATACTCGGTGACAAACTCAACATGAAATTGAATTCCTAACCAGACCAAACTCAGACCTTTTGCATTTGCTTTGATTCTATATGTTACTATTTTCCGTAGCATAAACAAGATGTACTTGGTATTGTTAAAAGTCTTTGTACAACTAAAGCTTTTAACCAATCTGCTAATTGGCATAGCATTACATGTTTCTCTTTGTATATCACTGTAGCAAATTATGATCTCAAATGTTTACTGGAGATCTTCTCTCTTATTTTTTTATGAGTAATGATTGCTGGAGTTACTGAGAATTATGTAAGCATTTTCTTTTATGAATTTATTGTCAGTTTGATAACTAAATTGCTAATGGAAGCTTTTTATGTCCTCTGTGGGGTTGATAGAGCAAATTGTCTGCCCTACTTATACTGTGTTTGGATGATAGATTTAAACAATGATTTGGAAAAGAAACGAGAATGTAAGGTTTGAAAATTGTGGATGAAATATAAATATAAATTTTCTTTCATTTCTCATCTCCTTTTCTAATCTCAACTTAAATTTATGATCTAAACACAATACTTGAAAAGGTCAGGATATAATACTTGTCATACATACCATATGTAGGTTATAATCAATTTTGGTATTGGTTTTAAACTATTGCAGTGGTAGGTTATGGGGAATTATGGTGGTGGAGCAAGCAAATTATTGAAATAAAATTGGTTAGGACTTGTTATGGTTTTTGATTATATCTTAAAGTAATGTTAATTGTAATTTGTTAAAATCTAAATTTTTTAATTTTATCAAACTTTTTATTTGTTTTGAATTTAAATCATTTGAAGAATGTTCATTTATGCAATTTATCAGTTCTGGCTCTTTATATATCTGGGCTAAATAATTCATGCCCAAAAATACTTTTGAAGGTCCAAAAAAATGGGACTATAGCACATGTGCCACCACCTTGACCTAAGTGCAAAGCTGTTCATCTTACCCGCAAGAGGCACCAAAAAATGGTTTGTCCCATGATGACGATGAAAGTACATATGGCAGAGGATTTTATTTGAATTTTTGTCATTCTGACATGCTATTTCTTTTAAAAATTGGTAGTTTTAGCACCATTGCAAGCTTTCATGGCTTATCCTTCTTCGTTGAATTCCCTTGCACCTGGATATTCTCCATGGGATGACACTTCCATGCTCATACACTCTCTATCAGATGGAATCATGCTATCCCAGGATGAATACAATCCTCATGGAGTTGAAGGCATGCGTAAGTTTTTTTTATTTGTGTTATTTCTCCCTTGTTCATAGATATATGTATATTTTTTATTTGAGAGAACTTTCCTATACTTGTTATGGCATAAAATGTTACTGTTTCAGCTGATATTGGATCGAAGGGGGTAGCAATCATGGTGATGTTTTAGACTTGCAGCTCTATACTAAAGTGGCACAACTTGCTCTCTTCATAATGTTTTTTTATTTATATTTGCGCTTTAGATACTTGTTATCTAATTTGTATGTTAGTGCTCTTCTATCTTACTTGCCCTATTTGTATTGTTGTACTTGTGCAATATGTGTCATAGGGAACTATTTTTTTTTTTTTTTTCAGTTCCTAAGATTTGGCAATACTGGAAAATGTCACTCTGAAAGAATTTTCCATGGTGATAACATACTGGTTTTGGATTGTTTCTCTTTGGGCTATTAGGTTAGTTTGATCTGTGGGTTTTTATCACTATGAGTCCACTTAATTGCCTAACCAAATTTTCAATAATGATAGTTGATAGAAACTATAAAAGTTGTGAAGCAATTATATTGCTTATTTATATATCAATTATGAATTTCTTCTTCTTCCTCACCCTACTATGTTACATGGAGTTGGGCGCAGGTGCATCCACTTTTTGAAAATATCCATTATTTTGGAGTATTAGCAAGCATGCCCATACCCGTTTGGTTTATGTTAACATGAATACTGTTTGCCTGGCTAAAGTAGTATTCATTTATTTAACTACATGCATTTCAGTTAAAAAAAAATTAGGTATACCAGATTTTGCTGAAGTCTATAGGTTCATGGGAAGTGTCTTTGATCTAGACACACAAGGCCATGTGCAGAAGCTCAAGGAGATAGATCCTATCAACTTTGAAACTGTGAGTAAATTTAAATTTTGCCAGTCTCAATTGTCTATTTTTCAAGTAGATGATGCCTCTTATTCATAGTGAAAAATCTAGAAATCCGCTAGATATTGATTTGTGATTATGTATCAATTTAAAACAATAAAACAACCCCAATCAAACAATCAAGACAAATCGACACAACGATTTTACGTGGAAAAACCACAATTGGACACCTCCAATTGTGATAAAAAATCACGGGCAACAGCCACAAAACAATCCACTAAGAAGATATAAAGGAATTACACAGGTATACTCTCAATTACCTAGCGATTCCACGCCCGAATTGAACTAACCTCTATGGGCCTCGTCCAACCCCGTCTTCACCTCGGATTTTTCTTGATGATGAGCCACTCCGGAATCCACCAAAGCTTCAAGCTCGAATTCTTCAGAATCCACCGAAGAACAACTCTCTCTCTTGTATAGAACAAACAAATAATCCTTTAATGTATACTTTTTAAACCATGAGTTGAATACTTACTCAAAATATCAAAGAAAACTAGCAAAATATCCCCAGTTATAAACCCTAGAACCCAAGAAGAAGATCTGGAGCAGTTAACCCTAGATTTGGAGTGAAACACGTATTTATAAAAAACTGTACCGCGACCTCCGCTCGAGCATCAGATTGGCCGCTCGAGCGAACCTACGCTCGAGTGCGGAAAGTTCCGCTCGAGCGGGAAAAAACAACATCCAGTATTTTTGCAGGCGAATAAACTTTTGAAACCATGGATTCTCCGCTCGAGCGAGGGAATGTCCGCTCGAGCGGACAGGCAACTTGGAATGCATTTTTGCATTTTGCTTCGGGGGCGCAACCCCTCGGCCCCGCCGTGGCGCTGCCCCGGACCCGCCAAGGGGCGTTGCCCCCTGGACCCCCGCAAGCTGACCAGGCAGCTCGATCCCCGTCATAATCAGCGAAGTGACGATCTTGAAAGAATTAACATTACAAACTGCTCTACAAAGCATGATTCGGGTTGGATTCGCATCTAACAACTCATATCCTCACTGAAATAAAAATGCGAATAAAATTGCAACACAAAGGAGTTTTGTCAAACGGGATTGCCAAGAATAAAACCTAACACATAGGATGCGTGTTTAATACTTGATTTATTATCAAATTTGGAGTAATTAGTGATGGCATCTGTACATAAGTGGCTATTGGCTCCAAACAAGCAATGTGGTTAATAAATGACATAACTAATAAATCATCTATAAGGACGGGGTATAAAAGAGGACATGATTGATGGTTTCAGATAAAATGGGCAAATGCATTATGGAGTATTGTTGTTGTACCTCACATTAAATGAGGTGAAATATTTTTTAAACTAGTAGCAATGCTGTGACATAGGTTTTTGGGCAGTAAAGAAGGAGCTTGAAGAAAATGGTGTTGCTAAAATGAGAAATGGTAGTTATCACTTGTAGCAGATGGAGAAAAAATGTGTTCATGCATCTAATGTGATTTGCATTTTACCAAGTAAAACAAAACCAATGGCTGCCCATACACGGTGTTGACTTAATTCAAGGTGAAGGTATTGTTAGGAGAAAAGGAAGGCTGACAATAATTTAGATTGGAGCCATGAAGCATGGACACCTCTTTGGAGATGATGTACAGGTGTCGGACACGGACACACACCGGACATGCTCCAAACACATATTGGACATGCTGGGACACTTGGGACACACTATGGATACGTTGCAACACGCTAAGGACCATTTTTTTCAAAAAAAATAAATTATATATATATATTTTTACTGAAATAGCATACTCAAGGTTGATAGATTTGATAAAATTAAATATTTGACATAAAATTAATATTAAATATTTAAAAATACTACATATAATAAATATATAAAATTAGATGTTTTGCATGTGTTCCCAACGTGTCGTGTCTTGCATTTTTCGAAAATTTACATGTCTGTGTCCGTGCTTTTTAGGGTTGAAGGTAGTAGAGAAGGCATGTCAATGTATGATTTATCTGTGAGATCCTCTAATATATATTCAATGTTACACTTGCATTTAAAGATATGACATAACAAATCCTGAATAATTGGTAGATGCTTTTGGATTTTCAAGGCACACAAGTCACTAAAGTAGAATAACAAAAATCGAAAAACTAGAAAAAGCTTTTGATGTTTGTAAAATTACATACTTGGAACAATAAGTATAATGAGTTGCATAATTTATAAAGGTGTCATTCTGATTGAAAATAGGCCTCTAAATATTAAAAAAAAAAATAGTTCAACAATATTATGTAGCACTACACAATCTCTGGAGTAATAGTCAGCTCGGCCTTGTTCTCTCTCTTTTTAGTCCTCTCCACACTGGATCCAACATCCCTTGATGGATATTGTATAAAAAGATAATGCATTAAATCCTTGTTCTAGCCTTTAGAGGTTCTTATATAAGGTGGACCTCTATAAGAACTTTTGCTGAATGGTAATTGTTGGTTTGTAATACGTTGCCATTGTTATAGTTTGATGGCTCCTCCGGCTGTTAATCATCAAAATAGTATTTTGGACAGCCTAATGGGATTCTGTGTACTTCTTTTACATTCTCACCAAAAAACCAATATTTAATGGAGAGATAGAAGAAAGCTATGAAGCACGTACACCTAACTAGGGCCTACGTATGAGTGTCGGAAACAGACATGCTATGGACACGTGTCTGACACTCTTCCCTTATGTGTCCCCCTTTTTTTTTGAAATTTTTCCAATCGGACATGTGATGACACGTTTCAGACAAGCACGAGGTGAATCAAAGAATCCCTAAACCTGTTGGAGAGGAGAGAGAGAGAGAGAGAGAGAGAGAGGGAAGAGATCGAGAGAAAGAGAGACAGATGAGGTAAGAGATCGAAGAAATCTTAACCTATTTCGCGACTTGGTCTTCTCTATTCTTCTTCTTCTTCTCTGTCTTCTTCTTTGTTCTTCTCTTTGTCTTCTGTCTTTTTCTCGTCGTCCTTCCTCTTCTGATTTTGTATCTCTCCCATCTTTCATTTTTCTTTTCTTTTTTTTTTCTCTCCCCTCTTTGGTTTTTCTTTTTCCTTTTTTTTTCCTCTCCCCTCCCCCCTTTTTTTTTTGATGTCTATTTCCCTTCCTTTATTTTCTTTTTATAGGAACCAATGATTTTTTTTTTAATTTTAGATATATAATAAATAAATAAAATTATATATATTAAATGTGTCCCCAGCGTGTTGTATCCCCTATTTTTTGAAAATTTGCATGTCCGAGTGTCTGCGTCGTGTCCTATTCCATGTCTGTGTCCGTGCATCATAGGAAGAAAGTGTGTTTGGTTAGTTTTTGATAACTTTTTTGAATTTTCATTTTTGTAGTTGTCTTTAGTAAACTTTTTCATATTTAAGTGCATGTGACAGGACATGAGTGATATACGAGTCTTTTGCCTTTTTATTTTCCCTTATTTTCTTCATTTTCTTGTTCCTTCCACATCCTCCCCTTCACTGTTGCACAGTTCACACTCCATCTCCTCTCTTTCATCTCCTTGTCTCCCTCACTTCCTCCAATAACCCAAGCCCACCATTGCTGAAACCACCATTTTTCCTTGTCATTACACACACGTGTACAAAGGCACTTACACATAACTCCCATCTTTCTCAATCTAGTAACCCAAAGGAGCCAATACTTTGTTCAATTGCACATGTACCTTCACACACTTGTGAAGATAACTTTCTCTTTGACAATGACGTGCAGATAAAAGCAAAGAGTTTTTTTTTTTTAATAATTTTTTTTGTAGAATGTTAACTAAACACACAGGAGCATCTTTCAATGCAGCAGCTGTTGTTTATTTGTAAAGTTAGAGATTCAAAATGTTTCTTGGTTTATTACTTTAAGTCATCTATTGAAACCCAAAACCTTCAAATCCAAAATTGTACCATTTAGAGAAGTTCACGGAAATGCCATAAGTGTCTATATGAATTATTTCATAAGGGAAAGAACAAGATGGGTGTGTGTTTGGTCAGATTTGGCTTTGAAAAGGGTTTGTGATGCTGTATAATTTTTAGAGAGAGAGAGAGAGAGACTGGCATTTATCAGAAAATTGGAGAAAAGAGAAAGGGGGGCAGTATAGACATTTTGTAAAATTTCTTTAACAGAGTTTAGCTTTGCATTTTAGTTAGACCATAAGGAGGTTAAGTGTATATTTTTAAACTTCAAGGAGCTAAGAAAAAAAAAAAAACTAGCAAAAAAAAAAGCAAAAAATGTGGTAGTTCTTTTTTTGGGCTTCAATGAACTTTTTTTAGAAATATTTTACTTTTAAGTGCATCTAGATTAAGCGTATCTAATAAGTTAAAAAAAAATGATGAAAATAATTTAAAAATTATAAAAGACAAAAATACAAAAAGTAAAAAACTCAAAAAACAGTTTTTTTTAATTTAAAAACCAAACAGGCAAATGATTCCTAGTAATGGCAGGTACTCATACACTCTCTATTGCTCACATTTGCACAGTGGCCCCTTTGATCTCTAACATGAAACCTTAAGCATCTTGTCTACGGATGATTTTCCTTGTATTTGTTAGTTATATGATGAAGTGTTTTGACATCGGTTGGGTCAATGTGGATTTTATTAATGTCATTCAATTGGAAAGATATTGCTTTGCAACTGAACATCTTTGTCTTTTTGGGTTCTGTCTACGTACAGGCTTTGTTGCTGATGAGGAACCTCACCATCAACTTGTCTAGCCCTGATTTTGAGCCAATTGTAAGTATTCTTCTGCTTCAATGATATGGTGAAATGCTTCACGTGACAACTCTTGCAATACTGTTAATGTTTAATATTTTGCTTATCACTCTTCTAAGAAGTTCTAGCTTGCTGTGACCGTGCATTTCTGAAGTAAAGTTATTTTCATTGACTGTTGAAGAGAGAGGTCCTGTCGTCATATGATGTCAATTCCAAAACTGTAGGAATTGCTACAGGAAATATCATGAAAAACTAAGAAAAATGAGCTTTTGTGTTGTAGTGTTGAGCACTACTTATAAGCTGCCATGTAGTATGTATTTTTCTTTAATCCCCTCAACAAGTAAGATCTCCAATTTGTGGCTACTGGGTTGACATGTAACTTGAATATCTGTGTTTCTTCATCAGCATTATAGATGAGAAGTCTGACAGTGCTCTCGCGACATGCTCTGAAATTCACTAGTTCAAGGATATAGAAATGCTGCTACAGCTGTAGAATCGGAGAGTATTGCCAGATGAAAGGATAACATCCTCTGATTTTCTTACCTTAAATGATATAAATATCCAAAGGCTGACTGATCTGGGTCTGTTTGCAAATTGTATGTATGTCTCGTAGGATCTGTCAGTGGCAATTTTAGCTTTCTTGAAAATATAATGTCAGTCTCACTTTTGTGTAGTATAATTTGCCAAGGCAATTTAGCTTTAAGAATTGGGGTTGTAATAATGATGGTTATGCTTTCTTGATCTTTAAGAGCATGGTTTTGTTGTTGTTGTTATTGTTATTGTTATATGTGAGAGCCACCCTTGACTTCTTGATTTTCTTGGTGGTTATACTGCATCATAAAAGACAAATTAATGATGACTTTCTATTATGTGTTTGGATCCTGGAAAATCTTCCTTCAGCCCAAATTAGACTTAAGGAAATCCCGATTTTATTGCAAAGTATGTTGATGGCTTCTACTGGAAATCTAAATTTGATAGAATTGTGCTGATTTATTAGTATTTGTTGATGGTAAGGTTGTGCCGTGTGCACTAGGGGAAATTTCTCCAGTTGTGATGTTTGTACTTTAGGGCTGGTTTGGGAAGGAAGTTTTTTGTTTTTTTTCACTAAAAGACAAATTGGTTACAAAACTAAAAAAAACTAATCCAAACAAAATATCACATCAAACCCCATAATCATGTCACTTTTTCTCTCACAAACATCACATCCAACCACAAAAGAACCCAACTATCTTCCCAAACACAATTTTTTTTTTTTTCCAATAATATCCTACAACTAAAAAAACTACAAAAAAACCCACTTCCCAAACACCCACTTTGTGTATTATGTAATTCATTTTTATACACTACAGAAAATTAGAGATTTAACGGCGTTTAATTAACGACGTTTTATTAAACGTCACTTTTTCTAATAATTAACGGCGTTTTTAAACGTCGCATTTGATATGAATCAAATCGACCCCGTTTTATGAATAGAAGACGTGCGCCTCTAAATCCTGTCTCCCTACAAACCCTATTTTGTCTCTCCAAACCTTTATTTTCAAAACCCACCGCCGTCTAGTTTAAATCTATCACTCACTCAAATCTCTCACTCTCTTGCTCTCTCTCGATTCTTCTTCAGAGCGAATGCGATTTCGAATTTCTCAGAGCCAACTTATCTGCATCCGTATGGCTTCTCTCATAGTTTCTCAGAGCGATTGAGATTTTGATTTCGAAGTTCGATTTTGAGCACTGTTGTCTACAATTTTAGAAAAACCAATCGAATCCTTCAAAATCTGCTTCAGCTCCGTGATTCATCTCAGAATGACATCTCGGTGATTTCGATTTTGATCTCGAAGCTCTCTCTGTCTCTCAATTTTGAAGGTCTCTCTCTCTCTCTCGATTTCGAAGGTCTCTCTTTTGATTTGGTTGTTGATTTTTGTTTGTGCAGATCAAGGCATTGCATATGCGGAGATCAAGGCATTGAGAGAAGGCATCTCTCTCTTTCTCTCTATATATATATGACTATTGTAAATCTGATTCAGTGATTCTGTTTTGTTTGTGTTGGTTGTTGATTCTGTTTTTTTTTTGTGTTGGTTCAGTGATTATATATATATATATATGTATATACTATAACCCTCTTCTGTTTTGTTGATTTGGTTGTTGCCAAGTTTTGATTCTGTAATGCGATAGTATTGCTCTGTTTCAGTGATTGAGGTTTCGTTTGTGTGAAATGTTTTGATGTTCTTGATGCTGCTAGTTGACTTGGTTTATCATGAATTTGCTATGTTCAATGATCCACTAATCTAGTTATAGTTGGTGGTCAATAGTGTTGAATCAGTTTTGTGATTTGAGTTATTCACACTTGAAATCCTGATTTCCAGCTTAATCCTGAGTTACCTGTGAACATATTGGTGATTTTGAAATACATTTGAATTAACAGCCTATATCCCTTTCCCATTTTGATGTCTTTAGCTTCCATTGTTGTTGGTGACTTGGACTCTAGAAGAAGCTCAGTACAAGGAAGAGAGTAAGAAAGAGAGAAGAAAATTCTTCTCTGTTTTCTTGGGAAAATAATGTGAAGGAAACCTTTTTCAAGGCTACTCTCTCCCTGTTGTTCACACACACACACATACATATATATTGGGGGCTTGAAGAGGAAGAATAAGATTCTGTCAAAAGGATTCACACACAGAGCGTGAACATAGATTGGTTAGAGGAAAATGTCAATGTGAATTGGTGTGAAAGTGTTATGAACTCTTATGTATAGCTGTCTTTCTTTCATTTAATTTGTTAAATTTTTTTTTTTAAAGAAAACTGTTCAACACCATTATTGCTTGTTTCTTAATTGGAATTATTTGTTATATTTTGTTTTCTTTTTCAGAGAGAGAGGGGGGGAACATGTAGGTAGTGTCAGTCTGTCATGTAGATTTAGATGATATATTTTGTTTACTCTGTCATAATGAATTTGGTTATTATGTTTTGGGAATCTTCCTTCACTTTGTATATAATTCCATTGGGTTTATTCTAAAATTTTCTCAAAAACTAATCAATTTTTGTTGATCAGCATTATGCAAAGGCTGGGCTTAAAACATGCTTGGTGATATAATCCCAAGATCCTATTGCTGACTATCTTCTAAATTGTAAGGTTGGAACTTCTCCAATCACATGCAACAACAACCTTTCAACTATTAGGCTGGAAACTACTAAAGTGTGTTTTTCTATCTTCCTACACATTTCCCTATATCTGATACTGCTATTTAAATTTAAGTAGTTTTGACTCTAGATAAATTGTTCCCAATAATTGCAGATACTGCTTGAACCTCTCAATCGGCTGAAGCAAGTAGATGCTTGTCTTAATATGACCCAAGGAGTGCTCGAAGGGGTGCTATGAAACAATCATTTTGATTATTTGGATTTCTTGTGTCTGAAAGACATTGTTTCCTCAATTATGGTTTTATCCATGGGCAGTTCTCATGTTTTTTTTTTTTTTTTGGTGATATGGTAGGTGGTTGGAGAAGAGCTTGGTGTTCTCCCTGGCATGGATTCTATATTTCCAGCCTTAGCACTTCAGAGGCTTGTAGGATTCTTCGGGAATGTTGCCTAAAGAAACCAGCACGAAGATAAATTGGATGTAATTGTATATGATGGTATTAGTACTGAAGAAACTATATGGATAATTGGCGCAACTAGCAAAGCAAGGTTAGGAAGAACTCTCTCTCTCTCTCTCTCTCTCTCTCTCTCTCTCTCTCTCTCTCTCTCTCTCTCTTCGTGCGATTCTCTCAATCTTTGTGGAATCACATGTTTCTGTACAAATTGTACTTGAAGTATTTTCGGAACTTGGCTGAAAATGCTAACCATGGGAGATTGGCATTGACTGATGATATTGAAGGTAATGCAGTCATTTTGTTTTAAGAGGAAGTTTACCTTACTGTTTGTATTTTTTACTTTGTTTAATTCAATTCATTTTGCTTAGTAGATTTTCCCAAATATGGATGTTTGCACTGCTTTTGCAGTTGCATTTAATGCGAACACCACTCAGAACTATGTTGGTTCTAGAAGTTTTATTCAAGAAACACAAGTGAGTTTCTGAACCTCTTCTTGCATTTTTAGCTCATCATTCTTCATCACAGCAACTGAAACCACAGCTCATGCCACAGGGATCACATTTGTCTGAAATAGTGATAGTTAATCTATTCAATGCCTTTAGAGATATGCTCTACACCAACCTTTTGTCATGCCTTATTTGCCTCACTGTCAACTTGTATTATTGTTCCATTCATCAGTTGTTGAGTATTTCAAATATTGATTTCTCTGTATTTACCTCTCATCGTGGTACTGTTTTTGCAGATAACTAGTTCAGTTTTAGGTAATTTGTTGGATGTTGTTAAGGAGGTACAGGTAGCACGTGTTGAGCTTCAAAATCTGACCTACTCAAGTTCTTGTCCTCCATCTGGTAATATATATCCCCTATATATCCCTGCGTTTTTGTTACCTAGATGTGATGCTCGTTGACAAAATTAAATGTTTGATTCTATTGTGTTAAGCAACAATTAAGATCATCCTAGACTAATGGGATGTGGTGTGGTCAACATATGTCACGCCCTCAAAATAAACCCATAATAACCATAACATTAACATGCATTTGTAAAAGAAAACGAATCATTTGAGTTATTCATCAGAGTATTCTTATTGAAAGACATCACATGTAACATCCTGCAACATCAAAATAAATGCCCTAAGGGCTTACATCTTTCCAAGCTAACACTTGGACACAAAAAGGATGAGTATTAACTCATTTACAAGTTAAGCCTTAGGCTTGAATGTTTACATGAAATCTCAAAAATAACAAAATAAAACATATAACTAAAGACAAGTCTTCAAAATCCCAAACATCAAATCCTTCCAGGCTAAGTCCGTGGAGGTAGCTTATCACCTGAACCTGAAAATGATGTTCCCATAAAGGGTGAGCCACAGCCCAGTAGAAACATACTAAACCACATATAAGAAATGAATAAAGCAATAGCATTTGACAGATGGTTAACCAAGATAATCAATTACTTTATTTTACAGTCTCATGACACTATTGTCTAAGATACAATTTACTTTCCAATTTTATCAACATGGCTCAGAACCTGGCCAAACTTACAACAGTGAATTACATATATCATATTCACACCCTTCCAATATCAACAAACAAATGAGTCTCAAGCTCAAATCAAAACACTTCATACTTCCAGATTGATACACATTTTAGTGCTGCATCAATAAAACACTTCTATAAAATAAGCACACATAAAAGTGATGCTAATGGAGTCCATCCCCTATCTCCTCCCAAACAAAATCCGGTTTAGAGGTCCATCCCCTATCTTCCCCTAAACCGTGGAGTATATCCCCTATCTCCTCCCACACAACACAAAGTATGTAATCACATAACATATACATCACACAATCAATACACATAATGTCTGTAGTAATTTAACAGTCAAAATTGATGGCTTAATCAATGTGATTAGTTTCAGTTATACCTAATCCACATGCATTGTCTACAACAATCACGACTATCCTCCACCGATAGCCCAAAACAGATATTTCTAGACTTGGAAATAAATATATCAACTATTCAATGGGTGAGTGATTTAAAATATCCAACTACACCATTTAATCAATAAATTTCCCAATTTCATGAAATAATTATACAAATTAATTTATTAATACAACTAGGGTTTTTCCCAAAATTATCAAAGTAACTCCAACTTAACAAAATACCAAAACTTAGAACAACACTTATAAAATGGAGTAGGAAATCCCTACCTTGAAGAAAAGAACTCGAATGGAGAAGATGATGAAAACCAAAGTGCTCCAAATCCAAGATTGTTCAGATTAAACGGAAGCCCTCGACCCACTCTATCTTTTTAACAAAGGACTTAGGGTAGAAATACACTCTAAATAGATCAAACCTAAGAGAGAAGGTGTGTAGGGAGAGGGAGAAGACGATTCTAGGGTTTTAAAACAAAAAGGAGATGAAAAAATGATCCAGAAAGTCGGATCTCGGATTTTTATACCAGTCGCTCCGCTCGAGCGTGGAAACCCCCGCTCGAGCGCCACTCACAGACTCCCGCTCGAGCGGCCAAACTCCCGCTCGAGCGGCGAATGCACACTCCCAGAAGTTTTTGCAGACAGGTCCCCGCTCGAGCGTCCAATCCCCCGCTCGAGCGGCCAACAATACACAGGACATACTGGATGGGTGTATTCCCCGCTAGAGCGCCCAAACCCCGCTCGAGCGGACAAGCCAAAATCTGGGCAACTAGACTTGGTTCCTAAGCTCAACCAACCTGCTCCAAATCTTCCCAACACAACCCAAAACTCAAAATAAGAAAATGATGAATGACAACAACAATTATACAATGACGGAATCTACAGAACCTAAGTCCGGATACAATAATCAAATGGGAAAAGACCGGGGTCGCTATAACATAGTTCAATGCTACGCAGATAAAAGTTAATTTGTTACCTAGATGTGATACTTTTTTTTTGTGTGTGCATGTGTAATGATTTATAACTGCTTAATCCACTCTTACATTAAGGAAAAGAAAAAAACTATCCATGTTTAAATGCCTAAGTCGATTAATTTTCATTCATTCTATTAATATAAAAGAGGGCAGGGCATAGTCTTTGGCATCATAGAAATTTGTTCCTTCTTATTTTCATTTTATGCTACTTTTTTATTGACTTCAATTTTTTTTAATGTTACTTCTATTCATTACAAAAAATATTTCATATTTTGTCATGCATATGGATCCGTAGATTTTAATTTTATTCTATTGATTCTTGCAGTTGAGCAACTTGAACTACATCTTCACTTCATTGATTTTAGCAGTGGTAGAAAAGTGGCATTGATTCTTGACATGTCATGTTTAAAATGGTATAATTTCATGATTCAACTCAAATTTAGCAATGGCTCGACTTCTTGAGTTCCTTAGTCAAACTTGCATAGCATCAGCAATGCATTTTTTAATCTTAGTTTTACCATATAACTATTGGTTGTTAGAGATGTTCGATTTACGTAGGACAAGATGGTCTTGCATGGTGCATGCAGTAGATCTCTTCTTATTAGTCGAACAATCTAGATTAGATGTTTAATTTTGGAATGATTTGGCATTGAACCAAATTATTATTTAATTCTTTATAACTATAATAGGAAAAGATTTGGCTTTATGTTGGACACAGTTAAGCATGTATATTAATTCTTTATAACTATAATGAATTTCACTTCCAATTTTTATTTTATTTTATTTGCAAACATATTATTTTTTGAGATTGCACTTAGTATGAGACAAGATTTACCAGTTTTTGAAACAGTATTGTGTTCTTTCATTTTTTTGGGTGGTAATTCTGTATGATGGTCATTTTAGCATCTCTGACTTTTGTTTCTCTTGTAGGTGGTTGGAACAATATGCATCCTCTTCACTCTATCCCCCGAACTTGCACCACTTCTGGGGCTACTTATGCTTATGGTGTCTGTTTTAGTTGGTAATTTTTTGTTTTTTGTTTGTTTTTGATTGGCAACAAAAGAAATTTTATTAGAAAGTAATAGTTTGTTCTGTAATTTGTCTTTGAATTTCATGTTGTTTTCCTTCACCATAAACATGCAACAGAAAAATTGTCTACGGTTTTGTTTTCTCCTTTTTCATATTTTACAAATTCTTGGAAATCTTAAGCTGTAGATTTATATGCATTAAGATGTTGGGTAATTGTCTAATTGATGATGTTTCTATTGACTAGGTAAACAAGTACAATAAGTTTGAAGCCTAAACAAAGCTGTGCGAAGGACAACAACTAAGGAGCCTTTTTGATATGACTCGTGCCCGTATTTATCTTGATTTTAAGTTAGTATGACGTTGGTCACTAATAATTTTATTTTATTTTTGCCACTGAACCTGTAGAATCCTATAATGTGATAATCACATTATGATCTGCACTGAAATTAAGGAGCTCCTCTAGCACTAATATCTGTGTGGGGGGGCATTGATTTTCAAAGTGCTACATGGAGGACCTGGGATAATGAGAGATAATTAATGAAGATCCAATTCTGTAGTGTGGGTGAACACTGAGAAACTTTAATATTACATCAGGTATCCAGGTCCACGGCCAATGCATTGTGTGCTTTTGCCTTTGTAGGGTACTGATATGCCCACCACAGAGGAGGTAAAGTACACCTGATGTGTTTTTTGATCCCAAACTCTTAGTTTCCTTTTCCATTTATGAATGTAGAAAACTCCATGATTTACGAAAGGACTAAAAATATTCATCCCTAAAAAGCCCTCTTTGTTGCTGGTGCCTGTAAGAGAGTGTTCATCACACTTGCCCAACATTAGTAATCTATTTTTATATGCTAAAAACGTCAATTTAACTTTGAACAATTGTCACTTTGGAAAATTATCTTCACTAGTTCTGATATGGTCAAGTTAGTCGTTTACTATCTTCATTACTTTGGAAAATTATTAGTCAACAAATTCATGCTATGTGCTGAGCATGAATATGTTTAAAATATTTTGTTTTCAAATTTTTATATTCATATGAATCTAAAATATTTAATCCAACATTATTCTAATGAGAAGTCTTTTTTCTTCTATGATTTAGGAGTTCAATAAGTATTATGACAGAGAACCAGCTAAATACATCAAGCAATAAAAAGGAATCAAACCAAGGACAGGGGCACCATACTCTTGTGATATTGGCTATGAATGATTTCTTGGGCCTGAGGTTTGTTCCTATTTTCTTTTCAATTTTTGCTTCTTTTGAACATCACAATGTATGTTAGTGGAATGATGACTCCAACACATCTCCGAATCTGATAAACACATTTTGGCTTGATTTGAAAGTCATGTTGAAAGTACTATATGGTTTTTTATTCCTCAGGGGTACTTCAGTTATAGTGGGTAGTCCCTCTTCTTGATTCTTTATGAGCAAACAAAGATACGCTGACTATATTTACAATCGCGGGCTTATAGTGGGCAGTCCCTCTTCACCAGCCTCTCTATATTTCACTATAATTGCGAGGTTGTCTTCTGGGATCTGATGCTGCCCTTTGCACTGTCATTGTTAATGCCCCCCAGTCTGTACAGTAAGAACATTTTAATATTATAATATAAACAAATCAAAATAATGTCATTGTTAATGCCCCCCAGTCTGGATTCATTTTGGCCTATGTTGCTCTTCTTATTATATCAAAATAATGTTATCATGTCACCTGTTCCTTATGGAATCAATATGTTAAATATATAAATGAAGTTGGAGCTGGTAAGATTGCAGATTGCACCGCTGTGACAGACATTTGTAACAGAAAGCTGATAGGTGGAGAAAATGCTTGATATGCATATTGCATCAAAATCTCCCAAAGAAGATAGCACTTGGATTTAGAAGTTTGCAGCCGTTTTTCATTTTTCCATTTTCCTTTTCTTTCTCTTGTTTCTATAGTTGTTCAGGTACCTCCCAGGGATTCCTGTTCGAATTTGACTTATTATCTTTTATTCTTCCTACTTATTAGGTATTCATTTGTCTAGGAGTATGCTTTTATCAAAGAAAGATACTAAAACCTATCTTTATCAATCAATCTCGCTTATCTCAAAGATGAGGTATCATATCCAATTTGGGCTTTTATACATGCTGCCTTTAGCAAGAATTCTATGTAAGTTTGTTTCCAGCATTATGTTAAGAGTTCCATCCTTCCTTGCTTTAGTTTTATTCCTTATCAATTATTTTCATGCATTTTTTGTCTTTAACATGTAATTGCTCTATCATTTACAACCAAACCGTAAACTATATTCATATATCATCCTCATTGTAATGTGCTCATTTTAATTTCTTGTTTGAATTTTTGTCTTCAATATTATCTTTGACTGTTGTTCCAGCCATCTCTATTGTTGTCCGCCAATTTGGTCGCTTTCTTCATGAACTATCTCACAGTACTCAATCCGCTGTTGCCGTTGCTACCTAGCGAAGGTATAGGTATAGTGGTTGCAAATTAAAACCACACCCCAAAATAACATTCAAATTAACTGTCTAGTTTTGTTAATCACTCCTTTTTTTAGTTTTCTAGAGGGAATCTCTGAGTTCTATGGAAAATGATATAATATATTGTTATTGAAATAATGGCATTTAAAGTTTTTTGAGGAAAACTTCAAGTGTATTTATTTTATTTATTTCAAGGACTCTACTGCAGAGCTCTTCATGGGCATCTTCTTACTGTCTGTCTTCGCTGTAATTAGTAATATAGAATTCGACTGTTGACTCACTGGAATTGTTTTCAGTGTTTTTGGTTTTTGGTTTCTTCTTTTGCTTTTAAAGTTATGATTTTGGGGGATATGGTTTTAGAGATGGTTTAGAGATGGTTTTTGTTTATCCTATCAAAGTTATCATTTTACTTACCCAACTTCTACTACATAATCCGATTCAACTATTTATTATTAGGATATAAAAGCATACCTCATCAAGATAACTAAATGTCATTTGTTATCATCACTATCATAGTTCGCTCCACTTAGCTCAACACAACAATGCACCAATTTTACTCGTTAGTTTGACTTAAAATCAATTCTCTTGCAGGTCTGCTGTTCTTTTATCCTCAGGTTTACATTTCTTGTCCATTAATTAAGACTCTATTGTGATTGTCCTGATTGATTCTGTGTTTTTGTTATTTGTTTTATTTTCTCATTCCATTCTAGTGTTGAACATTAGCACAATAATTTGGATGCTGAAGGTTCTTTGTGTTACATTAGATGGAATGTCACGAACTTAATAGATTATGTGTGGTAGTGATATGTTTCGCAACTTGCTTTAAAGCTACTCCTATTTTCTGCAGAATTTGTTTCTTCATGTAAAATTTAGGCAACTTGAGATAAGCTATTCCTTCATAAAAGGTATACCTTATTTTACATAGATTAATGTTACACTTCTCTCTTAGCTAGGCTTACATGATGCACGTCTGGAATTGGGATGTCTCTGAATCTGGGTCTGGGAATTTCAGAAATTTTATGCTTCTTTGCACAGAAACTGAATTGGGTTTTATTGGGTATTGATTGATACTATGGGTGAAATTGGGAAAACTTTGGAATCTGGGTCTACTAGAGAATTGTGTTCCCAAGCTGTGAAAGTTGACTCTTTTCATGAGGATAGTTTTTGCAAACAAGTGACTCATTTTGGGGGAGGTTGGTCTTGGGTTCTTCTTTCATGCCTCGCTCAAATAGTTTGGAAAGGTTCTAAAAAAGAAATCCTATATTTACATACATCTATATACACTAACATTTATGTGTTTTGCGAATGTTTTTTTAATTTATTGCTCTCATCTCTTCTCTTTGTAATAGTGGATGGGTAGGACTAAGAGGAAAGCTTTGCTCACTGCTCTGGACAAGATCTAGGAAGCTGAGATATTGGAGTTTTTATTTTTATTTTCTGTTTTTTATTCATCATTCTTATTTTTGTTTCCATTTTTTTGGGTGTATTGGGGTTTTAGAGATAGGTTTTTGTTTATTCTTTGTTTTTTTTTTAATTCATCACTCTGATTTTGGTTATCTTTACATTTTGGCAGAGCTAATGCTTTTTGGATTTATCTTTCTTCCATATTCATCACATTTCTTAGGATTCAACAAAGTACTATTATGTGACTGCAAACCTTAAGAGATTTCATTTGTGCACACTATTGAGAAAAAGACGAGATAGTAACAAATTGGATAGGCACCACGACACCTGCATTGAAAAGCAAGTGCTCATCATCTGAATCAATAACGTGAAATTTCTGGAGCACTTTGATTTATGATTATTGCTTCTTGTTTGTTGAATGCATACAGAGAATGCACACAATGTACTCCTCTCATATTCTGACATGTTTTCCTCTCTGTCCCCCTGTTTGTCTCTCTATATATAGGTATACCTATTGAACATTGGATTTGCTGAACATGAGTACTGGTAGCAGCAACTAAACTGGTAAAGTGTTTCAGCTTTCTAGAGCATCATATGACTTCATACATAAGTACTGGTAGCACAATACAAATGTCAAAATATCACCTTTTTTCTCAGCCTGCTGTTTATGCTCACTCTTTATTCTCTTGCTTTTTTATTTACGTACATACATGCCTAATTATGTGTGTAGGGTCAGTCATTGGTGGAACAAATGATTCCCAGAAATCTGTATTTGATTTGGTAGACTTTATAGGGGATTTAACTGTTGAGGAGGACAGAAATAAGTATGATTCTTCCCTATGGCAATGCAAGCACAAAATTATGGATTTTTGTCCTTCGGTCACTAAATAAATCATCTGGCGCCAAAAGTATTTTCTTATATATACATATATAAATTATGTAATGGGAAGGAAGTATGCAGGTTTTTTACATCCTGAGGATAAATTCTATGTGGATTATGGACGTAATGTATTGTAGTTATTTGTTTGTTTGTTTGTTGTTAACCAAATTGTATATTAATGTTCGTTTGTTTGTTGTTATCCAAAGTGTATATTAATTGAAGGTTGAACCATGTGGTGCTCTGATACAATGAAGAATAATCTAGAACTTCACTAATTCGGTACCTTATTAGTTTGTAAAAGTCTGGAATCTGATAGAGTATTATGTATGTTGATTACATTGTCTTGAGTTTGGAAAGAGTATCATGTATTATGTATCTTGTATGTTGAATCAGAAATAGTAAACTATTGGTGATGCAGATGTGGTGTTTATTTTTTACCCATCTTTTGTGGATTGTGTTCTCTTTGTTGTTTCTTCCTCTAATTTACTAAATTTGGGCATTAGCATAAAGCTCTTGTATTCAATCAATCAGTATCCTTATGGTGTATTTTGAAAAATATAAAAATAAGAAGAAAAAAAGCATATTATTGCTATTTTTTAGCTTTATTACAGGTATTTTTATTTTTAGTTAAAACTCACAGAATTAGTACAATTTCAAAAAAGAAAAAAAAAATGAAGCTATAACGGCGTTTTTCAAAACGCCACTATAGTATAGTACCAAAGGTTATATTTTTAAAATAGAAAAAAGCTATCACGGTGTTTTTAAAACGTCGTAAAATACTGCCGTGATGTCATTTTATGATTATGTAACACGTTTAGCGGCATTTTTATAAAATGTCGCCTATACTAATATAATGACGCTTTTAAAGCGCCATAAAGATGCAGCGATGGCCGCATCTTCGGCGTTTTGATAGCTATAGCGGCATTTTTTAAACACTTCTAAAAGACTGATATTCCTGAGAAGTAACAGGATAATGGCTATAGAATTGCGGATGAAGTTTGGGATTTTGTGATTGTTAATTTCCCCTCCGCTCCCCCCCCCCCCGGCTTTAAAGGAGAGACAGAATTGCATGGTGGCCAAAGTTATGCAAGTCTCCAGCAAGGGATTAAATTCTTTACTAATCCCCCATAAATCATGAATTTGCTACTAGGAACTAAACTAAATGTCCAGTCCAGGTTTCAAATGTGTGCCACTTTGGTATTTTTATTCTATGGTTTAGAATTTATCCACCTACTTACAAACTCAATTTGATCCATTATTTAATGGGTTAATAGGTAAGTAAAATTTAAATCATTAATGTACAGGAGAGAGAGAATGCATAAGTGAACAAAAATGGAGGAAAAGAAGGTGGATGGGTGAGAATTAAATAAATCTTGACCCTAAAAAGAAGATTATTGCTTCGTAGCTTGAAAGTGGTGGCTCGAACATGGCCCGAAAAGCAATATTTTCTCTCTCCTCCCTATCTGTGTCTATAAGCTCAAAACAAAACGAGTATTCAGTTGCGATTCGTAGCTCGAAACGAGTAAGTGAAGACAGCTCTGTAAGTGTAGATGTGGTCTCTTGGCTTGATCTCACTATTCTCTACCTTGTTGGTGATGAGCCCCATCTCAGCCCCTTCCTCTTCCCCTGCTTTCTCTCTCTCTCTCTCTCTCTCTCTCTCTCTCTCTCTCTCTCTCTCTCTCTCTCTCTCCTCTTCTCTAAAACAATCCCACTTTGCAAGTCAAGTTGTTCCAGTTAAATGACACCTGCAAAACAAAAGACTTTATTAGTATTTTTTTGATTAATTAAACAAACAAATAATAATCTTTATTTTTGTGGAAAGAAAGACAATCAATAACAATCTAAATAGGATAAGAGAGAGATGATTGGCTGATCAAAGCATCTGATGAACTACCATCAACCCAACAACAGATGAATGATGGTGGTGGTGATGACGGTTTTTTTTTTTTTTTTTTTTGCAACGACAGCACCCTTCGAACACACAACAGCAGCAGCTCACCCTTCGCTACACACAGCAGCAGCAAAAGCACCCGTCGGCACACACAGAAGCAGCACCAGCCTTGTCAACAGCACCAGCACTCGTCGGTCGGCTATACTCTTTGAACACTTCAATCAGCTCCTTGAACACTTCAATTGGCTCCTCTCCACTCTGTTCTGTTCTTTCTTTTTCTTTTTTTTTATATTTCAAATGAAATGTGTGGGTCAAACTGAAATGGGCCGTACAAATAAATGGGGCTGTACAAAGAAATAGGGTGTATATAGAACTCGGGCCATTCGAGTCTTGTGAGTTTCGAGCTACTAATCGCAACTCTAAAAAGAATTTGGAAATTAATCTCTACCATTGATACAAAATGTATCTCTTAGATATTTTGACACATTTTAAAAAATAGTCCTGCTTTATTATATAGATTTATTTGTATGTCGAGCTAATTTTTTTTCAAATATCAGAATAATTAAATTATAATTTTATATATATAAAAAATAAGTATTCCTCAAATATAATCCATATAAAATTGGTTATTATAAATAAAATTGAGTTTGTGTAGAAAATATAAAAGACATGATGATGTCACTTTTATATATATATAAATAAATAAAAAGTCATTAGAATGTAAAAAATAAGCCTTTAGAAAAAAAACATTACTTTTATTATGTGTGTGTGTGTTGGGGGGGTGTAACGCCCTCAAATTTAACCCATAATGTACATAACATTAACATGCAATATTAAAAGAAAACGAATCTTTTGAATTATTCATCAGAGTACTTTTATTAAAAGTCAATACATGGAACATCAAAATAAATGCCCTAAGGGCTTACATCTTTCCAAGCTAACACTTGGACACAAAAGAATGAGTATTAACCCATTTACAAGTTAAGCCCTTGGCTTGAATGTTTACATGTAATCTTATTTAAAATAAATAACTAAAGACAAGTCTTCAAAATCCGCATCCTTCCAAACTAAGTCCTGGGAGGTTGCTTATCACCTGAACCTGAAAATGATGTTCCCATAAAGGGTGAGCCACAGCCCAGTAGAAATATACTAAACCACATATAAGCAATGAATAAAGCAATAGTATTTGACAGATGGTTAACCAAGATAATCAACCACTTCATTTTACAGTCTCATGACACTATTGTCTAAGATACAATTTACTCTCCAATTTTATCAACATGGCTCAGAACCTGGCCAACCTACAACAGTGAATTACATATACCATATTCACATCCTTCCAATATCAACAAACAAATGAGACTCAAGCTCAATTCACAACACTTCATACTTCCAGATTGATACACATTTTAGTGCTGTATCAATAAAAACACTTCAATATAATAAGCACACATAAAAGTGATGCTAATGGAGTCCATCCCCTATCTCCTCCCAAACAAAATCCGGTTTAGAGGTCCATCCCCTATCTTCCCCTAAACCGTGGAGTACATCCCCTATCTCCTCCCACACAAAACAATGTATGCAAATGCAATGCTCAATCAATACACGTATTTTCTGTATCAATGCAATAGTCAAAGTTAATGACTTAACCAATGTGATTAGTTTCAGTTATTCCCAATCCACATGCAATGTCTACAACAATCACGACTATCCTCCACCGATAGCCCAAAACAGTTATTTCTAAACAGGAAATAAATGTATCAACTAACATAATTCCAACATTTTCATAGGTGAGTGATTAAACTAACCAACTACACCATTTACTCAATAATTTCTCCATTACAATGAATTTAGCCATATTCCCCAATTCCCTTAAATTAATTATACAAATTACTTTTAATATTACAACCAGAGTTTTCCCAAAAATTACCCAAGTAACCCAACACATCAAAATACCAAAACTTAGAGCAAAACCTATAAAATGGAGTAGGAAATCCCTACCTTGAAGAAAACAACCCAAAAGGAGAAGACAGAAATGATACCCCAAATGCCAAAGTGCTCCAAATCGCCAACTATTCAGATTAAATGGAAGCCCTCAACTCACTCTATCTTTTTAATGAGGGATCTAGGGTAGAAACACTCCCTAAATGGATCAAATCTAAGAGAGAAGGTGAGTAGAGAGAAAGAGAAGTCGGACCTAGGGTTTGGAATCAAAATGAGATGAAAAAGACTGATCAAATCCCGCTGCTGTGTATATAAACTGGACAAGCTCGCTCGAGCGAAGACTTGGTCGCTCGAGCGACCAGACACAGAGAAACTACGCTCGAGCCAAGGAAGCCTTGCTCGAGCCAACAACTCAAATGCTCGCTCGAGCGAAAGAAAGCTCGGTCGAGCGAAGAACTCAAACCCTCAGGTCTGAACCCAGACACACGCTCGAGCGAAGGAACTATAGCTCGAGCGAAGGATGAACTAACTCGCTCGAGCGAAGAAAATCTCGCTCGAGCCAAGAATGCACAGCTACAGGTCCAAATCAAACACTACCTCTCGCTCGAGCGAACAACTCCTCGCTCGAGCGAAGAACCAAAAACCTGGACAGCAACTCTTGGTTTCTAAACCCAACCAACCTGAAACAAACCTGCCCAACACATCCTATAATTCCAAAAGAGAAAATAAGGAATAACAACAACAACCATTATACAATGACAGAATCTACGGGACAGTTCGGATACAATAATTAATGGAAAAAGACCGGGGTCGCTATAGGGGGGGAGATTTTTATTTGGTTTAATTTTTGAAATATTTTTATAAAAATTTAAAATTTAAAATTTAAAAACATTCATAAATTTCATATGATATTATATTTCTTAAGGTAGAAATAATTTTTAAATTTTATTTTTCAAAAAAAATAATATTTATTTTTGAGTGAAGCACCAATAAATTTCAAAATATGATCTTATAAATTTTTTTTTTTTGAACTCCATCTTGTAAATTATTTAGTCCTTTTTTTTCTCATGAATCCAAAGGTCCCATTAAAATAAAAATTACACAAGAATGTAGTTACTTACACGTTTAGGTTTAATTTTTTAGGGATAAAAATGGGTTTTTCTAAATGTGAAATTACACATTTAGGCAATAAATACTATAGAGGTTTTGAATTCTCTCTCATTCTAGAACAAATCTCACATTATGAATAGAATAATGCTATAAGCACCAATTATTACACTAACTAGTGTACCAATTGATGATGTGGCATAATTTAAGATGTTTTTGGTATTTGTAATTTATATAATGAGTGGGGTCAATAATAATTCCATAACTAGTGTTGGTACACTAGTTAACACATTAATTAGTGCATATAGCACCACTCTTACGAATAAGAACGTAACATTTCAATGTTACACTCCAATAATGTAACACTTTAATATAACACACTAAAAAAAAATTTAGTGTACTTTTTTGAAACGTAACAATGTAGCACTCTAAACTTTTTTCAAATGTAATACTCTAATGCGACACACTAAAAGCACTCCCTAGTGTATTTTTTCCAAATGTAACACTCTCATCAATATAATCTCAAACGTAACACTCTAATATAACGTACATAAAAGCACCAAAAAAATACTTAGTGTACTTTTTTCAAATGTAACACTCACCGTTTGAAATTATACATTTACTCAAAACTTATTAAGGAATTTTTGTACTACTTGTGGAATGGTTTGAAATATCCCACACAATTTTGGAATTGAAGAATCTCACATCTTTTTTTTTTTTAAATGTTACATTGGAGCATTGCATTTGAGAAAAAAAAAAAGTAAATTTTTTTTGTATGTTGTAGTGGAGTGTTACACTAAGGAGTTTTTTTTGGAGTGTTTTATTAGAGTGTTATGTTTGGAAAATATATACTAAAGAGTTTTTTTGGAATGTTACATTGGAGTATTATGTTTGAGTGTTACATTAGAATTTTACATATTGAAATTATACATTAGTTCCAAGTTTACTAAGGAGTTTTTGTATATTTTTGAAATATTTGAAGAATCCAACATCCTTTTGGAATGTTTGAAAAATCTCATATTTCAAATCATTTTTGTATTCCTTTTGAAATGTTTGAAAAATCTTTCATTTCAAGTCATTCCAAATAAAAAAAGTCTCATATAAAAATTAGTCTCAAATTTGATTATCATAGATTATGTATCTTACCTTTCTAGCACAAAAGAAAAAAAATATGATAGAAATAAAAGTATAACCGTAAATTCAATTTTCAAATAATGTATTAAATTTACTTTTTCAAAATTAATAAAACTAATTGATTTATAAAAAAAATTCTTAAAATTAATTAGATTACCATTTGTCAAGATGAGATTTATATATCAAT
Organism: Camellia sinensis; assembly: GCF_055761805.1. Classification (NCBI taxonomy): domain Eukaryota; kingdom Viridiplantae; phylum Streptophyta; class Magnoliopsida; order Ericales; family Theaceae; genus Camellia; species Camellia sinensis. Next base: position 61,819,260 of record NC_138970.1, read on the forward strand.
TTTTCTTTATTTTTATCAAATTAATTTATAATTTTTTTAAAAAACATCTCAAAAAACCAATTCTATAAATCAAACCAAAACCAAAACCGAAAGAAGCAAGAATCCAGGGCCTTTTCCCAAAATAAGCTAAAATAGCAACATATTTCCCAAACTAGGCCTAGTTTGGGTGAAATTCCCAAAATAAGCTGAAACGTTATTAGAAACCACGCTTTCACCATATTTCTGGCCCAGCCGCGAAGGATTGATAAAATCGTAAAAGCTTAGTTACAAAACATGATTTTAATTAAGAAAACGTTGTTCCTATTAGCATTTTCATTTTTAAGTGAAAGCAAAATTTGAAAACACATTAAAGAAAATAATAAAAGCGTGGTTGGTGTCCACGCTTTTAAACCAAACCACACTCAATTTCATATCCACGCTTTGTTTTGGCCAATAGTATATAATATTGGGAATATATATCCAAAACACACGCTTTTAAAGAAAGTCAATAGTGTTTGAAAAATTATTAAAAAAAATATTTGTAAAAACAATTTTTAAAAAATTTCCTAAATACCAAAAATATTTTTAAAAAATATGAAAATTCAGTATATTTTTCATATTTTTTAAAAATCATAAAAATAATAAAACACATAAAAAAATTAAAAAAATTATAAAACATAAAAGTTGATTTTTTAACCTTTTTTTAAAAAAATTTCTTGACAAAACATATAAAAAAAATATTAAAAATAATATAATCCAAAATAAATTAAAATTTTACATTATTTTTAATATTTTTTTTATATGTTTTTTCAGGAAATTTTTTTAAAAAAAGGTTAAAAAATCAACTTTTATGTTTTATAATTTTTTTTATTTTTTTAGAAAAATTTTATTTTTTCTACATGTTTTATTATTTTTTATGATTTTTAAAAAATATAAAAAATGTACTGAATTTTCGTATTTTTTTTAACATTTTTGATATTTAGTGAATTTTTTTAAAAATTGTTTTTACAAATATTTTTTTTAATATTTTTACAAACACTATTGACTTTCTTTAAAAGCGTTTTTTTGGATATATATTCCCAGTATTATATATTGGTGGTGTTTGTTTGGGCTTTTTTAAGCTAACTTATGGCTTTTGGCTTTTGAAAAGCTATTTTGGACTGCTTGGTTAAACTTATTTCAAACAGCTTCTGATTCTAACAACTTATTTTAAGTCAAAAAAGCTGATTCTGAGAAGCTGCTCACCCCTTACTTCTGATTATCAGCTTCTGATATGGACATGTTAATTTACGGTTATACTCTTAATTTTTTTTATTTTTTATTTTTTTAAAAATAGAAAAAGATCCAAATGGACTATAGAATATTATTATTATTTTTTATAAGAAATATAAACAAGTAGTGAATAATAAAAAAAAATTAATTGAAAAAGCTACTTCATAGCTTATTTAACAAACACTACTCAGCAACTTAAATTTATAATCCAACAGCTACACCAAACAGATTAACAACTTCTGATTAAAGTCATAATCTATAATCTGTTAAGCTATAATGTATAATCTACTTTAATAGCTACACCAAACGGGGCCATTATTGGCCAAAACACTATTTAAAAGCTTGAATACCAAATTGAGTGTGGTTTGGTTTAAAAGCGTAGATACCAACTACGCTTTTATTATTTTCTTTAAAAACGTATTTTCAAATCTCGCTTTCACTTAAAAATGAAAACGCTAATAGAAACAACGTTTTCTTAATTAAAAGAGTGTTTTGTGATCACATTTTTATGATTTTATCAATCCTCCGTGCCTGGGCCAAAAATATGATGAAAGCGGGGTTTCTAATAACGTTTCAACTTATTTTGGGCATTCCGCCCAAACTAGGCCTAATCTAATTTAAGAAATAAGTTGCTATTTTAACTTATTTTGGGAAAAGGGCCAAGAATCCATTTGCTACACAGTTCAGTATCTACTACTCTCTCTCTCTCTCTCCTCGCACACGCACGGAGCGGACCTTGAAGAATATGTCAAGCAGAAGAGGAAGAATTTCTATTTCTTCCATTATTGGACCAAGAATAGCTTACTGCAATAATTGGCTATTAAAAGGTACTTCCAAATCGAAATCGAAATTTGTTAAGGTTAATCAACCCTCTTGTTTCTTATTTGTTCTGTTTCGTTCTCTCTCTAACACCACCAAAAACCGTACTTCTCCTCCTCAAGGACGCGAACCTAATCCTGAAGCCTTACCCAAACAACCATGCAACTTGGGTCCCAATCATCTTCATTCTACTTTAATTTCCTTCAATCGCATGCTCCGAATGCGACCTTTGCCCCCAATTTCTCAATTCAACAAAGCTTTAGGCTCTATTTTGAAAATGGGTCATTACGCCACTGCTCTTACTCTTATTCATAACAAGTTGCAACAGTTCCAAGGCATTCAAGTCAATATCTGCACCTTCAGCATTGCTATTAACTATTACTGCCACCTTGATCGAGTCGATTTTGGGTTGTCTCTTCTGGGTACCCTCTTCAAACGCGGTTATACACCTGATGTAACTACCTTCACAACTCTGATTAATGGACTTATTTTGCAAGATAAAACTCCTCTAGCTGTGGAGTTATTTAAGAAATTAATGAGAACTAGAGAAATTGAACCTGACGTTGTTATGTATGGAACCATTGTCAATGGGCTCTACAGAATGGGGAACACTATCAGGGCTGTCAGTTTGCTTAGGATAATGGAAGAGGGAAGTTGTAAACCTAACACCGTAGTGTATAGCACGATCATTGACAGTCTTTGCAAGGATAGAATGGTGGATGATGCTCTCAAACTCTTTTCTACAATGGATGAAAAGGGTATTTTCCCAATTGTTGTCACTTATACTTCTTTGATTCATGGCCTATGTAATTTTGGCCGGTGGAAGGAGGCTACTAGAATGTTTAAAGAAATGTTGGATAGTGGTATTGCTCCAGATGTTCATATGTATAGTGTGTTGCTGGATGGATGTACCAAGGAAGGGAAGATGAAAGAGGCAGAAGGGGTACTTGAAGTCATGATACAAAGAAATGTGGATCCTAATGTAGTCACATACAATGCTTTAATGGATGGCTATTGTTTGCAAGGCCAAATGGATGATGCAATTAGAGTGTTCAATACCATGGTGGATAGGGGCCTTCGCTCCAATGTTTTTAGCTATAACATTCTAATCGATGGATATTGCAAGAAAATGAAAATAGATGAGGCCATGCATCTCTTTCGAGAATTGCCTCGAAGGGGGTTGAAACCCGACAATGGAACTTTCAGTGCTATGTTACGGGGTTTGAAGATGTGGAGCTGCTCAAAAGCTTTTTAATGATATGCAAACTGCAAGCATAATTCCAGATTCTCAAACTTACGGTATAATTGGATGGGTTGTGCAAAAATGGGCACATTTCTGAAGCACTGTCATTATTCCAAACGATGGAAAGCAACAGTTTACATCTTAATTATGTACAATATTCTCATTGATGCATTCTGCAAGGATAAAAAGCTTGATACTGCAAGGGCCCTTTTCAATAACCTTTCTTCCAAGGGATTACAACCTGATGTTAAGACATACTACGATGATACAAGGTTTTTGTGAAGAAGGCCTACTGCGTGAAGCTAAAGAGTTGTTTGTTAAAATGGAACATAATGGTTGTTTGCCAAATGATGTCACTTACAACACTATTATCCGAGGATTTATTGGACAACACAAGTGCTATGAGGCATTAATACTGGTTGAGGAAATGGTTCAAAGGGGTTTTTCAGCAGATGCATCCAATTCTTCCTTGGTCATAGATATACTTTCAACTAAAGGACAAGATCCTGCTCTCCAAGAAATGATAAAGAAGTTCATGCCCAAAGATGGTCATGGAATCCAAGAGATTGAGTAAAGTGCCTAAGCTGTGAAGGTAAAGCTGCACACATATTGTAACATATATTATTAGGTGAAGCTCTCTTTGTTTTTGGTTTTTTTTTTTTTTTGCTATATATTGGCATGGGCTTATACTTCTCCATCAACTATTTCGGACTTGTTGCTACATGACTTTGCAACATTATTTTCACATGTAGATTCTTGTAGACTATTTGTTACCTCTCTCTCTGCAGTATTTTAAGTCACATCTTACAAATTCAAGTAGATTCTTTTTCAGTCCCCTGAATTATGTAGAAGTGGTCATTTCTTAGGGATTTAGGACAAATGACAGCCAGTGGTAATTTTGGAGATTTCTTTCTTAGGTATGTGGTCATCAACTAGTTCACTGAAGGAGAATTTATGGTATTAGTAGTGTAAATGATTAAATATCTCTGAATGTGGTGTTAGAAGAGGCATAACTGTTGTAGTATGCTAAATTAGTTACAAATTACAATAATGGTTGGTGTTTGTGCTCTATGAGATTTATACAAAGCTTGAGAGGCTTTACATCATACATAAGATTGTCATTGTTAAATGGAAGGAAAATAAATAAATAAATAAAAAGATCAATGAATGAACCATTAAGAAGTTGATACTTTTCCCAGTAGTGGGTGAGGCAATTCTTGCCTTGTTCGAATGCCTATTGTTGATTTATAATTTCCATTTATGTATCTTGTGCATAATGCCTCATAATTCTTTCACCTCGTCAAAATTTTTGATTCCCCTCTTTTGAAGGGTCATATCGCTGCTGTCGCTCTAAGCAACCCCACTCACATATCTCGGTGCTGACATAATTCAATGGCAACAGAAAATTCTTGTTGAATTGCCAAGTGTTCCTTTTCTTCTAAGCTATTTCAAATACGATATTATTTTTATATTATTCTATGGGTATTTATTAGCACGCTATATATTCTTGTGTTGATTGTGATGACTATCAGAAGTTCATTCATGTTTTTGCTCCAATTAAAGGTCATGTATTGGTAAATGGTAATTGACTTGATCAAATAGAGTATCAGCGTGCTCTACAAAGCTAAAGCAAACGGGCTCTTAAGGATCAGGTTTGGACTCATCGATCTAGTTTTAATTTGCACCCCCATTCTGATAATGGTGCAGGGACTTCGTTAAAGGACCCAGGTGCTGATTATGGAGATTATTCAAATCCTTGATGGAGTTTTAAAGGCTATATCATCTTGGATTGGGAAGGATTCCTCGTGGAATCTAGGAATTTGTGAAGTACCTACAACTGCAGGAGCTTGATCTTTGCTGTTTGTTTCCTCATACAAGGCAAGTGTCTAAGCTTAATTCCTCATCATTACATCCCAATGGTAGCAACCTTTTTCAGCACCACAAGCATCAAATTATTCTTTTTTTTATTTGAGTAAATTTCACATACACTAACCTCCCTTGAGGTTTCTGACAATTTCAAATTCGGCTTTTGTGATTTTTAAATGACTTATGACACTGTTGTGTTAATGGAAAGCATTTTTTTTTATAACTATTTTGCTTGTAGTCATAATGTTATATAAAATTCATTTTTATCGTCAAATTCAATAAATTTTGAGAAGACAAATATGCCTTGAATATCTCACTCAATTTATCAGCCAAAGCCATCCATCACAAACCCGGAAAAGCTTTGTTTCATCTATTTGTTTGAATTCCTAAATCTATATGTATGTGTACATAGATATATATTTGAAACTATAGTATGAGTCTTGTTTTGTTATAGTTTGATGGATATCTTGTAAATTCATTAGTTACTAAATTTTCAACTTTCAGCTACAGTTTGAAAAATTCGTCACAGAAGAGTGTCACTAATTGTAAGTTTTTGCGACAATTTATAAAACCGTGACAAAAAAATCACTAATTGTCAATTTTTAGTGTCTTGCAAAAAATTGTCATAAAAAATTATTTTTAGCAACGATTTTTAGATGTAATTTTACAGTTTTAATTTTAAGAAACTTCTGTTTTAAAAGTGAATGTTTTAATTGTCAATAATATTATGTTACTAATGCCTGCATTTAGGAAATGATTTAAACTTTTTATATGATTCATTACATCAATTAAAGGTATATTCCTCTATTTGCAAAACTTATTTTAAAACCTTTAATTTTTAAAATAAATATAAACCATCAATATTAGAAAGAATAGTGCAAGAGTAACCACATTTGGGTACCATCTATTGTGACACCTCGCAGGGTACCATCTATTGTGACACCTCACATGACACTAATTAAACATCTGATGGGTCCCACCTTTCATTTAGAAAGCACCATTACTAATATTTTGTAGAGTTCATCACATGATATGGTTAATGTATGAGGTGTCATTACTATAACATTACTATATGTGATCATTAATGTGGTCACCACATTACTATATCAAAAAGAGTAATGTTCAGGATGACATTCAAGGTTAAGACAATATTTTTTCAAATTATCATCATTTAGTGATATAGCGATCCCGGGTTTTACCCTTGTTATACCGTGATCCGGACATGTGTCCGTGGATGTTGGTAGTTGTTTATTATTTTGTTTACATTCTTTTTACTTCGTAATTGAGTTATAGGATGTGTTGGGCAGGTTTGTTATAGGTTGGTTGAGTTTAGAAACCAAAACTAGTTGCCCAGATTTTGGCCTGTACGCTCGAGCGTGGGTTTTGGCGCTCGAGCGGAGATTACACCCATTCAGTATTTTCTTGTGCAGCGTTGTACGCTCGGGCGTGGGATTGGCCGCTCGAGCGGGGTTGTCTGAGTGCCGCTCGAGCGTAGAGTTGGAAGCTCGAGCGGAGGCCTGGTTCTGTATAGATGCTGGAATAGTGCATCCGGCGCTCGAGCGGAAGTTTGGACGCTCGAGCGGGAGTCTGTGAGTGACGCTCGAGTGGGGTGTTTTACGCTCGAGCAGGAGACTGGGTTTAAGTCCCGAAATTGTGACTTTTTAAATCACTTTTTGCTTTCTCTTCTCTCTCTTACTTTCCCAGAATCACCATTGTTGAGCCTCTCACTCTAGACTCTACCTTCTCTCTAGGTTTTGATCTAGTAGGAGTGATTTGCTCACCTTTGGCCTTTACAAAAAAGTTGTTGATCGTCGAGGGCTTTATTTTAATCTGAAAATCTCGGGTTTTAGAGCACGTTGAGTTTTGTCGTCTTCTCCTTTGGGACTCCGAATTTGAGGTAGGGATATCCTACTCCTCTCTATGGATTTTGTCTTTAAATTTTAGTATTTTGAGATGTTGGGTTTGGTTGGGTAAATTTTGTGAAAGTTTAGGCTTTTTGTATAATTTACAAAAGTTGGGGTTTTATTCATAATAAACCTAGATGCATGTTTGGCATAGAGGAATGGAATAAATGTAGAATCATTGATGAAAATGGGACCTAAGGGTTGAAATGTCAATTATGGTAAACAACCTAATTACATTGTTTGGTTAATTGAGTTAATTAATCGTGAAAAGGGAGTTATGAAATGGAAATGTTGAGATTGGGAATGTATGGGGTTAAAGGGTGTAGTTGAATTATTCATCACTCACCGAATTGAAATGTTGATAATTATCCATTTGTGCATTTATTTTCTGTTTAGAAATATCTGCTTTGGGCTATCGGTGGAGGATAGTCGTGATTGTTGTAGACAATGCATGATGATTAGGCAAACAGAAACTAATCAATGGAATGTGTCATGGAACTTGACGGTTGATAGAATACATTAACTGTATGTATTGAGTGATTGTATATAGAACCATTGTGTTTGTATACGTTATGTGTAGAGGAGGAGATGGGGGATGTACTCCGCGGTTTAGGGGAAGATGGGGGATGTACCTCTAAACCGGATAGTGTTGGGAGAAGATAGGGGATGAACTCCGTAGATACAGCTCATATGCTTGTCTAGAGAAGTGAAGATAGAGCTCATATGCTTATCTTTGTGAAGTGTGGCTATAGCTTATATGCTTATCTGTAGATATGGTTGTTATACATATCTGTTGTAGAATGTGGATATAGCTTATTTGCTTATCTGAGAATGTGGATATTGTTATTATACATATCTGTTGAGAATGTGGTTAGTGCTTATATGCCTATCCGTTGAAAAAGGGAAAATGAAAGGAAACTTGGACTCGTAAGTCGTATGACATAAATATGTGATTTATGTGATTGTATCAGTGTTGACCATCTATCAATTGCTAATATTTTAGTCATTGTTCATGGTTGGTTTAGTATATTTCTACTGGGCTGTGGCTCACCCTATATGGGAATATCATTTTCAGGTACAGGTAGCATGCCACCTCCAAGGACATAGCTTGGGAGGCTAGAGGCGGACCTGCTTTTGTCGCTTTACTTTTTTTGATGTATTACATGTAAATTCAAGCCAAGGGCTTAACGTGTATGAGTTAGTACTCTTTTGTTGTAACCAAGTGTTAACTTGGAAAGCTGTAAGCCCATAGGGCATTTGCTTTTGTTGTTAACATGTTATACTTCTGTAATGAAACACTGATGTATATAAGAATGTGGTTATTTCATATGTCAACGAATGTCTTATTTGAAGGGTTTATTGTTGTTATTTTGAGGGCGTTACAAGTGATTTACTTTTTGAAGTTATATAGAGAACCAAAATTATCTGTATATTTGCAATTGCGAAAACTACTCCTATCTCATTACTTCTGAGTTTATCAATTTTATTTCAACTGCTGATTTTGTTTTGATGTGTACACTGTATAAAATGTATATAAAAAAATAGGGCTTTTTTTTTACACGGGGCCTTGGGCAAGCATGTAAGTTGCTTTAGGGTTGAGGTGCTATAGTATTTTTTCTTCTCTGATTAGTTGTTGTAAATGCAACACAACACCCAAAAAATATACATATACACATATATGCTTAACCCCTTAAACAATACCAATCAATAACTCCTTGTTCTATGCATTCTTCTCTAGAATCCTCATTGAAATTTTTTCAGCCATTGGTTGTTAGAATATATGTTAGGATCATTCTAATATTTGTTTCCTTATTTAGATTTTATTTTGATTCCTTAATTAGTGCCTTAGGACTTGCTTATTCTATTAGCTGTTATTTCCTTATTCTATTATTTCCTTATTTTGTGCCTCCAAGGCTTCCATTGTAAGCTACCTATTATCAATATAAAAGGAAGTGATTGTCTAATCATTCTCTAAGTTAGTTTTCTCTCAGGCAAAACCCTAAACCCGTCACCCACACAGCCAGCCACCACCATCAATACACCACCCGACCACCACCCGTCAATACTTAACCTGTTCCAGACCCTATCGGCTCCAGCAGAAGGCCTCCAGCTGCTGTTCCAGACCTATTGAGCTCTTCCGACATTTCTCTAGGTGGTTTCGGACCAGCCGACACCCATCCTAGGGTTTTTTCGGCTCAAACCGACAGCCTTCTGGGTATCTTCAGGCTTCTTCCATGGTCTGGTAGCTGCTTTGGACTTCCCTCTGGTCTTCTCCTATGTGTTTCGAACTCTCTGCGATAACGTCCAAGTGTTTCTTGACATCATATGTCCTGATAACACTCCTTGGCTCATCCTCTTTATTACTACTATGTTATTTTTTATTGTGGTTGAACCTAAGACTACTATTTTGATTGAAGTTTTACCCTCTTTTTTTTTACCATTTTATTTATTGTTTGGAGTGGTAAATGACCCCATTAACCTAAGTGTTATACTCCCATAGTAGTTTGTGTTTGAGATTGCTTGCCCATTCCATTCCCTCTTTCCATTATTGTGATTAGTGCTGTGTTTTTGGTTAAGATAGTAGCATAAACATGGCTGACCCATCTAGTGAATCCACTACTTCTCACCTATTTAAAGGGGAGAGTCCTATTCTAGTTATAACTACTACTTCTAAGAACCTGAACCCTAGCCTCAAAATCACGACCTCTCCTCTCTGTTTAATGGTCAAAATTACCTTGCATGGTCTCAGTGTCTTGACACTTTTTTTGAAGAGTAAGGGGAAGATGAGATATGTTGATGGGTGAATTCAAGCACAAGATATTATTGATCCTAGCTATGATCAATGGGAGATTACCAAGCCTTTGATCATGGGGTGGCTCATTCATTCCATAGTCCTTGAGATTAGTGAATGTTATTTATCCATAGAGACTGCCCAGGATGTTTGGGAGCCAGTAGCTGCTACATGTTCCCGGAAGGGGAATTTTTCTCAGTCATTTGAGTTTTGCCAGTCTATTGAGCACTCAGTATAGGGGGAGCAAACAGTTCTTCAATAGTACACCTTTTTGACTAATGGTTGGAAACAGCTAGATCATCTCTTGGATTACAAGCCTATTTGCACAATTGACTCAGTTGGTTACCGGAAGTTTCTTGCTCAGGAGAGAGTCTTCAAGTTCCTGGAAGGCCTCAATGTGGAGTTTGACCGGGTCTGGAGTCGTGTCCTTGGCATGGATGTTCTTCCATCTCTTCAGGAGGCCTTTGCTTATGTCCAGAATAAAGAGAGTCGTCGTTCTGCTATGTTACCACCGACTTCTATAGACCGTTTAGCATTACTTTTTGCACCTTCTCAGGATAGGGCTGGTTTGTCACTTCCTTCTTCTCATCCTTCCAGGAAGGATAATTTGTTCTGTGATTACTGTTGCTAGCCAAGGCATACCCGTGAGACTTGTTAGAAGCTTCATGGGACTCCATCAGGGGGTCAAGGAGATCGCTTTGGTCGTTGAGGCGGGCATTCTAATCAGTCGAGAGGACGTGGGTCTCACTCTCGTGCTCATCAGTCTAGTGCGTAGAGACACATGATTTAGCTCTGGTCATGCAGACTTCTGATCTCGTCTCTGGTATGTCATCTTTTTGAGTTTGAAGATGCTCTGTGCAATCTGCTTGATTGTCGGTCTCCTATTCCTCAAGGTGCATCTTCTACTTCTTTTTCGTTTGCCCGTTCAGGTAACTTAGCTTCATCTTCTAGTGCCTTTTCATTCCATAAGGCCTTGCCATGGATTATTGATTCTGGTGTCTCAGATCATATGTCTAGGTCTTCTGATCTCTTCTTAGACTATACACCAGCCTCTGGTCAAGATAGAGTTAGGATTGCTGATGATACTATTTCTTGTCTTCAGAAAAGGCTTAGTCCATACCACCCCTTCTTTGCCTTTGTCTTTTGTTTTACATGTTCCTAATTTTTTTGTTAACCTATTGTCATTGAGTCATCTTACTAGAGATTTGAATTGTAGTGTAACTTTTTTCGTTGATTCTTGTTTTTTTCAAGACCTTATCACGAAGAAGACGATTGGCAGTGATGGAATAGAAAATGGTCTCTATATCCTAGATCAGACTTACCAGTAGGCTCATCATTCCATCTAGTCTCCATCTACCAAGAAAGATTTTTGGTTGTGGCATCGACGTCTAGGACATCCACCTTTTCTATTACTTAGACATTTATTTTCTTTTGTTTTTATCAAAAATAAAGTCTCTGAGTTTTATTGTGAGTCCTGCCTACTTGGCAAACAACATTGAGCCTCTTTTGCTCCTAGTAATAATAAAAGTTCAGTTCTTTTTTGTTTATTCAAATGTTTGGGGTCCCTCTCGTGTAATGTCGATGAAAGGTTGTCAATGGTTTGTTACTTTTATAGATGGTTGCTCTTGTGCTACTTGGGTGTACCTCATGAAAGAAAAAATATAGCTATTGTGGTGAAGCTGCTTTCTGGTACCTTGTTTCATCCCTCATTTTCTTTTCTTTTTTTTGTTGATTTATTTGGTATACAATGTTGTACTCCTTAGAAGAGTATCCCGAGAATTACGGGCAGTTCACTCAAATGTGTGTAGATCGCTTTTTGATGTGGCAAATAGGACTGTGGAAAGAGAGCCAGCGGTCAGCTCTGGCGAAGTTTGTTCTGATGTACGAGGAGCAGAGGGCAAATATATCAAAGCTAAGGTGTCTGAACATAAGGGTTAGCAGAGGTAAGAGAATCTGCAGAATTTGTAGGATAAAAGATTTTGAGTGTTTTATAAAAAAATGGAAGGAATAGAAAGCAGCCAGTATCAAACCCCCCTTGGGTACCGAATGTCAAGGACACTGGCGGTCAGTGGATATAAGCGGAGTTACCGTGGTCGTGGGCGGCGTATGTTCGCTGACGGTACGTTCAGAATATTCCGCGTTATATTAAGAAGACTAAGAGTGGAGTAAGGAAGTTGCAGTTGTACGATGAACAATTAAGGGACGTTAAATTTGATAATAAAAGTGTGGTGAGATTGCTTAATGATATTGAGTTGGGTAATAAGAGATGTGACCGTCAATCAGACAAGATCGTGGTTAAGGGTATAAAATTAATTAGGAATGTTCAATTGGGACAAGATGCCAAAGACGAAGCTGTGGTCCACCACATGTTGTTTTTCATCATAAGTGATAATAGTCCGTCAGATTCTGTTCCCACACCTGACAAGATATTTTTTGGAGTTGGCGAGGGTAATCCTGAGACCTGGATTGTTGATCCTGACCAGTCCAACCGGTTTCGGATGCTAATGAAAATGAGATTCAAGCTCGTTGGTGGCAAAGACAAAGAGTACATTCGTCACGGGATAAAAGTTGTGGACCGGTTCTTCCCAGTTGATGTTTGGACGGACTACAAAGATACGCTGTTGAGAAATGTTGGAAGTATTCAAAAGGGTGCCATATATTTAGCGGCTGCTACTGTTAGTGGAAAAAAATGCAAAATTACTTTAAGGAGTCAAATGTACTTTAAAACTGTTTAGAATTGTATTTTCTAAGTCTATTTTTATTTCTAATGTTCAGGTTAATAGAGGTGGACGATATAAAAACTGGTGTTGTTGAAGATGTTTCAGCAAGTGATTTCAGTTGTATTGAACTTGCGTTTTCTAATTTATTTTCTCAATTGAGGTTAAGATACAAACAAAAAAGTATTAAGGTTGATAAAATATTCCCCCTTTGCGCACCCAATGCCAGTGGGTTGGTTAGAGTAAATGTTTATGATCGGAGGTTAGACGGTAATGGCAGTCTGTAGGCGTGGCTTATTTTCCCAGTGGATTGTCAATGCGAGTTAGTCTATTATGGGAATGGTTATTGTTCAATTAACGACAAACAGGTGCCATGGATGGTGAAGTATCGACTTGAAAATTCGAATATTAAAAGGGGGATACATATTGTAAAATGAAGGGGTATCTGAAGTATTCTACGAGTGACATGCCAGAAGATTCGCAAATGAGGGCCCTCTCTATTGTTGTGTTATCTAAAGAATATACTAATGATAATGTTGATGTTTGGCATTGTCCTCCAACGAAGGCCATTCTGATTCTGACACGGACCAAGTCTGTTGGTTTACCGGAGAGGCGAAGAGATTTATTGTTAGAAAGTTTTGGAGAAAGTGGTTTAGTTATTCATGAACGCAAAGGTCGTCTGAGTTTGTCAGAGATTGATGTACGCAAAGGTGGTGATGACACTAGTGATGTTGATCCTGGTCCGTCGATTTCAGAGGCTGGTGTTAGCAAAGAGGACCTCTAGCAAAGAACAACTCTTAGAACGTCAAAAAGTGATATACACACATTTGAGTGAACTGCCCGTAATTTTCAGGACACTCTTCTAAGGAGTAGAACATTGTATACCACATATATCAACAAAACAAACAAAAAGAAAAGGAGGGACGAAACAAGGTACCAGAAAGTAACTTCACCACAATAGCTATCCCACTGCAAAAGCATATTCCTCTCTACCATAAAATATTTTCTGATACCAAATATATAGCAAAACTGGCCCGCGTGTAAGGACGAAGATTCTCCATTCAAAATAATTCAAACACATTTATTTTCCCGCCTTTGCTTTATGCCTATCATTCTGACAGCATCATATCTTTACAACCACGCAAACCACCAGAAAAGCGACACGTGTATAGCACTATCTTGCAAAGGAATCAAAAGTACTCATACCACTCACACCTGGGCCTGGGTGTGACTTCCTTTTAACTACATCCATACACATGTCCATAAGTACATCAATGGACGGCCCAGATCAGCGGGAGGGGTGGCGCTGGTAATATTAATACAGCGCCCCCTAGTCACACCACTCACACCATTCAGACCAGGTTTTTTAACTAACAGGGAGGCCTTGTATGGCTGGTGTGAGTTCACTGTTTACCACTACAAAATGCCTCAACAAGCCTCTTTTCGTTTTTATGTCAAGAATGTTTTCCTCACCTACCCACAATGCCTATGCCCAAAAGAACAGCTCTTAGAACTCCTCCAATCCCTTCTCCAACTAGCCTATCAACCATACTACATACTTGTCGCAAGAGAGCTCCACGAAGGCGGAAACCCTCACCTCCATGCCATGGTTCAATGCACGAAGAAGATCCAAACCTCCAACCCGAGATTTTTCGATCTCACTGGAACCAACGGCAGAATCTATCATCCAAATATAGAAAAACTCCACTCGCCAACAGCAAGTCGACAGTATATACAGAAAGGGGGCGAGTTCGTCGAATGGGGAGAATTTCATCTAAGGGGAAAAGTCCTTAGAAAAACAAAGACGAACTCTGGAGGGGAATACTTGGAGAAGCAGAAACGGAGGAACAATTCTTTGCACTCTGTAAAGAAAGATGTCCCACTAATTACGTCACAAAATACCCCAAATTAAAAACATTTTCGAGGGATCATTACAAAAGAGAGAGGCCGCTATATACTAGCCCTTTTAATTCATTTCCTTTCTTTAATGAAGAAATAAAAAAATGGGCAGAAGATAATATTTGGTTTGTAAGTTGAAATTTCGTTCAGTACGAATTATGTCAAAATTGTTGTCTCTCCGTTTGGAGGGAAGATGACTTCCTTAGATTTGGGATACACAAAAATAATATCAACAATTTATATACTGACAAAGAACTCTCCTCTTCTGATAACAGGAGCCAGAACAAAGACCCATCCGTCCAATCTCCTTCTACCTCGAAGGACCCTTAAGAACAGGCAAAACCGCCTGGGCCAGAAGCCTTGGACGACACAATTACTTCTCCGGCAGAATAAGCTTTAAGGACTATGACCAAGACGCCGTCTACAATGTCATAGACGACATCAAATACTCGACAGTCCCTACCGAATTAATGAAGAATTTAGTAGGCTGCCAGAGAGATTTTCATATATTTGTTAAGTTCCAACCAGATCTCACTATTAGTGGAGGAGTTCCTTGTATTATATTAACTAATGGGGACAGTAGTTGGTTAGATGCAATGTCTCCAAAAATGAGAGAATGGTTTGATGTTAATGTGTTTTCTCTGTGTTTCAAAACTTCCATAAGATGGTTAGTACCTATTGGGGTAGTTGTCAAAGTATTGCGTTCTGATAATGGGGGATGAGTACATTGATTATAGGTTGGAAAAATATTTTTCCACTCATGGCATTATCCATCAAATATCTTGCACTAACACTCCTCAACAGAATGGGGTTGCCAAGCGCAAGAATTGTTATCTGCTTGATATGGCTTGTTGTATGTACTTTTCTATGGGTGTACCTCTGGCCTATTGGGCCGAGGTTGTTCTCACTGCTGCATATCTCATTAACCATCTTCTTACACAAGTTTTACAAAAAAGGGTACCTCTTCAAATTCTCTTAGATTCTGAGTCTCTGTTTTCCATTCCTCTAAAAATCTTTGGCTGTGTGTTTTGTTCACAATCATTTTCCTTCTCGGGATAAGTTGGATTCTCGTTCTCTTAAGTGTGTGTTCTTAGGTTATTCTCCTACTCAAAAGGGGTACAAGTGTTATCATCCTCCCTCTCGTAAATGGTTTGTGTCCATGGATATCACCTTCTTTGAGTCTTAATCCTATTTCTTGTCCCGTCCAGTGTCCTAGTCATCTCTTCAGAGGGAGTCTTGGAGTAAAGAGAGTCCTGTTGCTTCTATTATTCTTGACCCAATCTCGCCACCAGCGGTACTTGTTCTTGCTCTTATTGTTCTTGGCCCAGTAGCTCCTCCGGTGGTACCTATTACTAGTAATACAGAATCTGATGTTGCCAATAACAGAGAAGGGCAAGTCTATGTCAGGGATAAAGAAAGACAGAAAGTTACTAGGATACAAGAAACCATTTCTGATCAATCACTGCCATCTCCTTCTCTTGATGAAGGTCTAGGTAACCCTGAAACTCCAGATATTACTACCTTTGAGTCTGAGCCTACTGATCTTGATATACCCATTGCCAAGAGAAAGGGTGTGAGATCTTGTATTCATCATCCTATTTCTAATTTTGTGTCTTATTCTCATTTGTCCTCTTCATATGAAGCCTTTGTGTTAAAAATTTCCTCTGTTAGTATACCTAATCATTTTAAAGATGCTCGTACTATTCCTGACCTGAGTGGAAACTGGCCATGGTGGAGGAAATGAAAGCACTTCATAAAAATGACTCTTGGGATTTGACTGAGTTACCTAAGGGCAAACGAATTGTGGGATGCAAATGGGTGTATACTGTGAAGCACAAGGCAGATGGTTCAATTGGGCGGTATAAGGCTCGACTTATGGCAAAGGATTTCACTCAAACCTATGGAGTGGATTACCAAGAGACATTTGCTCATGTTGCAAAGATGAATTTAGTCAGAGTATTTCTCTCCAACAGTTAATTTGGATTGGCCACTTCATCAGTTTGATGTGAAGAATGCTTTCCTACATGGTGACCTAGAAGAGGAGGTGTGTATGAACATTTTTCAAACTAAGGGTAAGGTGTGTTGACTTCGGAAGTCATTATATGGCCTCAAACAGCCCCCTAGGGCTTGGTTTGAGAGATTCACTCAAGCAATGCTAAAATATGGCGTCAAACAGAGTCAGGCTGATCATATTTTGTTTGTTAAACATTCCTTTCATGGTAAGGCTACAGCTCTCATTGTATATGTAGATGACATAGTACTTACAGGAGATGATCTTGAGGAAATCCCTTTGTTGAAGCAGTATTTGGCCTGTGAGTTTGAAATCAAAGACTTGGAAAACTTGAAGTACTTTCTGGAGATTGAAGTGGCTAGGTCCAAAGATGGGATTTTCATTTGTCAGAGAAAATATGTCCTTGAGTTGTTAAAGGAAACATGGATGCTTGGAAGTAAAGCCTGTGACACACCACTAGAACCTAATCAGAAATTTTGTGATGATAGTGAGGGAGCAGCCGTTGATAGGGGGAGTTATCAGAGACTAGTGGGTAAGCCTATTTACTTATCCCATTCTCATCCTAATATTGTTGTTGCCGTTAATGTGGTTAGCTAGTTTATGCATGCTCCTCATGAAATACATTTGGCGGCAGTTATGAGAATTTTGAAATACTTGAAATCTTGTCCTAAAAAAGGTCTTTATTTTTCCAAGCATGATCATCTTAGTGTGGAAGCTTATACGGATATTGATTAGGTAGGATCAGTAACTGATAAGAGGTTTACTTCAGGGTATTATACCTTTGTTGGAGGCAATTTGGTTACTTGGAGAAGTAAGAAACAGGATGTGGTTGTCAGGTCTAGTGCAGAAGTTGAGTTTAGAGCTATGGCACAACGTGTGTGTGAGCTCTTCTGGATCAAGTTGTTATTTCGTGATCTGGGAATTGACCATAAAGACTCCATACGGCTATATTGTGATAATAAGGCTGCCATCAACATAGCTCACAATCCGGTTCAACATAACAGGACAAAGCATGTTGAGATTGATCGTCACTTCATCAAAGAGAAGCTCACAAGTGGCATAATATGTACTGCTTTTTGAAGTCTGGTGAACAACTTGCAGATATCCTCACCAAGGGAGTTGGAAGTAAACCATTTCATGATATTCTTAGCAAGCTGGGCATGCGAGATATCTTTGTACCAGCTTGAGAGGGAGTGTTAGAATATATGTTGAGATCATTCTATTATTTGTTTTGTTATTTAGATTATATTTTGATATCTTAATTAGTGCCTTAGGACTTTCTTATTCTATTATCTGTTATGCCTCCAAGGCTTCCATTGTATGCTACCCATTATCAATATAAAAGGGGGGGGGATTGTCTAATCATTCTCTAAGTTTTCTCTCAAACAAACATTGGTCACTAATCAGTTATCAGTGAGGCCAATTATCTCAATAGCAAAGATGGACAACCCTCTTAAGTTTTCTCTCAAACAAACATTGGTCACTAATCACTTATCAGTGAGGCCAATTATCTCAATAGCAAAGATGGACACCCCTCTTGTCTAAGATAGCAAGTTACCAATATCAAAGAAAGATTGAAGTGAAGGTGAAGAAATAAATAATAAAAATTTATACAAAATATATTGTACTAATATATAAATATATTGAATTTGAATGTAATAATGAGAAATCATACACATACATTTTTACATGCATGTGTAGGATAGGTATAGACGTGTGATCAGGGAAGAGAAAAAGAAATGTAGTTGAGGAAGAGAGGATGAAGAAAAGACACTGACCTATTTTAGTCCAAAGACTAAACTCACTATTGACATGAGGCACATCATTCAACTACCATTTGCCACACTACACATGTATTGTCTGTTGGATTCCTTCAAGATGCTTGCCCCTGCAATGCTTACAGTAGAGGTACCCCGACCCCAATGTAGGAGATCTATGAAGGCACCCATTGAATTTTCACCTTGAAGCAAAGATTATCCATGCTCGTACTTTATTGAATAGTTACCGTTATGGAAATGCATGGAGAATACCTTACGGTGAATTCCTATGGCTTTGGTTCATGATAGATGTCGTAACTGAAAGGAGTTTTTTATTTTTATTTTTTTAGACAGTGTAATTGGAAGGAGTTATATGAGACGTTAGAGAATTATGAGTGGGTGTAAATTTCAGGATGATATTAATTTTTCCAAAGTAATTAATATGGATTCATTTTTAGCATGACATAGCTTCAAAATGAGGTCTATGCTTTATATATTAGTGTAGATATATATGTTTCTTTTGGTTGATTTCATAATTTAGTTGTTCTGTTTGGTTGTTTGTACATTGAGAGGGATTAAATGATGAGTGGTGTAGATGATTTTAGTCTTCACCACTCTAATTTGGATTGTTTGAACATCAATTTTGTGACTTTGGTACAGATTGTTCAGTAAATTTGGTTTGGATGTCTTAGCTAAATAATGAATTTTTATTGTGTCATTAGAAATTGAATAAAATATTGCATTCATATTGTTCATAGTTTTGAATCAGAGATAAATTTTATTAGGTCATTAGAAATTGAATAAAATGTCGCCAAGTGGTCGTGGCTTTGAATAAATTAAAAGTTGATTGTCACACAACTCACAAAAGTCTAGCACACTATTATTTGAACTAATTGGTACATGAGGCATGGATTTGGTTGATTAGTTCTGTTGGGAACCGTTGTACTGCAAGGTTCAATTCCAATTTCTCCTTTACTTTGGCCATTGTTGTTATGATTATAATGGGGTGAATGGTTGCCGTTTTATACTTTGTGGGAACTTGAAAGAAACATGACCTATATGTCCTTTGTTTTTCTTGGGCTATTAGAACCTTTACTACATAAATTATGTTTTGAATTCAATTATTTGACATATCGTTTGGGTTATTCAGGTTTGACCGTGACTGGAAAAAAATTGAAGATTTTGTTGGTTCAAAGACAGTGATTCAGGTGCTTATATCATCATGTTGTGAAGTCTATACTGACTTTCTTATTTTTAAATTGAAGATGTCATTATATGAATTTGTTGATTAACCGATTAATGTAAAAATTGTTGGGATTTGATTGAGTATTAATGAAGCTCGTGACTCTCTTTGAAATGTTCTGGGGTTCTTTTTATCTGTTTCTTTTTTTTTCTGTTTTCTTTTAGGTAATTGATACACTCAATACATTGCACGTTTAGTTCGCATCATCCTTACGTTAATTTGATTATTTTTTCTTCGAATCTTTATCGACTTACATGGCATCTTCTATATTCATGGAACTAAGCTCCATTGACTATCTTTATCTTTACCCTGTATTTCTTATTCCTATGCATGAGCTTAACCAATATTGACAGCTTTCCATTCAAGCTAGACAGTCAGTGATTGCGGTTTCTCTATTATACTTCATCTATTGCCTCATGCCACCATTAGTGCATTTTCTTTGTTTATTTATTTGTGTTTGGTACTTTGCACTTGTTTACCTTTACAGACCTTACAGTATTATTTATTATGTCCTTAACAACTTTGAATAGGCTACACATGTAAGTGGTTTTATGTCATGCAATAAAACACCTCACATTAGTAATTTAGTTGTTTCTCTTTTACTATGGAGTTCACTCAGTGAATTTTAGTCTATGCTTGTGTGTTGCCTCTGGTACAGTTTAGGTGTTTCCTTGTCGTTCTGGATTTTTAATAGCTTATGTAGGTATTAGGCAACCAGTTATGGCCTGTTCCGACATAGGGTAAGACAATGGTACCTTAGCATGGTGCATGTTGTGGTAGCTTATTGTTGCATGGGTCTACTGGACAGTCTGGGCAATAAAGTAAATAGTTGCCACCATGCTGTGTTGTTCGGTTGAGGGTGGCTTTCGCATTCTAATTACAGTGTTATAGATAAGACACATTTAAGAGTAAATATCGGAGAAATGGGAAATGGTAAAAGTAATTGTAAATGTATGGAATGCAAGTGAGTGCAAGTGAGAAATATGCCCAATGCAAACTGATTTGCAATTACTTTCTCTAATCCCCATTTATCTGGTAGTTCCACCCCATTTAAACTTCTTCTGTCCATCAACTGATTAGTTCTTAAGTGGGAAGTTTTAGTCCAAGAATCAGCATGACCAAATGATTTGAAATTGCTTTTAAATCATTTGATTTTCAGAACTTATCAAGTCCCTAAAACTTAATTATCCTCGATGAGGAACTTCATTACTTTCTTTCTTTGTGGTTGGATGTTATTGTTCTTCTCCCTGTCTTTTTTTTTTTTTTTCTGTGTCATTGTTCTGTATAACCACTTATTCTTTTTGTTGCCTAACATCTGTTATTAGCTTTTGGATATTTCCAATTCCAACATCTAAAGAATGTTCATTTATGCAATTTATCAGTGCAGTCTCTTTATATATCTTGGCTAAATAATTCCATTTGCAGATCCGAAGTCGTGCCCAAAATACTTTTGAATGTCCAAAAAAATGATACTCTAGCACATGTGCCACCACCTTGACCTAAGCGCAAAGCTGCTCATCCTTACCCTCAAAAGGCACCAAAAAATGGTTTGGCCCGTGATGACGATGAAAGTACATGTGGCAGAGGATTTTATTTGAATTTTGGTCATTCTGACATGCTATTTCTTTTAAAAATTGGCAATTTTAGCACCATTACAAGCTTTCATGGCTTATCCTACTTCGTTGAATTCCCTTGCACCTGGATATTCTCCATGGGATGACACTTCCATGCTCATACACTCTCCCTCAGGTGGAATCATGCTATCCCAGGATGAATACAATCTTCATGGAGTCGAAGGCATGCATAAGTTTTTTTATTTGTGTTATTTCTCCCTTGTTCATAGATATATGTATATTTTTTATTTGAGAGAACTTTCTTGTACTTATTATGCCATACAATGTTACTGCTTCAGCCGATATTGGATCGAAGGGGGTAGCAAGGATTAGTAACAATGGCATTGATGGCATCAGAAGCTTGAGTAGAACAATATCAAGTTCTGAATTATCGAAGCAAGGGAAACCAAGTTCATTGTTTCATGGTAATCTTCTCAACTGTATTGATGATTGGTTTAAATTAGTCAATCTTGGTGAAGTTTTAGACTTGCAGCTCTATACTAAAGTAGCACAACTTGCTCTTTTCACAATGTTTTTCTATTTATATTATGCGCTTTAGATACTTGTTATCTAATTTGTATGTTAGTTCTCTTCTATCTTACTTGCCCTATTTGCATTGTTGTACTTGTAGTGCAACATATGTCATAGGGAACTTTTTTTTTTCAGTTCCTAATATTTGGCAATACTGGAAAATGTTACTCTGAAAGAATTTTCCATGGTGAAAACGTACTGGTTCTGGATTGTTTCTCTTTGGGTTATTGGGTTAGTTTGATCTGTGAGTTTTTATCAGTATGAGTCCACTTAATCGCCTAACCAAAATTTCAATAATGATGGTTGATAGAAACTATAAAAGTTGTGAAGCAATTATATTGCTCATTTATAAATCAATTATGAATTTCTTCTTCTTCCTCACCCTACTATGTTACATGGACTTGGGTGCAGGTGCATCCACTTTTTGAAAATATCCATTATTTTGGAGTATTAGCAAGCATGCCCATACCTGTTTGGTTTATGTTAACATGAGTACTGTTTGCCTGGCTGAAGTAGTACTCATTTATTCAACTACGTAAAACTCATGAATAAAATAACTCATTTGTTATTCCTCTCTAACACTTATGCTTTTCAACGGAGACCAACAGAGGCAATAGTGAAGAGATGCGATGCTGTAACGGTAGATGGAAGTGTTAGGAGACGGGGTAGGCCTAGATTAACGTTGACTAGCGTACGTTATAAATAGATATATGAATCTACTTAATTTGACTAATAATATGGCCTTTGATAGGGCCGCGTGGAGAAGAAGGATTCATGTAGCCGACCCCATTTGATGGGACTTAAGGCTTGGTTTGGTTTGGTTTGGTATACCTGATTTTGCTAAAGTCTATAGCTTCATGGGAATTGTCTTTGATCCAGACACACAAGGCCATGTGCAGAAGCTCAAGGAGATGGATCCTATCAACTTTGAAACTGTGAGTAAATTCAAATTTTGCCAGTCTCGATTGTCTATTTTTCAAGCAGATGATGCCTCTTAGTCATAGGATGTGTGTTAATACAATTTATTATCAAATTAGGAGTAATTAGTGATAGCATCTGTACATAAGTGGTTATTGTCTTAAAACAAGCCAATGTGGTTGAAAAAATGACATAACTAATAAATCATCTATAAGGATGGGGTATAAAATAGGACCTGATTGATGGTTTTGGATGAAATGGGAAGATTCATTCTGGAGTATTGTTGTTGTACCTCACGTTAAATGAGGTGAAATATTTTTTAAACTAGTAGCAATGCTGTGACATAGGTTTTTGGTCAGTAAAGAAAGAGCTTGAAGAAAATGGTGTTGCTAAAATGATTATTCCAGACCGAATTGAAGAAGAGAAACTATCATTAATGAGGAATGGTAGTTATCACTTGTAGCAGGTGGAGAAAAAATGTGTTGAGGCATCTAATATGTTTTGCATTTTACCAAGTGAAACAAAACCAATGGCTGCCCATACACGGTGTTGACTTAATTCAAGGTGAAGGTATTGTTAGGAGAAAAGGAAGGCTGACAATAATTTAGATTGGAGCTATGAAGCATGGACACCTCTTTCGAGAAATTGAACTAGAGAAATTGAACTCGACGTGGTTATGTATGGAACGATTGTCAATGGGCTCTGTAGAACGGGGAACGCTATCAGGGCTGTTAGTTTGCTAAGGATAATGGAAGAGGGAAGTTGTAAACCTAAAACCGTAGTGTATAGCACGATCCTTGACAGTCTTTGCAAGGATAGAATGGTGGATAATGCTCTCAAACTCTTTTCTACAATGGATGAAAAGGGTATTTTCCCTAATGTTGTCACTGATACTTCTTTGATTCATGGCCTACGTAATTTTGGTAGGTGGAAGGAGGCTACCGAAATGTTTACAGAAATGTTGGATAGTGGTATTGCTTTGGATGTTCATCCGTATAGTGTGTTGCTGGATGCATGTACCAAGGAAGGGAAGATTAAAGAGGCAAAGGCGGTACTTGAAGTCATGATACGAAGAAATGTGGATCCTAATGTAGTCACATAAAATGCTTTAATGGATGGATATTGTTTGCAAGGCCAAATGGATGAAGCAATCAGAGTTTTGAATACCATGGTGGAGAGGGGCCTTCACCCTAATGTTTTTAGCTATACCATTCTAATCAATGGATATTGCAAGAAAATGAAAATTGATGAGTCCGTGCATTTCTTTCGAGAATTGCCTCGAAGGGGGTTGAAACCCGACAATGGAACTTTCAGTGCTATGTTACGGGGTTTGTTTCAAACAGGTAGATGTGGGGCTGCTCAAGAACTTTTTAATGATATGCAAGCTGCAGGCATAATTTCAAATTCTCAAATTTATGCTATCATGTTGGATGGGCTGTGCAGAAAGAAGAATATTTCCAAAGCATTGTCATTATTCCACATGATGGAAAGGAATGGTTTAGATCTTAATATTGTTATGCACAATATTCTCATTGATGCATTTTGCAAGGATAAAAAGCTTGATAATGCAAGGGCTTTTTTCAGTAACCTTTCTTCCAGGGGATTACAACCTGATGTTAAGACATACACTACGATGATACAAGGTCTTTGTGAAGAAGGCCTACTGAATGATGCCAAAGAGTTGTTTGTTGAAATGGAACAGAATGGTTGTTTGCCAAATGATGTCACTTACAACACTATTATCCAAGGATTTATTGGACAACACAAGTGCTATGAGGCATTAATACTCGTTGAGGATATGGTTCAAAGGGGTTTTTCAGCAGATGCATCCACTTTTCCCTTAATTGTAGATATACTCTCAACTAAAGGACAAAATCCTACTCTCTAAGAAGTGATAAAGAAGTTCATGCCCAAAGATAGTCGTGGAATGCAAGATATTGAGTAAATTTCTTAACTTTTGTGCATTATGCCAAATGTTAGGTGTGTACCCAATCTTTCTCTTCCCAAACACACATTAATATGCACTATTTGGGCCTTTTTTTTTTTCTTTTTTTTTTTGGGGGGGGGGTCCCTTAAGCTGTGAAGGTAAAACTACATTATACTGAAATGTGTAGCCTTTTATGCTCATAAAATGCCTGTTATTTGGTGAAGCTCTTTTAAATATATGTATGGATGTTGCATCTTACCTATACCAGTATGTACTACACTAATGACAAATGCAGTATATTGACTGGTACGATATTAATGACATTGGTTATGTTTTATTATGCCTCTTCTCTTACACTAGGATGAAATTATTGGTAAAAATTAATTTGTTTGGGACTGATCTATATTAGCAAGAAGATTGATCGTGGAATTGTCCCTTGTGTAATTTCTACAGTGCTACATTAGTTGCTCTTTGCGTTAAATAGAAGAAATAGCCATTGTCTTGTTTCAGTAAATGACTCAAAGATACATAAAGCCTGCCTTCTACTAGGTTTTGAATTCTTTTTGCACTTGCAAATCAGAAAAACCAACTTGAGAAGAATTTGACCTAAATTACTTTAGGTCTATAACATGGATACATTTTTGGTAGTCACCATTTTCAAAGTTATATCTTTAATTCTTTTCATACATCACTCTTTTTTAATGGAATGCGGATTAAGATGGATTAAAATAATTAGTGAACCCTTTTTGCAAGTGTATTTTTAAAATGATTTGTAGCTTGCTTGGTTAATTAACCCATATTTTGATGTTACCAATAAAGGACTCTTTGGAAGGAAAGATTGGTTTGCAACTAAGGGGTTTTAGTAATGTTATATGGTACTATGATAAGATTCGGTTATATATAGCTTGAATTTATTAAGCTAAGTACAAATTTGGTATTTTACCTCTTGTTTTTCACAAAAGCTGTAAGGAGCTATACAATTTTGATTATGAGCTTTAATTCATTAAAATGAAGCAAATGCAATTTATGGGAAGAAGATAAAGTACAGGCTGACCCTATTGATCAACCAAAGACAAGCTCTAAAAATCACTTCTTCCACTTTATTCTTCAAGAGATAATTGTAATGTCCTTAAAATATCCTACATTATATGTTGCACTAGAGAAAGAGGATAAGTTCAGGTATTTGTTTTCTTTCTGTGGTCTTGTAGCATGACAAATAATATTTACTACTTGTACAGAACATAACAAAATATATATATATATATATATAAAGTAATGACATTTTGATTGTAGACATACTAGAGTCATATCTAATAATAAAACCACCTCTTTTTTTTTTTGAAATTTTTTATTTTTATTTTTATTTTCTTCCCTGTAGAGATTGTAACCAAGTTCTAGTCTATAATATTTGCTTAAACTGATGTAGATTCCTAATGAATTTGTTATTGAAGTGAGACCTTGGCATGTTAAGCCAACTCTACAGCCAAGTGTGCACTCCAGAAAACTAACTTTAATATGTTTTAATTGGAATGATGCACAAAACTACTTGTCAACAGGAAAACTAACTTTAATATGTTTTATTGATACATACCATACTAATACAAAAAAGGTAAACTAACTGGTGGTGTATAATATTAACCACATTGGTTGGGTTTTATTATACCTTTTCTCTTATACTAGGATGAACTTAATAAATTGGTAAAAATTAAGGGGGATTGACCAATAAATCTTGTGATCTTGTTATCCATGTAGTCCTAAATGTTTTCTTATAGATTGTGTAGTCCTTTTACCTAATTATGGACTGTTTTGCCATTGGTTGTTTTTTTTTAGACGCATTGAGTGTTCATTTATAGGAATACGGGTGTGTGTGTTTCACGTTAATTCAAAAAGTACACTAGTATGATTTTTGTTTTTGTGTGACATGCCCAAAATGTGGGATGCAGAAACGTCATTAACAAGTGCCGTCATAGCGTGACCCACCCAACCAACCCGGATTGACGACCCCAATTGTGAACAAGAATAATGATTGAACCCGTGGGTTTGTGGGTTGTCACGCACAACCTCGAAACAGGGGATTCATATTGGGTGGTACATCCCCAAATTGGAAACAAATTCCGTTTGAGGAAGTCGACAAAAACCATAGATGTGTTCGACTATCATATGTGGTGTTTGAAATTTGAAAAATACCACGATTGCATCCCACGTTTGTGATTCAAAAAAAAACCGTGATTGGATCCCACGTTACAAGCAGCATTCCATGAGTTGTGTTTAAACAAATTTGTGATTCAAAACATGACGATTGTGTTTAACTCAACCCAAAAACCAACAGTCAAAAAGTGTTTTTGCTTAAATAGACTGAGTGGAATTTGTATGCTTGGCATAACTAGCCATACAAAAATTCTTCAGAAGAGCTCTTTTGAATCTTAACAAGATGCCACGAGAGAGATGAGTTCTCAGTCACAACAAAAACCATCGAGCCCATGTCCTCATGCAGTGTGCATACCATGCCCAACACAAGGCCACATCAACCCAATGCTGAAACTAGCAAAGCTCCTATACCATAAGGGCTTCCACACCACCTTCGTCAACACCAAATTCAATCACCGCCCCCTCCTCAAATCTCAGGGCCACCACTCCCTCTCCGATACCTCCTCCTTCCGTTTTGAAACCATTCCCGACGGCCTCCATTTTGCACAACTTCTTAGATCCCTTCAAAGTCTTACTCGCCAAACTCAACCCTCCGAAAACTTGCGTGCGTAGTTTCAGATGTTGTAATGGGGTTCACTTTGAAAGAAGCTCAAGAACTGGGCAGCATCCCTGATGTTTTTTCAACACTTCCAGTGCTAGTGGCCTCATGGCCTATATGCAACATCCCAAACTCATGGAAAAGGGTCTTACTCCACTCCAACTACTATTTATTTCTTTGAAATTTGGAAAATACTGTGATTGCATCCCATGTTGCAAGCAACATTCGACACCCAGACCTTACATTAGTCGCATGCGTTCGCCACTCCGAACGATGTAACAACTCAATGTAAATGTATATGCCATAAGCAACGGTTGTTCAATGTTCATGAGAGTGGTAATGCATTCCATACTTGAGCGCTGTCGGGAGCCTTCACGTTGGCTGGAACAACTCTCGTCCTCCACACACAATAGACTGAACCACACAACCCTACCCCCTCACTGCAAAATCTTTGTGTACTGATTCTCCTCCGTCCCAAAAATGTGGGATTACTGATTCAAAATATAATCAAAACATCCCAACAAACGTGCGAGGATATTTTTGGCAAACAAACACCATCAACATTTAAAAAAGGACCTATTGGTAACAAATCCCACATATGGACGACTTTAGAATCAAATAGTAATTACGTGGGACCAAATGGATCACATGTTCCTATAGTGGGACTTTCTAATAAATTTCCCAAAAATTAAATGGTTAGAGAATGATCATCATGTTTAGATGAAAAACCAAAGCTAAAATATTAACCACCAGAATGCTCATGGAATTATTCCTTGTGTAAATCCTCGAGTGTTGTAATATTAGTTGCTCTTTGCAAGAAATAGAAGACAGAGCCATTGCCTTGTTTCAGTAAATGACTCGAAGAGGCATAAAGCCTAGCTTTTGCCACCTTTAACACGTGGCCATTTGAAAGGCTTATATGCATTTCTTCTCAATGCTCATGATCACTATATTTAGGAATAAGATATTTAGGATTTTTTAGGACAGCGTCAAATCCTATGAATCTAAAAGGGAGAGGCTTAAGCCCTTATATACACATAGGCTTTTGCTTCTCTTTCATTTATTCGAGACTTGTTGGTAACTCTCTTAGCAAAATGCTACTCACATGTTTTGGATTCTTATGGGCTCGTTGCTACCTCTCTTAGCAGAATTGTAATTCACATGTTGCAGATTCTTGTAGATTCTTGTGCAGGGGACTGAAGTTTTGTATTAGTAGGCATTTCCTTGGGAATTTGAGACAAATGACCACCAGTAACCTCTGTAGACATTGCTTTAGTAGTTCAATGGGCATCAAATAGTTCTCCAGGCCAAATTCATTGGCCCTTAAATGTCTCTGGAATATTAGCATGATGTGTTAGAGGAGACACAATTGCTGTACTAGTAAGTTGGATTGGTTACAATAATGGTTATTAAGCTCTTTCTCTCATTTGAATTTCAAATTTCAAACACACTTTCTCCCAGTCTCACTCTTTGCTTCTCTCACACACTTCTTCCTTCATTCTCTTTTATGGTTCAATAATCAAAAGGTTTTGGATTAGACTCAGTTGGTTCATCGCTTTCAAACCCTCCAATCTCTTGCCCATTTCACTCTCTCTAATTGCTTTCAACAGCCAACCACGTGTCAACAACCACTCGAATCCGTTGATTTGAAGCCCCAAATTTTCAATCTACCACTGCTAATCAACCACCACCAATCTCATCACACCCAAGACCCAT
Source organism: Camellia sinensis (assembly GCF_055761805.1). NCBI lineage: Eukaryota > Viridiplantae > Streptophyta > Magnoliopsida > Ericales > Theaceae > Camellia > Camellia sinensis. The sequence continues at coordinate 61,848,212 of NC_138970.1, forward strand.
CATTTTTCTTACCAGAGCGCCACCTTGCTCCACCATAGATTTCTTACAATTTTGTAGAATCCCTTGGTTCTTTAGTTCGAATAATGGTGAAGCTGGGTCAAGATAGAGGTCGCAAATCGAAGTCGAAGTTTGAATTCAAGGTCATAGTTACGGATTTCTTCTGAATTAGTTTCTGATATTTAATTTTTGTTTCTTCCTGCAGGTCAATAATTTTTGGTTTTTGCTATCATTGTTTGTACTTTGCAAGTATAAAAACCCATCATTGTTTGATTCTTTTAGCTTAAGTCATAGAGGAGCAACATCCATAGAGTAAGCACACCTATTTTTCATGCTATTTATTGATTCTTTTGCTCATTCTCCCTTGTTTTTGCTTCCATTTACCTAGCTATTTTTAGTGGGTCCATGAGAATATCGTTGGCATATTTGTGTTAGATAGTGGATAATGACATATGTAGGGTTATTATTTTGGTTACTAATTCTTTATTATTTGGTTATTGTTCAATTAAGGAATTTTACTCTTTCCTCTCTCTCTCTCTCTCTCTCTCTCTCTCTCGCAAAGTTATTGTTCATGGTACTTGAGGTCTACAACTAGATAGTGTTGATGGTACTTGTAGTTTTTTCTAGAGCTATTGTGTCCATTGATGGCATTGATTGCTTTTTAGGTATTCGAAGTGCTTTCAGTCTTAATTATATTTTTTTGTGAGTTTTGGGATAATTCTATTAGATTGAGAATTTTGGGTATACTATCAGATTGCAAAGTATCTCTCTCCATGTTTGATCAACATAAATCCTATTTTAGTGTGTTTTTTGGGGTTTGCCATGTTGCTATCAGATTGCAAGTTTTGGGTCTGCAAATTATCTTCTTGCCTTTTCTATTAGATTGCTATAGATTGTACATCAATTTTTTTGCTAATTACCAATGACCCGTACTAACGGCAAATTTTTTTGGGTTGAAGTTGGATAAATACTTTATGATTAATCTTTTTCCTTTTCATTGTTATGAATGTTGTAGAGATCTCTTTGTTTTTAGTATGATTTTGCTTGTAAATTTATGCATTTAATTTTTCTTTTGTCTTTATGTATATGTGCCATATAGGTTTAAGGTTTATAATTTTTTGGCAGTTCTTTAAAGAAAACCAATTTTTTGTAATTATTTCTATACTATTTCTAACAATTGAAGTGAGTTAATTGTGAGAATATATATTGTAAATATTGTATATTAGGAATTAGGAAATTTTAGGCAATTCCCTTTGCTTTGTATTTCCTTTTTCTGTCATAGATTAGGGCTATATAACTGATGCACTCTTTGTAAACATACACAATTGAATATACAGAAAAGCTTTCAGGAATCTTACATGGTATCAAAGCTATCGTTCATTATGGCTTCTGATTAATCGAAGTTCCTTCTTCATTGAAAGTTTCATCTGGTATAGAATCTGCCTTCGTTGAAATCACAACCCCTCGAGCACTAGAATCGCGACCCATCCCACCTGGTTCAAAACTCCTCTAATTCATGATTGAATAACCCCCTCTGACTCGTCGAACTCAACTTTTGGCTCACGAGGTTGAGTTCTAGTTCTGGTTCTTATTATGGTTTTGGACTCGATCGAGTTCTCTGGTGGTTGACCAATCTGTGTTCATCATGACCCATCTGAGTTCGAGTCATGGCCTATCAACCGTAACCATCTGATTCACGAAAATCCTGGTTGTCTCCATCTGGTTTCATGAGGTCTACTCTGTCTCTCTCTTTCTCGCAATCTCTGTTTGATTCGCAACTATCTCGCAAAGGTCTCTCTCTCTCTAGAGGCCTCTCTTCCTTGATTTCGACTTTAGGTTCTTAGCTTCAGTCATTGATTCGACTTGGGTCTCTCTCATCTGGAGTTCTGTATTGCTTCGTGGTTGGTTTGATCACATTTGGTAGAATTTTGGTTTATTACAGTTTGGCTTTATTATAGTTTGGCCTATCCAATCTTTGTTTATCACACTTTGCTCCATCAGTTATCTTTTTTGTTTTGGTTTATTTCGATGTCAAATACCCATCAGCTTTAACCTTCTACAAAGTTCAAGAAAGGGCCATTGGCTTCAGATGAGTGTGCCTTATGCCATCAGAGAGGTCATTGGAAGTATCATTGTCCCAAGAAAGGATGTTTGTCTGCTTTGCCTGTGTCTGCCTCGTCTTCTCAGCAATTTCCGATCAAGTTCTGCGCTCCTCCTCTGAGTACTGTTCGGCCTCTTGCTGGTTCTACTACATCTACTCCAGCTTCTGATCCCGACTTGGCGTCCTTGACTGCTTAGATTAGTCAACTTCAGCATATATTGCCTACCTCTCAGCCATCTCCATCTGCCTCCGTCGTTTCCTCTTATCATTCAAGTTTGCTTGGGTCTTCTTCAGGTATCTCTTCGTCTGTCCGGCTTTTTGACTCTGGTGCCTCTCATCATATGGCTCCTCATCTCTCTTTACTTCAAAATTGTTTGGCTCCTCATCTCTCTTTACTTCAAAATTGTACTCTCACTCCCTTTCCTATTACTGTTAATACTGCTAATGGGTCTAGTATGTCAATTATATTCGTTGGGTCTGTCCTACCGTCTGCTATGTCTGCAGTCTTTATTCCATCTGTCTTATATGTTCCTCAGTTATCTGTCAGTTTATTATCTATTAGTCAACTTGATGCCTCGGATTTTGATGTTATCTTTTCTTCTTCTATCTGTTTTCTGCAGGATCGGATGTCCAAGCAACAGTTTGGGATTGGTCGTAGAGTTGGAGACCTCTATATGGTGGAGAGCTTGCATCTGTCAATAACTACCTCTCCGACTGCCTTTTTATAGCGATCCCGGGTTTACCCTTGTTGTACAGTGATCCGGACATGTGTCCGTGGATGTTGGTAGTTGTTTATTATCTTGTTTGCATCCTCTTTACTGGTATATTGAGTTATAGGATGTGTTGGGCAGGTTTGTTTCAGGTTGGTTGTGTTTGGGAGCCTAGTGTTGCTGCCCAGATTTTTGGACCTTCGCTCGAACGAGGAGTTGGTCGCTCGAGCGAGAGTTGAGTTCGTGTCTGGTGGGTCGAGCCAGAGTGGCTTCGCTCGAGTGAGCGATGGCGTCTGGTTCTGGACCTGAGAGTTGCATTTCTTGGCTCGAGCGAGCTTTTCTTGGCTCGAGCGGTCTGGTTGTTCTTCGCTCGAGCGAGAGGTCTGTCGCTCGAGCGTGCTTCTGGTTGCAGACCTGAGGGTTTGAGTTGTTGGCTCGAGCGAGCATTCTTTTGCTCGAGCGCACTTCTGAGTTTTTGGCTTGAGCGAGAGTTCCTTGGCTCGAGCGAGAGTTTCTGTGTCTGGTCGCTCGAGCGACCAAGTCTTCGCTCGAGCGAGCGTGTTTTATATCAGCGGACAGTAGCATTTTTGAACATCACTTTTTCACTTTCCTTTTGATCAAACCCTAGATCCGAGACCCTCTCTCTTTAAACTTACACTCTCTCTATGAATTGATCTCCCTAGAGTGTGAATCTAGCCTAGGGCCTTTGTTAAAAAGATAGAGGGCGATGAGAGCTTTGTTTTAATCTGAAAAAGTTTGGATTTGGAGCACGTTGATCTTCGAGCCTTCATCTTCTTTTTGGCTCAAACTTCGAGGTAGGGATATCCTACTCCTCTCTATGGATTGTGTCTTTAAACTTTGGTATTTTGAGATGTTGGGGTTGGTTTGGTAATTTTGTGAAAGTTTGGGGCTTTTGTGCAATTTTACAAAAGTTGGGGTTTTATTCATAATAAACCTAGATGCATGTTTGGCATAGAGAAATGGAATAAATGTTAAATCATTGATGAAAATGGGACCTAAGGGTTGAAATGGTAATTATGGATAATGACCTAATTACATTGTTTGATTAATTGGGATAATTAATTGTGAGAAATAAGGAATTGAATGTTGATTGAATATCCATTGTGCATTTATTTTCTGTTTAGAGATAACTGCCTTGGGCTATCGGTGGAGGATAGTCGTGATTGTTGTAGACAATGCATGATGATTAGGCAAACGGAAACTAATCAATGGAATGTGTCATGGAATTTGACGGTTGATAGAATACATTAACTGTATGTATCGAGTGATTGTATATAGAACCAATGTGTTTGTATACGTTATGTGTAGAGGAGGAGATGGGGGATGTACTCCGCGGTTTAGGGGAAGATAGGGGATGTACCTCTAAACCGGATAGTGTTGGGAGAAGATAGGGGATGAACTCCGTAGATACAGCTCATATGCTTATCTGTGAATGTGGATATTGTTGTTATACATATCTGTTGAGAATGTGGATATAGCTAATATGCTTATCTGTGAATGTGGATATTGTTATTATACATATCTGTTGAGAATGTGGATATAGCTTATATGCTTATCTGTTGAAAAAGGGAAAATGAAAAGTAACTTGGACTCATAAGTCGTATGACATAAATATGTGATTTATGTGAATGTTTCAGTGTTGGCCATCTATCAATTGCTAATCTTTTAGTCATTGTTCATGGTTGGTTTAGTATATTTCTACTGGGCTGTGGCTCACCCTATATGGGAATAACATTTTCAGGTACAGGTAGCATGCCACCTCCAAGGACATAGCTTGGGAGGCTAGAGGCGGGCACACTTTTGTTGTTTTACTTTTGATGTATTACATGTAAACTCAAGCCAAGGGCTTAACGTGTATGAGTTAGTACTCTTTTGTTGTAACCAAGTGTTAACTTGGAAAGCTGTACGCCCGTAGGGCATTTTGCTTTTGTTGTTAATATGTAATACTTATGTAATAGAACTCTGATAAATGGAAGAATGTGGAACTTTTACATCTCAATGCATGTCTTATTTAATGGGTTTAATGTTATTATTTTGAGGGCGTTACACTTTTCTTCCTTTCAGTTAGATTCTCTATCCAGTCCTTTCTATTTGTGGCATTCCCGATCATTTGTCTGCTAATCGCTTACGGTCTTTAGCTCAGTCAGGTATATTGGGTAAAGTTTCTCCTAGTCAACTTACCGAGTGTCGTGGGTGTAAACTTGCCAAAATAACAGCCTTACCTTTCCGTAACAGTACTTCTATATCTGCTACACTGTTTTATTTAGTTCATATTGATGTCTGGGGCCCTTTTCCTTTTCTCACTAAGGGGGGTTCTACATACTATGTATCATTTGTTGATGATTGCACCCGTTACACTTGGGTTTATCTTATGACTCATAAGTCCGATTTCTATCCGATATACCGTACATTTCAGTCTATGATTACTACTCTATGATTATCCGATAGGACCAAACTTAGTGCCTGGTCTGTCCTCTATGTCTTTTTGGGTTACAGTCTTACTCAGAAAGGCTACCGCTATTATGATCCTATCTCTCGTCGCCTTTATGTCTCCCGTCATGTTGCCTTTCTCGAACGTTTGTCTAACTTTTAGCTTCCCCCTCTCACTGCTCCAGTTTCCAAAGAGGATTTGGTTCACATTGACCCTTTTCCTTTTGAGGTCCCATCTGATGAGTACATCTCCACTGTTCCTCTTGAGCACATTCCTACTTCTCCGTCTGCATCACCTATGCCTTCTTCTCCTCCTTCAGCTTCTTCTTCCCCTCCGTTATTGGTCTATTCTTGTTGTCAGGCTCCCTCACCACTAGTTGTCTCTACTCCTGTTGATGCTCCTTCTGCTTCTGACGACTCTGATCTTGCTGCACACCAATATCCTACTCGTAGGTGTCGTCCTCCAAATAGGTTGGGTTGGTCTGATACATGTTTTTCTGCTTCCTATCGTACTTTTTTGTTTGTTATTCATTCTTTTTCAGAACCACAGTCTTATACAGAGGCCTGTCAGGATCCTAATTGGGTTCAAGCTATGGGGGATGAGTTGTTTGCCTTACGAAAGACTAACACTTAAGAGTTAGTTCCTTTGCCTGCTGTCAAGAATCTGGTTTGTTGCAAATGGGTGTATAAAGTCAAGACTCATTCTGATGGTTTTCTCGAGCGCTACAAAGCTCGTTTGGTTGCCAAGGGTTTCTCACAAGAGTATGGTATTGATTATGAGGAGACCTTTGCCCCTATTGCCAAGATGACTACTGTCCGTACCTTGATTTCTGTTGCTACTATTCGACATTGGCCTTTCTATCAGATGGACGTTAAGAATGCTTTTCTTAACGGTTATCTCATTGAGAAGGTCTACATGCGTTCTCCCCCTGGTCTTCTCCACTCCTCTGGGCAGGTTTGTCGTCTTTGGCGTGCTTTGTATGGTTTGAAACAGTCTCCTCGTGCTTGGTATGATCACTTTCAGACTGCCGTTACCGAGCTTGGGTTTCATCCTTCTGCTTCCGACTCTGCTTCATTTCTGAGATATACCTCGGCTAGTTTTGTTGCTCTCCTACTCTATATGGATGATATGATCATCATTGGCTCTGACTCTGACTGTTCTGCTATCTCTGAGGTCAAGCAACATCTCTTCCGCACCTTCGAAATGAAAGATCTGGGTCCATTGTGGTATTTTCTTGGTATTGAGGTTGCCTCTTCTCCAAAGGGCTATTTTCTGTCTCAGGGCAAGTATGCTAATGAGGTTATTCACCGTGCCGGTCTTACTGATACTAAGGTTTCTGATACACCTATTGAGCTTAATGTGAAGCTCAACTCTACTGATGGTGTCCTTCTGAATGATCCCACGGTTTATCGCGAGCTGGTGGGTTGTTTAGTTTATTTGACTATCACTCGCCCTAATCTTACTTATGATGTTCATGTTGTTAGTCAGTTCGTTTCTGCTCCTTGCTCTACCCAGTGGGCTGCTTTGGTTCGCATTCTTCGTTATCTCCGGGGTACCATCTTTCAGGGCTTGCTGTTGTCATCTACTTCCTCTTTAGACTTGGTGGCCTATGCTGATTCTGATTAGGTTGGTGATGTTATTGATCGCAAGTCCACCTCTGGTTTCTGTAGATTTCTTGGTGATTCCTTGATCTCTTGGAAAAGCAAGAAACAAACTGTTGCGGAAGCTGAGTACCGTGCTATGGCTTATGCTACTGCTGAGCTTGTTTGGCTTCGTTGTCTTTTCTTTGATTTGGGTGTCCCTCAGTCTTCTCCGACCTCCCTTTATTATGGCAACTGCAATGTTATTCAGATTGCCCATAATACTATCTTCCATGAACGGACGAAACACATTGAGATTGATTGTCACTTTGTACGACAGCATTTGCAGTCTCGCTCTATCTCACTTCCTTTTGTCTCCTCGGCTTTTCAACTTGCGCACTTCTTCACCAAGACTCACACTACCGCTCGGTTTCAGTTTCTTCTTAGCAAACTCTCAGTGTTTTCTTCTAAAACACCTTGAGTTTGAGTGGGGGTGTGAGAATATATATTATAAATATGGTATATTAGGAATTAAGCAATTTTAGGCAATTCCCTTTTCTTGTATTTCCTTTTTCTGTCATAGATTAGGGCTATATAACTGATGCACCCTTTGTAAACATACACAATTGAATATACAGAAAAGCTTTCAGGAATCTTATATTAATATGCCTTCATTGTTCTGAATAGAGATTCCTTAATTTTTGGTAAACTGCAGTGGAAACAATGTTACAATTTGATGCTTTGCTATAGCTTACTATAGGAACCATTACCATTCAATAGCTAGGATTTAACTCACTGGGTTCAATCATGATGGAAAAAGGTCGTAATGATCAACAACACTCAATTGAATAGGTCATAACTTATGAAAACAGTAAGAAGCTTCCTAAAGTACTCTCAAATAAAAATCCTTTTTGTATTATTTCATTAGTTTCAAATTAGGGAGAAGCTACGTAAAAATGTGCATATGGTATGTCTTTCATAACGCACTATTACAAATTTTGCAACATAATAAAATGACGTGGCTTTTCTTACCACAAAAGTATATCTTTCACTTTAGGGTGCACACTATAAATTCAATATGTGTAACTTTTACCACAAATTAACATAGCATAACTTTAAAAAAAAAAAAAAAAAAAAAAAAAATCCTAACTTTCTTACATTGTGCCTTTTTTAGTAGTACACTTTATAGAATTTCCCTTCAAGTTATTATTATTAATTTTTTTGAAAATGATTGTTTAAAAGATCAAATGGTTGATTAAGATGAAAAAGTACTTCCAAAGGAAGAGAGTGGTAAGACTTCCAAAGGGTTTTTTTCACTGGTTGCTATTGTTTGTTTGATGATTAATTTGTTTTAGGTAGAACATTGCAAGGTATCTTGCCTTTCCATCTTGCAGCAGTGGCAAATGTGTATTGATTATATTTTTCATAATTTTTTTAGTTTGAAATTTGAAAAAAAAAAATTGGATTTTAGATTTTTATTTTTATCTTTATATTTCAAGGTAGAGATGTTCAGCGGATATTCCGATCCGCCTAAACCGACCGAACTAAATCGATCCCGCATTTTGGACGTATGCATGATGACGAGCGGACGATTGCGGATTGATTTTTTCCAATCTGCCTAGTTTTGGACGGATGGTAGATTTGAGGTTCCTTTGGCCGTAACCGAACTGCCAAACCGCGAGCACCCCTCGTAATTTATAAGACTTTGTGTTTTCAATTAAAAAAGAGTTTAGATATTCTGTTGTGTTTTCAATTTGAAAATCTTTTTATTAAATGGCACGTGTTGATATTTGATATTTTTGTGTGGAAAATATAAGGCTTAATTTTGTCATTTTTAAAAAAAATCAAATTAAATAGTTTTCGAATCAAAAACAGTAATGAAAAGGGCTTTCTTATATGTTTTTATTATTGGTATTTGACAATTTACTTGATAATCTTTTGATTATGTTAAGTTGGATTGTTATCCAAAAAAAAATGTCGATAAATTATTTGTATTATGTTCAAAATTTGTAAAAGTTTAAACCGCCAAACCGAATATTATCCATCCGTTAATCCACTCAATCCGCATCCGCCAATCCAGTGGATGGATGCGGATTGATTTTTTTCCAATCCGCCAATCTGGTGGACGGATGGCGGATTGGAGGTTCTCTGGCCGCAACCAAACCACGAACACCCCTATTTCGAGGTGTGATTCGCTTATTTTGAAGATGCTTCAATCCGCAGAGTATGAGCATCTACGTTGATGATGATGATGATGATGAATTGTGAATCTGTTAAGGTCGTCTATATTAGGATGATTAGCTCTGTGTATCCATGAAAGCACCGTGTCTTTTATTCATGTTGTTGTGATTTAGCACCAAAGCTAGTGTCAATTGTAGTTTTTCTTCTTCTTTTTTTTAATTTGGATTCCGATAATAATTGTTCTACAAAAACTATTTTTCTTTTGGAATTCCCTTGCTTTTACTTTCATGCCTGATAACCTGTAATTTTTTATTCTATTCCGAGGTTGATTCAAGAATGTTCTTTTTTTTTTGTTGTTGTTTTGGATTATATTGGTTTGATTCATTCGATCAAGTTCATATCTTGCTATTATATTGACAAAAATAATTACAAATTAGTGATAAACTTTATAAATATTAATAATTAAAATCATAAAATTTTTCACCTGTGTAATTATTTTTTTTAAATTACACTGGGGTGTAATTGCCCCTTTTTTAAAAGAGGTTTAACAACCTTCAAAATGTTTACATCGCAGCTTATTTTAGTCCCAAGATGGTTCTTGAATAAAATTCTTATCAACTGGAATGGTTTTTGAAGCATTTTTATTTATTTTAATCTTTTAACAATTAAAGTATTAGCGTGATTTTAACAATTAAAACATTAGTATGATTCATGACTGCAAAGAATTTAATACTTCACAATATTAGTATTTTTGTTAAACTTTTGTTTGATGGTACATGTAGGTTAAGCTATGTCAAGTTTATATTGTTATGTTTCTAATTGTGCCGAAAGCTCCTCGTGTTTGAATAATTGAATGCAACATTGTGGTGTTTTCTTAATTTTAACATTGATACATGCTTAGAAATGTAGTAATAGGTGTAATATCAATTTAGCCATAGACTACTAGATTTATTATGTTCATCAAAAACAAATAATTTAAATTTAGTGAGATGTCAAATTCATTCCTACACAAGGTTGTTAAGATCGTGATCCGGATTGTAGGATCGTACGATCCTATGACCCAATATACAGCATTCGATCCGACTTGCACTTTGGATCGACTCCAGATCAGGATCGTGGTGGGATCGTAATAGAGTTGTTGGGATCAGTGGGATCGTTTCCGGATCGTGACTCTGTGCGATCCAGATTTGAAGTTATTTTCACAACTTAAAAGCAAAATCGGGAGTACACAGATAGCGACGCAGAGAAGCAAAGCAAGCAGAGAAGCATACCTTGCGATTAGGGCAAATTTCAACAGCAAATTTCTGAATTTGAAGCCACAATCCACCAGGTATGCTTCTTCCTTCTTCTTCGAATCCTCTCTTCCTCTCTCTTCGTTGCTTTCTTTGTTGTTTCTTCCTCTCTCTTCACTACTCTTTTCGTTGTTCTTCTGCAGCCGTTCTCTTCGAATCTTCTCTTCCTCACTTTCTTCGTTGCTCAGTTCTTTTTCTTTCCCTTCACTGAGCTGCTTCGCTTCTTTTTGAGCTGCTCTCATTTTGTGGTTGGAATCAAACTTTTTTTTTTTTCTATAAAATATATATTGGTGTATATTATATATATTTATTTTATTTTATTTTTTTGGTTCTCATTTTGTTCTCTTTATATATATGTTTATGTTTTTTGTTCTCTTTTTTTTCTGTGTCTTTTTTTTTTGTTCTCATTTTGTTCTCTTTTTTCTGTAAAAATAACAAACTTTTTGCTATTTTTTGTTCTCTTTTTTTTTTTTTTTTGTTCTCATTTTGTTCTCTATATATTAATTGTTTTCATTTTTTTTCTGTAAAATATATATCTTGTTCTCTTTAAAATATATTTCTGTAAAATATATATGATGATGAGGATGATGATGCCGCAATGATTAATGTTGATTGTGACAATAATGATGATAATTTCGGTGACCATGATGACTTTATTTAGTCTTTTATTTGTTCTTCCTTTATTTAGTTTGGCTTGTTTTCATTAAGAAACAATGACGATTATAGCGATCCCGGGTTTACCCTTGTGGTACAGTGATCCGGACATGTGTCCGTGGATGTTGGTAGTTGTTTATTATCTTGTTTGCATCCTTTCTTACTTTGTATTTGAGTTATAGGATGTGTTGAGCGGGTTTGTTACAGGTTGGTTGAGTTTAGAAACCAAAACTAGTTGCCCAGATTTTTGGCCTGTACGCTCGAGCGGAGGTTTTGGCGCTCGAGCGTAGATTACACCCATTCAGTATTTTCCTGTGCAGCGTTGTACGCTCGAGCGTGGTATTGGCCGCTCGAGCGGGGTTGTCTGAGTGCCGCTCGAGCGTAGGGTTCGGAGCTCGAGCGAAGGCCTGGTTCTGCAAAAGTGCTGGGCGAGTGCATTCTGCGCTCGAGCGGGAGGTTGGCCGCTCGAGCGGAAGTCTGTGAGTGGCCGCTCGAGCGGGGTGTTTTACGCTCGAGCGGAGACCTGGGTTAAAGTCCCGAATTTGTGACTCTTTAAATCACTTTTTCACTTTCTCTTCTCTCTCTTACTTTTCCAAAATCACCATTGTTGAGCCTCTCACTCTAGACTCTACCTTCTCTCTAGGTTTTGATTTAGTAGGAGTGATTTACTCACCTTTGGCCTTTACAAAAAAGTTGTTGATCGTCGAGGGCTTCATTTTAATCTGAAAATCTTGGGTTTTGGAGCACGTTGGGTTTTGTCGTCTTCTCCTTTGGGACTCCGAATTTGAGGTAGGGATAACCTACTCCTCTCTATGGGTTTTGTCTTTAAATTTTGGTATTTTGAGATGTTGGGCTTGGTTTGGTAATTTTGTGAAAGGTTGGGGCTTTTGTGCAAATTATACAAAAGTTGGGGTTTTCTTCATAATAAACCTAGATGCATGTTTAGCATAAAAAAATGGAATGATTGCTGAATCATTGAAGAAAATGGGACCTAAGGGTTGAAATGGTAATTATGGAAAATGGCCTAATTACATTGTTTAATTAATTGGGATAATTAATTGGTGAGAAATGAAATGTTGATTGAATATCCATTTGTGCATTTATTTTCTGTTTAGAAATAACTGCTTGGGCTATCGGTGGAGGATAGTCGTGATTGTTGTAGACAATGTATGTTGATTAGGCAAACTGAAACTAATCAATGAAATGTGTCATGGAACTTGACGGTTAATTGAATACATTAATTGTATGTATTGTGTGATTGTATATAGAACCAATGTGTTTATATATGTTGTGTGTAGAGGAGGAGATAGGAGATGAACTCCGCGGTTTAGGGGAAGATAGGGGATGGACCTCTAAACCGGATAGGTATTTGGAGGAGATAGGGGATGTACTCCGTAGACAGAGCTCATATGCTTGTCTAGAGAAGTGAAGATAGAGCTCATATGCTTATCTTTGTGAAGTGTGGGTACAGCTTGTATGCTTATCTGTGGATATTGTTGATATACATATCTGTTGTAGAATGTGGATACAGCTTGTATGCTTATCTGTGGATACTGTTGATATACATATCTGTTGAGATTGTGGATATAGCTTTTATGCTTATCTGAATGTGAGATATAGTTTTTATACATATCTGTGGAAATGATGATAGAGCTAGCATGCTTATCTGTTGAAAAAGGGAAAATGAAAAGTAAATGGGACTTGTAAGTCGTTGACATAAATATGTAATTTATGTGATTGTATCAGTGTTGACCAACTATCAATTGCTAATGTTTTAGTCATTGTCCATGGTTGGTTTAGTGTATTTCTACTGGGCTGTGGCTCACCCTATATGGGAACATCATTTTCAGGTGCAGGAAGCATGCCACCTCCAAGGACATAGCTGGGAGGCTAGTGGCGGGCATAGTTTTGTCGTTTTACTTTTGATGTATTACATGTAATTTCAAGCCAAGGGCTTAATGTGTAAACGAGTTAGACCTCTTTGTTGTAACCAAGTGTTAACTTGGAAAGCTGTAAGCCCGTAGGGCATTTTGTTATGAGATTAACATGTAATACTTATGTAATGGAATTCTAATGGATGATAGAAGGTGGTTAGTTTATCTATCAACGCTTGTCTTATTTGTTGGGTTTAATGTTATTATTTTGAGGGCGTTACATCTTGGTATCAGAGCGTACCGGGTTCGAATACTTTGGGTACGTGGGAAGTGATTAGTATCACAATGGGTTTGTCTCGCTTGATAGAGACTTAGATGTAGTATCACATGCTATGTGCTTACTTGATAACATGCTTATGTGACTATGTGGGTATGGGATTTAATTTCTGGGATGTTGATTGGATCCTTGAGTTTCTGGAAGTCTTGTTGGAAAAGCACTTGATCAATGCTGTTTCTAACCGGAACTCTAGTAACGTCTTGGGACTATCATTATCCGGAAATGAAATTCGTAGGTGCTTATGTGTTTATGTGCTTATGTGGAGTGAATTACACTTGTCCATGCATTAGGACGTGAGTGTTTAGTTTCGGCACACCTATGAATGTGCTAACGTTCTGTGTTACCTTTATTAGGATGTCAGGACGAGGAAGAGGTGCTAGGCGTGGTAGACCTGCGAGGCAGGAAGTACCGTTACAGGGTGAGATTCCGGCAGTGCAGGAGGGAGTTGGTCAGGCCAATGTGGCTGAGCCAGTGGGTCAGCAGGCTATGGGTGCCTTGGCCAGAGAGTTAGCAGGAGCTTTGGGTATTCTTAGGGCTGAGAATCAGGCAGCTGAGGCAGGGCCTTCCTTCTTGAAGAGGGAGTTCTTTCGGTGTAATCCGGACGAGTTTATTGGGGATCCTAAAGAGCCGCTTAAGGCAGATGAATGGCTCGAACAGACAACGAAGACGTTTGAGATGCTTGGCATCGAGGACGGAGCACTGAAAGTGACCTTGGCATCCTTCCAGCTGAAGGGAGATGCGGGTCAATGGTGGAAATACGAGAAGGCTCGTGTTGGTGGGACTTGGGAGGCATTTGTGAATGCTTTTCAGGAGAGGTTTTTGTCTGCAGTAGCTAGGGAGAAGCTGAGGGATCAGTTTAGCCGGCTTAATCAGCAGGGCTTGTCAGTGGCCGAGTTTGAGGCTACCTTTACCAGTCTGTCCAGGTTCGCACCTGAACTGGTGGCGTCTGAGGAACGCCGTTGCTATGAGTTTGAGCGGAAGTTGAGGCGGGGCCTCAAGTTGAGAGTTGGTGGGTCCTATATCCGAGAGTATAGACACCTGGTGGATGCTGCAGCTCATATGGAGCTTATGATGCAGGAAGAGGATGAGGGGCAGAGAGGCTCCAAGAGGAGCCAAGATAGTCAGAGTGATGGCAGGAGGCAGAGGGGTTCTAACCCTCAGCAGTCGCAGGGTGGTGTTACTAGATCGACCTTCCCAGTGCCGAGTGTAGGCTCAGGGAGAGGTGGTCAGGGGGAATTCACTTGTTACAAGTGTGGCCAGTTGGGTCACAAGGTTTCTGTTTGCCCGCAGAAGGGTGGAGGTCAGAAAGCTGTTTCTTCATCAGCTAGACCGCAGAGTCAGAGTTTGGGCAGGGGGCAGCTCTTGACTTGTTATCAGTGTGGACAACCTGGGCACATGAAGAGGTTTTGCCCACAGTTGTGTGTCACTTCGGGAGCGTCTGGTTCTAGGCAGACGCAGGGTTTTCAGCCAGCTCAGTCTGTGCAGGCCTCGAGGGCCAATCCGGGAGTTTCGTCATCCCAGTCTGTGCAGCAGTCTTTTGCTCCGAGAGGTGAGCAGGTAGACCAGGGGCCTACGGGGCGCGTGTATGCTGTTACCGCGCAGGATTTAGTACCAGCTCCATCAGTAGTGAGAGGTACTTTTCTGTTTTGCAACTCAGTTGCTAATGTGTTGATAGACACGGGTGCATCTCATTCTTTTGTATCTGCTGCATTTGCATCTGTTTTGGAATTGGAGTTAGCACAGTTAGCATCTCCTATTTGTGTGGTATCGCCTTTGGGTGGTGAGTTGATTCTGAAACAGGGTGTTAGAGGATGTGATATAGAGGTCGCCGACTATAGGCTTCCTTTTCCGTTTGTTGTCATGCCCATGAAGGGTTTTGATGTTATTTTGGGTATGGACTGGCTATCGTCATACCGGGCTGTTATTGATTGCTACCGCCAGAGGGTTACATTGTGTACCTTGAGCGGGGAGTGGTTCCATTTCTTGGGAGACCGGGTTGGTAGTGTTTTGCCACCGGGGTATGATTCGCGAGGGCGAAGTGAGCTTAGTGGGTTACTTGCTAGCTTTGAGAGTAGCGAGTGTGTTGAGACTCAGATTGTGTTACCGAGGGTGGTTTGTGAGTATTCGGATGTTTTTCCCGAAGAACTTGTTAGTTTGCCACCTCACCGAGAGATAGAGTTCTCTATTGATTTAGTGCCTGGTACGGCGCCGATTTCTATGGCACCTTACCGTTTTGCTCCAGCAGAGTTGGTTGAGTTGAAAGTTCAGCTCCAGGAATTGCTCGATAAGGGCTTTGTTCGCCCTAGTGTTTCACCGTGGGGAGCACCGGCACTCTTTGTTAAAAAGAAAGATGGTGCCTTGAGATTGTGTATTGACTATCGGAAGTTGAATCGGGCTACGGTTAAGAATAAGTACCCTATGCCCCGTATAGATGATTTGTTTGACCAGTTGAAGGGTTCCCGTTGTTTCTCTAAGATAGACTTGAGATCGGGTTACCACCAGTTGAGGGTCAAGGATGAGGATATTCCGAAAACGGCATTCCGTACGCGGTATGGCCATTATGAGTTTTTGGTGATGCCATTCGGACTTACCAATGCACCGGCAGTCTTTATGGACTTGATGAACCGGATTTTCCGGGAGTTCTTAGACCGATTTGTGGTTGTCTTCGTGGACGACATTCTTATCTATTCGCCTACTGAGGAGGAGCACGAGGCACACTTGAGAGTGGTGCTTGAGTTACTTAGAGCCCATAGGCTGTATGCCAAGTTTGGGAAGTGTGAGTTCTGGCTGGGGGAAGTCAAATTCTTAGGCCACGTGGTATCCGGGGAAGGGGTGTCTGTTGATACATCCAAGGTAGAGGCAGTGCAAGATTGGGCACAGCCTAAGAGTGTGTTTGAGATCCGCAGTTTTCTGGGATTAGCTGGGTATTACCGTCGGTTTGTGAAAGATTTCTCCAGGTTAGCGTCACCGTTGACTAGACTGACTCGGAAGGGAGTCAAGTTTGTGTGGAGTGAGACTTGTGAAAAGTCGTTCCAAGAGTTGAAAGTTAGATTGACCACCGCTCCGGTGTTGATTATTCCGGAGAGAGGGTTGGGTTATGCGGTTTATTGTGATGCTTCACGAGAGGGTTTGGGTTGTGTGTTGATGCAAGAGGGAAAAGTGGTAGCTTATGGCTCACGTCAGTTGAAAGTACACGAGAAGAATTACCCCACACACGACCTAGAGTTAGCGGCTGTGATCTTTGCCTTGAAAATCTGGAGGCACTACCTTTATGGTGAGAAGTTCGAGGTATTCTCGGACCACAAGAGTTTGAAGTATCTGTTTACACAGAAAGACTTGAATTTGAGGCAGAGGAGATGGATGGAGTTCATCGAGGATTATGATTTTGAGTTGCATTATCATCCGGGAAAGGCCAATGTTGTGGCCGATGCCCTTAGTAGGAAAACCATTAGTGATGTAGCTTGTATAGCCATCCGGGAATGGGAGATGTTGGGAGCACTTGGCGAGTTTGATTTGCTACTGGGCGAATCTGTCGAGGCTGCGGCCTTGTTTTCTGTTGTTGCGCAGCCTACACTTGTGATTAGAGTGTTAGAGGCACAGAGAGGTGACCTTGAGGTAGAATCCCTCCGAGAGAAGATCTCCAGTGGGAAAGTTGAGAAGGGTTTGACGGTGTATCCCGATCTGAGTGTGAGATACCGAGACCGTTTGTTTGTACCGGAGTCTTGCCGAGAGAAAGTACTCCGAGAGTTTCATCATTCGCGCCTTGCGGTGCATCCGGGAGGTACTAAGATGTATCAGGATTTGGGTCGCCAGTTTTGGTGGCGGGGTATGAAAAGAGATGTGGCTGTTTTTGTATCGAAGTGCCTTACTTGCCAGCAAGTGAAGGCCGAGCATCAGAGGCCAGCGGGTTTGTTGCAACCCTTGCCTATTGCCGAGTGGAAATGGGAGCATGTCACTATGGACTTCGTTGTAGGTCTTCCGAGGACTCAGCGGGGTAGTGATGCTATTTGGGTGGTTGTAGACCGGTTGACTAAATCGGCGCACTTTATTCCTATGCGCGTGAGAGATTCGGTAGATCATCTTGCCGACCTGTATATTCGGGACGTAGTGAGATTGCACGGGGTCCCAGTGACGATCGTCTCAGATAGAGATCCTCGTTTTACTGCTAGGTTGTGGCAGAGTTTGCAGAGTGCCTTGGGCACTAAGTTGACCTTTAGTACGGCTTATCATCCTCAGACTGACGGGCAGTCCGAGCGTACTATTCAGATCCTCGAGGATATGCTTCGGGGTTGTGTCCTGGATTTCAGTGGGACGTGGGAGAGGCACTTGCCATTGGTAGAGTTTGCCTACAACAACAGTTTTCAGTCTAGCATCGGTATGGCACCGTTTGAGGCCTTGTATGGCCGACCGTGTAGGTCTCCAGTTTGTTGGGCCGAGGTGGGTGATGCACCTTTGTTGGGTCCGGAGTTGGTTAGGGAGACGACGGAGAAAGTTGAACTTATCCGTAGGAGGCTTGTTACAGCCCAGAGTCGGCAGAAATCTTATGCTGACCGTAGGAGGAGGCCTTTGGCGTTTGAGGTAGGTGATCATGTCTTTCTGAAAATATCACCTAGGCGAGGCCTGATGAGGTTTGGGAAGAGTGGGAAATTATCCCCTCGGTTTATTGGTCCTTTTGAGATCCTTGAGAAGATAGGTGAGGTTGCTTATCGGTTAGCCTTACCGCCGCAGTTGTCCGGAGTGCATGACGTGTTTCATGTGAGTATGCTTCGGAAGTATGAGCCAGATCCATCACATGTGCTGGATTGGAGCGATTTAGAGGTAGATGAGGATGCCTCGTATGAGGAGAGACCGGTTCGGGTCTTGGATAGGCGGGATCAGGTCCTGCGTGGCAAGACCATTCCTTTGGTGAAAGTCTTGTGGAAACATCACGGAGTGGAGGAAGCCACTTGGGAACGTGAGTTGGAAGTCCGTGAGAAATATCCGGACTTGTTTGATGATATGTGATCTTGTATTTAAAGTTTGCATGTTGTTGAACTTAAGAGCTTTTATATATGTCTTAAGTTGTGAAACATTGAAAATGTTTGGTTTATTGGAAGTATGTTTTGGGAACTTGCCTCATATGGAAGTTGAATGTAACATTATATATGTTGAATATATTGTTGACATTGGAAAGTTAGTGCATAATGTTGATGCATGTTGGAAGTACATATGTTGTTTACATATTGTGTTATACCTCTTGTTAAATGGAGGGGATGACCGGTAATGGGTCGAATTGTTGAATGTTCAAGTGTAACATTGTTTGAATGGAGAAAAACTTGTTTTTGAAAACTTGTGCTTAATTTCGGGGACGAAATTCTTTAAGGGGGGGAGGTTATAGCGATCCCGGGTTTACCCTTGTGGTACAGTGATCCGGACATGTGTCCGTGGATGTTGGTAGTTGTTTATTATCTTGTTTGCATCCTTTCTTACTTTGTATTTGAGTTATAGGATGTGTTGAGCGGGTTTGTTACAGGTTGGTTGAGTTTAGAAACCAAAACTAGTTGCCCAGATTTTTGGCCTGTACGCTCGAGCGGAGGTTTTGGCGCTCGAGCGTAGATTACACCCATTCAGTATTTTCCTGTGCAGCGTTGTACGCTCGAGCGTGGTATTGGCCGCTCGAGCGGGGTTGTCTGAGTGCCGCTCGAGCGTAGGGTTCGGAGCTCGAGCGAAGGCCTGGTTCTGCAAAAGTGCTGGGCGAGTGCATTCTGCGCTCGAGCGGGAGGTTGGCCGCTCGAGCGGAAGTCTGTGAGTGGCCGCTCGAGCGGGGTGTTTTACGCTCGAGCGGAGACCTGGGTTAAAGTCCCGAATTTGTGACTCTTTAAATCACTTTTTCACTTTCTCTTCTCTCTCTTACTTTTCCAAAATCACCATTGTTGAGCCTCTCACTCTAGACTCTACCTTCTCTCTAGGTTTTGATTTAGTAGGAGTGATTTACTCACCTTTGGCCTTTACAAAAAAGTTGTTGATCGTCGAGGGCTTCATTTTAATCTGAAAATCTTGGGTTTTGGAGCACGTTGGGTTTTGTCGTCTTCTCCTTTGGGACTCCGAATTTGAGGTAGGGATAACCTACTCCTCTCTATGGGTTTTGTCTTTAAATTTTGGTATTTTGAGATGTTGGGCTTGGTTTGGTAATTTTGTGAAAGGTTGGGGCTTTTGTGCAAATTATACAAAAGTTGGGGTTTTCTTCATAATAAACCTAGATGCATGTTTAGCATAAAAAAATGGAATGATTGCTGAATCATTGAAGAAAATGGGACCTAAGGGTTGAAATGGTAATTATGGAAAATGGCCTAATTACATTGTTTAATTAATTGGGATAATTAATTGGTGAGAAATGAAATGTTGATTGAATATCCATTTGTGCATTTATTTTCTGTTTAGAAATAACTGCTTGGGCTATCGGTGGAGGATAGTCGTGATTGTTGTAGACAATGTATGTTGATTAGGCAAACTGAAACTAATCAATGAAATGTGTCATGGAACTTGACGGTTAATTGAATACATTAATTGTATGTATTGTGTGATTGTATATAGAACCAATGTGTTTATATATGTTGTGTGTAGAGGAGGAGATAGGGGATGAACTCCGCGGTTTAGGGGAAGATAGGGGATGGACCTCTAAACCGGATAGGTATTTGGAGGAGATAGGGGATGTACTCCGTAGACAGAGCTCATATGCTTGTCTAGAGAAGTGAAGATAGAGCTCATATGCTTATCTTTGTGAAGTGTGGGTACAGCTTGTATGCTTATCTGTGGATATTGTTGATATACATATCTGTTGTAGAATGTGGATACAGCTTGTATGCTTATCTGTGGATACTGTTGATATACATATCTGTTGAGATTGTGGATATAGCTTTTATGCTTATCTGAATGTGAGATATAGTTTTTATACATATCTGTGGAAATGATGATAGAGCTAGCATGCTTATCTGTTGAAAAAGGGAAAATGAAAAGTAAATGGGACTTGTAAGTCGTTGACATAAATATGTAATTTATGTGATTGTATCAGTGTTGACCAACTATCAATTGCTAATGTTTTAGTCATTGTCCATGGTTGGTTTAGTGTATTTCTACTGGGCTGTGGCTCACCCTATATGGGAACATCATTTTCAGGTGCAGGAAGCATGCCACCTCCAAGGACATAGCTGGGAGGCTA
Source organism: Camellia sinensis (assembly GCF_055761805.1). Lineage (NCBI taxonomy): Eukaryota > Viridiplantae > Streptophyta > Magnoliopsida > Ericales > Theaceae > Camellia > Camellia sinensis. Next base: position 61,868,588 of record NC_138970.1, read on the forward strand.
GTGGCGGGCATAGTTTTGTCGTTTTACTTTTGATGTATTACATGTAATTTCAAGCCAAGGGCTTAATGTGTAAACGAGTTAGACCTCTTTGTTGTAACCAAGTGTTAACTTGGAAAGCTGTAAGCCCGTAGGGCATTTTGTTATGAGATTAACATGTAATACTTATGTAATGGAATTCTAATGGATGATAGAAGGTGGTTAGTTTATCTATCAACGCTTGTCTTATTTGTTGGGTTTAATGTTATTATTTTGAGGGCGTTACAACGATGGTGTGCAAGTGATATTTGTTTTTATTATGTTTTTGACTTCTTTTTTTGGAAAAATATGTTTGAAAGGTACCTTGAATTGCTATATTTATTTTTTGGGGGCTTATTCTATATATATTTTGATAGTATTACTTAGTCATATAAAAATTATTGCATTTTTTTATCATTTTAGTAGGATCTTACGGTCCTCAATTCGATCCTACGATCTGATCCGACAGACCCCAAAACGATCCTATGTAGGATCCCAATCTTAACAACCTTGTTCCTACATATGGGATTTTTTTTTCATTTCTTTTTGTTTGCTTGTTTAGAATTTTTCTTCCATTGAAAAGATGGATAAGTGAATATTGACTGACCCAAGGGCACAGCTGGATGGTGGATTTGATGGCCATGGATCTCGTGGATTTTTTTATTGGTTTAAATGCATTCGTAATTTCTAAGCTTATTTCTTTTGACGGGATAAGTGAGAAACGAGGAGATAATGTACTACTAATAATTGTGTTATATCTTAGATTTTAAATATTTGAACCGTCTCATCACTGATAAGTTGTGATTGTAAATCTGATAGCAGTTCATTATTTACTTTGCCGGGACTTTATATTGCTTTTCCTGTTTAGTTCTAAAATACTTCATTACAACTTGAGGAAAATTGTTTTGAAGTTTGTTTTACCTTTTAATTTTTGTTGCCAATAGTCTGTTTGGATTTTCTCAAGTGTGACCTTTTTTTTATATGATAAAATTGATCTTTTTAACGGTTTTTTCTTTAGCCTTCTATGAGGAATCAAATGTATTTTGATCACGAAAAAAGTGTGAATGTGATAATTGTTGGTATTTAGTTTGGTAATTGCAAGTAAATTGAGAGACACACTGGTGCTTTTTATCAAGAAGAGTTATGTTAGAATTTTATTATGTTCAATTCCTCTTAATTCATAGTTATTGGTTTTTTTGTTTCTCATAAGTATTTTGATGTTATTTTTCTGTTATGATTTCTTTTAGCTGATTTTTTAAAACGAATTCAAGCGTTTGAGTGGTTTTGTCGCAAGTGATTGATCCGCATTAGAAATGTGTGTTGATGGTGGTTGGCTATTTCATTCTAAATTGGATGATTAGTCTTCTTCTTCTTCTTCATCTTCTTCTTTTAAACAAGCTAGGATGATTATTCTTTTTTACCAAAATATTCAGTTACCATTTCTCGAAGGGATTGAAATTTGCTAAAGCGAAAGGCTTACCCAATTGTGATACTAATTTAAAAACATTACCACGTGTGTTGTTTTGACATGTATATCTTTGCTTATGTCGAACACAATAACATTTTTATTTCTAAAATTTGCTATTTGAATTTTAATTCTGAAGTTTGCAAAACTTAATTTGCTATTGCAACTTCTTATGCGTGAAGTTTTAAATTGGAGTGAAATTGTTATCATTTTAAATTGATTTATTTTAATTGAGTTCTCTAGAGCGTGTGGTATCAAAGAAAAAATTGTTGAAAGCGCCTCTAGGCATAGGTTTCGAGTATCATTATAAAACAAAGTTTAGAAAGTGCCTTTTGTTGACTATAATGTATAAAGCCTTATTTTGATAATGTTGATGAAAGAGAATGAAAAACCTTGGTGGTATTGTCCTTAGACTAGGTATCCCCCAAGAGGATGTGAGATAGAAAAGATGCGGTTGGGTGTAGAATCAATGCTTTGAAATGCACAAAGCCTCTTGCATTGGTAAAGTATGAATAGGTGTTGTTCATATCCTTTTGTAAATAATCACAACCATTCAAAATAGGTGCAACCCCTTGAAGGGTTATGTTTTTTCCACTGACAAGACAACCGTTTGGATTGATCACTTCCTAAACCTACCCTATCTCTCATATGTGAAATAATTTCCAATAAACCATTTTAAGAGTCCTGTTTTATTATAGTTTAATGTATATCTTGTAAATTCATTCTATGTCCATTTTGGCTTTCCTCTTGTACTTAACGGTGCATTCATCTGGAACAATAGACCATCAGTATGCTAGTCAATTTTTATTAATTGGATGCCCCTTGTGCTCATAAACATGTAAGCTGTCCATACCTCGTAATCATTGTTAGTTTCTAAGTTCTATCCCTGGGAGTCTCTTCATGACAAGATCAGAATATTAGAGCTTTGACAGTGCTTTGAATTGACCTAAGTAGATTTTCTACAACCATTATGGTGTTCTGGAGTTGCAAGGCTATAGAAACTTCCAGCTTTGAATAACTCCAAACATACAAGGAAAAATGAAACAAACAATGTTAAAAGAATAAAGTCTATATTTGGAAAATTGATTTCGTTCTCTTTATGTGCAGGTTAAGAAGAGAGAATAAATTTTAAGAAAAGCAAAGGTTGTTGTCCTGATACACACAGTGAAAAGAAGCTAATTGCCAAGACATATCTACAAGAAAGCTTTGAAGCATTTTCAGGAACAAAGCTGCACAAGCAACTAAAGTCCAATGCTGACGAAGCTCAGATCAGTTTTACTTCCAGCAGCTGAGAAATAGCATTTAACAGCAGAATTCCATACCTGGGAAGCTTTACTTGTCTTGCTGTGGAATACCATAAAGTTGCACACAAATTTTCATGTAAATCTGAATTCCGAGTTGGCTCATTGACATGGTTGTTTAGATTTCCAGAGCTTGTTAATACAATGGCCATTTGATGTCTACACTGTAATGTAGTGGTTGAGCAAGCCTATATTTGAAACTGTCTTTTGAGCCAGTCTTTTTTAATTAATTTCAAGACTACTATATGTTATTCATCTTGTCCTTCATTGCTCTAAAACGAGGCGTCATGTGTGCCATATGCAAGTTACGATCAAAATTAGTGATGGTTATGAACTATTGTAGCATTAGACAATGGGCCATTGTGGTGGTGTCGGGCTACCAAACTATCAAATTAAAGTTGGTTAAAACTTCTCGTATTTTGTTATGTTTCAATTGTGGTAAATTATGTTACAATCGCAGTGGTTCTTGGTTAAGATGGAGGTTTATTTTTAGGTTGGGGTTCACTTTGTATTCTTGTAATGTTTATGCTGTTTGTCTGGGTCAATCATGTTTTCCTCCTTTTGGATTGAATGCTTAATAGAAGTGTTCTTTTCAACTTCATTCTATAAAATGTTATTATTACCTTACTACTGAAAGAAAAATCATGATAATGAACTACTTACAATTGCCATGGCTAATTCTAATTTCAAGCTCAAATAATTGGTCGAAGGTCATCTATGTCTTGATGATTATGCATTGACTTGAACCATGGGCACAGATCATCGTGCAATGCACGACGTCCTGCAACTAGTATATATATCTATCTATTTTGTTCAAGTAAAAACAAAACCGATGTTGATAAAAACTTTATGGCAACGTCCTTCAACTGTTCTGTCTTGTAATGAAATAGGAGAACAATTTTGGATGCTAAACTAATTGACCATCAATCAGAGGGTGTGTGGAGGTATCCTATCCTTTTGATCACACATCATATGAAGCAAGCTTTGAAGGGCCTGTGAAATATGCACGGCGACAAACTCAGCATGAAGTTAAATTCCTAGGCAGACCAAACTTAGACCTTTTGCATTTGCTTTGATTCTATATGTTACTATTTTCCTTAGCATAAACAAGATGTACTTGGTATTCTTAAGAGTCTTTGTACAACTGAAGTCTTTAACTAATCTGTGTACTGGGCATAGCATTACATGTTTCTCTTTATAGATCACTGCAACAAATTATGATCTCAAATACTTGCTAGACATTCTCTCTCTTATATTTTTATGAGTGATGATTGTTGGAGTCATTGAATATTATATAAGAATTTTTTTTTATTTTATGAATTTATTTTTTATTTTTTGAATTTATTGTCATTTTGATAATTAAATTGGCGATGGAAGCTTTTATGTCCTCTGGTGGAGGAAAATAAATATATAAAAAAAAAATTATTTTTGGGAATGTGGGGTTGGTGGAAGCAAATTGTTTGCCCAACTTATGCTGTGTTTGGATAATGGATTTGAACATTGATTTGGAAAAGGAAAAGATACAATATGATGGTGAAAATTTGTGAATGAAATATAAATTTACTTTTTATTTCATTTCTCATTTCCTTTTCAGATCTCTACAGAAATTTATGATGCAAATACAATACTTGAAAAGGTTAGGCTACAATACTTGTCATAAATACCATATGTAGATTATAATCAAAATTGGTATTCGTTTCAAACTATTACAGTGCTAGGTTACAGGGTATTATGGTGGTGGAGCAAGTAAATTATTAAATAAAATTGGTTAGGATTTAATACTTATTATGTTGTTTGATTATATTTTAAAGTGATTACGAGGGATTATGGTGGTGGAGCAAGCAAGCTAGTAAGATAAAAGTGATTAGAACTTATTATGTGTTTGGTTATATTTTAAAATGATGTTTGTTATAACTGATTACAATACCTTTAGTTACAATAAAAATATTTTTTATTTACATGTTACGTCGTAAAAGTAATACTAATTATGATTTATATAAGAGTGTCTATGATCACACAACATAATAAGAAATGAGACATAATAATCATTGATTTGATAATTTATTATTTCAACCACTATAATAAAATGTAACCAAACACCATTATACTAAATATTAATTTAAACCATAACATGCCTCTCACTACAATTGGATGTAACCAGCATCATTTTAGAACATAATCCAACATTAGAACATAGTCCAACATTATAACAAGACATAACAAATTTAATTTAGGGAAAATTGGTCTAGGGTCCCTCTCCCACTTTTCATAATGGAAGAGATCCACAAAATTATTTTTTAATGTCTAAAGTCCCTCCCATCTATCACAGAGAAATTCAGCCCCCTTCCTTTTGTCTACTCTCACACACACACACAGACATGTACATACATACATACATAGGCGGTGAGTAAGCTTGATTTGAGTAGAGAGAAAGTCGAAGGTGATCAATTGCGTCAGAACAGTCACTGTTGTCACAGTCCGGCACAGGAGTCTAGGGCTTGGAACGGGGCGTGTCTACGGCCTCGCAACCGGATCGGCCATGCTTGGTTCCGCCATGGACCGCCTTATCCTCCGTCGTCTTCCTCAGCCTCTGTGGCCCGATGTCAAGGCAGACAATGTCAAGGTCGTTCCCGTTCGAAACACCTTCACCAGAACCCAATCTCAGACCATTGGAGTGAGGCAGTGAGGTTGTTGATTTGTCACGGCCACATAAGCAACAACATAGTCATTATACTCCATCACCAGAACCTGAAACAAAACAATTACTTTTTTCATAGCTAGTCTCTCTCATCTCTTTTTTTCCTTGTCTTTTGTTCATCAATATCAATTCTAGAGAAATTCAAAATTTCTCTGGAGATAAATTCAGAGCAGAATTTCTCTGTTGATTGGTGTGAAATGGCAAGAGTAAATGGAAATTTGAAACATCAGTACATCCACTTACAACAGTAGCAACAATGGTGGAGGATCAAACCCACGGCAAAGAAATTTGAAATTTCTCTGGAGTCCATGAAATTGTGATTGAATTATGATTGAAGAACTATTAATTTGTTTGTGCAGGAAATTGTGATTGAATCAGCAGCAGCAGAACCAAAGATAAATTGATCAAATCAGAGTTTTATAGTTCCAGAGAAAATTCAAATTTCTCTATTTAGTAGCTTCTCACCTTGCAAATTTGCAATGATTATGTGGGTGATAAAGTTCCTAATAGACAAAGCAGTTCCTCTGACTTGGGACTTGGTGGACATTCTCGTCATCTCCTAACTATGCAAAACTGTGTGCACGCGTGTGTGCATGATACATAGAGGGAAGTCGGTACTGTGCCTATTTAGTACTTGTTGCCTTAGTACATCAGTTGGCCTTTGCTTCAAAAATGTTCTTGTGTGTGCTTTTATTTTGGGCTTATGCATGATCTGTTGGTGGTACAGAAGCAGCCAAATGTGTCTGTTTATCCATGCAGTTAATCAATGCCTGCAACAACAAAAAAAAAAAAAAAAATCATTTTTTTGGCCCAAAAAGAAGGGAAATGATCATTTAAGTGTTGACTGAGTTGTGTATTGAACTTTCAACTTTCTCAAGTGTCCTATCTTTGGAAAGAACCAAGGAGTTTTTTCAAATATGATTAGACAAAGTGCTACTAATAATGAATTTTGCAGTGATTAATATTCTATGGAGCTTTGGATGGACCTGAAGCCCATTGCTTGTTGCAAAGGTGAAAACTTGGGGCTATCAAAATAAAAGCGTGGCTTCAGAATTTAGGGAACAATATCTGATATGGGCCTTTAAGAAATTTGCTACTTTGTAATTATGGAAGTGGTAACTAATGATTAGGAGATTTGATATGAATCTGCCAGTCATTTCTTTTTTATTATTATTTTTCTTTGTTAACCTGTAAACTGCATTGAATGATCTTATATATCGAATGAATATGCCATTTGTTGTATATTGAAAACTGGTAGGTTATGAGTATTTTGTTTCAGTTAAGTAATTGGGATCAATTAAGTATTTTGTTTCATTTGAAGTTGAAACCAGAGAAATTCTCTGGTTTTTGAACTAAATTTTCTCTGGACCAATTTTCTCTGTGACGTGAATTTTCTCTGGACCAATTTTCTCTGGGACTGAAATTTCTCTGGATTGATGTTGAAGGACCTTAGACATCATGAAAAATATTTGATGTCCTTTATACTATAAAATCATAATATCAGGGACCTTAAAAAAAATACTCCGTTAATTTAACAATGAGTTAATTACTTACTATTATATTTTTACAAAAATTTCGCTTTTCTTATCTAAAATTTTGTTAGTATAAAAAAAATAAAATTAAGGTTTGACTTTTGTACCAAAATAAAGCTTTTTTTTTAATTTCATTAATTTAAATTCTAAATTTTGATTTGTTTTGAATTTAAATCATTTGCTTATTTTCATGAAACAAGAAAGTATTTAATCATTAAATTGAATGAAAAGAATCAGGCATTTAGCCTAATGGTTGTATAGTGGAAAAGAATTTTATATCTTTTGTGGTGATATTTATTTGTTCCCCATTATTATGGGGTTGTAGGTGATTAGTAGTTATTGAGCTTGGACTTTAGACATTTTATATATAATAAAATATTATTTTTCTTCATATTTTACTTTATCAAAATGTACAAATCGTTTACAGTAAAAATAAATTAAAAGATTAAGAATTTAATTGATAAAACTAAAAATGAATTTTTTTTTAAGGTTCCTCATATTAAGATTTTATAGTATAAAGGACAAGAAATATTTTCATAGTAATTAGGGTCCCTCAATTTTTAAAGAGAAATTTCGATCCAAAGAAATTTCAACACACATAAATTTGTCTAAAATTTGTCAGTTTTAAATTTCTCTGATTTGAGATTTCTCTAGTTTGCTCAATTTCTCTGTATTTTCAAATTTTCTCTGGTTTGAAATTTCCGTAGTTTGCTCACAATTAGGTTACTAATTTAGGTTACTTGTTTGATTTTCACTGATTAGTTGTCTCCTTATGTATAATTTCTTCTTTGAGATGAATTTTCTCTGAAAACACTGGTCTTCCTTTTTTCTTTGCGCCTTGCTTGATTTTCTCTCAAATTTTCTCTAGTATTAGAATTTTCTCTGCCCACATTAAACTCCCACTAATTTATGCTGCTTGTTTGATTTTCATTAGTTTGTTGCCTCCATATGCTAAATTTTCTCTAGCATCTGTATTTTCTTTGACTATAATAAAGTCCAATTTCTTTTTGTGGCTTCTTGATTTTCTCTATCTAGTTGTATACTTAGGTGTGTAATTTTCTCTGTTTGAAAAAATTTCAAGGATTTGACATCTTTAATGCTGAATTTTCTATCATTGTGCTGAATTTCCTATTGACATCTTTATGTTTTCATTGTCTAAAAATGGCAAAACGCAGTCGTAGCAAAACACTTGAAGCACCACGAAAGAAACAAAAAGTTATTGAGTCTTCTAGTTATGGGCTAAGATCAAAATGTAACAATGGCAAAACACCAGAAACACTGCAAACAAAACAAAAAGTCTCTGTCACTACTAGTTATGAGCTGAGACCTAAAGGCATCAGCAAAACACCATAAACAAAAATAGAAAGTCCAAACCCAAGAGGCAACTAGCATCAAGAAGACACCAACTCTAAAAGTCTCAAGCTCAAAGGAAAAAAGAAGTTGCAAAGAAAATCAATCTCAACCAAACTACTAGCTTCAATAATATCAAGCAAGCACATAGAGTAAAGTGAATCCAATGTGTTTAGAGAAAATTGTGATGACAGAGAAAATTCATTTCAATAGGAAAAATATACACAATGTGACAACTAACCAGTGAAAATCAAACAAGAAACATAATTGGATGGGTCAGGAAACATTTAGATGCTAGAGAAAATCAATCAAGGTACATAAGGTAATGTGATTATAATTGTGGTTAGAGAAAATTCAAATTCTAGAGAAAATTCATTACATGAAAAAAACTAATCAGTGAAAATCAAAACAAATTCAAAGAAGAGAATCCTAAGATTGAAGAAGCCATTATTATTTGCTTTAATTTTGTTATTGTTCTCAATTTAGAGAGAGAGTCACGGCGGTGGGAAAGGCTATGACGGAAGAGAGGAGAGAGAGAAAAGAGAAGTAGGTGTGATAAATGGGTGTGGGTGAGGGATCTTACGCTAAAAAAAATTATAAATCTTTCCCATTAGTAAAAGTTGGAGAAAGATGTTTGGTTAATTTTCCTAGAACTAAAATTAAAGATTTATAAAAGTTAAATTTATTATTATTTTCATTAATTTTCTCAATTTTGTATGGAAAAATTACAAATGAGTGTATGTTTTCAAAAATAATTGTGCACTACTACAGTCTGTACTCCTCTCTTCCTCTCTCTCTCACTTATCTCTCTTTATCTCTCCTCTCGGACACACAGTGACAGAGTTTGAAGAAGATGTTAAGAAGAAGAGTTTCTGTTTCTTCGATTATTGGACGAAGAAGAAGAAGAATTGCCGATCATAATTGTCAAAAAGGTACAATATTTCCCTCTCTAATTAATCATCCCTCTTCTTTCTTATTTGTTCTGTTTCGTTGTTCTCTCTCTACTACTACCCGAAACCCTAAAACTTTACCAACACTGCGATGCAATGATCTCCAAGACGCTGTAAATTTGTTCAATCGCATGATCCAAATGCGACCTTTCCCCTCCATTTCTCAATTCAACAAAGCTGTAGGTCCTCTTTTGAAAATGGGTCATTACGACCTTGCACTTCCTCTTATTGGGAAATTGCATTTTCTAGGCATTCAGGTCGATATCTGCACCTTTAACATTGCTATTAACTGTTATTGCCGCCTGAATCAAGTCCATTTTGGGTTCTCTCTTTTGGGTACCCTCTTCAAACGCGGTTATACACCTGATGTAACTACCTTCAACACTCTGTTAAATGGACTTATTTTGGATGATAAAACCCCTGAAGCTGTAGCGTTATTTAAGAAATTAATGAGAATGAGAGAAATTGAACCCGATGTGGTTATGTATGGAACCATTGTTAATGGGCTCTGCAGAACGGGGAACACTATCAGGGCTGTTAGTTTGCTTAGGATAATGGAAGAGGGAAGCTGTAAACCTGACACCATAGTGTATAACACGATCATTGACAGTCTTTGCAAGGATAGAATGGTGGATGATGCTATGAAACTCTTTTCTAAGATGAATCAACAAGGCATTCATCGAGATGTTGTCACTTATACCTCCTTGATTCATGGTCTATGTAATTTTGGTTGGTGGAAGGAGGCTACCGGAATGTTTAGAGAAATGTTGGATAGTGATATTGCTCCAGATGTTCATACGTATAGTGTGTTGCTAGATGCATGTACCAAGGAAGGGAAGATGAAAGAGGCAGAGGGGGTACTTGAAGTCATGATACAAAGGGGTGTGGATCCTAATGTAGTCACATACAGTACTCTAATGGATGGATATTGTCTGCAAGGCCACATGGATGAAGCAATTAGAGTGTTCAATGCCATGGTGGAGAGGGGCCTTCAACCTAATGTGTTTAGCTATACCATTCTAATCAATGGATATTGCAAGAAAATGAAAATAGATGAGGCGATGCTTCTCTTTCGAGAATTGCCTCGAAGGGGGCTGAAACCCGACAGTGGAACTTTCAACGCTATTTTATGGGGTTTGTTTCAAACAGGTAGATGTGGAGCTGCTCAAAAACTTTTTGACGATATGCAAACTGCAGGCATAAATCCAGATTCTCGAACTTATGGTATCTTATTGGACGGGTTGTGCAAAAATGGGCATATTTCTGAAGCATTGTCATTATTCCACATGATGGAAAGCTACGGTTTACTTCTTGATATTGTTAAGTATAATATCCTCATTGATGCATTCTGCAAAGATAAAAAGTTTGACACTGCAAGGGACATTTTCAGTTACCTTTCTTCCAAGGGATTACAACCTGATGTTAAGACATACACTATCATGATACAAGGTCTTTGTGAAGAAGGCCTACTACATGAAGCTAAAGAGTTGTTTGTTAAAATGGAACAGAATGGTTGCTTGGCAGATGATGTCACTTACAACACTATTATCCGAGGATTTATTGGACAACACAAGTGCTATGAGGCATTAATACTTGTTGAGGAAATGGTTCAAAGGGGTTTCTCAGCAGATGCATCCACTTTTCTCTTGATTGTGGATATACTCTCAACTAAAGGACAAGATCCCGCTCTTCGAGAAGTGATAAAGAAGTTCATGCCAAAAGATAATCATGGAATGCATGATATTGAGTAAATTTTTTAAGCTGTGAAGGTAATTCTACATTATACTAAAACGTGTATTTTATCCCAAATAAATATATTTATACTAGCACGTCCTCGTATAGGCCTATGCTCACAAAAAGTGTGTTATTAGGTGAAACTCATTTATAGATGTTGCATTATGATATTCTTTCTTGTACTGATATGTACCAAACTTACTACAAAAATGGTACACGAAGTGGTATGATATTAACAAAATTGGTTGGGTTTTATTATACCTCTTCTCTTACACTAGGCTGAACTTATTGAATTGTCATTTGAAAAAAATGGTAAAAATTAAATGCTTAGGGAATGATCACTACGTTTACATATAATAATAATAATAATAATAATAATAATAATAATAATAAAATTAAAAGTTTTATTAACAACATGTTGCGTAATAACTAGATGTTGCTGAATGTTCACTACTATAGTGTCGTAGCAGCCTTTTCAGCAAGGTAAGCATCATTTATGTTTTCGAGAATTTTTGAGTTTTATTAATGGTTAGATGTTGCTAATAACTTATAGATTCTCTTATGATGTTGCTCACTAATTTAGTACTTATTATCAATGTTTGAATATATTTACCTGTTGTTTTTGATGAACAAGGTAAAGCAGCTAAACTATACAATTTTGTCTATGGGCTAAATTTGTTAAAATGAGGCAAAAGTGATCTATGCTGCTGATTTCTATATCTTTTGTTCACAATACCAAATGCAGCCCGATGGATATTATTTAGGCTGAAGTGGCCTAAATGGTGCTCTTTTCCTGATGGATGTTGAGTTGAGCCAACACCCAGCAATTTACCTGTAGTATTTGAGAATAATTCTACTTGTCAACCTTTCAATTTTGTGTGGTATAAGAATAAAGTCCATGTATCTAGGAAATCTCTCTCTCTCTCTCTCTCTCTCTCTCTCTCTCTCTCTCTTGCTGGTAAGAACAGAGAAACGATTTCTCGAAAAGCAATGGCTGGCTGCTTACCTGATAGTGGTTGACAAATTAGTATTAAGGATTTTCCCATCTAAACAAACCACTGTTTTCTATATGAGATTCTAAATACAGTTTCATGGTTAGCCGTTTGACCTCTAATGCACGCGGTGAGAAGCTAATTACCGAGGCATAGCTACCAATAAAGCTAGAAGCATTTTTCAGGAACAAAGTTGTACAAGAACTGAAGTCCAATGCAGACGAAGCTCAGGCGTTGCAAAGATCGAAGTAGCAATTAAAGAGTTTTACATTGGATTTATGTGTTGTGGTTGTGCCTTAGTATGCCCATTTTATAGTTGTTTTTGGATAATTCTTGCGAATATATTTGACCTGAAACACCCCCGCCCCAATCCCTTAACATTACTTTCACCTGTGTGTGGAGACAATCACCACCAAAAAGGGAAAATGGGAAGAAGTACAGGCTCACCTTGTTGATCAACCGATAGCCAGCTCTAAAAATCACTTCTTCCACTTGATTCTTCAAAAGATAATTGTAATGTTGGTAAGAACATCCTACAGTGTATGTGGCATTCAAGAAAGAGGGTGGGTTTAGGTATTTGTTTTCTTTCCTTGGTCCTGTAGCTATGGTAAATGATATTGGCTACTTCTGCAAGAACAGAATAAGGAAAAAAAATATAGCAATGACATATTCATTCTAGCTACACTAGAGGCATATCTAATAATAAAATCATTTGTTTTGAAATCAAGTTCTACTCTATGATATAACATATGCTCATTCGTGATGAATTTGTTGTTGAAGTGCGATCTTGGCATGTTAAGCCATCTTTGCAACCATGTGTGGCTTCCAGAAACCAACTTTAATTTGTTTAAGCTTAAACAATGCACAAAACTACCTGTCAATGGAAAAAAAAGTTAAAATAAATCTTGGCTAGTTTATTTTATATTGTCACATTTCCAAAAAAAATAGTCACCCTTTCATTTTTCACCTAGTTTTTTTATCAGTAAAGTAAAAATTTCATTAAAAACATGAAATGAAGTGTGATCTTTATTAGCTTTGACTCAGCACTAGGCTCTTGTATATTTATTTATGATTGCAAATATCAGTCTTCTTCATTCTTTTCTAGGAGATTGGTATATATATATATATATCTGTGCACTTATATATAAGAGGGAGTTAGTAGTTGCTCCAGTAAACATGGCTCTCTTTTTGCTTTCCATTTTTGTCCTCCTTTATTCTGTTCAGCTTTTGTTTTATTGAAGAGTTTTAGATTAATTGGTAAATACACAGATTACTCACTGTGTGTGTCGGAGAACCAGCACATCTCCCTCTTCCTAACCACGTCTACCGTCTGCCTCTTCTCTCTCATTATGTCGTCTCACTCTCTTTCTCTCAGTCCTTACATCTCTCTTTCTATCTCTCGACAATGACAGTGAGATCACATTATGGACGACGGTCAATGGCTCACGATGAAAATTGTACTAGAGATGGGTTAAATGTAGGCGATTTGGATGACGATGGGTTTGTGATTTGTACGACGATCTCGAAGCTGTGTTGGACCAGATCTATGGGTTTAACTCTGCGTTCAACCAATGTCAAATGAGGTATCAAAGAGCCTTTGGCCTTGTTTGGTTTGTATTTGAGAAACATGTTTTGAGATAAAAAGTACGAAAATTTGTTTGGTTTGGTTTTTTTTCAAAAGATGTTTTGAAAAATTATTTTGAGAGAGAGTTTTGAAAAAAATTATTGATTTGATGTGTATGAGAGAGAGATTTGTTTGGAAAATTTGTAAACCAAACAAGTTTTGAAAAAAAAATTTGGAAAAATTTGTTTGGTTTGATTACTTTTGAAAACTTATTTGTAGAGAATTTTTCCCAAAATTTTTTGAGAAACACAAACCAAACAAGGCCTTTGTTTTCGAGCCATTGTTCCCACATTGAAGGCCATCATCTTCAACCAAAGCTCTTGTTTGGGTATTTCTTTTTTTTTTTTTTTGGGGGGGGGGGGGGGGGGGGGTTTGCTTTTCTGTTTTAATTTGTTGTAACTTAATGTTTCTTTTTTCCTCCTGATTTCCAAGGGTCAATCTTCGAAGTTGAAACACAACTAGAATAACTAACAATCTTATTTTTTAAGAGCTAAACAAATATTATCATTGATTCTTCTTTCTTTGTAGAGTTTTCTTTCTTGTTCTTACTTCTATTATCTTTTTTCTCTACTTTTATTTCTTTGGTTTGTTATTCCTTGCTCTATTTTATTTAATTTTTTTTTTTCAAGGGAAGTCAACCGAAGTCCCGGATTTTGCTTTCTTTTGCCCACAAATTTGTTTTCCATATATATATATATATTTATATATTTTGGTTTCATGTTTTTTTAGCTTCAATGTTATACAATGGATATAGATAGAACTTATGAACGTTCAGAAGTTTCACTCTTGGTTACTTTTTATCAAGTAATTAGAACCAAGGGAAGGCCACTTTAATCTTTTCAGTGAACTTTGCAAATTAGGTATTTATGAAGCCAACCACACAATTCAAGTAGTTTCTAAACATACAGCCTTTTAATGCTAATGTGATAGTTAGATCTTTTTGCAATCTCGGTTGTGACCACCTCTTCACTGTTTGTATGGGTTTTTTTTTTTTTAATTTTATTTTATTGAATATCTTATTCCCAAAATAAATAAATAAAAATGGTTTCTCTTCTTTCATGGGCAACCCTTTATTTCTTATTATTGTAATTTCTTTCTTTGTGTATTTTTTAAATATATGTTTTATTTTTGTGTGCCAGTATTGATGGATGCTTTCTAATCTTTTTTATTTTTAAATGTTTAGGATTGCATTAGCTTGGTGGTTGAATTTGTTATATTTGTGGGCTAACTTTTTGTTGGCTTTTGAATGATAGATTTACAAAGTTTTTGAGTTTGTCATTTCATATGGATAATTAATAATTTCATCATTATGGGATTTTTTGGCTTTTTTGGGTAGTGATTGAGGTACTCACTTTCTCTCATTGTTATGGTCAAAAGGGCTACTTTTAAGCAATAGCTTGATTCCTTTTGATATTACATTTAAATCTAGGTTCAGTAGATTCTTGGTGGTGGTGGTTTTTTTTTCTTTCCCCCAATAAATCTGTTAGGAGGTGTTGCCTGTTGAATATTGAAATTAAAGTACATAAAATCTTTTTTATTTTTAATATTATGTATATAATTTGTGATTGTGTCAATCACTAATTTAGTATTGTTTCCTTATTTATAACAATCATTTCCTAAATTGTATCATGAATCTATTATATATACATGGCCTCTACCTCATTCGTAGGTAAGCCAAATCATTCTTTTCATCCTTTTTGGTATCAGAGTCAGAGCACAGAAACCCTAGTTCTCTACCCAGCCACTGTCTCATCTTCTTTCTTCCTCCTCGAGTGTCGACAGTCCCCTTTCTACCCTTCATTTCACCCGACAGCCCCACTTAGCCAGCCTAGACCCCCCAAAACCACCTACCCAACCCTCTACACCCCTCAACAAGCTGCCCTAGCGCTGCCGAGGGTCTTGTTGGCTGCCGACCAGGGTGTTTCCTGGCCATAGATGCTTCGACAACTCTTCTAGGGCAGTTCAGTCCCTGTTTTTTCCCTTTCTAGGGTGTGGTGTTGATGTTTAAGCACTTTTTGACCTATTTTATTTAGTGGACTACCATATTTGTTCGGCAACATTTATTTGGACTAGCAGTTGAGGTTTTTCTGGCTTCTTATATTTTTCTGGACTGCGTTGTTGTGATTTTGTGTTTTCTAGCCATTATTAATCCACCATGACTGACCCATCTCATGTTGATTCCAATATGCCCACCAAACTTGTACCAGTGACTTCTGATTTCTCTCTTTCTCATCACACTCCTGTTCATCGTATTACGAGCGTGGTGTTAAATGGGAAAAATTTTGCTGCTTGGGGCCACTCCCTTAAACTCTATTTAGGGGGAAAGGGAAAGGCCCATTAGCTCTCATCTTTTATTCGGCCTGCAACAACTGATCCTACACGTGCCTTGTGGGACATAGATAATTGCACTATTCTATGATGGATGCTTAACTTTATGGATGACCATATTTACCACATGTTTCTTTATTTTGACACTGTTTCGAGTCTTTGGTGTGCCTTGTCTCTGATGTATGCCCATGCTCATAATGATGCTCGCATCTTTGAGCTCTATCAAGACATTGTTCGTGCCTCCTAGTCTGCTTTGGGTTTCTTTGTATCAGAGTTCTTTGGATACCTTCAGGCTCGTTGGGAGGAATTGGCTCAATATGAACCCTTGATTGAGTTACCAGTAGATGTCGTTGTTATTGTGTCCAGCCGCCTTGCCAACCAGCACACTTACCAGTTTCTGATGGGTTTAAACTCTGAAATTGAATCTCTTCGAACTCAAATTTTAAACACATCGCCCATGCCATCCCTTTATGAGGCCTTTGCCACCATTGATAGTGATGAGCGTCGGCGTTTGGTTCTACACACCACTACTCTAGTGACTATTGTCTTATCTGACCAGATGGCCCTTGCCGCAAACTCTAGTTCCCGGGGTTCTACTGGTTCAGTTACCTGTCATCATTGTGGGGCTCCTGGTCATGTCAAGGCTCGCTGCTTCAAACTTCATCTTGAGTTGAGGCAACGATCTTCTCGCCCTCGTGGTTCTGGCACACTTCGCACTGCTGCTTTAGTGGAGGCCTCTCATGCTTTTGGGTCTTCGAGTATTCCTATTTTACAGCAGTTACAGACTTAGATTGGCCAACTTCAGACTAAATTTGGGACTTTGACTACTAGCTCTTCTAGCCCATCCTCCTCTACTACTGCTACTCGTTACAGGTACTTGTACTGCTTTTCATGTTCAGTCTGTTGGTCCCTCATGGGTTTTAGATTCTAGGGCTAATGATCATATGACGGGTAAGTTTTCCCTTCTTTCATCTCTAGTTCCTGCTACTATAAACCAATCTATTTGTCTTGCTGATGGGTCTTTCTCCTCAGTTCGTCATAAGGTTCAAGTGTCTTTATCTCCTGATATTACTCTATCATCTGTTTGCATATTCCTAATTTTGCATATAATCTACTATTTGTTAGTCGGCTTGCCAAGTCCTTCAATTGTGCTGTTATTTTTTTATCTTCTTCGTGTCTGTTACAAGACTTGAGTTCAAAGAGGATTTTTTGCAAGAGATATGAGCACGATGGACTCTACTACTTTGGGGATCCACTAGACCAACCTCCTTCTACTTTAGCTAGTTTCCAGGCATTTGTTTTGCCTGCTTCTATATCTTGTGTTTTTAATGTTCAAACTTTAGAATTGCGGCATGCACATACGGGTCATGTCAATTTTCAATACTTATGTCAACTTTTTTCTTTATTAAATAAAGCTTGCAAAGATTCTAAGTTTCATTGTGTGGTTTGCGAATTATCTAAACATATTCGTACCAGTTACATACCTCATATGACTCGTGCCCCTAGTGCTTTTGACCTAATGCATTCCGATGTTTAGGGTCCGTCTCTTGTTCCTGCTTTTTTTGGCCATCGGTATTTTGTCACCTTTATTAATGACCACACTGGATGTACTTGGGTATATTTGCTCCATCGTGAATCTGACATGTTTCCCATTTTTGTTCAGTTTTTGCAAATGGTTAAGACTCAGTTTTGTACAGTTGTTAGAAATATCCATTCTGATAATGGTGTGAAATGTATTTCCAATGCTTTTCGCTCCTATCTTAATCAGATTGGTATTCTTCAACAACTTACGTGTCCACAATCGTCATATTATATCTGTTGTGTAGTGTCTCCTTCATGTTATGAGTGTCCCTAAGTCCTATAAGTATATGGCTATCCTCACC
Organism: Camellia sinensis; assembly: GCF_055761805.1. Lineage (NCBI taxonomy): Eukaryota > Viridiplantae > Streptophyta > Magnoliopsida > Ericales > Theaceae > Camellia > Camellia sinensis. The sequence continues at coordinate 61,886,460 of NC_138970.1, forward strand.
ACTGTCTATTTTATTAATAGGACCCGTAGTCGTGTGTTGCAGGGTCTTACTCCATTTCATGTTCTTATGCCCCACACTACTCTATTTCCTCTCCTACCCCGTGTCTTAGGGTGTACTTGTTTTATTCAGGATCAGAGTCCCGCTCGTACCAAGTTAGATGACACGTCTATTCGTTGTGTTTTTTTGGGGTATTCTTCCATGTCAAAAGGGTATAGGTGTTTTGATCCTATGTCTCGTCACTTTGACCACACTTTGGATGTTACTTTTTGTGAGGATCTCTTTTTTTTTGGTAGTACCCCTCCTTTGCAAGCTTCCACTCCCGTTCCTTCTAGTGTTCGCCCAACTCCTATTTTGGACGAGGTTACGGATGAGGTTGTCCTCTTCCCTCATTCTCCACTGTTGCCTCCTTTACTCCCCTATTGCAGGTATACTTTCGTCGCCCTCGCTCTCAGCTCCCGCTTGCCGCTTCTCTGGTCTTTGGGTCAAGTACTTCTTCTGCTTTACATACATCCCTTCCACCTCTTCGTCGTAATCCCCCTCGGGATCGACATCCTCCAAACCGTTGGAGTTATTTGAGTAGTACTAATTATCTCATTTCCCAGTATCTTTCATAAGACAGAGTCTCCCCTACCTATCGCTTTTTTCTTGGCAAGCTTGAATTCGAGGTTATTCCTCGTTCTATGTCAGAGGCCCTTCAAAATCCAAAATGCGTAGAGGCTATGCAGGTTGAGATGATAGCTTTAGAACAGAATCATACTTGGGATCTGGTTCTTTTACCTTTTTGTGAGAGTATTGTGGGTTGCAAATGGGTATTCACTATTAAGTATCTAGCTGATGGCTCCGTTGACAATTACAAAGCCCGCTTGGTGGCCAAGGGCTTCACCCAGGTTCCTGGCAAAGATTTTGGAGCCACTTTTGCACCTGTTGCCAAGCTTACCTCGGTTTGTCTTCTCATCTCTCTTGAAGCATCCCATTCTTAACCTCTTCATCAGCTTGATCTCAAGAATGCTTTTCTTCATGGAGATCTTCTTGAGACGATTTATATGGCACCTCCTCCTGATTTTCTGGCTGAGAGGGAGTATTCAAAAAAAGAGTGTCAATTGCGCAAGTCTTTGTATGGCTTAAAATAGTCTCCACGAGCTTTGTTTGGTCGTTTCAGTTCTGTTATCATCTCCATGGGGTTTGTTCAGTGCCACTCCGACCATACTTGATTCATCCATCGTAATTCAACCGGTCAGTGTATAGTCTTGTTGATTTATGTGGATGATATTATTCTCACAGGTGATGATTTTGTAGGCATTGATCAAGCAAAAAAGGATTTGGGACACCTTTGATATTAAGGATTTGGGGAGTCTCAAGTATTTTCTTGGGATTGAGGTGGCTCGCTCACGGCAGGGAATTTTCTTATCTCAGAGAAAGTACACTCTTGACTTACTTCAGGATACTGGTACGTTAGGGTGTAAACGTGCTTCTACTTCTATGGATCCCAATGTCTAGCTCACATTAGAGTCTGGCGAGTTGTTAGAGGACCCAGGCATGTATCAGCGTCTTGTTGGACGTCTAATTTATTTGCCCAACACTAGACCTGACTTGACATTTGCAGTCAGTGTTGTTAGTCAATTCATGCATGCACCTCATACAAAACATCTTGATGCGGTTCATCACATTTTGAGATATTTGAAGACCTCTCCTGGCTTAGGATTATTCTTGACAGCCGCTCCTCAATCTGGGCTCTCTTGTTTCACTGATGCTGATTATGCAGGATCAAGAATTGATCGGCGTTCTACTTATGGTTTTTGTACTTTCTATGGTGATCATCTTATATCATGGAAGGGTATGAAGCCATCAAACACCTTGTATCAAAATAGCTTTGTCATAGCTTCATGGAGTTCGATAACTTTATTTAATTGTTGTTTTTCTGATAGTTAGAACATATGTTAGTTTGCAGCACATAGATACCTAAAAGCAAAAATATTCCTCTTTAGTAAGAAGGATAATGCGATTCCACATTACTCACTCACTTGTAATGATTAACTGTTTTTTCTTTTTGAGTCATAGTTTCTATGTGTTCAACCTTTGATAAATGGTATCTTTAGAATCCTCCAGTAATATCTTTGGGCTTTCTGCCTTGTGTTGAACTCCCTCAGAAAGCTGCTAAAAAGGGAAAAGGACCCATAATGTTTGATTATTGGCTTCTTTTGTTTTTTAATAAGTTGTTCCTGAAATGGCCTCTTACCCTTATTTTAATTAGCCTGGAGTCTTCTGAAGCAAACTTGTGCATTACTAAATGCATAGTGGTTGCATCTTATCCAATCTAAGACATGTAGATCCTTGGGTGTTAAACTATTTTTTTACATTGATGTCTTGAGAAATTTAGAAGTTTATTGTAACAAACCTCCATTCTGAAATGAATCTCAATTGATCATTGTAATTGCTATACAATTTGAAGTATAACCTAAAATATTTTTATGATCATTTAAAATGCTGATGGAATCTACTTATGTAGTAAACTATTCAATAATTGTCATCACATTTTTTAGATTTTTAAGTACACCTGATGGCAATTTTGTTCAACATAAGCTGACATTTTATCATTTTTTAACCACTCTAAATTAATAGTTTGCAAAAAGTCATGGTAAGTATAAATGACTTAAAAAAGGAAATGTGGAAATGCAGAAACATCACTTGTGTATTTTGTGTTTTGCAAACAATAAATTTACCTTTTTCATTCTTGTTATGCCAAGCATTATTTTGAATTTTGTGCTTCAAAAAATGTGGTTTTGACATCAATTCTTATTTACAAAGTTAGGATTTTTGAAATGTTTCTTAAAAAATAAATGAAAGGTGCTTTGTAATTTTAAAAATTGCCACTTTCACATTGTCTTGGTCATAGATTTCGTAGAAAATTAATCTCGGTTTTGCATAAATTTACTATTATTACTTGATATCATGATTAAGCATATGATTAAACTTGATCTAAGAAATGGACTGCATGTATCCTTTAAAATTTCTTAGATAATTTTGATATCTTATAGCCATTAATGTGAGACCAAACTAACCTAAATTCTTCCCAATTTTGGTGAATCAAGCATATGTGTTTGTTGAGTCAAGTATCTTTGTGTGGTGAATTAGTTATTTCAATATAAGCATGGCCCTGCCTTCGAGATGAAATCTTCAAAACAAGCATCTATCTTTTTGTTTGTGAACTATCTTGTAATTCTTATTTGTGTCTTGCCCTTTTTCATCGGGCTTTGCTGCATATTTGCAACCATATATGATACATTTGATGGCCACCTGATTTGATATAATCATGTGCACATGTGTACATACTAATGCATAGACAAAATTGCTTTTGTCCATGCATTTATTGCAAATTATGCACTATTGTTGTATGATCTTTCTGGTCCACACTCTTCATCTTCGAAGCCGGACTTTATGATATTTGTACTTTTGAAATGCTTAATGTGTGCTAGATTGGGCTCTTTTTTCTAGCTACCTACATTAATATTTGATATACTTTTTCATAAAAAATTGCAAAGATCATGGACTTTGGTTATCCCCAAAATCTTTTGCCAAATATCCTAAAGTTTTACATCACTCATGAAGGAGTACACTCACCATTCTTGTCAAAAGGTTAGATGCTTGCTTTACTTTTCTATTTTAGCACGATTCTCTAGAATTGGATCAATGTTGGTCGTTTTGTTTTTTGGTAAAACGGTGGTCAGATGATTAAATTCATAGTTCAGGTCACTATTTTGTTTAAATTTAACATAATTATTTCAATTTCCTTTTAGTTTTTGAAGCAGTTAAGAGTCCAACTGAGATTCTCTTCAGTAGGGATAAGGAACACAGTTTCCTTTTCAAACCTTCCAGATAGAAATTGGTCCCCCAAGCCCCCCCCCCAAAAAAAAAAAAAAAAAATTATTGCCCACTGACTTTTTCTTATTTTTACTTGATTTTCGGTTTTGCTAATACTTATAGATAAATGTTCTTTGTGTGCAGATATTGTGCTCTTTTGGCGTCTTTGGGTATGAATTTTTTATCCATGCGGCTTTGTAAATGAGTTTTGATTTTCTTTAAAGGTACATGTTTTAGTTATGGCCCAAACTATAAATTTTATTTAGCTATGTGAGGAAGAAGTGTTTTCAAAGTGCATAGATATGTGGTTATTCTTTTTCTTATCCATGTGTCTATTCTTTTTCTCAATTAATATTTTACAATTTTTGTTTCCATTTCACTCCCTGTTTTCTTTTTTGGAGGGGGTGTTGGGGTTGATGGAATCGTCCACTGAGCATAATATTTATATACATGAATGGCGTAGTCCAGAGCCACCACGGATTTTTTTTGCTAGTTTATATATTTCCCTTTTATTTGTATTGTACTTTTTATAAGGGTTTTGCCATGCCCAATCTTTTCAAATATGACATATTTCGATTTATAGCTTCAGCAGGGGTTTCTCACACATATTATTTTATACACTTTCAAAAAAAAAATGTTCTGAAAATTTGTCTTCTTATTAACTCTTCAATTTCAAATACTCCTTTTATTTGTCTGTCCACAGGCTGGTTAATAATAAAAAATATATTATTTATTCAGTCTTACCAGAGTGTATATACATTTTTGTTCTTCACATTTATTCATTCTCAAAATGCTTAAACCTTGGATCTTGCTATCAGTAAAGATGCAGAAGATTTCTTGTGACCTTAAATTTCTTTTTCCTGGCAATGCTATCTGACACATTTGTACCTATGTTGTTGCAATCAGATGCACCTTCCTCTAAACAGTTTATCCATGCATTTTTGCAGGCCAATAATGTTGCAATTTTGTCATTTCTTTTGCATGAGATAAGTAGCAACTAAAGTTGATTTGTTCACACCGGATGTGCACATGGATTTTAGAGTTGGTTTTCACAATTGGCTAAATCATTGAATGACACAAGTTTTAAATTTGGTACAACAGTTGGAAGGACAAGGCATAAATTTTGATGTACTATTTGAAATCTTTTGGTGTTCAAAAACAAAACCAAGATAATTTCATGATGTATCATGATGAAATATTTTCAGATAGTAAAATACTAGGGCTTACTCTAAGTATACATGAATGAACAAACAGAAAACCTCAACCACAAATTATACAACAAAAGGTTAAAAGCAATAAAAAAAAAATACATATATATTTCAGCCATAGAAAATATTATTTCACATTCTTTTCCCAATTCAATTATTGATCCTCAATAGTTGTACTCATCTACAGGTAGTTATGAAGGGCGCATACTCAGTATCAAAATGAGAGAATGGAATTAGAACAAACTATGTGGGATACTAAGCTTGGGGATTTCAGATTTTCTGGAAAACTAACTCCAAAATATATTTCTTCATCCACTACTAATAATTCTCTCTTTAATTTGTAACATATTAGTCCTTGTCGTACTGACATTGCATTACTTGTTTCTAAAACTCTTGACTCTAGGTGTTACTTTTTGCATCAAAGATGCAAGGTTAGGTTTCACATTTAAATATCTAAAACTTTTGATATAGATATGAATATGACAGCAATGGAGGGGATGAGCAGAAAACTACTTATCTAGCAGCTACCTCACGCAGATCAGTGTGCTTACAGAGAGACGGAAATGCCCGATCTTTTGGGATAGCATTTGGTCTTAGGATTTACTCACCTTGCACTATTTTCTTTTCTTTTTTCATAAGTTTTTTTTGAATTTTCCCTTTTTCCTTAATAGTGAATCATGTTTTTTATACTTCATGACTTGCATCTCAATGTGAAGTGACAAACCTTTTGGTTGTAAACTATAATAGAATAACCAATTTTGCCAAGGTACATTTGATTTGATCAAAGGTAAGAGTGGCCTTTTGGGTTAAGGTTAATTTGGAGATCATGAACAACTGGTTTTGTGATGCTGCTCTGTTTTGGGGTGTACTTGAGAAGTTGTGTTGTTGTTTTTTTTTTTATTTATAATTTAATTTAATTTATTTTGTTTTATGATGTTGGACTTTAGTGCTCCACATATTTTGGTTGCTATGTGCGCACTTCAAGCAGGATGACTTGCTGATAGGAAAGGTTTTCTCATGCATAGAGGAGTAGATGGTCGATTGATTGAAGAGTTTGTTGCTAGATGATGTTGCAGCTTTCGGATTTATCAATTTGAGGAATGTTAAAATGGAGATTTAATTTTAGGCTGGGGTTCACTTTGTTTTTTTGTAATGCTTATGATGTTGTTTGTCAGTTGGTCTGAGCCAATCATGTTTTCCCCCTTTTGGATTTAATGACTAATAGTAGTGTTCTTTTCACCTTCGTTTTGTAAAATGTTATTACCTTACTGCTGGAAAAAAAAAAAAAAAAAAAATCATGATAATGAACTACTTACAATTGCCATGGCTAATTCTAATTTCAAGCTCAAATAATTGGTTGAAATTCATCTACGACTTGATGATTATGCACTGACTTGGACCATGGGCACGGGTCATCATGCAACGCATGACTCCCCGTAACTAGTATATATAAACCGATGTTGATAACAGCTTTATGGCAACATCCTTCAACTACTTTGTCTTGTAAAGAAATAGGTGAAAAAGATTGGATACTAAACTAATTGACCATCAAGTAGAGGGTATATGGAGGTATCCTATCCTTTTGATCACACATCATATGAAGCGAGCTTTTAAGGGTCTATGAAATAAACTCGGCGACAAACTCAACATGAAATTGAATTCCTAACCAGACCAAACTCAGACCTTTTGCATTTGCTTTGATTCTATATGTTACTATTTTCCTTAGCATAAACAAGATGTACTTGGTATTCTTCAAAGTCTTTGTACAGCTGAAGTTTTTAACTAATCTGCTTACTGGCATAGCATTACATGTTTCTCTTTGTATATCGCCATAGCAAATAGTAGGAGTTACTGAGTATTATTGTGAAACCCCTGTTCCGTAGTATGCTAATTGGTCCTTAAATTGAGTAGGATTATGTGTTTATCATGATTTTATGTGCCATTATGTGAATATATGCGATTTTGAAGTTTTATTTGTTCACCGTAGGAATATCTGTTTGACTAATCAACTTTGGAAATTTAATCGAGGGCCTTATCGGCCACAGAACCCGAAATTGATTACGCCATTGTGATTGGCATAATTTTTTAGAGCCTACGGTGAAATTTAATTGAAAAATTGATTCGGACCAGATTAAGTTGATTAAATTAGTAAATTGGTGCCCAATTATTTGCTAATATTATATTGACTTAGTGGGACTTGCCATATTTGAGCACTACACCTTATTTCTCTCCCTTAGCTTATTTTGGCTGATTCTTGAACTCAATTTGAGAGGGAGAGCCGACTATAGGGAGGGAGAAAGAGGGATTGTGCAACTTTGGTCTTGAAACTTGGAGATTGGAAGCCTAAGTCAAGATTTGATCATAGATTGTGAGAATCAAGCTCCTAGGTGAGTGATTCTTGGATTATAATTGTAATTTTGTGCATGTCCAAGCTATCTTGGTGATCAAGAACAAGATTGTGATGAAGTTGAGTTGTGTTTGTTGAATTGAGGCTTAATATGTGCATGCATGTAAGAAATACCTTGAAATTTGCATGTTTAAGCACAAATGTGTATAACCCATGTGAAATGTTAAAAGGAAACTCATGTTTTGATCACCATTTGTGTTATCTAAGTTGAGAATGTGGCTAATCCATCACATGCATGTACAAATTGAGAAGACATGAGCTTGAATGCATGAATTGGTTATGTTAATGATTGAGTTTGACATATTTGGGGACATGCATGTAGATAAATTATGAAATTGAGCTTCAATATGTTGTAATTCTATGTTTGTACCATGTTAGTATATGATTATGTGAAGTTTGGACCGAAATCATGCATTTAGAGCCTTTGAATGTCAAGATGAAGCTCAAGAACTCAATCTGGAAAACCCAGATTTTCGATGTCCGCTCGAGCGAGTGAAGTGACGCTCGAGCGGAGAAATCGAGCTCCCAGCAGTTTTTGCAGACATGGTTCCCGCTCGAGCGGGGAAGTTGACGCTCGAGCGTGGGAGCTATTTTGTCAGGCCTTCCGCTCGAGCGCCCTATTTAACGCTCGAGCGTATTTTTCATGCAACCAGTACTTTTGCAGGCTTTGAGGGTCCGCTCGAGCGGGTAAATTGACGCTCGAGCGGGGACCCTAATTTCTGGAATTTTGTTCATGCGTTCTGTGTTTCGTTTTCCGTTCTCTTTCACTTGTAATCACTCTTCGGCGTGTGTTAAACATTATAAATGAGTTAATGAGATAAAAATAAAGCCTAAAGAGGAATATGTGAATTAAGGGACGGATTGAATGGTTAAATGACCCTTTTGTGTGCATGGAATGTGTAGGGTCAAGCTCCAGGGCGAATCCACAAGCCGATCACTGTGAGTAATATCAATATTTGAAAGCTTGTCAATGTCCAATTGTTATTCCCTTATAAACTTTATGGGTTGTTAATTGGGATTGTGGACAAAAGTTTGACAGGGATCAATGAATGGACCGAAGGTCGTTTGGATGTATATGAATGGACCAAAGGTCGTTTAGATGAATATGAATGGACCGAAGGTCGTTTTGATAAGAATGAATGGACCGAAGGTCGTTTTGATGTATATGAATGGACCAAAGGTCGTTTAGATGAATATGAATGGACCGAAGGTCGTTCTGTCATGAATGAGTGGGCCGAAGGCCGTTTTGACGTAAATGAATGGGCTAAAAGCCGTTTTGACAAAAATGGATGGGCCGAAGGCCGTTTGACATAAATGAATGGGCCGGAGGCCGTTTTGACAAGAACAGAAACCCGAATTGGGCCAAAGGCCGTTTGGAACATGTTGTTCTACATTGTTATGTAATTGTCATATTTGATATTATTCACTGGGCTATCGCTTACGCTCATTCATGTGTTTGTAGGTAAGCCAAGGGAAGTCCAAACCCAGCCCCAGTGAAGTCTGCTAGGAAAAAATCCGAGTTTTGCGGAAGTCAGCCTTGCGTCTCACTCTTGAGACCTACCCTTGCCTTTTTGCTATGTAATTATATTTTGTCTTGTTGGCAATGACTTTATGTATATCTGTAAATAGTCTGTCATAGGTTGACTCGTTTTGGATGATCCTGTCTGTAATGAATTTTGTGGAACTGTACTTTTGATGTGGGTTATTAACGTAACTGAATATGGTCTGTTAATGTGCATATAAGCACGGCTCTATGGACAAAGTTTTTATTTATTGCTTCCGTTTGGCCCCTTTACTCTGACAAGTTATGTCTGTTTTGGTCTGAGGCCGTAGGTAATCTCAAGATTGCTGGCCGGTTATGTCCTTAACCCATAGGGGCGGGTTCGGGTCATGACAATTATGTAAGCATTTTCTTTTATGAATTTATTGTCAGTTTGATAATAAATTGGTGATGGAAGCTTTTTATGTCCTCTGTGGGGTTGATGGAAGCAAATTATCTGCCCTACCTATACTGTGTTTGGATAATAGATTTAAACAATGATTTGGAAAAGAAAAGAGAATATGAGGTTGGAAAATTGTGGATGAAATATAAATTAAAATTTTCTTTCATTTCTCATCTCCTTCTCAAATCTTAACTTAAATTTATGATCCAAACACAATACTTGAAAAGGTCAGGCTAAAATATTTGTCATACATACCATATGTAGATTATAATCAATTTGGTATTGGTTTTAAACTATTGCAGTGATAGGTTATGGGGTATTATGGTGGTGGAGCAAGCAAATTATTGAAATAAAATTGGTTAGGACTTGTTATGGTGTTTGATTATATTTTAAAGTAATGTTAGTTGTAATTTATTAAAATATAAAATTTTTAATTTTGTCAATTTAAATTTTAAACTTTTTATTTGTTTTGAATTTAAATCATTTGAAGAATGTTCATTTATGCAATTTATCAGTTTTGGCTCTTTATATATCTGGGCTAAATAATTCCATTTGCAGATCCGAAGTCATGCCCAAAAATACTTTTGAAGGTCCAAAAAAATGGGACTATAGCGCATGTGCCACCACCTTGACTTAAGCACAAAGCTGCTCATCCTTACCTGCAAAAGGCACCAAAAAATGGTTTGTCTCATGATGACGATGAAAGTACATATGGCAGAGGATTTTATTTGAATTTTTGTCATTCTGACATGCATTTCTTTTAAAAATTGGCAGTTTTAGCACCATTACAAGCTTTCATGGCTTATCCTTCTTCGTTTAATTCCCTTGCACCTTGATATTCTCCATGGGATGACACTTCCATGCTCATACACTCTCCATCAAGTGGAATCATGCTATCCCAGGATGAATACAATCTTCATGGAGTCGAAGGCATGCATAAGTGTTTTTATTTGTGTTATTTCTCCCTTGTTCATAGATATATGTATATTTTTTATTTGAGAGAACTTTCTAATACATATTATGGCATAAAATGTTACTGCTTCAACTGATATTGGATCGAAGGGGGTAGCAAGGATTATCAACAGTGGCATTCATGGCATCGGAAGCTTGTGTAGAACAATATCAAGGTCTGAATTATCGAAGCAAAGGAAACCAGGTTCATTGTTTCATGGTAATCTTCTCAACTGTATTGATAATTGGTTTAAATTAGTCAATCATGGTGAAGTTTTAGACTTTCAGCTCTATACTAAAGTGGCACAACTTGCTCTCTTCACAATGTTTTTCTATTTATATTTGCGCTTTAGATACTTGTTATCTAATTTGTATGTTAGTGCTCTCCTATCTTACTTGCCCTATTTGTATTGTTGTACTTGTAGTGCAACATGTGTCATAGGGAACTTTTTCCTAAGATTTGGCAATACTGGAAAATGTTACTCTGAAAGAATTTTCCATGGTGATAACATTCTGGTTTTGGATTGTTTCTCTTTGGGTTATTGGGCTAGTTTGATCTGTGAGTTTTTATCAGTATGAGTCCACTTAATTGCCTAACCAAATTTTCAATAGTGATGGTTGGTAGAAACTATAAAAGTTGTGAAGCAATTATATTGCTCATTTATATATCAATTATGAATTTCTCCTTCCTCACCCTACTATGTTACATGGACTTGGGTGTAGGTGCATCCACTTTTTGAAAATATCCATTATTTAGGAGTATTAGCAAGGATGCCCATACCCGTTTGGTTTATGTTAACATGAGTACCGTTTGTCTCGCTGAAGTAGTATTCATTTATTCAACTACGTAAAACTCATGAATAAAATAACTCATTTGTTATTCCTCTCATACACTTACGCTTTTCAGTTAAATTTTTTTAGGTATACCAGATTTTGCTGAAGTCTATAGCTTCATGGGAAGTGTCTTTGATCCAGACACACAAGGCCATGTGCAGAAGCTCAAGGAGATGGATCCTATCAACATTGAAACTGTGAGTAAATTCAAATTTTGCCTGTCTCAGATTGTCTATTTTTCAAGTAGATGATGCCTCTTACTCATAGGATGTGTGTTTAATACTTGATTTATTATCAAATTTAGAGTAATTAGTGACAGACATTTCATTAAGGGGAGGTTGAATAAGGGTGTGATATGTATGCCCTTGTGGTTGCTTGGAAACCCATTACCTCCCTATGGTTTTTGAAATATACATATAGCCTCCTTGCAGTTCAGAGTAAAATGCAAAAGTAACGAATTCTGTCAAACTTAACTGTTTGTGTAACATCCACTAATTAAGTGCATGTGACAGGACATGAGTGATATACGAGTCTTTTGCCCTTTTATTTTCCCTTCTTTTCTTCATTTTCTTGTTCATTCCACCTCCTCCCCTTCACCATTACACAGTTCACACTCCATCCCCTCTCTTTCATCTCCTTGTCTCCCTCACTTCCTCCGACAACCCAAGCCCACCATGGCTGAAACCACCATTTTTCCTTGTCATTACACACGTGTACAGAGGCACTTACACACAACTCCCACCTTTCTCAATCAAGTAACCCAAAGGAGCCAATACTTTTTTCAATTGCACATGTACCTTCACACACTTGTGAAGATAACTTCCTCTTTGACAATGCAGATAAAAGCTAAGAGCTTTTTTTTTTTAATAATTTTTTTTAGAATGTTAACTAATCACACTGGAGCGTCTTTCAGTCCGGCAGCTGTTGTTTATTTGTGAAGTTAGATATTCAAATTTTTTCTTGGTTTATTATTTTAAGTCATCTATTGAAACCCAAAACCATCAAATCCAAAATTGTACCATTTGGAGAAGTTTACGGAAATGCCACAAGCGTCTATATGGATTATTTCATAAGGGAAAGAACAAGATAGGTGTAAGTGCAATTGGTAATGGATTTGGCTTTGGAAAGGGTTTGTGATGCCGTACAATTTTTAGAGAGAAAGAGTTTGTAGTGATGCTGGCATTTATAAGAAAATTGGAGGAAAAAAAAGGGGCAGTATAGACATTTTGTAAAATTTCTTTAACAGAGTTTAGCTTTGCATTTTACCTTCGACCATAAGGAGGTTAAGTGTATATTTTTAAACTTCAAGGGGCTAATGTGTTTTTTGGATAAACTACAAGGAGGTAAAATCTAATTAACCTAAAAAAGGAAAGAAAAAAAAAAAAAAAGAAGCAAAAATGTGGTAGTTTTTTTTTTTCTATCTTCAATTAACTTTTTTTAAAAATATTTTACTTTTTTTTTTTATCAGCAAAAGAGAACCTTTATTGATGCAAAAACCAAACAAAACCAGAGATTACATCAAAAAAGGAGGGGAAAAGCAGCAAGCTTGCTCTCCCCAGGAGTTTGGTGAGGAACCAAACCCAAGAAGAAGAGAACACAGAAGAGAACAACAACCACAAAAAAAAAAAAAAAAAAAAACCAACAGACCAGTAACAGACCCACTTAGCTGACAGCAGCAGTAGCAAACTAAACACCACCCAGCCTACAGAGAAAGAACAAGCAAACATATACTCTCCCAAAGCATCAACCAGACTTTAAGCATCCAACAACAGAGCATCCACACCAGAACTCCACTGTAGCTATGCACTCTACCAAGCAATTTATATCCAAGAATAACTGCAATCTCTTAGCAACACTAGAGTCATTCAACAGCTATTGTATGCTGCCTTAGGAGAGTGCCATGAGGTAATACATCACTTCTCAGCACCCAACAGAGCAGCATTCCATTTCTGATGCATCACTCCTGATTACTAGCAGATGAACAACTGAACAGAGGCACACTTAAGACCACTATCCACTGCACTCTAGCATATGAGTAGCATAACAGATGAAAAGCACACTGAGGACTGCCCAAGCACTCTAACATATGAACATCCTCCAAAACCACTGTCCTCTGCACTCTAGCAGATTAGCAACCAGATTAGCAACCCAACAGACAGCAACATATAGCAGACAGCAACATACTGAACCTGGTGAATGCATCAAGGCAGCAGCATACAGCAGACAGCAACATTCATCCTCAATACCACTGTCCAGTGAATGCATCAAGACAGCCTATACCCAGCTCCCCTGCCTTAAACAATAATGAACCTGGTGCAAATTAAAAACTACATCATTAATGGAGAACTCTACTTTGCCTGGGGAGGATTTTACCCACAAAGCGATTCTTACTTTGACAACCTCACATAAATCTTCTAAATTTGGTTGAGCACCATTAAAGATGCAATCATTCCGATGCTTCCAAATGGACCAAAGGACAGCCATAGGCACAACCTTCCACATCACTTTCTCAAGCTTCTTCATCTTGCAAAATGACCACCACTGCAATAGCCCTTCCACTGAGTTTGGCATCACCCACTGAACACCCCACCACTTCATAATCTGAGACCACAGTAGCCAGACAAATGGGCAAAAGAGCAAGATATGGTTGACCGATTCCACCTCATTTTGACAGAAAGCACAGCTAACATTGGCAGCCTCATCTAGAATCCCAATTCTTTGGAGATAGCTGGATGTTTTCAACTTGCCTAACCAAGCCAACCACCCAAAGAATTTAACTTTTAGTGGTGCACAGTTGTTCCAAACTTCCCTTGTCACTTTCCTATCAGGACCCAATAATGATTCGCATTTTCTATAACCTGAAGCAACAGAGTACATCCCAGAGGAATTAGCCCTCCACATCCATATATCGGGCAACATGACCCTCACAGCCGGTGCACTCTTGAGTACGGTATGTAACCTATTCACCTCCTCCTCTTCCCAAGCCAACAGAGGTCTCCTAAACTCGAAAAGCCAGTCCTGGATCCCTCCACTACTGGTATAGAAGTCAGCCACTACTCTATCTTTGACAGTAGAGAGAGAGAACAGTCTGGGAAATTCATCCTTTAAACACAACTCCCCTACCCATTTATCCCTCCAGAATTGTGCTCGCCTACCATTCCCCAAAATAATTGCAGAGTTTTCAAGATAGAAATTATGTAATACAGGCTTAGAGATAATTGCAGTAACTATGCCAGACCAAATTTTTGAGCCTCTACCTCTTCCTTCCAAAACTGGCAGCCATCTTCCACCCCCCATGTTATATTTTGAGCATATGACTTCCTTCCATAGCGAGTGATTTTCCACCCCAAACCTCCACCACCATTTCAGTAGGAGGCACTTATTCATATCAGTGATTCTTCTGATTCCCAAACCTCCCAAAGTTTTGCTCTTGGTAATATTCTCCCAACTAACCATGTGAACTTTCCTTCTTAAATCTGATCCCCCCCAAAGAAACTTAGCTTGAATTTTGTCAATTTCCTTTGCCACCCCCTCGGGTATTTTGAACAATGATAGATAATAAGTAGGCAAGTTGCTCATAACGGATTTAATTAAAGTCAGCCTCCCAGCAAACGATAGCAACCTTCTCTTTAGGTGCATCTAGATTAAGCATATCTAATAAGTTAAAAAAATTGATGAAAATATTTTAAAAATTATAAAAGACAAAAATACAAAAAGCAAAAGACTCAAAAAATAGTTTTTTAATTTTAAAAACCGAACAGGCAAATGATTCTTAGCAATGGCAGGTACGCATGCACTCTCTATTGCTCGCACTTGCACAGTGGCCCCTTTGATCTCTAACATGAAACCTTAAGCTTCTTGTCTATGGATGATTTTCCTTGTATTTATTAGTGACATGATGAAGTGTTTTGACGTCAGTTGGGTCAATGTGGATTTTATTAATGTCATTCAATTGGAAGGATATTGCTTTGCAACTGAACATCTTTGTCTTTTTGGGTTCTGTCTATGTAGAGGCTTTGTTGCTGATGAGGAACCTCACCATCAACTTGTCTAGCCCTGATTTTGAGCCAATTGTAAGTATTCTTCTGCTTCAATGATATGGTGAAACGCTTCACGTGACAACTCTTGCAAACTGTTAATGTTTAATATTTTGCTTATCACTCTTCTAAGAAGTTCTAGCTTGCTGTGACCGTGTATTTCTTAATTTAAGTTATTTTCATTGACTGTTGCAGAGAGAGGTCCTGTCATCATGTGATGTCAATTCCAAAACTGTAGGAATTGCTACAGGAAATATCGTGAAGAACCAAGAAAAATGAGCTTTTGTGCTGTAGTGTTGAGCACTACTCATAAGCTACCATGTAGTATGTATCTTTCTTTAATCCCGTCAACAAGTAAGATCTCCAATTTGTGGTTACTGGGTTGACATCTGACTTGAATATCTGTGTTTCTTCATCAGCATTATAGATGAGAAGTCTGACAGTGCTCTCATGGCATGCTCTGAAATTCACTAGTTCAAGGATATGGAAATGTCGCTACAGCTGTAGAATCAGAGAGTATTGCCAGATGAAAGGATAACATCCTCTGATTGTCATGCATTAAATGATATAAATATCCCTGGGCTGAATGGCAATGTTTTGTACCTGTTTTACTGATCTGGGTCTGTTAGCAGATTGTATGTATGTCTCGTAGGATCTGTTGGTGGCAATTTTAGCTTTCTTGAAAATATAATGTCAGTCTCAGTTTTGTGTAGTATAATTTGCCAAGGCAACATAGCTTTAAGAATTGGGGTTGTAATAATGATGGTTATGCTTTCTTGATCTTTAAGAGCATGGTTTTGTTGTTGTTGTTGTTATTGTTATATGTGAGAGCCACCTTCGACTTCTTGATTTTCTTGCTGGTTATACTGCATCATAAAAGACAAATTAATGATGACTTTCTATTGTGTGTTTGGATCTCTAAAAATCTCCCTTTAGCCCAAATTGGACTTTAGGAAATCCGGGTTTTATTGCAAAGTATGTTGATCGCTTCTACTGGAGATCTAAATTTGATAGAATTGTGCTGATTTATTAGTATTTGTTGATAGTATGTGAGATTGTGCAGTGTGCACTAGGGGAAATTTCTCCAGTTGTGATGTTTGTACTTTGTGTAATATGTAATTCATTTTTGTAGTTCTAGTTGACTGATATTCCTAAGAAGTAATAGGATAATGGCCATAGAATTGCAGATGAAGCTTGGGATTTTGTGATTGTTAATTTTTCTTCCCCCCTTTTCTCTCTCTCTCTCTCTCTCTCTCTCTCTCTCTCTCTAAAGGAGAGATAGAATTGCATGGTGGCCAAAGCTATGCAAGTCTCTATCAAGGGATTAAATTCTTTACTATTCCCCCATAAATCATGAATTTGCTATTAGGAACTGAACTGGATGTCTAGTTCGGGTTTCAAATGTGTGCCACTTTGGTATTTTTATTCAATGACTTAGAATTTATTCACCCACTTACAAACTCAATTTGATCTATTGTTTAATGGGTTGATAGGTAAGTAAAATTTAAATAACTAATTTACAAAGGGTGCTACTATTAGCACCTTATTTTTTCCTTTTAGACTCCAATTTCTTTTGTTTTTTTTATTACAATTTTAATCCAATACAAAATTTTAATTTTATTTCTATCATCTCTAACCCCCGGAAAAACATATCCAAATCCTAACGCTAACCCCAATCCTACTCTCACCCCCATTGTACCAAACGAGTCACTATCAACTCTGACACACTTTTCCTCACCATTTACAACATCGGCGACTCATCTCTAACGTCGTCCCGCTTTCATGACCCAATAACGGCAACAACTTCCCACTCTAGTCGCCTCTTCTGCGTCTTAGCCACCACTTTGATTTTTTCTTTAATATTCTTTTTGAATTATTTATAGATATTGTATTTATGTATATAAAATTTAAATTAAATATAAATAATTTCACGTTAAATAAAAAATTAAATATAAATTAATACTAAGATACCAATAAGATAGACAAAAATTAAAAAATACAAAAAAAAAAATTACTTTGATCCATGTGATGTACATAATTATGCACATTCTGTCTTTTTTATTTAATATTGTATGCGTGTAGCTGAAGGCATGGTGTAAATAAAATAAGGGGGGGAAATGAGAAAATAAAAAAATATGGATGAAAATAAAAAAAAAAAAGAAGAAAAATAAAAAAATTAATAAAAAAGGAAAGAGGGAGGAAAGTGTGCAGGAGAGAGAGAATGCATGAGTGAACAAAAAAGGAGGAAAAGAATGTGGGTGGGTGAGAATTAAAGAAATATTGACATTGAGAAAAATTTGGGAATTAATCTCTGCCATTGATACAAAATGTATCTCTTAGACATTTTGGCACATTTTCAAAAATAGTCTTGCTTTATTATATAGATTTATTTGTATGTGGAGCTAATTTTTTTTCCCAAATATCATAATAATTAAATTACAATTTTATATATATATAAAATAAGTATTCCTCAAATATAATCCATACAAAATTGGTTATTATAATTAAAATTGAGTTTGTGTAGAAAATAGAAAAGACATTCTGATATCACTTTTATATGTATATATATATATATATATATAAGTCTTTACAATGTAAAAAATAAGCCTTTAAAAAATGTGTCACAAAAGAAAAAGAAAAAGAAAAACACTACTTTTATTACATATATATATATGCGTGTGTATGTGTATGTGATATTGTCTAGTTTAATTTTCGAAATATGTTTTTCTGAAATATAAAATTTTTTGAAATATTTTTATAAAAATTTAAAATTTAAAAACATTCATAAATTTCATATGATATTATATTTCTTAAGGTAGAAATAATCTTTAAATTTTTTTAAAAAATAATGTTTATTTTTGAGTGAAGCATCAATAAATCTCAAAATATGATCTTGAAAATTATTTAGTTCTCTCTTCTTCTTTTTTTTTTTCTCATGAACCCAGGGGTCTCATTGAATTGAAAATTACACAAAAGATAGTCACTTACACATTTCGGTTTAATTTTTGAAGGATAAAAATGAGTTTATTTAAATGTGAAATTACACATTTGGGCAATAGGCACTATAGAGGTTTTGGATTTTCTTTCATTCTAGAACAAATCTCAAATTACGAATAAGCATGTAACACTTCAATATAACACTCCAATAACGTAGCACACTAAAAATTCTTTAGTGTACTTTTTTAAAACATAACAATGTAACGCTCCAAAC
Organism: Camellia sinensis; assembly: GCF_055761805.1. Taxonomy (NCBI): domain Eukaryota; kingdom Viridiplantae; phylum Streptophyta; class Magnoliopsida; order Ericales; family Theaceae; genus Camellia; species Camellia sinensis. The sequence continues at coordinate 61,904,909 of NC_138970.1, forward strand.
TTTTCTCAAATATAATACTCCAATGTAACACACTAAAAACACTCCTTAATGTACTTTTCCCAAACATAACACTCTCATCAATGTAATCTCAAATGTAACACTCCAATATAACACACATAAAAATACTAAAAAAACTAATTAGTGTATTTTTTTTTAAACATAATACTCTTAGTTTGAAATTATACATTTATCCAAAGCTTATTAAGAAATTTTTGTACTTCTTTTGGAATGGTTTGAAAAATCTCACACCCTTTTCGAATAGTTTGAAGAATCTCATATCTTTTTTTTAGAATGTTATATTGGAGTATTACATTTAAAAAATATATATTAATTTTTTTTTTGTGTGTGTTACATTAGAGTGTTACACCAATGAGTTTTTTTGGAGTGTTACATTAGAGTATTACATTTAAAAAATGTATACTAAGAAGTTTTCTGAAAGTGTTATATTGGAGTATTACATATTGAAATTATACATTTGTTCAAACCTTATTAAGGAGTTTTTGTACATTTTTGAAATATTTGAAGAATCTCGCATCCTTTTAAATGTTTGAAGAATCTCTTATTTCAAGTTATTTTTGTATTCTTTTGAAATGTTTGAAAAATCTTTCATTTCAAGTCATTCTAAATAAAAAAGAATCTCATATAAAAATTCATCTCAAATTTGATTCTCATAAATTAGGTATCTTACCTTTCTAGCACCAAAAAATAAAATAAAATAAAATAAAATAAAATAAAATAAAATAAAATAAAATAAAACATAATAGAAATAAAATTATAATCGTAAATCTAATTTTCAAATAATGTATTAAATTTATCTTTTTAAAATTAATAGTACTAATTGATTTATTAAAAAACTCTTAAAACTAATCAGATCATTATTCCTCGAGATAAGATTTATAGATTAATTTTTCTTTATTTTTATCAAATTAATTTATAATCTAACAAAAAAATCTTAGAAAACCAATTCTATAAATAACAATGATTTAAACCATCTCCAACGGTTCATCAAACTTGACATCAAATTTAAATTTTGATGAAAAGTTACTGTTTGGTGCTCCAACGGTTGCACGAAATTGATATCAAAATGAGCTGATTTCAGCAAATCATTGTGTGTGACCATTGGAGCAGAAAAGGTTCAGAATTTTACACATGGTGGTCGACCACCTGGATGACCACCTGGTCGACCCCTTGGTCGACCACCCGGTTGACCAACCGGTCGACCAGTGCATGAAAAATTGGCCTGTGAAGATAGGTTCAAATAGTTCAAAAAGGTTTTAAAAAAAAAAATTTGCCTTCATCGGTTGACCCACGGTTGTAGGTTCAAACAGTTCAAAAAGGTAATAAAAAAAAAAAAAATTCACCTAACCGGTCGACCAATCGGTCGACCTGCCAGTCGACCATCTGGTTGTCCTGAAGGAGATTTGATAAAGGTAAACCGTTGGAGCATTCAGTATCAAATTGAAAAAATGACTATTTTTTTATTCAAATTTAATAAAACATTAGGTGAATCGTTAGAGATGCCCTTATAATACTAATTTTGATGATGTAATAGAACACAAATGACATGAAAAGAAAAAAAATAAATAATCACAACGCAATTAATAACACTTACTACCAACTGATCAGAGCTGATTTTTGAGCTACAAGACTTCAGCTCAAAGCATTTTTTTTTCTATAAATCAAACCAAAACCAGAGGAAGCAAGAATTCATGGGTCTTTTCCCAATATAAGCCTTTTTTACATTGCATTTCCAAAACTAGGCCAACTTCTGACGGAATTCCAAAACTAAGCTAAAGCGCCATTACTATTCGCGCTTTTACTGTTAGGAGCGCAAAAGTAGATGAACAGAAAAATCGCTATTACAAATAGCGACTTTGATTAATAAGTCGCTGTTACGAATAGCGCTTATAGCGTTACTTTTTTTCCCAATAAAAACGCTGTTCTTAACAGCGCTTTTCACACAAAATTTTGTTGCCAAAAAAACGCTATTGCTAATAGCGATTTTAACAAAAAAATTTTTGCCAAAAAAACGCTATTTATAATAGCGATTTTAACAAAAAAAATTTTGCAGAAAAAACGCTATTTATAATAGCGATTTCAGTTCAAATTTTGTTGCCAAAAAAACGCTATTTCTAATAGCGATTTTAACAGAAATTTTTTTTCCGCCCAGCATTTTTAACATAAACTTTGTTGGAATAAAACGCTATTTTCAAGATAAAACAAAAGAAAAAAACATAAAACATATTTTAAAAAACATATTTACACTGTATATTTTAGTACTTGGCTTTACTAAAGCAATTATCATGTTAAAATATGTTTTTTTTTTTCTTTTGTTTTTGTTTAGAATGTGTAATTCATAAATTTTACATAATATGAAAAAAAACCTCTTTTCATATATTAATTTTACATACTATTTTTCATATATATAATTTCAAAATCATATTCATGTAGATATTATTAAGCCAATCATGTTCATTTATTTGGCTTTACTAAAGCCGTTGTCATGTTACATTTTTCATTTTTTCTTTTGTCTTTGTTTTGATTTAGAAAATGTAATTAAAAATTTTTTTTCGTCTTCACTAAAGTTGTTTTCATGTAAATATTTTTTTTGCTTATTGTTTTGTGTAATTAATTATTTTTTTTTTCGCTTTACTAAAGTCGTTTTCATGTAAATTTTTTTTTTCTTTTGTTTTTGTTTTGCGTTGGAAGGTGTTATTTAGAAATTATTTTGGCTTTACGAAAGCCGTTTTCATTTAAACATAAATATATATTTATTCTTTTCTTTTGGGTTAGAAGGTGAGAATGTAATTCAGAAAATCAGTTTAGTAAACCAGTTTAGTAAAACCGTTTTGTACCCGTTTTCATTTATAAAATTTATTTTTTTGTATCGTCTTTGTTATGGGTTAGAATGTGATATGCATGCTGTACAGTTCGAAGCACACCCACACATTGTGCAACTCGACGAGCAACGACGAAGGGTGAGACGCGAAGACCACCGCAGAGTAGGCCAAGAAGACAAAGGCCACAGCGAGAGCTCCTAAAATAAATTTTCTCAACATTTTTGTAATAATACTTAATACATAATATACGAAGTCAGTACTTTACAAAATACTCATACGGGGTATGAAAACAACATAACTGAAGTTGCAAATGTAATAGTTTTCAGTTACGTAGGTAGTACAGACATAATTCTCCCACAAAAATACATTATGGACACCATGAACTGAACACACATTACATACATCCTGGACACTCTTAACTGAACACACAATACATAAACATAACAGTTAGATAGAGAAACACCTAATTCATGACCTAATATTGCATATTAATAGCCGTAACATTTGACAGACACAATACATAAACATAAACTTAAACATAAACATAACATAACATAACAGTTATACTTACTCTAACACAGACATTACATATTAATGCAAGTTGTTATATTGCCGAAGTGTAGACATTAACACCTAATTCGCGCTTAAATCGGCAGGTGGCTCAGAGTCTGAACAATCCGAAAGCTCAGCGTCAGAGACAAGTTCAGGATCCTCCATGATAGCCTTGATAGCCGCAACATTTGGTTCTGTTTTGTTCTTCTGGGCATCCTTCTTAAGTATGAGTAGCTGCATATCACGGGCCAATCTACGACCCATTTGAGAAATCTCACATTCTAGTGTTTGACATAGTCGATCAACATTATCAGGATCTTCCTTTTGGATCTCAACAGAACGTGCTTTTGGCACCTTCAGTCCTCTTTCCCGACATAATCTTTCGTTTTGCACTCGCTCTATAAATAGTGCGGGCCACTTAAGAAGTCTAGCCTTTGCATAACCATATCCTGTTTGATTTTCTGATGGATCCTCCACCAAACCACATGGATCTCGATAGTACTTGGGCATGACAAAATGTCGCTTCCCAAACCTATCATGATAAGCACAAGAGGCATCCAAGAAAGGAAATGGTGTTTCATCTTCAGCATCGCCACTTCCCCTTCCCCCTCCTCGTCGTGAACTTTCACCCCTTTGCAAGTTCCTACCACCTCTGCGACCCCCACTCCCTCCTATGAACCATGTAGCCATGCTAATTTTTTAAAACAAATGAATAATAATTTCGTAGGGCGAAATGAGTTGTAAGGTTGTGTCTTCACCTTGAGTTGTAAGGTTGTGTCTTCACCTTTACTCGTTTATATAGTTGATTATGAACGGATAAATGAGAATCCCACATATATGCATGCTGACTGTAAGGTAAATGCATGCTGACTGTAAGGTAAATCAGTAGATTCACTGTTGCCATGTGACTTTCTAAATTGAGAATCCCACATATATCAATACGAGATGAGTTGTCACTGTAACAAAAAAGTCGAGCAAAAAATGGAGAAAACCAAAGCATGTGCACCAAGTCACATGACTTCACAATCCATCTGCATATACGAACAAAATAAGGGCATGGTGACTGTAAGGTAATTCAGTGAATTCACTGTTGCCATGTGACTTTCTAAGTTGAGAATCCCACATATATCAATAACAGATGAGTTGTCACTGTAATAAAAAAAATCGAGCAACAAATCGAGGAAACCAAAGCCTGTACACCAATTCACATGACTTGACCATCCATCTGCATATAAGGACAAAATAAAGGCATGCTGTTGTTAAGGTAAATCAGTGAATTCACTGTTGCCATGTGACTTTCTGAGTTGAGAATCCCACATATATCAATAACAGATGAGTTGTAATAAAACAAATCGAGCAAAAAATCGAGAAAACCAAAGCCTCTGCACCAAGTCACATGACTTCACAATCCATCTGCATATACAGACAAAATAAAGGCAGGCTGACAGTAAGGTAAATCAGTGAATTCACTGTTGCCATGTGACTTTCTGAGTTGAGAATCCCACATATGTAAATAAGAGATGAGTTGTCACTGTAATAAACAAATCAATAAAACCGAAGACTGTGCACCAGGTCACATGACTTCACAATCTATCTACATGTACTGACAAGTCTCTCCACGATTTGACTACTCAATGTGTGAAAAAATGAAGCTTATGAAGCTTACGGCCCGCTATTTGTATTTCATTGAAAAGTATGACTATTTGAATTGTTCTTGTCATTTGGGAAGCTATTCACCGACCTACCTGTTATGTTTTATGTGTTGTTGAAGGCGGTAGTTCGATTCACCGAGTTTAGTTTTTTGTCAACCCCTCATTCATTACCGGAGTCATAATTTTTACTGGACTTTCAAGAATTGGAAGGTGACTCTTTCTTCTTTCCTGATGGAGATTGAAATTCGTTGTAATTTCATCCCTATTTCAGCAGCCCCAGTTAAGGGAACCTTTTCTCCGAGTTGCCTGATCTATTTTATGTGTTTTAAGTATTCACATAATTGAACATACATTAATCCATTAATTAATCCAGAACATTCATTAACAAATTGCAATTCAATAAAGAAAGTCATGAACTCATAAATGTGTACTTATAAATGAAGGTATTTCATAAACTTCAGGTTCATAACAAAAATACTTGAAATACATCCGTACGTTACACCAACAACAACGTTGTCTTACACTCCAGGAACGAACATATGAAAGATAACGGTGTTTGATTTCTTATTCGTCATCTGACATGTAGTAGTCAAAGAGATATTTTTCATTGTTGAAGACATTATTTCGCTCAACCATTGTCAAATCTCTGTTGCTTGCTTCTGCCATTTCAGTGGCTAGCTGAAGCATGAAATGTCGACATCTCCGCATCAACATCCTGTTGTTCTCCTTCTTAATTCTGCCAACTACTTTTTCATAGTCACTCACATTTCGTCTAGCCATGGTCAATGAACGACGATGAGGTACCGGTGCCCCAAAGTTACGTAGATCATTATACAATCCTTCTTGCTCCGTTACCCTGAACGCCCATTCTGCTCGGATACCAGCATAATAATCCTTCGGACTTGAGTACTTTTCGCTCTTGTAGTCATACATAAATGGAGGTAGCAGCCACACTTTCGGATTTCTTTGCCGGCGTGAACTTCCTGCACCTCTTGAAGACACTGTTAATAAAATTAAAAAAAATAATAATAATAGTAATTGTATATCTATTACTATTGTTATGCCTTCAACAAATATCATACTGGGGTATTTATAGACATGATAGTGGTGCTAGGGCACTATGGAATAAGTGATACACGTGATATTATTTGATGTTATTCATTTCATGTAATTTTGATTACCCGTGACTTTGTGTACCTGTGATGTAGTCACGGACGTGGTTGTAAGATAAAATAATAATTGTAGGCCATAGAATCACAATGCTATCCCTTCATATTCGAGCAGTGCGTTGTCAAATAAAACAAAATGCAGTGAGTTGTCACATCGGCACATGAAACTATTTTGTCATGCTTACTTTTGTAATATAATAAGTACTCACTTGGAATTGACGATTTCAGTACGTATAAGTGTTTTCGAGAAATTATAAATGAAATCGAAAAATGAAATTTTCTTTGTATTAAAGTAATATTGTTCATAAACTATCATTGTTTTTCTCACCAACATAATAAAATGGTCACCTGCTAGGTAAACACGATTGGAACTTTGGTGCCTATATTTTATCTTATTTTCAGTTAATGAACTTCACAGTCATCCGATTTTTATTGTCATTACACAATCGTCCATCATATTTTTTTACCAACATAATAGCATTTTCTGCTTCTTTTCACAGTCGTAATAATGTGACTTAGATGAATTCTGAAATGTGCGGAAAAAACAAAGCATGTAAGTTGCACTGCAGAAGTCACATGCATCACGTAATGTCAAGAAAAAAGTCACAACGTATACAAGCATGGCAAAGTAAGAAAGTCACATGCATTACTGCATCACTGAATAAAGTGACATGCAGCATTGCATCACTGCACAAAGTCACATGCAGTGATGCAGTGATGCACAAAGTCACACGCATCACTGTATCACTGCACAAAGTCAGATGCATCCCTACATCGCTGCACAAAGTCACATACCTCCTACGTACTGTGCCCATTGCAATTATGCACAAAGTCACAGGCATCACTGCATCTGCGGCACAATAGCCGATGCTACAGGCCGTTGATTCGTTCATGACTGCACAAAGTCGAGTCCTGACAGCCATATGCACTGGATAAGGTCAGTGGCATGCATGTGATCGAACAGGAAATTGCATACATACAGCTACCATGTGTATATATGGTATAAATATCGTAGCATACAACAACAAAAGTTTTACAGCCATTTCTACCGATATCATCATGACATATACGGTGGTTGATCTATATTCAGCAATGGGTCACTATTGGGTTGCAGATGGAGATGAATTTCAATACCCATTAAATCCAAATTTGCGTTACTCACGTGCCACCGTCAATACCATGAGAGCTGAGTGGGAATTTCGCAAAACTCGAGCAAACGTTCTCGTTGAGCTATGTCGTGAAGTTAATCTTAAATTTCCTCGCCGGTTAGCCATGCGTATGCCAACTGACACTCCACAGTTGTTGCAAAGGGCATTGCATCGTATCCGCGACGAGGTTAATCGCATGACCCAACGTTTGCAGAGGTCCGGACTAATGAAGACCACAAATGAGCGTGCCGAAGATGGGTTAATGGATGATGCACACCAGTACTACGCCTGGAGCATGGATGTTATGTATGAATCTGATATTGAGATGTCAGATGATGATGATAATGAATGAAATTGTTTAGATGAACGCCCAGGGCATTTCTGTAATGCATGCAATTTGTAATGCTTATCCATGACTTATCAATGAAGCGAGATATTTCAATTATTTTTAGGCTTGAACAAACATATTTTTATAGCTTCTTTACACGTTTTGTTCAAACCAAACGCATTTGTAATTTATGTTCTCCTAAATTACGGATAATGAGAGAGGGGTAGAGATGTGAAACAGATTTGTGTGATTCATCAATATAAATAAGAATAAAAAATTGTGAAATTATAATTGCGAATAAATAAATATGACACTTACATCAGCTGTACAAGTTTGACACATACAACCAAAAAAAAGAAGAAAAAAAAACCTATATAGTCCATATCGCAACCGCTAATGCCCTAACCTGCCCCCAGTCCCACAACCCCGACTGTGGATCTCCCTCCTCGGTCTCCTACGGTAGACTCTCTGAATATCTGGCACTCTCTCCCCTGCATGCGGCCCTCCACTGACTGCCTGTGGAGCCTGTGAGTGTGAGTGTGACCCCCCCTCTCCTGCATCTGATGCCCCTGATCCTGCCTGTGCCTGTAGATCAGATACTGCTGTGAGCTGTGAAACTCCCACTCCCTCGTCTGGTGCAACTGTATCACGATCTGCAGCTGGACCCCGACCTCTGCCTCTGCCCGCACCCCGACCTCGGCCGCGACGTCCCCCACGACCATAACCTCTCCCTCGCGCTCTGGGGGGGCTCAATATGGCCCTCATCATCAATGTGTGAGATGTCAGTGAGAACTGCATCATGTGTACTCCTGGGCGCGGTCGAAGTAGTCCCCATAAAAGCAGGTGGTAACTGGGTGGGTGGGGTAGCAACATCATGCATGAACCGGGGCGCGGTCGAAGTACTCCCCAGAAAAGTAGGATGTAACTGGGTGGGTGGGGTAATAACATCATGCATGAAGCGGGGCGGTGACCAATCAGGGTCAGGGTCAGCATGCTGGGTAAGATGTACGTGTGGGGAATATGGAGAAATGTATGGGGTATCATGTGGTGGGGTGACTGAAGTCGAAGGACCTGCTGTGGCTGGCGCTGAACTGGAAGGCACTGACGTGGACGGGACTGATGTGTCTGGAGCAGCTGCTGCAGTGTGTACACCGTAGTCCCCAAAATGCAGACGATCTACCCGATGGGCATGCTGGATCCCCTCGTACAATAACTCTCTAATCTCTACAAGGGCCTGCAGACCAAGCTGTCCATCACGTCTGAAAATGGCGTCCTCAGCCAAGTGATATGACCTCCCAGCTCGAACCACCTGTAAAAAAAATCAGATATATTAGGTTATAGTTGACTGAAAATAATCAATTATGATATTAACAATTATCGGAGATATAGTACGCTACTCACCAATGACTCGAGAGAAGGCCCAACTCCCTGATATCCGGCCTCGGACAAGTGGCTCGGATTACCGACAAGTAGGTGTGTATGTCGCCGATACCACAACATGTAAGGGTCGGGAGAGGGGAGGACCCCATCGCTCCAGTCAGCCTGTACAATAGTGTCGCGACGGGCATCCCACAACTGTATGTATCGCATATGATGCTGACTCCAGTCAGTGCTGGCTCGACCACGTCTATCCGTCGCATGCAACCGCCACTCGGTGTCACACCGATCCGGCACAGCCTGGACCCGACCAAACTGTCGGAGGACACGATCAGGGAGATGCCACTCAACCACGTCAAAACAAATGAGTGGTACTCTCGCCATCCATATATCCTCACCTAGGCGGCAGTAGTCTGGGAGCGTGTGGAGGACATCAGCATAAGGCTGCCAGATAAACTACAATAACGACAAGTCTATTAAAAATCGCTCATAAACATATACTGTCCATATGATAATTAAAATTTAGGTCTTTAAATTTGATACCTCGCCGTCTATCATCCGGTCAAGCTGGTCTCTATACACAACCACTACGTGGGTCGATACGACCTCGTGGCTCATGTCAACCCTCCACCGGCTACCTCGAGGTCCGGCCGGCATCTGCATGTCTCCCTGCCCGATGGGAAGCTCACCAGGACCAATTAGTTGCCGCCTAGACGAGGCAATGCGAATCAATCTCTCCCACGCCCAAATCTGCAATAGTTTGAACGCAATTACAATACTGAAATATGCCATACAATATGAATTGACATGTAATAAAATTCTTACTAACCTGTAGCAAGACAAGGGGTCCTCCGATCTGAGTCACACCCACCTGAGTGGCTCGACATAACATCCTATACAAGCATGCCAAAGCCGCGGCGCCCCAGCTGTACTGGCCGATGACGTCAATGTCTCTCAATAGTGGCAAATACATCAGCTTGAGCAGGTTCTGTGACTTATCAGGGAGAAGTACCCCCCCAATAAGCCACAGAATATATGCTCGCGCATGCTGCTGTACTAACTCATCTGCAGCATCATCTAGAAAATCGCCTTGAAAATGCTCCGACAGCCACCTCACCCTCACTCTACCTGCCTGTAAGTCTACAGGTGTAGGTGCTACTCCCAATAGCTCAGCACATAGCGCTATCCACTGCTCCATCGTCAATGATGGGTCAAGTCCAGTAACTGCTCTCCCATCAATCCGTAGACCGTATAGGACAGATACGTCCTGCAATGTGACGGTGGCCTCACCGGTCGGGAAATGAAATGTATGAGTCTCTGTGCGCCATCTCTCGACGAGAGCAGTAATGAGTGGGTGGTCCAGTCTGATATGGCCTATACGATATACACCATAGAATCCCGCGCGTAGTAGACACTGCAAGACTCTATGGTCCAATGGACGATCCCACAGGCCGGAATCTCCCTGTCGGCATGCCACCACGGTGCGTGACTAGTCCTGCATAACAGAATGAGTATTTTAAATTATAGCATTATCAAGGAAATGAAAAACAAAATGCAGTGTATTTTCATTGTACGCGTAAAGTCCAACAAACGTTATTGCATACCGGGTCCTCCCATATACTGTCAGCCCGATGTGGATGACTCAAAAGGGGGACCTCATCAGGTAGATGTGCCATGAAGCCTGTACAGTTGAAAAACAAATACATTTTGAAAAACTGTATTGGTGAGCATGTAATTTAACTATATCAATTAAGCTCAAATTATTATGTACATGACGACTTGGAAAATAAATGTGGTTGATTATTTTAAAAGTATAAATTTGTGTGCCATTAACATGGAAGCAATTAACTAAAATCAAAATTTTGCATATTATGTGCCATTAAATATGATAAGCAATTCAACATAACCTATCGTTATCTATGCTTCGGACTAATATAAAAATCTTTTACAAAGTCATTTTACGATCTCAGTTACATAAGCTTAATAATGACCAATAACATGTGGATAGTTTTTGTATGTCAATATTTACAAACAAAATGGAATGATCATTTTTTTTTCAAAACTTCATTATTGATTTTGGCATATTTGACATAACCTCATTATTGATTTTGACATATTTGACAAAATTCGTTACATTTATGGCATATTCGACAACTTCATTATTGATTTTGTAATTTTTGTTTTGCAATAAAGTAAAAAAATTGTAAATTACGTACATATAATTCATAAATTCTAAATGTACAAAATGCTTGAATCAGTCGAAATATTAAAATCTTAAAATGAAAGAAGAACTATGTGATTTTAAATAAAATTCTGTAATAAACATTTTGAATGAAGTAGAGAATAAAAACTATGATAGTTGTAAATTTTGTCAAGCAAATAAAACAATTACAATATATAAAGAATTAAACAACAGAAATGATCTATTACAAATAAAAAATGTTCTATTAAATGTATGACCCCGTTTACAAATAATGAATTACAAAAGAAAAGAAAATGATCTATTACAAATAAAGAATTACAAAAAGATCTATTACAATATGTAAGTATTACATAGTCTTCATCGACCAAGTCGCGCCGGACATGTTCGCCTGTCATGACCTGTCTGCTGGCACTCACTGCAACGAGCGGTCAAACGCCTATCTGATATGTCCATCTCATTCGGAATACGAGACATAGATGCACGACCCCGTTTCACTTGTCGCAGACGCAGTACATTAGGCATTAAAGTCCACTGCGGATCAGCCCAATAATCTTGATGCGGTATTGGATTGAATTTAGTTTCCCAAACCCTCATGTATACAGGAAGCCTATATACTAGATCAACGTACTCGAATGGATTGTCACCGCATTCAGACATTACAGCGAGCATATGAGAACATGGATAGTGTCGTATCTCATATTTCCCACAACTGCACGTGGGTTGATTCATCCGCACAATTTGTGTATTGCGACCTCGTCCATGGCGAAAAGATGTTTGCACCTCAAACACGCGGCGTGGCCTATAAAAAAATTGTAATAGAAACTAATGAAGTTCATGTTTTTAGGTGTAGTTAAATTGACAACATAATAACAATAATTTAATTTATATTACAAACTAACCTGTCATATGATATCAACTTGAAAGTATTTGCCCTTGCGATGCCATCCTCAATAGTTTTTTGCATCTGTCTAGGGTATTGGAACTCATTTCGTACATCTAGTTCAGCTTGGGCTCCCATCTCGTCAAAATATTTTACAAGCTGCCGAAATGTAAATTCAACCATAGTTGAGATAGGTAAGTTCCTTGTACCTTTCAAGACGCTATTGAAGCACTCTGCATCATTGCTAGTCAATACCCCCCAGCGATGTCCACCGTCATACGAAAGGGCCCACTCCTCAGGATTCATCTTGTAAACCCAAGTGATGGCTTCTTGGTCAATAGCCTGTATTTGTTGTAAGTAACCATTACACTTTCGTCGTTGATGAGCACTTCCTGCTTTCCATAGAAGTTGTTTCAGCTCCTTATTTCTGAACATAGTGTTAAAGTTACTACAAACATGTCGAAGACAGTGCCGATGATATCCAACAAATTGGAGCGAGGGATTCAACCAATGCCGCCTCACAGCAGCTAAAATACTCTCAGCTTGATCGGATATCAAAGTCACTCCCTGTCGGTCCATGACAATATGTTCCTTGATATTTGAAATGAAGAACGACCAAGACTCCAAACTCTCCTTGTCGACAACAGCAAATGCAAGCGGTAGTACTTTGCCATTGGCGGTGACAATCGTTGCTACAAGCAATACACCAGTGTATTTCCTGTATAAGAATGTACCATCTATGGTTATAACAGGCCTACAATGTCTGAATCCATCGATGACGGGTTTGAAAGACCAAAAACACAAAGTGGAAGACGAGCATAATGGTTGTATTTTCGGTATATCTATGCTTCCATTGCACGATGGTGCCAGGATTAGATGTTTGTAATGCATACATAAATATAGGCAACATCATATATGATTCATCCCAATCTCCGAATACCATTCTAATTGCCTTTGCCCTTGCATGCCACGCCTTCTTGTAATGTATAGTATAGTTCATGGACTTTTTTATGTCTTCGATGACATTCTTAATGAACATATCAGGTTCGTTCTGCATACAACAATACCTATGAGTCAGATTATTTTGGTGTGAAAACTTTAAAGACACAATTTTGGTGTGAACACTTTAAATAAACAATGTGTATATAAATGTAAACATTTATTTTGTATACTCACCGCAACTTGTCCCAAAAGATGAGAAACAATGTAACTGGAGCTAATATTTGTGTGGTCCCTATTCGTTCGTGGGTATAAACAATGGTGAGGACCCCTATACTGCTTTATTTCAAAAAGCCCATGTCTCTTACTAAGAGATGCACGCAACCACCATCTACAGTCGTGCTTGCAAGCACACACCCAAACGTCTCGCTTGGAGGTTACAACTTTGTACTCTCGATTATTTGTTGCATGGTACAATTTCACAGCATGTACGAGTTGCTTCTTATCAACGAAAACCATCCCTTTGTCCAACTCTGGATTTTCAGCATTCCAGATTCGGTTACGGGGAACGACATCGCGGTTACTAATGTCAAAATCACCACCCATGTGAATGTTTTCAAAGAAAGGGATTTCAGGTCTAGGTGGAATGGGGGCATTCTGAATATTAACGGGAGCGTCGACATCATCTTCTTCATCATCATCATCATCATCTGATCCGCCCAATAAATTTTCTTCATCACACATTTCATTCTCATCATTGTCTAAGGCGACATCAGGACCGTACATGTCACTGTCAGCAAACTGCACAAAATTAATCGTTTCAGCCATATTACCAGCAACTTCAACTGGAGTCGTATGATAGCTATAGGTGGGCACATCTTGGGTGTTATTGTGAAATTCAGTCTCGTATCCACCATGTGAACTTGATTCTCCACCATGGCCATGAAATGTCTGTTGTGTGTAGCCAGCTGCATAACATTCATTTGATTCATACATAGGAGACTGAAATGCTGTCGTGTCAACCCCATGTGTCAGCAATGTAGTGAACGGATGCGAATCCATCTGTGTTATATTCGGAAGATTCTGTACAACCTCTTTCTGAATGTACACTTCCAAACAATTTGGTGGTTCGAAATTTCCACCGATACTTAAAACGGTGTTCAACGCCTCATCGTCATTTATCGGTAATATTTTGTATTTGCTGGTTACTTGCCACTGGCGATAAGGATATCTACATTTGAAGATCAATCGGACTGTTTCCCCGTAACTTGCGACCTTGGACATAAACATCTCCTCCAAATTGCCAAGTGTGGTGCCAAGTTGCACCATATATATCCCTTTCGGCTCAGCATCATATGACACACCTTCATCGGGATCCCGAATTATGTTTCCCCCCCAGTAAAAGATAATTGGAACAGTTGCCATATACTTGCTTCAATGAAACAATAAATATTAAAATATCAACAATATACATATATCGAATTGTACTTGTAAAATAAACATTAAAATTTGCAGAAGCCACAAATAAAAGCAACCCTCTAATTTTTTATCAATTTATATTTTCCAGGGTTGAAGGAACTGTAGAGGTGAAACATTAATTCAATTTGTATTTTGTCAACTATATATTTGTGTCTCAACTTGATTATTAGTGTTTATTTTCTCATTTTTTTCACTTATTTTTATTCGTATAACAGAACAGCTGAGATTTCATCTATACGTGGAGTTATAGATTGTGTCTCATTTACTTCCTATGTGAAGACTCTTATCTTTTCAACGTGAATGTTCTTTGTTGTCATTGCTCTATTGTCTTAATCTAAAAAACACATAAGAAGAAGTATACTTGTTGTCTTAATTCTTTCGAATTAGTGGCGAAAAATAAAATAGGTTGAGAGATATTTAGTAGAGGGTGACGCGATTGATTTGGACAATATAAAATACAGGGTGCAAACATTGAGAAAGATTTTTTTAACCTGGTGATGTAATTGTTCAGATTTATGGAAAATATAAGTTAATTTGATTTGCTCCAACTTGTGCCATTACGGACCTTAATGACAAAGTTATTTCCTATGTGAACTAGTAACCCTCGTCCATTTTGTAGAGGGCATAGAGGCTTTCTTATAAAATTAAAACAACAAACTGATTTTGGATCATTTTGGATTGTTCTGAAAAGTAAGAAAAAAATTAAATTTATTTACTCCTTTTTTTTCTTACACATACAAAAACAAAAAAATAATTACAGAGATAATTTATAATGGCCAAAAATTAGAGATAATTAAATTGAAGTTGGTGGTTAAATGTATGGACTACATTTTGGATAGTTATCCATGTGAATCTATCGGGCCATCCGTACCAATTATTTGGTATTACAAAACACATGCTTACCCATCAAAGTGCCAATTTTTTTTTTTCCCTTCTTACGTACGAAATTGCTATGGACTATTAATTAAAATAATTTATTACTTTTTTCATGCATATATGTCTGCACACCTCTATGGACAGAATAATTCTGATATTTGCTTCCGCCAACCCCTAATTTTGTAAATCTATTTAACTGGCCTTCGGTAATCTTAGGATTACTGGCCGGTCATACCTATAGTAGCGGGTTTGGGTCGTCATAGAGTGGTATCAGAGCACGAGTTATACCGTACACATGAGTCCATATAAGCTACAAGATGTCCTAGAAAGAATTAGGATGTGTTAGTGTATGTGAAATTATACGACATGTCTTAAACAATTAGACATGAAATGAAATTGAGCATTGTCAAAACTATAAACGAGCTATTTGCCTATGTTTATTAGTGCTCTATTTACCTATAGCAAATGGAGAGAACAAGAAGTGATGATGTGATTGAATCCTTTGATGCTAGAAACTGAAAAATTATTTGAAGTGTTTCCATGTTGGATCATTTTGGATCATTTTGGATCGTTCTGAAAAGTAAGAAAACCTGATTTTGGATCATTTTGGATCGTTCTGAAAAGTAAGAAAAAAATTAAATTTATTTATTCCTTTTTTTTCTTACACATACAAAAACAAAAAAATAATTACAGAGATAATTTATAATGGCCAAAAATTAGAAATAATTAAATTGAAGTTGGTGGTTAAATGTATGGACTACATTTTGGATAGTTATCCATGTGAATCTATCGGGCCATCCGTACCAATTATTTGGTATTACAAAACACATGCTTACCCATCAAAGTGCCAATTTTTTTTTTCCCTTCTTACGTACGAAATTGCTATGGACTATTAATTAAAATAATTTATTACTCTTTTCATGCATATATTGTAACTACTCTAAATTTATTACTCTTTTCATGCATATATTATACAAACATGAATAAACATTATTAAAACATAATGTTTAGATTTTCCTTTTCAATGGTAGTGGACAATCACAAAGTGAAAAAGGCGATAAGTCAGTTCGTTCAATACCCATTTCAAAAACTTTTTCAAATTTTCTTCAGTTTTCTCAGAAAATTTTAATTTGTACTAGAATACTATTATATGTATTACAAATTCAGCTCATTAAATGTTTTAATCATATTTTGGCTGCCTGACCCCAAATATAGTGAAATAAACCAAACGAAATTAAACCAAAATTTTTTTTTTTTTAAATCAAATAGAGTCAAATTTAAATATTTTGAGAAACCAATAAAAATATTTATTTTCAATAAAATAGAGTCAAAATTAAATATTTTGATAAACCAATAAAAATATTTCTTTTCAATAAAATAGAGTCAAAATTAAATATTTTGATAAACCAATAAAAATATTTCTTTTTAATAAAATAGAGTCAAAATTAAATATTTTGAGAAACCAATAAAAATATTTCTTTTCAATAAAATAGAGTCAAAATTAAATATTTTGAGAAACCAATAAAAATATTTCTTTTTAATCAAATAGAGTCAAAATTAAATATTTCAGAGAACATGATATTTTATTTGAGAGAACATGATCTTTTCATGGAGAGAAAATTAAATATTTTTTTAATACATGATACATTCAAAATTAAATATTTTTTTTGTTTAATAATTATATTTTGTAGAAATTAGACATTAACAATTTCTGAACCATAATTTGATTCAACAAATGTAGACATTTTGATTCACAAGCATAATTTGAAAATTCCAATTTCTGATTTCAAATTTCAAAATATAGACATTTCATAATTCCAATTCAACAATTCTCAATTACATGAATTTCGTAATATGACATTAACAATTACGAATTATATGAATTACAATTTTTACTATTTTTATTCTTAATTAAACAAAATTACTTTTAAAACCATAATTTGAAACCCTAATTTCCTTTTAATTCCTGTTAACAAGCAAAAAAAAAAAAAAACTCACAAGCATCATTTCAAAATTCCATTTTCTGATTTCAAATTTCAAATTTCAAAATATACACATTTCATAATTTGAAATCAACAATTCTCAAATACATGAATTTCATAATATGACATTAACAATTATCAATTATATGAATTTCGGATTTTTTAATCGCAATTCTTAATTAAAAAAAATTACTTTTAAAACCCTAATTTCCTTTTAATTCCTCTTCACAAGCAAAAAAAAAACAATTTCCAATTCAACAAATGTACGTTGGTTTGTTCAATATTCAAAATATAGACATTTTGATTCACAAGCATAATTTCAAAATTCTAATTCCTGATTTCAAATTTAAAAATATAAACATTTCGTCATTTCAATTCTCAATTATATGAATTTCATAATATGACATTAACAATTATCAATTATATGAATTGATGATTTACGAATTTCATCATTCCAAATTTCAATTCTCAATTCTCAATTCTCAATTATATGAATTTCATAATATGACATTAACAATTATCAATTATATAAATTGATGATTTACGAATTTCATCATTCCAAATTTCAATTCTCAATTCTCAATTCTCAATTCTCATATTTATGATTTATTTAAAAAATTCAAAAAATTAAATAAATTCCAAACCCGATTTATGATTCAAAAGCATTACAACCCTTAATAATGTGAACCCTAAAATGACATCCTAATTTGAACAATCCTAATAATGTGAACAATCTGATATCGAACCCTAATTTCATCACCACAACCACACTGACAAAGCATAAACATTCATAACCATATTCAATTTCATAACCACAATGATAAAAACCCTAACATTGACAGAAAAATACATTTAATAATTCCAAAAAATTCAAAAACTAACCCTGATTCCAAAAAATTCAAATACATTTAAAAACCCTAACATTGATAGAAAAACCCTAACCCTGATTTCAAAAAATTCCAAACCTAATTTCATAACCACAATGATAAAATCCCTAACACATTTAATAATTCACATGTAAAACCCTAACATTGACAGAAAAATACAACATATTTACAAACACAAAAACTAAATACATAAAATTAGGGTTAATGTCATACCACGGAGAGAGAGAGAGCAGAGACAGAGAGTGAGAGCAGAGACCGAGAGCAGAGAGCGAGAGCGAGCTGAGATGAAGGAGGGTGAGAGATGGAGAGGCTGATAGATGGAGAGGCTGAGAGATGGAGAGTGAGCTGAGAGCGAGATGCCGAAAAACCTAAGTCTGAAAAACGTGTTCTGCTGAAAAACGTATGCAAAGGGGGGGCTTCGTATATATGAGGACTGAAATCGCTATTAGAAATGGTGTTTTCATTTAACTGAAATCGCTATTATAAATAGCGTTTTTTCTGCAAATTTTTTTTTGTTAAAATCGCTATTAGCAATAGCTTTTTTTTGGGAACAAAATTTTGTGTAAAAAGCGCTGTTAAGAACAGCGTTTTTATTGGGAAAAAAAGGAACGCTATAAGCGCTATTAGTAACAGCGACTTATTAATCAAAGTCGCTATTTGTAATAGCGATTTTCCTGTTCATCTACTTTCGCGTTCCTAACAGTAAAAGCGCGAATAGTAATGGCACTTTAGCTTAGTTTTGGAATTCCGTCAGAAGTTAGCCTAGTTTTAGAAATACAATGTAAAAACGGCTTATATTGGGAAAAGGCTCAGAATTCATTTGCTACACAGTTCAGTATCTACTCTCTCTCTCTCTCACTCCCCTCGCACGCACAGAGCTGAGCTTGAAGAAGATGTCAAGCAGAAGGGGAAGAATTTCTATTTCTTCCATTATTGGACCAAGAATAGCTTACTACAATAATAGGCTATTAAAAGGTACTTCCAAATCTCCATCTCCATCTCCATCTCCATCTCTATCTCTACTTGCTATAGTTAATCAACCCTCTTGTTTCTTATTTGTTCTGTTTCGTTCTCTCTCTAACACCACCAAAAACCCTACTTCTCCTCCTCAAGGACGCGAACCTAAACCTGAAGCCATACCCAAACAACCATGCAATTTGGGTCCCAATCATCTTCATTCTGCTTTAATTTCCTTCAATCGCATGCTCCGAATACGACCTTTGCCCCCAATTTCTCAATTCAACAAAGCTTTAGGCCCTATTTTGAAAATGGGTCATTACGCCACTGCGCTTTCTCTTATTCATAACAAGTTGCAACAGCTCCAAGGCATTCAGGTCGATATCTACACCTTCAACATTGCTATTAACTGTTACTGCCACCTTAATAGAGTTGATTTTGGGTTGTCTCTTTTGGGTACCCTCTTCAAACGCGGCTATACACCCAATGTAATTACCTTTACAACTCTGATTAATGGACTTATTTTGCAAGATAAAACTCCTCAAGCTGTGGAGTTGTTTAAGAAATTAATGAGGAGTAGAGAAATTGAACCCAACGTGGTTATGTATGGAACCATTGTCAATGGGCTCTGCAGAACGGGGAACACTGTCAGGGCTGTTAGTTTGCTTAGGATTATGGAAGAGGGAAGTTGTAAACCTGACACCGTAGTGTATACCACGATCATTGACAGTCTTTGCAAGGATAGAATGGTGGATGATGCTCTCAAACTCTTTTCTAAAATGGATGAAAAGGGTATTTTCCCAGATGTTGTCACTTATACTTCTTTGATTCATGGCCTATGTAATTTTGGCCGGTGGAAGGAGGCTACTGGAATGTTCAGAGAAATGTTGGATAATGGTATTGCTCCAAATGTTCATACGTATAATGTGTTGCTGGATGCATGTACCAAGGAAGGGAAGATGAAAGAGGCAGAGGGGGTAATTGAAGTCATGATACAAAGAGGTGTGGCTCCTAATGTAGTCACATACAGTACTCTAATGGATGGATATTGTTTGCAAGGCCAAATGGATGAAGCAATCAGAGTGTTGAATAACATGGTGGAAAGGGGCCTTCACCCCAATGTTTTTAGCTATAACATTCTAATCAATGGATATTGCAAGAAAATGAAAATAGATGAGGCCATGCATCTCTTTCGAGAATTGCCTCGAAGGGGGTTGAAACCCGACAATGGAACTTTCGGTGCTATGTTACGAGGTTTATTTCAAACAGGTAGATGTGGAGCTGCTCAAAAACTTTTTAATGATATGCAAGCTGCAGGCATAATTCCAAATTCTCTAACTTATGGTATCTTATTGGATGGGTTGTGCAAAAATGGGCATATTTCTGAAGCATTGTCATTATTCCACGTGATGGAAAGCAACAGTTTACATCTTGATATTGTTAAGTACAATATTCTTATTGATGCATTCTGCAAGGATAAAAAGCTTGATATTGCAAGGGCCCTTTTCAGTAACCTTTCTTCCAAGGGATTGCAACCTGATGTTAAGACATACAATACAATGATACAAGGTTTTTGTGAAGAAGGCCTACTGCTTGAAGCTAAAGAGTTGTTTGTTAAAATGGAACATAATGGTTGTTTGCCAAATGATGTCACTTACAACACTATTATCCGAGGATTTATTGGACAACACAAGTGCTATGAGGCATTAATACTGGTTGAGGAAATGGTTCAAAGGGGTTTTTCAGCAGATGCATCCAATTCTTCCTTGGTCATAGATATACTCTCAACTAAAGGACAAGATCCTGCTGTCCAAGAAGTGATAAAGAAGTTCATGCCCAAAGATAGTCATGGAAATGCAAGAGATTGAGTAAAGTGCTTAAGGTGTGAAGGTAAAGCTACGTACATAATATAATATATATTATTAGGTGAAGCTCCCTTTTTTTTCTTTTTTCTTTTTTTTTTCTTTTTTTGTTCTTTTGTTATATATTGGCATGGGCTCATACTTCTCCATCAATAAGTTTGGACTTGTTGCTACATGACTTTGCAACATTATTTTCACATGTCGTAGATTCTTGTAGACTATTTGTTACCTCTCTCTCTCTGTAGTATTTTAATTCACATGTTACAAATTCAAATAGATTCTTTTTCAGTCCCCTGAATTATGTACAAGTGGTCATTTCTTAGGGATTTAGGACAAATGACCTCCAGTGGTACTTTTGGAGATTTCTTTCTTAGGTATGTGGTCATCAACTAGTTCTCTGAAGGAGAATTTATGGTATTAGTAGTGTAGATGATTAAATATCTCTGAATGTGGTTTTGTTGGAAGAGGCACAACTGTTGTAGTATGCTAAATTGGTTAGAAATTACAATAATGGTTGGTCTTTATGCTCTATGAGATTTATACAAAGCTTGAGAGGCTTTACATCATAGATAAGATTGTCATTGTTAAATGGAAGAAAAAAAATAAAAATAAAAAGATCGATGAATAAACCATTTAGAAGTATACTCTTCCCAGTAGTGGGTGAGGCAATTATCGCCTTGTTCGAATGCCTATTGTTGATTTATAATTTTCATTTATGTATCTTGTGCATAATGCCTCATAATTCTTTCACCCTGTCAAAATTTTTGATTCCCCTCTTTTGAAGGTTCATATCGCTGCTGCCACGCTAAGCAACCCCACTCACATACCTCGGTGCTGACATAATTCAGTGGCAACAGAAAATTCTTGTTGAATTAACAATTGTTCCTTTTCTTCTAAGCTATTTCAAATGTAATATTATTTTTATATTATTCTTATATTATTCTATTGGTATTTATTAGCACAATATATTTTTGTGTTGATTGTGATGACTATCAGAAGTTTGTTCATGTTTTGCTCCAATTGAAGCTCATGTACTGGTAATTATCCAAAGACTAAACTCACTATTGACATGAGGCACATCATTCAACCTGTGTTACATGGACTCGGCAGTTGAAGGTGAAGTATCCCGTGTCGACACGACACGACACGACACGACATGACACGGGTGCGAGTATGGGATCTGTGTCGGATTCGCCTCCTCTCTCTCGAACACGGCTAATCGAAAAGAAAGAAGATTGAGATACTTATAGGGATGTGTTGGGTTCGAGATCTGGATTTGTTGGATCATAGCTTCATCGACGAGTGAATGTCGGCTACAATAACCACATCATCTAGAGTTAGAACCCAGAGAGAGAGAGAGAGAGTCATAATCACCAAGTGGGAAGGAAAAGAAAGAGAAGAGAGCTTCGATCGTGCTGTGCGTATTTCTTCTTCTTCTGTTTTTTTTTTTTTTTAACTCTGTTGTGCGTAGTTCAGAGAGAGGAAAGAGGAGAAAAAGGGTGAGAGAAGAGAGAGAGTTTGACTGGCTGTATATAGCCGGAAAGCATTTGCTAGGTTTGGCTAATGGGCTAGACCCAAATATATAAAATAACAATTTAGGCCTATTTAGTGTTTTGTATCTGCCTTATTTTGTCTGGGCCTACAGTGTTTTATTCTGACTTATTTAAATTTTTGGGCCTAAATAAAATAAGTTTGGGTCTATTTTTTTAGTGTTTTGTATTTGGCCAACATTTTTATTAAAATAAAAATAACTTATTTTATCATATATAATATAATTTATTTTATATTTAAAATAATTTTTATAATTTTTATTTGTTATTTATATTTTATTTGTTTTATTTAACAAAATCTTTTATTTATTCCCCTTTTTTTTTTTTTTAACTCATCTTCATAAAATAAATATATTTATAAAAAAAAACTATTTAACGTATCCCCATACCTGTATCCAAATTTAGATCCATATCTACGTATTCTTAATTTTCAATTTTGAAGTGTCCGACTCCACACACCCGCACCTGATACCGTACCCGAGTCCGTGTAACATAACATTCAACTACCATTTGCCACACTACACACATATTGTCTATTGGATTCCTTCACGATGCTTGCCGTTGCAATGTTTACAGTAGAGGTACCCCTATCCCAATGTAGGAGATCTATGAAGGCACCCATTGAATTTTCACCTCGAAGCAAAGATTATGTACTTTATTGAATAGTTACCATTATGGACATGCACGGAGAATACCTTATGGTGAATTCCTGTGGCTTTGGTTCATGAGAGATGAGGTTATAACTGAAAGGAGTTTTTTATTTTTATTTTTTTAGACAGTGCAATTGGAAGGAGTTATATGAGACATTAGAGAGTTATGGGTGGGGTGGGTGTAGTTTTCAGGATGATGTTAATTTTTCCAAAGTAATTAATATGGATTCATTTTTAGCATGACATAGCTTCAAAATGAGGTCTACATCAAATTGGATTGCTGCCTTTATATATTAGTATATATATGTGTTTCTTTTGGTTGATTTCATAATTTAGTTGTTCTGTTTGGTTGTTTGTACATTGAGAGGGATTAAATGGTTGAGTGGTGTAGATGATTTTAGTCTTGACCACTCTAATTTGGATTGTTTGAACATCAATTTTGCGAATTTGGTATAGGTTGTTCAGTAAATTTGGATTGGATGTCTTGGCTAAATAATGAATTTTTATTGGGTCATTGGAAATTGAATAAAATGTTGCATTCATATCATTCATAGTTTTGAATCAGAGATAAATTTTATTAGATCAGTAGAAATTGAATAAAATGTCGCCTTCAAAGTGTTTGCGGCTTTGAATAAATTAAAAGTTGATTGTCACACAACTCACAAAGTCTAGTGCACTATTATTTGAACTAATTGGCACATGAGGCATCCATTGGGTTGATTAGTTCTGTTGGGAACCATTGTAGTGCAAGGTTCACTTCCAATTTCTCCTTTGCTTTGGCCATTGTTTTTACGATTATAATGGGGTGAATTGTTGCTGTTTTATAATTTGTGGGAACTTGAAAGAAACATGACCTATATGTCCTTTGTTTTTCTTGGGCTATTATAACCTTTACTGCATAAATTATGTTTTGAATTCAATTATTTGACATATCGTTTGGGTTATTCAGGTTTGACCGTGACTGGAAAAAAATTGAAGATTTTGTTGGTTCAAAGACAGTGATTCAGGTGCTTGTATCATCATGTTGTGAAGTCTATAAGGACTTTCTTATTTTTAAATTGAAGATGTCATTATATGAATTTGTTGAGTATCCGGTTAATGTAAAAATTGTTGGGATCTGATTGAGTATTAATGAAGCTCATGACTCTCTTTGAAATGTTCTGGGGGGTTTTTTTTTTTTATCTGTTTCTTTCTTCTTTTTTTTCTTTTTTTTTTTTCTTTTTGCTTTTAGGTAATTGGTCGACTCAATATATTGCACTTTTAGTTCGCATCATCCTTGCGTTAATTTGATTTTTTTTTTCCTTCTAATCTTTATCGACTCACATGTTGGCATCCTCTATATTAATGGAACTATGCTTCATTGACTATCTTTATCTTTACCCTGTATTTCTTATTCCTATGCATGAGTTTAGCCAATATTGACAGCTTTCCATTCAAGCTAGACAGTCGGTGATTGTGGTTTCTCTATTATACTTCATCTATTGCCTCATGCCACAATTAGTGCATTTTCTTTGTTTATTTATTTGTGTTTGGTACTTTGCACTTGTTTATCTTTACAGACCTTACTGTATTATTTATTTATGTCCTTAACAACTTTGAATAGGCTGCACATATAAGTGCTTTTATGTCGTGCAATAGAACACCTCACATTAGTAATTTAGTTTTTCTCTTTGAATGAAGTTTACTTAGTGAATTTTAGTCTATGCTTGTGTGTTGCCTCTGGTACAGTTTAGGTGTTTCCTTGCCGTTCTGGATTATCGATAGCTTATGTAGGTATTAGGCAACCAGTTATGGCCTGTCCCGGCATAGGGTTAGACAATGGTACCTTAGCATGGTGCAAGTTGTGGTAGCTTATTGTTGCATGGGTCTACTGGACAGTCTGGGCAATAAAGTAAATAGTTGCCACCATGCTGTGTTGTTTGGTTGGGGGTGGCTTTAGCATTCTAATTACAGTGTAATAGATAAGACACATTTAAGAGTAAATATCGAAGAAATGGGAAATGGGGAAAGTAATTGTAAATATATGGAATGCAAAAGAGTGCAAGTGAGACATATGCCTAGTGCAAACTGATTTGCAATTACTTTCTCCAATTCCCATTTATCTGATATTTCCCCCACATTTAAAGTTTTTCTGTCCAGCAACTGATTAGTTCTTAAGTGGGAAGCTTTAGTCCAAGAATCAGCGTGACCAAATGATCTGAAACTGCTTTTAAATCATTTGATTTTCAGAACTTATCAGTCCCTAAAACTTAATTATCCTCGATGAGGAACTTCATTACTTTCTTTCTTCTACTCTTTTGTGGTTGGATGTTATTGTTCTTCTCCCTGTCTTTTTTTTTTTTTTTCTGTCATTGTTCTGTGTAACCACTTGTTCTTTTTGTTGCCTAACATCTGTTATTAGCTTTTGGATATTTTCAATTCCAAACATCTGAAGAATGTTCATTTATGCAATTTATCAGTGCAGGCTCTTTATATATCTTGGCTAAATAATTCCATTAGCAGACCCGAAGTCGTGCCCAAAATACTTTTTGAAGGTCCAAAAAATGATACTATAGCACATGTGCCACCACCTCGAAAGGAACCAAAAAATGGTTTGGCCTGTGATGACAATGAAAGTACATATGGCAGAGGATTTTGTTTGAATTTTGGTCATTCTGACATGCTATTTCTTTTAAAAATTGGCAGTTTTAGCACCATTACAAGCTTTCATGGTTATCCATCCTTGTTGAATGCCCTTACACCTGGATATTCTCCATGGGATGACACTTCCATGCTCATACATTCTCCATCAGGTGGAATCATGCTATCCCAGGATGAATACAATCTTCATGGAGTCGAAGGCATGCATAAGTGTTTTTATTTGTGTTATTTCTCCCTTGTTCATAGATATATGTATATTTTTTATTTGAGAGAACTTTCTTGTACTTATTATGGCATACAATGTTACTGCTTCAGCTGATATTGGATCAAAGGGGGTAGCTAGGATTAGTAACAGCGGCATTGATGGCATCGGAAGCTTGAGTAGAACAATATCAAGTTCTGAATTATCGAAGCAAGGGAAACCAGGTTAATTGTTTCAAGGTAATCTTCTCAACTGTATTGATGATTGGTTTAAATTAGTCAATCATGGTGAAGTTTTAGACTTGCTGCCCAATACTAAAGTGGAACAACTTGCTCTCTTCACAATGTTTTTCTATTTATATTATGCGCTTTAGATACTTGTTATCTAATTTGTATGTTAGTGCTCTCCTATCTTACTTGCCCTATTTGTATTGTTGTACTTGAAGTGCAACATGTGTCATAGGGAACTTTTTCTTTTTTTTTCAGTTCCTAAGATTTGGCAATACTGGAAATGTCACTCTGAAAGAATTTTCCATGGTGGCAACATACTGGTTTTGGATTGTTTCTCTTTGGGTTATTGGGGTAGTTTGATCTGAGTTTTTATCAGTATGATTGAGTCCACTTAATTGCCTAACAAATTTTCAATAATGATGGTTGGTAGAAACTATAGAAGTTGTGGAGCCATTATATTGCTCATTTATATATCAATTATGAATTTCTCCATCTTCCTCAGCCTACTATGACTTGGGTGCAGGTGCATCCAGTTTTTGAAAATATCAATTATTTTGGAGTGTTAGCAAGCATGCCTATACCTGTTTGGTTTATGTTAACATGAGTACTGTTTGTCTGGCTGAAGTAGTATTCATTTATTCAACTACGCAAAACTCATGAACAAAATAACTCATCTGTTATTCCTCTCATACACTTATGCTTTTCAGTTAAATTTTTTTTAGGTATACCAGATTTTGCTGAAGTCTATAGCTTATGCTTCACTTATGCTTTTCAGTTAAATTTTTTTTAGGTGTACCAGATCAAAAGTACTACACCTAATAACTGAAACATCAACTATATCAACACCACGTGCAAAAACAACCCTCAACATATTCAGAAAATCAATATTATTTCAAACCATACAATTCGGATAGCCCACAATAGAATATGAAATACGCATCGTCTCAGGTTTCAAATTCTCCCACGTTTTATACAAAATGTCAACCAATTTCTCAAAATTCAATTTACAAAAAACATTAATGACAATAGTATCATTTCCATATTTGCACAGCAACAACACTGCACTGTCCATCGCAACTGAAAGAAAAAATAAGAAAAATAATTTGTTCAATATAAAAACACTTCACAAGAACAACGTAAAAATTCAGAGAAATTTCTAATAATTATAATTTTCTCTAGATTATAATAACAAACTTGTAATTTTCTCCGGACTCAAATAAAAGTCCAGAAACATTTATAAACTTATATTCTCCTTCAAGATAACAAAAATAAAATCATAGAAAACTTAATGAATTCAGAGAGAATCACAGAGAAATTTTGTACTAACTATTAAACACAATAATAAACAAAAATCACACAAAGAATTTGTTATGAAATTATAAGCTTCTCTTTGATTTTCACTGAACTACAAGTTTACAATTTTCTCTGTGTGATTGTGCAATATTGCACTCATATCAAAATCCAGAGAAATTTATAAACTTATATACACCTTCAAGATAACATAAAATACTGCACTATCCATCTAAACTGAAAGAAAAAACACAAAAAATTACTTTTGCTTAGAGAAACAAAAACTTATATTCATTTTGAACTACGAACTTATAATTTTCTCTGAACTACAAATAAAAGTCCAAAGAAATTTAAGAACTTATATTCACTTTCAAGATCACAAAAACAAAAATACATTAACATCAAATTGACAAAAATGCTAACTATTCCACACAAACGCAGAGAAACTCATAAAGAAGATCTATTATGCTTACAAAACATTCAATTGAGAAAAATAAGAAATAAAAAATAACAAACTTATAATAACATGTCCATAACAAATTACAATTTTTTCTGTGATTTTCACTGGACTACAAACTTACAATTTTCTCTGTGATTTTTATTAAACTACAAACTTACAATTTTCTCTGAGATTCTTTCTACATTAGAAACTTCTAATAATATGTCCATATGAACTTATAATTTTCTCTGTGATTTTCGTAGGATTATAATAACGAACTTACAATTTTCTTTGGACTATACCAACAAAAGTGCAGAAAAAGCAAAGAACAAAACTTAGAGAACAAAAATGATAAGAAATTTACACTTATCTCTAGTTTAAAGAAATTTCTCTGGTTTGAAAAATATAGAGAACAAAACATATCATTAATAAGCATGTTGATGAAAAACAGAGTACGAAAAATGAACTCCAAAAGTCAAAATCAACTCTATCAAGCTGACTTCTCTCTAAAATTGATCAATTATACAGAATGAAAAATCAACTTCAAAAATTATAAACAACTTCACTGAGCTAGCCTCTCTTTTAAATTGATCAAAACTGAAAACAAAAACCTAATGCAAAAATACATTTAAAAAACTAATATGAAATCGGAATCCTTATATAAAATACAAAACAAAAATCGAAATCCATGTGGAATCTCCATCGAAAACATACCTGATTCAACTCCATTGAAAAACCTACACAATCAACACACTGTAACACCGATACAATCATAGCTATCTCTATCGTCAAGTCCACTGCAACATTTGCAAAATCCCTACAAAATCTCCACCGCGAAGTCAGTTTCCAAAATCTCTACCGTGAAGTCAGCAATAGAATATTCAGTTTGCCAAAATCCAAACAAACTTATGTTATAAAGAAGGGTAAATTAGGTATTTTATAACATAAAAATAAGGTTGAGGGACCTTAGCTATCAAAACATATTATTGTGGATCTCTTCTCCTATCGAAAGTTGGGCAGGGATTTTAGACCAATTTTCCCTTATAATAATATATAGATATAGGTATAAATTATTTAAATAGATTGGCCAATAGGTAAATTGAAAAATCAACAATTTTATGATAGAATTTTGAAACTCCCACAAATCTTCTCATTAGAAATCCTCTTTTCCTTAATATAGATATATATATATATATATATGTATATGATATTATTGTTTGGTTTAATTTTTAGAATATGTTTTCTTGAAATATTTTTATAAAATTTAAAATTTAAAAACATACATAAATTTCATATGATATTATATTTTTTAAGGTAGAAATAATTTTTAAAATTTTTATAAAAAAATAATATTTATTTTTATCAAATTAACTTATAATTTAAAAAAAAAAAAAAAAATCTCAGAAAATCAATTCTAAAAATCAAACCAAAACCGAAAGAAGCAAGTATTCATTTGCCACACGGTTCAGTATCTACTACTCTCTCTCTCCTCGCACACGCACAGAGCTGAGCTTGAAGATGTCAAGCAGAAGAAGAAGAATTTCTATTTCTTCCATTATTGGACCAAGAATAGCTTACTACAATAATTGGCTATTAAAAGGTACTTCGAAATCGAAATCAAAATCTCCATCTCCATCTCCACTTGTTAAAGTAATCATCCCTCTTGTTTCTTATTTGTTCTGTTTCATTCTCTCTCTAACACCACCAAAAACCCTAGTTCTCCTCCTCAAGAACGCGAAAGAAAGTTCTATAGAATGGCTATTAGACCAGCGATGTTGTGAGGGACGGAGTGTTGGGCGACCAAGAAATAACATGTAGATAAGATGAGTGTTGTTGAGATGAGGATGCTAAGATAGATGTGTGACAAGACTAGAAAAGATAAAATTAGGAGTGAATTTATTCGGGAATGGGTAGGAGTAGCACCGATAGAAGATAAGTTGAGAGAAAATAGATTGAGATAATTTGATCATATTCAACGGAAATCAATAGAGGCAGTAGTGAAGAGATGCAATGCGGTGACGGTGGAAGGAAGTGTTAGGGGACGAGGTAGACCTAGATTGACGTTAGCTAGCATAGCAAATAGAGATATGAACTTACTTAATATGACTAACGGATTGGCCTTTGATAGAGCCACGTGGAGAAGAAGGATTCATGTAACCGATCCCATTTGATGAGACTTAAGGCTTTGTTTGGTTTGGTTTGGTTTTTTTTTTCCCAGTAGAGATTGTAATTTAGTTTTAGTCTATAATATTTGCCTAAACTGATGTAGATTCCTGATGAATTTGTTATTGAAGTGAGACCTTGGCATGTTAAGCCAACTCCGCAGCCAAGTGTGCACTCCAGAAAACTAACTTTAATATGTTTTAGTTGGAATGATGCACAAAACTACTAGTCAATGGGAAAACTAACTTTAACATGTTTTATTGATACATACCATACTAATACAAAAAAGGTAAACTAACTGGTGGTGTATAATATTAACCACATTGGTTGGGTTTTATTATGCCTTTTCTCTTGTACTAGGATGAACTTAATAAATTGGTAAAATTTAAATGATTAGAGAATGATCATCATGTTTATATGAAAAACCAAATCTAAAATATTAACCACCAGAATGCTCATGGAATTATTCCTTGTGTAAATCCTTGAGTGCTGTAATATTAGTTTCTCTTTGCAAGAAATAGAAGACAGAGCCATTGCCTTGTTTCAGTAAATGACTCGAAGGGGCATAAAGCCTAGCTTTTGCCACCTTAAACACGTGGCCATTTGAAAGGCTTATATGCATTTTTTCTCAATTCTCATGATCACTATATTTAGGAATAAGATATTTAGGATTTTTTAGGACAGTGTTAGATCCGATGAATCTAAAGGGGAGAGGCTTAAGCCCTTATATACACATGGGCTTATGCTTCTCTTTCATTTATTCGGGACTTGTTGGTAAGTCTCTTAGCAAAATGCTACTCCTATGTTTTGGATTCTTATGGGCTCATTGCTACCTCTCTTAGCAGAAATGTAATTCACATGTTGCAGATTCTAGTAGATTCTTGTGCAGGGGACTGAAGTTCTGTATTAGTAGGCATTTCCTTGGGAATTTGAGACAAATGACCACCAGTAACGTTTGTTGACATTGCTTTATGAGTTCAATGTGCATCAAATAGTTCTCCAGACCAGATTCATTGGCCCTTAAATGTCTCTGGAATATTAGCATGATGTGTTGGAGGAGACACAATTGCTGTACTAGTAAGTTGGATTGGTTAGAATAGTCGTTGGTCATGAGGCTTTTGTCATACTAGCACAAAGCTTGATAGGTTTTATATTAAGTAGCATATACCTCTATACTAGCACTAGATCCATAGATGAGGTTGTCATCGTTAGTCCCAGATGGAAGAAAAAAAAAAGATTCATGAATAGATGAAGCAATTTAATAGTTGATAGTCTTGCCTAGAGTGGGTGATACAATTATTGCCTTGTTAGGATGCCTGTTGTTTGCTTACATAATTGCCATTTAAAATTTTGGATTCACCTCCTTTAAAGGTTCTGTTCACTGCAATTTCTAGAAACTCATTCACATTCGTCGGTGCTAGCATTACTCAATGGCAAGAGCAAATATGTGATGAATTTACAACTGTTCCTTTTCTTCTAAACAATTCATAAACTGAAGTATTTCCATATCATTCTGTTGATATTTATTGACGTTCTATGTATATTTTCTTGTGCTGATGGCTGATGACTGATGATTATTAGTTCATGTGGTGTTGCTGCTGTAATCGGAGGGCATGCATTGGTGGTTTATCAACTGCAGAAATACTGCATTATACTAGGAAGAAAATTTGCACATTTAGCTGCAAATTCACCATCAGGGCTTAGTATTACATTAGGAAGAACACATTGAAGGCACATTTGGCTTTTGAAAAAATTCGTCAAACTGAAATGGATAGAGAAGGATAATAATTTCAAATGATATTATATTTTTTGAAGGTAGAAATAATTTTTTAAAAATCAAACCAAAACCAAAAGAAGCAAGTATTCAGTTGCTACACAGTATTACTCTCTCTCTCTCCTCGCGGACACAGCTGAGCTTGAAGAAGATGTCAAGAAGAAGAAGAATTTATGTTTCTTCCATTATTGGACCAAGAATAGCTTACAATAATTGGCTATTAAAAGGTACTTCGAAATCGAAATCTCCATCTCTACTCGTTAATCGTTCCTCTTCTTTCTTATTTGTTCTGATTCATTCTCTCTCTAACACCACCAAAAACCCTACATCTCCTCCTCAAGGAGGCGTACCTAAACCTAAAGCCTTACCCAAACAACCATGCAATTTGGGTCCCAATCATCTTCATTCTGCTTTAATTTCACTCAATTGCATGTTCTGAATGCGACCTTTGCCCCCAATTTCTCAATTCAACAAAGCTTTAGGGTCTATTTTGAAAATGGGTCATTACGCCACTGCTCTTTCTCTTATTCAGAACAAGTTGCAACAGTTCCAAGGCATTCAAGTCAATATCGGCGCCTTCAACATTGCCGCCTTAATTGAGTCGATTTTGGGTTGTCTCTTTAGGGTACCCTCTTCAAACGCTTATACACCTGATGTAACTACCTTCACAACAAAGGGGTTCTACTAGTGCTATATGCGACTATGATAAGATTCGGTTATATATAGCTTGCATTTATTAAGCTAACTACAGATTAAGTAGTTCTCATATGACCCTTGGGGTGATTTTATTAGTTTTCTGGTATGTATCCTTTTGATGTTGGGGCTGTTGAGTCTAAAAGATATTGACATGGAACTGTGACATAGCTACAGTGGAAATGAATTATCAAGTCTCAAGTACTAACAAATTGGCTAGTGGCTGCTCAACTGTAGGAGGCAAACCTGTGGGCTAGTTGTGGCGCTATGGTGGATTATAAATGATATGCACTTTATGATCTCCATAATCCTGGTTCTTTTTGGCATTCCCCTTTTGCATCGCTTTCAATTTGTACTATGTTATTAGTTGTAGGTGTAGAACACCAGATCTCATTTCCAGTATGTTCTAGAGATGGAAAATAAATAAATAAATAACCCTTTAGATATTGTTTGAATGTCTAGTCAAAGAAAAATGTGATCTTTATTAGCTTTGCTCTGGGTTCCTGTATGTTTATTTATGATTGCAAATATCAGTCTTCTTTTTCATTCCCCTCTAGGAGATTGGCATGTTTTCAATGCAAATGCTCACTTGATGCTACTTGAAATATTGTTGTAGCTACCGCTTGGAAATATATATATATATTTATATATTTTGTGCAGGTAAGGAAAGGTGAAGTTGATGTTTTTGGGTTGATGTTGATAAGAGCTTCATGGCAATGTCTTTCAACTGCTCCGGTTTGTAAAGAAATAGGTGAATAAGGTTGGATACAAACTTAATTGACCATCAATCAGAGGGTGTGTGGAAGTATCCTATCCTTCTGAACACACATCATATAGAGTGACTTTGATGGGCTTGTGAAATATACTTGGCGACAAACTCAGCATGAAGTTGAATTATCAAGACTCAATTATTATTGAAGTGGCTATGCAACTGCAATAGCCCAACCTATCGATAATTTCTTAAATTGTGGGTTGTAATAGCAAAACACAAGGCTGCAGAGGCTATTTGTCGCGAAGTGCAGGGCTGACAATCTTTCTGGATAAATTTGTCAACTGACTGATGCCCTTGGGATGGAATGCCTTTGGTTGGTTAACTTGATGACCAACCACTGCCCCAGCTAAGTCCATCCTGTGAGGCCAAGGGTGGGGGGGCATTGAGGTCTGTTACTTGGTAGCTGCCGCAGGAATTTGCCCTTTTGCTATCTCCATTGGGTACGTGTTTAGCCCCCCTTTTCAGTACATCAACTATTTTTTTATTTTAGTTTGAGAATTTCCACTGAAGTTTTATAAATAGCTAGATGTTGCTTAATAATTCATAGCTTCTGTTATGATGTTGCTGACTGCTTATTATCAATTAAAAAACACATTTCCCTCTTGTTTGTGATGAAAGATGTAAAGGAGCTATACACTCATGATTGTGAATATTCATTAAATTTGAGGCAAATGTGATCTATGATGCTGATTTCTGTGCCTTCAGTTTCACAGTCCTTTATTGATGGATGTTGAGCTGATACCCAGCTGTTCAACTAAGTACTTGAGAATAATTCTACTTTTAAATATTTCAATGTTGTATGGTAGTGATAACAGTTGTCTAGATCTCTTAATTACAAGCAACGTGTGGTTCTTAACATTGACTTTTGTGGTTCATGTATGCGGAAACTGTAGAATGATACTGATCTCGTCACCCAGGAATAGAAAAGGAGAGCAAGCTTTCATAATGTAGGCATTGATGTTTTGGAACTGCTGCACAAGTGGCATATCCAATAGTGTAACCCATCAACTAAGTTGTTGCATGGTTGATTTCAATGAAGTGGGAAACCATCTGTCTGCTAAGAAGCTGATTGGTACCTTTGAGTTTTTTATACGTCTGCATCCTTGTAATTTACACCAATTCTTCTTCCTGGATGTGCAAAATTTTATCCATTTATATTCTTATCTAACCAATAATAAAACTCAAAACAAATATATATAGATATTTCATATTTTTGTTTGAAATTCTAAATCTATTTTTTTCAGACTATATTTAGAGGTTTTTATATATATATATATATAATTTATAGTGCATTCATCTGGAACAATAGAACTTCTGTATGCTAGTTGATTGATTGTATCTGGTTGCCCCTTGTGCTCATAAACATTTATGCTGTCCATACATCTTAGTGATTGGTAGTTTCTAAGTTCTAGCTTTGAAAATCTTCTCAAGATCTGACCAGAATATTAGAGCTTGGACAACACTTTGAATTGCCCCAAGTAGATTATCTATAGCCATTTATGGTGATGTTGTCTGGACTTGCGAGGCTATATAACTGCATATTTGCACATGAATACATGCTCTGAATTTCTATTTATGACTCCCAGAATACAAGGAAAAAAGGAAAAAGAAAAACAATAAGAATAAAATTCATGTATCTAAAAAATTGATCTGTCTTTGTGCAAGGAAAAGCACAGAGAACAAATTTCAAGAAAAGCAAAGGTGGTTGTCTTTATTTGAAGGATTGTCCCATCTGAACAAATCATTGGTTTTTTTTAAGAGATTGTCAATTCTGTTTTATATTGTTTAGCCCTTGACTATTTGTTCAATTTTTTGACTATTTGTTTAAATAATTGTGTTTAATTTTTTGTAACTATTTGTTTTTTCCCCCTATCTGTTCAAATATCTGTCCAAATTTTATTATCTGTTCAATTTTCTCTTAAATTCTATATGTCAAAATTCTATCTTTTCAATTTTATCTTTATTTTTTCTATCTGTTGAAATACTAAGCCAAATCAAATCCTATCTGTTGAAATATAGAACCAAATTAAACCATATCTGTCCAATAGCAAGCCAAACCAAACCCTGTCTGTTCTACATTTTTTTTTCTATCTGCTCTCTCTCTCGTCTTTATCTGTTCAATATAAAACAAAAATTGAAATTTATCTGTTTCATCATCATCAACAACATAATTTTTTCAAAAAAAGAAAAAGGAAAAAAAGAACAGAAATCTTACTTTTTAGGAGCAAGATACAATTTCTCCTCTCTCTCTATCCAACAATCAATTCCCTATCTATTGTAGGCTTGGAGGGAGAAGCATCGATGATTATCATGAGCTTCAAGATCTGGATCGGTGTGGGAAGATCAACGGATAAAAACCCTTGTGAAATAGATCTTCAAATCAAAGGCGATCTTGGCTCTCTGTCGCCAATCTTGGTTGGGGAAAGGACTGTAATAAATGTTATCATCAATGAAAAAGATAATAAAATAAAAAAACAACACAGAGACCAAAGTATCATAAAACATAAGATCGAAAATGTTCTCACAATAAATTCTTGCATTTTTCGAGCAGTTTAGGGAATCACAGAGAGAGATGCTAATTATTGGGGAGGTAGAGAGATGCCTGCAAACCATTGGGGAGGTAGTCGTGCTTCATGGAGAGGTCCATGGCTCGCTTAAGACGTTGGTTCCTCGCGTCTATGATCTCTTGAGGAAGACAATTCAAAGCTTCCTTCACGTCCAGATCGTAATAGGGATCATACAGATTTACAGCGTCTGAGGTAGAGAAGCTCATATTTGTAGATTTGGCGATCTACAGCATCGAGGTATGAAGCGGCAGCGCGAAGTCAATGGCGACTCCGATGACTACAAGAGAGAGGGGGTTTGAAGAAAGAAAGGGTATGATTTTAAGAGAGAGAAAAGACAGGTCGATTGCGAGATCAAGGTCAGTGATGGCGACAAAGGTGGTGGTGTCGACGGCGATAGAGAGAGAAGAGAGAAGCAGTTTGGGTTACGGTTTGGACGGTTTGGTTGTCGCTGACGACGTAGCAGAGGTTATGGAAGGAGGTGCCGGAGGCGGCGGCGGCGGCGGTGGTTGAGCGGTGGAGGATGAGGGGAAGTGGTGGTGAGAGGGAAGGGGAGAAGAGCTGCAAAGAGAGAGAGAGAGAGAGAGAGAGAGAGAGAGAGAGAGAGATGCTGTGAAAGAGAATGGTTTGGTTAGGGTTTGGTTTAGAAAATTATATATATATGGATAGTTTGGTTATTTTACAGGACAGAGAGAGACGCTGTGAAAGAGAATGGTTTGGTTAGGGTTTGGTTTAGAAAATTATATATATATGGGTAGTTTGGTTATTTTACAGGAGTTTGTCCTTATGAACAAAATATTTTAACGTCTAAACCTGTAAAATAAAATGATGTATATTATTGATTGATGAGTTGATGATTGATGTTTGATTCTGTTACAATTGATTGATTATATAGATGTAGGTTAGGTGATGGTAGGTGAGGAGTAGGTGAGTGTAGTAGGTAAGTGTGTGGTAGGTGATGGTAACCAACTTGAGTTTGGAGAGAGGAACAAAACAAGAAAATACATAAAAAATAAAATAAAGATAGGAGACACTGTATGGTCGTGTCAGACCGTTGGTGAAGACACTGAAAGGTGGTGCCATAACGTGGTAGAGGACACTGTATGGTGGTGTCATAACCATGTAGAGGACACTGGATGGCGGTGTCAGACCGATGTAGAAGACAGTTTATGGGGTCATGTCGGACCGTTGTAGCAGACAATGTTGTGACAGTTGTTGTGACAGTTTACGGAGTCTTGCTGGACCCTTGTAGAAACTAACCGGAATCTATGTCGGGACAGTTTACAGAGTCTTGTCGGACCCATAAAGGAGCTAACCGGAATCAATGTCGGGACAGTTTACAGAGTCTTGTCGGACCCTTAAAGGAGCTAACTGGAATCAATGTCGGGACAGTTTACAGAGTTGGGCAAAAAAAATCTAAAATTAGATTTATCGCTTGAGCGTCCAAAAAAACAAAAGAAAAACAACCATTAAATGTATCAATTTTTTTAATTATTAAGAAGTGAATTATACTCACCTCTCTTAAGGTTTTTGACAATTACACCGACCTCCTATTCTTTTTTTTAAATTACACTGACGTCCTTTAAGGTTGACTTTTGATTTGCACTTTCTGTCCCTTTTCGTTAGTTGACCATTAGTTTGACTAACAAATTTTTTTTTTTTTGGGTGAAGCATAGTGATTAATTGTTAAATTAGCACATTGGGGATTTAAATTTGATTTGCATTACATTTGAAGTGATTATCTATAAATTAAGAATAAAAAGAATTAATTAATTATTTTTTAGGTAAACAAGTTTGTATGAATTATTGAAGCCAAATGAGAAATACAAGAACTTGTATGTAGTTAATGCAATAATTTATATATATAATCAAACTATGTGAGTTTTTGGAAATATAATTTAATACTACTCTAATAAATATATGTAGTATACCGATTTGATTTTTATTAATTTAGATAGTGAGACTCATCAATTTTTTTCTTGTTTTTTTAGGATAACTGAATTGATGTCAAATATAGATTAAAAAATAGCAAATAACTTATTTTATTGTGTAATTAATTTTCTAATTTGTTTCATCATCACTTTTGTCACAATAATAGGTTATTCTATAATACACACCATTTTATGTGTACCATATATAAGTTATGACATTTGTGGTCTTAATTATCACAAATGTCATAACTAAAATTTTTTAGTCACAACTAAAAAACATGAGTCATGAGTAGTGTTATTAAAGGCAATAGGCACACCAAGGCGCCAATGTCTCCTTAGGCCTAGGTTCAAGGTGCAAGGCAAGGCGCAAGCTTCACCGAAGTGAGGCGCACCTTGTACGGAAAAAAAAAAAAAATTTAATATTAGTAAATAATTTAGGATTCAATATAAACAAAATGAAATGTTAAACATTTAGTGTTTTTTAGAGATTAGGAATTTGGGCTAATTTTTTTTCTATCATTGATTTGGGGTTGAATGCCCGATGTATTGGCATCTGTAATAAGAGTAGGGATCTTCTATAGTTGCACCATATTAAATCAATGGCTAGATTTTAAACAAAACCAATTAAAGCAACATTAAAAAAAGCTTTCAAGATGCAAGCCTTGGGCCAATCAGGCACCTTATTACAGTCGTCTAGTCTGGAACACTACAAGGCACAAACCTTGGGCTTGGACAGGACTTGGGCCTAGGCGCACGCTTTATCGAAGTCGCCTAGCCTGGAACACTACAAGGTGCAAACCTTGGGCCTGGATGGGACTTGAGCCAAGGCGCACGCCTAGGCGCGCCTTTAATAACACTGGGCATGCATGTATAGGTCACGTCAATTTTTAAAATTTATGTCAACTTTTTTCTTTATTAAATAAACTTTGCAAAGATTCTAAATTTCATTGTGTGGTTTGCCAATTATCTAAACATACTCGTACCAGTTACATACCTCATATGACTCGTGCCCCTAGTGCTTTTGACCTTATACATTCCGATGTTTAGGGTCCATCTCTTGTTCCTGCTTTTTCTGGCCATCGGCATTATGTCACCTTTATTGATGACCACACTAGATGCACTTGGGTATATTTGCTCTGTCGTAAGTCTGATGTGTTTTTTATTTTTGTTCAGTTTTTGCAAATGGTTAAGACTCAGTTTTGTACAATTGTTAGGAATATCTGTTCTGATAATGGTGGGGAATATATTTCCAATGCTTTTCGCTCCCATCTTAATCAGACTGGTATTCTTCAACAACTTACGTGTCCACGGACTCTGTTGTGCGGTCTCCTTCATGGTATGAGTGTCCTAAGTCCTATTGTCTATCTTATTAATAGGACCCCTAGTCATGTGTTGCAGGGTCTTACTCTGTTTCATGTTCTTATGCCCCACACTACTCTATTTCCTCTCCTACCCCGTGTAGTAGGGTGTACTTGTTTTGTTCGTGATTGGAGTCCCGCTCGTACCAAGTTAGATGACACGTCTATTCGTTGTGTCTTTTTGGGTTATTCTTCCATGTCAATGTGTCTCATCACTTTCACCTCACTTTGGATGTTACTTTTTGTGAGGATCTCTCTTTTTTAGGTACTAACCCTCGTTTGCAGGCTTCCACCCCCATTCCTTCTAGTGTTCGCCCTATTCTTATTTTGGACGAGGTTACAGATGAGGTTGTCCTCTCTCCTTATTCTCCACATTTGCCTCCTTCACCCCCCTCCCCCCTAATTGCGGGTATACTCTCGTCACCCTCGCTCTTAGCTCCCCCTTGTCGCCTCTCCGGTCTTTGGGTCAGGTACTTCTCCTTTACATACATCCCCTCCACCTCCTTGTTGTAATCCCCCTCAGGATCGACATCCTTCAAACCATTGGGGTTATTTGAGTAGTACTAATCATCCCATTTCCCAGTATCTTTCATATGACAGAATCTCCCCTACCTATCACTCTTTTCTTGGCAAGCTTGAATCCGAGGCCATTCTTCGTTCTGTGTCAGAGGCCCTTCAAAATCCAAAATGGGTGGAGGCTATGCAGGTTGAGATGACAGCTTTAGAACAGAATCATACTTGGGATCTGGTTCTTTTACCTTCTGATGAGAGTACTATGGGTTGCAAATGGGTATTCACTATTAAGTATCTAGCTGATGGCTTCGTTGTCCGTTACAAAGCTCGCTTGGTGGCCAAGGGCTTCACCCAGGTTCTTGGCAAGGATTTTGGAGCCACTTTTGCACCTGTTGCCAAGCTTACCTCGATTCGTCTTCTTATCTCTCTTGTAGCATCCCATTCTTAGTCTCTTCATTAGTTTGATGTCAAGAATGCCTTTCTTCATGGGGGTCTTCTTGAAACGATTTATATGGCACCTCCTCTTGGTTTTCGGGCTGAGAGGGAGTATTTGGGAAAAGTGTGTTGATTGCGCAAGTCTTTGTATGGCTTGAAACAGTCTCCATGAGTTTGGTTTGGTCGTTTCAGTTCTGTCATCATCTCCATGGGGTTTGTTCAGTGCCACTCCGACCATACTTGCTGCATCCGTTGTAATTCAACCAGTCAGTGTATAGTCTTGTTGGTTTATGTGGATGATATTATCCTCACAGATAATGATTCTGTAGGCATTGATCAAGTAAAAAGGGATTTGGAACACACCTTTGATATTAAGGATTTGGGGAGTCTCAAGTATTTTCTTGGGATTGAGGTGGCTCGCTCACGGCAGGGAATTCCCTTATCTCAGAGAAAGTACACTCTTGACTTCCTTAAAGATACTGGTATGTTCGGGTGTAAACTTGCTTCTACTCCTATGGACCCTAATGTCTCACATCAGAGTCTGGCGAGTTGTTAGAGGGACCCAGGCATGTATCAACATCTTGTTGGACGTCTAATTTATTTGACCAACACTAGACCTGACTTGACATTTGCAGTCAGTGTTGTTAGTCAACTCATGCATGCACCTCGTACAGAAATCTTGATGTGGTTCATCACATTTTGAGATATTTGAAGACCTCTCCTGGCTTGGGATTATTCTTTACAATCACTCCTCAATCTAGGCTCTCTTGTTTCACTGATGCTGACCATGCAGGATCTAAAATTGATCGGCATTCTACATCTAGTTTTTGTACTTTCTAGGGTGATCGTCATATATCATAGAAGAGTAAGAAGCCATCAAACACCTTGTATCAAAATAGCTCTATCATAGCTGCTTGAAGTTTGATAACTTTATTTAATTGTTCTTTTTCTGGCAGTTACAACATATGTTAGTTTGTAGCACGTAGATACCTAAAAGCAAAAATATCCCTCTTTAGTAGAAGGATAATGAGATTCCTCATTACTCACTCACTTGTAATGATTAACTGTTATTTTTTTAAGTCATAGTTTCTATGTGTTCAACCTTTGATAAATGGTATCTTTAGAATCCTCCAATAACATCTTTGGGCTTTCTGCCTTGTGCTGAACTCCCTCAGAAAGCTGCTACAAAGGGAAAATGATCCATAATGTTTGATTATTGGCTTCTTTTGTTTTTTAATAAGTTGATCCTGAAATGGCCTCTTACCCTTATTTTAATTGGCCTGGAGTCTTCTGAAGCAAACTTGTGCATTACTAATTGCATAGTGGTTGCATCTTATACAACTAAGACATGTAGTTCCTCAGGTGTTAAACTATTTTTTTACATTGATGTCTTGAGAGATTTAGAAGTTTATTGTAACAAGTCTCAAACCTCCATTCTGAAATGAATCTCAATTGATCATTGTAATTGCTATACAATTTGAAGTGTAACCTAAAATACTTTATGATCATTTAAAATGTTGATGGAATCTACTTCTATAGTAAACTATTCAATACCTGTCATCACATTTTTTAGATTTTTAGTACACCTGATGGCAATTTTGTTCAACATAAGCTAAAATTTTATCATTTTTTAGCCACTCTAAATTAATAGTTTGCAGAAAGTCATGGAAAGTATAAATGACTTAAAAAAGGAAATGTGGAAATGCAGAAATATCACTTGTGTATTTTGTGTTTTGCAAACAATAAATTTACCTTCTTCATTCTTTTTATGCCAAGCATTATTTTGAATTTTGTGCTTTAAAAAATGTGGTTTTGACATCAATTCTTATTTACAAATTCGGGATTTTTGAAATGTTTCTTAAAAAATAAATGAAAGGTGCTTTGTAATTTTAAAAATTGCCACTTTCACATCGTCTTGGTCATAGATTTTGTAGAAAATTAATCTTGGTTTTGCATAAATTTACTATTATTACTTGAGATCATGATTAAGCATATGCTTAAACTTGATCTAAGAAATGGACTGAATGTATCCTTTAAAATTTCTTAGATAATTTTGATATCTTGCAGCCACTAATGTGAGACCAAACTAACCTAAATTCTTCCCAATTTTGGTGAATCGAGCATATGTGTTGGTTGAGTCAAGTATCTTTGTATGGTGAATTAGTTATTTCAATATAAGCATGGCCCTGCCTTTGAGACAAAATCTTCAAAACAAGCATCTATCTTTTGTTTGTGAATTATCCTGTGTTTCTTTTTTGTGTCTCGCCCTTTTTCATCGTGCTTCTCTGCATATTTTCAACAATATACGATACATTTGATGGCCACTTGATTCGATATAATCATATGCATATGTGTACATACTAATGCATAGACAAAATTGCTTTTGTCCATGCGTTTATTGCAAATTATGCACTATTGTTGTATGATCTTTCTAGTCCACAATCTTCATCTTCGAAGCTGGACTTTATGATATTTGTACTTTTGAAATGTTTAATGTGTGCTAGATTGGGCTCTTCTTTCTAGCTACCTACATTAATACTTGATATACTTTTTCATCAAAAATAGTAGAGATCATGGACTTCGGTTATCCCCAAAATCTTTCGCCAAATATCCTAAAGTTTTACATCACTCATGAAGGAGTACACTCTCCATTCTCGTCAAAAGGTTAGATACTTGCTTTACTTTTCTATTTTAGCACGATTCTCTAGAATTGGACCAATGTTGGTCATTTTGTTTTTGGTAAGACCAATGTTGAATGTCTACTATACGGTGTTCAGATGATTAAATTCATAGTTCAGATCACTATTTTGTTTAAATTTAACATAATTATTTTAATTTCCTTTTAGTTTTTTTAAGCAGTTAAGAGTCCAACTGAGATTCTCTTCAGTAGGGATAAGGAACACAATTCCTTTTGTCCACTTACTTTTTCTTATTTTTACTTGATTTTCGGTTTTGTTAATGCTTATAGATAAATGTTCTTTGTGTGCACATATTGTGCTCTTTTGGCATCTTTGGGTATGAATTTCTGATCCATGAGCCTTTGTAAATGAGTTTTAATATTCTTTAAAGTTACATGTTTTAGTTATGGCTCAAACTACAAATTTTATTTAGCTATGTGAGGAAAAAGTGTTTTCAAAGTGTACAGATCTGTGGTTATTCTTTTTCTTATCCATGTGTCTATTCTTTTTCTCAAATCAATATTTTACAATTTTTGTTTCCATTTCACTCCCTCTTTTCTTTTTTGGAGGGGGTGTTGGGGTTGATGGAATCATCCACTGAGCATAATATTTATATACATGCATGGAGTAGTTCAAGG
Organism: Camellia sinensis; assembly: GCF_055761805.1. Lineage (NCBI taxonomy): Eukaryota > Viridiplantae > Streptophyta > Magnoliopsida > Ericales > Theaceae > Camellia > Camellia sinensis. The sequence goes on from NC_138970.1 coordinate 61,948,560, forward strand.
CCACCATTTTGCTAGTTTATATATTTCCCTTTATTGGTCCTGTGCTTTTTATAAGGGCTCTGCCATGCCCAATCTTTTCAAATATGACATATTTCGATTTATAGCTTTGACAGGGTTTCTCATACATATTATTTTATACACTTTCAAAAAAAAATATTTGTTCTGAAAATTTGTCTTCCTATTAACTCTTCAATTTCGAATACTCCTTTTATTTGTCTGTCCACATGCTGGTTAATAATAAAAAATATATTGTTTATTCAGTCTCACCATAGTGTATTTACATTTTTGTTGTTCACATTAGTTATATCATACCTTTTCCTTTGGTTGGTTTTGTGATTGCTGTTTCAGCAAGCTCATAAAAGTAAAAATTGTGTCCTCTTGGTCCATTCAGTCATTTCAGTAAGTCAATTGTTTTGGAGTACTAAAAAAGGAAGAAACTCAAAATGCTTAAACCTTGGATCTTGCTATCAGTAAAGATGTAGAAGATTTCTTGTGACCTTAAATTTCTTTTTCCTGGCAATGTTATCTGACACATTTGTACCTATGTTGTTGCAACCAGATGCACCTTCCTCTAAACAATTTATCCATGCCTTTTTGCAAGCCAATAATGTTGCAACTTTGTCATTTCTTTTGCATGAGATAAGTAGCAACTGAAGTTGATTTGTTCACACAGGATGTGCACTTAGATTTTAGAGTTGGTTTTCACAATTGGCTAAATCGCTGAATGACACAAGTTTTAAATTTGGTACAACAGTTGGACGGACAAGGCATAAATTTTGATGTACTATTTGAAATCTATTGGTGTTCAAAAACAAAACCAAGATAATTTCATGATGTATCATGATGAAATATTTCCAGATAGTAAAATATTAGGAAACAAAAACAAAACCAAGATAATTTCATGATGTATCATGATGAAATATTTCCAGATAGTAAAATATTAGGACTTACTCAAAGAGTATACATGAATGAACAAACAAAAAACCTCAACCACAAATAAGTGGCAGTTATACAACAAAAAGTAAAAAGCAATCAAAAAAATACATATATATTTCAGCCGTAGAAAATATTGTCTCACATTCTATTCCTAATTCAATTATTGATCCTTAATAGTTGTACTCATCTACAGGTGGTTATGAAGGGGGCATACTTAGGCAACAGGCTATTTTAGTAACTTTTTGGCTTTTTGGCTAAAATATGAGATAAAAAAAACTAGTATGCTTGGGGTGACTTTTTGGCTTTTTACGAAAAGATGTGCAAAAAGTAGAGATAATATAATCTTTGACTTTTTGGTATAGGTTATAGACTTTTTGGCTTTTTTAGTAACTTTTTGACTAAAATGTTAACTTGCCAAACGTGAAAATGAGAGAATGGAATTAGAACAAACTCTGTGGGATACCAGGCTTGGGGATTCAGATTTTCTGGAAAATTAACTCCAAATATTTCTTCATCCACTACTAATAATTCTCTCTTTAATTCATAACATATTATTCATTGTCATACTGACATTACATTACTTGTTTCTAAACCTCTTGACTCTAGGTGTTACTTTTTGCATCAAAGATGCAAGGTTAGGTTTCACATTTAAATATCTAAAACTTTTGATATAGATATGAATATGACAGCAATGGAGGGGATGAGCAGAAAACTACTTGCCTAGCAGCTACTTCACGCAGATCAGTGTGCTTTACTGACATACGGAAATGCCCGAATCTTTTGGGATAGCATTTGGTCTTAGGATTTACTCACCTTGCACTATTTTCTTTTCTTTTTTCTTAAAATTTTTTGAATTTTCCCTTTTTCCTTAATAGTGAATCATGTTTTTTTTACTTCATGACTTGCATCTCAATGTGAAGTGACAAACCTTTTGGTTGTAGACTATAATAGAATAACCTATTTTGCCAAAGTACATTTGATTTGATCAAAGGTAAGAGTGGCCTTTTGGGTTAAGGTTAATTTGGAGATCATGAATAACTTGTTTTGTGATGCTGCTCTGTTTTTGGGGTGTAGTTGAGAAGTTGTGTTGTTGTTTGTTTTATTTATAATTTATTTTGTTTTATGCTGTTGGACTTTAGTGCTCCACATATTTTGGTTGCTATGTGCGCATTTCAAGCGGGATGACTTGCTGATGGAAAAGGTTTTCTCATGCATAGAGGAATAGATGGTTGCTTGATTGAAGAGTTTGTTGCTAGATGATGTTGCGGCTTTCAGATTTATCAATTTGAGGAATGTTAAAATGGAGATTTAATTTTAGGCTGGGGTTCACTTTGTATTCTTGTAATGTTTATGTTGTTGTTTGTCAGAGTAAATCATGTTTTCCCCCTTTTGGATTTAATGCTTAATAGTAGTGTTCTTTTCACCTTTGTTTTGTGAAATATTATTACCTTACTGCTGGGGAAAAAAAAATCATGAAAATGAACTACTTACAATTGCCATGGCTAATTCTAATTTCAAGCTCAAATAATTGGTTGAAATTCATCTACGACTTGATGATTATGCAGTGACTTGGACCATGGGCACGGGTCATCATGCAACGCATGACTCCCTGTAACTAGTATATATAAACCAATGTTGATAACAACTTTATGGCAACGTCCTTCAACTGCTCTGTCTTGTAAAGAAATAGGAGAAAAAGATTGTTTACTAAACTAATTGACCATCAATTAGAGGGTGTGTGGAGGTATCCTATCCTTTTGATCACACGTCATATGAAGCAAGCTTTGAAGGGTCTGTGAAATATACTCAGCGACAAACTCAACATGAAATTGAATTCCTAACCAGACCAAACTCAGACCTTTTGCATTTGCTTTGATCCTATATGTTACTATTTTCCATAGCATAAACAAGTTGTACTTGGTATTCTTAAAAGTCTTTGTACAACTCAAGTTTTTAGCCAATCTTCTTACTGGCATAGCATTACATGTTTCTCTTTGTATGTCCCTGTAGCAAATTATGATCTCAAATGCTTGCTGGAGATCTTTCTCTCTTATTTTTTATGAGTAAGAGTTACTGAGTATTATGTAAGCATTTTCTTTTATGAATTTATTGTCAGTTTGATAATTAAATTGGTGATGGAAGCTTTTTATGTCCTCTGTGGGGTTGATGGAAACAAATTTTCTGCCCTACTTATACTGTGTTTGGATAATAGATTTAAACAATGATTTGGAAAAGAAAAGAGAATGTGAGGTTGAAACATTGTGGATGAAATATAAATTAAAAGTTTCTTTCATTTCTCCTCCTTTTCAAATCTCAATTTTGTGATCCAAACACAATACTTGAAAAGGTCAGGCTTTAATACTTGTCATACATACCATATGTAGGTTATAATCAATTTTGGTATTGGTTTTAAACTATTGCAGTGATAGGTTATGGGGTATTATGGTGGTGGAGCAAGCAAATTATTGAAATAAAATTGGTTAGGACTTGTTATGGTGTTTGATTATATTTTGAAGTAATGTTAGTTGTAATTTATTAAAATCTAAAATTTTTAATTTTGTCAATTTAGACTTTAAACTTTTTATTTGTTTTGAATTTAAATCATCTGAAGAATGTTCATTTATTCAATTTATCAGTTCTGGCTCTTTATATATCTGGGCTAAATAATTCCATTTGCAGATCCGAAGTCATGCCCAAAAATACTTTTGAAGGTCCAAAAAAATGGGACTATAGCACATGTGCCACCACCTTGACCTAAGCGCAAAGCTGCTCATCCTTACCTGCAAAAGGCACCAAAAATGGTTTGTCCCATGATGACGATGAAAGTACATATGGCAGAGGATTTTATTTGAATTTTTGTTATTCTAACATGCTATTTCTTTTAAAAATTGGCAGTTTTAGCACCATTGCAAGCTTTCATGGCTTATCCTTCTTCGTTGAATTCCCGTGCACCTTGATATTCTCCATAGGATGACACTTCCATGCTCATACACTCTCCATCAGGTGGAATCATGCTATCCCAGGATGAATACAATCTTCATGGAGTTGAAGGCATGCATAAGTTTTTTTATGTGTTATTTCTCCCTCGTTCATAGATATATGTATATTTTTTATTTGAGAGAACTGTCTTGTGCTTATTATTGGCATAAAATGTTACTGCTTCAGCTGCTATTGGATCGAAGGGGGTAGCAAGGATTAGTAACAGCGGCATTGATGGCATCGGAAGCTTGTGTAGAACAATATCAAGTTCTGAATTATCAAAGCAGGGGAAACCAGGTTCATTGTTTCAGGGTAATCTTCTCAACTGTATTGATAATTGGTTTAAATTAGTCGATCGTGGTGAAGTTTCAGACTTGCAGCTCTATGCTAAAGTGGCGCAACTTGCTCTCTTCACAATGTTTTTATATTTATATTTGCGCTTTAGATACTTGTTATCTAATTTGTTTGTTAGTGCTCTCCTATCTTACTTGCCCTATTTGTATTGATGTACTTGTAGTGCAACATGTGTCATAGGGAACTTTTTTGTTTTTCAGTTCCTAAGATTTGGCAATACTGGAAAATGTTACTCTGAAAGAATTTTCCATGGTGATAACATACTGGTTTTGGATTGTTTCTCTTTGGTTTATTGGGGTAGTTTGATCTGTGAGTTTTTATCAGTATTGAGTCCACTTAATTATATTGCTCATTCATATATCAATTATGAATTTCTCCTTCTTCCTCACCCTACTATGTTACATGGACTTGGGTGCAGGTGCATCCACTTTTTGAAAATATCCATTATTTTTTAGTATTAGCAAGCATGCCCATAAAACTCATGAATAAAATAACTCATTTGTTATTCCTCTCATACAATTGTGCTTTTCAGTTAAATTATTTTTAGGTATACCTTAGGTATACCAGATTTTGCTGAAGTCTATAGCTTCATGGGAAGTGTCTTTGATCCAGACACACAAGGCCATGTGCAGAAGCTCAAGGAGATGGATCCTATCAACTTTGAAACTGTGACTAAATTCAGATTTTGCCAGTCTCGATTGTCTATTTTTCAAGCAGATGATGCCTCTTATTCATAGGATGTGTGTTTGTGGTTGATAAAATGACATAGCTAATAAATCATCTATAAGGACAGGGTATAAAAGAGGACCTGATTGATGGTTTTGGATGAAATGGGCATATGCACTATGGAGTATTGTTGTTGTACCTCATGTTAAATGAGGCGAAATATTTTTTAAACTAGTGGCAATGCTGTGACATAGGTTTTTGGGCAGTAAAGAAAGAGCTTGAAGAAAATGGTGTTGCTAAAATGAGAAATGGTAGTTATCACTTGTAGCAGATGGAGAAAAAATGTGTTCAAGCATCTAATATGATTTGCATTTTACCAAGTGAAACAAAACCAATGGCTGCCCATACAGTGTTGACTTAATTCAAGGTGAAGGTATTGTTAGAAGAAAAAGAAGGCTGACAATAATTTAGATTGGAGATATGAAGCATGGACACCTCTCTGGAGATGATCTATAGGTGTCGGACATGGACACACACAGGACATGTTCCAAACACATATTGGACATGCTGAGATGCTTGGGACACGCTATGGATGCGTTGCAACACGCTAAGGACACGTTGGGGACCATTTTTTTCAAAAAAAAATTAAATTATATATATTTTTACTAAAATAGCATACTTAAGGTTGATAGATTTGATAAAATTAAATATTTGACATAAAATTAATATTAAATATTTAAAATACGACATGTAATAAATATATAAAATTATATATTTTGCACGTGTTCCCAACATGCCGTTTCCTGCGTTTTTCGAAAATTTACGTGTCTGTGTCAGTGCTTTTTAGGGTTGGAGGCAATAGAGAAGGCATGTCAATGTATGATTTATTTGAGGGATCCTCTAATATATGTTCAATGTTACACTTGCATTTAAAGATATGGGATAACAAATCTTGAATAATTGGTTGATGCTTTTGGATTTTCAAGGCACACAAGTCACTAAAGTAGAATAATAAAAACCGAAAAACTAGAAAAAGCTTTTGATGTTTGTAAAATTTCATGCTTTTAACAATAAGTATAATGACTTCATAATTTATAAAGGCGTCAACAATATTATGTAGCACTACACAATCTCTGGATTGATAGTTGGCTCGGCCTTGTTCTCTCTCTTTTTAGTCCTCTCCGCATTGGATACAGCATCCCCTGATGGATATTGTATAAAAAGATAATGCATTAAATCCTTGTTCTAGCCCTTAGAGGTTCTTATATAAGGTGGACCTCTATAAGAGCTTTTGCTGAATGGTAATTGCTGGTTTGTAATACCTTGCCATTCTTATAGTTTGATGGCGTCTCCTCCTGTTAGTCATCACAATAGTATTTTGGACAGCCCAATGGGATTTTGTATACTTCTTTTACATTCTCACCAAAAAACCAATATTTAATGGAGACATAGAAGAAAGCTATGAAGCACGTACACCTCTCCGAGGCCTGTGTACGAGTGTCGGACACGGACATGTGTTGGACACGCTATGGACACGTGTCCAACACTCTCCCCTATGTGTCTCCCTTTTTTTTGAAATTTTTCCCGTCAGACATGCGATGACACGTTTCAGACACGCATGAGATGAATCGAAGAATCCCTAAACCTGTTGGAGAGGAGAGAGAGAGAGTCAGATTGAGAGAAAGAGAGATAGATCGAGGTTAGAGATCAAAGAAATCCTAACCTATTTCGCGACTTGGTCTTCTCTGTTCTTCTTCTTCTCCTCTTTGTCTTCTTCTTTGTTCTTCTCTTCATCTTTTGTCTTCTTCTTATGTTTGTTTTCTTCTCGTCCTCCTCCCTCTTCTAATTCTGTGTCTCTCCCCTCTTTCATTTTTCTTTTCTTTTTTTTTTTCTTTTTCTCTCCCCTCTTTCGTTTTTCTTTTTCCTTTTTTTTCCTCTCCCCTCCCTTTTTTTTTGATGTCTATTTCCCTTCCTTTATTTTCTTTTTATAGGAACCAATGATTTTTTTTTTTAATTTTAGATATATAATAGATGAATAAAATTATATATATTAAACGTGTCCCCAGCCTGTTGTGTCTCCCATTTTTTGAAAATTTGCATGTCCGAGTGTCCGTGTCATGTCCTGTCCCATGTCCGTGTCCGTGCATCATAGGAAGAAAGTGTGTTTGGTTAGTTTTTGATAACTTTTTTGAGTTTTCATTTTTCTAGTTGTCTTTAGTAAACTTTTTCATATTTGACTAAAAATGTTAATTGAAGACCAAAAAAGGAGGGGGGGGGGGGGGGGGGGGTGTGTTAATTACACTTTACCTCCTTGTGGTTTAGCTTGGAAACACATTACCTCCCTATGGTTTTTGAAATATACATATAACCTCCTTGCAGTTCAGAGTAAAATGCAAGAGTAACAAATTCTGTCAAACTTAACTGTTTGTGTAACATGCACTAAATTAAGTGCATGTGACAGGACATGAGTGATATACGAGCTTTTGCCCCATTATTTTCCCTTCTTTTCTTCATTTTCTTGTTCCTTCCACCTCCTCCCCTTCACTGTTGCACAGTTCACGCTCCATCTCCTCTCTTTCTTCTCCTAGTCTCCCTCACTTCCTCCAACAACCCAAGCCCACCATTGCTGAAACCATCATTTTTCCTTGTCATTACACACACGTGTACAGAGGCACTTACACACAACTCCCACCTTTCTCAATCAAGTAACCCAAAGGAGCCAATACTTTTTTCAATTGCACATGTACCTTCACACACTTGTGAAGATAACTTTCTCTTTGACAATGACGTGCAGATAAAAGCTAAGCGTTTTTTTTTTTTTCAATAATTTTTTTTAGAATGTTAACTAAACACACAGGAGCATCTTTCAATGCGGCAGCTGTTGTTTATTTGTAAAGTTAGAGATTCAAAACCATCAAATCCAAAATTGTACCATTTGGAGAAGTTAATGGAAATGCCATAAGTGCCTATATGGATTATTTCTTAAGGGAAAGAACAAGATGGGTGTGGGTTTTTGATGCTGTATAATTTTGAGAGAGAGAGAGAGTTTGTAGTGACGTTGGCATTTATAAGAAAATTGGAGGAAAAAAAAAGGGCAGTATAGACATTTTGTAAAATTTCTTTAACGGAGTTTAGCTTTGCATTTTACCTTAGATGATAAGGAGGTTAAGTGTATATCTTTAAACTTCAAGGAACTAATGTGTTTTTTTGGCTAAACAAGGAGGTAAAATGTAATTAACCCAAAAAAGGAAAGGGAAAAAAAAAATAGCAAAAATGCGGTGGTTTTTATTTGGTCTTTAATGAACTTTTTTTTAGAAATATTTTACTTTTAGGTGCATCTAGATTAAGCGTATCTAATAAGTTAAAATAATTGATGAAAATATTTTAAAAATGACAAAAAAACAAAAAGCAAAAAACTCAAAAAACAGTTTTTTTAATTTAAAAACCAAACAGGCAAATGATTCTTAGCAATGGCAGGTACTCATGCACTCTCTATTGCTCGCATTTGCACAGTGGCCCCTTTGATCTCTGGCATGAAACCTTAAGCTTCTTGTCTATGGATGATTTTCCTTGTATTTGTTAGTTACATGATTAAGTGTTTTGACATCAGTTGGGTCAATGTGGATTTTATTAATGTCATTCAATTGGAAGGATATTGCTTTGCAACTGAACATCTTTGTCCTTTTGGGTTCTGTCTACGTACAGGCTTTGTTGCCGATGAGGAACCTCACCATCAACTTGTCTAGCCCTGATTTTGAGCCAATTGTAAGTATTCTTCTGCTTCAATGATATGGTGAAATGCTTCATGTGACAACTCTGGCAGTACTGTTAATGTTTAATATTTTGCTTGTCACTCTTCTAAAAAGTTCTAGCTTGCTGTGACCGTGTATTTCTTAAGTAAAGTTATTTTCATTGACTGTTTCAGAGAGAGGTCCTGTCGTCATATGATGTCAATTCCAAAACTGTAGGAATTGCTGCAGGAAATGTCATGAAGAACCAAGAAAAATGAGCTTTTGTGTTGTAGTGTTGAGCACCACGTATAAGCTGCCATGTAGCATGTATCTTTCTTTTATCCCCTCAACAAGTAAGATCTCCAATTTGTGGTTACTGGGTTGACATCTGACTTGAATATCTGTGTTTCTTCATCAGCATTATAGATGAGAAGTCTGACAGTGCTCTCACGGCATGCTCCGAAATTCACTAGTTCAAGGATATAGAAATGTCGCTACAGCTGTAGAATCGGAGAGTATTGCCAGATGAAAGGATAACATCCTCTGATTTTCATGCCTTTAATGATATAAATATCCAAAGGCTGAATGGCAATGTTTTGTACCTGTTTTACTGATCTGGGTCTGTTAGCAGATTGTATGTATGTCTCATGATCTGTCGGTGGCAATTTTAGCTGTCTTGAAAATATAATGTCAGTCTCAGTTTTGTGTAGTACAATTTGCCAAGGCAATGTAACTTTAAGAATCGGGGTTGTAATAATGATGGTTTTGCTTTCTTGATCTTTAAGCGCATGGTTTTGTTGTTGTTGTTATATGTAAGGGCCACCTTCGACTTCTTGATTTTCTTGCTGGTTATACTGCATCATAAAAGACAAATTAATGATGACTTTCTAGTATGTTTGGATCCTGGAAAATCTTCCTTCAGCCCGAATTAAACTTAAGGAAATCTCGGTTTTATTGCAAAGTATGTTGATCGCTTCTACTGGAAATCTAAATTTGATAGAATTGTGCTGATTTATTAGTATTTGTTGATAGTAAGTGAGGTTGTGCAGTGTGCACTGGGAGAAATTTCTCCAGTTGTAATGTTTGTACTTTGTGTAGTATGTAATTCATTTTTGTATTTCTAGTTGATTGATATTCCTGAGAAGTAATAGGATAATGGCCATAGAATTGTGGATGAAGTTTGGGATTTTGTGATTCTTAATTTTTCCTCCCCCTCCTCCCCTCTCTCTCTCTCTCTCTCTCTCTCTCTCTCTCTAAAGGACGGATAGAATTGCATGGTGGCCAAAGCTATGCAAGTCTCCAGCAAGGGATTAAGTTCTTTACTAATCCCCTATAAATCATGAATTTGCTGTTAGGAACTGAACTGGATGTCTAGTCCGGGTTTCAAATGTGTGCCACTTTGGTATTTTTATTCAATGGTTTAGAATTTATCCACCTACTTGCAAACTCAATTTGATCCGTTATTTAATGGGTTAATAGGTAAGTAAAATTTAAATCATTATTTTATGAAGGGTGTTACCATCAGCATCTCATTTTTTTCCTTTTAGATCCCAATTTCTTTCATTTTTTTGTTACAAATTTAACCCAATACAAAATTTCAATTTTATTCCTATCATTTCTAACCTCCGAAAAACATATCCAAATCCTAACCCTAACCCTACTCTCACTCCCATTGTACCAAACGAGTCACTACCAACTCTGACACACTTTCTCTTACCATTTACAACATCGGCGATCCATCTCTACCTTCATCCTGCTTTCATGGCCCAATAATGGCAACGACTGCTCACTCCAGTTGCCTCTTCTCCGTCTTAGCTACCATTTTGATTTTTTCTTTAATATTCTTTTTGAATTATTTATAGATATTATGTGTAAGTATATAAAATATAAATATTTTGTAATAAATAATTTCATGTTAAATAAAAAATTAAATATAAATTAATATTAAGATATCAATAAGATAGACAAAAATTAAAAAATACAAAAAAAAATTAATTTGATCCATGTGATGTACATAATTAAGCACATTTTGTCTTTTTTGTTTAAAGTGTATGCGTGTGTCTAAAGGCACAGTGTAAATACAATAAGGAAATAAAAAGGAGAAAATAAAAAAATAAAAATAAAAAAGAAAGAGGGAGGGAGTAAGGTGGGCAGGAGAGAGAATGCATAAAAGGGGTGACTTAGACATTTTGACACATTTTCAAAAATAGTCCTGCTTTATGGTATCAGAGCCAAGTTTTAATTGACATATAATAATAATATAAATCTAATAAATTAGACATATATGATCACAATACAACCATATCAGAACAAAGTGAAAATACCGTAGAAATACCAGGAACTGAATCAGTAACCACTGTAGGAAATACTGTCTCCTCTCTAGCCGAAGCTGCAGAATTAGTTGCATATCAGGATGTTAAACAGGCCCTTGATAAATGGACCATACCAGCTGTAGATCCCTACACCATATACAGAAAAGGAAAATTTCAATTTCTTAGCCGAACAATAATCAAGACATTTGAACATGCATCTTGTATTCAGAATAATGATGAAATTATTAGATTAATTCATGTTAATGATTTTGTCCCCTTTCTGAAAGATTATAAGTACATCCATATAGGATTGGTACAAATTGGTTTTAAACCCTTGACCCTTCTTGGTCAAAACACCAGTATCCAATGCACCCTTCGTGATGGGCGCTGCCTTGATTGGCGAGCCTCACTTATGGGAGCAATTGAGACAAGTTTGTCTCATGGACCAGTATATTTTGATATATATCCAAATCTCAGTGTTGCACTTTGTGACGCTAATTTATCCAATGTTTTAGAACTTAGAGTTCTAACCCATGGATATAATTATAAACCAGGTACTCCACTCTTTTCTGTACACTCCCGAATCTACATAAAGGCTTTAACAACTTTAAATCCTTATGTAAAGAAGAAAACAGAAACAGGCCAGACAGTCTTAATTGAGACTAACCTCTACAGTAGCCAAGTTGCTGTCCCCAAGATGATTGCTTGGAAAGACATCACTTTTCCAGATAGGTGGGAAATTCCTAACGCCGTACCACCCAAACCAATGATTCAACACAACATCAATGATGTTATTCAAACTCAAGGAGGTAATGTTTATCTCCAATTCCAGAAACCTTTGCTTACTCGAAGCAATTCTTCTAATGCCAGTTTCCGAACAGCACCCAGAAGCTTTTCTAACAACAGCTTTAGATCTATCCCTCCTTACCAAGTGGACTATCCAGAATCTAGCCGTCAATCTGTTGACAATGCTCCAACCAGAAGACAAATAGAAAATATACTTCAACAAATACCCTCTAGGCCTCCTAGTAGACCACCTAGTGATCCACAGGAAGATCCTATGACATCAGAAATTCAAGGAATCCGTCTTTCCCAAAATAAAATTCCACATGGTGTTTATACTGCACCCCCAGTTCCAACACCTTCTCCAGATAGCCCTACGGCCAGTGATATGAATTTTGATCTTTAATGGATTTTACACCAGGAAGTGAAAATAGAAAAATCTTAAACCAGGAATTTAACCAGGAAAAATATAAAGAATTTCGAGATTGGTATTTTACCAACCATACCCCTGACCAGTTAGCTAATTATAAAACTCAATACTACCAACATCTTGAGTTACACCAGACATTAATACCGTTTGTAGAATGGTATAATACGGTTACCCAACCAAAACTAATAGTTATTGAAGACCAGTACAAAGCTTGGACCACAACTGAAGGCCAAGTCATCCATTCTCTTCATCCACCTGCTCAATCCTTAGAGTTGGTACCTAACGGTGAACTTACCAAACAACCTTTATCAGCCACCGCATACATAGATGCACAATCCACTAAACTTAGTCGAGCTGAATCCTCTTTAGCCAGACAAAATAATTATACCAATCTTATCTGCCAAACTATCAGTAAGCAGCTGACTCGAATTGAAGAAGCTGTGTCTACTTTCAAGGATCGAACCCTTGCTCCACCTGTTACAGGAGTCTCTACTCTCCATCCAGTATCCATTAAACCTTCTTTAGACATTACTAACTTTAAGTTAAAATCGTCTAATATTGAGTTTATGGACACCCTCTTGCAGCGAATGCAAAATTTAAATGTTCGTCCTCCTGAACCTCCTAAGCCTCCTACCGGACAAACCAGCAGTGGATCTATCCACATGCTTAGAGCTGACACCAGCCCTGACCAGGATATTTTATCTCCAGACCAAATTCAAGAAATTCAAATGAATTTTCAGGAACCTTCATCAGTCAACAAGCTTAACTATTATAGTTCTGCTAAACCAGGATTTTTACCTCATACCAGAAATTACTATTCCCGACCTACTCCTCCAGATATTCTTTATGAAGAAGCTTATCTGAATGAACAGAATAGTTACCATGGTAAAACTATTTATGAATGGAATATTGATGGTGAATCAGAATTTGGTATTTATAAAAAACTCCACCAGATGATGATGTATGCTACTGTATGTCGTCAATACAGTAATAATGATCAGGCCATAGCTAAGTTTATTATCAATGGCTTTACCGGAATCCTTAAAGGTTGGTGGGATAATATTATCACTCCCCTACAACAAACTGAAATCTTGACCGCTGTCAAAGTAGAACTTGATCCTACTACCAACCAGCAGGTCCAACAGTCTGATGCAGTGTACACCCTCATCCAAACAATTATCTACCATTTTGTTGGCACCAGTACCTCTACTCAGGACCGTGGTCGTGAGTTACTCCAGAATTTGCGTTGTCCTTCCTTAACCCATTTCCGATGGTATAAGGATGTTTTCCTTCTTAAGGTAACCCAACGCTCTGACGCTAACAGTACTCATTGGAAAGCTAAATTTATTGATGGCCTTCCTACTCTCTTTGCCGAACGTGTTAGGAAAAAACTTCGGGACCGCCATGACCGGATGTCTATTCCTTATGACCAGTACACTTATGGACAACTTGTGTCCATTGTTACAGATGAAGGTCTTTCTTTGTGTAATGACCTCAAACTCCAGTATCAAATGAAACAACAAAATTTAACAGGCAGAAAAGAATTAGGAGAATTCTGTGACCAGTTTGCTTATGAGCCAGGAATTAAATACCCTGCTAAAACCAGAAAGATATCTCATAAGAAATCCTCTAAACCTTACAGAAAAAAGTCTTATCCCAAGACTAGCCATCCGAAACCTACCAAGAAGTTTTATCCGAAGAAATCTACCAGTAAACCCAAAGGTAAATCTAAATCAGAAGTTAAGTGCTATAAATGTGGCCAAACAGGACATTATGCTAATAGATGTAGATCTAAAGCTAAATCTAAGGTTAATGAATTAAACCTTGATCCAGACATTAAAGACCAGTTAATCCAAGCCTTAGAAGCTGAAGAAATCTCAACTGAAGATGAAATCCCTTCTGATGATGAGCTTAACCAGTTATACTCTTCCTCCTCGGATGAAGATAATCCAGAAGCGCTATGTCCCTGTAGTACAAATCAGGAACAAATATCAGAAATTAATTACTGGAAATCCATAGTGGAAATGAATGGTTTACACTTAGGAGAACCAAGTAGTATAAATGTTTTAACAGATACCCAAAAGGATATGCTTGCTGTAGCAGATCAGATCCAGGATCCAGAAATAAAAATCAAGTATTTAAAAATGTGCTATGAACACCAACAAACAATAACAGACACTCCACCCATTCCAGATTATTCTTATAATCTCCAAACAGTTATTAACCGAATTCAGACCAAATCAGTAGTAGAACAACCAACTACTCTACAGGATTTAAAAATGGAAATTAATGTCCTTAAAACAGAAGTTAAACACTTGCAAACTGCTAGTGAAGCTGCTATTAAAGATATTAAGTATCTTCATACCCAAATTCCTAAACAGAAAGAAAAAGAAACTGAACAAAAACTTGATTTTAACAAACAAGAACCCGAATCTTCGACTCCTTATTTGTTGTTAGTTAATCAAGTTACTTTCCAGAAATGGTACATAAAAATCTCTTTCATGATCAAACCGGATTTTATCATTAAGGATGCTATTGCCTTAGTTGATAGTGGAGCTGATATGAACTGTATTCAAGAAGGTATAGTCCCAACCAGGTATTTTGCAAAAACTACCCAGAGTCTTACCAGTGCAAGTGGGAATTCTCTCCAAATCAGGTATAAAATTCCAGAAGCTTATATTTGTAATGAAGATCTCTGTCTTCCTACATCATTTGTGCTAGTCAGAAATCTTGCTACAAATATCATTTTAGGCACACCTTTTCTTTGTCTTTTAATGCCTATCCAGAAAATTGATTCAACAGGTATTTACTCCCAATTACAAGGAAAATCAGTAATTTTTGAATTTATCACTCAACCGTATACAAAAGAATTAGATCAAATTCGTGATTTAATTTCTGTTAAACAAAACCAGATAAATTTGATTCAAAAAGAAGTCTCCTTTTTGACAACAGAACAAAGATTACAACAATCTTCTTTTCAACAGAAAATTAAATTAATTGAAAAAGAATTTCAAACAGAAGTTTGTGGTACTGTTCCTAATGCTTTCTGGAATCGCAAAAAATATATTGTAACATTACCATATGAACCAGATTTTGATGAAAAATATATTCCAACTAGAGCTCGCCCTAGTCAAATGAAAAAGGAATATATGGAAATGTGTAAAACAGAAATTCAAGATCTTCTTATGAAGAAACTCATCCGTCCTAGTCACTCCCCGTGGAGTTGTACCGCTTTTTATGTTAATAAAAATGCAGAGTTAGAGCGAGGTGTTCCACGCCTTGTGATTAACTATAAACCGTTAAATGAAAAATTAAAATGGATCCGATATCCTATTCCGAACAAAAAAGATCTTTTAGATCGTCTCCAGGATGCCATAATTTTTTCCAAATTTGATCTTAAATCAGGATATTGGCAAGTTGAGATTGCTGAACAGGATCGCTATAAAACAGCCTTTACCGTACCCTTTGGGCATTATGAATGGAATGTTATGCCATTTGGACTAAAAAATGCACCTTCAGAATTTCAACATATTATGAATGATATTTTTAATCCGTTTACAGAATTTACTCTTTCTTATATTGATGATGTTTTAATTTTCTCTTCATCAATTGACCAGCATATGAAACATCTTAATATTTTTAAGAATGTTATAATCAGAAATGGTTTAGTCTTATCTGCACCAAAAATGCAATTATTTCAAACCACCATCAGATATTTAGGACATAATATTTGTAATGGTAGTATTATTCCCATTAACAGAAGCATGGAGTTTGCCTCTAAATTTCCAGATGAAATTAAAGACAAAACTCAATTACAGAGGTTTTTAGGTAGTCTTAATTATATTCGTGACTATTACCAGAATTTATCTGCAGATGCTAACATCTTGTATACCAGGTTAAAAAAGAATCCACCTCCATGGTCTCCAGAACATACTTTAGCTGTTCAGAAAATTAAAGCTAAAGTCCAACAGTTACCTTGTTTAAATTTACCTAATCCTGAGTGGAAGAAAATTGTTGAAACCGATGCGTCCAATGAAGGATTTGGTGGTATTTTAAAACAGTTTAATCCCAAGACTCAGAAAGAAGAACTTTTACGTTTTCATTCTGGGCATTGGAATCCAGCTGCTTTAAACTATCCGACCATTAAACAGGAATGTTTAGCCATTGTAAAATGTGTTATGAAATTCCAGGATGACTTATTAAACCAGCATTTTATCATCAGAGTTGATTGCTCTGCTGCTAGACAGATATTTAAACAAGATGTTAAAAATCTTGTTTCAAAACAGATATTCGTAAGCTGGCAGGGTTATTTATCCAATTTTGATTTTGATATTGAATATATTAAAGGAGAAACTAACTCTTTGCCTGACTTTTTGACCCGTGAATACTTGCAGAAATCAGCAAATGACCAGTAGAGGCCAAAGAGGTCGAGGTCGTGGCCGGGGTTCTAATCCTCGCTATGATCCATCCGAATATCCACCCCTCTCTCGTGGAGGAGGTCAAACCAGTAATCCAACGGCAAGGGATGTTCTCCTGAGGCCAGAAGACCCGTATACTCCTAACAGTCTTTCTGATGAAACGGTCCTTTGGATCGAACCGTCAGATGAACAGTGGATGACAGACCCGTGGGAGATTAAACGTCGTTATCTCACCACCCAACAGTCACCTCCTCATTTTGATCAATACAGATATATTTACGAACAAATACTCGTTGAAACTGGAGCCGTTGAAATCAAGCATACTTTGCATGATGCCAACAAGACTGCCAGTCCAATCCAATTCAGTAAAATGGTTATCCGTAATATTATGCCCATTGCTACTTGGGGCATCCATCCGCATACTACCCGGGATATTGATCTCCGGAATGGGTGGAGTGTCTGTTATTGTTTGTTGGTGTTCATAGCACATTTTTAAATACTTGATTTTTATTTCTGGATCCTGGA
Source organism: Camellia sinensis (assembly GCF_055761805.1). Lineage (NCBI taxonomy): Eukaryota > Viridiplantae > Streptophyta > Magnoliopsida > Ericales > Theaceae > Camellia > Camellia sinensis. Next base: position 61,965,694 of record NC_138970.1, read on the forward strand.
TCTGATCTGCTACAGCAAGCATATCCTTTTGGGTATCTGTTAAAACATTTATACTACTTGGTTCTCCTAAGTGTAAACCATTCATTTCCACTATGGATTTCCAGTAATTAATTTCTGATATTTGTTCCTGATTTGTACTACAGGGACATAGCGCTTCTGGATTATCTTCATCCGAGGAGGAAGAGTATAACTGGTTAAGCTCATCATCAGAAGGGATTTCATCTTCAGTTGAGATTTCTTCAGCTTCTAAGGCTTGGATTAACTGGTCTTTAATGTCTGGATCAAGGTTTAATTCATTAACCTTAGATTTAGCTTTAGATCTACATCTATTAGCATAATGTCCTGTTTGGCCACATTTATAGCACTTAACTTCTGATTTAGATTTACCTTTGGGTTTACTGGTAGATTTCTTCGGATAAAACTTCTTGGTAGGTTTCGGATGGCTAGTCTTGGGATAAGACTTTTTTCTGTAAGGTTTAGAGGATTTCTTATGAGATATCTTTCTGGTTTTAGCAGGGTATTTAATTCCTGGCTCATAAGCAAACTGGTCACAGAATTCTCCTAATTCTTTTCTGCCTGTTAAATTTTGTTGTTTCATTTGATACTGGAGTTTGAGGTCATTACACAAAGAAAGACCTTCATCTGTAACAATGGACACAAGTTGTCCATAAGTGTACTGGTCATAAGGAATAGACATCCGGTCATGGCGGTCCCGAAGTTTTTTCCTAACACGTTCGGCAAAGAGAGTAGGAAGGCCATCAATAAATTTAGCTTTCCAATGAGTACTGTTAGCGTCAGAGCGTTGGGTTACCTTAAGAAGGAAAACATCCTTATACCATCGGAAATGGGTTAAGGAAGGACAACGCAAATTCTGGAGTAACTCAGGACCGTGGTCGTTATTCTGAAAAAGGAAAGTTGGGTTACGTTTTGTTGTTTCATTTGATACTGGAGTTTGAGGTCATTACACAAAGAAAGACCTTCATCTGTAACAATGGACACAAGTTGTCCATAAGTGTACTGGTCATAAGGAATAGACATCCGGTCATGGCGGTCCCGAAGTTTTTTCCTAACACGTTCGGCAAAGAGAGTAGGAAGGCCATCAATAAATTTAGCTTTCCAATGAGTACTGTTAGCGTCAGAGCGTTGGGTTACCTTAAGAAGGAAAACATCCTTATACCATCGGAAATGGGTTAAGGAAGGACAACGCAAATTCTGGAGTAACTCACGACCACGGTCCTGAGTAGAGGTACTGGTGCCAACAAAATGGTAGATAATTGTTTGGATGAGGGTGTACACTGCATCAGACTGTTGGACCTGCTGGTTGGTAGTAGGATCAAGTTCTACTTTGACAGCGGTCAAGATTTCAGTTTGTTGTAGGGGAGTGATAATATTATCCCACCAACCTTTAAGGATTCCGGTAAAGCCATTGATAATAAACTTAGCTATGGCCTGATCATTATTACTGTATTGACGACATACAGTAGCATACATCATCATCTGGTGGAGTTTTTTATAAATACCAAATTCTGATTCACCATCAATATTCCATTCATAAATAGTTTTACCATGGTAACTATTCTGTTCATTCAGATAAGCTTCTTCATAAAGAATATCTGGAGGAGTAGGTCGGGAATAGTAATTTCTGGTATGAGGTAAAAATCCTGGTTTAGCAGAACTATAATAGTTAAGCTTGTTGACTGATGAAGGTTCCTGAAAATTCATTTGAATTTCTTGAATTTGGTCTGGAGATAAAATATCCTGGTCAGGGCTGGTGTCAGCTCTAAGCATGTGGATAGATCCACTGCTGGTTTGTCCGGTAGGAGGCTTAGGAGGTTCAGGAGGACGAACATTTAAATTTTGCATTCGCTGCAAGAGGGTGTCCATAAACTCAATATTAGACGATTTTAACTTAAAGTTAGTAATGTCTAAAGAAGGTTTAATGGATACTGGATGGAGAGTAGAGACTCCTGTAACAGGTGGAGCAAGGGTTCGATCCTTGAAAGTAGACACAGCTTCTTCAATTCGAGTCAGCTGCTTACTGATAGTTTGGCAGATAAGATTGGTATAATTATTTTGTCTGGCTAAAGAGGATTCAGCTCGACTAAGTTTAGTGGATTGTGCATCTATGTATGCGGTGGCTGATAAAGGTTGTTTGGTAAGTTCACCGTTAGGTACCAACTCTAAGGATTGAGCAGGTGGATGAAGAGAATGGATGACTTGGCCTTCAGTTGTGGTCCAAGCTTTGTACTGGTCTTCAATAACTATTAGTTTTGGTTGGGTAACCGTATTATACCATTCTACAAACGGTATTAATGTCTGGTGTAACTCAAGATGTTGGTAGTATTGAGTTTTATAATTAGCTAACTGGTCAGGGGTATGGTTGGTAAAATACCAATCTCGAAATTCTTTATATTTTTCCTGGTTAAATTCCTGGTTTAAGATTTTTCTATTTTCACTTCCTGGTGTAAAATCCATTAAAGATCAAAATTCATATCACTGGCCGTAGGGCTATCTGGAGAAGGTGTTGGAACTGGGGGTGCAGTATAAACACCATGTGGAATTTTATTTTGGGAAAGACGGATTCCTTGAATTTCTGATGTCATAGGATCTTCCTGTGGATCACTAGGTGGTCTACTAGGAGGCCTAGAGGGTATTTGTTGAAGTATATTTTCTATTTGTCTTCTGGTTGGAGCATTGTCAACAGATTGACGGCTAGATTCTGGATAGTCCACTTGGTAAGGAGGGATAGATCTAAAGCTGTTGTTAGAAAAGCTTCTGGGTGCTGTTCGGAAACTGGCATTAGAAGAATTGCTTCGAGTAAGCAAAGGTTTCTGGAATTGGAGATAAACATTACCTCCTTGAGTTTGAATAACATCATCGATGTTGTGTTGAATCATTGGTTTGGGTGGTACGGCGTTAGGAATTTCCCACCTATCTGGAAAAGTGATGTCTTTCCAAGCAATCATCTTGGGGACAGCAACTTGGCTACTGTAGAGGTTAGTCTCAATTAAGACTGTCTGGCCTGTTTCTGTTTTCTTCTTTACATAAGGATTTAAAGTTGTTAAAGCCTTTATGTAGATTCGGGAGTGTACAGAAAAGAGTGGAGTACCTGGTTTATAATTATATCCATGGGTTAGAACTCTAAGTTCTAAAACATTGGATAAATTAGCGTCACAAAGTGCAACACTGAGATTTGGATATATATCAAAATATACTGGTCCATGAGACAAACTTGTCTCAATTGCTCCCATAAGTGAGGCTCGCCAATCAAGGCAGCGCCCATCACGAAGGGTGCATTGGATACTGGTGTTTTGACCAAGAAGGGTCAAGGGTTTAAAAGTAATTTGTACCAATCCTATATGGATGTACTTATAATCTTTCAGAAAGGGGACAAAATCATTAACATGAATTAATCTAATAATTTCATCATTATTCTGAATACAAGATGCATGTTCAAATGTCTTGATTATTGTTCGGCTAAGAAATTGAAATTTTCCTTTTCTGTATATGGTGTAGGGATCTACAGCTGGTATGGTCCATTTATCAAGGGCCTGTTTAACATCCTGATATGCAACTAATTCTGCAGCTTCGGCTAGAGAGGAGACAATAACAGACACTCCACCCATTCCAGATTATTCTTATAATCTCCAAACAGTTATTAACCGAATTCAGACCAAATCAGTAGTAGAACAACCAACTACTCTACAGGATTTAAAAATGGAAATTAATGTCCTTAAAACAGAAGTTAAACACTTGCAAACTGCTAGTGAAGCTGCTATTAAAGATATTAAGTATCTTCATACCCAAATTCCTAAACAGAAAGAAAAAGAAACTGAACAAAAACTTGATTTTAACAAACAAGAACCCGAATCTTCGACTCCTTATTTGTTGTTAGTTAATCAAGTTACTTTCCAGAAATGGTACATAAAAATCTCTTTCATGATCAAACCGGATTTTATCATTAAGGATGCTATTGCCTTAGTTGATAGTGGAGCTGATATGAACTGTATTCAAGAAGGTATAGTCCCAACCAGGTATTTTGCAAAAACTACCCAGAGTCTTACCAGTGCAAGTGGGAATTCTCTCCAAATCAGGTATAAAATTCCAGAAGCTTATATTTGTAATGAAGATCTCTGTCTTCCTACATCATTTGTGCTAGTCAGAAATCTTGCTACAAATATCATTTTAGGCACACCTTTTCTTTGTCTTTTAATGCCTATCCAGAAAATTGATTCAACAGGTATTTACTCCCAATTACAAGGAAAATCAGTAATTTTTGAATTTATCACTCAACCGTATACAAAAGAATTAGATCAAATTCGTGATTTAATTTCTGTTAAACAAAACCAGATAAATTTGATTCAAAAAGAAGTCTCCTTTTTGACAACAGAACAAAGATTACAACAATCTTCTTTTCAACAGAAAATTAAATTAATTGAAAAAGAATTTCAAACAGAAGTTTGTGGTACTGTTCCTAATGCTTTCTGGAATCGCAAAAAATATATTGTAACATTACCATATGAACCAGATTTTGATGAAAAATATATTCCAACTAGAGCTCGCCCTAGTCAAATGAAAAAGGAATATATGGAAATGTGTAAAACAGAAATTCAAGATCTTCTTATGAAGAAACTCATCCGTCCTAGTCACTCCCCGTGGAGTTGTACCGCTTTTTATGTTAATAAAAATGCAGAGTTAGAGCGAGGTGTTCCACGCCTTGTGATTAACTATAAACCGTTAAATGAAAAATTAAAATGGATCCGATATCCTATTCCGAACAAAAAAGATCTTTTAGATCGTCTCCAGGATGCCATAATTTTTTCCAAATTTGATCTTAAATCAGGATATTGGCAAGTTGAGATTGCTGAACAGGATCGCTATAAAACAGCCTTTACCGTACCCTTTGGGCATTATGAATGGAATGTTATGCCATTTGGACTAAAAAATGCACCTTCAGAATTTCAACATATTATGAATGATATTTTTAATCCGTTTACAGAATTTACTCTTTCTTATATTGATGATGTTTTAATTTTCTCTTCATCAATTGACCAGCATATGAAACATCTTAATATTTTTAAGAATGTTATAATCAGAAATGGTTTAGTCTTATCTGCACCAAAAATGCAATTATTTCAAACCACCATCAGATATTTAGGACATAATATTTGTAATGGTAGTATTATTCCCATTAACAGAAGCATGGAGTTTGCCTCTAAATTTCCAGATGAAATTAAAGACAAAACTCAATTACAGAGGTTTTTAGGTAGTCTTAATTATATTCGTGACTATTACCAGAATTTATCTGCAGATGCTAACATCTTGTATACCAGGTTAAAAAAGAATCCACCTCCATGGTCTCCAGAACATACTTTAGCTGTTCAGAAAATTAAAGCTAAAGTCCAACAGTTACCTTGTTTAAATTTACCTAATCCTGAGTGGAAGAAAATTGTTGAAACCGATGCGTCCAATGAAGGATTTGGTGGTATTTTAAAACAGTTTAATCCCAAGACTCAGAAAGAAGAACTTTTACGTTTTCATTCTGGGCATTGGAATCCAGCTGCTTTAAACTATCCGACCATTAAACAGGAATGTTTAGCCATTGTAAAATGTGTTATGAAATTCCAGGATGACTTATTAAACCAGCATTTTATCATCAGAGTTGATTGCTCTGCTGCTAGACAGATATTTAAACAAGATGTTAAAAATCTTGTTTCAAAACAGATATTCGTAAGCTGGCAGGGTTATTTATCCAATTTTGATTTTGATATTGAATATATTAAAGGAGAAACTAACTCTTTGCCTGACTTTTTGACCCGTGAATACTTGCAGAAATCAGCAAATGACCAGTAGAGGCCAAAGAGGTCGAGGTCGTGGCCGGGGTTCTAATCCTCGCTATGATCCATCCGAATATCCACCCCTCTCTCGTGGAGGAGGTCAAACCAGTAATCCAACGGCAAGGGATGTTCTCCTGAGGCCAGAAGACCCGTATACTCCTAACAGTCTTTCTGATGAAACGGTCCTTTGGATCGAACCGTCAGATGAACAGTGGATGACAGACCCGTGGGAGATTAAACGTCGTTATCTCACCACCCAACAGTCACCTCCTCATTTTGATCAATACAGATATATTTACGAACAAATACTCGTTGAAACTGGAGCCGTTGAAATCAAGCATACTTTGCATGATGCCAACAAGACTGCCAGTCCAATCCAATTCAGTAAAATGGTTATCCGTAATATTATGCCCATTGCTACTTGGGGCATCCATCCGCATACTACCCGGGATATTGATCTCCGGAATGGGTGGAGTGTCTGTTATTGTTTGTTGGTGTTCATAGCACATTTTTAAATACTTGATTTTTATTTCTGGATCCTGGATCTGATCTGCTACAGCAAGCATATCCTTTTGGGTATCTGTTAAAACATTTATACTACTTGGTTCTCCTAAGTGTAAACCATTCATTTCCACTATGGATTTCCAGTAATTAATTTCTGATATTTGTTCCTGATTTGTACTACAGGGACATAGCGCTTCTGGATTATCTTCATCCGAGGAGGAAGAGTATAACTGGTTAAGCTCATCATCAGAAGGGATTTCATCTTCAGTTGAGATTTCTTCAGCTTCTAAGGCTTGGATTAACTGGTCTTTAATGTCTGGATCAAGGTTTAATTCATTAACCTTAGATTTAGCTTTAGATCTACATCTATTAGCATAATGTCCTGTTTGGCCACATTTATAGCACTTAACTTCTGATTTAGATTTACCTTTGGGTTTACTGGTAGATTTCTTCGGATAAAACTTCTTGGTAGGTTTCGGATGGCTAGTCTTGGGATAAGACTTTTTTCTGTAAGGTTTAGAGGATTTCTTATGAGATATCTTTCTGGTTTTAGCAGGGTATTTAATTCCTGGCTCATAAGCAAACTGGTCACAGAATTCTCCTAATTCTTTTCTGCCTGTTAAATTTTGTTGTTTCATTTGATACTGGAGTTTGAGGTCATTACACAAAGAAAGACCTTCATCTGTAACAATGGACACAAGTTGTCCATAAGTGTACTGGTCATAAGGAATAGACATCCGGTCATGGCGGTCCCGAAGTTTTTTCCTAACACGTTCGGCAAAGAGAGTAGGAAGGCCATCAATAAATTTAGCTTTCCAATGAGTACTGTTAGCGTCAGAGCGTTGGGTTACCTTAAGAAGGAAAACATCCTTATACCATCGGAAATGGGTTAAGGAAGGACAACGCAAATTCTGGAGTAACTCAGGACCGTGGTCGTTATTCTGAAAAAGGAAAGTTGGGTTACGTTTTGTTGTTTCATTTGATACTGGAGTTTGAGGTCATTACACAAAGAAAGACCTTCATCTGTAACAATGGACACAAGTTGTCCATAAGTGTACTGGTCATAAGGAATAGACATCCGGTCATGGCGGTCCCGAAGTTTTTTCCTAACACGTTCGGCAAAGAGAGTAGGAAGGCCATCAATAAATTTAGCTTTCCAATGAGTACTGTTAGCGTCAGAGCGTTGGGTTACCTTAAGAAGGAAAACATCCTTATACCATCGGAAATGGGTTAAGGAAGGACAACGCAAATTCTGGAGTAACTCACGACCACGGTCCTGAGTAGAGGTACTGGTGCCAACAAAATGGTAGATAATTGTTTGGATGAGGGTGTACACTGCATCAGACTGTTGGACCTGCTGGTTGGTAGTAGGATCAAGTTCTACTTTGACAGCGGTCAAGATTTCAGTTTGTTGTAGGGGAGTGATAATATTATCCCACCAACCTTTAAGGATTCCGGTAAAGCCATTGATAATAAACTTAGCTATGGCCTGATCATTATTACTGTATTGACGACATACAGTAGCATACATCATCATCTGGTGGAGTTTTTTATAAATACCAAATTCTGATTCACCATCAATATTCCATTCATAAATAGTTTTACCATGGTAACTATTCTGTTCATTCAGATAAGCTTCTTCATAAAGAATATCTGGAGGAGTAGGTCGGGAATAGTAATTTCTGGTATGAGGTAAAAATCCTGGTTTAGCAGAACTATAATAGTTAAGCTTGTTGACTGATGAAGGTTCCTGAAAATTCATTTGAATTTCTTGAATTTGGTCTGGAGATAAAATATCCTGGTCAGGGCTGGTGTCAGCTCTAAGCATGTGGATAGATCCACTGCTGGTTTGTCCGGTAGGAGGCTTAGGAGGTTCAGGAGGACGAACATTTAAATTTTGCATTCGCTGCAAGAGGGTGTCCATAAACTCAATATTAGACGATTTTAACTTAAAGTTAGTAATGTCTAAAGAAGGTTTAATGGATACTGGATGGAGAGTAGAGACTCCTGTAACAGGTGGAGCAAGGGTTCGATCCTTGAAAGTAGACACAGCTTCTTCAATTCGAGTCAGCTGCTTACTGATAGTTTGGCAGATAAGATTGGTATAATTATTTTGTCTGGCTAAAGAGGATTCAGCTCGACTAAGTTTAGTGGATTGTGCATCTATGTATGCGGTGGCTGATAAAGGTTGTTTGGTAAGTTCACCGTTAGGTACCAACTCTAAGGATTGAGCAGGTGGATGAAGAGAATGGATGACTTGGCCTTCAGTTGTGGTCCAAGCTTTGTACTGGTCTTCAATAACTATTAGTTTTGGTTGGGTAACCGTATTATACCATTCTACAAACGGTATTAATGTCTGGTGTAACTCAAGATGTTGGTAGTATTGAGTTTTATAATTAGCTAACTGGTCAGGGGTATGGTTGGTAAAATACCAATCTCGAAATTCTTTATATTTTTCCTGGTTAAATTCCTGGTTTAAGATTTTTCTATTTTCACTTCCTGGTGTAAAATCCATTAAAGATCAAAATTCATATCACTGGCCGTAGGGCTATCTGGAGAAGGTGTTGGAACTGGGGGTGCAGTATAAACACCATGTGGAATTTTATTTTGGGAAAGACGGATTCCTTGAATTTCTGATGTCATAGGATCTTCCTGTGGATCACTAGGTGGTCTACTAGGAGGCCTAGAGGGTATTTGTTGAAGTATATTTTCTATTTGTCTTCTGGTTGGAGCATTGTCAACAGATTGACGGCTAGATTCTGGATAGTCCACTTGGTAAGGAGGGATAGATCTAAAGCTGTTGTTAGAAAAGCTTCTGGGTGCTGTTCGGAAACTGGCATTAGAAGAATTGCTTCGAGTAAGCAAAGGTTTCTGGAATTGGAGATAAACATTACCTCCTTGAGTTTGAATAACATCATCGATGTTGTGTTGAATCATTGGTTTGGGTGGTACGGCGTTAGGAATTTCCCACCTATCTGGAAAAGTGATGTCTTTCCAAGCAATCATCTTGGGGACAGCAACTTGGCTACTGTAGAGGTTAGTCTCAATTAAGACTGTCTGGCCTGTTTCTGTTTTCTTCTTTACATAAGGATTTAAAGTTGTTAAAGCCTTTATGTAGATTCGGGAGTGTACAGAAAAGAGTGGAGTACCTGGTTTATAATTATATCCATGGGTTAGAACTCTAAGTTCTAAAACATTGGATAAATTAGCGTCACAAAGTGCAACACTGAGATTTGGATATATATCAAAATATACTGGTCCATGAGACAAACTTGTCTCAATTGCTCCCATAAGTGAGGCTCGCCAATCAAGGCAGCGCCCATCACGAAGGGTGCATTGGATACTGGTGTTTTGACCAAGAAGGGTCAAGGGTTTAAAAGTAATTTGTACCAATCCTATATGGATGTACTTATAATCTTTCAGAAAGGGGACAAAATCATTAACATGAATTAATCTAATAATTTCATCATTATTCTGAATACAAGATGCATGTTCAAATGTCTTGATTATTGTTCGGCTAAGAAATTGAAATTTTCCTTTTCTGTATATGGTGTAGGGATCTACAGCTGGTATGGTCCATTTATCAAGGGCCTGTTTAACATCCTGATATGCAACTAATTCTGCAGCTTCGGCTAGAGAGGAGACAATAACAGACACTCCACCCATTCCAGATTATTCTTATAATCTCCAAACAGTTATTAACCGAATTCAGACCAAATCAGTAGTAGAACAACCAACTACTCTACAGGATTTAAAAATGGAAATTAATGTCCTTAAAACAGAAGTTAAACACTTGCAAACTGCTAGTGAAGCTGCTATTAAAGATATTAAGTATCTTCATACCCAAATTCCTAAACAGAAAGAAAAAGAAACTGAACAAAAACTTGATTTTAACAAACAAGAACCCGAATCTTCGACTCCTTATTTGTTGTTAGTTAATCAAGTTACTTTCCAGAAATGGTACATAAAAATCTCTTTCATGATCAAACCGGATTTTATCATTAAGGATGCTATTGCCTTAGTTGATAGTGGAGCTGATATGAACTGTATTCAAGAAGGTATAGTCCCAACCAGGTATTTTGCAAAAACTACCCAGAGTCTTACCAGTGCAAGTGGGAATTCTCTCCAAATCAGGTATAAAATTCCAGAAGCTTATATTTGTAATGAAGATCTCTGTCTTCCTACATCATTTGTGCTAGTCAGAAATCTTGCTACAAATATCATTTTAGGCACACCTTTTCTTTGTCTTTTAATGCCTATCCAGAAAATTGATTCAACAGGTATTTACTCCCAATTACAAGGAAAATCAGTAATTTTTGAATTTATCACTCAACCGTATACAAAAGAATTAGATCAAATTCGTGATTTAATTTCTGTTAAACAAAACCAGATAAATTTGATTCAAAAAGAAGTCTCCTTTTTGACAACAGAACAAAGATTACAACAATCTTCTTTTCAACAGAAAATTAAATTAATTGAAAAAGAATTTCAAACAGAAGTTTGTGGTACTGTTCCTAATGCTTTCTGGAATCGCAAAAAATATATTGTAACATTACCATATGAACCAGATTTTGATGAAAAATATATTCCAACTAGAGCTCGCCCTAGTCAAATGAAAAAGGAATATATGGAAATGTGTAAAACAGAAATTCAAGATCTTCTTATGAAGAAACTCATCCGTCCTAGTCACTCCCCGTGGAGTTGTACCGCTTTTTATGTTAATAAAAATGCAGAGTTAGAGCGAGGTGTTCCACGCCTTGTGATTAACTATAAACCGTTAAATGAAAAATTAAAATGGATCCGATATCCTATTCCGAACAAAAAAGATCTTTTAGATCGTCTCCAGGATGCCATAATTTTTTCCAAATTTGATCTTAAATCAGGATATTGGCAAGTTGAGATTGCTGAACAGGATCGCTATAAAACAGCCTTTACCGTACCCTTTGGGCATTATGAATGGAATGTTATGCCATTTGGACTAAAAAATGCACCTTCAAAATTTCAACATATTATGAATGATATTTTTAATCCGTTTACAGAATTTACTCTTTCTTATATTGATGATGTTTTAATTTTCTCTTCATCAATTGACCAGCATATGAAACATCTTAATATTTTTAAGAATGTTATAATCAGAAATGGTTTAGTCTTATCTGCACCAAAAATGCAATTATTTCAAACCACCATCAGATATTTAGGACATAATATTTGTAATGGTAGTATTATTCCCATTAACAGAAGCATGGAGTTTGCCTCTAAATTTCCAGATGAAATTAAAGACAAAACTCAATTACAGAGGTTTTTAGGTAGTCTTAATTATATTCGTGACTATTACCAGAATTTATCTGCCCTGTGTACGAGTGTCGGACACGGACATGTGTTGGACACGCTATGGACACGTGTCCAACACTCTCCCCTATGTGTCTCCCTTTTTTTTGAAATTTTTCCCGTCAGACATGCGATGACACGTTTCAGACACGCATGAGATGAATCGAAGAATCCCTAAACCTGTTGGAGAGGAGAGAGAGAGAGTCAGATTGAGAGAAAGAGAGATAGATCGAGGTTAGAGATCAAAGAAATCCTAACCTATTTCGCGACTTGGTCTTCTCTGTTCTTCTTCTTCTCCTCTTTGTCTTCTTCTTTGTTCTTCTCTTCATCTTTTGTCTTCTTCTTATGTTTGTTTTCTTCTCGTCCTCCTCCCTCTTCTAATTCTGTGTCTCTCCCCTCTTTCATTTTTCTTTTCTTTTTTTTTTTCTTTTTCTCTCCCCTCTTTCGTTTTTCTTTTTCCTTTTTTTTCCTCTCCCCTCCCTTTTTTTTTGATGTCTATTTCCCTTCCTTTATTTTCTTTTTATAGGAACCAATGATTTTTTTTTTTAATTTTAGATATATAATAGATGAATAAAATTATATATATTAAACGTGTCCCCAGCCTGTTGTGTCTCCCATTTTTTGAAAATTTGCATGTCCGAGTGTCCGTGTCATGTCCTGTCCCATGTCCGTGTCCGTGCATCATAGGAAGAAAGTGTGTTTGGTTAGTTTTTGATAACTTTTTTGAGTTTTCATTTTTCTAGTTGTCTTTAGTAAACTTTTTCATATTTGACTAAAAATGTTAATTGAAGACCAAAAAAGGAGGGGGGGGGGGTGTGTTAATTACACTTTACCTCCTTGTGGTTTAGCTTGGAAACACATTACCTCCCTATGGTTTTTGAAATATACATATAACCTCCTTGCAGTTCAGAGTAAAATGCAAGAGTAACAAATTCTGTCAAACTTAACTGTTTGTGTAACATGCACTAAATTAAGTGCATGTGACAGGACATGAGTGATATACGAGCTTTTGCCCCATTATTTTCCCTTCTTTTCTTCATTTTCTTGTTCCTTCCACCTCCTCCCCTTCACTGTTGCACAGTTCACGCTCCATCTCCTCTCTTTCTTCTCCTAGTCTCCCTCACTTCCTCCAACAACCCAAGCCCACCATTGCTGAAACCATCATTTTTCCTTGTCATTACACACACGTGTACAGAGGCACTTACACACAACTCCCACCTTTCTCAATCAAGTAACCCAAAGGAGCCAATACTTTTTTCAATTGCACATGTACCTTCACACACTTGTGAAGATAACTTTCTCTTTGACAATGACGTGCAGATAAAAGCTAAGCGTTTTTTTTTTTTTCAATAATTTTTTTTAGAATGTTAACTAAACACACAGGAGCATCTTTCAATGCGGCAGCTGTTGTTTATTTGTAAAGTTAGAGATTCAAAACCATCAAATCCAAAATTGTACCATTTGGAGAAGTTAATGGAAATGCCATAAGTGCCTATATGGATTATTTCTTAAGGGAAAGAACAAGATGGGTGTGGGTTTTTGATGCTGTATAATTTTGAGAGAGAGAGAGAGTTTGTAGTGACGTTGGCATTTATAAGAAAATTGGAGGAAAAAAAAAGGGCAGTATAGACATTTTGTAAAATTTCTTTAACGGAGTTTAGCTTTGCATTTTACCTTAGATGATAAGGAGGTTAAGTGTATATCTTTAAACTTCAAGGAACTAATGTGTTTTTTTGGCTAAACAAGGAGGTAAAATGTAATTAACCCAAAAAAGGAAAGGGAAAAAAAAAATAGCAAAAATGCGGTGGTTTTTATTTGGTCTTTAATGAACTTTTTTTTAGAAATATTTTACTTTTAGGAGCATCTAGATTAAGCGTATCTAATAAGTTAAAATAATTGATGAAAATATTTTAAAAATGACAAAAAAACAAAAAGCAAAAAACTCAAAAAACAGTTTTTTTAATTTAAAAACCAAACAGGCAAATGATTCTTAGCAATGGCAGGTACTCATGCACTCTCTATTGCTCGCATTTGCACAGTGGCCCCTTTGATCTCTGGCATGAAACCTTAAGCTTCTTGTCTATGGATGATTTTCCTTGTATTTGTTAGTTACATGATTAAGTGTTTTGACATCAGTTGGGTCAATGTGGATTTTATTAATGTCATTCAATTGGAAGGATATTGCTTTGCAACTGAACATCTTTGTCCTTTTGGGTTCTGTCTACGTACAGGCTTTGTTGCCGATGAGGAACCTCACCATCAACTTGTCTAGCCCTGATTTTGAGCCAATTGTAAGTATTCTTCTGCTTCAATGATATGGTGAAATGCTTCATGTGACAACTCTGGCAGTACTGTTAATGTTTAATATTTTGCTTGTCACTCTTCTAAAAAGTTCTAGCTTGCTGTGACCGTGTATTTCTTAAGTAAAGTTATTTTCATTGACTGTTTCAGAGAGAGGTCCTGTCGTCATATGATGTCAATTCCAAAACTGTAGGAATTGCTGCAGGAAATGTCATGAAGAACCAAGAAAAATGAGCTTTTGTGTTGTAGTGTTGAGCACCACGTATAAGCTGCCATGTAGCATGTATCTTTCTTTTATCCCCTCAACAAGTAAGATCTCCAATTTGTGGTTACTGGGTTGACATCTGACTTGAATATCTGTGTTTCTTCATCAGCATTATAGATGAGAAGTCTGACAGTGCTCTCACGGCATGCTCCGAAATTCACTAGTTCAAGGATATAGAAATGTCGCTACAGCTGTAGAATCGGAGAGTATTGCCAGATGAAAGGATAACATCCTCTGATTTTCATGCCTTTAATGATATAAATATCCAAAGGCTGAATGGCAATGTTTTGTACCTGTTTTACTGATCTGGGTCTGTTAGCAGATTGTATGTATGTCTCATGATCTGTCGGTGGCAATTTTAGCTGTCTTGAAAATATAATGTCAGTCTCAGTTTTGTGTAGTACAATTTGCCAAGGCAATGTAACTTTAAGAATCGGGGTTGTAATAATGATGGTTTTGCTTTCTTGATCTTTAAGCGCATGGTTTTGTTGTTGTTGTTATATGTAAGGGCCACCTTCGACTTCTTGATTTTCTTGCTGGTTATACTGCATCATAAAAGACAAATTAATGATGACTTTCTAGTATGTTTGGATCCTGGAAAATCTTCCTTCAGCCCGAATTAAACTTAAGGAAATCTCGGTTTTATTGCAAAGTATGTTGATCGCTTCTACTGGAAATCTAAATTTGATAGAATTGTGCTGATTTATTAGTATTTGTTGATAGTAAGTGAGGTTGTGCAGTGTGCACTGGGAGAAATTTCTCCAGTTGTAATGTTTGTACTTTGTGTAGTATGTAATTCATTTTTGTATTTCTAGTTGATTGATATTCCTGAGAAGTAATAGGATAATGGCCATAGAATTGTGGATGAAGTTTGGGATTTTGTGATTCTTAATTTTTCCTCCCCCTCCTCCCCTCTCTCTCTCTCTCTCTCTCTCTCTCTCTCTCTAAAGGACGGATAGAATTGCATGGTGGCCAAAGCTATGCAAGTCTCCAGCAAGGGATTAAGTTCTTTACTAATCCCCTATAAATCATGAATTTGCTGTTAGGAACTGAACTGGATGTCTAGTCCGGGTTTCAAATGTGTGCCACTTTGGTATTTTTATTCAATGGTTTAGAATTTATCCACCTACTTGCAAACTCAATTTGATCCGTTATTTAATGGGTTAATAGGTAAGTAAAATTTAAATCATTATTTTATGAAGGGTGTTACCATCAGCATCTCATTTTTTTCCTTTTAGATCCCAATTTCTTTCATTTTTTTGTTACAAATTTAACCCAATACAAAATTTCAATTTTATTCCTATCATTTCTAACCTCCGAAAAACATATCCAAATCCTAACCCTAACCCTACTCTCACTCCCATTGTACCAAACGAGTCACTACCAACTCTGACACACTTTCTCTTACCATTTACAACATCGGCGATCCATCTCTACCTTCATCCTGCTTTCATGGCCCAATAATGGCAACGACTGCTCACTCCAGTTGCCTCTTCTCCGTCTTAGCTACCATTTTGATTTTTTCTTTAATATTCTTTTTGAATTATTTATAGATATTATGTGTAAGTATATAAAATATAAATATTTTGTAATAAATAATTTCATGTTAAATAAAAAATTAAATATAAATTAATATTAAGATATCAATAAGATAGACAAAAATTAAAAAATACAAAAAAAAATTAATTTGATCCATGTGATGTACATAATTAAGCACATTTTGTCTTTTTTGTTTAAAGTGTATGCGTGTGTCTAAAGGCACAGTGTAAATACAATAAGGAAATAAAAAGGAGAAAATAAAAAAATAAAAATAAAAAAGAAAGAGGGAGGGAGTAAGGTGGGCAGGAGAGAGAATGCATAAAAGGGGTGACTTAGACATTTTGACACATTTTCAAAAATAGTCCTGCTTTATTATATAGATTTATTTGTATGTCAAGCTAATATTTTTTTTTTCAAATATCATAATAATTAAATTATAATATTATATATATAAAAAAAAAGTATTCCTCATATATAATCCATATAAATTTGGTTATTATAATTAAAATTGAGTTTGTGTAGAAAATAAAAAAGACATGATGATGTCACTTTTTTTTTTATTAAAAAAGAAGTCTATAAAATGTAAAAAATAAGCCTTTAGAAATTTGTCACATAAGAACAAGAAAAACACTACTTTTATTATATATATATATATATATATATGTGTGTGTGTGTGTGTGTGTGTGTGAGAGATATTGTCTGGTTTAATTTAGAAAAACACTACTTTTATTATATATATGTATGTGTGTGTGTGTGTGTGTGTGTGTGTGTGTGTGTGTGTGTGAGAGAGAGATATTGTCTGGTTTAATTTTTGGAATATATTTTTTTGAAATATTTTTATAAAAATTTAAAATTTAAAAACATTCATAAATTTCATATTATATTATATTTCTTAAGGTAGAAATAATTTTTAATTTTTTTAAAAAATAATATTTATATTTTAGTAAAACACCAATAAATCTCAAATATGATCTTGTAAATTATTTAGTCCTCCTTTTTTTTCTTCTCATGAACCCAAAGGTCCCATTAAAATAGAAATTACACAAAAAGAGTAGTCACTTACACGTTTGGGTTTAATTTTTGAGGGATAAAAATGAGTTTATCTAAATGTGAAATTATACATTTGGGCAATATTCTAGAACAAATCTCACATTACGAATAAGAACATAACACTTCAATGTAACACTCCAATAACGTAACTTTAATGCAACACACTAAAAAATTCGAAGGCCCTGTTTCGGAACATGTTTTTTTAGTAATTTTTTAATTTTTTGGCTAAAATATGATGTAAAAAAAACTAGGAAAAATTAGTCTAGGGTCCCTCTCCCACTTTTCGTAATGGAAGAGATCCACAAAATTATTTTTTGATGTCTAAGGTCCCTAAACATATCACAGAGAAATTTGACCTTACCAAATCAAAACTCATCTCTCTCTCTCTCTCTAAACTTCTCGATTCTCAGACTCTGACATCCATTTGTACCTCTGCGCCTGAACTCCTCCGATCAAAGACTCCGACATCTTCGTCCTCGTCCTCGTCCTCGTCGGCTGAATCTGATACGAACCCATGTGAAGAAGACAATTCGAGGATCGATTCGGTATCTGAGACAACCGATGATGATTCAACGTTGATGCTGAAGATACCCAAGATGTTGACGATGTGACTGTCATTTCTCTAAGCTTGGTCTTCCATCTCCATATTCCGAACCCGGACATCCTCCGAAAAATCAATTTACTAACATTCACATACACACCAGAAGAGAGGTCATAGCCTATCATCAGGTTCTACTTCTCCAAGAACTCCTCTGAGTTTGGTACCCGACAGCTATTGGGAAGAAAAGTAGAGAGATCTGCACAAGGTAGAACAACTTAAGCAAAGTAGTTTAGAAAAACAAGTGCCTAACCAAAAAAAAGGTTGGTCGAAAAAAGTGAGAGTGAGTCTATCTAGAACTGAATCTGACCCGTTCCCATCAAAGGTTGACAGTAGTAAAAAAGAACCCGAACCATCCGTGAGAAGAAGTTTGCTGGAGGATTTGTCCAGGCAGCTTGGATTGGAGGAAGATTCAGCAAAAATAGTATGTAATGAAGATTTGGGTCTACCAGAGAAATTCTCTGGTTTTTAAACTGAATTTTCGCTTCTGCAACTTGTCTTCTTGTCTTGGCTTTTCTCCAAACTTACTACACTATCGTCTCCTCAACCAAACCATAAATAAAGTAAGACCATTTGTTCTCCTGAGTGCTATTTGCTTTCATGTCTCCAGGTTAGTTGGGTCTCTTCTATTTGTTCTCCAGGTATCAACATTTGTTTAACACCTCTCTTTCTTTCTCTATTTAATGTGTTTGTGTGTGCATTGCTTTTCTCTGGTTTGGAGTCTAGAGAAATTCTAGAAATTTCTTGGGAGAAAAACTAAAGAAATTTGCAAATCAGAGAAATTTGAAAAGAATTGGACTAGAGAAATTCAAAATTTCTCTGGACTCAGCCAATGCATTAGAGAAATATTGAGAAATTTTAGGAAGAATTGGGCCAGAGAAATTCTAAGAATAATTGGACCAGAGAAATTCTGAGAAATTCAGAATTTCTCTGAATCAATTTTCTCTGCACTGAAATTTCTCTGGATCAAGGTTGAGAGACCTTAGACAATATGAAAATATTGTTGAGGGACCTTAGACATTATGCGAATATTGAATGTTCTTTATGCTATAAAATCTTAATATCAGAGACCTTAAAAAAAGTGACTTTTTAGGTATATTAGCTTATGGCCAAACGTGTGGTGTGTATACTTGTATAAATCTGTGTGTAGTATGCTCAGCATCTCCATTGGAGATGCCCCAAGGATCCTAATAATGAGCCAAGGCCAGTAGTATTGCCCTAACTAGGAATGGTGTAGGAATAAAACACCACAAATCCAATCCCACTCTACTTCATTGCTATTCCTACTTTTGTTCTAAAATTTAGCCCTATATTCCCAATACATTTCCAAACACAAGATTATGTCTCAAGATTTCAATATTTCAAAATTCCACTACATCTTGTGGCTAAGAGTGTATTGAAAAAGAGGAAAATAAGGATATTATATGATAAACAAAAAAGGAGTGAACAGAGATACAGAAAATCGTAAACTATATCCTACGAATAACAAAATTTGTAACTTTTCAATGCCCTAGATTCAGCAATCCCTAATTTCGAAATTTAAAATCCCTAATTTGAAATGAAAACCCTAATTTATGCGATACAACCTGAATGTGGGTGTTTGATGAAGGTGTTCCTCGTTTTCTCGGTGGTGTATTGTTGGCTGTTGTTCGTTGCTTCCTCTTCGTCGTCAGTCTTCCCTTCGGAGTTCGGCTGAGTGAGGGAGAAGAAGATGGGCTGGAAAAGAAGAAACGACTTTCGTAAAGGGAGAAGAAGAAAAAGATGGGTTTTGTTTAAAATGAAACGGCTTTTCGAAAATTGTTTTCTATTTATGATAAAAATATTAAATTAGGCAAACAATATTTCTAAATTGAAAAAAAAAAATAATAAAATAAAACCGTTTTCTATTTATTTTCAAATTAATATTTTAGGCAAACAATATTTATAAATTGAAAAAAAATAAAAACGATTTTACAAAAATCTTTTTATATAAACTTAAAATTAATGAAGTGTTAAGTAAAAACGATTTTACAAAAATCATTTTTATAAAGAAAAATTTTATTAATTTTTTATTCATAAAAAACGGCTTTACCAATGTTGTTTTAATGAAAACGAGTTCAGCCTTTATTGGGAATAAAGTAGAAAACGCGCCCTAGACTCAGACTAAAATATTCAACAATAATGTTAGAGGATTATAATTTTTGTGGTTACAATGGCTCAAAATTATCAAAACGACATTATTTTGACGTGTTTTACACCTAAAACAATATCATTTTAACAATTTTAAGTCAAATTGTGACCCTCAAACATTTTTCAATATTCAAAATGCAACAATGAGGGAAATTGGCCCACAGTTCAGTATCTACTGCTCTCTCTCTCTCCTCGCACACACACAGAGTGAGCTTGAAGAATATGTCAAGCAGAAGAGGAAGAATTTCTATCTCTTCCATTATTGGACCAAGAATAGCTTACTGCAATAATTGGCTTTTAGAAGGTACTTCCAAATCGAAATCGAAATTTTTTAAGGTTAATCAACCCTCTTGTTTCTTATTTGTTCTGTTTCGTTCTCTCTCTAACACCACCAAAAACCCTACTTCTCCTCCTCAAGGACGCGAACCTAAACCTGAAGCCTTACCCAAACAACCATGCAATTTGGGTCCCAATCATCTTCATTCTGCTTTAATCTCCTTCAATCGCATGCTCCGAATGCGACCTTTGCCCCCAATTTCTCAATTCAACAAAGCTTTAGGCTCTATTTTGAAAATGGGTCATTACGCCACTGCTCTTTCTCTTATTCATAACAAGTTGCAACAGTTCCAAGGCATTCAGGTCAATATCTGCACCTTCAGCATTGCTATTAACTGTTACTGCCACCTTGGTCGAGTCGATTTTGGGTTGTCTCTTCTGGGTACCCTCTTCAAACGCGGTTATACACCTGATGTAACTACCTTCACAACTCTGATTAATGGACTTATTTTGCAAGATAAAACTCCTCTAGCTGTGGAGTTATTTAAGAAATTAATGAGAACTAGAGAAATTGAACCCGACGTGGTTATGTATGGAACCATTGTCAATGGGCTCTGCAGAACGGGGAACACTATCAGGGCTGTTACTTTGCTTAGGATAATGGAAGAGGGAAGTTGTAAACCTAACACCGTAGTGTATAGCACGATCATTGACAGTCTTTGCAAGGATAGAATGCTGGATGATGCTCTCAAACTCTTTTCTACAATGGATGAAAAGGGTATTTTCCCAAATGTTGTCACTTATACTTCTTTGATTCATGGCCTATGTAATTTTGGCCGGTGGAAGGAGGCTACCGGAATGTTTAGAGAAATGTTGGATAGTGGTATTGCTCCGGATGTTCATATGTATAGTGTGTTGCTGGATGCGTGTACCAAGGAAGGGAAGATGAAAGAGGCAGAGGGGGTACTTGAAGTCATGATACAAAGAAATGTAGATCCTAATGTAGTCACATACAGTGCTTTAATGGATGGATATTGTTTGCAAGGCCAAATGGATGAAGCAATTGGAGTGTTCAATACCATGGTGGCTAGGGGCCTTCACCCCAATGTTTTTAGCTATAACATTCTAATCAATGGATATTGCAAGAAAATGAAAATAGATGAGGCCATGCATCTCTTTCGAGAATTGCCTCAAAGGGGGTTAAAACCCGACAATGGAACTTTCAGTGCTTTGTTACAGGGTTTGTTTCAAACAGGTAGATGTGGAGCTGCTCAAAAACTTTTTAATGATATGCAAGTTGCAGGCATAAATCCAGATTCTCAAACTTATGGTATCGTGTTGGATGGGCTATGCAAAAACAGGCATATTTCTAAAGCATTGTCATTATTCCACATGATGGAAAGCAACAGTTTACATCTTGATATTGTTAAGTACAATATTCTTATTGATGCATTCTGCAAGGATAAAAAGCTTGATACTGCAAGGGCCTTTTTCAATAACCTTTCTTCCAAGGGATTACAACCTAATGTTAAGACATACAATACGATGATACAAGGTCTTTGTGAAGAAGGCCTACTGCATGAAGCCAAAGAGTTGTTTGTTAAAATGGTACCGAATGGTTGTTTGCCAAATGATGTAACTTACAACACTATTATTCGAGGATTTATTGGACAACACAAGTGCTATGAGGCATTAATACTGGTTGAGGAAATGGTTCAAAGTGGTTTTTCAGCAGATGCATCCAATTCTTCCTTTGTCATAAATATAATCTCAACTAAAGGACAAGATCCTGCTCTCCAGGAAGTGATAAAGAAGTTTATGCCCAAAGATAGTCATGGAATGCAAGAGATTGAATAAAGTGCTTAAGCTGTGAAGGTAAATCTACATTATACTAAACGTGTAGCCTTTTATGCTCATAAATTTTTGTCATTTGGTGAAACTCTTTTAAATATGTGCATGGATGTTGCGTCTTGCCTGTACCGGTATGTACTACACTGGTGACAAATGCAGTACACTAAGCGGTACAATATTAACGACATTGGTTATGTTTTATTACACCTCTTCTCTTACACTAGGATGAAATTATTGGTAAAAATTAAATGGGTTGAGACTGATCTCTATGGAAAGAAGATTGGTCATGGAATTGTTTCTTGTGTAATTCCTACAGTGCTATATTAGTTGCTCTTTGCATGAAATAGAAGACAGAGCCATTGTCTTGTTTCAATAAATGACTCAAAGTTACATAAAGTCTGGCTTCTACCAGCTTTTGAATTCTTTTTGCAATGTGCAAATCAGAAAACCCAGCTTGAGAACCATGTAACCTAAATTACTTTAGTTCTATAACATGGATACATTTTTGCTAGTCACCATTTTCATAGTTTTATCTTTCATTCTTTTCATACGTCACTGTTTTTTAATGGAATGCGGATTAAGATGGATTAAGATAACTTAGTGAGCCCCTTTTGCAAGTGTATTTTTAAAATGTTTGACTAGGTTTTTAGCTTGCTTGGTTAATTAGCCCATATTTTGATGTTACCTATTAAGTACTCTTTGGAAGGAAAGATTGGTTTGCAACTAAGGGGTTCTAGTAGTGCTATATGGCACTATGATAAGATTTGGTTATATATAGCTTGCATTTATTGAGCTAACTGCAGATTCGGTTGTTCTCATATGACCCTTGGGGTGATTTTTAAAGTTTTTTGGTATGTATCCTTTTGATATTGGGGCTGTTGAGTCTAAAAGATACTGATATGGAACTGCGACGTGGCTAAAGTGGAAGTGAACTATCAAGGCACAAGTACTAACAAAGTGGATAGTGGCTGCTCAACTGTAGGAGGCCAACTTGTGGGCTAGTTGTGGTGTATGGTGAATTATAAACGATATACACCTTATGATCTCCTTAATCCTAGTTCATTTTGGCATTCCCCTTTTGCATTGCTTTCAGTTTGAACTATGTTACTAGTTGTAGGTGTAGAACACCAGATTTCATTGCTAGTATGTTCAAAAGATGGAAAAAAAAGAAGAAGAAAACCCTTCAGATATCATTTGAATGTCTAGTCAAAGAAAAATATGATCTTTATTAGCTTTGTCTCAGGGCTAGGCTTCTGTATGTTTTCAAATTCAACACTATTATCCGAGGATTTATTGGACAACACAAGTGCTATGAGGCATTAATACATATTGAGGAAATGGTTCAAAGGGGTATTTTGGTTGATGCATCCAATTCTTCCTTGATCGTAGATATACTCTCAACTATAGGACAAGATCCTGCTCTCCGAGAAGTGATAAAGAAGTTCATGGCAAAAGATAGTCATGGAATGTGCATGATATAGAGTAAATTTCTTAAGCTATGAAGGTAATGCTACACCTATGAAACATGGACACGCCAGATTTCATGCCGTGGCGGTGTCTGACACGGGGACACGCCGGATGGCGTGTCCCTTTAATTTAATTGTTTTTTTTTGCAGGGACACAGCGGAGACACGGCGGGAACACGCGTGTTCAAATCTGGACACAAAGAGCAAAAGAGAAGAGTAAAGGAGAAGAGCAAAGGTCAAGAGACAAACCTAGTCTGCGATCCAGTCGACTCGCCTGTCGACCTCCATCCAGTCGACCACCGTGAGTCTCTCTCTCTCTCTCTCGCCTGTCGACCTCCATCCATGACCTCGACCTTGACTCGCCTGTCGACCTCCATCCGTAAGTCTCTCTCTCTCTCTCGTCCCTCTCTCTCGCCTTCCCTCTCGCTCGCGTCTCTCGCTCTCGCTCTCGCTCTCGCGTCGATCGCTCTCTCTGCTCTAATCTAATCTGATTCATATAATATATATATATATATATATTTATTAGGTTTAATATTAATGTATCTATTAGGTATAATATATATATATATATATATGTATTTATTTAATATTAATAAAAAAACATATCTTATATCTTATATTTTATATAATATATATATATATATATTAATCAAAAAAAAAAGTAGATAAAATAAAATAAAAAATTAATAGAATCATATTTATTTAAAAATATAATAATTAAATAAAATAATTAACTTGTATTAAAATAAAAATATTTATATAAAAAAAAATTTGCCGTGTCCCCAGCCTTGTCCGTGTCCCCATTTTTTTAAAATTGCCGTGTCCCGTGTCCGTGTCCATGTCCGTGTCCGTGCTTCATAGTGCTACACACATATTAAATTATATATTATTAAGTGAAGCGCCTTTCTTTTTTCTTTTTTCTTTTTTTTGTTATGGATTGGCATGGGCTTATGCATCTCCATCAACTATTTTGGACTTGTTGCTACATGACTTTGCAACATTATTTTCACATGTTGTAGATTCTTGTAGACTATTCGTTAGTTACCTCTCTCTCTCTGCAGGATTTTAATTCACATGTAACAAATTCAAGTAGATTCTTTTTCAGTCTCCACTGAATTATGTACAAGTGGTCATTTCTTAGGGATTTAGGACAAATGACAGCCAGTGGTACTTTTGGAGATTTCTTTCTTAGGTATATGGTCATCAACTAGTTCTCTGAAGGAGAATTTATGGTATTAGTAGTGTAGAAGATTAAATATCTCTGAATGTGGTGTTGGAAGAGGCATAACTGTTGTGGTATGGTAAATTGGTTACAAATTACGGTAATGGTTGGTCTTTGTGCTCTATGAGATCTATACAAAGCTTGAGAGGCTTTACATGATAGATAAGATTTTCATTGTTAAATGGAAGAAAAAAAATAAAAATAAAAAGATCAATGAATAAACCATTCAGAAGTTGATACTCTTCCCAGTAGTGGGTGAGGCAATTCTTGCATTGTTCGAATGCCTATTGTTGATTTATAATTTCCATTTATGTATCTTGTGCATAATGCTTCATAATTCTTTCACCCTGTCAAAAGTTTTGATTCCCCTCTTTTGAAGGTTCATATCGCCGCTGCTGCGCTAAGCAACCCCACTCACATACGCCGGTGCTGACATAATTCAATGGCAACAGAAAATTCCTGTTGAATTGACAACTGTTCCTTTTCTTCTAAGCTATTTCAAATACAATATTATTTTTATCTTATTCTATTGGTATTTATTAGCACACTATATATTCTTGTGTTGATTGTGATGACTATCAGAAGGTCATTCATGTTTTTGCTCCAATTGAAGGTCATGTACTGGTAATTGACTTGATCAAATAGAGTGTCAGCATGCTCTACAAAGCTAAAGCAAAGGGCCCTTAAGGATCAGGTTTGGACTCATCGATCTAGTTTTAATTTGCACCCTCATTCTGATAATGGTGCGGGGACTTTGTTAAAGGACCCGGGTGCTGATTATGGAGATTATTCAAATCCTTGATGGAGTTTTAAAGGCTGTATCACCTTGGACTGGGAAGGATTCCTTATGGAATCAAGGAATTTGTGAAGTACCTGCAACTGCAGGAGCTTGATCTCTGCTGTTTGTTTCCTCATACAAGGCAAGTGTAGCTTAATACCTAATCATTACATCCCAAGGGAAGCAGCCTTTTTCAGCACAACAAGCATCAAATTATTCTTATTTTTATTTGAGTAAATTACACATTGAGGTTTCTGACACTTTCAAATCTGTATTTAGAAATTTGATTTCTCTCTCTGCATAATAAGAATCAAGTCTATGTATTTAGTAATTTGATTTCTCTCTCTGCAGGTAAGAACAGAGAGAATAAATTTCAATTCATATAATCTGATGAATTTACAACCGTTCCTTTTCTTCTAAACAATTCATATATTGTAGTATTTCCATATCATTCTTTTGATATTTATTGACATTCTTTGTATGTTTGCTTGTGCTGGTGACTATGATGATTATTAGTTCATGTGGTGTTGCTGCTGTAATTGAAGGGATGCATCGGTGGTTTATCAACTGTAGAAATATTCCGTCATGCTAGGAAGAAAATTTGCACATTTAGCTGCAAATTTACCATCAGGGTTTGGTGTTTCATTAGGTATGTTCTAGAGATGAATAAAAACCCTTCAGATTTCATTTGAATGTCTAGTCAATATGTGTCTAATTGTGAGAGTTTCCTTCGTAGTAGAGGTTTTGTGATGTAATAATGTTACGATTGGCTTAAAGGTAACGTTGCTGGCCATTTATCAAAAAAAAGAAAGAAAGTGTGATCATTATTAGCCACCCTTTTGACTCAGAGCTAGTGGACTTCATACTAAACTCCTGTATGTTTATTTATAATTGCAAATAGGCTAGTCTTCTCCTTCATTCTCCCCCAGAAGATTGCCAAGTTCAATGCAAATGCTTACTTGATACATCATTAAATAATAAATATAGATGCAGCTACTGCCGGAAAACATACATCTATTTTGTGCAGGGAAGAGAGGTGAAATTGGTGTTTGCAGGTTGATGTTGATAAAAGCTTTACGGCAACATCCT
The DNA here is from genome assembly GCF_055761805.1 of Camellia sinensis. NCBI lineage: Eukaryota > Viridiplantae > Streptophyta > Magnoliopsida > Ericales > Theaceae > Camellia > Camellia sinensis. The sequence continues at coordinate 61,991,967 of NC_138970.1, forward strand.
TCAACAGCTCCATCTTGTAAATAAACGTTCCCGGGTTTCTACACAAATAGGAGAACAAGCATTAATACTAAACTGATTGACCATCAATCAGAGGGTGCATGGGAGTAACTCAGACCTTTTGCATTTGCAATGATTCTAAATGTAACTATATTTTTCTTGGTAGAAACAATATATACTTGGTATTCTTATAGTCTCTGTACCCACTGAAGATTTGATCCACTCAGTTTATAGGCATATAGCATTACAAGTATGTTTTTTCCTATACTGTTTGCAGCAAATTATGATCTCTTAAATGATTCCTGGAGATTTGTTTCTCTTATTTTTGATGAGAGATTGCTTATCAGAATTTTCTTTTTATGAATTTATTGTCAGTTTAGATTTTTAAAATTGGTGATGGAATTGTTGTTATGTCATTATCTATGTTATTCCATGCCTTCAAAGTTGCTTTAATGTTGACATGTCTGTCATTTTTTATTTTTATTTTGGTGTTTGTGTGAATGAACCGTGGTTGTGCAAGACATATATCTTTGGAATAAACAGAAGAAAATCTTTTTGGGGACTTCCAAATGTTCCAAGTTTACTTTGTAGATTTTCATCAAAAATTGGTTTTGAGTTGAAGTTTCATTTGCTCAAATTAGTTTATTTTTTCAAATTTGGTATTTTCAATGATGGCAAACCAAAGAAATGTTACATCTTTTTTTTATTTTTTATTTTTTACAATTTGGCTAGAATTTTGAAGCAATTTATGATGAATGAGGAAAAAAACCAAAAAGCAATTTATGTGGGTTGGAGGGGTCTGACAATGAGTTGCTAATTTGTCTATTGTAGAGCACACGCTAGATTTAACCACACATTTACAATCTTAATGGGACTCATTTTTGTCATGGGTATTCTTTAACGGGAAATTTTATGGTGTGTACTTCTTTAGGGTATATACTATCACAAAAATGTACTATCATGAAGTCTAATAATATTAATTATAAAATGTGCAATTTTAGCATAAATTGGAATAATAAAAATATCTAAAATTTTGTAGTTAATGTTGTAAAAATTTGTTACCACATTTTTTGTTACATCAATTTGTTATAAAGTTTCACATATTATAATTGATATTATAAAATTTGATAATAAAATTATACATTTTATGATGCCCTTAAAAGCATCTCCAATACCAATGGGGGTTGGTTCAAGTGGAAAGGGACTTGGGTCGTTTAAGCAAATGTCTCGAGTTCGAGGCTTTAATCTGGGGATACCGTGGGAGACCTAAAAAAAAAAAAAAAAAGCATCTCCAATGGTGTTCGCTAAAATAGTATTGCCATTGTTATAATTTGGCAATGAATAGAGTGTTTTTTTACCACATTATAACAATGACGCTTCAATGGTCACATACTATTTTGACAAATTTCAACCAACTTTCTCTTTAAATTTGTAGGTGTTATTTAGATATAGGTTTTTTAGTAAATCTTTTTTTTTTTTTTTTGTGACGTTTGTTCAACTCTTTGTAAAAAAATATTATACATTCAGATTATACTCGACTAGACAAATATAAAATAAATAAATAGATAAAAAAAAGAATTGAAAAATTTTCAAAAAAAAATTTAAATATAATTCACCCCACCAAAAAACATACCACTAAATATATATATATATATATATATATTAACTACATTAAAAAAATAAACAATTATCAACTACCCACCAACAACCATCTATTATTCACCAAAAAAAATAAAATTATTAACTGCATTAAAATACACAAAATTGCATTGAAAAATAAATGACATTGCAAAATTAAAAAATATATTCTCCCGTAATTATTCATTAGGATGCAGGGAAAAATAGTAATTTGAGTTGCTGACATGTGCGGACCACTTGACGAAAATCTCATTTTTGCACATTTAATATGCTTTCGTTTGAGGGTTTAAATGAAAAATATTTGTAGTCATTATCAAACATTCTTCCTTTTTGATGTTCAGTTCTTTCATCTCCTGCAATGCTTGAATCTTTTTTTCTTCTCTTTCAACCTTTTTCATTTCCTTCTCAGTAAGGTATTGGTTAAATGTCTCTAACAAATTGTTATACTTGTGGATTTCAGTGTGAACAGTTTCACTTTTCCGAACCAATTCTTTTTCAAATTTTCTACCCATAGGCCTTTTACCCCTTGCAGAGACACTACTCTCACTGATTGGATTATTACCAACACTTGGATTGTTGTTGTCTTTAAGAGAAATGCAGTTATCCATAAGGGATTCGAGGGCTGAATTAGGAGAAAACGGTGTATGTATCCTTGAATTAGGAGAAAACGGTGCATGTATCCTTGACTTCACTGCGTTCGTAGGAGTTACATCTTGCCACCAAATATTATTTTGCAAGATTTGGTAACAATATTCAAAAGCAAATGTTTGTTTGCTTGAAGCATTTGTATCAATAAAATATTAAATTAATTAATTAGTTAATTTTTACATGAGACAAAATAAAATAAACAAAAAACTAACATAATAAATGAAAATAAAATCTTACTATATCAACTTGAGGCATCCCACTTGGGTGTAGATTTTCGACTTGCGCTAAATACCCACGAAATTTGTTGGAAAAATTTATCATTATACCTCATTGAGATTGGATAGACACTTATGTTCTTAACTAATCATTCTGAAGTGAGCAATAATTTTCATAAATTCTCTCTCAAAAGTGAGCATAAGATTGTGAATTGCCAACAATTGGATATTCAAAAATGTAACACCAAGCTTTATAAAGTGCCACATCTTCACCAATGGTGAATGATTATTCTCCCTTTATTTTTGATGAACCTTCTATAGTGATTATGTGGAAAAAAACTATAAATAAAAATGTAATTTGGGAGGTTTGTTGTGAAATGAAATTGAGCAAAAGGGTTTATATTTATAGAATTATAAAATATGACTTCTTCTTTTTTTTCTAAATATAGCCGTTGAGAATTTTCAAAAATTTGACCGTTAATAAAATTTGACCATTTTTTTCCTGTTTCACTTGTGTTTTATTTATTTATTTTTTTAATGAACAAAATTGCACAATAATAATCATCTCAGTCATTGATTATTGAACAAGATCTCATTCGTTGATTGCATAACAATTCAACGGCTGAGATCTTCCCTCTAGAACGATCCTATATCAACTCAAAATAGAAGCCTTTCTCTTTCTCTATCCTCAAACTGATCGGTGCTGAGATGGTGTCTTCTCTCTTTGTCTCTGTCTCTGTCTTGGATCTCAAGAGCATCTCTCTCTGTCCTCAACCTAGTCAGCTGAGATAGTGTCTTCTCATCTCTCTGTCTCCGTCTTTGATCTCAAGAGCATCTTTCTCTTTCTCTCTCTCTCTCTCTCTCTCTCTCTCTGTCCTCAAACTAGTCGGCTAAGATGGTATATTTTCTCTCTTTCTCTCTGTGTCCTCAAACCGATCATTGATCTTTGATCTCCAAAACCAGTCTTCTCTCTCTCTCTGTCTCTGTCTCTGTCTCTGTCACTCTATCTGTGATTTGTATCACCACCACCAACGCCGATCTCCGATCTCTGAAACCAATTTTCTCTCTCTCTCTCTCTCTCTCTCTCTCTCTCTCTCTCTCTCTCTCTCAATGGAACTCCAGTGTTTGAATGAACACCGCTGTTTGGACTTCAATGGAGCTCGATTGGTCTAGGAACAAGCCTTACAAGTCGATGAAGAAGAAACCCTAGAGGTCGATCTAGGTATTTATTTTTTAAATTTGTTTATGAGATTTATATAAATTTGTGAAATTTGGGTTGATTTGTTCTTGACTAATTTTTGGGTTTGATTTGTTCTAAATTGATTCTAAAATTTGTGTTATTTATTTTAAATATTTTCTACTATTTATGAAATTTGTGAATTTGGCAACTCCTTTCAAATTTGAGTTTGATTATGAAATTTGGGTTTAATTTTGAAATTTGGGAGGTTTTTCTACTGAATGAATTCTATTTTTTCAACTGAATTTGAAGCCAAAAATCTATTGATATTTAATGATGTGGCATGTTTGGCACCTTCTATTCAACCTATCAAATTTGAGAACAGAAATGGCATCTACTATCTTTGGCAAGAAGAATAATAGGCCATTGGAGAACCTTTTTTTGTCACTCTTGCCAAATTATAACTTTGGCAGCTCCTTTGACAATTTCATTGGAGATGCCCTAACATCTACGTTGATAACCCATGTTAAAATAATTTTAAAATATTACATATATTTTATTTTATTTTATTTCATACAACATGTGCAACATTTTAAAATTTCTTGAGCCTTGTCGGAATTTTAACAAAATCCATAATAAATTTGATAAAATATAGTCATAATAAATATTGATAAATTATTTAGAAAAAAAAATTATAAAATTTTTTAGCATTTGACCCCTATAACAAAATAAATTTTGAGTTTTTTTATTTTATTTTATCAATGTAAACTTATTTTCATTCTAAATCATTTCTCTATTTCTATTAACTAAAATTGATGAGAAAATAATATTTTAATTATTATATTATACTCAATATAAGTATATAAAAAATGTTTAAAATATCATTTTTTTTAGGACGCTCAACCCATAAAAATTCAAATTTAGATTTATTTTATCCAGAAACCCACACGCGAAACTATTAACCCTTTGTTTGGGATGTGAGTTAACTTTTTGATTTTTTGATTTTTTAGCTTTTTTAGCTTGGGGTTAAAAAGCCTTGTTTGGGATGGGCTTTTTAGCTTTTTTGACTTTTGTGAGAGAAAAAATGAAATGATTATAGTTAGGATATGATATTTTGTCTTATTAACTTTTTAGCATATTTTATCTTTTATGGCTAAAATAGCCAGAAAAAACTTGTGCCAAACATAGCCTAAATCCATGGGGGCATTTTTACGTCCATAAGACCATCTCCAATGGTTACTCAAATCTATTATCAAATTTGAATTTGGCAAAAAATCACTCATTTTCCTGTTCCAACAGTTTCATCAAATAGGTATCGAATCCAAAATTTCACTTTTCGTTTATCAAACTGAGGACCAATGTGCCTTTCATCAAATCATTATTCATAGTCGTTTAATTTTCACCACCAGATGTCCCCTTGGATGACCACCTCAAGGCAAAAATTTGTGAAAAAGTTACAGTGACCGATCGATCCCAGTCGTCTCCCTGGTCATCCACCCAATGGATCCCTCAGATGACCACCTCAAGGTAAAAATTTGTAAAAAATTTACACTGGCTGGTTGACTGGCTGGATATCTGTTCGGTCGTCCACTCGGTCGACTAGCATTCTGATGAAGCTTCAAAAACCTCTATTAGAGCACTTGATATCAAATGAAACTTTTACTCAAATTTTTATTCAAATTTGATGAAAAATTTGATACACCGTTAGAGATGCTCTAAGGATACCATTCTTTAGCTGTACAAACAAACCCATCTCTCTCTATTTCTCCCTCTCTCTCTCCAATGGAGAACGAATGGAAGACTTAATCACCATCGAAGCGCCGTCCGGCGTTGGCCAATCGTGACGCTATTTCTCTTACTCTCTTGTACTTCTTCCTCTTGTTTCTTTTTCTCTTTCTTCCTTCTCTGTCAGTGCTCGCCTTCATCGCTACCTTCAAATCTGAAGACCTCATATATGAATCTTGAGCAAACAATCACTGACTTCACAAAGGGAGTTGGCGGAGAGTGATCTGACCTCGACATTGATGACGATAGTAGAAATGACTTTGCTAGTGCGCTCTTGAAGGGTCGAATTGAAGGATTTAAAGTTTGGATCGAACTTACAAGCGGCTTCGTAGGAAGTGATAAGATCGAGAGTGAAATAGTGGCATTGATTATAACTATTATGTATTTGATTATATCTGAAAATAAAGTTAAAGGTTGTGGCATCCATGGTGAAGTAGATCTTGATCTCGACGATGTTGGGATGCTTCACCATCTTCATTACTAAGATCTCCCTACGTCACTTACTCCATCATCCTAACTTTGTTGCTATGGCTTTTGAGGGTGAAGAGATTTGGCATACAGATAGTGAAATATAAAAATATTAAATATGGAGTGAGGAGATTTGGGACACGTGGAATATAAAAATATTAAGAGATAATTATTGAAAAGTCCAATGTAAGAAAGGTATAAGACAGTAGGTATAGTGGATATTTTTTGTTGGTAAAAAGTCCACCATTTGTGAAATAATTTGGAAAGAAGTCCTTTTGTCAATTTTGGAGGACATTTTGTTTTTAATTTTACATCTTAATTTATCTGTTGACTTTCGTTGACTATCTGTTCAAATTTTTTTCGTATTTGTTCAAAGTTTTTCCTTATCTGTTCAAAAAAATTCTATCTGTTCAAATTTTCCCCCTTATCTGTTCAAATTTTTTTAACTTATTTGTTTAAAACTATATGTTTAATTTTTTATCTATTTAATTTTTTTATCTGTTCGAATTTTAAATATATTTTATTATCTGTTCAAATCTTTCTTCTCTCTCTTTCTTTTTTTCATCCTTATTTGTTCAACACACACAAAAAAAAAAAAAAAAAAATTATTTGTTTGATTATCATAATCATTATCATCGTCATCAACAACAACAACAATAGATTAACAATTACAAAAAAAAAAAGGTTCGGATCTGATTTGGAGCAAAGAAACACAAAGAAATCATAGAGAGAGACAGAGAGATAAACAAGAACACTATTCTTCAACTCATCAAATCTTTCATGTCTTCCTAAATCAACATTTCTTTCTCACTGTGGATACACTTTTAGTTCTGTGGGACTTCACAATCTGAAACAAGCTCGACAAGATCGTCCGAATTGGCAACAAGTTTTGCTTCAACAGCGACTACTCCTTCCTATGAGGCTAAGATTAACTGCTGGAGATGTGCAGCTTTACTAAGCACCATGGTAGGCAAGATCTAAATCACTCAATGATCATGAAGTTGTTGAATGATCATGTCACACATTGTGGTCTTACCAGAAGCAGTACCTCTCGAAACTCCTACTCAATTTTCACAAAACATGAAAAATCAAAATACCACTTCATCAAACTAAAATTTATTTCGCATCAATCGTAGCAAGAGCGTAGCCCTAAATATATAGTGAATAAAAAAAATAAAAACTAAAATCATTTTAATATGTGAGAAAATTGAAGAAAATAGAAAGAAAGCTAGCAGACTTTTGAGATTTTCTAAGCAATCAAACAAAGAATGTGAAAATAAATTACCGATGACAAATGGTTGTTTGGGGGAGTTAGAGTTGGCTAAGGTTGAAGAAAGAGATCATCGAGATCGTCAGTGTCATTGATAGTTCACTCGGTGAGATCATCAGTGCCACTGATAGTTCACAATTTGTTTATGATCGTCGGTCTCTCTCGGAGCAATGTTAGAGGTGGTGATAGCGACAGAGAGAGAGGGTTAGGGTTCATATTGGAGGCGGTGGCAACTGAGAGAGTAGGCAGTGGTCTAGTAAAAGAATTACTTCACAACCTCTACGAAGAGGTTGAGGCTGTACGGTAGAGGAAGGGACAGCGGTTGTGGCAGCGCCACCTAAAAGTTCTAATCGGTGTGGTGAAGACGAGAGGAGAGAGATAGAAGAGAAAAGAAAGAGAGAGAGGGGTTTGGTTAGGGTTTTTCTTGGAAAACTATATATATACAGGATAGTTTAGTCATTTTGCAACAGCTTGTCAATATTTTAGAGTGTAGACCTTTGGCCGAAAAAAATTCAAAATTGGATTTATGGACCAAGTGCCTAAATATTAAGCAGATAAGAAAAATAGTATCGGAAAATTTCAACAAATAGATTAAAAAATATAAAACAATTTTGATAGATAGAGACAAATTTAAATAGATAGCTTCAAAAAATTGAACAGATAAAAAAAGATTTAAATAGATAGGTTAAAATAAAAATTTCAACATATAGGTAGCAATGTCCTTTTAACCAACAAATGTCCTTCAACAAAACAAAAAAAATGAAAAATAAAAAAATAAAAAATCGTTAGATCTAATGCCTTACCCCCCCTCTTGAAATTAGACTTTTCACCAATTAACCATTATTTTTTATTGACTTTCATGACTAAAATATTTTTTTCCTTCAATTTTTCCTAACAAAAATATGCAAATGATTTAAATTAGAAGCAAGTCAAAAGGTTAAGGTTTTGTTTGAACCCTTTTTGGCAAAATTGCCACGTGGCAATTTCCCTAAATTATTTGTGCCACGTAACGATGGAAGATGAAGAGCCAATAATTTTTTGAGACCCACCATCGAAGTCAAATGGTGGTGGAGCAAAGGGGAATTATTTTATTTTATTTTATTAATTAACTAAGTTGATTGGTTGATTAATTAATTAAATAAAATAATTTAGATTTGATAAATAAGGCAAGCCTTAACCACTCCAAAAAAATTAGAAGGTTGTTGAGGCTTATCTCCTAAAAAGTGTCTTATCTCATAGATTGTTGGTAAATCATTGATAAGTATAAAGATTGCATATGGGATTTAAGGATTTTGCAAATCAACAATAAGGCTACAGCAATGGAACTATTTTCTCCGACTCAAGTCAAAAGAGGTTTTTGATGGGACACATGTTAACCTATGAAGATGTGCAAGATCAACAAGATGCTACAATCAAGGAATTATTTTCCCAAATGAAGCAAAATTGGGTCTTTGAATTTCTTGAAGATAAACATGCACACTAAAGAGAAAAGGATCCATGTAACAACAGAGGAGATTTTTTCCACAAATCAAGCAGAATAAATTCAAATTCAAATATGGAAGGACACGTGGCGGCCTATGGAAACTCAATGGACCAACTCAAAGTGATGGAGATAGGCATTAGCCTTTGAAGATCAAAATTGTTCCTACTCTTGGGGGATCAAGTTATGGATCAAAGACACATGTCACCAGAAGGAGCTGTCATGTTCCTGACAATTGAGCAGAAATAAGGGCTTTACCAACACTATATAAAGGGCTCCAAGAGCAACATTTGAAGGGATACCCGACCAAACACTTGACCAAGAGTCTTTCAATACATTTATCTCAACTTCATGGCTTATTTATCTTAGCTTCATAGATTAATTATCTTAGCTTAGCTTCATAGATTAATATCTTAGCTTAGCGTCATAGCTTATTTATCATAGCTTCATAGTTTGGTTCTTTTAGTTTCATAGCTTAGTTATCTTAGATTATCAATTGTACTTTATTTTCAATCAATGCAAGTCACAATTTTAGTCTAATTATCTTTGGCACTATAAATTTGTTAAAAGTTATCTTCATTGAGACTGTGGGGCAACTTCTTGGGTTTCAATCGTTCAAAATCAAGGACAGCCAGATTCCTCAGAATCTTCAAAACTCGCAGAATCTACAACTTTAGGATCCTCGAAACTAGAGCTTTTACAACCAGAACCTTCAGAACCAAAATCTGCAGAACGTCTAAGATGTTGGTCATAGGCCTATGTTGAGCGATCAGCCTGAGTTCCAACGAGGTTGGTCAAAAGTTAACCCTCTATTCACTGTTCCAGAACAGAGAGAATTAAATTACACTCTGATTCCATAACTGAGAGAGCAGAACTTTGCTTTGATTTCTGAACATAGAGGGCATCCCTATGCTTCGATTCCGCAATTGAGAGGGTAGAATTTTGCTCCGACTCTTGAACAAAGAAGGTATAATTTTATTCTAATTCTTAAATAAAGAAACCATAATTATGTTCTGATTCCTAAACCGATGAGACAGAACTTCACTCCCATTCCTGAACAAGGAGTGCATAATTTTTGTCCAAATCCACGAGGCCAGAACTTTGCTCTAATTCTAGAACAGAGAAGACAGAACTTTGCGTCAATTCCTGAAGAAAGGGGTCAGAATTTCTATAACCAACCACCTCCTGGAGCTTATCAGGGGGCACATCAACCAAATTCGGCCATGAACAAGGATTAGGTTATGGATCTCATCAAGGAACAATGCGGTCTTGTACTTAGACGTGTTGGCAGGCCCATCTATTGAAAGCCTTATCCAGAAGAAATAAACAGAAATTACAATTTTTCCTAGAGGGTATAAAGTTCCTGATTTTATTTTATTTTCTAGTGAATATTATTATTCCACTGTTAAGCATGCTGCTAGGTTTACTGTACAATGTGGCAAGGTAGGAAAGAATGACTTCTTGAAGTTGAAGTTTTTCGCTAATTCCTTAACTGGAACGGCCTTTCTTGGTAGCAGATGGAAGAGATGTTCCACCAACAATTCTTTAGAACCAAACCAGAGATTATCATGTCCAACTTGTCAAGAATCATCCAAGTTCCTAGCAAGACGGTAGAAGCTAACATTACAAGGTTCAAGAGAGCTAGATTCAAGTGTCACATTGTTCTTTCAAAAACGGAGTATGTGTAACGCCCGAAATAAATACAATATACCCATCCCATAACAACCCATGAGTAGCAATATAAATGAATTGATAAGCTTTCATTAATCAAAGTTTGATATACAAAAGGTGATACATGCGATACACATTCATAAACAGTACATCTTGAATCTACAGCATGTGTTACAAGATAGTGAAAAGAAATGAAAGCTAAACAGATAATCATATGCCTTAAAGGCTTACATCTTCCAAGTCAATGCTTGGGTACATCAAAAGTGAGTCTTAAGCTCAATATATATAAAGCCCTAAGCTTGTACAAAATTACACACAAAATATAACATTAAGCCTTCAGCTTTACAATCCTTCCAAGCTAAGTCCTTGGTGGAGGCATATCACCAGCACTTGAAAATGGTTTTCCCACATAGGGTGAGCCAAAGCCTAGTAGAAAGACTACAACACAATGTATAAATCTTAACAAAGCCATAAGGTTTTATGCGTATGCAATGCCAGTGCCAAAACGCTTTTACATTTCTTTCCAAAATCATGCCATGCCAAGTTTATATCACAATTCTCGAATCATGTCCTTTACAATAAAAAAATAATGAGAAAATCTCAAACCAATACAACCTTTCACGGATATTTCGTCCGCGAAAAATTGTCAAACACGAAAAGACTCTGGCATGAAAAAACGGTCAAGGTATCTAGCACTCGAGTCAGAATACACGTTCAAGCCCTTCTCTACCTTTCCATTAGAGATCTTCTCCCAGAGGGGTTCTACCTCAAAGTCACCCCTCTGTGCTTCTATAACTTGGCTCACAAGCGTAGGTTGTGCAACTACTGAAAAAAAAAGTTACAAATTCAACGGACTCACCAAGATGCAAGTCAAACTCGCCAATAGCACCCAACATCTCCCATTCTATGATGGAAATACAAGCTACACTGCTAATGGATTTCCTACTTAAGGCATCGGCCACAACATTAGACTTCCCCGGATGATAATGCAACTCGAAGTCATAATCTTCTATAAACTCCATCTACCTTATCTGTCTCAGATTTAAGTCTTTCTGTGCAAACAGATACTTTAGACTCTTGTAATCAAAAAATACTTCAAACTTCTCACCATACAAATAATGACTCCAAATTTTCAAGGCAAAGATCACTGCTGCTAACTCTAGGTCATGAGTAAGGTAGTTCCTCTAATGTGTTTTCAACTGCTGTGAGCTATAAGTTACTACTTTCCTCTCTTGCATCAATACACAACCCAAACCTTCCCGTAAAGCATCACAATACATTGAATAGCCCAAATCCCTCTCTGAAATAATGAATATTGGAGCAGTGGTAAGTCTAACCTTAAGCTCTTGAAATGACTTCTCACAGGTCTCACTCCACACAAACCTAATTCATTTTCTTGTCAGTCTAGTCAATGGTGAAGCTAATCTAGAGAAATCCTTCACAAACTGACGGTAATACTTAGCCAATCCCAAGAGATTACGGATCTCAAAGGCACTCTTAGGTTGTTCCCAATCTTGTACGACTTCTATCTTGGATGAATCTACAGTCACTCCTTCTCCGGATACCACGTGGCCTAAGAACTTAAATTCTTTCAACCATAATTCACACTTCTTGAACTTAACAACATACAGTTTGTGGGCTCTAAGTAACTTGAGCACAACTCGTAAGTGTTCCTCGTGTTCCTTCTCGAAAGGTGAGTAAATCAGAATGTCATCAGCAAAGACCACTACAAAACGGTCTAGGAACTTGTGAAAGATCTGATTCATCAAATCCATAAACACGGCGGGTGCATTAGTTAGCCCAAAGGGCATCACTAGGAACTCATAATGGACATATCGCATACGGAATGTCGTCTTCTGGATATCTTCCTCTCTTACCTTCAACTGGTGATAACCCGATCTTAGGTCTATCTTAGAGAAACAACAAGACCCCTTCAACTGATCAAACAAGTCATCTACACGAGGCATTAGGTACTTGTTCTTAACAGTTATTCGATTCAACTTTCGGTAATCAATACAAATTTGTAAGGCACCATCTTTTTTCTTAGCAAAGAGAATCGGTGCTCCCCAAAGCAACGTACTAGGGCAGATGAAACCCTTGTCCAACAATTCCTGGAGTTGAATCTTCAACTCACTCAGCTCAATGGGTGCAAATCTATACGGTGCCATAGAGATCGGTGCCATAGAGATCAATGTCGTGCCAAGCACTAAATCAATTGACAACTTAATCTCACAGTGAGGTGGTAATTTAGTGAGATACTCAAGAAAAACATTCGGATATTCATAAACTACCCTCAGCAAATCAACTTGGATTTTGTTACACTCACAACCCAAGAACGTCGCAAGAAGACAACTAAGCTCACTCCGACCATGCAAATCATACATTGGTGATCAAGCTCTATCAGCTTTATCCCCCATGAAATAAAAACAATCACCGCTCAAGGTACATACAGTGATCCTTTGGCAGTAACAATCTATGACAGCCCGATACGATAACAACCAGTCCATACCCAATATAGCATCAAAACTCGACATATCAATTAACACAAATGCAAAAGAAAGTCGGCGACCGGCAACCTCTATGTCACAACCCCGACACCCCTGTTCCAAAACAATCTCACCACCAATAGGTGACTTTACACTGAGTGGAGATGCTAATCGAGCCAACTCTAACCCCCAATGCCGATGCAAATGTAGATGACATGAATGAATGGGATGCACACGTATCAATTAACACAGTGGCAATATAATTGCATAATAAGAAAGTACCTCTCACAGCTGAAGGTGCTGGCACTAAGCCTGGCATAGTAATAGCATACACACGCCTTGTAGGTTTCTGCTCTACTTGCTTACTCCTCAGAGCATACGTCTGATGTATTGACTGAGTAGAAGAGGCTCCCTAATTGACCCTCGAGACCTGTACTGACTGTGCAGACTAGTGGCTCTATGTCTGCCTCGTACCAGACGCACCGGGTGTGCTATCCAACTGTGGACAAAACCTCTTCATGTGCCCTGACTGCCTATACTGGTAGCAAATAGGTGGCTACCTTCTCCCCTAACTTTGGCTCTGAGAACGAGCTGAAGATGATGTAGACCGCGACTCTCCTCCCCTCTATGGGCAAGTTGGAGACTTGTGGCCTAACTGGCCAGCTTAAAGCAAGTGAAATCTCCCTGACCACCTCTCCTAGAAGCCAAACTCGATACTGGAAAAGTGAACCTCGACTGAGCTCCCTGGGACTACTGTGGGGTAGAACCCCTCTGCCTCTTATTGTCCCCCTGAACATCCTAACTCCTCTTAGAGCCCCTCATCGGCTCCTTCTTCATTTGCATTGTGGTTTAAAGATGAGCCGTCAACTCTACAAGTTGCCCGTAATCTCTAATCATTGAACCAGCTACCTTGAAAAGAAGACCGATCCTTAACCTTTTCTCGAACTCCACACAACGGTGCTCCTCTGTCGCCACTAACTCCGGTGAAAACCTAGAAAGGCTAATAAAGGCTACCTCAAACTCGGCGACAGGTATGTTGAGCTGCTTGGGCTTTGAGAACTGTTCCTTAAACTTCTCCCTAATTGTGGGAGGTCTGGAAGGTGTTGACAAAAGCCTTCCAAGTCACTCCAATGCGCCCACGCGCATACTTCCACTATTGACCTGCATCCCCTTTCAGCCAGAAGGATGCCAAGGTCACTCTTAGTCTATCGCCCTCGATGCCAAGCATCTCAAATGTCTTCACTATCTGCTCTAGCCACTCATCCGCCTTCAGTGGCTCCTTAGGATCACCCAAAAACTCATCCAGATTTGATCGAAAAAACTCTCGCTTCAGAAAAGATGGCCCTGTCTCAAAGACATGGGCCTGGACTTGATTCTCAGCTCTGAGAATATCTATGGATTCTTGTAATACTCTAGCCATCTCGCAGGCTAAAGCACCCATGGCCTGCTGACTTGTCGGCTCGACCACATTGGCCTGATCAACTCCCTTCTCGTGTGCCAAATATCATCCGGTATCGGCACCTCTTACCGTCTAGGCCTACCACGCCTATCACCGTGACCACGTCCTGACATCTTAATAAAGGTAACAAATGAGATTAGCATATTTACAAATGTATCCAAGCTAACTCACTTGCATTCTAATGTGGTGGATAACAGTAATTCAATCCACATAAGCACATAATCTCATAAACACATACGAATTTCTTTCCTAGATAATGGTCGTCCCGCGGCATTGCCAGAGTTCTCATTAGAAACAACAGTGATCAAGTGCTCTTCTAATAGGACTTCTAGGAACCCGTAGACACAATCAATATCTTAGGAATGAAATCCCATACTTATATAATATAAGCATGTTATCACATAGCATTACAAACATACAAACATCTCTATCAAGCAAGATAAACCCATTGTGGCAAGAACCACTTCTCACGTACCCAAATTATTCAAACCCGGTATGCTCTAAAACCAAGTTGTAACGTCCCGAAATAAATACAATATACTCATCTCATAATAACCCATGAGTAGCAATATAAATGAATTGATAAGTTTTCATTAATTAGAGTTTGATATGCAAAAAGTGACACATGCGATAAACAGTACATCCTAAATCTATAGCATGTGTTACCAGATGGTGAAAAGAAATAAAAGCTAAAAAGATAATCATATGCCTTAAAGGCTTACATCTTTCGAAGTCAGTACTTAGGTACATCAAAAGTGAGTCTTAAGCTCAATACATATAAAGCTCTAGGCTTACACAAAATTACACACAAAATACAACACTGAGCCTTCAGCTCCATAGTCCTCCTAAGCTAAGTCCTTGGTAGAGGCATATCACCAGCACTTGAAAATGGTTTTCCCACATAGGGTGCGCCAAAGCCCAGTAAAAAGACTATAACACAATGTATAAATCTTAACAAAGCCATAAGGTTTTATGCATACCCAGTACCAAAATGTTTTTATAATTCTCTCCAAAACCATGCCATGCCAAGTTTATATCATAATTCTCGAATCATGTCCTTTACAATAGAAAAACAAGAGGGAAATCTCAAACCAGTACAACCTTTCACGGATATTTCGTCCGCAAAAAACCGTCAAATGACACCCATGTAAACGTAGCATATACAAGTGCTACTATTACCATTTTATGGATATTTCGTCCGCGAGAACTGACACCCATGTATACGCATGTTTTTCGAGACTTTCACCCCGGACACACAAGTTAACTTGATTTGGTAATATACACTTCTTTCTAACGTTCACCCATTTTTCTCAAAATCACATACATTTTCAATATATTAAATAAACAAAATGTTCAATGCATATGGATGAGAAATTAGTTTTAGTTCACCTAATTCTCATACAATTTCTACAATACTCATAGCTATCCTCCACCGATAGCCCAAAACAAATATTTTTAAACAGATAGATAATTTTCATTAATGATACACTTTTCCAAAATTTCAAAATGGTAATAATAATACGTATCCAACTCTACCCTCATCATTATCATCATTTCAATTTCACAATTTCCATATCAATTCCACTTTCTCTTTACAATCTCAAACATTATCATTTTAGGACAAAAACCCCATTTCTCTTTGAACATCCATTTCAATGTAGGAAATATCTCATTTTGACATATATAAACCCCAAATTCATAGTCACAACCTTTTTCTTAAAACCATTTGAAAACCCTAGGTTTTTGACAAAAACTCCCAAAACACCATAATATTTTAGAATAGCAAATAGCTAAGGTAAAACTCATACAAAAGTGTGAAGAATCCCTACCTCAAATTTAGAAAAGAAAGAAAGAAGAAAAGCCCAAAAGTTAATGGTGACCAAACAACGATTTTCTCTGATCAAAACAAAACCCTCGACAACCTCTACACTTAATCTCAAAGGAGCAAGGTGAGGAGATACTTCTAAGTGAGTAGATCTGAAGATCTTTAAGCGAAAAAGTGAGTTTAGAGAGAGAGAGAGAGAGAGAGAAGAGTGACTCACGGTTTAGAGAGGGGAAAGAGAAGATAAAGTAAAGAAAATGGTAAGTGAGGGCCCTATCTATAGTGCTAGATTAAAGTGAAATAAAGTTCCAAAGTCAACCCAAAAGAACGAGTCAAAATCCCTAAGAAGTAGGGCCCAAAACCGAACTATAATCTAGAAAAAACTCACAGAGGTCGACTCTTATATCGGTGGTGTCGACTCTTCAAGAAGAATTGACAAAAATTGACAATGCTGGCAATAGACAAGGTGTCAAACCTTAGACCAAAGGTGTCGACACTAAATTTCAGTAACTAAACCTAGATTCTGCAGTGGACAAGGGTCGACCCTTCCTAGACTGGTGTCAACCCTTGAGGCCAACAATAAAAGACAAGTGTCAACACCACCAAGGCTAGTGTCGACCCCAAATTTCAGTGGCTATACCAAGAACAAAGCAGTAAGATAGTGTCAACACCTCCAAAGCTGGTATCGACCCTAGAAACAGAATAAGACAAAGAAAATGAGGCAGTGTCGACACTAACAAGGATGGTGTCGACCCCTGAAGCCAAAACCAAACATAAAGAGAAATGAACGACCATCACGAATATGGTTTTCCGGATTCAAAAGTATTAAATGGGTCAGGTCTAAATCAGGATCACTATAATCTCCATCCCTTAAGGAATTTCATTCCCTAAACTTTCAATGACAAAACCGTCTTTAAAATAATTATAAAAATGATAGTAAATCAAATTTATCATCTTTACCCATCCACCGATCTTTCATTCGCAATACAATAATAGACATGTCCTCAATATTGAATATACAATCCACAATTTCAAAACATACACAATGTTCACTTTATATTAACACAACAAAGCTCTCAAAACATGCTCAAGTACCAACAAATAGGTTCAGATACTTCTCACAGACTTCCAACTCACGTTTCCAAGTTGCTTCCCTAACTCCATGATGTTTTCATAACACTTTCACCAAAAGAATTGTCTTGTCTTGCAAGACATGATCTCGAGTATCCAAGACTCTCACCGGCCTCTTCTCATACGATGCATTCTCATCTATCTCTAACTCAGTCCAGTTTAACATGTGTGATGGATCTGGCTCATACTTCTGGAGCATGCAGATATGAAACACGTCAAGAACCCCGGAAAACCATGGCGGCAAGGCCAAGCAATAATCTACCTCTCCAATCCACTCTAGGATCTCAAAAGGGCCGATAAATCTGGGGGATAACTTTCCACTCTTCCCAAATCTCATCAATCCCCGTCTAGATGATATCTTCAAGAAGACATGATCTTCTACCTCAAAGGATAACGGTCTCCTTCTACGGTCGGCATAGCTCTTTTGACAACTCTGAGCCGTGACCAACCTCTTATGGATAAGTGTAACTTTCTCCATCATTTTCCGGACTAATTATGGACCCAACATAGGTGCATCGCCTACCTCGGCCCAACACACAGGAGATCTACACGGTCGGCCATATAAGGCCTCAAACGGTGCCATACCAATACTCGACTAAAAACTGTTATTATAGGCAAACTCCACTAAGGGCAAGTGTCTCTCTCACAACCCCTTAAAGTCAAGAACACAACCCCAAAACATATCCTTAATGATTTGAATAGTATGCTTAGACTTCCTGTCAATCTGAGGATGATAGGTGGTACTACAAGTCAACCTACCGTCCAAGGCATTATGTAGGCTCCGCCACAATCGATCCATAAAACGTAGATCTCTATCTGAAATGATAGTCACATGGACCCTATGAAGTCGAACAATGTCCTTAATGTAAAGGTCGGCTAGAAAATCTACCGAGTCATTTGTGCGCATAGGTACAAAGTGCGCTAACTTGGTCAATCAATCAACTACCACCCAAATGGCGCCATTACTTTGTTGAGTCCTTGGAAAACCCACCACAAAATCCATCATGACATGCTCCCACTTTTACTCGGCCATAAGTAAGGGTTGCAACAAACCCGCTGGTCTCTGATGCTCGGCCTTCACTTGTTGACAAGTATGACACTTTAACACGAACACAACTATATCATTTTCCACCCCCTTTTACCAAAACTGACGACTAAGATCATGATACATCTTTGTGCCTCCCGAATACACTGCAAGGCGTGAATGGTGAAACTCTCGGAGTACTTTCTCTTGGCAAGACTCTGGTATGAAAAGACGGTCAAGGTATCTAACAGTCGAGTCAGAATACACGTTCAAGCCCTTCTCTATTTTCTCACTAGAGATCTTCTCCCGGAGGGATTTTACCTCAAGGTCACACATTTGTGCTTCTATAACTCGGCTCACAAGCGTAGTTTGTGCAACTACTGAAAACAAAACTGCAGATTCAATGCACTCGCCAAGATGCAAGTCTACCTCGCCAATAGCACCTAACATCTCCCATTCCTGGATGACAATACAAACTACACTACTAATGGATTTCCTATTTAAGACATCGGCCACAACATTGGCCTTCCCCAGATGATAATGCAACTCGAAGTCATAATCTTTTATAAACTCCATCCACCTCATCTGCCTCAGATTCAAGTCTTTCTGTGTAAACAGATATTTCAGACTCTTGTGATCAGAAAATACTTCAAACTTCTCACCATACAAATAATGCCTTCAAATTTTCAAAGCAAAGATCATTACTGCAAACTCTAGGTCATGAGTAGGGTAGTTCTTCTCATGTGTTTTCAACTGCCGTGAGCCATAAGCTACTAATTTCCCCTCTTGCATCAATACACAACTCAAACCTTCCCATGAAGTATCATAATACATCGAATAGCCCAAACCCCTCTCCGGAATAATCAATACTGAAGTAGTGGAGCGTAGCCCTAAATACATAGTGAATAAAAAAATAAAAACTAAAATCATTTTAATATGTGAGAAAATTGAAGAAAACAAAAGGAAAGCTAGCAGACTTTTGAGATTTTCTAAGCAATTAAACAAAGAATGTGAAAATAAATTACCAGAGGGAGTTAGAGTCAGCTAGGGTTGAAGAAAGATACTATCGAGATTGTCGAGATCGTCGGTGTCATTTATAGTTCACTCGGCGAGATCATCGGTGTCACTGACAATTCACGATCAGTTCATGATTGTCGGTCTCTCTCAGAGCAATGCCAGAAGTGGCGACAGCGACAGAGAAAGAGGGCTTGGGTTCATATCGGAGGCAGTGGCAATCGAGAGAGTAGGCGGTAGTCTAGTAGAAGAATTACTCCACGACCAGCATGAAAAAGTTGAGGCTGCGCGGTGGAGGAAGGGACGACGATGGTGGCAGCGGCACCACCACTGTAAAGGTTATGATCGGCGTGGTGAAGATAAGAGGGGAGAGAGAGAGAGAGAGAGAGAGAGAGAGAGAGAGACAGAGACAGAGAGAGAGAGAGAGAGAAGATGAGGCGAGAGAGAGGGGTTTGGTTAGGGTTTTGCTTGGAAAACTATATACATATACAGGGTAGTTTAGTCATTTTGCAACAACTTGTTAGTATTTTAGAGTGTAGACCTTTGGCCGAAAAAAATTCAAAATTGGATTTACGGACCAATTCCCCAAATATTAAACAGATAAGAAAAATAGGCTCAGTGAATTTCAACAGATAGATTAAAAATATTAAACAATTTTGATAGATAGATACAAATTTAAACATATAGTTTCAAAAAATTGAACAGATAAAAAAAAAGATTTAAGCAGATAGGTTAAAATAAAATTTTCAACATATAGGTAGTAATGTCCTTTTAACCAACAAATGTCCTTATCACCAAAAAAAAAAAGAATTTTCATTAGATCTAATGCCTTACCCCCTCTTGAAATTAGACTTTTCACCAATTAACCATTATTTTTTTTTATTGACTTTAATGACTAAAATACTTTCTTTCCTTCAATTTTTCCAAACAAAAATATGCAAATGATTTAAAATAAAAGCACGTCAAAAGATTAAGGTTTTGTTTGAACCTTTTTCGGCAAAACTGCCACATAGCAATTTTCCTAAATTATTTGTGCCATGTAGCGATGGAAGATGAAAAGCCAATAATTTTGTGAGACCTATCATCGAAGTCAAATGTTGGTGGAGCAAAAGGGAATTATTTTATTTTATTTTATTAATTAACTAAATTGATTGGTTGATTAATTAATTAAATAAACTAATTTAGATTTGATAGATAAGGCAAGCCTTAACCACTCCTAAAAATTTAGGAGGTGTAGCTTGGTTTTCGTGCTCTTCTCGGATACGATTAGCTCTACAGTTCGTACTCCCGTGGTTCTAAATCTGATTTCAAAAGTGCAATTCAAATGAGTCTAAATCCGGTAAATTTTTTGAAAAATCGATTTTGAATAAAAAATGTCAAAAATGGACTGCATTGCCAAATTTCAGAGTTGCCATCTAAATATTTTTGAAAAATTTAGGAAACCCGTGACTTGTGCCAAAGGCCACGTGTCCGTCATCACCGAAGTGTCTCGGCTCGGGAACTTAGGTATAAAAGGGAAAGGTCATGAATTGAGCACCCCACTCACCCGATCAAAGATCAGCCTCTACTAATGATGATGTGATTTTTATCTACATTATATGCTCTTGTTCCGGTTATTATGCTATCGTTTTTGTGTGATGTCAAACAAGTATAGACTAATTCGCCCAATTTAGAATATTTTGATTTCATGTTTGTTTTGAAAAGTGCTTGAATATGTACCACTTGAAAAAGTGATCTCATATGTGCATTAATCAAATCATTTCAACTTAAGCGAAAAAGCCTTCATCCACTGGCATTCAAATAGGTATATCAACTAAGCACTTAGCCTCATGATAAATACGCTTGATATAGCAATACGAACATACATGCAATATGCTAAAATAAGAAATGCTCACCTAGTATTTCAAGGCAAGCCAAAAGAAATAAAACAATTAGAAAAATGCAAGCTCTAATATGCAAGTGACTAATGCAATACATACAAAATGCAACTACTAGGCTCGGCTACTAGGATGGCATGCGAGTCAATTTAAGGCATACGACAAAGCACGTATTCGAATAAGAAATTTGAAAGTGACATTGATTAGTATGATGAGCCAAACCCTTATGCATGCAAGACGAATGGATGCAAGTCATGAAAAATGCTTTAGGAAAATATTCTGCTATATGCAATCCATCATAAGCGGATAAATAAAAGGGAGAAATAAATGGAGGTTGGAAAACATACACAGATTATTACACGTTTGCCCTCATGCAAGAGGGTCCGAATTGTCACGCCCCACTTTTTAGTACTCGAAGTATTACCAAATTCATTAACTTAATTCCATTTCACAGATAACATGCTGAAATAAACTCATACATTCAACTCGTAGACGTGAATAACAACACTCTCATTCGTATGCAAAGTTAATCGAACATGAGCATGCTGAATAAATTGCCCTTGGGCTTACATCACTTAATTAATCAAGAAGAAAGGTACAACCCTTTTACACATATGGCATTCCGCCAACACAATAGAGGCCCCGTGGCCAATAAATAAGAAGATCCAAATCTTGTAGCACATCCTGCTTTGCACCTGAAAACAATTCAACAATGTGAGATGAACATATAGTCCAGTAAGGATCTCAACATGGCCCTCAACAATAACAACTTACCGATAGCCATGATCATGGATGCTCAATCTTATACTAGAATAGTAATGTGGCAGTTTATACAAAATATACATAAGTATGAACTTTCTCGAAAACAACCATACCAATCAACGCCATAGGCGATTCATCTTTCCTTTTTCTTTTCATTAATCCTCGTTCCCAATCTTTCTTAACATTAACAATTACTTAGGAAATAATTTCACTAAGCCCATTACTTTCTTCCATTTTCCATACATACAACAGATGTGCCTTTTCAAAACTTTTTTTTTTTAAAGATGTTCGATCTCCCTCACACTTTCCAAATGACAAAAAGACATTTTGGTTCGTTTCCAATACAATCATAACTATACATGCATACTTTTATAAAAAGGGAGATAACAACTCACTAACATGTATATAATCAACCAATGAGGTAACTTGGCCCTCCGAAACTATAACCAACCAAATCCATGATATCCACAGATACAATGGAACTACAACAACAAAACTTTGCTCTACCAGCTATGTGCGTAGTAAGCCAAAGATACATCTCTCACAACAACATACCAGTTTACCAGGCGCTAGCTGGAAGGGTGTGGTACCTTAGATTCTCAGCACAGTCAGTTCTCCAGGCGCTAGCTGGAAGGTCTCGGTACCTCTGATTCTTAGCGCAAGGTATAACACCACCAACCAAAATACAACAGGGCACAACTAACATGTATAACACATATACATAAACCATCAAGATACAAGCAATGTGTTAAAGTATATGAACACATAATTAATTCCCCCCGAGCAAGTATACATATATAATGTATCTCAGCACTTCCTCACATACAATGTTCAATCAACAGTGGTGTAATGCATACACAACAATCCAACACATCCATGTCATCCTCCACCGATGACCAAGGACAAAACCTCTAGATGCAAATATTTAGTACATCTATTAAAGACTCAATCACTATGAGACCACAAACCCAACAACAACATTAACATGGTAGTTAAAGATACAATCCCTCACATGTGTGTGCTCAACACTCAAGAAACAACAATCCAATTTTCATACGTATTTCAAAAATACTTTTCCCATTTCACAAAACAAGTTCCATTTCCTTTCGTTTTCACAAAACCAACTCCGTCCCTTTTGTTATCACAAAACCAAATCCGTGGATAATAAAGCTATAACTCACATTAGTCCACTACATTCATTTCAAAACCATTCCAAAGCCAAAGTTAACCCCTTAGGCATTAACACCTTCACCCAACTCACGTTAACAATAGAGAATTACAACATAGGTTAACTACCCTCCATTTTAATTTACCAAATCAAAATATAATTTAGAGCTTTTTCTTCTTTCAACTATAACATGCTAATTACATTTTAATTAGCCCAAAACAACCATCACTGATAAAATAACCATTTTTTAAACAACCAACCCTAAGTTCCTTCTCATGATTTCAAACAAATCCAACGAGGATATGATTTTCATGCAATACAAAACTACCACATATCTATCTATAGACGAAGTATTGAAAAAGAACAAGGAAATCCCTACCTCAAATGTAGAACCCAAGGAGAAGAACCAAATTTCTTGGATCAAAATGTAACCCTCAATGATCAACACATTTTTTGTAAAGGCCAAAGGGTAGAGAATACTGTAACTAGATCAATCCCTAGAGAGAATGTGGGTTTCTAGTGAGAGAGGCTCTCTAATGGAGTTTTAGAAAAGTAAGAGAGAGAGAGGATGTAAAAAGTGATCTAAAATAGCCTAGCTGCCAACTGATATACGACTCTCCCGCTCGAGCAGATAAAAGGATGCTCGAGGGTCAAGTACAGAAACTGGACCCGCTCGAGCGCAAGAAGTCCCGCTCGAACTCCAAGATACAAGAACAAAACACACCCGCTCGAGCGCGAGAACCAGTCCGCTCGAGCGTAGATTCTTCTCTCTCAGTATCTTCACCGACAATGCTCACCCCGCTCGAGTGCCAACAGACTCGCTCGAGCGCAACCCGCTCAAGCGTAAGGAAACTCGCTCGAGCGTGAAAAACACACCTGCAGAAGTTTTGCAGAGGCACGAAATACTGGAACTATGAAAACCCCGCTCGAGCGTACCACCAAAAAATTTGGGCGACAAGGAATGGGACTAAGGCTCAACCAACCCGTTCGAAACACGCCCAACACAAACCAAAACTCTAAAACAAAGAGTAAGGGATAGAAATGAGGATAAGACAACAACAGATCTACGGAACCAAGTCCGGATTACAGTTCAACAACAACAGAGAAAATCGAGATCGCTATAACCTCCCCCCCTTAAAGAATTTCGTCCCCAAAATTAAGGATATGCCAAAACACAAGGCCAACTGATCGCACAACACCAACACCCGAGTACTAGGAGAGGAACTATTCTCCCTACAAACCTTCGATTCACTCTTACCAAGGAAGAGACTAACCGAGGGAACACATTCCAAACGACAACACTGTAGGCACAAAAGCTACAACAAAACCAAACCTTCCCCGAAACAGTTTACCAACATCTAACTAGTGTTTCAAGCTAAGTCACTACTCAACAACCATAATTTCTGATAAAATGGTAAGCAAAGCAAATCTTTTGCATTAATATAAGGAAAACATTTTCTTTTTCATGAGACATTTCACAAAGATAGTCAAATTTTCAATGTTGACATTCCGAAATACATCTTTCATTTTCTATGCGAAACTCAAAAGTTTTGTAAACGTTTTGTAAACGTTTTTCACAAACACGGTGTTATCCAAAATACATAGTCATCCACAGTTTATTTGCCAAAAGATCCATTTGGAATTCCTCAAAACCTTTGAATTAAATCAATTTCTCAACAACGCCTTTAGATGGCCCAAACACTAGGAAAATTTTGTTTTCCATTTCTTTCCAAAGAAAAACACTATCAACAACCATCACTCACACAGTGAGGCCAAAACCAACACAAAACATAACATTTCTATAATGATAGTTAATAGAAATAACAGCAGTGCTATCAACACACAAGGCGTAAGAAATTCATGATTTTACAATTTCATTCCACCTTCCTTTACTTAACCAATTTAAAATCATATACATGGCTCAGAACCTGGCCAACAATTAAAAGAGATCACATCTCACATCAACAATACCTCCTTAACACACAAATGATACACATTTTGGTGTTGTATCAATATAACATAGAAACACTTCTATACTTCACAATTGATAACGATATACATTTTAGTGCTATATCAAATCAAACAAATCCGGTTTAGAGGTTCATCCCCCATCTTCCAATAAACCGTGGAGTACATCCCTCATCTCCTCCCACACAATACAATGTATATAAGCAATTATCATATACAAGTTCAATCAATCAATACAAAACTTGATGTATTATTCCAACCGTCAGATGCAATGGCATAACATGTTCGATTAGTTTCAGTTTTTCCTAATCAACATACAGATACTATTCCCGCTAACCCGAGATACAAATCTCACATTCCCTCGAACATTCTCACATAACTTATCAATACTACATAACTCTCAAAACCATCACATCAGTCACATTCACCCACGGGTTTCCGATCTCAACAAATAATCTCTAAAAGTGAACAAGGCCCACAGGCCGTCACCAGACTATCTCAACATACAGTACCAAGCATGTAACAACATCAGGATCATTGATCCCATTAACAACTTCTCAATAGATATTATAGGGGTTTCAAAATTCCATACATACTCCCCAATACATAAGGATTAAACAAACAACACTATGCATACATATGCGATACATAAACATGGTGCCTCAGCATCCAACAGTATACCGATCAACCACAAAACGATTCATATAATACATCACCGGTCAACAACACAAAAGTCCCCCCTCTAGGGTAATAATACAGGGCTAGCTAATAAGTCGCCCTTCGAGAGGCTCTCGAAGCCTGGCCTGCCCGTTTCTAGTACCGATAGCGCCCTTGACTGGACGGGTACAACTGAGTCTGGCTGGGTTTTAAACCACCCGAAGAATTTACACGCAAAGGACAAAAACGTCTACCATGGCCCAGCTGACCACAAACAAAACAACCACCAGACCCCCTACTCTGAGACTGGTCTGAAACCTGCATCTCCCCGGACCCCCCAACAGAAGAGTCTAAAACCCCAGGCGAAAGAAAGGAATTAGCCCCTGACTGAGCATGTTTCCGCCTCCACCCCTTACCAAGCCTAGAGCGCTTAGGAACCGAAGGACTTACCGAGATGGTCTCTTCCCTATCCCGATCATCACTCACAACCATGGCCTCCACATAGGCCGCTGCCTCGACTAAATTATAATAATCCTTCCAAAAGGATCCAGCTACCTTCTCCCGAATATCGAAACACAACCGCCTTTCAAACTCATAACAACGACGCTCCTCTATTGCCACCAACTCTGGAGCAAACCTCGACAAACTAGTAAACCGCATCTCAAACTATGCCACAGGAGTATCATCCTGACGCAACTCCAAAAACTGATCCCTTAACCTTTCCCGAGCAGAAGGAGGGAAATACTTGGCCCAAAAGGCCTCGGTAAAAGCAACCCACGTGCTACCTACGGTATTCTTAGCATACTTTCACCAATAACTCGCATCGCTCTTCAATTGAAAAGTTGCCAAAGAAACCCTCAACTCCTCCTCTTCGACTCTGAGTATATCAAGAGTCTTGGTAATCTGCTCCAACTAACTCTCTGCCTCCAACGGTTTAGCCTCCCCCACAAACTCTGGTGGGCCGGAGCGGAAAAACTCTTTAGTAAGCTTGAGAGCATGCCCGCTGCCGCCCTTAGTGCAAGCTAGGGCGTCTTGCACTACCCTCACAATCTCACATGCAACATCCTCGCCGACAGCCGATGTTGCAACGGCGGGTGCTAAAGGAACTGCTACGCCCCTACCGACACTCCTACTACTCAACCGTCCTCTACTTCCTTGCGTAGACATCCTTTAAAGCACAAAAGCAAATACCACGCTTAGTGCACAACACAATAGCCTCCTCCGAGGCACACACCACTACTATTAAGTCACAAGACTCACTTAGTCACAAAATATACATCTCTATTGCATATAATCATCTAAACATATAAACACATAATCGAATCAAGTCCACAAAGATAGCCACTCATCCCGGAACTCTCAAGGAATTCCCATCAGAAACCACGTTGATCAGGCATGTTTCCGAAAGGACCTCAAAGCAAGTTCACTGGCTATGAATACTACCCAGGAGACTGAATCCCATGCTCACATAAATGCAACAACAAATCCTAACTTTCATGATATCTATATGCAACATCCTCACTATACATAGTAAACCCACTGTGGTAAAAACCACTTCTCACGAGCCCAAAGTATTCAAACCCGGCTCGCTCTGATACCAAGTTGTCACACCCCACTTTTTAGTACTCGAAGTATTACCAAATTCATTAACTTAATTCCATTTCATAGATAACATGCGGAAATAAACTCATACATTCAACTCGTAGACGTGAATAACAACACTCTCATTCGTATGCAAAGTTAATCGAACATGAGCATGCTGAATAAATTGCCCTTGGGCTTACATCACTTAATTAATCAAGAAGAAGGATACAACCCTTTTACACATATGGCATTCCGCCAACACAATAGAGGCCCCGTGGCCAACAAATAAGAAGATCCAAATCTTGTAGCACATCCTGCTCTCACCTGAAAAAGATTCAACAACGTAGAATGAACATATAGTCCAGTAGGGATCTCAACATGGCCATCAACAATAACAACTTACAGATAGCCATGATCATGGATGCTCAATCTCATATTAGAATAGTAATGTGACAATTTATACAAAATATACATAAGTATGAACTTTTCTCGAAAACAACCATATCAATCAGCGCCATAGGCGATTCATCTTTCCTTTTTCTTTTCATTAATCCTCGTTCCCAATCTTTCTTAACATTAACAATTACTTAGGAAATAAGTTCACTAAGCCCATTACTTTCTTCCATTTTCCATACATACAACAGATGTGCCTTTTCAAAACATTTTTTTTTAAAGATGTTCGATCTCCCTCACACTTTCCAAATGACAAAAAGACATTTTGGTTCGTTCCCAATACAATCATAACTATACATGCATACTTTTATAAAAAGGGAGATAACAACTCACTAACATGTATATAATCAACCAATGAGGTAACTTGGCCCTCCGAAACTATAACCAACCAAATCCATGATATCCACAGATACAATGAAACTACAACAACAAAACTTTGCTCTACCTGCTATGTGCGTAGTAAGCCAAAGATACACCTCTCACAACAACATACCAGTTTACCAGGCGCTAGCTGGAAGGGTGTGGTACCTTAGATTCTCAGCGCAGTTAGTTCTCTAGGCGCTAGCTGGAAGGTCTCGGTACCTCTGATTCTTAGCGCAAGGTATAACACCACCAACCAAAATACAACAGGGCACAACTAACATGTATAACACATATACATAAACCATCAAGATACAAGCAATGTGTTAAAGTATATGAACACATAATTAATTCCCCCCGAGCAAGTATACATATATAATGTATCTCAGCACTTCCTCACATACAATGTTCAATCAACAGTGGTGTAATGCATACACAACAATCCAACACATCCATGTCATCCTCCACCGATGACCAAGGACAAAACCTCTAGATGCAAATATTTAGTACATCTATTAAAGACTCAATCACTATGAGACCACAAACCCAACAACAACATTAACATGGTAGTCAAAGATACAATCCCTCACATGTGTGTGCTCAACACTCAAGAAACAATAATCCAATTTTCATACGTATTTCAAAAATATTTTTCCCATTTCACAAAACAAGTTCCATTTCCTTTCGTTTTCACAAAACCAAATCCGTGGATAATAAAGCTATAACTCACATTAGTCCACTACATTCATTTCAAAACCATTCTAAAGCCAAAGTTAACCCCTTAGGCATTAACACCTTCACCCAACTCACGTTAACAATAGAGAATTACAACATAGGTTAACTACCCTCCATTTTAATTTACCAAATCAAAATATAATTTAGAGCTTTTTCTTCTTTCAACTATAACATGCTAATTACACTCTAATTAGCCCAAAACAACCATCAATGATAAAATAACCATTTTTTAAACAACCAACCCTAAGTTCCTTCTCATGATTTCAAACAAATCCAACGTGGATATGATTTTCATGCAATACAAAACTACCACATATCTATCTATAGACGAAGTATTGAAAAAGAACAAGGAAATCCCTACCTCAAATGTAGAACCCAAGGAGAAGAAGAGCTAAACTCGGAAGTGCTCCAAATACCAAATTTCTTGGATCAAAATGTAGCCCTCAATGATCAACACACTTTTTGTAAAGGCCAAAGGGTAGGAGAATACTGTAACTAGATCAATCCCTAGAGAGAAGGTGGGTTTCTAGTGAGAGAGGCTCTCCAATGGAGTTTCAAAAAAGTAAGAGAGAGAGAGGATGTAAAAAGTGATCTAAAATAGCCTAGCTGCCAACTAATATACGACTCTCCCGCTCGAGCAGATAAAAGGACACTCGAGCGTCAAGTACAAAAACTAGACCCGCTCGAGCGCAAGAAGTCCCACTCGAACTCCAAGACACAAGAACAAAACACACTCGCTTGAGCGCGAGAACCAGTCCGCTCGAGCGTAGATTCTCCTCTCTCAGTATCTTCACCAACAATGCTCACCCCGCTCGAGTGCCAACAGACCTGCTCGAGCGCGACCCGCTCAAGCGTAAGGAAACTCGCTCGAGCGTGAAAAACACACCTGCAGAAGTTTTGCAGAGGCACGAAATACTGGAACTATGAAAACCCCGCTCGAGCGCAAGGAGACCCGCTCGAGCGTACCAGCAAAAAATCTGGACGACAAGGAATGGGACTAAGGCTCAACCAACCGTTCGAAACACGCCCAACACAACCCAAAACTCTAAAACAAAGAGTAAGGGATAGAAATGAGGATAAGACAACAACAGATCTACGGAACCAAGTCCGGATTACAGTTCAACAACAACAGAGAAAACTGGGATCGCTATACAAATGAATGTCCTAATTAACTAGCTATTACAACACCAAAATGAACTATGCTAACTAATTATTACATATTAAAATTAAACTAACTAATTAATGAGCTAGCTATTACAAGTTTCAAATGGACGACGATCTTAACTACAACATACTTCTAGCTAGCATCAACTTCACGAGCCACGGGCAACGAGGAATTGCATATGCATGAACAAGAACTTCCACCCGAAAATCCCTCTGTTTGCTACCAGAATTGTAATTGAACTATTTTCACTCCAGCCTCTACTCTGGTCTGCCATGAAAATGGTACTGTTGGTCTAAAATGAGGTGGCTGGCTGGCCATGAAAAGTGGTTGGCTGGATGGTTGGGTGGCCAACCGGCCACTATTTTTAGGTTTTGCCTTGCTCCAACAGAAAAGAAACAGAGCACAAACAGAGTATTTTCAGGGGATGTTTGTCTACTATGCCTCTCCTTATTATCAATCAGATCAAAGGAGGGGTAGTCTCAATTCACAGATCATCAATCAACGCAAACTCATTGCGTGATGATCCATACATCAAGGGACAAAGTCTCAATAAATGGCAATTAAAGACCAACAAAACCTCATCCTTATCATGGAATTGATCATGGGAAATGGTAGACCTTGAATCTTGAACCATTATCATCACTAAAGAGTATAAAATGATTCAAGACTCAATGGGTTCAATTAACGTCCGATTAAATCCAAACCATTTTTATTACTCTAGTTACCTTTTTTAGTCCATTTTATTAACCCCTTTTTTAATTATCTTTCCATTCTTTAGTCATTTTAGTCCAAAAATAAGAATAAAGTCCATTAATGGAGAGAAGTGTCAAACAAGGAGTTGTTCTTGGCATGAAAGAGATGTAATGCCTTAGTAATGAACCTTCGAAGAGATTAAACCACTAAGTATGGAAGGGTCTCTTTCTCAAGCTTGGAACAACACTCACTTGAAACGACTCTCAGATAAAGAAAAACCAAGAAAGGAGGGAGGTTGCAAAGGTGATTATGCAAAATGTGAACATATGTATGAAAGCTATGAAAATAAAGGTAATCAACTCAAATAGGTTGGTGTCTAAGGCCTAAACCACCAAAGCTATGAGGACTACAACGCTACAAGCATACTATACAAAGCATAAATGAAATAAACACCTTAAAACAGTCCTAAAATGAGTGAAAACAGTGCTGGAATTCAATTGAAAAAGCAAAAAAAAAAAAAGTAAGCTAAAATAGGAGAGAAATAAAGCTAGTAAGCAAGCTAAAGGAGGGGTGGCTAACCTCTCCACTTTTTGGATCTCAAAATCACATATTTTAGCCTTTTAAAACTCTAAAAAACAGGAGCTAAAATTTGCAAAATAAGTGGGAAACACAAGGACAAAAGCTTATGAAACAAGGTTCAAGGAAGGGTGATTAAACTTTCCACCTTTGATAGCTTTAAATCACAAGTTTCAGCCCACCAAAACAGTGTAAAAACAGTAAGAAAAAGATGAGAGAAGAGTGGTTTAACAAGGCAAAATTATACCTTTGAAGAGAAAACACTCTTTTGTTTACAAACCACTAGGTGCTCACTCTCAAGGGATGATATTTTAGGTCAATAACCTCAGCAAGGAGCCTAAAAACATTGGTTTAGGAAGTGTATGTAGAGTGTATGTGTATTGCAAGGTAGAGAGGGAGAGTGTTTGGCAAGTTTTGGAGTCTTAGCAAAATTTTCTAACCTAAAATCAAGAGGGGTGGGCTTGTATTTATAGAAAAAGAGCCTCTCAAGTCGAAAATATCTATATAGAGACAGCTGGTGCAAGGCATGCACATGGGGGGGGGGACAACTAGCAACAAAGTATCTGTCTGTTGGGACACCTGACCGATCGGCCACAAAAATCTGCTCTTAAGCCCGACTTCAAATAGGCATATCTCCTTCATCTGGATTCGGTTTTAGGTGATTCTTAAGTCTAATTTGAAACCCCAGAAATCTAGTTTACACTAGTGGTAGTCTCATATATAAATTCTAAGTGTACAAAGAGATATGTATAATTTAGTGAAGGCTACTCATTTCTTTCTTTAAGGATTGATGCCCAACTTCAAACGGCTATATCTCTCATCCGGACTCAATTTTAGGTGATTCGTGAGTCCAAATTGAAGCCCCAGAAGACTAATTTCCAATAGTGGTGGCCTCACATATAAATTCTAAGTTTACAAAGAGATATTTCTAATTTAGTGAAGGCTGCTCATTTCTTTCTTAACGGATTGATGTCTGACCTTTCCCCTAACTATTTTTCTTCTAACCTCTCATATTTCCTTCAACTCCAAATCTATAAATAAAATGTTTTTAAGTTCACCTCCTTTCCATTTATTTCCACTTTTTCTTTACTCAGTTTACCAAAAAGTGTAATATTTTAAACGAAATACGAGCCTCAGAACATCGTAGAAACATTTGGAAAAATATTTTGAAAAAGAAGGTTTTGAGGTCTAAAATAGTTTTGGTCAAAATGGGGTGTAAGGTTGGGATTAGAAACCAAAGCCTTTTGCTGAAGAATTTGAGCGATTGTACAGCGTACTTTTCATCATCGAATGTTCAACTTGAGGCACCTAAGTCTTGAGAGCGGTCAAAAATGGGGTGTTTACAAAAGGTTGTTGAGGCTTATCTCCTAAAAAGTGTCTTATCTCATAGTTTGCTGGTAAATGATTGACACGAATAAAGATTGTATGGGATTTGAAGATTTTGCAAATCAACAATAAGGCTACAATAGTGGAACTATTTTCTCCAACCCAAGTCAATGGAGGTTTTTGATGGGACACATGTCAACCTATGAAGATGTGCAAGATCAACAAGATGCTACAATCAAGAAATTGTTTTCCCAAATGAAGCAAGATTGGGTTTTTGAATTTCTTGAAGATAAACATGCACACCAAAGAGAAGAGGATCCATGTAACAAAAAAGGAGATTTTTTTCACAAATCAAGCAGAATAAATTCAAATTCAAATATGGCAGGACACGTGACCACCTATGGGAGCTCAATGGACCAACTCAAAGTGATGGAAATAGGTATTAGTCTTTGAAGATCAAAATTGTTCCTACTCTTAAGAGATCAAGTTATGGATCAAAGACACATGTCACCAAGAGGAGCTATCATGTTCTTGACAGTTGAGCAGAAATAGAGGCTTTACCAACACTATATAAAGGTCACCAAGAGCAACATTTGAAGGGGTCCCTGACCAAACACTTGACCAAGAGCCTTTCAATACATTTATCTCAACATCATGGTTTATTTATCTTAGCTTCATAGATTAATTATCTTAGCTTAGCTTTATAGATTAATTATCTTAACTTAGCTTCATAGCTTACTTATCATAGCCTCATAGTTTGGTTCCTTTAGTTTCATAGCTTAGTTATCTTAGATTATCAATTGTACTTCATTTTCAATCAATGCAAGTCACAATTTTAGTCTAATCATCTTTGGCACTTATAAATTTGTTAAAAGTCATCTTCATTGAGACTGTGGGGCAACTTCTTGAGTTTTGATCGTTTGAAGTCAGGGACAACCAAATACCTCAAAACCCTCAAAACTAGTAGAATCTACAACTTTAGGATCCTCAAAACCAGAGCTTTTACAACTGGAACCTTCAGAATCTGCAAAACGTCCAAGACGTTGGTCATAGGCCTATGCAGAGCAGTCAACTTCAGTTCCAACGCGGTTGGTCAAAAGTTAACCCTCTATTTACTATTCCAGAACAAAGAGAATTAAATTACACTTCGATTCCAGAATTGCGAGGGCAGAACTTTGCTCCGATTTTTTAACAGAGAGGGCATCCCTATGCTCCGATTCTGCAATTAAGATGGCAGAACTTTGCTCTGATTCTTGTACAGAGAATGAATAATTTTATGACATGAACTGATAGGGCAGAACTTCACTTCCATTCTTGAACAAGGAGTGCATAATTTTGGTCCAGATCCAAAAGGCCAGAACTTTGCTCTGATTCTAGAACAAAAAGAGAACTTTGCGCCAATTCCTAAAGGAAGATGTTAGAATTTCTACAACTAACCACCCCATGGAGCTTACAAGGGGGCACATCAACCAAATCCAACCATGAACAAGGATCAGGTTATGGATCTTATCAAGGAACAATGCAGTCTTGCACTTAGACGTGTTAGTAGGCCCATCTAGCAAAAGCCTTACCCAGAAGAAATAAACAGAAATTACGATTTTTCCTAGAGGGTATAAAGTTTTTGATTTTATTTTATTTTCTAGTGAAGATTATCATTCTACTGTTAAGCATGTCGCTAGGTTTACTATACAATGTGACGAGATATGAAAGAATGACTTCTTGAAGTTGAAGTTTTTCACCGATTCCTTAACTGGAATGACCTTCACTTAGTATATTAATCTGCATCTAGACTCAGTCTATTCTTGGCAGCAAATAGAAGAGATATTCCACCAACAGTTCTATAAAACCGAACCAGAGGTTATCATGTTCGACTTGTCAAGAATCATCCAAGTTCCTAGCGAGACGGTAGAAGCCAACATTACAAGATTCAAGAGAGCTAGATTAAAGTGTCACAATGTTCTTTAAAAAACGGAGTATGTCAGGCTGGCTCAAAACGGTTTTGACTTCGAAGAAATTCGAAGACATGGAATTTAGAGATCTCTTTGAATTAGCCGCAAGAGCAGCTAGGTGAGCAGATCCTTAGTTGAACCTACTTCTTGTAACGCTGTCCAAGGGGTGCCCGTACACGTTAACAGTATGAACCCTCGATTTCTTCGATCTAGTCTCACGAGTGCAATATGAAACGTAGATGAAAGTCCAGATTTTACAACTTTTATACAAAATCCATTTTATTACAAATTCTTTACCAGAAAATAGACTATATCACCAGATCTTAGAGTCGCCACTCAATATTTTGGAAAAATTAGAAAACCCGTGACTCATGCCAAGGCCACGGTTCGTCATAACCAAGGATGCTTGGCTCGAAACCTTAGGTATGAGAAGGAAAGGTCATTAATTGAACCCTTTGTTCACCTGATCAAAAGATCGGCCTTTACTAAGCCATGATATGATTTTTATTTCCTTTATATGTTCATATTCCAGTTATTTATAAAATCCTAAAATTTACAATGTAAAGCAAAGCAAATATAGACTGTGCCGTTCAATTTGGAGAAATTCGATTTCATATATTTTTAAAAATGTTTTGAATAGTGCAATCGTGAAAATCAATTTTATTCCAAATTAAATAACACAACCTTCACCCATTGACATGTATAGAGTTATATCAAATAAGCACATAGCCACATGGTAGGATGCTAAACATAATAAGAAAATCACACACAGGCAGGAGGCTAAAGTACAAA
This sequence comes from Camellia sinensis, assembly GCF_055761805.1. Classification (NCBI taxonomy): domain Eukaryota; kingdom Viridiplantae; phylum Streptophyta; class Magnoliopsida; order Ericales; family Theaceae; genus Camellia; species Camellia sinensis. The sequence continues at coordinate 62,027,317 of NC_138970.1, forward strand.
AACTTAGATATTTACTGACATTCCGCAAATAGGCACAATAACAAAATTAGTAAATATACATGATCCTATATATAAGATCCTAATACAATTCACTCATGAAATGCAACTAAAGATTCGATTTCTAAACTATATGACATGTGAATCATCACAACACATGAGGTAGCGCACAAAATCACATAATAATCAATTAAACCCACAAATGTAAATTTAACCAGATCTTAAGGCATGAAGCATAGATGCAAAACATGGATATGATGAATATTAAAACATACTGCATATGCACAGGTATGAAAAGCAAATAAAGAATGAAATAGAAAGAAACGGGGCAAGAAATTATTACATCGCTCTGAATATTACAAATCTGAATAGGGGGAGAGAAAAAATATCATAACAAAAATTAAATCCTCACAGTCTCTCTAATTAAAACAAAAACTAAACAAAAGCAGAAGCAGAAGCAGAAGCTTCAAGGAGGTCTCGGATTCAGTCGGAGACTGTTCTGCTCATTGTTAGGAGGTTGCTGGGTTTTGTTTAAGAGAAACTGGCTGGCCGGCCAAAAGATGAGCCAGCCAACCAATTAGGCTAGGTTGAAAAATCTATTTTGTTCAAACAACGCAAAAACAAACAGAAAATATGCAAGTGGCTCAACTAACCACTTTTAGTTATCTTACAACAAGTTAAAAACATGGAATTGAAGCAAGAAAAATAATATAAGAAAGAAAATGCAAAAAAAGTAAACGAAAATGAAAAGTGTACAAAGTTTACTCTCTAAGGAAGGATTTGATTTCCAAACTTCCTTGTGATCACCCTCAAGCTTAGGAAGTGTGTTTCCAATTCTTAGTTCGAAATTTCAAAATTCTAGTTCGAATGGTGCTTTTTGGGTGTTTAACAATGTGCATATATGGGAGGAGAGTTACAACTATCTATTTTTCTCTCTTTCAAGAAACACTCACTCTCTTTTGGTCAAGGCTCAAAAATATGGCTATAACAGAATTCATGGTCTTGGTTTGATATATTGAAAAATGGAATATCAGTGTGTATGGAAGTTTTGGCTCAATATTGATAACTTCTCTCTTTTTCTCTCTAACTCTCAATTCACTCTTTCAATTCAATTCCTTTCATTCAACTCTAATCCTCTCTATCTCTATAAGCAATCAGGGAAAGGCTCATAAGTCAAGGAGGTGGAGACAAGGTAGGAGACATGGATGATGGGATGACAAGGGTGGTTAAAAATGGATGCCACCTTTTAGGAAGATGACAATCTCTCTTTTGACAATAAGGGCTAATGGAAGATAATGAAGGGAGTGGGTGTGTATCTCGTGCATGAATCTGTCAAGAAATAGCTGGAATAGGCATGACCCACACGCATTCAACAAGAATTCTGGCGAAACTGCCCTACTTCTAGGCAAATTAGCCAACCAACAAATTTATTAGCTGGCTGGCCAAAAACCTTGGCACGACAGGCCAATTAAGTTGGCTGGCCGATCAAAAAAGTTGGTCGTGGCTGACTATTTTGCTCGAAACAAGATTTTTAAACAAAATTCTCGTCCTTTCCTCCTATTTTCACATTGTTTTTTTGCTGAATTTCTTGAAAAATGTTTCATTTTGAAGTTTAAAAGTGAGCCTCGGAACACTATGAAAATATTTGGAACAAAGCGCGGAAAGAAGGTTTCGAAAGAAAGTTTTGAACGAGACTTAAATAGTTAGCCAAAACAGGCTTAGAGTTGGAAATGAAGCACAAATTTCATATTTTTTACTGAGAATTCTGCGAGAAACACATTCTTATTTTCATCATCAGGTAATAACAAATAAAAAAAAGCGCCCAAGTCTTAGGGCCAGTCAAAATGGAGTGTTTACACTTCCCTTTCTCTCCTCGTCGACTTCTCTGTTTACCTTACATTTTGGTCGCCACTACGTGTGATTCTATCATTTTTTTCTTTTCGTTCGGTTACATAGAGCTGAACCTGTTGAATATGCTCGGTTCTACACAACTGAACATATGCCTTTTGTTCGGCTAAATACTACCGAATATCAAGCTTTTGTTTGGAACTAGTTTTCCGAATAGCGACAAAAGTGGTCACGAAGGCAAAAGAATGAGTTAAGGTGCTAGCTGAAATATGATGGAGGTCACAAAAGTACGAGAGTAGAGATTAGAAGGAGTAAGCGGTTGCAGGAGAGGGAAGTGGATTGCTAGAGGGAGAAAGGGAGAGTTGCAAGTAGAAGGTATCACTACAAGAATTTTCACTTTTGGCGACTAAATTTTTAGTCGCCAAAAGTCAATTTTTAGTCGCCTATAGTCTTTAGCGACTAAATTTTTTGGTCAGAAAATTAGTAGCAAAAGAGTAGTCGGCAAAGCTAATTGGCGAGTAAACTTCATTTAGTCGCCAAATGTATTCATTTGCCAACTAAATATTTAGTCGCCAATAGGTTGGAAAATTAATTAAATAATACATTTTTGCCGACCAATTTTTTTATCGCCAAAAGCCAATAATTTAGTCGCGAAAAAATTTTTAGCTACTAAATTTTTTAGTCGCCTAAAGCAAATATTAGTGTTTTGGCTACTAAAATTTTAGTCGCCTAAAGTCAATCTTTTTTGGCTACTAAACTTTTAGTCGGCAAATAGTATTTATTTTGGCTACTAAATTTTTAGTCGGCAAAAGTATTTTTTATTCTTCAGCTTTTGTTTTTAGCTACGAAAGATTTTAGTCGCCAAACGTTTTATTTTCTTTTGGCTACAAAATATTTAGTAGCCATATGGTTGTTTTTCTTTTAGTTACAAAAAATTTAGTAACCAAATGTTTGATTTTCTTTTGGCTACAAAACTTTTAGTAGCGAAAGGCTTCTTTTTTTTTTTCCCTTTTTTTGGCTACAAAACATTTAGTCGGCAAAAATCCGATATTATGTTTTATTGCAAATATTATAATGTGTCCATAACCTGTCTGTATTCCATGCAACCTGTAATATGTATATAAATAAAATAATACATAAACTATCAATCATTCCACAATCTGCATCCGTATACAAAAAATAAATTACTTTAACTATCCAAGTACATACAAACCAATTATTGTGCAAGCTAAAATAATAATTCCATAGAAAATATAGAATCATATAAAAAGTAAAGCCCTCCCTCCATATACAAAAATTACATTTACTATACCATGTGAAACGACATTTACAAAAGTATTATATTACTTCTATACAAAAGTATAATTTCTTTTCTATACACCAAAATATCTCTGGAAGTCCACACATCAAAGTCATCTACAAAAAACAAAAAAAACATTAGAATTGGATCAAAAAATGCCCAACTTCATGAATGAATTTGGCAACAAGTGACAAATAAAAATAAGTGAGAAACAACCTTCCATGATGAATCAATTATCAGTCATTCTACAGTCTTTCTAAAGTCTTTTGTTATAAGGGACATTGTTAAATGCAGAACAATCATTACTAAATCTTTCATTAGTAACAAAAAGCTAATGTAACAACCTTGTATTTGTATGCAACATATATCCAAATTCTATGGCTAAACCAATATCAAAGCCCAATGTGAATAGAAAGTATTCTTTTTACCAACTTCCTCATTATTTGTTTGCAAAAGGCACTTGAATCATTAGATTCGATATAAAACCATCGTTGCTTATTAATGTATGCCAGTGCCATTTCAGAAAGGATATTAGAATATGTGATAAAAATAATAACAAAAATAAATTTCAATCATAAAAGGAAATATGTAGAAATGTATGTTGAGACACCTATAAATGGTTCATCAAAGAAAGAATACTTGATATCTCATGACACACATAGCCTCAGAAACACCATGAGAATGTTTTATACTTGTATGAAAGCTTAAATATAATATAACACACGTGTGTACGTTCAAAAAATTAGCAAGTTTATAACAAGGCGTAAACTGAGTTCATATTGGTTTCTGAATATTTTTTCCACAATTTTCCATTACTATACATCTACAATACATTTCGTCAGTTGTCACAAGCCCTATTTGTAATGGGGAAGCTGCCCGTGAGAGTCAGAAGGAGGTTCGGGGGCTGTTTTGAAGTTTCGCCCCCGAAACGCCCTTTTTCGACTAAGTTTTGGGCGCATTCGTCTCTAAATCCCAACCTACGGGTCCGAATAACATTCCGTCAGTTGTCATAAGTCCTATTTGTCATGGTAAAGCTATCCGTGTGAGCCACACAGTCGTTCGGGGACTGTTTTGAATTTTTGCCCCCCGAAATGCCCTTTTTCGACTAAATTTTGGACGTATTCGGCTCTAAATCCCAACCTACGGGTCTGAATTACGTTCCGTCAATTCTCACAAGTCCTATTTGTCATGGGGGACCTGTCCATTGTCATGGCGAAGCTATCCATCTGAGCCACACGGTCGTTCAGGAGTTGTTTATAATTTTCGCCCCCGAAACGCTATTTTTCAACTAAGTTTTGGACGTATTCAGCTCTAACTCTCTACCTACGGGTCCGAATTACGTTCCGTCAGTTCTCACAAGTCCTATTTGTCATGGAGATCTGTGCAAGCCACACGGTCGTTCAGGGGCTGTTTTGATTTTTTGCCCCCGAAACGCCCTTTTTCGACTAAGTTTAGGGCGTATTCAGCTCTAACTCCCTACCTATGGGTCCGAATTACATGTCGTTAGTTCTCACAAGTCCTATTTATCATGGAAAAACTATTCGTGTGAGTCACACAATGGTTCGGGGGCTGCTTTGAATTTTTACCCCCGAAACACCCTTTTTCGGCCAAGAAGGCAACATAATTAATATCATATTTTCATACAAAGAAATACAATGAAAATGAATACCTACCAGTCACCCCACATTTGATATTTCTCCCACTTGAAATGGAGCTATTGGGAACCATTGTAACTTTTATTTATTGGGAACCATTTAAATACATGTTCATCACTAATTGAGATGAATATTACCCACCAAAAATAAATAAATAAAGTGATATGAAATGGAGCTACACATACAGAATTGTAGATGTTCTTGTGAATGATGTGTTGAAAAGGACAACTTGAGTTAAGATACTACAATTTCCCAACCCTGGTGGAATACCACTGCTAAAATAGTTGAAAGACAAGACCAAAGTGTCCATTTGCTTGAAACTACCCAAAACCCAATCTCAAATTCAGCTAATTCTCAAAGCTCTCTGGTATATCACCAGTGAAGCTGTTTTGGGAGAGTTCCAAGTATTCAATGAGACTATACACAAAAATACAAGTAGCCCCAAATTCAATGAGAGTTCCAAGTAGCCCCAAATTCAATTACTCGTATGATAATCAATCACAAAAATACACAAACAAACTCAGAAAATATAAATATCATTGTAATTATAAAGACTGAAATTATAAATTTTCTAGAACTTAAAACCCCAACCCTATTTTTAAATGATGATCGGTGAAGATGTGAACTAATAAAAATAAGGAAGCAAAGAAAGAGGCACTAAAAAAAAAACTACACTCTCTTTTCTTTTATCTTAAATATAGTTCAAATCTAGTTAGTTAAGAAATAACCGAAGTATCCTACATTATGAATTACATGTTGTGATTGGTGTCCCATGCAAGGATTCTAAATAAGCCATGCAAGGATCCAATAATGCATTCCCTATCTGCATTGTAGTTCATGTGCATGCAGAGCATGTTAAATATCCATAATCGTGTTGCTACATTTGTGTTTTATTTGTTAATATTAATGCTAAGAATACACAATTATAACAAAATTTATCACTTAAAGTGCAATGGGACTAAGTTGATATTTATTCTGAACTGAGTTTGATCCCATCCTTTCATTGTATTTTCTATGGATTATTATGTGATCTATTATGTGTTCCTAACAAATACTGGTTTGTTAACTAAAATAAAAATAAAAAATAAAAAATTGAGACTTAATTTTGTGTTTTAAGTGTTTATTAATTTAGAAAGTGAATGTATACTTAAATAATATAACTATTTTTGTGTTTTAAGTGTTTATTAATTTAGAAAGTGAATGTGTACTTAAATAATATAACTATAATGTGCCTCTGCCCCTCTCCTTTCTTTCTTTCTCTCTCCTCCTCACTCTCTTCTGCCACAATGAGCTACTATGCTTATGCTTTCCACAATTAAACAACAATTTTAACTAGGAACACACTAACAACATTTTAATAGTCAATAAAAATGAAAGAAGTCAACCTTTTAATTCTATTAATGACAGATTAAAGAACCTAGAGCGGAGAAGCTCTTAGCAATCAAGTTTTATCCAAAAGAAAATGAAAAGCTAATTAGCCAAAATGAAAATAGTAAGTACAAGTTGGGACATCACTCACAATAATACCTTTGAGGTTTATATAGTCATCCTTTGGAGCATTCTTATTATTGTGCAAAATTTGCTCTGCAAGCTGGGGAACATAGTGCCCTAACAAATACAGTAAACATTTAATAAACATAATGCATATACTTACAAAAAAAATTGTTAATTTCACTTGTTTATAGTAAACACTTCAAAATTTATCTTTAATGCTTAAAATTATAAATACAAACTCAAAATTTATAATGCAACAAGCAATATTTACTTTTATTTTGATCTTTTATTTCTATGATCCATATGACATGGATTCAAAGCATTAAAACCCTTCAATAAGAGAACAAATGAAATGAAACAGAGGTTAAAGTCAAAATTCAATATAAAATTACCAAAGCCTCAAGTACACAGCAATTCCCAATACCATAACCAGCCCTAACCTAATCAAGATTGATCTCCTCCCACCTCCCCTCATTCCCTCTCTCTCTCTCTCTCTCTATATATATATATATATATTACATTTACACACAGATGATCAAACAGTGATACAGGGCCAAAAGATAAAATTTCCTTATAAAAATGTTTTAGAATGTAATTGGTTATTAAAAGATTAATTTCAGTAAATGGCTTTTTAAGAGATGTTTAAAAATTAAAAATACAATTTATTTAGAGTTATTGTCAGATTTTTAAAAATGATAATATGAGAGTTATTGTTAAAATTTAATTTCAATACTTACTAGGGTTTACTTTTATATTGAAGGGTAGATATGTGTAATCGAGTTCATCTTCCAGTATAACTATCAAACAACTCACTCACATTATTTTAATTGACACAATCCCATCATTATGGATGCTTAACATCCATGCCTTGGTAAAATTCTATGCAGATAACAAAAACTTTAAAGAAAAATATCGTAACTTTGAAAAACACATTTCCAATTTTTCTTCCATTATGTTTTTTTTAATCAATCCCAAACTTTCAGACCACACTGGAGTCATCACTGCCCATTGAATTTGTTAAATAAATTGGTAAGGTAGGGTCATGTTTTGCATAATTTGTTAAACAAAAATCTGCTACTGAAACACACACATATATACATATGTATATATATATATATATATATAGAGAGAGAGAGAGAGAGAGAGAGAAAGCATACGCGAGACGGAGCATCAATGGCGTCTCTTCTCAGCGATGAAGCCTCTGGATCTCGCGGCGGCGGCGGTGGATCTGCGAAGATCGGCAGAGGAGGGGGAGGCGGCGGCTTGAAAAGAGGGCAGCGACGCAGGTGGTAGCGGCGGCAGTGGTGATCGCAGCAGTTACGATGGCTATGGCGGAGGAGGTGCTTCGGTTGCCGGCGAACGTGAGGAGGAGCGGCAGCGGGATGGCGACGCAGCGGGACGACTTCGCCCCCTTCATCTTCTCTTCTTCTCTTCACCTACCCTAATATTTTATTGGTGAGGTAGTGATCTCCATCCATTGGTTCTTCAAGTGATCGATCCTAGCCATTCATTTTACATCCCTTCCCCGACTAAAATATCGGTTCGTCGTTAATTAATTAAGGAGCCAACCAGTGTTGTCAAAGGCGCGCCTAGGCGCAAGACGAGTCGAGGCCCAGCATCTGCGCTTGTACAGGTATCAGGCGAGGCGAATTGAACCAGGCGCTCGCCTTAGATGCGACTTGATCAAGGCGAGAGAGGCGCAAGGCGATCGCCTAGGCACGACTGTGTTCAAGTCGTAGATCTAATCTAACGACTCAGATAACCTTTCGAATGGCTCGTAATCACAGAGGATTACGACCCATGTACCATATGAGACAAATAAGACTCAGATAACCCTAATCGAGCGATTACGAACCTGTGTTCAAAAAAAGAAGTCGTCTCTTCTTCTTCCTCTGCGACTCGACTTCGATCGACTTCTCGCAGGTTCGACTTCGCAGGTTCTCGATCGACTTCGCAGGCTCGAGTTCGACTTCAATCGGCTTCGCAGGTTCGACTCTCTCCCCTTCTCCTTCTTCTTCGATCGGTTTCGCAGGTTCTCTGTTTTTATTTTTATTTTATTTTTTTATTTTTCTTTTCTTTTACCTTCGTCGAAGCTGATCTGTTTTTATTTTGTATTTTTTATTTTTTTTTCTTTTCTTTTCTTTTGATTATGATAAATAAATAAATAAATAAATAAATTTATAAATAAATTAATTAATTGATTATGATAAATTAATTAATTCATAAATAAACAAATAAATAAATTGATTATGATAAATAAATAAATAATTTTTTTTTTCAATTATTTGACTTTCATAACCCTGATTATTACATAAACAAATAAATTAATTAATTAATTCATACATACATACATAAATAAAAAAATAGATATATTACATTTATTATGATTATATTATACTGAAATTGATTCATCATTATACTGAAATTAATTAATTCACCATTAATTAAAAAAATTGAAAATTGATTCATAACATTAATTAAATCATACATTACATACATTAAATTACATACATTATACATTAATAGAAAATTGAATGTAACATAGGAATAAATGTAATGGAATGTACATTAATTAATTAATTCATCATTAATTAAAAAAATAGAAAATTGATTCATACATTACATTCATTAATTAATTCATCACATAACATGCATTACATTCATTATACTGAAATTATTTTTTTGTTATTTATTTTTTGTGTTGTGTAGTAAGTACTAAGTAGAAAATGACATCGGAAAGTAATAGAAAAGATCCGGCGTGGCAATATGCCCATTTGGTGGAGGAGAATAATTTAAACAAGTTTGAGTGTAATTTTTGTGGTAAAGTATCAAATGGAGGTATTTATCGAGTGAAACAACACCTTGCGGGAGGTTATAGGAATGTCACTACTTGCCCGAAGTGTCCTTCTCATGTAAGAGAAGAGATTAGAGAGTTCATGTCTAAAAAAAAGACACAAAAAGAAGAAATGAGCATGTTGCCTGATTTCGATGACATGGACATGGAAGATGAAGATGAAGATGATGATGTCGTTGAGATCAATGTCAATCAACACCGCAAGTTGACAAGTAGTAGCCAAGGTTCATCCAAATCCAAATCCAAATCAAAAACGCCAAAGAGAAAAGGGCCTATGGATGTTTACTTCACACCCAATCCTGAATCAGTAGTGAAAAATCAAAAAGACCAAGCAAAAGGGAAACAAACCAAAATTGATGCAAATGACCCTTACAAAAAAGAAATGAGAGCTCGGGCACTACAAAGATTTGCAAGGTGGATGTATGATGCTGGCATCCCTTTTAATGCAGTAAATTATGAGAGTTTTTGTCACGCCCCTAACTTGCCCCTAAAAGTTCGGGCATGACCTATTCTCAAACAGACATATAACCTGGTATACATATAGTATATGGGGCCCTGACGGAAGCACAAACATACAAGAGTATAAAACCAACAAATTCCATTGAGCTATTTCTAATATGCCAGGATCTCATACATTACATGCACCATAAGAGATTGATAGAATTCAAAAATATTCTTGGCAGTACATATATATACATAAACATATACAGAACCAGCCCTATAGTCGGGCATATAACAAAACTTTTGGAGTTATGCACAATCAACTTGGAAGGGTAGCCAAGGAGTGAGCCAATTATCTTAGTGGACTTCACAAAACGGGTGGCCTCGTGAGTGCTTGGTTACACAAAGGTTGTCAAAAGGAGCCGGGCATCATAGGTTAGGATTGACCTCCTGATTGGTTGCCTACAGAAACAGACATAACAGAGAGTGAGCCGGGCTCAGTGAATAGTAATACATAATGAAGCAATGCTCAACTTGAAACATGACATATATCAATAAACGTGTGAATGCAGAGATTACAAAGGTAGCCTGATTCTGTATGCATCTTATAACGGCCTTAGGCCCATACCTGAACATAAAAACTTGATATATCATATTCTTAATTCATAACAGCTTGAAGCCCTTAACATGGTGGCATAATGCCCTTGAACATAGTGGCACAAGGCCCCTTGTACTTTTTGGCATTAAAGCCCTTGAAAGTGGCATAAAGCCCTTGAAAGTGGCATAAAGCCCTTGAAACCATATTTATACGGACTCAAGAGGTGTCTCACACGGATTCTAGAGGTGGCTCAGGTCGTAGCACTTAGTTCCGTGTAGCACTTTGTTCCATATCTTGATAACTTATCTTGAATGGCCATAGGCCTAGAGTCTTATAGAACATAGGTGTTCTATCTTTCTTATTTCATTCATTACATACTTGGAGCATACTTGAGCATTAACATACATACTTGCACACTTGAAACATTAATCTTAGTTGCGTACTTGAGACATTAACATGGTCGCGTAAACGAAATGCTAATGAAAATCATTATTCATGTGTAAGGAAGATAATGATACTACTACTCACAGTGTTGCGACGACGTGCTTGTTCTTCCCGGAGTGTGCCCTGCACACATTCAACTTACACACTTTAGTTTCCTTTTTCATATTGAATCACTTTCTGTTTCGTTTTACTTCAAAGGAATTTATACATATTAAAAGACATCAAATACATATTTCGACAATATTAGAGGGTTCTACACGCAAAACGGAGCAAACCATATTTTTCAGCATGAGCCGCACGTGCGGCTGTGAGCCCCGCACGTGCGGCAGTTGGCCCCGCACGTGCGGCCCGGAGGTCCCGCACGTGCCTTTCTAGCAGAACCAAAGTCCCAAAATTTTCCCTTCTCCCGCACGTGCGGCCACAACCCCCGCACGTGCGGCAACACCTCCCGCACGTGCGGCCATGACTCCCGCACGTGCGGCGATTCTGCATTTCCAGTCCGAAATTTGCTAAAAATTTCCATTCTTTTAGGAGTGTATTCAAGACTCAAAAATAGATCTTTTCATTACTAAATCATGGTTCAAAAAGCATGAAATCCAAGGTACAATATACAACATTTCTAGCTTGAATTAAATCCATGCACACAACTCAATTCAATGGGCCAAAAATTGAAATTCACAAACACTCTTCCATATCTTGAAGTTCTTGGCTTCTCATGCACATGACATAACATGGATTAACAAAATCATGCTCTATTCTCAAGTTCAAAGTAAAAAGAGAAAATATAACTTCTCCATATTCAATTTTAATTGAATCCAACAACCAAGGAATATGGAATCATAGTTCCAACCCTTAAGTAACATGATTAAAAGGACATACATCCTAAGAAGAGTTATGGAAGTCAATTGAGACAGTCTTATACATACCTTGTGCTTAATCTTCCAAAAGTCCCCAACCTTTGATGATCTTCTTCCTCTACCCTTCAATTCTCTCACTCCTCACTCTCCCTTAGGATAAATGTGGTTCTCAAGTCTTATGAGTCATGAGACTCTTATAAACATATACATATACATGGAAAACTTGAATAGGGACAAAAATGAATCGTTTAAGCATCTCCAAATTGAAATTTCACAGAAGTGCTTAATATTACATAAAAATTATGCTGATTATATATGTGAAGTCAATTCCAGATAATTAAGCCTCTAAAGCTTCCAATTTCTGATCTAAACATTCTCTTACAACAGATACTTTTCTTATTGAACAGATAGACATCTTTAATCATATGGTTTACTTAATTTAAATTTCCCATAGGATTCCACAGTAAGCATTCAAAATCGCCAAAATAGGACCCAGAGATATAACAAAGAACATGTACGAGGGTCGGGTTATTACACTCTCCCCCCCTTAAATAAGTTTGGTCCTCCAAACTTGGTTTACCTCAGGGTAGAAACAAATGAGGATACTGATGTTGCATCTCCTCTTCTTTCTCCCACGTTGCGTCGGTTCCGTAATGTTCTTGCCATTCCACTTTTACCATTGGAATTTCTCGGTTTCGCAATTGTTTCACTTGCCGATCCAAAATGCGAATTGGCTTCTCCTCGTAAATTAACTTATCATCTAGTTCAATGTGGTGATGATCAATAACATGAGACGGATCCGCAAGATACCCCCGAAGCATAGAGACATGAAACACATTATGTACTTGACTCATATGTGGCGGAAGGGCAACCCGATAAGCTACCAGACCGACCCTCTCCAAAATTTGAAAGGGACCAACGTAGCGGGGTGTTAACTTACCCCTTTTCCCGAATCTTGGATGGCCTTTCAGCGGAGTAACTTTTATAAAGACGTGACTGCCCACTTCGAATTCCAAATCTCTCCGTCGGTTATCCGCATAACTTTTTTGTCGGCTTTGGGCCGTTTTTAATCTTTCCCGAATAATTCCAACTTTTTCAGTTGTCAGCTGAACAATTTCAGGCCCTAACAAAGACTTGTCTCCAATTTCAGCCCAACATACGGGAGAACGACACGGTCTTCCATACAAAGCTTCATAGGGTGCCATTGCAATACTTGAGTGGTAACTATTGTTATATGCGAACTCTACCAGTGGTAAATGGGTTTCCCAACTTTCTTGAAACTCTAGCACACACATCCGGAGCATGTCTTCCAGAGTTTGTATCGTTCTCTCGGATTGACCGTCAGTTTGAGGATGGAAAGCTGTGCTGAACTTCAATTCTGTACCCATGGCTTCTTGTAAACTTTGCCAGAATCTGGAAACGAACTTTGGATCCCTATCCGATATAATGGAGACCGGTACACCATCCAGCCTTACAATTTCATTCACATAGATAACCGCCAGTTTATCTGCATTGTATTGAGTCTTCACCGGTAGGAAGTGGGCAGACTTAGTCAATCGGTCGACAATGACCCATATCGAATTCATACCCCTCGGTGTCCGCGGTAATCCCACAACGAAATCCATGGTTAAATGTTCCCATTTCCATTCTGGGATCGGGAGGGGCTGTAATAGTCCTGCTGGCCTCTGATGCTCCGCTTTTACTTGCTGACATTGCAAACATTTAGAGACGAATTCTGCAATCTCCTTCTTCATGCTTGGCCACCAAAAATTTTGTTTCAAATCCTGGTACATTTTAGTACTTCCCGGGTGCATAGAAAATCTCGAGACGTGTGCTTCTTCCATCAATTTCCGTCTGAGTTCCAACACATTGGGGACACACATCCGATTTTGAAATTTGAGTACCGAGTCCACTAAACTGAACCCCGATTTTGGTTTTGACTCTAACTCATCACACACCTTCTTTAGAATGTCATCCTCCATTTGATGTGACTTAATCTCCTCAAGTAAGGTCGGTTGAGCCATTACCGCTGCTAGTACTGTTTCCTGTCCATGTATCTTAAACTCCACACTCATTTTATTCAGTTCATTTACCAATTCCCTTTGCTCCGTAAACAGGTTGGCCAAATCCCCCACATTCTTCCGACTAAGAGCATCTGCAACCATGTTGGCCTTACCAGGATGATAATGGATCTGTAAATCATAATCTTTAATTAACTCTAACCACCGACGCTGCCGCATGTTCAATTCCTTCTGGGTAAAAAGATACTTAAGGCTTTTGTGGTCGGTGTAAACTTCGCAGGTAGTACCATACAAATAATGCCGCCATATCTTTAGAGCAAAAACCACTGCCGCAAGCTCGAGGTCATGCGTGGGGTAATTCTTTTCATGGGGTTTGAGTTGTCGTGAAGCATAGGCTATGACTCTACCACCTTGCATAAGCACACACCCTAATCCCTTATGAGACGCATCACTGTAGATCACAAACCCTTCGATACCAGATGGTAAAGCTAGAACTGGAGCTGTGGTTAATTTCATCTTTAATTCCTGAAAAGCAGATTCCCACTCTTTTGACCATTCAAATGCAACTCCCTTTCGAGTCAATTGTGTAAGTGGTCCAGCAAGTTTAGAAAAATCTTGAACGAATCTCCTGTAATAGCCAGCTAATCCCATGAAGCTACGCACTTCGGCCACATTGGTAGGAGTCGGCCATTTCACAATCGCCTCAATTTTGTGTGGATCAACGGAAACTCCTTCCTTTGTGATAATATGCCCCAGGAATGCCACCTCGAATAGCCAAAATTCACATTTCTTAAGCTTTGCATACAATTTCCTTTCCCGAAGGATTTGAAGAATTAAGCGAAGATGGGTTTCATGAGCTTCCACATTCTTTGAATAAATAAGGATATCATCAATAAAGACTACCACAAATTCATCCAGATAAGACTTGAAGACGCGGTTCATCAAATCCATAAAGGCTGCTGGGGCGTTAGTAACTCCAAAGGGCATAACCAAAAATTCATAATGACCGTACCGGGTTCGGAAGGCTGTCTTCTCAACATCATCCGCCTTGACTTTCAATTGATGGTATCCAGACCGTAGATCAATCTTAGAAAAGACCTGTGCCCCTTGAAGCTGATCAAACAGGTCATCGATTCTTGGTAACGGATACTTATTCTTAATGGTGACTTTGTTGAGTTCTCTATAATCGATACACAGCCGGAGTGTTCCATCCTTCTTCTTCACGAACAAAACGGGCGCACCCCACGGAGATACACTCGGGCGGATAAATCCCTTGTCCAATAGATCTTGCAACTGCATTTTCAATTCTTTCATCTCAACCGGCGCCATTCTATACGGAGTCTTAGAAATGGGTTGAGTTCCAGGTGCTACTTCAATTGTAAACTCAATTTCACGATCTATTAACTGTCCTGGTAACTCTTCTGGAAAAACATCCGGAAATTCACATACCACTGGGATCATGTTAATATTCTCGTTCGCCATTTGCCCCTCTAGAACACTACATAAATACCCCTGACATCCTTTCTGAATTAATTTACAAGCCCTTGCGGCGGAAATTAAGTAAGGTGGCGAAGTCACTTCATGTCCCTGAAAGGTAGACCCTGATTGTCCCGGAGGATGAAAACTGATTTGTTTAGTCAAACAATCTATAGTTGCACCATATTCACCTAACCAGTCCATTCCCAGAATGATATCGAAATAGGCCATATCGAGAGGCAACAGATTGGCATATACCCGGAGATCCCCAAGTTGGAGTTCACAAGCAGTATATATAGAGGTACAAAACATAGGACCTCCCAAAGGTGAAGACACACACAATTTATAAGATAGTTCTTCTTCAGTTTCATCTAAATTAGGAGCAAATAGTTTCGACACAAAAGAATGGGTGGAGCCAGAGTCAAATAATACGTGAGCAAAATGACCATGAACGATAAATGTACCTGACACCACCGTTGCCGCATTTTGCACATCTCCCGGGACCAATGCGAACACCCTGCCTTGTCTCGCAGTATCTTTATTATTAGTAGGTTTAACCGTTGTCTTGGTGTTGGCAGTTGGTGCAGACCCCGCCGAACTCGTAGTGGTTCTATTATTACTTGGTTGACTCCTTTGAGGGCAATCCTTGATCAAATGACCCGTCTTACCACACTGAAAACAGGCTCCAGACTTCCGATAACACGTCCCACGATGCTTCTTCCCACATTCCGGACAAGTCGGCATTGTATCCTGACTAGGGGTAGAAGTAGTTGAACTCCCTAAGGTCTGCTTCTTGTTTGGTGGAGCTGGTGATCCCTTCGACCATTGGGTATTTTGCCTCTTCCCTTTCCATTCCGAAATTCGACTCTGAGTAGCTAGATTCCCCTCCGCTATAACGGCTCTCTCCAACACATCAACATAAGTAGGTAACTTCAACATGTTGACCCTATCCAGAATAGCGCTCCGTAATCCCCCTTCAAATTTGCGCGCCTTCTTATAGTCCGTGTCTACCATATGAGGTGCGAACCGAGCTAGTTCTGCGAATTGGGCTTCATATTCAGCGACAGTTTTGTTCCCTTGTCTGAGAGTTTCAAATTCTGTTACCTTCTTATCCCGCATGCTTTGAGGGAAGTACTTGTCATAGAACAATTCTAAGAATCTGTCCCATGTCAACCCTTGATGTACGGTTCTTGTAAGCATCCACCATCTGCGCGCTTCATCCTCAAGAGTAAAGGCAGCCAACTGCACTTTCTGAACTTCTGTGCAGGGAAAGACTTCAAATAACTTCTCTATTCCCAACACCCATGCTTCAGCTTTCATTGGTTCTATTCCTCCTTTAAAGGATGGCGGTTGCATCTTTTTAAACTCCTTAGTAAGAGTGATAGTCCGGTCTTCAACATGGAAATCTTGTACTGCCGGTGGAGGTACCGGTGGTGGGGGTGGTTGTTGTGGCTGTTGTTGCCGGAGGGTCTCTGCCATTTCCATAATCATTCTCTCCATTCTATCCAGCCGTGCAGACGTAGCATCTTCTGTCTCTTCTGTCCTTGTCCTCACCATTACCTACACAATAAGCATTTATACATAATAGACATATTTCAAAAGTGTTAGCATTATCAGAGTAGACTTAACGTTGCCATCGCTCTTTCATAATTTTTAGGATGTCATGCAAGATGCCTAAAGCTTTTCTAGACACCCTAAAGCTCAATGGACCCGTGTGTGAGATAGCAACTCGTGCTCTGATACCACTTGTCACGCCCCTAACTTGCCCCTAAAAGTTCGGGCATGACCTATTCTCAAACAGACATATAACCTGGTATACATATAGTATATGGGGCCCTGACGGAAGCACAAACATACAAGAGTATAAAACCAACAAATTCCATTGAGCTATTTCTAATATGCCAGGATCTCATACATTACATGCACCATAAGAGATTGATAGAATTCAAAAATATTCTTGGCAGTACATATATATACATAAACATATACAGAACCAGCCCTATAGTCGGGCATATAACAAAACTTTTGGAGTTATGCACAATCAACTTGGAAGGGTAGCCAAGGAGTGAGCCAATTATCTTAGTGGACTTCACAAAACGGGTGGCCTCGTGAGTGCTTGGTTACACAAAGGTTGTCAAAAGGAGCCGGGCATCATAGGTTAGGATTGACCTCCTGATTGGTTGCCTACAGAAACAGACATAACAGAGAGTGAGCCGGGCTCAGTGAATAGTAATACATAATGAAGCAATGCTCAACTTGAAACATGACATATATCAATAAACGTGTGAATGCAGAGATTACAAAGGTAGCCTGATTCTGTATGCATCTTATAACGGCCTTAGGCCCATACCTGAACATAAAAACTTGATATATCATATTCTTAATTCATAACAGCTTGAAGCCCTTAACATGGTGGCATAATGCCCTTGAACATAGTGGCACAAGGCCCCTTGTACTTTTTGGCATTAAAGCCCTTGAAAGTGGCATAAAGCCCTTGAAAGTGGCATAAAGCCCTTGAAACCATATTTATACGGACTCAAGAGGTGTCTCACACGGATTCTAGAGGTGGCTCAGGTCGTAGCACTTAGTTCCGTGTAGCACTTTGTTCCATATCTTGATAACTTATCTTGAATGGCCATAGGCCTAGAGTCTTATAGAACATAGGTGTTCTATCTTTCTTATTTCATTCATTACATACTTGGAGCATACTTGAGCATTAACATACATACTTGCACACTTGAAACATTAATCTTAGTTGCGTACTTGAGACATTAACATGGTCGCGTAAACGAAATGCTAATGAAAATCATTATTCATGTGTAAGGAAGATAATGATACTACTACTCACAGTGTTGCGACGACGTGCTTGTTCTTCCCGGAGTGTGCCCTGCACACATTCAACTTACACACTTTAGTTTCCTTTTTCATATTGAATCACTTTCTGTTTCGTTTTACTTCGAAGGAATTTATACATATTAAAAGACATCAAATACATATTCCGACAATATTAGAGGGTTCTACACGCAAAACGGAGCAAACCATATTTTTCAGCATGAGCCGCACGTGCGGCTGTGAGCCCCGCACGTGCGGCAGTTGGCCCCGCACGTGCGGCCCGGAGGTCCCGCACGTGCCTTTCTAGCAGAACCAAAGTCCCAAAATTTTCCCTTCTCCCGCACGTGCGGCCACAACCCCCGCACGTGCGGCAACACCTCCCGCACGTGCGGCCATGACTCCCGCACGTGCGGCGATTCTGCATTTCCAGTCCGAAATTTGCTAAAAATTTCCATTCTTTTAGGAGTGTATTCAAGACTCAAAAATAGATCTTTTCATTACTAAATCATGGTTCAAAAAGCATGAAATCCAAGGTACAATATACAACATTTCTAGCTTGAATTAAATCCATGCACACAACTCAATTCAATGGGCCAAAAATTGAAATTCACAAACACTCTTCCATATCTTGAAGTTCTTGGCTTCTCATGCACATGACATAACATGGATTAACAAAATCATGCTCTATTCTCAAGTTCAAAGTAAAAAGAGAAAATATAACTTCTCCATATTCAATTTTAATTGAATCCAACAACCAAGGAATATGGAATCATAGTTCCAACCCTTAAGTAACATGATTAAAAGGACATACATCCTAAGAAGAGTTATGGAAGTCAATTGAGACAGTCTTATACATACCTTGTGCTTAATCTTCCAAAAGTCCCCAACCTTTGATGATCTTCTTCCTCTACCCTTCAATTCTCTCACTCCTCACTCTCCCTTAGGATAAATGTGGTTCTCAAGTCTTATGAGTCATGAGACTCTTATAAACATATACATATACATGGAAAACTTGAATAGGGACAAAAATGAATCGTTTAAGCATCTCTAAATTGAAATTTCACAGAAGTGCTTAATATTACATAAAAATTATGCTGATTATATATGTGAAGTCAATTCCAGATAATTAAGCCTCTAAAGCTTCCAATTTCTGATCTAAACATTCTCTTACAACAGATACTTTTCTTATTGAACAGATAGACATCTTTAATCATATGGTTCACTTAATTTAAATTTCCCATAGGATTCCACAGTAAGCATTCAAAATCGCCAAAATAGGACCCAGAGATATAACAAAGAACATGTACGAGGGTCGGGTTATTACAGTTTTGGACCAATGATTGAAGCCATTGGCCAATATGGTCCTGGTATGAAGCCATCGACATACCATGGAGTGCGGGTTATCCAACTCAAAAAAGAAGTGAAACATACTGAAGATTTGATGAAGTATCATAAAGAGGATTGTGCAAAATACGGGTGTTCCATAATGGCAGATGGTTGGACTGATAAGACAGGAAGGACATTGATTAACTTTTTAGTTAATTGTCCAAGAGGAACCATGTTTGTTGAGTCGGTTGATGCTTCTAGCTATTCAAAGGATGGGCAAAAGCTATTTGAATTACTAGACAAGTTTGTGGAGAAAGTTGGAAAAAAGAATGTGGTGCAAGTTATCACTGATAGTGCTGCAGCTAATGTGTTGGTGGGTAAGAATATTTCCTCATTCCTTACATCAAAATTGTTTACTCATAGTTTGTTTTGTATTTAAAATTTAAAAACTTGAAAATAATAATTCTTCATTATTGTTACATTATAGGGAGGTTTTTGGAAGCTAAGTATGAACACTTGTATTGGACACCATGTGCTGCTCATTGTTTGGACTTGATGTTAGAAGACATTTTCAAGATACTTAGACTGAAAAAGACATTTGAAAGGGGTATTGCAGTACATGGCTACATTTACAATCGACCTACGTTGCTAAACATGATTGAGGCGCTTTACAAATTTGAAGAATTTGATCAAGCCTGCAAAAACTAGATTTGCAACCGCCTTTTTGACTTTGTCTAGGATGCATCAACAAAAAAAAAATTGAGAAAGATGGTGACCTCCGAAGACTGGACCTCAAGCAAATGGGCAAAGGAGCCACAAGGTAAAAGAATGGCACAAACTTTGTTGATGCCTTCATTTTGGAATACTGTTGTGTTTGCCCTTAAGGTCTCGGGTCCTCTTGTCAAAGTGCTTAGATTGGTTGATACCGAGAAGAAACCTCCCATGGGATACATTTATGAGGCAATGGATAGGGCAAAAGAATGCATTGCAAGTTCATTTGATCATAAAGAAGAGAAGTATAATGAAATTTTCGAAATCATTGACAAAAGATGGGATGTTCAATTGCATCGACCTTTACATGCAGCTGCACATTTTCTTAACCCAGAATTCTTTTACCGAAAAGCGTTAGAGGTGCAAAGAGATCATGAAGTGATGAATGGGTTTTATGAATGCATGCAAAGGTTGGTCCCGGATGTCATTGTTCAAGATTTGATCACTAATGAGATGAGTATTTATATGAAGGCTGAGAGTCTTTTTGGCAAGTCTGTTGTGATTAGGCAAAGAAATACAAGAGCACCAGGTAATATATTATAGACTCATAGAGTTTATCTTTAGTAATACTTTTAGTAAAACTTAATACTTGGTAACAATTATTTCTAACTAGTGGGTTATCGCAGCTGATTGGTGGGCATCATATGGTTCTTATACTCCAAACTTGCAAACTTTTGCCATAAAAGTCCTTAGCCTAACATGTAGTTCATCGGGTTGTGAACGAAATTGGAGTGTATTCGAACATGTGAGTATTTAACATTCTAACTAATTTTTTGTTCAATTCAAATATTTTTTATTCTAATTATATAGAATTTAATATCTTTTTAATAATTGCAGCTTCATAGCAAGAAAAGAAATAGATTGGAACAACAACGTCTCAATGATTTAGTGTATGTCAAATACAATAGAACATTGAGATTTAGGTATGACGTGCACAACACTCTTGATCCCATATCTTTGCAAAATATTGATGAAAGCAATGAGTGGTTGCTTGGGAGGATGGATGGAGAATCAGATGAAGATATTGAGCCTGTGTTTGATGATGATGATGGCTTGACGTGGGCCACTGTTGCTAGAGCTTCTGGAGTAGAAGAAAGTAGCCATGCAAGTAGAGCAACAAGTTCACGCTTAAAGGCACAATCGAGGATATCTAAATCATCAACATTGACTCCACTTCAATTAATAGATGAAGAGGAAGCGGGCTCCGATGACACAGCGGAGGAAGATGTTGAGGGATACAAATCAACTGATAGAGAAGAAGATGATAGTTTGCTTGCCATTGATGTTGAGGATGATGATTGACTGACACCGACCTAACCTACCCTTTCTTTTGATATTGATGTTTTTAAGTGTTAAGATATATATTAGTATTTGTTGGATATTTATGTTTTAGATGTTTAGTGTTTATGTTTTTATTTTATTGAATGTGGATTATTTGATCTTTGAAAATTTAAATGTTATGTAATATGCACTTTCATAGCTTTGAGAATTATTCTATATTTTGTCTTGAATCTTGATTACTTTTTATTTTTTAAAAAATTGTCTTAGTACTATGAATGATTAGTCTATATTAATTTTTCTATTTTTTACGAATACTGTGCGCCTTACTTCAATAAAGCCCGCGCCTCGCCTTGCGCCTAGGCTCCAAGAGACCTTTGGCGCCTTAGTGCGCCTTGAGCCTTTAAAAACACTGGAGCCCACCAATAATTCAAAATCTTTCTTTGAAAATGTTAATAGCTAAAGGCGACAAAACTTTTAGTCGGAAAAAGTTAGCTAAAGGCGACAAAAATAATTTTTTGTCGCTGAAAGTACGTTTTTGGAGACTAAAACTTTAGTCGCCAAAGAGAAAAAATAATTTTTTTATTTTCTATTCGGCGACTAAATATTTTAGTAGCCAAAAATCAATATATCGCGACTAAATTTTTTTTGTCGCTGAAAGTAAGTTTTTGGCGACTAAAACTTTAGTCGCTAAAGATAACAAATAATTTTTTAATTTTCCATTTGGCGACTAAATATTTTTGTAGCCAAAAGTCAATATACAACGACTAAGTTTTTTTTTTGCCGCAAATTCTAGAATTTTCAGCAACTAAAATTTTTTTTAGTCGCCAATAATGAATATACCCCGATTAAAAAAAATATTAGTCACCAATTCTATAACTTTTAGCGACTAAATTTTTTTTAGTCACCAATTTTGGTTGCCAAATGTGCATTTTCTTGTAGTGTATAGGGGTAGGAGTAGGGTTCAAAAGGTATATTTGAAATTATGATAGGGGTCCAAAGAAAAATGAAGAGAGAAACAATGTTGGTAGTAAGAGGTCCTAAGGAAAAATGTGGAAACATTTAGAAACACTATTTACAAAAAAAACTATTAATGTAGCGCACATCCAAAACTTGGATTGTTGTCTCGGCTTCAAACTTAGGTCAAGTTTGGCTACCCTAAATAAGTACACACTTTTTATCTTTTTATCTTTTTTTCATCACATCATCTCTCTACTTTTCTGCACATCTTTTCGTAAAAAGACAAAAAGTACACTTATTTAGGTCATCCCAAACAATCCCTTAGACCGGAATAAGCTATTCTCTTTCAAATTATCTTATTAAAATTTAATTAATTTATTTATATTTTAATACGTATTCTCCATATTATGAAAATTTTATACTTAATCAATTTGTTCATCATAAAATCACACCACTTAGAGGGCATGCTTCGAAAGAGAGATTTTTACAGATTATCAACTTGAGGGGGTTTCTTTTTTTTTTTACACGTTTTTTTTTATAAAAAATAAAAAAATTACTACAAAAAGTCAATTTAGCCTAGTTTGGAGACATACAAATACGTAAAATTTATTATAAGTGGTGTTTTGAAAAGATGATTAAAATTAATTTTTTAGTTTTTTTTAACTTTTTTTGAAAAAATATGTACAAAATGTGAGAGATGATGTAACCCAAAATGAGTTAAAAACTAAGAAGTGATTTTTAACTTACTTCTCAAAAAAAACCTAAATTGTCACATCACATTTTTGTTTTTCCACACATCTTTTAGTACAAAATAGGAATGACAATGGAAGGCAAAAAGGTAGATATTAATTCTCCATCTCCATTCTCCTAATATAATTTTTTCCCATTCCCCATCCCCATCTCCCATAGAGACTACGCTCATCATCCCCTAATGAGTATGGGTTTCCCAACCCAACCTAAGCCCCTTTTTTTTCGAAGTTTACAGCCAAAGCTAAAGTCATATACACATTTTATTTTATTTTATTTTTGTTTTGATAATAAAAACAAATATTCACTAATTAATTTTAACAACCTTATTTTAAATTGTTAAAAAAAGGAACACTATCATGTCAGCATAGTCAAAAAAGCTACATGCATTCCATATATTCGAGAAACACAAACGCACACCAACCAAACCAAACCCAAAACCCTACCATTCGCAAATCTCAAAGCCATTATAAACCCCCAATTTCAGCTCCAACAACCTACTCATTAGAAGAAAAAAAAACTTTCTTTGCAAAATCAAAAAATTGCATCATCAGGGATCTTAGAACACCGCGTGTTCTTCGAGACCGCCATGAATGAAAGTGGAGCTTTTTGTGGTCAATCACTGTCGATGGAGAGAAAGAGAGAGAGAGATTGGGGCAATCGAGAGAGGAAACTCACCATGCAAGGAGAACCACCGTAAATGCCGAAGGAGATCGTCGCCGTCGCAAATTGTTGATATCAGTTGAGCTTCAAGCGAGAGATTGAGCAATTCGGTGAATCAATTTGAATGAGAGGGTAAGAACATAGCTGTAAACCTATGGAGAATGAGCGGGCACCTATCCCCGCCCCATCCCGAATAGAGATTAAGGTCAAGTTTGGGAAGACTAAATAAGTGCATTTTTTGACTTTTCTTGTATTATGTATAGAAAAAATAGAGAGGAGATGTTGATTGATGTGACTTAAAAAAGATAAAAAGATGAAATAAGTGCATTTTTTTAATTTAGCCAAACTTAGCCTAAATCTATGCTACCGACCCAACCTGTTGGGTATAAAAACGGGGAAAGCGCATGTATTTTGGTTAGGGTCTCATGAATAACCTTTGAGTAGGATCTCCATTTTCATTCCTAGTAAAAATTCAAAATATCAAAAAAAATAAATAATTAAATAAGTAAAAATAAATTTTTTTTAGGATTCGTTTGAAAAATTATTATTTTAATTAATTTTTTAACTTTTTAACGTAACTAAAAATATTATATTTAAAAAATTTGTTAACTTTTTTTTTAAATAAATTTGATCGTTATAAAAAAAAAATTTATTATGATTTAAATATCAAATTTTATCTTTTTAATTTATTTTATTTTTATTAACTATTTTAATCCAACGCTATCTTTCCAACAAAGGGTTATTACTATTATATTTTTACCGAAAAATGTATTTTACCCCAGTTGGGGGCGACACCCAGTGAGGTGTCAGTTGGGGGTTGGTCCGAAAAAAATAAATTTTTTTTTTTCTTTTTTTGATTTTTGACTAGTGAAAGCGCGCTACGTCACTGGGAGCGCGACCCGCACTGGGTGTATGAAGCAAGGCTCTATTTCTACCCAATCATAAATCAAACCTAAAAAACCCTAGATCATGGCACATTCGTAATTAAACCTCACTCCCACCTATATATACTCTCTTCTTCACTGGTGCCTAATTTCGCTTCCTGTACTCAAAAACCCTAGATCACTTCCCTCCTCCTCTCTCCATCCTGCCTCCGCCACCAGAAATGGCCGCGGCCCGCCCTCTGGTGTCCGTCCACAACCTCGACTCCGACATGGCCACCGACGGCGCCACCACCACCCTCCCCTTGCCGGACGTCATGAAATCCTCGATCCGCCCCGATATCATCACCTTCGTCCACACCAACATGTCCAAGAACAGTCGCCAGCCCTACGCCGTCTCCAAAAAGGCCGGCCACCAGACCTCCGCCGAGTCCTGGGGCACCGGCCGCGCCGTCTCCCGTATCCCCCGTGTTCCCGGTGGCGGCACTCACCGCGCCGGCCAAGGTGCCTTCGGAAACATGTGTCGCGGCGGCCGCATGTTCGCGCCGACGAAGATCTGGCGCCGCTGGCACCGCCGCATCAACGTCAACCAGAAGCGCTACGCCGTCGCCTCCGCCATCGCCGCCTCCGCCGTTCCCTCCCTCGTCATGGCTCGCGGCCACAGAATCGAGTCGGTGCCAGAGATTCCTCTCGTTGTTAGCGATTCGACCGAGGGAATCGAGAAGACCTCTTCGGCAATCAAAGCTCTGAAGCAGATCGGAGCTTATCCTGATGCTGAGAAGGCGAAGGATAGCCAAGCCATTCGACCTGGCAAGGGAAAAATGAGAAATCGTCGATACATTTCTCGGAAAGGTCCTCTGATTGTGTATGGAACCGAAGGATCGAAGCTTGTGAAGGCTTTCAGGAACATTCCTGGTGTTGAGATCGCCAATGTTGAGCGTCTCAATCTTCTCAAGCTCGCACCTGGTGGTCACGTTGGACGATTCGTTATCTGGACTAAATCTGCATTCGAGAAGTTGGATTCGGTCTATGGATCGTTCGAGAAGCCTTCGGAGAAGAAGAAGGGGTACGTGTTGCCTAGAGCGAAGATGGTGAATGCGGATTTGACTAGGATTATTAACTCGGATGAGGTTCAGTCAGTGGTGCGGCCGATCAAGAAGGAGGTGAAGAGGGCTCCAATGAAGAAGAATCCTCTGAAGAATTTGAACACCATGTTGAAGCTGAATCCGTATGCTAAGACTGCGAAGAGAATGGCGCTTTTGGCTGAGGCTCAGCGCTTGAAGTCTAAGAAGGAGAAGCTTGATAAGAAGAGGAAGCAAATTTCTAAGGTATATTTTACTTTGTTTTCATTTATATTTCAACGACATGTTTTCTATTTTGTTATGTTGAATTTTTCGCTACTTTACTCAATACTTGAACTCAACCGGTATAATAATTGGATAAATTTAGCTAGTGAAATTTTTGTTTCACCAACTATATGTAGAAGACCTAACATGTGTAGTTTTTCTGTTTAATTACAAATACTCCTTTGCAGAAATTGTTATTTAACAGAATTAACTGAATTAATGAAATTCATAAATGATAAAATTGCTTGAATTATAAATTAAAATAAAATTTTGACATCAATTAAAAACTGGTAATTGATTTGATGATTTATTATTAAAATGAGCAATTTGTTATAAAATCAGAAACGTTTAGGGGGCAGGATGTAATTTTCATAACCAAAGGTGGTCAATCGTACTTTAAGCAAATCTCAAAGGTTGCATTTGTAATTTATTCTAGTATTTATTATGCCTCGTTGACTTGTGCTGAGCTTTTTTTTAAAAAAAAAAAGAAAAAGAAAAAGAAAAAGAAAAAGAGTTTAATATCTGTGAACTATAGCTTCTATACATGACAAGGTAATAAATTCTACTTATGTTTCAACTTGAGTATTTTGTTTTTGACTGTTTATAATTTGGTTAGCATGGTTTTGGTTCATGTTCTGTTATGCTATGAAAACTGGTCCAGTCTTCAGGTAGAACCCCATTAACCAATTTATGAACATGTTTTAGTTTTTCCTATCCCGAAAAATATTTTCCACTTCCTCTATGAACTTTATTTTTGACATGGAACATTTTCTTTGTACATGGGTGTATGCCTAAATGTTTGCACATATAATATTTGTTGTTGTTGTTGTTGTTGTTGTTGTTGGTCTGTTTCTCTAATTTTTGGAGAAAAATTTACGAGAGTAATTTGAATGTTTATCCAGCTTGTGTGCAATTGTCCTATAATCCTGTTGTTTGACAGATTTTTCTTGAATTGTTTGAAACAATTCTACTTGGGGGTTTTGTTCTCTTTAGTGTTCCCTTGGTGCTGCTTGCCTGTGCAATTAGCTTTGAAACACTGCCTACAAATTGTTTTTGGCTTCATTTGGTGGTTGGGTTGTTTTACTAGTATCAACTTATCGTTTTCAATTTAGTTTAAATAATCTTGTCCACTAATGAATGCGTGGGTTTGGTCAGTGATTATTGAAAGTACTTGGTGTGGATTTATACACATTGGTGTTTCCAGTGATTTATTGGATGATTATCCTAATTCTAGTCAATTGTCAGCAATGTGCTTTATCATTGTGCATATTGTTTTCTTCAAAGTTGTATTTGGATCTTCAATTTGGTGGGGGGTTTTATGGAGGGGGAAAAAAGAAAAGGGAAACAAAATGTGAATAATATTTAGCTTACATGTTATTTACATTTCCCTTCAATTTTCTAGTGTCATGTTTCTTATTAGTTGTATTATACATGATATTGGTGGCTAGTCCGAATTGTTTACACCTGTTGGTTATATCCTCTGTTAATGGTGCTCAGTGCAGTTTATGGCTGTAGAAAATTCTTTATCTTCAGTCAAAATGGTGATTATCAAATCCCAACTTTTGGTTTTGGGATATTGGTGGTTGGGATAATTGGCCTTTTCGTGCAGTTTATTCATGAGAATTGTAGTTCTGTCAATAAAATTCAGTGCATGGAAACTGATATGAAGACAATTGGCCTCATTTGGATCCTTTTTTCTAAAAGAATAATTTTGACCTTTTCATCATTAACAGGAAGAGGCTACCAAAAGCAAGTCTGCAGGAAAGGCATGGTACCAGACTATGATCTCCGACAGCGATTACACCGAGTTTGAAAACTTCTCAAAGTGGTTGGGAGTCTCCCAGTGAGATTTTTCTGGCTTTGAGTTTTGTCTTAGGTATACTATCCTTATCTAATTGTTTTGTTTCAAGAGGAGTTAATTTGCTTTTTGTGGCAGTTTTGAGACGAGAATTGAGTTTGGTGGGGCTATGTTTTATGACAAGATGGATGGATTTTTTATTTTAGCAGATCTGGAATCAAAATTTTACAAATTGTAGTCTCTTGCTTAAGAACGGTTTGTTAGTTTTTTTGGTGGGTTATGTGTTGTTCATGGGAATTTTTTTTTTTTTTTTTTCTCTTGCCCACAATATTTTAGAAGTATTTCTCAGATTCAGGTAGTTTTGAACTTTAATTTCTAAAGGTACTCAGTCAAAGATCCACTTCTAAACTTTTTTTTTGGGACCAAAAGGATAGTATAAATTGAATTTTTTTTTTCCCTTTACCTATACCCGTCTGTCTATTTATTTTCGTTACTTATCTGTTTAAGTGTCATTTTAATATTTGTTTGTGTATCTATAATTTATTTGTTCACATAGTCTATATGGGTAATGATAGAGATTATTAAAAGTAGTGTTTTAAAGTAACTATTAATAATGTGGTATTTACTTTTTAAAATAAAAAAAAGACAAATTACATATATCCTCTTGAGGTTTAGTAAAATTTTAGATACTTTCTAAGGTTTGAGAAATTACAAATATCTTTTGAAGATATTATTTGCATAACAAATTAGGGGATAAATTGTTATGAAAATATAAATTTTAAGAGATATTTGTAATTTTTGAAATCTCAGGGAGGTATCTGTAATTTAGTTAAATTTTTAGGAAGGTATATATAATTTGTTCAAAAAAAAAAAACAAACGCAACAATACTGTCACATCATTAGTGATGATACTAATCATTAGTGGTGGTACTAATTAATACTCTCACTCATTTTCTTTAGGGGTGGGCGGGGGTCGGTTGCGGCCACGAAACTTTCAATCCGCCATCCGTCCGCCAGATTGGCGGATTGAAGAAAATCAATCCGCATCCGTCCGCCAATCCGGCGGATGTGGATTGAGCGGATTGGCGGTTTGGCGGATGGATGCGAATCGGTTTGGCGGTTTAAAATTTTATAAATTTTCAACATAATTCAACTTGTGCACTTCCTTAAAAAAAAAAAGAAAAAAAAAAGTATTACAGTCAATTACTTAAAAAAGTATTACAATCACTGTATGCCTTATCCAAAGAAAGAAAGGTTGAAACTTTAGAATATCAAGATCACTGTATGCTTCATCCACATATTACAATTACAGCATGATTCATCCCTATAAAGTATTACAATCTGTGATTCTTAAAATATAATAACAATTCAAATCACCAAAACCATAAACAGAGCAGTAGTAGAGATTGAATGTCTCTATATTGTTACATCTACATATGTTTTTGAAAACAAAAATCAACTAGCATATATCATATTTTTTATTTATTATTTTTAGAGTTAGATTTAAAAACTAAAAAATATAGATGAATAATATGTTTATTTTTTTCAATTCAAAAATATATTCAAGTTGAAAACTTTTTTTCAACAAAATATTTAAACTCTTTTTCAATTAAAAACACAAACATAATATTTAAACAAATTGAAAATACAAAGTCTTATAAATTACTACAGGTGCTCGCGATTTGGCGATTTGGCGGTTCGGTTGCGGCCAAAAAATCTCAAATCCGCCATCCGTCCGCCAAATTGGCGGATTGGAGAAAATCAATCCGCAACCGTCCGCTCATCATCACGCATCCGTCCAAAATGTGGCGGATCGGTTTGGTTCGATCGGTTTTGACGGATCGGTATATCCGCTGCTCACCCCTAATTTTCTTAGCCTATGTATACCCATATCATCACTGTTGTTACCGGTCACCACTTGTTGCTAACAATTTTTTTGAAGAATTATTTTGATGTTGGTGACTTTTTTGAAAAAAAAAAAATTGACGGTGAACTTTCTGACACCGCGATGGAGGTATATTGGAAAATAAAATTCTTCAAAAAAAAAAGACGTTAAAGCTCCATGGGGGTGGATTGTTTACCAAGTATCTCATAAATAAAGCCTAATTATTTACAAGGTGAGGGAGGGATATTTTTAGCATATGTTTTTTTATTATTAGTTTTTAACTTATAATAAGTTACACTAAACAAGTCAAAAAGCTAGCACTACAACAAATTTTCCTAATTTTGCATCTTCTACCTATATTAAAAAGGGTTAAATTCATTTTATCCCTTTATGGTTTGGGGCTAGAAATTTACCTCCTTATCGGTCAAATATAATTAGAAAGTTTCCATATGATTTTAGATTAAAGTTTTATCATTAATTTTTCTATTAAACTATTGAAAAGTTTATTACACACACCATATTTAAGAGTGACTTTCAAGTGAGTTTCGTTTTTTTGAAAAATTAGAATGAAATTAATATAACTAAAAGATAATTTTATCCCATTTTCTCTAAATCTAAAATTTGATCAATATGTTACTTAAAATAAATTAAAATATAATTAAGAATTGATCTAAAATATAAAATATAATTAAAAATTAATTTTAAATAAAATATAAAATAAACAATAGTTTCGAATTGATCTAAAATGTAATTAAATTAAAATTAGATTGACGTGTTAGAAATTATAATAAATAATTAAGAATTTAGGATTAATTGTGATGTAAAATATAATTAAATTAAAATTAGATAAAAAAAAGTTAGTAATTACAATAAATAGTTAAATGTTTAAGATTAATTGTAATCTAAAATATAATGCAATTAAAATTGGAATAAAAATTAAAAAATTGCAATAAATAATTACGAATTTATAATTAATTGTGATTTAATTGAATTAATACTAGACATTATAAATTATATATATGAGATATGAGAGAGAGAGAAAGAAAATAACAAAAGTATAAGATTTGAGAGTATTATAGTCAGTCTACAGATAGTTTAACGGTGTTAACGGTTACATTTTAGTCTATAATCATGTGGGAGGCTTTTTTTTGGCTTTCCAAGGTCAATATTGTAATTTTAAGCGTGCTAATAAGTATCAATCAGTCCTTACAGAAGATTAATTGCCAACCAATTATCAGACAATTGTGTTTTAGTTCTCTTAATCTCAATGAAGAGGACTTTTACCGGTGGCTTGTTTAGGAAAATTTAGTAAATAACAATTAAGTGAAAAATAATTTCAAATTTTCATTAAGTAAAATGAAAAACTTACAATGATCTGACACAGCCTCGTAGAGGTTTACAGCAACAAACTATTTGAAACTACTCCTATGAATGAAGTGCAGTATAAGAACTTGAAGTACAAAAATATAAAGAACTGTAAAAATTGGAAGGGAAACAAAGTAAATAAAACTGGTTTTTTACTTTGAGTCTGGATCTTTCATTCTGGGCCTTCTCTGCTATTTACACTTCTTAATGATAACCGTCGAAGTGAGCTTCCAACCGTCGAAATGTCCTCTCATGATTGCTGAACATGCTCTCTCACAGTCAGTCCCACTATGCCATATTGCAGTTAGGCTTCCTTCCTGATTTTGAATTTGAACTTTGTGAGTAACCGTCAGACCACATCACCTTATATCCCTTGATTGTTCTAGTGCCCCGCAAATCCATTATTATCAATACGGGCTGACACGTGTCTGACTTTGATTGGCAACTTATATTAACTTCCTAAATTGCACCCTTCATGCCACGTGTTGAATTATAATTGATTTTTACAATTTATATAGCCAACATTACCCCCCGCACTAATATACCCATTACTTTGTGATATTAGTGGATCAAAGTACTTTACCCACGTCTTAGGACGTGCATGAGCTTTGCATCTTCTTAGAAATGCAACCGACATCCCTCATTGCAGTGTTTGTACTGCATTAAATTCTCCTCTATGCCTCGAACATTTCCCACTATCTGAGCATTGGAAAAGGCTGATACAGTTTGCATGACCAAACAAACCTTTTCTTACATAGATCAAGCGTACGAAGAGTTGTTAGATAATGATGATTGCCTTCGAAAGAATTTTCATGCATTTATTAGCCACACCTATCTATCTCCATTTATTCAAGTCATGGAAGCTTTTGTAATTCATCGACCTTTAGATCAAGAACTTATTGTTCACAATTCTTTAGTCCAAGACTTTGCAATAATGAATATTGGAAGCTCTTCTTCTGCCACAAAACCTTCTGTGTGGGATGAGGTTGCTGCTTCCTCTTCTTCTTCTAAAGCTTCTGGCTGGAGAGTTTGGCCCACTCTTACTCAACCTCAAATCAGGGAGTGTATCCATCATCGATTTCCTAAATTCGATAACCCTCTTGCAGTCCATCTTTCCAAGCGTAGCTCTGTAGTATACCCGTATATTCCTTTCAACTGTCTACGTAGCCTTGAGCACAACTTGCTTTCAGCATAGTACACTTCTACTCTGCCATCCTGAATGGTGCGAAGGGCTCCACACCCTGATGAAGCCTTAGGAATCAGTCCTGCACTCCTAGCCAAAAGAGCAAAACTTTGCTCCTCTGATTGGCTTGAGTGTGTGAACAAACCTGAATTCCCATCTTCTTTCAGAGAGGCTCCCACTGCTCCTTTGTTGCCCCCCAACTCAAATTAGATTAAGGAATTGAGGCTCACCATCTTCGAAAGTGAACACTTGACTCTTTATCAAGCTCCAGTTTCCCTAACTGCTTACCAACAATATAGGGCTTAGATCCTGCTTGCCACTTTTTCCCATCTGTCCTTCGAAGTCCTGTGAGATGATATTCTTCATAAGAACTTGTTATGGGCTTGTGACATCATTTCTCGTAGCCATCTTTTCAACCCTGTTACCCATGCAAAGCTCCATACTTTTCTAGACCAACTTCCTCTCCTACTCAATTGGCACATCAATGCTTCAATTACCAATGAAGTATTGAATGAAACTGCTGCTGCTCAAATCCAAATTCAGTACGAGACAGAGAATCTCCTCAAAGAATTTGAGAACTTCAAAAACCCAGACTTAGAGTATAGAGAAGATGCCATTATAGGCGAAGTACATGAGGAAGAGAAGATGGATGAGACAAAGAAGGCTCTTAAGCACATAGAATTTGAAATGAAAGCCCAACAACTCTTTTTCTAATTAAGGGCTTATCGATTAGATAAACCAAATTTGGATAGGATAGAAGATAGATTAATAAAAGAGTATATGTTTATTAGTTTCATGACCTTGTAACTTTGTCCATTCCTTATTTTTACGAAATTGAGAATATAGCCAAATAAGTCTTCCCAATGTATATATTTTATATCAATAAAGCTAGACTTTTCTTTCTTTATTCGGCATAGTCTGGTTTTATATTCCAATTGCATACTTGTAACCATTCTATTTGCCCAAAACAAACAAAATCAGAGCTTTGAATTTACCAATTTTGTCATTCGAAACCTGATTTAAACATTTCCAATGGAATACTGGAAACCTAATTTGAATTCCTCCAACATATGGAGTATAATTGACAATCCTTGCCTTAGGTCTTTTCATTACAATCATATGGTTAACACCATTAACAGTTTTGAATTAACTATCTTTGCTTCAAAAAACAGTCTACGTGTTTTGAAGTATGGAAACTTCCCTTAGGGATTGCACTGTTTCATTCTTAAAGAGTGAGTCCCTTTGTGTTCTTTCACTGCTTAACCAAATATTGGTTTTTTGCAACTTCGAAGTCTAGAACAAACAAATTCTAGCTGCAGAGTATTTCAAATTTTACTTCGAAGGATTTTACTTCCAACAAGAAACCTAAAAGCAAGTCTTTAATCCCCTTGAAGCAAACAAACACTTGAGCATTCTTGTACTCTTAGGTATGAAATGTGCTTCGAAATCAACTTCCTGCTTTCGAAGCCCTAACTAGATGTTTGTCATCTGGCTTTGGAGTCAAAGCTTGGCTTCGAAGCCAAATATTTGATTTCGAAGACAATATAAGTGTTTGAGATACGTTTCCCTCCCAAACGGTCACTCTTGAGAGAAACTTTTCGTATCCGTACCTTCAGTACTTCTTATGAATTCTACCCATTAAAACTGATTGGGCATCTTTCGGACAAAAAGGTTTAAAAACCTTTCCTTTCGTGCATTTAATTTACTTGCTCGCCCAACACACAAACCGTTCATTTTTATTAATCTCTCCTCTTCTTTACCCTTCGTCCTCTGAAAAATTCTGTCAATGGCTTCTTCCTCCTTGAAGATATTAGTCGTGGAGCGCGTGAGTGCATCCGTAGCCTTAAAAAGGATCATTGCTGAAGAGTGTGAGAAGTACAAAGCTGGCGAGAAAAGTGCTATTGATGGGCGTATTTTCATTCCCCGTCGCCATGAGCAACCAGAATATGTGCTTGGGCCTATTTTTAAAAAGGCCCCTACTCAGCTTCCAGCTTTGTACCCCGTTTGGAGGACCACTGCTTCCTTTATGAAAGCAGTCTTGATTGGGGAAGCTGGAGAGTGAATCGACCCCATCGCTGTTGACCCACATTAAGACCAGAATAGAAAGAATGGTATGATCAGGTCATCCCTGCTAAGACACTAGATCTGTAGGAACTTTGCCTCTTCGACGCCCTCCAACTATCCAGGTTCACTATTTCAAAAGACCTATTTTTAATACCTGCTGCTCTTTGTTTTTGGAATTCTACTTTTAATTTCTTCCAATTTAGATGTGGTATGATGGCCCCTACTGCCCTTGGCATCTGTTATCTGTTAGGGTTATCCCTTATTGGTACTCCCTTTGGTCCAGACTACTCTAACCTCAACATCTATTTTTCCCTTCCTCCTCTGATCCCTTATTGGTACTCCCTTTGGTCCAGACTACTCTGACCTCAACATCTATTTTTCTTTTCCCCCTCTGAACTCGTCCTATAGTGACTTTGTGAAGGCTGAGAACAAAAAGGAAGGCCCTGTGACTGATAGGGAATTCTTTTCTTTTTTATTGTATTGGCTCTACAAATTCCTCTTTTGTACTTTTTCTTAGAGGATTATGCCCGAGTTTGCCCCTCTTTCCAAAGCCTTTGTTTTGCATAAAAAGATGGCCTTAGCTCTTTATGTTTTGGGCCATGTCTACAGAGCTTGTTCCCTCTTTTGTGAAAAACCCATGGATGCCATCAAGGAGGCCCATTTTGGATATTCCAATTCTGGCTTTTTGCATACTTCATTGATTTGCGTTCTAAGTGTTTAAAGTTTTTAATACCAAACCCTACCACTTATGGCATGAAGTTAGCTAATGTCTCTCTTTATCCTTCTAACTTTGCCTTCTACTTTTCTTTTTTTCACCAACTCCCAACTTCCCCTTCTTCTCACACCTTTTTCTGTCCTTTCGAAGCCAATATTGGCCCAACCTGGTTGAGGACCTTTTTGAGCGATAGGTCCTGCTCTAGGCCTCAGCACAAAAATATGTGGGCTTCTATTTTGATCCTGAGAGAGCTATTCATTGGCACTATGAACTCTAGAGCTTATAAGCGTATCTCTGAGCCTTATTGCCTGCCCAATTTGCTAGGCAATTTGGACTCTCTCAAGGGATCCCTAACCCTCTCTGCAGTCAGTTCAACTCAAACCTTGTAAGCAGAGAACCTTCATTCCCTAAAGCAATACACTGAAAACGTACCAGAATTGGCGGATGGCCAATATGGAGGTGCACTTGGCCATTTCTCCTCAAGATTTATTAGTGGTACTAGATGTGCCTCAAGCCAAGTCCAAGGGGACTAGAGTTGTTACTTCCTCCACTGCTCATGCTACTCTGGTGTGACAACCCTCACCTCTGATTAGTGTTAAACTGTGACTGAGCATGATAAGTAACTGATAAGAACAAAATTTTGAACTGATTGTATGAGTGTATTGTTTCGAATGCATTTCTATCTGTTTCATTTCTGAATGAATCTGTTCATGTTTTAACTTTGAACTGCGAATTGAAGGTCTTATCGGCGACCGAACCAGAAAGTGATTAGTGTTACATGCTAGTTAGAATTTACGTGATTTTATGGTAAGTTTAATGAAAATTTGGTTTGGAATGATTAAATTAGATTAAATAAAGTTAAATTACATTAGTTTGGATTTACTACCATTTTGCCATTTAGTGGTTTATGTTAGGCCACTACTTCTCTCACCCTTGCATATGTTTGAGGCATCATTTGCTCATCTTTTTTAGACCAAACCGTGAGAGAGGGAGAGTAGGAGAGAAAACTTGAGTTCATCAAAATTGGCTTGGAGAGTTAGGAGAATTGAAATGAATTTGCATAATTGAGCTTCCATACTTGAATTCAAGACCTAAGGTAGGGAGTTCATCCTCTTATTCATGTGTTTAAATTGTTTCTTGCATGATTCATGGAAATTTGGTGACTAGAGTCAAGAATTGAGTTAAAGAGTTGATTTGAGTAGCTAATCCATTCATGCATGCACATACTCTAGCATTTTGAGGTTGTTTTCATAAGAATTTCCACATGCATGTCTACATTTGGGTTGTAGTCCATGAATTCATCATGTTTTGGAGTTCAAACTTGCATTTGGTTATGTGTTGGAACATTGGAATCCATTAGAACACTTGCATGTGATGTTTTTGCATTGTTCTTCAAGTTTCCTTTGAATTTGTGTTCAATTGACTTACCTATGGGCTTTGATTTTACAAATTGATCTTTGAAACATGTTGTATTATGGGTTTTCAAGTGTTTTCCAGAAAATTAGCCCAAAAGAATCAAATTTAAAGCTTTAAAGGTCGAGTTTCATGCTTGAGGATCAATTTGGAAATTCCAAATTTTGGACCCACGCTCGAGTGTAGGACCTTACGCTCGAGCGTACACTCTGAGTACATGCATTTTCGCTCGAGCATAGGAAGTCACGCTCGAGCGTGAAATGCATATGCCCAGAAGTTTATATGTTTTACAGTCAGCTCGAGCGAGAGAATTCACGCTCAAGTGAGGATCTGAGTCTCACGCTCGAGCGGAGGTCGAGCGTCCGTCGAGCGTGAAAATCGTGCATCCAGTACTTTTTCATGAGTTTACGGTCCGCTCGAGCGAGGGAAGTCACGCTCGAGTGGAGCTCCTTTGTCTGCATGTCCGCTCGAGCGTAGAAAGCCACGCTCAAGCGTGGACCCCTATTTCAGCAAATTTTAAAAAGTGTTTTAAAGTGCATTTTTGCGTCCTCATTTCATCCTAGGCATTCCTAGGCCTAGTTTAAGGCATCTTAATGAGTATAATGTTATAGAACCACACCAGTATAGTTAGGGGCTGAGTTATTAATCCCGAGTGTGTGTTCGTTCTGCAATTGTAGGGTTGGCATTTGAGGACGCTCATTATCCTATCTGTAGCCCAGTACTCTGTGAGTAACAATGTTGTAAAGATATGTTCAATTATGATTATTTTTTGAATGATTAACTGTACTGCTTACTGAAATGCTATTGTTCAATGAATGAATGTTTGTGCTATTTGTAAACTGTACTCGTGGCATCCATAGCAACCTACTGTTACTGTTACTGCTACTATTACAGAGATCTCTGTCAGTTCCCATGTTGGAGCTACTACTGTTTACCGTTATGATGACCATCAACTGACTGTTCGGTCTGTTAAGACCTACTGTACTGTTTTGCTATTAGATGTACCACATATGACTGCTTTGGTTTCTAAATGACTGATATGACTGTTTAATTACTGAAAGGACATTCATTCTTAACCTCTTTACACAGCTGTTATTCACGGGGCTTTAGCTCACTGTTTATATATATATATGTAGGTGTCCAGGCACCAGACCGGAGCTAGGAGCGTTGGGTTAGCTCTTGTTTTGTCAAGTCAACCTTTGTGCCTCACTTTGAGGTTCCATGTCTGTTCAAGCTAGGGCTGCTCTGGGGTATCTCAGTTCCACCATTTTATCTCCATTTTGTAACAAATGTTGTAGACTTAACTGTACAGTTATAGTTAGGGATTTGATCCCTGACATGGATGTTTGTGTATATGTTGCATATATATATATATATATATATATGTTTTGGTTGTCAATGTGGCATGTTTATAAAAAAAAATTTTGCATTCAGACTGTCACAGCACATTGGACATCTTTTATTTACTGTTTTGGCTTCCGCCAGCCCCTTTACTCTGTATTACCGGCATTACTGTTAAGCAGGCCTTTGGTAATCACGGATTACTAGCCGGTTACGGTGCTAAACCCATAGGGGCGGGTTTGGGTCGTGACACCCAGCTCTTACCCCTACTACCACAAAGTCTGTTCCTGCTGCCTTACATCTTCCTAGAGTCACTAGAGCTGCTTTGAAGAAAGGTACGCACTGTTGCTTCCTTTCTTTTCTTCTCCTTCATGATGCTTTTGCTTTTTACTTATAATTCCTTCTTTGGTGTAGGTGCCTCACAAGAAGACTCTCATAAAAGAGTTCAAGCTTTAAATCTCCTCAAGAACAAACAGCAACAACAAAGGAAAAGAAAACTCTTGCTTAATCCTGAAGATGAGGTACTTGAGGCTTACGTGGAAGAAGAGGAAACAGAGAAAGAGCAGTAGACACCATTAAAAAGAAAGAAGAAAACGATAGTCTCTCTTTTTTATTTTATTGGGGACTCTACTCATAAAGCAGCTGCCAAAGCAGTAGAAGAGGAACACTCCAAAGAAATCATTGTATTTCAGAGGTCTGAGAAAAGGAGATAGCAACAAGTACTGAGGGATGAAGCTGTTGCTGCTAATGCACTCCAAAGAGAGGCTGTAATGAGGCAACAAACTGCTGAACATTATACCCTTCGTAGTTCTCCAACCATTGCTCCCACTTCTGAAACTGGTAATTTCCTTTTGTGTCTCTAGTTTCCTTTCTCAAGTTTTCAATACTGAAACTTAACATTGCTTCATATTTCTCATTCTGCAGCAATAGTTACTTTACCTCCTCCTTCGATGAGGGTTTCTTCAGTCTTATCTGAAGTTAAAAGACCATTAGAAACACCCTCGAAAAGGAGGAAGAAAATCGACACTAAAGTGCATTTTAAGTGTAGAACCCATTCAGGCAATACTCCCACTTCCCGGTTCTACACTTTTCACACATTTTTTGAGGCAAAGCATTCATATATCTTTATCCTTTGGCTTAACTCCGTATCTTCCTCATCTAACCTTTAACTCAGCCTAATTTACTTTCTCTACAATCGTTGTTGCTCCTTCCCCTCTTGAGGAGATCCCAATTAGTACTTCATCTCCAGTGATAGCTGATTCTCCGAGATAAGATACTGGTAACTCACCAATTATTTGTCCACTATCACTATCCAGCTCCAGCCCTTCTTCTCTTGGCTTACTGGTGGCCAGGACTATGGAAACTACTAGGGACACTTCATTCTCCTCTCCTATCCCTATGCAACCATCTCTTCCTTCTACTAAAGCCCTTTCTGCACCACCAATGTCAATGGAAGAGATCGACATTTTCGAAGCTAGACTGGCTAGCCTTTTTGACATGCCTTCTACTATTCCAGCAGCCAATAATGAAACTAAGCCATTGTTTCTGGCTAATTCTCTTTTGGAAATATTTAAGAGCTTTTCAACCATTAGTAGGGCTTCCGCACCTTCACTAGACTTGAGCATCTATTTGGAGTTGCTGACATTGTTCTCGAGGATTCCATTCGAAGCCTTGCAAAGACCTATTATCAAGAATGGTTTCCTCCAGTACTGCAAGGTCATTGAGCAATCTAACATGGCTATTTCGAGTCACTTGTCTCAGGCAGCAGTTACCATAGACTTTTATGTCAACACCTGCCATGTTGCCAAAGCTGCAGAGGAGAAATTATAAAGAGACCAAGAATTGGTTTCCCATATACATGCTAAGGTGTCTGAATTGACAGAACAACTTTCCACTGTCTCTTAATTTCGAGCCCAATTTTTGGAGAAGAAAGCTCAATTAGAGGAAAAGTTATCAGTAGTTAACTTGGCTTTGGATCGAACTGCTATAAAGCTGCAAATCACCAACCAAGAGCTGGCCGATCGAAGGCAGGAGATGACTACAGCCATTCAATTGTTCCATCCCTTAAGAGTAGATAATCAATTTTAAGGGAACAACTAAAACATTGTACTGACTTTTGGGCCAATCTATGGCTGTATGTACTTAATTCCTTATGAAATGAAATCTTTATTTACTATTTGAGTATTTTCATGCTTCTCTATTTCAGCATTTTCTATACTCCTTGTGTTTCCCATACAGTTGGATAATAAGATTTCAAGTACCTGCCATTAATTTTCTTAGGATGTACATACCCATTCAAATTCCACAAATGGTATGCTCCCCTAGGCAAGATTCTATGAACTTGATATGGTCCTTCCCAACTAGGTGACCATTTGCCAAACTTATGGCTTTTAATTCCTATTGGGAGTATTGCCTTCCATACCAAATCACCTTCATCGAGGCTAATGTGCTTGATTTTCTTATTATAATTTTTGGTTGCATTCTTCTTTTGAAAGAGAATGTTATTTATTGCCAAAATTCTAGCTTCATCCACATTTTCCAATTCCAATAACATGCTTTGATGGTACAACTCAGGAGCTAACTGGTCCTGGCATCTCACCCTCAAGGATTTAATGTTAATCTCTACAGGTAACACTGCATCATGCCCATATACTAAGGCATAAGGAGTAACTCCTGTACTTGACCTTGGAGAATTCCTATAAGCCCACAATACATCCCACAACAAGTTATGCCAATCCCTTGGATTGTCTTCCACAACTC
Organism: Camellia sinensis; assembly: GCF_055761805.1. Taxonomy (NCBI): domain Eukaryota; kingdom Viridiplantae; phylum Streptophyta; class Magnoliopsida; order Ericales; family Theaceae; genus Camellia; species Camellia sinensis. Next base: position 62,067,630 of record NC_138970.1, read on the forward strand.
TCTGTATTCCTTTTTTCAAAGACTTATTGGATGATTCTGCCTGACCATTTGCTTGTGCACAATAAGGGGTAAAATTAACAAGGCTAATTCCAAACTCTGCCGTGAAAGACTTTACCATCTTTCCATCAAATACAGTCTCATTATCCACAGTTATGGTCTGTGGGATGCCAAACCTGTGAATTAGATCTTTAATAAATCTAATAACTTTAGTTTGGTCTACAGCCTTATATGGTTTAGCTTCGACCCATTTAGTGAAGTAGTCTGTGGCCACTAAGATGAAACAATGGTGCTTCGAAGAGGGTGGATGTATTTTCCCTGTTATATCCATAGCCCAACCTCTAAATGGCCAAGGCTTCACAATTGCATATAAATCAGTTATTGGTATATGTTTTATCATACCATTCTTTTGGCATGCCTGGTAACCTCTAGCATATTCTATACAATCTTTAAGGATGGTGGGCCAATAGTAGGAATGCCTTCGCAGCAGCCATCTCATTTTCACACCAGGCTGATGAGCACCACAGATGCCTTCATGAACTTCAGTCATGGTTGTCAAAGCCTCATTTGGCCTTAGACATTCTAATAATAACCCATCTGCTCCCCTTTTATAAAGAGCATTACCATATACTATGTATTGCATAGATTGTAATTTGATAGTTCTGCTGGCTTTCGAAGATGGGCCAGTTAGGTACTGCATTATTGGATGGCTCCAATCTTGATCTTGTAAGTCATTATGATTAACTTCTAACACCACATTCCTTTTAGTTAAAAGTGGCATTAATTTTTGATATATTGCTTGACTTATATTCATTTGAGTGTCATCCATTCTCCTGAAATTCGAAACTTTATGAGTTATATCATTGGCTTTGTTATTCATGAATCTTGGGATATAAGTCACATTTGCTATCTGAAAGTGAGAAAGCAAATGTAATGCAACAACATAATATGGCAACATGCTTGCACTTTCACATCTGAAAATTCCTTTCACTTGGTTGACCACCAATTGAGAATCTCCAAATATATCAACTGCATAAGCTTGTAATCTAATAAGCATTTCCAGTCCCATTATTAAAGCTTCATATTCAGCTTGATTATTAGAACAAGTAATTTCATCAACTCTAAAACCATGTGTGGTTTCTATCCCCTGTAATGACTTAATCACCACACCAATTCTAATTAGACCATTGGCTTTTGATCCATCAAATCACATTTGCCATAGCTCAATATTAACCAATCCAAGATCCATTATCTTTTGGCTTTCTGTCTGACATAGATGATCTGCCAAGAAATTAGCTAAAATTTGTCCTTTTACTGCCTTTTGGTGGACATATTCTAGATGAAATTCTGATAAGACTGGTATCTATTTGCCAATTCTTCCTTTCAACATAGATCTAGATGACATATACTTAACCAAATCTGTGGTTGCAATTACCAAGACAACTGTAGACAAAAGATAGTATCTTAATTTCATTGCAACAAAATACAATGCAAGGCACAGCTTTTCTACAACTGAATATTTACATTCACAAGAATTTAAAAACCTACTAAGGTAATAAACTGCTTGCTCCTTGCCTTCTTCATTGTCATGGGCTAAGAAAACTCCCAATGAATCTTCTGCTGCAGTAATGTACAACTTCAAAGGCATATCACTCTTTGGTGGCATCAGCATTGGAGGCTTGGCCAAGTAGGCTTTAATTCCTTCGAAAACAGTTTGATGCTCTGCTATCCACACAAACTCCTCCTCATCTTTCACCTTTAATAAAGAAAAAAATACTTTAGTTTTCCCTGCAGTGTTAGAAATAAATCATCGAAGAAAATTAACCTGACTAGGGAACTTTTGTACTTCTTTCCTACTCGATGGAGGTTTGGCCTCAATGATTGCTTTGGCTATATTCTGATCAATCTGTATTCCCTTCTTATGTACTACATGGCCCAAGAAGTTTCCAGCAGATACACCAAAACCACATTTGAGAGGATTAAGCTTCAACTTGAACTTTCTCATTCTTTCGAAAGCTACTTCTAAGTGAACCAAATGTTCCTCCATGGACTAGGATTTTATCACAATGTCATCAATGTAACACTCTAAATACCCTCCAATGAGATCAGGAAAGATAGTGTTCATTGCCCTTTGATATGTAGCCCCAGCATTTTTTAGGCCAAATGGCATTTTAACCCATTCGAAAGTGCCAATGTTCCTAGGGCATCTGGATGCTGTCTTGTGGACATCCTCCTCTGCAATGCAGATTTGGTTGTAACCATAATGCCCATCCATCATAGATAAAATCTTGTGCCCTGCTGAACTATCCACCAATAAGTCTACTATGGGTATGAGGTACTCATCTTTTGGAGTTGCTAAATTCAGATTTCTAAAATCGATACATATCCTCATTTTACCATTCTTTTTAACCACAGGCACAATATTGGACAGCCATTCAATATATCTGGCTGTTCTAATAAAGCCTGCCTTAAGGAGCCTAAGAATTTCCTCCTTGACCTTCTGAATCACTTCAGGACTCATCCTTTTTGGCTTCTGCTTGTATGGCTTGAAATTAGGCTTCATCCAATCCTGGCAGTTCATTATAAGACCATGCAAAACAATCTTTGTATCTCTTTAAGACCATCAATAACTGGTCCCTGTCAAGAGCACTTAACCAAGCACTGATGTAAGTGGGTTGCTATGCAGAACCTTCCCCTAAATTAACTTCTTCCAAGGGGTCTTGTATTTGAGAACTCACTAATGCTTCTCTTTTGATTTCTTCTGCCCTCAAAGCAATTTCTTTGCTTTATTCTTCTCCCACTTTCTCTAATTTAACATCTTTGCCTTCTTCCTCATAGACAAAGTCTGTCCATAAGGCTTCTTCTTCTTGTATTTCCTGGACTTTTGTTTCAATGTCCAATGCACAGTACTTATCAAAGGTTAAAGGCCTGACTTGTTGTTGTTCCTGCTTACAGCCAACTACCATGGCTTATTTCTCTTGTTCTTGAACTTTTTGGACTATTGATTTTAAGTCCAATGCTGAAAACTTGACTAAAGCCAAGGGTTTGGGTTATTAGGTTTCATCTTCTTGCCTAGAACCAGGCATCATTATCATCTTTGATGACGAATTCTTCATCAGCAGTCTCCTATACCAAGTGTTTTAGGTGTGCTATTTCCTCATCAGCCGTCACTTCAGCTGAACTATTAGGTTTTCTCAATATACTGAGTGGCGTCACTCATTCAGTATACAACTTGGCTTCTGCAAAGTCAGCACAAGCGACAAAGGGTTGAAGGTCTGCATTGATCTCATCTATCTCTCCGTTGTACAAGGCCATCATTATCTTCTGATGTAGAGAGGAAGGCACACATTTGTTAGTGTAAATCCAATCCCTGCCAAATAAAGCATTATACTTAGCATTACTATCAATAACAAAGAATGCCGTCATGCAATCTCTGTTTCCCATACTCAGGTTGATGGGCAAAATACCCTAAGCCATCTGTTTATCCCCAACAATGGTTGTGCTGGTTGGGATTAATCTGGGGTTCCTTTTCCCCAGTTTCTTCAAAGAGGATTTCAGAAGCAGGTTCACTACTGCCCTATTATCCACCAATACCCTATTCATCTGTATCCCATCGAAAAAAGCCTTGACATACAAGGGCTTAACATGCTGTGTCATGGATGTTGTAGGATACTCAAAAGGATATGAGAGATTAATACTAACTTCTTCCTCACTCTCGTCCTCAGTTTCCATCGGTGTGGCCACTTCAAATTCATCTTGAACCATACTAACCTGTGAATCTTCACTAGAAACTAGAATAGGGTCAATCTCCTAACCTTCTTGGTTTCCATCTTCAGCCTGGAACTCCTGAGGTAGTATATGCACCATATTCACTGATACTGGAGGAAATGAGCCAAACTAAACTACTGGCTGCACTTGTTTCTTTTCCAGGCTAACTTGTTCAGTCATTTCAGAAGCATCTTCCATGCTATATTCTGGCACTTCAGTACTAGTGACTTCTTTCAACTGGTCTGTTCCTGTTGGTTTTTCGACCCAAAATTTCTGTTTAGCCATGAAAGCTTTGAACATCTCCTCCTCAACCATTTCTTTTCTTTGGTCTAGGTCAACTTCTTATTCTATCTCACTGTCACTTTTTATCAAAGCCTTTTCAAGACCTGCTAAGCTGAATTTTTCCTTGGCTTTTAGCTCAGAGTGATCTTTAGCCAACTGCTTTTTGCTAAAACTTTTTCTGTTCTGAGGAGTCGATTTTGGACTATGATTCAATTTTAGACTTTCTCTTTCCTCGATCTGACCTTTTGGCTGGGCCAATGAAGAACTCTTCCCACTTTCCTTCAGATCCTTTTGGTACTGAATGTACCTTCACTGGATCTTCCTCTTTTGGGACCTGAAAATTACTAGAACCATATTTAGTTCCTTTATTTTTAGGCGCTTCAGTAACACCCAATTATTTGGAGTCACCAAAGGAGGTTTAACTATTCTACCCTGGTCTCCAACAACACTTCTCTGGGTAGGCATTTCCTTATGCTTGTTCTGCATGACAAACCAATCTAAAACCCCATGTACCCATGAACTCATTAGCTTAGTTGCTGAACTAGCTCTTTCTGCCTTTGAAGCCAACTTCGAAGCTGCCTGTCAAGGCCACTACTTAGCCCTGATCCCCTGTCTTGAGCCTAATTCAGGCCTTTTGTCAGGGTGGCTACCTTCAATCTTGTTTGAGGCTAGTCTAGGAGGCCAATCTCTGGCTCTGATTCCATAACTTGAGCCCACTTCAGGCCTCTTCTCAAGATGATTACCCTTCATCCTGTAGTAGTTGGGTGGTCTGAACTCATGTAAAGGTCTCTTACCCTTGGAATGCACTGTAGTGGCTGTTGGTCCAGCCAAGAATGGCTGTTGTCTGGGACTAGTTGGGTATGGCCTCGTGTTGTAGGTACTGGTTGGTTTAGGACTTCTCTGCACATCCTTGTAATACTATTTCCCATCAATTAGGAGCCCTTTCAACCATTTGTAACTTAACCTGCATCTGGGACACATCTTTGCATGATAGCTGCGTCTAGGGAGTCATCATCCAGTGCCTTCTCACTAGAGTCCTCCATTTGGTCTGCAAAGCTCTGCCCATTCGCTGGTGAACTTCTGGTACTTTCTTGACAGTAGTCTGGCTGGCAACATGCATCTGCACATTAACCTCCTCAAATTCCTTCAAAGATAAGTTCTAGAAGTCTGGCACAATAACATTGGCTGTAACTTCTCCAATCTCTGGGAATGGATTAGTGTCAATCCCCATAGCTTTCTCTACTTTAGCTGGGAATTTTAAACTCCCCTTTGAAATCTATTCTTGGATCCTGTCCCAAAAAAAAAAAATACAGTTTTTAGTTGAGTGAGACCAAGAATTGTGTCATTTACAACACATTTTCCCTTTAAGTTCTTCTGGAGAAGGAATTTTAACTCCTTTTGGTTACTTTAGAAAATTCGCTACAAGCAAATGATCAAAAATGTCATTTGCCTTTGTTAAATCGAAAGAGGAGTATCCCACAACATCCAAGACAATAAAGAAGGCAAGGAGCAAGCAGTTTATTACCTTTGTAGGTTTTTAAATTCTTGTGAATGTAAATATTCAGCTGTAGAAAAGCTGTGCCTTGCATTGTATTTTGCTGTAATGAAATTAAGATACTATATTTTGCCTACAATTGTCTTGGTAATTACAACCACAGATTTGATTAAGTATGTGTTATCTAGACCTATATTGAGAAGAAGAATTGGCAAATAGATACTAGCCTTATCAGAATTTCATCTAGGATATGTCCACCAAAAGGCAGTAAAAGGACAAGTTTTAGCTATTTTTTGGCAGATCAACCATGTCAGACAGAAAGCCAAGAGATAATGGATCTTGGATTGGTTAATATTGAGCCATGGCAAATGTGGTTTGATGGATCAAAAGCCAATAGTCTAATTGGAATTGGTGTAGTAATTAAGCCACCACAGGGGGTAAAAACCACACATGGTTTCAGAGTTGATGAAATTACTTGTTCTAATAATCAAGCTGAATATGAAGCTTTAATAACGGGACTGGAAATGCTTATTAGATTACAATCTCATGCAGTTGATATATTTCGAGATTCTCAATTGGTGGTCAACCAAGTAAAAGGAATTTTCAAATGTCAAAGTGCAAGCATGTTGCCATATTATGTTGTTGCATTACATTTGCTTTCTCACTTTCAGATAGCAAATGTGACTTATATCCCAAGATTCATGAATAACAAAGCCAATGATGTAGCTCAGAAAGCTTCAAATTTCAGAAGAATGGATGACACGCAAATGAACATAAGTCAAGCAACATATCAAAAATTAATACCACTTTTAACTAAAACAAATGTGCTGTTAGAAACCAATCATAATGACTTACAAGATCAAAATTGAAGGCATCTAATAATGCAGTACCTAACTGGCCCATCTTCGAAAGCCAGCAGAAAGATCAAATTACAATCTATGCAATACATAGTATATGGTAATGCTCTTTACAAAAAGGGAGCATATGGGTTATTATTAGAATGTCTAGGGCCAAAGGAGGCATTGACAGCCATGACTGAAGTTCATGAAGGCATCTGTGGTGCTCATCAACCTGGTGTGAAGATGAGATGGCTACTTCGAAGGCATTCATACTATTGGCCCACCATCCTTAAAGATTGTATAGAATATGCTAGAGGTTGCCAGGCATGCCAAAAGAATGGCATGATAAGACATATACCAATAACTGATTTATATGCAGTTGTGAAGCCTTGACCATTTAGAGGTTGGGCTATGGATATGATAGGGAAAATACATCCACCCTTTTCGAAACAACATTGTTTCATCTTAGTGGCCACAAACTATTTCACTATGTGGGTCGAAGCTAAACTATATAAGGCTGTAGACCAAACTGAAGTTATTGGACTTATTAAAGATCTGGTTTACAAGTTTGGCATCTCACAGACCATAACTATGGATAATGGGACTGTATTTGATGGAAATATGGTAAAGTCTTTCGCGGCAGAGTTTGGAATTAGCCTTATTAATTTTACCCCTTATTGTGCACAAGCAAATGGTCAGGCAGAATCATCCAATAAGTCTTTGAAAAAAGGAATACAGAGAGTTGTGGAAGACAATCCAAGGGATTGGCATAACTTGTTGTGGGATGTATTGTGGGCTTATAAGAATTCTCCAAGGTCAAGTACAGGAGTTACTCCTTATGCCTTAGTATATGGGCATGATGCAGTGTTACCTATAGAGATTAACATTAAGTCCTTGAGGATAAGATGCCAGGACCAGTTAGCTCCTGAGCAGTACCATCAGAGCATGTTCTTGGAATTGGAAAATGTAGATAAAGCTAGAATTTTGGCATTAAATAGCATTCTCTTTCAAAAGAAGAAAGCAGCCAAAAATTATAATAAGAAAGTCAAGCACATTAGTTTTGATGAATGTGATTTGGTATGGAAGACAATACTCTCAATAGGAATTAAAAGGCATAAGTTTGGCAAATGGACACCTAACTGGAAAGGACCATATCAAGTTCATAGAATCTTACCTGGGGGAGCATACCATTTGAGGAATTTGAATGGGTATGTACATCCTAAGAAAATTAATGGCAGGTACTTGAAATCTTATTATCCAACTGTATGGGAAACACAAGGAGTGTGGAAAATGCTGAAATAGAGAAGCATGAAAATACTCAAATAGTAAATAAAGATTTCATTTCATAAGGAATTAAGTATATACAGTCATAGATTGGCCCAAAAGTCAATACAATGTTTTAGTTGTTCCCTTAAAATTGATTCTCTACTCTTAAGGGATGGGAACAACTGAATGGTTGTAGTCATCTCCTACCTTCGATCGGCCAGCCCTTGGTTGGTGATTTGCAGCTTTGTAGCAGTTCGATCCAAAGCCAGGTTAACTACTGATAACTTTTCCTCTAATTGAGCTTTCTTCTCCAAAAGTTAGGCTCGAAATTGAGAGACAGAGGAATGTTGTTCTTTCAATTTAGACACCTCAACATGTACATGGGAAACAAATTCCTGGTCTCTTTGTAATTTCTCCTCTGCAGCTTTGGCAACATGGCAGATGCTGACATAAAAGTCTATGGTAGCTGCTGCTTGAGACAAGTGACTCGAAATAGCCATGGTAGATTGCTCAATGACCTTACAGCACTAGAGGAAACCATTCTTGATAATAGGTCTTTGCAAGACTTCGAATGGGATCCTCGAGAACAATGTCAGCAACTCCAAATAGATGCTCAAGTCTAGTGAAGGTATGGAAGCCCTACTAATGGTTGAAGAGCTCTCAATAATTTCCAAAAGAAAATCAGCCAGAAACAATGGCTCAGTTTCATTACTGGCTATTGAAATGGTAAAAGGCATGTCAAAAAGGCTAGCTAGTCTAGCTTCGAAAATTTCTATCTTTTCCATTGACATTGGTGGTGCAGAAAGGGCTTTAGTAGAAAGAAGAGATGGCTGCATAGGAATATGAGAGGAGCATGAAGTGCCCCTAGCAGTTTCCATAGTCTTGGCCACCAGTAAGTTAAGAGAAGAAGGGTTGGAGCTGGGTAGTGATAGTGGACAAAGAATTGGTGAGCTACCAGTATCTTCTCTTGGAGAATCAGCTATCACTAGAGATGAAGTAATAATTGGGATCTCCTCAGGAGGGAAAGGAGTAGCAACGATTGTAGGGAAAGTAAATTGGGCTGAGTTGAAGATTAGATGAGGAAGATATGGAGTTAAGCCAAAGGATAAAGATATAGGAATGCTTTGCCTCAAAAAAGGTGTGAAAAGTGTAGAACCGGGAAGTAGGAGTATTGCCTGAATGGGCTCTACACTTAAAAGGCACTTTAGTGTTAATTTTCTTCCTCCTTTTCGAGGGTGTTTCTAATGGTCTTTCAACTTTAGATAAGACTAAAGAAACCGTCATCGAAAGAGGAGGTAGAGTAACTGTTGCTGCAGAATAAGAAATATGAAGCAATGTTAAGTTTCAATATTGAAAACTTGAGAAAGGAAACTAGAGACACAAAAGAAAATTACCAGTTTCAGAAGTGGTAGCAATGGTTGGAAAACTACGAAGGGTATAATGTTCAGCAGTTTGTTGCCTCCTTGCAGCTTTTCTTTGGAGTGTATCAGCAGCAACTTCATCCCTCAGTACTTGTTCCTGTCTCCTTTTCTCAGACCTCTAAAATACAATGATTTCTTTGGAGTGCTCATCTTCTACTGCTTTGGCAGCTGCTTCATGAGTAGAGTCCCCAATAAAATCAAAAAGAGAGACCGTGTTTTCTTCTTTCTTTTTAATGGTGTCTCCTGCTCTTTCTCTGTTTCTTCTTCTTCCACGTGAGCCTCAAGTACCTCATTTTCAGGATCAAGAAAGAGTTTTCTTTTCCTTTGTTATTGCTGCTTGTTCTTGAGGAGATTTAAAGCTTGAACTCTTTGAGGAGAGTCTCCCTGTAAGGCACCTACACCAAAGAAGGAATTATAAGTAAAAAGCAAATACATCATGAAGGAAAAGAAAAGAAAGGAAGCAACAGTTCGTACGTTTCTTTGAAGCAGCTCTAGTGACTCTAGGAGAGGTGAGGTAGTAGGAACAAACTTTGTGGTAGTAGGGATAAGAGTTGGGGTAGCATGAACAGTGGAAAAAGTAACAACTCCAATCCCCTTGGACTTGGCTTAAGGCACATCTAGTACCACTAATAGATCTTAAGGAGAAATGGCCAAGTGCACCTCCATATTGGCCATCCACCAAATCCGGTACCTTTTCAGTGTATTGCTTTGGGGAATAAAGGTTCTCTGCTTGCAAGGTTTGAGTTGAACTGACTGCAGAGAGGGATAGGGATCCCTTGAGAGAGTTCAAATTGCCTAGCAAATCGGGCAGGGCAATAAGGCTCAGAGATACGCTTATAAGATCTAAAGTTCATAGTGCCAATGAATAGCTCCCTCGGGATCAAAATAGAAGCCCAAATATTTTTGTGCTGAGGCCTGGAGCAGGACCTATCGCTCAAAAAGGTCCTCAACCAGGCTGGGCCAATATTGGCTTCGAAGAGATAGAAAAAGGTGTGAGAAGAAGGAGAAATTGGGAGTTGGTGAAAAAAAGAAAAGTAGAAGGCAAAGTTGGAAGGATAAAGAGAGACATTGGCTAACTTCATGCCATAAGTAGTAGGGTTTGGTATTAAAACTTTAAACACTTAGAACGCAAATCAATGAAGTATGCAAAAAGCCAGAGTTGGAATATCCAAAATAGGCCTCCTTGATTGGCATCCATGGATTTTTCACAAAAGAGCGAACAAGCTTTGTAGACATGGCCCAAAACATAAGGAGCTAAGGCCACCTTTTTATGCAAAACAAAGGCTTTGGCAAGAGGGGCAAACTCAGGCATAATCCTCTGAAAAGAAGTACAAAAGAGGAATTTCCAAAGCCAATACAATAAAAAAGAAAAGAATTCCCTATCAGTCACAGGGCCTTCCTTTTTTTTCTTAGCCTTCACAAAGTCACTATAGGATGAGTTCAGAGGCGGAAGAGAAAAAGGGATGTTGAGGTCAGGGTAGTCTGGACCAAATGGAGTACCAATAGGGATAACCCTAACAGATGACAAATGCCAAGGACAGTAGGGGCCATCATACCACATCTAAATTGGAAGAAATTGAAAGCAGAATTCTAAAAACAAAGAGCAGCAGGTATTAAAAATAGGTCCTCTGAAATAGTGAACCTGGATAGTTGGAGGGCGTCGAAGAGGCATAGTTCCTAGAGATCTAGTGTCTTAGTAGGGACGACCCGATCATACCATTCTTCCCATTCTGGTCTTAATGTGGGCCAACAGCAATGGGGTCGGTTCACTCTCCAGCTTCCCCAATCAAGACCGCCTTCATAAAGGAGAATGAAAATACGCCCATCAATAGCACTTTTCTCGCCAGCTTTGTACTTCTCACACTCTTAAGGCTACGGATGGACTCACGTGCTCCATGACTAGTATTTTCAAGGAAGAAGAAGCCATTGACAGAAGTTTTCAGAGGACAAAGGGTAAAGAAGAGGAGAGATCAATAGAAATAAACGGTTTGTGTGTTGGGCGAGCAAGTAAATTAAAAGCATGAAAGGAAAGGTTTTTAAACCTTTCTGTCCAAAAGATGCCCAATCAGTTTAAATGGGTAGAATTCATAAGAAGTACTGAAGGTACGAATACGAAAATTTTCTCTCAAGAGTGACCGTTTGGGAGGGAAACGTATCTCAAACACTCATTTTGGCTTCGAAATCAAATATTTGGCTGCGAAGCCAAGCTTTGGCTCCAAAGCCAGATGACAAACATCTAGCTAGGGCTTCGAAAGCAGGAACTTGACTTCGAAGCACATTTCATACCTAAGAGTACAAAAATGCTCAGGTGTTTGTTTGCTTCAAGGGGATTAAAGACTTGCTTTTAGGTTTCTTGTTGAAAGTAAAATCCTTCAAAGTAAAATTCGAAATACTCTGCAGCTAGAATTTGTTTGTTTTAGACTTCGAAATTGCAAAAAACCAATATTTGGTTAAGCAGTGAAAGAACACAAAGGGACTCACTCTTTAAGAATAAAACAGTGCAATCCCTAAGGGAAGTTTCCATACTTTGAAACACGCAGACTGTTTTTTTAAAGCAAAGATAGTTAATTCAAAGATGTTGATGGTGTTAACCATATGATTGGAATGAGAAGACCTAAGGCAAGGATTGTCAATTATACTTCATATGTTGGAGGATTTCAAATTAGGTTTCCAGTATTCCATTAGAAATGTTTAAATCAGGTTTCTAATGACAAAATTAGTAAATTCGAAGCTCTGATTTTGTTTGCTTTGGGCGAATAGAATGGTTACAAGTATGCAATTGGAATATAAAACCAGACCATGCCAAATAAAGAAAGAAAAGCCTAGCTTTATTGATATAAAATATATACATTGGGAAGACTTATTTTGCTACATTCTCAATTTCGTAAAAATAAGGAGTGGACAAAGTTACAAGGTCATGAAACTTAGTCCAACAAAAATCAATATACACATACTCTTTTATTAATCTATCTTCTATCCTATCCAAATTTGGTTTATCTAATTGATGAGCTCTTAATTGGAAGAAGAGTTGTTGGGTTTTCATTTCAAATTCTTTGTACTTAAGAGCCTTCTCTATCTCATCTATCTTTTCTTCCTCATGTGCTTCACCCATAATGGCATCTTCTCCATACTCTAAGTCTGGATTTTTGAAGTTCTGAAATTCTTCGAGGAGATTCTCTGCCTCGTACTGAATTTGGATTCGAGCAACAACAGTTTCATTTAATACTTCATTGGTAATTAAAGCATTGATGTGCCAATTGAGTAGGAGGGGAAGTTGGTCTAGAAAAGTATGGAGCTTTGCGTGGGCAACAGGGTTGAGAAGATGGCTATGAGAAATGATGTCACAAGCCCATAACAAGTTCTTATGAGGAATATCATCTCGCAGGACTTCGAAGGACAAATGGGAAAAAGCGGCAAGTAGGGTCTAAGCCCTATATTGCTGGTAAGCAGTTGGGGTAACTGGAGCTTGATAAGAAGTGAAATGTTGACTCTTGAAAATGGTGAGCCTCAATTCCTCAATCCAATTTGGGTTGGGGGGCAGCAAAAGAGCAATGGAAGCCTCTCTGAAAGAAAATGGGAATTTAGGTTTGTTCACACACTCAACCCAATCAGAGAAGCAAAATTTTACTCTTTTGGCTAGGAGTGCAAGACTGATTCTTGAGGCTTCATCAGGGTGTGGAGCCCTTCGTACCATTCGGGATGGCAGAGTAAAAGTGTATCATGCTGAAAGCAAGTTATACTCAAGGCTGCATAAACAGTTGAAAGGAATATACGGGTACACTACAGAGCTACGCTTTGAATGATGGACTATAAGAAGGTCATCGAATTTAGGAAATCGATGATGGATGCGCTCCCTCGTTTGAGGTTGAGTATAAGTAGGCCAAACTCCCCAGCCATAAGCTTTCGAAGAGGAAGAGGAAGCAGCAGCCTTATCCCATGTAAAAGGTTTTGTGACAGAAGAAGAGCTTCCAATATCCATTATTGCAAAGTCTTGGACTAAAGAATTGTGAACAATAGGTTCTTGATCCAAAGGTCGATGAATTGCAAAAGCTTCCATGACTTGAATAAATAGAGATGGATAGGTGTGGCTAATAAATGTATGAAAATTCTTTCGAGGGCGAACATCATTATCTAACAACTCTTCGTATGCTTAATCTATGTAAGAAAAGGTTTGTTTGGCCGTGCGAACTATATCAGCCTTTTCAAATGCTTAGATAGTGGGAAATGTTCGAGGCATAGAAGAGAATTTAATGCAGTACAAACACTGTAATGAGGGACGTTGATTGCATTTCTAAGAAGATGCAAAGCCCATGCACGTCCTAGGACGTGGGTAAAATGCTTTGATCCACTAATATCACCAAGTAATGGGTATATTAGTGCGGCGGGTAATGTTGGTTGTATAAATTGTAAAAACCAATCACAATTCAACACGTGGCATGAAGGGGATAATTTAGGAAGTTAATACAAGTTGCCAATCAAAGTCAGACACGTGTCAGCCCGTATTGATAATAATGGATCTGCGTGGCACAGGAACAATCAAGGGATATAAGGTGATGTGGCCTGACGGTTACTCACAAAGTTCAAATTTAAAATCATGAGGGAAGCCTAATTGCAATGTGGGGTAGTGGGACTGACTGTGAGAGAGCATGTTCAGCAATCATGGGAGGACATTTCGACAGTTGGAAGCCTATTTCAACAGTTATCATTGAGAAGTATAAATAGCAGAAAAGGCCCCAGAATGAAAGATCCAGACTCAGAACAAAAAACCAGTTTTATTTACTTTGTTTCCCTTCTAGTTTTTACAATTCTTTACATTTCTGTACTTCAAATTCCTGTACCGCACTTCATTCATAGGAGTAGTTTCAAATAGCTTGTTGTTGTAGACCTCTACGAGGCTGGGTCAGATCATTGTAAGTTTTTCATTTTACTTAATGAAATTCTGAAATTATTCTTCACTTAATTGTTATTTACTTAATTCTCCTAAATAAGCCACCAGTAAAAGTCCTCTTCATTGAGGCTGAGAGAACTAAAACACAATCGTCTGATAATTAGTTGGCAATTAATCTTCTGTAAGGACTGATTGATCCTTTTTGGCACGCTTAAAATTACAATATTAACCTTGGAAAGTCAAAAAAGCCAACAGATACATATCACTATTTTTATAAGATAACAGGGTAAAGTATTATCAAGCCATATCATATAGAGGTAAAATTAATTTTTCCCTATTAAAAATAAGGGTAAAATTCATTGACCTCCCTTCAGATTTGGAAAAAATATAAAGTCTAACAATTTTGATATAATTAAACTTTTTTTTAGTAAAGTTAAAAAGACCAATATTAATGTAGATGGTATGAAAACACAAAGATAAATAAAATAAAATATATGTTTCAGTGTAAAAAAGACAACATTATTTTTTCATCTATAGGATTAATGAATTTTTGATAAAAAGTGAGTTAAATTTTATATGAATTAAAATATTTAAAAGAGTTCAATGTAATATGTCAAACTTATGGAGTTTATTGTATTTTCTTTGGGAATCTTTGAGGGGTTTGTGTGAGGCTCACTACAAATCGAGTCTTATTTTATTCACACACTTAAAAAATTGTGAATAATACACATATTTTGATTTGTAAAGAATAGTGGGACCTATAATTTTGAGTGGAGTCATTATACTTTTTGAATATGTAGTCCAATCACATTTTGTGTATTGTTTACACACTATGGATACTGTTTTGATTATTCTAATCAATAATTTTACAAGGCCTTCCGTATATATCATTAATAAAAATAAAAAAAAATTAATTTGACAATTGTAGCATTCTCATTTTATTGTATTTATTTTTGAAAAAATGAACGATAAGTTTGTTTTTGAAAATGAACTATCTATTTTTTAGAAACAAAAATAACAAAATAAAAATGTTATGATTATCAAATCAATCTAAAACGATTCAACTTATTTAAAACGGCACTCATAATAGACCTTACATGTCCCTCAAATGCTCCCAAATTCAATTTAAATATGAAAGAAACCCCCACCTAATTTTTGAAGGTCGCGTTAACATGTGTTTCAAGGATATTAAAACACTTTTATAGAAATGTATGCACAGTAGTTAAGAAAATTCTCTAATTGTTCTGTTTTTTAAATTTTTAAATTTTTTTAAATAAAAAGCCAATTTTATAGAAATAAATATTAAAAAACATTTTGTCTCTAACGAGAAAATCATATGAAAATTGGCCTCAAGTTGTTGGGATGGCTTGACACCGTTTATATTTGGGGTGTTGCTTGGTACCTCGAAATTTTTGTGACTCAAATAAATTTATTAATATATTAAAAATAATTATTAAATTTATTTATTTATTTATTTATTTATTTATTTATGAAGATACTAAACCTAGTTGTTCTTGATAATATATGATTTCTTAAGATATTTTATCAACTTTTTTTCTTATAAATTTTATATCTTTAGCAGCATCAGTGTTTAGTAGATTTTGTAAAAAAATTACAACGTTGGTGACAATTTGCGATTAATATTAGTATTTGATTACGATCTAGTAACAGATCTTGGATATAGAAATAGTGATATAAACTCATAAAAAGGAAAAACTTATTTAAAATTTTAAGATGTTTTAATTTGAGACCTATTATGCTTTCAAAATAAAAACAGTTCCTAAAGATTTAGACCATTACTTGAACATAGTTGGCATAGGGTTCTGGCGTTGGCAAGCTTCCAGTTTACAGGGGTGGCTAACTTCTGCCTTTTCTTTCTCATATTAGGCTCAGCACAGATCTGTTTCATTCTCTACTCATACCGTAACTTCAGAAACTGCTTCTTTTGTTATGCATGAGACCTAAGATCAACAACTTGACATATAGTAGTAACACACTCTTTTCTGAAAATGAAAAACATTTTTATTTATTGAACAAAAATTTACAAGGAAAGGAGTGTCTGTAGACTGTTGAATTGCTAGAGTCGTGTTTGCTCTAAGAAGGCTTGAGAATTAGACTTCTTTCGTAGTTTCAAGTATATTCTAAGTAATTTGTCCCCCTTTTGTTCTCTCTCAAGTTCCTTATATAGACACCTTGTGGATTTCAAAGTCTAGACTTCAACCTAATCTATAAATATAAAATATTTTACATATTATATTTTATTGTTACTAGAAGACAAACAAGCAGGTGGTGTGGCCACATGCTAATTTATTTATGAACAAGAGACACCAGTGAGGTAGTCACATGGAAGTGTAATCTTCAGCCCATGGTTTTGCCAAATTGCCCATGGTTTTGTCAATCCATTGTATTGTTCAGATTCCATACCCTCTCATCTCCCATAATATCACTAAGATCATAGTTTTCATCATATTCTTCAAACATCTCATCCCATCCTTCTAGATCTTGTTCCATCAGATATTTTTTCAAAAATTTACATCTTCTTTCAGATAAATACGTCCCTGAATCTATATGTTCCAAATAATTATATGCTAATTCACGAGACAATCCTGGAACAATTATTTTTTCTACCAAGGATGGTGTTATTACAAACGTAGTCCTTCTATAATGAACTAATTTAAACTCAACTCTTGCTAATTCTGTAGTTTCGTGAAATATTATGAAAAATCCTTTTGCCTTTGTTTCTGTTAGATCTACTATAAAAGGTTCGTTCCAATCATTGAACCAATCGTATTTGTAGGGGATCGTGTCTTTCTTGTCTTTGACTTTTATCAGATAATGAGCATTTAGACATTCATCCTTTATCTCCGTTTGGGTAGTTGTAAATATGATGGGTGCTATGCTTGGATATTCTTTATGGACTTCATAAATTCTCCTGAACATGAATTGTTAGAATTTGGTGAGCAACGAGAACATAGTATTATGTGGGTGAGGTGGAATGTCAAATGTATTGATTATTCCCAATTTCCACATTTGAACCAAAGGATCTTTTGGGCTAATGACCTTGTCTGGATCGAATGAAACTCTTAACATTCTATAAGTTGTACAAGGTTATCCGTCTATTGAAATAGCATCACTGAGTTCCCAGATAGGTAACACATTCTTCTTACTATCTTAGAAATAACTTAATAAATGTACATCTTTTTCTTTTATCTTGGATGTCATAGGGGAGTTGAAAAGACAAATATAATACTTCTAATCGTAAAAATGTTTTGGCTATTGTAACTCGACTTTTTGTGCCCCCTTTCGGAAGACGAATAGTCCTACAGTATCAGACTCCCGTAGTTTTGAATCTGATCTCACAAGTGCAATGTGAAATAGATAAATTCCAAATAGTCCAAATCCAGAAAATCTTTTAGAAAATCGATTTTGAATCAAATTGCAAAAAATGAACTGTTTTGCCAGATACAAAGTCGCCTCTTAAATATTTTTGGAAAATTTAGGAAACCCATGACTCATGTTAAAGGCCACGTGTCCGTCATCACCAAGATTGTCTCAGCTCGGGAACTTAGGTACAAGAGGGGAAGGTCATGAATCGAGCACTCCCGTTCGTTCGATCAAAGATTGGCCTCTACTAATCATAATACGAATTTTATTTACATTATATGCTCTTGTTTCGATTTTTAGACTAGCATTACTATGTGATGCGCACACACACAAGTATAGACTAATCTACAAGAATTGAAACATTTAGTTCATGTTTGTTTGCAAAATTGTTTCGAATATGTACCACTTGAAAAAATGATCGCATCTAAACATTATTTAAATTATTCCAATTCAAGCAATTAGTCTTCAGTCACAGGCATTTAAGTCGTTTATCAGATAAGCACTTAGTCTCATGGTAAACATGCTAAACATGACAACATCAACATGCAATGCAATATGCTACAACACAAAAATGCTCACTTAGTGCAACATGTATGCTCTAACTAGTGCAACATGACTAATGCAACACATGCGATATGCAATTACTAGGCTTGGCTACAAATGTGGTATATGAATCAATTTGATAGCATGCAATCTAAGAACGTATTCAAAGAAATATTTAAACGATAATTCAAGTTAGAGTGATGAGCCGAGCCCAATGCATGCAACATAAGTGGATGCAAACATGGATTATGCTAAACAAAACATGATGCTCTAATCTAACCATCGTAAGTAGTTAAATAAAATGGAGAAAGACGTGGGGTTGGAAGACATACACATTATTACAAGATTTGCGCCCTCACACAGGAGAGTCAGAATGAACAAACTAGCTAACTAATTAAAGCTAAGCTAATTAATCAACTATTACAAACCCAACTGAATAATTTAGCTAAACTACTTAACTAGTTATTATAAACTGAATAAAATAATTAACTACTCTAATTAATTAAATAATTACAATACAAAATGAATTAGCTATTACAAAGCTACTACTTCAAGCACAACCTTAATATTAACATCATTTCATGGATCCCGAGGATCAAGGGAGGGTTCATGCATGAATGTGTTTCTACTCGAAGAAAGCCACTGTTTTGCTACCAGATACCTCTGTTGCACAATAGAACGCTTACACTGTTTTTCCACCTCAAGATCAATTTTGTTCTGCTTCAAAAGTACACTACTGGATTTTGCACAGGTGGCTGACAGGCTAGAAGTGATGGCCTGCCGTCCACAAAAAGTGGCATGCCGGCCACTGTTGCCTGGTTCTTCCTGTTGCAACAGAGAGCAAATAGAGCAAGCACAAGGTATGTTCAAGGGTTTTTTGCACAACTTACCCCTCCCTATCTTCAAACAGCTCAAAGGAGTGGCAAAATTTGATTTACAAACCATCAATTGATGCAATTTCATTGCATAATGGCCTATGAACCAAAGGATGCAAGTTCAATAAATGCAACAAATAAGACTCTCAAACCCCCTCTCTATCATGGATGATCAAGGGAAATAGTTGATAATGTCTCTTGAACCGTTTACATCACTAACAGGTATAAAACGACTCAAGACTCAATGGTTCAATTAACGTCTGATTGAACCCAAATCAAGTTATTATCTTGCATCATTTTTAGTCCCCAATTTTATTACTTCATTTTAATTACATTTTCATTCTTTAGGAGAAAAGTATCAAACCAAGAGTTGGCTTAAGGCATGAGAGAGATGTCATGCCGTTGATAATGAACCTCTAAAAGGGATTAAACCATTAAGCATGACAACCTCAATCTCAGGCTTAAAAGAACAATAGGTTTAAAACAACTCTCAAAGCAAAGCAAAAAAAGGAAAAATGGAGGTTATAGAGGTGATTAAAGGTAATCACAAGTAAGAAAAGTATGAAATAAATGTTATCAACTCAAATAGGATGGTGGCTAAGGCCTAAACCACCAAACCTATAAGGACAATTGCACTACAAGCATGCAATACAAAGCTCAAATGCAATGAACACTTAAAAACATTCCTAAAATAGTGCTAAATAAGTCCTAAAATATGTTGAAATTAAGACAAAAATAGCTAGAACAATAAGCTAAAATATAAAACATGCTAGGCTAGTAAGCAAGACACAAGGAGGGGAGGCTAACCCCTCCAATTTTGGACCTCAAAACAACATTTTAGCCACTAAAATAACTCTAAAAATCAGTGTTTAAAAGATCAAAAAACAGATAGTGTAACGGTGGGAAACACAAGGGTAAAGGCCTTGAAAGCAAGGTGTAAAAAAGGATGAACCACCCATCAACCCTTATTAGCCTTAAACCACAAGTTTCAGCCCAAAAATACATAATTTACATAGCCTAAAATAGTAGAAAAACAGTAAAAAAAAGAGAGTAATTAAAGCAAGTAGAGAAACAAAGCTTTGTACCTCTTGAAGAGGAGATCACTTTCAAACAACAAAACCACACTTGCATACCCTCAAGAGCTCAAGATAGGCTCAAAGGTACCTCAGCTCAAAGACGGAGAGGTTTGGTTAAGAGTGTATAGGCAAAGGTGTAAGAAATTGCAAGAGAGAGAGTGAGAGAATTGTAAAGAGAGAGAAAATATTTTTCTTCAAAATTTTTCTAACCCCCAAAGCAAGAGAAAAGGTCCTCTATATATAGAAAACATCACTGTCTCTTAGAAATATCAATACATACACGTGTAAAAAAGTGCAAGCATTTGTGCAAATAGCTGACACAGTTGGCAGAAAATATCTACAAAACACACACATGGCCGGCAGGCCACATCAATGGACGGTAGCCAATTGAAATGGCCAGCAGGCCACAAGAGGTTGTAGGCTTGAAAAACTCTGGTTTTGGTCTAAAAATAAGGCAACAGGTATGTAGGGTTTGAAGGCTCAAAGTTGTGGCATTCCGCTGAAGATTTTCGAGCACTTGACAAACATATACACTTATCATTAGGTGTGCAAGCGATGGTGCCCAAGTCGTAAGGGCCATCAAAAATGGGATGTCTACAGCTACTAAATGGGTTGTCTTAATGAGCTCGTTCATAGAACGGCTCTTCTCTACTGCCTATATTTTTCTGATAATTTCAGCACTATCTTGTGTCACCAAGTCCAACACTTCTTAAGTCTCTGCCAGGAGTGTTTCCTTCTTTGGCGATGTAAGTCTTGTGGATGTGGATGTCATCTGCAAGTTCTCGGATTAGAGTATCTACTAAATTATTTTTATTACCATTAATATGTTTTATATCAAAGGTAAATTGTTTTAACTAGAGTTGCTATCGTAAAAACCTCCATTGTGCTTGCATGTTAGATAAATTCTTATTTACGAAATCTAGTAGGCCTTTACAATCAGTTCTCATTAAAAACGGTTTTAGTGCCAAAAATATTAAAACTTTTCTATTCCTTTTATTATGGCTAATAATTCTCTTTCTATGGTGGGATAATTACATTCAGTTTGATTAAAACTTCCACTATAATACTGTACGAGCGTGAAATAATCTTCTCGTATAATCATGTTGACCAAGTTTGCTCTCCTCCAAACGTCGTCGTTTTGCTACCCGAAAACACACGTGAGATAGCCGCGCGGGTGTGTGTCAGAAACCCTTAAATGCTTAAGTTAGCAAGTAGACAATAGATAATAAGCTCTATGTATTTGTGAGTAAGAATTGTAATACCTGCCTATAGGTTCTGTCATAAGTTTTTATAAATTCTGCCAGACACAATCCTAGTAGGACTCTAACTCTCCTTAGTAGAGTCCTCCTAGGAGTCGCATGCCCAAGGATAATACTTATCCTTAGAACACCCTTATCACTACAAGCCTAGTGAGACGGCAGGGTCTCTACTCAGCTAGTTATGCTCCACCAAGTTACCATGTTTCGGTTCACTGCTGATCGCATCGCATTAATCCTCCATACGAGCTGTGCCGAGCTACGGATAGCTCGGCCTCCTTCATTTGTCCGGTAGTTCATTAGCAAGGTCTGACCCTCTAGTCGGCCTATCAACCATTCTGCTCAAGACCGAGCTGCTAATATAGCGATCTCGATTTTTCCCGTCATTTGTTATGTCCCGGACTCAAGTTCCGTAGTTGTTTGTTGTTATCTATATCTTGTTTCCATCTTTTAATTCCTTGTATTTGAGTTTTGGGATGTGTTGGGTAAGTTTGAAACAGGTTGGTTGTGTGTTGAAACAAATGGTTACTGCCCAGGTTTTGGCTTCTTCGCTCGTGTGAAAACCCATATTTAAATTATTCTTAAAAATAAATTAATTAATTAATTAATTAATGTTATTCAGAATCTACCTAAAATATATAATAGTGTAAAAAAAAATTAGTTTTAAATTAACCCAATTCAATCACTAACAAAGACCTTATTAAGAATAAAAATGTTGTGGATGTTCAATAATTATTGTTATAATTTATTAGTTTAAAAATAATATAAAAAAAAGGAAGAATCAGATTCTCGGCAGGTATGTACCACCTGCAAGCTTGCATGTAAGCTTGGAAAATTCCATCCCATCATCATTCTTGGGTTAGGGAGAATTGTAATGGATATCATAATGAGAAAGAGAAAAAGAGAGAGGGAGTGAGAGGGGAAAAGGCTCAACAGGATTTCTATAGATATACATCCATGCCTTTGATGGGTGAGGAGAGTCTAACAAAAAAAAAAAATTAGTAGAAGGAAAAGAAGAGGGGAAGGTTAAGGAAGCAAAAATTTTCTACCATTTCGCCACCCATTTGAATCCTACTATAAGGTAAGAAAACCATCTCAACCCTCTCATTTCTTTTTATTAGTGAAGTTTTCAGATTATGTCCTTATGATTAAAATGACTACTCACAAATAGAAATTTTATATATATATGTGTAGGAATTTTGTGATGTGTATATCAAGTGTTTGAAGATGTTGATAGTCTTAAAATCATCTTATTATTGTAAAGAAATAAGCTTGCATGTGTAGTTTATACATTTAAAGAGAATATTGAAAATAATTAATCTGTTTTGAATCTGTTAGAATGTTGCCCGAATTTTTAGACAATTTTATACTCAAATTTTGAGATAATTTCTTCTACAAAGTTGTTGATAATGATGTCTAGTTCATCCACGAATTTTGGCAATAATTTTTTAACTTTCTACGAATTTATACAAAATTTTAACTAAATCTAAAACTGTGTTGAAAATAATCTGTTTTGAATCTGCCAGAATGTTGCCCGAATTTTTAGACAATTTTATACTCAAAATCTCGAGATGGTTTCTTTTACAAAGTTGTTGATAATGATGTCTAGTTCATCCAAGAATTTAGGCAACAATTATTGAGCTTTCTACGAATTTGTACAAATTTTTAACTAAGTCTGAAACTGTCAGACAGATTTTACTATGTATTTGAAAATTTATTTAAAATTCTATAGTAAGCCAAATCTGATAATTTCTAACTAAAATATGAAATTTGAGAAGTCTAGTTTCATGATAAATTTTTAGATTATGAATTTGATCTATAAAATTAAGCATGGAATTAATGTAAGGAAATGTGACAAACCTGTGTCATAAAGATTGCTAGAAATTTTACAGGATTATTTACATCTTATTTTTCTGAAATTCTTTCTGAAAAGTGGCCTAAACATCCCTATTGAGTATTCTGTTCAATTGCACGAATTTTAGAATTGTGTAAATAATTTATTTATAATTTTTAATATCTAAGTTATTATGTTCATACCATGGCTTAAATTAATTGTCTATTAAATTTTGTACATTTAATTATTATTGTGTGACATGTATAATGTTTCACGTTAGGAGTTTTTTTTTTGTTGTTGGTATAACATTATTGGTGATTGAGAATTGAATAATTTGTGTTTAATATATAAATTAACCGAAATGATTGATGGTATATAATAAGTTACTGATAAAGGGTTAATACCAGGTATTCAGGGCGAGCCCTGGTTTTTAATAAGTTTTAAGTAAATTGCGTCGCGAAACCCTAAGATGGCACGGGACTTATTTGAACCCTTATCGGTATTTGGTTTTGGAATAAGGGTGGATGTGCGGGTGGCATGCAGGGAAGTTACGTACCCCTGCCAGACCGTTTCCTTAGGGCAGACCACGGATGTCACGGCTTGGGTATATAACTCCGGGCGTAGGCATCTTTGGTAGTTCTTGAATATTTGACCAATGGGGGGTTTCCAAATTAACCGTGGCCATGACTTAGTGGTTGGTAAGTTAAACCTCTTTGACGAGATTTCAAAGGTCACCTAAGTTATTAAAATTAATTAAATTATTTTATTGATTGTAATTTATGTTTACAATTATATTATTATCTCGTGTTTATAATCTCGTTATTTTCTCTCAAAAAGAATGGTAGGTTGGTTATGTTTTCTTACTGTGTTGCAAAACTCATGGCATATATTTTGTTGCCCTGGCGTTTCACACCAGATTATGTCGAGGAATGGACTGAGGCTGAAATTGGAGCTGCTGCTAATATCGAACCTTGGCTAACTTAGAGTCAAGATTTTATCAAAATAAAATCCTGTTATTTCTTGTATTAGTATTTAATTATGTTGTGGCGTTGTGTGTGAACTTGTAGTTTTATTTTGTTGTTGGACTTTGACTATGTAAGAATTTAAAAGTTCCTAATTAGTAGCTAAAATTTTATCTAGCAAGTTATTGTTATTTAAATCTTATGACGTTTCAAAAAAAATTTGGGGCGTCACAACTCGAGCGAGGTCTTTTGCGCTCGAGCGAGCCTTGGGTATTTGCTTCTTCGCTCGAGCGAAGTTTCTAGCGCTCGAGCGAGGATTGAGGGTCTTCAGGTTTTTTTTCAGACGCAGCTTCCGCTCGAGCGAGCTTTCTTGCGCTCGAGCGAGGTCTGTGTTATTTGTTCATTCACTCAAGCGTGCATCTGCGTCTCTATTAGACCTGAAGGTTGGTATTCTCCGCTCAAGCGAGAACTCTTGTGCTCGAGCGTGCTTCTGCGTTGCAGACCTAAAGCTTTGAATTGTGCGCTCGAGTGAGGCTTCTTGCGCTCGAGCGAGGTGTTTGTTGTGTCTGGTCGCTCGAGCGACAAATTCTTCGCTCGAGCGAGCCTCGCATATATCAGTTCACAGTAGCGTGATTTTTATCACTTTTTCATCTCTTCTTTCACTCCAAACCCTAAATCCGGCTGTCTCCCTCTCTACTCTCTCTCTCTCTCTCTCTCTCTCTACAAATACACCTTGTTTTTGGGTCTCTCTACCCTAGTCCCTTTGTAAAAAAGGTAGAGCTTGGCGTGGGCTATCCTT
This sequence comes from Camellia sinensis, assembly GCF_055761805.1. NCBI lineage: Eukaryota > Viridiplantae > Streptophyta > Magnoliopsida > Ericales > Theaceae > Camellia > Camellia sinensis. The sequence continues at coordinate 62,092,315 of NC_138970.1, forward strand.
TGGTCCGAAAAAGAGTGGATTTGGAGCATCTTGAGTTTCTCCCTTCTTCTCCCTTGAGCTCCTAAATTTGAGGTATGGATAATCTACTCCTTATTATGAGTTTTGACATAAATGTTGGTTATTTTGTATAGATGGTGGTGTTTGAGAGTTTTGGGCAAAGTTAGGGTTTGATTTGAAATTATAAAAAGGGGTTTTCCAATTTTGGGTTCATTGTGTATGAAAGGTCTTGACTTTGGGGCCCTCTTATATATAATTGATGAAATTTGGCCTTGGGTGCAATTTTTTAGAAAAGGGAAAAATGACCTAAATGAGATTAATTGAATTACATGTTTAAATAATGAAGTAAGATGTGGAAATATGAAATTGGTTTGAAAATTATGAAATTGGAGGAAACTGTAATTAAATGGTGTAGATGGATTGATAAATCACTCACCTCTGGAGAATGTAATAATTTATCTGTTTGATAGATTTATTTACCTGTTTAGAGATAACTATTTTGGGCTATCGGTGGAGGATAGCCATAATTGTTGTAGAACTGCATTATGATTAGGTAAATTAAAACTAATTAACTGGATTATGTCATTGAATATGACGGTTGAATTAACACATTGAATATGTGCTTTAATTGGTCATTGTATATGATAATGTGTTTAAATACATTGCATATGTATCATTGTTTGGGAGATGATAGGGGATGTACTCCATTGTTTGGAAGGAGATAGGGGATGGACTCCATTGATAATTAAGTTGGCCGGAGTGTCCAGGATGAAAGTCTCGAAATCTTAAATACGTTTGAATGACGTTGATGATTGAAATGTTGATAATATGAGTTGTAATCTCATTTTGAATTGTCTGGATAAATAGTGAACCATGTCTATGAATTGATTTGGATAAATAAATGGAAGTGGATTGAAATATGGATGTAATTGTTGTTGGGCTATGGTAAGGGTGTAAGTTGGTTTACAAGTGTTAACCATTTGTCGAATGCTAATGTTTTAGTTATTTCTCATATTTGGTTTAGCATATCTCTACTAGGCTTTGGCTCACCCTACTTGGGACACCATTTTCAGGTACATGTGACGTGCCGCCTCCAAGGTCTTAGCTTGAGAGGTTTAGGAGTTAAAGGCTCTGTTTTGTTATTTTTGTTTCGGTGATTACATGTAAATTCAAGCCGAAGGCTTTATATGTAAAGAGTTAGCACTCTCTTTTGATTGTAACCAAGTTATCACTTGGAACGATATAAGCCCGTAAGGCATTTTGTTGTTTAATACCTTTGTAAAGAATACTCTGATATATGTAATATGTAACATTTCCATTATGTCTTATGAGATTTATGAATGGATGATTCTGTATTATTTTGAGAGCGTCACAGCTAATCACTGACTGCCAGTCACTTCGTCGAGCTACATCTAGCTCGGCCTTCACCACTCATTCAGTACATTACTCCGGTTTGTTTACTGGTTGTACACGGATAGCTAGGGCCAAACCAATTAACCATCCTAGCAACCGTCAGCCTGGGACCGTGCTATTTGGGTATATAGCTCGGCCTAATGTGCGGCCCAACCTCGGAAGACGACCTTACCAAGCTCGGCCCAATTTGCACACAAATTACCCTCTCAATTGGCTAATAATTCTCTTTCCATGGCGGGATAATTACATTTAGTTTGATTAAAACTTCCACTATAATACCTACATAGTTAATTATTTTCTTTTATTTTTAACACTCCATTCCAGTGATTGTTACTTGCATCAGTTTCTAGTACTAGCTCATCATTTTCATTAGGAAAAGTTAAGGTAGGTAAATCTTTATATTTTCCTTTTAAGAATTCTACTAAAGTGGAGTCAGCTGAATTCCAAATCCAACTCTCATCATTTTTTAATTTCTCTTGTAAAGGTTTTCTTATTTTGACTAAGTCTTTTATAAAATCTGAGGCATAAGTTAAACATCTTAAAAATCTTTCTAATTATTTTCTATTCGTGATTTTATCAGGAATTTATTAATTTTATTGAGAACATAACTTTGCATTTTTATTGATCATGTCTTGATTTCAAATCCTAAAAATTCTATTTCCTTTTGTGCATACACACATTTTGTTTCACCTAACACTATTTCATGTTTTTCACATTTTTCTGTTATTATTTTGATATCTATTATATGTTGTTCTATGGATCTAGAAAAAATTAAAATATCATCTATATATACAAGACAAATATTATTCAATTCTTTAAAGATGTTATCCATTCTTCTTTGAAATATTTAGGTGTATTTTTTAACCCAAATGGTAATACAAGCCATTCATAATGTCCTTATGGTGCACTAAAGGCTATTAGTGGGATACTGTCTTTATCCATTTTTATTTACCAATATCCACTTTTACAGTCTATTTTGGAGAATCAGGAGGCACCTTATATTCTATTAAAAATGACTTGCTTATTTGGAATAAAATAATTATCTCATTTAATTTGTTATTTATTACTATTCTAGTTTTTCCTCTTTTAATTTCAGCATGATTTTTAACCATAAATGTTGGACTACTATTTGGACTTACTATCTCTAATTAATCCTTTTTGTTTGGAATCTTCTATCTCTTTTCTGAATTCCTTTATATCATTATATGCATATACCATTTGTTTTACTCTAATTATTTTATTAGGGTCGATTAGGTCTAATTTAGCTATACTTTTATCTTTATGACAAAATTTTAACGAATCTTCACTATATAAATTTGTGTATCTTTATTGTTGATTTTTTTTAATTTCTTCCTGAATACTAATTTCTTTAATACTTAGTGCAGTTTTGAGCCCAGTTAAAGAAATTACCTCCTCACTACGCTTGCTGCCTATGAAGTTGTGATGTGTAACAACTATTTTTAGTTTTAAGACTTCTATTGGTTTATTATTTATAAAGATAACAGAGTATAACATTTGAGTACAAGGACTATATAATCCTTGGTAGTTATTCCCCAATTTTATACTTACATTATCCATTTCATAATTATTTTCTATTGTGTTAGAAGTTTCTATTTTAATATTTTCAGTATGATTGATTTGTAGTATTTTAGGGTTATTGAGACTTGCTATCCATCGATTTCTAACTTGATCTCATTAGGATATATTCGTTTGGGTGTGATTCTATCTATTGGTATTCCATTGGTGTGACAACCACCTCCATAATCAATTAAGCTAATTATGTGGTTAATGTTGATCATGTGATTATGTGCTAATTGTGAATTATGTGCCTTGTGTTATATGCATTGTATTGATTTGTATTGTACTGTTATGGTTAACAAATACGTATAGGTATGAATTGAACCGGTCTGATTTAGAAATTTTAACAAGTTATGATTAAATATTTGGATAGGGAATTAAAGTCTAATCCACATTAGTATAATTAAAGTTAGTCTAATTTAATTAGATTATGTTGAGACTTAAATTAAATAGGTGAAATTAATATAGGTTAATTTAGGTTAATATTAGCAAATTTATTATCATCTTAATTCTACTCATCAATTGAATAAGGAAAAACGATTTAAGAGGGAAAGCAATATGGTGGACCTTCTTGAGCCTTGGGTATACACGTAGAGAGAGGGAGAGAACAATTCTAGAGAGAGAATTCACCAAAGAGGCAAGGAGAGGAAGAAGAAAGTGAAGAGAAGTTTAGGAACCATTGAAAATTAACTTGATTCTTCACAATTCACTCGCTCTAGGTAAGAAATCTTCTCTCTAATCTCATGAATTTGAAGAATTATGCTCACAATTATGGAATTCAAGAAAAATGTAAACTTAATTGTAAGTTTTGCTAATGTAAGTAGGAGTTAATACATGCACGTTTTGCTATGGAAGAAAGGAATGAATTAGCACCATGCATGGCATGATTTCTTAGACTTCATGATCCTACATTGTCTTCTTACAAGAGTTTTCAAAAAGGAAAGGAATTTCATAGGATTTAAAGATTGGAAGCCCAAAAATGACAAGTTTAATAAAGTTACGCTTCAAGGCTTGAAACTCTTACATGGAAATTTGAGTTTAATTCAAAGTTGTGATTGACATTTGATATTGTAAATTCAAGTTTTGGTCATGTGCAAAGTTATTTTCATGGATTTTGGGATTGAATTATATGAAAATGAGGTTGGTTTTGCAAAAGAGGGCATGTCCAAAACAAGTGCAGTTTTCGAACTCAATTTTGCCCAGAACCGCATGTGCGGCCTAGAGCTTTGCACGTGCAGAAGACAGGACAGATTTGAGCTCACATATTGAAATAATTGCACACGCGGTGGTGATTCTGCACGTGCGGCCAGTGCCCCTACACACGCGGTTTTAAGGGCAGTCCCGGTTTTGTTTTCACTCCACTTTTCTACCTTATGGGCCTCCTTTTGCATGGTTTTAAAGTGTTTTTCACGTGCATTTGCATCTCATGAACACGAATGAAATATAGAATGAAAGAACAAACCAAACGAGTGAACATCAAATAGAAACCGAATCGGTATAAGTTCTATACTGAATCGAACTGACTAAATGATATGATTGTAATTGAGTTGTGCTTTAAATTTGCTTGTTTAGGTCGGACACCGCATCGTAAACACGTAGTTCAGGAAGCCCACTGTGAGTAACAATGTTGTAAAGCTATGTTCAATTGTAATTATTTTCTGAGCAATGAACTGTTTTCTGAAATATATTTACTGAATGAATGGTTGTTCTATTTTGTGAACTGTACTCGTGGCATTCATAATAACTGTTACTACTATTGTCATTGTGACTGTTATAAAGATCTCTGTCAGTTCCAATTCTTGGAACTATTGTTTACTGTATTGATAGCCATCAAATGACTATTTGGTCTTTAAGACCTATTGTACTGTTCTGTTATTGGATGTATCACGTATGACTGCTATAATTCCATTATGACTTTGAAATATATAAGATATTGTTTTATGAACTAATTCATTATTGAAACCGACTGTTTAGAATTGTTATAAGGACATCATTTATAAACCCTTTACACATTTGTTATTCACTGGGCTCTAGCTCATTATTTATTATATGTATATACGTGATCAAGCACTAGATCAATCGTAACGGCATCAACCCGAACCCTTGTTTCGTCAAGCCAAACTCTACCTCACCGCGAGGTTCCAAACCACCAGGAGTCAAGGCTTTAGGGTGATTCGAAGTTCACCTATCTATAGTGTGATCTAATGTTACGGAAATGTTAAGACTTTTGTTGTACTATTTTTGAGATTGGGATTTAATTCCCTAACTTGTGTTTTATTTTTGTATATAAGTGTTTTATGATTTTGGACTTAAGTGTTTGTGAATATACATATGTGCGTATATGCAGGTTGTTTTGTTTATATAAGTCCTCACAACTCATTGGACGGAATATTTTACTAATGTTTGGATTCTGCCAGCCCTGTTCATTATCATTATTGTTAAGTAGTCCTTTGGTAATCACAGATTACTGGCCAGTTATGACGCTAAACCTATAGGGGCGGGTTTGGATCATGACAATTGGTAGGTTCAAATTTCTGCTTCTATAATTTTATGTTGCATTTTAGGATCTATGGTATTATCTAACTTATATGTTATTTTTCAAAATATCTTTAATGGATAGGTGGTTTCATGCGTATTGATTCGTACAGTTTTTATGTTTAAAGTTAAAAATCTATTTATGAATCTGTACGGGGAGGAAATAATTCTCCTCGTATAATCCTGTTGACCAAATCCACGCTCCTCCGTACGACGTCGCTTTGTCACCTGAAAACACAAACGTGAGCTAGCCGGCGGGTGTGTGCCGGAAACCTCTCCGATGCCTAAGTCAGAAAACTTGACAAATAGACAAAGCTCTAAGTTCTCAGAAAGATTGTGTTCAATTACCTCCTCCAAGGTGATGCTTGTGAGTTTTTATAAGTTTCCCGTGGCACAATCCTGGTAGGACTTGTATTTCTCCATGCAGAGTCCTCCTAGGATTCATACTCCAAAGGATAATGCTTATCCTTTTACACCCTCCCCCACTGCTTGAACCAAGTGGGATGGTTTCCTCCATGGCCGAACTTCCATGTGATCGAAGTAAGATTGGCTATACCGAGCCACAGAGGGCCGAACTGTCCTTAGCTCGGTCTTCTCCTCTAACTCCTTACTTCGGCTGCCCCTGTTCAACCTTGGTGTGCTTAAATCAAACTTCCAAGTAACAAGTTCTGACCGACCTAACCTTTGTATGTCACGACCGGACTAACTCTGAGACCGGCCTAACTCCGAGTTGCCTCCGGACCGGAGTAGCTTTACTCTTCCTTGGACCGAAGCAACTATCTCTTCTTGAGCCGGAGTAATCTCACTTCCTTGGGCCGAAGTAACTTTGTCTCCTTAAGGCCGGAGTAACCTTGCCCCCTAGGCCGAAGTATCCATTGCGGCCTTTTTACTTAGTCCTTTGCGTTTTGGGCCTCAAAGCCTAACTCGAAGCTCGGCCCAATCTTTCCCAAAAATTACCCTCTCAATTGCCCCTTAATTCCATCTGCGCAACATGATTGGGATTACCAGTCTACTGGCCGAGCTAGAGTTTATTAAGCTTTTTCAGCCGAGCTAAAAACCCTTTAGCCTCTCCAGCCGAGCAAAAAACCCTCACGCTCTTCAACCGAGCTAATTTTACCTCGGGTATCACTATGTCCGGTCAAAACGTCTCTTCAATCATAGCGCCTGTAATGCTTCCCATTCCCATGACACGTGGCAGATTCTGATGGGCTGAGGACGGCTGTCACGCTGTCTTTCGTACTTCGCGAATTTTGAACAGTCCCCGCCACTTTTTGCCGCTCGTCCTTTTCACAAAACATCCTTTCATTTCGAATCATTCACTCACACTTTTCACATTCTTCTCTCTTCGTGCCCCTGCCTTTTCAACCTGCGTTCTTGTTCTTCTCTTGCAGCCACTGTCTTCATTTCTTAGCTTCTCTCTTTCTCGGGTAAGCAAGCGTATCCTTCTTGCTACTTTTTGTTTATTTTACCATCCGTTTCTGTTTTGTATGCTTTTTGCAAACATTTTTCTCCATTTGTCTGCTTTGCTTTTGTACTTTTATGAAGAAACCAGTAGAACTCCATGTATGTATGAATTATTATGCAGAAAAATCAGTCTTAGATCCAGAATCATATAACAACCGAACTAGGATCCTGTTTGCCCCAAATAGGTAGATCTCTGTAGTTAATGACCGAACTAGTACTTAGGCCGAAACAAGATCACAGGGGTTACTAGTGCCTAACTTGTTTTAGCCGAAATAAGATCACCAAGTTTTGAATATAGCAAACTAGGAACCTTGGTTATCAACCGAACTAAGCCTTTTAGGGCCAAGCCGGCTTTCTTGGTTCCTAACCCGAACTCAGAAAGCCGCCCCTAGAGGCTTAACCGAAGTAACCCTATTCTTTCCACAACTGTTTTAGGCCTTGGGGCTAGACCAACTTTCTTAGTTTTTTTAGACCGAACTTAGAAAGCTGCCCCTAGACGATAAACCGGTCTAATCTGCTCAAGACCGAGCTAACAAACCTTCTGATGAACCGAGGTAGAACCAACCTATTAAGCCGAAGTAGGATTTGCATATCTTGCTTATAATTTGTAGCGCGGTCCAACGATCTGTGCTTAACCCCTTTGTTTTCTACCTTGCAGACTTAGGTTACCCAGGCACTCCTGCGTGTGCTCAACCGAGCTACTGAGCCAAATTTTTGTACCGAAATAATTTATTCATAATTTATACAACAAATGGGTAAGTATAGGTATTTAGTCGAAACCCCTGGTGGCATGGCCGAATTTAGGCAAGATTATCAGATTCCTGATGACGTCCAACTGGTGTTGGCCAAGAAAAATGTTACTCCTTGGGAGAATGAAGGCTTCGTCCCTTTTACCCTTCAATCAATAATAGAAACCGGACTACGGTTCCCTGTCCAACCGTTGATCTGTGAATTCCTTAGGCAGACTAGGTTATGCCCCACCCAACTGTCCACCAATACATACCGTATTATCATGGGGGTAGCCGCACTAAACCACCAAACCGGTTTAAACCTTGGCCTTGCCGAAATATTCCATCAATATTCCATCGGCTCGAAAGATGCTGGGTGGGTCTATTACCTTAGGATCCGCCGCCGCCGAGAGAAGATAGTTAAGCACACACCGGACAAAGACCTTAATGATGATGACTTCTTCTGGGTCTCTGGGAATTTTGAGGATTTTCAAGCCCAAATTTCTGGCCGACCTATCAATTGGAAAAAGGGAGAGCCTGGTAATTTAACTTCGGTCTTCTTTCTTGTATGTTACCTCGGTTTTTTAGTCTATTGACCGAACTAACATTTCTCTTTTTTGCAGATTTCGCCCACCTCCATTCCCTGTATAGCTATCCCAACCTTGGGGTTTTGCGAGCCGCACTACGGATTAAAGAAAGAGGTTGGGCCAAGCTTCTAAATTTTGAGCCGACCTACCGATATAGCGGTCGCCGAAAAGCAAGAGTAACCGATTTTCTCCTCGAAGAAGCACCTGAACCGGACCCAACCTTGCCCGAAATAAGACTTGTTCCTTTAACTGCTGAGGAAGAAATGGCAAAGAGGAGCAGAGTCAGGGCCCTTCTAACCTCGACAACCAGAGCCGAAGTACCACCGACGATTGAGGAGCAACCTGCCGTTGTGGCCCTCCCCTCTCAAAGGCCTTCTTCATCTCGGCCCTCCAAACGCGCCCGATCTACACCGACCGAACAGCAACTTGTTGATGAGGTCGAATCTATCCCACAAAGTCCTCAACCTTCCCCCCAACCGGAGCAAACTGACCGACCTGGATCTCCGAAGTGGGCTCCACCGCTGACCTTCAACGACCGAGACATCAAAGCTACTGACTCGGTCGTGGCTGAAAAAGACCACCTACTGGCTTTTAACCTGGCAAAAAGTGTGTGCCTCCCCAAGGATATGGAGCACCACTTGAAGCAGCTGAACACCGAAATGAAGTCAATTCGGTCTGCTTCTAAGTCCATGATCTTGGTAAGTAGCTCTGTCTGTTTTTTCTGTCTAAATTTTTCCAACTTTTACTTCGGCTGAAAAGAAATCTTCTTTTTGTCAGGCCTTGCAGAAGAACAACATCACCTACAAGAAAGTCCAAGAACTCCGCAAAACCACAAGGCAGGCGATGGCGGAAGCCGAAGCAAAGGCGGCCGAACTAGTAGAATCCGAGAAGAGATTGGCCGAGCTACAAGCGGAGAACGGCCGTCTTGCCGACGTGGTTAGTTCGGCGGAAGCTGAGAAGCAGAAAGCCGCCATCGTTATGAAGGACAAGTATCTGCGGGAGTTGTTGAAGCTTGAGAAGAGAAAAGACGCCGAAATAAGCGAACTAAAAAAGAACATGGAGGCGGCCGAAAAGGAGGGGTACAAGCGAGGTTACAAGGAGGCAGAGGAGGTCTATGTCAAACAATGCGACGCCGCCAAGGAGCTTTTCTTCAAGTGCGGCTGGAGGGCGGCTGTGGAGAAGCTCGGTCATGATCAACAGACCGAGGTCTTCGACCCTCCAGCTTACTTTATTCCGAAGTCCCTGGTGGCGTATGCAGACACCTTGCAGCAGGAGTTTCTGGAGGACTCAGACACTGATGACTCCTCCGCTCCTGAAGACATTCCGGTTGATAATGTGGACCAGCCAGTTCGGTCGGAGCCCGCTGTGGAAGACTTGACAGTTGATCTTCCTATTGAAACCGTGATTCCAGCCGAAGTGGCTCTCCCGATTGTGAATGAGCTCCCTCCAGAAACCGGTCTGCGAGTTGATGGTGACGCTGCCTTTGACGCCGAGATAGATGAACTTTTTTCTTAATTTTGTACTTTTTCTTTGTAACCGAACTATGCACCTTTGTAGTGAATTTTCTTTGAATGAAAATTTTTATGCAACTCCTACTCCGGTTTTGATATGTATGCCTGTGCCTTGCAATGTCGTCTATTACTCCAACTGTTATTTCGGTTTAGGCTGGTTAAAATATGCTTACTAGCCAACCACTCCTTAGCCGATATAATCACTTCGGCTGAGGAGTACAAAGTGTTGGTTTATTCCAGCCAACCACTCTTCAGCCTTATACTTACTTCGGCTGAAGAGTAACAAGTGTTGGTTTATTCCAGCCAACCACTCTTCAGCCATACACTTACTTCGGCTGAAGAGTAAAAAGAGTTGGTTTATTCCAGCCAACTACTCTTCAGCCATACACTTACTTCGGCTGAAGAGTAACAAGTGTTGGTTTATTCCAGCCAATCACTCTTCAGCCATACACTTACTTCGGCTGAAGAGTAAAAAGAGTAGGTTTATTCCAGCCAACCACTCTTCAGCCATACACTTACTTCGGCTGAAGAGTAAAAAGAGTTGGTTTATTCCAGCCAACTACTCTTCAGCCATACACTTACTTCGGCTGAAGAGTAACAAGTGTTGGTTTATTCCAGCCAACCACTCTTCAGCCATACACTTACTTCGGCTGAAGAGTAAAAAGAGTTGGTTTATTCCAGCCAACTACTCTTCAGCCATACACTTACTTCGGCTGAAGAGTAACAAGTGTTGGTTTATTCCAGCCAACCACTCTTCAGCCAGACACTTACTTCGGCTGAAGAGTAAAAAGAGTTGGTTTATTCCAGCCAACTACTCTTCAGCCATACACTTACTTCGGCTGAAGAGTAACAAGAGTTGGTTTATTCCAGCCAACTACTCTTCAGCCATACACTTACTTCGGCTGAAGAGTAACAAGAGTTGGTTTATTCCAGCCAACCACTCTTCAGCCATACCCTTACTTTGGCTGAAGAGTAACAAGAGTTGGTTTATTCCAGCCAACCATTGAAGTTAGTTTTTCCAGCTAACTTATAGTATTTGGTTATTCCGACCAAATGTCCTGCAGCCTGGATCCTTATCCTGGGCTTAGGAAGGGTGTTGGTTTAATCCAGCCAACCTCTGAGTTAGTTTTTCCAGTTAACTTAGAATAGAATGCTTGCAATATACTTAGTCTTTAAAGCTTAACTTTTACAAAGAATAATTTGTGCTGAAAAGAATTTCTCATTTTATTGAAGGAAGAGAAAAGTACATATGTTTGAAAAAAGATAAGCTAAAAGTAAAATAACTTGAGATTGGCCGTATTCCATGGCCTAGGGATTGCCTTGCCATCCTTGTCTTCTAGGTGATATGCCCCTTTGCCAGCTAACCCAACCACCTTGTAAGGACCTTCCCAATTTGGGCCTAACTTGCCGTCTCCTGGGACCAAGGTGTTTCCCATTACTTTGCGTAGTACCCAATCCCCAATCTTGAATTGTCTTGGATGCACCTTTTTGCTGTATTTTCTGATTAACTCTCGTTGGTATGAGGCGATGTGGACTAGCGCTCTTTCTCTTCTTTCTTCTGCAAGGTTGAGTTCTAAGGATATGGCTTCTCCATTTAAGTCTGGATCGAAATTTTCGCTTCGAATTGTGGGGAGGCCAACTTCTAGTGGGATCACTGCTTCCATTCCATAGGCTAAGGAGAATGGTGTTTCTCCAGTTGATCGCCGAGGCGTGGTGCGGTAAGCCCATAAGACGTGAGGAAGTTCATCTGCCCACTTGCCTTTTGCTTTCTCTAGCCTTTTCTTTAGTCCATCCAAGACGACTTTATTTGATACTTCAGCCTGCCCATTTGCTTGAGGATATGCCGGTGTGGAATTGTAGAACTCTATCTTGTATTCTTCACAAAAGCTTCTAAAGATCCTGCCGTCGAACTGAGTTCCATTGTCTGAGATCAGTGCTTTTGGTATGCCAAATCGAGTGATAATATTCTGCCAAACAAACTTCTTCACATCTTTTTCTTTGATTGACGCCAATGCTTCTGCTTCCACCCACTTTGTGAAGTAGTCTGTTGCTGTGAGAAAGAATTTTCTGCCCCCGGGTGCTGTTGGAAGTGGTCCTACTATGTCCAAGCCCCACATTGCGAAAGGCCATGGGCTAGTTAAAGGTAGGAGTTCTCTTGCTGGTTGATGTATTTGGTGCGCGAATTTCTGGCATTTTTCACACTTCTTCACATATTTCTCTGAGTCTGCTTGCATATATGGCCACCAATATCCTTGTGAAATAGCCCTGTAAGCGAGCGACCTTCCCCCTTGATGACTTCCACATACCCCTTCGTGTATTTCGAACAGGAATGCTTCTACTTTGCTGGGATGAACGCACTTGAGGTAAGGCCCAGAGAATGATTTTTTGTATAATGCCAAAGATGGAGATAGCCAAAATCGCTGCGACTTTGCCCTTATTTTGTTGGCTTCTTTTTTCTCTTCTGGTAGGATGCCGTCTTTCAGGAACAGGATGATGGGATCCATCCAAGAAGGGCCTAATTCTGTGCAACATACTTCTTCTGCTTCGGGGTCTTCTATGCTTGGTCTTGGTAAGAAGTCGATGAGTAATGGATGAGGGATTGATGTATCTGCCATTGAGGCCAGGCCTGCTAGCTCATCCGCTCGGCTGTTTTCCTCCCTGCCAATTTGTTCTATCCTTACCACATCAAACTTCTTGATCTCTGTTCTGACTAACTCTTGGTACTTGGCCATTCTGTCGTCCTTTGCTTCGTATTCGCCAGAAATTTGGTTTACCACCAGCAGAGAGTCACTGTATACCATTAGTTCGGCTGCTTTCATGAAGTGTGCTGACTTGAGTCCTGCGAGAAGCGCCTCATACTCCGCTTCATTGTTGGATGCTGGGAAGCCAAGGTTGATTGCTTGCTCTATAACCAGGCCGTCTGGAGAGATGAGGACTATGCCAAGCCCTGCCCCATGTCGGTTGGATGCTCCATCCACAAAGAGCTTCCACATCTCTCCAACGAATAGTTTCCAGCAAGTGGAAGGATCTGATGATGCCGTGAGGTCAAGAATGGTGTTTTCTTCAAGGTCCATGTTGGCTATCTGTCCTTCGTCCTCTGTTTGAACTGTTGGTGAGCCTTTGTTCGTCTCTTCCTTGTTGTCCTTAGTGTGGTCTGCCTTGGTGCTTGATTGACTACCTTCTGCTAGGGGTTGCGCTATTCCGGCGTCAACTTCCGTCCCTAGTTCGGTTGTGTCAGTTAGGTCGACTGGGCAGATATGATGACTTCCCGGAGTAAACTCTGCGACGAAGTCTGCCAAAGATTGGGCTTTTATTGCTGTCTTGGGTTGGAACTTGATGTCGAATTGTCCCAACTCCACTGCCCACTTCAAAATTCGCCCACTAAAGTTCGCCCTTTCAAACAGAGCTTTTAGTGGAAAGGCAGTGAGGACGACTATGGTGTGGGCATGAAAGTAGTGCGCCAATTTTCTGGATGCCATCATTAACGCTAATGCTAGTTTTTCCAAGAGCAGGTACCTTGTTTCGGCTCCCAACAATGTCTTGCTGACATAAAAGATGGGCAGGTGTTGTATTCCTTCTGCACGAACCAACACTGCGCTGACTGCGTGTTGAGAGACTGCTAGGTACAAAAAGAGTTCTTCACCAGGTACTGGAGTAACAAGTAGTGGTGGGGAAGACATGTACTCCGTCAAGCTTTCCAGAGCTCGGTCGCATTCTTCATCCCACTCAAACTTGGCCTTTAAAGCCTGGAAGAATGGTCGTAGTCTGTCTGATGATCTGCTTATGAACCGGTTGAGTGCAGCCGCCATGCTAGTGAGATGCTGCACTTCTTTGACTGAGTTTGGTCTCTCTAACTTCTGGATTGCTTTAATCTGAGAGGGGTCTGCTTCTATACCTCGGTTGGTCACCAGGAAGCCCAAGAATTTGCCAGATCCAACTCCGAATGCGCATTTGGACGCATTGAGGCGCAGCTTGTGTTTCTTCAGGATCTGAAACATCTCGCCTAGATCTTTAAGGTGGTCATTCTCATCCTTGCTTTTGACCACCATGTCGTCGATGTAAGCCTCCATTGTTCTGCCTAACAATGGTTCAAACATCTTGGTGACCATCCTTTGGAATGTCGCCCCTGCGTTCTTTAGGCCAAAGGGCATGACCTTGTAGCAATATAACCCCCTTGGTGTTGTGAAGGATGTGACCTCCTGGTCTGGTTCATGCATGGCGATCTGGTGGTAGCCTCTGTACGCATCCAGAAAGCTAAGTCGGTTATGTCCTGCCGTTAGGTCCACCAGTTGATCTATCCTTGGTAGAGGAAAGCTATCTTTTGGGCACGCCTTGTTGACTGTTTTGTAGTCGACGCAGACACGCCATTTACCATTCTTTTTTGGCACTACGACGGTGTTGGAGATCCATCTTGGGTAGTGCACCTCTCTTATTGCTCCTGCCTCCAGCAGGTTGCCTACCTCTGCTGCCACTATTTCGGCGTGGTGGAGTGCCGATCTGCGTATGCGTTGAATGACTGGTCTGGCGGATGGGTGGACATTGAGTTGGTGACTGATGAAGTTTGGATCAATACCTGGCATGTCGTAGGGTGTCCAGGCAAACACTTCGATATTGGAGGTCAAGAATTCCAAGACCTCTGATCTCTCAGTGCTGGACAACGATGAGCCAAGTAGGAAGAACTTATCCGGGTTCTTCTCATCTATTCTTACCTCCACCAAGTCCTCCACCGCTTTCTGATCAGCCTCTTTGCCGACGTCTGCGAATAGTTCATTACTTTCTGGTTCTTCTACCGAATGAACATATCCTTTGGCAGCTCGGCTTCCATTCGCTGTGGCAAAGCATTGTTTTGACATGATCTGATCTCCATAGACCTCTTCAATCATGCCGGTGTCGTTGGGAAATCGCATTACCTGATGGTATGATGACGCCACCGATCGCATGGCATGCAGCCATGTTCTGCCCAAAATGATGTTGTATGTGGAGGGGACCTTCAATACCCAGAACTCCACTTGTTTTGTTACACTCCCTGCTCTGACTGGAAGGATTATTTTGCCGACAGGCCACTCTGGCATGGAGTTGAATCCAATCAGGGGAGAAACTGCAGGTGCCAAGTCTTTGTCTTGCAGCTTCAGTTGTTTGAATGTGTCATAGTACATGATCTCGTATGAACTACCTTGGTCAATCAGAATCCGCTTGACGTCAAAATCCTTGACTCGGAGAGTGACGACCAAGGCATCATTATGGGGGCAGTATATTCTATCCAAGTCCTTATCTGAAAAGGACATGACATTTGTTGCCTCTGTCTTCCCCTTCTTGGCGGCAGGTTGGGCACTTAACACTTCCCTAAAGTGCTCAGCCTTCTTGATTGATCCCCTGAGCTCGCATACACGCTCAGGTTCAAAGACTCCATGTATTACATTGATGATGCCTTGTGGTGCGGCATCAATTGGCATTCTGTTGGGGTGATTATTATGATCTTGGGGGGCTGGTTGCGTCCCTCCTTCAATGTATTCGTCCAAGTGGCCTGCTGCCACCAATTCTTCCAAGTGCTGTCTCAGTGGTGTGCAATTTTCAGTTCGGTGCCCCTTTTCTTTGTGGAAGGTGCACCGTGATCTGTCATCGTAATTTTTCTAAGCTTCCCCTAGCTTGGCTGGCCACTTGACAAAGGGCTCATCTTTTATTTCGCTCAGAATCCGATATATTGGTTTTTTAAATACCGTTGTTATGGCAGTGCGGATTCTCAACCATCTTTTGTCTGGGTCTTCTCCGTTATCTCGTTTGCCACGTCCGTTCTTGTTACTTCGGTCAACCGTGTTGACCTTTGCAGGGGTTTTCTTTTCTGGTACTGCGGTCGCATTTGATTTTGCCTTGGCTCGTGCGCCATCCTCTTCTACCCTGATGTGCTGATGCACTCTCTCCATCAGGGCCTCCATGGTGAGGGGTGGCGTCATGGTAATTGAATCTCTTAGTCTGTTCTCTACTGGTAGGCCTCTTTTATATTGCGCAATGGCTAGATTGGTGGGGCAGTCTCCAATCTGGTTGAATGTCTCCCAGTAGCGACTGTTATAAGATCTGAGGGTCTCTTTTTCACCCATGTCGATGGAGAGTAACTGGTCTATCTCCACCGGTGTTTTAGTGTTTGTTCGAAACCTTGTTACGAACGCTTCTGCCAATTGGGCCCAGGAGGCTATGCTGCCCTCTGGGAGCTTTTCGAACCAAGTCAAGCCTAGGTCACCAAGACTTGACGGGAAGAGTATGCACATTAAGGCCTCGTTTCGCCTGTATACAGCCATGACTTGGCGAAAGTGGCTCAGGTGTGAATACGGGTCCGTCTTCCCTTCATAGGTAGTGAATTTCGGCTGAAGGAAGCCTGATGGTAGGGGCGCGTTTTCGATTGCTGGGACAAACGGCGAAGTCTGAAGTCTTGCCAATGCCTTGTCCGTTGGTTCGTAGGGCGGTCGCGGTATTGGCATTCCCACCTCGACGCTTCCATGCGTCCGAGGAGCCAACCGTTGCAAGGCCGAAACTCGGTGTGGATCCTTTGCCCTGGCATCCTCCTTGCATCGTGTTTTTTCTTCGAGCACGGTTCGTAAGTCGGATGACCTGGGCAGCTCTGTTTGTCTAGATCTGGTTCGGTGTGAATGTGAAGGCCAATACGTGCTTCCTTCAGTGTATGATCGTTCGGATCTCGTCCTCTCAGACCTGGAGTGACGAGTCCTGGAAGATAAGGAATGAGTGTCGCCTGTCCTGAGGCTTCTGCTCTCTCCTTGTGAGGGCGTAGTATTCCTACTACGATTCTCTGAGTGGCGAGGGGGCGTCTTGTGCTTGCGCCCCTCTCCTGTCGCCACCTCTTTAGTCTTCATCTGGCGTTTTAATGCTTCCATGTCCGCCGCCATCTTTTGAATTAGTTCATCTTGTTCCTTCACGCGATCTTCCAGGGCTTGAGGATCAATCCTCCTCCTTTGTCTGTCAGGACTTTGAGAGTGACGAGGGCTGCCATTCCGCCTTCCCCTGCCACTCCTCCTGGAGTTCTGTTGTTGGTGCTCCAGATCTGCCATAGGAGGGACGGAGGGTAATCCTTCTCGCCTTGCGCCCCCGTCTGGTGTTAGCCCGTCGACGGCGGACTGCGGTAGTTCTTCAATGTGTGCCATTGATTGAGAAAAAGGAGAAGCTTAGTCAAGAGGTTTTTGTTCTTGTCTGTTCTTCCCACAGACGGCGCCAATTGTACGGGGAGAAAATAATTCTCCTCGTATAATCCTGTTGACCAAATCCACGCTCCTCCGTACGACGTCGCTTTGTCACCTGAAAACACAAACGTGAGCTAGCCGGCGGGTGTGTGCCAGAAACCTCTCCGATGCCTAAGTCAGAAAACTTGACAAATAGACAAAGCTCTAAGTTCTCAGAAAGATTGTGTTCAATTACCTCCTCCAAGGTGATGCTTGTGAGTTTTTATAAGTTTCCCGTGGCACAATCCTGGTAGGACTTGTATTTCTCCATGCAGAGTCCTCCTAGGATTCATACTCCAAAGGATAATGCTTATCCTTTTACACCCTCCCCCACTGCTTGAACCAAGTGGGATGGTTTCCTCCATGGCCGAACTTCCATGTGACCGAAGTAAGATTGGCTATACCGAGCCACAGAGGGCCGAACCGTCCTTAGCTCGGTCTTCTCCTCTAACTCCTTACTTCGGCTGCCCCTGTTCAACCTTGGTGTGCTTAAATCAAACTTCCAAGTAACAAGTTCTGACCGACCTAACCTTTGTATGTCACGACCGGACTAACTCTGAGACCGGCCTAACTCCGAGTTGCCTCCGGACCGGAGTAGCTTTACTCTTCCTTTGACCGAAGCAACTATCTCTTCTTGAGCCGGAGTAATCTCACTTCCTTGGGCCGAAGTAACTTTGTCTCCTTAAGGCCGGAGTAACCTTGCCCCCTAGGCCGAAGTATCCATTGCGGCCTTTTTACTTAGTCCTTTGTGTTTTGGGCCTCAAAGCCTAACTCGAAGCTCGGCCCAATTTTTCCCAAAAATTACCCTCTCAGAATCCATCTTTTAAGCTAATACAATATCTTGGTCTGCAATTAAAACCTAATGGTTCCTCACATGTATTACTTTTTATTCCACTAATTATGGGCATTCTAAAATTTCGTTGCATAATATCACACAACAATGCATACATATCTATATCTTGTACTTTATTAAACAACGATGTAATTTGTATTTGTGCATTCCCTATATGTATATATTTATACTTATTATCTTTATTATTTTTAATATATTTTCATAATTTATTAAATTTATTCCTCCTACATCATATTCACAATCTTTAATTTCAATATCTCATTCCATTCTTTCACATATATATTTACTTTTTAATTTGAATATTGATTTTTGATATGTTTCGTCTTTTCATATTATTGATAATATCCAATCTTTTTTTATTTCTTTTTCTTGAAAATTTTCTATGACAAATTGTTCTCCTCTTAAATTTTCTATACCTATTTTTTCTGTCATCATAAAATTTAGCTATTCATCGGTATCGCTATAATTTTTGTCTTCTATTTCTATTTTTTCTTCAATTAATTCTATTATTCCTTTATTATTTTCTAAAGCCAATTCTAAAGCTTCTTCTTCATCTAATTCTACATTATCCAAACTTCCTAAGGCTTCTATTATTTTATTATTCTTCTTATTTTTGCATTGATTAGGAAAGTGGCCCATTTCTCTACATGCCCATCAATTACAAGTCTTTTTTTCTTCTGGATAATAATTATTTTTTCTAAAAAATCTTCTTCTTTGTTGAAATTATAGATTTTTTTATAATATTTTCTTTTATATTTTTTTCCTCTTTGTTTATTAAAATTTTTTCTTTTATAAAATATTTTATTTTTCTTATTGTATGTTTTTCTTCTTAAAAGCTCACATCCCCATGAATTAGATGTTTGCCAGCAATTTAAATATTTTATTTTCATTTTTCTTCTTTGTTTCATTTTCATACATTCTTGCTGTACTCATTCTCTTAGATATTTAATTCTATGACCCAATGTGTTGGTTATGGCATCTCCTAACTGTTTTTCATATTTTTCTTCTATGTTAACATTTATAGGATATGGTAATTTATGAAAATAATATAGTTAAATGAATTTTGTTTCTACCTATTTGAGGAGTATTCGCATATATAATTTTCTATATATTTTATATTACATATTCCTATGTTACTTAATTTCCTGACCCATTCTCTTTTTCTTTTATCTTCATCCCACTCTTTTCATATGAATTCTTCTTCAATATATTTTACAAATAGGTTTAACATACTTTCCGAGATAGTTTATGTTGTTAATTTTTCTTTACCACTTTCTCTCAAGTTGTCATACCAGCTTGCTATTATACCCGTAAATATGTTCAATATAATTTAGAAAATTTTACGCACTCCAACTACTGCTATGGATATTTAAGAGATGGTACATGCCTCTCTTCCATTGTTTTATTACCCCACTTATATTTGTAGCAAAATCAATGTCTAATAAATACTCTGTATTACTTATTAGTTTGAATGGTAACTCCCTTAAGAATACTTCCTTTCTAGGCTTAAAGTCTGTATAATTTGACATTCCCCTAGCAAAATATCTTCTATTTAGATAACTATAGTGTCCCGTTCTTCTTCTATATTCATAATTTTTAGTATCATTTTCCAGTTATTGTTTAGTAAAATTTCTAAAATTTGGATGATTTGGATTAGATGAAGCAGACGAACTACTTTCTTCTTGTTTTATTACTGTCATATAAATATCATTAACGTTATTAGTTTCTTCTTCTAAGACATTATCTTTTTCTTTTTCTATATCTTCAAAGTTTTCCAGAATATTATTTTCTTTTTCTTTTTTTGCATAATCTTTTTTTTCATTATTTGTTCTAAGTCCTCAAGGAAAATGTGTTTCATTTCTCCCAACTTGATTAATCCTAATTGTTTATAAATATATTCTTCTAATTTTATTATCTCATTATTTATTTCTTTTATTATTTCTTCATCTACCATATCTAATTGATCATCTATCTGTAATATTATTTTATATTTTATTTCATTATCATTTTCTTTTTCAACCATTTATTCTAACTGTTTTAAGCTATAGTTACTTAATTCTATTATCTTTTTGTTTCAAGTGAAATTAATTTAAAAGGTTCCTCCGGATTATTTCCTTTTATGGATAGGGATATAGATCTAATTCTTTTTGTTTTTCTTCAAAAATGGTTACTTGTTTTTCTGGATCTTGTGCAAAATATCTAATTTCGTTTATTATTTCGAATTGATTAGTTCTAAATTTTTCGTTAATTTCTTTTAATAGCCTAATTAAGATATTATTTTGTTCTATTATTATTTGTAAAGAAATATTCAGTGTGTTTGATTTGAGTTTTCTGGATTAAGTTTTTTGAAATTTGAGTTTTTTAGTTTTCGTATTCTTTTGTTTTTAATGAATATTTTTTAAATTTTAAACGTTTTTTTACTTTTTTAGATGCACCTTAGTTAGATGTATCTAAAAAGTAAAAAATTTGTGAAAAAATATTTTAAAAAATTAATAAATACATAAAAATATAAAAAAAAGAACTGAATTCTTGTATTTTTTTTGTATTTTTGGTATTTAGTGAATTTTTAAAAGATTTTTTTTACAATTTTTTTAATTTTTAGGTGTATTTATGTTAGGTGTGTCTAAAAAGTAAAAAAAAAATGCTTAAAATATTAAGAAAATTCAATAAAAACAAAAAAACACGAAAAATAAGAAAGTATAATTTTTTGAAAAGTGTTTTCTGAAAAATAAAAACAAGTATAGTGATTATTATTTAAGTTATCAGATTCTACTTCTTCACTATATTTAATACTCATGCAAAAGTTATTGGTAAGGCCGAGAAACCAGGCTCTGATACTAATTTTAATTGCGGAATTGCAGATCTAATTTAATATTAACTCTTGTAAAATCTTTTGTTGATATTCTAACTGATTTTTTCTAAGGATATTTTATTTTTAATACTAACAATTCTTTGCTTATAATTTATTATAGATTGTCCCCAAGCAATAGTCAAAAGAGAATTTAATCTATTTAACTCACTTTCTAATTCATAAATAAAATCTGGACTATCTTTCATTTCAGCTCTAAGTGTCGTAATTAAATGTATATAATTACTAATTCTAAATTTATATGAAAATATAATTTGTTATTTACTATTTATAGTTTTTGTAAAAAATTTTAAGTTTTTTGGGATTAATTTATAATTTAATGAAAACTATTGGTGATAGGGATTGCTGAGTTGACTTTAGTTTGATGAAGTGTTTGTGCAGGTGAGTTTTGAGCCAAATTATTGCTTCAACTTTCGAACTACAAGCTATTATGGTTGTATTTATTATTTGACATGACACACATTATTATCATACAATAAATTTCACATATATTTTGCACATATATAATATTAATATTTTTTTTTTGAACAGGATATATAATATTAATATGAGTCTTGTTAACATGGGTGGTTAATAATGTAATTAATTCTTTTATTTACCTTCACGTGCATGAGAAATGTAAAATAGGGTTATTTATACGAAAATTCAATAAACTATCGAGAAGTATCATTTTGACTCTTTAAATTATAAAAAGGTAAACATAGATTTTCTAAACTACTGAAAAATGTCACTTTACTCCTCTAAACTATAAAAATATATAAATGAACCCTCTAAATTATTGGTGCGTTTCACTTTGACCATTTTTTTGTTAACGGCACAATTTATAGATTTTTATAATTTAGAGACATTTGTACGTTTTTATAGTTTAGAGAGTAAAGTGATACTTTTCAATAGTTTAGGAAGTCTATTTATATATTTTTATAATTTAAGAGATCAAAATGATACTTTTCAATAGTTTATGAAGTCTTTGTGTAAATAATCCATATAAAATACAAATAGAACTAAATATGGTGATTTTAAAAAAATTAGATATTGAAGGGTTATGAATTATGCCAATAAATGCAAATAATAAAAGCAAATGATTGACATAGTATTTTATTTTTGAAACTGAAAATATATGCTATTACAAAATTTGTTACAAACTAAAAATAACAAATCATGTGAGTTGTTGAGATTCATTTGACAATACCCCAAATGACTTGGGAAACACTTGGAGAGTGTTGATAGGTGAGAGAAAGAGTGGTAAGGTGGTCACAAATCTTTGAGAAATTATGGAAAATGCCTCCGACCCCAAGGGGGTGCTGGGGTCGCGTGTAGGGTCCTGATTGGGCGGGAAAAATTTTGTTTTTTGTTTTTT
The DNA here is from genome assembly GCF_055761805.1 of Camellia sinensis. Lineage (NCBI taxonomy): Eukaryota > Viridiplantae > Streptophyta > Magnoliopsida > Ericales > Theaceae > Camellia > Camellia sinensis. The sequence continues at coordinate 62,114,433 of NC_138970.1, forward strand.
TTGTTTTCAGTCAATGAGGTCGTGCCACGTCACTGGGGTCTGTAGCATTGTTCAGAAATTATTTAGGCCAAGTTTGGCAATCAAAAATAATCTATCTTTTTATCTTTTTTCCATCACATCACCTCTCTACTTTTCTGCATATCTTTTCTTAAAAAAACAAAAAGTGTACTTATTTAGGTCATCCCAAACAATCCCTTAGTATTTTAAAATAAATAAATGAATTGATAAAGTTTTGCTTAAGATCAACAAGGGAAGAAAGGAAGAAAAAAAAAAAAGAGTAAGTACTATACTATTAATTGAAAAGAATTTGATGTCAAAATTTAAGTACAAAGATTTACGCCTTTTTTTTTTCTTTCTATTTTATGTTTTTGTGAATTGGTAGCAAAAATTTGTTTGGTATATATATCAATTCTAAAAAAAAAAAAAATTAAAATTTTTTTTCCTTTTTTATTTTAAAAACAAGGTTTCATTCATGGTGCTGTTTGACTAGAATTTTTTATTTTTAGAACAAATTTTCAATTTAGATAACCTGATTAAGTTCTAAAAACTGAATGTATTACGTAAGAAACAATTAATCTCGTTTAACAATCACAATTGATATCACTTAAAAATTTAAGTGTCTCTTAAAATATAGACTAAAACTCGATAAAATTTTAAATCATATGAAATTTACTTAATTTTTACTGAATTTATGAATACTAAACATAAGTATCAATATACACTATTATAAATTCACTACTATTACTACCGCTACTACCACCGTCACTACCATCGCTACCATTATCACCATCTTCATCACCATTATCATTGTTTTCATAAACACCGCTATCATTTTATTATCACTATCACCATGACCACCACAACCACAACCATCATGGCACTGCCACCACTATCGCTAGCACCATCGCCACCGCCACCATACCGCCACTATCACTGCCACCCCCATAGCAGTCACCACCAACATACTATTACCACTACCATCATAACATAAAAATTAAAATATACAATTTGAAAATAATAAATTTTAAATTTGATCTTATACATATCAAACAATTTATTTGTAGTTCATTATTTAAATTTTTATCAAATAAATTTTCAACTTAAAAAATTTAATATTCAATTTTTAGTACTTAATTTTCAATCTTTAATTTTTAATTTTATCAAACAACAGTTATGTTGCTCAATTAAAGTCGCGTTGCAGGTTCATTTGGATCCTTTCCAATCCATTCACGTGCTTTCATTATGGGTCTCGTTTTGATAATTTAAATAGTTTATTTTGCGAAGTCTTTCGTGTATATTATTTACACAAAAAATCATTTGATCTGATATTCTTAGTTATTCAATTTGCCGTGTTCATCACTAAAAAATAAATGATATATTTTTTAAAATACATTTGTCATATATTATTTTAAACAAAATTTCTAAATTAAATAAATTAAAATTAATAGATTAACAGAACCTTTGATAAAATAAACAATTTAAATTATTAAAATCAGCTCTATAATGAGTCTACGATCCAAACAACACCCTTTTTAAATTGGGCCATGATTCAGACCCCTCAAACTCTCCACCCCTACCACCCCACACACACCTGAGGGTTGATGATAGGGGGAGAAAAAAAAAAAAAAAAAAAAAAAAAAAATTGACCAATTAAAGGCAAAAGGGTCGAGGGGGTGACTAGGGCTGAGTAAGGAATCTGTGAAATCTGTAATCCGATCCAGTCCAGTCCACTCCGATAGATTTGGATTGGTTTTTTGAATCCGTGGTTCGGTTCTGGATTGAAGAATTAAAAATCCGTAATCCACGGATTGGTTTCGAATTGAACCCCACAGTTCCAGATTGAAACCGATCCGGACCGTATGCAAATAGCCTATATTTTTATTATACATCCTCCCTCATAGTATCTTATCTTATTCTATATAAAACTTAAACTCAAACCTAAACCCGTATAATATCTTCTTTTATTACTTTTGTTCGTTAGTTTTTAGTTTTAATTTATAATGGTCTAAATTTTTATAGTGAAACCAGTTTTCTTATGGTTGTTTAAATTTTAAAACAGTATGTTGCTATTATAGAAAAATATGTTGCTATTGTGGAACTAATATAGTACTATGTTTATATTTTTATGAAATTAAAATAGTATATATATATTTTTTTTGTTATTTAATTATGTGAATCCATGGTCCTAAACCGATCCAATCCATGTTTAAATAGATTGGATCGGATTAGTTCCATGATTTAAGCGGATTGAATCGGTTCTAATTTTTCAGGAACTGTAAATAATAAATTAATCCTAATTTTATCACAATTCGATCTAATCCGAACCATGCGCCTAAGGTGACCCTCAAAGGGGTCCCGATCTTTAAATTATGCGTTGGAAGGCCTTAGGTGGTTAGTGAAAAACTGTTAACAAGGAATAAAAATCCCAGCCAATCAGTGAAAAACTGTTAAGAGGGAATAAAAATCCCAGCCACGTGAACAGTTATTTTTCCTTCCCCCCAAACCAACCCAACACTCCTGTTTTGTTTTCTTTTTAAGAAAAAGATTGAGAGCTATAACGTGGATGTTTGGAAAGTTATAATTTTAATAAGTTATTTTAATTTTTAATTATTTTAATAGATTAAAATTTTTATATTTAAAAAAATAATTATATTTTTTTATAATTGGATATACTGTTTGTGAGAGAAAAAGTAAAATGATTATAAGTTTAATGTGATATTTTATCTTTTTAACTATTTTAATATATTTTGTCTTTTTATAAATTTTAATCCAAAAAGTCAAAAATAACCTTTACCAAACACCCCTAATAAGTGACCTTGAGCTCTAAAAGTGCCCTAATGGATGAGGTCTATTTTGTGTTAGTTCTTTTATATATATATATATATATATATGGCTCTGTTTGGCAAGGAAGTTTGGAGTTATTTTAGCTGCAAAAGACAAAATAGGCTATTTTAGTCATAATAAACAAAACATTACATCCAACCTATAATCATTGCACTCTTCTCTCATAAAAAAAAAAGTCAAAAAAATCAAAAAGTCCTTCCTAAATCAAGCTTTTTAGCCTAGGCTAAAATAGTCAAAAAATTCAAAAAATTAAAAAGCCAACCCACTTCGCAAACGGAGGCTATATATCATTGGAGCTCTAGATTTGGAGGTAATTTGAAAAGTTAGTTAAAAATTATATATATATTTTTTTGACTTTTTTTATCTTTTTATATATAAAAAAGTATAACTTAAAATAAATTAAAAGTAAAATAAAAAAAAACTTTAATTAGCTTCCTAAATTACCCCTTAGGCCCCTTTTGTTTTGGGGTTAAATAGATAGGAAGGGATTAGAATGAAGGTGAGATTATTTAGTGTTGTATTTATTTGTAGAGTTGTGGAGAGGATTAGGATGGAGGAGGTGATATAGATGGAGGTTGGAAGGGGGATTGAGATAGAGTAGGTAGAGATGGTATTAGAAAAATAGAGAGGGGATTAGAAATTTTTATATGTTTTATATATTTGAATTTTTTTAAAAATATTAATGTTTAATTTTTTATATTTTTTTATTTGTTTTATATTTTATATAAAAATAATTTAATAATTTCTACACTAACAACTATTATTAAAATAAACACAATTTTATTTAATCCCCTTATTATTAATCCCCCACTAACAATTTCTTTGCTATAAATCTCATTACTATGAATCTCCTCTATCCTACCTTTGTAATCCCCTCACTAACAATTTCTTTACTATAAATCCCATCACTATGAATCTATTCTATCTTACCTCTAAAAATAAATGGGGCTTAGAGTTGAGAGAGAGAGAGAAAGGGAGGGAGGAGATTAGGGGTATAGGCATACGCGACAGAAGGAGAGCGTGTCGAGCACGCTAATGAAACAAGTGTCAGCTGCAGCGGCATTTAAACCCGGGGGGTCCCTTCCATTACTTGACAGAAAATAGAAGAGAATGAAAGAGACCTCTCTCTCTCTCTCTCTCCGGAGTGGTCTACTACTGTCTAGTCGCACTCAACTTGTCACCCACCTCACATCTTTTCTTCTCATATTTCCCCCACTCATTCGCTGGAGAAGTTATTTGGTAGTTCGGGATACCACAACGTAATGTTTGAGATGAATTATAATTAGTAAAAAATGTAAATTATATAATTTTAAAAAGGAACTCACACTTTTGAGGCTCATTTAAAAATTAACACTGTGTTTGGTTTGAATTTTTTAAATTAAATTTTTTAAAAATTGAATTTTTTGATTTTCGTATTTTTTTTATTTTTAATGAATATTTTTAAAATTTTAAACATTTTTTTTATTTTTTTAGATGCACCTTATTTAGATGTGTCTAAAAAGTAAAAAAATTGAGAAAAAATATTTTAAAAAATTAAGAAATACATAAAAATATAAAAAATGTACTAAATTCTTGTATTTTTTTATATTTTTGGTATTTAGTGAATTTTTAAAAGATTTTTTTTATATTTTTTTTACTTTTTAAGTGTATTTATGTTAGGTGTGTCTTAAAAATAAAAGATTTGCATAAAATATTTAAAAAATTCAGTAAAAATAAAAAAATACGAAAAATAAGAGTGTAAAATTTTCTGAAAACTGTTTTTAAAAAATAGGAACCAAGCAAAGTGATTATTTTATTTTAATTTTATAAAATATGTGTAAAAAAAATGATGTGATAATTTATAATAAAAACTCGTTCGATGCACACGATTTCACAAACGTTCAGTTGTTTTAGCCTTTGTTTGAGATGTTAGTTGATTTTTTGAATTTTTAACTATTTTAACCTGAGTTAAAAAATGTTATTAGATTGGACTTTTTTATTTTTTGAAATTTTATAAGAGAATAAATGAAATATTTATAGTTTGAATGTAACATTTAATCTTAATAATTTTTTAACATATTTTATCTTTTTATGACTAAAATAGTCAAAAAAAAAAAAAATGCATGCCATAATCTCAATGTTTGAAATATTTGATTTTTATGAAATCCAACCTTTTGAGATCTCATAAATGGGAAATTATTTTGATTATTTCTCTTTCTATTGAGTCAAATCTCTTGGGATGTAGATGCGTTTTGGTGTAATTTTTTTTAAGTTAAAACCTAATAATCAGGAAGTATAAATTAGAAGTACTTCTACCTCAGGTTTTGAATAATCTATTTTTTTCAATTTATTTAATCTATTTCTACCTAATAAGTTATAAGCAGAAAAGTAATGCTAGGGATATAAAATGAATGATCAAATGTCTCACATGTGGTAGAAAATTTGAGACCTATTGCATTTTCATAAGCAGAAACTGTACCAAACAGTTTAGCATAGACTCCCAAATCAAAATAAATCACCCCCTAAAACTGTAACAAACAGTCCCGTAGTTGAGTAATGCTACAAACCCACACATTTAACTAAAGGTGGTCGCGGTTCGGTTTTGGACGGTTTGGACTGGCCCGCATGTATGCAATTTGAAAAAAATTCAACCCACAACCGTCCGCATTGCGGGTTGCGGTTTGTGCAAATAAGGTTCGTAGATGTGCGAGTGGTTTACAGATTAGACTTTTTTTCTTTAAAAATTTATTTTGGATCCTTTTTTCTTATTTTATAAATATTTATTTTGGGCCATTTTCCCTCCATTTTTTAAAATGCTCCAACATTAATAATTAATGAATTAAAATTTATAAAATTAAAAATACAACAAAATCAATTCATAACACAAACAAATCATTTAAAATCCTAAACTTTTAAATCAAATCATAAACTAACACAATCATATCTTTCAAAATCCTAAACTAGATCACCAATCTCATTTAGTATCTACTACCCAACAATACAATTAAAGCAAAATCAGTCAAAATCCTAAGCTTATCTAAAAGTAATTCTTCATTAATTTTTACATTCATTCAAAAATACCAACAATACAATTAAAGTCTAAGTGCGAGGGAATTCTTGCGGGTGCAAGTTAAATTCGCAACCCGCAATCATGCCATATTCCAAACCACATTCGCTCGCATTGTGCCTATGAAATCGTCCATTTGTATGCAGATCGATTCAGGTTAGGCGGATTGGGCGGTTCGAATAACCTTATGCCTAGCCCTACATTTGACCCACAAATTCATCTACAATGATATAGCAAGTGAATAGGGTCTCAAGCATTAGGTGTATAACAAATCAGAAGTTAACACCTATCTTGGCATATCATTGTGAATAACATTGTACTAAAAGTTTTTTGACGATCTCATACGTTTTTCAGAAAATAAAATTGATCATTATAGATTGAGTAGATAGTTTTTAATAAAATAAAATAAATAAATAAAATTTATTATTCAATTTTTAATTACAGACCAATAATTTGAAAATAAAAAGTGTCAATACTAATTTGGGCTTCTACATATATAATAGAACTAGCAGGCAGCGCACACAATACATGTGCAATTCAGATAACTAATAATAAAAATATGTTGCTTAAGTGATAAGTATGTTCTTAATGGAACCCAAATCTTGGATTCAAAACTTACTTACGCTGTGTATAATAATTTTTTTTATATTTTATTTTAACATATATAAAGTTGCCACATAACATAAGGAGAATAAGGTTTCACTAAACTAATTTATTCCTTCTAATAGCATAGATAGATTTGTTACATTTTTTAAGTTATATATATACTAGCGTATGCCCATGACTAAAGGCACGGTGTAAATAATGATGAATAGCTATAATTGGTGCAATTTCCCCTTTACTGAATTACTAAAATTCAATGGCACTACCTTGGTTTACAACAATTTAATTTCTTCATTAATCCATCATGCCGATCTACAAATAATGGATAAAAAATAGTGCATGTATTAAGCACTCAGTACAATAAGGCAAACTTTTTGGAAAAGAGTTACAGATCTAACATAAATCTATATAATAAACAATGGGTCTGAAACAGTACCTACAGAGAGCACCTAGCAAAAGAAGCGAAAAATGGTTTTCGAGTTTCAAAATTATACTGCAAGATAAAACTCAAACCAGTCATGCACTTCAATGCTACAATCAAACAACATAGAATATAATCATCAAGCCTAATTCATACTGTTTCTTCCAGTTTAGCAACTGGGGGTTGGATTATATATATAAAGCTTAAATAATCAAATGGGAGGTCAGACAAAACAACTATTGTTCACCTTTCCTTTCTTAAATATTAGGAAGAAACTTCAATTGGTTGGAGCCCATGTGTGCCAATAGGAGGAGAAGTAAAAACTTACTTGATTCAATACATGTGGAAAAAGGACATAATTAAGTGCAATTAAGTGCCCTATAAGTTTTCATAATCAACAATGGAAAAAAAATGCGTTAAACTTAAAAGAACAATAAACAGGTAATATAATCTTACTAAGCTGTAGGGCGTTAAGCTTGAAAGAACAATAAACAGGTAATATAATCCTACTAAGTTGTAGGGCATTAAACTTGAAAGAACAATAGAAGTTTGGGTTTTAACATAAATAATAAAAGCATGCCTAATATTTGCAAAAAGAATGATATCAAAATTAGAGAACATCAAAATTAAGTAAATGCAATAGTAAAAACACAATTAAAATTGTTAATCACTTGAAGATACAAAGCAAGTAAGAGATCATTGGTGCAATAGCTAGCATTAGACAAATGATGAAGAACAGCCAATTCCTAAAAACTACCTATGCAAATAGATTGGTTTTAGAACTCTCCATGGGCTTCTTCAAACTTAGCACACAGATTGCAAAGAAATTTTACTGAACAATACTATTACAGTGAGCAAGAAATTGGGTACCGATATTACCAAATGATATGTTACTATCACCACAACCATACTACACTGCAAGTAGATGTTGCAACTTGAAAGTGCAACCATACTACACTTCAAATGAGGGCATATCAAAAGATTGTTCACTAAATAATTTGACCATTTCTATAATGGAAGCGCGATAGGATATGAGTTCCTTTTTTTGTGTGCTTCAATTACTTAGCAAATTCTTGAAATTTTGTTATCTTGTATGTTATCTCATGAAAAGTGGATGAAGATTTACATTTATTAATTTGGAACTATTTATTAGTTTGGTTGAAACTAATTCTTTTCTATTATACTAAAATTGCTATAAATTAGAGGATGATTAGTCAGTTGCAGATTTCTTCATAGCGAAACATGGGGCAGCACCATGCATTAATAGAGAGAGAAGACCAGCTGACCTAATAATAAATAAACTATTAAGTGGCAACAGTAACAGAACATGGAAATGAACTTAAAAAAATACCAAAAACGGTTGAAAATGACTTCTTGACCTCCATCTTCTTTTGAATATTCTCTTTTAACTTATTAACCAAATTTCTTTGTTGCCGAACCAAAAAAAAAATGTTGCAAATGAAAGAGAGAGAAAAGGTAAGTGTGTGCATGTTTGATTAGCAAGCCAAAAAAATTAGATACAAAGACACAGTTAGCAGAATTACTATTAAAGGGTTTTGACACATATGTATACAACTAACCAATGATGAGCTTGGAATGTATCCTATGCATTCACAAACAGTGGAATGTAGCCCATGCATTAATAGAGAGAGAAGACCAACTGACCTAATAATAAATAAACTATTAAGTGGCAATAGTAACAAGACATGGAAATGAACTTAAAAAAATAGCAAAAACTGTTGAAAATGACTTCTTGACCTCCACCTTCTCTTCAATATTATCTTTTAATTTATTAACCAAATTTCTTTGTTGCCGAACCAAAAAAAAGTATTGCAAATGAAAGAGAGAAAAAAGGTAAGTGTGTACATAAAATTGCTGCAAGCTGCAACCTATTTCTTTTGGCATGAATAAACTGCAACTTATTTTGTCCAAACACTGCATTTTTTTTTTCACAATTAACTGGCTTTGATGTATTTACCTATACATAGTCACCACATTTAATTAGTTTATAACATTGAGTGCATGTTTTGCCATGAAGAAATCTGCAACTGACTAATCATCCTCTAATTTACAGTAATTTTAGTATAATAGAAAAGAATTAGTTTTCAACCAAACTAATAAAATTGTTGAAAATGACTTCTTGACCTCCACCTTCTCTTGAATATTCTCTTTTAATTTATTAACCAAATTTCTTTGTTGTCGAACCAAAAAATAAAATAATCAAAAAAAAATTATTGCAAATGAAAAAGAGAAAAAAGGTAAGTGTGTGCAGAATACCTCAAACTCCTAACCTAACAATCGATTACGGATTTTTTTACCCCAATCAATCAGATACAGATACATGAATCAAGCCCAACAATATAAAATGAAAAAAATCATTTACCCCAATCAATCAGATACAGAGATATAAATCAAACCCAACAATATAAAATGAAAAGAAATCATTTACCCCAATCAATCAGATACAGAGATACAAACCGGTTCACAGAAGATGTTTGATTAGCAAGCCAAAAAATTAGATGTATAGACACAAACAATATGCAAAAAACTAATAGCAATATAAAATGAAAAGAAATCACTTACCCCAATCAATCAGATAGAGAGATAAAAAAAAATTAGATGTATAGACACAAATAATATGCAAAAAACTGATTGCCTGACAAAATCAGTTTGTGTTCAATCAAACCCATTTTAAACGTAGTTAAACAGTCAAACCTAGATAAACAAGTTATCAACCCAGATAAACCCAAATAAGGAAGATAAAAAATGTTAGGGAAATAGAGAGAGAATGGAAGCGAGCAAAGAGGGAAGATAGAGAGAGATAGCAAAAATCTTACCTTGCGAGCTGACACTAGAGAGCAGGGTCGGGAGCGAGCGAAGAGGGAGGGTATGGAAGAAGAAGAGAGAGAGATAAAAAGGGAATGAGGAGAAGACGTGGGTGAGAACAGAGAGGGAGAGAGAAATAAAGATAGAATGGAGAGGAGACGTGGGTAAGTTGTAACAACCCGCATTTTGACTTAGTCATACTTGCATACATTTATGGATGATCTTGTTTTAATATGTGCATTTGCAAATCTTGTCTTGTTTTGCTTGAATGATTGCTTGCACGCTTTGTTCTTGTCTGGTGTGTTGCCGAGGTCATCTTAAGCCTAGACACCTTCGAAACCTTTGTCACTTAGAACTATCTTGGAACCTCGTTGGTTGGCACCCATCTTCACCTTGGCGTATTGGCCGAGATGTCACCATCTAGGCCAAGGTGAGCGTCGCCTAGGCCGAGATGTGCATCATCTGGGCCGAGGTGTTAATATCTAGGCGTTCTAGATCCTTGATCCTTGTATGAGTGATTTTGTTCCTGGAATGGTATGACCTAGACCGAGGTGTGGCACAGCTAGGCCAAGGTGCGGCACAACTTAGTCAAGTGTTGTCCTTCCAAGCCGATGTCATTGTTACCCTGCTTGCCGAAGCTTTGCCTTAGCCGAGATCATCACTTACCGAAGTCTTGTTGTTAGCCGATGTCGTTATTTGCCGGTGTGTTCTTGCCCCCTAGCTTGTCGACTACACTTTGTCTTGGTCTTGTCTTGTCATGTCAGTCACCTTTTTGGATAGTGCCAATCAGCCAATGCCACGTGTCCCGACATAGGGATTACGTCAGTGATTGTCGCGAGAAACATATCATTTGTATCAAGTCTTGCCTTTTAGAGAGAGAGACTCAAGGAAGAAGAAAGAGAAGTTTAAGCTAGAGAGAGTGAACTTCCAAGCTTGATCGTTGGAACTTGAACCGTTAGATTCGAGTTTTGAGGTTAGAATCGTAACCTATTCTTGTTGTTCTTATTTGTCATCCAGCTGCATTGCACGATCAAACCTGTTCCGCACGCCATTCATCAATTTAAAGTTGGTTTTAGAAAGAGAAAACGGTTTTCATGTGTTTTTGAAGAAAAGCCTCGTTTGATCCGAAAGTTTGCATTAAAGCTCATGTTTTTGTGTTTGTTTTGATAAGATCCTTGAGTGTGGGTACCCAGGTCCATGTTTTTGAATTCATAGTATGAAGTCCCAGCTGTTGTAATAGCAAGTTTTGATCTTTGCATTCATCTTCCTCATGTTCATGTTCTTCAAGTTTTTCATGCTTATGTTCTTCATGTTTATCAAGAGGGAAACCCAGATTTTTCTCGACTTCGCTTTTGAATGTGGCCATCGAGGCTACACCTCAGCAAGGAGGTGTGGGACCTCGGCCTAGACCTGGTAGTTGCCCAGCGTGTTTTTCCAAAGATAAGAAACTGTGTTTCAATTTGGTTGACTTAGTTTTGAAGAATGCCGAGGTCATTGCATGTAAGCTAGACTTGTTTTGAGTAGTGCATTCAATAGACTTTGCCATGTGTTGTAGGACTTGGACTTGCCTTGACCCCGACGTTTGAAGAACTAGGTGAGTGGTATTTTTGATAAATCTATGTTATCAATGTTTTGATGAGCTCTGCTTTGCTTTGTTTTTGAAAGATATTTGTTAAGCATGAATGATTGTCCTTAGTTTTGTATCTCGTATTACATTTGCTTGAATGACCTTCTCGGAAAGTCCCTTGTGCTAGAGGACTCTAAACTTTCGCAGCACATCTCATTTGAAAGTCCCTTGTGCTGGAGGACTCTAAACTTTCGCAGCACCTCCCGTTTTGGAAGTCCCTTGTGCTAGAGGATTCTAAACTTTCGCAGCACCTCCCGTTTTGGAAGTCCCTTGTGCTGGAGGACTCTAAACTTTCGCAGCACATCTTGTCTTGAAAGTCCCTTGTGCTGGAGGACTCTAAACTTTCACAGCACTCTCGTGTTAAAAGGTTATGGGCCTTTGTAACATAGGTCCCTTGTGCTAGAGGACTCTAAACTTTTGTAGCACCCTTGTTTGAGATGCCCTCTTACTTTGTCTTGTTTTGCCACGGACGGTTTACCGCGTGGATACGTTTGCCGGAATGTTATTATTTGTAATATGTGATGCTAGTAAGTATCCCTTGAAGCTTTGAAGATCTGTTAGATGGACGAGGTCCATTCCTTGTTATATATAAAGCTTTGTTTTGTATTGTTTTGAAAAGACTTCGGCTATTATTCATGCAAACCCCTTTATTATTTATACCATTCACTGAGTATCCAAGCTCACCCTCTCTATATATATGTAGGTGATGAACAAGAAGGCGGTGACGCCTAGATATGACTCTAGAGCTTATTTTGGGTTTTTGATTATGTCGGCTTAACCTGTAATTACGTTGGCAGTCTTGAAAATTATGCTTCTCGATTTGTAATACTTGTCTGTTGCATACGTCGGCTTGAGAAGCCTTTTGATCAAGATGTGTGTTTTGTATACATGTTATGTCGACAGTGAGGATGTCGGCAATCCTGAAGATTTTGCTTCTAGCAGTATTTCATGTATTTTTGTTCATGTCGGCTTGTGAAGCCCTTTTGTTAATATGAAGGATGTTATTTGTACTTTGCTTCGTTTGTAATTGAGTTGTAACCCGTATGCTGATGATTGCTATTTCATTTAACTTATGCACCACTCCTATGGACTAATATGTTTGTATAAATCGCTTCCGTACTTGTTAGCCCCATATAATTATACTCTGATAGTGTGTGGATTTTGGAAGTTGGCCTTGGTAATCTCGGATTATTGACCATCACGGCACCAAACTACTAAGGGCGGTTTGGGGTCGTAACATAGGTGGAAGCCTAAATGCTTGGGCGGGAACTATATAGATCTGAGCCATTGATATATACTCAAGATTGATATAGACCATTGATTTAAAATGTATCTCTAATACATTTTATACATTTTCAAAAACTCTTTTGTCTTATTATATAGATTATACATTTTTATAAATAAGTATTACATATTTTTTTAAATAAAATTATGATAATATTTTATTTAAAATAAATATATTTTTTTATAGTAATATTAAATATTTTGTTGATAGAAAATGTTTCAATGAAAAAATATATAACATTATTTGAAAATAATTAACTTCATTTTAAACCACTAATTATTATAATTTTATCATAAAAATAAGAAATATTTATCATAAAAATATATAATAAAATAGATATGATTAGAAAAAAGTTAATTTAGGCCTTGTTTGGGGAGTAAATATTTTAGTCAAAAAGTCACTCTAAGTTATCATATCACTCTCTTTACTTTTCTACATATATTTTTGTAAAAAATTAAAAAGTTATTAAAATAATATGTTCTCAAATGAGACCTTAATACATTCTAGAGTAAGTTTTATGTTTCAAACAAATTTTCTATTAATTTATAAATATATACTGTATTTTTATTTATTTATAAATATATACTGTATTTTTATTTATTCATTTATTTATTTGTAATTTGTTTATTTATTTATTTATTTTTATCTTTCATGTTGTCTACCAGATGAGTGAGACAGACATTTTGGGTTTGCCTCCCACGCGCCACCAATGTTAGTGCCCCTTTCCTTTCTATACCAAATTTAGCACTGTTTCAATTCATGCTTCTACTCACCATGCGAGACCCCCAAAACATATCTCTGTCTTGGTTTGGCATGTGGGTTAGGGAGTTAGGTTAAAATAATTATAAAAGGATGAAATCATTTTTTTTGCATGTTAAGTTAAAGATTGTAATATTTAAATCAAAATTATTTTATTTTTTTTATTAAAATTGAAAAAGTCAAAAAAAATTATCTTAAACAAAACTATTTGAGCCGCAAGTTAAAATAATAAAAAAGTCAAAAAATTAACTTACATCTCAAATAGCCTCTGTTTAGAAAGATAGGTTAAGTTAGGTTTAGGACTATTTTAATCACAAAAAGACAAAATAAATTTCTTAATCCTATAAGACAAAATATCACATCCACTATATAATCATTACATTATTTCTCTAAAAAAAATTAAAAAGTCCTTCGAGAAAAAGTCAAAAAACCAATCCGCTTTCCAAACTAACTCATAAAGCCTCTATAGCTGTAGGATGTTTGGCAACTTTAATTTTGAGTTAAAATAATAAATAATAAAAATAAAAAATAACATTTAGTGGGTGTTTCGGAATTGCTATTTTAGTAGGTTATTTTAATTTTTGCTAGTAGGTTAAAATTTTTGTGTTTGGGAAGATGATTGGATTTTTTTATAGTTACATGTGATATTTGTAAGAGAAAAAGTAAAATGATTATGAGTTTGATGTGATATTTTGTCTTATTAGCTATTTTAGTCTATTTTGTCTTTTTGTAGATTTTAGCATAAAAAAACTAAAATCTTTCTTTCCAAACACCCCCTTAAATTATAATTATTTTTTTTTTTCATAATTACTAAATTAACTAAAAAAATTAATTATCACTATAAATACAATTTTTTTCAATCAAATTAAAATAATTAAAAAATATAAAATAATCAATTAAAATAATCAAGGTCTAAATCATTAAGAAATAGGCTAAAAAATTAATTTTTTAATATATTAAAATAATAATAATGTGATCCCAAACAACCAAATAATAATAATAATAATAATAATATTAAAATACAACCAAATAATAATAATAATAATAATATTAAAATAATAATAATAATAATAAAATAAAAAACTGATTGCCAAAATACGCTATAAACAAAAAGCTTCTCTTCGTCCCCATCTCCTCTTTATCACTCACTCATCTCTCTCCTCTCTGTCTCTCTCTCTAAAAACTCTCTCTCTACCTGCAATGCGACAACCGGCGGCCATGAATCCTTCGTTGTCGGCGTTTTCAACTTACTGACGACGGAATGCACCTCTTAAATCTCTTTTAGTCTCTCTCTCTCTCTCTCTCTATATATATATATATACACCCCTATATTTCTTCCTCTATTACAAAAAAATCCTCATTTCTATGGCGGTTTCTCTCTATAACTACGCTTATTCTCTCGCTAGTTTTTGTTTTTTGATTCATTGATTACAGTTTCAGCTCTTGAGAGGTCTTTCCATACATATAGCATTGAAGAATTTGAGTAGCGAGTGAGAGTCGATGATGCTGGACCTGAATCTCACTGCTGTTGCGACAGATTCCATCTCCGATGGTCTCGAAGCTGTTACAGAGAAGTTTCTAGAACTCTCCGGAGTCCATATGGATGATTCAGGAACTTCCAATTCCTCCATCATCAATCTCGACACCTCGAGCACCAACCTCGGCGACGAAGAGTTCTCCTCCTCTCATCTCTACAGCTTCGATATATTGAAAACCACTGAATGCGAAGAATACAATAATGGCGTTCCACAAACTAAACAGCTTTTTCCAGTTAACGGCGAAGGCGGAGAAGATGCGTCGTCTTGCCAGCAGCGCCAGTGGTTGGATCTTTCCGTTGTGGCCGGGAATTCCGGTGGTCCGAAAGAGGAGAGGGGTTTGGTGGTGCCACAGCAGAGACAGCAGGTGAGGAAGAGTAGGAGGGGACCGAGATCTCGGAGCTCTCAGTATCGAGGAGTCACGTTTTATCGGAGAACTGGGCGATGGGAATCGCATATTTGGTTAGTATATTATTATGTTTGTATGATTATATATACATATATATACCTTTTTGCATTATGCATTTTTTTTTTCAATTTTTTATGGTTTTATATGTATATATATAGTTGTTATAATTCGTTAAGATTGTGGTTATGGTGTGGTCTATGATTGTGTGTTACTTTCTGTTTACATTATTATTGTTGGTAAAATTGTCATAGGCTGAACTTTCATTTCTTGCATTGTACCTGTATAGTTTGAAGATATTGATCATGGTGGTTGTTCATTTTGAAGTGATGGGCTCTCATTTCTGTATGATGTTGAGTGTTTTATTTTGATTTGCACAGGGATTGTGGAAAACAAGTGTATCTGGGTAAGGAACTTTGATCTCTGAATTCGATTGGACTTTATATATCAATCTGATTAGAAACTTCGTTTTGTTACGACTAATGTGTTGCTAAATGTGCTTCTTCCTTTAAATATGAACGATTAATTGCGTAGGGGGATTCGACACTGCACATGCCGCAGCTAGGTAATAATGGTATTGGGTTGGAAGTTTAAACAATTTTATCCTTTGAAGTTTTTCTGTGATATGGGTTCGGAAAATTATTTTCAATTATCTTTGTGATCTCAGGGCATATGATCGAGCTGCAATTAAGTTCCGTGGAACTGATGCAGATATCAATTTTAATATCAGTGATTATAATGAAGATCTTCAACAGGTGGTTGGGTTGATAAATGTCTGGTTGATACAAAAGTTCTGTTTCTATGAGGAATTTAATTGTGTTGATCTGGTTTTGATCTTTATGCAGATGAAGAATTTGACGAAGGAAGAATTCGTGCATGTACTTCGTCGCCAGAGCACCGGATTCTCTAGGGGTACTTCAAAATACAGGGGTGTTACGCTGCACAAATGTGGACGATGGGAAGCTCGAATGGGGCAGTTCCTTGGCAAGAAGTGAGACAACACTGAACTCATTTTTTACATTTTCTAGTCAGATGTGACTCAAAATTCTGTGTGATCTCCCAAATTCTGTATCGATTTTATTAACTTATATTATTAATGAACTGTGAAAATGGTCTTCGTTGGTTTGTATCCAACACATTGCCTACAGGTATATCTATCTTGGGTTGTTCGACAGCGAGGTGGAAGCTGCAAGGTCATAATGATTAAAATTTTACTTTTCCTTGCTCTATATGTTATATTATATTATCTATTCTCCATCCGATCCAATTTAACTTTATGTTAATCAGGGCTTACGACAAGGCTGCAATAAAATGCAATGGAAGGGAAGCGGTGACCAACTTTGAGGCAAGCACATATGAGGAGGAGTTAAGCTCTGAGATTGAGAATGGAGGTATCACTTGTTTAATTTTTTGTGTTGTTTTATGATTCTTGAAACTTCCCTTCATTTACGGTTGCATATATTTAGCTATTCTTCTTTATGAATCATGATATGATATCCCTAATCTCTTCTATGCAGGAAGCAGCCATAATCTAGACCTCAACTTGGGTATTTCTACCCCTTATTTTGCTAATGGCCAAATGGGAAGCAATGACTTGAGCAGTGGTTTACATTTGCAGAGTGATTTGAGCAATATGCATGAGAACAGAAGGGTAATTTTAAAAGCCGTATATTAAGATTTTAGTCTGTTCGGTTCTGCTCTATAATTGGATTAGTCAAACCAGTGATCATTCTGTATACATGCTATGTTCGAATTTTGGAAGGTCTTACGTGAGTTTATGTAGCAGATTTATCTTTTCCTCTTACAGGCTGAGAACTCCGTTACAACAATGGGAATTCAACTACCTCATGGCCAAATAATGGTTTCTGAGCACCCTCCTCTCTGGAAAGGTGTAAATTCCCATGACGTTCCCATCTATGAGGTAATTTTACTCTATCTGACTATCCAATTTATTTCTTGCTATAACTACATTAGCAACAACTTTCTCTGCTCTTGCATTTAGAGTTTAGACTAAATGATCATTTGATCACATATTGGAAGTTTTGGTTGGACTATAGAATCATTAGCTGGCTTTTGTTGCTGGGAAAAAATTATCGCTTAACACCTCTCTTCTAACTTATTGAAAAAGCTAGATCATTTGGCTACAATCCATCATCTTCCTGTAATGACTACTGATCAGCAATCACCAATTCTGAAGCTGCTAGAATAGAAGTTAGGGGTTTTCCCTTATGTTGTTATGAAACTTTTGGGGCTAGTTTAATGCGACCATGTGTCTATTTTCATCCCATGGAGCTCCATATGATTTATTGGCCATCTTTTTTATTATTTACTATGAATATTGATTTTTCACAAGTTGATTAACAATTCCATTATTTTATTTTATTTTTTGCCGTCAACAGGGAAGAGCAATAGAGAATAGTATGGAATTTGACTCTTCACCGAGCTGGGCATTGCAATTCCAAGGCCCATATGGTGGTGACGTTCCACTGCCACTCTTCTCTACTGCAGCATCATCAGGATTCGCTACTTCAACCATCGCTACTTCATCGGCTGCGGTTTACCAACCTTGGTTTCCAACTACAACAATCCCCCACAACCATTACTTTCCATCGGTCATCGATTCTAACAACATATCTCAGTACTACTGCAGGAGCTGAAACCACAATCAGGTGAGAACAGAACTACAATCCAAAATATTCTTGAACTGGAAGAAATTGAATTGGCAAACAAACCAAGCTAGGATTGTAGTTGAGATTGATTGTTTTACATGAGGCACTAGATTGATTGACTTTGCTGTTGCACAAATCTTGCTAATTTTGCTTATCTTTGCCTTAAACGGCATGACAAATTGCTTCGTCTCTGAGAACACATCATTTGCTGTGTTAATGTGACCAAAATGCTAATGCCTTTATATTCTCATTGTGGCCTCAGAGAGGCATGGGTTATGCAAAATTTTTCAGACGCTGAAAGGGTAGGCAATACTATCATCTGATTGTACTTTCTTCTTTTTTTTTTCTTTTGGGTGTGCCTGTGTGAGACACAAAATTGAAGTCTTGGTGTGTTATTTCACAAAGAATTTAAATTGCGTTCCATGTTTAGTTGTGATCTTTGTTGTTTTCCCACTCACATTTGCAGCTTAGGTTGTTAGATACATACAGATGGATGTAGCCTGTTCTGATATCAAGTTAAATTGGAATCGGTTGTGACAAAATTTTTTTTTTTCTAACATGTACATAATTTATGTTGCATTATTTTTAATGCAAAAGAGCTATCTCATTGCATTGTGTGATTCTATTTACGTCAAAAAAAATCCAAAAATTATTAATTTCTATTTTTGCCCACTTCTCCACTGTCCACCCCCATTGCTGCCACTCACCCCCGTTCCGTTTCTTGTTGGTGCCACCCCTCCACCCACGCCACCACCCCTCCCCTTTCTCCTCTTCTAAACCCTAAATCTTAAAACCTACATCTACTCTCGTGGTGGTGAGGGGATGGAAAGGAAGTCACAGTGGTGGAAGAGGGCTCGAGGCGAGGAAGGGGTGTTGGGGAGAGGGGATCGCAGGGAAGGAAGTCGCATTGGGGAGGGGCTTCGTAGAGGGAGAGAGGGCTAGGGAAGGAAGTTATGGCTGTTATGGTTGCGGTGGGCCGGTGGCCAAAGGTGATTGTTGTGGTTGTAGTAAAATTATGGTTTGGAAGGTTAGGAGTGTTAAAGATGATAAGTTTGGAATTATAATAGGTGTAACTTGTAAGGAGATGAAAATAAAAATTCAAATTTTTAGAAGGGGTGTAATTATAAAAGCAGTGCAATTCCAAACTGATTTTGTGGTGTAAATGGGAGCCTACCCCCAAAAAATTTGTTAGACACTCCATTTCTTAAAGACACCCCACCTTTGTTTTTTTTGCTTTTTGAACACTCCAATTAATCCTAACTCTATACCTACTCACCCCCAACCACCCTCCCAGCCACCTTAGTTGCTGCCACCTCCTGTTCCCTCACCAAATATGCTACGGGTATTAAAAATTTTACTCAGCCTCCGTTTGGAAAGTGGGTTCGTTTTTTGATTTTTTAACTATTTTAGTTTAGGGGCTAAAAAGTTTGGTTTGGAAAGAGTTTTTTAGCTTTTTGACTTTTTTGACTTTTTTTGTGAAAGAGGAGTGTAATGATTATGGGTTGGATTTGATGTTTTGTTTTTTTGTAGCTAAAATAGCTTATTTTGTTTTTTGTGACTATTTTAGCCCTTAATCCACCAAAACCAACTTCTCAAACTATGCCTAAATATTTTATCAAAGGTCTAACATGAGTGTGAGATTCACATTGTGGGAGTATGTGAGACATTTGATAAATATTTTAATAAATTTTTTAAAATTTCTAACATTATTCTTTGTTCAAGAGCTCATTTTCAATTTTTTTTGGTAGCATATTAAAAGATTAAAATAATTATAAAATGATAAAATAGATTAAAAAAATAATAAGATAAAATGTCATATTTAAATTATAATTAATTTATTTTTTTCATACAAAATAAAAAAACAAATAAAATTAATCTAAACAAAAAATTTTAATTTAAATTAAATAGTTAAAAAGTCAAAAAAAATTAACCCGGTTCCCAAACGATGCCTTCCTCTGGGCATGCCCTTTGGGTTGACACATGTGACAATAGGAATTTGGGAGTGTCTAATCTCCGCAATCCTCGGCTTTACTTTTAAAACTGGTGTACGTACAGAAAAAGAGAAAGGCCCCTTTTATGTACTATAACTATTTACCTCTGTATATACACACATATAAAGAGAGAGAGAGAGAGGGCATTTCCCTTCTCATAACGGTAATCCTAGGCTTAGTTTGGCATAATTTAAAAAGAAATTATAAAATTATTATTTTATTTAAATTATATTATTTTATTTAAATCATATCATTTTTTTATTAAATTACTTTAAAATCAACTCATACTTCATATTTTTTTATAAAAAATTAAAATGTACACTTTGGCCAAGTTTGGGAAGTGTAAAAAAAATTAAAAAGTCAAAAAGTTATTCAAAAAGTTAAAAAGTTATTACTATTCACTAAAAGTCAAATATTACGGCTGCATAACTCCCAATATTAATTTTTCCCTACACACTAATTTATACAATTTTTTAATACACATTTTTTCATAAAAAGTCAAAAAATTAACCCAAACATTCATATTTTTTCCCTCAACTTTTTAGTCCAAAAAAATAAAAAATACACTTATTTAAGACATCCAAAATAACCCCTTATTTAGATCTTTCTCAAACAACCCTTCAAAGTGTTTGCCATACTTTATAATTTAATTTTATAGAAGTTATAATTAAGAAAAATGAGTTATAACTAAACATTAGATAAGGTATAATTAAAAAAAAATTAAATCATAATTAAAATAATATCATAATTAATATCATAATGAATCATAATTAAAAACTAACAAAATTATAATTAAAAGTGTATATGATACACACTTAAAAGGATCGTGTACTATAAAATTTTTCCTCATTTTATATATATGTATATATATATATATATACACACATAGTATTATATAAGGAAAATTAGTATAATCGAAAAATAATTTCATTTTTATGATAGTGTAAGTAATTTGGGTATATGGTGCAATTTTGTTTTATTTAATTTTTTTCTGCGTGTCAAAATTCGACTATAAAAATTTAAGACCTTTCACTTATTTGTAACTTTCCCTATTATATGCATATAGTTTTTTTTTTTTTTTAATTTTTTTATCTTCAGTAAAAAAAATTTAAATTATGTCTTCTTTTTTTTTTTTCCATCTTTTTAGATCCATATTGTACAGATGAATCTAAAAGATAAAAAAAAAAAAAAAAATAAAAATAAAAAAAATTGAGAAACTAAAAATGTCAATTATTTGTAGTTTTTATTTTTTGTTGTCCTATTTAGACCTCTTTTTTTAAAAAAAAATAAAAATAAAAAATCGATCATCCTAATTGAGTAAAATCCAAAAGTAATTTTTTTTTTTCTAATTTTCTTTTCTAGTGGCTCTTCTGTTGGCTTTTTTCAGGAAATTTACTCAGAAATTCCATCTAGAAAAGTATCTATCGAAAAGTCCCGTGAATTTTCTTGTAGATAATTATGTCCTATTAAATTTGAAAAGATACACCCTGAGATTATTTCACTATATTTCTTAGAGATTCTTGTGTGATACTGTGTTTGGTTTATAAGGTCTCGTTTGGGAACAAGTTAATTTAGTAACTTTTTAGTTATTTGGCTAAAATACGAGCTAAAAAAAATTAGTATATTTGACTTTTTGGTATGAGTTGTTGATTTTTTGACTAATTTAGTAACTTTTTGACTTTTTGACTAAAACGGAGGATTCCCAAACGAGGCCTAAATGTGGATATACTTTATTTGAGAGATTTTAATGTGAGATTGTTCGCATCATTCTAATGTCCACACCAACTTTGATCCCCTCTATTTCATATATGTAATGGAGAATTTTTATTACATATCTAATGGTTATAAAATACAAATATAAATTTATAATTAATTTAAATTAAAATGGATCATTACACTGACTATTGAATGATATAATGAAATCTATCCATTACAAATATGCAATGGAGAGGATTACAATCCTGTGCGTACTATTATTTTATTCAATGTGTCATTTTTAAAATGTAACAATAAGATATCATTCTAAAGTGTATACCATTATTTATTAAATTTTTGTCAAATGTGTCATTTGATAGAGACCTGATATGATAACTATGGTTTTTCATTGTAACATTCACATATATATTTTTCGTTTTCAAATGTAGATATACTACATTTGAAATATTTTAATGTGAAATAAGATTTTTTAGATTAGAAAAATATATATAGGCTAAGTGGGTCGTAAGTGGGGGATAGAGGATTTACTGGGCATTTAAAAAAACTATACACTTTTGGAAGGGTGACTATTAGGGCCAAGTTTGGGAACACCCCAAAAAGTCAAAAAGTCAAAAAATTACTCAAAAAGTTAAAAAGTTATCACTATTCACCAAAAGTCAACAATTACGGCTGCACAACTCCCAATTCTAATTTTCTCCTACAAATCAATTTTTACAATTTTTTATTACACATTTTTCCATAAAAAGTCAAAAAGTTAATCCAAACATTCATATTTTCAACCTCAACTTTTTAGTCTAAAAAGACAAAAAGTGCACTTATTTAGTCTTCCCAAACTTGGCCTAGATGTAGTCATTAAGATAATATTAGGCGGTGGTCTCACTATCTAATAAGTATTGTTAATTTGTGATAGGAATTACAATATTGTTAGATCAATGGGAGATAAAAATTGACTACATGCCTCATTTGGAAACATGTTTTTTGATAACTTTTTAGCTTTTTGATTAAAATATTATGTAAAAAATGTTAGATTTATTTTTCTAGTGTGGCCCAATAGCCTACATATTTTCTATATGTTTTAATTTATTTGGACTGCACAAATAGATAAAACCAATATTTTAGATTAAGTTCAGTAAATAGAATTTTAATATAATCACTCTTCTAAGATAAGAAGGAAACCTTGATGGATTAGAAATTCTTCTAATAGAGTTTATCTGGTCCTCTTCTCTCCTCTACTTTAAGTTTTATAGTCATCCTAATTAAGAGAGACAGAGAGAAGAAGGTGAGCTAAGTTTTATAGTCATCCTAATTAAGAGAGACAGAGAGAAGAAGGTGAGCCAAGAATTAAAGGTTTAACTCTAAGGGGTATTTTCTCAACTTCTCTAATTCAATGGCTGACAAAGGTATATTCGTTTTATTCTTGAGTTGTATTGAATTCAAGATCCTGTAAAGTTTAATTCCGCATTATTATTATGGTTACATGTATTATTAAATCTTACATGTGGTATCAGAGCTTTAGTTTGTGAATCAATACACCTTGGAATAATAATATATTTATAAATATTGTTATTATATTATAATTATAATTATTCATAACAACATATTTTTTGTTCATAAGGTTTGAACTCTCGGCATGTGTTGGTTATCTTGAATATACGCTATATGTTCAACCTTGTAAGCTGCATGCCATATTTATTAGGCAGTGTCTGAATGGTACATCTAATCTCTTTCATATTCATTATGCATCAAAGAAACTCCTTTTGTTAAAAGTCAAAGGTTGTGTGAAAGAAGATTTCATTCCTGATTTCTAAATCGTAACTAAGTATGCACATCATGGACTCCCTCACTCACTTTGTTTTGTGATATGTTAGGTGCAAACTTTTATGTAATTCTATATGCTGTTCATATGCATGTTTTGATTTATTATCAATTTTAGTGATAATAATTTTTATAATCATCATAATATGTTATTGAATTGAGTATATTGCTTGCCGTTATGATAAAGTGCATAGATTAAAAGCAATTTTAGAATTTTGCTGAATCGTTCGGACTATTAAATAAATATATTTATTTGATTGTATCACATTAGAGGATTATGTTTTTGCTTTGTTTAAATTATGCACACTTATTGTCTATTATTGTTAAATATTTATATATTTTCATGATTTAAAATTGATATCATGATATAATTTTATGACATTGAATATTAAATATTAAAGTGGTTAATTCATATTAGGTGTAATTCTTATTAACCATTATTTTAGATATTCATGATTGTTATAATACATATATAAATATTCCTGTTCATCCAGAGTTATTATTATTATATTGGTAATAGCAATCACATAAAAGAAATTTTAGAAATCATAAAAATAGTGATCTCATTAAAATTGTGATTGAATTAATGATAATTAAATAACTCAAAATTAATGAATAAAGAATATTGTTGGTTAGTTCCGTATTCATAGGGTTTACTAATTTAGTAGCTGCCAAAGTGGCCTAGATTTGTAAAACTTATGAATATAGAACTACATAAAAGAATTGTTAAAAAGGGTAACATTAAGGTCAATAATATTCTCAATTGCAGTTATAATTAGGAGATTGAGACTAGCTCAAAGGAGAGTCACTTTCAAATAATTATGAACTGGGTAGGATAATGTAACTTATGTAATTTGAAAGATTAGAATTGAATACCCAAAGGTAACATGACTAGCTGAAAAATTGCATAAATTACTTTAGACCTACATAAGTGATTCTTGACGAATGAACAATAGATATACCTAAGTTTTACCCAAAGAAAAAACTTATGTGATATCAATAGTTCATCATAATTCTCAAAACTTTAATATGTATATTGTTCTATCTTATTTCAGTAAAAGTTCCCACCTCATTGCACTCTCTTGCATCGGGCGTCCCTCTACTTACTGGCTCGAATTTTTCGAAATGGTATGAACATGTTCAGTTTACACTGGGTGTGTTGGACCTCGATATGGCATTACTTGAAGATAAACCTGCAGACATTAATGAATATAGTACTGCAGAACAAGTTGCCCTTTCTGAATCCTGGAAAAAGTCCAATAGACTCAGTTTGATGTTCATGAAGATGACCATTGCAAATAACATCAAGACCTCCTTACCTCAAACTGTTAATGCATTGGAATACTTAAAAGCTGTTGAAGATCGATTTAGATCTGCTGACAAGTCACTTGCTGGCACTATTATGGCTAAATTGATAACAATGAAATATGATGGCAACCGAGGAGTTCAGGATCACATCCTCAATATGGCTGACAAAGCTGCAAAGCTTAAAACTTTAAGAATGCAAGTTGATGAAACTTTCCTCGTGCAGTTTATTCTCAACTCACTTCCATCACAATACAGCGCATTCAAAATTCACTATAACACCAATAAAGATAAGTGGAATTTGAATGAGCTGACTAATATGTGTGTTCAGGAGGAAGTGAGGTTGAGGGAGGAAGGACGTCAAACTGCATTGTCTGTAACTCATGGAGCTATAAAGAAAAAGAAGGGTAAGTTTGTAAAATCAAAGAAAAATCCACCAAAGAAAAAGAATGAACCCGGGGAAGAAAATCAGGCTAAGAATGGTTTCACTGTCAAGTGCTACTTTTGTGGCAAGAAGGGACATGTGAAGAAAGACTGCAGCAAGCGAAAGGCTTGGTTTGAAAAGAAAGGTAAGAAATTTTCTTTTGTTTGTTATGAATCAAATCTTATTGAAGTACCTTCTAATATGTGGTGGATTGACTCTGGGACCACGACCCACATTACAAATGACATGCAGGGATACCTCTCAACCAGGAAACTGAAGGAACGTGAAAGATTTGTCTATATGGGGAACCGTCTCAAAGCTGAAGTCGTAGCTGTAGGAACCTATCGACTGATCTTAGAGATGGGTCATCAGATAGATCTAGAAGACACTTTTTATGTTCCTTCAATTTCTAGGAATTTAGTTTCGTTATCCAAATTGGATCGTGTTGGATATTCAGTTTTATTTAATTGTGGAAAACTCAATTTAATGTTTAATTCAAAAGTGATTGGTTCTGGTAATTTATGTGATGGTTTATGTAAAATTACCTTAAATCATGAGTTTGCACAATCATTAGTAACTCTGCATTCGAATATTGGTTTAAAACGTGGTCTAATTAATGAAAAATCATCGATCTTGTGGCATAGACGGTTGGGGCATATCTCCAGAAATAGAATTGAAAAATTGGTGAAGAATGGGATTTTGAAAAACCTAGACTTCACTGATTTTCAGATATGTGTGGATTGCATTAAAGGAAAGCAAACCAAACACACCAAGAAAGGTGCCACAAGAAGTAATGAGCTTCTTGAGATAATTCATACAGATATTTGGGGCCACTCAACATCCCATGTCTTAGTGGTGAAAAATATTTTATCACATTTATAGATGACTTCTCACGTTATGGATATGTGTATCTAATTCATGAAAAGTCTCAGGCTGTTGACATCCTTGAGGTGTACATAACTGAAGTCGAGAGACAATTAGATAGAAAGGTTAAAATAGTGAGATCAGACAGGGGTGGTGAATATTATGGTAAATATGATGAGTCAGGCCAAAATCCTGGCCCATTTGCCAAATTCTTAGAAAAGAAAGGCATTTGTGCTTAATATACAATGCCCGGTACGCCACATCAGAATGGAGTTGCTGAAAGGCGTAATCGTACACTTAAAGATATGGTTAGGAGTATGTTAAGTTACTCAATTGTACATATTTCAATGTGGGGTGAAGCTTTAAAAACTGCAATGTATATCTTAAATAGGGTTTCTAGTAAGGCGGTCCCAACAACTCCTTTTGAGTTGTGGACTGGTAGGAAACCTAGTTTGAGACACTTACATATTTGGGGTTGTCCAGCAGAGGCAAGAATCTTCAACCCACAAGAGAAAAAGTTGGACTCAAGAACAATATCTGGATATTTCATTGGTTATCCAGACAAGTCTAAAGGGTACAAATTTTATTGTCCTAATCACAGTACGAGGATAGTGGAGACTGGTAATGCTAGATTCCTAGAGAATGGTGAAATCAGTGGGAGTGAGAAAACACGAGTGGTGAGTTTCGAGGAAATTAGGGTAGATGTGCCAACATTTGACCCTTATCGAAAAGTTGTTGTTCCTCAGACTATTCCACAGGCTGAGGAAAACGAACAACATGATGAAAATCCTTCACCACCTCATGTTTCACCACTTCATGAAGATACCACCATTGAAAATATTGTAGAACCACCACAACTGGCAGTTCTGAGAAGATCTCAGAGGGAAAGAAAGCCTGCCATTCCAGATGATTACATGGTGTATCTACAGGAATCTGATTTTGATATTGGGATTAACAAAGATCCAGTCTCATTTTCACAAGCCATGAATAGTGATGATTCTTCTAAATGGGTCAATGCTATAAATGAAAAGTTAAAATCCATGGAACAGAATAGTGTTTGGGATCTCATCGAATTGCCTAATAACTGCAAAAAAGGTCGGGTGTAAATGGGTCTTCAAGACCAAGTGTGACGCAAAAGGCAATATCGAATGATTTAAAGCCAGACTTGTTGCCAAAGGTTTTACTCAAAAAAAAAAGCATAGACTATACAGAGACCTTCTCTCCACTATCTAAGAAGGACTCGCTTAGAATCATCCTAGCATTGGTAGCTCATTATGACTTAGAGTTGCATCAAATGGATGTGAAAACTGCTTTTTTAAATGGGAATTTGGATGAAGAAATTTATATGGAGCAGCCCGAAGGATTTGCAAAGAAAGGTAAAGAACATTTAGCTTGCAAATTAAAAAAATCCATATATGGCCTTAAACAAGCTTCTAGGCAATGGTATTTAAGGTTTAATGATACCATTATCTCTTTCGGATTAAAGGAAAATGCAGTTGATCAGTGTATATATCTGAAGGTTAGTGGGAGCAAGTTCATTATTTTGGTGCTATATGTGGATGATATTTTGTTAGCTAGTAATGACCTTGGCTTATTACATGAAACCAAGGAATATCTCTCCAAAAAAAAAAAAACTTTAAAATGGTCGATATAGGTGAGGCAAACTATGTTTTTGGCATAGAGATCTTTAGGGATCGATCTCGAGGATTGCTAGGACTATCACAGAAAGGATATATTGATCGTGTTTTGGAGAGATTCAATATGCAGTTTTGTTCAGCCGGTGATACACCCATGATGAAGGGTGATAAATTAAGTGAAAAACAGTGTCCAAGGAATGACTTGAAAAGAAAACAAATGAAGGACATTCCATATGCTTTGAGGCTACAAATCATGCTTTATGGTTGCAAAATTTCATCTCAGGACTTGGTGTTGTTGACTCAATTGCCAGGCCGCTGAAGATATATTGTGACAATACCGCAACAGTTTTCTTCTCTAAGTATGGAAAGTACTCCAGTGGTTCTAAACACATGGAAATAAAGTACTTAGTTGTTAGAGAAAGAGTCCAGAAACAACAAGTGTTAATTGAAAACTTAAGCACATCTCTTATGATTGTTGATCCATTCACAAAGGGATTGCCACCAAAGACATACAAAGAGCATGTTATCAGGATGGGTCTTTTAAGCAACCCTTGATGTGTATGGTTAATCATGAGTGCTTATTTTTTGACACTATTTGCGCAATAATAATTTTGTTTCTGTTTTTCCTGTTTCTAAAAGTGTGTGTACACATTAAATTGAATATTGATAAACAGGGAATGTCTTAACAAGACAAATTACAGGGGCCTTTCAGGCAAATAATTATATATCCTGATAATGGACTGGGTTGGTGAAGGTTATCAATGGTGTGGTGCATAGAAGGAAATATGACATAAATGTTATATAACCGCTATGACTCACATTGGTGATCTGAAGTAATCACAGTATTATAGTTTCTAATATATCTGAACTTATTGGCTATTTTTTAAAAAATTCGTGATCACATGTCAAAGTTTTTAGTGTGGAATCCAATGAGTCAAAATTTTTTAAGTTGCATATTTTTGAAAAAAACTCATAATTGCATCATAATCGGCTTAATGGGCCAAGTGAGAGAATGTTGGATTTATTTTTCTAGTGTGGCCCAATAGCCTACATATTTTCTACATGTTTTAATTTATTTGGACTCCATAAATAGATAAAGCCAATATTTGAGATCAAGTTCAGTAAATAGAATTTTAATATAATCACTTTTCTAAGATAAGAAGGAAACCTTAACGGATTAGGAATTCTTCTGATAGAGTTTATCTGGCCCTCTTCTCTCCTCTATATAAGGATGGGTGACTCCCCTTTCATATCATGAGTATTTTTCCATCACTTTAAGTTTTATAGTCATCCTAATTAAGAGAGACAGAGAGAAGAAGGTGAGCTAAGAATTAAAGGTTCAACTCTAAGGGATATTTTCTCAACTTCTCTAATTCAATGGCTGACAAAGGTATATTCGTTTTATTCTTGAGTTGTATTGAATTCAAGATCCTGTAAAGTTTAATTCCACATTATTATTATGGTTACATGTATTATTAAATCTTACAAAAAAAATTAGTATGTTAGGAAAACATGTTTTTTTTATAACTTTTTGGTTTTTTTATTAAAATATTATGTAAAAAAAATTAGTATGTTTGGGATAATTTTTTAGTTTTTTACGAAAAGATATCTAAAAAATAGAAAGAAAATAAAATCTTTAATTTTTTAGTATAAATTGTTGACTTTTTAATTTTTTTAATAACTTTTTAATTTTTAAATTAAAAAGTGATGTTGTCAAGTGAGGTCATGCGACTCAAAAAAAATTTCTCAATTACACTGATTGGGAAAGTAAAAGAAAAAAAATTAAAAAAAAATCAGAAAGGACAAAAATAAAAGCAAAAAACAATTGACTTTCTTGGTTTATTTATTTATTTATTAGATTCAACAAACCTGAAACGTTTAAAAAAAAAATTAACATAACATATTCATTACAATATATATATATATATAATTTTTTTATTATTTCGTAATTATTTTCTTAAAATAACATTGATTTGATATTCTCCTACTATATATATTGAAAAATTCTTTAGGGTGTGTATCATATGTATTTTTAATTACAACCTTTGTATCTTTAGTTATCATCTATTATGTTGTTAGTTATGGCACATTGTGATCTTGGTTATAAAATTATTTTAGTTATGATCAAAGAGTTGTTTAATTATACCTCTTGTGATATTTTGTTATAACTCAATTTTTTTTATTATTTTAATTATGACTCCTTTAATATTGAATTATACCATTTATAATAATAAAACTCATAAATGACATAACTTGCCTACTATAGTATTACCCATAAATATTTTAGAGATGCATTGTCATAATTTGAAACACAACTTGTACTTTGATAAAACAACAATTTGTGGAACTTAAGGGTGTGTATCATAAACTTTCTCTACTTTGAAGGAGGAAATTTTTTGATAAAACAACACCGATAATTTGTGGAATATAAGGGTGTGTATCATAGACTTTCTCTAATTTGAAAGAGGAAATTTTTTGATAAAACAACACCGATAATTTGTGGAATGTAAGGGTGTGTATCATAGTCTTTCTCTAATTTGAAAGAGGAAATTTCATTTTGTCTCCCAAATTATATCTCAATAATCAATTTAACCCTTGTACTTCTTATAATTTCAATTTGACACTTAAACTATTCAATTTTTTATTAATTCAACCCCTGTCATTATCTATCGTCTATAATTAAACGACACTTGTTATTGTCTTCATTTGAAATTTCATTTTACCCTCTAACCTATCTCCAAAATATCTATTAGTCCCCTAAACAATATAAAGTTTTGGAGTCTAATTGATATTTTTGAAATAGTTTTGGGGGCAAAAAAAAATTTCGAGCGAAATTTTAGTATCACGTTAGTAATTTTTGTTTGCTTATAAATGACAGTTAATGATAATTAATGACATTAGCAAAATTAATTCAAAATTAAATAATTTAAATATAAACTAAAATTATACAAAATATAAAAATTAAATTATTCATCGAAATATAATTTGAAGGTAAAATGAAATTTCCTTAGAGCTTGTTTGAGAAGATGTTTTGAGCTAAAATAGCCATATAAGATAAAATGAACTATTTTAATCAAATAGGTTAAATTGTCACATCTAATTCATAATTTTTTTTTTTCTCATAAAAATTAAAAAATTTATCTCAAACAAGTTTTTTTCTAACTCCAAATTAAAATAATTAAAAACTTAAAAAATTAAAAAATCTACCGACACCTCAAACCAACTCTCAATTTGAAACACAACTTTTTTTTTTTTTTTTGGTTACAGGGAAATCCTCCCACCCTCTTGCAGGTCCAAGACAGCGCCCCATGAGGAGATTACCAGGGTGTCCTGTTGTCCGTTCCGAGTAAGAGACTATAACCTGGAAGCTTGTCCCGACCTCCCAAGACAAACTTCAATTAAGTCAGGACTCGCACAGCGGGGAGCATTAAACCCACACCAAGTAGCTGATTAGGCATTCTTGAGATCCAACCTCCTAACCAATAGTGTTTCACCCAAAAAATTAGCCAAAAAAAAAAATTAAACTTATGACCTTAGGACTTAAACCCCTATACCTTACCACAATACCACAACCCCATGAGTTAAAACACAACTTGTACTTTGATAAAACAACACTGAAAATTTGTAGAATGTAGGGGTGTGGGCAGAGTCGTGTTGACCTCCAAATAGCTGTAAGTACTTTTTTTTTTTTTTTTTTTGAGAAATGTACCCTATTATTTACATTAAGTAATGATATTTTCCTTAATTTTAAAATTTTAATTGAATTTTAATGATGTAATAAAAAATAAAATAAAATAAAAAAAGTCAAAACATCACCATTACTATAGAACCCACACACACTTGGAACTCTCAATTTAGAGTTCGCAAACATTTTTTTTATAAATAATGTACATATTCTAATTAATGTACATATTAATATATTAACAGATGATGTAGTATCATCTGTATAGTTTTGAATATTTGTAACTTGAATAATAAATGTGGTCAATAATAATATTATAATACTAATTAATACATTAATATTTATACTAAGTGCTCTTTTGGAAAGCTGGTAAAAAGCCAACTTCTAATTTTTTACTAATTTTGGATCACATCACCTCTCACATTACTTACTCACAAAAGGACAAAATAAGTTAAAAAATATCAAAAAATTAATTTTTTACCAATTTCTCAAAACACCCCTGATTAATGCATATAATATCACTATCTTTTTATTTACATTACACCCTTTTACTTTAATTAATTAGGGGATACACATTTTCCACGTTGGGGTTTGTTACGAACTCATATTAACCAGAGAAGACTGCTTAGTAACTTGCACCCGCTGCCACTCCGACAATCAAACAATCAACATATGATAACGCCTTTCTGTCTTCCATTTTTAAGCATGCGGCCATCTTTTGGTTTCAGTTTCTTTAATTTTTTTAAAAAAAATAAAAATTAATTTAACAAAAATAAGTATTTTTTAATTTTTAAAATTTATTTTTTACCCTCTCAAAAGGTAAAATTTTATAAAAATTATAAGTGATTTTTATTTTTTTTACCAATTTAATGTTTTTAAAAATAAAGAAAAAACTCAAAACTAAAAAGTTCAAAATGATTTGTTATCATTTTAAAAAGATGAAAGTCACATTAATTTTTTTAAGGTTAGGCTTGCCTCCATTTTATGATTTAGGCATGATGGTGTTGCTCAAACTCCTAGAGCTTATTATGAGTCATGTTTTAATAATTTAAATTATTTATTTTGTAATGCTGTTTGTGTATATTATTTATAAAAAAAATTAGATAGATATAATAATTGTTACTTCTTCATTTTATTATGTTTGTCTCTGAAAAAATAGACAACAAATGTATTTTTAAAAATAAATAATTCATTTTTATTTTGTTTTTGTAAATATATATGATAAAATGAAAATATTATGATTATTAGAACAACTTAATTTTTTATGGACGATAATCAATAATTCAAATTATTGAAACGATACTTATGATGAGTTTTACGGACCTGAACAATACCATCCAATCCAAATAATAAACTGGAGGCAAACCCAACCCCTTTTTCTCACAAAAAATAATTTGTTAGTAACTTTCCAAACACATTAACTTTTTCAAATGATTAAAAAATGACTAGAAAAATTAACTCTAAACCTACCTTGAGTTATCATAATGGATCAACTCAACAAAATGATGCTTAATTAGGAATAATAATGAAACAGAGTGGACTATATGTATAGTGTACAAAAATCATTCATAAAATGGTTTATTGTGAAAACACAAAAAGATGGGTCTCACATATGATTTTCACTTATAGATCCCACAATTTTATGTTTTGTCAATAAATCATTGTGGGAAGGATCTTATATGTAAATCATATGCTTGGTTTGAGTTTTCTAAAAATACTTTTTCAGAAAATTTTACTTTCTTATTTTCCGTATTTTTTATTTTTATTGAATTTTTTTAATATTTTAAGCAATTTTTGTAATTTTTAACATAAATACACTTAAAAAGTACAATTTTCATGAAAAAATCTTTAAAAAATTCAATATATACCAAAAATACAAAAAAAAACTAAAAATCAATATATTTTTCATATTTTTGTGTATTTATTAATTTTTTGAAATATTTTTTTTATAAATATTTTATTTTTTAGATATATCTAAGTAAACTGCATCATAAAAAGTAAAAAAAATGCTTCAATTTTAAAAATATTCATTAAAAATAAAAAAATTAAATTTTTAAAAAACTAAATTCAAAAAATTGAAACTAACATGTCAGCAATATTTTACTCATTTGTAGTGTCCTTGTATTTGCCCCCCTGGGGGTAAATTAGAGAGGTAGTAGGTTAGAGCGAGAGTGGAGTAAGAAGTGAGTTAATTTTATAATTTTAAAAATAAAAAATAAAAATAAAAATAAAAAATAATATAATATATGTTACAAATAAAGATTTATAAGTTATAAGACTTAAAATGTGTAAAATGAAAAAATATATTATATCATATCTGATGACAAATTTAATATAATTACATTAATTTTTTTTTAAAGATAAAGTGATTAAAAAAAATGCAAATGGTGGATAGATGAAACAAAATAATTATTTTAATATAAAATATATGATAATATTATTACTAAATCATATCACTATTGATGAAATGTGGCTAAAGCCACGTTTAAATACTAACGTTTTGTTAAAAAAAATTAAAAATAATTATTTTTTTCTTATAACTATCTATTTAACTAGAAAAATAACAATCATGCTGGGATCCAGTGGAGCGACCCCAGCACCTCCACCTTCACGGAGGGGATTCCAAGTGGTAGAAGAAAAAAAAAAAATATGAACTAACCAAAAGATAGTGAGGGTGGTGGGGTCACTCCTTGGGTCTCATGCATTTTCTGAAAAATAATTCCAAAGGCCTACTCTTTTTGACCTCGTAATAAAATCAGAAAACCAAAAGGCTAAACTCTTTTTGGTTTAACATTTTTGGTAATTTTCGGGTTTATTGAAATGAAAAAATAAATAAATCCAAACATTGAATTGTCAAATCAAACAGATATACTTTGGCTTAGGGTGAAGAGGGTGAAATGTCGGTCTACTTTTCCCATCAACAGCCAACCTTGTACCTACACGTGGTCGGTTCTATTTTAGTTACTAAGAAGTGTACTCCATGTACATTCTGAAAATACGAAAAATGACGACAAGTCCCTTGCTAAATTTATTTTAATTAAATCAAATTATGTGTAAAAGATACAAGAGTCTTTTGAAAAGTTAGTATAAAGTCAATTTGAAACTTTTTATTCATTTTGAATTATATCATTTTTCACATAATTTATTTATATAAAGATAAAATAAAAGTTAAAAGTTAATTTTTTACCACCTTTTTAAAACATTCCAAAATTAATTGATAATTAAAAAAATATGAAAAAAAGTTATCTTTAATATTTTAATTAATTATTATATTATTAAACTTGAAAAGTAAATTTAATTTTTAAATTTAAATAACAATGTTATAAAAAGACAAATGTGTGATGGAGCAATCACTTGCCATCAATAACATATCAACAACCCGGACACTTTTATTTGTTAGGAGGGATTAATGGCAAATTTGGAAGGATAGAAATAAAATGGCTTTTATAGAGCTTGCTTGGGAAGGTAATTTGGACTAAAATAGTTATATAAGGTAAAATAAGTTATTTTAGATAAATAAGATAAAATGTCACATTCAACTAATAAGGTGCCGTTTGGTAACACTCGTTTTTAATTTTTTGTTTATATTTATAAAAATTTTAAAAATTCAAATAAAAACTTGTTTGGTAAATTTTTTATTTATAAATCAGTGGTCTCAGTTTATAAATTTGGCCAAAAAATGTAAAATAAAAAAATGTGTTTTCGTTTTGAGTTTTTTTTTTTTACCACCCAACACTAGCCAGCACCCGCCACCATTTTCCACCACCATCTTCCGCCACCACCCACTCCCCACCAGCACCTGCCACCACCACTCACCACTCACCTGCCACCACCACCCACCACCTACCTACCACCTACCAGCCACTACCCACCTGTCACCCACTCGCTACAACCACCCACTCCTCGCCGTCGCCGCCGTCACCACCACCACCCACTACCCACCTGCCATCCACCCGCCACCACCCACCACCTGACACTACCATCCACCACCTACCTGCCACCACCACTCACCACCCATCTGCCACCACCATCCACCACCCGCCACCACCATCCATCCACCAACCGCCACCACCCATCTGCCACGACCATCCACCACCCGCCACCACCATCCATCCACCAACCGCCACCACCAACCACTTGTCACCCACCACCCACCCGCTGCCACCACCACTAGCACCACCAACTACCACCACCACCCACTCGCTACCAACCACCACCCGCCACCGTCACCCACCCACCCACCACCGCCACCACCCGCCACCTACCCGCCATCCGCCACCCACTTGCTACCACCACCCACTCGCTACCACCTGCCCCCGTCACCCACCCACCCACCCACCCACCATTACCACCCGCCACCACCATCCACTCGCCACCACCCACCGCCACTCGTCATCCGCCATCCGCCATCCACCTGCCACCACCACCACCACCACCCACCGTCACCACTTTCCACCACCGTCTTCCGCTGCCACTTGCCACCACTTGCCATTTTTCACTCTTTTTTATATTTTAAATTTTTTTTAAACATTTTGTCAATTACCAAACGCGTTTATTTTGTAGTTTATGTTTTTCTAAAAATAAACAAAAATCAGTTTATAAAATTTTTGTAAATATAAACTGAAAACGTAAACATTATCAAACAAACCCTAATCATTTCAATTTTTTTTTTCTTACAAAAATCAAAAAAATCAAAAAGCATATCCAAACGAGATTTTTTAATCCCAAATTAAAATAATTAAAAAGTTAAAAAGTCAACTCACATTCCAAACAAGCATATAATCAACATGAACCCATTCAAGTCAGTCTAAAAAATATTCATGACTAAAATAGGCATTTCAATTCACTCTAGTTCCCAACCAAAATCACACTAGACTTATTAATTGGGGTTTTCCTACTGCAAGTAAACTTGCGGTGTTTGGAAACTTGGTTTTTGGATTTTTTATTTTTATTTTTTTTATTACAAGACAGATGTTTTATAAAATTAGAAAAATAAATTCAAATAAAATATCACATCAAATTTCATAATCATTTTATTTTTTCTCTCACAAACATCACATTCAACCATAAAAAAATTTAACTATCTTCCCAAACACAAAAAAAAAAAAAAAAATTCAACAATATCCTACAACTAAGAAAATTTACAAAAAAATCCACTTCCCAAACACCCACTAAAGCTGAACAAAGCTGAACACGGATGACTATTCAAAAGGCAATCCAGAAAAAGGCAGGATATGGAGGTCTTGGGAAATAGATATGGGGATACTGGGGGAAGTTAGGAAACTGTACAACCTTGGAGGCAAAAATTTGGAGATCTATGGGGGACTCACTATAATTTTTCAAAAAGGAACTATGGAGGTGAAAATTGAGTCAGACTCAATAATGGCAATCGATCTAATTCAAGATGGGACAAACTAGAGAACTTAAAAGTGAATCAAGAGGAACATGTTGTAATTTTGGAAGACTCCCAGCAGAAGTAAAAGCACTAGTCATGACCATAGTGAGTTATGAGAGGATTTGTCATTTTGTTTTATGTTTATTTCTTTGCGAATGCTTGTTTTAACTTCCTATGAATCGAAAAAATATACATCATTTCTACGCTAATTAATATAGTAATCCTTTATTTAAAAGCTTATCTAAAAATATTAATGTATAATTCAGATTTATCAATGCATGCATTCTGCAACACATTGATTCAATTTTATGTACACTTCAATTTTTTGTGCCAAATTCTTATCCACACGCGACACTGGACAAAAAAAAAAAAAAAAAAATGGAACGATGAACAGATAAACAAATAGATTGGGGCAATATAATCTTTCAAATTGTTATTATTTTTATGGCCTCAAAAAATTAGAGTTTGAGACATTTACCTCAAAATTTTTAAAATTTGATTTATGATTTAAATGCCCATTTTTTATTTGCAAATCATTTGTATAAAACTATGTTTCAGGATGGGGTGCACTGTGGGCTTGGGCCTAAGGCTAGATTGACCTCTACGATGGATATAACTCTTTCCTAAATCAATGCCTCAGATTTAAGCCTGTCCATGATGGCCCAACTTAGCTCATTTAGTTTCTTGCCAAACAGGCCTAGCTAGCCCGTTTCAATCTAGGCCTCCACAATTTTTATAAATCTGTAGACTGTAATTATTATTACTATTATTTTTAACAAGAAAATCCACACAGAGAACTAAGTAGAGGAGAAAAACAAAACAAAATTGAGATGAAACATGTTCACATGCAAGTAACATAAGATATAATATTATGGAAAAATTATCAGGTTTTTGTAGAGTATCAAGTAATGTAGTCTATGATACTCTCAACAAATAAGAAATTGCAATACACACTGAATAGATTATTATGTGTCTCTCTCTACTAGTGGCGGGTAAGCCACATTGTCTAGGTAAAAATTTGAAAAATTGCACTTTTACCATGCAATTTTGAATATTTATAAAAAAAAATTTGCATTTTGGCCCGTCAAAATTTTTATAATTTTACTTTAATCCCTTCAAAATCTAAATAATTTTACTTTTATTGCTCTAGAGTTTGAAATTTTTGATTATTTTCATTAAATTTTTAGAAATTGTAAAATAAAGTAGTATTTTAGCCACCCCAAACAAACCTTTGAAAAATCTCATTACTTTCATGTAATTTTGAGTATTTAGAAAATAAATCAATATTTTGGTTCTCAAAATCTATATAATCTTACTTTGATTCCTTTAAATATAATTTTGCTTGACCCCTTCATACAATTTATGTTTTCACCACTGCTCTCTACTTAATAAAGAGGAATCAATATATCACACTTCTTTATTTTTATGTTACGATTTGAAGTAAGTAAATAATCCTGGGGAATTCTATTTACCCCCAAAAAATATTTAAGGGAGCTCAATTTTTCAATACACTTTATGAAATTATTTAGGGTTATAATTTATTCTCAGTACGTCCTATTTTTTTCCCCAAATTACCCTTTTGAGGTATACCCAAATAAAACAAATTAAAAAATTCAAAGAAAAACCTTTTGAAAAATCTTTCTTACATATAGGAAATACGACCAGGGAACCTGGCATTGGCGAAGGCAATACCGACAAAAGAGAACGGCGAAGGAGAAAGAGGAGGGGTTGAACTTTGTGTTCGGATTTTCACAACCAAACAAATTCACTTGGCTCAAATGTACACTATCAAACAAAGCGAATTTGTTCGGTTTTGAAAATGCGAACAATAATGATGAAAACATGCTAAATATTTGTTTTTATGTACAAAAAAAAAAACAGAAATCAATAATTGTATTTTGATATTTATGTGAATACTTATCTCCTCTTCGATGGATTGTTTCAAAAAAACTGTTTTGATTATTACTTTCATTCATTGTTTGATTTTGTTTAAACTTTCTTTTATTTGCAAGTAACAATATGATAAAAATAAAAAATAAATAATAATAATAATAATATTGATGATAATGGTGAGTTTTGGTGAGGTGTACTGGAGTTTTGAAGTGAGGAAGGAGAAGAATAAAAAATAATTGAAACTTGGAAAAGAAGATAATGAGATTTGAATAGAAATAATACGTATAAGTTGATTAGGATGTAATATGAGAAAAAAATAATATTTTATTTTAAGGTTTAATATATGGTGTCCTTATTAGTAAATTCGCATTATGGTATAATAGAAATTAAAATTTAAAATTTAATTAAATTGGATATAGATATATGTTGCTCTAGAGACATTGAATTATTAGCCCATATACAAGCCTGTATCCATCAACAACTTCCCTACCACAATAATTAGGTGGCTGGATATTACTCACAACCACCACCAATAGAAGATCCACTTCTTAAAAAATGGAGTTCATTATTTTGAATGAAATAATGAAAAAATGTTGATTAATATTCATAGTTCACCCTCCATGGAAAGTGGGTGAATAAAACTATTTTTCATTAATTTTTGTTGGGCTGTAAATTAAGAAAATTATTTAGTGCTCGTCCGTAAGGTTATATGTGCCTTCAAATGAATTTTTATTGGCTGAAGTAATTAGGACACACTATTTTTATTTTTATTGGCAGAAGTAATTTTAAAATATTACAAAATGATTAATTTAATATAATGTATCTTCCATGCTAACATAAATTATAAGAGATGGTTGAAAAGAAGTTTAGTCCTATTATATATATATAAAAGAAATAAATAATGAGATAAAAACTAGTAGGATTGGGATTATAATACGATTTTACATGATTTTATGACTAGTATCATAGTTACTTGAAGATCTTTATATGATCCGAATTAGAATTCTAATAACCATGTATACAGTATTATTTCAAAACTACCAAATAACTTTAATGTTATACTTGGTTCATGAATTTAGATAGAAATTTAGAAATGAAAAGGGAAAATGAAAGTGAAATATGAATAAAATATAATTATACTTTACTTATATTTCACATACATTTTCCCCCTATTTGAATTTATGAACCAAATGCAACTTTAATGTAAACTAAGTCAAAATGCAATTTAGTCAACTAGAGTGTCTACATAGTATTGATCCTTAAATAAATCCATGTTGAAGCCAATAATCAATCTCCAGTTACTTACAAAAAACAACAATTAATCATTGACATTCAACAAACTGACTTCAACTTATAATAATCAAACAATCACAATACATATCTTCCACCTTCACAACACAAGCAAGAAGGCATGGAGAGCCAAAACCCAGAGCAATTTAAGAAGTGCTTTTGTTCATCATCTCAGGACCTCAATGGCTGGCCTCAATTGGTGGGCCTTCCTGGGGATGTGGCTGTGGAGGTGATCAAGGCCGAGATGCCCACCCTTCGTGTCGAATTGATCCTGCTACCTGCCCAATTGTCTCAACAACTCGACCGACAACGAGTTAGGGTTCTCGTAAATTGTTTCAACCGTGTGGTCGAAACTCCTGTCATCGGTTAAGATTCTATCTTAAAACCCTCATGTTCATGTCATGGTGTTTTCCAAAATCACTATCCCTCCTATTTGTGGCATGACAAGTAGGAAAATTGAATTTTTACTCTTTTTTTTTTTTTTTTTTCTTGGGTATATTTTCTTTTTTTGCTTTAATTTGTTGTTGAAGACAAAGTTATGAATAAAATAAACATTTATCATGTTTTCTGCTTACAATTTATAAAGAAAAATAATTTAAAATAAGATAATTACACTCACCTCTTTTGAGATTTGAAAAAAATATATAATTAATTTTATATTTTTAACATAATTATACTAATCTCCCTTTTAATAAGGTTGAAATAATTGAAACTAATACAGATGGTACATGCACACTGAAATAAATAAAGATAAATATATGTTTTAGTATGATAGAGATAATAACATCTTTTTTTTATATGACTAAAAAATTATTGATGAAAAAAGATTCGAGTGTTTCATGAATTTAATCTCGAGGGAGATTTGTGTAATTATATCAAAAACATAAGTTTAATTGTATTTTCTTTAAATCATCGAAGAAGTGAATATAATTTACCTATAAAATAAAATTTAAAATGTATTTATTGAGAAGTTGATGGTGAAATGCTGCATACCAACTTCCAAAAAGAGCTTGAAGGGCCACATGTTATATCACCACATGAAACAAATAGTGAGTGTTTTAACTTTGGAAACACATATGCTGTATTGGGCCCAATCACTCACTCATCCATTTTGCAACAAAATTCAATAGTTATATCAGAAGACAAAAGGGTCAGTCTTATGATGTTTTGTGTCCTCATCAACGCAAACATAAAACATTTACACAGTGGAACAAAAGCAAACTCTCTCTCATCAATTAATAATTATTTATGTTGTGTTTGATTAGAAAATTTAAGAAAATATTTGAAATAAAAAGGAGAAAAAGTACATAAACTGATAATAAAATATATTTATATTTCACTTAATTTTATACACACCTTTTCTCTTTCTATTTCTAAATCCCTCCCCAAAAACAAATACAGTATTAGTAGTCCGAGCACCAACTTAATATATTAATATGATACATAATTGACTCAATCTATGTTAATTAATTGAATAAGAAATAAAATTAGTCTCATCTATTCTTTTTAATCAATTTTATTAATCGAGAATATTACATGCATATATATGTCTATAAAAATTAAAAGTGAAATGATTGTCCTTCTTTAACTTAGATACTAAGAAAAGTGAGATAGGAAATATTAAAAGCTTAACAAAATAAAATATGCAACAGTGATTTGGCATTTGGTTCCACTTCAAATTCCAACAGGAAAAGAAAAGGAAAAGAAAGGAGAAATAAGGTACCCTAACGTGTGTAAAGTCATGACAAGAAAGTTAATCACCCAAGAGTCCATTAATGATAAAATAAATTCAAATTATTTTGAAAAAGCCTTCAAGAGTCCACTATAAGACTAAAAAAAGTAGTTTTTTTTTTTCTTTTTGTCTTTAATGATTTTTTTTTTCTTTTGGGGATTTTTTTAAATAAAAAATAATTTTTGGAACCTTCTGGACTAGAGGGACTTGAGAGTAAAACTTTTTTATACAATTTTATTTTTTTAACTAAAGTTTTTTTGTAAAAAAATTCAAAATAACTATAACTTTTCGTTACAACCATGCCCATTACAAGGGAAATATTAAGTTCTAACAAAATAATAATACATTTTATAAATATCAATAATTAAAATTTTAATTTTTTGTATAAATCTGTAATAATTTGATAATTTTCCCATTACAATTCCTTACAATCATGGTCATGAAACACTTTCAGGGCTGGTGGCTTTTCAACTTTCCATCTTTTTTTTCCTTTTACATTCTATCTAATATTCTCACAGTGCAAAAGGCTTGTTGATTAACTATTACGCCTTATTTGTTTTGAGAGTTAAGAGTATGAGATTAGATTAACAGTGAGGAGTGATTTATAAATATCATATTTGTTTTGAAAAATTATTATGGGATTAAGAGTGTCATGGGATTGGAGGATTAGAAGTGTAATGACCTTATTGCCTCCTATTTTACAAAGACAATAAAGTCGTTTTTTACATAATGAGAATTTTTATGTAATTTTAATTAATTAATACCACCATATTAGTATATAAATAAATACAATTTGTCTTAAATTTCTAACCAAACACCAACGCACTAGTAATCTCCTCAGTCAATTTCACTGTACTAATAATCTCATTCAACTTAATCTGACAAATAAACTGTGCCTTAAAAATAAAAAATAATTAAATAAGTGTTTTCAATATAGATTTTTTTGGTTATATGTTCAAATGCTTATATATTAACAGATTTTATTAGCGTGGATGCTTAAGGTGTATGTTAAGAAATTTAAAAATATTCTAATCTTATACGAAAACAAGTATAATGAAGAATGTATAATACTTTTAAACTTACTTAACAAAACCTTATATTAAAAGAGAAGGAGAGCATATAATTTAATCTTAATTTGAAAATTTAACCATTTAAAAAATATATTCAAAGTTCTCTTATTTACTGTTTGACCTCATCTCAGACGAACTTAATTTTGTTATGAGCAGATGAGCTTGATTGAGCTACACTTGAATAGCTTAATTTTATAGTGCATACAAATTTAATTATAAAAAAATTAATGAATTTTAAAACGTATTTAGGTTTGTTTGTTATATA
This sequence comes from Camellia sinensis, assembly GCF_055761805.1. Classification (NCBI taxonomy): domain Eukaryota; kingdom Viridiplantae; phylum Streptophyta; class Magnoliopsida; order Ericales; family Theaceae; genus Camellia; species Camellia sinensis. The sequence continues at coordinate 62,157,533 of NC_138970.1, forward strand.
TATATATATATAAATGACTCAATGACAATTGAATTTTTAACAAATCAAACACGGAATAATTTGATTCATTTTGTCATCCTAAAAACGGATTATGATTCTCTTCATTATATATTTGTAATGGAGAGGTTCTATTAAATCATCTAATAATGAGTATTGACATAGATGGGCCCATAGGGGCTTCAAGCCCACCACTTAAAGCCCAGTGCATGATTCAAACACCAAAACCAACATCATTGGAACCCAACGTTGCACCAAGAACCAATGACATCAAAATACCTGTCAAGAGAAGAACCAGCCACATAAGCAGACAAAGATCCTGCAAAGTTATTGCACCACACATCAGCTATTAATGAGGTTACCTACAACATTTATTATGATAACCCCTTCACATCGGAATAGAACAGCCTCACCATGAACAAGGCAAGTTAGAACATAGGCTTTCGGCCAACATGACAGGTCGGAGTGGACAAGGAAATGATGAACAAAGGTTATAAGCAGGTTTCTAAGACAATGAGAAGGTTAAGTTCCTTATTACCATCCTATCTCTATGTTCCGTTGATCTCTCTTCTCTAACTTGCTCGTCGGAGGGTTCGCTGGGGGACTCCCGTTCCCCGTTGAACTCTTGTGTAGGTTTCTTAGTGGGCCCAGCGATCGGACAACCGTGTGGGAGCCCTGGATCAGCCCGATCCATTCCTCAGAGACAAACAACATCATCAGTTGGCGCCGTCTATGGGAATCTTTCACTCCGTGTGACAATTGTGCTCATTGTTGCCAGAGACCCATCCCCGATAATCCCTACTCGCCACCCACCAAGGTGGGATGGTCACAACTAGATCCATGGCTTCTCAACACAACGTTGCCCACCCCCAAGCCGACCCTCCTAACCCGAACAACTCACCCCAGTATTTCACGGAACTCACCAACAGCATCAACCGTCTAGCCAAACAAAACCAAGCCCTGATCAATGCTTTGCTTCAGCGAGACCTCCCTGTGCCTCCCCCACCACCACAAGATATCCCACCTAATCGAGAACAAACCCCGAGCCATCTTTTCCAACAAGCCCACCCCTCCAACTTGGAGGGCTCGCAACCCCCTCCCCAAGGCATGAACCCGCCACCTCGAGGTCTACATCCACCAGCCCAAGTACCTGCTCCCGAGGGAGAGGTTAGCAGTGTACAGCCTCCATTGCATTCCGGTGGTGACAACATCCCTATTTGGGATGCGAAACTTCGAGCCATGAAACTCCAGCTTCAAGGCGTCATGCAGAACATGCAGAACAAACCCTCCACAACAGCCAACTCATCGTTTGTCGCCTCCATTAGGGCCAAACCCCTACCTCCTAAGTTCAAAATGCCCTCGATCAACTCCTTCAATGGCACAACAGACCCATTCAACCAGTTGGAGACTTACAGGACCCTGATAATCCTCCATGCATTCCCTGATGAGATCATGTGTCGGGCTTTCCCCGTGATGCTTAAGGGGTCGGCCCGACTGTGGTTTAGTCAGTTGCCGACGGACTTCGTCTCTACTTTCCAGTACTTAAGTGACTCTTTTCTTAGCCACTTCATTGGTGCCCAGCGCCAGCGGCGTCCGGCGACCCAGCTCCTCAACATCTGCCAAACGGAGGGGGAGTCGCTACATAGCTTCGTCACCCATTTCAACACCGAAGCCTTGCAGGTGGCGGAAAACGACGACAAGGTCATTCTCACGGCTTTCATGGCTGGTTTACGATCATCCGATTTCCTTTTCTCCTTCTCCAAAAACCCTCAAACTTCCATGGCAACCTTTCTTTCCAAGGCCCAAAAATACATGAATGCCGAAGATTCTCTGGCTGCTCACCAAGATTCCACAACCAAAAACCCAACCCCCAGAGAGAAGAAAAAAGAACCTGAAAATAGAACCACCCAGTACACACAGCAAACACCTCAGTATACTAACCAAACCGTTCAAGCTGACCGATCGGCACCTACCCGACTACCCGGTCGGTTTGAGCGGTAGACACCCCTCAACTCCCCCATGGAGCAAGTCTTAAACCAGATCTAACGAGATTACAATTTGAAATGGCCACAACCCTCACGGTCTCCTTCCAACCGGCGAGACCAATCCAAGTACTGTCGTTTCCATCAACACCGAGGAATGTGTTAACCTTAAAGACCAAGTAAAAAGCTTGATACGCCAGGGACGCCTCAGTCGGTTCACGGCAACCCGTCCCCAGCAACGGCCAAGGACCGAACCTGCTAGGGGCAATCGCCGACACATCCCTCCTCGACAACCCGTACAACCCAACCAAGGCAATGATCGGCCCCCGCCATAACCCCGAGCACAAGGCAACCCTATTGCCCCAGTTGGAGAGATTAGAGTCATTACTGGTGGAATTGCGTGTGAAGGACCATCCCGTTTAGCCCAGCAAGCCGAACTCAGAAAAATCAGGTAGGGCTCCAACAAAGAAGTTGCGACGTTGGATTGCCCCTTCAAACACCTCAAACAGTGGATGGAGCCCATCACCTTTACGGAGACCGATTGCACAAGCATCTGATACTCTCACGACGACCCCCTCGTTATCTCTGCTCTCCTGTCCAATTGCAAAGTTAGACGAGTGCTCATTGACAACAGCAACTCTTCAGACATTATTTTCCTGAACGCCTATCGCCAGCTCAAGGTCGGGGAGGAAAAGTTTGTCCCCTCTCCAAACCCCACTTGTCAGCTTCACTGGGGATCAGGTGACCTCCATAGGCTCCATCGATCTTCCCATTACCATCGGAGAGTATCCACGGTCGACTGTCCCTCTACCTATAACATCATCCTTGGCCTCACAGCCCTCAACACTTTTCAAGCTGTCACATCCATATACCATATGGCCATGAAATTTCCTACCGACCTTGGGGTCGGCACCATGAGAGGAGAGCAGACGGTGGCCAGAGAATGCTATGTCGCTTCACTCAAAGAGGTCAAGCTGAAAGAGGCCATGATCATCGAAAGGCTCGATGTCAAAGATGAAGACGAGTTAGTTAGAAGGGAACCAATGGAAGAACTTGTTGAAGTCCCCATCGACCCAACCGACCCAACAAAAATAGCCAAGATCGGCAGCCAACTCTTATCCCAAGCCAAGGCCGGCCTTACAGCCCTCCTAACCAAGCACAATGATGTATTTGCCTGGACCCATTCCGACATGCCGGGTATCGATCCATCATTTAACACACATCGTCTTAGCATCGAGCCCTATTTCCGACCCTTCCACCAGAAGCAACGTGCCTTTTATCCGGAACGTAATGCCCTTATTGCTTCTGAGATAGACAAACTACTGGAGGCACGGTTCATCAAGAACGTAAACTACCCCAGATGGCTGTCAAATGTGGTCATGGTCCGTAAAAACAACGGTAAAGGGCGACTCTGCGTCGACTACTCCGACCTCAATCGAGCTTGCCCCAAAGATAGTTATCCCCTCCCCCACATAGATCTGCTTGTCGACGCCACCGCCGGACATCAGATGCTTAGTTTTATGGACACCTTCTCGGCTACAATCAAATTCTGATGCACCCGACTGACCAGGAGCACACCTCCTTCATCACCGACAGAGGAACTTACCATTATCGTGTCATGCCATTCGGATTGAAAAAAGCCGGAGCAACTTATCAACGGTTGGTCAATGTCGTCTTTCACCATCAGATAGGTCGGAACATGGAAGTCTACGTCGATGACATGCTTGTCAAGAGCAAACTCTCATCTGATCATCTGACAGACTTGCGAGAGACCTTCGAAACCCTACATAAGTATCAAATGAAGCTGAATTCGGAGAAATGCGCCTTCGACGTAGGATCTGGGAAGTTCTTGGGTTTCATGGTCAGTCAGCGGGCCATCGAGGTCAACCCCGAAAAGATCGAGGCCTTGATAGAAATACAGTCTCCCAAAATGGTTAAAGAGGTTCAACGGCTTACCAGCAGAGTCGTCGCCCTCAACCATTTTATCTCTCGCGCAACAGACAAATGCCTTCCCTTTTTCAAAGTCCTTCGACAGGCCTTTGAGTGGACCATCGAATCCGAAGAGGCCTTTCAACAATTGAAGCAGTGCATGGCCAACCTCCCCTACTATCTCAGATGCTCTCATGCGAGACCTTCTTACTCTACTTAGCCGTATCAAACACCGCAGTCAATGCAGCCCTCATCAGGGAGGACAGCTCAGTACAACGTCCGGTTTAGTACATTAGCCGAGCTCTTAAGGGGTAGAACAGAACTACCTTCTGTTGGAAAAAATTGCCATTGCCTTGGTCATAGCCTCAAAACGACTCCGACCTTATTTCCAAGCTCACTCCATAGTGGTCCTCACTGATCAACCTTTGAAGAAGATAATGCAACAACTAGAGTTGTCCGGCAGACTTATGCAATGGTTTGTCGAGCTCAGCCAATTTGAAATCTCTTATCGACCTCGAACAGCGATCAAAGGACAGGCTGTTGTCGATTTTATCTTGGAATTCACCAATCCCACTCCAACCACGCCCCCTTCGCCAAGGCAATTCAACATCAAGGCAGAAGAGCCCCACTCTTGGACCCTCAATGTCGATGGATCATCCCGTAAAGAAGGCAGTAGGGTTGGTCTTATCCTTATCGCCCCTGAGAGCGGTTATTTTAAGTATGCCCTTCGTTTCCTGTTCGATGCCAGCAATAATGAAGCCGAATATGAGGCCTTGATAGCAGGTCTCCGCCTGGCCAGAGACATTGGTGGAAGCCATATCCAAGTGTTCAGTGATTCCCAATTGATCATTGGGCAAATTACGGGGGAACTCAACGCCAAGGAAGACATGATGCGAGCTTACAGGGATATTGCACTCCCTCTTGTTCGGCTTTTCAATACTTTCCATATGAAACACATCCCTCGGTCAGAAAATTCCAAGGTAGATGAAATGGCCCAATTAGCCTCGGCCGACCAGTCCAACCTCAGCCACGGCGTCCATCTTAAATACCTGGCCCATCCGGCTACCTCACCAACCCAACAGGAGGTTCACTTCCTCCAAAACGAACCTATCCCATGGGCTACGGACATTCTTCTGTTTTTGACAAGTGGGGAGTTACCAGACGACAAACAACAGGCCGCCAAAGTTGGGGCCTAGTCGTCCAATTATATCCTCATCAGTGGTCTACTGTACAAACGTAGATTTTTATGCCCATACCTCAGGTGTCTCAATCTAGCTCAAGCGACCTATGTGATGAGGGACGTCCACGAGGGTGTATGCGGTAACTATTCGGGCGCCAGGTCACTGGCCCATAAAATCCTTCACACCGGCTACTTCTGGCCTACTCTCAGCCAAGATGCCAACGAATTTGTGCTTAAGTGTGATAAATGCCAGCGCTTTGCCAACATCCCCTATGCTCCACCGACGGAACTGGTTACGCTCTGCAGTCCTTACCCATTCGCCAAGTGGGGGCATCGACTTAGTTGGTCCATTGCCAACCGGTAGGGGCCAAACCAAGGTCGCTGTAGTTGCCATTGATTACTTCACCAAATGAGTGGAAGCGAAAACCCTCGCCACAATCACTGAACGGAATACAACCAGATTCATCTGGCAGTCGATCATATGCCGATTTGGAATCACTCAAGCCATCGTCTCAGAGAACGGCAAACAGTTCAATAACGCTAAGTTCAGGAAATTTTGTGTAGAGCTTCAGATTAAGCCATGTTTCTCCTTTCCAGGTCATCCCCAAGCCAATGGGCAAGTCGAAGTCACCAATCGCTCTCTCCTGAAGATCATCAAAACTAAGTTGGAAGCCGCTAAAGAACTCTGGGCTGGGAACTACCAAACGTACTCTGGGCTTATCGAACTACCGCCTGAACCCCTACTGGGGAGACCTCCTTTCGCTTAACATACAGTGCTGAGGCGGTCATCTTAGTGGAAATCAGCCTGCCGACCCCGAGGGTTCTGCACCTGGATCCAGAATTAACCGAAGAACTGCGTCGGGCTGACCTGGACCTGAGTGAAGAACTCCGAGAGACCACTGCTGTCAGACGGGCCTCATATCAGCAGAAAATGAGAACACACTGCAACCGCAAAGTTTGACCGAGAGAGTTTGTAGTGGGGGACCTAGTCTTGTGAGAAGCAACTTTTGCCACCAAGCATCCCGCCGAGGGCAAGCTAGCAGCCAAGTGGGAAGGACCTTACGTTGTTAAGGCCAGACCTCGCCCAAGCAGTTACCAACTCCAGGACATAGAAGGCAGAGACCTCCCCCATCCATGGAACTCCAAGCATTTGAAGCGTTATTTCCAGTAAAGTGGCATCTCCTATTTTTGTATTGATCAATTATTGTATGTTCTTTTTGATGATTTGCACACTTGTTCGTTTTTGCCCTTTCCATTCATGGTGTAAACTTGTGATCAATAGGCTACGCCTTAAATGACGATGACTTTATATCTCCATTATCTGCGTTGTGTTTCAATAACGACTTATTAGCTGGAGCTCAGCCAGACTGAGTTAATTAAAGCCTCAGCCAGACTGAGTTAATTAAAGCCTCAACCAGACTGAGCACGAAGAGCTCAGACTAACTGAGTTAACTCAAGCCTCAGCTAGACTGAGCACGAAGAGCTCAGCTAGACTGAGTTACCTTAAGCCTCAGCCAAACTAAGCACGAAGAACTCAGCCAGACTGAGTTACTTTAAGCCTCAACCAGACTGAGCACGAAGAATTCAACCAGACTGAGTTACCTTAAGCCTCAGCCAAACTGAGCACGAAGAGCTCAACCAGACTGAGTTAATTAAAGTTTTAGCCAGACAGAGACCTCCCAATCTTAGTCGGAACTAACATGAAGAATTTCGCTAGTTTGAATCAAAACTGGTCTCAGTTGTTGCTATACTTAGTTAAAATCCAGGTCCATGCCCATTCATTTTCACTAATCATACAAGTTAGCCTGTTTGACCATTTTAAAACTTTTTTACATCATGATTTCCTTACAAGTTAGCCTGATTGCCCATTTTTAAACTTTTTTACATCACATCTCACGCACAAGTCTCATTTTCACACCCATTTCTTATTGAAATCTGCTCAGCCATTTTCATTATTTCAAATTTAAAACTCAAAAGCATAACGACTACAATAATACAAAAGAAAACTCATTGTTTTATTCACAAACTTACGCTTTCATACAAATCGTTGCAGAAATTACATAAAAAAAAACAAAACAAAACACACAAAAACAAATTTTTACACTTAGTTACAAGATCACTCTTCCTCACTGGAGGCCAGATCTTCCTCTTCAATCCCCTCGTCCAAGGAGGTCTGGGTGATGTCGTCTGCTCCTACCTTCACGAGGCTGAAGTCCACGTCCGGGAATAGTTCTTGCGCCTTGTACTTGAAAGTCATCCAGCCGCTATCCTAAAACTGGCTCATCTCGTGCTTGTAGAAGTCAGACCACTGGAAGCTTTGGATCACCTCTTCTTCACTCCTACCTCCAGCAGCCGCTCCCGACGGCCCAACCCCCCCATCCCCCTCTCTCGCCAAGCTCCTAGCGACTGCGGCATCAATGGCCATCTGGAATTCAGCGGACCCCTGAATTGCTCTACGGTCGCCACGCACAAGTCGGGGTACGCCGCCCTCTCAGATGCCAACTTGGCTCTTTCCTCAGCCAGAGCCTTCTTCAACTCAGCGATCCGCCGATCCACTTCTTCCTTGTCTTTGATCGACTGGTCACACAGCTCCTCATTGTTGGTAAGAGCCTCTTCTCACCTTTCATTGGCGGTGGTGCAGGCTTATTGGACCAACTCCGGCTGTCTCTTTTGGCCTGCCAGCTCGAACTTTAGCGACACCGCCTTGCGGCGTTCCGCTTCCAGCTCAGACTTGGTTGCGAGAAGCTCAGCACCAACACGCTTTGCTGAGTAGCTCTGCACCACCGCCAATACTTCCATCTTCTTCACTCTTTGCGCACACTCTAACCCCTTTGCGCACGCACTCTGAGCGGCCTTCTTTCAACCCGCTGTCTCTATTATTAGTTTTTGTAACTGCCCCTTCACCCCTTCCAGCTGGGCCCTTAGCGCCTCTACCTCCATCTTCGTACGCGCTGCATTATTCACTAGGGCAGCCGCCAAGGTCGCTGCCTCCATCTGGGCCGAACACAACTCTCTCAGGAGGTCGACCTTCCCCAATCGTGCCATCGACCGCACAACAGCATCCTCCAGCACTCTAACTAGGCGGTCGGCTGCGACCTTGGCTTTCCCCCTTTCTTCTGCAGAGTGCCCTGCCAGCGCGCGCGCGTGGTACAATGCGGTCGTCAGCGCGGCACTCGTCTCTGAATTGTTGATCCCAGCCTTCCTTTCGCTAGGACTGGGGGTTACTTCTGGTGCAGGTACCACCGTCACCACCATTTGGGCACTTGGTCCCAAGTCTTCTTTCAGCACTTTGGTGCTTGGCCCCTTGTCTTCCTTCGCCACTTGGGCGGTCTCCCCTTCTGGAGCTGCTTCTACCCTTCCCTCCTTCATCTTCCTCCCCATAGGGGCGTCCTCGCTTCCAACCTTTATCTTTTTCACGACAGGGGCGTCTTTTCGCCCCTCTACAGCCGCCCTCTTCTTCCTTGTTTTCTTCAACACTGTCTCCACCTCCTACTTACTCCTCTCCTTCAGCAGGTCCACTGGGGGCGGCAGTGAGGCAAACTCAGCTAAGTCTTTGTTCCCCAGCAGTTTGGGACGCGGTCAGACCCGCTCCCTCATCACCAGTTTAGGGGCAAGCCCCAACTGTGTCTTCTTATACTTGTCCGCTTTGGCGAACGCTCTCCTGTCTTCTGCCACCTCAGCCTTCCTCCGCGCCTCCAACTCTTCACTCGCCGGATCCTCCTCCGTCGGCTGCGATCCCAGTCTCAGAGCAAATAGAGTTGAAGGAAGGATCAGTTCATCCCACTTCACCCAATTCTCCTCCCTCCACTCTTTCACCTTTTTCACCCTGTTTTCGGCCTCCACATCTAACTTTGGCTCCATCGATTTTGTGGGGACTTTCCATGTTGTACGAAACTCCTCTCCCACCGTTCGCTGATACATAAAACCATCTCGGCCTCCACCCCTTCATCGAAGATGGCAAGCCTGCCACTAGACCCCGACCTGCCGCTGCTTGCAAGGTCACCCACGTCTCCTGTTGACCGGAGGCCTTGTAACAGGAGAAAAATTCCTCCACTGTCATTGCCGTCCCTTCGGTAGCCTGCGGCCAGGCGCTCGCGCAGGCCATTAGTATTTTCCAGGCGTTCGGCATCAACTGCCCTAGCGCCACCTTTAGCTTGTTAAGCACGTCCACCACTATTTGGGGGAGTGGTAGCCTCAGTCCCCCCGGTATTGCCTTCTCGTACAACGTGAACTCTGTCGACTGTACATCTGACGCCCTCTCCTTTGATGTGGGCAGCATCAGCTCTATCTCCGCAGGGATTTGGTACTTCCTTCGTACCTCCTCCAACTCCTTTACCGTAAACGTAGACTTGTCAACCTTGGTATGTCAGTGGTCCGGCTCCACTTGGCTAATTGGCCTAGCGGCTATGATCATCGTCGCTTGACCAGCTCCCCTCTTCTCCTTTCGCTCCGCTCGATACCGTTCCGCCAACTCCACTGCATCGTCGTCTCCCACCGAGTCAAGCCTTACAGCTGGCACTTCATCTCGAGCCATTCCTCCTACGTGTCTACGTATCGTTTCAGATGCTAGCACAAGGAAGTTCACAAAGTGTTACAGATGCGTGTCACACGAGACAAATAAGTTCACTTCAGGGATGTGTTGGTTTTTTGCGATAAGGTAGGTAAAGCGAATAACTCCAAATGCCCACGGTTTGCCTATATTCCAAGGGTTGAGATTAAATTTCGCTAGTTTGAAAATTTTCGAAAACTTTCGCCCCCACCTTTTCAACGCCCTACATTACCCTATCCTTTCGCTTCTTGCTAACTCATCACCTCCCCTATTGCGAGCTTACGCCACGTGTACGACCACGATCCACTACCCTCTTCTCCTACCCTTTCTATTTCACTTCATATCACCACGTGCCTCGCCGCTCCTTAAGCCCGGCGCGCCGCCATTTCCTCCTCACTCGGTCACCCTTCGCGGTCGGCCCTCCCCCCAGTCAGCCTCTTCACTCGGTCACCCCCTTCGCGGTCGACCCTCTTCGCAGTCAGCCCCCTCACTCGGTCGCCCTTCGCGGTCGGCCCTTCTCCACGTCGGCCTCTTTACTTGGTCACCCTTCGCGGTCGGCCCACCTCCCGGTTGGTCTTCTCTCACTCTACCACCCACAACCCCTGTTTTCTTCTTTATTCCCTTCGTTGGGCTGAAGCTGCACTCGGGAATGGAGGACTACGGACATAGATGGGCCTATAGGGGCTTTAAGCCCACCACTTAAAGCCCAGTGCATGATTTAAACACTAAAGCCCAACATCATTGGAACCCAACGTTGCACCAAGAACCAATGACATCGAAACACCTGTCAAGAGAAAAACCAGGCACATAAGCAGACAAAGATCCTACAAAGTTATTGCACCACACATTAGCCATTAATGAGGTTCTTTGCAGCATTTATTACGATAGCCCCTTCACGTCGAAATAGAACAGCCTCACCATGAACAAGGCAAGTTAGAACATAGACTTTCGGCCAACATGACAGGTCAGAGTGGACAAAGAAATGATGAACAAAGATTATAAACAGGTTTCTATGACAAGGAGAAGGTTAAGTTCCTTATTACCATCTTATCTCTATGTTCCGTTGATCTCTCTTCTCTAACTTGCTCGTCGGAGGATTCGCTGGGGGACTCTCGTTCCCCGTTGAACTCTTGTGCAGGTTTCTCAGTAGGCCCGGCGATCGGACAACCGTGTGGGAGGCCTGGATCAGCCCGACCCGTTCCTCAGAGACAAACAGCATCATCAAGTATAATTATCTTTTTTTAATTCAAAATAATTATAAATTTATATATTTATTTTATAACTATTAAATTTGTAATAGAACTGTCATTACATATATGAAATGGAGATAATGAAAGTTTGCTTAAAAACACTCCATGATAAAAAGGCAAGTTGGACACTGCTATTACTGTTGTTTTTTGGTACATGCTATTACTGTTATGTATTGGTTCTGCTTATTGACTTGAATACTATAAGAAGTAGTACTCTTTTTCTTTTCCCTTTTTCACCAAAGTGCATGTTCTCAAATTCAAATATATAACCGAAGTGCAAGTTCTCAAATTCAAATATATATATATATATATATATATATACATATTTATGGACTTGAAATTGTGTTTTGAAAAATCAAAATCAACTAAAAAATTTTTTTGGCTGAAATAACATGATTTCAATACTTGTTAAAAAAAAAGGATTTTAAACAATGATGTTATTTGATTCAATTTATTATAAGTTAAAAATTAATAATCTAAAAGTAAAAGTCAAAAGTACTCCTTACTCAGCTTTTAAATAATTAATTTTTTTCTCAGTTTATTTACATTATTTCTATCTAATAAATATGAGCAGGAGTTTCACAAAATAGTCTAACACAAACTCAAAAAATAAAAATAAAAAATTTATAAGCTGCATAAATAAGCTGCACCAAACAACCCAAATGTGAACTTAGAAAATAAGTTCAAAACTACTTAAATTTGAGAATTAATTTTTTTTTCTTCAAATGTGGATTTGGTAAATAACTCTTCCAACAGAGTATCTAGACTACGTGGAAATATTCATGAAAGACTTACGTATATGTCTTAATAGGTAAACTTATTATTTAATAATAAATGGCATTTTTTATTTAATACTATACAAAAAAAAAGTCACTAATTATTAAATTTCGACGACAATTTGAAAAGTTTGACACGAAAAAGTCACTAATTATAAGTTTTAGCAACCATTTAAAAAAAGTCACAAAAAAGTCACTAACTTTCAACTTTTAGACAATTTGAAAAATTCGTCACAGAAAATCGTCACTAATTGTAAATTTTAGCCACAATTTATAAAAATTGTGACAAAACAAATTATCAATTGTTAATTGTTAATTTTTAGCAACATATACAAAAAATTGTCACAAAAAATCATTTTTAGCGACGATTTTACTATAATATATTTTCAATAAGACTTAATGAGAATTAAATCAAACTATTAAGACCTATTGATAGTTTATCAATATTGATTACAAAGTTGTTAAAACAAAGGGAGGAAATAACAAGTAGAGGTTTCAACCCCCCCCCCCAAATAGAGGGAATATTATGAACCTTATTAAATTCATTTATTCTTTTTTTTTTTAATTTGGATTAAAATAATAAAATGATTCGCAACCAAACTCTAAGGTCAAAAGATCAATAAAATAATACTTTAAGCTTGAGCACAATAATTAAATTTTTATTTTTATTTTTATTGCACGATAAGAATATCAAGTAGCTGATATGTTAGTAGACGGTGAATTATGTAGTGTCAAGTTTTAAATCTCGAGCAATATTAGGAATTTTATAAAAAAAAAATATCAGACATTTTACACAATATTTATATGGGTGGGAGATCTACGTCATATGAGATTCATATTTATATGAGTATTGTGTAAAATATATTTTTTAAAATTTTTAGTATTTTTGTTAAATCCCAAACATAGTGAATGAGCTTTCAACATTCTACCAACCACCAAGCTTATCTTGAACTTGAAAATTAATTATGATTTGACATGATGACCATTATATAATCATATATTAATTGGATGTAATTTAGGTTTGTAGTAAAAACAAATCATGTATTGTTGTGTGGTTATCATTTAATCAATCTTGGTCATTTAGCAACTAAAAAACTAAACCCTAGTCGTTTTCTTCTCTCTCTTTTATTATTATTATTATTATTATTTTTAAATTTGCTTTTTAGGAGAAGAGAATGGCGTTCCTAACTTTTTTTTCTTTCCTTTGTTTCTTGTCCGATGATTTTTCCATTACTAATTTTTACTAAATCTAATTTTTGTTTCTAGTTATTATCATTCTAGCCACTACCGCTTCTTCCTTTTCCATCATCAGCTTGCCACCACCAAAAAAAAAAAAATAGCTCTAAGCTCAAATTTGACTCAAAAGTGAGATCCATCACTACTGCATTATTTTGTGTTGCAATAAGTAGAGGTTTCCTTCATCAAATGAGCAATGTATTTATACTTCCCGATAAATAAAATAAAGATTTGTATTAAAACTTAAATAATAATATGACAACATAAGAAAAAATGCAATAAATCAATAATTGTTTATAAATTTTTATAGTGGGAAATAGCTTAAACAAATGATAAAATAGAATAATATACTTATGTCATGTTTGTTTGGACAGATTGGATAAAGAAAAATTATATTGAAACAGACTAATAGTCCTGAGATATATTGTCACTAGACTATTCGACTTGAAATAATCTATATCCCATGTTTATTTTCCCATGAAATTAAATGTTTAAAAAAGAATACATTAGTGAGTCTTATGTTTGATTTGAAAATTATGAAATATATTGTTTAAATTGTTTACAATGACAATACTAAATTTGAAGTATATTTTATTTAAAATATATTTTACTTAATTTTATATTTAATTGAACTATATTTTATTTTATTTTATTTTATAAAGACCACTTTTAATTTTATTTAAATACGATAACAGAAGTATATTTTCATTTATGATTTTGCTAATGCAAAAAAAAAAAAAAAAAAAAAAAAAAGTAAGAGAAGACTTATATATCATGAGATTAACTTATACATGTTTAAAAAAATTCAACATATTTAAAAAAATGAAATAAATATATTTTGTATATTGACTTAATTTCATCATTAATTAACTAATTCGGAGGTTAGCTCAATTTGTCTGTTTCTACTCCACACTCCCCTCCCATGGATTGAGTTATTCTACATATGAAAAATTACTAGTCTAACATTTACTTTTCCAACCAAATATTAGACTATTTACTTTGTTAGAGATAAATGGGGTGTTTGGGAAGTTAAAATTGACTCTCTTTTTTTTTTTGCTACAATTTACACACAAAAATAAAATAAAATAAAAAAATAATTAATAAAACAAAATGTCATATCAAATTCATAATCATTTTACTTATCATTTCACTTTTTTTCTCACAAATATCACATCCAATTACAAAAAAAATCCAACTCTCTTCTCAAACACAAATATTTTAGCCTATTAAAATAACTAAAAATTAAAATAACTTACTAAAACAACCAACTTCCTAAACGAGGTCAAAATCTAATCTCATACTCTAATCCCACCCAATAAACCCTTGTAAGAGGAGTCAACTTGAACCCACTAAATTAATTGGACCAAATAAAAGTCCAATCAAAAAGCCCAAAAATTGGTGAGCTTAAAGAAATTATTGTCAAATGGACCCAAGTGAATTCTATTAAACGGGTACACAAGAAGGCCAACAAATTGGGCCGAGTAAGACCCATCAAGCATATATCTCTAAAGAGAGTCCAACAAGCCTATCCGAGGAGGCTCAGATCATACAGGCGTCCGAAGAGGTTAATCATTGTTTTCAGAAGAGATGAAATCCTCAAAGGAGATCTATTCTTCAAGGTATTGGCTTAGTCTTGAAAGGGCTTGGTACTGTGGGGGCATATTTTTGTGAATAACAACATGTGGCCAAGGTGGCACCGAAGTGCCAGCCAATGTGCCACGTGTCCTGACCATGGCGTTAAGGTAATCTAGGTTAGGCCGAGATTATCTGTGGAGATACCGGAATCCGGGATGAACGGATAAGGGACAAGAGTCCTAGAATGAGAAAGGACTTCAGTTTGAATAAAGATAAGACTCTTAGGAGGTTTATCCCAATCTAACAGGGAGTCCAGGATTAGCATTGAAATAGAGTCCATTGAAGCTAGGCTTCTATCGGGATCAGGTTAGTGTTGGCTATAAAAGGGAGGCACCCTCGTGGGTCTAAGGTACGCTTTTTGCATTCTGAATAGTGAGTTAAACACTTTTGCTATCTTTGAGAGATAACTGACTTGATCGTCGGAGTGCCCCCGGGTGGACGAACCACCGCCAGAATCTTATCTTTCTGTGACAAGTCGTCCAGGCACAATCTATTCTGCCGGTGTTCTCCGACTGAGTACCTGTTTGGCAGTGTAGTCAGAAATCAACACCCACAATTTGGCGTCGTCTATGGAAAAGAAAGGAGAATAGATGGCCAACGACGGACAGAAAGAGAAGGAAAAGTTTGGGAACGACATCCCTGGTGGAAATAGTAAACCCGTTGATCCTAACGTAGAGCAGGATAACTGCAACGAAGGAACTTGGGATCATAATCCTGGAGAGAAAGACGTCGGCCAGGACGGAGACGTACCAAAGAAGACAGACCGAGGCAGATATTATAACGAGGACAACCTCTAGGTATGGAAAGATAGATGCCTGCGGAGGGACGACGAGATGAAGGGAATGGCGAACAAATTGGCGGACTGGCAATCGGTCGTCAATTTCATGATGCAGAACGTTATGCAGCCACCGTTCCCATTACAAGATACGCTGATTCCAGTGGCCATGAAAGATGCCCAGAAATGGGGGCAAAAAATAATTCTTGCGGTCTCTCAGCATGACAAGACCAAAAAACGTTCTCACCGGCCTTCACGAGAGGTCGGGCATGAAAAATCAATGAGAGGGGACTTCCAGAAGACACGTCGAACCAAAGAAGCCTGCACTAAGGAACATCGGCATATTCAAGGGAAGGAACTTTGTTTCGATACAACCAATGGAGGGAGGTCTAAGAGGACCCATAACGACACCGAGAGTAGCCCACCAAAAAGGCTAAAATTCGTTGACAGCTGAGCTCCTAGGCGGACCAAGGAGGATCTGAGAGATTACCTCCAGAGAAAGTGACAAGATGCCGAGGTAACCTCTCCGGTCAAGCCGAGAACACCGTTCTCGTTAGAATTGGACAAATTTGAAGCCCCGAAGAGGTTTCATATGCCGAGATTTCAGATATACAACGATAAGTCTGACCCTCACTTTCACGTCGGCTTGTACCTGAACTCGATGGCACTATACACTGGGAACGAGCAGTTGCTCTGCAATGTGTTCCCCTCCTTCTTTGGGGAAATCGCGTCAGACTGGTTTCACAAGTTGCTGAAAGGAACTGTGAAAAGCTGGGAAGGCCTGGCTGAGATGTTTGTGGCCAGATTCGTGACAAACAAACTACAGCTGTTGAAGGTAGATTCCCTGATGGCTCTGAGAATTGGTGAGGATGAAAGCCTTAGGGCCTATGCCAAAAGGTATTATGAGGTGTCTTTTAAGAACAGCCTGAACGATGATTGTCTGCTTCAAAAGTCACCGGCAAAGACATTGCCAAAAAGCATGGAGGAACTTATGGCCAGGATAGAAAAGTATGCTAGGGCCGAGGAAAACACGCCGAGGACAAAGTCACCAAAACAAGAAAAGAGAAACAGCTCACCGAAGCGAGGCCAAGGTAATAATGGATTCAATAAGCAAGAGACAGGATTAAGGGCTGCACAGGCTATCATAACCATATTCCAAATTCCGGTTTACAAAGTCTTGAAAAAAATCCGGAATCAGCCTTATTACAGAGCACCAGCAAGGGTTCCTGGCGAATTTATGGGAAGAAGCCTTGGCAAGCATTGTGCTTACCACAACGAAGATGGGCATCTGACATAGGGATGCAGTACCCTAAAAGCACATCTGGAAGACCTGGTAAGACAAGGTCATTTAAAGGACCTAGTAGATGAGGCTAGGACAAGGGAAGAGCAAACAAGACTGCCTCAGGCACCGGCAGTACCACCTCCTCCAGCATCACAACCTCAAGCAGGCGGACCTCGAGTGATCAACGTGATTCACTTGAAGGTCAATGAGAACGAGATACGTGGAGAAACTCAGAAGGTAAAACACTTGCAGCATGTGTATCAGGCTCGGCAGAAAAGACCTAGGGCAAACGAGTACTAGGGACCAATGGTGTCTTTTACTAAAGATGACCTAGAGATGGTACAACAACCACACAACGATGCCTTGGTAATATCCCTCCAGATTGGAGAGTGCCAGGTAAAGCGAATTCTGATTGACCATGGCAGCTCTTGTGACATCATGTATTTCAAGTGTTACAAGGAGCTTGGCCTCCACCAAGATGATCTGGAACAGTCCAATGGTCTGATAGTTAGGTTCAACGGAATGCCAACATGGCCCCTGGGAGCAGTAAGTTTGGAGGTGCAGGCTGGCACCAAGAAGGTAAAAACTAAGTTCACCATAATTGACACCCCTCTCCCCTTACAATGCTATCTTGGGAAGGCTATGGCTGCATACATTGGGGGTTGTTCCCTCAACATTGCACCAGTTGTTACGGTTCCCAACAGAGCATGGAATTGAGGAGGTCAAAGGGGATCAGGTGCAAGCAAAGAATTTCTCCATGGCAGCAATGAAATCTACCTACAATATAGGAGAAGCAGAAGCAGCAGAAATTGAAGATGAGGACATTGAGGTCCTGGAGGACTTCGGCAAAGAACCGACCGAGAAAAGTGAGAAAGCCCTGAAGAAGGTCTTAGTCTAGCAAAGGGATGAGGAACGCTTCTTCCTTCTCGGCTCAGGTTTGGCCAAGGAAGGAAAATGAGTTAGAGGCGTTCTTGAGAACAAACATTGAGGTGTTTGCCTGGACACCGTACAAGATGTCTGGCATTGACCCCGAGGTCACTTGCCATAGGTTGAATGTTGACAGGTCGGCTAAACCTGTCATTCAACGGGCTAGAAGGCCGACGTTGATGCATGTTGAGGCAATAAAAAAAGAAGTGGATAAACTTCTGGAAGCTAGAGCTATTCGAGAAGTAAACTACCCAACATGGCTATCAAACACAGTTGTCATGAAGAAAAAGAATGGGAAGTGGAGGGTCTGCGTGAACTTCACCAGCCTGAACAAGGCTTGTCCCAAAGATAATTTCCCACTGCCCAAGATTGATCAATTGGTGGATGCCACTTTAGGGCATGGAAGGATGAGCTTTCTAGACGCTTGTAGGGAGTACCATCAGATAGCTATGTACCCCCAGATGAGAAGAAGACTGCATTTATCACTCCATAAGGGATATATTGCTACAGAGTGATACCTTTTGGGTTGAAAAATGCAAGAGCAACTTACCAAAGATTGGTGACTAAGATGTTTACATATCTAATAGGCAAAACAATGGAGGTATACATAGATGACATGGTCGTGAAGACCAAGGAACCTGAGGATCATCTGGAAGACTTAAAGGCAGTTTTTGACATCCTTAGAACATATCGACTCCGACTCAATGCATCAAAATGTGCATTTGGAGTTCGGTCTAGTAAGTTCTTAGGATACTTGGTTACTAGAAGGGGCATTGAGGCAAGCCCGGATCAGATTAGGGCCATCTTAGAGTTGAAGAGCCCAACATTGGCAAAGCAAGTACAGATGTTAACTGGAAGGGCCGCAGCCTTAAATAGATTCATAAGCAGAAGTTTTGACAAATGCAAACCTTTCTTCAGTTTAGTGAAAAAAACCACAGAATTCTTATGGACAGAAGAGTGCGAAGTCGCCTTAGTCGACTTGAAGAAATACCTGACCACAGCTCCAATTCTCTCAAATACAGTACCTAGAGAGGAGTTGTTCTTATACTTGGCGGTTTCAGAGCATACAGTAAGTGTAGTAGTAATCAGGGAAGAAAAGGGAGAACATAGGGCAGTTTACTACGTGAGTAAAACCCTAGCAGATGCAGAGACCATATACCTACCCTTGGAGAAGCTGACACTAGCCTTAGTAATGGCCTCCAAGAAGCTGAATCATTATTTTCTAGCCCACAAAATTGTGGTGTTAACTGAGCATCCTTTGAAGTCCCTGTTGCAGCAAGGAGATCTGACAGGGAGGATAGCCAGATGGCAGTGGTGTTAGGCCAATATGACATGGAATTCAGACCCATAACAGCAATCAAAGGCCAAGTTTTGGCCGACTTCGTGGCCGAATTCACACTAGGCGCCATCATACATTGGGCTCCGTTGAGCCGGGGTATACGATGTCCAGGTGAACAAGAAGAAACCCAGATGAGGATAGTAGAACAGAGGAAAGAAGAGAAACTCAAGCCCTGCAGTATTTACGCCGGCGACTCCTTCCGCCTGTTTGTTGATGAAAGTTCAAATCGACAAGGAGTGGGGACAGGAGTAGTGCTAGTATCACCGGATGGGCAGATGCTGGAACAATCCCTGCAGCAGCACTGATCGCCGGATTAAAGTTGGCAGCAGCAATGGAAGTCGACGAGGTAATGGTCTTCTGTGACTCCCAGCTTATCGTCAACCAGGCAACAGGCGAATACGCAACCCGAGATGAAAGGATCGTAGCCTATGTAAAGGAGGTGGGCAAACTGATAGCATTATTCCAAAATTGTCGACTTTAGCAAGTTAACCGAGAAAACAACGGCTATGCTGATGCTTTGGCCAACCTGGCTAGTGCAATAAAACCAGGAGAGGCAAGAACAATAATGGTTGACTACTTACCAGGACCAAATGTAGAACCACTGAACACAAAGCATGAGGCAATGTGTGTAGAGATGGGACCAAGCTGGATGGATGCGATAATAATATTCCTTAGAGATGGAAAACTGCCAGATGATCATAAAAAAACACACAAGATCAGACTGAAGTTGGTAAGATATAATCTGACAGCAGAAGGGTATCTTTACAGAAGATCTTTTACTAGTCCCCTTTTGAGGTGTGTGCATCCTTTGCAAGTTGAAGACTTCTTATATGAAATACATGAAGGAGTATGTGGAAGCCACACTAGGGGCAGGTCACTTGCTCATAGGGCCATTACTCAGGGGCACTAGTGGCCTTACATGCAGAAAGATGTTGAAGCTTATGTCAGAAAGTGAGAGAAGTGTTAGAAGTTTGCACCTTTGATACACCAACCAGCAGTAGGTTTGAACCCAGTGTCCAGCCCTTGGCCATTTGCCCAATAGGGCATGGATCTTGTTGGACAGCTGCCTCAAGTAACTGGACAAAGGAAGTTCCTACTAGTAGCAACAGATTACTTCACCAAGTGGGTGGAAGCTGAACCCCTTACAAAGATTCGAGATGTTGATGTAAGGAGCTTCATATGGAAGAACATCATCACCAAGTTTGGGATCTCGAGGGCAATAATAGCAGACAATGGAACACAGTTTGACAGCAAGCTGATCAAAAACTTCTGTGCAAAGTATAAAATCAAGAATTACTATTCCACTCCAAGCTTCCGTCAAAGCAATGGACAGGCAGAAGCATCCAACAAAACTATATTGGATGGGATTAAGAAGAGGCTGGAAGCAACGAAGGGAAAGTGAGTGGATGAGTTGCCTGTACTCTGGGCATACCGGACTACGCCGAGAAGATCAATTGGGGAATCTCCATTTACTATGGCTTATGGCACAAAGGCAGTAATCCCATTAGAGGTCAGCATCCCAAGGATCAGAACCCAGGGAGTAGAGTATGGGACTAACGATGCATTTTTAGCCCGAGATCTGGACCAATTGGAAGAAAGAATGGAGAAAGTAACTATTCAGCTGGGGGCATACCAACAGTAGCTTGCTAGGACTTACAACAAGAAGGTCAACCCACGAGAGTTTAAAATTGGGAACCTCATCCTGAGAAAGGTTGTCGGCAACAAGAAGGATCCTAGAGAGGGCAAGCTTGGCCC
This sequence comes from Camellia sinensis, assembly GCF_055761805.1. Taxonomy (NCBI): domain Eukaryota; kingdom Viridiplantae; phylum Streptophyta; class Magnoliopsida; order Ericales; family Theaceae; genus Camellia; species Camellia sinensis. Next base: position 62,178,145 of record NC_138970.1, read on the forward strand.
AAATTGTGAAGGACCTTATAGAATCATCTCGATCCTGGGCAATGGTGCATATCGACTTGAAGACAGTTGTCACGGCCCAAACCCGCCCCTATGGGTTTAGCACCGTAACCGGCCAGTAATCCGTGATTACCGAAGGCCTGCTTAACAGTAATAACAGTAATACAGAGTACAGGGGCTGGCGGAAGCCAAAACAGTAATAAAAGATGTCCAGTGAGCTGTGACAGTCTGTATGCAAAAAGACTTTTCATAACACATTCACATTCGGAACAAAGCAGTATGTACATACATATACAAGCATTCAAGTTAGGGACCAAATCCCTACCATAACAGTACAGTACAAGTCTATACAGTATTACAAAACAGAGACAGAAGGGTGAACTGAGACACTCCAAAAAGCCTAAGTTTGAACACACTTGGAACCTCGTAATGAGGCACGTTGGTTGGCTTGACAAAAAGGGAGTTTAACCCAACACTCCTAGCTTCGATCCGGTGCCTGAACACCTACATATATATATAAACAGTGAGCTAAAGCCCAGTGAATAACATAGGTGTAAAGAGGTTAGGAATGAATGTCCTTTCAGTATTTAAAGCAGTCATTTGAACAGTATATCAGTTATTCGACCATAGCAGTCATAAATGGTACATCCAATAGCAAACAGTACAGTAGGCCTTAACAGACCGAACAGTCAGTTGATGGCCATCATATTAGTAAACAGTAGTGGTTCCAAACATGGGAACCGACAGAGATCTCTGTGACAATAGCAGTACAGTACAGTAACAGTAAATTGCTATGAATGCCACGAATACAGTTCGCAAATAGGACAAGAATTCATTCAGTAAGAAATATCATTCCAGAAAGCAGTACAGTTGATCATTCAGAAAATATTCGTGATTGAATATATCTTTACAACATTGTTACTCGCAGAGCACTGGGCTACAGATAGGCTAGAGCGTCCTCGAATGCCAACCCTACACAGTTACAGAACGAACACACACTAAGTTACACACTTGAGAATCAATGACTTAGTCCCTATCTTGACTCGGTGTGGTTTTACATCAATATCCTCATTAAGATGCGTTAAACAAGGTCTAGGAATGCCTAGGATGAAATGAGGATGCAAGATGTACTTTAAAACACTTTTCAAAATTTTCAGAAAACAAGGGTCTCGCTCGAGCGTGGCTTTCTACGCTCGAGCGGACATGCAGACAAAGGATCTCCACTCAAGCATGACTTTCCTCGCTCGAGCGGACTGCAAAAGTACTGGATGCATGAAATTTACGCTCGACGAGTGCTCGACTCCCGCTCGAGCGTGAGACACAAGTCCTCGCTCGAGCGTGCATTTCCTCGCTCGAACGGACTGTAAACACATGCAAAGTACTGGATACACGCATTTCATGCTCGAGCGTTACTTTACTCGCTCGAGCGGACTGCATAAACTCAGAGTGTACGCTCGAGCGTGAAGTTCCTCACTCTAGCGTGGATCCAAAATCTAAAATTTCCAGATTTGTCTCCAAACATGAAACTCAACATTAAAAGCATCAAATTCCATCATTTTGGGCTAATTTTCTGGAAAACACTTTAAAACTCATATTATGTCATGTTTCAAAGATCAATTTGCATAATCAAAACCCAAAGGTAGTTCAGTTGAACCCATTTCCAAACAAAACTTCAAGAACATGATGTACATGCAACATGCAAGTGTTCAATTGAAATCAAAGCTTCAAATACTTGATCAAATGAGCCAGTCCTTCCAAAACATGATGAATTCATGAACTATAACCCAAATATGGACATGCATGTGAGGATTCTATAAAAACAACCTCAAAATTCAAGAATGTAAACATGCATGCATGATTCAAGCTCACTATTCCACATTTTAAGCCATAACTTAGCTCTAGACTTTAACCTTCTTCTAAACCATGCAAGAACCAACTCAATTCATAAACAAGAAGGTAAAAGCTCTACCTTAAGTCTTCAAGTTCAAAAAGGGAAGCTCAATTATGCAATCTCTCTTCAAAATCTTCAAGTCTCCAAGCTAAATTTGTTGAATTCAAGTTTTTCCTCTATCTCACTCTCTCACTCACCGTTTGGTCTCTCAAAGATGAACAAAAGATGTAACCAACATGAATGAGGTAGAAAAGGGATGGTCTAGTGTCAAGCCACTAAGTGGCAATTAGGTAATAAACTCAAGTTGATGTATTTTACCTTTATTTAATCTAATTTAATCATACCAAATCAAATTTCAATTAAATCTACCATACAATCACATAAATTCTAATAGTCATGAAACACTAATCAATTCCGGATTCGGCCGCCGATAAGGCCTTCAATTTGTAGTTTAAAACATAAAACATGAACAGATCATTAACAGTCAAAGAGATAGACACACATTTAAACTAATACACTCAATCAATCAATCAGAATTTTAGTCAATCAGTCACTTAACATGCTTAATCATAGATTAGCACTAATCAGTGGTGAAGGTTGCCACAGTCTCCCCTCCTTACAAAGCGTTTGGTCCTCCAAACTCGAATTACCTTCATTTTGGAAGAATACCGGATCCAGAGGGAATAGTTCAGGATATCTCTTGATCATATCGTCTTCCCTTTCCCAAGTGGCGTATACGCCACCATGGTTTTGCCAATCAACTTTCACTAACGGAATTTCTTTGGTCCTTAACTTCTTGATCCGTCGGTTTACAATCTGAATAGGCTGTTCTTCATAAGTGTAGTCATTACTTAGCACTACACGGGTAGGGTCAATAACATGAAAGGGATCCCGAAGATAATCCCTCAACATTGAAATATGGAAGACATTATGCATATGCTCCATTTCAGGAGGAAGCGCTACTTGATACGCCACCAGATTAATCTTTTCAATAATCTCGTACGGTCCGACATATCTCAGCGCTAACTTGCCTTTAACCCCAAAACGGGTCTGCCCTTTCATCGGTGTCACTTTAACAAAAACGTAATCACCTACTTCATTTTCTCTGTCTCGCCTTCGGACATCCGCATAACTTTTCTGTCGGTTTTGTGCGGTTTTCAATCTTTATTGAATTAGTTTCACATTTTCTGTGGTTTCTTGTACAATCTCAGGCCCAAGCAAAGGCCCATCTCCAACTTCTGCCCAACAGATAGGAGATTGACATTTCCTGCCATATAAAGCCTCAAAAGGCGTCATACCAATGCTTGAATAAAAACTGTTGTTGTAGGCGAATTCAACCAACGATAAGTGGCTTTCCCAATTTCCCTGAAAATCAAGGACACACATTCTCAGTAAATCCTCCAGAGTCTGGATAGTTCTTTCTGACTGGCCATCTATCTGAGAATGGTATGCACTACTCAGTCTCAGTTCAGTACCCAATGCTGTTTGCAAACTTTGCCAAAATCTCGATGTAAACTTCGAGTCCCTATTAGAAACAATGGACACAGGCACTCCATGCAATCTAACAATCTCATCGATATAGAGTATAGCCAATTTGTCCGCATTATAAATTATTTTGACAGGTAAGAAGTGAGCAGATTTAGTCAGTCTATCAACAATAACCCAAATTGAATCCATACCTTTACTGGAGTGAGGTAAACCAATAATAAAATCCATAGTGATATGTTCCCATTTCCACTCCGGTATTGGTAAGGGCTGCAGTAAACCTGCGGGTCGTTGATGTTCGGCTTTAACTTGTTGGCAATAAAGACATTTCGACACAAATTCAGCAATCTCTTTCTTCATTCCCGACCACCATAAATTCAGTTTCAAGTCTTGGTACATTTTCGTATTTCCTGGATGGATAGACAATTTTGAATTGTGGCCCTCTTGCAGAATTCTTCTTTTCAGTTCAAAATCACTTGGTACACACAACCTTCCCTGAAATCTCAGTACATTGTTCTCAAATTTGAAATCTGGCCTCGGTTTAGATTCTCGTTCATCGATGATCTTCTTCAAGAAGTCATCCTGTTGATGTTTCTCTTTAATTTCCTCAATCAGTGCTGGTTGAGCAGAAATAACGACTAAGGTTCCACCTTGTTCACGCAAAACAATCTCAACTTCAAATTTTTCAAGGTCACATAGTAATTCTTTCTGCCCGGTGAGTAAACAGGCTAAATTTCCAATTGATTTCTGATTCGGTGCATCGACAACAGTGTTAGCTTTTCCTGGATGGTATAAAATTTGTAAGTCATAGTCTTTTATCAGTTCTAACCATCTTCATTGTCTCATATTCAGTTCTTTCTGTGTGAAAAAGTATTTCAAACTCTTGTGGTTTGTATACACCTTACATGTCACCCCATAAAGGTAGTGACTCCAGATTTTCAGTGCAAACACTACTGTAGCAAGTTCCAAGTCATGGGTCAGGTAGTTCTTTTCGTGTGGTCTCAGTTGTCGGGAAACATACGCAATCACTTTACCATTCTGCATTAAAACACATCCCAAACCCTTATAAGAAGCATCACTAAATATAGTATAACCATCCGTACCTGAGGGTAGGATAAGAATCGGTGCAGTCACAAGTCGAGTCTTTAACTCTTGAAAAGCTGATTCTCTCTAACCGGTCCAGTCAAATGATATCCCCTTTTGAGTCAACTGAGTCAATGGTAAGGCAATCTTGGAGAAGTCTTTCACAAATCTCCTGTAATACCCGGCTAAGCCTAAGAAACTTCAAACTTTTGTAACATTAGACGGTCTGGGTCAATTCACTACTGCTTCAATATTCTGCGGGTCAACTGTAATACCATCTTTACTGATTACATGTCCCAAAAACATAACATTGTCAAGCCAAAATTCACATTTTGTCAGTTTAGCATACAGTTTCTGTTCTCTTAGGGTCTGTAGGGCAGTTCTCAAATGATGTTCATGTTCTTCCGTGCTTTTGGAATAAATCAAAATGTCATCTATGAAAACAACTACAAATTCATTTAGGAATGGTTTGAAAATTTTGTTCATAAGATCCATAAATACAGCAGGTGCATTGGTAACTCCGAAAGGTATAACAAGGAATTCATAATGTCCGCACCTCGTTCGAAAGACAGTCTTTTCAATGTCCCCTGTCTTGACTTTCAACTGGTGGTACCCAGATCTAAGGTCAATTTTGGAGAACACTTGGACACCCTGTAACTGATCAAATAAATCATCAATACGAGGCAATGGATATTTATTTTTCACTATTACCTTGTTCAATTCATGGTAGTCAATGCAGAGTCTCAATGAGCCGTCTTTCTTTTTCACAAATAAGACCGGCGTGCCCCACGATGAAGTACTGGGCCTGATGAACTTCTTATCTAACAGTTCTTGCAGTTGAACTTTCAACTCTTTCAATTCAGTCGGTGTCATTCTGTAAGGAGCTTTAGAAGCTGGCTGTGTACCCGGAATCACATCAATGGTGAACTCTATCTCCCTATCAATCAAATCCCCTGGCAAACCATCTGGAAAAACATCTGGGAATTCTCTGACTATAGGAATACTGTTCACATCAGTTTTAGCATCAGTAGGTACAATCAATACACAACACAGATACCCTTTACACCTCTTTTTAATCAGTTTAAAAGCTTTCATGGATGAAATCAGATATGGGGGAGGTACTACTCCACCTCCGTTAAACACAAATTCAGGCAGTCCAGGTGGACGGAAAACAACTTGTTTTGTTACACAGTCTATGGTAGCATGATATTTCGTTAACCAATCCATTCCCAATATCACATCAAAGTGATCAATATTCAGAGGCAGTAAATCAATATACAAATGAACATCCCCGACAATAATTTCACATGCAGGGTACATATAAGCACAAGTCATAGATCCTCCAATAGGTGAAGATACAACTAACAAATAGTTCATAGGTTCCAGTGGTTTATTTAATTTTTGCGAAAAAGCATGCGATACATATGAATGTGTAGATCCCGAATCAATCAGAACATATGCATTTTGAGCACAAATTGAGAGTATACCTGACACAACGGTCTCGGTATTCTGTATATCTCCCGGTACGAGTGCGAACGCTCGGCCTTGCCTCATAGGCTCTTTTTCAGTAACTTTGGGATTAGGTTTTGGTGCAACAGTTGATGCTGCGGCGCTAGCTGTAGCTTTACTATTGCCCTGAGGAACAGAAGGGCAATCTTTGACCATGTGGCCCACCTTGCCACACCTGTAACAAGCACCTGAAATTTTATAACAAACCCCTTTATGTTTCTTACCACATTCAGAACAGGGCGATATGGAACCACTTCCTTGATTGGAACTGGTTGTTAACCCTGTATTTTGCTATTTATTCAATGAACTGTTCCGGCCTTTCTTAAACTTGAAGCCTCATCTCTTACCACGCCACTCGGTCGCTGGTGTTTCAGTCTGTTTCAGTGCCTCGATGTTCGACTCAGCCATTATTGCTTGGTCAAGAACATCTACATATTTCAGTAGTTTCAGAATGTTTATCCTGTCAAGGATTTCAACATTAAGACCGCCTTCAAACTTCCTGGCCTTTTTGTAATTGGTATCCACCATGTGTGGTGCATATCTGGCGAGTTCAGTGAATTTCGATTCGTACCCAGCTACGGACATAGTGCCTTGTTTTAGTTATTCAAACTTAGTCACTTTGCGGTCCTTGACACACTGAGGGAAGTATTTCTCAAAGAAGGCTCCCTTAAAGTGAGCCCAATTCATGGCAATATTGGTGTCACAGACAAGCATCCACCATCTTCTGGCCTCTTCTTGTAAGGTGAAGGTAGCCAGTAGCACTTTGTGTGCTTCAGAACACGGAAAGACTTCAAACAATTTCTCGGTCTCTAGGACCCATGCTTCGGCCTTTAGCAGTTCGAGGCCTCCTTAGAATGACGGCAGTTTCATTTTACTGAACTTCTGCATTAGAGCAATTATATCATCATTCATATTCGATTCCGGCTGTACTGGAGAAGGTGGGGGCTGTTGGTTCTGTTGTTGTTTTAAGGCCTCAGTTAGCAGTTCAACTGTTCTTTCTAGCCTTGCCATTCTGGCCTCAGATGATTCAGGTTCATCAGCATTTCTTGTGTTATCCATTTCACTATAAACAATTATGGCAATTATAAACATAGACAGTTGCATACTTAACATATTAGCACATTAGCACATATATTCATGTCATGGCCACACACACTTTTTTCAATGCTCATGCAATGCCCTATTCGCTTTTCTAGGACATCATATAGCTCATTTGGACACGTGTGTGCGGTATAACTCGTGGTTTAGTATCGCTCTGATACCACTCTGTCACGACCCAAACCTGCCCCTATGGATTTAGCACCATAACCGGCCAATAATTCGTGATTACCGAAGGCCTGCTTAACAGTAATAATAGTAATACAGAGTACAGGGGCTGGCGGAAGCCAAAACAGTAATAAAAGATGTCCAATGAGCTGTGACAGTCTGTATGCAAAAAGACTTTTCATAACACATTCACATTCGGAACAAAACAGTATGCACATACATATACAAGCATTTAGGTTAGGGACCAAATCCCTACCATAACAGTACAGTACAAGTCTATACAGTATTACAAAACAGAGACAGAAGGGTGAACTGAGACATCCCAAAAAGCCTAAACTTGAACACACTTGGAACCTTGCAGTGAGACACGTTGGTTGGCTTGACAAAAAGGGAGTTTAACCTAACACTCCTAGCTCCGATCCGGTGCCTGGACACTTATATATATATATATATATATTTATATAAACAGTGAGCTAAAACTTAGTGAATAACATATGCGTAAAAAGGTTAGGAATGAATGTCCTTTCAGTATTTAAAACAGTCATTTGAACAGTATATCAGTTATTCGATCATAGCAGTCATAAATGGTACATCCAATAGCAAACAGTACATTAGGTCTTAACAGACTGAACAGTCAGTTGATGGCCATCATATTAGTAAACAGTAGTGGTTCTAAACATGGGAACCGACAGAGATCTCTGTGACAGTAGCAGCACAGTACAGTAACAGTAAATTGCTATGGATGCCACAAATACAATTCGCAAATAGGACAAGAATTCATTCAGTAAGAAATATCATTCCAAAAAGCAGTACAGTTGATCATTCAGAAAATATTCGTGATTGAATATATCTTTACAAGATTGTTACTCACAGAACATTGGGCTACAGATAGGCTAGAACGTCCTCGAATGCCAACCCTACATAGTTACAGAACGAACACACACTAAGTTATACACTTGGGAATCAATGACTTAGTCCCTATCTTGACTTGGTGTGGTTCTATATCAATATCCTCATTAAGATGCGTTAAACAAGGTCTAGGAATGCCTAGGATAAAATAAGGATGCAAAGATGTACTTTAAAACACTTTTCAAAATTTTCACAAAACAGGGGTCTCGCTCGAGCGTGGCTTTCTACGCTCGAGCGGACATGCAGAAAAAGGATCTCCGCTCGAGTGTGACTTTCCTCACTCAAGCGGACTGCAAAAGTACTAGATGCATGAAATTCACGCTCGACGGATGCTCGACCCCCGCTCGAGCATGAGACACAAGTCCTCGCTCGAGCGTGCATTCCCTCGCTCGAGCGGACTGTAAACACATGCAAAGTACTGGATACACGCATTTCACGCTCGAGCGTTACTTTACTCGCTCGAGCGGACTGTATGAACTCAGAGTGTACGCTCGAGCGTGAAGTTCCTTGCTCGAGCGTGGATCCAAAATCTGGAATTTCCAGATTTGTCTCCAAGCATGAAACTCAACATTTAAAGTATCAAATTCGATCCTTTTGGGCTAATTTTCTGAAAAACACTTCAAAACTCATAATATGTCATGTTTCAAAGATCAATTTACAAAATCAAAGCCCAAAGGTAGTTCAATTGAACCCATTTCCAAACAAAACTTCAAGAACATGATGTACATGCAACATGCAAGTATTCAATTGAAATCAAAGCTTCAAATACTTGATCAAATGAGCCAATCCTTCCAAAACATGATGAATTCATGAACTATAACCCAAATATGGACATGCATGTGAGGATTCTATGAAAACAACCTCAAAATTCAAGAATGTAAACATGCATGCATGATTCAAGCTCACTATTCCACATTTTAAGCCATAACTTGGCTCTAGACTTCAACCTTTTTCTAAACCATGCAAGAACCAACTCAATTCATAAACAAGAAGGTAAAAGCTCTACCTTATGTCTTCAAGTTCAAGAAGGGAAGCTCAATTATGCAATCTCTCTTCAAAATCTTCAAGTCTCCAAGCTAAATTTGTTGAAATCAAGTTTTTCCTCTATCTCACTCTCTCACTCACAATTTGGTCTCTCAAAGATGAACAAAAGATGTAACCAACATGAATGAGGTAAAAAAGGGATGGTCTAGTGTCAAGCCACTAAGTGGCAATTAGGTAATAAACTCAAGTTGATGTATTTTACCTTTATTTAATCTAATTTAATCATACCAAATCAAATTTCAATTAAATCTACCATACAATCACATAAATTCTAATAGTCATGAAACACTAATCAATTCCGGATTCGGCCGTCAATAAGGCCTTCAATTTGCAGTTTAAAACATAAAATATGAACAGATCATTAGCAGTCAAACAGATAGGCATGCGTTTAAACTAATACACTCAATCAATCAGTCAGGATTTCAGTCAATCAGTCACTTAACATGCTTAATCATAGATTAGCACTAATTAGTGGTAAGGGTTGTCACAACAGTGAAGGCAAAGAGTTGCCAAGACCTTGGAATACTTGCAACTTGAAGTTTTTCTATCATTAGATTTTTTGTTTTTTTAAAGTTTTCTGTTATTAGCCGGAGTAATTAATAAAATTCTAGCTTGATTTCTGATTTCAAACTTATGTAATACGGTTGACTAGTTCCTTGGCGATATTTCTGATTGAAACATGACAAATAACTTAGACTTATTATATGTCAGAGTTAAATTATAGTTGCCTATAATAGAGTTGAACTAAATTGGCGATGTTTCTGATTGAAACATGACGAATAACTTAGACTTATTATATGGCAGAGTTGAATTATACTTGCCTATAATAGAGTTGAACTAAGTTGGTGATGTTTCTGATTGAAACATGACAAATAACTTAGACTTATTATATGACAGAGTTGAATTATACTTGCATATAATAGAGTTAAACTAAGTTAGATTAACCTAGATTTGTTATATCGGCAAAGTCAAACATAGATTGACACTAAGTGCATTTGAGTAAGATCAAATAGAGGAACCAAGGTTGAAGAACCTCGGTTAGTCTCTGTTTAATATAACTCCAGCGACAAGGTCATAGCCACATGCTTAATGAGAACCCAAGTGGAACTTAAGTTCACATTAGGGGGGCAGAGAGCTGGGGAATGATGTCTGAAAGTTGGAATTTACAAAGCTAAAGTTGGTTTAACACTTGTTGAAATTTTGAGAAAAATTTACAAGTTGAAGTTAAGCCGAGGTTATGTTGAAAGAACGTGGGTTTAACACTTGTTGAAAATTTAGGAAAAAATTTACAAGTCGAAGTTAAGTAAAAGTTATGTTAAAAGGAGTATCTACGTACTTGTCGAGATTATCATGTTGCCAAGACTTGGAGAATAATGGAAGACAGAGATCTTGATAAATAAAAGTGAAGTAGCAAGTTTTAAATAAAACACTTGTGAAAATATTTTCAAGTGTTACGCCAAGGCCGAGATAAACAGTCAGTGGGTGTATCCGAGGAATTTTACCCCGAAGAGATTACACAGTAAAGGTGTACTTTGAAGACATACAAAATATACTAAGTATGGAATCATACAAGACAGTAAAGGAAAGACAAGCATTCAAACACTTAGTCAAAAAAAGAAGACATGCATTCAAATAAGGAAGTTCAAGTATGAAAAGGCACTTCGGCCTGACATTGAAGATTACTTGTTCAATGTATAAAAAAGGAACATCGGCCAAATACAAAACTAAAAACATTGTTCAAAAACAAAGTATTACAGCCAAGAAGGAAACAGAGAAAAAATACAAAAAAACAGAAATATCCTAAGTGCTTGGATTAGCTTCATCGATTGGAGGTGTCGCACTCTTGTCAGCGTCTATGTCAGCATCAATCTGGCAAAGTATATTATCAAGGATTTTATTGGCAGCCTCAACCTCGACTTCAGAGGTGGACTTTTGAACCACCTCCTCTTTATCCTAAATCAAGTCCAGGACTTGCTCATTTAGAGTTGGGGACTTGGCCTCGGCAGCTTCGGCCTTCTCGGACTGGTCGGCCTCGGCTTCCTCCTCGGACTCAACTTTATCTTCGGACTAGCTTGGATCTCGGAGAGTTGAGTCCTCGGGGACAGCCAACTCCTTTAAAGCAGCCATCCAACCAAAGGTGTAACCCTTGTTGCATGCCTGTTTTACTTGCTTCTTATAGTCTTCACGGATGTTGACTGCCCCCTCGGCATATGCCTTCTCGTCTGCCGCTTTGATCTCGGCCGCCTTTGTGGCCAAGGTAGTTACAAGCTCGGCTTGGGCTTCGACAGTTTTTGCTTCAGCCTATTTTTTCTCGACCTTCAGAACCTCAATGACGACCTCTGCAGCGCTTGCCCTCTCATCGGCCTCTTCTTGAGTTTGTTTGGCTGCCTTGGCCTAGTCAATCAGCCCTTTCATCTTGGCCTTGATGTTCTTGAGCGACTTAAGCAAGCCAGCAGCTTCCTTTGTCTTACGGGTCAACTCCTTCTTAATGTCGAAGGCCTGCATCGCGAAGGAGTGGGCATGCTGGATCGCCTAGAAGAAATGGAAAAAACAAAAGTTAGTAAAAATCTTTAAGTATGGAAAAATAGAGAATGGAGAATACTAAGTGTTAGAGGCTTACTTGTACGGAGTGCTGCAACATCAGAGCGAAATTCTCGTATTCGCTGACCTCGACGTTGCGATTGAGGTCTTTTGGAAGGAGCAAGGCAGTAGAGATGGCAACGCTGACTTCAATGTCAGTAGCGCTGTCACCAGCTCTGACTGGCTTGTCCTTAATTGTAATTGATGGGACCCAGGAGTCGTCAAATTAAGGGACCCTGAGGTTGTAGCAAACCCCGACCTCGGCTTCTTTGACCGAGTTGATTCAGAGGGAGCAGCCTCTGTGGGCCTCTTTCTGGTGGCAGAGGCACTTTTTTCTACCTCAGCTATTTTTGAGATCAGCAAGGTGTCCCCAGAGTCGATCTGAGTCACCGTTACCTTGGCTTGGGCTTTCTTCAGCCTATTTGGCTTTGGTTTGGGTTGAGACTGAGAGAGTGAAGACTGAACTGTGACGACATTGGGGATGTCAGCAAGAAGGTCTTCAGCAATGGCCTTTTGTCACCCCATTTCGTCGGTAGAAATGGCAACAGTAACTTTAGTACCAACGCGGATCGCTGGAAGTGCGGTTGGTGAGTTAGCTGGATTGAAAGAGGACGCCTCGGCACTTTGGCGTCTTCGGCTGCGAGTCCTGCCTGTTGGTGCAAAAAGGGGAGCTCGACGTTAGCGTTGGCACTGAGAGGATGGAATCAGTTATGGAGCTAAAGTAGATGGCTGTTCTACTAGGGCAGAGGTTGATCCCTGATCTGGCCGAGGTGACGAAGTTGTAGCAGAATGAGGGGACTTGCTTTTCTTCTGGTTGTCGGGCAAAATGGACTTGTAGGTTAGGATATAGTTGAGCAGCAGAGGAGCTTTCTGCTGGTCAACTGGCAAATCCAACAACTTTTTGAAATCCTTGCTAGGATAAAAGGATTTGCGAAAGCCCTTTGGTGTTTGAGGAAGAGCGGCAAGAAAAAAACAAACATTAGAACGTTTAGAAGGAACAAAGTATTAAAGACTTGAAAGCAATTAAAGTGTCACTTGGTTCTTACCATCTCCCTCTCTGAACACTGTTTGGCTTAAAGGTAGAGGTGAAGGTCATTCTCTGGACCAAACTTCCAGTTGCCCGAGACGATGAAATAATCGTCTCCGGCGCCCTTGTTGGAATCAGGGAGGTCAGCGATAAGTTTTTATTCCATCGACCTTGGCTTGAGGTAATAAATGTAGCCTTTTTTTGACTTCAGGCCACGCATGGTATAGCAATATTGGATATCGGCTAAGGTTATCCTAGCGTTTTCTCGGCGTGCTAAGGCAATGATACCATTAATGACTCTGTAAGAGTTAATAGCTAATTTCATCGGGTTAAGCTTATAGTAGTGAAGGACTTCTCGGAAGAGGCTGTCAAGAGGGAACCTAAGTGCACACTCTATAAAGGCTACTACTAGGAAAGGCATAGAGTCGTCTTTGGGCATGATGGAGTCCTCCTCCCCTGCCAACCTAAGATGGACATCGGCTGGAATGGCAAACTCATGCCTGAAGTATTCTAGCTTAGTTGGGGTATCTACCCCCTACCTAAACATACCCATAACGTCGGCTAAATAGGGGAAGTGCAGGATTTCAAGAGGAAGTGGTTTGTTAAAAAAGACCTCGGCTTAAAGTCAAAGCAGAAACCGGGGCAAGGGTTTTTCTAGATCAATGGGAGATTGTTACAGTTTTCCTAAAGTTTGTAGGTTCTAAGGCAAATCCTAAACCTAAGACTATAAAAACAAGAATTGAAGGCAGAAATCTGGAGAACACAACAAGAAAATAGAAAAGAACAGTGGTTCAGACTCAAGAAAACCAAAAGGGATTCAAGAACATTGCATAAAATATAAATGTGCACAAATTGAAGACAGTGGCAATTTATAAAGAAATATCAAGTGTATGAACAGTGTGTGAGTACGTGTAACATACCCAGAAACAAATTGCAAGCAAGGAAAAATATTACAACTCAAATGAAGATTCAAGAACATGAATAAAATCACAATAGCAGTGTACAAGCATAACAGTTTGAAGTGAAACAAGAAATTGAAATGAAGGGAAGCAGCCGCTTACCAAGAAGAATGACGCCGGTGAAATGAACGCCGAAGTCAGACAGTGATGACGAATGTAGTAGAACGATGGATACTTCGCCCGTGGAGGTGAATGGAAACGGTTGCAGAAAGCTTTGAGAAGATGACAATGGCAGTTTAGAGAGAGAGAAATCTTGAAGCATAGAGAGAAATCATAAAATGTGAAGCGAAAAAACGAAGAGAGAGGGAAGCGTTTTTTATCAAAACACGAAATGGCGACAAAATCGCAATTAGTGTACCTTGGACGACGTGCTTGTCAGGCGACGCACACAAGTGCTATGCGACTTAATAGCGCGTGTTAGGTACGGTTCAATAGGAAAGAGACACGTGGCAAAAACGATTGAGTTACTGTGCGTGACAGCTCATACACGTATAGAAACTCTTGGAGTTCTTGATTTAGTGGGGCAAGACCTCAGCAAGGGGAATGATCTCGGCTAAGAAAACTTGATCAAACTTGGTTATTGATTCTAAAGCATTGATGAAAACAGATTACAGGTCTTGGTCATATGGAGCCGATGAATGATGACCTCGGTAATAAAATATAGAGCAAGCTTAGCCGACATGCTATGTGAATGAGTGATATAGGTTCCACCACCTCATGATACCGAGGTAATAGAACCTAGGGGGCAGTTGTGGGGGCATATTTTTGTGAATAACAACACGTGGCCGAGGTGGCACCGAAGTGCCAGCCGAGGTGCCATGTGTCCTGGTCATGGAGCCGAGGTAATCTCGGCTAGGCCGAGGTTATCTGCAGAGATACCAGAATCTGAGATGAACGGATAAGGGACAAGAGTCCTAGAATGTGAGAGGACTTCAGTTTGGAAAAAGATAAGACTCTTAGGGGGTTTATCCCAATCTAACTGGGAGTCCGGGATTAGCATTGAAACAGAGTCCATTGAAGCTAGGCTTTTATCGGGATCAAGTTAGTGTTGGCTATAAAAGGGAGGCACCTTCGTGGGTCTAAGGTACGCTTTTTGCATTCTGAATAGTAAGTTAAGCACTTTTGCTATCTTTGAGAGATAACTGACTTGATTGTCGGAGTGCCCCCAGGTGGACGGACCACCGCCAGAATCTCATCTTTCTGTGACAGGTCGTTCGGGCGCAATATATTCTGCCGGTATTCTCCAGCTGAGTACCTGTTTGGCAGTGTGGTCAGAAATCAACACCCACGGGTACCATGAACCTAGAGACCTATTTAAGCTCAGACTCGAAAGCGTTTAGATCCACAAACCTAAATATCTGAAGCACTTGGCTTCGAACGAATTCGAACGCAATCTAGAAGTCGCTTCATTAATGAGTCCTAGAACACTTACGGGTTCGGAGCTTTCCAAGATCTACACACCAGAACCATAGGCGTGATGGCGTCGGAACAAAGGACCCGATCCCAAGGACGATAAGTGAAGATAAATTCACTCTTCGGTTAAACTAGCCTATACTTGGGTCGAGGTGGCATGATCTAGGGGGTCTTTTAGACTCAGCGATATTTGCAGCAGGGAGTTCTCTTGAACTATCCCTGACCCTTTTGCGGCAGGGCATCCTCTAGGGCTACCCTTGATCTTTTGGGATGATTGGGGGTCATTGGTTAGGTGTGACTAAGAAGAAAGGTTTGCCAACAAATTGATCTCCTCTTCAGGGTTCTCCTCATCGTTGGAGAGGTCACCTCATCGGACAAGGTAGTTAGAGGGAATATTTCCCATGTGCCTTGCACATGGGCTCTATCCTACATCATGAGGTACCTATAAATAGCACCCACCCATAGCTTTACAAGGGATGGATTATTATATGTCTCTCTCTACCAGTGGCGGGTGGGGCACACCATCTCTGTAAAATTTTGAAAAATTGCACCTTTACCATGCAATTTTGAATATTTACAAAAGAAATTTGCATTTTGGCTCCATCAAAATTTGTATAATTTTACTTTTATTACCCTAAAGTTTGAAATTTTTGATTATTTTCATTAAATTTTTAGTAATTATAAAATAAATTAGTATTTTAGCCATCCCAAACCTTTGAAAAATTTCATTACTTTCATGTAATTTTGAGTATTTATAAAATAAATAAATATTTTCGTTTTCAAAATCTATATAATCTTACTTTGATTCCTTTAAAATTTATATAGTTTTGCTTAACCCTTCATACAATTTCTATTGATGTCTACTTGACAAAGATGAATCAATATATCACACTTCTTTATTTTTATGTTACAATTTAAAGCATGTAAATAATACTGGGGAATTCTATTTACCCCCAAAAAATATTTAAGTGTGCCCAATTTTTCAGTACAGCCTATTAAATTATTTTGAGTTATAATTTATTCTCAGTACATCTAATTTTTTTCCCAAATTACCTTTTTGAGGTACACCCAAATAAAATAAATTAAAAAATTCAAAGAAGAACTCTTTGAAAAATCTTTCTTTTGTTCACGTACATATAGGGAATACGACTAGGGAACCTGGCATTGGTGAAAGCGATACCGACGAAAGACAACGGCGAAGGAGGACGACAAAAGAGAAGGAGAAAGAGAGGTTGAATTTCGCGTTCGGACTTTCAGAACCAAACAAATTCACTTTGTTCGGATGTACACTACCGAATAAAGCAAATTTGTTTTGTTTTGAAAATCCGAACAATAATGACGAAAACATGCTAAATATTTGTTTTTATGTTAAAAAAACACAAAAATCAATAATTGTACTTTGATATTTATGTGAATGCTTATCTCCTCTTTGATGGATTGCTTCAAAAAACTTATTTTGATTGTTACTTTCATCCATTGTTTGATTTGATTCAAACTTTTTTTTAATTGCAAGTAACAATATGATAAAAAAAAAAAACAATAATATTGATAATGATGATGCAGTTCGTCCTGGGTGGATGGGTCAGGCTGGTCCAAGCTCTTCAAGTTCCAATTCAGGCGGATGATTCGACCAGATGACCTGCAAGCAAGTCCAAAGGGGAACGGGGTAGTCCCCCAGTGAACCCTCCGGCGAGCAAATCAGTAGAGGAAGAAGGAAATATATATAGAGAGAGAGATAGAAAAACTTAACCTTCCTCTTGTCTTCGATTCTTGCTTATATCCTTCGGTAATCATTTCACTGTCCCTTGCGACGTGCCCCCTTCCGTCGAAAGCCTATGCCGTAGCTTACCTTGTTCAGGGTGAGGGGGCTCTGTTCCGACGGGGAGGTGTTGTCGTAATAAATGCTGTGATGGGCTGCATTAATGGTGATGTGTTGTGGCAATAACTCTGCAGATCTTTGTCTGCTGATGTGGCCTGTGTTTCACCTGCCATGTGCCCGAATGTCATTGGCCCTCCATGCCCAGATGGCCTCCAGCTGTCCTGGGCTTTGCCAACCGGGTTATGCTATGGGTCCCAAGCGATGGGTTTGTGGTTGTTTGCTGTGGGCTGTAAGCCTTATAGGCCTATCCATGTTAGTAGTCCCCCATTTCCGAGTACAGCTTTAGTCCAATGAAGGGAATAGTAATAAGGAAGAGAAGTGTGAACCGAGTGGAGAGGCCGACCGTTAGGTATGCCGACCGCGAGGCGTGCCGACCGCAAGGGTGGCCGAGCGGGAGGGGTCGACCGTTAGGCGTGCTGACCGCAAGGGTGGCCAAGCGGGAAGGGTCGTCCGTTAGGCGTTCCGACCGCAAGGGTGGCCGAGCGGGAGGGGTCGACCGTTAGGCGTGCCGACTTCAAGGGTGGCCGAGCGGGAGGAGCTGACCGTGAGGGTGGCCGAGCGGGAGGGGTCGACCGTTAGGCGTGTCGACCAGGACAGCGCGGGGCTCAAAAAGGGGGGCGTGCCATGTGATGATGTGAAATGGAAAGGACAGGGTAAGGGGAGGGGACAGTGCATCGTGGCCATACACGTGGCAATATTGTGGGGGAAGTGAAGCGTTGGAGCAGAAATGAAACGATAGGTCACGAGGGGGGGTTTTGAAAAGGCGGTTTTGGCGGTTGATTTGAAAGGTTTTTAAATGGGCAAAAATTAATGTGGATCCATGGAATACGGGTAAACCATGGGTTTTTGGTATAATTTGTTTCACCTACCTTTTTACAAAAACTCAAAATACCCAAGTGTTAATTCCTTCATTGCGCACGACACACCTATGCAACATTTTCTCAACTTCCTTGCTCCTACGTCAGAAGTGATTCGTAAGCAAACCCTAGAAATGGCACAAGAAGAAGTGGTGAATGTGAGGGTGGACCCTCTGGGAGACGATGATGCAGAGGAGCTAGCAGTGCGATATAGGACGGAGACACGAATGGTGGGGGTGGGGGAATCGGTGGGACAATCCCAGGCGTCGGCCCTGATATTGGCTCCAAGGCCAATAAGCCAGGTAGAGCCGGATTAGTGGCACACTAAGGCTGACAAATCCACAATTACTGCGGCAGATTTGGAGGCTATCAGGGAAAAATACCAGATTCCGGCTGAGGTGGAGTTATTGCTGCCAACATCAAGGGAAAGGTCGTCGGATGCCAGGCCAAGGGAGTTTTCCCTTTACGAGGAGGCGCTAAAAGGTGGGCTGAGGTGGCCACTGCCCCAAGTGGTGGTTGACGTACTGAACCGTCTGGAGGTAGCGCCGGGGCAATTGATGCCCAATGCATGGAAGATTCTGCTGGCCTGTGCTAGCGCGTGGCCCAAGGCGAATGGAGGAGAAGCCATGGCGGTAGACGAGTTCTTTTCCTGTTATAAGGCTTCGGGGCAGCAAGAGACGTGGGTCACCCTACAGGCAGTGATGGGGAGGGGATTGGTGGCGGGGCTACCGACATCGATCAAGGGGTGGCGGCCACGGTGGTTCTACGTGTCTGCCAATGGGGGATTGGAAGTGCGTACCATCTGGAAGGTGCCCATTAGGTCGATGGAGTCAAGACTGGGGGTAGCGGCGGAAGAAAGGGTGAAGTGGGTGAAGGAGTAGAGGGAGAGAGAGAAAGCCAAATGGGACGAGCTTGTTCAACCGTCCGCATTGTTTGAGGCAGGGTTGGGACCGTAGCCGAGGGGTGGGGACCTCGGCCGAGCAGAATTGGAGGCGAGAAGAAAAGTTCAGGAAGCAGAGGATCAGGCCATACTTGCCAAAGCCACGAAGTTGAAGGAAACGCGAGGAGACTGACCGCCTCAACCGATCGCGCGAGAGAGGATCCGACCGCGCCCAAGGCCGCTAGGGGGGAAGGACTTAAGCAGTTTTGAGCCACGACCGCCCCCAGTAGATCCTGTAAAAGAACAGGCCAGAAAAGAGGGGGAGGCTCTGAAGAAGAAGAAGAAAAAGAAGAGGAGTGCCCCAGAGGGAGCTGTAGATGAGTCTGGGGCCAAGAAGGCTAAGGTGGCCCCAATTGAGGTGGAGGCCCTTGTGGCCAAGGATACCCCAGAGGTGGTGGGGGTCACCCCCACACTGGAGGTTGTGGAGACTGCCCCAACGGTGCAAGTAGAAGTTGGGCTGACTGAGGCTGAGCCGAGCGGGAGGGAGCAGACCCAAAGGGGCCCTGCACCTCAGGAAGAAGGGGTCCGTCTGGCCACGGCAATCTATCACGCTCGCGCAGTAGCGGGAAGGTTGGAGGGAGAAGAAGGGCCAGCCAGGGCGGGGGCAGACCGCTTGGTGAAGATTGTGGAGAAGACAGCCCTATGCTCGGCCTCCGGATTCAATGAGGCTGACCTGCTGAGGGGGTTATGCTCCGCCCAAATGGAGGTAACCACCTTGGCAAGGGCCCTTCTAAGGAAAGCAGAGGCTGCCAAGCTAAGAGCAGAGGAGGCCAAGGCCCAGCTAGCCAAGTTGAAGAAGGAGAGTGCTGACTGGAAGACTGCCCATGCTGAGCTGCAAGCAGTCAAGTTGGAGCTGGAGGACACACGTCGTAAGGTCATGTCGCTCGAGTTCCAACTGGCTGGCGAACAGAAAAAGTTGGAGGAGTCTGAAAGAGCCTGCGCTGTTGCGGTCGAGCGGCATGAAGAGGCCATGAGCAACAATGAAAAGGTGGTCAGGCAAAAAGATGAGGCAGATGCCAGATTTGGAGATCTGTTGAAGGAGTTGGAGGATGAGCGCGCTAAAGCAGAGGAGGAGAAGGGGAGGCTCGTGAGGGAGTTGGATGCAGAGAAGGCGAAGGCGATGGCGGAGATGGAGAGTCTGAGGAAGGGAATGGAAGAGAAAAGGGCAACGGCGGCTGCTGAAAGGGGGGCCCTGCAGAGAGAGCTGGACGAAGAGAGGGCGAAGGCAGCTTCTAAGAGGGCGGCCTACCCCGATCTGTGCGTCGCAGCAGTGGAGCAATACAAAGGGTCTCCCGAATTTCAGATGGCAGTAGATGCCGCAGTCGCTAGGAATCTGGCTGGGCAAGAATCTGGGAGGGTGGGCCCATCAAGGACGACTGCTGGAGGTAGGACGGAGGCAGAAGTTATTGAGAGCTTCCAGCAGTCAGACTTCTACAAGCATGAAACGGCTGAGTTCTGGCACAGCGGGTGGAAGATGTTCAAACGCAGAGCTGAAGAGCTGTTCCCAGACTTGGACCTGAGTAGTGTAACGATTGGTGAAGATGATGTGGCCCAAACCCCCCTGGACGAGGGCATTGAAGAAGAAGAGCTTGTATCCAGCGAGGAGGAATAACCAAGGAATAACCAAGAAGAGCTTCTTTTCTGTGTTTGTTTTTTTGTTTTTTATTTTATTGTAATGAACTTGTGTACACATTGTAAATGAATAAAATTTTCGTTTATGTTGTCAATTGACTGTGTTGGCCTGTATTGTCTAAAATGAAAGAAGTCTTGTTATAAAAATTGGTCATAAAAATTGGGCAATAAAAATTTCGTGCAAAGTTAAGTTAAAAGTTCCTCCCTGCAGAGTGAGATTGGATTTGTATGAAAATTGAAAGGATGATAGTGGTTTATTGAAAAATTGGATTATGAAATTGTAGAACATAATATTCGAATGGGGTTAGTACTTCCAGTTTAATAAGGGCGGATGAAGAGTCCATGGATGAGGACAGAAAAGTAGGTTGCAAATCGTAACTAAACGGTTAATTGTAAACTTGTAGAGAAGGGATTAGAGAAACAAGCTGGGTGGAGTGGGAGATAATCTGATTAGTAAATGAAATACGTGAGAATACCTTTGGAATATAACTAAGTAGAAACGTGGTCTTGGAATTGTGAATAAGTTTCAAAATGTGACTGAGTGTTAAAAACGTGGTCCTGCTTTACGAAATTTCGTGGATAGGATGATCTCAGCATGGAGTGCTCAGTTCAGGCTGAGGCTTTGAAGTGCTCAGTCTGGCTGAGGCTTTGAAGTGCTCAGTCTGGCTGAGGCCTAGAGTGCTCAGTCTGGCTGAGGCTTTGAATGCTCAGTCTGGCCGAGGCCTTGAGTGCTTAGTCTGGCTGAGGCTTTGAATGCTCAGTCTGGCTGAGGCTTCTGAAGTGCTCAGTCTGGCTAAGGCTTTGGGTGCTCGGTCTGGCCGAGGCTTTGAGTGCTCGGTCTGGCCGAGGTCTTGAGTGCTCGGTCTGGCCGAGGCTTTGAATGCTCAGTCTGGCTGAGGCTTCTAAAGTGCTCAGTTTGGCTGAGGCTTTGGGTGCTCGGTCTGGCCGAGGCCTTGAGTGCTCGGTCTGGCCGAGGCTTTGAGTGCTCAGTCCGGCTGAGGCTTTGAGTGCTCGGTCTGGCTGAGGCTTTGAGTGCTCGGTCTGGCCGAGGCTTTGAGTGCTCAGTCTGGCCGAGGCCTTGAGTGCTCAGTCTGGCTGAGGCTTTGAATGCTCAGTCTGGCTGAGGCTTCTGAAGTGCTCAGTCTAGTTGAGGCTTTGGGTGCTCGGTCTGGCCGAGGCTTTGAGTGCTCGGTCTGGCCGAGTCTTCTGAAGTGCTCAGTCTGGCTGAGGCTTTGGGTGCTCGGTCTGGCCGAGGCTTTGAGTGCTCAGTCTGGCCGAGGCTTTGAGTGCCCAGTCCGGCTGAGGCTTTGAGTGCTCGGTCTGGCCGAGGCTATGAGTGCTCAGTCTGGCTAAGGCCTTTAGTGCTCGGTCCGGCCGAGGCTTTGAGTGCTGCAAGTGAAAGTGTCATGAGAGCGACATACAGACATTTGAATTATAAAAGCTGAGAACGTCGGTCGAAATTTGCATTATGTATTAAAGAGGAAAATACAACAATGTTGACAATAAAAAAGTATGAACTCATTGATAGTAACGCTTCAAATGTTCCGCATTCCAGGGGTGGGGGAGGTCTTGGCCTTCCATGTCTTGAAGTCGGTAAGTGCCTGGTCATGGTCGGGCTTTCACAACGTAGGGTCCCTCCCATTTGGCTGTCAGTTTGCCCTCGGTTGGATTCTTTGTGGCAAGAGTCGCTTCTCTCAAGACAAGGTCCCCTACAGAGAACTCTCGTGGTCGAACTCTGCGGTTGTAATGTGTTCTTATTTTCTGCTGGTACGAAGCCAATCTGACAGCAGCAGTCTCTCTGAGCTCTTCGATGAGGTCCAGGTTTGTTCGATGGAGCTCTTCGGTTGAGGCAAGATCCGGATATAAAACCCTGGGGGTGGGCAGACCGACTTCTACCGGAATAACCGCCTCAGCACCATATGTTAAGCGAAAAGGGATTTCCCCAGTGGGAGTGCGAGCAGTGGTTCGGTAAGCCCAGAGTACATTTGGTAGTTCTTCAGCCCAAAGGCCTTTAGCAGCTTCGAGCTTAGTTTTGATGATTTTCAGAAGGGAGCGGTTGGTGACCTCAACTTGGCCATTTGCTTGGGGATGACCGGGGGAAGAGAAGCATGGTTGAATCTGGAGATCTGCACAAAATTTTCTGTACTTCACGTTATCGAATTGTTTGCCGTTGTCGAAGATGATGGCTTGAGGGATGCCAAATCGGCAAACGATCGATTGCCAGATAAACCTGGTGGTGTTCCGCTCGGTGATTGTGGCAAGGGGTTCGGCCTCGACCCACTTGGTAAAGTAATCAATGGCGACAATCGCAAACTTGGTCTGGCCTCGACCGGTGGGAAGTAGACCAACCAAGTCGATCCCCTATTTGGCAAACGAATAAGGGCTGCAGAGTGTGATTAACTCTGTAGGAGGAGCATGGGGGATGTTGGCGAAACGTTGACATTTATCGCATTTGAGCACGAAATCGGTCGCATCCTGATTAAGAGTTAGCCAAAAATACCCAGTACGGAGTATCTTGTGGGCAAGGGACCTACCACCTGAATGATTACCACAAATTCCCTCATGGATCTCCTGCATTACATAAGTTGCTTAAGTTGGATTGAGGCACCGTAGAGTTGGATTGAGGCACCGTAGATAT
This sequence comes from Camellia sinensis, assembly GCF_055761805.1. Taxonomy (NCBI): domain Eukaryota; kingdom Viridiplantae; phylum Streptophyta; class Magnoliopsida; order Ericales; family Theaceae; genus Camellia; species Camellia sinensis. The sequence goes on from NC_138970.1 coordinate 62,201,254, forward strand.
GGCCGGGAAAAATCGCGCTTGTACAATATACCGTCGACAATGATGTAATTGGATGCTCGGGATCGGACTTTGGCTGCCTACTGTTGGTCATCTGGGAGTGCCCCTGTGGTCAAGAATAGGAGAATGTCGGATGCCCAAGGGATGGATTCGTTTTGGATGAACTGTACAGCTTGCAGGTCGGGTGAAATGGCCGGGTGGTGTAGATATTCGAGACGAACATCATGGCTGAGATTAGGATGATCAGCAGATGCCAGCTGAGCCATCTCATCTGCTTTGGAGTTTTCCGCCCGAGGTTTGTGCTTGATGTGGAAGGTATTGAAGAGGCGAGCAAGGGGGAGTGCCATATCCCTGTAAGCTTGCATTGTGTCTTCCTTGGCGTCGAAGTCCCCCGTCATTTGACCGACGACAAGCTGGGAGTAGCTGAATACTCGGAGGTGGCTGACCCCAATGTCCTTGGCAAGGCGGAGTCCTGCTATCAATGCCTCATACTCGGCCTCATTGTTGCTTGCTTCAAACAAGAAACGGAGGGCACATTTGAAATAGCCGCCCTCGGGGGAGGTGAGGATGAGGCCGGCCCCACTTCCTTCTCTGCGAGACGAACCGTCGACATTAAGAGTCCAAGAATGAGGATCTTTTGGCTCTGTTGGAGTTGGTGGGAGTGGGGGGGGTAGTGGTCGGGGCCGGATTGGTGAACTCCAGGATGAAGTCAGCTACAGCTTGCCCCTTGATTGCTGTCCGAGGGCGGTAGGAGATGTCAAACTGGCTGAGTTCTACTGACCACTACATTAGTCTGCCTGAGAGTTCTGGTTGCTGCATGACCTTTTTCAGGGGCTGGTCGGTGAGGACCACTATGCAGTGGGCTTTGAAGTATGAGCGGAGTCGTCTAGAGGCAATGACCAAGGCCAGGGACAGTTTTTCTAATAAGGGGTAGTTCTGCTCCGCTCCCCTGAGAGCCCGACTGATGTAATAGACCGGCCGTTGGATTGAGCCATCTTCTCTGAGGAGAGCTGCACTGACTGCGGTGCTCGACACTGCTAAGTAGAGGAAAAGGGGCTCGCCCATGATTGCCTGTGAAAGAAGGGGAGGATTGGCCATGCATTGCTTTAACTGTTGGAAGGCCTCTTCGGATTCAGCCGTCCATTCAAAAGTCTGCCGAAGGACTTTGAAGAATGGTATGCACTTATCTGTTGCACGGGAAATGAAGCGGTTGAGGGCCGCCACTCGGCCGGTGAGTCTTTGAACTTCTTTGACCGTCCTAGGCGGCTGCATCTCAACCAAGGCCTTGATCTTCTCAGGGTTAGCTTCAATGCCGCACTGACTGACCATAAAATCCAAAAACTTGCCAGATCCTACGCCGAATGCACACTTCTCTGGGTTGAGCTTCATCTGGTACTTGCGCAAGGTGGCGAAGGTCTCTCGTAAGTCAATGAGGTGATCGGAGGAGTATTTGCTTTTGACTAGCATGTCGTCGACGTAGACTTCCATATTCTGGCCTATTTGGTGATGGAAAACGGTATCAACCAGCCGTTGATAGGTGGCCCCAGCGTTCTTCAACCCGAACGGCATGACACAATAGTGGTAGGTACCTCGGTTGGTAATAAATGATGTGTGTTCCCGATCAGATGTGTGCATCAGGATTTGGTTGTACCCAAAGAAGGCATCCATGAAGCTGAGCATTTGATGACCGGCCGTGGCGTCGACCAGCAGATCTATGCGGGGAAAGGGGTAGCTGTCTTTGGGGCAAGCTCGGTTCAGGTCAGAGTAATCGACACAGAGTCGCCATTTGCCATTGTGTTTGAAGACGAGGACCACGTTGGACAGCCATCTAGGGTAGTCCACATTTTTGATGAATTGGGCCTCGAGGAGCTTGTCAACTTCTGCGGCTATAAGAGTGTTGCGCTCCGGATGGAAAATGCGTTGCTTCTGGCGGTGGGGTCGAAAGTGGGGTTCAATGCTGAGGCGATGGGTTATGAAGGAGGGGTCAATGCCTGGCATGTCTGAATGGGTCCAGGCGAATACATCTCTGTGCTCGGTTAAGAGAGCGGTAAGGTCGGCCTTGGCTTGGGAAGGTAGTTGGCTGTCGATTTTGGCAGTTTTGATTGGGTTGGTGGGATCAATGTTGACTTCAACAAGTTCCTCCACAGGTTCTCCTCTGACCAGCTCGTCCTCGTCTCGGACGTCAAGCCCTTCGATGATCATGGCCTCTTTTAGCTTGACTTCTTTGAGTGAGGCGACATAACACTCCCTAGCCACGGTCTGTTCTCCTTTGACAGTTCCGACGCCGAGATCAGTAGGAAATTTGATGGCAAGGTGATAGGTGGATGTGATGGCTTGGAAGGCGTTTAGGGCTGTGCGGCCAAGGATGATGTTGTAAGCAGAGGGGCAGTCGACCACAAGGAAGGTGAGCAACTTAGTGGTCTGCCTCGGGTGTTCGCCAATGGTTATAGGTAGATCGATGGAGCCGGTGGAGGTGACATGGTCGCCGGTGAAACCGACCAGAGGGGTTTGGAGAGGAGACAAGCTTTCTTCCCCAATCTTGAGCTGGCGGAAGCAATTGAGGAAGATGATGTCTGAAGAGCTGCCGTTGTCTATGAGGACTCGTCTGACCTTGTAGTTGGAGAGGATGGCGGAAATGACAAGGGGGTCATCATGTGGGTAACGGACTCCTGCACAGTCGGTGTCCGTGAAGGTGATGGGTTCGATCCACTGTTTTGACTGTTTGGGAGGTCGGTCCACCGTCGCCACTGCTTTGTCTGAGCCCTGCCTTATTTTTCTGAGCTCTGCCTTCTGAGCCGAGTGGGATGGTCCCTCGCAAGCAAGGCCGCCTGAAATGACTCTAATTTCTCCGACTGGTGGAGGGGGATTGCCTGGAGGTCGAGGCTGTGGCGGTGGGCGATCATGGCCTTGGTTAGGTGGGGCTTGGTTCCGGGGTGGTGTATGCCGGCGATTGTCCCTAGGAAGGTCGGTTCTTTACTGCTGCTGAGGACGGGTGTCTGTGAATCGGCTGAGGCGGCCCTGGTATATGAAGGTCTCGATCTGATCTTTAAGGTTAATACACTCGTCGGTGGTATGGCCATGGTCTTGGTGGAAACAGTAGTATTTTAACTGATCTTTCCGATTTGAAGGGTTTCGTGAAGGCAAGGGCCACTTGAGGGGGTAGTCCCGCTGGATCTAATTGAGGACGTATTCCATGGGAGAGTTGAGTGGTGTGTACCGCTCGAACCAACTGGGCGGTCGGGTCGGGGCTGACCGGTCAGCTCGGTGGGGTCGGTCATTATAGTGGGGTGTTTGGCTATTATACTGGGCGGTCCTGAGTTCTGAGTCTTTCCTCTTGTCTCTGGGGGTCGAATTTTTAGTGATTGGCTCCTGCCAAGCGGCCAGGGAATCTTCAGCATTCATGTACTTCTGGGCTTGGATAGTAGGGCTGCCATGGTGGTTGGAGGGTTTTTGGAGAGGGAGAAAAGAAAATCGGACGACCGTAGGCCGACCATGAAAGCCGTGAGGATGACCTTGTCGTCATTCTCCGCTACTTGAAGGGCTTCGGTGTTGAAGCGGGTGACGAAGCTGCGGAGCGACTCCCCCTCAATCTGACAAATGTTAAAGAGTTGGGTGGCTGGGCGTCTCTGACGCTGGGCTCCGATAAAATGGCTCAGGAAAGAGTCACTGAGGTGTTGAAAGGTGGAGATGGAGTCCGCCGGTAACTGGCTAAACCACAACCGAGCTGATCCCTTCAGTGTCACGGGGAAAGCTCGGCACATGATCTCGTTAGGGAAAGCATGGAGGATCATGAGGGTGCGATAGGTTTCCAGATGGTCGACTGGGTCCGTCGTGCCATCGAAAGAGTCAATGATGGGCATTTTGAACTTGGCGGGCAATGGTTTGTCCCGGATGGAGGTGACAAAAGGCGAGTTGGCAGTGACTGAGGGCTTGTGCTGAATGTGCTGCATGACCCCTTGTAGTTGGAGCATCATAGCTCGGAGTTCAAGGTCCCAGAGGGGAATGTTATCACCATGGTCGGTCAATGGAGGCTGGACGCTGCTGGCTTCTCCCTCAGGGGCTAGTGCCACGACCGACGAGCGTGGGGGTGGAGGTAGTAGGCTCATATGTGGAGGAGGAGGAGGTTGTACACCTTCTGGGTTGAGCGGAGGGGGTTGTGGAGCAGTGCGGACTGGGGTTCTTTCTTGGTTGGGTGGAATATCTAGAGGTGGAGCGGGGAGGCTTCTTTGGAGTAAAGCACTGATCAGGGCCTGGTTTTGCTCGGCCATGCAGTTAATGTTGTTGGTAAGTTTGATGATGTACTATGGTGGGTTGTTTGGATATGGAGGGTTTGTTTGATGATCGGCGGTATTATGGTGAGAAGCCATGGATCTAGTCGTGACCACACACCTGGACGGGTGAGAGAAAAAGGTAATGAGGAGAAAAGGGGGGCTCCGGTGATAGTGAACACAACTAGCGCACGAATAAACCACAACTTCCCACAGACGGCGCCAACTGATGATGTAGTTCGTCCTGGGTGGATGGATCGGGCTGGTCCAAGCTCTTCAAGTTCCAATTCAGGCGGATGATTCCACCAGATGACCTGCAAGCAAGTCCAAAGGGGAACGGGGTAGTCCCCCAGTGAACCCTCCGGCGAGCAAATCAGTAAAGGAAGAAGGAAATATAGAGAGAGAGAGAGATAGAAAAACTTAACCTTCCTCTTGTCTTCGATTCTTGCTTATATCCTTCGGTAATCATTTCACTGTCCCTTGCGACGTGCTCCCTTCCACCGAAAGCCTGTGTCGTAGCTTACCTTGTTCAGGGTGAGGGGGCTCTGTTCCGACGGGGAGGTGTTGTCGTAATAAATGCTGTGATGGGCGGCATTAATGGTGATATGTTGTGGCAATAACTCTGCAGATCTTTGTCTGCTGATGTGGCCTGTGTTTTACCTGCCATGTGCCTGAATGTCATTGGCCCTCCATGCCCAGATAGCCTCCAGCTGTCCTGGGCTTTGCCAACCGGGTTATGCTATGGGTCCCAAGTGATGGGTTTGGGGTTGTTTGCTGTGGGCTGTAAGCCTTATGGGCCTATCCATGTCAGATAATAATGGTAAGTTTTGGTTAGGTGTATTGGAGTTTTGAAGTTTTGAAGTGAGGAAGAAGAAGAAGCAGCAAAAATAATTGAAACTTGGATAAGAAGATAATGAGATTTGAATAGAAATAATACGTACAATTGATCAGGGTGTATTATGAGAAAAAAAAATAATATTTTATTTTAAGATTTAATAAATGATATCCTTATTAGTAAATTCACATTAAAATATAATAGAAATTAAAATTTTAAAAATTTAATTAAATTGATTATACTGAGATAATTTTTGATTTCAAATATTGAATTATTAGCCCATATATACCAACCCCAATAATTGTTGGCTGGATATTACTCACATTCTTGATGACCTCTTTGAAAGCGGTGGATAAACCAGCATCAATAGAAGATTCACTTCTTAAAAAATGGGTTCATTATTTTGAATGAAATAATGAAAAAATGTTGATTAATATTCATAGTTCACCCTCCATGGAAAGTGGGTGAAGAAAACTATTTTTCATTAATTTTTGTTGGCCTGTAAATTAAGAAAATTATGTGCTCCTCCGTGAGGTTATGGCCCTGTTTGGTAGAGTTATGGGAAAGTGCTTATAACTTATACCTTAACAGTTTATAACTTATAACTATGAACATAAGCTGATTTCTTATTTACAAAAAGCTATAAGTTGCATTGTTAAGCTAAACCAAACACATCAAAATAACTTAAATTAAGCTAAAAGCTAAAATAAGTTGAAAAAAAGTTGTACCAAACAGGGCCTATATGTGCCTTCAAATGAATTTTTATTGGTTGAAGTAATTAGGACACACTATTTTTATATCATCTCATGGGACAAATGCCTTAAGTTTAAGGATTATTTGAAATGATCTAAATAAGTGTATTTTTTAATTTTTTACGAAAAACGTAAAATATAAGTCAGATTTGAAGTGATGTGATAGAGAGATAATATGATTTAAATAAGATAATATGACTTAAATAAGATAATGACTTTTTAATTTTTTTTAATTTATGTCAAACTATGCCTTAGTCTCATCCATTCTTTTTGATCAATTTTATTGATCATGAACATTACATGCATATATGTCTAAAAATTATAAGTGAAATGGTTGTCCGTCTTTAACTTAGATATTAAGAAAAGTAAGATATGAAATATTAAAAGTTTAACAAAATAAAATATGCAACAGTGATATGACATTTGGTTCCACTTCCAACAACAGTGATAGAGATCATTAATTTTGAAGCTTTAAAAAGATTACTAATAATATGACACTCAATAAAAAAAGAAAAAAAATACAATATTAAGACCAAAATATCAAATCATTTATGATAAGATCCACTGCCACATCATTAATAATAGTATTTATTACTCCTCTCACTCATTTTCTCACTTCCAATTTCAACAGGAAAAGAAAAGGTAAAGAAAGGAGAAATAAGTTACCTGTCTGTAAAGTCATGACAAGAAAGTTAATCACCCAACTTGTCAGATTGCTGTCCATAAACAATCGCATAAAGTAGTTCTAGATCTAGTTCTAGTTCTAATTTTGTTTTTTTGGCGCATTATAAGTTGATTTGTTTTTTTTTTTTTTTTTTGGATTATATTATTTGTAATAAGTATTTTCAATTTTTTCTTTTTTCTACTTACTTTTTATGTCTCTCAAGACTTGACAATCCTAAAAATTTTAAAAAAAAATTTAAAATTTTGAAAAATTCCACTAATGATAAAAATAAATTCAAATTTTGTTGAAAAAGCCTTCAAGAGTCCACTAAAAGACTAAAAAAAGTAGTTTTTTTTATTTTTTGCTCTTTGTCTTTAATGATTTTTTTTCTTTTGGGGATTTTTAAATAAAAAATAATTTTTGGAACCTTCTGGCCAAGAGGGACTTGAAAGCAAAACTTTTTTATACAATTTTATTTTTTTAACTAAATTTTTTTATAAAAAATTCAAAATAACAATAACTTTTCCTCACAACCATGCCCATTACAAGGGGAAATATTAAGTTCTAACAAAATAATAATAAATTTTATAAATATCAATAATTAAAATTTTAATTTTTTTTATAAATCAGTAATAATTTGATAATTTTCCCGTTACAATTCGTTACAATCATGGTCATGAAACACTATCAGGGCTGGTGGCTTTACAAATTTCCATCTTTTTTTTCATTTTCCATTCTATCTAATATTCTCGCAGTGCAAAAGGCTTTTTGATTAACTATTAGGCTTTATTTGTTTCAGAGTTAGAGTATGAGATCAGATTAATAGTGAGGAGTGACTTATAAACATCATATTGCACGAAGACGAAATAATCTTCTCGTATAATCATATTGATCAAGTTTGTACTCCTTCAAACGTCGTCGCTTTACTTCCTAAAAATACAAACGTGAGCTAGCCGGCAGGTGTGTGCCGGATACCTCTCCGATGCCTAAGTCAGCAAATAGACAATAGACAAAAAGCTCTGTGTTTTTAAAGTAGAAATTGTGATACCTATACATAGGTCTGTTATGAGCTTTTATAGATTTTGCCTGGTACAATCCTAGTAGGACTTCAACTCTCTTTAGCAGAGTCCTCCTAGGAATCATAAAGATAATGTTCATCTTTCTACACCATCCCCACTGTTTAACCAAGTGAGATGGTTTCACCATGGTCGGATAATGTCACAACCGAGCTAACACTAGCCTTTCTGACACACTCAGCTCAGTGCTTTCATGGGCAATGCCTAGCTCGGCTCTCCGCCCACCTATATCTCTGTTCAGAACACTCAGACCTAGCTAATAACAGTCATCTTTGACCGAGCTAACGGGGCCAAGGTCCAAATTGTGTAGCCCATTGACCTCGGCCCATAGCTCAGTCCATTCTAATATCTAGACCTAACTCGGCCCTAGTTCACAAAAATCACCCTCTCAATTGCCCCTTAATTCTATCTGCAACACGTGATTTGGGATTACTCGTTACAGCCGAGCTAAATGCCCAAGCTTCCAGCTGAGCTCATTTGTTACCAGGTTACCGATTTGCCCGGTCCAGAAATGTCTTGTCAATTGCTCTGCACGTCGTTCCACCTCTCAAGCACGTCTGAATCGTTATCTATTCCCCTGGACACGTGGCTTGCTCCCACTGGTCAAGTACACCTGCAACACCCGTCTTTGTACCACGAAAATTTGAACAGTCCCGCCCATTCTTGTGCTTATACGAAAACCCAACTTCCGAATCAAACACTCCTATTGTTCATCTTCTCTCCCTCGCCTCCTGAGTCTCCATATTCACGACCATAGCACCTGCAAAGCTCGTGTTCTAGCTGGCATCCTTACTATTTTGGTCTCCGTCCTTTCATTTTAAATCTGTAAGTGGCTGAACCCCTTTCTTTTTCGTTTATTCCGCGAGTATATATAGTATAGAAATATATATATATATATATATACATATGTCTTTTTTTTTAAAACGCATTCCTGTAGTTTCACATAAATGGGTAAGGACCACCAAATCCCCAAAAACCACATGCCCAGACCTCAAACATACTTTAGCTAGATTTTCAATCAATCTGGAATGCGAGTCTTTGATGCAAAATAATACCACGACCAAGTTAGGAACCTGTTTGTGATAGGTGTGCACTCAACCGAACTAGGAAACCTCACCCAATAACCGAGCTAAATCATTGAGCCACCTTGTAGGGGCTGGTTATGTTCGCCCTTCTATATACTGATCCAGGTGATCGGCGGCCACCAACTCCTTCAGATGTTGCCTCAATAGTGTGCAATTTTCAGTTCGGTGCCCCTTTTCATCACGGAAGGTGCAACAATACATCTCATCGTAATGTTTTTATGCTTCTCATAACTTGGCTGGCTGCCAAACGAAGGGTTCATCGCATATCTCACTAAGAATCCGGTAGATAGGTTTGTTGAATACCGTGGTAATGGCAGTACGGACTCTCAACTTCCTTGTTTGGGGGTCCTCTCTGTTGGCTCGTCTGCCTCGCCCATTCTTGCCTGGTTGTTCTACCGTATTGACTTTTGCTGCAGTCTTTTTATCTGGCAACGCTGTTGTGCCAGATTTTGCTTTAGCGCGGGCGCTATCTTCTTCTACCCAGATATGTTCATGCACTCTTTCTATTAGGGCCTCCATCATAAGGGGCGGCATCATCGTCATTGAATCCCTCAACTTGTTACCAACCGGTAAACCCCGTTTGGACTATACGATGGCGAGATTTGTAGGGCAATCCCCAATCTGGTTGAAAGTCTCCCAATATCGACTGTTGTAAGACCTCAATGTTTCCTTCTTCCCATGTCAATGGAGAGTAGCTAGTTAATCTCCACTAGTGTATTCGTTCTTAATCTAGTCACAAACACTTCTGTCAATTGCGCCCATGAGACTATGCTACCTTCTGGCAGCCTTTCGAACCATGTTAGACCTAGGTTGCTAAGGCTGGAAGGAAATAGGATACACATTAGAGCCTCATTTCACCTATACACCCCCATAACCTGGCGAAAGTGGCTTAAGTGCATGTAGGGGTCTGACTTCACCTCATAAGTAGTGAATTTGGGCTGGTGGAAGCCTGATGGTAGTGGTGCATTCTCCATTGCCAGAACGAACGGCGAGCTCTGTAACCTTGCTAACACTTCGTCTGTTGGTTCGTAAGCAAGACGCGACATTAGCATCCCTACCCCGACACTCCCATGTGTCCTAAGGGCCAATCGCTGTAGGGTTGAAACCCTACGAAGGTAGTGAGCCCTAGTGTCCTCCTTCCATCGGGCCCTCTCCTCTAGCACTGTTCTCAGGCCTGCTAACCTAGGCAACTCCATACACCTAGATGTCATTTGGTGCGCATGCGAGGGCCGATAACTACTTCCCTCCGTATACGACCTCTTAGTTCTCGTTCTCTCAGACCTAGAGTAATGAGTCCTTAAGGTTCGTGATTATGTATCGCCTGTCCTTAGGCTTCTACTTTCAGCTTGTGATGGTGTGACTTGTCTGCCACGATCTTTCGAGTGGTAAGAGGGCGTGTTGCCTTTGTGCCCCTCTTCCGTCGCCACCTCTTTTTTCTTTATCTAGCACTTCATAGTCTCCATGTCTGCCGCCATCCTCCTTATTAATTCATCTTGCTCCCTCACGTGATCCACCAGAACTTAAGGATCCAACCTCCGCCTCTGCCTTTCAGGACTTTGAGAGCGGCAGGGACTGGTGCCCCGTCTCTTCTGCGTGTCCCTCCGAGAGTTCCGTCGCTAGGGTTCTAATTCTGTCATGGATGGGACAGAAGGTAAACCTTCGCACCTCCCTCCTCCCTCCGGGGCTTGCCCATCAATAACAGATTATAAACCTTCGCGCCTCCCTCCGGGGCTTGCCCATCAATAACAAATTGCGGCAACTCTTCATTGTGTGCCATTGGTTTCAACCAAAAGGAAAACTTGATTGAAAGGTTTTGTTCTTTGTGTCTTTTCACAGACGGCGCCAATTGTATGAGGACGAAATAATCTTCTCATATGATCCTGTTGATCAAGTTTGCACTCCTCCAAACGTCGTCACTTTACTTCCTGAAAACACAAACGTGAGCTAGCCGGCAGGTGTGTGTCGGATACCTCTCCGATGCCTAAGTCAGTCAATAGACAATAGACAAAAAACTCTGTGTTTTTTAGAGTAGGAATTGTGATACCTGTACATAGGTCTGTTATGAGTTTTTATAGATTATGCCTGGCACAATCCTAGTAAGACTTCAACTCTCTTTAACAGAGCCCTCATAGGAATCACAAAGATAATGCTCATCTTTCTACACCCTCTCCACTGTTTAACCAAGTGAGATGGTTTCACCACGGTTGGATAATGTCACAACCGAGCTAACACTAGCCTTTCTGACATACTCAGCTCGGTGCTTTCATAGGCAATGCCTAGCTCGGCTCTCAGCCCACTTATACCTCGGTTCAGAACACTCAGACCGAGCTAATAGCAGCCATCTTTGACCGAGCTAACGGGGCCAAGGTCCAATCTGCGTAGCCCATTCACCTCATCCCATAGCACGGTCCATTCCAATATCTGGACCTAGCTCGGCCCTAGTTCACAAAAATCACCCTCTCAATATTTGTTTTGAAAAATTACCATGGGATTAAGAGTGTCATGGGATTGGAGGATTAGAGGTGTAATGACCTTATTGCCTCTTATTTTACAAAGACAATAAAGTCATTTTTTACATAATGAGAATTTTTATGTAATTTCAATTAATTAATATCACCATATTAGTATACAAACAAATACAATTTATCTTACATTTCCAACCAAACACCAACCACTTGTAATCTCCTTATTCAATTTCACTGTACTAATAATCTAATCTAATCTAATCTAATCTGACAGACAAACTGTGTCTTAAAAATAAAAAATAAATAAATAAGTGTTTTCAATGTAGATTTTTTTGGTTATATGCTTAAATGCTTAGAGCATCTCCAACGTTGAATTATTTTTTTTCCATCAAATCTGATGAAAAAAATGTGATTTCCTCAATCTGATACGAATTCCTCCAACAGATTCCACTGTAGCTTGCATCAAAAGGGCAGGAACATCCGGCTGGACAACCTGCCGATCGACTAGAAAGGGTGAATTTTTTTTTTTTCAAGGTTCAAATACCTTGAAAAGGAATGGATCAACCACCAGGAATGTGTTTCCATCAGCTAAAAAACCATGAGCTAGAAACCAAACTACACATGCTCTTCCCAAATCCCATCATAGTTTACTACCTTCTCACTCCCTGTCCACCACTAATTTGTATAGGCTTTTAACTCGACAATGTAGATCAAGTTCCAATGTCTGGAACATCATCCAAAATGCATGAGAATTCATGCCATACACAACCAAAAAAGCTAAATAAGGTTTCATTGTCCTTTAAAAGCAGATCTTTAGAATAAAAAAAAAATTACCCGATAAAACCCAAGTTCAAACAGATCTGCAAAATATACATGTCTGTAGTGAACCGGTCGACTGGCGGGACAACCGACCGATTGTCCGGTGGGCCCCACCTCCAACGTACACTAACAATGTTTTGGTGAAACTGACCCAGCTCCTCAATTTGGTAAAAATTTTGCTCCGTTCTCAATTTGATATCAGTTTGGTAAAACAATGGGAGAGAGAACAAGTGGCTTTTTTCATCAAATTCAAATCTAATGCTAAATCTGATGCAACATTGGAGATGGTCTTATATATTATAGATTTTATTAGTGTGGGTGCTTAAGGAGTATGTTAAGAAATTTAAAAATCCGACCGGTTGTCCGGTAGGCCCCACCTCCAACGTACAGTAACAGTGTTTTGGTGAAACTGACCCAGCTCCTCAATCTAGTAAAATTTTTGTTCCGTTCTCAATTTGATATTAGTTTGGTGAAACCATTGGAAAGAGAAAAAGTGACTTTTTTCATCAAATTCAAATCTGATGCAACGTTGGAGATGATCTTATATATTACAGAATTTGTTAGTGTGGGAGGGGGGCTTAAGGTGTATGAAATTTAAAAATACTCTAATCTTATATGAAAAAAAGTATAATAAAGAATGTATAATACTTTTAAACTTACTTAACAAAACCTTATATTAAAAGAGGAGGAGAGCATAAAATTTAATCTTAATTTGAAAATTTAACGATTTTTAAAATATATTCAAACTTCACTTATTTACTGTTTGAACTCATCTCAGATGAACTTAATTTTTCTATGAGCAGATGAGCTTAATTGAGTTATACTTGAATAGCTTAATTTTATAGTGCATACAAATTTAATTATAAAAAAATTCACGAATTTTAAAGCGTATTTGGGTTTGTACATTATATATATATATATATATATAAATGACTCAATGATAGTTGAATTTTTAACAAATCAAACATGGAATAATTTGATTCATTTTATCATCCTAAAAAGGGATTGTGATTCTCCTCATTGTATATTTATAATGGAGAAGTTCCATTACATCATCCAATAATGAATATAATTATCTTTTTTTTAATTCAAAATAATTATAAATTTTTATATTTATTTTATAACTATTAAATTTGTAATAGAACTTTCATTACATATATGAAATGGAGATAATGAAAGTTTGCTTAAAAACACTCCATGATAAAAGGCAAGTTGGACACTGCTATTACTGTTTTTTTTTTTTTTTTTTTGTGAAAAAAAGATTAGAAGCTCTAAATTAATAGTTTTAATTGGTGTGTGAGTCTCATGTGATATGATATTTTAGTCTTGAGTAATGATACATAACTCTAATTTGAGAGTTCTAAATGGAACTCTAGTAAGATAGAAGAGAGAGAGAGAGAGAGAGAGTGAGAGTAGAGAGACGTGCATTAGAGCATGTTCTCAAATTTATATGGATACTCTCCACATCATTAGAAGTGTATTAGTGCTCCCAAATTAGAAGGATGTATAATTTCCATTACCAAAGTGCATGTTCTCAAATTCAAATATATACATACATATATATATATATATATATTTATATACATATTTATGGACTTGAAATTGTGTTTGAAAAGTCAAAATCAGTTAAAAAAAAATTCTTGGTTGAAATAACATGATTTCAATACTTGTTAAAAAAAAAAGGGACTATTAAACAATTTTGTTATTTGGTACAGTTTATTATAAGTTAAAAATTAATAATTTAAAAATAAAGGTCAAAAGTACTCCTTACTCAACTTTTAAATAATTAACTTTTTTTCAATTTGTTTAAATTATTTTTGTCTAATAAAACATGCACCACTTTCTTTAATTCATAGTGATGTATGGGGCCTTTTCAATCCACTTTTGCTTACAAATTTTATGTTCTTTTTGTGGATGATTTTACTAAATTCACTTGGCTTTACCCTTTATCATATAAGTGTGAAGTTTGCATCAAATTCATTGAGTTTAAAGCATATGTGGAGAAACAATTTCAAACTTCTTTAAAAATCCTCCGAACAGATGGTGGTACTGAGTTTTTTAATAATAAAATAACTCATTTTCTTGCTTCTGAGGGCATTGTTCATCAGCATTTTTGTCCTTACACCCCATCTCAAAATGGTGTTGCCGAACGAAAGCACAGACACATAGTTGACACAATTATCGCTTTATTACATCATGCTTCTGTTCCTATCCAATATTGGTTTGATGCTATTGTTGTGGCTACTTTTTTGATCAATAGACTGCCTTCTTCTCAGTTAGCTCTTAAGTCTCCTTATGAATGACTGTTCAAATCTATTCTTGATTATTCTCAGCTAAGGGTTTTTGGCTATCAATGTTTCCCATGGTTAAAGTCTTATGTTACTCATAAACTTCAACCCAGATCTCTCTCTTGCGTTTTTTTGGGGTATCATCTATTTTCCAAAGGGTATAGGTGTTTAGATCCTCTTACGGGTCGTATATATTTATCTAGGCATGTTCATTTCAATGAAAATTGTTTTCCATTTCTTACTCTTTCTCCAACTGCCTCTTCTTTCACTCTCTCTTCTTTGCATCATTTTTTCTGGTCTTCTCCTGCTCTTCTTTCTAGGCAGTCTACTCATGTCTCTCTCTAGCATACTCCTGCTTTACAACCTACTACTTCTTTACAGTCCAGATCTGCTCCTGTGCAGTCTAGTTCTCCAACTATGTAATTTAGATCCTCTTATTGGTCGTATATATTTATATAGGCATGTTCATTTCAATGAAAATTGTTTTCCATTTCATACTCTTTCTCCAGCTGCCTCTTCTTCCACTCTCTCTCTTCTTTACATCATTTTTTCTGGTCTTCTCCTACTTTTCTTTCTAGGCAGTCTACTCATGTCTCTCTCTAGCATACTATTGCTTTACAACCTACTGCTTCTTTACAGTCCAGATTTGTTCTTGTGTAGTCTAATTCTCCAACTGTACAGCCCAGCTCTACTTCTCTACCCAGTTCTGCTATTCCCAGCTCTACTTCTCTGTTCCATTATGCTGTTCCCAGTTCTGGTTCTCCTGTTCCACTACAAACTGGTCCAGTTTTGCTGTCTAGCTCTAATCCTCTACAGCCTACTTCTGTCTCTCTTTTACCCAGCTCTTCACCTGCCCTTGTTGTCCCATCTCCTATCCCTATCCAATCTATTTCCATACAACTTCCTGTGTTGCCTCCATCTTCCAATACTAACACTCATTCTATGGTCACTCGATCTAAAGCTTGTTGTAGACACCCTATTTTTGACCGTCCTCAAGACTTGGACGTTATCGCTCGTGCACTCAATGATTATGACTGCATGTGCTCGTTTTAGTGCCCGAAGTCCTCAGCTGAATGCCCTGTCTTTGAGCCTTTAAACCCTATCCATTCTATGCCTTGTTTTGGACCAAAACCATAGTGCTTCAAACCTCAAGACCCTAGGACCTGCAGGCTTCCTTTGGTGGGCTTCGGCCACCTTTTGTGGGCTGCAGGCCACCCTTGTGCCTTGCTGGCCAATAGTGTGGCCTGCTAACCATTATTGGTGGCCTGCCGGCCATCAGTGTCCTTTTTTCAGATATTTTGTTGACAGCCGTGCCAGCTGTTGGCACAATTGGCTGCATCTCCCTATATGTATATGGAGGGATATATCTCAGCCAAGTGCATGTTTTTCTATATATAGGGTCTCCTCCCCCATTTTTGAGGGTTAGAATTTTTGGAGCAAAAATTCTCTCTCTCTTGCAAGTTTGTACATAGTAGCTTTGATGCACCACACTTTTGCCTACACCTCCTTAACCAAAGTGGTTCATCTTTGAATTGAGATTCCTTGAGGCCTTCTTGGAGCTCTCAAAGGTGGTTTTGGCTTGAATTGTTGCCTAAAGTTGGTTTTCCCTTCAAGAGGTATAATACTTGCTTTTTTAACTTACTTTGTATACTTGTTTTTCTTATATTTTCCCACTGACTTTTTTAGTTATTTTAGTCTAGAGCTAAAAAGCTTGGTCTGGGAAGAATTTTTGATTTTTTTAGTTTTTTTGACTTTTTTATGAGAGAAAGAATATAATAATTATGGATTGGATGTGATGTTTTGTCTTATTAGACTAAAAAATTTATTTTGTTTTTTGTACCTATTTTAGCCAAAAAAAACTTTAAAATCAACTTCCCAAATGGAAGCTAAGTTCAAAACTACTTAAATTTGAGAATTAAAATCTTTTTCTTTTTTTTTTTTCAAATGTGGATTTGGTAAATAACTCTTCCACCAGAGTGTCTAACTTATGTGGAAGTATTCATGGGAGAGTATGTATAAGTCCTAATAGGTAGATTTATTGTTCAGTAAGTCTTATGATAATAAATGGCGTTTTTCATTAAATAATATAAAAAAAATGTCACTAATTGTTAAATTTCAACGATAATTTGAAAATTTTGTCACAAAAAAGTCACTAATTATAAGTTTTAGTAACAATTTAAAAAAGACGTCATAAAAAAGTTTACTAATTTTCAACTTTCAGACAATTTGAAAAATTCGTCACAGAAAAACGTCACTAATTATAAATTTTAGCTATAATTTATAAAAATTGTGATAAAAAAATTACTAATTATCAATTTTTAGTAACATATGCAAAAAATTATCACAAAAAATTATTTTTAGTTACGATTTTATTAAAACTTATTTTTAATAGAACTTTATAAGAATTAAATTTAATTATTAAGATTTATTGATAGTTTAAATATTGATTACAAAGGTTGTTACTACAAGGGGAGGCAATAACAAATTGAGGTTTCAAAACACCCCCCCAAAAAAAAAAAAAACAAACAAACAGGGAGAATAGTATGAACCTTATTAAATCCATTTATTTATTTACTTATTTTAATTTCGATTAAAATAATAATATGATTCGCAACCTAACTCTAAGGTCAAAAGATCAATAAAATAATACTTTAAGCTTGAGCACAACAATTGAATTTTTATTTTTATTGCACGATAAGAATATCAATTAGGTGATATGTCAAGTTTTAAATCTCGAGCAATATTAGGAATTTAAAATATAAAAAAAAAATATTAGACATTTTACACAATATTTATATGGGTGTAAGGTCTACATCATAGATTTATATTTATGTAAGTATTATGTAAAATGTTTTTTAAAATTTTTAGCATTTTTGTTAAATTTCAAACTAGGGGTGCAACTCAAGCGGGTTCGGTCGAGTTGGGAGGTTATCCAAACTCAACTCAAGTTGTGCTAAGACCTGCCAACGTCCGAATTGTAACCCGAGGTTGTCTACCCAAGCTTGACCCAAGTTAAATCCAAATTGCCCGAGTTGCCCGAATTGTAAACGAATTTTAGTTTTTTTTTTTTTTTTACAACTGCATTATTAAATTATTAAAATTTGACTCTATTTACAATTTTTTTATTTATTTATAGAAAATAATTAATATCATCAAAATAAATAATTTATATAATGTAAGAGAGATGCCACTATAATAGTCCTTACAATTTATGAGTGAAAATAAAAAGAAAAAAAATAAGATTTTATTTTATTTCTATATATAATATATATTCAATATGATTTAATAATATAAATTACTTTAATATCATGTAATGGTTAATAATTTATATGTATATTTAATATTTTTATATATCTATATATGTATAATTCGGGTTTCGGATTGCTCGGGTTGTTTGACGTCTTTGCCCAAGCCCGTCCAAATTTAATTCGGGCTTCTGAATTTTTGTCCAAACCCCTACCGAATTTGAAAATATTTTGTCCAAGCCCTAAAAAAATTCGAATTGAGCTCGGATTGCTCGGGTTGAGTCCACCCAAGTTGCACCCCTATCCCAAACATAATGAATGAGCTTTCAGCATTCCACCAACCACCAAGCTTATCTTGAACTTGAAGATTGATTATGATTTGAATGAACATTTTATAACCATAGAATGTAATTTTAGGTTTCTAGTTGAGAGGGTAATTTTGGTGAAAATTAGGCCGAGCTATGAGATGGACTTTATGGCCCAAAGTACGAAGGACTGGGTAACAAGGCCGAAAAGTTACTCCGGCCCAAGAGAGATAAAGTTACTCCGGCCCAAGAATTGTAAAGTTACTCCGGTCTGGAAGCAACTTGGAGTTAGGCCGGTCTTAGAGGTAGTCCGGTCATGATGTATTGTGGTTAGAACGGTCAAGACCTTACTACTCGGTAGCTCGGTCTAAACACACCATGGGTTGAACAGGAGAGAACCGAGATAAGGAGGAGTAAAAGGAAAAACCGAACTAAGGATAGTTCAGCCTACTCTGTGGCTCAGCATAGCCAGTTTTATTTCGGTCATATGGTAGTTCGGCCATGGTAAAAACCATCTTACTTGGTTTAAGCAGTGAGGGGGTGTTGAGGGATAAGCATTATCTTTTAAGAGTATGAATCTTAGGAGGACTCTACATGGAGGAGTAGAAGTCCTACTAGGATTGTGCCACTTGAAACCTATAAAAACTCACAAACATCACCTTTGGGGAGGTAACACACAACTTTACTTTTTGAATACATAGAACTTTGTCTATTTGTCAAGTTTGCTGACTTAGGCATCGGAGAGGTTTCCGGCACACACCCGCCGGCTAGCTCACGTTTGTGTTTTCAGGTGATAAAGCGACGTCATACGGAGAAACGCAGACTTGATCAACAGGATTATACGAGAAGGTGTATTTCTTTCCCGTACACTAGTAAAAAAAAATTGGGTGCAAGCTTGTCTTAAACTTGAAGATTAATTATGATTTGACATGATGAACATTTTATAATCACAGATTAATTGGATGTAATTTAGGTTTGTAGTAAAAACAAATCATGTATTGTTGTGTGGTTATCATTTAATCGTGGTCATTTAGCAAATAAAAAACTAAACCCTAGTTGTTTTCTCTTCTTCTTTTTTTTTTTTCTTCTTTTTTTTTTTTTTAAAATTTGCTTTTTAGGAGAAGAGAATGGCATTTTGAATTTTTTTCTTTCTTTCCTCTGTTTCTTGTCCGACGATTTTTCCATTACTAATTTTTTCAAAATCTAATTTTTGTTTTTAATTATCATCATTCTAGCCACTACCGCTTCTTCCTTTTCCGTCATTAGCTTCCCACCGAAAAAAAAAAAAAAAATAGCTCTAAGCTCAAATTTGACTCATAACTAAGATCCATCACTACTAAATTATTTTTGTGTTGCAATAAGTAGAGGTTTCCTTCATTTGCGGAGGTTTTTTTTTTTTTTCTCTGGAGTAGACTTTCATCCCTTTTGGAATTCGTTTTTACCTTATTAGATAACTTAACTTACTATCAAATGAGCAATGTATTAACTCTTATACTTCTCGATAAACAAAATAAAGATTTGTATTAAAACTTAAATAATAATATGAAAACATGAGAAAAAATGCAATAAATCAATAATTGTTTATAATTTTTATAGTGGGAAAAACTTAAACAAATGACAAAATAGAATAATATACTTATGTCATGTTTTTTTGGACGGATTGTATAAAGAGGAATTATAATGCAACAGACTAATAGTCCTGAGATATATAGTCACTAGACTATTTGACTTGAAATGATGTATATCTCATGTTTATTTTCCCGTGAGATTAAATGTTTAAAAATAAATATATTAGTGTGTCTTATGTTTGATTTGAAAACTATGAAATATATTGTTTAATTTGTTTACAATGACAACTAAATTTGAAGTATATTTTATTTTATTTTATTTAAAATATATTTTACTTAATTTTATATTTATTTGAACTATATTTTATTTTATTTTACAAAGACCACTTTTAATTTTATTTAAATACGACAATAGAAGTACATTTTCATTTATGATTTTGCCAATACAAAAAAAAAAAAAAGGTAAGAGAAGACTTATATATCATGAGATTAATTTATACTTGTTTAAAAAATTCAACATATTTAAAAAAATTAAATAAATACATTTTATATGTTGGGTTAATTTCATCATTAAATTAACTAATTCGGAGGTTAACTCAGTCTGCCTATTTCTATTTCACACTCCCCTCCCCATGGATTGAGTTATCTTAAAAAATTATTAGTCCAACATTTACTTTTCCAACCAAATATTAGACTATTTAATTTGTTAGAGATAAAGGGTGTGTTAGGGAAGTTAAAAATTGATTTTTCTTTGGCAAAAAAAAAAAAAAAAGAGCAGCTAAAATAATTAATAAGACAAAATATCACATCAAATCCATAATCATTTCACTTCTTTTTTTTTCCCTGACAAATATCACATCCAACTACAAAAAAAAAAAAATTCAACTCTCTTCTCAAGTACAAATATTTTAACTTATTAAAATAGCTAAAAATTAAAATAACTTACTAAAATAGCCAACTTCCTAAACGAGGTCAAAATCTAATCTCATACTCTAATCCCACCCAATAAACCCTTGTAAGAGAGGTTAACTTGAGCCCACTAAATTAATTGGGCACAATCAAAGCCTAGTCGAAAAGTCCAAATATTGGTGAGGTTGGAGAAATTATTGTCAAATGGAACCAAGTGAATTCTATTGAACGGGCGCACAAGAAGGCCAACAAATTGGGCCGAGGAAGACCCATCAAGTATTTATCTCTAAAGAGAGTCCAACAAGCCCATCCAAGGAGGCTCAGATCATACAGGCATCTAAAGAGGTTAATCATTGTTTTCAGAAGAGATGAAATCCTCGGAGGAGATTCATTCTCCGAGGTATTGGATTAGTCTTGAAAGGGTTCGGAACCACGAACATAGAGGCCTATTTAAGTTCGAACTCGAAAGGGTTCAGATCCATGAACCTAGAGATCCGAAGCACTTGGTTTCAAATAGATTCAAACGCAATCTAGAAGTCGCTCTGTTAATGAGTCCCAGAACACTTGCGGACTTGGAGCTTTCCAAGATTTACACACCAGAACCATGAGCGTAATGGAGTCTGAACAAAGGACCCGATCCTGAGGACAGTGAGTGAAGATAAATTCACTTTTCAGTTAAACTAACCTATACTCGAGTCGAGGTGGCATGATTAAGGGGGTCCTTGAGACTCGGCGATATTTGTGAGAGGGAGTTCTCTTGAACTGCCCCTGACCCTTTTGCGACAGAGCGTCCTCTGGGGCTACCCCTGACCCTTTGGGACGATTGGGGATCATTGGTTAGGTGTGGCTAAAAAGAAGGGTTTACCAAGAGATTGATCTCCTCTTCGCGGTTTTCCTCATCCTCGGAGAGGTCACCTCCTCGGAAAGGTAATTAGAGGGAATATTCCCCATGTGCCTTGCACATAGGCTCCATCCTTCATCATGAGGTACCTATAAATAGCACCTACACATAGCTTTAAAAAGGATGGAGTTTGGAGAGACAATTCTTGGGAGAGAACTAATTTCCCTTCTTCATTGTCTACCTTAAGAGTGAAAATGGGAGATCCATGACAGAGTCTTGCCGTTACTCTCTCTCTAATTATTTTGCCTTCTTCTCCACCAAATCTCTTATCTTCATCATCTCTTTGCTACTGTATTCCTAGTTGTGACTATTAAAGAATCTAAGCCTCTCATCATTTCTAGAGAATTCAAATTTTCTGACAACATTCTTGAACCCTCTCATACATTTTGGTGACTCCACTAGGGAGGCGGATTTGTTAATGGTCTCAACAAGATTTGGAACTCACACAACTCCAGTGAAGATGGCGGGAGAAGAAGAAGTTCACCAACAAATGAGAGGATCTTGGCTCAAGATCAGCTACTCTTGCTCCAAGTCATTCAAGGACTTCAAAATACCCAACGAGAGATTCTTACCACTCTTTAGAATCTTACTTAGACCATGTTAGTGATGAGTTCTACTTTTGCACCGATGTCAAATGGAAATCAAATTGGAGGTGTGTAGACACCCCATTTTTGACCGCTCTTAAGACTTGGGCGCCTCAGGTTGATCACTCGATAATGAAAGTTATGTTGTACAAACGTTCGATTTTTTCAACAAGAGAGATTCTAAATCCCAACCTTACACCTAATTTTTGACCAAAACTATTTTAGACCAAAATTATTTTAGACCTTAAAACCCTCCATTTCAAAATATTTTGCCAAATGCTTCTACGATGTTTCGAGGCTTGCATTTCGTTTAAAACATTGTACTTTTCAATAAATCGAGTAAGGACAAAGTGAAAATAAATTGAATGGAGATGAACTCTTTGAAAAATATTTAAAAAATCTTATTTATAGGTTTGGAGTTGAAGGAAATAGGAGGGGAGGGAAGAAAACTAGTATAGGAAGAAGATCGAGCATCAAACCGTTGAGATAGAAATAAACAACATTCACAAAATTAGGCATATCTCTATGACCACTTAGAATTTATATGTGAGGCCACCATCATTAGAAAGTAGACTTCCGAGGCTTCAATTTAGACTTAAGAATCACTTAAAACCAAGTCCGAATGAGGGAGATATGCCCGTTTCAAGTCAGACATGTAATACAGATTTTTGGAGCAGACCGGGTCCATTTAGATCCGGCCGTGGCTCATTTAGAGCCAGTCGGCTTTCAATGAAAAATAGTGAATTTGTGGCCTTTAGACCCGGCCAGCCTTTTTTGGGCCTGGCCGTATGCTTTGGGGGCCGATTGGCTTTCAATAGCACCAAATAGACAGCTGTCTTTATTTGAAGATATTTTTGACCAAATTGGCTCAAATTCTATAAATAGGACCTCCAACTTCAGACTTTAAGGGTAGAAAAAACCTTCCAAGAGGCTTAGGCATTGATAGAACATCCATCTTTTTTCCAAAAGCTTATTTGAATTCATATCACCTTTTAGCTATACTGTAACAATCCCGACCCATGATTTACATTAATCCATGCTTAATTATGCCTAATAAGTAATTAGAGTGAACTTGTGCATTATGTGTTACGTTATGTGTAGTTATATTTGTTTGTCGTAGAAAGATTTGTTCACATCTATGTTTCGTTCTACGAATTAAAGGGCTCATCGTCATTTGATCGTGAAATTAACTTGATATATGTGTTATTTGGAATTTTTGGAACATTGTGGTAGGTTTAATTAAAATTTGAATAGGAACAAATAAATTAGAATAATTAATGTCTATTTGGTTAGTGGTAAGCTCAATTATTTAAATCTTCATAATTAAGCCTATATAAGGCATATGAGAACTCTATGACACATTTTTTACACCTTTATTTCTTCAATCTTGAGCTCAAAAATGTGAGAGTGAGGGAGAGATAGAGTTTGAGACCAAAAATAAAAGGAAGACCAAGAATTGGCTGAGTTTAAGCTAGAGACTCGAAGGAATTTGGAAGGACCTTTGAAGATTACACTTCTATTCTTGAGAATTCAAGCTTGAGGTAGGAAATTCAACCCTTGAATTGTAAATTTGTGATGTCTAAACCATGAATTCAAGATATTCGAGTTGAGTCATGCAAGATTTAAGCTAGTGAAGTAAGAAGGAAGAACATGCCATGCATGCATGCACATTTTCTGTCATTTTGAGCTTAATTTTGATAAATTTTCACATGCATGTACCAAGTCTACCATAGTTTTGAGAATTCATCATGTTTTCCATCAAGTTGTCTTATTTGATCATGATTTGAAAGCTTTGGAGTTAAGAAATTCCATACATGACTTTTTCAACATTTCAAGCTTGATTTTGAGCAATTGACCTATTCTTGGGCCTTGATTTTGTGAAATGATCTTCAATTTTTGATGTTTTCTAAGTTTAAATGTGTTTTCTCAAGTGTTTGGCCTAAAAGGATGAGTTTTGTAGCATTGAATTTGAGTTTTGAGCTGAGAAGAGTAATCTGGAAATTCCAGATTCTGCTTCTCTGCTCAAACGACCACTCTATGATCTTACACTTCTGCTCGAGCGACATGAAGTCCACTCGAGCGTGAAATACATGCTCCTAAAAGTTTACATGTTTTGCAGACCGCTCGAGCGGGAAGTGTTGCACTTGAGCGAGGGCATGAGTCTTACGCTCTAGCGAGGGAAGTTGAGCTCGAGCAGCACCTCACATGTCTACATGTCCGTTCGAGTGAAGAAAGCTGCGCTTGAGCGGGATCTCTGTTTCCAGCATTTTTTACCAAGTGTTTTCAAATGTATTTTTGCATCCTCATTGCATCCTAGGCATTCCTAAGCCAAGATTAAGACATAATAATGAGGATAAGAAGTAGATACACACCAAGATAAGAAAGGATTAATTTAATGTTTCTGGGTGTAATTTAGTATGTATTCGTTCTGTAACTGTGTAGGTCACACGCCACAAGACATCTGATTTGCCTATTCTGTCTGCTGCCTTGCAGCCATTTGTTAATAGTGAGTATTAACTCTGTAAAGTTATGTTTGGCTTTAATTATTTTCTGATGATATGAAATGATCAGTTTTCCGAAATGCTATATTTTATATGAATAAATGATGGCCCAAGTTTCTGAAATGTATTCGTGGCATCCTTAACATCATATGATATACGTCCCTTGATGGGTCATCGGAATGCCTTTATGGTCATCCCTTTATGGGTCATCGGAAAGGTCTTTGTGCACATGAGTCATCAGAATGCCTTTATGGTCGTCTCTTTATGGGTCATCGGATTCGTCTCTGTGCACATGAGTCATCGGAATGCCTTTATAACCGTCCCAAATATGGGTCATCGGATTTGTTAGCGTTAATAGATGCACTATGTATAATCTTATGCAAAATCTGAATATGAATATGAAAATTGAACATGTATATGAACCTATCTTTGATTTGAAATCTGAATATTCTTTAGACTCTGTTTCTGCATGGACGTCATTCAGTAAAATCTTTACTCTGTTATTATTCACTAGGCTGTCGTTTACCATTGATATTATGTATGTAGGTGAGCAAGCGCGTAACAAGGCCTAAGCTGTTGCCTGGAAGGTGTGGTCAACTAACCACCGTGCCTCCCATGGAGGTTCCCTTTTGAGATCCGATCAAGTTTTTGAGAAATGAGCCTTGAGGGCTTTTGTACTTTTTGATGTTTACATTTTGTCTAAACATATTTGTTTTTGGAAATCTGTATATGTGATTTTGGTGACGTATGACCAATGTATCTATATAATGTCACTCTTCTGTATCAAAGTTTTAAGCTTTTGTTCCATGTATGTCTGCACGGCTCTATAGACCACGAATATTTCTATTTGCTTCCGCAGCCCCTAATTATGAGTTATTCTGTTTAGAGGCCTTTGGTAATCCAAGGATTACAGGCCGGTTACGGCGCTAAACCCATAGGGGCAAGTTTGGGTCGTGACATATACATACACAATACATACACCATTAGAGCTTGTTCTTGGAGCTTTTTGTTGAGATTTCTAACTAAATTTCATAAACTTGAGGGTGTTGGAATCAAGTTTGTTAACTAAAAGCTTACCTCTCTTTGCGAAAGGTATAATTTTGTACCTTTTTCTTTAATCTTCTTCTACTCTTTTCCTCTATTTTTCTTGTCTTTATATACTGATTTTTAGAGTTTGAAAAGGCTGAAAAATATGGTTTAAAAGTCTCAAAAGTAGAGGGGTTAGCCACCTCTCCTTAATTTTCCTTACTAACTTTATATCTCTTACTTTTGTCTATCTTTTTATGCTCTTTAAACACACTTTTAGCCACTATTTTTGGGCTGTTTTGGAATTGTTCTTAGACTGTTTTGGGGCTAAAATATGTGATTTAAAATTGCAAAAAATAGAGGGGTTAGCCACCCCTTCTTAGGTTTTGTTCCATAGCTTTTTATTTACTCTTTTTACTTACTTTCTCTTACTTTTAGCCTTTTTTTTTTTTTTTTTTTTTTACATTTTAGGGGCTATTATGGGTTGTTTAATTCATTTAAATAGTTTATGCTTTGAATAGTATTGTACTTATTGTGTTGTAAATCCTCATGGCTTCGGTTGTTTAGACCTTAGACACCAAGTCATTTGAGTTGATAGCTTTATTTACTTAGTTTTCATACGAAGAGTTTCATTTTAAACAATCAACTTCGCACAATCATTTCTACCACCTCCCTCTTTTCTTCTTCTTCTCTTTTGTTTGAAAGTTATTTCAAACAATTGATGGTTATTCAAGGCATGGGATAGAGATCTATGCTCAATGGCTTAATCTCTACAGAGGCTCATCGTCAATGTATAGTCTCTCTTTCATGCTATGGATTACTTCTCGTTTTACATTTCTTTTTATTTAGTGGATTTAAACATCACTTTGAACAAATTGATTAAGTAATGGAAAGGACTAATAAAAATTGACCTAAAATCAATGAAACCAACATAAAAAAAAAAAAAGATGAACAAAATTGGTTGGATTCGACCGAACATTATACCGAGTCCATCGCTCCAAGAATTGTCACTTATCAATCCATGATATTTTGACAAAACTTGAAGCGTGTCTATCTCTCTCTTTGAGTCTCCATAATGAGAGGGAGGGGTGGTCGCCTTCATTACATTTATTAATTGTTTTGTCCAAATTGTGTTTGAAAATCATCAAGCCATCAAATTGTGCTTGTTGGTGGTTTCGGAATCAAAATCGCTCTTCTCTTGAGTTTCCCATGACAGAGAAGGGCGTAAGGGACAAATAGGGCCTAGAAAGGCTCTGTCTACACTGTTCTCACCTCAGAGCACAAAACATTTTTTGGCATAAAATTTGGAGCTGGTCGGCACTGTTTTGGCCCGACCAGATCTCACTTGGAGCCGGCCGGCTCCCAATGTTTGGTAAGCAGTAAGCTTTTTGCAAAAACAGAAGGTAGTGGCTGAGTGCGAGACAGAGCAATCTAGGCAAACAGAGCAGCTTCTGGACACTATGCATGCAATCATTATGCCTCATTGTTGTTTGTATTGATATTATAATTATCATTGTTGTAATTGTCGTCGTTGTAATTATTTGTTGTTCATACTATAATGATGTAATTATTGTAGTACCCTTATTGTAATAACTTAGAAAGCTAGTTGATAGTTAGTTCAATTAATTCATTTGTTTGATGTTGTAATAATTAGTTAATCCAGACCCTCGAATAATTAGTCAATCCGAACATTTGGACACTTATTCAGACCCTCGGACACTTATTCGAACCCTCTTGCACGAGGGCAAAATATGTAATAAGCATGTATGTCTTCCAACCCCCATTTCTTTCTCTCTTTTATTTACTCGCTTATGATAGTAGCACAGAGCATTATATTTACTTAGCATTCCCATGTTTGTATCCATTTGCCTCGTATGCATAGAGGTTCGGCTCATCATTCTAACAAACATCGTCATTTATCACTTTCTTGAAAACGTGATTTATCACATGTCTTGAATTGGATCATATACCATGCTCATAGCTGAGCCTATCTAAATTGCATATTGTATGTGTCACATTAGTTACATTGTATTATTTAGAAACATGCATATTGTCACGACCCGCTCCCCGTACCCAAGAATTAAGCATCGTAAAGGCCAGTAACTGAAGTTACCTCCGGTCAAATCATAAACAAATCAAATAACGCGAGCGGAAGTAATATTTAAATAAGGGTACCAAAATAATCATTGGAGCTTCTATTTTTATTACAAAATATATTGACCAAAAAGGCCGATATTTACATAGAAAAATATCATAAAAGTGTTGTGTGTGTCTAATCCGCTGCCTCGCATCTAAGACTTTCCAAAAGTTATTCCTGAATTGCATTGTTTCCTGAAAATTGGAAAACAGCTATAAGTACATGGCAGAGTGAGAAATATTATACCAAGAGTATAAGGGACACGAAATAACCATGGATAGTTAGTTAGGCCAAAACATTAACATGATTTGAGTTGAGTTGAATACACAAATTAATTAAGTGCTAGAAACTGAAATAATCACTATAACCACGGTACACCACTAAAGTAACAATCACTACAGAGGTCAATGGATCCATGACAACACTAGACCACAAAGTGGTCAAAAACTAGCCAATGGTTATTTTAAGTCCCCCAATGCGTGGAACTCCCGTGGTAGTACTTACAAATCATAATTGCTTATAAGGTCATAATCAAATATTCTTTAAAATATAAACAAACATATCTATGAGTTTCCATTTAAGCAAATAGGATTCAGAAAATAATCCACGTAACTGAAACCTTTATAAAACATAACTTTTATTAAAAACATAACTTGTATAAAACAGATTTTGATAAGTTAAAATATATGTAAAATACATTTTGGTAACTTAAGGTATAATATAACTCACCTTAACTTTAATACCTCACTCTTTCTTTCCATCACCAAAAACTCTTTCAACTTCCATTATTTTTTTCCTCTCTTTTCTCTACTTTCTCTCTTTATTTTCCTTTCTTTCTTTCTCCCTTACGAAGTCAACTTCTCCCTATTTATAGAAATTCAATTCGTGAGCCCCAAGCCAACTGCCATGTGTCGCTTTCTTATTAATCTCCATTAATTTGAACTTATCTAAATTAATTGAAGCTTATCTAAACTTAATTATTTATTTATATTTTGACCCCTAAATTTTTAATAATTATATTATTTTACAAAATTACCCATAATAATATATAAAAATGATATATTTTCCCTAACTGTGATTAAATAATATTAGTATAAATTTTACAGAATAATTAAAAATCTGGGTTGTTATAATCTTCCCTCCTTTTAAAATTTCATCCTCGAAATTTGTCACATGTGCAATTATCCACTGCGCACTCTAATAAATATATATTAGATGATTAATCTGATAGAAAATATTACTTCAAAAAAACACTTTACCAAAACAACTCATTGTCT
Organism: Camellia sinensis; assembly: GCF_055761805.1. Taxonomy (NCBI): domain Eukaryota; kingdom Viridiplantae; phylum Streptophyta; class Magnoliopsida; order Ericales; family Theaceae; genus Camellia; species Camellia sinensis. Next base: position 62,229,956 of record NC_138970.1, read on the forward strand.
AGTTGTCAAAAATTGGTTTGGGCCAAAATGAGGAATAATGGGTGACTTTAAAAACTTTCCACTCGTTTTGTGTACGATAAAAATAAATAAAAATAAAATGAGACCATAATGACAGAATCATATGTAAGAGTTAAAAAATTTTGAGATGAACTTTTCATTGATGGGAAATAGTTTCAAAATTAGTATTTTTAAAATTTGAACCCACTTTTAAAAACTCGAAATAAATTTTTTTTTTTTTTAAATACTGAACTGAAAATTCTATGTATTTAATTATATTATAATTTTGGTGGGTGTTTGAGTCTAACACCTTTTGTTTATTTTCCCTCTTTTGCTATAACAAATATAAATTATATCTAATATCCTTCACAAATTAGGCACACTAAAAAAAAAAATTTGTTATATATATATAATCATATAAAATTATAATATAATTAAATCGACAAACAAAATATAATATTTATGGACTAATTACTCGCTATCCTACTTCTTAAATATGCGTGTATCCTATGCTCTAATGATGTTTTTTTTTAAAAAAAAAAAAAAAAAAAACCATTGCTCTGATACCATTTGTCACGACCCGCTCCCCGTACCCAAGGGTTAAGCATCGTGAGGACCAGTAACTGAAGTTACCTCCGGCCAAATCATAAACAAATCAAATAACGCGAGCGAAAGTAATATTTAAATAAGGATACCAAAATAATTATTGGAGCTTCTATTTTTATTACAAAATATATTGACCAAAAAGGCCGATATTTACATAGAAAAATATCATAAAGTGCTGTGTGTGTCTAATCCGCAGCCTCGCATCTAAGACTTTCCAAAAGCTATTCCTGAATTGCATTGTTTCCTGAAAATTGGTAAACAGCTATAAGCACATGACAGAGCGAGAAATATTATACCAAGAGTATAAGGGACACGAAATAACCATGGATAGTTAGTTAGGCCAAAACATTAACATAATTTGAGTTGAGTTGAATACACAAATTAATTAAGTGCTAGAAACTGAAATAATCACTATAATCACGGTACATCACTAAAGTAACAATCACTACAGAAGTCAATGGATCCATGACAACACTAGACCACAAAGTGGTAAAAAACTAGCCAATGGTTATTTCAAGTCCCCCAAGGCGTGGGACTCCCGTGGTGGTACTTACAAATCATAATTGCTTATAAGGTCATAATCAAATATTCTTTAAAATATAAACAAACATATCTATGAGTTTCCATTTAAGCAAATAGGGTTCAGAAAATAATCCACGTAACTGAAACCTTTATAAAACATAACTTTTATTAAAAACATAACTTGTATAAAACAGATTTTGGTAAGTTAAAACATACGTAAAATATATTTTGGTAACTTAAGATATAATATAACTCACCTTAACTTTAATACCTCACTCTTTTTTTCCATCACCAAAAACCCTTTCAACTTCCATTATTTTTTTCCTCTATTTTCTCTCTTTTCTTTACTTTCTCTCTTACTTTTCCTTTCTTTCTTTCTCCCTTACGAAGTCAACTTCTCCATATTTATAGAAATTCAATTCGTGAGCCCCTAGCCAACTGCCACGTGTCACTTTCTTATTAATCTCCATTAATTCGAACTTATCTAAATTAATTGAAGCTTATCTGAACTTAATTATTTATTTATATTTTGACCCCTAAATTTTTAATAATTATATTATTTTACAAAATTACCCATAATGATATATAAAAATGATATATTTTCCCTAACTGTGATTAAATAATATTAGTATAAATTCTACAGAATAATTAAAAATCTGGGTTGTTACACATATTTTCTAATCATTTTTATTTGGCTAGTCTTGGAGTACTAAGTGAGTAACTTATTGCTTTAGCTTCTTGCATTGTATGTCTATGTTGCCATGTCGAGCATGCTTTCCATGAGGCTAAATGCTTAAGTGATATACTTGTTTGAATGTCAGTGGATGAAGGCTAATTGTTAAAATTGGAATAAATTGATTAATGTACATACGAACTCACATTTTCAAGTGACTAGTATCAAAAACAATTTCCAAGAGAACATAAAATCAAAGCATTCCAACTTTTTCAAATTAGTCTATACTTGTGTGCATCACGCAATAATGTTAACTAATAATCGGAACAAGAGCATATAATATAAATAAAAATCACATCATGATTAGTAGAGGCCGATCTTTGATCGGGTGAGAGGAGTGCTCAATTCATGACCTTCCCCTCTCATACCTAAGTTACCAAGCCGAGACACTTTGGTGATAACGGACACGCGACCTTTGGCATGAGTCATGGGTTTTCTAAATTTTTCAAAAAATATTTAGGTGGCGACTCTATAATCTGGCAAAGCAGTCCATTTTTGGCATTTGATTCAAACATCTACTTTTCAAAAGATTTGTCAGATTTGGACTCATTTGTGTTTCTTTATTTCACATTGCACTTGTGAAATCAAATTCAGAACCACGGGAGTCTGAACTGCAGGGCTAATCGTATCCGAAAGGAATAGAAAAAGCAAGCTACAAGGTGGAATTATTCCATCAGTGTACAAAATCAAGCCTAAGGAGGAGCAAACCACAGCTAAGTTGTAGCCCAAGAAGAAGTAGGCCACGACCAACCCGTAGCTCGCAGCAACACAATAGCAGTAGCTACGGCGTGCGGTCAGGCAATGTCGGGCCATGCCCAGGCCACAACAAATGCAGCGGTGGCACAACACATGCTAAAGCCATGGTAGGCGGCAGTAGCTTGCTTGAGTCTGGGCTCCATGCTGGGCCAAACCATGATCCAATGGTGACTAGGGCAAGTTCTAGCGCAATGAATGACGCTCCGACATCGGTTGGTGTTCAAGAAAATTTCGAGGGCATGTTTATACAAAATAGAGCTTCGCCCGTACCTAATTTTGTTCCACCGATGGTACATGCCACCCACGTACTGAGCAAGTTTTCTTTGGCTCTAACGTCGAGTTTGCAAGCCCAACCCGGTATAGCCATGGCGTGCAATCGACTTTATGTGGCCTAATTTAATGTCCCATCACCAAATGGCTTGCTCATAGGTGTCGATGGCCAATATCATCGTGTGTCTTCACTGATGATAAATTTTCAACCCCCAAATGGCAAAGTCGCTCCAGGCTCGGTCTTCGGGTCTACAAGCCAAGTTCCAGGAATACCACCATCAAGTTCTCTCCCTTAACAATTTCTCACTCTCGCCGATGTGCAAGCCATGTTCGATCTCGAACGGGGCAAGAGGACTTTACCCTTTTTGCCTAATCCGGATGTCAAGCCACCATACCCTATTAAGATGTTGAGTTATCTATACCCAAAGGGGTACACAGTGTCAAAGTTTATCAAATTTGATAACAAACAAGGAAATGCTCGAGAACATGTTGTTCGGTTCATCGAGACTTTGGGGATTCATGGTTCAAATCATGTCCTTCGGTTGAGAGAATTCTCCAAGTCCCTCACCGACCGAGCATATAGTTGGCACGTGAACTTGGCCCCAAACTCTATTCGAAGTTGGGAGGAGATGGTTAACAAATTCTATGCCAAATTCTTTGAAGTGGCTAAGAAAGTGACCACACTTTCCTTGTGTAAGGAAAAACAGCGGGAGGGTGAAGACATTCTCGAATATGTAAAGAGGTTCCAAGACAAAGCTGTGGACTGTCACAAGGCTATAGAGGAAAGCTACTTGATCCAAATCTGTGTTGAAAGGGCATTAAACAGGTACAAGATGCTTCTTGTTAATCACAAGCTACCCACCTTCTCGGCACTAATTGAAACATCTCGGAACATCAACATACCTCAGTCTTAGGAGATCGGGTTTGAGACTAATTATAAAACCAACTTCAAGTCATCCCAAGGACTTTTTGTCACTGCAGTTTCCGCGTCTTCTACTCAAAAGTCGCATGGGGAGGGATTCAGAGGGCAAAAGAGAAAAAGTTATGAAGATGACACTCATTTTCCATGTAGTATTGAGGAGGCGAAGGCCTTAGTCAAAGAATGGGTGGCAGGTGGGGAATTGAAGTTGCCTCATGTTGAAGAGCTTTTACTAAAGAAGAATCGCGAGGGCCCTAATTATTTTATTTTCCACTGATCATTAGGACATCCTACAGAAACGTATCTGATGCTTAAGAAGATCTTTAGAAAGAAAGTCAAAGCAAATGAGCTAAGTTTCAAAGAACAAGGGCTCCATGATATCCTACAAAACGTGGTTATGATGGCATATGACAGGCCAATGATTGAAACAATTGAAAGCTCGGAGGATGAGGAGCACTCCCTCGAAGACGCCCTTGAACCAAAGGATAAAGAGCACTCCCTTAAAGATTTTTTTTTAGCCAGAAGGCGAGGAAGTTTCTTATGGTGAACCATTTAATCCAGAAAGAAGAGTTGGTTATGAAGCATCCTTCAATCCAAGAAGAAAACATCATGTTTGTATGTCATCATACTTCAATGAGACTGAGGAGTTGGTCAACTATGAGCCGCCGAGGATAGAGAAAGATCTAAATCACTATGCAAAGACTCTCCAGGATAACATCAAGTTCAAACAGTTCTTCGATCAGCTTGGGCTTTCCGAGGAAATAAGAACTGAATTACCAAGTCCATTATCAACATTGCCGAGGCACACCATGAGAGAGGTGTGACAATTGAGGGATTTATTCCAAGGAAAGCAAGGAAACAGACTAGTGCTATAATCTTTTTTGAGGCAGACCAGAAGTACCCTTTTCCACGCAACCGACCACTCTATGTAACCGCTTACATCAATAGGGTTGAGTTGAAGAGGGCTTTGCTAGATAGCGGAGTTTCCATCAATATCATGACCCGGGCAACTCTAGAGAAGGTTAGGATTTTCGAAAAACACATTGTGAAATAACTAGTAGTCATCTCAAGTTTCAGAGGAGAAGAAAGAGTCACTTTGGGGTATGCGATAGTTGATTTGGCCATAGGGGTGATTCGCTCAATTACTAGGTTTCATATCATTGACTCTAAAAAAAACTATCATATTATCTTAGGCAGGACTTGGATGCACAAGTATGGTGTCGTGCCTTCAAGTTATCATCAATGTGTCAAAGTTAAGTGGGGAAATGAGATAGTGACTATAGAGGCTTCAGAAAGACTTTTTGGTACATACGAGCCTTGTTACTCAGATGACAAACCAAAGGTTGAGTCGAGCAAACGGCCGTTGTCCTAACTTTTCTCTTTGTCCAAAAGCTCTCTTGTTCCTCGGAAGATGATGAGGGTCCGAGAGGAAGGCAAGCCAGTGTACTACTAATGAAGGTTTGGGGAGTCAGTTTCTTCCATAGCTGGCCCCGAGTTGAAGGAAGAACTTCCCAATGAAGGCATAGTGTTGGCGCTTGAAATGGCTCCGGAAATGTATTTAAGATAGACCGAAGCCGCAACCTGAGCAACTGGTGAAAACTTTCCAAATGACCTCGCAACTCTAAAGGCAAAGGTCAACAATCGATAGAAGAAGTCTATCTATGACATTTACAATTTGTATTTACTTTATTGTCTAAGAAGCTCTATATTTCTTATGTTATGAATAGATTTATTTCCTCCATATTGTGTATCTCCATTAGAAATTTATTTTCTTTATATTGTATATCTTCATTGTGTTATGTTGTTTGAAACAGTTTTCAATTTTTGGTCATCCCTTAAAAAAGAAAGAGGAGTAGTAGACTCGGTTGCCAGTCAGAAGGGATCTTTCTTGCCAAAGAAAAGAGTGTGCTTCCACCCAAACTTCCGAGGGACAGCTTTTGCTTCCATTTGGATTTCCGAGGGGCAACCTTTGTTTCCATCAGCGTGAGCTTCGAGGATCTTTCTTGTTGAAGTAGATTGTGTGCTCCCATTTAAACTTTCAAAGAACGGACCTTGTTTCCATCAGTGCAAGCTTCGAGGATCTTTCTTACTAAAGTAGAGTGTGTACTCCCACTTAAACTTTCGAAGAACAGCCCTTGAGACTCGATTGCTTGTCAGAAGAGACCTTTCTTATCGAAGTAGGGTGCGTGCTACTATTCAGACTCCTGAAGGACAACCTTACTTCCGTTCGGACTTCTGAGGAACAACCCTTACTTTCATTAGTGCGGGTTCTGAGGACCCCAGGGTCGTGGAGTTCTTACAAGAATTCATTCACCTTAAATAGCAAAACTAACAAACAAGGCGAGCAATATCAATTTTAGATCATGATTTAGGCATCATCAAAATGGGGCAACATCAACAATAGTAATGAGCAACTTATGTTACAACAATTCTATTCCTCCGAGCAAGTTCATGAAAGATGCAACAATAACAATCAATGTTTTGTCTCTCCAAATTATTGACACAGGTTCAAGATTCAATAGCATGGATTTCAAGACAACAAAACCGGAATTTCCTTGATGAAATTAGCAAGGATTCAACATTGATTGTTCTAGTATTCACAGAGAAAAACCAAGTTCTCTTTATCAAGATGTGCAACACTAGAGATTTAGGGGTTATGTTATCTAGAAATTTATAAATCAGAGTTTATACAAATAAGGAATTCAAAAATGGGTTTCAACAAATAGTTATTCATAGATTGGAGAAACAAAAATATATGAAGCTAGCTTGGAGAGAGGTTGAACCAGCACAAACTGAAATTGGTAAGTTAAGGCTAATGCCGACCAAGAAAGATAGCAAAGGGCAGCGTCGAAGTGAACTAAGGCCAAGAACGGCGCTTACAGAAGTAACGCAAGTGAAACCAAAGATGAGCTGACGGGGTTGAGAGACGGTGTCCCTAGGCCGAAACGCTGACGAAGAATGGATTGGTGGTAATGTCGAAAGTCACCAAGTGTCAGACGCGAAGTGTGCAGGCCGCGCGAGCTGGATGGTCTGGCGAGTAGGGCAGGGCCAGGCCACAGCTGGCTCTCGCGTAGTCCAACGGAGTGCTACACGATGCTAGGCAGGCCGGTGTTGCGACAGAGCTACGGCAACTCACGATGGTCTGCGCGGTCTTTGGTGATTACAGAAGTAAAACAGAGCACTGAACTGTTGCTCCGAATAAAGAATGTTAAAGGATATGGGTCTTTAATACTTTAGAGAGATAAACGAAAATGGGTTTGGATGATTGGACTTCTCATAACAAATAAAAAAAGTTTTGATGGTTACTTTTTAGAATTGAAAAAGGGGAGAAAAACTATTAAGATTTGTTTATTTGTTTTCAAAAGGAAACTGGAATCAAAATGATGAAGAAAAGTTGCGAGGGCCAAGTAAGGTTACAAGATAAGACCTAAAAATATATATATATATATATATATCAAAGGCGTAAAAGTGTGTTTGTCAAACATGGCATAAGGATAAAAGATTCCTTCTTATGATTATTAGTTGACAATTTTATCTATAAATTATGATGAGTCGTCAATCTTATCCAAAAGTCACATGAGGACAAAACATTCCTGAGAGCGTGATGCGAAGCATGGCCGAAGAAGTGAAAATATGTATGTCTGAGAAATTTAAAATTAATCACACATGCAAGGGGCAAAATGTAAAAGGGGTTAATTTGAGTCAACTAAATTAATTGGGCCCAATCAAAGCCCAATCAGAAAGCCCAAAAATTGGTGAGCTAGGAGAAATTATTGCCAAATAGACTCAAGTGAATTCTATTGAATAGGTACACAAGAAGGCCAACACATGCGTCAAGGAAGACCCATCAAGCATATATCTCTAAAGAGAGTCTAACAAGCTCATCCGAGGAAGCTCAGATCATACAGGCGTCGAAGGAGGTTAATCGTTGTTTTCAGAAGAGATGAAACCCCCAGAGGAGATTCATTCTCCGAGGTATTGACTTAGTCTTGAAAGAGTTCAGAACAACGAATCTAAAGACCTATTTAAGCTCGAATTCGAAAGGGTTAGGATCCACGAACCTAGAGATCCGAAGCACTTGGCTTCAAATGGATTCAAACGCAATCTAGAAGTTGCTCCGTTAATGAGTCCCAGAACACTTGCGAGCTCGAAGCTTTTCGAGTTCTACACACCAGAACCATGGGCATGATGGAGTCCAAACAAAGGACTCGATCCCGAGGACGATGAGTGAAGATAAATTCACTCTTCGGTTAAACTAGCTTATACCCGGTTTAAGGTGGCATGATTTATGAGGTCCTTGGGACTCGGCGATATTTGCAGCAAGGAGTTCTCTTGAACTACTCCTAATCATTTTACGGCAGGACGTCATCTAGGGCTACCCTTGACCCTTTAGAATGATTGGGGATTATTGGTTAGGTGTGCTAAGAAGAAGGGTTCGCCAAGAGATTGATCTCCTCTTCGAAGTTTTTCTCATCCTCGAAAAGGTCATCTTTTCGAACAAGATAGTTAGATGGAATATTCCCCATGTGCCTTACACATGGGCTCCATCCTAACTTTACAAAGGATAGATTTTGGAGAGACAATTATTGAGAAGGAATTAATTTCCCTTCTACATTATCTATCTTGAGAGTGAAGGTGGAAATCTACAAGAGAGCCTTGATATTACTCTCTTTAACTATTTTGTATTCTTTGTCATCCAATTTTTTATCTACATCATCTCTTTGTTATTATGTTCCTAATTGTGACTATTAAAGAATATAAGGGCTTGTTTGGTTTGTTTTTCAGAAAATTTTTTGAGAAAAGTTCTATACAAACAAATTTTCAAGAGTAATTAAACCAAACAAATTTTTTCAAAAAAAATATCAAAATTTTGTTTAGTTACCTACTTTTCAAAATCACTCTCTCTCTTATACATATTAAATCAATCACTTTTTTTAAAACTCTTTCTCCAAAATAATTTTTCAAAACCATTTCTAAAAAAAGGCAAACTAAACAAATTTTTATATTTTTTATCTTAAAAATTACTTTACAAACACAAACCAAACACACCTTAAATCTTTCATCATTTTTAAAAAAAATTAAATTTTTCGATAATATTTTTTAACTCTCTCATACAACCCTCTTACTTTTTTTTTTTTTTTTTTTTTGGTGCATAAATACTCGTACAACACACGAGTAAAATGAATCAAACTCTTTTCACATTCTTATCAATTATAACAACTCTAACTGATAAGATTAAGATGGAGAATTAGATCTTTTAACATTCTTATCAATTATAACAACTTTGACTGACAAGATTAAGATGGGGAATTAGAATAGTAATCAGATCCAATCAGATCCACTCAACGGTAAACTGGTCAAATTCCTTCTGGAGAAGTTTTGTACCCCATGACATCCAAAAACACGTGCACCTCCGCTGCCCACTGGCCCACCACAAAGAGCACAAAACATAAATTCTACTAACTTACGAGTGCTCATAGTGTGCATTTATTCACAAAACAAAATCATTTCGTGATTTAAGAGGACCACGTAATTATGTCCTTAATTAATTATGAATTATATTTTTTATTATTTTTCAATCATTAGCATAAAATTGTAGATTATATTTTTTTTTACCAATCACAACACACATAAAATACTATATGGTATTTTAAAAAATTGATAAAAAGTTAACTTTTTGACTTATTTAGTGTATTTTGTCTTTTTATAAATAAAAAATGTGATAGGTGATATGACTTAAAATGAGTAAAAAGTTAAAAATTGAGGTTGCTTTTGGTAGAGTTTTAGAATTATAATTTGATAATAGAATTGTATTTTGAGTTTATGAGTTTTATAATTATGATTTGAGTGTGAAAAATTTGTTTTGTTATGAATTTTAAAAAGAGTTTGAATTGAGTGATGTGATATATAATATTAAAAAATGAGTGTTTTGAAAAGTAAGTGTGGAATTAATTTTCTAAAACTATAACTAAACAATACACTCAAACTAAGAGATAAAATTAAACTTCAAAAAGTCTACCAAACAGAGTTTTTTTTTTTGCTTTTCAAAAGACCCCCATGTAACTGTGCCCCAAGACTACCAACTAAATTCTCATATATTCTTCACATGCGTGAGTGCTCATAATCTATGCATATACATTTATGGACGATGGATTGATTGTGGAGATTGAATATAAAGAAATTAAATGTAATATATTTTTGAAAAATTATTTAATAATTTCGGAATATTACGTAACCATACTTTAAGTTAATCATTAATTATTTAGTTCTCATGCTATTCTTCCATCCCCAACATAAATCGTGGGTCTCTATCTTTCTCTACTAATCAAAATTTTATAGAGCACCACGTGTTCATATTCCGGAAATACTAAGCCTCCGTTTGGGAAGTGGGTTGACTTTTTGATTTTTTGGCTATTTTAGCCTGGGGCTAAAAAGCCTAGTTTGAGAAGGGTTTTTTGACTTTTTTGACTTTTTTTTTAGAGATGAGTGTAATGATTATGGGTCGGATTTGATGTTTTGTTTTTTATGGCTAAAATAACCTATTTTATTTTTTGTGACTATTTTAGCCCCTAACCCACCAAAACCAACTTCCCAAACTATGCCTAAATAATCACCGCATATTTCTTAAAAAAATTACATAATTTGATCTATAAAGATATAATATAATAGGTATTAATTTTTAATTTGTCACGTATTCAATCATTTAGTATTCAATTCTCTCGTTATATCATTACAAATAATTTTTGAAATCAAAATTATGAATTTTTAATATTTTTTTAAAAAGAGTGACAGGATAGTCCTTGTCCTTGAGATCAATTTTACCATATTTAGTTAGGATAAGATATAATATGGAATAATCAAGAAGTAATTATTTTTTATTGTTTGATGATAAAATGAATTTAAATTTCGTGGTGAGAATATGATATCCAAACCCGTTATATCCAAAGCAATCAAATACCACACAGAATTTTATACCGTATCATCATTTATTAATTACCAATCATAATTTGTAATATATCTTATTGTCTTGTTACTTTTATATTTCTAAAGATAAAACTAACTTTTATCCTGTTGCTGATACGATTTAAGACAGTAACATGAAAAAAATAAGTAAGAAAATTTTATAAGATTTAGTAGTTTGTATTTAATTACTTTTAATATACGGTCTTGCTAACATGTGTGATTAGGCACAAGAAAAAATAACATAATTGCAAAAATCGAGACACTTTTTATTGAATTTCATGCATTTTAAATATTTTTATTTATTTTTAAAGTATGTTTTTTTAAGGTCAATCTCAATATTAGGAGGCGGGGATGCTGCTGTGCGGTGCGGAAAAATGGGCTCATTTTAAAGTCCATTTTGATAATCTAAACCGTTCACATTTTAGAATATATTAAGTAGAATATGTCTGTAAAAAATTATGTTAATTGAAATCATTTACTTATTTATCCACTCACATTTGTATTTACAAAAATAAATAATAATTGTGATTTAAAATATTAAAATGAATACAAATGTGAGTGGATGAATAGGTAAACGATGTCCGATTAACTTGATTTTTTACAGACATATTTTACTTGATATATTCTAAAATATGAACAATTCAAATTATCAAAATAAACCCTAAAATAGGCTCATTTTATCGCACAACAGCCGCTGCTGCGCAACCCGCGCAGCAGCATCTCCACTCCCCAATAGTTAAGTCCCACCATGCCATCCTAGAATATCTGTACAATTCCTTTACTTAAATTAAAGTGTTTGTTCCGAATTTTTGTCTCAACATCTTTTTAAGACGTTATTTGGTAGGATTACTTTTTTTCATTTTTACGCAAATGGCGTGTTTTTCCAATAATGTGAAACATGTAGAGAGAAAATGATCATATATTAAGGCCTCGTTTGGGAACTCTCTTTTTTAGTCAAAAAATTTAAAAGTTATTAAATTAGCAAAAAAGTCAATAACTCATACCAAAAAGTCAAAGATTCTCTTTTCTCTCTACTTTTTGAATATATTTTCGTAAAAAACCAAAAAGTCATCCCAAACATATTAGTTTTTTTTAGTTCATATTTTAGCCAAATAGTAATAAAGTTACTAAATTAGCCTGTTCTCAAACGAGGCCTAAATAACATAATTTTTCACATTGAGTAATATAAATTTTAGGATGAATTACATTTTGTCACTCTTAAGTTCTAGTATTTTTTTACTTCAATTTTGAATTTTTTTTTTTTCATATTGACCTTTGACGTTTTAAATTTTTTTCTCAATTTGACCCAATAACGAACACTTGTCTAAAATTTGATGAAAAATGCCATGTTAGCAGCCTCGAGCTATCGTGGGGCATAATAAAACATTTATTAGATAAATTGCAGTTTATTCCTCTTAAATTTTAACAATTTTTTACGTTAGTCCTTAAATTTTTTCACACTATTTTTAATCCCTAATGTTTCTAATTGCTAACATCCTGATCATGCTATCTTTATCTTGCATATGTGGTACTATGAGATGATTCTATTTTCTTTTTGTTTTATTATATCATTGGGACTAATGAGTTTACAATGTTTGATTTTCTTTTATGTTTTCCTTTCTTTTATTATTATTTCTTATTGTAATGTTAGGTTTACCGTTTTAATTAGGAAAAATTAGTCTAAGGTCTCTCTCCCATTTTTGGTAATGGAAGAGATTCACAATATTTTTTTATGATGTTTAAGGTCCATTCCCATACATCACATAGAAATTTAACTCTCTCAAATCAAACTAATTTCTCTCTCTCTCTACATTCTCTATTTCATCTCTCTCTCTCTCTAAATCCAAACCTCACTGAACTCCTTCATAGTCTGGCACCTCACTAAGGAAGATAGAGTCTATGGCCTCTCTCGCTGCCGTCTCACCAGCCGCTCTCATTTCGTTGAAGACGTCGTCCTCACTTTCGATGGCCAATTCTCTCTCTCCGGTAGTCGGGATTCCGAGGCACTATTTGGCATCGGAAGAAGAACGGAGAAGACCCTGATCCTTGACACAATGAGGGAGTCACCGAGGGGAGAGAAGACGATGAGAAAAAAGAGGAGCACGACGGCGAAGAAGGCGGTAGAGACTAGATCTAGGAGGTGCCACTGCCTAGGGTTGGCCTTTGATGATGGGAGATTCAGGTGCCCCGCCATCTCTGGTTTTGAACGAATTCCCAATATCTGATGTTGATGATCATATAGATATAGATGGGGGCTTTGTTGCTTCAGAATTTTGGAAATTGTGGGTCTTTCTTTAGAGATAAGGGAAATTTCTCTCCGTTTTTGTGAATTTTTGTAAATTTTTCCAAGTTAGAAGGGAACTTTCTCTAAGTTTTTGTGAATTTTTTTGGGTTAGAAGGGAATTTTCTCTGGATTTTTGTGAATTTCTCTAAGTTAAAAGGGAATTTTATCTGGATTTTTGTGAATTTCTCTGGGGTTGAAGTGAATTTCTCTGGACTGAGAGAATTTCTCTAAGTTGAAGTGAGTCTAGAGAAATTCTGATAAGATTTTATCTGTGAAGTCGAATTTTCTCTGCATCAGTTTGAGCGACCTTAAACATTATTAAAATATTGAATGTCCTTTATATTATAAAGTCTTAATATCAAAGATCCTTAAAAAAAAAAAAAAAAAACCTTTTAATTATTTATCTACCTGTTCATTCTTATAAATAGTTGTCTTGGTTTATTTTGGAATTAATTTTGAAACAAAAATCATATTAAGTTAAGACTAGCATAATAGTGTTAAAAGATTATTCATTCATATATTTTTAAAATAGCTTTACATGGCACATGTTAATAAATATTTATTTATTTTTATTTTTGGGCCTTCCCGCTTATCAATAGTTTTTTATAAAAAAATTTAGCATTAACATGGTGGATCACCAATCTCCTCAGTGAGCGCGTGGACTCCACACTTCGTATTTCTGTTTTTGCCATTTTTTTCAGTTAAAATATAAATTTAAAAAAAATCTAATTAGGAAAAAATATCAATAAAACGAGGGCTGAGAAAAAATAATTACATTTTAATGAATAATTTTTTTTTTTTTTTTTTATAAATATCCCTATAATACGAATAGAAAAATAGAAAAATGAAAATCATTAATGCTTATTTACACCCGACTAATTTATTATTTTATACTTATATGATATTTTGTTTTAGTTTTTTTTCTTGAGATGGTACTAATGGTAGGTGCAAATGCGATGTGTTTACAATTTTAAATATAATTTTTTTTGATAATTTGATAAATAAAAAAAAATGATTAAATTTGATAATCGCTAACAGTTATTTTTTGAAACAGTTAATAACATAAATTTTTGAATTTTTTTTTTTGAAATATATGCTTTATATAATAATATAAATATATTATTGATAGGTGCATAGACAATATGTTTGTAATTTTTACATTTAAATTTTTGAATAACTTGATGAATAAAAAAAAGAAGAGTTAATCTGAAAACTGTTTTGCAGTTATTTAGAAAAAAGTGTAAAGAGTTAACAATTTCACAAACATTCTTAGAAAAAATTAATTACATTTGACCTCCCATGAGTTTGGTGATAATATAACAAGCTTCATAATTTTAGTATAATTATACCGATTTTTTTTTTTTATTAAGATTAAAGAGACCAAAACTAATACCACTAACATGGAAATATATAATAATATATAAAGGAAAAATTGCATTTCAGAGTAAAAGAAATGATACCATCATTTTTTCATTCACATAACTATCGAATTATTGATAAAAATGAGACTGAGTGTTATGTAAAATAAAATATTAAACGAATTCGATGTAATTATGTCATGGCACTATAATTAAAATCCTTAAAAAATTCCGAGACAATGATTTGCAATTAGGACTCAATTTTAACAATGGATAACAATCCCCAATCAAACACAAAGTAGATCTAATTCAATTAAATGAGAATTGAACTATATCTACCAAAGAAACATCGATAAATCAACACAACGATATAACGTGGAAAAAATCACAATTTAAGCACCTCCGATTGTGATAAAAAAAAAAAAATCACAAGTCAAAACTACAAAATAATCCACTAAGAAAACAAAAGAATTACGCACGAGAACCCTTAATTACCTAGTGAATTTGCGTCCAAATAAAACCGAATCCGATGTGCCTTTTCCACCGTCGTCTTTATCTCGGAATTGCGTTGCCCAATATTGAATCTACAACGCGGATGTCAAATCCACGATAATGGAATACTTTGGAATCCACCAAAGTTTCAGGCTCAACTTTTCCAGAATTTACTGATAAACATATCTCCTTGAATTTGAGTTAAACGAAAGAAATCCCTTGATGATTGTCAATATGAAGCTTATTGATGCATCAATCACTCTTAATTCATCAAGGAAACAATATATAAACACCATCTAATATAGAATACTTTAGCTTATCTCCTTAGAGAGAATTCTGGACAGGTTAAACCTTAAAACACAAAATCATAGCATTTTATAGGAAACATGCACGCAAAGATCGCTCAAGCGCAAGAATGATTGTTCGAGCAATGAGACTGGTAGAGGTGGTGCTAACAAACTTCCATGCGTCACTTCGCCTGAGTGCTAGACTTACTGTTTGAGCGGTAAAGCACAACTCTTAGTATCTCTGAAATCAAATTGAAATACTAGACGATCCAATTCAGCGCTTGAGCACAAACTTGACTGCTCGAGTGGTCCAAGAACTTTGACAAGCTCAAAATCTCCTCTATTCAAGCACACCTTACCTTCAGCATACACTTCTCTACTTAGGCACAAATTGGATTAGATTAGCATCTAAATTCTCACAAACCCACCGATACTAAAAAGATAATGCAATTACATTTAAATAGAGTTTTGTTAAATGGATTGTCAATTACAAAATACCTAACATATAAGATTTGTTGGATTCCCCCTCCCCCCACCCCACCAAAAAAAAGGCAAAATTAATATAATTTACCAATAAATAAATAAAATGTGAAGTTTCACAAAATAAAACAGAACAGAGCTCTTCTCCAATCTACCAATGTGGATTGGACCCTTAAATTTGGACAGTTAGACTTATCATATGTATCAGTTCAATAATCTATTATGTTTAGTAAGTAGATCATTTATAAAAATAAATTAAAAACAAATCAATTATGTAAATTTATTGTATTTGTCTTCATATGTTTATAGTTATCAAATCAATATGATTTTTATTTTTTTTAATGAGCAATCTACACATTAAAATCTAAAAATTAAATAGAATAGATCATTAAAATAGGACTCATGATGTACCTAGACAAAATGAACCAGAAGCTTTGGTTGAATAGAATAGATTTGGGTACATTATATTGACCGCACTTAAATTTTTTTTTTTAAAATATAGCAAGTCTCACAACTTTGGCATAGTTACGTTAAGTTCCTCTAAGGTTTTAATTCTCATACATTTAGCCCTTTTTTTATTATTAATAATTCGTTAATCATATACATGAAAAAATTATGCCATCATTTTTTTTACACTAAAATATATATTTCCTTATTCATTTTATATTCTTACATCATTTGTACTAATTTTGATATCTTTAACCATACTAAAAAAAAGAAAAAAAAAAGAAAGAAAGATTGATATAATTATATTAGGATTTTGAAATTTATTGTATTTCTTTAAGGAGAATTATATGGTACACGCCAAAAAAGTATGTACCATATGCCTCCAATTTGTGATATTTATTATAACCTATTGTAGTGTTAGTTATAATTTGATTATGACTTTTAATTGTGATTCATTAGGACGTTTGTTATGATTTGTTTTAGTTATAATCGAAAAGGCGGTTAATTACATCATGTTTGGTTATAAA
Source organism: Camellia sinensis (assembly GCF_055761805.1). Lineage (NCBI taxonomy): Eukaryota > Viridiplantae > Streptophyta > Magnoliopsida > Ericales > Theaceae > Camellia > Camellia sinensis. The sequence continues at coordinate 62,246,597 of NC_138970.1, forward strand.
AATCTTTTTTGTAAGCTATGAGTGAAGATGATTTAGTGATGATATTTGTAAATACAATTTTGAAGGTATACACTATATCATTAGCCCTTCTACAAGGTACATGAGGTGATTATAAGAGCATCTTTACCTGAATTGTCAATTATAAGTTGACACTTTTGATAATAAAATTTGACATACAATTGTGTTCCACCTAAATATTCAAAAGTGAGTTGTCATTTTGATGTCTTAACAATGCTAAATTTGATATATAAAAATCAAATTGTCAAATGCTTTTGTTTTCATTAATTTAATGATAAGGACTAATAAAAGAGTTCAAGAAATATTAAAATAAAAAATATTACATTAAAAATAACAAAATAATAAATTTGACATTTCAGGAAGAATATTTTTTTAAATATATTAAATTTGTATATATCAATTTTACACTTGTGCCTTCAAAAAATGTTGACATATAAATTTGGACAAATTACACTAACAAGCCATATAATTTAAGACTTGTGTCACTTTGATCACTGACCTTTAAATTGTAATACATTTGATCATAAATTTTGAATCTCGTTCTAAATAAGGATAATTGAAGGTATTGTTGCTCCATTTGAAGGGTAAAGTTATCATACAACTTATTTGGTGTTGGTTAACTTATATATTATTTGAAATATAATAGCATTTTTTTTAATTAATAATGTTGCAACTTTTTTTTGTTATAAAGTTTTGTTTGGTTTGGTTTTTAGAATCTATTTTCAGAAATTTTTTCTAAGAAATTAAAAATTAAATTGGTGAAAAAAATTAAAAAACACATCATTTTTATATAATTTTATCTTTTGGAAGGGTAAAAATAATTTTTTAAAATAATTTTTTTGATATTTATTTTCGTTAAATTAGTTTTTATTTTTTTCAAAAATTAAATATTGTGAAAATTTTGATATCATTATTAAACCAATGCATTATATTAAAAAATTTAAAACTAAAAACATTTTATATATTAAACATATTGATTATACATTAAAAACCTAATAATCATTCATTATATGATAACCATCAAAAAATATATGTAACAACAAATACAATCGTCTATTAAGTGATATTTATCTAAAAATATGAATAAAAACAATTACTCATTACATGATTATCATCCAAACACATATTAAAAATTAATTTACTAAAAAAATAAAAATCTAAAAGATTTATTATTTTTATATAATTTTATTTTTGGTGAGCAGAAATAATTTTTAAAAATGTAAAAATAATTTTTGACATTTATTTTTATCAAACTAATTTATATTTTATGAAATTGATGATGTTGCTCTTAAAATAGAGTAACAATATATTCAATTATTTTTATTTAAAACGAGATTTAAAATTTAAAATTAAATATATCATAATTGAAAAATTAAGATCAAATGATACAAATTTGAAGTTATAATGACGATTAATATAATTCGTTCAAATTATTAACGATGTGTTTGGTTGGGGATTTGAGAAGAGATTTGAAAAAGAAAAGAAAAAAATTAAATGAAATGTAAATAAAATATACATACATTTCACTTAATTTTATATATTTTTTCTTTTTGTCTTTCTAAATATCTTAACCAAATATAATTTTATATATTTTTTCTTTTTGTCTTTCTAAATATCTTAACCAAACACAACATAAAGGTAATGATGAGATTGCTCTAATTTACCGAATGGATTTTGATAAGATTTTTGAAAGTTAAAGATTGGACACTGCTTTTTATTGGCGTGAGATGCGAATGTGTGTGTAATCGAAAAGAAACGAAACCCAAGAGAGTGACGTCGAATGGGAATAATGGAGGATAGTTGGTTGGTGGGACCCAAAGAAGGAATCCAGTGTGGGCAGAATCTTGTCCTCTGTTTGGCAAACCCTCATAATAATACTAACACAGATAAGGATAAATTATAAATATATTTTTTAAGATTTATTTAAAATATAAATTATTTAGTGTAGTTTAAAATTTTACAAATATTTTCTTATTATAATTTTTTATCCAATAAAATTAACTAATAAAATAAAATTTATAACTGTTTTCTTATACAATAATAAAATTATTTAAATTATTAATAGAATAAATTTATGATATTATTAAAAATTATTAATTAATTTAATAATTTAATAATAAAATAGATATTCTATTATAAAATTTAAAACTTTAAAAAATAAGATATAATTTTCAGAATCATAAATCATATTTTAAACAAACTTATATATTTATAACGGTGGTGTTACATGTATCAATTAGTGTACTAATATTAGTTATGATATTATTATTGATCACACTCATTATATAAATTACAAATATCAAAAATATCTTAAATTATATCATATCATCAATTGATATACTAATTAGTGTATTAACTGATAATTATAACATTAGTCTATTTATAATTTAACTAATAATAAATAAAAGGGCCCAGTCTCCACACATTGGTGGGTCCCATTCATGCCCACTCATAAAGAAAGCAACCACCAGCAGCAGACCCCTCCCACCCTCCATCTCCAGTCCAGTCTCCTCCAGTCTGCACACCAAAAAACGAACGAACCCCCCCCCCCCCCCCCCCCTCTCTCTCTCCACAACAACTTATATTCATTCATTCTCTCTCTCTATCTGAAATTATCAAACTACAAATGAATCCAGATACTCTGTGTGTGTTCATTGATGACTTCTTATTGATCACTTGAAAGCTTCATTTCTGATTTGTTTTTGTGCTTTAATAATACAATCACTTTTCTATCTTTCTTTTCTTTTTTCTTTTTTCTTTTTTTCCCACCATTTTTATCTCTTCACACCACAAGGGATATGGAGGCTACTAGACTTCGCCTTCTCTCCATCACCTTCTCTCTTATTCTTCTCTTGGATGCCACCACTGCTCAGATGCCAGGTCTCTCTCTCTCTCTCTCTCTCTCTCTCTCTCTCTCTATATATATATATTTACTGTTTATTTAGTAAAACTGATGCATATTAAGTTTGTGATTTACTCCAATTTCAAGATATTTCATTGGGTGTTTTTTTAAATTGCAATTTAACTTTGTTCATGAAAAATCAAGATAACCCTGTTCTTGGTGGGTCTCTTGTATAATGATTATATCATAATATTATTTATCTCAATTGTAGCAATTGGTAGTTTCATTTAATTTTGATTCAACCATATGCTACTAATTACATGTTAGATGAGTGGCTCTTTTTTATGGTTTGTTAGTTATCTAATAAATAGAAGTTTCAACCCTGACTATGGTAATTTAACTAACTTTATTTATTTATTTTGCTTTCTATTACCTGAAATTAAAGTACTAAATTGTGTTTGTGGGTACATATATGGATTCATGTTTGCTTGACTCCCAAAAACTAGAAACACAATTCAAGTAGTGTCATTTACTGCTGGGACAAAGGCATCTAAACCTCCAAAGGAGTTTTTTGTTTGCTGGGTTGGCGGAGCAAAAATCAGTTTAACACAAATGACCTGGTCATAATAGCTGAGCAAATGTTAATACCTATTCCATACCCATCTATATGGTGTTCTTCAGTTAAAATGATGAAAAGAATGATTTGGCTTACCAATGAATAAGGTAGAGACCATGTATATATAATAGATTCATGTTACAATTTAGGAAACGATATAAATAAGGTACTAAATTAGTGATTGATATAATCACAGATTATATACATAATATGAAAAATAGAAAAATTCTATGTACTCTAATTCCTGTATTCAACACTCCCCCTCAAGTTGGTGTGAAGATATTCAACAACTACAGCTTGCCAATGGATGACTGGAGCAATGTCGGTCCTACAGACTTTGTGAACATATCTATTAACTACTGAGAGGAAGAGATAAAGGATAGACTTGCAATGCTAGTCCGAACCTTTTCTCGAATGAAATGAATATCAACCTCTATATGCTTAGTACGCTCATGAAGGACAAAATCAGAGGACAACATAATAGCAGACTTGTTGTCACAAAACAAGGAGGCGTGACCAGTCTTTTCAAAACCCAACTCTGCTAGGATAGAACGAAGTCATAGAATCTCGCATGTTTCCTCTACCATAGCTCAATACTCAGCTTCTGCAGAAGATCTAGAAACAACTACTTGCTTCTTACTCTTCCATGATATAAGATGATCACCATAGAAAGTACAGAAGTCAGAAGTAGAATGCCAATTAATTCTAGATCTTGCATAGTCAGCGTCAGTGAAACAAGAGAGCCCAGATTGAGGAGCGGCTGTAAAGAATAATCCCAAGTTAGGAGAGGTCTTCAAATATCTCAAAATGTAATGAACAACATCAAGATGTTCTGTACGAGGTTCATGCATGAATTGACTAACAATACTGACTGCAAATGTTAAGTCAGATCTAGTATTGAACAAATAAATTAGATGCCCAACAAGATGCTGATGCATACCTGGATCCTCTAGCAACTCTGATGTGAGCTTGACATTGAGATCTATAAGAGTAGAAGCAGGTTTACACCCTAACATACTAGTTTTCTGAAGTAGGTCAAGAGTGTACTTTCTCTGAGATAAGGAAATCTCATGCCGTGAGCGAGCCACCTCAATCTTAAGAAATACTTGAGACTTTCCAAATCCTTAATATCAAAAGTGTGTCCCAAATCCCTTTTTACTTGATCAATGCCTACAGAATCATCACCTATGAGAATAATATCATCCACATAAACCAACAAGACTATACTCTAACCGTCTGATTTACAACTAATGAAACAAGTATAGTCTGAGTGGCACTGAACAAATCCCATGGAGATGATGATAGAACTGAAACAACCAAACCAAGCTCATGGAGACTATTTCAAGCCATACAAAGACTTGCACAATCAACACACTTTCCCGAATACTTCCCCTCAGCCCGAAAACTAGGAGGAATTGCCATATAAATTGTCTCAAGAAGATCCCCATGAAGAAATGCATTATTGACATCAAGCTGATAAAGAAGCTAAAAATGAAATGCTGCAAGAGAGATGAGCGGAGGTAAGCTTGGCAACAGGTGTAAGAGTGGCTCCAAAATCCGCGCCGGGAACCTAGGTGAAGCCCTCGGCCACCAAACGGGCTTTGTAATGGTCAACGGAGCCATCAGCTAGATACTTAATAGTAAATACCCATTTGCAACCCACAAGGCTTTCGCTAGAATGTAAAGGAACTAGATCCCAAGTATGATTCTGTTCTAAAGCTGTCATCTTAGCTTGCATAGCCTCTACTCATTTTGGATTCAGAAGGACCTCTTACACAGAATGAGGAATGACCTTTGATTCAAGCTTGCCGAGAAAAAAGCGATAGGTAGAGGAGACCCTGTCATGTAGAAGATACTGAGAAATGGGATGATTAGTACTACTCAAATAACCCTAACAGTCTGGAGGATGTCGATCGCAAGGGGGGATTAAGACAAGGAGGTGGAGGGGATGTATGTAAAGGAGAAGAAGTACCTGACCTAAAGAGCGGAGAAGCGGCAAGGGGGAGCTGAGAGTGAGGGTGACGCGAGTATACCTGCAATTGGGGAGGAAGAAGGAGGCGAAGGTGGAGAATGACGAGGGGGGATAACTTTCATCCGTAACCTCGTCCAAAATAGGACTAGGGCAAACACTAGAAGTAATGGGAGTGGAAGCCTGCAAAGGAGGGTTAGTACCAAAAAATGGGAGACCCTTGCAAAAAGTAACATCCAAATTGTGGTGGAAGTGATTAGACACCTGATCAAAACACTTATACCCTTTTGACATGGAAGAATATCCCAAAAAGATGCAACGAATAGACGTGTCATCTAACTTTGTATGAGAGGGACTCTAATCCTAAACAAAGCAGGTACACCCAAAGACATGGGATAGGATAGGAAATAAAGTAATGTGGGGCATAAGAACATGAAACGGGGTAAGACCTTGCAACACACAACTAGGGGTTTATTAATAAGATAAACAACGGTGAGGATAGCCATATGCTAATAGGACATAGGGACACTCATACCATGAAAGAGGCACCTTACAACAGGCAAAAATGACGGTTTTTACATTCAACAATACCATTTTGCTCAGGAGTCCGTGGACATATAAATTATTGAAGAATACTAGTATGATTAAGATGAGAATGAAAAACAGTGGAAATATATTCTCCACTATTATCAAAACAGATATTTCTAACAATTGTACAAAACTAAGTCTTAACCATTTGCAAAAACTAAGCAAAAATGGAAAACACGTCAGACTTACGATGGAGCAAATATACCCAAGTGCATCTAGTGTGGTCACCAATAAAGGTGACATAATATCTATGGCCAGAAAAAGCAGAAACAAGAGACGGATCCCAAACATTGGAATGTATAAGGTCCAAAGCACTAGAAGTTGAAAAGCCTAGCTCATACTTCTCCTTAAAACCTAGGTATTAAGGAGAGGGAAATTAGAACCTTATAGCCAGCACAGATGGGGCAACTCCAGGCGATGTGGGACACATTCCAACACACTCTCTTAGACCACAGCATACAGTAGCTGAACAAACGACACACCAATCACAGGCCCAACCAAGCTCTGATACCAAGTTGAAAAGGCCAGCCCACACTTCTCCTTAAAACCCAGGTATTAAGGAGAGAGAAATTAGAACCTTATAACTAGCACAGATGGGGCAACTGCAGGCGATATGAGACACATTCCAACACTAGAGGCATGAGTCATATGAGGTATGTACCTGGTATGAGTATGTTTAGATAATTCGCAAACCACACGATGAAACTTAGAATCTTTGCAAGTTTCATTTAATAAAGGAAAAAAAGTTAACATAAGTATTGAAAATTGACATGACCCATACGTGCATGCCACAATTCTAAAGTTTGAACATTAAAAACACAAGATATAGAAGCAGGCAAAACAGACACCTAAAAACTCGCTAAAGTAGAAGGAGGTTGGTCCGGTGGATCCCCAAAGTAGTAAAGTCCATCGCGCTCATATCCCTTGCCAAAAATCCTCTTTGAACTTAGGTTCTGTAACAGACACAAAGAAAGTAAGAAAATAACAGTACAATTGAAGGACTTGGCAAGCTGACTAATGGATAGTAGATTATATGCAAAATTAGGAATATACAAATCAGATGATAGAATAATATCAGGAGATAAAGAGACTTGACCCTTATAACGAATTGAGGATAAAGACCCATCAGCAAGACAAACAGATTGGTCTATAGTAGTAGGAACTGGAGATAAAAGAAAGGAAAACTCACCCATCATATAATCATAAGCCCCAAAATCCAAAACCCATCAGGGATTAGTAGACCGAACATGAAAAGCAGTAGAAGTATTTGTTGCGAGAGTAGTAGTAGTGGAGGATGATGGGCTAAAAGAATTAGTGGTCAAAGTCCCTAGCTGAGTCTTAAGCTGGCCAATCTGAGTCTGTAACTGCTGTAAAAGAGGAATACTTGGAGACCCAGAAGCATGAGAGGCCTCCACGAAAGCAGGAGTGCGAGGTGTGCGAGAACCACGAGGGCGAGAAGATCGTTGCCTTAACTCAAGATGAAATTTGAAATAGGCTGCCTTGACATGACTAGGAGCCCCACAATGATGACAGGTAACTAAACCAGTAGAACCCCGAGAACCAGAGTTTGCTGCAAGAGCCATCTGATCAGATAAGATAGGAGTCACTGGAGTAGTGGTGGGCTGAACCAAACGCCAATGACGCTCATCACTATCAATGGTGGTGAAGGCCTCATAGAGGGATGGCATGGACGATGTGTTTAAAATCTGATTTCAAAGAGATTCAAATTCAAAGTTTAAACCCATTAGAAACTAGTAAGTGTGCTGGCGGGCAAGGCAGTTGGACACAATAGTGGTGGCGTCTACTAGTAACTCAATTAAAGGCTCATATTGAGCCAATTCCTCCCAACGGGCCTGAAAGTATCTAAAGAATTTTGACACAGAGAGACCCAAAGCAAACTGGGAGGCATGAGCAACGTCCTGATAGAGCTTAAAGATGCGAGCATCATTATGAGCATGGACATACATCTGAGACAAGGCAGGCCAAAGACTCGAAACCGTATCACAATAAAGAAACATGTGGTAAATATGGTCCTCTATAAAGTTGAACATCCATCCTAGAATAGTGTAATTATCTATATCCCACTGGGCACAAGTAGGATCTGTCGCTGCAGGCTAAATAGAAGATGAGAGCCAATGAGATTATGAGCCTTTCCCTTTTCCCCTAAATAGAGTTTAAGGGAGTGGCCCCAAGCAACAAATTTTTCTCATTCAAACACTACACTCGTAATGCAATGAACAAGAGTGTGATGAGAAAGAGAAAAATCAGAACTCACTGGGACAGGTTTGGTGGGCATATCAGAAGCAACAACAAGGGATGTGTTAGTCATGGTGGATTAATAAGGGCTGAAAAATACAAAATCACAGCAACACAATGCAGAAAAATACAAGAAGCCGAAAAAAACTCAACTGCTAATCCAAATAAATGCTATCAAACAAATTTGGTAGTCCACTAAATAAAAAAAGGCCAAAAAAGTGCTTAATACAGCAACACCACATCCTAGAAAGGGAAAAACAAGGATTGAATTGCCTTAGAAGAGTTGCCGAAGCATCTATGGCTAGGAAACACTCTGGTCGGCAGCCAACAAGACCCTTGGCAACAGTAGGGCAGCTTACCGAGGGGTATAGAGGGTTGGGTAGATGGTTTCGAGGGGTCTAGGCTGGTTGGGTGGGGCTGTGGGGTGAAATAGAGGGCTGGAAGTGGACTGTCCCCACTCAAGGAGGAAGGAAGAAGATGAAACAGTGGTTTGGCAGTGGGGCCGGGGTGCCGACAGTGGCTGGGCAGTGGACTAGGGTTTATGTGCTTTGGCTCTGATACCAAAAAGTATGGAAAGAATGATTTGGCTTACTAGTGAACGAGGTAGAGGTTATGTATACATAATTCATGATACAATTTAAGAAACGATATAAACAAGGCACTAAATCAGATCAGTGATTGACACAATCATAGATTATATACATAATACTAAAAATAAAAAGATTTTATATACTCTAATTCCTATATTCAACATAGGTATGGTTAGTTGGCTACTACAAACAGTGGAATTTTCACAAATGTGGTTCATGGGAAAATAACAAGCCAATGATATGGTTGATAGATAAGAGTTAAACTATGACTCAAATTTTTTGGTAATGATATCGAGAGTAACATTTGTTTAACCTTAAATCAGGCCACATTCATTAAACTCCTTTGCTGCCTGAATCCCTTTACCTAGTTATATTTGGAAAAGAAATTTAATGATAACATTTAGTTCCAACACATCAAAGCTTTGAGTCTATTGTTGTCCAATTATTAGAGAATTAGTTGAAAGAGGTTTTCTCAGGGTGTTTCTTTCCCAAACAACATCACACAATTTTACGACATGCTTATAAAATCATGTTCAGAGTTCTGTCTAATGTGTTTGTTAAGCAACCTCCATAGCTGTCTTCTGATTGCCTCCTTTTTGTATATTTGCTAATATTCAGTTATGTATATTACAGCTTAGATTTAGGCCTAATTTACGTTCATACCTTTTATATACTTTATGTAACATGTTTATATACCTACATTGATATGAATACAAATCTATTCCATTCTCAAAACTCTTACATAGTATCAGAGGGTCTCACGACTAATATATATCTATATATATTTTACTCTGCCTTTCCTTGCTTTACTAAAATCAGAAGCCTTACCTTCCCTGCCATGAAGCCGACCCCATTTGATGAGACTTAAGGCTAGGTTTGGTTTGGTTTGATTTAGGTTTACCTTCCGTGCCATGAAGCTTCTCAAACCCTCTGCCTTCCTCTACGAGTCCTGTCAACACTCATTGAACCTTTGTCATTATAATTTTAACAAATTTTGATAAACTCATAAACCACCTTATCTAAGTAGTTTCAATCCACCTTATCCTTTAAAATTTGTTAAACTCAACTACCCACGTTTTGTGGGAAGGTTCCTCACATTTGTGAATTCTTACTGTATTATGAACTCAAAACTTTAAAAATTCAATTAGCTCGGGAACTTCCACATTTGATCCATATTTCTCTAACTGTTCCAAAATTATCACTTCTGATCCACATTTCTTTAATTGATCAAAAAGTATCACATTTTTTTTTTTTTAATCAAAAAAGGAACTCCTAGGCTTGCACTACTTGAGCAAGGCAGTTTCCAACATCTTTGTTCAGATTCCACAACTCTGAGCAAGTTGGTTTAATATGGAAACTGGTGATGCACATAAATATTTAATGAGATGTGCGCACAATTATGAAATATGAATTTCTATTTTCATCTCTTACACAACTACACTGAACTCATTGCTTGCCGTTGTCAAGAGAAGCCTCCATTGAACAGCAAAAGGTATATTGCTAAAATTGAATGGTTACAGTTGATTTTGAATATTTTTTTATATATTTTATTTGGGTTTGATTTTTATTTTTCTCTCATTTTGTTTTTACTGTGTTGAAAGCATGAGAAAAGGGTAGAGAGAGAATATTAATAATGGTGCCTGAGGCCTCGTTTGGGAAAATGCTATTTTAGTAACTTTTTGGCTTTTTGGCTAAAATATGAGGTAAAAAAAACTAGTATATTTGGGGTGATTTTTTGGCTTTTTACGAAAAGATGTGCAAAAAGTAGAGAGAAAAAGAAATTTTTGACTTTTTGGTATAGGTTATAAGCTTTTTGATTTTTTTAGTAACTTTTTGGCTTTTAGGCTAAAACAGCTACTTGCCAAACGAGGCCTGAGTGTTTTCTATATATTATATATTAATATAAACACCATAAAGGAATTTTAGAAGTTAAGGTTTTGAAGCAGAGGATGCAATGTGTGATAGTAACTATGAAATAAAGTGGCAGTCTTAGTGGTGATGGCATAGAATAAGTTGCCCGAATTTACCATAGTCATGTTATTTTTGCACACTTTGTGTGTGTGTGTGTGTGTGTGTCTTTTTCCTCTTTGCCATGACTATTTCCTTAAAACCAAATGTGGAAAACAAGCATGATCTGCAGTTAATGTTAAGAAAAACTTCTAACTTCTGAGCGAGTTGAAGTTTCCATTTGAATTACAACTGAAAAATTTTATCCTGAAATGTCAATTTGCACTACTCTGATTGTTTATTGACCAACTTTTTGATTAGTTGTATGGAAGGCGATTGACAAAATCCAACTACGATGTGTGTAGTAGTACGTCCTTTGAAGTTATGGTTTAATTCCAATTTTCAAATTATTTTGTTTGGAAATATTGCAAGGTCATCTTAAGTAACTCACTGTAACAGTAGATCCCTGTTGCTCTTAGAAATTCACATCAAACTATAAACTACTTGAGGAATAGGATCATAACTGTGGTGGTTCCAATATATAAGGGTATATATTTTATTATGGAAAATGATAACTTGAATTTTTGCGTTTGACAAGTGCATGATAAAAACTAGAAAGGTAGAAAACAGAACAGCAAAGCAAGATGAGCTTGAAGCTATTTTAATGTGTTACGAAATTTCAAGTAATGCAATTTTGGCTTAGGTTGTGTATATTAGGATAGGATGATTGCAAGTATTTACCCTTAAATATGTAGGTACAAAAAGGTTGCCCTAGGTTTTCTTAAAGGCACATGACCTCATAGAGCTAACTTCGGAAAACTTAGATTGAGAGTTGATAGATTTTTGAATTATATGCATTGCTGGTTTTTAAAGTTCCATGCCAGAGTCTTGAAATAAGAGATGACAATCTTTCTTTCTACTTATTCCCGTCATACTGACAAATTTTATCATGTGAAGCAGGTTTTGTAAGTTTGGACTGTGGCGGTACAGGAAATTTCACCGATGAACTTGGCCTCGAGTGGACTCCTGATGATCGTCTTATTGATGGGAAAATAACTAATATTTCTGTAGCAAATGAGACAAGGAAACAATATCAGACTCTAAGATACTTCCCTGCTGATGACAGGAAGTACTGTTACACACTTGAAGTCATAAGTAGAACTAGGTACCTTGTAAGAGCGACCTTCTTGTATGGTAACTTTGACAACAATAATGTTTATCCAAAGTTTGACATCTCCCTCGGGGCAACTCATTGGGCTACCATTGTTATTTCGGATGCTAATACAATAGAGCTCCAAGAGTTAATATTTCTGGCTTTAGATCCGACCATAAGTGTGTGTTTATCCAATGCTACAACAGGGCAGCCTTTTATCTCTACCCTTGAACTCCGACAATTCAATGGTTCAATCTACCTTACACAGTATGAAAGTCAGTTCTATCTCAGCATATCTGCAAGAATAAATTTTGGGGCAGATAGTGAAGCTCCTGTCAGGTATGCCTTTGGCTATCTAATTAGAATTGTTTGGTCTTTCAGAGTCCGCATTATCTAGATGCTAATTGCAATGGGCAAACAAAACTTATAAAACAAAAACAATTCAAATTATTTTAAATATTCTCAGACAGGGGCAGTTCAGTTGGTAATCTGTTATTTTGTTTGGATGCCCTTGGATTAACCATATAAAATTATGTATATATCATATCCTCTTTTTTCACCCCTCAATTCAGGTATCCTGATGATCCATTTGATAGAATATGGGAATCTGACTCTCTTAGGAAAGCAAATTACCTTGTTGATGTTGCTGCGGGAACTGAGAAAGTATCCACCAATATGCCAATTGATGTAAGCTCTGGTGAAAGACCACCGCAGAAAGTGATGCAGACAGCCGTAGTTGGTAGAAATGGATCATTAACTTACCGCCTAAATCTGGATGGTTTTCCGGGTTTTGGTTGGGCATTCACCTATTTTGCAGAAATTGAAGATGTGGGTAACAAGAGCAGAAAATTTAGACTGGTTCTCCCAGGCATGCCTGATCTCAGCAAACCTATTGTTAATATTGAAGAAAACGCTCAAGGAAAATATCGTCTGTATGACCCCGGATACTACAACATTTCTCTCCCTTTTGTCTTGTCTTTTAGATTTGGAAGAACGTCTGATTCTTCCTTGGGCCCACTCCTGAATGCAATGGAGATAAATAAGTATCTTAAGAAAAATGATGGTTCTGTTGATGGTAAGCATTGTTATGCTTCTTCGGTGCAGGCATGGCTTTATAAATATTTTTCCTGATTCAAAATTCACTGTTTTTCTGTTGTTTTCTTTAATTTGAAGGATAGTTACTTCCAATATTGGTATACATCATAATTATTTCTTCTCTTTTTTCTAAACTTTGTACATTACACAGGAGCACACTCTTTGCTTCTTAAGTAGTTTTTTCTATTGATTTAAAATTTTTTAAGCCTTACCATCTGACTCTAAGTTTTGTGAGTTACAGGATCAGTAATTGCTAGTGTGGTCTCACTCTACTCATCAACAGATTGGGCACTAGAAGGTGGTGACCCATGCCTTCCAGTTCCATGGTCCTGGGTCCAGTGTAACTCAGATCCTCAACCTAGGATAACTAAAATGTAAAGGTTTTGCCCCCTCTTGATTCTCCTTAAATCTTGCAATGTCAACATAGTTTGTGCCTTTTTTGTGGTTTTGTATTCAATCTCACAATCATGAATATAGATATATGATCAAGTGGGAAAAAAAAAAGTTCTAACAGTTTCATCAAATCTATTGTCTCCCTGGTACTTGCCAGTGAATTGTCTGGGAAGAATTTGACGGGCAATATCCCTACAAACTTGACAATGTTGAGTGGCTTAGTTGAGCTGTAAGTTTCACATTTCATTCTCATTTTTCTGGTTGGCAACAAAAATTCCCTTGTTTAGTACCAAGTCAATTGGAGTCCCCTACATTATGTATTTATCTGCTGATTGCAGGTGGCTTGATGGGAATTCACTGACTGGTCCAATACCTGATTTTTCTGGATGCGTGGACTTGACGATTATGTAAACCCAATTTTTTTGTTCTCTCTTCATGAAAATTAAAAATTATCTGACTTTTATTTTTGTTTATGTAGTCATCTGGAGAACAATCAATTGACTGGTGAGCTGCCTTCCTATATGGCAGAGCTACCAAATCTGAGGGAACTGTAAGTTTTGAGAACTTCTAACTTAAATTAGTACAAATGCATAATAGTTTGAGAGACTCTACCAAAACCTCTCAGTAGAGGAACTCATAGTATTTGTTTATCTGAAATGATTACTTGTTTCTGTAAGTGAAAATGGAGTGACACTCCTACCCACTGCCCTGGGCCAAAAAAACAAAAACAGAAAACAAAAAACAATGGCACACAAAAGAAGATTCTTAAGCCCAGTTAACACCATGTGCTGCTGGACATCAACCTGACAGTTGTCGTTGATGCAAATAAATGATTTCTTCTGATTTTGGGTTTTCTTTTTCGTATTTTGTATTAGTTCTGTATCTCACATCTATTCCACTACTGCTGAATGAAAGGTTTTGGTTGCTTGATAAATCTGATGGTTGCAGGTACGTGCAGAACAATAAGTTATCTGGAACAGTGCCAACAGGTCTTCTCAATAATAATCTTGTTTTCAAGTGGGTGTCATTTCTTTACTTGTAGAATTGAATCATGAGAATGTTATGTGTTGATTATTTTATGGAAATTATTTAGATGTTTGCCTTTTGATTTATGTTGTCTTGTATGTGTAACATGTGTTGCAACCTCATTTGTTTCTAAGATTATTCTATTTTCATGAGTTACAATGCATCATAGTTTGGTTTGGGTATAAGGACAGACAGAAAGATGCATCTGGTACAAAGATAAGATGTCCGACACATAGATCTTGAAAATTTTGAAGTTCATAGACAACCAAAACGGCATTTTGCATACATTTGGAGTGATTGACTATGCAAATACATTGTACTTTTTAAGTAACTAATTTTGTTTATTGTAGTTGTTCTTGTAACTTGTATGATGAATAACCTCACGTTAAAAGTCATCCTAGCTAACTTAGTATTCGTTCAGATTAGTTGGGCTCACAAGTTCATTGCAAGCACAAAAGTTGGAGATATATAGATGTTCATAAAGACAGCTTGTTTGCATGTATTATGCTCTAGATGGAGGCTGTACATTTTTTCTTTTTGATATCAAGATTTTTTGTTTGTTTGCTTTTATATTGCTTTGTCTGATTCTTTGACATAATATCATTTAACACTGATGCGATCAACCTGTCCAACATCACCCATCTTTCCATTTGATGTGCATCTCTACTTTTGATATCAAATATTGATGAAATGTTTTAACTTAATTTTTAATAATCAAGAAAGTTGAATGTTGTTGACCCACAAATTGAAATCGCAATATCTGCTACTTGTGCAGAATTGAGATCACAACAAATTGACCAACAAACTGACTTCAGATTACAATATCTGCTACTTGTGCAAACTTGGCTCATCCAATATGTTTTTACACAAATTCTTGCACTTCCACTTGTACTTCAAAATAGTAAGCTGTATTTTTATTATTATTATTATTTTTTCTTTTGATTCTCCTCAGCTACACTGGGAATATTAATCTTCATAAAGGGGGCAACAGAGGGAACCACAATAAAATTATTATTGGATCATCAGTTGGGGCTGGTGTCTTGCTTATTGCTATCATTGCCTCCTGCCTACTAATGCACAAAGCAAGGAAGAATTATTCTAAGCAAGGTCAGAGTGTGGTACTATTTGATTATAGTTTGTTAATGTAATAGTAAACCTTAGTTGGCTTGACATGATATTTTGTCATTTTTTTAGGCCAGCTTGAACATCCTATGCCTGCTGAAAGACTTGTTTCATCCTTGGGTGATGCTGCCAAAGATGCTGCACATTGCTTCACATTTTCTGAAATTGAAGATGCCACGAATAAGTTTGAGAGAAAAGTTGGCTCAGGAGGCTTTGGAGTTGTATACTATGGAAAATTGATAGACGGTAAGGAGATCGCGGTCAAAGTTTTGACTAGTAATTCCTACCAAGGAAAGCGAGAATTTTCAAATGAGGTAACTTTCCTCATTATTATTCAACCCCTTTCTATGTGTTACATGCTTTCCTTTTGTGGATACTTTATTCTCCCTGTTTACATGTGCTCGTAAGGTATTTATGTCACATATTTGTACAACAATTGACAAAATATATATTTTAGATGACACAGATAGCCAAAGTAAGTGATTGTTGGTCCAATACACATCTATATGTGGTTGATCACATTTAAATTTTGAACATTGAATGGTCCATTGGTGGTTGTATTGTATCCTACATGAAGAGTGTTTGAGACTAGATCAAACTGAAATGGATATATGTCTGAAGGAGGCATAACCCTCAATGGGTTGAATAGGAGTGTAAGTGCTTCAGTTTGACCGGGGTTGAGGGAAAGTTTAGCACCAAACTGAACCGTTCATTTTTGTTGATTGAGGAACTGAAACAGATTGCATGTTACAGTTCAGTTTTTTTCGGTTTTGTCAGTTTGGTGTGTAGAGGAGGGATTCAAATGAGGTTCTAAAGGGTTCCCACATTGGCAATAAATGAAGAAAAAGGTGGAAATTGTTCTATAAATGCCTCACTCCTTAATTTTTATTTTAGAAAGTGCATTGCTAGGCACTTATCTTCTGGTGTTCAAAGAATTAAGTATAAAAGTATTTAAATATAATATTTCAGTCGGTTTGGTTTGTCTCTGTGTAAAAATTTTCAAAACCAAAATAGACCGTACATTACAAAAAACAGACTGAAAACCGAAATTTCGGTTGGTCTTGAGCAGTCAGTTCGGTTCTAACTGTCTTTCTTTTGAATTGATATCGATGGTTGTGTTTTATAACCATTCGTACATTTTAAATATGCATTCTGGTACATGTTGTAGCAGTTATTGCCAATGGTTTCTCCCATCTCTCTCCCTCTCTTATGTGATACCCAGTCTCATGACTGCATCCACCAAGGTTCTTTTGTCTTTTTAGGACCATGAGTGGCATCAGAGCAGGGATTTTGACACTGTTGTTTCCAGAAAACTACATTTCACAGATGCAAATTTTGTCTTCTAATTCGATCTACTAGATCTTAAATGAGGCTTTTGGTATCACCATTGCAGCAGCAGCAGCAAAAAAGCTAGTGGGAAGAGAAATGTGTTTGGCTTAAAAGTCAGGCTGATCTAACCCATCATAGAAATATGTTGATTGACAGCCCGATGCAAAGACTTATAGAGACTTCCCTAAGGCCTCGTTTGGGAACAAGCTATTTTAGTAACATTTTGAATTTTTGGTTAAAATATGAACCAAACCGAACCGAACCAAACCAAACCAAACCAAGCCTTAAGTCCCATCAAATGGGGTCGGCTACATGAATCCTTCTTCTCCACGTGGCCCTATCAAAGGCCATTTCATTAGTCAAATTAAGTAGATTCATATCTCTATTTATAACGCTAGTCAACGTTAATCAAGGTCTACCCCGTCCCCTAACACTTCCATTTATCGTTACAGCATCGCATCTCTTCACTACTGCCTCTGTTGGCCTCCGTTGAATATGACCAAACCATCTCAAACGATTCTCTCTCAACTTATCTTCTATCGGTGCTACTCCTACCCATTCCCGAATACACTCATTCCTAATCCTGTCTTGTCTAGTCTTACCACACATCCACCTTAGCATCCTCATCTCAGCCACACTCATCTTATCTACATGTTGTTTCTTGGTTGCCCAACACTCCGTCCCATACAACATAGCTGGTCTAATAGCCGTTCTATAGAACTTACCTTTTAGTCTAGTGGGTATTTGTTTATCACACAATACCCCAGACGCACATCTCCGCTTACACCATCCCGCCTCAATCCTATGGGCCACATCTACATCAATTTCTCCCGCTGTTGTGATAATCGACCCTAAATAACGAAAATGTTCACTCTTAGGCAGTTCTTGGTTCTCAATCTTCACTTCTCCTCTGCTTTCATTGGTACTGTTATTAAATTTACACTCCATGTACTCTGTCTTAGTTCTGCTTATCCGAAATCCTTTAGATTCAAGAGCTTTTCTCTAAATCTCCAACTTTGTGTTAACTCCTTCTCTAGTCTCATCCACTAACACAATATCGTCTGCAAAAAGCATACACCATGGCACGTCATCCTGAATATTTATCGTCAACTCGTCCATAACTAAAACAAAAAGATAAGGAGTTAAGGTAAATCCTTGGTGTAACCCTACAGTGATAGGAAATTCATTTGTTTCTCCAGCTGGCGATCTAATAGTGGTCACCACCACCCCTTCATACATGTCCCTAATCACGTCAATGTAGCCTTTTGTAACCCCTTTCTTCTCTAACGCCCACCATATTATATCTCGGGATACTCTGTCATATGCTTTCTCAAGGTCGATAAACACCATATGAATGTCTCTTTTCTTTTCTTTATACTTTTCTATAACTCTCCTCAAAAGATAGATCGCTTCCATTGTTGACCTACCAGGCATAAACCCAAATTGATTCTCTGACACCTCTGTTATGTCTCGCAATCGGCGTTCCATCACCCTCTCCCACACTTTCATTATATGACACATTAGCTTAATTCCTCTATAGTTGTTACAATTCTGGACATTACCTTTATTCTTATAGATTGGCACTAATATACTCTTCCTCCACTCATCTGGCATGTTCCTAGTCAACAAAATTTTGCTAAACAACCTAGTCAACCAAGCATCTCCCTTTTTACCCAAACACTTCCAAGCTTCAATAGGGATATCATCAGGTCCTAAAGCCTTATTTGATTTCATCTTCTTAAGTGCAATCTCTACTTCAAAGTTCCTAATCCTGCGATAGAACCTATAGTCTTGGTTTATCGTATTACTGATTATTTCTTCCACTATTGTCGTACTTCCATATTCCTCATTTAACAATTTCTCAAAATAATTCTTCCATCTTTCCTTAATCTCATCATCCTTCACCAATACCTTAGAATCTTCACTCTTGATGCACTTTACTTGATTAAAATCTCTTGTTTTCCTCTCCCGTATCTTAGCAAGTTTGTATACCCTCTTCTCTCACTCCTTACTATCTAGTCTATTGTATAGGTCATCATAAACTTTCAACTTAGTCTCTCTCACTACTTTCTTGACCTCCTTATTAGCCAATCTATAGCTCTTAAGGTTTTTCTCAGTTCTATCCTTCTGCCACTTTTTAAAGCACTCTTTTTTTGCCTTAACTACCGCTTGGACCTCTTCCCTCCACCACCAAGTTTCCCTAGAGCTGGGTCCCGTTCCTTTCGACTCTCCAAGCACTTCCCTTGAGATTCTCCTCATACAATTGGCCATCGAATTCCACAGTGTTAGCAGCACCTTCTAAGTCCCAAGTACCTTCCTTATCCATTCGATTCTTAAATATTTCTAGTTTATCTCCTTTTAAGTCCCACCATCTTGTCCTACGACGCCCACCATCCTTCCTAACTTGGTATTGCCCTCTAAAATATAAATCTAGTACCAAAATCCTATGTTGAGAGACCAGACCCTCACCAGGAATCACCTTACAATCATTGCATTTTAGGCAGTCCACTTTTCTTACTAAGAAATAGTCTATTTGGTTCTTCACTAATCCACCTTAAAGGTTATCAAATGCTCCTCCTTCTTCTTATACATAGTATTGGCCACCACCAGGTTAGAAGCCAACGCAAAATCTAAGATTCTCTCTCCAGCCTCATTTCTGTCACCAAAACCGTATCCACCATGCACCCTTTCATAACCTACTTTATCTATGCCCACATGACCATTAAAATCTCCACCTATAACCAGGTTCTCTCCTACGGGTATCTCCTGTAAGATCTCATCCATTTGCTCCCAAAAATCCCTCTTAGTCTGATCATCTAACCCTACTTGAGGGGCGTAAGCGCTAATAATATTCACTATATTCCCTCCAATAACTAGTTTAATTAGCATAATCCTATCTCCTTTCCTAGTGACTGCCACCACACTTTCCACAAGACCCTTGGTAATTATGATTCCTACCCCATTCCTGCGTCTATCCTTACCACTATAATAAAGTTTAAAACCAGTATCCTCAATTTCCCTAGCTTTCTCTCCCGTCCACTTAGTTTCTTGTATGCAAGCTATACTAACTCTCCTCCTAATCATAACATCTGCCAATTCCATCGACCTACCAGTTAAGGTTCCTATGTTCCAAGTGGCTATCCTAAACCTATAGTCTTGGACTAGCTTCTTTACCCGCGCTTGTCCAGAAAAACGCGGAAACCTTTGCCCATTTTTCACCGCACTCAGGCTTCGATGCGGCGCCCCTTGCTCACTTTTCGAAACACCCGGAGGCAGGCGCAACGCGTCACTTGAGGGGAACGACCTAGCATTTAAACGATTCAAAGTAGGATTCATTTTCATAAGGGATCCGAGCGGTTTTTTTACGTGTTGGCTGTCGGCTACCTAACACACAACCCTCCTCCTTAACCCGGGCTTGGGACCGGCGGAGTTGTTAACAACCCGGCGGAGTTGTTAACAACCTGGCGGAGTTTTTTGGTTAAAATATGAGATAAAAAAAAATTAGTATGTTTGGAATGACTTTTTGATTTTTTACGAAAAGATGTGTAAAAAGTAGAGAGAAAAGAGAATCTTTGACTTTTTGGTATAGGTTGTTGGCTTTTTAGTCTTTTTAGTTACTTTTTGACTTTTAAGCTAAAACAGTGAGTTGCCAAAAAAGGCCTTAATTAGTATTTTTCGACATCACCAGTGGCTGCGGATTTTATTTTATTTCCTGGGACAATGTATTGTCATGTAAAACGGAGGACTGATTTGTTCATAACAAGTCATAGTAGTTTCATTGCTGCATTCTTGGAGTTCTTGTTGGCAACAGAGAAGATGATCAGAAAAAATCATCAGTTTGCATCAAGACAAACTGCTCTGTTTTACTAATTGATAGGTGGGCTTGGGCTCAACTGATTTGATCAATTTAAATCCATGTTTTGGATTAATACAATACGCCCAAATGTCATGGGCAGTCCTTGTTTGATGTAAGTCAATATAAGCACTAAACACTTGTATTATGACATTTTCACATAAAAAAGAGGTAAAAAGACATTGCTATCTGTCAGACCTGACAATTTCAAGAATCATAAAAACCATAAATTGTGAATCAAATTGTGTATTGAATTGTGAATACTATGATTCACCGCTAATTCTTTCCCCAAATAGATTCACCTATAGATGTGCATTGATCTGTACATCATGAATTGAATTGTGAATTGTAAGATTCTGACAACTATAGTGTCATAAATGAAAAAAAAAAGAACAACACCGAACGAGAAGAGAGAATGCAAACAGGGATCAATTGTAAATGGAGAGAATTGAACCCAAGATTTTCCCCAACCTGAGCTTTGATACTATGTCAAGTCACGAGTTGTCCCAAACGCTTAAGATGCTAGGAAATGGGCTATCCAAGAGAGGGACGGAAGATAAGACTAGGTTAGCATAGAATTATAGGAGAAACAGAGAAGGGATTAAGGAGAAGGGGACAGAGAGGGGAAGGGAAAGAGAGAGAGAGAGAGAAGGAAAAGCTATAAGAATCAAATCTAAAATTTATTATTCTCTAGGAGGGAAAACAAAGATCAGGAAATTTCGTTTGAAAACCAGCACACATGCACTGAAGAATCTTCTGGGGTTTATGATATTCTAAGAATAAGGACTCTTTATCTCTTTAGAGAACTAAAATTCACAAAATGAGGACTCTTTAGCTCTTTAGAAACCAAAAATTCTCAAAATAAGGGCTCTTTAGCTCTTTGGAAACCAATTAACATTTGGCAATAACTTAAATAAAATACTCATTGAAGAGTTGGCATGCAAACAATCAACAATTTAAAGTCATCTTAAAAGAATGAACTTGGAACTGGTCTTTAGAATGTATATAGTTAACCCTAGTTAGGTTAGAGTTCTATAATGCAGAGTGACTTGGCTACATATATTTTCCAGTCAGATCCAAGTAAATAAATCATGCCCATTAAATTCAGAGCACTCATTCTCATTGCCTCAACTCACATTCCTTTTGGCCTTCCTCTTGTCCTTTCAGCCTCCGAAGTTTTTGGCATATGTTGATTTAGTTTCAAAACTAGATGAGGAAACATTTTTCTTAACATTGTTTCATGATGCTTGCTCCTTTTTTCTTAGTAATGAAGTTTATTTTTCTATGTCACGTGGAATTTTCTTTAGGTCACAAAAGAAAAAGAAAAGGTTATTGTGAACTTACCCATGCTTTCATTTGACATAGGTAACTCTTCTTTCAAGGATACATCACAGGAACCTGGTACAGTTCCTTGGTTTTTGCCAAGAAGAAGGGAAAAATATCCTGGTTTATGAATTCATGCACAATGGAACTCTCAAGGAACATCTTTATGGTAAGCTACATTTTCCTTCTAAATACAAATAATTTTGATTTTTTCTTTGCTTACCCAAATAAAAATTTTCTTAGGACCTCGAACATATGAGCGAAGCATCAGTTGGATCAAGCGCCTTGAGATTGCTGAAGATGCAGCAAAAGGTTTGTTAGCCAAGGGATAAAGTTATTTTTTTTCTTTTTAGCTAAAGAGAATCCAGTTCCTACTTCAAAGAAACTAATTGAATTCTTGTGTTCTCTTTCTTGTTTTAGGAATTGAATACCTTCATACAGGCTGTGTTCCAGCAGTTATTCACCGGGATTTGAAAACCAGCAATATCCTTCTCGACAAAAACATGCATGCAAAGGTTTCAGATTTTGGTCTCTCAAAACTTGCAGTGGATGGAACTTCCCATGTGTCGAGCATAGTACGTGGCACTGTTGGGTATCTGGATCCCGAGTAAGGATTTTTCATAAATCTTCAAGTTCTATTTTTTTTTTCTTTTCCTTGAAATTAAGTTAAATACCATGTTTGGCATACTTTCAAATATATTGGTGGCAGTACAATTCTTGTTGGGGCTAGCAAGATTCCACTCACTGTAACCCATGGATCTTACAGATATTGGGTTTTAAGCCAAACCACTCACAGCCCCCACATGGAAGTCTACCCACAAGAGTTACTGTACCAAATGCCTTCATATAAATGTAAATAAAGAACTGAAATAAGTCATGTCAAGAAGAAAGGGTAAGTGAAATTTATGTGTTGTCAATAGAAAGGTAACAGGAGTCGGATATATATTAAAGATAAGAGAATGAAATTGGTCATCTGATTGTATGAGAATATCATTGCAGATATAAGGATGAGCTAAGAAGCACATATGCTTCTATGGTGGAGTTGTGTCATGTCGAACACGACAATCTTCGGAGACTACTAAAAGTTTGTCTGACACTTTCTTGACACTTTCTCAACATGTCTTAATTAAAATTTTAAATAGAAATTAAAATGCAATTTGTACTTGAAGATATCTTTGAAAGCTATAAAATATATTGTTTTTTTAAAAAAATTTATGTTAAAGTGTTATATTTTTTTTTTCAAAACTATTCATATGTTTGACATAAAATAATTTTATAAAAATATAAATTTTTAACTTGTCCCGAGCATGTCTATTTAAAATTGTCATGTCAGTGTGTCCTTGTCGTATCGCATGTCCATGTCTGTGTTACGTAGAGGACAAGAGAATGAGCTCACTGTAAGCACAAGAGGAGCTCCCACTTCATATATGATTCCTTCTGTTCTCCTCCATCCATGCACATTTTCTAAATCTTGATGTTTAAATAGGCCAAAGATACAATTTTATAATCACCTGTACATACTATTACTGACCCAGTTCACTTGTATGTTGAATTCTGCAGTCTATTTTCCCCCCTACTAATCTTCTAGAGTTTCTAATTTGTGAAATGTGAATGAATTTTTGTTCACATCTAAAATTTGATTATTTGATGGCAATTGGCCTATAGAACTGTGTATAACAAATACATGCATTTCTGTATTCAATCAATTGCAACTACTTGGGCGTGTCTGGACATCACATTGAATTTGAGTGATCGGATCAACATTTCAAATTTGGAATCTACCATTTGAAATAGATCCAATTTTGGAAAAAATTAGTTTGGTAACTTCATGGTACTGTCAGAAATTGCATGATAAAAAAGATCAAGGTTTTGTAGCATGTACACGGCTTTCTCAGAGCCTCAGGCTTCATGTTTTCATCTCATTTCTGAAGGTTTGAAATTTTTTTTACACGTGATGTGCAGGTATTACATCTCTCAACAATTAACGGACAAGAGTGACGTTTATAGTTTTGGTGTGATCCTTCTCGAGCTGATATCTGGTCAAGAAGCGATATCTAACGAAAGCTTTGGTGTTAACTGCCGTAACATAGTCCAATGGGTAAGTTGGCCTAACTCCAAAAACACAGGACTATTGAAATTTTGAATGGGCCAATATATATCGTGAATACTCTAATTAGTCATACTTCTCGACTTCTATTTCGTGGCTCACATCTTTCGTCTTTTTAGACATCAAACTGATGGCTGCATACTTGATTCAGAATCTTTAGACTTAACATGCATAAAATACCTTAGAAAATGTCATGGTTAACTGAAATATCTTCTTTGTTTTTTATTTTTGAAATGAGAGCTGCTATTTACCCCTACCTTATTTCTTTGGACCCCCCACTTCTTTGAACCCCTGCTCACTTAATTGAGTCCCTCCCATTTTCTCTTTGAACCCCCACTTTAATCCCAACTATACCCCTCATCCAAATCCATTCTTTCCTGTGCTTCACCAGAAATTTGAAAGCTTTCTTCATTCGATACTCATCCACCATGAATTCTCTCTCCAATTCACTCACTGCCAATAAAGGATCTCAAGCATTCTCTTTCTATCATCTTCAACCACAACTCTGAAATAATCAGGGTATTTCGAAACCTTATCTCTGAAATCTTCAGGAATCCCAAACAACAACCTGCAATGATATAATTTGCTCAAAGCAATTCTCTTTTTCACAGACATCATTAGTAGTCTTCGAACAGTGTTGACTCTATGTTCGTCCATTGAATCCATGATTCTCTCTCTTGTTTGATCAGAGAGTCCATGAAGTCAGTGAACCCGAACCACATCTTGGAGTCATGGTGGTGGTAGGTTTGGAAGAGGAGGGGGTGGCGGAGCATGGGGTGGTGGCCGCGGGGGAACCCTAGCTCGCGGTGGAGCTTGTTGGCGTCGTCGAGGCAGAGGACGTTGTGGGGTTGCTATGGACGAGAAACTGGCACCTTTGTCAGGCAGCGGTGGAGACGTGCTCCAAGGCAATTTCTTAAGGCCTTTTCCAGAGTTTTCCAGCAAAGCTCTGGCAGACAATTAGGGTTAAGGTTTGGGACAATAGGGTTAGAAGGTTAGGAATAAGGGTGTTGTTGGAATTTTATATTTGAATAAAATTGGAATTAAAATAAAAAAAATGAAAGAGTGGGGGTCCAAAGAAATAAGGTAGGGGTAAATAGTAGCTCTCTTTTAAAATAGTATTTTTTGCACTATTTTTGGGCTTGCATATATAAAAGAAATTGAATTTGTTAAAATGATGCCGCTGATGATGTAGCTGTTTGGTTAAAACCTTGGGTATAAGGATCCATGAACAGTTTGGGGTTTTCCTTTTTATATATGGTATTGGCATGTTGGGTTACTCTATTTACACCTCAAATCACCTCATTATACCACTCTTCTAATTGCACCCCCTTAAAAAATATAAAGTTTTCATTTTATCTCCGTACACCCTCCATAATTCCAATTATACCCTCATCCCTAACTTCCTGTCTCTCTTTACACCCAAAACCTTTCAAACCCTCACTTCTACACCTGTGACTGCCACCCCCAGCCCTTTTCGACTCTGGCAATCAACACTTGTAGTCCTTCCCACAGCTGTAACCACCAGCACGTAGTCCTCCACCATCACGACCACCACCCAGTAGCCCCCAACCAGCAAACAGCACTCCCCCCCCCACCGCGGGAACTTCACCCGCATGATCCCTACCCATACAATGCTATTAGAAAGAGAGGTTTCAAATTTAGTGTTTTCAAATGGAGGAGAAGGGGTGCCTGGAGGTGGCAGCAGGGAGGTGAGAGGTGGTGGCAGTGAGCAGCAACAGTGGTGGTCCCGGTCGAGATGGTGAGAAGTGGGTGGGTGGAATGAGAATTAGAGTTTTTAGGGTATTTTTTTTTGGTTAATTTTAGGTAAGCATTAAATTATAATTAAAAAATTGAAAAATTAAGGATGTAATGAGGTGGATTTGTGGTGTGAATAGAATCATCCTAGCATGTTTGGTTGTGTCTTCATTTTCTTTGTTTTTGTTTTTGTTTTTGTTTTTGTTTTTGTTTTTTAATTTTCATTTCATTTTCTTGTTTTCAGAAACAAAAACAATAAGAAGTTTGAAAACAGTAATCATTTTCACTTTTGTTTAAAAGCAGTTTTTGAAATTTTTTCGAAAACAGCCTTTTTGATGTTTTCCTAAAAAGCTGGTAATTTTTAGAATTTGAATATACTATTTGGATGTGTTCACTTGACAAGTTTACTGTGATTTCTATTAAATAAAAACACAACCAAATAGGTAATAGCCTTCTAATTTTTGGAAGTTGGAACACAGGCAAAATTACATATTGAAAACGGGAACATTCAAGGAATCATTGACCTCTCGCTGGGTGAATATGACATCCAATCAATGTGGAAGATAGCCGAGAAAGCTCTGATGTGTGTCCAACCCCACGGAAGCATGAGGCCGTCAATGTCAGAAGTCATAAAAGAGATTCAAGATGCTATTTCGATCGAAAGAGGAGCAAAGGCAGCGAGAGAAGGTAACTCTAACTCGGATGAGATATCAAGGAATTCTATGCATTCTTCCTTGAATATGGATTTAGCTGCAAGCGAAAATTACTTGTCGATTGATGAGTCAATTACGCAGCCAACTGCTCGGTAGTTGCTTGTTCACGTATGAGCTCATAAATATTGCTTTTACTATTATTATATTTTTCCCTGTTAGGATTACTTGATTTTGACTGTGAATTATGTAAAAAGTGAAGAGCAGGGTCTCTGATGTTTTTTGGTTGAAAGTGTAACTTGCTGGGTTATGAGTATTTATCTATTCTTGATCTAAACTCTGTTGTTCTGGAAGAGAGACAGATCTATATCTTTCTGTGCGAGTCGACGATCTGTGTGTGTACATTGCTGTTAATAAATTATGTACCAGTAGTAGTTCCATTGGATTGGCTCCAAGTACATATATCCTGTTTGTTTATTTTGGTAGAAAATATTTTCTGTAAAAAATGTTTTTAATATATTTGATTGTAACTTTGGAACTAATGAGCTAGTGGTTGAATTAGTGATGTTGTTAGTGGGGGGTGTTGGAGGTGGTGGGTGGTGGTGGTGATGGGCTGGTGGTGTTGGTTGTGGTAGGGTAGTGATGGTATAGTGGCATTGGTCCATAAAATATTTCAATTTTAAAAATTATAAAATATTGTCTAATAAATTTATTTATGTTTTGTTAATTATGGAAAACATTTTGTGTTATTTGTCGTTTGTTTTTTTGTTTTTGCCATAAATATTTTTTTTGTGTGTGACTTTTTTTAATTGTTCAAATTGTTGCTTGTCTATCTCAATTGGTTCAATTTATTTTGTACTAGTAGAATTGTCATGGCTGATGCCATAATCATAGCCACGAATATTTGAGGAGTATTGACATTCAAAAATAAAAATTATGGATACAATTATGGCTTTGTTAGTGGTTTTCAAATTTTTTTATTAAAATATGATGTAAAAAAAAATTAGAGGAGAGAAATCAGTTACAAAGAAGGGGAAGCCTCAGAAGCAATCAAATGCAACAAAGATGGAGCATCCTCCATCCAAATGCAAGGAGAAACAATAATCAAAAGCTAGTCTACAATATGCCACAATGTGAAAATAATTTTTAAAATTTTTCATAAAAAAATGTACAAAAAATAAAGAGAATAAAAAAAGAATCTTTAACTTTTTTTATATAATTTTTTGAGAAAAGATTATGGTACACTCCTCTTAAAGGGTGTGTAACATATGGACTTTATAATTAAATAACTACATACTTCCTGAATTCAAAACTAAACGCTACATGAGGCACACCTTATAAAAAAAAAAATACTACATAAAACATACTTAAAGATTTCATGAGTCATAATTAAAATATTATCATAATTAAAGAAGAAAATTAATCATAACTAAAAAAAAAAAATAACATAACTAAAGGTGTATATGGTATACCTTGTTCAATGAGCGTGTGTACTAAAATTTCTCAACATTTTAACTATTTTTAGTGATATTTTTTACTATTTCTATCCATCTATACTATTATTAAGTGAAGGCAGACAATTAGTGTGTATACTACAATTTCTCAACTTTGTAATTGTTTTTAGTGATATTTTTTACTATTTCTATCTATCTATACTATTATTAAGTGAAGACTGAACAATGAGCGCGTATATTAAAATTTCTCAACCTTTTAACTATTTTTAGTGATTTTTTTTTTACTATATGCATCTATCTTCTATCTATCTATACTATTATTAAATGAAAGTTGACCTTGATGTCCAATGACACGTGACAGCTTTATGTAACCTAAAATAAAAATTTATTATTCAAAAATATGAGCAAGATTTTAAATTTTATTAAAAACATTCTTACAATTTTTATTATTTATTTTTATCTTATTTATCTGAATTGTGTGTCACCCGCTAGTTAACTTATTATCGGGGCCTATGTCAGTGCGTTTGAGGTTGCATAAAATACTATCAAATCCGTTAAAATCGTACCATTCTATACTGCTCTAACCGCTAACCACAGTTTAAACTTTAAAATTTATAATTCACCAACCGAATCACTCTATTATAATTAATACATATATATTTTTTAACTTCTAATGAAATATCAATATAAAAATAAGTGTGAGAGAGATTTAAGGGATGAAATTTATTATAAAATTAATGGTTATATACATAAAACATATATAAAATTACTTTGTGTTATATATTTAAAAAATATTATACAAATTAATATTATATATTATGTAAATATATGATAATTAATTAAAATATTTTTTAATCTGCCAATCCGTTAAACAGTGCTCAAATCACAATTTATTAATCCACTAACTCACCATTCAATTTAAAATTTTACTCTCAAACATCCGAACCGCACCACACCCTCAGCTGCATTTACCATACCAACCAGCATCAGTTATGTATGCACGTGTTTTATTATATATACACGTGTTCTAATCATATTTGATGAACGCTTCCAGTACCAGAACATAAATACAGAAAAGTGAAAAGATTAAAAAATAAAATAAAAATTATATTAATAATTCCTATATTTTAATCCTTATAATTTTAACTAATTTAATTTTAATTTTAAGTTTTAAATTTTATTTTAATTTGATTTAATTAATTATAATTATTTTTTGATAGAAATGAACACATAAATTATTAATATAAATTTATTCAAATTAGTGATAACTTTTTTTTAAAAAAAAAATCATAATTAGTATTATCAGTTGGACTAAAGAAATATAAAATTAAAAATAAATAAGTTAAAATTATAAAAACTAAAATAATATGAAGGATAAAATACAAAGATTAACGATGTAATTTATCTATAAAAAAGGACAAATTATGACGATAGTTCCTGTATTTTACTCCTTCTGTCATTTTAATTCTTGTATTTTAAATTGACTCAATTTTGACTATACATTTATGATTTTATCTCAATTTGGTCCAATTGATTATAATTTATAATAATTTTTTTTTTAATAAAAAATACGCACATAAGTGTCACGTGTCATACTTATAAAGGCAAATTTATAAATTTACACAACTTAGTTAGTTATTCCTAGTTAATTTAGTGATAATTTTTCTTAAAAAATACTAATAATATTATTAATTGAATCAAATTAAAATAAATTAAAAAATTAAGAGTCAAAATTAAGTTAATTAACAGGATCAAAATGGTACAAGTAAAGTATAATTTATTTTATTTTTAAAAAAAAAAAATTAGAGAGATAATACAAAGAGAGGAGGGCCAAGAACGGACGGTGATGATAAGGTAAAGACATCATCTGAGTCGTATCCTCTTTCCCCTCTTCTCCAGCGTCCGATTTCACTCCCTCCCTCTTCTCTCTCCTCCTCCATAGCCCATCGATCTCTCTCTCTCTCTCTCTCTCTCGCGCCCAAATTACAAAATCACGGTAAGCAAACATTCTTTCACTCTCTCTCATCCACGCTCTCTCTCTCTACACTTTTTCTCTTATGGCGGAGTTAGGGTTTGGTTTCGATCCAAAGATGTGGTTTTTGATTTGCTTCATTTCTTTGTTGTTTTTGGATAGTGTTTTGTGCTTTGTGGAGCTAGGGTTTCGGCGACGATGTCCGACGCTGCTCCGGCGAGCCCCGGCGGTGGGAGCCACGAGAGCGGCGAGCAGAGTCCTAGGTCGAACGTCCGCGAGCAGGACAGGTTCCTCCCGATCGCCAATATCAGTCGGATCATGAAGAAGGCGCTTCCGGCGAATGGGAAGATCGCCAAGGACGCCAAGGAGACCGTGCAAGAATGCGTCTCCGAGTTCATCAGTTTCGTCACTAGCGAGTATGATAGATATTTCAATTGTGTATATATATGTGATGCCTTTGCAATTTTACATCTAAATTTTTTTAGTAATTTGATGAATTGATGAATGAAGAAGATTGGTTGAATTTAATACTGCTAGCAAGCTAATATTATGAGCATTTTTGGGAAAAGAAGTGTTACAAAGCTTCAAAATGTTTCAAGTTGTGTGCTTTGTATAATGTATAAATTTTTTGTGATTGATTGTTTGGAAATTGAATGAAGGGCGAGTGATAAGTGCCAGAGAGAGAAGAGGAAGACGATAAATGGGGATGATCTTCTCTGGGCAATGGCCACTTTGGGGTTTGAAGATTATATTGATCCGCTGAAAGTGTACCTTAGTCGATACAGAGAGGTGGTTTTATTGATTTAAATATTTCTATGCAATTTATTTTTTCCCCTTATGTGGGTAGAAATTTGATTTGTGATACATATATTGTATTGTATTAACGATTTGTTGTTTTCGTTTTGTTTTGCCTCTGTATTGGGCTGAACGAAATGTTGCAGATAGAGGTATGCCATTTTCTTATTGGTTTGTAAATCGTACATTTACTGCTCATGTGTTTATATTTGTGTGTTTGTTTATCAGTGATTTCTTGTTTTTTCCATTTGGGCGTAGCTTCTGCCAAATTTGTAGTTTTTGAAATTCTGAATTTTGCTAGGGTGATACCAAGGGATCAGGAAAGGGTGGGGAAGGGTCTGCTAAAAAAGATGGGGTTCAACCTGGTCCAAATATGCAGGTATATATACTGTACATTAAGTTATAGGACGTTCAGTTGATCTTTTTGGGAATTTTGGCGTTATGTTGTTTCTTGGATTGAAAGTCATATCCTGTCTTACCATGCCAACCTCTTCCCTCATTGTACAGTTTGCACATCAAGGTTCATTTTCACAAAGCATGAATTACGGAAATTCCCAAGTAAACCCTCTCTCTCTCTCTCTCTCTCTCTCGTCCATGGTCAAATATTGTTGTTCACATGCATAGCATAATACGTTGTGAAATCTCTTTTGTTCATTTTTAAGATACATGAGAAGTTTGATCATATTGTGTATGTATGTAATATAAATATTGATAGTTGATCCATAGAACATATACCTCTAGTGCTACTTAAAAAAAAAAAATACCCACAATTACAAATGTATTTGTTAGCACTCAAATAGATAACCAAACCAAACCAAGCCTTAAGTCTCATCAAATGAGGTCGGTTACATGAATTTTTTTTCTCCACACGACTCTATCAAAGGCCATTTCGTTAGTCAAATCAAGCAGTTTTATATCTCTATTTACCACGCTAGCCAACGTTAATTTAGGCCTACTCGGTCCCCTAACACTACTATCTAACGTCACTGTATCGCATATTTTCACTACTGCCTCTGTTAGTCTCTGTTGAATGTGACCAAACCATCTCAGGCCTCGTTTGGGAACAAGCTAATTTAGTAACTTTTTGGCTATTTGGCTAAAAAGGTAGGTAAAAAAAACTTGTATGTTTGGGATGACTTTTTGGCTAATTACGAAAAGATGTGCAAAAAGTAGAGAGAAAAGAGAATCTTTGACTTTTTGGTATGGGTTGTTGGCTTTTTGGCTAATTTAGTAACTTTTTGACTAATTGGCTAAAATAGTCTCTTGCCAAACGAGGCCTCAGTCTCTCAACTTATCTTCTATTGGTGCTACTCCTACCCATTCTCGACACTCATTCCTAATTCTGTCTTGTCTAGTCCTGCCATACATTTACCTTAACATCCCCATCTCAGCAACACTCATCTTAT
This sequence comes from Camellia sinensis, assembly GCF_055761805.1. Taxonomy (NCBI): domain Eukaryota; kingdom Viridiplantae; phylum Streptophyta; class Magnoliopsida; order Ericales; family Theaceae; genus Camellia; species Camellia sinensis. Next base: position 62,278,856 of record NC_138970.1, read on the forward strand.
CAACATGTTTATTGGTTGCCCAACACTCCGTCCCATAGAACATCACTGGTCTAATAGTCGTCATATAGAATTTACCTTTTAGTCTAGTAGGTATTCGTTTGTTGCACAGTACCCTAAACGCACTTCTTCACTTAAGCCATCCTGCCTTAATCCTATGGGTCACATCCGTATTAATCTCTCCCGCCGTTGTGATAATTGACTGTGAATAATGAAAATGTTCACTCTTAGGCAGTTCTTAGTTTTCAATCTTTACTTTTCCTCTACTTTCATTGTTACTGTTATTAAATTTACACTCCATGTACTCTGTCTTAGTTCTACTTATCTGGAATCCTTTAGATTCAAGTGCTTGTCTTCAAATTTCTAACTTTGTGTTAATTCCTTCTCTAATCTCATCTACTAACACGATATTATCTGCAAAAAGTATACAACATGGCACGTCATCCTGAATATTTCTCGTTAACTCATTCATAACTAAAGCAAAAAAATAAGGACTTAAGGTAGATCCTTGGTGTATCCCTACAGTGATAGGAAATTCATTTGTCTCTCTAGCAGGCGATTTAACAGTGGTCACCACCCCTTCATACATGTCTCTAATCACATCAATGTATCCTTTTGTCACCCCTTCCTTCTTTAACATCCACCATATTATATTCCGAGGGACTCTGTCATATGCTTTTTCAAGATCGATAAACATTATATGAATGTCTCTTTCTTTTTTTTTCCCTATACTTTTCTATTACTCTCTTCAAAAGATAGATTGCTTTCATTGTTGACCTGCCAGACATAAACCCAAATTGATTCTCTGACACCTCTGTTATATCTCGTAATCAGCATTCCATCACCCTTTCCCACACTTTCATTATATGACACATTAGTTTGATTTCTCTATAGTTATTACAATTCTGGACGTCTCCTTTATTCTTATAAATTGCTACTAAAATACTTTTCCTTCACTCATTTGGCATATTCCCAGTCAACAAAATCTTGCTAAATAACCTAGTCAACCAAGTAACTTTCTTTTTACCTAAACACTTCCAAGCTTCAATAGGGATATCCTTTGACTTAAAGCCTTATTTGATTTCATCTTGTTAAGTGCAATCTCCACTTCAAAGTTCCTAATCCTGCGATAGAACCTATAGTCTTGGTTTGTCGTATTACTGGCTATTTCTTTCCCTATTGACGTACCTCCATGTTCCTCATTTAATAGTTCTTCCATCTCTCCTTAATCTCTTCATCCTTCACTAATTCCTTAAAATCCTTACTCTTAATTCACTTAACTTGATTAAAATCTCTTGTTTTCCTCTTCCGTATCTTAGCAAGTTTGTATATCTTATTTTCTCCCTCCTTACTATCTAGTCTAGTGTATAGGTCATTATAAGCTTTTAACTTAGCCTCTCTCACTACTTTTTTGACCTCCTTATTAGTCAATCTATAGTTCTTAAGCTTTCCTCAGTTCTATCCTTCTGCCACTTTCTAAAACACTCTTTTTTTATCTTAACTAATGTTTGAATCTCTTCCCTCCACCACCAAGTTTTCCTAAAGCTGCGTCCCGTCCCTTTCGACACTCCAAGCACTTCCCTTGAGATTCTCCTCATACAATTGGCCATCAAATTCTACATAGTGTTAGCATCATTTTCTAAGTCCCAAGTACTTTCCTTGTAAATTCTATTCTTAAATGTTTCTAATTTCTCCCCTTTTAGGTCCTACCATTTTGTCTTACGACGCCCATCATCCTTCCTAGCTTAGTATTGCACTTTAAAACATAAATCTAGTACCAAAATCCTATGTTGGGAGGTTAGATTCTCTCCAGGAATCACTTTACAATCATTGTATTTTAGGCGGTTCACTTTTCTTACTAAAACGTAATCTATTTAGTTCTTAACTGACCAACTCTTAAAGATTATCAAATGCTCCTCCCTCTCCTTATACATCGTATTGGCTACCACCAGGTCAGAAGCTAGCGCAAAATCTAAGATACTCTCTTCAGCCTTATTTCTATCACCAAAACCATAGCCACCATGCACTCTTTCATAGCTTAGTTTATCTATACTTGCATGGCCATTGAAATTTCCACCTATAATTAGGTTTTCTCCTACTGGTATCTCCTGTAAGATCTCATCCATTTGCTCCTAAAAATCCCTCTTAGTCTGATCATGTAATCCTACTTGAGGAGCGTATGCATTAATAACGTTCACTATATTCCATCCAATAACTAGTTTAACTAACATAATCCTATCCCCTCTCCTAATGACCGCCACTATATTTTCCGCAAGACCCCTGGCAACTATGATTCCTACCCCATTTTTGCTTCTATTTTCACCATTATAATACAGTTTAAAATCAGTATCTTTAATTTCCCTAGTTTTCTCATCCGTCCACTTAGTTTCTTGTACACATGCTATACTAACTCTAATCCTAATCATAACATCTATCAATTCCATCGTCTTATGAGTTAAAGTTTTCATATTCCAAGTGACTACCTTAAACCTGTAGTTTTGGACTAGCTTCTTTACCCGCGTTTGTCCAGAAAAACGCAGGAACCTTTACCCATTTTTCACCGCACCCAGGCGTTGATGCGGCATCCCTTGTTCACTTTTCGAAACACCCGGAGGCAGACGCAACGCGTCACTTGAGGGGAACGACCTAGCATTTAATCGATTCAAAGTAGAATTCATTGTCATGAGCACTCAAACAGATGAAAAATAATTTTATTTGCAATAAAGTATTGGCTGTCAATAGTGTAGTATTTAGTCTGTATTCTACTGGCAGTCAATCCATAGTGAATTAATACATTGTATGCAAATTTTATCAAGAATCTTGAATTGGGAAGTTGAAGATTCTTTAAGTCATTGGGAACATTGAATGCATGTATTCTATGATGATATTCTTGACACATTCTTGATAATGAATTTTTAATTACTTTAAGATTTGTTTGCTATATATACACGTACGATATATACATATATTGGTATATGAATATAAAGATTCTTACACACACACACACACATACATATATATGGATCTTTGCATGATGCCGGTGGTGATGATAAGAAAAATGGATGACAGATAGTAAAAATGTAAAATAATTAATTGTTAGAAATCAAATAGAAGCATTAGCCATCAACAATGACAAACTAGAAGCCTATAACAAATATGGCATCAGTAAACATGTAAGGTTAGAATAAGAGCATCATATATATATATATATAGATGTATGTCACGACCCCAAACCGCCCCTAATAGTTTGATACCATGATGGCCAGTAATCTAAGATTACCGAAGGCTTGAAGCTTGAGTAACCAGCTTAGGGTATGATGAGATATCACCCCTTATTTATAAATAAAGATTAGGGTTTACAAGGTAGACAATTACAAGATGATCCCTGAGTGCATAAAAAATGATTACAGACTCTTTCGGCTAATATAATATGCTAAGTGACTTTCGGTGATTATAATATGCCAACACTCCCCCTCAAGCTGGTGCGAAGATATCTCTCATGCCCAGCTTGCCTAATATGTCATGAAACGGTTTATTCCCAACTCCCTTGGTGAGAATGTCAGCAAGTTGGTCACCAGACTGAACAAAAGGAGTACAAATGGTACCACTAGTGAGTTTCTCCTTAATGAAGTGGCGATCAATCTCAACATGTTTTGTCCTGTCATGTTGAACTGGATTGTGAGCAATGTTGATGGCGGCCTTATTATCACAGTATAACCGCATGGAGTCCGTCTGAGCAATACCTAGATCACTCAACAATAATTTGATCCATAAAAGTTCACACACACCTTGTGCCATAGCTCTAAACTCAGCTTCTGCACTTGACCTGGCAACCACATTCTGTTTCTTACTCCTCCAAGTAACTAGGTTGCCGCCGACAAATGTACAATACCCTGAAGTTGATCTCCTATCAGTTACTGACCCAGCCCAGTCAGCATCTGTATAGGCTTCTACACGAAGATGATCATACTTTGAAAAATACAGACCCTTACCAGGAGCAGACTTCAAATACCTCAAGATTCTCATGACAGCCTCAAGGTGAATCTAATGAGGAGCATGCATAAACTAACTACACTGACAGCAACAGCAATAGCAATATCAGGACGGGAGTGAAGATAGGTAAATGAGCTTACCCACTAAACGTTGATAGCTCCCCCTATCCACAACTTCTCCTCCTTCATCATCCCCCAATTTCTGATTAGGTTCCAGTGGGGTGGCACATGCCTTGCAGCCAAGCATCCCAGTTTCCTTCAACAGGTCAAGCACATATTTTCTCTGTGAGATAAATATCCCATCCTTAGAGCGAGCAACTTCAATTCCCAGAAAATACTTCAAGCTTCCCAAGTCTTTGATTTCAAATTCGTTGGCTAAATATTTCTTCAACAGAGGTATTTTTCCACTATCATTGCCTGTAAGAACTATGTCATCTACATAAACAATAAGTGCTGTAGTCTTACCGCATGAGGAATGTTTCACAAATAATGTGTGATCTGCCTGACTTTGTTTGAAGCCATATTTAAACATAGCCTGAGTGAATCTCTCGAACCGAGCCCTTGGAGACTGTTTGAGACCATATAATGACTTCCGAAGTTTGCATACTTTCCCTTCTGTTTGATGATCCTCAAAACCCGGAGGAATGTCCATATATACTTCTTCTTCGAGGTCACCATGGAGAAAAGCATTCTTGACATTAAACTGATAAAGCGGCCAATCTAGATTAGCTGCTAGAGAGAGAAGTACTCTGACTGAATTCATTTTAGCCACGGGTGCGAAGGTCTCCTGATAATCAATGCCATATGTCTGAGTAAACCCTTTTGCCACAAGTCTTACCTTGTAACGCTCAATAGACCCATCTGCTTTGTGTTTCACAGTATATACCCATTTACAGCCCACTGGTCGTTTGCCCGTAGGTAACTCAGTCAATTCCCAAGTGCCATTCTTCCTAAGTGCTTTCATTTCCTCAATCATGGCTAGTTTCCACTCAGAGATAGCGAGAGCATCCTAAAAATGGTTAGGAATGCTAACAGAGGAAATATTGGACACAAACGCTCTATATGAGGATGACAAATGAGAGTATGATACAAACTGTGAGATAGGATGTTGAGTACAAGATCTCACACCCTTCCTTTTGGCAATAGGAACATCAAGATCAATGGACTCACGAGATTCAAAGTTACCTAGACTCTCATTAGAAGCAGGAGATGGCAGTGGAGTAGCAGAAACGGTCCCGTGTATCCAGTTAACTTGTTTTCTGTCGATGTCCCGAACATAAACATGGCCATCCTTATTCTTGGTGACAATGGGTTCTATAGTTCCAGTAGAAGAGGGAGTTCCAGTAGAAGAGGGGGGTGCAAGAACAACTGGTTCTATCATAGGAGGCACAGGACTCACTTCTACCATAGGAGGCACAGGACTCACTTCACACCAAGGCTCCCCCGGAAATGAGGACGGTGACACCGGAGAGGACAAGAAATAGGACTGGGACTCAAAGAAAGTGACATCCATGGACACAAACCACTTACGAGAAGAAGGGTGGTAACATTTATACCCCTTTTGAGTAGGAGAATAATCAAGGAAAACACACTTGAGGGAGCGAGGGTCCAACTTACCACGAGAGGGAGAGTGATTATGGACAAAACAGACACAACCAAATATTTTGGGAGGAATAGAAAACAAGGACTGAGAACCGAGGAGGACGTGAAGTAGAGCCTGTTTGTCCAAGACCTGGGTAGGGAGACGATTAATAAGATGGGCAGCGGTGAGAACGGCATCGCCCCAATAGGGTCGAGGCACGTTCATAAAAAAACACATGCACCGAGCTATGTCAAGAAGATGCCGATTCTTGCGTTCAGCCACCCCATTTTGTTGAGGGGTATTGGTACAAGAGGTCTGATGGATAATGCCATGAGTAGAGAAATATTGCCCTAACCTAGAATCTATGTATTCCCCGCCATTATCAGAACGAAATATTTTGATAGTGGCCCCAAACTGAGTACAAATCATCTTATGAAAAGTGCGAAACACAGAGAAAACTTCACTCTTATCTTTCATGAGATACACCCAAGTAGCACGAGAAAAATCATCAATAAATGTAACAAACCAGCGATGACCTTTCACAGACAGAACACGAGAGGGACCCCAAACATCAGAATGTATTAATGAAAAAGGAACTAAGCTTTTATTCAAACTGGGAGCAAAAGAAGCTCTATGTTGTTTTCCAAGTTGACAAGACTCACAAAGAAAGTCAGACACATGATGATTTGCGAAACTAGAAGGAAATAAATGCTTAAGTAAATGAAATGAGGGATGCCCAAGACGGCGATGCCACAACCATACATCAGCGGGGGTAGTAGAAGACGTGGTGGAAGAATAAGCAAGTTTGTCCGGTTGATCTAGGAAGTAGAGATCATTTTCTGCACTACCACTGCCAATCGTCCTCCCCGTGACAAGGTCCTGAAAAAGACAATGATCAGGAAAAAACGTCACACAACAATTCAAATCCTGGGTAAGACGACTTAAGGATAACAGATTAACAGAAAACTTGAGAACATGGAGAACAGAAGATAGATGCATGGTAGGAGTGACTTGGACTAAACCTTTTCCAGAAATGGAAGAAACAGTTCCATCGGCAATCCTAACTTTGTCCTGACCTGAAGAGGGCTTATAGGCAGAAAAAAGATCAGAGGAGCCAGACATATGATCTGAGGCACCAGAATCAATAATCCAAGGCAAAGATGTATGACACAGGAAAGTACAAGGAGAAGATGCTAAGTTACCTGAGCGGGCAAAGGACGAGGAAGCGGTACTGAGAGTAGTAGAAGATCGGCGGTCCAACAATTGGCGCAAAGCATCCTCCAGCTCAGTATCAGAAGCCTGGGTAACAGAAGTGGAATTAGAATCAAGGGTATCAACGGCACTAGACTGATGAGCCCGGGAATAGGAACCACGTCCTCGAGAGTGGCCTGACCGACCTCCTCGAGAACCAGACCGATCACCTCGACTCCCAGATGGAGTCCCATGAAGCTTCCAACATGTCTCACGAGTATGCCGCGGCTTCTTGCAATAATCACAGAATACAGACTCCTTAGCAGCAGACGGAGGAGGCAGGCTGAGGCCATCTCGAGGAGTAGACAGTAATGCGGAACGGTCAGTAGAGACAGGGGACATCATAGCAGACCGACGACTCTCCTCATTTTGTACATAGGCAAATGCCTCCTGCAGTGAAGGAAGAGTGTCCATACTCAGAACTCGACCCCTAACTGGATCATACTCCATATTTAGGCCGGCCAAAAATTTAAAGACCCGTTCCCGTGCGATGAACTTCTTGTACCCGACAGAATCAGTAGGGCAAACGGGCTTATAGTCTTCCAGGTGGTCAAGGCGTTTCCAGCCGTTGGTGAGGAAATTGAAGTACTGAAGAATAGTCTGCTCCCCCTGAAGTGTGCTCTCAATAGAGCGACGCAACTCAAATGCCTGTGAAAAATTTCCTTTGCGGGAATAGGTAACAGCCACAGCCTCCCAAATGTCCTGGGCAGTCTCCATAGACAAGTAGCCCTCACCAAGTTCTGGAACCATCGAATGGATAAGCCAACTCATAATCAAAGAGTTAGTAATCTCCCATTGGTCATAACCTGAGTCAGTGGTACTAGGTGCCTGTATCCTGCCATCAACATACCCCATCTTCCCTCTGCTTTTCAAAAACAAAGTCAAACTTTGAGACCATGCTAGGTAGTTCTGACCATTAAATAGAGAGGTGGTGATTTTCAGACTAGGGTTGGAGTTCTCAGTCATGGTAGTAGGTAGAATGAGACTCTCACTTTTTGGTGTTTGAGACGAAGAGGACACACTAGTGGAATCTGTCATGGATACAATACTACCAAACCCGCAACAAACTAGTGGAAATCACAAACCCAGAAGGTGGAAGTGAGATATCAGGTACAATGACCACTATAAAGACATAACAAAATTACGAAACCATTTAATTTTTGTTTTTGTTTTTTTTTTTTTTTTTTTTTGTTTTTTTTTTTTGAATTAATTAATTAATTAATTAATTAATATTTTTTTTTTTTTTTTAAAAAAAAAATTGAGTTATTTATGGATACATGTCTTTATATATATAAATATCTCTATATCAGGCTATATTTATATATATATTAGGATATATATGTATATATATATATTTATATATACCACAGTGAGATCAGAGGCTGAGGAAGACGAGGGACGAAATGGCTGGAGGAGATCGCCGAGCTGAGGAGCTGACGGCTGAGTGATGATCGACAGAGGAAGGCGAGGAGATCGACTGAGGAAGACGGCTGAGGAGATCGACTGAGTTGCGGAGATCGACTGAGGAAGACGGCTGAGGAAGACGATCCACCCAGGTAAGCTTCGAACCCTAGAGTGTTGTTGGTGAAGAAGGTCTACCAACGAGGGTGAACCGAAACCCTATAAGTTCGGCTCTGATACCATGAAGCTTGAGTAACCAGCTTAGGGTATGATGAGATATCACCCCTTATTTATAAATAAAGATTAGGGTTTACAAGGTAGACAATTACAAGATGATCCCTGAGTGCATAAAAAATGATTACAGACTCTTTCGGCTAATATAATATGCTAAGTGACTTTCGGTGATTATAATATGCCAACAAGGCCAACTTTCAAAATTCACACACAATCAGAGTATATAAATATATGGGGCTCACAAGTGCGGAAGCAAAAATCTAAAATACAAGTGGTCCATAAGAGCAGTGCATAAGTCACATGAGATAGTAACCATTCACATATGGGTTATAATTTAATAACAAACAAGCAAAGTGCAAGTTACATATTTTGTATTAGCAAAGGGCTCCACAAGCCAACATAAGCAAGTTGTATAAATTACAGATTTAAGTACACAGTTTGCCAGGTCGCCGACATCTTCTTTGCCGACATAACAATCACACAAAAACATACGTCTTGATCAAAAGGCTTCTCAGCCGACGTGTTCAAAGTACAAATATTACAAGTCGAGAAGCATGATTTTCAAGACTGCTAGCTTAGGTGCAGGTTAAGCCGACATAAATAAGGCCCAAAAATAAGCTCCAGAAATCACGTCTAGGCGTCACCGCCTTCTTGTTCATCACCTACATATATATAGAGAGGGTGGGCTTGGATACTCAGTGAATGTCATAAATAATAAAGGGGTTTGCATGAATAATAGCCGAAATCCTTTCAAAACAATACAAGACAAAACTCTATATATATAACAAGGAATGGACCTCGTCCATCTAACAAATCTTCACAGTTTCAAGGGATACGTACTAGCATCACATATTACAAATAATAACATTTCGGCAAACATATCCACACGGTAAACCGTCCGTGGCAAAGCAAGATAGGCATCTCAAACGAGGGTGCTACAAAAGTTTAGAGTCCTCTAGCACAAGGAACTTTCAAGATAAGATGTGCTGCGAAAGTTTAGAGTCCTCCAGCACGAGGGACCTATGTTACAAAGGCCCGTAGCCCTTTAACACTAGAGTACAAATCAAGGGTGCTGCGGAAGTTTAGAGTCCTCCAGCACGAGGACTTTCAAAACAAGATGTGCTGCGAAAGTTTAGAGTCCTCCAGCACGAGGGACTTTCAAACGAGATGTGCTGCGAAAGTTTAGGATCCTCCAGCACGAGGGACTTTCAAACAAGATGTACTGCGAAAGTTTAGAGTCCTTCAACACAAGGGACTTTCCAAGAATGTCATCAAAACAAGATAATACTTGATATACGAAATAGGGACAATTATTCATGCTTAACAAATACTTTCAAAACAAGGCAAGGCAAGGTCTTTATCAAAACGCATAACATAGCTTTATTAAAAATACCACTCACCTTGTCCTTCCAACGTCGGGGTCAAGGCAAGTCCCAGTCCTACAACACATGGCAAAGTCTATTGAACGCATTACTCAAGACAAGTCTAGCTTACATGCAAATGACCTCGGCATTCTTCAAAACTAAGTTAAATCGAATCAAAACATAGTTCCTTATCTTTGGAAAAACATGCTGGGCAACTACCAGGTCTAGGCCGAGGTCCCACACCTCCTCGCCGAAGTGTGGCCTCGATGGCCACTGTCGAAAGTGAAGTCGGGAAAATCTGAGTTTCCCTCTTGATAAACATGAAGAACATGAGCATGAAGAACTTGAAGAACATGAGCATGAAGAACTTGAAGAACATGAGCATGAGGAAGATGAATGCAAAAATCATAACTTGCTATACAAAAGCTAAGATTTCATGCCACAACTACGAAAACGTGGACCTGGGTACCCATACTCAAGGATCTTATCAAAACAAACACAAATGCATGAGCTTCGATGCAAACTTTCGGATCAAACGAGGCTTTTCTTCAAAAACACATGGAAACAGTTTCCTCTTTCCAAAACAAACTTTAAATCGATGAATGGTGTGTAAAACAAGTTTGATCGTGCAATGCAGCTAGATAATGGATAAAAACAACATGAATAGGTTAAGATTCTAACCTCAAAACTCGAATCTAACGGCTCAAGCTCTAACGATCAAGCTTGGAAGTCACCCTCTCTAGCTCAAACTTCTCCTCCTTCTCACTAGAGTTTCTCTCTCTAAAAGGCAAGATTGATACAAAAAACGAAATGCCTCACACGACAAACACTGACTTAATCCCTCTGTCGGGACACGTGGCATTGGCTGATTCGCTCAACTCAAAAAGTGACTGACTTGACAAGACAAGACCAAGACAAAGCGTACCCAGCAAGCTAGGCGGCACGAACACACCGGCAAGTAACGACATCGGCTAATAGCAAGACTCCGGCAATCAAGAGGAAAGGACATCGGCTTGGGAAGACAACACCTGACTAAAAGGTGCCACACCTCGGCCTAGGTCAAACCATTCCAGGAACAAAATCACTCATGCAAGGATCAAGGATCTAGAACGCCTAGATATCAACATCTCGGCCCAGATGATGCACATCTCGGCCTAGGCGACGCGCACCTCGGCCTAGACGGTGACATCTCGGCTAATATGCCAGGGTGAAGATGGAGGTCAGCCAACGAGGTTCCAAGACAGTTCTAAGTGACAAAGGCTTCGAAGGTGCCTAGGCTTAAGATGACCTCGGCAACACACCAGTCAAGAACAAAGCATGCAAGAAATCGTTCAAGCAAAACAAGACAAGATTTGCAAATGCACTTATTAAAACAAAATCATCCATAATGTATGCAAGTATGACTAAGTCAAAAATGAGGGTTGTTACAATGTATTTGTTATTATTATATTTTTTCTGATAATTGAGTGTTTGGGTCAGCTTATGTGCACTTCGACTAATCCTGGGAACCAATCCCACCGCCCACTTGTGGGGGTCCCATTTAAAGCCAGAGCAAATGTCCTGTATGGACTGGCCTCAAGGAGCTGATTGCAGCTAGTGAGTATTGAACTTGAGACCTGGAGGGAGCACACTCCTAGGCTCCAAGTTGTGCCCACTAGACTAACCCCTTGAGGTTACACATATATATATATATAAAGCATGTAAACGGGCTTGGAGGTTCCTAAACCAATTCCATCCCAAATCCGATTCGGGTTTTACCTTCTTCCACCATACTTCTCACATGCAACCTCCTAAAAACCATCCCATTATAGGTGAAGGCATGTGGGTTTTCGACTATGTTACATGGATTCTAGTATGAATATTGGGTGGGAGTGCTTGTCCAAGTGTTATATGTTTCTGAGCCTAAGTTCTAAGATATTAGGATATGTATCCAAAAGTTGGGTATGTGTACATGGACATGTCTTGAACATTTATATATATTACGTACATATTGTATAATATTTTTAGATAAGATCATATAAATTATTTAGAAATATATTTGAAATTAAATTAGATTTAAGAAAAATATAGACTTTCTATCTTTCATTTATGTGAGAGGCAACAAATATTTCTTTACCAACAAGTGTGAGCTTCTTCTTCTTCAAACATCGTATGAAATTAGAGGATCTAACTGTTTAAATTAGGTATAGGTCAGACACATATTCCATATCCTTATCCTTATCATATTTGGTGGACTTGTAGTACTTTGTGTGACACTGGTTTCCAAATTGTTTGGCTGAGTTACCATCTGTATTTGCAACCGAAGTAGTAGACACGAACACAACCCATACATGGCTACATGGTGATTTTCAAAAAAATATAGGACATAATATGCTTGGAACACGTTAAAAATTTATATTTTATAAATTTATTATATGTCAAATATATGAATAGTTTATTCAAGGAAAATGAAAAAATAAATTAAAATAAATAACACTAATCAAAATTAAGGGATAATTAGTTAGTAGTCCCATTGAATAGTCTTATAAATGGTGTGTATATCATTGTGTTTATTATTGACACAACCGTTTCCTTTTATTTATTATTATGGAGATTTGTATGCCAATCATATAGATTTCTCTTATCAACTTAGTAACCTAATTAATAACCAAGAAATGAAAGTTGGATTCTCTATGCCATCTTTCTAGCCAGCTTACTCTCGGTGCTGATTGATACCCTCCATGCTTTGCAGTGGTCATTAATACTCATTGACATCTTTTTATTGCTAGCTCATATGTTCCTTGTAAGTTGTGCCATATTGGTGGTTTGCTTGAGCCAACCTTACTGCGAAGTGAAATTGGGATTTGTATTTGCTGTTAGTACATTTTAACTACCACAAAATTTCAAAGTAAGACCTGCTTTTTGGGCATGGATTTTGGGCATTTCAAATATATTTTCGTTGCGTTGTTTATATGTTACACATTTTAGGTTTGATAACCTTTCACAGTTCATTGTGAAAGCTCATTTCTTCTGCCATGTTGATATGTAACATTTCAATTGTGACCAAATCATGAGTTTCCATAGTAAACCATAATGAGAAATTACACAATTCACCATAACAAGAAATTTCACAATAGATAATAATTTGAAATTTGATGATTGACCATAGTGTGAAAGCTCATTTCTTCTGCCATGTTGATATTTAACGTTTCAATTGTGACCATATCACGAGTTTCCCTAGTAAACCATAATGAGAAATTACACAATTCACCGTAACAAGAAATTTCACAATAGATAATAATTTGAAATTTGATGATTGACCATAGTGTGAAAGTTCATTATTTAACGCAATGAAACGGTTTCTATATCGGACAGTGTTGGTTGTTTTACATTTTTTAAAGTGAGTAGTTGCTGGGAAAACTCATTGTCCATACTAAGAAATTTCACAATTGACCATATCTTGCAAATTACAAGAATATTAAAGCCCATAATTTCACACTTCTCAAAAATTGACACTATTATATTAATTGAAAGTGTGAATAGTCACACCTACCATGAAATTTACACTGTGTGCGCACTCATGCTTGTGATTTTGATTTTGTAACCATAAATAACCATAATTAGTGGGATTTGATTTTGCAACTATGATTAGTGGTATTTGATTTTGTAATAATTAATGCAATACTAGCTTGAGGTTTTTTTTTTTTGGTAATTTGTTCTGGCACAGGACTTTTTGGGTTATTAGAAAAAGAATGGTACTTGCTAGTCTCATATCTAGGATTTTTGGTTTAAAATCCCTAAAATTAAGAAGTAATATATTCCATAACTTAGATAGGAGAAGACATAGACTAACATAAGATGTGATTGTAAAAAAATGATAGAAGTTTGTTTAATTTAATTGGGAATATAGCGTTTGACAGAGCTTATTATGAAAAGAATTCATATAGCCGATCTCATTTGATTAGGACACAAGGCTTAGTTTGGTTCGATTATCAGCGGGTTCGCAAGAAAAAAGATTGGGCATTATCAATACCAATACCAAGCTGATGGTAAAGTGAAACTGTGAAAGATGATGTTCGTTTTTACATTAATGAATTAATGGGGTAATCTTACATTTTTGGAGGATTTGTAGTTGCTACTGGTGTAAAGCTTTTTATTTTTATAATTGATGGTATAGCTGATGATGTATGATCATTCCATGTTTTCCTTAAATATGCCTGTTGCATATCATTTGATGCCATTGTCTCTCACCTCTTTCTAGTCACTATTGACTATAATTTGGATTAATTGAGCTATCTGTTTTTCAAAGAGTAGTTATACTTGTTTCTTGAGTTTTGCAGTCACAAGGTCAACATATGATGCTTCCCATGCACGGCACAGAGTAGAATGAATTCTCAAACAGTTTCCATCATTTTCAATCCTAAACGAGGATATCATGTTTAAAGCTCTTTACTTATTTTAAATGTGTTCGGATCTGAGCATTGTAACATTTTAGGGGTGATTGGTTGGCGTTGTTTCATGTCCAGTGTTATGTTTCGGCATGTTTGTATATTACAGTGTCTTCTGGAGTAGATAAATTATTTGATGAATATTGAGAACCTTTGGTGGATTTATTGAATCTTCTTTTGTTTTTTTTAGTAACTTTTATTTTGGTAGGTAGGCAAGACCGGATATTTGGTCATGTAACTGACTGAGAAACTCTGTTGTGCTTTCTTTTTTTTTCCTTTCACCTTGTTGCTATTTTCTCATTATTTTTAGATGTGTTGAGAAAATGTCTTAATCGATTTTTAAAACATCCCAAGTATGAACTGTTGGTTATGTTTGGATCTTGAATTTGTATAATTTAATGACAAAAGGAAAGGGAAGGAAAAATGAAGCAAAAGCTAATTTCCTCCCTCTCTTTTCTCTCTATTAGGGCTGTAAACGAACTAAGCCATTTATGGACAGCATGAGTTCGGTTCATTTAAAGTTTGTTTAAACTCGATTCATTTACTAAATGAACAAGTTCGAACTTGATTGTTAGGCTTGTTTATTAATCGAGCTGAGCTTGAATAGCACTAAACTCGACTCGATAAGACTCGTGAACATAAAAATAAATAAGCAAATATTTATTTTTAATAATATATTAAATTAGGGGTGCAACTTAGACAGGTTTAACCCGAGCAATCCGAACATAGTCCGAATTTTTTTAGGACTTGGATAAGATATTTTTAAATTCGGTACGAGTTTGGGCAAAAAATTAGTAGCTCGAATTAAATTTGGACGTACTAGGGCAAAGACATCAAACAACCTGAGCAGCTCGAGACTTGAATTATACATGTATAGATATATAAAAATATTAAATATATATATAAATTATTAGTCATTATTAAATGCTATTAAAGTAATTTAGATTATTAAATCATATTGAATATATATTATATATACAAATAACAAAATTTTACTTTTTTTATTTATTTTTACTCATAAATTGTAAAAACTACTATAGCGGCATCTCTCTTACATTATATAAATTATTTGTTTTGATGGTATTAATGATTTGCTATATAAAAAAAAATGTAAATAGAGTCAAATTTTAATAATTTAATAATGTAAAAAAAAAAAATGCAATTTGGGCAATTCGGATTTAACTCGGGTTGGGCTTGGGCAGGCAATCTCAGGTTACAATTCGTGCTTGGGCAGATCTTAGCATAACTTGGGCTGGGCTTGGACAACCTTCCAATCCAACCGAACCCGTCCGAGTTGCACCCTTATATTAAATAAATTTTTAATAATCTATTTTATTTTTTATTTATGCTTGGTATTTGTGTAAATTTACATATTTGATTGATGAACTCTATTATTAATATAAGTATTATTATATATTTTACTCATAATTTTGTCATCTTTTTTTTTTTTAAGTTCAAACTCTGATCGTTTATGTAATCGAGTGAGTTCGAGCTGAGCTCGAGTTCAACAAATATTTGACGAGCCGAGCTCGATTAATTCTTAATAAAAGAGCTTGAACATACAAAAGTTAGGTTCGGCTTCACTCGGTTGAAGCCTTACTCTCTAAAGTCAAGATCCAAACATGCCTTAGTAGGTAACTTGAGGGTTATATCTTTCCCTTTCCCTCTCTTGTTTAAAGTCAAGATCCAAATTTGGTATATGGCTTGGCAATGTCATTTTTGTCAGCTCAGCTCACTTAAGAGAAGGCTTTAATTCTGTGTGGGTGAAAATCTGACCACACTGCCCGCTTAGAGATCAACTGGAGAGCACAGGCAGAATAGATGGCTTCGGTAAACCTGTAACAGAAAGAAAGAAGCTCCGGCGGTGGTTCTTCCACCCGGGGGCACTCCGACGATCAAGTCAGTATATCTCTCAAAGATAAATCAAGTATTAAACTCAATGCTTAAAACATAAATTGCATACCTTAGACCCACGGGGGTGCCTCTCTTTTATAATATACTCAATCCAAGTCCCACTTGAATTATGACTTCCATGAACTATAATTCACTGTTTACTCTGGACTCCTTAAGAGATAAAGATAAACTCCCTAAGAGCTTTATCCTTATCTTGGTTAAGTCCCCTCTTTCTCTTAGGACTCTCGCCCCTTATCTCGGATTCCGATATCTTCGGAAATGACCTCGGCTTCTCCGAGATTACCTCGGCTTAACTACCAGGACACGTGGCACCTCGGCTGACACGTCGGCGTCACCATGCCACGTGTTGGTATGCAGAAAATATATCCCCACAACTGCCCCCTAGGTTCTATTACCTCGGTATTCTGAGGTGATGGAACCTACTTCGATGTTCTGCCACTTCTTTTCTGAGTAATGGTTCAAAAACTGTTTAGCCAAGTTTATCTACTTTTAGCCGATGTATTCTCTTCGGAGAACAAGGCTTTGATCGTACTTTCCCACGCGCATGAGCTGTCATGCATATCTAACTGTTTCTTTTACGTGTTTCGTCTTTATTGGAGCGTGTCAGTGACGCGCCTGAAGCTATCTGTTCGTTCGTCTGCGCCGTCTGACGCGTGCGTTACCCTAGGCGTAATGATTGCCCTAATTTTGCCGCCGTTTCAAATTTTTGACAAAACTTTTCTTTTGCCTCTATCTTTTCTTTACTTTTCCATTCCGTCTTCTTGCTCTTTCTCTTTCTGAGAGCTCATTCTTCTTCAAATCTTCCGTCGCTTCAATCTCTCTTCTGGAACTGCTCCTAATTCCTCATTTTTGCAAGACCTTCTTTGCTGTTGCAACCGATTTCTGGGTTCGGCGAACATTGCTTCGGCTTCATTTGTCCTGGTAAGACCCTTTCCTTTAATTCTTCCATTCTTTTCATGTGCTTTTGTCTGTCTGTTGCCATTGCTGACCTTGTTCGAGGTCTTGGATTTATTCGTATCTCGAATTTGTGGCTATATCTTGAACTTCTATGCTTTTTCATCATTCTTTTTACCGCTGTTCTTGATTTGTTTCTGTGTCTCTATTGTTTCTGAGAACTATACCTCTGTTCTTGAATCTGAAACTTCGTCTTTTGTTTTCTCTTTTTCTGTATCTGCCCCAGATCTGTGCCCTCGATCTTTATCTTCATAGCTCATAAATTTGGGATTTGTCTGTAAAACCCTTATTCTTTAGGGAAACCTGAAAAACGCCCTTCTTCTGAAACATATTCCTCTTAGTTTAAGCCGACATAATGGGTATGTGGAGGCATAGGGTAGATACCCCAACAAAACTTGAATACTTTAGGGAGGAATTCAACATCCCAGCCGATGTTCATCTTAAACTGGCTGGGGACAGTGATACCATCATGCCCACAGACCTTACGATGCCTTTCCCTGTAGTAGCTTTCACCGAATGTGGACTCCGGCTTCCACTTCATCCCCTTTTCCGTCATGTTCTTCATTTCTATAGGCTGAACCCCATGCAACTTACTATTAACTCCTATAGGGTGATCAATGGGATTATAGCTTTAGCTAGGCGAGAGAACCTTAGAATTACCCTGGCCGACCTTCAATACTGCTATACCATGTGTCCTCTTGATCTGAAGGATAGGGGTTTTGTCTATTACCTTAAGCCGAGATCCACTCAGTACAAAATTATAGCCGACCTCCCAGACTCCAACAAGGGGGCTGGAGATGATTTTCTCATTGCTTCTGGAAATTGGGAATTTGGCCCAGATGAAGATGTCCACCTCTACCCTCTTCCTCGAACAATTTCAGAGGGCAAGAGTAAGAGCCCTGAGTCAACACTTAGTTGTTTTTACTTAAGACTTTAATACTTTTTGTTTCTGACGTCTGTTTCTTTGCAGATCTTCATCAGCCACCGAAAAATTTTCGTCAATCCTTCTTCCCAGGAACAGATCTGAAAACACTTCTTGACCTTCCAATCCTTAAACGAAAAGCCCCAGTATTACTAAACTTCATCCCTACATACAAATCCACCTTACCCGACGTCCCAAGAAAAAGGAAGAAGAGTCTTTCTCCACCCACAGCCACAACCTTAACTGCTTCTTCATCTCGGACAGATCAAGAGTCCACATCTGACCCAGCCGATCTCCCATCAACCTCGGCCCCCTACTTGATACCAATTCCTGAACGTAAACGTCGAAGAAGGCTAGTAAAGACTGCCGAGATGGTTCGCCCAAGGGCTGTCGTTCAAGACCTTCTTGCCGATCTTCCAACTGACGCCGAGGCCGCACCAGTGCAGTTAATGCTCCCACCCAAACAAAAGAGGGTTAAAAAGGCTCAACCTAAGGCCAAGGCCACAGATGTCGAAACTGAGGATACTGTGCCTATTTCAAAGTTGGCAGAAAGCAGGAAATCAGCCTCTGTCTCCACCAAGAGGTCTGCTGAGGGTCAACCCTCGGGGTCTACACAAACAAAGAGGCCAAGGTCGTCGTCTGCAACGACCTCGGCTTCAAAGAAGCCCGACGTCCCCTGGGCCCCTGATCTATCCCTGGAAGATAGGCCCATTATGGCAAGTGAAAGTGCTGATGACATTAATGTTGCTGTCGCCCTTAGCACGGCTCTTCTTCTACCAAATGACTTGGAGCGAAATGGCAAGCTTAGTGAGTATGAAAATTACGCTCTTATGCTCCAACACTCTGCTCAAGTAAGTATTTCTGTTTATATTTGTGTTTTTTCCTTCTGTTTCTTTCTGAGAAAGTTTTCTGATACTTCTGTTTTCATTCAGGCTATCCAACACGCCCATTCATTTTCAATGCAATCCTTTGAAAATCGTCAAAGATTGGTTGATATGAAGAGGGAGACATCTTCAATGAAGAGAGAGATAAGGGCTCTTGGAGCAAAAATGAAAAAACTGGAGGATCAGGCCGAGGCTGCAACGAAGAACCAAACCTTAGCTCTTGAAAAGGCCGAGGCTGCTGAAGCCGTTAAAAAAGTAGCTGAAGCCGAGAAAAGGGAGGCCGAGGCTCAGAAGGTTCAAGCGCAAAAAGAACTTCAACAAGCTCTGGCCACCAAGGAGGCCGAAGTCAAAGAGGCCGATGAAAAGGCCTATGCTCAGGGCATGGCCGACGTTGCAGAGGACTACAAGCTTCAAGTCAGGCAGGCATGCAACAGGGGATTTTCCCTTGGTTGGATGTCCCTGGTAAAGAAGCTTGATCTTCCTGCTGACTCGCCATTGCGCCAGGCCGACGCTATTCCTTTACCATTTCCTCCTCCAAGTCAGACTGAAGACGAATCAGAGACCGAGGTAGAGGCTGAGGGGGAGGACGAAGAGAAAAATGATGAGGAAGCTTTAGTGGGGAAATCCAAGAATGGTGCCGAGGTCAAATCCCCTCCTCCTGCTAGGCAAGTTATGGATTTAACCTTGGACGAGGAGGGTGATGAGGTTGAGGGGGTAATCAAGGAAATTGCCACTGGGCAGCCATCGTCTGATCTTCTATTGGCAGAAAGAAGTGTGGAGAATACAATTGCGGAGATTGACGCCGAGATACAGGCGGAAAAGGTAGCCGACGAGGTACCACCGGAGTCGTCCGAGGTCCCAGTCCCTGCGGTGGCTAACACTGAAGAATCTTGAAAAAATTGTCCTTTGTACTTTTTTCCTTCTTTTTCTGTACTTTGCACTTTGTACTTTTTTATTTTCTGGATAATGCGAAACTCTTTCTTTTGGCCGACGTGGTTGCTTAATGTATGATTGCAACAGTTCTTCCTCTGGATGTTTTAATCTTGCGATATTCTGTTGACTGCTTTTGCATAGTCTTGTACTTAGAAAATTTTTTGCATGCTTCTTCATGTTGCTTCCTTTGTGCAATCGTCTCGGGGTTTTATACCTCGGGTATAACCATAAAACTTTTACTTCGGTAAGATACTAACCTGCAAACTTTTCATAAATTTCAACAAGTAATGAACAATATACTTAGCTTTTATTTTAACCTGTAACTTTCTGTATACCTCGGCGGGTGATCATATGTCGGCTTAACATAAATTTGTAAATTGCTACAAATTTCAACAAGTGTTAAGCATCTTCCATAGGGTTTAAACGACCCACATATTGCTGTGAGAACTTAAGCAATAACCTCGGCCTATCTTCGTCTTGTAAATTGCTACAAATTTCAACAAGTGAAGATAAGGAATCAGCTTAATTCCAACTTGTAAATTGCTACAAATTTCAACAAGTGAATTAAGGAGTAATATCGGCTTAGCTTCAACTTGTAAATTGCTACAAATTTCAACAAGTGAAGATAAGGAATCAGCTTAATTCCAACTTGTAAATTGCTACAAATTTCAACAAGTGGATTAAGGAATAACATCGGCTTAGCTTCAACTTGTAAATTGCTACAAATTTCAACAAGTGAAGATAAGGAATCAGCTTAATTCCAACTTGTAAATTGCTACAAATTTCAACAAGTGGATTAAGGAATAACATCGGCTTAACTTCAACTTGTAAATTGCTACAAATTTCAACAAGTGAAGATAAGGAATCAGCTTAATTCCAACTTGTAAATTGCTACAAATTTTAACAAGTGGATTAAGGAATAACATCGGCTTAACTTCAACTTGTAAATTGCTACAAATTTCAACAAGTGAAGATAAGGAATCAGCTTAATTCCAACTTGTAAATTGCTACAAATTTTAACAAGTGGATTAAGGAATAACATCGGCTTAA
This sequence comes from Camellia sinensis, assembly GCF_055761805.1. Taxonomy (NCBI): domain Eukaryota; kingdom Viridiplantae; phylum Streptophyta; class Magnoliopsida; order Ericales; family Theaceae; genus Camellia; species Camellia sinensis. The sequence continues at coordinate 62,299,761 of NC_138970.1, forward strand.
CTTCAACTTGTAAATTGCTACAAATTTCAACAAGTGAAGATAAGGAATCAGCTTAATTCCAACTTGTAAATTGCTACAAATTTCAACAAGTGGATTAAGGAATAACATCGGCTTATCTTTGCCTCAGTTTGACATGTCTTCCACAAACATCCATGCATAACTTTATCAATCGAGCATGTCGAAAAGGATTCTGAAAAGACTTTATTGATAATATTGGCCAAACAATGAGGTTTATCTAATGATAGAAAAATTTCAAATTACAAGTATTCCAAGGTCTGGGCAATGCTTTGCCCTCATTGTCCTCAAGCCGATATGCTCCATTGCCTAATACTGAAGTAATTCTGTAAGGTCCTTCCCAGTTTGGGCCAAGCTTGCCTTCCCTGGGATCTTTTTTGTTCCCGACGACTTTTCTTAAGACGAGGTCGCCGACTTGAAAATCTCTTGGATTGACCTTCTTATTGTAAGCTCTGGCAAGTTGTTGTTGGTATACTGCAAGCTGAATTGCAGCTCTTTCTCTTCGTTCTTCCAATAAATCCAGGTCTCGGGCTAAGAGTACGTCATTGGTGCCATTCTCTACTCCCTGGGTTCTGATCCCTGGGATGCCGATCTCTAATGGGATGACTGCTTCTGTGCCATAAGCCATGGCAAAGGGGGATTCTCCTGTTGATCTTCTCGGCGTGGTCCGATATGCCCAAAGCACGTTGGGTAACTCATCTACCCATTTTCCTTTTGCTGCCTGCAGCCTCTTCTTTATTCCGTCCAGGATTACTTTGTTGGATGCCTCTGCTTGCCCATTGCTTTGAGGAAAACTTGGCGTCGAGAAATAATTTTTGATTTTAAATTTCGCACAAAAGTTCTTGATGAGTTTGCTGTCAAACTGTGTTCCGTTGTCGGCAACTATTGCTCTTGGAATCCCAAATCTGGTGATGATGTTCCTCCATATGAAATTCTTGACGTCCACATCTCGGATTTTGGCAAGAGGTTCTGCTTCTATCCATTTTGTAAAGTAGTCTGTTGCTACCAGCAGATATTTTCTTTGCCCAGTTGCCTGGGGAAGTTGTCCAACCAGATCCATGCCCCATTGGGCAAACGGCCAAGGGCTGGATACTGGGTTTAGGTCGGCAGCTGGCTGATGTATCAAAGGTGCATACCTTTGACATTGTTCACACTTCTTTACATAGGCTTCGGCATCTTTTTGCATGTAGGGCCACCAATACCCCTGGGTGATGGCCCTGTGGGCTAACGATCTGCCCCCAGCATGGCTTCCACAAATTCCTTCATGAATCTCGTAAAGGAAGTCTTCAACCTGCAAAGGGTGTACGCACCTTAAAAGTGGTCCAGTGTACGACCTCCTGTAGAGGTGGCCTTCCGCTGTTAGACTGAATCTGGCCGATTTCAGCCTTATTTTATGTGCTTCTTTATGGTCTTCAGGCAGCTTCCCCTCTTTTAGGAATGCAATGATTGCATCCATCCAGCTTGGTCCCAAGCCCACGCACATTGCTTCTCGTTCGGTGCTCTGTTTATCTATGCTCGGGGCCGACATGTAGTCGATCATGATTGTCCTTGTTTTTCCAGTTTGAATTGAGCTGGCCAGGTTGGCCAATGCGTCGGCGTGGGTGTTGTCATCTCGGCTAACTTGGAGTAATCTGCAGTTCTGGAATAGGGCTGCTAGCCGGATGACTTCCTTTGCATATGCCGACATTCTTTCGTCTCTGGCTGCAAATTCTCCTGTTGACTGGTTAACAATTAGTTGTGAATCACAAAAAACAATTACCTCGTCTGCCTCTGCTGCTGCTGCTAGCTTTAGCCCTGCAATTAATGTTTCATATTCTGCTTCATTATTAGAGGCTTTGAACCCCAGACGGATGGACTGTTCTACAATTTCTCCATCTGGAGATATCAGCAGTACTCCTGCTCCTGCTCCCTGGCGGTTTGAACTTCCATCGACGAATAATCTGAATGAGTCGCCGATGTAGATGCTGCATGGTCTGAGCTTTTCTTTCTCTTGCTTTTTTGTCTTTGACTGGGATTCCTTTTGCTTGTCGGGACGATGTTCATCTTGGCTCGACGGAGCCCGAGGTGTGATGGCTTCAGGTGTGAGTTCTGCGACGAAGTCGGCCAAAACTTGGCCCTTTATTGCTGTTCTTGGCCTAAATTCTAGGTCAAACTGGCCCAGTGTCACTGCCCATTTTGCTATCCTTCCTGTTAAATCTCCTTGATGTAACAAGGACTTCAGTGGGTGCTCTGTTAGGACCACAATCTTGTGTGCCTGAAAGTAGTGGCTCAACTTTTTTGAAGCCATTACCAGGGCTAGCATTAACTTTTCTAGTGGTATGTATCTTGTTTCTGCGTCAGCCAAAGTCTTACTTACATAATAGACAGCCCTCTGCTCCCCTTTTTCTTCTCGGATTAGCACTGCACTGACTGCGTGTTCAGAGACTGCTAAGTACAAAAACAACTCCTCCCCTGGAACTGGGTTAGAAAGGACCGGGGTTGTGGTTAAGTACTTTTTTAGGTCGGCTAAGGCAGCTTCACATTCTTCTGTCCATAGGAAATCTGTGGCTTTTTTCACCAGTTTAAAGAAGGGTCTGCACTTGTCTGAGCTTCTGCTGATGAATCGGTTTAGGGCTGCGGCCCTTCCAGTGAGCACTTGAACTTGCTTTGCCGATGTCGGGTTTTGTAGTTCCAGGATGGCCTTGATTTGGTCTGGGCTGGCTTCAATGCCCTTTCTTGTTACCAGATATCCTAGAAATTTACCTGACCCAACTCCAAAGGCACATTTTGAGGCGTTGAGTCGGAGCCGATATCTTTTGAGTATGTCAAAGACCTCTTTTAGGTCGGCAAGATGACCTTTTGATTCTTTGGTCTTTACGACCATATCATCGATGTAAACTTCTACTGTTTTGCCAATCAGGTGTTTAAACATCTTTGTTACTAACCTCTGATAGGTTGCTCCTGCGTTTTTCAGCCCAAAAGGCATTACCCTGTAACAGTACAGGCCTTTCGGGGTGATGAACGCGGTCTTCTCCTCATCTGGAGGGTACATAGCAATCTGGTGGTATCCTCTGTATGCATCTAAAAAACTCATCCTTTCATGTCCCGAAGTGGCGTCCACCAGTTGGTCAATTTTGGGTAGAGGAAAGCTGTCTTTGGGACAAGCTTTGTTGAGGCTAGTAAAATCTACACAAACCCTCCACTTGTCATTCTTCTTTTTTACTACTACTGTGTTGGACAGCCACGTTGGGTACTGAACTTCTCGGATGGCCCTGGCTTCAAGGAGTCTGTCTACCTCTTCCTCCACTGCTTCGACGTGTAATAACGTCGGCCTTCTGGCTCGTTGAATCACAGGCTTTGCCGATCTGTCGACATTCAGACTGTGGCAGGTGACCTCGGGGTCAATGCCAGGCATTTCATAAGGTGTCCAGGCGAACGCCTCTATGTTTGCCCTTAAAAAATCTTCCAGTTCCTTTTCCTCTTCTCTAGCTAAGCCTGAGCCGAGAAGAAAAAATCGTTCTTCGTCGCCCTCCTGGACGAGGATTTTCTTTAGCGCCTCTTCGCTCTTCTCGGTTGGTTCTTTCCCGACGTCTTCTAAGACTTCCATGTCCTCATCTTCAACTTCTGCTTTCTTTGGCTCCCGTATACTACAGGTGGATTTCATTGCTGCCATGGAGCAATTTTTTGCTTGTAGTTGATCTCCTCTGACTTCTTCAATCCCTTGCTCTGTTGGGAACCGCAGTAGTTGATGCAACGTTGAGGGAACTGCCCTCATTGCATGCAACCACGGCCTTCCCAAGATGATGTTGTATGGAGAGGGCATGTCAATTACCAGGAATTCTGTCTGGATCTTCTTAGTGCCGGCTTGTACCTCCAGGCTAGTTGCGCCCAGTGGCCATGTCGGCGTTCCATTAAAGCCGACCATCGGGCCGCTGGATTGTTCTAAGTCATCAGGGTGAAGGCCCAGCTCCTTGTAACATCTGACATACATGATGTCACAGGAGCTGCCTTGATCTATTAGGATGCGTTTCACTTGGCATTCCCCAACCTGGAGGGATACTACCAAGGCATCATTATGCGGTTGTTGGACCCATTCGAGGTCGGCTTCAGTGAAGGCTATCATCGGCCCTTGGCATTCTTCCGGCCGATGTCTCTTCTCCCCAACTTGGTAGATTTGCTGTAAATGTCTTACCCTCTGGGTTTCTCCTCTGACTTCGTTTTCGTTGACCGTTGCGTGGATCACATTAACCACCCTCGGTTCTCCTGCTTGTGGTAGCTGTGCTGGGGGAGGGGGTGCTGCTGGTGCTTGAGGCAACCTTGCCTGCTCTTCCCTTGTTCTGGCCTCATCGACCAAGTCCCTTAGAAGGCCTTGTCTTACTAGGTCCTCCAAGTGTGCTTTTAAGGCTCTGCAACCTTGAGTTGGATGCCCTTCTTCATTGTGGTAGGCACAACGTCTACCAACGTTCCTTCCCATGAATTCCCCCGGTGCTCTTGCCGGAGCCCTGAAATAAGGCTGATTTCGAATCCGATCCAAGATTTTATGGATTGGGATCCGGAATACCGTTGTTACCGCCTGTTTATTTCTTAATTCTATTTCTTGTTTGGTCGGCCCATTGTTGACTCGGCCCCGCTTCGGCGAGCCGTTTCCCTTTTCTAGCTTTACCTCTTTGTTTCCCGATGTATCTTCCTCGGCTCTGGCGTACTTCTCAATTCTTGCCATGAGTTCTTCCATGCTTTTTGGCAATGTTTTTGCCAAAGATTTCCGTAGTGGGCAGTCATCTTTCAGGCCGTTCTTGAAAGACACGACTGCTACTTCCTGGTTGCATTCGGGTATTCGGTTGAACACCTCGTAGTACCTCTTCGCATAGGCCCTAAGGCCTTCTTCCTTGGTGATTCTTAGAGCCATCAAAGCATCAACCCTCAGGGGTTGCAGCTTGTTGGTCACGAACCTGGCCACAAGCATCTCGGCCAAGCCTTCCCATGTCTTTATGCTTCCTTTTGGTAACTTATGGAACCAATCAGATGCAATTTCCCCAAAGGACGAGGGGAATACTTTGCAGAGCAACGGCTCGTTCCCGCTATATAATGCCATGGAATTCAAGTATAATCCAACATGAAAGTTTGGATCTGACTTACCATCATAGATTTGAAACCTCGGCATACTGAATCTCTTGGGTGGTTCGAATTTGTCCAGTTCCACCGAGAATGCTGTCTTCGGTTTTACTGGGGAGTTTACCTCGGCTTCTGCATTCTGCTGCCTCCTTTTGAGGTAGTCCCTCAGGTCTTCTTTGCTCCTTCCTGGAGCTCGGCTGTCTTTGGATTTTAGTCTTTTTGGTATGCTGCTTTCGGCCTCGAGGTGAGTCCGTTTGGATCTTTCTTCATGGGTTGTGTCAAAGTGGAGTACTTGTCCCTGAACATGTCGGTGTTCCTTGGGGTCTGGATTCTTCATGTGGTGCGTCCTTCGGGACTCTTCTTGCCTCGGCTTTTCCCGTCCGAGTTCCCTGGAAGGCCGGTGAGAATGCCTTCCGCTCCTGGTATGTTGAGGGACCTCGGGGATTGTTTTCCCTCCACCCTTCTGGGTGTTGGTTGCTGGTATTGGCGTATCTTGCAGCGGGTATGGTGGCTGCATTACATTATTTTGCATCATGAAGTTGACGACTGATTGAAGGTCTGCCAATTTGTTCGCCAATTCCTTTACTTCCTTATCCCTCCGTAGGCACCTGTCCTTCCATACCTGGAGGTTATCTTCATTGTAGTACTTTCCTTGGTTTGTTTTTCTTGATGTGTCGCCTTCCGGGTTGACGTTATTCTCTCTGTGGCCCTGGTCACGGGCTTCTGTGTTGTGGTTGTCTCCTTCAACGTCAAGATCAATTGGTCTGCCACTCCCAGTGGGAGCGTCTTCCCCAGTTTTTTCCTGTTGTCCGTTACTGGCCATCTATTCTTCCTTCGTTCCCACAGACGGCGCCAAATTGTGTGGGTGAAAATCTGACCACACTGCCCGCTTAGAGATCAACTGGAGAGCACAGGCAGAATAGATGGCTTCGGTAAACCTGTAACAGAAAGAAAGAAGCTCCGGCGGTGGTTCTTCCACCCGGGGGCACTCCGACGATCAAGTCAGTATATCTCTCAAAGATAAATCAAGTATTAAACTCAATGCTTAAAACATAAATTGCATACCTTAGACCCACGGGGGTGCCTCTCTTTTATAATATACTCAATCCAAGTCCCACTTGAATTATGACTTCCATGAACTATAATTCACTGTTTACTCTGGACTCCTTAAGAGATAAAGATAAACTCCCTAAGAGCTTTATCCTTATCTTGGTTAAGTCCCCTCTTTCCCTTAGGACTCTCGCCCCTTATCTCGGATTCCGATATCTTCGGAAATGACCTCGGCTTCTCCGAGATTACCTCGGCTTAACTACCAGGACACGTGGCACCTCGGCTAACACGTCGGCGTCACCATGCCACGTGTTGGTATGCAGAAAATATATCCCCACAAATTCAGTAGTTTGATGTGAGATATCCAATGATGACGTGTTTGATATTGCTATCTTGACAATAATCAATGAAGTTGCTTTACTTCGATATTTCCTTGTGCTGTTTTTTTTTTGACATTAGAGCATATCCACGCGGTATGTGAAATTCTATACGAAGTTTTTAAATGCACACATTTATCATATACAATCTTTTCATATAGGTAAATTTTAGCTATATAAGAAAATTATATCCGATTCTATAATTAAATTATGTGTAAGCGGAAGATGTAGTACTTCAAACAGTAAAAATTAATTGGTCTTACACTTACAACGTCATAATCACAAGTGTTACTTAATCATAGGCTTTCAAGATATGTCAAATTTAAAATTTTATTAGTTGGAGATGTTACTCACCAATTTAGTTGTTTTCTTACCTCTTTTAAGTCGTAATCATTCATACTTTTGATAGATAGTTAAATCTACTTGTAATATTGCTTTCATTTTTATATTGTTCAAAAGCTATCCACTTTTTAATGAGTGGCCATGCTAACAATTACCCTGGACACTCACCTTAATTAATGAAATTTGATTACATACATAAGAAATATAAAATATTAATTAAAAAATATATTAATTCAAAGTTAATGAAATAATCAAAAAATAAATCCATCTAAATTAATGCATAAGCTAAACATAGAAATTTACTAAAATCAAGAGTAATTAATACAATATCAAATACATCTTAAAAGTAAATTTCACAAAGTAAATTCCATAATTGATTGGAAGTTGGAATACAAGTACAGCTACACATAAACCGAACTGTTTATAAACATGCTCGGCTCAACTCGTTAAGGGTTCGGCTCTACTTATTTAGTAAACGAGTCGAGTTCAATTGAACTCAAACTTGAATAAGTTCGGCTCGTTTATCTTTATTCAAATTATATAATAAATATATTATTTATATATTAAATAGTATTTTTTTACTTAAATATTTTTATTTAAATAATATTTTATAACTAAAATTATCGAGTCGAGCTCAAGCTCCAATTACTTATCGAGTACAGCTCAAGCTCAATAAATGAGCTCGATAAGTAAACGAGCCGAGTTTGAACTCAGCAAAATTCAGCTCGATTCGGCTTGTTTACAACCCTAAATGCAAGTAGGTTTAACATTTATGCTACATTTGGATATAGAATTTATTGAGTTTTGTTAACAAATGCCCAAAGGCCACTTGTGAAAAATGCATTAAATAAAAGTAATTAATTCTAGCTATAATAGAAACTACAAAAGATAATAAATATACAGCACTACAATAAATATATTTTTTTTTCCCTAGTGAGACCAAAATACCGTATTATTCATTTCCCGCTATTTTATCATTTTATCTTCCCTTTTTTTTTTTTATCATTTCATAATTAACATATTAGATATTATTTTAGCTAATGATGAAATACACCAATGATTTTTTTAAACCATATTTAATCAAATTTATCCCATAAAAAATGGTAGAAAATGTGGCACATAATAAAAAGTTGGAGGGGCAAAAAAAATTTAAACACTTTTTTCATCATAAATAAATTTATTATGATTAACATTTATTTTCACCCTAAATAAATTTATAATTGGAAAATTTTGATAAACATTATCATCATACTACTACGTATCAACTAAAGTGACAAACTTCATCATATTATGTAGGTAATATCTTATCCGTACTTTTTTTCGTCTGTTTAATATATTATTGTGTCTCATTTTTTGCCACTTTACTATGGGACAAATTTTATTAAATATGGTTAAAAATAAAATTATTGGTGTACTCCACCATTAGCTAAATATTATTTAGTATGTTAATTCGTAAAAAAATATTGAAGGGATATGAAATAATAAAATAGCGGGAAATGAATAAAAATGTATTTTGGTCTAACTAGGAAAAAGTATTTATTATTGTGCTTTATATTTATTATCTTCTATAATAGTTGAAATTAATTACTATCATTTAATACATTGTTAATAAGAGCACTTCCACTTGATACTTCAAATATGATGTGACACTCCAATGATCATATTTTGGTATCAAGTATGAACTCCACTAGGTGTGCCAAAAGTTAATGTGGCATTGGGCATCACTCCTTCATGCCAATTTTGACATATTCCTACTTCATACATTTTTTGAAATAAAAGAATTTTCATATAAAATAAAAGAGTTCAAATTTTAAAAAAATAATAAAATAATAGATTTGACAAATAGGTGGAGGGCTTCCATGTCAAATTGACATATGCCAATTTGTCACCTAAGCCTTCAAAAAAATTTGGCATACCAAATTTTAAAAGTTTAGATGAGGATGCTCTTAGGCCAGTTGTTAACAAAACCCTTTATTATCTGAAAGGAAAATGAAATTACTACTATTTGTTATATTTTTCATGGGTAATCAAACCAAAAAAAGGATTTTTTAAGAAATGCCAACTCTTTTTCTTCTTCTTATTTTCAAAGCTCAATGAAACAAAAGCATAGAACTTAAAACTTCTTTCATTTTTGAGAGGGAGATTTGTGTCGAACAGTGGACTGAGCTATACCAACACGGAATATTTTGTTAGGTCATGCTAGAGGAACATGGAATGTAGTGCTGAACCGAGCTATGCCAACACGGAGTTTGGTGGTGTGACGGGCTATCTTGGCCGAGCTACCTTAGCATGGGCCCTGGTCTTGGACTGAGCCATCTTTTAGCACCACAGTCATAGAGGTCATGGCAACGTCACAAGATCGGCCAGATCTTGTGTGCCCATGGCTGACCGCCTTGAGGGAAGGCCGCCAAAGTATTGACCGAGCAAGGCTATGACTCGAAGACCGGCCTAGATTAGCTCGGCATTGGAGTGTTCAGAGGCAATATCTTTGGTGCAACCCAAGTAATAGCACGGTTATGTATTCCACGTGGACCAATGCGGAGGAAACCGCTCTGGGTATGCGTCAATACTATTTGGCAGTTTAGCCAACATTGTTTGGCAATATTTACATATACACGTGTAAGGAATTGAGAAGGTAGTACAGCCACACGTCCAGCAAAAGACGGTAGAGGTAGTGCGCACACAATCTGGGGTTGCATGGCCAGCCTAGAAATGGAGGTGCGAGCAGACTCAAAGAGTAGACAACCTTTAGCCACTCTTTCTCTCTCTACAGTGCTCTGTATTCTCTCTTCTCTCCCTAGAAAGCTAACTTGACCGTTGGAGGGATTTTCCAGCAACCCACCTGCCGGGTAGCTCACACTCATTTGTTTGCAGTGAGTCGGAGTTCTATCGAAGCGATTCCAGCTTGGTAGCAAGGAGTATGGAAGGCGATGAATATTTTTCACCCGTACAATTGGCGCCGTTTGTGGGAACCTTTGACAGACAAAACGTTGTCCTCCAAGTTTTTCTGATCATTTTCTATGGCAAACAACGACGAAACCCCACTGTTCATCGTCGATGGCATCACTCCAGAGTTTGTCCGGAGAAGAGATGGCCCTCTAGCCATCCCGACCATGGCAGGCCTGGAGACTTCCTCTAGAAGGCCGTTTAGAGACACGCGAGGAGCACTAACCACTCACAGAGTCCTGAAGGGCGCCGGCGACGGAGAGAGTCGTACGTTCAATGATTGGAGCACAAACTGAGAGACCAAGACGCCATCATTCGGAAGATAACAGTTGAAATTGAGGCGCTGAAACGGCAGATCAAGGGGAAAGGTGTTGTTGGAGTGAGAAACCACAGTGAGCGCACCCAACCCCGTTACTCAGACAGCCAGAACCAACGAAGGACACCCTTCCTCTCTATTACCAGGAGCTATGAAGAAGGAGACTCCGACCTGCCAGCGGAGAAGTCATGCACACGAGGTAGCAGCTACCGTCCCTCGCATCCGTCGACAACGTCGAGATACTCTTACTCTGCCCGATCAGAGGACCTGGGGGCGTCCTGGAGGAGCGCGCATGCCTCAGAGAGGCCCAAAGGGTGTTGGCTCTACAGAGGTTAAACCCCATAATCCATTCCAGCGAAGAAGTGGCCATGTTGCCACCCATAATGGTGGCTCCCAAGCCGGTGAATAGAGACTTGGTGAGGTTTAGCGTGTTACGACCCAAACCCAGTACCCAAAGGCTCGGCGTCGCAACAAGATAAAAATAAAATAATTCTAAATTTTTTGTAATTGTAGTGCAACAGATAAATTAAATAAATTAAAATAAAATAATTGGGTACCAAAAGTTTATTAAAAAGAAACAAAAATAGTCATTTGGATTTTCATTTTATTATAAGAGTCCAATCAAAAATACAAATAGTACAAAAAAAAAAAAAAAAAAAACACTGTGCTTTATCCCCCATCTTGATCTTGTTAAATCTCGTCACCTGAAAGGGGTAACAGCTAGGGGTGGACAATGATTTATCCGAACTGCTCAAACCGTCCAATCCGCCCAACTCGCATATAAATGGGTGGTTTCGTAAACATAATGCGGGCGGATGCGGTTTGAAATATGACAAATTTGTGGGTTGCGGGCGGGTCGCGGTTTAAACCCGCAACCCGCAAAAACCGTATGCACTTTAATTATTATTATTATTATTATTTTTTATATACCAACTTTGTAACTTTTACAGAAGCACCATTATATTCTCTATGACACTAGGATCCTTATTTTTAAGTATTTCTCAACTTTCTTAATGCCGTAGAATTGTCAAGTCCTAAACTTGGTTTCTTATGTGATTCTCATTGGTGATTCATCCACTTTTTCCTAATAAAATTTTTCTTCTGGTGGTCGATGGAACTTCTAGTTTGATTATTGATTACTGAACTGGCAATTCTAATTGAGTACAACTTTTAATGTATTGATATACATTTTTTTCATGGCAAAAATGCTAATGTAGGGTCTCCTTGTTTTGGGTACTTTCATTTAATGCATTGATATTCAATTTTTATTTGTAAACTCATTAAAAAATTGTTATCACAAATATATAAAATGAATCTGATGCCTAAATTTGATGGGAAAAAAAAAACTCAAAAATTAATTTTTAAAGAAAAAAGTGTAAACCGCAAACCGCCCGCACATTTGCAAACCCTATCCGCACAAACCGCAAACCGCACTGCGGGCGGTTGCAGGTTGACTTTTTTCCAAACTGCATAGATGCGGGCGAGTCAAAACCGAACTGCAAACCACACAAAACCGATCCGCGAACACCCCTAGTAATAGCTATAAGCACATAGCAAAGTGAGAAATATTTTCCTGTGATTATAGGGGTACAAAATAGCCATGGATAGTTATTTAAGCTAAAACATTAACATAATTTAAGTTGCATGAATAAATTATTTAAGTGGCAGAAACTGAAATAAAAATTACGTAAATAGCTATAACCACGGTATAGAACAAAACAAAACAGTGGTCACTAGAGTAACAATCAGAACAGGGGTCAATGGATCCATGACAAACAAAGGACCACTAGGTGGCCAAACAGGGGCCAATGGTTATTTAAGTCCCCCAAAGCATGAGACTCCCGTGGTGGTACTTACAGAAAATAATTGTTTACAAGATTATTGTCAAATACTTTCTAAAATTTAAACAAACATATCCATGGGTTTCAATTTAAGTAAATAGGGGTCAGAAAATAATCCACGTAATTGAAACATTAACATAATCATAAAACATAAATTATATAAAATAAATTGTGGTAACTCAAAACATTCGTAAAATATATTATGGTGACTCAAGACATATAAAAAACATATTATGATAATTCAAGGTATAATATAACTCACTTAATGTTAATTCCTTACTATTTATCCCACTTGATGCTCCGAGTCACACACCGAGCTTTTATTGTCTCTCGTATTTGTCTTTATATATATATATATATATTTTTCACCTGCCTCCTACGCTTCCACCCTTCCCCCTTTTATGCTTGGTTCACATGCTTGCTTAACAAGCAAATTTTCCCCTTACTTGATTACTGTTCAGGTGTTACAACATCAAGCTCTCAGATGGCATTGTTTTGTGCCTTAAGCCCTACTTTTCTTACACGTGGTCTTACCAATGGTTTGAACTCCTTTGTTGTGCCACTTACTTGGCCTAATCATATATTAATTTTTGATAAATTTTAATGGTCCCGTATTTTAACATATATGTTTATAGTTGCTTTGAATTAGCCCATAACAACATATTCACTATCTTGTTATGTTTTGGTAGCAACCATACTTTTAATTTGGAATTCATTTTGGCACGTATAATTATAGAATCAAATGTTTAATTAATTTTTATTATTTTTTTCCAATTCTAAAGGCTATGATTTCTTAAAATTACATATGATTATACGTTAGGTTCACGTCTAAAAACCTCACCACCCAACTATAAAATATCATTTACCGCTTACTAAAATATTATACCTTCTATTTCTCTTTTTTTTTTTTATTATTTATTTTTGATATAACAAGGAATTTGCAGTACTAAATTTAAAAAGATTCGGGTGTCACATAGTGCCACCCCATTTTCCCCTAAGATTGAGAGCACGCCGCTCCTCACCGGCTTCCATCAACCTAAGTTCATGTTGTACGATGGCAAGATGGATCCATACATGCACGTGAGTCACTACCGGCAGGTGATGATGGGACATGGATGTAATGACGCCCTAATGTGCCTTATATTTCCGGCGAGCTTGGGTGAGTTGGGCCTGAAATGGTTCGAAAGGCTACCGGAGGGAAGTATCGAGGGCTGGCAGTAGTTAGTAGAAGCGTTCGTCACAAGGTTTAAGACCAATACTCGAACACTGAAGAAAGTTGACCACCTCTTTGGTATCAAGATAGAATTGGGCAGTTATTTGAAGGCATACAATGCCAAGTACTGGGAGACCTACAATGAGATCCTCGATTGCCCCACTAATCTGGCAATCGCCCAATATAAGCGAGGCCTACCAGTCGGACATAGACTGCGAGACTCGCTTACAATGCACCATCCAATAACCATGGAATCATTGATGCAGCGGATTAACGAGCACATCTAAGTTGAAGATAATGCCGCCACGGCCATCGAGAAGGCGAATCCGGTGGTAGCGGACAAAAGTATAGTTGAGAAGGTTAACTCGGTAGGGCATGAGGATAACCTCCCCAATAACCGAGCTAGAGAACAACTTTGCGGTGATGGCTGCAATGACAAAAACAAGGGTCCTAGGAATGACCAGGCTAACGCTCCTTACAATAAGGAGGAATATGCCAAGAGAAAGTTGAAGGCACGGACCGGTATTACCACTATCTTCAAAATTTCAATTTATCGCATTCTTAGTGAGATTCGAGTTGAGCCATTTGTCTACTGGCCAGCGAAATTGAGGGATGCTCAGAGGGGTTTTAACTCAAGATATCGTTACACTTATCATGAAGAAAGGGGGCACTGCACGGAGACCGCGAGCCATTGAAACAACATTTAGTGGAGCTGATTGCGGCGAGGTATTTAGACCAATACATTGACGGTGGCATGAGGGCAACTCCTCAAGGGCAAATCAAGCTAAATGGTCTAGCCATCCAGGATGCAGCACCCCAAGGAGTTATCAACGTCATTCACAGAATCATTGAGTCAGTGCGAGTATGCGAGCTTAGAGGAATGATTAAGAAGGCTGAGCACATGAGAAAGATGCTATTCGTCCAGCCCGCCATGAAGAAGGGAAAGACCGAGGTACAAGACATCATGACTTTTTCGAGCAAAGACTTGGAAAGAATTCAAACCCCTTATAACGATGCCTTTGTTGTGACCCTCCGCATCAAAGATTTTGACATTAAGAGAATTTTGATCGACTAGGGGAGTTTAGTCGAGATCATGTATTATGACGCGTTTAAGCAAATGAAGCTGGAGGACAAAGACTTAGCTCCAACAACTTCCCCTTTGGTTGGCTTCAGCTCACAGCCTGAATGGCCGATCGAAAAGATCATACTGCCGGTCAAAGCAGGGTCAATCACGAAGCAGGTGGAGTTCTGGGTGCTGAAGGTCCCCTCGACCTACAACTTGATTTTGAGGAGGGGTTGGCTACACGCCATGCAAGCGATGGTTTCAACCTACCACCAAGTCATGCGCTTCCTTACCCCAACCGGACGGATTGAAGAGGTTTGGGGGGACCAAGTGATGTCCAAACAGTGCTTTGTCGCAGTAAATGGAAGCCGGGCGGCCAAAGGCTTTGTTCAAATGATAGAGGGGCCAGAAGGAAAAGAGGTCTTGGAAGATGTAGAGAGAAAGACCGAGGAGAAATCAGTAGAAGATTTAGTGGAGGTTCGGATTGACGAGGATGATCCGAGCAAATTCTTTCTCTTGGGTTCGTCATTGTCTAGCACCGAGCGGATGAACTATATAAACTTTTTGGTCTCCAACATTGAAGTCTTTGCATGGACACCTTACGATATGCCTGGCGTCGATCCAAACTTCATCTGCCATCAACTCAACATTTTTCCAAACGTTCGGCTGGTCATACAGAGAACTCAGCCCTCAGGCTTGCACCATGCTGAGATAGTGGTAGAGGAGGTCAAAAACTTGTTGGAGGTTGGGGCAATCGAAGAGGTGTAATACCCCAAATAGATCTCTAACATGGTGGTAGTGCCGAAAAAAAACGAGAAATAGCGAGTATGCGTCGACTACAAAATAATCAACCGAGCTTGCCCGAAGGACAGCTTTTCACTCCCAAGAATTGACCAGTTGGTGGATCTTACAACTGGTCACCAAAGGTTTAACTTCCTTGATGCATACCGCGGTTACCACCAAATAGCCTTGTATGAACTAGACCGAGAGATCACATCCTTCACTACGCCACGAGGCTTGTACTGTAATAAGGTTATGCCTTTTGGCCTTAAGAATGCTGGGGCGACCTTCCAAAGAATGGTGACCAAAATGTTTGCCCCTCTGCTTGGCCACACTATGGAGGCCTATATTGATGATATGGTGGTGAAGAGCAAAAATGAGGCTCAGCACCTTGCCAACCTAGCTAAAATGTTTGTTATACACAAGCACCACAAATTGCGCTTGAATGCTTCCAAGTGTGCTTTTGGCATTGGGACAAGGAAATTTTTGGGCTTCCTAGTTACGAATCGGGGTATAGACGCTGACCCCTCACAGATAAAGGCAATACAAGACTTGGAGTGACCGAATTTAACAAAGGATGTGCAGTATCTTGTCGGAATGGCAACTGCGCTGAATAGGTTCATCAGTCGGTCATCAGATCGCTAAAGGCCCTTCTTCTAGACTTTGAAATCTAAGTTCTTTTAGCAAGGAGAATGTGACAAAGTCTTGGTCAACTTGAAGACGTATCTATCTTCTGTCCCAATCTTGGTCACCCCTAAACCTGGAGAAGAACTCTATCTCTACCTGGTCGTTTCTCAACACACGGTGAGCGCTGTGCTTATCCGAGCTAAGGGAATTTAACACCTCCCTATCTTTTATGTCAGCAAGACATTATTCCCCATCGAATCAAGATACTTGCCATTGGAGAAATTGACTCTAGCATTGATAATGGCCTCCAAGAAGTTAGCCCACTATTTCCATGCTTATACAATTGTGGTGCTGACTGAATTCCCGCTAAAAGTTCTATTTGAGTAGGCGGACTTTTCTGGCAGAATCTTGAAGTGGGCGGTTGAGCTAGGGCAATATGACATCAGGTTCCAACCGCGAACGGCGATCAAAGCACAGGCCCTGGCTAACTATGTGGCAGAATTTGCCCCAGGTGCCCACCCCGTTTGCCTAATAGATTTGGCACATGAAACCGAGCAAGAAGAAATGGCTAGTACGGATTTAGCACAGCCAGTAGTGTCAATGCCTCCAGAAGAGGGTAAGGTGCAAGCAATAGAATGACAAGACAATAGTGAAAAGATAGTAGAAAAAGAATCCGACCTACCGAATGCCAAGATAGACACGCAAGCAGGAAAGCTACATATGAAGGAAACCAAAACCCTAGGCTTGCAAAATTCTGAAAACCCATTTGACTGCTGGAAATTGTTCATTGGCGAGATATGGAAACTTTTTGTTAATAGAGCATCGAATAGACATGGCACCGATCTAGAAGTTGTGCTAACCTCACTAGACGGGCTAACCATTGAGCATGCTATCACGCTGGAATTCCTAGTGTCCAATAATGAGACGAAATATGAGGCCCTCCTAGTTGGCCTGAAAAGCGCTCTATGGCTAAAGGCAACCGAGCTCATGGTATTCAGCGACTCCAAACTTGTCATCAACCAAGTCTTTGGCAAATACGAAGCTAAGGATGAGAGACTGGCCAAATATTAAGCATTAGTACGCGCTGAGATCAAAAAGTGTGCCGCAATAAGAATGGAGCAAATTGACCGCGAAGAGAATAGCCAGGCGAACGAATTGGCTGGCTTAGCATCCATGCAAAACACCTTCCCCAACCCTTTTATGATTGAGTCTTGCCCCGACCTAGCATCAAAGAACTTGAGGCACTCGAAGTACTCTGCGCTGACCTAGGGCCATCGTAGATGGACCCCATCGTAACCTTCCTCAAAGATCGAGTCCTACCCACCGAAAAAAAGGAAGCCAACAAGATAAGGGCCAAGTCAGAGCGATTTTGGCTCTCTCCATCTGGTGCCTTGTACAAAAAATCCTTTATTGGGCCATATTTGAAATGCGTTCATCCTAACAAGGTTGAAACTTTCTTCTTCGAAATTTATGAAAGCATGTGCGGAAGCCACATTGGGGGAAAATCACTGGCATACCGAGGAATTTCTCATGGTTATTGGTGGTTGTGCATGCAGGTCGACGCACAGAAATATGTGCAAAAATGTGAGAAATGCCAAAAATTTGCACACTAGATTCACCAACCGACTTAAGAGTTGCTCCCCTTGACAAGTCCTTGGCCATTTGTCCTTTAGGAGCTGGACATCGTGGGACCACTCCTAATAGCTCCGAGCAATAGCAAGTATTTCATCGCTGCTACTGACTACTTTACTAAATGGATGGAAACCGAGCCGTTGGCAACCATCAAGGAAAAAGATGTAAAGAAGTTTGTCTAGCAGAATGTTATTACTTGTTTTGGCATCCCAAAAGCCCTCATCACGAACAGCGGTATGCAGTTTGATGGGAAACTATTTCGCGAATTTTGCGAAGTGTTGAAGATCGAATTCTATAATTCTACACCGGCCTACCCTCAAAATGGGCAAGCTGAAACGTCAAACAAGACTAGTTTGGATGGATTGAAGAAGCGGCTTGAGAAAGCTAAAGGGAGATGGACTAAGGAACTCTCCAACATGCTATGGGCATACCGAACTACCCCAAGACGCTTAACTGGAGAAACTCCATTCACCTTGGCTTATGACATGGAGGCAGTCATACCATTAGAGATCGGCATGCCAACCATCCGATTTGAAAACTTTGAGCCAAACTTGAACGGTAAAGTTATTGCCCTGGAGTTGTACCTAGCTGAAGAAAGAAGGGAAAGGGCGTTAATTCACACTGAGGCCTACCAACAAGAGCTCTTCAAGAAATACAACAACACCGTGCATCCACGCCTATTTAAAGTTGGGGACTGGGTCTTGGGGAAAGTAATGGGCAACACACTAGTCCTTGGAGAAAAAAAATTGAGTGCAAATTAGGAGGCCATACAAGATAACTGGCCTTGCTGGCAAAAGGGCATACCATCTAGAGGACCTGGACAATAGAGCCATTCCAAGACCTTGGAACATGACCAACCTCAAGTTGTTTTACTTCTGAAATGTAATTCTTTTTCTCTTACCTAGCATGACTTTTTGTTCAAACATATGTAACGCTTGATGAGCAATGAAAATAATTCTTCTATCTTTCTTTATATTATGACATTTCGTGTAAATTTAAAGTATTGCATTGTGCAATTGGGAACTAGGGGCAACTCCCCTTCCCGTGAGCTGATTTTGTTCACTGGGAAGAGAGTCGGTGTTTTCCACAATTTTAGTCATTTATTCTGAGCTGGTTTTGCTCGTCCACCCCCGAGCTGATTTTGCTTGCTGGGAAAAGAGTTGGTATTTTCCCCAATTTTAGTCATTTATTTCGAGCTGGTTTTGCTCATCCACCCCCTGAGCTAATTTTGCTCGCTGGGAAGAATGTTTGTGTTTTCCCCAATTTCAATCATTTATACCAAGCTGATCTTGCTCGTTCTCCCCCCTGAGCTGATTTTGCTTACCAGGAAGAAAGTTAGGCTCTGTTGGTTGTGAATTCAAAATGTAATTTCACAGGTGTATTTCAGTATGATGTTTGGTTGTGTGTTTGGAATCAACTTTCCAAACCTCTGTAGAGAGCTCTGTATTACAGCCGCGTTTTTGTGAAAATTTTGGCCAGGGGAAGACCACCCGTCCTTAGGGACTACCGCTCGGACGTCCTTGGGGACATCCACCCGGATGTCCTCTGCTGTACAGGATTTTTTTTTTTTTTTTTTTTTTTTTTTTGCAATTGATTTATATA
Organism: Camellia sinensis; assembly: GCF_055761805.1. Taxonomy (NCBI): domain Eukaryota; kingdom Viridiplantae; phylum Streptophyta; class Magnoliopsida; order Ericales; family Theaceae; genus Camellia; species Camellia sinensis. The sequence goes on from NC_138970.1 coordinate 62,318,656, forward strand.
ATTGGAAAAAAAAAATTCTGAATTTTTTTTAATTTTTAATGTGCTTTAAAATAGTTTTGAGTTGTATATTTAGTTATGAGTTGTAAATTTTTGTGTCACGTATCAAATATCACATCAACAATTCCCCACTCAAATCAAACCTCTTTTCCAAAACTATTTTCAAAACTCTTTACCAAACAAATTTTCTACACTCAAATCATAATTCTACAACACACAAACTCAAAATACAATTCATACTCTCAAATCACATTTACAAAACACAACCAAACGCAACCTTAGTGTTTTCCCCAACTTTCGTAATTTAAACAAAACTGATTTTTTGCTTCTCTAATCGAGTTGATGTTGCTCACTAGAAAGAGAGTTGAGGTTCTCCACAATTTTAATGATCTTAACCGAGCTGATCTTTGTTCGTGTCCCTAACTGGGGAGACAGTTATGCTTCCCTAACTACGATTGGTTCGGTTCATCAAGTAGGAAGTTAATTTATATTGTCCTATTCGAGTTGAAATTAGCTCAGCAGGGAAGAAGTTTGTATTTCAAATTTGGATCTAAGCAAGCAGTTTTTGTCGCAACTAAAATCAAAGTTAGTGCTCTACTCAATCAAGCAAAGCTGAGAAATTGAGAAGCCAGAGGAATGAAGCGAGCAAAAAGTTACGGATGTTTCATTCATAATATAGTTCGGCTATAAAAGTGAGATTCATAGCTCGGTTACTGTCACGACCCAAACCCGCCCCTATAGGTTTAGTATCGTAACCGGCCAGCAATCCGTAATTACCAAAGGCCTGCTTAACAGTAAAGACAATAATTCAATATAAAGGGGCTAGCGGAAGCCAATCAGTAATAAAAAGATGTCCAATGAGCTGTGAAAATTTGAATGGAAAAGGACTTTTATAGACATAACCACATTCATATCCATATACATATACACATACCAGATACACATAGCATACAGGTTAGGGACCTAATCCCTTTACCATAATTGTACAATCAAGTCTAAAATATTTGATACATTAACAGAGACAAAAAAAGGGGGAATCTGAAACAACCCAAAACAACCTTAGCTAAAGTAGGCACGGAGCCTCAAAGTGAGGCACAACGGTTGGCTTGACAAAACATGAGCTTAATTCGACGCTTCTAACTCTGGTCCAGTGCTTGGCCACCTACATATAAATATAAACAGTGAGTTAAAGCCCAGTGAATAACAAATGTGTAAAGGGGTCAAGAATGAATGTCCTTTCAGAAATTAAAACAGTCATTTGCATCAGTAGATCAGTTATTCAATCAGTGACTCATATTTCATGCCATATCAGTCATTTAGAAATCATAGCAGTCATACATGGGATATCCAATAGCAGAACAGTACAGTAGGTCTTAATAGACCGAACAATCAGTTGATAGCCATCGAAACAGTAAACAGTAGTAGTTCCAAACATTGGAACTGACAGAGATCTCTGTAACAGTAGCAGTAGCTGTAACAGTAACAGTAACAGTAACAGTAACAGTAGTAGTAGCAGGCAATTGCTATAGATGCCACAAATACAGTTCGTAAAATAGGACAAGCATTCATTCGGTAAACAATATCATTTCAAAAAGCAGTATAGTTAATCATTTAGAAAATAATTATAATTGAACATAGCTTTACAACATTGTTACTCACAGATTACTGGGCTATAGGCAGGCTAATCAGCGTCCTTAAGTGCCAAACCTATACAGTTACAGAACGAACACACACTAAATTACCCACTCGGGGTTAATAACCTAGCCCCTAACTTGACTTGGTGTGGTTCTATAACATTATCCTCATTATGATGCCTTAAACATGGCCTAGGAATGCCTAGGATGGAGTGAGGATGCAAAAATGTACTTAACAACATTTTTCAAAACTTGTTGAAAACAGGGGTCTCGCTCGAGCGTGGCTTTCTTCGCTCGAGCGAGCTTACCGAATGAGAGAGGTCGCTCGAGCGTAGACTCCCTCGCTCAAGCAATCTGTAAAAATGTGAAAAGTACTGGTTACTGAAATTCTCCGCTTGATGCTCGCTTGAGCGTGAGACACAGTTCCTCGCTCGAGCGTAGGTCTCGTTGCTCGAGCATGCGTCTGCACACGCAAAAACCTGAGAGCTTGCAATTTACGCTCGAGCCAACATTCTGTCGCTCGAGCGAAAGTCTGAAAACAAAGGTAGTCGCTCGAGCGTGGAATCCTTCGCTCGAGCGAGGAAGCCAAATTTTGGGTTTTCCAAATTTGCTCCCAAAGCTCAAACCATGGATCAAACATTTCAAAACTCATCCTTTTGGGCCAATTTTCTGGAAAATACTTAGAAACTCATAATACCTCATGATTTAAAGACTATTTCATAAAATCAAGGCCCCAAAGTATGCCAATTGAACCAAATTTCAATTAAAACTTTATGAACATTACAAGAACATTACATGCATGAGTTCTCATGAACTCTAAAACTCCAAAGCATGATCAAATGCAAGATTGAACTCAAAAACTAGATAAATTCTAGAGTACAACCATAATATGGGCATGCATGTAAAAATTTCATGAAAACAACTTCAAAATTCTATGATATGGACATGCATGCATGAATTCACTTGACTTCCTTAAATTCTTGCTCAATTAACCCATGAATTCACCTATTTCATTTATATACAAGTTCTAGATGGCTCAATAACAAGATTAAAAGGCTGAGCTCTTACCTAGGCTTCTCAATCAAACTTCACCTAAGCCAAATCCTTGAGCAATGTAGACAAGTTTTCAAAATTTCCTTCAATTCTTCTATATTTCAAGCAAAAACTCTTGTTGAATTCAATTTCCCTCAAGTCTCCCCCTCTCTTACGTGTGTGTACAAGGAGGAGGCCAAAGATGATGTGTCAAACATATATGAAGTGTAATAAGAGTTAATCTTGTACTAATCCACTCAATGGCAAAAATGTAAATAACCTATATTCAATTAATTTAGCATTATTTATTCCAATTTAATCATTCTAAATTGAATTTTAATTAAACCTACCATCAAATTCTATAAAGTCCTAATTAGAATAAAGATCAAGTCAATTTTTGAATCAGTCGCCGATAAGGCTTTCAATTCGCAATTTGAAATCAAAACATGAACAGATCGTTCTATAACAAACAGATAGAAATACAATTAAAACAACACACTCATGTAATCAATTTAGGATTTCATTTTAATCAATTACTTATCATGCTTAATCACAAATTAACACTAATCAGAGATGAGGGTTGTCACAGTTACATCAAAGTAAAAGAAAAAAGAAAAACACAAAAGAAAAAGCAGGTTTCAGATAAATCCCTAATCTAGGTTTACTACATCAGCTGGGTCAGCCACATCTAGCGCGATCTCTTCACCAAAGCCAAGGCCCCAATCAACATCTAGCTCGGCATGTCTACCGCTCGAAGATGCTTTTTCAGTAATGACTGGTAATGTTGCATTGTCGATCGGTGGCGGAGGCGATGCATCGACCAGACTAGCTGCGGTTGCCGCCTCAATCATCTTTTGTTACACGGCGGCAGCGTAGGCTTGCATGTACTGAAGGATGAAGGCAAGTGGAGGATTCCTAAAGAAGTCTAAATCTGGCGCATGGCCATGTTTATCCGCGGTAGATTTCCAGTCATACCGGAAGAATATATCCTTGGTCCTTTCCATCTGCCGCTCATTCTCTCTCGGCAAAACCGCGATCTTCCGCTTCGTCAACCTTCTTCTTCAGTTTGGCCTGGTGAGTAGCGCGGTGTTTCTGTAGCTCGGTGAGATACCTTGCTTTCTTAGCCTAGACAACCATCTGCTTATCCTCCTCTGCTCTCTCAAGCCGCTCGGCTAGTTGGTCTCGCTCGGCCAATACTGCCTCATGAAAGGCCTTTAGTTTCTCTAGCTCGGTTGTTTTGGACTTATTGTCGACTATGGCCTCACGAAGACTCTATAACACAGAAATCATGCATTCGTGGGCAAGGTAGTTTTTCTACGCAGCCTGCAACAACGAAGTCGATACATCGAAATCGAGCAATAACTTGATAACAAAGAGACACGCTTTCTTACTAGAACAAATGGACTTTGCAGCCGACCTAAGGACCTTTAGGTCAGACAATTCTTCATGCCACTTTATGTCCGCGAGAAAAAGCAAGCCTTTGGTCAGGTTAAAATCTAGCAAAACGTCCTTGTCAGCATATACGGAGTCAATAGTGGTTATAACCCGGCCTTTATACTTTAGCTTGGACGACCACGCTGGGGGGCAGTAGTGCAGACAGTTTGCTCGGCAACGGCTTACTCGGTCTGCTCTCATTGGTCAGTGATAGCCAACTCAGTGGAATCTTCATCCACAAGGCACTGCTCGATTGAGAGCTGCCTTGCCCTCTTCCTCGAGCGAGAAGAACCGTGCTCACTTGTCAATGCTAACATCGGTCCAGCTTCTGGACTGGCTGGCTGTGAGGATTAACCTTCAGCTACCTCGGCCTATTGCGAAGACTCACCCGGCCCAGCAGTGATCATAGATTTAATAGCTTTGATCTTTGCCAGTTCTTGCTCTGCAGCCAGAGGTACTAAGTTTATCTCAGGTAGGTTTGGATTGGGTTCAGGGGAAGAGGCGTGCAGAAAATTAGTGACCCTGCTTTTGTGCGAAGCACTATAACGATAGCTCGACTCATATTCAAGTAGCTTATGGCACTCATAGTTTAGATGATATAGTGCGATTCAGATGGCTTACTGATCAGCGTGTGAGTAGTTGTTCGCCAACTGTTTATAATCTGCACGAAATTAAAGAAGTATTAGCTCAGCAAAGACATTAAATCATAACAAAAGAAAAATTACGTTATTTTGCTCACCAGCACCCTTGAAATCCTTGCGTATGTACTAGCCCGATATGGGCGCCTTGGTGTTTTCGTAATTGCTAGACACCTATAGAAAGTCGTCGTCGTTTAACTCTTTGTCCGAGTTACCCTCTATAAGTTTTGCTTTGCCCCTTCTAATCTTAAGGTACCAGCAGAAACCTCATTTATTCTTGCTAAGTGTGTATTGGTGGAATATCTCAGTAAGACCAAGGTTCAAATCAATGGCGCGGCCACGCCATTGATTCAATGCGGCCACACCATTATTTATTTTATAAGTGTTGTTGGACACTTGGGTTGGACATAACCTAGTTTGCCTCAAAAACTCGCAGACTAAGGGTTGGACCTGGAAGTGGAGGCCACCTTCGACTATGGACATGACAGTGAAGGGACAGGCATCCAATCTACCTTATGGGGTATCTTTTTTTTTGGCTAGCTCGAACTAGACGTCGTCAAGGATGTTGAACTCCCAGCAGAATTCAGCTATAGCCCTAGGCGAATTAACCATGAAACGGTACTTGCCCATTTATCTCGGTTTTATTTTGTCCACTAAATCTAATTTATTACTTAGCTGGTTGCTTGCTCGGTCTCTGAGCATCACCAATTTGTGAGGCTGAGGTATGCCTGGTCGGTCCTAGTTCGTTCTGTATTATCAAAAAATAAGTGCAAGTGTTAGCACAACATTAAGTGCACGACTATCAAAATTGTCCTAGCTCGGCTATCTATCTTAGCTCAGTTTCAGGTCTAAGATGTTGGGCTGGTTTGGGCTTTGGTCATAGATATCTAGTATCCATCTCGGTGCTCCTATGGCAGTGATAGCCCGGTTCAAATAGTCTAAAAGGCCATAAACAGATTTTTAGCCCCGGTTGGACCCTGATTTTGAATTAAATGACCAAATCTTTGCTCGGTCTCTTCCAAGTTTCATGTTGTTCATTCTAAATACTAGTCTGCATACAAAAATGGAAGAAAATGAAGGGCAAGGAAGTCCCTTATTCATTTATGGGTTTGATTCCCTCTAGGTTCAATAAGCACAAACACATTCTCATCTCTTAAAAAGCCTAAGCATGGATCCAACAGCCTAAAAGTAAAAGAAGAAATGAAGAACACAAAGAACATCCATGAAAAAGAAATAAAGACAAGAAAAACTTACAGATTTGGGTGCCAAATTGAGGTTCAATCGGTCTCGACCTCTACTGCAGCATCCGTAACGATGTAAGACACTGGAAACGGCGCAAATGGAAGTAATGACAGTAACGACGACGATTGAGCTGTAAGAAAACTAGGGTTTGGCTTGAGAAAGAAGGTGAACAATGAAGCGGTTGAGGGAGTTTTTATCTCCTATTTATGGGGGGAAAACCCAAAAGGCGACAGCCTTTCAAATTTTTGGCATGATGATGATAGCTATGAGGGTTGTACGGGGCCACCAGGAAAGCGCCACGTATTATAGACATGATGGGTTATCAATACGGTCGACTGATAGGTGACAAGATGACAAGCACAAGTCTCTAGAGCCGGCTGTAATTAATTGCTCGGCTAGAGACGATAATCCTAATCATGCTCAACTCGGATGAGATTAAGGGGCAATTGAAAGGGAGATTTGTGCCGAACAGTGGGCCAAACAATGGGCTGAGCTATACCAGCACGGAATATTTTTTTGCGACATGCCAAGGGAACATGGAATCTAGTGTTGGGCTGAGTTGTGCCAGCATGAAGTTTGGTAGTATGACTGGCTATCTTGGCCGGGCTACCTAAGCACGGGCCCTGGTCTTGGACCAAGCCATCTTTTAGCACCACAGTTGTAGAGGTCATGGCAACATCACAAGATCGGCCAGATCAGGCATGGCGTAGTGCCATGCTATACAACCGAGATGACTGATTGCACGCTCATGGCTGACCGGCGTAAGGGAAGGCCGCCAAAGTATTGACCGAACACGACTATGACTCGAAGACCGGCCTAGATTAGCTCGGCATTGGAGTGTTTAGAGGTAATATCGTTGGTGCAATCCAAGTAATAGCATGGTTATGTATTCCACGTGGCGCAATGCTGAGGAAACCACTCTGGGTGTGTGTCAATACTATTTGGCAGTTTAGCCAACATTGTTTGGCTGTATTTACATATACATATGTAATGAATGGAGTGGGCAGTTATAGTTCAAATTTTTGTGCTTCTTTTGGATACGATAGCCCTACAGTTTGGATTCCCGTGGTTTTGAATATGATCTCACAAGTGCAATGTGAAATAGATAAACACAAAAAAGTGCAAATCCGACAAATCTTTTGGAAAATCAATTTTGAATCAAAATGCCAAAAATAGACTGTTTTACCAGATACAGAGTCGCCACCTAAAATATTTTTGGAAAATTTAGGAAACCCATGACTCGTGCCTAAGGCCACGTGTCCGTCATCACCAAGATTGTCTCGGCTCGGGAACTTAGGTACGAGAGGGGAAGGTCACGAATTAAGCACCCCCCTCACCCAATCGAAGATCGGTCTCTACTAATCATGATATGAATCTTATTTACATTATATGCTTTTGTTCCAATTATTAGGTTAATATCACTATGTGATGCGCACACAAGTATAGACTAATTTGCAAAAATTGAAACAATTTGATTTCATGTTTATTTTGAAAAATGTTTGAATATGTACCACTTAAAAAAATGATCTCATATGCACATTACTCAAATTATTCCAATATAAGCAATTAGTCTTCATCCACAGGTATTCAAGCAGGTATAGCATTTAAGCAATTAGCCTCATGGTAACAATCACACTCATGCGATATGCTAAAGCAAATAAAAAAATGCTCACCTAGTACTCCGAGGTAAGCCAAAAGAAACAAAAGAGTTAGAAAAAATGCATGATCCTATGGATGCATCATGACTAATACAACACATGAGATATGTAACTAATAGGCTCGGCTATTAATTATGTCATGTGAGTCAATTTGGTAGCATGCGGTTTTAAAACACGTATTCGACGAAGTATGCAAACTACAATGCTTTGTTAGAATGATGAACCGAGCCTCGATGAATGCAAGACAAGTGGATGCAAATCATGTAATATGCTAAATGAAACATGATGTTATATTTTACCCATCATAAGCAAGTAAATAAAGGGAGAAAGGCGTGGGGTTAGAAGACATACACATTATTACATGTTTTGCCCTTACGTAGGAGGGTCCGAATAAATGGACTAGCTAATTAATTACTTAATTAACTAACTATTACAAACCCAATGGAATAAATTAGCTAAGCTACATAACTAATTATTACAACAACAAATTAACTAACTACTTTAGCTAATTAAATAATTACAACACAAAAATAACTAGCTATTCTAACTAATTAATTATAAGTCCGCTATTCCAAGTACAACACTAATATTATAACATAATTTAAACGGGCCTCGAAATGGTAAGGATGGCTCATGCATGGATGTGAATTTTCACCCGATAATGCTCTCCGTTTTGCTACCGGAATGCCTCTGTTGCACAGTTGGAAAATTGCACTGTTTTTCCACCTCAGTTTTTGCTTTGCTCTGTTGAAAAAGGGACACTGCCTGGCTAAAAAAGTGGACGGCAACCCAACAGTAGTGGCCGGCAGGCCACTAATAGTGGGTTGTCGTCCAAAAAAAGTGGTCTGCCGGCCACTGGTATTGGTTCTTTCCTGCAGCAACAGAGGACAAACAGAGCACAAACCAGAGTATTCTCAGGGGATATTTGTCCACTCTGCCTCTCCTTATTATCAAACAGGTCAAAGGAGGGGTAGGCTTGATTCGCAAGCCATCAATCGACACAATTTCATTGCGTGATGACTTATGAATCAAGAGACACAATTTCAATAAATGCACAATTTAAGGACTCGTAAAGCTCCTCCCTATCATGATATTGATCAAGGGAAGTGATTGATATTGACTTTTGAACCGTTTACATCACTAATAAGTATGAGACGACTCAAGACTCAATGAGTTCAATTAACTTCCGATTGAACCCAAGTTGATTTTATTATCTTGCATCACTTTTAGTCCCAATTTTATTACTTCATTTTAATTACCTTCCATTCATTAGTTCATTTAAGTCCAAAAATGAGCTTTAAGTACACTAATGGAGAGAAACACCAAACCAAATGTTGTTTTAGGTATGAGAAATGTGTCATGCTGTTGGTAATGAACCCCCAAAGAGATTAAACCATAAAGCACAATACCTCAATCTCAAGTTTAAACAAGTAAGTAGTTTGAAACAATTTTCAAAACAAAGAAAAATCCAAGAAATGAGGAAAGTTGCAGAGGTGATTAGAGATGAAAACAAGTATGGAAAGCAAGAAATAAACACTATCAACTCAAATAGGTTGGTGGCTAACGTCTAAACCACCAAACATGTGAGAACCATTACACTACAAGCATACTATACAAAGCGTGAAAGGAACAAACACATAAAAACAGTCTTAAAATAGGCTAAAACAGTGCTAGAATTGAAGTCAAAAAAGCTAAAAGAGTAAGCTACAACATGGAGCAAGTTAAACTAGTAAGCAAGCACAAGGAGGGAAGGCTACCCCCTCCATTTTTGGGACTTCAAAACATGATTTTAGCCTCTAAAAGACCTTTGAGATTCAGTAGTAAAAAGCTCAAAAAAAATAATAGAAAGGTGGGAAACACAAGGGCAAAGGCTTAAGAAGTTAGGTGCAAAGAAGAGTGATCCACCATTTCACCCTTAATGGCCTTAAACCACAAGTTTCAACCCATAAATTTAGTGTAAAAATAGTCCAAAAATAGTAGAAAAGATGGAAAATAAATAAGGGAAACAAGTTAAGAATTATACCTCTTGAAAAGGGATACCCTTGTTGAGTTACAAACTGACAATTATACACCCTCAAGAGCTAAATGCAAGCTCAAAAACACCTCAGCACAAATACCACAAGGTTTGGTTTAGAGTGTATAGGCCAAAAGTGAAGAACTTGTAAGAAAGAGAAAAAATTGTAGAGAGAGAAAATACTTTTGCTCCCAAATTTTTCTAACCTCTAAAACAAGAGAGAGGGTCCTCTATATATAGAAAAACATAAGACCAGCTCAGAAATATCAATACAAACACGTATGGACTGGTGCATGTATCTATGGAAACAACTGGCACCGTTGGCAAAAAGATCTGAAAAAACAAGGCAGTCCACACTAGTGGGTCTGCAGGTCCCAGGATGTTTAGGCTTGAAAAACTGTTGTTCTGGTCCAAAAACAAGTCACAAGGTTTATAGGGTTTTGAGGTTCAAAACTGAGGCATTATGCTAAGGACTTCGTGCATTTAACAAGCATATACAAATTCATTATTGGGTGCATAATCGGTGACGCCCAAGTCGTAAGGGCGGTAAAAAATGAGGTGTCTACAGCAGTACAACCACACATCTAGCAAAGGTAGTGCGCACACAATCTGGGGCTGCATAGCCAGCCTAGAAAATGAGGCGCAAGCAGACTCAGAGGGTAAACAACATTTAGCCACTCTCTCTCTCTCTCTCTCTCTCTCTCTCTCTCTACGGTGCTCTGTATTCTCTCTTCTTTTCCTAGAAAGCTAACTTGACCGTCAGAAGGGTTTTCCGGTAACCCACTCGCCAGGTAGCTCACACTCGTTTGTTTGCAGTGAGATGGAGTTCTATCGGAGTGATTCCAGCTTGGTAGCAAGGAGTACGGAAGGCAACGGATATTTTTCACCCGTACAATTTTTATTTATTTTTTCTTCTGTATTCAGCAACAAATCTTACAATTGAACATAGTGAGCACTTTTCTCCATTGCTCCATTGCTCCACTGCTATAGGTTTTTTTTGCACTTTCGTAATGCATATTCTTCAATATATAAAGGTGTATGAAAGAAATTTTTAAAGTATATTTAGAAGCAACTCATTTTTATTGATTAATATATCCACTCCCACCATCTTTGCTTGGATGATAAAAGTCAAGGATGCCCTTGCAAGCCAAATGGTTAGGTACACAAAATCAACTGTTCAAATCCCAAACTTGGGTTCTTGGGTTTTATTTTTCCTTTTTAAAGTTTTTCAAAAGGACAAGTTTCAAAGACCTCAATGCAAACCCTATCTAAAGGAAGTCTGTCTTGTGATGAATTGACTCTAGGATGGGGCTTACCTTAAGGGAATCAGGCTTTTGATAGCTTGATTCTAGGCTGAGCTCAAGCTAAATTTACATACTTACATATATATATATATATATATATGCATACACACGCGTTTAGGAGTAACTCCAAAACAAAGTGCTTTTAAGTTAAACCCTCACCACAAAATTCTTTATGAGAAGGATGCTACTATTAGTTCCCACCTTTTCTCATTGGACTACACTTAAATACTTTAAATTTTCTCTTCTTCTTCTTATTTTATTTTATTTTTTGGTGTGAATAACCTTAATCCCAACTATACCTTCATCCTTAATCTTTGAAATTTTAACCTTAGCCATCATTTTTAGTCGCCACATCCGCCAATCACTCTTCGCTATCCCAACACTCTCCTACACTTCTTTGCCATCCTAACCGCTAATTATTTTCCAACGGCTCCCATATCATCCTCTCAGTAACCCTCTGTCTTCTCTTCTTCCGCAGCCTCCTCAAAGAGAGAGAGAGAGGGGAGGAAATCATGAGTAGAAGAAGAAGAAGATAATTTGGAATAATGAGACAAAAGTTAAGAGGAAATCTAGTGGCGATAACAGAGATGGTTGTGGTAGTGAAAAAGGCTTTAATGGAGGAGGCCATGGTGGTAGGGAAAGGTTGTGTAGGAAGGGGGTAAAGGCGATGACGGAGGGTTACAATGGCATTGGGAGGTAGTTTTTAGAGGTGAAAAATGTAGCGGCTAGGGATTGAAGGTGGTGTTGGTGGAAACTACAAGTGAAGGTGGTAGTGGCTATAGTGGTATAAGGCTAGTGTAACAATATGAATAACACATGATTTTCCTACTTCGTTTTAGTTTAGAGTTATTTTTGTCATTTTAGAGTTGTCTGTTTTAACAATCAGATCATTTTTGAACTTTTAGAGGTTGATTTTTAGCCAAATATGGCATTAAAGTGAATTTTTTTCCCAATGGGTGCTTGGGAAACACTACTTGAGCGGATGTGAGGACCACTCAAGCGGAGGGAAGCAAAAAGTAGGTCTAAGCTTCTAGATTTGGAGAACGTCCTTTCCTCACTTCTTTTTTTAATTTTTTTTTTTTTTTTTTGTGGTTTCCTTTAATTTTCTCTTTCTTAAGTAAAAAAAGAAACTACCCCACGCCATTTTATATTTTGGGATTTTGGAGTGAGATTTGATTATTGTCCAAGGGCATTGTAAATTGTCTTAAGAACTTCTCTTTTATTGGAGTGATTTTTCATTTTGACACCTTTATATTTTTAGACTATACTTTTCTTTGAGTTTGGTAAAAGATTTCTACTTTTATTGAAGTATCTTTTTTTTTTTTTTTTGAGAAAAATTTAAACTACACCAATATATAGAAATCCAAAGCCAAGTACAAGATACAACCATTACAACCATGTAATATGGCTAAAATATGTTGGACAATCTTCATTGTATTAATTTAATTTCTATTTGTGTACTCAACAACAAACAGAACACGAAAGAATAAATTAAAAAGAAAGTTTTCCAAAATCGGTTTAATTACATAAACCAAACAGAAAATGGAAATAGAGTAGGAGGAAGAAAACTAAATAAGAACAGGAAAATACTTACAGAAAATATTTTTTTTGAATAATCAAGTCCAGTGTTTAACACTGTCTCTTTAAGACAAATCCGTTCTCTCTAGGGTGCTCACATATTATGGATGTCTATCTCCTAGGATGAAATGATCTACAATGAATAGTAGCAACACTACAAACTATTCGCACGACGAACACATTTTGTGTCTATACACTTTCTCACAGAAAAAATAAATAAAGCAAAATGCAGAGAGCAATAACAGAAGCAAGATCGAAAAAATTGAGTGCAAAATCCAAATAAGGGACTGATTATTTATAGAAGAACTTCTGGCTTTTCAAAACAGGGTTCAACAGGTAAAAACCTGTTCGAAACAATATTGAACAAATAGAAACATGTTCGGACAGATAGAACAAGTACAGTACCTATTTAGATTTAAATTTGAACAAATAAAAACCTGTTCAAGTTTAATTTAAACAGGTAAGAACCTGTTCAGTAAAGAGGAATAGGTGCATTGGACCAAACGAGTTAATTTTGAATTTTAAACTGAAATTCAAATTCCAAATGGTAAGAATTTAATTTTAGAAAAATATAGTTCAAATGTTTTTTGCCCAAAAAGATAAGCATTGGACCGGAAAACCCAACCCAACCTCATACCACACACCTGCGCCCAAGCCGGCCCGCCCGATCAACCGGACAGAAGGTGGCGCGTGCATGTGTTTGTTTTAGATCCAATGGGTCTAGCTCACTTTGCCCATAACCTCATCCTTCGACAAAATTTGGGGCCTTTCCCAAGTTACAAACGCAAGGCTTATAAACCCACACAAAGTTTGCCCACCAAACCAATGTAGGACAAACTTTAACTCCAACCTTTATGGAAATTCCACCAAAAACACCATTTTCTTGGAGCTTATTTTGGCATCAATTTCCTATTCACCCGATAATGGTTTTGAGCAACCAAATATACGACGTGAATCGTTATGCGACAAAGAACGTGTTGCCATATGGACCCGCCAACTTTGGCGCATAGGTCCCATCTAAAAATTAGACCAAAGTTTAAGAAAAATCTGTTTTTGCCAAACCATTTTTCAAACATTTCTTACAATCCTCCACATGAATGGAATTTGAGGACAATGGAAATGCAACAATAAGCAGAATTTGTCGAGAAAGTATAAATTGAAAATATCTTGCATCAGGATAGGTAGCTTTCGGCCTTGAACCTTCTCTAGTGATAACCTATCGAACTTACTAACTAACCAATGGACGCGATGCCTTGAATTATTCAGCCGTTTGTGTAAGCCAATACAATAGATTTCACACAAAATATCTTCTCACATATCGTGGTTCTCATGATTGTGTTCATTTTGGCCTTGAACGTTCCTGGTTGTTCATGAGTACTTTTAGAGAATTTAGTCTCTTCATTCTCATAGGATTGGCCTCAGTTCAATACTCACATAGGTGATTCTTATTGTGAGTGTCTCTTATACTAGTCTTGATTTGTATGCCTAAATTAAGATATAAGTAATCATTAAAAGTAAAGCTTATTCTTAAACCCCTACATACGACACATGTTACAGATATCACTCTCACCATAGAAATGGATAGGGAATTTTAATTCCTTGGTGATTTATGGCAAAGCACACATAACTTAGTTGTCCCTTTGAACTTAGTTCTTGGGATCTCCAGTCATCTAAGTAGGGTTACCATTATGATGACTCTTATGTAATAGGCTTTAATCCCATCCCTTTCAATGAACTATACACTTGCTCTTTTGTCAAACCTTTCATTAACGGATCCGCTATATTCTCTTTAGATTTTATATAATTTATTGAGATTATTCCACTTGAGAGCAATTGCCTTACGATATTATGTCGACGATGAATATGTTGTGAATTACTATTATATATATGACTCTATGCCTTGCCTATTGTAGATTGACTATCACAATGAATGCAAATAGCTGGCACTAGTTTTGGCCACATTGAAATGTCTTCTAAAAAGTGGCGAAGCCATTCTGCTTCTTCTCCTACTTTGTCTAAAGTGATGAACTCAGATTCTATTGTGGATCATGCGATACATGTTCGTTTCATGGATTTCCAATAAACAGCAGCGCCTCCCAGAATAAAGACATATCCAGTAGTGAATTTTGAATCTTTAATATTCGATATCCAATTTGCATCACAATAGACTTCGAGTACTGCTGGATATCGAGTAAAGTTTAAGCCATGATCACAGGTAAATCTTAGATATCTAAAAACCCGAATGATCTCTTTCCAATGATCTTCTCCGGGGTTACTAGTGTACCTACTCAATTTACTGACAGCATAATATATATCAGGACGCGTGCAATTCATTATGTACATTAGGCTTTCAATGATTTAGGAGTATTTTAACTGAGACACTGCATCACCTTTATTTTTTGATAAATAAAAGCTGATATCTACGGGTGTTCTTGCTACATTCACATCATCCTTGATATATTTGCCAAGAATTTTCTCAATATAATGAGATTGTGATAATGCACATCCATAAGATGTTTTAGAAATTTTAATTCCTAATATAACATTTGCAACTCCCATATCTTTCATATCAAATCATTTGTTCAACATTTGCTTAGTTGATTTGATCATGTTTTGATTGCTTCCAATGATAAGCATGTCATGCACATAAAGACAAACAATGACATAACATTTGTCAGTATTTTTAACATAGACACACTTGTTACATTCGTTTATCTTAAACCCATTAGTAAGTATAGCGTAATCAAATTTTTCATGCTATTGCATATGAGCTTATTTTAATCTATAAAGAGATTTTACCAGCCGACAAACTTTCTTTTCTTGCCCTGGCACTACAACCCCTTCGGGTTGCTTTATTTAGATCTCTTTATTTAGATCACCATTTATGAAAGCTATCTTAACATCCATTTGATGTATCTCTAAATTATACAACACTACTATAGCAATAAACATGCAGATGGATGTTGTTCTCGTCATAGGGAAATATGTATCAAAATAGTCCAGACCTTCCTTTTGTCTGTAACCTTTTACCACAAGTCTTGCTTTATACTTGTCTATTGAACCATCTGCTTTCATTTTTCTTTTAAATATCCATTTATACCCAAGAGGTTTAGAACCGGGGGAAAGATCCACCAATTCCCAAATATGATTTTGCATAATGGATTTAATTTTATTATAAACAGCCTCTTTCCACAAAGGTGCTTCAGGACCTGACATTGCTTCCTTAAAGCTCCGAGGCTTATTTTCTAACAAGAATGTAAGAAAATATGGACCAAAGGATTTTGATATTCTCACTTTCTTACATCATCTTGGTTCATCACCAGTTAAATCCTGTTAGTCGAGACCATTACTAGTCTCTTGCGTTTAATTGTCATTAGTCTCTTGACTTTGTGTACAATCATAAATTATTTTCTGTGAACTCAATTCCTATCATTTCTTGTAAGGAAAAACATGTTAAAAAAAAAACAGTGTTCCTTGATTCTATAATAGTGTTCACATGTATATCAGGTATTTCTGATTTATAAGTCAGAAACCGATATGCATTACTATTATGAGCATAACCAATAAACACACAATCTACTGTTTTTGGTCCTATCTTAGTCTTTTTCGGAATAGGAACTTCTACCTTTGCCAAATGCCCCCACACTTTTAAATATTTGTAGGAAGGTGGTCGACCTTTTCGCAATTCATAAGGAGTGCTGTTAGTTTTCTTGTGAGGTATCCTATTGAGGACATAATTAGCAGACAAAATTGTTTAACCCCCACAAGTTTTGCTGTAAGCCTAAACTTAGTAACATGGTATTCATCATTTTTTTAAAGGTTCTATTCTTCATTTCAGCAATTCTATTTTGTTGTGGAGAATAGGGTGCTATAGTTTCATGAATAATGCTATGTTGTACACAAAATTCATTTAAAGGTGTATCATATTCACCACCCCTATCACTTCTAACCATTTTGATGGTTTCACCAAGTTGATTTTCAACTCCAGTTTTGTAGAGTTTAAACATTTTCCAAGGCTTCATCTTTATTTCTAAGTAAATATACATAACAATATCTTGTACAATCATCGATAAATGTTATGAAATACTTTTTGCCTCCTCTAGTTTGAACAAATTTAAGATCACATACATCAGTATGAATTAATTCTAGAGGTTCGATTTTTCTTTCAATCGATTCAAATGGAGCCTTAGTTAGTTTTGTTTCTACACATATTTCACATTTATGATTAGGATCAATTTCAAACTTTGGTATATAATCCAAACCGATTAGTTTACGCAAAGCGTCAAAATTCACATGTCCTAATCTACCATGCCATAATTTTGACTCAAGAATATAAGCAAAAGATATGTTATTCTTATTAATAATAGACTTTAGTACAACAGTCATTACATTTAACTTGAAGAGACTATCGCTCATGTATCCCTTACCCACATAAATTCCACTCTTTGTTAATACAAACTTATCAGACTCAAATACAAGCCTAAAACTATTTTTACTTAACAAAGAACCAGAAATTAAATTCTTTCGGATGTCTGGTACAATCAGCACGTTATTGAGGGTAAGTTCCTTCCCTGATGTCATCTTCAAGACAATTTTTCCTTGTCCAACCATAGCAGAAATAGATGAATTTCTCATGAATAGTTGTTCACTATTTGTAACCTCATTATAAGTAATGAACATCTTTTTGTCTGCACAAATGTGTGGAGTTTCCCCAGTGTCGACCCACCACTTTTTGGGATTTCCAACCAAATTAGCCTCAGACACCACATCAGAGAGATTGATGTCATTTACCCTATTAGAAATATAAGCAACTTTTGCCACATTAGCTTGATTGGTGGTCTTTTTGTTTGTACTTCCGCGATCCTTCTTAGGGCGACGACAATCAGAGACATGATGTCCGGTCGTGCCACAATTATAGCATTTTCCTTTGAATTTTTTATTGTCATTGTTGTCGCCTTATTTAGAACCATCTCCAGCAAACTTCCTCTTCTTGCTATGTGGTTTAGGCACTTGTTCCACTACACTAATCTTGGACTCAATGGGATTTTTACCATTTTTCTTTTTAGCCTTACGATTATCTTCCTCAATTCTCAGTCTTACAATAAGTTCATCCTTGGTCATCTATTTGCGTTTATGTTTTAAATAATTTTTGAAATCTTTCCAAGCCGATGGTAATTTTTCCACTAAAGCAGCAACATGGAAAGACTCACTAAGAGACATACCCTCAGCATGAATATCATGCAAAATTAATTGAAAACTTTGAACTTGAGAAATAACTGTTTGGGAGTCTACCATAATAAAATTCAGAAATTTATCAACAACAAATTTCTTTGTGCCGGCATCCTCTGTCTTGTATTTTTTTCCCCAAAGAATCACACAATTCTTTTGCTGTTTTCAGAGGACTATAAACATTATACAGCATGTTGTCTAGGCCATTGAGGATGTAATTTCTGCAAAGAAAATCAAAATGTTTCCAGGCGTCCACAGCAGCAACAACTTGCTGATCACTTTTACCCTCTTTCAATATTGGAGATTTTTCATGGAGAAACCGAGCAAAATTAAGAGTTGTAAGATATAACAGCATTTTCTGCTGCCATCTCTTAAACTCTGTGCCATTAAATTTTTTCAATTTTTCTTCATGATTTATTAGAACTTGAACAGAGTTTTGGATAGGGATCGGAATTGTTGTTACAATTGTGTTTGGAGTACTACTTTCAGTTGCAGAAGCCATAATATTTGATTACAAAAATAAAAAAAAACCAAAACCAAAACACAAATTAATTTTCTAGCTACTAAAACCAAAAAATAAGTTATAACACAAAATAATTTTACTTTTCTAGTTACTAAAACCAGAAAAATAAAACACAACACAATAATTTTCTTGTTATAAAAACCAAAAAATTATTTTATTGGATTCAAATGAAAAAAGTTTATAAAACGAATTTATTAATACAATGAAGACTTAGGCCTCGTTTGGGAACGGGTTGTTTTAATAACTTTTTGACTTTTTACGAACAAATGTACAAAAAAGTAGAAAGAGTGATGTGACAACTTATAATGACTTTTAAATTTTTTGGCTAAAGTGTATAGTTGACAAAGGAGGCCTTATTAAAAAACACAAGTTCATTCTTAAGATTGTTGGGCAATCTTCACTGTATTAATTTAATTTATGTTTGTGTACACAACAACAAACAGAACACAAAATAATAAATTAAAAAAAAAAGGTTTTCCAAAATCTGTTTAATTACAGAAACCAAACAAAAAATGGAAATGGAATAGGAGGAAGAAAACTAAATAAGAATAGGAAAATACTTACAGAAAATTATTTCTTTGAATGATCAAGTTCAGTGTTTAATATTGTTTTCCTTAAGACAGATTCGCCCTCTCTAGGGTGCTCACAGATTATGAACGTCTATCTCCTAGGATGAAATGATCTACAACGAACAGTAGCAACACTACAAACTATTTGCACAATGAACACACTTTGTGTCTATACACTTTCTCACAGAAAAAATAAATGCAGCAAAATACAGAGAGCAATAACAGAAGCAAGAACAAAAAAATTGAATGCAAAATCCAAATAAGGGACTGACTATTTATAGGAGAACTTCTGGCTTTTCAGAATAGAGTTCAACAGATAAAACCTGTTTGGAACAGTGTTGAACAGATAGAAACCTATTCGAACAAATAGAACAGGTACAATACTTGTTCGGGTTTAAATTTGAATAGATAAAAACCTGTTCAAGTTTAATTTAAACAGGTAGGAACGTGTTCAGTAAAGAGGAATAGGCAGGTTTAAATTTAAATAGATAAAAACCTATTCAAGTTTAATTTAAACAGGTAGGAACGTGTTCAGTAAAGAGGAATAGGCAGGTTTAAATTTAAATAGATAAAAACCTATTCAGGTTTAATTTAAACAGGTAGGAAGCTGTTCAGTAAGGAAGAATGGTGCATTGGACCAAATGAATTAATTTTGAATTTTAAACTGAAATTCAAATTTTTTTGGCCCAAAAAAATAAACATTGGGCCAAACAAGCCTAACCCAACCTCACACCATGCACCCACACCTAAGCCCAACCTAGCCTGCCCGACCAACCGGACAAACGACAGCGCGCGTGTGTGTGTTTGTTTTGGGTCCAATGGGTCTAACCCACTTTGTCCATAACCTCACCCTTCCACAAAACTTGGGTACCTCTTGGGCCCCCTCCCAAGTTGCAAACCCAAGACTTATAAACTCACACAAAGTTTGCCCGCCAAACCAATATGGAACAAACCTTAACTCCAACCTTAACTCCAATCTTTCGAGTTCTCAGCGAAGAAATTTGGATTCAAGCTCTAATCCCAAACCTTGCACCTCATTTTGGCCAAACTATTTTAGACCTTAAAACCCTTTTTTCAAAATATTTTTCCAAATGCTTCTACGATGTTCCGAGGCTCGCATTTCGTTTAAAATATTATACTTTTCGGTAAACCGAGCAAGGACAAAGTGGAAATAAATGAAAGGGAGGTGAACTCTTTGAAAAAAAATCTTTAAAACATCTTATTTATAGGTTTGGAGTTGAAGAAAATATGAGAGGATGGAAGAAAACTAGTTGGGGAAAAAAATGAGCATCAACCCGTTGAGAAAGAATGAGCAGCCTTTACTAAATTAGGCATATCTCTCTAACCACTTAGAATTTAGATGTGAGGCCACCACCATTGAAAATTAGATTTTCGGGGCTTCAATTTTGACTCAAGAATCACCTAAAATCGAGTCCGGATGAGGGAGATATGCCCGTTTGAAGTCGGGCCTGAAGTGTAGTCTTTTAGACCCAGCCGGGTCCATTTAGAACCGGCCGTAGGCCTCAAAAAACTTTTCTTGGGTTGCTTTTAGGCCCGGCCGGGTCTCAATGTCACCAGAAAGACAGTTGGCGGGAATTAAACAAATATCTTTGTTTGAAGATATTTTTGACCATTGTGGCTCAAATTCTATAAATAGGACCTCCTACTTTAGATTTTAAGATTAGAAAAACTTTCCAAAAGGCTTAGGCATTGATGAGAGCTCCTAAACCGTTAAGCTTCTTTTGTTCTTCAAATTAACTTTCACCCTCCATACACCATTAAAGCTTGGATTTGAAGCTTTCTTGTAGGAAATTCAAGGCATATTTTTAGAACCTAAAGGTTAGAGAATTGTTCTAGGAGATATTTGTAGAAGCTTAGACATAACTTCCTTACAAAAGCTTTCTTGACCTTCAAACCTTCTTTAGCTATACATACACAATATATACACTATTAGAGCTTGTTCTTGAAGCTTTTTGCTAGAGTTTCAAACCATATTTCATAAATTTGGGGGTGTTTGGAATCAAGTTTGATCAATAACCAAAGTTTGCTCTTTTCAAGAGGTATAAGCTTGTCACTTTTTTCCTTGCTTTCATTTCAATCTTTTTTTTTTTTTTTTTTTTTCCCTTGTGTTTCCCTACTGTTTTGGACCTATTTTAAGTGTTGGAACTTGGGGTTGAAGAGCTACCAAAGGTAGAAAGACTTAACACCCTTTCTTACACCTTATCCCATAACTCATACCCTTTGTTTTTGCACTCTTTTCTTTGGTTTTCATACTGATTTTTAGAGCTTAAAAAACGCTGGAAAACATGGTTTAAAAGTCTCAAAAGTGGAGGGGTTAGCCACATCTCCTTGATTTTGCTTACTAGCTTTATATCTCTTGCTTTTGTCTATCTTTTTGTACTCTTTAAACACTTTTAGCCACTATTTTTGGACTATTTTCAGAAGCTAAAATATGGTTTATGTCACGACCCAAACCCGGCCCCATGGGTTTAGCACCGTAACCGGCCAGTAATCCGAAATTACAGAAGGTCTGCTTAACAGTAATACAGTAAAACAGAGTACAGGGCCTGGCGGAAGCCAATACAGTAAATAAATAGTGTCCAATGAGCTGTGCCAGTCAGTATGCTGCAAAAAGACTTCTCATTCGTATATATACAGTCAGACAAAACAGTATATACATATATACAATCATTCAGTACAGTACAGTCTATACAACCGAACAGAACAGATATAGAGACAAACGGGGAAATTAAAGACACCCCTAAGCCGTAGCTTGACAGCTCGGAACCTCGCATTGAGGCACATAGGTTGGCTTGACAAAACTGGAGTTAACCCCGACGCTCCTAGCTGCGGTCCGGTGCCTGGACACCTACATATATATATGAGCAGTGAGCTAAAGCCCAGTGAATAACACAATGCGTAAAGGGGTTAAGAATGAATGTCTTTACAGTAATGAAAACAGTTCGTTAAATCAGCATTTCAGTCGTTCAGTCAATACAGTCATATGTGGTACATCTATTAGCATAACAGTACGGTAAACAGTAGGTCTTAAAAGACCAAGCAGTAAATGATGGCCATCAGTCAGTAACAGTAGTGGTTCCAACGGGAAAACTGACAGAGATCTCTGTAACAGTAACAGTAAACAGTAGTTGCTAAAGATGCCACAATACAGTTCAAAATATAGGACATACATTCATTCAATTAATAGTAACAGTTCAGAAAGCAGTACAGTTCAATTGTTCAGAAGATAATCATTTTGAACATATCTTTACACAGTTGTTACTCACAGAGTTCTGGGCTACAGTAAGTTAGAGCGTCTCCTCAGAAAGCCAAACCTACACAGTTAACAGATTGAACACACACTAAGCTACACAATCGGAAGAGATAATAATTTAACCCTTAATTTGCCTCGGCGTGTTCTACATCTATATCCTCAATAAAATGCCTTAAACTAGGCCTAAAAATGCCTAGAATGGGATGAGGATGCAAGGATGTGCACAGAAAATAGTTCCAGAATGTCAGAAAAACAGAGTCCCGCTCGAACGCAGGTTTCCCCGCTCGAGCGGACATGCAACAAAGGTACACGCTCGAGCATCAAATCCCCCGCTCGAGCGTACTGTAAAAGTACTGGATGGGTGGAATCTCCGCTCGACGCCCGCTCGAGCGTGAGACACATGCCTCCGCTCGAGCGTCCAATACTCCGCTCGAGCGGATTGTAAAACAGTGCAAAGATGCTGGATACTCGAATTCCCCGCTCGAGTGCCACTTTCCCCGCTCGAGCAGGAGTGCAAAATCTGGAAATTCCAGATTGCACCTCCAAGCTCAAAACCAAGTTTAAATGCATCAAAACCATTCCTCTTGGGCTGAATTTCCAGAAAACACTTGTAAACATATAGAATGACATGATTCAAAGCTCAATTTGAGAAATCAAAGCCCAAGGGTGTTTAATTCAAACTCAATTTCAACCAATTTTCATAAACATGGAGAGCATGCAAACATGCATGAATTCAAACCAATTCGAAGCTTCAATTTCATGCTCCAGTGAGCCAAATCTTTCAAAAACATGATGAGTTCATTGTCTTTTGTAAAAATGTGAGCATGCATGTACAATTTTATGAAAGACAACTTCAAAACTTCAAAATAAAGGCATGCATGCATGAGCTAGGCCCCAATTCAACATATATGGACCAATTCAAGGCTCAAATCACTAAAGGCTCAAGAACTAAGCATGAACAAGTTCAAATACATTAATAGAAGGTTAAATTCTCTTACCTAAGTCTTGAATTCTAGGCAAGGAAGCTCAATTATGCAAATTTATACTTCAATCCCTTCAATTGTCAAGCAAATCTACAAGTGAGCTCAAGTTCTCACTCTCACTCTCTCTATGGTCGGTTGTGTTTAAGAAATGGGGGAAGAAATGTTTTGTTTGAGTGTATGAGAAGATTAGAAAGGTTCAAGTAGTGGGCCACTTAAGTGGCAAAATGATAAATAAGGCTAACTATGCAATTTAACTCATTTTAATCTAATTTAATCATACCTAACCAGTTTTAAGATAATTATACCATAAAATCACATAAATCACAATGATCATAAAACACTAATCGGTTTCCGGTTCGGCCGCCGATAAGGCCTTCAATTAGCAGTTTAAGCATAAAAACTGAATAGATAATTAAACAGTCAACAGATAGACATACAGTTAAACAGATATGCTTAGTCAATTCAATTCCATATTTCAGTCAGTCAGTTCAGTATTTCAATCAGTTCAGTTATCAGTCTTAACCAGTTTCAGTTTAACGGTAATCAGTGGTCATTCGGTAAACAGTGGCGAGGGTTGTTACAGTTTAGAAGTCCCAAAAGTGGAAGGGTTAGCCACTTCTCCTTAGCTTTGCTTACTAGCTTTGTATATCTTTGTTTTTGCCTGTCTTTTTGTGCTCTTTTAACATGGTTTTAGCTACTATTTTTTACACTTTAGGGGCTATTTTAGGGCTATTTTAATTTATTTAAATAGTTTATGCTTTGAATATTATGATTGTTGTATTGTAAATCCTCATGGCTTTGGTTGTTTAGGCCTTAGACACCAAGTCATTTGAGTTGATAGTTATTTCTTACTTAATTCTATATAACGAGTCTCACTTGTGTAGTAAATCAACCTTGCATAATCAGTTCTGCAACCTTCCTTCTTTCTTGGTTTTTCTTTTCTTTTTGAGAGTTATTTCAACAGAATGTTGTTTAAACATGAGAAAGAAACATAAAATCCTAAATGGTTTAATCTCTTTGGAGGATCATTATTAGGGCATTACGTCTCTCTAATGTCGAAAACAACTTCTCATTTGATGCTTCTCTCCTTTTAGTGGACGTAACTCTCATTATTGGGCAAATTGATTAAGTAACGAAAAGGAAAATAAAAAAATGATTAATAAAATTGGCTTAAAAGCAAGTCAACGAACATAAAAAAGACGTTTAAAATTGGTTGGATTCGGCCGGACGTTACGCCGAGTCCATCGTGTCAAGAGTCGTCACATGTCAATTCATGATGTTTTGACGAATCTTGGAGCGTGTCTACTTCCCTCTTTGAGCTTACTTTATGATAAGAGGGAGAGGTAGTCACCTTTCATTGCATTTATTGATTTTTGTCCAATTATGTTCGAAATCATCAAGCCATCAACATGTGCTTGTTGATGATTTTGGAACTGAATCCGCTTTTCTGTTGAAGTTCTACATGACAATGACAAGCAGAGGGGACAAACAAAGTTCAGAATAACTCCGTATGCACTGTTTTTATTTCAGAACACAAAAACAGGATTTTGCATGAAATTAAGGCATCGCCGGCCTTATTTAGGCTCGACCGAGCTTCATTGGGGGCCGACTGGCCGTCAATGTTCGGCCAACAGTGTGTTTTGCAGAAGGAAAAGGCAGTGGCTAAAAGTGAAACAGTGCAAGCCTAGGCAGACAGAGTAGTTTCTGGATGCTGCGCATACGAGCATTGTGCATCCTTGTTTGATGATTAATTATTAATTATTATTGTTGTAACTAATTATTGATTGTCGTAATTAATATTGTTGTAGCAATGTTTCGTTAGATGGTTAGTTTATTTTATTATAATAAATTAGCTAGTTAGTTAATTATAACTTAGCAATTAGTTACTTATTCACTTATTCGGTTTTGTAATAATTAGTTTAATTCAGACTATCGAACACTCGTTCGGACCCTCTTGCATGAGGGCCAATATGTAATAACATATATGTCTTCCAACCCTACGTTTTTCTCCCTTTTACTTATTTGCTTACGATGGTTAGTTTAGAACATCATGTTTTTCTTAGCATTTTCCATGTTTGCATACACTTGTCTTGCATGCATCAAGACTTGGTTCATCACTCTAACAAACATTGTTGTTTATCACTTCATTGAATACCTACGTTACTGCATGCTATCAAATTGATTCACATGCCATGTTAATAACCGAACCTATTTAAAATGGTATATTGCATGTGTTGCATTCGTCATTTTGCATCTGTAAGATCATACATTTTTTCTAACTCTTTTATTTCTTTTGGCTTTGCCTTGGAGTACTAGGTGAGCACTTATTGCTTTAGCATAATCGCATACATGTGATTGTTGCCATGATAAGCATGAATACCATGAGGCTAAGTACTTAAATGATATATCTGTTTGAATGCCGATGGATGGAGACTAATTGCCAAAATTGGGATAAGTTGATTAATGTATATACAAACTCACCTTTTCAAGTGACGCATATCAAAAATAATTTTAAAAAACAAACATGAAATCAAATTGTTCTAATTTTTGCAAATTAGTCTATACTTATGTGCAACACATAGTAAAATAGCTAATAATTGGAACAAGAGCATATAATGTAAATAAGAATCACATCGTGATTAGTAGAGGCCGATCTTTGATCGGGCGAGTGGGGCGCTCAATTCATGATCTTCCCCTTTCGTACCTAAGTTTTTGAGCCGAGACACTTTGGTGATGACGGATAAGTGGCCTTTGGCACGAGTCTCAGGTTTCCTATATTTTCAAAAAATATTTAGGTGGCGACTCTGTTATCTAGCAAAGCAATTCATTTTTGGCATTTGATTCAAACATCGATTTCCAAAAAGAATTGTCAAATTTGGACTCTTTTGAGTTTTCATTGTTTCACATTACACTTGTGAAATCAGATTTAGAACCACGGGAGTCTAAACTGTAGGACTAGTCGTATCCGAAAGGAACACGAAAAGCAAGCTAGACATATTAGCGTCTTACCGGGTGGCTAGGCTTTTACCCTTTTCTTCTTTGGTGAAACATCGATTTCTCAATTTAGAATCAAGAAGAAAATCTTTTTTCAACATTCTTAAAGAACCACAGCACAGATAAATTAACAAAGTCCAAAATAAACAAGCGAAATCCAAGGTCAGGCTAAACGTCTCACTGCCCAAAATGTGCACAACTCAAAGGATGTTGTTCAGAAGAGAAAAACAACCCAAAACAAAGCTATGTTCAGATCTGATTAAATAACAACCAAACACACTAGATCGGAACACCGGAATCTGTTGAGGGTTGTTATGCTTTGCTGGAGATCCGACCAAGTGTTATCGGAAATCGCCTAGGGCTCTATCCGAAATCGCCTCATATATTTTATTACTTTCTTAAATACACTTAGTTTTGAAGATCTTATTGAAGTACATTTGTGGTAATATGCATGTTATTTTCAAGATTCTTTAACATGTATCATTAGATTTTCTTTACCTTAAATTTTTTACACTTGAAATACCTCTAGATAGCCTCAATTTGGTGAATATCATATCATACTTGAAAAGTTCCAAATTTCCATATGAATCTTAGAAATTGAAATTGGGTATTTTATTAAATTGACCATTGTTTATTGAAATTGAATAAAGGAATGATTTAATGTTTTCATAAATGATATGGGACACATTATTGAATATTAAATAATTTTAAGTTCCCATTCTTTTGGAAAGATTCACTATAATTTTATTATATTTTTTTAAATTAGTGGGTATCTTATAAATGCTGTATGAGCTACAAAAACGCTTTCAAAGGCTAAACCAATGTTTTATAAATTTAGGTTATAGATACAATCGCCGTATTAAATTTTCACCTTTGAAAAACACTGCTAATCATGTTAACTAGCGTTTTTTTTTAAAACATTACTAATTATGAAAATAAATGTAAGCTTGACAAGGTGATTGTATTAAGGCCTAAAAGGACCATTTGGTCCAAATTTAAGCTAACATGTCCTATAGATTTCACTAAAAATTTGCGTAAGTTTGATAAATTATTTATGTTTAAAATAATCAAACATTATTATTATTTAAGAAAACTCAATTTTTAATTGATGTTTAGAACAAAGGATCCAAAAAAAGTCAATCAACTTATTTGATTTGAATTTTTAGGATTTACTTTTCAGAAAATTGATTTTTTTTCTTGTATTTTTTTTTATTTTACTGAATTTTTTTAATATTCTAAGTAATTTTTTTTTAAAAAATTTTAGATACACTAACATAAATACACTTAAAAAGTATAATATTTGTGAAAAAAATCTTTAGAAAATTCACTAAATATAAAAAAAATAAAAGAATATGAAAATTCAGTATATTTTTCGTATTTTTATTTATTTATTTATTAATTTTTTAAAATATTCTTTTACAAATATTTTACTTTTTAGATACATCTAGTAAAATACATCTAAGAAAGTAAAAAAATTACTTAAAATTTAAAAAATATTCACTAAAATTAAAAAAAATAAAAAACATGAAAAATAAAAATTTAATTTTAAAAAAATTAAATTTAAAAAATTAAAACTAAACACGCTGAATTATTTTTTAGGGGGTGTGTTTCTTTGTGGATTTTTTTTTTAATTTAAAAAAAATTCTCTAAAAAAATACTCCCTCCGTCCCAAAATATTAGTCCCTTATTTCATTTTTCATTGTCCCAAAATATTAGTCTATCTTCAAAAATCAAGTACAAAAATAATATAAATTTCCTATTTTACCCTTCTTTTAAATTAATAAACAACATAAAAAGTACAATTATACATTGATATTTTCAAAAAATGTACTATCAAAAAGATAATTTTGAAAAATCAATTTTTTTTAAATGTAATAATTATACTATTAAAAAAAGTTAAATTCTCTAAAAAGGACCATTATTTTAGGACGGAGGGAGTATTAAGATGACAATCCCAAACCCTCTGGCTTGCTTCAAATAGGCTTGCTTCAAATCCCCCGATGTTTATCACATGGTCTTTGATCACCTGCGTTCACAACCCACAAGTACTTGTCATAAACTTTTTCTTTGAGGTCGCTATTCCTCGGTCTCAACTCACTACCACCGTACACGTGTCAAAAGACTCATTATCATATCATCATCATTAGAAGCCACGTCACATCACAATGGGTGGTCCTCATCTGCATTATAAACCTTCCCTACGCAATCATCACTTTTTGTATTTCGACTTCTAAATGTTTATCAATTAAAAATTAATTTAATTTCATAAGTCCATTTAAATCATTAGTTGAATAATTAAAAAATTTATTTAAGTCTTTAATTATACAAAAAAAAATAATTAATAAGTCAAATTCATATCATATATAGTATATCATTTTAAATAAAGAAATTTTTTGTATTATCGAACAAATGTGTAATAAAAACGTGAGTTTTACATCTACCTCTAATTTTGTGAAATTTTTTAATGATTAGATTTACTTTCCTCTTATTTGTTTTTTATTATTTAAATAAAATAATTTTGTGTTCCTTGTGTTTGGTTGGGGGATTTGAGCAGGGATTTGAAAAGAAAAATAGAAAAAATAGGTGAAATGAGAATAAAATATGCCTAAATTTCACATAGTTTCACACACCTTTTCCCTTTCTCTTTCCAAATCCTCCAACTAAACACAGTATACAATCACAACCACATATCAAATTGATATTTTTGTCATTTTAATTCTAAAATTTTAATTGTATTTAATCTTTTTTTTTATAAGAATTAATTTTTTTAAAAATTAAAGTGATACATATACTTACTTTCTCTCGTATAATTGTATTAAAAATAAAGAAAATCATAATCAAATAGTCAAACAAACGTGAGACAACGAGTGAGTTTTATGCTCACTCTTTGTTTGACATTTATATATATATATATATATATATTATTTATTATTATTTAAATAAAATGATTTTGTTATGATCTCATAAAAATTCTCTAAAATTGGATTTATTTATTATTATTTAAATAAAATGATTTTGTGTTCTGTTAGTATACAATCACTGCCACTTATGAAATTACTTCTCCTTATGTAACATTTTTGTCTCTTTAGTTCTAAAATTTTAATTTTTATTAACTTCACCTCATGATTTAATTTTGCTTTTTTTATAGGAATTAATTATTAAAAAATTAAACTGACATAAAATACATATTTTAGAAATTATAAATGCATTTTATTTATACTTTCCAACATTCATTTAAAATTATTAGATCAATTTAAATCATATTTTAAAAAAAAAGATTAGCAAAATCAAATTATGTGTGTGTGTGTTTTATACCAGGATAATTTTACAATACAAACCTTTTATCGAATGCATTTTTAGTTATGTTATTTTTTTTTTAATTTTGATTAATTTTCTTCTTTAATTATGATATTATTTAAAGATATGTTTAGAAAGAATCGTATGATAGAAAATAAAAATGAAAATGGTAGAAAGTGAAGTGAAAAAAAGAAAAAAGAAATGAAAGTCTATTTTTTTGCATGTATTTAAATAGATGAAAAATTTTGTAAGAAAATGATAGGAAAAAAATAATCACTACATAACAAGGAGTTATGGATAGAAACATGGACAAAAAGGAAAGATTTGTGAGGAAAAATAAATTTTTCTATATATTTTGCAAAAAATTAATAGATTAACTAACAAACTAATTTTAATTGAATAGTAAACTTTAGTTTTCATTACTTTCTAAGATTTTTTTTTCTAAACAAACACATAAAATTATTTTTTTTCTTTTTCTTTTACTTTTGTGTATTATCTATATAATCAAACTAAACCTCATGTACTAATTAATTTTGATTTTTTTTTATAATTATAATAACTTTATGTTTTTATTTTATTTTATTTTAAGGCCTTATTTGACATAGACTATATAATCCATCTTTTTATCTTTTTTTCATCACATCACCTCTCTACTTTTCTGCACATCTTTTCATAAAAAGGCAAAAAATACACTTTTTTAAGACACCCCAAACCAACCCTAAATCTTGAATCTTTTGATATACATTGTATCAATTGATATATATGTATGTACACACATACGTGCATGTGTGCACTTTCTCTCTAAAACTCAAAACAGGGTTTCCATAGCATCATCACCTGAGTTATCATCAATATCAATCACCTTATGCGTGTCTCTCTCCCTCTCCCTCTCTCTACATACACACACACACTTCTTTGTTTTTTGTGACCAAATTATAATAAAGAGCATTGCGACAACACAAGCAAACCCCAAAAAAAAACCCTAGATTTCTCGATACAGATTCCAGGGTCTTCGAACCTTTCGAAGATCATCGCTTAGCACCGCCACTGTTAAGGTACAAACTGATCAACACAATCGATTGGTTTCCTCGAATTGATTGATTTTTTTTTTTTTTTAATCTTTTTCTCTGCATATATGCTTCATATGATTTCTATTTTGTTATTTTTTTTTTCCTTTTTAAGTATTTTTTTCGTTTGTTTTTTGCTTTTAGGAGTGATTGCTTTGATCATTGTCGCTGTGTATCTACATATTTGAATATCTGCCTATGATTATGGTTGTGCTATTTGATTTTAGCTGTGAAATTAGTAGTCAGTACTTCTTTTTTTTTGTTTGTGTTGTACTAATTGATTTTGGTTAATAATGTTGAATCGCTCGATTTTCTAAGCGAAGAATGTTTCGTTGTTTTCTAATTTCTAGTTCTGAACTCAAATTTGTGTTGATTTGGTTTCTAAGTTTCATATAATAGTTTGTAATTGATGGTTGTGACCTAATGTGTCTTTTTTTTGTGTGTAGGAGTGAATATATATCATTATTTGTATTGATAAATGGGGAATCGAGGCCAAAAACGAGTTGAAACAGTTGATGAATTGCCTGCTGATAAGCGAGCATGTAGTTCATTGGAGTTTAAACCGAGTTCGTCGAACTCATCAGTTCAAACCCCAATAAACTCCACAAATTCGACACCAGAAGCCCATGATGGCGACATGGATACTTCGTCGTCTTCTTCGGGGTCATTTCGATCAGAGGGCGAAGATGAAAAGGATTCTGCATATGGGTCATGTGATTCAGATGGAGAACAGAGACAGAACAGTCTCCTCCGTGACTATCAGAGGCGGCGATCTTCTGGTGATCATGGGAAGTTCAAGAAGGTTTTGTCAAGTTTAAGTGAAGATCTTGAAGAATCTGCGATATTGGCTGCCCTTACTGAGCTATGTGAATTGTTGTCCTTTTGTACTGACAGTTCGTTGTCGGGCTTGATGGCAGACTCACTATCTCCAATTCTTGTAAAATTGGCAAGGCACGAGAGCAATCCCGATATAATGCTTTTAGCTATCAGGGCTATAACTTATTTATGTGATGTGCATTCTCGATCAACTGGTTTTCTTGTCCGCCATGATGTAGTTCCTGCTCTTTGTCAAAGATTAATGGCCGTTGAGTACCTTGATGTGGCCGAACAAGTATGCCAAATGCTTGCTTAAGTTCATTTTGCTCAGCGTATTTATATATGTTAATATATGTAATACAAAACACTATTTATCCAATATTAATCTATATGACTTGTCTATTCATAATGCAGTGTTTGCAAGCATTAGACAAAATCTCACGTGAGCAACCACTTGCGTGCCTGCAGTCTGGAGCAATTATGGCTGTTTTAACTTACATTGATTTTTTCTCAACAAGTGTGCAGGTTATGTTCTATACGGTTCTTCTTCTTTTCTTTTTTTTTAATGTTTAGAAACTGAGGGCATTATTCTTGACTCAGATTCCTTTTGACATCGGTTTTGGTATTAGAAAAATCAGAAGCCTGAATTCTGTTTTTTCCTCCCTTTTTTTTTTTTATGTCCCTCAGAGAGTTGCACTTTCTACCGTAGTCAATTTGTGTAAGAAACTTCCTTCTGAATGTCCTGCACCTTTAATGGAGGCAGTTCCAATATTGTGTAAACTTCTTCAGTATGAGGATCGGCAGGTTTGTATCATGTTTTTGTGTGTGCGGGTTATCTTGTCACTGGAATATTTGATCGTATGATTTTTTAACATTTTCTTGTTTTTCCATGTCATCCTCAGCTTGTTGAAAATGTGGCCACTTGCTTGATAAAGATAGCAGAACGAGCACGCCACACGTCTGATATGCTGGACGAACTTTGTAAACATGGGCTGATTCATCAAGCTACACATCTGATAGACTTGAATTGTCGAACCACCTTGTGCCAACCAGTTTACACCGTATGCAGTCTCTTTATTTATGTTTTGTGTGATGGTTGTCCTCAATATCCTACCATGTCTATTTATTTAAACTTTTTCCATATTGGTTTACAGGGTCTGATTGGGCTACTTGTCACACTTGCTTCTGGTTCAATTGTAGCTGTCAGGACTCTTTTTGAGCTTAATATAAGCAGCATATTGAAGGATATCTTGTCTACTTATGATCTTTCTCATAAAATGCCTTCTCCTAATATGGTTGATGGACATTGCAATCAGGTACTCTACTTGTTCCTATAGCAACACAATTTCATTCATCTGCAGCTATTTCTTTTCTCATGTTAAATATCATTATTGGAAGGAAATAGATATAAACTATTATTTCTTGTAATCCTCAACATTCTATTTGAACATGTGAAACATACGATATTATTAAGTACCACAATAGTGCTTATGGACGTAAGGTGTAAATGGAACAATTGTTTCTATAATGGGATCAAACAAGTGTAATCATAGTTGGTTTAGTTTGCTGGCTTGAAGTTGGCAGGTTTTTGACAATGGCAAATACATGTGGAGGCATTATGCATTCTGTTTAAACTCTAACTGAACTCTACCTCTTTATGAAAATATAACTTGGACCTGCAAATCCATTTTGACTTGCTATGAGTCCTGTTTAACTCCAATTGAAGTCTTATGCATTCTGTTTAAACTCTGACTGAACTCTACCCCTTTCTGAAAATATAACTTGGACCAGCATTTTCATTTTGACTTGCTATGCGTCCTGTTCGACTCCAATTGAAATTTCTCTTTCTGAAATTGCACTAGTCTACCACCATAGTTGAACCACAAATCCTACTTTAGAGATTAGAATTTGAGACAATATGACTTGGAACCCTTGAACCCTGTATGGTTATTAATCTATGAAGCACAAATATGGATACATGTATGATATGAATACGAGTATGGTGATACGACAAAACCTAAAACATAAGATTTGTGCTTGTAAAAACTATATATATATTTTTATATATATAAATTTTAGTATCGTATTATATATAAACATAAAGAATCATGATTCGTGAGAAACCATTTTTTTTGGAACTAGCCTGTTTAAATTGCAATAATTTGAATTAGTAATCATCAATGCATAATTTTGGGTGGGTCCTACTTAAATTTCATTTAAATGTTACTCCTGAATTGTTAATATTGCCCATGTGCTTTCCCTTTTCACACTAAAAGTATGATATAGGAGAGCGTGGCATGCAAGTTTACTTGCTTGTTTAGTTGATGATATCCGATTTAAGCATTGTTATATTTTTGTTTATATATTCTTACTTTCTATAAAGTATGAATACAGATATGGGACACACATATGACACAGTAAGGATTAATCAATTTGATAAATTTTTAAAATGTAAGGTACTATTTTAACCACACTATTTTTTTCTTTTCTAAGAAGTAAGCAAAGTAACCAAAAACTTTTATTTTTATTTTTATATTATTTATCCCAACAATTATACTTCTTATGAATTTGATAATAGTTCAAATACATGACCTAGAATATCTGAATAGTATCCGGTACTTCTTAAAATTAAAAAAATAATAATTTTTATGGATACGATTATGAAATATTGGATAAGTAATTGTGAATATCTGAGGAGTATTGGTATTCAATACAAATATAACTCCCTTCTAGAAGTATTCGTGTTTCATAGTTTTTAATTCTATATACCCATCAGTTTTTCTGGGAACCTACTTCAGAATTTAAAAAATAGAATCTCAATTGCTCTTCATTTCATAACCCTTTATTGCTTGGGGTGCAACCTTTGATGGTGCAATTAATTTTCAAGAATATTTTCTTTTATAAGTAAATAAATAGAATCTAGAGACAACTTTTTTTCGTAACAAGGATAATATCATAGAAGCTATATTAAATGGACTCCTGTGTGGGTTATGTTTCTAATTTGCATGTCCACACAAAGACACCGCAAAATGTTCATATTTTTGGTATTCCTCTTTTATTTTCTAAAGTGAAAACAGTTTTTATAATGTGACAAATAGAATTTCATGCATAATAAGGGAGCTTTATACATAGTTATATGGTAAACCTGAATTACTAGACATGCTTGCTCAATGAATGTCAAATTACACGTGTTAGTACACATGTTAGTCATATATAGCATACACTTCGGTTTGACACAGTACTCCCTGAAAGACCCTTATTGAGTATTTTTTTTTACCACGAGATTTGTATGTTTGCATCAAAAGGCTAAAAATAACAATACATTAGAAGCAAAGAAGCTTCATTATGACCTTTAAAGCTTTTTGTTTCATTATAAAGTTTGAGTTTACATAAATTTTTTATATGTATGATACTAAAAGAAGCAAAAAGATGCACAGGTTTTAAGTCCAGAATATACTATAAAGCTGGCTTTTGGCATATTTTGATCGTATAGCTGCTTCATTTATAACCAGCCTTTTCTGCCAAGAGGAAAAAAAATAACGAAAAAACAAAAACTGTAACCAACCTTTGACATTGACATAAATTATGCATTTGGTCAGGATGTGCTTATTGCTGTGTATTTGGTGTCTTATTATTGCCCATGTAAGCCACACATTTGACTGCAAGTTGGGAATCTTTTTAACTATTGGCCAAAACCTTCCTACAAAAAATAAATAAAAAATAAGTCAAAGTGATTGTTAGATACTTCCTATTATTTTCAACGAATTGCATGTTCAAATTTATGGGAGAACTCATCAGCTGTGACACTTGTGAGGCCTGCATTGCTTGATTGGTCATACTCAGGGGCAACGCCAGTGTTGTTAGTGGTGTCATTTCAACCCATTGAATTAGAAGATTTTGTTTTTTACTATATATATATATATATATATGTATATATTATGATTTTAGGAAGAAGTTAACAAAATTGACCCCAATACAAAAAATAACTTTGAACCCCCTACTGACTTTGAATTCCGTATACTTTGAATAAATATTGAATGTTCCAAACATTTTTACTACTTATTCAAAACATTTTAAGCCAATAATATAAATATTCATAATCTTGAAACTTAAATTTTACTTCTTGAATTATTTGCCAAACACTTTCAACTTTTTCACATATTATCCAAAAAGCTGCACCAAACACTTTTAACTTATTCAAAACATTTTAAGCCAATAATATATAAGAAGTCATTATCTGAAAAGTTAAATGTTTTGTCAAATGAACCTTTGAACTGACATAAAACCTAACTTTTTGCATAAATTTCTCTCTAAAATATTTTATATGCAAAATACAATTATGTTCTTTGCTTTGGGATAATCAGTGTCTTTAGAGAGACATTTACCTCTATATCCCTACACTTGTTCCTCTCCTACTGCTCTTTGTTCCCATAAGAGACGCCACTTGATAGTTAGGCAACCTCTCACTCATTACTGCTTCAGCTCTTTTGTTTAAACAACCGTTAATATATTTAATTTTTTATGATTTGAAAATTTTAAATTAATTTGTTGATTTATTGAAAATAGGTGATGAATATGATAAGTTCTAATTTCCTATAATATTGACACCATTGATTTAAATTCCTAGAGTCACCACTGGCCATACTATTGGCTGATTGGCAAGTTAAGAAATGAGAAGTGATGAATGCATTTGTAACAAGATGTTGATGTCTTAAAGTGGGCACAAAATGAAATATTTCATCAATTCAATGGAAACCACTAAACGAGGTGCTAAAGGATTAGAGGAGGCCCAAGATAGAGCAGGAGTGGATGTGGTTATGAGGTACTCATAAGTAATGTTACTCAGAAAGCAGTAATACTATAACGACTTACATTTTGGTATGTACATTCCAAAACATGGTTCACTTTGTTCCAAAATGGTGAATTTAGCAATCCAAAATGATTCCAATTTTTTTTTTCCAATATACCTTGAGGTTTCCTTGGAGGAAAGAAAATCAAATATAATAAACTAAATTCTAAGGAGTGGACTTTTGGCATAACAAAATGTACCAATATGGGTCAATGCTGAGTGAAATGTGTTTTTACATTTTGAATTTGAAAAAATAAAGAAGTAAATTACACTTTATTGGATGTCTAATTGCTAAAAGATAACTGCTCTGGAAGTTTCTTAAAATAGTATAATCTCGACAAGTCTACCTCTACCGTATCACATTTTAGAGAATGTGGCGTACCACATTTCTATTCTTGTTTCATGTTCAGTAACATAGCTCATAAATTATGTGCAAGTCCCATTCCTTGTTGAGGTAGTTGGATTCAGAATCATTTTGTAAAATGTATAATGCTTCTGCTTATTTATCAGAAAAAAAAAAACATGCTTCTGCATGTATGCACCTACCTTACGTTTATTATTATTTTTCTATGGATTTTCAGATGGGATTTGTGATGCCTTCACTGTTATAATATTTTTTTTAACTTCTTTAACTTTTGCTGATTTTAGGCTTGCACATTACTAACTGAAATAAACTACCAGCTTTACAGAAAGCATAAGAAACAGACTAAGGGAAAACATGAATAAATTTGTATTTAATGCCTGTATTTTCTG
Source organism: Camellia sinensis (assembly GCF_055761805.1). NCBI lineage: Eukaryota > Viridiplantae > Streptophyta > Magnoliopsida > Ericales > Theaceae > Camellia > Camellia sinensis. The sequence continues at coordinate 62,355,541 of NC_138970.1, forward strand.
CCTCAGGTGCATGAAGTTTTGAAGTTGTTAAATGAGCTTCTACCTGCTATAGTCAGAGATCTCAATGTTCCATTAAACATGGAAAAGGAAGCTTTTCTAGAAAGTCGACCCGATCTTCTGCAAAAGTTTGGGATGGATTTGCTTCCCATATTGATCCAGGTTGGCTCTCTGATATGTAGTTTTTAATTGTTTCTTACTTCTTTTCATAGCACAGCTTTATAATATTTGTTCTTTATTCTCAAGCAGGTGGTTAATTCTGGTGCAAATTTATATGTTTGTTATGGAAGTCTATCTGTTATCAACAAATTAGTTTATTTCAACAAATCTGAAATGGTTATTGAGTTGCTTAAGGACACTAACATTTCAAGGTGAAAAAGCTTTATTTTCTCAGCAACAATAGTTATCATGCATATTTTTGAGCTAAGATAACAATTTTTATTGGATTATATGACAGTTTCTTGGCTGGAGTATTCACTCGGAAGGATCACCATGTGCTGATGTTGGCCCTACAGATTGTTGATACTCTCCTGCAAAAGCTTTCTGATATTTTCTCAAGCTCTTTTATAAAGGAAGGCGTCTTTTTTGCCATTGAAGCGCTTGTAATGCCAGACAAGTGTTCACAATCTATGTTTCCTATGTTTTCTAGCATCCGGCTATCAAATGATCCTAGTAAAAAATCTGCTGCAAGGGATGTTCAGAGATGCTTGTGTTATGCTTTTGACACTGGTCGGTCTCTATCAGCTTCAGAAACAAGGTCCTGCAATCTTGAAAAAGATTCTGTTCACAATCTTGCAATGCAGATAAGGACCAATTACTTTGCTACAGAATTACTAAACTCTGAGAAAGGATTAACTGATATTCTTCAGAAACTCAGAACTTTAGCTGCTGCACTAACAGATCTGGTGAACATGTCCATGACTAAAGATTCTCATACACTGCATGAAGAGGATTTTTGTTCCATATTGTGTCAAATTATGGCACAGCTTACTGACAGAGATCCAATCTCAACTTTTGAATTTATTGAAAGTGGAATTGTGAAAGCATTGGTGAATTACTTATCCAATGGACAATATTTGAGAGAAAATACTGAAGTTACTGGTGGAGTTAATCACATAAATGATGTAGAGAAAAGAATTGAGGTGTTTGGAAGACTATTATTGTCTATGGATGTGCCTTTGGAGGACTTCCCTCTATTAGTATTAACCCGTAAATTACAAACTGCCCTGTCTTCTGTAGAAAATTTTCCTGTAATTCTGAGCCATTCATACAAGCAAAGGAACTCATATGCTACTGTTCCATATGGGCGACACACGTCACATCCTTGTCTCGCAGTTCAGTTCATGAGGGGAGAGGGTGAAACCTGTTTATGTGATTACTCTAAACATGTTCTGACTGTTGATCCTTTTTCTTCTTTGGATGCTATTGAAAGATATTTGTGGCCTAAAGTCAGCAAGAACAGAACTAAACATGTAAAATCGACAGCCACTCAAGCTCTGGGTAGTTTGGAAGGTTCACATCCTCAATTGCCATCAGATGTAAGCTCTCCTGGAAGCAAAAGTCCAGACCTTATGGACTCTGATAGCATGTCCTCTGATATGCAGGTTATTCTTATGCCATTCATTGCAAAATAAATATTGAGCTGAAGCTATTTTTACTTTTTCTTATGGAAACAATAAAAGTAATATATTTTTACTTTTTCTTATGGAAACAATAAAAGTAATTATTATTAATTTTCTTTTGCTGTTTATTCATCTACGTTACTTTTGAAAATCTTGGAAATTACTTATTTTTAGTTTTGTTTACTGCAGGAAGACGAGGCTAACATCTCACATACTTCAGCTGAAGAAGGGGACAATTTACGACAAACCATTGGTGAAACAGCAGGCTCAAGTGAAGCTCCTATTGTAAGCACATGTTTTCCCTTGAATCATTTATATAATCTCAATTAACTTGATTGATTGATTGATTCAATTTTACCCAAAATAGCCTTCTCCCTATCATTCGGTATTTGCTGCAGTGGTCTTGTTTAGGATCGATGTTAATTTGAATTTAATGAAGGCCTCTAAGTAGTCTACTCCACACAAACACCCGAGGATATGGTGAGAACTTTTTTTGGCTTAGGCCTGGCAATGCAATAGTTCTGGTGGTGCTAATTATATTAGCTGACTAGTGCAGTGGCTGTTCTATTTGCATTTTTGATGTGTCCTTCCTTTGCCTGATTGGTTCTCTTATGACTTATTGTAAGGCTGCTTCTTCACTAACAATTGTCTGCTTTTTAATTATGTTGTCTTTTAGGATTCTGTGCAGGACCATGAGGAGAATAGACAAGATACTTCTTCAAAAAAGGAGACTAGCATGAGTACTGAGTATTCTGGATCCTCTAGCAATGAAGATGTTTCGCCAAAATTGTTATTTTACCTAGAAGGGCAACAGCTGGACCAAGCATTGTCACTGTATCAAGCACTTCTACAACAAAAAATTAAAGCTGAACATGAAATTGTTTATGATGCAAAAATGTGGAGTCAAGTGTACAAAGTTACATATAAAAGGGCTGTGAAACCTATGCAAAGTTGTCCTCAAGATTGTCAGCATCAGGCTGATGATTCCTCCCTATCAGACAAAGCAGGGACATATTGGAAGTATACTCCATTTTTCTCTGACACACTTGTTTTGAAGTTTGATTCTGACTCGGAAAAGTCAAGTCCTGTTTATGATGTATTATTTTTCGTTAGAAGTTTGGAAGGCATGAACAGGTTCAGGTTTCATCTGATGTCTCATGAAAGGTTGGATGCCTTTGCGAAAGGGATAATTGATAACTTGGATAACTTAATGGTAACAGTCTCTGCTGTCCCTCAGAATGAGTTTGTGAGCAGTAAATTGACAGAAAAATTAGAACAGCAGATGCGAGACCCTTTGGCAGTGTCTGTTGGTGGCATGCCTTCATGGTGTAGCCAGTTAATGGCCTCATGCCCATTTTTATTTGGTTTCGAGGGAAGATGCAAGTACTTCCGATTGGCAGCATTTGGTCAGCTGCAAGCTCAACCACATCCAACATCTCATAATGATTCAGGAGGCCTGAATGGGAGGAGGCAGAGTGCCAGTGGTTTGCCTCGTAAGAAATTTTTAGTACACCGAAATTGCATTCTGGAGTCTGCCGCCCAGATGATGGACCTACATGCCCGTCGAAAAGCTATCCTTGAAGTGGAATATAGTGAAGAAGTTGGTACTGGTCTTGGTCCAACATTGGAATTCTACACCCTTGTCAGTCACGAGTTTCAGAAATCTGGCCTGGGCATGTGGAGAGAAGACCATGGCTTATTATCTGGGAAAAGCTTCCAGGATGAAGATTCTGGAATTGTGGTGTTCCCTTGTGGGCTTTTCCCTCGGCCATGGTCATCTATAGTGAGTACATCAAGTGGCTTAGAATTCTCTGAAGTTATCAAAAAGTTTGTCCTTCTGGGACAGGTCATAGCAAAAGCTCTTCAAGATGGAAGGGTTTTGGATATTCCCTTCTCCAAGGCTTTTTATAAACTTATTCTTGGGCAGGTATGCATCTAATTTTTAAATAGGAAGTACTAACGAGCTTTTATGCAACCTTTTTAATTTAATGTTAACATTTGCTACTAGTGTTTCACGTGTTCATTATTTTTGCAGGAACTCACTGTGTATGACATCTACTCATTTGATCTTGGGCTTGGTAGGGCTCTGTTAGAGTTCCAGGCTGTTATTGAAAGAAAAAGATATTTGGAATCTGTTTGTGGAGAAAATTCAACATTAAAACTTGACTCGTGTTTCCGGAACACCACAATTGAGGATCTCTGTCTTGATTTTACTCTTCCTGGATATCCGGATTATGTTCTTACTTCTGGACCTGATCCTAAACTGGTTAGCATTCCTCATTGTGGTCCCTGTTTTACAAATAAATTGCATGCTTAACTCACTTTATGTTGTCTTTTCTAGGTAAATATGATGAACTTGGAGGAATATGTTTCACTCATTGTGGATGCAACTATAAATACTGGAATTTACAGACAAGTGGAAGCTTTCAAATCCGGGTTCAATCAGGTACGTGCCTTCGTTCCTGCTCTGTAACATAATTCTTTGATCTTATCCTTTTTACTAACTCGGATATGGCAAATGAGCAATTACTTTGAGGGAAGTGAAGAATTGTTTTTCTATGTTTTATTTTGCAGAAGTATTTTCTTGAGTAATAGTTTTTATCTTGGGTAAATTGAGTTAGATTTTATCTTTAATAAGTTACGTTATCTGATGAGAACATAGACAGTACGGTAAAGTTGAATGGTTTAAAGCGCTTTGCTGCATTGGTGCCGGTCAGTGTCAGAATCTGATAGATTTGCATAATGCTAGATGATATAACATTGGAAATTAGGATTTAAGAATCGCACACTATCTGAACTCACCATTACAAGGGACAATGTGCAAACTGTTTAGATTTAACAATACTTTAGAGCACAATCTTCGTAGAAATCTTACATTTGGAGCATTGTATTGCACACCTATTCAATATTTGTAGGCCATGATTTTTACAGGTGCTAGTGCTCGTTTCTGGGACTGAAAACAAAAAATTTGTACCTGCTGTTTTATACTTCTTGGTACCTGTATGTACTCATGGGTGTTCATGCCGAATAAGAGTTGAGTGAGAGAAAGAGTATAGCTGCTACATAAACAAACCTGAATTGATTTGAGCTATTTTTCTTGTATGCCCGATCAATTTGGTTTATGACAGTTTAAATCCCATAAAGTTTTTTAAAAATGGAAGTTATTTGTAAAAAAATTGAATGAAACAGAAAAGCTCAATAAAAAAAACTCCTTAAAAACTGGTTCCAAATGACCCCAAACGATCTGTAAGTACGTCCTGTCAGTCTGTCAGTTTTCTCACTAGTTATTAGTATACCAGTCGCAATGAAGTACTTTATTGTGTTTGGTTGAACTAGTTTACTGTTCTATTGTAATATGCTCAAAATAAGATTATTTCTTATTTCTTATCCCTATAACTTAAGCTATGATGTACTTTCTTGTTTCATCAGGTTTTCCCCATCGAACATCTTCAGGTTTTCAATGAAGCGGAATTAGAGCGTCTATTATGTGGAGAGCGTGAATTCTGGACTGTATGTATTTATGTTATGTAATGACTAATTGGAGTTGGGTTGTGTTAACTTACTTTACTAAGATGTGTTATTGCGGTCCATGTTACAGTCAAATGAGCTTTTGGATCATATCAAGTTTGATCATGGATACACAGCTAGCAGTCCTCCCATTATCGACGTCAGTCATTCTTTTCTTTGTTTCTTTTTAAATCTCATGGAATTTATTATTGATTCATTACTCATATGAATTTCAGCTGCTGGAAATCATTCGTGAGTTTGATCGAGAACAGCAACGTGCATTCCTGCAATTTGTAACTGGGGCACCTAGGCTTCCCACTGGCGGTTTGGCATCTCTCACTCCCAAACTGACAATTGTTCGCAAGGTATATACATATTTGAATATCTGGCAATACTTGTTCCGCCAATGTTTTACTTGTTAATATACCCTTTTGATTGCCTTCTTATTTTCTGGACGGTTTAACAGCATTGTAGCAAAGGGGCCGACGCTGACCTGCCCAGTGTGATGACTTGTGCCAATTATCTGAAGCTACCGCCTTACTCTTCAAAAGTGACCCTTCTTTTTCCCATACAGCTTCTGTTTAAATAAATTAATTTTCAAAACAAAGACACTTCTATTATATATATATATATATTAATGTGTGGCTTCTACAGGAGATGATGAAAGAGAAGCTTTTGTACGCCATAACAGAAGGACAAGGATCTTTCCACCTCTCTTAGCTTCTTCTATCTCCAACGAAAAATAGCTACAGAATGTGAATTTGTAATTATCAGATTAGGTGGGGGTGATGTAGATAAATGACCGGGCATGCATGATCGATGGAGGAGATGGAGGAGCTGATTGCCATGGAACAAAAGGAAGCTCCTGTCTAAGCTGCTGACTAGGTAGGTGGGATGTGTTAATGGCAGGTAAATGTGAGTTTTTGGTGGTGAATGGTACAGGAAAAAATTTGGTTTCGTTTTTTATTTTTAGATAAACTCTCTGCTCATCTCTTTCATTTACAAAGCCATGTACAGGGTTGCCTTAATTTTATATATCTAATCTACCCTTTTTGGTGGTATGCAAATTAGTGCCAATGGATGTGAAACAGATTATTTATGTGCTTTACAGAATAGTTTATATATGCGTTTTTATCCTTATTTTGTTTCTTTTTGATTATTTGATTGTCTCTGCTTGCTTTTGTGTCACTGTCCAATGGTGATGTTATTGTGAACCTAGGCAAGAAGTGGAATTGATGGTGAGGTTGTTGAGGTCCTGGATGGTGCAGGATCTAATTGAACACTATGCCATTTTATAGCCTTTGGGTACTTCCTAACTTACCATATGTAATGGACACAGGGCGATGATGTGTGCCATGCATGTCCATATACCTACACATATATAGTCCACTGTTCTGATGTTCGGTACAAAAGGACCTTTAGAACTTTTCTGTGCTTAGGTTCTAGACGTCATAATCGCCAACACTACATCTCGTGAATATCGGGAGTCTAGGCTGTCACATGATTGTGGAAGTCAAATCAAGTAACTTGCTGCTGTGGTCACTCTTTTCTTCTTTCTTGACTGCGGTATAGCTCCGTTACTGCAGGTTTTGTTGTGTGTTGTTCATAAATCTTGGCTCTAGATATGTTAAGGCCTTTGGTGCATAACACGGGACTCTGGACATGTGGCTGCTAGGGATAGAGTTTTTACAATGGCAGTTTGCCCTAGGCAAGTCAATTTGCCTTGGGCTATTGCCTACTAAGGAGGAGCAAACAACCTTGCACTAAACCAGAATGAGGAGACAATCTAAATGCTTAATTAAACATGGTATGCTCATGGGTTCTACTACAGTTTTGACTAACATGTTGAAGGATGCACCAAGTTTGTGGATTAGTGGTGATCACCAACTTCCCATATTTGCCCTTTTTTATCAGTTAAGATTCTAAAATGTAAAACTTAATTGTATGCTTTTGGGCAATATTCCAATAGTTTCGGGAGTCATGCAAGTATGTTAGGCCTAAGGCCCCTGCATTTGGGCTTTTGCTCCATGTGATTGTGTAGCTTTTATGCTCTATTCGGTTCACTGAAATGAAATTTAATGTAATAGAATGAAATTAAATGATGAGCTCTATTATAAATGAGCATTTCATTACATAGGTAAATGATATTTCCATTGGTAAAATATTTTTTATATTTTTTTAAGTTAACCAAATATGAGAATTAATATTTTGATAGAATAATCACTTTATTCCAGTAAAACAAATACTACTTTAGGTTGTTGGGCAATGTTTCAGGGTACAAATAACTTCTGTGAAAAGATGATAAGCTGAATGCTTTGTTCTAGTTCTTTATACCTACTGTCTCATCCTTTATGTTTCTTTGTTTGTGATGTTTTGTCGTCATTACTTAAATTTTAGGATAAATTATAAAGGGTTGTTTGGGGTGTCTTAAATAAGTATATTTTTTTGTCTTTTTAGACTAAAAAATTGAGGAAGAAAATATTGATGTTTGGGTTAATTTTTTGACTTTTTATGAAAAAATGTGTAATAAAAATTTGTAAAAATTGATTTGTAGGAAAAAATTAAGATTGGAAGTTGTACAGTTGTAATTGTTGATTTTTGGTGAATAGTGTTAACTTTTTAATTTTTTGAGTAATTTTTTGGCTTTTTTGCAATATGTCAAACTTGGCCTAAATATACTCATGAAGTTTGTTTAAAATACAATATGCTCACTATAAATTTGAAAATTACATTTTGTCTCTTGAAATTTTTAATTTCATAATAAATGATTCCTTTTAATAATAAATTTGTAAGTCAATTAATAGTTTTTAATGATGTTATAAATTTATTTCAATCAGTAATTTTGGAAATTTTAGTATTATATAGGCGAACAATTAGAAATTTTATTTTTTCAATTAATTTTGTTAAATAAAATTTTTAAATAATAGGATATTTGTAATTTTCTAAACTACAATAGAAAATTTGTATTTTAAACATACTTTAAGAGATGTATTTATAATTTACCTTAAATTTTAATGGCATCAGTTGGTAAAGCTTCCATGTTGAGTTTTTTTTTTATTATTTTGTTTCCATTTTTTTTAAATTGAAAAAGAATAGTTTTTGTATAGGAAAAGAAAAAGGAATTGATACTAAGGTTTTGTTTTGCTAGAACTTTCTAAATATGATTTGAAAGTAAGAGTTGTATTTTGAGTTTGTGAGTTTTGGAATTATGATTTGAGTGTGGAAAATTTGTTTGGTGAAAGAATTTTAAATTGAATGGGGAATTTTTAATGTGCCATATGATATTTGATACAAAAACTTATAACTCATAATTAAATATACAACTCAAAATTAATTAAAGCACATAAATTTTTTTTAAAAAATTCGAAATATATTTTTTTCAAATATATAAAAATTAAAATATGGCAAAAAATTTTTTTTTGCACTGTTCCGGTCAATCGGCCGGACGACTGGTGGGACGATCAGTTAGGCCAAATTTCAAAAAAGAAAAAAAATCGATAATCATGCACTTTACACAGAGTTTTGTGTTTGTTGTAAAAATATAATTAGAAAACTCTATCCAAACATGATATTAAAATATGTGGGTAGAATTATGATTTAAAAATCCTTTCAAACATAGTCAAATTTTTGAAAATGACAAAAAGGTGTTTCTACTTGTTTTCAAAGCAAGTGCACTCTCTACTCCCCTCTACAACCTACAACAACTAATCACCAGCGATCCTCTTGCCCGCTTGTGGTGAGCTTTGATGAGCGAGTTGTTACCACCCGTTGCCTTTGGCGATACTCCGATCACAAACTCTGCCAACTTTCGGCAACCTCTACATCTGGCTGCTATCTCTAGCAATTCACTAAATATGTACTTTTGTTTCCAAAACATTTATATACACCAAGAGAGTGTATTTTTTTTTTTTTGGATGACTACAAAATTTTAAAATAAAATCTTATATTCTATTTTATGTAAACAGAAAACAAGAAACTAATGACTTTGTCAAATGATGAGAAGATTTACAATTTTGAAATACATGAATTAATAAATTTTACTTGCTAGGCATTTCTTTTAGCGATTACACGAATTAATTTATTTGTACGTATACAAAAATTGAATTAAATAATTTATAAAACTGTCTATGAAATAAAACAAACATCCAAATTAATAGATCTTAGGAATAGAAGAGTTTACATTACTATAGCAAAATGGAAAAACTACTAAGGTGTTCTAGGATTTTATTTGGCCCAAGGTTGAAAGGTCAATTTATTGGTTAAGAATGTCTATTTAATTAAAAATAATAAGGGACACTTACCGGTAGGTTTCATATTCAAAATTCAAAATTTATTTAATCTCAAAACAAAACACTTACATTCAGGCAACTCTAAAAAAAAAGTTTAATGAGTTTAAATAAATAATTAGACTTGGTAAGAATTGAAATAATTGATATCTCTAGTGGCTCATAAGTGAGAGGTGCAAGTGTGGGTTGAATAAAAAATATCAAATAAAACAAAAAAGTGTAATCAACTAAGCTAATCTAATTAATTGATATAAAATATATATTAAAAATTATGAAATATATATATATATATATATGTTGGCTTTTTTGGCTTTCGAAGGTTACTTTCGTAATTATGAGCGTGCTAGTAAGGATCAATCAGTCCTTACAGAATTTGTAATTGCCAAACAATTATTCAGACGAATGTGTTATAGTTCTTTCGGCCTCAATAAAGAGGACTTTTGCTGGTGGCTTACTGGTAATTTGACTTCAGAAAAATTGAGCATAAGAAAAGTTAAATAAACTGAAATATTTCATTAGTATGAAAAGCTTACAATGATCTTAGTTCCGTAGAGAATTACAGCAGCAATATATTCGACAACTACTCCTACAAATGAAGTGCAGCGCAGAAACTTAAAGTACAGGAATATAAAGGACAGGAAATAACACTGGAATATGTAAAGTGATTCTTTAGATTTTTCTCCGTCCCCCTTTCTGAGGTCCTTCCTGCTATTTATACTTTCCGAAGATAACCATCGAATCGTACTTCAAACCGTCGAACTGCTCCTCCGTAATTGCTGATCATGCTACCTTATAAGTAGCTCCACTACGCCTTCACTTGCAGTTAGGCTTCCCCCTTATATTCGAATTTGAATGTGAGCAACCGTTGAAGCCACGTCACTGTACGTCTCTTTGTTGATCCGCTACTACTCAGATATTATAACAACCAATGTTAATTGCCACGTGTATGATCAGGATCGAAGACCTACCTGGTCTCCCCATATTACCCTCACTTTGCCACGTGTCGAATTGTCACTGGCTTAGTACAAAATGTATAGCCAACATTACCCCCCGCACTAATATACCCAAGACTTGGTGATATTAGTGGATCAGAGTCCCTTTTCCCACGTCTTAGAACGTGCATGGGTTTTGCATCTTCCCAGAAATGCAACTGTCTCACACCATCTATATTAATACTCTCGTCTTGATCCTTTAAGTACTTTCACTGTCTTATTATTCTAACAGACTGATACATTTTATGGCCAAATTAATTCTTTCCTCCAATGATGAAGCATACGAAGAGTCATATGTCAATGCCATTCCTCGTCGAAAGCATGCATTTATTAGCCACCTTTACCCACCTTTCTATATTCAGGTCATGGACGCCTTTGCAAATTACTGACCTTTGGATTACGAACACATTGCTCTTAATCCTTCGATTCAGAAGACTACAAACAAAGACATAAGAATTTTCCCTTCTGACCTACCTTTACAGTTTGAACAATCTGCTCTCAAACCTCTGATTCGTAAAATTGCAAACATGGATTTGAGCAACTCTTCTTCGCAAATTTCTGTATGGGATAAAGCTGCAACTGCTTCCTCTTCTGGAGGTTCTGACTGGACAAGCTGGTCAGTACCTGAGACTTCTGATTTAAAGGAGCGAATCAACCACCATTTTGTTGAGTTCACTGACCCTTTAGAGTTTCCCTCTTATGCTCGAAGTTCAGTTGTTTATCCTTATGTGCCCATTGACCATCGGCGCAGTCTGGAGGAGAATCTTCTTGTAGCATGGTATACATCTTCCATGCCTACAAAGATAGTGCACTCTGCTCCTCGCCCAAAAGAATCACAAGGGTATAACCCATCATTCTTAGCCAAGAAGGCGAAGATCTGTTCTTCTGACTGGCTTGATTATATTAATGCCTTTGTTCCTTCTGCTCCCGTATCATCCTCGAAAACAGAAGCGTCCACACCTTCTTCTTCGTCTCCCGAAATTGATTCACCTCTACCAATTCTTTCCTGGGCAGAAAAATTGAAGATTGCCCTATCTACGGAGAATGCCTTTCCACCTTATAAACCTCTGCCATCGCCTACCTCAGCTGAGCGGAAACAGGCTCAACTTCTGCTTGCAGCCTTCTCTCACTTGCCCTTTAATGTTCTCGAGGACGAAATCCCTCTCAAGAACCTTCGATGGGCTTGTGACATCATGACTCGGGGCCATGTCCTTAATCCCCTTGCTCAGGCAGAACTTCATATGTTTCTGGACCAACTTCCATTGCTTCTTCATTGGCATTGCAATTCTATGGCTACTACACAATCGTTAGACCAGCTTTCGTCCCTTCGAATTCATGCTCAGTACGAAGCAGAGAACTTTATTGAAGAATTCAATGATTTCAAGAATAAAGATTTTGCGTATTGGGATGACTTAGACATTGATGAATTGGAACAAGGGTTAAGAGAGGTGGCCTTCGAAATAAAGGCTGAAGAGCTCTACTATGAAGTGAGATCACATCAACTTATGCAGCCGATGCTAGAAAATTTAGAAGATAGAATAAAGAAAGAACAAAAGTTCATTGATCATTGTTGGACCAAATTTCATGATCTTGTTATTTATTCCATTCCTTATTTTTATGAGCTCGAGTTTATACCGAGATAGGGTCAGCTGATGTAATCACTCTGATCTTAATATAAACAAAATTTGTCTTTGTTTGACCCTGTCTTCACTTGTACTTTTACTTGTGTTTTAAAAGTCAACTCAGAGCTTCGAACTTCGAACAATTTCATCCTTTAAATTTGGACTTAATTGTTTTAAATAAAACACTAAATGAGCCAATTGTAACATTTCCAATTTGTGGAATAGAGTTTTGGCTGATTTTCAATTGGAAACAGTGCTTCGAATCTAGCAATCTTACATTCAAAACCTGTTTTGACCATAGTCAACATCTAGTCATTGTCATTATTGCTTTTGATGTTTCGAACACCAAATCCCATCCTTAAAGAAACTCAAGTTTTGCTTCGAAGGATATTACCTTTGTTAAAGAAACTCAAGTTTTGCTTCGAAGGACATTATCTTTGTTAAAAAACTCTAAAAACAGGTCTTTAAGCCATTTTAAAATAAATACTCGAGTATTTTTATTTCTTGGGTAGGGCAACCCACTTCGAAGCTGGCTTCTCTGTTTTCGAAGCCGTTTGACTCGGCTTCGAAGAAAAATATCTTACTTCGAAGCTAGCCTTAACAGCCGGGCTTTGTTTTTCCCTCCAAAAGCATCAATGTTAAAGGAAGCTTTTGTACTCGTACTTTTAATACTTAACAGCTCATGTAATATATTTTCGAATACGAGGGCTTTAAAAACCCTTTTGTTTTGTGTTCTGAAATCACCTGCTCTTCTAATCGCACAAACCCCTCTTATTACCAATCGTCGGCTTCTTTCTACTTCCTTTCCCGAAGAAAAACATACCGTCAATGGCGTCTCCTTCAGTATCAGTCGTTGAGCGTATGAGCCCATCTGTGGCCCTGAAGAGGATTATTGACGCGAAATGCGAAAAGTACAAAGCTGGGGAGAAGAGCGCTATTGATGGACGCATCTTTGTCCCTCGTCGCCATGTGCAGTCAGACTATGTGCTCGGGCCCATATTCAAAGAAGTCCTCACTGAACTCCCAGCCCTGTATCCCCGACTGGAAAACCAATGTCTTCTCTATGAAGGTGGTCTTGACTGGAGGAACTGGAGGATGAATCGCCCCCACCGATGCTGGCCCACGGTAAGACCAGAGTGGCAAGAGTGGTATGATCGGGTTATTCCTGCTAGGACCCTGGACCTTCAAGAACTCTGCCTTCTCGATGCTCTCAGACTGTCTAGGGTAACTATTTCAGAAGACCCTTTCCTTGTTCCCGCTGCTCTATGTTTTTGGAATCCTGTTTTTAACTTTTTCCAATTTAGATGTGGGATGATGGCCCCTACTGTTCTTGATATTTGCCATTTATTGGGACTATCTCCTATTGGCACTTCTTTTGGACCAGATTATCCTGATTTAGCAGTCCCTTTCTCTCTCCCCTCCCTTAACTTATCTTATAGTAATTTCGCTAGGGCTGAGAATAAAAGACAGGGCCCTGTGATTGATAGGGAATTTTTTTCTTTCTTATTGTATTGGCTTTGTAAATTCCTTTTTTGCACTTCCTCTCAGAGAATTATGCCTGAATTTGCCCCTCTTGCCAAAGCCTTTGTTTTACAAAAAAAGGTGACCTTAGCCCCACATGTTCTAGGGCACGTATATAGAGCTTGCTCCCTTTTTTGTGAGAAACCCTTAGATGCTAATCAAGGGGGGCCATTCTGGATCCTTCAGTTTTGGCTTTTCGCCTATTTTACTGAATTACAATCCAAATGCCTTAAATTTTCTGAGCCAAACCCTCTTACTCATGGCATAAGGATGGCCAATGCTTCACTTTACCCTTCTACCTTTGCCTTTTACTTCTCTTTCTTTCACCAGCTTCCAGTCTCCCTTCCTACTTATCGCTTTCGTCCCTTCGAACCTTCCATTGGTCCATCTTGGTTGAGGAATTTTCTGAGTGACCAGTCTTGTACTTCGCTTGCTCACAAAGATATATGGGCTTCCATTCTGATTCCCAGAGAGCTATTTATTGGGACTTTAAACCCGAAGGCATACAAATGTATTGCTGAACCTTACTGTCCAGCTCAGTTTGCTAGACAATTTGGCCTTTCACAAGGGGTCCCAATACCCCTATGTAGCAACACAAATCTCAGCCTCACCAGAAGGGACTTGAAAGTCCGGAAATCCAGGATAGAAGAGGCAACTTTGAAATTTGTAGATGACTTGGCCAACTTTGAGTACACCCCTTTCATTCCTTAAGGTACCGTGTTGAAGAGGTACCAAAACTGGTGGGTGACTAACATGGAGATTTATTTGGCCATTCCACCTTTAAGCCTACTAACAGTGTTAGATGTGACCAAGCCCAAAGAAACCGGGGAGGTCACTTCTTCCACTGTTTCAGAATTGGCACATGCTGCTCTTGCTGCTTCAATTCCTCCCAGAGTCACTCGGGCTGCCTCGAAGAAAGGTATACCCTTGTCTCTTCTCCTTTTGTCTTTCATAATGCACTTTGCCTTATCTTTAATTCTTCTTTTGTGGAGGTGGCCAATCACAAAAGAAAAGGAGCCTCTTTGAACTCGAGAAGGGAACATCCAATATTCAAGGGGAAGAAAAGGAAGAATCAGATGAAGAGGAAGAGGAAGAGTTATTTTTAAAAAGAAAGAAGAAGGCGATCATCTTTTCATCCGACTCGGTAACTGCCAGAGAGTCAGAAGATGAATTCATTTCTCTGGAATCTAGATCGCAGCTTGAAGAACTTGAGGGAAAAGCTGAGAAAGAAATTAAGAAAAAGCAGACCCTGCCAATACAGAGGAAAAGGAAAAGAAAGATGACTGTTTCTCCTTCCGATATGGTCGAAGACTCTGATTCTGAGACAATCGCCAAAGCCATAGAGAAGAGAAAAAAGGTGTTTGCTTCCGCTCCTATCTCAGTCGAAGATACCATCCATAAAGCAGCCGTCAAGACAATAGAGCAAGAACATCCTAAAGCCATGATTGTCTTTGAAAGAGCTGAGAAGAGACGGCAGCAACAGTTTCTGAGAGATGAACCTGCTGCTACTGACATACTACAAAGGGAAACTGTAAGAAGACAACAGACTACCAGAGATTACACCCTTCGCAGTTCCCCCATTATTGCCGATACTTCTAGAGCAGGTAATTTTATGCTTTTGCGATTTTTCCTCTGTTAACCTTTGGTATCAAGGTTTGACATTGCCTTACATTTCTTCCTCATGCAGCAGCAACTTCTGAGCTCATCTTTCCGATGGAACCTCTCTCAGTTTCATTTGAGGCAGATCAGACGCAGGATGTAGGGATTACTCAGACCATACTTCCATTTTTGGGGTCTAGATTTTCTACCCTTTTCCTGAGGCCAAGCATTCCTGCACATTTTCCTCTTGGTTTAGCCCCCTATCTTTCTTACTTGACTCTTGACTTTCCCCAATTTACTTCTTTACCGAGTCTTACTCCTCTCTCTCCTTCCAAGGAGACTCCAAGTGTTACTTTGTCTTTGATGAGTGCTGACAGCTCTCCAATTCGTGCCTTGCCGTCTTTACCTAGCTCCAGCCCTCCTTCTCTTGATTCATTGGTGACTAGGACCATGGAAACCATCAAAGATGTTCCACCCATTTCTCCTATTGCTATGCAATCTTCTGTGTCTCCCATGGCAACTCTTTCTGCTCCCCTCATGTCTACTGATGAGATTGATATTTTTGAAGCAAGATTAGCTAGTCTTTTTGACATCACTTCTACTTCTCCTACATTCGATGAGGAGACTGAGCCATTAGTTTTAGCTGATTCTTTGCTGGAAATTTTTGAGAGCTCTCCTTCCTCCAGCAGCCAACCTTCTGTGCCTTCGATAGACTTGGACACCTATCTAGACCTGCTAATTTCTTTTTCGAGGATTCCCTTCGAGGCTCTACAAAGACCTATAATAAAAAACGGGTTTCTTCAATGCTGCAAATTTGCTGAGCAGTCTGGTATGGATGTCTCTAACCACCTATCCCAGGCAGCAGCTACCATCGATTTTTACATCAGCATCTGTCATGCTGCCAAGGCTGCAGATGAGAAATTGGTCAGAGATCAAAGTTTTGTTTCTCAAGTGCATACTGAAGTATCAACGCTTAAGGAACAACACTCCTCTGCCTCTCACTTCCGAACTCAATTGCTGGAGAGGAAAGCTCAACTCGAAGAAGAGCTTTCTGCAGTGAATCAAGCCTTACTCCGAGCTGACCTCAAACTGCAAATCACCAATCAAGGACTGGCTGATCAAAAGAAAGATATGACTGCAGCTATTCAACTGTTTTCATCGTTTACCAATAGGAAATCTGTTGTACAAAGACAGCTAAAACATTGTAATGATTTTTGGGCCAACTTGTGGCACAATGTACTTGACTCTTTATAAAGCATTTCCTTGTTTACTATTTTATGTTCTTGTACTCACTGTTTATTTTATTCCCTGTGTTTCCCAAATAGTTGGAAAATAAGGTTTTAAATATCTGCCATTAATCTTTTTGGGATGCACATAACCACTCAGATCTTTTAAATGGTATGCCCCAAAAGGCAAAACTCTATGAATTTGATATGGTCCTTCCTAGTTAGGTGACCATTTGCCAAATCTATGGCTTCTAATCCCTATTGGGAGTATTGTCTTCCACACCAAATCACCTTCATCAAAGCCAATGTGTTTGACTTTCTTGTTATAACTTTTGGCTGCTTTCTTCTTCTGAAAGAGAATGCTATTTAATGCCAAAATTCTAGCTTCATCTATATCTTCTAATTCCAAGCACATACTTTGATAGTACTGCTCAGGATTCAACTGGTCTTGGCATCTTACCCTTAAGGATTTAACATTGATCTCCACTGGTAATACTGCATCATGCCCATAAACTAAGGCATAAGGAGTGACTCCTGTGCTTGACCTTGGGGAAGTTCTATAAGCCCACAATACATCTAACAATAAGTTGTGTCAATCTCTCGGATTATCTTCCACAACCTTTTGTATTCCCTTTTTTAAGGACTTGTTAGATGACTCAGCTTGACCATTGGCTTGTGCGTAGTATGGAGTGGAATTCACAAGGCTGATCCCGAACTCAGCCACAAAAGACTTCACCATTTTCCCATCAAAAACAGTCCCATTATGGACCGTTATCGTTTGTGGGATGCCAAATCTATGGATCAAATCTTTAATGAACCCAATAACCTCCGTCTGATCTACAGCTTTATATAGTTTGGCTTCGACCCATTTGGTGAAATAATCAGTAGCCACCAAAATAAAACAATGATGCTTCGAAGAGGGAGGGTGTATTTTCCCTATCATATCCATGGCCCATCCTCTAAATGGCTAAGGCTTTACTACTGCATGTAGATCAGTTATGGGCACATGCCTTATTGTACCATACTTTTGACATGCCTGGCAGCCCTTTGCATATTCTATGCAATCTTTAAGAATAGTCGGCCAATAATAGGAATGTCTTCGAAGCAGCCATCTCATTTTTACACCAGGCTGATGTGCACCACAGATACCTTCGTGAACTTCAGCCATAGCTATTAATGCTTCTTTTGGCCCCAAACATTCTAACAATAGGCCATCTCCCCCTCTTTTGTAGAGATCATTGTTGTATATGATATATTGCACAGATTGCAATTTAACTCTTCTGCTGGCTTTCGAGGATGGGCCAGCCAAGTATTGTATTATTGGATGTCTCCAATCCTGTTCCTACAGATCATTATAGTTGATTTCCAGGACCATGTTCCTCTTACTTAAAGGAGGTATAGGTTTTTGGTATGTCGTTTGGCTTACATCCCAATGGGTACCATCTTTACTCTTGAAATTCGAAGCTTTCTGCGCCACATCGTTAGCTCTATTATTCAAGAATCTCGGGACATAAGTTACATTTACTATTTCAAATTGAGAGAGCAAATGTAATGCGACGACATAATATGGCAGCATACTTATACTTTGACACTTGAAAATCCCTTTTACTTGGTTAACGACCAATTGGGAATCTCCAAATATGTCAACTGCATGTACTTGTAATCCAATAAGAATTTCTAATCCTACTATCAAAGCTTCATATTCAGCTTGATTATTAGAACAAGCCGTTTCATCTATTCTGAAACCATGTGTGGTTTCAATTCCTTGTGGTGACTTGATTACTATACCAATTCCAATTAGGCCATTGGCTTTCGATCCATCGAACCACATTTGCCATGGCTCGACACTAGCCATACTGAGTTCCATTATTTCTTGATTCTCTGTTTGAGATGGATGGTCTGCCAAAAAATTGGCTAAAACTTGTCCTTTCACTGCCCTTTGGGGCACATATTCTAAGTGAAATTCTGACAGGGCTAATACCCATTTGCCAATTCTTCCCCTCAACATAGGTCTAGATAACATGTATTTAACCAAATCTGTGGTTGCAATTACCAAGACAGTTGTAGGCAAAAGGTAATATCTTAATTTCATTACAGCAAAATACAATGCAAGGCAAAGCTTTTCTACAGCTGAATATTTACATTCGCAAGAATTTAAAAACCTACTAAGGTAATAAACAGCTTGCTCCTTGCCTTCCTCATTGTCTTGGGCAAAAAAAGCTCCCAATGAATCTTCTGCTGCGGCTATGTACAACTTCAAAGGCTTAACGCCATTTGGTGGCATCAGTACCAGAGGGTTGGCCAAGTAGGCTTTGATTCCATCGAAAGCACTTTGATGCTCCGTTGTCCACACAAATTCCTCTTCATCTTTCAGCCTTAATAAAGAAGAAAAAATTTTAGTTTTCCCTGCAGTGTTAGAAATGAATCTTCGAAGAAAATTAACCTGACCAAGGAACTTTTGTAATTCTTTCTTACTTGATGGAGGTCTGGCTTCAATGATGGCTTTGGCTTTATTCTGGTTAATCTGTATTCCTTTCTTGTGTACTACATAGCCCAAGAAGTTTCCAGATGATACGCCAAAAGCATACTTAAGAGGATTAAGCTTCAATTTGAACCTTCTCATTCTTTCAAAGGTTGCCTCTAAGTGAAACAAATGTTCCTCCATGGATTGGGATTTAACCACAATGTCATCAATATAACATTCCAAATACCCACCAATAAGGTCATGAAAGATAGTATTCATAGCCCTCTAATATGTGGCCCCAGCATTCTTCAGGCCAAACGGCATTTTAACCCATTCGAAGGTCCCAATATTCCCAGGGCAGCTAAATGCTGTCTTGTGAACATCTTCCTCCGCAATGCAGATTTGGTTATAGCCTGAGTGTCCATCCATCATTGATAAAATGTGATGTCCTGCTGAGCTATCTACCAACAAATCTACTATAGGCATAGGATATTCATCTTTTGGAGTTGCCAGATTTAAGTTCCTAAAATCAATGCATACTCTCATTTTGCCATTTTTCTTGACTACAGGTACAATATTAGATAGCCACTCAACATACCTGGCTGTTCTGATAAAGCCTGCCTTGAGTAGTCTAAGAATTTCTTCCTTGACTTTCTGGATCACCTCTGAACCCATTCTTCTTGGTTTTTGTTTGTATGGCTTGAAGTTAGGCTTCATGGGAAGCCTATGTTCCACTAATGACCTATCCAATCCTGGTAGTTTATTGTATGACCATGCAAAACAATCTTTATATCTTCTCAGAATAACCAACAACTGGTCCTTATCGGGAGAACTCAGCCATGCACTTATATAAATAGGTTGTTGTACAGAATCTTCCCCCAAATTTATTTCTTCTAAGGGGTCTTGTATCTGAGTACCTACTGGAACCCCTTCTTTGATCTTCTCTGACTTCGCAGGAATCTCCTTGCTGTGTTCTGCTTCTAGGCTCTTTGATTCCTCCTCTTTATTCTCCTCCTCATGGACAAAATCTGTCCAAAAGGATTCTTCTTCCTGTATTTCTTGGACTTTTGTTTCTTTGTCCAATGCACAGTATTTATCAAGAGTTAAAACTCTGGCTTGTTGCTGCTCCCGCTTGCAGCCAATCATCATGACTTCTTCCTCCTGCTCTCGAACTTTCTGGACTATTGACTTTATATCCAATTTTGAAAATTTGATTAAAGCCAAAGACCTGGCTTCTGGTGCTTCATCTTGCTGCCTATAACCAGGCATCATTGTCATCTTTAACCTCTAGCTCTTCACCAGCACTCTCCTGGACTAAATGCTTCAGGTGTGCTACTTCCTTATCAGCCGTTTCTTCGGCTGAACCATCAAATTTCATCAGTATACTGAGCAGTGCCACGCCGTCAATATACAACTTGGCTTCTGCGAAATCAGCACAGGCTACGAAAGGTTGAAGATCTGCATTAATTTCCTCCGTCTTCCCATTGCCTAGAGCTATTATCATTTTTTGATGCAAAGAGGAAGGCACACATTTATTAGTGTGGATCCAATCTCTACCAAGTAAGGCATTGTACTTCGCATTGCTATCGATGACGAAAAACGCCGTCATGCAGTCCTTGGTTCCCACACTCAGGTTGATGGGTAGAATTCCCTAGGCCATCTGCTTGTCTCCGGCAAAACCAGCAATGGTTGTACTGGTTGGGATCAACCTGGGATTCCTCTTTCCTAATTTCTTCAAGGAGGATTTCGGTAATAAGTTCACCGCCGCTCCATTATCCACCAAGACGCGGTTTAACTGAACCCCATCGAAGAAGGCCTTAATGTACAAAGGCTTAACATGCTGCGTCATGGAATTCGAGGGATATTCGAATGGATACGAGAGGTTAATGCTTACCACTTCCTCGCTCTCATATTCAGCTTCCATTGGGGTAACCATTTCGAAATTATCTTGCACCATACTCGCTTGTGAATCTTCACTAGAGATCGGAATTGGATCAGCTTCCTGCCCCTCTTGATTCTCATCTCCAGCTTGGAATTCCTGTGGTAGTATGTGTACCATGTTCACTGATACCGGGGGAAACGAGCCAAACTGGATGGCTGGCTGTACCTGTTTTCCCTCTTGGTCACCTTGGTCAATTTCTTCAGAAACATCCTGCATGATGCATTCTGGTATTTCATTGCTAACGGGTCCCTTCGAATGATTTTCCTCAGCTGGCTTTCCAACCAGAAATGTTTGCTCAGCCATGAAGGCTTCGAACATTTCTTCTTTCACCATTTCTTTCTTCTGGCTTACGCCACTATCTTCTTCCGTTTTGCTACCACTCTCCATCAGAGCTTTCTCCATCCCTGCTAGACTTTCCTTCTCTCTGGCCTTTAGTTCAGAATGAACCTTGGCCAACTGTTCTCTACTGCAGTCCACCTCGTTTTGTATAACTGGTTTTGAATTATGGTCTGACTTTCGATTCTTTTTTTCTCCTATCTGGATCATCGACGAACTCTCTCCATTTTCTTTCAGGTCTCTCTGGTATTGGGTGTACCTACGCTGAATTTTTCTCCTTTGTGATCTGGAAATAATGGGGACCATATCTAGTTCCCTCGTTCTTGGGTGTTTCAGCAATACCCAGTTATTGGGGGCCACCAAAGGAGGCTTAACCATCCTACTTTGATTTGCAAAATTCCTTTGGGAAGGCATTTCCCTAGGTTTGTTTTGCATCACAAACCAATCTGGGACTCCAGGTACCCACGAACTTACTGACCCAGACGTTGAACCGCCTCTTTCTTCTTTCGAGGTCACCTTCGAGGCTGGTTGTGAAGACAATTGTTTGGCCCTGTCTCCAAGCTTTGAGCCTGATTCAGGTTCTCGATGATGGTGATCATTTTCTGTCCTTCGTAAAGCTGGCCCAAGGGGCCAATTCCTGGCTTTGATACCGAAACCTGAACTCTTCTCCAGTCTTCTTTCAGAATGACTACTTTCCAACCTGTAATAGTTAGGTGATCTGGACTCATAGAAGGGCCTCTTGCCTTTAGCATACATTCTACCAACTGCAGGTTCAACCACTAATGGCTGTTGTCTAACATTAGCCGGATACGGCCTTTGTTATAAGCATTGGTTGGTTTGGGACGCCTCTACACATCCCTGTAATACTGCTTCCCATCGACTGGAAGGCCTTTCAACCACTTATAACTCAGTCTGCACCTGGGACACATTCGTTGCATTACGGCTGCCTCTAGGGAGTCATCATCCAGTGCTTCTTCATCAGAATCTTCCCTCTGATGTGGGAAATCTCGTCCCATGGTTGGTGGACTTCTAAGGTCTTTTTTGGTTGCTGTCTGGTTGGCCACATGCATCTGTACATTGACTTCCTCCAATTCTTTCAGAGACAAGTTCTGAAAGTCTGACATAATGACATTGGCTGCCACCTCTCCAATTTCTGGAAATGGATTGCTATCGATCCCCATGGCTTTTTCAGCTTTGGCTGGGAACTTCAAACTCCCCTTCCGAATTTGTTCTTGGATCCTGTCTCGAAAAACAACACAATTTTTAGTCGAGTGAGACCAAGAATTATGCCATTTGCAATATATTTTTCCTTTAAGTTCATCAAGAGATTGAATTTTAACACCCTTTGGTAACTTAAGGAAGTTGGCCGCAAGCAAATGATCAAAAATGTCATCTGCCTTAGTTAAATCGAAAGAATATTTCCTGTGGAGATCTTTCTTTTTAAACTGCTGGTCAATTGTTGTATCTTTATGGATTAATGCTTCACAGATCATAGGCTCTTTTCCCACAATCTCTGCTGCATCAATCTCATAATTAGGATCTTTGTAGTATGTCCTATATGATGCATTATTTCGATCATGTTCCTCTTCTAGTAATGCTTCATATCTAGATACTTTATAAGTCAGTTCCACTAAATCTCTAAACTCTGTTGAATCAAACTTCTTTCGAAGCCTGAACTCTAGGCCATTTTGGGCCAATCTTACAAATTCAGTTTCTGGCAAGATTACTCTACATTTATTTCGAGCCCTCTTAAATCTGGAAATAAACTGAGTAGCCTTCTCTTCAGGCCTTTGACTCAATCTGGCCAAGTCTGCCATGGAAACTTCTGGCTCTGATTGGAAGAACTGGGCATGAAATGCCTCTTCCATTTGCTGCCAAGTCTGGATGGAGCCAGGTGGAAGGTTAATATACCATACAAATGCTCCTCCGGTTAGAGAATTTGGGAATAGTCTTAACTTTATATAGTCATGATTGGTAAATTCACCACATTGAGCGGCAAACCTAGCAATATGTTCTACTGTGGATTGGTTTCCGTTCCCATGAAAGAGGACAAAATCTGGTATCCTGAAACCTCTTGGATATTCATGTACCCTATCGACCCATTCTGGGTATGGTTTTCTATACACAGGGGCCTGGACCCCCCGAGCCATTAGTCCACACAACTCCCTAACTATCTCAGTGATCTGGTCCCTAGGGACCATATTTTGCGCCTGCTGAACCACCATTGGGGGAACAAACACAGGATTTGGTGGACAAACTTGTACTTGTGGTCCTCTTGGTCCATAAGGTGGTACATTTGGGACTGGTTGTCCCTGTGGTAGATGGTGCTGTTGGGGGTGTAGGTAACCTCTTTGAGCCTGTCCTGCGAAGGGACCCACGAAAGGTGCTGGAACAGGTATTGTATCCCTTCCACTTGTAGGAAAACCTTCCAACCCCCCGGGTATAAATTCGAATAAGGGATTATTGTACCCCCTGGTGCCAGGTATGACTTCGAATATGGGATTTGGAATTATTCTTATGCCATTTTCTTGTACCGGGCCAGATCCACCAATTTGCATGGCTTCACTGTTGAACATTGAGGCATTCTGGCCTGCTACAGGCCTTGAAATGGGTTCGTACCAAGACTGAGGCGGTAATCTTTCATGAATCTGATTACTGGTTTGACCATTAGAATGTCCATTAGCTTGCATAGGCTGTTTGTCTCTAGCCAATCTTTGCTGAGGGACATTCACCTCCTCTATGTGTCTTACATTCGTTGGTTGGTGGTTATTCATTCGATCCAAAAAGGATACTGCCCACCTTTCCATTGTGTTTATTAATTGTTGTCCCATGGCATCTACCAAGCCGCCCCACGGATTGACTGGCTGAGTAGATGGGACACTGGATGGTCCAATTCCTTGGTCTCGTCCATTATTACGAACAAATGGTATTTGCTCTGAAGTATTGGTCTGTTCGACCATGGGTTCCGATAGGATAGGAGTCTCCACAGGATGTGTTATCACATCATCCTCTGGATTGGATGTCTCCACTTCTCCTTCCACGCCTTCTTCTAAACGTTCATTTTCTCCTTGTCTCCTATGTCTAGCCATTTTTTAAAAGGTCCCACCGGGCGTGCCAAAAATATATGTTGGCTTTTTTGGCTTTCGAAGGTTACTTTCGTAATTATGAGCGTGCCAGCAAGGATCAATTAGTCCTTACAGAATTTGTAATTGCCAAACAATTATTCAGACGATTGTGTTATAGTTCTTTCGGCCTCAATAAAGAGGACTTTTGCTGGTGGCTTACTGGTAATTTGACTTCAGAAAAATTGAGCATAAGAAAAGGTAAATAAACTGAAATATTTCATTAGTATGAAAAACTTACAATGATCTTAGTTCCGTAGAGAATTACAGCAGCAATATATTCGACAACTACTCCTACAAATGAAGTGCAGCGTAGAAACTTAAAGTACAGGAATATAAAGGACAGGAAATAACACTAGAATATGTAAAGTGATTCTTTAGATTTTTCTCCGTCCCCCTTTCTGAGGTCCTTCCTGCTATTTATACTTTCCGAAGATAACCATCGAATCGTACTTCAAACCGTCGAACTGCTCCTCCGTAATTGCTGATCATGCTACCTTATAAGTAGCTCCACTACGCCTTCACTTGCAGTTAGGCTTCCCCCTTATATTCGAATTTGAATGTGAGCAACCGTTGAAGCTACGTCACTGTACGTCTCTTTGTTGATCTGCTACTACTCAGATCTTATAACAACTAATGTTAATTGCCACGTGTATGATCAGGATCGAAGACCTACCTGGTTTCCCCATATTACCCTCACTTTGTCACGTGTCGAATTGTCACTGGCTTAGTACAAAATGTATAGCCAACAATATATATATATATATATAATTGTAAGAAAAAATTATTAAAATTATATATATTTTTTGCATTATTTGAACTTTTACTAATACCCATTGAATGATAGTTGTAAAAATCTTTCTCCTAATAATAAGATCGTGATTATAACATTTTTATATTTTATTTTATCTATCATTTTATTGTTATCACTGCAATGGTAATATATATATATACAAATAGTGAAATTTATTAAATTAATATAATATTAACATATAAAATGATACATGAAATATAATTTAAAAAGATAATATATACAGATATATTTTTGGGCCTGGTTTACTTTCCCTTAGGTTGTGTTTGGTTCACGAATTTGGAAAAAAGAAAAAGAAAAAGGAAAGGAAAAATATGTATGAAAATAGATGTTTAGTTTAGGTGAAATATAAATATATTTGATTCACATTTTACTTATTTTTTTTCTTTTTCTTTCTGAATCATTTCCCAAAACCTTTGAACCAAACACAACTATATAAACTACAAGACATAAAGGTGAGTTTAAAATAGGAGATTCGAATAGAAAAAATTGAGAGGGTTCAAAGGGAATAAACTTGCATGTCTCCTAACTGTGTATATATATATACTATGAAGTTACTGTAAAAGTCAGTGGGTTCGGCTGAAGCACCTGTCGTGGCCCGTGCCTGCATCAATTACTCTTATATATTTTTAATTGTCATAAATTTTTTTTAAAGATAATGTTACATTTTATCATTGCAGGACTTCAGTCAGACGGTCACTGAAAATTCTCTGAAATATTCAAAATCACCGAGAAGAGAGTATTGCTGGAAATTTGCCAAAATATCGTCAGAGTGTTCTAAACATCACTGAAAATTGTCAGAATGTCCAGAACGTTCGCTGGAAGTCGAAAATATTGTCGGAGACTCACTAGAATAGCTAGAAGTTTGCTAGAAAAAAAATAAACAGAGAAATTATAATGGAAAAACATAACAAAATATGCTAAATATTGATAAAAAAAAAAAAAAACGTAATAACAACAAATAGCAACAATGGAAAAAAATATATGTTATTTTTTTAATTTTTATAGGGTTTAAGCAAATAATCTTCAATATTGATCAAACTGAAAAGCAATAGTTGAAACTATAAAATTGTTACTATTTCAAAGTATGATTCTATTAAGTATTTATTCTTATTAATCAAATTGAAAAACATGTTATGAAACTTCAAAATTTTGCAGTAAAAGAATGTTATGAAACTTTCAAATTTTACAATTCTAAAGCATGATTAATTTTAGTATCAAAAAAACTGAAACTGAAAAATTTTACAATTTTCATCACTAAAACTCGAAAACTTATTTAGAATTTTAAAATTTTCTTCATTAAAGCATAAAAAGAAAAATGTGTAGCAGATAAAAAGTAGAAAAAATGAGAGATCGAATGAGAGAGACAGATATAGATAGATGATTGTACTCTGATAATTATTTTTGATTTAAATCTAACCGGATCTGATGTAAATCTACTTAGATCTAATATAGATCGGAGTAGATCTATATTAGATTTGAAAAAATATACTTATCTTCTTTGTTGTCGGTGAGGGCGAAACAAGGAATTGATAGTCAGTGATTGTCTGTGAACCCTAATTGATGGTGGTCGCTGATCGCCGGTAACTATATATCAAAAAGAGAAAGAGAAAAATGAAGGCGTGGTCGCCAGATATCAAAAAGAGAAATAAAAAGAAGAATGAAGACACATAAGACATTTGGATCTACTCAAAAAAATTTGAAATTAAATAGAGTACAACTCTTTCAAAGAGAACTTGGGGGATAATTTACCCAAATAAGATCTAGTCTCATGGCAAAATTATTATTTGTCAAAAAGGTCAAATTAGCCAAACTTATTTATGTTAAAAAGTCAAAAAGTTAAAAATATGTCAAATAAATTATTTTTTTAGCATTAATTTTTTTTGTGTTTATTTTTAGCAAACGTTTTAGTATGGTTTTGCCAACCTAAAATAATTTCAAAATGTCTATTTTCTTTGTTACTTTTTGTCACAACTCAACGTGTTAGAGTATCTTTAACATTTACTCTTTTTTTCATTAAATTCGAGTAAAAATTTCATTTGATATCGCGCGTTCCAATAGAAGTGATATAGGATTTCATCAAATCACTGGTCGATCAGGAGGATGACTAGGGGGATGTTTGGTCGATCGATCAACCAACCAGTGTAAATTTTTCAAAATTTTAAAACAAATTTTGCAAGGAGGTGGTCGACTGGGGGACAATCGGTCAGACATTCGGTACTCATGCACTGTCCAACAGTCACTTATAAAGCTAACATTTGTTTACAATAATTTGGTGAAAGATTCCAGCATCCTTAATTTGATGAAAAAATTGAGATATACTCAATTTAATATTGATTTGATGTTAATGTTGGAGCATCAATTTTGTACGTTTTTCATCCAATTTAAATTTAATAAAACAAAAGATGAAACGTTAGATATGCTCTTAGTAAATTATATGAACAATTTGAATTAAAATAAAAATAAAAATATATTGATATTAAAATCACATACTCTAAAATGATATAGTTTTGTTGTAACATTAAACATAAACCATCGAATTACAACAAAACCATTTTAACATGATCCAATTTGCAACACGGACCGCTGATTGTGTGCAACAGCACTTGGGATGGATATTGGCCCGTTAGTTTGTTTAGCCCACCCGGTGTAAACTTATTTTTTTAGAACTTGGGAATGTAATTTTAGCCTATAGAATCGGGCTGAGCCAAAATTTTCAATCCAAAATATTAATGAGTTGGGTTTAGGATTTATACTCATTATTAAATTAATTAATTATTTATAATACATTAAAATATATATTTTTTCGATCTAGACTTAATCTTTATTTTTATTATCAAACACTTTATTTTTATTGATTTTATTGAAATACATATTTGTAGTGATATGTAATTGAGTTTATTTAAGAAATTATTCAATTTATAATGATATAAATATATTTATATAAAAAATATAATGTGTAATTAAATTTAATTATGAAATATTTTAATTTTTTAACTCGATATGTGGGGGTTTTTCTCATATTAAGCAAAATTACTATCTTAATTTCCAAACTAGGCTAAAGCACTATTACAAATCACGCTTTCACTGTTTGGAACAGAAAATTTGATGAATAGTGAAAGCGCTATTACAAAAACGCTTTTAATTAAGAAAGCGTGGTTACAAACCACGCTTTTAAGGTAAATTTGTTTTCTGAAGAAAACGTGGTTTCAAACTACGCTTTCACTGTGCATATGAAGAAAACGTGGTTCCAAACCACGCTTTCACTGTGCATATCTGTTTTCTTAAGAAAACTTTTAAAATATATTAAAATGTGATCAAAATAAAACTTGAGTTCTCTGTAGCTCAAATGGTAGTGCATTTGTTTTGCCACGCCTCTGCGCAGGATAAATCCATAGCAACTCCCAATAGTTGCTACCTTTCAAATTAAATTCGACTTTTTTTTTTTTTTCCTTCCACTCACTCTATACTTTATATATTTATTATGTAATTTTTTTATCAAAAAAAAGTAAAATATTTGTTTGGTTAACTAAATTTTTTTTCGATAAAATACAATTTTTTTCAAAATGTCAACATAATTGTTTAAAAAGTATTCAGTGTATTTGGTTTGAGTTTTTTGGATTTAGTTATTTGAAAACTGAGTTTTTTTATTTTCGTATTTTTTTGTTTTTAGTGAACATTTTTTAAAATTTTAAACGTTTTTTTTTAGTACATTTTAAAAGCGTACATTTTGCTGAAAAAATATTTTTTGAGGACGCTTTCACTGTGCATATTTTTTTGAGTACATTTTGCTGAAAAAATTAATATTTTGCTGAAAAATTACTAAAAATACAAAAATATTTTTTCAATACATTTTTTGTATTTTTATGTATTTATTAATTTTTTAAAATATTTTTTCACAAATTTTTTACTTTTTAGATACATCTAACTAAGGTGCATCTAAAGAAGTAAAAAAAAAATGTTTAAAATTTTAAAAATATTCACTAAAAACAAAAAAATACCAAAATCAAAAAACTCAGTTTTTAAATAACTAAATCAAAAAAACTCAAGCCAAATACACTGAATACTTTTTAAACAATTATGTTGACATTTTGAAAAAAATTGTATTTTATAGAAAAAAAAATTTAGTTAACCAAACAAACATTTTACTTTTTTTTTTGATAAAAAAATTACATAATAAATATATAAAGTATAGAGTGAGTGGAAGGGAAAAAAAAATAAAAAGAGTTGAATTTAATTTGAAAGGTAGCAACTGTTTGGAGTTGCTGTGGATTGAACCTGCATAGAGGCGTGACAAAACAAATGCACTACCATTTGAGCTACAAAGAACTCAAGTTTTATTTTAATTACATTTTAATATATTTTAAAAGTTTTCTTAAGAAAACAGATGAGAGGGGGATTTGCGCCGGGAAGAGTACGACCGAGCTACGGCAACGCGGATCGTGACGGACCTCGCGGGAGCCGCACCATCTTCTTTATCTGAATTGTTCCCCGGCCATCCATGCGCGGGCGAGCTGGATTTGTTGACCAAAGCGTGGGCTGAGGCATATGCCAGGCCGAGCTAAGACTTAGCTAGATGTTCAGTTGGATCCGCAATGGTACGGGTGAATCGAGCCAATGACAGCCCGAATTGGCTTTGGGCCGGGGAAAGGGCCGGTACGCTTTTCGGCCGATTAGCCCGGGGGGACCTCCTTCAGCTCGGTCTTGAGAATCGCGGTTGAGTTCATTTCCAAGGGACAGGTTGGCCACGATATCTTAGTTGGGCGTATTACTTGGACCAATGGTGTGATAGAAGGGAAACCCACTCCTGACACGCGTCAATACTGTTTGGTAGTTCCATACGCACTGTTTGAAGGTTTTGGCCTTTACACGCGTAAGGTAGGGAGAGGCGAGCACTGCCACTTGTCTAGGGAAGGACAACAGAGATAGTGCGCGCACAATCCCTGTGGCTGCATGGCTAGCCTAGAAAAAGGGAGGAAGGAGGACGTTGGAGGTATGCTATCTAAACAACTCTCACTCTCTCTCTCTCTCTCTCTCTCTCTAACAATATTCTCCTTATTCTTCAAGTGATTTGACTTAATCGTCGGAGGGTCTATCCGGTAACACACTGCCAGACAGCTCACCGTTTCTCTCTTTTCAGGTCTGACGCCGTTACGTGAAGCTTGAGTTCAAGGAGTACGGAAGGCAAAAGATATTTCACTCCCGTACAACAGATATGCACAGTGAAAGCGTAGTTTGGAACCACGTTTTTTTCAAAAAACAAATTTACCTTAAAAACGTGGTTTGTAACCACGCTTTCTTAATTAAAAGCGTGTTTTATAATAGCGCTTTCACTATTCATCAAATTTTCTGCTCTAAACAGTGAAAGCGTGATTTGTAATAACGCTTTAGTCGAATTTGAGAATTCTGTCCAAACTAAACTTAATTTAAGAATTAAGATAATAATTTGACTTAATATGGAAAAAGCTCCCGATATGTGAGTTTAAAATTTATAATTATTTTTTAAATAAGAATTAACCAGACATAGAGATCCAATTTCAATGTTAAAATCAGACAGGACTAAGACGAATACAAAATTTCATATTTTATAGTGCCGACCCGGCCAGACGTTTTTGTTGACTCCAAACCGGCACTTTATCTGATTTTTGATGCGTACGGCCTAATGATCGTGGATCGGGCCCACGTCTTTGCGCATCCAACGGTCAGCCGGATGAAACGCTCCCAAGGTACACATGCATTAGAACTCTTTCGGATTAAATTACATGTAACACCCTATATTTTTACCGAAATTACACTTTATAATTTTTTTTCCCCAATTTAGGGTTGGTTTGGAATGTCCTAAAAAAGTACACTTTTTGTCTTTTTATTAAAAGATGTTCAGAAAAGTAGAGAGGTGATGTGATGAAAAAAAGATAAAAAGATAAAAAGATGGATTATATAGGTTATGCCAAACCAGGCCTTAATCATGAAACTCATGCCTTAAATTTTAAGGCAAATTATAATATCAATTTTATTCGTCTTTTTTTATTTTATTTTTTATGATTGAGTGTCTAAATTAATTTATGCGCACAATGATTAACTTTGAAACCTATGCAAAACATCTATTCTATGTAAATCAGGTAAATCTCGAACGGAACTCATGAATATAATCCGAAGGAGTTAATTGACAAAGTTGGCTCACATGAGCTATTTTCTGAAAACATATGTCCTCACATCACATCTATCCATTTAGGGCAATGTTAAAAGGGTGTTTATTATATACAAGTTATGTTATTTATAAATTTGATTATCATAAATGACATAATTTAATTTTATGAGAGTCCTAATTAGAAAAAAAGAAAAATAATTGAGTTATAATTAAATATCACATAAGGTATAACTAAATAATTATTCAATCATAAGTAAAATAATGTTATAACTAATATTATAATATGTCATAACTAACCATACAAAGGCACTAAAGACAAAATAGATTATTTTAGTCACAACAAACAAAATATCACATCCAACCCATAATCATTATACTCTTCTCTCACAAAAAAAATCAAAAAATTCTTTCCAAAATAAGTTTTTTAACCCAGACTAAAATAATCAAAAAAAAAAATCAAAAAGTTAAAAAATCAACGCACTCTCCAAACCAACCCTAAAAAAATTTGAAAAAGTCATAACTAAAGGTGCATCATTTCTCACAATTAAAATAAAATATCAAAAGTGAAAGCTTTTAAAAAAATCATACTATTAAAAATAAAAATAAAAAAAAGCCTCAGTAAATGTGATCACATTTTTTTTTAATTTTTTTAAACAATACCCAATAATTTGGTAAAATTTAGTGGAAATAATAGCAGAATAGGACAGTGAAAAAAAATTACGAAAACATAAAAAGGTATGATATTTTAATTATTAAAATGTATAAATTTTATCATTAATTTATAAATTTTTTCCCATGCTCCTACTGTTGTTATTTTCCTTAAATTTTACTAATTCATTAAGGGTTCGTTTGAGATGTAGGTTAACTTTCTAGTTTTTTAGCTTTTTAACTAGTCTGGAGCTAAAAAAATTCGTATGGGATAAGTTTTTTTACTTTTGTGTGAGAAAAAATGAAATGATTATGGTTTGAATGTGACATTTGTCTTATTGACTTTTTAATCTATTTTGTCTTTTTGTAGCTAAAAAATAGCCAAAAAACCAAACTTCTTGGCATGCCAAACGAAGACTAAATTATCTCGTGGTTATAAAATAATAAAACCTATCAAATTATAAAAAAAAATTAAGGAAAATTCTATTATATATGTTTTATACCATATGCATCTTTAGTTATGTCATTTTATTCTTTAGTTATGTCCAGTTTTCTTCTTTAATTATAATATTATTTTGAGATATTTGATTATGACTTTTTAGCATTTGATTGCTATTATTATTATTATTTTTTATAGTTATGATTCAAAACTTTGAGAGGTTATGCACCTTATAATTAAGAAGAAAACGACATAGTTTCATACTTTTTAAATTATAACTAAAAAAAATTATAACCAAACACTACACGAACATAACTAAATATATCAAAATAATATTATAACTAAAGAAAAAAATTGGCAGAATTCCATAACTAAGGATGGCCTACGGCTTTGTTTGGGACGTTGAGTATTTAATTTTTTTTGTTATTTTAACAAAACTACAAAAAAAATTGTGTTTAAAAAATTAATTAATTTTTTATAATTAATTTAATAATTATTAGAAAAAAAAGTAATTATAAATTAAATACAACATTTTATTTTAACCTCCCAAACGTTCACTATTCATTTCAATTTGAAACCGCCTCCACTTCCAACTCAAAAAAGAGAAAAAAAAAAATTTTCCCGTTTGTGCTTCTCTCTCTCTCATCGCTGCGCAATTTCTCTATTTGATTCGATTTCCAATTTCTCTATTGAAATCAATTTGCGATTTGCTTGGACTTTTGGATCTTTGAATTTAACTAGTGCAATGGATGAGAGTGGAAGGATTGATCTTGGTCCCAGAGGTCTCAATCTCGTCGATGTCTCTTCCGAGAACGACACTCTCATCGATCTTCAATCTTCGGGTAATTTTCTTCAAATCACTTTTTTTTCAAGATTGCTTTGTCAATTTAAAGTTGTTAGTTTTGTTTCTGTTACTAAAAGCCTTACTATCAATTTCTATTTCTATTTTGAAGTTAATTTTCAGAATATTTTTGTTTTGTCATTAGGGTTCTCAATCAATCGGCTCCATCATTCGTTTTGTTATATTTTTACTTTTCTCACTTGAATTTAGTAGGTTGTCACTGTTTGTGTTGAATTTCAGAAATCTATGAGAAAATATGGGGGAAAAAAAGAAAGAAAAAAGAGACCAATTTGGGAACTTATTTTTCTTGGATACTGCAACTTGATGTCTTTGTGGATTGCATATGAGATGATGAAGACAATTTGCTGACAATTCCTAATAATATGATTCTCAGCTCGGGTATCTTTAACCTAACAAGTTTTGGATGCTTAATAAATAATAGCCACCTTAGAAATGCTAGAGATCCCTAAAACATGACCCATAAATTCACCCCTAATAATGTGGCAAGGTGTTGGTTTTTATATGAATAAAAAACTGACATGGAGTAGTCCAATGGATAAATTTTGGGTCATATTTGAGTATCATCACTTGGAAAATTTACATTACATCTCAGATATTGTGAAATACTTAAATTGATGTTATTATTCTCTTCACCTTCTTTTCTCTTTCTCCTTCCCTCATTTCTCGTACCCATATCAGTAGCCATGGATACTTACACTATGGCTACCATGGCTGCTTCTAAGGGTAGAAGAAAAGAAGGAAGTAGAAAAAAGAAAGGTCTTTTTAAGTATATGCCACAATGTCTGAGATGTCATGTTCAAGTCATATGTCAATTTTCTATCCATTCACGTAACGGAGGATCCTTAAATGAAGGTTCACGTTGATACAAATTGATAGTTTAAAAGAAGGAAATAGAAAAAAGAAAGGTTATTTTAAGTATATGCCACAATGTCTAAGATGTCATGTTCAAGTCATGTGTCAATTTTCTATCCATTTACGTAACGGAGGATCCTTAAATGAAGGTTCACGTTGATACAAATTGATAGTTTAAGGTGGCAAAGTGTAGTTTTTTTTAGTTGAGGGGATAAAGTGTAATTTTCTCTATTTTTATTCTCTTTACTGTGTTGTGCGGAGCAAGAATGGATCAGGTGTAGAAGCTGAACCCAGTTTCTTGAGAATATCTCACAAATTGTTATGGCACTTCCACATTCCAGTTTCTTAAATGGCAAACTCTTGTTGCCGGTTATCCTTTGTTGTGAACTCCTTATCTTTGGCCAATGTGGAACGGGCTCTTCTGTAGTAACTTTGGCAGAGCATTCTTAGCCACGGTTCTTCATCAAGTTCTTACTTCATTTGATGTTGGATGAGCTGTGGCAACTCTACTGCATAATGAATTATGTTGAAGATGTCAATAGTGTTGTATTAACCCCTTAGCTCCTTGATTAGTTTTAATGTCAGCTCCGGCACTTTGAACACACATTTGAACTCCAATGTCGTCTTTCTGCCATCCACCATGTGGATTCATCTTGGATGAGTCAGGATGTCGATAAAAACTACAATGTGGCCTTGGTAGTAAATTTAAAACCAGGGCCTTTTTGGTGCAAAAAGTTAATAATCGTAAAGCATAAGATTAAAGCATTCCTAGCTCCCTACTCCAGCTTCTCAATAACCAATTTTTTATATATATATTTTTTATAGCTTATTTAAGCATTTTTCCCTTGTAAGCTGCACCAAACACTCTAGGATAGATTTTCAAAATAAAATATCAATAAACAGTCCCAATAAGCTGAACCAAATGGGGCCATAATTTGGCATAGCCTGCAGTGGCCACAATAGATTGCTAGCACTTTACAATTCTAGGTTCAGACATTCTCTTTGTTTGGAAAAGCCAAGTAAATGGTGTATCTTTTCTTCAGTGGCCCTCTTTAATTGTGTAAAGTTACTTAATGGACAGGGGGAGGTTCTGTAACTCATTCCTTAAAAAACAATCCCTAAAGTTTTGTGTTAAATGTAGTTTATTTGTGTGATAATTTTTTTTTCCCTTTTTAGTTATTCTTATAATTATAATTGCTATAGTGTATTCCAAGTTGGAGTCATTTCAATTTTTCTTCAGAAAATCAGAATAACAACGTAAGTCCTGGATTGCTGGAGGCTGTCAATGTTGAAAAAACAGTGGATACAACTGACGTCAGTGGGGATATGGAACTGTTGCCTCAATCTTATGAGCTATTGGAACCAGAAAGGATGGGGAAAATTGGCAAGTGTAATCTGCGGAAAAGTTTAGCTTGGGATACTGCCTTCTTTACAAGTGCAGGTATGCTTCAAATTTGAAACACTATTATTTTCTTGTGCAACATTATTTTCTTGTATTCTGTGCAAACTAAGATCATAGTTACAAACACTTTTTTGACAAACCAGGTGTTTTAGACCATGATGAGTTGTCTAGCATGATAAAGGGAGTTGGCAAGGGTGGAAAATGTTTTTTACCTGGAATTGAAGAGGATTTACACAGATCTACTGATTCAATCTCTACATTAGAAAGTGAGAGTCTGACCCTGGAAAGTCTGGAAGGTGATTTGTTTGAAGACGTCAGAGCTTCAATTCAGAAATCCAGTAAAGCATCTAATGTGAGAAGTTCTAGCAAAGTGACATCAGGAGGGAAAGAAATCAAAGTTTCCTGTTGTAAGTATATATTAGCAGTTAATGGTTATAGTTCTCTTTCTGTTTTGTCCGTTGGTAACTGCCTCCATGTCTGCCTATACGTCACCACTGCACCGCCTCAATGTGCAATGGAGGAGAATAATTTTAACCCCATCGTGCTATGAAAGCGCCACTTTCTGTAGCATTACCACTTCCCTTGTGCTACATGTGCCTCTGCTACCACCCTGCCATCATTAATAATGCCAGACCACTGCCACCTCATCCTTTTCTCTAGAACCTCTTCCATTACCATCACAGCTTCATATTTACATCTGTTGGCTAACCCCTCTTTATATGCATTTTTAGCATCAGTCACCAACAGTTCATTTATTTTGAGAGAATTCGATATGGTTATACAACAACAGAGTTTTAGTCTGGTAAATTAAACCAGTGTGTTCACATACAAAATCATTTAGTTTACATTGTTGATACTCATTCTATTTAGTTAGACATGTTCTTAATGCATATTGGGGGCCAACTAGGTGATCAGGGTGAAGCATGCATGGATAATCATAGCTGGTGATTTGTTTGCTTGGAATTGGGCCAGTATCTATGTAATTATTACCAAGTGCAACTGCATATATTTAATGATAATCAATTTTCAGTGAGATGTTGCCAAATATATATGTATATTGCAGTGACCAAAAACAGTCACATTATCTTTTTTTGAAATTTGACGGAGGTTATCCCTTAGCTTGTATGTTTGTGTGGTTTCTGAGGCAGTCCAAGATTAGCTGAATGGTTCTATTTTCCATTTAAAACATAAAATGGTTTCCAAATTACAAATAATCACTACCTGTGCATATTCTTGGCAATTATTTTTAATATAATGGTACATTTGCTTTGCAGCTTTAAAGGTGGACCTTGCTTCTAAGAATATGGTGAGTTCAGTGAACAGATAATGCATGTTAGATATGATTGATTTTGTAAATTTTACCAGTCTGGATTTATACTTCCAAAATTTTCAGTTGAAGTCGAAACCTCCTTCCAAGAAACAAACCATTGGCATACATGGACCAGGGAAATTGATAAAGCAGAGTTCTGGTAGTTCACAAGGGACACAGGCATGTTCTTATCTTGTACACAAAATGCATGTCTACTCTCGCATGCTATATATTATGCAAATAGTTAGCTGTGTGAATTATTTCCGCATTCACTGGAAATGACACTATTCAATTCTTCGTGATAATAGTCACACTGTTTTCCATGGATTATTTGTCAGATCATCAGAAAGAAAAAGATCCATGGATTAGTTTACAAATTATTGATCTCATTTTTATCCTTGCTGGAATTCTTGCATTAAAGAAA
Source organism: Camellia sinensis (assembly GCF_055761805.1). NCBI lineage: Eukaryota > Viridiplantae > Streptophyta > Magnoliopsida > Ericales > Theaceae > Camellia > Camellia sinensis. The sequence continues at coordinate 62,392,672 of NC_138970.1, forward strand.
TCTGTTGGCTTTCTACATTGGTAACAGATATACAGGTTTCTTTTTTGAATGAGAAGCATTGTGTAGAAAACGTTTGCCAAGAACACCGACATAAATAAAAGGGGAGACCGAACATGAAACAAGGAAATAAAGAAAGAAAAATATCAAAAAGAAAGCTAGCAAGAAGAAAGAAAAAACAACAAAGAAGCTTAATGTTTAACAGTTTAATCATATGAACAAATTCTTATCTTTGTGTAGTTTAACTGACTCCACTCATGTTGTTTAATACAGCCCATGACTCGAAATGGTGGCTTGACTTCATCCCTTCCAAAGGCACCAAAGGTAATTGCCAGGCCTAATACCATCCCATCAGTACCACTGAAAAGGGCTTCCTTGGGTGCCAAGCAAGCCGAAATGGAAAATGATAAAGCAAAAAATGCCTCAGGTAAGGACTCCAGTTAATTAAAGCTCTTTTTTTTTTTTATTATTTTTTTTAAAGTTACCAGCAGTAGAATTCTTTCACTCTAGTTCTAAAATCTTTTATTTTTTGAGTAATTATGACAGTTCCACGTAAAGCGACTCCAGTGTCAAAGATACACGGTTTGGGTGGTTCTAGCAGGATTGAGCCTAAGCCTGCACTATCTTCAAAACCCTCTTCAGCAACCAAGAAGCCACCAAGATCTGCTTCCTCGTGTGATAGTTCTCGCAGTGCTTCATCTTCCAATGTTGGCATATCTCCTGTGAAATGTAATAGGAGGACTGCTTCCAGAACTGTTAATCCAACTTCTTCCAGTTCAATCGTCAAAGTTCCATCAAAGGTTGTATTGAAGAAAAAAGGACAACTTGGTCGCTCGGCTCATTTAATGTCGTCCAAGCCCTCTTCTAATTCATCCCCTGCTAGTTCTATTAGTGAATGGTCCTCAAAATCATCTTCATCAACTTATACTGTCAATCAGAGATCTACTACTTCAATGGCTAGCATTGACACTAGCTCTCCACGCAGATCCGTAGATAGTGATATCCTTCCTGCTTTGGATCATCATAACCAATCTAATGATCAAATCTCAGACATACATGAAAATAAGGTAAAGCGACTAGCTAGTGAAAATCTGCAGATCAGCACACTTCCTCGACCAGTTAAAGTACAACCCTCAGGTCTGCGAATGCCATCACCAAAGATTGGTTTTTTCGATGGGGTCAGTTCTACATTTGATATTACGAGTGCTTCTTATTTTGAAGTTTCTTATTGGGAATTGGTTTTGCCAAAGGAGTTTATTGTTCTTTGTCAGTGGAGAACTATGGCAAAACCAACTCTTGTTCTATTGCTTTATTTAGAATTTAAATCTGCACAAAAGTATATATATGTGGAATTTCTATATCATGCAGGTGAAACCTGTGGTTCGTACCCCTACTGGAAGTGTGCAATCTTATTCTGGTGTATCAGTGGGTCCCAAAATTGGAGCTGGAATCAATAGGCCAAGTGGAGGCTCGAGCAAAACAAAGCCTGCGAAGCTTCAACCTGCAAGAACAGTGTCAACAGCTGCAAACATGAAACTTGATGGCCAGAAACCCGTTTCACCTCTTCCATCTCAAAAACCGTCAAATGCTTCCACGAAGGTCTCTAGCGTTTCTGGAGGCTTAAAGAAATGTCTTAGCACATCACCTCAGGCCCATAATGAGACAGACAATGTTCCAGATTCTGGTCTGGATGCTGAAAAGGCTGGAAGTCTAGGCATGTTGGATAGAGAAATGAACTTAGAAAAACACGGTAATTTTAACAAAAAGGATATCGAGATTGCTCCTATTGACAGGGATACCCACTGTAATGCTGAAAATATAAAGCCATCTGAAGAACTGGGTGAAGATGCAATTTCTAGTCTAAAGCATCTCAAGACCAAGTTGAGGGTTGTTTGTAAAAGCAATGAAAAGAAGAATGCCCATTTTGAAGACCAAGTTGATGGTTTGACCAAGAACGAGGTCATTGGCAATTCTATTACTCAAATTGATTTTAGTCACTCAGATTTTCATGCTCCAGAGTTGTCATGCTCCAAAGAGTTCTTTGTTCTCAGTCAAAAGGAAGGATCACCAAGTGATATGTCGAGGCCCACTTCAATCTCTCCTTGTCTGGTGACATCTGAAATTACAGCTAGCACAAGGACTCCTTTCGCTGTTAAGAATTCTCTCTGTAATAGTGAGGGGGATTTTTCAACTGGATTGAGCTTTGGAGCGGTGGAGAAGATATCATCACTCTCTTCTTTAAAGAGTGCTCAGACAGAGAATAGTTAAAACAGTTATCATGCTGCACATTTACTTGAAGGTACATCCATTTGGACTGCCAATACATACATATTAACTTGAATTAGAAATGGTATAGATCAGTTTTATATTTTTAGATTTTTTATGCAATAATATTTGAAACGTTGTCCATTTGTTTATGTTTTTTCAATCTTCTTTGCATGAGATATTCCAATTTGATTTTCCCCAGTTTGGTGAAGTTGTGCTCATATGGAGAGAATGATGGGAGAAAATGAATTAGTAAATTTTCCCTTGTTTTAGTTGAGAACAAAGTAGATAAGAGTTGAGGGGAAAATATATTTATTTTGTTGTTCCTTGAGTATTGTTTGTACCTAAATTAAATTGAATTCCCTCCAAATTTGTGTTCAATGCCACAGGGGAATAATATTTAATAACTTTCTCAATTATTTTTTTCTCTTTTCTTTTCTCTCCTACCAAACAAAGCATAACATTGTTGAGTATTGTTGTTGCAGGAAATTTCTGCCCTAAGATGGAACTGTCTGGAGAAAAGATTCCTTGATAGATAAAAATGAAATTTGCCTGTGTTTAATTCTTGTATCTTGAAGAACCAATTTACGCTGTGAATGCACTACTGTCCAAAGAAAAAGGGAGATTTGTGCTGGGAATACAAGTCATGATCATGAGTTTAATTCTTAATGGTATTTTATGTGATTTTCTTGTACTTTTTTGCGACAAGGCACACGTTGAAAATCAGTGTTGAAAGATTTTGCTGCTGCATTTTTTGCTATGTATCTCTGTCCATATTTTCACTTCTTTCAACTCCCAAAATGATTCACTTTTTGCCTGTTTGTCATCAGGGAAAGCCACATCATATGCTATCTCATAATTACAGAAGCTGGAACAAAGCGTGATGGCTGCAAAAGATTTATTGTGAAAATATTGTTTTATAATCTTTAATCAGACTGGCTAAGTTAGAGTATCTCCAACCTAAGCATTTACAGCATTTTTAGGCAGAGATGCAACTCAAGCGGATTTGGTCGGGCTGAAAATCTGTTTAAGCCTAATCCAAGCTGTGTCTAAAGCTTTTCAAGCCTGCCCAAGCCCTACTAAGCAAAATAAATTGAACTCAGGCTTTGCCCGAATTGTCCACAAATTTTATTTATTTATTTTGTAGGTAGTTGATTAATTTATTAAAATTAAATCCTATTAGCATTTTTTAAAGATAAAAATCATTAATAAAATCAAACAATGAATAAAACAAAGGATATACATGGTGAAAGAGAGACAAATAGGAGATAGATGAGAATCGAGAAACTGATGCTTTGTTGTGGTGGTCTTTGCCATTTTTAAAGTGAAAAGAAAAGAGTAATGTTAAGTATCATGAAAAAAATATCATGAAAATGATCATGAAAGATTTTACACCGTTAGATTACACATATAAAAAACACAACACACTAATTAAAGGAGGAGAAATCTTTATGAAGGATTTCATGATATTTTTTTTTCATGATTTCTAGTATTATTCAAAGAGAATGACAAGATTTGTATTGTATTATTTCTATATAGGATATAATGATTTAAATAATTTATATATATTTATATATATAATTGGGACTTTAAGTTGCTTGGATTGTCTAGCAGTTCTGTCCAAATCCATCCCAAATTTAATTTGGGCTTCTAAATTTTTGGGAGGTCTACACCAAATTCAAATATATGTTCCCAAGACCTAAATTTTTTTGAGTTAGGCTAAGGTTGAGCCAAGTTGCACTCTTAATTTAGGCAAAATGATTAGACAAAACATGAAATATATTTTTTTTTATGTAGTTTTGTTGGACAAAATAACCTATTATTATTGAAGTTAGCTCTAAATATTATTATTATTATTATTTTGGTTATTAAGTTATTTCAGTGTTATTTTGGTCAATAATAATAATAGATAGAAAATAAAATAATAGAAAATACTTGTATGCAAATTAAAATTTACAATTGTTTACTGGAAATTGGGAAACGAAGCTTCAAAATACATAACTTCAAAATACGATTCCAAAATTGAAAATTGAAAATATTTTGTTACAAATAGGAGAGTGAAAGAAAGGTGTTTCTCAATTGTTTCAATCTGCCCTCTTCTTGACTAAGGAGACTCTTTTATATCCAGAGCAGAAGATTGTGATGTTTGTGACTTGGGAATCTGGCCAAAAGTAGCACATGGAGGCACATGGGTGCTATCTGCTGCTTTCGGTGATTGACTGAAAGTTGTCTTTGCTTTTAGTTGTTTTAGATTTGTCTTTATGTGAATAGTGAATAGTGACTTTTTCCACTGTTCATTTGCTTTTGGCGAAGAGGCGTGAATGCATAGTTGACTAATGGGGAATCAATATATATATATATATATATATCAGCAGTTTTTCTCAAAGTAAGAGTAGTGATTGAAGCTGACATATACATGTGAAATCCAATGACTGTTTTAGGCATATGGGTCCTGAGCATCTTGAAATTGTGGACCATATGGATCATGATTGGTAGATGCTTCGGATGAGGCTGATCCATCTAAAGCTTCATCTTCATCTTGTGACTTGACTTGGGCCAATAGTAACTTTGCAATTTGAATGAGTTCTTTATTGCTTTGGGCTTTGCTTTGGGCTTTGACTTAGATGACTTGGGTTGATGGAATTCTAAGTTTGACTGTTGTAAGAGGAAGTGGGCTTCCTTGGGTGATTGAAGTAGTTGGGTGCTGTCGAGAGTACTTGACCATTGCTGGGGTAGGAGCATGGATATTGACTGGAAATTCTTACCAGACTTGTTCAATAATGCGATGGGCTTTGAATGCATCCCACCATTTAACAAAATGATGTCGACTGACTATGTTTTTAGAAAGATTGTATTGCCATTTAAATATCCAAAGGTGATGTTTGATTCACAAGACTAATAGTGAAGTATTAATAATCCTATTAAATTAGTGTGGTATTCACTATCTAATTGGATTAATATCTATTGGATTAATAATCCCACACCTACCCCATTACTAATAATCCTACAAATTTATTGGATTAATTATCCATTGGATTAATAATTCTAAACCAAAATGCTAAAACAAACACAGGATAATTGGGTCCACAGATTAATAATCTCAATCCCATACTCTAATCCACCCAATCAAACATGCCCAAAGGACTTTATATTTGGACATAAAATGGAGCAATATAGCGAATTGACTTTTATGTTGACTCAATTTAAAAACTGAAGTGAAATAAGTAACTTGAGTCATTAGTTCAGATGAGATAATTTCTGAGATGGCACCATGTTGAGACCACCATCGCAAAAAACCAGGAAGGGAACTCTGACTTGAACTTATGATCAAAAGAGAAAAACCAAGAGTGACTAAATGATTTATTTTGGTGTAGGAGGATTTTGAACCATGCATCAATGTAATCATAATAACTATATTGTATCTTATGGTTGGGAAGATCTCTAAGTAGGAAATAGAGACCCCATGTATCAAAGGATACAATGTTATGTATGTAGAGGGAATGGTAAATGATTTTACTGGCATTGACTCTATCATAAATAGGTTTAATGACTATGGACTTGTGATGAAAGAGGATATCTTTATAAAAGCTGATTGACTTGTCGAGATGAAACGGAATAAAATGTCATCCAGAAAGGAAATAACTGTTGACTAAGTCAATAACATTGTGGATATTTTTGTGGATTGGTTCTTTATAAATAAAAAAAAAAAAAAAAAAAAGAGGTTGAATGACTGTTTAAGAACATAGTCTGTTCTTGGGGTAGATCTGACGGATAGTTAGATGGCATAGGAGTAATTCACTGACATGCAAAGGGATCTGAAGCCAGAGCTAAAGTGTAGCTTGGTTTAAGAATATTACCAAGAATTTGATATCAGTTGACTAGATCAATTGGTGGTGCAACAATAGGTTGACTGGTTGGTACAATGGCCAGAGGTTTTGTAGAAGGTTTGTGACTTGTCATCTGTAATGGAAGAGGAAAAGATAGATTAGCATCCACTGAGGATATCTAACCTATCAAGATGAAAATTGAGCAGATTAGTGTAATCGTCAATTAGATCTCGGTGGCTTCTAATTTGATGAAATTGAAGGTAAGGGTCTTGGTTAATGGTTTTTAAGTAGGATATTTTATAGGTACAATGACGAATAATTTTGCTGTATTGAGTGACTTGTAACTTGTGTGTAGAACAATAAGGAGTAGGCATGAGGTACTATCTCCCCTGTAAAAATTCTCGAGTAAGGAATTCAGAGATAGAATTTTGACTACCAGGAATATATGCAATATCAAAATCAAAGATACTTAAAATAGATTGCCAAGGAGCAAAAATATATTTACTAGCAATATTTTGAACATCCTTTTCTAAAACATATTTAGCACTTTTACAATCAACATGTAATAAAAAAAATTTATTTAAAATATCATCTTGAAATTTATTAATACATAATACAATAGATAAAATTTCTTTTTTAATAGTACCGTAATTGTTCTGTGCTTTGTTTCAAACACTAGAATGAAAACGAACAATTTGTTCAGATGACTTGAGAGTGACCTTCTGAAGGAGAATGCCACCATAACCAACATCAGAGGCATCAATTTGAATAATTTTGAAGGAATTTTCAGTAGGAATACCAAGGCAAGGCAAAGTCTTGACATATTTTTTGACTTGTTGTACAATAGCAATATGACTAAGAGACCATGGAGGAGGATTATCCTTTAATCAATCAAAAAGGGGTTGACAAGTTTTCCTAAGGTCTTGATAGAATTCAACGATGTAATTAAGAGAACCCAAAAAGCGTTGTAACTGAGTTTTGTCTAAGATTTCAATAGGAAACTTAGAAGCAAATTCAATAGATTGGCTTATGGGAAGAATAGTACTTTGGTATATGTCATAACCTAAAAATCAAACTTTGGCTTGAAATAACTTAATTTTAGGTGCAAAGATGACTAATCCATTATGTTTGATAATCTGAAAAAAAGAATGAAGATGTTTCCAATGCTCATCAATTGACTTGGAGAAAATATGAATGTCATCTATGTAGACTATAGAAAAATGACTACAGGGATTGAATATTTCATTCATGATATTTTGAAATTCACTATGTGCATTTTTTAATCCAAAAGGCATGACATTCCATTCATAATGCCCAAAAGGTATAATAAAAGCAGTTTTGTAACGATCATTAGGGTGAATTTGTATTTACCAAAATTCACTTTTAAGATCAAAATTACTAAAAATGACGGCTTGACTAAGTTTTTAATGAGATCTTTTTTATTGGGAATCGGATATCTTATCCATTCCAAAACTTTGTTTAATGGTTTATAATTAATGACTAGTTTTGGAACGTCACGTTCAAGTTCAGCATTTTTGTTGACATAAAAAGCAGGCCAAAACCAATGTGACTTACTTTTACTAATGATATTATTTTTAAGTAATTTATTAATTTCTTTTTTACACATTTCTACTAATTCATTATTCATTTGAATTGGTCGAGATTTAGTAGGAATTTGTCTTTCATTAAAAATTTTAATATAAGGAAGTGTGACTACATGTTTTTTCCAATGTCAGAAAGCACAAGGTAAAGTAAAACAGACGGTAGTTTCTAATTATGTTTTAAATTGTTCAATTTTGGAAACAAGAATTAGATTAGTTAATTGAGATTCAATTCTTTTATATTTTACTTCTTCTTTGAGAAATTTGAGTTGTTTGGTTAATCGATTAATAGATTGGGTTATGGAACATTCTTTTAATAGGTTTAATTCTTTTATTTCAGGAGCAGTTAAAAATTTAAAAGTGATCGTTTGACCAAAAGTTTGGGTTGTTATACCTTGATTAGTAGTGTGAATGGGTATGCTAGGAAAATAAATAGAGTTTCTAAAATGACTTTGTCTGTTATATTCCTGACTAAAACAAATGATGTTTTAAAACAAACATTGTCTTGGCAAATATGTACTTTGGGTAATTTGTATTTAATATGTATTTGGCTTCCATTGGCAGAGCTTAGTTGTTCACTAGTTTTATGATAATATATTGTGGGGATTAAACCTTCTTGAATACAATTCAAATCAGCGCCAGTGTCAATTAGGGCAATGACTTCGATCTCAAAATTATTAATAACTAGTTTGACTTTTGAATGCCATTTCTGAATATTAATTATATTAATTAGGTTTAAACGGTTTCTATCTTGATTATCATTGTTACTATGAGTTTTTGTGGATCGATTATTAAAGATGACACGATCTGGATTATGACTAGAACTAGATTCATCAAAGGAAGTATCATTATTATTTTGGAAATCAGTAAGACTTTTATTAAGTTTTAATATTGCTAATTTATCTTCTAATGATTTGTCCATTATTTTTAATTCTTTAATAGTTAATTTAATTTGAGTAATTTCATTTTGTAAATCTTGTAAAGTTACTTCTGTTTGTTTACTTTTCTGGAATCTTTCTAAAGTAGTTGTTAAACTAATTATTGGTTTATCCTGATGAGATTTTTTTTTTATCTTTATTAATTAAGAGAGATTTTAATTTATTGTTATATTTTCTTTTTAATTTAGGATTATCTAATTTACTAATTAATTCTATTAAGGAATCTTCTTCTTGTTGGGATTTACTAAGAACATTGACTTGTTTACAGCAAGCATCATTACATCCTAATTCAATTTCATTATCAGTATTATCACTAGGAGAATAGTAATTAGAAGTATCACTTGAGGGGCTAGTATTACTAGATAAGTGACTAGAGGTATGAGGAGATTGATTAGGGGTATTGGTTAATTTAAATAGTTCAAATATTTGATTTTGATTTTCATCAGTAATTTGTAATTGATTAAGCTTGTCTTTGAGTTTTTCTTTAAGTTTGCATTTATTAGAATAATGACCATTTTTACCACAATTGTAGCAAGTAGCATCATGTGTAGGTTGGGACTTCCTAAATGGTTTAGATTTCTTGTGAAATTTTGGTTTAGGTTTAGCATAATATTTATCAGGGGCCTTAGATGGTGAATATTTTTTACAATATTTTTTATGTGGTTTTGGGGAAGATTTATTTTCTTAGTTTTTCGATACGACGGCTTTACTAGAGGTAAACCATATTGTTCGTAGAAATTTCCTAATTCATATTTAGCTTTATGTTTATCTCGAGCAACTTTTTGACTGAGTTTCATATCTACACACATTTTTAATCCTTATTTTTGAATGGTACTAATTATATCACCATAGGTTAAATTATCATATTTTATGATACCAGTAGGTTGACTAAGAACATCTCTAATTTTATGGGCAAAAAGGTTAGGTAAACCATTAATGAATTTTTCTTTCCAAAATGATTTAGTACAATCATCTCGAAGCATGACGCGAGAAGTAAAAACATCTTTATACCATCTAAAACCACTTAATGTAGGATAGGTTAAATTACTGCATTGATCATGGATCCTGCGTAGGTGTTCCTACAAAGTGTTTGATTATGGTAAAGATTAAAGTATTAATTCCATCAGGTTTATTGGTTCTTATATATTCATCAAATATAGGGAATTCATTTTCATCTAATTGGACTACATGTTGGATACTTTCATGTATGTTAGTAGTGAGGTATTTGTCCCACCATGATTTAAGCATACCAGTAAAACCAGAGGTCAATAAGGAGACAATTTCAGGTTGAGTATAATCAGGATAATTACTACGATAACTATTTGCTAACATGGACAGATGATTTAATTTTTGAAGGATTTGATTTTCACTAACGCCATCTATGTTCCATTCATATAATCTTTTAGCAAAAACAAAAAAATAATTACTAATATTTGTTTCTTCAAATTGAAGATCTGGCAGTGTAGGTTTAGTATAGCAATTTCTGGTAAGAGTAGAAGGATTAACTTTGGGATGGACTATTCTATTAAGATGAGAAGATTGAAATTGTTGGGCTAATGAACTAATTTCATGATAAGTAGATGCAATGGTGGAGCTAGGAATTTAATATAAGGGGGCACCCATTAATTACAATCTCAAAATTTTTCTTCCCCAATCAATAACAATAACATAATAATAATTTTTCGAGCTAATATTAAACATTAAAAATTAATATCCATTACAAAAAGTTTTAAATTTTAAACTTTTACAATTGACCCCGACGAGTTTTCATCTTTTGAAATCTTTCCATAATTGTATCATTGTCAATACCATCAAAAATATCTCTCTCAATGTAGTCAACCAAGCTATCATTCATCCATTCATCACCCATTCGGTTCCGCAATCGATTCTTCACAATATTCATAACTGAAAATACCCTCTCAACAATAGCAGTTGCAACATGTAAGATTAATGTTAAAGTCAAGAGCAAATATACCAATGGATCTACTTTGTCTCCTCCAGTCTCTACCATTTTCTTAGTAAGATCGGCAATTCCATTCAACATTGAGAACTCACTACTGGATAGCATGTCAATAATAAATGTATCAAGTTAATCATTAAGTATCATGAGCTCCACTGAAGAAAATTCTTTGGGATAAAATTCAGCAAGATTAATCAACTTTTTCTTATCAAAACTAGGAAAAGAGTTAGATGGATTCAAACATGCCACACAAAGTAACAACTTAGTGTTCGACTCAGTGAAACGAGCATTTAGTTCTTGAATTTGCATATCCAAAACAGTGTAGAATAACTCAGCACGATAGTGATGTAAGTTTGTAATTTCTTGAGCATTGTGCATTTTTCTCCCTCGAGCTACAAACATATATTTCATTTAGGGAACATCAATTTCATGCTTTTCACAAAAAGACGAAAATTATCAAGTAAAGATGTCCATCCACTCTCCCTCATCTTTTGGAGCCGTACTTTAGAAATTTGAACTAAATTCATGGCATTAACAATATCTTGATCTTTCCTTTGTAGTGCTTGCGATAACTCACTTGTAATAGCCAATATCGTTTTCATCAAATGAAAGTTGAATACAAACTCAAATGATTGAATTGAGTCCAACAATACATTTGCTTCTGCTCGTTGTTCTTAATTTGAACCATCCTCCGAAATCATTTCAAGAACATCAATCACTGTTGAAAACATACTAGCCAAGCTGACTAAAGTACCATAGTGTGAACCCCAACGTGTATCACCAGCACGTTTAAGATTAGTTTCTTGATTTAAGCCTTGCCCACTAGATAGCTCTCCAGTATTAAGTGCCTTAGCAACTTTTGCAGCTTGCTTCTCCCTAACAATATCTCGGCGTTTACATGATGCTCCAACAACATTCACCACATTAGAAACCAAAGTGAAAAGTAAAGCAATTTGATTATGATTCTTTGCCATGGCTACAAGTGCCAATTGCAACTGATGAACAAAACAATGAGCATAATACGCACAAGGATTCTCTTTCAGTATAAATGTTTTAAGACCATTGAACTTACCTTGCATATTACTAGCCCCATCATATCCTTGACCCCACAATCTGGAAATACTCAATCCAAGTGTGGAGAATAAATTTTGCATAGCTTGTTTAAGTGAGAGAGCATTCGTATTAGCAACATGCTTAATACCCAAAAAGCGCTCAATCACTTGGCCTTTTTTGTCAACATATCGTATTACAACTGCCATTTGCTCCTTGATTGATATGTCACAGGCTTCATTAATCAAAATAGAAAAAAGTGAATCACCAAGATCTCTAATAATCACATTGATAGATTCAAATGCGGCCACATTTACAATGTCTTTTTGAATATCAGGAGATGTCAACTTGAGATTTTGTGGAGCATTGCTCAATGTAACCACTTTGACATCTTTATTATGATCAGCAAGAAACTTGAGAAATTCAAGAAAATTTTCTTGGTTACTTGAATTTTCAGATTCATCATGCCCACGAAACGCAAGTCCTTTTCTTAGAAGAAATTTAACATAATCAACCGATGAATTCAAACGGGTTCGATACTCAATTCGAGCTCGATCAGATTGTTTGAAAAAAATCGTTTTAATATGTTGGTTCTGGTTTAACAAGTCTTGACATTTACTCGAAGTTTGATTATGAGCACTATTGGGACCTCTAACATGAGTTTGAATTTTTTCTTTTTTCTTCCAATTTAAGAAACCCTTACCAACAAAAGAATCACCACCAGCTTGATCTCCAATATAGAGTTTGAAAAGGTAACAACATAAACAAAATGCTGCATCTTTTGCTACGCTATACTCCAACCAATTAGGAAATTCACTAAACCAAGCCTGATTAAATCGCCGAAGTTTTTGTCCAAATGATTTTTGTGGAAAATTATGATCACGAGGTTGACAAGGAACTTTTTGTAGATATGCCCTGCGAATTCGGTCTCGATCATTAGCATTATAGTCCATAATTCGAGACCGTAGTCCTGGATCTGCAGGAAGGTCTACTGAGTTGATTTCTATGCGACTTTGTTTTGCGGAAGAATAATTATCATCTTTTTCTTGAGAAAGAGATGATTCCAACTTTGATTTTTTTTTTTTGAAATATTTCTCCATGACTATTTGAAAAAACTAAAAATCAAAATAAAAATTCATAATCAAAATCTCAAACCCCCCATAAATCAAAATCTCCAATTTTAATACAAATCAAAAAATTTAAAATAGCACAAATCACAACAAATCACAACAAATCAAAAAATTTAATTTTAGCACAAATTATAACAAATCAAAATCCCTAATTTAAATATTAATTACTGCAAATTAATATTTTTAATTTTAGCACAAATCAAATCCCTAATTTTAGCACAAACACAACAAACCAAAATCCCTAATTTTAAGATAAATCATCACCAATTAAGATTCATAATTTTAGCATATCAAAATCTCTTATTTTAACATAAATAATAACAAATCAAAACTTAACAAATAATTATAAATTAATACTCATAATTTTTATTTAAAAGTAAAAAAAATAAAATAAAGTTGCCTATAAACAATGAAAAGAAAATACCAAGGTTGTAGTGTGATCCCAAATCTGTGTTGTGTGATCCTAATTTGGTGAATCGCAAGTCGGTAAATTGCAAAGCAACAAAGGGAGACAAAGAAGATAAAGAAAATACGAAGATACTTCACAAGTACTGTGAATAAATAAAAAAATAAAAAATTTCATACACTTTTAGGGTTTTAGAGTTTAACCTTGTTGTAATTGGAGTTGTGTGCACTCACCTAAAAAAAAGTTGTGTCAGTATTTGATCGGGATTAGGATTCCAAAAAAAAAAAAAACACAAACGTGGGTGCGTCGTGCGTGTGGTGTGTGTGCCAATGGGTTAGTGGGTTTGAAATTGTGTATTAGGAGGGGCACAATCTGTGTGTGAAACACAGACCACACTTAAAATAAATAAATAAATAAATAAAATTCAGGGGGGGCACGTGACCCCTTTGAGCCCAACGCCCCTCCGCAACTGAGTAGATGTATCTGAGTCACTAGGAGATTCGAAAGGTGGTTGTTGTGTTAATACAGTAATTCCTTTTTCATTAGGAGAAGTAGATAATTTGATAAATAATTGTTCAATAGCTTTAACGGTATTGGTGTCTTATGTAACACTCACCTTTTATTTAGCTGTTAATTTTATGGTTAATCTTAATTATGTATTTATCTGTGCATAATACGCTTATTTATGTGCATTATGTTGTTGACAGATATATTCATTTATGAAAAGACTTGTCTGATTCGTTAAATCGTAGGACTATAAAACTAGCTAGTGGATTAAGTAGGTAAAATTGATACATCATAATCAGACCAAGTAATAATTTAATTAATTAACTAGTTAATGTAAGTAAAGGCTCTCACTTAATTAAAATAGGTTAAACTAGAGATGTAATTATATATATGTGTGTGACCTCAATTAGAAGAGAGAGTGAGAGAGAGTTCTAGAGTGGAGTTTGTGTGGGTGATCAAGAAGAAGAAGAAGAATGAGAGAATTTGAGACAACTTCATCAATTAATTCATTAAGGTAAGAGTCCTTTCTAATTTCTTACATGAAGATTATTTTCCATCTTGAATTCATGGAAATAAGGGAAAGAGCAGGGAGTTGAGTAGTATAAGTGATGTTATAAACCTAACAAGAGGAGTTCTTCTATGTTCTTGCCTAAATGACATTACTTAAGCCCATTCTCTTGCATAACTTTAACCTAGATTACCATGATTTGTTGAAACATAGAATTTTCATATGCATAGAGTTTTGTTTCTCTTTAACCTTGAAGTTGTTTATGAGATAGTAAAATTTAAGTTTGAAGTTGAACTCTATCCTTGGTTTGAACTTGGGAATTTTTTTTTATACATTATGTTTGCTAATGTTTGGCCCTTAATTTGATTGAATTTGGGTGTGATTTTTGGTGGATTGAAGCTTTGAAAACATAGCAGAAATTCGGTTCTGGAACACCTAGAACCGTACGTGTGGCTAGGGAGCCCGCACGTGCGGGAAACACAGGTGCACGTGCGGCGGGTAGGTCCGCACGTACGGAAAACAAGGGAGAAGAAGGTGCAATTCTGAAATAAAAGCACCCGGTGATGCATGTGCGGCACACGTGCGGCAAGGAACTCCGCACGTGCGGCTGTTTGGCAGCCTCGGTTTCACTTTTCTGTGTCATTTACCCCACTTCCGAACCTCCGATAGCATGATTTGCACCCGTAATTGAGGTCCATTTGTATTGCATGAACGTTTAACAAAAATTAACGACATTTAGACCAACTAATTCCTAAGAAATGAAACTATAGTTGGGTGTATAACAAATTAAGTGCGTTACGCTTGTATCTGTCTGTGTAGGTCAAACACCATGTTCCAGTCACCTGCATCACGGAACCCACTGTGAGTAACACTGCTATAAAAATATGTTTAATTTAAATTATCTTTTCTCTGCATCAAATTTATGCATTACTCCGATATGTTTCTCATGTTGATGAATGATAATTCTATCTCAGTTTTCATTGTTTACTGTGAAGACCCTAGCACCTATTTATATGATCACAGTTCTGTCAGTTCCATTTCATGGAACTCTTGTTTAATATGGTGTTGACTATCATATCTGATCTCCGGTCTTCATGGCCCCCTGTTCGGTCTTCATGACCGCCTGTTCAGCCGTCTAGGTCGCCTGTATTTATTACTTTTGGATATTGTTGTATTATGCCTCTCACTTGTGATACGAACCTGCTCAGTATATACTTTATTTTACATCTTATTCATCATTCAGAATCTTTTTACTCAGTTGTTATTCACTTGGTTTTAGCTCATGTTTTGTATATATGTATATGTAGGTAATCCAGTTCAGGAGGGAACGTAGCTGACGATCTTGTGTCCGTTTTGGTTAAACCAACTTTTGCGCCTCTCGTTGAGGTTCCCATCTGTCGGAGCACGGGCTAACCCAGTGATTACCTCTTTTGGCACTCCCGCACATTTGTGATCGGTTTTCATTGGTGTTATAGTTGTTGTTGATGGGAATGACTTATCCCTTTTGGTTGTGATGTAATTATAAGAAACTTGTAATGCTTAGACGTACATGTGTATATATTTATAAATATATAGCTACGTTTTTGTCTTATGTAAATTCACAGCTCGTTGGACGTTTTCCTTTTATATATTAGCTTCTACTAGCCCCATTCATTTGCTTTGTTTAGTTAGGCCTTCGGTAATCGCGGATTACTGGCCGGTTACGACACTAAACCTATAGAGACGGGTTTGGGTCGTGACATCTTAGGTGACTAAACTTAATCTATTCCTCATGCTAGGAAGATTAATAAGAGGTTTTTCTAAAGGTTAACTTGTTGTAGCATGATTATTTGAATAATCATGAAAAGTAGTTTCAATTTTATCTAATTGTTTACCAATAGTTTTTAAACATTGATTTGTATGATTATTCTGCTCAATGACTTTTTTAATTTCAGATTCGTCACCGGGCCATTTAAAAGGAGAAGCATGCAAGATAGATCCGTTATGTTCAATGAGAATAATTTCCAAATGAGGATGACTAGAAGAAAGAGTGGTATTTGGGAAGGTTTTTCATTTGGTTTTGGTAATAGTATTAACTTTGTGATAATAATTTTCAAAATAATTTTCAAGATAATCAAAGAAATTGACTTCAGTACCAAATTCAGCCATGAACTTACACCATCTCTTAGTTATTCGGGATTGTTGTGGTTTATTATAAGTATTTCAATAAGTCTGTCATTTTAATTTATTATCTTTAGATTGAAATTCAGCATGTAATCTATTAAGATTAGGTGCAAAGGTTTTACTAAGAGTTAATAATTGTGAATTAACTGGAGAAAATATTTCAAAATCAGTTTGAGTAAGTGAATCTTGAGATGTAGTATCTTCTTCATGAAGATATTTATGTGTTGAATAAACTGGTTTACTAATATGAAAAGTCGAAGAATTATTTATTTCTTTTAACTTACTAGCAGTAGCATGTGAGGGTTGACAAATGTTGAGTTTCCTATCTTTTCTAGTAAATAATGGTGTACTAAAAATTTCATTTTCTTCAGTGGGGATACTAGGGGTACTATGGAGGATTGACTACTATGTGGGCCATTAAAACGTATGTTGACTTTACCATCATCGTATTGTTAAATTTGTTGAATATCATTGCTATTAGATTAATGTGGGTGTGAATAATTTTCATTGACTGTCACCTAATTATCTGGAAGAGTGACTTCATTCCAACAAATAATGGTAGGAACATCTATATTGGCTTCATTAGTACTATCTTGTATGAGTACAGTTTTATCTTTTGGGCTTTTACCTAAGGCATGTACATTAAGATTAGTTTTTATATATTTATAATAAATATGGTAAATTAAAGCAATAGAATGGGCACCACCAAGCATTTTAGTAAAAGCACCAAAAATTTGGATATTCAATGTTAAAACTTTTAGTATGTGTGGATCACATAAACTTAAAATAAAATCAGGGAAACAATTAAAATGGATAGGTCCTTTATGAAAATCAAATTCCATCATACTCATTAAACAATCATAATAATTAATATATCGAGCATCTCTTAAACATAATAAAACTAAAGAATTATGTCCTTGAGTAGTCAGTGGTTTGACTGCAACTTGTATTAAGCCTAGATGAATAAAATTATGACCAGTAGATAGATTTGATTGATTCTTTAGTTAGTAGTTGACATGTTTCCTGGATTTTTGTTAAAGCATTAACTTTTTCAACAGTTTTGACATGTAAATCTATATTAAAAGATGACTTTAAAAAACTGGTTTATATATTTCTTTAATTGGTACTTTTGGAATGTTCCAACTTAAATCTATTTTTAAATTTTGAAATTCATGTTCTTCATTTATGACTGTATCAAGTATGGAAGCTAAAGTTGTAGATCTAGAGATCGACTCATTTTCTAAATATTGTAAATTGGTTCAAGAGAATCTAAATTCTTAATTGACTTATCATATTTGCACATACTATATATTCGCACATACCCTCTCCGAGGATCCCTAAATCCATCAATGGCCTAACTTAAAGACTTACCCAGGATGTGAGATGAAAGGTTAGTGGCTACTAGCAGTGGAAAATAGGTGATTCGTCGACAAGAATAGAGAAATTGTGAAATAATGGTACAAAGATAGAAACAAGAAGAATTAAACAGAAATAACTTCGCAATATTATTATTATTGTTGTTGTTGTTGTTGTTGTTTTGGCAAAATAAGAACTTGAATAGAAAACAGTAAAAACAGTCGTATGGATCCACCCTTTTGAAGCCACTGATGCATTTGATATTTGCTATTCTCATAACCAACTTTTGGATTGTGTTGGGTATTGATTAGAAAGAAGGGAAACGTGAAAATGATGGCTACAATTGCTTAGAGAACTCAAATGGTGCGCCAGATTATTAAGCCAAAATCATTCTTGACTATACTCTTGAAAAAAAACCTCTCCGTTGACGTGCTAAATCTTGGGCCAAACTATGGCCATCCCAAATCTAGTGACAAATTTGGTACAAGATTTAGCTTTCACCACATCAACAAAGGCAATCATAATTACTAGATGCCCGGGGGGGGGGGGGGGGGGGGGGGGGTTGTTGAACATATGAGAAGGAAAAGAAAAATAGAGCCCAAAGAGATGAATGGAGAATTAGAAAGATAGGAGACGATGAGGCCTCACTGTGCAACCACAAAAAGAATGGGGCAGTTGCAATCATGTTGCGATCATTAATGATCAACTCTTATGAAACCTAAAATTAGAAGCAATAAGCACTTGCTACTTTTCATCAAGAGTAAAGATTAAGCAAAACTTGTATCAGATAAAGACAATGCTTTGGTAAAAAAATAAATAAAATAAAAATAGCAACAATTTTTCCTACTTGACTGATTTCTAGTCATGCAGTAGATTGTTTCACTGCAGGTAGTTTCATGACCAGCCAGGCACCATCCTTCAGCCCCGCACCAGTGCAAACATTGCATATTAAGAGGCATTGCCACTATTAGACCACAATAAAAAGTTGTAACCATGGAATTAAACAATGCAGATTGGAAGCTATTTGCATTAACATAAAAGCCGGGTTTGCAGGATAGGAATAGCTTGATGCCGCCATTCATATCACCTCCCTAGCTGTTAACCTTGCATCCTAACTATATATTATACTATGGCACAGGCTTCTATTTGATCAACCTGATAAAAGCTAGCAACACCGTGCCACGTTTAGCTGTAACTTCCTAGAAGCCCAAAGAATAGATGGCACAATAAACCTAATGATCTAACGAGTCTTAATAACCAGTTATAATGCTATGCCACCAAACTTTACAATGAAAGATCAAACCTTTCAAATAAAAATCTGAGAAAATGACCATACCCTAACACTCTTTAACTAATTGTCTGATCCCAAGAACCCACTACTCTTTCCCTTAATGATGCATGATAGGGCATAATATAAATAGACACCATTTAAGAAGAAGGAACATAATTTGATGTAAAAAATGTAGCTTTGACGCCAATACAAATAACTGGAGAATTGATAATATATTGTTCACAAAATCCTGCTCAAACAGATAAGAGTACCATTTCAATACTTCCAACAAAACTATCAAAACACAGAAGAAGATAATCTCATCGCCACACAAAACTAAGACCTTGGCTTCTCTTTTTTCTCTTTGAATAGAGCCAGAAGAGAGACACCAGATACCTTGACAACCTTGAATCTAACACCGGGAATATCTCCCACGGCATGCCCTTTACGCCCAAATCCAGCAATCAACACCTCATCCTACAGCAAAAGATATTAAAGGGTTATAAGTCACCAAATAACAAAAAGAAACAGTCAAATGACGATGCCAGCCTTTCAAAGAACACTTACATTCTCTTCTATATAGTTTAAGCAACCATCATTAGGGACAAATGCGGCGATCTTCTTCCCATTCTTAATCAGTTGAACCCTAGCACACTTTCGGATAGCAGAGTTCGGCTGCTTAGCTTCAATACCTCTGTACGTGTCAGTCAGCAGCCATACGTTAGGTTCAGCTAAAAAGTTCACTTTTCCACTAAAAAAGCCAAAAACAACTTTCCCACTAACAAAAAAAGAAACTTCTTTGGCATTTCCTAAATGCATTAGATTTTTTTGATTCTAAAAAAGCCAAAAAAAAAACTGGAAAAGCCAATGTCGAACCCCCAATGGAATAATCACATAGGATTTTTTTAACAAAAGCTAGTGAATAAAAAAAATATGGGAAGAGGCTTACATCTTTTCAAGGACAATGCCTTTGGCATGCGAAGACCCGGCAAACGGCTTCTTCCATTCATTGCCAAGGTGGGACTTCTTATATGCTTTGTCAGCCCACCTTTGCCTTCTACGGTGGGACTTCAATTTGCGCCCAGCTCCCATACCACGTGTCTTCCTGTGATACAAGAAATTTTCACATTACAAAGCCATTCAAAAGAGGGCTAATATTGCTATGCTACATTGCCCAATTTGAGCATGCCTAAGAAACAATAAAAACACTAGGTTAAAACAAGCTCATTCAACAGTTTCAAAAGCTAATGAATATTGATGATAACCATGGAATGTACTTCCAACAAAAAAAACTAAGGTCCTGTTTGTTATTGTCTTTCTTAGTTTTAATTTTTTTGAAAAAACACAAACTTGTTTTGGAACTGCTTCCAAAAACTGTTCTAACGAATTTTTTTTTTTTTAAACAATTCACTTTTTATTTAAAAAAAAAAAAAAAAAAGTTGTATCAAATTTTCAAAAACTATTTTTTTTCCCCACAAAACTGATAAATGGTATGAAAACAAAAGTGTTTTTAGACTTTCATTAGTTTTATTTTCAAATGAATTGTGAATGATACTAAACAAACAGGCTCTAAGTTTTCATACAACCCCAGATTTCGTAATTTGCCACAAGTAAGAACAAAAACAAAAACTTTCGATTATGAAATTCACCATTATCCAACCCATTGAGGTAAAACGTCCATTTTCCTCTAACCAAACAAAGATGAATTTAACATTCGATATCCTGAGTTTCACAAACAATAAAAATCCTTATGCTTCAATCTTAAAGCTACATATATATATATATATATATATATATATATGCAATAGAGAAGAAAAGTAAAGATTATAGGTGATAGAGAGTGAATCATACCCCATGGCTGCTGAAAGAAAGCGTTGTTCGACTCTCAGACGAAGAAGAAGAAGATAGGTAGCCGCCCCTGTTAAACCCTAATCTCCAAATTGAAGCCAGAGAGAGAGAGAATGTATACGCACACATCTATATATATATATATATATTTATTTATTTATTTAGGTTAAACCTATTTTTAATTTCATAATAAATTATCTATTTTATTAATAAATTATTGTATAATAATTAATAATAAATGAATAATTTTTAATAATATTAAAATTTTATTTTAATTAATAATTCATATAATTTTTTTATTGTATAAAAGAGTAGTTAAAAATTTTATTTTTTAATTAATTTTATTAAATAAATTTTTTTGACAAGGGAATAATTATAATTTTTCAAATTATGAGAGATAATTTATATTTTATGCAAATTTCAAAGAATGTATTTAATTTACCTTTATTTTTATTTTTCTAGGAAAAATTATGCAATTCCACCCAATTTCTCGTGGTTTGGCCAGTGTTTTCAATTAGATATGTGTAATAGTTGAGTGTGGAACTGTAATTTTTTGTAAATAAATAATAATCTTGTTAATGATTTGAAAAAAAAAAAATCAATGCTTTTTATATTTTAATGTTGTTACTTATTAGAATTTTGATAACTAAAGTGTAATTTATCATAATACAAACTATATAGGAGAAGGAAGAAAAAAATTAAACAGTGTGTTTGATTTTAGTTTTTTAAGCTCAGTTTTCTGAAAATTCAGTTTTCCATTTTTCTTGTTTTTTTTTGTTTTAGTATATATTTTTAAAATTTTAATCAATATTTTTACTTTTTTAGATGCACCTTACTTAAATGTATCTAAATAGTAAAATATTTGTGAAAAAATATTTTAAAATTTTAATAAATACACAAAAATATACTAAATTTTCACATTTTTTTTTGTATTTTTGATATTTAGTGACTTTTTAAAGATTTTTTTTACAAATATTTTACTTGTTAAGTGTATTTATGTTAGGTTTGTTTAAAAATTAAAAAAAATACTTAAAATATTTAAAAAATTCAATAAAAACAAAAATAAAAAATGAAAAATAAAAAGTAAATTTTTCTAAAAATCACAACCAAGCAAAGTATCCATATGTACTTTCAAATTATGTTAATCTAAACCTTATGTTTATTTTTTTACCCCAATTTTACTCTTAGAATTTTCCATGAGAAGAAAATTGCAAAAACTCCATACATTCTTAGAGAAAAAACGTGGATAACAAATGGGACAAAGGATTATAAGTAACCCTCTTGCAAATTTTGTTAGAAGGTTTATGGGTTACCTATTGAGAGAAAAAATAAATAAAATATTTTGAGACCACGGATCGGACGGATGGGTGACATTAAGAAAAATGCTTAGGAGCACTAATTAGTGCTCCCACTAATTATGTGGCAGTGGGTCCCGCCATTAATGATGTGATGTTTTGGTCTTGGAGTTGTATTTTTTTTTTTTAATGCATTAGTGCTATTAGTGGTGATGTTTTTAGTGGGATGAATCATTGCTGGTGACATTAACTTGAAATGTACAAATTATGAATTCAAATTTAATTGTGTTTTGTAATTTCGCATATTAAAATATAGGATAAATTACAAACACCCTATCTGAAGTTTGATTAAAATACGAATCACTCTATGTGGTTCTGAAAATTACATTTCATCTCCATAGGTTTTAAATTTCATAACAAATTGTCCCTTTTATTAATAAATCATAAAGTGAATTAACAATTTTTAATGATATTAGAAATATGTTTCAATTAATAATTTAGGTAATTTTATTATTATATAGGAGAGCAATTATGAATTTTATTTTTTTAGTTAATTCTGTTAAATAAAAAATTCTAACAAGAGAGTATTTATAATTTTTTAAATCATATGAGGTAATTTGTGCTTTAAGCAAATCTCAAAAGGTGGATTTATAATTTACCCTAAAATATTTAATTCAATAAATGTTTGGCCCATTGGGTTTGAAGGAAGCTGTAAGGTGAGTTGAAGCCCAGCCAGTGGATGCTGTTTGCGGCCTGTTTTCTTTGTTTCTCTATAACCAAATTTGTGAACTTCTATAATCCTCTGCCCTTTTCATTTTCTCTTCTCTTCATCTCATAAAGCAACCAGCCTTGTTTCGAAATATGTTATTTTGCTAATTTTTTAATTTTATGGTAAAATATGAAGTAAAAAAAATTTGTATGTTTAGAATGACTTTTTAATTTTTTACGAAAAAATATGTAAAAAATAGAAAGAATAAAGAATTTTTAACTTTTTATATAGTTTGTTGAATTTTTAACTTTTTTTAATTTTTAAACTAAAAAGTGCTATTTCCAAATGAGATTGATTTATAAGTTTTTGTTAATAAGTGCCCAAAAGGATTCGTTAATAAGTTTAAAAAACTATACAACTATTTAAATTTGTTAATTAATACTTCAAATTTTGTTAGGGTCAACTCCAACTTTTTCAAGAGCCTTTTTTTTATTAAATTTTTAAAGCTCTATAGTGGCTGCTTTTGTGGGCTTTGCCCTAAAGCCAGTCCTGCTAATACCCTTGCGCTATGTTTGCTTTTTTATTAAATTTTTAAAGCTCTGTAGCGGCTGCTTTTGTGGGCTTTGCCCTAAAGCCAATCCTGCTAATACCTTGGGCAATGTTTGGTTAGACAGACATAATTTTGATATTGGACTAACAATCTCACAAAATACATAATTCGATAATTGATTAAGAAAATTAAGGTTTCGACTAATAGTCCATCCAGATATGATGTCTCCCATATTGAATCCCAAGAGGGGGATAAGATAAAAAATGGAGAACTAAGGTTCAGACTAATTAGTTAAATTTCAAAACTTATAGGATTTTAGTAGTCTCTCTTTATAATTCTAAATCAATCTAAGGATAGGATGTGATATACAATTCAAAAGGGTTGATAATCTCAATCTAATCCACTCCATTCAAACAACATTGCCTCGCTAATGGTGGGATTGAAAGTGAGAAACATGTGAGACCCATCGGGTTGTTAGCCTTGCGTTTAATTGCGAGATAAGGTGGAAAGGATTGGATGGAATGCTAATTTTATTTAATCGAGTCCGTTTAAACAAACATGCCCCTAAGGCATGTGTTATTGCCTCACTAATGGTGGGATTAAAAGTGGAGAACATGTGAGATTCATTGAATTGTTAACCCTGCGTTTAATTGCGAGATAAGGTGGAAAGGATTGGAGGCGGAAAACATGTGGATCCCGCCAGATAGTCCAATCTATTACTTATTTCTACCGTACTAAACTATGAATTATCTCAATACTAGTATGGAAGATTAAACAAATAAATGAATAAATAAAACATTAAATAATGCCATAAATATTGTGATATTAAAAAGATTAGACCTCTCTGACTTTATTTTTTCTTTCATCCAATAATAAACAATAATTTTTTCATTTTTATTTTTATTTTTTATTCTAACCAAATATAATACACAGCTCCTATTCAATCATTTATCTCATAGTATAAATTATCTCCCATAATCCTATCATATATTCAATAATTCATTCAATCTAATCTCATGGTATAATTTATTCCTTACAATCCCATCAATCTTATAATATCTAGTTCCAGCATATTTGGGCATCCATGCTTGAAATAAACAAGTAACCATTAATTAAACATGGTAATTTGAATCCACATATTTGATCTACAAAACTCAGTTGGAACTACCAGTAACAAGTATTGAAGCAAGAAAGACAACCATTGTATACTATGCTTGTATGTAATGTGCAAAAACCATTAGCCAAAGAGTGATATTCTGAGAGTGTACCACCTTAACATTATGTCCAAACAACAAGAACATACCAGTTTCTATTCTCCAATCAATTAAACCATAAACAGAAAGTTACAACAGAAAAATATTACAATCCTTAGGGTGTCCATCAAAACCTACCACATATGGCAAGTGAAACCAAATACAAAGTTCATCCATTTCCAGATAGCTATACAAGGACAGAAAAAAGGGGTTTTCCTAGAAAATCTCTTCAATACTTGGCAGCCACAAAAAATCTGTTAAAGAAACAAACCAAGAGTTAACATCATATGAATATAACATAAAAGAAGACAATAAAACAATTAGGCTCAGTTTGGATCTTAGATTTATAAAAAGAAAATGAAGGGGGAGGAAACTTTTTCTTCCCTTTTCTTTTCCCTCCACAAATCTCTATAAATCCAAGATCCAAATACAGCCTTCGTGAAAAACAACATACAACCTGCCAAACAATGCAACTACTTCTGGCTCTTCTTCAACAACACACCAATCTTCTTCAACATGTTACCATTTTTCTTCTTGGGTGATGATTCATCATCCATCTCTTCCGAGAAAGGTGAACCTAGCTTTCCACCAATAGTATGGTAGTTGCCGTCGAGCGACCTTGTTCTCTCCACAAACTTATCATTATTCCCCGTTGAAAGCATAGCCGTAGCTGCCTCTGCAGCTTTCCTCCACTGGTCCGATTGCACTTTCAATCTCCTCAACTCGGCTTCTATCTCCGAATTGGCAGCCTGCGCTGCATCGAGCTGTTCAGTAACCCGAGCAGCTTTTCTGCTACTTTTATCAGCTTCCTCAGTTAAATAGCCTAGTTTCATAAGTGCTTCTCGCTCTGCAGCCCTAGCTGCTTCTGCGGAAGCTGAAGCCTCATCATTCACTTTATTCCGCTCCATCTCTCTCTTCTTGATTTCGAACTTCAGCATCTCATTTTCCGCAGTTATACCCTGCAATTCGGTTTCTTTATCCAACAAACTTGCCTTCAAATCTGCCAAATCTACCTCAAAATTCTTCATCTCTGATTCCAATTTCGATTCCTTTTCGGTTGACTGATTTTTCTCAATCTTTTGATTCAGTCCTTCATTCTCCTCACAAATATCAAGCAATTTAGTTTCCTTGGCCATCAGTTTTGCCTTCAACTCTTCAATGTCAGCTTTTGCCTTCTTCAAATTCGACTCCAATTCAGCCTCTCTCAATGATGACTCTGATTTTGAGCGCTCCACTAGTTCATAAGCACTTCGAATCTGCAATGTGCTATGAATATATTCCTCCTGGTACCTTCTCTCAGCTGCATCTAAAGCTGATCTTAATTGACCCACTTCAAATTTCACATGATTAAGCTCTGCTTTGAGCTGGTCTGAATCCTCATGTTCTCCATTTTCCCTACCACCTTTGACATTGCAGGAATCATCTGCAGAATTCTTGCTGCTATTGTTACCAGCATCAGCTTGGAGTTTGCTAACAAGCTCTTCCAATAAATTTACTCGAGCTTTTGACTGCTCCAACTCCACAGCCAAGGATCTGTAAGCATCCATTGTTCTAATGCCTTCAGATCTGAGAGTCTCTTCAGCTGTCTTCGCCATTTCCAATTGCATTCGAGTTTTACTAACAACTTCCAAGGCCCGTGCTTCAGATTCTCTGCAATCACTGAGTTGGGTTTTTAAATTTTCAACCAGGGAGAGAGTTTCTGAGATTTCCATTCGTAAGTTCTGTATTTCAGCATGTGCTGATTGTGCATAATCAGCCTGGGCAGATTCAGATTCAGATACCCTATCAAGCTGGATCTTGAGCTTCTGAATCTCATTTATGGCAGAAGACAAGGCGGTAGAGTCCATTGAGTGCTGCTTCTGGACAGCCTCGAGTTCAGATTGCCATGCTCGATCACGATCCTGAGAAATCTTACGGAGCTCTTGGACACGATCTTCCTCAGAAGCACAAAGTTCCATCAGCTGCTGCTGGGACTCATCGAGCTTTGCTGACATGGCTGCTAGCTGTTTCTTGGCCTCTTCAGCCTCTTGCTGGGCCTGCTTCTTCCATGATTCGGATGAGCTCAGCTGGTCCTTCGCTTTCTTCAGTTCCTCCTGAAGCTGAGCAAGCTGAGATTCCAATTCAGACAATTTGCTTGGGCGTTTCTTCTGAAGCTGACAAAACGGGGGCAAAATATTAAACAGGTGACAGCAGGTTACTGAAGCATCACAACAGAAACATTCAATAGATGTCAAAAGTAACTAAAAACTGTCGGAGTAACATATATATATATAGTATTAGAGACTTGTTCACGTTGCCTCTCCAAGCCACCAACGTTTTATTCATATGGTTTAGGGGGGCCTCCACCTAATACCAATTGGTTTTGGGTTGGATGCCTCAAAAATTCTAACATGGTATCATAGTTGGATCTTTGGTGATTTCTCAGACCAAGTCTTCGCTCCGGATTTGAATCTAGTGTTTCTCTCATGCTTGGTTTATATAGTTTATGGGTCCCTCGACCTAATACCAATTGGTTTTCGGTTGGATGTCTCCAAAATTCTGACATATAGGAAATCGTACAAAACAACAAAGGATTAAAAAATGAATAAATAAATAAATAAATAAAAGTGCAATATGATAAGATACTATAGTAATCCTAAATGAGAGACAAATAAACAAATTAGAGTGTAGCATAATATGTAGAACAAATCTCTCAGTGTCTCAATCCGACAGGTTGAGTCAGTAAAGGTGAGTGATCAACAACCTGCATTGAGCTTTAAACATTGAAACACCAGTTTTTGTTCATACAGAGAGTTCACAGATTAAATTTACGTGAACAGTAACCAATAATCCTTTCATTTCCAATTCAAAAACCATTAAGGCTCATTTTGGAATGTTCTAAATAAGTGCACTTTTTGACTTTTTATGAAATATGGATTAGGTTTGAAGTGATGTGGTAGAGAGATGATGTGACTTAAATAGGATAGTGACTTTTTAACTTTTTGACTTTTTTTTTAAGATGCCAAACTTAGCCTAAAATTAATATAATTGAAGAAATGAAGAAACAACATATATAGAGGAACAAAAGATCTAGCTGTATGGTGACACCAAAAAGCCAACTACCAATATGTTGAGAATTTCACACTACTTGGGCACATGTATTTTCTGGTGTAACCATCCCTAGAAGAAACAATAACATCATAGCCCAAACTATCATGGTCCCGCTAACAAATGTAAATCACTAACTCATAGGTAATAACTTACGAACTTTCCAGGCATCTTAATGTCTATTTCTTAATGCAGCTAGAAGCTAAGCACCCTCAATTGTTTTTATTCCTAATGATGCTAAACTTCACAAAAATGAATTGATCCTAGAAGCTCTGAATAGTTCCTTATTTATAAACTGGCTCACGTGGTCAGTTATTTATAGAATACCTCAGGCACTGGACTTCGGGGTGATTTGCGCTCTGCAACTTTAGGACTTCTGCCTTTAGGTGTCCTGCTTTCTGGATTTGGAGAAGGAATCGCCTCCGAATCTGATCCACGCATTTTCAGCTGTTTAGCAGTTCGGGGTGTCGCCAGCGATGTCCTTTTAGGCACCTCCAAAGAGCCAGTTCTGTTCTCAAAAGGAAGGGATGATAATCAGCATACCAAAACATGCAACAGTCAATGGAATCTAGGTAAAGCAACTAAATAGAAAATATTAGGGCGCTAAAAAGAGACATTTAAAAACAAATTAGCAAACCAGTTTCAGCAATGCTGGGTCGCCATCTATTTTTTAAACAAGTTGAGGCTAACTGGAACTGTAATAAGCCCAAACCTTAAGGGAGGTTGCTGAAAGTCTTCCAAAAGAATTGGTTTTTAACCCAATTGAGCCAGCATTTGTGGCCAAAGATCAATTATTAACTACCATGTCCTGTTTCAGCAATACATATACCTTGATGTATATTGGTCTTGAAACAATCACATCAATGTTCAAATTGCAAGTCAATTTATATACATAGAATATCAACTATTCTAAACTAAAAATATACATTTGCATGGAAAAAATTATTGTTTCTTCTTTCAATATTATTTAATTACTTGGTAAAATCACAAAATTTTCACCATGAAAAATAATCTTTATGATGCTAATGTTTCATTTGATTAGAAAGAAATAAATACTGGAAAGTGAAAATGATAGAGTGAAGTAAAAAAAAAAAAAAAGGAAAGTAAAATATATTTTCTTGTATAAATTTGATTATGATGAGAATTTTACAAGAAAATAGGAATTCTAATTATAACTAACTACTTTTATAACATATTTTAACTTTCTTGTATTTTCTTGTGTTTTTTGCAAAAAACTATAAGCTTAGTTACCATGCTATTATGAGTTGTATTAGAAAATTAACTTTCTTATAACTTTCACCATTTTCATACTAAACCAACTCAATTTTTTTTTTTTTCTTTTTCATTTATTTCACTTTCTACCATTTCCATCCTAGACAAACTGAGCCTAAAGTGAAGATACAGAATATTCAACGGTAGGTTTAGAAACTTTTCGAACAGTGATGATTAAAATTTACAAAGACGAGTATGGTAAACCGTAGACTGAGGTAATTTTTCAGATCATACCACACCTGGTTGAGACCATTTACCTTTTATATGGTCCAAATTGTCTTTCTTCATAAAATATTTCAACATGTTCTTTTTTTGCATATATTACAACATTTCGGCAATCATTGAGCAGTATAAGTTATATAACCCATAACGTAAGAAGTTAGAATTAGAACCAAGGATGTAGTAACCAAAACTGACAACCACCATAAGATTATATCCTAAAACTGCTACTGAACAAAAACTGCCCCAAAAGAAGCATAAACTCAGTGGCTTATTTGAATAGGGCCCTCTTACTAATTTCTGACATAAATTTTGATAATACTATATGTCATTTACAGTTCAGCCAGTTGATTCTTGCTCATTTTCTCGAGAAATTAACTATGTAAATTTCTATTAAACAGAAATTGCATCATAAGCAGTTGTGTAAAGTTAATATATATATAACATAATGCTACAAAACCATGTTAATGACAAATATACCTCGATTTTGGTGTTTGCATATTCAATTTCCTCTTGGCTCAAAGCAGAAAAGGACCAGACAAAATGAACTCGTCTACTCGAGAGCCCCACCTGACCCACAACACCTGCAATAGTTCAGATTTGAGAGGAATTCTTGTCTGAGAAAAGATATATCTGACATACATGTGTAGTATGCAAATGATTGGTTTTATGAAGATCATCCAACCTCTGATCGGTATTTGATTACAGAAGCTAGACCAAACAAAGAAACATACAACACAATCCCTTCAAAGAAACTCCAGAGAAACTACCTCCACTTCCACCAACCAAACCCACAGGGCCACAACAGATAGCCCCCCACCCCCCCCAAAAAACAAAAAAATCAAAGGAAACATCATAATACAAGCCCTGTTTACAATTTTTCATTTTGCTTCCCTTTTACTCCATTCAAAAACATTATTAAGACAACAGCATAAAGAATTAAATGATGACAATTACCCACATCACAGTACACCTTTTAGGATTGCCCCATTTACCAACACTTAAAATTGATATTTGGTGTGAAAACACGGTCAATTAGTTCCTAAACTGGGAATCTAATTTAATTGACAACTAAACACAAATTGAACCATATTATGCCAAGAACTGAAAATATTTTTACAAATTTATGCAAAAAATAATACTATCCTTTTCAAATATTCATAAAATTTGAGACATAACCCAAGCTTGTTTCTTAAGATAATAGACCCAATAATCTTGAAAAGACATTTCTCATTGTTTACAAAATTGTCAAATATCACCCCCTCCCCCTCATTCCAACACTGCCGTCTGATCTTCTAC
This sequence comes from Camellia sinensis, assembly GCF_055761805.1. Classification (NCBI taxonomy): domain Eukaryota; kingdom Viridiplantae; phylum Streptophyta; class Magnoliopsida; order Ericales; family Theaceae; genus Camellia; species Camellia sinensis. The sequence continues at coordinate 62,423,182 of NC_138970.1, forward strand.
AGAAGCTAGAGTCAAACAGACTCAAAAGAGGACTATATCTGAAAAATCACCTAACATAAAAAGACAAAAAAATGCATTTAATTATAATAAATAATAAATAATAATAAAAAAAAACCCAGATATCAGATCAGTGAGATGGGTAGTTCTGACATCCAAAATGAGTTCAATCTTCATACACTGTTAACATTTAGATCTACAGACACTATAAGCTTCATGACAGATTTAAAACAAATTACCATTTACCTGAAGCACACAAATATATGGATGTATCTATGTGTGTGTGTGTGTCTGTGAGAGAGAGAGAGAGTATGAAAACCTACTATTAACACAACCCACATTGTCAAAACCAAGCCAGAATTTTCCCAGAAAAAAAAAAAATGCGATTTCAACTGAAGCAAAAAGAGAGGAGGAAAAAAAAGAAAGAGAACTCAAGTAGAAAAAGGCATATAACATGAAGTATGTTTTAGAACCGAAAGCAAGAGAAAGGAAGAAGACAAGTGTAAAGGACGGTTTGATGAATTCTGAGAAGAGAATCTAAAATCCATGCTCTTACCTGAAGATCTTGTGTGTGAAAAGTACAGAGTCTGATAACTTTGCTAAGTTTGATTGAATTATACAAAAACCCTAGCTTTGGAGAAGAAGAAGATGAACAAGAGTTGGCATTTTTGTAATGAAGGCTGACTTCTGCTACCTGCTTCTGCGCTCAGTTCCCCAAGTCAGTCACTCTCACTCTCACTCTCTCTCTCTACCTGTCCGCTCTGTTTTTTTTTTTTTGTGAAAGAAAGTATATACAGCAAAAATTGGAGAGGATGTGACCAATGGCTTTCTTTTTTTTCCTTTTTCTTTTTTTAATATTTGAGACACTCAGGTGTTGTTTGGAACAAATTATTTTAATAATTTATTATTTTTTTTATAAAAATAAAAAATATATATAAAAAAAAATAAAAAGGGTAATGTAAAAATTTATAGTAATTTTTTAATTAAAATATATAATTGTCAAACGAAACCTTAATTTATCACTCTTATGTGTCTAATAAATGTCAAATTTTAATTTATTAAATATTTTATTATGTGGAATCTAATTTCAATACCACATCATTCAGGGCTGATAAATTAAAAGATATAACAGTCACCTTGCTTGGTTTCCAATTTTCTAAAACACTTTTCAGAAAATTCTACTTTCTTATTTTTCGTATTTTTTTGTTTTTATTGAATTTTTTTAATATTTTAAGCAATTTTTTACTTTTTAGACACATCTAACATAAATACACCTAAAAAGTAAAAAAATTGTAAAAAAAATCTTTTAAAAATTCACTAAATACCAAAAATATAAAAAAAATATAAGAATTCAGTACATTTTTTGTATTTTTATGTATTTATTAATTTTTTAAAATATTTTTTCACAAATTTTTTACTTTTTAGATACATCTAAGTAAGGTGCATCTAAAAAAGTAAAAAAAAATGTTTAAAATTTTAAAAATATTCACTAAAAACAAAAAATACAAAAACTAAAAAAGTCAATTTTTAAAAAACTTAATCCAGAAAACTCAAACCAAACACAGTGATTAATTTTTTTTTATTGACAAATAAGAAAAAAAAAATCAAACGATATATTTTTGAGATTCGATGTCGTTCAAACCCGTTTGAATTTACAGGGTGTTTGGGAGATTGGGTTTGTTGGCTTCATTGGGAATAAAATAATTAATAAGATAAAATAGATTAAAATAATTAATAAAATAAAATAAAATATTATATTTAAATTATAATTATTTTATTTTTTATAATCATTAAATCAATTTAAAAAATTAATTATTATTCTAAACATAATTTTTTTAACCTAATTAAAATAATCAATTTTCCAAATGAGTAGTGTGATCATTTTGGGGTTAAACTCGGTAATTCAAGTAATTTACTTTTGATAAAGTATTAAGGGGTTGTTTAAGGTGTACTTTTTGTCTTTTTCAATTAAAAAATTGAGGACAAAAATATGGATGTTTGGATTAACTTTTTGATTTTTTTTATAGAAAAATGTGTATTAAAAAATTGTATAAATTAGTGTGTAGGAGAAAATTAGAATTGGGAGTTGTACAGCCGTAATTGTTGACTTTTGGTAAATAGTGTTAACTTTTTAACTTTTTGAGTAACTTTTTGACTTTTTAACTTTTTATGGACTTGCCAAACTTGGCCTAAATAGAATTTTCATGATAGAAGGAAGGGCAAGTAACAATGGAAGATAGAAAAAAATAATTACAAAAAGTGATAAATAGCATAAATATTAATAATTAAAATTATAAATTTTGTCACTGATGTATAATAATTTTTAAAACTCACCCTCAATGGTAATTTTTCCTGAAAAGAAAGATGAACGGATATCGGTAGGTATATATTTGAATTACATTTATATTATTTAAATTTAGTAACTATTCTTAAATTATATTTGTCGCCCATTTGTAAAAAAAATAAATGTAATTTAAACATATAGTTATTAATATCTAATAATCTTGATTTTTTATATAAATATTTTAGTCAATGAATCTTAAAAATGAATAGTTCAAATCATTGAGGTCGGCCACAAAATGAACTTACTAAGCCCAAACGCTCTTTCAAATTAAAATGATCGATTGAAGATAATGCAAACACATATTCAATGGCCCACTTAAGAGAACTGAAACACAACCTACACCATTGTTGTTTGGTTATACTTCCATGAAATTCTAAAAATTACAATGACCCTTGTTAGAGTTTGTTGATTCCTCAGCAAAAATATTAAAATGACTTTATTTTTTTATACATTAGAAATTTTTAAAATGACTTGAATACCCTTACATGGCATCTCCTTGAGATAGATTACTCCACCATCCATTTGCAACCCATCTCGCTGTTCATCACCAATAATTTTGCTCAATACTTTCTAAAGCAGTTCATCAAACACCAATAATTTTGCTCGATATTTTCTAAAGCAGTTCATCAAACATGACAGGGATACAAAAATTTCAATTCCATCACTATTTCTACTAAAATCAATCAAAATAAAATTAAAAACAAATGACCTACGAGAAACTAATTAAGAAGAAATAAATGCAATATAAAGATTGTTAATTTATAAAAAAAAAAAAAAACGAGTTGTCAATATCATTATTACGATCCATCAAATAAATTAAAATGTATTTATTTACCAATCAGTTCTATTAAGTATATTTTTTTTACCTATAGTTAAATTTATTCATAAAAATAAGAGTGACTGATAGAACTGGTTGTTTGGAATGTACTAGATTAATATACTTTTTTTATTTTTTACAAAAAAATGTGTATAAAAATAAAAAAGTAATATAACTTAAACAAGATAAAAAACAAAAAAAAAATGCATTTTCTAGTGTTAGCCAAACAACTTAATAGGTAACAAATCTCAAAAGTAAGTTCAAGTAGTAATTTACTCATAAATATTGATGATGGCACAAATGGTGTGAGATAACTTAAGGATTAATTAATGAATGAGACAAATTATGATGAGACTATAAATTTTAAATAAATAAATATATATATATATATATGTATGATTTTTAAATTGTCAAAAATATCTGTATTAAAATTGAAGAAATTGCAAATCAATAGTAAGACTAAAAAAAATTACAAAATTATAAAAGAATTTATCACTTTAATTATTAAAATTAATAAATTTTACCATTAATTTATAATTTATTTTAAAAATTTACTCTGTATTGCAATTTTTCCATTAAAATTCAACTTCAGGACACAAACTTTAATTTAATCATTAATGAAAATTCCACCTCACTTTACATGGAAGTGGGTCTCGCTTTTTTATTTATTTATTATCAGAGAAATGGGTCACACACCTGACTTTGTGCACTCATCTCATGTCTGGAGTTAAAAGCGTGGGACCTATTTTGATGTAAATTGTGAACTAGTAATAACTACTATCATCATTTTTCCTTATATATTTAGCCTCCGTTTGGGAAGGGGGTTGGCTTTTTAGCTTTTTAACTTTTTTGGCTATTTTAGCCTGGGCTAAAAAGTTTGGTTTGAGAAGGGCTTTTTGACTTTTTGACTTTTTTGATTTTTTTTGTGAGAGAAGAGTGTAATGATTATGGGTTGGATGTGATGTTTCTATTTTAGCCCCAACCCAACTTGCCAAACACCACCTTAGAAATTTTTTTTTATCAAATCTCTTATATAAGTGTGAGATCTACACAAATTTATATATACATAAGTCCTACACTTATATAAAAAATTTGACAAAAAAAAAAAATTAATAAATTATTTAAAATCCCTAATATCATTCATATATTTAAAAAAGAAGTTTCCCTCAAATCCATTAGTGGGTTGGAGTGTTAAGATTGTGGGCCCAATTTCAGATTTAATTCAATAATTCCAAACTTTTACCTTTTAATATCTATTAAATAGATTATTATTGTAAAAAATAATATTATATATATGAATTAATATACTAACAGATATTGTGGTATAATTTTAGAAATTTTAAGTATTTGTAATTTGTATAATAGGTGAGATTTGTAATAATGATATAACATTAATTAGTACACTGGTATGTATATTAATTAGTGCATGTAGCACCACCGGTATTGTAAAAATTAGTTGGTTATGTGTCAATAATTAAATAATTAAATTATATTTATTTTGTAAAAAAATAAACAGCCAATTCTTGAAATCATACGTAGCATTTATTTTTTTAAAAAATAAATATGACTTAATTATATGAGTATCAATATCCAATCAATATAATTTGTGCACAAATAATTTACTTAAATTGTATTAGAAGATAACAAATTTCAAAAAATGTTTCATGCAACTAATTTAACACCACTAAACAAACCACTAATGATGTGGCAAGATGTAGACCCCACGATGTGATAGTTTAGCTTTTGTTTTGTTTTATTTTATTTTTATTTTCCTTATACTATCACATAATTAGTGTTGCTTTTAGTGATGGTATATTACTGGTCTAAATCGGAACCCAAACAATTTAAATACTAAAGGGAACTTGAAGTGAGTTCAAAACCCATAAACAATCCTGGGGCTCGTTAGAGAATCTCACAAAAAAAACTTTAAAAAATTACTAAATTATTTATCATCAGTTAAAAAAATTAAATATTATATTAACACTTTCATTCACCAAAAAAAAAATCAAAAAATAATTTTTTTTAATAACTTTCCAAACATAATTTTTAGCTATTCAAAAAGTTTCTAAAAAAAAAAAAAAAAAACTGCAAACGCCCACAGATTCCTATAATAAGGTGTTGTTTAATGTTATTTATATGAACAATTTAAATTTATTTTATTTTAGAAATTAATAATAGACTATTTGCTACAACTTCTACTTCCAGTTCAATAGGTGAATTTTTTTTTAAATATAATGAAAATATTATATTTGGCTTATATTTTTTTATTCTCACTTTAGTTTATAATAATAGGATTGCTTGTTACAACTTATATAAACAACTTGTAATTTTTTTTATTATTTTAGAAATTTGTGTTATACTAGGGTTATTTGGAATGTTCTAAATAAGTACACTTTTTAACTTTTTATGAAATATGGGGTTGGGTTTAAAGTGATGTGGTAGAGAGATGATGTGACTTAAATAAGATGATGTATAGCGACTTTTTGACTTTTTTAAGGGATGTCAAACCTAGTCTATATATTATAATTTCCACTTACAACTTATTAGATATAAATAAATAAATTAATTTTAAAAAAATAATTATCTAAAAATTGATTACTTCGTGCTTCTAAATAAGTAAATTTTTTGACTTTTTATGAAATATAAATTGAATTTAAAATGATGTGGTAGAAATGTGATATGACTTAAATAAGATAGTGACTTTTTAATTTTTTTAAGAGACGCCAAACCTAACCTAAATTATACAAACTCTATATAAAATCTTAAAAGTATGAAAAGCCTTATCTCCACTTATAATTTAATAAATAAATAAAATAAACGTGTATGCTACAAGATTCTTTGATTCTTTGATTCTTTGGCAAAAAAATTTCTTTGATTCTTTGACTCTTTGGGTGATATGTAATTGGTGATGTTTATTGTATAATATTATCTCAAACAACAACCGTTAAGTGGTGTTTCCCAAAGATTCCTGGATTTCTGTCTTTACCCTAATCAACAATGATAGAGACTATTAATTTTGGACCTTTAAAAAGACCACTAATGACATAGCATTCAATAAAAAAAAAAAAATACAACACCAAGGTCAAAACATCAAATCATTCCTGGTGGGGCCCACTACCACATCATTAGTGATAGCACTAATTAGTGCTCTCACTCATTTTCTTTACCCTAATAAAGCTGCTAAAGATGAACCAATATGTATTTAATTTTTTTTTCAATCTTTCACTCACTTGAAAGAGAATTGGTTCATGTGAAATCAGCTCACGTGCCAAATACTATTGGTTAAAGTTTGTTTTGCTTGCATTTACCAATCAATGCTTAACACGTCCCTCAATTTTAAGACTGACTGTCAGCTTGAATATATTATTTAATTAATATTTATAGGAAAATTACATACAAATAAAATTTGAGAAAATTATTTATAAATCCTATTAAGAGAATTTATACTATGTAAAATTTTGTGTAATTTTTTTATAGAATTTTAAGTTCTATTTAGATAGAAATGTATTCTACAAGATCCTACGAGTGAGTTATTCTATTTACACACCACTTTCCCTCTCAAGGCAAACCATTAATTAATTTATTTTTTATTACAATTTTAACCTTAAGTGAAATGACTATAAAGGACAAGTTATGATACACCCCATTTGTGTATTTACCATAGAGGAAAATAATCAATATAATATAAATCATCAATTTCAAACTTGTTCCTTACGTATCTTCTCTGTCAATAATCCAAAAACCCTAAAACCAAAATAAAAAACCCTTAAACAAATAATCAAAAATATAATATTATTGAAAATTTTGATTGGATTCAATGAAGGATGCATCTGACAATTCTCATTTAGAACAATGGAGCAATGAAAAAGTTATTTTTTTTTTGTTGTTTTCGTCTTCGTTTTCGTTTATGAGTGGTAAATCGTTGTTCGGTTAACCAAGGTTGAATGATATATCATTGTTCGACAGACTACAATCGAACAAATTACATCTGTTCAACAGACTACAATCGAACAACTTATATCTGTTCAACAGACTACAATCGAAAAAATTACATCTGTCCAACAAACTACAATCGAACAAGTGCAATTTGTTCGGATTACTACATTCAACTCTGTACTGCCGAACAGTTATAATTTTTTTTTTTCAGAACTGTATTGAGCAACACCACTGACGACGTCTTGATGAGTGTTTTCAGCAATGATGTTCACTGGTGTGAATAGAGAATGGAAAGGGAGATGAATATCGTAGGTGTGGGGTGTGTGGTTGTGTAGGGGCAAAGATGAAACTTTGTGTGTATATTGTTGTGGGTGGGTATGTGAGTAAGGATAAATATATAAATTTGTGGTGTGTGATGAGAAAAATATTTATTTTTGCAAATTATTTTTGGTGTGTCATTAGAAGTGGTTTGTCTTGAGAGAGAAAGTGGTGTGTAAATAGAGCCTCCCTCTACGAGTTGTGAATAAATCGTATTAATATACTATTATACCCTATAATGACAAAACCATATATAGGAAATTGAATGTTACTATAAATTATATTTATATGAATGTGAATTTGAATTTCAAAATAGACGAACAAGTAACATTTTCACATTCAATTTAAAAAATCAAAAACCTAGTAAGTTTGTGAAACGTAACGTGACATGTACGTAAACATTGAATACAACAACGTCACAACACAAATTCAAAGAAAAAATACAACCGAACATAACACGCACAAAATATGACAACATTACAGATGTGGGTTAACATTACAACCTAAATGTAACATCATTAGAGGCTAATGAAAGTGCATCAATGCATGGACGTACCATTTTATAATGCAAATGCGTTTTTGTGCACCTGTATGTCGCATCTGATATGGTTACATTACGTTACGTTTTTGTAGGTGTCACGTTACATTTCGTAAAACTTAATAGTTTTTAATTTTTTTAATTGAATGTGAAAATGTTGCTGGTTTATGAAAAATGATACATATGACACACTTTTGTGGGAAAGTGGTTTGGAAATACTCTTTTGATCCACTAAGACGCTCAAGATCCTCAGCTGATGACCTGGACGACCTGAAAGGAAACAAACACTCCGGTCGGAGGTGCCGGAATTAGCACTCCGACAGTTAAGTCAGTGTATACTCTCTCAGTTACTTGTATTTTAAGTTAAGCACAATAATTCTCACATGCCTCTCTCTAGATGATATTCTTCTATTTATATCTTTTTTTTCTTGGGCTTCAGGGCTGGGCCCATCTTCAATTCGTCATTTAACTATTTACTCGGCTCCTTTTGTTGCAAGCCGCCCTTCACTCGGTCCCTTGCTCGACTGGTTACTTGGCCGAATAGGGTACCTTCTGGATTGTGTATAAGACGGGGCCGAATGCGATATATGAATTTTGACTCTCTGGGTTCAACTATTCGGCCTCTTTACGTCTCCCAATATTCGGCCCCCACAATTGCTCTCCAAACACTCCAGTAACAACAGTTAACTGGTGTGTTTGGTTTCGAACTCGAAAAGTCAGAGTCGAAATTCGGCGGTTAACCTCATTCCAACGTGAATGTCAGAGCACACGTCTTTCGGTCATCATTTCAGCTTCCCACCCCTTCGTACGCTTCCATTTATTGTGATTTAAAATTTTGTTGTCTTTTCAAATACATACACATTGTTGGATGCTTAAAGTTTTTGGACTGCTTTCCGACTCACCTCTGCAACTTCCTTTTATCCTTCATTGTCCTCTCTGTCTCTTGTAAGTTCTCTTCCTCTATGCTTTGAATCCCCTTTTCCTGGTTTGTTTTTAGTTTAGCATATTCTTATAGGCTGACGAAAATGGCAAAGCATTTGAAAAACCTTCTCTCTGCGGATCGAGTCTCTGGCTTTCAATGCCATTTTTCTATCCCTGATGACGTCCGTCTGTCACTTGTGACAGACGACACTCTTGATATGGAGAGGGCTGATTAAAGCACAATCGTCTTCCCTCTCTTATCAATTACAGAGGACGGAGTCCGTTTCCCGCTTCACCCACTCCTTAGGGCTGTCCTTCGCCATTGGGGTCTAATCCCTTCCCAACCCAATGTCAACTTTTTTGGAATCATAATGGGGATTATAGAGTTAAACCGTCGCCTTAGGATTAACCTCGGCATACCTGCTATTCGGCACTGTTATGCCGTTGCCAAGTCTTCTGGCCGGCATGGACACTATTTCCTTAGGCCCAAAGACACCGACCATCAATTAGTGACTATGTTTTCCAGCTCTGGCAAGCGAGTCGATGATGTCATGGTCGTTGTCCGAAGTAACTGGGAATTCGGCGAAGGCGAGGACCGCCTAGATCCTATTCCTAGACAGAGGGGCGAACCAGGTGGCCATATAGCTCCTTGCGTTCATTTTTCTTATATTTACAAGGCTTCATTTTTGCAATCTCATAGTTTTGCTTGTGCAGGGAACGATTTGAAGAAAGTTTTGATTTCAACCGACGACGCCGTTCTTGCGGAAATTGAAGTCGCACTCAAATACTTCGGTCGTCCAAGCCTTCAAAAACAAGAGAGGGCGGCCCACATTCTTCTTCAATACGAGTCGACGTATACAACGTTCCCGGCAACATAAAACATTCTAATTCCGAGGGGCGAAGAGTTTCTTACGATTCTTATTTTAACCAACTTCAAAAACTTGCGGCAAGTTGGTTTGGACGGATCTGACTCGGAGTAGGCAGAGGTAGCTGGGGTCGCTGAAAAGTCAAGCCAGTCCAAAGCCGAAGTAGACGAGGCTTTGAAGCGAGGCTTTGAAGTTGGCCTTTGAGGAAGCCGGACTCAATTCAGCCAACCCTCCGTCCATTTCGGGCCGAGGAGACTTTTCCTTCGACGGCATTTTTACTGGGTTAGAAGACCTTCTCGGCGCGTACCCCGAAGACATGGCCGGGTTGTCCCTCACAAAACTCGCCAAACAGAAAAACGCCAAAAAAATAGCCGCGCTGAGGAGAGTAGAGGCCATTCAATCGGAAGTGCCACCCACTGCCGATGCTAAGCCCTCCCTGCCTGTTATCGAGGAGGAGACGACTCAAACCTGAAATGCCGAGTCAGAGACGGTTGTGCAGGTGGATCAGGAGGCTAAGCGAAGGGCGGAGAAACGTCCTGTCGAGGTTGAGGCAGGCTCTGAAGAAAACCAGGCTGACAAACGGCCGCGTTTAGAGGAGTTGGATGTAGTTGTGCCTTTTGTCATTCAACCAAAGATAAAAAACATGCCGATCTCCTTTGACGCGTCGGCTATGAAAGATCCAGCTGTGGCGTTAAGTATGGTTGCATCAGTCTCATTGCCGGCTAACAAGGCGGTTTTCCAGGCGGAGTCGGATCTGTTGGCAATAACGTTAGCCGCTCAATCGACTCTTCTGGTATATTCCTTGATTTTGTCTTTCCCTTTTATGCATATATTGTTTTGGTTTTAATTTCCTGTTTTACAGACGGTCGGAAGGATAGCCGAGATAGGCTGTCGCTAGCATGACGCCATCGAACGAATTGGTCGTTTACAGTCGGAAGTTGAGGGCCAAATGAGCAGGGCCGAGTTCGAAGCAGCGAGGGCGAAGATGAAAAGTGCAAAAGACGAGGCCGAGATGGAAAGGGCGAGAAATGCGAACCAGCTCAGATTGGCCATCGAGGAGAGGGCGAACGCGAGCGAAAATGGCTCAAGTTAGCCCGAGAGGCGATTGCCAATTGGAGGCTGACTTGGAAGAATCGAAGAAGGCGAAGGAAGTAGCCGACTCCGAGGCTTCCAAGGCGTACGAGGCTGGGCAAAGCGCTGCCCTCGCAAGTTATGTGTAAGAAGTCCTCAAATTTGAAAATCGGGGATTCAAACACGACTGACTCAAAGCACTTGCTGCTGCTAATGTGACATTGGCTATGCCAATTCCATACGAGCAAGTGGACGTTAAGCCGCTGGAGTCTGACTCCGAGGATTGATTAGGGCGACATTTTAGTTGCTTTTGTTTAAGGATTTTGAATGTATTGTTGCAGTTTTTTGTTTAGTGCTTTTTATGTGTAAAATGACTATAGTTTTTAAGTTTTTGATAGGCATTTCCATGCGAACTTGTAACTTTTTGTTTAGTAGCTTTCACATGTCAAATGGCTACAGTTTGTGCCCAATTTACTAATGAATATTTCCTTTGTACTTTGCTATTATTTGTGCTTGATTTTGCTATTGATGAATGGTATTGCTTTTCGCTACTTTGGATAAAACATTCATGTACACTTGCCGATTAGATAACTAGGCAATTTAGTAATTTATCCTCATCGAATAGCCGATCAGATTAATAAATCTGCCCTTGCCCCAGCCAATGTATGAACTCCAAAAGCCGAATATCATTAGTTCATGGAGTGGCTGCGGCATAAATATTGGCATCGGGCTTAGATATTTGGCCGATCAGATTAATAAATATGCCCTTGTCTCAGCCAATGTATGAACTCCGAAAGCCGAATATCATTAGTTCATGGAGTGGCTGCGGCATAAATATTGGCATCGGGCTTAGATATTTGGCCGATCAGATTAATAAATATGCCCTTGTCTCAGCCAATGTATGAACTCCGAAAGCCGAATATCATTAGTTCATGGAGTGGCTGCGGCGCGCATCGATCGGCATCCTTTTGGAGTTTAGCATTAATGAAATCGCCTTGGGGGCGCTGCACGCGTTAGGAATAAATGGGGTGGGTTCTTCGCGCCTGTAATTCCACTTATTGTGTTCAGAGTCAATTTAAACCAATTTGTTGCGGAAAGTTAAATAAGTGCGAATGTCAAATAGACTGTTCTTCAACAGCAGAGGAGAAGGACGGACATTGGCTGAGCTTGATACTGAAATGAATCGCAGCAGCGAGCCCACATGCATGGGAAGTAGGACGTCCAGGGAACGGGGAAAAACGTCAGCCCCCAAGTCGTCGAAGCAAATCACCCCGAAGAGAATAATAGCAACGGGACAGCTTCTCTCGACCGTGACCGAGAAATGAGTCTGATGCGACGCCGCGACCGTTGAGTTTTGCGTTTTTTGTGGGGAATAAACCGATGATGGAGGCGGATTCTATTGTTAACGACCCAGGTGTAGCAGTCGAGTTTGCTCGATAGATTTTTCCACCGGAAGTCCAGCAGTTGATGGTTGGTCGACAGGATTTCGAAGTGTTTCGAGAGGGCATTCACGGAGCAGTGAGGGGGCTGTATACCGCCTATGAAGTCGGCATGCGTCTGCGCGCCGCACGGCGGGAGATAGAGAAGAAAGACGAACGAATTCGAACCTTGGAGGCTCGTGCGGAGAAGGCCGAGCGTGAGCTAAGGAAGGCCCAAATTGCTGAGCCGTGTGCGATCGATCAATTTAACCCGATTGTGGAGGAAAGAGTGACCCAACGACTAATATGTCATGCGATTACCGATAGAGATACGAGAAGCATGTTTGCAGTAGAGATTGCAAGGTCCGTGGGTTATGAAAAAGGCTTCCACGGCGGCCGAAAAGTCGGGATAGAGAAGACCAAGGAGAAACTCGCAGAGGAGGTATGTCGATGCGAGAATCGGGGCTTTAGGCACGGGTGAATTAAGGCCCTCCAAGCCGCAGAGGAACTCCAAGGAGCAGGAGTTGAATCGGCGTCACCATTATACCAACGTCATCACTTTCCTTTGGGCGTTTTCGAAATTGAGAAGAGTGATGACGAGGGTGATGCCAAATAGAATTGAACATATTGTAAACGCTCCAACACAGATTGGGCGTCAGTTATGTATCTATTGGTTAACTTAATAAAATATTTTGTTTTAAATGTTTGCGTTTCATTTTGAATGTTTGCATGTTTTAATTTGTTTATACAGTTTGCGCCGACTCAACTTAATTAAGCATTTCATTTTGAATGTTTGTATACTTTACTGAGTATACGATTTTTGCCAGCTCAACTTAACGAAGCATTTCATTTTGAATGTTTGTATGCTTTAACTTGTGTATACGGTTTTTGCCGGCTCAACTTAACGAAGCATTTCATTTTGAATGTTTGTATGCTTTAACTTTCGTTGTGAAGGGCGCTCCGAATCCGGAGTCTTATTCAGCCCATAAGTGTCATGCGCTAATGGGGCTCCGAATCCGGAGTCTTAGCTTGGCCAATCGTGATACACGAAGGACGCTCCGAATCCGAAGACTTAATCGGCCCAAAAGTATCATGCACCAATGAGGCTCCGAATCCGGAGACTTAGCTCGGCCAATCGTGATACACGAAGGGTGCTCCGAATCCGGATGCTTAATCGGCCCAAAAGTGTCATGCACCAATGGGGCTCCGAATCTAGAGACTTAGCTTGGCCAATCGTGATATCCACGAAGGGCGCTCCGAATCCGGAGGCTTAATCGGCCCAAAAGTGTCATGCACCAATGGGCTCCGAATTCGGAGACTTGGCTTGGCCAATCGTGATATCCACGAAGGGCGCTTCGAATTCGGAGATTTAATTGGCCCAAAAGTGTCATTGTAATAACCCACATTCATGTCTTAGTCATGTTCATGTGCATTTGCATGATTTTGTCTTGTTAAGGTTGTATGTGCAGACTTTGACTTGTTTTACCTAAGTAAAGATCTCTGTCTTGTTTTGTGCTTATGTGATTTGCCTAAGTGTTGTATGCATGCTTTGTTCCTTCTTTGCTGTCTCAAGCCTAGGTCATGTTAAGCCTAGGTCATGCCAAGCCTAGGCCATGCCAAGCCTAGGTCACACCTTTGAACCTCTTACACCTAAGACCATCTTGGAACCACTTTGGTTGACCTCCACCATCACCTAGGCATATTGGCCGAGATGTGTATCATCTAGGCCGAAATGTTATCATCTAGGCATCCTAGATCTTTGATCCGTGCACCTAGTGATCTTGTTCCTGGACTGGTATGACCTAGACCAAAGTGTGGCACATCTAGGCCGAGGTGTGGCACAGCTAGGTCAAGTGTTATCCTTCCTAGCCGAGATCATTGAGACCTTACTTGCCAAAGCCTATGTCCTAATCCGAGATCATTGCCTTGTCTAAGTACCCATGCCACTTGCTTGTTATACACACTTTGTCATACTCTTGTTTTGTCATTCTGGCACCTTTTTGAGGAGATCTAACCAGACGTTGCCACGTGTCCCAGCAGAGGGTTAAGCCAGCTAGCAGTGAGAAACCCATATCATTTGTCATATCTTTGTCTTTGAAGAGAGAGAAGCTCTAAGAAGAGGAAGAGAAGTTCTTAGGGAGAGAACTAGATTTCCAAGCTTGATCCTTAGAGTTTGAACCGTTAGATTTGCATCTTGAGGTTAGATTCTTGATCTACTCTTGTTGTTCTTTATATTTATCCGATCACATTGCATGATCTAGCATGATGCATGAGCCATGCATTGATTTAAAGTTTGTTTTAGAAAGAGAAAATGATGTTCATGTGTTCTTGAAGAAAAATCATGTTTTGATCCGAAAGTTTGTATCAAGATCCATGTTTTTGTGTTTGTTTTCATAAAATCTTCAAGTATGGGTACCCAGGTCCATGTTTTCGAACTCATCTCATGAAATCTTAGATTTTGAATAAAGAAGTTATGATTTTAGCATTCATGTTCTTCAAGGGAGGAAACCTAGATTTTCAGACTTCACCTTTCCCTAAGTGTGGTCACCGAGACCACTCTTGCCTACATCTCACACCTAGGCCAAGCATCGTATCTCACCTTGGCCTACCTTGCATGATCACTTACACCATTAGTCTATCTTGCATGCACACTTAGGCTAACCACTTCACACCTAGGCCGACCATGGTACACCCTTGCTGGCACCTTGTAACACCTCGGCAGGCAGCTGCACACCGAAGCCTAGGTAACCACACCTCAACCAAGAGGTGTGGGACCTCGGCCAAGACCTCCTGAGTTCACCCAGCTAGGTCATTTTTGCCTAGATCATCTCTGTGTATCCATTCCAAGACCTGGTTGGTACCCAGCATGTTTTCCCTAGAAGAAAAACAGTGTTTTAACTCCCAACACATGTTTTGCCTTGTCTTGACTTGGTTTTAGAAAGAAATGCCAGGATTATTTTCATTCATGCAAAGCTTGTTTTAAGGATGCATTGCACAACCATCTTTGAGCATTCCTTCTTGTCTTCTTGAAGTGCTTTCAGTAGACTTTATAATGTATTTGTAGGTCTTAGATCATTGCCTTAATCCCTACACCCGAAGAGCTATGTGAGTGGTATTTTTAATAAAGCTATGCTATAAAGTTTTGATAAAACTTTGCTTCGTTTTGAAAAAGTATTTGATCAAGCATAAATGATTGTCCTCTAATTTTTGTATCGAGTATTATCTTGTTTTGATGACATTCTTTGAAAGTCCTTTCATGCTAGGGGATTTTAAGCCCATGTAGCACCATGTTTGAGATATCTCTGCCATCAACGGTCTTGTACGGATGGTACCACCGACGGTCTTGTACGGGTGGATTTTTCTAATCGATTCCGGGTCGATTATTTCTTTGTTTTGTCCGAAATGTCATCCCATGTATTATGTAGATGTTAGTAAACATCCCAAGAAGATTTGAAAGATTTGATTGATGAACTTGATTCATCCCATGTTTTGTTACAAGCTATGATATGTATCGTTTTGATAAAGATCTCGGATATCATTCATTCAAACCTTTATTAATTATATCATTCACTGAGTATCCAAGCTCACCCTCTCCTTATATATATGTAGGTGGCGAACAAGAAGGCGGTGACGCCTAGATGTTATTTGCAAGTTGTTTTGGATTCATTTTGCTAACCTCTTGAAGATTATGTTTCTTAGTTTTAATTCACTTCTTTTGTATATGTCGGCTTGAGAAACCTTTTGATCAAGATGTAATATGTACTTTATTTTATTTGTATCCAAGTTGTAAACCATGCTAAAACGTATGTCATTTCATTTAATCTATGCACAGCTCTTATGGACTAATTAGATATAAATATATTGCTTCCGTACATGTAAGCCCTATATGTATTCTCTAACTGTGTGTGAATCCTTGTAAGTTGGCCTTTGGTAATCTCAGATTACTGGCCATCTCGGCACCATTCTACTAGGGACGGAATGGGGTTGTGATAGTCATGCACTAATGGGGCTCCGAATCTAGAGACTTGGTTTAGCCAATCATGATATCCACGAAAGGCACTCCGAATCTAGAGGCTTAATCGGCCCAAAAGTGTCATGCACCAATGGAGCTCCGAATCTAGAGACTTGGCTTGGCCAATCGTGATATCCACGAAGGGCGCTCCGAATCCGGAGACTTAATCAGCCCAAAAGTGTCATGCACCAATGGGGTTCTGAATCCAGAGACTTTTGAACTGAATTGCGCGATGAGAAAACGGGAAACTTTGCATTGTAAAAGTGAAATATGTACATGGCGAACCATTCAGAACAAGTATCATGCCCCATAAATCGGGTCAATGATAGAATTTTTGTAAATACGTGGAACTCCAAGGCCGTGGCAGACTTCTCCCAGACATGTCTTTGAGCCGATATTCCCCCACTCCTGCGACTGAGTCGATCTGATAAGGGTCGTCCCAGTTAGGACCCAATTTTCCGTCGGCCGGATTCTTGGCAGCTGGAAGCACTTTTTTCAGGACCAACTCTCCTGACGTGTAGCGGTGCAGTTGAAAACGCTGATTATATGAATTAGCAAGTTACTGTTGGTATCGTGCCATAGATGCAAGGGCACGGTCTCTCCGTTCTTCAATCAGAATCAAATCCAAGGCCAACATCATGTTGTTTCGGCCCAAATCAAAAACTCTTGACTTCAAGGTTGGGAGGCCGATCTCCAAGGGGATGATTGCCTGCGTTTTGAAGCACAAAACAAACGGCGTCTCCCCAGTGGACCGCCTCGGAGTAGTGCGATGAGCCCATAACACACTTGGCAACTCTTCTACCCATCTTCCTATAGCTTTCTCCAGCTCTTCTTGATGCCGTCTAAAATAGATTTGTTGGAGGCTTCAGCTTGGCCATTACTCTATGGATAAATCGGGGAGGAATAATAGGGCCGAATACCATACTTGTTGCACAGTTCCCTGTAGACACCGTAATCAAACTGGGTGTCGTTATCTGAAATAAGTGCTCTTGGAATGCCGAATCATGTTATGATGTTTCTCCACACAAAACGCTTCACGTCGGTATCTTGGATGTGCGTTAGTGCCTCCGCTTCTACCCATTTTGTGAAATAATCTGTCGCGACAATCAAAAATCGCTTGTTACCCGGGGCACGAGGCAGTGGTCCGACGATGTCAAGTCCCCATTGGGCGAACGACAAGGGACTGGTTATAGAGTTTAACTCTTCAGCGGGCAGGTGGGTAAAAGGAGAGAATTTCTGGCACTATTCATACCTTTTCACGTAATATTCAACATCGGCTCTCATTGTCAACCAGTAATACCCCTGTGTCACAGCTCGATGAGCCAAAAAGCACCCGCCAGAATGGACGCTACAGTTGCCTTCATTTATTTCGGTCAGAAGTTCCTCGACTTTGTCCGGATGGACGCATTCTAGGTATGGACCAGAAAGAGATTTTTTATAAAGCTTTCCTTGCGGATCCAAGTAGTATCGCAGGGCTTTGTTTCATAGCTTGTGCGCTTCTTTCTTGTCCGCTGGGAGACGTTCAAAAGATAGGAATGCAGCAATGGAGTCCATCCAACTCAGTCCTGACTCTATGACATTGACTTGGACTTCCTCAGAAGGGCCAATGCTTGGCTCTAGGATGAAACCTACTTCAATGGTCTGTTTAATCTCTGAGTTGATGGCGGATGCTAGGCAAGCCAGGGCATCTGCATGTGTGTTCTGGTCACGGGTTATTTGGTTCAATTCATTATGGTCAAATTTTACTAGCAAGGAATTTGCCGTTTTCATATAAGCTGCCATACGGTTGTTTTTGGCCGCGTACTCCCCCTTCAGCTGATTGATCACCAGTTTTGAATCGCAAAATACAAGCAAATGCCGGGTACCCAAAAGATGTGCATTCCACAAATCGGCTAACAGGGCTTCGTATTCGGCTTCATTATTCGAAGCCAAGTTTGACGGCCTGTTCAATTATTGCGCTGTCGAGAGCCATGATTACGACTCCGGCTCCACTACCCTGTTGGTTGGATGATCCGCCACAGTACAACTGTCAAATGTCCCCAACATAAATTCTCCAATTCGGCTTAGGCTGAATTTGTTCATACTTGAAGTCGGCTAGACCGCCAGTGAATTCGGCCACAAAATCAGCAAGTACTTGCCCCTTGATTGAGGTTCTAGGCAGGAATTGAATATCGTACAGGCCGAGTTCGAGAGTCCACTTTGAAATGCGCCCTGATGCTTCTACATTGCGTAGTACTGACCGGAGGGGGTAATCTGTTAGTACCCCGATGCTCTGCCCTTGGAAGTAATGCATCAATTTTTTTGCTGCTATGATGAGGGCTAGGATCAGTTTTTCCAACGGAAGGTAACGTGTTTCGGCGTCAACCATTGCCTTGCTCACATAATACACTGGTCGCTGCTCCCCAAGCTCTTCTTTTAACAGTACGGCCCTGACGGCCCGGTCGGACACTGCCAGATATAAAACAAGCGGGTCGCCAGGCGATGGTGTTGTCAATAGGGGAACTGATCGGAGATAAGTCTTCAGGCCGTTGAAAGTGGCTTCGTACTCAGAGGTCCATTCAAAAGCTTTACCCTGCCGTAGAGTATGAAACAATTGTCAGCAGCGGTCCATGGAACAACTGATGAACCTATTGAGTGCGGCGACCATCCCCATCAACTTCCAAACTTCCTTGACCGATCAAGGGGAGTCAAGTTCCAGAATTGCTGTGATTTGCCTGGGGTTGGCATCGATTCCTTGGTGGTTGACAATGTAACCCAAGAATTTGCCAGAGCCGATCCCAAATGCGCATTTGGAAGTGTTCAGCTTCATTTTGTATTTGCGTAAAATGCCGAATGTCATTTCCAGATAGGCTAGATGAGTTTGCTCTTCTTTGGACTTGACCACCATGTCGTCAATGTACACTTCCATAGTGTGGCCGAGTTGTTCCTTGAACATGGCAGTGACTAGTCTTTGGTAAATTGCCCCTGCATTCTTCAGCCCAAAAGGCATAATCTTGTAGCAATAGATTCCTCTTTGTGTAATAACCCACATTCATGTCTTAGTCATGTTCATGTACATTGCATGATTTTGTCATGTTAAGCTTGCATTTGCAGACTTTGACTTGTTTTGCCTAAGTAAAGGTACCAGTCTTGTTTTGTGCTTATGTGATTTGCCTAAGTGTTGTATGCATGTTTTGTTCCTTCCTTGCTATGTCAAGCCTAGGTCATGTTAAGCCTAGGTCATGTCAAGCCTAGGTCATGTTAAGCCTAAGTCATGCCAAGCCTAGGTCATGCCAAGCCTAGGTCATGTTAAGCCTAGGTCATGCAAAGCCTAGGTCATGCCAAGCCTAGGTTATGTTAAGCCTAGATCATTCCAAGCCGAGGTCATCTTCAGTCTAGAAGTATCTTGGAACCCCTTTGTTTGACCTCCACCTTTGCTTTGACATATTGGCCGAGATGTCATTATCTAGGCCGAGGTATGAATCACCAAGGCCGAGATGTGTATTATCTGGGCCGAGATGTTACCTTTGCACCCAAGTGATCTTGTCCTGGAGTGGTATGACCTAGACCGAGGTGTGGCACATCTAGGCCAAGGTGTGGCACAACTTAGTCAAGTGTTGTCCTTCCTAGCCGAGGTCATTGTCATCTTAGTTGCCGAAGTCTTATTGTTAGCCGATGTCACCACTTGCCGGAGTGCCATCCCGAGTAGCTTGTTAGATACGCCTTGTCAGAACCTTGTCTTGTCAATCCATCACCTTTTTGAAGAGGACCAACCAGCCGTTGCCACGTGGCCGAGCTGAGAGTTAAGTCAGCCGGCAGAGGGAGAGACCCATCATTTGTTGTATATTGTTTTGAAGAGTAGAGAGAGAAGCTCTAGAAGAGGGAGAAGAGTTCTTGAGAGAGAGTAGATTTCCAAGCTTGATTCCTAGAGATCCAACCGTTAGATCCGCGTTCTAAGGTTAGATTCTTGATCTGCTCATGATGTTCTTTATGTTTATGTTATTGCATTGCATGATTGAAAATGATTTGTAAGCCATGCATTGTTTTGAAGTTCGGTTTTAGAAGGAGAAAATAGCATTCAGGTGTTCTTCAAGAAAAGTCATGTTTTGATCTGAAGGCTCATGCCTAAACCCATGTTTTTGTGTTTGTTCTTGCATGATTTTCAAGTATGGGTACCCAGGTCCATGTTTTTGAACTCATAGCATGAAACCTCAGATTTTATAATAACAAGTTATGATTTTAGCATTCATGTTCTTCATGTTCTTCATGCCCATGTTCTTCAAGGATGAAACCCAGATTTCCAGGCTTCATTTCCCTAAGTGTGATCACCGAGACCACTCTTGCCTAGATCACACACTTAGGCCAAGCATCGTATCTCACCTTGGCCTACCTTGCATGATCACTTGCACGTTAGTTTATCTTGCATGCACACCTAGGCTAACCACTGCACACCTAGGCCGACCGTGGTACACCCTTGCCGGCACCTTGTAACACCTCGGCAGGCAGCTGCATACTGAAGCCTAGGTAATCACACCTCGGCCAAGAGGTGTGGGACCTCGGCCAAGACCTCCTGAGTTCACTCAGCTAGGTCATTTTTGCCTAGATCATTTATGTGCATCCATTCCAAGACCTGCTTGGTACCCAGCATGTTTTCCCTAGGTATTTCCAGCATGTTTTCCCTAGGTATTTCCAGCATGTTTTCCCTAGATGTTTTCCAGCATGTTTTCCCTAGATGCTTTCCAGCATGTTTTCCCTAGGTATTTCCAGCATGTTTTCCCTAGGTATTTCCAGCATGTTTTCCCTAGATGTTTTCCAGCATGTTTTCCCTAGATGTTTCCAGCATGTTTTTCCTAGATCATTTGCATTCATGTAAAGCTTGTTTTTAAGAGTACATTCAATAGACTTTGCCATGTGTTTGTAGGACTTGGAAATTTGCCCTAATCCCGACATCCCAAGAACTATGTGAGTGGTATTTTTAATAAAGTTATGTTATAAAGTTTTGGCAAAGCCTTGCTTCGTTTTAGAAAAGTATTTGATCAAGCATGAATGATTATCCCTATTTGTATATCAAATACTATCTTGTTTTGATGACATGTCTTGAAAGTCCTTAGTTGCAGGGGACTATAATGCAACTGCACTCTTGTCTTGAAAGTCCTTAGTTGCAGGGGACTATAATGCAACTGCACTCTTGTCTTGAAAGTCCTTAGTTGCAGGGGACTATAATGCAACTGCACTCTTGTCTTGAAAGTCCTTAGTTGCAGGGAACTATAATGCAACTGCACTCTTGTCTTGATATGTCATCACCCCATGTATTATGTAGATGTTATTTAACATCCCAAGCAAGATTTGAAAGACCAAGATTTGATCGATGAACTTGATTCATCCCATGTTTTGAACAAGCTATGATATATGTATTATTTTGACAAGGACCTTGGAAATCATTCATTTAACCCCTTTATTACTTATACCATTCACTGAGTATCCAAGCTCACCCTCCCTATGTATATATGTAGGTAATAAGCAAGAGGTCGGCTTCGCCAAGATGTGTGTTTTGTATGCTTGTTTGGTCGGCTGTAAGGATGTCGGCAATCCTGAAGATCATGTTCCATGTTTTGTATTTCATGTGTTATATTTATGTCGGCTTGAGAAGCCCTTTGCCAAGATGTAACATGTACTTTTGTAATCAAGTTATAAGTTATGTAAAGATGTATGCCATTCCATTTGACTATGCACTGCTCTTATGGACCACTTGTATTTTAGATTATTGTTTCCGCACTTGTGAGCCCCGTATATTGTACTCTGATTGTGTGTGAATTTTGTAAGTCGGCCTTCGGTAATCTCGGATTACTGGCCATCACGGCACCAAACTACTAGGGGCGGTTTGGGGGCGTGACAGAATGGTATCAGAGCACAAGATCCTTATAGTACGTTATTCACACACTTTGAGTCCTAAAGAGCATAGGATGTCCCTTAGAAGAATGTTAGGATTGCATCATGTTGCTTGCTACTTGAAAAGGTGTGCATCATCTCGGCATGAGCATTTTGTTACATCGGCATGATCATGTTCACTTGCATGCACGTTCATTTGTTCTAAATGTCACATCCTCCACACCCCCAGCACCATGAGAAGAGGTAAAACCCCAGCTGGCCGAGGCTATCTTGAAGACCGAATAGACAGATTGGAAGAACTGGTCGAAGGTTTGACACGCGGGTTAAGGCAGGTAAGACAACAGAACACTGATGCCGCATCCACTCAGGCCGAGCAGACGGACGGCCGACAAACAGTACCACCTCCACTTCCTCCAGTACCACAAGTGCTGCCGTAGTCAACCTTGTATGAAGATGGCACATTACTCAACATGCCGACGTATTCCGGAGCACTGGACAAGGCCATCCTGACAGGAACCAACTTGAACAAGAGTCAGAATTTGGGGGAGAAACAGAAAAAGAGACAGCACTATGAGAATTGCAAAGTACCGTTCAATGCTAAGAGGAAGGCGAACATGGGCAGTTCCAGCAACACAGAGCAAGAAGGTAATAGTAAGCCGACATGTACGAGTTGCAAGAGGCGACATTTTGGAGTTTGTCATTGGGTATCGGGGGCTTGCTTTGAATGTGGCGAGATGGGTCATCGTATTAAGGATTGTCCCAAGGTAAAGGCTAGAAAAGATAAGAAGAGATAAGAACTCGACATCGGGAGTCGTTTTGGGAACAAGGTAAGCGAAGTTTGGGGACCAAACTTCTTTAAGGGGAGAAGTATGTAATAACCCACATTCATGTCTTAGTCATGTTCATGTACATTGCATGATTTTGTCATGTTAAGCTTGCATTTGCAGACTTTGACTTGTTTTGCCTAAGTAAAGGTACCAGTCTTGTTTTGTGCTTATGTGATTTACCTAAGTGTTGTATGCATGTTTTGTTCCTTCCTTGCTATGTCAAGCCTAGGTCATGTTAAGCCTAGGTCATGTCAAGCCTAGGTCATGTTAAGCCTAGGTCATGTCAAGCCTAGGTCATGTCATGCCTAGGTCATGTTAAGCCTAGGTCATGTTAAGCCTAAGTCATGCCAAGCCTAGGTCATGCCAAGCCTAGGTCATGTTAAGCCTAGGTCATGCCAAGCCTAGGTCATGCCAAGCCTAGGTTATGTTAAGCCTAGATCATTCCAAGCCGAGGTCATCTTCAGTCTAGAAGTATCTTGGAACCCCTTTGTTTGACCTCCACATTTGCTTTGACATATTGGCCGAGATGTCATTATCTAGGCCGAGGTATGAATCACCAAGGCCGAGATGTGTATTATCTGGGCCGAGATGTTACCTTTGCACCCAAGTGATCTTGTCCTGGAGTGGTATGACCTAGACCGAGGTGTGGCACATCTAGGCCAAGGTGTGGCACAGCTTAGTCAAGTGTTGTCCTTCCTAGCCGAGGTCATTGTCATCTTAGTTGCCGAAGTCTTATTGTTAGCCGATGTCACCACTTGTCGGAGTGCCATCCCGAGTAGCTTGTTAGATACGCCTTGTCAGAACCTTGTCTTGTCAATCCATCACCTTTTTGAAGAGGACCAACCAGCCGTTGCCACGTGGCCGAGCTGAGAGTTAAGTCAGCCGGCAGAGGGAGAGACCCATCATTTGTTGCATATTGTTTTGAAGAGTAGAGAGAGAAGCTCTAGAAGAGGGAGAAGAGTTCTTGAGAGAGAGTAGATTTCCAAGCTTGATTCCTAGAGATCCAACCGTTAGATCCGCGTTCTAAGGTTAGATTCTTGATCTGCTCATGATGTTCTTTATGTTTATGTTATTGCATTGCATGATTGAAAATGATTTGTAAGCCATGCATTGTTTTGAAGTTCGGTTTTAGAAGGAGAAAATAGCATTCAGGTGTTCTTCAAGAAAAGTCATGTTTTGATCCGAAGGCTCATGCCTAAACCCATGTTTTTGTGTTTGTTCTTGCATGATTTTCAAGTATGGGTACCCAGGTCCATGTTTTTGAATTCATAGCATGAAACCTCCGATTTTATAATAACAAGTTATGATTTTAGCATTCATGTTCTTCATGTTCTTCATGCCCATGTTCTTCAAGGATGAAACCCAGATTTCCAGGCTTCATTTCCCTAGGTGTGATCACCGAGACCACTCTTGCCTAGATCACACACTTAGGCCAAGCATCGTATCTCACCTTGGCCTACCTTGCATGATCACTTGCACGTTAGTTTATCTTGCATGCACACCTAGGCTAACCACTGCACACCTAGGCCGACCGTGGTACACCCTTGCCGGCACCTTGTAACATCTCGGCAGGCAGCTGCATACTGAAGCCTAGGTAATCACACCTCGGCCAAGAGGTGTGGGACCTCGGCCAAGACCTCCTGAGTTCACTCAGCTAGGTCATTTTTGCCTAGATCATTTCTGTGCATCCATTCCAAGACCTGCTTGGTACCCAGCATGTTTTCCCTAGGTATTTCCAGCATGTTTTCCCTAGGTATTTCCAGCATGTTTTCCCTAGATGTTTTCCAGCATGTTTTCCTTAGATGCTTTCCAGCATGTTTTCCCTAGGTATTTCCAGCATGTTTTCCCTAGGTATTTCCAGCATGTTTTCCCTAGATGTTTTCCAGCATGTTTTCCCTAGGCATTTCCAGCATGTTTTCCCTAGATGTTTTCCAGCATGTTTTCCCTAGATGTTTCCAGCATGTTTTTCCTAGATCATTTGCATTCATGTAAAGCTTGTTTTTAAGAGTACATTCAATAGACTTTGCCATGTGTTTGTAGGACTTGGACATTTGCCCTGATCTCGACATCCCAAGAATTATGTGAGTGGTATTTTTAATAAAGTTATGTTATAAAGTTTTGGCAAAGCCTTGCTTCGTTTTAGAAAAGTATTTGATCAAGCATGAATGATTATCCCTATTTGTATATCAAATACTATCTTGTTTTGATGACATGTCTTGAAAGTCCTTAGTTGCAGGGGACTATAATGCAACTGCACTCTTGTCTTGAAAGTCCTTAGTTGCAGGGGACTATAATGCAACTGCACTCTTGTCTTGAAAGTCCTTAGTTGCAGGGGACTATAATGCAACTGCACTCTTGTCTTGAAAGTCCTTAGTTGTAGGGAACTATAATGCAACTGCACTCTTGTCTTGATATGTCATCACCCCATGTATTATGTAGATGTTATTTAACATCCCAAGCAAGATTTGAAAGACCAAGATTTGATCGATGAACTTGATTCATCCCATGTTTTGAACAAGCTATGATATATGTATTATTTTGACAAGGACCTTGGAAATCATTCATTTAACCCCTTTATTACTTATACCATTCACTGAGTATCCAAGCTCACCCTCCCTATGTATATATGTAGGTAATAAGCAAGAGGTCGGCTTCGCCAAGATGTGTGTTTTGTATGCTTGTTTGGTCGGCTGTAAGGATGTCGGCAATCCTGAAGATCATGTTCCATGTTTTGTATTTCATGTGTTATATTTATGTCGGCTTGAGAAGCCCTTTGCCAAGATGTAACATGTACTTTTGTAATCAAGTTATAAGTTATGTAAAGATGTATGTCATTCCATTTGACTATGCACTGCTCTTATGGACCACTTGTATTTTAGATTATTGCTTCCGCACTTGTGAGCCCCGTATATTGTACTCTGATTGTGTGTGAATTTTGTAAGTCGGCCTTCGGTAATCTCGGATTACTGGCCATCACGGCACCAAACTACTAGGGCGGTTTGGGGGCATGACACTTTGAGTGAGGAATGCAGTTTTGTCTTGGTCCTCCGGATGCATGGCAATTTGATGGTAGCCTTTGTAAGCATCGAGGAAGCTCATACGTTGATGGCGTGTCGTCGCATCTACAAAGTTGGTCTATTCTGGGGAGGGGAAAGCAATCCTTGGGGCAGGCTTTGTTTAGGTCCGTGAAAGCAACGCAGACTCGCCAAGTCCCATTTTTCTTCTTCACAACCATAGTATTTGAGAGCCATGTAGGGTAGGTCACTTCCCTGATTACCCCAGCGTCAAGCAACCGATCAACCTCTTCAACAACGGCGGCAGTGTGCTCTGCGGCTGACCGCCGACTTTTTTGAATAATTAGCTTGCATTTAGGGTCAACATTCAAACGGTGCTGTGAAACAAACGGATCTACACCCGACATCTCATATGGAGTCCACACAAATACATCAAGGTTGCCAAGCAGGAAGGAAATTAGTTCCTGCCTGTCGGCTTGAGTCAGGGAGGCGCCGACCATGAAGAATGTCACGTCCCAAACCCGCCCCTATGGGTTTAACACCGTAACCGGCCAGTAATCCGTGATTACCGAAGGCCTACTTAACAGTAATAACAGTAATACAGAGTACAGGGGTTGGCGGAAGCCAAAACAGTAAATGAAAGATGTCCAATGAGCTGTGACAGTCTGTATGCAAAAAGACTTTTCATAACACATTCACAAGCAAAACATATATACATACAACATATACAGACATTCAGAATAGGGACCAAATCCCTACCATGACAGTACAATACAAGTCTCAACATTCTATACAAAACAGAAGCAGAAAGGGGGAATCTAAAACACCCCAAAAGCAGCCTAAGCTTGAACACACTTGGAACCTCGCAGTGAGGCACGTTGGTTGGCTTGACAAAAAAGGAGTTTAACCCAACGCTCCTAGCTCCAATCCGGTGCCTGGACACCTACATATATATAAAAACAGAAAGTTAAAGCCTAGTGAATAACATATGCGTAAAGAGATTAGGAATGAATGTCCTTCCAGTATTTAAAACAGTCATTTGAACAGTATATCAGTTATTCGGTCATAACAGTCATAAGTGGTACGTCCAATAGCAAACAGTACAGTAGATCTTAATAGACCGAACAGTCAGTTGATGGCCATCATATCAGTAAACAGTAGTGGTTCCAAACATGGGAATCGACAGAGATCTCTGTGACAGTAGCAGTACAGTACAGAAATAGTAAATTGCTATGGATGTCACGAATACAGTTCGCAAATAGGACAAGCATTCATTCAGTAAGAAATATCATTTCAGAAAGCAGTACAGTTGATCATTCAGAAAATATTCATGATTGAATATATCTTTACAACATTGTTACTCACAGAGCACTGGGCTACAGATAGGCTAGAGCGTCCTCGGATGCCAACCCTACACAGCTACAGAATGAACACACACTAAGTTACACTTCGGAATCAATGGCTTAGTCCCTAACTTGACTCGATATGGTTCTACATCAATATCCTCATTAAGATGCCCTAAACTAGGCCTAGAAATGCCTGGGATGAAATGAGGATACAAAGATGTACTTTAAAACATTTTTCAAAATTTTCAGAAAATAGGGGTCTCACTCGAGAGTGGCTTTCTTCGCTCGAGCGAGCTTGTCAAAATAGTTGGGTCGCTCGAACGTGAACTTCCTCGCTCGAGCGGTCTGTAAAAATGCAAAAAGTGCTGGATGTTGAAAATTTCTGCTCGACGCTCATTCGAGCATGAGACACAGTCCTCGCTCGAGCGTAGGTTTTCTCGCTCGAGCGTGCGTTTGAGTGCATCAAAAACCTAAGAGCTTACAATTTACGCTCAAGCCATCATTCCTTCGCTCGAGCAGAGCTCTGAACAAATGATGGTCGCTCGAGCGTGGAATCCTTCGCTCGAGTAAGGAAGCCAAATTCTAGAATTTCCAAATTTGCCTTCAAAGCTCAAACCAACCATTCAACGCCTCAAAACTTAACCTCTTGGGCCCATTTTCTGGAAAACACTTGAAAACCAACAATATAACATGTTTTGAAGATCAATTTGTAAAATCAAAGCCCATAGGCGAGTCAATTGAACCCATATCCAAACAAAACTTCAAGAACATGATGTACATGCAACATGCATGAATTTAATCAACTTCAAAGCTTCTAATACAAGAACAAATGAGTCAATCCTTCCAAAAACATGCTGAATTCATGGACCAAAGCTAGAACATGGACATGCATGTGAGGATTTCCATGAAATCAACCTCAAAACTCAACAATGTGTACACGCATGCATGAATTCCTACTCAATTCAACATATTAAGCTAATTCATGCCTGAAATCACCAACCTTACCGTGAATCATGCAAGAACAACTCAAACTCACAATTAAAAGGGTGAGTCTCCTACCTCAAGTCTCCAACTCAAGGTATAAAAACTCAAATTTTGCAAGTTCCTTCAAATCTTCCAATTCTCCAAGTAATCTCCTAGTTGAAACCAATTCTCCCTATTCTCACTCTCTTTCTCGAAATGGCCTCAATATGGCTGAAGAGTGATTTGTAATCAAGTGAAAAAAAAAAAATTCAACATTGTCTTAGGTAGTGGCCCACTAAGTGGCAAAATGGTAATTAATGCAACTAATGTAATTCAATACTATTTAATCCAATTTAATCATACCAAATCAAATTTCAATTAAACATACCATAAAATCACATAAATTCTAATTAACATGAAACACTAATCAATTTCAGATTCGAACGCCGATAAGGCCTTCAATTTACAGTTCAAACTTAAAACATGAACAGGTCAATTAACAGTCAAACAGATAGAAATGCGTTTAAACTAATACACTCAATCAATCAGTTCAGGATGTCAGTCAAATCAGTTACTTAATCATGTTCAGTCACAGTTTAGCAGTAATCAGTGGTATTACCAGTAAACAGTGGTGAGGGTTGTCACAAAGAATCTGTCTGGGTTTCCGTCAATTTCAACTCGATCTAGGGCTTTCGTGGCCTTTTCACTTGGGAGCCGCCCAACATCGTCGAGGCTCTCTCGATCCGGCACGTCAATAGAATTCACTTGCAACTCTTTTAGCGTCTTTCCAGCAAGGAGATAACATGCTTGTGTTGATTTCTAGGAGCCATGAATTTGCTCAATGCTACATTCTGTCGGGAAGCGTAGCAGTTGATGATAGGTGTTTGGCACGGCCTGCATAGTATGCAACCAAGTTCGCCCCATGATGAGATTATACGGCGATGGCAGCTTGACGACCAAGAATTCCACATCCACTGTTCGGGAGCTCGCTCGAACTGGTAGTGTGATTTTTCCCAACAGGTATTCTGGATTAGCATTGAAGCCGAATAATGGATAAGGAGCTAGAGAAAGATCCGATTCGGAGAAGCCGAGTTTGGTGAATGTCTTGTAATACATAACTTCCGATATGCTCCCCAGATCAATGAGTACGCGCTCAACGGTGAATCGGTTTACGCGTAACTCGATTACCAAGGGATCGATGTGGGGAAGTGTCACTCCGGCCAAATCTGAATCATCAAAAGCAATGTTCGCAGCTTCATGGGGTCGTTTAGCCGGAGTGAGTTGATTTTGAGGGTTGGGATTCGACTGAATCGTATGCACCACAGATGACATTGGCAGGCTGTATATCATGTGGATCACGGCGAGTGGAGGTGAATCTTGTCGTAAGGCTATTGCTTTTGTAACGCCCTCAAAATAATAACATAAAACCCATCAATATAGACATGCATTGATTTACAAAAGTTCCACATTCTTCTATTCATCAGAGTTTCATTACAAAAGTATTACATGTTAACAATAAAAGCAAATGCCCTAGAGGCTTACAGCTTTCCAAGTTAACACTTGGTTACAACAAAAGAGTGTTAACTCATTTACACATTAAGCCCTTGGCTTGAATATACATGTAATACATCAAAAATAAGACAACATAAGTGTGTCCGCCTCTAGCCTCCCAAGCTACGTCCTTGGAGGTGGCATGCTACCTGTACCTGAAAATGATATTCCCATATAGGGTGAGCCACAGCCCAGTAGAAATATACTAAACCAAATATGAACAATGACTAAAAGATTAGCAATTGATAGATGGCCAACACAGATACTTTCCCTTATCACACTTTACGGTTTCATGACATACAATTCCATGTTACAGTCCATTTTCCAATTCCTTTCAATTCTCAATTTACAACCATGGCTCAGAACCTGGCCAAACAACTCATATGAGACAGTAACTCATATCAAACACTTCCCATTTCATAACAGATAAGCATACTAGCTATATCACACACCAACAAATAAGTATATAAGCTATATCATCACTTCCACAGATATGCATATGAGCACTATCACACTTCCAATGACAAGCATATGAGCTCTGTCAATACATCACTAGATAAGCATAAGAGCTCTATCTACGGAGTCCATCCTCTATCTCCTCCCAACAACATCCGGTTTAGAGGTCCATCCCCTATCTTCCCCTAAACCGTGGAGTACATCCCCTATCTCCTCCAACACAACACAATGCATATAAACAATAATTATACACATCATCACACAACACATAAATTTAACGTGTTCTTTCAATCATCATACTCAATGACTCATTCCAGTGATTAGTTTCCGTTTGCCTAATCATCATGCATTGTCTACAACAATCACGACTATCCTCCACCGATAGCCCAAAGCAGTTATTTCTATATAGAAAATAAATGCAACAATGGATATATAATCAACATTTCAACTAGGTGAGCGATAAATAATCCAACTACACCCTTTAACCCCTTCCCTTTCCAATTTCCACATTCTCAATTCAATTCCTCATTTCTAACAATTAATTATACAAATTAATCAATCAATGTAATTAAGGCATTTTCCATAATTAACATTACAACCCTTAGGTTCCATTCTCATTAATGTTTTAACATTAATTTCACTTTTTCCATGCCAAACATGCATCTAGGCTTTATTTAGCTAAAACCCCAACCTTTGTAAATTTACACAAAGGCCCCAAATTTTCACCAAATTACCAAACCAACCCCAACATCTCAAAATACTAAAAATTAAAGACAAAGCTCATAGAAAGGAGTAGGATATCCCTACCTCAAAGTTTGAGCTCCAAAGGAGATGAAGACCAAAACCAAAATGCTTCAAATTCCGAAATTTTCAGATTAAAATGTAGCCCTCGATGATCAACACAACTTTTGTAAAGACCAAAAGCGAGCAAACAACTCCTACTAGATCAAATCTAAGAGAGAAGGGCCGGTTTTAGAGTGAGAAGCTCTGAAAATGGCTTTTTGGAAAAGTAAGAGAGAGAAAAGATCTTGAAAAAGTGATCCAAAAGTCAGATCTCAGATTTATATAAAAGTCGCCCCGCTCAAGCGTCAAACTCCCCGCTCGAGCGGCACTCACAGACTCCCGCTCGAGCGGCCAATCCCCCGCTCGAGCTCCGGATACACACTCCCAGAACTTTTGCAGACAGGTCTCCCGCTTGAGCGTCCAACTCCCCGCTCGAGCGACACTCACACAACCCCGCTCGAGCGGCCAACACTGCTCAGGAAATACTGGATGGGTGCAATTCCCGCTCGAGCACCAAAACCCCCGCTCGAGCAGACATGTCAAAATCTAGGCAACTAGTTTTGGTTTCTAAACTCAACCAACCTGTAACAAACCTGCCCAACACATCCTATAACTCAAATACAAAGTAAGAAAGGATGTACACCAGGCAATAATCAACTACTATCATCCACGGACACATGTCCGGATCTCTGTACAACAAGGGTAAACCCGGGATCGCTATAACCTCCCCCCCTTAAAGAATTTCGTCCCCGAAATTAAACACAAGTTTTTAAAAACAGGTTTTCTCCATTCTCAACAATATTATAACATAATATTAAACAACCCGACCCATTACCGGTCAATTCCTTCTCTTTTCAAGAGGCATTTCACAACACATAACACAAGTGCATTATCAACATGCAATTTTTGTCCATTTTCGACCATTCCCAACATGCATGGTTCACAGTTCATATCATAATCAATGTACATGATACAACTCCAGTTCTACAATATAGCCAACATATGCAATATCATACTCAACTCCCATATCAGGGTAAGTTCTACAACATACTTTCATTAAACCAAAACATTACCAATGTTTTACAACTTAAGACATATTTAAAGCTCTTAAGTCCAACAATATTACAGAATTTCATTACAAAATTACTCATCAATAAACAAGTCCGGATATTTCTCGCGGACCTCCAACTTACGTTCCCAAGTGGCCTCCTCCACTCCGTGATGTTTCCACAAAATCTTTACCAAAGAAATGGTCTTGCCACGCAGGACTTGATCCCGCCTATCCAAGACCCGAACTGGTCTCTCCTCATACGAGGCATCCTCATCTACCTCTAAGTCGGTCCAATCTAACACATGCGATGGATCCGGCTCATATTTCCGAAGCATACTCACATGAAATACGTCATGCACTCCGGACAACTGCGGCGGTAAGGCTAAACGATAAGCAACCTCGCCAATCCTCTCAAGGATCTCAAAAGGCCCAATAAACCAAGGGGATAACTTTCCACTCTTCCTAAACCTCATCAAACCTCGCCTAGGTGATATCTTCAAAAAGACATGATCACCTATCTCAAACGCCAAAGGCCTCCTCCTACGGTCGACATAACTCTTTTGGCGACTCTGGGCTGTAACAAGCCTCCTACGGATAAGCTCAACTTTCTCCGTCGTCTCCCTAACCAACTCCGGACCCAACAAAGGTGCATCACCCACCTCGGCCCAACAAACTGGAGACCTACACGGTCGGCCATACAAGGCCTCAAACGGTGCCATACCGATACTATACTGGAAACTGTTGTTGTAGGCAAACTCTACCAATGGCAAGTGCCTCTCCCACGTCCCACTAAAGTCAAGGACACAATCTCAAAGCATATCCTCAAGGATCTGAATAGTATGCTAGGACTGCCCGTCAGTCTGAGGGTGATAAGCCGTACTAAAGGTCAACTTAGTACCCAAGACACTATGCAAACTCTGCCACAATCTAGCAGTAAAACGAGAATCTCTATCTGAGACGATCGTCACTGGGACCCCGTGCAATCTCACTATGTCCCGAATATACAAGCCGGCAAGATGATCTACCGAATCTCTCACGCGCATAGGAATGAAGTGCGCCGACTTAGTCAACCGGTCTACAACCACCCAAATGGCATCACTACCCCGCTGAGTCCTCGGAAGACTTATAACGAAGTCCATAGTGATATGCTCCCACTTCCACTCGGCAATAGGCAAGGGTTGCAACAAACCCGCTGGCCTCTGATGCTCGGCCTTCACTTGCTGGCAAGTAAGGCACTTCGATACGAAAACAGCCACATCTCTCTTCATACCCCGCCACCAAAACTGGCGACCCAAATCCCGGCACATCTTAGTGCCTCCCGGATGCACCGCAAGACGTGAATGGTGAAACTCTCGGAGTACTTTCTCTCGGCAAGACTCCGGCACAAACAAACGGTCTCGGTATCTCACACTCAGGTCGGGATACACCGTCAAACCCTTCTCAACTTTCCCACTGGAGATCTTCTCTCGGAAGGACTCTACCTCAAGGTCACCTCTCTGTGCCTCTAACACTCTAGTCACAAGTGTGGGCTGTGCAACAACAGAAAACAAGGCCGCAGCCTCAACGGATTCGCCCAGATGCAAATCAAACTCGCCAAGTACACCCAACATTCTCCATTCCCGGATGGCTATACAAGCTACATCACTAATGGATTTCCTACTAAGGGCATCGGCCACAACATTGGCCTTCCCCGGGTGATAATGCAACTCAAAATCATAGTCCTCAATGAACTCCATCCATCTCCTCTGCCTCAAATTCAAGTCTCTCTGTGTAAACAGATACTTCAAACTCTTGTGGTCCGAGAACACCTCGAACCTCTCACCATAAAGGTAGTGCCTCCAGATTTTCAAGGCAAAGATCACTGCTGCTAACTCTAGGTCGTGTGTAGGGTAATTCTTCTCGTGAATTTTCAATTGACGTGAGCTATAAGGTACCACTTTCTCCTCCTGCATCAACACACAACCCAAACCCTCTCGTGAGGCATCACAATAAACCACATAACCCAACCCTCTCTCTGGAATAATCAAAACCAGAGCGGTGGTTAGCCTGACCTTCAACTCTTGGAACGACTTTTCACAAGTCTCACTCCATACAAACTTGACCCCTTTCCGCGTCAACCTAGTCAACGGCGAAGCTAGCCTAGAGAAATCTTTCACAAACCGACGGTAATACCCAGCTAATCCCAGAAAACTGCGGATCTCAAACACACTCTTAGACTGTGCCCAGTCTTGCACTGCCTCAATCTTGGATGTATCAACAGACACCCCTTCCCTGGATACCACATGGCCTAAGAATTTCACCTCTCCTAGCCAGAACTCACACTTTCCAAACTTGGCATACAGCCTATGGGCTCTAAGTAACTCAAGCACCACTCTCAAGTGTGCCTCGTGCTCCTCCTCTGAAGGCGAATAAACAAGAATGTCGTCCACGAAAACGACTACAAATTGATCCAAGAATTCCCAGAAGATCCGGTTCATCAAGTCCATAAAGACTGCCGGTGCATTGGTGAGCCCAAATGGCATCACCAGAAACTCATAATGGCCATACCGCATACGGAATGCCGTCTTAGGAATATCCTCCTCCCTGACCCTCAACTGGTGGTAAACCGATCTCAAGTCTATCTTAGAGAAACAACGGGAACCCTTCAACTGGGCAAACAAATCATCTATACGGGGCATTGGGTACTTATTCTTGACCGTAGCCCGATTCAACGTCCGGTAGTCTATACATAATCTCAAGGCACCATCTTTCTTTTTAGCAAAGAGGGCCGGTGCTCCCCACGTTGAAACACTAGGGCGAACAAAACCCTTATCTAACAACTCCTGAAGTTGAGTCTTCAACTCACTCAACTCGGCCGGGGCAAAACGATAAGGTGCCATAGAAATCGGCGCCGTGCCGGGCACTAAATCAATAGAGAACTCTATCTCTTGGTGAGGTGGCAAACTAACAAGGTCCTCGGGAAAGACATCCGAATACTCACAAACCACCCTCGGCAATACAATCTGGGTCTCATTACACTCACCACTCTCAAAGCTAGCAAGTAGACCACTAAGCTCATTTCGCCCTCGCAAATCATACATCGGTGGCAACACACTACCAACCCGATCCCCCAAGAAATGGAAACACTCCCCGCTTAAGGTACAAACCGTGACCCTCTGGCGGTAGCGATCGATAACAGCCCGGTATGACGATAGCCAGTCCATACCCAAGATAACATCAAAGCCCTTCATGGGTATGACAACAAACGAAAAAGGAAGCCTATGGTCGGCGACCTCTATATCACAACCTCTAACACCTTGTTTCAAGATCAGTTCACCCCCAAGAGGTGACACTACACAAATAGGAGATGCTAACTGTGCTAACTCCAACTCCAAAACAGATGCAAATGCAGCAGATACAAAAAAATGAGATGCACCCATGTCAATCAACACACTAGCAACCGAGTTGCAAAACAGAAAAGTACCTCTCACCACTGATGGAGCTGGTACAAGATCCTGCGCGGTAACAGCATACACGCGCCCCGTAGGCCCCTGATCTACCTGTTCACCCCTCGGAGCATACGACTGCTGCACTGACTGGGATGACGAAGCTCCCGGATTGGCCCTCAAGGCCTGCACAGACTGAGCTGGCTGAAAACCCTGTGTCTGTCTAGAACCAGACGCTCCCGATGTGGCACTCAACTGAGGGCAACACCTTTTCAGGTGCCCAGGCTGACCACACTGATAACAAGACAAAGGCTGGCCCCTGCCCTGACTCTGGCCCTGAGGTCTAGCTGAAGAAGAAGCAGCTCGCTGACCCCCTCCCTTCTGCGGGCAAACCGAAGACTTGTGACCCAGCTGGCCACACGTAAAACAAGTCAGGCCTCCCTGACTACCTCTCCCCGAGCCTGCACTCGGCACCGGAAAGGTCGATCTAGCAACTCCACCCTGAGACTGCTAAGGATTAGGACCCCTCTGTCTCCTACCATCGCCCTGACCATCTTGGCTCCTCTTGGAGCCTCTCTGCCCCTCATCCTCCTCCTGCATCATGAGCTCCATATGAGCTGCAACATCCACTAAATGTCTATACTCTCGGATATAAGACCCACCAACCCGCAACTTGAGGCCCCGCCTCAACTTCCGCTCAAACTCATAGCAACGGCGTTCTTCGGACGCCACCAACTCAGGTGCAAACCTGGACAAACTAGTGAAAGTGGCCTCGAACTCTGCCACAGACATACCCTGCTGATTAAGCCGACTAAACTGATCCCTCAGCTTCTCCCTAGCCACTGCAGATAAGAACCTCTCTTGGAAAGCATTTACAAACGCCTCCCATGTACCACCAACACGAGCCTTCTCGTACTTCCACCATTGACCCGCATCTCCCTTCAGCTGGAAGGATGCCAAGGTCACTTTCAGTGCCCCGTCCTCGATGCCAAGCATCTCGAACGTCTTACTCATTTGTTCCAACCACTCGTCAGCCTTCAGTGGCTCCTTTGGATCCCCAACAAACTCATCCGGATTAGACCGGAAGAACTCCCTCTTCAAGAAAGAAGGCCCTGCCTCAGCTACCTGATTCCCAGCCCTGAGAATACCCAAAGCCCCTGCTATCTCTCGTGCCAAGGCACTCATAGCCTGCTGACCTGCTGGCTCGGCCACGTTGGCCTGACCAACTCTCTCCTGCACTGCCGGAATATCATCCGGTAAGGATACTTCCTGCCTCGCCGGCCTACCACGCCTAGCACCTCTTCCTCGTCCTGACATCCTAATAAAGGTAATACAGAATGTTAGCACATTCACAAATGTGCCAAAACTAAACACTCACGTCCTAGTGCACGGACAACAGTAATTCACTCCACGTAAGCACATAAACACATAAGCACTTACGAATTTCATTTCCGGATAATAATAGTCCCGAGGCGTTACTAGAGTTCCAGTTAGAAACAACATTGATCAAGTGCATTTCCAACAAGACTCCCAGAAACCCAAGGATCTAATCAACATCCTAGAAACTACATTCCATACCCACATAGTCACATAAGCATGTTATCAATTAAGCACATAGCATATGACACTACATCTAAGTCTCTATCAAGCGAGACAAACCCATTGTGATCCTAATCACTTCCCACGTACCCAAAGTATTCGAACCCGGTACGCTCTGATACCAAGTTGTAATGCCCTCAAAATAATAACATAAAACCCATCAATATAGACATGCATTGACTTACAAAAGTTTCACATTCTTCCATTCATCTGAGTTTCATTACAAAAGTATTACATGTTAACAATAAAAGCAAATGCCCTAGAGGCTTACAGCTTTCCAAGTTAACACTTGGTTACAACAAAAGAGTGCTAACTCATTTACACATTAAGCCCTTGGCTTGAATATACATGTAATACATCAAAAATAAGACAACATAAGTGTGTCCGCCTCTAGCCTCCCAAGCTACGTCCTTGGAGGTGGCATGCTACCTGTACCTGAAAATGATATTCCCATATAGGGTGAGCCACAGCCCAGTAGAAATATACTAAACCAAATATGAACAATGACTAAAAGATTAGCAATTGATAGATGGCCAACACAGATACTTTCCCTTATCACACTTTACGGTTTCATGACATACAATTCCATGTTACAGTCCATTTTCCAATTCCTTTCAATTCTCAATTTACAACCATGGCTCAGAACCTGGTCAAACAACTCATATGAGACAGTAACTCATATCAAACACTTTCCATTTCATAACAGATAAGCATACTAGCTATATCACACACCAACAGATAAGTATATAAGCTATATCATCACTTCCACAGATATGCATATGAGCACTATCACACTTCCAATGACAAGCATATGAGCTCTGTCAATACATCACTAGATAAGCATAAGAGCTCTATCTACGGAGTCCATCATCTATCTCCTCCCAACAACATCCGGTTTAGAGGTCCATCCCCTATCTTCCCCTAAACCGTGGAGTACATCCCCTATCTCCTCCAACACAACACAATGCATATAAACAATAATTATACACATCATCACACAACACATAAATTTAACGTGTTCTTTCAATCATCATACTCAATGACTCATTCCAGTGATTAGTTTCCGTTTGCCTAATCATCATGCATTGTCTACAACAATCACGACTATCCTCCACCGATAACCCAAAGCAGTTATTTCTATACAGAAAATAAATGCAACAATGGATATATAATCAACATTTCAACTAGGTGAGCGATAAATAATCCAACTACACCCTTTAACCCTTTCCCTTTCCAATTTCCACATTCTCAATTCAATTTCTCATTTCCAACAATTAATTATACAAATTAATCAATCAATGTAATTAGGGCATTTTCCATAATTAACATTACAACCCTTAGGTTCCATTCTCATTAATGTTTTAACATTAATTTCACTTTTTCCATGCCAAACATGCATCTAGGCTTTATTTAGCTAAAACCCCAACCTTTGTAAATTTACACAAAAGCCCCAAATTTTCACCAAATTACCAAACCAACCCCAACATCTCAAAATACTAAAATTTAAAGACAAAGCTCATAGAAAGGAGTAGGATATCCCTACCTCAAAGTTTGAGCTTGTCACGACCCAAACCCGGCCCTATGGGTTTAGCACCGTAACCGGCTAGTAATCCGAGATTACCGAAGGCCTGCTGAACAGTAATACAGTAAAACAGAGTACAGGACCTGGCGGAAGCCAATACAGTAAATAAATAGTGTCCATTGAGCTGTGACAGTCTGTATGCAAAAAGGCTTTTCATACATTTATACATAAACAGTACAGAACAGTATACACAATATTTACAATCATTCAGACTAGGGACTCGACCCTATATAACAGTACAGTAACACTCAGTCTATACAGAACAGCAAAACAGTGCAGAAGGGGGAATTGTGAAAGACCCCTAAGCCTTAACAGATAGGCTTGGAACCTCGCAGTGAGGCACAAAGGCTGGCTTGACAAAACTGGAGTTACCCTGACGCTCCTAGCTCCGATCTGGTGCCTGTA
The DNA here is from genome assembly GCF_055761805.1 of Camellia sinensis. Classification (NCBI taxonomy): domain Eukaryota; kingdom Viridiplantae; phylum Streptophyta; class Magnoliopsida; order Ericales; family Theaceae; genus Camellia; species Camellia sinensis. The sequence continues at coordinate 62,462,290 of NC_138970.1, forward strand.
CACCTACATATATATATGAGCAGTGAGCTAAAGCCCAGTGAATAACATAAAGCGTAAAGGGGTTTAGAATGAATGTCCTTACAGTAATGAAAACAGTTCAATTTAATCAGTATTTCAGTTGTTCAGTACAGTAAACAGTCATATGTGGTACATCCATTAGCATAACAGTAACAGTAGGTCTTAAAAGACCGAACAGTAATGATGGCCATCAGTCAGTAAACAGTAGTGGTTCCACAAGGGAACCGACAGAGATCTCTGTAACAGTAACAGTAACAGTAAACAGTAGGTACTAAGGATGCCACAGTACAGTTCAGAAATAAAGGACATACATTCATTCAGTAATACCAGTTCAGTAAACAGTTCAGTTCAATATTCAAAAGATATCAGTTGAACATATCTTTACACAATTGTTACTCACAGAGTTCTGGGCTACAGTATGCTAGAGCGTGTCTCCCCAGTTGCCAACCCTACACAGTTCACAGATTGAACACACACTAAGCTACACAGTTGGGAAATATCATAACTTAATCCCTAATTTGCCTTGGTGTGTTCTACAACGATATCCTCATCTAAATGTCTTAAACTAGGCCTAAGAATACCTAGGATGGGATGAGGATGCAAAAACATCTAAATGTCTTAAACTAGGCCTAAGAATGCCTAGGATGGGATGAGGATGCAAAAATACACTTAGAAAACATTTCGCAAACTTTGCTGAAAATAGGAGCCTCGCTCGAGCGAGACTTTCTCCGCTCGAGCGTAAGTCCAAAATCAAAGGCTTCGCTCGAGCGAGTAATCCTTCGCTCGAGCGGTCTGCAAAACAGTAAAAATACTGGATGTTGAGATTTTACGCGCGATGGTCGCTCGATGGTCGCTCGAGCGGAGCCCTGGACAAAGGTGCTCGCTCGAGCGGGGAACCCTTCGCTCGAGCGAGGAAGCCAAATCTGGAATTTCCAGATTTGCCTCCCAAGGTCAAACCAAGCATTCAACCACCCCAAACTCGACCTCTTGGGCCCAAATTCTGGAAAACATAACTAAATTCAATATATAATAAGTTTCAAAGCTCAGTTTATGAATTCAAGCCCCAAAGGTGAGTTAATTAAAACCACATTCAAACCCATTTTCAAAAATATGAAAAACATGCAAACATGCATGGATTCAAACCAAATTCAATCTTCAAAGCTTGTTCAAATGGGCTCATTTCTTCAAGAACATGATGAATTCATGGAGTATGACCAAAAGATGGACATGCATGTAACCTTTTGCCATGAAAACAACTCAAACATCTACATTACAAACATGCATGCATGAAATGAGTTCCAAATCAACAACAATGAACCAATTCTAGACTTGAATCACTAGAGGCTCAAGAATCTTACATGAATGAGCTTAAACACAACAAAGAGGGGTTGAATTCCTTACCTAGAGCTTTAGTTACAAGGTGAGGAAGCTAAATTTGCAACCTATGTTCCAATTCCTTCAATTTCCAAGCAATTCACAAGGTAGAACTCAATTCCTCTCCCTTTCCCTCTCTTGGTCGGTTAAGCTCAAGAAATGAGTTGATGAAATGCTCTGATTGAAGTGTATACAAGGCTCAAGTGTGTGCATTTGAGTGGACCACTAAGGGTGGCAATTCAGTAATTAAGTCCAACTCTTTAATTAGCTTATTTAATCTAATTTAATCATACCTAATCATACCTAATCCATTTTCAGATAATTATACTATAAAATCACATTAATTCTAAGGATCATCGAACACTAATCGGTTTCGGATTCGGCCGCCGATAAGGCCTTCAATTAGCAGTCTAAACATATAAGCATGAACAGATAATCATACTGTCAACAGATAAAATGCAATTAACTAACATGTACTCAGTCAATTCGGTTTCCAATTTCAGTCAGTCAGTTCAGTACTTTAATCAGTTCAATTATCAGTCAGTTATCAGTCATTATCAGTTCCGTTTAGCAGTAATCGGTGATTATCGGTAATCAAGCAGTCATTAATCAGTAAACAGTATGGGGGTTGTTACAGAGCTCCAAAGGAGATGAAGACCAAAACCAAAATGCTTCAAATTCTGAAATTTTCAGATTAAAATGTAGCCCTCGATGATCAACACAACTTTCGTAAAGACCAAAAGCGAGCAAACAACTCCTACTAGATCAAATCTAAGAGAGAAGGACCGGTTTTAGAGTGAGAAGCTCTGAAAATGGCTTTTTGGAAAAGTAAGAGAGAGAAAAGATCTTGAGCGTCAAACTCCCCGCTCGAGCGGCACTCACAGACTCCCGCTCGAGCGGCCAATCCCCCGCTCGAGCTCCGGATACACACTCCCAGAACTTTTGCAGACAAGTCTCCCGCTCGAGGGTCCAACTCCCCGCTCGAGCGACACTCACACAACCCCACTCGAGCGGCCAACACTGCACAGGAAATACTAGATGGGTGCAATTCCCGCTCGAGCGCCAAAACCCCCGCTCGAGCGGACAGGTCAAAATCTGGACAACTAGTTTTGGTTTCTAAACTCAACCAACCTGTAACAAACCTGCCCAACACATCCTATAACTCAAATACAAAGTAAGAAAGGATGTACACCAGGTAATAATCAACTACTATCATCCACGGACACATGTCCGGATCTCTGTACAACAAGGGTAAACCCGGGATCGCTATAGCTTTGGTTGAGTTACCTTTTCGGACGTACTGTTGTAGCCGAGATCCTTCAATGCATAACAACTCTCAGTATTATGGCCATGATCTTTGTGATACTCGCACCGCCTATCCCGTCTTCTCGTGTCGGGAGGTCCCACCATTTTTAACGGCCATTTGAAGAACGGAAGGTGTTGGACTTTGGACATAACCGTGCTGATTGGCTCTGCCAACTCCGTATATTTCTTGTCTGCGTGCCTCATGCGCCTGCTATCGACTTACAATTGTTCATTTGCTCGATGGGAGCATTGGTCGCTTGATCGGCGAGAATCCCGTCTCTTGTCTCGTTTAGCCCGATACCGTAGTTCAGGGCTCTGAGGTGGTACAAAATCTAACAGCTGAGCAATTTCAGAAGGGCCATCTTGTTGGCCATGTTTCCGGCTTTAACCCGCAAGGCGTCATCTTCCACGCTGCAGTATTCCTCAACTTTCTTCATCAACAACCAGACTGTTTTGGGGGGTCTTCTAGTCAAGGAACTACGGAGAGCACTATCAGGATGCAAACCCATTTTAAAGGCGATAATGGCCATGGAGTCATTGCAAGCATCATCGACAAGATTAAAACATTCCCAATAGCGTGCCGAATACGCTAGTAAGGTTTCTCCCGGTTGGATCTGCATTGCCCAGAGAGAGTCGGCTTGCTTCGGCTGGACCTCGTTGGTGATAAATCTTGCCTTAAAGGATTTCTGTAGTTAATGGAAACTCTTAATCGACGTTGGCTCCAACTTATAATACTATCTGACGGCCAATGACCCCAAACTGCTCAGAAATATTCTGCACATGAGACTCGTCGTCTGCATGCAGCGTCATGACTTGCTTATAATGGCGGATATGATCCGTGGGGTCCGATTTCCCGTCGTATAGGGTGAATGACGGGGCTTTGAACTTCTTGGGTAGTGCTGTCTTTGCGATCCGTCGCACGAACAAATCGTGCTGGTCTTCTTCGTCCGAACCATTTCGTCTTCGCTTATGCCTTACACGTGGACTTTTTTCAGAAGAACTGGTAGTTTCGAGTCGTCCCTTCTTTTTGGGCTCTGGGGATAATGAGTCAGAGTTGCTGTCACTATATTGCTTCTGAACTCGAGGTCTTCGACCACCCGTTCTCAAAGTTTGTCCCGGATCTTGGCGTGTAGCTTGATTGGATTTTGCTACTTCCAAGGCCAAGTCTTGACGGAGGTGCTCGTTCTCAGCCATCATGTTTTCCAGCCTCTGTTCGTTTTGCTTCGCCTATTCCATGATTACTTGCATTATCTCATGTGCTGAAGTCGAGGGCGAGTTCTGGGCAAGTGAGTCGAAGTTCAAAGCACGTCTTGCGGTGATAGTCTCTGGTCCAAGCATGTTTGTTGGAGTGAGGTCGTCTCTCTGTGTGGTCTTGTCAGTGACTATCGGAGGGTCTTCCGTTACGCCTGCCATGGATGTATTTGAGTATTCCCATAGACGGCGCCAATTGTGGGGAAGTGGTTTGGAAATACTCTTTTGATCTATTGGGACGCTCGAGATCCTCAGCTGATGACCTGGACGACCTGAAAAGAAACAAACACTCCGGTCGAGGGTGCCGGAATTAGCACTCCGATGGTTAAGTTAATGTATACTTTCTCAGTTACTTGTATTTTAAGTTAAGCACTATAATTCTCACATGCCTCTCTCTCGATGATATTCTTCTATTTATATCTTTTCTTTTTTGGGCTTCAGGGCTGGGCCCATCTTCAATTCGTCGTTTAACTATTTACTCGGCTCCTTTTGTTGCAAGTCGCCCTTCACTCGGTCCCTTACTCGACTGGTTACTTGGCCAAATAGGGTACCTTCTAGATTGTGTATAAGACGAGCTGAATGCGATATATGAATTTTAACTCTCCAAGTCTAACTATTCGACCTCTTTACGTCTCCCGATATTCGGCCCCCACAACTTTCATTAGCCTCCAATGACGTTACATTTAGGTTGTAATGTTAACCTACATCTGCAATGTTGTCATATTTTGTGCGTGTTACGTTTGGTTGTATTTGTTTTTAAATTTGTGTTGTAACGTTGTTGTATTAAGTGTTTATGTACGTGTCACGTTACGTTTCGCAAACTTAATAGGTTTTTAATTTTTTTAATTCAATGTGAAAATGTTGTTGGTTTGTGAAAAATGGTACATCCATACATTGGTACACTTTCATTAGCCTCCAATGATGTTACATTTAGGTTGTAATGTTAACTCACATTTATAATGTTGTCATATTTTGTGCGTATTACGTTTGATTGCATTTTTTCTTTGAAATTGTGTTGTGACGTTATTGTATTCAATGTTTATATATGTGTCATGTTACGTTTCGCAAACTTACTAGGTTTTTTATTTTTTAAATTGAATGTGAAAATGTTACTTGTTCGTGTATTTTGAAATTTAAATTCACATTCATATAGATATGATCTATGGTAATATCACTACAGGAAAATATAGCAAAAACGACGGGTTTTTAGCGACGCCGCGCCCCCCGTCGCAAAAAACCGTTTTTTGCGACGGTAACTTCTACTGTCGCAAATAATAGCCTTTAGCGACGGTACTGACCCGTCGGTAATGAAACTAAGCGGAGGCGTCGGAAATGGGGAAGTATTAGCGACGGTAAATAAAACCGGCGCAAAAAACCTTTTTTTTGAGACGGCATATATCATTTGCGACGGCAAATTTCCGTCGCAAAAAAGGATTAATGCAAACGGCACCGTTTTTCGTTCTATTTGCGACGGTGTACATCATACCGTCGCAAAAAGTCCAAAAAAAAAACCCTCCCTTTTTCCTTCTGCCTCCCGCTCGATCCTCCTCACCAAATCCCTAACTTCACCCCCAAATTTCCCAAACGGCCCACGAGGAAGACAGCGGTGGTGCGGCGGCGACGGCTCCGGCGACAAGAGTGGTGCTCCGGCGACGACCCTCTCTCCCTCTGCGTATGCTCTCTCTCTCTCTCTCTCTCTCTCTCTCTCGGTCTGTGTATATATATATATGAATCTGTCTATATATATATATATGCAATGTATATAAATCTATATAAATCTATATATATATATCTGAAATGTATATAAATCTATATATATATATAAATCTGAAATGTATATAAATCTATATATATATATATATATATATAAATCTGAAATGTATATAAATCTATATATATATATATATATATAAATCTGAAATCTGTCTATATATATATATAAATCTGTTTATCTGAAATCTATATATATAAATCTGTTATATATATATATATATATAAATCTGTCTATATATATATATAAATCTGTTTTTTATTTTTATTTTTTTTCAAGTTTTTATATATATATATCTGTTATTTTTATATATATATAAATCTGTTATATATATATAAATCTGTTATAAATCTGTTATTTTTATATATATATAAATCTGTTATATATATATATATATATAAATCTGTCTATATATATATATAAATCTGTCTATATATATATATATATATAAATCTGTCTAAATATATAAATCTGACAATCGTTCAAGTTTTTTATTTTTTTATTTTTTCCAAATCATATGCTCTAATTAGAAATAGTTTGTCAAAATCAGTAAAAATTATATGCATATATATATATAGTTTGTCTAATTAGAAATAGTTTGTCAAAATCATATGCTCTAATTAGAAATAGTTTGTCAAAATCATATGCTCTAATCATATGCTCTAATCCTTTAAGTTTAAATTATCATTTTTTTTTTCTATTTCATCCATAAATTATCAATTTTACCATTCAATCCTTCAAGTTTTTTATTTTTTTATTTTTTCCAAATCATATGCTCTAATTAGAAATAGTTTGTCAAAATCAGTAAAAATTATATGCATATATATATAGTTTGTCTAATTAGAAATAGTTTGTCAAAATCATATGCTCTAATTAGAAATAGTTTGTCAAAATCATATGCTCTAATCATATGCTCTAATCCTTTAAGTTTAAATTATCATTTTTTTTTTCTATTTCATCCATAAATTATCAATTTTACCATTAAATCCTTCAAGTTTTTTATTTTTTTATTTTTTCCAAATCATATGCTCTAATTAGAAATAGTTTGTCAAAATCAGTAAAAATTATATGCATATATATATAGTTTGTCTAATTAGAAATAGTTTGTCAAAATCATATGCTCTAATTAGAAATAGTTTGTCAAAATCATATGCTCTAATCATATGCTCTAATCCTTTAAGTTTAAATTATCAATTTTTTTTTTCTATTTCATCCATAAATTATCAATTTTACCATTCAATCCTTCAAGTTTTTTATTTTTTTATTTTTTCCAAATCATATGCTCTTAAATAGGAATTTTAGACATTTTGTTAATTTGCCAAATAGGATGTCGAGTGAATATTTATGTGTAGGTATTATATTTAGAGTTACTTTGGTGAGATATTCTTGTGGATGTGTACAGATGATGGATAAGAGTTGGATTGATTTGCCAAATAGGATGTCGAGTGAATACATTAATGGGATTGATGAATTCCTTGTGTTTGCCTACACCAATAGGGTTGAAGGTTCGATGATCAGTTGTCCGTGTAGGAAGTGTGAGAATCGATACTATTTTGTACGAGATGGTGTACGGGAGCATCTGATTTTGAATGGTTTTTTTAAAAAATACAAACATTGGATTAATCATGGGGAATCTTACATATCTCTGCATAGTAATCGAGAGAATGAAACATTAGCTAATTTAGACATTGGAGATGATATGATTGGAATGATACAAGGGGCTATGGGAAATCCACATGTCGGTACAAGTGTTGAGGGTGATGAACCACAGGGGCCTGATCCCCGTGCATCTGAACCCCAGCTCGGTCCAAATGCAGAGACTGCAAAGTATTTCAAACTTCTTCAAGATGCACAAAGTGAATTGTATCCGGGTTGTCAGAAGTTCACATCTTTGTCATTCATTGTTCGACTTCTACATTTGAAGGTGCTTAATCAGTGGACGGACAAGTCTGTTGACATGTTGCTTGAGTTATTGAATGAGGCGTTTCCGTTGGGTGTGAAACTCCCGGACTCATATTATAAAGCTCAAAAGGTCACAACAGATTTGGGCTTCACGTATGAGACGTGGGATGCATGTCCCAACAGTTGCATGTTGTTTCGAAACGAGGACGCCAATCTTGATAAATGTGTCATATGCAACAGTTCTAGATGGAAATCAAATGGTGATGGTGGTTCAAATGGTCCTAACACAGGTGGCAAACAAGTAGCTGCAAAACAGATGAGGTATTTTCCTTTAAAGTCAAGGTTGCAGAGGTTGTTTATGTCATCCAAGACGGCCAAGTTAATGAGATGGCATGCAGAGGAACGAACTGATGATGGTGTCTTCAGGCATCCTGCTGACTCCCTTGCATGGAAAGATTTTGACCGTCGGAATATTGACTTTAGTAATGATTGCCGAAGTGTAAGGCTTGGCTTAGCATCTGATGGTTTTAACCCATTCAGGACGATGAACATAGTTCATAGCACTTGGCCTGTTGTGCTCATTCCATACAACTTGCCGCCATGGATGTGCATGAAGCAACCATTTCTAATTTTATCTGTGCTTATTGACGGCCCGAAAGGACCTGGTGACAAGATTGATGTTTATATGCAACCGTTGATTGAGGAGTTGAAAGAACTATGGAATGAGGGTGTGTCAACATTTGATGCATCAACAAATCAAATGTTTCAAATGCATGCAGCTTTACTGTGGACAATTAGTGATTTTCCTGCATACGCAAACTTGTCAGGATGGAGCACTAAAGGAGAATATGCATGTCCTTGTTGCAATAAGGAAACTACATCGTGTTGGTTGAAGCATAGTAGGAAACAATCATACTTGGGTCATCGCAGATTTTTACCTACTGGCCATAAATTCCGGAAGGATAAAGTATCATTTGATGGTAGTCGGGAAGTCAGACTCAAACCAAAATTGTTGTCTGGAACTGAGATGTTGCTACAATTAGAATCTGAGGGTATTTTAACCCAATACAATAGGGATGACCTTAAGGAGAGGCATAGGAGACAGGTAGAGAAGGAGAAAGCTGGACATCGCACCCATAGTTGGAAGAAAAAGAGTATCTTTTATGAATTGCCATATTGGGAGCACAATCTAATAAGACACAACCTCGATGTGATGCATATAGAGAAGAATGTTTGTGACAATGTGTTGTGGACAATATTAGGGGTTGCAGGAAAATCGAAGGATGGTGTTAATGCTCGGCGTGATTTACAAGATATGAATATTAGAAAACCCCTACATTTGCAGTTAAGAGGGTCGAATAAAGCCTATTTACCACCAGCACAATTCACGATGACCAAGGATGAGAAAGATTTGTTCTTGAAAGTGTTGAAGGAAGTAAGAGTTCCCGACGGGTATTCATCCAATATATCACGTCGTGTGCGCTTACATGATAGAAGCATTGGGGGTCTTAAGAGCCACGATAGTCATATTCTGATGCAACAACTTATTCCATTGGCTATTCGCAGATCGTTACCGAAGAATGTAATTGAACCCTTGATTGAATTGAGCAATTTCTTTAGACAATTGTGTTCGAAAGTGAATCGTGCGACGGATTTGCAATACATTAAAGATCGTATCGCTGTAACACTTTGTCATCTAGAGAAAATATTTCCTCCGAGTTTTTTTGATATAATGGAGCACTTGCCTATACATCTAGCTGATGAAGCGTTATTGGGTGGAGCGATTCAGTTTCGATGGATGTATCCAATTGAGAGGTATCTTCTTACTTTGAAGCAATACGTGCGTAATAGAGCTCGTCCTGAAGGATCAATTGCTAAAGGATATCTTATGGAAGAATGCATGAATTTTTGTGCACAATATCTCAGTGATGTGGAAACCAAATCTAGTCGACCCGTGAGGAACTATAGTGGTGCTGATAATTTGGGTCATGCTACTGGTGAAAACACAAGCTTTTATCTTGATAATACTTCTTGGGTACAAGCTCATCGGTACATCTTATGCAATACAAGCGCGGTTCAACCATTCATAAAGTAGGTTAAGTCACTCACTCAATATTTTATTATGTTTATTGAATTTTCAACTAAAATTTTTGTATGGCTAAAATTTCAATCTACACAGCAAACACCTTGAAGTACTTAAGCTCAAAATGCATGAAAAACTGCAACAGCATATGGAAGGATCACAAGAACAAGCTTAAGGCTAAGTATTTCAAGCCTAGAAGCTCTGATCCTAATCTGAAGGATGATGTTCCTATGAACGTTGTGCCAAGCCAGTGGGAACAACTTGTAGAGTATTGGCGTACTTCCGATGCTGAGGTATACAATTACGTTATATTTATGATATGTAAACATACAAATCATATTTACATACTTACATTTGTTGAACTTGTTATAGAAAATTGCAAGTAGGAACGCTAAAAATCGGCGAGCTCACGGCATAGCTCATACCACAGGGCGTACTACTTTCTCTCAGATACGGCATGAGGTTTACATTTTATTGTTTTATTTTTCTATATAAATAAACATTGTATATTTGCAAATTATTTGGATTCTAATTTTCATATTTCTAAAAAAAAATTATGTATGAAATTCGAATATGATTAACACATTATGCACTGACTAACATAGGTTCTTGATGCATCGAGTGGCCACCGGGCATTTAGGGAATCTGCAGAAGACGAGAATCCATATACACCACCACCAGAAGATCAGGTATACAATTTATCTTTGCATTCTAAGCTAAAATACATCTTTGTGTTTCAGAAACTTGAATTCGAGGCGTTAACGCCCCAAAATCAGCAAACGGCGTCGGTTTAGGACAAAACTTGGCACACACGACCGCCTAGGCACGAGAGACTTGTGGGAGAAGACGGGGCTCGAATCGGGTTCCCGGCTTGGGAGTTAGAGCCGGATTTCACATTAGGCAAACAACTTCCTTAAGAAACTTGAATTCGAGGCGTTAACGCCCCAAAATCACCAAACGGCGTCGGTTTAGCACGAAACTTGGCACACACGACCGCCTAGGCACGAGAGACTTGTGGGAGAAGACGGGGCTCGAATCGGGTTCCCGGCTTGGGAGTTAGAGCCGGATTTCACTTTAGGCAAACAACTTCCTTAAGAAACTTGAATTCGAGGCGTTAACGCCCCAAAATCAGCAAACGGCGTCGGTTTAGGACGAAACTTGGCACACACGACCGCCTAGGCACGAGAGACTTGTGGGAGAAGACGGGGCTCGAATCGGGTTCCCGGTTTGGGAGTTAGAGCCGGATTTCACTTTAGGTAAACAACTTCCTTAAGAAACTTGAATTCGAGGCGTTAACGCCCCAAAATCACCAAACGGCGTCGGTTTAGCTCGAAACTTGGCACACACGACCGCCTAGGCACGAGAGACTTGTGGGAGAAGACGGGGCTCGAATCGGGTTCCCGGCTTGGGAGTTAGAGCCGGATTTCACATTAGGCAAACAACTTCCTTAAGAAACTTGAATTCGAGGCGTTAACGCCCCAAAATCACCAAACGGCGTCGGTTTAGCACGAAACTTGGCACACACGACCGCCTAGGCACGAGAGACTTGTGGGAGAAGACGGGGCTCGAATCGGGTTCCCGGCTTGGGAGTTAGAGCCGGATTTCACATTAGGCAAACAACTTCCTTAAGAAACTTGAATTCGAGGCGTTAACGCCCCAAAATCACCAAACGGCGTCGGTTTAGCACGAAACTTGGCACACACGACCGCCTAGGCACGAGAGACTTGTGGGAGAAGACGGGGCTCGAATCGGGTTCCCGGCTTGGGAGTTAGAGCCGGATTTCACATTAGGCAAACAACTTCCTTAAGAAACTTGAATTCGAGGCGTTAACGCCCCAAAATCACCAAACGGCGTCGGTTTAGCACGAAACTTGGCACACACGACCGCCTAGGCACGAGAGACTTGTGGGAGAAGACGGGGCTCGAATCGGGTTCCCGGTTTGGGAGTTAGAGCCGGATTTCACTTTAGGTAAACAACTTCCTTAAGAAACTTGAATTCGAGGCGTTAACGCCCCAAAATCACCAAACGGCGTCGGTTTAGCACGAAACTTGGCACACACGACCGCCTAGGCACGAGAGACTTGTGGGAGAAGACGGGGCTCGAATCGGGTTCCCGGCTTGGGAGTTAGAGCCGGATTTCACATTAGGCAAACAACTTCCTTAAGAAACTTGAATTCGAGGCGTTAACGCCCCAAAATCACCAAACGGCGTCGGTTTAGCACGAAACTTGGCACACACGACCGCCTAGGCACGAGAGACTTGTGGGAGAAGACGGGGCTCGAATCGGGTTCCCGGCTTGGGAGTTAGAGCCGGATTTCACTTTAGGCAAACAACTTCCTTAAGAAACTTGAATTCGAGGCGTTAACGCCCCAAAATCACCAAACGGCGTCGGTTTAGCACGAAACTTGGCACACACGACCGCCTAGGCACGAGAGACTTGTGGGAGAAGACGGGGCTCGAATCGGCTTCCCGGCTTGGGAGTTAGAGCCGGATTTCACTTTAGGCAAACAACTTCCTTAAGAAACTTGAATTCGAGGCGTTAACGCCCCAAAATCACCAAACGGCGTCGGTTTAGCACGAAACTTGGCACACACGACCGCCTAGGCACGAGAGACTTGTGGGAGAAGACGGGGCTCGAATCGGGTTCCCGGCTTGGGAGTTAGAGCCGGATTTCACTTTAGGCAAACAACTTCCTTAAGAAACTTGAATTCGAGGCGTTAACGCCCCAAAATCACCAAACGGCGTCGGTTTAGCACGAAACTTGGCACACACGACCGCCTAGGCACGAGAGACTTGTGGGAGAAGACGGGGCTCGAATCGGGTTCCCGGCTTGGGAGTTAGAGTCGGATTTCACTTTAGGCAAACAACTTCCTTAAGAAACTTGAATTCGAGGCGTTAACGCCCCAAAATCACCAAACGGCGTCGGTTTAGCACGAAACTTGGCACACACGACCGCCTAGGCACGAGAGACTTGTGGGAGAAGACGGGGCTCGAATCGGCTTCCCGGTTTGGGAGTTAGAGCCGGATTTCACTTTAGGTAAACAACTTCCTTAAGAAACTTGAATTCGAGGCGTTAACGCCCCAAAATCACCAAATGGCGTCGGTTTAGCACGAAACTTGGCACACACGACCGCCTAGGCACGAGAGACTTGTGGGAGAAGACGGGGCTCGAATCGGGTTCCCGGTTTGGGAGTTAGAGCCGGATTTCGGTTTGTCAAAATTATTTACTAAACTATCTTTCTAATTATATTGTAATCAATTTTTTTTTATATTTTTCTATAATTAAAATATTAACACATTATATGGTTTTTAATTATTTTTATCTTGTTTTTTTCAGATATTTCCTGAGTAGCAGTTGGCTTTTTTCTGGAATGCGGGCGTATCAAGATTATGACTAATTTTTGTTTTTGTAACCCACGAACGAATGAAGACGAAAACTTTTGATTTTGATTTTGATTTTGATTTATGTTATTTAAATTTGGGAGCAACATTATGTATGTATTATGCGACGTTATTGTTCTGAATTTTTATTTCTGTATTGCTATGAATTGAACAATATTATTAATTTTCATTATTTGTCAATTTTTGTTTATGTACGTATTTATATTATTCTGTAATTTTTCAATTTTTTATCTAATACAGGTTATTTTAATTTTTTTATTAATTTATCAACAGGGTTTTTTATTTTTTTTTTTATTTTTTGAGACGGGAGAAGAACCCGTCGCAAAAACCAGTAATAGGCTTTTGCGACGGTACCAACACAGTCGCAAAAGCTGCCTTATTGAATGTACAGGACACCTTTAGCGACGGTAAACCATGTCGTCGCCAATACTTATATGATGCCAGAGCCTTTAACGACGGTAATTTTCCCGTCTCAAAAAATCACTTTTAGCGACGGTAATTACGTGCCGTCGCGAAAAGTGATTTTTCCACCATTATTTGCGACGGGAAAAATGGCGTCGCAAAAAACTTGGCATACCGTCGCAGAAACTAATGGCGACGGTACATACCGTCGCCAAAGGTCTTTTGCAACCCCGTCTGTCGCGACCCCCCCTTACCGTCGCAAAAAGCCAAATTACCGTCGCAAAAGACATTAGCGACGGGCTTCTGGGCATTTGCGACGGCCGTGTACCGTCGCAAAAAACAAGTTTTTTTGTAGTGTATTCAATTTCCTATATATGGTTTTGCCATTATTTATGATATTAACAATTAATATTGAGGGTAAATGTGTATTTTGAAATTCAAATTCACATTCATATAGATATGATTTATGGTAACATTCAATTTCCTATATATGGTTTTGCCATTATATATGATATTAACAATTAATATTGAGAGTAAATGTGTCAACAAACTTCCCACAAGACTTATGGGAACATAAGTTTTTTAGTAGGAGCATATGTAGCATAAGTCTACGTAATAGGACTTATAAATAATTTTTCCATAAAATATATATATATATATAAATGAATAATTATAAAAAAAATAAAAATAAAAAATTAGGTAAATTACAAATACACCTCTTAAAATTTATTTAAAGTACAGTTTATCCCCTTTAATTTAGAAAATTACACATACCCCTGCTTGTAAGAACTTTTTATTTAACAAAATTAACTAAAAAATGAAATTCGTAATTACTCTCTTATATAATTATAAAATTGCATAAATTATTAATTGAAACATATTTCTAATATCATTAAAAACTGTTAATTAACTTGATAATTTATTAATAAAGGGCAATTTGTTATGAAATTAGCAATCTCAAGGGATGAAATGTAATTTTTAAAACTACAGGGACGATTCGTATTTTAATCAAACTTTAGGGGGTGTATTTGTAATTTCTCCAAAAAAAATTCAGTGTTTGACTCTTATAATAAAATAAATTCTGAATTTTTAATGTTATCAATTTAAATTATAATCTTTTGATTTGTTTTTAATTTAATCACTTGTCTATTCCATTAAATAAAATCAATGAAAAAATTAATATTTTAGTCATTAAACTCAATAAAAAAATGACATTTTAAAAAAGGGGCAGACTTGTCTCTAGTTCACTTTGTGGATTGGATGGTGTTGTTAGGCTCGTGGGACCCACCATGGGTCTTGTTTAGATTATCTGAACCGTTCAATATATAGAACTCATCGAATATTTTATCCTTGTAAAAAATTACATTGATCAGATATCGATAGCTATTTGATTGGATAAGATTTTTGTCAACAATTTATTTTGAAAATTATATTTACTGTTGACAGAAATTTGATCCGATCAAGTAGTTATCGATATCCGATCAATGTGCTTTTTTACAAGGATAAAGTACTCGACAAGTTTTACAAATTGAACGGTTCGGATTATTGAAACGAGACCCGTGATGGGTTCTAAGGGGCCCAACAACACATTCCAATCCATCTCGGACTTAAGAGAAGCCTAACCTTTTTAAAAAATTTATGTACACTCACATTGAGTTTAATGACTAAAATATAATTTTTGTCAATTTTACTTAACGGAAATAGATAATTGGTTTAGATTGAAACAAATTAAAGATTATGATTTAAATTGACAAAATTAAATACGCAAAATTTGTTTTGTTACAAGTCACACTAAAATTTTATTATAATTACCCCCCAAAAAATCATTTCAGATAGTTTGTCTTGATGTTCTCAAGCTAAAATGATGTGTCAATATTATAAACCCCTTAGGGAGTGTATATTTTATTAATAATGGGATATATATATTCTCTTATTACAAATTTTTGCTTTCTCCATATATATTAATGACAATATAAATGATAGAGACCCTACAAAGAGTAATGCTAGAAATCTTAAATATTCTATCAAAAGTTTTACTAAATGTCTCACGTGGGTGTGAGACCCATACAATGTGGGTTTCATGTGGATCTCACATCCATATGAGATATTTGGTAAAATTTTTGATAGAATTTTTGAGGCCTCTAGCATATTTGCCCCACAAAACACAACCCCCACAATCCTCAAAATGATCTAAATCATTCATGTCACTATCAGACACAACTCTAAAAAAAAATTCAAACACATTAATAATCAATACATCCGTAAGGGTTGTGGAGATCATCCTTTGTGAAAGTGCCAAACATTTTCCATATACATATCTATCACGTAATATGTAATTACAAATCACCTATAAATAGAATTACGTGTTATAAGAAGTGGATTCGAAATTTCTAAAATCATGAGTTAGGGGAATGAGTAAACATCAAAAGTTTGGTGTATGACACAATAGTAATTTTAAATGATGTGAGAAAGGGGTTAGAGTCGTTGTTTTGATGTCATCGCCAAGGGAAGTGAAGTGAGGGAGAGAGTGACTAGTCGTTGTTGGTAAGGAAGGGTTAATGGAGTAAGGATAGTAGTTAGGAAGAATGGGGGACAATCGTTTATAATTTACTCCTTGTATATATATTGGATTTGTAATTCTAAATTTGTCACACATTTTTTTTTCTTAGACACCCATTTGGTCGGCCTCATGTCCAAGAAAATGCACCTTAAAATAGTATATTTAATTCCTTTTTGTTTTATATATATACATATATATAAACTAGTTAGTGTTTGCCTAAAAAAGATATTCAATAACTTTTCACTTTTCAAACAATTAGGTTTCATTTGGTTCACTGAAATAAGGGAGAATGGACTGGAATGGTTATTCTTTAGGCTCTCGTATGTAATGATTATTCTCTTAAAATGGTAAATAAATGATGATTCTATTTGTAGTGTATTTTGTTAGTCAACCAAATATGAAAATGAATGTTTTGATGAAATGATCATTGCATTTCGTTTTATTTTAGTGAACCAAATACTACCTTAATAAACAATAAAAGAAGTCAATTAATCAATTAGTCCTTCCTTAAAAAATAGTAGAAAATTGCATCTAAACAAATATGAGTAATGATATATCAACACAATTTTGTAATTTTTTTTTTTTGTTGTTGTTGTAATTTTTCCAATTATAATCAAAACATATACCAATGAATTTCAAAAAAAATCATTGATAAATTATTCAGGATGTATTTCCTATATAAACTTTGTGTGCAAATTATTTTTCAACAAATACTACCTTAATAAACAATAAAAGAAATCAATTCATCAATTAGTCCTTCCTTAAAAAATAGTAGAAAATTGCATCTAAACAAATATGAGTAATGTATATCAACACAATTTTGTAATTTTGTATTTTTTTTTTTTTTGTTGTAATTTTTCCAATTATAATCAAAACATATACCAATGAATTTCAAAAAAAATCATTGATAAATTATTCAGGATGTATTTCCTATATAAACTTTGTGTGCAAATTATTTTTCAACAAATAATTCATGCTATATCTAGATCTTGAATTTATTAGAAAAAGAAAAAGAAAAAAGGAATGAAATACACTTTTCTTTGGTTTTGTTTTTGTACATAGTGAAATTTCCCAAACAAAAATAAATGCATTCAATAGAAAACAGGACATAATAAAAGTTTGTTGGTGCAAATTCTTCGGAAAAACAGATATTGATGACATAATCTTCAAACAAACAGCATTTTATGATACACTTCAAATCATGTTACCCATGTTGCTTTCTTAAATATAGTATTTGTTTCCATTAGATGGTGTGTACCGGATTACCAATAAATTCATCTTCATGATACAACGAAATTGATCTTAAGGATCTTTTGTCTACATTTGTACAAACGAAAACATATCAAAATACCTTCATATAAACAAAATTCAAAAAATAGAGTCCGATATTGTACACGATCTTTTGTCTATATTTGCATAAACGAAAATAGATCAGAATATTTTCATATAAAACGAAAGTCTACATTTGCATAAACGAAAATAGATCAGAATACTTTCATATAAAACGAAAGTCAAAAAATCGAGCGTCCATAAAACATAAAGCTGTTGATTGAAAATTCAAAATCAAATCATTGCCACGCAACTGTTCAACACCGAGTGGGAGGAGTATGACGCACCATCCTTACGATGTGTGAGCATACATTCTAGCACATTTTTCACAATTTTCTTATTCAAATAAATATTTTATATCAGTGTTTATCAACTGAACATATTTCTCTCATATTTTCAATATGGGACAAGCCACAATGCTAAAGAGCTTTCCAAAGGAAATAAGGAAGATTTTGAAAATTAATAAAAAGTTAATCCATTTTATTTTTGAAAATTCTCCAAAACAGTTGTTTAGTGTTGTTCTTATGTTGTCAAATACGAAAAGTTATTACATGCTATGAGCATTATATGGTATTTTTCACTAATCACAAATATATATATATATATATATATATATATCTTTTTATTAGGCATTTGGTGTAACTTAAACGAGCTTTTTATAGTTTATTCTATTTTAGAAGTATGTCAAATTATTTGATGCAACTTATTAGGGAGAATTAACTTAAATAAGTTAAAAGCAAATTGATTATCTAAAACCGAAAGAGAAATGTTTTTGGCTCTTATTTTTTAATTATCAACTTATAATAAACTGCATCAAACATTTTTATTATCTTTCAAACACAACATAAAATTTATTAAATTCCAGACAAGCCAATCACACTAGGAAAAAGCACACCATGTGACATCTATCCTCTCCACATCCAAAAATTTCTTGTCAATTAGGCTTTTGTCAAGCGTCGTACATTAACAAAACATTGAATGATTTCGTAATTATACATTTCTAAACATATGTAAATGCATACAACAAGGGTATTTGTTAACAGAATTTTATCAATATATATATGTAAAATAAAAGTTTCCAAGAATATATAAAAGACAACCAAAGTGAGAAACAAAAAAAAGATGTCCCCAAAGGATAATAAAGCTTTTGCTTTGTTTAGAATGAAAGCAACTAGTGATCATGTCATTAGCTTTCGAGTTTTGATCACTCCCCCATTAAGTCCAATAGCAACTATAGGACAAATTTGTGAAGTAGGCCCTTGCACTCATTGTGAAAAAATTGCTTGCAAATAATAACATTTTAGTTAGTGGCTTCATAGTCACTAAAAATTGTTCCCACTCAAAAATCAAAGGGGATAGCAAAAGTTCAAATTATTATTTTGACATTTTTTGAAAACTCAGTAAATTTTTTTATTGGTTAATGAAATTGTGAGGTGACAAAATTTTATTGGATGTTAGATTTTCCTTTCCTTATAGTGGAGAAGTGGTTTTTACTTACACTACTAATTTATCTCTTTACACTTTTCATATGAAATATATATATATATATATATATATATTTTAATTTTACCCATGTATGAAATTGCTTTTAAGGATGAAAAACTAAAATTAAATATATTTTATTATCTTCTTATAGCCATTGCTCTTCAATCCCTACTGCTCTTCTTTCTTTTTTAGTTTTTCTTTTCTGCTACATATCTCTTTTCAAAAAGTGAGAATTATAGTGTTTTGATCATAGAAGAAAATAATAGATGAAAAAACGATGGTAAAGAACTATCAAAAAGTGAAATTGTGAGGTTTTTTATTTGTTTGGTTAGATTTTCATTTCGTTTTTTGCGATAATTCTTCAACTTTTATTCGACGTGTCAAAATTTAATAAAATAAAATAGTCTGGAATCACATTGCCGAACAAAAAATATATATTTGGTAATTCACTGCAGCATAAAAAAATACATTTTCAGTAATTCAAGACCGAACGTTCTTAATTTGTTCGGTTATCGTGCATTTCCAGTTTTATTTATTTATTTATTTATTTTACTTGGAAGGATTATGCTTCAACTCATTGCAGCAATGCAAGTATAATCATTCAACTGCTGAACATCTTGAAAGGCACTCATTTGTTGGTAAATTATTTGAGGAGAAAACATCCTTATTAGTTGACAAATCAAAGAGTATTGTATGACCAAAAGAGATATTGATTATATTAAAACGAAGAGATACCTTTAATGAGATAACAATGAAGACAATCTACAACACATGTCAAGCGAAAGATGGCTGGACAAATTTATTCTAGTTCGGCAACATAACATTGGAGTAAACTAATTTGTATAGCATTGTATCACCGAATAGACACTTCACAAATGGGTTCCAACTAATTTCTTGTTAAATTAAAGTAAAATCATCTAATCGAACGACAACAAATGGCTGAAAAAAAAAAAAAAGTAGTTTGTTTGGTAATACGGTACTAGAATAATTCAATTTCTTTAGCATTGTATTACCAAAAACTATTAATGTAAAGAGACAAAATTGAAAGGGTTTTGAAAATTTTTTGGTTTAGGATTAGTTTTGATAATATAATGGGTGAAATGAGAATCATATTTTTTTTTAGTAGTGTAATGAAGTGAATTGTGTAAAGAGATAAATTAGTGGTGTAAGTAGAATCACTCATATTAGAGTAGTAAACATCTTTTATAGATTGTAAATTACAATAATGCCCCTAATTATTATTTTTTGATAAATATGAGATATTCTTATGCTTTCAAAATATATATATATATAAACCAATAATTAAGTTTGGATTGGATTCATGTTAAGCAATCTGATTTGAAAAGCCACCAAATAGCACAGTCTAACCCAACCCGACTCCAATGGATTAATTAGAAGAATAATCCAAGAATCCGATCAAATTTGAAATCCAATCCGATCTTATTTTAAACTTTCACAATATTATTTTATTTTCTCAGAATTCTGATAACTTTCATTGCTTACTAAAAAGTGAACTAAAGATATATAAGTTCGAAACAAGTTTCAATACAACTATTTTTTAATGAAATGGGATTGGATTATAATCGGATAGGGTCAAATATTGGTTAATATGATCTGATTAATTATTAAATTTTTTAGATTTGTGTCTCTCAAACTATTATTGGATTCGGATTTTTTTTATTCGATCCAGATTAAAACCAATCCATTGACAGGCCTATAGACAACTTTGGCAAATGTCACTATCTTTTAAAAAAGTATCCCTTTATTTTTTAATTTATCCCATATTTTCATTGGAAGAGAAAAAAGTGAAAAGCTTTTGAGATTGCTCAACTCATACATTGTGAAATAAAAAATAAATAATCTTAAAACTATGAAAGTTAGGTATGTACAACACAAGAGTTTGAGCTTGTTTTTTTTTTCAACTGATAAAATGAATAGTTTGGGTGGTTGAGTAACTTGCAATACTCGAAACCAGCTAATACATTACACACCATAAAGCAATCTTAATGATAAAAGAATTCCATCAAGTTTTTGCCTTTGATATGATAGAAAGAAATTCCAAACTAGAATTAATATAAAAAAAAAATTAAAAATTTCTTTCTGAATTTTTTTTAAAATTTAATTTCATGAAAAATGAAGAGTTTCTCTTTATGATCTTCTAACTTTTTGTTTCTCTTTTTAATTCTCAAACAAGTTTTAAAAACTCAACTAAATAGAATTCTTTATGATCTTCCAATACCCCTAATTTTATTCATACACTTTCAAAATGTATAAACAACATATAGATTGTGATTGTTACAAAATAGTGGAACCCACAAATGCGATGATTACACTTTTTAAATAAATGATTTATTATTTTGAACCAATCACAATCTGTATATTATTCATGAAGTGCATGAATAAATTCATTTTTTAGTTGCTGTCGGTTCAATTATAATTTACTTTGTGTTAATTATTTCTTCTATGTTATTTTAAGTGTTTCATTTTAAAAAAAAGTTGTACAATATATAATTTTAATTCAATTAATAACACAATGTTAAGAAATTAAATAAAATTTAACGACAAAATAATTCATTTAAAAAGAAAAGAATCATTTCGAATGACAGTCACTCTGAGAATAGTGAATACATTATTTTTTTTAAACTATTTTTGTCTAATTTTTAAAAAATATTATTTATTAAATCAAATTGACACAAAATAAGAATAACAAAAAATCAGTGATATAATTAATATAACAAAAAATATAACGACAAAGCTATTTGGTATGAGCTAAATAAGCCATCTCTTTTTTTGATTATTTTTTTGCCTTTAGTGAATTTTTTTTTTTCAAAATTATTTCAAAATTTTACTTTTCCAACTTGTCTAGTATAGACAAATCTAAAATGTAAAAATTAAAAATTAAAAATTAAAGCCAATATAAGCAAAAAAATGTCCATTATTTTTTACTTACTTTTGTCTTCTCTAAACTCTTCTTAGAATTTTTAAATTTTTTTAATTTTCTGGTCCGTCGCTTCAAACACAATTTAGAAGTCTAAAGCTTTTTAAATTTTTTTTATAAAAAATTTCACTAAAAATGAAATAAGAAAAAAATAAATAATAGGGAGAAGTCCTCCTATATATTTGTGTAAAAGTTTAAGGATAACAAAAATTAATTTGATAGTTAAAGACTCTGAGATTTAAAATTTTAGAAAGATAAGGACAAATTTTGACATATATGAATCAAAATCTCATTTTAATCCTAAAAATCCTAATTTTTCACCAACCATTTCTCTCTCTCTCTCCATGATCTCTCTCCGGTACCACTTTTATCGTATCTCCAACATCGTCACTACATCCAACAACATTAATTTACCAATGTTTGTTTCTCTCTCTCTCTCTCTCTTCATGATCTATCTCTAGTACCACTTTTACCGTATCTTCGGCATCATCACTACATCTACCGACATTCATCTACCAGTGTTTGCTCTCTCTCTCTCTCTCTCTCTCTCTCTCTCAACCACATCCATCGACGTTCCGTCAACTACTACCATCGCCTAACCATTATCGTTTACCACTACCGACAACCTCTCTTTCTGATCTACGTATAGATCTAGCATGTTTTACTTTTACTCTGGTCAATTTATTTTATTATTGTCGATTTGTGCACAAATCTTATGTAGAAGCTTTAAATATCTTTTCTCTCATCTCCTCTCTCTTTTAGATATTTTCTCCGTCTATGTTTTTTTTTGTATTAAAACACAAAATTTTCTCTGTATTTCTTTATTTTTTCTGTATTGCTGTGTTTTTCTCTATGTTGAAACAAAATATTCTCTGTGAAATAAAATTTTCTGTGTTTCTATGTTTTTCTCTGTGTTAAAATACAAAATTTTCTCTCTATCACTGTGTTTTCTCCGTCTTTGTGTTGCAAAAGTTATAACAAAATTTTACTGATTCAATATAGAAAATTTTAAAATTTGTTATTTTAAAACCTTCAATTTGAACTTCTTTGTAATATATTTAGTAATAAATTTATAATTAAGGACTAAATTCTTGTAATTAATAATCAAATTAAAAATTTCTAATGTAAAAAAATATGTTTTACTGATTTTGCACATCAGAATTCTCTTTAAGTAAAATTCATTCTTACAAAATCAGAGAAATTTCACTATGACGTAACAACAAACATAATAAAATTTCATGATTTTTTTTTTTTTCCTTCAAAGTTTCATATTACTTGTGAATCTTGTTTAAAAGAACTTGTCAATAAAATTATAAATTGGGTAAATTACACTAACACTCCCTAAGATTTGGTCAAAATACATCTCATCCCCTGACATTTTGAAAATTACATTCTCACCCATGTGATTAATAGTCTCATTTCATAAACTCCCTACTTGTATAAAAGGCGACAATTCCTAATAAAAAAAAGAAGAAATTACATTGGGAAAAAAAAAAAAGTAGAGCAAAAGAAAGGAAAAGAAGGGGGAAAAAAAAAAAGAGTAAAACAAAGTAAGAAAAGAGAAAGTGTGTGAGTTTAATGTTTTTATTATGTCTAAACAATTACAATGATAGGGGAGTTAGTGTAATTTCTCAAATGTCAGGAGGTGATATGTATAAAATTCAAATCTTAGAAGATATAAGTGTAATTTACTCTTATAAATTTTACAAAAAATAGAAATATAAATAAAAAAATATTAAATTTTAAAATCTTGAAATCACTTACATAATGCAAAATGTAACTGCGAGAGACTATTGTCCAAAATTTAGTTTATTGGAGGACCTGAATCATTACTAAAAAATTATTTGTCATTATTCTTCCACAGTAATATTCATGGAGATTTGAAAAACAAAAAAGAAAAATGCCTAAGACCTCCAGTAGGGGTCACTGGGGGTCGTGCGTGTAGACCCGTGATTGACCCTAAAAAAAATTCTTTTTTTTTTTCAGCGAATGGCAACGCGCCACGTCACTGGGGGTCGACCCCCATTGGGAGTCTGAAGCAGCGCTGAACAAAAAAAACCAATCAGTAAACCCCAAACACTCATTAAAACCCCCAATTAAATTAACATAACGTGGTATTTTGAGAAGTTGGTAAAAAATTAATTTTTTGACTTTTTAACTTTTTGATGACTTTTTTTGACAAAAAACTAGTTTCTTTTGAGTAAAAAAATAAAAAAACTAAAAAACTAACTTTTTAGCAATGTTGTCAAAATGGCCCAGTGTAATTTGCCCAATAAAAAATTATTCAATGCCCTTGAATGACGTGGATCCCACATAAACCTACACCATACGACAGTTTGCATCTCAATATCTGTCTGTACTTCTGAATTATTTATAAAATTTTGATACTTGATTTTCGAATTATTTAAATTTATTAGTTCCGTATGTTTAACAATCTTTCGATACTTGGTTTCTGAAATTTTGATTTGACTGGTTATTTTGCAATTTGTTGGTGCTGACTATTTTATTTAGAATTTGATACTCGGATGATTTGGAGCGAAGCTTGGCAATGGTATTAAGAACGTAGGAGAGAAGCGCAAGCATGAAGACATGGCAATAGTAAAGCTACTTTGGTTCGGGCAAGTTGGAGCTAGGTCGGTCTGAGTTAGTCCGGTCATGATGTATCTTGAATAGGTCGGTCTAGCGGTACCTTTGAGTTAGACCGACCTAGGAGTTATACTGGTCGCAATTTGTTAAGTTTGGTCCAACCGTGCCATGGGTTGAGCAGGGGAGAACCGAGATAAGGAGGAGTAAAAGCAGAACCGAGCTAAGGATAGTTCGGCCAACTCTGTGGCTCAGTATAGCCAAGTTTATCTCGGTCGTATGGCAGTTCGGCCATGGTGAAAACCATCCCACTTGGTTTAAGCAGTGGGGGGTGTGTAAAAGGATAAGCATTATCCTATAGGAGTATGAATCCTAGGAGGACTCTGCATGGAGGAAAAAAAGTCCTACTAGGATTATGCCACTTGAAACCTATAAGAAGCTCACAAATATCACCTTGGAGGGGGTAACACACAACTTTGCTTTTTATACAGAGCTTCTTGTCTATTTGTCAAGCTTACTGACTTAGGCATCGGAGAGGTTTCCGGCACACACCCGCCGGCTAGCTCACGTTTATGTTTTCAGGTGAAAAAGCGACGTCGTACGGAGGAGCGCAGACTTAGTCAACAGGATTATATGAGAAGGTGTATTTCTTTCCCGTACAATTGGCGCCGTCTGTGGGAAGAGCAGACAGAACAAAACCTCTTGACTAAGCCTCTCCTTTTCTCAATCAATGGCACACATTGAGGAATTGCCACAGTCCGCCGTCGACGGGCTAACTCCGGATGGGGGCGCAAGGCGTGAAGGATTACCCTCTGTCCCTCCCATGGCGGACTTGGAACCACAACAACATAACTCCAGAAGGGATGCTAGGGGAAGGCGGACTAACAGCCCCCGTCACTCTCGTTCGCAAAGTCCTGACAGACAAAGGAGGAGAATTGATCCTCACGCCCTGGAAGACCGCGTGAAGGAACAAGATGAATTAATAAGAAAGATGGCGGCGGACATGGAGGCCTTGAAACGCCAGATGAAGAAAAAAGAAGTGGCGACAGGAGAGGGGCGCAAAAACAACACGTCCCCTCGCCACTCAGAGAGTCGTGGTAGGAATACCACACCCCCACAAGGAGAGAGCAGAAGCCTCAGGACATGCGACACTCAATCCTGGTCTTCAAGAACTCGTCACTCCAGGTCTGAGAGGACGAGATCTGAAAGGTCATACACTGAAGGAAGCACATATTGGCCCTCACATTCGCACCAAACCAGATCTAGACAGACGGAGTTACCCCGGTCATCCGACTTACGAACCGTGCTCGAAGAAAAAGCACGATGCAAGGAGGATGCCAGGGCAAGGGATCCACACAGAGTTTCTGCCTTACAACGGTTGGCTCCTCGGACGCATGGAAGCGTCGAGATTGGAATGCCAATACCGCGTCCTGCCTACGAACCAACGGACAAAGCCTTAGTAAGACTACAGACTTCACCGTTTGTTCCGGCGATTGAAAACGCACCCCTACCAACAGGCTTCCTTCAGCCTAAATTCACTACATATGAAGGGAAAACGGACCCGTATTCGCACTTGAGCCACTTTCGCCAAGTCATGGCCGTATACAAGCGAAACGAGGCCTTAATGTGCATACTCTTCCCATCAAGCCTTGGCGACCTAGGCTTGACTTGGTTCGAGAAACTTCCAGAGGGCAGCATAGCCTCCTGGGCTCAATTGGCAGAAGCGTTCGTAACAAGGTTCCGAACAAACACTAAAACACCGGTGGAGATCGACCAGTTACTCTCCATCGACATGGGGGATAAAGAGACTCTTAGATCCTACAACAGTCGCTACTGGGAGACATTCAATCAGATTGGGGACTGCCCCACCAATCTCGCCATTGCACAATATAAAAGAGGCCTTCAAATTGGGAACAGACTAAGGGATTCGATCACCATGACGCCACCCCTCACCATGGAGGCCCTGATGGAAAGAGTGCATCAGCACATCAGGGTAGAAGAAGATGGCGCACGTGCCAAAGTAAAATCTAGTACGACCGCAGTACCAGAAAAGAAAACCTCAGCAAAGGTCAATGCAGTAGATCGTCAGAATAGAAACGGACGTGGCAGACGAGATAACGGAGAAGACCCAGATAAAAGATGGTTGAGAATCCGCACTGCCATAACAACGGTGTTCAAAAAACCGATATATCGGATTCTAAGCGAAATAAGAGATGAGCCTTTCGTCAAGTGGCCAGCCAAGCTAGGAGAGGCTCAGAAAGACTACGACGACAGATCACGATGCACCTTCCACAAAGAAAAGGGGCACCGAACTGAGAATTGCACGCCGTTGAGACAGCACTTGGAAGAGTTGGTTGCAGCAGGTCACTTGGACAAATACATTGAAGGAGGGGCAAAGCCAGCCCCCCAGGATCATAATAACCCCAATGGAATGCCGATCGACGCCCCACCTCAAGGCATTATCAATGTGATACATGGAGTTTTTGAACCTGAGCGTGTATGCGAGCTCAGGGGATCAATCAAAAAAGCAGAGCACTTTAGAGAAGTGCTAAGTGCCCAACCTACCACTAAGAAGGGGAAGACAGAGGCAACAAACGTCATGTCCTTTTCGGATAAAGACTTGGAACGAATTTACTGTCCTCACAATGATGCCCTAGTCGTCACTCTCCGAGTCAAGGATTTTGACGTCAAGCGGATTCTGATTGACCAGGGTAGTTCATGTGAGATCATGTACTACGAAACATTTAAACAACTGAAGCTGCAAGACAAAGACTTGGCGCCCGCCGTATCTCCCCTAATTGGATTCAACTCCATGCCAGAGTGGCCCGTCGGTAAGATAATTCTTCCAGTCAGAGCAGGAAGCGTGACAAAACAAGTGGAGTTATGGGTATTGAAGGTCCCCTCCACTTACAATATCATCCTGGGCAGAACATGGCTGCATGCCATGCGATCAGTGGCGTCATCTTACCACCAAGTAATGCGGTTCCCCAACGACACCGGCATAATTGAAGAAGTCTATGGGGATCAGATCATGTCAAAGCAATGCTTCGCCACGGTAAATGGCAGCCGCGCTGCCAAAGGATACGTTCATTCGGTGGAAGAACCTGAAAGTAATGAGCTATTCGCAGAAGTCGGCAAAGCGGCGGATCAGAAGGCAGTGGAGGACTTGGTAGAAGTAAAAATAGATGAAAAGAACCCGGATAAGTTATTTTTGCTCGGTTCGTCGTTGTCCAGCACTGAGAGATTAGAGGTCTTGGAATTCTTCACCTCTAATATCGAAGTGTTCGCCTGGACACCCTACGACATGCCAGGCATTGATCCAAACTTCATCTGTCATCAACTCAATGTCCACCCATCCGCCAGACCAGTCATTCAGCGCACTCGCAGATCAGCACTTCACCATGCCGAAATAGTGGTAGAAGAAGTAGGTAACCTGCTGGAGGCAGGAGCAATTAGAGAGGTGCACTACCCAAAGTGGATCTCCAACACGGTCGTAGTGCCAAAGAAGAATGGCAAATGGCGTGTCTGCGTCGACTACAAAACAGTCAACAAAGCAAGCCCAAAAGACAGCTTTCCTCTACCAAGGATAGATCAACTGGTAGACCTAACGGCGGGGCACAATCGACTCAGCTTTCTGGATACATACAGAGGCTACCACCAAATTGCCATGTATGAACCAGACCAGGAGGTGACATCTTTTACAACTCCAAGAGGACTATACTGTTACAAGGTCATGCCCTTTGGCCTAAAGAACGCAGGGGCGACATTCCAACGGATGGTCACCAAGATGTTCGAACCATTGTTAGGCAGAATAATGGAGGCTTACATCGACGATATGGTGGTCAAAAGCAAGGATGAGAATGACCATCTGAAGGACTTAGGAGAAATGTTTGAAGTCTTGAAGAAGCACAAGTTGCGCCTTAATGCGTCCAAGTGCGCCTTCGGCGTGGGATCTGGCAAATTCTTGGGCTTCCTTGTGACCAACCGGGGTATAGAAGCAGACCCCTCTCAGATCAAAGCAATCCAAGAGTTGGAGAGACCAAACTCAGTCAAAGAAGTGCAGTATCTCACCGGCATGGCGGCTGCACTCAACCGGTTCATGAGCAGGTCGTCAGACAGACTACGACCATTCTTTCAAGCCTTAAAGGCCAAGTTTGAATGGGACGCAGAATGCGACCAAGCCCTGGAAAGCTTGAAGGAATGCATGTCTTCCCCACCACTGCTTGTTACCCCAGTACCTGGTGAAGAACTCTTCTTGTACCTAGCAGTCTCTCAGCACGCAGTCAGCGCAGTGTTGGTTCGTGCAGAAGGAATCCAACATCTCCCCATCTATTATGTCAGCAAGACATTGTTGGGAGCCGAAACAAGGTACTTACCCTTGGAAAAATTAGCATTGGCCTTAATGATGGCCTCCAGGAAATTGGCGCACTACTTTCATGCCCACACCATAGTTGTCCTCACAGCTTTTCCACTAAAAGCTTTGTTTGAGAGGGCGAACTTCTCTGGGCGAATCTTGAAGTGTGCAGTAGAGTTGGGACAATTCGACATCAAGTTCCAACCCAGAACCGTAGTAAAAGCCCAATCCTTGGCAGACTTCGTCGCAGAATTTACTCCTGGAAGTCATCATATCTGCCCAGTCGACCTAACTGACACAACCGAACTAGGGATGGAAGTTGACGCCGGAATAGCGCAACCCCTAGCAGAAAACACTCAGTCAGACTCCAAGATAGACCAGACTAAAGACAGCAAGGAAGAAGCAAACCAAGCAAACCAAGACTCACCAACAATCCAATCAGATGGCGAGAGGCAGACAGCAAGCATGGACATTGAAGAAAACACCACTCTTGACCCCACGACATCATCTGACCCTTCCACTTGCTGGAAGTTGTTCGTTGGAGAGATATGAAAGCTCTTTGTGAATGGAGCATCCAACCGGCATGGTGCAGGAATTGGCATAGTCCTCATCTCTCCAGACGGCCTGGTTATAGAGCAAGCAATCAACCTTGGCTTCCCAGCATCCAACAATGAAGCAGAGTATGAAGCGCTTCTTGTAGGACTCAAATCAGCATACTACATGAAGGCCACCGAACTAATGGTATACAGCGACTCTCTGCTGGTGGTAAACCAAATTTCTGGCGACTACGAAGCAAAGGATGACAGAATGACCAAGTACCAAGAACTGGTCAGAACAAAGATCAAGAAGTTTGATGTAGGAAGGATAAAACAAATCGGCAGGGAGGAAAATAGCAAAGCAGACGAACTAGCAGGCTTCGCCTCAATGGCAGATACCTCCATACCTCATCCACTACTGATCGATTACCTACCTAGACCAAGCATAGAAGACCCCGAAGCAGAAGAGGTATGTTGCGCAGAATTAGGCCCCTCTTGGATGGATCCCTTCATCCTGTTCCTCAAAGACGGCATCTTACCAGAAGAGAAAAAAGAAGCCAACAGAATAAGAGCGAAGTCGCAGCGATTTTGGCTATCTCCATCTTTGGCACTATACAAGAAGTCATTCTCAGGGCCTTACCTAAAGTGCGTTCATCCCAGCAAAGTGGAAGCATTCTTGTTCGAAATACACGAAGGGGTATGCGGAAGCCATCAAGGGGGAAGATCGCTAGCTTACAGGGCCATTTCGCAAGGATATTGGTGGCCATATATGCAGACAGACTCAGAGAAATATGTGAAGAAATGTGAGAAATGCCAAAAATTCGCGCACCAAATACATCAACCAGCAAGAGAACTCCTACCATTAACTAGCCCATGGCCTTTCTCAATGTGGGGCTTGGACATAGTAGGACCACTTCCAACAGCACCCGGCAACAGGAAGTTCTTTCTCGCAGCAACAGACTACTTCACAAAGTGGGTGGAAGCAGAAGCATTGGCATCAATCAAAGAAAAAGATGTGAGAAGTTCGTTTGGCAGAATATCATCACTCGGTTTGGCATACCAAAAGCCCTAATCTTAGACAATGGTACTCAGTTCGACGGCAGAATCTTCAGAAGCTTTTGTGAAGAGTACAAGATAGAATTCTACAATTCTACACCGGCATATCCTCAAGCAAATGGGCAAGCAAAAGCATCAAATAAAGTCGTCTTAGATGGACTAAAGAAAAGGCTAGAGAAAGCAAAAGGCAAGTGGGCGGATGAACTTCCTCATGTTTTATGGGCTTACCGCACCACACCTCGGCGATCAACAGGAGAAACACCATTCTCCTTAGCCTACGGAATGGAAGCAGTAATCCCACTCGAAGTAGGCCTCCCCACAATTCGAAGCGAAAATTTTGATCCAGACTTGAATGGAGAAGCCATAGCACTGGAGCTCGACCTTGCGGAAGAAAGAAGAGAAAGAGCACTGGTTCACATTGCCTCATACCAACGAGAGTTAATCAGAAAATACAACAAAACGGTGCATCCAAGACAATTCAAGATCGGCGATTGGGTACTGCGCAAAGTGATGGGAAACACCTTGATACCAGGAGATGGCAAGTTAGGGCCAAACTGGGAAGGTCCTTACAAAGTAGTTGGGTTAGCAGGCAAAGGGGCATACCACCTAGAAGACAAGGACGGCAAAGCAATCCCTAGACCATGGAACACGGCCAATCTCAAGTTATTTTACTTTTAGCTTTTCTCTTTCAAACATATGTAATTTTTTCTCTCCTCAATAAGACAAGCGATTCTTTTCAGCATGAGTTGTTCTCTGTAAAAGTTAGCTTTAGTGAAGATTAGGTACATTGCAAGCATTTCTTTCTAAGTTAGCTAGAAAAACTTAGTGGTTGGCTGGATTAAACCAACACCCCTCCTAAGCCCAGGATAAGGATCCAGGCTGCAGGACGTTTGGTCGGAATAACCAAATATTATTCTAAGTTAGCTGGAAAAACTAACTTAGAGGTTGGCTGGAATAAACCAACTCTTGTTACTCTTCAGCCGAAGTAAGGGTATGGCTGAAGAGTGGTTGGCTGGAATAAACCAACTATTGTTACTCTTCAGCCGAAGTAAGGGTATGGCTGAAGAGTGGTTGGCTGGAATAAACCAACTATTGTTACTCTTCAGCCCAAGTAAGGGTATGGCTGAAGAGTGGTTGGCTGGAATAAACCAACTATTGTTACTCTTCAGCCGAAGTAAGGGTATGGCTGAAGAGTGGTTGGCTGGAATAAATCAACTCTTGTTACTCTTCAGCCGAAGTAAGGGTAAGGCTGAAGAGTGGTTGGCTGGAATAAACCAACTCTTGTTCCTCTTCAGCCGAAGTAAAGGTATGGCTGAAGAGTGGTTGGCAGGAATAAACCAACTCTTGTTACTCTTCAGCCGAAGTAAGGGTAGGGCTGAAAAGTAGTTGGTTGGATTAAACAAACTGTGTACTCCTCAGCCGAAGTAAATATATCGGCTAAGGAGTGGTTGGCTGGTAAGCATAGTTTAACCAGCTAAAACCGGAATAAGAGTTCAAACAAAATTTTCATTCAAGACATTACAAATGCAAGCATACGAATCAAAACCGGAATAAGAGTTCAAGCAAAATTTTCATTCATTGAAAAGCCATTACAAAGGGGGCATAGCCCGGTTACAAGGACAAAAAATAACGAAAGGAAAAAGTACATAATCAAGAGAAAATTTCTTCAATTTCGGCATCAAAAGCTGCATCACCATTAACTCGAAAACCGGTTTCAGGAGGGAGCTCGCTCTCGGTTGCCAAGGTGGTTTCGGTTGGAACCACGGTTTCACCTGGTAGTTCAATAGTCAGGTCTTCACCATAGGCTCCAACCGAACTGATGGGTCCGTACTGACAACCGGAGTATCCTCAGAAGTAGAGTCTTTGTCAGAGTCAGAGTCTTCAAGGAACTGCTGCTGCATGGCATTAGCATACTCCACAAGGGAGTTCGGTATGAAGTAGGCTGGAGGGTTGAAAACCTCGGTCTGTGGATCGTGACCGAGCTTCTCAACAGCTGCCCTCCAGCCGCACTTGAAGAATAGCTCCTTGGCAGCATCGCACTGCTTGACATAAGCATCCTCTGCCTTCTTGTAGCCTCGTTTTTCGGCTCCCTTTGCGCTCTTCTTCAGTTGAGTTATTTCGGTATCTTTTCTCTTTTCAAGCTTCACCAACTCGCGCAGATACTTGTCTTTCATAGCGATGGCGGCTTTCTGCTTCTCTGCTTCGGCCGAACTAACCAGTCCGGTAAGTCGGCCGTTCTCGGCTTGTAGCTCGGCCATTTGCTTTCTGACTTCTTCTAGCTCGGCCACCTTCGCTTCGGCTTCCGCCACTGCTTGCCTTGTTGTTTTTCTGAGCTCTAGGACTTTCTTGTAAGTAACGTTGTTTTTCTGTAAGACCTGACAAAACGAAGACTTCCCTTGAGCCGAAGTAAAAGTTTGAAAAATTAGACAGAAAAACGGACAGAGCTACTTACCAAAATCATGGACTTTGACGAAGACCGGATGGACTTCAATTCGGTGTTTAATTGCTTTTGGTGGTGCTCTATATCTTTGGGGAGGCACACACTCTTGGCCAGATTGAAGGCCAATTGATGATCTTTGTCAGCAACGACCGAATCAAATTCTTGGATATCTCGGTCGTTAAAGGTTAGCTTCGGTGCCCAGATGGTGGTAGTTCTGTTGGTAGGCTCGGGTTGGGGGCTCGGTGGCAGGCTCGGTGGCAGAGCAGCTTCGTCTTCATCAACCAAGTTTTGTTCGGTTTCGGCAGTCCGGGCGCGCTTGGTTCAGCGGGATGAGGACGGTTGTTGTGTAGGAAGGGCCACCACCGCTTCTTGGGTTTGAATTGATGGTGGTACTTCGGCCCTGGTTGTTGCGGTCAGAAGGGCCCTGACTCTGCTTTTCTTTGCCATCTCTTCTTCAGCGGTTAGTGGGACAAGTCTGATTTCGGGCAGGGTTGGGTCCGGTTCTGGTGCGTCTTCAAGAAGGAAATCGGTCACCCTGGCTTTTCGGCGACCGCTATATCTGTAGGTCGGCTCAAAATTTAGAAGCTTAGCCCAACTCCTTTCTTTAAAACGTAATGCGGCTCGGAGTGTGTTCAGATTTGGGTAACTATACTGGGAAGCAAGATGAGCTGAGTCTGCAAAAAGAATACAACTGTTAGATCGGTTATGACATCTGAAACCAAAGTAAAATAAAAACATACATAAAACCGAAGTAACTATACCAGGTTCTCCTTTCTTCCAGTTTATACTTCGGCCTAGGATCTGGGCATGCTGATCTTCAAAATTGCCCGATACCCAGAAAAAGTCATCATCATTTATATCCTTATCCGGCGTATCTTTTATTATCTTTTCTCTACGACGGCGTATCCTAAGGTAATAAACCCAGCCATCGTCTTTGGAACCTATGGAGTACTGGTGGAAGATTTCGGCTAGACCGAGGTTCAGGCCTGCTTGGCGGTTTAGTTCGGCTATACCCATTATTATCCGGTATATATTAGTGGATAGCTGGGTTGGGCATAGTCTGGTTTGCCTAAGAAACTCACAAATTAAAGGCTGGACTGGGAATCTTAGTCCGGTCTCTATTATTGAAAGCAGGGTAAAAGGTACAAAGCCTGCTTCGCCCCATGGTATGATATCCTGCTTGGCTAGGGTAAGGTGTACATCGTCTGGAATGCCATAGTCCCTTCGGAATTCGGCTAGGCCGCTCGGAGTGTCTACTAGATACCTATACTTCCCCATCTACGGTATAAATTATGAATAAATTAGACCGGTGCAAACGTTGTGCTCAGTAGCTCGGTTGGGCGCACGGAGGAGTGCCTGGGCAACCTAAGTCTGCAAAGTAGAAAACAAAGGGGTTAAGCACAGATCATTAGACCGTGCTACAAATTACAAGTAAGGTAAAAAGCCCTACTTCGGCTTTAAGGACAGGTGCTATCTCGGTTAGGCAAAATGCTTGGTAGCTCGGTTTGAGTAGGGTTCTTATTAGCCAGATCTTGGCAAGCATCTCGGCTTAATGGCTTTGGAAACAATTTTGTTAGATCAGTTCATCGTCTAGGGGCAGCTTTCGGTGTTCGGTCTAAGAAACTAAGAAAGCTGGTTTAGCCCCGAAGGCCTAAATCGGTTGTACTATAAGTTTTGTTACTTCGGTTGAAGACCGAGGTTCCTAGTTTAATGAGTTCAAACTTCGTTCAATAATGTTATCTCGGCCAGAGTGATTCGGGAGTTGGGAACCTATTAAAACTGCTGTTATTTATACAAGTTCTAGTTCGGTTATTGACTAAAGTGATCTACCTATATAGGACAAACAGTATCCTAGTTCGGTTGCTACATAATTTTGGATCTGAGACTAGTTTTCTACAGAAGTTCATACACGCATGAGTTCTGCTAATGTTTTTCCATGAAAGTAAAGAAGCGAAGCAGAAATGGAAGAAAATGTTTTGCAAAAATACAGTAAACAAAATGCATAGACCAAATAAGAAAGCAAAAACAGGGAAGGGAAATGGATTTGCTTACCAGATTATAGAAAAAGGGACTGGAGTTGGAAACAATAACAGCAAATGAGGAGCACGAACTCAGGATTGGAAAAGCAGAGGCACGAAGAGAAAAGAGGGTAAAAAGTGTGGGTAAATGATTCAAGGATGGAGGGGTTGTTTTGTGTAAAGGATGAAAGGCAAAAAGGGCGGGACTATTCAAAAATTTTGCAGTATGAGGGCGGCGTGACAGCTGCCCCCAGCCTATCAGAACCCGCCACGTGTCATTGGAAAGGGAAGCGTTACAGTCGTGATTGAAGAGACGTTTTGACCGGACAAAACAGAGCCCGGAGTAAAATTAGCTCGGCTGGATAGGCTAAGGGGTTTTTAGCTCGGCTGGAAAGGCTTGAAAAACTTCAGCTCGGCTGGTAGACTGGTAATCCCAATCATGCTGTGCAGATGGAATTAAGGGGCAATTGAGAGGGTAATTTTTGGAAAAAATTGGGCCGAGCTGTGAGTTGGGCTTTGTGGCCCAAAGTACGAAGGACTGAGTAAAAAGGCCGTAATGATTACTCCGGCCCAATAGAAATGTAATAGTTACTCCGGCCCAAGAAAGATAAAGTTACTTCGGCTCAAGAATAGTAAAGCTACTTTGGTCCGGGCAAGTTGGAGCTAGGCCGGTCTGAGTTAGTCCGGTCATGATGTATCTTGAATAGGTCGGTCTAGCGGTACCTTTGAGTTAGACCGACCTAGGAGTTATACCGGTCGCAATTTGTTAAGTTTGGTCCAACCGTGCCATGGGTTGAGCAGGGGAGAACCGAGATAAGGAGGAGTAAAAGCAGAACCGAGCTAAGGATAGTTCGGCCTACTCTGTGGATCAGTATAGCCATGTTTATCTCGGTCGTATGGCAGTTCGGCCATGATGAAAACCATCCCACTTGGTTTAAGCAATTTGGGGGGGGTGTGTAAAAGGATAAGCATTATCCTATAGGAGTATGAATCCTAGGAGGACTCTGCATGGAGGAAAAAAAGTCCTACTAGGATTATGCCACTTGAAACCTATAAGAAGCTCACAAACATCACCTTGGAGGGGGTAACACACAACTTTGCTTTTTATACAAAGCTTCTTGTCTATTTGTCAAGCTTACTGACTTAGGCATCGGAGAGGTTTCCGGCACACACCCGCCGGCTAGCTCACATTTGTGTTTTCAGGTGAAAAAGCGACGTCGTACGGAGGAGCGCAGACTTAGTCAACAGGATTATACGAGAAGGTGTATTTCTTTCCCGTACAAAAAACATATTTTAGTTTGTTTTTTTTCTTTTCTTTTTTCTCAAAAGATGTGCACGAATAATTCTTATTTTTTAAATATGTGTCTATAAAAAACTATTTAATTTTAAATATATGTCTATGGAAAACTATTTAATATTAAGGGGGTGATGTAAGATGATCTAAAAAAGTGTATTTTTTTATTTTTTATTAAATATGGGTTGAGTATGAGTTGGGTTTAAAGTGATGTGGTAGAGAGGTGATATAATTTAAATAAGATGATGTGATTTACATATGATAGTGACTTTTTGACTTTTTAAGTTATGACAAATAAGGCCTTAGTGTGTGTTCTAATATCCATTATAATGATTTCATTTCATGATAAAATTATCATTAAAATTTTATTTCATTAATTGTGTGCACAGAGATAAAAAGACGTGTGTAAATAGAAGTTTCCAAGACTCAAGTAAGAGAAATTCTATTTTCATACACCTAATTAACTCATGGCACACATTTAATGAAATGTTAATTTAATGACAATTATATCCTAAATGAAAATGATCATAATAGATATCCAGCAACACCATAATATTATGTAGAAAAATTCTCTGTAAACATCTTTTAAGAACAAAAAAAATCTCAATATACACCTTTTGAGTTAAAAAAAATAAATCCTAAAGTGCCATTTGGTAACACTTAGGTGCTGTTTGGTAACACTTACGTTTTCAGTTTTCTGTTTATATTTACAAAAATTTAGAAAACTCAAATAAAAACTTGTTTGGTAAAATTTATGATTTATAAATCAGTGTTCTCAGTTTATAAATTTGGCCAAAAAATGAAAACACAAAAAATGTGTTTCCATTTTGAGTTTTCAGTTTTTTTTTTTTTTTTTACCACCCAACACTAGCCACCACCCGCCACTATTTTCTACCACCGTCCTTTGCCACCATCACCCACCCCCCACCACCACTTGCCACCACCACTCACCACCCACCTGCCACCACCAGCCACCACCAGCCACCACCCACCACCCATCCACCACCCACCACCCACCTGCCATCCACCACCCACCACCAGCCACTACCATCCACCGCCGGCCACCACCACCCGCCACCTACTTGCCACCGCCACCACCACTCACCAGCCACCTGCCACCACCAGCCACCTGCCACCCACCCGCCACCACCACCCACCACCACCACCATCACCCACCTACCACACATCTGTCACCACCACCCACCACCCACCACCACCACCACCACCACCACCCACTCACTACCACCTACCACCCGCCACCGCCACCCACCCACCCACCACCACCACCGCCGCCACCACTCACTCGCTACCACCAACCACCCGCCACCGTCACCCACCTACCCACCATCACCACCCACCCACCACCCGTCATCCGCCACCACCCACCACCCGCCACCACCACCTACTCGCTACCACCCGCCACCGTCACCCACCCACCCACCCACCACCACCACTCGCCACCTACCCGCCACCACCACCCGCCATCCGCCACCCCCTGCCACTTGTCACCACCACCACCACCACCCACTTGCTACCACCCGCCACCGTCACCCACCCACCCGCCACCACCACCCACCCGGCACCAGCTACCCACCACCCACCGTCACCACTTTCCACCATCGTCTTTCGCCGCCAATTGTCACCACTTGTCATTTCTCACTTTTTTTTATATTTTTAAATTTTTTTAAACATTTTGTCAATTACCAAACGCGTTTGTAGTTTATGTTTTTCTAAAAATAAACAAAAATCAGTTTATAAAATTTTTGTAAATATAAACTGAAAACGTAAACGTTACCAAACACACCCTTAAGTTTTCAGTTTTCTGTTTATATTTACAAAAATTTTAAAAACTCAAATAAAAACTTGTTTGGTAAATTTTTGATTTATAAATCAATGGTCTTAGTTTATAAATTTGGCCAAAAAATGTAAACTCAAAAAATGTGTTTCCATTTTGAGTTTTGAGTTGTTTTTTTTTTTTACCACCCAACACTAACCACCACTCGCTACCATTTTCCACCACCGTCTTCCGCTACCACCACCCACCCCTCACCACCACCTGCCAACACCACCCACCACTCGCCACCACCACCCACCACCCGCCACCACCACTCGCCACCACCACCAACCACCACCCGCCACCACCACTCGCCACCACTACCTACCCCTCGCCACCACCACCACCCACCTGCCATCCACCCGACACCACCCACCACCCGTCACTACCATCCACCGCCCGCCACCACCTACTCGCTACCACCACCATCCACCACCCGCCACGACCACCCACCTGCCACCCACCCGCCACCACCACCCACCTGCCACCACCACCCACCACCACCACCACCACCACCCACTCGCTACCACCCACCACCCGCCACTGTCACCCACCCACCCGCCATCACTACCACCCACCATCACCACCCACTTGCTACCACCCGCCACCGTCACCCACCCACCCACCCACCACCACCACCACCCGCCACCACCCGCCATCCGCCACCCACCTGCCACCACCACCCGCCACCACCACCCACTCGCCACCACCCACCACCCGCTACCGTCATCTACCCATCCACCACCACCACCACCCACCCGCCACCACCCACCACCCACCGTCACCACTTTTCACCACCGTCTTCTGCCGCCACTTGCTACCACTTGCCATTTCTCACTCTTTTTTATATTTTTAAATTTTTTAAAACATTTTGTCAATTACCAAACGCGTTTGTAGTTTATGTTTTTCTAAAAATAAACAAAAACCAATTTATAAAATTTTTGTAAATATAAACTGAAAACGTAAACGTTACCAAACAGACCCTAATTTTTCCACTGTTCTTGAGCTAGATGAGGTTTTCTGGTTTCAACGTGCTCGAGCAAACTGGTTGAGGGATGGGGACCGTAACACGGCTTTTTTTCCACACAAAGGCTACACAGCGGCACAAGAAGAAACATATTTTGGGGTTGGAGGATGACCAAGGTCGTTGGTGCACTAAGGAAGTAGAGTTAGGAAGAATAGCGGTGGATTATTTTGAGAAATTATTTGCAACCACTGGACATAGTGATTTTGGTGGAGTCCTTGAGGCAATCACGTCTCGGGTTTCGAATGATTTGCAAGCTATGCTAGCTAGAGCTTTTACTACTTATGAGGCATATAAAGCCCTACATCAAATGCACCCTTTAAAAGCTTCTGGACCTGATGGGAAACATGCGTTTTTTTATCAGCATTTTTGGCCGATAGTTTGGGCTCATGTGACCCGAGCGGTCCTAGACATTTTGGATGGATCTGATGATGTGGGTGAGATAAATGATACGTTCATAGTCCTCATTCCAAAAGTGAAGGAGGTACGAAGGATGACGGAGATTAGGCCAATTAGCCTTTGTAATGTGATTTACAAGGTTATAAGTAAGGTGCTAGCCAACCGCTTGAAGAAGGTTTTACCGTTTGTTATCTCGCCTACTCAAAGCGCCTTTATTAGGAGCCGATTGATTAGTGATAACATTCTGGTGGCATTCGAGGGGTTTTATTTTATGAAAAATAAGCGCCATGGTAAGGAGGGCTCTTTTGCACTCAAGCTTGACATGAGCAAAGCTTATGACCACGTTGAGTGGGGTTTTATTCAAGGGGTTATAAAGCGCATGGGTCTGGCAAATCGGTTTGTCACAATTATCATGAGATGTGTTTCAACAGTGTCTTACTCTATTTTGCTTAATGGATAACTGACTATTGAATTTCGTTCGACTAGGGGAATCCATCAAGGTGACCCGTTGTCACCTTATCTCTTTGTTCTATGTGCAGAGGGGCTGTCGGCATTAATTAGAAGGGATGAAGAAAGTCGGCATCTTACTGGTGTTGCCATTAGCCGAAGGGGACCTCATATATCTCATTTATTCTTCGCTGGTGATAGTTTGCTTTTTGAAGTGGCTAAACGGGAGGAGATTCTAGTTATTCAAGAGATATTGCAAAAGTATGAACAAGCATCTAGGCAAAAAATTAATCTTGATAAATCAGCCATCTTTTTTAGTGCCAATATGGGGAATGCTGTTAGGGAAGTTTTGCGTCAAATTCTAAATGTGGGTATCATGGCGGACTCTGGCAACTAGCTGGGGTTGCCATACCTCATTGCCAGGTCAAAAAAGGAGGTGTTCAATTTTATTAAGGACAGAGTTTGGAAACGGGTTAGTGACTGGAAGGAAAAACATCTTTTGGTGCGCGGGTCGAGAGGTTATGATAAAAGCCGTAGTTCGGTCTATTCCTACTATTGTTATGTCATGCTTCCAACTCCCAGAAACACTTTGTGCTGAAATTGACTCGATTGTATGTCGGTATTAGTGTGGGTAACGTAGGGCCCAGAGGAAAATTCATTAGACCAACTGGGAAGTGCTGTGTTGTCCAAAATGGGAGGGAAGAATGGGTTTCCATCGGTTGGCGGCTTTTAATAGTGCTCTGTTGGCGAAACAGGGGTGGAGGCTCCTTAATTTTCCTAACTCACTGTTTGCTCGGTTGATACGGGCTAAGTACTATCCAACCTTGAATTTTTTAGAGGTAGAGTTAGGGTATAATCCCTCGTTTACGTGGAGGAGTATTTTCAAGTCTAGACCCTTTTTGTTGGCAGGTTTAAGGTGATGTATTGGGGATGGTCACACCGTTCAAATTTGGAGGGGATAAGTGGCTACCTCGGGGTCTTTTTTTCCCTTTCAATTTCTCCTCCTACTTTTCATACTGATTCAAGGGTGTGTTTCTTAATGGATTCGGATCGAAAGTGTCGGGATTTGGCAAAGTTACAGGCCCATCTTCTGGATATTGATGTGGAAGTGGTTCGAAGAATTCCTGTTAGCCCTTCTCTTCCCTCTGATAAGTTGATTTGGCATTATACTCGAGATGAATGCTTCTCGGTTCGGTCGGCTTATCATCTCCAAACAAATCTATCAAGGATAGGGTCACATTCAGAATCGTCCAATATAAGGAAAGCAAAACGGTGTTTTTGGAAAAGGGTTTGGCATTTATGAGTTCCAAACAAGATTAAGGCTTTTGCGTGGAGAGCATGTTTGAATATTATTCCACCCCGGGACTGATTATGGCAACGACGTATCCCTATTGATCTTGGGTGTGACTGTTGTGACACAGCTGTGGAGACATTGATACATTGTGCTAAGGAGTGTGAGGTGGCGCAACAGGTTTGGGCTTTGAGTCCCTTGCCATTGGTTACGGATATTGGAGTGGGCTTCGAGTTTTATCATTAGGCGGTTGAGGTTAAGAAGAAAGTTGATGAGGCGGGTTTGGGGCTCTTCTTTGTGCTGTGTTGGGGTCTATGGACTGCCCATAACCAAGCTATTTTTAATATGTTTGTCGGGTAGCAGCGGAGATTGTCCAGAAAGTGTGTAATTATATTCAAGAATTCTGTCGAGCCAGAGTCTGCGTACAAGGCTTGCTGGTCTATGCTACCCCGACACAATGGAGGCCACCGACGGTAGGTGTGCTCTAGATTAATTTCGATGCGGCAACTTTTTTTGAGCTAAAGGCCATTGGGGTGGGTGTGATAGTTCGTGAGGCACATGGGAAGGTTATTGCAGCCATGTCCGAAAGACTTCCTCATTGGATTGATGCGGGTTGTGCTGAAGCTTTGGCGGCAGGCTGACTTTACAGGCACTTCCATCAATTGAAAAGGACAACATGCCTATACTGAAGGTATGGTATTTGATTAATTCTGAGTGTTTAGATGTTCATTCTGCAGTCAATTCAGGTAATGGGTTAGATGCTATTAAATTCAGTTTTTGTGTTATTCAAAAAAAGGTACTCGAATTTCTTCTTGAGCGAACTTTTTGTGTTATTTTTTTCTTTTTTTATCTTGATTTTTTGCATTCTTATTAGTGAACTTTTTTGTAGTATTTCCCAGCCAAGCTGAGATGGTGAACATTCCAAATTGAAGACATTGATTTGAGAAATCATAGATTTTATTTTATTTTTCTTTTTGTGATTGATTCATGCACTTGTATAAAATACAACAGGGATTTGTGGGTTCTTTGTAAATCCTCTGATGTGTTCTAGAAATGTTCTATCAATAAACAATTTAAATGCATTTGGTCAAGATAAAACATACATAGGTAGAATGATGTTGGGATTGAAATTATTGGATTTTTTTCTTGAAGGATGTATTGGGTACTATTATAGATGTGAGGGAATAGTAATCTCACAGAAATATATGTCTATACAAAGTTTTATTCATTATTGCTATTTTTATAGGTAAATCTTACAAAATTAGTAGTTAAAAAAAAAAAAAATCTATTGCGACGTTTTTTAAAATTAACGACGTTTTTTAAACGTCACAGGAATTTTCAGAATGGTTTGCTTGTTCTGAACTTTCAATTAACGAGTATGAATCTATTTGTTTTATGTTATCACACAATTTATACAACATATATATATATATATATGAATGTAATTGAAAATAAGGAAATTGTAGAGAATCAAAACAAGCATGAGTTGTGATTGGTTAGAAATGATGGGTACAAAGATTTATTTGCTAGAAAAACAAAAAGGGGATACAAAGTCATACTAAATAATTTTTTTTAAATTAAAAGAATTTTTGTTAGTTATGAACAGATTTAACTGAAATCAACTTGTTTCCCAATGTTATGCTTCATTTATTTAGATAGAAAATATTTTTTAATGAAAAATATTTTTTATAAAAAAAATTCAAAATACATTTTTTTATATTTGGTGGTGGTGGTGATGGAACGAAGGTGAAAGTAGAAATTGTTACATTGTGGTGGGGTGATGGCGGCAGTGATGATGGTAATGGCTATAGTGATGGTAGTGTGACAATGAAAGTGAGAATAGTGGTGACGGTGTTATGAAATTAGTAAAAATTTAATTGAAAAAATATTTTTTGTTTTTTAAAAGTAACAAACAACAAAATTCGTGGGGGACTAAAGGAAGAAGATGGAGGATGGATTGGGTGTGGTAATGCATAGATATCTTAAAATGAGTGGTTCAGATTTGTTAAAGGTATAATTAGATTTTGGATAAATTAAAATGAATGATTCAAATTTGCTAAGAGAAAGATGATTTAATGTCTAAATTGTCCGTGGCTAACAATTCTTTGTTTATGCCCTGATGCAATTTAATATGAGTCTTATAACACTTTCTTCAAACAAACTTTTTGATTGTCTCAAAATTATATATTTGATTATTATAAAACAAGCTTTTTAATTAATTAATTGATGTGTATTTGATTTTGTTGTTGAACCAAATAAAATAAAATAAGATTGAATGTATATTTAGCTTTTGTTGTGAACCTTAAAAAAATAAAAAAATAAATAAAAAAATAAGTTGTTAACATTAAATATATTAAAAAAGAAAGAAAAAAGATTGAAGGTATATTTAGCTAAAACCTTTATTAAAAAAAAAAGACAAAAGAAAAACAAGAAGGTTGTTAACATGAAATATATTAAAAAAGAAAGAAAAAAGATTGAAGGTATATTTAACTTTTGTTGTGAACCTTAAAAAAAAAAGAAAAAAAAATTTGTTAACATTAAATATATTAAAAAAGAAAGAAAAAAGATTGAAGGTAATTTAACTTTTGTTGTGAACCTTAAAAAAATAAAAAAAATAAAAAAAATTGTTAACATTAAATATATTAAAAAAGAAAGAAAAAAGATTGAAGGTATATTTAACTTTTGTTGTGAACCTTAAAAAAAATAAATAAATAAAAAATAAATAAATAAATAAAAATAAATTGTTAACATTAAATATATTAAAAAAAAAGAAAAAAGATTGAAGGTATATTTAGTTTTTGTTGTGAACTTTAAATAAAAAAAAAATAGTTGTTAACATTAAATATAAAAAATTAAAAAAGAGAGATTAAAGTGGGTTGGGGAAAATCC
The DNA here is from genome assembly GCF_055761805.1 of Camellia sinensis. Lineage (NCBI taxonomy): Eukaryota > Viridiplantae > Streptophyta > Magnoliopsida > Ericales > Theaceae > Camellia > Camellia sinensis. Next base: position 62,506,274 of record NC_138970.1, read on the forward strand.
ATACCCATTAAAAAATGGGGAGGGTGGTACCCATGGGAAATGGGGAATGGAGAATGGGGAAAATTTATTATAGGAGAATGGGGATGGAGAATTAATATCCACCCCATTGCCCCCATTGCCATTCCTAGCGGCAGCTAGTGCAATTGCTTTTGGTGCAGAACTGGGCCTGAGTCATATACATTTGGAGGGGGATTCATTGTCCATCATTAAGCATTCCAATGTAATGACCTTTTGTTGTCCTTTTTTAGGCATATTCTACAAGGGGCTGTTAGCACAAGTTGATGCTTTACCACTTTTTTCTACTCGCATGTGTTGCGTGGTGGTAACAAGGTTGCTCATGGGTTGGCTCGTTCGACGAGTTAAGTGTTTGGACGGAGAGTTTGGAGGGATGAAGTGCCTGTTGAGATTTTCAGTGTTATTCGGTTTGAATCTTTTTAGTCTTTCGGCGTTGTTTTGCCTTTCTAAAAAAATAAATAAAAGGATAACCAGTATTGAATAAGCAAAATCGAATTGCTTCAAAAAAAAAAAAAACAACGAGAGTTTATGAAAAATAAGGGAGTTTATGAAAAATAAGAAATAGTTGGAGTTGTATGTTTTCAATGGGGTTTGATACAAAACAATACTGCTTCAAGATCTATGTTGATACAAGTCGATGTCAATTAATGACTTCTTCGATGTTTGGCTAGATTGTTAATTGAAGGAATCAGTTTGATGATGTAACTGGAAATCAAAGGAGATAGTAGCGATTTGCTAGGAATTTCTTGTGAAAGATGTTGATGTGTTTTCAAGGTTGGTATAATAAAAAATGGGTCTACACCATTAATTTTTTGTTAAGCAAATGGTTTGAGTGGTGCGTGTACAAGAATGTTAATTTATGATATAATTAGAACATGTGAGGTGTGAACTGAGAACAAAAACATAAAACTAATTTCATAAGAGTGCAATGAGAAATTATATACACAGAGATAAAAGAGTATGAAAATAGAATTTCGCCTGAAATAAGTGTCTTAAAACTTTTACTTTTTTGTATGTCAATAATACCCTTCTTCATTTTTGAAAAATCAATCCATAATCCAATTATCACTTGGAAGTTAATCTACAAATAATAACTACTAATAATTGTTGCTTGAATTTTAAATTTTTATTTATATAACTGAAATATTTGCATGAGTAGAAAACGTTAATATAAATAACAATAAGACTGCATACACAGTACATAACACATAAAGCAATCCGTAACTATGCATATCGCATTGTTAAACCCATCATAAAAATACAAGTCCACTAAGAGAAACATATCAACCACAAGATAGATGAGGTATGGTTATATTGAACACCCAAAAGTCCAAAAGACAAACAAACTGGTTTTATTTATTTACTTTTGAAAGGAAACATAACATATTAGAGTAGTAGAGATGTAGAGATGTAGTAGTAATTAGTAAGGAACTAGAGGACTAAGACATAAATAGCATAAATGATCCCTGGAATGTAACCCAATATAGTCAGCAACAAGTCGATCCAAAACTCCACCTGCGTTTGCATTTTTACCACCCTCCCATTATCATTAGTACCAAATTTAGCCACTCATATATATAGGTTATATATATGGGGACTATTTAAAAAAAATATAATAAAATTATATGATTATAATAATCATATCAAATTAATTTTTTTTTGTAAATAATATATACACAGAAGTCTACAAAATAAACACAATGCATCATCAACTAGAATGAGATCTGAGATGAGCTATCGAATTATACATATGATCAAGAATGATTTGTTCCTAAGGTGTCATTTGGGAAGTGTACATTTGGGCTCTTTTGGCTCTTTAAGGCCTCGTTTGGCAAGAGGCTATTTTAGTCAATTAGTCAAAAAGTTACTAAATTAGTCAAAAAGCCAACAACCCATACCAAAAAGTCAAAGATTCTTTTTTCTCTCTACTTTTTGCACATCTTTTCGTAATTAGCCAAAAAGTCATCCCAAACATACAAGTTTTTTTTACCTACCTTTTTAGCCAAATAGCCAAAAAGTTACTAAATTAGCCTGTTCCCAAACGAGGCCTAAGTCACAAAAGACAGAATAGGCTATTTGAGCCACAACAGACAAAACATCACATCCAACCTATAATCATTACACTCTTCTCTCACAAAAAAAATCAAAAAATTCAAAAAGTCAAAAAGTCTTTCCGAAACCAAACTTTTGAGCCCAGACTCAAATAGCCAAAAAAGCCAAAAAGCCAACCCACTTCCCAAACGGAGGCTAAGGGTTCGTTTGGTTTGTATTTCTGAAAAATTTTTGGAAAATTTTCTCTACAAATAAGTTTTTAAAAGTAATCAAACCAAACAAATTTTCTCAAAAAAATTTCTCAAAACTTGTAAACCAAACAAGTTTTCCAAATAAATCTCTCTCTCAGACACATCAAATCAATCACTTTTTCCAAAACTCTCTCAAAATAATTTTCCAAAACATCTTTTGAAAAAAAACCAAACCAAACAACTTTTCGTACTTTTTATCTCTAAAACACATCTCTCAAACACAAACCAAACATACCCTTAATTTCTTTGTTTCTATCTCAACGTACTCTCGAGTCTCAAGCCTTGGTGTTTGGGTGTGTTTGGGGAGGGATGGAAGTGTATTTGAGAGATTTCGCAGATGAAATATATATATATATATATATATATATATGAGTATTTATTTGCATAACACATCGTTCAAATATCAATTATTAAAAATAAAACAATTATTCAGACATCAAATATTGAACTAGGTTTTTATTCAGTAATTAATATCCGATCTATAGATTTTTATTCGATATTCATTCGAGAAAATAGTGTGAACTGAGCATATATAAATTCCCAAAATGTACTTCAATCATTAAGGTCTTATTTGTCATAATTTAAAAAAGTCAAAAAAACACTATCTTATTTAAGTCACATCACTTTTTTATCACATCACTTCAAATCTAATTCATATCTAACTCATATTTCATAAAAAATAAAAAAATATATTTATTTAGATCATTTCAAAACACCCCTAAATTATATGTAAATTTTAAAATACACGAATTTTAATTACTGAGAAGAGTGTATTAAAATAAATAAATATATATATATATATATTTTTGGGGTAAGGATAAGAGATCTCATGTCAAATCAAAGGCAACCATGGAGTTGATTTACAAGGCATTTACGATTTTTAAGGTAACATTTGGTCTCATTTTTAAAACTTAATCATTTGAATCAAAATTTATAACTACATAAAATTTTAAAATATAATTTAAAATTACTTTCAAAACTTGTTTCTACTCTTTTCTTTAATTATTATTATTAATCAATCAATCAATTATTTTTTCTCTATCTTCTTTATCCTCTCTTATCTATTTATCAATCAATCAAAAAAAATATAAATCATCTCAAAATTATTTTCAAAATTCATAGTGAGCATTTGAAAAGTTATTATTTTAGTAGGCTATTTTAATTTTTGACTGTTTTAAGAGACTAAAATTTTTATATTTGAAAAGATAATTTATAATTAGATGTGATATTTATGAAAGAAAAAATAAAATGATTATGAATTTGATGTGACATTTTATTTTATTAGTTATTTTAGTCTATTTGTCTTTTAATACTATTTTAGCCAAAAAAAACTAAACCAACCCAAACACCTCCATAATTAAATAATTTTTTTCTTTTTAAATCATAATTTAAAAATTCAGAACTTAAAACACAATTTCACGCTCACATCATAATTATAAAACCAAAGTAAACGGGCCCTAAGTTTTTCCAAAATAGGCCTACGTCATTATAACAGCTTAGATCTATGAATTGTTTCAGTTTTTATTTATTTATTTATTATTTTTCCCCAGTTTTCAATTTAAACCTGTTTCAATTTTCAAATTTTAAATTTAAATAAACCTCTTCACAATTTTATCCCATGCACACACACATTTAAGGGTTGTTTGGAATGTCTTAAATAAGTATATTTTTTGTCTTTTTGAACTAAAAAATTGAGAAAAAAAATATGGATGTTTGAGTTAACTTTTTGACTTTTTATAAAAAAATATGTATTAAAAATAGTAAAAATTGATTTGTAGGGAAAAATTAGGATTGGAAGTTGTGCAGTCGTAATTGTTGACTTTTGGTGAATAGTGTTAATTTTTTAACTTTTTGAGTAACTTTTTGACTTTTTGACTTTTTCTTATCTTTCCAAACTTGACCTTAGTATTACTCTATTTTGTGCAACTTATTATAAGTAAAATCTAATAATATGAAACTCGATCAAATTTTTTTAACTTATTTCTATCTAATAAACTGTAAATTACACCAAACAATCTATTCTTAAATTAAAATAAGCTATAAACGCGTTATTTTAGAAGTAATAAACACTCCTTATATATATATATATATATATATTTTGAGAGAGAGAGAGAGAGAGAGTTACCCCAATGCCATAGCGAAAGAAGACACCAACAGGAGGAAGGACTATGGCAAGTAGGATTTCAAGGAAGGTGGCTGAACCCATGATGATGTTGATGCTCCCTTGCTTCCTAATCCTTTTCTCTTCTTGAGGCTAAGAACACTGAAAGAGTTTCTTTTCTTCACTCACTCAACTTTTTAATAGAAATTTTGGAATTGAAACTGGCTTAGGCTTTGTTTGGTGAAATGAGAAAGAGAGGAAGTGAAGCTCTAATCATATAATTGGATTGGAGAGAGAGAGTGTTATATAATTGGATTGGAGAGAGAGAGAGAGTGTTATGGGTCTTCTTCAACAACAAAGCCCTCCAAGAGGCCACGTAGTTGAAATTCTGATACACCTGTCATGCAACTCTCTACTACACAATTTGTTCTCTCTCTAGAAAAAATGATAGACAACCGACTTAGATTACTATTTTTTAAAAAATATTAATTATGTTTTTATATATAAAACATAAGATTTATGTTATTTTGATCTCTAATGTTTAAATTATGTCAATTTAATCTCAAATATATAAAATGTATTTCAATTTGATCCCCTAACTAAACTCAACCAATAGATGCAGTTAAAATCAAGAGTAAAAAGATAATTTTGGAGACGAAAATAACAGAGATCACATATTTTAAAAATTAAAAATGTAATTTTTTAAATGAATGTCCACATTAATGTTACATATTACATATTTTGGAGATTAAAAGTATAATTTTTTAAGTGAATTTTAACATTTATTCCTAATTTCTAACAAAGTTTACTGAGAAAAACAAAATCAAAATATTATATATTAAGAAGCAAATTGACACAATTTAAGAATAAAAAACTAAAATTACACAACCCCATCTTAATTGTTTTTGCCGATCAAAATGCAAAAAAGAAATTGTGAATAAATTAAACATAAGCTCAGCATAGGCTAAAATATGAATTGGGTTCTATTAATGGTGAAAGGAATTTTAACATCCAAAACATTACACCATGTGAATGAATTAAGATTCTTCCACCTTGAGATCTTCTATTTTTACACAAGCCACTTTCTCTCAGTTCACATATTTTTTGAAAAGAAAAATTGAATATAAACTTATGAATAAACCTATATGAATTGAAAATAAACTTCCAAACTAAAGCTTATGATTCAACTATATCTTTGATTTGGAAGTTAATTTCTGAATCATAAATTTTCGTTCAAAAATTGATATCTAAACTAAAAATAGTGTTCAACCTGACAAAAAATTATGTATTGAAATAAAAGCTTTGGTATTCTCAAGTTCTAAGATTCTTCCACCTTGAGATCTATTTTACACGACACTTTCTCTCAGTTCACTAATTTAAAAAATAATAATAAAATAATAATAATAATAATAATAATAATGAATATAAACTTATGAATAATCATATATGAATTGAAAATTATGAATTGAATAAAAGCTTAAAAATCACTTAAAAAATATATAGTTGAGGTTATTCTTATACTATTACATTTTTTTAAATTACACATGCAATACGTGTGACCCGTTAATCTAAAAAGAAAAATTCCTCAAACCCAACTTTGTAAAAATTACGCCTTTCAAGCTGAAAAGTAAATATATATATAATTTTATCCTTTTTTGTTTTTGTGAGAGAGAGAGAGAGAGAGAGTTACCCCAATGCCATAGCGAAAGAAGACACCAACAGGAGGAAGGACTATGGCAAGTAGGATTTCAAGGAAGGTGGCTGAACCCATGATGATGTTGATGCTCTCTTGCTTCCTAATCCTTTTCTCTTCTTGAGGTTAAGAACACTGAAAGAGTTTCTTTTCTTCACTCACTCAAAGTTAACTTACAAGATAGTTGATTCTGCCAATAATGGGTTTCCCAAATTAATTATTAGATCTAATTCTAATGGGTATGGGTATAGACAGACATGTGGCTTCTCTGTTCTCAAGAAGTACACTTCTCCGGGAGAAACATAGGTGAATCGTCGCTGTGATTGACGCACCGGGGGTTCCCAAAGAGAGGGTTACTCTCACATTTCCAACCATCAACGCTGCCGCTAATGTTGGTTTTGTGATCACTGCCAGTCCTTTTCTGGCAGTGATTGGCAAACAATTAGTAGATAAAGTGCAAATGGGAATCCAAGGTGGTTGTGGTGGTGGTAAAAGCCAATATTATTTGTTCCCAACAATGATTTAGACTATTAAAAAATACATCACTAATAGCACTAATGCATTGGGAATGGTATAAAAAAAAAAAAAACAACAACAAGGTATAAAAAGTGAACAGAACCCACTGTCACATTATTAGTACTCCTTCTAGTGCTTCATTTTTAGTGCTCCCAAACATTTTTCTATTTGTTACCTGTTCAACTGATTTCACCCAAAAAACAACTCATCTGATTCTTGGACAAGCCAACCGCCGCAAAGGTTTAACAATACAGAAACTGATCACATCTCTTTCATAGGCGTGAGATCTATAAAAAATTGAAATTTACCTTATGTGAGGGGATGTGTTTAAATTGGTAATCATTTTTTGTCTTTTTAAAACCCTTCAAATAATAATACTAAGGTTCATATTATTTAATAGTGAGTTCGACTTTTATTGTGAGTAGAGGATAAAAGTTGGGTATGTCCACTACTATTTATTTTTAAGTGTCGTTGTAATTGGGAGGTGTATTTTGAAGAAGGAATGAAGGAAAGATTGAAATAATATTCTCTATATTGTTTTGCTAACATGTGCTTGAATGCCAAAAAAAAAAAATGATAAAAAGTGAAAATTATAACTTATATGACACTTTTAACTAATTTAAAAATATTTTTGAATGAGGTTAAAATTATTATTTTTGAATATTTTACTATTTTAAAAACATCTTTTACACAAATTGTAATTATATTTGTGATTTATTTATTTATTTATTTTTAACATGTAGCACAAATACCAAACCAAACCGGTGCCGATTTGGATTGGGCCTATTTGTCAATCACAAAAGAACTTTGGCCCCTAATCTTCAAGCGGATCAAATTATTCAAATGTGAAATCAAACTTTGGAGCTTTGGGCTAAATTTTCAACAAAATGACAAGCCATTTCATAAGCATGTTAAATTTGTAATAATTTGGGCAATTTACACTCACATCTCCTCCTGAAATTTTTAAAAAATATTGTTAATTCCACCCTCTAGGGTCATACTTGCGGGTTCTCCAAGAGATTTATCCGATTCATATGGAAAGGGCACTTTATATGAGTCTCAGAATTAGTCAAGTTGTGCGTAAGTTAGCCTAGACATCCAGTCATTAAAAAAAAGAGAATATATATATATATATATATATATATATATTTTCATTCATACAACTAATGAATTATTAATGAAAAATGATATAATTAATTATGTAACTTAAAACCTTAAAGAATCACTACAAGAAAATGGGGCTTAAAAGACGGAACTATTTGCGACGGTACACTTGCCGTCGCAAAAAGTCATTTTTTGCGACGGTAAAAAATACCGTCTCAAAAAATCAGAGTATTTGCGACGGTAAAAAATACCGTCTCAAAAAACAGAGTATTTGCGACGGTAGAAAAATACCGTCTCAAAAAAGAAGAGTACTTGCGACGGCAGAAAATACCGTCGCAAATGCTCTCTTTTTTTGCGACGGTATTTTTCTACCGTCGCAAATACTCTGTTTTTTGAGACGGTATTTTTTACCGTCGCAAATACTCTGATTTTTTGAGACGGTATTTTTTACCGTCGCAAAAAGTCACTTTTGTGGTTTTTTTTTTTAAGTGAATATTTTTAAATTTTTAAATATTTTTTTTAGATGCACTTTACTTAAATGTATCTAAAAAAAAAATGAAAAAATATTTTTAAAAATTAATAAATACATACAAATATAAAAAAAATGTATTGAATTATTGTATTTCTTTTGTATTTTTGGTATTTAGTAAATTTTTAAAAGATTTTTTTACTTTTTAGGTGTATTTATGTTAGGTGTGTCTAAAAATGAAAAAAATTAAATATTAAAAAAATTCAGTAAAAATAATATAACACGGAAAACAAGAAAGTATAATTTTCTCAAAAGAGTTTTTGGAAAACTCTAACCTAGCATAGTGATTGTGGTTTTGAGACAGCTTCATATATATACAGTCACAAAATAGTTTGAATAAATTCAACGGTATTTTTCTGTCACAAAAAAAATAAAAAAAAAACGATGTCGTCTTACTCTTTTAATATAACATCTCTTTTCATTCATTTTTTCATCTTCTTGTCTCTCTGTATTTATCTCTCTCTGTTCTCTTTATCTCTTTCACTCATCACTTTTCTTTCTCTGTCTGTCTGTGTATCTCTCTCATTTTCTCTCTGTGTCTCTCGCATATCTTTCTTCTCTCTATCTCTTATGTCTTCTCTCTTTATCTCTCTCGCTCATCTTTCTTCTCTCTATCTCTCTCATTTATTTTTTTTCTCTCTCTCTCTCTTATTTATATCTCTCTCTATCTCTCTCGCCCATCTCTCTTTTTCTGTGTCTCTCTCTCGCTCATATCTTTTCGCTTTATTTCTCTCTTTTTGTCTATTTTTCGCTCATCTCTTGTTTCTCTCTCTTTTGCTATCTCTCATTCTCTCTCTCTCTCTGTCTCTTTTTCTGTTTATCTCTCTCTCTCTGTCTCTCTCTCACTCTTACTCTCTCTCACTCATCACTCATTTCTCTCTCTGTATGCTTGTCTATTTGTGTATTTCTCCCTCATTATATTCGTCTTGCTCACTCTCTCCCTCTCATATTCTCTATTTATCGAGCTTCTTCTCGATTTATCTATCTTTTCTCTCATCTCTTTTCTCTCTCTGTCTCTTTTTCTGTCTCTCACTCTCTATCTTTTTCTCTCTCTGTCTCTCTCTCTCTCTAACTCATCACTCTTCTCTGTTTGTCTGTCTGTCTGTCTCTGTCTCTCTCTTTCTCTCTTTCTCTCGTTGTCTCTCGCTCATATCTCTTCTCTCTATCTCTCTCATCTGTCTTCTCTCTCTACCTCTTTATCTCTCTCGCTCATCTCTTTATCTCTCTCGCTCATCTCTTTATCTCTCTCGCTCATCTCTCTTTGTCTCTTTCTCATTTATCTCTTTTCGCTCTTTCTCTCTTTGTCTATATCTTTTTATTCATTTTTCCATCTTCCTTTCTCTCTTCTCTTTCTCTCTCTCACTCATCACTCTTCTCTCTCTGTCTGTTTGTCTATCTATCTCTCTTCTCTCTATGTCTCTCTTTTTTTCTGTGTTTCTCTCTCGCTCATCTCTTTTCGCTTTATTTCTCTATCTTTTTTGTCTATCTTTCGCTCATCTCTTGTTTCTCTCTCTTTTTCTATCTCTCCTTCTATCTCTCTCTCTCTCTTTCTCTCTCTGTCTATTTTTCTGTCTATCTCTCTCTCTTTGTCTCTCTCTCACTCTCACTCTCTCTCACTTATCACTCATCTCTCTCTCTGTATGCTTGTCTATTTGTCTATTTCTCCCTCATTATGTTCGCCTTGCTCACTCTCTCCTTCTCATATTCTCTATTTATCTATCTCTCCTCTCATCTCTTTTCTCTCTCTGTCTCTTTCGTTCATCTCTCTTCTCTCTATCTCTCTCGTTCATTTCTCTTCTCTCTCTATCTCTTTTTCTGTCTCTTACTCTCTATCTTTTTCTCTCTTTTTCTCTGTTTGCGTTGCTCACTCTCTCACTCCCGTCTTCTCTATTTACTGAGCTCCCTTTCGATTTATCGATCCACTATAAGAAAATGCACTTTTAGCGACCACTTTGTCTCTCTCTCGCTCATCACTTTGTCTCTGTCTGTTTCTCTCTCTCTCTCTCTTCTCTATCTGTCTCTCACTTATCTCTCTCTCACCACCCATCTTCTCTACCATATTCACCACTACTGCAAATGTCATTCCACTACTACCACTGTTGTCACTCCACCTCTACAACTATCATTACTACCATCATCGCTACCACTTCATTACCACCACTACTACTACCATTACCTCTCATCTACCACCGCTATTCTATCTCCTCTACCACTACCACAACTTCACCACTTATCTCATTCACCATCACTACCACCACCACTATCACCTCTTATCCACCACTTTCACCACTACTGCCACTTCTATCCTCTACCACAAAAAATTAGTTCTTGATTTTTAGTATAAAAAAAAAAAAATGAGTCACAAAAAAGTTATTTTCATTGACCACAAAAAATTAACTTTATTTTAATGGAAAATATTATCCCTACTTCTACCAAATAAAAAAAAAAAAATTTATTCATTAAAATAAATATGAAACAAATAAATTTTCAACATTACTAAATGTAAAAAAAAATAAAATTCATCAACTATAAAAAAAAATTATTTTAATAAAAAATAATTTTTTTAACAAATCTTCCGTTGCAAAAAAAAAAAAAAAAAAAAAATCATTTTATTATTTAAATATTCATTTATAATAAAAATATAAAAAATTCCAAAAAAATTTCCACCCCCTTTTCCATTTCTACTCGGGATCCCCTACCCCAAACCCAAAATCCCCAATGTCAAAAATCCCTAATCCCCCCCACCCCAAACCCAAAATCCCCAATGTCAAAAATCCCTAATCCCTTCCCCCTTTTCCATTCCCGCTCGTTTTTCCCCCCTCAACCAAAAATTCCCAAATCTCAAATCCCTAATTTTTGAACCAAAAATCCCCATCTCCGTCTCTCTCGCGACTGTGAGCACGGCAGACGATGGCGTCGAGTGACGGGGTTCAGGAGCCTCACTCTTTTGTTTCTCATTCCATTGGCTTTCCCTCTGTTGCTCTCATTCCAGTGGCGAAGGAGCTGCTCAGAAACCTAATGTCGCCAACCCGCTCTATATATAGGAATTCCATTGGAAACCTTGTGTTTCCTTGACAATCTGATCTACAGAATTGAAGTTTAGATTTTTTTATTTCGGTTTCTCTTCTGATCCGTCTCACAAAATGCCATCCGTATACGGAGCTCGATTGACAACTTTCGAAGATTCAGAGAAGGAGAGCGAGTACGGTTACGTTCGAAAGGTCTCCCTCTTTCTTCGATCTATCTTTCTTTTCCCTTTCAATGTTTATTATTTGATCCACTTTTTCCTGGTCTGCGAGCTTACTCAATTTTTTGTTCACCTTGTTTATCCTGTTTAATTTTATTCAAGGTTTTATTTGCTTACTTTGAATATATACGGTTAATTTTATTGAGATAATTTTGATTGAAAAAATATATTAGTAGACTTTGTTCTGGAATCTAATCATTTCTTATTAAAAAGATTATTTCTATTATTTTAAATTTTGGTGCTTCTGAGGCAGTTTTGTTCATAAATGGCTTATTAAATAAATAAATGTCATTATGTTACGGAGTGTCAACCCTTATCCTTTTCTTTCTCATCATTATAAACCTCAGGTGTACACGCTACTCATATTTCTCTCCTAAATTTGGTTTCCATATCAACTGTTGCAGGTACTATGGTGTTTTGATGGCATATGGAAGCCTTCAAGATGTAAGGAACTATTACCTTATTAATTTGGTTTATTTAGAGTCTAGGAATTGAGAGTTTACAAAGCTATCATTGCTTATGCAGTTTCTAAGCGAGCAAAGAGCTGAATACACAGCAACTCTTGTTCGTATGCGGGTCTTACCACTGTATACGATCTCCACATGTTTACCATATTTGATTGCCTCTGCGAACTGGGTGCTTGGGGAGCTTGCATCCTGTCTTCCTGAAGTGAGATTGTTTTTGTTCATGCTTATCTCCTTGTTTGCTGTTTTCGTACAAATGTAGTCTTTATAAAATTATTTACTTGCTGCTTCTGTATGTTTCATTTCATTTCTTTTCTTGAATGTTTCCATATATCCTCTAACCACCTGAATAGTTATTACAGCATGCACATTTAAACATGTCCTTAACAGGTTCATTTTTAACTATTCAGGAGATGAGTGCTGATATCTATTCTTCACTGGTGAAAGCATTGAGTATGCCAGATATGGGAGATATTTCTTGTTATCCTGTTCGGGTGTCTGCTGCAGGTGCAATTACCGAACTCGTCGAGGTTTGTATGTCTCCCAAATCACATATTTAATTTTTATAATTGGCCTGCAATCTAAGTTTGAGTTGTGATAAGATTTTTGCTCTATTTTTTGCAGAATGACTACTTGCCACCTGAATGGTTACCCCTTCTTCACATTGTGGTTAGTCGGATTGCTGATGAAGGTGAAGAGACCTCCATTTTGTTTCAGCTTCTTGGTACTTTGGTTGAGGCTGGAAATGAACATGTTTCCCTTCATATCCCATATATTATTTCGTCTTTGGTTGGTACAATCTCAAAGTGCATTCCTCCTAATCCAGAGCCATGGCCTCAAGTATGTATTTATCTGCTAATAATCTTCATGCTAAAGTTTCTCTGTTGTTTCTCTATCTCTCTCTCTCTCTCCAAAAAAAACTTGTAATTATTTCAATCTTGTACATTCAATGGACTACTAAAACAATACCGTGACATGGCAAAATTTACTGTGGTTCACTATTTGGCTGAGCTTGTTTCAACCAATGTGGAGAAAGAAACCAGATTCAAGTAGTTCTTACAAACCATTGTATTTTTTTTAATCTCTTGTACTTCAGAAAGTTTCATGGATTGAATGCTGTAGAGATTCAGTTGGTTAGTTTTGCACCACTGGATCCAACATCTAGTATGATCAAATGGTGGGTTGTAATCATAAATATGGTTTTTATTTGCATGTAGCCAAAGAATTGGCTAGTTGTTGTATACACACAAAAATGATTTATTTTTCCTCTAGTATGTTTTGACACTAACCTTCTTTGGATTCTAAAATGCTGCAATTCATGCTTCCCGACTTTATGTTGGTAAATGGAGAATATCAGAAATGGTTGCAATTTATAGAGTTGGTCATTTAACTGTGTGCGTATTTTTGTCCTTCTTCCTGATAGTTAAGACATTTATAGTTTTCTCTTAACCGTGCTTCTATAAATAATGAATTTTAGCAATGAACTGACACTGGTTCACAATAGATGGTTGAGTCCGGGAGTTAGAGTCCGATTTATAATATGAGTCCGGGAGTTTCACACCCAACGGAAACGCCTCATTCAATAACTCAAGCAACATGTCAACAGACTTGCGACGGTAACTCAAGCAACATGTCAACAGACTTGAGTCCGGGAATTTCAAAAAAATCAGACTTGAGTCCGGGAATTTTTTTGAGCTTTATAATATGAGTCCGGGAGTTTCAAAAAAATTAATTTTTTTCGGGTTCCCGGTTTGGGAGTTAGAGTCGGATTTCACTTATGAGTCAATTTTTTTTTTATATTTTTCTATAATTAAAATATTAACACATTATATGGTTTTTAATTATTTTTATCTTGTTTTTTTCAGATATTTCCTGAGTAGCAGTTGGCTTTTTCTGGAATGCGGGCGTATCAAGATTATGACCAATTTTTGTTTTTGTAACCCACGAACGAATGAAGACGAAAACTTTTGATTTTGATTTATGTTATTTAAATTTGGGAGCAACATTATGTATGTATTATGCGACGTTATGTAGTGGCATAATTTTTATTGTTATGAATTTTTATTTATGTATTGCTATGAATGGAACAATATTATTAATTTTCATTATTTGTCAATTTTTATTTATGTATGTATTTATATTATTCTGTAATTTTTCAATTTTTTATACTTATTTTTTATCTAATACAGGTTATTTTAATTTTTTTAATAATTTATTAGCAGGGTTTTTTTTTTTTTTTTAATTTTTTGAGACGGGAGAAGAACCCGTCGCAAAAACCATTAATAGGCTTTTGCGACGGTACCAACACAGTCGCAAAAGCTGTCTTATTGAATGTACAGGACACCTTTAGCGACGGTAAACCGTGCCGTCGCCAATACTTATATGATGCCAGAGCCTTTAACGACGGTAATGTTCCCGTCTCAAAAAACTCACTTTTAGCGACGGTAATTACGTGCCGTCGCGAAAAGTGATTTTTTCCCCATTATTTGCGACGGGAAAAATGCCGTCGCAAAAAACACACCTTACCGTCGCAGAAAATAATGGCGACGGTACATACCGTCGCGAAAGGTCTTTTGCAACCCCATCTGTCGCGACCCCCCTTTACCGTCGCAAAAAGCCATATTACCGTCGCAAAAGGTATTAGCGACGGCTTCCGGGAGCATTTGCGACGGCCGTTTACCGTCGCAAAAAACAAATTTTTTTGTAGTGAATGTTAGTGTAATTATGTAAAAAATGTAAGGCTATTTTTTTTTTATAAAAATTTCAATGAGGTAAGTATAATTTATTGTAATTTATCGTAACCTTTTTATTAAAAAAAATTGTAAATTACGATAAATCTATTTAAATTATGACTCATTTGTATTTTGTTTATTTAAATTTCAAAACTCAATAGTTAACCACTTCAAAATATTTTCTTAGTATAATTAATCCATTCCATTAGGAATTTGTTAGAAATTTATACAAAATCATGCTATGTGTAAAGCACATGACACACTAATTAAAATTTTACAATAATAATACTCTTATTTGGAAATTCAGTTTATATTTTCTCACAAAAATGAGGAAGACAAAGTAAAAGTAAAATCATCAAATAAAAATATTATTATTCTTAAAAATCAACGAGCTTGCTTATTTTCATTTTTCAAAAAATATTTTTCAGAAAATTCTACTTTCTTATTTTTCGTATTTTTTTGTTTTTACTGAATTTTTTTAATATTTTAGGCAATTTTTTTACTTTTTAGACACATCTAACATAAATACACTTTTTAGTAAAAAAATTGTAAAAAAAATATTTTAAAAATTCACTAAATACGAAAAATACAAGAATTTAATACATTTTTTTTGTATTTTTATGTATTTATTAATTTTTTAAAATATTCACTAAAAATAAAAAAATACGAAAATTAAAAAATTCAATTTTTAAAAAACTTAATACAAAAAATTCAAACCAAACACACTGAATAAGAGGATCATACCCTTATATGAACTGTCATGTCCCTTTAGGCCAAGTTTGGGAAGACTAAATAAGTGCACTTTTTGTCTTTTTAGACTAAAAAGTTGAGGTTGAAAATATGAATGTTTGGATTAACTTTTTGACTTTTTATGGAAAAATGTGTAATAAAAAATTGTAAAAATTGATTTGTAAGAGAAAATTAGAATTGGGAGTTGTGCAGCCGTAATTGTTGACTTTTGGTGAATAGTGATAACTTTTTAACTTTTTGAGTAATTTTTTGACTTTTTGACTTTTTGGGGTGTTCCCAAACTTGACCTTAGTGTAATAAGATAACATTTGAAATGATTTACTGTTGAGTTTTAATATTTAAGAAAATAAAATATAAATTAATCTAATTTGTGGGGTTAAATGTAAATTCAAAGGAGGTTATTGCAAATAACCCTTAATTTTACTAGGAGTTGAGTGCGATAGATTTATACACAGAATACAGACTTCACAGACTGCAGAGCCAATCAACAAATATATCTTAACGCTTCTTTCTCTCTCTCATCTTCTGTTTCATTTTCGTTTTTTGCGCATTTTTGGGAGGGGAGGGTCTCTCTCTCTCTCTCTCACACTTCTTTATCAGACGAACCAACCCTCAATTTCTTGTAATCTTTCTTCTGATTCTTGATCTGGGTTTTGAACACTTTCACATCAGATCATAGCTCTTCTTGTTTAAATCTTTCTTTGCTTCTTTTAAACTTTCCAAAACCATCTATAAAAATACAAAAAACCCATCTGGGTCTTGGTTCTTATTGACTCCCTCTTCTCATGCTTTTAACAGATTTGCACTCATGGTTCTTCTGATGCCTCACCTGGTTAGTTTAATTCCTATCTTTTTCTTTTTCTTTTTCTCTTGTTTTTTTTATTGTACTGTCCCTCGATTTTGTTGTTGATAGTTGTTGGTGTTGCAGGTGAGTAAAGCTAACTGTTATCAGTTTAATTAATTAATTCTTTTATTTAGTTCGATTTAGTTCATCGTTGCTTGGATCTAAACATGCATTCATCTGTGGCTCTTCTATGCCCTGTTATAGATCTTATTGGGTATATGTCAGATTGGGTGTTTTCTTTTTCTTTCTTGGTTTATTTGTTAATCTGAGTCTTTCTTGGGATAATACCAGTATTGCTTTGATTATCAAATTGTCTTTGGTTCAAATTAGTTCAATTTCAGACTGTATAAGGAGGAATTGGGTAGTGTTCTGATTATCAAGTTGTCTTTGATTCAAATCAGTGTAATTTCAGACTGTATAAGGTGGAATTGGGTATTTTTCTTTTTCTTTTTTGGTTTATTTGTTAATCTAAGTCTTTATTGGGATAATACCAGTATTGTTCTTGCTACTTGTCAGGAAAAAAAAGCCAGTATTGTTATGGTTATCATCATCAAGTTATCTTTTGTTCAAATTGGTGTAGTTTCATACTGTTTAAGGAGTAATTGGTATAGTTTTGATATACATGAATGGAATTTTGTTATCTGTAGTTGATTTTAATTGGCTTTTGGCACATATATAAGTTTCTTCTCATCTTCGAGGTCTTTGGGGGAGGGTTTTGGAGGCTGCAGTGGGGAAGGTTGGGGGCGGATTCTTATTTCCGGTTGCTATTTGGATTCTTGCTTTTGCTGTTGATTTGATCTGGTTATATTTATGCATCTCATAAAAATTGAACCAGTCCTCTTTGTCTTCTTAGCACAGTCTAAGCAAGATAATGAAGAAAATGAAGTTTTTAGGTAAATAAATATAGCGCTAATCTTTAGGCCACTTGCTTCAGCATGCTCCAATTTTGCTGCAAACAGGGGACAATAGAGGCAAAACAAGGTCTTTGCAGGATATGTGTGTACAATCACCCTTCTTATCATTTCTCAAGTTCAAAGGAATGTGGTACTCGACTCTCGGGCCACCAACCGAGCATCGCAATGCACGATAGTGTAGACCACCCGAACTTTTTCCACGCGTCCTCTTTTGGAGAGGCGCGAATTGTGTTCATAGCTACTACAGTTCGAACTCCTGTGACAGTTCTGAATCTAATCTCACAAAGTGCAATGTAAGACTGATAAATCACCAAAGAGTCCAAATTCGGCAAATCGTTTTGGAATATCGATTTTAATCAAAAAGCGCCAAACATGGACTGCTTTGCCAGATTACAGAGTCGCCACCTGAATATTTTGTTTTGGAAAAATTTAGAAAATCCTGTCTCGTGCCAAAGGCTACGTGTCTGTCATCACCAAAGTTGTCTCGGCTCGGGAACTTGGGTACAAGAGGGGAAGGTCTTGAAATGAGCACCCCATCAAAGGATCGGCCTCTACTAAGCATGATATGTTGTTTTATAAACACATTATTCTGATTATTATCTATCTTTACTATGTGATGTGCACATCATACAAGTATAGACTAGATCGCCTGAATTAGAACAGAACAATTCATGTTTGTTTTTGAAAAATGGTTTGGAGTGGCTACCCTCAAGTAGGCTAAAGCGCGGATTTGCCACCCTCAAGTGGGCTTTAAAACATGATGATTTGCCACAAACAAGTGGGCTTAAAACTCACATTTTGATGAATTGTTCCAATTCAAGTAATGAAGTCTTCATCCACAGACATTCATGCAGTTAATCAAATAAGCACATAAATTCTCAATTGGCTAGTTTTCTTCTTTGTTTAAATGTACGTGGTTTGCATCATAGTGAGATCGTGAATTGTATTTAATTTAGAAAACTCTGGATCTTCTTATATATGTTTTTATATAAGATTCCATCTTCTGCAGGAGGAAGAAAATCTTCATGGTCATAGTAATTAAAAAAATAAAGCAAAATGTTACAAAGTACAAACACATGGTCTTGAGAATCTACTTCCCATAAAAAAGCTTATAGAAATGAGCTTACACATATTGGCCCTGTTTGGTAGGGCTTATTGCCAGCTTATTTCAAGTTTTAGCTTAATTTAAGTTATTTTGATGTGTTTGGTTCAGCTTAACAATACAGCTTATAACTTTTTGTAAGTCAAAAATTAACTTATTCTTTGAGTGGGGGAGGAGAAACTTAATTTATAAGTCAAAAATTAGCTTATGTTCACAGCTATAAGCTGTAAGCTATTAGGCTATAAGTTATAATCACTTTCCCACAGCTCTACCAAACGGGGCCATTGTATTAAATACACTCAACTTTTATTACATTTCTCTGATCACCCAAAGTTGTTATAGAAGAAAAACAATTAAAGAAGAAAAGCAACAACAAAATAACTGCAAATGAATTATAGATGTGACAGGTCTATGTTTTTGTCATAAATTTGCCACACATTTATTCAATACTTTGGTGATCTGACAAGTTTGATGCATTAATGTCTTTCCAAATAATATCTCTAAAACCAAATACTCTAGCAAAACAAGAAATCAACTGCTTATGAATCACATCTTCAGCAAGAAGTACCTTATCTGTCTCTCTTCTCAAAGATGTAACATCCTTGTCTGCAATCCCACAAGGCACAATATGCTTGAAGTAGCTTAAATTCGGATCAATGTTAAATGCCAAGCCATGAGAGGTAATCCCAGACGAAATTCGAACTCCGATTGCGCCAATCTTTCTGTCACCTACTCACACACCCGTTTCGCCCGTTTGTCCAGCACGAGCTTTCACACCATATAATGATGAAAATTCAATCATAGTTAACTTGAGTTTCTACACATATTTCCTTGCACCAAGTCCTATATCCCAAAGAGATATAATGGGATATAAGATAGCTTGATGTGGACCGTGGAATGTAATGTCTCCGCCCCTCGGTGTGTAGTGAAGTTCGGCTCCTATGTTTTTTAGGTCAGGTTCAGGGACTAGTAAATTGTGATCGGTTCTCTGTTTGCCAAGCGTATATGTAGGTGGATGTTGTAGGGACAAAATAGTATCAGAAATCTTATGATTTTTTCTGTCTAAGACCAGCTTGTCTTGAAGCTTGAGTGTCTCCAAGTAGTTGACAATGCCCATTTTCCAAACCTTGAGATTTCGAGAAATTCTCATTCCCTGTGAATCATGGCCTAATCAATTTCATTAACACTGTTTGGTTCTTTGTTTGCCAAGCGTATATGTAGTTGGATGTTGTAGGGACAAAATAGTATCAGAAATCTTACGGGTTTTTCTGTCTGAGACCAGCTTGTCTTGAAGCTTGAGTGCCTCCAAGTAGTTGACAGTGCTCATTTTCCAAACCTTGAGACTTCGAGAAATTCTCATTCCCTGTGAATCATGGCATAATCAATTTCATTAACACTGTTTGGTTCTCAAAAACAGTGAAACTGGGATGGAAAGGAAAATAAATTTTTAAAAAGAAATCAAGATTCTTTCTTTGGTTGCCCAGAGAACAATGTTAAGAGGGAAAAAAATAAAAATAAAAACTAGTGTAAAAGTAACCAAGCTCTTCAATCAGCACAACTGTGACCATTTTCATTATACTTTTTAACTAGTTTTCATAGAAATTGTGATTACTTTAGGACATGTTCAGTTTTAACATCATAAATACTGAAAGATTTTAAATTTAAATTCCATAAATAAAAACCATCTGTCATGAACCTAAGTGCAGCAAATAATCTCAAGTTGATGTACAACCCATTAATCAAAACCAAAAAATTTCACTAGTACAATCACAAAAACTCATTCAGGCATTTCATCAAACAAACATAAGCCTAATTGTTTGTGAAACACATTTGTCCACCACATTGAATAAACTAGTTCACAAAGTTCATTGAAAAGCATTAGGCTGTATTTGGTTATAACTTGAAATCATGATTCAGCAATATCACTCACATATGATGTTTGGTAGGTGTTTTATAATCACCATTCGAAAACTCTGCAGAGCGCTCAGGATTTTTTTGTTTTTGAAAATTTTGCCTGACGGGTCGTCCGGCCGGTTGACCGGAATAGTGATTTTTTTTTTTTTTTTTTTTGGCAATTTGTATGTTAATTTTTATATAATTGAAAAAAATATTTTCTGAATTTTTTATGTGCTTTAAAATAATTTTGAGTTGTATGTTTAGTTATGAGTTGTAAATTTTTGTATCAAATATCAAATGTCACATCAATAATTCCCCACTCAAATCAAAACTCTTTTCAAAACTATTTTCAAAACTTTTTACCAAACAAATTTTTTACACTCAAATCATAATTTCAAACCCCACAAACTCAAAATACAACTCATACTCTCAAATCATAATTACAAAACACAACCACACGCAATCTTATCTTTTCAGAATATACAAGTAAAGATCTACAACAAAAGCTTACCTTTATAGAAGACGCTCTTCAAGAATCCAAAGTTTAGGGGCTCCAATCCAAACAGAGCTCAAGCGGTTCTTTGGAGGAGATGAGCGTCAAAAACCCTCGACCTTTTTACGAAAACGACAACGTCTATAGGGATCAATTAATTGTTGGGCTTAATTATAATTAAGGAGATTTATTAGAAAATCAAGTATTTGTATCTCCATTAGTTTATAAAATATTTTTGTATGTCAATTAGTCCTACTATTTGGACATTTAATCTACTAAATCTTAATTATCATATTTAAGGTATTTTATGGACATTTTTACAATTACAAATATTTTTTGAACGGTTAGCAATTTGGTAATGTGAATATTCATATTTTACAATGTGAATATTCACATTAATGTGTGAATGTTCACACACATCACGAAATATTCGCACTGAAATGTGAATATTATTAGGTGGTATTTTGATAACTATATCACCTGTATAATTTATTGGAATATAATAAAATAATGTGGACTAAATAAAACATAAGTTGGTGAAAAGAGATTTATGAAAAAGTGCCTCTTATAATTAAGATAGTAAATAAGAACAAAAAAACTAGGACTCCACAATTTAGGATCCAAAATCTACCTATATATAGATATGTACATTGAAAATTAAATTGATAAAATATGAGATTCATATATGAAATTGTATGATAGGGTTCAAGAAAGTTGTTGGAAAATTCGAAGATCTTCGAAGAACTTTGAAGAAAACTCGAATTCTTTAAAAAATGATGTGATACTTAGATTCTTCAATAGTCACAACTAAGAACACAAAAGCAAAGAGATGATGGAGATAAGAGATTGGGTGAAGAAGAAGGCAAAATAGTTAGAGAGAGAATAATGGCAAGGCTCTCCCATGGATCTCCCACTTTCACTCTCAAGGTTAATAACGGAGAAGGGAAATTAGTTCTTTTCCAAGAGTTATCTCTCCAGAATCCATTTGGAGAAGGGAAATTAAGATGAGCTAGGGTTCAAAGAGCAGGGGCCTTAGGATATCTTAGAAGACATGGCTATGATGGTGTATGACGGCCACAGCCCGAGCAGTTGGTGAAAGCTTTTCAAATGACCTTACAACTCTAGGGGCAAATGTCAACATTCTGTAGAATAAGTCTATCTATGACATTTACAATTTATATTTACTGTATTATCCAAGATTTTTCTAGCTTTCTTTCTTATGTTATGAAGAAATTTATTTTCTTCATATTGTATATCTCTATTAGAAGTTAGTTTTTTTCTTTTTATATTGTGTATCTTCATTGTGTTATGTTGCTTGAAACAATTTTCAATTTTTGTTGCCCCTCGAAGAAGAAAGAGGAATAGTAGACTGAAGGAACCTTTCTTGACGCAGTAGAAGTGTACTTCCACTCGGACTTTCGAATGATAGCCTTTACTTCCATTAGTTGTCGAAATAGTGTGTACTCTCACTCGGACTTCTGAAGAGCAGCCTTTACTTCCATCAATGCTAGCTTCAAGGGTCTTTCTTGTTGAAGCAGAGTGTGTGTCCCCACTCGAACTTTCGAAGAATAGCCCTTGCTGCCATCAGTGCGAGCTTCGAGGATCTTTCTTGTCGAAGTAGAGTGTACTTCTACTCGGAGGTTCGAGGAACAGCCTTTGCTTCCATTAGTTATCGAAATAGTGTGTAGTCTTACTCGGACTTTCGGGAGACAGCCTTCATTAGTTGTCGAAATAGTGTGTGCTCCCACTCGGACCTCTGCAGAGCAACCATTGCTTCCATCAATGCAAGTTTTGAGGGTCTTTCTTGCTGAAGTAGAGTATGTGCTCCCACTCAGACTTCCGAAGAATAGCTCTTACTTCCGTCAATGCAAGCTTCGAGGGTCTTTCTTGTTGAAACAGAGTGTGTGTTCCCACTCGAACTTTCGAAAAATAGCCCTTGCTTCCATCAGTATGAGCTTCGAGGGATTTTTTTGCCAAAGAAAAGAGTGTGCTTCCACCCGGATTTGCGAGGGACAGCCCTTGCTTCCATTTGGACTTCCAAGGAATAGACCTCACTTCCATCAGTGCGAGCTTCGAGGATTTCTCTTGTTAAAGTAGAGTGTGTGCTCTCACTCAGACTTTTGAAGAGCAAATCTCATTTCCATTAGTGCGAGCTTCGAGGATCTCTCTTGTTGAAATAGAGTTTGTGCTCCCACTCAGACTTTCGAAAAGCAAATCTCATTTCCATTAGTGCGAGCTTCGAGGATCTTGCTTGTTGAAGTAGAGTGTATTCTCCCACTCAGACTTTCGAAGAACAGCCCTCGAGACTCGGTGGTCTATCAGAAGGGATTTTCTTGCCAAAGTAGGGTGTGTGTTACTATTCAAACTCCTGAGGGATAGCCTTGCTTCCGTTTGAACTTCCGAGGGACAGCTCTTGCTCTCATTAGTGCGGGTCCGAAGAACAGCCCTTGCTTTCATCAATACGAGCTCCAGGGATCTTTCTTTTCAAAGTAGAGTGGACTCCTACTCGAACTCCCGAGGGATAGCCTTTGCTTCCATTAGCTGCCGAAGTAGAAGTGCGCATCCACTTGGACTTCTGAGGGACAGCCTTGTTTCCGCTTGAACTTTTGAGGGATAGCCTTGCTTCTACTCGAACTTTCGAGAGATAATATTTACTTCTGTTGGTGTAAGCTTAATAGACTCGGTTGCCTTCCAGATGGATCTTTCTTGCCAAAGTAGGGTGTATGCTACTTTCGGACTCCTGAGGGATAGTTTGCTCTCGTTCAGACTTCCGAAGGACAGCCCTTGCTCTCATTAGTGTGTGTTCTGAGGCCCCGAGGTCGTGGATTTCATACTAGAATTCATTTGCCTGAAATAGTAGAGCTGACAAATGAGATAAACAATATCGAGTTCATATTATGATTCAGGCATTATCAAAATGGGGCAACATCAACAAATAATAATGATCTATTTAAGTTGCAACAATTCTATTCCTCCGAACAAGTTCATGAGAATGCAACAATCAAGGCTTTATCCCTTTAGGCCGGCTTCTCTCAAGCCGATATAAAGCTAAGATGATCAAACAAAATTTCGACATCAATAACCCAGTGCAAGCATCAAATATTTTGTTTATATTAGATTTATCATCATGAGTTCAAGATCAAATTAGAGGGATTCAAAGAGTATCTCATCTTCTCTAAAAAATCAAGTGTAAATGTCCTCAAGGCTATAATGTTCAAACAACAATATTCAACATCAGTGATTCAATTTGTACAAGATTATCAACTCTAATTTTTGCTCTACAAAGTGTGTAACGACAAGCTCACAAGTTCAAGATGCAACAAGGAGCACTAGTTATTTCAAAAAATTACAAGATTCAAGATCCAAATAAAATTTCCACCGAAGTTCACAAATTCAGAGTTCATCAGAGTATGAGGTTCATCAGAATTATAGATCCTCAGAGCATTAGACAAAATGTGACAGTGTGATTATGAGCTCTACAACATCAATATTACTCTCCCTCTTGGCAAGAGGGTTTCAAATTTTGATCTCACAAGCATTGGATTTTATACAAATTAAGCATTCCAGTTCTAGCTCCAAAGTCACAAATGTCAGGATCAACAAATCAAAAGCTCAAAGCATAAAGAAAGAGAAGAGGGTTTTAAGCATTTAACCACAAACTTACAGAAGTAATGAAGAGAATGAAGACCAAAGGCAGTGTAGGCCGAGAATGACAGCACGAGCAATGGGCAGCTGGACGAACCAGCACTGCGCTGAGTCGGCGGCGTGGTTGGCGTTGATTAATCACGGCCAGAACTGATGGCGATGGGTTTCAGTGGGTATGAAAGCAGGGCCAAGATCTGTGAGTTGAGAGCTCTGATAAATGTTGTTAAGCTAAGAAGGAACACCAACAACAAGCTGAACGGTGCTTGACTAGATCACCTATGCCGCGTTGAGTGGGCGGTGTGTCTGGTCAGTGCTTGGCAGATAAGGCTGGACGTAGCAGCAATGTGGGTAAGTGGCTTTGAATAGCCGAAGATAGAGCAGAAAGAGGCTGACGGCAGCTTGAGGTCACGACATTTGTAGCAGGTAGAGCTGCGACGGAACGTAAGCAGCGCGAGCCAGCAGCAACTGTGACGAGCTGGTGTCGGCACTGGCCAACCGCGGTAGTGGCGTGGGTCTTCGGTGACATCAACGGCACCTGGAGCTGTAACGACGGCCGGCGTGCAAGCGTCGGTGGTCTTTAGAAGGTGTACAACCAGCAGGTCATGATAGCCTTTGTTTTGTTGAAGAAGAAAAAGGTTGGGTTGGTCTCGATCAATGAGTCGAGCAACTCGGTTTTAGAGCTTGAAATCAAAAGAAAATCGGAAGATCAGTTATGACAACATTTGTATTCGAAGAGTTTAAGCACTAGAGTGAGAGAATGTGAATTTTAGAAGGAAAATGAGTGAGAGCACTAATTAGTGCTATCACTAATAATGTGGCAGTGGGCCCCACCAGGCATGATTTGATGTTTTGACTTTGGTGTTGTATTTTTTTTTCTTTTTTTATTGAATGCCATGTCATTAATGGTCTTTTTAGAGCTCCAAAATTAGTGGTCTCTATCATTGTTGATTTTAGAAAGAAAGGGGAAAAAAAAAAAAAAAAGCTGCGTCTCTTTGTGTAGAGAAAGAGAGCGCTGCTGTGCAACAAAAAAAAAAGAAGGATGAGCTATGAAATAGGGTTTTGGCCCTTTTTTTTAAATAGAAAGAAAGAAGTGTGATGCTTGGGATATTCTTTCAAATATTCTAGTGTGTATATGTGCATATAATGGGCCCGCTGTTTCCAAACCAAAAAAAAAAGAAAAAAAGAAAAGGTCTGGTTAGTGTGGCCTCTCAGATTATTCTACTATATATATATATATAAAGGGCCTAAGTTATTTAAAGATTGTTTGGCTGCCAGAAAGAAGATTTTGGATAAAGAATTTTGATGGTGGTCTTCAAGAATTACATATACGAAGTCAAGTTTGACTCTAAAAAAATAAAAAATATATATTAATGGACCCTCAGATGCTCATGAAGGATCAAAAAAACATATGGAGTCATGCAAGCTTTTCAAGAAATTGAAGAATTAAGGTTGATTTCTAAAAATCAGGGGCCAAAAAAAAAAAAAAAGGATGTAGTGTAAAGCATGGCTGAAAATGTGAAATTATGCATGTCTGAGAAAGCTAAAATTTCTCATACACGGAAGGGGCAAATGTAAGGGGAGCTAATTTGAGCCTACTAAATTAATTAGGCGCAATAGTCGAAGGTTGGTGAGCCCGAATTTATCGCAAGTCCAAGACTAATGGGCCCGGATTTATCGCCATCAAACGAGCTGAATCGCTCTAAGCTTCGAAAGGATTCGGATCCACGAACTTAGAGACTTACTCGAGCCCGGACTCAAAAGGGTATTGAGCAAGCCTAGAGATCCGAGGCACTCGGACTCGAAAGGGTTCGGATCCACGAACCTAGAGATCTAAAGCACTTGACTTCGAATGGATTCAGACGCAATCTAGAAGTCACTCCGTTAATGAGTCCCAGAACACTTGCGGGTTCGGAGCTTTCCGGGATCTACACACCAGAACCATGGGCATAATGGAGTTCGAACAAAGGACCCGATCCCGAGGACGGTGAGTGGAGATAAATTCACTCTTCGGTTAAACTAGCCTATACTCGGGTTGAGGTGGTACAATCTATGGAGTCCTTGAAACTCGGCAATATTTGCGGCAGGGCGTTCTCTTAAACTACCCCTAACCCTTATGCGACAGGGCGTCCTCTGGGACTATCCCTAACCCTTTGGGATGATTGGGATCATTGGTTAGGTGTGGCTAAGAAGAAGAGTTCGCCGAAAGGTTGATCTCCTCTTCGGGGTTTTTCTCATCCTTGAAGAGGTCACCTCCTCGGATAAGGTTGTTAGAGAGAATATTCCCCATGTGCCTTGCACATGGGCTTCATCCTACATCATGAGGTACCTATAAATAGCACCCACCCATAGCTTTACAAGGGATGGATTTTGGAGAGAAAACTCTTGGGAAAGAACTAATTTCCCGTCTCCAAATGGATTTTGGAGAGATAACTCTTGGAAAAGAATTAATTTCCCTTCTCCATGATTAATCTTAAGAGTGAAAGAGGGAGATTCATGGGAGAATCTTTCTATTATTCTCTCTCTAACTACTTTGCCTTCTTTTTCACCCAATCTTTTATCTCCATCATCTCTTTGCTTTTGTGTTCTTAGTTGTAACTATTGAAGAATCTAAGCTTCTCATCATTTTTTAAAGAATTCGAGCTTTCTTCAAAGTTCTTTGAAGATCTTCGAATTTTTCAACAACTTTCTTGAACCCTATCATACAATTTCATATGTGAATCTCATGTTTTATCAATTTAATTTTCACTGTACATATCTATTTATAGGTAGATTTTGGATCCTAAATTGTGGGGTCCTAACTTTTTTGTTCTTATTTACTACCTTAATTATAAGAGGCACTTTTTCATAAATCTCTTTTCACCCACTTATGTTTTATTTAGTCCATATTATTTTATTATATTCTAATAAATCCTACAGGTGATATAGTTATCAAAATACATCCTAATAATATTCACGTTTCGGTGCGAATATTTCGTGATGTGAATGTTCACACTATCAATATGAACATTCACACATTAATGTGAACATTCACATTGTAAAATATGAATATTCACATTACCAAATTGCTAACCGTTCAAAAAATATTTGTAATTGTAAAAATGTCCATAAAATACCTTAAATATGATAATTAAGATTTAATAGATTAAATGTCCAAATAGTAGGACTAATTGAAATACAAAAATATTTTATAGACTAATGGAGATACAAATACTTGATTTTCTAATAAATCTCCTTAATTATAATTAAGCCCAACAATTAATTGGTCCCTATAGACGTTGTCGTTTTCGTAAAAGGGTCGAGGGTTTTTGACGCTCATCTCCTCCAAAGAACCGCTTGAGCTCTGTTTGGATTGGAGCCCCTAAACTTTGGATTCTTGAAGAGCGTCTTCTATAAAGGTAAGCTTTTGCTGTTTGGATTGGAGCCCCTAAACTTTGGATTCTTGAAGAGCGTCTTCTATAAAGGTAAGCTTTTGCTGCAGATCTTTACTTGTATATTCTGAAAATATAATGCTTTTCAATGAACTTTGTGAACTAGTTTATTCAATGTGGTGGACAAATGGGTTTCGCAAACAATTAGGCTCATGTGTTGTTTGATGAAATGCCTGAATGAGTTTTTGTGATTGTACTAGTGAAAATTCTTTGTTTTGATTAATGGGTTGTACATCAACTTGAGATTATTTGATGCACTTAGGTTCATGACAGATGGTTCTTATTTATGGAATTTAAATTTAAAATCTTTCAGTGTTTATGATGTTAAAACTGAACATGTCCTAAAGTAATCACAATTTCTATGAAAACTAGTTAAAAAGTATAATGAAAATGGTCACAGTTGTGCTGATCGAAGAGCTTGGTTACTTTTACACTAGTTTTTATTTTTTATTTTTTTCCCTCTTGACATTGTTCTTTGGGCAACCAAAAAAAGAATCTTGATTTCTTTTTAAAAATTTATTTTCCTTTCCATCCCAATTTCACTGTTTTTGAGAACCAAACAGTGTTAATGAAATTGATTATGCCATGATTCACAGGGAATGAGAATTTCTCGAAGTCTCAAGGTTTGGAAAATGGGCACTGTCAACTACTTGGAGGCACTCAAGCTTCAAGACAAGCTAGTCTCAGACAGAAAAACCAATAAGATTTCTGATACTATTTTGTCCCTACAACATCCACCTACATATACGCTTGGCAAACGGAGAACCGATCACAATTTACTAGTCCCTGAACCTGACCTAAAAAACATAGGAGCCGAACTTCACTACACACAGAGAGGCGGAGACATTACATTCCACGGTCCACATCAAGCTATCTTATATCCCATTATATCTCTTCGGGATATAGGACTTGGTGCAAGGAAATATGTGGAGAAACTCGAGTTAACTATGATTGAATTTTCATCATTATATGGTGTGAAAGCTCGTGCTGGACAAACGGGCGAAACGGGTGTGTGGGTAGGTGACAGAAAGATTGGCGCAATCGGAGTTCGAATTTCGTCTGGGATTACCTCTCATGGCTTGGCATTTAACATTGATCCGGATTTAAGCTACTTCAAGCATATTGTGCCTTGTGGGATTGCAGACAAGGATGTTACATCTTTGAGAAGAGAGACAGATAAGGTACTTCCTGCTGAAGATGTGATTCATGAGCAGTTGATTTCTTGTTTTGCTAGAGTATTTGGTTTTAGTGATATTATTTGGAAAGACATTAATGCATCAAACTTGTCAGATCACCAAAGTATTGAATGAATGTGTGGCAAATTTATGACAAAAACATAGACCTGTCACATCTATAATTCATTTGCAGTTATTTTGTTGTTGCTTTTTTTCTTTAATTGTTTTTCTTCTATAACAACTTTGGGTGATCAAAGAAATGTAATAAAAGTTGAGATTATTTAATACAATATGTGTAAGCTCATTTCTATAAGTTTTTTTATGGGAAGTGGAGTCTCAAGACCATGTGTTTGTACTTTGTAACATTTTGCTTTATTTTTTTAATCACTATGACCGTGAAGATTTTCTTCCTCATGTGGAAGATGGAATCTTATATAAACATATATAAGAAGATCCAAAGTTTTCTAAATTAAATACAATTCATGATCTCATTATGATGCAAACCACGTACATTTAAACAGAGAAGAAAACTAGCCAATTGATGATTTCAACTAATACAGGATAAAATTGTCCCTGGGATACACGGGTCACCAAAATCTGAATCAAATAAATGATAATTTTATTTTGGGATTAAATAGTTTGAAAAATGATGCAGACCATTAATTAGTGGTTGCTCTAATGATGTGGCAGTGGGTCCCACCCACTGCCACATGTATTTTGTCTTAATTTTGTTTTTTTTTTTTTTGGCTTTCCACATCATTAGTGATGGTGTTAGTGATAGGAATTCAGTGATATGTAGCATTATTGAAATAGTTTTATCTATCCCTTTACAATCAGGACTTATAATAAATAGTGATGCAAACTAAGTGACCTCAACTTATTTAGCCCATTTCGACTATAAGATGACAAAATAATAAACACATGTTCAAGTTGATGTTGGCAGATTAGCTCCGAATAGCCCATGTTCGATTGAAAATGGTCAAATAGGCAAAATCACCGCTTTGTTGTGATCTAAAGTGCTTTTCATATATATTTCATCATCTAGGCCTTTATTTGTCTGAGAATCTTCGTCTTGATTTCCGTTAATTTTGACTTTTTGCTTTAGGTCTCTAGTATCCAAAATTTTAGCTTAACTTGAATTTATTATTTCTTATAATTAGGTCAAAATCATAGATAATTAACCCACAAAATAAAGATAATTTTGGTCCCCATAGAATTGCTAATCTTAGGGTTTATTTGGTGTAATTTTTTGTAAGTTGAAAGTTGATAATCAGAAGATAAAAACAAAAAATACTCTTCTTCCTATTTCTTAATAATTAGTTTATTTATGTAAACAAAGTTGAGAGAGAGTAATATTGAAAGAGACCTGTATATTATTTACACTCTGATCAGAAACCAAATGAAGGCTCCATTATATAGGAACTGAGTACAAACATTATTATGATGTTATTTACTATAATAAAGAAAAGTAGCCGAAAGGAAAGGAGGTGGGCGGCCGAAAGCAGGGACAGGCCGAAAGTGTTTCTATAATATATTCCTACATACTATACTATAGTAATATATTCCTATACAACGTATATTATATTAATAATACATTCCTATACAAAGCATATTATATTAATAAGGATATTAATATATTAACAGCCCCCCGCAAACTCAAGGAGGACAAACATCAACCAACTGGAGTTTGGAGACAAGTTCAATGAAGCGGCCAGGAGAATGAGCTTTGGTGAAGATATCAGCAGGTTGTTCAGCAGAGGAGATGGGATGGAGATGGACAGTACCACGAGTGACATGTTGACGAATAAAATGACAGTCAATCTCAATGTGCTTGGTGCAATCATGAAAAACATCATGGTGAGCTATTTTAAGAGCACTGTGATTGTCACAAAAGAGGGCAGTAGCGCCAGAGGGAGAAACACCCATGTCAGCAAGAAGCCAACGAAGCCAGAGAAGCTCCTGAGTAGTATCAGTAAGAGCACGATATTCAGCCTCGGTACTGGAGCGAGCAGTAAGAGATTGTTTCTTGCTGCGCCAAGAAATAAGAGAATCACCCAAGAAAAAGCAGAACCCGGTAGTAGAGCGCCGGTCAGTAGGATCCCCAGCCCAATCAGCATCGGAAAAAGCACGAAGCTGGAGAGAGGAGCGGGCAGAATAATGAAGTCCATGAAATAAGGTACCTTTGAGATAACGAAGGATACGGACTAATGCAGCATAGTGAGGGGTACGAGGAGCTGACATAAACTGGCTGACAATATGAACGGCATAGGCAATATCAGGACGAGTAACAGTGAGATAGACAAGGTTGCCAACCAGCTGACGATATAGGGTAGCATCAGAGAGAAGAGTGCCATCAAGAGGTGTAAGACGACTTTGAGGCTCCAGTGGAGTGGAGGCAGTCTTGCAATCCGTAAGACCAGCGCGGGTGAGAAGATCAGAGGTATACTTAGCCTGAGAGAGAAAAGACCCCGTGGAATCATGGAAGATTTCAAGACCCAAGAAATAGCTGAGAGGACCAAGATCTTTCATCTCAAAATGATGGCTAAGAAACTGTTTAAGGCAGAGAATACCATCAAGATTGTCACCGGTGATAATCATATCATCCACATAAAGAAGAAGCAAGGTGGTCCCTTGAGCAGTGTTCCGGATAAAAAGAGCAGTATCATAAGAACTGGAGGTGAAACCACAGTCATGAATAGTAGAGCTGAACTTGGCAAACCAAGCGCGCGGAGCTTGTTTGAGACCATATAAAGCACGCTGAAGTTTGCAGACTTTATGAGGTGGATAAGTAGACTCAGGGGGAGGTTGCATGTAGACCTCCTCAAGAAAAACACCATTAAGGAAAGCATTTTTCACGTCCATTTGATAAAGATCCCAGTGGCGAGTGGTAGCAACCGCAATCAGGCTGCGAACAGATGTGAGACGAGCAACAGGAGCAAAGGTCTCCTCATAGTCAATACCATATTCTTGGTTGAAGCCTTTGGCAACAAGGCGGGCTTTGTAGCGCTCAATAGATCCATCAGAACAAGTTTTGATTTTGTAGACCCATTTGCAACCAATGGCAGTCTTGCTAGGAGGAAGATCAACAATGTCCCAAGTGTGAGTTTTGTCTAAAGCCTGCAATTCATCAGTCATAGCTTGTTGCCAAAGAGGATTAGAGCGAGCCTCACGATAGGAGGTCGGTTCATAAGTAGAAAAAGCAGTAGAACCAACAATAAAGTCACGAAGACGAGTAGAAGGTTGGGTTACCCGGTGTGGTCGAGTAGAGGCAGGAGGAGCCAGAGGGAGAGACTCACCAGGAGGGGAGGAACCCGATGGAGCAAGAGCAGGACCATCAGAGGGAGCAAGTGCATGGGACAGACCAGTAGGCAAGGCAGGCTCGAGAGAGGCTGGTAGGGGCGGTGGAGTAAGCTCATCGGAGAACTCGAGAGAGGCTGGCAAGGGTGGTGTGGTAAGTGCATCAGAGGTAGGCAAGGCAGGCTCAAGAGAGGCTGGTGGAGTTAGCTCATCAGAGAACAGATCCGTGGAAGGGTCAGTAAAAAAAAGAGAGGATGTGGGAACGGACAAACGGAAGAGAGAGAGAGAGGAAAACATTTTGTGTTCCCAAAAGACTACATGACAAGAGATACGAAGTTGCTGGGAGAGAGGATCCCAACAACGATACCCCTTATGTTCAATACCATACCCTAAGAAGCAACAAAGGCGAGAACGTGGTTCAAGTTTGGTACGTTCATAAGGTTGGAGAAGAACAAAACAGGCAGATCCAAAGACCCTAAGGTTGGTGTAAGGGGGACGGGTGCCGTGCAGACGCTCATAAGGAGTGTGATTATGAATGACAGGTGTAGGGAGACAATTGATAGTGTAAGCAGCAGTGAGAGCGGCCTCTCCCCAAAAATGTTCCGGACAAGAGGAAGACAGAAGGAGAGCTCGAGTAGTGTCAAGGATATGGCGATGTTTCCGTTCAGCACGTCCATTTTGTTGAGACGTACCGGGACAGGAACGATGAGGTTGAGTACCATGATGCTGAAGAAAGGAAAGAAAGTCAAAATCTCTATATTCCATGGCATTGTCAGAGCAAAAAAGCTTAATATTTTTAGAAAATTGTGTTTTAACCATGGCAGCAAAATTGTAATAAAGTTGTTTGAGCTCAAAGCGATTTTTCATAAGAAACAACCATGTAAAACGGGAAAAATCATCTATAAAAACAACAAAATAGCGTGCGCCTCCCATAATAGGAGTAGGGGAGGGTCCCCAAATATCAGAATGAATGAGATCAAATGGTGCAAGAGAAATAAAGGCACTTTTATTAAATGACAAGGCAGGTTGTTTGGCAAGTTGACAGGACACACAATCTAAAACATCAGAACTTACATGACCTAAATGACCACTGGAAATTAAAGATTTTAAACGACCAACAGAAAGATGGCCTAAACGACAATGCCAAAGCTGAAAATGGGATAAAAGAGAAGCAGTGGTAGCAGTGGTAGCAGTGGAAGGAGCTGTGATCTGAGAGGAATCGGGAACATGAAGATGGATGAGTTCGTAGAGACGTCCATGCTTACGGCCTATCCCAAGAGTTTGCCCCGTCCGAGGGTCCTGCACCACACAACCAGTACGGGAAAAGGTAACAGTTAGACCATGCTCACATAATTGACTAATGAAGATAAGATTTAAAGTAAGAGCAGGCATAAGATAGGCATGGGATAAAGATAAGTGAGAGGTTGAAACAGAACCAACATGACTTACAGACAGAAGAGACCCATCAGCAGTATGGATAGAAGGAATATGAGGAGTAGAAGAGAGAGGAGTAAAAATAGTAGGGTCAAAGGTCATGTGATTACAACAAGCGGAGTCAAAGTACCAAGAAGAGTTACCTGCGGTGACAGATAAAACAGTAGATGGAGGAGTACCGGAATTCTGCCAAAAATGTTGAAACATGGCTTCGACATCAGTTGGAGAGAAGACTGGAGTGGAAGGGTCTATAGGAACAGAGGAAGGTAAATCCTCTGAGGTAGCAGCAGCAGTGCGTTGAGCAGGCATTGGTTTAAACGGAGTCCCAGAACGGTGAGATTGGCTGCGAGAAAAATTCCCGGTGGAAGGACCATTACGAGAGGCACGAGCGGGATTGCGGAAACAATCTTGCTGGAGATGACCAGGGCCTGTCTTGTTGCAAAACCGGCAAAGACGAACTGGACAATTAACCAGAAGATGAGTTGACGGAAGATTGCGGTTGTGACAGTAATTGCAGGCATTGGACTTCTGTGGTGAAGTTGGGGAAGGAGAACTTCGAATCTGAGGAGTGGCAAGAACAGAGTCCACAGGGTGTGGATGGAGAGTACCAAATCTGGTTTCCTCTGACAGGAGTTCAAAAATTGCTTGCTCAAGAGTGGGTAAAGGAGTGCGATGAAGGAGAGATGCGCGGACTGGCTCAAATCGGGGAGTGAGAGCCATGAGAAACTGAACCAAGCGCTGTTGGTCACGGTAAGTAGTAAACAAGGCAGCATCCTTAGTACAATCCCATGGAGGTTCAGAAAGAGCGAGCTGATCCCAAACATAATACATTTGGGAGAGGAAATCATTAATGTTCTGAGTTGTTTCTTGGCGCATACGGTGAAGATGACTCAGAAGCTGATATTGGTGAGCAAGGCCAGTAGTCTGATAGCGTTCTTGTAAAAAATCCCAGATGGCTTTGGCAGGAGAGGAAGCAGAGTCAAGTTGGAACCGACCAAACTGAAGGCTGATAGATGTAATGGAAGTATTGCGAAACCAAGTGATGATCTGATAGTTTTTACTATCCCAATCTTCCAATCGGTCGACATATTTGGTGGCGGAGTCCGTGGCAGCGGAATCCGTGGTCTCTTGAACGGGTTTGCACACATCCCCAGTGATGATGTGCCAAAGTTTCTTTCCTTTGAGGAAGCCAGACATAGCTTGTGCCCATAGGACATAATTAGTCCCGTCAAGAAGAACGGAAATAGGGTGGTGAGAGGAGTCCAGGCGATCCATGAGAGAAAAATAGCACAATGGAGGTAGAATCTGAAAAAACTGAGGTTACCAGTGAATTCAGAAG
The DNA here is from genome assembly GCF_055761805.1 of Camellia sinensis. Lineage (NCBI taxonomy): Eukaryota > Viridiplantae > Streptophyta > Magnoliopsida > Ericales > Theaceae > Camellia > Camellia sinensis. Next base: position 62,541,295 of record NC_138970.1, read on the forward strand.
GCCAAAATTAGTCAGAAAAGGAGTGAACGGATCAAAAATATGACCAGAAAGGCAGAAAGTGGAATAGTCAACGTCTTGGTCAAACAGGCGCGGCGCAGGTTAGCATAGAGTGGCGCGGCGCACGTTAGCAGGCGAGAGATACGTGGCGCACGGAAGCAGCCAGGGCTGACGTCAGCTGACGTCAGAAACACGCGGCTTACGTTAGCAGATGAGGCGGTGGCGCACAATAGCACCGGACAGTGTAGGAGGCGCGTGGAGCGCGTCTGAAACGAGGCAGCGCGTGGCCTAATGTTCTGGCGGCGCGTGGAGGCGCGTTAGACCTCAGATGATGATGAATCTGGTGGTGTTGGCTTCGTCGTGAAGAGACGAAGGTGCTGGTGTTGTCCAATCTGTATATTAGGTAAGGACGAGGTATGCAGCAATCTGCCAAGAAAAATGTGATGCAGAGACTTAGGAGAAACACCTGTGCTCTGATACCATGTAAACAAAGTTGAGAGAGAGTGATATTAAAAGAGACCTGTATATTATTTACACTCTGATCAGAAACCAAATGAAGGCTCCATTATATAGGAGCTGAGTACAAACATTATTATGATGTTATTTACTATAATAAAGAAAAGTAGCCAAAAGGAAAGGAGGTGGGCGGCCGAAAGCAGGGACAGGCCAAAAGTGTTTCTATAATATATTCCTACATACTATACTATAGTAATATATTCCTATACAACGTATATTATATTAATAATACATTCCTATACAAAGCATATTATATTAATAAGGATATTAATATATTAACAATTTAAGTTATTTTTGTCTATTAAACTATAACATGATTGTTGAATTTTAAATTCTGACAACTTTTCTAGTTACATTATTGATCTCTGCATATATCTCCGAGTAGTGAGGTTAGTCAAATCAAAGTAAGCTTGTAGACTTATTATTCATAAACAACAATTAAGCCTTATTAAATGTAAAGGTATGATCTTTTGAGAAATATTCTATACATTTTCCACATGATTTGTCAGGCTTAAGCACAAGCTACAAGTAGCAGACATGAGTTGCCATCCTTAGAAAGAGATCAGCACATGAAGCACAGCTCCGTATATATATATATATATATATATTTTTCTCTCCAATTAGCTAGCTATATCAGTATTTCATTTTCTTCTAATCCAAACAGTACTACCACAATGAAGAACAGCCACAGAGCCATGCTTGTTTTCTTTGCTTTGATTTTCCTCCATTTGCTTATTATGTCTTATTCTCCTTCTTTATCTCTTCATTATGAAAGAAAGATTTTTCTCGGCAGAGAAAGAAGTCAGTCAAGAAAATTGCTACTTTCTGTAGATCCAAACAAGTTGAGAGGAGCAATGAAGGAGCCTCAAGGCACTGTCTCTGTGGAGACTAGTCTGCAGACAACACCGCCGAGCAAATCAAATCCTAAGCAGAACAAATAGTCTTTTGTTGAAATTTGTCTAGTGATCTAGAACAAAGAGAGAAATCTTTTTCTGTATCCACATGTTTGCGGTTTCTCTATTGATTTTTATTTTCAGTTTGATCGGAAATGGCGACTTGGCTAGTTGTCCTTTTTTAGCTGAAGCCTCGTGCACTGAGTCATCTTTATTTATTTTGGATTTTTTAATTTGATAGGAAGTAGACTTTGATCTATACAGTTTTTGCTGCAATTTTTTTGGGGAACCCTCTTCTTCACATGAAGACTAGTGGTTCTATTTGTTCATTTTATTTTATTTATTTTGAAGTTGATATAGTCTGTGGTAATTTAGGAGAGAGAAGATGGAGAAGTGTATGTAGAGCATTGTGTAAGAAAATATTAGGAATAGAGTTAGTTCATTTTCAGAAGAAAGGCAGTTTACTAGAGCTATTTGGTTATATAGGTTGATGGTGAGTGGTGCTAGTCTTTGCAATGGTGTACATCAATTTCCCATTCTTTTGGGGTGTTTGGGAAGAAAGTTGGACTAAAATAGCCCACCAAAAGACAAAATAGATTAAAATAGTCAATAAAACAAAATATTACATCTAATTTATAATCATTTCATAGCCAACTTCCCAAACAAGGCTACATGTCATTTGTTTATTTGTAATTTTAGTTTAATTGTTTATCAACTTTTTAGGAAGAAAATGAAAATTAATGAAAGGGAATTTTTTGCACAGTTCTTATTTGCACTCCATCATTTATCTGGAATTATTTTTTTTCTTATTTTTCATTTATATAATGTTCCCCCATTAATGAATGTTTATATATAATTCTCTTTTTCTTCTACTTTTTTTTATTTTTTATTATATCCTCCTTAATGTGTAGCGGTGGCTTGGGCCAATGCTAAAGCTTGTTGTTAACGTCTTTGTAGTGGGAGTTTGAATTATGGAAACACTCCTTAACATTTATTCCTAATTTTTAACAAAGTTTACTGACTAAATTAGACTAAGAGACAAAATTAAAATATTTCTACATATTGGGAAGCAAATTGACACAATTTAAACATTAAAAACTAAAATAACACAAACCCCGTATTAATTTTTTTGCCGATCAAAATGCAGAAAAAGAAATTGTGAATAAATTAAACATAAGCTCAGCTTAGGCTAAAATATGAGTTGGGTCCTATTAATGGTGAAAGGAATTTTAACATCCAAAACATTACACCATGTGAATGAATTAATATTCTTCCACCTTGAGATCTTCTATTTTTACACAAGCCACTTTCTCTAAGTTCACATATTTTTTTGAAAAATAAGAAGTACAAAATTTGAATATAAACTTATGAATAATCATATTTGAATTGAAATTATGTATTGAAATAAAAGCTTAAAGTTCACTTAAAAATTATACTTGAGGTTATTCTTATACTGTTACATTTTTTTAAATTGCACACGCAAAAGCTAATCTAAAAAGAAAAACTCCTCAAACCCAACTTGGTAAAAGTTACGCATATCGAGCTGAAAAGTAAATATGTTGGAAGCAACCACACCACAACTTTTCAAAGTATAACTACTTGTCCATTGAATTTCAAATTTTATGCTAAACAAGTTTTACCAAATAGGGCCGAAATAGTGAAAAAAATCAATGTATATAACATTGCTCTTTGACGGACCATCTATTGCTAGAAATTATTCGATATTCCTGGGGCACTATCCCAAAGGCCCCAAGACCATACGATCATGTGTGGATCCTAAGGCTGCTGTTAGGGCATTGTCTCAGGAGTTGAGGCCATTGCCTTGTTCATCGAAGTGAGTCTCTAATCAAAGACTATTTCAAGTGCACATCTGCTGAGAAATCCTTTTTTTTGTAAAGAACAAGAAATCAACTCATCTCTTTTTGGAATTTGCAATTAGAATAGGGTTCTCCTATCCTATTACCAGAGCAATTTTGGCTAGGTCCAAAAACAAAATTACAGCCTATTGATGCACCGGATATTTGTCCTATCCTCTGAAGCCAACCATAAATTCTCTAGCAATAGTCAAAATCGCAAAAAGAATTCACCTCATTTGGTTTCTCATTCTCGTAGAACTCCTCAACTGACTTTCTGAAGATAGCTGGAAGTGGATTTCTTGAAACTCTATCCCATTGTTTGATTTCCTGCAATTTTGTTAAAAATGTACATATTAAATAAGTTATCTCTGTTTGTTCATTATTATTGTGTTGCTAGCATAGTGAATAACATATGGCATACCTGAGATGGAAAGCAAACAGATATGAAGCTCATTTCCAAGAAAACAGTCCCCAAAAATGTAAAAACAGAAAAAATGAACATGGTATTAATCAATTTAACCTTCACACTTACAATTTTGTTTCAATGCAATACCGCTGTCAATTGCTGTTGACATTTTGAATGAAAAACAATGTATGAAACTAAAAGAACCAAAAGTAGAATTTGGAAGAAACTATAGGGACCACTAGTGTGAGTGTGTGTGTGTGTGTGTGTGTGTGTGTGTGTGTGTGTGTGTGTGTGCATTTTTTTTCCCTCATGCCGGATTCGCTAAAATTCTCACGAGTTGTGCAACCTTTTCCGTTTAAAATGCTAACATCAACTGACAAAGGGACCACAATGAAAGCAGGAATTGCTAAATTCTCACATGAATTGCATGCGACTGTCTGCCCAAAATGCTACAACTGACAAAGGGACCACAATGAAACATAATTGGAAGTGTGGGGTTTAAATTGATGAAATTACAACTACTGAGACCAAAGTGAAATTTCACTCAACTAGAGGGACCAATGATGTAATTTACCCTTATCTATACATGATGAAAACATGACAGCAAAGTAAGTTTTTGAGAATCAGAGCCTAGTAATCAATCTAATTTTCTGAAAATGCATACAGCCGTTTATATCATCATTTACAATCACCACAAGGATATAACTCTCGACATCAAAAGAAGCTGTGGGTTGTTTCGAAATGGCGAGAGGATATTTTCACTGCAATGTTCCAAATCAATGTTGGTAGAAGTTTGATAGGGCAAAGAATGAATTGTAGGTTTGTACATTCAGCCATACTAAGAATAACAAACTTTGATCACCAAAAAAGTGAATGTGTAAGCATAACCAATTTGGGTATTGTTTCATTAATTAATGCTTCGGATACTGGCCCTGGACATTAAAGTTTTCTCATTTCTGTATGTGCTTATAATTTTCCACTACGACAACCAATGCTAGAAACTCCACAAATTTGTACATGACATAGCAATATCAAAGGAAACTAACATTTGACAAAACAAACAGAAAGTAAAGTATGTCAACATATTACATGCCATACAGATGTTTATGATTAACGACCTCTGTGCGAACAAAATGCTATCAACACACACAAGACATATATATGGAAACTTATAACAGCCAAGGAAGATAATAATAATTGGAAAAAAAAAAACACTTACAGGGATGCAACTATCAATATCAGCATCACGACCCTACATTTCTTGAAGCAAGTTTGTCTCCATGCAATGTAATTTTCCAGCAATCAGCTTGGAACATAAAAACAGAAAGCGTTTTGGGCACAACTGTGAAAATGAAAAAAATAAAAAATAAAATTAGATACATGAATCTCAAAAGGGCAGGTTAGGGCATATGGCCTTTAGGCCACGTTTGTTTCGTGGATTAGGTTGGATGAGATTATGAGTGCGGTGGGAGTGATTGAGGCGATTAGTAATGTGGTAGTATTAATTTGGAGATGGAGGATAAAGAGTGTTTGTTGGTAGGTAATATTATGATACGGGATTAATATATAAAATTCATAAATACCCTCAAACTAACCAATGTTACAATAATTACAATATATATATATATATAATAATGAATATGGGAGACAATCCACGTGGGGGTGTCTTGCCCCTTACATAAAAACCTTTTTTTGTTTTTGCCATTTCATGCTGATAATGATCTGACAAAGGATTAAGAGGAGGGCATTTATGTAATTTCGCACCCTCTCCACCAACAATCCGTGGACTAATCCTAGAATCCCATACCTCCTGCAGGTATGTTAATCCGACTGCTGTACAGGATTATTAATCCTTCTACACTATCAAACCGGACCATTATTTGCCATCCAAACATGTTGTTCACGGGTATAGCTCACTAATAGTCCAATCCTGCCCCATAGTCAGCGAAACAAACATGCCCTTAAGGCTTACAGAACAGAGTATTACTTGAGGAAATTGATTCAAGTCATACATAGAGGCCAAACCAACTCTGCTCATGCATTACATTTTTGAGCATTCATGAAGAACATTCCATGCACCATGTTTTAAGAAGCTCTAATTACACTAAGACTTCAAAATTGATTCTTTCTCAGAAGTTTCTTAATTTGTTCAATTTTATATTCCACATAATATATAAATGCAAACAAGTACTTCAATCTTCTCTGAGGAGTTAATTTAGAGGAACTTTTTATTGGAGGAATTAAGACAGCAGGCAGCAGTGGTCCAGTGGTCTGTTTATCAGGTTCTTTGAAATGTTATCAACCCAATTTTTGCATTTTGAGAGGATCAACTTTGGATAAATATTTGTTCCAGTAAAGAAGGCCACTTCATAAGAAGAATCAAATTCTCACAATTTTGTCCACTATCTTGTTATTAGGGACTGTTGTGTGCCACAAAAACATAAGCAAGCACCTAAAAAGAGGTCAAATAGAACAAAATATGAAGAAGAGTGGTATTTATTCAACTAATTTCAAAGGACAACATTGTTAACAATCAATTGTAATATTTCATACATGTCACATGACATGAAAATAACAATAATAAATAAAAAATTACAGAAATCATTCTACAATGAAAGAGTCATACAATTAAATCCTTAGTAGTTAATTATAGTGAGGTTATATATAGAATTTATATATATCTTTAACACTAACATTGTTGCCAAATGTGACTATGTTTGCATAAAAATACAGCCTTTACTAATTGCAGAACGGGTGATGTCCTTTCTATAGAAATAAAGGTATCTAAAATAAGCTTGTGAACACTAACATGGATTTAAAACAGGTAGAGTCACGTTACCTTTTAAGGAACATGACTCTGGTGATGATAGCTATGACTTCCTTGTATGCTTGACTATTTCTTCTAATGGTAACTAAAGATATGAATCTTCAGCTACGGAAGTGGCTGGAGAAGATCGATAGACACACATAAAACCGGAGCCATGCATCAATCTAAATTTACTAGGGTTGCAAGTTAAGTTTCAAGAATGACTACAAAATGACAAAATATAACTTAAAACCCTAAGTCCTGAGAAATTGTCAAAATATAACATTCAATCTGATATTCTGCCTAAGGGGAAGGCCGTGATGCCAATTGTTAGAACCTTTAGAATGACATTAACCCGAAAGAAATGTTGAATAATTTTGTAGATATCTGGATCCTAGTGCGAGTTCAACAAATAGGCTAAGTGAAAGTTATGGAACCTAGTGCAAGTCCAATCAACGGGCCAAGTGGCAACCTCATGCAAATCCTAAATACACATTAGAAACTCCCTTAGAAGGAAGCCAATAAAAAAGCTAAAGGAAAAAAAAAGGAGGTCCATGCATTGTATATAAATACAATATAACTACGTCTACTTTGGCAAGCTGCAGAATACCAAAGTACTACCACATAAGGAGCATATTTCAAAGATACAATATCATATATTTTGCACATTACCAGCCCTAAAATATATGTAGAGTCCAATCAATGTTTCTGCACTAATGGAATACCTCGGAATTTATTATCTTGTGTAATTATTCCAAATGTCTCTTCAGTTTCTCGAATCATGATACCACTCACTCCAGTGAAGGCAGCTATTTTACACTGAACAACTGCCAGAAAATAGACAAAATAACTTAAGTAAGCAACATCTATTAAAAATGAACAGAATTCCAGAGTATTCATAAGTTAGGCTGAACAGGAAAGCTGATGCTTTTCTAGATTTTACTTTACTTCAATTATTCAGACAGAATCAATAAGTTCATAAATCAATCTAGATGGCTCGATCGAAATTTTGATAGGCAATGGCATAAAGATCAAATGCACAGGTTAACTGGACCATTCATTTATGAGCACAAAAATTACCTGGAAAGCGAAGTAGTAGGTTCAAGGTTTCTGTATTCTAAGAAGCTAATGAAAAAGCCGAATACTAAGGCCTCGTTTGGGAACCTTCTATTTTAGCCAAAAAGTCAAAAAGTTACTAAATTAGCCAAAAAGCCAACAACCCATATCAAAAAGTCAAAGATTCTCTTTTCTCTCTACTTTTTGCACATCTTTTCGTAAAAAGCTAAAAGGTCATCCCAAACATACTAGTTTTTTTTAGCTCATATTTTAGCCAAATAGCCAAAAAGTTACTAAATTAACCTGTTCCCAAATGGTAAGTTTCCCATTCCGGTGACTTATGAATTAGTGGCTATCAAACCTTTTACTATAAGTTCACATGTGGGAGACCTAAATAAGTCTCCTGAAAGCGTTTTTTAACCAGGATTTGCATTCCAGTGCTCCCACTGTTATTTTCCTTTGACCAACAATTAAAAATGAATTTACATTAAATAAAGGACAAGTGATGGTACACCTTGTGACAAGTCCCCATTGAGCAACTTAATGACATTTACGCAAGTAGGCTATTAAACATGCCCATCGTCATGGTACCATTTTTAGAAATTTTAGTTGTACAAATATCATCACGCATATTTCTCACTATATATAGAGAGAGAACTTCTGAAGTTTCCATGGGAATCTGAACAATCTTTATGCTAACTATGACTTAAAAAAATAGTGGTGTGAAGGTCTAACCTAGAATCATCGCACCATGTAGGTCTGCAGTCAGAAGGCATTTTGTCAATTGATTTTCCCTGCAAAGTAAAATACAGGGTTTCAAGGACTTAACTAATAAACCTTACTATCTGGCATAACAATATATGACAAGACATAAGAAGCAACACGTCTGCAATATTGGCTAAGTCAAGAAGGAAAAATATCTCACCCCACATTTTTAAGAAGTTGCACCATGTAGCCTTTCCACATTTCATGCATTGGCTTGAAAATATCAAAGCTAACAAAAACCAAACCAGCATTTTTTAGAACCGTTGAAAAAGGGAAGGAACATAAAGACAAAAGAATACTTAAAATAAACTTTGTGATATTGTGAAAGAGTAGTTGTTAAACTTAAATATTCAGAGGCCATAGTGTTACAGATCTCCCCTTATTCTAAATGTCGGGAAATTTTTTTTAATATAAAACTATTGTAACACCCTTTTTTTCATCCAAACCCTAATTCCCAAACCATTACAACCATCAGCCACCACCCGTGGCCATCGCCCACCACCCCTACCACACCCACAGCGTCAGCCACCACCCCTCTCCATCACCCCTGCCCTGGCATTGCCAGCCCTCTGATTTGGGCCAAAAAGTACCACATTGAGGCCATCTAATTTGCATTTATATTCCTTGAGGTATGGTTACTTGGCAGATATTATGTGTTTTGTGTATGTGCAAGCTTGATGGACAGTTCTCAATAGAATGATTAAAAAGTGGTGGAACTAAAGAGAAAGGTATCATAGATTCTATCAGTACAAGCAGCAAGACCTCCACATGAGCAGCGGACGCATGACAGCCACCATAACATTACTGAGCCACTGCACGTGCGGCCAATCCCATCGCATGAGTGGCGAAAGTTAAAAGTCTACTGTCAAAGCTACGGTCATGTGGGGCATTTTGGCCGCACGGGCCGCCACACCTCAAAGTGCGTGCACAAAAATGAGAACTAACTTGAAGAGAACTCAAATATAAAAGGAAAAAAGAAAAGAAAAGAAAGGAAAAGGGTTTTGATTCTTTCGGTTTGAAGAGGGAAGCAACTAGGGCTAGAGGTGAAGACAACTTGCTATGAAGCATGGACACTCCAAAATTAGTGCCGTGGCGGTGTCCGACACGGGGACACGCCGGGGACACGGGGACACGCCGGGGACACGTATGGGACACGCCAGATGGCGTGTCCCTTTAATTTAATGATTTTTTTGCAAGGGACACGGCAGGGACACGGCGGGGACACGCGTGTCCATATGGGGACACGGCGGGGACACGGCAGGGCTATTTTTATTTTTATTTTTTTTAATTTAATTTTTTTTATTTTTTTAATCTTTTGCCTCTCTTATTTAATACTTTTGTGAAAAATATTGTTGGATGTTGAATGTTTTCCCCTTCTCGTCTTAGTTCTTGTTATCGTTTATTATGACTTTTTTGTGAATTTTTTGTGAATGGATGATCTATTAATTTGTTTAAATGTAATGGTTATGTTTATTCAATTAATGTTACTATGTTAGTGTTTGTTAATTTTAATTTAGGATGAATGTAATATGAATCTACATAACACATAAAAATATATAAAATAAATAAAATAAAATTCGCCGTGTCCCCCGCCGTGTCCGTGTCCCCATTTTTTGAAAATTGCCGTGTACCGTGTCCGTGTCCGTATCCGTATCCGTGTCTGTGTCTGTGTCCGTGCTTCATAGACAACTTGCACAACCATGGGGTTCACCATCTCCTCCATTTCCTTGTCATTTCTTCCTCTCTCCATGAGTGGCTAAGCACCATACTTAGGGTTTTGATAACCGGATTTTCATCTTGACAACTTTGTATTGTATCATTTGATTGGAATAATTGTAAAAATTTTGAGTTTTTGAATAAAAATATTTCTATCTTTTCTCTTCATTCAATTTCTGTAATTGCGAATGAATGTTTTACTTTAGTTTTCATCGTTGTTGTGTTGGGAACTTGAGACGAGCTATGCTCTCACTAGACAGGTCATGCCACAAACCCTAGTTTAGAGTGGACAATCCATGCCCATTTAGATAGGCCATACACTTGCTTCAAACACAACATTACTCTCATTTTCAATTTCAAACTTGTAGTTGAAAATTTGACCTATTCCAATCAATCATTTGTGTATGAGAATTCCAGGTACGGAACCAGCGGTGGATTCGGATCCCTAAGTTACCATTTTGTATTCTTCAACCTAAATTTGCTTGCTTATTTAATTATGGTTTTATTATTTTATTCTCACAAAACAATCAATCTCGACAAAGTGATTTGAAAATTAATAATTGAAATAGCTAGAATTACACAATTATCCCTGTGGATACCCTAGTAGACCGCACACACCACCACCTCCAAACTGGGTGCGACCTATCTTTTGGTTTTCCCTTTCCCTTTTGTATGTTTTCGTTTTGTTTCTTCAATGTTTTCCAGTAGATGCAATGGAGCTTCAATCTAGGAATAGTGGGTGGAGGACACGGGTGGTGGTTGCCGGACGGAATGGAGGTAGGTGGTGGCTAAGGTTAGGGTGAGGGTTTGTTGGTTGAAGAAGGAGGGGGTATTTTTGACAAGATAGGTTGTGTACCGAGTAAAACATCAAATTTCAAGATCATTCAATGTGTGTATTGAGAGAAGATGTGCTCTGAGAATTTTTGGTGCATGGAAATACAATAGAAGCTCCCCAAAAATGAGGTGATCAAGATTTGATTGGACATGGAAAACACAGATAATGGAGAGATTGGTAAACCAATAAAAAGACCATCCATATGCAGAAACTAATACACCCTCACTGTTCATTTCTTTTAAACTGCAGTCCAATGCACCCAGCCCTCAGGAGGAGATGACTTGCTTCAATTCCACCATGCCTGTACGGGGCAAAAGCCCCAAATTAGTTTGATCCAGCTATTGACCAGTTCACTGGAGGGGCCAAGTCAAGAAGCAGGTTTCTGGTCCTGATAATAAAACATTGCTCACCCAGGCTTGATCAATCTTGCAAGATGCATCAAATTATGGTCAATAAATTTAACCAGCCCCTCCATTCTATGTTTTAAGTTTCCTATTGTCTGGATCACCAACTCTAATTGAAACTCTAAGCAAAGTTCAAGCTAAACTTGTTCTCGGAGTACCTGTCCAGTGTTGTTTTCAGAACATTGATTCATTAAATTTATCAGCGTCGATTTATAGATGTTTTAAGTTATGTCTGTTTCATGGTGTGTCCTAACAACTGGTGGATTAATCAATGAGCCTATTATGTACAGAAGTAAAATTTCAATTTGCAAGATCTGCAAGACTATAAAATGAAGAACAATAACTCACTTGTGGAGCTCTTGAGGCAAATCCAACGTTCCACATTTTTTATGTTGCTTCATAGACATGTGCTTTTTTGACCGCTTTGAGTGAGTCTTCAAAGCCCTGATACGAGCACTACGAGAAGCACCGCGACCTTGTACAAGATTATCAAGAAGAATCCAATTGTCAATTTTCATGCTTCTGGATCCCTGCATGTATTTCTGAGCTGAATCACCACTTTGGAGAAGGTCATGCACAACCTGATTGACTATGCTTCCTCTTCTATCAGAAATCTGCACAATTCCAAGGAGATGCTGAAAAGGAGCCAACTACTGATAAAATACCTGTGTAAACTAACCAGTAGAAGCAGTGTCAAGAGGCAAACATAAGTTAATACAGCAGAAATTACGTTGAGACTTGTTGGCAGCAGATTCTCATGTACAGGATGAGATAGTTGAAAATATGTTGAATCATTTGCTTCTACATCTGTATTTTACAAATGACATTTCTCTTATCCTTTAGGATACATTAAAAAAATAAATAAATAAAACAAATATATACCTAAAAAATATGTCTACAACACAAATATGCATATGCATGCATTATCACATGTACATGCAATGAAACCAGATGCCTACCTACCTTGTGTCGCAGCGTGGCCTGAGAAGGAAAACTTGCCTACAAATACACCAGCATAGAAATATCACTTACAGAGAACATTTTAAGAGAATATCATAGTTTAAATACTGATAGACAACTTATGCATAATGCGAACACAATGTTGGATCACAAGATTCTGTCACAGAAAACATTCAAATCCTTTACCAAACAAGAATGGCGAGAATGTAATTGAAAACAGAAATAACAAGTAACTATGAAAATGAAGTTCCAATATAACACAATAAATTCTCAAAATGGTCTAGAAAGGAGTAGCAGTGATACAAGAAACAAACTATATGCCTTCTATCAGTTCTATGTATCTTTGGCACCGCAATTACAAGTTATCATCCCCAACACACACAAAAGGCATGGCTATGAAGATCCAACTCTACAACAAAATTTTCAAGCTCTAACCACAACCCCTTTTTTGCTTGTCAACTTAATTCAAACCTCACACCATTAACAATTATTTAATTTTAAAGTCAAATTATTTGTTGAAAATTTTCCTTTTAACAGTGCCCCATCGAGCATTGTGCATGTAAAATTTTTAACACGTGAAACCCTGAGTTATATATATATATATATATATGTATAAGTGCCCTCCTATTTTGCCTCCTTTAGAAAATTTAAGAATGTATAAGCACAATGTTGTGGAGTTTGTACTTGGCACTAGTGCCCACATTTCATTTGTGGCCCAAAGCTTTTATTTTAATGCCGGCTTAAAGCCCGTATTTAAAATTTTGGCTCTACGCCCATTTATTTGGGTATACCCAACTTACATTTAATTTGCTGGTCAATTTATTTTAATAATCATTGGACATTTACTTTGTGACATGAATGGACACATTTGGTCAACTTGGTTTCCAACAAGAAGTTAATGAAGATGGGAAGGAATATTTGCAAGGCCCTGAATAGAGAAGATCAATACCTATCAGCAAAATTCCAATTGAATTGCCACATGATAATCAAACTGGTTGGTCCCATGTGGGTACTATACCAACCAGGTTTTTTGAGTTGAACATATAGAATGATGAGGGTGTAGTAAAGTTCATAAAAATTATGGTCTTGACTATAAAACACTCTAGAACTAGTGAATTATCTTCATTAAGATCAAAATTTTCAACCTATACTTGAATTTTACCCAATTTTACAAAAGCTGACAAATTAAGGACTTGATTTCTTTTTCCTCACTTTGTCTTTAATCTTTCAAAAAATTTCATAAATTTGGGTAAAATTCAAGTTCAGCCTGAAATTTTTGATGCGCAAGTATCATCCCCAAAATTCAATATGGGCTTTGTAATTGAGGAGGGCATGACTTTTGATATCCAAGCACGGGAGTAAAGAGAACTCAATATCCAAGCACGTGAGCATGTACACAGGGTCAAGATTGCAAAAAAAAAATGAAGAGAACTCTGATTTTTATGTTACCGAGACAAAAGATATAGTACACAAGTCAGGAAAGAAAAAGACCTTTCTTGGATGAGGCATTCGAGGAGGGTAATGCATCAGTCACATTTGCGGAAGAAGAATTCACGTTATGAGTTGTTCCCTTGTTTTCTTCATGAGGTCTCTTTTTGTTCTTTTGTTGCTGCAAATGAAGCTCGGCTTCTGCAAGGGCAAACCTTCTTTGTAATGCGTCTAAGGTGCGTTTCTTTTGATCTTGAAGAGTTGTGCCAGTCGTCATTGCAATATCAATGTCAACTGTCACGTTGCAATGAGAAGCAGACCCCAAGCCTGTAAAGTTGGGGAAACCAAGAACTATCAGAGGTTAAGCAACATGCATGACAAAAGGTGCCATGAACTAAATTGGTTTTGGGTTTTAGTAGTCCACACCTAATCATACAACCCAATAACAAATGAGTAAAAAGAAAACAACCTTACGCATTTAGTAAACTGGCCCTACATTATATACGATCTCAAAATACTTTTGACAATCATTAATTTGATAATTAAAAAATAAAATAAATAAATAAAAATTAATGTTTGGTTTCTAGGCCATGTTTGGTTTCCATTTCAAAAAAAAAAAAATAGAATTTTTTTTGAAAAAATAGAAACTAATTTGATAAAAATAAATATCGAAAAGACATTTTTAAAATTTTTTTAATTATTTTTGGCCTCCAAAAGATAAAATTATAAAAAAATGATAAGTGCTTTTAGTTTTTTTATTTCATTCACCAAATTAATTTTTAGCTTTTTAGAAAATAATTTATGAAACAAGTTTTTGAAAACCAAACCAAACAAGTTCTCCTGAGGCAACGAGGAAGCAATACCTTGAGGTACAAGATTCTTCACACCTCAACTTGTGAGGTTTTCAAGAGGCAAGTGCTTTAGACCAATATGCTTTCCTTCTAACCTTAACTTAGGTCTCAAAAACAAACCTTTTAACCAGGGGGTGGAAGGAGGGAGCCAAAAAAGCCCCATAATATATGAAATTTTCTTTAAAATATAATGAAAATTTACATTTTTTCAGTCATTGACCCCTCCAAAAAAAATACCCATTCACTGTGGCTCCCCAATTAAACAATTCTAGGTACCCCTGCTTTTAATCAGATAAATCAGACGAAAACCAGCTCAACATAATGTAATTGTCCCACAATTTAAGATCACAGCACATTCTCTATCAATGCAAATGATGTCCATTATGTCCATGTGTGTTTGTGTGTAGGGTCCTTGGAGAAGTGATGAAACAAAGAAAGTTGAATATGAAATTTTGTGTAGGTGCCACAAAATTTTAAAAATGCAAACTTGAAAAGGGATTATAATGTGAATGAATCGTTTGGGAATTTTATCAAACAGTTGGTGGGTAAGAAAAATAACTTCGCTGCACATAGTTTTGAATGCATAGAGAAGACACTCACCGCCAGTCAGAGAGGGAAATGAAGCTCAACAACAACCCACAAAGTTTAACTTGCCCGGAATGAAGAATCAAATAAGAGGGAGAGAAAGAAAGAATCAAATAGAAGAGGAATCAAGGAAGCTTACCTGAATCTTAAGGTGCCGGAGTTGCCGATAATGGTTTAGGGTTTTGGTGTCAGAGTTAAACTGAAAGATATATAAAAATATTGGTTACTAAGTCCCTCCGTATCAAAATATTATTTCCATTTTTATTTTTTATTATTCTAAAATATTAGTTTTTTTTTTTAAATCAAGTACAAAAATAATATAAATTTCTTATTTTACCCTTCTTTTAAATTAATAAACAATATAAAAAGTACAATTATAATATTAATATTTTCAAAAAATTACTATTAAAAAAGTAATTTTTTAAAATCAACTTTTTAAAAATACAATAATTGTACTATTAAAAAAAATTAAATTCCTCAAAAGAGACCATTATTTTGAGATAGAGAGAGTATTAGTATTCCATCAATTATTTTTTTTGAATCTTATTTCTTTAAACTCTCACTTATAAATTTTAAAACTATTAAAAGCAAAATTTCTCTTAAATAATATCAAAATTAGTTTTTTAAAAATATTCTATCAATTCAATTAAATGCACACTTCTACACCCAAAAAACATTTCTTCTAAAATTCCTAATAAAACTCACGAATGTGATTCATTTTCACATATTTGTCCATGATCTGAGAAAATAAATGTAAAGTTTTTTTATTATTGATTCAAAATTCTCTTTTTGTAGATTCTGCAATCTCCACAAGTTTGGATTTGTGATCTCTCAAGTGGATTTCTTTGAATTCTTTGACAATTTCAATTCTGGTTCCTTATCTTATCTAGGTATTATGATTTCAAAGTTTTAAAAAAAAAAATTATTAATAATGTTTGATTATCTATTCATGAACGAATAAGAAATTTTCAGTTATCGATTCCAAAATAAATAAATAATGTTCAGACCTGTATTCCTAAATTTCAATTATATGTTTGGGAGCTCTGTCCTGAAAAAATGATGAATAATTTTTATTATTTTTGTCATTTTTTTAAATAAAATTACCCTTATAAGGCCAATTTCTTCTAAGTTAAAAACACCGTCAAAACTATGGAACTTTTATTGTTGTACTTATCTTGTCTAATGGAGTTGTAATTGTTGGAAAAAACTTCCACTTATTGTCATTGTTGAATAAGTGTAATAATCAAATGGTTGTCACCGTTACTATCGAAATATTGTCGACAAAGAGTTTTCAAGATTTTGAGGGTAGGTAGATTTTGAAGATGGAATTTGAAAAAAATGAATGGATGGTGATAGAGGTGAGCGCTCTCATAAACCTTAATTTATGATATAGTGAGTATGTAGATTTAATTATGAAATGGAATGTCTCAAAATTATTAATATTATTTTTAATAATTTCACTTGAGATTATTATTATAATAAAAAATCTAAAATAATTGATAGAATACTAATAGCAGCATTCATAAAAATATCCAACCTTTTTTTGGTTTTTGTCAAAGCAAAGGGCTATTTTGGGAAGTGGGTTAAAAGTCACTTCCCAACTTTTAACCCACTTCCCTCTCACAAAATTTTAAGAAGTCAAAAAATAATTTTTAATCATCTTTCTAAAATATTCCAAAATCCTAATTTCTATTAACTAAAATTTGTATTATTGAAGCATTGATCAAACCCAAACTCACAGGACTTTTTAATGACCAACATAAAAAGTAACGAAACGGTGAATTTCAGCCATCCATGCCCGAAGTCGAACACACGGCGCATCCTCCTCACTTCACTTCGCGATCAGTTCAAGCCACTTCAGACTATCCGAACGCTTCCTAAGCTCTTCGGCTGCTTTTGGTTTATATTTAACCAAAAATATATATGTATAAAATAATATATATATATATATAATAAAATAAAATATAAATATATTATATTCGCATTTCACAATTTTTTTTATTTTTCTTTTCAAATCTTTTATTAAATTCTTAAACCAAACATAGCTCAGTATGCTTATTTTGGATGCACAAAAAATAAACAATTTATTAATTTATTTAAGTCATATCATCTTTTTATTTTTTTATAATTTTTTTATAATAAGTAAAAAATTTAAAAAAAAATAAACCATACCCGGAAGAAGCTAATGTTGCACTACATTTTCATAGCATTATTGTTTGAATTATGTGGTTCGTTTGGGATTTTGACCTTTGTAGTAACTTTTTTTTTATTTTTCATGAAAAGGTAAGAAAAAAAAAATTTATGAACTTTTTAGCTAAAATGTATTATTTCACATGACCTTAAGATTATTTTGAAAAAATAGTTAAAAGCTGACTTTTTTCTTTTGATTTTTATTGAAAAAATATGTAAAAAATGTGCGAAATAATATGACTCAACATGAATTAAAAATTGAAAGATAATTTTTAATCATCTTTTAAAATAACCCTGAGTTAGGATAACCTTACCGTTTATAATGAAAACACCTTGCCTTAATAAATAAATAAATGAAACGATGACGTATAATTTTTTCACTGAGGAGGTTAAAAAAAAAAAAAAAAAAAGGGTTAAAAACCGTGTTGTATATTAGTAGTGGCTTCTTTTCAGCACATCAGTCCATACACTACTTTTACATACTATCTATCTATCTATCTATCTATATTATATATTGGCCCTATTTAATAAAGTTGTGACAAAATAATTATAATTTATAACCTAATAACTTATAGTTGAAAATATAAGTTGATTTTTTACTTATAAATTAAGTTTCTTCTCCCTCACTCAAAAAATAAGTTGATTTTTAACTTATAAAAAGTTATAAGCTGTATTGTTAAGCTGAACCAAACACATCAAAATAACTTAAATTAAACTAAAAGCTGAAATAAACTGGAAATAAGTTCTACCAAATCTATACTATATATTAAGCGAAATGGTGTTTTAACCCCCAGGGCCTGTGGAAGCTCCAATATGCCAATGCTAATTTACTGATTTTTTATTTTTTTTTTAAAAAAAAATTTACTTGGTGATTGCTTCAAAGATTATAATAATTACATTGACACCATGATTACATGGGTCTCTTGGGGAAGCAAAATAGCCTCTCTCTCTCTCTCTCTCTCTCTCTCTCTCTCTCTCTCATTTCATTTATTGTTTTATTTCCCCACCCTCTATCTCCTTCATTTATCAATAGTGTAATTATATAACAATAAACCAATCACCAAGCAATCCCAATATTATATTGAAAGAATTTAATAAGTGTTATTTTTTTTTCAAAAAAAAAAAATTAAGAGAGAAAAAAATTATATTGAAAGAATTTAATAAGTGTTTTTTTAAAAAAATTATATTGAAAGAATTTAATAAGTGTTTTTTTTTTCAGAAAAAAAAATTAAAAGAGAAAAAAATTAAGAGCCATTGACACCATGATTACATTCAGAAAAAAAAAAACAATTAAGAGAGAAAAAAATTATATTGAAAGAATTTAATAAGTGTTTTTTTAAAAAAATAAAAAATTATATTGAAAGAATTTAATAAGTGTTTAAAAATTATATTGAAAGAATTTAATAAGTGTTTTTTTTTATAAAAAACAAAACAAAAAAATTAAGAGAGAAAAAAATTAAGAGCCATTGACACCATGATTATATTCAGAAAAAAAAAATAAAAAAATTAAGAGAGAAAAAAATTATATTGAAAGAATTTAATAAGTGTTTAAAAATTATATTGAAAGAATTTAAAAAGTGTTTTTTTTAAAAATTATATTGAAAGAATTTAATAAGTATTTTTTTTTTTCAAAAAACAAAACAAAAAAATTAAGAGCCATTGACACCATGATTACATTCAGAAAAAAAAAAAATTAAGAGAAAAAAAAATTATATTGAAAGAATTTAATAAGTGTTTTGGTCTCTTGGGGTCTCTCTCTCTCACATTTCATTTATTGAAGCAAAAGTGGTGGCGTGGCCTCTCTCTCTCTCTCTCATTTTATTTATTGTTTTATTTCTCCACCCTCTAAGCAATTCCAATATTATATTGAAAGAATTTAATAAGTGTTATTTTTTTTCATAAAAAAAACAAAAAAATTAAGAGAGAAAAAAATTATATTGAAAGAATTTAATAAGTGTTTTTTTTTTTTCAAAAAACAAAACAAAAAAATTAAGAGAGAAAAAAATTAAGAGCCATTGACACTATGATTACATTCAGAAAAAAAAAAAAATTAAGAGGGAAAAAAAATTATATTGAAAGAATTTAATAAGTGTTTTGGTCTCTTGGGTCTCTCTCTCTCTCACATTTCATTTATTGAAGCAAAAGTGGTGGCATAGCCTCTCTCTCTCTCATTTCATTTATTGTTTTATTTCCCCACCCTCTAAGCAATCCCAATATTATATTGAAAGAATTTAATAAGTGTTATTTTTTTTTCAAAAAAAAAACAAAAAAATTAAGAGCCATTGCCACCATGATTACATTCAGAAAAAAAAAACAAAAAAATTAAGAGAGAAAAAAATTATATTGAAAGAATTTAATAAATGTTTAAAAATTATATTGAAAGAATTTAATAAGTGTTTTTTTAAAAAAATTATATTGAAAGAATTTAATAAGTATTTTTTTTTTGAAAAAACAAAACAAAAAAATTAAGAGAGAAAAAAATTAAGAGCCATTGACACCATGATTACATTCAAAAAAAAAAAAACAAAAAAATTAAGAGAAAAAAAAACTATATTGAAAGAATTTAATAAGTGTTTTTGTCTCCTCCATTTATCAATAGTGTAATTATAATCTTTGAACCAATCACCAAGCAACCCCAATATTATATTGGAACTCCACAAAAATTTATAGGCTAAAAATAGATATAAATTTTTTTGCATCCCCAAGAGACCCATGTAACTATTATGTAAATGGCTCTTAATTTTTTTGTTTTGTTTTTTGAAAAAAAAAAAACACTTATTAAATTCTTTCAAATCTTTATAACTTCTCCAATACACATATTTTTCTTAACTTTTCACATACCTTTTGTAAACAGTGATTTTATTTTTTGCTTTCTCCTTCTTGAGTTCTCACTTTCATACTTTCAACTTCAGTGACTACGTATGCAAACAGTAAGTGTTATTTTTGTTTTTCCCTTCTTAACTTTTTCTTTTGTTTACCGTTTTAATATTAACAGTGATTTTCATTTTTGCTTTCTCCTTCTTTAGTTCTCACTTCTACACTTCCAACTTCAGTGACTACGTATGCAAACAGTAAGTGTTATTTTTGTTTTCTCCTTACCTTTTAATGTTATTTAATCTTTTTATAAACCCTCACAAAAAGAAAAATGTGATTATAATTTCTCCTTCTTAACTTTTTCTTTTGTTTACTGTTTTAATATTGTTCAATGGTTTTTTTGATTTTATTTTTGAATCTTTTTATTTATTATTTTAATTTTATTTTTAATTTTTTAATATGATTAAAGTTGGATAAATATAAACTCTCACAAAAAGAAAAATGTTATTATAATTAGTTGAATGATTCTTTTTTTAATGTGATTGTAGTTAGTTTAGTAGTTAAGAAAATGTGATTAACTAATTTTTAATGTTATTTAATCTTTTTATTTATTTTTTTAATATAATTAAAGTTAGATAAATAATGTTTTAATATCATTAAAGTTAGATAAATATACTCTCACAAAAAGAAAAATGTGATTATAATTAGTTGAATGATTCTTTTTTTTAATGTGATTGTAGTCAGTTTAATAGTTAAAAAAATGTGATTAACTAATTTTTAATGTTATTTAATCTTTTTATTTACTGTTTTAATTTTATTTTTAAAAATATGATTATAATTAGTTGAATGATTCTTTTTTTTAATGTGATTGTAGTTAGTTTAATAGTTAAAAAAATGTGAATAACTAATTTTTAATGTTATTTAATCTTTTTATTTACTATTTTAATTTTATTTTTAATTTTTTAATATGATTAAAGTTAGATAAATATAAACTCTCACAAAAATAAAAATGTGATTGTAATTAGTTGAATGATTCTTTTTTTTAATGTGATTGTAGTTAGTTTAATATTTAAAAAAATGTGATTAACTAATTTTTAATGTTATTTAATCTTTTTATTTACTGTTTTAATTTTATTTTAAAAATATGATTATAATTAGTTGAATGATTCTTTTTTTTAATGTGATTTTAGTTAGTTTAATAGTTAAAAAAATGCGATTAACTAATTTTTAATGTTATTTAATCTTTTTATTTACTATTTTAATTTTATTTTTAATTTTTCATTTTTTTAATATGATTATAGTTAGATAAATATAAACTCTCACAAAAATAAAAATGTGATTGTAATTAGTTGAATGATTCTTTTTTTTAATGTGATTGTAGTTAGTTTAATAGTTTAAAAAATGTGATTAACTAATTTTTAATGTTATTTAATCTTTTTATTTACTGTTTTAATTTTATTTTAAAAATATGATTATAATTAGTTGAATGATTCTTTTTTTTAATGTGATTGTAGTTAGTTTAATAATTAAAAAAATGTGATTAACTAATTTTTAATGTTATTTAATCTTTTTATTTACTATTTTAATTTTATTTTTAATTTTTTAATATGATTAAAGTTAGATAAATATAAACTCTCACAAAAATAAAAATGTGATTGTAATTAGTTGAATGATTCCTTTTTTAATGTGATTGTAGTGAGTTTAATAGTTAAAAAAAATATGATTAACTAATTTTTAATGTTATTTAATCTTTTTATTTACTATTTTAATTTTATTTTTAATTTTTTAATATGATTAAAGTTAGATAAATATAAACTCTTACAAAAATAAAAATGTTATTGTAATTAGTTAAATGATTCTTTTTTTAATGTAATTGTAGTTAGTTTAATATTAATGTTATTTAATCTTTTTATTTACTATTTTATTTTTATTTTTAATTTTTTAATATGATTAAAGTTGGATAAATATAAACTCTCACAAAAAGAAAAATGTAATTATAATTAGTTGAATGATTCTTTTTTTAAATGTGATTGTAGTTAGTTTAATAGTTAAAAAAATGTGATTAACTAATTTTTAATGTTATTTAATCTTTTTATTTACTATTTTAATTTTATTTTTAATTTTTTAATATGATTAAAGTTAGATAAATATAAACTCTCACAAAAATAAAAATGTGATTGTAATTAGTTGAATGATTCTTTTTTTAATGTGATTGTAGTTAGTTAATAATTGTTATCATCCCAATTAATGAAAATTAAACGATATGTATATAATTTGTTTATAGAGAGATTAATTTATGTTTTTTCAAATATTTTGTAGGTCTCATATTTTTGAATACTTGGGTACATCAAACAAATTGATGTTGACAACCTTTGGATTGATTTGTGCAAAAGTTGCTATCAAAAAGTTGAATATCATTATGGTCACATTGTTTGTCGTCACTGCCTACATGATGATATTGATATTATAACAAGGTAATTTTCTTTAGGTAAATAATTACTATGTACAATAATAATTCAAACTTAATAAGTGTTTTAATTTTTTATTAGGTACAATATTTCCTTTTAACAAGCATCCTTTTTTTTTTTGTTGATAAGATACAATGTTAACCTTGTGGTCAAAGACAGTACTGGTTCAATAAATCTCACTGTTCAAGATAAACGGACAGAGTTTATTTTGCGATGTCAACCATCATATTTGAAGAATATGAGATTAAAGGTAGGAAGTTATAAAATTGATTATAAATAACTTATTCTTACTTTTTCAAACACAAACTTATAATTCCAAAATTTTATAGAATAATGGCGTTAGAATGATTAAAAATTATATTGCGTCATGCCAAGACCGTGTCTATGCATTTATCATTCCTGTACCAACAATGCCACGTCAGCTAGATTGTGCACCGTGCGTTATCTTTGTTTTAAATAGAGTAATGCTAGGGACACCAAATTTTCTACCAAACAAATGACCAAATGTCTCACATGGGTGTGGGGTCCGCAATCTTGTGGGCCCCACACCCATGGCCCCACACCCATGTGAGACATTTGGTCATTTATTTGGTAGAAAATTTGGGACCTCTAGCATTTTCCTTTTAAATATAGATTGGTCTGAAGAATGTCTATATCTTTCAGAAAGTAAAAAAAAAAAATGTAAGTATAACTTTTTTACTTTATAACATTTTATAAATACATAATATATGTATTGTTCATTAATTATGATACTAACTATCATGTTGACAATGCAGGAATACTGATGGAAGGCCCACAACAATTTAGATTTTAGTTATTTTTTGCTTTACTTATTCAGTGAATTTCGAACAAATGTAATAAATTCTTATTTTTATTACTTTAATTATGCAATGTCAATATTTTCTTTTAAAATTACATATATTTTATGCTAACAATTTAAAAATATGTTTAACATAACTATGAATGGTTTTTTTTTTATTTAAATTTAATCCCGTGCATAGCACGGGTGATATGCTAGTATGATTATTATCAAAATATTAAACTTTAATATAATATAATAAAAAAAGAAGACATTTAATTTCTTGAAAAATCCAACACATATGATTATTATCAAAATATTAAAATTTAATATAATATAAAAAAGAAAAAAAAGAAGACATTTAAAAAAAAAAAGACATTTAAAAATCGCAATTCACATATATAGATAATTGTAAATATATTAAGGAAAATGGAATTTCTAAAACCAAGCCTTATGGGAGCTCCAATATCTCAATCTTAATTTTCTAAATTTTTTATTAAAAAAAAATCTCAGCATTTATTGATTTGGTCAAAATCTCCTGATAAGCATTTATTAACTTTTTTCAATCCACATGCCTACATTTATTGATTTGGTCAAAATCCCTCATTAGCATTTAAAATCCCCTCACACAAATAATTATAGATACAGCTTATGCATAGTTACTGTAATAGCGTTTTTAATTTCTTATGTACACTATGGTTAGTGATAAAATTATTAAATTTTTTTAATAGAAAAATCTTTAAAAACATAATTTATATATTAAAAAAAATTAAAACAAATATAAATATCTATAATTATCCCATGCATAGCACGGGTGATAGGCTAGTAGGGCCATTAAGTAAAAAGAGGTTTTTAACCCCAAGTCTTGTGGGAGCTCCAATCTCTCAATCTAAATTTTTTAATTTTTTGATTTACAAAAAAAAAAAAACTTAGCATTTATTAACTTCTCCCAACCTCCAACTCTTACTCTCATAATAGCACTTTTATCTACACTATATATTAAGTAAAATGGGATTTTTAACCCCCAAGGCCTGTGAGAGTTTCAATATGTCAATCCTAATTTTCTAATTTTTTGTTTTAAAAAAAAAATAATTAACCTCAGCATTTATTAATTTCTCTCAACCCATAAAACTTTTTGACTTATCTTATAATTACTGCAGTATCTTTTCCAAAACAAATAATTTGTATATTAAAAAAAATTTAAAACAAGTATAAATATCTATATCTATATCTATATTTATATCTATCTATTTATTTATATCTATCTCTAACTCACAAGTTTTGTGGGAGTTTCAATATCTGAACCTTAATTTCTTAATTTTTTTGATTTTTTTTTGAAAAAAAAAACTTAGCACTTATTAAATTATTTCAAGTCTTTGTAACTTCTCCAATACACACACTCTTTTTAACTTTTCACATACCTATTGCAAACAGTGAGTCTCCTTTTTGTTTTATCCTTCTTGACTTCTCACTTCTACACCTTCAACTTCAGTAACCACATATGCAAACAGTAAGTTTTTTTTTTCCTTATTGACTTTTCCTTTTGTTTACTGTTTTAATATTCTAGTTAGATAGCGCATAAAAATATTTGTGATTTATCTAGAGAATAAAAAATTATAATTTGATTTTTTAATATGATTATAATTAGTTTAATGATTTTTTTTTAATGTGATTGTAGTTAGTTTAATAGTTCTTTTTTTTCATTTATTTATTTTATTATGGAAAAAATGTGATGTGATTGTAGTTTGTTCAAAGGCTATTTTTTTTAATATGATTGTTATAGTTAGTTCAATGATTTTTTTTAATGTTATTTAATCTTTTTATTTACTATTTTAATTTTATTTTTGATTTTTTAATATGATTGAAATTAGATAAATATAAACCCTCACAAATAGAAAAATGTGATTATAATTAATTGAATAATTCTTTTTTTTTTAATGTGATTATAGTTAGTTTAATAGTTCTTTTTTTTATTTAAAATTATGTAATGTGATTGTAGTTTGTTCAATAACTCGTTTTTTTAATATGATTGTTGTAGTTAGTTCAATATTTTTTTTAAAAATGTTATTTAATCTTTTTATTTATTATTTTAATTTTATTTTTAATATGATTGAAGGTGGATAAACATAAACACTTACAAAGAAAAAAATGTGATTGTAGTTAGTTCAATGGTTCTTTTTTTTTTTTAATGTGATTGTAGTTAGTCAATTGTTCTTTTTTCATTTATTTATTTTTTTTATTATAGGAAAAATGTGATGTGATTGTAATTTGTTCAATATTTTTTTTTAATGTGATTTAATCTTTTATTTACTGTTTTAATGATTTTTCTGTATAATTATTTATGAAAAAAATATGATTGTAGTTAGATAGCATAAAAATATTTGTGATTTGATTTGATTTTTTTCTGATTTGATTTTTAAAGTATCAATTATTGATAATGATTAGATTGTATTTTGAAAAAAAATTGTAATTATTATTTTTAACTCACTATGTTGTTTGAAAAAAAAAATTGTGTTTTTTTAACTATTAATTCACTTAATTTGTGATTTGATTTTTAACTCACTGTGTTTTTTGAAAAACAAAATGGATTGTACTCATTAGGATCACATAATGTACCAAATATTGATGATGATTAGATTGTATTTGATAAAAAAAAATTGTAATTGATCTTTTTAACTCACTATATTTTTTAAAAAATAAATTATTATGTTTTTTAATTATCAATTGACTTAATTTGTGATTGATTTTTTTAATTATTGATGATGATTAGATAGCATTAAAAAAATTGTGATTCGTATGATTGAAGTTATCTCCTTTTGTTTATAATTTTATTTTTTAATATGATTGAAGTTGGATAAACATAAACACTTACAAAAAGAAAAATGTGATTGTAATTTATTCAATGGTTCTCATCTGTTTGGAAAGTGGGTTGACTTTTTAACTTTTTGGCTTTTTTGGCTATTTTAGCCTGAGCTAAAAAGTTTAGTTTGGGAATGATTTTTTGACTTTTTAGAATTTTTTGTGAAAGAAGAGTATAATGATTATGGGTTGGATGTGATGTTTTGTTTGTTGTGGCTAAAATAGTCCCAAACCTCCTTGCCAAACGGAGCCTAATCTTTTTTATTTGGCTTCGTTTGGGAAGTGGGTTGATTTTTTGACTTTTTTAATTATTTTAGCCTAGGACTTAAAAGCTTGATTTGGGATAGACTTTTTGATTTTTTGATAAGGTGTTCTCATGTAAAATTACCCAACTGCCCGTGGGTGAAAGTAGCAAACCGCTAGGCGGCTGAGCGCAACACGTCAGTGTACTGTTTTCTTTTTTCATTTTGAACGTGGAAAATGTAAATTGGGGTGTTCTGTTGTTGTCTTTTTTCTTTTTCCTTTTTTTTATATATTAATTTGTATTTTTGTTTTGAAAGAGGCTTTTTCGTGTTTTTTTTTTTTTTTTAAATGACGTGGAAACTGTTAATTTTGATTTTATTTTATTGATTTTTTTTTAATTTGTTTTTTTAAAAAAAGGCTTTTTCATGTTTTTCATTTTAAATGATGTTGACAATGTTAATTTCGGTTTCATTTTAATGTGTTTTTTTTTTTAAATTTGTTGGAAAAGGCTTTATTATGTTTTTTTTTTCAAATGACGTGGAAAATGATAATTTCGTTTTTTTTTAAATTTATTTTTTGTTTTTGGAAAAGGTTTTTTATGTTTTTTTAAAAATGACGTGGAAAATGCTAATTTCGGTTTTATTTTATTGTCTTTCTTTTTCTTTTCTTTTTTTGTTTATTTCTTTTTTTTTTTTTTGAAAATGCTTTTTCATGTTTTTTATTTTAAATGGCGTGGAAAATGCTAATTTCAATTTTATTTTATTGTCTTTCTTCTTTTTTTTGGTTAAATTTTTTTTTTTTTGGAAAATGCTTTTTCATGTTTTTTATTTTAAATGACGTGGAAAATGCTAATTTCAGTTTTATTTTATTGTCCTTCTTTCTGTTTTTTATTTTATTTTATTTATTTATTTATTTATTTATTTTTTTGGAAAACACTTTTTCATGTTTTCTATTTTAAATGACGTGGACAATGGTAATTTCGGTTTTATTTTTATGCCTTTTCTTTTCTTTGGTTTGTTTGTTTTTTTATTTGTTTTCTTTTTTGGAAAAGGGTTTTTTTTTTTGTTTTTATTTCAAGATGGCGCGGTAAATGATGTGGCTATTTTGTCTGCTAGTGGTATGAATTGGTACTTGTGTGAAAGTGAAACAGATTCGCCTGGGTAGTTTGGTAAATTCACCAAATGCTGAGTTGTTTGCTGGCACGTGGCGGTGTTTTGTTTGCTAGTGGCTACTTTAGCCAATTTTGGACGGATGTGGCTATTTTAGCCCCAAACTACATTGCCAAACGGAGGCTTACTATTTTAATGATTATTTTTTTTATTATGAGAAAAACGTCATTGTAGTTAGATAGTATTAAAAAAATTATGATTTGTATGATTGAAGTTATCTCCTTTTGTTTATAATTTAATTTTTTAATATGATTGAAATTAGATAAACATAAACACTCACAAAAAGAAAAATGTGATTGTAGTTTGTTCAATAGTTCTAAATAATCTTTTTATTTACTATTTTAATGGTTCTTTGTTTCAATTATTTTTTTTATTATGAGAAAAATGTGATTGTAGTTAGTTAGATATCATTATTAATTTCAGCATTTATTAACTTTTATTTAAATATCTCAATCTGAATTTTTTAAATTTTTTATTCAAAAAAAAATCTCAGCATTTATTGATTTGGTCAAAATTCTCTGATCAGCATTTATTAACTTTTTTCAATCCACATGTCTTTTCACATGCCTGCATTTATTGATTTGGTCAAAATTTCATAATCAGCATTTAAAATCACCTCATACAAATAAGAGATTTTTATTGATAAATCCCATTTAGAAGTGTTTTAACCCAAAAAGTCCATGAAGAAATTTATTAACCCATTTAGTCTCATGTATGTATAGTTTTATTCCATAAAGTCCTTTTTCTTGATTTACATTATTTTTTTAGACTCTTATGCCTTTATATTTAATTTTGATACTCTTACAAATATTTTTTGAACGGTTAGCAATTTTATGATGTAAATATTTATATTTTAACATTCACATTGGTAAGAATGTAAAATTGGCCCGTGGCTCGTGGGCGATCCGAAGATCGCCCCCGAGCCGGGGCGGGCCCGGTCCATTGACAATGTGAATATTCACGTTGACATATTAACATTCACATTGATAGAAATGTAAAATTGGCTCACGCCCTGTGGGCGGCCCGAAACCCGCCCGTAGCCCGTGGGCTGCCCAAGGCGGGCCCGGCCAGGCTCGTTAACAATGTGAATATTTACATTAACATATTAATATTCACGCTGATAGGAGTGCAAAATTGACCCGCGGACCGTAGGCGGCCCGAAAGCCGCTCGCAGGCCCAGCCCAGCCCGTTTATAATGTGAATATTCACATTAGCATGCTAACATTCACATTGATAGGAATGTAAAATTGGCCCGCGACCCGTGGGCGGACCGAAGCCTGCCCGTTGCCCGAGGTCGGGCGGGCTGTAAATATTTATATTTTAACATTCACATTGGTAAGAATGTAAAATTGGCCCGTGGCCCGTGGGCGATCCGAAGCTCGCTCCTGAGCCGGGGCGGGCCCAATCCGTTGAGAATGCCTACCGACTCCCTGAATGCCCCTGCTATCTCTCGGGCTAGAGCGCCCATAGCCTGCTGGCTCTCATAATAAAATAGTTCTTTTAATGGTTCTTTTGATTGAAGTTATCTCCTTTTGTGATTTGTAAAAAAAAAAATAATTTAATTTGATTTTTTAATATGATTGAAATTAGATAAATATAAATACTCACAAAGAGAAAAATGTGATTGTAATTAGTTCAACAGTTTTTTTTTTTAATGTGATTGTAGTTAGTTCAATGATTCTTTTTTTTAATGAGATTGTATTGTGATTAGTTTAATGGTTCTTTTTTTTCATTTTTTTTTATTATGAGAAAAATGTGATGTGATTGTAGTTTGTTCAATAGTTTTATTTTTTAATGTGATTGTATTATAGTTAGTTCAATGGTTCCTTTTTTTTCATTTACTTTTTTTTATTATGAGAAAAATGTGATGTGATTGTAGTTTGTTTAATATTTTTTTTAATGTGATTTAATTGTTTTATTTACTGTTTTAATGGTTCTTCTTTACCATTATTTTTTTTATTATGAAAAAAATATGATTGTAGTTAGATAGCATAAAAATATTTGTGATTTGTATGATTGAAGTTATCTTCGTTTTTGATTTGTATTTGGTCTAGCTAAAAAAAAAATTATAATTTGATTTTTTAATATGATTGAAGTTAGATAAATATAAACAATCACAAAGAGAAAAATGTGATTGTAGTTAGTTCAACGGTTCTTTTTGTTAATGTGATTATAGTTAGTTCAATGGTTCTTTTTTTTTAATGTGATTGTATTGTAATTAGTTTAATGGTTCTTTTTTTTTTCATTTATATTTTTTTATTATGGAAAAAATGTGATGTGATTGTAGTTTGTTCAATGGTTCTTTTTTTTAATGTGATTGTATTGTAATTAGTTCAAAGGTTCTTTTTTTCATTTATTTTTTTTATTATGAGAAAAATGTGATGTGATTGTAGTTTGTTTCAATGATTTTTTTTAACGTGATTTAATCGTTTTATTTACTGCTTTAATGGTTCTTCTTTATAATTATTTTTTTATTATGAAAAAAATATGATTGTAGTTAGATAGCATAAAAATATTTGTGATTTGTATGATTGAAGTTATCTCATTTTTTTTTATTTGTATTTGGTCTAGCCAAAAAAAAATTATAATTTGATTTTTTAATATGATGAAGTTAGATAAATATAAACACTCACAAAGAGAAAAATGTGATTGTAGTTAGTTCAACGGTTATTTTTTTTAAATGTGGATTGGTCAGAAGAATGTCTATACATTTCAGAAGGTTAAAAAAAAAATATGTAAGTATAACATTTTTACTTTATAACATTTTATAAATACATAATATTTGTATTGTTCATTAATTATAATACTAAGTCTTTGTTTGGCAATGACTTTTTTAGTTGGCTCTTTGGCCTTTTTGACTTTTTTAGCCTGAGACTTTTTTGTTTGTTTGGTATTCTTGATTGGATTTTTTGGCTTTTTAGCTTTGGAATAGTGGATTTTTTTTGTCTTTTTGTGATTTTTGGCTTTCTGTGATTTTTTGAATTTTTTTTTGTCTTTTGGTGATTATTTAACCAAATATGATAACCAAACACCACCTAATTATCATGTAATGCAGGAATGCTGATGGAATACTCACAAAAATTTAGATTTTAGTTATTTTTTTGTTTTGCTTATTCAGTGAATTTCGAACAAATGCAATAAATTCTTATTTTTATTACTTTAATTATACAATGTCAATATTTTCTTTTAAAATTACATATATTTTATGCTAACAATTTATAAATATGTTTGACATAATATAAATAGTTTTTTTTTTTTAAATTTAATCTCGTGCATAGCACGAGTGATATGCTAGTTATATATTAAGCAAAATAGGGTTTTTAACCATAAACCTTGTGGGAGCTCCAATCTTTCAATCTAAATTTTCTAATTTTTTAATTTAAAAAAAAAAAATCTTAGCATTTATTAACTTCTCCCAATCCCCAAGTCTTACCCTCATAATAACACTTTAATACATTAAAAACAAACATAAAAAAAATTCTTTGAAATTCAACACATATGAATTCCTTGAAAAGTCCCAACACATATGATTATTATCTCTCATAATAACACTTTAATGCATTAAGAACAAGCATAAAAAAAAATTTATTGAAAAGTCAAACACATATGATTATTATCAAAATATTAAACTTTAATACAATATAATAATAAAAAAAAAGACATTTAATTTAAAAAATTTCTTGAAAAGTCAAACACGTATGATTATTGTAACGCCCTCGAAAATAAACCCATTAAATATATATAACATCAACATGCAATGTTAAAAAGGAAACAGTTCATTATAATATTCATCAGAGTCTTACTAAACAAAAGCATTACATGTAACATCAAATTAAATGCCCTACAGGCTTACATCTTTCCAAGCCAACACTTGGACACAAAAGTATGAGTTCTAACTCAAATACAAATAAAGCCCTAGGCTTGTGTGTTTACATGTACTAACAAATGAAAGCAAATAACTGAAAATAGTCTTCAAAATCCAAGTCCTTCCAAGCTAAGTCCTTGGAGGTAGCTTATCACCTGAACCTGAAAATGATGTTCCCATATAGGGTGAGCCACAGCCCAGTAGAAATATACTAAACCAAGTATAAGCATTGAATAAAGCAATAGCATTCAATAGATGGTTAACCAAGATAATCAATTACATCATTATCCAATCTCATGACACTATTGTCAACGACACGTTTCACTTTCCAACATTACCAATATGGCTCAAAACCTGGCCAAACCTACAACGGTGAATTATATATATCATATTCACATTCTTCCAATGTTAACAAACAAATGAGACTCAAGCTCAAATCAAAACACTTCATACTTCCAGATTGATACACATTTTAGTGCTGTATCAATAAAAAACACTTCTATATAAATAAGCACACATAAAAGTGATGCTAATGGAGTCCATCCCCTATCTCCTCCCAAACAAAATCCGGTTTAGAGGTCCATCCCCTATCTTCCCCTAAACCGTGGAGTACATCCCCTATCTCCTCCCACACAAAACAATGTATGCAAATGCAATGCTCAATCAATACACGTATTTTCTGTATTAATGCAATAGTCAAAATTAATGACTTAACCAATGTGATTAGTTTCAGTTATTCCTAATCCACATGCAATGTCTACAACAATCACGACTATCCTCCACCGATAGCCCAAAACAGTTATTACTAGACTGGAAATAAATATAACAACAATTCAATAGGCGAGTGGTTTAAATTATCCCACTACACCATTTAATCAATGAATTCCTCAATTTCATGAATTTAACCAAATTCCCTTAAACTAATTATACAAATTAATTTATCAATACAACTAGGGTTTTTTCCAAAATTACCAAGATATCCCCAACATAACAAAATACCAAAACTTAGAACAAAACTTATAGAATGGAGTAAGAAATCCCTACCTCGAAGAAATAGCCCCAAAAGAGAAGATGGAGATAAAGACCCAAACTCCAAAGTGCTCCAAACTACCAACAATTTAGATTAAAACGAAGCCCTCGACTCACACACTCTTTTTAATGAAGGATCTAGGGTAGAAACACACCCTAAGTGGATCAAATCTAAGAGAGAAGGTGAGCAGGGTGAGAGAGAAGTCGGACCTTGGGGTTTGGAATCTAAAAAGATGATGAAAAACTGATTAAAAACCCGCTGCTGTCTAATTAAACTGGACAGGCTCGCTCGAGCGAAGACTTGGTCGCTCAAGCGACCAGACACAAGAAATCCTCGCTCGAGCGAAGAAAATCTCGCTCGAGCCAAGAATGCAATACTTCAGGTCTATACTAGACGCAAACTCTCGCTCGAGCGACCAAACCCCGGCTCGAGCGAAGAACCAAAAACAACATCTCGCTCGAGCGACAAACTCCTCGCTTGAGCGAAGATCCAAAATTCTGGATAGCAACACTTGGTTTCTAAACCCAACCAACCTGAAACAAACCTGCCCAACACATCCTATAACTCCAAATGAGAAAATAAGGGACAACAACAACAATTATACAATGACAGAATCTACGGAACCTAAGTCCGGATACAATAATCAAATGGGAAAAGACCGGGGTCGCTATAACCTCCCCCCTTCAAAGAATTTCGTCCCCGAAATTAAGCATAAGTTTTTGAAAACAGATTTTTTTTTATTTATTTATTTATTTTTTTTTTGTAATATGACAATTCATTAGTAAACATCTTGACCCAAAACTGGTCATTTCATCTCTTTATTAAAGTTTCAAGATACACCCATTTACCAATACAAACTCAATGTTTTACAACTTAAAACATATATAAAGCTCTTAAGTTCAACAATATAACAGAATCTAATTATAAGATTACAAATCAACAAACATGTCCGAATATTTCTGGTGGACTTCCAATTCACGTTCCCAAGTGGCTTCCTCCACTCCGTGATGTTTCCACAAAACTTTCACCAAAGGGATGGTTTTGCCTCGCAAAACTTGATCCCGCCTATCCAATACCCGAACCGGTCTCTCCTCATACGAGACATCCTCATCAACCACCAAATCGGTCCAATCCAACACATGTGATGGATCCGGCTCATACTTTCGAAGCATACTCACATGAAACACGTCATGTACTCCGAACAGCTGCGGCGGTAAAGCTAAACGATAAGCAGCCTCGCCAATCCTCTCAAGGATCTCAAAAGGACCAATGAACCGAGGGGACAACTTCCCGCTCTTCCCAAACCTCATCAAACCCCGCCTAGGTGATATCTTTAGAAAGACATGATCACCCACCTCAAACACCAAAGGTCTCCTCCTACGGTCTGCATAAGATTTCTGACGACTCTGTGCTGTAACAAGCCTCTTACGGATAAGCTCAACTTTCTCCGTCGTTTCCTCACCAACTCCGGACCTAACAGAGGTGCATCACCCACCTCGGCCCAACAAACAGGAGATCTACACGGTCGGCCATACAAGGCCTCAAACGGTGCCATACCGATACTAGACTGGAAACTATTGTTGTAGGCAAACTCCACCAACGGCAAGTGCCTCTCCCACGACCCACTAAAGTCTAGAACACAACCCCGAAACATATCCTCAAGGATCTGAATAGTACGCTCGAACTGCCCGTCAGTCTGTGGATGATAAGCCGTGCTAAAGGTCAACTTAGTGCCTAAGGCACTCTGCAAACTCTGCCACAACCTGGCAGTAAAACGAGGATCTCTATCTGAGATGATCGTCACTGGGACTCCGTGCAACCTCACTATGTCCCGAATGTACAAGTCGGCAAGATGATCTACCGAATCTCTCACGCGTATAGGAATGAAGTGCGCCGACTTAGTCAACCGGTCTACAACCACCCAAATAGCATCACTACCCCGCTGAGTCCTCGGAAGGCCCACAACGAAGTCCATAGTGACGTGTTCCCACTTCCACTCGGCAATAGGCAAGGGTTGCAACAAACCCGCTGGCCTCTGATGTTCGACCTTCACTTGCTGACAAGTAAGGCACTTAGATACGAAAGCTGCCACATCTCTTTTCATACCCCGCCACCAGAACTGGCGACCCAAATCCCGATACATCTTAGTGCCTCCCGGATGCACCGCAAGGCGTGAATGATGAAACTCTCGGAGTACCTCCTCTCGACAAGACTCCGGCACAAACAGACGGTCTCGGTATCTCACACTCAGGTCGGGGTACACCGTCAAACCCTTCTCGACCTTCCCGCCGGAAATCTTCTCACGGAGGGTTTCTACCTCAAGGTCACCCCTCTGAGCCTCTAACACTCGAGTCACGAGTGTAGGCTGCACAACAACAGAAAACAAGGCCGCAGCCTCAACGAATTCGCCCTGAAGTAAATTAAATTCCCCAAGTGCACCCAACATCTCCCATTCTCGGATGGCTATACTAGCTATGTCACCAACAGGTTTCCTGCTAAGGGCATCGGCCACCACGTTGGCCTTTCCCGGATGATAATGCAACTCAAAGTCATAATCCTCTATAAACTCCATCCACCTCCTCTGCCTCAAGTTCAAGTCTTTCTGTGTAAACAAATATTTCAGACTCTTATGATCCGAGAATACCTCGAATCTCTCACCGTAAAGATAATGCCTCCAAATCTTCAAGGCAAAAATCACAGCTGCTAACTCTAGATCATGCGTAGGGTAATTCTGCTCGTGAATTTTCAACTGACGTGAGCCATAGGCAACTACTTTCCCTTCTTGCATTAACACACAACCCAGACCCTCTCGTGAGGCGTCACAATAGACTGCTTAAGCCAACCCTCTCTCTGGAATAATCAATACTGGAGCGGTGGTCAGTCTAACTTTCAACTCCTGGAACGACTTTTCACAAGTCTCACTCCATACAAATTTGACTCCCTTCCGAGTCAATCTAGTCAAAGGCGAAGCTAATCTGGATAAATCTTTCACAAACCGACGATAATACCCAGCTAACCCCAGAAAACTGCGGATCTCAAACACACTCTTAGGCTGTGCCCAATCTTGCACCGCCTCAGTCTTGGATGTATCAACAGACACTCCTTCCCCAGAAACTACATGGCCTAAGAACTTGACCTCTTCTAGCCAAAACTCACACTTCCCAAACTTAGCATAAAGCTTATGGGCTCTAAGTAACTCAAGCACCACTCTCAAGTGTTCCTTGTGCTTCTCCTCAGAAGGTGAATAAATAAGGATGTCGTCCACGAAGACGACCACAAAACGATCTAAAAATTCCCGAAATATTCGGTTTATCAAATCCATAAAAACTACCGGTGCATTGGTGAGCCCAAATGGCATCACCAGAAACTCATAGTGGCCATACCGTGTACGGAATGCCGTCTTCGAAATATCCTCCTCCCTGACTCTTAACTGATGATAACCCGATCTCAAGTCTATCTTCGAGAAATAACGAGAACCCTTCAACTGATCGAACAGATCATCTATACGAGGCATAGGGTACTTATTCTTAACCGTAGCCCGATTCAATTTCCGGTAATCTATACAAAGTCTCAAAGCACCACCTTTCTTTTTAACAAAGAGGGCCGGTGCTCCCCACGGCGAAACACTAGGACGTATATAACCCTTGTCTAGTAACTCCTGGAGCTGAATCTTCAACTCAACTAACTCGGCTGGGGCAAAACGATAAGGTGCCATAGAAATCGGCGCCGTGCTGGGCACTAGGTCAATAGAGAATTCAATCTCTCGATGCGGTGGCAAAGCAACAAGATCCTCGGGAAAGACGTCTGAATACTCACAAACCACCCTTGGCAACACAATCTGAGTCTCATCATCCTCACTAATCGAAAGGTTAGCAAGTAGACCACTAAGCTCACTCCGTCCTCGCGGAACATACCCCGGTGGCAACACATTACCAACCCGGTCCCCCAGAAAATGAAAATACTCTCCGCTCACGG
Organism: Camellia sinensis; assembly: GCF_055761805.1. Lineage (NCBI taxonomy): Eukaryota > Viridiplantae > Streptophyta > Magnoliopsida > Ericales > Theaceae > Camellia > Camellia sinensis. The sequence continues at coordinate 62,577,781 of NC_138970.1, forward strand.
TACAACAAGTGACCCTCTAGCGGTAGCAATCAATAACTGCCCGGTATGACGATAACCAGTCCATACCCAAAATAACATCGAAACCCCTCATAGGCATAACTACAAAGGAAAATGGGATTCTATGGTAATCAACCTCTATATCACAACCCCTAACACCTTGTCTCAAAATCAATTCACCCCCAAGAGGTGACACTACACAAATAGGAGATGCTAACTGTGCTAACTCCAACTCCAAAACAGATGCAAATGTAGCAGACACAAAGGAATGGGATGCACTCGTATCAATCAAAACATTAGCAACCGAGTTGCAAAACAAGAAGGTACCTCTCACAACTGATGGTGCCGGCACAAGATCCTGCGCGGTAACAGCATACACGCGTCCAGACGACCTCTGATCAACCTGCTCACCCCTAGGAGCATAAGATTGCTGCACCGACTGGGACGATGAAGCCCCCTGATTGGCCCTCGAGGCCTGACCCGACTGAGCTGGCTGCTGACCCTGAATCTGCCTCAAACCAGATACACCAGGTGTGCCACCCAACTGCAGGCAATACCTCTTCATATGCCCTGGCTGACCACACTGATAACACGAGAGTGGCTGGCCTCTACCCTGACTCTGGCTCTGAGATCGAGCCGAAGAATATGCTGCTCTCTGCACTCCTCCCCTCTGAGGACAAACTGGAGACTTGTGGCCCAGCTGGCCACACTTGAAACAGGTAATGTCTCCCTGACTGCCTTTCCCCGAACTAGCACTCGGCACAGGAAAAGTCGATCTAGAAAAGCTACCCTAAGACTGCTGAGGATTAAAACCCTTCTGTCTTCTACCATCACTCTGACCATCCTGACTCCTCTTGGAGCCCTTCTGTCCTTCCTCCTCCTCTTGCATCATGATTTCCATGTGGGCCGCAGCATCAACCATACGCCCATAATCCCGAATCATAGTTCCCCCAACTCTCAGCTTGAGGCCACGCCTCAACTTCTTCTCAAACTCGATACAACGGCGTTCCTCAGACGCCACCAACTCAGGTGCAAACCTGGACAAACTAGTAAATGCAGCCTCAAACTCAGCCACTGAAGAACTCGACTGCTTAAGCTGGTAGAACTGGTCTCTCAGCTTCTCCCTAACTGCTGGAGATAAGAACTTTTCCTGGAAAGCATTCACAAAAGCCTCCCATGTACCTCCTATACGACCCTTAGTAAATTTCCACCACTGACCCGCATCCCCCTTCAACTGGAAAGATGCCAAGGTCACTTTCAACCCCTCGTCTTCAATGCCAAGCATCTTAAACGTCTTCGTTGTCTGTTCGAGCCATTCATCTGCCTTAAGCGGCTCTTTAGGATCACCCACAAATTCATCTGGATTAGACCGGAAGAACTCCCTCTTCAGAAAGGAAGGTCCTGCGTCTGCAGCAACATCCCGAGCTTGATTCTCAGCTCTGAGAATGCCTACCGACTCCCTGAATGCCCCTGCTATCTCTCGGGCTAGAGCGCCCATAGCCTGCTGGCTCTCATAATAAAATAGTTCTTTTAATGGTTCTTTTGATTGAAATTATCTCCTTTTGTGATTTGTAAAAAAAAAAAAAAATTAATTTGATTTTTTAATATGATTGAAATTAGATAAATATAAATACTCACAAAGAGAAAAATGTGATTGTAATTAGTTCAACAGTTTTTTTTTTTTAATGTGATTGTAGTTAGTTCAATGATTCTTTTTTTTAATGAGATTGTATTGTGATTAGTTTAATGGTTCTTTTTTTTCATTTTTTTTATTATGAGAAAAATGTGATGTGATTGTAGTTTGTTCAATAGTTTTATTTTTTAATGTGATTGTATTATAGTTAGTTCAATGGTTCCTTTTTTTTCATTTACTTTTTTTTATTATGAGAAAAATGTGATGTGATTGTAGTTTGTTTAATATTTTTTTTAATGTGATTTAATTGTTTTATTTACTATTTTAATGGTTCTTCTTTACAATTATTTTTTTTATTATGAAAAAAATATGATTGTCGTTAGATAGCATAAAAATATTTGTGATTTGTATGATTGAAGTTATCTCCTTTTTTGATTTGTATTTGGTCTAGCTAAAAAAAAAATTATAATTTGATTTTTTAATATGATTGAAGTTAGATAAATATAAACACTCACAAAGAGAAAAATGTGATTGTAGTTAGTTCAACGGTTCTTTTTTTTAATGTGATTATAGTTAGTTCAATGGTTTTTTTTTTTTTAATGTGATTGTATTGTAATTAGTTTAATGGTTCTTTTTTTTTTCATTTATATTTTTTTATTATGGAAAAAATGTGATGTGATTGTAGTTTATTCAATGGTTCTTTTTTTTAATGTGATTGTATTGTAGTTAGTTCAATGGTTCGTTTTTTCATTTATTTTTTTTATTATGAGAAAAATGTGATGTGATTGTAGTTTGTTTCAATGATTTTTTTTAACGTGATTTAATCGTTTTATTTACTGCTTTAATGGTTCTTCTTTATAATTATTTTTTTATTATGAAAAAAATATGATTGTAGTTAGATAGCATAAAAATATTTGTGATTTGTATGATTGAAGTTATCTCATTTTTTTTTTATTTGTATTTGGTCTAGCCAAAAAAAAATTATAATTTGATTTTTTAATATGATGAAGTTAGATAAATATAAACACTCACAAAGAGAAAAATGTGATTGTAATTAGTTCAACGGTTATTTTTTTTTTAAATGTGGATTGGTCAGAAGAATGTCTATACATTTCAGAAGGTTAAAAAAAAAATATGTTAGTATAACATTTTTACTTTATAACATTTTATAAATACATAATATTTGTATTGTTCATTAATTATAATACTAAGCCTTTGTTTGGCAATGACTTTTTTAGTTGGCTCTTTGGCCTTTTTGACTTTTTTAGCCTGAGACTTTTTTGTTTGTTTGGTATTCTTGATTGGATTTTTTGGCTTTTTAGCTTTGGAATAGTGGATTTTTTTTGTCTTTTTGTGATTTTTGGCTTTCTGTGATTTTTTGAATTTTTTTTTGTCTTTTGGTGATTATTTAACCAAATATGATAACCAAACACCACCTAATTATCATGTAATGCAGGAATGCTGATGGAATACTCACAACAATTTAGATTTTAGTTATTTTTTTGTTTTGCTTATTCAGTGAATTTCGAACAAATGCAATAAATTCTTATTTTTATTACTTTAATTATACAATGTTAATATTTTCTTTTAAAATTACATATATTTTATGCTAACAATTTATAAATATGTTTGACATAATATAAATAGTTTTTTTTTTTTAAATTTAATCTCGTGCATAGCACGAGTGATATGCTAGTTATATATTAAGCAAAATAGGGTTTTTAACCATAAACCTTGTGGGAGCTCCAATCTTTCAATCTAAATTTTCTAATTTTTTGATTTAAAAAAAAAAATCTTAGCATTTATTAACTTCTCCCAATCCCCAAGTCTTACCCTCATAATAACACTTTAATACATTAAAAACAAACATAAAAAAAATTCTTTGAAATTCAACACATATGAATTCCTTGAAAAGTCCCAACACATATGATTATTATCTCTCATAATAACACTTTAATTCATTAAGAATAAGCATAAAAAAAAATTATTGAAAAGTCAAACACATATGATTATTATCAAAATATTAAACTTTAATACAATATAATAAAAAAAAAGAAGACATTTAATTTAAAAAATTTCTTGAAAAGTCAAACACGTATGATTATTGTAACGCCCTCGAAAATAAACCCATTAAATATATATAACATCAACATGCAATGTTAAAAAGGAAACAGTTCATTATAATATTCATCAGAGTCTTACTAAACAAAAGCATTACATGTAACATCAAATTAAATGCCCTACAGGCTTACATCTTTCCAAGTCAACACTTGGACACAAAAGTATGAGTTCTAACTCAAATACAAATAAAGCCCTAGGCTTGTGTGTTTACATGTACTAACAAATGAAAGCAAATAACTGAAAATAGTCTTCAAAATTCAAGTCCTTCCAAGCTAAGTCCTTGGAGGTAGCTTATCACCTGAACCTGAAAATGATGTTCCCATATAGGGTGAGCCACAGCCCAGTAGAAATATACTAAACCAAGTATAAGCATTGAATAAAGCAATAGCATTCAATAGATGGTTAACCAAGATAATCAATTACATCATTATCCAATCTCATGACACTATTGTCAACGACACGTTTCACTTTCCAACATTATCAATATGGCCCAGAACCTGGCCAAACCTACAACGGTGAATTATATATATCATATTCACATTCTTCCAATGTTAACAAACAAATGAGACTCAAGCTCAAATCAAAACACTTCATACTTCCAGATTGATACACATTTTAGTGCTGTATCAATAAAAAACACTTCTATATAAATAAGCACACATAAAAGTGATGCTAATGGAGTCCATCCCCTATCTCCTCCCAAACAAAATCCGGTTTAGAGGTCCATCCCCTATCTTCCCCTAAACCGTGGAGTACATCCCCTATCTCCTCCCACACAAAACAATGTATGCAAATGCAATGCTCAATCAATACACGTATTTTCTGTATTAATGCAATAGTCAAAATTAATGACTTAACCAATGTGATTAGTTTCAGTTATTCCTAATCCACATGCAATGTCTACAACAATCACGACTATCCTCCACCGATAGCCCAAAACAGTTATTTATAGACTGGAAATAAATATAACAACAATTCAATAGGCGAGTGGTTTAAATTATCCCACTACACCATTTAATCAATGAATTCCTCAATTTCATGAATTTAACCAAATTCCCAAATTCCCTTAAACTAATTATACAAATTAATTTATCAATACAACTAGGGTTTTCCCAAAATTACCAAGATATCCCCAACATATCAAAATACCAAAACTTAGAACAAAACTTATAGAATGGAGTAGGAAATCCCTACCTCGAAGAAATAGCCCCAAAAGAGAAGATGGAGATGAAGACCCAAACTCCAAAGTGCTCCAAACTACCAACAATTCAGATTAAAACGAAGCCCTCGACTTACACACTCTTTTTAATGAAGGATCTAGGGTAGAAACACACCCTAAGTGGATCAAATCTAAGAGAGAAGGTGAGCAGGGTGAGAGAGAAGTCGGACCTTAGGGTTTGGAATCTAAAAAGATGATGAAAAACTGATTAAAAACCCGCTGCTGTCTAATTAAACTGGACAGGCTCGCTCGAGCGAAGACTTGGTCGCTCGAGCGACCAGACACAAGAAATCCTCGCTCGAGCCAAGAATGCAATACTTCAGGTCTATACTAGACGCAAACTCTCGCTCGAGCGACCAAACCCCGGCTCGAGCGAAGAACCAAAAACAACATCTCGCTCGAGCGACAAACTCCTCGCTCGAGCGAAGATCCAAAATTCTGGACAGCAACACTTGGTTTCTAAACCCAACCAACCTGAAACAAACCTGCCAACACATCCTATAACTCCAAATGAGAAAATAAGGGACAACAACAACAATTATACAATGACAGAATCTACGGAACCTAAGTCCGGATACAATAATCAAATGGGAAAAGACCGGGGTCGCTATAATTTTTATCAAAATATTAAACTTTAATATAATATAATAAAAAAAGAAGACATTTAATTTCTTGAAAAATCCAACACATATGATTATTATCAAAATATTAAATTTTAATATAATATAAAAAAGGAAAAAAAAGAAGACATTTAAAAATAAAAAGATATTTAAAAATCGCAATTCATATATATTGATAATTGTAAATATATTAAGGAAAATGGAGTTTCTAAATCCTAAGCCTTGTGGCAACTTCAATCTCTCAATCTTAATTTTCTAAATTTTTGATTTAAAAAAAAAAAAACCTTAGCATTTATTGATTTGGTCAACATCCCCTGATCAACATTTATTAACTTTTTTCAATTCATATGTCTGCATTTATTGATTTGGTCAAAATCCCTAATTAGCATTTAAAATCCCCCATACAAATAATTGTAGATACAGCTCGTGCACAGTTACTGCAGCAGTCTTTTTAATTTCTCCTGTACAGTATGGTTAGTGATAAGATTGTTAAATTATTTTTATAAAAAATCTTAAAAAACATAATTTATATATTAAAAAAATTAAAATAAATATAAATATCTATAATTATCCCGTGCATAGCACGGGTGATAGGCTAGTCTATACTATATATTAAGCAAAAGGGAGTTTTTAACCCCGAGCCTTGTGGGAGTTCCAATCTCCCAATCTAAATTTCATGATTTTTTGATTTAAAAAAAAAACACCTGAGCATTTATTAACTTCTCCCAACCCCCAAGTCTTACCCTCATAATAACACTTAAATGCATTAAGAGCAAGCATAAAAAAAATTCTTTAAAATCTAACACATATGAATTTCTTGAAAAGTCCCAACACATGTGATTATTATCTCTCGTAATAACACTTTAACGCATTAAGAACAATTATAAAAAAAAATTCTTAAAAAGTCCAACACACATGATTATTATTAAAATATTAAATTTTAATATAATATAATAAAAAAAAAGACATTTAATTACTTGAAAAGTCTAACACATATGATTATTATCAAAATATTAAATTTTAATATAATATAAAAAATGAAAAAAAGAAGACATTTAAAATAAAATAAAATAAAATAAAAAGACATTTAAAAATCGCAATTCACATATATAGATAATTATAAATATATTAAGAAAAATGGGGTTTCTAAACCCCCAAGCTTTGTGGGAGCTCCAATCTCCCAATCTTAATTTTCTAAATTTTTGATTTAAAAAAAAAACCTCAGTATTTATTAATTTGGTCAAAATCCCTTGATTAACATTTATTAACTTTTTTCAATCCACATGCCTGCATTTATTGATTTGATCAAAATTCCTGATTAACATTTAAAACCCCCTCATACAAATAATTATAGATATAGCTCGTGCATAGTTACTACAGTAGCCTTTTTAATTTCTCCTGTACACTATGGTTAGTGATAAGATTGTTAAATTATTTTTATAAAAAATCTTAAAAAACATAATTTATATATTAAAAAAAATTAAAACAAATATAAATATCTATAAACATTTAAAAATCACAATTCACATATATAAATAATTGTAAATACAATCCGTGCATAACACGAGTGATATACTAGTCTATACTATATATTAAGCACAAGGGGGTTTTTAACCCCAAGACTTGTGGGAGTTTCAATCTCCCAATCTAAATTTTTTGATTTTTTGATTTAAAAAAAAAATTAGAATTTATTAACTTTTCCCAACCTCCAAGTCTTACCCTTATGATAACATTTTAATACATTAAGAACAAGCATAAAAAAAATTCTTAGAAACCCAACACATATGAATTTGTTGAAAAGTCCCAACACATATGATTATTATCCCTCATAATAACACTTTAATGCATTAAGAATAAGTATAAAAAAAATTTATTGGAAAGGCCAACACATATGATTATTATCAAAATATTAAACTTTAATATAAAATAATAATAAAAAAAGACATTTAATTCATTGAAAAGTCTAACACATATATGATTATTATCAAAATATTAAACTTTAATATAATATAAAAAAGAAAAAAAAGAAGACATTTAAAAAAAAAACATTTAAAAATCGCAATTCACATATATAGATAATTGTAAACACAGTCTATGCATAGCACGGGTGATATGCTAGTCTATACTATATATTAAGTAAAAGAGGATTTTTAACCCCAGGTCTTGTGGGAGCTCCAATCTCTCAATCTAAATTTCTTGATTTTTTGATTTAAAAAAAAAAAACCTTAGCATTTATTAACTTCTCCCAACCCCCAAGTTTTACCCTAATAATAACACTTTAATGCATTCAGAACAAGCATAAAAAAAATTCTTGGAAACCCAACACATATGAATTTCTTGAAAAGTCCCAATACATATGATTATTATCCCTCATAATAAAATTTTAATACATTAAGAACAAGTATAAAAAAAATTTCTTGAAAAATCCAACACATATGATTATTATCAAAATATTAAACTTTAATATAACATAATAAATAAATAAAAAGACATTTAATTTCTTGAAAAGTCTAACACATATGATTATTATCAAAATAATAAACTTTAATATAATATAAAAAGGGAAAAAAAGAAGACATTTAAAAAAAAAAGACATTTAAAAATGACAATTCACATATATAGATAACTAGCCTATCACCCGTGCTATGCACGGGATAATAATAAATATTTGTATTTATTTATTATTTTTTTAATATATAAATTACGTTTTTTAAATTTTTTTATAAAAATAATTTAACAATCTTATCACTAACCATTGTGTACATGAGAAATTAAAAAGGCTACTGCAGTAACTATGCATGGGCTATATCTATAATTATTTGTATGAGGGGATTTTAAATGCTAATCAGAGATATTGACCAAATCAATAAATGCAAACATGTGGATTGAAAAAAATTAATAAATGTTGATCAGTGGATTTTGACCAAATCAATAAATGCTGAGGTTTTTTTTTTTAAATCAAAAAGTTAGAAAATTAAGATTGAGAGACTGGAGCTCCCACAAGGTTTGGAGTTTAGAAACCCTATTTTCCTTAATATATTTACAATTATCTATATATATGAATTGTGATTTTTAAATGTCTTTTTTTTTAAAAAAAATTTGTTCTTTTTTTCCTTTTTTATATTATATTAAAGTTTAATATTTTGATAGTAATCATATGTGTTGGACTTTTCAAGAAATTTGTTTTATGTTTGTTCTTAATGCATTAAAGTGTTATTATGAGGGATAATAATCATATGTGTTGGGACTTTTCAAAGAATTCATATGTGTTGAATTTCAAAGAATTTTTTTATGCTTGTTCTTAATGCATTAAAATATTATTATGAGTGTAAGACTTGAGGGTTGGGATGTTTTGATAATAATCATATGTGTTAGACTTTTCAATGAATTAAATGTCTTCTTTTTTTTATTATATTATATTAAAGTTTAATATTTTGATAATAATCATATGTGTTGAGACTTTTCAAGGAATTCATATGTGTTGGATTTCAAAGAATTTTTTTATACTTGTTCTTAATTCATTAAAATATTATTATAAGGGTAAGACTTGGGAGTTGGGAGAAGTTAATAAATGCTAAGTTTTTTTTTTTAAATAAACAAATCAGAAAATTTAGATTGGGAGATTGGAGCTCCCACAAGACTTGGGGTTAAAAACCCCCTTTTGCTTAATATCACCCGTGCTATGCATGGATTATGTTTACAAGCTATCTATACTATATATTAAGTAAAAGGGGGTTTTTAACCCCCAAGGCTTGTGGGAGTTCCAATATGCTAATCCTAATTTTCTAATTTTTTGTTTTTTTTTTTTAAAAAAAAAATTAACCTCAACATTTATTAACTTCTCTCAACCCACAAGACTTTTTGACTTTTCTCATAATTGCTGCAGTACCTTTTCCAAAACAAATAATTTATATATTAAAAACAATTTAAAACAAATATAAATATTTATATCTATATCTATCTATTTATTTATATCTATCTCCAACCTACAAGTTTTATAGGAGTTCCAATATTTGAACCTTAATTTCTTAATTTTTTTGATTTTTTTTTTTAAAAAAATTTAGCAATTATTAAATTCTTCCAAATCTTTTTAACTTCTCCAACACACACACTCTTTTTAACTTTTCACATACTTATTGCAAATAGTGAGTCTCCTTTTTGTTTTTTCCTTCTTGACTTCTCACTTCTACATTTTCAATTTCAGTGACCACGTATGCAAACAGTAAGTCTTCTTTTTATTTTCTCATTTTTAACTTTTCCTTTTGTTTACTCTTTTAATATTATAGTTAGATAGCGCATAAAAATATTTGTGATTTTTCTAGCGAATAAAAAATTATAGTTTGATTTTTTAATATGATTGAAGTTAGATAAATATAAACCTTCACAAAAAGAAAAATGTAATTATAATTAGTTGAATGATTCTTTTTTTTTTAAATGTGATTGTAGTTAGTTTAATAGTTCTTTTTTTTCATTTATTTATTTTATTATAGGAAAAATGTGATGTGATTGTAATTTGTTCAATGGCTCTTTTTTTTAATATGATTGTTGTAGGTAGTTCAATGTTTTTTTTTTTGATGTTATTTAATCTTTTTATTTACTATTTTAATTTATTTTTAATATGATTGAAGTTAAATAAACATAACACTCACAAAGAAAAAAATGTGATTGTAATGTGATGTGATTGTACTTTGTTCAATGGCTCTCTTTTTTTTAATATGATTGTTGTAGTTAGTTCAATGGTTTTTTTTAATGTTATTTAATCTTTTTATTTACTATTTTAATTTTTTTTAATATGATTGAAATTAAATAAACATAAACACTCACGAAGAAAAAAAAGTGATTGTAGTTAGTTCAATGGTTCTATTTTTTTAATGTGATTGTAGTTAGTCAATGGTTCTTTTTTTCATTTTTTTATTTTTTTATTATGGAAAAAATGTGATGTGATTGTAGTTTGATCAATGGTTCTTTTTTTTTTAATATGATTTAATCTTTTATTTACTGCTTTAATGGTTTTTCTTTACAATTATTTATGAAAAAAATATTTGTGAATTGATTTGATTTTTTCTGATTTGATTTTAAAGTACCAATTATTGATAATGATTAGATTGTATTTTGAAAAAAAAAATTATAATTGATTTTTTTAACTCACTGTGTTTTTTGAAAAAAAATTATTGTGTTTTTTTAACTATCAATTCACTTAATTTGTGATTTGGTTTTTAACTCACTGTGTTTTTTGAAAAACAAAATGGATTGTAGTCATTAGGGTCATATAATATACTCATTATTGATGATGATTAGATTGTATTTTGACCCAAAAAAATTATAATTGATCTTTTTAACTCACTATGTTTTTTGGAAAATAAATTATTGCGTTTTTTAATTATCAATTGACTTAATTTGTGTTTGATTTTTTTAATTATTGATGATGATTAGATAGCATTAAAAAAATTGTGATTTGTATGATTGAAGTTATCTCATTTTGTTTATAATTTTATTTTTTAATATGATTGAAGTTAACTCACAAAAAGAAAAATGTGATTGTAGTTTGTTCAATGACTATAAATAATATTTTTATTTACTATTTTAATGGTTCTTTTTTATTATGAAAAAAATGTGATTGTAGTTAGATAACATTAAAAAAAATGTGATTTGTATGATTGAAATTATCTCCTTTTGTTTATAATTTAATTTTTTAATATGATTGAAGTTAGATAAACATAAACACTCAAGAGGGTTTTTAAGGAAAATGAGGTTTTTAACCCCAAGGCCTATGGGAGCTTCAATATCCCAATCTGAATTTTCTAAATTTTTTATTAAAAAAAAAAACTCAACATTTATTGATTTGGTCAAAATCTCCTAATCAACATTTATTAACTTTTTTCAATCCACATGCCTGCATTTATTGATTTGGTCAAAATCTCCTGATCAACATTTAAAATCTCCTCATACAAATAATTAATACAATCTGTGTATAGTTACTGCAGTACCCTTTTCAACTTTTTTTCATATACTATGGTTAGTGATAAGATTGTTAAATTATTTTTATAAAAGATCTTAAAAAATATAATTTATATATTAAAAAAATCTAAAACAAATATAAATATCTATAATTATCCCGTGCGTAGCACGGGTGATATGCTAGTACTATATATTAAGCAAAAAGGGCCAAGGCTTGTGAGAGCTCCAATCTCCTAATCTAAATTTTCTGATTTTTTCATTTAAAAAAAAAAAACTTAGCATTTATTAACTTCTCCCAACCCCCAAGTCTTATTCTCATAATAGCACTTTAATGCATTAAGAACAAGCATAAAAAAAATTCTTTGAAATCTAGCACATATGAATTCCTTGAAATGTCCCAACACATATGATTATTATCTCTCATAATGACATTTTAATGTATTAAGAACAAGCATAATAAAAAATTTCTTGAAAAGTCCAACACATATGATTATTATCAAAATATTAAATTTTAATATAATATAAAAAAGGAAAAGAATAAGGCATTTTAAAAAAAACTCAGCATTTATTAATTTGGTCAAAATCTCCTGATCAGCATTTATTAACTTTTTTCAATCCACATGCCTTTCCACATGCCTGCATTTATTGATTTGGTCAAAATTCCCTGATTAGCATTTAAAATCTCCTCGTACAAATAATTATAGATACAACTCATGCATAGTTATTGCAGTACCCTTTTTAGCTTCTCTTATACACTATGGTCAGTGATAAAATTGTTAAATTATTTTTATAAAAATCTTAAAAAACATAATTTATATATTAAAAAAATCTAAAACAAAAATAAATATCTATAATTATCCCGTGCATAGTAAGGGTAATAGGCTAGTCTATATGTGAGAGAGATTTCATAATCTAACTTTGGGCCGTGGTAATGACCGGGCTAAAATTGGTCCGAGCATGTTTAGGCCGAGCTGGGCTGGGACAATCCAGGTGTAGTGCGCTCGGTTAAAGCCCAGGTTCGATTTGGCCAGGGATAACTTCTCTGCTAGCCCGGTTCGCGTTGTTTTCTCGTTTAGATCGGCATGCAAGATCCTCTGCAGATCGGCCAACCGAGCAAGTGCTTAGTCATTACGGGGGGCTGCTAAGCTCGGTCATAACGGAGCTTGGCTGGGAGCATTGCATGTCCCGGAAGTAATACGGTCGTAGGAAGATGGGGCAGCGCTGCCGGGCTGTCCATTCGCGCCAAAGCCGTTTGTCAGTTTAGTTAGGTGGTGCTTAGTTGTATTTGCGCTAACACGTGGGGAAGTAGGATAGGGGAGTAGGTCCACACGTCGAAAGGCGCATGGATGCAGAGGCACGCGCAGAAGGTATGTAAACGTGACTACGCCTTCCATGATGGGGATGGAACATCATTCGATGAGAGAAACTTACATTCATTTAGTTTTTCTCTCTTTCTCTCTGAGTGTGTGCTAATTTGAACGTCAGAGGGGTTTTCTGACAACACACCATCGGGTAGCTCACCGCCATTGTGTTCTCAGGTTGATCGGATAAACACGGAGCTTGGACGAAATGAGTATGGATGTAGACACCCCATTTTGACCGACCTTAAGACTCAGATGTCACCAATTGAGCGCTCGGTGATGTTGCATATTGTGCTCGTTCTGAGGTTGCAGAGTCTCGGCTGCGAGCCTTGTCTCCGGATTTCGGAGCTCTTTTGTGCTTTGCCTCGATTTGTGAACCAAGTCCTGTTTTCTCTGTTTTCTCTTCTCGAAGGGAGGGAAAGGTCTCGTAGACCATCTCTTAGTGGCCGTAGGCTACGTTTTGTGGTCGTAGGCCATTTTTCTCGTTTGGAGCTCAGTTTCCGATTTTCGGAGCCGTCGGCCGTGTGCCTCGGTTCGGGACCGCTTAACTACCTCCGTTTGCTCCGGTTTTTGGCACACACCTTGCTTCCTCCCTTTTGAGGGACAGTGTGGCCCGGGAGACCAGCTTCGTGGTCATACGCCACTTCGGGTGCCTAATAGCCTGTTTTCGGGGCCCCCGACTGTGCGTTTTGGCCCCCAAACCTTCGTTTTGCATCCGTCTTGGTCCATTTTTTGTACGGACCCTATTTTCATTACTAGGGAGGTGGTAGTATGGTGGGAGGCCACCTTTTTCCCTGAAAAACCAGTTTTCTCATTTTCTCTTTCCAAAAGCCAGTTTTTCTGACAGAAAGCTGGTTTTTCTCACTTTTGAGCCACAATTTCTGGCTTTTCATACCACCATTGTGTTGTGCTCATCTGGGAGGCCACCAATATGGGTAGGCCGACCAGTATTTCCTCTTGACCCTTTTGAACCCTTCTAAAAAGCTAGTTTTTCACTCTCTTGGGTCACTTTTTTCTAGTTTTTCACCACAGGGCTGTGTTCTACTCATCTGGGAGGCCACCTTTTTGGGTAGGCCGACCAGCAATTTTGCTTGAGCCTTTTGACCCCTGGTCGGCCGACCAGGGGGAGTGGTCGGCCGGCCACCTTAGCTGGTCAGCCAGCTTTTTGCTTTTTGCTTTTTGCTCTTCTCAAGTGTGTTCCAGCTGTGCCAACTGTTTTGCACTTGACCCACTGTCCGAGGGTTTTGTCCTTGTTTTGGTCCTTAAAAGGGGGTTTTGACCCCTTTGCTTGGTTGGTAGGAGGAGTTTGACCCTTTCATTCAAGCTTCTTGAGGAAGCTTGACCCTTTTGGTCTAGCTTCCTCAAGAAGCTGGACCCCTTTGGTCAAGCTTCTTTTAGAAGCTTTGAACCTCTCTCTTGGCTTCTCCAAGAAGCCTTACTTCTTTCCCTCTATATAACTAACCTTCCATCTCATTTTGTAAGGGTTAGATATTTGGTTAAGGCATGCACACTCCATCCTTCATAGCCTTCTTCTCCAAGCTCCAAACCCTAATATTCTTGGCCATTTTACACTACACCTCTAAGCCTAACACCTTCACCATCCATTCCAGCACCTTGGAACTCATTTTCAGAGGTTCAAAGCTCACTTTCTTGGTCCAGGGTTGGCTGCATTGCTGTGCTACAAGGGTAAGTCCTCATTTCTCCCATTTTTGCATTATTTTTCTCTATACCTTAGCTCCATTTGCAAGCATTTTCAAGCCTTGGTGTAAACTGAAAATAGTCTTATTTCGAGCTCCTCTTCATGTTTGTTTAAGAGTACTATTCTGTTTGAAGTCTCCTACCCCCTTGTATGCTTTATCTCTCTTTTAGGGCTTATTTTGTATGATATATTAGCCTTATTTGTGAGCATTTTTGGATCTCGACCTAAACTGAAGAAAGTCTTGTTTTGACCTCCTTTTTAAGTTTGATTGAGGTCACTTTTCTGTTTGGAGTCATCTTCTTTCTTGCATGCTTCATTTCCTCATGCTTTGAGCCATGCATTTGAGCATTTGCATTGGTCTTGTTTTGGCATCTTGGCCACTGAAATCCAGTGGATTTTCAGTGGCCTTGATGTATCTTCGAGCCCCGAAATCATAGAGGAGTGACCCTCTCACTCCTCATTCTCTTTACTAGCATGGTTGGCCTTCCAAAGGGACCCTATTTTGCATGCATTGAAGTCATGTTTTAGGCCTCATTCTGAGGGTTTTAAGGTCTGCCTAAGCTCTATCAAGAGCCCGTTTTGCCATATTTTATGTCTATGATGCATGTATAGAGCAATCCCATTCAAGGCCTTTCAAAGGGGCCTTTCTTTGCATGTTTCCGAGACTGATTTCAGGGCCTATTTGGTGGGTTTTAGGGCTGTCATAACTCATTTCCAAAGGTGATTTTTCTATGTTACATGTCTATCTTGTATGTGCTTAATAACCCCTTGTATGGCCCTCTAAAGGAGCTCATCATTTTTGCATGCATTGGTTGAATTTCAGTGGTTATTTGGACATATTTTGACATATTTTATTCACTGTTTTTGGCTGGTTTAATGAGTTCTCATACGCTTCATATACATGCCATGTAAACCATGCTTGCTAGCCGAATTTGAATGCTATTTTTGTCCATCATGTTAGCACTTTTTGGCCATGCTTTAAACTAGAAATGCGCATGTTTTGGGACTGCCTTGGCTCTGTCTTTGTACTTCATGGCCAAATAATGCTTGCTTTGCATAGTTATAATTCAATGCATGTGCCTAGCTTTGAGTTTCGGGGCTTATTTCATGCATCGGGTGCCATATTTTCATGTTTCGGGACCATTTAGCATCATGTTTCAGTGCTGGAAATTACATGTTTGTATGCCATCTTTCATCCCTTGCCATGCTTTGGTAGAGTGGCATTTTATGCCTTAGGTTCGGTCCTCGGTATGCGTGCACGTGTGCACACATTTCGGTTGTCTCTTTTCCGTCTCATGGTCACTGATGTGAGTGTGGCTGAGGTCCACTCATGTTGGTGTAAGTCCATCGTGCATTGTGTATGCCATTTCGGTCCATAGCATTGTGTATGCTGGGTTGTATGTTAGAGCATTGTGTATGCCATGTTACGTTGTGCATTGTGTATGCCATTTCATAGCATTGCGTATGCTAGGTTGTATGTTAGTCACATTGTGCATGCCATCTCATTTGCATCGTGTTTGGGATAGGAGTTAGCCCAAGCACGGGAAACGAGGGACGTTTCGTACTCCAAGTGACGGAACGTGTCTCAATTCCCGGTCGCCAACACTTCGGATTACCCATGATGGAGTTTAGGTCTTGTTGTGTTTTCATGTGCATTCATTTCATATTGAGTCGTGCAATTCGACTCCTCGGCTATCATGCATCGAGATGCATAATTGGTGGCACGAGAATCGAGGACTACACTCCCTGAAGAGTAGTCATGCATACATATGTGAAAATACTTTGCCATGCCCCTTTGTTGCTCTCTGTTGCAACAAATCAGAAATCAGCAGCCTTCTGGAGCTTTGCACAATATTTCGAGAACAATTGCAAATAGAGGCAAACCGGGGCATCGCAATATATTTCCGCGCAAGGCAACTCAAGCATGCATCATTCATCATTCGGAATAGAGCTGAGGCGGTCCATGGATTTGCGTGCTAATTTACCTGCTTTCCTAGATTAATTTGTTAATTAATTAGGATTTTGTATTTATTCGGATTGTACTATTTGTTCGGACTGTATATTATTTATTCGGACCTTCTAAGCGAGGGCACAGTTGTAATAAGTGTGCGTGCGTGTGATGTATGTCTTCCAACCCCACGTCTTTCTCCCTTTTATTTACCAGCTTATGATGGTTAGATTAGGACATGTTTCAATTAGCATACTTATGCTTGCATGTTTGCATCATTCATCTGTATTGCATGCACCGGGCTCGGCGTATCATACTAACTGCATTTGTATTTCAATTTCAAATTGAATACGTGTTAGCTGTAGCATCATCATATGCCATGTTTAGAATAACCGAGCTTATTGTAGTTGCATTTTTGCATGTGTTGCATTAGGCATTTCTGTATAGTTAGGATCATGCATGGATTTCTAACATGGCTTTTGTTTTGGCTTGGAGTACTCGGTAAGTTTTATGCTTTAGCATCCTTGCATGTGTGTGAGTGACTGCCATGATAGCATGCTTCCCATGAGGCTAATTGCTTATGTGATATAACTGCCTGAATGCCTGTGGGTGAAGGTTGGGTTATTTGAATTGGAACAATTCATCAATTGTGAGTTTTAAGCCCACTCGAGAGTGGCAAATCATCACGTTTTCTAAGCCCACCTGAGGGTGGCAAATCCACATTTTAGCCTACTTACGAGTAGCAAACCATTTTCAAACATAAGATGTTTCGTTCCAATTCAGGCGACCCAGTCTATACTTGTATGATGTGCGCATCACATAGTAAATCTAGGCTAATAACCGAAGTAAAAATGCATAATGTTTTCAAAACTAGATATCATGGTTAGTAGAGGCCGATCTTTGATCGGGCGAGCGGAGGTGTTCACGAAGTGACCTTCCCCAATTGTACCCAAGTTCCTGAACCGAGGCAACTTTGGTGATGACGGACACGTGGCATTAGGCATGAGTCAGGGTTACCTAAATTTCTCTAAAATAAAATATTTAGGTGGCGACTCTATATCTGGCAAAGCAGTCTATGTTTGGCACTTCTTTCAAAAAAATCTGTTTTCAAAAACGATTTGCCGGATTTCGACTCTTTGATGATTCATCGGTCTTGCATTGCACTCCATGAGATTAGATACAGGACTGTGACACAAATTGAGTCCGAACTGTAGCGAGGCTCGAGGGCGCGTCTACAGTTTCTGACGACTCTGCTGGGGAGTTAGAGAACTTGACTTGAACTCATGATATTTGGTTTTGACTGCACTTATGTGTTTCTTTGCATTGCATTTGCATTGGTGCGCCTAGGACACCGTATTTGCCGAATGCTATTCCTGAACGGTTTGTCGGAGGCTCGCTTCGAGAAGCGTGCCATAAGGCTGACCGGTTACGGCCTCTGCCACGACGAGAACACAAACTCCGATTTTACCGGGGCACCCTTTTTGACCATTCGACCTAGTGCATATTTGGAACTCATAGTGACCATTCCAAACTAGGACAGGTTGCATACCCGATCATAGGTTGTTTGAAACCGCTGCGTGCGTAGTGAAACCCTAGCTCCTGATAAAATAGGACAGGGAAACCCTACCCCAACATAGGGCTGTTTTGGCTCTCACTTGTTTGTTATGTGCTTTTAGAGTGCGTCTCTATACGAATGCATGCATCAGTTTACAAGTTTGGGCATCAGGCCTGCGGGCGCTAGTTCAGTATTTTGGGTATTAGGCCTGCGAGCATCAACTCGGCATCTTGGGAATCAGTTATTTGCGGGTATCAGATTCAGTTTTTGGGGCAGTAATTTTGGAAAATAGTGATCAGTAGCAGAGTACAGTCATTTAGCTATGCCTGTGTCAATTCCGATGAAATTGGGCTGAAATGCTACTTGTTTTCTCTTTCAGGGAGGGTTCAGAGACTTAGTTCAGAATAGCCGGTGTTCTTCTTCACTGGGACAAGGCAGACGTCTAATCCGTTAGTCACCAGTCACATCATTTCCAATCAGTTCAGCGAACTCGTGATGACACTGAATTCAGACGAAATAGTGGTTATGGTAGCCGCATTAAACCAGGGAATCACCATGCAGGGTGAGACCGATGTTGACATGCCGTACCCGTCTAGGTCACCTGCTGCACATCCGATCTGGGAACCCCAACTATTTCAAGCCCGTGAGCCCACCACTTTCGAGTTGATGGGAATGATTGGCGATCTTCAGAGATCTGTGGCTGATCTAGTCTATGGAATGTCGGTTCCGCCACCAACCACATTGTATGCCGGGAACTTTATACCGCAGGAGGTCCCGCTACTGGGGCGAATTGTCATTGAGCTCGGCCAACCTGAAGCTGTCTCAAGCTCCGGCAATGACATGTCAACAGTAGCTGGACTTCGCACTAATCAAGCAACCCAAATCTCCCACCAAGCTACGGTTAGTGACAAGAACAAGGAGAAGGAGGACACTAATCCCTATGAACAACTCCAGCAAGTTGTTGAGGCTCTGAAAGCCGGGGGATTAAATAAGCAACAAGTATTTGTAGTTGTGGCTAAGACTGTGGATGACACTTTCCCCACTCAGAGTGAGAGCAGTTCAAGCCAAAGAGAAAATCGGGGGAAAGGCCATCGTACCAGAAACGATCTTTTGAGCTCTAATCCTGCACTCGGAAGAGATCGGCAAACCAATGCTAACCCTTTCGCTAGTGCATCCAGCAAAAGTCAGCAAACCTTGAAGTATCCGCCCCGAGGTCGCAGGGTCTTCCATGCCCTCTACATGCCTTTGTTTAAGACCCTTCAAATCCTCGTCGAAAAAGGGCATCTCAAACCCCTCGAGCCTCGACCTCTCCCAAGTCCCTTTCCAGCTAAGCATGATGGTACCCAATACTGTGCATACCATCAACAAACCGGTCACAGTACCGACAGTTGCTTTCGTCTGCACCATAATGTACAAGATCTGTTTGACAACGGGGTCATTGCCGTACCAGGTCCTGCAAAGTCTATCGGCACTTGATTAGTGAGCTTGTGGGGGATAATGTGATGTGATCGGGGGATGAACCAGCTGCGGGCGGCGCTCGATTTACTCCATACGTGGGAATGACACGCACTGTTTTGAGCATTTGCGAGTGTTGGCTTTTGTAGCTTCTGACTTGGGTGTTGAGTCAGTTCTGTGGCTTTGTTTTGAGTCTGTCTCTTTGTTTTGAGTCTGTCTCCTTGTTTTGATTAAGGGTCTGTCTTGTTGTATTGAGTCAGTCTTGTTGTACAGAAGGCGGGTGATTCCGGGGGTGTTACTTCGGATATCACTATTTTGTTTTGTGTTTGTCCTTTTGTTTTCTTTTGAGTCTGTTTCTGCCGGGGGGCCAGTTGTGCCAACAGATCTGAATGAAACAGCAGCGATTTTCACACCCTTGTGTTTGCTTCTGCCTTGTGCTAGTTGTGCCAAAAAATTTGAATGAAACGACAGTACTTTTTGCCTGCTCTTCTGTGCCTTGAAATCATTGTATTGACCTAAGCTTTTCAAAACTTTTTCTAACACTGTGGTGAAAACAAAGGGGAAGGAATTCCTCGGGTTTTGCAAAAATTTGATCAATTGAGAGAAAGAGAAGCATGCTAAGCCCTTAATGAATGAGATCATGCTTGTTAATGTAAGTGCTGAGAAGGATCCTGGCTTGATCCCGATTGATTCTACATTGTCTTCAGCGCGAGCGACTAGTCGTTTTCTTAAAAGATTTCAAAAAATATTTTGCGCGGTCCTACGAAGACCTGTGTGGAATCGCTTTTGAGATTGTGCAACTTAGGACCGCTCTCAGCCTCGAGACTTGACCCCTCTTAATTTCAAACCTTGAACCTTAATTCAGAATGTTCAACGGCCAACCGCAATGTAAGGCCTGTGTGACTAGATTCGAAGCAGCCTATGCGTTAACGGCAATAAAGTCAGGTCGAGAAGGCCAGCCATCGTCAAAAGAAGCTTGCAAAGTTAGATTAGAAGCACCCCTGGAACTAGGGGCAGAAAAATGTCAGGTGTGCGCGAAGAGCTGAAGATGGATCATTCTGCAAATCAATGAAGACTGGCAAGAATGCCAAATCCCAGAAGGGAAGAAAGAAGAAAGTATTGCTGAAGGACAATCGAGTTCCTATCCACAACGCTAGGGGCAAATTCAGTCCCCCATTGGATGGACTCCTACATCGTCAGCGAACAGCAGCCATTCTCCTGGATTCAGATGACTTTAGGATCTTAAAACCAATTGACATGGACAAATCTACACTTTTACCCTTGAGAGGCTCGCTGGGCCGAAAACCCGAAAGGGTGACCCAGGCAAAAGTTAGAGCAAGAAAAAAAGAAAAGAGAAAAGAAAAGAAAAAATGCAAAGAATGAAAAAAAGAAAAGATGAAAAAA
Source organism: Camellia sinensis (assembly GCF_055761805.1). NCBI lineage: Eukaryota > Viridiplantae > Streptophyta > Magnoliopsida > Ericales > Theaceae > Camellia > Camellia sinensis. The sequence goes on from NC_138970.1 coordinate 62,598,751, forward strand.
AAGAGATAAAAAAAAGAGAGAGAAAAAGAAAAGAAAAGAAATGAAACGAAAAAGAATCGAAAAGAAAAGAAAAGAAAAGGAAAACATAGCTTGCAAGGTTGAAAACCTGGAAGGGCGGCCTTGGCAAAAGTTAGAGCGTAAAAGGAGAAGTTAATACTCGAGTGCACCTTAACCCCAAACTACGTAAGGTTTGATTCCCATCTTTGGGATATGTAGGCAACTTCATTCCGAAGTCCAGCCATAAAACACTTCAAATTCGACTGTGTCCATGTAGTGGTTTTGATCATCTTTGCCTTCTCCGTATCCGAGAGTTCGGTTGTGATTGTCACTTTGAGGACTGATTACAATGCGCTGTGGCACCATTCAAGCAAGGGGCAAATTTCCGTTGCCATACAATGCGCTGCGGCACCATTCAAATAAGGGGCAACTTTCGTTGCCATACAGTGTGCTGCGATGCTGTTCAAACAAGGGGCAATTTTCTATTGCTGTACGGTGCCGTTCAGACAAAGGGAAATTTTCCTTCGGATCTGAGGTTGTGCATCTCAAGAGTAAGGTTCCATGCTCGTTGAGTGGTGGCCATTTGCAAAAACTGTTTTTGAGAATTTTTACTGAGGTTGACTAATTTTCTTGAAAAGTATTCCATTTTTCAAAACTGGACCATTTCTTGGACCCAAAAAAGGAAAACTTTCAGTGCTCATAACCTGACTTGCATGATTTCAAATCAGAAAATCGAACAAGTGTGTTAATCTAACTCTTATTTTGGTTAAAATAGTTTTTAGCAAAAACAAAAAAAAAAAAAAAATGGTCAAAATGATGAACTAGGGGCACAGTTGAGTCAGGTTTTCTATCTTTTCCCCTTTATCGATGCATTTGCCAGAAAAAGCACCATACTTGCCAAGAAGGGCACTCTACCTTCCAGAAAAAGGCACAACTGAAGTTAACAGCAAAAGGGCTGAAAACTCTCTCATCCTCCAAGCAGCGAGATATCAAGCCAAGTGCGAAGCACAAGATCAGAATGGATCAAGATACTCCATTCCCTCATCCGGTGCGTCGACAGATGTCACCGGAGGAAATAGCCGCGAGTTGATTATGTTGGGCGTGAGCCCGCAACTTCCTATTCATTTATCAACCACCTAGGGGAGGGATAAAAAATGAGAGATTAAAGAATAGAGAGATGTGCGCTGAGAGAAAAAGTGAGAAAAAAGGCTTTTTCAGCAAAAGCAGAGCCTGAGGGCCGAGTGATGTGAGAATCACAAATGAGAAAGGGTGGGAAATAATACCCGAAGAAACTGGTTCCTCGTGTACTGAGAGGTCTCTCGTCTTTTGTAACACGTCTGTGTGTCGTGTCTTTTGTTTTGTTTGTCTCGATTCTTGTCTTGAGTCGTTCCAAGCGTGTGTTTATGTTTAGGTTGTTTACCTTTTGTTTTTGTTTGTTGAGTCATAGTGCGTTGTGTTCAGTCATAGGCTCAATACCCGGTTAAGAATTCATTTCTCAATTTCAAAATGAATCGTTTTGTGCTCAGGAGTGCCGTGTCGTTCTCCATATTTGTACAAAACAAGATTTTGTTTTTTCAAAAAATTGCAAGGTTTGACCCAGGTCATGTGGGAACAGTAAAACCAAGACATATCTGAAACTATATAGGGTCCAAACTTCAAAGCAAAAGAAAAAGGGAAAATGTCGGGCATCTGAGTTTGTTTCAACTTCTGTAAGTTCCGTCGTCGCATCCTGAACATAAAGTATGAGCTGCGTGTTCAGAAATTCAAAAGTTTGGGCTGCGTGTTCAACTTCTTTCAACAAATGTGTGCTGCGTGTTCACATTCAAAATATGAGCTACGTGTTCAGAAATTCAAAAGTTTGGGCTGCGTGTTCAACTTCTTTCAACAATGTGTGCCGCGTGTTCACATTCAAAATATGAGCTGCGTGCTCAGAAATTCAAAAGTTTGGGCTGCGTGTTTAACTTCTTTCAACAAGTGTGTGTTGCGTGTTCACATTCAAAATATGAGCTGCGTGTTTAGAAATTCAAAAGTTTGGGCTGCGTGTTCAACTTCTTTCAACAAGTGTGTGCTGCGTGTTCACAATCAAAATGGGCTGCGTGTTCAGAAATTCAAGAGTTTGGGCTATGTGTTCACCTCAAGAGTTTGGGCTGTGTGTTCGACTTTCAGAAACAGTGGGCTGTGTGTTCACCTCAAGAGTTTGGGTTATGTGTTCAACTTTCAAAAACAGTGGGCTGTGTGTTCACCTCAAGAGTTTAGGCTGTGTGTTCAACTTTCAAAAACTGTGGGCTGTGTGCTCACCTCAAAAGTTTGGGCTATGTGTTCAACTCAAGAGTTTGGGCTGCGTGTTTAACTTTCAAAAACTGTGGGCTGTGTGTTCACCATCAAAATATGGGCTGTGTGTTCACAACAAAAGGTTTGAGCTGTGTGTTCAGATTTCAAAAATTCAAGTGCTAGAGCTGTGTGTTCGAAATGCAAAGAGAATGCTGTGTTATAGACGGAGTGTTCAGAACAAGCTGTGCGCCAACCCAACAGAATTCTGTGTTGCGAGCTGTGTGCCCGAAGAATAAGCTGTGTGCCTAAAGAATGAGCTGTGTGCCCGAAGAATGAGCTGTGTGCCCCCAAACGAGCTGTGTGCCCGAGATCTGTCGTGTGCCCGAAAAATGAGCCGTGTGCCCAAAAATGAGCTGTGTGCCCGAAAGAGCTATGTGCCCAGATCAGCAGTGTGCTGACACGAGCTGTGTGTTCAAAGTGAACAGAATACTGTGTTGACTGTTTCACTGTTTCAAGCTAGAATGGCGATCAGAAGTACTCTCCTTGAATACCATTCCCCGTCAGAGTAGAGCGGTTTACCGCCACTCACTCCATGAGGTGCTTTCTAAAGTGCCAATTTGTTTGTTTATTGCATTCCCTAAACGTCATGCTCTACATCGCTTGTAACATGTACTGTATCATCGCACTTATTGCATTCATTTGCATCTTGTATTATCTCTTATTGTTTATCCTTTTACGCTGGGCAGTGTTTAGGATCGTGGTCCCCCGGGACTTAACTTAGGATGCGTGGAACGCGCTCCTGAGTTACTTGACCTCTTCTCACGATTTCAGAGTGGTTAGAGTGTTCTTTTCCTTACACGTTTTCAGCGTGTTTGGAATTTATCTCAGGTTGCGTTGTGTATGCACCTGGGTGGTTGTTTACCTGACCTCCTCTCACGATTTCAGCGTGGTTAGAGTTTGTCTCCTTCCTCACATGATTTCAGCGTGTTTGGAATTTGTTTGCCTCTTCTCACGATTTCAGCGTGGTTAGAGTGTCCCGTTCCTTACGCGATTTCAGCGTGTTTGGAATTTATCCCAGGTTGCGTAGTAGACGCGTTGGGCGGGTTGTTGGACCTCCTCTCATGATTTCAGTGTGGTTTGAGTGTCCCGTTCCTTACACGTTTTCAGCGTGTTTGGAATTTATCTCAGGTTGCGTTGTGCGCGCACTTGAGCGGTTATTTTCAGACCTCTTCTCACGATTTCAACGTGGTTAGAGTGTTCTTTTCCTCACACGATTTCAGCGTGTTTGGAATTTATCCCAGGTTGCGTTGTAGACGCGCTGGGCGAGTTGTTGGACCTCCTCTCACGATTTCAGCGTGGTTTGAGTGTCCCGTTCCTCACACAATTTCAGCGTGTTTGGATCTTATCTCAGGTTGCGTTGTGCGCGCACTTGAGCGGTTGTTTTCAGACCTCTTCTCACGATTTCAGCGTGGTTAGAATGTTCTTTTCCTCACACGATTTCAGCGTGTTTGGAATTTATCTTAGGTTGCGTTGTGCACGCACTTGAGCGGTTGTTTTCAGACCTCTTCTTACGATTTCAGCATGGTTAGAGTGTTCTTTTCCTCACACGATTTTAGGGTGTTTGGAATTTATCCCAGGTTGCATTGTAGACGCGTTGGGCGGGTTGTTTTTGGACCTCCTCTCACGATTTCAGCGTGATTGGAGCCTCCCCTTCCTCACACGATTTCAACGTGTTTGGAATTTATCTTAGGTTGCGTGGAACGCTCTCCTGATTGATTTTTTTTGTTCTTCCTCCACTCACGAGTCCAGCGTGGTTGGAGTATGTCACCCTTTGCATCTATTGCACTCTCTGTTGCATCGCATCTTTTATCTATTGCATCATAACTGTTTTATCGTCTCGTCTAGGAGACCTTAAATCCTGCATCTTCTTTCGCACTGTCTTGTGCACTCTCTGGTCTAGGAGACCTTAAATCCTCTAAAAGTGCAATTCTTTTGGTGTTTGTCGTGCCCAAATGATTTCCGACGGTCTGGTATAGCCATCTGCCTGTGTTTTCAGTGAGTTTCTAGGAGACCAACTGAGACGGTGGAAACTAGAGTTCGAATGGCTCTTGCCTAGAATGCAAAGGTTCGGAATTTCCGAGACTAAAGTCTGGTTTAAATACCCAGGGGTATATCCTCGGCTTGAAATCTGTATGACAACCCCATAGATTGAGATAACATATGTATGCGCCTCAATTCTGGATACCGAATCAACCTAGTCTGTCACCCTGTTGGAGAATAGGGAAAGCTGCAACCATAGTCAGGAAGAAAAGTAGTACCTATGGTTCAACTGACAAGAAGAGGAAGATTTCCACATCAGCATGAGGTAGGACATTGCCGAGGTAAGTCATTGCCAATTGCCCCTGTAAGGTACCTCCCTTTTCCTAGCTATCACATTGCATTTTAGTCATTATAGTGCATTACATAAGTCCAATTATCAGACCGGCTTCGCGTAGCGTATAAGTCCAATTTTCAAACCGGCTTCGCGTAGCGTATAAGTCCAACTTTCAAACCGGCTTCGCGTAGCGTATAAGTCCAATTTTCAAATCGGCTTCGCGTTGCGTATAAGTCCCATTGTCGAAATCTTCTTGCATATCATTTTACATCTTGCCCCCGCCTGCGGGCACATCTTTGTTTATCTCGCTTGTTTGTCTAAGTCTTCGGCCTTATCAAAAATGGATCGTCTCTGGGCTTTGACATTCACTCCCGTCACGTATGACTTTCGAGTTCTATCAAAGAGGGGCAACTGTAGACACCTCATTTTTGACCGACCTTAAGACTCAGACGTCACCAACTGAGCACTCGGTGATGTTGCATATTGTGCTCGTTTTGAGGTTGCGGAGTCTCGGCTGTGAGCCTTGCCTCCGGACTTCGGAGCTTTTTTGTACTTTGCCTCGATTTGCGAACTAGGTCCTGTTTTCTCTATTTTCTCTTCCCAAAGGGAGGGAAAGGTCTCGTAGACCATCTCTTAGTGGCCATAGGCTACGTTTCGTGGTCGTAGGCCATTTTTCCCGTTTGGAGCCCAGTTTTCGATTTTCGGAGCCGTCGGCCGTGTGCCTCGGTTTGGGACCGCTTAATTACCTTCGTTTGCTCCGATTTTTGGCACATACCTTGCTTCCTCCCTTTTGAGGGACATTGTGGCACGGGAGACCACTTTCGTGGTCATACGCCACTTCCGGTGCCTAATAGCCTGTTTTCGGGGCCCCAGACTGCGCGTGTTGGCCCCCAAACCTTCGTTTTGCATCCGTCTTGGTCCATTTTTGGTAGGGACCCTATTTTCATTGCTAGGGAGGTGGTAATATGGTGGGAGGCCACCTTTTCCCCTGAAAAACCAGTTTTCTCATTTTCTCTCTCCAAAAGTCGATTTTTCTGACAGAAAGCTGATTTTTCTCACTTTTGAGCCACAATTTCTGGCTTTTCATACCACCATTGTATTGTGCTCATCTGGGAGACCACCAATATGGGTAGGCCGACCAGTATTTCCTCTTGACCCTTTTGAACCCCTCTAAAAAGCTAGTTTTTCTTTCTCTTGGGTCACTTTTTCTGGTTTTTTACCACAGGGTTGTGTTCTACTCATCGGGGAGGCCACCTTTCTGGGTAGGCCGACCAGCAATTTTGCTTGACCCTTTTGACCCTGGTCGGCCGACCAGGGGGAGTGGCCGGCCGGCCGGCCACCTTAGCTGGTCGGCCAGCTTTTTGCTTTTTGCTTTTTGCTTTTTGCTCTTCTTAAGTGTGTTCCAACTATGCCAACTGTTTTGCACTTGACCCACTGTCCGAGGGTTTTGTCCTTGTTTTGGTCCTTAAAAGGGGGTTTTGACCCCTTTGCTTGGTTGGTAGGAGGAGTTTGACCCTTTTGTTCAAGCTTCTTGAGGACGCTAGACCTTTTGGTCTAGCTTCCTCAAGAAGCTTGACCCCTTTGGTCAAGCTTCTTTTAGAAGCTTTGAACCTCTCTCTTGGCTTCTCCAAGAAGCCTTACTTCTCTCCCTCTATATAACCAACCCTCCATCTCATTTTGCAAGGGTTAGAAATTTGGTTAAGGCATACACACTCCATCCTCCATAGCCTTCTTCTCCAAGCTCCAAACCCTAATATTCTTGGCCATTTTACACTACACCTCTAAGCCTAACACCTTCACCATCCATTCCAGCACCTTGGAACTCATTTTCAGAGGTTCAAAGCTCACTTTCTTGGTCCAGGGTTGGCTGCATTGCTGTGCTACAAGGGTAAGTCCTCATTTCCTCCATTTTTGCATTATTTTGCTCTATACCTTAGCTCCATTTTCAAGCATTTTCGAGCCTTGGTGTAAACTAAAAATAGTCTTATTTAGAGCTCCTCTTCATGTTTGTTTAAGAGTACTTTTCTGTTTGAGGTCTCCTACCCCCTTGTATGCTTTATCTCTCTTTTAGGGCTTATTTTGCATGATATATTAGCCTTATTTGTGAGCATTTTTGGACCTCGACCTAAACTGAAGAAAGTCTTGTTTTGACCTCCTCTTTAAGTTTGATTGAGGTCACTTTTCTGTTTGGAGTCATCTTCTTTCTTGCATGCTTCATTTCCTCATGCTTTGAGCCATGCATTTGAGCATTTGCATTGGTCTTGTTTTGGCATCTTGGCCACTGAAATCCAGTGGATTTTCAGTGGCCTTGATGTATCTTCGAGCCCCGAAATCATAGAGGAGTGACCCTCTCACCCCTCATTCTTTTTACTAGCATGGTTGGCCTTCCAAAGGGACCCTATTTTGCATGCATTGAAGTCATGTTTTAGGCCTCATTCTGAGGGTTTTAAGGTCTGCCTAAGCTCTATCAAGAGCCCATTTTGCCATATTTTATGTCTATGATGCATGTATAGAGCAATTCCATTCAAGGCCTTTCAAAGGGGCCTTTCTTTGCATGTTTCCGAGATTGATTTCAGGACCTATTTGGTGGGTTTTAGGGGTGTCATAACTCATTTCCAGAGGTGGTTTTTCCATGTTACATGTCTATCTTGTATCTGCTTAATAATCCCTTGTATGGCTCTCTAAAGGAGCTCATCATTTTTGCATGCATTGGTTGCATTTCAGTGGTTATTTGGGCATATTTTGACATGTTTTATTCACTATTTTTGGCTGGTTTGATGAGTTCTCATACGCTTCATATACATGCCATGTAAACCATGCTTGCTAGCCGAATTTGCATGCTATTTTTTGTCCATCATGTTAGCACTTTTTGGCCATGCTTTAAACTAGAAATGTGCATGTTTTGGGACTGCCTTGGCTCTGTCTTTGTACTTCATGGCCAAATAATGCTTGCTTTGCATAGTTATAATTCAATACATGTGCCTAGCTTTGAGTTTCGGGCTTATGTCATGCATCGGGTGCCATATTTTCATGTTTCGGGACCATTTAGCATCATGTTTCAGTGCTGAAAATTACATGTTTGTATGCCATCTTTCATCCCTTGCCATGCTTTGGTAGAGTGGCATTTTATGCCTTAGGTTCGGTCCTCGGTATGTGTGCACGTGTGCACGCATTTCGATTGTCTCTTTTCCGTCTCATGGCCACTGATGTGAGTGTGGCTGAGGTCCACTCATGTTGGTGTAAGTCCATCGTGCATTGTGTATGCCATTTCGGTCCATAGCATTGTGTATGCTAGGTTGTATGTTAGAGCATTGTGTATGCCATGTTACGTTGTGCATTGTGTATGTCATTTCATAGCATTGCGTATGCTAGGTTGTATGTTAGTCAGATTGTGCATGCCATCTCATTTGCATCGTGTTTGGGATAGGAGTTAGCCCAAGCACGGGAAACGAGGAACGTTTCGTACTCCAAGTGACGGAATGTGTCTCAATTTTCGGTCGCCGACACTCCGGATTACCCATGATAGAGTTTAGGTCTTGTTGTGCTTTCATGTGCATTCATTTCATATTGAGTCCTGCAATTCGACTCCTCGGCCATCATGCATCGAGATGCATGATTGGTGGCACGAGGATCGAGGACTACACTCCCTGAAGAGTAGTCATGCATACATATGTGAAACTACTTTGCCATGCCCCTTTGTTGCTCTCTGTTGCAGCAAATCAGAAATCAGCAGCCTTCTGGAGCTTTGCATAATATTCCGAGAACAATTGCAAACAGAGGCAAACCGGGGCATCGCAATGGATTTCCGCGCAAGGCAACTCAAGCATGCATCATTCATCATTCGGAACAGAGCTGAGGCGGTCCATGGATTTGCATGCTAATTTACCTGCTTTCCTAGATTAATTTGTTAATTAATTAGGATTTTATTATTTATTCGGACTGTACTATTTGTTCGGACTGTATATTATTTATTCGGACCCTCTGAGCGAGGGCGCAATTGTAATAAGTGTGCGTGCGTGTGATGTATGTCTTCCAACCCTACGTCTTTCTCCTTTTTATTTACCAGCTTATGATGGTTATATTAGGGCATGTTTCAATTAGCATACTTATGCTTGCATGTTTGCATCATTCATCTGTATTGCATGCACTGGGCTCGGCGCATCATACTAACTGCATTTGTATTTCAATTTCAAATTGAATACGTGTTAGCTGTAGCATCATCATATGCCATGTTTAGAATAGCCAAGCCTATTGCAGTTGCATTTTTGCATGTGTTGCATTAGGCATTTCTGTATAGTTAGGATCATGCATGGATTTCTAACATGGCTTTTGTTTTGGCTTGGAGTACTCGGTAAGTTTTACGCTTTAGCATCCTTGCATGTGTGTGAGTGACTGCCATGATAGCATGCTTACCATGAGGCTAATTGCTTATGTGATATAACTGCCTGAATGCCTGTGGGTGAAGGTTGGGTTATTTGAATTGGAATAATTCATCAATTGTGAGTTTTAAGCCCAGTCGAGAGTGGCAAATCATCACGTTTTCTAAGCCCACCCGAGGGTGGCAAATCCACATTTTAGCCTATTTGCGAGTAGCAAACCGTTTTCAAAACAAACATGAGATGTTTCGTTCCAATTCAGGCGACCCAGTCTATACTTGTATACTGTGCGCATCACATAGTAAATCTAGGTTAATAACTGGAGTAAGAATGCATAACGTTTTCAAAACTAGATATCATGGTTAGTAGAGGCCGATCTTTGATCGGGCGAGCGGGGGTGCTCACGAAGTGACCTTCCCCAATCGTACCCAAGTTCCCGAACCGAGGTAACTTTGGTGATGACGGACACGTGGCCTTAGGCACGAGTCAGGGTTTCCTAAATTTCTCCAAAATAAAATATTTAGGTGGCGACTCTGTATCTGGCAAAACATTCCATGTTTGACACTTCTTTCAAAAAAATCTGTTTTCAAAAACGATTTACCGGATTTGGACTCTTTGATGATTCATCGGTCTTGTATTGCACTCCACGAGATTAGATACAGAACCGTGACACAAATTGAGTCCGAACTGTAACGAGGCCCGAGGGCGCGTCTACAACGGACAACGATATTAAGGAAAATGAAATTTTTAACCCCCAAGCCTTGTGGAAGCTCCAATATCTCAATCTAAATTTCTTGATTTTTTGATTTTTTTTTTAAAAAAAAAACAAACTTAGCATTTATTAACTTATCCCACCCCCCAAGCCTTACTCTCATAATAACACTTTAATGCATTAAGAACAAGTATAAAAAAATTTATTGAAAAGTCCAACACATATAAATCTTTGAAAAGTCTCAACATATATGATTATTATCCCTCATAATAACACTTTGATGCATTAAGAACAAGCATAAAACAAATTCCTTGAAAAAAAGTCCAACACATATGAATTCCTTAAAAAGTTCAACACATATGATTATTATCAAAATATTAAACTTTAATATAACATAAAATAAAATAAAATAAAAAAGATATTTAATTCCTTGAAAAGTTCAACACATATGATTATTATCAAAATATTAAACTTTAATATAATATAAAAAAGAAAAACAAAAGAAGACATTTAAAAATCGCAATTCACATATATAGATAATTGTAAATACAACCCGTGCATAGCACGGGTGATATGCTAGTACTATGTATTAAGTAAAAGGGGATTTTTAGCCCCAAGCCTTGTGGGAGCTCCAATATTCCAATATAAATTTCTTGATTTTTTGATTTAAAAAAAAAAAAAACTTAGCATTTATTAACTTCTCCCAACCCCCAAGTCTTACCCTCATAATAGCACTTTAATGCATAAAGAACAAGCATAATTTGTTTTTTGAAATCCAACATATATGAACTCCTTAAAAAGTCTCAATACATATGATTATTATCCCTCATAATAACACTTTAATGCATTAAGAACGAGTATAAAAAAAATTTCTTGAAAAGTTTAACACATATGATTATTATCAAAATATTAAACTTTAATATAATATAATAAAAAAAAAGACATTTAATTCCATGAAAAATCCAACACATGTGATTATTATCAAAATATTAAACTTTAATATAATATAAAAAAGGAAAAAAAGAAGAAATTTAAAATAAAAAAAAGACATTTAAAAATCGCAATTCACATATATAGATAATTTTAAATATATTAAGAAAAAGGGGGTTTCTAAACCCCAATCCTTGTGGGAGCTCAAATCTCTCAATTTTAATTTTCTAAATTTTTTATTTAAAAAAAAAAACCTTCAGTATTTGTTGATTTGGTCAAAATTCCCTAATTAACATTTATTAACTTTTTCCAATTCACATGCCTGCATTTATTGATTTGGTCAAAATCCGTGATTAGTATTTAAAATCTTCTCATACAAATAATTATAGATACAGCATTTGCATAGTTACTGCAGTAGTCTTTTTAATTTCTCCTGTACACTATAGTTAGTGATAAGATTGTTAAATTATTTTTATAAAAAATCTTTAAAAACATAATTTATATATTAAAAAAAATTAAAACAAATATAAATATGTATAATTATTCCGTGCATAGCACGGGTGATAGGCTAGTTTAACATAAATCAAATGTACTTATTTGAGTTCTATTATTTTCTTTATTATATATATATATATTTACAGAAAATTAAAAAATATATTTATTTAAATCATCCTAAATAATTTATTATTAAAAAAATTCTTACCAAAAATAAAAATGGGATTGATTGTCTAAAAACAATAATTATTAAACAGGACAAATGTACTTTTGTAATTTAGTGAGCTTTTAGCATTTCTCCCCAAATTCTATTTGTGTTCGACTTACTGAGTTTTGGATTTATTATATAAGAAAAACTATGAAAAAAATTTATAATTTAAATCTCATAAGGTATTTAAGTATATTTTTTATCTTTTTATAAAAAGATGTACAGAAAAATAAAAAAATAATATAATCCAAATAAAATAAGTGTACTTATATAGGTTATATCAAACACTCCTTACTTATAATGGGATTATTCGGTGCCATTTATATTAATTGCTTATAATTTTTACTTTTATTTGAAAAATCTGTGTCGAAGAGGTTGGTGCAACTTTTACTTAGAGTTGATTACATAGAATAGAATTAACTTAAAAAGTTTTAAAAAAAAAATTGATTATCTTCTGCTTTTTCTTTTTGTTTTTCCTTATTTATTTATTTATTTATGATTATTACCTTTTAGTTTCCAACAAGGTGTACCAAATAAATCTAATAAAATTCACACATATCATGTCATTGTAGGTAAAATTATAGAACTTAAATTGTGAATCTTAGGTTGTGTTTGATAACCAAATATACAAAGGGAAAATAATTAAGTTTTTTTGATAATTACAAATGACATCACTTCAAATTTAAATAATTCCTAAAATGAAGGATAAAATTTTATTAAAAAATTAAGTGATAAAAACTTGTTTAGTTCTAACTAAATTTATAAATATTTATACATAGTTATGAATATGTATCGTTAGAATTTTACAATCGCCATTGTCATTATTACCGCCACCATCATCACTGCTATCACCACTATTATTGTTGTCACCACCACCATCCACCACCCTTTCATGACCACCACCTTCATCACTGTGGATATTGTTATCATAAGCACCACCAAATCACTATCACAATATAAAATTAAAAATAAATAATTTTCAAATTAAATATTATACACATTAAATAACTTATTTTAATTTAACATTTAATTTTTTATCAAGCAATTTTATAACTTAAAAAATTTAACATTAAATTTTCAATTTTCCATTTTATCAAAAATCACCTTATCTTCTTCTTCTTTTTTTCCTTGTATAAATAAAAATTAAATTAAATATATTATAAAATTAATTTTTTAAGTTCCATTTAAATGCAACTCAATATATATATATATATATATTCTAAATTATATATAAAAAAAAGATTAAATTACTTAAGTTTGATTTGCAATTGGTTTGACAGTACTCACAAATTTTTGGACTTCATTTGAGAATAACTTTTAAGCGACCTTTTTTTGCAATTTTTTTTTGCGTGGTTGTGCAGATTTTTTAGATAAAATCATTTCTTCACTTTGGTGGGCTAAAGGAAAACAATATAAATAAATAAAAATAAAAATAAAAATAAGAATAAGAGAGAAAAGAAAAGAAAAGGCAAAAAAAAAAAAAAAGAAGGAGAAATTGGCGGTCTCATTTGGAAACAGGTTGTTTTAATAATTTTTTGATTTTTTAGTTAAAATATGAGATAAAAAATTAATATGTTTAGGACAATTTTTTAATTTTTTATAAAAAGATGTGTAAAAAGTAAAGAGAAAAGAATTTTTTTAATTTTTTGGATATAATTTGTTAACTTTATGATTTTTTAATAACTTTTTAATTTTTATGCTAAAAAGTGATGTGCCCAAACGAGAATGTAAGGGCCTATTTGGTTTAATTTCGCAAACTGCGTTTAAATTTTCTTTTTGAAACAATAGAAAATTGTTTGAAAAAATAAATATATTAAAATAATAATTCTATTTTTAAAAATTATTCTTACCTTTGAAAAAAATAAAATTATATGAAAGTAACAAGTGTTTTTTGGTATTTTTATTTTTTTACCAAATTATTTTTTAATTTTTTAGAAATTTTTTTGAAAATCAAATCAAACAAACTAAATTCTCACATTCTTAGAAAAATGAGCCATATTTAAGAATTAAGTAATTAAATAAGCTTATAATATTTAAAGTGATATGAATTTAAAGTTACTGTTGTACATTTTTTTTTTAATCCTTTCCAACAAAATAAAAAGTTTACACTGAACAAAGTAATAATCATCAAATAAAGCACTAAGGAGAAGCTATGTATATATCAAGACACAAAGCCATAGTGGGATATAAATGCTGATCATAAAAGTTCAACAATAGGACAAGTTTGAAATAAATACACAGGCTACATCCACATAGAGGATAAACTACAATGACACCACCAATGAAAACCTAGCCACGCATCCAAACACCAAATAAACAAATAAAAAAGAAACCCTCAGCCTCAAAATAGCCAAGGCAGTGGAATGGTGGCGACGGATCTGACGATTGAAGGCAAGCAAATCTGGTGGAGATGAGGAAATGGAGAAGAGGTGGAGGCAGATCAGGTAGGGGTAGGGCTGCGATGGCCAGGAGATGGCAAATCAGGTGGCCGTGCGGTGGTGGCAACATTGGAGTGAGGAAGGAGGAGAAAAGAGAAGGTGGATTCAGTGAAAGCCACTGCTAGGGTAAGGCGGAGGGGAAGGGAAGAGGAGAAAAAAGAAAAAAAATGAGTAATGCTATAGACCACTAATTTACCATCACTAATACCACCACTAGTGAGGTGGCAATTGAAAAAAAAAAAGAAAAAAAAAAAACAAGGCATAAAACACGTGTGGCAGTGGGTGTTAAAGCCACTACTAATTAGTGGTCTAAAACATTTTTGAAACAAAAAAGTAAAGAAAATGGAAGGAGAAAGAGGGAATAGAAGGAGGAGAGAGGAAGCCAGAGGCTGGAGCCCCCCTCCCCCACCCCAGGCGGCACACAAGACAAAGAAACCTAGATGAAGAAGACTAGAGAGAGAGACTTTGGTTTTTCTCAATTTTGTTGTTCATGTCATGTTACTTGCGAGACTCACTTCAAATCTTTTTTTATAATCCAAACAATTCAATTTTAGTGAACATGGTAAAAAATCAAGTTGATTGGACATTAATAACCCTTAATCAAATTACATTTGTATTCAATTTGATACTTTAAATATTTATTTTTTATATAATTTATTAAAGTGACTATCGATATCCGATTAATTTAATGTTTTATGGTATACTAAACGGTTAGAATTATCAAAATAGAACTCAAAGGGAGCCCCACAAGCCACATAACAGTGCATTGTGCACAAGCAGTGACCCCAAGTCCAAGTTATATGGTATTCCTGTAGAAGATTACTAGTAATAAAATTTCTGTTAATAAGATTCTCATTCCTTCTATTTAATTCCTATCATCCAAACATAATGTCGAATTTGAGTTTTCCAGGTAATCATCAATCATTATTCCTGAGAACTTACCAGTAAGAGAACCAAACTGGCTCAACATAAAAATAAATAATGAACATTCATAGTTACTGTGTGATTCAAGTACAACCGAGTCAAAAAGCCAAATATTCCCCCAAATTTCAATGAAGCAAAATAAATATAAATTCTGTGATTCTCGGTATTATACAACTGTTGGGTCTTAAAGAAATTATCGGAACAACAGACCCTTAAATTTTCATCATTAGAAAGATTTGGCAAAAATATTTTCAGACAATGAGACTATCTGAGAAAGGAGGAGATATCTATTTGACTATTGCAGAATTGCACTCTTGAAACTCACCCTCCGAAACTTTGACATAGCTTTCAGAGTCAGAATGCAGAGCCACCCTTGGTCTTTCCAAGAATCATTTCTTTGGCTTCGTTGATTTTAGAAGCAAGGTAGTGGCTACCACCTGCATCTGGATGGTTTGCCACCATGACCCTTCTATGCGCTTCCTTAATCTTATCTACCGGAGTGCTTTCCCTATGGAAGATAAAAAACCATTGAAAAATATCAGGTACAGCAAGTTTATATAAAATGAAGGAAAGGAATTACAATTATTAGCACTTGGAGAAACCAAATGAAAAATCATCTGACTAGATCCACTTAAGAAATTTAAGGTTTTCGAATGCTAACTCAACAAGACCAATGCTTCAAAGCAGTTTCATGGTTAAAGCATTTTGATGCTGGTCTATTTTCGACAACCAATATTAGCTCTTCTCCCCCGAGAAATACTACTAAAGTGGGTATCAGGTTAATGCAACCAACCTAGCCAATTCAGTATTCACAAAACCAAGCAATAATCACAAAATAGGAACAATGTATGAAGCACGGGTGAAGGTACAGATATAACGAAACGGCAAAATCTAAAAAAATAAGATATAAGTATAGTAGGGTACGCCCATAAAAAATATATATTTCAAATGCAAAAAATAATTGAAATAAAATTAGAAAAACAAAGAACAATAGACAAAACAAAGATGAAAATTCACCCAAAAAAAAGATGAAGATGAGCCTCCAAGAGAAAGAGAGTTGTTGAAAAAAACAGAGAAGCTGGAGATAGGGAGAGTCAGAGAGTGGAGGAAGACAAAAAAGAACCCCAAGTATTGTTCAAAAAATTTAAAATTGCAAAAATGAACAATATTTTTAATTTTTAAAAAAATAAGCACAATATAGTTCTTCTAGTACTCTATATTTTCAATTTTTTTGGAATACCCATGTTTCATAGAAAACAATTCATAATAATAGATTCTTTATAGGGTAATGCTATGGTACACACGCGCAAAATGGTGTACCATATGCATGTTATAACATTTGTAGGTATGATTACCACAAATGTCACAACTCAATCCTATGGGAGACATAACTAACAAAAAAAAAAAAAGAAAAAAAAGTGATAACCAAACACCACAAAAGGTATTAGGACTTCTTGATAAAAGATTAACAAATAACAATGACAGACTTGAAAGTTGCTCCATGAACTTCCCTCTCGCTCCATCCTCTCCTTTCTTTTCATGTTTCAAGCCCTATGTTGGGAAGAAGGGCGTGTTTCACAATACATATCTTATGATCCGTTATGTTTAGAGGTAAATAGATATGCATTAGCAATACGTACAACACATGATGCGAAATACAATACGCGACACATAATGTGATACATAGGATATATGCTTTCTAAATTTTCTTTAATATTTATGGGGAAAAAAAGTAATTGAACTTATTTTGTAAGAAGCTAATATTATTAGAAAGGTTCATTAACTTATTAAAAAAAACAATATTGTTAAGATGAGAATGATACACCTTTTGTTTTGTCTAACTTTTTAAAAATATCTACTCGTCTAGTATTAAGCATCTTATGCTATTAAAAGATCTAGTCACATCAAAAGCTGAATGTTTTTTACTATGAAAAAACTATTTGAGAACATAAAAAATATAAATTATAAATTAAAACATCAATGGATATTTAAGACAACATGGAAAACGTGTTATGCAATTATTAAGAATGAGAAAAACTGATGGTAAATTTGATTCAAGGATATAATAATGTACTAAAGTGCACTATCTCTTGTTAAACTTATTTTATCTTTGATTTGTATATGTATTAAGTGCCCCTTTCGCAACTTGGCCTTTTTAGTGGCTTTTTTATGAGGTGCAAAAAGTTAGTGTGTTTGGAATGATTTTTTTAGTTGAATATGGATAATTGTGTGGGAAAAAAGTGATTGATTGAAGTTTATGATGTGACATTTTTGGCTTTTTTGTGGCTTTTTAGCCAAAAAATCACAAACCAAATAGGGCCTAAGTATTGAAGCTTGCGTATCTTTAGTTCTAGAAGGCAACTTTTGTAACATTAATGATTATAGATTGTTTTATGTTTTTTATCTCGCAAGATATTTGTGTTTTTATAACTATTTCTAAAGATGTTAAAAATTCTTACAATACGCAATACGCAATTCAGAAAATAGAAAAGGATAAGGGATTCATATCTCAATTTGAGAATCTATGGTATTAATGCATGTGATGAGACGAAATTATCATGAACATTACACTTCATGACTCAACAGATTGGTTTCAAGGGTACCTGACTCCAAGAATGAGAGCTGCTTCTCTTTTTGTCATTGCAGGCTGGAATCCCCCTTCATAAAATCTGCGTATTCTAGGTGGTCTTGTTTTGAATGCTTGCCAAGCTTGGATGCTATATCTGCCAGCGTAAGCAGCAGCAGCAAGAGCAAATCCTGCTAACAATGGTGTAGACTGGTGTGCAAATTTCAAATTTAAACGTCAGTTTAAGGAACGGGTTACCACCACACTAGGAAAGTCACCAAGAAACAAGATGACTAATAGATCTAAATCATCATTGACAAACAACCTCTACTTTCAATAACATCAACATTGATGAACAGTATGAACAAGCACACTAACTTTTGTTATACTTTGAACCACTTTCTTTCATTCATAAATGTAGTTGTCTTACATGTGTGCCTACAGCAGCTATCTTTCTTTTATACAAATGATTTCAGATACGTGTACCTTGGATATTAGTTATTTCCAATTAATCCCCATATATGGTATAAGAAATCCGATGGCCTTACTATGAGACAGAAATCCACCAAAAAAATGCCAGACTAGCCAACAGCCTTGGCCCAGATGTCTCAAACCCTTTCCCCCTCCTAATCTCACTATCAAACATGCCTTTAAGGAAGATCATCTTAAAATTCCTACAATAACTTTCAGAATCTATTACTATAATAGAAACTAGATCTTGTGGAACATATTGAATATTTGACGATAAACTACAAACCTCACTAAAGAATGTTTATCTATGAAGCACGCATACTTCTAGAACGGAGTCGTATCCACATCGTGTCACTATTGGATACTCACAAATCCGTATCTGATATTTTCCAAGCATATTCTTAATTTTCTTTAATTTTGAGAAGTATCAGAAAATTTTCAAATAATCAAAATCACATATCCAAACTACTATGAAATTAAAATTGTGTGAGAACTCTTGCAAATACCACTTTTAAGAGTAAGTGTGAAAAGGAAAAGCAAAGAGATATCATAAAATAAGCAGTTTAGACTTGGTATTAAAATAAAGCCTTATAGGACCACCTAAAAATTAGTAAATTGCTTACCGGCTCTCAAAAACTAAGACCTAATTCCTAAGGAATGGTTTCTCACAATTATTTGGGCTTCTCTGTAAACAATTCTAAAAATTTAACCTTTTTTGTTTTTAACAAAAATCTGGTTCATGAGGGTTTTAGCCTAACATTGTTGAGATGAATAATGAATAAGCAATTATATCATCTAGATGGAAGAAAAATCTCATTGAAAAGAAAATTTGCCCCATTTATAGCTTGAAATTGCCATTGGAAAGAACAGGAGGATTGTTAAAAACTAAACAAGAATTGATTGCTATTGCGCAAAGCACAGATTTCAATGAACACATATTTATGTATGTAGAGAGAGAGAGAGAGAGAGAGAGAGAGAGAGAGAGAACTCACCATTGCTGATCCTGAGAAATTTCAGAGTAGGAAGGGATGAAGATGGGACATTCGCTGGATTCTTGTAGCGTTTCGAATTGATTTGTATGGATAAACACAGTTTTATTTTATTATAGGATTTCCGGAACTAGGGTTTCACTGTAAAAAACAGACTTGCTCAGGGGGCAACTATGGCGGTCTGCCACGTGATGTCACGCGATATTTTTCCTCCACTTTCTTTCTTCATTAAAAAATAATAGGGAAAATTATAAAAAAAAATTAAAAAATTAAAAAAAGGGTTAATTTGTATGCAGTCCTTCAAGTTTGACATATGTTTCATTTTAATCCATATAATTCTAATTGTATTAATTAAGTCCCTCATGATTCAACTCTATTTGTATACCATCTATAAATAATAATAAAAAGTCCCTTAAGATTTAATTCCATATCAATTTAGTCTTGAAGGAAATATAAAAATAAACTATAAATTTAAGGCTGATTTGGCATCCATGAAAAAAGATAAAAAGCCAAAAAATTATTAAAAAAGTCAAAAAATTATCACTATTCACAAAAAAAAAAAATATAAAAACAATAAATTTACAAAAAAAAAAAGTACAAGTCAAAAGGTGTATTGAAGTGATGTGTTGTCTATAGTGTTGGTACACATTGAGGGTGTTTGGTGGGGCTTTTTGAGCCAACTTATGGCTTCTGTCTTTTAAAAAGTTATTTTGGACTGCTTGGTTAAACTTATTTCAAACAGTTTCTGATTCTAACAACTTATTTTACGTCAAAAAAGCTGATTCTGAAAAGCTGCTCACCCCTTACTTCTGATTATCAGCTTCTGCTGTGGACATGTTAATTTACGGTTATACTCTTAAATTTTTTTATTTTTTATTTTTTTTTAAAAATAGAAAAAGACCCAAATGGACTATAAAATATATATAGACAAATAGTGAATAATAAAAAATAAAAATTAATTGAAAAAGCTACTTCACAGTTTATTTAACAAACATTACTCAGCAACTTAAATCTATAATCTAACAGTTATACCAAACAGATTAATAGCTTCTGATTAAAGTCATAATCTATAATCTGTTAATCTATAATCTATAATCTATTTTAACAGCTACGCCAAACAGCACCATTAGAAAGCCGGATGCACTTCTCATGATATACAAGACAATGTTGTTCGGCCCGTGGGGCCCATCACGAGTCCCGTTTTGATAATCTGAACCGTTAATGTGTAGAACTCATCAAGTACTATATACCTGTAAAAAATCATATTGATCGGATATCGATAACTATATGATCAAATCAGTTTTGTAAAAAAAAATTGGACGGTGAAGAAATTAATGGTTGACAAAAAACTAATCAGATCAAATAGCTATCGATATCCGATCAACATGATTTTTTACAAGCATACAATACTCGACGAGTTCTACATATTAACGGTTCCGATTATCAAAACGTGACCCGTGATGGGCCCCTATGGGCCAAACAACACCGTCTAGTCCGATCTCGAATTGTAGGGAATCTGTTCCTATACATGTTTACTGCCCACCGTTTGGCTTCTTGGACAATCCAAGTCAATAGGCATTTAGATATAGAAGGGGTAATATGGTAATTTTGCTATTTTATACAATATTTTAATATACATTTTTTCGTAAAAAGTTAAAAAGTTATCTCAAACAACCATTTTTTTCCCTCTACTTTTTAGTTCAAAAAGTGCACTTATTTAGGACATCCCAAACAATCCCCTAGAAGTTTTATTAGTTACTATAAGGCCCTATATCTCTATCAGACTAATTATAAATCTCTGTAAATTTGTGTGTGTTTAAAATTAGTATTAAAGCCTAATTTCTTAGTCATGCAAATATAAATATATGAACTTTAGATATGTTGAAGAAGTCAAAATAATCACTTTTGCTTGTTTTCGATTTTTCAAAAACAATTTTTAGAAAATTTTGCTTTCTTGTTTTCCATATTTTTTTTTTATTTTTACTAATTTTTTTTAATATTTTAAGCAAATTTTTTTTTTAAATTTTTAGACACACCTAACATAAATACACATAAAAGTATAATTTTTGTGAAAAAAATCTTTTGAAAATTCACTAAATACAAAAAAAAAAAAAAAACAAGAATTCAATATTTTTGAGTATTTTTATGCATTTATTAATTTTTTAAAATATTTTTCCACAAATTTTTTACTTTTTAGATACATCTAAGTAAAGTACATCTAAAAAAGTAAAAAAAAATGCTTAAAATTTTAAAAATATTCACTAAAAATAAAAAAATACGAAAAACAAAAAATTTAGTTTTTGAAAACTCAATCCAAAAAACTCCAACCAAACACACACAATAGTACTGCACTATAAATAATAATTGAACAAAATAATACTATAATCAAATTATTAAGAGAACTTTGACCATCTCCAACCGTGTATCAAACTTATCATCAAATTTGAATTTGATGAAAAAGGTGTCCTTTTTCAGCTCCAACGGTTTTATCAAATCGGTATCAAATTGAAGATTTTACTTTTCTTTCATCAAACTGAGGACCGACTTTTCTTTTATCAAATCACTATTGTGTTGCTGGATGTCCTCCTAGATTACTATTTCAAGGCAAAAAAAATTGAAAAAATTACACTGGCCGGTGGACCGCTCGGTAAACCACCTCAAGACAAACAAAAAAAAGAAAAAGAAAAATTTACATTGGCTGGTTGACTAGCCGGACATCCGCTCGGTCATCATTCTAGTGGACCGGTGGTTTGATAAAGTTCCAAAATTTTCCGTTGAAGCACTTGATATCAAAGAAAGTTTTTACTCAAATTTGGCGAAAAAATTGATACACTGTTGGAGATGCTCTTGAAGAAAATCTTTTGAAAAAATAACTAAAAATTATACTCGAAATTCAATATTTACTATTAGATTAGATAAAGGTAAACAGTTAATTATTATAAAAAATAAGTAAGAAAATATCACAAATAATTATCTTTATTCTTACAACGGAACTCTCTAAATAAATCTTTTGAATTAATTCCATCAGAAAAACGAAAAAATAGTGTGATAAAATAAAAATAAATTTAAATTTAAAAAGGTATTTTGATAATATAACAAAACGTAAGAAACAAGAATATAATAACTAAAACGTGAGGGTCATGATTGTAAAGCAAAAAGGACCATGTGGAATAAAGTACATAGACCAAATTGACGAAATTCAAAGTACAAAGACCAAATTGAAGCTTAAAGGAAACCTGAACAACTATTGATGTAGTTAACCCCCCCCAAAAAAAAAACTTCACCTTGTAACAAAATAAATTCTGAATTTTTAATTTTGTTAATTTAAATTCTGAAATTTTGATTAATTTTCGATATGAACCATTTAAATTGACAAAATTTTTTTTTTGAATATTTTAATTATTAAACTCAAGAAAACTGAATATTTTAGACATTTTATGTATATCAACATTAAATTTAATGACTAAAATATTATTTTTTTTGTCAGTTTTAATTAACAAAAGTGACAAATAATTTAAATTGAAAATAAATAAAAAAAATTAAGATTTAAATTGACAAAATTATCCCGTTCAAAAAAATATTGAAAAATTTAAAAATTTAGGATTTTTTTATTGTAAGAATCAAATTTCAATGTGTTTTTTTTTTTTTTTGGGAAATAACAGCACAGTTGGACAGTAATATATATATATATATATATCAATGAATAAGTTTATATATTTTAATAATTAAAATATTATACGTTTTTCATATTTTTTTTAAAAATTTTTTTGGCTGTCACACTGTGCAGTTCATACATTTTAATAATTAAAATACTATATTTTTCATAATTTTGTAATTTTTTTCCCTTTCTTTTGTAATTGTCCCCCAAAAAATAAAAATAAATAAATAAACAAACAAACTTATGAAGGCACTTGTGAAATAAAAATTAAAAAATATATTTTAAAAATTAGTATAAACACACATCATATAATAAATTAAATTAAATATAATATATAAATGTGATTATTGTAGTATTATGCGGTAATAAGGCGCTTCACCTTATGAATTGTGATAGGAACAAAGTGAAATTGTTAATTTTTATATTAAAAATAACATTTTCAAAACAATAGAAAAAACAAAGAAATAAAAATAAAAATCTATAGCATAATCATTTTTACATGGTGACAAAAAGTGTTATATTAAAAATATGAAAAAATTGGCCTAAGGTCCCTCCCCAACTTTTAATAGGAGGAGAGGTACACAATAATATGTTATGATGACTAAGGTCCCTTAACTTTATTTTATGTTATAAAATACCTACTTTACCCTCGTTATAACATAAGATCGTTTGGATTTTGGCAGACTGCTGACTTCACGGTGAGATTTTGGAAACTGATTTCATGGTAGAGATTTTGTCGGAGATTTTGGAGGGATTTCGCAAGTGTTGCAGTGGACTTCACGATAGAAATTACTACGATCATGTAGGTGTTATAGTTTGTTGATCGCGTGTGTTTTTCAGTAGAGTTGAATCAGGTATGGTTTCGATAGAAATTCCACATGAATTTTTGATTTTTGTTTTGAATTTTATGTAAGGATTCCGATTTCATATTAGTTTTTAAAGTGTATTTTTGCATTAGGTTTTTGTTTTTAGTTTTGATTAATTTAAAAGAGAGGCTAGCTCAGTGAAGTTGTTTATGATTTTTGGAGTTGATTTTTCATTTGTTGTTATTGATCAATTTTAGATAGAGGCCAGCTTGATAGAGTTGTTTTTTATTTTTGGAATTAATTTTTCATTCTCTGTTTTTTGATCAATTTCAAAGAGTGTTGACGGTGTGGTTGATTTTGATGTTTAGAGTTCATTTTTCATGCTCTGTTTTTCATCAACAAGCTGATCAGAGTTCATTTTTTGTGCTTTGTTTTTCATCGACATGCTAATCAATGATAAGTTTTGTTCTATATTTTTTCAAACCAGAGAAATTTGTTTAAACCAAAGAAATTTTATTTTCTACACGTTTATTGGTATAGTCCAGAGAAAATTATAAGTTTGTTATTATAATCCAACAAAAATGACAGAGAAAAGTATAAGTTCTTATGGACATATTATTAGTTTCTAGTGCAGATAGAATCTGAGAAAGTGATTGTAAGTTTTTAAGTTTTTCTGGACTTTTATTTGTAGTTGAGAGAAAATTATAAGTTTGTTATTCACTTTCAGTTTGTAGTTCAGATAAAATTATAAGTTTGTAGAAAATGAATATAAGTTTTTGTTTCTCTGAGCAAAAGTTATTTTTTGTGTTTTTTCTTTCAGTTTAGATAGGCAGTGCACTATTTTTAGGGAATCTTGAAGGTGTATATGAGTTTGTAAATTTCTCTGAATTTTGATATGAGTGTAATATTGCAGAATGACGCAAAGAAAATTGTGAGCTTGTACTTCAGTGAAAATCACATAGAAGCTTATAATTTTATAACAGATTTTCTGTGTGTTTTTTGTCTATGATTGTGTTTAATAGTTAGCAGTAAATTTCTCTGTGATTCTATCTGGATTCATTAATTTTTCTGTGATTTTGTTTTTGTTATCTTGAAGGTGAATATAAGTTTGTAAATGTCTCTAGACTTTTATTTGAATCCAGAGAAAATTATAAGCTTGTTATTATAATCCAGAGAAAATTATAATTATTAGAAATTTCTCTGAACTTTTATGTTGTTCTTGTGAAGTGTTTTTATGTTGAACAAATTATTTTTCTTGTTTTTTGCTTTCAGTTTTGATGGACAGTGCAGTGTTGTTGCTGTGCAAAAATGAGAATGATACTATTGTCATTAATGTTTCATGCGAATTGAATTTTGAGAAATTGGTTAGCATTTTGTGTAAAACATGGGAGAATTTGCAACCTAAGATGATGTGTATTTCATATTCTATTGTGGGCCATCCGAATTGTATGGTTTGAAATGATATTGATTTTCTGAATATGTTGAAGGTTGTTTGTGCATGTGGTGTTGATGTAGTTGATGTTTTAGTTGCTAGATGTAGTACTTCTGATAAAGAGGATGAAGTGAGGTCTAATTGGGTAGATGTTGTGGATGGTGAATGTGATAGGCTGGTGGATAGTGAAAGGAATTCATTCTCTAAGTTTTGTTCTCACCAAGAAAAGGTGTTATTGTCAGTTGGTTGGCGAAATAATATTACGAGTGTTGGACAAAAGTTTGAGGGTATGTGGTTGAGTTCCGTATTATTTTATGCAAGTATGCTATTAAGGTTGGCTTTCAGTTTACGTATGTTAAAAATGACAAGCTGAGGGTTACGGCAAAATGTTCATATAACGAATCAAGAAGATGTATGTGGCGTGTACATGCTTCAGTTGAAAAAACAAATGAGTTCTTTTACATAAGAACTTTGAACAATGAACATACGTGTGGTGTGGCGGTTTGTACTAGTAAACATGCTAGGATGACATCCAGCTTAGTTTCTGGACTGATACTTGAAGAGGTAAGGGCAAAACCTTTAACTCGTCCAGTGGATGTTGTCAAAGAAATGAAAGACAAGTATGGCGTCTCAATCAGTTATAACTGTGGTTGGTTGGGGGTTGAAAAAGCAAAACGTAGTAAATATGGGGATTCTTGTTTGTCATTTGATTAATTACGGTGGTATTTTGATAAGGTATTGAAGAACAATCCAGGTAGTCGTTTTGAGTTAGATTTTGAAGATAACAAGCGTTTCAAAGGAGTGTTTGTGACTTTTCATGTATGCATTGTTGGTTTCAAATATTGTCGGTCATTGCTTTTTCTTGATGGAACATTTTTGAAAGGACGATACAAAGGAGTTATGCTTGCTGCAACGGGGAAGGATGGGAATGAAGGTAATTATAAATATATCTAATTTTATGGTTTTGTCCACTGTGTGGATTTTCTATGGTTGTGGCCACTGTGAGAATTTTCACTGGATTTTGTTCAGTGTGTGAATTTTCTCTAGATGTTGTCATTGTATGGATTGTATTTGTAGTTGGTCACTAAGTGAATTTTGTCTGGATGTTGCCAATGTTTGAATTTTATCTGTAGTTGGTCACTAAGTGAATTTTCTCTGGATATTCTGATTGTGTGAATTTTCTCTGTAATTGGTCACTAAGTCAATTTTATCTGGATGTTGCCAATGGGTGAATTTTCTCTGGAGTTGGGCACTAAGTGAATTTTCTCTGAATGTAGGTAGTGTCAAATTTCTCTACTTGTTTATTGTTCTAATTTTCTCTGCATGTGTATATCTAATCTGTTTGTTCCTATTTGTTTTGTAGGTTTTTTTCCTATAGCTTTTGCTGTTGTGGATGCTGAGAATAAAGACAATTGGTGTTGGTTCCTTGAACATTTATGTGGAGTATTGGGATCAGAAAGGGTGATAAGTTTCATATCAGATCGACATTATGGTATTGTGGAAGGAATTGCTAGGTTTTTGCCTAACTGCTTTCATGGATTTTGTCTTGAACATCTAAAGAGAAATTTGATGGATAAGTTATCATGTGGAAACACAAATTTGGTTAGGGAGATGATTGTGTTCAAGTTTTCAGAATGTGCATATGCGCCAACAAAGGCATCATTTCATTTCAAGTTAAATGAATTAAAAAGTGAGGAAGGAGACATTGTGAGTGTTTTCTTGAGAAGTTTACCATATGAAAATTGGAGTGATGCATATTTTACGGGGAAACGTTATGGTGAGATGTATTCAAATGTTGCTGAGTTATTCAATTCATGGATACGAGAAGCTCAGCACTTGCCAATAACAAATTTGGTAGGCATGACACGGTTGCAAATCATGAATATGAGGTTTGATAGGAGGCTGCTCTCTAGTAAATGGAATAAAGTTCTGTGTCCTTGTATGGATAGTGTATTGGAGAAGTCTTTTTTGGATGGGAGGACATGGAATGTGAGTTTATCATCTGATAATGTCTTTGAAGTGCATTGTTTTTCCTTCAGTTATGGTTGATCTTGGGTTGAGATCTTGTTCATGTCGAAAATGGGAAATAAATAGGTATCCATGTCAATATGCTGTTGCTACAATTTTTAGGAGTGGAAAGAATTTGAATTCATTTGTTGAACCATTTTTTCATGCTGATATGTATCGTCAAGCATACTCGTTTTCGATTGACCTAGTTCCAATTGTTGAAAAACCTGTGTGTAGCATTGAAGATGCTATGATTTTACCTCCATTGAGCAAGAGATCAGCTGGGAGGCCGAAGAAGAACAGAATTGCTTCTGCTGGAGAGTTTAAAAGGGTGATTAAGTGTAGTCGTTGTGAGAGTATTGGTCGCCATAATAAGAGGACATGCAAGGAACCTTTGTTAAATAGTTGAGAATAATACATTTTATTAATTAAATAATACATTTGATGATTACTTTGTGTATTTTGTTTTGTGAAATGTATTTTTTAGACAGTGTATATAATAATATCAATCAAATTCATCCAGAGAAATTTTTCAATATCAGTTAAAGTGTGCATTGTGTTTGTTGATATATACTATAGGCTGTGGGTTTGTAATACCTGTCAAATTCATTCAGAGAAATTTTTCTATGGCAGAGAAAATTCTCTGTGTATTGTGTTTTGAAGCTTCAAATTCATCCACATAAATTTGACAATGGCAGAGAAAAGTATTGTGTGGATTGTGTTTTTTGAATTTGATAATTGTTTTGTACTGACACAATGCATTACAGATTGCATGATGATATAGGCACCTTCTTTGGCACGATACGAGTTAAATTTTTCTGTGAATTTCTAGTAACTTCATATCAGTCAAATTTATCCATAGAAGTTTGCCAGTATAAGAGAAATTTACTATGGGCATTGTGTTTGTTGAAATGCGCATTGTGTTTTGTGAGGTCCAATTCATCCAGAGAAATTTGCCAATAGCATTGAAAATTATAGTGTGCATTGTGTTTGTTGAAATTTCTCTAAGTTTAAACTGGAGAAATCCAAAGAATTTCTCTGGATTTCACAGAGAAATTCTTATCAGGGAAGAATTTTTCTGGACTCACTTCAAGAAATGTGCACACCAGACAGAGCATACACAAAATTATTGCACTGAGTACAACCAAGAAACAAAATTAAGCTATTTTGAAATTTATCTGAGTTGAGAATTTCTCTAAATCGGGGAAGAATTTATCTAGAATCACTTCAACTCAGAAATTTTTCTCAAAGCCAGAGAAATTTTCCTCATCAACCCAGAGAAATTCCCCCTCTCCAAATCACTCAACCCAGAGAAATTCACAACTCAGAAATTTCATTTTCTGTCACCATTCGAATCCGTCAATTTCATCCAGAGAAATTTTCCACTAGCAAAGAAAATTATCTGGGCATTGTGTTTTGAAACTTCAAATTCATCCAGTGAAATTTTCTAGTAGCAGAGAAAATTACTGTGCACCTTGTGTTTTGTTGAGTTTGATGATTGTTTTGTACCAACACAAAGCATTACAGATTACATGATCATATAGGCATCTCCTTGGGACGATACGAGTTAAATTTCTCTGTGAATTTCTGGTAATATCATACCAGAGAAATTTTTACAGATAATTTTCTCTGTGTGGATTGTGTTGACAATTACAATAAATATATATATATATATATATATAACCATTGATAGGTATGGAATTTACATTAGTCAAAATAAAAATAAAAAAAATGAAATTTACATTAGTCAAAAAAGGATATATACATATATGTTAAGCATCATCATTCCTTCAATGTATGAACAAAAAATTGAATGGTTAATACTATGTGGATATATACATATATGTGAGACAATTTTCTCTGTGTGGATATGTACATTGTCTTCCTTTCACTATTACATTTTTGGTTCTTCTTCTGGAGGTATTTCAATTGGTTCAGTCCATGACTGGCCAACTTCGGTCACAAATCTCTCTATGAGTTCTGTCCTCATCAACCTTATATCTTGTGTGGATAATTTGGAGCTGATAGGTTCATGCTTGCTATATTGTTTCATTATATAGCAGACAAAAAGGGCACAATCCAGACTGCATACAAGTTATAGGTATGGTTAGTTTTAAGAAACATACAAATCGGATTATCTTATTTATGGATGTTGTATAAAACTTACGAATCACTGTCTTGTTGTGGAGCATTGTTGACATACTCAAAGTTGTAACTTGTGTTTTGTGAGTTTATCAATTTGAAAGATGATTGTGATTGAGCCTCTCTTTCAAGGCAAGCTTTCAAAAAATTCTCTATATAATCTTGCTGCAAAAAAATAATTTTTAAATAACAGAGAAATTTACAGACAAATCAGTGGGATTCTATGAAAATTATCATCACATAAACATTATGATGGATCAGAGAAATTTGCACTCGTTACCAATTGTTTTGCATCTTTGACATATTTGTCTTCTGCATCATCTCTCCTTAGCCTTAGGGAGTTGTAGAACCTTTACAAATTATCTTGTTTGTCCAGGACAAGTAAGGTCCAGTGATTTCCATCTGTTGACTTCTGATTACCCCCAGTATTTAGTGGAAAATGGAGGAACCTGTAGTTCCTCCATGCTGTTTCAATATGCTTGTCAAATAATGAGACTCGAAAAGTTTGATTTTCCGTCATCTTGATGAAATTCTGTAGTCAGGAAAAATCAAAAAATGGTTATGTTATGAGAAAGTTGAAATGACAGGAATTTAAGAAATATACACACAGAAATTTTAGATGCACACAATTAGCCAGAGAAAATTAGACTAGCGACACAACTGGCTTCAAGAAGTATCTTAAGAAGAGAAAGTAGTAAGTAAATTCCAGAAAAAATCAAATAAAATAGTAGTAACATACTAAGCTCATGAATGTGAAAAAAAATGAAGTTGGTTGTTGTCTTTCTCTCATTTGGTCAGCAAAAAGGATCTCTCCATAGCTATCAATGACTTGAAAAATATGATTTATAATTGTAATATTGGTTTATAAAGGCTGATAGAACATTGCAGAGAAATTTTGATAAAAAACTTACATTGTTGGAAATTTCTTTTTGCTTTATTAGGTTTTCAATGTCTTCGAAGGTAATCAGATTCAACTCACTTGTCCAAATTAAAGCCCTACAAGATGACAAAGAAGGGATTTAATTGTTATTAATGCAATATAAGTTTGTAATTTGTTGTTTGTTATCTTCTATTTTGTTTGTTGTACTTACTCAAGTTCAGACACATTTGATATGTGCTGCAAGATGTCTTTTACATGATCTTTTATCAATCTTGAAATCGGTAGAGTTTGTGGAAAGACCCAAGATTTTCTAATGCTTGTAGGTTGAGGCAAGACGTACGCATCAGCATCAAGTACTTCTTTGTCCTTCGTGGTTTGCTCAGTTTGCTTTGCAACTTGTTTTGAACCTCTAGTCATTTTCGTAACTTTGGGATATTGAAATTCTAGATCGTGCTACTTTTCCTTCATTTCTTTTGTCTTTAAATTTTTTATCATTGATGTCGGATCTTTTTTGATTGTAGACAGTGAAAATATCAGCAAAAGTAAAATTTCTCTGAAGTAACAGATGATATTTCAATATGTAAATTTATTTGATTCAATATTTTTCAGTTACCATAGACTTTTGTCTTTTGTTTCGGTTATTCTTTGTGTGCCATTTGTTCTTGTTAGGTTGTTGGTTGTTGTTCCACTTGTATTCCAACTATACACAGTGAAAATCAAACAAGTCCTAAAAATCGAATAAGAAAATAGATAGAGAAAATCAAATGAGCAGTAAAAATCAATAGAAATAAGCGACATAAACTAATGTGTTCAGAGAAATATAACTTCCAGAGAAAATTACCAATGACATAGAAAATTATAATAAATAGAAATTTCTCCGAGTTATGTTGACACAAGGACATAACTTTTGGTGGCTCAAGATTTTCACTGGCCTTGTGGTTGAAGTTGTGTTGGTGTTCGGTATGGTTGTGTTGCTAGTTGGACGAATAGTTCTTGAACTTGTTCATGCAATTTAGCATTTTCAGTTTCAAGCTCCGAAATTGAATACCTCAACTGTTGAATTGTTTTTGTATCGTCTTCTTTTTGAACCTCCTACATCCTTAGTTTCATTTGGATTGTACTGCCTCTTTCTTAAAGTTCTGAGTTAAGTGATGTCAAGGTTCTTATTGTAATATCCTTTTCAGCAAGTAATTCAATCCAATTTCTCTCTTCTTCTTTTTTAGATTGAGAAAGTGCCTTTAGTCTTTGACGTAGATCAGCAATTTGGGCATCCTTTGATTCCTCAGATTCTTGAGGCTGATGCATTGTTGAGTCACAAATGCTATTACGTTGTTGGTTCATCGACTCATTACGTTCTTCTTCATCATTTTCCTCCTTGTTTTCTTCTTGCTGTTCATCTTCTTGTTCACTGTCTTTTTCTTTCTGTTCATTTTGTTCTTTGTCTTCTGCTTCTATTTCTTCACTTTCTTCTCTGGCTTCTGCTTCTTCACTGCTTGCTTGATCTTCTTGTCCATTGTTGGCTTCGTGTTCTTCTATGTTGCCTTCTGCTTCTTCATTTCCTCCTTCTTCAGATGAATCTTGTAATGTCTTCTTGAATTTGACAATTGCCTTTTTTGATTCTTTCTTCGTCTTTTTACTAAGACAGAACTCCTCTGATGGGTTTTTGACTAGCTCCTTGTTATCTATCTGTAACAGGAGGCTCTTTTATTAGATAAATGTTACAAAATTCATTGAGAGAAAAAATTCAAATAAGGAAAATAAAATTCATCTAAATGATACTAATGGGAAACAAACTTTAGAGAAAATTGTATGGGCTAGAGAAAATTACAGACAATGAGTTAATTTTATGAGGCAGAGAAAATTATGAAACAAACAACATAATTTAGATATCAGAGAAAATCAATCAAGGCATATAAGTTAATGTTTGACTATAACTGTGTCAGAGAAATTTGAATTCCAGAGAAAATTCATTAGAAGGGTAGAAATAAACAGTGTTTATCAAAGATACAAGGCACATAAGTTATGGGTAAGAGAAAATTACACACAAAGATAAACAATTTTATAGGCCAGAGAAAATTATGAAACAACCAACATAATTCAGATATTAGAGAAAATCAATCAGGGCATATAAGTTAATGTGTTACAATTGTGGTCAGAGAAATTTGGATTGTAGAGAAAATTGATTACAATGGCAGAAATAAACCAGTGGTAACCAAAGAAGAAAACATAAATTGATAGTTCAGAGAAAATTGATCTTAATCAATCAATGCACAAGGAGGGAAACAAAGCAGTGGTCAGAGAAATTTTGGAATTTCACGGAGATTTCAGTAGTGATAGAAATCTAATTTGTCGAGGTGCAAGAGAGTGGACTGGTGTTTTCTACAGCTATTTTGTCAAGGTTTGTAGGTTCCACTTGGCATATCTTGGGAAGTCAGTTATGTTACTGTCTTCTGAGTCAATGATATTTGCATGTTCCAATAGCCAATACTGTGATGAAAATTAAAGTAATTAAATTTTCTAAACGCATAAATTTGTAAGTATGATAACTGCAAATTTGAATGGATATTATACTTACCAGCAATGCAATGACACACCCCGTAACTTTTTCTGGAGTTTTGTCCAATGCTATGATAGAATCAATCAATGTTGATGTGATTGCTTCTAGCCAATCATACTATTTCATTGATTCAAGAGGTTCCACATACTTTATAAAAACCCACCCTATTGAATTCCCACTTGTTGCAAAAAATAGGGTGAGATACAAGTACAATGTAACAATGATTGCTACATCTTTGAAGTCAGTTGGTTACTTGCCTTTCATTGCTTTGATCATGTCATTTTTAAGAACAGGACCAGTGAGCCTTGTGTCATTTTGGAATCTTCTCCTTAGGAATGTAGATTTTGACTTTTTAAAGTATCTTAATGACATGGCTCCTTTACCTCCTTGCAAACCAAAAATTAAGGTCATGTCATTTGTTGTAAAGGTCAAGTTCTTTTTGCCAACTGTGAATGCTTTTATTTTTTCATTGTAACATTGGATTATTGCAACTACATCATCATTAGATTTCCTAGATTTCCTTGGATCCATCCTTCCAGTGGTTAGAGCTTGGATTAAATACCAGAATAGGGTCTTTTGAAGCTCTACAAGTTGGTTTGAATTGAATTTAAGTGTTTGAAAAAAAAAAGACAACAGATGAGAGGTTGGATCGGTATTGAATGTTGTAGTGAGCTCTCTTTCTTTGGAGTTTAATAGGTTTTTCCCCTTTGAGCTTGAGTCTTTTGAAGTTGGGGTACTCATCTGGATGCTAGTTGCTTCATCACCTTGGACTTGTGTGTTTTGGCGAGGAGTTTGTGGTGTTTTGCTGCTGGTTTTTTATCTTAGATCATAAGAAGACTGAGAGAGTTGTTCTTTCTTGCTTGGTGTTTCCAGTGTTTTACTACTGGTTTTTTATCTTAGCTTATAAGAAGACTGAGAGAGTTTCTGTTTCTGGTTTGGTGTTTCCGGTGTTTTGCTACTTTTACGTTTTGCCATTTCTAGACAATGATTAAAACATAAAGATGTCAACATTAAATCCTAGAGAAAATTGAACATGCCAGAGAAAATTGGACATGTCAAAGAAAATTATAGATAAGGGAGAAAATTATAGATAAGAGAAAATTGGAGATGTCAGAGAAACTTACAGATAAGGCAAAATTACAGAAAATTGGACATGTTAGAGAAAATTAGACATTAAAATTTAAATGTCAGAGAAAATCAACAAAGCATCATAAACATGGGAGAGAAATTTTCAATAATTGTTAACATTACATATAGAAGTAAACATACCAAAGAAAATGAATGACAGAGAAAAGTAAACATAGCAAGCTAAAGAAAATTTCCATTCCACAATTAGCAAGATAAAATAAACAAAGTAATGTAAGCATGCCACTGAAAATTACACCACATTGAAATCAAGAATTGAACAAAATAAACATACCAGAAAAAATTACATATTCCGGAGAAAATTACACATTCTTGAGGAAATTTCCATTCCAGAGAAAATTTCAATTCATGATATTAAAATGCCAGAGAAATTTACATACATAACCAGAGAAAATTAACCATGATAGAGACACACAAGGGAGGAAAGTGATGTGATGTGATGTGGTTAGAGAAAATAATAAATACCAGAGAAACTTAGACAGAGGCAAAAGAGTAATAGACATTCCAGAGAAAAATACATATTCCAGAGAAATTTACAAAGCAGAGAAATTCATAGACAAAATCATAGAAACATGTTCAAGAATAAGATCAAAACACAGAGAAATAACTTTTTTTCAAAATACACATGTTAGAGAAAATTCAAAGAAGAAACATTCATTCCAATCCATAATATTAAAATGTCAGAGAAAATTAAACATGATAGAGACACACAAGGGAGGAAAGTGATGTGATGTGGTCAGAGAAAATTATAAATACCAGAGAAACTTAGACAGAGACAAGAGAATAATAGACATTCCAGAAAAAAGATAGACATTCCAATTAAAAATACATATTACAGAGAAATTTACAGAGCAGGGAAATTTATAGACAAAATCACATAAACATGTTCAAGAATAAGATGAAAACACAGAAAATTGCTTTTTTCAAAATAAATATGTTAGAGAAAATTGAAAGAAGAAACATACATCAAGCAAAAATCAGAGAAATTCAAATGCCAAATAAATTTACAGATAAAATCACACAAACATGTTCAAGAATAAGTTCAAAACACACAGAAATAACTTTTTTCAAATTCAGGTAGCTTTTTATTACGAAATTGAAACCCTAGTTTATGGAAGGTTATATAAAATGCAATTAACTGTGTTTCCAGAGAAAATCTAGTTGTATTATAGAAAAACTTACCAGAGTTAGGATGAAAGTTGAATGACGAGCTGATATGGCCTGAGATGAAGATGCAACGTGACGAAGATGAACTGAGATGACGATGAACAGTGAAAACGGGGTCAGAGAAATTTGTGAGGAAGGAATGGGAATGATTTTTGCAAAAGATAACGAAGCTCTAATGTCGATGGTGAAGATGATATTGAAACCCTAGTTCTGCTGTTCTCTTGTTCGTGAAGATGCTGGATGCTTGGAATGGAACTCAAACGTCGGAATGAGTTTCGTTTCTGTGTTGATTTTGGGAAGGGTATTTTGGTCCACAAAATAATTAAAAATGCGCGCCATGTTGTTCAGGGACCTGATGCATTATTATTTTTTTTGTGTCCTTTATCCTCTAAATTATTATTATTAGGGACCTTAAAAAAAATTTCCCTAAAAATATCTACATTAAAAAAATATATATTTTGATTTGATTGGACACTTCAGTTCTATAGCTGTTTGTTGGGATATAATAAAATAAAATAAATAAATTTATTAATAAAATTATCAATTATAGAATAATATCATCCAATTTGGTAGCTCCCAAATATTATATCAACACAAATTTATTGCATAAAATACATAATCAACTTCTTATCCTGGGGAATTTCCTATGATCATTTTCCTATTCTTATCTTATTAAACATGGCCAAGAGAATTGTCAAATTTATTAGCACTCAACTATTTTTTAACTTTTGAGAATCTTTTATTATTAAGGAGCGACATTGGATTGATAATTTAGGGATTTAATAGCCACACTTGATGCGGTAAAATTTTATTTTATGTTAAGAATACTCTTTTATTCATGTTATTCATTTTCGCTATTCGTCGTAACCCTAAAACATAGCATTAACATGGTTGGGCTCCCCCTGCAAAAGTACAATGTGTTGGGATATATCTCCTTATTGGAGTATGGGACCCAATGGTTTATTAAAAGAGTTTATTTTGATTTGGTATTAATTATAATATATTTAATATATTATATTTAATTTGTGGAGACCCATTCCAATTTGGTAACAACTAGGGTTTTGATAAAACAAACCCAAGTGTTAACAATATGTATATAAATATTGTTTTGTCTCTTCTTCGTAGATCTAGCGGCAGCAGAATAATTTTTGGTCAGTGAGATAATGCTTGAGTTGATCAATCAACTTGGTGGCATTTAAGTTTGGTGGAGTGATTTGTTCAAGCTTCAAAAATTACTCCGTGATTTGGGTTATTATTTTGGGTCTTATACAACTTTGTTTCGAAGATTTTGGTTCATCTATTTTGGTGAGGTCTTTCTTCTTGGTTTATTTGTGGTTATTTGGAATTCACCTAAGGGTGGTTTTGTGAGACCATTCGTGTTTCATTTGTAATCGTTTGGAAACTTATTTGGTTGAGAGTGGAATCGGATTTCGATCCCGTGGACGTACCATACATTGAGGGAACCACGTAAAATTCTCGTGTTGCTTTTAATTTAATTTTTCCGCATTATTTTTTATTCCCATTGATTGATTTACTTGTGGGGAATCACATATTTTTCCTAACAACTGGTATCAGAGCTTACGGTTTATTTGGGTTTATTTATTTGTGTAAATCAATGGAGGAGAATATGGGTCGTATGTTTAGCTTCAATGGAAGTAATTGGGTAACTTGGAAAACTAAAATGGAGGACCTATTATTTTGTAAAGATTTGTATGGGCCTATTGAGGGTGATAGTGGCAAACCCGGGGCTATGAAAGATGATGAATGGAATAGGTTTAATTGAAAAGTCGTTGGTGTTATCCGTCAATGGATTGATGACAGTGTGTTTCATCATGTTGCCACTGAAACTTCGGCACATGGTTTATGAAAAAAATTAGAGAGACTTTATGACAGAAAATCAGCCACAAATAAAGCCTTTCTGTTTCGTAAGTTGATTAATTTAAAATATAAAGATGGCAGCCCCATTCCAGAACATTTGAATGAAATAAAGAGTATTGTTAACTAATTTGCTTCTATAAAAATTATTTTTGATGATGAGTTGTAAGCTTTGATGCTACTTAGCTCTTTGCCCGAAAGTTAGGAGACTTTGGTTGTGACCGTTAGTAATTCGGCGCCCGATGGAGTTGTCACAATGGGCCAAGTCACTAGTAGCCTGTTGAATGAAGAAACTAGAAGAAAATCAGCTGGTTCCTTTCATTCAGAAGCATTTGTTGTGAGAGGCCGAAACAAAACAAGGGGGAGAAGTAAGACTCTTCATGGTCGTGATCAAAGCTGTGATAAATCAAAATATGGTGTTTTTTCAAAGAAAGACATTGAGTGCTATTATTGCCATGAGAAAGAGCACATGAAGTGAGAATGCCGAAAACTCAAGAACAAGGAGAAAATGTGTGACAAAAGTGTGGATAAGAAGCAAGAAGTCACAACGGCAGTTACTACCGATGATCTCATGGTCGTTTGTGAAGATGATTGTATCAATTTTGTGGGTCAAGAGAGCAATTGGGTAATTGATTCCGGTGCTTCTTTTCATGTGACTTCTCGAGTTGATTTCTTTACTACCTACACCAAAGGAGATTATGGTTCTGTTCGAATGGGTAATGAAGGTTTGTCCAAGATAATCGGCATGGGTGATGTTTGCTTGGAAACAAATTTGAGTTGCGAGTTATTGCTTAAAGATGTGAGGCATGTTCCCGACATTCGCCTCAATTTGATCTCTACTGGGAAACTAGATGATGAAGGTTTCAACAACAAATTTGGTGATGGAATATGGAAGCTCACAAAGGGTTCTTTAGTGGTGGTTAAGTGCAAGAAGACTCATACACTTTATTCAATGCAAAGAAAAATTTGTAAAGGTGTTGTCAATGCACTTCAAGATGATACTTCTACCGAATTGTGGCACAAGCGGCTTGGCCATATGAGTGAAAAGGGGCTACAAGTTTTGTTCAAAACAGAGCTTCTACATGGTTTGAAAGGTATACATCTTAAAACTTGTGTTCATTGTTTGGCGGGTAAACAACATAGAGTTTCTTTTTCGAAAAATATTACTTCTAGAAAAGAAAATGTTTTGGAGTTGATTCATTCGGATGTTTGTGGTCCTTTGAAAGTTAGAACACATAGTGGTGCACTTTATTTTGTTACTTTCATTGATGATTATTCAAGGAAAGTTTGGACTTTTTTACTAAAAACTAAAGATCAAGTTCTAGAAGTATTTAAGCATTTTCAGGCCATGGTTGAAAGAGAAACATGGCAGAAATTGAAGTGCATCCGATCAGACAATAGTAGTGAATACATTGGGCCATTTGATGAGTATTGTCACAGCCAAGGTATTTGGCACCAAAAGACAGTTAAGAAGACTCCTCAACAAAATGGCATTGCCGAGAGGATGAACCGCATCATTGTAGAAAGAACAAGGTGTTTTCTTTCATAAGCTAAATTGCCAAGATCTTTTTGAGGTGAGGCAATGAAGACAATGGTTGATGTGATCAATTTGTTTCCTTCCTATCCTTTGAATAGTGATGTTACAGAAAGAGTTTGGACCGGCAAAGATGTGTCTTATGAGCACTTGAGAGTGTTTGGTTGCCGAGCTTTTGTTTACATTCCAAAGGATGAGAGGTCCAAGCTTGATAGTAAGTCAAGACAATGCATTTTTCTTGGCTATGGGCGTGATGAATTCGGGTATAGATTGTGGGATCCGGTCAACAAGAAAGTCATTCGAAGCCGTGATGTTGTGTTTTTTGAAGACCAAACAATTGAAGACTTTGGCAAAGGTGATCAACTGGAGCAAAAAAGTAGTGATCTCATTGATATGGATCCAGCTCCTTTATCTTCAGTTGATGATGAAAATGGGGGAGATGTGTAGCCACCTATTGAAGATGTGGAGGATGATGCTAATCCTAATGAAGTTGAGCCAGAAATTGAGGAAGAGCATCCAACTCAAGAAGCGCCACCACAACTTGAGTTGAGGAAATCTACAAGGGACCGACAACCTTCAAGAAAGTATCCTCTCAATGAATTTGTGTTGATTTCCGATCAAGGGGAGCCCAAGAGCTACCAAGAAGCAATTGAGTATGCAAAGAAAGGTGAAAAGGTGATTGGAAAAAGGCCATGAACGAGGAAATGAATTCCTTGTTTGAAAACCAGGCTTATGATTTAGTGAAGTTACCTAAAGGGAGGAAAATTCTGAAAAATAAGTGGGTCTTCAACTTGAAGAATGATGGCAAGAATCTGAGATACAAGGCACGTCTTGTTGTGAAAGGCCTTGGGCAAAAGAAAGGCATTGACTTTGATGAGATTTTCTCGCCGGTTGTGAAGATGTCTTCTATTCGGGTTGTACTTGGCATAGCTGTAAGTATGAACCTTGAAGTTGAGCAACTTGATGTAAAGACTGCATTTCTTCATGGTGATCTTGAAGAAGAAATTTACATGGAGCAACCGGAAGGTTTTGTAGAGAAAGGGAAAGAGAAATTTGTTTGCAAATTGAAGAAAAGTTTGTATGGCATCAAGCAAGCCCCGTGGCAATGGTACAAAAAAATTTGACTCTTTCATGATGAATAATGGTTTTTCTAAAACCACTTCGGACCATTGTGTGTTTGTGAAAAATTTCTCGGATGGTAAATTTATTATTCTTTTGCTTTATGTTGATGACATGTTAATTGTGGGTCAAGATTTTACCATGATAAACAGGTTGAAATTAGAGTTGAGCAAGTCTTTTACTATGAAAGACTTGGGACCGGCAAAGCAAATACTTGGTATGAAAATTGTTCGTGATCGTAAAGAGGGGCTGATTTGGTTGTCTCAAGAAAGCTACATTGAGAAAGTTCTTGAGAGGTTCAACATGGATAAAGCAAAGCCAGTTGGTTGTCCACTTGCAGGTCACTTCAAGCTTAGTTCGAATCAATGTCCTACAAGTGAGAAAGACAAGGAAGAGATGCTAAAAATTCCTTATGCTTTAGCAGTGGTTCTTTGATGTACGCCATGGTTTGTACAAGGCCGGATATTGCTCACGCCGTTGGTGTAGTGAGTCGTTTTCTCTCTAATCCGGGTAAAGAACATTGGGCAGCGGTAAAATGGATTTTAAGGTATCTTCGAGGGACTTCGAAGGTGTGTTTGTGTTTTGGGGATGATAAGCCGATGCTTGATGGGTTCACGGATTCTGACATGGCCAATGATGTTGATTCTAGGAAATCTACTTCGGGGTATTTGATGACTTTTGCAGGGGGAGCTGTGGCATGGCAATCTAAATTACAAAAATGTGTTGCTTTCTCAACTACCGAAGTTGAATTTATTGCCATTACAGAAGCTTGCAAAGAAGATTTATGGTTGAAGAAATTTTTGCAAGAGTTGGGTTTAAAGCAAGAAAAGTATATGCTTTATTGTGATAGTCAAAGTGCTATTCACTTGAGTAAAAATTCTACTTTTCATTCGAGATCGAAACACATTGATGTGTGATACCATTGGATTCGTGATGTGTTAGATTCGAAATTGTTGCAACTCGAAAAGGTTCACACAGATAATAATATTTCGGATATGTTGATTAAGACTTTGTCGAGGGACAAACATTTCAAGTATCGAACTTTGGTGGGTATGGTTGATCTCTCCACCTAAGTCGAGAGAGAGAATTGTTGTGATATATCTTCTTATTGGAGTATGGGACCCAATGGTTTATTAAAAGAGTTTATTTTGATTTGGTATTAATTATAATATATTTAATATATTATATTTAATTTGTGGAGACCCATTCTAATTTGGTAACAACTAGGGTTTTAATAAAACAAACCCAAGTGTTAACAATATATATATAAATATTGTTTTGTCTCTTTTCCGTAGATCTAGCGGCAACAGAATAATTTTTGGTCAGTGAGATAATGCTTGAGTTGATCAATCTACTTGGTGGCATTTAAGTTTGGTGGAGTGATTTGTTCAAGCTTCAAAAATTACTCCGTTCGTGGCTGGTTTGAATTCGGCTGATTTGGGTTATTAGTTTGGGTCTTCTACAACTTTGTTTCGAAGATTTTGGTTCATCTATTTTGGTGAGGTATTTCCTCTTTGTTTATTTGTGGTTATTTGAAATTCACCTAAGGGTAGTTTTGTGAGACCATTCGTGTCTCGTTTGTAATCATTTGGAAATTTATTTGGTTGATAGTGGAATCGGATTTCGATCCTTTGGACGTACCATACATTGAAGGAACCACGTAAAATTCTCGTGTTGCTTTTAATTTAATTTGTCCGCATTAATTTTTATTTCCATTGATTAATTTACTTATAGAAAATCACATATTTTCCCTACCACTATGGATATAGAACAATCAGGAATGAGAGGGATTTTCAACACAACCACCGTTGCTTTTGAGTATGGCATGCATATTTTAGTCTTTACGATGGCATGGTTGCATGCTAGTGCTTCCAACGCAACTGATGTTTCTATGGACGAAGCATCAGTAGAAGCCTGCTCGTGTATCCTCTCTTCTCAACCTGTTGTCATCCTCTCGCCGAACTTGCCTTTTAGGGCTATCATATGGACACCGGCATTCTGTTTTATAACCTGCTGGTAAGGTTGGGCCAAGTTAGATTTCCACCCTTGTTAGGGCACGAAAGCCTTTGTTATCAGAGTTGAGTGATCAATACTATCTTCCACCACTTACATCATTTCTAAGGTTTAAAAGCTAAAGCGAGATAGAAAATATTATTCTGTAATCATAGAAAGTTAACCTCTCGCTCAATCTTAACCTAACTAACTAATCCCACTAAAATCTTTCCTTCAACCTTAAAAAAAATAAAATAAAAAGGATAAATTATGTATCAATGGTAAGCTTTATGAATATTAATAATTCAAATCACAAGATTTTCAATTATTTGTAATTATTTTTTTAAATGCACTAAATTGTAATTCCCCCTTAGAAAATGACCTTTTTTTATTTTATTTTATATATATATATATATATATATATATATTTTTCAATAGATTTTAGTGGGGGTCAAATTGTACAAAAGCCCAATATCAGGAAAAATTTCCTATAAAATTAGAAAAATAACCCATTAGATAACATTGATATTTATAGTTTTCTATTTATATTTATAAAAAAATTAAAAATTATAAAACAAAAATTAATTTGATCTCCATTTTCATTTCTAAAAATACAGTTTATAAATTTTTTTAAATTCTAATAAACAAAACTAAGAAGTCATTTTTACATGTTTTGAAAACAATTTTTTATTCCTTCCTCGTTCACCTACTGCCTCTGGCCAACACCCATCGTGCTGCCGATCACCACTTCCACTACCACCGCTGACCTCTACAGTAGGCAAGCCCCCACACCTTCAGCCACCATTCTTAACCGTCGGCCACTACCTCCCAAAAGTCCCCACCTTTGACCACCACTCCAGCCAACAATCTCCAGCTGCCGCATTTCACTTGTTTCAAAACAAAACTTTAAAATACACAATTCCCATCGACAATCTCCTCCAGCCCCATCCTTTCCCTTATTTTCAAAACAAAATTTTAAAATATGTACATACTTTCTGTAAATAAACATTAACAATAAATATTACCAAATAGCAGTAAGGCATCAAAGTCTAACAGAATCACATTAATTCTTCAAAAGAGAATAATCAAAAGTCCAAACCGGTTCTATCTAAAAGCAACCACAATCTTAACAATGAGAGAAGTATGAGAGAAATAAGCAAATATTACATAGCAAGACTCACCCAATACATTGATTTCAACCTCTCAAAGCAATAAATAGAATAAAAATGGTTAACATGAGTGAAAAATAAAGTAAATTCACAAATCAAATGATATATCACCTATCTTTTAATCTTATTCTTCTCTTACTCAACCTCTTTTAAATCCAGATTAGCTTATTTTCTTCTATGCTCCTCCTTGATCCGAAATAATTAACCAGCGATGGAGCCGACTTCCACTCTTGGTGGACCCGAGTGCCGCCTTGGCCTAGCCGGTGAAGCTGGGAAAGACAGCCGTTTCTTCACTGACCCTGCCGAGTACTCCTTCTCCAGTGTCTCATTCTCCAAACCCAATGGGCTTTGCATTCGTGATTTTGCTTTCGCTGACTTTGTCGATGCCATGTAGCTTGGAACTGACGGAGAGCCGGCCAGGCTCTCGTCATCCCTGACTGATGACCCAGCAATACTGTGCCTCCTATTCCTCTCCGACTGCACGCTAAACACACTCTTCGCATCGTCATCTGGGCTGAACATGCTCCCTCGTGGGCTTGCTGGCTTTATTTTCCTGGATACTGTTGAAGATGCTGCCTTTGATGGGGGCGTTGAAGGACGACTTGGCTTTTGGCTTGAGGTCGGGGAAGGTTTGCCAGAGTTGAGTAGATGACGAGTGTAGGCCTTCGTGATTTCTCCGCCAGTTGTGTTGAGGCTAGCACTCTTTATGGATGACTTGTCATTGTTGAGTTCTTTGCCAGTTGTAGTTCCGGGCTCCCATGAACGGGCTGCCATCCATCGTTCTAGCCAACTCCAACCCCATTGAGGATTGTTCGGGTCCATGAACATTAAAGATGTGGGTCTTGTACACTTCTTCCAGTTTTGCTGCTTATTTCAAATTCGGAAAACTCAATTAATGGCTGAAATTCTTCAAACTAGATAAAAGGTGAATATTCATCTATAATATACAATGAAATGATGTGCTCAAACAATGATTTCTGCTCCAAAGACATAAAGTATATATCAGAAAATTTTCACGATAATTCCCATATTAAATAGATCGTTGGCAGATCAATATATTTTCTACTTGATTGACAGACATTCTCACTTAGGTTTGCTTCAAAATAGCTCATTTAGACACAATGGCAAACTAAATTCACAAGTTGTCTAAATATTCTAATTCATTTATCATGTCGATAACCTGCAAAATTAAGAAGAATAAGAAGAAAACAAAGTAGGCTCTAGAGTTCAGACATACTCTTTTTACAGGAAATTGTGCTAAGAGAACTGGTAACTTGAGAATTTGTGAAAACATCTACACACTCCAACACAACCTTGAATCTCACAAACTTCGAAGAAAAGTTATTGGACATAAAAATGTTGGATTGCTTGACATAAAACTGTTGGGCTCATATCTGAACAGCTTAAGCTTTTGAGACAATTTGATAACTAGGCAGAAAACTGTTCTCATAGTTTCAGCTGTTAGTTACTTAAGATGAAGCTATTAAGCAATTTTAAAGGATAACAAGAGCAGCCAATATTTGCAATGTTTCATCTATGTTTGTATTATGATGTTTTAAATTCTTGCAAATGAGAATTCTTCATCAAATACACTTACCAAATTTCTCACATAATATTTCTTTCTTTTTGGGTAATATTTTGAATTCTTAATGACTATACGTCTCTTTCAACAAATTTTGAATATCATTGGAACTGTTGATTGACTCTTGAATAATTGGCAACTTAATAGTAAGACCTACAAAATTCAAGATCTCAAGAACATTTAAGGTTTTAGATTTATGGTTCAATGTTTTAGAAATTTTAGAGTTGATAATTTCAAGATGCAGATTCTGGGATTTGAGTTGAAGTTTCAGTTTGATGAATTCACTTTCACCACCCAACACCTAATTGCCCAACGGCCTCGTCATTTACTACCATATTCTTCTCTTCCCGGTCATGGACCACCTCCTTAGTGCGAAAAATTGAATTTTATGTGCTGTCCTTGACAGCTGCTGGGTGGTAATATCTCACCAATATAGCGATTCTCAAATTTTTTTTAGGGCAAGTAACCCTGTATGTTAGTTATGTAACAATTGATCTTCTCATTTAATTTAAGTTATAGGCCTCAAAATAAATTTAAGATTTATCAAAAGTCAAAGCTTATGAAGTTAAATTCTGTAATACAATATTAAATAAAATCGAAGCTTAATAATTTTCTCTATAGATGATTGAGTTCAGCACAACCTTATGATTTTGCAATCATTGCCCTTATAATTAAATTAACCAAACCAACTTAAATTACAAGAGATGAAATAGACTTCAAAATTTAGCCTAGGGATGACAATTATATATTGCTGTAATTAGAGATATACACAATGGAGTTGTAACTAATTTCAGAATAGTAAGGGAAAAAACATGCGAGTTTCCGACAATAATATGTTTACATCAATGATCAACACTAAGTCCTTGACCTTCAACATTCAAGAGGATATCCTATGGTGTATGTAATTTACAGATGATATATTCTACTTGGAAATACAAGAGTAGTAAACTTTAAGATAGAATTATGGAGAGATACTTTAGAATCTAAAAGTTAAAGTTAAATCAGAGCAAGATAGAATACATAGAATGCAACCTCAGTAATTCTAGAAATATGGATGAATATAGAGTAAAACTTGGAGATACCTAAGAGTGACATTTTTTATATCATGGGGTTATTCATAAAGACTGAGAGCTTGAGGATGACGCGATCGATACAATTAGTGCGA
The DNA here is from genome assembly GCF_055761805.1 of Camellia sinensis. Lineage (NCBI taxonomy): Eukaryota > Viridiplantae > Streptophyta > Magnoliopsida > Ericales > Theaceae > Camellia > Camellia sinensis. The sequence continues at coordinate 62,643,733 of NC_138970.1, forward strand.
GATGGATGAAATGGAGGAATGCATCATGAGTGCTATGTGATAGGAAGATTCCTAAGTTAAAGATAAATTTTTTTATAGAAAAATGAATGTAACTGAAATGAATGTTAAAATAGGTAAGCAGTGGGTCTTGGGTATAACTCAACCCTAAAAGCTAGCTATTAAGGTAAGGGCACCGTCACACTTATATACTTGACATTATTTTCATACCCAGGCAAGACTTTTCTTCACACCCTCCCTCACCCATAGCATGCTCACTCGGCAACACCTGCCCTATGTGGGACACACACACCATAATGCATGGTCTTGAGTAAAACTCAATCACAAAAGCTAGCTATATAAGGATGCAATCATGCTTATATACTTCATATTACTTTCATACCCAGGTGATATGGAGCTGTGCACAGAAGTTAGAAGTGGCACCAATTGAAGATAGGATGAACGAAAACCATTTGAGATGGTATAGTCATGTGCATCATAGACCAATTAACCCTCTTGTAGGGAAGAGTGATTTGGTCCACATGGAGGGTGGTAAAAGAAATAGAGAAAGGCCTACGAGAACTCAAGCAGAATAACTTCTTAAACTTAACTGATGATATGATTGCAAATAAAACCAATTAGAGGGAATTGATCCAAGTAATTGGAACAAATACTGGCCGAGTTGATAATATTAATTCAAGACGTTTATTTACCAAAAAATAATAATAAAAAATGTAAAGGATTTAAAAATGACAATAATAAGAAGAAGAAAAAAAAGGACTCCAAATTATCTAAATTGAAAAAATCCAATAGAAAAATAAGCAAATTGCCTTGTGGTGGTGGTAGTTTAGAAGGCAGAATTCCTAAGGAATTTTAAGGTAAGAAAATAAGTGAAAACAAGGATGTTGAAGATATATGAATTACAAAAGACTACAAACAGTAGATGTGGGAAGATCCTAGAGAATAAAAACGATCTTTCTTTTGCAATTAAACTAAATTTATATAAAAATGTTAATAACGTGTCAACCTTCCAATCTAAGGTTCTCTTACCAGTCGAACCAAAGCCTGCTGGCAAAACATGGCTTGTCTACATCTCTTATGGATGCACAAATGATCAGCAATGGAGAGTAGAGATAAGTAAAAAAAAAAAACCTAGGGCATGGACATTGTCTTCATTTAGCTAGCAGCAAAAAGTTCGGGCACCCCAAAGTCAAGCCCACTTGCCGCAGTTGACTTGTCTATCTATACTATTATATAAGTGTACAACTAAGTTGGTGTGAACACTTGTCAACACTTTGTCATGTTTTTTTGGTTTTCTATAATTGCCCACCACAATTGATGACCCCAACCCTAGTATTAAAATCACCATATCTTTATTTAATAGTCAGAACTATCTCGCGTGGTCATAGCATTTGACTATGTTTTTGAAGAGCAGAGGGAAGATGGGACACGTGGATGGCAAGATACAGGCACCCAACACAACTGACCCAGGTTATGACTAACGAGAGATTACCGATTCTTTGATTATGGGTTGGCTTATTCATTCGATGGTACCAGACATTGGTGAGGGCTACTTGTCTATGGAGACTGCCTAAGATGTTTGGGATGCTGTGGCTACCACCTATTCCCACAAAGGGAATTTCTCACAAGCATTTGAGTTACGTTGCTCTATTGAGAGCTCTGTTCAGGGGAGCAGGTGGTTCTTCAGTACTTCACCTTCCTCACCAACGGCTGGAAACACCTTGATCACCTGTAGAACTATAAGCCTGCTTGCATTGCTGATTCAGTCGGGTACAGAAAGTTCATTGCACAGGAAAGGGTCTTCAAGTTTCTGGCAAGGCTCAATGTGGAGTATGATCCAGTTCGAAGTCAGGTTCTGAGTATGGACACTCTTCCTTTACTTCAGGAGGCATTTGCCTATGTACAAAATGAGGAGGGTTGTCGGTCTGCTATGATGTCCTCTGTCTCTACTGACCGCTACGCATTACTGTCTACTCCTAGAGATGGCCTTAGCCTGACTCCTATCCCTCCGTCTGCCACCAAGGAATCTGTATTCTATGATTACTGTAAAAAACCACGGCATACTCGTGAGACATGTTAGAAGTTTCATGGGACTCCATCCGAGAGTCGAGGTGATTGGTTTGGTTTTAGAGGAGGTCGGTCAGGCCAGTCTAGAGGACGGGGTTCTCATCCACAGTGCTCATTAATCTAGTACCATTGATACACTTGATTCTACTTCCGCTTCCGTTGGCCAGCCTTCTGATGGTCTTTCTAGTATGACTACTCTTGAACTTGAGGACATTCTGTGTCACTTGCTGGACCGTCAATCTTCTACTACTCTCAGTACATCTTCCTCTTCGTTTGCCTGCTCAGGTAACTTAACTTCTTCTCCTTGTGTTTTCCTGACTCATAAGTCTTTGCTCTGGATTATTGATTCTGGTGCCTCAGATAACATGTTTGGCTCCTCTGATCTTTTCTCTGCCTATAAGCCCTCTTCAGGTCAGGACAAAGTTAGAATTGCAGATAGTACTGTTTTTTCCATTTCTAAAAAAATGTTTAGTCCATGTCACTCCTATCATACCTCTATCTTCTGTTCTCCCTATTCTCAATTTTTCTGTTAACCTGTTATCCTTGAGTCGTATTACACAAAATTTGAATTGTAATGTGATGTTTTTTTCCTGATCATTGTCTTTTTCAGAACTTTGTCATGAGAAGGACAATTGACAGTATTAGTGCAGAAAATAGTCTCTACTTCCTGGATCAACTGGAAGCGCGCTTGCTTATTCTTCCACCATGAGTCCTACTACCCAAGATTATGGCTGTGGTATCGGCTCTTGGACATCCTTCTTTTTATTTACTTAAGCATTTATTTTCATCTGGTTTTGCAAACAATAATGTGTTTGAGTTTCTTTATGGGTCTTGTTAACTTGAAAAACAACACAGAGCTTCTCTTGCTCCCAATTTTAATAAAAGTTTAATTCCTTTTTCATTAATACATTCTGATGTCTCGGTCCATCTCGTGTTATGTCTGTGAAAGGTCATTGATGGTTTGTTACATTTATTGATGATTTTTCTCATACTACTTGGGTGTATCTCAATAAAGACAAGAATGATGTTTTCTTTGTGCTCCGCAATTTTCATAAGATGATTTGTACTCAATTTGGGGCCACTGTCAAAATCTTATGTACTGATAATTTGGGAGGGGGGGGGGGAATACATAGATTCTGGGTTAGAATAATATTTTTCTGCTCATAGCATTATCCATCTGACCTCTTGTACCAATATCCCTCAACAAAATGGGGTGGCGGAACGTAAGAATCGTATTCTTCTTGACATGGCTTGGTGCATGTGTTTTTTTAAGAGTGTGCCTCGGTCCTACTTGGGCAACGCTGTTCTCACCGCTGCCTATCTTATTAATCATCTTCCTACCCAGGTCTTGCAAAAACAAGCTCCCCTTAAAGTCCTCCTAGGTTTCGAGTCATTGTTTTCTATTCCTCTAAAGATATTTGGCTGCGTCTGTTTTGTCCACAATCACTCTCCTACTCGTGGTAAGTTGGACCCTTGCTCCCTCAAATGTGTTTTTCTTGGGTACTCTCCTACTCAAAAAGGGTATAATTGTTACCACCCTGCTTCTCGTAAGTGGTTTGTGTCCATGGATATCACATTCTTTGAGTCCCAATCCTATTTCTTGTTTTCTCCGATGTCACAGTCCTCCTTTCAAGGGAAGCGTTGGTGTGAAGTGATTCCTGTGATTTCTATGGTGGAACCAGTTGTTCTTGCACCACCACCTCCTACTGAGACTACAGAACCCAATGTCACCAAGGGTAGGGAAGGGCAAGTTTATGTCAGGGACAAAGACAGACAGAAAGTTAACTGGATACAAGAGACCACTTCTATTCCTCCACTTCCATCTTCTGCTTCTGATGAAAGCCTAGGTAACTTTGAATCTCTTGAGTCCATTGATCTTGATGTTCCTATTGCCAAGAGAAAGGGTGTTAGATCTTATACTCAACATCCTATTTTAAATTTTGTGTTCTACTCCCATTTATCGTCCTCCTATAGAACGTTTGTGTTAAATATTTCCTATGTGAGCATTCCTAACCATTTTCAGGATGCTCTTGCTACCTCTGAGTGGAAACTTGTCATGATTAAGGAAATGAAAGCACTTAGGAAGAATGGTACTTGGGAATTGACTGAGTTACCTAAGGGCAAACGAACTGTGGGATGCAAATGAGTGTACATTGTGAAACACAAAGCGGATGGGTCTGTTGAGTGTTACAAGGCTTGACTTGTGGCAAAAGGGTTCACTCAGATATATGGCGTTGACTATCAGGAGACCTTTGCACCAGTGGCCAAGATGAATTCGGTCAGAATCCTTCTCTCTCTAGCAGCTAATCTAGACTGGCCACTTCATCAGTTTGATGTAAATAATGTCTTTCTCCATGGTGACCTTGAAGAAGAGGTATAGATGGACATTTCTCCTGATTTTGAGGATCATCAGACATAAGGCAAAGTATGCAGGCTTTGGAAGTCATTATATGATCTCAAACAGTCTCCAAGGGCTTGGTTTGAGAGATTCACTCAAGCTATGTTTAAATATGGCTTCAAATAGAGTCAAGTAGATCACACCCTATTTGTGAAACATTCCTCACATGGTAAGACTACAACACTCATTGTTTGTGTAGATGACATAGTTCTTATAGGCGATGATAGTGAGAAAATACCTCTGTTGAAGAAATATTTAGCCAGTGAGTTTGAAATCGAAGACTTGGGAAGCTTTAAATATTTTTTGAGAATTGAAGTTGTTCGCTCTAAGGATGGGATATTTATCTCACAAAGGAAGTATGTGCTTGACCTGTTGAAGGAAACTGGGATGCTTGGTTGCAAGGCTTGTGACACTTCACTGGAACCCAATTAGAAACTGGGAGGTGATGAAGGAGGAGTAGCTGTTGATAGGGGAAGCTATCAGCGATTAGTGGGTAAGCTCATTTACCTATTTCACTCCCGTCCTGATATTGCTGTTGCTGTCAGTGTGGTAAGCTAGTTCATGCATGTTCCTCATCAGCTCCACTTCAAGGCTGTTATGAGAATTTTGATGTACTTGAAGTCTGCTCCTAGTAAGGGTCTTTATCTTTCAAAGTATGATCAACTTTGTGTGGAAGCCTATACATATGCTGACTGGGCTGGATAAATAACTGATAGGAGATCAACTTCAGGGTATTACACCTTTGTTGGAGGCAACCTAGTTACTTGGAGGAGAAAAACAGAATGTGGTTGCCAAGTCCAGCACAAAAGATGAGTTTAGAGCTATGGCACAAGGGGTGTGAGCTCTTATGGATCAAGTTATTGTTGAGTGATCTAAGTATTGATTAGACTTGCTTCTTGCGGTTATATTGTGATTATAAGACTGCTATTAACATTGCTCACGATCCGGTTCAACATGACAAGAAAAAGCATATTGAGATTGATCGCCACTTCATTAAGGAGAAACTCGCTAGTGGCACAATATGTACCCCTTTGTGCAGTCCGGTGAATAACTTGCTGATATCCTCACCAAGGGAGTTGGGTGTAAGCCCTTTCATGATATCTTAGGCAAGCTGGGCATAAGAGATATCTTCGCCCCAGCTTGAGGTGTTAGAATAATATATTATTATTTGGGATATTATTTTGTAATTATTCTATACCTTAGGACCCCCTTGTAATTATTGATCTTCATTAATATAAATAGGGGATGATATCCTAATCATTCCCTAATCTTGGTATTCTTTAAAAATTACATCCCTCTCCATTGACCTCCATGAGTTTGTTCCCTCCTCTCCTCCTCCTTTCCTACCTGCTCCTACTCCTCCTCCTCCTCCTCCGGCGATGTTATTCTATCCTCGTCGCAAGGCTCTTTCTCCACCAGTTGTCTCTGCCTCTGCTGTTGATTCTCCTGCTTCTAACGACTCTGATCTTGCTAACCGTAAGTATCCCCTTCGCATCCGTAAACAGGTAGTCAAACTTGATTTTGCTAAAACAAGTTTTTGTCCTTCATACTGTATGTTTTTGTCTGCTATTCACTCTTTTTCAGAATCTCAGTCTTACAAGGAAGCCTGTCAGGATCCTCATTAGATTCAAGCTATAGAGAATGAGTTGTCTACTTTGCAGAAAACTAGTACTTGGGAGTTGATTCCTTTGCCTGTTGGTAAGAATCTGGTTGGTTGCAAATGAGTCTATAAAGTCAAGACTCATTCTGATGGTTCTTTTGAGCGCTACAAGGCTCGCTTGGTTGCGAAGGGTTTTTCACAAGAGTATGGAATTGATTATGAGGAGACCTTTGCCTCTATTGCCAAGATGACTACTATCCGTACTTTGATATGTGTCGCAACTGTTCATCATTGACTTTTTATCAGATGGATGAATGCTTTTCTTAATGGTCATCTTGCTGAGGAGGTTTACATGCGTCCTCTCCTTGACCTTTACCATTTCTCTCGACAGGTTTGTCGTCTTCGGCATGCTTTGTATGGTCTAAAGCAATCTCTTCGTGCTTAGTATGATCGCTTTCAAACTACTGTTACTGAACTTGGATTTCATTCTTCTGCCAAAGACTCTGCTTTGTTTCTCCTCCACATTTCTGCTGGTTTTGTTGCCTTATTACTGTATGTGGATGATATGATTATTACTGGCTCTAATTCTTCTGCTATCTCTGACGTCAAGCAGCATCTCTTCCGCACATTCGAAATGAAAGATTTGAGTCCATTGCAGTACTTTCTTGATATTGAGGTGGCTTCTTCTCCCAAGGGCTACTTTCTGTCTTAGGCCAAGTATGCTAATGAAGTTACTCACCGTGTTGGTCTTATTGACACCAGGCCTTGATTGGAAGCAGAATATTTTAGTAACTTTTTGGCTAAAATATGAGGTAAAAAAAATTAGTGGCCTTGTTTGGTTTGTGTTTCCCAAAAATTTTTGGGAAAAATTCTCTACAAATAAGTTTTCAAAAGTAATCAAACCAAACAAATTTTTCCAAAAAAATTTCCCAAAACTTGTTTGGTTTACAAGTTTTCCAAACAAATCTCTCCCTCATACACATCAAATCAATCACTTTTTTCAAAACTCTCTCTCAAAATAATTTTTCAAAACATCTTTTGAAAAAAACCAAACCAAACAACTTTTCGTACTTTTTATCTCTAAAACTCATCTCCCAAACTCAAACCAAACAACTTTTCGTACTTTTTATCTCTAAAACTCATCTCCCAAACTCAAACCAAACATACCCAGTATGTTTGGAATAACTTTTTGATTTTTTACAAAAAAATGTGCAAAAAGTATAGAGAAAATGAAAATTTTGACTTTTTAGTATAGGTTATAGGTTTTTTGGCTTTTTCAGTAATTTTTTGGTTTTTAGACTAAAAATGTTGCATGCCAAACGAGGCCTAAGATCGCTGATACCTCCATTGAGCTTAATGTAAATCTTAACACTATTGATGGTGTTCCGTTGCCTGATTCTACTTTATATTGAAAGCTCATGGGTTGCTTAGTCTATCTTACGATTATTCGCCCTGATCTTGCCTATGCTGTTCATGTGGTTAGTCAGTTCATTTCTACTCTTTGTTCTACACATTAGGCTGCTTTGGTTCAAATTCTCCGCTATCTTCACAGTACTATCTTCCAAAGATTGTTGTTGTCCTCTACTTCTTCCTTAGCTTTAGTAGCCTATGTGCCTGTTTGGCAGAACTTAAAAGCAGTTTATTTCAGCTTTCAGCTTAATTTAAGCTATTTTGATGTGTTTAGTTTAGCTTATAGCTTATAACTTATAGTTTTTTGGAAGTCAGAAATCAGCTTATTCTTTGAGTGGGGCTGGAGATGCTTAATTTATAAGTTAGAAATCAGCTTATGTTCATAGTTATAAGCTATAAGCTGTTTAGGCATAAGCTATAAGCACTTGCCCACAACTCTACCAAACAGGACCTATGTTGATGCTAATTGGGCTGGTGATGTTACAAATCATAAGTTCACTTCTGGTTTCTGTATATATCTTGGCGATTTCTTGATTTCTTAAAAATACAATAAACAAATTGTTGTTGCCCGTTCTACTGCCAATGCGGAGTATCGTGCTATGGCTCATGCTACTGCTAAAGTTGTCCGGCTTCGTTGTCTTCTCTTTGACTTGGGCATCCCTCAGTCTTCTCTGACCTCCCTCTGTTGTGATAACCGTAGTAATATTCAGATTGCCCATAACACTGTCTTCCATGAGTGGACAAAGCACATTGAGATTGATTGTCACTTTGTCCGTTAGCATTTGTAGTCTGGCTCTATTTCGCTTCCTTTCGTCTCTTCAACAGTGCAACTTGCTGACTTCTTTACCAAGACTCACACCATTACTTGATTTCAGTTTCTTCTTGGCAAACTCTCAGTATTTTCTGCTAAAACACCTTAAGTTTGAGCGGGGATGTGAGAAAATTAGGTTAGGTTTACTATATGATAGTGTATATTGTATATATATATGGTAGTGTTTTCTTTTCCTTTTTTAGGGTTAGGATTACTATATAATCAAATGTATTCTTTGTATTTTAACACAATTGAATATACAGAAATCTTGCAGTGATATCCTTATTGTCTCTTTTTAAAGGGGCTGGATGTATTAGAAAGAGAGAGATATAGATGAGGAGGTTACCTGGTGGGAGAAAGAATAAGCTAGTGCTCTTTCTCTTCTCATGGCTGCCTCAAACTTGCTCAGTAAGTTTGCTTCAATCTGTTCTTTTGACTGTAGACTGTCATCCCAATTCTCCCCAATCTGTTACAACTTACAACATTTAAACCAATTGTGTTCTGATGAAAGACACAAAGTGAAGAACCAGAAAAACAGCAAATTATTTATGAATAAACTACAGAATAAATTACCAAAAAGCACAACTCAAATAAGAAGCTATTTGGAAACCAGAAGTTCGAGCATGAATGCCTGTCAAATGTTCAATTGAAAGGTATCTGAATCAGCATAGCAATTTTGCGTGCATTTCACCAAACACATGCCCAAGAGAATTTCATGGCTGGCTGGACTAATATATTTGCAAACAGCCCCAGTGACATTCACATGTTGAGCTAATATTTCATAACCTATGATACGGATACTTCTAAAAAAGGAGTTGTGTCCATAGCATACCCATATCAGATACTGATACTCCTTGGATACCCGTGGATGCATATCCGATATTTTATGTTAATTTAAGAAGTATTGGTTACTTTTTTGGACGCTCTAGGTCATGTATCCAAACAGCTATTATGAAATTGAAATTGTAACAATTTTTACATATTAAAGTATAATTGTTAGAATACAAGAATAGTTTTTCAATATTTTCTTATTTCGTATCAAAGAAGAAAATAACGAGATAAAAGTATTACTCTACTTTTTTCGGATTTTATCAAATTAATGTAACTGAAGAAAAAAAACATAAATTGACTAAGGCTCTTAAACTAATATGTAATCCCTAAATAATGGTTTCTCACTTTGAGCTCATGTATAATACAATATTCAAAATTATAAATAAATGAAACAAAAAAAAAACAACAGTACTTGACCGTACCCATATCCTATTTTTCAGATTCTGTTGTATTGCCATATCCGAATTATATTGTATTCATATCCATGCTTCATAGTGCATAACCCATTTGAATTGCATCAAAGTAGTTTCTAGAATACCAATTGTTGCTCTATGTTTTCTAATAAAATTCTTACTCGTAAACAATAAATATGGAATACCGCTTGCATGATTTGCATCTTAGAAGATGCTTGATAACAAATTGGATACTGCCATCACACTCTAAGTAAGTAGAGCAATAATTTGGAAGAAAAGAGTGGAGATATGGAAGAAAGGTAACCTGTGAACTTGTAAGTTCTTTTGCTCGTTTTTGAAGAAGCTGTCTCTGGAGTGCCTGATTTTCCTCTGACATCCGGATCCTTCTAGACTGGATCTGAGATTGCACACGGGCTACAGTTTGAATGCATCTTAAAGCATTCGCAGTTTGGCGTTTGACAGTGGGCCCTTGTATTAATGATTTCAGCCTAACAAGTCCTCTCAAAGCCCGCAATGCCCTCCTAGCCTGAAGACAACCCCACAACAGCAAATCAGTTGATAACATCCATCATTTCTCAAGTGACCCGATGCTAAAGTTACAAGGAAGAAAAATGAGGGGAAAACACACTGCATAGTGCCAATATGAACAATTAATAATATGTGTCCTCAAACAGCTAAAATTGTAGAAAACTAGAATATAATAAACAAATTTATATATATGTAATTCAATAGAATGATATCACTTTAAATGCCCCTAATTGGTTAACGGCCTACATTTCAACCATACTACAACATATATAATCAAAACTACAAGTTTGACTATTCTGAAACTTCCTTTGTTCTTAGAACTCTTGGTCAATCTCAACTCAACTCAACTCAATAAGCCTTTGTCCCAATTACTTGGGTCCATTTTCTCCAATTTGTTGATCTTTTCCTTAATGCTTATGCTTATCATTAATAAGTTATTTATGCAAGCCAAATCATTAATAAGCTAATTTTCAAAATAAAAAGGACACCCAAAACACGATACGCCCACTAAAGCGGGATCTAGGGAGGCAAAACATTGACTAGTACCAAAATGTCACTTGCAGTCATGTTCAAACTATGGGACTAACACGAGAGAGACAGAAAGTGATGAAATTATATGGTTGTTTTGGTTCTAAATGATAAATTCCGGACATTATTTTTCACAGCGTGTCATTAATACCAAAGAACAAACACAAATGCAAACACTTCATTCCATAAAACTGGTCAACTCGAGCATGGCCTCATGGAGTCTGAAATACATAATTACTTGGTAGCCTATATCTGAGAACAAGCTCAACAAAGCAATAAATAAAGATAAATCAAACAGAAAATGCTCGCAACCTCTTAAGATTGTAGAACTTTTGTTCTCAACCTCTCTAACCATAGAAAAGAAGCACCCTGCCAACTAAATATTAGCTATTGGAATCAGAGAATGACAAAAGATCAATTACTTCACAAATACAAAACACAACTCCAAAAATTCTCATTAGGAATGGAAATTTTTGGCTGTGTTTACACTATGTTTGGGAACCTAGGAGAGAAAAGAAAAGAAAGGATTACTTAAGTTATAAAAGAAAAGAAAAGAAAAGAAAAGAAATGATTGTAATTTCTGTCATTCTTGTTTGGTTAGATTTCATTAAGAAAAAAGAAAAGAAAAGAAATTATTTTATGTTATATTACCAAAATAACCTTTTTATATTTTCAATCATTTTATTTCTTTTATTTTTATAGGGACAAAATTGGTATTATAAAAATAATGATTTCTTTTCTCTCCCAATCTCTCTATTTTTGGGAAGATTGAAAATGAGGCTTATAAGAGAAATGAGTTTCTTTCAATTCCTCTCCATTTCTTCTCATTTCTCTCCACTTAAGTTATCCAAACAAATAAGAGAAATACATATCTCTTCATTTCTTTTTTTTTTCTCTCCAAATCACTCAATCCAAACATAGCGTTAGTGTGGAGTTCTAATCATGACTCCACACCCATATTTGAGTATGGTGTTTGGTTATAACTTTCAAAAATTAATTTCACACCACTTTTGAAACTCGTTTTAGGTTGGATTTGAATTTTAAAATTTGGCCTACTTGGTCATCATCTCGTACGTCCGGCCGGTTGACAGGAACAGTGCGATTTTTTTATTTTTTATTTTTCTCCAACAATTGGCACTTGTAATTTTTATATATTAAATAAAAAAAAATTCCAAATTTTTAAAAAAAATTTATGAGCTTTGAATAGAATTTTGAGTTGTGTGTTTGGTTATGAGTCACAAGTTTTTGAATCAAATATCATATGTCACATCAATTATTTCAAACTTAATTCAAAACTCTTTTCAAAACTCATAATCAAATAAATTTTCCACACTCAAATCATAATTTCAAAACTCACAAACTCAAAATACAACTCTATTCTCAAATCATAATTCTAAAATTCTACCAGACGCAACCCTTATTTTTCCTATGAGAATGCAATGCGAATCAAATGCAGCATTCAAGCAATAAGAATTACATTTATGGACATTGGACATGCTTGTGCTCAAACTAAACAAAAGTGTTGGACAGAAATCTAAATGATTTTTAAGAGCATTTTTCACCAAAATAACATGGCAAATAGTTTGGCATGAAACGACATCAATCAAAACAAAGTACAAAGATAACGAAAAATTTAAAAATAACATAAAACAATTTGCAATTTTATGTATTTAAAAAGAGGCATACCAGGTATCCCCGGAATGCTGTTTGAATTTTGATTGCTGCCACTTCCTCCTTCGGTTTGCCTGTGAACTGATTCACGGTAGTGAGTCTAACAACCTCTGCTGCAGCTTGAGCAGCTGCAACAGCAGCCTCGGCTGCCACAGCAGTGGCAACTGCAACAGAGTAAGCATGTTTAGTTTGTTCATCCTCTGCTTCAATCAATTTCACATCTTCTGGTGGAGGAAGAGGATGAGGCACAGTAAGAGTTTCTGAAGGTGAGGAATCAGGAACAGACGATTTTTCCTTCCCAAACCATTTCTTCTTTGATTTATTTGATTTCTGAAAACCATTATTAAATATATTACAATCCTATTTAAATTTAAAATAGTCACAGAAGGACTAAAAGAATCAAAGCGAGAATTTTCTAAACCTGGGCTTTCTTTTCCTTGGACTCTGGGCTGAAAGCTTTCTTTATGGAAGAAAACCAATTCCCTTTCCTCCCCATCTATGTATCATACCTCAATTTGTCCTGTTCCAAGAACAAAACAACAAAGAAAAACATCAAAAGATTTCACCTCTATGTATTATTTCTCAATTGATCATTATAGCCATTTTTTTCTATTTTATTCCTAAACTATCAATTTCATCTATTTAGTCTCTGTAGTTCTAATTTTACTTCGTGTGGTCTAATTGGAGACGTCAGTCCAAATCAATAATCCTTGAAACCTAATTTGATGGGCAAAAGGTTGATTTTTATAAATTTGAAAAACTTAGACTGCTTTTGGTTTAGTTTTAGAATTGTGATTTTCTTTTTAAAATTGTGATTTGAGTGTGGAATTGTGAGTTGAGTTTCGAATAATTGAAAATTTATTTGGTTATGAGTTTTGAAAATTGTTTTGAAAGGAATTTTTGAATTTTAAATTTTGAAAAGAGCGGCTTGGGTTTACCTAGTCTTCTACCTGGACACCCTCTTGGACAACCGACCGGTTGACCAGAACAGTGCAACTTTTTTTTTTTGTGTGTGTGCAATTGCAACCTGTTATTTGAAAAAATAAAAAATTTAATTTGTTTTAAACATTTTTTAAATATAGAAATTAATTTTTTATAACAAGAATTTAACAATTTCATCACTAATCATCTTCAATACTATATCATCAAAAGAGTTTTGAGTTTTGAATTTTGAGTTGTGTGTTTGGTTATGAGTTTCGAAATTAATTTTTGAATTGAGTTTTGAGTAATTTTGAGTTGTGTATTTGGTTATGAATTTTGAAAAGTGATTTGAAAAATTTGCCTTTGGAATTTTCTAAAGGCAAACCAAACGGAGCCTTAAATCATCCAACCAAACATTCATTTTCTTTCTACTATTTTGAACAAACTCCACCCAACAACCTGATTTTACTTCGTGTAGTCTAATTGGAGACGCCAGTCCAAATCAATAGTCCTAGAAACCTAATTTGATGGGCAAAAGGTTGATTTTAAAATTTGAAAAACTTAAATCATCCAACCAAACATTTATTTTCTTTCTACTATTTTGAACAAACTCCACCCCACAACCAATTTGATGGGTGCTTGGTTGTGTGATTTAGGTTGTCCAAATTGTAAAATTACCCTTTTGCCCATCAAGCTAGGCTTCCACCATAAGTGATTTGCAATGGTGTCTCCAATTGGACAACATGAACTGAAATCAGAAACTATAAATAGATAAAATTAATAATGTAGGGATAAAAAGTAAAATGACAGTTTAGGGAATAAAAGTGAAATTAACCCACAGATTTCGCCTCTATGTATCATTCCTCAGTTTGTCATGTTCCCATAACAAAACAAGAAAAAAAACTATCAAAAGATTTCACCTGTTTCTATAATTCCAATTTATAAGCATAACAAATCTATCTATGATTAACACGTAGGTGATTAAACATTCTTATGGAGAAATCGACACTATGAATAAACATACATGGTAGAGAGAGGACTCTGTAATTTTGTTGAGAAAATTGAAGAAAAGTAAATGAATCTGAAACTTTGAATATTATGTGAGTGAGTGAGTGAGTGAGTTTCAGTTCTCAACTGACACACTTCAACAACTGCCATTACTTCATAAATCTGGCCCAAACAAAAAAAAATATTTAAGATTTAGTTCCAAGTTATTTCCTTATGCATCATTTTCTCAGTAACCAAACAGACACAAAAAGACCAGAACCCCATCTTTCACAGAGGCAAACAAACCAACAACTGGGTAGTCTCCAAGAAAAAGGCACGTTACCCAGATGTTAAATTTGCAAGAAATTCAAGAAAAATAAAAAACCCACTTTCAAAAACAACTGTAAATGTACTTTCCCACAACAGAAACTACCATCATGTTCTCAGTGTGCAAGCAAGAAAATAAAGAACATAAAAAATAATAAAAAAAAACAAAAAAAAAACCTGTAAATAAATGAAGTTTCTAGATCGCTCAGAGCTTCTTCTTGTGATGCAAGTGTCTTTCCATCTGCCTAAACAGAAATGAAAAGATGAGGAGTTGGATTGGATTGGACACCCCTCTCTGTTTAAGATATAGTGAAGAGAAAAACCAGATCTTGACAAAGAAGTATTCAACGATCCGAATGAATAATATGAGGAGTGAGGTGAGAGTAAACAAGTGGTCCTTGCCCGTGAAGTCCCCTCTTCTCTTCTTGGGTTGGGCAATGTGCGGGTCCCACCTAATTATCAGACAGGCTGACTCGCTCTCTCTCAGCCAAAGTTCTTTTCTTTTTTTGTATTGTTGCCACAACTACACTCTTTCCTCAGAGTGGAAAAAAGAGGGCTTGATTGATTCTCTCTAACTTCTAGGTTGCCATCTAATTTGAGTGAATGTTTGGGTTTAGTGAGATTAATTTATGGGTGATATAAATTATTTATTTTTTAAAATTTATTAAGCAAAATATTTATATGAATAATTAAGGTAATTAGATATCAGTAATTATATTTGAATCACATTTGTTTTAAAAATATATATATGTGTGAGCAGACATCCGATTTTTGTGATTCAAACATATAGTTATTCATATTCAATTATTTTAATTTTTGGTATGAATATTTTACTCAATAAGTATTAAAAAGTGAACGGTTCAAATTATGACTATAAATAAATTGAGCTGTTTGTGAACTGCCTCGACTTGGTTCTTTTAGTAAACGGGGCCAAAATTGAACTCAAATAAGCTCGATTCGTTTATTTTTATTTAAATTATATAATGAATAAATTGTCTATATATATAAATAATAGTATACAGGCATTATTTATGTATTAAATAATATAAATATTATTTTTTATTTTAAGATCTTTATTTAAATAATATAAAAAAAATAATAAAAATCTTATCAAGCCGAGTCGAACTGAACTCAAGTTCCATTAATATTAACTAACCGAGTCAAACTCGAGCCTAGTTAAGTATCGAGACAAGTTTGGGTTCAACAAAGTTCAGCTTGACTCGACTTGTTTGCAGCCCTAGTTCAAATCATTGAGATTCACACCAAAATAAGCCTAAACATATATCAAATTAAGATGACCAACTTGATAGAATCTAAACAAAAAAAATAAGTACTCAATCCATAGGTCCATTTTTTAAATATTTTTGGTCAAAATGACACAATTTGTTTATGAATAATGTTTGAGAGTCACAATTTGTGTGGCTCAAATGGCTCAAAACTGTCAAAACGACGTCGTTTTGGCATGTTTTGTGCTCAAAACGACGTCGTTTTGACAGTTTTGAGCCATTTGAGCCACAAAAATTGTGGCCCTCTACTATTGCCCTTTGTTTAAAAGAACAATTATCTATTGAAATCAATCTAACTATCTATCTCTTGAAATCAATTTATTTGTCTATCTCATCAAATCACTCTATTTTTCGAAATCATCTAATTTGTCTATCTATTGAAATTCACAAAGTCTATTTTTCTATCTGTTGAAATTCACCGAACAACCTATCTATTGAAATGTGCTACATGTCACTCATTCAATACCTTATCAACTGAATATCACAAATTTCTCTACCTCACAACCACCATTTGTTGTCGCCGATAACTTTTCTAATGACTTTTTCAATCAATTCCCTGACGACTTTTTCCAGCATGTTATTATCACTGAATAAGATTTTTCCTTTGATCTAATTTACACACTCTTTATGATAGACTTTTCACCACTTTTCTCAAAAAAGAAAATTCATAAAGACTTTTCACCACTTTTCTCAAAAAAGAAAATTTGATCATACTAAAAAAACAAATAAAATAATTAAATGTGTAAATTACACTTGTCTTTTCCTAATATTTCTTTCATAAAATTTAGCATTACTCTATTTTTTTCTACACACAAAAATGTGTTTGCCGTTATTGTGAGTTGTCTTGACAATCAAATTTTAGGTGTTAATAATTTTAAAAAGAAAAATTGAACTACAATTTTGCTCTTTAATGGGTGAAGGTGGACATGATGCTATATTTTTATTATACATCAGATATGTATGTTTAGAATGAAATGGTATTTTATCCAAGAAATAAATAAATAAATGGTATTAAGAATCCAAGAGATAAAATCAAAAACATAATGATTACCTATAGTAAATAATCATTGATGATCAAAATAAGGTCTATTTTTGGGAGTGTTTTTTATTTATTTATTAGTTTTTTTTGGAAAAATTGTATAAAAAGGTAGAAATGTGACGTAATCTAAATAAACCAATAGAGATTCGTTTGGGAAAAAAAAAATTTAGTATGATTTTTTGATTTTTTTGGCTGATTTAGCCTAGCTTTCATTAAAAAAAAAAAAAAACTTTTTAACTTTTTTAATAGAAAAAATGAAATGATTTGAATGTTACATGTTCTATTTTATTTTTGTGTGCTTTTTAATCCCAATTCACTTGTCAAACCACAGATAAGTTAACCTTTTTTTCCCTAATTATCAAAATAGGTCTAAATAAATGCCATGCCTGGGTGGCACACAACACAACTTTTTTATATATATATATATATAAGAAAAATTAATCTGAGGTCCCTCTCCCATATTTAGTAATGGAAGAGATCCACAATTTTATTTTATAATGTCTAAGGTCCCTCAACTCCCACACCCATATATCACAGAGAAATTTGACTCTCTCGAATCAAACCTCATTTTTTTTTTCTCTCTCCCACTCTAAACTTCTCCCTCTCCAAATTCGGAACTCTGTTTCTCCATTCTCGATCTTGAGAATTAAAATGAAAATCTGAGGGAGACTGGTTTTGTGACAGGAGGGGAGCTCTCGGGCTCGATATTTTGTTTCTCGGTTGATACCAGTACACAAGGATCCTCCATATGAGCAGGTGAGTTGGGTGGCAATCCCTCTTATGCCACAATTAATTTTCTTGTAGTTCATGGTGGTTTTAGAAGTGAATTGAGTGGTGGTGCATGACTGTGTTTTAACCTGATTTCAGGAAGTATATTATTATTGTGGGATAAGATTAGATGCATATATTCCTACAAATGTGGTGTAATTTGTAACACGTATATATTGTTTTCTTTCATACATGGTTTCGCAGGAGGCAAGATTCCCACAGCTTCGAACTTTGACTACAGAACAAAGGACGAAACTGAAAAGCAGTTTTCTTCACTTACAGAGAATCCAGAGAAATTCTGAATTTCTCTGGAGAGAAATTCCAAAGTCCAGAGAAATTTCCAGAATTTCTCTGAAGAGAAATTCTCTGGATTAAATTTTCTCTGAATTAATGTTGAGGGACCTTAGAAAAAATCCCCACACATATATATATATATATATATATCATGAGTGAGAGAGGTTGTTAAATTTTTTTTTGCAAAAGAAAGAAACAGCAACGACTTTTGTTTCTTTCTTGGAAATTTTGGTGAAAGGCCCTACACAAAATTTTCATATATAAGGACGTAGACATAAATTGTCATTCTAAGGCCTAGCACATTACAGAAATATTTTCAGGGCCAAATTGCATATTAAATTTTAAAATAATATTTTAAAATATTTTTTTAATAAAATTATTAATTTGTAAATCGTTTCGTTGAAATTTATCAAATAAGATATTTGTTGATAATAAAGTTCTAGAGAAAAAAAATAGAGTAAAATTTTATTGTCCATGTTAACATTAACAAACTTGGCAAGTTGCTAACAAAATTATAAAATTAATTCTGAACATTCCTAGATATGTCTATCATGTATATTAAACAATTTTCAAAATTTTAATTTCATTGGTTAGATAAAAATTTATTAAGAAAAAAACTACATATAATGAAATGTATGCTATTGATAGCTAAAATTTCACTCTATTCAAAATAAAATTTTACTCTACTCACATGTCATATAGCATGATAGCAAAAATGGATAATGACCTTGGAGAGAGATATGACAACCAAAGAATTACAAAGTCAAGATAGCCAAATCCAAATAAGTTGCATGGGATTTTTTTATTTTTAGTAATTTTTTTAAAATTATATCAATTTTTTATTTATTTATTTATATCCAATCATCTTAATTTTGTATGAATATTTTACTCAATGAGTATTAAAACACGAACGGTTCAAATTCGGATTATAAATGAATCGAACTGTTTGTGAACTGGCTCGACTTGACTCGTTAAGGGCTCGGCTCATTTAGTGAACAAGTCAAACTCTCATTTAGTAAACGGGCCGAACTCGAGCTCGAATAAGCTCGGTTCGTTTATTTTTTATTTAAATTATATAATAAATATATTATCTATATATATATATATATATAAATAATAGTATACATACATTATTTATGTATTAAATAATATAAATATTATTTTTATTTAAATAATATAAAAAATAATAATAAACATCTTATCAAGCCGAGTGGAGTGGAGTTGAACTCGAGTTCCATTAATATTAACAAATCGAGTCAAGCTTGAGCCCAATTAGTTATCGAGATAAGCTTGAGCTCAGCAAAATTCAAATTGACTCGATTTGTTTGCAACTCTAATTCAAATCATCGAGATTGGCGCCAAAATAAGCCTAAACGCTCTATCAAATTAAGATGACCAACCTGAAAGAATCTAAACAAAATATGTGTACTCAATCAATTTTTTAATATTTTTGGGTCAAAAGGGCACAATTTGTTCAAAAGAACAATTATCTATTGAAATCAATCTATCTGTCTATCTCTTGAAATCACCTAATTTGTCTATCTGTTAAAATTCACTAAGCCTATTTTTCTATTCGTTGAAATTCACCGAACAACCTACCTATTGAAATGTGATACATGTCACTCATTCAGGGACACAACCTAACCGCAATCACTGCTAACGGTTTACCTTTACATGACTTGGGTGACGTCTCACTCAACCTTACACTACTTTACCCTCGATTAGGCACAAATTCAGGAATATTACTGTTCATATTATTATTTTATTAAATCTAAATTATGCCATATATTGTCTCATGAATTTACTGTAGAGAGGGTGGTGGCCGATTGGTCGTAACTAACAGGCAGATTTGCTCCTGTATTTCTCTTTCTGTACGTTCAATCAAAGTTGTAAAATTCTGTAAATGGATTAACGTTACAGTCTGTAAACGACGATTATCAACTGTGAGCCAGAAATTATAACGAGATTGATAAAATTCTAATAAAGCATTTAATTCTACAAGTCTATCAACAGGCATACATTAAAAATATAGGAGAAATACTTAGAATCAAAACTTTCAACTTTTATTATATTGCTTATGGCATACACACTTGAGACTTGAAGAGAGAGAGAGAGAGTACACACTTATAAAATTGAAAACTAAATTACTCATGCCTTCAACAAGAGTGAGGCTTCCCTTATATAGATAAATAAAAGATAAGGTTGAGGACAGGTGGCGTGTCCTAAGTGGGTGGAGTTGATCGTCTTTATCCTCTTCTGATCACGGATGACTCAGCTCCTTATCTTTATTGTCCTGAAGTGGACAACTGTGTGGACAGCTGTTGATTAAAGCTGTATGGCCGACAAGGCATCTTTTCTTTTTTGAAAAGTAAATATTTGAATTTGTCGTCTTTTACCGACGCTGCTGTAAAGTGAATGAAATGGCGGACAAAGAATCATTCTTTTTTGCCTTTTCCTTTTTCATCTTTATCCTGACTGATCTTTTCTGAAATGAGACCGGTCAATGAGTCCCAAAAATCTCCAAATTTGGATCGTTGTCGGTAGGATCTTGGGATTCTCCTACAAGGACAGAGAACTCATTTTCATCGAGATCTGGATCTGGATGCTCTTCTAGACCTTGGCTTCTAGTGCCTGATTGCATGCTAACATCATCTCTGGATAAGGATTGCAGGAACTGATCTTTCATAAAATCCATGCTTTTTACAATTAATTCCTGTTCCGATAATCCTGGATATTTTTGCCTTAATTCTTGTTGAATTTGGACAAAAGGATTTTTGATTACTGGAGTGGCTAGGAGTAATTTCAGAACAGACTCCCAGCAGGCTTGTGTATGAGCCTTGATCTTCTGTAATATTTCCTGTTGCTGTTTTGGGGTATCAAACCCTTGGTCCACCTGTCATGACCCAAACCCGCCCTTATGGGTTTAGAATCGCAACCGGCCAGTAATCCGTGATTACCGAAGGCTTGCCTAACAGTAATGACAATAATACAGAGTAAAGGGGCTGGCGGAAGCCAAAACAGTAAATCAAAGATGTCCAATGAGCTGTGACAGTCTGAATGCAAAAAGAGTTTTTATAAACATGCCACATTGACAACCAAAACAGACATATACACAAACATCAATGTCAGGGACCAAATCCCTAACTATAACTGTACAGTCAAGTCTTAACCATTTATTACAGATCAGAAACAAAAGGGGGAAACTAAGACACCCCAAAATAGCCTTAGCTTAGACAGACTCGGAATCTCGAGGTGAGGCATGGTGGTTGGCTTGACAAAACATGAGCTTAACTTGATGCTCCTAGCATCGATCCGGTGCATGAACACCTACATATAGATATAAATAGTGAGCTAAAGCCCAGTGAATAACCAATGCGTAAAGAGGTTAAGAATGAATATCCTTTCAGCAATTAAAACAGTCAATTGCATCAGTAAATCAGTCATGTAGAACCATAGTAGTCATACGTGGTACATCCCATTGCAAAATAGTGCAGTAGGTCTTAACAGACCAAACAGTCAGTTGATGGCCATCATAACAGTAAATAGTAGTAGTTCCAAACATTGGAACCAACAGAGATCTCTGTGACAGTAGCAGTAACAGTAAATTACTATGGATGCCACGGATACAATTTACAAATAGAACAAATATTCATTCATTAAACAATAATATTTCAGTAAGTAGAACAGTTGATCATTCAGAAAATAATCATAATTGAACATATCTTTACAACATTGTTACTCACAGAGCACTGGGCTATAGACAAGCTAACGAGCGTCCTCGGATGCCAACCCTATAGTTGCAGAATGAACACACACTCGGGATTAATAACTTAGCCCCCCTATTTATACTTGGTGTAGTTCTATAACATTATCCTCATTAAGATGCCTTAATTATGGCCTAGGAATGCCTAGAATGAAATGAGGATGCAAAGATGTACTTTAAAACACTTTTCAAAATTTGCTGAATATAGGGGTCTCGCTCGAGCGTGACTTTCTTCGCTCGAGCGAGCTTATCAAAACAGAGGGGTCGCTCGAGCGTAAACTCCTTCGCTCGAGCGGTCTGTAAAAATACAAAAGTACTGGTTGTTGAAAATCTCCGCTCGATACTCGCTCGAGCGTGAGACACAGTTCTCACTCGAGCGTAGGTTCCTTCGCTCGAGCATGCCTCTGCACATGCAGAAAACCTGAGAGCTTGCAATCTACGCTCGAGCCAGTATTCCTTCGCTCAAGCGGAGCTATGAACAAAAGATGGTCGCTCGAGCGTGGAATCCTTCGCTCGAGCGAGGAAGCCAAATTTTGGGTTTTCTAGATTTTCCTTCAAAGCTCAAACCAAGCATTCAACACATCAAAACTTAACCTTTTGGGCCCATTTTTTGAAAAACACTTGAAAACTCATACTACAATATGTTTTGAAGATCAATTTTGTAAAACCACGCCCAAAGGTAAGCCAATTGAACACAATTCCAAATGTAAACATGAAGAACAATGCAAAACCATACATGCATGAGTTCCCGTGAACTCTAATGCTCTAAAACATGATCAAATGCAAGATTTAGCTCAAAATCATGGTGAATTCATGGGCTACAACTAAAATATGGACATGCATGTGAGGATTTCATAAAGAACAACTTCAAATTTCAAGAACATGTACATGCATGCATGAATTCACTCTCAACTCAACACTTTAAACCAATTCTTGACTTAGATCACTAATTTTCCCATGAATCATGCAAGAACAACTTAAATTCACAACCAAGAAGGTGAATTCTTTACCTTAAGTCTTGAATTCCAAATGTGCTAGGTGAATTCAACCTTTTTTCTCCTACTCTCCCTCTCTCATACGATTTTGGTCTAGAAAAGACTGAGGAGATGATATGAAATGCAACAATTAAGTCCAAACAAAGTTTGTAGGAAATGACCACTCAATGGCAATTTGGTAATAACCTCAAACTAATGTGATTTAACTTTATTTAATCTAATTTAATCATTCTGAATCAGATTTTAATTTAACCTACCATAAAATCACATAAATTCTAATTAGCATATAACACTAATCAATTTCTGAATTGGTCGCCAATAAGGCTTTCAATTCGCAGTTCGAAACTAATTCACGAACAGATCATTTAATGGCAAACAGATAGAAATGCAATTAAAGCAACATACTCATGTAATCAGTTCAGAATTTCAGTCCGATCAATTACTTATCATGCTTAATCATAGATTAGCACTAATCAGAGGTGAGAGTTGTCACACCACCATTTAGTAAAGAAAACTCTTTTTAAACGGGGGATTTTATTTTGGAAATCGCATTGGAAATCCCATTTCCAAATCCATGGAATTCCAAAACGAATAACAAAATGAACTGTAGATTTGGACATAGAAATATCCTTGTATGCTGGAAGATGACTGTAAGTAACCTACCATTCATTAAAGGCTTGTCGAATGGGTTCTAGAAAAGCATCGAGTTGGATGCCAAACTTATCCCACCAAACGGAAACCAATTTGGGATAGTTTTTAAGAGCATCTAGAAGCACACGAAGAAACCATGAATGGCTTCGCGGGGGATTCTGATAATAAAATGCTTGTGTGAAAGCATCAATATAATCCCAATAGTTGTAATGAGACTCTTTGTTACGAATCTTAAGAGTTCGGGTAACATGGGGGTGCATACCCCAGGCCTGTATAGGCATGATTTTCTGGATAGTGGCTTTACTGTAATTAATGGGACTAGCTGTCCGGTTGGGATCATCCAAAGTATGTTTGAACTCAATCGAAGCGGTCTCCACAAGAATCTGTTCAAAGATATATCTGTATTGATCAAAATGCGGAGAAGAATACTGAGTTGTAAGATACCGCCTTTTGATTTCCCATGGATCTGTCATCCATTGTTCATTTTCTGTATTGATATAGAGGACTATTTCCTCAATTATTGTATTTTGTAAGTATGATTTTGGAGGTGTAAGGAGGACATCTTTAGCACTTTGGCTAGATTCCCCTTTTTTACTGGAAAGGGTAGCTGATAACCCTGGAAATTCTGTATGATATGGATTATGTACATGATAGGGGTTAGATCCCTTTCCGCGACCCCTTCGGCCTGGGCCTCGGCCTCTACTGGACATTAGAATCCTGTAAATATTCACGAGTGAGAAAATCTGGTAATGAATTATCTTCGCCTTTAATATATTCAATATCAAAGTCAAATGCTGAAAGTAAACTTTGCCATGCTGCAAAAATTTGTTTTTAAGCTAAATTCTGGACATCTTTTTTAAAAATTTGTTTTGCTACAGAACAATCAACACAAATTAAAAAATGTTGATTTAATAAATCATTCTGGAATTTTGAAACACATTTAACAATGGCTAAACATTCTTTTTTAATTGTCGGATAATTTAAAGCTGCTTGCTTCCAAGCACCTGAAGTAAAACGTAAAAGTTCTTCCTTCTTACTGGTAGGGTTAAATTGTTTGAGAATGCCACCATAACCTTGGTTTGAGGCATCGGTTTCAACAATCTTTTTCCATTCTGGTTTAGGTAAGGCAAGACAAGGAAGTGTTTTGACTCTTGTTTAATTTTCTGAATAGTTTCTGTATGTTCTGGACCCCAATGATGAGAGTTTTTGCGAAGTCTGGTGTATAGTATAGCAACATCTGTGGCTAAATTAGGGTAGTAATCATGAATATAATTTAAACTACCAAGAAATCTCTATAATTGAGTTTTATCTTTAATTTCATCAGGAAATTTTGATGCAAACTCCATACTTCTGTTAATGGGAATTATTGTGCCATTTTGAATGTTATGGCCTAAAAATCTGACTGTAGTTTGAAAAAGTTTCATTTTTGGTGCAAAAATCACCAAACCATTTCTGATAATAACATGCTTGAAAATATTAAGATATTTGATATGCTGGTCTATTGAGGATGAAAAAATAAGAACATTATCAATATAACAAATTGCAAATTCTGTATAAGGATTGAAAATATCATTCATGATATGCTGAAATTCTGATGAAGCATTTTTTAATCCAAATGGCATTACATTCTATTCAAAATGTCCAAAAGGTACTGTAAAAGCAGTTTTATACCTGTCCTTTTCGGCAATTTGAACCTGCCAATATCCTGATTTCATATCAAATTTTAAAAATATGATAGCATCCTGTAAACGATCTAAAAGATCTTTTTTGTTTGGTACTAGATACCCAATCCATTATAAGGCATCATTAAGAGGCTTATAATTAATTACTAATCTTGTCACACCTCTTTCTATTTCTGCATTTTTATTAACATAAAAGGCTGTACAACTCCATGGAGAGTAGCTTGGTCTGATAAGCTTTTTCTGGAGGAGAGTATTGATTTCTGTTTTGCATAATTCTAAATACTATTTTTTCATCTGACTAGGGCGCGCTCTAGTCGGAATTTTGCGCTCATTAAATCCTGGTTCATAAGGAAGAGACACTATATGTTTCTTACGTTCCCAAAAGGCATTTGGAATATCGTTACATACTTCTGTATGAAATTCTTGTTCAAGAGATTTAATTTTGTTCTATAAAGAAGATTGCTGTAATCTTTGTTCTGTAGTTAGAAAATGAATTTCTTTTTGTAAGAAATTAATTTGTTTTTCTTTGAAATTAACTAGATCCATAATTTGATCTAATTCTTTAGTATAAGGTTCTGTAATAAACTCAAAAATAATCTGTTGATTATTCAAGGTTGTATGGATGCCAATAGAATCAATTTTAGTAATTGGCATTAATAAGCACATGACTGGTGTCCTTAAGATGATAGCTTGAGACATGTTTTTAATCAGAACAAATGAAGTTGGAAGGCATAAGCCTTGGTTGCATATTAGAACTTCTGGAAGGTTATATCTAATGTACAAAGAATTACCACTTGCACTAGTAAGTGATTGGGTAGTTTTCTGGAAGTATTTGGTAAGAATTAATCCTTCTTGAATACAATTCATGTTAGCACTGCTGTCTACAAAAGCAACAACATCTTTTATTATAAAATCTGGTTTTATAATAAAAGTAATCCTGATATACCATTTCTGGAAAGTTACCTTATTCATAAGGAGAAGATATTCAGGTTCATCATTTTTAATACTGGATTTTGGTATGGTTATACCTTTCTCTTTATTTGGTTGATTAAGCTGACTATTAATTTTTTTAATATCAGCATTAATAGCAATGTTTGCTATTTGTAAATGCTTAATTTCGAATTTTAAAGCATTTACTTCCATTTTGAGATCCTGAATGGTTATTGGTTTTTCGTTAGTAGTATTCTGGATTCTTTTATAAACTTCTTTCATACTGCAATGTTTTAGAGGAAGAATTACTTCATTCTTTTGTTGCTGGTAACAGAGCTCTAGAAATTTTAATTTCATTTCTGGATTAGTTATTTGGTTAGCAATATTGAGCATATTTTTCTTATTATCTGTAAGAACATTGATACTAGGGCTACTAATATCAAGTCTATTCATTTCAACTATTGCTTTCTAATAGTTAGCTTCGTCAGAAATCTGATTAATATTATTCTTACAGGGACAAATTTCTAGAGAGGAACCAGACTTTGGCTCAGAGGCTGAGAAAGAATAAAGAACAGCAAGTTCATCATCGAAACTTAAATCTGTACTGGAATCTTCAGAAAACATCTAAAGAATTTGTTGCTGAACTTCATCGTCCAAAGCTAGTTCATTCAATTTTTGTTGGATTTTAGCTTTGCAACGATTAGTATAATGTCCTGTTTGGCCACATTTATAACACTTGACTGTAGACTTATCTTTCTTTTTGTAAGAAGTTTTCTGTTTTCCTTTTGATTTAGAAGGCTGTGGTTGCTGGACAATTTGTTTTTGTGTTTTATATTTCCTGGATTTTTTGGAATAATATTTTGAAGATTTATTCTTTTTATTCTTATGTTTGGATGGATACTAGATTTTAGTATCATAGGCAAATTGTTCACAAAATTCACCTAATTCATTATGACTTTGTTTTTTCATTTGATTCTGTAATTTAAGATCATTACATAATGCAAAACCTTCTTCTGTGACCAATCTTATGAGTTGGCCATAGGTGTATTCTGAATAAGGAATAGACATTTTACTATGTTTATCCCTTAATTTCTTTCTGATTCTTTAGGCAAAAAAAGTAGGAAGGCCATCAATAAATTTGGCTTTCCAATGATCACTGTTGGCGTCTGATCATCTAACAACCCTCATCATAAAAACACCTTTGTACCATCTGAAATGGGATAAAGAAGGGCATCTGAGATTCTGTAGGAGTTCTCTACTCCTATCTTCAATACCATCGGTGGATGCACCAACGAAATGATGTAAAATGGTATTGATAAGAGTATAAACAGCGTCTTGTTCTGTTTGAACATTCCCTGTAAGAGGTTTTGTAACTCTTTTAAATGCGCCTAAAATTTCAGTCTGTTGGGTTTCAGTGATGATGTTATCCCACCATCCTTTAAGGATTCCTGTAAAGCCGTTGACTAGAAATCTAGCGATTTCATGATCATCATTTTCATTCTGTTTACAAATTGTTGAATACATTATCATTTGATACAACAGTTCAAATATCTGATATTCAGAGAGGCCATCTATGTTCCATTCATAGATAGTTTTTCCATGATAAGATTTTTGTGTCTGGAGGAAATCTTCTTCACAAAGAATATCCATTGGAGTGCTCCTAGGATAATAGTATCTACTAGGTGCCGTTTTACTGAAATTTCCATAATGGACTTTGTTTATGGAAGTGGGGTTTTCCATAAAATTATTTTCAATTTCTGTAATTTGAGAAAGAGTAAGATTTTCATCTTCTCAATTATTTTGGAGAGTTTGTCTGCATAACATATTGATTTGTGAAGTTGAGGATTCTCCAATTTTAAGAGTCTGTATTCTGTTAATTAGAGTATCCATAAATTCTGTATCTTGTTTGGATGATTTAAGTTTAAACTTGGTTACATCCAAAGGTGGTTTTATGGTTATTGGAATTAAATCTTCTACTTTTGGCTGGATGATATAGCGATCTTTGATTTGCATAACAACTTCTTCTATCCTTATTAATTGTTTTCCTTCTGTTTGGCAAAAAAGATTTGTATAATTATTCTGTTTGATAAAGGGTATAATATCTTTAAACTGTAATTGTTCCCTTAATCCTAGGCGTTTTGGAGTTTCAACAAAGGCTGTAATAACTAGTGGTTTATTTGAACTTATAATGCCGTTAGGTTTGAGTTCCAAGGTTTGGGGAGGTGGATGGATAGAAGTAATACTTTGGTCATTTGTTGTAACCCAAGTTTTCTCTATATTTTCGAGAACATTAACTTGTGATTCTGGAATAATACTATTTTCCTTATACCATAGGGGAAAGGATTGAAGTTTCTGGTGTAACTCTGAGTGAGTATAATACTGTATTTTAAGCTGATCTAGCTGTGATTTGCTATGGTTTGCAAAATACCATGCTCTAAATTCTCTGTATTTTTCTTGTAAAAAATCCTGATTTAGGATTTTACAGTTTTCACTTCTTGGTGTAAAATCCATTAAATTTCAAAATTCATATCACTTGTCGTAGGGCTATAAGGCCTTCTGGATTCATAAACACCATGTGGTATTTGGTTTTCTGAAAATTGGATACCCTGGACTACTGGATCTGTAGTATTGTCAGGGTTAGCATCACTGGGTGGTCTGGAAGGAATTTCTTGTAAGACCGATTTTATGGGTTCTGAAGTAGACTGTCGGGAAAACTCAAGTAGATCTACTTTGTAAGAGGGAGCAGTTCTATAACTGGTACTTGACATACTTCTGGATAATGGCCTATGTGGCCTATTAAAGGTAAGGTAAACATTACCACCTTGTGTTTGTATTACATCATCTAGAGATTGTCTGATGATTGATCTGGCTAGAACAACATTAGGAATATGCCATCTTTCTAGAAAAGTAATATTCTACCATGGTATCATTTTTGGTATAGCAACCTGGCTACTGAAAAGGTTAGTGTCAATTAAGACTGTATGTCCTAATTCACTCTGTTTCCGTATGTAAGGATTTAAAGTTGTTAAAACCTTTAAATAAATTCTGGAGATAACTGCAAAAAGAGGTGATCCTGGAAGGTATGTATATCCATGAGATAACACTCTAAGTTCTAAGACTTTTGATAGATTAGCATCAGTGAGTGCTATACTTAGGTTTGGATATATATTAAAGTATACTGGTCCATAAGAGAGGCTGGTTTCAATGGCTCCTATAAGAGATGCTTTCCAATCTAAGCATCTACCATCCCAAAGGGTACACTGGATACTAGTATTTTGACCAAGAAGGGTCAAAGGCTTAAAGGCTATATGGACAAGTCCTATGTGGACATACTTGTATTTTTGTAAGAATGGATATAAATCCTGTATGTGTAAGAGATACATAATGTCATCATCATTCTGTATAGAGGCTGCATGTTCAAATGTTTTGATTATCTTTCTGCTGGAAAAGTCAAAGGTTCCTATCTCGTAGATAGTATCTGGTTTGACTTTGGGCATAGTCCATTTATCTAGGGCTTCCTTAGCATCCTGGTAGGATACTAATTCTTTGGCTTCTTATGTAGAAGCTACTGTATTAGATACTGTATTGGATACTGTATTGGCTACTTCTTCTGAAGGTACAGTACTCATCTGGTTGTATTGGGACCATATATGTATAATTTAAAGATAATATAACATAATACGAACAACAATAAACATGACTCTGATACCAATTGAGATGCTTGACACAGGGTAAAGCTAAGCACGTCTGTCAACGACTTACAAGGACACAACCTAAGCGCAATCACTGCTAACAGTTTACCTCTACGCGACTTAGGTGACGTCTCACTCAACTTTACACTGCTTTACCCTCGATTAGGCACAAATAAGATTTTTCCTTTGATCTAATGTCTTACACACTCTTTATGATAGACTTTTCACCACTTTTCTCAAAAAAGAAAATTCACAAAGACTTTTCACCACTTTTCCCAAAAAAGAAAATTTGATCATACTAAAAAAACAAATAAAATAATTAAATGTGTAAATTACACTTATCTTTTCCTAATATTTCTTTCATAAAATTTAGCATTACTCTATTTTTTTCAACACAGAAAAATGTGTTTACCATTATTGTGAGTTGTCTTGACAATCAAATTTTAAGTGTTAATAATCTTAAAAAGAAAATTTGAACTACAATTTTGCTCTTTAATGGGAGAAGGTGGACACGATGTTATATTTTTATTATACATCAGATATGTATGTTTAGAATGAAATGGTATTTTATCCAATAAATAAACAAATAAATGGTATTAAGAATCCAAGAGATAAAATAAGAAACATAATGATTACCTATAGTAAATAATCATTGATAATCAAAATAAGGTCTATTTTTGGGAGTGTTTTTTTTTATTTATTAGTTTTTTTTGAAAAAATTGTATAAAAAGGTAGAGATGTGCTTAATCTAAATAAATCAATAGAGATTCATTCGGAAAAAAAATTAGTATGATTTTTTTTTTTTTTGGTGACTAATTTAGCCTAGCTTTCATTTAAAAAAAAAAAACTTTTCAAGTTTTTTAATAAAAAAAATGAAGTGATTATGATTTGAATGTTACATCTTCTATTTTATTTTTGTGTGCTTTTTAATCCCAATCCACTTGTCAAACCACAGATAAGTTAACCTTTTTTTCCCTAATTATGAAAATAGGTCTAAATAAATGCCATGCCTGGGTGGCACACAACACAACCTTTTTTTTATTTTATTTTATATATATATATATATATATATATATATCTATATAATAAGGTAAGAAGGTTTTTGAAAATGTATAAAATGTGTGTGAGATACATTTGATATTAACGGTTGAGATGAATCTTAAGTTTATATCCACGGTTCAGATTGGTTAAAATGAATGATGATTGCCACCTAAATATACCCACGTCTGATCCCATCCTCCCCACCTGCCCTCTCTCTCTCTCTCTGTTCTTCTCTTCTTCCACAAAAGCAAAAAAAACCCCACCCTCTTCGCTATCGACGCTCCTCCTTCCCACCCTCTTCGCTACTGACGCTCCTCCTTCCCACCCTCTTCGCTACCGACGCTCCTCCTCCTCCTCATTCGTCACGCTCCTCTTCATCGCAAGGTAAGATTCCCTTACAACCCTTATCAATTTCAGTATAGTTTTGTGGCTTTGATCATATATCCCAAAGAGTTGGGGCTTTGATCATAAAACAGATTACTCATTTTGGTTTTGATTTTTGTTTTTCTAAACCTTAAATTGATTTGTTAATTAAGGTTTTTTAGGTATTTGGATTGCTCTAAATCAAGTTTGTAAGATTTGGTTTAGTAATATGTGTTTGTTTCCCTTTTTTTTTTTCCCCTTTATTGGTTTATTTCCTCCTTCTCGATTAAAGCCATTGTTGAGAGCAACCGCCTAATTATTGCAGTTATTGCATTTTTTTGTTGGAACTTTTGTGTTTTTTTCCCCACTTCAGTGTTTTGGTAGGGTTTTCAATTGATCCGATTGAGAACTGCGAAACTGTGCTTCGATTGGCTCACCAAGTTCGCTCTTCTGTTTGCCCTACTTCGTGAATAGAATAAATGAATAACTCAACATGATGATGAAATTGATATTCAATTCAACTTTATTATGTTCTTGAGTCTTAATTCGTGATTTAATCATAATAAACGAATCTTAATTTTTAAACTTTCCTAATTGTTTTTAATTCTTTCAAACTAATATAATAATGCCTCCTTTTCTGATACAGGTTGCATCTGGTAGACGAACTTGCCAACTTCTAGATAGTCAGATGGCCTATAAGAGTTGATTGACTTGCTTTATGTTATTCATTTACAATACATGGTAACTTTGTAAGGTTATTTTTAATTTTACTATTATTATTATTATTTTTATTTTTATTTTTAAATTTGATGGAGTATGACATACTGTGCTATTCAAGTTCGATTTCTGCATCTTGATTTCTGGTTTGTATCTCTCTATTGGGTTCGATTTCTGTTTCATGCATGGCTGATTTCACCTCATCAGGATAATTTACTTTTGTATATTATTTTGGCCTTTTTAAAAATAATAATAACAATAGAGATTGGCCCTAATTATGCTTTGCCAAATCTTTACAATTTACTCATGATTGTCCATACTGTCCTATGCATCTCTCACTCATGCTTATGTATGCCTTTAAATGTTTAGGTGTTCATGTTTTCTGTCATATACATGCTCTTTTGCAATGCACTTGCAGACTGAATGTATGCATATTTATTTCCAATCAATTTTTTATTTTTGTGTCATTGCTGCAGTCTTTCAATTTAATCAGTAGCACCATGTATGTGCCTATTTATTTGAAATCTGATCTTCCATTGAAACCTTTGGTTTATGTTTGGATTTGGTCATACCAGATTTTGCCACAATTGCTTTATTACTTTGGTGTGAAAAATGGTGTGGATTCTCTTGATTGGGCAACTATTGTTGTCTATACATGTGAAATGTTATATACATGTATAATCATTACTCATCCTTCAAAAATTCTGAAATGGGTTTCATTTTAAAAAATTATTGATTGATCGTTTTTCCAACTGAAAAACAATGTTATAAAGGAAATTGGAAAAAGCAAAAATAGGCAAAAATGATCTCTCTTTATAAGACCTATGTTATCCTTCCTCTCAAGTGGTGTCTACACCTGCATTTTAGTTGATGGGAAATAGGTATTGAATCGCTAATATAGATTACAAGCTTCCTTAATTTCCTAATAATCATGCAAATTTTGTTTAGGCACGTAATGGCACCTAAATTGTTATCTTGCTCTAAGCACACTAAACATCAGTGGACTAGCTTTAAAGTGTTCCATCGATGGTATAAAATATGTAGATCTGTACATAAATATTTCTGTGCATCAGCATCACTATGTGTGTGCTGTATGCCACATAAAATTTGTTTGCGTCACGTATATTTCTACCTTTGCATGTCTATAGTTTATGTTTCAGGTGTGTAAGGTGTTGGACTTGGAACATTTCTAATTTAATAACTAGCCAATTCACATCTTGGAATATCATTCATCGTTATTATTATTTTTTTCCCTCTGATACATTTACCTGTGGCAAATTTAATATTATTGATCTGGTTGGTTAATTCAATTCTTTCTTTAAATATAACAGGTATTGTAGGTATGAAAGTGCTAAACCCTTATGGCCCATGTTCAATTCTTTCATAAAACTAATTAGGATACAAGTCTGTAAATATGTATTTACTGTTAAATTCCCTTTAAAAGAATAAAAGCAGAGCTTACTGCTAATACATTGGAGAAGCTGTTCCTTAACTCCCATGAAGAAGGTTTTGATTGGGTGAATGTTTTGATTGGATATCCTTATCTCTGTTTTCTTTTTTGTCTTTTTTCTTTTCGTAGTTTTTTTTTTTTTTTTTTAGTGGTGGCAAAATAAGACAAACTCATAGTCAGTGGCACACTTGGCTGAAATTGAAGAACAATTAAGTTATTGTTAACTGTAGGACTTGAATCAATTTCATGGAATGTGGATTGTTGTGGTGTTTAGAGTGAGAACATGATTTGGTGTTATGTGTACTCAAGAAATGGATGGTGGATCATATGCTCATTTCAGTTACTCAGTTGGAGTATAGTAATTAATTTTGAATAAATTTGCCAAATTAATTGGTTTTAAATTTTGGTGATGTTGATGCCGTGTGCTACTGCTGTGTGCTTGCTGTTGTGTGCCTAGATTGCTGCTTATTAAAAAACATCTCATCTGGTGTGTTGGTGGAGAGATTATTGTATGTGATATTCCAATCGAAGACTACAACATAGAACTGGAAAATCAGAGTGGAGAAACAATACAATTGGGATCTGAGACTGATCAGCGGATCAGCGGTATGGTGTATAAATGAATCTTTTATATGTTTTATTACTAAAATACTTTTTTAGGTACGTGATCAGTTCTCTTTCTAAAGTCTTTAAACCACATTTCTTTCTAACGGAAACAAATTTTGATGGTAATTTGACAGGGCTGTGATGATGGGTTTAATGCTTCATGCAAATGCTAAACAGTTGATTAGAATGGAAAGGTATAAAGATGCATTGGAAGTGCTTCCCATGGGAGAGGTTAGTATCTAGTGGACTACATGCCAAAACAAAAAGAGTAGGTTTTTGTGATATAATTGTGCGTGGATAAATACTCAATTTAATTTATGGCCTTCCATTTTTAGCTTGGGTTTTATATACCAAATTCAAGAACTACTCCAAATGATAGCCTAGAGGAGGGGTAACGTAGGGTGTTAGCCTGAGCTGCTTTCTTCATAAATTTTCCTGCAATAAAATGTTGATGGTCATCAATTTTTTTGATGTAGCTCTTCCTTGCTTGAGCACCCTTTGTTCTTCATCTTCCTGGAAATGTACATGTATTAATAATCAAGCTGACAAGAATTGAATTTTGCTGGTTTGCAAAAGATCTGGCTGCAGAAGCCCTTTGTAGAAATGAGAATGACACTCAGAAGGCTTTGGATGATTTGACAAACCTAGAATCTAATTCTGCCATACAGGTAAGTTATCATTACTTGAATATTTTCTTTGGTTGAGTAATCTCACATTTCTGGGTGTTTTTCCAAAAATGAAAAACATATGACAGAAAATGAAAACATTCGAGTATTCATATGTATATATAATCATAAATATTAAAATGATGGCCATTTTTAGAATTTTTCATTGTCTTTGCTTTTCAAAAAAACTAAAAACAGAAACACAACTAAACGCCTAGGAAAATTATTTGTTCTATGTCACATATTGGGGTCATATACTATCCCAGAAAAATATATAGCAAAGAAGAAAATATATACATTTTTCCCAGATCTCATGTCGATTTTATCTTTAAATAGTGTTGGGAATAAATTTAAATTTAAATAGTGTTGGGAATAAATTTAAATAGTGTTGGGATTAAAAAATAAATTTAAATAGTGTTGGGATTAAATTTAAATTTAAATAGTGTTGGGGTTAAATTTAAATTTAAATAGTGTTGGGATTAAATCTAAATTTAAATAGTGTTGGGATTAAATTTAAATAGTGTTGGGAATAAATTTAAATTTAAATATTGTTGGGATTAAATTTAATAGTGTTGGGATTAAAAAATAAATTTAAATAGTGTTGGGATTAAAATTAAATTTAAATAGTGTTGGGATTAAAATTAAATTTAAATAGTGTTGGAATTAAATTTAAATTTAAATAGTGTTGGGGTTAAATTTAAATTTAAATAGTGTTGGGATTAAATTTATAATAAATTTAAATAGTGTTGGGATTAAATTTAATTTTATCAAATTAAAAAATAAATTTAAATAGTGTTGGGATTAAATTTAAATAGTATTGGGATTAAAAAATAAATTTAAATAGTGTTGGGATTAAATTTGTAATTTTATCAAATTAAAAAATAAATTTAAATAGTGTTGGGATTACTTGAAAAACCGACCTGATCAACAGAATACGATGGAGGTGGTTTCGACCACTCAGTTGTGGTTGAGATTGATGAATTTAATTCTTATCTCGGATAGATATTGAATTTAATATATAAAAAACCATATAATCAACTCAATCAACTTATTCATATGCCTACAACTTGAAACATGTGTGTTTATTTTCTAAATTAATAACTTGAATTCAGCTTTAAACAATTGTCGCTAAAGGGCTTTAAACAATTGTCGTAGAGTATAGTCTGTTAAATATATTTTTAAAACTGCATTTTAATCTTAATATTATTTATACCGTGCCTTTAGGGACGGGCATATGCTAGTATATATATATATCATGAGTGAGAGAGGTTGTTAAAAAAAATTTTGCAAAAGAAAGAAAACAGCAACGACTTTTGTTTCTTTCTTGGAAATTTTGGTGAAGGGCCCTACACAAAATTTTCATATATAAGGACATAGACATAAATTGTCATACTAATGCCTAGCACATTACAGAAATATTTTCAGGGCCAAATTGCGTATTAAATTCTAAAATAATATTTTAAAATATTTTTTTAATAAAATTATTAATTTGTAAATCGTTTCGTTGAAATTTATCAAATAAGATATTTGTTGATAATAAAGTTCTAGAGGAAAAAAATAGAGTAAAATTTTATTGTCCATGTTAACATTAACAAACTTGACAAGTTGCTAACAAAATTATAAAATTAATTCTGAACATTCCTAAATATGTCTATCATGTATATAAAACAATTTTCAAAATTTTAATTTCATTGGTTAGATAAAAATTTATTAAGAAAAAAACTACATATAATGAAACGTATGCTATTGATAGCTAAAATTTCACTCTATTCAAAATAAAATTTTACTCTACTCACATGCCATGTAGCATGATAGCAAAAATGGATAATGACCTTGGAGAGAGATATGACAACCAAAGAATTACAAAGTCAAGATAACCAAATCCAAATAAGTTGTATAGGATTTTCTTTTTTTTTTAGTAATTTTTTTTAAATTATATCAAATTTTTTTATTTATTTATATCCAATCATCTTAATTTTTTGTATGAATATTTTACTCAACGAGTATTAAAAAGCGAACGGTTCAAATTCGGGCTATAAATGAATCGAACGGTTCGTGAACTGGCTCGGCTTTACTCGTTAAGGGCTCGATTCATTTAGTAAACAAGTCAAACTCTCGTTTAATAAACAGTCGAGCTTGAGCTAGAATAAGCTCGGTTCGATTATTTTTTATTTAATTATATAATAAATATATTATTTATATATATATAAATAATAGTATATATACATTATTTATGTATTAAATAATATAAATATTATTTTTATTTAAATAATATAAAAAATAATAATAAACATCTTATCAAGCCGAGTAGAGTCGAACTCGAGTTCCCTTAATATTAACGAACTGCATCAAGCTTGAGCCCAATTAGTTATCGAGATAAGCTTAAGCTCAACAAAGTTCAACTTGACTCGATTTGTTTGCAACCCTAATTCAAATCACTGAGATTGGCGCCAAAATAATCCTAAGCGCTCTATCAAGTTAAGATGGCCCACCTGAAAGAATCTAAACAAAATATATGTACTCAATCCATTTTTTAATATTTTGGGTCAAAAGGACACAATTTGTTCAAAAGAACAATTATCTATTGAAATCAATCTGTCTATCTCTTGAAATCAACCTATCTGTCTATCTCTTGAAATCACCTGATTTGTCTATCTATTAAAATTCACCAAGCCTATTTTTCTATTTGTTGAAATTCATCGAACAACCTATCTATTGAAATGTGATACATGTCACTCATTCAATATCCTATTAGCTGAATATCACATATTTCTCTACTTCACAACCACTATTTGCTGTCGTCGCCGACTTTTCCAATGACTTTTTTGTTAGAATTATTTATTTTGATAATTTATTTAATTATGTTTTAATTTATTTGACAGAGAAAAATAGAATTCAAAATTTATTTTGATGATTTATTTAATTATGTTTTAATAGAATCCAAAATTTATTTTAATGATTTATTTAATTATGTTTTAATTTATTTGAAAAAGAAAAATAGAATCAAAATTTATTTTGTCCTATTATTTCTCACCTAAACCTTTATCGTAAATGTTGTTAGACTATATTTAATATTTGATTAAATCAGGAGTTCAAACAGCCCAAAACAGAGGTTCAAATAGCTCAAAAACAGAGGTTCAAACAGCCCAAAAACAGAGGTTCAAACAGCCTAACACAGCAGCAGTTCAAAAGGTTCAAGTGGAAGATATTCAAATTAGTAATGATGGAGTGGAAGATATTCAAATGAATACAACGGCTACAAATGGCTATAGGTTTCATTATATATACCAAAGCCTCTAATGTAAACAAGTTATAAAAAAATCAAAAAATATTCTTTGATCTATAATCACTCACATCTATTCTCTGAGAAGTGTTCTTTAATTTTTGTCTACATCCTCTTTCAGAAATTATACACTGAGACGTATAGCTTTAAACCCATCTTTCGTGTGTGTGGTTTACAGAAAAACCAAAGTTTCATTTTTATATCTATCTTTGAGAGATAATTTTTGTAGTTTTCTGTGAAAGCAAAAACACTTT
Organism: Camellia sinensis; assembly: GCF_055761805.1. Lineage (NCBI taxonomy): Eukaryota > Viridiplantae > Streptophyta > Magnoliopsida > Ericales > Theaceae > Camellia > Camellia sinensis. The sequence goes on from NC_138970.1 coordinate 62,681,701, forward strand.
CTTTTTAACCTTGTAAGAGTATAGTATATTCAGTGTTCTTGACTTAGAAAGTCTGTGTAAAATCCGTGGAGGATTGCTCCATTTGTAAAGAGGTTGCTAGCACCCCCGTGAAGTTAGAGCATAGTGAAAAATCTTAAGTGAAGCTTGAAGAGTGGATGTAATGCCCCCAATGTGCGTATAGAAAGTTATCCTTATTTAATTAGGGGTTAACGTGCTTGCCATTGGAATTGAAGAATTATCCGTTGGATTATGCCTTTGAAACTAGATTGGTGACCTTTACCAAACAACCTAAAAATTTTCCCTCCGCTCGAGCGGAATAGTTGGCGCTCGAGCGTAATTTTGGGGTTCCCAGCAAATTTTGCAGGCGGCCTGAGATTCTGCGAGTTGTGATTTCCCACTCGAGCGGGGGATTAGACGCTCGAGCGGACTACCTTGTTGGTCTGCGCGCTCGAGCGCAAGGTTGGGCGCTCGAGCGGGTCTCTTGGTTAAGTTTAAATTTCTGAGGCACGTAGGTTCGTTTTTGGACATTTTTATTAGTGTATTTAGAACCTCCTTATCTTATGTTGGAGTATTGATTGAGATGATAATATGATGGTAAAGTAAGATTGGATCAAAAACTTTAATTTGAATAATTCGTTTATGACCAACCGTCACTCTTTTGCCCTTTTCTTGTTCCGCACTTGGAATTTGGATGTCAGGTTAGAACCATTGGAAAGCTTATTTTTGGGGCTTCAATTTGGGCACAAGAACGACCTAAAACGAAGTCCGGATGGGGGAGTTATACCTGTTTGAAGTTTTGAAATCTGTGCTGGGAGCAGGTCCGCTCGAGCGGGAATTGGGACGCTCGAGCGGGAATAGCGGGTTTTTCGGGACAGCAGCTTTAAAAACAGGATTTTGGATCATTTCTCATATTTTTCTTCTTCCCTCTTCCTTCCTCTTTGCCTAAGTCCGAAACCCTAGCCCCAAATCCTTGAATCCCTTTACTTTGCTCACGATCCACCATGGTTTTTGGCATCAAGGATAGAGAACAAGGGAGGATCGATGATTTTTTACCCGATTAGAACTTGGATTTGTGACGGCTTCTTCTCAAGCTCACTTCTTTGCTTGATTATTGAGGGTTATTTGCAGGGATGGACCTAGCATCTAAACACTGTGAGTAGTAGTACGCTTTACCACCGCTAATGCTTGCCATTAGTATTCTGTTAATTTTGTTACTTATGTATGTAAACGATTCAAGGAAGATAAATGTTATATGTATATAAATGATTCAAGGAAGATAAATGTTATATGTATGTAAATGATTCAAGGAAGATAAATGTTATATGTATATAAATGGTTCAAGGAAGATAAATGTTATATGTTTATGTAAATGATTCAAGGAAGGTACATAAGTAAGAGAAAGAATGAAACAACCCTCCTATGATTCTGGAATTCTGTAAGACTCTGAAATAAGTTTGCTATGATAATGTTGGGCTAAATGCCAACAAGTTTAATGCCAATACATGTAAGAGCTAAAGGCCAACAAGTCTAAATAATCAAGAAATGCTCTAGTTATGATATGTTACGTTTGAATTAATGAATTCATGATATCCTTAGTACATGGCCCTTACCCGGGGGTAATAATACCGTGGTTTAAATAAATAAGTTACACGTGTATGTATGTTACCAGTTCAAGTATATTACAAGTATAAGCATGTTACAAGTTCACGTATGTTATAAATTTAAGTATGTGTTTCAGGTATGTTTCAAGTATATGTTTAGAAGGGCTTTATGCCATTTTCAAGGGCTTTAATGCCAATATGCCTACAAGGGCTTCATGCCACTTTCAAGGGCTTTATGCCATTTTCAAGGGCTTTAATGCCAATATGATTACAAGGGCTTTATGCCATTTTCAAGGGCTTTAATGCCAATGTACTTACAAGGGCTTCAAGCCATTTTCAAGGGCTTTATGCCATATTCAAGGGCTTAAATGCCAATATGTTTACAAGGGCTTTATGCCATTTTCAAGGGCTTTAATGCCAATATGCTTACAAGGGCTTCATGCCACTTTCAAGGGCTTTATGCCATTTTCAAGGGCTTTAATGCCAATATGTTTACAAGGGCTTTATGCCATTTTCAAGGGCTTTAATGCCAATATGCTTACAAGGGCTTCATGTCACTTTCAAGGGCTTTATGCCATTTTCAAGGGCTTTAATGCCAATATGTTTACAAGGGCTTTATGCCATTTTCAAGGGCTTTAATTCCAATATGCTTACAAGGGCTTCATGTCACTTTCAAGGGCTTTATGCCATTTTCAAGGGCTTTAATGCCAATATGATTACAAGGGCTTTATGTCATTTTCAAGGGCTTTAATGCCAATGTGCTTACAAGGGCTTCATGCCATTTTCAAGGGCTTTATGCCATTTTCAAGGGCTTTATGCCACTTTCAAGGGCTTCAATGCCAACAAGTTCCAAGGGCCTTAGTGCCATATGTTATAAGGGCTTTATGCTACAAGTTACAAGGGCCTCGTGCCACACGTTTCAAGGGCCTCGTGCAACCATGTTTCAAAGGCTTTATAGCCATTATGTTTATGTTGCAGGATTGGGCCTAAGGCCATATGAAATGAAAACAGGAACAGATTAACTACATGATCTTCGCATTTATTTATGCATTGTTATGTACTATGTTTAAATTGTGCATTTATGTATCATACTATTCACTGAGCCCGGCTCACCCTCTGTTATGTCTGTTTCTGTAGGTCACCAATCAGGCGGTCAGTCCTAGCCAAGACGTCGCTTTCTTTTTGTCAACCTCCATATGTCCAGGCACTGTTTAAGTCATTTAATTTCTTAAGTTGTCAAGATGTTGGTTTGCTTATGAGTGTCCATCTAAGGTGGTTGTATATACCTTTCATGTTTGTTTTTGTATACGCCCGACTTTAGGGCTGGAACTGTAAATGCGTATGTACATACTCTGGGATATAGTTGAGACTTTATTTATCCGGTATAATGCATGTGATGAATGAGATCCTCGCATGTAGGAGTAGCTCAATGGAGTTTAATTGTTCATTATTATTTATCTATTTATTTTTGTGCTTCCGATAAGGCCCCGTATGTTAAATTACCAGGTTACATGTCCGTCTCTAAAGAGGTCATGCCCAAACTTTTAAGGGCGGGTTTGGGGCGTGACAGGTGGTATCAGAGCACGAGTTGCTATCTCACACACGACCCCATTGAGCTTTAGGATGTCTAGAAAAGACTTAGGCATCATGCATGACATCTTTCGTGCATATAAAAGGAAGTGATAGCAACGATTATGGTATATGTGATGACGCTAACCATAATGGTTATTATTCATGTCTGTCATACTTGTATATTGTGTGTAATTGCTATGCAGAACATGATAAGACCTGCAGATGGGATTAAATTAATGAAGCTACGCGCAGCGGAAGTGTGGTGAAGATTCGAACTGGTCGGTAAGATGATTTATATGTAAAGATTAAATAAAATATATATTCCTGGTTGTTAGGCATTTGTGAGAAAGGATGACGATAAGTGACTTGGTGAATTGATTAAACTCTAAGCATGGAATATTTCTAAGAACAAAGGAAATACTATATGTGATAAAGGTAGAATTATTCCTCACCATGACACTGTTTGGATTTGTGGTTTTGAGAAAGTAGAGGTTATGCATATAATGACCTCCTTTAGCGAGTGTAATTTGTTTATGTAAACCTGTAAGCTAAATGTGCACTTTGAAATCTGAAATTTAACGCTACCATTTGTAATCTATTTTGTTACGTGTGAATTATAATCTGTAATCCATATTTTTCTACATGATATGTATAAGAACATCAAAGGCTAAGGTTTATGCAATTGTAGTGTTTTGACTTGACTAATGAAGAAGTACAAACATGTTGAGCTTTGGGAAGATGAAATAATGAGAGACATTAGAATTATGGTAGCTGACAACTCTTGGAATAGAATATTTGATGGTTGATAGCAAGCATGGAACTAGTAGTCACGAGTTAGCATGTTGGCATTGCTACCTGGAATGTTGCTAAACGCAAGTATTATGATTGTGCTCACCTAATGTTCGATGGACTTTTGCCCTTGTCCGGTTTATTTTGATGTGTCTCCGTACTGAACCTACCATTATTAGTTAAGGAGGAGGTAGTTGTATAAGAATTAAGGCTGTTCCTTTATTATAATTTGCAAATGAGTGGTCATTAGAATGAAACTTATGTGATCCGTATTAGTTCGAGATGTCATACCAACAATTACATTCGATACTCCTGGCAAGTATAACCTTGTATAAGTTGACCATGGACTGGACCTAAGGAATTAACGTCTTTGGTTGTTATTTTTGAACTGATAGTTGCTTATCATTTATTTAGATGAATTACTTAAACGCGACGTATGGAATTTTTTTTTATGATATAATTATATCTTCCTTGTCATGGTACTGTTTGGACCTATGATTTGGAAAGTTATTGTGATACGCACTTTGATAAGTTGTGTTTTGTATAACAGTTGAATCATGTTACGTATAACCGGTTGTAAGAGAAAGTTGTGTCTACAGTGACCTATATAAGAAGTGAATTATTCTATTTTGTTAAGTACACGACAATGACATGATATGACAAGCAATGCTTTATTTTCTGATATATTACGTTACGAATTAAGGAATGATGATTACGTTCAATATGATAAGTTTTATGGATAATTTCCCAAGATGACTAAATATGTTACGAAACTCCGAATGTTCAAGATATGACAAGTTTTCTGAAAGAAATATTTCGCTATGTATGAATAAGTCCTTCAATTGATAACGGCCCTATGTTGAGCTTCAAGCTATACTGTCTTATTTGTTCTAAGTTAGCTTGGAGACTGTTCTGTCAAAGTTTACATTAGTTTAATACTATTGGAAATTATTTCATTATCTGATATTTTTGAAAGGTCTGCTGAGGTTCTGAGTAATATCTCTGAACAACGTAATATCTGTACTTATGAAGGATTTAAAGGACTTATGTATTACATATTCTTGGAGAATGTTTTTGTCCATGCTAGGAACATTTGATTAACTATGGAACAAGAATATAATAACTTTTGGGTAAATGCATTATATGTTTGATGTCAAGACGTTGACTTTGAGATAAACCAGTTTTAATTTTAAATTTGAGCCTATTAGAGATTTGATCTAAACTGATAAGTCTAATTCAGATAATGAGTAAAGAGCCCCAAAGTCATTGATTTAGCACTTAATTGCTATTCTGGGTCTAATTGTTATAAGAAGCATATACCTTTGAGGAATTATGATAATGGGAGTTCCTAGTGAACTTGCCAAGTTTGAATTATGTTTGATGATTTATGAAATGATTGAGAAATGTTATATGTCCAGGACGAAACTAGACTTGTGACAAGGTGAATCAAGTTTGGAGGACCAAACTTCTTAAGGTGGGGAGAGTGTAATGCCCCCAAAGTGCGTATAGAAAGTTATCCTTATTTAATTAGGGGTTAACGTGCTTGCCATTGGAATTGAAGAATTATCCGTTGGATTATGCCTTTGAAACTAGATTGGTGACCTTTACCAAACAACCTGAAAATTTTCCCTCCGCTCGAGCGGAATAGTTGGCGCTCGAGCGTAATTTTGGGGTTCCCAGCAAATTTTGTAGGCGGCCAGAGATTCTGCGAGTTGTGATTTCCCGCTCGAGCGGGGGATTAGACGCTCGAGCGGACTACCTTGTTGGTCTGCGCGCTCGAGCGCAAGGTTGGGCGCTCGAGCGGGGGATTCGTTTTTGGACATTTTTATTAGTGTATTTAGAACCTCCTTATCTTATGTTGGAGTATTGATTGAGATGATAATATGATGGTAAAGTAAGATTGGATCAAAAACTTTAATTTGAATAATTCGTTTACGACCAACCGTCACTCTTTTGCCCTTTTCTTGTTCCACACTTGGAATTTGGACGTGAGGTTAGAACCATTGGAAAGCTTATTTTCGGGGCTTCAATTTGGGCACAAGAACGACCTAAAACGAAGTCCGGATGGGGGAGTTATATCTGTTTGAAGTTTTGAAATCTGTGCTGGGAGCAGGTCCGCTCGAGCGGGAATTGGGACGCTCGAGCGGGAATAGCGGGTTTTTCGGGACAGCAGCTTTAAAAACAGGATTTTGGATCATTTCTCATATTTTTCTTCTTCCCTCTTCCTTCCTCTTTGCCTAAGTCCGAAACCCTAGCCCCAAATCCTTGAATCCCTTTACTTTGCTCACGATCCACCATGGTTTTTGGCATCAAGGATAGAGAACAAGGGAGGGTCGATATTTTTTACCCGATTAGAACTTGGATTTGTGAAGGCTTCTTCTCAAGCTCACTTCTTTGCTTGATTATTGAGGGTTATCTGCAGGAACGGACCTAGCATCTAAACACTGTGAGTAGTAGTACGCTTTTCCACCGCTAATGCTTGCCATTAGTATTCTGTTAATTTTGTTACTTATGTATGTAAACGATTCAAGGAAGATAAATGTTATATGTATATAAATGATTCAAGGAAGATAAATGTTATATGTATATAAATAATTCAAGGAAGATAAATGTTATATGTATGTAAATGATTCAAGGAAGATAAATGTTATATGTTTATGTAAATGATTCAAGGAAGGTACATAAGTAAGAGAAAGAATGAAACAACCCTCCTATGATTCTGGAATTTTGTAAGACTCTGAAATAAGTTTGCTATGATAATGTTGGGCTAAATGCCAACAAGTTTAATGCCAATACATGTAAGAGCTAAAGGCCAACAAGTCTAAATAATCAAGAAATGCTCTAGTTATGATATGTTACGTTTGAATTAATGAATTCATGATATCCTTAGTACATGGCCCTTACCCGGGGGTAATAATACCGTGGTTTAAATAAATAAGTTACAAGTGTATGTATGTTACCAGTTCAAGTATATTACAAGTATAAGCATGTTACAAGTTCACGTATGTTATAAATTTAAGTATGTGTTTCAGGTATGTTTCAAGTATATGTTTAGAAGGGCTTTATGCCATTTTCAAGGGCTTTAATGCCAATATGCTTACAAGGGCTTCATGCCACTTTCAAGGGCTTTATGCCATTTTCAAGGGCTTTAATGCCAATATGATTACAAGGGCTTTATGCCATTTTCAAGGGCTTTAATGCCAATGTACTTACAAGGGCTTCATGCCATTTTCAAGGGCTTTATGCCATTTTCAAGGGCTTAAATGCCAATATGTTTACAAGGGCTTTATGCCATTTTCAAGGGCTTTAATGCCAATATGCTTACAAGGGCTTCATGCCACTTTCAAGGGCTTTATGCCATTTTCAAGGGCTTCAATGCCAATATGTTTACAAGGGCTTTATGCCATTTTCAAGGGTTTTAATGCCAATATGTTTACAAGGGCTTCATGTCACTTTCAAGGGCTTTATGCCATTTTCAAGGGCTTTAATGCCAATATGTTTACAAGGGCTTTATGCCATTTTCAAGGGCTTTAATGCCAATATTCTTACAAGGGCTTCATGTCACTTTCAAGGGCTTTATGCCATTTTCAAGGGCTTTAATGCCAATATGATTACAAGGGCTTTATGCCATTTTCAAGGGCTTTAATTCCAATGTGCTTACAAGGGCTTCATGCCATTTTCAAGGGCTTTATGCCACTTTCAAGGGCTTCAATGCCAACAAGTTCCAAGGGCCTTAGTGCCATATGTTACAAGGGCTTTATGCCACAAGTTACAAGGGCCTCGTGCCACACGTTTCAAGGGCCTCGTGCCACCATGTTTCAAAGGCTTTATAGCCATTATGTTTATGTCGCAGGATTGGGCCTAAGGCCATATGAAATGAAAACAGGAACAGATTAACTACATGATCTTCGCATTTATTTATGCATTGTTATGTACTATGTTTAAATTGTGCATTTATGTATCATACTATTCACTGAGCCCGGCTCACCCTCTGTTATGTCTGTTTTTGTAGGTCACCAATCAGGCGGTTAGTCCTAGCTAAGACGTCGCTTTCTTTTTGTCAACCTCCATATGTCCAGGCACTGTTTAAGTCATTTAATTTCTTAAGTTGTCAAGATGTTGGTTTGCTTATGAGTGTCCATCTAAGGTGGTTGTATATACCTTTCATGTTTGTTTTTGTATACGCCCGACTTTAGGGCTGGAACTGTAAATGCGTATGTACATACTCTGGGATATAGTTGAGACTTTATTTATCCGGTATAATGCATGTGATGAATGAGATCCTCGCATGTAGGAGTAGCTCAATGGAGTTTAATTGTTCATTATTATTTATCTATTTATTTTTGTGCTTCCGATAAGGCCCCGTATGTTAAATTACCAGGTTACATGTCCGTCTCTAAAGAGGTCATGCCCAAACCTTTAGGGGCGGGTTTGGGGCGTGACAGTGGACGTAGGTCGAGTTGAAGCCGAAGTACTATAAATTTGTTTGTCTCTCTCTCCCTTATCTCTTTATTTTATTTAAATTGCTGTAGCTATATTTCACATTTTCACTGTGCTAATATTATTAACTAACATAGTTGTTAGAACACTTGTTTTAATTATTTTTATTTCATTAACTATATTTATTTATTGTGCTAGTCATAATTTTTATTAGGGTATTATTAATTTTTAATTGTAAAAATTTAATTCACCCCTCTCTTATGTTGTCTTTTGGATAACACTTTTTCAATCAAATTCCCGATGACTTTTTCCAACATGTTATTATCACCAAATAAGATTTTTCCTTCTATTTAATATCTTACATAAGAGGGTAATTTGTAAGCAAATTGGGCCGAGCTAGGAAAGTCTTCTTTGAAAGTTGGGCCGCGCAATGGGCTGAGATAAGGGCTGGTGTAGCTCGGTCTTAGGCCAAGAAGACATCTCATATTACGGATTTGGGCCGAACTATGGGCCGAGGTGTTTGGGCTTCGCAAGTTGGACCTCGTCCTTGTTAGTTCGGTCGGAGACTGGTGCAGTTAGCTCCGTCTAAACAGACAAAACCGAGGTATCAGTGGGGGGAGAACCGAGCTAAATGATAGCTCTGCAAGGCGTCATTTCAGAGTCAAGACTGCTAGTGGTGCTTAAAGTATCACTATAGCGATCCCGGTTGTCCCTTTACTGTTCTGTTGTATTCCGGACTCGGTTCCGTGATGTTGGTGGTGGTATACCTTGTTGTCATCCTTTAATTCCACTTGATTGAGTTTTAAGATGTATTGGGCAGAGATGTTACAGGTTGATTAGGCTTTGGTTTCAATTCTTTATTGCCCAGTTTTTAGGAGGTCCGCTCGAGCGGGTCTTCTTGCGCTCGAGCGGAGATTGCACGCTCCCAGTTTTTTGTGTCCCTGCAAAACTTCTGCAGGTGTGATTTTTACGCTCGAGCGGGTTTCTTTACGCTCGAGCGGGTACTTTGGCGCTCGAGCGGGTAGTACCTTTGGGTGTAAGTTCTGGGAGGGGGAAATCTACGCTCGAGCGGACTGGTTTTCGAGCTCGAGCGGATGTACTTTATTCTTGTGTCTTGGCGCTCGAGCGGGCCTTATTGCGCTTGAGCGGACCTAGTTTTTTGTTCTTGACGCTCGAGCATTGTGTTCTCCGCTCGAGCGGGAATGTCGTATATCAGTTGGCAGCTTGGCATTTTAAAATCACTTTTTACATTCTCTCTCTCTCTCTCTCTTACTTTCTAAAAAGACATTTTGAGAGTTCCTCTCTCTAGAAACTCCCTTCCCTCTAGGGTTTGATCTAGTTAGAGTGTTTCCTTTTCCTTCGGCCTTTGTAAAAGTTGGGTTGATCGTCGAGGACTACACTTTGATCCGAGAATATTGAGTTTTGGAGCACGTTGAGTTTCTTCATCTTCTTTCCTTGAGCTCCGAATTTGAGGTAGAGATTCCTACTTACTCTTATGGTCTTTGACATAGATTTTTGGTTGTTTTGATAAAGTGTTAAAGTTGGGTAATTTTGGGACTTAGGGTTTCAAAATGTTGAAAGAGGGTTTTGTTATTTTGATTTCAAGAATGTGTATTTTGAGTTTCAAAATAATGATATTGTTGTTGGTTGTTGAAATATAGACCATTGGGTCAATATTGGGAAATGGGGTAGAAAATCCTAGTTGGTTGTATAAATTAATTGGTATGATTAATTTGAGAAAATGGTGGTTATATGGAATTGAGTTGGAAATAATGAAATTGACTCATTATATGGTTGAATAGTGGAGTTAGATTTATTAATCGCTTACTTTTGAAAACATTGATATTTTATCTGTTGGAGCTTTTATTATCTGTTTAGAAATAATTGCTTGGGCTACCGGTGGAGGGTAGTTTTGATTGTTGTAGACAATGCATGATGATTAGGCAAACTAAAACTAATCAATTGGATATGTCATAGAGTATGACAGTTGATAGAATACATTAACGTTATGTATTGATTGATTGTGTATATGACCTTTGTGTATATATGTTGTGTGTGTGTGGGAGGAGATAGGGGATGTACTCCACGGTTTAGGGGAAGATAGGGGATGGACCTCTAAACCGGATGTTGTTTGGGAGGAGATAGGGGATGGACTCCACTGATACAGCTCATATGCTTGTCAGATAATGTGTTGATATAGCTCATATGCTTATCTTTGGAAGTGTTGATATAGCTATTATGCATATCTGTTGAAATGTGGATACAGCTAGTGTGCTTATCTGTTGAGATGTTGATACAACTAGTATGTTTATCTATTGTAAAAATGGGAAATGTTTAATATGAGTCGCTGTCTCATATAAGTGGTTGGCCAGATTCTGAGCCATTGATGTAAATTGTGAAATTGATAAGAAATGGAAATTGAAATGAAACATGAACATGGTGGTCATGAAAATGGAAATGTGTTATGAATTGGTTTATGAAAATTGAACATTTATCAATTGCTAATGTCTTAGTCATTGCTCATACTGTGTTTAGCATATCTCTACTGGGCATTGGCTCACCCTTTATGGGACATTATTTTCAGGTACAGGTAGTATGTCACTGAGAGGGTGATTTATGCTCCGGCGTTGGGCCGAGGTATAAACCGAACAGGTTGGGGGGCCAGCAGAGCAGTGGGCCGAGATGATCGACGGTTCACCCGGAGATGGGCTACCAGAACTTGGGCCGGGCAGAGTTTGGACTATGTGCTGCCCCGAACCGTGCAGAAGGTGCTCGGCCAGGAAGTGACCGGTCAGACCAGGATGCTCGGTCCGAGGATTGTCGAGATCAGACAGACCGAGAGGCCGGCGCTCGGAAAGGCGCGGTCAGCCGAGGTAGTTGACTGACCGGCGAGAAGACCGACCAAAGGAGGATCCCGGGCTAAGCTTTGCCGAGATGCCGCCTAGCCCGGTCCTTCATTCGGTTATCCGGTCGGGCGCTTAAGGTATGAAGCATGGTATGACCGAGGTAGGGCAGCCCGGCTGCCGAGCTCCAGCTATGCTGGCAGGCAGTTGAGAGCAGGTGGTGAACGGCATGGTTTAAGCTGACAGATGGGATAGCAGAGCCACGTGTCAGGAGATGACAGGGAGTGGATATGGGGCACAGAAGGTATATAAGCCTGTCTGCGCCCCCCATACGCGACAGACGAACATTCTGTAAGAAAATCCTTACACTCAAACACTCTCTCCCTTCTCTCTATTCCCTCTAAGGTGTGTGCTAACTTGACCGTCGGAGGGTTTTTCCGGCCACACACCGCCGGGTAGCTCATCCTTATTGACTCGCAGGTGATCGGACATCGACGGAGCTCGGAAGAAAGGAATACGGGCACGCCGGAATATTTGCTCCCCGTACAGTCACCTCCAAAGATATAATTTGGACGATGATGAGAGTTGAAGACTCCTTTTGTTTATTTTGTTTGTATTACATGTATATCAAGCCAAGGGCTTATTTTGTATAGAGTTAGTACTCTTCTTTTGTGTAACCAAGTGTTGACTTGGAAAGCTGTAAGCCCATAGGGCATTCGCTTTTGTTGTTAACATGTAATATAGTGTAAGAATTACTCTGATGAATAGAAATGGTTGATTTCTTTTATATCAATGCATGTTTAAAGTAATGGGTTTTATGTATTATTTTGAGGGCGTTACAACTTGGTATCAGAGCGTACCGGGTTCGAATACTTTGGGTACGTGGGAAGTGATTAGGATCACAATGGGTTTGTCTCGCTTGATAGAGGCTTAGATGTAGTGTCATATGCTATGTGCTTAATTGATAACATGCTTATGTGATTATGTGGGTATGGAATGTAGTTTCTAGGACGTTGATTGGATCCTTGGGTTTCTGGGAGTCTTGTTGGAAAAGTACTTGATCAATGCTTTTTCTAACCGGAACTTTAGTAACGCCTCGGGACTATCATTATCCGGAAATGAAATTCGTAAGTGCTTTTGTGTTTATGTGCTTACGTGGAGTGAATTACAGTTGTCCATGTATTGGGACGCGAGCGTTTAGTTTTGGCACATTTATGAATGTGCTAACGTTCTTCGTTACCTTTATTAGGATGTTAGGATGAGGACGTGGTAGACGAGGCAGACGTGGTAGGCAAGGGATGCCTTTACCGGATGATATTCCGGCACAGCAGGAGGGGGTTGGCTAGGCTAATGTGGCCGAGCCAGCAGGTCAGGAGGCTATGGGTGCTTTAGCCCGAGGGATAGCCGATGCTTTGAGGGAGTTTGTGGGTATTTTTCGAGCTGAGAATCTAGTTCAGGCCCAGGTTGTTGAGGCAAGGCCTTCCTTCTTGAAGAGGGAATTCTTCCGGTCCAATCCGGACGAGTTTGTTGGGGATCCGAAGGAACCACTTAAGGCTGACGAGTGGTTGGAACAGATGGAGAAGACGTTCGAGATGCTTGGCATCGAGGACGGGGCTTTAAAGGTGACCTTGGCATCCTTCCAGCTGAAGAGAGATGCGGGTTAATGGTGGAAGTACGAGAAGGGCAGTGTTGGTGGTGCATGGGAGGAGTTTGTGAATGCTTTTAGGAAAAGTTTTTATCTTCAACTGCTAGGGAGAAACTAAGAGAGCAGTTTTGCCAGCTTAGACAGTAGGGCTTGTCAGTGGTCGAGTTTGAGACTACTTTTACTAGTCTGTCCAGGTTTGCACCTGAACTGGTGGCGTCCGAGGAACGCCGTTGTTTTGAGTTTGAGCGGAAGTTGAGGCGTGGACTCAAGTTGAGGGTTGGAGGGTCCTTTATCCGAGAGTACAGATGTTTGGTTGATGCTGCTACTCATATGGAGATTATGATGTAAGAGGAAGATGAGGGGCAGAGAGGTTCCAAGAGGAGCCAAGATGGTCAGGGTGACGGCAGGAGACAGAGGGGTTCTAACCCTCAGCAGTCTCAGGGTGGTTTGGCTAGATCGACCTTTCCAGTACCAAGCGTGGGCTTTGGAAGAGGTAGTCCGGGAGGTTTGACTAGTTTTGCGTGTGGCCAGCTGGGTCACAAATCTTCGGTTTGCCCGCAGGAGGGAGGGGGTCAGCGAGCTGCTTCTTCTTCAGCTAGACCTCAGGGCCAGAATCAGGGCAGGGGCCAGCCTTTGTCTTGCTATCAGTATGGTTAGCCTGGGCACCTGAAGAGGTATTACCCACAGTTGAGTGCCACTTCAGGAGCGTCTGGTTCTAGGCAGACACAGAGTTATCAGCCAGCTCAGTCTGTGCAGGCCTCGAGGGCCAATCCGGGAGCTTCGTCATCCCAGTCAGTGCAGCAGTCTTTTGCTCCTAAAGGTGAGCAGGTAGATCAGGGGCCTACAGGGCGCGTGTATACTGTTACCGCGTAGGATCTAGTACCGGCTCCATCAGTTGTGTGAGGTACCTTCTTATTTTGCAACTCGGTTGCTAATGTATTGATTGATACGGGTGCATCTCATTCTTTTGTGTCTGCTACATTTGCATCTGTTTTGGAATTGGAGTTGGCACAGTTAGCATCTTCTATATGTGTAGTATCGCATGTTGGTGGTGAGTTGATCCTGAAACAAGGTGTTAGGTGTTGTGATATAGAAGTCGCTGACCATAGGCTTCCTTTTCCTTTTGTTGTCATGTCCATGAAGGGTTTTGATGTTATTTTGGGTATGGACTAGCTATCGTCATACCGGGCTGTTATTGATTGCTACCGCCAGAGGGTCACAGTTTGTACTTTGAGCGGGGAGTGTTTCCATTTCTTGGGGGATCGGGTTGGTAGTGTGTCGCCACCGATGTATGATCCGCGAGGGCGGAGTGAACTTAGTGGTCTACTTGTTAGCTTTTTGAGTGGTGAGTGTGATGAGACCCAGATTGTATTGCCAAGGGTGGTTTGTGAGTATTTGGATGTTTTTCCCAAGGATCTCGTTAGTTTGCCACCTCACCGAGAGATAGAGTTCTCTATTGATTTAGTGCTCGGCACAGCGCCGATTTCTACGGCATCTTATCATTTTGCCCCAGCCGAGTTGAGTGAGTTGAAGATTCAGCTCCAGGAATTGCTAGATAAGGGTTTTGTTCGCCCTAGTGTTTCGCCGTGGGGAGCACCGACCCTCTTTGCTAAAAAGAAAGATGGTGCCTTGAGATTGTGTATAGACTACCGGAAGTTGAATCAGGCTATGGTCAAGAATAAGTACCCTATGCCCCGTATAGATGATTTGTTTGACCAGTTGAAGGGTTCCCATTGTTTCTCTAAGATAGACTGGAGATCGGGTTACCACTAGTTGAGGGTCAGGGAAGAGGATATTCCTAAGACGGCATTCCGTACGCGGTATGGCCATTATGAGTTTCTGGTGATGCCATTCGGGCTTACCAATGCACCGGCAGTCTTTATGGACTTGATGAACCGGATCTTCTGGGAATTCTTGGATCGATTTGTAGTCGTTTTCGTGGACGACATTCTTATCTATTCGCTTTCTGAGGAGGAGCACGAGGAACACTTGAGAGTGGTGCTCGAGTTGCTTAGAGCCCATAGGCTGTATGCCAAGTTTGGGAAGTGTGAGTTCTGGCTAGGAGAGGTCAAATTCTTAGGCCATGTGGTATCCGGAGAAGGGGTGCCTGTTGATACATCCAAGGTAGAGGCAGTGCAAGATTGGGCACAGCCTAAGAGTGTGTTTGAGATCCACAATTTTTTGGGATTAGCTAGGTATTACCGCCGGTTTATGAAAGATTTCTCCAGGCTAGCTTCGCCGTTGACGAGATTGATGCGAAAAGGGATCAAGTTTGTGTGGAGTGAGACTTGCGAAAAGTCATTCCAAGAGTTGAAGGTTAGATTGACCACCGCTCCGGTTTTGATTATTCCGGAGAGAGAGTTGGGTTATGCGGTTTACTGTGATGCCTCACGAGAGGGTTTGGGTTGTGTGTTGATGCAAGAGGGGAAAGTGGTAGCTTATGGCTCACGTCAGTTGAAAATACACGAGAAGAACTACCCTACACACGACCTAGAGTTAGCAGCAATGATCTTTGTCTTGAAGATTTGGAGGCACTACCTTTATGGTGAGAGGTTCGAGGTGTTCTCGGACCACAAGAGTTTGAAGTATCTGTTTACACAGAGAGACTTGAATTTGAGGCAGAGAAGGTGGATGGAGTTCATTGAGGACTATGATTTTGAGTTGCACTATCACCCGGGAAAGGCCAATGTTGTGGCTGATGCCCTTAGTAAGAAATCCATTAGTGATGTAGCTTGTATAGCCATCCGGGAATGGGAGATGTTGGGTGCACTTGGCGAGTTTGACTTGCTTCTGGGTGAATCAGCTGAGGCTGCGGCCTTGTTTTCTGTTGTTGCGCAGCCTACACTTGTGACCCGAGTGTTAGAGGCATAGAGAGGTGACCTTGAGGTAGAATCCCTCCGAGAGAAGATCTCAAATGGGAAGGTTGAGAAGGGTTTGACGGTGTATCCCGACCTGAGTGTGAGATACCGGGACCGTTTGTTTGTTCCGGAGTCTTGCCGAGAGGAAGTACTCCGAGAGTTCCATCATTCACGTCTTGCGGTGCATCCAGGAGGCACTAAGATGTATCGGGATTTGGGTCACCAGTTTTGGTGGCGGGGTATGAAGAAAGATGTGGCTGTTTTCGTATCGAAGTGCCTTACTTGCCAGCAAGTGAAGGCCGAGCATCAGAGGCCAGCGGGTTTGTTGCAACCCTTGCCTATTGCCGAGTGGAAGTGGGAGCATGTCACTATGGACTTCATTGTAGGTCTTCCGAGGACTCAGCGGGATAGTGATGCCATTTGGGTAGTTGTAGACCGGTTGACTAAGTCGGCGTACTTCATTCCTATGCGCGTGCAAGATTCGGTAGATCATCTCGCCGACTTGTATATCCGGGACATAGTGAGATTGCACGGGCTCCCAGTGACGATCGTCTCAGATAGAGATCCTCATTTTACTGCTAGGTTGTAGCAGAGTTTGCAGAGTGCCTTGGGTACTAGGTTGACCTTTAGTACAGCTTATCACCCTCAGATTGACGGGCAGTCTGAGCGTACTATTCAGATCCTTGAGGATATGCTTCGAGGTTGTGTCCTTGACTTTAGTGGGACTTGGGAGAGGCATTTGCCCTTGGTGGAGTTTGCCTACAACAACAGTTTTCAGTCTAGCATCGGTATGGCACCGTTTGAGGCCTTGTATGGTTGACCGTGTAGGTCTCCAGTGTGTTGGGCCGAGGTGGGTGATGCACCTTTGTTGGGTCCGGAGTTGGTTAGGGAGACGACGGAGAAAGTTGAGCTTATCCGTAGGAGACTTGTTACAACCCAGAGTCGCCAAAAGAGTTATGCCGACCGTAGGAGGAAGCCTTTGGCGTTTGAGGTAGGTGATCATGTCTTCTTGAAAGTATCTCCTAGGCAAGGTTTGATGAGGTTTGGGAAGAGTGGGAAGTTATCCCCTCGGTTTATTGGTCCCTTTGAGATCCTTGAGAGGGTTGGCGAGGTTGCTTATCGTTTAGCCTTACCGCCGCAGTTGTCCAGAGTGCATGACGTGTTTCATGTGAGTATGCTTCGGAAGTATGAGCCAGATCCGTCCCACGTGTTAGATTGGACCGGCTTGGAGGTAGATGAGGATGCCTCGTATGAGGAGAGACCGGTTCGGGTCTTGGATAGGCGGGATCAAGTCCTGCGTGGTAAGACCATTCCTTTGGTGAAGTTTTTGTGGAAACATCATGGAGTGAAAGAAGCCACTTGGGAACGTGAGCTGGAAGTCCGCGAGAAATATCCGGACTTGTTTGTTGATATGTAACCATGTATTGATAATTGTAATATCGTTGAACTTTAAGAACATCATATGTGTCTTAAGTTGTAAAACATTGTGAATGTTTTGGGTTAATGGAAATTTGTTATAACATTACATATGTTCAATGTATTGTGGAAATGCAGACATGATGTTAATGTTGCATGTGTTACGAAATTGTGGAAAATGAGTTGAAATTGCTAAATTTCAAAAGAATGCATGTTGATAATGCAGGTTGTTATGAATAATGTGTTATGCCTCTTGAAAAGAGATGGGATTGACCGGTAATAGGTCGGGTTGTTTAATATTATGTTGTAACATTGTTGAAAATGGAGAAAACCTGTTTTTGAAAAACTTGTGTTTAATTTCGGGGACGAAATCCTTTAAGGGAGGGAGGTTACAGCGATCCCGGTTGTCCCTTTACTGTTCTGTTGTATTCCGGACTCGGTTCCGTGATGTTGGTAGTGGTATACCTTGTTGTCATCCTTTAATTCCACTTGATTGAGTTTTAGGATGTATTGGGCAGAGATGTTACAGGTTGGTTAGGCTTTGGTTTCAATTCTTTGTTGCCCAGTTTTTAGGAGGTCCGCTCGAGCGGGTCTTCTTGCGCTCGAGCGGAGATTGCACGCTCCCAGTTTTTCGTGTCCCTGCAAAACTTCTGCAGGTGTGATTTTTACGCTCGAGCGGGTTTCTTTACGCTCGAGCGGGTACTTTGGCGCTCGAGTGGGTAGTACTTTTGGGTGTAAGTTCTAGGAGGGGGAAATCTACGCTCGAGCGGACTGGTTTTCGCGTTCGAGCGGATGTACTTTATTCTTGTGTCTTGGCGCTCGAGCGGGCTTTATTGCGCTCGAGCGGACCTAGTTTTTTGTTCTTGACGCTCGAGCGTTGTGTTCTCCGCTCGAGCGGGAATGTCGTATATCAGTTGGCAGCTGGGCATTTTAAAATCACTTTTTACATTCTCTCTCTCTCTCTCTTACTTTCTAAAAAGACATTTTGCGAGTTCCTCTTTCTAGAAACTCTCTTCCCTCTAGGGTTTGATCTAGTTAGAGTGTTTCCTTTTCCTTCGGCCTTTGTAAAAGTTGGGTTGATCGTCGAGGGCTACACTTTGATCCGAGAATATTGAGTTTTGGAGCACGTTGAGTTTCTTCATCTTCTTTCTTTGAGCTTCGAATTTGAGGTAGGGATTCCTACTAACTCTTATGGTCTTTGACATAGATTTTTGGTTGTTTTGATAAAGTGTTGAAGTTGGGTAATTTTGGGACTTAGGGTTTCAAAATGTTGAAAGAGGGTTTTGTTATTTTGATTTCAAGAATGTGTATTTTGAGTTTCAAAATAATGATATTGTTGTTGGTTGTTGAAATATAGACCATTGAGTCAATATTGGGAAATGGGGTAGAAAACCCTAGTTGGTTGTATAAATTAATTGGTATGTTTAATTTGAGAAAATGGTGGTTATATGGAATTGAGTTGGAAATAATGAAATTGACTCATTATATGGTTGAATAGTGGAGTTAGATTTATTAATCGCTTACTTTTGAAAACATTGATATTTTATCTGTTGGAGCTTTTATTATCTGTTTAGAAATAATTGCTTGGGCTACTGGTGGAGGGTAGTTTTGATTGTTGTAAACAATGCATGATGATTAGGCAAACTAAAACTAATCAATTGGATATGTCATAGAGTATGACGGTTGATAGAATACATTAACGTTATGTATTGATTGATTGTGTATATGACCTTTGTGTATATACGTTGTGTGTGTGGGAGGAGATAGGGGATGTACTCCACGGTTTAGGGGAAGATAGGGGACGGACCTCTAAACTGGATGTTGTTTGGAAGGAGATAGGAGATGGACTCCACTGATACAGCTCATATGCTTGTCAGATAATGTGTTGATATAGCTCATATGCTTATCTTTGGAAGTGTTGATATAGCTCATATGCTTATCTTTGGAAGTGTTGATATAGCTATTATGCATATCTATTGAAATGTGGATACAGCTTGTGTGCTTATATGTTGAGATGTTGATACAACTAGTATGTTTATCTATTGTAAAAATGGGAAATGTTTAATATGAGTCGCTGTCTCATATAAGTGGTTGGCCAGGTTTTGAGCCATTGATGTAAATTGTGAAATTGATAAGAAATGGAAATTGAAATGAAACATGAACATGGTGGTCACGAAAATGGAAATGTGTTATGAATTGGTTTATGGAAATTGAACATTTATCAATTGCTAATGTCTTAGTCATTGCTCATACTGTGTTTAGCATATCTCTACTGGGCGTTGGCTCACCCTTTATGGGATATTATTTTCAGGTACAGGTAGTATGCCACCTCCAAGGATATAATTTGGACGATGATGAGAGTTGAAGACTCCTTTTGTTTATTTTGTTTGTATTACATGTATATCAAGCCAAGGGCTTATTTTGTATAGAGTTAGTACTCTTCTTTTGTGTAACTAAGTGTTGACTTGGAAAGTTGTAAGCCCATAGGGCATTCGCTTTTGTTGTTAACATGTAATATAGTGTAAGAATTACTCTGATGAATAGAAATGGTTGATTTCTTTTATATCAATGCATGTTTAAAGTAATGGGTTTTATGTATTATTTTTGAGGGCATTACAATCATTGAGCCGAAATAACCTGGTTGACCATATTGTCAGCCGAGGTAAAGGAGGTAACATCAATGGCGAGGGCTGAGCTGTGTATAGCTCGACAGGGTGGCATTCGATAGATTGGCTTTCGATCACACGGTCCGAATGGCAGGGGACCGAGATAAGGTAGTTCGGTCAGAAATGTATAACCGAGGTAAAGGATTCAGCCATCTCACTTGGCTCGCAGTGATGAGACTCCTAGTAGGACTCTGCTAAGGAGAGTTAGAGTCCTACTGGGATGGTGCAAACCATCTCATTTGGTTGGTAGTGGGTAGGAGTATAACTTCTAGGAGGACTCTGCTAAGCAGAGTAGAGTCCTACTAGGATTATGCAAAACCATCTCACTTGGTTGGTAGTGAGTAGGGTGTGTGATTCCTATGGGACTCTCATAGGGAGAGTTGGAATCCTACTAGGATTGTGCCAAAGTAAAGTCTATAAAAGCTCATGACCAGACCTTTGTACAGGTATCCCAATTCTTATTCTATAATACACAGAGCTTATTGTCTATTGTCTAGTTGCTGACTTAGGCATTGAAGGGGTTTCCGGCACACACCCGCCGGTTAGTTCATGTTTGTGTTTTCAGGTGGCAAAACAACGTTGTTCGGAGGAGTGCAAACTTGATCAACAGAATGATACGAGAAGATTATTTCGTGCTCGTACATTACACACTCTTTATGATAGACTTTTCACCACTTTTCTCAAAAAAGAAAATTTGATCATACTAAAAAACACAAATAAAATAATTAATGTGTAAATTACACTTATCTTTTCCTAATATTCCTTTTATAAAATTTAGCATTATTCTATTTTTTTCAACACACAAAAATGTGTTTCCATAAATGTGAGTTGTCTTGACAATTAATTTTTAAGCGTTAATAATTTTAAACAGAAAATTTGAACCACAATTTTGCTTTTTAATGAGAGAAGGTGGACATGATGTTAGATTTTTATTATACATCAGATATGTATGTTTAGAATTAAATGGTATTTTACATGCACACAAACCACAACCCCCCCCCCTAAAAAAAAAAAGTAGTATTAAGAATACAAAAGAAAAAAAATCAAAAATCATAATGATTACCTATAGTAAATAATCATTGATAATCAAAATAACCTACTAACGCATATTTTGGAGAGTCATTTCGTTTTGAAAAAAGATTGGGAGTTCTAATAACTTTAATTGGTTTATGAGTCTTATGTGATGTCATATTTTAGCTTGAATTTTTTTTTTTGATTTTTCACATTATTAGTGCTCTTTTAAAATTCCCAAATTAGAGAGATGTATTATTTCTGTTTATTTTTTTGTTTACTTATTAATTTTTTTTTAAATGTGTAAAAAGATAGAGAGATGGCGTGACCGAAATAAGCCAATAAAGATTCGTTTGGAAAGAACTTTTTTAGTATGATTTTTTTGTGTTTTTGGCTAATTTGCCGGGCTAAATTAGTTAGGAAGAAGTTTTTGATTTTTTTTCTTTTTTTAAGAAAAAAAAGTGAAATAATTATGATTTAAATATGATATTTTATTTTATTAATTTATTTAATTTATTTTATCTTTTTGTATTTTTTTTAAAAATTTTAATTCAAATCCAACTCACTTGTCGAACGACCAATAAGTTAATTTATTTTATTTTTTTTAAATTGTCAAAATAAACCTAAATCAATGCCATGCTTGGGTGGCACACAACACAACCTTCATGAGTGAGGAAGGTTAAAAAAATTTTTGCAAACGAAAGAAAAGAGCTTTTTTTTTTTCTTTCTTGGAAACTTTGGTGAAAACCCGAAATTTTCTTTTTTTTGATTCAAATAAAAAAGTTTAGGAGGAGGGGAGGCTATTCCATTCCAGAGCCAGGGAAAGCGTTACGCAATATCGCCCATCAACAAAGGACTGCTGGCAGCGGGACTCGAACCTAAGCCAAATGGGCGAAGGGAACAAGCCTTACCAACTAAACCAACCCTTGTTGGTGAAAGCCCAAAATTTTCATATATGAAGGACATAGACATAAATTTTGTCATACTAATGCCTAGCACATTACTGAAATATTTTCAGGGTCTAATGTCATGCCCCATTTTTATTACTCGGATTCCATTACCAAAACCATTATTATAAATTCAGTTTCAGAGATAGCATACAGAAACTCGTTATATTTACAAGGAATACATAAATAATAATTCTCTTATTTGAATATAAATTCAATACAACAGGAGTATATTCAAATAAATTGTCCAAAGGCTTACATCAAAAATAAATAAATAAACAAAATAAAAAAAGATAAAGGGCTCAACCCTTTTACACAAATGGCATTCTGCCCGTAGATAAAAGGCCCCGTGGCCAACAGATAAAGAAGATCCACGACCTTGAAACACTTCTCCATGTTCACCTGAAAAAGATTAGTAACGTGTGATGAACATATAGTTCAATAGGGATCTCAACATGATCCTTAACAATAACAACCTATAGATAGCTATGATTATGAATGCTTAGTCTCATACTGTATAAGTAATGTGATGATTTATACGGAAATATACACATATAAGTACTTTTCTCAAAATCATTCATTTCACCATTCTTTCTTCTTATTACCTCTTACCAAGACTTATCTGACAGTAACAAAATTTCTAAAAGTAAGAATTTCGCCAAAAACGTTTTACACTTTCTCATCATTTTTAGACTTGCACCTGATTTGACTTTTCAAAACACGTTCACGAATATTCGATATCTTTCACATTACTTACAATCTCAACACAATACTCATGTCTACTTCCCACACATTCATGCCCATGCAAGTATACCTTTAGTACGAAAGGAAACACAACAAGCATCCAACAACTATCTACTTCTACAATTTAGGCAATTCGGCCTTCCAAAAACCACAACCATCATAACACATAACATACTCAAATATACTGAAACAATAATAACAAATAAATTCCGCTCTACCTGTCTCTGGCACGGTAAGCCAATGATACATCTTTTCACAATGAAATGCCAATTTACCAGACACCGGCTGGAAGGTAATGGTACCTCTGCCAATTCTCCAGGCGCTAGCTGGAAGGTAATGGTACTTCTCATTCTCAGTGCAACCAATTCTCCAAGCGCTAGCTGGAAGGTAATGGTACCTCTCATTCTTAGCGCATTACACATTTTCCAACCATCATATTATACAACAATCATAGAATACTCGAGTATACTACAGACACATAACCATTTCAACATTTACAATGTCATCCTCCACCGATGACCAAGGACAAAACCTCTAAGCAATATGTATTGAATGCACGAAATACAATCATCAAATTCTTATGAGGCATTAGGTCCAACAACAACAATGATGTTCCAAGGTTTTCAACTTTTACCAAGGTTCTTTCTTAATTTGCAAAAGGGTTACAATCACCTCTATATTTCCAAAGTCAATTTCTAAAATTTTCAATTCGCAATACACCGATTTCATATACATGTATATATACAATAAAAGAGACTTGTTTCATTCATTTATTTAACCAAAAACTCAACCCACGGATGACAAAGTCATAATCCGCTCAATTCCAACTCAACAAAGGCGTTGCCCAAAATTTCTAATCTCATGATTAACTCCTCACTAACACTTAATAAATTATCCTTCCTTTTTTAATATCCTCACTAACACTTCATAAATTATCCATCCGTTATATTCAAATATAATCAACCCAACATAAGGTAAATGTTAAAATCATAGGACCCGATTTAATCACAAATAAATTACCAAGTCATTAGTCAAATTCTTTGATTCACCACATGATTATCTCACCATTTCAACCATTTTCACCTATTAAGCATTACTACAAAAACAATTAGGGCTTTAATTCTCTCTACCCATAACATGTTGAACCATTTCCCCCAAATTAACCCAATCAACAATCATTTTTCTCAAATCTCAACCTTACACATCAACACTTAGATCTCTCTTTTTGATTTTCCAAAAAGATCCATAACAACATGGTTTTTATGCAATAGAATATATCACATGTCTATCTATAAAAGAGGTACTGAAAAAGATAAAAGAAATCCTTACCTCAAGAGAGAAGAGGAGAAAAACCCATAAATCAACTTTGCCGGAATTCGATCTCCACGGGTCAAGAGAGGCCCTCGCTATGCTCATCATTTTGATATAAGGGACTAGCACCAAAATCTCAATGAATTCTTGAGATCAAAAGAAAATGCAAGGTTTTGAAGGTTTGGGTAGAGAGAGATGAGAGAAAAAGAGAGAAAAGATTGTAGAGAGAGAGGTATAATTAGAAAATGATAGGAGAATGGGCCAAAGACCAATACATAGCTGAAAAGCACAAAAAAAGAGGTAGAACATGTGTCTAGTCACACGTGCTGCACCCTCTCCCACATGTGCGGAGTGACCTCTCGTACGTGCGGCTCTCACCCCTGTACATGCGATCTCCCTTGCACCTCCTCTCTCGCACCTGCATATAATGCAGTGTTGCACACAGCCCTCCCTTTCTTCCCGCATGTGAGGCCTCACCTTCCGCACGTACGGCCCAAGGCCTTGCACGTGCGGCTCTGGCCTTCCTATCCGAAAAAACCTCAGCTTCTCTCCTGATACTCTGGAGTTAACCTCGCACTCTCCGGGACAAGTGAAAACTCGGAATTTGAAACAAACAAGGACGAAAATTTTAAAGAAAAGTTTTCAAAAACAACGAACTCAACTGTTGACTGGGCCACACTTTGGAATCCGACGTTTCAACGAAGGTAAATCAAACATAAGTCAAGGGAACAAGGCAAAATATGCATCGGTCATCACATCTAATTTCATATTTTAAATTTTAAAATATTTCTTTAATAAAATTATTAATTTTTAAACCATTTCGTTGAAATTTATCAAATAAGATATGTGTTGATAATAAAGTTCTACAGAAAAAAAATAGAGTAAAATTTTATTATCCATGTTAACATTAACAAACTTGACAAGTTGCTAACAAAATTATAAAATTAATTCTGAACATTCCTAAATATGTCTATCATGTATATAAAATAGTTTTCAAAATATTAATTTCATTGGTTAGATAAAAATTTATTAAGAAAAAAACTACATATAATGAAACGTATGCTATTGATGGCAAAATTTCACTCTATTCAAAATAAAATTTTACTCTACTCACATGTCATGTAGCATGACTAGTAAAAATGGATAATGAACTTGGAGAGAGATGACAACCAAAGAATTACAAAGTCAAGATAGCCAAATGCAAATGAGTTGTATGGGAATTTTTTTGAACTTTTTATTTTTAGTGATTTTTTTTAAATTATATCAAAAATTTTTATTTTTTTTTGTATATTTTTTTGTAGACGAATCTAAAGAGTAAAAAAAATAAGTTAAAAAGCTAAAAAAAGTCAAAAAATAGTTCTTTTTTTTTTTTTTTTTTTAAATTTTTTAGATTTGTCTCGTCATATTTAGTCTAAATTTTTTTGAAATTTTTAAAAAACAATTCACTAAAAGCAAAAATTAGCCAACAAAAAAAAATTAAACCCTAAACACTCGCTTAACCACATATTCTCCATCTTTAGGAGCTTCCCCATAAATCCTACCCTCTTCATGAATTCTTATAAACCCATACTTATTCATCATGTGATGAAGTACCAGTTCCATTGCTTTAGTATGGATAGCAACAAGTGAGCTAGATGTTGTTGCATAGACACATTTTAATGTGTAATCTAAGCCAAGAACCATCATTAATTTGAGGATATGGAGTGGTGTTAATGATAACAAGGCCACTATATGTAGCAATGATGAGTCATTGAAAGGAGATTGAGAACTTGAACTGTTGAAAACATATGGATTAATTGGTGATGTAAGGGCAAATCAGTCATAAAAAAATATGAAAGTGTGGAGCGCGGACTTAAAGTGTACGAAATAGGGCTCGTTTGGTTTGATTTTCTGAAAAAAATTTGGGAAATTTTCTCTACAAATAAGTTTTCAAAAATAATCAAACCAAACAAATTTTCCCAAAAAAATTTCTCAAAACTTGTAAACCAAACAAGTTTTCCAAACAAATCTCTCTCTCTCACATATCAAATCAATCACTTTTTCCAAAACTCTATCTCAAAATAATTTTCCAAAACATCTTTTAAAAAAAACTAAACCAAACATGTTTTCGTACTTTTTATCTCTAAAACACATCTCTAAAACACAAACCAAACATATAAAAATTGAGGGACTAATGTATTAAAATCTATTGCAATCTTCTACTCTAATAATAAAACGGTTTGAAGGGACTTTTCACCAAATTTGCCTTTGTTTTCTTTTTGATTGTGTCTGAAAAAATAATAGGACTTGCTATAAAATTGGTGTAAAACGCTTCCAATGTTTTTCTTGGAAAAATTATTGTATGCTCATGAAACAACACCCCAACTGCTCAGGAGCCACAGGTTTTAACCCAACCAAATACCTTCTCTTGTTATTTGTTTATATATTATTTTATTTTTAGTGATGATGACAATAATATAAGATTATGTTTAATTGGGGGTTTGGGAGGGAGTATTGGATTATTAATTTGTGAGATTCGTCAAATCTATGTTTGTGCATGACAAAATGTCATGGGAGTAGCAATCTCGTAGGAGTATGAATCTCCTCCCATGGTGGGATTAGCATTCTAATGGGAGGGTTGGGATAAGGGGTAATTCTATTTCCACACATTAATTTCTCTCAGTACACACTTAATGAATACTTTCTCAATACACACATTATAAAAATATAACTTCTCAGTACACATCTGTATATTCTACTGTTACCCTCATTTTCAATTTTAAAACCCTAAGACTATGTTTGGTTTTTATTTTTGAATTAATTTTTTGAAATTTTTATGAGAAAAAAATAAATTAATTTGACAAAAATAAATACCAATTTTTTTTTTTAATTTTTAAATTTTTTTTGTCCCCTAAAAAGATGAAACCATATTGAAATAAGAAGTTTTTTTAATTTATTTTTGAAAACATATTCTCAAACTATACTAAACAGAGTCTATTTTTTATTTTTTATTTTTCCATTCATCCACTCATCTTTTATTGTTGTTGCCGCCACTTTCAATCTTCCATCGCCACCACCATCGCCACTTGTAGCTCATCTCCCTCCACCTTAGACCTTCACAGTCAACTTTGAGTGATTCATGGTGAGAGACTTATGGGAGTATATGGTTCATGGCGGAAAATGATCGTATGCGGATAAGAAAAGAGGCAATGAGAGGGGATGGCGGATGAGAGAGGTGACGTTGGCGATAAAGGATGGTTGTGGCGTTTTAAAAATAGGGTTTGAGTATAAGAAGATGAGGGTATTATGGTATTTTTATTCTAAGAAAAAATTATATTAATGAAAATTTTCATTAAGCGTTTGAACCAAGTGGAATTAGTGTGTGGAAATAGAATTACCTTTGGGATAGCTAATTCCCTCACATAAATTCATGGTTCAATTACTATTTTGCCCTCTACTTTACAAAATCAACAAAATTATATTATATGTGATGAGGGTTTTTAGGTAATTTTATAAATTTAGTCCTAACAAACTAATACCACTGCACTAGTATACAAACAAAAACACTTTATCTTATATCTCCAACTAAGTACCACCACACTAATAATCTCCTCGCATAATCTTACCGTACTTATAATCTCATCCAATCTAACTCGCCAAACAAACGAAACCTAAATCTTCCCCCCACAAGGCCATATTAGACCCATCTCTACAAATTAAACCCTGAATGCTTGTAATCACCAACAAATCATAAGTATCGATTAAGTTCGAAAGACACTAACAAGAATTGAACTCAAGATATTTGGATTTACAGTTCATCCAAGAGACCAATTGCTTTGTTACTAACCATCAAATACAGTAACTATACTGCCTAAAAAAAGTCATCAAGTATGATTAAATCCAATTTGTTATTATTGGTAGGCACAATTGATAATTGAAGAGACAATTATGATAGAGGAAGGTGATTTATTAACTGAATTATTGGTGTACATGATCCAACACCAACCAAACAGGGCTCATTCATCTTCCTGGAATTGGATCCATTATTGAAGCAGGTTTTGTCATTGAGCCCACATTTGGTACTTTCCCCTATCTCCATGGCTTTGTGTGTAATAAAGGAATTTTGGCTCAAGTAGGGCCCTGTTTGTTGTGATCCTAAAACCAAGCCTTATGATTGGGAAATTTGCTTTGAAAAGAGCATCTTTATAACAAATGAACTTTTTTCTTTTCCTTTTCAATGTCAACTTTCCAACCATCATAATTAGCTCAAGTTATTCAACATTATCCATCCCGTGTAATTCCGTTTTGAAGATAAAAATATAAAAAAAATATTTATAGAAAGAAGTAAGAATGTAAGCTAGAATCAAATCCAAACAGAGAAATTTGAACTCATCAATACCTCCCTCAAGCTAAATTCTAATATCATGTTTAATAAAAAAAAAATTATTCTAAAAGTATAAGTTATTTAAAAATCTTCGGCAAGAAACAAATGAGATTTTAGGCTGAAAAAGTTAATAATTAATTATGAGCATCTACTAATTGTTGGAAGAAAAAAAGAAAGAAAGAAAGAAAGTAGAGTAAGATAGTACCTGTGGATGGTACCTCCACGGGAGATTAGTGAGACGATGCGTCTTATTATGCACTTGCAAGAGAAATCTAAAGTCAAATATCACCCTGACCTGGTTTAGTTGGGAGAATCCTTCAATGATCAAGTCAGCACTTTGGTCAGACATGGTTATATAGGAAAAATAGTAATGAAAAAGGTGTTTTGTGTGCCCTTTTTTTTCTTTTTTCCCCTGTATTTTTATCCCCCCTTGCCTGTTTACTCGATTCCCTTTTATAATCGATTGGCACATTGTTGTTGATTGTATGATTTTTTTTGATCGGACAATCAGTCTTTTGTCAAGGACTAATTTGATAGTGGTCAACTTGCAATTGTTATTGATCGTTGGATTTCTATCGATTAAACAATCGACCTTTTGTCAAAGGCAGTGGCCAACTTGCTTTTATTATTGGTCATTAGATTTCTGCAAATCGGACAAATATCCTTCTATAAGAGGTCATTTCGGTAATAGCCAACTTGCAATTGATGTTGATCGTTAGATCTGCCCTGATCGACTGGTTATCCTTCTGTCAGGGGTCAGTTGTGATTCGAGTCCAATTGTGTTCGATATGCCCCGATCAGATTGGTCGATTCCTTTAATTTTGGGCTTGATTCATTTGGGCCTATGTTTCTCTTGGGCTGGAATTTCACTCTCCATAGTTTCACTAGGCCTCCACCACTACAAAGCGCAGACATATTCATGACTCTAACCTTTGGGGGGCAAATGTACATGTAACTAAAGGGTTGTTTGGGATAATCTAAATAAGTATACTTTTTAATTTTTTAGAAAAAGATGTACAGAAAAGTAGAGAGGTGATTTGACTTAAAAAAAAAAGAAAAAGATAAAAAGTATACTTATTATCCCAAACCAATCCTAATTTTTTTGTAACGAATGCATAAAACACAATGCCAATTTCTATCAACACAAAATGAGAAAAATATTATAAAAATATATATCACTAGATGTTTCTATTCACTATATATAATTACAAAAATATAATCAAAATACAATACGATATATTCTCGAGCATACATATCAATTTTTACAAATATATATATATATATATATATATATATATATATTGATCTATCTATCTACTAAACTTGCGTTCAATACTCTTTTTATAATACAAAACGCATCTATGATATATCAAAATCTCGAGCGTTTGTCTTTCTCAATATATGCAACCCAGTAATTTGATGTCTGCAATATTATCTTTGAGCGTTTGGAGTGGGAATATGGAGATTCCAGAGCATGATTTTGGAGCAACCCTTTGCTGGGATTCCTATCAACTTTGTCTCCTCTTCAAGAACTTCTTTCTTCACAAATTTAATTGTATTCTTTATGATAATTAAGTATAAGATGAGAAAATAAAACTGACATCAATTAGTGTACAATTTTGAGTGATAATATACAAACTGAAATTATATACCCAATGATGTGATAAAATTATAGATGCATTTTTCTTTAAAATGAAAAAAAAAAAGAAGTTATTTTGGGAAGATGATTAAAAACTGACTTTTTTTTTTTTTTTTACTTTTTGAACTTTTTTTACTGTTTTATGTGATATGACTCAAAATGAATTAAAAGATGACTTTTAACTTTTAATTTATGTTTTCAAATAACCCCTAAGATGTCAAAATTGTCACTTCCGTAAAGACTGAGTGTTACATGTTATGCTTGTGTATTATTTGTGATATTAAATATAATTTATTAAAATGATTAAAATTAATAAAATATAAAGTATATATATAGTAAAATGAGAGAGTGTGAAAGTTTGTCCTTAGATGATAACTACTAGAAAGTATATTTTAAAATTTTTTCATTAATCCACTGGTTTGATATTTGTTGTGATTACTTCAACTATTTTCTATCATCCACTTTACTAATTTATAAAGAGTTTTAAATTGTAAAATGTCAGAGTTTGACCAAAACAAAATACAAAATTCAAATAATCAGTTGAAAACACATCTTAAAGTTAATGCAATGGAAATCCAGCGCATTATTGAAAGCACATTTAGGCATATATGTAATGGGACAGATTATGATACACCTTCTTTAAACAGGTATACTTTATGCACTTTATAATTAAAAAAAAAATGATATAATTTTATATTTTTTGAGTCATAATTAAAACAAAAAAAATTATAACAAAAAATTTCATGAGTTATAACTAAAATAAAATAAAATAATTATAACTAAAAAAGAAAATGATATAATTTAAAAATACATATAATAAATAGTGTATTTAATAAAATTTCCCATACATAATATAATATCTATCCATATTAATAAAGAGGGATGCCCCTCTTTTCGTTCGTCCCTTTAAAATGATCATTTTACTCTCTTTTTTTGTTTTTTTGCCCTCATTTGCCTTCCTCTGTTTTGTTTTTTTTTTTTTTTTTTTTGGGGTTTAGCCCTTATGTTATATGTTACCATTATGTAATGTTATTTTGATAGAAAATTCTATGTTATACATCATTTTAAGGGTGTGTATTATATATATATATATATATATATATTTATATGTTTTTGTAATATATGTTATATATTTTTATGGTAAGGGTTGAGCTTCTTTTCAGTCCGTGATCGGACTGGAGAGTACTTCTGGGCCCGTGTAGGTCTATTACAAATCCCGTTTTGATAATCTAAACTGTTTAATGTGTAGAACTCGTCAAGTACTATATGATTGTAAAAAATCACGTTGATCAGAATCGATAGCTATCTCATCGGATCAGATTTCTGTCAACCGTTTATTTTTTCACTGTCTATATATATATATATATTTTTTTTTAATACAAAACTGATTTGATCACATAGCTATCGATATCCGATCAACGTGATGTTTTACAACTATATAGTACTCAATGAGTTCTACACATTGCACGATTTAGATTATCAAAACGGGACCTGTGGTGGGCCTCTATGGACCCAACAGTACCCTTCAGTTCGTATCGGACTGGAAGGAAGCCAGTCTCTTATGATAAATGCTACATTTTTCCTTCTAAGAGTTATGACAATTTATGATTCATATATGAAGTTACGCATCTTTATGTAATATTATGCATTTTTGTGGTATTGTTACACATTTTATGATTAGAAAATGTTTAGATTAAAAAAATGTGTAACATTACAAAAAAAATACGTAACACTATCATAGAATGAGTTCCTTCATTTTTTAATTACAAATTGTTGTAACTTTTACCAAAAAATAGATAATATTTACTATAAAAATACATAATATTTACCACAAAAATATATAACAAAGTGCATATGATACCCATAGCATTACCTTATTTTAATTGATAGATATGTTGAGAAAATTTGTTAAAATTCATTCAATATTATTTATACTATAAATTTCCAAATTAAAATATCACAACTATCTATCAATATATATAAATCCGTTTGATTGTAGTATTATCAGTGTGTTTGGTTTGAGTTTTCTGAATTAAGTTTTTTGAAAACTGACTTTTTTGGTTTTCTTGTTTTTTTTGTTTTTAGTGAATATTTTTTAAATTTTAAACATTTTTTTTACTTTTTTAGATGCACCTTACTTAGATGTATCTAAAAAGTAAAAAAAATGTGAAAAAATATTTTAAAAAATTAATAAATACATAAAAATATAAAAAATATACTGAATTCTTGTATTTTTTTTGTATTTTTGGTATTTAGTGAATTTTTAAAAGATTTTTTTCACAATTTTTTTACTTTTTAGGTGTATTTATGTTAAGTGTGTCTAAAAAGTAAAAAAATTGCTTAAAATATTAAAAAAATTCAGTAAAAACAAAAAAACACGAAAAATAAGAAAGTAGAATTTTCTGAAAAGTATTTTTTAAAAAGTGAAAACAAACAAGGTGATTATTTTTATTTATAAGATAAAATACGATGAGATTATTGATAGGATTGTAAAGGATAAAATTATACTATGAGATTAGATATGATGAGATAATTGATAAGATTGTAAGAATAAAGTTATACTATGAAATTGGATAGAATGATAAATTATACGATAAAATACGATGAGATTATTGATAGGATTCCAAGGATAAATATATACTGTGAGATTAAACATTGGATGAGATCATATATAGGGTTATGGAGGATAATAAATAATTGAATAGAATGAGTGAGCTATTATATTTGATTAGGATGAAATAAAAAGATAATTATTTTCTAGTGTTGAATAAAAAAAATTATATGGAAACTACCTATGGTATTATTTCCTCCCCTTATTTTTTTCCTATTGAATTCTCCATATCAGTATTAAAATTATCCAAAATTTAGTACCATGCAAAAACAAATACTGAATTGGATTATCTTGTGAAAATTATTTATCCCTCTCTTCAATCTCATCTCCCTTATCTCACAATCAAACACCATATTAATAAGAAAAAATTATGAGTCAGTGGTATTTTTTAAAAATCATTACACATAAATACAAAAATTACAAATTTTATTATGAATATTTATAATGTTTATAACTTTTTCTAATTAATTTTTCTAACTTCCATTATTTGCCCTATTAATATTTCGATAAATCCTCCGTATTCTCTTTTCAATCAATTCCATCTTGGCTTGGTTTGTGCAGTGGTTGATTTTTTGACATTTTAATTTTTTAAACTTTTTAAACTATTTTAACATGGGACTAAAAAACCTAATTTTAGAAGGACTTTTAGCTTTTTTAACTTTTTAATTTTTTTTTGTGAGAGAAATAATATAATGATTATGAATTAAATGTGATATTTTGTCTTATTAAACTAAAAAATTTATTTTATTTTTTATGACTATTTTAACCCAAAACTCACCCAAACCCACTTCCCAAACAATGTGCATAAAGCATCTCTCATTGTTTCCTTTGTCCATTATGAAAAATCATTTTCCCCCTCCTTGCATCTATACGTTGTGGCCTGTGTTTGTCATTGAGACGACACATTTTTTTGTCACAAAGAAAATTATTTTTTTTATACATATATATATATTTAGAATTAAATATATAAATTATCTTCAAAATATGTGTTTTGTGTTATTTTAATCATAATATTTTAAATATATCAATTTAGTCATAATATTTTAAATGAATATAAAGACCATTTAATAACAAAATTAACAGTCTAATATTGAAAACTAATTAAACTAAAAGAAATCATATATTTCAAGGACTATTTTTATTCATATAATTATTATTATTTTGTATGATAAGTAATTTTATTTTTTTTATGAAAAAGTAAGCTTTTGTATTAATTATTTAAAAATGTGTTTTTCTTTTTGTTTTTTGTTTTTTGTTTTTTTTTTTGGGCGAAGTCTTACCTTCTACACAATTTTTAATGTTTTAAAATAGGGTTAAGGATTTTTTTTTTTTTAGTACTGTTAAAACGAATTATATTAATAAAATAAAAAATACATAAGTTCACGACAACAAAAAGTCAATATCAAAAGGAAAGTCAGTATCATCAAATTTAGAGTAAAAAACAAAGGCAACAACATCAATCGAAATGGTAGTTAGAGCGAACACTTTCAAAGACATACTCAAATAAAAAAGAAGAGAAGAGTCTCAAGCACTGCCAACACCCTACAAAGCAATCAAATAACACAAGTGGAACAACCTCTAAATGTGATGTTAAAGGAACTTTAAATTTAAATTAAAATACATGACAAAATTAGATCATTTTAACATTGTTTAGACATATAGTTCTCTAAAAATATAAAGGTAAAATTCAAAGACAACCCAATGGGCTATGGTTAAGATTGAAAATTGTATAAAAGATGTATGAAAATGTATTTAAAATAAGAAATATATAATGAAAATATGTTAAATGTGCATTGAAATTGTAACTTTTGTAATTATTATTTGAAAATTAACAAACACTCA
This sequence comes from Camellia sinensis, assembly GCF_055761805.1. Lineage (NCBI taxonomy): Eukaryota > Viridiplantae > Streptophyta > Magnoliopsida > Ericales > Theaceae > Camellia > Camellia sinensis. The sequence goes on from NC_138970.1 coordinate 62,715,999, forward strand.
TTGAGCAGTGAATACCGTCACTCAAATATAAATTATATATATATGTATATTAAATAAATCATCAATATAAATATTATGACCTATTATAGAAACTAATTATATTTAAACATGAAATTCCATTTGAAATATTTTATTTGTATATATTATTTTTATTTATGAAATAAAATAAGGAGTGTTTTGATAAGATGGTAAAAAGTTAACTTTTGATTTTTTACCAAGTTTTTTGATTTTTTTTAGAAAGTGATTTGAGATTTGGTAAAAAGCTACTTTTGACTTTTTTTGATTAATATTTGTTTATGATGTCACATCATAATTAAATGATCAAAATACCCCTACCCAATTTAGTAAATTTACATTTTCATCTATGGCTTATTTTGGGAAGATGGTAAAAAGTGACTTTTTGGCTTTTAACCAAGCTTTTGGCTTTTTTAGACAAATGATTTGGGAAGTTGGTAAAAAGTGACTTTTGACTTTTTTTATTAATGTTTGTTTATGATGTCAAATCATAATAAAATGACCAAACTACCCCCATTTATTTAAAATATTTACGACTTCACCTATGTAACACATTTTGACCCATGAGGGTAAAATTATAATTTCACCGTTGGCTAAAAACCAACTTCCCAAATGAAAAAAAAGACAAAAAAGTCAACTTTTGGCTTTTGCTACAAACCAAAAAAAGTGACTTTTAGCCAACTTCCCAAAATAGCCCTATGTAAAACACTAAACAACATGAAGGGTATAATGATAATTTCACATGTAGCTTTCGACTTCCCAAATGAATTCTTGCTAAAAAAGCCAATCTAATTTTTTACCCGCAAGCTGCAAAACGTGGCTTTTAATCTTGGTTCCCAAATTGGGCACTAAATATAAAAATTAAAATTAATTATAGTAGGCATAAGTAGCGTGTGTGGCACTCCGCTTTCTCACTTGGAATATATGAAATGTTTGGTCAAAGGGAAAATGAAAAACATCTTGAACATGTTTCCATGGATTCAATTCAACATTGCAATGTGAACAGGATTTCTCACTGAAAGATTAAAGACAATTGGAAAAGCAAACAGGCAAATGATAATTCTAGGGTCTACAGTGGTAAAAGACCTAAATAGCTTACTTTGATTCATGTTTAATTAGTTAAAAATTCGATCAAACTCAATTCGTTAAGTAAATGAATTAATTTGGGATAAATTTTAGATTACTAAAATTTTCAAACCAAACTTAAACAATTAATTGCTTATTGGGTTCAGTTCAATTAGCCTAAAACTATATAAATAAACTAAACTATTCGAGTTGGGCTCGACAAAAACTCGTGTAAAATCAACTTGAATGTTTAACGAATCACGTTTGGACAAATTTTGAAATTCTTTAAAGTTTTCGAACAAAACTTGAACAATTCGGCTCGTTTATCACCCATAGTCTCAGGACATGCCGCAAGACAATTGTGAACAATTTTATCACATTATTGCATTTGTCATTAAAAATAGATAATATATTTTCAAACACACACTTATCATCTACTTTTTTTGAGACAAACGCGGTAAATTGAACAGACTATGATTGTCAAATTGATCTATGTTTTTTATGGATGATATTCACAAAAAATTCTACAAAATAAATAGTTCGGACTATCAAAATAGAACCTGTATCTATGATCGGAGAAAGTCCAACTCTATTAGAATGGCTAACAAGAAGCAATTAATTTGCATATTTTGGAGTTAGCTCTTAGGCATCAATTGTTATGTTTGATATACCTGTGAAGTGTCTTGGACAGAAGATGAGCGACCCCATCTTTCAGGGTCCCACAGGATTGAACTGTTGAATGCAAAGCTAGAAATATGAACTGGTGAACTTGTATCTGTTAAATTGTTCATATTACTCAGATGCCATCCTACAACTTCTGAAGAATCACATACAGGTCCTTCAATCATCACCATCTTCTTATTTGCAGATAGCATTGCCATTGGCCATGTCCCAAACACCCTACAAATTTGTTTTCCAATTCGTAATTAAATGCTTTAAGAAATAAAGGGTATTGCAATTCTAGTTTAGAAATTAGATCTATTTTTTAAATAACAATCAATTAGAATATTTAAGATAACTTTCTTTTTCTCTCATATCTTCTTTATTATTAACTAATAAACTAGGTCTAAAAAATTAACTTGTACTGTATATCATTTTCTAAAAAATTGACTTGTATATCATTTTCTTCTCTTAAAAATTTAAAATTATAGATTACTTATTGTGTATTGATGGGGATAAAATATCAGTTGAAGATACATTAAATAACAATATTACATAATTTATCATTCCTAAATGACCCCTAATAATGTGACACTGAGGTTAGATCTTACATAATATTTGATAAATCAAAATTTGATATTTGTCAAACACATGATTAAAAATAATTTTCATAAGTAACAAATTAGATATCTCAAATATTTTTCTACTTCAAATCCTACTCAATTAAGCTTCAACTAAAGAGCCAAATGTTTGGTCTTATGCCAGATTTGTATAGTAAAATGAGTGTCAATTTATATATTTATATATATATATATATATATTCTATGAGACTCACAATAAAGAAAAATATTTGATCTATACAAAAACATTCTTCTTGAATTGTTTAAATGGATTTCTGACGTGTAAGATAATTCAGACAATTAAAATACATTCATTTTGACATTTTGACGATTCAAACATAAATAAATTCAGTAGATATAGTAATACTCCGCAATAAATTAGATTTTTATAAAAATTTGACATGTGACTAACAAAAACTTAACATCTTGACATACCAAGTGAACTAATTTCTTTTAGAGGGTCAAATTTACATATCATTTAAAAAAATAATTTAACTAAATTAATTTTTAAAGGTATACTAAAATATACTCGGAAAGAGACAACCGTAAAAAAAAAAAAAAAAAACACACACTCACTTTTGTCTTGAAGCATCTGAAAAGGTAAAATATTTTAAATAAAACCTGCTCCACTTTTAGAGTGGACATGACCTAGGAAACAGAACTAAAACCTAAGCCATCAGACCAATTGTCATTTTCAACGGTTAACTGAGTGAGACATCTAGAAGATGTTTAAGACATCAAGAAGATGTTTAGGCCTAGTTTGGAAAGATTAAATAAGTATATTTTTTGACTTTTTATGAAATATGTATTGGGTTTAGGTTGGGTTTGAAGTGATATGTTAGAGAGATAATGTGACTTAAATAAGATGATATGACTTAAATAAGATAGTGATTTTTTGACTTTTTGTCTTTTTTCAATCACGCCAAACTTGGCCTTAATGTGAAAAAGTCGGAAAATTAGAACAATGACAGAGAAGGTTAGGTAGCGTTTGCTACGTTTTTTATTTATATTTATAAAATTTTTATAAATTAATTTTTGTTTATTTTTTAAAAAATATAAATTATAAATGCATTTGATTTGGACAAAATATTTAAAAAAATTTAAAAATATAAATTTAAAAATATATTTATTCAGGCTTAAAACATTTATATTTATTTTTTATTACTTATGACAATGAGATTATACACATTATAATTGAAAAAAATTTATTAGTAAAATTTTTAAATTTCTGTTTAAAAACCAATGTAAATTCATTTTTTGAGTTTACGTTTTTTCCTCAAATTTATAAACTGAGACAACCATTTATAAATTAAAAAAATTATCAAATAAATTTTTATGACAACTTTTTAAATTTTTGTAAATATAAATTAAAAATTAAAAACGAAATAATTACCGAGCAAGTCCTTAATATTTGAGTTTTAAAGAGAGTTTTACATATTTGATAAGGAAAAAAAATAAAAAAACAAACACTTAGGTACATACATTACATAATAGGTGGATCCCACCCATTTAGTGCTCTTCTAAAGCTCTCTTTCTAAAACTCTCAATCATTTTTGGTGTTCTTCGGCTAAATTTGTATTGTGACTTAGGGAATGTTTATTATTTTAGTTAAGAGATCGGTTTCGTTCTAGTCCTTTGTCGGATTGGAGAAGTACTATTGAGTTTATTGAGTTTACTTTTTGGTTTCGTTTTTGATAATTTGAATTGTTCATATTTTAAAATTCGTCGAGTATATTAGTTTTGTAAAAATTGAGTCGATCGGATAACGAAAATTACGTATTCAGATCAGTTCGTATAAAAAAAAAATAGACAGCGAGAAAATAAATAGTTTATATAAAATTGATCTCAACACGTGACTGTCGTTATCTAATCGACTCGATCTTTTACAGGGATGATATACTTGACAATTTCTAAAATGTGAATGATTCGGATCACCAAAGTATGGCGCAAATCATATTTTTTATTTTTTTATATATTTTATAAAAAGTTAAAAATCATCACCAAAAAAAAAAAATGTTAATTCCCAAAGGAATCCTTAACTTAATATTTGTTGGTTAAAGTAGTAAATTCATTAATTTTTGTTAAAATTTTAAGAAACAACTTAACAAATGTCAAATAATAAATAGTATAAAACATTAGTCTAAAATTAACAAATAATCTCTCTAAAAAACAGGTTGTGTGCATTAGAGAAATACAAAAATAGGCGAATTTATTTGGTCACTAGAAATTCCAAATTTTGGAAGACTTGTTTGTTAGGGCTCAAAATTATTAGCTGTAAATTAAAAAGGAAAATAATATATAAATATATTTTTTAGAGAAATTCTAAGTAAGTGATATAATTGGATGATAATTGAAAAGAAATGCGAGAGAGTAGATATCCTAATTTAAAATTATCCAAACACTAAATTGACTTCAAAATTCCCTCCCAAATGGCCTGCAATCTATCTTCTCTATAACAACCTCTTCATTTTCAATTTTTTCTCTATGTTTTTCCCTAGTAAACTATGAAGAATTATAAACTATATTACTTTGCTACTTCTATCATAAAGATTATCATAGCAAAAAAAGATAAAGAACACGTACTCAACAGCTCTGATCTCATCGAAGAAGCTCAAATCATAAACATTGGAGAGTCCGGCAAAGTGAACAATCCCACTTAGCCTATGGTGCTCAATGTGATTCAACGCGAGGTTCCTCTGATGATCCATTTCGGCTTCAAAATCAGTAAAATTCTCTTTGAACACCAAATGGCGGTACATAATACCCGTTTTTCTAAGTATTTCAGAAACTTGAGCTGAAACAGACTTTTGCTCCACAACCATCCACAATAATGGTGGAGGAACTAATCTCAATGTGTTTGCTAGCCTCCTTAGATGGACCGCTCTAAGGCGATCCTTCACACTAGTCGGTGTGACAACAATTATGAGCCTATTGGGGATGAACTCGACTTCTTCCAAATTTGTTAATCTCTCATGCTCGGATTCGGACTCAGACTCAGACTCAAACTCAGACTTTGTTGGTATTGTCACAATAGGAGTTTCATCTAACAAACTTGTGTTGAAACTGTCACTCTGTGTCCTTGCTTGGCTCGGACTCAAACTCAGACTCAGACTTTGTGGTGAAAATGCTGATCTATTCGATGCGACAACAGGTCTAGAAAAAACTGACTTACCCGTTGGGGCGAAGCCGGTGAAGAATCCCATAACAAAACACAAGAAGAAGTGGAATATAGCTTTATTGTGTAACTGGACCTTTTTCTTGGATCTTTCCACTGTACCCATATCGATGACTGGAAAAGTTGCCGGAATCTGACTTTTCCGGCAGCTATGGATGAACTTGAATGAAGATAAATAAGTTAGAAAGGAACTAGAAAAGTAGAAGACTAAGGTGACATTTGATTGGCATTGGTGAACTTTATAGCTTGGTTGTTTTTTTGGGTTTTGAGATATTTGAGAGGTTGAGGCATTGCTTCACAAAGTCATCACTTGAAGCTAAAGAAAAGATGGCAAGTGAAGTAATATATAAAGAATGAAAATGAGGACCTGAGTTGCTATCTGCACCAAATAGTTGTTGAGATACAAACTCATCAACTGCAATGCAATATTAAATAAAATAAAAATAAAAATAAAAAAGATTCACTTTACTCACTTTGGTTTATTTCATGTGCAAATCACCCCATTATTATTTGGAACTAATCATATAATCTCTTATGATTTATGAATTGAAATGCACTGACAGGCATGTTGTTCAAGTGCACATTAAGTGTGAAACATGTGTTGAGCCATAGAGGGTTATATGTTCATTTCTAAATGTTAATGAATAAATTGCACATGGAATAAAACACGTGGAGTTAAAGTTACCCTCCAAAAAAATGACAAAAATATTAGTAATTTACATAATGAAATTACTTATATACCAAGATAGTTTAGTCTTTTTATTTTATTTTTTTTAAGTCGTTAACATGCCTAGTAGTGCTCTTTAATCTACAAATCACAGGAGAGTTATATGATTATTTTTAAATAATAAGAGTTATGTGCACATAGACTGATCAGATCACAAGAAAATGAAGTAAAATTAGCCCAAAAATAAATTTACATTATTTTTATTTTTTAATCTCACCTTACTAGTATCTAAATATCTTCTTATGACTACTTGATCTACAACTAGAGTCCCAGTAATCTACCATTGAGATTAGGAATTTTTAAAAAATCGGATGAACCAATTTAATCAACTAAACCAAATTGAACCGGCTGATTTTGGTTTTTTAAATTTTATTGAATACAATTTGTTTAGTTTTTGGTTTGATAAACTTTATATATATATATATATATAAAATCCGATTTATAATGATGTTCAACTTTTGTTAACTGAACCTCATTAATTCATATGTCTAATAATTCAGCAAAGATTTTTTTTTATACGTGTGCAAATGATGATCTGTATCTAATACTTCACTAAAGACTACTCGATTTTTTATTTTATTTTGATAAAGAGTTTTAGTGGGCTTGTATTTTGATGAAGACTTGTGATTTCTATTTTTTTTTTTAAAAACAAATTTATATTTGTTATGAAATATATGCATGAAACATGAATAATCACATTTAATATTTTACAATAGTTTTTACAAATTTAGGTTTATAGGATAGGATAGTAAATGTATTACTATACTATTTCATAGCATGTGTAATTCTCTATAAAAGAAGATGCAATCTATTCATTTGAAATATAAAAAGAAGTAAAGTAGAAAGAAAGAGTAGAGATCATAAGAGAGAGTGAGAGCAATACTGAAATGGGTACTATTTGCACACCATATGCAACCAACACAAAAGGTGTAAATGGAAGGTATAAACATAAAACAGGACAGCAAACAGAAAGGCGTAAGTGTAAGGTGTAAGTTGCACACTTAAGAAAAGTCCTACTGAAATATATAGTTAAATTATTGAATAAAATATAACATACTTAGATCTTGAAGATCTATATTTAAAAGTTCTGAATAATCATATAAAAGTTTTGTAAGACTTTAATTCTAATTATATCATGTGTTCAGTTTATTATTTTATCTACTTTATATTTTCTTAATTTTTATAACAAGTTAAAACATATTGTGGGCTGGTGAAATTGTTAAAAACTTGGGTCCAATTTCATTTATTTTTCCAATAAAAACAATTTCAAGTTCAAGTTCGGTTTGGTAACCAATTTTCTACTAATACCAAATCAACCGAATTGAACTGTTGGGATGGTTTTGAGTTGAACATTACTTTGAAAAAAAATAATAATAAAATAATTGCACCAAGACTACTTTAATTATTAGTGAATATTCTTCACCTATATATTGTATATTTTGGCCCCTTCTACCATAAAATTGTATCACTTTCGCTTATTCCAAACCATAATTCAAAAGAGTGGTGATATTAGTACCCCATGAATTATTTTGAACTTTTCATTTCTTTGGGCTCCCACTTATAAATTTTAAAACCTTCAAAATTTCTTTTCCCCCCTCAAATAATACCAAAATTATCCTTGTGAAAACATTCCACCTATTAAATGCACACTCCCCACACACCTACACCCCAAAACAACCAATCTTCCAAAAAAACCCTAACAAAACCCACCAAGTATGAAAACTTCTGCAAGTGTTAACAATTTTGATCGTTTGATGAGTTAAGAAATTTCCATGTTCAGACCTGCATTCCCGAACATTACTTATTTGTTCGGGAATGCCTTCCGCAAACAAATAAGTAATTTTCGGGCTTGTATTCCTGAACTTGAAAAAATGAAAACTTCTATAAGCGTTAATAATTTTGACTGTTTAATGTGTTAAAAAATTTTCATGTTTGGACTTGCATTCCTTAACATTACTTATTTGTTCGGGAGTGCCTTTCCGAACAAATAAACAATGTTTGGGCTGGTGTTCTCAAATTTCGATCATATGTTCGGGAGTTTAGTCTCGAACAAATGACGAACAAATTTTATTATTTTTGTCATTTTTTTCAAAAAACTTATCTTTACAAAGCCAATTTTCTCTGAGTTAAGAACAACATCAAAGGTATGAACCTCCTCTAAGCTTTTATTGTTGCACTCCTCTTGTTTTATGGAGTTGTAGTTACCAAAAAAATTTCTACTCATTGTCATTGCCAGAGGAGTATAGGTAGTCAAATGGTCGCCACTGTTATCATCGGAATATTGCCGTCAAAGAGTTTTCAAAGTTTCGAGAGTAGGTAGATTTTGAAGGTGAGATTTGGGGAAGGTGGATGGGTGGTGATAGAAGTTGGTGCTCTCATAAATCCTATTTCATGATGTAGTTGGTGTATAAGTTTAATTGTGAGATGGGGTGTCCCAAAATTAATGATATCCTTTTTAGTAATTTTATTTGAGGTTATTATAGTAATAAAAAAAAGGTTAAAAATTCAGGGGTCCAAAATAATTTATGAGGTGCTAATAACAGCACTCAATTCAAAATTAGTGTATTTACACAATTTTATAATTGAGGGAGTCAACATGTACAAATTATAAATGAGAGGTGTTATAATAATATTAGCTAATAGTTAAGAGTATCTCCATGAATTAACTAAAACATAAGTTCCACAGAGAGGGCAAAACTTCTCTCTCTAGGCGATTTTCGACGATATTCCGGCAACACTTCGGTGGCCTTTTTTACACTTCTAAAGCGTAGATGTAGACTTTTTATGTCTAAAATAGGGATTTTGAGAGTTTTCTTCTCCGATTTTAAACTAAATTTTTAGATTTTCGTCATCTACAATGGTTCCCTCATCTCTCAAGCCTTCATCTATATCATTGTGGGTATACTTTCTTCTCAACTCTAGCTTCTGGCGTTGTCCCAAGTCCGGCAATGGCGACGGAGTTGGGCAACGACGACAGGGATGACATTAACGGAGACGCCAGGCTTTCAAACAAATCTACTTTTAAGACCATATATTTGAGAAGATCAATGGTTTTTTCTTAACTCGTAACTGATTTTTTGTATTTTTTTATTTATTTTGTTATTTTGTTATTTGGTTTGGCATGGCCCTTTGGGGTCGTATTGATGTATGTTGTTATTTATTAATATAAATATTTTCCATGTTCTCAAAACTAAAATAATAATAATTTAGCTAAATTACTAGAAATCTCTTGATTATGTGAAATTAACGTAAAACTCAAGGGATCTTAATTCACTATTTTCAAATTAAAAAATGAAGGAAATTCTAATATGTTTCGTTGTGTTTTTGTTTTCTTTATTTATTTTTGTTTTTCACAAAAACAAAAACAATGAAAATTGTAAAAAAAAAATCCACTATAATCATATTATTAATAAGGTTAGTTACTAAGACCCTTCAATTATTATAAAATATTACTTTACTTCTTGTATGAACTGTACATATTAAGTAGTTTAACTTTAAAAATCATATAAATATAATTTTTTCGCAAGTGATATATATTTATGATTAAAAATGTCAATATATACATGTAAGTTCATAATAGTTTAAATTGATTGATGTAATTAACCCTTATTAAAAGAAGTCGTCAGTTTTCTTTGATGCTAGTGTGAGTCACGTGTTTCCTACTAAATAGGTGGGATCCAACATTACACCAACTCATAAGAGAAAGAACACAAGATTTTAAGTTAGAAATCAAGATTTGAATGACATTGCTAACTACTTATTAGTGATACTTGATGTCAATTGTGATGGGAATTTTTTTTTTTTCCCCATTCAAGTGCCTTCATGTAGGAATAGCAACGGGTCAGGGCGGGACTGGGGATTACACTCCCCGTTCTCCATTCCTGATGGTAAAAATTTCCCCGGCCCCGACCTCGATTCCCGATGGAAAACCTATCACCATTCCCGCCCTGCCCCCGCCTCCCAACGGGGATCGGATTTCTCGACCCCAAAAATTCCCCGCCCCTCCCCCCCCAAAAAAGAGAGCAAAATAGCATCTGTTTCATCTCATCAACGTCAACAACAACTATAGTCCACAAAATCATCATCAATGAATCAACGATCATCATCATCATCAACATCAACAACAACATGTATATCTTTTTGAGGACTAAAGCAGCTTAGAGGTTGTATTAATTATCAGAAGCAATTCTTATAGAAGTTGCAAGAGAATGAACAGAGTGTACCTCGGCTCTGTCTACTTTTTCTAGGACAACATGCACAAATTTTTTAGAGCATAACAAAATATCACTCAATAGAGAGTGAAGCTGCCAATCACTATGTTGATTAGAGGTATGCAAAAGTTGCACCAAAACCAGGCAATCGGTTTGCAAGAGGAGACACTAGATACCTTGCTGGGATGCCCAACGCATTGCATGGAGAACTGAAGTAGCCTCTGCTTGTTGAGGAGAGAGCATAGGAGGCCCCAAAATGGCTTCATGCTTGACAATGTGGTTATCGGCATCCAGCCAAACCCAAGCCAACCCAGTTCTGTCCGTAACTGAGATCCAAGACCCATCGACAACAATCCGTTGTTGCGGAAAATCTACAAGGGAAAAGGCAGCATTCTGCAAAACAATTTGTGTATCAGTGGGCCGAAGAGCAGCAGAAGCAGCAGATGACATGTTATGAGGAACATAAGGGTATGGTGACAGAAAAGTGAATAACAAGTCCCGAGCTGTGGCTAATGTATGCGCAATGGACACAACTTCAGACCGAAATTCAACTGAATTACGCTGCAACCAGATGGCCCATAATAAGGCAATGGAATGAACTAAAATCTCAACATTTGTAATTTGCTCCACACAATTCTTGAACCAGGAGGAGAAGGATAAAGGGATTCCCACTCCAAAATCTAATTCCAATACAGACCCACGCCACACCCGGTGAGAAAAGGGACAGTCGAAAAATAGATGTTCAATAGTTTCCTCAGATTCGGTGCAGCGGGAGCAGAGAGGTTCAACATTGAGCCCTCGTTTCTTGAGTTCGTGCTTAACCGGGAGAATATTGTGTAGACATTTCCACAAAAACAAGGCCCATTTGGGAGGGATCTTTAAGTGCCATAATTTTTTCCAGAGTGACCAATCCGGATCAGGCCTACAATAGTCCGGGAACTGTCGCATTAAGGCCTGCTTGTAACTTGATTTAACTGAATATTGGCCGTGTTTCAATGGGCTCCAAACAAGTTTATCCTCAAGTGCCTCATGTGGAATGTGAATTGATAAAATGTGAGGTTTAACATAGGCAGGAAAAAACACATTTAATAAATCCAGTCGCCAAGAATAAGATGAGGGATCAATGAAATGTTCTACCCGCATTGCAGGACAAAGATCAGTCAACCCTCTTCCTCTACAAGGATTAGAGACAATCGGAATCCACTGATCTTCAAACGGGTTGATACTCCGACCATTACCCACGACCCACTGAAGCCCCGACAGTAACAACGAACGTCCCCATAATATATTCCGCCATCCCCAAGATGATGACGAAAAAGGCTGAGCCGCAAGGAAAGAACTTCGTTGATAATATTTGCCGAGTAGAGCTTTCGAAAACAATAAATTGGGTGAGGACAAGAGCTACCATGCTTGCTTTGCTAGTAAAGCTTGATTGAAGCAAGTAAGGTTTCGAAATCCGAGACCACCCCAAATTTTTGGAAGGCATAAAGATGTCCATTTTTTCCATGGTAAATGCGGACCCTTGGGTGAAGCCCAGAGAAATTGGCGGATTATAGCTGTAAGCTTATGTTGGAAACAGTCGGGCATGCGAAAAACAGACATGAGATACACAGGAATGGAGTGAAGCACATGTTTCACCAAAATTCCCCTACCTGCAAAATTCAAAAATTCACATTTCCAGCCTTGAAGCTTGGATTGGACTCTGCTCAAAAGAGAATTAAAGATCTCGGACTTAGAACGCCCCGAGAACCCCAAGTAAGCGCCCAAATAGATCCTGGGTTTTGGTACAACTTTAACACCAAAAAGAGAGACGAGCCAGTCCTGGGCTGAAAGTAAAAAATTTGAACTTACGAAAAGTTCCGATTTATGAAAATCTATGCGAAGCCCAGAAAAGAAGCAGAAGGCATTTAATAACCAGTGCAGGCACCAGATATCCGCTGGGTTATAGTGTTGAAAAATAAAACAATCATCAGTGAAGAGCAAGTGAGAAATTTTGGGGGGGGGGTTTCCGGCTAATGGCAATTCCTCGACAGACATTAAGAGACGCCAAATGAGCAAAGCCTTCCGACAATACTTGCATGACTATCAAGAATAAATACGGCGAAAGGGGATCTCCTTGACGTAACCCCGCCTATGGTTGAAAAAACAATGAAGGAACTCCATTAACGAGAACGGAAAATTGGACAGTAGAGACGCATTGGGAAATTAATTGTATCCATTTAGGTGAGAATCCCAATTTAGCCATGACGGCCTGAAGAAAATCCCAACTAACGCGGTCATAGGCTTTATTCATATCCAACTTTAACCCAAAACTAGATAAACGCCCCCGCTTATATTTTTTGATATAGTCAAGAACTTCATGGGCCAGCAAGACATTATCCGAAATAAGGCGACCCTTCAAGAAAGCACAATGATTGTCTGAAATTAAGTCCGGAAGCACCGAGCTAAGGCGATTAGCAAGAACTTTAGCGCCGATTTTATACATCACATAGCACAAACTAATGGGCCGATAATCATTCACCGTAAGAGGACTCTTTGTTTTAGGAATAAGACAAATGAAGGTTTGGTTGAGTGGAGTAAATAAGTTGCCTGAATTAAGAAACCCCAACACCGCTTCAGAAAACGATTGTCCCATAGTCGCCCAATATGTTTGATAGAATCCCGCTATATATCCATCCGGCCCCGGGGCCTTAAATTTCCCCATTTAAAATACAGCAGATCTGAGTCCAGAGAGTCTGTTCAAGGATCGTTACAATCTTCGAGCTCTCATTCCTTTGAGATGGATTTGCGACTTCAACATCAACACCATGTATAACTATATCTATATATATACTAGTGAGAGAAGAAATGCTCAAATAAAAAATGCAGCAGCCTAAACATATATAGATTTCCCCAGAAATGCTCTCCGTCGCTGATCTCTCTCTAGACTCCTCCATCGCGGTTTAGATCTGGAAGGTGCATCTCTCTCACAGAGAGTAAGAGGAGAAGAATGAGTGCGCGAGTGAGAGAGAGAGTTGAGATAGATAAGTTAAGATAGATGTTATATAATAAAGCAATAAAGATATTATATTGATATAATAAAGTAATAAAGCTATACAGCAGCCTAACTATATATATATATATACATAAGAGGGGGGAAGGGGGCGGGCCAACAAACTTATCACCGTCTCCGGCCCGAAAATTAACGAAAATTTAATTTTTAATATTATCCCCAGTCCTATGGAGATTATTTTTGAAAAAAATCCATTCTAATTGGGGTCGGAAAGTCGTATCCCCTATCGGGCCGAATTTAAATTGACATCCCTACCTTTATGATATGTTTGGTGCGTTGGAATAGTCTAAAGAAGTTTGATTATAGCAGTCTTGGGGACACATAATTTAGCCCATATTTAATTATCAAATTAAGTTAATTGATATTACAATAAATTATGTTTATTTGTATGATAATAGAGAGATTAATTTCTTGAAATTAAATTTATAAAAACTTTCATTATATAAATAATAATAATAAAAAAAAAAAAATTGTGACATTATTTTTTTAAGAACAAATTAGTTTTTTCACCATCCCATAACATCAAATTACAAATCCTACCCCATCCCCCACAAAAATGCTAATCCCACCAAACATAATTTATATGAAATCCGCTTAGATATTGTTAATCCAATATCATCACCAATCCAACTAAACGAACATAACCCTAGAATACACATTTCACTTTTTATGCCAAAAGTTTCTAGTAGAAAGGTAGGGAATAGAAGAAAACATTCTAAAATTATAAAAGGTATTATAACATGTACATATTAGTACAAAGTGTACCATTCCTCCAACACCAGTATGAAAACTACTAAAACACTTCCTTATCACCACTAGGCTACAATGTCTAGATATACACAACACAGTCCCTAATCTAATTTTTATCAACAAAAGAAAAACACTCCGTAATCTAATCCAACCTTGAGTCCAACCTAGCTTTGCCCTAACCTTAAAACCAAAATTTACCCAAAATAAATTAAGTACTGCCCTAATTGTCTAAATTCAAGACAAATTTGAACATTAAAAGCAAACATAATGTAACAAGTAAATTAATGTGCAAAAATGACAAGAGACACAAGTACTTGAACAACAATAAAATCAAGAGGCGCATCAAAATGTAAAGAGTTCAAATACTTGAAAATTGAAATAGATACTCAGGTTCCAACTCTGATCCAAATTTGTTGGCTCAAAACTAAATTGTAAAAATAAAAACAAAATAAATACTAGAAAACAGAAAACAATAAAAGTCTCTTTTCATTGCCTGTCAAGCACCCAGGCATGCATACAAACACACCTGAATGCTCAACACCACCACCATCCCCACAAGCGAGGCTAGTGAACAGCAACAACAGGAGGCTCCAACTGAACCATCATGACAAAACTTACCATACCTACGACATGAAATAAACTCAACTGTTCTTGGTAACAAAACAACCATAAAATGAACCACCTTTCATTTCTTCTTCAGAGCAGCCTTGGTCACCTTTGCACCAGATGGGTCCTTCTTCTCCACACTCTTGATGACACCAACAGCCACCGTTTGACGCATGTCCCTCACGGCAAAACGACCAAGTGGTGGGTACTCCGAGAAAGTCTCCACCACCATGGGCTTTGTGGGAATCATCTTCACCATACCAGCATCACCATTCTTCAAGAATTTGGGCTCCTTCTCTAGCTCCTTACCAGACCTCCTGTCAATCTTGGTTAGAATCTCAGCAAACTTAACTGCAATGTGGGAAGTGTGGCAATCGAGCACTGGGGCATAACCATTTCCGATTTGACCAGGATGGTTCATGATAATGACCTGGGAAGTGAAGTTGGCAGCTTCCTTTGCAGGATCATCCTTTGAATTTGAGGCAACAAACCCACGCTTGAGATCCTTGACAGCAACATTCTTAACGTTGAACCCAACGTTATCACCAGGTAGAGCCTCCTGGAGAGCCTCATGGTGCATTTCCACTGACTTAACTTCAGTGGTGAGACCAGTTGGGCCAAAAGTGACAACCATGCCGGGTTTGATCAAACCAGTCTCAACACGGCCCACAGGGACAGTGCCAATGCCACCAATCTTGTAGACATCCTGAAGTGGGAGACGAAGAGGCTTGTCTGAGGGCCTCTTGGGTTCTGAAATCATGTCAAGAGCATCCAGAAGGGTTGGGCCCTTGTACCAGTCGAGGTTGGTTGACCTTTCAATCATGTTATCACCCTCAAACCCAGAGATTGGGACGAAGGGGATTTTGTCAGGGTTATATCCAACCTTCTTGAGGTAGGAAGACACTTCCTTGACAATTTCATCATACCTTGCCTTTGAGTACTTGGGAGTAGTTGCATCCATCTACAATGAAACATACGACAGAAGTTAGCATAAGCAATTATTACAAAGACACATGAACATCATCCAAAAGCTAACATATGAACTCAGCTCCTGCCTCAGGATAGATTCCTGCCACTTACCTTGTTGCAACAGCAGATCATTTGCTTGACACCAAGAGTGAACGCAAGCAGAGCATGCTCACGGGTCTGCCCATCCTTGGAAATACCAGCTTCAAAACCACCAGTGGTGGAGTCAATGATAAGAACAGCACAGTCAGCCTGTGAGGTACCAGTGATCATGTTCTTGATGAAATCACGATGGCCAGGAGCATCAATGACAGTGCAGTAGTACTTGGTGGTCTCAAACTTCCACAAAGCAATATCAATGGTAATACCACGTTCACGTTCAGCCTTGAGCTTGTCCAAGACCCAGGCATACTTGAATGAACGTTTGTTCATCTCAGCAGCCTCCTTCTCAAACCTCTCAATCACACGCTTGTCAATACCTCCAAGCTTGTAGATGAGATGACCAGTGGTGGTTGACTTCCCAGAGTCGACATGGCCAATGACCACAATGTTGATGTGAACTTTTTCCTTACCCATTCTGAAATCCCAATGAAATACAAAGTAAAATTTCAACAGACTATAAGAGTAGGTTAATAGAAAAGTCCAACAAGTATGCCACCAAAAAGCAAAATAGATTAAACTGTCTAATTATTACTCCAACCTAGGCCTTAAAAAAAGGCTACAGTATTAGCATCAACCAACTACAAAAACTATTGTGTATTTTTATCTTCACGAAAGTACTTTACCAATGCTCAAGGAAACATGACTATGCTTAGTGCATTAGCATTAACTTCAATATAAACTAACTCACTCAATGATACAACACAACACCAACCACATATAATTCAGAGCCACAACAACCATAATACCACCTATTACGTCAAATATGTACAGAACAAACAGAACCACAAACTAATAAACTGGGTTTCGTTACTTGGCCGTGGAAATTAAAAATCTTCATAATTTTTGTTGAAAACGTTTTTGTGTGAGGTGTGCCACCATTGATCACATCGATTATTAGCATGGAGAAAAATGAATATATGATTCCCTAACAGTGACATAGACCAATGGCTGTCTGGAATGTTCAAACCCCCCAAAACAATCCTTTTAATATGTATTGACAACAAATAAACAACAATACAGTCCAAAAAATTGACTACTTCCAATTTCAGAATATATAAAAATATAATTTTTTTTTATACCTAAACATATTTATCTGGATAAACAACACTCAAAAAAATTGCAACTGAATTTACTTTATATAAAAAGTTCGTAACTTGATTAAATCTATAAATACCCCATAAAAGTATTCATCAAAAAGCTGACTAACTAAACATAGATCCGCAAGTACAAAATAACAAATCAGGAGTTTCATATCCGAAAGAAAAAAAGTAGAACAAATCGCTACTGAATCAAGCTCTCCAACAACAAAAAAATAAATTCAATCTACAAATAGATAGATGTAAACAGATAAAACCAAATCTAGATGACATATATATACCACTAACAAGAACTAATAAACAGAGACAAATCTAAAAGATTGATCATATTCAAGATCTACGTGCACATCAAACTTCAACACCAACAAATCGAGAAGATAGATAGATCATATTCAACTTTCATTGCAAAAGTAGAATAAAAAACCACAATTCATAGCTTTGATACACCAAATCAGATCAATTTTCAAAAACAACACAGAGATTGAAATCGAGGAAACAGAGATTGAAATCGATCGAACCTTTACGAGGGACCGAGAGACGAAATCGAACTGCTTGAAGCTCAGTGAGAAGGCGTAGAGATCAAGCAGAGAGAGAGAGATATAAGAGGCAGCAGAGCCTCTGTGGCCTTTAAGTAGTGGTACAACACTGGAACCTTTGGGTCACAACTAGGGTTTTTTGGAAGCCGTTGGATTGTAATTTGATCCGACGGTGGAGAAGGGTTACATTATATAGCCGCCACGTTGAAATTCCATGACGCCTGCAATCCTCGCTTGGCTGTTTCGGTAAATTTAGGCCAAGTTTGGCATGAGAAAAAAAGACAAAAAGTCAAAAAGTCACTATTCTATTTAAGTCACATCATCTTATTTAAGTCACATCACCTCTCTAACACATCACTTCAAATCCAACCCAAACCCAACCCATATTTCATAAAAAGTCAAAAAGTGCACTTATTTAGTCTTCCCAAACTAGGCCTTAGAATGTCGGGTCGGGCCGGGCCGGTTTGTCTCGACCCAGTGGATTTGAGGTTTGGGCCAGATCCCGGTCCGAATCTCTAATCTAAGGGATTGTTTGGAATGATCTAAATAAGTGTATTTTATGTCTTTTTATAAAAAGATGTGCAGAAAAGTAGAGAGATAATATGATAGAAAAAAGATAAAAAGATAAAAAAATAAATTATTTTGGTATTGTCAAACTTGACCTAAATTTGTTTTGGGAAGTTGGCTTTTAGCCACTTTTTTTGGTTTGTAGCAAAAGCCAAAAGTTGGCTTTTTGAATTTTTTTCCATTTGGGAAGGTGGTTTTTAGCCAAGTTACTAGAGTTCCGGTTAGAAACAGCATTGATCAAGTGCTGAGGGTTAGAACCCCTCTGCCTCCTGCCATCACCCTGGCCATCTTGGCTCCTCTTGGAGCCTCTCTGTCCCTCATCCTCTTCCTGCATCATGAGCTCCATATGAGCTGCAGCATCTACCAGGTGCCTATACTCTCGGATATAGGACCCACCAACTCTCAACTTGAGGCCCCGCCTCAACTTCCGCTCAAACTCATAGCAACGGCGTTCCTCGGACGCCACCAGTTCAGGTGCAAACCTGGACAGACTGGTAAAAGTAGCCTCAAATTCGGCCACTGACAAGCCCTGCTGATTAAGCCGGCTGAACTGATCCCTCAGCTTCTCCCTAGCTGCTGCAGACAAAAACCTCTCCTGAAAAGCATTCACAAACGCCTCCCAAGTACCACCAACACGAGCCTTCTCGTACTTCCACCATTGACCCGCATCTCCCTTCAGTTTGAAGGATGCCAAGGTCACTTTCAGTGCTTCGTCCTCGATGGCAAGCATCTCGAACGTCTTACTCATTTGCTCTAGCCACTCATCAGCCTTCAGTGGCTCCTTCGGATCCCCGACAAACTCATCCGGATTAGACCAGAAAAACTCCCTCTTCAAGAAAGAAGGCCCTGCCTCAGCTGCCTGATTCCCAGCTCTAAGAATACCCAAAGCTCCTGCTAACTCTCTGGCCAAGGCACCCATAGCCTGCTGACCTGCTGGCTCGGCCACATTGGCCTGGCTAACTCCCTCCTGCACTGCCGGAATCTCACCCGGTAACGGTACTTCCTGCCTCGCAGGTCTACCACGCCTAGCACCTCTTCCTCGTCCTGACATCCTAATAAAGGTAACACAGAACATTAGCACATTCATAAATGTGCCGAAACTAAACACTCACGTCCTAATGCATGGACAATTATAATTCACTCCACGTAAGTACATAAACACATAAGCACTTACGAATTTCATTTCCGGATAATGATAGTCCCGAGACGTTACTAGAGTTCCGGTTAGAAACAGCATTGATCAAGTGCTTTTCCAACAAGACTCCCAGAAACCCAAGGATCCAATCAACATCCTAGAAATTAAATCCCATACCCACATAGTCACATAAGCATGTTATCAATTAAGCACAAAGCATATGATACTACATCTAAGTCTCTATCAAGCGAGACAAACCCATTGTGATACTAATCACTTCCCACGTACCCAAAGTATTCGAACCCGGTACGCTTTGATACCAAGTTGTAACGCCCTCAAAATAATAACATTAAACCCAACAAATAAGACATGCATTGATATTCAAAAGTTCCACATTCCTTCATTTATCAGAATTCCATTACATAAGTATTACATGTTAACAACAAAAGCAAATGCCCTACGGGCTTACAGCTTTCCAAGTTAACACTTGGTTATAACAAAAAGAGTACTAACTCATACATATTAAGGCCTTGGCTTGAATCTACATGTAATACATCAAAAGTAATACGACAAAAGTATGTCCGCCTCTAGCCTCCCAAGCTATGTCCTTGGAGGTGGCATGCTTCCTGTACCTGAAAATGATATTCCCATATAGAGTGAGCCACAGCCCAGTAGAAATATACTAAACCAACCATGAAAAATGACTAAAATATTAGCAATTGATAGATGGCCAACACTGATACATTCACATAAATCACATATTTATGTCATACGACTTATGAGTCCAAGTTTCCTTTCATTTTCCCTTTTTCAACGGATAGGCATATAAGCACTACCCACATTCTCAACAGATATGTATAACAACAATATCCACAGATAAGCATATAAGCTATATCCACACTTCACAAAGATAAGCATATAAGCTCTATCTTCACTTCTCTAGACAAGCATATGAGCTGTATCTACGGAGTTCATCCCCTATCTTCTCCCAATACTATCCGGTTTAGAGGTACATCCCCTATCTTCCCCTAAACCGCGGAGTACATCCCCCATCTCCTCCTCTACACATAACGTATACAAAAACATTGGTTCTATATACAATCACAATACATACAGTTAATGTATTCTATCAACCGTCAAATTCCATGACACATTCTATTGATTAGTTTCCGTTTGCCTAATCATTATGCATTGTCTACAACAATCACGACTATCCTCCACCGATAGCCCAAAGCAGTTATTTCTAAACAGAAAATAAATGCACAATGGATATTCAATCAACATTTCATTTCGGTGAGTGACAAATAGTTCAACTACACCCTTTAACCCTTTGCATTCCCAATCTTAACAATTCCATTTCATTTCCTCATTTCTCACAATTAACTATCCCAATTAATCAAACAATGTAATTAGGTCATTTTCCATAATTAACGTTTCAACCCTTAGGTCCCATTTTCATCAATGATTCAACATTCATCCCATTTCTCTATGCCAAACATGCATTTAGGTTTATTATAAATAAAACCCCAACTTTTATAAAATAACACAAAAGCCCCAAACTTTCACAAAATTACCAAACCAACCCCAACATCTCAAAATACTAAAATTTAAAGACAAAATCCATAGAGAGGAGTAGGATATCCCTACCTCAAATTCGGAGTCCCAAAGGAGAAGACGACAAAACCCAACGTGCTCCAAAACCCGAGATCTTCAGATTAAAAAGTAGCCCTCGACGATCAACAACTTTTTTGTAAAGGCCAAAGATGAGCAAATCACTCCTACTAGATCAAAACCTAGATAGAAGGTAGAGTTCTAGAGTGAGAGGCTCAACAATGGTGTTTTTGGAAAAGTAAGAGAGAGAAGAGAAAGTAAAAAGTGATTTGAAAAGTCACAATTTCGGGACTTAAACCCAGTCTCCCGCTCGAGCGTAAAACACCCCGCTCGAGCGTCACTCACAGACTCCCGCTCGAGCGTCCAAACTTCCGCTCGAGCGCCGGATGCACTCTCCCAGCACTTATACAGAACCAGGCCTCCGCTCGAGCTTCCAACTCTACGCTCGAGCGGCACTCAGACAACCCCGTTCGAGCGGCTAATCCCACGCTCGAGCGTACAACGCTGCACAGGAAAATACTGAATGGGTGTAATCTCCGCTCGAGCGCCAAAACCCCCGCTCGAGCGTACAGGCCAAAATCTGGGTAACTAGTTTTGGTTTCTAAACTCAACTAACCTGTAACAAACCTGCCCAACACATCCTATAACTCAAATACAAAGTAAAAAGGATGCAAACAAGATGATAAACAACTACCAACATCCACGGACACATGTCCGGATCACTGTTCAACAAGGGTAAACCCGGGATCGCTATAACCTCCCCCCCTTAAAGAATTTCGTCCCCGAAATTAGGCACAAGTTTTCAAAAACAAGTTTTCCTCCATTTTAAACAATGTTACATTTTAACATTCAACAATTCGACCCATTACCGGTCACCCCCTCCTTTTAACAAGAGGCATTTCACAATATGTAAACAACATATTTACTTTCACCATGCATCAACATTACGCATTTCCTTTCCAATTTCAACATATATAATGTTACATTCAACTTCCATATGAGGCAAGTTCCAAAACATACTTCCAATAAACCAAAACATTTTCAATGTTTCACAACTTAAGACATATATAAAAGCTCTTAAGTTCAACAATAGTTCAAAATTTAAAAACAAGATTAAATATCAACAAACAAGTCCGGATATTTCTCACGGACTTCCAACTCACGTTCCCAAGTGGCTTCCTCCACTCCGTGATGTTTCCACAAGACTTTCACCAAAGGAATGGTCTTGCCACGTAGGACCTGATCCCGCCTATCCAAGACCCGAACCGGTCTCTCCTCATACGAGGCATCCTCATCTACCTCTAAATCGGTCCAATCCAACACATGCGATGGATCCGGCTCATACTTCCGAAGCATACTCACATGAAACACGTCATGAACTCCGGACAACTGCGGCGGTAAAGCTAACCGATAAGCAACCTCGCCAATCCTCTCAAGAATCTCAAAAGGACCAATAAACCGAGGGGATAACTTCCCACTCTTCCCAAACCTCATCAGGCCTCACCTGGGTGATATCTTCAGAAAGACATGATCACCTACCTCAAACGCCAAAGGCCTCCTCCTACGGTCAGCATAAGATTTCTGCCGACTTTGGGCTGTAACAAGCCGCCTACGGATAAGCTCAACTTTCTCCGTTGTCTCCCTAACCAACTCCGGACCCAACAAAGGTGCATCACCCACCTCGGCCCAACACACTGGAGACCTACACGGTCGGCCATGCAAGGCCTCAAACGGTGCCATACCGATGCTAGACTGAAAACTGTTGTTGTAGGCAAACTCTACCAAGGGTAAGTGCCTCTCCCACGTCCCACTGAAGTCCAGGACACAACCCCGAAGCATATCCTCGAGGATCTGAATAGTACGCTCGGACTGCCCGTCAGTCTGAGGATGATAGGCCGTACTAAAGGTCAACTTAGTGCCCAAGGCACTCTGCAAGCTCTGCCACAACCTAGCAGTAAAACGAGGATCTCTATCTGAGACGATCGTCACTGGGACCCCGTGCAACCTCACTATGTCCCGAATATACAAGTCGGCAAGATGATCTACCGAATCTCTCACGCGCATAGGAATAAAGTGCGCCGACTTAGTCAACCGGTCTACAACCACCCAAATAGCATCACTACCCCGCTGAGTCCTCGGAAGACCTACAACGAAGTCCATAGTGACATGCTCCCACTTCCACTCGGCAATAGGCAAGGGTTGCAACAAACCCGCTGGCCTCTGATGCTCGGCCTTCACTTGTTGGCAAGTAAGGCACTTCGATACGAAAACAGCCACATCTCTCTTTATACCCCGCCACCAAAACTGGCGACCCAAATCCTGATACATCTTAGTACCTCCCGGATGCACCGCAAGGCGCGAATGATGAAACTCTCGGAGTACTTCCTCTCGGCAAGACTCCGGTACAAACAAACGGTCTCGGTATCTCACACTCAGGTCGGGATACACCGTCAAACCCTTCTCAACTTTCCCACTGGAGATCTTCTCTCGGATGGATTCTACCTCAAGGTCACCTCTCTGTGCCTCTAACACTCCAGTCACAAGTGTAGGTTGCGCAACAACAGAAAACAAGGCCGCAGCCTCAACAGATTCGCCCAGAAGCAAATCAAACTCACCAAGTGCTCCCAACATCTCCCATTCCCGGATGGCTATACAAGCTACATCACTAATGGATTTCCTACTAAGGGCATCGGCCACAACATTGGCCTTTCCCGGATGATAATGCAACTCAAAATCATAATCCTCGATGAACTCCATCCACCTCCTCTGCCTCAAATTCAAGTCTTTCTGTGTAAACAGATACTTCAAACTCTTGTGGTCCGAGAACACCTCGAACCTCTCACCATAAAGGTAGTGCCTCCAGATTTTCAAGGCAAAGATCACTGCTGCTAACTCTAGGTCGTGTGTGGGGTAATTCTTCTCGTGTATTTTCAACTGACGTGAGCCATAAGCTATCACTTTCCCCTCTTGCATCAACACACAACCCAAACCCTCTCGTGAGGCATCGCAGTAAACCG
Organism: Camellia sinensis; assembly: GCF_055761805.1. Lineage (NCBI taxonomy): Eukaryota > Viridiplantae > Streptophyta > Magnoliopsida > Ericales > Theaceae > Camellia > Camellia sinensis. Next base: position 62,739,971 of record NC_138970.1, read on the forward strand.
CATAACCCAACTCTCTCTCCGGAATAATCAACACCGGAGCGGTGGTCAATCTAACTTTCAGCTCTTGGAATGACTTTTCACAAGTCTTACTCCACACAAACTTGACTCCCTTCCGAGTCAGCCTAGTCAACGGTGACGCTAATCTGGAGAAATCTTTCACAAACCGACGGTAATACCCAGCTAATCCCAGAAAACTGCGGATCTCAAACACACTCTTAGGCTGTGCCCAATCTTGCACTGCCTCTACCTTGGATGTATCAACAGACACCCCTACCCCGGATACCACGTGGCCTAAGAATTTGACTTCCCTCAGCCAGAACTCACACTTCCCAAACTTGGCATACAGCCTATGGGCTCTAAGTAACTCAAGCACCACTCTCAAGTGTGCCTCGTGCTCCTCCTCAGAAGGCGAATAGATAAGGATGTCGTCCACAAAAACGACTACAAATCGATCTAAGAACTCCCGGAAAATCCGGTCCATCAAGTCCATAAAGACTGCCGGTGCATTGGTAAGCCCAAATGGCATCACCAGAAACTCATAATGGCCATACCGCGTACGGAATGCCGTTTTCGGAATATCCTCTTCCCTGACCCTCAACTGGTGGTAACCCGATCTCAAGTCTATCTTAGAGAAACAACGGGAACCCTTCAACTGGTCAAACAAATCATCTATACGGGGCATATGATACTTATTCTTAACCGTAGCCCGATTCAACTTCTGGTAGTCAATACACAATCTCAAAGCACCATCTTTCTTTTTAACAAAAAGGGCCGGTGCTCCCCACGGCGAAACACTAGGGCGAACAAAGCCCTTATCGAGCAATTCCTGGAGCTGAACTTTCAACTCAACCAACTCTGCTGGAGCAAAACGGTAAGGTGCCATAGAAATCGGCGCCGTGCCGGGCACTAAATCAATAGAGAACTCTATCTCACGGTAAGGTGGCAAACTAACAAGATCTTCGGGAAAGACATCCGAATACTCACAAACCACCCTCGGCAACACAATCTGGGTCTCATCACACTCACTACTCTCAAAGCTAGCAAGTAGACCACTAAGCTCACTTCGCCCTCGCGAATCATACCCCGGTGGCAAACACTTCCAACCCGGTCTCCCAAGAAATGGAACCACTCCCCGCTCAAGGTACATAACGTGACCCTCTGGCGGTAGCAATCGATAACAGCCCGGTATGGCGATAGCCAGTCCATACCCAAAATAACATCAAAACCCTTCATGGGCATGACAACAAACGGAAAAGGAAGCCTATAGTCGGCGACCTCTATATCACATCCTCTAACACCCTGTTTCAGGATCAACTCACCACCCAAAGGCGATACCACACAAATAGGAGATGCTAACCGTGCTAACTCCAATTCCAAAACAGATGCAAATGCAGCGGATACAAAAGAATGAGATGCACCCGTGTCTATCAACACATTAGCAACTGAGTTGCAAAACAGAAAAGTACCTCTCACTACTGATGGAGCCGGTACTAAATCCTGCGCGGTAACAGCATACATGCGCCCCGTAGGCCCCTGGTCTACCTGCTCACCTCTCGGAGCAAAAGACTGCTGCGCAGACTGGGATGACGAAGCTCCCGGATTGGCCCTCGAGGCCTGCACAGACTGAGCTGGCTGAAAACCCTGCGTCTGCCTAGAACCAGACGCTCCCGACGTGGCACTCAACTGCGGGCAAAACCTCTTTAGGTGCCCAGGCTGTCCACACTGATAACAAGATAAGGGCTGCCCCCTGCCCAAACTCTGACTTTGCGGTCTAGCTGAAGAAGAAGCAGCTCTCTGACCCCCACCCTTCTGCGGGCAAACAGAAACCTTGTGACCCAGCTGGCCACACTTGTAACAGGTAAAATCCCCCTGACTACCTCTCCCCGATCCTGCACTCGGCACTGGAAAGGTCGATCTAGCAACACCACTCTGCGACTGCTGAGGGTTAGAACCCCTCTGCCTCCTGCCATCACCCTGGCCATCTTGGCTCCTCTTGGAGCCTCTCTGTCCCTCATCCTCTTCCTGCATCATGAGCTCCATATGAGCTGCAGCATCTACCAGGTGCCTATACTCTCGGATATAGGACCCACCAACTCTCAACTTGAGGCCCCGCCTCAACTTCCGCTCAAACTCATAGCAACGGCGTTCCTCGGACGCCACCAGTTCAGGTGCAAACCTGGACAGACTGGTAAAAGTAGCCTCAAATTCGGCCACTGACAAGCCCTGCTGATTAAGCCGGCTGAACTGATCCCTCAGCTTCTCCCTAGCTGCTGCAGACAAAAACCTCTCCTGAAAAGCATTCACAAACGCCTCCCAAGTACCACCAACACGAGCCTTCTCGTACTTCCACCATTGACCCGCATCTCCCTTCAGTTTGAAGGATGCCAAGGTCACTTTCAGTGCTTCGTCCTCGATGGCAAGCATCTCGAACGTCTTACTCATTTGCTCTAGCCACTCATCAGCCTTCAGTGGCTCCTTCGGATCCCCGACAAACTCATCCGGATTAGACCAGAAAAACTCCCTCTTCAAGAAAGAAGGCCCTGCCTCAGCTGCCTGATTCCCAGCTCTAAGAATACCCAAAGCTCCTGCTAACTCTCTGGCCAAGGCACCCATAGCCTGCTGACCTGCTGGCTCGGCCACATTGGCCTGGCTAACTCCCTCCTGCACTGCCGGAATCTCACCCGGTAACGGTACTTCCTGCCTCGCAGGTCTACCACGCCTAGCACCTCTTCCTCGTCCTGACATCCTAATAAAGGTAACACAGAACATTAGCACATTCATAAATGTGCCGAAACTAAACACTCACGTCCTAATGCATGGACAATTATAATTCACTCCACGTAAGTACATAAACACATAAGCACTTACGAATTTCATTTCCGGATAATGATAGTCCCGAGACGTTACTAGAGTTCCGGTTAGAAACAGCATTGATCAAGTGCTTTTCCAACAAGACTCCCAGAAACCCAAGGATCCAATCAACATCCTAGAAATTAAATCCCATACCCACATAGTCACATAAGCATGTTATCAATTAAGCACAAAGCATATGATACTACATCTAAGTCTCTATCAAGCGAGACAAACCCATTGTGATACTAATCACTTCCCACGTACCCAAAGTATTCGAACCCGGTACGCTTTGATACCAAGTTGTAACGCCCTCAAAATAATAACATTAAACCCAACAAATAAGACATGCATTGATATTCAAAAGTTCCACATTCCTTCATTTATCAGAATTCCATTACATAAGTATTACATGTTAACAACAAAAGCAAATGCCCTACGGGCTTACAGCTTTCCAAGTTAACACTTGGTTATAACAAAAAGAGTACTAACTCATACATATTAAGGCCTTGGCTTGAATCTACATGTAATACATCAAAAGTAATACGACAAAAGTATGTCCGCCTCTAGCCTCCCAAGCTATGTCCTTGGAGGTGGCATGCTTCCTGTACCTGAAAATGATATTCCCATATAGAGTGAGCCACAGCCCAGTAGAAATATACTAAACCAACCATGAAAAATGACTAAAATATTAGCAATTGATAGATGGCCAACACTGATACATTCACATAAATCACATATTTATGTCATACGACTTATGAGTCCAAGTTTCCTTTCATTTTCCCTTTTTCAACGGATAGGCATATAAGCACTACCCACATTCTCAACAGATATGTATAACAACAATATCCACAGATAAGCATATAAGCTATATCCACACTTCACAAAGATAAGCATATAAGCTCTATCTTCACTTCTCTAGACAAGCATATGAGCTGTATCTACGGAGTTCATCCCCTATCTTCTCCCAATACTATCCGGTTTAGAGGTACATCCCCTATCTTCCCCTAAACCGCGGAGTACATCCCCCATCTCCTCCTCTACACATAACGTATACAAAAACATTGGTTCTATATACAATCACAATACATACAGTTAATGTATTCTATCAACCGTCAAATTCCATGACACATTCTATTGATTAGTTTCCGTTTGCCTAATCATTATGCATTGTCTACAACAATCACGACTATCCTCCACCGATAGCCCAAAGCAGTTATTTCTAAACAGAAAATAAATGCACAATGGATATTCAATCAACATTTCATTTCGGTGAGTGACAAATAGTTCAACTACACCCTTTAACCCTTTGCATTCCCAATCTTAACAATTCCATTTCATTTCCTCATTTCTCACAATTAACTATCCCAATTAATCAAACAATGTAATTAGGTCATTTTCCATAATTAACGTTTCAACCCTTAGGTCCCATTTTCATCAATGATTCAACATTCATCCCATTTCTCTATGCCAAACATGCATTTAGGTTTATTATAAATAAAACCCCAACTTTTGTAAAATAACACAAAAGCCCCAAACTTTCACAAAATTACCAAACCAACCCCAATATCTCAAAATACTAAAATTTAAAGACAAAATCCATAGAGAGGAGTAGGATATCCCTACCTCAAATTCGGAGTCCCAAAGGAGAAGACGACGAAACCCAACGTGCTCTAAAACCCGAGATCTTCAGATTAAAAAGTAGCCCTCGACGATCAACAACTTTTTTGTAAAGGCCAAAGATGAGCAAATCACTCCTACTAGATCAAAACCTAGATAGAAGGTAGAGTTCTAAAGTGAGAGGCTCAACAATGGTGTTTTTGGAAAAGTAAGAGAGAGAAGAGAAAGTAAAAAGTGATTTGAAAAGTCACAATTTCGGGACTTAAACCCAGTCTCCCGCTCGAGCGTAAAACACCCCGCTCGAGCGTCACTCACAGACTCCCGCTCGAGCGTCCAAACTTCCGCTCGAGCGCCGGATGCACTCTCCCAGCACTTATACATAACCAGGCCTCCCCTCGAGCTTCCAACTCTACGCTCGAGCGGCACTCAGACAACCCCGTTCGAGCGGCCAATCCCACGCTCGAGCGTACAACGCTGCACAGGAAAATACTGAATGGGTGTAATCTCCGCTCGAGCGCCAAAACCCCCGCTCGAGCGTACAGGCCAAAATCTGGGTAACTAGTTTTGGTTTCTAAACTCAACTAACCTGTAACAAACCTGCCCAACACATCCTATAACTCAAATACAAAGTAAAAAGGATGCAAACAAGATGATAAACAACTACCAACATCCACGGACACATGTCCGGATCACTGTTCAACAAGGGTAAACCCGGGATCGCTATATGGGGAGTGCGAAGTGAAACGCATCCTGATTGATCAAGGCAACTCTTGCGACATCATGTATGTTAGATGTTACAAAGAGCTGGGCCTTCATCCCGATGACTTGGAGCAATCAAATGGCCAGATGGTCGGCTTTAATGGAACGCCGACATGGCCACTGGGCGCAACCAACTTGGAAGTACAAGCTGGCACTAAGAAGATCAAGACAGAATTCATGGTAATTGATACACCCTCTCCTTACAACATCATCTTGGGAAGGCCATGGTTGCATGCAATGGGGCAATTCCCTCAACATTGCATCAACTACTGCGATTCCCAACAGAGCATGGGATAGAGGAAGTTAGGGGCGATTAGCTACAGGCAAAGAATTGCTCCATGGCAGCAATGAAATGCACCTGCAACATTCAAGAGCTAGAAAAAGCAGAAATTGAAGATGAGGACGTGGAAGTCCTAGAAGACGTCGACAAAGAACCAGCCGAGAAGAGCGAAGAGGCGCTAATGAAAATCCTCGTCCAGGATGAGGATGGAGAACACTTCTTTCTTCTCAGCTTGGGCTTAGCCGAAGAAGAGGAAAAAGAGTTGGAGACTTTTCTAAGAGCCAACATTAAGGTGTTCGCCTGGACACCTTACGAAATGCCTGGCATCGACCCCGAGGTCACTTGCCACAGACTGAATGTCGACAGGTCGGCAAAACCTGTGATTCAACGAGCCAGAAGACTGACGTTGATGCACGTCGAAGCAGTAGAGGAAGAAGTGGACAGACTTCTGGAGGCCAGGGCCATCCGAGAAGTTCATTACCCGACATGGCTATCCAACACAGTAGTGGTAAAGAAGAAGAAGAACGGTAAATGGAGGGTCTGCGTAGATTTTATAAGCCTGAACAAAGCTTGTCCCAAAGACAGCTTTTCTTTACCCAAGATTGACCAGTTGGTAGACGCCACATTTGGACATGGAAGGATGAGCTTCCTGGACGCTTACAGAGGATACCACCAGATAGCCATGTACCCCCCAGACGAGGAAAAGACAGCGTTTATCACCTCGAAAGGGCTGTATTGTTACAAGGTAATGCCTTTTGGGTTAAAAAACGCAGGAGCAACTTACCAAAGGTTGCTAACCAAGATGTTCAAAAACCTGATTGGCCAAACAGTAGAAGTCTACATCGACGACATGGTCGTGAAGACCAAGGAACCTAAGGGCCATCTTGCCGACCTAAAAGAAGTCTTTGATATACTCAAAACATACCGGCTCCGACTTAACGCGTCGAAGTGCGCGTTTGGAGTTGGATCAGGTAAATTTTTAGGGTACCTGGTAATAAGAAAGGGCATTGAGGTCAGCCCAGATCAAATCAAGGCCATTCTAGAGCTGAAAAGCCCGACGTCGACAAAACAGGTTTAGATGCTTACTGGAAGGGCCGCAGCCCTAAACAAGTTCATAAGACGAAGCTCAGACAAATGTAAACCTTTCTTCAACCTGGTAAAGAAGGCCACGGATTTCCTATGGACTGAGGAATGTGAAGCCGCCTTGGCCGACCTAAAGAAATATCTGACCACGGCTCTAGTCCTCTCAACACCTGAACCTGGAGAAGAACTGTTTTTGTACTTAGCTGTTTCAGAACATGCAATAAGTGCGGTATTAATTCGTGAAGAAAAAGGGGAGCAAAGGGCTGTTTACTATGTAAGCAAAACCTTAGCCGATGCAGAAACAATGTATCTACCCTTGGAAAAATTGGCACTAGCTTTAGTAATGGTTTCAAAAAAGCTGAACCATTACTTTCAAGCGCACAAAATTATAGTGCTAACAGAGCACCCACTGAAGTCCTTGTTACAACAAGGAGACTTAACTGGAAGAATAGCAAAATGGGCAGTGGCCTTGGGACAGTACGACCTGGAGTTCAGGCCGAGAACAGCAATTAAAGGCCAAGTTTTGGCCGACTTCGTGGCCGAATTCACGCCAGAATCCATCAAACAACGGACTCCCTTGAGCCAAGATGAACGATGTCCAAGCAAACAAGGAGAAGCCTAGCCAAAGGCAAAAGAACAAGGAAAGGAAAAACTCAAACCCTGCAGTATTTACATCGGCGACTCCTTTCGCCTGTTTGTCAATGGGAGTTCAAACCGGCAAGGAGCGGGGGTAGAAGTAGTGTTAATATCTCCTGATGGGGAGATATTAGAATAGTCTATTCGATTGGGGTTCAAGGCCTCAAATAATGAAGCAGAATACGAAGCACTGATTGCAGGACTAAAGCTAGCAGTGGCAGCAGAAACAGATGAGGTAATAATTTTTTGTGATTCACAACTTATAGTAAATCAAACAACAGGAGAGTTTGCAACCCGAGATGAGAGAATGTTGGCATACGCAAAGGAAGTCATCAGGTTGGCAGCCTTGTTTCGCAACTGTCGACTTCTTCAAGTCAGCCGAGATGATAACAACCACGCCGACGCGTTGGCCAACTTGGCAAGCTCAATGCAAACTGGAAAAACAAGAACAATAATGATTGACTATCTGTCAAGCCCGAGCATAGAACAGCCGATCATAGAGCAAGAAGCAATGTGTGTGGACTTAGGACCAAGCTGGATGGATGCAATTGTTGCATTCCTGAAAGAGAGAAAGCTGCCAGAAGACCATAAGGAGGCACACGAGGTCAGATTGAAGTCGGCAAGATTCAGTCTGACAGCGGACGGACATCTCTACAGAAGGTCCTTCACTAGACCCCTTTTAAGGTGCGTACACCCTTTACAGGTTGAAGATTTTCTATACGAAATTCATGAAGGGATTTGTGGAAGCCACGCTGGGGGCAGATCACTAGCTCATAGAGCCATTACCCAGGGGTATTAGTGGCCCTACATGCAAAAAGATGCAGAAGCCTACGTGAAGAAGTGCGAACAATGCCAAAGGTTCGCACCTTTGATACATCTACCAGCTGCTGACTTGAACCCTGTATCTAGTCCATGGCCATTTGCCCATTGGGGCATGCATCTCATTGGGCAGTTGTCCCAAGCAACTGGGCAAAGGAAGTACTTACTGGTAGCAACAGATTACTTCACGAAGTGGATAGAAGCAGAACCCCTTACAAAATCCGAGATGTGGACGTCAAGAATTTCATATGGAGAAACATCATCACCAGATTTGGCATTCCAAGAGCAATAGTTGTCGACAACGGAATGCAGTTTGACAGCAAACTTATCAAGAACTTCTGTGCGAAATTCAAGATAAAGAATTACTTTTCAACACCAAGTTTTCCCCAAAGCAATGGGCAAGCAGAAGCATCCAACAAAGTAATTCTGGACGAGATAAAGAAGAGACTGTAGGCAGCAAAAAGAAAATGGGTAGACGAGTTACCCAATGTACTTTGGGCATATTGGACTACGCCGAGAAGATCAACAAGGGAAACTCCCTTTGCCATGGCCTACGGCACAGAAACAGTCATTCCACTGGAGATCGGCATCCCAGGGATCAGAACCCAGGGAGTAGAGAATGGGACCAATGACATACTTCTAGCTCAAGATCTGGATCTCTTAGAAAAAAGAAGGGAGAAAGCTGCGATTCAGCTCGCAGCGTACCAGCAGCTGCTTGCTAGAGCTTACAATAAGAAGGTCAATCCAAGGGATTTTCAGGTCGGCGACCTAGTTCTAAAAAAAGTTGTTGGCAACAAGAAGGATCCCAGAGAGGGCAAACTTGGCCCAAACTGGGAAGGGCCCTACAGAATCACTTCGGTATTGGGCAATGGAGCATACCGACTTGAAGACAATGAGGGCAAAGCATTGCCAAGACCCTTGAACACTTGTAATTTGAAATTTTTCTATCATTAAATGTTCCTTGTTATTTCTTACCGACATCATCAACAAAATTTTAGCAGAGTTCTCCAAAGACTTGTAAATTGATAAAAGATGCATAATGATTGTTTCTAAAATAATGAGAACCCAAGTGGAACTCAGGTTCACATTGCGGGTAGAGAGAAGACAGTAATGCTTAACGCTTGTTAAAATTTGTAGCAATTTACAAGTTGAAGTTAAGCCGAGATAATTGTTTATCTTCACTTGTTGAAATTTGTAGCAATTTACAAGTTGAAGTTAAACCGAAGTAATGCTTAACGCTTGATGAAATTTGTAGCAATTTACAAGTTGAAGTTAAGCCAAGATAATTGTTTATCTCCACCTATTGAAATTTGTAGCAATTTACAAGTTAAAGTTAAGCCGAGATAATTGTTTATCTTCACTTGTTGAAATTTGTAGCAATTTACAAGTTGAAGTTAAGTTGAGATAATTATTTATCTTCACTTGTTGAAATTTGTAGTAATTTACAAGTTGAAGTTAAGCCGAGATAATTGTTTATCTTCACTTGTTGAAATTTGTAGCAATTTACAAGTTGAAGATAAACCAAAGACAAGAAACTTGTCGAGGTATATCACCGGTTAGCGTAACCGAGGTGTGTCACCCCGAGAAGGTTACACAAAGGAGGAAGAGTGTACATATGCAGAATACTAAGTATAGAATCATGCAAAGACAAAAAAGAAAAGACAGGAGTGCAAGCGCTTAGAAAAGAAAAGTTATATTCATTCACCAAAGGGCACATCGGCCACACAAAAAGCATACATTGTTCCAAAAGATAAAGAAGCAACAAAATACAAGTAAGCAAAAGAAGAATATAAAACTAAGGCTCCTTTCCTCCAGATTGTTGAAATTGAAGATCAGATACCACCTCGGCCTCCTTCTCTGCTGCTACCTTGGCGTCAATTTCTTGGAGAGTTTCTTTAACAGTCTTGACCTCAGAAGGGATGTCGGCTGGTGCGATGTCGGGAACAGCTTCTTGGACAACCTCATCGCCTTCTTCATCTTGAGTCAAGTCTAGGACTTGCTTATTCTGAAGAGGGGACTTGGCCCCATCAGCATCTTTTGATTTTCTAATCAAAGCCTTGTCCTCTTCCTCCTCGGCCTCATCCTCAGCATCAGATTCGCCGACATCTTCACTTGGAGTTGGGGCTGGAGGAAATGGCAAGGGAATGTCGTCGACCTTCCGCAATGGAGAGTCATCAGGAACATTAAGTTTTTTAAGAAGGGACATCCAACCAAGGGTGAAACCCTTGTTGCATGCCTCCTTCACTTGTTTTTCGTAGGCCTCAGTAACGTTAGCCATACCCTGTGAGTACGCCTTTTCGTCAGCGTCTTTGATTTCAGCTTCTTTGGAGGCCAGGGCCTCCTAAAGCTCTTTTTCAGTTTGAGCCATTTTTTCCTCGGCCTCTCTCCTTTGCGATTCGGCCCCCTTCCTAATGGCCTCAGTAGCCTCAGCCTTTTCTTCGGCTTCGGTCTGAGCCTTGATGGCTTCCTTAGCTTGGTCTTCCAGTTTCTTCATTTTTGACTGGAGGCCTTTGTTGGTCTTTTGGAGGCTAGAGACCTCCCTCTTCATCTCGGAAAGCCTCTCCCTGTTCTCAAAAGACTGCATTGAGAAAGAGTGGTCATGCTCGATGGCCTGAAAGAAAACAGAGGTATTAAGGAATATTCAAAGTGTGAAATAAAGAGAAAGAAAAATTTACCAAGTAGACGACGTTTACCTGAACAGAGTGCTGTAACATTAAGGCGTAGTTCTCATACTCGCTATACTGGGTGTTCTGCTCCAGGTCACCTGGGAGAAGTAGAGCGGTACTGAGTGCAACGCCGACATTGATATCGTCGGCGCTGTCACTTGCCATTACGGGCTTATCCTCTAGGGTGATTTCGGGGGCTCAGGGGGCATCTGGTTTCTTTGACCCCGAAGTCGTTGCAGTTGACCTCGGCCTTTTTGATTTAGAGGATTCGGAAGGAAGTACTTCGGCAGACCTCGTCGAAGGGACAGAGGCAGTTTTCTGACTTGGAGCCAGTTTTGAGGCTGGCAAAGTGTCCTCAGTCTCAACCTGAGTCACTTTCGCCTTCGGTTGAGCTTTCTTCATTCTTTTTGGTTTTGCTGGAGGTTGGGCTTGTGTTGGTTGTTCGTCAATGGATGATGGAATGTTGGCTAGGAGGTCTTTAGTAACTGGTTTTGCGAGACCCATCTCGGCTGTAAGAACAAGACGTCGGCGACGCTTTCTTTAGGATGATGGAATGAGGTATGGAGCCGAGATTGACAACTGTTCTGCTGGATCAGAGGTTGATCCTTGGTCTGTTTGCGATGTTGATGCAACTGGAAGAGTTGTAGCAGAGGGAGGAGATAAGCTTTTCTTCTTCTTTTTCCTGGAGACGTCGGGGAGAGCTGATTTGTATGTTGGGATGAAGTTTAGAAGCAGGGGTGCCTTTCACTTTTGAACTGGCAGGTCTAGTAATTTCTTTAAATCCTTGCTGGGAACAAAGGATTGGCGAAAGTTTTTTGGCGGCTGAGGAAGAACTGCAAAAGTAAAGACAAAGCAGACATTAGGAAACAGATAAAGTATACAAGACTTTAAAAGTAAAACAAGTATGAATACAGGGCTCTTACTATTACCCTCTATAAAGACTGATCGTGGGAGAGGGAAGAGATGGAGGTCTTCATCTGGGACGAATTCCCAGTTCCCCGAGGTAATGAAATAATCGTCACCAGCTCCCTTGTTGGAGTCTGGGAGGTCAGGTACAATTTTGAATTCTGTGGACCTCTTAAGGTAATAAATGTAGCCTTTTTCTTTCAAGTTAAGGCCACACATGGTATAGCAATATTGGATGTCGGCAAGGGTGATCCTAGCGTTTTCTTGTTTAGCTAAGGCTATAATACCATTGATCACTCGGTAAGAGTTGATGGCCAGTTGCATAGGGTTCAACTTATAGTAATGGAGAACCTCACGAAACAAAATGTTTAGTGGAAGCCGAAGTCCACACTCGATAAAGGCGACTATGGGGAAAGGCATGGAGTCGGTAGTGGGCATGATGGAGTCATCATCCCCAGCCAACCTCAAATGGACGTTGGCTGGGATCTCAAACTCCTGTCTAAAGTATTCTAGTTTGGAAGGGGTGTTTACCCTATGTTCCCACATACCTATGATATCGGCTTAATCTTAGAAGGTGGGTCTCAGAAGATGTTTTTCAAAGGTTATTGGGACCTTGGGAAACAAAAAGGTAGGTGCAGGTTTCAGTTTTTTCCTAAGTTATGGGTTCTACAGACAAATCCCAGACCTAAATCTATGGAAACACGGATTGAAAGCAAGAATCTGAAAAAGATGCAAAAAACAGAAAACAAAAACGAAGTTTCAGAAACAAGAATTGAGATAGGCTATCAAGAACATGAAGAATACAAGAGTATATGGCCAAGAACAGTGGCAAAAGTGCAAAGAAATGGTGAAACAGTGCGCGTGTGCAAAATATGGGCAAAGGCAAAATCATGGATGAATGCATTTAGATGTACGATTTATGAATTAAAAAAAAAACTCGAAACAGTACAGTAATGGCGACAGCAAAAAAAAGAAAGAAGAAACATCAGTGAATTGAAAACGAAAAGAATAGTAGCTTACCAGAAAAAGGGAAACCGGAAAGGGATTTACCGATGTCCTACGACGGTTGCAGGAGCAGAAGACCGGTGGAAATCTCGCCGGAAGGGGTGAACGGAGAAGGATGCAGAGTTTTGGAAGCTTGAGCGATGGAGGGTTTCGAAAGCTAGAGAGAGATAGCAGGAGATTCGAATGAAAAAGTGAAGAGACGGAAAAAAGGGAAAAAGTTTTTGATTAAACAGAAACGGCGGCAAAAGCAATCAATACGCCTAGAAGAACGAGGGCGTCAGACGATGCACATGATGAAAGAGGCGGCTAACAGGCGCGTCACGTGTAAGGACCAGTAAGAGGGAAACGCGTGGCTAAAACGGTTGGGTTGAAGTGCATGACAGCTCATGCGCGTGAGAAGGTCCTTGAAAATCTTGATTTTTTAGGGAAAGCATGTCGGCCTGAAATGAATGATCTCGGCTGTCAAATTTTAAGCCGATTTACTGGAAGAAAATACTGGTATAGGTTCCATCACCTCAGAATGTCGAGGTAATAGAACCTAGGGGGCAGTTGTGGGGATATATTTTCTGAATACCAACACGTGGCAAGGTGACGCCGACGTGTCAGCCAAGGTGCCACGTGTCCTGGTTGTGACGCCGAGGTTATCTCGGCAAGGCTGAGGTTATCTCCGAAGATATCGGAATCCGAGATAAATGGATAAGGGGCAAGAGTCCTAGAGTAAAGAGGGAACTTTGCGAAGATAAGGATAAAGCTCTTAGGGAGTTTATCTTTATCTCTTGTGAAATCCAAAGTAAGCACTGAATGGGAGTCCATAGAAGTCAGGCTTCTAGTGGGACTAGGTTTATGTTGGCTATAAAAGAGAGGCACCCCCATGGGTCAAAGGTATGCTTTTTATGCTTAAGCTTGTGAGTTTAGCACTTGATTATCTTTGAGAGATATACTGACTTGATCGTCGGAGTGCCCCCGGGTGGTTGAACCACCGCCGGAGACTTCTCTTTCTATTGCAGGTTAGCTAGAGGGCATCTATTCTGCCAGTGCTTTTCCAGCTGATTACTAGGCGGGCAGTGTGATCAGAATTCAAGAGTGGGAGTTCGAAGGGAGCCGAAGACAGCATAATATAACTATCACCTAAATTCAGAATTCAAGCTACAAACATATATAATTTTAACAAATTTCGGTTAGTAGTATGTATAATTTTAGAAGAAGAAGACGTATGGCTATCAGTCAGAAGAAGTATAGCTATCTATCTGCCAGTGTAATCAATCAATCTGGAATTTTCTATCCAGCCGAAGGGAGCAAAATTTAGGTGAATTTATGGCCAAAATTCAGGATTCAAAATTAAAAATATTCAAAATTTAGAATTCAAAAAGGGAGAAACACAACAAGGAGTTCGAAGTCTTACCTTGCGAGTGGGAGTTCGAAGGGAGCCGAAGACAGACAGAACCTTGAGCCAAAAACAAACCAGTAAAATGAGATCATATACAGAATGTAAAGGAATAAAGGAACACAATGTATTTGACTAAAGGAATAAAGGAACACAATAATAGAGGAAAACTCAATAATAGAGGAGATAACACATTGTATCTGACTAAAAAAAATACAACAAAGAGTAATCAAGATAATTCGGAAAAAAATTCTGAAATCAACAAAGAGTCAATATATGTAGATGTCAATGAAGGTGAGAATAAGGAGATAGCTTGCAAGGACTCACATGAGTTATTGAAATTCTGAAATTAACATGAGATATCGAAATTCTGTTTCCTTTATTTTAGCATGAGTTATTAACATGAGTTATTTTAGCACTATATAGGAAATCAAATTGTTATATATAAAAGATCATGTGTAGCATTTGATGAGTCCTACACCAACCAGATCACTTCGCAGCTAGAGAAAGATCATGAAAGATCATTATGAAATTTTCTGAGTTACACCGTGTGTTCCATTGTGTTCAAATTGTTATTATTTTACTCGATGACTACAGGAAGTCAAATTTGATTTCAGAATTTCATGACTACAGGAAGTCAAATTGGATTTTGTGATTTCAGAATTTGATGACTATAGGAAGTCAAATTTGATTTTGTGATTTCAGAATTTGATGACTACAGGAAGTCAAATTCATTCAACAACACTTTCTTTGTCTTTCTCTTAGCATGAGTTATTAACATGAGTACTCTTTAATTTTTACTCAAGGCACGGTGTAAAAAACAGGAAATCAGTTAACTTGAAATTCATGAATACTCTTTAATTTTTAACATGAGTACTCTTTAAACATGAGTTATTAACATGAGTATTCATGAGTTATTAGCATGAGTACTCTTTAATTTGTATTCTGAAATTCATATCTGGAGTGATAAACTAACCCAGCAGAATTTTAAGGCACAAAGTCAGAATTCAAGGCAGCAGAGTTTTAAGGAAAAAAAAGTCAGTACACAAATTAGGACAAACTGTTTTAAACTAAGATCCGAAGAAAAAAATTGTCATAAAGCACAATCAAAAGTTTGGCAATCAGAACAATCTAAGTGATACTTGAGTTAATGTATAATAGAAGTCAAAACAGGACACAGATCAATGTCTTGCTTCCCATAGAAGAATAAAGCAAAACAATTAAAATTTTTATGTCAATAATACCACAAAAAATAACAAATTCCATTAATATACAACAATCCCCTAAACAAAAAATGCATGCTTTATTAAGGACTCACCCGGACCTCACATCTTCACTTTTGCACCTATGTGATACATGAAGGCTAGCAATAGAGGCGACTTCTCAACAGCTCAGAGCACCAAGTTCCCTCCACTGCTCTGGTCTGTCAGGTGCACAGCCTTCTTCCGTGTGCATAGAGGTTGTTTCTATACACAACCTATGTAAAAAGGCATAACCACCATAACCAATCTAAAATCTAATTGTGTTCTTGAGAATCTGAATTATAGTTTGGTCTTGAGACTGAGGAAGCTTATAAGAGTTGAAGATCCAAAACTCTTAAGTGGAGTTGAGATGTTGCTATTGCACGCCACTCCATTTCGCCCAATCTACAAATTGCATTCCACTATAGATATTATTGGCAAATCGCACTCCCACAGTAAAAGCCATTGCAACAGGTGGGACCCGCTTTGCCAAAGGAGATGCTTCGACCAGATGCACCAGCCCATTTAGGATTTGATAGCGAGTGTTGGAAGACACCTCAAGAAAAACACCTGATAACAAAATAAAATAACTTTACCTGGAACAACTAAAACCAGAGTAAAATCTTTTTCATTTGCTCCCTTCACAACACAGAGCACGTAAAATGGGACTATGTCAGGGAATAAAGATAAAATGGGACTAAAATTGACCCGGTACTTCACAATCAACTGTTGTAATCCCTGTCCATCTGAAGGATTCTAAATCTCTGTAGACTTCCCATTTTAGACCGTCCTCAAGACTTGGATGTCACCGTTGGAACACTCGGTGATCATCTGTGCTTGTGTTCGTCCCGAGTTCCCGGAGGTCTCGGCTGCGCGCCTCGCCTTAGGATCTCTCGACTCAACTTTTCGGTGTTTGATTTTGCACCAAACACTTGTGTTTTTGCCTTGAGAGGCAGGGAATGGCTTGTTGGCCATTCCCACACCCCACCGGCTGTCCCTTCACACCACTGGCCGTTTATTGGTGCCACCGGCAATGGTTTCTTGAAACCAATGGCCGGTCGGCATTATATTTTGCCGACCGGCACTTTTCTCTGGCTGGTGACTTTTTTTGCTGGCCGGTGTGACCCTTTTGCACCCTTCAGACTAGCTGGCATGCACCAACACTCCTCCCCGTGCATGAAGTGGCTGTTTTGCCCCTTTTGCCCCCTTTTGGTCAAAGCTTCTTAAGGAAGCTTGACCATTTGGTCAAAGCTTCCTCAAGAAGCTTGGCCAGCTGTCTTAGCTTCCTCAAGAAGCCTTGACCTCCTTGCCCCCTTTGCCCCTTTCATTTAGCTTTCTTGAGAAGCTTAAGTCATTGCCCTTTGCCTATTTAAGCACCTCTCTTCTTCCATTGTTGAGGTTAGAGTTTTTTGAACATAAAAACCAGAGCTTCTATATCTATATATCTGATATATCATCCTCTCTCTCTATATCTCCCTCTCTCTCATCCTTAGGGTGTGTTTGGAAGCCTAAAAGTGCATTTTGACCTTACTTTTGCACTAACACACACACCATTACACCTTGCTCCGAGATTGAGAGGCATTGAGGGTTGTTTGTTGAGGTTTTGGACTGATTTTGATCAGTAAAGAGTGGCTGGATCATCTGTTCTTCAAGGTTTCTTCAAGGGTGAGACATTTGCTTTAGTTTCTCCAAACTTGCACTAGTTTTCTACCTGTCTTGCATGCTGATTTAAGCTTTGTGTATAACATGAAAAAGTCTTGTATTTTCGTGCTTAACATCTTTCATTAAGGGTGTTTTGGCATTGGGGGTCGAACTCCTCCCCTTAGGCCTCTTTTGGCCTATTTTGGTGCCCTTTTCTTTAAGCTTTGTTTACTTTGTTGTGTTGGTCTTCTCACCACTGAAATCCAGTGGATTTTTAGTGGTGATAGAGTGATTTTGAAGTCTTGTGTAGGGGAGGGACACCCCTCTCCCCTTTGTCCTTCTTTTACCTTTGTTTTGGCTTAAAAGGGTAACATGCATGCTTGATTGTTTTGGTCCCATCTTAGAGTTTTTGGGTGCCTATTAGTCATGTTATATCTCTGTCTTCAGTTGGATTTGTAGTCCTTAGCATGCATCTTGTACTTGCTTTGTAATTCCTTATCTTGCCTAAAAATGTGCCATGTGTTTAGCCTAGTATATCTTCACGATTTGGCTCAGCTTATTGAAGCTTTTGGTCATGATTTGTCATGCTTTAGGTCTGTTGGCCACTGTTTTTATCATGTTTGTCGTGTTTTACATAGCTCCTTTGCATTCTAGAATTTTGGCCTTGAGCGAATGAGTCATTAGCATGCTTTGGTTAGGTTGTTTAAATGATTTGGAGTCACTTCTTATGCTATTTCAGTCCCTATATCATGCTTGTATGACAGCATTTATCATCCTTTTATGCCTTGAGGTGTTGTAGTTTTGTGCCTTGAAATGGGCATTGTGCATGCTTGTATGTTTAAGTCACTTGGGTTGCCATTCATGAGGGTTTTGGGGCGTGTTTTAATGCATTAAAACTCTGTTTTTTTTTTCTGTTGTTTCATTCATACCATGTGTGGTTATGATAGTTGTGGTAGAAGGCTTCTTTTAGGCCTTAGCCTTATGCTCTTTGGTATGCAAGTTTGCATGAGTATTTGCCCATCATTCCATCACTTTTGGCCACTGTTTTGGGGTGTGGCTGAGGGTCCTCCATCTTAGTGTAAGTCCATGGATCATATATTTGCATCTTGTAGTATGCTCATGACATTGCATGTTGTGGTATCCTTATGGTTTGTGCATTGTTGCATGCCCACCTCTTTACATACTTGCCTATCTAGTGTGCATTGTAGTATTGCTTGTAGTGTTGCATGCTAGTGGCATTACCATGTTGTTTGCATGATAGTTTGCATTGCATCACATTTGACATGTTTTGCATCTTAGCTTCTCGTTGCATTTTTGAGCCATGTTTGCATAACATGCATTGCATTGCTTGGTTTGGGGTGTCAAACCTAGTGTGAGGGTGAGAGGTGTTCATACTACAAGTGATGAAACACATCTCAACCCTCGATCACCGAGGCCCTTGACTTTGACATGATAGGGTCTTGGTCCTCATTTGTGTGTTGCATGCATTTTACATTAAATGGCAAGTTTGGTCCCTTAGGCTATCATGCCCAATTGATGGCCCAAGGATCAAGGACCATGCTCCCCTAAGTTCAATACATGATAGGGAACATGACCATGCTTACATGTGCTTGAAATTCTATGCCATGCACTACCTGTCCTCTGCTGCTGTCAAAAACCAGCTTCTGCAGGAAGTTTTTGCCGACCGGCACTGTAGAATGCCGACCGGCCGTGGATTGGTGGCCGATAGACTTGAAAGAAGCCGATGGAAGTTTCCCATGGCCGGTGGTCATTTCACTTAGCCAGTGGTGTTATGCAGTGCTCATTGAAGATACCCTAAGACTTTGGCAATTTTCAGAGGAGCAGGGCAGCATTAACAGAGACAGCAGTGGCATGGTACGGGTTTCCGGGCAAAATGGACAGAGCATGCATCATTCGCGTATCTCGAGGCGGAGGCTGCGGCCATCTTCTCTTTGCATTTAACTTGTTAATTAGATTAGAAATTTTGTAATAATTAATTTAGTATTATTTATTCGGACTGTAATATTTATTTGGGACCCTCCGAATGAGGGCAATTGTGTAATAAGTGCGCGTGAGTGTGTGTATGTCTTCCAACCCCACGTCTTTCTTCCCTTTTATTTACCCGCTTACGATGGTAGACTAGGGCATATTTAAATTAGCATACCTTATGCTATGCATGCGTGCATTCATACATTCGTCCTGCATGTACCGGGCTCGGCACATCATTCTAACTGCATTTGTATTTCAATTCCAAATTGAATACGTGTTAGTTGTAGCATTTCACATGTCATTGTGGATTAGCCGAGCCTATCTTAGTTGCATCTTGCATGTGTTGCATTAGCCATCTTAACATGAACTAGGATCATGCATATGATTATTAACTAGTTTTTGTTTTGGCTCAGAGTACTCGGTAAGCACTTATGCTTTAGCATACCGCATGCGTATGAGTGTTGCCATAACTGCATGATTACCATGAGGCTAGCTGCTTATGTGATATAACTGCTTGAATGCCTGTGGATGGAGGTCGAATTGCTTAAATTGGGATAACGCATTAAAACTGTGAATTTTAAGCCCACCAGATATTGGCAAAATCGTGTTTTTCTAAAAGCCCGCTCGAAGGTGGCAAAACCCGCATTTTAGCCTACTTGCGAGTAGCAAACCATTTTCAAAACAAACATGTTATGTTTTGTTCTAATTTAGGTGATTTGGTCTATACTTTTGTGCTGTGCGCATAACATAGTAATTCTAGGCTAATAAATGGAATAAGAACACACAACGTTTTCAAAACTGGATATCATGGTTAGTAGAGGCCGATCTTCGGATCGGGCGAGAGGGGGTGCTCATAGCTGACCTTCCCCAATCGTACCCAAGTTTCCGAGCCGAGGCAACTTTGGTGATGACGGACACGTGGCCTTTGGCACCGAGTCAGGGTTTCCTAAATTCTTCCAAAATAAAATATTTAGGTGGCGACTCTGTATCTGGCAAAGCAGTCCATGTTTGGCACTTCTTTCAAAAAACCTGTTTTCTCAAAACAATTTGCCAGATTTGGACTCTTTGATTCAGATTAAGAACCGTGACACAAATCGAGTCCGAACTGTAGCGAGGGCCCCACGCGGGCGTGTCTATAGTTTCTGGCGACTCTGCTGGGGAGTTCAGAGAGCTTGACTCGAACTCATGATATCCTGTTTTGATCTCATTTATGTGTCTCTTTGCATTGCATGTGCATTGGTGCGCCTAGGACACCGTGTTTGCCATCTGCCATTCCTGAACGGTTTGCCGGAGGCTTGTCTTGTCAAGGCATGACCATAAGGCTGACCGGTTATGGGCTCTGACAGTATGGGAACACAAACCCTGGTTTTACCGGGGCACCCTTTTCGACCATTCGACCTAGTGCATATCGAAATCCATAGTGACCATTCCAAGCTAGGACAGGTTGCTTACCCGATGTTAGGTTGTTTGAAAACTGCTGCGTGCATAGTGGAACCCTAGCTCCTGACAAAATAGGACAGGGAAACCCTACCCCAACATAGGGGTGTTTTGGCTCTCTTTACTTGCTATGTGCTTTTAGAGTGTATCTCTACAGGAACGTACATATCAGTTTGCAAGTTTGAGTATCAGGCCCGAGGGCACCAGTATCAGTGTTGTTGAGAAATCGGTTATCTGCGGATATCAAGTTCAATTTTGGGAACGGTGATTTGAGAACAATGACCAGTATCGAGGAACAGTGTGTTCGGCTTACCAACTGTGCATTATGAATACCCAACTACGCATTGTATGTGTTTATTTTACGCCGTTGTGCTGTCCGATTGTTTGGTTATTTATTGCTTTATTTATCTTTTTGCTAGGTAGTTTAGCACCATTGCTTCTAACCCGGTAGATATTCCCCAAGCACTCTGGATTAGAGGTCGTCAGCTCCATCGATCTGAGGATCTGGTAGACGGACAACCAATGTACCACTCTCTACCCCCGGTTACTAGACGGAGGACAGCTAGGCAAAGGGCATCAGTTCAACAGTCAGTACAGAGGGCTTTATCTACCCCACCTATGTACAGTAGGGATCAGGGTTCTGTTTCACCCACAGAGAAGGAACATATACCGATAATACAGTCAGAACAGAACAGTATGACTAGTTTAGAGGAGATGGTGCGCCAACTCCAAGAAAGCATGAAAGTGATGCAGCAGGATGCTGTTCGACAGACAGAGTTCGCCAAACAGCAGGCCACGGTTATGAATGAACAAGCAGAGTTAATCGTGAGGTTACAGCAGCAAACCGGAGCATCTGCTTCACAGCAAGTCCCTCCCCCACTAAGGGTTCCGATACCCGAAGAAACACCGAATGCCCAGAATGTCCAAGAGGATACAGACCTTCCAGCGGGGCCAGCTCTGCCCCCGATTCCACCACAACTATCCAAGGCACCCACGCCTGTCAATATACCAGACTCTCCTTTTGAGTTCGAAGTGGACCCCACAACCTTAAAATTGAGCAAGTTGGAAAAGATGTTTAAGAAGTCCCAGGGAGTCAAGACCATCCCTGACATCGAAGATGGGTATACCGACGTAGCCGTGACGCTGCCTGACAGATTCAAAATGCCGCACATTGATCGATTTAATGGGTCCGGCGACCCCATGGTGCACTTGAGGTTGTTTTCAGATATCCTAAGGCCAATGGGCCTCACTAGACTGTAGAAGCTGTCTCTATTTGGCCGGACCCTGTCGGGTGTAGCGACCATATGGTATGCCAAATTGGAGGATGACGTCAAGAGAAGTTGGGACGAGATGGCTGAGACCTTCATCTTGTAGTACTCATACAATACACAAATCGAGATTACGACCTGGGATCTCGAGACAACGAGGTAAGAACCTAAAGAGAGCTTCTCAGAATTCGTAACCAGATGGCGGGCTAAGGCTTCGATGATGACCTTAAGGCCCACAGACAAAGACCAGATTCGGATGATTGTGCGCAATCTTCAGCCGAAGTTGATGCAAAAGATGATTGTACTCCCCTTCCCTACCTTTTCTGATCTACGTGAAATGGGGATGCAGATTGAGGACGCCTTAAAGCAAGGATTGATTGATAATGACCGGGAGCAACCCCGCAGAACTTTCAATTGTAACACTAATGCAGGCCCGAGTGGCTCTACAACTACCAGGACCTCCGAAGTAAGTATGGTCACCACCAACCCTCCCTCAAGAACTATGGCAGCCGCACCATTCTCCGGTGCGTCCGGAAGTAACCCACAAACAGTCAAATACCCACCCAAAAACACCAGAACCTTCGCTCCGCTTTATATGCCCCTGTCCAAAGCTTTGGGGGTCTTAATCAGAAAAGGGCATCCGAAGCCCCTAGAGCCGTGGCCCTTACCAGAAAGACTCCCCGCTGCCCACAACCCAGCCAAATATTGTGCATTTCACCAACAGCACGGTCATGACACCGATCTGTGCTTCCGATTACGTCATGAGATTCAAGATCTCATCGATAACGGGGTGATTTTGCCTCCCGAGAAACCCAACGTTACTACAAATCCTCTCCCCATACATAACCAAACTCCACCACCCAAAAGAGTCAACTTCATCCAAGCCGGGGTCGTGCCTTACGATCCTAGCATCTATATCACTCCTTCCCACCTGCCTAAGCCGGAAGTGTTCTTTCCCGATTGCACCGATTTGTGCATGATGGACATCTCCATAACCCAACCTAAGCCAGCGGTGGTGACTATCAAGAACAGGAGAGAGAAGACTCCAAAGGAGAAGGGGGTTGTTGAGTCAGAGTCTGTGGAATCTGGGAGTGGTGTTGGGAATGCTTATAGTCCAAGTGACTACATTTTGTCAATAGGCCAGGACAGGCCAGATATGGAACTACCAACAGAGGGGGAGCTATGTGTGATCCAAGGGGGCAGTCTGGGACAAGGAACGGATGATTTAACGGCTGTGGAAAAGGACCTTGCCAAGCTCCAGTTTTACAGTAACCAAGATCCAGGGGACTTAGCCGTCAACTGGTTCGATTATGAGGAATCAACAGAGGCTACGGGATGGTTGGACGATCAACCAGATGTGGTGGAAGAGTTTCAGCCACAACAAGGCCCGGCAGGGGCAAGAATGTCAGTGACAGCCGGAAGGGTTAGAGAACAGAGTGCATCGCCGGAGAGCGCCGGTGTCAAGAATTTCGCACGGGATTGGAGCATTTCGAGTACGGGGATTATTGAACAGTCGGCTGCATTGACACAGTCGGAACAGGAAAGATTCGAAGATTCCGAGAGAATCAGGAAGGCAAAAGCCCATGTGGGGACTGAGACTGCTATAAGCACAGAAATGGAAAATGCCACGAGCATAGGGATAGAAGGTATTGCGAGTACGCGAACAGTCATGCCAGGACCGGACAGGTGCCTGTCAGCTGCAGATGGAATGTGGTGGGAGGATGATGATCTATGTCTTGCCCACACAGACGAAGATTGGGAGAGTAACCAACCAGATGATACCTGGTATATCGGCGAAGTCGATCACATGACTAGGAGTGGATGGTATTTCAAGCCTCCACACCTAGATCAACCAGAGGAGTCTGGAAAAGATAAGGAGGCAGAGAAGCAAAAAGAAAAGCAACTCGAGGATGAGGCCATATTGAGACAATTGAAAAAGATACAAGCAGACATCTCCATCTGGGGGCTGCTTATGGCTTCTCGAGTACATAGACAGGCTGTCCTTTCAGCCATGGACAAAGCCAAGCTTTCTATAGACACCACGCCCGAACAGTTGGTGGGCCTAGTTTTTTCGGGAGGAGCTACCCCGATGTTGACCTTTTCTGACAAAGAACTGCCACCTGAGGGTGCGAACCATAACAAGCCACTCTACATCTCCGTGGAGTGTAGAGATAAATGGATACCCGTGGTGCTTGTCGACACAGGGTCCGCCATCAACGTCTGTCCGGCAAGGACAGCCTACGCGATCGGTTTGAAAATCGCGGACTTTGTGCCAACGGCCCAGGTGATTCGGGCGTATGACAACACAAGCCGGGAAGTAATGGGAACAGTTAAGATTCAAACAAAGGTTGGGCCGGGACAGCATGAGATAGATTTCCATGTCTTGGAGGTTCCTGTAACTTTCAACCTGCTTTTGGGGAGGCCGTGGCTGCATCAGGTAAAGGCGGTCTCCTCCACCCTACATCAAGTGGTGAAATACCCCTATGGGAAGGGAGTAGCCATTGTTTTGGAAATTCATCGATTCATCCGCCTCCGGAGGTATCTACGCCTGTTCTAGAAATAGAGCACGGTATGGAAGATGTGTTCATATCGGGTTTTACCTTGGCTGAGGCTCGGGTTGTACAGGACATCATTGCAGCTAATGAAGGGGTATATGTCAGTGCTCAAGCAGTCTATCTCATGAACAAGCTCCAACACATCCCCGGGATGGGATTGGGAAAGAGCGGCCGGAAGGGCATCGCAGCATTGGCCGAAGTGCTACATAACCCTCATACCTTTGGATTGGGTTATCTACCCACCAAAGAGGACTGGATAAGGAAAGGAAAGGAAATGGTCGGAAGAGCCAGAGCGAAACAGATGGGGAAGCCTTTTGACTTAATGCACCGGCCTATTCAGGGTACCCTAAACGGACGCTTCGTCCGGGAGGGAGAGGATTTTCCGTTCTGTGGCTTCCCAGAGCCATGGTTGAACACGGAAAGGAAGCGCGTGCCGGGGTTTGAGATTTTCTTTGATCTACAGTTACCTAGGGATGACATTGCTGAAGAGCAGACAGACCCATTAGCCGAGGCTGAGCAAAGTAAGGAAGTGCAGTCTGAGGACGCTAAAAATGAAATGGGGGTAGCGCTGGCATGTCTACTTTCAGATCCTCCGATCGAACAGAAGTGCTTGGGGGATAACTCTTCGGTATGCATGATCGGGAATGAAACGGCTGCGGGCCTACCATCAACTATTTTGGATGCATCCATCGCACCCTCTCTCGTCTGGCAATATGAAGAGGGATTTTTATCAAACAGCACCGGGTCAGGTAGTGAGCCGGAATCTGATTCCACTGAGTCTTGTGAGTCAGAATCAGGTTCTAGCTCAACTGAGTCTGAGTTCGGTATTCCTGGGGGTGATAACTCGGATGCCACAGTCCTGTCTAGGTCGTCATTTTCTTTCTCTTTTGAGTTTGTTGTAACAGAAGAATCGGACGGCTTGGAAGTATTTAATGAGAATGATGTGGATGCGGGTTTTGAGTATTTTTCTGTGCCTTTGATTTATTGCTTAAATCAGGATTTTCAAAATTTTGATGAAAACGACGAGGAAGAAATTCCTCCGGTTTTGCAACGATTAATTGATTAAGAGCAGGAAAGATTTGTTAAACCCTTAATGGATGAAATCACTACTGTGAATGTTGGTACTAAGAAGGACTCGCAGCTGGTCCAGATCGGGTCCACGTTGTCTTCAGAGGAATGCGAGCGCTTAGTCGCTTTATTAAAAGATTTCAAAGACGTTTTCGCGTGGTCCTACGAAGACATGCCTGGAATCGATCCTGAGATTGTACAGCACTGGATCCCTCTTGACTCCGAGGCCCGACCGATCAAACAGAAGCTCAGAAGGATTCGTCCGGACTGGGCCATCAAAATTAAGGAAGAGGTCACCAAGCAAATCGACGTAGGCTTCCTGTTAGTATCCGAATACCCGACTTGGTTGGCCAACATTGTTCCAGTGTCGAAGAAGGATGGCAAGATCCGAGTATGCGTGGATTTCAGGGATTTGAACAGAGCTAGTTCGAAGGACGACTTTTCCTTGCCACATATTGATGAGTTGGTGGATTTTACAGCGGGGCATGCTTTGCTTTCGTTCATGGATGGCTTCTCAGGTTACAATCAGATAGTGATGGCACCAGAAGACAGGAAAAAGACTGCTTTCACCACCCCGTGGGGGACATACTGTTACAGAGTGATGCCGTTTGGGTTGAAGAATGCTGGAGCCACATATCAACGGGCTGCGACCACAATATTGCATGATATGATCCACAAAGAGGTTGAGGTGTACGTGGACGACATGATTGTCAAGTCCAAAAAAAGAGAAGGCCACTACACCGCCTTGCAAAAGTTCTTCCAAAGGATCAGAGAATTTTGGCTGCGGCTAAATCCTCAGAAGTGTACGTTCGGTGTTACAGCGAGAAAAATGCTGGGATTTCTGATTACACAAAGGGGCATCGAGGTCAACCCTTCAAAAATCAAGGCCATCTTAGAAATGCCACCACCAAGGACTGAAAAGGAGGTGCGAGGCTTTCTGGGTAAAGTGCAATTCATAAGACGGTTTATCTCGAAATTAACCTTGACTTGTGAACCACTTTTTGGTCTCCTAAAGAAAGGCAAGAAATTCCAATGGGACGGCCGATGCCAAGCTGCTTTTGAACAAATCAAAGAATATTTACAGAACCCGCCCGTGTTATCGCCGCCAGAGCAGGGGAGACCGTTGATATTGTATCTTTCAGTGACTGAGACCACGATGGGTTGCATGCTTGCGCAAGAATCAGAGGACAAAGTGGAGAGAGCCATCTACTAGCTGAGCAAGAAGATGCTAGAGTATGAGACTCGCTACACACCGTTGGAGAAGGCTTGCTTAGCTTTGGTATGGGCTACCAGGAAGCTGCGGCACTACCTGTTAGCTCACTCTGTAATGTTGGTTTCACGACTCGATCCCATCAAATATCTTTTCGAGAAATCGGCACTTACGAGTAGGCTAGCTCGTTGGTTGCTGTTGCTTTCCGAATTCGATCTAAAATATGTGACGCGCAAGTCAGTCGAGGGAAGAGCAGTGGCAGAGTTCTTAGCCGATCATCCAGTGGAAGGGGGTGAAGCAGTTGAGTACTTATTCCCAGATGAAGCCATTTTGCACATCGACGACGAGTATTGGACGATGTACTTTGACGGAGCGTCAAATCAATACGGGTATGGGAT
This sequence comes from Camellia sinensis, assembly GCF_055761805.1. NCBI lineage: Eukaryota > Viridiplantae > Streptophyta > Magnoliopsida > Ericales > Theaceae > Camellia > Camellia sinensis. The sequence continues at coordinate 62,766,786 of NC_138970.1, forward strand.
AGGAGTGTTGCTGATAGCACCCGACAATTCCCGTATCCCTCTAGCCTTCAAGCTCCGGTTCAAAGTCTCGAACAACGAAGCAGAATATGAGGCATGCATCGCCGGCCTAGAAGCAGCCCTGGAACTAGGGGCAAGACGGTTGGACGTCATCGGGGACTCAAACCTTGTTGTGTCTCAAGCAAAAGGAGATTGGAAAGTCAAAGAAGAAAAAATGATAATTTACCACCAGACCTTGGACTTGTTAATTCCTCGGTTTGAGAAGCTAACTTTCACTCATCTAGTAAGAGAGAACAACAGGTTCGCAGATTCGCTAGCAACTCTATCTTCCATGATAGACATCCCGTCTGGAGTCCGGATGCGTTCGGTTATCATTGATCAGAAGTTTGTGCCGGCGTATGAATCAATAGCCGCCATAGACGAAGTTCAGGACGAAAACCCCTGGTATTACGACATTTGGAACTTCTTGGAGAAGGAAGCATATCCGCCAGGGGTAAATGCCAAGGATAAAAGGGCAATCAGAAGAATGGCCATTCAGTTCATCATCTGTGGGGGTAAGCTGTATAAGAGAAGTCATCTGGGAATGCACAAGCTGTGTGTTGAAGCTGAAGAATCGAAGCGCCTGATGGAGGCCATCCATGGAGGAGAGTGCGGTGCGCACATGAACGGAGTAATGCTAGCATGGAAGATCCTCAGACAGGGTTACTACTGGTCCACCATGGAGGAGGATTGCATCAGTTTTGTTCGGCGATGCCCCAAATGTCAGATCCATGCAAACCCTATGAACATCCCGCCGTCAAAACTGTATAACATGACTTCGCCATGGCCATTTTCAGTTTGGGGAATTGATGTGATCGGGGTTGTCACTCCGAAGGGATCGAATGGGCATGAGTTCATCCTAGTCGCGATAGATTACTTTACAAAGTGGGTCGAGGCCCAATCATATGCCGTGTTGAAGGCGTCGCACATTGCAAAGTTTATCAGAAACAACATCATCTGTCACTACGGGGTCTCAAACGAGATTATTTCGGATAATGGTTCCCACTTTAAGAAGGAAGTGATTGACTTGTTGAAGAAATATAACGTGGCTTTTCATAAGTCATCCACATACCGGCCGCAAACCAACGGAGCAGTTGAGGCCGCCAACAAGAACATCAAGCATCTACTGCAGAAGATGGTGGAAACCTATCGGGATTGGCCAGATAAGCTGCCGTTTGCTCTGTGGGGCTACAGGACTTCGATTAGAACTTCTACCGGAACGACTCCATATTCATTGGTTTATGGGATGGAGGCCGTTCTACCTATCGAAATTGAGGTTCCATCATTACGAGTATTGGCTGAGTGTCAAATAGCCGAAGCAGATTGGCAGCAGAGCAGGTTTGAAGAACTCATGCTCTTTGATGAGAGAAGACTGAAAGCACTGTACCATGTTCAAAGTTATCAGCGCAGAATTGCCCGGGCTTTCAACAAGAAAGTCAAGTCCAGGAATCTAAAGGAAGGAGATTTGGTGCTCAAAGACAACTGAGCTCCCATCCACGACCCTAGGGGCAAGTTCAGACCTAATTGGACCGGTCCCTACATCATCAAAGCTATCTGGTCAGGTGGAGCTGTGGTTCTGATGGACCTAGATGGCCTGGAATTCTCCCAACCGATCAACATGGACAAGTTGAAGAAATATTACCCTTGAGAGGCTCGCTAGGCCGAAAACCCGAAAGGGCGACCTAGGCAAAAGTTAGAGCATAGAAAATTGGAAAATATAAAAACTGAGCTCGCAAGGTTGAAAACCTGCAAAGGGCGACCTTGGCAAAAGTTAGAGCGTAAAAGGAGAGTGAAAATACCCGAGTGAACCTAAGCCTGAACTACGTAAGGCTTGATTCCCATCTTTGGGATACGTAGGCAACTTCATCCTGGAGTTTAGCCATAAACTTTTCCCCGGTCAACTTTGTCCATTCGATCATCTCAGTCATCTTTGTCTATCAGCATCCATTGGAATCTCCAGTGCAGTGCTATTCAGACTAGGGGCAACTTTCCGTTGCCATGTAGTGCCACGGTACTCTTCAGACTAGGGGTAACTTTCCAGTTGTAGGGATCCGGGGTTGTGTATCTCAGTGACAGATCTCAAGCGTGTCCAGTTCTGATCCACATCGAAAATGATTCTGAAAAGTTTTAATAAAAGTTGACTTTGTTCAAATTAGTCTTTTTACAACTAAGACCATTTTTGGACCAAAGCGGAAAATTTTCAGTGCCACAACCTTCAATTTCATTGATTTCAAAACAGAGTTCTCCTGCTCTTGCATACAATCGAAGTTGCTTTTTATTACATTCATAAAGAAAACTTGAAAGTACTAATAAAGCAATAGATCCGGGGCATAGTCAAGTCAGGTGCTCCTGCGCCCCCTCCCAGAGCTGGTCGAAACCTCCAACGCCAAGATGGGCCCGACCTGTGCCTCCTCATTAAGCCAATCCAAGCACTTATCAGACAAAGTGCAACTGAAAGTAGGAGCGGGGGCCAGGAGTTCTCTCGTCCTCCACGCGGCGGCCTGCCAAGCAAGCTGTGCGCCTCGGGCTGGGAATGCAGCAGGATACTCTATCCCCTTTGGCGGGCAGGTCTGATCATGGCCAAATTGGCACCGAATCCAGAATGGGAAGTAGAATGCACAGTGAGTGAGACCAATCAATTGAATCCCAGTCTGCTGGGACATGTTGTAACTCATCGCCGGAAGGCTCAGCCAAGGGCACCGCCAAGCAATACGGTCTGCAGACAAGCGGCACATCCAAGCGAACCACCATCCCTCATCAAGGGCATTGACTAGACGGTGCCGGAAGAAGTAGCCGCGAGCTGAATATGCTGGGCAAGAGTCCACAACCTACAGTTTGTCCATCAACCATACCTGGGAAGGGATGAAAAATGAGAGAATAAAGAATAGAGAGATGTACGATGAGAGAAAAGTGAGAATAGGGTTTTTGTGAGAAAAATCGAGCTTGAGGGCCGAGTGATGTGAGCGATACATATGTGAGATTGGGTGGAAAACATTACCTGTAGTAGTAGTGGGCTCCCTGCTAATCTGGTCGTCTCACAACGATAAAAGGCGTCTAAGCTCATCAACGTCTCAGCCAGAGTCATGGCAATACAGCTCTTGCCCTCCTTCAAGCCTTGGGCAACCTCGGTCAGCCGGACACTAGACCCTCCGGAGCCTAAGACAAATAGAAAATGAGATAGCATGCACAAACAGAGGGCGTGTCGCCGGAAGCCTTGCCAACGATGGTTGTTGCGATCACCGGCATTTGAAAACCGATCGATCAAACTCAGAATATCCAGCATCCTGTCACAAATCAGAGACCGAGCGTCTCGCATAGTGAGTCCACACATTTGCCCTAAGGATTGGGCATGGCCAAAATTAAGTTGGGGCAGGAGCTCCTCGTCGCGCTCGGACTCCATTAAGGCTCGGAAATCTTCGAAGGTAGGACATATCTCTTGCCCAGCGAAGCTAAAGACATGCGTCACCGAATTCCAAAACCTTGCCGCGACATGGAGTAACGGAAGGTGCAATGGGGTACGACCCAGAGTGAATAGTGCATTTATGCCGAAACCCCGGAAATTCAACTTTTTCGAGCCGTCCAAACTAACAATCCAAGCTGTGAGGTTTTGAGCAAGAAACTCTTCCATTAGAGCAAATCAGTGTGGAATTGAGAAAAACTACGAAGCTGGGGTCTTTTGTAGGAGATAAGGTTGGGTGGAGGACAGGTGTCAACATTCTGGTGATTCCCTTATTCATGGCCGGCTGGCCAAATATTGAGCCGACCGGCCATTACTTTTTGCTGACCGAAGAGATTCCTGGCCGATGGCCATTTCTTGTGGCCGATGGCCTCTACCCCTGGCCGATGGTCTTCCTCCTTGTTCTCTGAGCTGTTTATGCTAGGGATTGGGGAACTCCACCACCTCCGATCCCTCCCCCGGTGATCGATTCTTGCGGAGTCACACCTGTCTGCTTATCAAGTTATTGTACATTTGCTTATCGAGTTATATTTCACTCTCCTTAAGTCTTTGATTTGTTTATCGAGTTGTGCTCACACTTGTTTGGTCATGCCTTTGTTTTTGCTTATCGAGTTGTAAGTCGGTTCACTACCTGATTATTACGATGCAGGTACTCAATATTCAAAACAGGTTCAATTTCGTTCACATTGTGGTGTGATACCTTACGATGCGATGCGTAGAAAGTTTACAATTGCAACATCTTTTGAACAAAATGGTTGTTTCATTCCCATCACGCGTTTTGCAAAATTTGTAATTTTGATAAAGAATAAAACCTGCCCGAGGCAGTGCAATGTGCTTAAACTACCAGTAAAAAGGAAAGTAAAACATAGAATGACAGGGTAGCAAAGTGTCGGAATTGATACCAGCAAAACTCCCCTTGCGGTCAACGCACCTTCCGCACCTTTGTTCGGGTCAACTACATGGTTTGGCATCTTCATCACTTGAGACAATGCGGGAAAGCACACTTTTGAAACGTGGACCTTCGAGTTGACCTCAGGCCACAACTTCTGCGAGCGATGCTCGATACGTACGAAGAACGTCCCTTCCCGTATCCTTTTCATGTCTTGAGGATTTCCACAAATCGTTTCAATTATGCTGTGTTACAGTACTTTACATTCCAGCATCGTGGATAACATGTTTTTACTTACATGTGTACATTCAACTCTTCTCATACACACTACTCGCGTAGACCGCATGTTTTCCTTGCGTAGACCGCATGTTTTACCTGCGTAGACCGCATGTTTGTAATCAATTCCATTATTTGCGTAGACCGCATGTTTTGCTTGCGTAGACCGCATGTTTTGCTTGCGTATACCGCATGTTTTCCTTGCGTAGACTGTATGTCTTGCTCGCGTAGACCGCATGTTTTCCTTCCGTAGACTGCATGTTTTACCCTTGTTGACCGCATGTTTGTAATCAATTCTATTACTTGCGTAGACCGCATGTTTTGCTCGCGTAGACCGCATGTTTTCCTTGCGTAGACCGCATGTTTTACCTACGTAGACCGCATGTTTGTAATCAATTCCATTACTTGCGTAGACCGCATGTTTTGATAGCGTAGACCGCATGTTCTGCTTGCGTAGACCGCATGTTTTACTCGCGTAGACCGCACACATTACTTGCGTAGACCACATGCTTATAATGAATTTCATTGCTTGCGTAGACCGCATGCTTATGATCAATTTCGTTGACTGCGTAGACCGCGTGCTCCACTTACATGTCTGTGCCTTCACAGCATTGTTATGCTTCCCACTTGCTTTGCGTTGTCACACATTTCTAAGTACATTAATATGCATGTTGTTAATGACATCGTAGCTGTTGAGTTGTTTTCTTTGCAGGCACGATATTGTATGTACGGTTCATTTGAGGCTGGTGTAACCAGACAAACCGGACAGGTATTGTATCCTCTGCGTGAGACGTATTGAGAATTACATAATTCTTTTGCGTCATTTCTGCATTGTAGTGTAGTTCGGTGTATGCTAGCTTAAAACTGTCGCATGTTTTGCTTCGTTACAGCTTTCTTTGCATGATCATAAGTTATGTTCGGCTTTGTGCATTGTCTTGCATTTTGCCCCTGCCTTCGGGCACATATCCTACATGTCTTGCATGTTTGTCTAAGTCTTCGGCCTTGTCAAAAATGGGTCGTCTCTGGGCTTTGACATTCACTCCCGTCATTGTTATGACTTTCGAGTTCTGTCAAAGAGGAGAAACTGTAGACACCCCATTTTTGACCGTCCTCAAGACTTAGACGTCACAGTTGGAACACTCAGTGATCATCCGTGCTTGTGTTCGTCCCGAGTTCCCTGAGGTCTCGGCTACGCGCCTCGCCTCAGGATCTCTCGACTCGACTTTTCGGTGTCTGGTTTTGCACCAAACACTTGTGTTTTTGCCTTGAGAGGCAGGGAATGGCTTGTTGGCCATTCCCACACCCCACCGGCTGTCCCCTCACACCACCGGCCGTTTATTGGTGCCACCGGCAATGGTTTCTTGAAACCAATGGCCGGTCGGCATTTTATTTTATCGACTGGCACTTTTCTCTGGCCGATGACTTTTTTTGCTGGCCGGTGTGACCCTTTTGCACCCTTCAGACTTGGTGCATGCCAGTTGTGCCAGCTGGAATGCACCAACACTCCTCCCCGTGCATGAAGTGGCTGTTGCCCCTTTTGCTCCCTTTTGGTCAAAGCTTCTTGAGGAAGCTTGACCCTTTGCTCAAAGCTTCCTCAAGAAGCTTGGCCAGCTGTCTTAGCTTCCTCAAGAAGCCTTGACCTCCTTGCCCCCTTTGCCCCTTTCATTTAGCTTCCTTGAGAAGCTTAAGTCATTGCCCTTTGCCTATTTAAGCACCTCTCTTCTTCCATTGTTGAGGTTAGAGTTTTTTGAACATAGAAACCAAAGCTTCTATATCTATATATCTGATATATCATCCTCTCTCTCTATATCTCCCTCTCTCTCATCCTTAGGGCGTGTTTGGAAGCCTAAAAGTGCATTTTGACCTTACTTTTGCACTAACACACACACCATTACACCTTGCTCCGAGATTGAGAGGCATTGAGGGTTGTTTGTTGAGGTTTTGGACTGATTTTGATCAGTAGAGAGTGGCTGGATCATCTGTTCTTCAAGGTTTCTTCAAGGGTGAGACATTTGCTTTAGTTTTCCCAAACTTGCACTAGTTTTCTACCTGTCTTGCATGCTGATTTAAGCTTTGTGTATAACATGAAAAAGTCTTGTATTTTCGTGCTTAACATCTGTCATTAAGGGTGTTTTGGCATTGGGGGTCGAACTCCTCCCCTTAGGCCTCTTTTGGCCTATTTTGGTGCCCTTATCTTTAAGCTTTGTTTACTTTGTTGTGTTGGTCTTCTCACCACTGAAATCCAGTGGATTTTTAGTGGTGATGAAGTGATTTTGAAGTCTTGTGTAGAGGAGGGACACCCCTCTCCCCTTTGTCCTTCTTTTACCTTTGTTTTGGCTTAAAAGGGCAACATGCATGTTTGATTGTTTTGGTCCCATCTTAGAGTTTTTGGGTGCCTATTAGTCATGTTATATCTCTGTCTTCGGTTGGATTTGTAGCCCTTAGCATGCATCTTGTACTTGCTTTGTAATTCCTTATCTAGCCTAGAAATGTGCCATGTGTTTAGCCTAGTATATCTTCACGATTTGGCTCAGCTTATTGAAGCTTTTGGTCATGATTTGTCATGCTTTAGGTCTGTTGGCCACTATTTTTGTCATGTTTGTCGTGTTTTACATAGCTCCTTTGCATTCTAGAATTTTGGCCTTGAGCGAATGAGTCATTAGCATGCTTTGGTTAGGTTGTTTAAATGATTTGGAGTCACTTCTTATGCTATTTCAGTCCCTATATCATGCTTGTATGACAGCATTTATCATCCTTTTATGCCTTGAGGTGTTGTAGTTTTGTGCCTTGAAATGGGCATTGTGCATGCTTGTATGTTTAAGTCACTTGGGTTGCCATTCATGAGGGTTTTGGGGCGTGTTTTAATGCATTAAAACTCTATTTTTTTTTGGTTGTTTCATTCATACCATGTGTGGTTATGATAGTTGTGGTAGAAGGCTTCTTTTAGGCCTTAGCCTTATGCTCTTTGGTATGCAAGTTTGCATGAGTATTTGCCCATCATTCCATCACTTTTGGCCACTGTTTTGGGGTGTGGTTGAGGGTCCTCCATCTTAGTGTAAGTCCATGGATCATATATTTGCATCTTGTAGTATGCTCATGACATTGCATGTTGTGGTATCCTTATGGTTTGTGCATTGTTGCATGCCCACCTCTTTACATACTTGCCTATCTAGTGTGCATTGTAGTATTGCTTGTAGTGTTGCATGCTAGTGGCATTACCATGTTGTTTGCATGATAGTTTGCATTGCATCACATTTGACATGTTTTGCATCTTAGCTTCTCGTTGCATTTTTGAGCCATGTTTGCACAACATGCATTGCATTGCTTGGTTTGGGGTGTCAAACCTAGTGTAAGGGTGAGAGGTGTTCATACTACAAGTGATGAAACACATCTCAACCCTCGGTCACCGAGGCCCTTGACTTTGACATGATAGGGTCTTGGTCCTCATTTGTGTGTTGCATGCATTTTACATTAAATGGCAAGTTTGGTCCCTTAGGCTATCATGCCCAATTGATGGCCCAAGGATCAAGGACCATGCTCCCCTAAGTTCAATACATGATAGGGAACATGACCATGCTTACATGCGCTTGAAATTCTATACCATGCACTACTTGTCCTCTGTTGCTGTCAAAAACCAGCTTCTGCAGGAAGTTTTTGCCGACCGGCACTGTAAAATGCCGACCGGCCGTGGATTGGTGGCTGATAGACTTGAAAGAAGCCGATGGAAGTTTCCCATGGCCGGTGGTCATTTCACTTAGCCGGTGGTGTTATGCAGTGCTCATTGAAGATACCCTGAGACTTTGGCAATTTTCAGAGGAGCAGGGCAGCATTAATAGAGGCAGCAGTGGCATGGTACGGGTTTCCGGGCAAAATGGACCGAGCATGCATCATTCGCGTATCCCGAGGCGGAGGCTGCGGCCATCTTCTCTTTGCATTTAACTTGTTAATTAGATTAGAAATTTTGTAATAATTAATTTAGTATTATTTATTCGGACTGTAATATTTATTTGGGACCCTCCGAGTGAGGGCAATTGTGTAATAAGTGCGCGTGAGTGTGTGTATGTCTTCCAACCCCACGTCTTTCTTCCCTTTTATTTACCCGCTTACGATGGTAGACTAGGGCATATTTAAATTAGCATACCTTATGCTATGCATGCGTGCATTCATACATTCGTCCTGCATGCACCGGGCTCGGCACATCATTCTAACTGTATTTGTATTTGAATTCCAAATTGAATACGTGTTAGTTGTAGCATTTCACATGTCATTGTGGATTAGCCGAGCTTATCTTAGTTGCATCTTGCATGTGTTGTATTAGCCATCTTAACATGAACTAGGATCATGCATATGATTATTAACTAGTTTTTGTTTTGGCTCAAAGTACTCGGTAAGCACTTATGCTTTAGCATACCGCATGCATGTGAGTGTTGCCATAACAGCATGATTACCATGAGGCTAGCTGCTTATGTGATATAACTGCTTGAATGCCTGTGGATGGAGGTCGAATTGCTTAAATTGGGATAACGCATTAAAACTGTGAATTTTAAGCCCACCAGATAGTGGCAAAATCGTGTTTTTCTAAAAGCCCGCTCGAAGGTGGCAAAACCCGCATTTTAGCCTACTTGCGAGTAGCAAACCATTTTCAAAGCAAACATGCTATGTTTTGTTCCAATTTAGGTGATTTGGTCTATACTTTTGTGCTGTGCGCATAACATAGTAATTATAGGCTAATAAATGGAATAAGAACACACAACGTTTTCAAAACTGGATATCATGGTTAGTAGAGGCTGATCTTCGGATCGGGCGAGAGGGGGTGCTCATAGCTGACCTTCCCCAATCGTACCCAAGTTCCCGAGCCGAGGCAACTTTGGTGATGACGGACACGTGGCCTTTGGCACCGAGTCAGGGTTTCCTAAATTCCCCCAAAATAAAATATTTAGGTGGCGACTCTGTATCTGGCAAAGCAGTCCATGTTTGGCACTTCTTTCAAAAAACCTGTTTTCTCAAAACAATTTGCCAGATTTGGACGGTTCAGATTAAGAACCGTGACACAAATCGAGTCCGAACTGTAGCGAGGGCCCCACGCGGGCGTGTCTACAATCTCAAAGCAGAAATCTGATAAATCTGAATAAGAAGCAAATGCCCATCAAAATGGAAGGTATGGGGTGGGCATTGGAGTTTGAAATCTTATAAATCGGATAGAATTTTGAATAAATCTGAAATCTGATAAATCAGAAATCAGAAATCTGAATAAATCTAAAATCTGATAAATCGGAAAGAATTTTAGGGTTTGGATACATTGGAGTTTGACACACAGAGGAGAGGCGTCGCGATGGTCGGTGGTCGTCGCATGGGATGGGCTTCGATGCAGGTAAAGAGAGAGAGACAGAGTTCAAAATTGAAATGAGAGAGAGAGAGAGAGGAGATGAGTACCGTTGATGCTCAATAGCATTTGGGCAGGAAATAAAGACATCTCAACCATTGAAGTTGAGATGAGACAATTTAGACCATTAGATCAAAATATATCTCACATACATTTTAAGACATTTTCAAAAAACTTATTGCCTTATTACATAGATATTATTTTTTTTACCTTTTTATTGTTGGGTGGTGTTGGGTGGGTCCCATAAGTCAAAGTTTATTTATTTATGTTACTAATAGTTTTGTAAAGCTTCCAAGGGAAGCTTAGTGCACCTGTCAACAAATGGGGAAAAAAAATGGAAAAGGAGAAAAAGAGACTTTTATCTCTAATGTTTTGATATATTTATACACACAACAACAAAAACAAAGAGTGCCAAGAGAGGGAGAGAAAGAAGAGAAAAAATGGGAGAAAATTTAGGGCTTCTTCTATAGTTGAATGGTCATTTCTTGCCCAATCTTGATGAAATTGCAGCATGTTATTCATGGAATCAAGCTCTACATTTTGATCGGAGTGGATCCTATCAAAGCTCTCTTAGATTGATAGTTTGGGATATCCATTTTGGTGAGACCTAAACTTTATCTTTTGTTGATTTTGTTGAAACCCACCTTTAAGGTGATAATATAAATATTGTTAGTGATCCAAGAATATATCTTGATAATTGTATATCTCTAGTTGTGACTAGAGATGAACCATTGTAACCCCATTATTTTATAGTGGAAGTTGATTCGGAGTTGGACCTGTGGACGTAGGCACTTTTGCTGAACCACGTAAATTTGGTGTTTTTGTGATTGTTTTGTTGCCTTTAATTTCAGCCATATTTTTGCTTGTACTTTGTGCTTTCTTGCCTATTTTCTAATTACACAAGGAGGGAAAAATATAGGGCTATGTTTGGTTATGTTTTGTAAATATAATTACACTCCTCCATTTGTATTTCATGTTTGGATGGAGTTTTCAAAATGTGATTCCACCACACATTTCAAAATGTAATTCTTTTTCACGTTTGGCAGATTTCTCTCTGTTTCATCTTCTCCACTCTGAAAAGCGTCACAATGTATATATTCTCTCTCTGTCGTCTTCTTCATTCTAAAAAGCTTCATGTGCAAAGAAATTCAAAACTGAAGATGCTTCACAGCTGAAGATGCTTTATAGGAGAGTTGCAGTTCTTCAATCACGTCCTCCTCTTTTTGAACTCAACTATGACCTTCAAATCCAAACCATGCCTGTGAATCGATTCCTTCCCACCCATAAATTGGCATCGACCAACTTCCACAAATCAACTGACTTTCACTTTTTGCATTGTGATCGATTACCCTCCGGGCACTGAAGCAACGACAACAAAGAGGTAAAGTGGAACAAAAATTTCTCTCAAAATATATGTATAGGTTCTATATGCAACTGAATCATTTTCTGCTTAATCCCCAAATTTATTTGTCTCAGGTCAAATTTCTAAAGCGTTTTCTCAAATTAGACGGCTTCGAAGCAGCGCACATCCAGCCACTATACCCACTTCGTCACTGGTGACAACTATTCAACTTTTACTCCTCTGGTATGTATATCCTTCAATCGATCTGGTATAGAATAACTGAGAATGTGGAATGGGTTCTCTCTGATCTAGGCTAAAGTGGCTGAGCCGGTCGTCCACTAGGACTTTCGGTCAGTGGCCAACTGCTAATTACCCTTCTGCTGCTTCTCGATCGACCGCCAATCACCCTTTTGCTTCTTCTCTTCTTATGCTTTCTTATAAGACCGTGTGAACTTCGATGGAGCAACACTCTTTAACAACTTTTGTGATTAATATTCTATTTTTCTTTTGATCTTCTGCTGCTTTTTCACAACACTTTTTAATAACTTTTTGTGATTAATCTTCATTTATCATATTTGAACTGACACCGAATTGATACATAGTTCTTACATTGTTACTAGAAACTCAAGTTCTATGGATAAATTATTCTTTGCACTTATACACAAGTTGATTTGAGGTCTTGTTATTTTCCAATATCCGCATAAGCTTAGTTTACATATGAATTGTCTGTTAGATGGATAGTAACAATTCAGAAGATAATCAAGACACAAAAGTGTGGAGCTTCATAATTGAATTAAAGCTAATTAACATGTTAAGAGAAAAGGTGCAATAAAATCAAACAAAAAGGCTGTAGTTCTATTTGGACGGCTAGACATTGGACCCATTTTGCAACTGAGTTGCAAAATCTATATGGGTTCTGATACACACCAAAATACGTGAGGCAAAAATATCAGCGACTGAAAGTTGATTACGTAACTTTCAAGTGGCTTCAGGCACAGACTGGTCTGGGATGAGATCTGATTATAGGAACGGTTATTGCATCGGGTAATTTTTGGGATAAGGTATTGAATTAACCTGTACCCTTTTTTCATATTTATTTGTAAAATGTTGTCACATATACCATACGCTTATTTTCATATTTTGCAATTGGAGGTAGGCATCAAAAAATGTAAAGAAATTCAGGACGAAAGGCTTTGAATATTTTGACAAAATGGCCAAAATTTTAGAACATTGCTGTGCCATAGGGGCCTTGGCCTTTGCATCCACACAAGGAGCCCCTGCCTCCGATGAAGAGGACAATATGCTTAACAAATGCGGCTAAAGCTATTACTGTTGAATCATTTGGAGATGAGTACATGGAAACATCTAAGGGCAAAAGTCACAAGAAGGGCCATAGCCAGAGTGATAGTGGTCGTTCTAAATAGTCACGGTCAAGTGGCTTTGATGATGTTGGTGCAACTTTCACCACCTACGTACAAGCAAAAATGGAATAGTCCTGTGCACGATCAACAGACACGGAGGCTGTAAGCGCAGATGGTGATGACTATTCCCTTGACGCATGTCAAGATGCTTTGCTTGAGCTTGCGGACATACCACGATCCAGTACATTAGGGCATTGACACTATTCAAAGATAAGGAATGGCGGAGGCTTTTTATGCGTACTCTTGTGCATATGCGCCTATCAATGATCCTAGCTTTGTAGTCAACTGTGAAGCTGTGTCTTTGATGGAGTTTGTGATTTTTTAGTGGTTGTGAAACATGTTTTTATGAGTTCAAATTTTTTTTTCCCTAAGATTCATGACATGCTGTTTTTTATCCTTCTTCATATGTTTATGTTTTATATTTCTGTGACCCAGTTATGTTTTATATTTCATGTGATCTTCTTCTTCTTCTTTTTTCATTCATGTCTGTTTTCCTATTTCTGATTCAATTTCTAATTTTACACACAGCATATAATTTGCAAATTCAAGGTTCATCATGTCAAACAAGATGAATAAATATTAACAGTGTTCACATTGACTGCATATTTCAATTTACTTCAATAAATGACTAAGGCCAACAAATTAATTACAATGGCTAATTTCAGGTTCGTTAATAACGATAACAGTTATCCTCTTGTTAATCATTTATTATAATTGTGCTTTTATTATTATGTAGCTGAAACAACATGTCATCTGACACAAAAAACAATGCAATGGTAAACTCATCAGAGGAGGATGAGGTTATGGAAGATTTTATGGACTTCTTGATGATTGCTTTTATCAATGAACATATGAATGCGTCAACCAGAAGACGACCGCAACAAACTTGTCCATTCAAAGGTGATGATTACATCTTCAGTTTATTAACTAGCTATCCTGTAACAATGATGGACATTATGTGAATAGATAACCTAACCTTTATTTTATTGAAAGACGCCTTACTTCAAAATGGCTTTGTTAACACTGAACATATGCATATTAGTGTCGAGGAATCGCTTGACACTTTTTTATATACATTCGCATAAAATGACTGGCATAGGCTACTGGCCGATAGATTGCAACACTCCATTGAAACTATTTGTTGGCACATCAAAATCATTATGCGGGCACTGTGCACGCTTATAGCTACGGTTATCAAACCACAGAACCAAGAGGATATACCGGCAAAAACTTTAAATGATACGAGGTTTTTTCCCTGGTTCAAGGTGTGACTATATGTTTGTCCTAGGGGTGGAAAACGGTTTATCCGAACCGCTCAACCCGCCCAACCCGCATATAAATGGGCGATTTTCTAAACATAATGCGGGCGAATGCGGTTTGAAATATGATAAATTTATGGGTTGCGGGCGGGTCGCGGGTGAAACCCGCAACCCGCAAAAACCGCCCGTACTTTAATTATTATTATTATTATTATTTTTTATATACCAACTTTGTAACTTTAACAGGAGCACCATTATGTTCTCTATGACACTAGGATCCTTATTTTTAAGTATTTCTCAACTTTCTTAATATCGTAGAATTATCAAGTCCTAAACTTGGTTTCTTATATGATTTTCATTGATGACTCATCCACTTTTTCTGAATAAAATTTTCCTTCTAGTGGTCGATGAAGCTTCTAGTTTGATTATTGATTACTGAACTGGCAATTCTAATTGAGTACAACCTTTAATGCATTGATATACATTTTTTTATGGCAAAAATGCTAGTGTAGGGTCTCTTTGTTTTGGGTACTTTCATTTAATGCTTTGATATTCAATTTTTATTTGTAAACTTATCAGAAAATTGTTGTCAAATGATCACAAATATATAAAATAAATCTCATGCCTAAACTCGATAGGAAAAAAAAATCAAAAATTAATTTTTAAAGAAAAAAGTGTAAACCGCAAATCGCCCGCACATCTACAAACCCTATCCGCACAAACTGCAAACCGCACTGCAGGCGGTTGCGGGTTGACTTTTTCCCAAACTGCATAGATGCGGGCGGGTCAAAACCGAACCGCAAACCGCACAAAACCGATCCGCGAACACCCCTAGTTTGTCCTGTAAATTTGCAATGATAGTAACAAAGAATTTTTTTTGTTATGTTTTCAAAGTAATATCTACATTTGTTTCACGTTTAATGTAAAACTAATAATATGATGTAGGATTGTGTCGATGTTATTGATGGCACATTGGTGGACGCGTGGGTCCCTACCTCAAGACAAAATACATTTCGTGGTTGCAAAGCCACGGTATTGCAAAATGTACTCGCAGCTTGCGACTTCGACATGTTCACATTTATTAATTTTGGATGGGAAGAAAGTGCCCACGACAACGCAATTTTAGTTGACTCAATTACAAGGGGTGATATACATTTCCCACACCCACCCCATGGTGAATGTTACCAAATAACACACTGTACTTTTTTATAATATGATATTTGTGTACATGTATTTGATGGAGCATTACAAGCATTATTTACATGTAGGCAAGTATTATTTAGTGGATGCCGGTTTCAAAAACATGGCTGGATTTCTTATCTCATTTCGTTCACAACGCTATCACTTGCAAGAGTTCCATGGCCGTTATTATTTTGTACCCAAAGAATTGTTTAACCACCGACATTCGTTATTACGGAATGTCATAGAAAGAACATTTGGGGTTCTCAAGAAACATTTTCCAATATTGTGGTCCATGCCAAATTATAAGTCAACACGACAAGGACCCCCTCGTGATTGCATATTGTGTAGTGCACAATTGGATCCGTTTGAATATAGCTATGGACCCATTCTTTATGGAAGCTGATAATGAAATTATGGCTGAAGCGGGAGCAGTGGGGTTTGTTGGAGGCCAAGCTGAGTATGTTGACAAATCACAACATGGGTTGACGTACCAATCGAACTTGAGGGACGCAATTGCTACTGCTATGTGAGAAAATCAGTTGGTCATGGGTAGATTTGTAATGTTAAGAAATAATGTGATGAAAAAACCTTTGTTAGTATTGTATATACAAGTTTATTTCTTTTATTTGTAATGTGTGAAATGCAATTGTAATTTGTGGCATAATTTAAAAAGTGTTTTTTTTTTTCATATATAGTTCTCCATTTTTTAAGAGTTCATGGGAGACAAATTGAACAAAGTCAGTTCTTTAACAAATTGTACAAAGTCAATTCTTCAACAAATTGAAACAAACGTTAGCATATATATATATATATATATTTGGTTGATGGGTGAAGTGGTACAACGTAATTTGAGTTTTTCTGTATCAATGGACATTTGAAAATTAAAAAAAAAAAAAAATACATAACAGAAATATATCCACTATAGTGCACATTAAAATAAATACATTAATAATTTTAGTTTGGCACACATCATAATTGAATTTATGAGTCATATTTTACATGCATGTACTAAGTGTATAGATGTTTTTCTGTCTACCTAAGTTTATAGATGTTTCTGTTAATTTCTGTAAAGCAATTCACAAAGCAAACTACCATCATATAATACAATTTTAATATCAATGACAGACCATTAAATGATACAACTACATAATAGTCTTTCTTCATCCACTAACACACACAAAAAAAAAAAGAAAAAGAAAAAGAAAAAAGAAGAAGATAGGTTTAATTACAAAAAAATAGTGCATATTACTAAAAATAAAACTAAAAAACAAATACAAAAATTACAACAAAAAAAGCTGCTTACATCCATGAACAAAAAAATTTAGTGATGAGAGAGTACTAGTACATCTATAAAAAAAGGTAATTAGAAAAGAAAAAGAAAAAAGAAAAAAAAAAGTAATATAACAAACACAACAGTTGAAAAACAACAAGTAGAAGTACATCTTCAAAACAACCAAAAATCACAGATTAAGGAATACATCTAATCACTTATCCAAACATGTCAATCGTCAATTTGATCAATGTGATTGCTTGTCACTTTATGACATCTTTCAATGTCCACACGAAACTCACCAAATGATTAAATTAGTGAGTTCTGAGCGGTGGCAAATGCATCGAACTGATTACCCAATGCATTGAACTGATTAGCCATTTGTTGTTTTTATTGAACGCGCTGATTGTGTCATTCTTATTCCATAGCCAAATAATCATTCTAGTATTACGGTTGTTCATTTTGTGGCATGGCATTATCATGGGGGTCTTCGAGAGCATCATCTATTGGTGCATTTCCAACATTCAGAGATCCCAATAAGTTTTTAGTGCCACCAGCTCGGGTAAATGTGTACTCTGAAATCGCTGAAGTGATTTTAATCTCTGCTTCACCTACAAGTCTGACATGAAAAGCTTTGAAAATTTTGGTTAGCAGAGCTCCAAAAATTAGTGACCGGCCACTGATACTACCAAGATTTGCAACCACCATTTCCTTCATCAGTATGTAGCATAAATCTAGTTTATGTCCAACCTAAAAACAATATAACAAATAAGCATTAAAAATTGGAACAACATCAAAATATCATTTTTTTGGAGTGACATTTTCTACTATAAATCGATGGAGAATACGAAGGTGGGGTTTCAAATGTCTTGTTTGTAAATTACTGCCGGTAAATCGCCACTCACAAATAGTAGTATAAACTTCACTTATATTGCCAACAATGTTAAGCAGGTCAGACTCACTTTGAAAATGGATTTGTAAATCCCCTGGATGAACTCCAATAATTTGTACCAAAGTGATAATGTTAAATGTGATTGTTTTACCTTTGACATAAGATGTAAGACCGTAGTCTCCATCTTCTCCCTTAGTAGGTCTCAAATGAACATAAAAAAATACACAAGATGTGGATATACCTTTTGTAGTAAATTGATTAAATTTAGCCACCCCATCGTCTTAAGTTTGGCAACTCACAGAGGATCATATTGAGGAGGAATATTTACTTTTCTCTCGGTGACAATTGGTCAGTTGCAAAATTGTTGAAAAGCTTGTTCATGATTGTAAGTGAGAAAATCAGTAGTTGGATAAGTCAGAATTTGAGGTTGTTGTTGTTGTTGTTAGCGTAATGGAGGGTTGGAGGTTTCGTCATATTCTGGTCTTGCTCTTTTGATTCTAGGCATGACTTCTGAATATATAGTAAAAGCTACGCTGATTATGGAATGTCAATGTGAATAGTGGATGTTGGAGGTGGTAAATTTTAGTGGGCGGTCAGGAAATTATGTGAAAAGGTAAGCAAAATAATAGGAAAACTGAAGCCTCAACCTTGGAGCCTTGCTGAAAAACTAGAGCAGGTGCAGCTGGTTGATCGGCCAGAAGACCCTCCAGTTGACCTCCTAGTCGACCGGTTTTGTGCAGTTGGTATGAAAGGTTTCGGTTTCTGCTCTAAAGCTCTGAAATTGATCAAAGCTCGTCCACTCTTCTTGTTTTACACGGATATGATTTGTAAATATAGAGTGAATTCTCCATTATGGAATTAATTGAGGTAGGTGGTGGAGGGAGTAATGGAGGTGGTTGTATGTTTACTGAAGTTGGTGGTTGTATTGAAGTGGAAATGATGAAGGTAAATAAAGGTGGTGAAGATATCAATGAAGTTGTTGGTTGTTTTCAACTGATATAAAAGTTGTTGGTTGATTTCATATGATATAAATGATGAAGGTAAATGAAGGATGCCTAAGTTTCTCACGAAATTGATGAAATTTAGCAAATAAAAAAATCCCAATAATATTGAATTATGTGTGGTAAACTGCGTAGATGTTAACAAAATGATATTCTAATTTTTGTTTGACTCCTCATATATATAATACCTGATAAATTTTGTGGCCATTTATTTAAAAATAACAATACAACAAATAGCAAATTATTTGTGACAGTAATTATTAAAAATATAAAAAATATTTTAATTGAAAAATATTGAAAAAAACATAATTTGAACCAAATATATAATCAAAAGTTATTTGAAGTCAGTAATTGAATATTTATTCTAACCTTCAAATTATTTTGTTTGTAATATTTTCAATTAAAAAAAATTATGTTATTTTTTGTTAATAATTAGTTTTTTGAATTAAATTTTAAAAAGAGTTAGGTTATGAGTGTTATTTTTTGTTAATAATTAATTTTTTTGAATGAAATTTTAAAAAGAGTTTGGTTATGAGTGTTGATCAAAATTTTCAATAGAGTTTTGAGTTGTGTGTTTGGTTATGAGTTATAACTTTTTGAATTAAGTTTTAAATTTTTTTTTCAAAACTCATAACTAAACAAATTTTCTTATTTCATATGTCACATCATACATTCAAAACTTAATTCAACACTCAACTCAAAACTCAATTGAAAACTCTTTTCAAAACTCATAAACAACAAATTTTCTACACTCAAATCATAGTTTCAAAACTCACAAACTCAAAATACAACTCTATTCTTAAATTGTATTTCTAAAACTCTACCAAACGCTACCTATGAGTTTTTCCAACAAGTGGTATCAGAGCGGACAGTTTGTACCTAGAAAGTGTTTGATAAAATTTTTGTTTAAATTTTATAATGGAAGATAATTCGGGGGCTGTAAACACCCCAATTTTGACCGACCTTAAGATTTGGGCACTTTCTTTGAATTATCCGATTATGACAATTAAAATGTGTTTCTCATAGAATTCTTAGTAAGAGAGATGGAATTTGAACTTTTATACCAACCTTCACCATTATGGCCAAATTGTTTTAAAATACTAAATATTTCATTAGTTTAGTATTTTTTTAATTTTGCATAATCTTATGTGTTTGTTCATATTTTTGATGTTTTTATATAAATTGATAAAAATTATATATTTTATAAAAGAAAATAATAAAAAAGTTATATTATTATATTATATGTTTAGTGTTTTGGTCTAAATTGTATATTTTATATATTATATTATAAAAATGTTTTGATGTCGATCAGCCCTCGACTGCCGACATCCAAATCAAACAACATAAGGTGTATATATATATATATATATATTCTATTATATGCATATAACTATATATTATATAATACTTCTATTATTCTATTATTATATTATATGTTGTTTTATTGCTTATATAAAGCAATGGAGGCTCAACAAAGGGGGGGCTAATCTGAAGAGAATTGAAGAGAGTTAAAAAGAGTTAGAGAGAAAAGAAAGAAAACATTTCAACTTGGGCCAACACATACCATAAACTTCATAATTTTGAATTAAGGATTTGAGAATACACTTCCTACACTTGAGGGTGATTAAGAGGGAGTTTGTGAACGAAGGAGTTTATCATTTCCTTGGAAGGTGAATTTTACAAACCTTTCATTTTCTTGCATTTCTTACTTATTTTGCTCTTTTGCTTTGATTTATTGTTATATTGTATATTGTTGTAATCTAATTGAAAGTGATGAATTGATGTCCCATATATATTGTTTTTAGCATGAGAAAGAGACCTTCCATGCTAAATGGTTTAATCTCTTCGGAGGTTCATGACCAGGGCATTACATCTCTCTCATGCCAAGAACAACTCCTTGTTTGATGTTTCTTTCCATTTAGAGGACTTAAACTCACCATTGGACTTAATGAATTAAAGAACGGATGGTAATTTAAAATTGAGTAACTAAAACTGAGGATAAAATGGTGCAAGATAATAATGTGGTTGTGTTCAATTGGATGTTAATTGAATACATGGAAACTTGAGGCAGTTTATACTCATTAGTGATGGAATGATTCAAGTTTTCAAGGTTACCACTTCCTTTGATTAATTCATGAAAGGGAAGAGATTAGAGTCATATTTTGTTGCATTTATTGAACTTGCACACTTTGATTCACAAGCCATCATGCAATGAAATTGTTTGAGTTAGTGGTTTGTGGCTTAAGTTTACTTTTCCTTTAATTCGTTCATGAAAAGGAGGGGTGAGTTGTGCAGACAATCCTAGAGAATACCCTGTGCATGCTCTGTTTATCCTCTGTTGCAACAAGGTGAACTGGATAGCAGTGGCCGGCAAGCCACTTTCCATGGCTGGCAGGTGGCCGGTAGACCACCTTTGATGGCCAGCAGGCTACCACTAGTGGCCGACATCCATCACCAGTAGCCGGCCGGCCACTAATGCAAAATTCAGCAATGTGTTCCTTTGGTAGAGCAGAGCCATTCTAGAAGTGGGTAATAGTGTATGTGTTCTATTGTGCAACAGAGGCTCTCTAGAAGCAAAACAATGGCTTTTCAGGTGAAAATCGAGCATGTGCATGAACATCCTCGCTTTCCGAGGCGGAGTAGTTAGTTGTTTAGTTCAATGACTTCTTTTAATTGTACTTGTATTGTAATTATTTAATTAGCTAAAGTAGTTAATTAGTTATGAGTTAATTTATTTTATTTGGTTTGTAATAGTTAATTAATTAACTTAGCTTAATTAGTTAGCTAGTTAGTTTATTCATTCGAGCTTTCCTTCGTGAGAGTGTAATGTTGTAATAATGTGTATGTCTTCCAACCCCACGTTTTTCTCCCTTTTATTTAACTACTTACAATGGTTAGTGTAGGGACATCACGTTTAAATTAGCATTCTTCATGTTTGCATCCACTTGTATTGCATGCACCGAGACTCGGTTCATCATTCCAACTGCATTGTTAGTTTAATATTTATTTGAATACATGCTTAAACCACATGTTATCAATTGATTCATATGCCATGTTAAGTAGCCGAGCCTATTTTAGATTGCATATTGCATGTGTTGCATTAGTCATATTGCATAGTTAGGAATCATGTATTTTTTTCTAACTCTCTTATGTCTTTTTAGCTTGGAGTATTAGGTGAGCCTTTACTCGTTTTAGCATGTTGCATGAGTGTGATTGTTGCCATGTCTAGCATGCTTACCATGAGGCTAAGTGCTTAATTGATATACCTGTTTGTATGCCTATGGATGAAGGCTATTTCCTAAAATTGGGATATTTTGATTAATGTTTATATATGAGATCACTTTTTCAAGTGGTACATATTCAAAACACTTTTTCAAAACAAACATGAAATCAAAACGTTCCAACTTTCGTGAAAATTGGTCTATACTTGTATGTGCGCATCACATAGGAATGCTAGATTAATAATCAGAACAAGAACATATAATCTAAAATAAGATTCATATCATGATTAGTAGGGGCCGATCATTGATCGATCGAGCGGGGTGCTCAATTCATGACCTTCCCCTCTCGTACCTAAGTTCCCAAGTCGAGACAATCTTGGTGATGACGGACACGTGGCCTTTGGCACGAGTCATGGGTTTTCTAAATTTCTCCAAAATAAAACATTTAGATGGCCACTCTGTATCGGCAAAACAATCCATTTTTGACAATTTGATTCAAAATTGATTTTCCAAAAATTTGTCGGATTTGGACTCTTTGGTGTTTATCTATTTCACATTGCACTTGTGGAATTAGATTCAGAACCGCAGGAGCCCGATACTGTAGGGCTTATCTCGACTTCCGAAAGGGAGCGCGAAAAAGTTAGGCTACAGTTTCTGCCGACTCTGCTGGGGATTTAGAGAACTTGACTTGAAATTCATGATACAAATTTTTTTTTTACACTTATATGTTTTTTGCATTTGCATTAGTGTGCCTAACTCACTGTGTTTGCCATCTGTTATTCCTCGATGGTTTGCCGGAGGCTTGTTTGGAAATGCTTGCCAAAAGGCTGACTGGTCGCGGGCTCTGCCACGACGGGAACACAACCCTTGGATTTGGACTACCGCTGTACCGTTTGATCCTTCTTTCACTTCTCGGTGTTAGGTGTGAGAGGTATATTAGGTATATTAGGAAGTCTTGCTGAGTTACCGTTTTTGACCATTCGACCTATATAGTGATGCTATAGTGGTTGTTCCAAACTAGGACAAGATGCTCACCCGAATACAGGATTGTGTGAAACCGCTTTGTTTGAATAGTGAACCCTAGTTCTTGACGAAACTAGGACAAAGTAACCTTACCCCCTCATAGGGGTGTTTTGATTCTCAATTAACTGGTATGTGGTTTACAGTGAAACTGTATAGGAATGTACGTATCAATCACAAGTTGGGTATGAGTATTGGGGGCAGAATTCAGTGTTGAGTGCAGTCCTACAACTTTGATTACATCTGTGTATCGTTAACATCTTAGCTAAGGTGCTGTGCAATTTCTGATCGCTGCTCTTTTGCTTTATTTCTTTTTGCTAGGTAGCTTAACACCATAGCTTCAGAAAGTTCGGATATCCCTCAAGTACTCTGGATCCGAGTCAGAAGGCTTTGCAAAGCTAGAGATCTTGTTAGGGGACAGCCTGTGTTTACTTCACTCTCACCAGTTACGAAATGGAGGAGAGTCAGACAGAGTTCACCGGTTCAATTTTTACAGCAGTCACCCCTCAATTCACCTGTATCCAGTCAGGCTCAGGGACAATCTTCTACTTCTAGTCCGACACGAGATCACTCACCTATTCCAATGCCACAATATCCTCTAAACAGTATGGAAGAACTGATAGACCACCTGTAACAGATAGTCGAGATACCACAGCAAGATGCTGCTTGCCAGGCTGAGGTAATAAACAGGCTGCAATAGCAACAACCACAATTGGCAGCAACTTCTGCATCTCATGTACCTCCTATGGGTATTCCAGCACCCGGAGCCACTACCCATACTGCTAATGTCCAAGAAAATCACCGTAAGTTTCCAAGGCACCTGTGTATCAAATTTAGGTTCCATTTGAGTTTGAGGTTGACCCAACTATGCTTAAGGTCAACAAACTGGAGAAATTGTTCAAAAAAGCATAATGAGTCAACTCCATTCCAGACATAGAGGAAGGGTATGCCGAGTTTGCAGTTACCATACCAAAGCAGTTTAAAATGCTGCACATTGATCACTTTGATGGTTCTGGTGATCCAATGGTGCATTTGCTGTTGTTCTCGGATATTTTGCGACCCATCAGCTTGACCAGATTGTAAAAGCTATCCCTTTTCGGTCACACTATGTCGAGTATAACGGCCATCTGGTATGCCAAGTTGGAAAATTCAGTGAATGAAATTGAGGAGAATTGACCGAAGCCTTCATGGCTTAGTACTTTTACAATACCCAAATCGGGGTCATAACTCGTGGTCTCGACGCAACACGTCAAGAGCCGAAAGAAGGTTTCTCTGATTTTGTAACAAGGTGGAGAGCTAAAGCCTCGATGATGACCATGAGGCCTTCCGAGCAAGATCGGATAAGGATGGTCGTCCGAAATTTCCAAGGCAAGCTGTTACAGAAAATGATTGTTCTCTCGTTATCCACGTTCGTAGAGCTCCATAAAATAAGGGTTCAGATTAAAGATGCTATGAAGAAGGGGCTCAGTATTGATGATAAAGAGCCAACCAAAAGGTCGTTTGTTCGCAGTTACAATGCTGCCAGTGGTAGCACAACTGCGAGACCATCAAATATAAGTGTTGTCACCACAACCAATACCGCCAATCCCTTTTCCAATACAGCTCCACAACCTTCACCTAACCCTGTCCGATCCCAGAGGACCTTTACCCCACTCTACACGCCTTTATCCTAAGCCATGAAAGTACTGATAAAAAAACGGCACCTCAAACCGTTAGAGCCTTGCCCATTGCCTGATCCTCTTCCACCCAAACACAACCTAGCAAAATATTGTGCATTTCACCAACAACACAATCATGATATTGACCAATGCTTCTGACTGCGTCATGAGATTCAAGACCACATTGACAACAAGGTGATCGCACCACCCGAGAAACCAAATACAACTACCAACCTACTGCCAACTCATAATTAGATCCTCCCGCCTTGGAATCTAAATCTAATCCATACATTGGCCGTTCCTTATGACCCCAGCGTATATATTACCCCATCTCACCTACCAAAACCGACGTTGTTCATTCCAGAAAGCACAGATCTGTGCATGATAGACACGTCCACACTTCAACCTAAGCCTGTGGTGGTGACAGTTGCAGTAGAAGAGAAGCTGGCCTTGGAAAGTATAAATCTATTGTCAGAGGACTTGTTTAAAAGGGTATATGATCCGAGCTGCTACATTGTACCAATTGATCAAAACAAGTCGGGATTGATGTTGCCAATTATAGCAGAGATTAACGTGGTCAGAGAGAATAGCCCGAGCCAAGGGCTGGATGATCTAGTAGAATTCGAGGAAGACTTGGACAACCTACAGTTCTTCAATGAGTAGGATCAAGGAGATGTACAGATTGGCTGGTTCGACTTGAATGGATTAACTGACAACTCTGGGTGACTGAGTGATGAGCTTGATAAGAAGGAAAGAACTGAAGTGAAATCGAAAGGAAAAGAAACAGGAATTGCTGTTGTAGCTGGAAGGGCTGAGATGAGAAAGGAAAACAGGAAGCTGCACTGAGGCAGTTTAAACTAAAAAGCCTTGAAAACAACCGGGAAGCTGTAATGACTCAATTCCCTAAGAAGGATACTTGTGATGTAAAAGTGATACAAGCAGAGCCGGACAGTTGTTTGTCAGCTGCTGAAGGTGGATGGTGGGACGATGATGATCTATATCTGGCCAACACCGACGAGGATTGGGGCAAGTGCCTTCCAGACAACACATGGTACGTGGAAGAAATAGATCACATGACGAGAAATGGGTGGTATTTTAAGCCACCGCACTTAGATCAAACTGAAGCATCTAGAAAAGACAAAGAGGTTGAGAAACAGAAAGAGAAACAACTGGGAAAAGAGGCAGTGTTGAAGTAATTGAAGAAAATCCAAGCAGACATCTCAATTTAGGGTTTTCTTATGGCCTTCCGGGTGCATCGACAGGTAATACTGTCAGCATTGGACAAAGCTAAATTGTCTATTGACACTACCCCTGAACAGCTTGTGGGATTGGTCTTCCCAAGTGGTGATAGGCCAATTCTTACCTTCTCTGACAAAGAATTGCCGCTGGAGGGCTCGGCTCACAACAAACCCTTGTACATATTTGTTGAGTGCAAGGAGAAATGGGTACTAGTGGTGTTAGTAGACACTAGTTCGGCCATCAATGTCTGTCCTTCCTGTACAGCTTATGTAATCGGCCTGAAACTAGGAGACTTTGTGCCCACTGCTCAAGTAATTCGGGCATATGATAATACAAGCAGGGAGGTTATGGGTACGATGCAAATTAGAGTCCAGGTGGGTCCAGCTCAGCAAGATGTCGAGTTCCATGTCCTAGATGTGCCAGCCACTTTTAACTTACTATTAGGACGGCCTTGGTTGCATCATGTGAAAGCTGTCTCCTCCACTCTCCACCAAATGCTAAAGTACCCTCACGGGAAAAGAGTAGCAATTGTCTTCGGCAACTCATCCATCCATCTGCCGCCAGAGGTAACTACACCAGTGCTGGAAATCAACCATGGCAAGAAGGATGTATTCCTTTCAGGGTTTACTCTGGCCGAGGCCCGGGCAGTACAGAACATCTTGGCAGCGGATGAAGGCATGTATGTCAGTGCCCAATCAATCTATTTTATGAATAAACTCCAACACATGCCAGGAATGGGACTGGGAAGAAGTGGCCGGAAAGGTGTCACTGCATTAGCCAGCGTACCACATAATCCGCATGCCTTTGGTCTTGGCTATGTACCCACTAAAGAGGATTGGGTCAGGAAAATGGAAGAGATGACAGGCAGAGCTAGAGCCAAGCAAGCTGAGAAACACTATAAGCTCGTTCACAGGCCAATCTAGGGAACACTGAATGGTCGCTTTATTCAAGAGGGAGAAGATTTCTCCTTTTGAGGCTTTTCTGAGCCCTAGATGAATTCCACGAAACAGCGTGTCCCCAGGTTCGAAATCTTTTTTAACTTGCAATTGCATGATAGTGATACTAAGAAAAAGGTTGAACCACGTACTGAAGCTGAACAGGGCATGTAAAATGACTCGGACAACAGTGAACTTGGAGTGGGGGCAGCACTGCCGTGTCTCCTTACAGCTCCTACGGCTGACTCAAAGAACTTAGGGGATAACCTTATCATCTCCATGATCGGGGAAAAACCGGGTATGAACCCAACCAGTGGTGTTTTAGATGCATCATAAGCACCATCTCGTAATTGGCAGCTGGAGAAAGGCTACCTTTCCAATTTTGAATCGGCTAATGAGCTAGAATCTGATTCCATAGAGTCTATGGGGTCGGGATCATATTCAAGTCAGTCTGATGGGTCTGAGTCTGGCATTCCCGGGGGTGGTAACCCGGATGCCAATGTCCTGTCTAGGTCTTCCTTTTCTTTTGTTTTTGAGTCTGTTGTAACCGAAGAGGTGGACTTGTTGAATGAGAACTTTGCAGATTCTGAGTACTTCTTTGTACTACTTATTTATTGCATTGACTAAGATTTTCAAACTTTTAATGAAAATGAAGAGGAAGAAATTCCTCTAGCTTTGAAAAACTTGATTAATCGAGAGAAAGAGAGGTATATTAAGCCCTGTATTGATGAAAGCATTGCCATTAATGTGGGTACTGAGAAGGATCCATGCATGGTCCAAATCGGGTCCACGTTGTCTTCGGAGGAACGCAAACGCTTAGTCACTTTATTAAAAGATTTTAAAGATGTTTTCGCATGGTCCTACGAAGATATGCCTGGAATCGACCCTGAGATCGTACAACACCGAATCCTTCTTGACCTTGAGGCCTAACCAATAAAGCAAAAATTGGGCAGAATTTCCCAGATTGGGCACTGAAGATCAATGAGGAGGTCACCAAGCAGATCAAAGCGGGTTTCTTGTTGGTATCCGAGTATCCGACCTGATTAGCCAATATAGTCCCGGTGCTGAACAAGGATGGCAGAATTCGAGTTTGTGTAGACTTCCGGGACTTAAACAAAGCCAGTCCAAAAGATGACTTTCCTCTACCACATATTGATGAATTGGTAGACTTCATAGCTGGCCATGCATTGCTTTCCTTCATGGATAGGTTTTTCGGGTATAACCAGATTCTGATGGCTCCCGAGGACAGAGAGAAAATCGTGTTCACAACACCGTGGGGTACGTATTGTTACCGAGTCATGCCATTTAGGTTGAAAAATGCTGGGGCTACTTATCAGAGGGCTGTAACTACTATTCTGCATGATATGATCCACAAAGAGGTCAAAGTATACGTGAATGACAGAGTAGTCAAGTCCAAAGAAAGAGAGGGCCACTACATCGCCTTGAAGAAACTTTTTTAACGGATCAGAGAATACAGACTGAGGTTGAATCTGTAGAAATGTACTTTCAGCGTAACAGCAAGAAATATGCTGGGCTTCTTAATCACACAAAGTGGCATCGAGGTAGATCCTTTCAAAATCAAGGTCATCCTAGAAATGCCACCACCGAGGACTGAAAAGGAGGTGCGAGGCTTTCTGGATAAAGTGCAATTCATAAGACGGTTTATCTCCAAATTAACGTTGACTTGTGAACCACTATTTGGTCTCATGAAGAAAGGAAAGAAATTATGATAGGACGATAGATGTCAATTTGCGTTTGACCAGGTTAAGCAGTACCTCTATAATCTGCCTGTCTTATCGCCACTAGAGCCAGGAAAGCCTTTGATTATGTACTTATCAGTAACAGACACGACCATGGGATGCATGCTAGCGCAAGAACCTGAAGATAAGGTGGAAAAGGCCATCTACTACTTGAGTAAGAAAATGCTAGACTATGAGACCCATTACACTCCCCTCGAGAAGGCTTTGCCTAGCCTTGGTATGGGTTACCTGAAATTGAGGCACTACTTGTTAGCTCACTCTGTAATCTTGGTTTTGAGATTAGATCCCATCAAATATCTCTTTGAGAAACCAGCGCTTACGAGTAAGCTAGCTCGTTGGTTGCTTCTTCTCTCTGAATTCAATCTCAAATATGTCACCCGCAAGTCGGTCAAGGGAAGAGCTGTAGCAAAATTCCTGGTGGACCACCCGGTAGAGGGAGATGAGGTAGTGGAATATTTGTTCCCAGACGAAGATATTCTGCATGTTAAGGAGGAAACCTGGACGATGTATTTTGATAAAGCATCTAATCAGTATGGTTATGGGATCGGTGTGTTGCTGATAGCGCCTAATGATTCCCATATACCTCTAGCCTTCAAACTCCGGTTCAAAGTATCCAACAACGAATCAGAATATGAAGCATGTATTGCTGGTTTAGAAGTTGCCTTGGAACTAGGGGCAAAAAGATTGGATGTTATCGGGGACTTGAACTTAGTTGTTTCTCAAGCAAATAGAGACTGGAAAGTCATGAAAGAAAAGATGAAGGTCTATTACCAGACCCTGGACGTTCTAATTCCTAGGTTTGAAAAGCTGACTTTCACGTATCTACTGAGAGAGAACAGCAGGTTTACTGATGCTTTAGCAACTCTATCTTCCATGGTAGACATCCCATTTAGAGTCCGGATGCGTCCAATCCTCATTGAGCAGAAATATATGCCGGCCTATGAAACTATTGCCGTAATAGATAAAGCACAAGACAAAAATCCTTGGTACTTCGATATCTGGAACTTCTTGGAAAAGGAGGCGCATCCACCGGGGGCAAATGCCAAGGACAAACGGGGAATACGACGAATGGCCATTCAATTTATCATCTACTGAGACAAACTGTATAAAAGAGGACATCTGGAAATGCACAAGTTGTGTATCGAGGAAGAGGAATCGAAGCGCCTAATGGAGGCCATCCATGGGGGAGAGTGCGGAGTGCACATGAACGGAGTAATGTTAGCCCAGAAGATTCTCAAGCAAGGTTACTACTGGTCTACCATGGAGGAGGATTGTATTGGTTTTGTTCGGCGATGCCATAAATGCCAAATTCATGCTAATCGTATGAATATCCCGTCGTTAAAACTATACAACATGACTTCGCTATGACCTTTCTCAGTCTGGGGAATCGACGTCATCGGCACAGTCATGCCAAAAGGGTCAAATGGGCATGAATACATCTTGGTGCCAATTGATTACTTTACAAAGTTGGTGGAAGCCCAGTCCTATGCAGTGTTGAAAGCAGCGAATGTGGTTAAGTTCATCAGAAACAACATCATTTGTCGACATGGAGTCCCAAACGAGATCATATCAGATAATGGCTTCCATTTCAAGAAGGAGGTGATAGACTTGTTGGAAAAATACAATGTGACTTTTCATAAGTCTTCTACATATAGGCCGCAAACCAATGGAGCTGTTGAGGCTGCAAACAAGAACATCAAGAATATTTTGCAAAAAATGGTTGAGACCTACAGGAACTGGCCAGAAAAACTGCCGTTTGAATTTTGGGGCTATAGAACGTCGATTCGGACATCTACAAGGGCAACTCCTTATTCTCTCGTTTACGGTATGGAAACTGTTCTGCCAATTGAAATTGAAGTACCATCATTGCGGGTTATGGCTGAGTGTCAGATAGCAGAGGCCGACTGGCAACAAAATAGATTCGAGGAGTTAATGATGTTTGATGAGAGAAGGCTGAAAGCATTGTATCATATCCAGGGCTACCAACGCAGAATTGCTAAGGGTTTTAATAAGAAAGTTAAGTCTAGGAATCTCAAGGAAGGAGATCTGGTATTCAAAGACAACCAAGCTCCTATCCATGACCCTAGGGGCAAGTTCAGATCTAATTAGACTGGTCCTTACATCATCAAGTCTATTTGGTTAGGAGGAACAGTCATTCTCATGGACTTAGATGGTCTGGAATTTTCCCAACCGATCAACATAGACAAGTTGAAGAAATATTATCCCTGAGAGGCTCGCTAGGCCGAAAACTTGGAAAGGCGACATAGGCAAAAGTTGGAGCATAAAAATTAGAAATAAAGAAAAATTGAGCTCGCAAGGTTGAAAACCCTAAAGGGCGACTTTGGCAAAAGTTAGAGTATAAAATGAGAGAGTCAATACTTGAGTGAACCTGAACCGGAACTACGTATGGCATGATCCCTATCTTTAGGATACGTAGACAACTTTATCCTGAAGTTCCGCCGTAATCAATTCCAGCTCAACTGTCATGTCCATTGGTTTGATCAAGTCATCTTTGTCTGTTCTTTACCTGAAGGTTCAGTTGTGATCTTTACTCTGAGAGAAAAGCTAGGTACAATACAAAGCAGTGGTGTTCTATCAAGGGGCAGCTATGATCTTTTAATCTGACATTATACACCTTAAGGATTGATTCCATGTGTGTAAAGTGGTGATCCTTTTTGAAAATGGTTTTGAGAAATTTTAATAAAAGTTGATTTTGTTCAAATTTTGCCTTTTACAACTTAGACCATTTTTAGATCAAAAGGAAAATTTTCAGTGCTCACAACTTTAATTTCATTGATTTCAAACTTAAAGTTCTCTAAATCTCTGATACAAATCAAAGTTGCTTTTATTACAATAAAAAAACTTGAAAAGAAAGGTCAAAGCAATAAACTAGGGACATAAATAAGTCAGGTGTCAATTCTCTTCCTTTTGTTCGCACCCGTGGAAGTCTCTATAGCCAAAGTCGGCCCAATTTGTTTCTCATCCCCAAGCCAAACCAAGCAATCACTAGGAAGGATGTAATTGAAATTAAGGGCAGGGGCCAGAAGCTCTCTTGCTCTCCAAGCAGTGAGGTACCGAGTCGGGTTTAAAGCACGAACGAGGAATGGAGCCGGATATTTTACTCGCTCATTCGAACAAATCTGATTATGTCCAAATTGACGTCTGAATCGGAAGGGAAAGTAGAATATGTCAGTGTGTCAGACTAATCAACTGTATGCTGGGTTGACGTGTCGTGCTGTAACTCATTCGGCCAAATTAAGCTAGGGGCAACGCCAAGCTATGTCAGTTGCGGATCGGCTACACATCCAGTAATACTATAACCCTTCTTCTGGAAACTCAACTAACCGTTGGCGAAAGGAGTAAGCTCGAGCCGAGTACTCAGGGCAAGGATCTACTATTTTCACTTTGTCCATCATCCATACCTAGGGAGGGATGCAAAATCAGAGAGATTAAAGAATAGAAAGGTGTACGTTGAGAGAAAAGTAAAGAAGAGGTTTTGAGAGAAAAACAGAGCTTGAGTGTTGAGTGACATTAGAATCATAAATCAGAAGGGTGGGAAATCATACCTGGAGAAATAGCGGACTCTCGACAAACCTAGTGGTTTCTCACCGATGGACAGCATCCAAGCCTATCAAGGTTTCGGCCAGTGCCAAACCAATACAACTCTTACCTTCTTTCAGGCATTGGGCCATTTCGATCAACCAGATACTGGCTCCGCCATAACTAGGGGCAATTAGGAATTGCGCACGTAGGCATAAACAAAGAGCATGTTGTCGGTGGCTGCGCCAAAGAAGGTCGCTCCTATCTCTAATAGCGGAAAACCGACGAACTAAATCGGGGATGTCTAGCTCCCCATCATGTGCCAGAGACTGAGCCTTGTGCACTGATAATCCACACATTCGCCCCAAAGCTTGGGCATGGCCAAAACGGGGTTGAGGGATGATTTATTCGGCGCGTCGAGATTCCATCAGTGCTTGAAATTCTTCGAATGTTAAACACATCTCTTGTGATCCAAAGTGAAATACATGTGTGACTAGGTTCCAACATCGAACTACAACGTGGAGGAATAGAAAGCAAAACGAAGTACGACTTAAAGGAAAAAGGGCGTTTCGGCCAAAACTGTGAAAATTCACCTTTTCCAAGCCATCCAAAGTGGCTATCCAGTCTCGAAGTCTATTGATGAGTGATATCTCCATCTTGAGAGCAAAATATCAAAGACTTGCTATTCTGCCAGAAAAGTAGCATGGGAGCACCATTTATAGAGTTTTAGAAGGAACAATGCATGACAGCTGGACAACACTGACTGACCCCTTTTTCAAGGCCCGACCAGGTCTAAGTGGTAGCCCAAACCAGTACAGATGCAGCAAAGGCTGGCCCTTTGTCCCGACATGTCGCGACTATGTTTTAAGCTGTTTGTTTGTACCAAGTGTCTTTTCATTTTTTTGAGTTGTTTTCATTTCGTTTTCTTGTTATCGAGTTGTATTTTACATATTTGTCCGGTTGTGGGTCGTTATTCGATTCAAGAACGAATGCAAGAACAGGTATTCACAGTTTTAAGTCATGTACAATGCTACTATTCATTACATGCCATTCATCACACATTATGCGAGGAGATCATCCAAAAACTTTTATTTTATAGACTGGTGGGTCCAACCTCATCATTATTTTACAAAGTAATAAAACAAAAGAAAAGTCTTCTAATATAGCGAGTCTATCTGAAGCTAGTATTTAAACTACAAAGAAAATAATAATAATAATAATAAAACCAAAAACCAAAAACCAAAAAAGAGGAGGAACTTTGTTTTGTTTTGTTCCGATAATTCATAAGTTGTTCTGTAATTTCGTAAGTTGGTATTTTGTCCTGTACCCATCCTATCGAGTTTTTCTCGTCGAAAAATGCACAGTAATCATCGCCTGTGATGCTTTTTCGATGAGCGACTGACCAGGTGATTGACTAGTATTGCTCTGTTTTGCATCCATTTTGCGTCCATTTTGTGTCCATTTTATCGAGTTTTGTTTTATGAGAGGCTTAATTTTGCAGTTCAAAACTTATTCCCAAAATTCCAAATTTTCATACCATTCGAATTTGCCATTCGGATTTGCACAAAAAAAAACAAACAAACAAACCCACTTTATTAATATCAGGGATTAACCCTAATCATATTTGTACAAGCATATATACCAAAAAAAAAAGAGAAAAAAAATAATAAAAAAAATAGAAAGGAATCTTTTTCTTCTTTCTTCTCCGGCAACGGCCACACGCCGACCTCCGATAACGGCCACACGCCGACCTTACTTGCTCGGCTCTCCCGCCGACTTCTTCATCTCAATTTTATCTTGGAAGACACTTAAAGGCCTTGCCTTAGTGCTTACAATATTGCCGAGAGTGATGACTTCCTGCCGACTTTCAAAGGCAGAGTATAATGGTACTCTGAATCAAGCCATGGAGGTGGCCTGCTGTTTCAGCTCTTTGTTCTCCTTCTTTAGCGCATAAATCGCTGCTCGCGCATCCTTGTCCATGCGCTGGAACAGAGAGAGTTGGGCATTGACCCGGTGTACCTCGCATGTCCTGTTTGCAGTAAGTGAGACAAGTTGCAGACCGCGGCCACTGTCTTCATACACGACTTCAGCGTGTAGTGGTTGGCTTCAATGTCAGTTTCAACAACCATTATCTGCTCGACTGACAGTGCAGAAAGGTTAGGATGAGTAAGAGTAGGTGCACTCTGTCTAGGAGAATTCATGGGACCATTAAGGTCTGGAAAAAGAGTGAGGGGACAAGATGAGTCCATTGTTAGAAGAGAGGGGTGTAAAAGAAAGGAGTCGCAGAGAAATGTTGGAGAATAGACTGAGTTTTGGCAGTCTTTCTCCTTCGCTCAGTCTCTTTGTTCTATCTCTCGATGAAAAAGAAGATGGAAGAGAAGAAGGAGATAAAAAAGAATGGAGAAGAAGAAGATGGAAGAGAAGAAGAAGAAGAAGAAGACAGAGGAGGAGAAGGAGAAGAAGATGAAAGAGAAAGACAAAGACAAAGAGAGAGAGAGCCGAGGCAATTTGTCGGTCGGCTGACGCAAAAGGTAAGGTCGCGTGTCAGGCGCGGCTTTCCAAGGAAGAGAGAGAAGCGGGAAAGTTATATACATATATGTATATATATTGTGTATATTTATGTAATATATACATATTTGTTTGAATATTTTGTCACAAGAGTGGCTTGGTTCAGTGGTTTGGCTCAGTGATTGAGGGCTCGAAGAAGCTTGAGGTTAGAGGTTCGAACCCCCATAGCAACAAGTGTTTCTTTTGTTTTGTTTTGATTTTATGTATATCTGTCTCGTATACCTATATATATATTTGAATATTTTGTTACGAGAGTGGCTTGGTTCAGTGGTTTGGAATGTTCATGCGCATGCTATCAATTGATTTATATGCCATGTTAAGTAGCCGAGCCTATTTTAGATTGCATATCGCATGTGTTACATTAGTCATATTACATAGTTAGGAATCATACATTTTTTCTAACTCTCTCATGTCTTTTGTGGTTTGGAGTACTAGGTGAGCCTTTACTTGCTTTAGCATATTGCATGAGTGTGATTGTTGCCATGTCTAGCATGCTTACCATCAGACTAAGTGCTTAATTGATATACCTATTTGAATGCCTATGGATGAAGGCCATTTCCTGAAATTGGGATATTTTGATTAATGTATATATGTGAGATCATTTTTTTACGTGGTACATATTCAAAACACTTTTTCAAAACAAACATGAAATCAAAACGTTCCAACTTTCGTGAAAATTAGTCTATACTTGTATGTGCGCATCACATAGTAATGCTAGATTAATAACCGGAACAAGAACATATAATATAAAATAAGATTCATGTCATGATTAGTAGAGGCTAATCTTTGATCGGGCGAGTGGGGGTGCTCAATTCATGACATTCCTCTCTTATACCTAAGTTCCCGAGCCGAGACAATCTTGGTGATGACGGACATGTGGCATTTGGCACGAGTCATGGGTTTCCTTAATTTTTCCAAAATAAAACATTTAGGTGACGACTTTGTATCTGGTAAAGCAGTCCATTTTTGGCAATTTGATTCAAAATCGATTTTCCAAAGATTCGCCGGATTTGGACTCTTTAGTGTTTATCTATTTCACATTGCGCTTGTGAAATCAGATTTAGAACTGTAGGAGTCCGATACTGTAGGGCTTATTTCGACTTCCGAAAGGGGGCGCCAAAAAGTCGAGCTATAGGGGCTATGATAAAATTGACATCCTCGAATTATGCGATTTGGAAACCATAAATGTAGAATGCCCTTTGCACTAAAGACTTGTATAGACCAATTTATGGTAAATGTAAAAGGTTGGAAAATATTGATGTTGAAGATTGGATAATAATGAATAGAAAAATCGTTGCTCAAATTCGCCATTAGGTTGATCAAAGTGTGTTTCATCATGTGGCTCAAGAAACCAATGCTCACACTTTGTGGAAGAAATTGGAAGCTGTAGACACCCTATTTTTGACCGTTCTCAAGACTTGGACGTTATCGCTTGTGTACTAGATGATTATGACTACATGTGCCTGTTTTAGTGCCTGAAGTCCTTGACGGAATGCCCTGTCTTTGAGCTTTCAAACCTTGTCTATTCTATGCCTTGTTTTGGACCAAAACCTTTAAGCCTGCAACCCTTGGTGGCCAACCAGCCACTGTTTGATTTTTTGTTGACAGCTGTGCTAGCTATTACCACAATTGGTTGCATCTCCCTACACGTGTATGGAGGAATATATCTCAGCCAAGTGCATGTTTTTCTATTTATAGGGGGTCTCCTCCCCCATTTTTTGGGGCTAGAATTTTTGGAGAAAAAAATTATTTCTCTCTCTACATTTCTCTCTCTCTCTCTCTCTCTCTCTCTCTCTCTCTCTCTTGCAATTTTGTGCATAGTAGTTTAGATACACCACATTTTTGCCTACACCTCCTTAACCAAAGTAGTTCATCTTTGAGCTGAGGTTCCTTTAGGCTTTCTTGGAGCTTTAGAAGGTGGTTTTGACTTAAATTGTTGCCTAGAGTTAGTTTTCCCTTCAAGAGAAGGGATACATAGTACAAATAACCTGTGAGAATACTCTCTCTTCGCTCTGTTTGCTCTCTGTTGCAGCAAGAAATGGTGCATCATCAATGGCTAGCCGGCCATTGTTTCTGGCCTATAGGCCACCAGTGTTGGATGTCAATCCTCTATTGGTGGCCGACCGGCCACCATTTCCGGCCACCATTTCTGGCCTGCCGACCACTAGTGAATTTTGAGCAGAATGTTTATGAAGCAGAGCAGAGTTGATCTGGAAGAGGAAAACTAGTGCAAGGGTTGTGCAACAGAGGTTTTCAGAAACAAACATTGGACGTTCTTCGGGTGGAAACCGAGCATGTATGGGCCTCCTTCGCTTCTTAGACTAGTTAATTAGTTTAAATTAGTCATTTGTTATTTAGTTGTTGTGCTTACGTGTTGTAATAATTTAATGAGGTTAGTTGATTAATTCGTGTTGTAATTAATTAGTTAACTAGTTTAATTAGTCACTTTGTAATTAATTAGTTAATGTAGTTAGCTAATTAGTTTCGTATTATACTTATTTAATTAGCTTAAAGTAAATTAAATTAGTTCATTATTATTATTTAATTAATTAGCTTAGCATAATAATTATTTAATTGTTGTAATATTTAATTAGCTTAGAGGTAGTTAATTATTTATTCAAGTTTTGTAATAATTAGTTAAGTAGTTTAGCTTCGCTAGTTTATTCATTCAGACCCTCCTACGCGAGGGCATCAATGTTGTAACTTGTAATAATGTGTATGTTTTCCAACCCCACGTCTTTCTTCCTTTTATTCAACTGCTTATGATGGTTAGATTAAGGACATCATGTTTCAATTAGCATTCTCCATGTTTGCATCCATTTGTTTTGCATGCACTAAGGCTCGGTTCATCATTCTAACCGCATTGTTAGTTTAATACTTCTTTGAATACGCGCTTAGACCGCATGCTATTTCATTGTTTCATATGCCATATTAGTAGCCGAGCCTTTTAATTGCATTCTTTGTATGTGTTGCATTAGTCATATTGCATAAAGTTAGGAATCATGCATTTTTCTAACTCCTTTGTTTACTTTGGCTTGAAGTACTACGTGAGCCTTTACTTGCTTTAGGATAATCGCATATGTGTGATTGTTTGCCATGTCTAGCATGCTTGCCATGAGGCTAATTCTTTAAGTGCTATAACTGCTTGAATGTCTATGGATGAAGGCTTGTTGCTTGAATTGGAATGATTCAATAAATGTACGTTTAAGCCCACTTTGTCAAGTGGCAAATTCACAAGCTCTAAGCCCACTTTGTCAAGTGACAAATTCAAACCTTTTTGAAAAACAAACATGAAATTTAATTGTTCCAATTTGAGCAAACTAGTCTATACCTTGTGTACGCGCATCACATAGTAATGCTAGCCTAATAAACCGAAACAAGAGCATATAATGTTGACAAAAATCATATCATGATTAGTAGAGGCCGATCTTTGATCGAGCGAGCGGGGGTGCTCAATTTATGACCTTCCCCTCTCGTGCGTAAGTTCCCGAGTCGAGACAATCTTGGTGATGACAGGCACATAGCCTTTGGCACGAGTCATGGGTTTCCTAAATTTTCCAAAATAAAAAATTTAGATGGCGACTTTTTATTTACCAAAGTAGTCCAATTTTGGCATTTTTGATTCAAAATCAATTTTCCAAACGATTTTCTAGATTTGGACTATTTGGTGTTTATCAATTTCACATTGCACTTATGAGATTAGATTCAGAATCACGGGAGTCCGAACTGTAGGGTTATATTTCGAACCTTCCGAAAGGGGGCGCGAAAAAACCGAGCTACAAAAGCCATATATGAGAGGAAAATTGTGCAAAACAAAGCTTCTTTAATTAGAAGGCTTGTAATCTTGAAATACAAGATGTGCACAATGTTACGGAGCACATGAGTGACTTCTAAGGCTTGATCAATCAATTAGCAACGACAAAGATGGTGTTGGATGATGAGTTGCAAGCATTGTTGATGTTGAGCTCTTTGCCTAATAGTTGGGAAACATTGGTTGTGACTATAAGCAATTCGACTCCAAATGGTGTGGTCACCATGGATATGGTGAAAGCTAGCATGGTCAATGAAGAAGCTAGAAGAAAGGAGCAGGGTATTTCTAGTGAGTCACAAGCTCTTGTTGCTGAAAACAGGGGAAGAAGTAGAAACAGAAAAATCTACAACCGTGACAAGTCAAGGGTCAAGTCTAGAGGAAAATTCCAATCCAGGAAAAACATTTGAATGCTATCATTATGGCATGAAAGGGCAAATGAAAAAGGAATGCCGAAAGCTTAAAAGAGCGCAAAAGAAAAAAAGAGGTGGTGAGAACAATGATGATAAAGAAACAACTACACTTGCTTCTACGGATGGTGATGCTATCATTGTCAGTGATAATGACTATGTTGGACTAACAGGGCATGATCAGTCCAGTTGGGTGATTGATTTAGGTGCTTCCTTTCATGTTACTTCACATGGGGACTTTTTTACATCCTACACACTTGGTGACTTTGGCAATGTGAGGATGGGAAATGATGGTGTGTCCAAGATTGTAGGAATGGGAGATGTTTGCTTGGAGACCAACACTGGTTGTAGGCTTGTTCTTAAAAATGTAAGACATGTTCCAGACATTCGTCTTAACTTGATTTCCACCAGGAAGCTTAATGATGAAGGCTACAAAAATCAATTTGGTGATGGAAAATGGAAGCTCACTAAAGGTTCCTTGACAGTGGGAAGAGGAAAGAAATGTTCCACTCTTTATATGATGCAAGCAAAGCTAAGTAAAGGCGATGTCAATGCAATTGAAAAAGAGATCTCCACAGAGCTATGGCACAAGAGGTTGGTCATATGAGTGAGAAAGGCATGCAAGTTCTAGCCAGGAAAGATCTCTTTCCTGAGATGAAAGGTACACAACTCAAAACTTGTGTTCATTGTTTAGCCGAAAAGCAACATAAATTTCATTTCAATAGATTTCCTGCATCTAGAAAATCACATGTTCTTGTAGCTTGACTTTTCGTGCTCCTTTTGGATACGACTAGCCCTAAAGTTTGGATTCTCGTTGTTCGGAATCTGATTTCACAAGTACAATGTGAAACAGTAAAAACACAAAAAGAGTCCAAATCTGACAATTCTTTTGGAAAATCGATGTTTGAGTCAAATGCCAAAAATAGACTGTTTTGCTAGATTTCAGAGTCACCACTTAAATATTTTGTTTTAGGAAATTTAGGAAACCCGTGACTCATGCCAAAGGCCACTTATCTGTTATCACCAAAGTATCTCGGCCTGGGAACTTAGGTACGAGAGAGGAAGGTCATGAATTGAGCACTCCACTCGCCCAATCAAAGATCGACCTTTACTAATCATGATGTAATTCTTATTTACATTATATGCTTTTGATCCGATTATTAGCAATTTTTACTACGTGACGCACATAAGTATAGACTAACTTGCACAAATTGGAACATTTGATTTCATGTCTGTTTTTTAATAGAGTTTGTGAATGTGCCACTTGAAAAAGTGGGCTCAAATGTACATTTAATCCAACTATCCCAATTCAAGCAACTAGCCTTCAAATAGTTTATCACTTAAGCACTTAGCCTCATAGAAATATGCTTGGCATGGCAACACAAACATTCGATGCAAGCTGCTAAAACTCAAAATTGCTCACCTAGTACTCCGAGCCAAAACAAAGAAAAATAATTAGAAAATATGCATGCTCCTAACTAATGCAATATGACTAAATGCAACACACACAAGCTATGCAATTTTAAGAGGCTCAGCTATGAGCATGGCATATGATTCCATTCAAGACATGCGATAAAGCACGTTTTTCAAGCAATGAATTTGAACATTGATATTGGGTTAATATGATGAATCGAACTTTGGATGCATGCAATGCGATGGATTCAAAGCATAAGAATGCTAATTTGAAAAATGATGTTCTTTACTAACCATTGTAAGCAAATAAGTAAAAGGGAGAAAGACGTGAGGTTGGAAGACATACAACTTATTACACATTTACCCTTATGCAAGAGGGTACGAATCAAAATTCAAAAGTCCAAATTAAACTAATTATTACAAAACCAAATGAATAAATAAGCAAATAATTAACTAACTAGCTATTCTATTACAACAATGATAATAATGAGAAATAAACTAACTATCTAAGTTAATTAGCTATAACAATTACAAATAAACAATAATAATAATAATTACGACATGACTAATTGTAACAATAATAATAAATTAATTACAACAAATACTCGGAGCATTAATTTGCAACATTGACATAAGCAAGGATGCACAAGAGTTGCATGCACAGTGTCCAAGAACAGCTCTGTTTGCCCAGGCCTGCTCTGTTTCACCTTCAGCCACTGTCCTCTGTTTCCTGCAAAACATACTGTTGACCAAACATTGATGGTCGGTCGTGCCACAATGAGGCCCGGCTAAGTCCAAAAAGGGCCAGCCGTGCCTCAATTTTATGCAAAATCCTATTTTGTGCTCTGAAGTGAAAACAGTGCAGACAAAGTTGTTTTGAACTCTGTTTGTCCCTCTTACACTTCTCTGTCATGGGAAAGCCTCAAGAAAAGGCTTGAATTGTTTCCAAAACCATCAATGGACAAATTGTTTGCTTGATGATTTTGGCCACAATTTGGACAAAATTTAATGAATGTAATGAACGACAACCACCCATTCTTCCAATCATAGAGTAAACTCAAAGAGGGAGGTGAAGACGCTTCCAGGTTCATCAAAACATCATGAATTGACGTATGATGACCCTTGACACGATGGACTCAACATAACGTCCGGCCGAACCCCCAGCAATATGACTTATTTTCTTTATGTTGGTTGGTCCATTTTAAGCCAAATTCTTTAGTCTTTCCATTCTTTAGTCCATTAAGTCCAAGGTGATTGTTACATCTATTAATAGATTATGTCCACTAAGTGAGAAACATGTCAAACGGGAAGTGATTCTCAACATGAAAAAGAGACTATGTTGTTGACAATGAACCTCCGTAAAGATTAAGCCATTAAGGATAGATTTCTAGTTCATGTTTTGAATAACCGTCAACCGATTGAAACAACTCTCAAATGAAATAAATGAATAATAAGTTAATTATTAAAATGAAGCTCTTAAACATGGAAATTAGACAAGGAAAGGCCAAGAACAATATGCAACAAGCTATGTATGTAAACATAAAGACAACAAGCAAACTAATCAAAGCATAAAAAAGGCTTTGTTTGGGAAGCAAAAGTTGGGGCTTTTTTTAGCTATTTTAGTCACAAAAAACAAAATAGGCTTTTTAGCCCAATAAGACAAAACATCACATCCAACCCATAATTATTATATTCTTTCTCTTACAAAAAAGTCAAAAAAGTCAAAAAAGCCAAAAGCCTTTCCCAAACGAGGCTTTTTAGCCCTAGGTTAAAATAACCAAAAAAATCAAAAAGCCAAAAAGTCAACCCACTTCCCAAACGAAGGCTTAAACAACTTAGGACAACCTTAAAACAACCTCTAATAGGTAAAAATAATGGCTCAAAATGCATGAAAAGAGCCTAAAAAGCTAAACAATAAAGGGAGAAAACAAGGCTAGTAAGCAAAAACAAGGAAGGGTGGCTAACCCCGCCACTTTTGAAACCTCAAAGCATGATTTTTAGCCTCTTTTAAACTCTGAAAATCAATTTAGAAAGCAAAGGAAAAGGTGTAAAAGCAAGGGTTTGAGCTATACGTGAAGGTGTAAGAAAGAGTGTCAACTCTCTCTACCCTTTGGTAGCTATCCAAACCCAAACTTAGACACTTGAAGAGAGATCAAAACCACACAAAAATACAAGAACTTGATAGCAATAAATAGAACAAGAAGTAAAAGAGAAGATGATAAGCTTATAATTCTCAAAGAAGTGAGCTTTTGTTTGTGAATCAAACCAAGTCCAAACAAACTCTCAAGCTTGAATTAGGGTGTTCAAAGCTCAACCAAG
Source organism: Camellia sinensis (assembly GCF_055761805.1). Classification (NCBI taxonomy): domain Eukaryota; kingdom Viridiplantae; phylum Streptophyta; class Magnoliopsida; order Ericales; family Theaceae; genus Camellia; species Camellia sinensis. The sequence goes on from NC_138970.1 coordinate 62,809,085, forward strand.
ATTCCAAGACTAAGGTGTGAAGGTGTATATGGTGTATGGATATAGGTTCAAGGTAGTAAGCTTGCTCAAAGGTTGCTTGCACAAGAAGAAGGAGCTCTCAAGAAGGTGTATAAGCTTTTTAGAAAGAAATTCTTCAACCCTCAAAACAAAGATACAACTTCATTTTTATAGAATTTGAACAAGAGGGGTCATAAATATCTTCAAAAATGAATAGCTGGCGAGCTCCCACCCAGAACACTGTTTCTCACTACTAAGGCAAGGCCGGGCCTCAATGTGATCCCCTGTTTCCCTGCTTCAGACACAGCACAGGGTAGGACAATGTGTAAAAATCGACTTCTGGGGTATAATCAATAGGAATATAGAAGGTTTGGGATTGTTTCAAAGCTTAAACATAGCCCCTTCGTTGAGACCTCGAACTACACACCACAACACTTTCATCATCGAGTGTTTGGAATAAAGCGCCCAAGTCTTTAAGGGCGGTCAAAAATGGGGTGTCTACAGTTCTAGATTTAGTATACTCTGATGTTTGTGGGCCAATGAAAGTTAGTACACTTAGCCGTGCACGTTATTTTGTCACTTTCATTGATGATCATTCTAGAAAAGTTTGGGGTTATGCTTCGAAAACTAAAGATTGTGTGTTGGAAGCATTTAAGCTTTTTTGAGTTAATGTTGAAAGGGAAATTAGGAGATCTTTGAAGTGTATCCGGTCAGATAATGGTGGTGAATACAGGGGTCCATTTAAAGATTATTGCAAGAAGATTGGCATTAAGCATGGAAGAACTATTCCCAAGACACCTCAACAAAATGGTGTGGTAGAGAGAATGAATAGAACAATTGTGGAAAGAATCAGGTGTATGCTCTCTCATGCAGCTGCTTAAATCTTTTTAGGGTGAGACAATGAGGACTGCGGTTAATCTAATCAACCTTTCTCCTTCAGCTCCACTTAGTGGTGATATACCAGACAGAGTTTGGATAGGGTAGGATGTTTTTTATGGGCATTTGAAGGTGTTTGGGTGTAGAGCATTTGTACATATTCCTAAAGATGAGAGATCGAAGCTTAATGGAAAGACAAAGTAATGCATCTTTCTTGGATATGGCCATAAAGAGTTTGGGTATAGATTGTGGGATCCAATTGACAAAAAAGGTAGTATGGAGCAAAGATGTAATCTTTTTTGAAGATCAAACCATTGAAGACCTTGATAGAGGAGTTTAGAAGCCAGCTTCCACAAATAAGTATCCAATAACCTTGGATCCAGTCCCTCCACCCACGGTGCATAATGATGATGGGGGAGATGTACAAAAAGATGGTGGTGATATAGTTGGTGATGATGCTATGGATTTAGATGAGCAAGAGGATAAGCAAGAGGAACAAACACCTCCTGAACCACCAACAAAACCACAGTTGAGGAGATCTACCAGAGAGCATCAAACTTCAACAAAGTACTCTCCCAATGAGTATGTGATGCTTACAAATGGGGGAGAACCAGAGTGCTACCAAGAAGCTACAACTCACAAGTATAAGAGGGAGTGGTTGAAAGCCATATAAGAAGCACACTTATGAGTTAGTGAAATTGCCTAAGGGGAAGAGAGCACTCAAGAACAAATGGGTCTACAAATTGAAGACAGAAGAAGGAAACTCATAGCCTAAGTACAAGGCAAGATTGGTTGTGAAGGGTTTTAGCCAGAAAAAGGGAATTGATTTTGAAGAAATCTTCTCACCTGTAGTGAAGATGTCATCTATACGGGTTGTTCTTGGTTTGGCCACAAGCTTGAACTTAGAGGTTAAATAGCTTGATGTAAAGACAGGTTTCCTTTATGGTGACTTGGAGAAAGAGATCTACATGGAGCAACCTGAAGGGTTCAAAGTGAAAGGCTAGGAGAACTTAGTTTGCAAACTAAAGAAGAGCTTATACCGGATTGAAGCAAGCACCACAGCAATGACACAAGAAGTTTAATTCCTTCATGGTTGATCACGATTACAAGAGGACTATTTCAGATCATTGTGTGTTTGTGAAGAGATTTTCAAATGGCAACTTCATCATTTTGCTGCTTTATGTGGATGACATGTTGATAGTTGGGCATGATGTGAGCAAAATTGAGAAGTTGAAGAAAGAGCTTAGCAAGTCCTTTGCTACAAAGGATTTGGGTCCTGCGAAGCAAGTACTTGGCATGAAGGATTAAAGCAAGAGAAGTATGTTCTCTCATGTGACAATCAAATTGCTATCCACTTGAGTAAGAATTCGACATTCCATTCAAGGTTGAAGCACATTGATGTGAGATATCATTGGATACGCGATGTCTTAGAAGAAAAATTGCTTCAACTTGAGAAAGTTCACACCGATGAGAGTGGGTCGGATATGATGACTAAATCATTATCCAAGGAGAAGCATGATTTTTGTAGAAGTAAGGCGGGGTTGGTTGTGCCCCACACCTAAGTCGAGATGGGGAGATTTGTTGGGTGGTGTTCCTCCTATGTGGAGGTGGGTCCCACAAGTCAAAGTTAATTTATTTATTTTACTAATAGTTTTGTAAAGCTTCCAAGGGAAGTTTAGCGCACCTATCAACAAATGGAGAAAAAAAATTGAAAAAGAAGAAAAAGAGACTTTTGTGTCTAATGTTTTGATATATATACACACAGCAACAAAAACAGAGTGCCGAGAGAGAGAGAGAGAGGAGAAAAAAGAGGAGAAAAGTTAGGGTTTCTTCTATAGTTTAAACCAAGATTGGATGGTCATTTCTTGCCCAATCTTGATGAAATTTCAGCATGTTGTTCATGGAATCAAGCTCTACATTTTGATCGGAGTAGATCCTATCAAAGCTCTCTTGGATTGGTAGTTTGGGATATCCATTTTGGTGAAACCTAAACTTTATCTTTTATTGATTTTGTCGAAACCCACCTTTAAGGTGATGATATAAATATTGTTAGTGATCTAAGAGTATATCTTGATGATTGTATACCTCTAGTTGTGACTAGAGATGAACCATTATAATCCTGTTATTTTATAGTAGAAGTTGATTCGGAGTTGGACCCGTGGACGTAGGCACTTTTGTCGAACTACGTAAATTTGGTGCTTCTGTGATTGTTTTGTTGCCTTTAGTTTCAACCATATTATTGCTTGTATTTTGTGGTTTGTTGCCAATTTTCTAATTACACAAGGAGGGAAAAATATAGAGTTTTTCCAACATTTATATTCAATTAATCTAAATGATTCTAAAATAATGAAAAAAGTGAATGAAATATGAAGGGAAAAAAAAAAGTTAATAAAGATACAAGAAAACTCAAACAAAAATCTTCTATTGAAGGGTAGCAACTCAATACGAAAATCATGACCACTAAACCTAGATCCTCTCCTTCATTTCTCTCCTTAACTCTCTCTTTGCTAAGCCATTGGGCCCACTTTTGGATTCAATTTTGATGATCCGAACTGTTTATATTCTAAGATTTATTGAGTATATCATATCTGTAAAAAATCAAGTTGATCGGATATTAGAAAACATATATTTGGAAAACTGTTTATTAAATTTTTTTAAAAAATAGTTTATAGTTCGATGATCCGAACATGTAGTTTCTGATATCTAATCAACTTGATTTTTTACAAGTATGATATACTCAACAAATTTTAAAATGTGAACGATTCGGATTATCGAAATTGAATCCAAAAATGGACTCAATAGCCTAGCAAAGGAGTTAAGGAGAGAGATGAAGGAGAAGGTCTTGATTCCCACATAAAAAGACAGTTCTACAAATCCACGCCTATTTCAAATCCCTTGGTGCCACTTTATTTCATTAGTAACTACATTTTTGGTTCTCTCTCAGATATGGTCTCGTGTTTTAATTATTTTTTCTTTTCTACAACTATTTTGTAGTTTGATTCTTCTTTTCAAAATTTCAAAAATTTTATTGCCCTTTTTCAACACTAAAGATAATTACCAAACATCTTTTCATTATTAGTTTTTAAAATCTTTGAAAACAAAAAACATAGAAGAAAAAAGAGAAAAGAGAACAAAAACATAACCAAACCTGCATATTAACTACATAATTGTCAACATAAATTTCTTTTCTTTTTTTTTTCTTTTTTTTTTGGGACCTACAGGAGAGGTCACTGATGACCTAGTTTGATCATTTGCCAATATTTTTCTCATGTAGTACCTCACTTAAATGTTTAGTAATGTTACACACATTGAACAATATTCTTTATAAACACTCTGAACAATGTTATAATGATTAAATTTGGAATACTAAAGTTGAACTAACCATCTTGTATGCCGCATCACCCCTAAACCTATGAAATGGGCAAACAAAAGGGAATCGAACCTTAGATATCTGGATATGAAAACATTAGTGACACAACTACACAAATTTGATCACCATGCACAACAAATTAATTCATTTGACTTTTGACTTACAAAAAACAAAAACATAAATCCCAAAACAATATTACTCCAGCAACTTATTTTGAATTGCTCCACTTTCAATGGCAAAGATGCGTATATATTAGTAGATGCTTCATCTCTAAGAATCAAATCAAAAACCCCAGGTATATTCATTTGGTTGCTAAGGTTTTTCAACCAGTAAAATGGCTCTTCAGCAAGTACATGATCCCAAATTGATCAAGAAGAAATAAAATTAAATTAAAAAAAACAAAACTGAATTTTAGTTCAATTGCACATTTGCAGCTAGAATTGAAAAGACTAAACCTGGAATATCTTAACTTACAAAATGAAATTTCAAATGGATCACAATTGCAAACAATAGAACACAAAAGGGGGATTTCTCTTACACCAAAAGCTGGCCTCAACAAGTGCTTACTGTTCCTCATCATCTTTTGGTTTGGTCAAAATAGTGTCTCTTTGTGGCCGGTGTTTTTTCCACTTTCGTTTGGTCAACGACATGATCCAAGCAGGAACCTCACAGCCAGAAGCTGCCATCACGTTCGCTATATTTCTCAAAAATGGAACATCGGCCTCTGTATATAAAGTGATAGCTTCTCCACTCCTCCCCGCTCTACCAGATCGCCCTGTTTAGAAGATCAACTGACAATGTTACTTTCGATTTGTTTTAACACACTTGTCTATATATTCTGCAGTGTGTGTAAAATCACGAACCACGAGTGTTTGAGGACAGGTAATAACTTGATTAATCCATCAACAGAAATTTAAGAAAGGTTGGTAAATGCTGAACAATATTTACAAGCCCAACTATCATTTTGTAATAGCCGAGTCAGGTCACAAGATTTGAAGAACTTTGAAAAAAATGAATAATTTTCACAATGTAAGGAGATAAGGGCTGAGTAACGTACCAATCCTGTGAATGTATGCTGACGCAGAATCTGGGAAATCATAGTTAATCACACAATTGACACCTTTGAAATCCATACCTCGGGCAATAACATCAGTGGCAATCAAAACCCATGTTTTGCCAGCTCTGAAGTTATCAATAGCATTTTCTCGCTGTATTTAATTACAAGATATTAGCACAAATCTAGCTTCAGTTGTCAGAAAATTTAAAACTAAAAAGTAAAAAATGAATAGGTGACTTCAAAGAATATAAGCTCTGAAAACCCAACCCCACCACTTCCCCATGAGACCAAATTATCAACACACAATATTTCATGCTTTCTGGGAACACAAGGAAAAGGGACCTCACAATGTATGTGGTACAAGAGGATGGATTTATAATTTATTTACAGTGATTAAAAAAATATCCTGCCTAAGAAAGCAAAGATCTTGAGACTTTCAGCAGTGCTAGGAACAGATGAAATACACACAATGGGACACAAAGGGACACAGATTCAGTGATTTCATCTATGCACTCAGACTTATTTCTGAAAGTTTACAGGTCCTGAAAGTATAAGTTTTACACTTTAAGGCCATACCCAGGGAATTATCAGAGTCATTATAAGACAATGCATGGGTACAAGAGGACTGCAAAAAATATGCAATTTCTTTAATTTTCAATCTGATGTATGGCCATTGCACAGTTGTCCAAAAATATAAATATATGATTGGATATGACATGACATTTATACAAAAATTTATTAAGAGCTTAGAAATAGTAATATAAGAGATTAGAATACTTTCCTATACAATTAAAATAGTGAGAAGTGAGAGACCCACAATTTTAGATACACAAATTCACTCACAATGATGTGGCAAGGGAGTTGGGCCTTGTATCAATGACAATGGGTGTGTAACAAATCAAAAGTGGGCATCTATCATACCAAATCATTGTAGGTCAAATTGTGGGAGATTTTTGGGGGTCTTAAATTTTTCCATATACCAATGCTACACAATTTTTATAGAAACAAATTAGAACAATTATAAATCATTCTTGAAAAATAAGATTTCAGTGCAAGAAAAAAATAGCTGAAAATATGATAAACTCAATTTTAGGGAGTTTTCACAATATTTTTCAAGAGTTTTTGACAAATTTCTTTAAATTATGCTTAGACTTTTTGAAATGTCCCAGAAACATTTCTTAAAAGTTTCCCTTAGAATTTAATGAGAATTTCATCTCCATTCCCAAAGTAAGTTTTTTGAAAAGAGTTTCCCAATAAATATGCCATTGGCGGTCTCTCATATCGTTGGCTATGGCTTCCAAAAATCAGGTTAAGTTTTCAAACATGCAACTAGTTTTGCTCTATTCATTCCTTATCTATTGTTCATTACATTCACCAGTTATATCATGTGAATTTATTTTTAATATCACTACTACTCAATTATGAATGCCATTTCTAATGTAATGTAATTACCGGCTCAGTAAAAATCATGGCAAGGATGTTAAATAAGCTGGACCAATCGACAAAAGTTCAAAGGATGGACAGCAATTTGTTTCTTGACCTATTTCATAAACAGGTCGTGTTGGCATGGCATACACGTGACAAGCTATGCTTCAGCCAACCTAAATCAAACTTATTGCTACCCTCGGCTGTGAGAAAACCAGATGCATAACAACACACTGATAGATTTTGCCCAAGAACTTGTAGCCAGTGTAAAATGACCTTTTACTATAAAGTCCCTAGGCTAAACCATCCCGGTTTTCTAGTATAAAAGCCTCTCGGTGGGCCAATTGATGACCAATGTACTAATTGCAGGTTGTTTACCAAGGAAATAGTTTAAGGAGAAAAGAAAAAACATCTTAACCAGGAAGGTGTGCAAGTGCTTATAAGGATCTCATTATCCGAATAACAATGAAACTGAAATTACCTGCATTTGGCTCATATCAGCATGTATAACATCAGCTCTGATGTCATCAAAAGCCAGTTCCTTGTAAAGCTCCTTTGCCCTTTCCTTGTTTTGAAGAAAGACTAGTACTGGAGGATTCAAACTCTGCTTACAAGTGAGTTTGAAATTAAAGTAATAAAAATAGTCAGGAAGAAACGTTTCAAAAAATGAATAACAGCAGGGGCACTCTTAACATAAAAAAAGGAAATGTTGCAAATGCCATTTTTCTAAGAAGCACGGACGCTTCTACGAAGGTGATGTATCCGTGTCATGTCCGCGTCGAACACCAACACTCGTTGGACATTTCCCCAACACGTGTCCGACCTTCGTCAAAGTGTGTCCTATTTTTTAATTTACCCAGACACTCTTTGGATACTAGGAGGACACACATGTCTATCGTTTGAACACGTGTCTATCGATTAAACACATGTGAAACTAATTATAAGTTTAAACAAAACAGCTTAAGGCAAACCAAACCAAGCCTTAAATCCTATTAAATGAGATCGGCTACATGAATCCTTCTTCTCCACTCAACTCTATCAACGGTCATTTGGTTAGTCAAATTAAGGAGATTCACATCTCTATTTACTACACTCGCCCATGTCAATTTAGGTCTGACCCATCCCCTAACACTTCCATCTACCATCACTGTATCACATCTCTTCACTATTGCTTCTGTTGGCCTCCATTGTATATAACTAAACCATCTTAATTTATTCTCTCTCAACTTATCTTCTATTGATACTACTCTTACCCATTTACAAATATACTCATTCCTAATTCTGTTTTTTCTAATCTTGCCACACATCCACCTTAGCATCCTCATCTCAACAACACTCACCTTATCTACATATTATTTCTTAGTTGCCCAATATTCCTTTCCATACAACATCACTAGTCTAATAGCCTTTCTATAAAAATTTTCTTTTAATCTAATAGGTACTCATTTATCATACAGTACCCCAGACACACTCTTCCACTTAAGCGACACACAATCTCAAATTTTTATAATATTAACTCTTGTCTTCAATAATTGAGATTACACATATATTTATAGGTTAAAGACTCGCCTGATTTTATAAGGACTATAACTCAAATTTAGAAACTAAAAATATTTAGCAACTACAAATATTATAGATCAACTATGACTTCCAATTCTATTTCAATCATAATAGGAAACTTTAATAACTTCTAATTCTACTTTAATATCAAAATAGGAAATTTGAACTTTTAATCACTAAGATTATTTTAGATATAATAAAACTCATATATAAAAACCCATTTAATAACTTAACCCAAAATAAAACCCATGGACAACCTTACAACCCATGTCCAGCAAAATTGAAATTACCATAATATCCTTAACTACTAAAACCTACTATAATGACATGAAAACTCAAAATTATTCCAAATCTTTAAATCTTGATGCCCTAAATGTGCTTCACGTGAAATTCCAGATTTGCTCTCTTTCTTCTTTACATGATCTTCATCACAGGGTCAATTAACCTTACTGAGACTCGAAGAAAAAAGTAAGGTTGCGTTTGCTTTAGTTTTGGAATTGTGATTCTCTTTTTGGACTTGTGATTTGAATGTGAAATTGTGAGTTGAGTTTTGAAAAGAGAAAATTTGTTTGGTTATGAGTTTTGAAAAGAGTTTTGAAAGGAATTCTTGAATTTTAAATTTTGAAAAGAGCAAATTGGGTCTACCCGGACGTCCGGCCGAAACAGTGCAAATTTTTTTGTTTTGGGCAATTGCAACTTGTTATTTAATATATATATATATATATATATTTGTTTTAGATAATTTTTTTTAAATAAAAATTATTTTTTTTAGATTTTTTATAAAAATAATTTAACAATCTCATCACTAACCATTTTCAACACTATATCATAAAAGAGTTTTGAATTGAATTTTGAATTGTGTGTTTGATTATGAGTTTTGAAATTAATTTTTGAATTGAGTTTTGAGTAATTTTGAATTGTGTGTTTGATTATAAATTTTGAAAAGTGATTTGAAAATTTTGCTTTGGAATTATTATTCCAAAGGCAAACCAAACACAGCTTAAATGATCTATGATATATTTATAGGACTTCGTGCACATTCATTTTGAACCCATTAAAAATAATTTAAAATAAAAAAAAGGTGAGATTATGGAGTCAATTCGGAGTAATGATAAGTTTAGTGAAAAGTTTCCGAGGGTTCCCGATGGTTAAATTTTTGTTACATCCACAATTCACAGGTATAACTATCTTTTTCCTAAGAACTTTCCTAACCTTATATACTATTTTCCTTTATTTTTCTTTTTTCTGGTGTTACATGCTATTCAATAGGGCAATACTTTTTATATTTGGGTACATCACACGTTCAATTTGCATATACACCAAATGATAACAAAATTAAAACCCACTCAAGTACTTGGACAAAAGATAAAACGTGTACCACTGGGTAACAAGGCCCATGGTATGTCTGCATTGGAGCTACAGATTTGACTTCACATCCAGAGAGCCAGTATCGATTTTACTATTATTATTCTGTATTCCTAACATAGTAACAAATATGAAATTTTGCAGATAAATAATCTTCATAGATCATATACTGTAGAAGCAGTAAAACATCAGCAGCATACCTCTGCAAAACTTTGACGAAGAGCAAGAAGTTTCCCTTCTTCACTCCCAACAAAAACCAGTTTTTGCTTTATTGATTCAGAAGCAGAATTCCTGTTAATTATTTCAACTGATCAGCTATTTGATAAATCACGCAAGACTGTACATGTAGTAGACTAGACTTTTATTGTACTTTCTTTAGTCACAAAGGTAGGGCACCCTACAGAGGCTTCCAACTAGAAGGTCATATTGAAAAAAATACTTGCATCCGCTTTTGTACTTACTTCCTGCCAATAATAACACGAACAGCATCATGCATTATTGTGCGCGCAAGCTCTTCAACCGCATCAGGTAAAGTAGCACTAAACAATGAACGTAATATCGAAGGATTGGAGCAGGCTTTGACCACCGAATCAACCTGCTTCACCAAGCCAAGCTCAAATAGCTTATCTGACTCATCCAGAACAAGGTATTCAACCCTGCAAAAACCAATTACAAGTTGGGAAGCATGGTAACACTAACCCGCAATGCTGAAAGAAGATGGTACTTTCCATTTTCAGATGACCAATCACTAGAAATAACATTCAATTACATGTCCTGGCCATTCTTCAAGTAAGTGTATATGATTATTTTCAGATGACCAATCACAAGTTGGGAAGCATGGTAACACTAACTCACAATGCTGAATGGATGAAGGTCCTTTACATTTTCAGATGACCAATCACTAGAAATAACATTCCGTTACATGTCCTAGCCATTCTTTCAAGAAGTGTATATGATTATTGTGCAAACTTCATGAAAGTAAAACTGGAAGAATAATTTCATATCAAATCCCAAAAAAAATAAAAATAAAAATAAAAAGGTCTAGTTATTTTTTATGCGATAACTAGTTTTCAAAACAGAAAACTAGAAGGAAATCTTAACGTGCCATAAAATGAATTTATAAGTCCAAGCAGACACATGGACTAGCTCATCAATTTGAAGGTCAAGGTTCATGACTGCGCAAAGTCTGAGATTCACTTTTCTATTAAATCTTCTTTTTCAAATTCTATGATGGGGCCTTGTGAACCCATTATAAAACTCGTATTCATGTCCAGAAACACAAGTGTATAAGCTCTTGGGCTCTTCTTTTTTAACCCAAATAACTCAAAACTTTGCATTGACCTTCACATTATCCTTGAGTTCGGAAGGTCTAACCACTCTAATCCCATCTTTAAAGATCTAGAAGAAGTTTCAAGAATTATCGGCCTCGTTAGGTTTGTCTCCGAAGCGACAATTTTTGAGAAAATATTTAAAAAATTGTTTGGTTAAAAATTTTTGAAAAAAAATTTCAAAATCATTTTTCTCTCTATTACACATCAATTCTCCTCGATCATTCTCTAACATTCTACACATCAATCAATCACTTTTTCTTTCACAACCATCTATTCAACTACAAACAAAACAAAAAAAAATTAAATTAAATTAAATCGTCCCAAACTCCAAAACTATTTTCAAAACATACACCCAAACAAACTTTCAAATTTTGTAAACTCTTAAAAGAAAATTATTTTTCAAAATTGTTTCACAAATACAAACTAAACATGGCCATCATTTTAAGTTAACGCAACCTAGGATAACTATATTAGCTCAAAGTAAGTCTTCCAATACATGCTCGCAGAACCAACCAGAGAAAATAATTAAGTAGCTTCCATCATATAATATATAACTTATTGTCCATACAGTGGCCACATAGTGAAGTTCAGATGATTGGAATATCAATTCCAATTAGTCAATTTTCAACAAGTAGATTAAATAATTAAGAAGAAATTCATGAAGACAAAAGGTCATTGAAGACTAATTAATCTATACCTGAAAGGAATATTTGTTAAAGCCCAAAGGAAGCTAAGACTTTATGATTTCATCATTAGATTAAGCATGCATGTAGCAAATATCACAAAATATTCAGAAGGTAGTTCAATTAAAAGTTATACTCAATACTTGAAATCTGTGATTTGATTTAAGAATTCAAAACACAACCCAGGAAGCTTTTTCTTTAGTGTCATAGCAACAAACATTCCGCTATGGGCCCTAATAAGGCCAAGTTTGGGAAGACTAAATAAGTGCACTTTTTGATTTTTTATGAAATATGGGTTAGATTTGAGTTGGATTTGAAGTGATGTGTTAGAGAGGCGATGTGACTTAAATAAGATGATGTGACTTAAATAGGATAGTGACTTTTTGACTTTTTGGATTTTTTTGAGGATGCCAAACTTGGCCTAAGTATCGTGACATTCATTGTTTTGGCATTCCGTCCTTTTAAGTGAGTGGCATCAACTAGTGATTAGATAACCCTTCAAACACGTACCTGCTTAAATCAAGCTTTCTTTTGCGTATGGCAAACTGTAACCGAAGTGGTGTTGATATGAGTATATCACAATGTAATTTTGAAAAATCAGCACTTCTAACAAGCTGACTGGTCATTAACTTGATATAAAATTTCTTTCCTTTAGCCATCTTCTTGCACTCTCTTGCTGTCTGAGCAGCTAACTCTCGTGTAGGACAAAGGATCACAGCTCGGACACCATCTTTTGAAGCATGCTGATAATGAGAAAAAAGTTCCTTAGATGAATTTAACAACTAACCTTCCCAAATATTGTTCAAAAACTTCCAGTAATACCTTAAGTTTCATAAGCATGGGGCAAACAAAAGCCAAGGTTTTGCCAGAACCAGTTGGAGCACAAGCAAAGCATTCCCGCCCCTTACAAAAACAATTATTAAACAGCTATTAGAGAAAGCAGTAGCAATCAAATTGGCACTAAAGACCAATTCCTTTTTATGAGCATCATGACAAAGATAAAGATTGTATAATCAACATAGTTATGTATTATAGCTTGATGCATAAAGAAAACAATGAAAAACAGATAAAGATGAAAATAGATTAAATGGAAGACCATACAGATAAAATAACTGGAATAGCCTGCCTTTGAATTGGTGTTGGCTCTTTATATCCAAGTTCTGCAAAATTGCGTAACAAATATTGTTTGCATCCATATCTGTATGAAACCAAATATATTGTCATTTTTAAGTCATGACATTGTGAAAAAAGCTTTCTAAAATTAAGGGGAAAAATGAGGAGCTAAAAATGATCAGAGTCATAAAAGATGAGAGACGAAAACAAGCTGGCTCCATGAAAAGAGTAATAAGGCTCAGGCCTTGTAAGAAGAGAGAGCTTTATATGGTGATTTGACGGGAATTGAAGGCAAGGGGACTCCAAATCCAAGATGGATTTACATTGTCATTTGAATAGATATCAATTTTAACAGTATAAGTTGTAACCAATCTGACTAGGTTCTCTCTCTCTCTCTCAAATCACTGTATGGGATGCAACACTCATGTTGCACAAAGTACGTATAATATTTCCTTCTACTTTTTGTGGGTAGACAAAAGAACAAGCCTAAGGAGAGGCATGATGACAAAATGATGTTAATAGGTTTACAAAGAGAAGGGCAAAAAGTCTTGTGTCTAACCTAAGAACCACAGAAATATATTGAGAAACTACCTTGATTTTAACTCTGTAAAATTCTGAAGAGGAGATGGGACATTACTCCCAGAAGTGTGGATGTTATGTTTCTTCCGGAAAAGCGCATCCCGCTAAACAAATGAAATTAAAACAAAAAATTAAATTGAAACAGAGAAAAACATCATAATGCAATATAAACAACAACAATAATAATAATTCACGCCCATTTTGAATATAAACTAAACAATCCTATTGCCACAATATTTATTAGATATATTTATTTATTCATAAGGTATATTTCCCCTCAACAAATTTAGTTATAATACATGTATATACATATATATGGAGAGAGTTGTGGGGAGGGTAGAGGAAAACCTCCATTTGTCTGTACAGTTCCTTCTTTCCTTGGGAAACATCATTCTCAGTCTGGACATTCTCTTCCGTCATGTCTTCTGATTTTGAACTTTTGAATACATTGAATCCTTCAACTGGTTCTAAATCACAACAAAGCAAACATAACCAATCAAAAAGTTATATCAAATGGCAATTTGAACGCTTGGCTCGTACACTAAACCCATATGGCCAAATTTACCTGAAACCATTGACTTCCTCTTCCTCTTCTTGGCTGGCACCGTCCTCCCTTCTATTTCACAGTTTTGGCTTTCGACCAAGCTCGATGTATCATTTAATAAATCATCACTTTCTTTCTTCTCCTGTAAGAGAAAATTTTGACCAAAATGTGAATTTAAAAAACAAATAATAAATTTTTATAGGATAAAATTTTAATAAATCATCACACAGATAAAAATGCCTAAATTTTAATAAATGGGTTTTGGCTTTCACCCAAGCTCGCCATATCATTTAATAAATCAACACTTTCTTTCTTCTCCTACAAGAAATTTTTTTAACCAAAATGTGAATTAAAAAAAATAATAATAATCTTCTAAGAGAAAACTTTAATAAATTATCACAGATATAAAAGCTTAAATTTTAATACATTTCAGGGTTTTGGCTTTCAACCAAGCTTGCCTTATGATTTAATAAATCATCTTTCTTTCTTCTCCTATAAGATCAAATTAGAACCCAAATTCGAATTAAGAAAAAAAAAATCTTATAGAACACAGATATCAACAATCATATAATAGTGAATCGAACCAATCAATTCCTGTAAAAGAAATGCACAAATTCAACATGACCTCGACATTGAGGATTAAGTGCTCTGATTTTTTCTCGGCAAACAAACAGAAAGGTTTGAAAAAATTAGAAAATGAAAAATTTACCTTGAACCTCGCGAAGTCGCTGGCGAACCTCTTTTTGTTGAAGGTGATGCCTGAGAATAGAAAAGAAGGTCCTTTCTCCATTGGCGAAGACAGACACCACTGAGATTCTCAGAGATTCTACACACCAATAGCTTCTATGTAGCTTCTTTCTTCGTTGTTCTGATTGTTTGATATGAACTGGTAATTATCGGAACAAGAGAACCAACATTGAACTAGGGTTTAGAACCAATTCTCTACTGTCATACCCTAGGGTTTACAGTGTAGAAGTAGATAAAGGTTTTTTTTTTTTTTTTTTAAAGGAAAAATTACACTGGCATGTTGAAATATTTATTTTAATACAAATTCCCCAGGTTTAAAAAATTATATTCTCCCCTTTAAAATTTATAATCTCATTATAAATTATTTCTTAAATTATTAATGTCATATTTTAAAAAATTTTAAATGATTTTTTTTTTTTTTTCCTATCATTTCTTCTTTTTATCATCACGATTATATTTTACAACTTTCTATTATTAAATTTTACGTGAATATATTCTTATTGAGTAATGATATACAAACATAAATTTTATATACAATTTTCAAATATAATGATATAGCTTAATGGTGACATTTTACTTTAAGAGAAAATATTCATAAACATGACTTATATTTACAACAATATCACTATCGCAATATTTTTATAATATTTTTTATATAAATTTTTATACTATATGAAAAGAAATTTTCATTTTTATTTTCACCATCATTTTTCTTTATCGTTTATTCACCCATATTTATTACAGTATTACCAAATAACACCATTCACATTTATTACAGTATTATTAAATTTTTCTATTTTTTTTTTGTATTTGGTAAATTTAAAAAAATCACAAAATATTATACTTTTAAATATATATAAATTAGGTATATCTAAAAAAAATATATATATTAATTTAAAAAAAATCAGTAAAAAAAAACATGAAAAATAAAAAAGTTCAATTTTTTGTGTCAGTTCAACCAAAGAAAATTATTGTTATTTTTCTTAAATAACATAAACAAAATATCAGCATTATTGTAATATTTTATATGTAAAAAGACTAAGGGGCAAATATGTCATTTTAATCTGACAGGGGGTAAATGTAATTTTTCAAATATGAAAAGGGAATCTATATTAAACAAAAATCTCAAGGGGTGCCAGTGTAATTTATCCTTGTTTTTTATTTAAGGCCAAAATGTTGTTTAAATGTAATTTTTGTACAAAAAGAAAAAGATTTGAAATTTTGAAACAATAAGAACAAATTTTTACATACATACTCTTTTTAATCTAAAAATCTTAATTTTTTTCTCTAATTTTTTTTAAAAAAATATTTTCTTACTCTATCGCTTCTCAAATTTCTTCTCGATCTCTATCTTTTCAACTTACAATGTCGCTCTTTCTTCAATCAACAATTTCAAATTCATGGCATCTATAGCGCCGCCATAACGTATCAACTATCTCCGCCACCACTTTTGCTACTATCGTCGTATCTATTAGTGTCAATATAATGTCGTTTATTGCGTCTCTCTCTACTGTCAGCCGCCATTCATTACCATTCACACATCTCCGACTCATATCTAGTCGATCTTGTCGTTTGATCTATTGGTTTGTATGTTATTAATCAGGGAAATTTCACAAACTAGGTCTTTGTCAATGTCGGATTGATGCCTTGTGCAATTACAGTGACTTTAACTAGTGAAATTTTTGGAATTAAGGACCTAACTTTTGCTATTGACCTTCAATTTTTTATCTTTTAAAGTTTAAAATTTTATTTTTGCACTGATATTGTACAATGAAGTTTCACTTGTAGAGTCAGATAAATTTCATTATATATATATATATATACAGTGAAATTTTATTGGTTAAATATAGAAAATTTTAAAATTCATTATTTTAAAACCTTCAATTAAAAATTTGTAGTAATAAATTTAGAATTAATGACCTAATATTTGCAATTAATAATCAGTTTTAAATTTTATAGTGTAAAAAAATATACTTTATTGACTTTGAACATTAAAATTTCTCTGAGTAAAATTTCACTATGTACGAAATGAGAAATTTTACTGTGACGTAACAATGAACACAATAACAAATTTTTTTGCCAGAATTTCATGTGACTCATAGATCTTGTTTGAAATATGTTATCAAGATGTTTGGTTCTAGAAAATTGAGTCCACTTTTCAAAAAAGTGATTTTTTATTTTTTGTATTTAATTATTTTTAGTGAATTTTTAAAATATTTTACAATTTTTTTTTATTTTTTAAATACACCTAATTTAAATACGTTTAAAAAATGTAATATTTGTGGAAAAAAAGCTTTAAAAAAATTCACCAAATACAACAAAAAAATGAAAATTCAATACATTTTTGTATTTTGTTGTATTCAATAAAGCTTTTAAAGATTTTTGTATAACTTTTTTACTTTTTAAGTATATTAAGATTAAGTGAATCTAAAATTTTTATAAAAAAAATAAATAAATTTGATTAGAATAATTAAAAAAATCATTAAAAATAGGACACTCAATTTATAAATCTAAATTTACATTTTCTTTGCCAAAAGGTCAAGGCTTTGAAATAGAGTGTTGCTATTAGCACCTGTTAAAATTCTTTGAACCCCTTATTTTATAATTTTTTTTTATTACAATTATACCCTAAAGTAAAATTACATTAAAAGACATTATTAAATGAAACACCCACCTATCAATAAGAACTAATACTCTATAATATTGGAGACCCACCCCCACCTCCAACTCCAACTATACATATTCCATGTTTGTAAACCCTAAACCTATTACTTTTCATAACCAACTAACATAAACCCTAAATCTATTATTTTTCATAATCATCTTAAACTCTGAATGTGTCATCTTCATCACCATCGTCAACGCTATTGAACTTGAAAGTTTTGCTTCAAGTATAACATATATTTCATCACTTATTTCACTATGTAGAGCAATGGAAGACGATGACAACATTCTCGGTCGTTTATTTGTCTTGTATTAACATTTTCGGTTGTTCTTGTTTCGTTCGAACTATTCGGTACTGGTTTGCTGACTGTTAGAATTATGTTCAGTAATACAGTACTGAACATAATCCTTTTGTTCAATACATAGGTTCCGAACATTAATGCAGATAGTCAGTTATGTAATTTTCTTTGTTAAACTAACTTAGAATGAAAAATAGTGCATTGGAATGGATTTAAGTTATGTATTTTGAATGGATTTAATTCATGTTATTTTAAGTTGTGAATTGGAATGGATTCAAGTTACACAATGATGAACAAATTTTGTTCGGACATACAGTGCTGACAGGATCATTATTATTCGATAAAACAGTTCTGAACAAAATACATTTTTTTGACTACACAGTGGTGAACAAATTGGGTGGGTGTGCATTTCATTGTGAAAATATGGAGATTAGTTTTCTATTATGAAAATATTATGGAGATTAGTTTTTCATATATATACATTGTTTTCTATTCCTACAATTCACATCAATCTTCACTTTCACATCTGAATTTCCCAATCAATAGCAAATTTCAAAGAGACCCACGTCATCGAAATCCCAATCGACGAAGAACATCAACCCCACAAGTAAATGCATTGTGTTTTCAGGAACTACTTTTTAGATGTGGTTAATGTTGGAGAGAGAAGAGAGAGAAAAAGCTAGGGTTTTGAAGGGATTTTGAGAGAGAGAGAGAGAGAAAAGAGAGAGAAGAGACATCACTGATGAGGAGAGAGAGAGATAAGAGAGGGAAGTAGAGAGTGGATGTAGTTGGGGGTGTAAATTGCGTGCATTTACTTGTGGATTTAGACTAAGGTTAATGTTGGAATGGATTCAGGTGGGTGTGCATTTCATTGCAAAAATATTATGAATATGGGTAAATTTGATAGTAAGTGAGGTGTCCAAAAAAATATTATAAAAATTTAGGGTCTAGAGTTGGGGGTCCAAAGAAATGAGAGGTTTAAAAAATTTTGATAAGTGCTCGTAGTAGCACCCCTTTAAAATATTATCTCTACAAGGACAAGCATCGTAAAATGACCAAAATACCCATCATACATATAAACCATACAAACACTTATCTCAAAACCCTTTCCCTCGTTTTCTGTATCTGTTCCAAGATTTCTCTCTCTTTCGTCTTTCTCACTATCGCCACCGCTGACCCTGCTAGATCTTCGGATCACCTTCAAATCTAAGCAGTTCTTCTTGATCGAACTCTCTGGTAGACAGGTGATTGGAAGCCGGTGAAGGCGACACAAAGTTCTCCTACGAATTCGGAGTTTGATTGCAAAGTCTGCAATCCAAGGGTGGAATATGTCTGTACAGAGCTCTCTCTCTCTCTCTAACTCTGTAGCTTTGATAGGTGACAGATCATCCGATCTGGTTTGACTCTGCCGATCCTTCTACTTTTCTTGACACCGTTGACGAGTTGGTGTTGGCAATCCCCATATTTGTCTCCACCGCACCGTCGTCGCCTATCTCCACCGCAAAAGAATCATCCTTCACAGTTTGAATTATACTTTTCTTAGCTCAATCTTTGATTGTTGATTACCTTTATGGCTACTATATATGTGTTTTGTGGATTTGGTATGAAGTTGTTCAGATCTGTAGCCGGTGGTGATGATATTAATTTAAGTTATACTTTTCTTACTCTGGAGCTTTCTTTTGGGGTTGTTGGTGGTGGCGGCGTAGGTAGAGGAAGAAGAAGGTGGGCGTAAAGAGGTAAGGTGGGAGAGCTTTCTTTTGAGGTTGTTGATGTACATAAATTGTTCGATGAAATGACTCAGAGAAACTGTTGGTAGTTTGGAAATGGAAATAGAAGACTGATTTAGAGGGTCAATGGGGTAGGGAATTATGTGGGGGCGGGGGCGATGATTGAGCTAACTGGGAGAACGCAAAAACAAAGTTTGTGAATAAATAACAGATACAAATAACACAGATAGCCAAAACAAAGAAAAAACTTTCTTTTGTTTATATTTCTTTAGTGAAGCCATTTCTCAGTGTATGTGTGTGGTGGAAGATTTCAACAGATGGCAAAAACAAAGTTTGTGAATTTGAACAAATCACTCTATTTTCTCTCCAAAAGGCTCATATCTGCTCAAAAATTAAATAGATAGGTTGAGATAAAAAAAATGAACAGCTAGGAAAATAATTTGAACATATATATATATATATAACTCCGCCGGGGTTGTTTAATAGCTCCGCCAGTCCCAAGCCTGGGTTAAGGAGGAGGGTTGCGTGTTGGATTCCTTATGACAATGAATCCTACTTTGAATCGTTTAAATACTAGGTCGTTCCCCCTCAAGTGACGCGTTGCGCTTGCCTTCAGGTGTTTTGAAAAGTGAGTAAAGGGTGCTGCATCAACGTCGAGGTGCGGTGAAAAATGGGCAAAGGTTCCCGCGCTTTTCTGGACGAGCGCGGGTAAAGAAGCTAATCTAAGACCACAGGTTTAGGGTAGCCACTTGGAATATAGAAACCTTAACTGATAAGGCGATGGAATTGGTAGATGTTATGATTATGAGGAGAGTTAGTATAGCTTGCGTACAAAAAACTAAATGGACGGGTGAGAAAGTTAGGGAAATTGAGGACATCAGTTTTAAACTGTATTATAATGGTAAGGATAGATGCAGGAATGGGGTAGGAATCATAATTGCCAAGGGTCTTGTGGAGAATGTAGTGGCGGTCATTAGGAAAAGGGGATAGGATTATGATAGTTAAAATAGTTATTAGAGAGTATAATGAACGTTATTAGTGTGTACGCCCCTCAAGTAGGATTAGATGATTAGACTAAGAGGGATTTTTTGGAGCAAATGAATGAGATCTTACAAGAGATACCCATAGGAGAGAACTTGATTATAGGTGGAGATTTTAATGGTCATGTAGGCATAGATAAACTAGGCTATGAAAGGGTGCATGGTGGATACGGTTTTAGTGATAGAAATGAGGTTGGAGAGAGTATCCTAGATTTTGCATTGGCTTCTGACCTGGTGGTGGCCAATACTATGTATAAGAAAAGGGAGGAGCATTTGATAACCTTTAAGAGTGGGTCAGTTAAGAGCCAAATAGATTACTTCTTAATGAGAAAAGTGGACCGCCTGAAATGCAATGATTGTAAGGTGATTTCTGAAGAGAGCCTGGCCTTTTAACATAGGATTTTGGTACTAGATTTATGTTTTAAAGGGCAATACCAAATTAGGAAGGATGGCGGGTGTCATAGGACGAGATGACGGGATCTAAAAGGGAATAAACTAGAAATATTTAAGAATAGAACGGATAAGGAAGGTACTTGGGACTTGGAAGATGATGCTAACACTATGTGGAACTCGATGGCCAACTGTATGAGAAGAATCTCAAGGGAAGTGCTTGGAGAGTCGAAATGGACAGGACCCAGCTCTAGGGAAACTTGGTGGTGGAGGGAAGAGGTTCAAGCGGTAGTTAAGTAAAAAAAAGAGTGCTTTAAAAAGTGGCAGAATGATAGAACTGAGGAAAACCTTAAGAACTATAGATTGGCTAATAAGGAGGTCAAAAAAGTGGTGAGAGAGGCTAAGTTGAAAACTTATGATGACTTATACACTAGACTAGATAGTAAGGAGGGAGAGAAGAGGGTATACAAACTTGCTAAAATACGAAAGAGGAAAACAAGAGATTTTAATCAAGTTAAGTGCATCAAGAGTGAGGATTCTAAGGTACTGGTGAAGGATGAAGAGATTAAGGAAAGATGAAAGAGCTATTTTGAGAAACTATTAAATGAGGAATATGAAGATACTACAATAAGGGAAAAAATAGCCAGTAATACAATAAACCAAGACTATAGGTTCTATCGCAAGATTAGGAACTTTGAAGTGGAGATTGCACTTAAAAAGATGAAATCAAATAAGGCTTTAGGACCCAATGATATCTCTATTGAAGCTTGGAAGTGTTTGGGTAAAAAGGGGGTTGCTTGGTTGACTAGGTTGTTTAGCAAAATTTTGTTGACTAGGAACATGCTAGATGAATGGAGGAAGAGTATTTTAGTATCAATCTATAAGAATAAAGGAGATATCCAGAATTGCAACAACTATAGAGGAATCATGCTAATATATTATATAATGAAAGTGTGGGAGAGGGTGATGAAACGTCGATTACGAGATATAACAGAGGTGTCAGAGAATCAATTTGGGTTTATGCCTAGCAGGTCAACAATGGACGCAATTTATCTTTTGAGGAGAGTAATAGAAAAGTATAGAGAAAATAAAAGAGATATTCATACGGTGTTTATTGACCTTGAGAAAGCATATAATAGAGTGCCCCGGGATATAATATGGTGGGTGTTAGAGAAGAAATGGGTGACAAAAGGTTACATTGATGTAGTTAGGGACATGTATAAAGGGGTGGTGACTACTATTAGATCGCCTGCTGGAGAGACAAATGAATTTCCTATCACTGTAGGGTTACACCAAGGATTTACCTTAAATCCGTATCTTTTTGCTTTAGTTATAGATGAGTTGACGAGAAATATTCAGGATGACGTGCTATGGTGTATGCCTTTTGTAGACGATATTGTGCTAGTGGATGAGACTAGAGAAGGAGTTAACACAAAGTTGGAGACTTGGAGAACAGCTCTTGAATCTAAAGGATTCCAGATAAGCAGAACTAAGATAGAGTACATGGAGTGTAAATTTAGTAACAGTAACAATGAAAGTAGAGTAAAAGTGAAGATTGAGAATCACGAACTGCCTAAAAGTGAATATTTTCGTTATTTAGGATCAATTATCACAATAGCGGGGGAGATTGATGCGGATGTGGCCCATAGGATTAAAGCGGGATGGTGTAAGTGGAGAAGTGTGTCTGGAGTACTGTGCGATAAACGAATACCCACTAGACTAAAAGGTAAGTTCTATGGGACGGCTATTAAACCAGCGATGTTGTATGTGACGGAGTGTTGGGCAACCAAGAAACAACATATAGATAAGATGAATGTGACTAAGATGAGGATGCTCAGGTGGATGTTTGGCAAGACAGAATTAGGAATGAGTGTATTCGGGAATGGATAGGAGTAGCATCAATAGAAGATAAGTTGAGAGAGAATCGATTGAGATGGTTTGGTCACATCCAACGGAGACCAATAGAGGCTGCAGTGAAAAGATGCAATACTGTAACGGTAGATGAGAGTGTTAGGGGACGAGGTATGCCTAGATTGACGTTGGCTAACGTTGTAAATAGAGATATGGATCTACTTAATTTAACTAACGAAATAGCCTTTGATAGGGCCACGTGGAGAAGAAAGATTCATGTAGCTGACACCATTTGATGGGACTTAAGGCTTGGCTTGGCTTGGCTTGGCTTGGTTTGGTTTGTTATATATATATATAAATTTGAACAAATAAAAAATAATTTGAACAGATAGTCTAAAAAATTAAACAAATAAAAAAAACTCAACATATAGGCCTCATTTGGGAAGTTGGCTATTCTAGTAGGCTATTTTAGTTTTTGACTATTTTAATAGGCTAAAATATTTGTGTTTAAAAAGATGGTTAGATTTTTTTGTATTTATATGTGATATTTGTGAAAGAAATAGTGAAATGATAATAGGTTTGATGTGATATTTTGTCTTATTGATTGTCTTAGTATATTTTATCTTTTTGTGAATTTTAGTTAAAAAAAACCAACTTTTGGCTTCACAAATACCGTCATAAATTAAGGGGTAAAATTGAAAATAAAATATTTTCCAATATAACAAAAGAATTTTTGTTACACACCGAATTTTTTGAGAACGAAAAGGTTTATTGAGAGCATAATATTGAAGTTTAATTTTAAGGATGGTAGTTTCATGGTGAATATTTATGATAAGTCTGTATTTATCTTTAGCCCTTTATATTGTCACCTCATCCTTAGTTCAATTTTAGTGATAAAATATTTTAGGTAAAAACCAATTACTCTTTCTGATAATGTTATATTTTTCACTATCCTTGTTCTTTTAAATAGTTATAATAATAATAATAATAATAATATAAAAAAAAAAAACTAGTTGTTGAAGACACTAACCCACCCCACCATCATTAAACTAACACTATCATATATCATCAAATTACATAAACTTATTTTCACATCAACAATCATATGCCTTATCTTCCTTTCCAACACATCAATTATAATTACCTCATTTATCTTGCATTTCTTTTGATGACAATCCACCATCATTTATGTTATCTCTTCACCTCTATCATAATTACCCACCATCACCCATGATATTCGCTACATTTCCAACTCATCAATTATGATTACTCTCTTCATCTTCTCTTCCTATATATATTAGCCTAGTTGAAGAAAGAATTCACGGTTGCATTTGGTAGAGTTTTAAAAATATACTTTGATAATAGAGTTGTATCTTGAGTTTGTGAGTTTTGAAATTATGATTTGAGTGTAGAAAATTTGTTTGATTATGAGTTTTGAAAAGAGCGTTGAATTGAGTTTTGAGTTGAGTGTTGAATTGAGTTTTGAATGTTTAATGTGAAATAAGAAAATTTGTTTGGTTATGAATTTTGAAAAGAGTTTTCAAAATTTAATACAAAAAGTTATAACTCATAATCAAACATATAACTCAAAACTCTATTGAAATTTCTGATCAACAGTCATAACCTAACTCTTTTTAAAATTTAATTTAAAAAATTAATTATTTACAAAAAAATAACACTCATAACCAAATTCTTTTTAAAATTCAGTTGAAAAAATTAATGATTAACAAAAAATAGCAGTCATAACCTAACTCTTTTTAAAATTTAATTTAAAAAATTAATTATTAACAAAAAAATAACACTCATAACCAAATTCTTTTTAAAATTCAGTTGAAAAAATTAATGATTAACAAAAAATAGCAGTCATAACCAAACTCTTTTTCAAATTTAGTTCAAAAAATTAATTATTAACAAAAATTAACATTAAAATTTTTTAATTGAAAATATTATAAACAAAATAATTTGAAGGTCACAATAAATATTCAATTACTAATCATATCAAACTTATGATTGTATATTTGGTTCGAATTATATTTTTTCAATATTTTTCAGTTAAAATATTTTTGTATTTTTAATAATAGCTGTCACAAATCATTTGCTATTTATTATATTGTTATTTTCAAATAAATTGCCACAAAATTTATCAGTATTATATATATTGGGAAACAAAAATTAAAATATCATTTGATTAGCATGTACGCAGTTTACCACACATAATTCAATATTATTGAAATTTTTTCATTTGCTAAATTTCATTAATTTCGTGGGAAACTCATGAACCTATGTACCTTCATCATTTATATCATTTGAATTCAACCAACAACTTTTATATCAGTTCAAAACAACCAACAACTTCATTACTTCAATACAACTACCAACTTCTTCACCATCTTCATTTACCTTCATCATTGAATAATGTTAATATAACCACTACTAACCGAAACATGCAACCACCTCCATTACTTGCCTTCACCACCTATCTCAATTAATTTCACAAATTCAGTGTATATATTTACAAATCTTGATCTTGTAAAACAAGAAGAGATAAAGAGCTTTGATCAATTTCAGAGCTTTACAACAGCACCCGAATCCAAATTCAGTCCACTACCTTCTACAATTAATTTCACAAATTCAGTCTATATATTTGCAACTCATATCCCTGTAGAACAAGAAGAGATGAAGAGCTTTGATCAATTTCAGAGCTTCACAATAATAGCAGCCGAATCCTTCCATAGCAGCTGCACAGAACTAGTCGACCGGGAGGTCAACAGAGGGATCTTTTGGCTGGTCAACCGGCTGCACCTATTCCCAACTTTCAGCAAGGCTCGACCTAAGGCTTCATTTTGGCTATCATGTTGCTTACCTTTTGCACACCATTTCCTCACAACAGCAGCCGAAACCTTCCATACCTTTTGCTTACCTTTTGCTATCCTTTTGCTTACCTTCAAAAGTCATGCCTAGAACAAAAAGAGAAAGACCAGAACATGGTGAAACCTTTAACCCTCCACCTATAGCGATCCCGGTTCTTTCTCCTTTGGGTTGTAGTATCCGGACTTAGTTCCGTGGATTTCGGTTGTTGTTTAGAACTTGTTTCTGTCCTTAAATTCTTTAAGTTTGTGTTATAGAATGTTTTGGACTTGTTCGTTCCAGGTTGGGTGTGATTGGGAGCAGGTGGTTGCTGCCCAGGTTTTTAGTCCTTCGCTCGAGCGAGATGTTTGTCGCTCGAGCGAGAGCGGAGTTTTGTCTCTGGTGGGTCGAGCCAGGACGGCTTCGATCGAGCGAGCGTTGCGTCTGGTTCTGGACCTGAGAGCTGCATTTCTTGGCTCGAGCGAGCTTTCTTCCGCTCGAGCGCACTTCTGAGTTTTTGGCTCGAGCCAGAACTTCTTGGCTCGAGCGAGAGTTTTCTGTGTCTGGTCGCTCGAGCGACCATGTCTTCGCTCGAGCGAGTCTATCGTATTTCAGTAGGCAGCAGCGGGGAAAAGGATCATTTTTCTTCCCCTTTCATTCTTGAAACCCTAGCAGCCGAGAGTCTCTCTCTCTAAACATATTACCTCTCTAGATTTCATCTCTTTTTAGTATGAATCCATCTTAAGTTCTTTGTAAGAAAGATAGAGGGCGGCTTGGGCTTCGTTCTAATCTGAAAAATAGTGGATTTGGAGCACTTGGATTTTGGGTCATCTTCTCCATTGGTGTTTTTCGTTTGAGGTAGGGATTCTCCTTGTTCTTTTTCAATACTTCGTCTATAGATAGTCATGTGGTAATTTTTGTATTGCATGAAAATTGTATCATGTTGGATTTTTGTATAAATTCATGAGGTTGAACTTGGGTTAGTTGTTGGATTTAAATCTATTATCAATAGATGTGTTTTGGGGCTAATTGGGTGTTAATTAGCATGTTGTTGTTGTAAGGAGAGGAAACCCTAATATTTATTTGGTTTTATAACTCAATAGAGGGGTTTTGATCATTGGGTAAATACTTGGGTATTTTGGGTTTTGAATGAAGCCATTGTTGTTGTTGTTGTTGTTGTTGTTGATTGTTGATTGAACCTTTTCATAAATATTGGGAAAAGGGGAGGGAAATCCTATTTTAATGATTATGATTTAATTTGTATAATTAAATTGGAATGGCTTGGAGAGGAATGTAGTAGATTAAAATGAGCTTTGGCTTTATTGTCCTTGGATTTGTTTTTGTGAAAAACAAAAGAAATAAAACCGGTTTTGAAAAATAAAGAGAGTTGGTTTCGTGAAATGGGAAAGGTACTTTGAAAAGAGTATGAATGTTGGATTGTTGTATCTTATACTACCATGTTAGTATTGGTGATGAGTTGATGATCTCATGATATTTGGGTCTATTAATAGATGTACAATATACATGCATCTAGAGGTTTTGTCCTTGGTCATCGGTGGAGGATGACGTGGTCGTGTTGTATTGTCGTGTATGCACTATACCATTGTTGATTGAACATCTTATGTGATGAAATATTGAGATGCATTATATTCGCATACTTGTTAGGGAGGAGAGAGGGGTTGTACTCCAGTGTGTGTGAGAAGATAGGGGATGTACTCCACACATTTATGTGTTCATATATTTTAACACATGGTTTGTATTTGGATAGTTTATGTATATATGTTATACTTGTTGGATATGCCTTGTTGCATGGTTGTTGTTGGCGTTATATGCCGCGCTTATAATCAAAGGTACCGTTACCTTCCAGCTAGCGCCTGGAGAACTGTATGCGCTGAGAATATAAGGTACCACACCCTTCCAGCTGGCGCCTGGTAAACTGGTATGTTGTTGTGAAGATGTATATCTTTGGCTTACTATGCGCATAGCTAGTAGAGCGAAGTTTGTTGTGGATATTTCGTTGTGTTTGGGAATATTGTGGATTGTGTTGATTATGGCTTTGGCAGGCTGAATTGCCTCATTGGTTTATCTTATGTATGTCGGTGAGTTGTTATCTTCGTTATAACAGCGCATGTATAGATTTGATTGTATCGGGAAGAAGCCAAAATGTCATCTTTGTCTTTTGGAAAATGTAAAGGAAAACGGATTTTCTTTAAAGAAATTATGGATTTTGAGAAGGGGTATCTGTGTATGCTTGGAGAATGGAAGAGAGTAGTGGGCTTAGTGAATTTAATTCCTAAGGTATTGTTAATGTTATGAAAGAATGGGAATGGGGATTAATGAAAGGAATAAGGAAAGTTGAATCGCTTATAGCGTTGAATGAAATGGTTGTTTTCAAGAAAGTTTATATATATATATTTTGTATAAACTGTCACATTACTATTCTAGTACGAGAATGAGTGTTCATGATCATAGCTATCTGTAAGTTGTTATTGTTGAAGATCATGTTGAGTTCCCTACTGGACTATATGTTCATCCCACGTTGTTGAATCTTTTTCAGGTATTAAGCAGGTTGAGCTGCAAGAGTTAGTTCTACTTATCAGTTGGCCACGGGGCCTTCCTATATGGGCGGAATGCCATTGTTGTAAAAGGGTTACACCCTTCTTCTTGTACCTTCAGTGTTGTAAGCCCAAGGGCAATTTATTAAGTATGTTCATGTAATGTTTACTGCATACGAATGAGAGTATTGTTAATCACTTCTACGGATTGAATGTATGAGTTTATTTCTGCATGTTATCCTTAAAATTGAATCAGGATAATAAATTTGGTAATGACTTCGAGTAATAAAAAGTGGGGCGTGACACCACCACACTAACAACAGGCACAACAGGCTTATCTAACTACTGATTTTCTCACTTACAATCATGAACAAGCTTTTTAACATTTTTACAACCGACCAATTGTCACTGAGAGAAGGGTAAATCTTCCTCCTCAATATGATTCTCTGTTGGTTGCCAAACTTGAGACGATGAGGTGGCTAAATTTAGTCAATTTACCACAAAATATATATCCAAGTCTTGTGTATTTATTTTATCTTCACTTGAGACCTATTGAGGGAGAAGATGAAGACTATAGTCTTACATCTTATGTCAAAGGTAAAACATTCACATTTAACGTTCACACTTTGACACAAATTATTGGAGTTTAGCCAGGGAATTTGCAAATCCATTTTTAGAGTGAGTCTGACCTGGTTGACATTGTTGGTGATATAAGTGAAGTTTATACTACAATTTGTGAGAGGCAATTTACCGGCGGTAATTTCCACACAAGACATTTGAAGCCCCACTTTCGTATTCTCCATCGATGCATAATAGAAAATGTCACTCCAAAAAAAGAACATTTTGA
Organism: Camellia sinensis; assembly: GCF_055761805.1. Lineage (NCBI taxonomy): Eukaryota > Viridiplantae > Streptophyta > Magnoliopsida > Ericales > Theaceae > Camellia > Camellia sinensis. The sequence goes on from NC_138970.1 coordinate 62,837,952, forward strand.
TGCTGTTCCAATTTATAATGCTTATTTGTTATATTGTTTTCAAGTTGGACATAAATTGGATTTATGCTACATACTAATGAAAGAAATGGTGGTGGCAAATCTTGGTAGTATCAGTGTCCAATTACTAGTTTTGGAGCTCTGCTAACCAAAATTTTCAAAGCTTTTCATGTCAGACTTGTAGGTGAAACAGATATTAAAATCACTTTACCGATTTCAGAGTACACACTTACTCGAGCTGGTGGCGCTGAGAACTTATTGGGATCTCTAAATGTTAGAAATGCACCAATAGATGATGCTCCCAAAGACCTCCCATGCCAATGCCATGCCACAAAATCAACAACCGCAATATTGGAATGATTATTTGGCGATGGAACAAGAACGACACAATCAGCGTATTCAATAGGAACAACAAATGGCTAATTAGTTCACTGCATTGGGTAATCAGTTTGATGCATTTGTCGCCGCTCAAAACTCATTAATTCAACAATTTGGTGAGTTTTGTGTGGACACTGAAAGACATGATGAAGTGACAAGGAATCGCATTGATCAAATTGACCATCGAGTCAGTTAGCTCTACCATCACTACTTCCCTCCACCTTCACTACCACCTGACAATGACGTTTGACGTGTTTGTATGAGCGATTACACGTATTCTTGAATCTGGTTTATTTGGTTGTTTTGAAGATGTACTTCTACTTACTGTTTTTTCAATTGTTTTGTTTGATCATGACCCTTTTTTTTTTCTTGTTTCTAATTACCGTTTTTATTGATGTACTTGTACTGTCTCGTCACTATTTTTTTTTTGTTGATGGATGTAAGTACAATTTTTTGTTGTAATTTTTGTATTTGTTTTTCAGTTTTGTTTTTAGTAATATGCACTATTTTTTGTAATTAAGTAAGTATTATTGGCCTCATTACATATTTAATTTCTTGTGGGGTTGTTGAAGCTTGTACAATAGGATAAATGGTGGTATAAAGGAGGTAGGTCTGTATTTGCTCTTGAGGTGTTACCTGCCATTACCTCTTGACAGGTTGGTGTAAAATAAATACAGAATTTGTATGTAATATTTAATAATAATAAAAATTTAATAAAAAAACATTTCTACGTGGGTTACAAAATTTGTTAAAAAAATATATTTGTACTTGGGTTACAGAATTTGTTAAATAGTATATACACTATTTATGTGTTCTTCATATTTAACAAGAGCTAGCTCAATTATAAAGGAGGTAGGCGTGTATTTGCTCTTGAGTTGTTACCTGCCATAAGCTCTTGACAGGTTGGTGTAAAAAAAATACAGAATTTGTATGCAATATCTAATAACAAAACATTTTGAATTAAAATATTTAATAAAAAAACATTTTTACGTGGGTTACTGAATTTGTTAAAAAAAAAAACATTTATACGTAGGTTACAAAATTTGTTAAAAAAATACAGAATTTGTTACAGAATTTCATGGATGTAGGCACCTTTTTTTGTTGTAATTTTTGTATTTGTTTTTAGTAGTATGCACTATTTTTTATAATTAATGAGTATTGACCTCATTACATACAATTTCCTGTAGAGTTGGTGAAGCTTGCATAATATGATAAATGGTGAAGCTTGCATAAAACAAAAATATTTGTACGTGGGTTACATAATTTGTTAATAAAATATAGAATTTGTTACATAGTATGCACTATTTATGTGTTCTTCATATTTAAAAAAAAAAAATTGAATTAAAATGTTTAATAAAAAACATTTCTACGTGGGTTACAGAGTTTGTAAAAAAAAAAAAAAATTTGTGCGTGGGTTACAAAATTTGTTACAAAAATTACAGAATTTATTATATAGTATGCACTATTTATGTGTTCTTCATATTTAATAAATATTTTTTCTGCGTCAGATATTTTGAATTAAATGTTGACGACATTCTATGTATTTAATATGTTTGTTGAATTGTTTTTGAATCAATAAACATAAAATTCTATGTACAATTAGATGTATTCCTCACATTGTGGTTTTTGGTTGTGTTGAATATGTACTAGCACTTTCTAAATTTTCCTATTTGACGCACACCATTATAGGAGACAAATATAATCATAGTATTATTGTAATGAGGAGTGATACACAAATAATATTTTTTCAAAATTTATTTGATTTTAAATCAACACATACTTTATTATTTTAGAAAAGATTTTAAATCAAAACAAATTGAACTAATTCATCTTTTTGTGTTGCTTTGTTTTGCTCTTTGTTTCTTTTCTTCTTTTTTTTTTGGAAAAATATCACATCAGTGAACACTACAAAAAATGAAGAATTAAAATTAATAAAAAAACATTGTTTAAATTATGCCACAAATTACAATTACATTTCACACATTACAAAAAATCCTCAATAAAATTGTACATACAATACTAGCAAAGATTTATTTCTTCACATCACAAATCTACCCATGCCCGACATGATTTTCCCATATAGCAGTAGCAATTGCGTCTCTCAAGTTCGATTGGTACATCAACCAATATTGTGACATGTCAACATACTTAGCTTGGCCTCCAACAAACCCCTCTGCTGCTGCTTTTGCCGCCATTTCATTATTAGCTTCTATGAAGAATGGGTCCACAGCTGCATGCAAACGGATCCAATTGTGCACTACACAACATGCAATCACGAGGGGTCCTTGTTGTGTGGACTTGTAATTTGGCATGAATCGCAATATTGTAAAGCGTTTCTTGAGAACCCCAAATGTTCTTTCTATGACATTCTGTAATGATGAATGTCGGTGGTTAAACAATACCTTGAGTCTAGAATAATGTCGGCCATGGAACTCTTGCAAGTGATAGCGTTGTGAACGAAATGGGGCAAGAAATCCAGGCATGTTCGTGACCCGACATCCACTAAATAATACTTGCCTACATGTAAATAATGTTTTTAATGCTCTATCAAATACATGTACACAAATATCATGTTTCAAGAAAGTTCAGTGTGTTATTTCGTAACACTCTCCATGGGATGGGTGTGGGAAATATGTATCATCTCTTGTAATTGAGTCAACTAAAATTGCGTTGTTGTGAGCGTTTCTTTCCCATTCAGAATTGATAAATGTGAACAATATGTCGAAGTCGCAAGCTGTGAGGACATTTTGCGAAACTGTGGCTTTACGACCATGGAATGTATTCTGTCTTGAGGTAGGGACCCACGTGTCCACCAATGTGTCATCGATAGCACTGACACAATTCTACATCATATTATTAGTTTTACATTAAACGAGAAACAAACGTATATATTACTTTGGAAACATAACAAAAACAATTCTTCATTACTATTATTGCAAATTTACAGGACAAACATATAGTCATACCTTGAACCAGGGAAAAAACCTCCTATCATTTAAAATTTTTGCCGGTATATCCTCTTAGTTATGTGGTTTGATAACGGTTGCTACAAGCTTGCACAGTGCTTGCATAATGATTTTGATGTGCCAACAAATAGTTTCAGTGAAGTGTTGAAAACCATAGGCCAATAGCCTATGCCGGTCATTTTGTGTGAATGTATATAAAAAAATGCCAAGCGATTCCACGACACTAATATGCATATGTTCAGTATTAACAAAGCCATTTTAAAGTAAGGTGTCTTTCAATAAAATGAATGTTGGGGCATCCATTCGCATGATGTCCATCATTGTCGTCACAATCCAACGCCCGCCCCATGGGATTAGAGACGTAACCGGTCAGTAATTCGAGATTACCATGAAATTTCCTCTTCAAATCCCAAAATTCATGCAAGATGCAAGTGAGGAAGCATGAATGATGCCATGGATTACAAGGATAAGAGCTTACTACTTTCACTTCTTCACTTTAGGGTTCCTGTCATCACTTTACACTACCTAACTTCTCAATTCATCGTACTTTCTATGATTCCATGGGTAGACAACTTCAATTCTTGAAATTAGAGGAAAGTTTCTTACCTTAAATAGGGAAATTGGTGAAGATTTGTCTTGAGCTCTGTTACTCCTCTTCTTCCTCTACTTCTAGGGCTCTCTCTCAAGTTCCCTCTACAACAAACACTATCCCTCTTTGTTGACTTGAGCTAATAAGTTAATAAGCTAGTCCTAATTTTCTTTAATCAAATTTTAAGCTTCACTAAATTCAATCCAATTCACTTAGTCAAGTCAATCCTCATTATAGCCTAATTACCTTAACCCACACTTAATCTTGCTACGGTGAATTATGCTCCAACCACCTAGTCCAACATTTAATTCACCCTTCTAATTTAATGAATCAAACAGGTCTTTTCACACACTATCATATCTGTTACTCAAAACATATATCAAACAATTCATGGCACATAATTTTCATACATATTATTATATAAATCACATAAAGGCCCATAATCTTTGATATGAGACACATGATCACTTAACAAAAGGGTGAATTCATCACCACCCAAAAGCCTTGGAGTTAAACCTAAAATGGTTGGCTTGACACCCAGAAGATAGGTTGACGCCCTTAAGTCCTTTTTTGAGCTTGATCACCTGCATGACAGATATAAATTGTGAGTCAAAGCCCAGTGAACAACAATGTGTAAAAAGGTTAGAAATTATGTTCGTTTAACATTAATGTCAAGTTACATAGCAGTAGCATGTTCGTTTAAGCATAGCAATAATAAGGATCTACGTGTACATATAGTGGTCTTTCAAATCATAATCACGCAACTCAATATCTTGTACACATTTGGCCATGGTACTATTACCCCCAGGCGAGGGCTATGTGAATATAGGCCACGATATTGTTACCCTCGGGCGAGGGCCATGTGAACATAGACCACGGTATTATTACCCCTGGGTAAGGGCTACTTGAGCATCGACCACAATATTATTATCCCCGGGTAAGGGCCACGTGAACATATTGCATAGAGTGGACTTATATCACTGTCGGATAGACTTTAACAATAACAATAACAGTTAGAAAGCATCAGAACTCAAACATAGCTTTACTACTTTGTCACTCACAGTTAGTTCCGTGTAGCACGTGGCTAGGATGCGGCGTTTGACCTCTATAGACACATGAAGGCATAATGATTCAATATACAGTCCTTTCATTTAATTAGTCACTAACTTATTTGTTACTGATTCGTTACTTATTATTTAATCCGATCTCATTCATTCTTTCATTTTCTCTTGTGTTTATACAATGCACACGCACATGGAAACAGTTGAAAATCATGCAAATGGAGGCCTGGAAGTCAGAGAAAACATAAAAAAAATCAAACTAGGTTGGCCCTGCTGGCTGCATATGCGGTGGCTCTAGTCGCACGTGCGGTGGTCTGGTTGCTTGTACGGTGGCCTTGGCCGCACAAGCGGGCGAACTTCATAATGCAATTTTGGCCAAAACAAGGTTGGCTGCTCATGCGGTGGCCCAGGCCGCTCGAGCGGTCTGGGTGAAAAACCAATGCAAAGTTTTGCTGAAAATGGATCTTTTCCTTTTTTCAATCCCAAGTTCATTTTCCACAAAAGAAGGTTCAAAAACACTTCAAAACCATATAGATTGCATACTTCCAACTTCAAACAATAAAGCAAGGCTCAATACTCAAGTAAGACCACAAAATCATGAACTTAAGTGTACAATATCAATGTATGCAAAGTTTGAGTGTTAAAGTTAAAACCCGTGAAATTTCCTCTTCAAATCCCAAAATTCATACAAGATGCAAGTGAAGAAGAATGAATGGTGCCATGGATTACAAGGATAAGAGTTTACTACTTTCATTTCTTCACTTTAGGGTTCCTATCATCATTTTACACTACCCAACTTCTCAATTCATCTTACTTTCTATGATTCCATAGGTAGACAACTTCAATTCTTGAAATTAGAGGAAAGTTTCTTACTTTAAATGGGGGAATTGGTGAAGATTTGGCTTGAGCTCTCTTACTCCTCTTCTTCCTCTACTTCTAAGGCTCTCTCTCAAGTTCCCTCTACAATAAACACTATCTCTCTTTGTTGACATAAGCTAATAAGTTAATAAGTTAATAAGCTAGTCCTAATTTTCTTTAATCAAATTTTAAGCTTCACTAAATTCAATCCAATTCACTTAGTCCAGTCAATCCTCATTATAGCCTAATTACCTTAACCTACACTTAATCTTGCTACGGTGAATTAGACTCCAACCACCTAGTCTAACATTTAATTCACCCTTCTAATTTAACGAATTAGACAAGTCTTTTCACACACTATCATATCTGTTACTCAAAACATATATCAAACAATTCATGGCACATAATTTTCATACATATTATTATATAAATCACATAAAGGCCTATAATTAAAGTAACTGCCAATTTAACTGGTAATCAAGGAGGTGGGTGTTACAATTGTTTCAAGATGGCTAATTGATAAACTGAAGATGTAATCATCACCTCTGAATAGATAATTTCGCTGCGGTCGTCTTCTGGTTGACGCATTCATATGTTCATTCATAAAAATAATCATCAAGAAGTCCATAAAATCTTCGATAACCTCATCCTCCTCTGATGAGCTTACCATTGCATTGTTTTCTGTGTCGGATGACATATTGTTTCTGCTACATAACAATAAAAGCACAATTATAATAAATGATTAACATTATGATAACTGTTATCGTTATTGATGAACTTTAATTGGTTTTCCTTAGTCATTTAACGAAGTAACATGAAATATGCATGCAATGTAAGCACTGTTAATATTTACTCATCTTGTCAGACATGACGAGCCTTGCATTTGCAGATTGTATGTTGTGTGTAAAATTGGAAGTTGAATCAGAAATAGGAAAACGAACAAGAATGAACGCAGAAGAAGAAGATCGCATGAAATATAAAACATAACAGTGTCACATAAATATAAAATATAAACAAACAAAGACGGATAAAAAACAGCATGTTATGAATCTAAAAAAAATAAATTGAACTCATCAAAGCATGCTGCACAACCACTAAGAGAATTGCAAACTCCATCAAAGACACAACTTCACAATTGACTACAAAGCTAGGATCATTGATACACGCATATGCGCAAGGGTGCACATAAAAAACCTCCGTCATTTCCTTATCTTTGAATAGTGTCAATGCCCTAACGTACTGGACCGGTGGTATGTCCCTAAGCTCAAGCAGGGCATCTTGACATGTATCAAGGGAATAGTCATCATCAAGGGAATTGTCATCACCACTTGCGCTTATAGCCTCTGTGTCTGTTAATCGTGCACTGTTCCGTCTTAGCTTGTACGTAGGTAGTGAAAACTACGCAGACATCATCAAAGCCACTTGATCATGACTTTTTAGAATGACCACTATCACTCTGGCTATAGGTATGGTCTCGCTTGTGACTTTTGCCCTTAGATGTTTCCATGTACTCATCTCCAAATGATTCAACTGCAATGGCTTCAGCCGCATTGCTTCCACCAGCTCTAGGCGACCAAAATTTGTTAAGCATATCGTCATTTTCATCGGAGTCAGGTGCTCCTTGTGTGGATGCATCGGAGTCAGGTGCTCCTTGTGTGGATGCCCCTTGTGGCACAACAATGTTCAACAATGTCGGCCATTTCGTCAAAATACTCAAATCATTTAGTCCTGAATTTCTTTACATTTTTTGCTGCCTACCTCCAATTGCAAAATTTGAAAATAAGTGTATTGTACGTGTGACAAAATTTTACAAAAAAAATTTGAAAAAAAGGTACAGGTTAATTCAATACCTTATCCCGTAAATCATCAGGTGCAATAACCGTTCCTACAATCGGATCCCATCCCAGACCAGTCTGTGCCTGAAGCCACTTGAAAGTTACGCAATCAGCTTTTAGTCACTGATATTTTTGTCTCACCTGTTTTGGTGTGTATCGGAACCCATACAGATTTTGTAACTCAGTTGCAAAGTGGATCCAATGCCTAGCTGTCCAAATAGTACTACGACCTTTTTTTGGTTTTTTTGTACCTCTTCTCTCAACATGTTAATTAGCTTTAATTCAATTCTGGAGCTCCACATTTTTGTGTCTTGATTATCATCTGAATTGTTGCTATCCATTTAACAACACACAATTTATATGTAAACTAAGCTTATGTGGATATTGAAAAATAACAAGACCTTGTACAACTTGTGCAGAAGTCCTAAGAATAATTTATCCATAGAACCTCAGTTTCCAGTAACCATGCAAGAACTATGTATCAATTTTGTTTCAGTTCAAATATGATAAATGAAGATTAATTAATTCAAGTTGTTAAAGAATGTTGGGAAAAAGCAGATGATGAAGAAGAACATAATATTAATTGCAAATCCATTGTTAAAGAGTGTTGTTCCATCGAAGTTTACACAGTATAAGAAGGCAGAAAGAGAGCAGAAGAAGAGATCAAGCAAAAGGGTGAGTGGCAGTCGACCGAGAAGCAGGAAAATATGAAGTGGCGGTCGACCTGTCGAAAGTTCGGGTGGACGACTGGCCAAATGTCCTGGTGGACGACCGGCTCAGTCACTTTTGCCTAGATTAGAGAACCCATTCCACCTTCTCAGCTATTCCATACCAGATCGATTGAAGGATATATGTACCAGAGTAGTAGGAGTTGAATAGTTGTCACCGGTGACGGAGTGGGTACAGTGGGTGGATGTGTGTTTCTTCGGCAGCCGTCTGATTCAAGAAAGCGCTTCACAAAATTGGCCTGAAACAAATAAATTTGGGGATGAAGTAGAAAATCAATGAGTTGTATATAGAACCTATATATATTTTGAGAGAAATTTCTGATCTACTTTACCTCTTTGTTATGATATACATAGGTTCTATTTTGAGAGAGCCTATGTATATAGAACCTATATATATTTTGTGAATCGACCACAATGCACAAAGTGAAAGTCAGTTGATTTGTGGGAGCTGGTCGATGTGAATTTATGAGTGGGAAGGAATCGGTTCACAGGCATGGTTTGGATTTGAAGGTCAAGTTCAGTTCAAAGAGAGAAAGACGACCCATGAAGCATTTTCAGTTGTGAAGCATCTTCAGCTTTAAATTTCTTTGCACGTGAAGCTTTTCAAAAATGGAGAAGACCAAAGAGAGAGAATATGTACGTTGGGAAGCTTTTCAGAGTGGAGAAGACAAAATAGAGAGAAATCTGCCAAACGGGAAGGAGAATTACATTTTGAAATGTGTGGTGGAATCACATTTTGAAAACTCTATCCAAACATGAAATGCAAATAGAGGGGGGAATTACATTTACAGAACAAAACCAAACACACATCACATCTTTCATTTTCCTTCCATATTCTACTTCTTTATCTTCACTAAAATTTTAGAGTTAGAATTAGGGGAGAGTTAGCTATTCTATCAAAGGAAGGAGTTTCCATACTTAGCCAAATTTTGCACAAGTCTTAAGGTAAGATTCTACAACCATCACCCTCCTTAAATATATGTTTAATTCTATTTATGATATATATGCTATATGTGAAATTAAGTGCTTGTTTGGCATCATCTAAAAAGCCAAAAAGCCAAAAAGTCACTAAAAAAGCAAAAAAGTTTATACTATTCACAATGTTTAGGCAAAAAAAATGGGGCTGAGTACTCAGAGGGGAAAAAGACATTTTTGCCCTTCACTAACATGCACAGCTCATGGCTGTTTAAGAAAAAAAAAAAAGTCAAACAATGCACCAGTGCAACTCAGTGTGCACAATGCTCAGTGCACTATCAGAAGGGTAGGAAGGTAATTTTGATATTTCATACAATATTTTAATATACATTTTTTCGTAAAAAGTCAAAAAGTAACCATCTTTTTTTCTCTACTTTTTTAGCCAAAAAGTGCACTTATATAGTTCATCCCAAACAATTTCTTAAGTGTTTGTTTAGGATCTATTACAAAAGCTAAAAAGCCAAAAAGTTACTAAAAAAGTCAAAAAGTCCGTACCATAAGCATGTGGGGGAAGCTATTTTTTTTTTTTTAAAATATCCGACAGGTTCAATCAGTGTATTTTGCACATACATTTAGCAAAGTGAGAAGACGTGGCATATCCTAAGCCATGAATTCCCATTCAAAATAAAAAATTCATCCACACCCTAAAAGTCAACAATTTGGCCAGTGTACTGTGCATCTATAATATTTTATTACGCAATTTTTTATAAAAAGTCAAAAAGTTATCCCAAACATACATATTTTTTTCTCTACTTTTATAGTCAAAAAGTGCACTTATATAGCACATCTGTAACATGCCCAGGAGGTACCCGTGCAATGTAAATCATAGATGAGAGTCCAGATTTGGCAACTTTATAGAAAATCCATTTTACTACAAAATTATTGCCACAACCGAACTACATCACTAGATCTCAGAGTTGCCACCTAATCTTTTGGAAAATTAGGAAACCAATGACTCGTGCTAAGGCCACTGTTCGTCATAACCAAAGTTGTCTTGGTTCGGAATCTTAGGTATGAGAAGGGAAGGTCATTAATTGAGCACTCCCGCTCACCCGATCAAAAGATTGACATTTTTTAACCATGATATGAATTTTATTTTTTTTATATGTTCATGTTCTGAATATTTAATAAACCCTAAAATTTACTATGTGAAGCATACAAGTATAGACCGTGCCATTCATTTTGGAACAATTTGATTTCATGTATTTTGAAAGAGTTTTGATGTATAACCCAAATAAATTGAGTTTACAAATATGAAAAATCAACATCATTCCAAATTAAGCGACACAACCTTCATCCACTGGCATTCATACAATTATATCAAGTATGCAAGTAGCCACATGGGAGAACGCTTAAACATAATAAGAAAAACACACACAAGCGGAATGCTAAAGCATAAAAACTTGCATATTTACCGATATCCCGCGAACAGCTACAAAACAAAGTTAGTAAAACATGCATGATCTTATATACAAAATCCTAATGCAATTTTATAGTGATCCCGGTTTTGCCCCGACCTTCATTATGTTCTGGACTCTGGTTCCGTGATTGAATATTGTATCCATGTCTTGTTTTGCCCTTTTTGACCCTTTGTATTTGAGTTTTGGAACTTGTTGGACGAGTTTGGAACAGGTTGGTTGTTAGTTGGTTTAGATTGTTGTTGCCCAGATTTTGGCCTCTTCGCTTGAGCGAGGCTTCTTGCGCTTGAGCGAGCTTTTTGTAATTTACTTCTTCGCTCGAGCGAGGTTTCTTGAGCTCGAGCGAGAATTAAGAGTCCTCAGGTTTCTTTCCCATACGCAGAATTTCTGGGAAGGTGAAAGTGCTTCACTCAAGTGAGGCTTCTTGCGCTCAAGCGAGCGTTTGCGTCTGTAAAACTTCTGAAGCTTTGTATTGTGCGCTTGAGCGAGATCACTTGTTGTGTCTGGTTGCTCGAACAACGACTCCTTCGCTCGTGCAAAGACCGTGTATATCAGTTCGCAGCAGAGAATTTTTATGACACTTTTTGATTTCATTTCTTCTCCAAACCCTAATCCGGCAGCCTCTATTTCTAAAACTCTCCCTCTCTCTTCAAATACTCCAAGATCCAAGCATCTCTACCCTACCCCCTTTGAGAAAAAGGTAGAGCAACTCGTGGGCTTTCACAAGATGAATAAATAGTTTTATTTCAATTCATTCAAGGGATAACATAATTCCCACATTTCAAACAATCTTAACAATTTAGTCATCTCAAGACTATATTAATACTTTTAAACAACAATTCCCAAAACTTCAACATTTCCCATATTCCATGAAAACATCATTTATATGTAAATAAATAAACAATTTTCTAACATCATTTATTTTGGCACACAAAATAAATATAACATCTTCCAAAGATTTTCAACATCTTTCTAAAAACCCCAAATTTCTAGGTTTTCTCACCAAAACCAACCATTTTCAAATATTTGAGAAGATCTCACCAAAAACATCTTTCTTTTACCAACATAGTCCAAAAACCCTCAATTTCTATTTTAAAAGAGACATGAAAGTAAACCCACTTTCAAAATCACTTATCTTCTTGAATCAACAATCCATTTTTCAAAAAAATAACAAATCAAAGGATGATTTCGAAAATCATCTAGATCTTGCAAAAACATATATATAACTCAAAGCAAATCCTTACCTCAAGCTTAGAAGAGAAGATGAACAAAACAATGTTAAAACTTCAAAGTTGTCAAAACCAAGGACCATGGTGAAAAGATCACTCTAGGTAAGTAGATCTAGAGACCTAGGTGTGAAAAGTCAAGTTTTAGAGAGAGAAGAGAGAAATCACGGTTTGAGAGGAAAAAAGAAGGAAAAGTAATGAGAGGAAAGTGGTTTGAGTATATTTATAGTAGTAGAGAATTGCCCTAAAGTCAAATAAAAAGGACAAGTCAAAAACCCCCAAGAAATAGGGCCCAAACCAACCCAAAAAGCTAAAAATTATACACAGGTGTCGACCCGTCGGGCACAGAGGTCGACCCTTTAGACAGAAAAGCAAAGATTGCAATAGGCAAGGTGCCGACCCTTACCAGATTGGTGTCGACACCAAAAAACAGCAAGCAAATTTTGGACAAGGGTCGACCTTTCCCAGACTGGTATCGACCCTTGTGGCCAACAACAAAAGAAGGTGTCGACACCTCCAAGATCGGTGTCGACCCCAGAACAAGATTTTTAAGTTCCCAAACAACTTTTCAACGTAAACAAGCATGAACGAGCAATCCCAACAAGTTTAAATTGATTTGTACTCCTCCAAAACTAAGATACAACAACACTAAAAATTCTCAAAATAAAATAAAGGATTCAAATGCACTTCCCAAAAGCTTTGAAGGGCACAAGTGCTACAACCTCCCCACCTTAGGAAATTTCGTCCCCGAAATTAAATCAAACTACCCGAATAAAGATTTTTCAAGCGATCAAAACCACGCTTTTCCATTTCCAAATCACAACATTAGCTCACAACTAAATCTCACCATTACATCATGGTTACCTTATTATTAACAACCTCACAATTACTCATCAACATGAAGTTCTTCCAAAAGTAATGATAACCCATAACAACTTCATGCTTAAAATAAAAACATACATAACAACATGTATTTAACAATCTCTATACATTTCCCTCAAACACTGGGGAATATTACAACGAAAAGTAACTGAAACATTTTCAAACAAATCCGGATATTTGGAGCGGACTTCTGCCTTCCGTTCCCACGTTGCTTCCACAACCCCATGGTGTCTCCACAACACCTTTACCAATGGTATAGTTTTACCCCGTAGCACTTGCTCCCAGGAGTCTAAAATTTGAACCGGTCGCTCTTCATAAGAGGCATCCTCATCTTTTCCAAATCAACCCAATCAAGCACATGTGAAGGGTCGGGTTCATACTTCTTAAACATAGATACATGGAATACGTTGTGAACCTCCGAAAGTTGTGGCGGTAAGGCTAACCTGTATGCCACTTCCCCAATTCGTTCTAGGATCTCAAAAGGTCCAATGAACCTTGGAGATAATTTACCACTCTTACCAAATCTCATCAAACCCCGCCTTGGTGAGATTTTAAGAAACACATAGTCACCAACTTCAAAAAATAAAGGTCGTCTCCTCTTATCGGCATAACTCTTTTGTCGGCTTTGGGCCGTAGCTAACCTCTTCCGAATGAGAACAACTTTCTCGGTTGTCTCTCTAACAATTTCTAGACCCAACAACGGTGCATCACCCACTTCGGCCTAACAAACCGGTGATCTACAAGGTCGGCCATACAAGGCCTCGAATGGTGCCATCCCAATACTAGCTTGGTAACTATTATTATAGGTGAACTCAACCAATTGTAGGTGACTCTCCCACGATCCCTTGAAATAAAGGACACAAGTGCTAAGCATGTTCTCCAGAATCTGAATGGTATGCTCTGACTGTCTATTGGTTTGAGGATGGTAAGCAGTGCTAAAGGTCAACTTTGTTCCCAACGCCTCTTGAAGGCTTTGCCATAACCAGGCAGTAAAATGAGGATCTCTATCCGACACAATAGTCACAGGGACTCCATGAAGTCGAACTATATCTCTAATGTACAACTCTGCCAAACGTTCAACTGAGTCGCTGGTGCTCATAGGAATGAAATGAGTAGACTTAGTTAATCTATCCACAATTAACCAAATGGCGTCATTGCCTCGCTGTGTTCTAGGAAGCCCCACTACAAAATCCATGGTAACCCACTCCCATTTCTACTCGGCTATCGGTAAGGGTTGCAACAAACCCGCTGGTCTTTGGTGTTCGGCCTTCACTTGTTGACAAGTAAGGCACTTTGATACAAATAAGGCGACATCTCGCTTCATACCCCTCCACAAAACTGACAGCTAAGATCATGATACATTTTAGTGCCTCCCGGATGTACCGCAAGGCGTGAGTGATGGAACTCCTGAAGCACTTCCTCTCTACAAGATTCTGGTACAAACAAACGGTCTAGGTAACATACACTCAGATCCGAGTGAACGTTCAAACCTTTCTCTTCCTTCCTATTGGAAATCTTAACACGGATTGATTCCACATCACGGTCTCCTCGTTGTGCCTCTATGACCTTACTAACCAAGGTAGGTTGAGCATTCAAAGTAAACAAGATAGCACTCTCTCCGAACTCACCCAAGTGCAAATCAAACTTGCCAATAACACCTAGCATATCCCATTCCCGAATGGCCATACTTGCCAAACTACTCACAGATTTTCGACTCAGAGCATTGGCCATAACATTGGCCTTTCCCGGATGATAGTGCAACTCAAAGTCATAATCCTCCATAAATTCCATCCACCTCCGTTGACATAAGTTCAAGTCTTTTTGAGAAAACAAATACTTTAGACTCTTATGATCGGAGAAAACCTCAAACTTCTCACCATACAAGTAATGCCTCCAAATTTTCAAGGCAAAAATTATCGCCACTAATTCTAAATCATGGGTAGGGTAATTCTTCTCATGAGTTTTCAATTGTCGTGATTCGTAGGCCACAACTTTACCCTCTTGCATCAAGACACAACCAAGTCCATCCCCGGATGCATCACAATAGATGACGTAATCTATACCCCTTTCCGGAATTATCAAGACCAGTGCTGTAGTCAATCTAGTCTTAAGTTCTTGGAAAGACTTTTCACAAGCCTCATTCCACACAAAGTTGATACCCTTCCTAGTCAACCTAGTCAAAGGTGCAGCTAATCTAGAGAAGTCCCTTACAAAGTGTCGATAATACCCCGCTAACCCCAAGAAACTCCGAATCTCAAAAACATTCTTGGGTTGTTCCCAATCCTGTACAGCGTCTATCTTTGAGGAGTCCACAGTTACTCCCTCACTCGACACTACATGGCCCAAAAACTTTAAACTCACATTTATCAAATTTGGCATACAAACGGTGCTCCTTAAGCAATTCAAGCACTACCCGCAAGTGAGCCTCATATTCCTCCTCGGAGGTTGAATAAATTAAGATGTCGTCCACAAAGACTAACACAAAAAGGTCTAAGTATTCTTGAAAAATTCTGTTCATGAAATCCATAAAAGATGCCAGTGCATTAGTCAACCCAAACAACATTACAAGGAATTCAGAGTGGCCATAATGCGTACGAAAGGCCGTTTTCTGGATGTCCTCTTCCCGGACTCTCAACTAATGGTACCCTGACCTCAAATCTACCTTGGAGAAGCAGCAAGACCTTTTAAGTTGGTCAAACAAATCATCAATTCTAGGTAAATGATACTTGTTCTTAATGGCAACCCGATTCAGCTTGCGGTAATCAATACACAACCGCAATGACCCATCCTTCTTCTTCGCAAAGAGAACCGGTTCTCCCCAAGGTGATGTACTAGGGCGAATAAAGCCCTTATCTAAAAGCTCTTGGAGTTGAATCTTCAACTCATGCAATTCAACGGGTGCAAATCTATACGGTGACATGGAAATCGGTGTCGTGCCAGGCACTAATTCAATGGAGAACTCGATCTCCCGGTGGGGTGGCAAACTAGTAAGATCTTCGGGAAAGACATCTGAGAATTCACAAACTACCCTTGGTAACTCAACACGGGTCCCGTCACTCTTACTATCCAAGAGTGTGGCAAGAAGGCCACTAAGCTTGCTCCTATTACGAGGGTCAAAAACTGGTGACAAGGTCCTATCAACTCGGTTCCCCAGAAAATAAAAACAATCATCACCCGAGGTACATACAGTAACTCTCTGATGGTAACAATCAATCACCGCTCGGTACGAAAATAACTAGTCCATGCCTAAAATGACATCAAAACTTGACATGTATAGCAATACAAAAGCAAATGGGAGTTGACGCCCGGCGACTTCTATCTCACAATCCCGACACCCCTGGTCTAATTCAATCATACCTCCAACAGGTAACTCTACTCTGAGCAGAGTTGCTAGCTGTGCCACCTCTAACCCCAATGCAGAAACAAATGCAGTAGATATAAATGAATGAGAAGCACCTGTGTCTATCAACACGCTAGCCAAAGTATTACACACAACAAAAATACCTCTCACAACTGAGGATCCCGGTGACTGCTCTGGCGCGGTGATAGCATACACACGCCCCTGTGGCCCCTGATAAACTTGCTCTTCCCTCGGAGCATAGGCCTAGTACACCGACTAAGCCGAAGTGGATCCCTGGTTAGCTCGAGAGGTCTGTGCAGAATGAGCCTGCTGGTGGCTCTGTGTCTGTCTCGACCCTGATATGCTAGATGCGCCTCCCAACTGTGGAGAAGCCCTTTTCATGTGCCCTGGCTGACCACATTGAAAACAATTAAACCCTTGACTTTTATTTTAGGGCTGGACTTGAGAACGGTTAGGTGGTGGTGGTGGCAACATCAACTGCCCTCTTCCCTTCTGTGGGCACGCAAAGACTTTGTGACCCAGTTGGCCACACTTGAAGCAAGAAAAGCCACTCTGAGCACTTTTTCCCGAGCCCGAACTAGGCAAGGGAAAAGTGGATCTAGACTGTTAGGGCTGGGATGAGAAATTGCCCCTACTCCTCTTATTCTGCCTATAGTCCCCCTGGGATTCCTGGCCCCTAGACCTCAAACCCCAATATCTCTCCTCCTCAACCTGCACAGTAACCTCTACATGTGCCACCGCCTCCACGAGACGAGCATAGTTCCGAACCATATTTCTGGTAACTTTGTACAAGATCTTGGTTCTTAACTTCTTCTCAAACTCAATACAACGACGCTCTTTCGTTGCCACTAACTCCGGTGCAAACCAGGACAAACTAGAAAAGACCGCCTCAAACACGGCCACAGACATGTTATTTTGTTTGAGGTCCAAAACTCTTGCCTCAATCTCTCCCTAGCAGTGGGAGGTAAGTACTTATCTTGGAAAGTAATCACAAAAGTTTCCCATGTCGGCTCCACTGAACCCTTGGCATACTTCCATCATTGGCCCGCATCTCCTTTAAGATAGTAACTCGCTAGAGTCATCCTTAGTTCACTATCCTCGATGTGAAGCATCTCAAATGTCTTCACTGTTTGTTTGAGCCACTCATCTGCTTTCTTGGGCTCGTGGCCACCAAGGAACTCATCCGGTTTGGCCCGCAAAAACTCCCGAGTAAGGAAACCCGCGGCGTTTTCTGGGGCTTGGTTTTCAGCCCTCAACAAATTCATAGCCCCTACTATCTCTTGGGCTAGGGTCCTTATTGCGGTTTTACCCGCTTGTTCTACTTGTTCGGCCACATTAGCTTGGCCTGACTCTTCCTCTTGCACTGGAACCTCTTGGGTCGGTACCTCATGCACACCCCGACGAGGCCTACCATGTCTCCTACTTCTACCACCACGGGCTTGACATCTTCCTAACATCCTATAAAGGACAATAGAAATAATTTAGAACACCAACCCATATATGCCCGCAATTTACCTTATACATCTAATCACCGCAATTCCATATATTTCACTACTATATAGACATTTCAATTTCATTCCACATAAGCACTTAGTCATGAAAACACATACGAATTATCATTTCATGATGAAATTCGTTCTACGAAAAACCAAGAATTCTTAGTAGAACAAGTATTGATCAAGTACCCTTCTAAGAAGATCTCAAGGAATTTAACAGGCGCAAACAACATCCCAAAAGTCCAATCCCATACCCACATAGCCACATAAGCATGTTATCACATAGTCACGAAATGTATAACATCTTCTTATCATGCAACCTATCATGTAGTATGAACCCATTGTGGTTAAACAACCACTTCTCACGAGCTCCAAGTATTCAAACCCGGTAGCTCTGATACCAAGTTGTAATGCCCCAATTTTCATACTCAAATGACAATACAACAATCATGACCCTTTTTAAGGAAAATCAATCATACAATCCCACACATGCATTTCATAATGTAAATAGTTCCTCATGCAATAATACATTAATCCGATAACAAGTAAATGAACAAATAAACACCCCAAAGGGTTTACAAGTTTCCAAGGCTTAAGCCCGATTACACACAACGGTTATTCAAACCCACACAAATATAGCCCATGGCTTACAAAACAGAGTCACGCAAAATGAGAGCATTGTACTCCCAATACACACACTTCCACGCCTTCAGTTAGGCAGAATCACCACATTTTTTCCTGCACAAAAATCCCGTTGGGTGAGTATAAAGCCCAGTAGGAAATCCTTAACAAAGTATATATATTTTATACAAGTCTCAAGAGATGAATACACATGCCATGCCATGCCTTTTTGAAAATAAAACACGTCTTCATCTTTTGGAAAACCATCATGCTCAATGATGTCATGCAATTTCAACTGTTCAACATTTATCAAATTTTATTCAAGGGGCGGTCAATACAACTTTGGTAATCCCTAGGTCGGTGTCTGCAAGTAGACCATATAAGTACTACCAATTTGTCATTTTTACCAGTATCAACTGGAAGGCTCGACACCTCTCATCTGTCATTTTTACCAGTATCAACTGGAAGGCTCGACACCTCTCATCTGTCATTTTTACCAGTATTAACTGGAAGGCTCTACACCTATAATCTACACCACCTTTCAAAGCTTACCACCGTATTTACCCCAAAACCATTTCATGAAAACTTGTTTCTCAACATTCTTTTCTAAATGCAAAGTTTTCAAATTAAATTTCAAAGCTCCTCATTATCAAATGAATTGATATGCCAATGCAATGATTAATAATACAATGCAATATTTCTTCCACTTTCAATACTCCCACACAATATTCCCATTGTGATCAAAATTCTCAAGTCTCATTTCAATGCAATTTCACAAGATGAATAAATACTTTTATTTCAATTCAATCAAGGGATAACATAATTCCCACATTTCAAACAATCTTAACAATTTAGTCATCTCAAGACTATATTAATAATTTTAAACAACAATTCCCAAAACTTCAATAATTCCCATATTCCATGAAAACATCATTTATATGTAAATAAATAAACAATTTTCTAACATCATTTATTTTGGCACACAAAATAAATATAACAACGTCTTCCAAAGATTTTCACATCTTAAAACCCCCCAATTTATAGGTTTTCTCACCAAAACCAACCATTTTCAAATATTTGAAAATATCTCACCAAAAACATCTTTCTTTTACCAATATAGTCCAAAAACCCTCAATTTCTATTTTAAAAGAGACATGAAAGTAAACCCACTTTCAAAATCACTCATCTTCTTGAATCAACAATCTATTTTTCAAAAAATAACAAATCAAAGGATGACTTCGAAAATCATCTAGATCTTGCAAAAACATCTATATAACTCAAAGAAAATCCCTACCTCAAGCTTAGAAAAAAAGATAAGCAAAACATGGTTGAAACTCCAAAGTTGTCAAAACCAACTTCTACTTGCATCAAAACGAAGCTCTAGACAAGATTTACACTTAATCTCAAAGGACTATGGTGAAAAGATCACTCTAGGTGAGTAGATCTAGAGACCTAGGTGCGAAAAGTCAAGTTTTAGAGAGAGAAGAGAGAAATCACGGTTTGAGAGGAAAATAGAAGGAAAAGTAATGAGAGGAAAGTGGTTTGAGTCTATTTATAGTAGTAGAGAATTGCCCTAAAGTCAAATAAAAAGGACAAGTCAAAAACCCCCAAGAAATAGGGCCCAAACCAACCCAAAAAGCTGAAAATTATACGCAAGTGTCGACCCTTCAGGCACAGGGGTCGACCTTTCAGACAGAAAAGCAAAGACTGCAATAGGCAAGGTGTCGACCCTTCCCAGACTGGTGTCGACACCAAAAAAACAGCAAGCAAATTCTGGACAAGGGTCGATCCTTCTCAGACTGGTGTCGACCATTGTGGCCAACAACAAAAGAAGGTGTCGACACCTCCAAGACCGGTGTCGACCCTAGAACAAGATTTTTAAGTTCCTAAACAACTTTTCAACGTAAACAAGCGTGAACGAGCAATCTCAACAAGTTTAAATTGATTTGTACTCCTCCAAAACTAAGATACAACAACACTAAAAATTCTCAAAATAAAATAAAGGATTCAAATGCACTTCCCAAAAGCTTTGAAGGGCACAAGTGCTACAATAATGGTAAAACAAAAATAATAATTTACAACAGATATGTGGGTGGTGTAGCCTTCCCCATTAAAGTGATAAAAAACAGTTATGAAAAGTAGTACAAGAAGTATTTAAATAAGTTATATCACATTTTTAAATTAAATGAAAGTTTGCAAAAATTCACCATTTGGGGAAATAATGAATTTTCTTATTCACAAACTTTCTTCTAATCACCCTCAAGGTTGTGGAATGTGTTTTCAATTCTCAATTCAAAATTCGGAATTTCAACTTTAATGGTTGGTTTGGACGTATTGGAAAGAAAAGTTTTGTTCGGAAAAATAAAATATCTAATATTTTCTTTTTCCCTCTCTTAAAAAAATATTTTTTTTCTCTTCTTTCTGATCTTTTTTCCTCTCAATTCTCTCTTTCTGATTCTTGCCCTCAATTCTTCTCCTCACACCAATTCTCTCTCTCTCTCTCTCTCTCTCTCTCTCTCTCTGTCTCTCTTTTAATTTTTTTAATTTTTTTATTCCTGCTCCATCCTTTTATAGGTAACAAACATAGCAAACAAACAAAAGATGAAACGGGGGAGGGGAGGTTTGTTTTCAAAGTATGCACAGTAATTTTATAATATAATATAAAATGTATTATTAGCATAAATATATCTACAAATACCCAAAAAAATATGTAAAAACACACACAAATATATAAAATTATAAAATAACAAAATACATGGACTAATAAAATATATTTTAGCAGGCCAAATATGTAACATAATTTGACCAAAGCGGATCTAAAGTAAAAGAAAACAAAAAAGCAAACGATGGAAGGCTGGAGAATTTCAAAGGCGGAATAGTAACTTTATATAATATAAAAATAAATAAAATATTTAATATTTAATATATATATATATACAAAAATATGGTGCATGGGTGCAACCACGGCACTGAATAAATAAAATATTATATATAATAATATAACATACTATGTATATCATATAATATTACATAAAAAAAAAAGTAAAAGAAAATGGAGAATAGATCTAAAATAATTTCGCAAAAACGGGTGTAAGGTTGAGAATAAGGTTTACATTCCATCTTTTCACTGAGAATTTTGTGAGATAGCATATTCTTATTTTCATCATCGGATAATCAAAAGAAATCGCCTAAGTCCTATGGCCGGTCAAAATGGGGTGTCTACAATATCCCAAACAACCCCTTAAGTCATATTATTTGGTATGACATTTCAATTAAAGAAAAGAAAATGAAACTAAATAGTGATTTCTAGCACAGTTTTGATCTTTGATCCGTTTACAAAAACTTTAATAAATTATAGAAATTTTCTGTGTAAGATCTGAAAATACAGGCACTTATTTAGCATGTCTTTTACTTCTTTGAATTTTTATAAAACTATCAGAGAGTATTTTTCAACCGAAACAATTATTTTCTAAACTACCGCAAATAACCAAGCAGAGGCAGCTATTTCAAATGAATGTCATTTTCTCTACAAAATTTATTTTCATGCAAGACCACTTGGGAAAGTTAGTTTTTGAGTTATCTTTCATTTGCCACTAATTTCACTAAAAATCGATGAGTTTCGAATGAGTAATCTTAGTTTTCCCAAAGCATGACAGATTTTGTCCAATTTTCTTAAAAAAATGTTTTCTCCATATTAAAGAGATTTTCAACTTTCAAGTTCTTCTGAAAAAGTATTTCTAACTTGAGTATCTAGCAAACGTAAAAATCTCACTTATGTTTAATGTCAATTGTAGCCTGTTTTCATTTTTTAAACTTGAACCCCATATTTTAAAATTGCTGGAATACCCTGTTTGAAAAATACCAATTTTCATTTTTTATGTAGGTTTTTATCATTTTTGATTGAATAATTTTTCCCTAAGCTTTTTGCCCTAATTTTGTTTCATTAAATTATTTTTCATAATTTCTTTGCTATCAGATATGACATAATCAGTGGATTGTGATTTGTGGAACAATGATTAGCCCTAGGTTATAGTTTTACACACTTAAAACAAAATTGGTTTTATAACAATTGATATATCATAATAAATAAATAAATAAAATAATTGAGAGAGAAAAAATCAGTTGACTATCCACAACTACATTGTGGATCTGGAAAACAAAATTCTCTTATCGGCAAGATAATGCGCATTGAATAAACCCCAACCCCTTGTAAAAAGAAACTATCGTTCCACATCCACTGACTCCACCATCTAAAAATCATGGCCAACATCACGGATGGTTATTTGTTTGTATTTTTGATTGGTTTTATGTGTGGTATTATTTTATATTTATTTTGTTTAGCTATATATATAATTGTTAATGAAATTTATTTTACAAAATCTACATCTGTTGTTGATATGGAACTTAGCAGATCTCCACCAGTGGCTCAATCTTCAGTTCTCATTTCATATTCCAGTTCTCCACCAGTGGCTCAATCTTCACCTCTCATTTCACATAGTTTCGATGTTGAAGGTGAAAAATTTAATCCTTGACTTGTTTTAGGTTTTTTTTAGTTTATTTTTGGTAAATATTTTTATTTTAAAAGGGTTGATTTTCAGTTTAAGTTAATGAACTTTGTACTGACTGCTAAAATAAAAGCTGTATAAAAAGTTCATTAATAATATGTACGAAAGGCTTATTTTGTAAAAGATGATTTTTCAATTAATTTTGATGAACTTAAAAAAAAACAATCAATGACAAATTGATTTAAATGATGTGTAAAAATATCATTTTGTATTAAATTTGTCACGCCTCAAAATTTGAGATCGTAAAAGAAATATATAAAGTACAACTCAAATAAGAGAGATAACCACAATATTTTATTATACACATATAAGCAGAGTTATAGCATAGATAACTGATTTGAGTTCTACTAGAGGTTTACAAAACACTGCCAAACCAAAAGATAAAAGAAAAGAGAAAACAAAAACAAACTACTAATCCAAATTTTCAAATGAACCACGGCTCCAAAACTTCATCCTGATTGGCTTTGGGATAACCTTTCCCGTCGTAAGCTACTTCTTCACCTGGCATGACACGCCATGAGCTTAAATGTCCAGTCAAAACACACACACCCATATCTTCTATCAACCAATCAACCATACACAGAACAAATCTGGATACATAACATACTTACAATAAGGTTTTATGAATTAGTAGTTAGACTAGGCATCTAGTGTCATGACCCAACTCCAGGGGCTTAGGGTTGGAATCGCAACATACTAACTTATTCTTATTCGAAGCAAATTAAGCTGCGCTAGTGAAAATAATTAAACATAAATTTTACCTCATTTTACTATTTAAGAAAGAGGAAATACATTTCTAGGGCTTTCATTATTTTATTATTCAATGACCAGCCCCGAATAGAAACAAAACGGAGCAAAAATATAAAAAAAAAAAAAGAAAAATAAAATAATGATTCAACATCAGTCCATATGCAGGTTCCATTTTGGTGGGGTTATGGATTCCCCTATATCTCGTCACCTGAAAGGGTAACAGCTATAAGCACACAGCAGAGTGAGAAATATTATGCCAAGAGTGTAGGGAATACAAAATAACCATGGATAATTAGTTAGGCTAAAATATTTGCATAATTTAATTTAACATAACAATTTATTTAAAGTGGCAGAATACAGAAATCATGTAAATAAATAATCATAACCACGGTATAAAACGGAACAAAACATGGGTCACAGAAGTGACAGTCAGAACAGAGGTCAATGGATCCATGACAAACAGAGGACCACAAAGTGGTCAAACAGAGGCCAGTGGTTATTTAAGTGCCCCAAGGCGTGGGACTCCCATGGTGGTACTTACAAAACATAATTGTTTATAAGATTATAGTCAAATATATACTAAAATTTAAACAAACATATCCTTGGGTTTCCTTTTAAGTAAATAGAGTTTAGAAAGTAACCCACGTAACTGAAATATTTATAAACATAACTTTTATTTATATAACGTAACAAAATATAATTTGTATAAAATAATCTATGGTAATTGAAAACATTCGCAAAACATATAATGGTAAATCAAGGTATAATATAACTCACCTTAATTATAATCCTTGGCCTTACTTTACTATCAGAACTTCCCTACTATAAATTCCTTACTCTCAACTTACGTACCTCTCTCTCAATTTTCCACTCTTTCTTTTGTTTCTTTCGTTTTTCCTCTCCCTTAATTCACAACACCCTTGTGCCTTATATAGTGCTAATCGACCCTTTATGTGAATGACACGTAGCCTCTCTATGGAGGCCATAATGATGCTAGAGGATTTGTTTCTTAATTGGAGATTCAAATATGAGATTTAAATCTTTATAGGATAAGATTAAATCTTCTTCAATGAATATACATTCCTGGGCTTTTTTTTTTTTTTTTTTTTGCTTGGGCCGAACTTCACAAGGCGTTGCAAGCCAAAGCTAGCCTAGAGATTTTCTTTTTCTTTTCTTTTTATTCATTTATTTATTTGTTTTGGTGTTAAGTTTTCAATGTTCCTAATGTAAATTAAATTACACCTTATCATTTATCATTGTAAAATTAATTATTTTAATTAGTTTATTTTACTTTACAGATTATTATTATTCTTCTTGCTAGCAATATTATTATTTATTTACTATCTTTAGTTTGACCCAACTAGTATTATAATTCCATGAATGTGTTAATTTGCCCCCAAATAATAATTCCTCATTAATCCTATATTTGATAACCCAATGCCAAATTAAATTTATATATTCATTTATTTAATAGTCTATCATCACATGCAACCATAATTATATATAATTCTAAATATTTATGTGGTACTTAATTAAATGTTCGGGGTGTCACATCTAGAACCCCCCAAAGAGATCCTTCTGCCCAACCACAAGATTGAACACCGGACTACTCATAACTCCCCATTTTGCTGCTTTGTAGACCTTACCACCCATGCCCACCTCCCGGTTATTTACCGATCAACGACATCGATGGACCTCAAAAGGGACGGCCAAACAAGTGAGCTCGCTTACACCTCAAATCGTGCCTAGGGCTCGCTTACACCCTGCACATACCATATCGAAGGGCTCGCTTACACCCTGAAACCACCGCATAGAGTCTGAATACGTCTGTGTCAACCTAGGGGCTCGCTCAGAACGCTTGCACAAGACTTAACTCATTTGGTATTAATCCCATCATAATTCATGTGTGTAAAATTGTTCTAAAACACCAAGATGAACGTCACCCATTGTCAACCCCTTATCATTTCCTGTTCATTAGATCTTTTGCTAGGGAAGTTAGTCACATTCGGTAATTCGGTAATATAAAAGAGCATGAGACAAAATAAGAGAGGAAATATAGCCCATGATAATCATACATAAGTATGGTAAGGCAAGCAAACAACATTAGGCATGTTTTGAAATACTTGGAGGCAAATAACACAATAAAACACCATTTTCAGCACTATTCAGTTATGCAGGGCTAACAAGAATGCTTTGGTAAAAATACTTCTAGATCAAATTAGGGGCTGAAATTGCACAGAAACAATAATTAACCTGTCTAGTTTCAGTTCCAATTCTCAGAATTTGCACAGGACCTCCAAAAATTCATTTACAAGCTGTATTTGAAAAGCTGTCCAGATTTGTCACCCTTTGGGAAAACTAGCTTTCCTCTCAATCTACCCGATGATTTTCACCCAAATAAATTCTGTTGGAAAGAGGACTCAGAATTATAAATTTTGACAAAAGAACCAACATGAGATGATTTTTCTGGAATTTTATAAAATTGAAAGAAGTGGACTGTTTTTCAGAGACTCAGAACCAGATTTTTAAACAAAATATCCAAACCCCAAAAACATACAATGAGGAGCTAATAAAATTATCACAAGCTCTAAACACACCAAATATCCCACACTAAATTCAGAATTAAGAAATAAATAAATTTGATATTTCTTTTAAATTAGAGAAATTGCAGCAGTGCATAATTTGACAAATTTGCAAGACAATGATACTAGATCATACCCACACTTTCATACACATCAAAAACCCTATTTACCATTATTATGGAACACAAGAGGACATACTAGACAATAGGATGAGATGGGTGAAAGAATTGGAGAAGACATGGGAGGGGTATGTTCTTACCTTCACCTTCTTGAATCACCTTTGTTTTTTGTTTTGTTTTTTTTTTTCTTTCTTTCTTTTCCTTACTTCGCTACTTCCCTTAAGCCCACTCTCCCTCTCTTACCCTCTCCTTGGGCTATTGAAAACGTAAGAGTGAATTAAGGGTGTAATAATGGCCTGACCCGGCCCGGGCCGACCCATTCGAGCTTTGTGGGCTCGCGATTTTTTAGCGGGCCAGCCCGGGCCGGCCCGTGGGCTAAAATATGGGGCCCAGGCCCAAGCCCAAGTCCGCTCATAATAGGGCCTAAGGCCGAGCTCGGGCCTTGCCCGCGGGCCGGGCCTAGTCGGGCGTTTTTTTTTAATAATAGAAATAAAAAATTAAAAAAAAAATTATACTAAAGTATTTTAATTATGATTAATGAGATATTTTGTTTGGTTATGTAATGTTTTATAGTGACATTTAAATTTAATTATATATGACTTATGTTTTTTTAATTGTGAACTTATAACTAAAAAAGTATGCAATTATGTAATTTTTTTTCTTTCGAAATGAATTATTTTATATATATGAAATTGAAACTTTCAATATTACAATATTAAATTATTTATATAACATTTATTGAATGAATAATTTTTATTTCAAAATGAAATAAAATATTACAAAAATTGATATTATTAAATAAATTAGGTGTAGATTACTGACGACGGTATAGCAATTGCATCACTATAGGTCAAGTACATCTCAACTAGGTTGGCACCTACTAGCCTACCAATCATTTGCATTATACTCCACCTCAATAATTTAATACAAAAAAAAAACAAAAACAAAAACAAAAACCAAGAAAAACACGAAATGAAATGAAATAGTAAAAAATAAATTGTTGATCAATCATCGGAGGAGACAGACATTTCAGTTGCGTTGCCCAATGATATGTCATCCAAATCATATTGAATTCGCTCATTTTCACTAAAATTTTGTCTTCTTGTAAGCACGTGCATATGATCCCTGGATATCATCAATGCCTCAACCATTTCGGGTGAAAGCCTGCTCCTGCAGTCACTCAGCACCCGTCCACCTACACTAAAAACTATTTCTGAAGCAACTGTAGAAATAGGAACGGTTAGTATATCACGGGCCATCTGTGAAAAGCACAGGCCACATAGATTCATTTTGTTTCCATCATTCCAAAATGTCAAAATTATCGGAATCATCCACTGACAGGCTTTCCAAATAACGTTGCAGTTCAGAACTACTTACACTTGTATGTTGAGATATTCTTCTACTTTTTATTGCTGTGAAAATACTTAATCTCCCGCCTCGAGATTGTTGGACTGCTAGTGTAGTGTGTGCAGGTGTATTTATAAATGCAGATGTAGCTGCAGCTGCCCTGTATTCTTGAAATAATCTGTTGCATGTTTGCATAATAGGGGCAAACTGTATTTAATCATCGAAAATACGCTCTAAAAATTCTTGTAAACCAACTTCTTTACACCCAAGATCAATTATTATAGCTAAACCTAAAAGATGAGGCAAATGATGAAAATATTTATCAAATTTTTCTTTCATTGAAGTAATAATGGTTACATAAAGTTCATTACCCATATATTTTATGAAAACTTTAATTATTTCTGCTAGCATATGTAAAACAAATGGTGAAGTAGGAATATATATATAAGAAAATAATTTTGTTGAAGTATCGAAAACTTTTAAAAAATCTTTATACAAGGTTACTTGGTGCCAATTAAGTTCAATGAGTGTCAGTACTCCTCCTATTGATGTTGTTGCAAAAAATAAATCTATTGCTCTTCTTTGTTTACAAGCTATTTTTAACATATTATATGTTCAATTCCACTTACTATCTACATCTAAAATTAATTTTTTAAATGGCAGATTTTCTCGTTGACAAATTTTTCTATATTCTGAAATTCGATTACCAAAAGACATAATAGTAACAACTGCATTTTTATTACAAGTACAGAAGTTTCGTATACATGCATAGCTTCTTTAACAATCAAATTTAAAATATGGGCACAACAACGAACATGAAATAAATCACCATCAACAAGTAATTCTAAAGTTGATTTTAAATAGGCAACAGTTTGATTATAATATGATGCATTATCTAAACTAATCGTAAATATTTTATTTTGTAAAGCCCACTCATATAATACATTTCTTATTTCTACACCAAGCGAATGACCAGTGTATGGAAGTTCAATTAATTTAAATGAAATAATTCTTTTATTTAATTTTCAATAATTATCAATAAAATGTGCAGTGATACATTGATATTCAAAACCATTATTTGACCACAGATCAGATGTTAAACATACTCTTCCATTCAAAATTTTAAAGATATCAAATAATTCACTTTTAATATCCTCTAATTTTTTTAAAATCCTATTTCTAGTAGTATTTCTTGAAAAACTTTAATATTGCGGTGCAAAACTTTCGTGAATCATTTCGGTAAAATCAGGACATTCACTAGTACTAAAAGGTTGTTCTTTTTCAATAATATAATCAACTACAGAATTTTGTGCACGTATAGGATCATATGAAAATGTTTGCAAATTACCAGTTGATGAAACCCTTAATTGCATTTGACTTCGAATATCAGATTGTTTATTTTGTAAATGTTTGTCAGTATGCTTTTTTAAATGACTAGTATCTCCTGCAGATGCAGCACTAAGTAAACGTGCACAATATTAATATTTTGTTTTAAATGTAATTGTGCCATCATGATTATTTATAGATATTTTTTCAAAATGTTCCTAAACATTACTACTTCTGCTCCTAGATGATGATGCAACTGTTAGAATAGGGATATTAAAAGGAGAATCAATAGATTCGTGTGGTGTAATATATGTATCAACATCGATATAAACATTAGGCATATTAGGATCCATAGTAATGCAAGTAAAACAATATATAAGAATTAACAATTAATTTAAATAATGTGTAAATTCAATCAGTAAAAAATAATAATTAATATATGTGCATAAATTTAATTAAACTAATTAATGTTACCGATTGGCGAATGCGATATAGAAATTTTCTTCTTTTGCTAAAAGTTTCTTATTGCACAATTGCAATAGCCACTTAGGGATGGCACTTCAAAATTAATTGAGAGTTAAGAGAGACTGAGAGAGTTGAAGAGAGAGAGAGAGAATGATTTGTTGTGAAATATATTTTGAAAACTAAAATATATTTATACTAGTTTAAAATCTATCTGTTTGAATTATTATGACCGTTTTATATATATCCGTTTGAGTTTGCAACGGCTCAAAATTGAGGCTAGGCTAGGAAATGGTTGCCTCCTTCTCGGGCAACCATTTGGATGGTGCTCTTTGGCCAGTGGGAGCCATCACGGGTCCTGTTTTGTTAATCGGAACCGTTCAATGTGTACAACTCGTCGAGTATTATATTTTTGTAAAAAATCACGTTGATCGGATATCTATAACTATCTGATCGGATTAGTTTTTTTTTTGTAAACCATTAACTGTAACACCATGCATTTTTATACCAAATTGATTTGATCATGTAGTTAGTGATATCCGATTAACGTGATTTTATACAAGAATATAGTAATATAAGAGTTCTACACATTGAACAGTTCGGATTATCAAAATGAGACTCGTGGTGAGGCCCCACAAGCCCAGTATTACCTTCCAACATAGTATATATATATATATATATATATTATTTTTTATTTCTTTCACGTGAGCTTAGGACCTTAGGTGTACTTTCCCATATATATTATTAGGTGCACTTTCCCACTTTCCCAGCCACATACACAGGCTGTGCTGCTGTGCACACAGTGATACATCATATCATCACTTTCCATTAAATAATTCATAATTTGATTTTAATTTAATAAATTATTATTAATTTTTGTTTTATTTTTAAATTATTAATGTTATTTATTTAATTATATTAATTTTTATTTAATTTTTTATTTTTTTATGTTTTCATTTTTATAAGATCAATCTTTTTATTTATTTAATTATTTTATTTATTTATTTTTATAAGATCAATCTTTTTATTTTTTTATTTTTATATGATCAATCTTTTTATTTATTTAATTATTTTATTTTTTATTTTTATAAGATCAATTATTTTATTTTTATAAGATCAATCTTTTTATTTTTTTATTTTTATAAGATCAATCTTTTTATTTATTTTTTTTAATTATTTAACTATTGTAAGTTGTTTTTTATTTTTATTTTTTGAAATTTGCTGGGCCGGGGTGGACCGCCCGCAGGGTCCGAATTTTTTTGGGCCGGGCTAACGGGCTTTCCCACGGGCCGGGCTGAGCCCCAAAATAGAAGGCCTAGACCCAGGCCCCCAAATGGGACAGGCCCGTCGCGGGCTTCGGGCCGCCCACGGGCCTCGGGCCATTTT
This sequence comes from Camellia sinensis, assembly GCF_055761805.1. Classification (NCBI taxonomy): domain Eukaryota; kingdom Viridiplantae; phylum Streptophyta; class Magnoliopsida; order Ericales; family Theaceae; genus Camellia; species Camellia sinensis. Next base: position 62,868,880 of record NC_138970.1, read on the forward strand.
TACACCCTTAGAATGAATTGAGACAAACTCTCCATTTATAGGATATAAGGGGTCCTAACTTAATGACTACGTAAAGATAAATATCTAGATATTTCTTTCTTCATTTTTTTTTTGTTGTTATTCAACCAAATTTTTCACCAAAATATTATTTATAAAACCTATGTACATATTCAAATAAATAATAATATTCTATTCAAATAATCAATAAATGAAAGAACAACTAAAACAAAAAAAACTAGAAATAAAAATAAAATGTGTGAATTAAGTTAGAAATTAGGAGGTAAAATAAATAAAACCAAGTTTTAGGGTATTTCCAAATATGGTAATACACAAAAAAATTATTCTTTATTTGGGCCCTTATGCAGACTTTTACGAAACTAGGGCTGTCACGTCCTCAAAATTAACCCATTATATATCATTGACATGCATTATTTAAAGAAGACAATTTATTAATTCATTCATCAGAGTATTACTAAATAAAGCATTACATGTAACATCGAATAAAATGCCCTACAGGCTTACATCTTTCCAAGCCAACACTTGGATACAAAAATATGAGTTCTAACTCAATACAAGAAAAGCCCTAGGCTTGAATGTTTACATGTACTAATAAATAAAGACAATTAACTAAAGGTAGTCTTCCTCAATCCAGAAGCCAAACCCTCCCAAGCTAAGTCCTTGGAGGTAGTTTATCACCTGAACCTGAAAATGATGTTCCCATAAAGGGTGAGCCACAGCCCAGTAGAAATATACTAAACCACATATAAGCAATGAATAAAGCAATAGCATTCAACAGATGGTTAACCAAGATAATCAATTACTTCATTTACAGTCTCATGACACTATTGCCTAAGATACGTTTTACTTTCCAATTTTATCAACATGGCTCAGAACCTGGCCAAACTTACAACAGTGAATTACATATATCATATTCACATCCTTCCAATATCAACAAACAAATGAGTCTCAAGCTCAAATCAAAACACTTCATACTTCCAGATTGATACACATTTTAGTGCTGTATCAATAAAACACTTCTATATAAATAAGCACACATAAAAGTGATGCTAATGGAGTCCATCCCCTATCTCCTCCCAAACAAAATCCGGTTTAGAGGTCCATCCCCTATCTTCCCCTAAACCGTGGAGTACATCCCCTGTCTCCTCCCACACACAAAACAATGTATGCAAATGCAATGCTCAATCAATACACGTATTTTCTGTATCAATGCAATAGTCAAAATTTATGACTTAATCAATGTGATTAGTTTCAGTTATTCCTAATCCACATGCAATGTCTACAATCCAATAGACAAATTATTCAAACTATCCAATTATGCCATTTAATCAATGAATTCCCCAATTCCATGAATTACTTTTACAAATCAATTCAATAATTCAACTAGGGTTTTTCCCAAAATTTACCAAAGTATTCCCAACATATTAAAATACCAAAACTTAGAACATAACCTATAAAATGGAGTAGGAAATCCCTACCTCAGAGAAAACAACCCAAATGGTAAAGACAGAGATGAGTGCCCAAAGACCAAAATGCTCCAAATTGCCAAATGTCCAGATTAAATGAAAGCTCTCGACTCCCTCTATCTTTTTAATAAAGCAACTAGGGTTGAAACACTCTCTAAACAGATCAAACCTAAGAGAGAAGGTGAGTAGGGAGAGAGAGAGGTCGAACCTTAGGGTTTGGAATCAAAAGAATATGAAAAAGACTGATCAAATCCCGCTGCTGTGTATTTAAACTGGACAGGCTCGCTCGAGCGAATACTTGGTCGCTCGAGCGACCAGACACAGAGAATATACGCTTGAGCCAAGGAATCCTTGCTCGAGCGAACAACCCAAAAGCTCGCTCGAGCGAAAGAAAGCTCGATCGAGCGAAGAACTCAAACCCTCAGGTCTGAAACCAGACTCACGCTCGAGCGAAGGAACTATTGCTCGAGCAAAGAACAAACTAACTCGCTCTAGCGAAGAAAAGCTCGCTCGAGCCAAGAATGCAAAGCTACAGGTCCATACTGGACGCCACCTCTCGCTCGAGCGACCAACTCCTCGCTCGAGCGAAGAACCAAAAACCTGGACAGCAACATTTGGTTTCTAAACCCAACCAACCTGAAACAAACCTGCCAACACATCCTATAATTCCAAATGAGAAAATAAGGGACAACAACAACAATTATACAATGACAGAATCTACGGAACCTAAGTCCGGATACAATAATCAAAATGGAAAAAGACCGGGGTCGCTATAAGGGCTAAAATACTATTAACCTAAGGCTCAGGGTTTCAAGTGTAATTACAAAAAATTAGGGTCTCTACAAAATTAGTGATATATATTGTTATTTGACAGTCAACTTTGTAATTTATCTCTTATTTTTTTGTCTTTTTAATATTAATTATTATATTCATCTTATTAAACAAATTTAAACACTGGAAATTATATATGCAAAACACAAAATTATACAAAATATATTTTTTTATACACAAAAATTAAAACATTGCAAAAAAAAAAAAATTCAAATTGATTGTTTCATTCCACTATCAAAATAAAAATTTACAAATTCGGACCAACTGCTTCATTCCACTATCAAAATAAAAATTACAAATTCGGACCAACTGCTTCATTCTACTATCAAAATAAAAATTAGAAAATACTAAACAATGCCTATTTATAACAACTTTAGCCCATTATTATCTTCCCTATTGACACCAAAAACATCCACCTCAATAACTTTGCATAATGTCTATTTATAGCATTTGTAGTCCATTATTATTATTATTATTATTATTATTATTATTATTATTATTATTATCTTTCTTTTAAAATAATACTAACAATAAATTCAATTGTGTAAAAGATGTATAGAAAAAATAAAGAGGTAATCAGTGTGTTTGGTTTCAATTTTCTGACAAAAATTTTGAATTACAAATTAAAAAATTTAGCTGACAAAATATATGAAAAATGTTTTAGACCATCAATTTTGAATTATTAAACCAACTACTAATGATGGGTTATAAATCATATTATTTAAAAATGAAAAAAGATTGAGAGCTCTAAATTAAGAGTTCTAATAGCTTTAATTAGTGTGTGGATCTCATGTGATGTGATGTTTTGGCCTTAATTTTTTTTTTTTGATTTTCCACATCAATAGTGCTCTTTGAGAACTCCCAAATTAAAAGGATGTATCATTTCTGTTTAAAAATTCAACGAAAATATAAAAATTATCTAATAAATATTTGTCATGTCATTAAAAATTATGTCGATCCAAATTAAAAATTATCTAATAAATATTTCATCTCGAATTTTGAATTTTTGTGCTGATAGATGTGGTCTTCCAGGACTAATATCTTCCTAGTACGATAAGTGTGCTGACAAAACAATAAATTGACATGACCAGTGGATTTCCCGAGGGGTTGGCCATTTATCTCAGCGGTAAGATTAATTTGACCAAAGCGAGTCTAAAGCAAAAAATAAATAAAAAAGCAAACGGTGGAAGGTTGGGAAATTTCGAAGGAGGAATAGTAATTTTATATAATATAATAATATATAAAATATTTAATATTTAATATATATATATATATACACAAAACTATGGTGCATGGGTGCAATCATGGCACCGAATAAATAAAATATTATATATAATAATATAACATACTATGTATATAATATAATATTACATAAAAAAAGTAAAAGAAAATGGAGAATAGATCTAAAATAATTTAACAAAAATGAGCATATGGTTGAGATTAAAGTTTACATTTCATCTTTTCACTGAGAATTTTGTGAGATAGCATATTCTTATTTTCATCGTCGGGTATTCAAAAGAAAACGCCTAAGTCTTATGGCCGATCAAAATGGGGTGTCTACAACATTCCAAACAACCCCTTAAGTCATATTATTTGGTATGATATTTCAATTAAAGAAAAGAAAATGAAATTAAATAGTGATTTCTAGCAAAGTTTTGATCTATGATCAGTTTACAAAAACTTTAATAAATTATAGAAATTTTATGTGTAAGATCTAAAAATACAGGAGCTTATTTAGCATGTCTTTTACTTTTCTAAATTTTTATAAAACAATCAGAGAGTATTTTTCAACCGAAACGATTATTTTCAAAACTACCACAAATAACCAAGCAGAGACAGCTATTTCAAATGAATGTCATTTTCTCTACAAAAATTATTTTCATGCTAGACCACTTGGGAAAGTTAGTTTTTGAGTTATCTTTCATGTGCCACTGATTTCACTAAAAATCGATGAGTTTCGAATGAGTAATCATAGTTTTTCCAAAGCGTGACAGATTTTGTCCAATTTTCTTTAAAAAATGTTTTCTCCGTATTAAAGAGATTTTCAGCTTTCAAGTTCTTCTGAAAAAGTATTTCTAACTTGAGTATCTAGAAAACATAAAAATCTCCCATATGTTTGATGTCAATTGTAGCCTGTTTTCATATTTTAAACTTGAACTCCATATTTTAAAATTGCTGGAATACACTGTTTGAAAATACCAATTTTCTTCCAAAAACAAATTCTTTACCTTTAATCGATGTTTTGCCTTTAATCTCTTTAATAAAATCTTCCTAATCCGTTTATCAAAATTTAGAATCTGGAACCAACAATTTTTTACACCGTTTGGTATTTCTTTTGATTTTACAAACTTGGATCACTTGTGCTGAAATTTGGTGAAAATAATTTGGAAGATTAGTAAGTGATGTGTATTATTTTTGTGCATATCCATTTTGCCCATTATTTAGCATATATTAATTATGGATCTATTTTATGTAGTTTGAAGTTATAAATAATATTGTTCACATTATGCATGGATATTAATATTTTGAAAGTTGAAATCTGGACTAACTGGGTGGTTGGGTTGTTGCGCGGTCTGTAGTTCTACGATATGATTTTGTGATATGTTATTGTGATATGATTTGGAGATAATTGGTGGATATTATTATTAGAGTGACCTCTATTATGAAATTCTTGTGCAAGTGTGTTGCGTTACCCTCAGTACCGCCCTTGGACTAAGGCTATTAAGGCATGTGCCTTAGGCTCCAACAAATTGGCCCAAAATAGGGTCCTTAAATTTAGTAAAGTGTTAAAAAACATATTACAAATTGAAATATGCCAAAATTATTTTTGTTATTTTAGGGCCAATCTAAATGGCCCAAAATATTCTGTTGGGCTCATATTTATTTATAAGTGTGGTTTGACCCAATTAAAATTAAAATATATACAAAATTGTTTGTGGCCTTGAATGAGATGAACACTACATACACATACACTGAGCTCTCAATCTCTATCTCTCTCATGAAGGAAGAAGACTAAGCAAGTACTGAGCAAAGCAAAGCGAGCAGACCAAGCACTGAGCTCTCAAATATCTCTCTGTCACAGTAAGTCCACTCTCTCTCTCTCTCTCTCTTTCTCTCTCTCTATCAAATTTTAATGGAATAAATAAATTTGCCCTAAAAATCTCTCTCTGTCACAGTAAGTCCTCTCTCTCTCTCTCTCATACTATCAGATTTTAATGGAATAAGTAAATTTGCCTTAATTTTTTTTACCTTATTTCTTTATCAGATTTTGGTGGAATAAATAAATTTGCCCTAATTTTTTTTTACCTTATTTCTTTATCAGATTTTAGTGGGATAAATAAATTTGTCCTAAATTTTTTTTACCTTCTTTATTTATCAGATTTTAGTGGAATAAATAATTTTGCCCTAATTTCTTTTATCTTGGTTTTTATCATTTTTGATTGAATAATTTTTCCCTGACTTTTTTGCCCTAATTTTGTTTCATTAAATTGTTTTTCATAATTTCTTTGCTATCAAGTATGAGATAATCAGTGGATTTTGATTTGTAGAACAATGATTAGCCCTAGGTTATAGTTTTACACACTTAAAACAAAATTGGTTTATAAAAATTCATATATCATAATAAATAAATAAATAAAATAATTGAGGGAGAAAAAATCAGCTGACTATCCACAACTACATTGTGGATCTCATCCTTAAACACTGTATAGAAACATTTCACTCCCGCACAACAGATACCACTACACATAATAAGAAATTGAGGAAAGGAAGAAAATAGAGTAATAGTGAGGTTATTCGGGCTAAGAGAGCAGTAGCGCGAGCGAGAAAGAGAGTAGAAGCGCAAGTAAGAGAGATTTCTTTGGAAGATGGACTGATTTCAGTGGGAGGAGGCAAGAGCGAGAGAGATTTGGACTGATTTCAGTGGGAAGAGGAGAAGAACTGGAAAACAAAATTCTCTTACCGGTAATATATAATAAACGTTCTCTTAGCGGTAAGATAATGCGCATTAAATAACCCTCAACCCCTCGTAAAAAGAAACTACCGTTCCACATCCACTTACCCTACCGTCTGAAACTGATGGCCAACATCACAGATGGTTATTTTTTTGTATTTTTGATTGGTTTTATGTGGGGTATTATTTTATGTTTGTTTTGTTTAGCTATAAATATAATTGTTAATGAAATTTATTTTACAAAATCTACATCTGTTGTAGATATGGAACTTAGCAGATCTCCACCAGTGACTCAATTTTCAGTTCTCATTTCATATTCCCATTCTCCACTAGTGGCTTAATCTTCACCTCTCATTTAACATAGTTTCGATCTTGAAGGCGAAGAATTTAATCCTTACTTGTTTTAGGTTTTTTTTAGTTTATTTTTGGTAAATATTTTTATTTTGAAAGGGTTGATTTTTAGTTAAAGTTAATGAACTTTGTACTGACTATTAAAATAAAAGCATTCTGTAAAAAGTTCATTAATAATATGTACGAAATGCTTAGTTTGTAAAAGATGACTTTTCAATTAATTTTGATAAACTTAAAAAAAAACAATCAATGACAAGTTCATTTAAATGATGTGTAAAAATATCATTTTGTATTAAATTAGTGCCGTTTTGGGAACCTTCAAAAAACGCAGCATTCTTAACCAAAAAGCTTAACGCTAGAGTGTTGAAAAAAGCTGAATCCACCATTTGGGAAGAGCTAGAAACGCAACTCGGCCATTTACCAAACTACCCTCATCTCATAAATTTGGGCCTAGGGCAAAACGAGGCCACATTTGCCTCCTTCAGCTAGTTAATTCTGCGAAATCCTCCTTCAAGCGGCGCCGTGTAACTCCCTCGAACAATCGACGACCTTGCCGTCCCCCGCCGAAGCTGCCATCGGATTCGTTGTCCACGTCCTCGCCTTCGCCGAATCTACACCATCAGGTACGCCGAAAACCGTCTTCCATTTACTATCTTCTCGCAAGTAGTGATGGACCCAAAACCATGGATGAACGAGTTCTTCATCTTGTCGACGACCTGCACTTGTGATTTCGGATGACATTCATAATGGTTGGTCCATATTGGTTTGCACTTCTGATTTCGGATGTGAAAAAAAGGGTTTTTGTATATCCGATCTGAAACACATTATTCTTCTATAATACACATTATTCTTATGCCATATCCTTACTGCTACCTGCTTCAACTATCCAATGGAAAATTCTTGATTTGATTCATCTAACATTTCAGGGCTTCAGCAGTAACACAAGATTAGAACTTCTTTGTTGTTTGTATTTTTTATCAGCACATCTTAGCTGTATCTTTTGAATTCTAATAGTATTGAAATTTCAGTTCTTAGTGTCTATTATTCAGAAAAAGCATTTTAAACAACAAACGTGAATGAAAGTTGCTAGGTCAGAGGAAATATTTAGAAAGCCCTTAATGCAGTCAACTATTTGCAAAGAAGAAAATAGACATAAGTTTCATGTGAAACATCGAGGGAATCATGGTAAATTTGAAACAGAGCATCAGTAAGAAACATCAATATCATTTCACTTGCCTTACATATAGTAAGCACAGTACAAACAGAATTTTGATAAGAAAATTTCAAATGAAAAAAGGTAGCTCACCATCTTCCTTGTCATTTGAAAACAATACACCACCCAATACCAATAAATATACCAATTTTCCCTACTTTAATCCCATTTTTTAAATCATTTTTTTTATTAAATTTCCTTTGAGAGAGGAAACATTACTTCAATAGGCAACTAGTTTACTATAGATTGTATTTCTGGACATCCTGAACCAATTGATTAAATAATCATAAAATGATTTGTCATTGCTTTATTTTCAAATTGCCTTACACTCTAAGCATCTATTTTTTGAATTGGTAACATAGGATCCTACTATATGACCCGTCTTCAATTTTCAGTCCTAGTAAGCTAGTTATGACAATATACATTTGGGGACTAAATTGGGTGTACTTTTTAGTTAGGGCAATATACCACATTAAGATTTCTAAAATGTACTTCAAATGCTATTTTATATGAAGTTTCAATGTCCACTGCCACTAGGTTATATAAAATAATGAAAGAACTACGGAATAAAAACCAGCAATCTTAAGAAAAGATTAGTGGTTAGTCAACCACACCATCACAGAAGGACCACCTGCAAATATCAAAACCTGTATTGTTTCTTTGGCACAATATTCATGTTGGATTAGGTGGCATGGTAGTCATAACAGATGTAAAATACATTTCTTTAAGGTGTTTGGAATAAAGCGCCCAAGTCTTAAGAGCAGTAAAAAATTGGGTGTCTACACCGCTGTGATAGGAACTTTATGTAAACTCTATCTTTTTCTCTCTGTATTTGTTTGACATAAAATCATTACATTTTTCCACGTATTTGTTTGGTTGCCTTGAATGTAAGGGGTTATTTTTGGAATTTTATACTTGGCTATATTAACTGCTAACTGCTAATTAGTTTAGTAGCATTCTCTCAATATATTTAGGGACCATTAACCAGGAACAGTTGAGCAAGTAGATTTTTGGAGCAATTTTCGTCCCTATTCATAACCATAGCAAATGAGTCCCCTAAAGCATAATGCAAGCACATTGTCAGTAAAAACAAATCAAAGGAAGTGAAAATATAGAGTGCAAATGTAGACAACAAAATGGCTAGAGTCCCGACACACCACTAAATTGGCATGTTCAAGTATTAACCTAAATTCAAAATGAACTTGTTTCAATTACTGTCTTTCATTCCGCACAGTAGATTATATTAGTTCAATTTACAACATGAGCAAAAAAACAAACGAGTATACAGATGGCCTCCTCCACGTCAAGTGCCACTTCATCATGGCCACCGAGGATGTGTGATTGTGGGTTTGGACACTGCGTTGTAAAGATATCAAGATCTGCCTAAAACCCTGGTTGTGCGTTCTACGTTTGCCCTAGAACTACAGTGAGTTTGTGTTGCCACTCTCTTATGCACTTAGTCATGTCGTCGTTCATTTGTGGTTGTGTCGTATAACATGCATGCTAACTATCTACTGTAATTTTGTCCAGCAGGGATGTGCGTCGTGGGTTGGTTGGTGTGATGAGTTTCGCAGCACCAGTTTGCGCACTGACCAACCACATAATGATGTCGATCAGGGGTTATGAGCGGACGTTGCATGCATAGATCAGAGCCTACGTATGCTTAGGACCGTCGTCGATTTTTTGTGCGTTGTTGTTTTGGTGTTGTTGTCTCGGGTGTGATGTATTGTCATGAATATTCACATGGTTGTTACTTTTTGTGTGACATATGTACTTTGCTGTCAGTTAGATGTTTTGGTCTTGTTACATAAGATCTCCCCAACGTGTAGTACAAACGGACTTTGTCTTTCGGAAAGTGTTGTACTGTTTATTGTTATTACTGCAGTAATTGTGTTTACACTTTTATTTCACTTTTGGCCATGCAAACAATATGTACTGTACTTCATTTCTTTCTGATATTGCATTGTAAATGTTACAAGCAGGACAACACTACTCATGGCAACAAACCAATCATCACCACGTACCCCTTAAAAGTATCGAGGTAACGCTGTCACAGCAACCCAACACCAGCCAGTCCACAAATGCCAATTCGACAGCGACAATACAAAACTGTTTCTTCAACTCATCATTGTTGAAATAGAAGGTGGTAATCGACAACCGTGCAGATTGTCCATGACAGGCTATAAGAATTTAGCAAACAAATTTCTAGAGAAAACCGGCCTACTACATTAGCCAAACAAATGAAAAATAGGTTTGACAACTTGAAGAAAGATTGGGTCACCTGGAAGAAGTTGGAGAATGCCAGCCACGGCTTGACAGGGCTTGGGTACGACCATGAGACAGGCTTGTTCACTGCACCTGACCATTGGTGGGGGAAAATGCAAGCGGTATGTTTTCACAAAACTTTTATGTTCCCCAGTACTGTTGTACTAGTATCGTTGGTTTTAGTTGCCATATTTGTTTAAAAAACTATTTTCAACAAATCAAAACACTTGTTGAACATACTACTTTAACATATGTTGGGCAACCCACAATGTGCGATGTGTACACTTAATTCAAGAGTTACATTTATTGTTTTGTAATTACATTTGAAGCCGTACTGACATATGTGTTTTCTCCTTCACAGATGAACAACCAATGTGCTAAATTCAGGAGTAAGCCTCTAGAGCACGTGGATCTCATGGAGCGGGTGTACTCTGGCGCAGCAGTGACTGGGAAACATGCATGGACTCTAACAGAAGTACGCAATGATGCTGCTGCTGCGACCAATGCCATGGACGTGGATAGCGGGATGGGACCTCTCAGTGCAGGCACACCACCATAGCCGGGCCATGACACTGTCGGGGAGAACGTGGTTGATAATAGCCTATTTGAGGATGCTCCCCCCCAATCAGCCGTGGATGGATCAGCCAATCCAAAATGGCGCAAGCGGGCAACGCCTGGTACTGTTGCTAATAGCATGGACAATCTCGTGGAAGTAGTGAGCAAACAAAGCAGCGAGTTAAAAATCACGCAATACGTTGTCACGGGTAAAGGTGACAACACAGTGGGGGACTGTCTTGCACGGCTTATGAGCACGCCTGGATTAGAGCTCGGCGGTAAGTTGTTCTCATTCGCATGCGGCATAATGGATTCACCCGATAATCGGGACATCATCATGGCCCTCCCCCAGAATTACATTGTCAACTGGTTGACAGAGAAGCGTGCCTGCACGCCGGCCAATGTTGGCAGGGATTGTGAAGGGGGGAGACGGCTATTCGAGAGTGGTGGTGCTGTTGACTTGGACTAGGCCTTTGTGGTTGGATTGTCATTTTACTATTTGGTTATCATGAGATTGTAGTATATTATATGTGTTTGTATTTTTTTTGGGGGGGGGGATGGTAAATTTCGAGACAGTTCACATTTCTTTTATTTTGGTGTGGATGTGTATGTATGCTTCTGCAGGACTTTGCAGGCTTATTTTGGTTTGTTGTGTTATTATTTTGGTGTGGACGTGTATATATGATTCTGCAGGACTTTGCAACCAATATACGAGTATACATGCCGCATGGTGGCATTATTTTGGTGTCACATGCTTGTTATGTTATGCACAACTTTTGTCCAGGGAATGTACAAGTAACTCTTTGCAGGCTTTTTTTGGTTTGTTGTATTATTATTTATTTTATTTGCTCCTTGTCACATGCAGATGGTGAGTTATGGGGTAGACATTAGTTTGCTAGGAAAAACAAGAGGGCCACATTCGTATAGTGTATTTGGATTGAATTTGATAAATCTATTTTATAATTGACAAAATGAAAATTGGTCTTACAAAAGCAAACAGTAATTTGCTACAAAATTAAAAAGTAGATAATGTACTCCCCAGGAAGGTTAAAACAACATTGAAAATGATGGGTTTTTTGAACTATGTTGAAATTAATTTTTGTGACGAGAAAAAAAAAAAAAGGATGCAAAGTAGTTTCATTTCTTTAATTGACTTATTTATTCTTTATTTATTTGATTTATTGTGTACACTTATTTATTCAAATTATTTAATATAGGCAGCAAAGTACTTACATTTCAATAAATAAAAAAATTATTTATTTATTGGGTGCTTTTTATTTATTTAATGCAGAAAAAAATAGGATGCAAAGTAGTTACATTTCTTTAATTGACTTATTTATTCTTTATTTATTTTATTTATTGTGTACACTTATTTATTCAAATTATTTAATATAGGCAGAAAAGTACTTACATTTCAATAAATAAAAAAATTATTTATTTATTGGGTGCTTTTTATTTATTTAATGCAAAAACATTTATGTGTTTCATTATCTTATTTATTTACATTTCTTTATGTACATTATTTTATTCCAAAACAATTCACATCAAATATTGAAAAAGTTGATGTGGCATACGTCAATCAGAAGCACATGAAAGTTAGATGCTTATATGCAAGCATGCAAACTACAAATTGTACAAACCTGCAAATGTAGTAGCATTCACATGGTTTTGTTTGGTGTACTAGGCTTTGGACAATCACATGTCCACATTAACACACGTTGATAGTAGTTGAATATGCTTCTGCAGGAGTGTTATATATCATGGAGTTGTGCAACTCATTTCGGCAATTAAGCACTACAGCTGGTAGTTCTTGTTTCATATAATTTGCAACGTCTATGGATGCACAAGAGGGTACTAGCTCGGGAGTCATACGCAATGGCCAAATAAATGCTTGGATACGAGAGACGATCGGAGAAATAGAGTCGACGACGTTAATGATTTGGGTGGAAATTGCTGTGTTGCCAACGAGTACGCGTATGTTGACAGGACTTTGTTTCACACATTCGCATTGACTAGTAGCATGTGGATGCAGGAGATGCTTTGAGGAAGGAATGAAGCATTTCAGCGAAATTTTCGGATGTCACAGGATGTGTTCTTGATGTTGTGCAAGAGATTAGTTGAGGATTGTGGCCTCCCAGTACCACAGCGTCCCCATGGTATAAACGTAGTTGAGAGTGTCGGCATGTTCATATTCGTGTTACAAAGCTTCACGAGTTGGGACATAGAAGACCGTTTTCAACACTCAGGGGAAACAGTCTGGCGTCATGTAATGCGAGTTCTTAAAGCGACGAAGTTGTTCATGAGAGAACACTGCCGACCGACAAGGTCACAACACAATAGACATCTATACTTGGAGTCCCGACGAAAATATTTCCCATTCAAAGTGAGGGTATTTATTTTTGGCACATTTAATTATGAATAGTAGCCACTTTTGGAAAGTAAGGCAAACTTTTTTTGGGTAGTAGCATTTCTCCTTCACATGATGCTGTGTGATTCTACAGGATCGTATTGGCGCGCTTGACGGCACACATGTGGAGGCACATCTCCCGCATCAGGAGGCACCGCCATATTTTGGCCGTAAAGGACGGCACACGCAAAACATACTCGCAGCGTGTGATTTCGATTTGTGTTTTACTTTTATATCTTGCGGATGGGAGGGAAGTATGCATGACAGTAGAGTTTTTAACGAACTAACACAGGACCCAGCCAAACAATTCCCCATGCCAGAGGAAGGTAGGATGCACGACACATCTTTTTTTGTTTGTATTAGTTGTGTGCATTTGATATTTGTAATCGACCACCGTACTAATGCGAAATTATCGACATACAACCAGGAAAATATTACCTTGTTGATGCGGGGTACAAGAACCAAAAAGGGTTTTTGGCACCGTTTAAGGGATGCCGCTACCACCAGGAAGTGTTTTGTGCAACAGGACGGCCAAAAAATGCAAACAAAATTTTCAACACGGTGCACTCCTCCTTACGGAGTGCAATTGAATGTACGTTCGGCGTATAGAAAGCGCGATGGGGATTCCTACATAACATGCCGCGATATGATTTCGGAAAAGTGCAGGTGCCATTGGTTGGGGCTTCAATGGCAATACGTAATTTTATACGCCGCAACTCGAGCGACAATGAAGCATTCAACAAGGTTGCGAATACAGAGAATTTTACATTCAACGACATGCCAAATGTTGACGGTCTTGGTGAGGATGATGATGGTGAACCAGAGGGCGACGATGACGTACATATGCACGAAGTGAGGAAATCAATACGGAATGAATTAGTGCGACATCGGCGTCAACTTGGGTTGTAAATCCTGTTCGGTTTGTATGAGGTGATGGCAAACGAAATGAATGTGTGAAACTATTAAAAGTGTCCAAAAAAATGTACGGTTCTGTTGGTAAGTTGTAGGTTCTGAAGGGCGTTTACCAAATTGTAATGTGGAAATTAATTAATGTAAAAGCGCAATTTGTTGGGAAAAATTAAGAAAATAAATATGCCATTCAATTATAATAATAAAAATAATTAACAAAACTATCATAATAATTTTAAAAAATTTGCTACGGGTATTTTGGTCTTTTGCAATAATTGTTTGGATAATTTGGTAATTGTTTGTAAAAAAAAAATAATACATTTACTAATAAACTTGTAATAATAAAAAAAATAAATTCGTAAAAAACAGAATAATAAATTTGTAATAATAAAAAATATTTGGTAAAATTTGGAAATTGTAGTACTAATAAAAAAAAAAAATTGTTGGAACATCTGGTGGCTGTTACATGTGAAACAGTGTTGACATACACAAGGGTAGCATCATAATTTTCAGTAAAAGGTAAGGGTATTTTTGTCATTTTGCAGTGATTTGACACTTTTAAAAAATATTAAACCAAAAAAAAAATCAGCTTTTTACCAACTTCCCAAATCACCTCCAAAAAAGCTAAAAAGCTTGGTAAAAAGCCAAAACCCAGCTTTTTACCAACTTCCCAAAACACCTCTTAGTGATATATATTGTTATTTTACAGTCAACTTTGCAATTTATCTCTTTTTGTTTTTGTCTTTTTAATATTAATTATTATAATCATCTTATTAAACAAATTTAAATACTATAAATTATATATGCATAACACAAAATTATACAAAATATTTTTTTTATACACAAAAATTAAAGCATTGCTAAAAAAAATAATTCAGCCTAATTGCTTCATTCCACTATCAAAATAAAAATTTACAAATTTGGACCAACTGCTCTATTCCACTATCAAAATAAAAATTACAAATTCGGACCAACTGCTTCATTTCACTATCAAAATAAAAATTAGAAAATACTAAACAATGCCTATTTATAACAACTTTAGCCCATTATTATCTTCCCTATTGACACCCAAAACATTCACCTCAATAACTTTGGATAATGCCTATTTATAGCATTTGTAGTCCATTATTATTATTATTATTATTATTATTATTATTATTATTATTATTATCATCATCTTCCTTTTAAAATAATACTAATAATAAATTCAATTGTGTAAAAGATATATAGAAAAAATAAAGAGGTAATTAGTGTGTTTGGTTTCAATTTTCTAACAAAAATTTTGAATTATCAATTAAAAAATTAGCTAACAAAATATATGAAAAATGTTTTAGACCATCAATATTTGAATTATTAAACCAACTACAAATGATGGGTTATAATCATATTATTTAAAAATGAAAAAAAAATTAAGAGTTCTAAATTAAGAGTTCTAATAACTTTAATTAGTGTTTGGGTCCCATGTGATGTGATGTTTTGGCTTTAATTTTTTTTTTTTTGATTTTCCACAACATTAGTGCTCTTTGAGAACTCCCAAATTAAAAGGATGTATCATTTCTGTTTAAAAATTCAACTGAAACATAAAAATTATCTAATAAATATTTGTCATATCATTCAAAATTATCTTATCAATATTTCATCTCGAATTTTGAATTTTTGTGCTGATAGGTGTGGTCTTCCAGGAGTAATATCTTCCCGGTAAGATAGGTGTGCTGACAAAACAATAAATTGACATGACCAGTGGACTACCCGAGGGGTTGGCCATTTATCTCAGCGGTAAGATTAATTTGACCAAAGCGGGTTTAAAGCAAAAGAAAACAAAAAAGCAAACGGTGGAAAGCTGGAGAATTTCAAAGGAGGAATAGTAACTTTATATAATATAATAATATATAAAATGTTTAATATTTAATATATATATATATATACAGAAAACTATGGTGCATGGGTGCAACCATGGCACTGAAGAAATAAAATATTATATATAATAATATAACATACTATGTATATAATATAATATTACATAAAAAAAGTAAAAGAAAATGGAGAATAGATCTAAAATAATTTGGCAAAAACAGGGGTAAGGTTGAGATTAAAGTTTACATTTCATCTTTTCACTGAGAATTTTGTGAGATAGCATATTCTTATTTTCATCATCAGGTAATGAAAAGAAAGCGCTTAAGTCTTATGGCCAGTCAAAATGTGGTGTTTACAACATCCCAAACAAGCCCTTAAGTCATATTATTTGGTATGATATTTCAATTAAAGAAAAGAAAATTAAACTAAATAGTGATTTAGCACGGTTTTGATTTTTGATCCGTTCAGAAAAACTTTAATAAATTATAGAAATTTTTTGTGTATGATCTGAAAATACAGGAACTTATTTAGCATGTCTTTTACTTCTTTGAATTTTTATAAAACTATCAGAGAGTATTTTACAACCGAAACAATTATTTTCAAAAAGACCGCAAATAACCAAGCAGAGACAGTTATTTCAAATGAATGTCATTTTCTCTACAAAATTTATTTTCATGCAAGACCACTTGGGAAAGTTACTTTTTGAGTTATCTTTCATTTGCCACTGATTTCACTAAAAATTGATGAGTTTCAAATGTGTAATCTCAATTTTTCCAAAGCATGACAGATGTTGTCCAATTTTCTTAAAAAAATGTTTTCTTCATATTAAAGAGATTTTCAGCTTTCAAGCTCTCTTAAAAAGTATTTGTAACTTGAGTATCTAGCAAACATAAAAATCTCACTTATGTTTGATGTCAATTTTAGTCGGTTTTCATTTTTTAAACTTGAACTCCATATTTTAAAATTGCTGGAATACCCTGCTTGAAAATACCAATTTTCTTCCAAAATAAATTCTCTAGCTTAAACTGACGTTTCGCCTTTAATCCCTTTAGTAAAATCTTCCTAATTCGTTTATCTAAATTTAGACTGTAGAACCAACAATTTTTGACACCGTTTGGTATTTCCTTTGATTTTACAAATCTGGATCACATGTGCTGAAATTTGGTGAAAATAATTTGGAAGATTAATAAGTGATGTGTATTATTTTTGTGCATATCCATTTTGTCCTTTATTTGGTATATATTAATTATGGATTTGTTTTATGTAGTTTGAAGTTATAAATAATATTGTTCACATTATGCATGGATATTAATATTTTGAAAGTTGAAATTTGGACTAACTGGGTGGTTGGGTTGTTGCACGGTCTGTAATCCTATGATATGATTCTGTGATATGTTCCAGTGTTACGATTTGGACATAATTGGTGGATATTATTAATAGAGTTGTGATAACCCTATTCCGTATTATGCTAATTGACCTTAATTATGCTGGTGATTATGTGTTTAATATGATTTTGAGTGCCATTTATATGATTATATGTGGTTTTGGCTTTATAGCTGTTTACCGTAGGAAAATCTGTTCAACTTACGGTTACGAACTGAAAATTGAAGGCCTTATCGGCCATAGAAACCGAAATTGACTACGCCATTGTGATTGACATAATTTTTAGAGCCTACGGTAAAATTTAATTGAAAGTTGATTCGGACCAAAATAATCAGATTCAGAACGATTGAATTAGGATTGAATTAGGCTCAATTACTTAGCCTTAATCAATTTGATTAGCCAAGCCTATAAATAGGCTTATATACACTTAATTATTTTCTTTTGAGCTCATATTTGCTGAGATTACACTCTAGAGAGAGAGTGTGCTGATTGTAGAGAGAGAGGGAGCTCAAGTTAGAGAATTGAACAAAAAACTTGAAGATCTTGAAGATCAACTCAAGAATTAACCGTAATTTGGAAGATTTGAGCTTCTAGGTGAGTAATTAGACATGAATTCGTGAGTTTGAGTTTGGAATTTTGTAAATTTAAAATTAAATGGTAATTAAGAACATGAATTGAGTTGATTATGATGAGATTGAAGTCTATATGCACATGCATGCTTAGAATTGCCATGAATTTGCATAAGCTAGCATGTAACATGTTAATTATGAAAAATTTAGCATTGAAGCATACATGCAAGCATGGTTTTGTGGAGTTTCATGATTAAAAGCATCATTTGTGCCATTTGAAATGGAATTGGAGTAAAAAATTAACATGCATGCTTGATTAATAGAGATATGAAGCTTGTATGAAGTTTGAATGCGTCGGTTTTGACCATACAAGAGAAATGTTGATTAATTTGAGAATTAAATCATGACTTTGAACAATTGGCCTCATATTGGTTATGTTCTCATGTTATATAATATGTTTCCATGTTTTTGTGTCCAAAACATGAGCTTTGGACCTTTGAACATTGAGTTTTAACTTCAAGAACAATTTTGGAAATTCCAAAATTTGGCATGTCCGGTCGAGCGGGGAAAACACCGCTTGAGCGCGAAATTCTAGCTCTCAGAACTTTTGCAGACATTAATGTTCGCTCGAGCGGAAAGGGTTACGCTCGAGCGTCCGGACACGTGTTTTGACTCTCAACTCGAGTGTCCGAAGTCACACTCGAGCGCAAACTTGAGGCAACCAATACTTTTACAGACTAAAGGGGTCCGCTCAAGCGGCGAAAGCTGCGCTCGAGTGGGGAGCCCTATTTCAGAAATTTTGAAAAGATGCTTTGTGTTTCATTTTCCGTTCTCTTTCATTTCTCAGCACTCTTAGGCATGCATTGAGCATTGTGAATGGATTAAGAAGATATGAAAGAGGCCTAAGAAGAATATATGAATTTAGAACGGATTAAATTGTTTGTGACCTATTATGTTTATGTCTTGCTTGTCATGTAATGAATTGTTGTAAATGAGAGAGAAAACATATGTTTCCCTTTCCTTTTTTTTTATTTTTAATTAATTAATAAATTTTTTCAATACTTTTCACTATGTGCATCGCATCAATGGCGATAACCTCTATCGTATGCTTTTCTTACAAGAAATTTGAGATCATCAAATAAGAGGACCCAAGTTTTGAAGCGAATGTCCTCTTGGAGATTGATAGGCAAAGCTATTCTTCTATGGCGAAGCATTTCCTCAAAACCACCATTGATCAATTTGCCACTGCACTTCTGTCTTATTATCTTCACACATTACTACCACAAATGGGGGAGTGGCGGAACAACGAACTCACTGGCCCCGTTTGGTGTAATTGTTAAAACAGATTATAGATTATACCTTAACAGATTATATATAATGACTTTAATCAGAAGTTATTAGTCAGTTTGGTGTAACTGTTGGATTATAGATTTAAGGTGTTGAGTAGTGTTTGTTAAATAAGTTGTGAATTAACTTTTTCAATTAACTTTTATTTTTTGTTATTCACTAATTGTCTACATTTCTCATAAATAATAATAATAATAATCTATAGTCCATTTAGGTCTTTTTCTATTTTAAAAAAAATAAAAAATAAAAAAATCTAAGAGTATAACCATAAATTAACATGTCCACAGCAGAAGCTGATAATCAGAAGAAAGGGGTGAACAGTTTCTTAGAATTAGTTTTTTTATGTTAAAATAAGTTGTTAGAATCAAAAGCTGTTTGAAATAAGTTTAACCAAGCAGTCTAAAATAGCTTTTCGAAAGCTTGAAGCTATAAGTTGGCTCAAAAAAGCCCAAACAAAGATTTTTTAGGGGGGTTTAGGGTTTTCTTTTCGTTAGGCGCAACATTGACATGGTCGGCAAAGGTACATGAGGCGATGAGGCTAGATTGAAGAACATTAGCTGTGAGTTTTGCTTATTTAGTCTATTGCAAGAATGAAAGGCTCATGGCATTTTTTTCTTATGAAAAGTTGGTGTGGCTTGCCTTTTTCGCGCCCCTTTTCGGAAGTTTGAAAAGTTCTACAATTCAGACTCCCGCGGTTCTAAATCTAATCTCACAAGTACAATGTGAAACTAATAAACACCAAATAGTCCAAATTTGACAAATCATTTTAAAAAATCGATTTTGAATAAAAAATGCCAAAATTAGACTGCTTTGCCTGATACTGAGTCGCCACCTAAATATTTTTTATTTTGGAGAAATTTAGAAAACCCATGACTCGTGCCAAAGGCCACGTGTTCGTCATTACCAAAGTTGCCCCGACTCTAATGATTAAAGTTATTTTTTCTAATTTTCAAGAATAGCTACATATAATTAGTGAATATAAATTGAGTTAAAATGTTTAATCATATAATTATTAGAATTGAAAAAAATAAACCATACTACACATTTTGCCTAATAAACATTATAATCTCTTTTAGAAAGCTGGTCCAACTTCCAACTTTTAACTCATTTTAAATCATATCACTTTTTATATTATTTATTCATAAAAAAATAAAAAATTAATTCTTAATCCACTTCCCAAAAAAATCAGGCTACATAGTGGGTTGAAAATGCTGTTGTCAATGGACAAAACATCAACAGCACACTGGAAGCCAGCTGTAAAACCGCTCCCATAAAACCTATTATCTGATTAGATTAGGAAATTCCAAGCAGCCAAACAGGGCAACCAATCAGCATTAATTTGAGTGCAAAATCAAAAATTTCCCCCAAACTCAAAAGAGTATATATACATACATTCTCTTAATTGGGCGCGCGCGCGAGCGAGCGAGCGAGAGCGAGAGCGATCGTCGGTTTCGGGTTTTGGTCCGCAGAGTGTCTTTCTCTCTGTTGTTTTCGAGCTTTGCTCTTCCAAATTCACACTCCAATCTCTTCCCAAGAAGCAACTGAGAGACAGTTTTGAAGCTTCCTTTCCTAGTCATCTATGGCGGACGAAACCCTGCCTCCTCATAGAAGGGACCCAATCAAGTCTTCAGGCACTCTCTCTCTCTCTCTCTCTCTCTCTCTCTCTCTCTCTACATATGGAAGCTTTGTTTTGTATTATTACTGACTAGTTTATCATGGTTTATGTTTTATTCACATTTTAATTTTTAGCCCTTTCAAAGCAATTGATAAAGTAAATTTCAGACCTTTCTGCCCACTTCTCGTGAATGAGTTTTCGCAAAAAATTTATGAGATGATTATTGCATAATTTTATAAATCATACGGTTCGTGCTGTTTTGATTTTGATAGAAAATTAGGGAAAAAATTTCATCCCACATAATTCAAACTGCAACTGGCTCAGTTGAATGGCTATTTTTCAAATTAATTTGGGGTCGGACGTAACCAGGAGCTTAAGGCTCGAAATTTATGTTTTTAATATTTTCAAGGCAAGCAAATGAACTTTAGTTTGAAATATAATTCCAACAATCTAACATAAGAGTGGATTAATTTTGATTGAACATTTGCGGCTACTTAGTTTATATTCTACTACTTTTGGTTGCGTGATTAAACGTGGATGTTCTCAACACATAACCCTGAGGGTCCACATAGCTTCAAAGAAGCGATACCCAACTTGTAACTCTTTATCTCATAATTTTTATTTGTATTTGAAATGCTGATTCGGTATCTTGCCTCCAGTTGGAAATGTTGCTGCAAACCGAAGACGACAACTTGCAGTAACAGTGGGAAAAGAAAGAAGGGAAGCACTGATGCGAACAAAGCGCCTGTGCAGAGTGGGAGTTAATGATGTTGACAGTGATATGATGATTGATGAAGAGCAATCAGCTTTGGATGATCAGACCTTTACAGCTGTGGAAGAGCTGAAGCTTGCCATTGCATATCAGTAAGTTAGCTTATACATTTTTCTGTAGAGCACTAGAGAGATGTTTCATCATGTGAAACAAAGTCCTAAATCACTTGGTTCAAAAGTAATGTGCAAAATATAAGCATAAGGGCACCCTCACCTGAATTGATATTTTTTGGTGTTAATTTATATCCAAGACCGTGTAACATAGTATTTGAACTGGACTTGGAGTGCCTAGGGATGGGTAAGGTGCGTGTCCTAGGCTTGCATGCGGCGGGTGCTATTAAGTGAGTACATTGCGTGTGAGGGAGGATGTGACTTGGGTACGAAAGTAATGTGCAATATATAAGTGTGAGGGAATTTTACCTCAATAACTAGCTTTTGGGGTTAAGTTCTACCAAGACCGTGTAATAGATCTATGCATAGAGGAAAACGGTTAAATATAGGATTTAGAGTAAACACGTCGTATATTGAAATCTATGTTTCATCTTGGTTGGATGCTACTTAAAACCTTTATGTGTATGCATGTGTTTTTATAAGTTATGCAGGTTCAATTAAATAATACAATATATGGAGTTCTTTCTATATTTTGCTGCTTTCATTCAAGCATCTGCCAGATCCAAGCTTCATGTGTACGTTTTATGTTTTCCATTAGGTGGATGTTCAAATTAAATTATTAACTAGTTTGGCATGCTTTGAGAAATTACCACTTACTAGTTGTAGAAGCAAACATTGACATAGGGCATGGTGGTGGAAGCTCAACCACTAAAAAATACAGGAAATCCCAAAAACAATTTGCATTTAGTTAAACTCCAATATTGTAAAAACAAGGAGGAGTTTTTTATTTTGATATATTTTGTGTAAATTTTTATTGGAACTTGGAAGCATTGTTCATAAGAACATATATATTTTCCTGTGATGAGAGAAGCCAGTTAGAATTGTTTCCCCGTAATTATTAGAGCGGTCTCTTGTTTTTTGGAAGCATGTTTTCAGGGAATTGGTTTTCGCAGGTTAAAGTGGAGTTTGCTAAATCTGTGAGCATTCTTGCATAATATCTAAGTTGTGCATTTATTGCCTCATTTTGGACCACACTTCTTTGTATCCGCCTGTTTGTGCATCACATATATTATTTCAACCACAAATTTTCACCTGTTGCTGACAACATTTGCCTTATTTTCCATAAGAAATGTTTTACACAACCTATATTGGGTAATTGTTAGGGGGAAAGGAGCAATGGCAAAAAGGGTGGCTGCCCTTCGTGAATTAAGGCGTTTGTTGTCAAGATCTGAATTCCCTCCTGTTGAAGCTGCCTTAAAAGCTGGAGCTGTACCTCTCCTTGTGCAGGGCCTTTCATTTGGTTCACCAGACGAACAGGTCCAAAAAATTAGTTACATTTTCTGCTATTTGTGATTTCAAGCTATCTGAATACTTCTTACCTGTACTATATATTCTATCTTTGACAATTTCTGGGTTGCTGGTAATTATTATAAAAACAGGGGTCATGGTAATTATTAGGTGCTTATCCTCTGTCAATTGGTCATTTGGTAGATATTGATGTAATGCTGCATTGTTGTCTGACAGTATTTTTTGTTTTTTCATTTCTTACTCTTTTGATAAGTTAAGGTATGACATTAGAAATTAACCAAAGGGGCACAACTCAAGTACACATACACATAAACCCCATCACAGAAACAACCAAATCCAAATTCTATAGAAGGGCAACCCAGTGCTGAGGCTCCTGCCACTACCAAGGTCTGGAGAGTTTAACCATCTGTACACCTCGGAAAAACGAGTGCCCAAAAACATGAGTACATGAATCTGTCAGTCTGTAAGGGATGGGGGTTCCCATCATCTATGGCGATGCAAGTTTTCCATGCCCTTAAAAGTGATAGGTTCGAGTAAGCCAGTAAGCAGCACTGGTATAGAACTTTCTGATTTTATCTTTTTGTATCCAGATAAAATTTTCTGATACTCTTTTATTTTATTTTATCCATAATTTTTGTGATCAGTAAAGTTATTAGAAAGTAACAAAGGGGGCAGAACACAAGCATTTGTGACACACATGAGTAAACATAAAAAGCTATAAACCCATGATAAAACAACATAATCCTAATTCTCCACAATACAGAAGTCTTAGGAAATGAGTTTAACCTTTCCGTCCTCAGAAAAAAGAGAGTACCCTAAGTTATGAACATATGAATCTGTCAATCTGTAAATGATGGCGCTGGCTTGCATCCCTGTAAGAAGCACTATTAGTGTGTGTCTTTGTTTTTTTTTTTTTGGTCAGAAAAAAGTTACCTCTCTCTTTTGCTCTCTTGTTTGTCGTACTGCAGTTGCTTGAAGCAGCCTGGTGTCTTACAAACATAGCGGCAGGAAAGCCAGAAGAAACTAAAGCTTTGTTGACTGCTTTACCATTGCTCATTGCTCATCTTGGAGGTTGGTGATGGTTTTTGCATTTTCCATTCAATGTGAAAGAATGTAAATGTTTCTTTCTTTTACTTATCAGAAAAGTAAATGTTTTTTTACTTTTTCTTCTTCTTTTTGTGTGTAGTATTTTTTTCTTTCTCCATTTCCTCTTCATAAATTAATACCGGAAAGTTGTTAAGGCTTTCTGAGACCTAAGAGTGACTGACAGTAATTAAAGATACCTGGTTAAATACTATACATTGAAATTGGATTACATAACCAAGTATGTCCATTTTTTGATCATTGAACTGCTGATTTTGTGGAATAGCACTATTATTGGGTTTGGCTACTTAGGTACAGAACCTCTGACCCAGATTGGCCACCTTGGCCTAGACATACGTTCTCAAGTTGGCTTTTGTGATGCATGGCTTGGTTACAGTTAACATGAAATGAAGATGGGTTGTGTAAAAGATGGGAATTGATTAATTGGTTTTCTTTTTTCCTCAATTAGACTAACGTATGGTGTACTTTACATAAATGCAATTTTTTGTGCTGCTGTAAAGCTTAAACTTCTATGGTTGTAAATGCAAGTTACAGTTTTGGAGGCAGCTAATTAATTTGAATAAAACCGAAGGTTAGGTTTTCACCCTGTTCACCACTCCCAGCATTGTAAGCCTTTTTCTTGGTGAGCTTTAATACACTTAATTTCTACAAGTCATATCTTTTATTTATGTCTTTTCTTAATCAAGTTGCTTTTTTACCTATTTCTTTGAGAAATGGAGATTCTTGTCTATTTGAGTTACTCTTACGTAGAACCAAGAGGGAGAAAGAAGAGAGATTGGGGAAGAGAAGAAGAACATCAGGGCTACAAGTCTAATATCTAGGCTACAACCTGGACACTCAATATTATCAATCCAAATTTAAATATTACTACGAAAAGCCTAATATTTATAGACCAATAATCCTAATTAAAATAGGAAAACAAACCCTAGTAAAAAAAGGCAACTAAAATCTCTAATAAAATGGGAAACCAAATATGAATAAAATTCTTAACTAAAATAAGACTCCTAACTAACTATAATTTAAAAGAAAACAAATAAAATGCTAAGATAAATAAAATACTAAATACTAAAGACAAAATTATAAAATTGTAAATAAAATCTCCAAGCCAAAATTGGTGCGATGCATGTTCCACGTCATACTCCATTATCAATTTTACATTTCCATATAATTATTGATTTACAATTTGTACATTAAAGATTTTTAAGCTGTTTGGTTCTTTAAAAATCCATCACCATTTATCATCTGTGCCAACATTCCACTGAATATGTTTAGCAGATGATATTGGGTGAGTTCAACTAATCAATGCCTTGATATTGGTGTAGGACATATCTACCTACTTGAATTTGATACAAATAAAGATGCTTTCTTGATTATATAGATTTTACCTTTCGTTTAAACAATGAAACCTCGAAGGAATACTTGTATAAAATATCTTTATAAGTCCTGCAGGCACTCTTTTTTTTTTTGTTTTTGTATTTAATATACACTATACTTTCTTGTATGCTTTTGGACCCCTGCAGAAATACACCTTTTGAGTCAATCATTTAGATTATATTAATAGACAGACACCACATTTCTTTTGCCATCTTTTACACGCTTGGGGTGGTTGGTATAACCCTGATAACTAATGTTGCCTTTTTGTTGCCATAAAAAAACATAAAAATAAAAAAAGAAAAGAACAAGTATGCCGCCCATGTTCTTTGTGGTCCAAAAGGTATTTAAAGAAGCTGTTGCTACTTGCTACATTGAGGAAAGGGGTCTTCTTTTAGATCACTTAAAGTGATATATAATTTTTCAGCCATATGTCGCTTTCTTCGTCTTCTATTTATATTAAGAATTTTATAGGGTTCTTTCTCGTTTGCACTTCATATAATTTATTTTGAATTTCTCCAATTTTAGATTCCATGTTTGGTCACAGGTAAAATTGAAAACGCACTATGATATCCGGCTTTATTACTGTTCTCAGTGTTTATATATGATTCCATTAAGTGCTTGCTTCGAAATTGTTCTGGATAATTTTTCTACTTGCTAGTTGAACCTTCTAATTGGTAATCATTGTGTAGAAAAGAGCTCCTCGCCTGTTGCTGAGCAGTGTGCATGGGCATTGGGAAATGTTGCTGGTGAAGGGGAAGAACTTAGAAAAGTTCTGCTCTCACAAGGAGCCTTACTACCTCTTGCAAGAATGATGCTGCCAAATAAGGGTTCAACTGTGAGAACAGCTGCTTGGGCACTTTCAAATTTAATCAAGGTTTTGAATCCCTGATCAAATATAGGACTAGAATCTTATTATTATTATTATTGTTTATAATTTTAGAAAAACTTGCATTGTATTTTGTGGGTTACATATTTGGTAGGTTAATTTATTTTGTGACTTGTGAATATTCTTCTTTCTGTGGGTCACGTTCTGTCATGTGGCCTGCCTGCCCAGCTACCTGGTCGACTTGCCTATTCTGAAAAAAGAGTTCTATTTACGCTTAAAACTTAATGGGCTTTTATTTTAATTTTTTATGTTGGCTAATGCTTGGAATAGGCTTGCCTGTTCAGTTGCTCAGTCTCTGTTACATTGCTACTAGTTTTATATTGAAAATAGCATTACTTATCTTTTCCGTTATTGCATATCTGATTAAATATCTAACACAATCTTGCTGGTCTTGAGCATATGCATATTTTGAAACATATAAATTGAGTCGCTGAGCCACACCAGCATAGCATTATTTGTTGTTTTTTTATCTTGAGAATTTTTTTATTCTTCAGTCTTTTTGTCTCGCGTCCGTAGTTGTTCATTAAGCAAATCATTCAAAAAACCAGTGTATTAGCTGCTGTACATGGTTTCATCTGTCGATTGGATTAGGTTGCATGAACAAACCATGATATTTTTTGTACTTTAGACCACCTACTGGTGCCTACTAGGGCATTAACAATATGTTTTTATTCTTCCAGATCATTTAGATATAGCCTCGATTATCTTACAGCTCTCATGCAGACCAGCTACTAACTATATGTTGATGTGCATCTATCTTTATTCAGTTTTTGGAAACTTCAGTTTTCGATTCAATGTGAAATACTCAGACAAATAAAAATGTGGGACGTCAAGTGGGCCAATTTTCATTGTAGGGTTTTTTATGTGTGTTCCAGAACCATCAAACTTATCTGTTAGTGATTATTCTACCAAAAATATGTAACCATAATTTTCTCCTTTGGATTTTGCCTATGTTTTGTATTTTTTATATAGCTAGTCCCAGGTCCAGAGAAATGACTACGGTTGACAGAGGACAAGTACGGTGAATACTCTCCTACTGGTAGTGAGGCCAAAACTAATGTTACGCAGCAGAAAAACTAGGTTGAATTTAATTGGGTTTTTATGGCTGAAATAATAGTAAGGATATAAGGTCTTGAAGGTTTGCATTAGGGTGAAAAAGAGTACAGTTTTTAGAATGAAATCACAAGGTTTTACGGTTATTTGGGGGCTTTGGGACAGTACCATTGAACAGTGACCTTGTGGATTTTTTTATCCTCTTGCAAGCAAGGGTGCTAAGGTTTAGAAACTATTGCTTGAGGGTTGAATAGGGACTAATATAGATATGGTTCTAGAGTTTAATAAGAAGGTAAGTCCAGGCGTCACACTTGGGATTAGAATTGCATCACACAATCCCAAAGGAGCTTCAAAAGCTCTGAAAACTTGGGGCCGGACATCTCAAAACTAAAAAAAGAGGATATTTTGATATGGATACAAATTTGGATACGGATTACTTTTAATAGTTACTTCTTAAATAAATATTTTTAATTGAACATGAGTTAAAAAGTTGATCCAATAATTTTTATGGGTAAAAGGTTTTTTTAATAACAGCCCATGTTAATGAAAGAGAATGTTAGAACACTAAAAGGCACAATGTTTATGGCTGAGAAAAATTTAGGGAGCAGTTTGTGTCTAGTCCGAGATCAGACTGGACGGTGCTGTTGGGCCTGTGTGGGCCCACCACGGGTCTTGTTTTGATAATCCGAACTGTTTAATGTATAGAACTCGTCGAGTACTATATGCTTATAAAAAAATCATGTGATCGGATATCGATAGTTATGTAATCAAAATAGTTTTTTTGTTAACCGTTAATTTATTCACCATCCATTTTTTTTTATACACAACTGATTTGATCATATAGCTATCGATATCCGATGAACGTGATTTTTTATAGGCATATAGTACTCGACGATTTCTACACATTGAACGGTTCAAATTATTAAAATGGGACCTGTGTGGCCCCCCATGGGTCCAACAGCACCGTCCAGTCCGATCTCGGACTGGACACAAGCTGAACCCTAAAATTTATTAGTAAGCCAAACATATATTCTATTTATTTGAGTCCAACCCATTAGCCAAAACTAGCTAAATGGCTTTTCCAATATGTAGCTCTCGAGCCCTTGATGGCATGGGAACCCAAGTGATGCTGGAAACCTATAAAGCACGGGTATGGATATGGGTACGGATACGTTGATACGCAAATTCTTAAAAAACTAAGGTACGCGCACGGCTAGGGTACTTCAAATTTTAATTTTTTTTTATATTAAATTTATAGGTAAACATCCAACATACAAATCAAAATTTCAAAATTTCTTTATTTTTCTTTTTTGATTGTCTAAAACAAGATGAAAAAGAGAACAAAACCATGACTCATGAGTAAAGGGTATTGGAAATAAATTACTTGATATTTTCAAAATTGAAAGAAAAAAAATAAAGGCTGCAACAAATTTTAGTAGCTGTTAAAAAAAAAAAAAAAAAACCTCGCTGTACCCTTGTTGTACTCATGTTGTAGCCACGACGTATTGGTGCTATACCCACGATGTACCAAAATATATTTGCCGTACCCGGCATGTATTTGTTGTACCCCGTACCACCGTATGAGTACACGTACCCGTACCCGTACCCGGTACTCGTACGGCACCATTTTTGAAGTACCCGTGCTTCATAGCTGGAAACCTAATGGAATTGCATCTAGAACGATTCAAACCAGCAAGTTGAGAGTCACCAAAACCAGTAGGTCAAAATCCCTAATCTCTCTCTCTCTCTCTCTCTCTTGATCGCGCGCACACACACACACACATCACGTTCAACACCATTCAAACTTTAATTCTATTTTTCAAATCATGATCAACACAATGTCGATTACAAACCCTAAATCTATTTCTGTCGATATCAGTCTTAATCACAAACTCATGACCTAGATTCAACAGTCGATGTAGCCAAGATTCAACAGTCGATGAAGATGTGATTCAGCAGATCTAGATCTTGAACCCAACACATATCGAAGTTCCTTTATAAGGATAGCATCCACATACCTTCTTCCTTTTTTATTCAGCCATGTCCAAGAGAGAGGAGGCGAATCCGACACAGATCCCACACCCGCACCCCGTGCTGCGTTGCGTCGCGTCGTTTTGCCACGGTTACTTTCCCCCAAACAGACGAGTCCATTTAACATAGCATCAAACCATAATTGGACTTATTAAGTTTGAGCTCTTATATATAGGAATCATCAAGTTCTTTCTGAATTAAAACAAACCAACTTCTGGTTGATTCAGTTTGGTTTCAGTTTATGCACGAAGACCTCATCTTCTTCAGAGGTTATTAAAGGAACACTTTTATATCTTGTTGTGGTCCATCCAAGTGGCCCAATTATGAATACAAAGTTGATGTAGAGGAGAGAGGGAGTACCCTTAGCTCGGAGCCAATCTGGAAATTGGCATAAAAGAAAACCTGTGTGGTGTGAAATAAATAAATATTAAGGGCAAGTATGTGAATTCGAAACCAATATACAAGGGCAAGAATGGGATCATTTGTGTAGAATTTCAAATATATTGTTATTGAAAGACATGCTATCTTATAGTCTACGTTGTGGGAATGTTTGGTTAGATAATAAGAATAAGTCTGTACCATGTAAACTGGAACTTATTAAATGGCTTATGTTGACGGTGGAAGATGGCATTCCCTTGCTGTTAATAGCAATAAGTAGTAACACTTTTTTAAACTGTATCAGTGTCTTCAATGCAGCTAATAAAGGGCTTTTCCGTGCAAGGAAACCTTTGCAATTTTGTGCTCCTGTTTTTGTTTATTATCTCAGTTCTCACCTAAAATGCAGTAATAACCTTAGATGTTGATACATCTTATTTTAGGTTCATGTGCTATGACTTCCAATAACGTTTTCCCCTCCTAGATTCTTCTGTTCAAGTTTCAGTTACTATATAAACTCAGTGTAATACTTTTTATGCATTCTACATTCTTCTTTTTAAGTGCCAGTTACAAAATAAATTCAGTGTATTTGGATGTAGGGACCTGATCCAAGTGCGGCAACAGAACTCATAAAAATTGATGGGGTACTTGATGCAATCACTCGGCACTTTAGAAAAGCGTAAGTGGTTGATACTTCATTACTCTGCATCATTTACAGTGAAGTTTAGTTGTCAGTTCTGTTTAATGACATAAAAGGGTTTCTGAACTGCCATTTGGAACTTGCTTGGACATCCTTCCAATTCTAGTTATCCGGAAGGATGAGACGATGAAACCAGATTGTCCATCTGATTGGTAGTCTGGTAGTTCTTCCATCTATGTCAGCCCTATGCATAGATATGTTATCGCTGTATGGACTCATCTACAAAAGGAAGCCATTTGATAGGACCTTTCTGAACTACAGTTAAAACTGTTGGGACAACTATGAAGGGACTAATGACCTGAAAATTTGGTCAACATGTAGCGACCTTTCTTAGGCCCATCTGACAGGGAGCATATGAGAAACCCACCTGTTGCAAGCTCCGTCATCACTGTATTGTCCCATTAAACTAACTTGTGTCCTAAAATTCATTAACTGTTCTTAGCTCCACAGAATAAGGTTAACATCTCTAATTGCAGTTGAACATCAGTTTTGTAAACTATTCACTGCCAACAGCTTATCTGTAAGATTTAAAAGAGGTAATTGTCGTTAGAATCCTTGATTTAGAAGAGTGAAAACCGTGGTTATGCAATATGGCTACAATCCTATTGATGTTATGTATTAAAGAAATTGCATGGTTATATTTTGTATACCGTATCAAAGGAAGAGGAGTCAAAATTCAAAACAACAGAGAATACAGTTCTAAGTATATTATATTCATTGTAGTACAAGCTTATCTTTTAATGTTGTCCATTATATTTTATAACAAATCCTTGGTTCTTGTTTGCTTCCCTAGCTAAATTGATGTTGATCTTCTTTTGTCTTGTTATAAACAACTTTCTTTTTGGTGCACAATGTGGTATTCATTGTAGTAAAAGCTTATCTTTTAATGTTGTCCATTATATTTTATAACAAATCCTTGGTTCCTGTTTGCTTCCCTAGCTAAATTGATGTTCATCTTCTTTTGTCTTATTATAAACAACTTGCTTTTTGGTGCACAATGTGGTGGTTGTTGAGTATTAAATTGACATTGATCTTCTAGAGAGAGAACTGTTTTTAGAGATAGAAACTCTCAACTTTCCATCATGCCTTCGTTCTCCTTTTCATTAATACCTCTTGAGTCTTTGAGAGATACTTGCCATGCCCTGGCAATAGTAGGTTGTTTCCTGCATGAGTTTATGTAGCAAATAATCTAGATTGAGATATTGAGCCAATATATTTTGACATGGCGATTAGGCTCTGAACTCTTGAAGCACACGCTGAGATCTATTTTAATTTTATTTTTAAAAACTCAAATAGCATACCTAAGGTTGGTAAATTTGATATAATTGAATATTTGACATAAAATACATGTGACATATTTAAAAAATGACATTATAAAAATTTAAAAATATAAGTTTTGCACGTGTTCCCAACATGTGTCCTGTATTTTTTGAAAATTTGCGTGGTCGTGTGCCCATGTTGTGTTGTGTCCATGCTTCTTAGTTGCGGATCCACCATTGTTAACGTTTTTGTGTTGATACTCTTTTTTTTTTTTTTTTTTTCTGCAATCCCTTTTGTCCCCGTCTTAGTTGTTTCATTTGTCGCGAGACAGTATATTTCTTGCATGGACTTGGCACTTTCTTGATCTTGCTCGGAACATTTCTAATGTTGTTGTTCTTGTTGCTTCTTATCTTGTTGTTCCCCTTGATTTTTACTTTCGGCATGCCCCTTAACAACTTTCTCGTCTTGAGTGATGCTTGATGTCCCAATGCAGTCAGTAGATTGTTGTTGCTTTAAAATACCTTGACTGGTGCTTCGGTTTGTATATCTCTCAGTGCTCTTTGTTAATCGCAGCAATTGCTTTTGGAAGGAAACCAAAATCAATTGGAGATCTAATATTCGTTGATTTTGGCAATTCCTTTTATCCCCATCTCATTTATTTCATTTACTGCTGGACAGTATATTTCTTGCATGGACTTAGCATTTTCTTGATCTGGCTCAAAACATTTCTTGTGTTGTTGTGCTTCTTGCTTCTTATCCTGTTGTTGAAGAGCCCCTTAATAGCTTTCTCATCTTGAGTGATGCTTGATGCCTTGTAGTCAGTAGATTGCTGTTGTTTTAAAATACCTTGATTGGTGCTTCGGTTCGCATATCTGTCGGTGCTCTTTGGTAATTGGATTGCAGCAATTGCTTCTGGAGGAAGCTAAAATCAATCGGAGATCTAATATTCGCTGATTTGATTTGGTTTCTCCTTTTGCTTGCTAAATTCCTCTTCATTTTTGCTAAGAATCTAGAGAGAGAAAATTTTGTTAGAGAGAGAAGCTCTGAAGTTTGCTTCTCGGCTTTGGTAATCTTTTCTAATTAATACCTCTTGAGTTGTTGAGAGTCACTTGCCACGTGTTGGGAATAGTAAGATGAGAGAACTATCCAAAGTTGATTATTCATTTACCACGGGCAAGGTGCTCTAAAAGAATAAACCTAATCCGCAAATATTTTATCTCCAATAAATACGTAAAATTATGACTGTGTTTGGTTGTGTTTCCAAACAATGATTCTACACCCATATTCAAATATGATGTTTGGAACCAGTTCTCAAATCACGTTTTCAAAACTCTGCAGAAAACTCTGTCTCCAGCGTGATTTTCAATTTTTTTTTTTTTCAAATTTGGCCTAACCGGTTGTCCCACCGGATGTCCCGTTGGACCTCCCACCGGTCGTCCGACCGGTTGATCGGAATAGTGCAATTTTTTATTTTTTATTTTTTTGCAATTGACATATATTAAATTTTTATATATTCGAAAAAAATATTTTTCGAATTTTTAATTTTTTTTTATGTGTTTTAATAGAATTTTGAGTTGTATATTTGGGTATGAGTTATAAGTTTTTGTATCAAATATCATATATCACATCAAAAATTCTCCACTCAATTCAAAACTCTTTCACCAAATAAATTTTCCACACTCAAATCATTATTCCAAAACTCACAAACTCAAAATACAACTCATACTCTCAAATCATATTTACAAAACTCTACCAAACGCAACCTATATGTTTTGCATGTGTTTCTAACATGCCATATCCTGCATTTTTTGAAAATTTGTGTGGTCGAGTGTTTGTGTTGTGGCGTGTCCGTGCTTTATAGGCAGGGATCCTCCCATGTTAATGTTTTTGTGTTGATACTCATTTTTTTCCGCAATCCCTTTTGTCCCCATCTCATTTGTTTCATTTGCCACTAGGCAGTATATTTCTTGCATGGACTCAGCATTTTTTTGATCTTGCTCGTAGCATTTCTGGTGTTGCCGTTTTTGTTGCTTCTTATCCTGTTGTTCCCCTTGATTTATACTTTTAGCGAGGCCGTTAATAGCTATTTCATCTTGAGTGATGCAGTCAATTGGTTGCTGTTGCTTTAAATTACCTTGACTGGTGCTTCATTTTGCATATCTCTCGATGCTATTTCTTAATTGGATCGCAACAATTGCTTCTGGAAGGAAGCTAAAATCGATTGGAGATGTAATATTCGTTAATTTGATTTGGTTTCTCATTTTGCTTGTTGAATTCCTCCCCATTCTTGCAAGAATCTAGAGAGATATAGAGAGGAAATTTTTTTAGAGAGAGAAACTCTGAAGTTTGCTTCTTGGCTTTGGTAATCTTTTCTAAGTAATACCTCGAGTCATTGAGAGTCACTTGCCACTTGTTGGAAATAGTAGGATGAGAGAACTATCCAAAATTGATTGTTCATTTACTGGGGGCAAGGTGCTCCAAAAGAAGAAACCAAATCAACAAATATTTTTTCTCCAATAAATATATAAAATTATATGTTTTGCATGCATTCCCAACATGTTGTGTCCTGCATTATTTGAAAATTTGCGTGATCACGTGTCCATGTCGTGGCGTGTCTATGCTTCGTAGGTGGGGATCCTCCATTGTTAACGTTTTCATGTTGATACTTATTTTTTTTCGCAATCCCTTTTGTCCCCGTCTTAGTTGTTTCATTTGCCCTGGACAGTATATTTCTTGCATGGAGTCGGCATTTTCTTGATCTTGCTCGGAACATTTCTGGTGTTGCTATTGTTGTTACTTCTTATCCAGTTGTTCTCCTTGATTTCTACTTTCGGCAAGCCCCTTAATAGCTTTCTCATCTTGAGTGATGCTTGATGCCCCGATGCAGCCAGTAGCTTGCTATTGCTTTAAAATACCTTGACTGGTGCTTCGGTTCACATATCTGTCGGTGCTCTTTTTCAATTGGATCGCTGAAATTGCTTCTTGAAGGAAGCTAAAATCAATTAAAGTTTTAATATTCGTTGATTTGGTTTGCTTTCTCCTTTTGCTAGTTGAATTCCTCCCATCTTGCCAAGAATCTAGAAAGAGAAAAAAAATTAGAGAGAGAAGCACTAAACTTTGCATCTCGCCTTCGGTAATCTTTTTTTATTAAATACCTCTTAAGTCATTGAGAGACACTTGCCACGTTTTGAGAATAGTAGGATGAGAGAACTATCCAAAGTTGATTGTTCATTTAACTGGGGCAAGGTGCTTTTGCTTGTTGAAAGATAATTTTTGGAAGGAAGCTACAATCAATTGGCGATCAAATATTTGTTGTTTCTTCTTTTGCTACCTAAAATTTTCCCCATTCTTGCCAAGAATCTAGAGAGAAAACTGTCTTTATAGGGAGAAGCTCTGAACTTTCGATCTTGCCTTCCTTCACCTTTTCATTAATACTACTTGAGTCTTTGAGAGTTACTTGCCATGCCACGTCTTGAAAATAGTAGGTTGTTTCCTGCATGAGTTTATGTAGCAAATCATCTAGATTGAGATGTTAAAACAATATATTTTGACATGGATTACTCTCCAGACACGTGAAGGACACGCTGACATGGCGATTGCGCTCCAGACATGTGAATCAATATATTTTGACATGGCGATTACTAAAATAGCGTACCTAAGATTGATAAATTTGATATAATTAAATCTTTGACATAAAATACATGTTGCATATTTAAAATATAACATATAATAAATATATAAAATTATATGTTTTACACGTGTGCCCAATTTCTTGTGTTCTGTGTTTTTTGAAAATTTGTGTGGTTGTGTACCCGTGTCGTGTCCATGTTGTGTCACGTGTTTGTATCTTTGCTTCTTAGTTAGGGATCCTCCATTGTTAACGTTTCTGTGTTGATGCTCATTTTCCTTCGCAATACCTTTTGTCCCCGTCTGATTTGTTTCATTTGCCACTGGACAGTATATTTTTGGCATGGAATCTGCATTTTCTTAAGCTTGCTCAAAACATTGCTGGTGTTGAGGCGGCTGTTGCTTTTTATCCTGTTCTTCTTGATTTCTATGCTTGTTGCTCCAACAGTCAGCAGACTGTTGTTGCTTTAAAAGATCATGACTGCTGCTTCAGCTGGCTTATCTCTCAGTGCTCTTTGTTGATTGGATCGCTGCAATTGCTTCTCGAAAGAAGCTAAAATCATTGGCGAGAGCAGTACTTGGGTGACCCCTTGGGAAGTCCTCATGTTGCATCCCTTTTGCCTGCTCGTTTTTATTTATCAAAAAATATATATATATTATTTATCAAATATATATATATATATTTGCTGATTTGATTTTGTTTCTCCTTTTGTTAGCTGAATTCCTTCCCATTCTTGCCAAGAATCTAGAGAGAACTGTTTTTAGAGAGAGAAGCTGTCAACTTTCTATCTTGCCTTTGTTCGCCTTTTCATTAATACCTCTTGAGTCTTTGAGAGATACTTGCCACATCTTGGCAATTGTAGGCTGTTTCCCACATGAGTTTATGTAGCAAATCATCTAGAATGAAATATTGAATCAATATATTTTGACATGGCGATTGGCTATATTTTTATTGACAAATTGAGCAGCCAAAAACTTCCACATCATTTTATACCTAGGTCTCTTGATGCCTGATCAGTTGAGATCCCTAGGATCTTGACGCGATTTAAATGACTACTCTGAAAATGTCTACTTAGCATTCTTGTTAATTTACCATATTTAGCTCATGGCAGTTTAGTTATGGAATACTTCTTGCTCGTCTTCCTTGTTGCATATTAATATATATGGCGACTGTAATAGTTCCCTATTCTTTTACACCCGTTTGAGAACAGGCTAATTTAGTAACTTTTTGGCTATTTGGCTAAAATATGAGCTAAAAAAAACTAGTATGTTTGGGATGACTTTTTGGCTTTTTACGAAAAGATGTGCAAAAAGTAGAGAGAAAAGAGAATCTTTGACTTTTTGGTATGGGTTGTTGGCTTTTTGGCTAATTTAGTAACTTTTTGGCTTTTTGGCTAAAAAGTTTGGTTGCCAAACGAGGCCTATCTCATTTATATTTTGTATCTGTAATCAAATTATGGTAAAATCCAGGGATGAGGAGCTGGCAACAGAAGTAGCATGGGTGGTTGTGTATCTTTCAGCCCTTTCAAATGTTGCTTTCGGCATGTTGGTGAAGAGTGATCTCCTTCAATTACTTGTGGAAAGACTGGCAACATCAAATAGCTTGCAATTGCTCATTCCGGTAACATGCAACATAAATAAGTAAATTGGCCTTTAAGTGATTTCTTTTACTAAGTAATGCAATTAGTATTTTGAATAATTGACATGTCATTTAGATACTCCTTTCTACAATCTAGAAGTCTTTATTGAGTCTTGATTTTAGTTTAGCGACATTTCATGTCAAGTTGCTAATTGGTGCTAAATGACTAAATTGTCCTTTTGGTGGAATATTTACAAGAAAATAGGGCGTTAGGTGACTGAATTTGTTCATTTGTTAACTAACTTTAACATATACATATATGTTGGCCCTTGTCTTTGACCAATTGATGCAGAACGTGTATGCGCACTATATAGATTTAATTTAGGGTAAATTACACTTTACCCCCTTTATGTTTGGCCTTTAAAATTTTATTTTTCTCACTTTGACTCTTCATGTTTCGAGTTTTTTCCAATTTACTCCAAAAACTAACTTATTTCCAAAATTAGACAGAAAATGACACATTGATAGTCACGTGACATAATTTTTTTTTATATTATAATTTAGATATAACTCACACCTCTGACACAAACTCAAATCCCAATGTTATAATATATTTTTTATGTCATGTGGCAACTTTTCTATCTAATTTTGAACAGAAGTTAGCTTTAGGAGTAAATTGGGAAAAACTTGAAACATTAAGGGCCAAAGTGGGAAAATGGCCAAACATAAAGGAGGCAAAGTGTAATCTACCCATTTATTTTATTTCATAATATAACTTTTAAGTTTTAATGCATATGTTTATTTATAGTAAATTAGAATATTAGCAATATTGAGTTTCTTATTATATTAGGGATCAAGTTCCAATAATATTATTAGTATTCGGTTTCCTATTTTGCATTGGGGTTTTAACCCATAAGTATTAGGTTTTTGTATTGTAATAGTTAGTTTTGGAAAAAATATTGTTGTGGCTGTGTGTGTTTGGGTGCCTTCTTATTCTCTCCCCATCTCTCTTTTCTATTCTCTTTCCCTACTGCGAACTACATCAGTTAGTATCAAAGCTCAAATTCGATCCATCTTTTCTGTTCGATTCATGTGACTGCCTTCTTCACAAGTCTCGTCCTATTGAACCATCATCAGATCCATCTTTGAAAGTAAAAAAAAGAGAAGAAAATGTTCATATGCAACCAACACTCCACCATCACAACTCCCATTGACACAGCAAGTTTCCTTGTCGTGTTCTCTGAGCCTAAGAGAAATACCTAGAACCTATACAACTTTTGTTGAATCGTCAACTAGTTGAATTTCATAGCAGAACTCAGTCAGTGCCATTGCTTCATCACTGTCATCGTTGCTGAAATTTCATCATTCAGTACATAACGTTTGCCAATGAGGGGATCTTGCTTTGACCTGCTGGAAATATATATATATATATATATATATTGGGACAATATTTCTGTGTCTTTGGCAGAGCAATTGTGCCGCAGAAGCTTGGGTTTCAATAGGAGAAAGATGATGGTCCCAAACAGAAAGGAAAAAAAAATAACGTCCCAACCCAAATTGACCCAGATAATATTCCACTAAACTAACCCAGCAACTGCCTAGCTAAAACTAAATCCCAATTCAGCCCATATGTACTTGACTCAGCCCACTAAGCTAAACATGGGTCCATAATCAGCTCAGAAACCTCCCAAATAATGGCTTGCCCACCTAAAGTAACCCAATTCGTGCCTCAATAAGCCAGCCCCTTCAACACATAACAGGTCCAATCCGAGTCACAGCTTTCTGATCACAGCAGTACCTGTTCAACCCCATATTAAACCCAGTCCAATTCAAAAAAGAAAAAAGAAACCCCTTTTTACCCCCATTAACCATGTTCACTAACGTGGAGTTATACTAAAAATTTGATGCGTTACATCAAAACCTACAAGGATTTAAGGCCTCCCCAAACCAAATGTCAGCACAATTGGCCAAAATGCAGTCAAATTTGGATAGAGTGTTGGTCCTTGTTTAGGAGATATTTTGGACATTACTCAAAATGCTTGTGTGGATCATATGAAAAATGTTGACCAAGTCATTCTAATGTCTGAGGAAAGTGAAATTCTTTTGGAAGAACATATGGGAGTCCAAGATGCTGTTCTCACACCAACAATGCTCCTACTGAAAGAAGAGCTTCTTGAATTTACAGACGCATTCAATTTGTCGGATCCTATTGATGTCCCACCAACTGATTAGTTGGTCAAGTTCAAAAGGATTGATTTTATCGGTATTGAAGCTTTCTTTTGTGTAGTCAATAGATGTTTGGTGGACCTTGTCAATAGCCTAATTACAGGGATTCGTTTAACTGAAACAAAGATCAGACAGTAAAGCATATTCCGAGTACTTGATTCTGTGGTATGGAAGAGTGCAATAATTCAGAGTGAACTCGAGGTCGAGTTCTTTTTCTCAGTCGGGGAGAATGATGTGGAATGTGTATGCGCCATGGAGATTTAATTTAAATCATATTGTTATTTTTAATACATATATTTATTTCTTTTATTTGTAGTTAATTAAGGTATTAGTAATATTTAGTTTCTTATTATATTAGGGATTATGTTCCAATAATAATAGGATTCGATCTCATATTTTGAATTAGGGTTTTTATTCTATTAGGTTTCTACATGGTAATAGTTAGCTTTGAATATTATTATGTTTAAGGTTGTGGCCATTTGTATTAGGGCTGTGACTCTCTTCTTCTTCTTCTTCTCTCCCCCTCTCGTGTTAGGGCTGACTCTCCTCTTCTTCTCTCCCCGTCTTCTCTATTCTATTTCCCTACTGCGTACTACATCACCAGTTAGCAGTAACAATAGGAGACGGCTATAAATGCAAAATGCATCTGTAACATGGATGTGTCTGTTATTGTTTGTTTTACCCTATTTTGACTACTCTTGTAGGATGAGTACTGGTTACATGACACCACAAAAATTATTTTCATTTTAATGAGCATGTAATCGGATTGGAGAGAATATCCAATGCATGTAATTGTGTGGTCACATTGTTTGTGAAGTAAGATTGATAAGAGCATTTTAAGTGAGATATTAGCAGTAAAACATTCTTCAAAATGCATTTTCTTGCAGTTTATTAATCATCCCTCCATTTTCTAAGCTTATGTCACTGACTTACTGCAAGGTACAAAATCTTGAGGTTACATTAAATAATGGACAAAAATAGTAGTTGAACGATATGTAACACCTTTCGTTGCTTGACATGTATGTCAATTTGTGTGTAAATTAAACAGTAAATGGAACTAAAAATTAAGCTCATAAATTTCTGGAATTATTTCTAGGTCTGAACCTTTTTGACATTTTTTTTCAGGTACTGCGTAGTCTAGGTAATCTTGTTGCCGGTGATGCTCACACAACTAATGTTCTTGTTGCTGGACATGGAATCACAGGCTAGTTTATTACATTTATCTCTTGCTAAGAGGTGAAACTTCTGTTTTTCATCAGATCCTGTTTTGTTAATGCCCGGCATTTTATAATGTTTCCAGATAATGTCATAGCAGCTCTAATTAAATGTCTGAAAAGTGAGCACCGGGTATTGAAGAAGGTATGTTTTTATGCCTTTATTGTTATACACCATTAAAATTGATCAAAGATTCTCACTCGACGCTTTCAATGGTGTAGGAAGCAGCTTGGGTGCTATCTAACATAGCAGCTGGTTCCATTGAACACAAGCAGTTGATTTATTCAAGTGAAGCTGTACCATTGTTACTGCGACTACTTTCAACAGAACCGTTTGATATAAGAAAGGAAGTAGCATATGTTTTAGGTAACCTCTGTGTTGCTCCTTCTGAAGGTTCCGGAAGGCCAAGTTTGATTCTGGATCACTTGGTTTCCCTTGTCAGTAAAGGATGCCTTCCGGGTTTTGTAGATTTGGTCAGGTCTGCCGATACTGAGGCTGCAAAACTAGGACTTCAATTCATGGAGCTGGTAAGAATTATCTATTCAGTTTTTGCTTAATAGACCATATCAATTAGCAAGAGGCTCTTTATTTCTTGTTTTTTTCATGGCTTCTTGATTGTTTCTATTAGATTACTTCTATGAAGCACCGACATTTCAAAACAAGTGCTGTATCCATCTTGGGATACTCGGATACAGTGGGGACACGTATGGGACATGCCATGGCATGTCCTCTTATTTAATTAATTTATTTTTAGGGAACACTTTAGGGACATGCTAAGTTGTCTTTTTTCTCATTTTCTTTAGTGTTTTTGATGAATGTTGAATATTTATTATATTTTCTTAGATTTAAATACTTAATAAATTATTCATAAAAATATATATATATATATATATATAAACTATAAGTGTTAATTTAAAAGTGTTTTTTAAAAATATATATATATAGAATTAGAGTTGTTTTTGTTAATATTGGATGTTTGTGAATATAATATTAATCTAGATAGCATATTTTATTGCCGTGTCCCTGCTCTGTCTGTATTTCCATTTTTTTAAAATCACCGTGTATGGTGTCCATGTTTCTTAGGATTACTTTGACATTTCTACTCTTGCCATATCTGGCACACTAGGGTACACAATTAGCCACTTATAAATTGTTCAGTATTTGACACCTCAGTTGTTCTTAATCCAGCCATACGATCCCATACTCACGTAGGTGTGTCTGGTTCCATACTCGACGTGGTGGCTAGCTTTGATACCAAATGATACTAAACTCACGCTTGAAAACCGGCTAGGATTCCCAAAAATATTTTATGCAAATGGCCATGGCCTATATTAACCGATGTGGAATCGTAACACACACCCCTTGTAAAACACCATAAATCTGAGTTCTATATGCATTAAAAGATGTTAGGACAAACAATATTTCTGGTCTTGACAGCTGGATAGACTCCTACATGAGAAACAACGGCCATGTTTGCTCCGTGCATCAAACCATTATTTCCTTAAATTGCACAAGAATACCTCAGTATGAATGTGGATTGTGTTGTAAACTTGTAATGCATTCACAGTGAATTTTAAAATGGAGTCACAATTAACAAGTTCCCTTCCGGTTAACTA
Source organism: Camellia sinensis (assembly GCF_055761805.1). Lineage (NCBI taxonomy): Eukaryota > Viridiplantae > Streptophyta > Magnoliopsida > Ericales > Theaceae > Camellia > Camellia sinensis. Next base: position 62,910,851 of record NC_138970.1, read on the forward strand.
AACAATGTTTGATTTTTTGTTTCGTGTGCAGGTCTTAAGGGGGATGCCAAACAGCGAGGGTCCAAAGCTTGTTGAGAGAGAGGATGGGATCGATGCCATGGAAAGATTCCAATTTCATGAAAATGAAGAGCTTCGAAACATGGCTAATGAACTGGTTGATACATATTTTGGGGAGGATTATGGGCTCGATGAGTAAAAGGAGAATTGTGAACCGAGTGACTGATCCCATCTCCCACTCCCATGTACGCAATTGGCGCACATTGAGTTGGCCTCATCTTTTGTGCAAGTTAAAATCAATCATAGAATTTGCCAAATGTTGTTCATAGTTTTGACTGTGAAGACAAAAAGTTCAGTCTTGTAAACTTTGGTGTAAGCATATCAGCTAAAGCGGTGTTGATTATGTTGATTATGTATCCTCCGGTATACGGTAGTGTTGTAAGAAACTGTCATTGTTCTTGGCATGTGTCCTATTGTGGAATTGTATTTTCGGCTGAAGATTATAAGATCGAAGACGAACAGTCCAGCTTGTGATCATCTTGACGTTTTGACGGGAAAAATGGGCTTGCTTTGTTTTTTTGTTTTTTGTTTTTTGGGCACAAACAGAGAACATCAGTATTTTGTGGTATTTCAATCTTTTTCCATTTGGTTGACAAGTTAAGAATTGAGAGTGGTAATTTCTATAAAATTATTACATATTTATGAAAAAATTTACGATCTTAATTATCAATATTTATAAAGTTTATCACTCATTTGTATTTATTTTTCTGAACATCCATTGAAAAGTAATTTTCCCTATTATTAATAAAAGTGGGTGCAATTAGTAATTTGTCTAATAATTATTTAAATCGGTTTGAGATAAACTTTCCTTGGGGATTTTGATGTTTTTTCCAAGAATAATATTATACAAATAATTAGATGTTGTGATTTGTGGAGATTGAGAAAAAAAAAAATGAAATAAAAATTAATTAATTTAATATTTTTTTCTTAATATAATAATATATGTTTATTATGTGTTACTTAATGTGACATTTTTTACTTAATTTTAAACAGAAAATTTTTCTACTTAATTTTAAAGAAAACTTTAAGAATAAATTGACAAAAATTTGAATCATAAAAAGTTAAAAGTAATATTTGCCTTTTAAGAACGAAAGTGGAAAAATTGTCAAATAAAAGGAGGACAAGTGTGAATTACCTATGAAACTAGCTTTTGTTTAGGAAGAGTTAAAATAGTTTAATTTTTTTTTTTATTTTTTGGCTTTTTAGTTTGGCTTTTTTTAGTCTCGTTTGATTTTTATTTTTAATTTTTTTTAAATTTTTATGAGAAAAAAAATGTAATGATTATGATTTAAATGTGACATTTTGTGATATTTTAAGAAGTTAATAAAAAGTTGTCTTTTTTACTTTTTTGTATTAAAAAAACTAATTTTTTTTTGTGACTTTTAACTTTTTGTATAAAAAAACTAAAAAGCAAAAAAGTTGACTTTCTTAAAAAGTTCCCAAAACACCTATTTATTTTATTAGTTTATGTAATTAATTTTATCTTTTGTGTTTTTTAGCTAAAAAATAAAATAATAATGTTAGATACTTTAAAATTTTGTGACTCAAATGGCTCAAATAACTTAAAAAGACGTCGTTTTGACAGATTTTGAGTGTAAAATGATATCGTTTTGATAGATTTGAGCCATTTAAACCACAAAATTTTGAGTTTATCAAACATTTTCCAAAATAAAAACCAAACATAACTTAAATATCCAAAATAAAAACCAAACATAACTTAGAGCATCTCCAACGGTTACTCAGATTTTTCACTAAATTTGAGTAAAAAATGACTCATTTTACCAATTTGATACCACTCGCTCCAACGGTGCACTTTCATCAAATTTGTGCCAGGGACAACCGGTTGGTCGACCGGCCGGTCGACCGGTTGGTCGACCGGTTAAGCGAAATTTTTTTTTTATTTTATTTTGTTTTTTTTTGAACTTTTTGAACCTTTTACCGGCTAGGCAAAATTTTTTTTTTTTTTTTTTTATTGTTTGAACCTTTTTCTTCGAACCGTTTGAACCTTTAGGCGGTCAACCGGTTGGTCAACCGGCCGGGCAACCGGCTGGTTGACCGGTTGGTCTCTCCCAACAGTTAGGAACAGTGATTTGGTAAAATACTTCGCCTGTTCTCATTTTGGTACAAGATTTGCTGAATTCTGGATTTGATATCGATTTGGTGAAACCGTTAGAGCTCAAAAAAGTGACTTTTTCATCAAATTTTAAATTTGATATCAGGTTTGCTGAAGCGTTGGAGATGGTCTTAAATATATATTTTTCTCCAAAGGTGTAATTTATCTGAAAAAGGTGTTTCTGAGAAGTTATTTGGTGGTTCTGGGTATAGTCAAGTGGTGTCCATGAGTGTTATAATTGGAAGAGAGTAGGGTCTACAATTGTGTGTTTAGTTTGTCTACATGTGTCCTATTTTTATGATGCTCTGGTATACAAGTGTCCTATTTTTCACCTTTGCCCTTGGACCAGATGATAATTTTGGTGTTTCTTCGTCTAGCCCAAACCCAAAGCCAAATCTCTGCCAGTATTTCTCTTTCTTCCACATACATCTCTCTCTCTCTCTCTCTCTCTCTCTCCCCATAGATATATATATATATATATATATGGGAAACCCTTCGCTGAAGGCCGTGACTCTGACCCACGTTCGGTACCAGAAGGGGGATCAATTAGGGCATTTCTTGGCATGGATCTCTCTCGTCCCCGTCTTCATCAGCCTCGGTGGTTTTGTCTCCCACTTCATCTTCCGCCGGGAGCTCCAAGCCATGTTCTTTGCTCTGGGCCTCATCATCTCCCAATTCATCAACGAATTCGTCAAGACCTTTGTCCAACAAGCTCGTCCCGAGACCTGTGCTCTCCTCGAGACGTGCGATTCGCACGGCTGGCCTTCCAGCCACTCTCAATACATGTTCTTCTTCGCTGTCTATTTCACTCTCTTGACCTATTACAGAATCGGGTTGTTGAGTAGGAGGCAAATGTGGGTTGCTGGGACTGTTGTTTGGCCTCTGGCTTTGTTGACTATGTATTCTAGGGTTTATTTAGGCTACCATACTGTTGCACAGGTGTTTGCTGGTGCTGGTCTAGGGTTTTTTCTTGGGGCTGGGTGGTTTTGGGTCGTTAATTCTTTGCTTAGAAGTTTCTTTCCCGCTATCGAAGAGAGTGCATTTGGGAGGTTGTTTTATGTTAAGGATACATCACATATACCCAATGTGTTGAAATTTGAGTATGAGAATGCGCGAGCTGCTCGGAAACATGTGTCTTACAAACGATCTGATTGATCCGAAGATTGACTCTGTAAGTGGGTTTTTAATGCATTTTTGCTTTCTGAAATATTTACTAGTCAGTTTGATAAATTGTTCTTTTTTGGTTCAATAATCCGTGAACATATGTTTAGCATGTTTAATGAAATTGACTTGTTTCCAATTTTGATGTTGCTAGTCTAATATGCTAGATATCTTTGAGGATTTGGTGAAATTTCACTTTTAGTTTGCTGGAATTGAATATTTTTTTAAAAAAGTTTTTCTTTGTTGTTACTTTGTGCAGACAAGTGTCTACCAAACATATCATGTTTTAGTCCAATCACTAGTGCGAAAATGGTTCGGGATATGCCTGTTTACTTGAAGAATCTTAATTGATGTAGAGCCTTGTAGGCATTACGTGAAAGTTCCAGGGGCTTGGTGATAGAAAATTCTCCATAATATTGTTAGGTTTACAAGTCATAACCCAACATGTAGGGAAGTCATGCTAATAGAACCCAATTTTGTTTATTGATGGATTCATTTTTGTCCTTGTTCTGAAGTAGGTGTTTACATGCCTTTTTCTAGGCAATTTTTATTGAATGACTTGTGTTGTTCTTTTTTTTCTTTTCTTTGAAGAGTAAAATATTATTGGAAGGAAAGTCACCAAGGGGATGTCAGCTGAATACATCAAAGTACGAACAACCATATGCAAACAAAAGCTAGACAAGGTCACTAAAGATCCAATAGATAATTGAACTCATAAATCTGAAGTGTCAACTAAATCCAAGTTTTGCTCCAGGTTAGGTCTAACACCCTAGAGATTCGACTATACAAAATTACAACAAAACAACTCTTAAGTTTATATAAAGGACCCTCTCCTCTTCTATTACATTCTCCCCAAATGATAACACACGATAAGGTTGAAAGCCAAGGATTCCTCCCCGTCCCCACCTTACCATGCCACCAAGTGTGTAAGAAATCCACTATTGTCGAGGAAACCCAAGACATCATGAACAACCAAAGGCTAAAATTCCACTACTCTACCGTCTAACAATGTAACAGAAGATGAGCCACTTTTCTCACCCTTCTTACACATGTAACACCAATTAACTGTAACATGACATCTCCTCCTCAGATTAGCAAAGGTAAAAATTGTCTCATGAGCTACATTTAAAAGAAAAGAAAGAAAAAGAAGCCCTATCATTGAAAGGGGCTCCAATTGACCAAACCCCTTTCCAAGAAAAGAAGCCTTACCGTCTACTAACAAAACTCTATAGAAATTCTCTGTCTCAAACTTACCTTGAGAAGAAGGAACCACCAAAAGGCATTTTGATTTTCACCAAAAATTGGAATCTCATAGAGAAGTTGAAATAAGGCTATAAGCTTATACATAGACCTTCAATTTTGTAGATGCCTTCTGAAGGATGTCTCAAAAGGTATGACTCTCTCAAGTGTATGTCCCAAAAACAACCAGTTCTTGATCCCCTAATATTAGGAACTCCTCACTTGTATCAAGTATCAACTTGCTTCCTACTACAACTTATTCCCAGATCACCAACTCCAGATCTACCTGTTAACAACTCTCCTTTACCTGCAGCCTCATTCCCCAGCACAAAAGCTTCCTTTGAGCATCCAAAGCCGCCCTCCTACCAGGAGAGAACCAGCCCATGAAATCCTTCTTTTTTCCAGCCCTAGAACACTCCTTCAACACTGCATTGTCACTGGCCACAACCCCACAACCCCTGTTTTCCGTTAGGTGTTTGTCGACCACAAAACTTTCCTTTCAATCATGACATTCTGTTTTTATGGAATTCTTTTTCTGTTAGTTAGTAGAATAGTCAAAGTGGCCTTTTTTTATTACCTAATATTATGCAAAGTTGTCAATTTATCAAATTGGGTAAATTACATTGATCTCTTTTGAAATTTATGACAATTAAAGAGACGTCTCTCAGGTTTGTGAAATGACATTCACCTTCTTTTTGGTTCTGTTGTATGTTGAAAATCCCTCCTTCTGTTTGTGTCGTTAGTTAGAGCATCATTATCAAGCTCATTAGAGCCTTTTCTTGACTATTTTATAGTACAAAATCATAAAAATACACTCCATCAAACTCAATTATTGGCTAGCTATTTTAGTTGAATGTCAAACCACTAGTTACATGTAGTTAGGGAAAGAAGATTCAACAAATGAAATAAAGAATAAAGAGTTTGTTGAAAAATGTATTTGAAAAGATGGTTTAGCTAAAATAGAAAAATAGACTTTTAGTTAAAATTTAACTAAAATTTTGACTTAATTTGATGGAGATGTTCTTAGGGGCACAGAATTTGCTGAGCTCAATAGAACTTCAGCTTCAAATTTTCCAATATCCTCCATATCATTGCTTTAAAGACAAATTTGCCTATGATTTACCCTTTGATTATACTTGTTCTCTCTCGAGCAGAGTGAAACATCATTCGTAGGGAAATAGTGCAGTGCACCAAACGACAGGCTGAAAACAAGTGGGGCTTGGCTGTACCCTATCCCTTGTCCCTTTTCTTAATCCCACACTCCAAATGCAGGACTATTTTTGAGGTGGGATGGCCTGATTGTCCCTCTTCACTCTTTGTCCCCCATTTAATTCAGTCTCAAACATGGCCATAATAAACTAAATATAGAGAAAATTGAGTATTTGCAGGATAAAATAAAATGTTAAAAAATTGGTTATGATGCTCCTATAAATGTGTTTTTACATGAATAATTTGAAATAGAATAGGCCATTATTATTGAATGTCTAATAGTTAAAAGAAATTGCTATAGAATTACCTTAAATTCCAATAATATAAATACTAACGTATACAAGTTTACTCATATTGTGCCACATTCTAGAGCAATGTGGCGTGCCATGTTCTTATTCCCGTTCCACGCACTAGAATGATATATGTTCTACGTAACTTAGGTCCCAACTGAATTTTGATCAAGAAAAATGGAAAAAATGGGACTCCTTGAAATTTATGATATTTTTTAATGCCTGTAAATATTATAAAAATACATTTGTTTATCGTCACTATTTTTTCAGTTTTTCCTTATCTCATGCATAGCAGTGGTTCGCTATCGATATTTTCCTGTTTGTATATATTGATTTGGGCATAAAGTTGAACCTAAAGTGAAGAAGTCACTACCCTGTGAATGGGAATGAGAATTTGTTTTTTAATAGTATTGGTCGTCATTGAATGGATTCACTAGTTGCCTAATTATTATTTTTTTGCGAACACATAGAATGAATTATTCTAGAAATGAAAGATGTAAAATGAAGCCCAAACAATTCCAGAGGAAACACAAAACAACCCCTCACAGCTAATGGTTCATGGCCACTACTTGATACCCTAGGCACACAACACATAAAAATAACTTTTAACAACATAAGAGGATAGGTAACGGACAAAAATCTTCTCACAATTGGAGTGGCCGGACAAAACATGAATTCTAGAGCATGTGGCTACCATGTTTTCATTCCCGTTCTACATACTAGAATGATCCATGTTCCGGGTAACTTATGTTCCATCTGAATTTTGACCAAGAACAAAGGAAAAAATTGGGGCTGTTTGGGATTTAGGATATTTTTCAATGCTTATAAATATTATAATATACATTTGTTTATTGTCATTATTTTTTTAGTTTTTCTTTATGCCAAGCATAGCATTGGCTTGCTACCAATATTTCTTCGTTTGTATATATTTATGTATACATTTGTATACAAATACTAATTTGGGCATAAAGTTGATCCAAAGTGAAGAAGTCACTTCCTTGTGAATGGGAATGAGAACATGTGTTTTTTTCTAATATTGTTGGTTGTCATTCCATGGATTAGTTAGTGTCTTCATTATTATTATTACTATTTTTTTTAATAACTCATAGGATGAATTATTATTGTTGAAATGAAAGATGTAAAACAAAGACCCAACATGAAAGATGTAAAACAAAGCCAAAACAATTCCAAAGGAAACACAAAACAACCCCTCACAGCTAGAGGTTCATGCCCACAGCTTGAGAGCCTAGGCAGTCAACACACATAAAAACAACCTTTAACAACATAAAAGGATAGGTCAAACAAAAAGCTTCTCACAATTGGAGTGGATGGGAAAAACATGAAAAGCTGAAACCAGGAGACTACTTCAAACCTTTGCTACTCCTTGTTCCTTTTGGGAGGGTTCACCCTTGTGTAATGAGAACCATACAAGGTAGAAGCATCACTAGAACACAAATTAGGTCTCTTTGAGGATGGAACCCAGCTTCTCTAGCAATAGCTGAACCAAGAGACTGGAACCTGGTATCATTTCTCCTTGACTTGCTTTCCTAGCTAAAATCTACTTTGCCTTTGCCTTTTATTTTTTCTCTCTTTTTAGAACTCGTATTCTCTTCTTTTTTCATCTCATATAGCAAGGACTTTTGTAGGTTTATCTTGTCCGCTTCTGTCCTGACTTCATTAGATTTTTCCGTAACAGCTTCTTGGATTTGGTCCTCCTGATTCCACTCTTGTTTTCTGGCCTTCTTTTTCTCTTTCTTACAAGAATGACCGAGTACTTTGCATTTGTCACACTTTAGAGGTTTCCAAGAGTATTCCACCCTTATGTCAAACTTCTGACCCTCTTCAAATTCTAGAACAAAAGAATCTAGGAAAATATTTTCGTATGACACTTCAACACATGCTCTAGCATATGCTATACAGCTTCTAGTAGCTGTTGGTTCATCCAATTTAATGAGCCTCCCAATGGGACTAGCAATCAAGCTTAATCCCTCATGTGTCCAACATTCTAAAGGAACATTGAAAAACTTCACCCACATCGTAACATTATTCAATTGCTCCTTTTCAAGTTTGAGGCTTGGTTCCCATGGTCTAACAACAATCAATTTTCCTGCAACATGCCATGAACAACCTTCTAGCACAAGTTTGCTCCTTTTTGCATTTTTAAATTTAAACAAGAAAAAACCATTGTCCATTGTAAGAACATCAACAAGCCCATATTTCCCCCAAAGTTTCTCGGCTGTGTTTTTAACAAGCGTGTAAGGAAGCTTGTGCTTAATAAAATGTCCAACAATCCACCCTCTCCCAGGAGCTTCACCATCTTTACAAATATCCTTAGATAAAGCAATTGATTTTTTTTCGCTTTCACTCCTGGGGTTGGCATGTGCAAGGTTAATGGGATCACTTGGTGTTTCTTGATGCGAAGGAGCCCAAATTCTAACAGGTTGGGTCTTCGTATTGAGATCAGATCCAACCCTTATAATAAAGTTCGGAGCTGGAGTTGCACTGGCAGTACAACCCAAAACCACTGGCTGTGTATCAGTATGGGTAATAGTACTGGTTGTATCCAAGCGGCATATAGGTGTAAGACTCTTTGAATTTAAATTTTCTGTTGAAACAGGTGGTGAGTAATATGGGTGACAATTAAAATTTAAACCTTTACTCACCACTTCCGGCCCTTCCATGGATGTGCCGACTGCAGAAAGTTTTTCCTTTGCCTCTTTAATCACCCCCACCTGACTTGTGCAGCCATCATGTTGAGAGTTGTTTCTAGCTAAAATGGAAGCTTTTTGTCCACAAGCACGTGTCTGAATCTGATTGGATACCAGGTGCTGTTCCATAGACTCGCAGTGCACCAAATCAGCCCCAACATTAATTGCCGACAAATGAACAGTTGAGGCATTATTGTGGTTTGTTACACCTCCTCTCTCAGGCATCTTCTGAAGTGCGTCACCTTCACTCATCTTTTTTTCTTCGGATGAATCTTTCGTACCAGTGTCTCCAGGCTTCTGCGCTGTAGTACTGCCGGCAGAAATTCGATTTTTTTGCAGCTCTCCAACCTTCTCATCGTCTTTGTCTTTGATATGGCCTTCACAATTAGAGTGCCATTCTGAGCTTCCGTGAGAGCAACCTTCATCTTCAGATTTAACTGTTGCTTCCTTATTTGTTGTTGAGGATCCACCATCATTGTTAACTGCTGCTTCCTCACTGGTGCTTTGGTTTGCATATCTCTTGGTTCTCTTTGTTAATTGGATTGAGGCAATTGCTTTTGGAAGGAAGCTAAAATCGATTGGAGATCTAATATTCGCCGATTTGATTTTGTTTCTTCTTTTGCTTGCTGAATTCCTTCCCATTCTTGCCAAGAATATAGAGAGATCTAGACAGAGAGAATTTTGTAGAGAGAGAAGCTCTGAAGTTTGCTTCTCGGCTTTGGTAATCTGTTATTAATATCTCTCAAGTCGCTGAGAGTCACTTGCCACGTGTTGGGAACAGTACTGTAGGATGAGACATTTACCAGGGGCAAGGTGCTTTTGGTGGTTGAAAGATAATTTTGTTTATAGAGTTGGTTTTAAGTATGGATAGAAAGGTGTTGTTTTGACTGTCTAATTGGTAACTAGTTGTAGATCAACATGAGTTATGGAAAATGGCTGCAATGCAAATGATGATTTATGTTATGAAATGCTGGGTAGTATTCTCTATGATACATCATTTAGAACATTTTGGTGTTGCATAATTAGGATGTTGTATTGGGTATGAGGCACAATAGGTAGTGTATTAGTATAAAATGAAGGGAAAATTACCAATAAATGGTAAATGGGGCAAGAAATAACATTTATCAAGAAAAAATAAAAATGGGGCAAGAAATAACAAAATAATTACCCTAACAAAAGGTGGGGAATCTTTTTAAATTACACTAACAATGAAAAGTGAAAAAATAATTACAAAATCATGGATTTCTAAATTTCCTTTCCATTTTTATTCCTCCTCTCCCTTTTCCTTTCGTTCTTCTTCCTTCCCTTCCCCCACCACCAGCCACTCCTTGCCCACCCCTCCTCTGCCACTGCCAGAACCTCCTCGCCCCTCCGCTACCACTCCCCCTCCCCCGCCCGTTTCCTTACCCCACATTCTGCCCCCATCCCTTGCAGTTGCCATGCATCCCTATCCCCTAGTGACCTGGTGTGCAAAAACCCGAACTACTTATACACTTTCCATTGGTGGGGATGAGTTTAGAAATCCATGATTATGCAATTACTTATACACTTTCCATTGTTGGGGTAATTTATAAAGATTTTCCACCTTTTTGTTACTTTTTGCTCCACTCGCCATTTATTAGTAATTTCCCCTAAATGAAACATAATGAGTTGTATTCTTTGGTGGGACTTATTAAGGGCAGGCAGAGAGAATTTTGTTACTTTTGTTATTGTATAATGTAGACTCACGTTTATAATAATCCCAGTAATAAATGAAGAGCAAGTTTCTTTCAGTACCCATTCAAAAAAAAAATTTCTTTCAGTAGGTGGTGGTGCTACAAGGCGAAGAGAAATGTAGGATGAAATTGTGCAAATTGTGGAATTTAATAAATAAAAAAAAAATTTGAAATCTAGATGGACCGAAAAGGTAAAGATGAGTTCTGTCGCAATTGATTTCAAGAAATTTTCCCTGGTGTTCAAGCTGTTTTAATACTATAAGATTGGTTTCCTCAGCTCCATGTAGTTAAAAGCATTCAAGTCTTTGTTTGAGTTTACTAATGATGTCTCCAAATTTGTTTATAACATAGGACACAGGCTTTTACCCTGAAATTCTCTCTCTCTCTCTCTCTCTCTCGTATTTGTTTATTTTGTACCTATGTCCGTAGAAATTCCTTGGTGTATTCATATATATCTTCATGATTTAAAGTGCTCTATCTCATTGTTTCTTTGCCAGGTGCATTGCTTCATATCATGTGATCCAGGAGGATGGAGGATTTCATTTCTACCTATACAAGAAAAGATCAATCAAACAAATGCTGACTCTCATTTGGATATCTCTTTGTTGTAGAACACATATTATTTGGGAAGCAAATACAGTTTAAATCTGTTCTTGCTTTATTGTCTTTCAGAAAGAGCATGTCAGGATATATACTATCAACTGTTCAGCAATGTCATTGTAATAACTAGTTTGAGCATAGCTAATTCACTGGATTTTATTTCTGTATTTTTCTTTTTGGAAAGTTCTACATTTTAGCACTTGCAACCACCTCACACAGGAAACTATCTCCAAGGACCAACAAACACCTTTGGCCTTTGGCCACCATCTCCCTCCAACAACAACCTTTGACCATCTTCTCTTTTTTTCAAAATGAATTTTTAAAATACGTGGGTACTAAACATTTTTTTTTTATTTCTTATTTTAAAAAAAAAAAGATAAACATGTTTAGCGTTTTAAAAATCAATAAATTGTAAATGTTGTCAAACATTATAATTTTCTTTTGATATTAAAACAAAAGATTGAAAATTGTAAATAGTTTCCAAGATGTCTAAATTATTGTAATAAAAAAGTTGTTTCATTAGTTTTAAAAATAAGTAACCTGATTCTTAAAAAAACCAAGAAAAACAAAAATTATCATATTTGGCCATTCATCCTCCACCTGACGACCTCCTTCTACCTCTTAGCATTGGCATCCTGCTTCGACTTACACCAACTACCTCTTGTCAGCAACAATCACCTCTAACAATCTCCTGTCAGCAACAATTACCTCTGACCATATCCTCACGTTGACAATCATCTCTAGTTGTCACCAACCACCTTTTTGTCGATAATCACTTATGATGTTCGACAACTACTATCAATTATCACATCCCGCAAGCAACCGCCTTTGACTACCTCCTCTAATTTCTTTATCAAATTAAGTTTTTGAAATACATATATACAAATATGTTTTTGTTTTTACTTTTAGCAAAAATAAAAATTATACATGTTTAATTTGTGTATTACACTAATCGCTTTTAAAATTTATGATAATTCCTAATGCCTCTTTAGATTTTTAAAATAGCAGTTAACTCCCCTGAGTTGCTCTCTGTTAAGATTGTGTCATTTTTAGTTTTACCGTTTACCCTTTAGTTAATATGTGAAATAACTGCACTAATATTTGGTGTACAAAGGAGCTATTGAACTCTAAAGGAATTGTATCAAAATTTGCCAAGGTTGCTCTTAGTTCGTTTACTATGTAATTCACATATTTAAAAAAAAAAAGGGAAAAATAAATATTAAAAAAAAAAAATCTCAGGGTTTGACTCTAGTAATAAAATAAATTTTTAATTTTTAATTTTATCAATTTAAATTCTAAATTTTTTATTTGCTTTCAATCTAAATCATTTATTTTTCTATTTTCGTTAAGTAAAGTCGATGAAAAAATTGATAATTTAGTCATTAAACTCAAATCCTATATATATATATATATATTTGTAATTGTCTCATTTTTATTTTTATTTTGAAAAATAGTTTTATTGAGAAAAAAAACAATTACTATTTTATTTTTGGGTAAAATTTATTTTAACCCCTTGTGGTTTGAGGTCAGAGCATTTTACCTCCTATGTTTCAAATATAGCCAGAAAATTTTCATATAATTTTAAATTAAAATGCCATTGTTAGTTTTTCATCCAAACTAAGGAAAAGTGTTTCATACACACTATTTTTTTAAGAGTAAGCCCTTTTTTTGGAAAAAAATAAATTAAAAGTAACAAAAAAAAACAAAAGCAGACAATTTTGCTCCCATCTTTTCCAAATGTAAAATTTGATTAAGATGTTAATTCAAATAAAATAAAATAAATAATAAATAATGATTGATCTAAAGAATAATTAAATTAAGATATAAAATAAATAAGAATTAATGATTGATCTAAAATATAATTAAATTAAAAGTAAATTAAGATGATAGAAATTATAATAAATAATTAAGGATTTAGAATTAATTGTGATATAAAATTTAAGGATTATAATAAATAATTAAAGATTTTGAATTAATTTTGATCTAAAATATAATTAGATTAAAAAGTTAGGATTTACGATAAATAATTAAAGATTTATGATTAATTGAGATTTAATTGAATTAATGTTAGAAATTATAAATTATGTATATGAGAGAGGAGATAAAAAGGAAATAACCAAAAAACATAGGGATTAAGGGTATTATAATCATTTCAGATACAAAATTAACGGAGTTAATCGTTACCCTTTGATCAAATATTAGAAGGAAGATTCTGACAATATTTCAACCACAAGGGATAAAGTGCTTTAACCTTAAATCACGAGAGGATAAAATAAATGTTGTCTTTTATTTTTTAAAGGAAAAAATCACTCTTTTTTTTTTCTTTTTTGTGTGTGTTGAAAAAAAAATCAATTTATATTGTATTTATAAAGTTATAGGTATAAAAAAATAAATAAATAAAAACCAGGTTTGAATTTTTTAAGAAACACACTATTGCAGGTGGAGTGCTGATGGAGGATTAGTAATTTTCACTGCTGTAGGGTTGGTCTTTGTTTGTTGGAATGTATGAAAGGTAAAGTGGGGAATTAAAAAGGAATTATGCTTACCCTATCAATTTCTACCTTCTCGTTGAAGGAAAAGTAACCAGTTCAAAACCAGGGAATGACAGTGTCATTTCAAATAGATACTTGTAAGTATTACAAATCTTAAAAGTAGGTTAATGTGATGTACTCCTAATTTTTTTAAAACAAAAATAATGTACTGTAAACATTATCAAATCACACTTAATTATTTCATTATTTTCATTTTTGGAACCATTCTGCACTATTTATGATATAAATTTTTTAACTATTTTCTTTCTTCTTCTTCTTTTGTTTTTTCTTTTTCTTTTTTTTTTAATTTTTTTAATTTTAATTTTTGAGAAAATTACAATTTTTTTTTTCAAGATTTGACTCTTGTAATAAAATAAACCTTAAATTTTTAATTTTATTAATTTAAATTCTAATATTTTGATTTATTTTCAATCTAAACATTTGTCTTTTTTTGTTAAGTTAAATGGACGAAAAAAAATAGCATTTTAATTATTAAACCCAACATAAAAGGGTATTTTAAACATTTTATTTATATTTACATTGAGTTTAATGACTAAAATATTATTATTTTTTTGTTAGTTTTACTTAACGAAAATAGGCAAATAGTTTGACTTAAAAATAAATAATAAAAAAATAGAATTTAAATTGATAAAATTAAAAACTAAGATTTATTTAGTTATAAGGGTTAAGCCCTGTTTTTTTATTTTTAAAATTTCCCTTAATTTCTTAACATGCTTAACATTTGCTGCTGCCATGGCTAAAAACTATTTTGGTGTAGTAGATAAGGTACTCTCTTAATAGGCGCGTGACTACAATTTTTCTTCCAAACTTGCAACTTATTAAAAAAAATAATAATAATTTATTTTCATGTTCTCTTAACCATGTAAATTTCTTGCAAAGCTCTAAAATTGTGAGATAGTTATTCATTATTTTCGCATGATCATGGCTATAAAGTTAAAAGAATTGTGATTAGTTGCATCTGTAAGTTGTATATGCATGTCAACCTTTTTACATGAACATCCCAAAAAAGTGACCTTTCAGCTTTTTTACACAAAAAGGTCACAAAAAAAACCCACAAAAAAGTACACTTTTTAAACACAAATAAGTCAAAAAGTCACAAAAAAAAGTCAAAAAATTAATTTTTTACCAACTTTTCAAAAAGCCAAAAAAGTATATCTTATCGTGTCAATGGTGTAAAAAGCTTTATCAATATTAATCTTTTCGATTAGGAGGGGAATGACCCAAGTTGGTTGAGTTTATTTATTTATTTGTTTTATAGTTTTGTTAGAGGATTAGAGACATGTATGATGTTTATTTGTGATGACGATGTGGACGCACGAGTACATCTACGAAGGAAATTTTTCTTACGGGTGATGATATACATTTTGTTATATTACTCCACTTTTTCTTCTCAATGATATTCTCTTCGATTCAGCTGTCGTTGTGTTCAAGTTAGCAATTGTAAACAACAATTTATAGAACTAATTCCTATAATTATAAATCCTATGTGAGATACAGAGGAATATGCTATTTGAATTGATGATTTCCACCATGCCATGGTCACACTCTACCGCTGTGGTTTTGCGTCTCCATCAAGAAATAGAACTAACTAATCTTAAGTCGAATGGTTGAGAAACTCAACATCACTACTCTTTACATTATACAATATTCGTAATATGACATCATTGCCTTTGAAAAAACTTAACATATCCAATGGAATCTCTTATCACTTCATTGACGCGATAAGATTAATATTGATAAAGCTTTTTACACCATTGATCAATGCAAGACATGAATTTGGGGGCTATCTGCTTGATTTGTTTTACAGCATTGGACATGAATTTTGTGGCTTCTATTTGATGATATGGTGTAGTGACTGACTGGTGTCAATGTTGATGTCTATGGGAGAGTACTTGGGGTTGACTTAGTTTTCTATAGCTGTGGTGGACGTTGTATTTTCTTTATATTATTGATTTATATTGGATCAATTTATATGTCATTGTTAGGCATTACTATTCACAATGCTCTTTTCCAATATTTTCAAATTTATTTTTGAATTGTGAATTATTTGTTCTCATCACTACAGGAAATATGGGGTTAGGTGGCGTTTTTTTAACGGCGTTTTTTAAAACGCCATTGTTTCTAATATTTAACGGCGTTTTAGAAACGTCTTGTTTTTCTGTAATTGAAACGGCGCCGTTTCAAGAATCAAAGACGTTTTTTAAACGCCTTGGAATGGTTTTTTGTTCGACCCCCTCGTTTCAAGAATCAAAGACGTTTTTTAAACGCCTTGGAATGGTTTTTTGTTCGACTCCCTCCTTCTCTCCTGTTTCACCTTTATTTTGAATATGATAAGCAGTATAAGCGAAAATCTCAATCTCACTCTCGCGCTCTCACTCTCACTCTCACTTTCGCGGTCTCTCTCTCTCCCCGTCTCTCTCGCCCTCTCTGCACTGTTCGAAGTTCTCGCTCAAAATCGATTCAAATCGGTGATTCATCCGAGCCATTTCGAAGTTCTCTCTCAAAATCGATTCAGATCGGTGAGCTACTCTCTCTCTCTCCCCCTTTCTCTCTCTCGCTCTCTGTGCTGTCTAAACCCTAGTTATGTTCAGCTCTGTGATTTAGAGATTCAGCTTTGTAATTTTACTCACAATTCACTTGAATTTGTTGTTGCTTTGATTTTACAAGCTGATTTGTTGTACATTTTGCATGTATAATTTAAATGTTAATGGTTTTGTACAGCCGATCTGGCCTTTTTATCAAATTAGATATGCTTGGTCTAATCAAGTATGTTTTCTACTTTGAAAAATTAGCAGATTGATAATTTAAATGTTAATGGTTTTGTTTATCATACATTCTCAAACGGTGGAGGCTGGCCATCACTTGCTTGTGCTTTGTGTTTTTAATTAGGATTAAGATGTTATTATGTTGGTTTTTGTGAGATACAGAGGCTCTGGCCACTAGGCTAAACTCAAGTGTTTTGCTCTGGAAGCAAAACATTGAGAAAATAAGAAGCCAAAGATGTGGTGTGATTATAGCAAGAATTAGGTCAACTCCTGCTTAATATGGGAGAGAAGGTGGGGGTTGCATAATGGTGTTTCATTTTGGTGGAAAAATGACTTGCTGTGCATATCCAATGATGAGTGGATAGAAGTAACTTAAATTGGTTCCACAGTGACTTTTTTTTCTCTCTGCATATAATGGGTGGGATTCTCTATATTTAATTCAAGTATATGCTTTTTAACTAATTGGTTTCCAATAAAAATTGGGAAGTGAATAATGGAGCTTTTTGGGTCTAAGATAGATAGTACATTTTGTGTCCCAAATCCAGCCTAACCATAGATGGATCCCACATGAGTAGTTGGATCACACTTGCAATCTGGTTGTGATTAGACTAGACTATATCATACTATACTCAGACTAGACTAGACTTCGCTTATGGGAGGTTTGCATACTTTTCAAATGGAAAATGGATTCTTAGTTACTTTTCCAATCAAAAACTACAGTATGGTCTACCTCTGTGCTCGCCTCCGCCGCTCTGTGTGGGAGGGAAGGGGCCTCTTTCTCTCTTGCTATCTCTTGTGTGTGATTTTTGAATATTGCTGATTACTTTTCACTAGGAATCTTTCCTCTGCAATAATAGAAAAGCTAAGAAACCAGAAAAGACTAGACAATCTATACTTATACAGCCCAAAACTTGTTCGGATTAGTCTCGTAGGTGCGGTGCTTTCTGGTAGATGAAGTGCCTCTTCATTAGCCATCTACTATTTTATTTACTTATTTATAAAAAAGAGAGCATAGTGCGCTACGCATCAATTAGGAAAAACCAAATAGCAAGAAAAATGATTAGCGAGAAATCAACCAACAATCAAAACACCTGATACAAAACTCCCAATACAATCTATACTTATACAGCCCAAAACTTGTTCGGATTCTTTGACCCAAAACATGTTCAAGTTTTCCAAAACTATGCATTAAGAACTTTTGTCTTTCCTTTTGTTATTTGTTTCTTAAAACTAATTAACACTTGAAAATTTTGAAAGAAAAAAGACATTTAAATGATATTGTATCCATAGATCATCCTCAGTTTGGCCGCAAATAAGGTACAAAAAAGACTATTTCACTGCTGTTGGGGCTTGAATTCCTTCGTTGTTGATTGAAATTTTGGAAAGCTTCAACTTGATGGTCTCAAACACTGAGTCCTGCATTTCTTCATTTGTCAACCATGACGACAAGCAAAGATCAATCAAATCATTGTTGGTCTTAGTAAGTGAACCATTCTTGAAGATTCTAGTCTTCCCAAACTTCATGATCCTCTCTAACTTCAACTGAGATGGATCTTCAGTGTAATTTTCTAGAATGCCTCTAATGGCACCGCACCAGATCGGTCTGGCTGTCCTAAGGAATTCATGCACAGCCAAAACTGGAAGGTTCACACTTCCCAAATCAGACTCACTCTGCCCATCTCTCCCGTGAAAACCCGACCCTCCAAGCTTCATTAGATCATAGGCATCTGCTAGGTCACTGTATGCTGTTGACAAAGAAGTGAATCAAGATATGAACAGTAAAAAGTCTTTAAAATCTGAAGAAAAAAAGCTATAGGGTTGTCAACGAAGTCATTTCCCAAGAAGTAGTCAGTGTCGTAAGCGTTTGATCAAGGGTCAGCATCAAGCCAAGCCAGCCCTCGAAAATGATGCCCAAGTCTGTCCATGGGGGCATTTTCTGAAATGTCAGGCTGGGCCGAACGGCAAGCCAAAACCATAGACCCAAGCCCTACCTAGTGGGCTTGGACCAGATGAGTCAATGAGCTGGGAAACCAGGCTGACATGTTGCCTCTCACAGGCTAATTGGCTGCCTCTCATGGGCTGGGCCAGGTTTCAAACACTAGGCCCAAGGCTATTCTAAGCGTAATTCAGGTCGGGTCAGCCCACCTAAGGTACAGACTTGGGGTTAAGATTGTGGTTGCACATTACATTTAATGTCAAAAACCACTAACGGATAAATTTTAACAGAATTTGTAACTAATTTAAATGCATCACATTTCAAAAAAACACTTCAAATCTCATTATCATTTGACGGTACTAATCATTTTCTATGCATACACTATACTCTATAAAACCCACATAGATTAAATTCTTAATAACACAAATTTCCAATTATTAAAGCAACCACTTGACATCCAGTTCACTTTCAAATTCAGAACACAAACAAGTAAGCATTTATGGGAATAAATCATTCTCATACCTGCCAGTTTTCCATCACTTCTATAAACCTCTATTCCATGAAGGCCCACATCTTTCAATCTCCTCACAATGGCAACAGGATTACACCTAAATTCCCCATAGATCCTTGGCACCAATTATTCAAAAAAGTACTTGGGGACCCCTCAAAAGTGCATCTTCATTTTACCTATATACTATATGCATCTTCAACAGTTTAATAAAGGAGAAATGCTTTGGGTTTTCCAATCTACATGCTGTAAGGAAATGTAATAATGAAATACACAGCTAATTGCTGCTACTAAATATATAAATTCAACATTATTTCATTCTATATTTTATGACACTGATGTGGGAGCAGGTTTCTAAGGATCATAGAATAGAATGGTTCACAGGCATTCCATGTTGGACATAACACATGACCATATAGGTTTCTAAGGATCATAGAATAGAATGAACAGTAAAACATATCCTTATCAGAAAAAAGAAAAAAGAAAAATTAATCTTGGATAACACATGACCATATAGGAATAGACATTTTACTAATTAACCCTTTAATTAATTTCTAATTTTATAATGTCATGATAGATTAATTTGAGAGAGTGTAGGATACAATTAACTTCATTTGGAGGGTTATTTGACCAAAAATAAATAAATAAATAATCATCTAGCTAGCATGTGAAAGAATTGTCTTGCATGTAACTTTGTCTTGATTTGTAGTATTATATGGTGAAGTTTGGTCTTCAATTCAAACAAGTTTTCTTCATAGTTATTAACGTGGATGACTATGATTGTGATTGTGATTGTGATTCCTCAACTAATATGATTGTGATTGTAATTGTGATTGTGAATGTGATTCCTCATTTGGTGGTTGCTCTTTGATGTTTCTGAATCATCATCATCATCATCATCATTAGAAGTATTCGATCTTTGGTACACTTATTGGTTTGGGTAGTGGGTTTGAACTTCCCACATCCATGAGTTCCTGCCAAAATTATTCCATTATTGATTGATTTGAGAGAGCAATATATTTCTTGAATCTATCATAATCTATCAAGAGCATTGTAGAAACTTTTGGTTTCTTCATTAATATGCTTTATACTAGATATGCTTCTAGTATGTTTGATAGTACTAATTTAGATTGCACCACCGGGATGCAATCATTAATGGTGCATGCATGCATAAATAGCCTTAGACCCGTCCAAGAATCTTCATTAGAGATACCTAGTCATCTTTAATGAAGCTCTTCTTGGATTGTCCAGTTGGACAGTTCAGGAGCACAAGTCTGTATTGTAATTAGTAGTTCTACTGCTTATAGTCCATCTCGTAGAGATTTCGTGTAGCAACTCCTTGTGTTCTCCGAGTGCATACTAGACAAGGTATAACAGTACACCTAGTCTATGTCGTGTATTTGGAGAACCATGGGGAGATGCTGCCGAAATTTCGTTAGAGATGAGCAGAGCAGTATGAGCTGCTTTTTACAATATAGACTGTGCATTCCTGAATGGGAAAGTAGGATGAACCAACATATTAGAGACCAGTTAGAGGTGAATGATGTCATATTGCATGCATTATAAGGTACTTAATTGAGGTTAAGATTAATTAAAACGGAACGGTAATTTTGAACTTTGTTGATTTGGCAGTGGCATTTGTAGTGTAAGAGAGAATCAGATGGATAAAAGTTGGATAAATCAACATAGGTTGCACTCGGAATACATACAAGGGGTTAAGGAATTTATTAAATTTGCATGCGAAAATAAGCCGTTGTTGAATGAAGTCACATGCCCATGTAAACGGTGTCGTAATGTCAAATTGGTGGAGAAAGGCCTGTTAGGGGAACATTTAATGATCAACGGGTTTCTTCCAAGTTACACCAATTGGATTTTTCATGGAACTGTGACCACAAGAGACATTGTTTTTATAAATCAAGTTGATATCATCTATCTATACATGTTTGAGTATGCTTGTGATGTAGTGTTTGTTTAGAATCTTGATACTAGTATAGTGGTAGAGGTTTAACATGTTCTATAGGGCAGAGGCTATTTGTTCTTTGTACAGATTATCTATTTGTTCACTTGTACAGATTATCTATTTGTTCTTTGTATTGAGCTGATAAGGGATTCACTTGTACAGATTATCTATTTGTTCTTTGTATTGAGCTGTAACCTTGTCCCTCCGAATTTTCATGGTTGGAGTCATTAAACCATTATCAATCTGCATGCGAAAAAGATTTGTTGAAGATAACTAGATAGAATGGATATGGGAATGGCTATACAAGTGTGAACATTTACTGTAAAAGGCTCATCAACAAGAAGGATTGGCCCAATTTGAAACGAGCACCGAGAAGTCCTGCATGAAGGAAAATCTAGTTGTAGAAAACAATAAAACTAAAAAAAAAGAGACTGGTCATTTTTTATTCACCATTTCCTGTAGAAAACAATAAAACTAAAAAGAAAGAGACTGGTCATTTTTTACTTACCATTTCCTCAGCTCTTCATATAATAGACTTGTCATTTTTTCCTCACTAAGTTCAGAGGCATCCGCCCCTACAATCAACAACTTCTTTGCGGTCACTAAAATCTCTTCTTTGTTTGGAACAATTATAGCTCCAAGACGACGTTGGTCCTACACGTGATTATTTTCAAAGGAAAAGTTACACATCACCTCAAGAGTGGTAGTTTTTTCGTAAGTACAATAAAAGGAAATAAAGAGCGAAAAAACCCAATTCAAAAGAAAGATTAAATTTCACCTGGCCAATAACAACAATCTGCTGAATTAAACTACTTTTCAAGGAAGCTTCCTCAAGCTCTGATGGCTCAACATTTTCACAAATTTTGTCTGTCTCTCTAGGAATGAGCGAGGTACATCATGGTGCCGCTGAAAAAATACAAGAGTCTTTTGTGAAGAAGAACCCGAAAGTTCAGCCCCAATTCGCAAAATATAAAACAGTGAAAAGGCCTTATCAAATCTGTGCATGAACAGACTACTTTAAATCTAGTGTAACGATGAGTAGTGCAAAAAATATATATTAATATTTGAAAGAGAGATTTAGAATTCATGTTGAACGCTATTATAGAACGAATCTTCAGTGACCAATTGACTGCATCATAAAGAAACTGATATGAAGCTTATTACTATTGTTTTGTAGGTCCTAGCTCAAGTCAAGCCACACAAAAGCAGACAAGGGGACCCACATATGTGCATGGTCAATGGGGTACTAGTGAAGATGGCATTTTAAAAGTTGTTCCAAACGAGTTGAATCAAGTAGTTGAAGGACACACATCCCTTGCTTCACATTTGGGCGTTTTGGCACGAGATGGGAGTCTTGCACCACTCACTTTTACGACTTGGCATTATGTTCCAAAACAAAACAAAGATAACATATGGAGGGAGATAAAGGTATATATGGATATTTAATATGAAATAAGTTACAATTGTATTCCATATGAAATGCATATTACAAGTGTAGTTGACATTGCATATTACAAGTGTCTATAATTGTAATGCAGGCTCATACGGATGCAGATGAATCCATGAAGAGAACAATAATGGCTTCATTTGGAAAGAAATGGAGAGATTGGAAAAGTCGAGTGAAAACAATGGGATACAAACCCTTCAAGAATGATGCAGAAAGGTTGGCTCATCGACCAGATAGAGTACATGAGGATCAGTGGCGGGCTTTGGTCTACTATTGGGGCACTCAGAGTGCATTGGTAAAATTTTATTTATGTGAAACAATGTTTATATATGATAATTTTTTATAACATCTTAAATAAATTTCATATTGGACAGAAATCAAGCAAGAAGAATAGAAAAATCCGGAAGAAGAAGACATTACATCATAGGACAGGCCGAAAGCCTTTCTCAGTAGTTCGACTGGAGGTATAATTATTCTCTCCATTCATCCTTTTCATTCTTTGTCAACTATAGCTGTCTATATGTGCTAAAAAGGTGTCAACAATTTGCACCATAATGAATTTATACCAGTTCTACAAAAACAGATGTTATTTGCTTTGTTGTTTATTTTATTTACTTAACTTGTTCACATATTTAATTGCTTAATTATTTAATTTTCTTATTTATCTTAAGATTTTGGTTGTCTTTCATTTATAGGAGACCAAAAAGAACAATGGGGTTCCTGCTAGTAGGTCACAGGTGTGGATGGCCGCATACATGAAAGATGGGACGTCAAATAGTGATTCAGTTAATGAGGTTATGGTATGTAATACTACTTTATCTTTGGACTTTTAATATGATTTATATTTATATTGGAGGCTAATTATTGAATTTAAACTTGCAGACTCAAATGAATGAGTTAGCAGAGCACATGAAGGGATCTTCTACTGACCCTGCAGCATTACAGGAGCAAATCTTCACACAAATTATGGGCCCAGAGCGACCTGGTCGTGTTCGGACGTTTGGATTGGGACCGTCACCCACTGATGTTTTTGGAGGTGGATATAGGCGGTCACAAGAGCAGAATCGTCTCTTCCAAACTCAAGTTCAAGAACAAGTTCAAGAGCAACTTCAACGGTATCAAATGCAGTTTGAGTCGAAGATGAATGAAGTAATGGAGAAACAAATTCAGGCTATACGCACAGATTTTCAGTCACGAATTCAATTTTTGGAATCTCAATTGCAAGCTGCAGGCGTGCCCGTTGATCCAGTTGTTGCACCACCAAACCCATTACATAGGCAGCAGGTATTTTAATTATTTTTACTAGTTATTACTTTAAATTGCCTAGAGCTAATATACAATTTAAGTCTCTTATTGAATGATAGGTTGTGGATTCACTTAGTAGTCATCCCACTGTTCGGCCAATATCACATCAACAACAATCTCATGCATTTTCATCCCAAGAGGTGAGCAATCATTTAATCAAAGCTTTTTTGACAAATAACATATCTTATTAATTACAATACTTGCTCTTATTAAATATAGGTTCACCTTTCAAAGAAAGAGAAGAAGAATAAGAAGAAGAAGAAGAACTAACAAGGTAAAAGTACTAATATCACTAGTTCGTGGTTTATGTTCATTTGCTTTCATTGTTGTACTTGAAATCTCTCTTGCTATGTAATGGCTGCCAAAATGTGCACTCCGCAACATGTGCACTCTTAGAGATAGTCTCCATAACCACATATAAATGTCATAATCATTTATCACTCACCTTTGATGGTGAAACTTCACCTTCTTGGCTTTTAATATACCACGGTGCAACACTGAAATGAAACGGGCATCGGGCTGAATTCCTTTAAATGACATCTCATTAACAAGGGTTACAGCCCTGTCCACGTTTCCCTGACTACAATAGCCACATAGGAGAGCTGTGTATGTCACAATATCTGGTTCTAGACCTCTATCAATCATTTCATCAAAAAGGACAATAGCATCCTGTAGGTTGTCTGATTTACAATGATTGTCAATCAATACAGTATAACAAGTAACACAAAAAAAAAAGGGCATGAAATGTAAAAATAAAAAATGGTGACACCTGGCTCCCAACTCACGAAGAATGCATTTGAGGGAGGACTGCGCTCGCACTTGTCTCCCTATATATATATATATATATCTAACCGAATCATGTGAGCCTCGCACCCCTCTCTCTCTCTCTCGTTTGTTCGTTCTCTGCGATTTTGCAGGATTCCAACACTTCTTTCTCTCTCTCTCTCTCTCAGCTACTCTCTCTCTCTGCAGAGGAACTGGTGAGGGAAAACACGTTCGATCTGTTTGTTTCTCGAGAATTTGAGGCAAGAAAACAGAGGAAATGGCATCGCAGCAGAAAAATGTTGGAATTCTCGCTGTGGAAATCTATTTCCCTCCTACTTGTGTCCAGCAGGTAAACAAATCTCATCTTTCATTTATCGAACTTTGTTCTTTGATTCGATCAGCATTGTTGCTCTCTCTCTCTCTCTCCTTGAAATCTCAAAGCGCACACAACACTAGTACATGTGTACTGACTGCATCTAATCTATGACTTGCTCATGCAAATTCTATTTGTGCGTGTTCTGTTGAAATAATCATACTGGGAGCATTAATTTTGTTTTTGTTTGGAAATGATGAAGTTGAGATAGCGTGGAAAATAAAATTTGTAAGTTAATTTCTGGAAACTATTTTTTGAAAATCTCTGTAAAACCTCGAGTCTCCATTCCACGTTTTCGTTAAGATCATATGTATGTGCGTATGTTTGCATATATTTATAAGCATATTAGTTTTCACAGTAGGACACTTAGCTTTGCGTCTGCTGTGGATTTGTAATTTCTAGCTCTAAGGATTTGATCCACTTTCAAATCTCATTGTTAATTGTTTAAGGATCTACAACCATGAATTTCAGAAAGTATTTAAAAATATATTAGCCATGTGGTTCGAGTTAATATTTTGCATGATCCATTTTGTAAGATTGTTTATTTGTGATTGTGAAGTTTTTTCAACTTCACTTCTATTTCCACTTACTTCTGATGTTCAAAAAAAAGAGAAAGAAAAAGAAAAAAGGTATTCTGTTGTTTTCTTCTGTCAATCTTGTTGGTCCTTCTAATTATATACTTCTAAATTTTAAACAATATAAGTTCAGAAGCCTCTCTTGTATTGCCTGCATCACAGTACCCATTAACCATGGCAGCATAATTATGTGGACACTTATCTTCCAAACTATTGAAAAACATTTCAGCTTCCTTCACCTTCCCTCCTATGCATAAGCCTCTCTTCACCTTCCCTCCTATGCATAAGCCTCTCTTGTATTGCCTGCATCACAGTACCCATTAACCATGGCAGCATAATTATGTGGACACTTATCTTCCAAACTATTGAACAAAGATGACCATAAACATTTTATCAGAAACTCACAAAATTATAGTTTTCAAAGTGTCCAAATTGATTATCTTACAAACTTTGGCCCAATAATGCAAATTATACTATTTATGACCTAATGTAATCTTGAGCTTTAATTGAGTCTCAAATTATGCTTCATTGTCTATGAGCAATTGTCATGGCATACATGTGTATTATTGACGATTCCTTTGAAAGTCTTCTTTTTAAGATTGAGCTAATTTTTTATTTCTCTATATGATTTTCACCTGCTACCAAGCATAATTTTAGATTTCTAGCTTGATTTTGTTAGGTTAGTTTTGCAACAGATCTACTGGTGCTTGTGTGAGTAGGAGGTTGTTGTGATGTGGATTAAGATTACACAAGTAACATTTTGTACTAAAATTCTGACTTAAGCACAAGTCTAATATGTTCCATGGTACATGCATTTTTCTTTAACTTGCAAGAGAAGGAAGGAGTTGAGCCCCTGATTTAATGGTTGAGAAACCGACAGAATCGCAGTTGGCATACATCACCCGTTGTGAAACTTCACCAATTATAAGCAGTTTGGCTTTATAATTGGGAAGCATGCTTCATTTCTCCATATTATGTTCATTTGATTGTGTTATTGTTCAAAACTACTTCTTGTATCCAGACTACTGCTAACTTTGTTTACCATTTTTATTATTTCTATAATCAGGATGACTCATATCTAGAAAGTTACATTAGCACTATTGGAGTTGACTTTGTAAGCAAACTCTTTTATTTCCCTTGGCTTGTATCATATTATTTTGACATTAATATAAGGTAGTAATTATTTTTATGTCCACTAATGCAGAAAATCCGCACAGTCGAGCAGGATGGGAAAACCATTAACACTGTCAGTTTTATTTTTTGTTCTGGTCTGTGTGTTTTCTTTGTTGTTGATACAGGAGACACTTTGCCTTCGTGTAACTGATAGTACACATATTTTACACAGTGAATGCACATATGAAACTGAATTAAAGCTTCATTTGTTACTTGAATGGGAGTCATTATTTTATCTGTTAGTTTTATTACAGGTATTTGAATGGGAGTTAATATTTTGTATATTAGTTTTATTACAGGTGTTTTTTTATTAATTGAATGAGAAACCAAATTTAATATTTTCTTACAGGTATTCTTTTTAATTTAATCAAATAAAACTAGTACAATCTCAAAAAAAAAAAAAAAAAAGAAGATATAACGGCGTTTCCAGAAATGCCTCCTAAACCCTCAACAGTAACGGTCATATTATTTAAACAGATACGACGGCGTTTCAAAACGTCGCTAAATATCGTTGGTGACGCCAGCTAGTGCATAGTGGGACATTTGGCGGCGTTTTTTAAAACGCCTCCTATACTAATATCACGACGTTTTTTAAACGTCGCAAAGATACAGCGACGGCCGCAGCTTCGACGTTTGGTACTGAACGCCACAAAATGAATTAGCGGCGTTTTTGATAGATATAGCGGCATTTTTAAAACGCCACTAAAAGCCCGATTTCCAGCAGTGCATGGTCGTGAGTGAACTTTTTTCAAATTGTGAAATTTGAGCTCCCTATTGCTTTAAAGTTAAACATCACACACAAATTCATCATAATTAAATTTATCCTTCTTTCTTGTTTCACATCATTATAAACTGTAAGATATTTGCCCTAGGGTGAGAATGTAGAGTCGTAACATTATTTTTGCCAGTATTGCCTACCTATTTTTGTCATGTTTAGTGCCTTGTTTGCCATATATAGCTGATCCCAAGCTTATAGAGAAGGATGGTTTTGGTAAATAATGACCGGCATCAAAGATATATACAGTCATGAACATAGCTTGCAAGGGGTCCGACTATGGTACCCAAAAGTGGTATTTGGGTACCATACATGAAAATAATTTTGAACCATTAGATTGGAATCTTTAAATCTTAACCATCCAAAACCAAAACAAGTTAAAAAAAAAATAACCGGTTACCATCGGTCAGTAAACTCTTTCTCTGTATTGGTATTGTTTCTTGTTTGTCTCTGTACTCTCTTTTCTCTCTCTCTCTCTCTACTGTGTTCTTCTATCTCTATACTCTCTCCTAGGAAGCATAGATACGGATACGAGATACGGATACGACGATACGACAAAATCTAAAAAAATAGGATACCGGTACGGCTAAGATACGTTTGTGAAAAATATATTTTTTAAAAATTATTAATAGTGAGTTACACATAAGGTAAAGAACGTTGAGAAACCACAATGTAATTTTATAATGCAAAATACTAACCTTTAAGAATTTTGTATTAACTTAAGCTAGTAGCTTGTTTATTTTTTAAATTTTTAATAGGTCTTGCAAATATTTCATTTCAATATCAAGTTTAATATATTTATATTACAATAATAGAACAATTTACAACTTGTCCCTATGCTTTGTCCTTTGATACTAGTGAAAAATATCGTATTCAAGTTTATTTACTTATTTATTTATTGATATTTAATTTTACCATTATTATATTCTCTTGCTAATTCTTACTTTCTATGTAGTTAGAGGGGACATGCATGAAATAGTTAGGATACCTCAATTTAATAAATTCTATTATTTAACTCACTATACTCTTCTTATTGAAGAACTTAACAAAGTATTAGAAAAATATTCTTATAGTTATAGTTGCAATTATATTATATTATATTATTATGCAAGAAATGTTATAATTTTAATTTCATAAAACAAGTAAACATGACTTGGAGTATCCGATACTTCAAAATTAAGTATCCGATACTCCAAAATTAATAAAAAAATAATTAAGAAGTATTTGATACTTTTAATAAGTATCCGATACGTATCCAAGGAGTATCAGTATCCGATACGGATACGATACGGATACGTCACCCTATTTGAAGTATCTGTGCTTCATAGCTTCTCTCTCTCTCTACTGTGTGAGGGTTTCTACAAACCCTCCTCTCTCACACCCGACCGGCCTTTTATCGCCTCGATCCCATTGTTCCACCACCATCGGCGTAACCCCCGCCTTGATTCTGGCCACTCATTCGCCCTGAAGATCCTTGACAAGACCAGAAGCTCTGTTCAATGGCTTCTTCTGATAGGAACAAGAAGAAAAGGGTTTGCTTTCTAAACATTTTTTTTTTCTTTTTGAACCTTTAAACTGGTTTTCTTCTGTTCAATGGCTTCCTCTGACTTGTTCACGGTTCTTGGAGTGAATATGCATATTTTTAGACTAGTTTGCCTAGTCCAATATAATGATATTCTTATACCTACATACGTAGATTGTATACTTACATACATATATGTTGTGTATGAACTGTAACATTGAACTGTATTATTGCAATCCCAAGTGTTTCTTTTTTGTTATTTTTTTGAATTTTTTTTTTTTGGGTTCAAAATCATCTGGAAAGTGTTTCCTTTTTTTTTTGGTGTTAAAAATCAAAGACAAAAGTAGATGGGTGACTTGGCTTTATTTTTTTGGGTTTCTCTGCTTTTGAAACCTTTTTTTTTTTTTTTTCTTGATTTCTTTGTTCAAAATCAAAGACAAAAGTAGGTAGGTAATTTGGCTTTATTTTTTTTTTGGGTTTCTCTGCTTTTTAAACCTTTTTTTTGCCCCTGATTTTTTTGTTTTATTGTTGAAAATCAATGTCAAAAGTAGATGGGTAAGTAGATGGATAGAGTAAAAATCATATATATATTGATTTTTTTAAAAAAATTATTTTTCTATGGTATTTTTTTAGATTTTTAGTATGTGGTTGGAGGTGGCATTTTTTTCCCCTCAATCCCCAAATCTTTCTAGAATTCTGAGTATATGGTTGTCTCATATGCTTTGTAGTTTGTTTGGTTATGGGTATGAATTTTGTGTTGTCTCATATGCTTTGTTACTTATTTTTTTAAAGTAAGATGGTTCATGGTCCATTTGTATTTTTTATGTTCTTTTTTTCTTTTCTTTGTCATTTATGCACTTAATTGTTTTTGGAATGGAGGGACTTGAATGGTTGACAAATTGTCCCATTCACTACCAGAAAAGGGGCTTTATGACATGGAATTTTTTGCGACGGTTTAAAAGCCGTGGCAAATAACAAGCTTTTGCAACAGTAAAAAACTTCGTTACTAAATATAATTTTTTGTGATGGAAATAATCCATCGCAAAAAAGAAGATAATAAAAAATGATATTTTTAGCAACGGATAACCCATTACGTCACAAAAGACACAACATATGCAACGATTCGTTACTCCCGTCGCAAAACTTTTCCCCCTTCATGTTTTAGACTGTTTTGAGACGGATTTTACAACCGTCGCAAAAAGTTGGCCTTAATTTTTTTTGGCTAGGTATTGGCCCTAATTCATTCCTGCCTAGTTTTCTCCTCATTCATTCTCTCTCATGCAGCTGTCACTTTCCCATAACAGCGCCACAGATGACAACACCGACGTGGGTGAATGTCACGACCCGAACCCGCCCCCATGGGTTAAGGACGTAACCGGCCAGCAATCCATAGATTACCTACGGCCTCAACCAAAACAGACTTAACACATCAGAGTAAAGGGGCCAAAAGGGAAGCAAAATTTAAAACTTTGTCCATAAAGCCGTGCTTATATGCACACCATAACATTCCGTATGTACATATGTTAATAACTCACAACAGAAAGTGTAATGACATAAGATTTTGTACAGACAGGATCATCCAACTAAGTCAACCCATGAAAACTATATATAGACGTATTCAAAACTTCGCCAACCTGACAAAATATAAGTACATAACAAAAGGGGGCGAAGACGGGTCTCGTACATGAGACACGAGGGCTGACTCTCCAAAACCTTAGTTGTTCCTTACAGACTTCACTGAGGCTGGGTCTGGACTTCTCTTGGCTCACCTACAAACACATGAATGAGCGTGAGCGAAAGCCCAGTGAATAATATCAAATCAAATACAGAAGTTACATAACAATGTAGAACAACATGTTCCAAACGGCCTTGGGCCCAATTCATATTTCTATTTAACAGATATATAGCTATACAAAATTCAAATCAAGTGACTGTAGTTCAAAACATTTTGGCCTTTGGCCCATTCAGATTTCCATTCATGTCAAAACGGCCTTCGGCCGATTCATTTATGTCAAAACGGCCTTCGGCCCATTCATTTCTGTCAAAACGGCCTTCGGCCCATTCATTTCTATCAAAACGGCCTTCGGCCCACTCATTCATGTCAAAACGACCTTAGGTCCATTTATTTCTATCGAAACGACCATCGGTCCACTCATTCGTATCAAAACGACCTTCGGTCCATTCGTTTACGTCAAAACGGCCTCCGGTCCATACATTCGTATCAAAACGGCCTTCAGCCCGCTCATTTATGTCAAAACGACCTTAGGTCCATTCATATATGTCAAAACGACCTTCGGTCCGTTCATATATGTCAAAACGACCTTCGGTCCATTCATATAGGTCAAAACGACCTTCAGTCCATTTATGTTTATCAACACGACCTTTGGTCCATTTATGTTTATCAAAACGACCTTTGGTCCATTTATGTTTATCGAAACGACCTTTGGTCCATTTATGTTTATTCCTGTCAGACTTTTGTCCACAATCCCAATTAGCAACTTATAAAGCTTATAAGGGAATAATAATTGGACATTCACAATCATTCAAATATCGATATTACTCACAGTGATCGGCTTGTGGATTTGCCCTGGAGCTTGACCCTACACATTTCATGAACACAAAAGGGTCACTAACAGTTCAATCCGTTCTTTAATTCACATATTCCTCTTTAGGCTTTATTCCTATCTCATTAACCTCATTTACGATGTTTAACACATGCCTAAGAGTGTTTACAAGTGAAAGAGAACGGAAAACAGAACACAAAATGCAAAAACAGGATTTCAGAAAATAGGGTCCCCGCTCGAGCGTGGACTTCCCCGCTCGAGCAGACCCTTAGGTCTGTGAAAGTACTGGTTGCTTTCAATTCCAGCTCGAGCGTGAACTCGGCCGTTCGAGCGGACTGCCTGTCTACATAGCTCCCCGCTCGAGCGTCAACTTCCCCGCTCGAGCGGGAACCATGTCTGCAGAAAATGCTGGGAGCTCGATTTCTCCGCTCGAGCGGCACTTCACCCGCTCGAGCGGACATCGAAAATCTGGGTTTTCCAGATTGAGTTCTTGAGCTTCATCTCGACATTCAAAGGCTCTAAATGCATGATTTCGGTCCAAACTTCACATAATCATGTATTAACATGGTACAAACATAGAATTACAACATATTGAAGCTCAATTTCATAATTTATCTACATGCATGGCTCATTTTCCACCAACTCATTACCAATGTAACCATTTCATGCATTCAAAGCTTCTACTCCCATGGATTGTACATGCATGTGACATATAACCTTTATTCTCATCTCATATGATGAAAAGATGGTCAAATACATGGATTTCAACCAAAATTACAACATGAGTCATGTAACTCAAGCTCAAATATGCAAATTCAAAACAATACATACATGCATGCATATATAGTCTTCAAATTCATCAAAACCAACTCCTTTCATGTTCTAGATCACAAATTAATCTTCAATTCACGAAATCACAACTCAAATTCACGGGTTAGGGGTTGGTTACTCACCTAGGAGCTTTAATCTTCCAAACTCTAGTCAATTCTTGAGTTAAATCTTCAAATTCCCAAGCTAGAGCCAAAAATTGCTCAAGTCTCTTCCTTTCTCTCTCTATAGCCGGCCTCTCTTTCGCTCTCACTTGTCTAACCCAGATTTTGAGTTTTAAGAGAGCTAAAGGAGAGTGCAATGCAAATATACAACAAGCCCCACTAACAAATATTTTAATATAAAATAATGGGGTACTTGATTTATCAATTTAATCAGTCTAAATTGACCAGAATCAATTTTCAATTAAATTTTACCGTAGGGTCTAAAAATTATGCCAACCACAATGGCGTAATCAATTTCAGGTTTTATGGCCGATAGGGCCCTCAATTTAATTCCCAAAGCAGATTATTCAATAGATATTCCTACGGTGAACAGATATAACTTCAAAACCACATATTTTCATATAATGGAACACAAAATCATATCAAAACACATAATCACACCATATTAAGGACCAATTAACGCATATTACGGAACAGGGGTATCACAGTGAAACCCCCTCTGGCGTCCAGGTAACCCTCCTCTTCTTCTCTCGCTCGCTCTCTCCGTCTCTCTCTCGATCTCTAGCTTCTTGCTTCTCTACCATGTTATTACCGCAGCTCTCTTTTTCTATCTTGGTGCGACTCATCTCCCATTACCGCTGGCGAGAGCTCTCTCTCTCGTTTTTCCTACTCATCTCACTCCCACTCCTTCACTACCACTGTTGCTTTCAAAAGCTATCAAACCTTTTTCATCTTCTTCATCTACTATCAACAAATCGCTTCCAAGTGTGCTGCCCGATCACTCGATTTGGCACACTATTATTCACAATCTCCTCTTCTAAATTAGCGACTTACTTGCGGACTGCCCTAATTCAACCCTAAAACCCTCATTCCGAAACCCTTCTATTCTACCAGAAAACCTAGAACCACCATCACTATCCTTCTCAAATTTCATCTCTACAACACCATTAGCGGTGAAGGTTTAATTGCAAATGATTAATATGAATACCATTCTGTACTACAAGAAGATGAATTTCACAAGATTTGGATCATATTGGTTTATTCGTAACTTAAAAATTCTGACTTTGGTATTCTAATTCATTCCAAATTTGGATCTATTTGCTTCATAGCGATTTCGGTTTTGACCTGACTTTTTTTAGGTTTCGGACTCGGGTTTATGGTTTTTGAATGTTGTTTATATCGTTTTCCGTTTATTCTTGCTTAAGTTTGGCTATTGAGTTGGTTGGAACATGTTTGGAACAGGTTGGTTACTTGGTTTTCAAACTTTTGATGTCCAGATTTTTGCTCTTTCGCTTGAGCGGCACTTCTTGCGCTCGAGCGGGATTTTGTAAACTCTCAGTATTTTGGCAGGTCTACATAAATACTTGGAGAGTGTAATCTATGCTCGAGCGGCGTTTCTTACGATCGAGCGGGTGTGCGCTTGAGCAGCCATAATTGTGCTCAAACAATGTTCTTGTGCCTGCAAAACTATTGGACGTGTGTATTCTGCGCTCGAGCGGACACTTCTTATGCTCGAGCGGAACAACTTATTGTGTCTGACGCTCGAGCATCAACTCTTGCGCTCAAGTGGACTGTGCGTATATCAGTTCACAGTAGCCTCTTTTTTGTTCACTTTTTTATTTCTTTCTCTCAAAACCCTTGATCTACTCTCTCTCTCTAAAACTCACTCACTCTCTATATTTTAACCTAGATCCATTGGGTTTTTTATCCTAGTGTCTTTGAGAAAAAGTTAGAGCATCCTAAGAGCTTCGTTTTGATCCGATTGAAACTTGGTTTCGGCATTGTTGAAGGTTCCACCTTGCTTTGTTCGTCTCCTAACTTTGAGGTGGGAATTTTCTACACTTTCGTATGACTTTTAACTTAATCATGAGTTGTTGTGTATAAATGGTAGAATTTGGGTGTACTATGAACAAACCTAGGGCTTAGGTATTAAATCAAAAGAGGGGTTTATGAGTGGATGAGTCATAAATGGTTATGGGGTTGAATATGAGGTTATATTGTGACAAATAGTTGATTTTGGCATTTGGGTTGATATTTGGAAAAGAGGGAGTTTGTCCTAAAATGTTCAAGGAATTATTTTGCATAAATAATGAAATTGGAAATGGGAATGTGAAATTAGATAAATGTATATATAACTGTTGAAGTTGGATGTGTATCATCTCCCACTTATGGAAATTTGAATAATTTATCTGTTGAGAAGATTGTATATCCATTTAGAAATATCTGTTTTTGGTTATCGGTGGAGGATAACTATGATTGTTGTAGAAATTGCATGAGGATTAGGTAAATTGAAACTAATCTCTTTTTGGGTGTCATTGAATATGACTATATTTTAATACATTGTATATGTATGATGTTTGGGAGGAGAAAGTAAATGTACTCTATGTTTGGAAGAAAAAAGAGGATGGACTCCGTTAAATTAAGTTGGCCAGTGCGTCTAGGGTGAAAGTCCTGAAAACATTGTGTATACATGAGTGCCGAATCCTGCGGATGAAATTTTTGTAAAATGACAAATTGAAGTGTTTGTGTGTAATGGTTGTGTGGTAGGAAAACCATTGAGTTGTAGTCTCAGTTGGGTTATCTGGATAACAATGGGTGTGACTCATGAATTGAGGAAATATGAGATGACGGGAAATGAATTGATATAAATTGGATTGGAATATAGTACTTGGCATAGTATGGTTTTGAAAGGAAAAAGAGTGGTAAACAATCTTATCTTTGAGCAGTGAACATGTGCATCATATTTATAACCTTGTTAAAGTTCATATATTGTATTAGATTGTTTTTACTGGGTTTTGGCTCACCCTATGTTGAGAAAAACTATTTTTAGGTGCCGGTGATATGCCTCCTTCAAAGACTTAGCTTGGGAGGATTATGGAACTGAATGTTCAATCTTATTATTTTTGTACTTAACTTTTGTACTGCCAAAGAACTTTAAATGTATTGGACTAAGGGTGCACTTTTGTTGTAACCAAGAATTATCTTGGAAAGATGTAAGCCATTTAGGTGAATGATTATCTGTGTAACTTTCATTTCTTCTTGTATCTATCTCATGTATATCCACTCTGATAAATGAAGGCAAGTTAATTCAATTATATTTCCGCTTATGAGATGTGCTTGTTGTATTTATTTTGGGGCGTTACATACTTTAGATCTATTGTTTTGACTGGAGCGTGTTTGGATCTATGGTTTTGGTTTTGGTTGGAAATTGAACTCATGCTTCCCAGATTTTACCCATTTGTGGTTTTTTATGAGATTAAAATACAAAATTTTGTAATTACTAATTTCTTCCTTTGTTTAGTAATATCTTAATGAATTGAAAGTCCTATTTATTATAAATTATTTATTTCTTATGATTTCCTTGTTGCCATTTATTTTTGTCTGCAAATTTTTGTTTCTTGTTGTTTATTTGGCAGCATAAACTTGTATGCATGCCTTAAATATATATATATATATATAATCTAAATTATATATAAGTATGGAAGGGATTGTGAATCTAACACAGCAAATTCTCTAATTTGCCCTGCTTTTTCTATCATAATTCTAGGTTAACCAACTGAGGTTGAAGCCTATATTTCTATCCTGCAAAGCGGTGGACTAATAAAGCTTACAGCCTATATCTGTGTCTTGCAAAGCAGTGGACTCTAGCTTCAATTTGGAATCATATATATGTTTGCAATTTGGAATTCATGGTGTCCAGGAGATCAACTCCCAAACCTTGTTTTCAATTTGGTATTCACAGTGCATAATCTGTTATGTTATTGTCATAAACCTTGATTTTTTTTTTTTGGGGGGGACCCGGGGGGGGGGGGGGGCACATGATGTGGGGCACTACTCCTGGTTTTCAGCGTCATTGGTTTGCAGATGTTTGTATTGATTTATATGGTATTCACCTGGTGTTTGTTAGTATATAACTTGCACACCATATGCTTGAAAATATGCCCATGAGAGAACTTGTTTCAACATAAGCCCAAAGAATATGTTACCCATGATTATCTTCAGAAGTCTTTAATTGTGTTAGTCAAAAAGTAATGTTTAGTTAATAATCTAAGAACTTGGTTTCATAGAAATATTGTTGAAATTAAGAGTTGATAAGAATTAGGCAAAGAATAAATTTCTGCAGGTGATATGTGGGCATACGTGGCTACAAGTGATTGGATTATGTTTCTTCATGATGTTTCTAAATAGACAAATATGCATTTTAATAGTAGCTTATATTTACTATAAGTGCTACACAAATCCTTGTTAAAATGACTCTTGTACTCTGCTTTCCAACCAGTCACAATTAATATGGCAAATAACTAGACACAAACTTGAGCTAGAGAAAATGTATCCTTGGAACTCAGATTAATCGATGTACTACAAGCACAAGAAACATTTACCATAGAACAACATCATCACACAAATTTCATTTGAATTAGAGAAATAGGTAACAAACTAAGGAACCAAAATTATTTAACAAGAGATAGCTAGCACGACCACTGGCAAGCAATAATAGATATAGCATTTATTTATTAATTCAATCATTGAGTCCTTCACAATTGTTAACAAAGAGATGGATTTAAGTCAATCACATTCTTCATTAATATATATATATATATATATATGTACACACCTAGAAGATAATATAAAAATAGAAAAGTTTCCAAAAAGTTTAACTATAAACTAAATCGTATTTGAATATTGCAAAATATGTATTTCACAGATAATTGAGAGGGGTGGGGGGGGGGGTGGGGGAGGGGGGAAGTAACATAATTTGCAGTTTAGAAGAAAAAAATGTTGATGAAATTTAAAAATGGTGAAGTGAGTTTAAGTTTGCTCCTCTGTCTATTAGCACACAATAGACTTGCATGAGATTCAAATATAACATAAAATAGAAGTGAAGATAGTGAATGAATCTTTTCTTTAGCTAATGCGCACCAGTCATTTTCAAAGAGCTTACAAGCTAAATCAGCAAGCACATCTGTAGTTCATTAGGATTTAATTCTTTTGTCTTTCCACGATAAATAAATAAATAAATAAATCAAAATACAATGACAAAATCGAAAGAGAAGAAGGGAAATAAAACAAGCTCGTTCATATTAATTGTGTTGGCATCTCCTAATTGCATTTTGTGTGCTGGCATGTTTGGGTCTCAATTAATAGTTTTAACTTGAAGCTTCCCATCTTCCCATCTATGAAGCACAGGTACTCCAAAAATGGTGTCGTATAAGTACCGGCTACTTACCGGGTGCTAGTTTGCGTACCGGGTACGCCGTGAGTACGGAATGGGTAGGCAATGGGTACGGCAAGGGTACAACATCGGTATGACAAAATGATTATTTTTATTTATTTATTTTTCCATCTATTAGAATTTATTGTAGCCTTTATTATTCTTCTTTCAATTTTGAAAGTATCAAGTAATTGATTTTCAACGCCCTTTACCCATTAGTCATAGTTTTGCTCTCTTTTGCATCATGTTTTAGATAATCAAAAAAGAAAAATAAAGAATTATATAAATTTTTAGGCCAGTTGTTCTCTTTTTAGTTTTGATATTGAAACTTATGATTTGTATGTTGGATGTTTAGCTATAAATTTAAAAAAAAAAAAAATGAAAAAATTGACTTACCCCAACCGTACTCATACCCTACATTTTTAAGAATTTACCATATCGGAGTACCCATATCGTACTATACCCCATACCCACACCCGTGCTTCATAGCTTCCCATTTGTGTGTGTAGATCGCATTTAACTACTGCATGGATAACTCATTGATTTTAATTTCAACTTTAACACGGATATTAATGAAATTTTAGTTAGTTATTAAAGAATGGGAAGGTAAAATGAAAAGAAGGGAAAGGTTGTTCATTTTCTTACAAGAAAGAAATAGAAGGGGAAAAGAAAAAAGGAAAATGAGTAGCATTTATCAAGTTGATAGTCTTTCTTTTTCTCTTTTTTTTTTTTGGTGTTTTCTTTTTTAATATTTGTTTTGTTGTTGGTTAATATGGCTTTATGTTATGTGTCTACAACGATTGCATCCTTTTGTCAGGAAAATACAAAGTCAAGCTTGTTCTTCAATCAACATACTCTTAATGCTAAACTATTTTTACCTGGTTGCCACGATCAAAGATTAGTTTAACATTGTTCTAATTTATATTGGTGAAGCTTTCCTGTGGTGCCAGAATTTAGTAAAGACGAGAGATTGTAAGAACCCAAATATAAAATTAAAAATAAATAATTAAGTAATAATAATTTTACAAAGCTCAAATATTTTGCTTGTGAATCTTAAGGTGCAAATTAAATATTATTGAACGGTCTTTTAATTAATTTTAAACCTAAAATAAATTTATGACGAAAGTCTTTAACCAAAGGTCATTACCGCTCGAGCGTAGGAAACGCTGCTCGAGCGTAGAACACATCCTCCCAGTAGTTTTGTAGACCTGCAAAAGTACTGAGAGTTCACAAAGCCCGCTCAAGCGTAAGAAGTGCCGCTCGAGCGGAGGAAGCAAGATGGGTAACAAGAGTTTGGAAACTAAGCAACCAACCTATCCTAAACGCAACCACAACAATCCAAAAGCCAAACTGAAAGAGGTACAAAGGAAGCAAGATGTAAACAACAATGTGAAACCATCTAACTCGAGTCCGGGATACAACAAAGGTCGGATCAAAACTGGAATCGCTATATAAGTTCTCTTATTCTTTTCATGGCAGCTGTGAGAGTGAGGGAGGAAGAGAGAGCAAGAGATAGAAAAGAAAGAGGGAGAAAAAGAAACTTCCAGCACCTTTGTGGCTCAACAACTCTAAGGTAACAATCAATCTATTATTGTTCTATTATAGTATATTGTTTACATAGTTATAGTGCATGTGGGTATTGTAAGTTGTTGGAAGAAAAAGGAACGGATTGACTGATTGGGATAGTGTTTTGTGTATATTATTATCATGCAAAATTTTAAAGCGAATTAAGGAGCTAAAGTCGTTGGATAAGAATTCTGCACAAAATCACAAACTTTAAAAATTAAGAAATCATATCAAACAGATGAATTTTGAACTGAAATTTTTATAGTAACTTAATTACATGTTGAAATTCATAATCACCAAAATTATGTAAATTGAATCTAACGCACACTTGGTTCTTTCAAATTGCTCTTGAGGCTCCCTCAAGCTACTCATCCATGGGTTGAAACCCAAAGCTACTCGTCCAAGGCTGTGAGCCATATGCTTAAACCACAGCCTGCAAGTATTAGTTCATTGTAGACGATCCAATTTGTCCATTTTCTCATTTCTTTGTATCTCTTGTTATGTATAGAACCTAAGGTTTGACATAGATATAAATTTTGTTCTGGTATATATTTGAGCTATGATTAGTTTGTTAGTAGTTGTCCATATGGTATGCAGATTCAATCATTTCACTTTTTATTTCCACTGAAAGATTTGACTAACCTGTCCATTTTAACTTGGGACAAATTCTGCATGTCAGATGTTTGAAGATATTCCTCAGAGACACTTGGAAACAGATGTGTTATGATACACATATATGCAGAGGTAAGGATGATGTGTATTTGCAAATTTCGGCACTCCTTTTATCTAAGATGATTGATTACACATTTAATTTTATTGTCATATCCAAATGGTGCTTAAATGCTTAGGAGCTACTGTGGTATTGATTGAAGGGGCGCACTATGCCTCCCATGTATGGGGGCCTGATTGTTTATGGTCTATTGTCATGGATGACAGTCTTGGAGGCTAATATCATCTGATGTGCCCCACTTCAATCAATACCATCTCCCTAGAAATGTTAATGGCATAAATACTTTTTTCTAACCAATTAAGATGGGTATCCCATGAATAATAAGCCACATTGAAATTCAAGAAAGGTTACCAACAAAGGTCTTAGCAAAGTTGCCTTTATGTTTGAGGTAAATGAAAATTCTTCTAGATCAACATTAAAGTCTCCACACTGAGTATTGGATTATCAAAAATCTAAAGTTGTCAATCTGAGTGGAAACTTTTAAAATCTTTACCCAAGGTGGAGGCTTTGTGTTACTGTGTAAAGTCAAAAAGATTCTTCAATTTTATTGGAGGCTTTAAAGAGTTTGTCAAGTACTCTACAATGAAAAATGTTATATAGTAGTTTCAGTCTTTTCTAAAACCTCCATGATTGAAACCTGGTGTAGAGGATTTTGGAAAGGATGTTATGATAGAGGATTGGGTAAAGAAGTTTGAGAAGCTTGTTGGGTCTCAGGTATTTTGCTTTAATTCCTACAATCGGGGTTTAGGATTTTGTTTAATTCTTTGGATTTTGAAATTATTTGTTTGGTTAGTATTGAAGATTAGGCTTTGTGCTCAACAATCAGTTTTCCAATTAGATTAGCTTTTGTGTTTCCGGAACAACATTTGAAAAAGGTATACTTATATTTTCTTATAGAAACTCATTATTAGGAGAATAATCAATTACATACTTTATGAAAATGTTATTAATTATTGGTTAAAAACATATTTCTAAGTTGTTGAGTATGTTGACTCTCGTGAAAGGATTTCATTTGCCACCACTTTTAGTTGAGGATAAATTGATAAGAAACTATTCGTTTCATCGTAGTAAATTGGAAATGTTCTATTTCTTTCAAGAAATATTTTGTTTTATGTTTCATATGTTTTTATTGTCACATTGACATGTATCACTTAATTAATATAAAAATGAAATTTTTATTAGCTTTGATATTCAACATGGAACGCACAAGAACATATGGACATTAGATCGTGGTAGTTGGCTTGATGGACAAGTAGTAAACCGTTGCACAAATGAATTTGTAATGTACAAGATAATTGCATTTAATGATTAGTTGTTGTTTCTTAGATAATCACTTTAGTTGCTTTGCAATTTACATTAAAGTAAAAGGATTGTATCACAGATGCGAAATACCCAGCGTGGTATCTACCTATATATTTTTTGGTAATTACTTATGCATTTATAATTGAAAGCATTTGACTATGTAGCATGTCCTGTTTATCTATACTAAGCTTGTGTTATTGCTATTTATACTAATTTTTATGAGTTGTAGCAACATATTTTGCACCATAAGGTTCATAAGCCAAACATGCTCAAGTCCTATTTTGGAACAGAACAGTACACAGGAAAAATTGAATCATGTGAAAGGATATTGATTTGTTATTATCTTATTTTATTTTCGTTTAATATGTTAATGGATATGATTCCAATGATTATTGATTTAATATAGGTGTACATTCTAATTAATGATGCGGGTGAACATTGGTATATGTGTGGTATACATGCAACAACAAATGGTATATATCCTTGATCCATATATATCCCAAAAAAAAAAAAAAAAACTCGGCTAACTCAAGTGAAAAAAGTGGTATACATCCTTATACAATATTGTTATTTGAATTTTGCATTGCATGTTTTCGTACCAATTAGTTATGTCAATGACATGTTGAAGTATTACATGACTTATTGGGACTTCCATACAAGAATGCAT
Source organism: Camellia sinensis (assembly GCF_055761805.1). Classification (NCBI taxonomy): domain Eukaryota; kingdom Viridiplantae; phylum Streptophyta; class Magnoliopsida; order Ericales; family Theaceae; genus Camellia; species Camellia sinensis. The sequence goes on from NC_138970.1 coordinate 62,952,632, forward strand.
ATACAAATAAAATCACCGAGTTTCCAATTAGAACACTTAAATGGCTTCCACAACAAAGTAATGGCTATGATTGTGGAATGCACATCATTAAGTATTTTGAATTGGTGCAATTTATTGATTCCGAAGCTTGTTTGCTTCAATTTGACTCGTGGGATGCAAGACGAAGATTGGCACTGAGTTTAGTTCAAGATGAAAACAATAAAATTGGGTCAAGAGTGATAGAATTGGCTTGCGATAGATAATTGTCATGTATCATTGATGTTGTTGCATGTTGATACTTGAATTATGTGAATTTCAACTAAATTTGTTTTGGGGAGGATGTAGAGCAAATGGATTTTAGTCATATGGTTTTTGTCATTTTCTAGTAATTTGGATTTGGATTGTACATGGGCAAAATTTGAATTAATTATCACTTACCACTTTATTATACTACAATGACATTTTCTTTGTACTTCATTAGATTGCACTTACTATTTTATTAGATTTTACTTACTATTTTATTAGATTTTACTTACTATTTCATTACTCTTGATTTACTATAATTCAAGTATCAACATGCAACAACATCAATAATACATGACAATAATCTATCGCAAGCCAATTCTATCACTCTTGACCCAATTTTATTGTTTGCATCTCGAACTAAGCCCAGTGCCAATCTTTGTCTTGCATCCCACGAGTCAAATTGTAGCAAACAACCTTCAGAATCAATAAATTGCACCAATTCAAAATACTTGATGACGTGCATTCCACAATCATAGTCATTACTTTATTGTGGAAGCCATTCAAGTGTTCTAATTAGAAACTCGATGATTTTATTTGTATATGCATTCTTGTATTGAATTCCTATTAAGTCATGTAACACTTCAACCTGTCATTTACATAACTAATTAGTACAAAAACATGCACTGCAAAATGCAAATAACATTGTATAAGGATGTATACCATTTTTTTTTTTACTTTAGTTGGCCGAGTTCTACTTCTTGATATATATGGATCAAGGATATATACCACTCGTTGTTGCATGTATACCACACACATATACCAATGTTCACCCGCATCAGTAATTGGAATGTACATCTATATTAAATCAATAATCATTGGTATCATATTCATTAACATATTAAACGAAAATAAAGTGAGATAATAACAAATCAATACCCTTTCACATGATTCAATTTTTCCCGTGTACTGTTCTGTTCCAAGATAGGACTTGAGCATGTTTGGCTTATGAACCTTGTGGTGCAAAATATGTTGCTACAACTCATAAAAAATAGAATAAATATCAATAACACAAGCTTAGTATATATAAACATGACATGCTACATAGTCAAATGCTTTCAATTATAAATGCATAAGTAAATTACCGAAAAATATGTAGGTAGATACCACGCTGGATATTTCACATCTGGGATACAATTCCTTTGCTTTAATGTAAATTGCAAAGCAACTAAATGTTGGAAAATGGCTTTTGAAACTTTTGAAAAAACCTTATTTTTTGCTAACTTTGAGCATCAATTAAGGTGGGACCTAAGCGTTATTTTTAACGTTTCTAATTGGGTTCATGTTTAATGTCGCATAGTGACTAAAATCGTGTATTTGGTTGCTCAAAACCATTTTCGGATGAATGAGAATTCAACGGGCATTTTCAGGTTCGTGGAAATGGATTTAGGTGGGTTTCCTACACATTTGTAAAATGTGTTTGTCCCCACATTGGAAAGGCTTATGGATTTGAATATGTTTATATACCTTAGCTTGGGATGCTTGAGATAGGCCCCAAAGGGTACCCAAGTTTGTGGAAGGGTGAGCTTATGGATAAAGTGGGCTAGACCCATTGGACCCAAAACAAAAACCACACGCGCGTGCCGACACCGTCCAGTCGGGCGGGTTGGGCTGGGCGCGGATGCGTGGTGTGAGGTTATTAGGCTTGTCCAGCCCAATACTTATCTTTTTGGGCTAAAAACATTTGAACTTTATTTATTTATTTTTATTTTTGGTTTCAAAAAGCAAAATAAATTGGTCCATAATTTTTCCTTCACCCAAACAGATCCCTAACAGGTTTAGACCCACTTGAACAGGTTCAAAGGGTTCAAAACAGGTTCATAACTGTTCATTTCAAACTGAATCTGTTTGGACAGATTCAAATCTATCTGGTACCTATTCAATCTATCCGAACAGGTAGAAACCTGTTCGGAATAGCTACCATTTCTCCTATTTAAAGCTTGCTTCTAGCAATTCATTTCATTAAATTTTTCCATCAGAATTTCATCATTTTTCTTCTGTTCTTCTCGTGCTCTTGCATCTGTTTCTACATTTATTTTTTAGGAAGAAAAAAAGAGAGTTACAACAGAGTTTTGGTTCGCTAGACTTGAATTTGTAGTGTTGCAAATTTAAGTGTTAATCATTGCATCTTGGGAAGTAGACGCCGGTAAAGCTTGAAGCACCAGAGCGAAGGCGAAATCTACTTTAAGGAGATTGTATCCAACACAAGCCTTGACATTAATTTCTGTAAGCTTTTAATTCGGAAAATAATTTATATAATTATTTTTTGTTATTTATTTAATTTATACATTTAATTTACACACACACTCCTCTGTGGAAATAACAATCTTAAAGTAGATTCCCAACTTTTATTTTTCTGTGTTAAACAAACGAATATTTTGTTTTGAGAAATTAAATAGTAGTCATATACTATTCAATTTCTTATATAGTAGTAATATACTTTTTAATGATTTCTTTGATAATATAGTAGTAATATACTAGTTATTATTGGAATTTTGTTACAATATTATTCTGTATGTTTTGTGTGTAAATTCTTTTTTGTATAAATTTGCGATTAGTGTCTTAATATTTCGCTAGAATTATGACAACTAAAATAAACAGTATTAAGACTGTTATTACTCCGACCCCCACACCTATTGTGCCAGTGATGACTCCGGCAGTACTGGTAAATCATGGGGAGAAGCTAGAAAAATTCAATGGAAATGATTTTAAAAGATGGTAACAAAAAATGATGTTTTATCTTGCAACATTGAATTTGGCTCACTTCACTCATGAAAAAGCATTGGCACTAAACGAGGGAGAAATTGATCAGCAAGTGGTTGCTGCAGTTGATGCATGGAAACATGGTGATTTTCTGTGTTGGAATTACATCCTCAATGGATTGGACAATACATTGTATAATGTGTATAGCGTCAAAAGCACTACTAAAGAGCTGTGGAAACCTCTAGATTATAAATATAAGACAGAAGACACCGGTACAAAGAAATTTGTTGTCGGCCAGTTTTTAGATTTTAAAATGATGGATTTCAAGATAGTTATTAGCCAGGTTCAAGATCTCGAATTAATTCTCCATGACATACATGCGGAAGTGATGGTTCTCAGTGAATCTTTCCAAGTAACGACAATCATTGAAAAAATGCCACCATCCTGGAAAGAATTCAAGAATTATCTGAAGCATAAGCACAAGGAGATGAAATTGGAGGAACTAATAGTGCGGCTCAAGATTGAGGAGGACAACTGTGGTTTCGACAAGAAGTCAGCAAACCATGTCATGTAGGCTAAAGCAAATGTTATGGAACATAGACAAGGGTTAAAGTTTAACAACAAGAAGTGGAAGCACGATGGCAATGGTCCTAAACAAGGATCCATTAGTAAGATCAAAAAAGGGATCAACAACGGGTTCAATAAAAAGTTCAAAGGCAAGTGTTTTGTGTGCAGCAAAGATGGGCATTGCGCTAAGGATTGTCGTGTTCGCAAGGACGGAGGAAGTTCGAGCAAAAAGCTAGCATAAGCCAACATCGCCAAGGATTTGTATCTTTCCAATGGAGTGGCAGACATCAATCTTGTTGCAGTAGTCTCTGAAGCAAATTTGATGGGCAATCCCAAGGAGTGGTGGGTGGATACTGGAGCAACCCGCCATATCTATACCGATAAAAAGATGTTCACCACCTACAAAGTGATGGAACATGGGGAACAACTTTTTATGGGAAACTCCTCTACATCTACTGTAGAAGGACAAGGAAAGATCGTGCTAAAAATGACCTTGGGGAAAGAACTTACTCTTAACAATGTACTCCATGTGCTAGAGATTCGCAAGAATTTGATTTCTGGGTTATTATTGATCAAGAATGGGTTTAAATTAGTCTTTGAATCTGACAAGGTTGCACTCTCCAAGAGTGGAATGTATGTGGGGCGAGGTTATATGAGTGATGAGCTTTTTAAGCTCAATGTAAATACTGTTGTACCAAATTTGACTATTAATAATAAAAACACATCTTCTGTTTATATTACCGAGTCTTCTTTTTTATGGCATGGTAGATTAGGACATGCTAATTTTAATTCTTTGCGTAGACTTGTTGTTTTAGAATGTTTACCAAACTTAGAATTTGATCCTAATCATAAATGTGAGATTTGTGTTAAGGAAAAACTCACTAAGGCATCATTTAATAAAGTAGAAAGAAGTACTGAACCTCTAAGTTTAATTCACATAGATATCTGTGATTTAAAATTTATTCAAACTAAAGGAGGTAAGAAGTATTTTATTACTTTTATTGATGATTGCATGCGATATTGCTATGTTTACTTATTGAGAAGTAAAGATGAAGCCTTAGAAGCTTTTAAGCAATATAAACTTGAGGTTAAAAATCAACTTGGCAAAACTATTAAGATAGTGAGGAGTGACATAGGTGGTGAGTATGATGCACCATTTGAGGAATTTTGTTCTGAACATGGTATTACTCACCAAACCACTACACTCTATTCTCCTCAGTCAAATGGAGTTGCTGAGAGAAAGAATCGAACTTTTAAAGAGATAATGAATGCCATGTTGATTAGTTCAGGATTACATCAGAACTTGTAGAGGGAGGCGATTTTGTCTGCTAACTTTATCCTTAACAAGGTACCCCACAAGAAACTCAATCAAACACCTTATGAATTATGGAAAAGTCGACGACCTACCTACAGTTACCTCAAAGTATGGGCGTGTTTGGCCAAGGTGGCAGTCCCTAGTCCCAAAACAACTAAGATAGGACCAAAAACTGTTGATTGTGTATTCATTGGTTATGCAAATAATAGTAGTGCATATAGATTTTTAGTTCACAGATCGAAAAATCCGATTATGCATATAAACACTATTATTGAGTCAAGGAATGCGTTGTTTTTTTAACACATTTTTCCTAGTAAGGAAACTGAAGAGAAAAGTTCAAATAAAAGAACTTTTGATACTACTATAGGCAGCAGTGAAGACCACAATGATAATGAATCAGATGAACCTAGACGTAGCAAGAGGGCTAAGATCTCTATATCATTTGGTCTAGATTTTCTGACATACTTATTAGAAAATGAGCCTCAAAACTTCAAAGAAGAAATGTCAAGTCCTGAAGCTCCATTGTGGAAAGAGGCTGTGAATAGTGAAATTGAATAAATACTGTAAAATTATACTTGGGAACTGGTGGATCTTCCACTAGGGTATAAACCTCTTGGACATAAGTGGATATTCCAGAAAAAAATGAAAGCGGATAGTTCAATAGATAAATACAAGGCTAGGCTTGTTGTTAAGGGATACAGGCAGAAGGAAGGCCTTGATTATTTTGACACCTATTCACCAGTGACAAGAATAACATCTATTCGCATGTTGATTGCGATTGCAGCTTTGTATAATCTGAAAATATATCATATGGATGTTAAAATATCTTTTTTGAATGGCGAATTAGATAAGGAAATCTATATGGAACAATCGGAAGGGTTTCAAGTTCCCGGCCAAAAGAGAAAGGTTTGTAAACTTGTCAAATCCCTTTATGGATTAAAACAAGCTCCGAAACAATGGCATGAAAAATTTGAGCATGCTATGCTTTCGGATGGTTTTAAAATAAACGAATGTGACAAATGTGTCTATGTTAAAAACACAGACAAAGGCTATGTCATAGTTTGTCTTTATGTGGATGACATACTCATTATTGGAAGCAATAATGATGTGATTAAATCCACAAAGAAAATGTTGAACAAAAAGTTTGACATGAAAGATCTGGGAGTAGCAGATGTAATTCTAGGAATAAAAATTACTAGAACATCTGAAGGATATGCTTTATCTCAGTCTTACTATGTTGAGAAGATTCTGGAGAAATTTGGAAAGCATGACGACCGTCCTGCCAAAACACCTGTTGACATTAGTCTTCATTTGTCAAAAAATACAGGTGCAGGCATATCACAATTAGAGTACTCTCGGATAATCGGAAGCTTGATGTACTTAATGAATTGCACTAGGCTAGATATAGCCTATTCTGTAAGCAAATTGAATAGGTCCACAAGTAATCTAGGGTTCGATCATTGGAAAGCGATAATTAGGGTACTTAAGTATCTAAGACATACCCAGAATTATGGCCTTCATTATACCAAATATCCAGCAGTACTCGAGGGGTATAGTGATGCAAATTGGATGTCAGATACTAAAGACTCAAAATCCACTAGTGGATACGTCTTTACCCAAGGAGGTGCTGCAGTCTCTCGGAAATCTTCCAAGCAGACATGCATAGCTAGGTCGACAATGGAATCTGAGTTTATCGCATTAGATAAAACAGGACAAGAAACATAATGGCTTCATAATTCCATGGAAGACATTCCAATGTGGCCTAAACCTGTGCTAGCTATATGCATTCACTGTGATAGTGAAACAGCAATTGGTCGGGCACAGAATTATATGTATAATGGTAAGTCTCGACACATTTGTCGAAGACATAATACTGTTAGGCATTTGCTCTCACAAGGAATAATTTCCATAAAATATGTAAAGTCAAAGGAGAATATTGCAGATCCATTGATTAAAGGGCTAGCCAGAGAGCAAGTGTACTATTTATCAAGGGGAATGTGATTACAGCCTATTACTTAAAAGTTGCCATAATGGCAACCTAACCTAGTTGATTGGAGATCCTAAGATCTAGGTTTAAAAGGACAACCGAATTATGAATGACTTCACGTATCACTAAGGAGGTTTACTCCTACCCATTTCTATGATACGAAGAATGATACCTGTAGCGTTAGTAGGATAAGTTTTGTTTTTAATGATTCTTATAGCTTGGACATCCAAGTGGGGTATAACAGGATACTCTTAATAAGAAGTCACCTATATGAGTGTGAATTGGGCCGGTTCTGTGAGAATTGAGAAGGCCAAATTCTCTAGAGCACTCATGAATTACTAGACGTTGCTCAGGGCCAAAATGAACACAACCATAAGAACCAAACTGTGTCTGCGGGTACACTATGTGTAGTCTATTGTCTTGGCTTACACAAATAGTTGAACAGTTCAAGGCATCGCGTCCACTGGTTAGTCAGTAAGTCCGATAGGCCTTTACTAGAGGAGGTTCAAAGCTAAAAGCTACCTATCTCGATGTGGTATATTTTCTTAATGTATTCTTTCTTTGTCTGCATTTTGTTGCATGTCCATTATTGTGAATTCCATTCATGTGGGGGATTGTTGGAAAATGGCTTTTGAAACTTTTGAAAAAGCCTTATTTTTTGCTAACTTTGAGCATTAATTAAGGTGGGACCCAAGCGTTATTTTTAACATTTCTAATTGCGTTCATGTTTAATGCCGTGTAGTGAATAAAACCGTATATTTGGTTGCTCAAAAGCATTTTCGGATGAATGAGAATTCAACATGCATTTGCGAGTTTGTGGAAATAGATTTAGGTGGATTTCCTACACATTTGTGAAACGTGCTTGTCCCACATTGGAAAGGCTTATGGATTTGAATGAGTTTATATACCTTAGCTTAGGATACTTGGGATGGGCCCCAAGGGTACCCAAGTTTGTGGAAGGGTGATGTTATGAGTAAAGTGGGCTAGACCCATTGGACACAAAACAAAAACCACACGTGTGCGCCGCCGCCGTCTGGTCGGTCGGGCAGGTTGGACTGGGCCTGGGCTTGAGCGTGGGTGTGTGGTGTGAGGTTGGATTGGGCTTGTCCAGCCCAATACTTATCTTTTTGGGCTAAAAACATTTAAACTTTATTTTTTTATTTATATTTTGGTTTCAAAAATCAAAATAAATTGGTCCATAATTTTTCCTTCACCCAAACAGATCCCTGACAGGTTCAGACCCACTTGAACAGGTTCAAAGGGTTCAAAATAGGTTCATAACTGTTCATTTCAAATTGAATCTGTTTGGACAGATTCAAATCTGTCTGGTACCTATTCAATCTGTAAGAATAGGTTTCTACTTGTTCGGAATAGCTACCATTTCTCCTATATACAGCCTGTTTCTAGCAATTCATTTCATTAAATTTTTCCCTTAGAATCTCATCATTTTTCTTCTGTTCTTCTCGTGCTCTTGCATCTACTTCTGCATTTATTTTTTAGGAAGAAAAAGCAAGAGTTACAATAGAGTTTTGGTTCGCCAGACTTAAATTTGTAATGTTGCAAATTTAAGTGTTAATCGTTGCATCCTGGGAAGTAGACGCCAGTAAAACTTGAAGCACCGGAGTGAGGGTGAAATCTACTTTAAGGAGATTGTGTCCAACACAAGCCTCGACATTAATTTCTGTAAGCATTTAATTCAAAAAATAATTTATATAATTATTTTTTGAATTATTTTGTTTTATTATTTATTTAACTTATACATTTAATTTACACACACACCCCTTTGTGGGAATAACACTAAAGTGATTATCTAAGAAACAACAACTCATCAATAAATGCAATTATCTTGTACATTATAAATTCATTTGTGCAACGGTTTACTACTTGTTCATCAAGCCAACTACCACAATCTAATGTCCATATGTTCTTGTGCGTTCCATGTTGAATATCAAAGTTAATAAAAATTTTACTATCATATTAATTAAGTGATACATGTCAATGTGACAATATAAGCACATGAAACATAAAACAAAATATTTCTTGAAAGAAATAGAACCTTTCCAATTTACTACGATGAAACAAATAGTCTCTTATCAATTTATCCTCAACTAAAAGTAATGCAAATGAAATCCTTTCATAAGAGTCGGCATACTCAACAACGTAGAAATCTGTTTTTCACCAATAATTAATAATATTTTCATAAAGTATGTAATTGATTATTCTCCTAAAAATGAGTTTCTATAAGAAAACATAAGTATACCTTTTTCGAATGTTGTTTAGGAAACACAACTACTTGTTTATTTTTCATGGTGGCTTCCTGTATAACATAAATAAGTCGGTGACTAAGTTCATTTCTAATGAATTATTCTTCAAAAAATGTTATGTGTACAAATAATATTTATTACCTTTTGTCCATATTTGGGCAACATGTCAAGTTGTTTGCTTGTTATATTATATTTTTGCATACACAAATAAATCAACAACTACTTTCAATTCTAACCAAAAAAAAAAAAAAAAAAAATTTAATGTATCTTACCTTGTCAAGTTCAACATCATAGGGTGAAAGTATATTTTTGCTTCTTCTTCTCTTTTTTTTTTTTTTTTTTTTTTCCGTTTGCTTTCCCTCCTAAGCTTCATATGATTAGGCTGTTGAAGACTCGACACCATCATCTACCGAAATTGACCTTTTTAAAATCACTTTTGGTACCTTTGGTGATAGTAGCTCATGTTCACTAAAAAGGGAGGCAAATGGAGATACGGACAATGTGAACTGATCATATAATGGAGTCTTAGGCAATCTCTCATTTTCTTCTTTGAGCTGTTTATCCATAGGAAACTTACAATCTTGGAAATCATAAGGTGGGGGACTCCATTTGTTTTCAAAGATATCTTCCTTTTCCAATTGATGATCAATATCATGAGTGTTTCTTATTCTCAATGGCCCATGATCCATTAGCTACCTTTGCAATTGCTATCAAAATATCCTCTTTTGCAGATTCTATTAATTGACTGACACCAACGACTAAGTTATTTAAGTCTCCTCTCAAATCTGTCACTTCTTTTTCAACATTGCTTAGCTGTGCACCATGTTTGCCTCTACACTCACATCATTGTCTTCAACGACAAAACCAACCTATTAAGAAAATAATAACAAACATGTTAAATGAATTCTTTAATTACAACACACATACAAATTAAATTATATAACATAAGATTTTCTTCTTGTTGTTTTGGTATTGAAGGTTTTCCAACATGGAGATTCTCTTTTTAATAACCTTATCTATCGAATGTACTAAACGAGGTGCTTGTCTACTCGCACATGGACTAACAAAATCCACAACAAGTGTCACATGCTCAACGTAGAATAATCACATGATATGGTTATGTAATGATTAGTAAGTTCAAGAATGCACTAAATAGACAATCATTTGTTTACCATGATTCAGAAACATACCATGAGAAAAAACAAGCAACCTCGAATTCCTCGTTGTCCCTTTCCTTCTCCTTTGTCCTTGTATTTTTGCACACTATCGACTAAAAAGTCTAAGACGAGTTTTGACCAATTTAATTTATGTAAAGTAGACATATCTTTCAAGGTATGGAGAAAACAACGATTTATTGACAAGTCCGATGTAGGGTACAAAAGGGAACCGAGAATGTACAATACAAATCTTCCCTTAAAATCATCCCCGTCTACTTTCATATTAGACAACTCATTCCTTAAAGAGCTTAATGAAATAGAACCACACTTCTTAACACCATACTTGTTCGACAACTCTTCAACATCAGTGTGGTTCCCATTTACTTTTATAATTGATCCCTCACAAGGAAGTCCTAATATGTGGCTACATCAAATGGTGTTATCATTATTCTTTTACCATGCACCAATAAACACCGAGATGTAGGATCAAAACTGAAAAAATCTAGAAATTCCCTAGATATTGATTTGTGATTATGTATCAATTTTAAGCAATAAATAACAATCCCAATCAAACAATTAAGACAAATCAACACAACGATTTCAACGTGGAAAAACCATAATTGAAGTGTCTCCAATTGTGATAAAAAAATCATGGGCCAAAGCCACAAAACAATCCACTAAGAAGACAAAAGTAATTACACAAGTGTACTCTCAATAACCTAGTGAATCCATGCCCGAATTGAATCAACCTTTATATGCCTCTTCCACCACAGTCTTCACCTCGGAATTGTCTTGCCCAACATTGAATCTACAACGTCGATATTGAATCCACAACAATGAGCCAGTCTAGAATCCACCAAAGCTTCAGGCCCAAATTTCATGGAATCCATCGAAGAAGAACTCTTTTTTTTTTTTTTTAATAAACCAAACTAAACAAACCCTTTGATATAATTCACTCAATTCATGATTAAACTTCCACATATATCAAAGAAAACAAGCAAAGAAGCCCTAGAAGAAAACCCTAATACCCAAGAACAAGATCTGGAAGTCGTACCCTAAAATCTCATTGAAACACATATTTATAGAAAACAGATCCGTGATCTCCGCTCGAGCGCAAGAATGGACGCTCAAGCGGATCTACACTCAAGCACAAGAATGGCTGCTCGAGCGGAAAAAAATAACTCTCAGTACTTTTTGCAAGCGAGTGAAACTTCTGAAAGGTCCCGATCTCCGCTCGAGCACAGGAATGGCCGCTCAAACGGACAAACAATTTCGACTGTAATTTTTCTTTTTACTTTAGGGCTGCTGCCTCTCTACCCCGCTTGGGAGCTGCCCCGGGCCTGCCAAGGGGTGCTGTCCCCTGGACCCCCGCAAGCTGACCAAGCAGCTCAATCCCCAACATAGTCAGCGAAGTGGAAAACATAAAAGAATAGACATCACAAACTTCTCTGCAAGACACAATTCGGGTTGGATTCGCATCTAAAACTCATAGCCTCACTTAAATAAAAGAACGAATAAAATTACAACTAAAAGAAGTTTTGTCAAACAGGATTGTCAAGAATAAAAACCTAACAGAAACAACCAACTAACCATTCACAGAGTTGTCGTGGCAATCTTGTGCAGTTAAGCTCGAATAAGCCTCCAAAACCAATTGATTTGATAGTTTTTTTTTTTTTTTTTTTTTTTTTTTTTTTTTTTTTGTAATGGTTGAAGCAATTGCATTAACTCATAATCTGAGTTCAATGCTGTCCGAGTTGTCATGGTTAGCTAAACACAATAATAACAAATACATTAGACCAAATTTAAATTCCAAAACATACTATGAAAATTTAATCCTATATTAAAACACTACAATTATACCATATGTGGGGATATATTTTCTGAGTACCAATACGTGGCAAGGTGACGCCGACGTGTCAGCCGAGGTGCCACGTGTCTTGGTCGTTGTGCCGAGGTCATCTCGGCTAGGCCGAGGTTGCCTCCGAAGATATTGGAAACCGAGATAAGCGGATAAGGGACAAGAGTCCTAGAATGAAGAGAGAACTCAACTTGGATATGGACAAGAGTCCTAGATTGGGAGAAGACTTCAGTTTGGGTAAAGATAAGATTCTTAGAGAGTTTATCCAAATCCTACCGGGAGTCCCAGATTAGCAGTAATCCTAAGTTCATTAGGGCCAGGCTCCTATTGGGACTAGGATTATATTGGCTATAAAAGAGAGGCACCCCCATGGGTCTAAGGTCAGTCAGGTGCCATCTGTTCTGCCAGTGCTCTCCAGCTGGTTACTAAGCGGGCAGTGTGGTCGGAAAATTACCCACACAATTTGGCGCCGTCTGTGGGAAAGAAAGAAGAATAGATGGCCAATGACGGACAGAAGGATCAGATTAGAGACAATGCTCCTACTGGGAGTGGGAGACCTATCGATCTCGACATTGAAGGGAATGATCGCAACACAGAAACTCGTGACCAGAGTCACGGAGTGAAAGACGCCGGCTAGGAAGGTGACGCACAAAAGACAACAGATCGAAGTGGATACTACAACGAAGATGACCTCCAGGTATGGAAGGATAGATACCTGCGGAGGAACGAAGACCCTTCCAGAAGGGATGCAAAGACAGGGGGCATGAGTGCTCCCAAGGAGATAACATTCAAGTATAGAAGAGCTCAACCTGAGTGAGCAAATCCCGGATCCCAGATCCCAGAAGACATGATCTCGGCCTAGATGAGTAGGTCCGAGAAAAGAAGAGCTCAACCTGAGTGAGCAGATCCAAGATTCCAGAAGATAAGATCTCGGCACCTGAGTTCGAGAAGAGAAGAGCATAATGAGCAGATCTCAGATCCCAGAAGATAAAAAGGAAACACACAAAATCAGACTAAAGTTGGCCAGAATTGAGACGTACACTAGGGCCGAGGAGGACATGCCGGGAACAAAGGCATCGGAACAAGAAAAGAGAAACGGCTCGCCGATGCGAGGCCGAAAATCAAACTCAGGTTGGAGCCAAGTAAGATCAATAGAGAAACCAAGGCCGAACAACCTCGGCTTGAATTAAACCTCGGCGACAAGGTCGAAGCTACATGTATGATGAGAACCCAAGTGGATTTTTAGTTCACACTGGGGGGGCAGAGAGAAGAAGAATGCGTTTACCACTTGTTGAAATTTATAGCAATTTACAAGTTGGTGAAACCAAGACGATGCTTAACCGAAGTTAAGCCGAGATGATGCTTAACCGAAGTTAAGCCCAGATGATGTTTAACCGAAGTTAAACCGAGATGATGCTTAACCGAAGTTAAGCCGAGATGATGCTTAGTTAAAGTTAAGCCGAGATTATTCCTTAATTCACTTGTTGAAATTTGTAGCAATTTACAAGTTGGAGTTAAGCTGATTCTTTATCTTCACTTGTTGAAATTTGTAGCAATTTACAAGTTGGAGTTAAGCTGATTCTTTATCTTCACTTGTTGAAATTTGTAGCAATTTACAAGTTGGAGTTAAGCTGATTCCTTATCTTCACTTGTTGAAATTTTTAGCAATTTACAAGTCGAAGTTAAGCCGAGATTATTCCTTAATTCACTTGTTGAAATTTGTAGTAATTTACAAGTTGGAGTTAAGCTGATTCCTTATCTTCACTTGTTGAAATTTGTAGCAATTTACAAGTCGAAGTTAAGCCGAGATTATTCCTTATCTTCACTTGTTGAAATTTGTAGTAATTTACAAGTTGAAGTTAAGCCGAGATTACTATTTCTCTTCACTTGTTGAAATTTGTAGCAATTTACAAGTTGAAGTTAAGCCGAGATTACTATTTCTCTTCACTTGTTGAAATTTGTAGCAATTTACAAGTCGAAGTGAAGCCGAGGTTATAGTTTGCACACTTATAGCAATCTACAAGTTGGTCCAACCAAAGAAGATGCTTAACACTTGTTGAAATTTGTAGCAATTTACAAGATAATGTTAAGCCGACATGTGATCATCTGTTGAAATTTGCAGCAATTTGCAGGTTGATGTAAAAGCTAAGTATATTGTTTAAACACTTGTTGAAATTTGTAGCAATTTACAAATAGATTATTGTTTAACACTTGTTATGTTAATCCTTGTTGATCCCTGTTACAGTATATGTTAATTCTTGTTGAAATTTGTAGCAATTTACAAGTAGGCTAGACCGAGATCACCGTTTAGAAACTTGTTCAAACTTGAGAAAAAGCTTGCAAAGTTAACATTGAGTAGTATATGTTTCACACTTGTTAGAATTTATGAAAAGTTTACAGGTCAGTATCCTACCGAAGTAAAAGTTTTGTAGCTATTATACCCGAGGTATGTAACCCCGAGAAGATCGCACAAAGGAGGCAAAATATGGAAAACATGCAAAATATAAAATCATGCAAGAGCAGTTAGAAGAAGATCAAAATAGAATTCGTCGTGATTGACACGCCTTCACCTTACAACATCATCTTGGAAAGGCCATGGTTGCATGCAATGGGGGCAGTTCCCTCAACGTTGCATCAACTATTGCGGTTCCCCACAGAAACATGGGATTGAAGAAGTCAGAGGAGACCAACTGCAGGTAAAGAATTGCTCCATTCGGGAACCAGGGAAGGCAGAGATTGAAGACGAGGACATGGAGGTCCTAGATGATGTCGGCAAGGAGCCAGCCAAAAAGAGTAAAGAGACACTGAAGAAAATCCTCGTCCAGGAGGGCGACGAAGAGCGCTTCATTCAGAGAAGGAAAGTTGAATTAGACATTCAAGAACAAGGAGGCACATCGGCCATATGCAGAGCTTACATTATCTAAAGAACAAAAAGGTACAAGAGTACAAGCGACAAAAAAAGGAAAAACTTCAAAAACTGAGATGATACTTAACCGAAGTTAAACCGAAATGATGTTTAACACTTGTTGAAATTCTGAGAGAATTTACAAGCTAAAGAGTGCACAAAGTTAAATGTCGGCAAAAGATTCGCCAGAGTCAAACGTCGTTTTGATTAGAACCACTAAGTGCACGCCAGAAGTGGTGACCAGAATTGTGAAAGGAATAAATGCTTCAAGAAACAGCGATGATAGTTTGCAAAGGCCAAGAGAAAGAGGGTCTAAAGGGGGTGAATTAAATACCAGAAGTCTTAATACATCGGCGAAAGAAGAACACATCAGGTCTGTGACTACAGCACGAAGCCCACTTCCCTAATGTGATCCTAAGTGCAAATTGCATTCACATTAGGGGGCAGGGAGAAGGTGTAGGGGGAAGGAATGATAATTAAGGAGCAAGAAATGTTAACACTTGTTGAAATTTTTGAGCAAATTACAAAATGAGTTAACCGAAGATTATGAAGTCTACTACTTGTTGAAATTTGTAGCAATTTACAAATTTGGTATAGCCGAGATAAACACTGAAAGACGTTTTCGAGATATGATCAACCGAGATGACCAACTAGCTTGTTAAGAGCCGAGAAGGTTGGCAAGTACAAAAATGAAGACCCTAAAGAACTAGGGACTGAAAGCAAGAACGTCGGACTAATCTGCTTCGACAGACGACAATGGTTCAGCCTCGGCAGTCAGTTGGAGGAGCTTCTCTACCGCTACCTCGGCATCAATTTCAAGAAGAAAGCAAACTACTCGGCATCAGCGGTAGGTTGTGTCTCACCCCCAGAAGACAGTTGGAAAGAACTTCTCAGCAGCCTTCTCAGCCACGAGCTCAGCATCAACCACCTGAAGAGTTTGATCAAAGCTCTTCTTAGCGATTGGCACCTCGGAGTTTGAAGGCAAAGATTGAAAGCAAGAATCTGGAAAAAGACACAGAAAACAGAAACAAGAATGTAATTCATAATCAAGAATGGTGATGAGACTATCAAGAAATCAAGACAAAAAAAAAAAAGATTGCACAAGCGTGTCAAGCCAAGAACAGTGGTAGAAATCAACAGATATGTGAACAGTGTGTATTCAAAAAGAAGATTTAGAAATAACGGGTAAAACAAGCAATGGTGATTAAACAATGAAGCAGAGCTTCTTGGAAAGCAATAAGAAATAAAATCAGGAGGAACAGTGGCTTACCAGAAAGAGGGAAGCCGGAATAAGAATCGCTGAAGTCTGACGACAATGACAGAATGACGTAAAGCTTCACCGAAGGAGAGAAATGAAGACAGTTGCAGAAGCTTGAAAGCTTGGAACAAATGACGGATTTAAGCAAAAGAGCTAGAAAGCGAAGAAGCCAGAGGATTAAAATGAAAAAAGAAAAAAATAGTCAAGAAGACGACAAAGTTCAAGAATAACGCCAAGTGCACAGGCACTAAGTAAGTATGTGAAGAACAAGAAAGTAATGACCCAGACACGATGCTAGCAACAGAAAGCGGATATAACAAGAACAGTGCCAGGCATTCAAACAATTCCAAACTTGATGAGAGACGAAAATAGAAGGCAACAGATGGCAAGTAAACAGATTCAGAAGAGTTTTGAAAGATTGAGCTTAATAAAAAGTAAGAATTTATGAACCTACCAAATGAACGCCGATATGAAAATCGCCGGAGTCAAATAGATGACTGGAAATCGGGAACTCACCAGAGAGTGTGGGTGGAACAGTTGCAAAGTTCTTGAAGTTTACGAATTAATGGAATCAGAACCTCGGCTAGGAGGAACGATTTCAAGCAGCTTGGAAAGCATGAAACTTGATTCTTGGCACCAGTGGACAGCAAAGTCCAGGGAACTTTGAAGTCGGCAAGTTTGATCTCAGACAGAGGGGCACAGATGAACGAACAATGTAGGTTCCATCACCTCAGAATGCCGAGGTAATAAAACCTAGGAGGCAGTTGTGGGGATATATTTTCTGAGTACCAATACGTGGCAAGGTGACGCCGACGTGTCAGCCGAGGTGCCACGTGTCTTGGTCGTTGTGCCGAGGTCATCTCGGCTAGGCCGAGGTTGCCTCCGAAGATATTGGAAACCGAGATAAGCGGATAAGGGACAAGAGTCCTAGAATGAAGAGGGAACTCAACTTGGATATGGACAAGAGTCCTAGATTGGGAGAAGACTTCAGTTTGGGTAAAGATAAGATTCTTAGAGAGTTTATCCAAATCCTACCGGGAGTCCCAGATTAGCAGTAATCCTAAGTTCATTAGGGCCAGGCTCCTATTGGGACTAGGATTATATTGGCTATAAAAGAGAGGCACCCCCATGGGTCTAAGGTCAGTCAGGTGCCATCTGTTCTGCCAGTGCTCTCCAGCACTAAGCGGGCAGTGTGGTCGGAAAATTACCCACACACCATACTATTAATATCATTATTTTTTCGTAGTGTTCTTTCATTGCATTCTATAAATATTGTATATATATATATATACTCTTAAGATTACTCACCGAAGTCTAGCAAAAGCACCCAAGTCATAATTACTCACTAATAGGACAATTAATCAAGCCTACATATCCCTCAATTCTATAAACAAATACAATAATAGAAATGGAGCCATCATGGGCTATCTTGCTTTAATAAAAAAAAATAGAAAAAAAACAAAAAATCACAAATGGGACCACATGAACTATCTTACTTTTAAAAATAAAACCAATGAAGCATATGGCCACATATAGACAGTCTCCAATGCAAACCGTTAATAGATATGTGACCACCATGGACTATCTTACTTCAAACAAATAATAGAAATAAGACCAAAAAAAAAAAAAAAAATCACAAATGGGTCCACCATAGACTATCTTACTTTTAAAAACATAAACAACAAAACATGAGACAATACAAAAAATTCATAACCACGAGAAATTAATAAAAAAAAACTCAAACATTTATTGTCTAGCAAAAAGTGTCAATATAGCGATCCCGGGTTTACCCTTGTTGTACAGTGATCCGGACATGTGTCCGTGGATGTTGGTAGTTGTTTA
Source organism: Camellia sinensis (assembly GCF_055761805.1). NCBI lineage: Eukaryota > Viridiplantae > Streptophyta > Magnoliopsida > Ericales > Theaceae > Camellia > Camellia sinensis. Next base: position 62,970,770 of record NC_138970.1, read on the forward strand.
TTATCTTGTTTGCATCCTTTTTACTTCGTATTTGAGTTATAGGATGTGTTGGGCAGGTTTGTTATAGGTTGGTTGTGTTTGGGAGCCTAGTGCTGCTGCCCAGATTTTTGGACCTTCGCTCGAGCGAGGAGTTGGTCGCTCGAGCGAGAGTTGAGTTCGTGTCTGGTGGATCGAGCCAGAGTGGCATCGCTCGAGCGAGCGATTGCGTCTGGTTCTGGACCTGAGAGTTGCATTTCTTGGCTCGAGCGAGTTTTCTTTGCTCGAGCGGTCTGGTTTGTTCTTCGCTCGAGCGAGAAGTCTGTCGCTCGAGCGTGCTTCTGGTTGCAGACCTGAGGATTTGAGTTGTTAGCTCGAGCGAGCATTCTTTCGCTCGAGCGCACTTCTAGCTTTTCGGCTCGAGCGAGAACTTCTTGGCTCAAGCGAGAGTTTTCTGTGTCTGGTCGCTCGAGCGACAAAGGCTTCGCTCGAGCGACAAAGGCTTCGCTCGAGCGAGCGTGTTTTATATCAGCGGGCAGTAGCGTTTTTGAACATCAGTTTTTCACTTTCTTTTTCTTTCAAACCCTAGATCCGAGACTCTCTCTTTCTAAACCTACACTCTCTCTAAGATTTGATCTCCCTAGAGTGTGAATCTAGCCTAGGGCCTTTGTTAAAAAGATAGAGGGCTTTGAGAGCTTCGACTTAATCTGAAAAAGTTTGGATTTGGAGCACGTTGATCTTCGAGTCTTCATCTCCTTTTTGGCTCAAACTTCGAGGTAGGGATATCCTACTCCTCTCTATGGATTTTGTCTTTAAATTTTAATATTTTGAGATGTTGGGGTTGGTTTGGTAATTTGGTGAAAGTTTGGGGCTTTTGTGTTATTTTACAAAAGTTGGGGTTTTATTCATAATAAACCTAGATGCATGTTTGGCATAGAGAAATGGAATTGTTGAGAGTGGGAATGTATGGGGTTAAAGGGTGTAGTTGAATTATTTATCACTCACCGGAATGAAATGTTGATTGAATATCCATTGTGCATTTATTTTCTGTTTAGAGATAACTGCTTTAGGCTATCGGTGGAGGATAGTCGTGATTGTTGTAGACAATGCATGATGATTAGGCAAACGGAAACTAATCAATGGAATGTGTCATGAAATTTGACGGTTGATAAAATACATTAACTGTATGTATTGAGTGATTGTATATAGAACCAATGTGTTTGTATACGTTATGTGTAGAGGAGGAGATGGGGGATGTACTCCGCGGTTTAGGGGAAGATAGGGGATGTACCTCTAAACCGGATAGTGTTGGGAGAAGATAGGGGATGAACTCCGTAGATACAGCTCATATGCTTGTCTAGAGAAGTGAAGATAGAGCTCATATGCTTATCTTTGTGAAGTATGGATATAGCTTATATGCTTATCTGTGAATGTGGGATATAGTTTTTATACATATCTGTTGAAATAATGATAGAGCTAACATGCTTATCTGTTGAAAAAGGGAAAATGAAAAGTAACTTGGACTCATAAGTCGTATGACATAAATATATGATTTATGTGAATGTATCAGTGTTGGCCATCTATCAATTGCTAATCTTTTAGTCATTGTTCATGGTTGGTTTAGTGTATTTCTACCGGGCTGTGGCTCACCCTATATGGGAATATCATTTTCAGGTACAGGTAGCATGCCACCTCCAAGGACATAGCTTGGGAGGCTAGAGGCGGGCATACTTTTGTCATTTTATTTTTGATGTATTACATGTAAATTCAAGCCAAGGGCTTAATGTGTAAACGAGTTAGTACTCTTTTGTTATAACCAAGTATTAACTTGGAAAGCTGTAAGCCCATAAGGCATTTGTTTTTGTTGTTAACATGTAATACTTTTTGTAATGAAACTCTGATAAATGGAAGAATTTGGAACTTTTACATATCAATGCATATCTTTATTGATGGGTTTAATGTTGTTATTTTGAGGGCGTTACAACTTGGTATCAGAGCGTACCGGGTTCGAATACTTTGGGTACGTGGGAAGTGATTAGGATCACAATGGGTTTGTCTCGCTTGATAGAGACTTAGATGTAGTGTCATATGCTATGTGCTTAATTGATAACATGCTTATGTGACTATGTGGGTATGGGATTTAATTTCTAGGATGTTGATTGGATCCTTGGGTTTCTGGGAGTCTTGTTGGAAAGGCACTTGATCAATGCTATTTCTAACCGGAGCTCTAGTAACGCCTCGGGACTATCATTATCCGGAAATGAAATTCGTAAGTGCTTATGTGTTTATGTGCTTACGTGGAGTGAATTACAGTTGTCCATGCATTAGGACGTGAGTGTTTAGTTTTGGCACATTTGTGAATGTGCTAACGTTCTGTATTACCTTTATTAGGATGTCAGGACGAGGAAGAGGTGCTAGGCGTGGTAGACCTGCGAGACAGGAAGTACCGTTACCGGGTGAGATTCCGGCAGTGCAGGAGGGAGTTGGCCAGGCCAATGTGGCCGAGCCAGCAGGTCAGCAGGTTATGGGTGCCTTGGCCAGAGAGATAGGAGGAGCTTTGGATATTCTTAGAGCTGGGAATCAGGCAGCTGAGGCAGGGCCTTCTTTCTTGAAGAGAGAGTTTTTCCGGTCAAATCCGGATGAGTTTATCGGGGATCCGAAGGAGCCACTGAAGGCTGATGAGTGGCTAGAGCAAATGAGTAAGACGTTCGAGATGCTTGGCATCGAGGACGGAGCACTGAAAGTGACCTTGGCATCCTTCCAGCTAAAGGGAGATGCGGGTCAATGGTGGAAGTACGAGAAGGCTCGTGTTGGTGGTACTTGGGAGGCGTTTGTGAATGCTTTTCAGGAGAGGTTTTTGTCTGCAGCAGCTAGGGAGAAGCTGAGGGACCAGTTTAGCTGGCTTAAACAGCAGGGCTTGTCAGTGGCCGAGTTTAAGGCTATTTTTACCAGTCTGTCCAGGTTTGCACCGGAACTAGTGGCGTCTGAGGAACGCCGTTGCTATGAGTTTGAGCGGAAGTTGAGGCGGGGCCTCAAGTTGAGAGTTGGTGGGTCTTACATCCGAGAGTATAGACACCTGGTAGATGCCGTTGCTCATATGGAAATTATGATGCAGGAAGAGGAGGAAGAACAGAGGGGCTCCAAGAGGAGCCAGGATGGTCAGGGTGATGGCAGGAGACAGAGGGGTTATAACCCTCAGCAGTCTCAGGGAGCAGTTTCTAGATCGACCTTTCCAGTGCCGAGTGCAGGCTCAGGGAGAGGCAACCAGGGGGAGTTTGCTTGTTACAAGTGTGGCCAGCTGGGTCACAAGGTTTCTGTTTGCTCGCAGAAAGGTGGGGGTCAGAGAGCTGCTTCTTCTTCAGCTAGACCGCAGAGTCAGAGTTTGGGCAGGGGGCAGCCCTTGTCTTGTTATCAGTGTGGACAGCCTGGGCACCTGAAGAGGTTTTGCCCGCAGTTGAGTGCCACTTCGGGAGCATCGGGTTCTAGACAGACGCAGGGATTTCAGCCAGCTCAGTCTGTGCAGGCCTCGAGGGCCAATCCGGGGGCTTCGTCGTCCCAGTCAGTGCAACAGTCGTATGCTCCTAGAGGTGAGCAGGTAGACCAGGGGCCTACGGGGCGCGTGTATGCTGTTACCGCGCAGGATTTAGTACCGGCTCCATCGGTAGTGAGAGGTACTTTTTTGTTTTGCAACTCGGTTGCTAGTGTGTTGATTGACACGAGTGCATCTCATTCTTTTGTATCTGTTGCATTTGCATCTGTTTTAGAATTGGAGTTGGCACAGTTAGCATCTCCTATTTGTGTGGTATCGCCTTTGGGTAGTGAGTTGATCTTGAAACAAGGTGTTAGAGGTTGTGATATAGAGGTCGCCGACTATAGGCTTCCTTTTCCGTTCGTTGTCATGCCCATGAAGGGCTTTGATGTTATTTTGGGTATGGGCTGGCTATCGTCATACCGGGCTGTTATCGATTGCTACCGCCAGAGGGTCACGTTATGTACCTTGAGCGGGGAGTGGTTCCATTTCTTGGGAGACCGGGTTGGTTGTGTGTTGCCACCGGGGTATGATTCGTGAGGGCGAAGTGAGCTTAGTAGTCTACTTGCCAGCTTTGAGAGTGGTGAGACCCAGCTTGTGTTGTCGAGGGTGGTTTGTGAGTATTCGGATGTCTTTCCCGAAGATCTTGTTAGTTTGCCACCTCACCGAGAGATAGAGTTCTCTATTGATTTGGTGCCCGGCACGGCGCCGATTTCTATGGCACCTTACCGTTTTGCTCCAGCAGAGTTGGTTGAGTTGAAAGTTCAGCTCCAGGAATTGCTAGATAAGGGTTTTGTTTGCCCTAATGTTTCACCGTGGGGAGCGCCGGCCCTCTTTGCTAAAAAGAAAGATGGTACCTTGAGATTGTGTATTGACTACCGGAAGTTGAATCGGGCTACGATTAAGAATAAGTACCCTATGCCCCGTATAGATGACCTGTTTGACCAGTTGAAGGGTTCCCGTTGTTTCTCTAAGATAGACTTGAGATCGGGTTACCACTAGTTGAGGGTCAGGGAAGAAGATATTCCGAAGACGACATTCCGTACGCGGTATGGCCATTATGAGTTTCTAGTGATGTCATTTGGGCTTACCAATGCACCGGCAGTCTTTATGGACTTGATGAACCGAATTTTCCGGGAGTTCTTAGATCGATTTGTGGTTGTCTTCGTGGACGACATTCTTATCTATTCGCCTTCTGAGGAGGAGCACGAGGAACACTTGAGAGTGGTGCTTGAGTTGCTTAGAGCCCATAGGCTGTATGCCAAGTTTGGGAAGTGTGAGTTCTGGCTGAGGGAAGTCAAATTCTTAGGCCACGTGGTATCCGGGAAAGGAGTGTCTGTTGATACATCCAAGGTAGAGGCAGTGCAGGATTGGGCACAGCCTAAGAGTGTGTTCGAGATCCGCAGTTTTCTGGGATTAGCTGGGTATTACCGTCGGTTTGTGAAAGATTTCTCCAGGTTAGTGTCACCGTTGACTAGACTGACTCGGAAGGGAGTCAAGTTTGTGTGGAGTGAGACTTGTGAAAAGTCGTTCCAAGAGCTGAAAGTTAGATTGACCACCGCTCCGGTGTTGATTATTCCGGAGAGAGGGTTGGGTTATGCGGTTGATTGTGATGCCTCACGAGAGGGTTTGGGTTGTGTGTTGATGCAAGAGGGGAAAGTGGTAGCTTATGGCTCACGTCAGTTGAAAATACACGAGAAGAATTACCCTACACACGACCTAGAGTTAGCAGCAGTGATCTTTGCCTTGAAAATTTGGAGGCACTACCTTTATGGTGAGAGGTTCGAGGTATTCTCGGATCACAAGAGTTTGAAGTATCTGTTTACACAGAGAGACTTGAATTTGAGGCAGAGGAGATGGATGGAGTTCATTGAGGACTATGATTTTGAGTTACACTATCAGCCGAGAAAGGCCAATGTTGTGGCCGATGCCCTTAGTAGGAAATCCATTAGTGATGTAGCTTGTATAGCCATCCGGGAATGGGAGATGTTGGGAGCACTTGGCGAGTTTGATTTGCTACTGGGCGAATCTGTTGAGGCTGCGGTCTTGTTTTCCGTTGTTGCGCAGCCTACACTTGTGACTAGAGTGTTAGAGGCACAGAGAGGTGACCTTGAGGTAGAATCCCTCCGAGAGAAGATCTCCAGTGGGAAAGTTGAGAAGGGTTTGACGGTGTATCCCGACCTGAGTGTGAGATACCGAGACCGTTTGTTTGTGCCGGAGTCTTGCCGAGAGGAAGTACTCCGAGAGTTTCACCATTCGCGCCTTGCGGTGCATCCGGGAGGCACTAAGATGTATCGGGATTTGGGTCGCCAGTTTTGGTGGCGGGGTATGAAGAGAGATGTGACTGTTTTCGTATCGAAGTGCCTTACTTGCCAGCAAGTGAAGGCTGAGCATCAGAGGCCAGCGGGTTTGTTACAACCCTTGCCTATTGCCGAGTGGAAGTGGGAACATGTCACTATGGACTTCGTTGTAGGTCTTTCGAGGACTCAGCGGGGTAGTGATGCTATTTGGGTGGTTCTAGACCGGTTGACTAAGTCGGCGCACTTCATTCCTATGCGCGTGAGAGATTCGGTGGATCATCTTGCCGACTTGTATATTCGGGACATAGTGAGATTGCACGGGGTCCCAGTGACGATCGTCTCAGATAGAGATCCTCGTTTTACCGCTAGGTTGTGGCAGAGTTTGCAGAGTGCCTTGGGCACTAAGTTGACCTTTAGTACGGCTTACCATCCTCAGACTGACGGGCAGTCCGAGCGTACTATTCAGATCCTTGAGGATATGCTTCGGGGTTGTGTCCTTGACTTTAGCGGGACGTGGGAGAGGCACTTGCCATTGGTAGAGTTTGCCTATAACAACAGTTTTCAGTCTAGCATTGGTATGGCACCGTTTGAGGCCTTGTATGGCCGACCGTGTAGGTCTCCAGTTTGTTGGGCCGAGGTGGGTGATGCACCTTTATTGGGACCGGAGTTGGTTAGGGAGACGACGGAGAAGGTTGAGCTTATCCGTAGGAGGCTTGTTACAGCCCAAAGTCGACAAAAGAGTTATGCCGACCGTAGAAAGAGGCCTTTGGCGTTTGAGGTAGGTGATCATGTCTTTCTGAAGATATCACCTAGGCGAGGCTTGATGAGGTTTGGGAAGAGTGGGAAGTTATCCCCTCGTTTTATTGGTCCTTTTGAGATCCTTGAGAGGATTGGCGAGGTTGCTTATCGGTTAGCCTTACCACCGCAGTTGTCCGGAGTGCATGACGTGTTTCATGTGAGTATGCTTCAGAAATATGAGCCAGATCCATCACATGTGTTGGATTGGACCGATTTAGAGGTAGGTGAGGATGCCTCGTATGAGGAGAGACCGGTTCGGGTCTTGGATAGGCGGGATCAGGTCCTGCGTGGCAAGACCATTCCTTTGGTGAAAGTCTTGTGGAAACATCACGGAGTGGAAGAAGCCACTTGGGAACGTGAGTTGGAAGTCCATGAGAAATATCCGGACTTATTTGTTGATATGTAATCTTGTATTTAAATTTTGAACTTTTGTTGAACTTAAGAGCTTTTATATATGTCTTAAGTTGTGAAACATTAAAAATGTTTTGGTTTATTGGAAGTATGTTTTGGAACTTGCCTCATATGGAAGTTGAATGTAACACCATATATGTTGATTATATTGTTGAAATTGGAAAGATAATGCGTAATGTTGATGCATGTTGAAAGTACATATGTTGTTTACATATTGTGAGATGCCTCTTGTTAAAGGGATGGGATGACTGGTAATGGGTCGAATTGTTGAATGTTAAAATGTAACATTGTTTAAAATGGGGAAAAGCTTATTTTTGAAAACTTGTGCTTAATTTTGGGGACGAAATTCTTTAAGGGAGGGAGGTTATAGCGATCCCGGGTTTACCCTTGTTGTACAGTGATCCGGACATGTGTCCGTGGATGTTGGTAGTTGTTTATTATCTTGTTTGCATCCTTTTTACTTCGTATTTGAGTTATAGGATGTGTTGGGCAGGTTTGTTATAGGTTGGTTGTGTTTGGGAGCCTAGTGCTGCTGCCCAGATTTTTGGACCTTCGCTCGAGCGAGGAGTTGGTCACTCGAGCGAGAGTTGAGTTCGTGTCTGGTGGATCGAGCCAGAGTGGCTTCGCTCGAGCGAGCGATTGCGTCTGGTTCTGGACCTGAGAGTTGCATTTCTTGGCTCGAGCAAGTTTTCTTTGCTCGAGCGGTCTGGTTTGTTCTTCGCTCGAGCGAGAAGTCTGTCGCTCGAGCGTGCTTCTGGTTGCAGACCTGAGGATTTGAGTTGTTAGCTCGAGTGAGCATTCTTTCGCTCGAGCGCACTTCTAGCTTTTCGGCTCGAGCGAGAACTTCTTGGCTCGAGCGAGAGTTTTCTGTGTCTGGTCGCTCGAGCGACAAAGGCTTCGCTCGAGCGAGCGTGTTTTATATCAACGGGCAGTAGCGTTTTTGAACATCAGTTTTTCACTTTCTTTTTCTTTCAAACCCTAGATCCGAGACTCTCTCTCTCTAAACCTACACTCTCTTTAAGATTTGATCTCCCTAGAGTGTGAATCTAGCCTAGGGCCTTTGTTAAAAAGATAGAGGGCGTTGAGAGTTTCGACTTAATCTGAAAAAGTTTGGATTTGGAGCACGTTGATCTTCGAGTCTTCATCTCCTTTTTGGCTCAAACTTTGAGGTAGGGATATCCTACTCCTCTCTATGGATTTTGTCTTTAAATTTTAGTATTTTGAGATGTTGGGGTTGGTTTGGTAATTTGGTGAAAGTTTGGGGCTTTTGTGTTATTTTACAAAAGTTAGGGTTTTATTCATAATAAACCTAGATGCATGTTTGGCATAGAGAAATGGAATTGTTGAGAGTGGGAATGTATGGGGTTAAAGGGTGTAGTTGAATTATTTATCACTCACCGGAATGAAATGTTGATTGAATATCCATTGTGCATTTATTTTCTGTTTAGAGATAACTGCTTTGGGCTATCGGTAGAGGATAGTCGTGATTGTTGTAGACAATGCATGATGATTAGGCAAACGGAAACTAATCAATGGAATGTGTCATGAAATTTGACGGTTAATAAAATACATTAACTGTATGTATTGAGTGATTGTATATAGAACCAATGTGTTTGTATACGTTACGTGTAGAGGAGGAGATGGGGGATGTACTCCGCGGTTTAGGGGAAGATAGGGGATGTACCTCTAAACCGGATAGTGTTGGGAGAAGATAGGGGATGAACTCCATAGATACAGCTCATATGCTTGTCTAGAGAAGTGAAGATAGAGCTCATATGCTTATCTTTGTGAAGTATGGATATAGCTTATATGCTTATCTGTGAATGTGGGATATAGTTTTTATACATATCTGTTGAAATAATGATAGAGCTAACATGCTTATCTGTTGAAAAAGGGAAAATGAAAAGTAACTTGGACTCATAAGTCGTATGACATAAATATATGATTTATGTGAATGTATCAGTGTTGGCCATCTATCAATTGCTAATCTTTTAGTCATTGTTCATGGTTGGTTTAGTGTATTTCTACTGGGCTGTGGCTCACCCTATATGGGAATATCATTTTCAGGTACAGGTAGCATGCCACCTCCAAGGACATAGCTTGGGAGGCTAGAGGCGGGCATACTTTTGTCGTTTTATTTTTGATGTATTACATGTAAATTCAAGCCAGGGGCTTAATGTGTAAACGAGTTAGTACTCTTTTGTTGTAACCAAGTGTTAACTTGGAAAGCTGTAAGCCCATAGGGCATTTGCTTTTGTTGTTAACATGTAATACTTTTTGTAATGAAACTCTGATAAATGGAAGAATGTGGAACTTTTACATATCAATGCATATCTTTATTGATGGGTTTAATGTTGTTATTTTGAGGGCGTTACAGTCAAAGTCCCTATTACCCACCAATGGGACAATTTGTCAACCATTCATGTCCCTTCATTCCAAAAACAATCAAGTGCATAAATGATAAAGAAAAGAAAAGGAAAGAACATAAAAAATACAAATAGACCATGAACCATCTTACTTTAAAAAATAAGTAACAAAGCATATGAGACAACAAAAAATTCATACCAACAAACAAACAAACTTCAAAGCATTTGAGACAACTATATACCTAGTATTCTAGAAAGATTTGGGGATTGAGGGAAAAAAAATGCCACCTCCAACCACATACTAAAAATCTAAAAAGTGCCTTAGTAACTTGACCGTTGCAAGCAATGCCTCTGCAACTTGATTGAGACATTTTTCTCTCATGATGTCTGCTCGGACCCTTCGCGGGTCAGACCTGCCTCGGCACACTGTTGACCTACTTTCCTTGCGCTTTAGCCCATACTCCTTCAGTCATTCCTGGTCTCCTAAAAAGGGCGACCTCCGTACTTAGGTCCATATTTGATTTGGACTTTAATTTCAAACTCTCTACAACCTTTAATCGCCATCAAGTACCATTGAGTAGAGATGAACATAAGCTGGGTTCAAGTCTAATCTTATCATGTGAAGCCCGATCACTTAACTTAGTATATGAAGTAATAATTATTTTATTTTATTTTGTCTTAAAAGTAAAAATTTTTTCATTTTAAATTTGATTTGATTTGATTTATTATTTTCTTCCAACGATTCTGTCTAAAATTATGATTTTAACAACCTTCATTACTAGGGGACTATTTGCTATGATATAAAAAGTATATTTTTTTTTAATCACATCACTTTTTTACTTTTTTAAATATTTTTTTATAAAAAGTTAAAAAATACATTTGTTTAAATCATTCGAAATACCTTCTGGGTCAGTGACCATTCCTACCACTGGGCCGTGTTTGGCTGATTATTTGCTGACATGTGACAAAAAAAAATTTGTTCTTGCTTATGCTTTCTTTTATAAAGAAATTACAATTCAATGCATGTTTTTAAAATAGATTTTAAATTAATAGTAAACCCGTGGACCTATTCAAAAGAAACGCGTATCAGCAATGATAGAGATCACTAAAAGTTGTGATCTAAACTAGCACTAATGAGTTGGCAACCATTATAAAAAAAAAAAGAAAAGAAAAGAAAAAAAACAAACAGGCACAAGGACCCACTGCCACACCATTAATGATAGCACTAATTAGTGCTCTCGCTTATTTTCCACGCAACAAATAGGACCAAAAAGTAGCAGCAGTGGACCTTCTCGCGTTCTTCGAAGAAATTTGTGGAAGTTACAAAGAAAATTGGTTGTTTGTCTGTACCAAATTTCTTGCAAATAACGCAAATGTCACATTATAAAAAAAAAAAAAAACAGAGATCCTAGTTTCTACTTGTGTTTTCAATTTCCCAATTTTATCTCTCTCTACTAATTCCTTATACCAAATAGTTAAACCATGGCTTCCTCCTCTGTTCCATCTTCATCTCGACCTCGATACACATACGATGTGTTCTTGAGCTTTAGAGGTGAAGACACTCGCGACAACTTCGTTAGTCATCTCTACACTGCGTTGCCTCACAAGGGGATTCGCACCTTCAAAGACGATGAAAAGCTCGAGAGAGGAAAATCGATTTCGCCGGAGCTCCGGAGAGTGATTCGAGGATCGACGTTTTCAATTATAGTTTTATCGAAGAATTATGCTTCTTCGAGATGGTGTTTGGATGAACTTGTGGAGGCACTTCAATGCAACAACACAACGGTTTGTCCGATTTTCTATCATGTGGATCCATCGGAAGTGAGAAGGCAAAAAGGGAGTTTTGGGGTGGGATTTGATGAATTGGTTTCCAAACAGGGAGTATTGGGGATGGAGAATGTTCCAAGGTGGAGGAATGCTTTGGAGCAAGTTGCCAATTTATCAGGATGGCCTTACCTCAGTGATACAATCGTCAGGTAACTGTTAATTAGATAAAACTTGTGTAATGATATACATCCCACATATTCTTTCAAAATAATGTGACAAAATTTGGCATATATCATAATTTTTTTTTTTTTTTTTTTTTTTTTTTTTTTTTGGGTACAACGGAAAATAATTTGGCATATATCATTAATTGTGTATCATTGTGGGCAAACTGTGATAGCATATATTCACTTTTTATCAATATGTGTTTTAAATACTAATATTGATCTTGAAACATCTCAAAAAGTTAAATTCACATATATCAATTTTGTTAAAAATAGATTTGTGAATTGAACTTATGAGATTAAAAAAAAAAAAAAAAAATTAGTACAAAATATAAAAAGACTAAAAATATAAAAAATTATTGAAAAATTTAGTCAAAACTCCTTTGTTGGATACTTATTTAGTGAAAATGATAGTTCAATTTATTTTACCTCGTAAATCCTTCAGCAGAGAACACATAATTGAGTAAGGATAAAGTAAAATATATATATATATATATATATATTTTCTTTGACAATATTGTCAGAATAACATGTTACTATGAACTAGAGTTATTGTCAAACAGAGTAACATGTTACTATCACTGTTTACATCTATTTCGACGGTAATAAATTTTTTTTTTTTTTAAGAATTTCATAGTTAATATGGATCTATTTGATAGATATTGATGAGAGGATTCAAAAAATATTAATTAGTGTATTTGGTTTCAATTTTTTGAGTTCAATTTTTTGAAAATTTAGTTTTTTATTTTTTGTGTTTTTTATTTTTATTTATAGTGAATATTTTTAAAATTTTAAGTAATTTTTTTACTTTTTTAGATACATCTTACTTAGATGTATCTAAATAATAAAATATTTGTGAAAAAAATATTTTAAAAAATTAATAAATATATAAAAATATGAAAAATATACTGAATTTTTTTTTTATTTTTTATTTTTGATATTTAGTAATTTTTAAAAGATTTTTTTCACAAATATTATACTGTTAAGTGTACTTATGTTAGATGTGTCTAAAAATTCAAAAAATTCTTAAAATATTTAAAAAATTCAGTGAAAAGAAAAAAATACAAAAAATGAAATTGTAAAATTTTTTGAAAAGCGAATTATGGAAATGGAAACCAAACAGAGTGAAATTTATTAAAAATCGACATTTATATCAAAAGTTATATTATTTTAAAATTTAATATTTTGATAAAAGTGATATGTGTTAAATTTTTCAAGAATTTTTTTTTATGCTTATTCTTAATGTATTAAAATTTTATTATGAAAAAGTTTTAACAAAATCTCCAAAATTATTCTTATGACCTTGTTTTTGTACTTACCAATCAGGAAGTGCTATGTCTCCTTGTAACCATCAAAGTTGACCTTCCTTTCAGAACACTTTCACCAATTTTTCCTTATGTTTATGCAGATACAATTATAAAATTATTTAAGAAGAGGTTGCAGCATATGCGATGTAAGATTTGATTAAAAAGGGGAAAAAAAAAAAAAAACATATTTGATTTGGAAGGATAATCTTAATGCAACTGAAATAACTCTATAACATAATTTTATATGATGTTTAATATTATCATATTCAAGAAATAATAAATTTCACAGTAAAAATAATGATTTAGGAAACATTATAATATGTGTGTAAAAATAATGATTTAGGAAACATTATAATATGTTTGTAAAAATAATGATTTAAGAAACATTATAATATGCGTGAAATAAGCGTTCTCAAGTTTAATTACATTAAAGAAACAGAAAATCATCATCTAACCTTTGTGTTTGGATCTAGGGTTTGTATGGACATGAATTCATGGAGGAAAGAAAAAGATCAAAGGAAGGGTGAAATTTTTTTACTTATATTTTATTTACATTTCTTGCACTCTTTTTTTTTCCCTCTACAAATCCGTACCAAACTCATAAATTCCAAAAACAACTTTGTCTTAAAGTTGAAGGGCTAAAAATATAGTCTAATTGATTTGATGCGGCTTCTAGCAGGCTAAAAGTTAATAATCGAAATGTCTTCCCTTGCTTGTTTATTTAAACTATTTATGACTCATAAGATGTAACCAACAGTTTTATCAAACACTCTTACACAAATTTTTGAAAAAAAAAATACTATAAACAACTCTATAAATAGAAATCTTCCTAAGGATTTCTGACAACAAATTAGAGTAGAACTGAACAAATGCAGTTCAATAATTAATAAAAGTAGATCAATTGGAGGAAAATTTAGAAACCCAATGTGCCATTCAAATAAAGCAAATAAGGACTTTTCATTTTTTTTTTTTAATGATCATATCAAATATATGTGCTATTCAATTGCAATGAGTAAAAGTAATCACCATTTTACCAAACTAATGACACTTTTCCTTCTTATAGCTCTTTTGAGTTTTGATGAATAAATTTATTACTGTTCCCCTAAATCTGCACAGGTCTGAATCAATGTTCATCCAAGAAGTTGTCGGGATACTTTTTAGAAAATTAATTGGTACATATTCCAGCATTGGCAAAGACTTAGTTGGGATGGTTTCTCATACGGAGAAAGTGACTGAATTGCTAGGTTTAGGGATGGATGATGCTCATGTTGTAGGTATTTGGGGAATGGGTGGAATAGGCAAGACTACTATTTCCAGAGCTTTTTATGACTGTATCTCTTGCCAATTTGAAGGTTGCAGCTTTATTGAGAATGTTAGAGAAGTTTTAGAAAAATGTGGTTTAAAAACTTTGCAAGAACAACTCATTTCTGAAATCTTAATGGAAAAGGATTTGAAAGTAGGAAGTAATGGTCATGCAGTACATATGATAAGGAACACTGTATGTCATAAAAAAGTTCTTATTGTGCTTGATGATGTGGATGAATCAACCGTACTCGAAAAATTGGTAGGAGAGCACGATTGGTACAGTTTTGGAAGTAGAATCATTGTAACGACTCGAAATCAACATGCGTTAACTAGTTATGGCATAAAACATATCTATGAGGTTGAGCAATTAAGAGAAGATGAAGCTATAGAACTCTTTGAATCGAAAGCCTTTGGGAAACAATGACAAATGGGAGGCTATGAAGAGCTTGTCCGTCATGCAGTAACGTCTGCTAACGGAGTTCCTTTAGCTCTCAAAGTTTTGGGTTCTTTCCTTTGTGATCGAAACAAAGATCAATGGGAAAGTTCATTAAATAGATTGAAAAAAAGCCCTCTCAAGGAAGTTCTACAAGTACTTAGAATAAGTTACGATGCACTAAAATCGGAAGAGAATGACATATTCTTAGATATTGCATGTTTTTTCAAAGGAAAGGACAAAAATGATGTAACAAAAATACTAGAAAGTTGTGGCTTCCACCCAATTATTGGAATAGATGTTCTTGTTCAAAAGTCTCTTATAACTATCTCAGGCAATAAGTTGTTGATGCATGATTTGATACAAGAACTAGGGTGGCATATTGTTTGTGAGGAATCACATAAAGAGCCTGGAAAGCGCACTAGGTTATGGTGTGATGAAGATATAAAACATGTATTGATGGACAACACAGTAAGAGGTCTTATAGAAAAGCATGAACACTCAAAATTTGTTTAATTAACAAAAGCTAGCTGTGCATAATTTTGTCAACCTTCTAATATTGTGTTCTTGTTATTTGCTTGTGGTTATTAGGGAACAAGCAAAGTGGAAGGCATAGTTATGCAGTATAGTGACCTAAGAGGTCTAGATCCAAAGGACATTCGGTTTCTAAAACAATTGAAGTTGAGGCCTAAAGCTTTTGCAAAGATGTCGAACTTGAGGATTCTCAAAATTTGTTGTATGTACCTCTCAGAACAACTCAAATATCTTCCTAACGAGTTAAGGTATCTTGACTGGTTAGGATACCCTATGAAATACATGCCTCCAACATTTCAACCAGAGCATCTTGTTGAACTTCACTTAACCTATAGCAGCATTGAACAACTTTGGGAGGGAACAATGGTTTGAATATGCATTCTCTTTAATTACTTTGAATAAGATGCAAAGTATGTGACACAATATAATTTCCATAATTTATTTCTATATAATTTCTGTAATTTATTTGTATTTATATTTTTCTTCAACAACATCTTGGCAAATTAAGGATCATGAATCTTAGTCACTCGACATATTTGACGAAGAGCCCTGACTTCATAGGGATCTTAAATCTTGAAAGACTGATTCTTGAAGGTTGTACAGGTCTGGTTAATCTTCATCCATCCATTGTAGTTGTTAGAAGGCTTATTTGTTTGAACTTGAAGGACTGCAAAAGTCTCAAGTGTCTTCCATGTGGCATTCAATTGGAATCTCTTGAAGTTTTTATTGTCTCTGGGTGTTCAAAGCTTGATAACGTTTTGATCAGCTTGGGATATATGAAATGTTTATCAAAGCTTTGTTTAGATGGGACTGATATCAGTGAACTTCCACCTTCAGTTGGACATCTTACCAATCTTGGTTTGATTAGTCTGAGCGATTGTAAAAACTTGAGAAGTATTCCAGACAGCATTTGTCAGTTGAAAGATCTTAGAACTTTAATCCTTTCTGGTTGCTCCAAACTTGACAAATTGCCACCAGACTTGGGTGTTTTGTACCGTTTATATGAGCTTCGTGCAGATTGGACTGCAATTAGACAACTCCCATCCTCCATTGGATGTCTGAAGGAGCTTGATATACTAACGCTAAAAGGGTGTAAAGGAATATCATCTAATTCCATGACTTCTGAACTAGCAGCAGCTTTGTCAAGGTTGGAGTCTTTACGGACACTAGATCTTAGTTATTGTAATTTAAAATCTATCCCCACAGCCATTTGTAGCATCTACTCATTGGTATTTTTATTCCTAAATGGAAACAATATGGAAAGTTTATCTGCAAGCATAAATCAACTTTCAAGGCTATCGGGCTTGCGTTTGAATGGTTGCAAGAAGCTTCAAGAATTGCCACAGATTTCACCTAAAATATTTCAGGTTCTCTCTCTCTCTCTCTCTCTTTGTGTGAAGCGACATCTCTACTCTTTAGCCAATTAAACACCCTGAGTTTTTTTTTTTATAATTTTTTTAATACTAATACATATGTTCAACAAGTTCACTTATTGTAATTTTGAACACCCAGTCACTCCTACTTTGAACACCCAACAATGAGTTTTTTGAATTTAATATATATATATATATGTAAGAAGTGCTTACCTGCTTGAGAGTTGTACTTTTTTCCCGATTTTGCCCTTTGGTTTGAAATTATTTACTATTAGAGATTTGCATTTTAATTTTTTCATTTTACCCTTTTATTATTTTTATTATTTACCAATATTGGTGGTACTAATTTGGATGAAGGTTTTTTTAGGGTCATATTTTTATTTTTATTTTTATTTTTTTTGATTTTTCCCTTTGGTTTGGAATTATTTACTAGGACAAATTACAATAGCAGTCCCTATAGTTTGGGACTTGTGTATTTTCAATTGTGCCACATTTGACCATGAATTTTGAATCTTATTCAAAATAAGGACAATTAAAGATACAATTGCGCAATTTCAAAGGCAAAGTCATCAATTTGATAAAATATAAATTAATTTGATAAAAATAAATGTCAAAAAAATATTTTTTAATTTTTGAAAATTATTTCTATCCACCAAAGATAAAATTATGTAAAATTGATAAATCTTTTGCATATTTATTTATTTATTTATTTTTATCATATTAATTTTTATTATGTGTTTGGATGATAATCATGAAATGAGTAGTTGTTTTTATTTTCATTAAATTAGTTTCTATTTTTTCAAAAGTCAAATATGGAGACAACTTTGATATCATTATTAAACCAATCCATTAAATCAAAAAATCAAAAACTAAAAACATTTCATATATTAAATATATTGATTACTAACAACCATCAATTACATAATCATCATACAAACACATAATAAAAATTAATTTAGTAAAATAAATAAATAAATAAATGAGTAAAAGATTTATCAATTTTACATAATTTTATCTTTGGTGGATAGAAATAATTTTTAAAATTTTAAAAATATTTTTTTAACATTTATTTTTGTCAAATTAGTTTAGATTTTATCAAATCAATGATTTTGCCTTTGAAATTGAGCAATGGTATCTTCAATTGTTCTTATTTGGATCAAAATTCAAAGTTCAGGGTCAAATGTGTCATAATTGAAAAGTCAGGGATCAAAGTGACGCGAGTCCCAAACTAGAAGGACTATTAGTGTAATTTGTCCATAGATGCTTACATTTCAATTTTCCCATTCTACTCTTTTATTTTGTATTTTTTACCAATATTGGTGGTACTAATGTGGATGAAGATTTTTTCGTAATTATGCAAAAAATCTTGGTCAGTTATAAAACATAAATATTTTGATTTTAGATAAATTACAAATATACCCCTAAGGTTTTCTTTCCTATTTTGCCATTTCATTTTGTATAATTTATTAATGGTAACCTATAATTTGACTTTCTCATTTTATCCCCTTCTTTGGTAATATTTACCAATATTAGTGGTTCTAATTTGAGTGAAGGGTTTACCTAATAATGCAAAGATTCTTGCTCACATAAATATATATTGGTTTTGATACAACTACACTCTTGAGATTTGTTCAAAATATAAACTGTCCCTACAATACTAGAAATGACAACTATTCCTTATTAAAATTTTAATTTAACCAAATAAATAGAAAAAAAATTGTAAAAAAAAAATAATTTGAAAATAATATGAAAAATTTTATTAAAACAAATGAAAAGTCATCTAAAAATAATTTTAAAAAATCAAATCAAACAAAATAATTTGTTATAAGATTTGTATTTTGGAAATATAAATTTATAACAAGAATAGCCTGTGTCTGGCAGGGGTCTAAAAATATTTTTTTTACAAATGAAACCAAATCAAAGTTTAACAGTGATACCATATGATCATTAGCATGTAATATCACCATTCGATTATTCCATCCTAAAAAGAAAAATAATTCACTCATTTGAACTAAAATTTTATCTCATTTATTTATTCCATAATTGTACTTTATAATAGAAATTAAAATTTTGATCATATATTTTATCATTGATTCTATTAAATTTTGTAAAAAACTAATCTTATTTTTCGAGAAAAAGTTTTGGTAGTGGAATGAAATAAAGTGCAATAAAATGAAATGATTATTTTTTTAAATTTTTTATGGAATAATTATTTTTTTTACCATGCTTTTTTTTAATTATTTTTTGAATGAATCAAATATAAAATAAATATTTTCAAAAAAATATCATATTATTCTATTTCATTTAATAAACTCAATAAAATATTAAAGTCAAGTGGTCATAGCACTGACCTTTTTCACTAGTGTATATATATATATATATATGATGTAGGAGCACTGGCATTTGAGTTCATTGTTTT
This sequence comes from Camellia sinensis, assembly GCF_055761805.1. NCBI lineage: Eukaryota > Viridiplantae > Streptophyta > Magnoliopsida > Ericales > Theaceae > Camellia > Camellia sinensis. The sequence continues at coordinate 62,989,509 of NC_138970.1, forward strand.
CGTTTTTCTTTGTGTATTTTATATCTTTTTCATTTAAGTTCCTATAGTTTCAATTTGTCAATTAAGTCTCTAAAGTATTTAATTCGAATTAATTCAGTCCTAAAGACAATATAAAATAGAACATAAGCCTAAGGTTGTGTTTGGTCTTTGATTTAGAAAGGGATTTGAAAAAAGAAAGGTAAAATGTGTGAAACGCATGTGAAATGTAATTATAATTCATATATATTTTACCTATCTTTCATTTCTTTTTCCAAATTTCTCCCCAAATTCATGAACCAAACACAACATAAAGGTTATAAAAAATTGTGATTAGGCCTAGATTTTAATTTATTACTAACTTAATTATCATTTGCACGTGTGTTTTTATAATTAGTATATTTTTCACAACTTATATAGGCCTTCTTCTATTTCTATTCGACTATTATTTATTTTTTCTAATATGTAATTATCCATTTTATCTGATTTTTGGCTATTTTTAATATTATTTTATATTTCATTTCATTATTTTTTTTTTTATTGTTCCGCCATTGTTTATAATTCGTCTAGACTATAATTAATTAGATCTGTTTTTTTTTTTTTTTTTGGTGATATTAATTCAAAAGATTACCTTGGAGAGTTCCTTTCTAAGGATAAGGATAATTATATGTACTATTTTTCTATAAGACCTAACTACTTAAATCATTAATAATTTTTTTAAAAATAATTATTAATTAGCGATAAATTTATAAATATTAATAATTAAAATTTTAAATTTTTTTCATGAATTTGAAATTATTATTTTTTTAAATTTATACTAAATTATAAACTTTCAAAAAGAAATGTCTTTTAAGCTCCAGACTAGGTCTGAGTCGTATAACTTATCAAAAACAATTTACATATTTTATTTTGTTGGATTGAAACAAAAATATTAGGGATAATTACAAAAAATAAAAAAATTCAGAGTTTGAGTTTTGTAACAAATAATCTTAAATTTTTAATTTTGTCAATTTAAATCATAATCTTTTGATTTATTTTTAATTTATGCAATTTGTTTATTTTCATTCAGTAAAACAGACCCAAAAAAATATTATTATTAAACTCAATTTAAATATATATAAAATGTCTAAAATGTACATTAAAATATTTATTTTTTCATTGATTTTACTTACGAAAATTAGGCAAATAGTTTAGATTGAAAACAAATCAATATTTTAATATATAAATTGACAAAATTAAAAATTTAGGATTAATTTATAACAAGTTATTATTATTATTATTATTATTATTATTATTATTATTATTATTATTATTATTATTATTGTAATTGTCCCGAAATATTAATATATTTATAGAAAAAAAACTATCTATAATTTGTGAAGTTTAAAGGGTTAATCTTCTCCCATCCAAAAAAATATATAAAAATTGGGAACTTTTTTGATAAATCTACTTTCTAAGAACTTTATTCCATCCAACCTATATTCTTTTTGACAATTCCATTAGGTCCTATTTGAGATAAGAAGACCAAAATACTCTTTTCATCTACTTATGTTCCATTTAGTTTACATTATTTTCTTGTGTTTCAATAAGTCATATGGGCGACATAATTACCAAAATACCCCTAATGTGAATGTTCACACCGTCAATGTGAATGTTCATATCGTCAATGTGTAGGGGCCCGGCCCATGTCGATCCTCGTGGGTGCCCGGAAAAATTCGAGTCGGGCCGGGCCCGCCCCGGTCCGTTGACAATGTGAATATTCACATTGACATGTTAACATTCACATTAATAGAAGTGTAAAATTAGCCTGTGTCCCGTGACGGCACGAAACCCGCCCACGGCCCATGGGCAGCCCGGGGTGGGCCCGGTCCGGCCTATTGACAATGTGAATATTCACATTGACATGTTAACATTCACATTGATAAGAGTATAAAATTGGCCCGCGGCCCATGGGCGGCCAAAAGCCCGCCTGCGGTCCGAGGCGGACCCAGCCCAACCCGTTGATAATGTGAATATTCACATTGACATGTTAACATTCACATTGATAGGAGTGTAAAATTAGTCCGAGCCTCGTGGCTACCCGAAATCCGCTCAAGGCTCGTGGGCGACCCGGGGCGGGCCCGGCCCAGCCTGTTGGCAGCGTGAATATTCACATTAACATGTTAACATTCACATTCATAAGAGTATAAAATTGGCCAGCGGCCCATGAGCGGCCAAAAGCCCCCCTGCGGCCCGGGGGGGCCCGACCCGGCCCGTTGACAATGTGAATATTCACATTGACATGTTAACATTCACATTAATAGGAGTGTAAAATTAGCCGGCGCCTTGTGGCTGCTCGAAACCCGTCCGCGGCCTGTGGGCTGCCCGGGGCAGGCCTGGCCATATTTTTTAATTTTTTTTAATTTTTTCTACCAAAATTTTATTATTTTTCACAAAAAAAAGACACTAGGCCTCGGCGCGGGCCGGGCCTCTGACCGAGCCTGGAATGGGCCTTAACCGAGCCGAGCCGGGCCGGGCTTCAAAGTGATGGTCCAGGCCCTAGCCTAGGGTCTCGGACTAGGCTCGAGCCTGGGACCAAACGAGCCTTTCTTGGGTCGGGCCGGGCCAGCCCACGGGCCAAAAAATTAGGCCCAGGCCCTAGTCCTGGCACAAGGGTATTCGGGCTTTTGACGGGCCGATGTATCGAGCCTCGGGTCGGGTCGGTGGGCCTGGGCCTAGCCTCGAGCTTAGGTTGGGCTTGGGCGAGCCTGACCATTTTTTTTTAATTCTTTTTAATTTTTTCTACCAAAATTTTATTATTTTTCACAAAAAAATACATTGCGCCTCGGGCGGGCTGGCCTCGGACCGAGCCTTGAATGGGCCTTAAGCGGGCCAATGGGCCGGGCCGGGCCGGGCTTCAAAGTGATGGCCTAGGCCCTAACCTAGGGTCTCGGACATGCCCGGGCCCGGATCCAAACGAGCTTGCCCCGGGCCGTGGCCGAGCTTCGGGCAGCCCACGGGCCGCGGGCCAATTCTACATTTCTATCAATGTGCATGTTAACATGTTAATGTGAATATTCACATTGTCAACGGGCCGGGCCGGGCCTATCCCGGGCCGCGGGCAAGCTTCAGGCAGCGGGCAAATTTTACACTCCTATCAATGTTAATGTTAACATGTCAATGCGAATATTCACATTGTCATGGGTCGGGTCAAGCCCGCCTCGGGCTGCGATCGGGCTTCGGGCCACCCACGGGCTGCGGGCCAATTTTACACTCTTATCAATGTGAATGTTAACATATCAATGTGAATATTCACATTGTCAACGGGCCGAGTCGGGCCCGTCCTGGGCCGCTGACCAATTTTATACTCTTATCAATGTGAATATTAACATGTCAATGTGAATGTTAACATTGTCAACAGGTCGGGTCGTGCCCTTCCCGGGCCGCCCACGGGCCGTGGACGGGTTTTGGGCAGCCATGAGGCGCGGGCTAGTTTTACACTCCTATCAATGTGAATGTTAACATGTCAATATAAATATTCACATTGTCAACGGGCCGGGTCGGGCCCGTCTCGGGCCGCGGCGGGCTTTTGGCCGCCCATGGGCCGCGGGCTAATTTTATACTTTTATCAATGTGAATGTTAACATGTCAATATAAATATTCACATTGTCAACGGGCCTGACCAGGCCCGCCCCGAGCCGCCCATGGGCCGCAGGCGGGTTTTGCGCTGCCACGGGACGCGGGCCAATTTTACACTCGTATTAATGTGAATGTTAACATGTCAATGTGAATATTCACATTGTCAACGGGCCGGGCCCGCCCCGGCTCGCGGTCTTGTTTCGGGCCGCCCACGGGTCAATTTTACATTCCTACCAATGTAAATTTTAAAATATGAATGTTCACATCATAAAATTGCTAACCGTTCAAAAAATATTTATAAGAGTATCAAAATTAAATATAAGGGCATAAGTGTCCAAAAAAATAATGTAAATCAAGAAAAAGGACTTTATGGAATAAAACTATACATACATGAGACTAAATGGGTTAAAAAATGCTTTCATGGACTTCTTGGGTTAAAACACTTCTAAATGGGATTTATCAATAAAAATCCCATAAAAATTTAAAGTGCACCTCCTGAATTTTATTTAAAATACAGATTACTCTTTGTACTTTGAAAAATTATAAATAATTTTTTATCAAAATTTTTTATTTAATAGAATAAACTGAAAAATAAAATTTCTAAATATTCTCTTGTACAATAATAAAATTATCTGAATTATTAATTTAAATGTATTTCTAACGTCATTAAAAACTATTAATTGACTCGATAATTTATTAATAAAATGAGCCATTTATTATGAAATTAGAAATTTCAATGGGTGGAATATAATTTCCAAAGCCATATGGGTGATTTGTATTTTAAACAAAATTCAAGGGGTGTATTTATAATTTATTCAAAAAAGTAGATTAAATTTCTCTCATGTTCACTCTCAACATAAATTTGAGGAGCTCGTGAGATCCATCATGGGTCATGTTTTGATAATCCAAATAATTTATTTTGTAAGATTCTTAATGTATGTCATGAAAAAAAAATTATGTCAATCTGATAACAGTAACATTTTCATTTTATCGTGTTTGTCTGTAAAAAAATGAATGGTTTATTTTTAAAAATATATTTATTGTTCATTTTTTCAGAAATAAATATGATAAAATAAAAATATTACGATTATCATATTAAATTAATCTTTTTTCATAAATAATATAAATTAAAAAATTTATGAAATTAATAATTCTAATTATTGATAGTAAGGACAGAACTCTCACATTCTCCCATATTAGAGAAACCAAACCAAAGTCTAAATTAATAGATTAAAGGAAAGCGAATGATAGATATAGATTTGCGGGGTGGGGCTCTCTGGCCCGGGTAGGTTTGGGGCAAGCTTTCCACATCGGTGGGGGAGTTTGGGTGTGTGTATTTTAATGGGCCACTTCTCTCGCTTGGTCAACAATTGCCCAGTGTGTGGCTTGTGGGTCTTTTTGTCAAAAAAAGAAAAATGATAGATATAGATAAATAGAGATGTGCGTGGATACGATTCAAACAATTTAAGAGTAGAATTATAATTCTAATAGCAGATTGACAAATTATGGTTTGAGAGGTTTTGGGTGAATTAGCGAATTGAAGAATATTCTAATTAATTATTAAGTCTTTGCATAGTATATAAAATTAATTTGGATAATATTTTTCATATATATAATACAAACTAATTTTACATAATATATATATATATATATAACTAATAATTTGTTATAAATTTCACATATTAAATCTCTCTTACACTCATTTTTTCGAAGGTGGATTATAAGTTTAAAGTTTAAACTGTGATTAGTGAATAAATCGGTGCAGATTGATGCGATTTTAGCAGATTTAACAGTATTTTGCATAGTCCTATACATAAGTGTGAATTTTTTCTGTGTAAATTATATTTTGCCTTATTTATATTTGATCACTTTCTCACTTTGGTCTTTAATTTTTTTTTTCCCACTTTGACAAGTCATGTTTCAAGTTTTTTTCACTTTGTTCCTAAAGTTAATTTCTGTTAAAGATTAGACAAAAAATGACATAGTAGTAATCTCGTAGTATAAAAATATTTGATTATATATAACTCACGCATCTGACATAAATTTAATGACTAATATAATATTATATTTTTTATGTTATGTGATAGTTATTGTGGTATTTTTTATTTAATTTTTAACAAAAATTAGTTTTAGGAGTAAAGTGGAAAAGATTTCAAGTATAAAGGGTTAAAGTGAGAAAAAAAAAAAAAAAAATTAATGATCAAAGTGAGAAAGTGGCCCAACATTAAAGGATAAAGTATCATTTATCATTTTTATTTTTTTAGTTTTTTAAATCTATTTATTCTATTATATAAAGGGAGGTCTTAAAAATGTAAAATTATATTATGAAGTGACTAAGGTTTGACGAATATTCTTACCATTTGAGCGATAAGATTTTATGCATCTTTTTTCTTTTTTCTTTTTTTTATTTTTTTTTATCGTTATTCTTATAATATTACTTAATATAAATCATAATTTAAGATTTTGGACGTGTACCTAACTTTGGGTTGGTTTAGACTGAATTAAAAAAAAAAGTCAATTTATTAATATATGTTTATATTACATTACTTCTCTACATTTTTACATTTTTTTTTATTTAAAAAAAAAAACCTAAAATTTTTGGAGGCGCCCGCCATTGATTGAGACCAATCTCTATTGTACAGAGAAATTTTCGTGCAATGGGGAGTCCTTGGGACATTGTTTTACCTGGGAGAGAGATTCCAAAGTGGTTCAGCCATCAAAGTAGGGGGTGTTCGACATCTTTTCAGTTGCCTCCACATTGATTTAACAACAGCTTCTTGGGATTTGCTTACGTCGCTGTTGGATTCAAAGAGGCTAAATCGGACTATTGTCATATTAAAATGAACTTCAAGTGCCACATTACTCAGAGGATCGTCGAAGAATGTTGTAACCACATTCCATTTGTCAAATTTGGACATATGGTGGTCAGGTGTATCCCACGCTGTGCATTTTCGGGAATCACGGAAGATGATATAGAGCAATTAAATGAGGGTGGATTTGAATGTAAGCTTATTTACATGAACTAATTCAGCTTTCTTCAATTGGAGGAGAAGAAAACCTGGGAGAAAAAGTCTACATGCCCGTATCCAAAGTAGAGGTCGAAAAGGTCGGTGTCCATGTTGTATATAGAGAAGTTGATGAACAAGCATTGAGTAGTAGTAGTAGTGCTACTACATCCAAGAGAAAACACGACCATGACCTCAACGACAATTACTACGATGCAGCTGCAGCAGGACTCAGTGGAAGTCCTAGAATTAATGATCAAGAGGACCACCTCAACAACCTCAACAGAGAAAGGCTTAGGCAAGTATATATCTCTTACAACTTAGTTATAGTTTGCTCAAAAAAAAAAAAAAAAAATGTCATCAACTCACACTCCCTCTGCAAATTATAAAATAAAAGAGGAAATATCATTTTGCTCACAAATTATTACGCGTTTTTCAAATTGACACCCAGCCTTCGCATTATTTTTATTTGATCCCTAAACTTCTTAAAATTTGATCAATTTAACCTCCATTGTTTGTTTCTGTCTATAATTAAACGGAACTTGTTGACGTGGTATCAAATTTCATTTGAAACTTTATTTTACTCCCAAACTATACCCTAAAAATCAATTTGCCCCCCAAATAAAAAATAAATAAATTTAAATATTTAATAAATAATTTTTTTTATGTCAATAGTGAAAAAATTAAAATTTAAATGACATATCTTGCAAAAAACTAATTAAAAAAATATAAAAATTCTTATTTACATGCTGGGATCCCTCTGTACAGCCAAGTGGTTTCGTTGATGTTGGGGTTCCTCATGCTCCACTTGATTCGGCCCTGGTTGCCCTGGCTCCGCCTAATGATCCTCTATTAGGTAATCCTGCTCTCTGGAACTTGTTAAGTATTTTCATTTGTGAGAGTTTCTTACTCAAATGGTCTTATTATTCCCTGCCTCTAATAGAGTTCCCTTCTTTTTTCAGTGTTAACCGCTACTGAGGTCTGCCTTCACCTGTCTCAGACTCTACTCTGACTCTCTTTGTGACTCCTTATGGCTCACCTTCCCGAGGGGACACATCTGCCTTTGAGACGATTGCTAGGGGCTCTCCATTGCAAGTGCCCCAAATGTTTTGTATCGAAATCTTAGCGACTTTCATTTTGATAACTATACTTTTGGTCCTCCCCCTCATTAGACCGCATTCTCGAGCTTGAGCTTTCTCCTCGATGTTGCCCCTCCGGATGGTTCATCTTACTTGATAGAGATTGGAGAGGTTCCTGAAACTAATATCTTCTTGGCCCCAGCTCGACCCCTGATTTCTGGCAAATTGTCTTTTCTCTACTATTGGGTAGCTCCTGAGTTTGCCTTAGCTCTACAGCTTGTGCATTCGAGTTACCCTAAGACCTTTGCTTCCTTTGCTTGTCAATGCCCATTGATTCAGACCACTCTTCTCGAGTCTTTTGTTACTATCCTGTATAGCTTAGATCGACAACGATCATGTGACCTTAACGAGAAGGTAGTCGAGACAGCATATCAGGAGATCTCAGATATGGAGTGTCATCAGGTAGATCTATCATGGCTTCGAAGGCGCCTAGATATAGCCTCGAATGCCAGTCGCTGGGTGGAGGTTTTGTCTGTGCTTGCCTGTTATCGAACTTCTATAGATGAAACAAAGGCGACTCTTCGTGAGCTTGAGGCAGGATATGCTCAGGCCTTGGTAGTTTTAGAGGAAAACTTTGTTGCCTGTCCTTCGGATGTAGATGTGACATGCAGCTTTTTCGATGGCGTTTTCAGAAGAGATTGAGTTTCTTTGAGTATTATGTAGGTATGATTTCCTTTGAGTTCTTGTATGTTTCTTTTATTTATTTATTTTTTGTTTGTTCCTTTTTCATTGTTTTTTTTCCCCTTTCAATAAAAATGTTTTATCGAGGACAATGTATTGGAATAACAAAGTTCTGGGAGCTTTCTCATTGTTTTCTCGTCCTACTCAATAAAACATTTATCTTCAATGATGCGAAGGAAAGAACAATCACAAGCACATTTTTTATAATAATAATAAAAAAAACTAAAGTATTCTCATTAATTTCTCAACTTTCTTAATAGAAATACAAAATTTTCATCTCAAGTGATGCAACAGACATATAAATCAGAATGGAAACCAACTTTCTTCATAACATAAGCAAGATAAAACTTTTAGACAAAGTAAGAGAATGAAAGTGGGCATTAACATAGATGAGTCAATTTATGGGTAATAATGCTTGATAAACTTTGCATTGAGCAGGCCTGTTCGGAAGCCGTCTTCAACTCTCACGAGCCTGTAGTACCCGCTCGGGCTTGCTCGGATCACCCTATAGGGCCCCTTCTATTTTGGGGAGAACTTGGGTAGAGGTTGTCTTTGCATGATTGGGTCTACAATCTTCCAGACTAGATCACCCTCTTCGAACCTTCTTGGCACCACTGTCTGATTATAGGCTCGGGCGATGGACTCATGATATCTTTCCATGACTTTCGCAGCCCTGTCTTGCTTTTCTTCCAATGCTTCAAGTCTGGTAGTTCGAGGCTCAAGCACCATTCCCGAGGCAAGGGGCATCTTGACAGATGGCGTCTCCAGCTCCATAGGTAACACACTGCCTCGGACCCATAAACAAGGGAGTAAGGAGTTTCTTGAGTCTGCTTTCTCTTCAAGGTATGATATGCCCATAGGGCTACTATTAATTGCTCAAACCAAGTCCCATTGAACTTATCCATCATTTTACTCAGGATTCTGATCTAGGTCTTATTTGTGGCCTCAGGTTGCCCGTTCCCTTTGGGGTAGTAGGGAGTAGATTTGTGATGCTTTACTTGATAAGTCTCCTAGAAGGCTCTTTACATGTTTGTTTATGAAGGGTGTGCCATTGTCTAAAAGGATATGGTGTTTCTCCAAACCTGCAGATGACATTTTCCTTGATAAAGTTTGCAATCGCGGCCCCGTTGCATTTTTCAAAGGGCTTGCCTCGACCCATTTTCTACTCAACTTCGTGGCTACAAGGACCCATTACATCCCTTGGATGGTGGGGAGATTGGCCTTGTAAGGTTGAAAGCCCAAGTATGAAATGGCCACAGTGTTCGGATGTTGTGCAGGTCTACAGTTGGCGCATAGATCAAGTTTCGTACTTCTAACAGGTTTGGCATCTCTTCACATAATGGGAGGCATCTGAATCCATGGTCGACCAATAATACCTGAGATGTATTAGTTGCTCGAACAGTCAAGCCCCTCATTGATGTTCAATTTTGTGAGCTCTTCCAAGGACTAGATTTGACTTTTCCTTAGAAAGACACCTTAGGGGAGTGCTCTCAACACTTCTTCTGTAAAGCTTGTCTTGATTAAAAAAGTACCGTCTCGCTATTCTCTTGAGGTGTGCAATGTCCCTCAGATTTTCTGGTAGTGTCCCCTCCTTGAGATAGTCGATATAGGCTTGTCTCTAGTCGAGGGTATCAATCTCAAAACAACTCTCATCTTCCTGGATGCATGACTAGCACTTGGGGAATTCTTTTTGTACTTGGTTTGAGGCTTTCTCCATCTTGGGCCAGTAGTAGCCCTGTATTTGGATCGTTCAGTACAAACTAATATCCCCATCTCCGCAAGACTTTTCATGAATTTGTCTTACCCGGAAGTTTGCCTTTTCTTAGTCACCAGGCCAAGAATTTGGTACTTTCCCGGAAGTAAAGTTCACTCTGAATAATGATGAATTATGCAAGCTTGGCCATAGTCAACTTTCTGACTATGCCTCTGAGTTATTCGAGGACTTCTCTTCTCCAGTCCTTCGGAATGTCTTTCTTCTTAGGTACTACTGAAGGTTCTGTTATCTTTTTGATAACAATTGTGGCCTCGTCTTCTAGGATGTCAACTCTTGCCCCTAGCATTGCGAGGGCATCTAGAAATTTGTTGTCAAAGCGAGGCACAAGCTCTATCTCAACCTTTTGAAATTTGTCAAGCAGTCTTTGGACCGTCGTTCGGTATGTGGCCAAAGCAGGTTCTTTCAAGGCGAACTGTCCTGAAACTTGCTTCACTATCAGCTTTCAATCCCCCCGGATCTAAATCCTCTTGCTATTATGCTTCTCAGCTGCTATCAAGCCCAAAATAAGAGCCTCATACTCGACTTCGTTGTTCAAATAATAAAAGTCCAGCTTGTAAGACAAGTACAACTTTTTTCCACTTTCGCTTGTAAGGACTATCCCGATTCCACCTTTCCCTTAAGCTGTGCTTTGTCAAAGCTCAATGTCCCGAAACCTTCATCGAAAGCTATGGTTGTATATATTTCTCCCCTCAATTCTTCATTTACTGGCTCGCAATCATCACTTGGAAATTGGGCAAGGAGATCGGCTAAGGCTTGACTTTTGATTGCCTTAGAAGCCACATATGTTATCTCGAATTCACCCAGAGCTAGCAATCATCTTGCACCTTCCCAATTAGAGCAAGCTTGCTGAGAAGGTAACGAATTGGATCACTTATGGTGACAATCTGAATCTGATGTGCTAAGAAGTAATGTCTAAGCTTTTGGGTAGTGAATACCAAAGCTAAGCAATGTCTCTCCACTGGGGTATACCAAACTTCTACTTCTCAAATCTTTTGACTAATGTAGTACACCGAGCGTTCTACTCCATCTACATCTTGGACCAATAATGCCCTTATGGACTTGGGGGTTGAAGTTCGATACAACATTAGAGGTACCCAGGGCTGTGGGCTATTATGGTCTAAAGCAAGGTCAGGGTCACCTTGATTCTCTCGAAGGCTTTTTGGTGCTCTTGGTTCCACTCGAACTTGGCATCTCTCTTCAACAAAGAGCTGAAAGGGGCGAAGATCTCCGCAAGTGCTGGAATGAACCTCCGAATACAGGACACCTTCCTTAGGAACTTCTTTAACTCTTTCTGAGAATATGAGGGAGGCATTGCTCTGATAGATTTGACCTTGTCTTCGTCTGCCTCAATACCATGTCTTTGCACAAGGAACCCGAGAAACTTCTTGGCCGTCACTCCGAAAGCACATTTGAGAGGATTCATTCTCATTTTGAATTTTGACATCGCTTGAATACTTTTTTAAGGTCTTGGAGATGTTCTTCATCTTTCTTAAATTTCACTACCAGATCGTTGACATAGTTTTCCAGTTTATAGTGGATTATGTCATGAAAGATTGCAGTCATAGCCCTTTAATAGGTTGCTTCGGCATTCTTAAGCCTGAAAGGCATGACTGTATAGAAGAAGTTTCCGAGAGGTGTTCTAAAAACAATCTTTTATGCGTCTTCCTCGGCCATCTTGATCTGATTGTATCCATTGAACCCATCTATAAATGAGAGCATCTGGTGTCTTGAGGTGGAATCTACGAGAGTATCAATATAAGGTAGAGGAAATTCAGATCTCGAAAGTCTACACACATCCTGATTTGACCGTTCTTCTTCTTTATCGTCACAATATTTGCTAACCACGTAGGGTACTATATTGGCCTTATAAAACCTGCATATTGGAGTTTTTCAATCTCCTCATTGCTTTTCTCTTCAAGATTTGGATGATATTTTTGAGCAGCTTGCGTGATCGGTTTGGAGTTTGGGAGCACATCAAGATAATGGGAGACTTCCAGGCATTTCCTAATAGGACCAAGCAAACACATCTGAGTACCGGCTTATCAGCTTTACCAATTGCTCCCACTTTTCTGGGCTAAGGCTTGAACTTAGGAATATCGGCCTTAGAGCATCTTGCCCGTCACTTAGATCTACTTCAACAAGTTGTTCGGGTTGAGGTTTTGGCCCATCCTACACGCATTCTAGAGCCACTTCGGGTTTTATCACTACATCCTCACCAGGAGGCTCTTCCTTTGACTTAGAGTCGGCTGCAAGAGAAACTGACTTCGCACACCTTCATAAATAATACAACATCTTTCCTGATTCTCAGACTTTCATCATCTTCTAAGGCACATGAGGACTTTCTGGTTAGGATGTCATCCGCTTACTTGAATCTGCCTTCGGCTCCTTATCATCTTTGATATCCTTCTATCAAGGAATTTTGACCCCCTAGAACTTAGAAGTGGTAGGCTTTTCTTCAACAGACAATTCGGTAAAGTAGATAGCATCAGAATAATGAGCTTTATGAATCTCAAAAGGCTTTTCTGTAGCCTGAATCGTCACTGTCTTTTTTCCCTACTTAGCCTTAACACACTGATGATGACTTTGACGGGATAGCCCCATATCTATGCATCCAGGTCCTCCTAGAATGATGTGATAGTTTGTCTCAAAGTCGATAATATGGAACTTGATGGCCGAGCGAATCTCTCTGACGGCTAGATCAACTGTTACATATCCCATAGTAACTCTCTTTTCTCCCCAAAGCTAGTGATAACTATTGATTGCTTCACAATGCGATCTTCAGAAATTTCATCCTTCTCTAAAGTACCCCGAGTTATAATGTTGATAGAGGCTCCACTATTTAGAAAGGCCTTTTTGAAATCAACCTCATTAATATAGATAGTCACAAAAAGCGGGCGGTTATGAGAAAAGGAATATTTCGGTTTACCTCGGAGGAAGTAAGGGCACAAGATTACTCTTTTACCTTCCTTGGGATGGATCCCTCAGTTGACATGCATTCTTCATGGTGTCCCTCGGCTATATTGATGATAGCCTTGGTGATTTCTATCATTGCCTCTCTGGAAAGTCCAAGTTGGTCAAAGAACTATTTGAACTCTACACAGCCTTGTAGGGTCTCGGCATAGTGATTCAGGTCTTCTTCTACCCTTAAAGGCTCATAATTTACCACCTCCTCAATTTCCTTACAATAGGATACCATACAAACATGGGGATATCCTCTGTAGTATTCTTCTCTTCTTTCTCCTAGATCGAAGGGACCTCTAATATGAGCCATAAAGACTCTGCCCTCTTGATCAAGAGCATCTCTATAATAGACTTGCTCACCCTCAGGTTCAAAGGTGCCATTGGGATAGCAATCATCGTCATCAAGATTTGTGATAGCTTCAATCATCAGGCCTTCATATGCTATCATAGCAATATTCTTGCCATTGTCTCGGTGTTGAGGATATGGTTACTCTCGGATGTCTTGAGTTCCTTGCTTTTTGAACCTCAATTTGTCCGCCTTAACTTTGTCCCTGAAAATCTTTCTAAGATTCCAACATTTCTCTGTTGAATGCTTCAATGTGCAATGATAGATGCAATACTCTCACGATCCTTCTTTGATAAGACTTTCTTAACATAAGGTAATTTTAGCTCTCTGTTGGCCACCCATTCTTTGACTAGAGTTTTTACCTCATCGATTCCACATGGATAAGAATCATTGTTTTTCTCACCTCCATATTGCTTTCTCTTCTGGCCTATATGCCCCTCCTTGTGACTTCCAGGTATCAGAGGTAGAGGCTGCAGCAACGATAGGAGCATGAGATTATTTGAAGCTAGTTTTGTAACTAGCCTTAAATTCAGACTCTTGAGCCTGAGGGGTGCTAATGTTCTGAACTGCTTCTACTAGTGCCGAGAAGGTGGGTAGTTTGTGATTAACTAGATATAATTTGTATTGGTTCAATGCCCCTTCTAGACAGATTTGAACTAGATAACTCTCCTCCATAGCTTCATGGTAATCTACAGCCTTGTCTAGGAATCTTTTGACATAGTCGAGGATGTCCTCACTTTTTCATTGCTTTTCTTTACACAAGGTAAGTTTGGTCACTTTCTCGGCCACTTGAAAGAATTTGGCGTGGAATTTGTTGACCATCTCCTCACAACTTCGGATAGAGTTTAGGGCCAAGTTAACGTACCAATTATACCCCTGGTCAGTGAGAGACTTAGAGAATTCTCTCAGCCGAAGGACATGATTTAAACCGAGAATCCCCAATGCTTTGATAAATTGGACAACAAGCTCTCGAGCATTTTTTGGTTTTCTATCAAACTTGATGACCTTCGACACCGTGTACCCCTTCGGGTATGGGTAGCTTAACATTTAGATAAGGTATGGCGGCTTGACATCCGGGTCGGGCAAAGAGAGTAGAGTCCGTTTGCCCTGTTCGAGATCGAACATGGCTTGCACATCGGTGAAGATGAGAAATTGTTGAGGGAGTGAACTTGATGGTGGTACTCCCGAAAGTTGGCTTATAGACTCGAAGATTGAGCCTGAGGCAACTTGGCTATTCAGGTGTTGAGAATTTCCCATCGGTGAAGGCACATAACGATATTGGCCATCGGCACTTATGGACAAGCCATTTGGTGCTGGAACGTTGAATTGAGTCCCATAAATTCCATTGTGCACCACGAATACACCGGGTTGGGCTTGCAATCCCGTTTTCAAAACTAAAGGAGATCCACTCAGTACGTGGGTAGCATGTACCATTGGTGGAACGATATTAGGTATGGGCGGAGCTCCATTTTGTACCAACATGCCTCTAGAATTTGCTTGAATACCAACCGCTGTCGGAGTGCCATTCATTACACCAGAACTTTCCCCGATCACCATTGGATCATGGCTTAGCCTACCATAGAGCTCGGGTGGGAGCAAGCTACTACCGGCTACTACGGCTTGAGCATGTCCCAGATGGCTGCCTGTCATAGCCTAAGCATGTGTTGCTGCTACTGCAGTGTGCAGCGTTGCCGCTACGTTTGTTGTGGCCTAGACATGGCTTGACGTCGCCACTATTGTTGTATGCTGTGAACCACAGCCTAGCTGTGGCCTACTTTTCCTTGGGCTACAACTTGGCTATGGTTGACTCTTCCGTGAGCTTGATTTTGGACCCCGGATAGAACAACTCCACTTCAAATTTGATTTCCATTCGGCACCAGTGCAAATGTAGAACTCATTACCAACATAGTGTGAGTGAGATTTCGAAGGGTAGTAAGGATTTTTGGGTGTTTTGAAGTCCCTGAATGGTTTTGAGTAAGAGTGGTTAATCTTAAGCCAAGGTCCTCTCATCACCACCGTTGGAGGATCCTGGTTGGTGAGCTTCTTCTTCTTTCACCATCTTTACGGAGTTTTGTGGGTTCCGGATCTCATTGAGACCATTAACCAATCTACCTCCCCAGTAGAGTTGTCAAATGTATGAAAGGGTCAGAGGATGTTGATGAAAAATTTGATAGCTCATCAAAAAATTTGAAAATCTTTGAAGACAGCCAAAAAACTCAATTTCTCTAGAAATAATGGAAGGCTTAGATTCTTTAACGGTTGCAACTAGAAACACAATAGCAAAAAGATGATGGAGATAAGAGATTGGGTGAAGAAGAAAACAAAGTAGCTAGAGAGAGAATAATGGCAAGGCTCTCCCATAGATCTTCCACTTTCACTCTCAAGGTAAATAATGGAGAAGGGAAATTAGTTCTCTCCCAAAAATTATCTTTCCAAAATCCCATCCTTGTAAAGCTATGGGTAGGTGTTATTTATAGAAATCTCATGATGTAGTATAAAGCCCATGTGCAAGGTACATAGGGAATATTTCCTCCAACCACTTTGTCCGAGGAGGTGACCTTTTCGAAGATAAGAAAAATCCCGAAAAGGAAATCAACCCCTCAACGAACCCTTCTTCTTAGCCATGCCTAACCAATGATCCCCAATCATCCCAAGGGGCCGGGGTAGTCCTAGGGAACTCCCGCCGCTAGCATTGTCGAGTCTCATGGACCCCCCGACGTTGTGCCATCTCGACGTGAGTATGGGCTAAATTAACCGACGAGTGAATTCATCTCCACTCACCGTCCTCGGGATTCAGGCCCTTTGTTCGGGCTCTAACCTCACTCATGATTTTGGTGGGTTAATCCTAGAGTGCTCCAAGTTTGCAAATGTTCTGGGACTTATCAATGGAGCAGCTTTTAGATTGTGATCGAATTTGTTTGAAGCCCGAGTGTCTCGGATCTCTAGGCTTGCTCAATACCCTTTCGAGTTTAGGCTCGAATGAGCCTCTAGGTTCATGGATCCAAACCCTCTCGAGGCTTAGAGCAATCCGGCCAGTTTGATGGCGATAAATCCAGGCCCTCCAATTTTAGACTTTTCGATTTGGCCTAATTAATTTTAATGGGCCCGACTTGACCCCTCATACAATTTTTAACAAAAATTAGTTTTAGGAGTAAATTGAGAAAAAATTTAGATATAAAAGGTTAAAGTGAGAAAAAAACAAAATTTAAGGGCCAAAGTAAGAAAGTGGCCAAACTTAAAGGGTAAAGTATCATTTATCAATTTTTATTTTTTATTTTTTTGTATCTATCTATTCTATCATATACAGGGAGGTCTTAAAAATATAAAATTGTATTATGAGATGACTAAGGTCTGATGAATATTCTTACCATTTGAACAATATGTTTTTATGCATCTTTTTTGATCATTATTGTTATAATATTACTAAATATAAATCATAATTTAAGATTTTGGATGTGTACCTAACTTTGGGTTGGTTTAGAATGAATTAGAAAAATTCAATTTATTAATTTGTTTATGTCACATTACTTCTCTACATTTTTACATTTTTTTTTTTAATTTTTATAATAAGTAAAAACTTTTTTTTTTTTTTTATAAAAAAAGCCTAAAATTTTTGGAGGCGACAGCCACTGATTGAGACCAATTTCTATTGCACAGAGAAATTTTCGTGCAATGAAGGGTCATTTTGACGTTGTTTTACCTAGGGAGAAATTCCAAAGTGGTTCAACTATCAAAGTAGGGGGTCTTCGACAACTTTTTAGTTGCCTCCACATTGGTTTAACAACAGGTTCTTGGGATTTGCTTACACCGTTGTTGGATTCAAGGAGGCTAAATCTGATTATTGCCATATTAAAATGAGCTTCAAGTTCCACGTTACTCAGAGGATCATCGAAGAATGGGGTAACCACAATCCAGAGGAGGACAATAGTCTGCACTGTTTGCGGCTCGTTCTCAGAGTTAGAGTCAACGAAGAAGGCAGCTGCCTACCTGTTATCAGTGTAGGTAGTTAGGGCACGTGAAGAGGTTTTGCTCTTTGTTGGGTGACACATCTGGTGCGTCTGGTTCGAGGTAAAGACTGAGCCATCAGCTTGCACCATCAGCACAAGCCTCGAGGGCCAATCAGGGAGCCTCTTTAGCTCAATCTGTGCATCGGACTTATGCTCTGAGGGGTGAGCAGGTGGAGCAGAGACCTACAAGGCATGTGTATGCTGTTACCACGCCAGAATTGTTGCCAACACCTTCGGTAGTGAGAGGTAACTTCTTGTTGTATAATTCTATTGCCAATGTGTTGACTGGTACTGGTGCATCACATTCTTTCATTTCGTCCGCATTCACATCAGCATTGGGGTTAGAAGTGGCTCAGTTAGCATCTCCACTCAGGGTAAAGTCACCTATTGGTGGTAAGGTTATTTGACCAGGGGTGTCGAGGTCGTGAGATAGAGGTTGCCAGTTGTCGACTTCTTTTTGCTTTTGTGTTGATTGACATGTCCAGTTTTGATGTTATTTTGGGCCTGGATTGGTTATCATCTTATCGGGCCATTATAGACTATTACTGTTGGAGGGTTACAGTGTGCACCTTGAGTGGTGATTGTTTTTATTTCCCGAGGGACCGAATTGAGAGAGCCTTGTTGCTAGTGTATGATTCACGTGGTCGAGGCGAGCTTAGTCTTCTTCTTGCTACATTCTTGGATGCTGAGAGCGATGTGATCTGAGTTAAGTTGCCAAGGGTAGTTTGTGAATACCCGAACGTTTTTCCCGAGGATCTCACTAGTTTACCACCTCACCATGAGATTGAGTTCTCTATTGACTTAGTGCTTGGCACAACACTGATTTCTATGGCACCATATAGATTTGCACCCACCGAGTTGAGTGAGTTGAAGATTCAACTCCAAGAACTGCTAGATAAGGGCTTTATTTTCCCTAGTACTTCACCTTGGGGAGCATCATCTCTCTTTACCTAGAAGAAGGATGGCACATTGCGACTTTGTGTTGATTACCGGAAGCTGAACTAGGTGACTATTAAGAACAAGTACCCACTGCCTGGTATAGATGACTTGTTTGATCAGTTGAAGGGGTCTTGTTATTTCTTTAAGATAGACTTGAGATCGAGTTATCACCAGTTGAGAGTGACGGAGGAGTGTATCTAGAAAACGTCATTCTGTATGCGGTATGGCCATTATGAGTTCCTAGTGATGCATTTTTGGTTAACCAACGCACCAGCTTTGTTTATGGATTTGATGAATCGGATCTTTCATGAATTCCTAGATTGTTTCGTAGTTGTCTTTGTTGATGACATTTTGATTTGCTCACCCTCTGAGGAGGACCATGAGGAACACTTGCGGGTTGTACTTGAGTTGCTTAGAGCCCAAAAATTGTATGCTAAGTTCGGGAAGTGTGAGTTCTGGTTGAAGAAAGTGAAATTCTTAGGTCATGTGATATCCGAAGAAGGGGTGAATGTATATTCTTCCAAGATAGAGGCATTGGAAGATTGGGAACAACCTAAGAATGCCTTTGAAATCCAAAGTTTCTTGGGGTTAGCCAGTTATTACCGTCGTTTTGTGAAGGATTTCTCTAGATTAGTCTCACCATTGACTAGACTGATGAGGAAGGGAACTAAGTTTGTATAGAGTGAGACTTGTGAGAAATCGTTACGAGAACTTAAGGTTAGACTTACCACTACTCCAATGTTGATTATTCCGGAGAGGGGTTTGGGCTATACAGCATATTGTGATGCGTTTCAGGAAGGTTTGGGTTGTGTCTTGATGCAAGAAGGGAAGGTAGTAGCATATGGCTCACGTCAATTGAAAACACACAAGAAAAACTGCCATACTCATGACTTAGAGCTATCAGTTGTGATCTTTGCCTTGAAGATTTTGAGACATTACTTGTATAATGAGAGGTTTGAGGAATTCTCTGATCACAAGAGTCTGAAGTATCTATTTTCACAGAAATATTTGAATCTGAGGCGAAGAAGGTGGATGGAGTTTATGGAAGATTACGACTTTGAGTTGTATTAGAATCCGGGGAAGCCAATGTAGTGGCCGATGCCTTAAGTAGAAAATTCATTAGTAGTGTAGCTAATATTTCCATCTGGGAATGGGAGATGTTGGGCGCTCTTGGTGAGTCTGTTGAGTCTGTAACTTTGTTTACCATGGTTACACAATCTACACTTGTGAGCCGATTTATAGAAGCACATCGGGGCGACCATGAAGTAGAAACCCTCCGAGAGAAGATATCTAGTGGTAAGGTAGAGAAGGGCTTGAATGTGTATTCTGACTCTAGTATTAGATATCTTGACCATCTTTTCGTGTTAGAGTCTTATAGGGAGGAGATACTTCGAGAGTTCCATCATTCACGCCTTACGGTATATCCGGGAAGTACCAAGATGTATCACGACCCTTGTCGCCAGTTTTAGTGAAGGGAGATGAAGAGAGACGTAGCCTTGTTTGTTTCAAGGTGCCTTACGTGTCAACAAGTGAAGGCCAAGCTTCGGAGACCAACGGGTTTGTTGCAACCCTTGCCTATAGTCGAGTGGATGTGAGAGCATGTCATAATGGATTTTGTTGTGGGCCTTCCAAGGACCCAACGGGGTAATGATGCGTTGTAGGTAATAGTCGACCAGTTAACTAAGTCATCACATTTTGTACCTATGCGCACGACTGACTCAGTAGATTACCTTGGCGACCTTTATGTTAGGGACATAGTGTGACTTCATGGGGTCCTTGTGAGTATTGTTTTGGATAGAGATCCGTGTTTCATGGCTCAGTTATGGCAGAGCCTACAGAATGCTTTGGGCACTAGATTGACATTTAACACCACTTATCATCTTCGGACGGACGGTCAGTCAAAGCATACCATTCAGATACTTGAGGATATGCTTCGGGATTGTGTTCTTGACTTTAAGGGGTCGTAGGAGAGAGACATGCCTTTAGTGGAGTTTGTCTACAACAATGGCTTTTACGCGAGTATTGTCATGGCATTGTTTGAGGCCTTGTATAGCTAATTGTGTAAATTTCCTATGTGTTGGGCTGAGGTGGGTGGCGCACCTATATTAGGTCCTGAATTAGTCCGGGAAACAACAAAGAATGTTGCACTTATCCGTAAGAGGTTGGTTTTGGCTCAGAGTTGTCAAAAGAGCTATGATGACCGTAGGAGGAGACCGTTATCATTTGAGGTAAGAGATCACGTCTTCTTGAAAATATCACCTAGACGGGGTTTGATGAGGTTTGGGAAAAGCGAGAAGTTGTCTCCTAGATTTATTAGGCCTTTTGAGATCTTAGAGCGCATTAGAGAGGTAGCTTATTGTAACAACCCTTACTTTGCTCTAGCCATGCTTGCATATATTACATGATCCTGTCTTGATATGTTGCATTTGTAAAACCTTAATTTTTCTTGCATAAGCGTTACTTGCATGCTTTGTTCCTTGTTTGGTGTGTGTGTGGTTAGCCTAGGTTAATCTAAGCCGAGGTCACCTTATGCTTAGAACCATCTTGGAACCACTTTGGTTGACCTCCACCTTCACCAAGGCATGTTGGCCGAGATGTCATCATCTAGGCCGAGGTGTTCATCACCAAGGCCGAGATGTGTATTATCTAGGCCGAGATGTTATCCTTGCGCCTAAGTGATATTGTTCCTGGATTGGTGCGACCTAGACCGAGGTGTGGCACATCTAGGCCGAGGTATGGCACAACTAGGTCAAGTGTTGTCCTTCCTAGCCGAGATTATTGTTCCCCTACTTGCCGATGCCTTGTTCTTAGCCGAGATCATTACCTGTCGGAGTGCCTATGCCATCTTGCTTGTTGAACACACTTTGTCATAGTCTTGTCTTTTCACTCAGCCACCTTTTTGAGGAGAACCAACCCGGTAGTGCCATGTGTCCCAGCTGAGTGTTAAGTCAGCCAGCAGACCTAGAAATGTATCATTTGCTATATGTCTTTGTTTGTGAGGAGAAAGAAGCTCTAGAAGAAGAAGAAGTTCTTAGAGGAGGAATAGATTTCCAGGCTTGATCCTTAGAGTTCAAACCGTTTGATTTGTGTTTTGAGGTTAGAATCTTAATCTACTCTTGTTGTTCTTATTGATCATCTAGCTGCATTGCATGATCGAACCTGATTTGCAAGCCATGCATCGATTTAAAGTTGGGTTTAGAAAGAGAAAGTGGTATTCATGTGTTCTTGAAGAAAAAGTCTTATTTGATCCGAAAGTTTGCATCAAGATTCATGTTTTTGTGTTTATTTTCATAAAGTCTTCGAGTATGGGTGCCCAGGTCCATGTTTTTGAATTCATAGCATAAAATCTCAGATTTTGTAATGACAAGTTATGATCATTGCATCCATGTTCTTCATGTTCTTCAAAGAATGGGAAACCCAGATTTTCCCGACTTCGTTTTCTTGAATGTGGCCATTGGGACCACACCTCGGCAAGGAGATGTGGGACCTCGGCCAAGACCTGGTTGGTGCCCAGCAAGTTTCCCCGAGATGAGAAACAGTGTTTTGTTTCGGCTCGACTTAGTTTTGAAGGAATACCGAGATCATTTGCATTCATGTAAAGCTTGTTTGAAAATGCATTCAATAGACTTTGCCATGTGTTTGTAGGACTTGGACTCTCGCTTGACCCCGACGTTTGAAGAACTATGTGAGTGGTATTTTTAATAAAGCTATGTTACAATGTTTTGATGAGCTTTACTTTGCTTGTTTTGAAAAGTATTTGTTAAGCATGAATGATTATCCATGTTTTGTGTATCAAGTGTTAGCCTTGTTTTGGACCCCAACCTTTGAAAGTCCGTACGTGCTAGGGGACTATAAGCATTTGTAGCACAACCTTTGAAAGTCCGTACGTGCTAGAGGACTATAAGCATTTGTAGCACAACCTTTGAAAGTCCGTACGTGCTAGGGGACTATAAGCATTTGTAGCACAACCTTTGAAAGTCTGTACGTGCTAGGGGACTATAAGCATTTGTAGCACAACCTTTGTTAATGTCATCCCTTGAAACTTGAAAGCCTTGAAAGACTTGTTAGATGAACTTACTTTGTCTATGACTTTGTGCAAGATATAATATGTGTCGCTTTGATAAAGATCTCAGATATTATTCATGCAAACCCTTTTATTATTTGTACCATTCACTGAGTATCCAAGCTCACCCTCTCTATATATATGTAGGTGATGAGCAGGACGGCGGTGACGCCTAGATGTGCTTTGCAACTTATTTTGAACTCGCATTTTGTAGCATCTTGAAGATCATGCTTCTTAGCTTGTAATTCATTGTGTTTTGTATATGATGGCTTGAGAAGCATTTTGGTCAAGATGTATTTTGTATTTCATTCTATTGTATCCAAGTTGTAAGACTTTGATAAGATATAAGATATTCCATTCGATCTATGCACAGCTCTCATGGACTAATTAGATTTAAAGTTATTGCTTCCGCACATGTTAGCCCCATATGTAATACTTTGATTGTGTGTGAATTTTGGAAGTTGGCCTTCGGTAATCTCAGATTACTGGCCATCACGACACCATTCTACTAGGGATGGAATGGGGTCGTGACACTTATCATTTGGCCTTATCGTCACAGCTTTCCGGGGTTCATGACGTGTTCTGTATCTGTATGCTCCGGATCTGTCACATGTGTTGGATTGGACCAAGTTGGAGGTAAACGATGATGTCTCGTATGAGCAGAGACCAATTAGAGTTTTAGATGCATGAGACCAAGTCTTGCAAGGCAAGATAACTCCATTGGTAAGTGTGTTGTAGAGACACCATGGTATTGAGGAGGCGACTTGGGAACGTGGGGCGGAAGTCTGTGAGAAGTATCTGGATCTTTTTGTCAATGTTTAAAATGTGTAATGAAAATCTTGTTATGTTGATTATATGCGAACATTATATATGTTTTGGAAAAAATGAATTGCATATTCAGTATTGAAAACTTGTTTATCATTATTATCAGAATGAATGACCGGTGGATGGGTCATGGTTATGAGGATGGTTGGATCTTTGTTGTGTTGATTTAAATAGAAGGGTTGTTGTGTTGATTTTAAAATTTTGGGGACAAAATTCCTTAAGGGGGGAGGTTATAGCAATGCTGGTTTAAACCTGACTCGTTCATTGTTTTGGATCCAGGTTTTCTCGTCTTGTTGATTGTTCATGTCTTCTTCCACCTTATTCCTTGCTGAGTTTGGCTATTGGAGTGTCTTGGTTGTGTTTGAAACAAGTTGGGAGTTAGTCATTTAAAAACTGTGCTGCCTAGATTTTGGCTTGTTCGCTCAAGCGAACTTTCTTATGCCTGAGCGAACTTTGAGAACTTCTAGTGCTTTTGCAGGTCTGCAAAACTACTGGGAGTATGGCATTCTTCGCTCGAGCGATATTTCTTGCGCTTGAGCGATCCTTTTTGCACTTGAGCGGACTTTTGGAACTCTCAGTACTTTTGCAGGCTTGCAAAATTACTGGGATGGTGGTGTTCTTCGCTCGAGTGGTCTCTCTTTTTGTATATGGTCACTCGAGCGACCATTCTTGCGCTCAAGCGGTCTGCGTGTATATCAGTCTGTAAAGTCACCTTTTTTAGTCACTTTTTTCATATCTCTCTATATCTAAACAACCCTAAACTCTAAATCTAGACACACTCTCTCTCTAGAACTCATTTTTTACCCTCAAATACACCTTGATCTAGTGGTTTCTCAACCTTGTTCTTTGGAGAAAAAGATAGAGCACGACGAGAGCTTCCATTTAATCGAAACAAAGTTTGTTTTCGGCTTCGTCAAGTTTTTTCTCTCCCCCCCCCCTCTTGCCTTCAATCTTTGAGGGTGAGATTTCTCCACACTTTGTATGCTTTTTAACTTAGTTATTTGATTTCTAAGCTATGTTGTGAAATGGGGATTTTTTTAAACAAAAATCTAAGGTTTTAGTTTAAAAATTCAAATGAGGGATTTTCAAAATGGGTTATTGTATATGATTGTGGCTTTGTAAAAATGGTTGGATTGTGATAAATGGTGGATTTTATCCATGGAGATTGATTTTTTTAAAGAAATTGAGTTTTTTGTCCTAAATTAAGAGAATTTGATTTTTGTAAAGAGGAAATGGAATTGATATTGGTTTTATGGAATTGGAACGACGATGATGATGGTGGATTTGGATATGAATTATCATTCATAATTGGAAATGTTGAAAAGTATATCTATGTTGAAAATTAATTATCTATTTAGTGATATCTCTTTTGGGCTATCGGTGGAGGATAGCTATGATTGTTGTAGAAATTGTATGAGAATTAGGTGAATTAAAACTAATTTCTTATCTATTACATTGAACATTATAACATATTTAACACCTTGAAAATGGTTATTGTTTTGAGAAAAATGGGTGAATACCTTAGTGAATCTGAGTAGAAGCATAGTTGTGGTATTATGTTCGCTCGTGTGTCCTTGGTGAAAGTTCAGAAACCTGTGCGGATAAGTGTCGAGCCTTCCAGTTAGTACTAGTAAAAATGACAAGTGATAGTGCTTGTAGCCTACTTGTAGACACATCCTAAAAATTCCCAGTGTTGTATCCACTGCCTTGTTTTCTATTGTAAAGGAAATGATTTCATGAATTGGGATATAAATTTGGCATTGCATGGTTTTGGAAAGAGATATGAAATGTTTTGACACAAGCATTGCATATGCATTCACCTTATAACTCTGTTAAGATTCATACACTGTGTTGGAGTTCCTTTACTGGACTTTGGCTCACTCTACGTGGAAAACCATTTTCAGGTACTGATGATATGCATCTGCCAAGGCAATGGCTTGGAAGGACTTGGAATCAAAAGCTTCTTTTTTGTTAATGTTGTAATTATTTTGGTACAAGCACAGGGATTTATTTGTATTGAATTTCAAACTCATTTTTGTTGTAACCAAGCATCAACTTGGAAAGTTGTAGCCATTAGGGAATTCATTGATTTGTTTAACTCTTATTTCATATCTTTTGCTATGACACATGCTATAGAGGGTTAGGACTTATGGATGTATTACTGCATGTGTTACACTTTTGTAAAGAGATGAAACCTTATGAATGAGAGAACATTATATTCAAACATCTGTTATTATTTAATATCTGTCATGGGATGATCTTATTGTAATTATTTTGGGGCGTTATATTTTTCAAACTTGGGAACGATTCAAGGCTTTATTAAACTCTTTCCCACATCATGGCTATGAAACTGGATGCATCATTGTTTTCTTTTATGAAGGGTTATGTTTTCAACTATTTCAGTTTGTAGCCAAGATGTGTAATGGTAAATTTTTTTGAAAAATATACAGAAGAGGCTTGGAATTATTTGGATTAATTGGCAAAAAAATCTCAAAATTGGAATCACAGTGAAATTTATGATGATAAAGTGGAGTTTAATGTCATAGAATTTAGGAACTTTGAATCACTCTTAATTAATGAAAAGGTGGACGATAAGTTGCAAATACCAACTAGTGAGACTGTGATATCGAGAAAACCTGAGAAGATATAGTAATTGAAGAGCTTAGTGTTAAAACAAGTGATCTTGGGTGGGATTTTATATTCTAGTTTGATCTTTTTGATCCCCCTCATAGAGTTTGTCTTCACACTTTATTCTTTATGCACATAATTTTCCTATATGCTGATTGTGCCCATATTTTAAGTTAGAATGTTCACTTGATCGTACCAAAAAAGCACAAATTTTTGGGTGGGTCAAGTATTTTTTGTTGGAATGATCCATATCTCATTAATCATAAAAAGAGGAAAAAGTGAGAATGAGAATTGTTGTATCACTTGTATTTCATTTTATTTTATTTTTACACTTTTGATTTTATTTTTTCTTAGTTTTAGATTTTATTTTATTTTATTTTTATTTTTTATTTTACTTCCCCTCTCTTGGATGTTGGGTACTAACTTTTTTTGCAAGTGCACACTATTCTTCAAGTTGGGGGAGTCTCTTTCACCTGCATTTCTATGCATCTGTTTATATATCAATGTGATATCTTTCATTCCCTTTATGTACTTGACTCAATTGTATACTTTGGTGTGTTCCATTGAGGACAATGCGATACAATGATATTTAAGTTGGGGGAATGATTTTGTTTAGATTGAAAGGGGAAAAAAATTAATATAAAAAATTTAGAAAATTTTCACTTTGAGATAGAGATGTGATACTTTTAAATTTTGAATTCTATAACGGTTCTGGTTTAAACCTGATCCATTTCTTGCTCTTGGATCTGGGAATTCATACCCTTAATTGTTGTTCATGCCATTTCTATCTTGTTACTAGTTGAGTTTGATTGTTTGGAAGTTATTGTTGTGTTTGAAACAGGATGGGAGTTAGTTTTCAAGAGTTGTTGTCCAGTTTTCTTCTTGTTCGCTCGAGTGGTGTTTTTGTCGCTCAAGCGGTCTTTGAGATCTCCCAGTATTTTGCAGGTCTGCAAAACTTTTGGGAGTGGTGTGATCTTCGCTTGAGCGGTCTTTCTTGCGCTCGAACGGTCTTCTGCAGTCTACAAAACTTTTGAGAGAGGGTCATTGTGTGCTTGAGCGGTGTTTTTGGTTGCTCAAGTGGTGTCATTTATTGTGTCTTACATTCGAGCGATGTTTCGGGTGCTTAAGTCGTTTGTGCATATCAGATTGAAAAAAAAAAGCATTTTAATCACCTTTTCATTCCCCCCTCTCTCTAAAACATTTCAAACCCTAATTTCTTCACTCTCTCTCTCTCTAGTTCTTGCCTTAAAACCTCAAATACACCCTTACCCATTGATTTCTCCACCATAGCTCTTTAGAGAAAAAGGTAGCGCTCATCTATTCTTCATTCTAATCAGAGAGAATCTTATTTTCCTTTTCTAATCTTGAGGTAGGGATTTCTTCAACCTTTGGTATGATTTTTACCCTAATTATTTGTTCATTGAAAGGATTTAGTAATTTCAGGATATTGGGTTAAACCTAGGGTTTGATTTTGAAATGTAAATGAGGGGTTTTCAAAAGGGTGCTTGAGGAAGCTTGTGGGGATGTGTTTAGGGTTGAGATATGTTGAAATGTTAGAATTTCTTTACTTAAATGTGATTTTGAAAGTAAAGAAGATTTTGTTCTAAAATCATTGACATTTTGTTTATGAAAGAAAAGGTTTCAATAAAAAAATCAAGAAAAAAAAAGGTTTAGAAAGCAGAGAAGCCCAAAAAACATAAAGCCAAATTACCCACATACTTTTGTCTTTGATTTTGAACAAAGACATCATCAGGAAAGAAAGAAAAAAAAGGTTTAGAAAACAGAGAAACCAAAAAAAACAAAGCCAACTACCCATCTACTTTTGTCTTTGATTTTTAACAAAAAAAAATCAAAAAAAAATCAAAAAAATAAACACTTTCCAGATGATTTTGAACCCAAAAAAAGAAAAAAGAAACACTTGGGATTGCAATATGTAGACACCCCATTTTTGACCACCCTCAAGACTTGGGCACCTCACGTTGAACACTCAATGATGAAATAATACGTTGTACAACCGTTCAATTTCTTCAGCAAAAAGGTTTGGTTTTGAGTTTAAGAACCTAAAACCTTGCACTCCTTTTGAACCAAAACCTAATTTTTTTCTAATTTGACTACCCAGAGGCCTGTTGGCCAACAGGTGGCCGGCATGCCAATTTTTATTGGCCGGCCGTCCTTCTCCATGGCCGGCAAGCCATGTTTCCTGGCAGGCAGATATTTTGCCGATATTTCCGACAGGAGAAGGAGTTTTTCTATAAATACTTGACCATCTCTCATGATTTTAGGTTAGAAAATTTTGCCAAGAGCCAAAGACTTGCCAAACACTCTTCCTCTCGCTCTTGTAATATACATACACTATACATACACTTCCTAAACAAAAAATTTAAGGCTTCTTGCTGAGATTGTTGAACTCAAATTTCAGCCCTTGAGAGTGATCACCTTGTGGTTTGTGAACTGAAGAACATCCTCTCTTCAAGGGGTGTAACTTTTTCCATCTTCTCCCTTGTTTAGACTACTCTTTCCTTCTCTTTTTCTTGCTATTTTTACACTGTTTTGGACTAGTTTTAAGTATTGAAACTTGTGATTTAAAAACTACCAAAGGTGGAGGGGTTAACCACCCCTTCTTGAATCTTATCCCATAGCTTATATCATTGTTCTACCCACTTGTTTCTTTGATTTTAGCTACTGATTTTCAGAATTTTCAGAGGCTAAAATATATGATTTAAAGGTCCAAAAAGTAGAGGGGTTGGCCACCCTTCCTTAGGCTTGCTTACTAGCTTTGTTCTCTTCCATTTTTGTTTACTTTTTCTAGCTTTTCAAAATGATTTCAGCACTGTTTTTTTTTTTTTTTTTAGTTTTTTGGGGCTATTTTAATTGTTTATTTAACTTATGCTTTGAAAACTGTGCTTATGTTGTTGTTAGTCCTCATAGATTTGGTTGTTTAGGCCATAGATACCAATCTATTTGAGTTAATAGCTTTCCTTACCCTTTTTTTTTTTAATATTATTTTTTATGTAAAGAGTCTCACTTTTGTAATCACCTTTGCATAATTATCTCTGCAACCTCCCTCCATTCTTTGTTCATTTTGATTAAAGAGTTGAATTTAACAAAAGATTGTTGTCTAAGCATAAGAAAGAGACTTTCCATGCTTAATAGTTTAATCTCTTCAGAGATTCATTACCAAGGCATTACATCTCTCTTATTCTAAGCGCAATCTCTCGCTTGATACCTCTCTTTACCACCGGTGCATTTACTTCTAATGGACTAACTTTCTAGTTAGACACTTGGAAATCACCAAGGAAAGTCTCATTATAGCTTATTATCAAGTTTGGATTTAGAGTCCTTATCGCTCATTTTGGGTTTGGCTATGTTATTATCGCTCTTTTAACTTTGACTAGTCATTATTGCTCATTTTGGGTTTCGCTATGTCATTATCGCTCTTTTAACTTTGACTAGTCATTATTGCTTGTAAATGAGTTTGATTCGTCCTTTATAATTTTTCCCGTAGAAAAGGGCTTGAAAGGTTCATTTCTCGGGTTAAATCAATGCTTGATATTCTTTATTGCGGTTGGACTTAGTGGACGTAATTATCACTTTTGGACAAAAATGATTAAGAAACGAAAAGGTAATGTAAAAAAGGCTAATAAAATTGGAGTAAAAAGAAGTAAAAAGGGTAATAAAATTGAGTTGGGTTCAGTTGAACGTTATATTGAACGTATTGCATCTCGAATCATTACATACTCTTAGTGATGTTCAATGATTCAAGAAGCAATGTCCACCCCTATCATGGAGTTGTTGGTCTTTTATTTCCATTTATTGAGCCTTTGTCTTATCGATCCATATATCATCATGCAATGACAATTGATAGTTTGTGAATCGAATCTACTCCTCCTCTGATCAACTTCATGATAGGGAGAGGCATAAAGGATAAACATCCCTTAGAAACACTCTATTTTTGCTCTGTTTCAATTCTGTAGCAGTAGGGCAGTACCCAAAAATAGTGGCCTATTGGCCACCTTTCTATCCGGTCGACCACTTTTCAAGGCCGGCCGGCCACCATTGTTTATGCAGGCAGTGGCATTTTTATGGAAAAACAGAGTAAAAGCTGGTGCAAAAACAGATTAATTTTCTAACTGCAAACATAACAATTTATGGCAGCAAAACAGAGAGGTTTCCGGGAGGATATTCTCGTTTGTGAATGTGCAAATCTTCACTTCCTGTGGTCCTTTAAATTAATGCTTTGATAGTAGTACAAGTAATTAATTAGATTCATTTGAATTTGTAATAATTAGTTAAATTAACCTATTAATTTAGCGTTGTAATAATTAGTTAAACATTCAGACATTCATTTGGATCCTCTTATGCGAGGGCCAATTTGTAACACTTGTAATATTTTGTATGTTTTTCAATCCCATTTTTTTCTCCCTTTTATTTATATGCTTATGGTGGTAGCATCATTTCTTTTCATTCTCATATCATTGCCATACTTAATATCCATATTCGCATGCATCGGGTTCGGTTCATCATACTAATATCATTGTTGTCATGACCTACTTACTTGAATACGTGCGCTACCGCATGCTTTGAGTTAATCCATATGTTATGTTAAGAAGCCGAATCCGATAGTTGTATTTTATATATGTTGCATTAGTCACTTGCATATTAGATCATGCATTTTTCTAACTATTTTCTTCTATTTTGGCTTGCCTCGGTTGAGTACTAGACGAGCATTTTTGCTTTAGCATATTGCATGGATGTTTGTGTTGTCATATTAAGCATATTACCATGAGGCTACTATAACGACCCCATCACGTATAATGACTAGTACTTGGGTAATTAAGAGGGTTTGAAATTTAAGTGCCGATTATTATAATTTAATCTGGGATTCACGAAAAGTATGGAGATTGATTCATTTAAGGTTCTATTAAGTGCTTATTTTGGGAATTGGAAATTAAGGGTTCAAATGGTTTAAAGAAGTGAAATTAAGAAGTTGAGTCAATTTAATCTTAATTATGGACCCATTTGGGAGTTTAATTAAATATTCGTTCCAGTTTAGTAAAATTAAGGTTCGATTAATTAGATCCAAATTGGAGTTAATTAAG
The DNA here is from genome assembly GCF_055761805.1 of Camellia sinensis. NCBI lineage: Eukaryota > Viridiplantae > Streptophyta > Magnoliopsida > Ericales > Theaceae > Camellia > Camellia sinensis. The sequence goes on from NC_138970.1 coordinate 63,020,570, forward strand.
CTAATTAAATTATGAAGATTGAGAATTGTGATTATTGCGAATTAAACTTATTTATGGGGTGTCCTATTTGAATATGTAATTTAATTGACGGAAACTTGGAGTCTGATTAGAAATTGAAGACCTAAATGATTTAAGAAACCAAAATTGAGGATGGAAATAAATTTAATTTAATAATTGGACCATTTTGGGATATGGATTAAAAATCTGATTCGGACTGATAAATTTAAATATATTTAATTAGGCTCTAATGGAAGTCAAATAGATTAATTAAATTATGAGAGATTTATGATTTGTTATAATTAATTTAATTATGTGTTAATCAATATTTATTTAGATTAAGTGTTGCCTAATTAAGTTAATTTTAATCATAAATTGAATGGTGTTAAATTTGAGGGTGTATGTGGGTGTGTGTACTAAGCAATCTGGGTGTGTGTGTGCGTGTGTGTGTGCATGTGAATGATGTGTTGGTATTCAAGGGTGAGTGCACGTGTGCAGTGTAAGGAATGGTGTGTGTGTATATGAGGAGAGAGTAGGCAACTCTTTCTTTTTTATTTATTACTTATTGGAAGCACTCTTGTGCTGGAGTGAGATTGAAATCAAGAGAGTGTAGCTTCATCTTTGTGTGGGCAACCCGTGAGAGAGAACCAAGAGAGAGAAGGGAGAAATTTCAGCTCAAGAAGAGGAGAAACTAAGGGAAGAGAAGCTAGGGAAAAGTAGAGAACTAAAGAAAAGTTCAAGAATTTGCCAAGAAATTCATCAATTTGAAGACTTAAGGTAAGAAATTGAGACTTAAATTTTGTAGATGATTTATTTACAAGCTGAAATTGAGGGGTAATTGGGTTTAATTTCATGACATGAGAAAAGAATGTAGAAGGTTTGGGTTAAGTTTGATAATTAAATAATTGATGTTGTGATTAAATATTTGAGTTTGATTTTCTTCATCCTTCACATATTTGAAGTTTATCATTACATGCATGGTAAGTTTTCAAGATTTTAGAATTTAATTCATATTTTAAAGTTTTTGAGCTTGAGATTAAATTGTGATATAAATTAAGAAGTCAAATTATAAATTGAGCTAGATGGTGTAAAATTGGTTGTATTTGATAAGTGTTTTATACATGCATTATGGATTTTGAGGAATTTAAGGTAAACAATTTCATGTTTTAAAGAGAAGAAGGAAATTTTTTTTTTAAGAAAAATCAAGTTTATGGAAAATTAAACATTGATTTAATTTTGAATATAGAAAATTAATTAGTTTTAATCTTAATGTCATACATGCAAATATTTTCCTAAGGGTCCTATAACTTCAATTTCATGTACATTAAAAGGAATTAGCAAAATGGTGTAGGAATTGAATTAGATTCAAAATCATAGAAGTTAATTTGAAAATAACCATTTTGGGTTTGAATTTATTTGTCTTATATAAAATTGAGTTTCAATCACACATGCATCATGCAATTTCAAGAATTGGAAAGCCTAATTTATATCTTAGAATTGTGGGTTGATATTAATAAGATGAATTAAAACTAAATTTGGGCAATTGGAACATCATTTTGAATGAATGTTTTCTAATTGGAAGTGTTTACTAAATCATACAGTAGTTCTCTATTTTTGTGTACCAAAAATACATGCTTTGAGGCTTTGATTACCAAAATTGAATTTAAATTGCAATTCTGGAATTTTTAAAATTTACGTTGTCCGCTCGAGCGACCAAAGTGGCGCTCGAGCGGAGACCCATTTTCAGCATATTTTGGAAAGTTGCATTTAGTTCACATTTTTATTCTCATCTCTTTCCAAAGCATTCTAGACATGATTTATGACTCAATAAAGATTAATAAGCTACCAATCAACATAAATTAGTTAGTTAAAGAATAAATCATTGATCTAGTGGTAATTATTTAAGAAGCCAAGTAAAAGATCAGTCTATTTGGAAAAGAAGGGCTTAGTAATGAAAGGATATATGAAATAAGAACCCGGTTTATTTGAATGAGAAAGAATGAGCGTAGTAGAACTTCTGACTATTTAGACGGAAAAAGACTAGAAAAGTCAAGTTTGATCAAAGGAGTAATATTGTATTTCAATGTGTATATGTTATGTACTTGTGTAGGTTACGCACCATTGTCTGCCTGATTTATCTGATATGTCCAGTCCATCTGATTTGCTTCTGCAGCTATCTATGAGTAATAACTTCGTAAAGTTATGTTCAATATTAAATATTTTCTGAACATTATGATATGAAATGATTAGTTTCTGAAATGCTACACTATGTTTGAAATGAATGAATGATTGTCCAAGATTCTAAAATGCATTCGTGGCATCCTTAGCATCATATGATATGCGTCCTTTTATGGGTCATCAAGTCTTTTTATGGGTCATCAGGTCCCTTCATGGGTCATCAGGTCCCCTTTTGGGTCATCAAGTCCCTTTATGGGTCATCAGAAACGTCTCTGTGCACATGAGTCATCGGAATGCCTTCAAGGCCGTCCCTTCATGGGCCATCGGATTTGTTAACGCTAATGGATGTACCACATATGATTATATGCAAAATCTAAATATGGAAATGATTATGAATATGTATATGAATCTGTTTCTGATTTGGAATCTAAATATGCATAAGAATCTGATTTCTGACTCTGTGATGGACATTATTCATTAAAACCCTTTACTCTGTTATTATTTACTGGGCTCTAGCTCACTGTATTATTTATGTATATAGGTGATCAAGCACGTGACCAAGCTTAGAGGCATCTTCCCAGAATCTGTTTTTTGTCAACCAGCATATGTGCCTCCCGTGGAGGTTCCAAATATGTCAAGTGATTATGGCCATATGATTTAAAGTTTAAGTTTTGTTTTCGTGTTTGGTTGAACAAGTCTTGTGTATTTTGTAAATAGGACTAAATCCTTTTTGTCTAATCTGTATATATATAATGACTTAAAGATGATGTGTGTATATATATATAAGTAGTTTAAAATTTTTCTGTCTCATATAAGTCTGCACAGCTCAACGGACGTTGTATATTGTTATTTGCTTCCGCTAGCCCCTAATATTATGTTAATCTGTCTCAGAGGCCTTCGGTAATCCCAGGATTACTGGTCGGTTACAATACTAAACCTATAGGGGCGGGTTTGGGTCGTGACAGCTACGTGCTTATTTGATATAACTCTTTGAAAGCCGGTGGGTGAAGGTTAATTTGCTTAAATTGGAATGCTTTTGATCAATGTATGTATGAGCTCACTTTTTCAAGTGACACATATTCAAAACACTTTTCAAACAAACATGAAATCAAAACGTTTCAAAGTGGATGAAATAGTCTATATTTGTGTGCCTCACATAGTAAAGTTAACATAATAATCAGAACATGAGTATATATTGTACATAAGATTCACATCATGATTAGTAAAGGTCAATCTTTGATCAAGTGAATGGGGTGCTCAATTCATGACTTTCCCCTTTCATACCTAAGTTCTCGAGCCAAGACACTTTGGTTATGACCGACAAGTGGCCTTTGGAACGAGTCACGGGTTTCCTAAATTTTTCAAAAATATTTAGATGGTGACTTTGAAATCTGGCAATGCAGTCCATTTGCGGCATCTCAGATGATAAATGGATTTTCTAAAAGATTTGCCGAATTCGAACTCATTTGTGTTTTTCTATTTTACATTGCATTTGTGAAATCAGATTCAGAACTACGGGAGCCCGAACTGTAAGGCTATCGTATCCGAGGAGACTAAACCCCTCCGAGTAGCACGAAAAGCAAGCTACACAATAATACAGTTCAATGTTAAAGTTGATACACAACATATATGTATGTACGTATACAATCTATGTATGTAGGTATAAGAATATTATTATATTGGACTAGGCAAACCAGTCTAAAAATATGCATATTCACTCCAAGAGCCGTGAACAAGTTGAAGGAAGCCATTGAACAGAAGAAAACCAGTCTAAAGGTTCAGAAAAGAAAAAATAAAAAATAAATTAGAAAGCAAACCCTTTTCTTCTTATTCCTATCAGAGGAAGCCATTGAACAAAGCTTCTGGTCTTGTTGAGGATCTTCAAGGCGAATGAGTGGCTAGAATCAAGGCGGGGGTTGCGCCAGTGGTGGTGGAACAATGGGATCGAGGCGACGAGAGGCCGGTCGGGTGTGAGAGAGAAGGGTTTGTAGAAACCCTCAAACAATAGAGAGAGAGAAAAGTGTACAGAGACAAGCAAGAAACACTACCAGTAGAGAGAGAGTTTACTGACTGATGGTAACCGGTTATTTTTTTTAAAAAAAAATTTAACTTGTTTTAGTTTTGGATGGCTGAGATTTAAAGATTCCAATCTAATTGTTCAAAATTATTTTCATGTATAGTACCCAAATACAACTTTTGTGTACCATAGTCGGACCTCTCTACCGTATTCACAGTTTTATTCTTGCTTAGCCATTAAATTAGTTCAACATTTCAGTTTCCTAGCCTATGCTTTACAAACACAAGGGCACTTTGCTCGACGCATTCAATTGGTTTATATAATTATTTCTAGTGATTGTGATAGATCAGTTCTTTTCAGTATAGTACAGTGGTAACATGTCATCAATTTGTAGCAATTCTAGGATACTGACATGGTTTTCAATATGCAAAGTTCTGTAACCTCTTTTATTGACTACTTTATTTGATTTCCACCAGATGTAATGCTAAAAATCTATATTGGTAGGTTGATTTATTGACATTTATGGGATTATTCTGTCCCTGGGGGTGTTGACCCTTCAGTAATTAACATCTTTTTCCTTCATTCTTTTCCACATATCGTTTTCTTCTTTCTCACAAAAGCTGAAGAACTCTAGAAGGCAATTGTTGTTCTTGTGCTGAACCTTCACATCATTCAAGGCTTAGATCTCAGATCTCCGATCTCCACTGAGGTTTGAAACTCATTCTATCTTTGATTTTATTTTCAGTTTATTTTTTATTTCGGTTTTGCTGTTCTGATATGAGGAATTTAGAAATTTCTTGTATGATATTGTTTCTCTTTCTCTATCATTATTTTTTTTCATTGTGATATATCTAAAATATTGATTTGATTGTAGTTAATTTGATCCAAATCTTTAGATTTTGGAGGTGTTTTGTCTATCCTCTTTTCTTTTCTTTTCTTTTTCTTTTTTTTTTCATTCGTTTTTTTTAATGGGTTCAAGTAAGATACTGAAAGTTTATGTTGTAAACTGTGCTAATTATTTTTTATATAAATAAGGGCGTAATAATGGCCCAGCCCAGCCCATTCGGGCTTTATGGGCTCACGTTTTTTTAGCTGGTCGGGCCGGGCCGGCCCATGGCCAAAAAGTGGAGCCCAAGCCCACTCATAATAGGGCCTAGGGTTTCGGCTCAGGCATTGGGCCACGGGCGGGGCCTAGTCGGGCTTTTTTTTTTTAAATATTAGAAATAAAAAAAAATTATACTAAAGTATTTTAATTACGATTAATGAGATATTTTGTTTGGTTATGTAATGTTTTATGGTGATATTTAAATTTAATTATATATGACTTATGTTTTTTTAATTATGAACTTATAACTAAACAAGTATGCAATTATGTAATTTTTTTTCTTTCGAAATGAATAATTTTATATATATGAAATTGAAACTTTCAATATTACAATATTAAATTATTTCTATAGCATTTATTGAATGAATAATTTTTATTTCAAAATGAAATAAAATATTACAAAAATTGATATTATTAAATAAATTAGGTGTAGATTACTGATGATGGTACAGCAATTGCATCACTATAAGTCAAGTACATCCCAACTAGGTTGGCACCTACTATCCTACCAATCATTTGCATTATACTCCACCTCAATAATCTAATACAAAAAAACAAAAACAAAAACCAAGAAAAAAACGAAATGAAATGAAATAGTAAAAAATAAATTGTTGATCAATCATTGAAGGAGACAGACATTTCAGTCGCGTTGCCCGATGATATGTCATCCAAATCATATTAAATTCGCTTCTTTTCACTAAAATTGTCTTCTTGTAAGCGCGTGCATATGATCTCTAGATATCATCAGTGCCTCAACCATTTCGGGTGAAAGCCTGCCCCTGTAGTCACTCAGCACCCGTCCACCTGCACTAAAAGCTATTTCCGAAGCAACTGTAGAAATAGGAACGGTTAATATATCACGGGTCATCTGTGAAACCACGGGCCACATAGATTCATTTTGTTTCCACCATTCCAAAATGTCAAAATTATCGAAATCATCCACTGACAGGCTTTCCAAATAACGTTGTAGTTTAGAATTACTTATACTTGTATGTTGAGATATTCTTCTACTTTTTATTGCTGTGAAAATACTTAATCTCCTGCCTCGAGATTGGACTGCTAGTGTAGTGTGTGTCGGTGCATTTACAGATGCAGCTGTCTTGTATTCTTGAAATAATCTGTTGCATGTTTGCATAATAGGAGCAAACTATATTTGATCAGTGAAAATACGGTCTAAAAATTCTTGTAAACCAACTTCTTTACACCTATGATCAATTATTATAGCTAAACCTAATAGATGAGGCAAAGGATGAAAATATTTATCAAATTTTTCTTTCATTGAAGTAATAATGGTTACATAAAGTTCATTACCTATATATTTTATGAAAACTTTAATTATTTATGCTAGCATATGTAAAACAAATGGTGAAGTAGGAATATATATATATATATATATAAGAAAATAATTTTGTTGAAGTATCGAAAACTTTTTAAAAATCTTTATACAAGGCTACTTGGCGCCAATTAAGTTCAGTGGGTGTCAGTACTCCTCCTATTGATGTTGTTGCAAAAAATAAATCTATTATTCTTCTTTATTTATAAGCTATTTTTAACATATTATATGTTGAATTCCACCTACTATCTACATCTAAAATTAATTTTCTAAATGACATATTTTCTTGTTGACAAATTTTTTTATATTTTGAAATTCGATTACCAAAAAACATAATAGTAACAATTGCATTTTTTATTACAAGTACAGAAGTTTCATATATATATATATATATACATAGTTTCTTTAACAATCAAATTTAAAATATGGATATAACAACAAACATGAAATAAATCACCATCAACAAGTAATTGTAAAGTTGATTTTAAATGGGTTACAGTTTGATTATAATATGATGCATTATTTAAACTAATCATAAATATTTTATTTGTAAAGCCTACTCATATAATACATTTCTTATTTGTACACCAAGCGAATGACCAGTGTATGGAAAGTCAACTAATTTAAATGAAATAATTCTTTTATTTAATTTTCAATCATTATCAATAAAATGTACAATGATACATTGATATTCAAAACCATTATTTGACCACAGATCAGATGTTAAACAAACTCTTCCATTCAAATTTTTACAGATATCAAATAATTCATTTTTAATACCTCAAATTTCTTTAAAATCCTGTTTCTAGTAGTATTTCTTGAAAAACTTTGATATTGCGGTGCAAAACTTTCGTAAATCATTTCGGTAAAATCAGGACATTCACTAGTACTAAAAGGTTGTTCTTTTTTAATAATATAATAAACTACAGAATTTTGTGCACGTATAGGATCCACTACAACAAAACTAACTATTCACGGCATCATGTTTACGACATGCATTAAATACATGTCGTAGTTAGTACATTCTATGGCATTTTTTTTTTTTACGAGCCGTTAATGTTTTGTCAATAACAGCATACATGCCATGTAAGTCGTTGATTCATATATTTATAGCATGCAAAAGTATGCCGTAAAAAATGTATGTTTTTACGACTTACAAAAATATGCCATAAAATATTTGCACTTAAGACGACATACATTTCATGTTATAAAATATTATAACTTTACACGGCATGCATTAACATGTTGTGAAAACTTTTGCAAAAAAAAAATCAATCTGAATTTTTTTTATGGCATGCAAAAGCATGCCATAAAAAATGTATATTTTCACGGCATATAAAAATATGTCATAAAATATTTGTACTTAAGATGACATATATTTCATGTTGTAAAATATTATAATTTTACACGGTATGCATTAGCATGTCGTGAAAACTTTTATTAAAAAAATTTCAATCCGATTTTTTTTTTAATTTAAAAAAGCTAACAATTTCCAACCAAGCTTCTCACCTTAAATTTTCCTAATTGAGAACAACATAAAAAATAATTTATACATTATTTTATAATTTAATGTCTCTTTTAAGGGATAATTGCACCCAGTGAGATTTTGGAAAAAAAAAAAATTACACATTCATGAAAACGTTTATAATTTTAATGATTAATATTTATATGGCTTCTCACTAATTTGTAATTATTATTTTTTTAAATTACCTTGATTTGATATTTTTCCTTCTTTTAATAATTTATTTTTTTTTTATTTTTTAGATGTGCCTAATCTGAACACAACTAAAAAATAAAATATTTGTAAAAAAAATTAAAATAAAATATATATAAAATGTATTAAATTTTATATTTTTTTGAATTTAGTGAATTTTTTTAAAAAAATTAAAAGTAAAACATTATTAAAATTAAAATTAAATATTTCTTTTAAGTATATATAAATTATTTGAATTTAAAAAGTAAAAAAAAATTATTTAAAATATTACAATAACTAAAACAAAAAAACTGAAAAACAATAAACATCTATCTCACTCTCTGGTCTCGATCTCTCTCTCTCTCTCTCTCTCTCAACCCTCTCTAAACCCTAATCTCTCTCAACCGATCGAATCAGCTTTCTTCAGCCCCGTTTGATCTAATCTCAGAGCGATTGGTGATTCATCTCAGATCCAATCTCAGAGCGATTGGCAATTTCGATTTTGAGGTTTCGAAGCTCCACTGCCTCCACCATCTGCACCGGCGAGGGAAGCAAGGACCATCGTCTACTAAGGTGAGCACCACCGTCTCTCTCTCTCTCTCTCTCTCTCTCTCTCTCTCTCTCTCTCTCAGTTTCATATTCTCTTTCTCTCTCCCTCAAGCTGTTCCCGTCGAGTTTGAGCAATTTGCTGTATAATAATTTGTTGATGGAATCTCAATTTGTATAGTAATGTATAATTTGTTTTTGTTTTGAGCAATTTGCTCTTTGATTTGATCAATTGTTTTTCAACTTGATTCAGATAGTCAGGCCTTGAACATAAATTTTAGGCCAATAATGCTATATACTTGTTATCTATTTATACCACATTTCAAATTACATAGTTTTCAACTTGATTCAACTCATAATATAATATTAGGAATACGATAGCAATCAATAAGAGTCTTTCAAATTCAGACATACATGAACATTCCCACCCAGAGGGCAGAACATATAACAGATAAATGGCTTTCCATATTTGCTTTCTGTAACCCTTGCAATTATACTCAAACCTTGTGATACTTGTACTTCTGCTCCAGATTAAATCTAGTAGTACTGTCGTTGAATCCATTGAGTACCAGATTCCTCACTGTATTTAATTTTGACATTAAGGGGATGAGGCAATGGGGGTGTCCATGTCCACATAACTAAGATAAGGAATGTTGTTCATTTCATATTTTTTTTCCCTCAATAACTGGTCAAAATAGATGAAGCAAAATTCTTTGAACTGATCAACTTTGACCTTTGATTTAGGCCTTCTTGATGACATGTAATATTGCAATAACAAATAAATTTGCAATATGCATGCTTATAGAATTTTGTTTCACATTGAAAATGTAAAATTATTTTCCATTAACCTAGTCCAAGTAAGATATGAATTTGCACAGGGACAAGACCACATAAATTATCTAAATCCCATAAGAAAAACAACTGAGAAATTATGTGTTTAATTCACATTCACATTCCATTCCAAGTTCATATATTTGCATCTCCTATTGTGGAAATGACTATTTAAAGACACGGATAAGTGTTGTGTGTTGAATGGATGCTTCAGAATGTTAACTTCAGCATTGCGAACATAATCATTATGATTTATCATTTGTAATAGAGGTATAAGTCAAGACTAGGAACCTGATAGTCATAATTAAATAAGGATTAAAACATAATGCAAACAAATTATAATAACAATAAAAGTACCTTTGTAGATTATGCCAATAGATCTGTGCGGTCACATATGTAGAAATACACCAGAATTGACCCAAACTCAGCCCTATAAAAGATATTGTCACTGCATATAAGAAGGAATAAACATTAGACAAGTATTTCTCATCATGACCAACACTATAAAACAGTATGACTTACATTGCTCTGAAAGTCGATCGGTTTTCTAGCAAAAAAGAGTCTTCCAAGGTTAAAAACCTAGATAATAAAGCGGTATGAAGGTAAGAAAGACTACAATACAAGCAACTACAGTGGGATGTCTACTGAAAGATTGTATACAAACATCAAGCTTGCCTAATTAAGTTTGCTTTAATGGAGGAAATATAAAACTTCGCTGAAGCTGATTTTGTGAGCCCTCCTTCCAGCAAAACAGCTCGATCATCTTCCTTGACAGTCTCATTTCCCAATTCAACCAAATTATTGTCTGAATGACTGCTGGCCAGAATAGTCAAGAAATCAGCATTGAGATATACAACATTTCTTTCCTTACTAATAAAAAAAACAAATCTTCACTTATCCCCATAAAAAAAAAAAAAAAAATCTTCAACTCTACTGAAAAATATATAGATTGTAACGCCCTCAAAATAATACAAGATAAACCCACATTCTTGACATGCATAGACATAAGAGGATAAAGCATATTTCTATTTATCAGAGTATTCATTACAAAAGTATGATATGTTGACATCAAAAGTAAATTGCCCTACGGGCTTACACCTTTCAAAGCCAACACTTGGTTACAAAGAAGAGAGTACTAACTCAAAACGCAAAATAAGCCCCTGGCTTGATTTACACACAAAATAATCACAAAAAGGAAGCCTTCAGCTTCGACAACCTCCCAAGCTACATCCTTGGAGGTGGCATATCACCTGGACCTGAAAATGATGTCCCATATAGGGTGAGCCAACGCCCAGTAAATATATGCTAAACATAATATGAGCAATAACTAAAACATTGGCATGTTGATAAATGTTTAACTCATATAAACCAACATACAGCACAATCCAAATCCATGACAAGTATGTCCATGATCCTTTCCAATATCAACAATTTAAATGAGATTATAACTCATAATAAAACACTTCCATACTTCACAATTCTCATGAGATAACAATTCATATTAAAACACTTCATACTTCATAAATGATACACAGATTTGCTGTATCAATGGAGTCCATCCCCTATCTCCTCCCAAATAAAATCCGATTTAGGAGTCCATCCCCTATCTCCTCCCAAACCGTGGAGTACATCACCTATCTTCTCCCACACAATACAATGCATATAAACAATTATCATATACACGATCAATCAATACACAAATTCGATGTATTATTCCAACCGTCATATTCAATGACATATTCAACCGATTAGTTTTATTTCACCTAATCATCATGCAGTGTCTACAACAATCAATAAGCTCATTTTAAGACCCAAGATATACATATATTGGTCAAAATAGCAAAACCTCTCTTTATTCAAGTTGAAACCCTAACACCCAAAATCACCAAACTTCAACATTAAATCAAAGTGACCAAAAGTTTATGTCAAAGATCATAAAAATGATTAGTTATCCCTACCTCAAATGGAGAGACCAAATGGAGAAGATTAAGGATTTCGAAGCCAATAATTTTCGAATCAAAATGAAGAGCAAGCCATCCCTTCCTCTTCCTTTCAAGATTTCTCTTTTGTTCTCCTTCCTCTCCTTTAGTCGAATGTGTGTGTGTGAGAGTGTTACTAGTGTTTGCCATGCTAGGGAATGGTGATATTTATAGGCAAACCTGGTGTAACATGGCATAGAAGCCCACCAGTTAGAATTGAAAAGTCAAGTTAGGATTTATTGGTTCATTAAAGCCCACTAATAAATACTAGTTGGATAATGGAAAGACACTAGTTGGATTATGAAAAGACACTAGTTGTCATTAAATAAATACTAGTTGGATTATGAAAAGACACTAGTTGTCATTAAATGAACATTAATAAGGATATTAAATGAACCACTAATAAGGATATTAAATGAACAAGTTTGTCATAAAAGCCTACTAATTGGAATTTGAAAGGACAAGTTTGAATATGAATGGACCATTATGAAAATTTAATGGACACTAACCCTTGGTTTCCAACCACAATCAACTTGTTTTCCCAAACACACCCAACCTATTCCAAACCTGCCCAACACGACCCAAGACTCATATACAAAGAGTAAAGGATGAAAACAGGCATACGACAACAACACATCCACGGAACCGAGTCCGAAATACAATTAAACAATGAAGGGAAAACTGGGATCGCTATAACCTCCCCCCCTTAAAGAATTTCGTCCCTGAAATTAGGTACAAGCTGTTTTTCAAAAACAAGTTTTCCTCAATTTTCAACAATGTTACATTTCAATATACAATAACTTGACCCATTACTGGTCATTCCATCTCTTTTCAAGAGGCATTTCACAATCTATAACAACATGCATTTCCTTGAAATTCAACAATTCCAATATACAAAATTCCCAATTCCATATCATACGTTCATGATACATTTCCATTTCTACAACACATCCAGCATTTATAATGTTATAATAAACGTCCATTTTAAGGCAAGTTCTACAATACTTCCATAAACCAAAACATATTCAATGTTTTACAACTTAAGACACGTTCAATGCTCTTAAAGTTTAACAATATAATAAAATATACAACATATGCTCAAACATCCACAAATAGATCCGGATATTTCTCTCGGACCTCCAACTCACGTTCCCAAGTGGCTTCCTCCACCCCGTGATATTTCCACAAAATTTTTACCAAGGGAATGGTCTTGCCTCGCAAGACTTGATCCCGCCTATCCAAAACCCGAACCGGTCTCTTCTCATATGAGGCATCCTCATCTACCTTTAAGTCGGTCCAATCCAATACATGCGATGGATCCGGCTCATACTTCCGAAGCATACTAACATGAAACATGTCATGTATCCCGAACAACTGCGGCGGTAAAGCTAAATGATAGGCAACCTCACCAATCCTCTCAAGGATCTCAAAAGGGCCTATAAACCGAGGGGACAACTTCCCTCTCTTACCAAATCTCATCAACCCCCGCCTAGGTGATATTTTCAGAAAAACGTGATCACCCACTTCAAATGCCAAAGGCCTCCTCCTACGGTCGGCATAACTCTTTTGGCGACTCTGGGCTGTAACAAGCCTCCTACGGATAAGCTCAACTTTCTCCGTCGTTTCCCTCACCAACTCCGGGCCCAACAAAGGTGTATCACCCACCTCGGCCCAACAAACTGGAGACCTACAAGGTTGGCCATACAAGGCCTTAAACGGTGCCATACCGATACTCGACTAAAAACTGTTGTTGTAGGCAAACTCCACAAAGGGAAAGTGCCTCTCCCACGACCCACTAAAGTCAAGAACACAACTTCGAAGCATATCCACTAGGATCTGAATAGTACGCTCGGACTGCCCGTCAGTCCGAGGATGATAAGCCGTACTAAAAGTCAACTTAGTCCCCAAGGCACTCTGCAAACTCTGCCACAACCTAGCAGTAAAACGAGGATCTCTATCTAAGACGATCGACACTGGGACTCCGTGCAACCTCACTATGTCCCGAATATACAAGTCGGCAAAATGATCGACTGAATCTCTCACGCGCATAGGAATGAAGTGCGCCGACTTAGTCAACCAGTCTACAACCACCCAAATAGCATCACTACCCTGCTGAGTCCTCGGAAGACCTACAACGAAGTCCATAGTGACATGCTCTCACTTCCACTCGGCAATAGGCAAAGGTTGCAACAAACCCGCTGGCCTCTGATGTTCGGCTTTCACTTGTTGACAAGGCACTTAGACACGAAAACTGCTACATCCTTCTTCATACCCCGCCACCAAAACTAGCGACCTAAATCACGATACATCTTGGTGCCTCCCGGATGCACCGCAAGGCGTGAATGGTGAAACTCTCGGAGTACTTCCTCTCGACAAGACTCCGGCACAAACAGATGGTCTCAGTATCTCACACTCAGGTCGGGATACACAATCAAACCCTTCTCAACCTTTCCACTAGAGATCTTCTTTCGGAGGCATTCTACCTCAAGGTCACCTCTCTGTGCCTCTAACACGCGACTCACAAGTGTAGGTTGCGCAACAACAGAAAACAAGGTCGCGGCCTCAATAGATTCGCCCAGAAGCAAATCAAACTTGCCAAGTGCACCCAACATCTCCCACTCCCGGATGGCTATACAAGCTACATCACTAATGGATTTCCTGCTAAGGGCATCGACCACAACATTGGCCTTCCCTGGATAGTAATGTAATTCAAAGTCGTAGTCCTCAAAAAACTCCATCCATCTCCTCTGCCTCAAGTTCAAGTCTTTCTGTGTAAACAGGTACTTTAGGCTCTTGTGATCTGAGAACACCTCAAATCTCTCACCATAAAGGTAGTGCCTCCAAATCTTCAAGGCAAAAATCACAGCTGCTAACTCTAGGTCATGTGTAGGGTAATTCTTCTCGTGTATTTTCAACTGACGTGAGCCATAGGCTACCACTTTCCCTTCTTGCATCAACACACAACCCAAACCCTCTTGTGAGGCATCACAATACACTGCATAACCCAAACCTCTCTCCGGAATAATCAAAATCGGAGCGATGGTAAGTCTAACTTTCAACTCTTGGAACGACTTTTCACAAGTCTCACTCCATACAAATTTGACCCCTTCCCGTGTCAATCTAGTCAAAGGTGAAGCTAGCCTGGAGAAATCCTTCACAAACTGGCGGTAATACCCAGCTAATCCCAGAAAACTGCGAATCTCAAAAACGCTCTTAGGTTGTGCCCAATCCTGCACTGCCTCAATCTTGGATGTATCAACAGACACCCCTTTCCCGGAGACTACATGGCCTAAAAACTTGACCTCTGCTAGCCAAAACTCACACTTTCCAAACTTAGCATATAGCTTGTGGGCTCTAAGCAACTCAAGCACCACTCTCAAGTGTTCCTCGTGCTCCTCCTCAGAAGGTGAATAAATCAGAATGTCATCCACGAAAACGACTACAAAACGATCTAAGAATTCCTGGAATATCCGGTTCATCAAATCCATAAACACTGCCGGTGTATTGGTGAGCCCAAAATGCATCACCAGAAACTCATAGTGGCCATACCGCGTACGGAATGCCGTCTTTGGAATATCCTCCTCCCTGACCCTCAACTGATGGTAACCCGATCTCAAGTCTATCTTAGAGAAACAACGAGACCCTTTCAACTGGTCAAATAAATCATCTATACGGGGCATAAGGTACTTGTTCTTAACCGTAGCCCAATGCAATTTTCAGTAATCTATACAAAGTCTCAAAGCACCATCTTTCTTTTTAGCAAAAAGGGCCGGTGCTCCCCACGGCGAAACACTAGGACGAATAAAGCCCTTATCTAGCAACTCTTGGAGTTGAATCTTCAACTCACTCAACTCGGCTGGGGCAAAACGGTAAGGTGCCATGGAAATTGGTGTCGTGCCAGGCACTAAGTCAATAAAGAACTTGATCTCTCGATGGCGTGGCAAACTAACAAGATCCTTGGGAAAGACGTCCGAGTACTCACAAACCACTCTCAGCAACTCAATCTGGATCTCATCACATTCACTACTCCTAAGGCTAGCGAGAAGACCACTAAGCTCACTCCGCCCTCGCGGATCATACACCGATGGCAATACACTACCAACCCGATCCCCCAAGAAATGGAAACAATCCCCGCTCAAGGTACATACTGTGACCCTCTAGCGGTAACAATCAATAACAGCCCGGTATGACGATAACCAGTCCATACCCGAAATTACATCAAAACCCGACATAGCCATAACTACAAAAGAAAATGGAAGCCTACGGTCGGTGACCTTTATATCACAGCCCCGACACCCCTGTTTCAAAATCAATTCACCCCCAACAGATCAGACAACACATATAGGAGATGCTAACTGTGCCAACTCCAACCCCAAAACAGATGCAAATGCAGCAGATAAAAAGGAATGAGATGCACCCATATCAATCAACACATTAGCAACCGAGTTGCAAAACAAGAAGGTACCTCTCAAAACAGACGGAGCCGATATAAGATCCTGCGCAGTAACAGCATACATACGCCCTGAAGGCCCCTGATCTACCTGCTCATCTCTCAGAGCAAAAGACTGCTACACCGACTGAGATGATGAGGCGCCCTGATTGGCCCTCGAGGCTTGAACTGACTATGCTTGGTTAAAACTTTGCGTCTGTCTCGAACCAGACGCACCCGATGTAACACTCAACTGCGGGCAGAACCTCTTCAGGTGCCCCGCCTGACCACACTGATAACATGAGGACTGGCCTCTGATCTGACTCTGGCTCTAAGGTCAAGCCAAAAATGAAGCTGTTCTCTGCCCTCCTCCCTTCTGCGAGCAAGCTGGAGACTTGTGGCCTAGTTGACCACGCTTGTAACATGTAACATCTCCCTGGCTGCCTTTCCCGGAGCCTGCACTCGGCACTGGAAAGGTCAATCTAAAAATGCCACCCTGAGACTACTGAGGATTAGGATCCCTCTATCTCCTGCCATCACCTTGGCCATCCTGACTCCTCTTGGAGCCCCTCAACCTCTCTTCCTCCTCACACATCATAATCTCTATATGGGCTGTAGCATCTACAAGATGCCCATACTCTCGGATCATAGAACCCCCAACTCTCATCTTGAGCCCATGCCTCAGCTTCTTCTCAAACTCGAGACAACGGCGTTCCTCAGACGCCACAAGCTCAGGTGCAAACCTGGACAAACTAGTAAACGCGGCCTCAAACTCGGCCACTGAAGAATTCAGCTGCAAAAGTTGGGAAAACTAATCTCTCAACTTCTCCCTAACAGCGGGAGACAGAAACTTCTCCTGGAAAGCATCCACAAAGGCCTCCCAAGTACCACCAATATGACCCCTCGTGAATTTCTACCACTGACCTGTATCTCCCTTAAGCTGGAAAGCTACCAAGGTCACCTTCAATACCCCGTCTTCGATGCCTAGCATCTCGAACGTCTTTGTCATCTGTTCCAGCCACTCATCAGCCTTAAGAGGCTCCTTCGGATCCCCCAGAAACTCGTCCAAGTTAGACCGGAAAAACTCCCTCTTCAGAAAAGAAGGCCCTGCATCAATAACCGGAGCTTGGACTTGATTCTCAGCTCTGAGAATGTCCATAGATGCTCTCAAAGCTCCTGCCATCTCGCGGGCTAAGGCACCTATGGCCTGCTGTCCTACTGGCTCGGCCATATTGGCCTGACCAACACCCTCCTGCTGCGCCAGAATTTCATCCGGTATAGGCATTTCCTGCCTACCACGCCTACCTGGCCTACCTCCACGTCCTCTTCCTGACATCCTAATAAAGGTAACAAAGAACGTTAGCACTTTCATAAATGTGCTAAAGCTATAACACTCACGTCCTAATACATGGACAATTGTAATTCACTCCACGTAAGCACATAATCACATAAGCACTTACGAATTTCATTTCTGGATAATGATAGTCCTGAGGCGTTGCTAGAGTTCCAGTTAGAAACAGCATTGATCAAGTGCTTTTCCAACAAGACTCATAGAAACCCAAAGATTCAATCAGCATCCTAGAAATCAAATCCCATACCCATATAGTCACATAAGCATGTTATCACATAAGCACATAACATCATACATCTAAGTCTATAACAAGCGAGACAAACCCATTGTGATACTAATCACTTCCCACGAACCCAAAGTATTCAAACCCGGTACGCTCTGATACCAAGTTGTAATGCCCTCAAAATAATACAAGATAAACCCACATTCTTGACATGCATAGACATAAGAGGATAAAGCATATTTCTATTTATCAGAGTATTCATTACAAAAGTATGATATGTTGACATCAAAAGTAAATTGCCCTACGGCCTTATACCTTTCCAAGCTAACACTTGGTTACAAAGAAGAGAGTACAAACTCAAAACGCAAATAAGCCCCTGACTTGATTTACACAGAAAATAATCACAAAAAGGAAGCCTTCAGCTTCAACAACCTCCCAAGCTACGTCCTTGGAGGTGGCATATCACCTGGACCTGAAAATGATGTCCCATATAGGGTGAGCCAACGCCCAGTAGAGATATGCTAAACATAATATGAGCAATAACTAAAACATTGGCATGTTGATAAATGTTTAACTCATATAAACCAACATACAGCACAATCCAAATCCATGACAAGTATGTCCATGATCCTTTCCAATATCAACAATTTAAATGAGATTATAACTCATAATAAAACACTTCCATACTTCACAATTCTCATAAGATAACAATTCATATTAAAACACTTCATACTTCATAAATGATACACAGATTTGCTGTATCAATGGAGTCCATCCCCTATCTCCTCCCAAATAAAAGCCGGTTTAGAAGTCCATCCCCTATCTCCTCCCAAACCGTGGAGTACATCCCCTATCTCCTCTCATACAATACAATGTATATAAACAATTATCATATACACGATCAATCAATACACAAATTCGATGTATTATTCCAACCGTCATATTCAATGACATATTCAACCGATTAGTTTTATTTCACCTAATCATCATGCAGTGTCTACAACAATCAATAAGCTCATTTTAAAACCCAAGATATACATATATTGGTCAAAATTGCAAAACCTCTCTTTATTCAAGTTGAAACCCTAACACCCAAAATCACCCAACTTCAACATTAAATCAAAATGACCAAAAGTTTATGTCAAAGATCATAAAAATGATTAGTTATCCCTACCTCAAATGGAGAGACCAAATGGAGAAGATGAAGGATTTCGAAGCCAATAATTTTCGAATCAAAATGAAGAGCAAGCCATCCATTCCTCTTCCTCTCAAGATTTCTCTTTTGTTCTCCTTCCTCTCCTTTAGTCGAATGTGTGTGTGTGTGAGTGTTACTAGTGTTTGCCATGCTAGGGAATGGTGATATTTATAGGCAAACCTGGTGTAACATGGCATAGAAGCCCACTAGTTAGAATTGAAAAGTCAAGTTAGGATTTATTGGTTCATTAAAGCCCACTAATAAATACTAGTTTGATTATGGAAAGACACTAGTTGGATTATGAAAAGACACTAGTTGTCATTAAATAAATACTAGTTGGATTATGAAAAGACACTAGTTGTCATTAAATGAACATTAATAAGGATATTAAATGAACTACTAATAAGGATATTAAATGAACAAGTTTGTCATAAAAGCCTACTAATTGGAATTTGAAAGGACAAGTTTGAATATGAATGGACCATTATGAAAATTTAATGGACACTAACCCTTGGTTTCCAACCACAATCAACTTGTTTTCCCAAACACACCCAACCTGTTTCAAACCTGCCCAACACGACCCAAGACTCATATACAAAGAGTAAAGGATGAAAACAGTAATAAAACAACAACACATCCATGGAACCGAGTCTGAAATACAATTAAACAATGAAGGGAAAACCGGGATCGCTATATAGATTGGACAAGAATGATTGGAAAAACAAGAAATGATAATATATTTTATCAAATAAGATTTAATAGAGAAAATTATTTAGATGGTGCTTTCTGTAACCCTTGCAATTATACCCATATTTGCTTTCTGTAACCCTTGCAATTATACTCAAACCTTGTGATACTTGTACTTCTGCTCCAGATTAAATCTAGTAGTACTGCCGTTGAATCCATTGAGTACCAGATTCCTCACTGCATCAACCCCTTGTCAAAATTAAAGACACAGTATGGTATAAAAGCATAAACTCTTATGAACTAAATTGGTATGCCCAACCAATAGTAGTGACTAACATCAATTCCTATTAACATAAACTCCTAGTAGACATATGTATGGTTTATATAATTTAATTTATTTGTTTGGTTGACAAGAAATAGAATTGTAGTGCCCTTACTTTAAATTTTTGCTTCCCTCTTCTTTCATTAGAAATGGACTCATTTACTTGGGTTTGGATCCAGAGATTACATGTAGCTTTAAGCACAATCGTATCCAAGAGATTACCTGGGTCTACATGGATAAATCTTGGGTGCATCTTTCAAGGTTTTTTTTCTCAAACACAATAACTTTTAAGCTTTTATATGGTCATTTTATTGGAATAATAAAGTTTGATGTAAAATTATCAGAGTGTCGAAGGATTATCTGGATGGAGCACGCAAATTCGTAGATATAGCTAAGGCGAATGTAAGGAATCCCGAAATGATCATTTGCCCTTGTAGAAATTGTCGAAATCTATCTCACCAATTTTGCGAGATTGTGTACGAGCACTTGGTCATGGAAGGGATGGATCCTAAGTATACTTCTTGGTTCCTTCACGGGGAACAACTAATTGCATCATCACATCAGGAAGATATTGAAATTTCAGATACATATAAGATGTTCAGAGACGTGCATTTTAAAGATGATGATTTTGCAGAGTCTACAAGTGAAAGTAGAGAGAGAGAATTAACACAATCATTAGAAGATATTGACACTCCTTTATATCCAGGGTGTACAAAGTACACTAAATTCTCAGCAATTGTTGCTTTATACAAGCATAAAGCTGCACATGATCTTTCTGATGAAAGCTTTGATGAACTTCTTCGAATAGTGTCTGATATGCTACCAGAAGATAACAAGCTTGTCAAATCTATATATTCAACAAAAAAGATGCTCAAAGCCTTTGATCTAGGATATAAGAAAATCCATGCTTGTGTGAATGATTGCTGTTTGTTTAGAAAAGATTTAGAGCTTAAGGAGACGTGTCCGAAATGCAATTATTCATGTTGGAAAGTGGATAAACGCACTAAGATGATTAAAAAGGGGGTTCCTGCGAAGGTGTTGCGATTTTTTCCAATAATACCAAGATTTAAAAGGATGTTCAAGTCGTCACAAGAGAGGGCAAAGCAATTAACGTGGCACTCCTCTCACAAAAGCCAAGATGGCAAGATAAGACATCCAGTTGACTCATTGGCATGGGAATCAATCAATCAAAAGTGGCCTTCTTTTGCATCAGATCCACGAAACCTTAGACTTGGTCTTTCAACAGATGGGTTTAATCCTTTTGCCAATCTTAGCTCAAAGTATAGTTGCTGGCCAGTGATATTAGTTACATATAACCTTCCCCCATGGTTATGCATGGCAAAGGAAAATATCATGTTGACATTACTAATTCCAGGGCCAAAGCAACCAGGCAACAACATAGATGTTTATCTAGAGCTGCTTGTGGAAGACCTAATAGAATTATGGACTAATGGTGTCAGGGCTTATGATGCAGCCAACAACTCCATGTTTAATTTGAAGATTATTTTGATGTGGACAATAAATGATTTTCCAGCTTATGGAAACTTAGCTGGATACACCATAAAGGGAAAAGTTTCTTGTCCAATATGTAGTACTGACACATGTTCACAATGGTTGATTAATAGTAAAAAGACTGTGTACATGGGCCACAGGCGATTTCTTGCACCTGACCATCCATTTCGGATGAAAAGAAGTTGGTTTGATGGAAAGCAAGAACTTCGAGGGAAGCCTAAACCATTAAATAGTTCTGATGTTTTCAGTGTAGTTAAAGACATTGAAAATAATTAGGGAAAAGCAACAAAGGAGAGAAAAAGGAAAAAGTCCCAGACCATCAAAGAAAAAGAGCCAGTTTGTGTTCAACCATGGAAGAAGAAGTCCATATTTTTCAATTTACCATATTGGGATGTAAGTCTAAAGAAAGTAGAATTCCTATTTTCAAAATTAGTTGAATTTGTTATTCTTATTTTTTATAGAATGAATATTTGATTGATGTTACAGGCATTACTTTTGCGTCATAACTTGGATGTAATGCACATTGAGAAGAATGTTTGCGAAAGTATCATTGGCACACTATTGAATGTGAAGGGGAAATCAAAGAATGGCCTTAAAGCTCGTAAAGATTTGGAAGAAATGGGCATTAGACAAAAATTGCATGTGGAGAACAGAGGGACTCATTTTTATTTGCCACCGGCATCACATACACTTTCAAAAGTCGAGAAGCAGATCTTTTGTTCTAGGTTACTTGATTTAAAGTTGCCTGATGGTTATAGCTCCAATATTGCTAATTGTGTTTCATTAGAAGAGTGCAAGCTGATAGGCCTCAAGTCACATGATTGTCACGTCTTGATGCAACAGTTGTTGTCAGTAGCATTGAGAGGACTTTTACCAGAGGGACCAAGGAATGCAATATTTCGATTGTGCACTTTTTTCAATCAAATATGTCAAAGAGTGATTGATAGGAATAAATTAGAACTACTCGAAGAAGATGTTGCTGAGACTTTATGTATGTTGGAAAGGTTCTTCCCTCCATCATTTTTTGATATTATGGTTCACTTGACAATCCATCTAGGACGAGAAGCTCACATATGTGGACCAGGGCAATTTCGTTAGATGTACTCATTTGAAATGTGAGGTGTATATCACTTTTTATTATGTATATATCTATTGATGTATTTGTCAAAAAAGCTATTAACCTGAATATTAATTATATTATGGTCTAGATATATGAAGATACTTAAGGGATATGTTAGGAATCGTGCAAGACCCGAGGGATGCATAGCAGAATGCTATATAGCTGAAGAGTGCATGCAATTTTGTAGTGGGTACATGAAGCAAGCAACTGAAATAGGTGCTCGACATAACCGCAATGAAGAATTTGAAAATGAAACAATACTAGAAGGACGTCCGATTACGTTGGGGAATTCAATCATGATACCTGATGATATGTTACAAATTGCTCATTGTTGTGTGTTGATAAACAGTTCTGAAGTCCAACCATATTTAGAGTAAGTATGATAACATAAACATCTATTACTAATTGAGTGTTTATATGATATATTTATCTCACAATTTGCCTTCCTTATTAGAATGCATGCAGAGGAGCTTAAGCTTTTGGACAGACATTTCTTGAGGGATGCCGCTCTACTACATTCTAGACAAATGGACACTTTTTCTAAGTGGTTGAAAGCAAAGATTGAATCATGTGGTAATGAGGTTTCAGATAGATTGAAATGGCTTGCAGCTGGCCCAAGAAAACATGTAATGTCTTATTTGGGCTATGTCATTAATGGGCATCGCTTTCATACAAGTGATGTCCAAAGGTCCACACAAAATAGTGGTGTTTCCATTGAAACAGAAACTATTTGTCGATCTAGTAAAAAAGACATTGCACAAGTTATTGAAAAAATCTGTTTCTATGGGGTTATCAGAGACATAATTTTGTTGGATTACTACAAATTTCAAGTTCCTCTATTTAAATGTGACTGGGCAACTACTGGAAACAATGTCAAAGTTGAAGATGGATTTACTTTGGTCAACATCCAACAAGGACGAAATCCATTTGAGAGAGATCCATTCATTCTAGCATCACATGCAAAACAAGTGTTCTATTTGAGGGATAATGATACATCTAGTTGGGAAGTTGTACTTAAAGCACCTTCAAGAGGCTTTCATGATTTGGATATGTATGATGAAGATGCCTATATGCCATCTGCACCTTTAGATGCATCTAGACTTGGTGCAAATACTAATGATGACGATGAGCACTACGTGAGGATGGATTGTGAGGGTGTGGAAGTGTTGCATGATTAATGAGAAGTAGGAACATTTGATTTTCATATAACTGAATGCTTATTGGGCTTGACTATATGCCATCTACACCTTTAGATGCACCTTTAGATGCATTTATTTTTTCAATATTATAAAGAATTTATTGTTTGGCTTATAAAGAATTATTGTTTGGCTTGTAAAGTTGTATGTATTGATGTTTGATTTGAAATTTATGGTTTTTTTAAATTTTATATTGGCCATACCGTTTGTGACCTGTGGACGGATTGTCTTGTGCTTATCATTAGGAAATGTGTCTCTTATAATTTCTCGTAATGTTTTAATTTTAATGTCTACTAAGCTTTCAGTATGCTATTTAGGGAAATGAGAATGAGACACATGAGTATATAATTAGATCTTATATTTTTGATAAATGAAATGGTATTACCATGAGCTGATACATTTATATTCTTAGGTTGAACCATCTGCCCAAGAGAAAAAATTCCCATTTTTGGTTCACAAACATTGTGTTTAGATTTTGTATTTAGCTTTTGTTCACAAATAGAAATCAAAGTTCAGAGGTGGCTGATATTGATTATTATTTTGTTTGCATGTTTTGGCAACTTCTGTTTTGGATAATCAGGATGTAGCCTTTCTATCACCTGCCCTGTTGTCTTGCAGATTATCTCCATTGTTGTGTGTTGTGAGTGTTTAAATGCCAAAAAACAAGTTTTATGTGCCAAGGGTCTGGTTGATTCACTGTTGGAAAAGGAAAAGAAAAAAGAGGCACCAAAAAAGCATTGCTGGTGCAATTTTTCAGAAAAATAAATTGAAATTAAAGGTCGCAAAAAACCACAGGAAAAAAAAAAGAAAAATTCTTACAAAAAAATGGAAGAGATTAATATCTTCTTTGTATATATGCTTTTGAGGCCATTAAAGGAAAAGGTAGCATTTTGGCATTTGAGAGGATATGTTACTTAATATATAATTGTCAGTTTATTTGTGTCTATATTTTTATATTTGGTGATTTAATTTTAATTTCATTTATATAGGAAGGTGTTGTAGAGGGAAAGACTGATGATGCAGATATCAAGTCTGAAAAGGTAACCGAGAATGCAAAAGATAAAGAACAAGCATTCATTTTACCTTATTTATTTATATAGTAAATATAGTAAGACTAAAACACTAAATTATTACACCAAACATTCATTTTACCTTATTTATTTATCATTGTCTTTAACTATCATTTATAAAACATTATCCATAATATATCAAATCATATTGCATTTTTATTAATACCATTATTCCAAAAGTTCAAAATTAACCAAAACTTGGCCCACCCGGCCCCATCCTGTTGAACTAATTTATTGTTGTTGATCTAATCGTTATTGTGAATGCCCATGTTCTTATTAACAGTTGAATCTTGAAATTGTCAACTAGCAAGATGATTGGAGAGGTATTTTATTTCTCATTTAACATAAAATTGAATTTATAATCAATTGTTGTCCACATTATTTCTTATTTTTCCTTATGTATTGCACAGAGTTCAAAAAAAGCTGAGAAAAGAATTAGAAAGGAGCGTGAAGCTATAATTGCTGCGACAATGGATGAAAGAAGAAGTGCATCATTCAGAATTTTAGATGAATGTTCTACTTCTCCACATGTTGAATCACATGATATGGAAGGAGTTGTAGACTCCACTCAAGTACCAAAGAAGAAAACTAGGGGGGCATCAAAGTTAAAGATGCATGACAAAGGAAAACAAAAGTGTGATGAAATTGACTTCAATGAAAGGAATCAGCCTGTGGGACCTGAGTCAGTTAAACTATCGACTTTAGAAGGGATCTTGGCACGAGAGATGGTGCCAATAACCATAGAGAGATGTCCTGATATTCCAGAAGAGGTTAAAGACAAGCTATGGGCTTGTGTGAAGGTAACATATATTTATTTAATTCATTATTATACTATCAACTCAAGTGTTTTTCCTAATCACTAAATTTTTGTTTAAATGCAAATGCAGCTTAGATTCAAAATACATGATTGCAATAGGAAACACATCATGCAAAAGTTTGGCAGATTATGGCGCTCACACAAATCTAAACTATCACGAAAAATAAAACCTCTTGGTAATAGTGCTAAGCTAGCACACAAAATTGTCCTCACCAAACCTGATAATGTAGAAATGGTTGAATGGAAAGCATTTGTGAAACAACGAACTTCCAAAGAATTTAAGGTAAGTTTCCTCATAGAAATTTTCTAACTTTATGAACTAATTAGACCAACAAATTTTCTCATAGTGATTCAATTATGAATTATTAATCATATAAATTATGACATTCTTCTTTTGTATATGTAGGCAAAGAGTAAAAGATTTAGGGCAATGAGAAAAAAGCAAACCCTCTTTCACACCATGAGTCATAAAGGTTATGCACGATTAATTAGAGGATGAAATGGTAAATTTAAGAGTGATTCAAGTAATTTTGTAAATTGGGTATGAAGTATGGTTACTTTGAGATTGTTTTAATCATGTTGATTTTCATTTTCTATTTTATTTTCTAGAGAAGAGAAAGTCGAGCACCATCATCCATATCAAGAGTTGATTTTTGGATTAAAGGGCATACGAGGAAGGAAGGAAAATCCATGAATGAAGTGCTTGATGCAAATGTGGTACCAATATCACTTCATTTTTTATTTTTATTTTTTGGTATTATAATTTGCATTCACATCAATTTATTAAGACATGCTTTATATTTTTAGAAAAATGTTCAAGAACTTCATAAGGCTTCTACTGATGAGGGTCCAAAATCTATAAAAGATGATGCGTTTTTTCATACTTTTGGTCCCGAGCATCGTGGGAGTGTACGAGGGCTGGGATTTGGGGCATTACCATCTAAGGTTGATGCACAAGTACACCAAAATGAGCACGTGAGAAAACTTGAAAGCAAGGTGCTGGACTTAGAACAACAACTCGATGAGATAAGAGCCATGCTTATCAAAGAAAGAAGGCAAAATGATGTAAGAGGAAAAGCTAAACATGATAATATAATGTCATGGCACATAATTTGTTTGTCTTTAATTGGTTATTTTATATTTAAATCACTTGCATGTTTATCTTTGATTGTAGGGTACCAATCCCTCCCAAAGAGGCTCCAATCTACTCCAATCTACTCCTCATGACAACCTTCCAACTTCAGTGAGTGAAAATGATATTTTCAAAACATTTTTATCTACTTTTCATGTCTTTAATTGTTGGAATTATGTGGTAGCTATATGCTTAATGAAGTGTTTTTTTATGGTTTTTTAGATGAATGAAGTTGGTTCTATTACTGAAAGCATTGAAGCTATGAAATTATCTAAACGTGGTGGTTCTTCAATTGCAAACCTTCCAATTGGTTTAGATATGGTAAGTTATGCTGTTTTTAGAAGTGCCTTTTCTTTCTTTCTTCAAAGTCCATTTGCAGTTTACTACTGGTCTTGTAGTGCAGTCTTTCCTGAACTAATCAAAATTATGGGTCCTATGTTACTTGGCTCAAGGCTTGCAAGGGCTTGATCCTGATGTTAACCCCAAGGATTTAATGACACACTAGTTAACAACTCATATAGTCTGTAGATAAAGGTTAGGCATTGGAAATTTAAATATATTCTAGCCAGATGATGCTTGACCAGAATTAGATTTTGGAGCACAAGTTTTTACTACTCACACTCAAAGCCAACATGCTGACACTCTGAATGTAATACTCCCTAAGCCTATTTTTTTTAGGGTATTCAATGCATTCAATGACATTGACATTTATTTATCGACACTTTCCATGAGAAACAAATATAGAATGAACTCACTTTGTGGGACAGATAGAGTATGATGAATGGTTGTACTTCAAAAAGAAGAAAAAAAGATCACAATGGACTGAACTGTTTTCCCCTCTTCAAAAAGGTCACATTGTATTTGGCTTGACTAGCTTCTTCGTCTTTTCTTTTGTTACGAGACAAAGAGGAGTTAAGATATGTTTGTTGCATTAACATACCAAGCCAATATTATTAATCTAGTGGGTGTATGTTCTGTGTTGTAGATAATTTATTCACAGAACAAGAACCTCATGCCTTCTGGTGTTATTTAGATGAATTTGTTACGAATATAGATCCATTGCTCTCGAGTAAGGATACACATGTGTGTTTACTGGTTAACAACAGCCATGCACCTTCCATAGCCAACCAAGGTTTTAAATGGGATAATTTCCCACAATTTCTTTTACAAAAACACATCAGAGATGTGTCTAACCTTAACTGTTTTGGGGTAGTTAACTAAAATCAAGGATTAGAAAGTATCCGCATTTTTCACTTGGGCTAAGTTTGTTTAGGATGAAAGTGAGGGAAAGAGAAAAAAAATTTAGCTTTTTATGAGTTTGCTTAGCATGAATGTGGTGGAAATTAGAAGAAGGTTAATTTTATTATACAACCCGTATTAGCATTGTTACTACCTTTTTAATTTCCTGCACAAAACACAATAAAATTTGAATGTGTCTATATAAAAAGTTATCTATAACTAATATTTCAAAGTTCTCTATATTTTTCTTGCAAAATTTTCATCATAATCAAATGCTTGCAAGAAAATATATTTTCTATCTTTTCTTTCACTTCATTTTCTCACTTTCACATTGCACAAATTTTTCTATATAGTTGTATTACACTACACTTTTGTTTCATACAAATTTTACATCAATAAAGATGAGACCAACAAGAAAGAGGGAGGGTGCTATATGATGGTGGGCTTCTATATAGTTGTATGAATATCTATGATGTCTCATACACAGACAAATGAATGGATTTTATTTCCATCATCTTCTTTGCATCAGTGACTTGGCAACCCCTTCTTTCCATCCTCTCTAACGAGTCCTTGATTCCCACATCGCAGTCAGTCTCTTTTGTGCCAACAAAACTGCTTCTGCTTTTTCCCTTGCCTCTTCACAAGTTTCCATCCCTGAATTGCACTTGTCTGCCTCCTTTTGATATTGGAATGTAATCTTCGTGGCCTCAAGCAGTGCCATGTCGGCACGCTGCTGACTTTCCAAAGCTTCAGTTTCCCGTAGCTTCAGCTCCTCGGACAAAAGCTTTGCAAAGTTCTTTTCTATGTCTTCACTCACTTCAGGATCATGCTTCGCACAATCTGTATGAAAATATGGCCAAACATAACAAAGAAATGACGAAATTCTTAAAAGTCAAACACCTGTATTACACTGCACTTTTGTTTCATACACAGATTCATGATAGTTGTGAGTCCTAGATCTCAGAACAAGCAAGTTGGAAAATTGGGCAGAGATGTAACTGAAGAAATTGATATGATCTAGGATTACTCACATCAAATTGTAAAAGCATAACATAATGTAAACCTTGTAAGAGCTAGGTATGCATAATGATGAAGAAACCACATTCTTAAATAGGGAAAGCCATGTCCCAAATGTCCCCAACTTTTTGCACATTGTTTGCCAGTAATTCTACATTTAAAAGAAATGAACTAATTTAAATTCTCACAAAGAAAGTAAATTAATCAATTTTTTAATTGTCATCTTTACAGTGCAACACATGTACTTATCTAATTTGTTAATGAGCTAATCCTAAAGTGATCCACTGAAGATTGTGTTGTGGTTGAGGTGACAATAACGTTGTGATCCACTGAAGATTACACAGTTGAGATTTAGAATTTAAAAGCAAGAGAAATTGGTTGGGTTGAGAAATAGAGAAGATTAAATTTGATTAGTAGAGATGCATAGAAAAGTATAGCGATCCCGGGTTTACCCTTGTTGAACAGTGATCCGGACATGTGTCCGTGGATGTTGGTAGTTGTTTATTATCTTGTTTGCATCCTTTTTACTTCGTATTTGAGTTATAGGATGTGTTGGGCAGGTTTATTACAGGTTGGTTGTGTTTGGGAGCCTAGTGTTGCTGCCCAGATTTTTGGACCTTCGCTCGAGCTAGGAGATGGTCGCTCGAGCGAGAGTTGAGTTTGTGTCTGGTGGGTCGAGCCAGAGTGGCTTCGCTCGAGCGAGCGATGGCGTCTGGTTCTGGACCTGAGAGTTGCGTTTCTTGGCTCGAGCGAGATTTTCTTGGCTCGAGCGGTCTGGTTTGTTCTTCGCTCGAGCGAGAGGTCGGTCGCTCGAGCGTGTTTCTGGTTGCAGACCTGAGGGTTTGAGTTGTTGGCTCGAGCGAGGACTTCTTGGCTCGAGCGAGAGTTTTCTGTGTCTGGTCGCTCGAGCGACCAAGTCTTCGCTCGAGCGAGCGTGTTTTATATCAGCGGACAGTAGCGTTTTGAACATCACTTTTTCACTTTCTTTTTTTGATCAAACCCTAGATCCGAGACCCTCTCTCTCTAAACTTATATTCTCTCTAAGAATTGATCTCCCTAGAGTGTGAATCTAGCCTAGGGCCTTTGTTAAAAAGATAGAGGGCGTTGAGAGCTTTGTTTTAATCTGAAAAAGTTGGGATTTGGAACACGTTGATCTTCGAGTCTTCATCTCCTTTTTGGCTCAAACTTCGAGGTAGGGATATCCTACTCCTCTCTATGGATTTTGTCTTTAAATTTTGGTATTTTGAGACGTTGGGGTTGGTTTGGTAATTTTGTGAAAGTTTGGGACTTTTGTGCAATTTTACAAAAGTTGGGGTTTTATTCATAATAAGCCTAGATGCATGTTTGGCATAGAGAAATGGAATAAATGTTGAATCATTGATGAAAATGGGACCTAAGGGTTAAAATGTTAATTATGGAAATTGGCCTAATTACATTGTTTAATTAATTGGGATAATTAATTGAGAAGAATGAGGAAATGAAATGTTGATTGAATATCCATTGTGCATTTATTTTCTGTTTAGAAATAACTGCTTTGGGCTATCGGTGGAGGATAGTCGTGATTGTTGTAGACAATGCATGATGATTAGGCAAACGGAAACTAATCAATGGAATGTATCATGGAATTTGACGGTTGATAGAATACATTAACTGTATGTATTGAGTGATTGTATATAGAACCAATGTGTTTGTATACATTATGTGTAGAGGAGAAGATGGGGGATGTACTCCGCGGTTTAGGGGAAGATAGGGGATGTACCTCTAAACCGGATAGTGTTGGGAGAAGATAGGGGATGAACTCCGTAGATACAGCTCATATGCTTGTCTAGAGAAGTGAAGATAGAGCTCATATGCTTATCTTTGTGAAGTGTGGATATAGCTTATATGCTTATCTGTGGATATTGTTGTTATACATATCTGTTGTAGAATGTGGATATAGCTTAATTGCTTATCTGAGAATGTGGATATTGTTGTTATACATATCTGTTGAGAATGTGGGTAGTGCTTATATGCCTATCTGTCGAAAAAGGGAAAATGAAAAGTAATTTGGACTCATAAGTCGTATGACATAAATATGTGATTTATGTGATTGTATCAGTGTTGGCCATCTATCAATTGCTAATCTTTTAGTCATTGTTCATGGTTGGTTTAGTATATTTCTACTGGGCTGTGGCTCACCCTATATGGGAATATCATTTTCAGGTACAGGAAGCATGCCACCTCCAAGGACATAGCTTGGGAGGCTAGAGGCGGACATACTTTTTGTCGTTTTACCTTTTTGATGTATTACATGTAAATTCAAGCCAAGGGCTTAATGTGTATGAGTTAGTACTCTTTTTGTTGTAACCAAGTGTTAACTTGGAAAGTTGTAAGCCCGTAGGGCATTTGCTTTTGTTGTTAACATGTAATACTTATGTAATGGAATTCTGATAAATGTAAGAATGTGGAACTTTTACATATCAACGCATGTCTTATTTGTTGGGTTTAATGTTATTATTTTGAGGGCGTTACAACTTGGTATCAGAGCGTACCGGGTTCGAATACTTTGGGTACGTGGGAAGTGATTAGGATCACAATGGGTTTGTCTCGCTTGATAGAGACTTAGCTGTAGTATCATATGCTATGTGCTTAATTAATAACATGTTTATGTGACTATGTGGGTATGGGATTTAGTTTCTAGAATGTTGATTGGATCCTTGGGTTTCTGGGAGTCTTGTTGGAAAAGCACTTGATCAATGCTATTTCTAACCGGAACTCTAGTAACGACTCGGGACTATCATTATCCGGAAATGAAATTCGTAAGTGCTTATGTGTTTATGTGCTTATGTGGAGTGAATTACAGTTGTCCATGCATTAGGACGTGAGTGTTTAGTTTCGGCACATTTATGAATGTGCTAATGTTCTGTGTTACCTTTATTAGGATGTCAGGACGAGGAAAAGGTGCTAGGCGTGGTAGACCTGTGAGGCAGGAAGTACCGTTACAGGGTGAGATTCCGGCAGTGCAGGAGGGAGTTGGCCAGGCCAATGTGGCCGAGCCAGTGGGTCAGCAGGCTATGGGTGCCTTGGCCAGAGAGATAGCAGGAGCTTTGGGTATTCTTAGAGCTGGGAATCAGGCCGCTGAGGCAGGGCCTTCTTTCTTGAAGAGGGAGTTCTTCCGGTCTAATCCGGATGAGTTTATCGGGGATCCAAAGGAGCCACTGAAGGCTGATGAGTGGCTAGAGCAAATGAGTAAGACGTTTGAGATGCTTGGCATCGAAGACGGAGCACTGAAAGTGACCTTGGCATCCTTCCAACTGAAGGGAGATGCGGGTCAATGGTGGAAGTACGAGAAGGCTCGTGTTGGTGGTACTTGGGAGGCATTTGTGAATGCTTTTCAGGAGAGGTTTTTGTCTGCAGCAGCTAGGGAGAAGCTGAGGGATCAGTTTAGCCGGCTTAATCAGCAGGGCTTGTCAGTGGCCGAGTTTGAGGCTACCTTTACTAGTCTGTCCAGGTTTGCACCTGAACTGGTGGCGTCTGAGGAACGCCGTTGCTATGAGTTTGAGCGGAAGTTAAGGCGGGGCCTCAAGTTGAGGGTTGGTGGGTCTTACATCCGAGAGTATAGACACCTAGTGGACGCTGCAACTCATATGGAGCTCATGATACAGGAGGAGGATGAGGGGCAGAGAGGCTCCAAGAGGAGCCAAGATGGCCAGGGTGATGGCAAGAGGCAGAGGGGTTCTAACCCTCAGCAGTCGCAGGGTGGTGTTGCTAGATCGACCTTCCCAGTGCCGAGTGCAGGCTCCGGGAGAGGTGGTCAGAGGGAATTCACCTGTTACAAGTGTGGCCAGCTGGGTCACAAGGTTTCTGTTTGCCCGCAGAAGGGTGGGGGTCAGAGAGCTGCTTCTTCTTCAGCTAGACCGTAGAGTCAGAGTTTGGGCAGGGGGCAGCCCTTGTCTTGTTATCAGTGTGGACAGCCTGGGCACCTGAAGAGGTTTTGCCCGCAGTTGAGTGCCACTTCGGGGGCGTCTGGTTCTAGGCAGACGCAGGGTTTTCAGCCAGCTCAGTCTGTGCAGGCCTCGAGGGCCAATCCGGGAGCTTCGTCATCCCAGTCTGTGCAGCAGTCTTTTGCTCCGAGAGGTGAGCAGGTAGACCAGGGGCCTACGGGGCGCGTGTATGCTGTTACCGCGCAAGATTTAGTACCAGCTCCATCAGTAGTGAGAGGTACTTTTCTGTTTTGCAACTCGGTTGCTAATGTGTTGATAGACACGGGTGCATCTCATTCTTTTGTATCTGCTGCAATTGCATCTGTTTTGGAATTGGAGTTAGCACAGTTAGCATCTCCTATTTGTGTGGTATCGCCTTTGGGTGGTGAGTTGATCCTGAAACAGGGTGTTAGAGGATGTGATATAGAGGTCGCCGACTATAGGCTTCCTTTTCCGTTTGTTGTCATGCCTATGAAGGGTTTTGATGTTATTTTGGGTATGGACTGGCTATCGTCATACCGGGCTGTTATCGATTGCTACCGCCAGAGGGTCACGTTATGTACCTTGAGCGGGGAGTGGTTCCATTTCTTGGGAGACCGGGTTGGTAGTGTTTTGCCACCGGGGTATGATTCGCGAGGGCGAAGTGAGCTTAGTGGTCTACTTGCTAGCTTTGAGAGTAGTGAGTGTGATGAGACCCAGGTTGTGTTGCCGAGGGTGCTTTGTGAGTATTCGGATGTCTTTCCCGAAGATCTTGTTAGTTTGCCACCTCACCGAGAGATAGAGTTCTCTATTGATTTAGTGCCCGGCACGGCGCCGATTTCTATGGCACCTTATCGTTTTGCTCCAGCAGAGTTGGTTGAGTTGAAAGTTCAGCTCCAGGAATTGCTAGATAAGGGTTTTGTTCGCCCTTGTGCTTCGCCGTGGGGAGCACCGACCTTCTTTGTTAAAAAGAAAGATGGTGCCTTAAGATTGTGTATTGATTACCGGAAGTTGAATCGGGCTACGGTTAAGAATAAGTATCCTATGCCCCGTATAGATGATTTGTTTGACCAGTTGAAGGGTTCCCGTTGTTTCTCTAAGATAGACTTGAGATCGGGTTACCACCAGTTGAGGGTCAGGGAGGAGGATATTCCGAAAACGGCTTTCCGTACGCGGTATGGCCATTATGAGTTTCTGGTAATGCCATTTGGGCTTACCAATGCACCGGCAGTCTTTATGGACTTGATGAACCGGATTTTCCGGGAGTTCTTAGACCGATTTGTGGTCGTCTTCGTGGACGACATCCTTATCTATTCGCCTTCAGAGGAGGAGCACGAGGAACACTTGAGAGTGGTGCTTGAGTTGCTTAGAGCCCATAGGCTGTATGCCAAGTTTGGGAAGTGTGAGTTCTGGCTGAGAGAAGTCAAATTCTTAGGCCATGTGGTATCCGGAAAAGAGGTGTCTGTTGATACAGCCAAGGTTGAGGCAGTGCAAGATTGGGCACAGCCTAAGAGTGTGTTCGAGATCCGCAGTTTTCTGGGATTAGCTGGGTATTACCGTCGGTTTGTGAAAGATTTCTCCAGGTTAGCGTCACCGTTGACTAGACTGACTCGGAAGGGAGTCAAGTTTGTGTGGAGTGAGACTTGTGAAAAGTCGTTCCAAGAGCTGAAAGTTAGATTGACCACCGCTCCGGTGTTGATTATTCCGGAGAGAGGGTTAGGTTATGCGGTTTATTGTGATGCCTCACGAGAGGGTTTGGGTTGTGTGTTGATGCAAGAAGGAAAAGTGGTAGCTTATGGCTCACGTCAGTTGAAAATACACGAGAAGAATTACCCCACACACGACCTAGAGTTAGCAGCAGTGATCTTTGCCTTGAAAATCTGGAGGCACTACCTTTATGGTGAGAGGTTCGAGGTGTTCTCGGACCACAAGAGTTTGAAGTATCTGTTTACCCAGAGAGACTTGAATCTGAGGCAGAGGAGGTGGATGGAGTTCATCGAGGATTATGATTTTGAATTGCATTATCATCCGGGAAAGGCCAATGTTGTGGCCGATGCCCTTAGTAGGAAATCCATTAGTGATGTAGCTTGTATAGCCATCCGGGAATGGGAGATGTTGGGTGCACTTGGCGAGTTTGATTTGCTATTGGGCGAATCTGTTGAGGCTGCGGCCTTGTTTTCGGTTGTTGCGCAACCTACACTTGTGACTAGAGTGTTAGAGGCACAGAGAGGTGACCTAGAGGTAGAATCCCTCCGTGAGAAGATCTCCAGTGGGAAGGTTGAGAAGGGTTTGACGGTGTATCCCGACCTGAGTGTGAGATACCGAGACCGTTTGTTTGTGCCGGAGTCTTTCCGTGAGGAAGTACTCCGAGAGTTTCACCATTCGCGCCTTGCGGTGCATCCAGGAGGTACTAAGATGTATCAGGATTTGGGTCGCCAGTTTTGGTGGCGGGGTATGAAGAGAGATGTGGCTATTTTCGTATCGAAGTGCCTTACTTGCCAGCAAGTGAAGGCCGAACATCAGAGGCCAGCGGGTTTGTTGCAACCCTTGCCTATTGCCGAGTAGAAGTGGGAGCATGTCACTATGGACTTCGTTGTAGGTCTTCCGAGGACTCAGCGGGGTAGTGATGCTATTTGGGTGGTTGTAGACAGGTTGACTAAGTCGGCGCACTTCATTTCTATGCGCGTGAGAGATTCGGTGGATCATCTTGCCGACTTGTATATTCGGGACATAGTGAGATTGCACGGGGTCCCAGTGACGATCGTCTCAGATAGAGATCCTCGTTTTACTGCTAGGTTGTGGCAGAGTTTGCAGAGTGCCTTGGGCACTAAGTTGACCTTTAGTACGGCTTATCATCCTCAGACTGACGGGCAGTCCGAGCGTACTATCCAGATCCTCGAGGATATGCTTCGGGG
The DNA here is from genome assembly GCF_055761805.1 of Camellia sinensis. Lineage (NCBI taxonomy): Eukaryota > Viridiplantae > Streptophyta > Magnoliopsida > Ericales > Theaceae > Camellia > Camellia sinensis. Next base: position 63,056,415 of record NC_138970.1, read on the forward strand.
TTGTGTCCTGGACTTCAGTGGGACGTGGGAGAGGCACTTGCCCTTGGTAGAATTTGCCTACAACAACAGTTTTCAGTCTAGCATCGGTATGGCACCGTTTGAGGCCTTGTATGGCCGACCGTGTAGGTCTCCAGTTTGTTGGGCCGAGGTGGGTGATGCACCTTTGTTGGGTCCGGAGTTGGTTAGGGAGACGACGGAGAAAGTTGAGCTTATCCGTAGGAGGCTTGTTACAGCCCAGAGTCGACAAAAGAGTTATGCCAACCGTAGGAGGAGACCTTTGGCGTTTGAGATAGGTGATCATGTCTTTTTGAAGATATCACCTAGGCAAGGTCTGATGAGGTTTGGGAAGAGTGGGAAGTTATCCCCTCGGTTTATTGGTCCTTTTGAGATCCTTGAGAGGATTGGCGAGGTTGCTTATCGGTTAGCCTTACCGCCGTAGTTGTCCGGAGTGCATGACGTGTTTCATGTGAGTATGCTTCGGAAATATGAGCCAGATCCATCACATGTGTTGGATTGGACCGATTTAGAGGTAGATGAGGATGCCTCGTATGAGGAGAGACCGGTTCGGGTCTTGGATAGGCGGGATCAGGTCCTGCGTGGCAAGACCATTCCTTTGGTGAAAGTCTTGTGGAAACATCACGGAGTGGAGGAGGCCACTTGGGAACGTGAGTTGGAAGTCCGTGAAAAATATCCGGACTTGTTTGTAGATATGTAATCTTGTATTTAAATTTTGAACAATTGTTGAACTTAAGAGCTTTCATATATGTCTTAAGTTGTGAAACATTTAAAATGTTTTGGTTATTTGGAAGTATGTTTTGGAACTTGCCTCATATGGAAGTTGAATGTGACACTATATGTGTTGAATGTATTGTTGAAATTGGAAAGATAATGCGTAATGTTAATGCATGTTGAAAGTACATATGTTGTTTACATATTGTGAGATACCTCTTGTTAAATGGAGGGGATGACCGGTAATGGGTCGAATTAATTGAATGTTAAAATGTAACATTGTTTAAAATGGAGGAAAACTTGTTTTTGAAAACTTGTGCTTAATTTCGGGGACGAAATTCTTTAAGGGAGGGAGGTTATAGCGATCCCGGGTTTACCTTTGTTGAACAGTGATCCGGACATGTGTCCATGGATGTTGGTAGTTGTTTATTATCTTATTTGCATCCTTTTTACTTCGTATTTGAGTTATAGGATGTGTTGGGCAGGTTTATTACAAGTTGGTTGTGTTTGGGAGCCTAGTGTTGCTGCCCAGATTTTTGGACCTTCGCTCGAGCTAGGAGATGGTCGCTCGAGCGAGAGTTGAGTTTGTGTCTGGTGGGTCGAGCCAGAGTGGCTTCGCTCGAGCGAGCGATGGCGTCTGGTTCTGGACTTGAGAGTTGCGTTTCTTGGCTCGAGCGAGATTTTCTTGGCTCGAGCGGTCTGGTTTGTTCTTCGCTCGAGCGAGAGGTCTGTCGCTCGAGCGTGTTTCTGGTTGCAGACCTGAGGGTTTGAGTTGTTGGCTCGAGCGAGCATTCTTTCGCTCGAGCGCACTTTTGAGTTTTTGGCTCGAGCGAGGACTTCTTGGCTCGAGCGAGAGTTTTCTGTGTCTGGTCGCTCGAGCGACCAAGTCTTCGCTCGAGCGAGCGTGTTTTATATCAGCGGACAGTAGCGTTTTGAACATCACTTTTTCACTTTCTTTTTTTGATCAAACCCTAGATCCGAGACCCTCTCTCTCTAAACTTATATTCTCTCTAAGAATTGATCTCCCTAGAGTGTGAATCTAGCCTAGGGCCTTTGTTAAAAAGATAGAGGGCGTTGAGAGCTTTGTTTTAATCTGAAAAAGTTGGGATTTGGAACACGTTGATCTTTGAGTCTTCATCTCATTTTTGGCTCAAACTTCGAGGTAGGGATATCCTACTCCTCTCTATGGATTTTGTCTTTAAATTTTGGTATTTTGAGACGTTGGGGTTGGTTTGGTAATTTTGTGAAAGTTTGGGACTTTTGTGCAATTTTACAAAAGTTGGGGTTTTATTCATAATAAGCCTAGATGCATGTTTGGCATAGAGAAATGGAATAAATGTTGAATCATTGATGAAAATGGGACCTAAGGGTTGAAATGTTAATTATGGAAATTGGCCTAATTACATTGTTTAATTAATTGGGATAATTAATTGAGAAGAATGAGGAAATGAAATGTTGATTGAATATCCATTGTGCATTTATTTTCTGTTTAGAAATAACTGCTTTGGGCTATCGGTGGAGGATAGTCGTGATTGTTGTAGACAATGCATGATGATTAGGCAAACGGAAACTAATCAATGGAATGTGTCATGGAATTTGACGGTTGATAGAATACATTAACTGTATGTATTGAGTGATTGTATATAGAACCAATGTGTTTGTATACGTTATGTGTAGAGGAGAAGATGGGGGATGTACTCCGCGGTTTAGGGGAAGATAGGGGATGTACCTCTAAACCGGATAGTGTTGGGAGAAGATAGGGGATGAACTCCGTAGATACAGCTCATATGCTTGTCTAGAGAAGTGAAGATAGAGCTCATATGCTTATCTTTGTGAAGTGTGGATATAGCTTATATGCTTATCTGTGGATATTGTTGTTATACATATCTGTTGTAGAATGTGGATATAGCTTATTTGCTTATCTGAGAATGTGGATATTGTTGTTATACATATCTGTTGAGAATGTGGGTAGTGCTTATATGCCTATCTGTCGAAAAAGGGAAAATGAAAAGTAATTTGGACTCATAAGTCGTATGACATAAATATGTGATTTATGTGATTGTATCAGTGTTGGCCATCTATCAATTGCTAATCTTTTAGTCATTGTTTATGGTTGGTTTAGTATATTTCTACTGGGCTGTGGCTCACCCTATATGGGAAAATCATTTTCAGGTACAGGAAGCATGCCACCTCCAAGGACATAGCGTGGGAGGCTAGAGGCGGACATACTTTTTGTCGTTTTACCTTTTTGATGTATTACATGTAAATTCAAGCCAAGGGCTTAATGTGTATGAGTTAGTACTCTTTTTGTTGTAACCAAGTGTTAACTTGGAAAGCTGTAAGCCCGTAGGGCATTTGCTTTTGTTGTTAACATGTAATACTTATGTAATGGAATTCTGATAAATGTAAGAATGTGGAACTTTTACATATCAACGCATGTCTTATTTGTTGGGTTTAATGTTATTATTTTGAGGGCGTTACAAAAAGAGAGTCTAATTCCCAAACTTGTATTTGTATTGGGTAGCAAGATGGTTAAGAACCGGAGCTTCATTTGATTTGCCAATTCACAATTTGAATGATATGATAGTTCCGATAGAATAGAAACCCCCAAAAGAAAAATAATAAAGGAAGAAAAATTCAGTTGGAGTGTGAAAAAGGAAGAAATGAAGACATTATTATTGTGAGAGTGAAGATAATCCATAGAATAAAATAGAGCAGAGCAGAGCAAAGCAGAGCATAGCAATGAAACCCAGACAGACAGAAGCGATGATCAGAAGAGAAGAAGCCAATAATAAGTAGGTAAATTAAACAAAACCAATAACATGAACAGGGGCGGTCTACTTGAAGGAATCAAATCAATCATGAAAGAAAGAAAGTCCTATTGGGTTGGGTTGGGTTGGGGTTGCAGATGTAGCCTGGAAGAGGAAGGTGAATAGTTTTTGAGAGAGAAAGAGAGAGAGAGAGAGAAAGAGATGAGAAGGTTAATTTATTATTAATTTTAAAATATATTTGGGGTATTTGGTTGTTGTTGGGTAGGTTGTAAAGTCAGTATAAGAGAGGGAGTGGAAGAGAGGAGAGAGAGAGATGTTGTCTGTTAGTGCAACTTGGAGCGTAATATGTATGTATGTATGTATGTATATGTGTATGTCTGTTAGTGTAACTTGGAGTGTAGTATGTATGAGATTGTTAATGAGCCAATCATAAAGTGATCCAATTCATATTTTTTCAGACATTCAAATGTGTCTTAATAATACCTCGGATTGCAATCAGAGCTCGTTTCTTGCCAAATCTCACTACTTTTGGTGAGAAATGAAACCTATAAAATAAAATTAAAGTTCTCTTTCTTTTCATTTCTCACTGTTTCCAACTTATTAGAGATCCACTTGAATTAGAATGTCCATTTAGTTTTTATATATTCATCAGGTTGAATAGACTCATAAGTGTGACCATCTCAAAATATGTATTCATCAGGTTGAAATTTTCTTTTTTGACATTGATGACATATGTAAGTTCGTTCTCGTTGAAGCTTTTTGACACTTTCATTTCCTTTGTTGAACAAATACTTCGTAAATGGGATGAATGTTATGCAGTATGCTTATATACTCTTAATTTTTGTAGGATCAAAGTAATGGTGTGTCGAGCTTAGCAAATGTCAAATGCAAGTTGTTGCATTGGGAGGGGTCAAACTTGGTGGTTGCAGAAGGCCAAATTGCATCAAGGGATCCCAAGTCAAAGGCGCATCATGCAATTCTTGGACCTTTGTGTTGAAAAGTATAGGTGAACCACGTAACAGTCAACGTGCCGTTGTTTCGTTCTACTCATGAGATGTATGATCTTCAAGATGCAATAGGAAGTACAGTTGCATGGCCTAGTCAATTCATTCTTTTGGACGAAATATTGGACTAATTGATTTACAATTTGTAGTTATACTTTTTGGATGTTTAAAGTCCTATTTTGGAGATTAGTGAATCTTATGATTTGGATATTTTTTTTGATTTGTATGTTTGAGATTGTTATCAGCTTGATATGATAGAAGTTGAGGATAAAAATTAGTATACAGGTTATTTGGTGTATGGATATTAGGTTTTTTTGCTTACCTCATAGTTGTTGCTTATGCTTGGTTTATAACAGGTTGCATTTTATAAGCTATTGTCTACATACGGTTAGGCAAGGTCATGTTCCTATATATATATATATATATATTATATTAAAAATAACTTTCTACGGCATGCAAAATTATGCCGTGAAAAGTGTAATGATTTATGGCATGTAAGAAAATGTCATAGAAGATTATATACAGCATACAAGGCATGTCATAAATATATTAAAAATGACCTTCTACAGCATATAAAATTATGTCATGAAAAGTGTGATGGCTTATGACATGCAAGAAAATGTCGTAAAATACTATATACGGCATACAAAGTATGCCATAAATATATTAAAAACAATCTTCTACGACATGCAAAATTATGTCATGGAAAGTATGATGATTTATGACATGATAAAAATGTCGTAAAAAGTTATATGCGACATACAAAGTATGTCATTAATGTTTAATTTAGTACTTTTTACAACTTTACCTGCATGCCGTAAATGACGCTCAACTTTCCACGGCATGTCATATAACAGCATTTGTGTGCATGCCGTGAAAGAGTTTTCACGGCATGCATTGCAAGCCGTAAAAAGTCAATTTTGTTGTAGTGATCATATGAAAATGTTTGCTAATTACCAGTTGATGAAACCCCTAATTACATTTGACTTCGAATATCAGGTTGTTTACTTTGTAAATGTTTGTCAGGATGCCTTTTTAAATGACTAGTACCCTCTGCAGATGCAGCACTAAGTAAACGTGCACAATATTTACATTTTGCTTTAAATGTAATTGTGTCATCAGGATTATTTATAGATATTTATTTAAAATGTTCCCAAATACTACTACTTCTGCTCCTAGATGATGATCCAACTGTTGGAAGAGAGATATTACAAGGAGAATCAACAGATTCATGTGGTGTAGTATATGTATCAACATTGACATAAACATTAGGTATATTAGGATCCATAGTAATGCAAGTAAAACAATATATAAGAATTAACAATTAATTTAAATAATGTGTAAATTCAATCAGTAAAAAATAATAATTAATATATGTGCATAAATAATTAATGAAAAAAATGAGTAGTTAATAAATTTAATTAAACTAATTAATGTTATCGACTGGCGAATGCGATATAGAAATTTTCTTCTTCTGCTAAAAGTATCTTGTTGCACAATTGCAATTGTCACTTAGGGATGACACTTTAAAATTAATTGAGAGTTCAGAGAGATTGAGAGTTTAAGAGAGATTGAGAGAGTTTAAGAGAGAGAGAGAGAGAATGATTTGTTGTGAAATTTATTTTGAAAAATGAAATATATTTATAGTAGTTTGAATTATAACTGTTTGAATTATGACCGTTTGTATATTTATATATATCCGTTTGAGTTGCATTTAAGTAGGAGATGAATGCAATGGCTCAATTTTGATTAGGTTAGGCTAGTACTATAGTAGGTAGGGGGGCTGGCAGTGGCAGCAAAGTTTTAGGAAACGGTTGCCTCCTTTTTGGGTAACTATTTGGACGGTGCTCTTTGGCCAGTAGGAGCCATCACGAGTCCCATTTTGCTAATCAAAATCGTACAATGTATACAACTCATCGAGTATTATATGTTTGTAAAAAATCACGTTGATCGAATACCTATAACTATCTGATCGAATTAATTTTTTTTGTCAATCATTAACTATAACACCATGCATTTTTATACAAAATTAATTTGATCATGTAGTTAACGATATCCGATTAATGTGATTTTTTTACAGACATATAGTAATAGACGAGTTCTACAAATTGAACGGTTCGGATTATCAAAATGGGATTCATGATGAGCCTACACGGGCCCAATATTAGCATCCAACTTAGTATATATATATATATATAATTTTTTCTTTTTTTCTTTCACAGTAGGTACTTTCCCATCAAACAATGATGTAAAAAATTAAAGAAAAAAAAAATGAAAGCCGTCATAGACTGTGCACTGCCAATCAATCTGTCTGAATCACTCTCAATCCGTATTTTAGAAACCAAACAAAATATAATCAATCACAGCCTAATTAAATTCTTACACCAAATACGTGAAAGGTAACTCCCCGACCCTACATTTCAATGATTCAGTAACTTCCTTCGCAAAATTAGCCTCAATTCTTATCCCCACAATAACACTTTTATGAAAATTTACCTTCAATCCCAACATGAGCTCAAAAATTCTGAGAATTCTCTTTACATTTAAAACTTCCTCCAGATTGCTATTACAAAAAATAATCAAGTCGTTCGCAAATTGAAGGTGTGTAAAATTCAGTCCCCCTGATCCCACTTCCACACTCTTTTAATAATTAACGAATATCACTTTATCTTTTTTATTTATGAATTCATATATTTTAGACCCTTTCAAATGTAAAATGTATTACTTTCTCTTCAGCAAACCCCTTTCCAAGCCACCTCTAAAGGAAACGTATTTATATGATTTTCATAATTAAGGAAGTCAATATGTATACATGCATAGATAACCAAACCAAATCAAGTCCCATCAAATGGGGTCGGCTACATGAATCATTTTTCTCTATTCGACTCCATCAAATATCATTTGGTTAGTCAAATTAAGAAGATTTATGTATCTATTTACTATACTAGCCCACGTCAGTTTAGGTCTGCCCCTTCTCCTAACATTTCCCTTTACTGTCACTGTATCGCATCTCTTCACTACTGCCTCTGTTGGTCTCCGTTGTATATTACCAAACCATCTCAATCTATTCTCTCTCAACTTATCTTCTATCAGTGTTACTCCTACTCATTCATGAATACACTTATTACTAACTCTGTCTTTTCTAGTCTTACCACACATCCAACTTAGCATCATCATCTCAGAAACACTTATCTTATCTACATGTCGTTTCTTAGTTACCCAACATCCCGTCCTATACAACATCGCTGGTTTAATAGCCGTTCTATAAAAAAATTTATTTTAATCTAATAGGTACTCGTTTATCGCACAGTATCCCAAACGTACTCCTTCACTTAAGCCATCCTGCCTTAATTCTATGGATCACACCTGCTCCAATCTCCCCAACCGTTGTCATAATTGATCCTAAATAACAAAAAAGTTCATTCTTAAGTAGTTTTTGATTCTCAATCTTCACTTCTCCTTTGTTTACATTGTTACTATTACTAAAATTGCACTATATGTACTATGTCTTTGTTCTACTTATCCTAAGTCCTTTAAATTCAAGTATTTCTCTCCAAATCTCCAACTTAGTGTTAACTTCTTATCTAGTCTCATTTACTAATTAATAGTGTATGATTGCAATTTTAAATTGTAACTTATTTTACATTTTCATATTACTTGTCTCAAAAAACAATAAAATTTAAGGAGATTTTAGATAGAGCACCCTGCTTATAAAATTTTGATAATCTATGGACAACAAAAGAATACCTAGTAGTTCGAGTCTTCTTCTATGTTTTTTTGGAGCTTTATTTTAGACCCAAAAAATTACCCTTTCTAGCTATTAATGAATCAAAAAATACGAATAAAACAAGTTCTTTTAATTTTGGATGATTTTAAAACTTAAAAACTTAAAACATTTTATCTACGACTCCGTTTTCAATCACATTTGTATTTTTGAAATTAATTTCTCGACAATTATCAAACAAGATCTATGATTAATATGAAACTATGAAGGAAAAAAATATATATTAATGAAATTTCACTTAATATCGTATTCTCAAAAAGTGAAATTTCATTAACTCAAGTCAGTCGAAGTAGTCAATGAAATTTTTGATCCATCAAAAAGTTAAACATGTCATAAACAATTGAACCGCGATTAAACCATCTCAAAATTTTAGTGTCTACTTCTCCAATTTTTATCTTCTTTTTTGAGAGTATGATGTCATATTGCTGCACTAGACAATAAATTTACTTACGCTGTGTTTGGTTGGGGGATTTAGAGAGGGATTTGGAAAGAGAAATGGAAAAGGTAGGTGAAATGTGAATAAAACATGCTTATATTTCACATAGTTTCACACACCTTTTCCATTTCCCTTTCCAAATCCCTTCTCAAATCCCCCAACCAAACACAGCATTAGCAAACTTGCATGCATCTCAAAGTTCGGTGGTCACTAGACTTTCATGTTACACTAGACCTTCTGGTGGTTGTGTGCTTTTGCATGTTCTCTCATTCATGTAAATTGTTTGCCATTGGAAATGAATGTCAAGTAACATCTTACAAGGCTTTATAATCATGACATGGTGATTCATTTTTTTTGTATGAGAGACTAACAATTAATGACCTAGTTATAAAGTTGAAGACTTGAAAAAATTGAAGGAATTGTGGCAAATTTGCATACGCAAGTTCTACATTATTCACACTCTGTGCATTTTTAACTCATAATATGCTAAAAACATGAGATATTGGAGGTAAACTTAGTTATATATCTATAAATTTATTTATGATAGCGGCGTGTTAATTTCTCAAAATCTACCATTAATCTTCTCATGGTTTCTTCTAAGGCCGTGTTTAGTTGGACCTATTAATCTTCTCATGGCTTCTTCTAAGGCTATGTTTGGCTATGTTTGGTTGGATGACTTAATGAGAGAAATAAAAAGAGGAATGGAAAGGAAAAGAGAAAGGGAAATAGAAAGAAAAGGAGAAAAAATTGATAGAATTCGAATTTCAAATTATATTTGGTTAAATTAAGAAGTAGAAAAAGAAAAGAGTCTAATTAAACCCAAAAAATAAAAGTGGGATAATGGATAAAGAAAATTGAGTTACCCTACCAATCTTAACTTGTAATTCAATGAATGATTTACATTGGCTTATAAGAGCTATACTCTTCAACAATTGAATCACTAACTCTACAACTTATGATTTACATTGGCTTATAAGGGCTATACTCTTCAACAATTGAATCACTAACTAACTCTACAACTTGCTTACGTGTTTATTGCCACGCCTTTCTAACTAACTCAATAACAGACTATTGAGAAATGATAGAGTGTTTGTTGCCACGCCTTTCTAACTAACTCAATAACAGACTATTGAGAAATGATAGAGTGTTTGTTGGTAAATCTTTACATGTTTATTGCCACGGCTTTCTAACTAACTCAATAGCAGACTATTGAGAAATGATAGAGTGTTTGTTGGTAAATCTCTACATGTATGCCACAGTTAAGCCTTGTGTTCACACTTAATGAAGTATTTTCAATTATAACTGAACAAAAAGTGTGATTGCATTTTCTTTTTTTCTTCTCTCATCAAACCCTTCAATTAAATACCGACTAAATGTGTGTTTGGATTAGAATCAATTGTCTTTAATTATGCATATGCACAATTTAAAAAACTTCTCATATTTAAGCAATCTTTGTCGTATCAATTTTGTGCTTCAAAACCACAATATTTTTGTTAATTTCACAATTTCTCTATTTAGTAATTTAATTTTTGTTTTGGTTTTTTCTTTGTTCATTTCCAGTCATATTTTTCACCATTAAAAAAAATGTTTTTTCATAAATTTTGGGTCAAAAATATGATCTAGCAACAAAGAGAATGACTTACAGAATGACTGAAGTATTAAAAAAAATTCGGGAAGATATTTGCTAGTCAATTTATAGCAGAAATATAATTGTCACTAAAATATCTTTTTTTGTTTGCCTTGCACTAATTTTTATTATTTCTAATGTGAATTGAGTGGATTGTATAGAATAGTTTATTATAATTTGGACGAATTACACTAACAGTCGCTATAGTTTGGGACCCGTATCACTTTGATCTCTGACTTTTCAATTGTGATATATTTGACCCTGAATTTTGAATCTTATTCTAAATAAGGACAATTGAAGATACTATTGCTCAATTTCAAAGGTAAAGTTATTAATTTGATCAAATATAAACTAATTTAACAAAAATAAATGTAAAAAAATGTTTTGAATTTTTAAAAATTGTTTCTACTCACCAAAGATAAAATTATGTAAAATTAATAAGTCTTTTACACATTTATTTATTTATTTATTTATTTATTTTATCAAATTAATTTTTATTATGTGTTTGGATGATGATCATGTAATTTGTGGTTGTTAGGTTTTTAATGTGTAATCAATATATTTAATTATGAAATATTTTTATTTTTGCATTTTTTGATTTAATAGATTGGTTTAATAATGATATCAAAGATGTTGCCATATTTGTGTTTTGAAAAAATAGAAACTAATTTAATGAAAATAAAAATAATCATCTATTACATGATCATCATCCAAACACATAATAAAAATTAATTTGGTAAAAAAAAATAAATGTGTAAAAGATTTATCAATTTTACATAATTTTATCTTTGGAGGGTAGAAATAATTTTTTAAAAATTCAAAAAAAAAATTTGACATTTATTTTTGTTAAATTAGTTTATATTTTTATCAAATTGATGACTTTGCCATTGAAATTGAGTAATGATATCTTTAATTGTCTTTATTTGGAATAAGATTCAAAATTTAAAGTCAAATGTGTCACTATTGAAAAGTTAATGATCAAAATGACGAGTGTCTCTATTTACACACCACATTTCATCTCAAGACACACCAATACTTAATTCACGCCTTTAATAATTTAATAATAATAAATTTATTCAATACAAACCGCAATGTTCCGTTTTTACCCTTAATCACACACTCTACCACTGCCACCACCACCTGCAACCCAGCTCCGTCGTCAGCGCCGATGTAGCCCCTTTCCCTTTCCTTCTCTTCTTCAAGCCACCATTGTGATTTACCCTTCAGCCTCTCCTACTTCAGATCTAGGGTTTCGGAGGATAGAGATTTAGGGTTTTAGAGGCGAAGGGAAGAAGAAGAAGAAGAAGAAAGGAAAGAATGATAGGGGAAGGGTATCAAAGGAATGGGGTTGGAGAGGAAAACTGACGGGAGAGGTGCTGCAAGGGTGGCGCAGAGGGGCGGAGAGGATAGCATGAAGCTGGTGGGATGGCGCCGTCATCACCGGCGCCAACTAGGGTTTGCAGTGGCACCATAGATCTTCCACCCCCTTCCCATCGCCACCAAAACCACTTTCTACAAAAGCATAAGAGAGAGAGAGAGGTGCAATTTACTAGAAGGAAAAATCATGAAATCTAAGTTGTGGGGGAGTGCTTGCGACAGAGAGAGAAGGTGAGAGGCACTAGAAGCTGCGGAACGATACGGGAGAGGGGTTGATAGCGGCAGGAGGTGGGGAAGTCACTAGCGACAACGGCGGTGGGAGGAGGAGCCGTTGGTTAGGGTTTCGAAGGAGAGAGAAAAGAGAGAAAGTAGAAGAGGATATTTTGGTAATTCTTTTTTATGGACAGAATAGTAATTAAAAAATTTTAAAAAAAAATTGTGTGGGATAAGTAAATTAGTGGTGTGTAAGTAGAGACACTCCAAAATGACACAAGTTTCAAATTATAGATACCGTTAGTATAATTTGCCCATATAATTTTTTTCAATAATTTTTTTTTTAGTTTAGTTTCTTCAAATGATAATCCTTGTGAATAATCTATTTTCATACACTATTTGTGCATATCATATTTTAGTTAATACATTTATCAATTTGATTATATTTTATTTTTCTCATTCCATAATCCAGATATTTTAAATATAGTTCTAAATCCTAATTGATTAGTTGTACACACCATACAAAAATACATTTACACACACCACACCCTTCACACCCCTAATTCTGGCCTATACACACCATACCTCGAGCACCAAATTGACTATTACAATCCATCAAGGCCAGCCCTGGCTCTTTCTGGGGGCCCATAACAGGTTTTTAACATGGGGCTTTTATACAAGAAATTTTTTTCCAAATTAAGCTTGTAACATGCTCTGATTTTTTAAGGGAAAATTAGTCTAAAGTCCCTCTTCCATTTTTTGTGGTAGAAGAGATCCACAATATTATTTTGTGATGTCTAAGGTCCCTTAACCCAACATCCATATATCACAGAGAAAATTCCCTTAACCCTACACAGATCCATCACACCTTTCGTCGACCTCCCGTATATCATTTCATCAATTTATATCACCAACCATGGCACTCACTAGATTCATCTCTCTCTCTCTCTCTTTCTCTCTCTCTCTCTCTCTCTCATCATCGATTGTAATTTGCAGACGAACGCTTTTAACCACACATCTACTTGGTTACTTGTACGTATAAAGCATCAAAATGTAAGCTCTCATTTCTCAATATTATTATTCTGGACTACATACTTGATATATATATATATATATATGTATATATACATACGTATTGCGTAATAACACTGTGTTTTGATATATAAAAATGCAGAGAGCTGTGAAGAGATTGAAAAGTAGCGGTTGAGATCGTCGGAGTAGAAATGGTGGAGAAGGCCATAGAAATTTGATGGATGGTGGATATGTAATTCAAGTCATTACTGCCAATGGAAAATCTCTCTTGTTGCTACTATATTGAATAGGAGTAAAATAAGGGTATAAAGATGTCAAAACTTGTATTGCATTTTATATGACAAAGATGTCAAATTTCTCTGCATTTTCTCTGATTGTGATAATTGTTCGTGAATTTTCTCTGGCTGGAGAGAATTTCTCTGGTTTGAACTCAGAGAAATTTCAATTTTCTCTAGTTTAAACCTAGAGAAATTCTCTGTTCAAATTTCTCTGGTAGGTCTTTCATTGTTGAAATTTCTCTGGTATTGGATTTTCTCTGCATTAGCGATTTTTTTAACAAAATCGAAATTTCTCTAGAGAGAAGCAGAGAATTTCTCTGGGTTTGAAATCTACTTTTCAACTCCAAATTGATTGTTCTTATTGCATTTATGGTTCTGACTTTGAATTTTCTCTGCATTAGCGGTTTTTTCAACAAAATCGAAATTTTTCCCTCTTGAGCCAATGTGTGAACCATGGAACACATTTAGCCTGAGGTTTATGATTTTCAACCAGAAAAGATTGTGAAGGGGAATTTCTCTGGGTTGAAGAGTGAGATTTTCTCTGGTTTGAGTGATTTTCTCTGGGTGGAGGTGAGATTTTCTCTGGTTTTGAAGAATTTCTTTGGGGTGATGTGAATTTCTCTGGAAAGTCCAGAGATGAGATTTTCTCTGTGAATTTTGTTCAAGTTAGAGTTTCAAAAATTAACAATTTTGTTCAAGTTTGGAGATGATAAGAGTAGTGATTGTTTACTCAAAGATTCTAAAGGTTTATGTAGATTATATGTGAATTTTCTATGGATTTAGTCACTGTGTGAATTTTCTCTAGATTTAGTCACTGTGCGAGTTTTCTCTTGAAAACTCGGGATGTGTTGGTTTTTTTTTTTTTTTTTTTTGACATTTGGTAGCTTTAGTTTCTCTATTAATTTGTTTACTTGCTCAGATATTGGAAGGGGGAAAAAATGAAAAATGTGATTTTGAATGGATTTTCTCTAGTTTGATAATGATTAGGTATATATTGATCTTGAGGTTCCTTTTTGATCAATTTTCTCTAGTTGAGTTAAAACACAAATTTCTCTGGAGAGAAAATCTCTAGGAGGTCCAGAGAAATTCTCTAGGAAGTGCAGAGAAAATCTCTGGAAAGTGTAAAGAAATTCCCAGAATTTCTCTGCAGAGAAAATCTTGGGAAAGTCCATAGAAATTTCCAGAATTTCTCTGAAGAGAATTTCTATGAGAAGTCCAGAAAAATTCTCTGGGTTGAATTTTCTCTGGATTGATGTTAAGGGACCTTAGACATTATGAAAATATTGGATGTCCTTTATGCTATAAAATCTTAATACCAAGGACCTTAAAAAAATCCCATTTTTTAACCATGTTTTTTCATATATATAATAAAAAATAAAAAATAAATATTTCTTTTTTCTTTTTCTTTCACAAAAAGTTTACTCTTATATATAATTATTAAAATTTTATTTAAACATATAACAAAATTTATAATAAAATTAAAGTACCAAAATAATCTAAGTTAGAGTACCCGAAAAAGAAAAAAAAAATTGTACAAACTATAACAAAGTATTACTTAAACATCAACATTCTTGCTAGGGCTGAGTAAGAAATTCGTAAAATTCGTAATCCGATTCGGTCCAATTCAATTCGGTAGGTTTAGATTAGTTTTTTGAATCCGTGGTTCGGTTCCAGATTAAAAAAATTAAAAATCTGCAGTCTACGGATCGGTTCCAGATTAAACCCCACGGCTCCGAATTAGAACCGATTTAGACCGTATACAAATAGCCTATATTTATATTATACACCCTCCCACATAATATCTTCTCTTATTCCATATAAAACCTAAACCCAAACCTAAACCCGCATAGTATCTTCTTTTATTGCTTTTGTTTGTTAGTTTTTAGTTTTAATTTGTAATGGTCTAAATACTTATGGTGTAATCAGTTTTTTTATGATTGTTTAAATTCTAAAACAGTATGTCACTATAGTAGAAAGACATGTTGCTATTGTGAAACTAATATGATATTATGTTTATATTTTTATGAAATTAAAATGTTCTATATTTTTTTTTGTTATTTAATTATGTGAATTCGTGATCCTAAACATATCCAATCCGTATTTAAATGGATTGGTTCAGATTAGTTCCACGAATTAAACGGATTTGTTAGGACCCTTTGTTGTCAAAATCCATGAATCAAAACCAAGGTTGTTACAAGTTTCAGTTTTCCTGTTTTTCAAAATCTGGTCTCCCCGCTCGAGCGGGGATTGGTAGCTCTCAGCATCTCTACAGTCGCCTGACAAAGTACTGGATGGTGTGATTCGACGCTCGAGCATGGAAACTGCCGCTCGAGCGTGGAGCCTGTATGAAATCACCGAAGTTGAAGTCTCCGCTCGAGCGGGAAGACCCACGCTCGAGCGGACCGCGCGATCCCAGATTTTATAAATTCGCTGGTTGGGTCTGTTTCAGATTTACTTTTCCTAGATCTTATTCAAGAGTCCTAGGGTTTTGTTCATAGGTTTATTCTGGGTTGTTTTATGAGTTTTTCTTTGATGTTTTGAGAAGAGTCTTCACTCATGATCTAAAATACATACATCAAGGAGTTGGTTACTTTATCTTCAAGAGAGAGTTCTCTTCGGTGGATTCCGAAGATTCAAGCATATAGTTTCAAAAGGCGTTTGATTCTATACGTAAGTGAGGTTGTGGAATCAACTTCAGGATTGATCAGTTCCGAGACGAAGTCGTGGAAAAAGAGTTACAGAAGATTCGAAGACAAATTGACTGAGTTGGGTAATTTGTATGATCTCTTTGTAATCCTTTTACTTCAGTAGTGGATTGATTAGTGGCGTTTCGCCCGTGGTTTTTTTTAATCACAGTTAGAGGTGTCCAATTGTGGTTTTTTCCACGTAAAAATCGTTTGTGTCGATTTATTAATTATTCTGAAAAACAAACAATCTAAATCACTTTCGTAAGTGCTTGTTGATTTAGATTGTGTGTTTTGGATTTCTGGGATTTGGAATATTTTTATCTTGATCTAATCACGAATCACTTAGGATTTTCAGGATTGAATTGGTTCTAATTTTTCAAAAATTGTAAATAATGAATTGGTCTTGGTTTTACCTCAATTTGGACCAATTCGAACCATACTCACTCCTAATTCTTGCATTTTTAATTGCAAGATTACTAACTAAGCTTGTATAATTAAACTTATCAACAAAATTCATTTAGTTTTTCTTATGACATATTTGACTGATGGTAAGATTTAATCAATTTCAACTTAAAAAAAAACTTCCTTTTGCAAAAGCAATTGTCATAACTATAGTCAGTAGTATTTTGTACACAATTTATACATTTGATAAACGACCATCCATCAAATAATTTACCACCTCAATCAAGTTTTTTGGTTTCTTTTTGTGCGCCTTTTTTTATGAGCAAGTATAATAGTTGACGTGCTTTTGGTGCCTTTTTCTCAACCATTTTTCTAGGGCCCAAAGCGGCCACTTGCTCTGCTTTCTCTCAAAGCCAACACTATAATCCATCACCATATCAGATTGAACCTAACTTCCTTGAGTATTTTTGTAAAAAAAAAATAGTTTGAAACTTCAGACCAAAATAGATTCAAAGAGTTCGGCAGTTGAAATCAAATTATTATAAATATTTTGACAGTTGAAAAATTGAATTAAGTTGTAGTTTTCAAAAGTTAATTTCTAAATAAAGAAATTTATTTTGGCTATTGATTTCCAAATATTCTGAAAATATTCGGCACTGGTTTGCCAAATGAAAATTGCGAATAAGAAGAAAAAAAAAATCAACTTCTACACATAAAAATTCACATTTTCATCTTTGCATTAGTTGTAGGCAGTTATATTCTTCTTTGAATCTGAATTTTCATTGATTTGTAAATCTTTTATCACACAAATTAAGAATGATCATGGGTTCTAATAGAAGAATGGTAGGAGCAATGGATGGACTTACACAAACCTAGAGAGTAAAGAGTGAATAATGGAGCAATATCAAAGGATTTCATGACAAACAATGGAGGACAATAAAGGGTAGATTGGAGGGAGTGAGAAACAATAGAGGAATAATATAAGTCTTCTTTTTTTTCTTTCTTTTTTTAATGTGCACTAAGCATTATTATTTTGAAAAAATTGTACAAAGAAAATTTAGGATTAAGATTTAGTGTGTGTATTGATGTCTATAGTGATCATTTTGTTTTAGGGTAAAATTGTAATAAAAATCTTTTATTAAGTACATGCACAAAGACTAAAATGATATGTGTAAATAAAATTATCCAACCGTGACTGAGTGCAAAAGTGAGTTAGAGTCAAGTGATTTTACTAAAATATTACTTCCGTTAGTTACTAAGGGTTGGTTTGGGGTGTCCTAAAAATGTGCATTTTTTGTCTTTTTACAAAAAGATGTGCAGAAAAGTAAAGAGGTGATGTGATAAAAAAAAGATAAAAAGATGGATTATATAGTAGATGCCAAACCAAGCCTAAATTATTGCTTCATATTATATTAGAATTTCACTAAATAATCTAGATCACGGCTAATTTACCATTCTAGGACATAGTACCCGAGTGATGAATCAGATCGTCATCTACACGTTTAAAAAGTAACTCAAGTAAAGTTGTGAGAGTTTGTTTTGTAGTTCCTCAGTGTACTGTAAAAGCTTTTAATGATACAAAAAATTTTCAATTTTCGTATCGCTTGCTAGTTTGTTTAATGTGTTGTCTTGTCGCACTGATTAGAGAGTTGCTGCTGTAGTGGGTAACAACTACACTGCTGGAGACCCCGGTGGGGGTGACCCAGCACCCCCACCTCCATGTGGAGGCAGTAAGTGGGAGATAAGAAAAAAAACAAAATATGGATCAATTAAAAAAGGACTTTTCTTAAGTGTGCAACTTACACCTTACACTTACGTCTTTCTATTTGCTGTCCTGTTTTATGTTTATACCTTCCACTTACACCTTTTGTGTTGGTTGCATATGGTGTGCAACCATAACAGCACCCATCAAAAAATAATGGGGTTGTGGGGGTCACTCCACTGAGGGTCTAAGGCATTAATCGGCTAACAATTAAACAGACTTATGTGGCAAGATGCAATTGGCCTATGCTTAGGGCCCACAAACTTGGACTAGCTACAAAGATTGGTTTTAGTCAGCTTAGACATCATTTTTCTGTATTGGGTAGCAATTAAACAAACATATGCTGTGTTTGGTTGGAGAATTTGAGTAGGAATTTAGAAAGAGAAAAGAAAAAGTTAGGTAAAATGTAATTAAAATATATCTACATTTCACCTAATTTTACACACTTTTTTCCTTTCTTTTTCTAAATTTCCTAACCAAACACAACAATATGTGGCAAAATGCAATTGGCCTGTGCTTAGGGCCCGCAACTTGGACTAGCTACAAAGATTGGTTTTAGTTTGCTTAGACATCATTTTTCTTGAGTTCAGATCCTCTGTACTGCTAAGTCCATAGTGTAATTTGCAATTTTTTTTTTTAGAGTGCGCCATGTCAAAAGTGAGAGAAATGAAAGGCTGAGATTTCTTCTTCCAAAATGGCGATTTTTGCTTTTTCCTTCACGTTTCTAAACTACTCTTCTCTCTCTGCCACTCTGGTGATCCCACCTGCCGCCACCCCCACACCCTCTCTTCTTCCTCTTTTGCTCTCTTCTTCTTTCCCCTCTCCGTCCCCCTCCTCCTTTCTCTCCGCCTCCACTCCAACTACCACGAGTACCACATCCTCACCATCACCAGTCCCAAACCTAGATTTAGGATTTTTGCAATATGAAAATCCTAGCTCTAGGGTTTGCACTGAGCTTCTTCAAAAGTAGGAGGAGAGGGCTACTGGAAGAGAATAATAGGGTTACCGGAGAGCTAACTTGTAGCGGCAAGGATGGGATTTTTTTGTGTGCGCGCACCAAAACAAGATTATTTGGTGCAATACACACTTAGACCTCGTTTGGCAACCCTCATTTTTAGTCAAAAAGTCAAAAAGTTAAAAAGTTACTAAATTAGCCAAAAAGTCAACAACTCATACCAAAAAATCAAAGATTCTTTTTTCTCTCTACTTTTTGCACATCTTTTCGTAAAAATTCAAAAAGTCATCCCAAACATACTAATTTTTTTTAGATCATATTTTAGCCAAATAGCCAAAAAGTTACTAAATTAGCTTGTTTCCAAACGTTTGGCAAGTGACTTTTTTAGTCAAAAAGTCAAAAAATTACTAAAAAATCAAAAAGCCAACTATCCATACCAAAAAGTCAAAGATTTTCTTTTCTCTCTACTTTTTGTACATCTTTTCTTAAAAAGTCAAAAAGTCATCCCAAACATATATACTAATTTTTTTTAGCTCATATTTTAGCCAAATAGCCAAAAAGTTACTAAATTAACATGTTCCTAAACGAGGCCTTAGTACTTCAGAGGATCTGAACTCATTTTTCTTGACAAAAAATAAAGCATTTCAATAACTTTAAAGCTTTGTTTAACATTGGTTACGATAGCTAATTTTTTTATATTGAGGCTTTTTTAGCCTAACTCTTTTATTCTCGTTTGGTTTTTGTTTTTAAATTTTTTTTGACTTTTGTGAGAGAAAAAGTGTAATTATTATGGTTTAAATGTGCATTTTATCTTATTGACTTAGAGCATCCACATCTCTTCCTTTATATTACCTCCTTACTCAAAATAAGGAGTTTTTCTGCCAAAACACATCCCCAGTAATTCCCCTATTCAACCCCCCAAATATAAGTATTGTTACCGTGACTCCCTGAAGCTAAAGAAGGAAAATGTCCAAAATTAGCTTGATCGGTCGACCGGCCAGTCATCCATCCATTTGCTTTCCTCTGCTACTTCTATGTTGTTGTGTTGTTGCCTTTGTTTTTATTAATAAAAAAATATTTAAATTTAAAAATAATTAAAAATATTATTTTAATATAATAGAAAAAGAATAGGGAGTTTGTTGGAGGAAATAGATGAAAAAATAATTTCTAAAATAGGGAATAAATTTTTTAATAATATTTCAAGGTAAAATTTAGGTAATCTAATAAAGATGCTCTTATATAGCCTATTTTGTCTTTTTATATTTTTTTAACTCCAAAATATTTACCAAACAAGAATTAAAAATCTAAAAATTTTAGATATTCATGCAAAAAATGCCTACTACGCGTTGGTTAATGAATATATAATGTGAAAATTGATAGAATTTTAATATACATTTTATATATTTTATACATTTTTTACTTATTTAAATATATATATATATATATATATATTTTACACATTAAAATTAACCATCACTTATTGCGCACTGGTCAACATTTTTAATTTAACGTGTACCCATCCTATGTTCTGTTGGTGTCATTTCCCCTAATATTTATACATGCAAACTATATATAGTATATATGCACATTTCATAATCACAATGCTCCTTCCACCATTACCACTTGGCCTATAAATAGGGGTTGCCAATGGATTGAATATAATCTGAATTTGACCCTAAAATTTGAATTTATTTATAAAAATTTGATTCAGTAATCCAATAATTTGAATAATTTATTATTAAACGCATCGAATTTCTGATTATTCTCTATTTGAATAAAGAAAACATAAATTAAAAAAAATTTAAATGATATAAAATTGTAGCTCCAATATAAATAACTAAATAAATAAATGGATCGCATTAGATTATTAAATCGGATATGTGAAATATTTAAATTCAAGTGATTTATAATCAAATATGAGATAAATAAATAATCGAATCGGATTCAGATTTTGTCAGATTTGCCCTCTCTCCAATCATATGTCATCCTTACCGTTATTACGTCCCTTTTGTTACTTTTGACCAAACAGATTATTTTTGTAATTTGACAATGAGAGAAATAGAAATGATGTACATAAGCATTGTTGAATACAATGCCTAAAAAATTTATAGCAGTGGGGTTTTCTGATGATGATGGTGGAGATAATGAGTAATCATACCATATTATGCGGTGACAATGTTATTATTTTAAGACATTATAGAAAGAAAGTTAATAAACACCTAAAATTGACAATTCGAAAAGACTCTACGTATGAAAATCTCATTTCAAAAAAGTTTGTACTCCGTTTCATGTACTTATATAGTGACAATTTAAATAAATATATTTTTTGACTTTTTATAAAAAGATGTATAAATAAATAGAGAGGAGATATTGATTAATATGACTCAAAAAAGATAAAAAAATAAAAAGTGTGGACTTATTTAAGTGTCGTTTGGTTTTGGCTTTTTTTAGTTGACTTTTTAATTTTTTTGACTTTTTTAGCCTGAAACTTTTTTAATCGTTTGGTATTCTTGTTTGGCTTTTTGACCTTTTCGGTTTTAGAATGACAAAATTGCCTTTAGTATAGAATGATGCTTTTTTAACTTTTATTTGTATATCGGGTAGTTTGGTACTGTTGTAACTTTTTTTATCTTTTTGTAATTTTGTACTCCCTCCGTCTCAAAATATTAGTCCCTTATTCCATTTTTCATTGTCCCAAAATATTAGTCCCTCTTAAAAAATAAGCACAAAAATAATATAAATTTCATATTTTGCCCTTCTTTTAAATTAATAAACAATATAAAAAGTACAATTATGACATTGATATTTTCAAAAAATATACTATCAAAATGATAATTTTGAAAAATCAACCTTTTTTCAATGCAATAATTGTACTACCAAAAAAAAATTAAATTTTCCAAAAGGGATCATTATTTTGAGACAGAGGGAATAACTTTTTTTTAATCTTTTGTGATTATATAGTCTAAAAAGAAAACCAAACCAAGGCTTAGGTTTGGTTTGGCATAATCAAAAAAAGTCAAAAAGTCACTATCCTATTTAAGTCACATATGTTATTTAAGTCATATCACCTCTCTATCACATCACTTCAAACTCAGCCCATACTCAACCTATATTATATAAAAAATTAAAAATTACATTTATTTAGTACATCTCAAACAATCTTTTAATCTTTTCAAACCAGGCTTTTATTTTATTTTTTTTTAAAAAAATCAGGTTGGACAGACCAAATGTGTGGGCCATACCATTATATTGTATTAAAATCACAGCCCTGAGTTTTGTAGCATAAAGATGTGTTTTCTCTGGCATTGTGTACACATGTTAGTTTCTTTATGACAACATCTCATTTTTTTTTTGACATTTTCTATTCCTAGTGTCTTGAGCTTTTAACTTTCTTCACTGTAATTAATGATTGTCTTTGGGTAGCTTGCATACCTTCTTGTCAAGCCCTTTTCTTCAGTGCCATAAAGGAAGTCCTGAAACCTTGGTTGACTTTTTGCTCTTCTTGGGACAGAACAGAATTATACTAATTAGTCCACTCAACTTGTGAAAAAATATTTAGACAATATTTGGTGTTTTTTAAAAAAATTAAAAAGTTAAAAAGTTATTATTTTATTTAAATTATATTATCTTATTTAAATTATATTATTTTTCTATAACATTACGTCAAATTCAATTATATTTCATAAAAAATTAAAAAATACATTTATTTAAAACATCCTAAACAATCTCTTGGCCTTTCAAGAACACCTTACTTCTTCTAATCAATTATCATTATCAAATGGCTGAAAACCTAGATTTAAGTAGGTGGTTATGTGATGTAAATTAATTTTGTATAATATAAAATTTATATGTAGAATAAATTTAAATTATAAATAAAACTGTATAATTAAGTTTAAATTTATAATATTAAATGTTTCCTTACTGTTCTTCATTGCTAACAGAAATTAATAGACCCTACTCTCTATCAATCCACATTCGATTTGGAGCACTGAGTGAATGTGTCCTAGAGCACAAAATAACTTCTCCACATTATGAAATTACTTATTTGTGTCTGCCATGCCGGAAGTTGATTTGAAGGATACAGCGGTATTTATGTATTAAACCTGGTGGCTGGTGGGTTGGGTGGGAGTCATTGGTGGTTGTTGGAAGTTTTACCCTTTTAACCATGAGTTTGTGGCCTAGTGATTTGTTTACGATGAGTAAAACTTTAGGGTTGGATTGGATTTACTTAGTTTGAGTTTCGGCAACTGCAACACTTCGTGGTCAATGGCATGCTTTCACTGCGAATGAGAATTAATCAAGATGCACGTTAAGTAGACCTTTCGTAAGTAATCATAAAAAAAAATAAAAATAAAAATAAAAGAAGAAGAAGAAGAAGAAGTTTTACCCTTTTCTTGGTGTTTTTCACTGAAATGAAAATTTGAACTATACGGGCTTTCTTATTTTTGGAGTCTTTTTAATAATTTTTAATGCGAAGATAATATCAAAATAATTAAAATTTAAATGTACTATCTATTTATTTATAAAATTTATATATACGTTTTACATATACATTGAGACTAATTACTGCACATTGTGAGGAGAATTACTTTTAGCCTTGTTTGGTATATTTTTATTTATCAAAATAATTTTTAGAAATTTAAAAAGCAAAATAGATTGCCAAACAAATTATTGGTATTAATTTCCATCATTTTTGTTTTCCTAACCCTGTAACAAAAAAGACACCAAACACACTTATTAATGTTATGGGAAAATGCTACAATTTATGTCCCTAAAAAGATATAGGTCGTTTGGTATACTTTTAAAATTATGAATTGAGTGTGAAGTTGTGTTTTTGAATTATGATTTGAAAAGAAAAAAATTGTTTAATTATGAGTTTTGAAAATAATTTTAAGATGATTTGTACTTTTTTTTAATTAATTGATGTATAGAATGTGAGAGGAGAGAAGAGAGATGAGAGAAAAAAATTGATTGATTGATTGATTGATAATAAAAATAAAAATAAAAATAAAAAATGAGTTTTGAAAGTAATTTTGAATTATATTTTAAAATTTTATTTGATTTTAAATTTTAATTCAAATTATAATTTGAAAACAGAATTAAATTTTGAAAATTAAACCAAACGCTGCAATAAATTGTAAGAAAAGTTATACTAACTTTTATGATGAATGTTATGAAGGGCAAAATTCTAAGAAGGGCACCACAGTCGGTTGAGGAGTTACTTTGGCAAAATTTACAGGGATTAGGCCCTGTGTGTTCCCATTCTGTTTTTGCTTAGTTCTGTTTGACTTCAGCCTCCCTCATGAGTCCGGATTCTCGGCCGCCCTTCCCGGCGGCCGTTCCACCAACCCCCCAAAACGACGTCGTTTTGGGGGTTATTTTGATTTTTTTTTTTTTTTTCTTTCTTCTTCCTCGTTGGAAGACCGAACCAGAGGGGAGGGGAGGGGAGGGAGAGAGAGAGGGGGAGGGGAGGGGAAGGAGAGAGAGAGGAAGGGAGAAGAAGAGGGAGCACCGGACTGGAGGGGGCCATAATCACCGGGGGAGGAGGAGGAGGAGGCGGAGGCGGGCCGGACGCGGAGGCGGGCCGGACGCGGAGGCGATGGCAGATCGGGCGACGATCGGACGGTTGGCGAGCTCGACGACCTGTGACGGCGAATCCGGACCCCAAAATCCGGCGAGCTCCCCTCCCCTCTGCTCTGTGCTCTGGTTCTGCGAAAAAAAAAAAAAAAAAACAAAAAAACCCCCAAAACGACGTCGTTTTGGGGGGGCTGCTGGGAACGGCCGCCCAGAAGGGCGGCCGAGTATCCAAATTCCTCCCTCATACTTTAAATATATATATATATATATAATAAATAAAATAAAGGACAAACTATACTTTTTTTTTTTTTTGGTAAACAGGACAAACTATATTAATAATTCCTATAGTTTAGAATTTGTATCACTTTGGTTATTGACTTTTCAGTTATGACATATTTGACCCTGAATTTTGAATCTTGTTTCAAATAAGAACAATTGAAAATACCATTACTCAATTTCAAAGACAAAGTAGCCAATTTGAT
The DNA here is from genome assembly GCF_055761805.1 of Camellia sinensis. NCBI lineage: Eukaryota > Viridiplantae > Streptophyta > Magnoliopsida > Ericales > Theaceae > Camellia > Camellia sinensis. Next base: position 63,081,531 of record NC_138970.1, read on the forward strand.
AAAATATAAATTAATTTGACAAAAATAAATGTCAAAAAATATTTTTGAATTTTTAAAAATTATTTTCTAACTACCAAAGATAAAATGTAAAATTGATAAATCTTTTACACATTTATTTATTTATTTATTTTACCAAATTAATTTTTGTTATGTGTTTGGATGATAATCATGTAATATGTGATTGTTTTTTATTTTCATTAAATTAGTTTTTATTTTTTCAAAAGTCAAATATGGCGACACTTTGATATCAATATTAAACTAATCCATTAAATCAAAAAATCCAAAACTAAAAACATTTCATATATTAAATATATCGATTACATATTAAAAGCCTAACAACCACCCATTACATGATCATCATCCAAACACATAATAAAAATTAATTTGATAGAATAAATAAATAAATGCGTAAAAGATTTATCAATTTTACATAATTTTAGTTTGGGTCAGTAGAAATAATTTTAAAAATTTTAAAAATATTTTTTTGACATTTATTTTTGTCAAATTAGTTTATATTTTATCAAATTGACGACTTTGCCCTTGAAATTGAGTAATGATATCTTTAATTGTCCTTGTTTGGAACAAGATTCAAAATTCAGGATCAATGTGTCACAATTGAAAAATCAAGGATTAAAGTGACATGAGCCCCAAATTATAGGGCCCCGTTTGTTTTCAGAGGTAGAATGGAGGGGATTAATACTGAGGGGATTGTTAGTAAGGGGATTGATAGTGAGGGAATTAAGTAAAATTGTGTTTGTTTTGATGATAGTTGTTAGTGTAGAAATTGTTAAATTATTTTTATATAAAATAATAAAACAAATAAAAAAATATAAAAAATTAAACATTAATATTTTAAAAAAAAATTCCCAATATATAAAAAATAAAAAAAATAAATTTTTTTTAATCCCCTCACTATTTTTCTAATACCATCTCTACCCCCTCCTTCCTAATCCCCCTTCCAAGGCCTTTACTAATACCAAGGGATTAGGAGTCCCCTCCCCATCTCTCAAAACAAACACCTCATATAGTAGTTCCACCTCACTATCAAATCCAACCCCCTCCCTATAACCCCAAACAAATGGGGCCTAGGGAGTGTTAGTGTAATTTGTCCAAAAATAAATAAAATTATGAATAACATAGTTAAGCCTTTTATGCTAAGAGTTACAATTTTTTACATAAGGTGTATACTCTTTTTGAGGAAACGTGATAGCCTCACCCTCAAGTTATTATCAACATGATAGAAATTATGAATAAATATATATATATAAATAAAAAATTTGTTATTATCACAATCAATATGATGAAAGAAACTTTTGAAACACAGAGAGATATTAGTAAGAAGCCAAAGTAATTGATATTGACTTCAAAATATTCGCCGATACTCTTGTTGGAGGTAGTGAATGCATATTTGTTGGTTACTTACATTGCATTTATTGACATTTTTGGAGGTATTGCTTTGGAGTGTAATGGTGGTATTTTATTATTATGATTTAACACAATTGCTTTGATTGTAATCACACTTTAACTTTATTTATCAAAGTTTGATCTTAAAGCCTAATACTCCCAAATGGGTTAGGTAAAACCATAAGCTTAGTCATATATCATGTATTATTACAGAATTTGATTTAATAGAAAGACATGGTCAAATCATATAAATGGTCGCTATTTATAAAATAAAAAAAAAAAATTATTAAAATACATCCAGCTGACACTATAAAATCTCACAATGACATAAGCCTAATAATTTAGAAAGTAGAAGTTTTTGCTGGGGATTTGACTTCTCTTTAATTGAAGAGAAGTCTCATTCGATTTATTAATTAAGAAATGAATCCCACTATGGATCTCATTACGACGGTTTTGATTTAGTAGAAAGATAAGATAACAGTCTTTCCTCACACAAAATAAAAAAAAAAAACATACTTCCGTTCTTATTAAAATCTCATAATGATAGAAATCTAATACTTATTTTAAAAGCAGAAGTTTTTGCTTAGGGATTTGTCTTCTCCCTAGTTAGACAGTAGGGGTGTGCACGGTCCGGATTGGTTCGATTTTGAGAAAATTCAAGAACCGAATCGATCCTAACGGTTCTGTGATTTTGAGAACCAGACCAGACCGTTACACTTGTAAAACTGGACCAGAACCAAACCGAAAAAACAGTTCGGTTTCGGTTTGGTTTACGGTTCCAAAAATTTCTATTTACAAGAATAAATTGTTAATATTAGCAAAATAATTACTCCAACTAATTACATTTAACTCATGATAAAAACTAACAATATTAAGGCATTACTTAATATTACATATCTATATCATCCTAATATCATTAAAATTATAAAAAATCAATTAATAAAAATAAAACTTGATATTATATTATATATATATATATATATCTTTTAAAATTCGGTTCGGTTCGAACCGCGATTTTTTCATAAAATCCGTTAACCGAACCGTTTTTACGGTTCTCATATTTCTTAATCCGAAACCGAACCAATTCTTAATGGAACCGAATCAAACCGTATGATTCGGTCTGGTTCGGTCCGGATTACTGGTTTGAACGGATTTTTGAACAGCCCTATTAGAGAGTAGTTTGGTTTAGTTGGGTCGTGAATCCACCACGGGTCTCATTATTATAATTGGAGTGGTTCTTTTTCTACAACCCAATTTGTAGATGGAAAAAATAAAAGTAATTCAAAAATTTATAATTATATTATTTCATCATGCTTATTTTTAAAATGATTGACGATAATGTTTTGATGTCTGTTTTTTTTAGATAAATTTAATAAAAGTATATAATTATGATTATTTAATGAATTTGATTTTATAATAGATGATTTACACATGAAAATTTACAAAATAAACAACTTTTATTATTAAAAATGAGATTTATAATAAGACCACCAGTTTAATTAGGGGAAAATCGGTTTAAGGTCCCTATCTAACTTTTAGTAATGGATTAGGTCCACAATGTGTTCTTTTGTAGCCTAAGGTCCCTCAATGTTATTTTAGAATATAAAATACCTGTCTTACCCTTGTTTATAATATACGTTGTTTTCAATTTGGCAGCTAAAGATCATATTGATATTTTGTGGGAGATTACGTGAGGATGAACTTGACGATTCAGATTTTTGTGGAGATTTTCTAGGATTTTTGTAGGTGTTGAAATCCTGTACGAGTTGAAATCATGTTCGTTGTTTGTAGGTGTTGATCGATCGTGTAGGAGTTGAAATTAGGTTCATTGTGTTTGATTTGATTTCATGTGGAGTTGAATTAGATAAGTTTTCAATTTTTGATTTGATTTGATTTGATCGTGTAGGTATTGAATTAGGTTTTTGTTTTTAGTTTTGATCAATGTGAGAGAAACGAACTCAATGTTGTTGTTTTTGATTTTTGAAGTTAATTTTTCATTATCTGTTATTGATAAATTTTCGATGGAGTTGATTTTGATTTTTGGAGTTGCTTTTTCATTCTCTGTCAACATGGTTATGAGTTGCTTTTTGGTGCTCTGTTTTTCAGCATTTTTGTGCTCTGTTTTTTGTTCACTTTGTATTTTTTGTGTAGTGCAGAGAAAATTGCAGGTTTGTTACTATAATTGAACTCAAATCACAGAGAAAATTGTAAGCTTGTAGTGCAGTGAAAATCACAGAGAAAATTGTAAGTAGGCAGAGAAATTTACAGACGTAGCAATAGAGTAGCAAGTGTTTTGTTTTTTTTTTTTAAATTTTTTGAATTGAATGTTTTGTGAACATAACAGATCTTCTCTGTGATTTTTTTATGTGCTTGTGTTTAATATATTTTTGTCTCTTGATGTTAATGTGTTTTTGTTTTTGTAATATTGAAAGTGAATATAAGTTCACAAATTTCTCTGAACTTTTCTTTGTAGTCTAGAGAAAATCATATGATTGTATTACAAATGATAAGTATTACAAATTTCTTTGGACTTATATGTTGTGTTTTTATGTGTTTTTATATGTTTGCACTTTTCAAAGTTTTCTGATATGTTTTCTTTGCACTTTTCATTTTTTTTTTTTTTTGCACTATTCATGTTTCTGGACTTTTCTTTGTAGTATAGAGAAAATCGTAGGTTTGTTATTATAATCCAATGAAAATGACAGAGAAAATGTTAAGCTTGTAGTTGAGTGAAAATTACCCTTGAAGTTGGTGTCTTGATCTTGATGCTTATTGCTTCTTCAACTTGAACTTGTTTTTTTTTGGTGTTCTGGTGCTGCTATTGCGTTTTGATCTAAGATCATAAGACGCAGACACAGAGACTTTTGGTTTCTTTTTCGGGGTTTCTGGGGTTGTGCTGCTTCTGCGCTTTGTCATTTCTATAGAATGAAAACATAAACATTAAATCCCAGAGAAAATTACAAGGTAGCAATGATTACACAACAGAGAAAATTACAAGGTAGCAACATAAACATGACAGAGAAAATTACACAACAGAGAAATTTTGAGGAAATGGAGCATTGAACAAAATAAATATGCCAGAGAAAATTAGACACAAGACATAAACATAATGTGGCCAGAGAAAATTATAAATGCTGCCAGAGAAAATTAGACACACAAGTAAGAAAAGTAATTTGGCCAGAGAAAATTATAAATGCCAGAGAAAATTAGCCACACCAATAGAGTAGTAAGCCACAGATAATTTGCTTGAGAAAATAATGAAGAAACATAAACATGCCAAATAAAATTACACAATAGAGAAACACAAATGTAGCAAGCCAGAGAAATTTACAAAAATAAGAACACAAGAAGCTTCAATAAGAAGCCCCAAATGCACAGAAAGCAGTTCAATTTTGACAGTTGGAAGGAAAGCAACCCATCATCAGTTGGAAGCAAAGAAATTCTGGACTTCCAAGGAATTTCTCTGGATTCAACCCAAAGAAAATTCAAATTTCTCTGGTCCAGAATTTCTCTGGAACGATAAAACTCTGATTTGATCAATTTGTCATTGGTTTTGCTGCTGCTGATTCAATCACAATTTCCTGCACAAACAAATTAATAGTTCTTCTATGAGTTTGTGATAGATTTTCTTTAAACTTAATGGTATGAATTTCTCTGGGTTGAATCCAGAAAAAATTCAAATTTCTCTAGATCACTTTAAGCTTTCCTCTACTGCTGCCTCTTCCTCAAGCTTCTTTTTCCAATATTCTTCAACTAGCGGTCCAAATATTGCTTTTCCAGAAACAACTCCAATTCTACTAAACCCAAAAAATCAAAAAACATTATATTCAACACTCATAGAAATTTTGAACCTGAAGATGTTATATTCAACACTAGATATATATATATGTGCTGACATTGTATATATATATATATATGTATGTATCATATATATATATATGTTTGCAACCATAGATAAGATAACTAAGAGTGGCTGTTTGATTATGGTTGCAAATGGTCTTAATTGATTAATTATCATATATATACTAGTCAAGACAGTAAGCAACAGATTGTATATATATATATATATATATATGTATGTATCATATATATATATATATATATCTATTAAATTTTTTTGAAAAGAAAAAATAATAATGCATACATGTCGAAGAAGATCTGGAGTCGAGAATCGAAGCTCTGATCAGTGATTTGAGACCAATACTCGTAAAGCTCATCTCTGCTGATCTTGTCAACATTCAACCTTTGTCGTCTGCTCAGAGCATCGAACAATTCCAACGCAAATTCCTTTGAATCATCTCTCATTCCTACAACCAGAAATGATAAAAATTGAGATTGAAAAGGTTTAAACACGCATTGAAATTGCACCATTCAGGTCAAAAAAATCTACTCATTTGAAGATGAACAGACGTAGGGTATTTTGGTCCAAGAAATTGATAAAATGCGCGGGTATTTTGGTTAGGGACCTCAGGCAGTATTACATTTTTTAATGTCCTTTATGCAGAAAATGGTTATTATTAGGGAGCTTAAAAAAAAAACCCCTTTAATTAAGTGGTCGTTTGATAATTATTATTTTTTTTTTTGTAACTTTTTAGTCTTTTTAGGAGTTTAAAAAGATAATACATTAAAGAATTTGCTAAAATAAGTATCTTTTTGTAAGTGAAAAATTAATGTGATATTTACTTTTAACTAATGATAATCCAATTTATTGACTTTAATATTTTTAAATAAAAATTTATTTATTTATTTTTTTTGGTAAAATTGTCAAACAACTCCTAAAATAAAACGATCAAAATTGAGCTTCTCTACAACTAACTAGAGAGGAGATTATTCCTTAAAAACCTACATGATTTGTTTTTTGAAATAGATTGAATTGCAATAATTCCTAAACAATCCAAAACAAACAATCTAAATCATCTAGCATGTATGAAAGTAATTTAGATTGTTGTTTCAGAATTAATTAATTGACACAAATGATTTTTACGTAGAAAAAACTACATTTGGAGTGCCTCCAATTGTGATAAAAAAAAATCATAGGAGACATGCTACCAATCAATCCACTATGCAGAATGACAATACACAAGACTACCAAACAATTTACCTAACATGTTGTAAAATTGTCTTCCACTACTTGTGCCTCTTTCACTAATGCCTTTGTTTCGGAATTGATTAATCTGATGTTGAATCCACAACACCCATGTCAAATCCACGACAACGAGCAACTTTCAAATCCTTCAAAGCCTTTCATGTTCAAACCTTTGAAATCCACCGATCAGGCTATCTTTGAATAGAATACTCAAACAACCCCCCTTCAATTTAACTCGTCAGACAATCTCACAAAGACATCAAAGGAAATAAGTAAATAAGCTCCAGAAGCAAGCACAAACTCTCAGGATGCATATCTGGAAGTCGTAACCCTAAACACAGTCTTTCGCGCAGCTTTATAAGGAACAAGGTCTCCGTGACAGTTCGAGCACAACAATGGTAGCTTGAGCGTTGTGTCTTGTACGCAGAGAATCTATAAGTGTCTTTGCTCGAGCGACGAAAAGCTTGCTTGAGTGTAAAAACAAAACTCCCAGTATTTTTGCAGACCTCCTGAACTATCAAGAGACAAAATTCTTTGCTCAAGTTTTCCAACAAAAACACAGGCATAAAATTACAACTCAAAATATATTTGTTCGCAGAATCAACAACATAAAAGGACCTAACAATGGCTCAGCTTGGAGGGTAGTTAATGGTAGTGAAGTGGTCCACCACCCTCTCTCCAGCATGGGGAAGTTCTTTGAAGATCATTGGTTGGGTCATAAACAGATAATTGGGCAAATTAAAAAAAAAAAAAAAAAAAAAAAACTCAGAATTTGAGTCTTACGATAAATTAAATCCTAAAATTTTAATTTCATCAATTCAAACCTTACAATTTTAAAGTGATTTTAATTTAACTCTGCCGTCAATTTCTATAAACCTACTTAACAAAAAAAGAATATTATAATTAAAAAATATTAAATCACATTATAACTAAGTTTACCGTAATAATTGGTCATAACTAATAATAAAAAAAATGCGTGTATCATAATTCAAATTTTGTGTGAAATTATGTAAATGTCCGGTTTTTTGATCGATTCGTTTTGATTTAGGCTGACTTAAGAACCAAACCATTGACACAAGATTAATTTACCAAAAAGTAAGCGGTAAAATTGATATCTATCTCCCTACTATTGAAAGAGCACACCATGTTTGCCATAGACGAAACTTATTGAAAAAATTCTCTATTTTGTGCAGCGGGTACACTACTTAAAAAATTGGAAAAAATTGGAGTGGATTAAACAGTGCTATTTGGGTATGTGAAGCCCATTGTTTCTTTTCGATAATTTAAATTATTTGATTTTAGATCACAATGGAGATTATGTATGAAAAAATTAAATCGATCTGATAATTATAACTACGCCAATTTATTGTGTTTCTCCTAAAATATGTATAGTATAAGTTTCAAATAATATTTGTTATTTATTTTTTAATAAATAATTGTTATAAATTAACATGATTACAATTATTCGATTTTTATTACGAATAATATATACATTATAGTAATTTTATTTTTTAATTTAAATTAGTAAGATGCCTGCACAAGTTCAAACAGTATCATCCAATCGATGACAAGTTGCTTTTATAAAATATAGGAGAAATATCAAATCAATGGGGCAGTAAAATATTATTTGTATTTTTATAGTAGTGTAACTTTACTGTATGCATGGCGTAAGTGCTCATTGTGTGTTAAAATTGTACCACAAAAAATTTCTTCTCTAGTGCAATAATTTCTTCACTATTACACTTATTTACAATTTTTCCTAAAATATATAAAATATCGGTGAGGAAAATTCTACAATACACCCCCTTACTATAAGTACCCCTTAATCATATCATTTTCATATTTAGTTATAATTTTATTTTAATTATAACTCATGGAATCTTTAATTATACCTTATGTACGGGAAAGAAATAAATATTCTCGTATAATCCTGTTGATCAAGACTGCGTTCCTCCGTACGTCGTCGCTTTATCACCTGAAAACACAAACGTGAGCTAGTCGGCGGGTGTGTGCCGGAAACCTCTCCGATGCCTAAGTCAGTAAGCTTGACAAATAGACAAAAGCTCTGTGTATTCAGAAAGCAAAGTTGTGTGTTACCTCCCTAAAGGTGATGTTTGTGAGCTTTTTATAGGTTTCGTGTGGCACAATTTTAGAAGGACTTCTACTCCTCCATGCAGAGTCCTGCTAGGATTCATACTCCTAAAAGATAATGCTTATCCTTTAACACCCCTCACTGCTTAAACCAAGTGAGATGGTTTTTACCATGGCCGAACTCCAACATGACTGAAGTAATCATGGCTATGCTGAGCCGCAGAGTAGGCCGAACTATCCTTAGTTCGGTTTTTCCTTTTACTGCCCCTTATCTCGGTTCTCTCATGTACAAATCATGGTGTGTTTAGACCGAGCTACCGAGTAGCAAGGTTCTGACCGATCTAACCACAATACGCCATGACCAGACTAACCTTGAGACCGGCCTCCAAGTCGCTTCCGGATCGGAGTAACATTATATTTATTTCGGGCCGGAGTAATTCTGTACCTCTCTTGGGCCGAAGTAACTTTACGGCCTTTTTACTCAGCCCTTCGTATTGTGGGCCATAATGACCATCTCCCAGTTCGGCCCAATTTTTACAAAAATTATCCTCTCACCTTATGTATTATTTGGTTATAACTTTTTTTTTAATTATAAAGTGTATGGGTATGTAACATATATATTTTCCTATTGATAGTTTGGTACAATACTTGGAAAGAGTTCCAAGAAAGTTTTGTGATGGGTAAAGCCAAACAGAACCCTACAACCTCGAAATAGAAAATAGACTCACTTATCAGTCCGATTTACAAGTCCGTGCAATGATTAAAAAATAAATATTTATGTTTAGTTTGAATTTTTTGAATTAAGTGTTTTGAAAATTGAATTTTTTATTTTTTGTATTTTATTTTTTATTTTTAGTGAATATTTTTAAAATTTTAAGTATTTTTTATTTTTATTTTTTTAGATGTACTTTATTCAGATGATTTAAAAAGTAAAAAATTTGTGAAAAAATATTTTAAAAATTTTATAAATACATAAAATAAAAAAATATACTGAATTTTAATATTTTTTTTAATATTTTTGGTATTTAAAAAATTCACAAAAATTATACTTTTTATGTGTATTTATGTTAGGTGTGTTTAAAAATTAAAAAAAATGCTTAAATTATTAAAAAATTTCATTAAAAACAAAAAAAATACGAAAAATAAGAAAATAGAATTTTCTAAAAAGTATTTTTGGAAAATCATATTTTTTCAAAATAGCAAAGAAAAAAAGAAAAAAAAATGAAGCTATTTAACATAGAGTTTTTTTTTATAATTTTCTAAAAAAAAGAGAACTATTTAGAAAATTGACTCACTTTTCAAACTATTTAGAAAATTAAACTGCTTTTTGAAATTGAAATTGCATTTTTAACATGCAATTTTACCTTGAAATCGCAAGTTGAAAATGCAATTTATTATGACATGGTGAAATTGCATGTTCAACATGCGATTTCAAAGTGAAATTGCATGTTTAAAATGCAATTTCAATTTTAAAATCCCATTTTTAAAATGCGATTTCAAAAGTAGGTTAATTTCTCAAATAATTTAAAAAGTGAATCAATTCTCTAAATAGTTTTTTTTTAGAATATTAAAAAAAAAAAAAACTCATTTAACATAAGTTTATTTTATTATTTTATTTCAAATCTGTAAGTGCTTGTGCAACTCATATTTAGGATAAATTGCACTTATCTACTTTTGAGGTGTGAAAAAATAATATTAGTCTTGTATTTTAATATAATTATATTAATTTCTCTTCACATACATACGCATAATTATTTTAATTTCTCGATAACTTATTTAATTTATTACATTTGTGTCTAAAAAAATAACGAAAAGTGTGTTTTAAAAATAAATTATCTTTTTTTTTTAATGACAAACACAATAGATTGAATATGTTACGATTATAAAATTAACTTAATTTTGTATATGGATAATTTACAAAGGACTTTATAAAATACATAATTCAGATCATTGAAATGAGACTCATAGTGCACCCCTCGAGTCTGGATAGCAACCTCCAACCCAATTCATTTAATAAATAGTGAAATTTATTTATCATATTACGGAAAATAAAAAAATAAAAAAATAAAAAAATACTTAAGAAATGAAAATTTTTATGAGAGGCATATTAAAAAAACCCTAGCTGCTGGATCTCTTTTTTAACTCTTTACGAGGAGAGGGTGATGCTTTTAACCTTCTTGTTCCCCTATTTCTTCTCCCTCAATTTTTTTTTGGTTCTTCACTATAATAGCCATTACCGCTCCTCTTATTTTCATTATTGGTTTACTGTCAAAGAAGCTTTTAAATCTACACATTGATTTGATTCATGACCAAGATCAGACACCGTTAATCGCGCTTTTATACGTTAGGCGATTTCAAATCCATAATGTTTTATTTTGTAATAAAGAGGTAGAAATTAAGGTACCATAACTACTGGTTACGACGATGAAAGTATCATAAAGATAACTTATAATGTTTGTTTGGTGATGATTATTTTGATTTTTGATTTCGTTTTTATCTTTTTGTGTAGGCTCCTTTCTTTTATGGACATTTTGTCCATCTTGAGCAGACGTTTTTTTCCTCCCTATGTGAGATTGGGAGTAGGTGTTGTGACAGCACTCGTGCTGTCACACTCTGTGAGGTTTGTTCCGATTATATTTTTATAATTTGGGCGGTTCATAATATTCGTTGAGTATATTATCCATATAAAAAAATAAAATTAATCAAACAAGTATATAACCCCATGATGAAACCGAATAATAACTAAAAAAAAATTATTAAAATTATACTAACTATTTGTTTTTCTAAACATAAATGTGGTTTTATTGTAGGTTACAGATGTTAGTTTTTTCATAAATGATCTATTAAATGAACTATACATTATGAATGGTTCGGATGTTAAAATAAATTCAATACATGCTTTCATGGGCTCACAACACGGTGCTATGTCTATAAGGTACAACACCAATCTCATTCCCTCTATGTGGAGACTCGCATTCTCCCGAGAGGTTTTCTTTATATTGTGTACACTAATATACTTTATTAAATAAATTATTATCGGATGTGCAATATATTAAGAGAATGTTTGAGATGATTTAAATAAATATACTCTTAACTTTTTACAAAAAAAATGTCCAAAAAAATAGATAGTGATGTGACTTAAAAAAGATAAAATGATTAATCATAAAAAAAAAAAAAACACTTTTGTAGGATGCCAAATAGTGCATAAGTTTTATATTTTTTTTTATAAATTAAAAATAGGAAGAACTATATGCATGTGGGAGAATGAAAAAAAAAATTATTAACATATGAGAGTGCAAGTGTGTCTATGGTGAGATGTAAATGAAAGACTGTGATTTGCACCCCTCATGCATGGGTAATTTATTTTTCCTTCTCCTACTCACATGTAATTCTCCCATGAAAAATAAATATGAATATATAGTCGCACTCAAAAAAAAATAAAAGAAGTGAAAACATATTTAGTAGTCAAGGGAAATTCTATTGAGTGTGGGGTGGTTGCTGTGTGGGGGATACATCGGTCATTATTGTGCAGCAAAATGCGTCTATTTTGTGCCCATTTTGATAATCCGAACTGTTGTAGAATACATCAAGTAAAACATACCTGCAAAAAATCAAGTTAATCGAATATCGTTAATCCTTTCATCCACTCACATCTGTATTCATTTTAATACTTTAAATCACAATTATTATTTATTTTTATAGATACAAATGTGAGTGGATGAATCGATAAACGATATCCAATTAACTTGATTTTTGCAAGTATATTCTCCTGATATATTCTAAAATGTGAACGGTTAGGATTATCGAAATAAACCCTCTAAATAGGCCCATTTTGCTACATAACAGTGACTGTTGTGCTCTACGCAATAGCTACTCAAAGGCACAACGGCCACTCCAAATCCAATTCTAATATACACTCCCCATTCAAAGAATGTATTATATTTACATTTAATTATATCATTTTCTTTTTTAGTTATGGTTCATTTTTTTTCCTTAATTATGCAATTATTTTAGTTATAATTCATAATTTTTTTAATTATATATTATATTATATTTAATTATAACATTTTTTTCAACTATAATTTAAACAATTGAAATTATATTATTATTTTTAAATATAAAAATGCATACGGTGTATACACAGTAAGTAGTGTTTCCCACCAGTCAAAATATTCCGGAACAGCAAGAAACCCAAGAAATATAAACAGGGAGAGAAAGAAAGAGAAGAGAAAGTCACAAAGGGTGTGTAATTTATCTCCTCAAAATATCAAGTAACACGACCAGACCAGACCAGACCAGACCAGAGAGATAAAAGAGAAGAGAAACTGATACAGGTACAGCTTCTACACACAAACACACACACATATATAGATATAGAGATATGATGATTTCGACAAAACCCATATCGAGTCCGAGCAGGACAGAGAAGTTTCCACCGCCATTGATGATGAAATTTCTGAGAACTAATCCGGGAAGCAGAAGCAGAGGAAGGTCTCGGTCGAGCCCAATGTTCATCCGCAAGAAGAACACAACAGTGATTGAATCCCAACAAGAACCTTCTTCCCCTAAAGTCACTTGCATCGGCCAAGTCCGAGTCCGCCGCTCTTCCAACAAACCCTGCTCCAACAGAGCTCCCTGTTCCTGTTTGTGGCTCCGAAACACTCTGTTCTCTCACCATTTCCTCAAAAAACTCCAACCCAAATCGTTTCGTCCTTTTCGGAAGAAATGGGATTTGGTTTTCCGATTTGGGTGTTGCAGAACTGGCGAAATCGGAGACCAATCGAATCGAAAAAGTAAGAACATAGAAGATGAAAGAGATGATGAAGACGAATTGGAAGCTCATGTAAAAGTAGCAGCTCTCAATTCATCTTCGCCGCCCAAAAACGCATTGTTGTTGACTAGATGTAGATCTGCACCGTACAGATCTTCGTCGCTAGCGAGCCAATTTTGGGGTTCGCCATTGGAGGCAGCATCGGAAACAGAGGAAGGTTGTGAAGAAAACAGAGCACTGCAGCACCTGCAGCAGATGGAAAACAGAGAGGAATCGGAGAGTGAAGTGAATTGTGGAGAATCAGAAGGAAAATTGAGATTTTCTCGGGAAAATGAAGGGTCAATCAATGGGAAATTCAAAGAAGAAAGTGATATTGGGGAAATGGAAACAGGAGGAGCTGTGATACTGCTGAGAAGGTGCAAATCGGAACCAGCGAGAAGAGGAGAGAGGCTCAATCTGGAGGCCAGCTTCTGGAGACACAGAAGGTTGGGTTTTGCTGAGCCTTGTTCACCCTATGCTTGTGATAAATTAATTAATTAATTGATTGATATTATTATTATTATTTTTTGGGTTAATGTTATGTTTTGGTGACACCAATATATTGATATAAAACATACATGTGACGCATTAATTCAATCCATGGATATACCACACATGATAATGGCCATATATTTGGTATAATTTATTAAGTTGTTCATGTATGTATATAATTTGAAAATGGGTATGGCTTCTTTGAAAATTTATGTTGGAATTTTTATGGGTACGATGACAGTATTCGATGTTGTTTGTACATCCACAATTTATGAAATAAAAATAATTTATATAAATTAAAAAAAAAAATTAATTATTGAAAAGTAAGAAAATTGGTGCTTTCAACTTCTGTGATTAGTACCTTCCAACTAATGCGACAATAATCACATTTCATTTGTTATAATTGTATTAGTTGAATGTGTCTCCTTTATTCATGTATGTTATTAATTAGTAGTTGACTCGTGTAATGTACTTGTTATGTTTTTTTTAAAAAATAGGGAGTTTTTTTGATAAATTTATTTTTTAAGAGTTTTATTCCATCCAACCCATATTCTTTTTGACTATTCCATTAGGTTCTATTTGAGATAAGAAGATCAAAATACCATTTTCATCTACTTATGTTTCATTTAGTTTACATTATTTTCTTATGTTTCAATAAGTCATATGGTTGATATAATTACCAAAATACCCTTAATGTGAATGTTCACACCGTCAATATGAATGTTCATATCGTCAATGTGTAGGGGCCTGGTCCATGTCGATCCTCGTGGGTGCCTGAAAAAATTCGAGTAGGGCCGGGACGGGCCCGGCCCGTTGACAATGTGAATATTCACATTGACATGTTAACATTCACATTAATAGGCGTGTAAAATTGGCCCGCGTCCCGTGGCGGCGCGGAACTCGCCCGCGGCCCATGGACGGCCCGGGGCGAGCCCGGTCCAGCCCGTTGACAATGTGAATATTCACATTGACTTGTTAACATTCACATTGATAAGAGTACAAAATTAGCCCGCGGCTCATGGGCAGCAAAAAACCCGCCCGCGGCCCGGGGGGCCCGGCCCGTTGATAATGTGAATATTCACATTGACATGTTAACATTTACATTGATAGGAGTGTAAAATTAGCCCGCGTCTCGTGGCTGCCCGAAACCCACCCACGGCCCTTGGGTGGCCCGGGCGGGCCCGGCCCGGCCTGTTGACAATGTGAATATTCACATTAACATGTTAACATTCACATTGATAAGAGTATAAAATTGGCCAGCGGCCCAGACCCGGCTCGTTGACAATGTGAATATTCACATTGACATGTTAACATTCACAGTGATAAGAGTACAAAATTGGCCCGTAGCCCGTTGGCGGCCTGAAGCCCTACCGTAGCCCGAGGCTGGCTTGGCCCGACCCGTGACAATGTGAATATTTACATTGACATGTTAACATTAACATTGATAGGAGTGTAAAATTTCCCGCTGCCCGAAGTTTGCCCGCAGCCCGGGGTAGGCCTAGCCCGGGCCGTTGACAATGTGAATATTCACATTGACATGTTAACATGCACATTGATAGGAATGTGGAATTGGCCCGCTGCCCGTAGATTGCCCGAAGCCCGCCCACGACCAGGGGCAAGCTCGTTTGGGTCCGGGCCCGAGTATATCCGAGACCCTAGGCTAGGGCCTAGGCCATCACTTTGAAGCCTGGCCCGGCCCATCAACCCGCTGAAGGCCCATTCAAGGCTCGGTCCGAGGCACAGCCCGCTCGAGGCGCAATGTCTTTTTTTGTGGAAAATAATAAAATTTTGATAGAAAAAATTAAAAAGAATTAAAAAAAAAATGGTCAGGCCCGCCCAAGCCTGACTTAAGCTCGAGGCTAGGCCTAGGCCCACCGGCCCGACCCGAGGCTCGATCCATCGGCCCATCCAAAGCCCGAATACCCTTGTGCCAAGGCTAGGGCCTGGGCTTAATTTTTGGCCTGTGGGCCGGGCCGGGCCGAGCCGGATTTTTTCGAACACCCACAAGGCTTGATATGGGCCGGCCCGGGCCTCTACGCATTGATGATATGAACATTCACATTGACGATGTGAACATTCACATTATGGGTATTTTGGTAATTATGTCTCCCATAGGACTTATTGAAACATAAGAAAATAATGTGGACTAAATAGAATATAAATAAATGAAAATGGTATTTTGGTCTTCTTACCTCAAATAAGACTTAATGGAATAGTAAAAAAGAACGTAGGCTGCCCGAAGTCCACCCGTGGCTCAATAAAGGCTCGTTTGAGCCCAGGCTCGTTTGAGCCCGGGCTCGAGCATAGTCCGAGACCCTAGGCTAAGGCCTAGGCCATCATTTTGAAGCCTGGCCCGGCCCATCGGCCCGGTTAAGCCCCATTCAAGGCTCGGTCCGAGGCCCGGCCCGCGCTGAGGCCTAGTGTCTTTTTTGGTAGAAAATAATAAAATTTTAGTAGAAAAAATTAAAAAGAATTAAAAAAAAAATGGCCAGGCCCACCCAAGCCCGACCCAAGCCTGAGGCTAGGCCTAGGCCCGTCAGCCCGACCCGAGGCTAGACCCACCGGCTCGGGCCCGGACCCAGACGAGCCTGCCTCGGGCCGTGGGCAGGCTTCGGGCGGCCCACGGGCCGCTGGCCAATTCTACATTCCTATCAATGTGCATATTAACATGTCAATGTGAATATTCACATTGTCAACGGGCCGGGCCGGGCCTACCCCGAGCAGCGAGCAAGCTTTGGACAGCAGGAAAATTTTACACTCCTATCAATGTTAATGTTAACATGTTAATGTGAATATTTACAATGTCACGGGTCGGGCTGCGGTCGGACTTCGGGCCACCCACGAGTTGCGGGCCAATTTTACACTCTTATCAATGTGAATGTTAACATGTCAATGTGAATATTCACATTGTCAACGGGCCGGGTCGGGCCCGCCCTGGGTCCCTGGCCAATTTTATACTCTTATCAATGTGAATGTTAACATGTCAATGTGAATATTCACATTGTTAACAGGCTGGGCCGAGCCCGCCCCGGGCCGCCCACGGGCCGTGGGCAAGTTTCGGGCAACCACGGGGCGCGGGCTAATTTTACACTCCTATCAATGTGAATGTTAACATGTCAATGTGAATATTCACATTGTCAACGGGCTGGGCCGGACCCGCTCCGGGCTGTGGGGGGGCTTTTGGCCGCCCATGGGCCGCGGGCCAATTTTATACTCTTATCAATGTGAATATTAACATGTCAATGTGAATATTCACATTGTCAACGGGCCGGACCGAGCCCGCCCCGGACCGCCGGCGGGTTTCGCGCCGCCACGGGACGCGAGCCAATTTTACACTCCTATTAATGTGAATCTTAACATGTCAATGTGAATATTCATATTGTCAACGGACCGGGCCTGCCCCGGCTCACGGGCTGGTTTTGGGCCGCCCACGGGCCAATTTTACATTCCTACCAATGTGAATTTTAAAATATGAATGTTCACATCATAAAATTGCTAACTGTTCAAAAAAATATTCATAAGGGTATCAAAATTAAATATAAGGGCATAAATGTCCAAGAAAATAGTGTAAATCAAGAAAAATGACTTTATGGAATAAATCTATACATACATGGGACTAAATGGGTTAAAAAATTCCTTTATGGACTTTTTGTGTTAAAATACTTCTAAATGGGATTTATCAATAAAAATTCCAAAAAAATATTTAATGGTACAATGTGTGTTATAAAAGAATAAATTTAATTTTAATTTTAATTTAAAATCAAAATTAAAATATGTTTTTAATTATTTATTTTCGATAATATTGAAGCTATTATTTTATTAAATTATTACTTGAAGATATATATATATATATATATTAATTTTAAGTAAATTATTTGTATATTTTGATAATTTTATTTCTATCGTATTATAAAAGTATTATAATCATATAATAATTTTGTATAATATATATATATATATATATATTAAATTATAGAAAAATAAAGAAAAATTTACTTATAAATCCCATATAGGGAAATATTGATTCATTTAGTCTTAAAAGTTTTCTTATGAACCAATTAGTCCTTTTTATTTTGAAAAGTTGTATTTATTTAATTTGGTGTCATTTGAGTTTAAGTAAATACTTTTTATGATTTATTTTTATAATTTTATTTATTTATTTTTGAGACGAGAATGGAAATGTGAGGTATAGAAGATTCTTTTTAGAAGAATTGGTGGCTAAAATGTTGGTTGTCGAGCATGAAAATCTACATTTCTGTCAGTGTGGTTTTCTGGTATTACATTGAAGTGTTACATTAGAGTGTTATGTTTGAAAAAACTACATTAAGGAGTTTTTGTGTGTTGCATTGATTGGAATATCATATTTGAAAAAATATACTAAGGAGTTTTTTTAGAATGTTACATTGTTATGTGTCAGAAAAATACACTAAGGAATTTTTTAGTATGTTACATTAAAGGATGATCTAAATAAGTGCACTTTTGGACTTTTTTGAAAAAATGTGCAGAAAAGTAGAGTAGTGATGTGATGGAAAAAAGATAAAAAGATGAATTATTTAGGGGATGCCAAACCACCCCGTTTAAAAAAAGTGCATTAAGGAGTTTTTTTAGAATGTTACATTATTGTGTTTGAGAAAAGTATACTAAGGAATTTTTTAGTATTACATTGATTGGAGTGTTACGTTTGGGAAAAGTACACTAAGGAATTTTTTAGTATGTTATAGTAGAGTGTTATGTTTTTGGAGTGTTACGTTTGTAAAAACTATACTAAGGAGTTTTTTATTTTAAATATTACGTTTTATAATTTCAACATTATGAGAAATTTCACATTAACCTTTTATGTAATTCACACTAGAATGAGACTTTTGGATCCGTAAAAAAAAAAAAAAAAAAAAGAGAAGACCAAACAGTTCATAAGATCACTATTTAAGATTTATTGGTACTTCACTTTAAAATAAATACTCATTTTGATATTAAAAATAATAGTTAAGTTAAAAGAAGAATTAGTAACATAAAATTAAAAGTAATTCTAACTATTTAATTTTATTTTATGTTCATTTGAAAAATAAAAATATGTAGAAATAGAAATAATATAAAATTTATTAAAAATTTAAATATAAATATGTTGTAGTTGAATTATCATGTATTGATTTTATATGATATATATATATATATATTAAATTATAAGATTGTAAAATAAACACTCTTAATTAAATTAAAATATTAATTATATAAAAGAAATTCAGCAACGACTATTCAAGAAAGAATCACATAATAATATTGAGAGGATAATTTGTGTGCAAATTGGGCCGAGCTAGGTGGTGTTGTTTTCCTAGGCTGGGCGCGTATTGGGCCAAGCTACGTACTCAAATGGCTCGGTCTAGTGTTGGTCATGGTTGGGACAGCTAGTGGTTTTGGGCCTAGCTATCCGTGTGTAGCTCGTAACACAAATTGAAGTGGTGCAACAACCGAGCTAGGAGTAGCTTGGCAGGATAACTCATGACGGTCAGGGATTGTGCAACTCGATCAGAGGAATAGCGACATAAGGTAGCTCAATTGGGCACAGTTAGCCGAGCAAAGTACTAGGCCATCTCACTTGGCTTACAGTAAGAGGGGTGTTCTAAGGATAAGCATTATCCTTAAATATAGGACTCCTAGGAGGACTCTATTGAGGAGAGTTAGAGTCCTATTAAGATTGTGCTACATGGAAATTATATAAGCTCGTGACAGAACCTATGGATACATATTATAATTCTTACTCTCAAATACACAGAGCTTATTGTCTATTATTTACTTGCTGACTTAGGCATCGGAAGGGTATCTGGCACACACTCGCCGGCTAGTTCACGTGTGTTTCCAGGTAACAAAATGATGACGTTTGGAGGAGTGCAAAGTTAACAAGATTATACGATAATATTATTTCGTGCTCATACAAACATCTAAATTGAAAACGAAAAAATAATGAGAATATGCAAACGATAGATATATCTCTGTATGTAAAGTAATTAATCATCTATAATATGATGTCATGTTCAATAATTGAAAAAGTGACTCAAGCAGCAAATTTAAATTTTAGAGGTTCCTCGAGAATATCATTGTTGTGCAAATTTTTCCTTCCGTAGGTTGTGATTGGATAAAATAATATAAGAAATGAAATATAATTTCATATATAGAACCGCTATAAAATTTAAATGATAAATCTATAATATAGAATTGGTATTGGGTATAGAATAATGCACCGAAAAATAATAAGAATAAAAAAAAGACAGTTTAGTGTTAAAAAAAAAAACCTAACACCCTTGAAAAAATTAAGACAAAATTGGTATTGGGTTTGTGGAATATCTCAATTTATCACGAAAAATATATGGAAAAGAAATATTTGTGAAATAAAGTCCATATAAAATAGATAAATTTAAATTGAGTTTGGATTTGTGTAGAACTCTATATGTAGTTAAGAAAATACATATTGACGCGACCCTCTTAGAAAAAGGTAAACCCTTATAATATACAACCTAAACATAGAAAAAATATTACTTTTAATAATATATATATGTGATGTAGAGGTAATACATCACATGATAAATTAAAGGGTTAAATGGTAAAATGTCCAAACCTTTGAGATCATATGTTATTTATTTGGTCCAAGATTTAATCTTTTATGATGACAAGGATATGCGTTAAAAAGTCTCTGGTGTCGAAGAGTTGCTAGCGATGGTGGCTAGTAGCATTGAGGTGGACAAATAATTGACATTTTGACAAATAAGTGAACAAATACGTGACACGTGTACAAATAGATGACATTTAGACATAAACGAAAAGTGTTCTTTTGGACAGATTAATATCCTTTTAGTCCAAAAAAAAATTAAATTTAGGCCTTTGTAACAGTTTGTTTTGGACGACCGCTCGAGCGGTCATTCAGTCACTCGAGCGTAGATGCGAAACTTCCAGTGTCTTGCCTGTTTGCAAGCGAGACCGCTTGAGCGATGAAATGATTGCTCGAGCATAAAATGCAGGCTTCTAGTATTTTCACTGTAGCTCTACAAAACTTCTAGAACCTTACGTTTACCGCTTGAACAGTGCAAAGTTCGTTCGAACGGTCTGATCGGGACGACTCACTTAAAAGTTGATCAAACATTTTTTTTCTCACTTTTTCCAACTCTCATCTCTCTCTAATACTCATTTCCAAACCCTAATCGTAAAAACACTTGATTTTCTCAAGTTTTGCTAAAGATTCACCTCAAATCCTCCAATAAAAGTGAAGAGCAAGTTTGATTCAGGATTCTCACCGATTGGATAGTGTTTTTTGGTCAAATTTTTGTTAGGTCTTCAACTCTTAGCTACTATTTCTAGGTAAGGGTACTTTTAACTTGTTATATTCTTGATTTGAGACATGTATGTAGTAATTTTTTAGGTGTAACAATGTATGAAATGTTTTTGTTAAATAAAGTGGATTGTTTAACTAATGGGAGCTTGTATCTAACGATTTTAAGAAAGATTGTAAAAGTTTCCCATCGATTCTTTATGTTGAGGATGAATATTGACTTTCTATATGCAAATGGAAGGAAAACCTCAAATTTTATAAAAACCCTAGTTTTTTAATTGAATTGATAAAGGGGATTTTGTTGAATTGATTCTTGAAAGATGAAATTGGATGTATTGAGAGTATTTTGGCACAGAGATGTGGTCTTTTGATAACTTGTGGAAAGAAATCCTTGAGATTGGGAAATTGGAGAATTTGTTATGTGATGAATGTTATTATTAATGTTATTGTGGATTGAACCAACCTTAGGGAAAATCTATTTGAAAACTCATAGATCATGTGCATCACAATTTCTCTTGTAATTTAATCATCTTATGGGTGTTTGAAAAATGTCAAAGGAGGTAAATAGCTTATAAGTCCGGGCAGTTGAGTCGGGTTTCTGAAATTGAGTTGTGTGTTGTATCTAGGAGTTAGGATGCCCAATTGCCCTCTTCTGTGCATACCGTTGGACGAATGTAGGAAAGGTTTTTGGATGTCCACGAGCCCACTATTTATAGAGTCGGTAAATGCGAAAAACTTGATTTTGGGTGTCCACAAGCCTGCCATTTCAGGAGTTGGTGAAAGTGGAGAGGGAAAGGTTTTGGGTGCCCATCGCCCCGCTGGTCTTAGAGTCAGCAAATGTGAAAATATTTTCTGTACATAAATTTATATATGTATGTATGCATGGTTTTGTAGTTCTTACTTGGGATGTCATAGTGTATTTACCACCCCATGCTTGTAGATGAGATTTTGAATTGAAAGCATGCATTAAACACTTTTGGTGTTAAAAAAGAAAATGTGACTATAAGCTATAGTATTGTTACCCTTGGGCAAGGGCCACATGTATATTGGCCACGATATTGTTACCTTCGGGCGAGGGCCACGTGAACTAAGGAAGCCACAAATATATTTCTGAAAAATGGACATTCATTCATAATTCATAAAATAGCATTTCAGAAAACAGATCGTATCATATCAGTCAGAAAATACTTGTAATTAACATATCTTTACAGAGTTATTACTCACAGTTAACAGATGGCTCCAAGTAGACGAGTAGAGTAGGTAATTCACTTAACTCATGGCGCGTGACCTACATAACATGACAGATACATACATTGAAACACATGTTCGAATTATACATAACTTATTTCATTTGTTCTTAGTGTATTTCTATCTTTTATCCTCATTATGGTGTCTTAATCATGGCCTAGGAACGTCTAGGATGGAATGAGGATGCAAAAAAATGCACTTGAAAATATTTTTCAAAACTTGCTAAAAACAGGGTCCACACTCAAGCGTGGCTTTCCTCACTCGAGTGTAACTTCCTTCGCTCGAGCGGTCTGTAAATTTTGAAAAAGTACTGGTTGCTTGTTTTTCACGCTCGACGGACACTCAATCCCTGCTCGAGCGTGAGACTCAGACCTTCGCTCGAGTGTGACATTTGTCGCTCGAGCGCGTTGCAAAACATATGAACTTCTGGGTACATGCATTTTACGCTTGAGCGGGCTTCAGGTCGCTCGAGCGGAAGTGCACGCACTCAAAGTGGTCGCTCGAGCGTGAACTCCTTCGCTCGAGTGTAGATGCAAATTCTGGAATTTTCAGATTTGATCTCCAAGCTTCAAATTCAAACTAAACACTTCAAAGCTCAACATTTTGGGCCAAAAACTTGAGGAATCACATGTGAACTTGGAAAACATCATGAAGTAAGAATCATTACTCAAAATCAAGACCCAATTGACATGTAAGTATGTAACAATTCAACTTAAAATGCAAGAACATGCTCTATATATGTCATGCATGTAATCACCTAAGTTCTTAGCCTCCAATACTTGATCAAATGAGGCTCAAGGGTGAGAAATGTTATAAATTCTTCAAACCATGCTAGATTTACAACATGCATGAGAGGAAAATCTTTGAAAACATCTTCAAAATGTCTTAAATATGCATGCATGTATGGAATGACTTTCCTTCCTTAAATTTTAACTCAATCCTTACATGAATTCATCTAATTCACTTGAATCCTTGCAAAATCTAATTCAATTACACAATAAGAGTTGATCTCTTACCTAGAGTTCACAATTCCCTTATATTCTAGTTAGGCTCAACAATTTATCACCAATCCCTTCCAATTCTTGACCATTCTTGGCAATTCTCTCATTCCTCCTTGAATTAAGCTCAAGCTTCTCCTTCTCCCTCTCTCACACGTTTGGAGCTTAAAGGTAGGGAAAAATGAGGTGCAAAATTAAACTAGTGGGGTCATATATGGCTCATTTGGTGATAATTAATCAAAATTAATCAAATAGCATCAAATTAATCTAATTTAATCGTTTCGAACCGAATTTTCTTTAAACATACCATAAAATTCTAAAAATTCCAACTAGCACATAAGTCAAGTCAATTTCTGATTCGGATACCGATAAAGCCTTCAATTCACAAACCGAAACGAAAATATGATCAGATCTTTCTACGTTAACAGATATACACACACATATATGCAATGTATGATGCAAAAATTCACTCTAATTTCTTTTTAAGTATAATTAAGCATGGATTAACGTTAACTATGGGTCGGGGTTGTTACAACAGCCCATCGAGCTATTTTTCCCGACAATTTTTCGTGTTGCAACAGAGACTTTAGTGGATGCTCAGTGAGTACTACAATTTTGTAAGTTTGAAAGTAATAGTTTAGTTTCTTTGAAGCCATTACCAGAGCAAGTGTTAATTTCTCCAAAGGTAGATACCTTGTTTTTGCGCTTGGTAAGGTTTTGTTTACATAGTATATTGTCCTCTGTTCTCCTTCTTCTTTTCAGATAACCACGCCACTGACAGCGTGGTAGATTATAATTTAGAAGTGTACACTATAATTTCGTCATTTGCAACTTTAATTACAAAAATTATAACTTCTGTCATAGAAATTCGTAATTTCACTATAAAAATCATAATTTTTTAAGGATGCACATTGCACTATTACTAACAAATGCATTGTGATTGAATAAAAACTATAAAAGTGAAGGAAGCAAATCATGAAGCATCATGTATACGATAGAAACATGGCTCATTTGTTCCATTTCACAATGGACAAGAGTAATGAAAAGGACCTGTGTTTTTGTTTCACATAGTATTGGGTAAAAGACATAGGTTGATGTCATGCTATCTCTTTAACTTGTATGGCCATTTTACTTAGGTCAGGTCCAATATGATTTTTTATTTTTATTTTTGCCAAAAGGAGCTAACATATATTAAATAAGTCTAGGATAACAAGTTCTTATGGCATTTAAAGCTAGTTTATTATTTATACAATAAGGTGCAGTAATAGAAAATTGAATTCCTATGGCTAATGTTAGAGATATCAAATTTTTTATTGTATACTCCACATTTATGTGAGATATTTAATCATTTATTTAGTAAAAAATTTAGAATTTATAATATTTTTCATTCCTAAATCCATGTTTCTAGTCTTAGCTAGCAAATGAGCACATTTATTGCCTTCACGATAATAGTGATAGACTCAGATGATCCCAACTTACATGTACTACCCGACATATATTGACTCTCTACTGTCAAGGCTTCATATAAATGAGAATTTCTAACTCTTAGCCAGTAAGATTTTTGTGAGACCACTGATGGAAAATAGGATTTGATCTTTATCAGACATTCAATTGAAATTAGATTTGAATGTGGCTGCAGCGCAGGGCCAGTCTGGAGGGAAAGCGACTAATGCAGTGGCCTCGGCCTCTATTTTTAAATAAAATTTAGGATTCTTAATTAAGGGTATGTATCGTGTCGTGTTATTTCATAATTATCTTAATATTAACCCAATCTATTTATTTTCATGTTGCTGTATGGTATTGTTTTTTATTCGTCTATGATTGATATTTAATGTAAAAACTTTAACTTTAAGTTAAAAATACCTTAAAAAGTGTATGGTGAGATTAAAATTTTTCCCACATGTTAAATTTTATAAAATTTATTTTAACTAAATGAAATTATTTATTAAATTTTGATTTCAACTCAATTGTATTTTTCTAATTTAAAAAACTATACCTCATTACTATATATTTTTACTAACTCTAAAATAGGTAACAAAAAATACATATTTTAAATTAAAAAAGATATTTAACAAATTTTTATATTCAGTTGGATGAAGTTAAATAAAAGATTAAAAAATGTCATAACACCCCTTAGGTTGTGTTTGGTTGGGAGATTTGAGAAGAGATTTGGAAAAGGAAATGGAAAAGGTAGGTGAAATGTGAATAAAATATACCTACATTTCACCTAATTTCACACATTTTCTCTTTTTCTTTCCAAATCCCTCCCTAAATCCCTCAACCAAACACAGCGTTAGTGAACATTAAAATATATAACTAATAATTCATGTTATTAAACCATGTTATATTTGGATTTATGTTGAAAAATAGTCAACGCTAACTTGCTAATTTTATATATTGCTTGAGTTGTGTTGAAAGTTTTCATCCTTGCCTCCAATTAATTTTAGCTCTTATAGCATTGGTAAACAAAAAAATAAAGATTCGATTCAACTAATTAAAATTTAACTATCTTTTTATTTATTTTTGTTAAATCATAAAGCAATAAGACTATATTTTTATTCTTTTTAGTTTTTGTAATGATTTTTCATGCCTTGATATCATTTTATACAAATAACTTTTTTTTCTTTTGAGAAATTCTATATGAAGGGCCTAATTTAAAAAAAACAGTCTTATACCCCTAATAACTCAGGATTGGGCCTGTATGGCTGGCTATTCCAACTTAAACATGTTAACTCAAACACTCTTACCATCACCATTATAAATTTGCAATCACAATGTGTAAAATCAATTTCTTTTTTCCAAAAAAAGAAAAAAAAAAATGTAGTGTGGGTTGGAGTTATGAAAATTGGTATTCACAATATACATAGGGTTTGGTCACTTTTATTTTTAAATTTTAACTTGAAAAAATTTGAGGGGTTATAGGACTTATTACAGACCTCATTTTGATAATTTGAATTGTTAATTTTGTAGTGTCTTTTGTGTATATCATCCATGAAAGAATTCAAGTTAATTTGATAATCGTAATATTTTCATTTTATCATATTTGTTTCCAAAAAGATGGACAATATACACAAACCAACTTGATTTTTTTTAAGACAAACATAATAAAATGAAAGGTTATGACTATCGGATCAATTTGATTTTTTTTTTTTTATGGATAATATATATGAAAGATCTTATAAAATGAACGATTCAAATTATGAAAACATGATCTATGATAGACCCCTTAAGTTATCTTAAATTCAAATTTGAATATAAAAGAAATTCAAACCATATATACTGAAGCCTTGTGCATTGACTGACTTTTTCCCTTGAGCTGATTTTCAACGGAGAGGTCAAAACAACAATGATAACAAAAATTTAATATTTAAATTTTAAAGAGAACTCTACATATGTGATAAGAAAGAAAAAAAGGCCAAACACATAAGTACATAAATCACATTACAAGTGCGCCCACTCATTTAGAGCTCCTCTAAAGCTCTTTTCCTAGAACTCTCAATTATTTTTCATGTTAAAATTATGTGTATAATGTATTATGTGATAAAAAATGATGCACTTTATTTTAGTGTTAAAGATTGTCAGTTTAGTGAATGGGTGATTATTCGATAATTTGGATTTCTTATTTGATAATATAAATATTTGTTATGTTTATAATGTCTCTCTAATCAATTGACAAAAATATATATATAAAGTAATGCACGTGACAAAGTTATTTGCAATTTTAAAACACGTAATAAAAACAATACATATATATAAAGTAATGCACGTGACAAAGTTATTTGCAATTTTAAAACACGTAATTAAAACCGACTAGACACAAAAGTAGAAAAAAACGGAAAGTATACACTTAAAATTATTGTATATTTGATTTGCCTTTTTTATCGAGTTATGTTTGGCAATACTTCCTACGGTATAATCACTATAGTGGAGTTTGTTTTTTTCGTTTTTTTTGTTTTCACAATGGTAAGGAGAGAGAGGATTAGTTTACACGTAACTCGATTAATATTTTTTTTAGTCTGGTCAAAGGTAAGTAATTCATATTTAGATTAGAAAATTCATAAAAAATTTCTTTCTTATAACTTGACCCTAAGAATTAAATCTTGAACAATTGTACGAAAAGGATACCACCAACCATTCAGAATAATTCTCAAACTTCACTATAGAGGAGTGTAAACATGAAGTGCGAGATGAACTAAATCTACAACACCCAAATAATTATGTAAAAGACATGAGAGAAACATATCTGAACCAAGGAGTTTGCCTTTTTCTTCTTTTTTTTTTTTTTGTGATCTAATTTCAGGAATTAAATTCTAAATAATTATGTAAAAAAATATATCCACCAATTATTTAGTACAACGCTGAAACTTTACTACAGTGGGGTTTAAACATGAAGTCCGAGATAAACTAATATGATTGCTCTACATCTACAACACCCAAATATCAAATCAAAGAAAGACATGAGAGAGAAACATTTGTACTACTTGGCGGTAGTCTGGGGTTTGTTTATTTTTTATTTTCTAACTTTTTATTAAAACATGTGTAGATTAATGAAGAGATAATGTGGTCAATGTCTTGAGATAAGTTAGCATGTAACTACATCTTGGGATACAACGAGCAAAGGTAAGAGATTCGAACTGATGGAGTAATGGAAATCCTTTAGCCTCCGTTTGGGAAGTGGGTTGGCTTTTTGGTTTTTTGGCTTTTTTGGCTATTTTAGCCTGGGCTAAAAAGCTTGGTTTGGGAAGGGCTTTTTGGCTTTTTGGCTTTTTTGGCTTTTTTTGTGAGAGAAGAATGTAATGATTATGGGTTGGATGTGATGTTTTGTTTGTTATGGCTAAAATAGCCTATTTTGTTTTTTGTGGCTAAAATAGCCAAAAAAGCCTCAAAACCATCTTGCCAAACAGAGGCTAAGTGACACACTTACTTTACTAACACACTAACAAATTTAACTATCTAAAATAAAATATTGACCAAAAAACATAAATAGAAAGATAATGTGATAATTTATAACAAATAAAATAAATAAATTGTTTTTTTGTTCCCAAATCACCCCTAAGTAGGGCTGAAATCTCATAAAGTACAATCAATTTCCATAACCTTTCATGTGCTGTCAATCACTTTCCAAACGATTAATAATATAGATTATAATCTTTTCTATTCTAAAATTATAATAATTTTTTTTATTAAATATTAATAAATTATCCCAATTATTTCATAATTTTTAAATAATATAATAAAAATCTTCCATTAGAATCATATAATCAACCCACAATCTTAGTGATAGATAGTATGTCTCAACATTTGATCACTTTATTGATTAATTGGGGGTTGGCACCATGATCTGACCACTCTTGGGACCCCCTGGAACCTCATCAGAATGATGTTGTGTGCTTGTTTGACTTCTTGCAAAAGTGTAGTTTATTTGGAACAACCTCCTCCACAAATCAATAATGGAGTATTACTGTTAATTGATTCACTGAAATAATAAAATAACAACCAAACTTATAATATGTAAATTATGGAGTTTTTGACTCTTGAGGCCCTCCATCAAAAAAGTAAAGCTCATCCCTCATCAATCAATGGATATCCAAACATTATGGCCAAGTTTGGCATGATTGAAAAAAAGACAAAAAGTTAAAAAGTCACTATCCTATTTAAGTCACATCACATCTCTAATACATCACTTCAAACCCAACTCAAACCCAACCCATATTTCATAAAAAGTCAAAAAGTACACTTATTTAGTCTTAATTTTTTGACTTGCTTATGATCTTGAAAGAATAGGGTTTTGTCTCCTGGTCAAGGAAGAAAAATTTAATGCTTATTTGTAGAATATTATGTCGCATTATGATATTTTTCTGTTAATTATAAATATATATATCATCTATTATAATTCAAACACTCAACATAAAATAATAATAAAAATATATCATGTAACATCTACCCTTCCTATACAGTAAAATTTGTCGGCAAGGATTGATAAGATTTGACCATGAACTCCCATTGTTTCCATATCAACCCATCAACCTTGTTCCTAGGAATCCCAATCCCATGGTAGAATTGAAGAACTCGAATATTGCCCAAAAATTTCCCTTCCCCGGAAAAGTTAAGAACCCAAAAATATGTTGTTAGGATTGGAGTCTATGATTTGAATAAATTTGGAAAAATAATTTCTATCAATGTAGCATTTCCATTCCCAATCATGCCCACCAATATTGGCAATGTTGCAATTTATTATGAATTAAAAGTTGATAATAAAAAAATAAAAATTAAAAGTACCTCTCTTTTAACTTTTAGATAATCAACTTATTTAAATTATTTTTGTTTAATAAACTGTAAGCAAAAATTATACTAAACAATCTAATATAAATTTCTAAACAAAAATAAGTTATAAACAGATTATTTAAGGAAAATTTATTAGAAAATCATTTTTTAAGTATTTGTATCTCAATTAGTTCATAAGATATTCTTATATTCTAATTAATCCTATTATTTGAACATTTGATCTACCAAATCATAATTCTCATATTTAAGGTATTTTATAGACATTTCTACCCTTACAAATAGTTTTTGAACAGTTAGTAATTTGGTGATGTGAACATTCATATTTTACAATGTGAATATTCACATTGATGGTGTGAACATTCACATCACAGAATATTTACAATGTAAATATGAATATTATTAGAAGTATTTTGATAACTATATCACCCATAGAACTTATTAAAACATAAAAAAATAATATGAACTAAATAAAATATAAATAAATAAATAAATAAATTATGAAAAAGTGCCTCTTAACAACTGTAACAAACTCCCCCATATACTCTTCAAAAGGTCCTAAAGTGTTGCGGGTTATGTCAAAAGGCAGCCCTAAACATCTTAGCTCGAGGGCATTCTTGTCTTAGGCCAATGCCACGTCTTTTGGCTGTTGTGCCATTATAATGTTCAATACCGTGGTGAGAAATATACAAACAAAATAAGAATAATTATTAACAAGTGTGATTAACTTGATTTATTTACTCAAAAGTTTTGAGTATTTTTTTATTTTTTATATATTTACTTCTTATTTTAATAATAATAAATAAATAAATTGAGACATTTTAGATGTGAAATGGTAATTTGTGACTAATAATGATATTGATAAATTTATTAAAATGATAAGTGATGAGACATTTTGGGTTTTATTTGTGTTAATTATTTATTTATTTATTTGTGTTAGGTTGAATTGAAATATGATGTAATAAATGTAAATAGTTGAATTGTATTTTTTAAAAAATATTTTTCCATAATAAATTTAGGGACCTGCTCTTCTCAGTCTCTTTTGCTCCAAATATACTTCATTCTTTGTTTTTTATTATACATAGTTACATTAATACTCTTTTACACAAAATACATTCCCTGAAAAAATAAAATTCCAATGGTATTAATGTATTTAAAACAAAGTAGAGTGGGAATAACACAACTCTCTAAATTTATCACTAAAAATTAGAATAACATTTGTTAATAAATAATTTCAGTCGACATAATCGGCTCGTAATTGTCCCAAGAGAATAACAACTAAAAATTTTTTGGGTAAATTATTGATAAATCTCATTTAGAAATGTTTTAACCCAAAAAGTCCATGAAGGAATTTTTTAACCCATTTAGTCCCATGTACATATAGTTTTATTCCATAAAGTCATTTTTCTTGATTTACACTATTCTCTTGGACACTTATGCCCTTATATTTAATTTTGATACCCTTATAAATATTTTTTGAACGGTTAGCCATTTTATGATGTGAACATTCATATTTTAAAATTCACACATTAATAGGAGTGTAAAATTGGGCCGCGTCCCGTGGCGGCGCGAAAACCCGCCCTCGGCCCATGGGCGGGCCGGGGCGGGCCCGGTCCGGCCCGTTGACAATATGAATATTCACATTGACATGTTAACATTCACATTGATAAGAATATAAAATTGGCCCGCGGCCCATGGATGGCAAAAAGCCTGCCCTCTGCCCGGGGCGGTCCTGGCTCGGCCGTTGATGATGTGAATATTCACATTGATATGTTAACATTCACATTGATAGGAGTGTAAAATTAGCCCGCGCCTCGTGGCTGCCCGAAACCCGCCCACGGCCCATGGGCGGCCCTGGGCTGGCCCGGCCAGGCCTGTTGACAATGTAAATATTCACATTGACATGTTAACATTCACATTGATAAGAGTATAAAATTGGCCAGTGGCCCAGGGCGGGCCCGACCCGGCCCGTTGACAATGTGAATATTCACATTGATAAGAGTATAAAATTAGTTAGCGGCCCAGGGCGGACTCGTCCCGGCCCGTTAACAATGTGAATATTCACATTGACATGTTAACATTCACATTGATAGGAGTATAAAATTGGCTATCGCCCCAGGGTGGGCCCGACCCGTCTCGTTGACAATGTAAATATTCACATTGACATGTTAACATTCACATTGATAAGAGTATAAAATTGGCTAGCAGCCCAGGGCGGACCCGACCCGGCCCGTTGACAATGTGAATATTCACATTGACATGTTAACATTCACATTGATAGGAGTGTAAAATTAGCCCGCACCTCGTGGCTGCCCGAAACTCGCCCACGGCCCATGGACGGATAAAAGCCCGCCCGCCGCCCTGGGGCAGGCCCGGCCCGGCCTATTGACAATGTGAATATTCAAATTGGCATGTTAACATTCACATTGATAGGAGTGTAAAATTAGCCCGCACCTCGTGGCTACCCGAAACCCGCCCACGGCCCATGGGCGGCCCTGGGCGGGCCCGGCCCGGTCTGTTGACAATGTGAATATTCACATTGACATGTTAACATTCATATTGATAAGAGTGTAAAATTGGCCAGCGGCCCAGGGCGGACCCGACCCGGCCCGTTGACAATGTGAATATTCACATTGACATGTTAACATTCACATTGATAGGAGTGTAAAATTAGCCCGCACCTCGTGGCTACCCGAAACCCGCCCACGGCCCATGGGCGACTAAAAGCCCGCCCGCCGCCCCGGGGCAGGCTCGGCCCGTTGACAATGTGAATATTCACATTGACATATTAATATTCACATTGATAGGAGTGTAAAATTAGCCCGCACCTCGTGGCTGCTCGAAACCCGCCCACGGCCCATGGGCGGCCCGGGGCGGGCCCGGCCCGGTCTGTTGACAATGTGAATATTCACATTGACATGTTAACATTCACATTGATAAGAGTATAAAATTGGCTAGTGGCCTAGGACGGGCCCGACCCGGCCCGTTGACAATGTGAATATTCACATTGACATGTTAACATTCACATTGATAAGAGTGTAAAATTGGCCCGTAGCCCGTGGGCGGCCCGAAGCCCGACCGTAGCCCGAGGCGGGCTTGGCTCGATCCGTGACAATGTGAATATTTACATTGACATATTAACATTAACATTGATAGGAGTGTAAAATTTGCCCGCTGCCCGAAGCTTGCCCGCGGCCCGGGGTAGGCCCGGCTCGGCCCGTTGACAATGTGAATATTCACATTGACATGTTAAAATGCACATTGATAGGAATGTAGAATTGGCCCGCGGCCCGGGACAGGCTCTTTTCGGTCCGGGCCCGAGCATGTCCGAGACCCTAGGTTAGGGCCTAGGTCATCACTTTGAAACCCGGCCCTGCCCATCGGCTCGCTTAAGGCCCATTCAAGGCTCGGTCCGAGGCCCAGCTCGCCCAAGGAGCAATGTATTTTTTTGTGGAAAATAATAAAATTTTAGTAAAAAAAATTAAAAAGAATTAAAAAAAAATGGCCAGGCTCGCCCAAGCCTGACCTAAGCTCGAGGCTAGATCCAGGCCCACCTGCCTGACCCGAGGCTCGATCCATCGGCCCGTCCAAAGCCCGAATACCCTTGTGCCAGGGCTAGGGCCTAGGCCTAATTTTTTGGCTCGTGGACCGGCCCGACCCAGCTCGAGAAAGGCTCGTTTGGGCCCAGGCTCGAGCCTAGTCCGAGACCCTAGGCTAGGGCCTGGGCCATCACTTTGAAGGCCAGCCCGGCCCATTGGCCCGGTTAAGGCCCATTCAAGGCTCGGTCCGAGGCTCGGCCCGCGCCGAGGCCTAGTGTCTTTTTTTGTGGAAAATAATAAAATTTTGGTTGAAAAAATTAAAAAGAATTAAAAAAAAATGGCCAGGCCCGCCCCGGGCCGCCCATGGGTCGTGGGCGGGTTTCGGGCAGCCACGAGGCAAGGGCTAATTTTATACTCCTATCAATGTAAATGTTAACATGTCAATGTGAATATTCATATTGTCAACGGGCCTGGTCGGGCCCGCCCTGGGCCGCTGGCCAATTTTATACTCTTATCAATGTGAATGTTAACATATCAATGTGAATATTCACATTGTCAACAGGCCGGGCTGGGCCCGCCCCGGCCCGCCCACGGGACGTGGGCGGGTTTCGGGCAACCACGAGGCGCGGGCTAATTTTACACTCCTATCAATGTGAATGTTAACATGTCAATGTGAATATTCACATTGTCAATGGGCCGGGCCGGGCCCGCCCCGGGCCGTGGACGGGCCGGGCCCGCCCATGGGCCTCGGGCCAATTTTATATTCTTATCAATGTAAATGTTAATATGTCAATGTGAATATTCACATTGTCAATGGGCCGGACCGGGCCCGCCCCGGGCCGCCCATGGGCCGCGGGCGGGTTTTCGCGTCGCCACGGGACGTCGGCCAATTTTACACTCCTATTAATGTGAATGTTAACATGTCAATGGGCCGGGCCCGCCCTGCCCCGACTTGAATTTTTCTGGACACCCACGAGGATCGACATGGGCCGGGCCCCTACACATTGACGATATGAACATTCACATTAACGGTGTGAACATTCACATTAGGGGTATTTTGGTAATTATGTCACCTATAGGACTTATTGAAACATAAAAATATAATGTGAACTAAATGGAACATAAGTAGATAAAAAAGGTATTTTAGTCTTTTTATCTCAAATAGGACTTAATGAAATAGTCAAAAAGAATATGGGTTGGATGGAATAAAACTCTTAGAAAGTGGATTTATCAAAAAAGCTTCCAAAAATTTTTTGTTAAAAAAAAAAAATAAAAAGGAAGAAGAAGAAGAAGAAGAAAGAAAGGAAAGGCCTGTATTTTGTGGGCTTTTGGCTTTTGTCCACTGGAAAAGTCTCTTGACAACAGCTTAGTATTTTTTGGAATTTTGGGCTATAAAAGAAAAAAATTGGATTAAAAGCCTTTCCCAAACCAGGGCCTTGGGCCTTGTCTAGTTTTTGGGCTTAACTAAAGAGTAAATATTTAGGTTATGCTTGATAAAAAATAAAAATAAAATATATTTGATACATACATATATTTTTAAGATATAAAAACTATATTTATTGAGTTGCTGGAGAGGTTGTCGATGAGGTGGTTGGAGAACCAAGGGTGGTTGTTGTGCCCTGGGCAGGAGCACAACAACTGCTGTTATGTGGTCAATGAGACTTATTTCGAGACCTATTTTTAAGATTAGAATTGTTTTTTTTTTTTTTTGGTACATTGAGTAGAATATTCTTATAAATAATTAAATTGATTAGATATCGATAAGTGTTTTATTGAAATGCATTTGTATCCAATTTTATAATTTAAATTACATTTATCATTATTTTTTTTAGATGCAAATACAAATGCATCTATGCCTTTTTTTTTTAAAAATAAAAAATAAAAAATAATCAAATTTCCTGGAGGGTGGGGGAGGGGTGTTGATGGAGGATGGAATGAAAACTTATTTTGAAAACAAAATGCAACTACACCACTTTTTTTTTTTTTCTTTTTTTTTAAACTAATCAAATTTTGAAAAAACCTTTTCTTTTTTTTTAATTTTAATTTCTCAAAATTTTGAAAGTTTATGCAATACAATTTTTTTTGGGAATGAAAAATAGTTATATAAGAAAATAAAAACTAATTAAAATTTTAATTGGAGAAATTTTTTTAATTAAAAAAAAAACTAAAAACTAAAACGTCATAACGGCACCGTTTACTACCATCCCATTCCATGAACTTGTCGCAATCAAAGACATAGTAAAATATACTGGACCGTAGGGACTATAATAGGGAAAACAAATGCATGCATGCCCCCCACCAACCGTGAAAATTATTTAGCCTCCGTTTGGGAAGTGGGTTGGCTTTTTGGCTTTTTAGCTTTTTTAGTTATTTTAGCCTGGGCTAAAAAGCTTGGTTTGGGAAGGGCTTTTTGGCTTTTTGGCTTTTTTGACTTTTTTTGTGAGAGAAGAGTGTAATGATTATGGGTTGGATGTGATGTTTTGTTTGTTATGGCTAAAATAGCCTATTTTGTTTTTTGTGGCTAAAATAGCCAAAAAAGCCCAACCAACTTCATTAGTTTTGCCACAAGTTCATTTCGCGTTCTGGTCAATAAATATGACAGAATTAGCAATTTTTTTTTTTTATTGAGCCATGCTAGAGACATCAAAAAAAATTATTAAAAAAATTATCAAACAGTTATATGAGTGTGAATCCCACACTGATGTGAATCCTATATTCATGGGAGTGTTTGGTAATATTTTGACAAAATTATTTGGTTGGAAGATTTGAAAAAGGAAAGGAAAAAGGTGTGTGAAATTAAATGAAATGTGTATATATTTTATTCATATTTCATCTATATTTTCCTTCTTTTTTTTTTTTTTTTTCCAAATCTCTTTTCAAATTTCTCAACCAAACATGGTGTTAGTGTCTAGGAATGGCAACGGGGCGGGCGGGGCCGGGGATCACCCTCCCCGTCCCCGATCCCCGATGGCAGAACTCCCCCCCGTCCCCGTCCCCATCCCCGACGGGGAACCCACCACCACCCCCACCCCCGCGCCCTACGGGGATCGGGTTTCCCCGACCCCGAAAATCCCCAACCAAAACAACAACATCAACATCTCAGTGAGCTCAAATAGCAACATTAAGAAGATAAAAAAAAAAAAAAAAAAAAAAATCTGTCATAGATATATATATATATATATATTAACAATCATAAAAAAAAATTAATCATAGATATATATATACAGATATATATATATACACAACAATCAGATCTGTTCTTCTTCATCAGATATATATACAGATCTGTTCTTCTTCTTCAGATTTTCAGATCTTCAGATTTAATAACAAATAACAAATACCTAAACACACCCAGATCTTCATATTCAAACACACCCGTGAGCATCGCAGCAGAGAAAGGGAGAGAGGCCGAGAGACGAGAGGGAGGAGTGACGCCGTGAGGGAGAGAGGAGGAGCGGCCGATGCCGACGCCGGCGCCATCGCCGTGAGCTTCGCAGCAGAGAGGGAGAGCATTGCAGATTCGTAGCAGAGAGAGGGAGAGCATTGTCTAGAGAAGAGAGTGTGAGTGGGAGAGAGGCCGAGAGAAGAGAGGGAGGAGTGACGCCGTGAGGGAGAAAGGAGGAGTGGCCGACGCCGACGCCGGCGCCATCGCCGTGAGCATCGCAGCAGAGAGAGGGAGAGCATGCATCGCCTAGAGAAGAGAGTGTGAGTGGGAGAGAGAGGAGTGAAATGAAATGAAATAGCCTAAACACATATACTATATATATTCGGGGGATATATACGGGGTGTACTCGGGCCGGAGCCGGGGCAGGGCCGGGGTTGGAAAATCTATCCCCGTCCCCGGCCCGAAAATGATCGGGGGTTTATTTTTTAATACCATCCTCGGCCCGTGGGGAGTTTTTTTCGGGGAAAAATCGTCTCATTCGGGGTCGAGGGGTCGGGTCCCCGTCGGGCCGGTTTCAAATTGCCATCCCTATTAGTGTCCCTAACATTTTTTTGTTTCTTATTTGATTTATGAGAATAATGTAATGTGTTAAATAGTGTGAAACATTACTATAAGATTATCGGATAATCACTCTTCCAAACATGACTATACCATGTTGTTGATGTTTAGGAAACTAAAAATTACAATTTAGTGTATATTTTCAAGACAAATTTTAAATCAGTAATAGAATTAATCAATTTTAATAATTGAAGTGACTATGAGCGAAGTGTTTTTATTTTTATTTAGTTTTTGATTTTTAATTTTTATTAATTGACACAATAGCATCATCGATGATGAATTCACAACTTGATATTGGACTTCCATAAATTTTTCTTTGCCAAGTGATAGCTTTTTTTTGAGGATTTTTTTTTTTTAAAGTTTCCTAAAATTAAGATTTTATCAGATAAATGACATATAATATTTTTATAGTAGTTAAGGTTCGTCAATATTTTCATACAGAAAATTCGATTCAGAGAAATTTGGTTCGACTCAGATAAATTTGGCCCTGACTTATTGGCCTTGACTTAGAGAAATTTCAATTTTCACAGAGAAGTGAAAATTGAAATTTCTTTGAGTCGGGGTCGAAATTTCTCTCAATCGAGCGAAATTTCTCTGAGTTGAATTTTATCTGTAAAAATATTGAGGGACCTTAGCTTATAAAAAAAACATCTTAAACGTCTACTATTACACAAAATTAGATAGGCATATTTCACTAATTTTAGAGTTTGATCTTGTGACAAAATAAATCATGAGTTTTTAATTTTGTCAATTTTAACCTTAAGCTTTTGATTTGTTTTCAATCTAAAATATTTGCATATTTTTATTAAGTAAAAACGACAAAAAAAAATGATATTTTAGACATTAAATTCAATGTAAGTATAGATAAAATGTCTAGAATATTATTTTTTGTTAAGTTCAATAACTAAAATATCAATTTTTTTTTTAATTTACTTAACAGAAATAGACAATTGGATTAGATTGAAAATAAATTAATAAAATAAAAAACTTATAATTTATTTTATTAGAAAATTCAAATTCTAAAATTTTTTATTTGTTTATAATTTTCTCCTTTTTAATATATATATACTTTTTCTAAGAATTTTAAAGCCCGGATGAATTTGTAAAGTTATTAAAATGTTACTTTTTGTAGACA
Organism: Camellia sinensis; assembly: GCF_055761805.1. Lineage (NCBI taxonomy): Eukaryota > Viridiplantae > Streptophyta > Magnoliopsida > Ericales > Theaceae > Camellia > Camellia sinensis. The sequence goes on from NC_138970.1 coordinate 63,119,937, forward strand.
GACTTTTTTTTTTCCGTTTGAGATCAGATTGGAGTATATTATTGGGCTTATGGAGGCCCACCACCGGTACTATTTTGATAATCCGAACCATTCAATGTGTAGAAATCGTCGAGTACTTTATCTCTGTAAAAAATCACGTTAATTGGATATCGATAACTACTTGATCAGATAATATTTATAATTTTTAAAATAAATTGTTAACAAAATTTAATCCAATCAAGTAACTATCAATATTTGATTAACGTAATTTTTTACAAAAATAAAGTACTCAACGAGTTCTATACACTGAACGATTTAAATTATTAAAGTAGGACCTGTGATGAGTCTCAAGAACCCAACAATATCATCCAATTTATAAAGTGGGCTAAAGATAAGCTTGACCACGTTTTCTTATTAGTAGGTAGGGCTGAGCAAGGAATCCGTGAAATCCGTAATCCGATCCAGTCCAGTCCAATCTGATAGGTTTGGATTGGTTTTTTGAATCCGCGGTTCGGTTCCGGATTGAAGAATTAAAAATCCGTAGTTCACGAATTAGTTTCGAATTGAATCCTACGGTTCCAGATTGGAACCGATCCGGACCGTATGCAAATAGTCTATATTTTTATTATACATCCTCCCCCATAGTATCTTCTCTTATTCTATATAAAATCTAAACTCAAACCTAAAACCGTATAATATCTTCTTTTATTACTTTTGTTTGTTAGTTTTAAGTTTTAATTTGTAATGGTCTAAATACTTATGGTGAAACCAGTTTTCTTATGATTGTTTAAATTCTAGAACAGTATGTCGTTATTATAGAAAAACATGTTGCTATTATGGAACTAATATAGCGCTATGTATATATTTTTATGAAATTAAAGTGTTATATATATATATATATTTGTTATTTAATTATGTGAATCCGTGGTTCTAAATCGATCAAATCCGTATTTAAATGATTGGTTCGGATTAGTTCCATGATTTAAACGGATTGAATTGGTTCCAATTTTTCAGGAACTGTAAATAGCGGATTAGTCATGGTTTACCCCAATCCGATCCAATCCGGACCATACTCACTCCTATTAGTATTAGTAGGTAATGCTTACATAAATCTCCATCAATTGAGAGAATCTTGTGCATTAAATTGTCCTTTTTCTTCACTCGTGGTAGGTGTACAACCAAAAAAAAAAAAACAAAATTAAAAAAAAAAATGACATCATTTTTTTTAGGTACATTGGAAAAAAAAAAAAAAAAAATTGACATTATTAAGTAGCAAAGGTTTTATGCTAAAAATTCTCACACTTTGTTTAGATTAGACTACGAGGTTTTATTGCATTGCCAAACTCCAATTATAATCTTTTATACATAAACATGCTTATTGCTGTGAAGTATTTAGATAATCATTAAAAGAAATGTAATTAAAATTCTAAATAGTTTTTGGCCAAAGTGAAATTAGAGGAAAGTTCTACTATGTGGAAAAGTGTGGTATGCCATGTGGTAAATCACATGGTATGATGAATAGTGGTATATAGTGAAGGTTTTATCACCAATAAATAGATACGTTTGCATGGTAATGAATATAGAGAAAGTTTGTGTATTATATGTGTGATCATTTATTTCTTCTTCCATTGTGGCTCTTTTTTCTTTATTTTCTTTAGTTTTATAATACGTTATTAGTATGAGATTCTAGCCAGCTGAGAAGACAAAGCTACTGGGTGATTGTAGTAAGTATAAATAAATTCTAAAGTTAATTTTATATTAATTTTATATTTCCTTAATATATTTACGTGATACTAAATATATTGTTTTGTTAAATTTAGTAATCATGTCAAATCTTTCAAAATTAGAATTCTTAGCTCTTGACATTTTTGAAAAAAATTATTTATCTTGGATTCTTGATGTTGAGATCCACCTTGAGGTAATGAACTTTGGATATACCATAAAACATGAAAATAAAGCATCCCTGCAGGATCTCGCAAAGGTAATGATATTCATTCACCATCATCTACAACAAGAACTAAAAAAATGAGTACCTTACGGTAAAAGATCCACTGAGTCTATAGAATAATTTGAAGGAGAGATACGAGTACTAGAAGACTATAATCTTCCCAAGAGCCCGTTATGATTGGTTACACCTAAGGTTGCAAGTTTAGAAAATCAGTTAGTGAGTATAATTCTTCTTTATTTAAAATAATCTCTCAATTAAAATTATATGGAGAAAAAAATACTGAAGAAGATATGCTCGAAAAAACATTTTCCGCATTTCACGCTGATAATGTGCTCCTGCAGCAGCAATATAGAGAGTGTCGTTTTTCAAAGTACTCTGAACTAACTAATCAATTGTTATTGAAAAAACATCTATCTCGTCTAACGGTTTTGCTCCATTCCCTGAAGTGAACGAGGTTGCATTTCATAGTCATGGACGAGGGAGAGGTTATGGTTTTGGACGTGGCCAAGGAAATAATTACCGAATCTGTGGGAGATATGTTCAGAAAAATAACATGTCATTCCACCAAAAGTGGAATAATTATGAAACATCACAAGAAAAGGGAAAAGGTTTATAGAATAAACTTTCCAAGAATCATGAAAATGCTTGTTACAAATGTGGCATGACAGGGCATTGGTCGTGTACCTGTTGTACACCTAAACATTTAGTGGATCATTATCAAGCCTTGATAAAAGAAAAAGAAAAAAGAAAATAAATTGAGATGCATTTCACAGATCATTGTGAATCCATTGCTATTAATCATCTTGATGTTTCCGATTTCTTTGAAGATTCTGAAGGAAAAATTGATCATTTAATTGGTGATAGAAATGTTCACACTGATTAACTTGATTTTTTAAAAATTAGGATGTATTGCCCTATTTTGATTATAATTTTGAAGTTTGTATTTATGGGTTTAATAGTTTGTATTTTCTTACTTTAAGTTTTGAGAATAATGAATTTCAATTTTTGTATAGGCATGACTTTTATTGATACATTAACTAACTCCAAAATGATTGGTGATAATATTTGTTTAGTGGACCATACAACCACACACACAATCTTACGTGATGTAAAATATTTTATATAATCAATAATGGAAAAAGCTAATGTCAATACAATTTCAGGTTCTGCAAACCTAATTGAGGGCTCCAAAAGAGCCAATATTATGCTGCCAAATAGAATAAAATTTGTATTGATGAAGCTTTGTATTCTACCAGATCCAGAAGAAATCTGTCAAATTTCAAAGATATACGTCATAATGGTTGTCATATTGAAACTATAAATAAATGTCATAAAGAGTATTTATTGATCATTTCAACTAATTTTAGCCAGAAGCTAGTATTAGAAAAACTTCTTACATTTTCATTTAGATTATATTATATGACAATAAAAATGATTGAGTCACATATTGTCATGCACTAGAAGTGCTCTGACCTAAGAACGTTTATGCTATGACATAATCGACTCGAGCATCTGAGATCTATAACGATGCGTCGAATAATTAAAAATTCACATGGATATCTATTAAAGAACCAGAAGATTCTTTTACTAGGTGATTATCTATGTTCTTCCTGTCCGCAAGGGAAATTAATTATCAAACCATCACCCACAAAAGTAATTGTTGAATCTTCATCCCTTTTGCAAAGAATTCAAGGGGATATATATGGACCCATACACCCTTCTTGTGGACCATTTCGTTATTTTATAGTTTTAATAGATGCATCAACCAGATGGTCACATGTTTGTTTACTTTCTACACGTAATGTTGCATTTGCCAGGCTTGTTGCTCAAATAATTAGATTGCGAGCACATTTTCCAGACCATCCTATCAAGACAATTCGTCTTGATAATGATAGTGAATTTACATTTCGAGCATTTGATAATTATTGCATGTCCATTGGCATTAATATTGAACACCCCGTCACACACACTCATACCCAAAATGGTTTAGTAGAATCTTTCATTAAAAGACTTCAGTTGATTACTTGGCCTTTTCTTATGAAAAGTAAATTACCTGTTTTAGTATGGGGTCATGCTATATTACATGCAACATATTTGATTCATGTCAGACCAATTGCACGTCATGAGTATTCATCATTACAACTTGTATTTGGTCAACCACCAAATGTTAGTCACCTTAAAGTGTTTGGTTACATGGTTTTTGTTCCTATTGAACCTCCACAGTGCACTAAGATTGTAGCACTCTGTACTTCTTATTATAATAGAATTATATTTGACTCTTTGATTTTCTTGATTGAGAACCTTCTTAGTCGATATTTGAGCCTTGATTGAGGTGTTAACATAGTGGTTGGGCGAGATTGAACCAAAAACTCCAAATTTAAATAGTTATTATTGAGTAGTTTTCACTCTTTTATCATTTTCTCTCTCTACACTTTGAATCTTGATGTGAGGCTATAACCATTGAAAAGCTTACTTATGGGGCTTTAATTTGGGCACAAGAATGACCCTAAACGGAGTCTGGAGTTATGCTTGTTTGAAATTTGCGAATTTATGATGTGAGCATAATGCGCTTGAGCGTAACTTTCACTGCTTGAGCGAATTGTCCAGAATTAGATCTTTAAAAGTCACTTTTTGGGTCAAACCTCTTCACCTTTTACTCAATTCTCTCTCTCCTTCTGGCATTTTTTATTTTTCAAGCTTTTTAGCCTTGATTTCATCTATTTCTACATATTTTTGACCCCTAGTCCCTTATACCGAAACGTAGAGTTCGACAAGGGCTTCCATTTAATCTGAATGGATTGTCTTTTTGTCGTCGGTGGCTTTTCTGACTTGTCTTCTTCTTGCTTCAAGAGGTAGGGTCTATTTTTTAAACTCGATGTGAGTTCGGTAGTGTATTTGTGGTATATTTTCAATATATAGATTTCATCGTTTTTGGATGCATTTTGAAATTTTGTTTCATAAATTGAGGGTTTGTTCCAAATAGGGTTGTTCAACTATGGATTAAGCTACAAAAAGTTTGTTTTCTATTTACAAAAATGCATATGAGTTTTAAAGGTAAAAAGCCCTAATTTGAGAAAAACCCTAAAATGTTAACCTTTTGGGAAAATTGTTGGATTACTAAATTAAAAGACTATTTGATCGGAAAGGTGTCTTGACATTTGGAAAGAAATATTGAATGTTGGATGCTCCTTTGGAAATGTTTTGGAATATATATTCAGATTGTTACCTTTTATTTATTGCATTAGAGATAATTGTTTTAGCTATCAGTGGAGGATAGAATTGCCGTGTGTTAGAAATTTCATGTGGACTAGGCAAACTGGACTGTTTATAAAACATTCATATCATGGTGCATATAATGGATTTTGGGAATTTAAACGGTGTGTTTTGGAAAAAGGTTTTGAAAATTCTTGTGTCATGTTTTAAGAGCATTTGTTTTATTTTGAAAACCATATTTGGATCACACGTATTGTGTTATTTGGAAAAAGGTAAATAAAATGGTGAATTTGAGAAGTAAGTATTGTCTCGTTGAAATAAGTTGGTCTGAGTGTCCATGGTGAAAGTCCTAAAAATCGCGCGTAGACATGGGTGTCGATCCCACAAACGAAATATCCGTAAAATGACAATAATAGCATTTGCATAGCCTACGTTTACATGGGTGCCGGTTTATGGTTGCCCGCGGACGAAATTTCCGTGAAAGGTTGTATTTGTTTTGGAGATTTACCCATTTTATTTATTATGATTTTTGGTTTGGAAAAGAATGGTTTGGAAACGGTTTTAGCAATGTAGTTGCTGTTGTTTGACAATGTATTCGTAATTGACTTGGCAATGTATTTGCTCATTGGTATTAAGATACCTGGATTCGTTTGGAGATGGATTGCTTTTGTTTTAAACAAATGTTGTAAAACTTGGGAAACGTTTTGAATAAACGAAAGATTTTGGAAATTGTAAAGAAGGGATTTTTTTATTATTGAGAAATCAGTTGGAATTTAAAAATGCATTTGGACATATTGTATATATGTGTTGCGTCATGATCATTTATACTAGTGGAGTATATTTAGTTTCTGAAATATCCCCTACTGGGCTTTATGCTTACCCTACGCGACTGAAAATGTTTTTTAGGTGTACTTATGAGGATATGGACTGAGACATCGGAGTTGTGTTGGAACCATGTAGGGTGGTTCCCTTATTTGTAGGCCATGGGCCATTCATGTTATATATTGGTTGTGTGCCATTCTTGTAAGGGTTACACCCTTTGTATGTGATGTAAGCCTTTGGGTGTTTCAATTTGATTTATAACATCTTTATATGTTTTAATTAAAAGAACATCCATTTGACTTAGATGTTGTATCTAGGAAGTTATTAAATTAGATAAACACATGTACTGTGTGACTATGTCATTTACATATGCATGAGTATTTTTAGTGTTACGACCCAAACCCGCCCCCCTATAGGTTTAGCGTCGTAACCGGCTAGTAATCCTAGGATTACCAAAGGCCTCTGACCTGAATAACAAATATAAGGGGCTAGCGGAAGAAAATATATAAAATACATTATCCATAGAGTTGTGCTGATGTACATGGAACAAACTATTTAAACTTGAATATATACATATGACATCAAAATTTCATAAGTCATGCGTCACTATACAGATAGTATCATAAGAGACTTAGCCCAGGGTACAGACAAACAAAACAGAACTAAAATGTCCTTGACATGATTCACAAAACTAGACTTCTTCAAACGGAACCTCCTTGGGAGGCACAAGGGCTGGCTGACAAAACACAAACTCCAGGTCATCAACTTTAGGCCTGGTTACACGCCTGGTTACCTACATACATAATATAAATGGTGAGCGAAAGCCCAGTGAATAATAACAGAGTAAAGGGTTTAATGAATGATGTCCCATAACAGTTTCATAAGCAAAAACAGATTCATAATTCTTATTAAGAGTTCAAAAGCATGTACTTGTTCATTTCACAGATGATTATATGTGCTACACCCATTAGCGCTAACAGATCAGATATAGAGCATTACACTCGACCAGTTCCATAAAAGAACCTCCGGTATCGAGAACAAAAAACATACTTAAGCCACCGTATTGTTATCCCCGGGCGAGGACCTTGAGACTACGGTATTGTTACTCCCGGGTGAGAGCCATGAGACCACGGTATTGTTACCCCCCGACAAGGGCTATGAGATCACAGTATTATTACCCCTGGGCAAGGGCCACGAGACCACGATATTGTTATCCCCGGGCAAGGGCCATGAGATCACGGTATTATTACCCCTGAGCAAAGGCCATGTGCTAAGGATGCCATGAAAACTTGATAGAAATTAGACAATTATTCAATGTACAAAATATAACATTTCATTAAACAGATCTTATTGCATCATACGGAAAATAAGTAAAGTTGAACATAGCTTTACTAAGTTATTACTCACAGATGGCTCCAGAGCAGACAAACAGAGCAAACAAATCAGATAACTTGCAACGCGTGACCTACACAAACATAACAGATACACAAATTGAATACACACTTGGATAGTACTTAACTCATTGTGTTTCATTCTTAGTGTGTTTCTACGTCTTATCTTCATTACTAAGTCTTAATCATGGCCTAGGAATGCCTACGATGCAATGAGGATGCCAAAACATGTTGTTCAACACTTAGTTACTTTTCTGAAAACAGGGACCTCGCTTGAGCTTAACTTCCTTCACTCGAGCAGAGGTTCAAGTATAAGAGTGGTCGCTTGAGCGCAACTTCAGTCGCTCGAGTGGTCTGTAAACTCTGCAAAAGTGCTGGTTGCTTGATTTTTTCGCTTGACCCACGCTCAACGGTCGCTCGAGCGCGAGACTGAGGTCTTCGCTCGAGCGCAACTCTTATCGCTCGAGCGGTCTGCAAAAATAGTAAACTTTTAGGAGCATGCATTTTATGCTTGAGCCAACTTTTGGTCGTTCGAGCGGAAGTGCAAAACTAAGAGTGGTCGCTCGAGCGCAGAATCTGTAGCTCGAGCGGAGAAGTAGAATTCTGGAATTTCTATATTTGCTTCCAAGTTTCAAAACTTAACTCAAAGCTGCAAATCATGTTCTCTTGGGCCAAAAACTCAAGGAAACTTGTGTAAACTTGCAAAACATCATGAATTCAAAACCATTTCACAAAATCAAGGCCCAAAAGTAAGTCAATTATTCAACCTAAGTTTGAAACTTACATGTATATAACATGTATGCAATGCTATGAACTCAAACTTGTCCAAAACATGATCAATTTAGATAAAATGGTGAGAAACTTGATAAATTCTCAAAACAAAGCCAAGATAGACACATGCATGTGAGGTTTGTTTGAAATTCAAACTCAAAATGTGACGAAAATGCATGCATGCTGGTATGGCTTAAATTCATCAATTCTAGCTCAATTCTTTCACTACATAACTTAATTCTCTAGAGTTCATGTCCTTGATAGCATAATTTTTATAATCTAAGGGTTGAATTCTTAACTAGACTTTCCAAAGTAAGAGTTAAAGGCTTAACCCTTGAGTCTCTAAGTCCAAACCCTTCAATTCACTTCAATTATTCCTTCATTCCTTGAAGACAAGTCTCTCACTCTAACTCTCTCTCACATTTTTGTGTAGGCTCAAATGTTGAAGAGGAGATGACTAAAGTGGTGTATAAGCCTTATATAGGTTTGATTAGGGAATTTAATTATTAATTATTCTAATTATTTCGTTCCAAATCGAATTTCAATTTAACCTACCACAATTTTCTAAAAATCTCAAATAACACGTAAACCAAGTCAATTTCGTGATCGGATGCCGATAAGGCCTTCAATTCGCAGAACAGAATAGAAATACAGACAGATATTCCTACCATAGACAGATATAAACACAAAGAATGCAACATACATGCAATTAATTCAGAATTTCACCTTAATTACCTATTAGGCATTCTTAATCATGGATTAATAGTTAATCACATGTCGGGGTTGTTACAGTTATCTATTATTTATCGTTGGGTGATTTATTTACGTAGGTCAGACCTCGTAAATCCGGGGTGTGACAACTTGGTATCAGAGCTAACCAGGTTTGAAAACCTTGGGCTCGTAGGGAGTGGTTAGCCATAGTGGGTTTATCATGCTTAGTGAGGACATTTGTATGTTGTGTGCTAAGTGATAACATGCTTATGTGTTGCATTTTATATGGGTATAGTGTTGAGACTTATAGATATTATTCGGTGTTTTGTTGACTAACTTGGAGGTCTTATTGGACACACGCTTGATCAACGTTGTTTCTAATGAGAAATCTAAGCGAACGCTGGAACAGATAACTATCTTTGTAGACTTAGCATGATTATGTGTTATGTGTTATGTAGTAGGTGATGTGTGATTTGAGTGGAGTCTCAATGTGGTGGTTCGAATAATCGTTATGTGACTGTGTTAGTATTTCATTGAGGGGCACTCGTGTTATTTATCCTAGGTTACATGTTTTCTCTTTAATAGAGACGCCCCTCCATGTGTTGGTATAATTTCTTTCTTCTTCTCCGACCTGCATGTAGTTTATCCTAATTTTTTTTCCATACTTGACCACATGGATATTGTTATCTAATACTTACATATCACATAGACCAAAAATGTTTACAAAAATTAAAAAAAAAAATAAAAATGAAAATGAAATATGAAAAAAAAAACATAAAATGGTATATGCTATATGCTCAATTAAATTAAAAAATAAAAAATGAAAATCAAGTGAAAGAAACTATTTTTATGTAATTGTAAATTAGAAATTTAAGTTGTTATATCATTCCAGAAAATCTAATATAAAAGTATACATATTTATTTTGTGTGCTAAATGTAATTTTTATAATTCATTCAATTTTTTTTGATCTAAAATGTTACTGATACACGTAATGACATACATATTTATTAGTTAATACTTATAATAATATATTAATAATAACATAATTAAAACACGACTTTAGTGCAATTCAAATGAAAACAACTCATTCACATAATTTCTACTATTTTTTTCTTTTAAATTTTAAAATTATTATTTTAATTTTTAAGACAAATTTTTTACTATTTATTTAAGGCTGTACAGTTTTATGCTAGTTTATATATACACAAGATAGATTCTTTTATTTGATGTAGGGTTGAATCTAAAATGAGAAATACTACAAAGAAAAGAACAGATTAAACATAAATATAAAAAAGTAACCTTGGATTCAGGTTCTACGTGGATTTCCTAATCAGCACTTTCAGCCAATTATTTCCAATGCTTTCCTGCTCTTCCTTAATTTTCCGGGCAGATTCCTCAACAGAGAAACAACATAAGCTTACCTCAATCATCTGCAGAGTGGGTATATCCCCCAAACTAGATGCTATTTCCTTGAGATTTTGACAACGTTCCAACGATAAGTGTTGAAGACTTGGAAAGTGACTAGAGCAGGTGATGCATTGCTCAACATTGAGCTCCTTCAGTTTCAAGAATTTGAGTCGAGGAAACCCACCATCAATTGTTGCCCATTTCTCTCCCCAGACAGCATCCTTTTCTAATTTGAGAAGCTCAAGGTTGGGTAACAACATCCCAAGGACTGTTATCTCCTCCCACTCTATGCATGTAAGTTTCAAGGTGAGCCTTTTAACATTTGTAGGAAACTTGACCCGTTGGAAATTGGTTGGGTACAATAACTCATTCTGTAGCTTCAAAGTCTCAAGGTGTGTCAAACATTCTAAATTAGGAAATTTCCCTGAATCTAACAACGGATGTCCACAAATTCCCAGCTTTGTAAGAAAAGGAGTTCTTGCCAATAAATCCTGAACATGTCCACAGGGGTTTAAGTTTGAGATGGTTCGTAGGTTTTCTAATATGGAGGGATGGTTGTGATCTGTTACTACTTCTTCAGAACATAAAGACGTATCATATTTTGCCCCTCCTTTAGCATAAAGATGCCTCAATTTTGTAATATTCCAAACATTACATGGCAGAATAACCTCTCTCCATAGTGTAGAAAGAATAATAAGTGTTTCTAGGTTTGAGAGATTGGATATTGATGGCGGTAATTCATAGAAACTTTTCCAATTAATTGCCAGATACCTCAAATTAACAAGTTGTGTTAGTTCTCTTGAAAAGAAGGCATCATTGTACCATATGTCCAACACTCTGAGAAGTTTGAGGTCCAACAAATAAATGAGCACACATCACAAAATTGATTGTTGTGATAACAATTTTTTTGCTCTAACTTACTTCTGAAGCACAAGAACGATTGAACAACTGTTGGGGTATAAGACATAGAGGAAACATAATCACATTTTAGTAAGAAGTCAGAATGGATGCACAGGCGGTGTTGGTTATTTGTTTTGTAATTACTTGAAGGAGGAGGACAAGCGTCTTCATAATTGTGAATCCACTGTAGGAAATTAATTTCGCTGGCTTTCTTCAAGCATAAATCACGCAACAAATCATGCATACGACATGCTTTAATTCGACCATCAAACCTTTTTTGAGCAACAATTACCAGACTTCTCTGAATTAGATCCACTAAGTAATCCTCTGCTACTTCCTCCAAGCTTTTCTGCCCAATTTTTTGTATAAACCCCTCAGCTACCCACAAACAAATTAACTTTTGCACCAGGATTTCTTGGTCTTCTGGAAATGCTCCTAAATAGAGAAAGCATGGTTTCAAGTGGCGAGGCAAGTGATTGTAACTCAGTGCTAGTGTGTCTAAGTACTGGTTTGGATCACTAACAATGTATGAGCTTACACTTTGGGAAACTTGTTTCCACGACTTTTGTGTCTTGGTGTTCTTTACAAGAAGTCCTGCTATTACAACAATTGCAAGTGGAAGCCCTTCACATTTTTTCATTATTTGCTTCCCAATTTCAATCAGTTCTGGAGGGCAACTTTCATTTTGAAACACCTTCCGTTGTAATAACTCCCAACTCTCTTCTTCAGTGAGAAAACGAAGACAATGAGGATGGCAGTCAGGTGAGGTATGCATAGCCACCTCTTTGAGGCGACTAGTGAACATAACTCTACTTCCATTGTTGTCATTGGGGAAATACATTTTAAGATTGACCCAGGCACCAATATCCCATATATCGTCAATGACAATGAGATATCTCTTGCCTTTTAATTGCTTGTATAACTTTTCACCTAACATTTCGTTGCTCATGTCTTCAATTTCATCGGTAATGACGATATTAACAGAACGTAAAATGTCCAACAACATATCTTTTTTTCTGGGTAATTGAGAAGCATAGGTCCATGCACGAATATGAAAGTAGTGTGTGATGTAAGGATCATTGTACAGTTTTCTGGCTAAAGTTGTCTTACCGAGCCCAGGCATCCCAACAATTGATATAATTTGTAGCTGCTTCTTCCCTCCAGCAAGTCGCTCTTTTATAGTCAACGCCTCATCATCAAAGCCCACAGTAATTTCTTCATCTACCATGGTTCTGTTCTCCATTGACATGAACGAATGGACTCCATCATTGAAATCTTGTAGGAGTTGGATCTGATTTATCTGGTCATAAAACTGCACCACTTTTGCCTCGATCGGCTTAATCTCTTCCATGATATTTGTGCCAATTAAAATATCAAAAAAACTGTCACCGTTGTTGTTGCTTTCCCTCTGCCCTGGAACTTCAACATCAAAAAGACGGATGAGTTTTCTTGTCTTGCAGATCACATAATAAATTTGAATCGACAGGTTTTCAGCTTCATGGTTCAGCTCATGCTGCTGCTGCTTCTCGTCCATATCCTTGAGAATGATTGCTAGGAATCTTAGCCGATTGTAAAAAGAGTCGATATGATCAATCTGATCTGCGGTCAAATTGCAGGCCTTACTGATCATTAGATGATTCAGTTTCTCCAAGACAGAATAATTTTCACCCATCTCCCTCCCAACTCCCTCTCTCTGTTTCCATCTCTCTATCTTTCTTTCTCTTTCTTTGGCTTCCTCTATCGCATACTCCAACATTTTTTTGATCAGCAAACACTCAATTGTTTACTGCTTCCATAGCCCCATTTCGGTGCTCTTCTATCTCTCTCAAGTTTTGGGTTCTGAAGGCGGTGTTGAATCAGAAAAGACTGGCATCCAAAATGTTGACTCTGGCTAAAATTTAAACAAATTACATTTACCTCTAACAATTTTCTTAAATTGCAGCTGGCCTATTAGTTTAACAAAATATAACACCGGCTTCCGCCGGTGTCCTCAAAAGTTGACTCCGTTAATGAGAGTCACGAAATAACAAAATTACTTTTACCCCCATCACACATCCACACTTTATCTCTCCATCTTTGATCCTGTTTGATGTAACTATTAAAACAAATTATAAATTATACCTTAATAGATTATAGATTATGATTTTAATCAGAAGCTGTTAATCTAACTGTTAGATTATAGATTTAAGTTGCTGAGTAGTGTTTGTTAAATAAGCTGTGGAGTAACTTTTTCAATTAACTTTTATTTTTTATTATTCACTATTTGTCTACATTTCTCATAAAAAATAATAATAATATTCTATAGTCCATTTAAGTATTTTTCTATTTTTAAAAAAATAAAAAAAATCTAAATGTATAACTGTGAATTAACATGTCCACAACAGCCATAAGTTGGCTAAAAAAATACCCAGTAAGCACCCCCTTTATGCACCATCACTTTTACAACTATCACTATTCTTTACCTCATTTTATCTCACTTTTATTAGTACCCTTCTTCCCAGTATTGCCAGAGATCGAAGTGGAAAAAAACAAACAAAAAAAAAATAAAGAAAATACCAAGAATTAATGGGTGTGTTTAATTTGTGTTTTGAGATAAATTTTCAAAAAAATATTAGGGGGAGAGTTTAGAATTTTTTTTAGTTTATTTGGTTGTAGATTTTGAAAATAGTTCGAAGTTTAGAATAATTTGATATTTTGTTATAGTTGAGTAGATGTATATGACAGAAAAAAATGATTAAGAATGAGAAAGGAGAGAGAAAAAGTGATTGATTGATGTGTAGGAGAGAGAAAGTGATTTTGAAATTTTTAAACAAAAAATTAACCAAAATAAAATTTTCAAAAATTGTATCCTGAGATACAAACTAAACAAACTCAATAACTTGGTTGTGGTGGTGGAAATTGGTTGCGACAATTCAATAAGGTCCTATTTGTTTAGCATAATTAATAGTGAAAAGATTAACAATTTATCTTATTAGTGTAAAATTAGTTATTCTGTTAAATTAGTGAGATAAATAATTATCTTTGGTCTATTTTATTTTGCAGTAGATATGAAAATATATAATTGCAATTATATTGTTTTGTATATAAGTTGTAGGATTAGGAGTGATCATTTAGCCTAAGAGTCTTGAGGTTATGGGTTTAAGTTACGGGATAACCGCTTTGTGCACTATGTCAAAAGTTAGGTGTGTACCCAATATTTTTCCTCCCAAATACACATTAATGTGTACTAATTGGGTGTTTATTTTTATATTAGTTGTAGGATTAAAAGATTTGTAAATTTTGTTGAATAGAAAATTAATCGAAATCTAATCGAAATAACGAAAATTGCAACCAAATAATAGAATGTGAGCCCCATGAATTAATAATTGGGAAATTTAGCTAAAACCCCCTAGGCCCAACATGTTAATGTGTAAAGGACAGTCTAAAATATTTTACTTTCTAAACCCCCCGAGCAACAAACACTTCCTTTATGAAAGACAGATTGTTATTTTTCTCTTTTTTTTTTTTTAAACAATTTTGCACCTATGTATATATATCTCACAAAGTGTGAGAGAACGCAGTATACTTCAAATATTTAATTAATTTTAATCCCGCGTTAATATCGACTAATTATAATTAGAGAAAATATATACTCCCTCCATCCCAAAATATTAGTCCTTTATTCCATTTTTTATTATCCCAAAATATTAGTCCCTCTTTATAAATCAAGTACAAAAATAATGTAAATTTCCTATTTTGCCATTCTTTTAAATTAATAAACAATTTAAAAAGTACAATTATGACATTGATATTCCCAAAAAATGTACTATCAAAAGGGTAATTTTGGAAAATTAACTTTTTTCAAATGCAATAAGTGTACTACTAAAAAAAGTTGGATTCCCCAAAAGGGATCGATATTTTGGGACGGAGGGAGTATATATATATATATTGGATGTACTTAAAATTTAATTTAATTTAAAATGTACTATCAAAAGGGTAATTTTGGAAAATTAACTTTTTTCAAATGCAATAAGTGTACTACGAAAAAAAGTTGGATTCCCCAAAAGGGATCGATATTTTGGGACGGAGGGAGTATATATATATATATTGGATGTACTTAAAATTTAATTTAATTTAATTTAAGTTAGGGATCATTATGATTTTTAAAATGAGAGAGAGAGAGAGAGAGAGAGAGAGAGAGAGAGAGAGAGAGAGAGAGAGAGAGAGAGAGAGAGAGAGAGAGAGAGAGAGAGAGAGAGAGAGAGTGAGTGAGTGAGTGAGTGAGTGAGAGATTGTAATACAATTAGTTTAATATTTGAACCATAGGATAATTAACTATTTGTTTGGATAAACTTTGCCTAGTGGTAAGAAAGAAAACAATAATTGTAATACAATTAGTTTAGTATGTGAACCATAGGATAATCAACTATTTGTTTGGATAAACTTTGCCTAGTGGTAAGAAAGAAAACAATAATTGTAATACAATTAGTTTAATATTTGAACCATAGGATAATTAACTTTTTGTTTGGATGACCTTTGCCTTTGCTTGCACGTAGTGGTAAGAAAGAAAACAATAAGGGGTGGCAAATAAAGTCACGTGTTGAGTGAATCACCTATATAAATAGGTGAACAGTAATGGTTCATAGCATTAATTTGGTATTCTAATGAAGCACTAATGATATGGTACAGAGGAAAAAAAAAAAGAAAAAGATCAAAATATCATATCATAGTAAGTGAGGCCCACTACCAACTTATTAGAGTTGGCTTTAGAACTCAAAATTTCCTGAGGTTGAAGTGACCAAAGGAGAAAGGAATCAGCATAGTGAAAGAGGCTCAGAAAAGGGAGAGTAAAATTAGGAGTTGCTATTTAGGTGACTTTAGACCTAGTTTGGAAACCAGCTATTTAAGTAATTTTTTAATTTTTTGGCTAAAATATGAGGTAAAAAAAAAGTTAATATGTTTGGGATGACTTTTTAATTTTTTACGAAAAGATGTGCAAAAAGTAGAAAGAAAAAATAATCTTTAACTTTTTGATATAGGTTATTGGCTTTTTTTTTTTTAGTAACTTTTTTACGTTTAAGCTAAAAAGTGATGTTGCCAAACGAAACCTTATATTATATTTTGAGTAATTATAAATCATTTCATATAAAATTATTTTATGAATTATTTTATACAAATCATACTTTATAAATTATATTAATATTTCAATTATGTTATTTATTTTATAAACCCTATTTGTTTACAAGGGAAACACGTGGATATAAGCTATCTATAATTTTGGGGATTTGATATTTACTGATGTGTTTTATGAGTACCACCACGGAGGTCTTATGCCTTGAGAACTTAAATGACCATTGACTCTCTAATTAGTCACTTTAGTAACCATCTGTTTGTCATGGATCTATTGATCCTCTGTTCTGTTCTATACCGTAGTTATGATTATTTTACTTATATGATTGCTATATGATATATGATTTATTTATTCGAACTAAACTATTCACTATTTAGCCTAAATAATTATTTATGGTGACTTTTATACCTTATGCTTTTAGTATAATATTTCTCACTCTATTATGTGCTTATAGATGTTAAACCCTTTCAAGTAATGAAACGTAGGGAGGGGTTTTTTTAGCCCATAAAGCAGAACCAATGCTGCAAATAAACACTGTGTTTTTTTTGGTTTTGTTTTTATTTATTTGTAATTATTGCCTGACTCTTTTTAAGTAAATAAAAGCTCCAATGTACGTTTTAAGTACAATATGTACACTTTTTATTTTACTCTACTATGTTGTTAATTCCTTTTAATTTAGAATTAGTCCTTGGCAACTTTAGAAATCGACTAGTTGCGACATCCAACCCTTGGGTACTAGGGTTGGGTTGTGACATATACAACACACTAAAGAAGTAAACAAGGTAATAATGCAAATTACAAATCAAATGCACTGAAGAACTCAATTTTTTTAAAAGTTGATTAGGGAGAGAGTAGAAACAAGTTGATCCCCAACATTATTCATCTCAAGGAAATCAAGACCCTAAGAAATCAAAATTCAATTCCAAAAATTCATAAACTAAAACGAAGAAGAAGAAGAGTTCTGAGAGGAAGAAGCTTTCATGCCAATTGTTGCAGTGAAAGTGGATCTGGATTTGGGTCTTGGTTGGGTTTTGATGAAAGTAGTGGTAGGTGTAGAAACCCAATGTGATTAAGGAAAGTTTGGTTGAATGATTGGGCCTATTGATTGAAAATTTTGTGAGATTAGACAGAATTTGTTGAATTTGTGATTGTTGTTTGTAGAGCTTACTTCAGTTATGTTAAATTGTTGTTGATTTATTTGTGAACTCACAGTGAAGGAACTTGTAGAGCTTCCTTCCGGTCATACTTTGTTTTTTTTATTATTGATGCCTTGTTTAAGAAGACAATAAAGTTTTACTATGGTAGTCAGTAACATGTTACCATGAATTAAAATAAAATATTACTATTAACCAGATTAAAATATTATTGTTAAACAGAGTAAGATGTTACTGTTTACTTGATGGTAATTTTTCTTTTTAAAAGAATTTCATAGTCAACCGAAATCTTATTTGATAGATATTGATGAGAAAATTTTAAAAATATAAATTTTATTAAAAACTGACATTTAGATCAAAAGTTATATCATTTTAAAGTTTAAAATATTAAATTACTCACTAAGGATATTTTGGTAATAGTGGTATGTGCTGGACTTTTTAAAGAAAACTTTTTGTAGTTGTCCTTAATGCATTAAGGTTTTATTATGAGGGGGCTTTAACCACATTTTCCAAAAAATTTCAATCTTATACTACAATACGCCCAATCAAAATTGTAAAAGATCTGTAAGTTTTATTAGATAAATATTCATTAAAATCTAATCGAGATAACAAAAATAATAACCAATTAATGGAAGATGAGGGCAAGTTTGGGAACTACCTAAAATAGTCGAAAAGTCACTACGAAAAAGTCAACTATTGTCTCTACTTTTTTCTATACGTCTTTTCATAAAAAAATAAGAAAATCAACTAAAATAACTAATTTTCAGAACAACCATGAGGCTCGAGAATTGATAATTTCAATCATATACTCCAATATGTCCAATCAAACTTGCACTGCGTTGTGGGTGTTTGGAAACACCAAAAAAAAAAAGGCATATATTTTTTTGAATTCTTTTTGAGTGACTTTTTCTAAAAGTTATGTCAATTTTTACTTTTTCCATTCATTTTGTGTAGACGAATTTAAAAAATATTTTTTTTTTGAAAAATTCTAAAAAAAATGAAAAGCCAAAAAAGGTTCACTATTTTTGGCTTATTTTTATTTTTTTTCTAGATTTTTTAGAATTTTGTTATTTTATGATTTGTCTCATCAAATTGATTTTTTTTTTTTTTTAAAAATTCACCAAATAAACAAGGGATTTTTTTTAAGATCCCTCGTATTAAGATTTTATAGCATAAATAACATCTAATATTTTCATAATGTCTAAGGTCTCTCAAGTTGATCCAGAGAAAATTAGTCCAGAGAAAATTCACGTTACAGAGAAAATTGGTCCAGAGAAATTTTGAAAATTTCTTTAGATAACGTAGCAACCCTTTCTTCAAGCAACCTTTGCTCTTGTTGGAAATCCAGAGAAAGTTGAAAAAAAAGAGGTTGCTAAATTTCTTTGAACAACATTGACGACTAGTTCAATCCAAACCAGAAAATTTCTCTAGATCAACCCAGAGAAATTTCAGTTCAAACCATAGAATTTTTCTAGACCAATCCAGAGAAAATTCAGTTTAAACTAGAGAATTTCTCTAGACCAACCCAGAGAAATTTCAGTTCAAACCAGAAAATTTCTCTTGACCAATCCAGAGAAATTTTAGTTCAAAGCAGAGAGAGAAGATCATTTCATTGAGTGAATAAGCAACAACAGCAACCTATATATATATATATATAGATTAAAATGTGTTTTTGTGCAAAGACAAATCAATTAGTGAAGAACATAAACCATGAGCACAGAATTCTGCTTTGCTGCGACTGCAAGAACTCGAAGACAAATATCATGATAACAAAGAATACAATCCTCTTCACGCATTTCACATAGTCCCCAACCACATAGGTTTTGAAGATCACCCTACCATGATTCACGAACTCTTGCAACTCAGAGAAGCTTCTTGCCTGTAGCACCCTCAAAATAATACACAAAATCCATCATTCTAGACATGCAATGATATAAGAGAAGTAAACATCTTTCTATTAATCAGAGTAGTTCTTACAAGAGTATTACATGTTAACAACAAAAGCAAATGTCCTACGGGCTTACAGCTTTCCAAGTTAACACTTGGTTACAAAAAGGAAGAGTACTAACTCAATACATATTAAGCCCTTGGCTTGAATTTACATGTAATACATCAAAAGAAAGCAAACAACAAAAGCAGTCTGTCTGCCTCTAGCCTCCCAAGCTATGTCCTTGGAGGTGGCATGCTACCTGTACCTGAAAATGATGTCCCATATAGAGTGAGCCACAGTCCAGTAGAAATACACTAAACGACTATGAACAATGACTAAAGATTAGCAGTTGGTAGATGGTCAACACCGATACACTCACTTATATCACATTTCAGTTTCATGACATTTAAATCCATGTTACATTTCATTTCTCATTTCTTTTTCAACCTTGAGTTTGAAAACAAGGCTCAAAACTTAGCCAAATAATTTAATGAGAATAAGACTCATCTTTAAAACACTTTCAAAATTCATGATGGATACACATTTTGATGTTGTATCAATGACACATAAACCACTTCCATACTATACGAACGATACACATTTTGGTGCTGTATCAACATAACATAGAAACACTTCTATACTTCACAATTGATAACGATATACATTTTAGTGCTCTATCAAATCAATTTAAACACTTCCATAATCAACACTTGATACACATGGTAGTGCTGTATCAATGTCACACACAATCCGGTTTAGAGGTCCATCCCCTATCTTCTCCTAAACCGTGGAGTACATCCCCCATCTCCTCCCACACAATACAATGTATAGAAACAATTATCATATACAAATTCAATCAATCAATACACATTTTAGTGTTGTATTGTACCAACCACCATATTCAATGGCTTACTCAATTGATTAGTTTTAGTTTGCCTAATCATCATGCATTGTCTACAACAAGCAAGACTATTCTTCACCGATAGCCCAAAGCAGTTATTTCTAAACAGAAAATAAATGCACCAAATGGATACAATATCGACATTTCAACTAGGTAAGTGATAAATGATCTAACTACACCCTTTAATCCCACGCATTCCCAATTTCAACATTTTCAATTCAATTTCTCATTTATCAAAATTAATTTCACAGATTAATTTATCAATGTAATTAGGGTATTTCCCATAATTAACATAACCACCTCAAGGTTCCATTTTCATCCAAAGTTCATCATTTATCTCATTTCTCTATGCTAAACATGCATATAGGTTTAAGTATAAATAAAACCCCATCTTTTGTAAAATTACACAAAGACCCAAACTTTCTCAAAATTACCCAACAACCCCCAACATATCGAAATACCAAAATTCAAAGACAAAGCTCATAAAGAGGAGTAGGATATCCCTACCTCGAAGTTAGAGCTCAAACGGAGAAGGGGAAGAAAATGAAAATGCTCCAAACACCAAGATTCTTGGATCAAAACGAAGCCCTCGACGATCAACACACTTTTTACAAAGGCCGAAGGATAGGGGGATCCTCTAACTAGATTAAACCCTAGAGAGAAGGGAGATCCTAGAGAGAGAAGCTCTCAAAAAGTGTTTTTAGAAAGTAAGAGAGAGAGAGAGAATGTAAAAAGTGATTTTAAAACGCTCAGCTGCCAACTGATATACGACACTCCCGCTCGAGCGGATAACAGGACGCTCGAGCGTCAAGAACAGAAAATTGGGTCCGCTTGAGCGCAACAATGCCCGCTCGAGCGCCAAGACACAAAGACAAAGCACACCCGGTCGAGCGCGAAAGATCAGTCCGCTCGAGCGTAGATTTTCATCTCCCAGAACTTTCACCAACAAGGTACTACCCGCTCGAGCGCCAACAAGCCCGCTCGAGCGCAACCCGCTCGAGCGCAAGAAACCCGCTCGAGCGTAGAAAACATACCTGCAGAAGTTTTGCAGGGACACGAAATGCTGGAAGGGTGCAGACCCCGCATTCAAAAACTGGGCAACAACAATGGGAGCCAAAGCTCTACTAACCTGTAACAACCAAGCCCAACACATCTTAAAACTCAAACAAATGGGTTTAAAGGACGACAACAAGATAGGTACAACTACCAACTCCACGGAATCGAGTTCGGAATACAACTGAACAGTAAAAGGACAACTGGGATCGCTATATTGCCAATCCAAAAAATAGGACATAAAAGAAATATGACACACAAGATATTTTACTCTCTCAATGCAATTTAACAGGTATTCTGGTTTGTATTAAAGGCATACTGGTCGAGCAACACATGTAAATTCATGAATTGTATCTCCCGTAAGAACCAGAGATTATATTACAACCCTTTATTCCCCTTGATCCGAGCAGACTTCTTATCTTTCTTTTTTCTGGGAGCATCGACAGCACCAGGGTCCACCAACGGGCTAGACCAAGTTTGGATGGATGGTTTTGAATACAAGAAATTCATGGAACTGAATGGGACATTAGGAGGGTCAAATGCTGGATCTATGTGATGTTGACATCTTGTGCGATTTCGCACTCCTATCGGCGACCAAAGGGAGAACTCGAGCGTGAGTGAACCATCGGCAGAATCGTGTGTCCAGTGGAGGTCAGATTTGGTGATGATCTCCCTCTCGGAGCGTCGGCGAACTCAGGGGGGTTCGGAAGGGGCCGGGAGAAGCGACTGAGACTCCTTGACCGACGGTGAGGTTTGGTGGAGGAATCAGATTCGGTGGCGGCATTTGATGAAGAGCTGATCGAACCTTGTTCATTTTCTTGATAGAATCAATTCGAGTCTTCGATAGGCTTTCGATTATGAAGACGAGCCTATCCAACTCTACAGCCTCGGCTCCTCGTGCTGCTTTGCCCATCTTTTCTCTCTAGGGTTTCAAAGAGAGAGAGAGAGACAGGAAGTGTTGCTCTGCAGTAGAGGAGGAGAGACAAAGAGTCAAATTTCTCTGATATATGTTTAGGGATATTAGACATCAAAAAATAATTTTGTGGATCTCTTCCATTACGAAAAATGGGAGAGGGACCCTAAACTAATTTTCCCAATAAACAAATCCTAAACACTGACATGCAAAAAAAAAAAAAAAATTAAATACCTAGGTGGGAATCTGTAGAAGGTAGGCGATAAAGAATTTTGGTGAGAGCAAGTAGCAGCACTCTAACCTTTGACATACACTTGATTTTGGATGGTATCTGTATTGGTGTTACTTTTGTTTAAATTTTATTAAAATTTATAAAATAAAAATAATTTAAACAATTTGAAAAAAACAAAATTGACTATTGGAAAGTTGGGCAAGGATTTCTTAGGTACAAAAAGCTGCTGATCCAATGAATTGTACAGAATAGTGTTTTTGACGCAAAAAGGACAGCTATGATTAAGGATGAATGGATATAAGACACAGGCTTTGTTTGGTACAATTTATGAAATTGGTTTTAAGGGGTTCTTTTTTTCCTTCTAAAAACCTATGACAAAGTGTTTGACATAATTTCTGCTTGCAATTTCTGAGAAAAAATGCTTTAAATAAGATAAAGAAAAACTAATTATTGGGATGCTGGGGTAGAGATACTTTTAACTTTTGCTATTTAGTCATCAACTTTTAATTTGTAGAAGGCACATTAAATAGGGGCCTTTAACCTATTTGTCTTTTTTTTTTTTGTTGAATTCAAAATTAAAAAAATTAGGTTGATTTGAAAATTAATTCCCAAAATGGGTCAAAACGTATTTTGTAAATACGCTTTTTGATGAAAATTTTTTTAATTCATTTAGAAAGTGTATTTTGTAAATACATTTTCTTAATAAAAAAGTGTATTTACAAAATAAGTTTTCAACATTAATTTTTTTAAATAATTAAAAAAAACTAAAATAATAGTTTTTTTTTTTTTAAATAAAAAGCTAAAAATGTAATGCCCCTAAATAACTAGTAATCACCCATCTCATAATATTCCTTACAAATGATCAATATTCTCATATCTTATATTCCATTCATAATCTTAATCATACAAAAGATGACATATGCGATATACATTCATAAATCCTAGATCCTGAATATATAGCATATGACATGGATATACGAATTAAAATAAAAGTAAAATCAAATGATTATATGCTCTAATGACTACATCTTTCCAAGTCGATACTTGGATACATCAAAATGAGGTTCACTCAATACAATTAAAGCCTGAGGCTTATAAAAAAAATAAAATAAATAATTACATCAAATAAACAAAAGAAGCTCTTGGCTCAAAGTCCTCCCAAACTATGTCCTTAGTGGAGGCATATCATCAGCAACTGAAAGTTGTTGTCCACATAGGGTGTGCCAAAACCCAGTAGAGATACCTTAACACAATATATGAATCTTAACAAAGTCATAAGGTGAATGCACATGCATGCCATTTGTCAAACATTTCACAATTTTCCATTTCAAAGCCATGTAATGCTAGATCATATATCAATTTATGAAAATAATCCTTTTATAACAGAAAACAGGGCAATAGATGCAAAACACTAGGAATCTCGAGGTACGTGTCTTCCAATAGGCTATACAAGTACTACCAAAGCCATTTTACTTGTAACAACCCTCACCTCACTCTAGTTATGCTTGCATATATTATATGATCTTGTCTTGATATGTTGCGTTTGCAAACCTTGATTTGTCTTGCATAAGTGTTACTTGCATGCTTTGTTTCTTGTTTGGTGTGTGTTTAGCCGAGGTCATCCTAAGCCTAGGACGCACCTTTGAACCTCTTACGCTTAGTACCATCTTGGAACCACTTTGGTTGACCTTCCCTTCCACCCTGGCGTCTTAGCCGAGATGTCACCTAGGCCGAGATGTTACCACCTAGGCATTCTAGATCTTGATCCTTGCACCTAGTGGTCTTGTTCGGGACCAGTATAACCTAGGCCGAGGTGTGGCACATCTAGGCCAAGGTGTGGCACATTTGGACCATGCGTTATCTATCCTGGCCGAGATCATTGGGATCCTTTTTGCCGGGGCCGATGTTTTAACCCGAGATCTCCCCTTGCCAGAATGCCCATACCACCTTGCTTGTTTTACACATTTTGTCATAGCCTTGTCTTTTCACTCAGTCACCTTTTTTAGGAGAACCAACCCGGTAGTGCCACGTGTCCCAGCTGAGTGTTAAGTCAGCCGGCAGACCTAGAAATGTATCATTTGTTCTATGCCTTTGTTCTTGAGGAGAGAGAAGCTCTAGAAGAGGAAGAAGAAGTCTTTAGAGAGAAGAGTAGATCTCAAGCTTGATCCTTGGAGTTCAAACAGTTAGATTCGTGTCTTGAGGTTAGAATCTTAATATACTCTTGTTGTTCTTATTGATCATCTAGCTGCATTGCATGATCGAACCTAATTTGCAAGCCATGCATTGATTTGAAGTTTGGTTTTAGAAAGAGAAAGTGGTATTCATGTGTTCTTGAAGAAAAAGCCTTGTTTGATCCGAAAGTTTGCATTAAGATTCATATTTTTGTGTTTGTTTTCATAAATCTTCGAGTATGGGTGCCCAGGTCCATGTTTTTGAATTCATAGCATGAAATCTCAGATTTTGTAATAACAAGTTGTGATTGAGCATTCACGTTTTTCATGTTCTTCAGCAAAGGGAAACCCAGATTTTCCCAACTTCATTTCCTTGAGTGTGGCCATCGGGACCACACCTCGGCAAGAAGGTGTGGGACCTCGGCCAAGACCTGGTTAGTGCCCAGCAAGTTTTCCCCGAGATGAGAAACAGTGTTTTGCTCTGGTTCAACTTAGTTTTTGAAGGAATGCCCAGATCATTTGCATTCATGAAAAGCTTGTTTGAAAGTGCATTCAATAGACTTTGCCATGTGTTTGTAGGACTTGGACTCTCGCTTGACCCCGACGTTTGAAGAACTATGTGAGTGGTATTTTTAATAAAGCTATGTTATAACGTTTTGATAAAGCTTTGTTTTGCCTTGTTTTAGAAAAGTACTTGTTAAGCATGAGTGACTATCCCTATTTTGTGTGTCAAGTATTAGACTTGGTTTTGATAACAACCCTTGAAAGTTCGTACGTGCTAGCGGACTATAAGCATTTGTAGCACAACCCTTGAAAGTCTGTACGTGCTAGGGGACTATAAGCATTTGTAGCACAACCTTTGAAAGTCCGTACGTGCTAGGGGACTATAAGCATTTGTAGTACAACCCTTGAAAGTCCGTACGTGCTAGGGGACTATAAGCGTTTGTAGCACAACATTTGAAAGTTCGTACGTGCTAGGGGACTATAAGCATCTGTAGCACAACCTTTGTTAATGTCATCCCTTGAAACTTGAAAGCCTTGAAAGACTTTGATTGATGAAGCTTGAAAGATTTGTTAGATGAACTTGATTCACCCCATGTTTTGTTACAAGCTATGATTATGTATTGTATTGTTAAAGATCTCGGATATCACGCATGCAAACCCTTTATTACTTGTACCATTCACTGAGTATCCAAGCTCACCCTCTCTATATATATGTAGGTGATGAGCAAGACGGCGGCGACGCCTAGATGTGCTTTGCAACTTGTTTTGGATTTGCATTTTGTAGCATCTTGAAGATCATGCTTCTTAGCTTGCATTTCATTATATTTTGTATATGATGGCTCGAGAAGCCTTTTGGTCAAGATGTATTTTGTACTTCATTTTATTGTACTCAAGTTGTAAGACCTTGTTAAGATGTATGTTATTCCATTTGACTTATGTACAGCTCTTATGGACTAATTAGAATTGTATATATTGCTTCCGCACTTGTGAGCCCCATATGTTTATACTCTGATTATGTGTGAACTGTGTCAGTTGGCCTTTGGTAATCTCGGATTACTGGCCATCACGGCACCGTTCTACTAGGGGCGGAATGGGGTCGTGACATTACTAGTACTAACTGGAAGGATTGGCACCTTACCATGCGAATTTCTGGACTTTCACCAAGGACATAGAGGCCAACATAATAACCACAATCCCTAACTAGATTCACCAAAGTATTCACCATTTTTTTCTCAAAACAAAACATTTACAATGTTTAAGTATGCAACAATGTTCAATGCAAGATGTATGAATGATTAGTTTCGATTCTCCTAATCCTCATGCAATTTTTACAACAATCAAAGCAATTCTCCACCAAAAGTCCAAAACAAATATTTCTATACAACAGATATAATCTCTTCATTTTCAAAATGGGAGTGATATCACATATCCAACTCCACCATCATCATCAATATATACATTGTTCCATTCTTACAAAACCAACATCATTTTCCATTTTCTTTCACAAACCAAATATCCATAATTTTAGAACAAAAATCCCATTTACTTACAAAATCAATTTTAAGTAAAGAAATCCATCATTTTAACATATCTCAATCATAAACACATTCCCACAACCTTTCTCAAGAACCCATTTGAAAACCCCTCCTTTTCAATTTAAAACCAAACCCTAGGTTTAACCCAAAATCCTCAAATCACTAGATTCTATCAATAGACAAATATCTAAGGTAAAAATCATACTAAAGGTTAAAGAAATCCTTACCTCAAAGTAGAAGACAAGAGGGAACAACAGTTGAAGTTTGGCGGACCCAAAAACTATAACTCCTCTGATTAAAACAAAGCTCTCAACGTGCTCTACCTTTTTCTCCAAAGGGCTAGGGTGCAAAAATCAATAGATTGGGAGTATTTGGAGCTTGAATGCAAGAACCAGAGAGAGAGAGAGAGAGAGAGAGAGAGAGAGAGAGAGAGAGAGAGAAAGTGAAGATTTAGTGTTTTGGAAATGTTTAGAGAGAAAGAGAAATGAAAATGTGACTCAAAATACCCTTTTCTCATACTGATATACGGGCAAACCGCTCGACCACTCGCGCGTCAGACACAATAAGTGACACCGCTCGAGTGACCAAAAACATCGCTTTGAGTGCACAATAATCCCCTTCCAGAAGTTTAGGCTCTGTTTGGAACCATTTTCAAACGAGTTTTTCACTTGGTAGTTTGAATATGATGTTTGGATAGAGTTGTAGAATTAATTTTTCACAACTCTGCAGAAAACTCTATTTGAGAGCGTGATTTTCGAATTTTTTTTTTCGAAATATGGCCTAACTGGTCGTCCTACCAAACGTCCCATCAGTTGACCGGAACAGTGCAATTTTTTTTTTTTTTGCAATTGATATGTTAATTTTTATATATTTGAAAAAAATTTATTTTCTGAATTTTTAAAAATTTTTTATGTTCTTTAATAGAATTTTGAGTTGTATGTTTGGTTATGAGTTGTAAATTTTTATATCAAATATCAAATGTCACATTAAAAATTTCCCACTCATTTCAAAACTCTTTTCAAAACTCTTTCACCAAGCAAATTTTTCACACTCAAATCATAATTTCAAAACTCACAAACTCAAAATACAACTCATACTCTCAAATTATAGTTAGAAAACTCTACCAAACGTAACCTTAGACTTGCAAGGGACCGCTCGAGCGCAAGAAATACCGCTCCAGGGAAGATACCTCACTTCCAGTAGTTTTGCAGACTATAAAAGACCACTCAAGTGCAAGAAAGACCGCTTGAGCGAACATGCAAAAATATGGGCAACAACTCTTTTGAAAAACTAACTCTCAACCTGTTTCAAACACAGCCATAACTCCCAAATAGCCAAACTCAACTAGCAACAAGATGAAAATAAAATGAACAATAGTTAAGGATATGGATTCTTGGATTCAAAAGCAAAAAACAGGTCGGTTCTAAACCAGAATCATTATAGAAAACATATTTTGTGAATAAGTTTTCATAATTATTTTTGAAAACTCGTCATAATTTTTTTTAAAAAGATAATTAATAAAAAAATTAAAATCACAATTTCTTTTTTTTGAAAAATGAAAAATTGAAACACACGTTTTCCTAAAAAAAGATTCATAAACACTATTTCTATTTTAATTAAAAAATTATGTTGAAAGCAACAGTAATAAAATGATAAAAGTGTTTTGTAAACACGTTTTTAATATAAAAAACTTGTCCTATTTTTTTTTTAAATGCAAAGAATTAAAAAAAATTTACGTTGAAAACATGTTTTCAATATTAAAAAAAAAAAATTATGTTGAAAGAGAGATGAATAACAGTGAGTGAGAGCCCGGGAGAAAAAAAAAAAGTGTATAACAATAATAAGATGCAATGTCCAAAAAAATTTTTAAAAAAAATAAAGAAGAAGACTAAAAGCGTGTTTTTAACATAAATGAAAAAAATTATGTTCAAAGAAAACAAGCTTTTTATTTTTTTTAAAAATAAATTATATTGATTTGTATGTCGTAAATATTAAAAAAAAACCATATTTACAAAATAAACTTTCATTAATTATTTAAAAATAATAAAAGCATATTTACTAAATATGTTTTCTATTTCAACTACTATCTATTAATTATTTAAAAAATATGATGAAAACGTATTTACAAAAATACAACAATATTAAATATTTAAAAATTAAATAAAAGTGTACTTACGAAATGCATTTTCTATTTCAACACGCTTTATTATTTATTTATTTTTTAAAAATTATGATGTTTTTTCTATTAATTATTTTAAAAAATGCAAAATACTTTTTTCAGTTTCAATAGACTTCCAATTAATTATTATTTTTTAAAAAATGATGAAATACGTTTTCAAATATTGTGAGTTTTGCTATTAAAAAAATTATGATTTTAGTTTTTTTATTAATTATTTAAATAAAAAATGATGAAAATATGTTTTTAAAAATTATTATGAAAATACGTTTTCAGATTTTTGTTTAAAAAAAATTATGATTTCAATTGTTTTATTAATTATGTTTCTTAAAAAAATTATGTTGAAAACATATTTTGTAAATACACTTTCTGATTAAGAAAACATATTTACAAAATACGCTATCTAAATGATTTTTTTTTTTTCAACAGAAAAAGTATTTTTTTACAAAATACGTTTTGACCTATTTTGAGAATTAATTTTCAAAGCAACCTAGTTTTTTAATTTTGAATTAAAAAAAAAAAAAAAAACCCAAATAGGTTAAAGCCCCCACCAAATAGGCCCATAGTTTCAGTGAACTCAATTTCTTTTTGGGTAAACTCTCAAATTGTTATGTGGGATTTTAAGAATAATTACTTAATAATTCTACATTATCAATTTTGCAAGTTAAGGCAATGCTCCTGAACAAGTAAGACATTAATAATGGGATGAGTGGAGTCGACCTAACTCACTTTAGTGGGTTGGAAGTGAGTCAAGTTCGGCCCCATTATTCTTTTCTACAGGTTTCGATAGTTAGAAGTACTAGGGTCAGTATAGCATATTTAGGGCTTTATAAGTAAAGTACAATGGTTCTAGTCATTGCTTTGAGAAAATTGGAGGAATCTACAAAAAATTTTCTTCTTTGTCTTTGATTTTTTGTCTTTTATTTATCTATTCACTAGTGCATTTAAGGTATAATACATGCTGAAATGCCAACTTCTAAACAAAGTTGCTAGGGAGACGGGGAAAGAATGAATGGGCATTCTCCTTATTAGGACAAATTTCGTTTTTGACTGTCACGCTAATTAACACAACCATTCTCTTTATTCGGGCTTGAAATCAATTGTAAAAAGCAAAACATTAAGCATGACACACACTGAGTTATTTTCTAGCTGAGCATATAGTCATTGTGGAGTGAAATATTGAAAAAAGATTCATGTAGTTAACCTTACTTCATTGGCGCAAAAGATTTAGTTTAGTTTGATTTGATTTGGTATAGTTATTTTCAGTTGAAGCACTTTTGTTTTTACCTCCCCATCCAACCTGATTATACAAGAAGAAATCTCAATCATGTCAAAATTTCATACCCCTCTAGTGTAGCTCAGTGAAAAAAGAAGAGAGCGAGAGAGAGTCAAATAAACAATCATAAGATACAACAAAAGTTAATATAAGTGAGCTATTGTTGAATTTGGCTCATTTTTGGTTTGCCTCCATGAGCTTAGGCGAAAATTTAGTCCACTTGGCACTCCCAAAGTATGCTTGGCCGCACGTGCATCGAGACATAGCTTGCTTCCTTAGAAAAATTTTGGACGTGTAAAACAGAGTATTTTACTTGGTTTGGGTAACTAGAGTCCCATTCTTTGTATGTTTGAGTTTGGAATTTGTCGAAAGGGTTGAGTTTCTCTCATGTTGAGATTTCAACATGAGAGAATTTGAGGGGCCCGTTGTCTCTACTACAAGTATCATTTTGATGATTTGAACATTTATTTTGTAGAGCACTCAATATATATCATCCTTGAAAAAAATTAGGTCAATCTAATAATCGTAACATTTTTATTTTATCGCATTTCCCTTTAAAAACATGGATGGTCTATTTCAAAAATATATTATTGTCCATTTTTTTTTGGAGACAATTGCGATAAAATAAAAAAGTTATGACTATTGGGCCGAACTAATTTTTTTCTTAGATAATATCCATTGAGGGTCCTATAAAATGAATGATTTAAATCATTAAAATGAGACTCATGGCGAGAATTATAGATCCCTCAGGTTCTCTCAGGTAGAGATTTCAACATGAGAGAATCCTAACCCTTGTCGGAAAACCTATTTGTAAGATACAGATAATGTAGCGGGTAAAATGATTCAAATCGTACCTTATGTGATAAAATCCGAAACGAAGAATCTTGTAGGTAAATCACGTGCTTCACAACCACGAACTAAGAACAACCAGCAATGGAATGATACTACAGTCTGAGTATCACCCACTCTAGTCACAGTGCAAAGGCTTGATCAATTTTCAGATCGGAGAGATAGGAGAGTATGGGAAAAATAATACGTTATTCGTTATTGGATTCATCCCCACTTTCTATATCATATCTAATATATATTCTATAGGTCAGATATATAATTTGATATATAACCTCTCATCCCTATCTCCTAATAGGATAGGATAGATTAGATGGAGATAGTGGGTTTTTAACAGGATAAAGAGAAATTCAAATTACATGGGTAATTTGAATGGGCCATAGGTCATGCCACATGGGCGCCCAAATCCGAGTCCAATACCCGGCCCAATTTCCAACATCTCTCACTCACACATGAGTTGGCATGACACTGCCACATCTCTATCTCAATCTCCTAAAATATTGAAAAATCCTATATTAGCCAATGAACCATGCGACCGCTAAGAAACGCCCGCATGTGGGAGCTCTATATTAGAAACTCAAAATGAGCCAGCATAGAGACATCAACCCAAAAATAAAAATAGTGTCTCATGTACCCCAGACTCATCTAATTACACCGGTCCAAAAAACATCTCTAATCCCTCAAAAGAGTATGTTTGACCTTCTCAATTATTGCAATATA
Organism: Camellia sinensis; assembly: GCF_055761805.1. Classification (NCBI taxonomy): domain Eukaryota; kingdom Viridiplantae; phylum Streptophyta; class Magnoliopsida; order Ericales; family Theaceae; genus Camellia; species Camellia sinensis. The sequence goes on from NC_138970.1 coordinate 63,151,601, forward strand.
TTCACACTCAATCCGCCTCTCATACAGAGCAATGTGAGTTACCGGCAGTGAATATACAACAATGGTGTAATACTAGATGATCTTCCCTTTGTCATTATGCCATTTAGTTTAGGATTGACCGTTTTTCCAGTGATGTCCTTTAAGGCCGAATCATACATGACTGCAAACAACATACCAAAGTAGCAGAACAACAACCCCTTACCTTATGACATAGTTAAAGGTCACAAAAGGGTACATAAGTAAAAGTCATATAAATAATGACACGTAAGACTCACACGGTGAGGAAATAGAGATCCATTCTCTCACCTTATTACTTGGTCGCTAAGCACATGTAGTATAAACATATGCTACGATGGAGTAACTCTTCCAAAGAGTGACATCATACTCGATACACCGTACAGATCTTAGTCTAGTCGCTTTCTAGCGCCTAACCTGAATTCTCTATTTGCTCGCCTTCCAGGCGCCAAATGAGATCTTGCATCTGGTTAATCATAATAGGCACAACATGGAAAGTGGGTACTAGCATCCATGTTTGGTCTCTAACATGACCTCATCTTGGTTGTAACCAAGGTGACATACATAGTGGATAATTTAAGCCTCTCTTAGCTCCAAATAAAAATAAACCACTAGTCTCATCCTTGCTCCCTCCTAAGTGCCAAGGGCGATTGCTCGTGTGAGTGAGCTAATCTTGCCTGCTGATATTATCATCTGCTAATCATTATGACATAAACCATAATAGTATCAACATCCCATAATCTCATAACAAATAAGTGATCGATTGTAAAAACATAACCACAATCTGCGCAATTCTAGATTCCAAGCATAAGCCCTATCAGCACCTCTTGCGATAAGCATATACAACAGAATCCACCATGTGCACTTCACATGAAGTGGTTCAAGATCACTACTCCTTGTGCAATTACCTCTCTAAAGATATTTTGGTGACCAATCTACGTTCATTCAAGATGCGCCCAACTAGTGCATTGAATCTTAAAAGGGGCAAATTTATATACTACTAGTAAAGCCTTCTATCCACAGTCTAATGAGCAAGGTCAATGTCTAAACTACTCAGTTGACCATTTACCAAAGATAACACTCATCATGCTGAATACGCCCACATAGCGTACTTCAGGAACCCACAACAAAAGATCAAGGAATATGGGTCATCTGTTTCTCTCAAAGACAATTCGAGGATTCACTCAATAACTAAGGCTCTAGCTTTTACCGATAGGTAAGTCAATGGGTTTGTAATTTCACTTCTAGAATCATTCTAGGATATTCCTTATGTAAGTCATCAAAAACAAACTGAGAATTCTCCCAGAACAATATCTAAGGAGCGTACATCTGAGCATCTAAATTACATCACCCATGTCCATCATGTCTAAAACAAAGGACTGCCAATCCTAGGTGGCGACAGTTTTATAAATTCCTGGCTCATAATGACTAAGTAAGGAAAAAACTTCTTTTTGGACCATCGATCATGCCTCAGTGGTCTTTATCGATCATCGTTGGTCTATCATGGCTCAACAAAATCTAAGAACCACTATTTGGATAACTGTTTTAGGCCGCAAAAGATTTATTGGAACTAGCAATCTTTTTGCGCTCCTAACTTTTCACCATAGATCTACTTAACCAATTCTCCAATGAGAATTTGGGTCACAACGTCCATAAATCAATGTTCCGAACTTATGTCAATCATAGCCTAAGTCGAAGTAACCTCACTCCTCAGGAGGAAGTCTTCTCATGGTCTACACCTTCCTCAATGGTGTGAATTTTTGGTATTTAGCAAGCCTTATGCCTAAAAAAAATGACTATCCAAATCACATATAACTTTAAAACAGTTTCGCGTCATAGCGGAAAGTCAACCAAATCCTAGAAATGGTTAATCCTCAAAAAACTTTGTCTTAAAATGTGCAACATTGATCCTCTTTCTAAAAACAGGGGACTAGAGCCTTTGGCATTATCCTAGGCTCTTTATCATCTTGTGGAGCAATTATGAATGTTTCCCTCTCAATCACCCAGTGATGACGTGAAAAATTTTCATATTCGTTACCACGCAACTAAGAATGTAGAGTATTCTTCTTTAATGGAGTAATCCACTAGTAGGCACATCGCTCCCACTGTCCCTAGGATATTGGAAATTTCTTTCCATTCTCAACTAGGCTACGTAAAGCACTATACTTAGAATTCTCTATCTTATAGAGTTCCAAAACTCAATTCAGGTCACCTTTACTACGAAAAGTTTATGTGACTTAGTTACACTACCACAAAGCTACTTACCTATAAGCACATGACTCGAAGGGTTTACATGACAGCATACAATAATGTGCCACATGACCCTAAGCGTTTACAAGACAACATACAATAATGTGCCCTAGAACTCTAGGTCTTAACTTCGCAATCTTATGAGAAGTAAAATAAAGATAAGCTGCTTGACGGTTACGAATCGCCCACAAATGGATTTTTGCTAACCCCTTACTCAAATGGAGTGTAAAATCTGATATGTAGGGCACTTAGTTAGGGATATAGGCAACAAACTAAAGTGCAATTCCCAATTGGGAAACATTTTGCGCCATAATCCACCTAACATTAACAATACTTAATTCCTTATCTCTACTACACCATTATGGTGCTGAGTATTAGGAATAATCAATTTTCTAAGCATCCATTTCTCTTCATAGAGATTTCTAAAAAACAACTCAAATAGATACTCGCCACGTTGGTCAAAACTAAAAACACGAAAGCTCTTATCTAATTGATCTCGACCTCATATGTGCAATGTCAAAAATTATCTCAAAACTTTTGACTTATGGGAGATCAAGTAGTCTTGACTAAGATGCGTATCATAATATATAAATGTGTTGAGATTGGGGCTAGCTATCATACCCTTACACATATCCAGTCACAAATATCATAGTATATCAAATGCGCTAATACAGATGCCCTTCTATGGCTTTCCTACTTAAAGTTACACATTCACATAAGAGCAGGATGTCACAAGCAAGTGGGCCCGAGAGGGCCTACTCAAACCATCCATGTCATTTTCTCATTAATGTGATAAAGTATAATAAGCTACCGGTTCATGACCAATGTCATAAACTAATTCCAATCATCTTAATGTGTGAGTTCTCGAAGACAAGTTTAAAGGTTTAGGCCCAACTAGGTAATGACTCCCGACTAATTCATGTTCACTAGATCATAAAAGGATGTCATGGAGATATCAAGTGCGCCTAAGTCGCAAATTTAACTAGTAAGTGCTAATCCCTTGCACCTTCAAGTCAATTTTATTCTCTATACACTTTACTGCATCTAGTTGAAACATGACGATACTCCTTTTGCCATCTTTGTTTCTTGTTTCATAGTTAGTTGCAATTAATTCTACTATCCACAAGAAGGAGAGAATAAGCTATCAATCTATGACAGCTCCTAAAGTAACTTAAGCGTGAGTTAGGCTAAAGATTCTAATTCAACACAATGCTCTCACGAGCGATGTGTCAAATTCTTAGAGTCATAACAGCCTTGTCGGCCTTGACCTTTTCATTACTATGCTGCAACATTTGCGCTTAGTGGTAAACGTCATTAAAAAACGTTAGCCTAGCTAAGGAATCATACAAAGAAACACCTCCTCATCTCTCACACTCAAGTGTGGAAACAGTAAGTGTCTAGGCTCAGACATATTGACAACGCTAACAGATTTTGCAGCCACTAAGCGCTAATCATTTCACTTAGAGTTAATAGATTTTGCTGGTACTAAGCACTAATCTTTTAACTTCAAGTGATACTTCAACGCACACTATTATAGTGTGTGAAATTTTGTTCCATCCACTCCCAACAGTTGGGTAGAGAGCAAAACACTGCTCATACTGGCTACTCATCTTACACTTAATGACTAACTCATTTAAGCTTGCATTTCTTGGACGATGTAACTCTTGAATGTTGCTTCATCTAATGATGCAACATTATTACAAGTCAAATTACAAAGTCAATCCACGCAACTCAATAGTCAAGATCATATCTATATCTATTGAGGGCTTACTCATTTCATAAGTCCAAACTCGCCAATCAAAACTACTTAGCATGCCGCTAACCAAAGTGTACACATCAGTTTTTATTGTGCCAAACAAGGCAACAAAACCACGCCGACTTTGAGTCATGTTTCCTTACTTTGCCTCAATTAAGGTCTACCCTAAAGTCTTCAAGACTTTTTGCTCATCTAAAGAATAGGATTACAATGTTCACACTTGAACATCTTTACTAAGTCTAGGTCAACCAAATTAACTTCCATAAGCTAAGTCGTTTTAGAGGGAAATTCACATTGGGATTAATTTGATTAGCATAGTATAATTTTGCTGCAAAAATCTAAATTAAATAGTGACAAAATTACACAGGTCGCAAGATCGAAAATTCGCTAACCTCGTAATCATTTCTTGCGCCACAGGTGGCAATTATCCAAAATTTAATTTAATTCATGCACAAAATATTAGTTTTCGGAAGTTAATCTACAAAGATTTCTCTCAACCGAACAACGTCCCACTGACTATGGCAACTCTAAAACATGATAAAATATTCTAATTCCATACAATAGCATCTTCATATAGAATCACAATCAACTCATGCTATGTTACATTTAATAATGGAATTTAAATATATAAAAAAAATTAATCATGCTATTCTAATCACAACATATTAGAAACTCTAGGCAAAAAAAATAACAATATGCTGTGTTTAATATTCAGATTATGCCATAACAGAAAGTATATCACTTTTGAAAATTTTTTAGAATTTTAAATAATTAATAAATACGCATAAAATCAGAAATAAATATTCTAAAATCTGAGAAAATACAACAATCATACCAGTAAATAATAAACCATTACAGTAGTCTACAACAAAAATTTCAGCCCTAGAAACTTAGTCATGCAACACCAGAAACATTTTAAAGTATAAATAATGAATTATTATTTCAAGAAAAATATTTTTTACTTTCATAAAACCTTTAAAATTTTATAGTAGATAAAAAATATAATTTTGAGTCTTACAGTATCAACCATGCTTAAAACAAAGCTATAACGAATTACTTATGACCATTTAAAGCAATTCTAGATTTTTAATACAAACAAACAGAGCCCTACATCCAGTAGCCAAGCTAGTCAAGCTGTACGAAAAACAGCGTGGGGCGGCTCGGTGTGTGTGTGGCAGGGCGCAAGGCGCGCGCATATGAAGCACGGATGACGCACGCGTGAGAAGCGTGCCTGGCGTGTGCGGGTAGCGGGTGACGCATGGCGCACGTGGTCTGTGCTGACAGCGTCATCTAGTGCCTACAGCTCACGTGTCGCCTTCTGGAGTGTTTTCTGGTCCAATTTTGATACTGCCAGACTCCATTTTCCAAAATAAAAAAATGGTGGTCTCAAAAATGACATTTAACAAACATAAATAATGGGGCTTATCACACTCTCTCTGTAATGAGAGTGGAAGTGCAAAAATACTACACTTCATCTTCTTCCTTAAGCTGCCAAAAAATCAAAACGAACCCAAATTAGGGTTTGATTTTTCTCATTAACTGTAAGTCCAAATCTAACAAATAATATATGGTTTCGAAGGCCTCGAAATAAGGATTCTAAATATGTAAGATTTGTAGACTGAAATTAAAGCATGTAAAACCATCATGCAAACAAAGTTTCAAGAATACAAAATAGGTCTCCATTTTTCTTGAAATCTAACCATTGGATTTTTATGAAACTTTGTAGATATGTTCTATATGAAATGCACAACAACATATGTAACTTTCAGGTTGATCGTAGAAAGTTTTAAAAAATATTAATTTTTTATGCATATATCGTGTATATATATAATTATATACATATTTTAATGTACAAAAAACAAGCACGAAAATACCCATTCTATGCTTTGATACCAATGTAAGATATAGACAATGCAATGGGTAAAAGGATTCAAATCGTACCTTATGTGATAGAATCCAAAACGAAGAATCTTGTGGATAAATCATGTGCTTCACAACCACTAACTAAGAACACCCAGCAATGGAGTGATACCACAGTATGAGTATCACCCACTCTAGTCACAGTGCAAAGGCTTGATCGATTTTCAGATGGGAGAGAGTTAGAGTGAGTATGGGAAAAATAATACGTTATTCGTTATTGGATTCATCCCCACTTTCCATATATCGTATCTGATATATATTCTATAGATCAGATATATAATCTGATATATAACCTCCCATCCCTATCTCCTAATAGGATAGGATAGATTAGATGGAGGTAGTGGGTTATCCTAACAGAGTAAATAGAAATTCAAATACGTGGGCAATTTGAATGGGCCATGGGTCATGCCACATGGATGCCCAAATCCGGGTCCAATGCCGGCCTAATTTCCAACACTATTTGACTTGGATTGTACTTCCTAAAAGCTTTGCTTTGGTGTTTCCTAATTAGTTTTAGATTAGATTAGAAGGAAACCTATTTTGATTTGAATTAGCTTTAGGAAGAGGATTATTTTGTATATAAATATGTGGAGACTTTCACGTATTTAGTTTGACTTTTCAGTTCTTTGGAAGCCCCCTTGAGGGGTTTTGTTGGTAGGCCTTCGGGTCTTTGGTTTGGCCTTTGGTCACTTGGTGGTTCTCTTTGATGGATTTGTATTTGTTGGTCTTGGAAGATTTTCATGAATCTTTGCTTGGCATTCTACTTCAGATCTTGGTAGAGCTTTGGCATTCTCGGGGCCTCTTGGAGGTCTTGTTTTGACGGTATTCCACAGATTCTTGGAGACTTCTTTGAAGTTGGTGAGATCTTATCTCTCATTCTTTGTGAGTTAGAGAGTTTGGGCTTTGTTTTTGTCATTCGTCTTTACTTGGGATCTATGGTTAAGTTTAACTAGATCTATTGGTGTCTCCTTGTGAGACTTGTTCTTGATGTCTCTTGTTGGAACTTCATTTACGTGAGACTTTCGTAGAGAGAATTTTGGATTTGGTGAGAAAACTTGTATTCGAGTGGTGAGTATTGTGAGAGATTTCTTTGTCACCATTGTAGCTCTTTAGAGCATTGTTCTTTATCAATAGTGGATCATTCCTTTTGCTTTTGGATGCATAAATTTTGGTATCGTGTGATCATTTATGTCTCTTGGATTTGCATAATTTGTATGATTCTTCTACTCCATATTCGAAACTATCGACTATCTTGATATTATTGAATTTTCCCTAGGCTCTCCACACAACATCTACAATATGAATTTGAAAAAACTAACATAACTACAAGAAATTGCAATTGTGGTTTTATAGCAACTTTGACCATGACAATTATTTATCTATTTTATTTTTATTTTTATGCTTCAAGATGGAAAATTGCCTATAGCAATGCCGTACAAGAAATGTATGTTTCAATCAATCCTAGAAAATAAATTGGTTAAAAAAAAAAATTCCATGTAAATGTAATCACAATGATTCACCTTTCATCTAGTATATTGTGTCATGATTCAAACTTGTCGAATTGCTCAAGCATTTGGAAGATTGAAATATTTTGTGTTGGAAGAGGCTGGAGATGCGACATTCTCAATAAAGGAGTTTATGTGTGATCTCTTTGAGGGATTGTGTGGTATGTAGCCAAGTGGATTAAGGCAGTGGGTTGTGAATCCACCATGCGCGGGTTCAATACCCGTCGTTCGCCCGTAGTGGATTCGCTACAAAAGGGTTTTTTTTTAGTGAACGTGTCACGGCTTACTCCTTTTTTTCTTTTGTTTTGTAAAGACGAAGAGAGAAATTTGATTTTCTTTTCTATTTACTATGGCAACAAAGAATTAAATTATCAGTATATTTATTCCTTTTTCTACTTTTTTTTCCAAGTGCAGGATAACCCCAAGGAGTTTTGGGTTTTTTTCTACCAATTGGGGCCCTCCCTTCACCACTTACGCACTGCTCGAGCAAGAGGTGACTCTATAGCCACTACCGCTAAAAGGTCTATTATCTTCCACAGGCTATCACAAAATCGCTCCTCTTGCGTTTTACCATCCTTTCATTTACAAGGTTAAAATATTGTAAGTCTTACAAGGTTGGCTTTCATATTTGTTACCTAGCATAGACACTCCAAAATGGGTGTTGTGTATGTGTTCGACACAAATAGTAGAACACTGACATGGTGGGACACGTGTCCACATATCCATTTATAATCCTAGAAGAAATTATGCCTTCATAGATGCAAGGTCGGAATTCCAAAATCACAATACTTTGGCATAACTTTACTGAAGGTTTAGGGTTTTTTATTTTCTTTATTTAAATGTGGAGTTGAATTATACAAAGCATGGGAGGGGAAAATGGGGAAAATCTTAAATTTAACAGACCACATGTTTTGGCATTGTCTAACAAAATAAGTTGAGGGTTGCTTTTAGTATTTATGTTACTGAACACATTTAGATTAAAATTTGATGCATCCAAACAATTTCAAGTTATGAAAGAACAAGCTTTGAGGATAAGTTCTTTGCAAGTAGGAGACCATTCTTTGGAGTGGAATTGCTAGATTCCTAAAGGCTTCCATTGATACTTTAAGAATTTTAAGTAACATAAAGGGATTGGAAGCAATAAATTTTCCATGGCTCAAACTCAATTATTGCAACCATTGCCTCATGTTTGACCTCCCATTATGCTCCGAATAGAGATCACCATGATGATTTGAAAGACACATTATTGTAGATACAAAAACACAACAAAGCAACACAATGATCTTGATGAAACTAGGACGTTATCAAAATGCAGATGAATTTTATGCTTCTAACAAGAATAAGGATTTTAACAAATTGCAAACTATCCCAACCATTGATTTTGTGATTCCAAATGGATTTGATGGAAAAGCATGGCTCCTTTGTCCACTGAAGTTTAGGGTTGCTTTTAGTCTCATGTCTACAGCTGAACACATTCCTTTATGTTTTATTAGGTTCAAGGAGTCAAGGGTAGCTTGGTAATTTTTCAGAATTACTTGATACTGGTTCTAGCTCTGTTCTATGGTTGTAATATGGGCGATACTATTGTTTTCAGTCTCATGAATGGTGAATATCCTAGTTAGTACAGTACATATAGTCCATATATGAATTGTGAGCATGCTTGCATTTTCTTCCGTAAAATGCAGTGCCTCATTATCTCATGTGGTATTTGTAAAATAACTTATAGTTCTCATTTGATGAAAATACTATTCATAATCCTAGGAGGCAAATCATTTTCCTGATTAAATCCCCGATGTCAAGTTTTGTTTGTTTGTGAAACTCAAATGATTCTAATTATATGGGGTTTTGGTGGTTATATTTAGATATTTTGGTTTTTAACTTCCATTTTCAAAATATAGTTTATTATATTGATGAGGCTTACTTTTGATGTATGATATGTTAGAGATCTCATGGGACCATGGGTTGCTTTGTCATGAATCATATGTTATTTAATGAATCAGAGATGACCTCATTCACCAATAAATAGACATTGTTTTTTAGCTTTACTGCCATAAACAATCATGGTAAAATGAAACATATAGCGAATCCAATACTTGCTAATTTGTTTTTAGAATATATCAGACTCTCTGATGTGGTTCAGGAATAAGCAGTCTTCTGAGAATAAGAATTTTGAACATGATGTGTATTATTGATTTACTGGTTCTCAATGTTTTCTGAAAGATGAATTTCTCTTGTAGTTTTCATGTCTATAAAAATGGTGATTGAAATGTACACTCGCATTCATGGTTGGGGACCCTAAATGCCTAAATATCTAAACAAAATTTTGATATTATGTGATTGTCAGAATATTTGCAATAAAACGATGGATCAAGCTGGATTTTTTGTTTTGATTGGCAAAAAAACTTTGTTGATGATTACCAAGGAACATAATGTAACAAAGGCTAACAACAATAAAGGAAAGGGAAGTGCAAGACACATCAAAGCTAAATCCTTCCAGCCTAGCTAGGTGGCAACACAAAAGCTTCAAAACCAAGCATAAGCAGAGCATTACGCACCCATTTGATTTGTGCATAGGTCTAACATAAGCAGCACTCCAAAATGATAGCTGCATCCAATCCAAAAACCAGAAACATCACGGCAAAGTCAACATCAATCATAGAAAATCTGTTCTCAAGCAACACCTCTAATCTATTTAAAATTGTGAACAAAATCATTAAGAGGCATATACTTCTATCTTTTGGACCCTTTTTCCCCGTTTGTTCTCCCAAACTTGCACAAGCAATCTGTATTATGAATGATTGAATTTCTGAATTGGTCTCTGCTAATCTTAGTAGTGGTCTTTGCCAAAAGAATAGATAGATAGCAAAAACTGTTGGCCTCAGAGGTGCAATTTATCATCTTATAGCCTATTATGATGTCCTTGGATTTGAAGGGTCCCCTTTCTTTTTTCTTTTTTTTTTTGCTAAACGTTGAATGGGCACCTCTACATGTGCTATATAGGTGATATGTTGTGTGTCTAATGCTAAAGTGTATGAGATTTTGTTGGGAACACCATTTGATGTGTGCTAAATTTGTTATGTTTGTTTTGATTAGGATGTCTAGGTGAGGATATGATGACTTTTCTCCTTCCACACAGGAAGAGTTAAGGAAGCAATTTCTAGAGTTACGCCAAGGTACTACACCTTTGGCACAATTTGAGGCGTGGTTTACCAATTTGTCTAGGTTCGCTCCGGCGTTGGTGGAAACCGAGGAGCTCTATTGTGCGGAGTTTGAGAGTAAGTTATGTGATGATGTGTAGGTAAGGATTGCTGGGTCTTGGCATAGGAACTATCATGCGCTTGTGGAAGCGGCGGCTCACGTGGAGGCTGCAGTATTAGTCATGGGGCGAAGTAGGGAGGCAGACACTTCCGCAACTCCTGTAGTTTAAGGTCATGGTAGGCCTAGTAAGAGCCAAAGGAGAAGGGTAAGGCTGTTGCCTCGGCCAATAGTTGTACCAACAAGATCATCTAGCCAATCGGGACTTGGGGCGATTGTGTACTCATAGGGGGAACAGTTATTGGAATCTTTACCAGTTCAGGCTTCGAACTAGTCACATCTTTAGGGGCCACCTATTTGTCATGCATGTAACCAACCGGGTCATATTAGGCATTTTTGTATGCAATCGGGAACTTCTTTGGGTAATCCACAATCTAGGTGGGTTTAGCCTTATCCTTCTAGGCAGGGATGATACCAATACCAAAACTGAATAGGCCAGACTTCGAGGGCTATTGGAGGGTTAAACTTTTACCCTTAGAGTGGGGAGATGCGTGTTTGTTGCAAGTGTGGCCACTTGAGTCACATCTATAGTTCTTGTCCTTGGCGTCATAGTTCTGGAAGTGTACCGGGGGTCGAGAATAACCTATCCCAACAGTCTGGTTAGGGATGTGATGGCGGTGTAGGCAGTGGAATAACTGTTTTGGGTAAGTCATTTTGGTTATCTTGTTTTGTGACCGGAGGATTAATGGTTGTAATAATTATATAGTCGATTTGTTTTGTAACCGGTACGGTGTGGACCGTTGAAATATTATGACTTTATTTATATATTTATGTATGTATGGTGGGTTGTTTATTTTATGAGTTTTCGTGAAATTTGGAAATCTTCATATTGACGTGTATGAACTATTGTGTTTTAACTTCGGAATGTGATGGCTGGAGAGCCTTATTTTGATTAAGGATGGTATGTTATGCTAAATAAATTGTGCTTGATGAAATTGATTTAGAATGGGTGCAAGGTACAATTGGTTGTGGTAGGCAAGTGTTTTGAGGGTCATTGTGACTCGTTGGGTTATTGTGAGAGTGGAATTATATTAGTCAGTATGATCAGTTTGGTTGAGGTTGGTTATTGGTTTGTGTTAGAGATATAATGAATTTTGATTTAGACCAGACCTGTTTGATGTTCGGGATTCGGGTTTCCTTGTCTTTAATGGTTGATGGTATTCTTATTTGTGTTATTCCTCGTTCGTATTGGGTTGTTTGAGTATTGTGGTTGCGTTTGGAACAGGTCGGGGGTTTATTTTTCAATAGAAATTTTGCCCAGATTTTGGCCTCTTTGCTCGAGCGGTACTTTCTTCGCTTGAGCGGTCCTTGAGAACTCCCAGTACTTTTGCAGGTCTACAGAGATGTTAGGAGGGTAGGATTCTTCACTCGAGTGATATTTCTTGCGCTCAAGCGATGTTGGTTTAAGCGATCTTTCTTGTGCTTGAGCAGTGGTCTTTTGTCTGTAGAACTTCTGGGAGTTGGTATTTTTAGCTCGAACGGTGTTTCTTGTGCTCAAGTGGTACTTGTTGCTCTCGAGCGGTTAGCTTTTTTAGTAAAATTTATGGGAGTATGGTGTTTTGGTCACTCAAGCGATTTACGCGTATACAAGACCCATTATAGGGGTGTTTGGTGTTAGAGTATTATTGTTTTGGTGCTAGGTGAGAAGAGTAGCTGGGCAAATAAAGCCTGAGTCTTATATATTAATGTCGGGTAAAGCGTTGTTGTTCATACCACGAAGTGGGTTAGATGAATCGGTGTCCTTAGAACATCTTTACGAATTCTTTATCAGGTCCTTGGGAGTTAACAATGTTGGTGCTTGAATTAGTTAAGAGTGGCTGGCATGAGTGACTCGAGTTTCTTTATGGGGCAAGTATTTCTAGTCTACCGAGGGAGTTAGTTTTATTTCATGGTGAAAGCATTTAATTATAGATTCTCTTTTGTTTCAGATCTACGGTTTGCAGAAGTATACTGTTAAGAGGTGTGTAGAAGGGGATTGGTCATGGGACTAGTCCAAGAGATTGCCTTGGTATGGTAGTATTGTGCTTAGTGTATTGTTGCGTGGTTAAATATGTGCTTAAGCTAAATTATTTTTGTTGTAGGTGGAGTTGTTTATAAAATTCATGTAGGATCCCTAGCGTTGGGGTGATTTTCTGTTGCTGTTTTGGTTTGAGAGTGGAACTTCGAGTGGTATAGTAAGGTTGTGTGGAGCAGGTAGTGAATTGTGCAAGTTCGTTATTGACCATATTAGTTTTGGGGTAAGTGCATATTTTAATCTTTAGGAGTTCAGCCCAAACTCAAGTGTGGTGCGAGGAAGTGTTGCCATGTAGGCATAAGTGCAGGGGATGGGCAAAGATTTGAGGTAGTATGGATTAGCTTGCGAGATCCAGTGTGATTCAATGAGAATGTAAGATTGTGTGAGGAACTCCATCTCGAAGTTGGTTTGGTTAGATAACATGTTGGTATAGTGTTGAGATAGAAGAAGTTATGTGGTAAGTCGGTATTTGGAGACTAGTGTGGGATAAGAGTGTTAGATAGTTGATTGGTTGGTATTTGGGATTAGTTGACATATAGTCACTTCGGAAATAGGTTGGAATTGAGGGTGGTGGGTTGAAAAGTGTCATTGTGTGGTATGTAAGTCCTGTATAGATAGTTAGAAGGTCGTTTTGAGTTTGTGGTAATTGATTGGGATTATGGTATCGGCATTTTTGTGATATTATGTGATTGGTGGTTGTGAAATTTCTTCTCCTGTGTTATTGCGTTGTTAGATTCGGAAAAACAGTTTGGAAATCTCTGAGTTTTGTTGTGGACGGTTGAATATGTATCTGGATAGTAACGGTGTGGTTTGAGCACCATTCGGGAAAGCTAAGTGTTTTGAAACAAATGGGAAACTAAGGAATTTTCTTTAACTTGAATGTGGCATCTTGTACTTTGTATTGGGAAATCATGTTTTGATCTAGCCTGAATTGCTAATTACCTGTTGTATGTTTATTTTAAAGTTGATGGTTGGTTATGGGTTTTTCCTTTTTTTTGTGTGTCTCGAGTTATGAGAGAGTTAATTGGGAGCTTTGTATGCAAGGAATTTTCTTGTTCTTTGTGTCTGAGTGTTTGAACACTCAATGGTGTTTTGGGTGTTGTATGTGATTGTGTGACAACCACCTCCTTAATTAAGCAAATTAATTAAATTAATTATATGCTTGTTGTTAATTATGTAATTATGTGCTATGTGAATTGTGTGCCATATGATATATATATTTGCATTGATTGGTATTGTAGTGTTATTTTGAACAGATACGTAAAGGAATGAATCTAACCTATCTGATTTGCTAATTTAAATAAATTAGAATTAAGAAATTGGATAGGAATTAGAGCCTAATTCACATTAGTATAATTTAATCAAGTATACTTAAGATCACAATACAATGTGAGTTAATTTAATTTGAATGAATTGAATTTAAATTAGTTATATGATTTATTAGCTTATTTAATGTAAGCTTGTTGTATATATGGTCAAAAGACTTGAGGGATGACTCATCAAATTGATTGGGATAAGAGAGTAGAGTAGTGGACTTAGAGAACTTAGAGCTATACACGTAGAGAGAGAAGGAGGGGCTATGAGAGTTAGGACTCAGCATAGAGGAAAGAAGAGAAGAAAGAGGCAGTGAAGAAGAAATTAAAGAAGTCATTGAAATTTCTCTTTACTCTTCACAATTCACTCATATTAGGTAAGAATTCCCCTCTTTAACCTCATGTTCTTGTAGATTTATGTTCAAAACTTATGGACTTCAAGATTAATCAAGAAAAATATAAGTTCAATTGAAAGCTAGTTCATGTGTTTACAGTTAACTACATGCATGGCTCCATACGTAAAGGATGAGTGAATTAATTCTTAAATTCTACATGCATGGTGTTGTTAATATGAAATCCTTGAGCATGCATTGTTGTCTTGCATGAAATTTTTAACTTGAAGAGAAATTCCATGGGAATTGAGTCTTGAAATTCAAGATTTTGATTTTCTAACTTTGAAGTTCAAGATTTCGTATTTTTTTTTCAAAACCTTGAATTATTTCGATGAATGATTGAGTTTCTTTCAGGCCGTGGTATGTAATTAATGTTTAAAGTTCAATTTTAACATAATTACCAAAGGTTTTGGGTGTGTATGGTATGAAAATAGTGTTGTCTCTGTACAAGAATTGCACTGCCCAACAGAGCAGATTTCGAACACCACTTCAGCCCAGACCGCTCGAGCGGATTGGGCCCCCGCATGAGCGGCCCACCTTTAGTAGCCCAGGGTTGCACATTGTCTAACCGCCGCTCGTGCGGCCAAGTCCACTGCATGTGCGATCAAGCCACTGCACGAGCGGCCAAGGCAATCGCACGTGCGGCCAAGGTAACCGCACGTGTGGCCAACAAGGCAGTCCCGGTTTACTTTTCGCTCCTCTTTTCTACCTTTCTAGGCCTTTGTTTACATGGTTTTAAAATGTATTTCATGTGCATTGCATCTCATGTGTGAGTGAATGAAAGTTGAAACCGAATAAGTGAGTAATGAATAGCAATTGACTGAATAACAACGAAGTGAATAGAAATAGAAGTGATTGAACCCGACATGGATGTAATTGAGTTATTGTGCTTGAAATTGTTGGTTTAGGTCGGACGTTGCATCTTTAGCGCACATTAGCACGCGTTTCTCGGAGCCCACTGTGAGTAACAATGCTGTAAAGCTATGTTCAATTATGATTATTTTCTGAATGATTGACTGTACTATTTTCTGAAATAATATCGTTTACTGAATGAATGTTTGTCCTATTTTATGAATCGGACTCATGGCATCCATAGCAACTGACTGTTACTGCTACTACTACTGTTATTGTTACTGCTATTGTTACAGAGATCTCTGTCAGTTCCAATGTTGGAACTACTATTTACTGATATAATGGCCATCATTTGACTGTTCGGTCTTTTAAGACCTACTGTACTGCTTAGCTATTGGATGTACCACGTATAATTGCTATGATTTCTGTGTGATAGATATGATACGGAGGTATGAAATATCGAGCAATTAAATGATTTACTGATGCAAATGACTGTTTTAGACACTGAAAGGACATTCATTCTTAACCCCTTTACGCATTTGTTATTCACTGGGTTTTAACTCACTGTTTATATATATGTATGTAGGTGACTAGGCACCTGAGCGGAGCTAGCAGCGTTGACCCGAATTTGTTTCGTCAAGCCAACCCGTTGCGTCTCACTACGAGACTTCGATCCGTTGATGTTAAGGCTTTTTGGGTGATCTCTTTCCACCCTTTTGGAGAGATGTTTAATGTCTAAGTAAACGTTTATACTTTATTTTTGACTATGGGGTTTTACTCCCTATCATGTCCTGGATGTTTCGGACTTAAACCCTTAAACTTTTATGTATATGATGGACATAGACTTGAACTTTCATGTGCATCTATGTATATATATGGAGGTTGTTTGTTCATTTATGTCTTCACAGCTCATTGGACATCATGACTTAAATTGTACAGGCTTCCGCCGACCCCCTTTTTTATTGTTTAATTATTTTACTGTTGAACAGGCCTTTGGTAATTACGGATTACTGGCCGGTTACGATGCTAAACCCTTAGGGGCGAGTTTGGGTCATGACAGGGTGGAATAAGAGCACGAGTTATGCCGTATACACGTTTCCAAATGAGCTATAGGGTGTCTTAGAAAAGTAATAGGGCATTGCATGAGCATACATAAGTGTGTGTGGATATAATATGTGCATATGAATTAACATACATGAATATAAGACCATTTTTCCTATGTTTATTATTACCATGTTCTTTATAGTGAAATGGAGAATGCAAAAAATACAGATGAACCTGAATCATTCGAAACAAGAATTGCAGGGTTGAAAAT
The DNA here is from genome assembly GCF_055761805.1 of Camellia sinensis. Taxonomy (NCBI): domain Eukaryota; kingdom Viridiplantae; phylum Streptophyta; class Magnoliopsida; order Ericales; family Theaceae; genus Camellia; species Camellia sinensis. The sequence goes on from NC_138970.1 coordinate 63,168,248, forward strand.
AATGGTTGAATCACTGACCGAGGCTTTCAGACAACAACAGAACCAACAACCCCCACCTCCTCCTCCGCTACTAGTGCATCTAGAACCAGATGCCAATGATGATGTGATTGCTTTAACGCAGAAGTTTAATAAAATGAAGCCACCGACATTCCAGGGAGGTCTTGAACCACTGAAGGCCGAAGCTTGGGTCCTAGAAACTAAAAAACTGTTTGAAGTATTTCCATGTTCAGAGGCACATAAAGTGTTATTGGCTACCTTTACTTTACAAGAAGAAGCTAGACGGTGGTGGATGCTTATTTGTGATACAAACAAAGCTATGACTTGGGCTCAGTTTAAGGAAGCTTTTTATGAGAAATATTTCCCTTAGTGCGTTCGTGACCGAAAAGTGACCGAATTTGAACAATTGAAGCAGGGCACCATGTCAATAGCCAAATATGAATCTAAGTTCACCGAGCTTGCCCGATATGCACCACATATGGTGGATACCGACTATAAAAAGGCTAGAAAGTTTGAAGGTGGACTTAATATGGAAATACTCGATCAAATTAATGTCTTGAAATTACTCAAGTATGTGGATGTCCTTGACCGAGCTATCATAGTTGAGGCAAATGTTGCAGCATTGAAACAGTCTAAGGTGCCGGTGATTGAATGGCGGGGTAAGAGACAAAGTTTTAGTTTCAAAAAGGGTCGGAATAACTCATTAAATAAAAAGCAAAATACAGGGTCAACAAGTAGTTCCAGCCAAGGGAATAATTCCATACCACCTTGTCCAGAATGTGGCAGAAGACATAAAGGGGTTTGTTACTAAATTTATGGGGCATGTTACAGGTGTGGCAAGGTGGGCCACATGGTCAAAGATTGTTCTCTCACATCTCAAGGCACTAGTAGACCTGTAGCAAGTGCTGCCGCATCAACTGTTATACCAAAACCCAATTCCAAAGCTACCGGGAAAGAACCTTTGAGGCAAGGCCAGGTGTTTGCACTTGTACCAGGAGATGTGCAGAATACTGAGACAGTTGTGTCCGGTATACTTTCAATTTGTGCTCAAAACACTTACATTCTGATTGATTCGGGGTCTTCACACTCATTTATCTTGCATGTTTTTTCACGAAAATTAAATAGACCACTGGAACCCATAAACTATTTATTAGTTGTATCTTCACCTGCTGGGGGATATATGACTTGTGCTTATGTGTATCCTGCATGTGAGATTGTTATTGGGGACGTGCTTTTATATGTTGACTTGCTACCTCTGAATCTTGATCATTTTGATGTAATTTTGGGAATGGATTGGTTAACAAAATATCATACCTCCATTGACTGTGTAACAAAGCATGTTATTTTTCGTCCGCCTGGATTGACTGAATTTATATTTAACGGAGTTGGTGTTCTACCTCCCCCATACTTGATTTCATCTATGAAAGCATTAAAATTGATTAAAAAATGGTGTAAAGGGTATGTATGTTGTATACTGATTGTGCCTGCTAATACTAAAGCTAATGTGGACAGTATTCCCATAGTCAGAGAATTCCCAGATGTTTTTCCAGATGATTTGCCAGGGGATCTGATTGACAGGGAGATTGAGTTCACTATTGAGGTGATACCAGCTACACAACCAATTTCCAAAGCTCCATACAGAATGGCACCTACTGAATTAAAAGAATTGAAAATTCAGTTGCAGGAGTTGTTAGACAAAAAGTTTATTAGGCCTAGTACATCACCGTGGGGCGCTCCAGTTTTATTTGTGAAAAAGAAGGATGGCTCACTGAGGCTTTGTATTGACTATCGTGAACTAAACAAGGTGACAATGAAAGACAAGTACCCATTGTCTCGCATTGACGATTTATTTAACCAACTACAAGGTGCTCAGGTCTTTTCCAAAATTAACCTTAGATCGGGATACCACCAATTGAAAATCAAAGCTGAAGACATTGAAAAGACTGCTTTCCGAACAAGGTACGGACATTATGAATTTCTTGTTATGCCTTTCGGAGTTACTAATGCACCTGGTGCATTTATGGATCTTATGAACAGAATTTTCAAACCATTCCTCGATGAATTTGTTGTTGTTTTTATAGATGATATCTTGATTTATTCCAAGAGTAAGGAGGAACATGAACAACATTTGAGAATTGCTTTACAAACCTGGCGAGAACAGAAATTACATGCAAAACTAACAAAGTGTGAATTCTGGCTTGATAGTGTTATGTTTTTGGGGCATGTGATAAGTAAAGATGGCATTTCAGTTGATCCACAGAAGATTGAAGCAGTGGTGAATTGGCCTAGACCAACTAATGTTACCGAAGTCCGGAGTTTCTTGGGTTTAGTCGGGTACTATCGAAGATTCTTGAAAGACTTTTCCAAAATTACTTTGCCTTTAACTCAGTTGACTCAAAAAGGAGTACCATTTGACTGGACCGATCAGAGAGAGTCAGCCTTTCAAGAATTGAAGACCCGACTTGTGACTGCACCGATTCTCACCTTACCCTCAGATACAGATGAATTTACCATTTTTAGTGATGCTTCTTATAAGGGTTTGGGGTGTGTATTGATGTAGAATGGTAAATTTATTGCATATGCTTCCCGACTACTGAGGTCACATGAAAAGAATTATCCGACTCATGATTTGGAACTTGCCGCAGTAGTATTTGCATTGAAGATTTGGCGCCATTACTTATATGGGGCAACATGTGAGGTATACACAGATCACAAGAGCTTAAAATATTTCTTTACCCAAAAAGAGTTGAATATGAGACAACGGAGATGGCTGGAATTGATAAAAGATTATGACTTACAAATTCTGTACTATCTGGGGAAAGCTAACACTGTTGCTGATGCGCTTAGTCGGAAATCAATTGGGAATTTGGCTTGCTTACTTACTGGGCAAAGAGAATTGCTTCATGACCTTGAGAAATTTGAGGTTGAAATTGTTTTGCGAGAATAAGGTGGGACATTGGCTGCCATTTCTGCTCAACCGACACTTATTAAGGAAATCAAAGAGAAACAACAACAAGATGACTTTTTGAAGAAGATTGTTGATGAACGGGAATCCAAACAGAGGCCAGGTTTTTTTTTTGAACATGGTGTGTTGAAATTTCAAGGTAGATTATGTGTGTCAAATGATTCTGAATTGAAAAAGCGAGTTTTGCAAGAAGCCCATAGTTCAAAACTTTCTATTCATCCAAGGAATACAAAGATGTACCAAGACTTGAAGCTTAATTTCTGGTGGCCGGGAATGAAGAAAGAAATTGCCGAGTTTGTGTCAAAATGCCTACATTGCCAACAAGTCAAAGCTGAACATCAACGACCCGCGGGCTTGCTTCAACCTTTGCCAATATCGGAGTGGAAATGAGAGCATATCACCATGGATTTCATTGTTGGACTACCTCGCTCCAGTAGAGGTATGGACTCAATTTGGGTTATTATTGATCGGTTGACTAAGTCTGATCATTTCTTACCTGTCAAAACAATTTATAATGCAAATAAGTTGGCTACAATTTATATTAGTGAGATTGTTAGATTGCATGGAGTGCATGTGTCTATTGTTTCTGATAGGGACTCAAAGTTCACATCAAGATTTTGGCAAAGTCTGCAAATGGCATTGGGAACCGAATTGAGATTGAGTAGTGCGTACCATCCTCAGACAGATGACCAATCGGAAAGAACAATCCAAACTCTAGAGGACATGTTGTGTATGTATGTACTTGATTTCCAAGGGAATTGGGAAAGTCACTTACCTTTAATTGAATTTGCCTACAACAATAGTTTTCATTCGAGTATTGGTATGGCGCCTTTCGAGGCTTTATATGGCAGAAAATGTCAGTCTCCTATTTGTTGGGTAGAAGTTGGAGATGGGCCTTTACTTGGGCCTGAGATTGTACATGAAACAACAGAAAAGGTGAGATTAATTCAACAAAGATTGAAAACTACACAAAGCCGACAAAAAAGTTACGCGGACGTCCGAAGGCAAGATAGGGAATATGAAGTGGGTGACCATGTTTTTATTAAAGTGACACCCATGAAAGGGCAGACACGCTTTGGAACCAAGGGCAAGTTAGCTCCGAGGTATGTTGGGCCATATGAAGTTAAAAGATTAATCCGGTGGCATATCAAGTAGCACTCCCGCCTAAAATGGAACATATGCATAACGTCTTTCATGTTTCGATGTTGCAGGACCATCTTCTGGATCCTTTTCATGTTATTGAGCCTACCCATGTGGTATTGAGTGATGACTATATTTATGAAGAAAGGCCTATTCAGATTGTAAATCGCGAATCAAGAAGTTGAGAAATAAAGAAATCCCGTTAGTGAAAGTGGATTGGCAAAATCATGGTAGTATTTATGCTACTTGGGAGAGGGAAGATGACATGATGAAAAGATATCCGGACCTTTTTCCACTTGATCCTGCATTCTCTCTGGAGGAAGGTAATTGAGTTTGGAGGACCAAACGCCCTAAGGGGGAGAGGATGTGACAACCACCTCCTTAATTAAGCAAATTAATTAAATTAATTATATGCTTATTGTTAATTATGTAATTATGTGCTATGTGAATTATGTGTCATATGATATATATATTTGCATTGATTGGTATTATAGTGTTATTTTGAATAGATACTTAAAGGAATGAATCTAACCTGTCTGATTCGCTAATTTAAATAAATTAGAATTAAGAAATTGGACAGGAATTAGAGCCTAATTCACATTAGTATAATTTAATCTAGTATACTTAAGATCACAATACAATGTGAGTTAATTTAATTTGAATGAATTGAATTTAAATTAGTTATATGATTTATTAGCTTATTTAATGTAAGCTTGTTGTATATATGGTCAAAGACTTGAAGGATGACTCATCAAATTCATTGGGATGAGAGAGTAGAGTAGTGGACTTATAGAACTTAGAGCTATACACGTAGAGAGAGAAGGAGGGGCTATGAGAGTTAGGACTCAGCATAGAGGAAAGAAGAGAAGAAAGAGGCAGTGAAGAAGAAATTAAAGAAGTCATTGAAATTTCCCTCTACTCTTCACAATTCACTCATATTAGGTAAGAATTCCCCTCTTTAACCTCATGTTCTTGTAGATTTATGTTCAAAACTTATGGACTTCAAGATTAATCAAGAAAAATATAAGTTTAATTGAAAGCTAGTTCATGTGTTTAGAGTTAACTACATGCATGGCTCCATATGTAAAGAATGAGTGAATTAATTCTTAAATTCTACATGCATGGGGTTGTTAATATGAAATCTTTGAGCATGCATTGTTGTCTTGCATGAAAGTTTTAACTTGAAGAGAAATTCCATGGGAATTGAGTCTTAAAACTCAAGATTTTGATTTTCTAGCTTTGAAGTTCAAGACTTCACATTTTTTTTCAAAACCTTGAATTATTTCAATGAATGATTAAGTTTCTTTCAGGCCATGGTATGTAATTAATGTTTAAAGTTCAATTTTAACATGATTACCAGAGGTTTTGAGTGTGTCTTGTATGAAAATAGTGTTGTCTCTGTACAAGAATTGCACTGCCCAACAGAGCAGATTTCAAACACCACTTCAGCTAAGATCGCTCGAGCGGATTGGGCCCCCGCACGAGCGGCCCACCTTCAGTAGCCTCGGGGTGCACACTGTCTAACCGCCACACGTGTGGCCAAGGCAACCGTACGTGCGGCCAACAGGGCAGTCCCGGTTTACTTTTCGCTCCTCTTTTCTACCTTTCTAGGCCTCTGTTTACATGGTTTTAAAATGTATTTCATGTGCATTGCATCTCATGTGTGAACGAATGAAAGTTGAAACCGAATAAGTGAGTAATGAATAGCAATTGACTGAATAACAATAAAGTGAATAGAAATATAAGTGATTGAACCCGACATGGATGTAATTGAGTTATTGTGCTTGAAATTGTTGGTTTAGGCCAGACGCTGCATCTTTAGTGCACATTAGCATGCGTTTCTCGGAGCCCACTGTGAGTAACAATGCTGTAAAGTTATGTTCAATTATGATTATTTTCTGAACGATTGATTGTACTGTTTTATGAAATAATATCGTTTACTGAATGAATGTTTGTCCTATTTTATGAACCGTACTCGTGGCATCCATAGCAACTGACTGTTATTGCTACTGCTACTGTTATTGTTACTACTACTGTTACAAAGATCTCAGTCAGTTCCAATGCTGGAACTACTGTTTACTAATATGATGGCCATCATTTGACTGTTCGGTCTCTTAAGACCTACTATACTGCTTAGCTATTGGATGTACCACGTATAACTGCTATGATTTCTGTGTGATAGATATGATACAGAGGTATGAAATATCGAGCAATTAAATGATTTAGTGATGCAAATGACTGTTTTACACACTGAAAGGACATTCATTCTTAACCCCTTTACGCATTTGTTATTCACTGGGCTTTAGCTCACTGTTTATATATATGTATATAGGTGACCAGGCACCTGAGCGGAGCTAGCAGCGTTGACCCGAATTTGTTTCGTCAAGCCAATCCGTTGCGTCTCACTATGAGACTTCGATCCGTTGATGTTAAGGCTTTTTGGGTGATCTCTTTCCACCCTTTTTGGAGAGATGTTTAATGTCTAAGTAAACGTTTATACTTTATTTTTGACTTTGGGGGTTTACTCCCTATCATGTCCTGGATGTTTCGGACTTAAACCCTTAAACTTTTATGTATATGATGGACATAGACTCGAACTTTATGTGCATCTATGTGTATATGTGGAGATTGTTTGTTCATTTATGTCATCACAGCTCTTTGGACATCATGACTTAAATTGTACAGGCTTCCGTCGGCCCCCTTTTTTTATTGTTTAATTATTTTACTGTTGAACAGGCCTTTGGTAATCACGGATTACTAGCCGGTTACGATGCTAAACCCTTAAGGGCGGGTTTGGGTCGTGACAGATTGGAACGTGGTTGACGCCGTTGAGTTCGAGAGTTATCGTTGTTGTTGTGGTGATTGTTGTTTCTTGCCTCGTAGACCACAGCGAGTTATGTGGGTTGAAGAGGCATCTGTGCTTGTTCCTTGATGTTTCGTTGTTTGGGCATCTTTGGGGCCCCTAGGTGTTGAACAGTGAATCCGGGAACTTATCTCAACAAGGATTTGAGCGTGGGTTGGTGTTGTATTCTCTATTATCATTGTGTGGCTTTTTAGGTTTTGGCGTTCCTTTAATTCTGGGGACGAAATTTCCTAAGGTGGGGAGGCTGTAGTATTCTGTACTTCCTATTATAATAGAATTATATTTGACTCTTTAATTTTTTTGATTGAGAACCTTTTTGGTCGATATTTAAGCCTTGATTGAGGTGTTACTGTAGTGGTTGGGCGAGATTAAATCAAAAACTCCAAATTTGAATAGTTGTTATTGAGTAGTTTTCACTCTTTTATCAATTTCTCTTTCCAAACTTTAAATCTTGATGTGAGACTATGACCATAGTGGTTAGGCTCTGTTTGGTAGAATTTTTAAAGTTTAATTCTACCCTTTAATTTGAGTGTGTTGTTTGGTTATAGTTTTAGAAAATTAATTCCACACTCACTTTTCAAAACATTTACTTTTCAATATTATATGTCACATCACTCAATTCAAACTCTTTTTAAAGTCAGAATCAAACAAATTTTTCACACTCAAAATACAACTCTATTATCAAATCATAATTCTAAAACTCTACCAAATGCAACCTTAATTTTGGGGCTTTGTAGTTTGTTCTAGCTAGTAAATATTGGTTTATATGATTGATAACTGTTAATTTTTCAAATTTAACTTGACCCTTTTTTGTTTACAGGATTTTTAGAAGTCAATTTTCTAACGTTTCGTGAATTGTTGATGGTGGCTGGGTTATAACAATTTTCTTTTCTATTCAATCCATTTCTCACGTGGTAAATAGGATTTTTGATTATGACTAGTCTGGGACGAAACTATGATTTCATTACTAGGGGGGTCAGAAGACAAATAAATTTTTTTATCATATACATAATTATACATATATGTACAATATGATATATAAATTATATCTATACACATAAAAAAAAAAATTCAAATACCATAGAAACAATTTCTAATAGGATAAGAAAAAATATTTGATGTAAAATAAAAAGAGAATGCAAGATGGGATAAGAATAAGATATGTATTTTTTATACCGGAGGCTATTTTATATATAAAATGAGATATATATTTTTAAAATGCCATAACAAATCATATTTTTCCAAAAAATAGGGAGGCTATGACCTCCTATAGTCTTCTCCTAGTTCCGTCCCTGTGACTAGTAGAGAAATACATATGTTGCATGTGGATTTGATCAAGGAAATAATTTAATCAACATTGGAAGATTTTATATTCAAATAGTTTTGGTTGTTTGGATAACTATGCATCTTAATTGCACTTTCAGAAATTGTCAAAATTTTCTTTTGCATCATTTTTTAACCTTATCGCTGCAAGTAAAGACACCAAGAGGACATATTGTTGATGACACAAATGGCTTTATGGCACTATGGATAATGGTAGACCATTTTAGAATTCCTTAAGAAATATCAAATTTTTTTTTTTTTCTTCATTGGCACCGGGTGTTCAAATCAAAGCCCGACTAATCTCTAAGGGTGCACAGGCTTTCGACAAGGAATTTCCTACAAATGCACTATGTTATATTCTAATCTGTCAATTCTCATAAATAATATAGAAATGGGATGGTTGCTGACGGGGGGGCATGAGTTCCTATCAATGATAATAACTAATATATGTGGTTATTAACATCTAATACATGCCTAATGTAATGAAAATCATGGCTTCTTCATTTTTTATTTTTTGTGACCTATTAACACTATTGTAAAATTCGGCTATAAGTATACATAATAGAATTGAAATACTAAAACAAAGAACAAAAAAACAAAGGCTGGCCAAACAATGTGTTTCATGGCAATAGGCCAAACGTCTCAAGTATCTTTTGATTCATTTGAATTTAGTTTGAATCAAATGATTATTCATTAGAATGTGCATAAATTTAGTTCACTAAAAAAAATGATGAAAAATATAATACAAATGAAACAATTCCATTCTATTCCACTTTCATTGCAACAACCCAAACTTAGCATAGATAAATAAGACTGTATGGCACTACATACTGTTTATGTATCTGTGTGTGTGTTTTTATTTTGTTTTGTTTTTGTTTTTGTTTTTTATATTTATACTTATAGATGTACATATATTTGTGAGATATTATTAATATTAAAAATAAAAAATAAAAAGGAAAAAGAAGAGTACTTACAAACAACAAAAGACTTTTTTTTTTTTTTTTTGAACAGACAACAAAGGAAGATTACAATCAACAAAGTATGAGGATGAGAAAACATTGCTTAAAATTTACTGAACATTTGATTTTTGCTTGGCGTTAAACTTGGTGAGAGAACTCTCTTTTGCATCATGCGTAGACTCAAAGAAAAAAAGATAAAATAGCTTAGAAGACTGAAAAAATGATAATAAGATGGAAGAGAATGATTAAATATGTTTAAATTTAACTAAGAGACAATATGCTGAACTTTAATTATAGAGTAGAGAGAATGTAATATAGGGTTTAAGTTTTCATTTTAGGGATATTTATCAATAAATTCCATCACACAAATAAGGTCTCGTTTGGGAACAGGCTAATTTAGTAACTTTTTGGCTATTTGGCTAAAATATGAGCTAAAAAAAACTAGTATGTTTGGGATGACTTTTTAACTTTTTACGAAAAGATGTGCAAAAAGTAGAGAGAAAAGAGAATCTTTGACTTTTTGGTATGGGTTGTTAACTTTTTGGCTAATTTAGTAATTTTTTGACTTTTTAACTAAAAATGAGGTTCCCAAACGAGGCCTAAATACTTCAATTAGTTTTAAGTTTTTTCTATTGATATGTTAAGTCTTATTAGTGGAGAGTTTCTTTCTGTGTGATCTTATTTTTTATTTTGATAGTGTTTTGGTGGATAACTATATCCTTTCATTAATGTGACAAGTATGACATACTCTAATATGGTAAGTATTAATGTGACACTCCAAAAAAATTAAAAACTCCTTAGTGTACTTTTTCTAAATGTGACAACGTGCCCGTATGATGTGGCACTCCAAAACTTTTACTTCAAAAAAATAAAAACTCCTTATTGTACTTTTCTCAAATTTGACAACACAGCGCGTATGATATGACATTTCAAAAAAACTAAAAACTCATTAGTATACTTTTCTCAAACGTGATGACGTGGCGAGTATGATGTGACACTCTAAAAAAAATTAAAAACTTCTCAGTATACTTTTCTCAAATGTGACATGTAATACTCCATTATGATGTGTATGATATGACACTCTACAAAAATTAAAAATTCTTTAGTGTACTTTTCTCAAATGTGATACTCTAACGTGGCAGGTATGATATGACACTAAAAATTCTTTAGTATACTTTTTCCAAATATGATACTCTAATATGGCGGGCAAATAAGTCATTATACATCCAAAATGATTAAATGGATTACAAGAAAAAATATAAGACTATATGAATTACAAGTCCAAAATATAGGACTTATTGGTCAATATTCCTTAATTTTTTAAACGTTCTAGGCAAAAAGAAAAATAGAATTTATATCTAAGGTTTAATATTACTATTACTTAGTAAATAATTTAAAACGATAAAATAGTCTTTTGAATATTTTTTTTTCTTCATAATATCTCAACTAAACATATGATTCAAAAAGATATCTAATCCCATAACTAAACAAATATGAGATACACATCATGTCCAACTAAATAGTTTAAGGATTATCTATTCCAAGATTAACAGTCCAATAGATTATAGTTCCCCTTATTCAGTCCGTCCAAACAAACAAGACCAAGATGTATTCAAATTTCAAATATTAGATATTTGGTCGGTCGGATTTTAATTAGGCAAAATATTTTAAATCTGATATACGAATCAAAACTTCTTCTTTTTTTTTTTTGGCGAAATTACACCCATATCCAACCGAATGGGCCATCGAAATCGACCGTAAACCACTGGGTCGGGCAGGGTAAGTCGATTTGGCTGGGTCAGGTGAATTTATGAACAACCCTAGTTGGGATATGAATTAGGTTTAGTTTAGTTGAGAATTAATTGTGTGTGATTGTATATACCTTTCGTTTGATAGATTAAATAAATCGACAATGCTACGTAGCTCAAATTTTGTGGCTCAAATGGCCAAAACGACGTCGTTTTGAGTACAGAACAACATAAAAATGGCCAAAACGACGTCGCGTTTTGGCCATTTGAGCCACTTTTGAGCCACAAAATTTGAGCTACGAGACATTTTCCTAAATAAATATATATATATATATATACATATATTCGTGGCAAGCCTAACTCATTAGTGTTTTTAATCAAACCCACGTTTGTTTTGATTTAATTTACTAAATCAAAGTTGTTTTGAATATATGAGAAAGGTTATGTATCTCAAATATTTTACCAAACCTCTCACATCTCACATGGAGTGAGACTCACACAAATCCACATGTATGTGAGTCCCACATATGTAAGAGCTTTGATAGAATATTTGATAAAATATTTGAAATCCCTAGTGTAACTCTGAATATATTTACTAGGTCTATGTTGTTTTTAAAGTTGTGCTTTAGTATCATGAGTTTTCGTAAAATCGTGTTTCGACTACACCATTTCAAGAAGAAGCTGTGGTCGTGGAGCTGAAACACAAGTTCAACACGATTTTGAAATAGTCGCCGCATAAGTACACGAAATAAAAAGAGCTGGAGGAGATCTCTGCTTGAAGTCATGTCTTCAATATCCAATTTCATAATTTTGCATGGGTTCGGAATCAAGTTGAAAAGGGCATGGGTTCGGGAAATTTGTTAACAAATTACATGAGTTTGGTAAAAAACTTCCTAACTCATTGTTTACAAAGCCTTGTTAGTGAGAAGATACTTAGTGTAGAAATTATTAGTAAAGAAATTTAAAAAAATGTGTTTGATCAATGAACATCGGACTAGTAAAAGTTCATGTTTGTTGTGTCATTTTATGATATGATTAACTATATGAAATTACATAAATATCTTTGGTGTTTTTGATCTATTTTAATATTAAAAATTATATTTCATAAACATATAGGTAGCATTTGGTAGAGTTTTAGAATTATGATTTAAGAATAGAATTATATTTTGAGTTTGTGAGTTTTGAAATTATGATTTGAGTGTGAAAAATTTGTTTGATTATAAGTTTTGAAAAGAGTTTTGAAATGAATGATGTGATATATGATATTTGATTCAAAAATTTACAATTCATAATCAAACACACAACCCAATATTCTATTCAAAGCTCATAAAAAATTTTAAATTTTTTTTTATATAAAATATATATAAAAAAAACAAGTGCAAAAAAAAAATAAATAAATAATAAATAAAATAAAACGAACACTATTCTGGTCTAGTCAACCAGCTGGACGTCCGGAGAGATGACCGGATAAACATGTTTTGAAAAGTGAGTGTAGAATCAATTTTTGAACACGCTAACCAAATGCAACACTCAAAATAAGAGATGAAACTAAGAATTCAGAGATCTACCAAATAGTCATAATTTTTTTGGTACTATATTATTTTAATGTATATATATATATATATATATTTGATAGTATAATTTTTTTGGGGTATAATTTCGTTATTATGTTATTATATTTTAAAATTAAAAAATATTTTTATATTAAATTATTTTGGTATAAAGAATCATGAGAGTAAAAAATGGTGGAAAAAAAATAGTGAAGAAAAGATCATACTAACAGCGTAGGGTAACTAACACGACAATAAAGATGACAAAATAGTCTTTTCCAAACGAATTTCAAGGGATTAAATCTCAATACTAACCCAAAAAGTGATTAAACAGCTCTAATAATAATGTAATATACCGGATGCAATGCAACAATCCTATATGGAGTACTTTATTACAAAATTTTTAGCGGGTCAACTACACTAATCGTTCTTTTAGTTTAAGATTTAGGTCACTTTTATTTTTAACTTTTCAATTATAATACATTTTATTTTAAATTTTGAATCTCGTTTTAAATAAAGATAATTAAAGACATTATTGCTTCATTTCAACGACAAAATTGTCAATTTAATAAAATATAAACTAATTTGACAAAAATAAATATCAAAAAATTATTATTATTAAAAATTATTTTTACTCACTAAAGATAAAGTTATATAAAAATAATATTTTTTTTTTTATTTTTTATTTTTTTTATCAAATTAATTTTTAGTATGTGTTTGAATGATGATCATGTAATAAATGATTGTTTTTGTTAATATTTTTTGATGATTATCATGTACTAGTTGGTTGTATTTGTCGCTAACAAATACTTTTTGAGTATGATTATTATGTAATAAATGATTATCAAGCTTTTAATATATAATTAATATGTTTAATATATGAAGTGCTTTTAGTTTTAAATTTTTAATTTAATGGATTGGTTTAATAATGACATCAAAATTGTCGCTATGTTTGACTTTTGAAAAAATAAAAACTAATTTAACGAAAATAAATATCAAAACAAATTATTTTAAAAAATTATTTCTACCTTCCCAAAAAATAAAATTATATAAAAAAAATTTTAATTTTTTTTTCACCAATTTAATTTTTAATTTCATAGATTTTTTTATTTTTATTTTTATTTTTAAAAACCAAACCAAATAGAACTTTATAACTAAAAAAATTCCAACATTATTAATTAAAAAAAAGACCATTATATTTCAAACAAATAAGTTAACCACACAAAATAAGATGTATAATAACTTTACCCTTCAAATGGAGCAACAATGTATTTAATTATCCTTATTTGGAACAAGATTCAAAATTCAAGATCAAATGTATCATAGGAGTGTTTTGAGAAGATGATTAGAACCTGACTTTTTAAATTTTTTTGAAAAAAATGTATAAAAAATGTGAGAGGTGATGTGATCCAAAATGGGTTAAAAATTGACTTTGACTTTTAGCCATCTTCCCAAATTGAGCCATAATTGAAAGATCAGATATTAAAGTGATACAAGTCTCAAACTATAGAAACTATTAGTGTAATTCACCATTTTTAGAGCATAACGGTATGTTCAGATTTTAAATTTATCGTGAGAAAAGAAAATGAAAGAGTAAACAAAAAATTAAGTAATTAGTGACGTTTTAAAAACAATGTTGTAAAGTGAAAAAAATGCCACAAAAACCTATTGCGATGTTCAAACCCAAACGTCGATGAAGCCGTTGCTATAACTTTACGACATTTCATAAACGTCGTTAAAAACCTATATAAGACGTTTATTAAACGCCATTAAATACAGGCAAATACCATTTACAAACCCTATTAATGGCGTTTCCAAAAATGTCATCATCATATCTTGTTTCATCGTCATAGCTTGTTTCGGGGAGGGAGGGGGGAGACAAACTACTATATCAAAACACCAAATATTCGTATTTCCATAAATTTTTATTCAAGAAGTTATTGATTGGTCATGGGACAGTATCACATGGTGCTCCACATGTATTGTAATTGGTAGAAAATGTGAGGCTCACGATTGTATTAGGTAATTGAAAAATATAAAAGGACATGAAGGTTTGGTTTGTGATTGGCCTAGGTCGTGGCCAAGTGATGCCCCACGACCAACCAATATTTTTTTCTATTCAAGGGCCATCAGTCAATCACAAGGGCCTTTTTTTTTCTTTTTCTTTTTTGAGTCACATCACCTCTTTACTTTTTTACATATTTTTTTTCAAAAAACAAAAAAAAAATCAAAAAACTAACTTTAAACCCACTTTCCAAAACAAGCCTAAGAGAAACGCCATCATCGGTTTTACAAGCTTTATTTGTAGGAGCATGAGCTCGCCTTATCAATGACCGCAAAACTTTCAAATTACATAAATAAACAAACCTAGACTAAGAAGCTTAATAACTTGCAACACAAAACCTAATGCCGAATCATAAGCATCTCCTCTATCCTTGAGAGCATCAACAAGAACCCAGACAGTCTGAAAGTATCAACCACACCCCATTGATTCCGCACCACCCAATGCATTGCATCAAGGCAAGCTCGTGCTTCCACGATGACCGAGGTAGACCACTTAAGAGCTTGGGCAAAATGTGCAATTCCTACTCTGTTCACCAATGCCATTGCTTACTCTAAAACATAAAACACCTACATAACAAAATGATGAGAAACAACAGAATAGTGTAGTGCAAATAATATTTTAAAATGTCAAATATTTTCTAGATCTTTATTTATATGCCTTCTTAATTAGACCAAAATGAGAGTGAAGATGTGAAGTGATCGATTAGAGCAAGACGAGAGTGAAGACGTGAATCGATCGATTAGACAAAGATGAGGTAAAGACATGAATCAATCAATCGAACCAACATGAGAGAAAAAACTTAAATCAATCAACACTTTCCATATGAATCGCTCTGCCAGGTTCTCTGAAACAGAAGGTTTGAAGAAAAAGCAAAAGGGTTTTCTATGGAAAAGAAGAGAACAGAAGAAAAGAGGACAGGATTGACTGAGCTCTAAATTAGAATGAAAAATGCTATGAACCCCACCTTACAAATCCTGAATGTACCCAAATGAGAGTTGTGTGATTGAAATTGAATTTGTGTGGTGTGGGATTCATGTATAAAATAATCTGCACCACAAGATGACTATTCTGGGTAATTTTTGAATAGTTAATTTTAGGTTTGTAGTATTACTGAATTAGAATAAGGAGTAGGGTTATATTTTTAAACGGAAGGTATATATTATTGCAAGGAGCGAGGCTAAGGTCAATCTATTTGATTGACAAACTCACCAGCCATGAGGAGTCCTGTATCTAACTACAACCCAGAAACCTGCCTGCCTGTAATAACCCCGACCCCAGATTAACGTTAATTCGTGCTTAGTTAAGCCTAACAATAATTTAGGAAGGATTTGGAACTAATTTGCATGAGTATTGCATCATCTTTGTATTTCTATCTATTAGGCGTGGAAAGATCTGTTCATATTTTAATTTCGGTTCACGAATTGAGAGCCTTATCGGCGTCCGAATCAGGAATCGGCTTGTGTTATGTGCTAGTTAGGATTTATAGAATTTTATGGTAGATTTAATTAAAGTTCGGTTCGAAACGATTAAACTAGATTAAAATAATGCTATTTATTTACTTTTTGATCAATTACCACTTATGGACCATTTTAGACTCCACTAGCTCACATTTTCATTTCACTCCTCCATTCCTCTGATGCAAAACATGAGAGAGAGAGAGAGTTGAAGGGAAGTTGGATTCAACAAGGGATTTGCTTGGAGTTTAGGAGGAATAGAAGGATTTGCATATTAGAGCCTTCACATTGAGAAATTCAAGACTTGAGGTAGGTATTCACCCTATTAATTATGGAATTGATTTGTTAATGTAAAAATTCTAGTGAATTAATGGACTCATGTTAGGTTTAAGCTAAGATTGGTGAATTGAAGCTCAATACATACATGCATGTGTAATTCATAGCACTTGAGTTGTCCTCCTAAGGAATCCATGCATGCATGTACAAATTTCCATGTTTTGAGTTGGAATTCTAAGATTTCTTCCATGCATGTGTTAATTTCACTCATATTATAGCCATTCAACTTATTTTCCATCAAATTATTAAGTTTGGTTATGTTTTGGAAGGTTTGAATTCAAAGAGGTTCTTGCATGTTGAATTAATAGCATATTTATAAAGTTCATGTTGATTTTGCACAAATTGGTTTACTCTTGGGCCATGATTTCTTGAATTGAAGCTTTAAACATGTTGTTTTATGGGTTACCAAGTGTTTTCCAAAGTTTTGACCCAGGAAATTGAGTTTTGGATGGTTGAATGTTGAATTTCATGTTTGGAGGTCCATCTTGATTTTCCAGAAATTTGACCCACACTCGAGCGGGGACTTTCACGCTTGAGCGTGAAGCCTGAGTACATGCATTTCCGCTCGAGCGGCGAGAGTCACGCTCGAGCGTGAAATGCGTATACCCAAAAGTTTGTGTTTTGCAGTCTGCTCGAGCGGGGAAAGCTGCGCTTGAGCGAGGGTCTGTGTCACACGCTCGAGCGGGGGTCGAGCGCCCGTCGAGCCTGAATTTCATGCATCCAGCACTTTTGTCGATTTTACAGTACGCTCGAGCGAGGAAGTTTACGCTCGAGCGGAGACCCAATATCTGCAAGTCCGCTCGAGCGGGGTAATCCACGCTCGAGCGTGGACTTTATCTTCAGCAAAGTTTGAGAAATGGTTTTCAATGTATTTTTGCATCCTCATTCCATCCTAGGCATTCCTAAGCCATGTTTAAGACCCCATAATGAGGATAAGAGATTAGAGACACACTAGGAGCCAACGAAATAAGTTTTGTACAATTAGAACGTGTGTTTCAAGTGTGCATCTGTTATGTGTTGTGTAGGTCACGTGCCACGTACCGTTGACCAAGTTTACTCCATCTGTCCGTCTCAAGGCCCACTGTGAGTAATAACTCTGTAAAGTTATGTTTAACTTAAGTATTTTCTGACTGGTATGGTATGATCTATTTTCTGAAATGCTATCTTATGAACTATGAATGAATGTCCAATTTTCTGAAAAGTATTTGTGGCACCCTTAGTTCACGTGGCCCTCGCCCGGGGGTAACAATACCGCGGCTAATCTGCATGTGGCCCTCGCCCGGAGGTAACAATACTGCGGCCAATCTGCACGTGGCCCTTGCCTGGGGGTAACAATACCATGGCTACTTGCGTGCAAGATATGGACCTTTATGGTCGTTGGTACCAACTATGCATATGGGTCTCTGGACCAAATTGATTTGATAGCTAATGGGTGTACCACGTATGATCTTATGCAAAATCTGAATATGAACATGAGTGTGTACCTAAATCTATTTCTGTTTTGAAATCTGAATATGTTCTGATTTAATCATTGGATCCTAACTTGTGCTGGACATCTTTCATAAAACCCCTTTACTCTGTTATTATTCACTGGGCTTTCGCTCACAGTTTATATTACGTATGTAGGTGAGCCGGCGTGTGACCAGGGCCAGAGTTGACGGCTTTCTGTACTGTTTTGTCAACCAACCGTTGTGCCTCCCGAGAAGGTTCCGATCGGAAGTCTAATGCCATGGCTGTTTTTGTTTCCATGATAGTCTCTGTAACTGTTTTGTTAAGTCAGGTCTTGGGAAGTTTACTTCTGTGAATATCTTGTATATATTGTGTATCTGGACTGGCATGGTTATGCATATATAAATAAGTTTTTGAAATGTTATGTCCCATGTACGTTATCACAGCTCATTGGACCTTGTCTATTTTGTATTATTGCTTCCGCGGCCCCTTATTATTTGCTAATCTGTTCAGAGGCCTTTGGTAATCCACGGATTACTGGCCAGTTACGATACTAAACCTACAGGGGCGGGTTTGGGTCGTGACATTGCCCATCCATGTTTTTCCAACCATCTCACAAAACAATTCCTTTTCAATGAGAATTACCACAAGTGTATGTGCTAGTTCATAGTTTCAAAAGAAATATGATTCATCCCCCTAATTTTGTACCCCCAATTCCACCCCCAATGATGTGGCTAAGACCCACATGAAGTTGTCCAACACCCCTCTCTCTCTCAGGTTTTGATACAGACCCTCACAAAACCCAACCCCCACGACCCCCACACACTTGTGAGAGGAAAAAAATATACATACATGCCTTGTCCACATCAATTGGGGGTCATGTGGATCTCAAGCATTAATCCTCTCTCTCTCTCTCATCTTTAGCCCCTCCTAATTCCACATCATTGGGGGTGGAATTGGGACTCAATTATGGGGATGTAGCATATCTCGTTTCAAAAAACCATTCTCCACCATGAATGAGGAAGCTTCCTGGTTGTTTCCCCTTTCCTATGTCAACAAAATCATTACCATCAATGCTGCTTGAAGAACCACTAGCACTCTTTTTTTGAAGACTCACTCTCCCTTGACTTTTTTTAATATCTCTCTTTGTAGCAATTAAATGGAACATGGTTTTAAAGGGAAGCTACTTCTCCATTAAAAATTCTTCATGGCAATCTAAAGGAAGGTCAAAATCAAAAGAAAAGAAAAGAAAATATGATATCTAAACAGAACACTATTAAAGATTGATTTATTTATAATAATGGCACTGTCCCATCATTTTTGTCAATTTTTTTGTACTATGAATTTTATGTAAGAATAGAAAAAATTTAATTGTCAAACCCTCCATACATAGAGTTCAAAAGTTTCTTCAGATACTGTAGATGGAAAAGTATTAAGAGGCATGTCAACCAATGTTGTTAATCCACCTGTATAAACGATGAGAGAGAGAAATCAAAGGCTTACCAATGGCAGATTTCGTAACTCTGCAATAGTCCTGTTTGATCGTGCAATCACATGCAAAAGTAGCCCACATTGCCCACCAGCCAAGTAATATCTGATCACTCAATACAGAGTAAAAAATTTAACAAAATCATTGCACAGCCTACAATAAAGACTACGTACAGAAATGATGCTTATCTAATTTGCACACGAATATCATTACGTAGAATATAATGCCAATTCATTCACAGTCATGAAGCTAAGCATAATTGAAGAAAAATAATCCAAGCAGTGAGTTATCACTCGACACGATATAAAAAAAATAAATAAAAAAAACAACAACAATAACAACTCATTATAACAATATTTGTAAGATTTCTGAAACAATCATTTTCTCAGATTTTTGGAATTGTTATTTGCTGCAACAGAACATCCACAGTTTAGTAACAAAATAAAAGATTTCACATGGGTATTTTCATTGAACCATCTGGAACACATAAATCATGAAAATCATGTCAAGAAAAGACTGTAAATTTATAAGAAAGAACACTCTTGGCTTACAAGACCAAATACCTAAGTAGCTCACATGGAGTCTGCCACTAACTTGGATGGATCATGATCATTCTGGATACAACCAAGGTAAGTTACTAAAAATTCTTAGTCAACATAAATATAAGCAAGCATTAGGAAAGAAAATAATTGTATCAAACCCCTTCTTGATCATCAAAAAATCAAATGACCGTGATGCAAAATCAAACTTCAAATTAGTTTAAACCAGTTTGGGAAACACAAGCCACAAAACCTCACTACTCAAAACATCCTAAAGGCATATCTACTGATTTTGCAAATAATAATAATATGTTAGTGTGTAAGCAATTTTAACATTGGTTCAATGGTAAAATCTTGACCTAATAATCTTCAGGTTATGGGTTCAAGTCACGGGACAACCACTTTGTGCACTATTCCAAAGGTTAGGTGTGTACCCATCTTTCTCATCCCAAACACACATTAATGTATACTAATTGGGCGTTTTTTTTTTTTTTTCAAGAAAGCATGTAAAAGAAACTATCCAAAACAGATACAAAATATCAGCCACAAAAAACCAGTAACCATATCATCTCATAGAATAGTTCAAAATTGTAATCGACGAAAAATTCAAGCCTACAAATCTGACCACTCAAAACATGGTGAATAATCTTAAATTTATGGAGGTTATCTAATACTAAAAAAGGAATTGTAAAGACAGCACAATTTTTCTGAATGCATAACATTTTGGAGGCTAAAAATTTCTCATTCAACTTGGAGCTTACCTCAAATTGTTGTGCCCTTTGGTTTTTCAAGAAAGAGATGGATTCCAATTTATGAGAGAGCATCGAAAGAATTAGAAGAATATTAATAATAATCTATCTTGCTAATAATCTGTTAGAGTCTAATCCTTGGCACAAAACAAAAAAAATCTCTTTCCTAGGTGACGAGGAGTGGTGCATCTCATCACCCCCTATTTTGGGTGTTCAATCTAACTAGGTAGGGATATCTAATCTAACTTGAAAGGGATTGTGTCCTGAATTTAAATTTTTTTAATGCAAAATATTGCTGGTGTTTTAAAAAAAATTACTCAAAAAATTATCGTTTACTTTGTTGTCAATGTTGGTATTTCTTTTAGTTAAAGTTCTGGTATTTCTGGTTGTGTAGGGCATTTGACTCCATTGGTATGAGATTATATTGGTATGAGAAAAGTGACATCTAAAAATCCTGGAAACCCAAAAAGGTCAAGTTAACTAGAAAAAATAACAGCTATCAATCATATAAACCAAGATTTACTAGCTAGAACAAACTACAAACCGCACTACAAATAGCAATCTAATTTATTAATAAAAAGCACAAGATCTGAAAAGGAGGGATTTAATTAGATAATATAATCATAAAAAACATTAGATTTGTCCCCCCTCAAAGTCCAGATGGCAGAGATTAGATATATAATTTGTAACGCAATCTACCATATGGCCAGCAGGCCCACGTAACATCAATTAAACTTCACCTAGGCTATGGCCCAACCTCACCACCTTCGAAAAAGAAAAAACCACCACTGACCTAACATCAATTTGCCTTCACCTTCCTTCCCACCACTTTTTTTCCTTCTTTCCCTTTTTCCCTCCTATAACCAGAATAAAAAATTCTAAAACAAGTGACATAAAAAATGTCGTAATAAGATTTACTTTCTTATCAGCTCCTTTTTTTCCATGGGTCTCCTGTATAAATATTTTTAAGAAATTGAATAGAATTAAATTCATTATTTCCTACTTGGTTAAGATGGTGTTTCCTTCTCACAAATACCCAAATTCAAATAATTGAAAATTTGACAAAAATCTTACAAGTATCTTACATGCATAGATTATAGCATAACTTTATACCTTCCATCTATCTTTGTATACAATTTTTTTAATTATTATATTTTGATTTTACTTTTTCATTTCATTTCCCTCACAATGCACCTCCACACCTTCCTTTTTTTTTTTTTTTGATGAGTAATGCAGTGTATTCACCCAAAAAAGTAATGCAGTGCCCCTCAACATCCAATATTACTAAGAATAAGTCAAAGAAGAATTATGTTCAACAACCCAGGCTAGCCAAAAGTTACAGATATATAGAGGTGCAAACAAGCCAAGTTCATGACTGCACAGTTTCAGTTCAATATAGTTTTGACAATGTTCAAGCTCAACTCGAGCTTGGCTAAACATTAGAAAGATTTGTCCGAGCTGAGTTTGTTCTCTAATATAAATTTGTCCTGATTATCTCAATATGAAAGAGAACTTCAACCAGAATTGTATGACGGGTATTAATGTCTTGCTAGAGAGTTAATCCTAGTCAATTTGTACAAACTATATGTCCACCTCAAGAAAAGTAAAAAAAGCATGGCTATAAAGTCACCTCCTTGAGACATATTGGTGTGACTACCTCCACTACATTCCTGCTTTGGTTTCACTTTTCCAGTGATGTAAAAGATTAGCCTTATCCTTTTCAAACCCAGTTAATTGAGCAGAGTATATTGAGCCAAAAAAAACAATGTTCAAGCTCGGCTCACTTACCAAACAAACTGTGATTTCACACTTGAAATTGACTCATTTTACCTTCAAATCAAGTTTGAACAAATCCTAAACAAGCCAACCTCATGCTTATCTCGAGCTGTTCAGCTCCCCTATGTATTACTCTTATTACTAAAAAAAATATTGCCAGTCAAGATAGCCATAGATTTTTTAACACTGCAAGTGTATCTAGCATTAGATTTTTTTAAGGGTAAAACAAGAACACCATGACTTTGTCATGGTGGCCAATAAGTTTCTTGTTTACCCAAGAAGAAATAATATTTGTGCATAAAATTGCAAGTCAAGATAGGGAATAGGCTATATAAATATAAAGAAAAAAAAACACCATCTATTCAGGTAGGGAACATGTTCAAAAATAATGAAATGGAACTTATAGTGAACAAAAATATGGTTTTCTCCATCTTGGTCACAGCTACAGTCACCAGGCGGCACATGCTTAATTGTATGCCTCAACCCTTATACCACACCCAATACCGCGTCTCACAGTCTGGACGATAATGCCAACTTAAGTTCCATTGTTTGATCATACAAATCAAGAGTAGCACATTATGGTGGTTGATATATCTGAAATCTCTTCACATATGTCTATTAGAAGTGTGCATCAAGTATAATTGAACCTTAAGAAATAATAAATAAAAGTAAACAAAAATCAATTTTTTCTCACCAAGGAAAAAGCATATAAGGGAGCAAATTGTGCATATAAATGTAAACAGGAATGGAGTTAGAAGAAGCAAAATGAGCTTACAGTGGAAATTGAGAAGCATCCTAGCAGAAAACCTGCATCAGCAAAGGCACTGCATTTGCTTCTGGCAACAAATTGTGCAGTGCGCAACAATTTTGCCCAGAAAAAAGTCCTGTCTCCATTGCTAGAAGATTCAGTATAGGTTTCCCTAAGAGCCTCAAAGGTAATGATGTTAATTGCCCGTTTTTGAGTATCTCCAAATCATATGTGATAAGGGTTTTTAGGGTCTGGAAGACCACCAGTCAAGACATAATAGAAAATCCTATTTCCCAAGTGAACTAGGTATCCGAAGGACATTGTACTCAAAGATGATTCTCAATAACATCAGCCACATCCGAGGACAGGAATGCCATACGGTCGAACAATGCTTTAGCTTTAGCCTCAGGTTTGGACTCACAAGTCGGCCCAAATGCAGCGATTGTGTAATCATAGTAAATGGAATAGAGCGTATCCTCTGCAAACTCAACACTCCTATCAAAACAAGGTAGGACTAGATACTTATTAGAGAACCTAACCCATACACGTGTCCACATTGAAAGAGAATTTCATTATCCCAAGTTCGTATGAAGACCCTTGTGTCAACCAAAGCATGACCAGTGAGTTTCTTTTTCGTAGGGGGGTCAGGAAGGATTGACCACTTATTAGAGTCCAAATCAAAGACTTCAAATCATGATAGATTCATCAATTTGTAATTGAAGGGCATACTAGTTGCAAAGGCATAGATCTTCTTGTAAGCCACAAATGCATAAGGATTCGGCTTCCTGTTAATCATAGCAGCACCCTTTGTCAACAACTCAGACGGACGGTTACTAGTAGCGATAGTGATGGTGGTGGTGTCAAGAACATGGACATTGGGCGGGTAAGTGTCATTGAGATCCCAATCCTTATTCCCTTTCGATGGCTGCCGTTGACTTGATCATAATTGGCCACCAAAAAAGTACAACTTCATGTCCAATTCAACGCAACAAATAAATTCTGGGTATTGTCCAACTGGAAATTCAAGGGTGGGATGAATAATAGTCTTCTCGGATTCTAATTCTGTGGACTGATGATTGGAAGGTGGTTGCAATGGAGGAAGAGGAAGAAGAGGGTTAGGCATATTGATGGTGTACAGAGAATATTCAATTGGACCCGATGAGTACATGAAGAACATGTACAGAGACTTCTTTGTTGATCCTGATGGCGATAATGAACTTTCTTCTAATGCCATTTTCGATGATTTCTTTTTCTTGGTGAAACTCAAACCCTACTTCTTCTTCTTCCAGTAAAACCCTTCTAGTAGAGTAGCCTTGTTTTTTGATCAAGAACATCGAGTTGAGTTGTGTTCGGTTGTTTCGTTATGCTATTTAATGGAATCTCTATCTCTGAAAAAAAAAAGGAAAGGATTTTAAAGGAAGGTTATTTATTTTTATTTTTTTAATAAAGATTTTGCTAGATCTCTTGGAAACCTTAATTTTTTGATTTTTACAGAATTTTAAAAGCATCTATTGGCTATCATTATTCCATAAAAATTGAAATTAAAAAATATTTAATGCAATTTCAAAAGCTTTGGTCAACACTAAAAAAAAGGGGAAAAAAAACACCCACACTACCTCCCCTAAAATAAAAATCTATACCTTCAATTAAAAATAATATAACTCCCATGCAATCATAGTTATTTATTTCTTAAAATAAATCTAGTAAAAAAAGAAACATCTTTCATCTCACATAAAAAGAGTTATATGGTGAAAAAAAATATCCATAAATGTCGAGATTCAATAAATTTTAATTGGTATAATAAAGGTAATTAAGCCAATTTAAAATCTATCTCACAACTGATATAAATTGCATATAACCTAAAATTATGCCTAACATAAAATGAAGGAAACTTTACCTATAAATCCCATATTGAGGAATGGTAATCTATTTAGTCCAAACGATTTTTTATAGACCAATTAGTCCTATTGATTTTGGAAAAGTAGATTTAATATATTATTTAAAAATTAAATTTACGGTTATACCCTTATTTCTATTATGTTCCTTCTCTTTTTTTCTTTCGTGCTAGAAAGGTAAGGTACACAATATATGTCAATCAAATTTAGGATGAATTTTTATATAAAAATCTTTTTAATTTGGAAAGCATTTCAAAAGGAATACAAAAATGACTTAAAATTCGGAATTCTTCAAACATTCCAAAATGATGTGAGATTTTTCAAAAGGAGTATAAAAACCACTTGGTAAGTTTTGGCCAAATATATAATTTCAAACTATAACACTCTAATGTAACACTCAAACGTAACATTCTAATGTAACACTAAAAAAAAAAATCTTAGTGTAATACCCTAATGTAACACAAAATAAACTCACTGTTTTTTTTTCCAAGCGTAACACTAAAAAAAAAACTAGTGTAACACTCTAATGTAACACAAAAAAATTCTTTAGTGTATTTTTTCCAAACTAACACTAATATAATATTTCAAAAATACTCCTTAGCGTAATACTCTAATGTAACACACCAAAAAACTCATTAATGTACTTTTTCCGAACGTAACACTTCAATATAACACTTTAAAAAAAATTCCTTAGTGTAACACTTTAATGTAACACACAAAAAAAACTCTTTGGTGTACTTTTTCCAAACGTAACACTCCAACACAGAAAAAAAAATAAAAATAAAAAGCCTCTTAGTATACATCTCCTAAACGTAACACTCCAATGTAACACTAAAAAAAACAAAAGAATGTGAGATTCTTCAAATCATTCTAAAAGGAGTACAAATATTCCTTTAGTAAGTTTTGGACAAATGTATAATTTCAAACTATGAGTGTTACGTTTGAAAAAAGTACACTAAGGAGTTCTTTTATACTGTGTTTGGTTGAGGGATTTGGAGAGGAAAAGGGAAAATGTGTGTGAAACTATGTAAAACATAAGCATGTTTTATTCACATTTCACCTACCTTTTCCATTTCCTTTTCCAAATCCCTTTCCAAATCCCTCAACCAAACACAGCATTAGTGTTTTTGTGTGTTGCATTGGAATATTTTATATTGGAATGTTACGTTTGGGATTATACTGATTGGAGTGTTATGTTTAGGAAAAATACACTAAGGATTTTTTTTTTTTTTTTTTTTTTTTTTTTTTTTTTGTGTGTTACATTGGAGCATTACATTTGGGAAAAATACATCAAAGAATTTTTTTTTGAGTATTACGTGGTTACGTTTGAGAAAAGTACACCAAGGCGTTTTTTAGTGTGTTACATTAAAGTGTTATGTTATTGGAGTGTTAAATTGGTTGGAGTATTAGGTTTTTGTTCGTAATGTGGGATTTGTTCTAGAACGAGAGAAAATCCAAAACTTCTATAGTGAAAATTGCCCAAATGTGTAATTTTACATTTTGAGAAAAGGTTGCCAAGCATGTCAGAGGCATGGAATGTTAAGCCATGTTCCAATAGCTTATTGAAATGGTAAAATAATCTCATTATCCAACAACAAAAAGAAAGGCACCAAACAGTTTGCAAAAATAACTAATATAAAAACCAAACGAACAAACAACAATCTGAAATCAATTTTTTGAACGAATTAGAAAACCTAAGTATCCTACTGTTTTACGAAAACCAGTAGGAAATTCTGTCAGTAAAGAAACCAGTAGGAAATTCTATCACCATACATAGATACTAAGTTCACTTAGTCTTTTATAGAATTCCACTAGAAACAGCGGGAATATGGCGCTAGTAATCTTCTCAACATACTACTCATTCGAGTAATATCCTTTCACTGCTTCATCGATGTACATTTTCTTTCCAAATTGGTCATGTTACTGATATGACCAAGAAAGTCTCTCACAAAGCGTAGCAAGTCAATTGGCCAGTTATAGTAGACATTTGCGTTTGGATGTTTGATTAGCTTTTCAAATGGAGTATTGGTCGGAATTCTAGTTTGCCAATCAGTTGCACAAGACACAATCCGTATTGCCTGTCTATTGTAATTGAAACACTGTTAGGCATCATCCCTTTATGCCTACACTGCCCTTGTATGCACTCATTCCAAACCTTTCCAAAGAAATGAAGTTTTGATCGCCAATACCATAAAGATGGATGACTTGCAAAGAACCATCGCACGCCACTGATAGTTTTAATATAAGAATTATTTGCCATCCACATGTGAAGATGTTTCAAGTCCTCCGCAACTTTAAGATTTTCAACATTAAGTATCTTGCCAAACATGATAGTGCACAAGTCAGCCATATCTTGTTTAATCCCTTCATTGACAACACTACCATCAAACTCACTTGACTTTATAGTTGTGTTTGGCTTAGATGACCTATATAGGAGGATAACTTCAACCGTTCCAGTCTCCTCCTCACCCGCATAGTTTCTAACAAATCGAAGACCATAACTTTCAATACAATCTAAGGATCCATGGAATTCTTTTTTACCATGAAGATTACACACTTAAAATCATTCCTCATAGAACTCTTTTCAATTCATCATTAGAACGATACTCACCCCACTGTCTACAAATTGGACACCACAAGTCTGTCTGCCCACATAACCACTCATCCAAAGTATAATAAAATGCTTCAAAATTTAAAAAAACATTACACTCATTGAATTTTTTAACAGTGTAAGATGTCTTACAGGGTGAAGAACGTATTTCATATTGTTGACATTACATTATTGTGTAATGTTAAACTCTACTTGTTTAGTAGAGGTGGGACGACCACAAGATAGTTTTAGGATTTGAGGCTCCAGGCTAATTTTATCAATTTCCCCTTGGCTAGCCTCACCATTCTTCCTTTTACCACATTTTTCATCAATTTGTTCTTCCTGAGATAAATCACACACATTCTCAAGTTCTTTTTCTGTGTTCTTTTCTTTAGGATAATCAGGTTGAGTTGTCTCAGAAGTGAAGCCTTTCTTTGGTGGTGGTGTCTTCTTATGAGAGTTTCTTCTTTGATGGCATTGTTTGAGACACTGAAAAACAACACAGAAACCAACTAGACAAAAACATAAAACATGAGTAAAAATTAGCACTTCATTTAAGCCAAGAAAAAATCAGAACATAAATGCAATAGAACAAAAATCAGAACCAAAAATAAAAAAAATCAGCACTCCAACCGAACTAAAAAATAAAACACAATATATCTAAGTATTTTTTTATTCTCTTAAATATGCTAAAAACAAAAAAGTAAATCTATATCTAATAGTTAACCCAGATTAACAAAAAAACAAAGTATCATGAGAATTGCATTGCATGAAAAGAATATAAGGATCATCGCAAGCTCGGCTCGGCCTGACAATCAGACCTAACCTAGTCATTCCAAGTCCACTCCTAAGAACTTCTAAATATCAAGCCCGCCCATTAACCCGCTCTATATGAGCTTCTTTTTTCCTTTTTTTTTTGGGTTTCAGAATACTATTAAAAAAATTTGATCATTTAATAATTAAATGAATTTGGACAGCTAATAAAATTTAATTATAAATATTTTTTGAATTTCAAGCCTTTAATTCTTAGGTTACCAAAATATTTTGGAGAATAACTAAAAGAGGAGCAGATGGTCTTTTGTTGGAATGTTTAGGACCAAAAGAGGCATTGACTGCCATAACTGAGGTGCATGAAGGTATTTGCGGTGCTCATCAATCTGGTGTTAAGATGAGATGATTGCTTCGAAGGCATTCTTATTATTCGCCAACCATCCTAAAGGATTGCATAGAGTATGCAACGGGTTGCCAAGCATGTCAAAGGCATAGCATGTTAAGGCATGTTCCACGTGTTTGTCGTCTTTACTTAATGTTTCCATATAATATTTTAGACTTGTGTTTCCCATATGGTTGGGTAATAAGGTTTCAAATATTTGCCATTAATTTTCTTGGGATGCACATATCCCTTTAAATTTCTCAAATGGTAGGCTCCTCTAGGCAAGACTCTGTGGACTTGGTACGGTCCCTCCCAATTAAGTGATCATTTGCCAAACTTTTTGCTTTTAATTCCTATAGGAAGTATTGTTTTCCAAGCCAAGTCTCCATCATCAAAGCTAATGTATTGAACCTTTTTATTATAACTTTTGGCTGTTTTTTTTTTTTTCTTTTTGTAAAAAGATATTATTTAATGCCAAAATTATGGCTTCATCCTCACCTTCTAACTTTAGATACATGCTTTGATAATATTGATCAGCACTTAGATGGTCTTGGCATTATACCTTTAAGGACTTAATATTAATCTCCACAGGAAGTACTGCATCATGCCCATGTACTAAGGCGTAGATAGTAATTCCTCTACTTGATCTTTGGGAAGTTCTATATGCCCCCAAAACATCTAACAAGAAGTTGTGCCAATCTCTAGGATTGTCTTCCACAACCTTCTGTATCCCCTTTTTCAAGGATGTGTTAGATGACTCTGCCTGACCATTTGCTTGTGCATAATAAGGGGTTGAGTTGACATGGCTAATTCCATATTCTGCAGCGAAAGCTTTTACTAGCTTTCTATCAAACACAGTCCGATTGTCCACTGTTAGAAGGCTTAGCTTCAACCCACTTGGTAAAGTAGTCTTTGGAAACTAGAATGAAACAATGTTGCTTCGAAGAAGGTGGGTAAATTTTTCCTATCATGTCCATTGCTCACCCTTTAAATGGCCAAGGCTTCACCACTGCATGTAGATCAACTATTGGAACATGCCTTAACATGCCATGCCTCTGACATGCTTGGCAACCCTTTGCATACTCTATGCAATCCTTAAGGATGGTTGGCCAATAATAAGAATGCCTTCGAAGCAACCATCTCATCTTAACACCAGATTGATGAGCACCGCGAATACCTTCATGCACGTCAGCCATGGCAGTCAATGCCTCTTTTGGTCCTAAGCATTCCAACAGAAGACCATCTGCTCCTCTTTTAGTTATTCTCCAAAATATTTTGGTAACCTAAAAATTGAAGGCTTGAAATTCAAAAAATATTTACAATTAAATTTTATTAACTGTCCAAATTCATTTAATTATTAAATGATCAAATTTATTTACTAGTATTCTGAAACCAAAAAAAAAAAGAAGCTCATATAGAGTGGGTTAATGGGCGGGCTTGATATTTAGAAGTTCTCTTAGGAGTGGACTTGGAATGACTAGATTACGCCCGATTGTCGGGCTGAGCCGAGCTTACAATGATCCTTATATTCTTTCCATGCAATGCAATTCTCATGATACTTTGTTTTTTGTTAATCTTGGTTGACTATTAGATATAGATTTACTTTTATGTTTTTAGCATATTTAAGAGAGAAAAAAATAGTTAGATATTTTGTGTTTTATTTTTGAGATCGGTTGGAGTGCTGATTTTACTATTTTTTTTTTTTTTTTTGGTTCTGATTTTTGTTCTATTGCATTTCTATTCTAATTTTTTCTTGGCTGAAATGAAGTGCTGATTTTTACTAATGTTTTATGTTTTTGTATAGTTGGTTTCCGTGTTGTTTTTCAGTGTCTCAAACAATGCCATCAAAGAAGAAACTCTCATAAGAAGACACCACCACCAAAGAAAGGCTCCACTTCTGAGACAACTCAACCTGATCATCCCAAAGAAAGAACACAGAAAAAGAACATGAGAATGTGTGTGACTTATCTCAAGAAGAACAAATTGATGAAAAAGGTGGTAAAAGGAAAAATGATGAGGCTAGCCAAAGGAAAATTGATAAAATTAGCCAGGAGCCTAAAATGCTAAAACTATCTTGTGGTCATCCCACCTCTACTAAACAAGTAGAGTTTGACATTACACAATAATGTAATGTCAACAAGAGTTTTTATGAAATATGTTCTTCACCCTCTATGACACCTTACACTGTTAAAAAATTCAATGAGCGTAATTTTTTTTTAAAATTTTGAAGCATTTGATTATACTTTGGATGAGTGGTTATGTGGGCAGACAGACTTGTGGTGTCCAATTTGTAGACAGTAAGGTGAGTATTGTCCTAATGATGATTTGAGAAGAGTGCTACGGGGAATGATCTTAAGTGTGTAATCTTCATGGTAAAAAAGAATTCCATGGATCCTTGGATTGTATTGAAAGTTATGGTCTTCGATTCGTTAGAAACTATGCGGGTGAGGAGGAGACTGGAACGGTTGAAGTTATCCTCCTATATAGGTCATCTAAACCAAACACAACTATAAAGTCAAGTGAGTTTGATGGTAGTGTTGTCAATGAAGGGATTAAACAAGATATGGCTAACTTGTGCACAGTCATTTTTGGCAAGATACTTAATGTTGAAAATTTTAAAGTTGCGGAGAACTTGAAACATCTTCACATGTTGATGGCAGATAATTCTTGTATTAAAACTATCAGTGGCGTGCAATGGTTCATTGCTAGTCATCCATCTTTATGGCATTGGCAATCAAAACTTCATTTCTTTGGAAAGGTTTGGAATTAGAACATACAAGGGTAGTGCAGGCATAAAGGGATGAAGCCTAATAGTGTTTCAGTTACAATAGATGCGGCAATACGGGTTGTGTCTTGTGCAATTGATTGGCAAACTAGAATTCTGACCAATACTCCATTTGAAAAGCTAATCAAACATCCAAATGCAAATGTCTACTATAACTGGCCAATTGACTTGCTACGCTTTGTGAGAGACTTTCTTGGTCATATCAGTGACAATGACCAATTTGGAAAGAAGATGTACATTGATGAAGTAGTGAAAGGATATTACTCGAACGAGCAGTATGTTGAGAAGATTACTGGCGACATATTCCCGTTGTTTCTAGTGGAATTCTATAAAAGACTAAGTGAACTTAGTTTCTATGTATGGTGATAGAATTTCCTACTGGTTTCTTTATTGACAGAATTTCCTATTGGTTTTCGTAAAACAATAAAATACTTTGGTTTTCTAATTCGTTCAAAAAATTGATTTCAGACTATTGTTTATTCGTTTGGTTTTTATATTAGTTTTCTCTGCAAATAGTTTGGTGCCTTTCTTTTGTTGTTGGATAATGAAATTATTTTATCATTTCAATCAACTATTGGAACATGCATGCCTTTGACATGCTTGACAACCCTTTGCATGCTCTATGCAATCCTTCAAAATGGTTGGTCAATAATAAGAATGCCTTTAAAGCAACCATTTCATCTTAACACCAGGCTGATGAGCATCACAAATACCTTCATGCACCTCAGCCAAGGAAGTCAATGCCTCTTTTGGTCCTAAGCATTCCAACAGAAGATATCTGCTCCGCTTCTATAAACGGCATTCCCATATACTATGAATTGCATTGATTGTAGTTTAAGCTTTCTACTAGCCTTCAAAGGACCAGTTAGATACTGAATAATTGGATGTCTCCAATCTTGTTCTTTCAAGTCATTTTGATTAGCTTCTATGAAGCATGGACACGGACATGGTAATTTCCAAAAAATGGGGACACGGATACGGCGGGGGACACGGTTAATTTTTTTAAAAAATATATATTTTTGTGTTATGTAGATTCATATTACATTCATCTTAAATCAAAATTAACAAACACTAACATAGTAACATTCATTCAATAAAAGAGGAAACACTAAAAGATATATATATATATATATATACAAAGGTGTATATGTTTATAAAAGTAAAAAAATTAAATGGAGAAATTAAAAGAAAATAGAATGATGGTAAATACATAAAAGACATAAATTTATAAAGAAAAAAAACTAAATAAAAATATATAATATATAAATATATATATTTATACAGAAAATAAATTAAAAAAAGAAAAAGAAAGAGAGGAGAGAGTCGGGAGAAGAAAAAGAAGAGAGAGGCGAGAGGTGACACACACACACACACACACAGAGAAGAGAGGCGATTTCAGTTCGCATCATCTGGGTGAATTCGTCAATTCAAGTTCGCGACATCTAGGTTCTCATTTGAGTCGACATCTGTTCGTCATTTTGGAGTCTTCACGGGAGATCGAAGTCGGAAGTCGATTTGAATTGGAAGCCCTAGTTGTTCTTCACGGAGATCGATCGAACAGGTTAGTCTTCTTTTCTTTGTTTTTTTCTTCTTCTTTTGATTTAGGATTTAGGTCTTTTCTTTCTCCTTCTCTGTGTCCCCTTGCCGTGTCCCATGCCGTGACACACGTGTCCCCGCCGTGTCTCCGTCATGTCCCCTTAAAAAAAAATCATTAAATTAAAGGGACACGCCACCTGGCGTGTCCCGTACGTGTCCCCGGCATGTCCCCGTGTCCCGGCATGTCCCCGTGTCGGACACTGCCATAGCACCGATTTTGGAGTGTCCGTGCTTCATAGATTAGCTTCTACCAATTTACTCATTTCTACTAAAGGTGGTATCAGCTTCTGATATGTTGTTTGATTCATATCTACTTGAGTAATATCACTTCTTTTGAAATTCGAAGCCTTCTGGACCATATCATTGGCCTTTTGATTCATGAATTTTGGGATATGAGTTACATTTGCCACTTGGAATTGGGAGAGCAAATGTACAGGAACAACATAGTATTGTAATAAGCTAGCACTTTGACATTTAAAGACTCCTTTTACTTGATTAATCACCAACTAAGAATCTCCAAATATGTCAACTACATAGCCTGTAAACCAATAAGTATTTGAAGTCCCATAACCAAAGCTTCATACTCAGCTTGATTATTGGAACAAGTGGTTTCATCAACTCTAAAACCATGTGTGGTTTCTACATCTTGTGGTAACTTGATTACAACACCAATCCCTACAAGGCCATTATCAAACCACATCTGCCATGGTTCTAAATCAGTTGTGTCAAGATCTATTATTTCCTAACTCTCTGCTTGACACGGATGATCAGCCAAGAAATTGCCCAATACCTGACCTTTACTACCTTTTAGGGAACATATTCTAAATGAAATTCTGACAAAGCTAAAATTCATTTGCTAATTCTTCCTCGTAATATAGGCCTAGATAACATATATTTAACCAAATTTGTAGTTGCAATTACTAAGACAATAGTAGGTAAAAAATAATATCTTAATTTCATTGTTGTATAGTACAAGGCTACACACTGCTTCTCTACAGCTGAGTATTTACATTCACAAGAGTTTAAAAACCTACTAAGGTAATAGACTGCCTGCTCCTTGCCTTCTTCATTGTCTTGCGCCAAGAAAACTCACAATGATTCTTCAGCTGCAGCAATGTATAACTTCAAGGGTTTGTCCTTCCTTCGTGGCATCAGTACTAGAGCTTTGGCCAAATAGGTCTTTCTCCCTTTGAAAGCAGCTTGATGCTCTGCTGTCCATGTGAACTCTTCTTCATCTTTTAACTTTAATAGAGAAGAAAAAACTTTAGTTTTCCCAGCAGTATTAGAAATAAACCTTCGAAGAAAGTCAACTTGACCAAGAAAGCTTTGCAATTCTTTCTTACTTGATGGAGGTTTAGCCTCAATGATGGCTTTGGCTTTGTTCTGATCAATCTGTATTCCTTTCTTGTGCACCATATATCCCAAGAAGTTTTCAGCTGATACACTAAAAGCACACTTGAGTGGATTGAGCTTTAGCTTGATTTTCCTTATCCTTTCAAAGATTGCTGTCAGATGGACTAAATGCTCTTCCATGGACTGAGATTTTACAACATCATCATCAATATAGTATTCCAAGTATCCTCCAATAAGATCATGGCAGATAGTGTTCATTGCCCTTTGATATGTTGCTCAAGTATTCTTCAATCCAAATGGCATCTTAACCCATTTGAAGGTTCCAATGATTCCAGGACACCTAAAAGCTATCTTGTGGACATTCTCCTCAGCTATGCATATCTGATTATAGCTAGAATGCCCATCCATCATAGACAAAACTTTATGTCCTGCTGTACTGTTCACCAGTAAATCAACTATTGGCATAGGGTACTCATCATTTGGAGTTGCCAAATTCAGATTTCGAAAGTCAATGCATACCCTTAGTTTGCCATTCTTCTTGATCACTGGCACAATATTAGATAGCCACTCCACATATCTAGCTGTTCTAATAAATCCTACGTTAAGGAGCCTAGCAATCTCCTCCTTTACTTTCTGAACCACTTTAGGACTCATTCATCTAGGTCTTTGCTTGTATGGCTTAAATTTTGGCTTGACTGGAAGTCTATGCTCCACCAATGACCTATCCAATCTAGGTAAATCATTGTATGACCAAGCAAAACAATCCTTAAACTGTTTCAGAACAGCCAATAACTTGTCCCTAGCAATGGGATCCAACCAAGCACTGATTTAGGTAAGTTGTTGTACTGAAACCTCATTAACCTCCTCCAAGGGGTCCTGCATCTGAGTACTTGCCGATGCTTCTCCTTTATCTTCATCTAGCTTTGAAACACTCTTTTCCTCTTGATCTGCTACAAACCACCCTGGTTCAACATCCTTATTTTCCTCTTCATAGACAAAATCTCTCCATAAAGCTTCTTCTTCCTGGATTTCCTAGACTTTCGTCGCAATGTCCAATGCGCAATACTTAGTCAGAGCTAATGATTTGGCTTCTTGTTGCTCATGTCTGCAACCAAGCATCATGACTTCCTATTCTTCTTCTTGGACTTTCTGGACTGTTGCATCAATGTCCAATATGAAGAATTTGACTAAAGCCAATGGTACGTCTTCTTGTTCCTCCTGCCTATAACCAGGCATTATTAGTGTCCTTGATGTTGTACTCATCATCAACACTTTCTTGAACTAAGTGTTTTAGATGTGTCACTTCCTCATTAACCGTTGCTTCGACTGTTACATCAGGCTTCCTCAGCTCACTAAGTGGAACCACTCCCTCAATATACAACTTTGCTTCCGCGAAATCTGCACATGCAATGAAGAGCTATGGGTCTGTATTTATCTCTCCTGTCTCCCCATTACTTAGGGCTATCATCACTTTCTGATACAGGGAGGTAGGCACACATTTGTTGGTGTGAATCCAATCTTGACCAAGTAAAGCATTATACTTAGCATTGCTATCTATTACAAAGAAGGCAGTCATGCAGTCTCGTGTCCCACACTCAAGTTAATGGGCAATATGCCTGGAGCCAACTATTTATCCCCAGCAAAACTAGCAATAGTTGTGCTTGTTGGGATTAGCCTGGGTTCCTCTTACCCAAATTCCTCAAGGATGAACAAGGAAGCAAATTCACTGCTACCCCATTATCCACCAACACCCTGTTCATTTCTATCCCATTGAAATATGCCTTGATATACAAAGGCTTAACATGCTGAGTCATACATAATGTAGGATATTTGAAGGGATATGACAGGGTAACAATACTCACCTCTTCATTCTCTTCATCACTTTTCATGGGTTTGGCCACTTCAGACTTATCCTAGATCATGCTGGTTTGTGAGTCTTCACTAGAAACTTCTATATGATCATTTTCCTGACCCTCCTGATTCCCTTCTTCAGCTTTAAACTCCTGTGGCAGCACATAGACCATGTTGATTGGCATTGGAGAAAATGAGCCAAACTGTACCACAGGTTGCACTTGTTCCCCCTCTGTGTTGGTCTGAATCGATGTCTGAGATGCATCTTCCATGCTGTACTCTAGTAACCTCTAAGTTAATAGGCTCCTTTGTAGCAACCTGTTGTTGGTCTGCCATGAATACAAACTCTGTTTGCTCAGACATGAAGTCTTCGAACATCTCCTCCTCAGCCAATATCCTCTCCTGGTCAGGCTCAATTTTGTCATTTGTCTCTCTCTCATCATAACTTTCCAATAAGGCCCTTTCGAGGCTTGCCAAACTTGATTTTTCCTTGACTTTTAGTTCAGCATGAACCTTAGCCAGTTTTTCTCTGTTGGTTTGACTTCTGTTACCTTGGGATTAGGCTTCAAACTTTCCCCTTCTCCCAATTGACCTCCTAGTTGCACCAAAGAAGTACCCTCACCAGCTTTCTTTAGATCCTTCTGATATCGAGTAAACCTCCGTTAGATCTTTCTCCTCTAGGATCTAGAAATCATAGGAACCATATCTGGTTCTTGTCTTTGGATTTTTTAGCAGGACCCAGTTGTTTGGAGCCACCAATGGAGGCTTGACCATTCTGTCCTTGCCTGCAAAGGCTCCACAAGGGTTGCTATCATTTTAGGTTTGTTTTGCATAACAAACCAATCTGGTACTCCTGGCACCCATGAACCCACCATTCCAGTAGCTATGCCTGTTGTTCTCAACAGTCGGTCACCTTGATGATCGGCCACCTCGACAGTCGCCCACCTTCACGATCGGCCATCTTGACGATCAGTCAAAGACGACCGTCCACCCCCGCCCATCCTCTTACTCGCTCGGTCCCATCTTTGGCGACTTGGGAGACTACCTTCACCTTTTTTATTCCCTTCGCTGGACTAAAGCTGCACTTGGGATGGGGGACTACTGATAGGCATGACCAACATGGCCTAAGACAGCCCAACCCACAATTGTCATAGGTGGCCCAAACGGTCAT
Source organism: Camellia sinensis (assembly GCF_055761805.1). NCBI lineage: Eukaryota > Viridiplantae > Streptophyta > Magnoliopsida > Ericales > Theaceae > Camellia > Camellia sinensis. The sequence continues at coordinate 63,205,792 of NC_138970.1, forward strand.
TTAGTTATGACCCAGTAGGTGAAACTCAACAGCAAGCCCATTGAAGAACCCGCACTGGCTCAGGCTCTGTGGCATTTAGACACCCGTTAGATAGGGAGTTAGTCACGTGGCAGACAAAAATCCTGCAGAGTTATTGAACCCAGGTATCAAGCATTAAATGAGGCTGTTATAGCATTAAATGTAACAAGACTTCTCGTTCCCCGGTATGGTGAAACTGCCATGACCGACGGCAAGTAGACCATAGACTTTTAGCCAATAAGATAGTTTGAATGGACAAGGAAATGATTAGTAAAAGATATAAGAAAGCCTGTGAAGAACGTTAAAGACAACAGGTAATACTCTCTCTTTTCTTCTTCTCTCTCTCGACTCTCAACTTTCTCTACTCACTCTTCTTCTGATCACTTCCTGTCCACGGGGAGGAACCACTCCAGTTTTGGTACCTTCTTATTGAGAAGACAAAGGCCAGCAGACCCATAGAGCACGTGGATCAGTCTGACCTATCTCCCATTGACCGTATTGCATTATCACTTATAAACCACATTAATATTATAATCAAACATCCTCTTCCCTGCATGAGATATGGATCTAATAGAAACGAAAATTGCTGTAATCCAGCCACCAGCTAAATCCTAAAGCCATTTGTGGCATTAACAATCTGTACTCTCGGTGTCTTTACTTGTAGTATAAGCTTAGAAAATGATGCAAAAGAAATTTGACAATTACTAGAATGCATAGTTATCCAAACAAACAAATTGTTTGAATATTAAATCTTCCTAATTTGATTAAATTATTTCCATATTTAATCAAATCCACATTCAACACACTTGTTTCTCTTTTAGTCAAATCAAACATCCTACTTTCTGCATGAGAAATGGATTGAAAAGAAAAGAAAAGAAAAGAAAATTGTTGTAACAGAGCCACTAACTGAAGAATAAATGACTCAAGAAACATCAGAAAATTGACATCAGCAAATCCCGTATAAAAAAAATTTTAAAAAATCAAGTTAAACTTGAAAAAATAACAGCTATCAATCATATAAACCAAGATTTACTAGATAGAACAAACTGCATTACAAATAGTGATCTCATTTATTAATAGAGAGCACGAGACCTCACAAGGAGTCATTTAATTGGATAATACAACCATAGACAACATTAGAATAAGAAAGACATCAAGAGAGGTTCTATTTGCACACCCCCAAAAAGACTTGAGTTGTTTTTTTTTTTTTTTTGTTCAAGCAAGGAATGGAAAAGGGACAATATTACTCTCTACATCCCACTAGTTTGTCCATTTTGGAAATTCTAACTTTTTGAAAGGACATGCAAAAAATGCATTGGAAGTCAAATTCAAATTCAAATGTACTATTTCCAACAACTGCCCCTTTATTTCTCACTTTCAAATATACAAATAACTATTTATAAGAGATAATTTTGAAACAAACAAAATTTATGCTTTGACTTTTAAAAGTGGACAATATTTTGGGACATCCCAAAATGAAAAGATGGACAAACAAAATGGGATGGAGGGGTACAAGTCTGTACTTGTAAAACAACTCCACACCTGTGTTGAATAGGGCTTGGTTTCAAAAGCTCTCAAAAATGATGCCTTGTGGCTTAATTAACCAACTATTTGTGACAAACCTAACTCATTTTTCACTGGACCCTTTCCCTACGAATTTGATACCTATGAGCTATGACCCAAAAATGATTAGACAACTCTAATAATAATACAACATATCAGATGCAATGCAACAATGCTATATGGAGTAGTTTATTACAGACATTTTTAGAACCTAATGTTGTGTTTGGATTTTGGATTTGTCAAGGGAAAAGAAAATGAAAGGGTTGTGGAATCACGTATACATTGATAAGGCAACCAAAAAGAAAAACTAATACATACCTATACATCGGTAAGAAAAACTAATACATACCTCATTTTCTTATCCAAAGTATCACTTGGATATCTTAAAACTATATGGTCAATCTTGACAAGGTTCTTATAAAGGAAAATCATCATTTAATGGGATCCATCTTGGTTTGCAAATTAAGTTTCAGCAATCATCTAATTAAAAAAATATATAAATAAAATAAAATAAAAAAACCATTATTGTTGTTCGCCCTAAGATGTGTGAAGATTTTAGTCTCTTCGAGAGGTGAAAATTCAACTGCCTGTTAAGTATTTACAACGACAATGAAACCAATGAAACTAACGTTTACCTTTTGTAGTATGCATTTTTGGTTAATGGTCAATTCCGTTGGAACAACTTTAGAATATACATCAGTTGATGGTCAATCAAGTGTATGGAAAAGATTCCTCTTCGAATCCTACATATTTTGATCAATAGATGAGAGATATTCCCAATCAAAACTGGGAGAGGAAGGACATTTTATTTCCACTGGCTGAGAAAATTGGTTAGGTTGTAGTTGTTGTCACTCCTCAATGGGTTTCATTGGTGGTGCTATAAATCTGCAGGCCCAATGATGTTAAGATACTTTTTGAGTTGGTTGCTGTCTGATGGAGTTTTGAGAAAACTATAAATTCTTCTTCTATTCAATTACATGATGTTTCAAATTTAGCATTGCTAGTTGATTGAGCTTCTATTATTACTTCTAACCATTGTCATTGCTATTCATCAAATCGTTTTCACCGGTGCTATAAATCTGCAGGTCTGATGCTGGGATATTTTCAAAGTTGATTGTTGTCTGACGGAGTCACCAATGCTTCTTGCCTGGGGCTTTTGAGATTGTGATGGATACTTGGACCGGAAAACCTGTTTCATTTTATAGCCATATTTATGGTTGTCTAGGGCATTTGACTGCATTGGTGTGCAATTATGTTAGTAACATCTACCCTAATTACCTTGACCCTCTTTGTGTTTGTTGAGGAATTCATTTATTGTATTAGATTATGTTCAAAGGCCTAAGTGGGATACCTTTAGATGGTCAGTGTCTCACTTTCTCAATGTGTGACCTCGTTCTGCTGTTATGGGAGTATGCACTCCTTTACTGTCTATTTCTAATCTTCACAAAAGGACTTTTGTTGGGTATGAGAAACTAAAATTGATACCACTCAAGGAATTCTAAAATGGTCAACCATTATCTGTAGTGCCATAAAGCCATTTGTGGCATTAACAATCTGTCCACTTGGTGTCATTACTTGCAGTTATAAGGTTAACAAACAATGTAAAAGAAAATTTTGACAATTTCTAAAAGTGCAATTAAGATGTAAAATTATCCAAATTAACAAAACTATTTGAATATTAAATCTTCCTATGTTGATTAAATTATTTCCTTCTATCAAATCCACATGCAAAACACATGTTTCTCTACTAATCATAATCAAAAATCCTATTTACCGCATGAGAAATGGATCGAATAAAAAAAAAAAAAATTGTAACCCAGCCACCAACTAAGCCTAAAGGTATAATAAAAAAAGTGGCATCTAAAAATCCTGTAAACCAAAAAGGGTCAAGTTAACTTGAAAAAATAACAGCTATCAATCATATATAAACTGATATTTACTAGCTAGAACAAACTACAAGTTAACTTGAAAAAATAACAACTATCAATCATATAAACCAATATTTACTAGCTAGAACAAACTACAAACCGTGTTACAAATAGCAATCTAATATAAATTTGTCCTGGCTCATCTCAATACGAAAGAAAACTTTAACCAGAATTGTATGACGGGTATTAATGTCTTGCTAGAGAGTTAATCCTGGTCAATTTATACATACAAACTATATAACCGCCTCAAAAATAGTTTTTTTTTAAAAAAAAAAGCATGGCTATAATGTAACCTCCTTGATTCATATTACTATGAATACCTCTACTATATTCCTTCTTTGGTATCAATGTTCTAGTCATGTAAAAGATTCCATTGGATTGTCATTTATAGGTGACATATAGCCTTATCCTTTTGAAATCCAGTTAATTGAGTAGACTATATTGAACCACAAAAAAACAGGATGTTCAAGCTCGGCTCACTTACCAAACGAACAGTGATTTAAGCTTATAATGGACTCATTTTACCTTCGAATCAAGCTTGAACAAATCCTACACAAGCCAAGCTCACGCTTATCTTGAGCTGTTCGGCTCCCCTATGTATTACTCTGCTTATTATTACGAAAAACATTGCAAGTCAAGATAGCCATAGATTTTTTAACACTGCAAGTATATCTAGCCTTAAATTTTTTTAGATTTTTTAACACTGCAAGTATATCTAGCCCTAAATTTTTTAAGGCTACAAAAACAACATGAATTTGTCATGGTGGCCATTACCCAGGAAGAAATAATACTTGTGCATAAAATTGGAGGTCAAGATAGGGAATAGGCTATATAAATATAAATAAAAAACACCTATTACATCTATTCAGGAAGGGAACATGTTCAGAAATAATGAACTGGAATAGTGAACAAAAATATGATTTTCTCCATCTTGGTCACAGGTGCAGGCACTAGGCAGCACATGTTTAATTGCATGCCTCAACCCTTATACCCACCCAAAACTGCGTCTCAGAGTCTGGAGGATAATGCCAACTTAAGTTCTATTGTTTGATCATACAAATCAAGAGTAGCACCATTATAGTGGTCGCAACATCTGAAATCCTCTTCACATATGTCTACTACAAGTGTGTCTCAAAGTATAGTTGAACCTTAACAAATAAATAAAAGTAAACAAAAATCATTTTTTTCCTCTACCAAGGAAAAAGCATATAAGGGAGCAAATTGTGCATGTTAAACAAGAATGGAGTTAAAAGAAGCAAAAGGAGCTTACAGTGGAAATTAAGAAGCGGCCTCGAAGAAAACCAATATCAACAACAGCACCACATTTGCTTCTGGCAACAAATTGTGCGTGCGCAACAATTTTGACTGGACGAAAGTTTTGTCTCCTTCATTAGAAGATTCAGTACAGGTTTCCCTGAGAACCTCAAAGGTAATGATGCTAATTTTACGCTTTTCAGTATCTCCATAGTATAAGTGGTCAGGGATTTTAGGGTCCGGAAGGCTGCCAGTAGAGACATAATAGAAAATCCGATTTCCCAAATGAACTAGGTAAGCCGAAGGACATTTTACTCGAAGATTATCCTCAATAGCATCACCTACATCTGAGGACAGCAGTCCCATACGGTCAAACAATCCTTTAGCTTTAGCCTCTGGCTCGGACTCTGAGGTCGGTCTAAATGCAGCGAGGGTGTAATTGTAAATGGAATAGAGGGTATCCTCTACAAACACAGCACTCCTGTCAAAATAAGGCAGGAACCGACAGTACTTTGAGAACCGAACCCATACACATGTGAGTTTCTTGTTCAAAATAAGGCAGGACCACTTATTAGAGTCCAAATCAAAGACTTCAAATCGTGATAGATTCATTAATTTGTAATCGAACCGCACACTAGTTGCAATGGCATAGATCTTCTTGTGAGCCACAATGCACGAGGATTCGGCTTCCCACAAATCATTGCAGTACCCTTCCCAACAACTCAGACGGACGGTTACTGGTAACGATAGTGTTGGTGGAGATGGTGGTGGTATCGGGAACATGGACATCCGGCGGGTAAGTGTCATTGAGATCCCAATCCTTCCCTTTTGATCTCTGTCTCTTGGCATGACAACTGAGTCGGCCCCCAAAAAAGTACAACTTCATGTCCAATTCAACGCAACACATAAATTCTGGGTATTCCCCAAATGGAAATTCAAGGATGGGACAAATAGTCTTCTCCAATTCTCTGAACTGATTGCAAGGTTGCAATGGAGGAAGAGGAAGAACAGGATTAGGCATATTGATGGCGTACAGACGATAATTAATTGGACCCTATAAGTACATGAAGAACATGTACAGAGCCTTTGTTTCTTCCACTGCTGCAGTTGTTGCCTCTGATGATATTGGTAATGGTGCTATTGGGGGTCTAGATGAGGAGGCTAGTGGGGACCATGACCGAGACCGTGATCGTCGACCGCCCAATGGTGATGATGATGCGGATCGTGGAGACCATGATCTTTGCCGCCGTTGCAATGATGATGACAACTGTTGGAATCTTGAACGTGATCGAAGCAATGGTGGTGAAGACGATGATGGTGGACTTGCCGAACCCATTGTTCTCGTCATCAATGTCTCCCTGTAGGATGCAGCGTCTTCACCTCCCTCCCAAGCTGCCCCACAGAGTGAGCTTCAAAAACCTAGTAGTTGTCAAAAAATCAAAAACCAAAAAAATTACAAACATTAGGGTTTACAAAAAAAGAAACAATAAAGGAACAAGAGCATGCTATTGTTTTTAAAAATAAAAAATAAAAATAAAAATTCCAGATGCTTCTATAAAAAACTAAAATAAAATAAATGTTATTAAGGACTTGAAAATTGGTTATAACTTTATGGCAATAAACCAACGGGGAAAGATTGTTCCAAAATATTAATTGTGGTACTATGAGAAGGTTTGATGTTGAGAGCTCTCTCTCTACTATCGTTGAATATTCTAGAAGTAAATTCCTCATCACTCATTTTAATTACCCGAATTTCACCATTTACCTAACCACTCATTTTACCTACTCAAACTTCTCCATTTACTAACCACTAATTTTACCTAAGTCAATGTAAGATTGAAGTTTGGTGTGTACTAGTATAAATAAGAGACATTTGGATCTCCATTATGTGTGTAAGGAAGAGGCAAAGTCCAAGTGTGAGTCCTTGAATGTCTTGTGTGATTATAAAGTGTGGTGTCCTAGTGTATTTGTTGTATAGTATAAGTTTTGAGTGTGAGCGAATAAATGAAGAATATTAGTCTGTGGTTGTGTACTAGTGTTTTGTACTTCAGTTTATTAATTGTTGTGTTACAATTCAACATTTGAGACTCTTTTTAAGGTTTAAAAAAAAAAGAAAGCAAACAGTCACAATAAGGGTAATGCCAACAAAAAGGAGTCCAGAACAACTCAAATACTAACAAGAAACAAGGTATCATGTGATTTAGTCTAAGTTCGGGATCGAAGGAAGTGGATTGGTGATGTGGGAGTCATCTAGCTGGTTCCTAATAGTTTAGGCAAGACTAAAGTAAGATTATTTGAGTTTGTTCCTTAAAACATCTAAGCAATATTGTCTTTTTTAGATAAATTATAGAAAAATATGAGTGCACATTTCCATATAAAATTTCATATTTTAATTATGTTTTGTTGGACATTTCACATTCTCCATGATGAATATGTTGGAAATGGTGGAAAAAATTCTGGGTAAAACCAGAATTTTTCCTCAAGTTTTGTCTATTTTTTAGGTGGGTCCCGAGTGTCGATTTACTCGGGTCAAAGTGGTAACGCGTTCTATGCCGCGTTGTGATTCACGTGGTATATTTGGTTGCTCAAAACCATTACCGAGTGAATGGGAAATTGAAGCCAAAGTGTGCTCCATGGAAACGGAGTTTTGGTGAAAATTCCTTAAGGTTGTAAATTGGCTTGTCCCACATTGATTTGGTGGGAAGTTTTGAAAGGGTTTATAAGGCTTAGGGTGAGATACTTGGGGTGTGCCCCAAGGGGTACCCAAGTGTTTTAGAGGGAGAGGTTATGGGCAAAATGGACTAGACCCATTGGACCCAAAAATCACCACACGTGCGCGCGCCGCCGCCGTCCATCCGGTCGGTCGGGCGGGTTGGGTTGGGCTTCTAATCTTTTTGGGCAAAAAACATTTGAATTTAATTTTATTTTTATTAAAATAAAATCCAGAATTCAAATTAAATTGGTTTGGATTTTTTGTTCATCCAAACAGGGCCCTTCCCGTTTTCAAACAGAATTAAACGGATTTGGATTTATTTGCTCATCCAAACAGAGCCCTTCCCGTTTTGCTATCTGTTTGAATTCAAAACCAACAGGTATCATACCTGTTCAATTTAAAACCAAGAGCCACATACCTGTTCAATTCAAAACCAAGAGCCACATTCACATCTATAAATAGGACCACCCTCATTTGATGTTTTCCATTCAGAAATTTCGTATTTCACTTCTGCTAATTATATTCTTCATCTTGCTGCATTTTATTTCCGAAAGAAAGAGTGTAAACACTTAGTGTGTTCGTAAGGCAAACAATTTGTAGTGCTGCTATTGTTTGTGGTAAGATCATTTCATCCTGGGAGATAGACGTCCAAATTCTGAAAGCACCGTGGAGAGGACGAATCTGTCTTAAGGACACAGTGTTAAACACTGGACTTGATCAGAAAAGTTATTCAAATAAATTAACCGAGTAAGTTGTTTAATTTTATTCTGTTTTTATTTGTTTATTTAATCAGATTTTATTTTTGTTTTTGTAACAAAATAAAATCTGTGGTTTTATTTATTTATTATTATTTCGAGTTTGATTTTTGTAATCAAACAAATTCTCTCCTTTTATCTATTTCTTTTATTCTTGTTATTGTTTTGTACACAACAGAATTTAATCTATTTAAATACAGTGAAGATTGTCCAACAATCTTAAGACAGACTCCTTTTTGGGTATCTTCATTGTATTTAATTTTCTGTGTTTTCAAATTAATATTCTGGTTGGAAAAACAAATAGTGATTTATGCTATTTGACAGATAGTAGTAATATACTGTCTCTTTTCTTTGACAACAACTAGTAGTACGATACTGGTGTCATTAACAATTCAGAATATTATTTGGTATTACAGAAAATTCTTGTGATATTTTATTTTTCTAGTTTTAGTAACAAGGAAAATAAAATTATTTTGTTGTTATAATTATTTTCTGGTTTTAGTAACTAGAAAATTAATTTGTGTTTTAATATTTTCTGATTTTTGTAATCAGAGATTATGGCTACTACAACTGAAACTGCATCTGGCAGTGGTACTCCTATTGTTACACCTACATCGGTCCCTATCCAGAACCATGTTCATGTACCAATCAATCATGGAGAAAAACCGGAAAAATTTAATGGTACCGAGTTTAAGAGATGGCAGCAGAAGATGCTGTTCTATCTTACAACTCTTAATTTGGCCCGGTTTCTCCATGAAGAGGCTCCAGCACTTAAAGAGGGTGAAAGTGATCGGCAAGTTGTTGCCGCTGTAGATGCTTGGAAACATTCAGATTTCCTGTGCAGAAACTACATCCTAAATGGCCTTGACAATATGTTGTATAATGTATACAGTCCTCTGAAAACAGCAAAAGAATTGTGGGATTCTTTGGAGAAGAAATACAAGACAGAAGATGCCGGCACGAAGAAATTTGTCGTCGGTAAATTTCTGGACTTTGTTATGGTAGACTCCCAAACGGTAATATCTCAAGTTCAAAGTTTTCAAATAATTTTGCATGATATTCATTCTGAAGGTATGTCTCTTAGCGAGTCATTCCAAGTCACTGCTTTAGTGGAAAAGTTACCACCGGCTTGGAAAGATTTCAAAAATTATTTAAAACATAAACGCAAAGAGATGACTATGGATGAATTGATTGTAAGATTAAGAATTGAAGAAGATAACCGAAAGGCTGAAAAGAGGAATGGGAAAAATCCCATTGAGTCCAAGGCAAATGTGGTTGAACAAGTTCATAAACCACATAACAAAAAGAGAAAGTTTACTGGAGATGGTCCTAAACAAGGCGATAGTAGCAAGAAGTTCAAAGGAAAATGCTATAACTGTGGCAAAACTGGACATTGAGCTTCTGACTGCCGCCGCTCTAAGAAAAATCATGGAAGTACAAGTAAGAAGACCACCAATCAGGCCAATGTAACAGAATTGGATTACATCTCTGACGGAGTGAATGACATCAACCTCTCTGCTGTGGTGTCTGAGGCTAACTTGGTTGGAAATCCCAAAGAGTGGTGGGTTGACACTGGAGCAACTCGTCACATATGTGCGGACAAGAAGATGTTCACTACCTACAATGAGGCAGCAAATGGTGAACAACTTTTCATGGGAAATTCTTCTACTTCTACTGTGGCTGGACAAGGGAAAGTGATCTTGAAGATGACATCAGGGAAAGAACTGACCCTCAACAACGTACTGCATGTACCTGACATCCGGAAGAATTTAGTTTCTGGGTCTTTGTTAAGTAAAAATGGTTTTAGGCTTGTATTTGAGTCTGATAAATTTGTATTAACAAAGAGTGGTATGTATGTTGGTAAGGGATACATGAGTGATGGTCTCTTTAAGTTGAATGTAATGACAGTTGTACCGAAAGTTGCTATGAATAAGAATAACACATCTTTTGTTTATATTCTTGAGTCAAATTTATGGCATGGTAGATTAGGACATGTGAATTTTGATGCTTTGCGTAGATTAATTGGTTTAGATCATATACCAAAGTTTGAAATTAATCCTAATCATAAATGTGAAATTTGTGTAGAAGCGAAACTAACTAAGGCTCCATTTAAATCGGTTGAAAGAAAAACCGAACCTCTAGAATTAATTCATACTGATGTATGTGATTTAAAATTTATTCAAACTAGAGAAGGCAAAAAGTATTTCATAACATTTATCGATGATTGCACAAGATATTGTTATGTTTATTTACTTAGAAGTAAAGATGAAGCCTTAGAAATGTTTAAACTCTACAAAACAGAAGTTGAAAATCAACTTGGTAAAAACATTAAAATGGTTAGAAGTGATAGGGGTGGTGAATATGATGCACCATTAAATGAATTTTGTGCACAACATGGCATTATTCACCAAACTACAGCCCCTTATTCTCCACAGCAAAATGGAATTGCTGAAAGGAAGAATAGAACCCTAAAAGAAATGATGAATGCCATGTTACTAAGTTCAGGCTTACCACAGAACTTGTGAGGGGAAGCAATATTGTCTGCTAATTATGTTCTTAATAGAATACCCCACAAGAAAACCAAAAGCATTCCTTATGAATTGTGGAAAGGTCGACCACCTTCCTACAAATACTTAAAAGTGTGGGGGTGTTTGGCAAAAGTTGAAGTACCTGTTCCTAAAAAGACTAAGATTGGACCAAAAACAGTAGATTGTATGTTTATTGGTTATGCTCAGAATAGTAGTGCATATCGGTTTCTGACTTATAAATCAGATATACCTGATATAAATGTGAACACTATTATAGAGTCAAGGAATGCTGTGTTTTTTGAACATGTCTTTCCTTACAAGAAAGGACAGGAATTAAGTTCACAGAAAAGAACTTATGATTGTATACAAAGTCAAGAGACTAATGACAATCAAACACAAGAGACTAATAATAGTCTTGACCAACAGGATTTAACTAATGATGAACCTAGACGAAGTAAGAGAGCAAGAACATCAAAATCCTTTGGTCCAGATTTTCTGACATACTTGTTAGAAAATGAACCTCAAAGCTTTAAGGCAGCAATGACAGGTCCTGAAGCACCTTTGTGGAAAGAGGCTGTTAATAATGAAATTGAATCCATTATGCAAAATCATACTTGGGAATTGGTGGATCTTCCACCAGGTTCTAAACCTCTTGGATATAAATGGATATTCAAGAGAAAAATGAAAGCAGATGGTTCAATTGACAAGTATAAAGCAAGACTTATTGTTAAAGGTTACAGACAAAAGGAAGGTCTGGATTATTTTGACACATATTCCCCTGTGACAAGAATAACATCCATTCGCATGTTTATTGCTATAGCAGCGTTGTTTAATTTAGAAATACATCAAATGGATGTTAAGACAGCTTTCTTAAACGGTGATCTAAATGAAGAGATCTATATGGAACAACCCGAAGGGTTTGTAGTATCAGGGCAAGAAAAGAAAGTTTGTCGACTTGTAAAATCCCTTTATGGATTAAAACAAGCACCTAAGCAATGGCATGAAAAATTTGATCATGCAATGCTTACTAATGGGTTTAAGATAAACGAATGTGACAAATGCGTCTATGTTAAAAACACTGACCAAGGATATGTCATAGTTTGTCTTTATATGGATGACATGCTTATCATTGGAAGCAGTCAAAACATGATCAAATCAACTAAGCAGATGCTTAACAAAAGATTTGATATGAAAGATATGGGGGTCACAGATGTTATATTAGGAATGAAAATTACTAAAACATCTGACGGATATGCATTATCTCAATCTCATTATATTGAGAAAATTCTTGATAAATTTATCAAGGATGATTTGAATTTAGCTAGAACACCTGTAGACATCAGTCTTTATTTATCAAAAAATAAAGGTGATGCAGTGTCTCAGTTAAAATACTCCCAAATCATTGGAAGCCTAATGTACCTAATGAATTGTACTCGTCCTGATATAGCTTATGCTATCAGTAAATTGAGTAGGTATACTAGTAACCCTGGAGAAGACCATTGGAAAGCGATCATTCGAGTTCTTAGATATCTAAGATTTACTCATGATCATGGTTTGAACTTTACTCGATATCCAGCAGTACTCGAAGGTTATTGTGATGCCAATTGGATATCGGATACTAAGGCCAAGTTTGTCATCTTCCAAAAAATTCAAAAAGTCAAAAAGTCACTATCTTATTTAAGTCACATCATCTCATTTAAGTCACATCACCTCTCTAACACATCACTTCAAACCCAATCCAAATCCAACCCATATTTTATAAAAAGTCAAAAAGTACACTTATTTAGTCTTCCCAAACTTGGTCTAAAGATTCAAAATCCACTAGTGGATATGTCTTTACTCTAGGAGGCGCTGCTATTTCTTGGAAGTCCACGAAACAAACTTGCATCGCACGATCCACAATGGAATCCGAGTTCATTGCTTTAGACAAAGCAGGTGAAGAAGCATAATGGCTTCGTCACTTCTTAGAAGACATTCCAATGTGGCCAAAACCTGTGCCAGCTATTTGCATTCATTGTGATAGTCAATCTGCAATAGGCAGGGCACAGAATCACATGTATAACGGTAAGTCACGACATATTCGTCGTCGACATAATACCGTAAGGCAATTGTTGTCAAATGGAATAATCTCAATAGATTATATAAAATCTAAAGAGAATATTGCGGATCCGTTAACAAAAGGTTTGACAAAAGAGCTAGTGTATAGTTCATCGAAGGGGATGAGATTAAAGCCTATTACATAAGAGTCGTCATAATGGTAACCCTACTTATATGACTGGAGATCCCAAGAACTAAGTTCAAAGGGACAACTAAGTTATGTATGGCTCGCCAGAAATCACCAAGGGATTAAAATTCCTACCCATTCCTATGGTGAGAGTGATATCTGCAACATATGTTGTCTGCAGGGGTATAAGGATAAGCTTTGCTTTTAATGATTACTTATATCTTGATTAAGACATAAAATCAAGATGAGTATAAGGAGATACTCACAAAAAGAATCACCTATATGAGTGTTGAACTGGGGCCGGTTCTATGAGAATGAAGAGGCTAAATTCTCTAGAAACACTTATGAAAACCAGGTGCGTTCAAGGCCAAAATGAACACAACAGTGAGAACCACGATGTGTTAGAAGATATTTTGTGTGAAATCTATTGTCTTGGCTTACACAAACGGCTGAACAATTCAAGGCATCGCGTCCATTGGTTAGCCAGTAAGTCCGATAGGTTATCACTAGGGAAGGTTCAAGGCCGAAAACTACCTATCCTGATGCAAGATATTTTCGACTTATACTCTTTCGTTAAGTCTGCATATTGTTGCATTTCCGTTGTCATCAAATTCCATTCATGTGGGGGATTGTTGGAAATGGTGGAAAAAATTCTGGGTAAAACCAGAATTTTTCCTCAAGTTTGGTCTATTTTTTAGGTGGGTCCCGAGTGTCGATTTACTCGGGTCAAAGTGGTAACGCGTTCTATGCCGCGTTGTGATTCACGTGGTATATTTGGTTGCTCAAAACCATTACTGAGTGAATGGGAAATTGAAGCCAAAGTGTGCTCCATGGAAATGGAGTTTTGGTGGAAATTCCTTAAGGTTGTAAATTGGCTTGTCCCACATTGATTTGGTGGGAAGTTTTGAAAGGGTTTATAAGGCTTAGGGTGAGATACTTGGGGTGTGCCCCAAGGGGTACCCAAGTGTTTTAGAGGGAGAGGTTATGGGCAAAATGGGCTAGACCCATTGGACCCAAAAATCACCACACACGCGCGCGCGCGCCGCCGTCCGTCCGGTCGGTCGGGCGGGCTGGGCTGGGCCTGGGCTTGGGGGCGGGTGTGTGGTTGGGTTGGGCTTCTAATCTTTTTGGGTCAAAAACATTTGAATTTAATTTAATTTTTATTAAAATAAAATCCAGAATTCAAATTAAATTGGTTTGAATTTTTTGTTCATCCAAACAGGGCCCTTCCCGTTTTCAAACAGAATTAAACGGATTTGGATTTATTTACTCATCCAAACAGAGCCCTTCCCGTTTTGCTATCTGTTTGAATTCAAAACCAACAGGTATCATGCCTGTTCAATTCAAAACCAAGAGCCACATACCTGTTCAATTCAAAACCAAGAGCCACCTTCACATCTATAAATAGGACCACCCTCATTTGATGTTTTCCATTCAGAAATTTCGTATTTCATTTCTGCTAATTATATTCTTCATCTTGCTGCATTTTATTTCCGAAAGAAAGAGTGTAAACACTTAGTGTGTTCGTAAGGCAAACAATTTGTAGTGCTGCTATTGTTTGTGGTAAGATCATTTCATCCTGGGAGATAGACGTCCAAATTCTGAAAGCACCGTGGAGAGGACGAATCTGTCTTAAGGACACAGTGTTAAATACTGGACTTGATCAGAAAATTTATTCAAATAAATTAACCAAGTAAGTTGTTTAATTTTATTCTGTTTTTATTTGTTTATTTAATCAGATTTTATTTTTGTTTTTGTAACAAAATAAAATCTGTGGTTTTATTTATTTATTATTATTTCGAGTTTGATTTTTGTAATCAAACAAATTCTCTCCTTTTATCTATTTCTTTTATTCTTGTTGTTGTTTTGTACACAACAGAATTTAATCTATTTAAATACAGTGAAGATTGTCCAACAGAATATGATATAGATGTTGGAGCATGTGAAGGTAGAGTCCTACATAAGATAAAGAGTAAAAGAAATGGGTCTTAATATACATTAGATAGGTTCTCCACTTATGGGTCTAAGCTTTTAAGTGGGTATGAATTCCAAATAATATATGTTAGGCCTTATTGTTAGGTATGTGGACTCTAGGATTTCTCCGAATTGGGCCGGATTTGCAATGCGCTTGTGGACTCCTCGAATTCCCTAACAACTGGTATCAAAGCCAATGGCGAGTGATCTATAGGTAGGCTCTCTTGGAGCATCGATGTTGTTGGGCTTGGGTTTGCACAGAAACTCTCGATGGAGCAAGAAAAATCCATGATGACTCTAGATAGAGCAAAGAAAATTCCTAGTGCATGTGGCAAGGTTGGACCGCGACAAGGTGGCTCTCAATGGAATATGGTTACTCTCAATGGAGTATGGTGACTCATGATGCAGTGTGTGCAGGTGGTCCAAGTTGTACTCAATGTTGGAGAGTTATAGATCAAGATTAAGGAAGAGTGCGTATAATATATGATGAACTTGCTCTTGATAGATCAAGGCTCGAGGGGAGCAAAGAGAGGCCCAGTGTTTGGTTCACACATGAGGGAGAGATTGTTGGAGCATTTGTGAAGATAGAGTCTCACATCAGATAAAAAGTAAAAGAGATGACCTCAATACATTAGATGGGTTCTCCACTTATGGGGTTAAGCTTTTAAGTGGGTATGAGTTCTAAATAATGTATTTTAGGCCCTATTATTAGGTATGTGGACTCTGGAATTTCTCGGAATTAGGTCGGATTTGCAGTTCATTTGTGGGCTCCTCAAATTCCATAGATGCCTGACATTCACATGCTAATTGCCACCATAAAAAATAAAAAAATAAAAAAAAAATAAAAAAACTTGATTTGTCTAGCAACTATTCCATCCTACTATTTTCAACCAAAACAATTTGAATCGTGTTATTGAATCGAAAAATGAGTAAACCACATGATTCAGTTTACAATTCACTACCATCCACTGCGATTCAATAAGATTCATTGCAATTTAGTTTTGTTTTTGTTTGCATAATGCATAAAATGACAACATTTCACCTCTAGCAAAAAATAGACCAATTAATTATATTGAATTAAGTGGTTTTATTATATACATATATATACAATTTAGTTATACTGGGAAAAATAATTCATTTTAATCCAAACCAAACCAAGCTAAGCCTTAAGTCTTATCAAATGGGATCGGCTACATGAATCATTCTTCTCTATTCGACTTTATCCAAGGCCATATCGTTAGTCAAATTAAGGAGATTCAAATCTCTATTCACTTATCCTCTGTTTCTTTTGTTACTGTTACTAAAATTACACTCCATGTACTATGCCTTAGTTCTGCTCATCTTAAATCTTTTAGATTCAAGTGCTTCTCTCCAAGTCTCCAACTTAGCACTAACTCATTCTCTAGTCTTATCCACTAACATGATATCATCTTCAAAAGCATACACCATGGCACATCATCTTGAATATTTCTCATCAACTCATCCATAACTAAAACAAAAAGATAAGGACTTAAGGTAACCTTATAGTAATTGGAAATTCACTTATCTCTCTAGCCAACAATCTAATAGTAGTCACCACACCTTCATTCATATCCCTAATCACATCAATATAACCTTTTGTCACCCTTTTCTTCTCTAACACCCACCAAATTATATCCTGAGGCACAATTCATTTTAATCATTGTGTATATTTTTATACATATATACATATATAAAATTATATATTATATTTAAGGTTAATTACACTACTCCCTCAACTATTAGCAAATATCATTTTGACTCCCTCATTTATGAATTCATACATATTGACCCCATTAAGTATGAAAATCGTACAAATACACCCGTTTTGAATGTGGTCTAGTGGGGGTGAAAGTAATACATTTTCATAGTTGAGGAGGTCAAAATGGACGAGTTCATAGACGAGGAGGTCAAAGTGATATTCACTCATAATTGAGGGTGTCAGGGTGTTGCACACTACTTTCTCAAGCGATTTACCAACACTTATTACATAGGATGCAGATTCATACTTTTTAGCACAGATATATCAGTTTAACTGGTAGATTGACAACACTGGCATCTATACCCAATCTCTCTAGAACTAGTCAGACATCCCTCATAAATAAAGATGAAAACCATGCCTTCTCAACTAATTATAAGTTTCCATTTATGGCCCTTTGTCATATATAACACAAAGAAATATACAGATAAATTCCAACATACATCCCAATTAAAAATGATAAAAATGGATATACGGACAAGTATGATAAGGGAATTAATTGAATGAATACATTTACAACATGATTTTAACAGTGGAGTTTGCTTTGATCAGGTGCAATAGACCTATCAAAAAATTAAAAAAAATGTTTCATAAAGGATCAATTAATCAAGGTGCTAAGCATTTGATTTACAATTAGAAGATATGACTCAACACAAACTCTAATTGGTTGCAGGCTAGTTTATGGAAGCTTACAAGCATGTATGGGCTAATATTGCAGGCATGAAGGATCTCTGCAATTGTTGGCTATGAAATGGATCACAAAACCCTACTTAAACTCTTGACCATTGTACAATGTTTAGCTGGTCGACAACTTTTTACTAGAAATCGACTCATGATGGACAATTTTTCTTGTTCTTTCCATGACAACTATACTCTTGGAAGTTGTTTTTCCACTATAGCTAGATATCTAGTGCTCATAGAATAAGCTGTCTGCCACATATTTTATGAGAAACTACTGGTCTTATACCTCAATTTGTTTTTTTTGGATAAATTACTCTAACCTCCCCTAAGATTTGACAAAAATACAGTAAAGCCCACAATTTTGTATTAATTACAAAGACCTCCCCTTCAAGAATAAAGGAATAAATAGAGCTAACAGAATATATGAAAATTACTCTTTTGCCCTTATTTTTGTTCGTTTCAAAATTTTAATAAAACTTTAATGTGAAATGACTAAAAAATCGCTTAACCCTAACCACACCCATTTCTCTGTGTATTCATTGAGGGATTGCAATGGTAGGTGTTGGAAGCTGGTGGTGGTGGCTTGGAGGAAAGAGTGTGGAAGGATAGGGGGTTTTGGTATAATTATAGGGGTGGTGGTCATTGATTTGTGGTGGGCAGCCGTGGATTTTGTAGGCGGTGGTAGACGAGGATTGGTTTTTTGGATTTGTCAAGATTTGAAGTTAGTTATGTATTTGCATTGGTTTTTGAAGGATTTTTGGTTGGAGGGTCGTGATGAGAGAGTGGAGTGAATGGTTGTCAGTTTGGGTTGTGAGTTGTGGTGGTAGGGTAGCGAATGGTAGTGGTGGTTGTTGGGGTCTCTGCTACGTGACAGATTAAGAGAGAAAATTGGGTGACAAAAATAAAGCGGGGTGTGTGAGGGTTAATTTCATTTTTTTTTTTCATTTTTATTATAAGGGTATAAATCACTTTGTTTGGTTTTGGAGTTTTCAAAAATAATTTTCAAGTTTTCAATTCATATTCTTTGGTTTTTTAATGATTTTTAAATATTTTAATCAATTTTTTATTTTTATTTTTTTACTTCTTAGATCCACTTAATCTAGATACACTTAAAAATACAAAATTTGTGAAAAAATCTTAAAAAATTTCTCTAGATACAAAAATTTTATATATTTTCATTTTTTTTTGGATAAATCAATATATTTTCATATTTTTTGGTTCAATGGTAAAACCTTCACCTAATAACCTTGAGGTTATGGGTTCAAGTCTCGGGGCAACCACTTTGTACACTATGCAAGAGGTTAGGTGTATATCCAATCTTTTCCCTTCCAAACACACATTAATGTGTACTATTTGGGTGTTTTTTTTTTAAGTATAAAAATTAATGACATCATAATTTTTTAATAGTTTGACTATCGATTAACTAGCATTGCAGGGGTACATGATATGCAATTTAAATTTTTAAATAGATTTGTGTAATTATGCTAAAACTATGGGGCTACTTGTATTTTTGTCAAACCTCAAGGGTGGTTAGTTTAATTGACCCTAAATTTTGTTATCAAGTTAGAGCATCTCCATTGGAGATTGTTATTTTAGCAATGCCAAAGCTATACTTTGGCATGCTAGTGCCAAATACTGCATTGTTACTCCAGCAGTGCAAGTGCTATTTAGTACAACAATTACCATTCTCTCTTTTTTCCAATCACTATTCTCTTCCTAACCAACATTATCAACCAACAACTGAATGTTGGGTAATGGACAACCAATGTTGCATATTGCGATGTCTTTATTGAGAGTGATGTTGTCCCCTTTATCTTTATTTGAAAGTCTTCCATAATTTGTGGTTTAAAATTTTGAGTCTTTCATAATTTTGTGATGTCTCATTTGAGCGCTGAGAAATTTACAAAAAAAAAAAAAAAAAAAAAAAAATTTAAATACCCATAGTTGTTCGATATTGTAAATTGTTGCATATTATTCCATAATTTTACATGTGTTGCATATTGTAGAATACATCCATTGGTCCTATTTTACAAGTCATTGGATGCACTGCCATACCAATCACAACCCTCAATGTCTTTTTCATCCCTCAGTCTCTCCCCTCTCATCCTCATCCTCTCACATCTTGATTGAGGATGCTCAATGACTCCATTGTAGACTCACTTTTCTCTACTCAATCTCTTGGCTGTCCTTCTCTCTACTCAATCCTTCTCTTTCTTGGTTCTCATACATCATATCTCAAATCTCTTATACCTCAATTCTCAAATAAATTCCCCCACAAAGCAATGGACAAGAAGACCTAGGGTTTCAAACAAGAAGACCTAGTGGTACACCACCTAGGGTTTCAAAGATCTACCTCTCTGCTAATCAGGTTCTCAAAACCCCCAACAATTCTTGGTCAAACAACAATCAGTCCAAATCATGTCTCTATCCACAATTTCAGAACGTGGTGACACCACCTCCGATGTCATCACATCTCTAACGATGCCATGTGGATCTCCTCTTCGCAGGTTTGATGTTTCGCTTCTTTTCTTTTTTTTTTTGCTATTTATTCCTTGAATTCATGTGTCAGTTTTCTATTCATTTTGTATTGATTTCTTAGCCATGTTCATACATTGATTTTGTGTAAGGATCATTTTTGTTGATGTTACAGCCAAACTTGCTGCCATATTTGGCACAACAAATGGCATTGCCAAAATGAATCAAGATGGATATCAGCCCACTAGAAAAAAGTTGGCAATGGAAAGCTCTTTTGGCAACCCACAACAGTTGCTTTGATGTCCCTTCTGTATGGGCTGAAGTCTGTCAATTACAAAGACATTGCCTATCATGAGAAAGGAGTATCCTTTTTCATGATAATAAGGGCAATTTGAAAGGAACTAGTGTTCCTACTATCAAAATGTGAAAGGAGCAAACAGATTCCCAACAATTTCTGGATAAACAATTCACAAAAATCTGAGATGAACCACACAAGGAAAATATGGTTTTACTAGAAAATATTTTGTTTCCCTATCTGTGGAGGGACAAAAAATAACCCATGTGAAGTGGGCCACCCAATGCCTAAATGGAATAAGGATTAAGGTAATAAAATAAAAAAACATGTAATGTAACTTACCAACTTGCTCTGACATACCTTTATCAGATGAGTTTTGGGCCAAGTGGCTCATTTTCATTGGACCAAATTGGTGGCTTAATCTCATTGGACAAAATGAGTGGCAGGTTAGCCTATATAAAGGGATGTAATCCTTAACTTCGGCGAGAGGAGGTATGCCTAAACTTTTCTAGTCACTTATTCAATTTTCATTTAGATATATGCTATATAACTTGATCGTCGGAGTGCCCTCTGGCCAGCAACCGCCGGTCAGAAGGCACTAACCGTTTATTCTTTTGTAGAGTTAGAATGACTCAATTCTTCGTTAATCTCTTGATTAATATATGTGGGACAATTTCTGCCTCCACACTATCAATTCCCCCAAAACAAAAAGCTAGCCCTTTATTTAACACACAAAAAATTAAAAACTAACCAAGCAACAAGAGAAAATCAAATAAAAGCAAAAATCAGAATGCACACGCACACACACACACACACACACACAAAATAGGACTTCATAACCAAACCAAGTGGGATTGGTTATATGAATCATTATTTTTGCCAAAAATAGAACACAATATATTTGATTGAGAAAAACTGAAGTACTATATAAATAAAGAAAAAAAAAAGAGTTATTCAACCCAAAAAAAAAGTACGAAAAAAAGAGATTGAATACCATTGTTATCTACCTCAAAGTATCTAAAGTAGCCACAGCATGAGAGAGAGAGAGAGAGAGAGAGAGAGAGAGAGAGAGATCTGACAAGCTATTATTAACAGCATTTTGAATCAATTCAGAATTTTACAATAACTACTATTTCATATTTCAGAATGCAGCTCTAATACGATCTGAATTACAATTGTTAGGTTCCCAGTCACAATAAATAGTCTAATAGGTTTCATGTATCTGTCTATATTGTAATCATGTATTCAACAAAATCCCTCCGCTTGTTCTAGACTCTTACCTCCAAGACAAGCCAATACATATAGACATTACATAGAGAGAGAGAGAGAGAGAGAGAGAGAGAGGAGTGCTTACGAAGAAGGGAAAAAAAATTGGAGAGAGATGATGGGTTGGATCTGTGAAAAAATAGAAGAAACACTGGTGTGCCTTCCTTTCTAATAAACCCTAAGCCCTGCATTACACACTGAAAATACCCTTATGGCTGGCGGCTCCAGGAATTTTCACCAGGGTAGACATTTTGAGGCTCTATTTGGCTACGATTTTTTTAGTCACTTTTTAACTACTTGAGCCAAAAAAAAAAAAAATTTCAGCTTATTTAATTGAATTATTTACTTATATTTTTTTATAAGATTGGCAACTGATAAAAGGTCAAATTTAAAATAAAATAAAATAAAAATTAGTGAAGATTTTTAAAATTTATATTAATTTTTTTATTTAAAAAAAATAAATTACTAAAGAATAAATATAAAAAAACAAGTTGGCTAAACCTTCACAATAACAAAAGGCTAGGTATTTTTAGCAAAAGCTTTTTCTTAAAAAAATAAAAAATGTTACTAAAAATTCAATTGTCCAATCCAGTCTCAAAGACTCTTCTCCACCCTTTACAAAATCCACTAATTTAAATTTCTTAAATCACAGAAAAAGAGCTCTAATATATTGATACCATTTTTTTCAACAAAAAACATGCAAAATCAAATACATCATTTTTAATGGACATTATCAAACAATTATTCATCCATTGATGATAATAAAGTCGTTGCCGCAATTATATATGTATTTGAAGAGTTAGTGTGTTCTGGGTTAGGTGTTCAACAAAGTGGATCGAGGCCAACTGGGTATTCAGTAGAGTGGACAAGGGTGTTCAAAGTTAAAAATAAATAAAATTTAGAGAACACCCACCACGCCAGTCGGATGTTGTCTATATTTTTATGGTAAACACAACTATTTTTTTCAAAAATAAAAATAAAAATAAATCCATATCGAACAATCAGCCAAAATTACTCCAAAAATAACACAAACAGAAACCAATAAAGCACATTGAAATTCTACCCCCAAGCCGCTCTTGGAATACCATTTTTCGACCTAAACTGATAGCATAGTTAGAGAGATGATATATATATATCAGAGAGAGAGAGAGAGAGAGAGAGAGAGAGAGACATGAGATCTGAGGGAAAGCAAAAAGCTAGTTTGCGCAGAGCAAGAGCAACCGTTGCAGAGGCTGAGAAGGAGAGGTAAAAAAAAAAAAAACAAAACAAAACAAAACAAAAAAAAAACAACTCTATTTTGCAACTGCCAAGATTCGATATGTAATGCAAGAGGTTGACGCTTATTTCATATTTGGGAAATCCTGGTATGTCAGATATTTGAAAAAGAAAAGACAAAAAGTGGGTAAAATATAGTATGTGAATTGTATTTGATTTATAGATTTGGAAGGAGGTCTTTGTGTATAAACTTAGGCCTATTTTGGCAATTAGGAAAAAAATTAATTTATTAGTTTTTTTTTAATGTATAAAAAAGTAGAGGGGTGATGTGATCAAATAAGTCAATAAGTTGGCTTTTTTCTTAGTTGCCAAAATAATCATTACTGAAATAAATTTTGAGTGCTGCTATTAGCACCTCATCAATTATTTTGGACCTTTCATTTTTTAACTTTTTTTTATTACAATAATAATTTCTAATGAAATTACTAAAAAGGACATAAATTTTTTTGAGATATCTCATCTCACAATTAAACTCACACACTCGTTATATTATGAGTTAGGAATTATGAGACCACTTACCTCCATCACTACCCATTCATCTTTCCCAAATCCCATATTCAAACCCATCCACCCTCAAAACCTTGAAAACCCTTTGGTTGCAATATTCCGGTGGCAACGGTGGCAACCATTTGATTACATACACTTCTCCGACAATGACAATGAGTGGAAGTTTTTCCGGCAACTACAATTCCATGAGACGAGAGGAGTACAACAATAAAAGCTCAGAAAAGGTTAATAACTTTGATGATGTTCTTAACTCAGAGGAGATTGGCCTTGCAAGGGTAAATTTCTTTAAAAAAAATGGCAAAAATAATCAAAATTGTTTGTTACTTTTTCGGGACTGAACTCTCGAACATATGACCGAAATTTGGAAACATAGGTCTGAACATTGTTTATTTGTTCATGAATAGGTAACCGAACATTTCTTATTTGTTCAAGAACTAATAATCGAAGCAGTAATAGAAACATGCAAACAAAGGAGGTCTGATCACCCTTGGGTGGTCGACTGGTCGGTTGATTGAGGGGTAAAATCCTGTCCAATTTTGCTCACACAAAGAGCATAAAAGTACAATGAGGCCAATGGCTATGAATGAATAACAAAAAACAAACCAGAGAAGCATGAAAGTGGATTGTATTATGTGTGTGAAAAAGGTAATAGAAAAAAAATCAAACAGATTGACAAACCACGTAATGAAGCAGTGAAAAAAACTTCTTAATCACCACAAATATTTCCCACTGGTTTTGAGAGGTTCCATCGTCGTGGGTTTTGTTAGGGTTTTGGGAGAGAGGCTTTTTGGGGTGTGGAGGGTGTGGGGGTGTGCATTTGACTGGGTGGAATATTTGTGATAATTTTGGTATTATTTGGAGGGAGAAAAGAAATTTTAAGGGTTTTAGAATTTATAAGTAGCGGTCTAAGGAAATGGAGAGTCCAAAATAATTGATGGGGTTGTTAATAGTAGCACTCAAATTTTTTCTTATAATTTTACTATATATGAAAAAAAATGACCACAATGGACATCAATACACACACTAAATATTATAACGTAATTTTCTAAATACATAACTTTGAAACAATAATTCTTAATTCACACCTTTATGGGAAAAAAAATTTAAACCCTCTATTGTTTCACTTTATCCATTGTTACACTCTATTGTCCTCCATTATATACCATAAAATCCTCTAATCTCTAGGTTTGTGTAAGTTCATACTCCATTGTTTCTACCTTTTTCCACTTGAACCCACCTTCATTCTTGATTTTTGTGATGAATGATTTGCAAACCAATGGAAGTTTAGATTCTTATAAGAATATGATTGTTTTATAACCAATACAGTGATGAAAAGTTTAGTTTTACATGCAGGTTTTTTTTCTATTCGGACTTCTCATTCGTCAAACCAATTCCGAACAAATAGACAAATTTTAAAAGTACATAACCAAACAAATAGACAAAATTTGGAAGTATATAACCGAAAAAAATTCAATATTTTTGGAAGTGTAAAATCGAATAAAACGAATTGATTCTGAAAACCAATTCTAAATGAATTATTTTCGTCTCATCACGAACCACCGTCGAACTACAATAAAAAATGATAAAAATATAAATTATTGTTGCAGATTTATTCCATAATATAACCAAGAAATGGATGGGAAATAAATATTCCTTGCCTTCAAGAATGTAGTGGAGTTGAATGTAGGCATTCAATGGAGTCGAATATTTCTGGAAACGTGTTGAATTGCCAGGGGAATACTGGAATTGTCAAAGTCAAGGATTTGGTGTGCATAGGGAGAATGATTTAGGGGCGTGAAGACGTGGTGTGTGGAAAAGTGTTTTTGTGTGGTATGTGTACAAATTATGGGTTAGGGATATAATTGGATCATTTGGTGTGTGGAATGAAAATAATACTATAAAATCAAATTCATAAGTGTGTGAATTGAGATATGATGTGCACAGAGATTAAAAGGTGTGCATAAATAGAATTTTATTCATATACAGCCTCGTTTAGCATAATTTTATCACAAAATACAAATTAGTGTAACAAAAAATATCGTAACCAAGCTACAAACTTTTGTTACATGAACACAAAATTTTGAGCATTTTGTTATGCTAATTTGTGGCTAGATTATGGATTTTGTGGTTGATACTACGAAATTTTATAATAAAGTTACACCAATTTGTATGGTACACACTCGTCACACCCTTGGAGGGTGTATACCATAGGATTTCTCGTCATATTTTCATTTGTTTTGCATATATACATGAAGGATAAAAGGGTGTAGACACCCCATTTTTTACCGTCTTCAAGACTTGGACGTCATCGCTTGAGTTCTCGATGATTGTGTTTGTTTGAATTCGTTTTGAGCGCCCGAAGTCCTCGGCGGAATGCCTTGCCTTTGCGCCTTGAAACCTTATATATTCTTTGCTTGGTTTTGGACCAAGAGATTGTTGTTTCAAGTCTGGAAGAGTGGGTGGCCTGTCGGCCAGCCTCTTGGGCTGTCGGCCATGGCTTGTTCTTGTCGGCTACCAGTGGTGGCCAGTCGACTATCAGTGGTGGCCGACGGCCACCAGTCTCTTTTTCCAGATATTTATTGACAGTTGTGCCAGCTGTTGCACACAGAGCTGCATCTCCATACACGTGTAGGGTGGGATGTTTCTAAGCTCAAAGGGTTGTTTTTCTATAAATGGGGGGGGGGGGGCTCCTCCCCCATTTTGGAGGGTTAGCAATTTTGGACCAAAAAAATATATCTCTCTCTAGAATTTTCTCTCTCTTGATATTTTGTACATATTTGTTCACAAATCCTTAGCTTTTGCATACCAACCCTTAACCAAATACTCTCACCTTTGAGCTGAGATTACTTGGAACCTTCTTTGAGTTTTAGACGGTGGTTTGAGCTTGGCTTGTTGATTATTTTGTGCTTTGCTTCAAAGGTATAGAACTTACTGTAGACACCCCATTTTTGACCGACCTTAAGACTCAGACGTCACCGATTGAGCGCTTGGTGATGTTGCATATCGCGCTCGTTCAGAAGTTTCAGAGTCGCGGCCGTGAGCCCTGCCTCCGGACTTCCGAACCCTCTTCTTTGCCTTGTCTCGGTTTGCGAACCAGACTCGATTTTCTCTGTTCCTTTTCCTGAGGGGAGGGAGAGGTCCCGTAGACCATCTCTCAGTGGCCGTGGGCTACATTTTGTGGCTGTAGGCCATTTTGCCCATTTCGGAGCCCGATTTTCGATTTTTCGGGATCGTTGGCCGTGTGCCTCGGTTCGGGACCGCTCAACCATCTCCATTCGCTCTGATTTTTGGCATGCATCTTATTTGCTCCCTTTTGAGGGACACTGGGGTCTGAGAAACCCACTTCGTGGCCGAACGCCACTTTTGGTGCTTAGTAGCCCATTTTCGGGACCCCGAACTGCGCGTTTCGGCCCCCGAACCTTCATTTTGCATCGGTTTGGGCTCATTTTTGGTGGAGACCTTATTTTCACTGTTAGAAAGCTTTTAGGAGTGTGGGAGGCCACCAATTTTGCTGAAAAGCCAACTTCTTTTTGGTCAAAAGTGGTTCAGCATGAATCCGGGAAGGAGAAAAATTTGCGCGGCTTCACCGAAACGGGCGTAACTCTTTGGACAAGAGGAATTAAGATATGAGGCCACCACCATTGGAAAGCTTACTTCCGGGGCTTCATTTTTCACTCAAGAATCTCCCAAGTCCAAGTCCGGGGGGGGGGAGATGTGGTTGGTTGAAGTCTGGTTGGACCGAATCTGCGCGGCTTCACGGAAAAGGGCATAACTTTTTATACAGGAGGAATTTTAATGCAAGGTTTGCGCCATTGGAAAGCTAACTTCTGGGGCTTCATCCTAGGGGGTGGCCGGCCACTTTTTTCCCTTTGACCTAGCCGACCGGCTAGGGGAAGTGGCCGGCCGGCCACCTGAAGCCAAAATGCCAGGCCGGCCTGCTTCTTCAGGTTGAGTACATTCCAGCTGTGCCTTGGTTTTTCCCCAAAAATATCTATATCCGGGGGACCCTTTTGGAGGGAAAAGAAGGCTCATTTCCCTCCACTTTTGCCTAGACTCTTCTCTCCCTCTCTTGCATATATTTCTGGCCTCCCAACTCAAGAGAGAGGGTTACAAGAATTGCTTTGAAGATATAGATACATATCTCTCCATTTCCTTCAAGTTTTGGCTCTATTTCTTCATCATCTTCAAGCTTTACCGTCACCACTCCATTCCAGCAGCAAAGGAAGGGATTCCAGCAGCTTAGAGTCATCAAATCTGGTCCAAGAAGCAACAAAAGTGTTGGTCTTTAAGGGTGAGTAGCATTTCCCCCTTTTTGGTCCATTTCTTGTGTCATTTTTAAGCCATATATGCTTACTGTTTTGAGCTCCGGACCTAACTGAAAGTGGCCTTCTTTTGAGCTCTTTTTCACTTTTTCTTAAGGGCTCAACCCTGTTTGAGCCCCCCATCTTGCACTTGCTTCAATATCTTCCTTGAATGCTATTTTCTTGCATGCTTTGGCAGCCCATTATGCTTCCATTTTTTGGCATTTTACAGAACTAAAAATAGTCTTATTTTGAGCCCCTCTTCAACATTGAAGAAGGGATCATCAGTGTTTGGGACCTCCATGTGCCACTTCATGTTATATCCCCTCTTTGGTCCCCATTTTTGCATGCTTTGGCAGCCCATTATGCTTCCATTTTTGGTCATTTTACAGCACTGAAAATAGCCTTATTTTGACCTTCTTAACATGTTTCATTAAGGGTCCCTGGCTGTTTGATGAATGTTTTGTATACTTGCTTCTTTGGCCACCTTTTGGCCCATTTTCTTGCATAAGAACTTAGCCATATCTATGTTTGTTTTTGGGTTTTTTACAGTTCTGTAAATATGCATATTTTTGGTCCCTCTTCAATGTTGTAGAAGGGAATTTTTCAGTTTGGGCTTTGCATATACCACTTGCTTCTTTGGCCACCTTTTGGTCCATTTTCTTGCATAAGAGCTTATCCATATCTATGTTTGTTTTTGAGGTTTTTACAATTCTGTAAAGTGGCTTATTTTTGGCCCCTCTTCAATGTTGTTGAAGGGCCCTAACCTGTTTGGAGTCAGCAGATGTGAGTTGCTTCATAATCTCATATTTAGGGCCATTTTTGCATACTAGTTTTGCCCTATTTATGCTTGCTGTTTGGCCATGATTTGTACTGGTAAAATGCTTATTTTGGGGCTGTCTTGCTTCTGTCTTTTCATTCCATGTACCAATTATGCATGCTTTGTATAGCTGTAAGCCGTTTCACGTACTTAATCTTGCATTTCGGGAGAAATTCCATGCATCGGGTGTGTTTTCGCCTCATTTCGGGGCTGTTTTCCCCCACATTTCAATGCTGAAATTCCATTAGCATGTTTGCATATCATTTTTCATGTCATTTGCATTGCGTATGCCATTGCCTCGGTTTGCGTGCCCGTGTGCACGCATTTCGAGGCACTTCATTTTTCATCTATCGGCCTCTTATGTGAGTGCGGCTGAGGCTCTCTCATGTTAGTGTAAGTCCATGTTGCATTCTATATGCCATTTTAGCCATATTGCATTGCGTATGCCATTGCCTCAGTTTGCGTGCCCGTGTGTACGCACTTCGAGGCACCTCATTTTCATCCATCGGCCTCTTATGTGAGTGCGGCTGAGGCTCTCTCATGTTAGTGTAAGTCCATGTTGCATTCTATATGCCATTTTAGCCATATTGCATTGCGTATGCCATTGCCTCGGTTTGCGTGCCCGTGTGCACGCACATCGAGGCACCTCATTTTCATCCATCGGCCTCTTATGTGAGTGCGGCTGAGGCTCTCTCATGTTAGTGTAAGTCCATGTTGCATTCTATATGCCATTTTAGCCATATTGCATTGCGTATGCCATTGCCTCGGTTTGCGTGCCCGTGTGCACGCACTTCGAGGCACCTCATTTTCATCCATTGGCCTCTTATGTGAGTGCGGCTGAGGCTCTCTCATGTTAGTGTAAGTCCATGTTGCATTCTATATGCCATTTTAGCCATATTGCATTGCGTATGCCATTGCCTCGGTTTGCGTGCCCGTGTGCACGCACTTCGAGGCACCTTATTTTCATCCATTGGCCTCTTATGTGAGTGCGGCTGAGGCTCTCTCATGATAGTGTAAGTCCATGTTGCATTCTATATGCCATTTTAGCCATATTGCATTGCGTATGCCATTGCCTCGGTTTGCGTGCCCGTGTGCACGCACTTTGAGGCACCTCATTTTCATCCATCGGCCTCTTATGTGAGTGTGGCTGAGGCTCTCTCATGATAGTATAAGTCCATGTTGCATTCTATATGCCATTTCTATGCCATTGCATTGCATATGTCATTGCCTCAGTTTGCGTGCCCGTGT
Source organism: Camellia sinensis (assembly GCF_055761805.1). Taxonomy (NCBI): domain Eukaryota; kingdom Viridiplantae; phylum Streptophyta; class Magnoliopsida; order Ericales; family Theaceae; genus Camellia; species Camellia sinensis. The sequence continues at coordinate 63,235,394 of NC_138970.1, forward strand.
GCACGCATTTCGAGACACTTCATTTTCATCCATCGGCCTCTTATGTGAGTGTGGCTGAGGCTCTCTCATGTTAGTATAAGCCCATATCATATTTCCATGTCATTTGCATTGCGTATGTCATTTTCTCGGTTTGCGTGCCCGTGTACATGCATTTCGAGGCATCTCATTTTTACAGCATAGTGCATACTAGGTTGTATCTTAGATCGCATTCAGTCATTTTCCTCAGTTTGTGTGCCTGTGTGCACGCATTTCGAGACATCTCATTTCCATAACGTTGTGTATGTTAGGATTGTATCTTAGTTGCATTTCATGCATATCATGCCTATTGCATCGTGTTCGGGATAGGAGTTAGCCCGGGCACGGGAAACGAGGTACGTTTCGTACTCTGAGTGACGGAACGTGCCTCAATTCCCCAGTCACCGACACTCCGGATCATCCATGATGGAGTTAGGTTCTTGTTGTGTTTACATGTGCATTCATTCTATATTGAGTTGCACATTTCGACTCCTCGGCCATCATGCATCGATATGCGTGATTGGTGGCATGAGGATCGAGGCATGCATATATCTGTGGAAATACATTGCCATGCCCCTTTCCTGCTCTCTGTTGCAGCAAAATGAAGAATCAGCAACTTTTCGGAGCTTGGCACGCTTTCCAAGAATAACTGCTAAACAGAGGCTAATTGGGGCATCCCAGTGGATTTCCGCGCAAGGCAGCCCAGACATGCATCATTCATCAGAAGCAAGGCAGTCCCCGGCTTGCACGCCAGTTTTACAGTTTTCTTTGTTAATTTGATTAATTAATTAGGAATTTGTATATTATTTGGACTGTAATATTTGGACTGTAATATTTTTTTATTCGGGACTGTATATTTATTTGGACCCTCTGCGCGAGGGCACAACTGTAATAAGTGTGCGTGTGTGTGTTGTATGTCTTCCAACCCCACGTCTTTCTCCCTTTTATTTATCTGCTTTTGATGGTTAGATTAAGGCATATTTCAATTAGCATACAGTATGATAGCATGTTTGCATTCATTCACTTGTTTTGCATGCACCGGGCTCGGCGTATCATACTAACTGCATTGTACTTTCAATTCCAAATTGAATACATGTTAGCTGTTGCATCTCATATGCCATGTTTAGAATAGCCGAGCCTGCTATAGTTTGCATTTTTGCATGTGTTGCATTAGGCATTTCTGTATACTTAGGATTCATGCATGATTTTCTAATGAGTTTTTTTTGGCTTGGAGTACCCGGTGAGCTTTATGCTTTAGCATCCTCGCATGCGTGTGAGTGCTGCCATGAATAGCATGCTTACCATGAGGCTAATTGCTTATGTGATATATCTGCCTGAATGCCTGTGGGTGAAGGTTGGGTTATTTGGATTGGGACAATTCATCAAATGTTTGTTTTAAGCCCACTAGATAGTGGCAAAACCATCTTTTCCTAAGCCCACCTGCGGGTGGCAAAATCTGCATTTTAAGCCTACTTGCGAGTAGCAAACCATCTTTCAAATAAACAAGCATGAAATGTTTTGTTCCAATTCGGGCGACTCAGTCTATACTTATATGCTGTGTGCATCACATAGTAACCTAGGCTAATAACCGGAATAAGGACACACAAAGTTTTCAAAAATAGATATCATGGTTAGTAGAGGCCGATCTTTGATCGGGCGAGCGAGGGTGCTCACGAAGTGACCTTCCCCAATCGTACCCAAGTTCCCGAGCCGAGGCAACTTTGGTGATGACGGACACGTGGCCTTTGGCACCGAGTCAGGGTTTCCTAAATTTCCCATTAAAAAAACATTTAGGTGGCGACTCTGTATCTGGCAAAGCAGTCCATGTTTGGCACTTCTTTTCAAAAATCTGTTTTCTCAAAACGATTTGCCGGATTTGGACTCTTTGGTTCAGACTTAGAACCGTGACAAATTTGAGAGTCCTGAGCTGTAGTGACCCCAAAATGAACAGAACGGGAGCTCGTTCCTCCCGGGGCGTTCGGGGACGTCTACACTTACCTTGTTTATACTTGTAGACACCCCATTTTTGACCGACCTTAAGACTCAGACGTCATCGATTGAGCGCTCGGTGATTGCGCATGGCGTGCTCGTTCTGAGGTTACGAAGTCTCGGCTGAGAGCCTTGCCTCCGGACTTCGGGACTCTTTTGTGCTTTGTCTCGGTTTGCGAACCAGGTTCTGTTTTCTCTTCCCGAAGGGAGGGAGAGGTCTCGTAGACCATCTCTCAGTGGCCGTAGGCTACTTTTCGTGGTCGTAGACCACTGTTCCTGTTTGGAGACCAGTTTTCAGTTTTTAGAGTCGTTGGCCGTGCGCCTCGGTTTTGGGACCGCTTACCTTTCTCCGTTTGCTTCGGTTTTTGGCACACACCTTGTTTCCTCTCTCTAGAGGGACACTGTGGCCCGGGAGACCACCTTCGTGGTCGCACACCACTTTTGTTGCTTAACAGTTAGTTTTCGGGGCCTTCGGCCGCACGTTTTGGCCCCCGAACCCTCGTTTTGCATCCGTCTTGGTTCATTTTTGGCATGGACCCAGTTTTCATTGTTTGAAAGGTGGCACTAGGGTGGGAGACCACATTTTCTCCTTGGAGACCACTTTTCCCCGGTCGGCCAGTTTTCTTGTCAGGTAGCTAGTCTCCCTCACTTTTGGGCCATAATTACTGGTCTCCCACCATACCACTAGCTTGCATTGAGTTGGGAGACCACCCCTAGAGGCTGCTGACCAGCTTTTGAGGCTTGAACCTTTTGACCCTAGTCGGCCGACTAGGGGGAGTGGTCGGCCGACCACCTGAACTGGTCGGCCAGCTTTCTCCTTTTTTGTCTCACTGAGTTGGTGCCAGCTGTGCCAGCTGGAAGCCACATATTGCATCCTCCATACACGTGTATGGAGGATGTTTAACCTTGGTTTTAAGATTCTTGAAGAAGCTTTAGACCCTTGGCTCTATAAAGGGAAGGCTCCTCTTCCCTTGCAAGGGTTCAGAAAATTTGTCTAAGGCATATACACCTCACTCTCTATATCTTTACACTTGGGCTCTAAAGTTGCATAGTTCTTGACCCCTTTGCATACCATCTCCTAGCACAACACCTCCAATATCAACCTAAGCACCTTGGAGCTGGTTTTCAGAGGTTGAAGGTGTGCTATTTTGGTCCAGAAGCTGCTGGTCCCTTTGGCTACAAGGGTAACACTCTCTTTCCCTTTTCTTAGCATTGTTTTGCTTCATCTTTTACCCATACTTGAAAGCATATTTGGGCTTTGTCATAAACTGAAAAAAGTCTTATTTTGAGGTCCTTAACATGTTTGTTTAAGATCATTTTTCTGTTGGGGGTCATCTATCCCCTTGCATGCTTCATTTCCCTTTGTTTTGAGCCATGCATTAGGGTCTTCGTGTTGAGCTTTGTTGGCCCTTTTGACCACTGAAATCCAGCGGATTTTCAGTGGTTGTTATGTGTTTTTGAGCACCAAAATCAGAGAGGGGTGACCCTCTCACCCCTTGTTTTGTTTTCTAGCATATTTGGCCTAACAAGGGAGCCCATGTGTGCATGCTTCCAAGCCATGTTTCAGGACATTTTTGGTGAGTTTTAGGACCTGCATGAGCTCTGTCCAGAGCTTTTTTTTTGCCATATTAGGTGTCCCTCTTGCATGTGTAGAATAACCCTCTTCATAGCATATCAAAGGAGCCTATACTTGCATGCTTCCTAGCCTCATTTTAGGCCCTTTTCAGTGAGTTTTAGGGCCTGCATAACCTCTGTCCAGAGGTGGTTTTACCATTTTGGATGTCCATCTTGCATGTGTAGAACAACTCTCTTTATGGCCTATCAAAGGAGCCTATCATTCTTGCATGCATGGACTATATTTCAATGGGTATTTGGGCTTTATTTGACATGTTATACCTCTGAATTTTGCTGGTTTGGTGGCCTCTTGATTGCTTCATATACTTGTAGTGTAAACCCTCTTCATTAGCTTGTATTGCATGCTATTTTGGTCCTTGATTCTAGCACTTTTGGGCCACGCTTTAAACTGATTTTGTGCATGTTTTGGACTGCCTTAGCTCTGTTTTTATGCCTCATGGTCGAATAATTCTTGCTATGCATGATTGTAGTTCAATACTCTTGCCTAGCTTTGTGTTTTGGAGCCTATTGCATGCTTATGTTGAGGTGTTTCCATGCTTTGGGGCCATTGTACATCATATTTCAGAGCTTAAATGTATGCCATATTCTCATGTTTTCCACTCTTTAAATGCGTTTGAGAATCGTGCTTGTTTGCCTCGTTTTTGGACCATTACATGCGCTTCGTTTCCATGCCTTTTGAGCCACCATTTTAGGCCATTTTCCCACTGTCTTGGACCTGCCTAGGATTTGTTTGGGGCTGGTTTTGCCATTTGTGCATTGTTTTGTATACCTCTAGTGTAACGCACTTCACTAGTTTCGGTATTCGGGCCATCTAGCATGCATTGTGTGACATATTTGCATGATTCGGGACCGTCTTGCATGTCATTTCAGAGCTGAAAAATGTGTTGTTGTATGCTATATCACATGCTTGCCATGCCTTGGTAGAGTTGCACTTGGTGCCTTAGTTTTGGTCCCTTGCATTTAGGCATGTTTGCATGAGTGTTGTTGCTTCATTTCATCATGTTTGGCCACTGATTTGGGTGTGGCCGAGGCCCATTCACTTTGGTTTAAGTCCATCTTGCATTATGTATGCCACGTAGCGCATGTTGTTGCATGAGTTGATCATTGCATTGAGCATGCCTTGTTCATCTCATTCTGTTTGTTAATCTTCACATGTGCATTGTGTATGCCATATTATGTCATGTGCATTGAGTATGCCATTGATAGTTCATAGCATTGCGCATGCTAGTTGCACCTTCACATGTCACTCCTTGCATGTTTGCATGTCTTAGTTGCATTACATTAGGATTGCATGCTAGATGTTACATTGTGCATACCATTTTTGTTTCATCATGTTTGGGATAGGAGTTAGCCCAAACACGGGAAACGAGGAACGTTTCATACTCCAAGTGATGAAACGTGCCTTGATCCCCGGTCGCCGACACTCTTGACTATCCATGATAGAGTTGTTGGCTTTAGGTGCTTATTTGTGCATTCATGTCACATTAAGTCGTGCAATCCGACTCCTCGGCCATCATGCATCGAGATGCGTGATTGATGGTCCGAGGATCAAGGGTTACACTCCCTAGAGCCTATGCTATGACGGAGAGAGTGGTCGAGCACACATTTGTTGAAAATACCTTGCCATGCTTCCCTATTGCTTTGTGTTGCAGAAAACTAGAATCCAGGGGCAGAAAGTGGTCGGCCGACCAGGTTTTCTGGCAGGCCGACCATCCTTTTTGGTCTCCACCACAAATGGGTGGTCGGCAGGTGGTCTCCCATGTCATTGGCTGGTCGGTAGCCCTCCCACAACTTCCCAGAGTGGAGTTTCAGCCTCTTGGAGCTTCATGCAAGTTTTTGAAATAAATTGCACACAAAGGCGAGATGAAGCATCGCGATGGATTTTCTGACAAAGGTGATTCAAGCATTCACTCATCCATTGTCATCCAAAACTGAGCCGAGGCAGTCGTATTCACTTAGTTTACATGCTTACTTAGCTAGTTTGTTAAATATTTAATGTCGTGTAATAATTAGCTGTAGTTCGTTATTCATTCGGTTGTGTATTATTTATTCGGATCCTCCGAGGAGGGCAATGTTGTAATAAGTGTGTGTGTGTGTGATGTATGTCTTCCAACCCTACGTCTTTCTCCCTATTATTTACCAGCTTATGATGGTTAGTTTCAGGGCACGTTTAAATTAGCATCCTTATGCTCGCATGTTTGCATTCATTTATCTGTATTGCATGCACCGGGCTCGGCGCATCATGCTAACTGCATCGTATTTCAATTTCAAGTTGAATACATGTTACCTGTAGCATCTCATATGCCATCTTAGAATAGCCGAGCCTATCTTAATTGCATTCTTGTATGTGTTGCATTAGGCATCTCAGCATAGTTAGGATTTATGCATGTTTTCTAATTAGCTTCTTTCTTTGGCTCAGAGTACTCGGTAAGTATTTATGCTTTAGCATCCTTGCATACGTGTGAGTGACTGCCATGATAGCATGCTTACCATGAGGCTATGTGCTTACGTGATATAACTACCTGAATGCCTGTGGGTGAAGGTTGGGTTGCTTGAATTGGGATGATTCGTCGAAACCCGTGTTTTTAGCCTACTTGCGAGTAGCAAACTTCAATCCATTTTCAAAACATACGGATATGCGATGTTTTGTTCCAACTTAGGCAATCTAGTCTATACTTGTATGCTGTGTGCATCACATAGTAATTCTAGGCTAATAACCGGAATAAGAGCACATAATGTTTTCAAAACTCGATATCATGGTTAGTAGAGGCCGATCTTTGATCGAGCGAGCGGGGGTGCTCACGAAGTGACCTTTCCCAATTGTACCCAAGTTCCCGAGCCGAGGCAACTTTGGTGATGACAGACACGTGGCCTTAGGCACGAGTCAGGGTTTCCTAAATTCCCCCAAAGCAAAATATTTAGGTGGCGACTTTGTATTTGGCAAAGCAGTCCATGTTTGGCACTTCTTTCTAAAAATCTATTTTTCAAAACGATTTGCCGGATTTAGACTCTTTGGTGATTTATCGGTCTCGCATTGCACTTTGCAGGATTATATTTAGAACCGTGACATTTGAGTCCGAGCTGTAGTGAGCCCAATGAACAAAACGGGATTTTCTCGGGACGTTCGGGTGCGTCTACAGTTCTGTTGCCCCTCTTTGATAGAACTCGGAAGTCATACGTGACGGGAGTGAATGTCAAAGCCTAGAGATGACCCATTTTTGACAAGGCCGAAGACTTAGACAAACAGGCAAGATAAACGAAGAGATGTGCCCGTAGGCGTGTCCATAGGCAAGGGCAAAATGCAAACGACATGCACAAAGCCGAACATAACTCATGATCATGCAAAGTAGCAAACTGTAACGAAGCAAATATTCACAATAAATGCAACAGTTTTAAGTAAGAATGCAAAGCAAAACTACATTTCATGCAGTAAGAATGTAAGAGAATTACAATTCTCGCTACGTCTCACACGGAGAAGATACAATACCTGCCTGGTTCGTCTGGTCGCACAAGCTTCAAATGAACCGTACATAGAATATCGTGCCTGCAAAAGAGAGAAACTTAACAGGCACAACATAGTTAGCAACATATGTTCAACGCTATATCGAACGCAGACAAACATGGTGCCGATGAAAAAGTGCAACATAATGCAAGAAGAGACGTGCGCGACAACGCAAGTTAAACATGGAGGTATGACAATACCAGTGAGATGTGCACAACAATGCAAGCAATGTGCATAACAATGCAAGTGATGTGCATAACAATGCAGGACAAGTGCACTTCAAATGCATCGTTTGAAACAAAACATTGAGCAAAGAAATGCAAGCCTCGACGAAGGCAACTCAAACGCGACCTCCGGTTTACCTCTCGGAGGGGTCTCAACATACTCAAAAAGGATACACCTTGCTTTTGGCGAGCAACAATGAGCCGTGCATCGAAGATTGGATTTGAAGTTCTCACAGAGGGATTTCACGCCGAAAGGTGCACTTTCTTTGTACTTTCTCGAGAGCCGGGGACTCCAATCACCACCAAAATTTGCAGGGAGTTCAGAGGGACATTGGAGATCACCTAGGAAGGATGGCCAACCGTCCTAGAGTGCCATCGACTAGGTTTGATGCAAGGGGGTGGTCGGCCTACCAGAAAAGGTGGTCGGCCGACCACTTTGCTAAAACAGGGACAGTTTGGTCCTTTTACATTCGGATCTTTAAATACACTTGGCCAAAACACTTTTGCTCACAACCTTAGGTCCAAAATTAGTCCCTCTTGCTTCCTAAACCATTTTCTCTCTCAGATCTGTGCTCTATACGCGTTTTCCAATGCCCCACGCAAAGTTGTTTCGCTAAATCTTTCAGTTTTCTTCACTTTGAACCGATTAAAATTTGATTTCGGAGCTTCTTTCTCCACTTTCACCACTTGAGGTAAGTTTGTCTCGATATTTGGAACATTTTCTCGGGAGTTGACTTTTGTTGGCCTTTTCATTTCCCGAGAGTTGACTTTTGTTGACTTTTTCTAATTTTGGCTAATTTTGCTCATTTTTGCTCCTTTTTGTAGATTTCTTGAAATGGCGGGTCATTTCTCTCATGGTGAAGGTCCTCCAGGTGCCGAGGGTGAGCCGGACATCATGTCATTGCCCCCGAGAGTTCGACCATTTGACCCCGAGAGGTATGACCCTCAGGAGCATATCCTTCCCCCGAGTGTTTTCTATCATTTTACCGATTTTGATCAACGAGCACCTACGGATCTCCTGCTACGGGAGCCGGAGTCTCACCTCTCTCACCAGGCGCGAGAGGTACGTACTTCATTTTTACATTCTTTGCAATGTATTCTGCATTTCTTGCGCATTTCCTGTTTTCGCCATATATGTTCATCTGCTTATTTTGAACACGTTCACACACCATCCGGTCCACTTGGCACACAGCTTATGTATCACTAGGCTTTGCTCATTTTAGCACACAGCTCACAACACAGAATTCTGTCGAGTTGGCACATAGCTTGTTCTTGGACACTCAGTCTGTAGCACAGCATTCTGTTTGCATTTTGAACACACAACTCAAGCATTTGAATTTCTGAACACGCAGCTCATGATTCTGGTTGTGAACACGTAACCCATATTTTTGAAATCTAAACACACAGTTCAAACTTTTTGTCGTGAACGCACAACCCATATTTTGGAAGTTGGACACACAGCCCGAACTCTTGATGATGAACACACAGCCCACAGTTTTTTTGAAAGTTGAACACATAGCCTATATTTTTGAAATCTAAACATACAGTTCAAAATTTTTGTCGTGAACGCACAGCCCATATTTTGGAAATTGGACACACAGCCCGAACTCTTGATGATGAACACACTGCCCATAGTTTTTTTGAAAGTTGAACACACAACCCAAACTCTTGATGATGAACACGCAGCCCATAGTTTTTGAGAGTTGAACACACAACCCGAACTTTTGAGGTGAACAGACAGCCCACAATTTTTGAAAGTTGAACACACAGCCCGAACTTTTGAGGTGAACACACAGCCCACAGTTTTTGAAAGTTGAACACATAGCTTGAACTCTTGAGGTGAACACACAGCCCACAGTTTTCTGAAATTTGAACACGCAGTCCGAACTTTTGAGGTGAACACACAGCCAACAGTTTTCTGAAATTTGAACACGCAGCCCGAACTTTTGAGGTGAACACACAGCCTACAGTTTTTGAAAGTTGAACACACAGCCTGAACTTTTGAGGTGAACACACAACCCACACATTGCATTTGCACGCAGCTCATACTGAATACGCAGTCCACAACATTGTATCTGATTTGATTTGCACACAGCTTGTACTTTCATTTTGAAACTGAATACATTTGTTCATTCTGAATGCAGGTATCTTCCCGTGTTACACGGGGCTATGGCTCGATCATCGCTAGGGAGTGGTACGCAAAGCTCCCAGAGGTCGTTCGTGATCTGGTTGATGAGGCAGGGTTCGAACCCTTCTGAGCAGGGATATCTCGCTACCCTGTGAGCAGGACACTGATGGGGGCACTGGTGGAGAGATGGTGGGACACTACCAACTCTTTCCACTTTTCGCCTATCGGGGATATGACGATGACCCCGTTCAACTTTGCCATGCTGACTGGCCTTGATGTGGCTGGTCGATCGATCCCCTACGACGTAGACATGGGCAAGTGGGAGGCGGCTTGGATTTATCTGTTAGGAGCCTGTCTGCCGATTGACAGATCATCGAGCAGAGTTAGGTACACTTGGTTTTCCACGCAGTACAGGGGGACTACGCCCGAGACTCTCGAGGAGATAGAGCAGTATGCTCGAGGGTTTTTGATGTTCCTCCTCGGGACTACTCTGTTCTCCGACAGGGAGAACACGGTTGGCCTGTATCTGCTCAGTGCTTTGGTGGACCTATCACAAGTCAGTCAGTACGACTGGGGTGGCGCCGGCCTCGCTACCCTCTACTGCTGTATGAGTGCGACCTCCCACGGGCGGGGGAACATAGTTGGCGGCTACTGGAGAGCCTGGGAGGTACTTTCTGCCCTCTTGATTTACACTTCTGCTTTTCATTACCTGTACACTGCACACGGCACACTTTACATTCTGTATTCTACATTCTGCGCTCAGTATTCTGTATTTCTATATATTCTGCATTCTGATGGCTATTGCCCTGTTTTCCACAGCTATGGGTTTTTGCGTACTTTCCGATGCTAGCCCCGGAGCTCAAGGTGGAGGTGCCTCTTGTGATTCCTTACTCACTCGTATTTGAGGGCCAGTACCGGCCGAGGGCTCGGGAGTCTTTGCCCTACCTGCGGTAGTTTTTTGATACAGTGCGGACGATCGAGGTAATTCAGAACTCTCAGTTCTCCATGTTTTCATCTTTGATTCATCTTGCACATTTGCGATTTCTAATCGGCTCATGCACTTGGTTATCCGCAGATCACCTGGCAGCCTTGGGCGCCCTTGGGTAGAGATACCCGATTTCAGTTTCCTGGGAGATGGGCCGTTTCTCGGTACAGGATCCTAGTTGAGGGGCCAGTTGGCAGGGCCTGGTTTTTGGGGGACCGTTTTCTGCGTCAGACGATGGGCTACCCGAGCAGAGTATTCCCGCAGCACCTCCGGACGATATGCGGTCCACTGAGGGACTCACTTCCCAGGAGGTTGATTTGGCTATGCTGGGCACTGATGTAGCTCTACATTTGGAGGAGGGGGAGTACGCGACCTACCGTCATACATACTTGATGCCCCCATTGACAGGTGTCTGCACTCCCACGAGGAGGTCTGCTGGCATGCCATCATCGAGTCGAGTCCGGGCTGCAGATATCTCTTCAACTAGCAGGGCTGGCACATCGAGAGGTGGGGTTGGACTGGTTCCCCCGATTTCCCCGACTTACCAGCACGCCGGTGTAACAGGGCTGCGGGGGACCTCGCTACAGCTCGGACTCGGCTTTTCGTCAGTCACGGTTCTAAGTCTGAACCAAAGAGTCCAAATCCGGCAAATCGTTTTGAGAAACTGATTTTTGAAAAAGTAGTGCCAAACATGGACTGCTTTGCCAGATACAGAGTCGCCACCTAAATATTTTATTTTGGGAAATTTAGGAAACCCTGACTCGGTGCCAAAAGGCCACGTGTCCGTCATCACCAAAGTTGCCTCGGCTCGGGAACTTGGGTACGATTGGGGAAGGTCACTTCGTGAGCACCCCCGCTCGCCCGGTCATAGACCGGCCTCTACTAACCATGATATCAATTTTTGAAAACATTGTGAGTTCTTATACCGGTTATTAGCCTAGGTTACTATGTGATGCGCACAGCATACAAGTATAGACCGGGTCGCCCGAATTGGAACAAAACATTTCATGCTTGTTTTTTGAAAATGGTTTGCTACCCGCAGGTAGGCTTGAAACATTTGATGTTTTACTCCAATTCAGATAACACAGCCTCCACCCACAGGCATTCAGGCAGTTAAATCATGTAAGCACATAGTCTCATGGTAAGCATGCTATTCATGGCAACACTCACACGCATGCAAGGATGCTAAAGCATAAAAACTTACCGGGTACTCCAAGCCAAAACAAAAACTGTATTAGAAATCATGCATGATCCTAAGTATACAGAAATGCCTAATGCAACGCATGCAAAATGCAACTATAGCAGGCTCGGCTATTCTAAGATGGTATATGAAATGCTACAACTACCATGTATTCAATTTTGGAATTGAAAGTACGATGCAGTTAGTATGGTGCGCCGAGCCCGGTGCATGCAATACAGATGAATGATGCAAACATGCTGTCATACTGTATGCTAATTTAAATATGCCCTAATCTAACCATCATAAGCGGATAAATAAAAGGGAGAAAGACGTGGGGTTGGAAGACATACAACACACACACGCACACTTATTACAGTTGTGCCCTCGCGCAGAGGGTCCGAATAAATATACAGTCCAAATGTTACAGTCCCGAATAAAAGAATATTACAGTCTAAAATATTACAAAATTCTAATTAATTAACAAATTAACTACGAAAGTAAATAAAACTGGCGTGCAAGCCAGGGACTGCCTTGCTTCTGATGAATGGTGCATGTCCGGATTGTCTTGCGCGGAAATCCACCGGAATGCTCCAATTAGCCTCTGTTTACACCTGTTCTTGAAATGCGTGCCAATTCCCAAAAAGTTGTTGATTCCTGATTTTGCTGCAACAGAGAGCAGGAAAGGGGCATAGCAATGTATTTGCACAGATATATGCATGTCTCGATCCTCGTGCCACCAATCACGCATACCGAGGCATGATGGCCGAGGAGTCGAAATGCACAACTCAATATAGGATGAATGCACATGAAACTACGGCTAAAAACCTAACTCCATCATGGATAATCCGGAGTGTCGGTGACTGGGGAATTGAGACACACTCCGTCACTCGGAGTACGAAATGTACCTCGTTTCCCGTGCCCGGGCTAACTCTTATCCCGAACATGATGCAGTATGCATGACATGCATAAAATGCAACTAAGATATAGTCCTAACATACACAGAATGCTATGAAAATGAAATGCCTCGAAGTGCGTGCACACGGGCACGCAAACCAAGAAAATGATATGTGTCTCGAAATGCGTGCACGCGGGCACGCAAATCGAGGCGATGGTAGAAACAATACGAATGAGATGCCTCGAAGTGCGTGCACACGGGCACGCAAACCGAGGCGATGATAGCAACAATGAAAATGAGGTGCCTCAAAATACGTGCACACGGGCACGCAAACCGAGGCAATGATATGTGTCTCGAAATGCGATGAAGAAAATGAGGTGCCTCAAAGTACGTGCACGCGGGCACGCAAATTGAGGTGATGATATGTGTCTCGAGATGCGTGCACGCAGGCACGCAAATCGAGGCGATAATATGTGTCTCGAAATGCGTGCACGCGGGCACGCAAACCGAGGCGATGATATGTGTCTCGAAATGCGTGCCCACGGGCACGCAAACTGAGGCGATGACATGTGTCTCGAAATGCGTGCACACGGGCACGCAAACCGAGGCGATGATATGTGTCTCGAAATGCGTGTACACGGGCACGCAAACCGAGGCGATGGCATGTGTCTCGAAATGCGTGCACGCGGGCACGCAAACCGAGGCGATGATATGTGTCTCGAAATGCGTGCACACAGGCACGCAAACCGAGGCGATGACGGAATGACATGAAAATGACAAATGGACTTATACCAACATGAGTGAGCCTCAGCCACACTCACATGGGATGCCAGCGGATAAAAATGGAGTGCCTCGAAATGCGTGCACGCGGGCACGCAAATCGAGGCAATGATGAAATCTGATGAAATGACATGAAAATGACAAATGGACTTATACCAACATGAGTGAGCCTCAGCCGCACTCACATAGGATGCCGGCGGATAAAAATAAGGTGCCTCGAAATGCGCGCACACGGGCACGCAAATTGAGGCAATGACGAAATGTAATGAAATGACATGGAAATGACAAATGGACTTATACCAACATGAGTGAGCCTCAGCCACACTCACATAGGATGCCGGCGGATAAAAATAAGGTGCCTCGAAATGCGCGCACACGGGCACGCATACCGAGGCAATGATGAAATGCAATGAAATGATATGGAAATGACAAATGGACTTATACCAACATGAGTGAGCCTCAGCCACACTCACATAGGATGCCGGCGGATAAAAATAAGGTGCCTCGAAATGCGCGCACACGGGCACGCAAACCGAGGCAATGATGAAATGCAATGAAATGACATGGAAATGACAAATGGACTTATACCAACATGAGTGAGCCTCAGCCACACTCACATAGGATGCCGGCGGATAAAAATGGAGTGCCTCGAAATGCGTGCACATGGGCATGCAAACCGAGGCAATGATAAAATGATATGAAACATGGCAAAAATGATATGCAAGTATGCTAATGGAATTTCAGCAACAAAATATGGGGGAAAACAGTCCCGAAATGAAGCGAAATGACATGAAATGCAAGGAAATGTCCCGAAATGCAACATTAAGCACCCGAAATGGCCTATAGCCATGCCAAACATGCACAATATGGACATGCAATGCAAAGACAGAAGCTAGACAGTCCCAAAAGATGCACTTTCACAGTTATAAACATGGCCAAACAGCAAGCATAGATAAGGGAAACATAGCATGCAAGAATAGGGGCCAAAAGAGGGGTAATGAAGCAAGTGGTATAAGCAAAACCCAAACTGAAAAATTTCATTCTACAAAACTGAAGATGGACCAAAAATATGAACATTTACAGTATATGGCAGTCTCAAAATCAGTATACAAATATGCTAAAAATGTGATGTAAAATGAAGCTCAAAAGGTGCTAAAACATGAAGTATACAAAATAATCACCAAACAGAAAAAAAGTGTGAATGAAACATGAAGTATAGGCCAAAACAAGGCCACTTTTAGTTCGGACCAAGGTCCAAAAACAGAAGCAAAGAGGGCTATCAACTCATGCAAAAATGAGGCCAAATAAGGGATTGAACTACAAGTGACACATGGAGACACCAAACATGGTTGAGCCCTTCTCCAATGTTGAATAGGGGCTCAAAATAAGCCTAATATCAGTTTACAACATGCTCGAAAATAAATTGCTCATGGGTCAAAAATAGCATGCAAAACTATGACATACAAGATGGTCAATGAAGCAAGTGTATTATGGAGGGCTCAAACAGGGTTGAGCCCTTAATGAAAAGTGAAGATGAGCTCAAAATATGGCCCTTTTCAGTTAGGGCCGGAGCTTGAAACAAAAAGGAAGTGAGGCTTAGAAATAGATCAAGAAAAAGGGTCAAAAGGGTAAAAGTGTAACTTACCCTTGAAGATTCGAATTTTTGTTGCTTCTTGGATGGATTTGCAGCTTCCTTAGCCTTCAAGAATCCTTCCTTGTTGCTGGAAATGAGATGGTGGTGGTAGAGCTTGGTGGTGTAGAAGGAATGAAGGTTAGGGACTTAGGGTTTTTTGAAGAATTGAGAAGGAAGAAGATGGAGATAGCTATGGAGACTTGAAGAGAATTTTTTCTAACCCAAATGAAGAAGGCCACCAGCTGGTTATATGGATCAAAAAGGGGGTGTAAAGGTGGGGGAAAAGGAGGGTAAAACTCCCCCACAAAATATCCCCCGGATACAGAAAATATCTGGGGGATATTGCCCCACAGCTGTAAAGGGCACAGTGCAAGGAAGCAGGCCGGCCTCTTACTTTTACTGGGGGTGGCCGGCCGGCCACACCCCCTAGCCGGCCGGCTAGGGGTCAAAAGGGTCAAGGTGATTTTCTGGCCGGCCAGATACTGGAGAGGTACCCCTATGTGTGTACAACACAACCATGTGGTTAAAAGTCCAAGAAAGTGGGCCCAAGGGGTTCAACATTGGCTCGGAAAGAGGGGTTCAAAAGGGTCAAGTGACCTTAATGGCCGGCCATGAACTTTTAGTGGCCTCTCAGGTGTGTACATCACAGATATGTGGTTGAAAGTTCGAGGAAAAAGGTCTAAGGGGTTCAACATTAGCCCGGAAGAAAGGGGTCAAAAGGGTCAGGTGACCTTAATGGCCGGCCACCAACTTTTAGTGGCCTCCCAGATGTGTAGATCACAGATATGTGGTTGAAAGTTGACAACATTAGCTCCAAGGTATTCAACATTAGCCCGGAAGTTGGAAAAACGGGCCCCGGGAGGCTCCGGAGGAGAGATAACTGGCTGCTGCAACAATTGCTGGCCTCCCACCCTTCAGTGACCTTCCTGGTGATAAAACAGAGGTACCTGCCAAAAATGAACGAAAACCGTTGCAAAACGAATGTTCCGGGGCCAGAACACGCGGTTCGGGGTCCCGAAAATGGGCTGTTAAGCACCGAAAGTGGCATTCGACCTCGAAGTGGGTTTCTGAGACCCCAGTGTCCCTCAAAAGGGATGAAATAAGAGGTATGCCAAAAATCAGAGCAATAGGAGATGGTTAAGCGGTCCCGAACCGAGGCACACGGCCTGACGGCTCCGAAAACCGGGAACCGGACTCCGAAATGGGCAAAATGGCCTACGGCCACCAAATGTAGCCTACGGACATTGAGAGATGGTCTACGGGACCTCTCCCTCCCCTCAGGAAAAGAAACAGAGAAAACCGAGTCTGGTTCGCAAACCGAGACAAGGCACAGAAGAAGGTTTGGAAGTCCGGAGGCAGGGCTCACGGCCGCAACTCTGAAACTTCTGAACGAGCACAATATGCAACATCACCAAGCGCTCAATCGGTGACGTCTGAGTCTTAAGGTTGGTCAAAAATGGGGTGTCTACAGTCGGGTGGCCAGGTCTTCTGATCGAGTTGACTGGATGGCGATACGGGTCATCTTACCCGATTTCGAAAGAGCCTCCTATGCCCGATCACCGATATGTCAATGATCCTGACTCACCACCGATATGTTCTACTGCTTTTCATTTACCACTCAAATACTTAGGCATTCATTTATTCATTGATGACTTGAGCTTGTATCTGCAGCCTCCCAGGGAGTGTACTGAGGGGTTGCTCGGGTTGGTAGCCTCACTCGAGGACATGGTCCTGCGGAGAGAGACGCTGCTGTTCATCGCCGGTGTTTCAGTATTTTTCAATTTTTCTGCATTTATCATACTTTTGTTGACATGCTGAATTTAACCATTTCACTGCATTGGTTAACTGTATGTGTAGAGCACATCTGACACACACCACATTCACATACTATATCTGCATGCACCCACTCCATGTAGCTTTCTTGTCTCTACATCTGATATACATATTGGCTAATGTATTCAAATTGCACTCTTCCTTTTCAGATGCCACCGCTACAGGCTGAGCCACAGGCCGGGCCATCTAGGCCTTCTCGGAGAGCTGGGAGAGGGGGTTCAACCCACAGCCGAGGTGGACGCAGAGCGCCTATCATAGATGAGGAGTCCAGCAAGGAGGAGGAGTCTGCTCATCCCCAGTCAGAGACATCCGCTGACAGAGAGGGTGACTCTGGTTCCGGTTTTGATAATGGAGATGATGCCGAGGAGAATTTCGAGGGCGGCGGCTCTGATTCAGATGATGATAATGGTGCAGAGGTTGTTCCGCAGAAGAGGACGAAGAGGGCCTCTTATTCCTGCGCTTGATAGCACTGATGCAGTTGTTCCTGCTTTATTTGCCTTTTTTACTAGTAGTTGTAGCACATTGTACATTATTAGGCAGTTTTATTTTCTGTAAAACTTGTACCCTTGTTGTAAAATGTTGTAACAAAGGAAGCATGATGGAATGAAACAGCTTTTTTTTTTTTTTTTTTTTTTTTTGAAAAAGTGTTGTATTTTATGTTCTTAGCATCGTATCACATCATTTTGCACAAAAATGAGATTGAATGAAAATTGAGCAATGTATACCACCAAGTCAGGTAGTGAACCGACGCAACAAACTAAACAACTTAACTCGCTAAGAAACAGCAATCACCTTAGCAAGTTTACAACTCGATAAGCAAATCCCGACGAATGTTGATAAACAAAGAGTAACAACTCGACGGACAAAACTCGGCAACTCAATAAAACTTAACAACTTGATAAACAAAACAACTCGATAAGCAAAACTATAACTCAATAAGCAAAACAACAACTCGATAAGCAAGACTTAACAACAACTCGATAAACAAATACAATTCGGACAAAACGGGCGATGGAGTGCATCTGAAACAAAAGGAAACACGGACCTTCAACACTCCCAACGCATGGGAAAGCTAGGATCTCTCTTCTAGAAGCTAGGGACAGACCAAAGATCAAGTTTTCTCTATGGCCGACCACCAGAAGGGGCTGGCTGACTAGCTTTCTGCCTTGGAGACCAAAGGGGTGGTCAGCCTACCAGAAAAAGTGGTCGGCCGACCACCTAGTTTGGCGACCACCAGATTCTTGACATGTGTCCCCAAACAGTGTCTTATCCTCTATAAAAGTTCCAACTTCATGGTTCTTTCATTTCATCTCAGTTTTGCATCAAAATAGAGGCATTTCTCATCGAAAATCTCGCAGCTTGGATTGCTACTTTAGACGGCTCAGAAAAGTTGAACTTCTGGGGCTTTGGCTTGAATGTACTATTTACGTTGAGCCGCACTCTGCTGCATCTTCCCTTTCTCCATGCCGCGGCGAGGTTTTGGAATCCGGTAACGCATGTCTTTAGCTTCGGTGGGCAAGAGATGTGTCCTACCTTCGAAGATTTCCAAGCTTTGATGGAGTCCGAGCGTAACGAGGAGATCTTGCCCCAACTCCGCTTCGGCCATGCTCAAGCCTTAGGACGAATGTGTGGGCTCACTATGCACGACGCTCGGCCTCTGATCTGTAACGGAGAATTGGACATCCTCAGTTTGATTCAACGTTTTTCTGATCCCGGTGACCGCGGTGACCATCACTGGCAAGGCTTCCGGCGACATGCCCTTTGTTTGTGCATGCTATCTCATTTCTTGCTCGCCTTAGGCTCTGGAGGATCTAGTGTTCATCTGATCGAAGTTGCTCAAGGCTTGAAAAATGGAAAGAGCTGCATTGTCATGTCATTGGCCGAGACATTGATGGGCTTGGATGCTTTTCATTGCCGAGAGACGACCAGATTTGCGAGGAGTCCACTACTGCTGCAGGTAATGTTCCCACCCTTTCTCACATATATATTGCTCACATCACTCGGCCCTCAGGCTCGATCTTTCTCACGGAACCCACTCCTCACTTTTCTCTCAACAAACACCTCTCTATTCTTTAATCTCTTATTTTTCATCCCTTCCCAGGTGTGGTTGATGGATAAGTTGCAGGTTGTGGACCCTTGCCCAGCATACTCAGCTTGTGGCTACTTCTTTCAACGACGTCTAGTCGATGCCCTTGATGAGGGATGGTGGCTTGACTGGATGTGCAATTTGTCCACAGACCGCATTGCTTGGCGTTGTCCTTGGCTCAATCTACCGGCAATGAGCTACAGCATGTCCCGGCAGACTGGGATTCAGTTGATTGGTCTGACGTAGTGCGTGTTTTACTTTCCTTTCCGGTTCCAGCGCCAGTTCGGCCATGATCAGACTTGCCCGCCAGAGGGGATAGAATACCCTGCTGCATTTCCGGTCCGAGGCGCATAACTTACTCGGTATGCCATAGCATGGAGGACGAGAGAACTCCTGGCCCCTACTCCCACTTTCAGTTGCACTTTGTCTGATGAGTGCATAGATTGGCTTAATGAAGAGGCGCAGATTGGGCCCAGCTTGGCATCAGAAGCTTCGACCAGCTTTGAGAGGGGGCGCAGGAACACCTGACTTATCTATGCCCCGGATTTATTGCTTTATCAGTACTTTCAAGTTTTCTTTATGAATGTAACCAAAAGCAACTTCAATTTGTATGCAAGAGCAGGAGGACTCCATATTGAAATCAATAAAATTGAAGGTTGTGGGTACTGAAATTTTTTCGCTTTGGTCCAAAAATGGTCTTAGTTGTAAAAAGATTAATTTGAGCAAAATCAACTTTTATTAAAACTTTTCAAAACCATTTTCGATATGGATCAGAACTGGATACGCCTGAGATCTGTCACTGAGATGCACAACCCCGGATCCCAGCAACTGAAAAGTTGCCCCTAGTCTGAGTAGCACTGCACCGGAGATCACAACCGAACTCTTGAATGCTGAATAGACAAAAATGACAGAGATGATCAAATGGACAAAGTTGATTGGGAAAAACTTTATGGCTGAACTTCAGGATGAAGTTGCTTACGTATCCCAAAGATGAGAATCAAGCCTTGCGTAGTTTAGGCTCGGGTTCACTCGAGTATTTTCACTCTCCTTTTACGCTCTAACTTTTGCTAAGGCCGCCCTTTGCGGGTTTTCAACCCTGCGAGTTCAGTGTTTGTCATTTCAAATTTTTCATGCTCTAACTTTTGCCTAGGTCACCCTTTCGGCTTTTCGGCCTAGCAAGCCTCTCAGGGGTAATATTTCTTCAACTTGTCCATGTTGATCGGTTGTGAGAACTCTAGGCCATCTAGGTCCATCAGAACAATAGCTCCACCTGACCAAATAGACTTAATGATGTAGGGGCCAGTGCAATTAGGTCTGAACTTGCCCTAGGGTCATGGATGGGAGCTCGGTTGTCTTTGAGTACCAAATCTCCTTTCTTCAAATTTCGGGACTTAACCTTCTTGTTGAAAGCCCTGGCGATTCTTCGTTGATAACCTTGAACGTGGTACAGTGCTTTCAGTCTTCTTTCATCAAAGAGCATGAGTTCCTCAAATTTGCTCTGTTGCTAATCTGCCTCGGCTATTTGACACTCAGCCAGCACTCTCAATGACGGGACCTCAATTTCAATAGGTAGAACGACCTCCATCCCATAAACCAATGAATACGGAGTCGCTCCAGTGGAAGTTCTAATTGAAGTCCGGTAGCCCCACAGAGCAAATGACAGCTTATCTGGCCAGTCCCGGTAGGTTTCTACCATCTTCTGTAAAATACGCTTGACATTCTTGTTGGCGGCCTCAACTGCTCCATTGGTCTGTGGCCGATACGTGGATGACTTATGAAAAGCCATGTTGTATTTCTCCAACAAGTCAATCACTTCTTTTTTGAAATGGGAACCGTTATCTGAGATAATCTCGTTCGGGACTCCATAGCGACAGATGATGTTGTTCCTGATAACCTTTGCAACGTGCGACGCTTTCAACACCGCATAAGATTGGGCCTCAACCCACTTTGTGAAATAGTCTATCGCGACCAGAATGAACTCATGCCCATTGGACCTTTTTGGAGTGACAGCCCCGATCACATCGATTCCCCAAACTGAAAATGGCCATGGCGAAGTCATATTGTATAGCTTCGATGGCGGGATATTCATGCGGTTTGCATGGATCTGACATTTGTGGCATCGCCTAACAAAGCCGATACAATCCTCCTCCATGGTGGACCAGTAGTAACCCTGTCTGAGGATTTTCCGAGCTAACATTACCCCGTTCACGTGTGCTCCGCATTCTCCTCCATGTATGGCCTCCATTAGGCGCTTTGACTCTTCAGCCTCAACACACAGCTTATGCATTCCCAAATGACTTTTCTTATACAGTTTTCCTTCACAGATGATGAATTGGGCAGCCATTCTTCGGATTGCCCTCTTGTCTTTGGCATTTACCCCTGGTGGGTATGCTTCTTTCTCTAGGAAATTCCAGACATCGTAATACCAGGGGTTTTCATCTTGAACTTCTTCTATGGCGGCAATTGACTTGTAGGCCGGTGTAAACTTCTGGTCAATAATGATCGGACGCATCCGGACCCCAAAAGCGATGTTTATCATGGAAGATAGAGTTGCTAACGAATCTGCGAACCTGTTGTTTTCTCTTAGTAGATGAGCGAAGTTTAGCTTCTCAAACCGAGGAATCAGCATGTCCAAGGTCTGGTGGTACATTATCATCTTTTCCTCTTTGACTTTCCAATCCCCCTTAGCTTGGGATATAACAAGGTTCGAGTCCCCGATGACGTCCAACTGTTTTGCCCCTAGTTCTATGGCTGCTTCTAAACCAGCAATGCATGCTTCGTACTCTACTTCGTTGTTCAAGACTTTGAATTAGAGTTTAAATGCTAAAGGGATACGGGAATTGTTGGGTGCTATTAGCAACACCCCTATCCCATACCCATACTGGTTCGACGCTCCGTCAAAGTACATCGTCCAAAACTCATCTTCGATATGCTAAATGGACTCATCTGGGAATAAGTACCCAACTGCTTCACCTCCTTCCACTGGATGATCGGCTAAGAACTCCGCTACCGCACTTCCCTTGATTGACTTGCGTGTCACATATTTCAGATCGAATTCGGAAAGCAACAACAACCAACAAGCTAGCCTACCCGTAAGTGCCGGTTTCTCGAAGAGATATTTGATGGGATCTAATCGTGAAACCAACATTACAAAGTGAGCTAACAGGTAGCGTCGCAGCTTCCTGGTAGCCCATACCAAGGCTAAGCAAGCCTTTTCCAACGGTGTGTAGCGGGTTTCATACTCCAGCATCATTTTGCTCAGATAATAGATTGCTCTCTCCACCTTGTCCTCTGACTCTTGTGCGAGCATGCAGCCATTGTAGTCTCAGTCACTGAAAGATACAAAATCAATGGTTTTCCCAGCTCGAGCGGTGACAACACGGGTAGGTTCTGTAAGTATTCCTTGATCTGTTCAAAAGCAGCTTGGCATCGGCCGTCCCATTGGAATTTCTTTCCTTTCTTCAGGAGACAAAAAAGTGGTTCACAAGTCCAGGTTAATTTTGAGATAAACCGTCTTATGAATTGCACCTTACCCAGAAAGCCTCGCACCTCCTTTTCAGTCCTTGGTGGTGGCATTTCTAAGATGACCTTGATTTTGGAAGGGTCGACTTCGATACCTCTCTGCGTAATCAGAAATCCCAGCATCTTCCCTGCTATAACACCGAATGTACACTTCTAAGGATTCAGCAGCAATCGAAATTCTCTGATCCTTTGGAAGAACTTTTGCAAGGCGGTGTAGTGGCCCTCTCTTTCTTTGGACTTGACAATCATGTCGCCCACATATACCTCAACCTCTTTGTGGATCATGTCGTGCAATATTGTGGTCACAGCCCGTTGATATGTAGCTCCAGCGTTCTCCAACCCAAATGGCATCACCCTGTAATAGTAAGTCCCCCATGGGGTGGTGAAAGTAGTCTTCTCCCGGTCTTCAGGTGCCGTCACTATCTGATTATAGCCCGAGAATCCATCCATGAATGAAAGCAAAGCATGCCCCGCTGTGAAGTCCACTAACTCATCAATATGCAGCAAGGGAAAGTCGTCCTTCGGGCTGGCTCTGTTCAAATCCCTGAAATCCACGCATACCCGGATCCTGCCATCCTTCTTCGGCACCGGAACAATGTTGGCTAACCAAGTTGGGTATTCAGATACCAGCAGGAACCCTACGTTAATTTGTTTGGTAACCTCTTCTTTAATCTTGAGGGCCCAATTCGGGCGGATCCTTCTGAGTTTCTGTTTAACGGGTCGAGCCTCGGGGTCAAGAGGGATCCGGTGCTGTACAATCTCAGGATCGATTCCAGGCATGTCTTCATAGGACCACGCGAAAACATCTTTGAAATTTTTTAATAAGGCGACTAAGTGCTCGCGTTCCTTCGAAGACAACGTGGACCCGATCTGGACCAGCCGCGGGTCCTCCTCAGTACCAACATTAACAGTAGTGATTTCATCAACTAAAGGTTTAACAAAACTTTCCTGCTCTTGATTAATTAAGCGTTGCAAAACCGAATGAATTTCTTCCTCGTCGTTTTCATCAAAATTTTGAAAGTCCTGATTAATACAATAAATCAAGGGCACAGAAAAGTACTCAGAAACCACATCCATTCCATTCTCATTAAGCATTTCCAAATCGTCCGATTCTTCTGTTACAACAGACTCAAAAGAGAAAGAAAAAGACGACCTAGACAGGACTATGGCATTCGGGTTATCACCCCCAGGAATACCAGACTCAGACTTAGACGAGCTGGAACCTGATTTCGACTCAACAGATTCGGTGGAATCAGATTCCGGCTCACTACCTGACCCGGTGCTGCTTGACAAAAATCCCTCATCGTACTGCCAGATAAGAGAGGGTGCGATGGATGCATCCAAAATGTTTGATGGTCGGCCCGCAGCCGTTTCATTCCCGATCATGGACACCAAGAAGTTATCCCCCAAGCACTTCTGTACGATCAGAGGATTTGAAAGTAGATAAGCCAGTGCTACCCCCATTTCAATTTCAGCGCTCTCAGAATCCACATTTTTACACTGCTCAACCTCAGCTGATTGGTCTGTCTGCTCCTCGGCAACATCATCCCCGGATAACTGCAGGTCGAAGAAGATCTCAAAACTTGGCACGTGCTTCCTCTCCGCATTCAACCATGGCTCTGAGAAGCCGCAGAACGGAAAATCCTCCCCCTCCCAGACGAAGCGTCCGTTTAGGGTACCCTGAATGGGTCGGTGCATTAACTCATATGGCTTCCCTGCCTTCTTCGCTCTGGCTCTCCCAGCCATCTCCTTACCTTTCCTCACCCAATCCTCTTTGGTGGGCAGATAACCCAAGCCAAAGGTATGTGGGTTGTGCGGCACTTCGGCCGATACTGCGATGCCCTTCCGGCCACTCTTTCCCAATCCCATCCCAAGGACGTGTTGAAGCTTGTTCATGAGGTATATTGATTGCGCGCTGACATACACCCCCTCATCAATAGCCAAGATGTTTTGCACAACTCGAGCCTCAGCCAGAGTGAACCTCGATAAGAACACATCCTCCGTGCCGTGCTCGATTTCCAAGACTGGTGTAGACACTTCCGGTGGTGGATAGATTGATGAATTTCCAAAAACTATAGCCACCCCCTTCCCGTGAGGGTATTTTAACATTTGGTGCAAGGTGGAAGAAACTGCCTTTACTTGGTGCAACCACGGTCGCCCCAAAAGTAGGTTAAAGGTTGCGGTAACGTCCAAGATATGGAAATAGATCTCGTGCTGTCCTGGACCAACCTGGGTCTGAATTTTGACAGTCCCCATCACCCCCTTGCTTTTGTTATCATACGCCTGAATCACCCGGGCAGTTGGCACGAAGTCTGTGGGCTTCAACCCGATTGCATATGCCGTCCTCGACGGGCACACATTAATGGCGGATCCCGTGTCGACAAGAACCATCGGTACCCACTTGTCTCTACATTCCACAGAGATGTAGAGAGGTTTGTTGTGATTTGCGCCCTCAGGCGATAGTTCTTTGTCAGAAAAAGTCAACGTCAGGGAACCTCCTCCCGGAAAAATCAATCCAACTAGCTGCTCTGGCGTGGTGTCTATCGAGAGTTTGGCTTTGTCCATGGCTGAAAGGACGGCCTGTCTATGTACTCGGGAAGCCATAAGCAGTCCCCAGATGGAGATGTCTGCTTGTATCTTTTTCAACTGTTTCAACACAGCCTCTTCTTCGAGTTGCTTCTCTTTCTGTTTCTCTGCCTCCTTGTCCTTCCCGGATGCTTCTGGTTGATCTAGATGCGGGGGCTTGAAATACTGCCCGCTCTTAGTCATATGGTCAACTTCACCAATGTACCAGGTATCATCCGGTTGATTGCTTCCCCAGTCCTCATTTGTGTGGGCAAGACATAGATCATCGTCCTCCCACCACATTCCATCGGCAGCCAACAGACACCTGTCCGGCTCCGTTACCACTGTCCTTGTATTCACGATACCTTCTGTCCACGCATTCGCAGCACCCTCTGTTCCTGTGCACACAACACTTTCAGTTCCCATAAGGGCTTTGGCTTTTCTGGCTCTGTCAGAGTCTTCACTTCTTTCCTGTTCTAGCTGCGTCAATGCAGTCTGCTGTTCAAAATTCCCTGTATTCAAAATGCCCAGACCCCGAGTGAAATTCTTGGCACCGGCGCTCTCCAGCGATGTATTCTGATCCTCGGTCCTTCCGGCCACAACTGATGTCCTTGCCCCTGACGGGCTCTTTTCCAGCTGAGATTCTTCAACAATATCTGGTTGGTCGTCAAGCCACCCTGTAACCTCTGCCGACTCCTTAAAATCGAACCAGTTGACTGTCATGTCCCCCGGATCTTGTTCGTTGAAAATCCGAAGGTCAGCAAGGTCCCCTTCCAGAACTGTTAAATCATCTATCCTCTGATCAAGTCCATCCCCCCGTAGTACACAAATTTCTGCCCCTACCGGCAATTCCACATTTGGCCTAACCTGACCCGCTGACGTAATATAGCCACTCGGATTGTACACCTCCTCAGCAAAGCTCACAACTTCCTCAGACTCTGACTCAACAATCCCATTCTCCTCCGAAGTCATCCCTGTTCTGTCTTCGACAGTCACCACCATCGGTTCAGGTTGGGTTCGGGAGATGTCCAACATGCACAAGTCAGTGCTGTGGGGAATGAACACCTCCGTCTTAGGTAGGTGAGAAGGAGTGATACAGATGCTAGGATCGTAAGACACGACCCCAGTCTGGATAAAGTTGATGCATTTGGGAGGTGGGGCTTGGTTGTGTGGTGGGAGAGGGTTGGTTGTGACGTTGGGTTTTTCTGGAGGCACAATCACCCTGTTGTCAACGAGATCCGGAATCTCGTGATGCAATCTAAAACATTGGTCGGTGTCGTGACCATGTTGTTGGTGATATGCGTAGTATTTGGCTGGGTTATGGGAGGGAGGAAGTGGATTTGGCAATGGCCTCGGCTCCAGGGGCTTCAAGGGCCCTTTCTTGATTAATACCCCCAGAGCTTTGGACAGGGGCATATATAATGGAGTGAAGGTTCTTTGGCCTCGAGGTTGGTATTTGGTTGTTTGTGTGTTACTTTTGGACGCACCGGAGAATGGTGTAGCTGCCGGGGTTCTTGGAGTGGTGGTGGTGACCATGCTTACTTCCAAAGCTCTAGCAGTTGCAGCACTGCTTGTGCTTGCGTTGTTGTTTCGGTTAAAATTTCTCCTGGGTTGCTCTTTGTCTTGGTCAATTAGACCCTGTTTCATAGCATCTTCAATTTGTACCCCAATCTCATGTAAATTTGAAAAGGTGGGGAAGGGGAGTACGATCATTTTTTGCATCAGCTTAGGCTGGAGATTGCGCACAATCATCCGTATTTGATCTTTGTCAGTTGGCCTGAGGGTCATCATCGAGGCCTTGGCCCTCCAGCGGGTTACGAATTCAGAAAAGCTCTCCTTCGGCTCTTGCCTCGGCCATCTCATCCCAATTTCGCTTAACATCGTCTTCCAATTTGGTGTACCAGATTGCCGCCACGCCTGACAGGGTCTGGCCAAACAATGAAAGCTTCTGTAGTCTGGTGAGGCCCATCGGCCTTAGTATGTCCGAAAATAAACGTAGATGCACCATGGGATCCCCAGACCCTTCAAAGCGGTCGATTTGTGGCATCTTAAACCGATCTGGCAGCGTCACAGCCGCGTCGGTATACCCATCCTCAATGTCTGGGATGGACTTTACCCCTTGGGATTTCTTGAACAACTTTTCAAGCTTACTCAACTTCAACGCTGTAGGGTTGACCTCGAACTCAAAGGGAGAGTCCGGTTGATTGATAGGCGTAGGTGCCTTGGACAGTTGAGGTAGAATTGGGGGTGGAGCCGGCCCTGTTGGGATGTCTGTATCCTCTTGGATATTCTGGACATTTGGCGTCTCACCAGGTAGTGGGACCCTTGGTGGGGGAGGAGCTTGGTGCGAAGCAGATGCTTCGGTTTGCTGTTGTAGCCGGGTAATTATCTCTGCCTGTTGGGCCATGACAACGGCCTACTGTTTAGCAAATTCTGCTTGACGAACAGCGTCCTCCTGTATGGCTTTCATGCTCTCCTAGAGCTGATGGACCATTTCTTCCATCCCTGACATACTGCCCTGATCTATCTGAACTACCGGTGTATCTGCCTCTATAGTAGACTCGTAAATCCCAACCTGACTATTCAAAGACCACTGATCTAGCAATCTCGGTACCGATACACTATGCTTCACTGACCTCCGTTTAGCAACCGGGGGTAAAGAGTAGAACACTGGTTGTTCGTCTACCAGATCCTCAGATCGATAGAGTCGACGACCTCTAGTCCAAAGTGCTTGGGGAATATCTACTTGGTCGGAAGCAATTGTGCTAAACTACCTAGCAAAAAGATAAATAAAGCGTAATAAAGAAATAAACAACCAGATAAACGGACAGCATAACAGCGTAAATAAACACACAACACACAGTTGGGCATCACAACACACAGTTGATAAGCTGAATAGACTGTTCTCAAACACTGATCATTGTTCCTAAATTACTGCCCCCAAGACTGAATCTGATACCCGCAGATAGCTGATTCCCAAAATACTGAACTGGTGCCCGCAGGCCTGATACCAAAACTTGCAAACTGATACATGCATTCTTGTAGAGACACACTCTAAAAGCACATAGTAAACAAGTGAGAGCCCAAAACACGCCTATGTTGGGGTAGGGTTTCCCTGTCCTATTTTGTTAGGAGCTAGGGTTTCACTATGCACGCAGCGGTTTCAAACAACCTACAATCGGGTAAGCAACCTATCCTAGCTTGGAATGGTCATTATGGATTCCGAACATGCACTAGGTCGAATGGTCAAAAAGGGTGCCCTGGTAAAAATCGGGGTTTGTGTTCCCATCGTGGCAGAGCCCGTAACCGGTCAGCCTTATGGCACGCTTCTCAAAGCAAGCCTCCGGCAAACCGTCCAGGAAAAGCAGATGGCAAACATGGTGTCCTAGGCACACCAATGCAAATGCAATGCAAAGAAACACATAAGTGTAATCAAAACAAGATATCAGGAGTTCGAGTCAAGTTCTCTAACTCCCCAGCAGAGTGGCCAAAAACTATAGACGCGCCTGAACGTCCCGGGAAAATCCCGTTTTGTTCATTGGGCTCACTACAGCTCGGACTCAAATGTCACAGTTCTAAATCTAATCCCGCAAAGTGCAATGCGAGACCGATAAATCACCAAAGAGTCCAAATCCGACAAATCGTTTTGAAAAACAAATTTTTAGAAAGAAGTGCCAAACATGGACTGCTTTGCCAGATACAGAGTCGCCACCTAAATATTTTGTTTTGGGGGAATTTAGGAAACCCTGACTTGTGCCTAAAGCCACGTGTCCGTCATCACCAAAGTTGTCTCGGCTCGGGAACTTGGGTACAATTGGGGAAGGTTACTTCGTGAACACCCCCGCTCGCCCGATCAAAGATCGGCCTTTACTAACCATGATATTGAGTTTTGAAAACATTATGTGCTCTTATTCCGGTTATTAGCCTAGAATTACTATGTGATGCACACAGCATACAAGTATAGACTAGATTGCCTAAGTTGGAACAAAACATCGCATATTCGTGTATTTTGAAAATGGATTAAAGTTTGCTACTCGCAAGTAGGCTAAAAACACGGGTTTCGACGAATCATCCCAATTCAAGCAACCCAACCTTCACCCACAGGCATTCAGGTAGTTATATCATGTAAGCACATAGCCTCATGGTAAGCATGCTATCATGGCAGTCACTCGCACGTATGCAAGGATGCTAAAGCATAAATACTTACCGAGTACTCTGAGCCAAAGAAAGAAGCTAATTAGAAAACATGCATGAATCCTAACTATGCTGAGATGCCTAATGCAACACATACAAGAATGCAATTAAGATAGGCTTGGCTATTCTAAGATGGCATATGAGATGCTACAGGTAACATGTATTCAACTTGAAATTGAAATACGATGCAGTTAGCATGATGCGCCGAGCCCGGTGCATGCAATACAGATGAATGAATGCATACATGCGAGAATAAGGATGCTAATTTAAACGTGCCCTGAAACTAACCATTATAAGCTGGTAAATAAAAGGGAGAAAGACGTGGGGTTGGAAGACATACATCACACACACACACACTTATTACAACATTGCCCTCCTCGGAGGATCCGAATAAATAATACACAACTGAATGAATAACGAACTACAGCTAATTATTACACAACATTAAATATTTAACAAACTAGCTAAGTAAGCATGTAAACTAAGTGAATGCGACTGCCTCGGCTCTGTTTTGGATGACAATGGATGCGTGAATGCTTGAATCGCCTTTGTCGGAAAATCCATCACGATGCTTCATCTCGCCTTTGTGTGCAATTTATTTCAGAAACTTGCACGAAGCTCCAAGAGGCTGAAACTCCACTCTGGGAAGTTGTGGGAGGGCTGCCAACTAGCCAATGACATGGGAGACCACCTCCCGACCACCCATTTGTGGTGGAGACCAAAAAGGGTGGTCGGCCTGCCAGAAAACCTGGTCGGCCGACCACTTTCTACCCCTTGATTCTGGTTTTCTGCAACACAAAGCAATAGGGAAGCATGGCAAGGAATTTTCAACAAATGTGTGCTCAACCACTCTCCCCGTCATAGCATAGGCTCTAGGGAGTGTAACCCTTGATCCTCGGACCATCAATCACGCATCTCGATGCATGATGGTCGAGGAGTCGGATTGCACGACTTAATGTGACATGAATGCACAAATAAGCACGTAAAGCCAACAACTCTATCATGGATAGTCAAGAGTGTCGGCGACCGGGGATCGAGGCACGTTTCATCACTTGGAGTATGAAACGTTCCTCGTTTCCCGTGTTTGGGCTAACTTCTATCCCAAACATGATGAAACAAGAATGGCATGCATAATGTAACATCTAGCATGCAATCCTAATGTAATGCAACTAAGACACGCAAACATGCAAGGAGTGACATGTGAAGGTGCAACTAGCATGCGCAATGCTATGAACTATCAATGGCATACTCAATGCACATGACATAATATGGCATACACAATGCACATGTGAAGATTAACAAACAGAATGAGATGAACAAGGCATGCTCAATGCAATGATCAACTCATGCGACAACATGGGCTATGTGACATACATAATGCAAGATGGACTTAAACTAAAGTGAATGGGCCTCGGCCACACCCAAATCAGTGGCCAAACATGATGAAATGAAGCAACAACACTCATGCAAACATGCCCAAATGCAAGGGGCCAAAACTAAGGCACCAAGTGCAACTCTACCAAGGCATGGCAAGCATGTGATATAGCATACAACAACACATTTTCCAGCTCTGAAATGACATGCAAGACGGTCCCAAATCATGCAAATATGTCACACAATGCATGCTAGATGGCCCGAATATCGAAACTAGTGAAGTGCGTTAGACTAGAGGTATACAAAGCAATGCACAAATGGCAAAATCAGCCCTCAACAGACCTTAGGCAGGTCCAAGAAAGTGGGAAAATGGCCTAAAACGGTGGCTCAAAAGGCATGGAAACCAAGCGCATGCAATTGTCCAAAAACGAGGCAAACAAGCACGACTCTCAAACGCATTTAAAGAGTGGAAAACATGGGAATATGGCATACATGTAAGCTTTGAAATATGATGTACAATGGCCCCAAAGCATAAAAACACCTCAACATAAGCATACAATAGGCTCCAAAACACAAAGCTAGGCAAGAGTATTGAACTACAACCATGCATAGCAGGCATTATTCTACCATGAGGCTATGTGCTTATGTGATATAACTGCCTGAATGCCTGTGGGTGAAGGTTGGATTATTTGAATTGGAACAATTCATTGATTGCGAGTTTTAAGCCCACTTGAGAGTAGCAAATCACCATATTTTCTAAGCCCACTTGAGGGTGGCAAAATCTGCATTTTAGCCTACTTGTGAGTAGCAAACCGCTTTAAAAAACAAACATGAGATGTTTTGTTCCAACTTAGGTGATCCAGTCTATACTTGTATGCTGTGCGCATCACATAGTAATTCTAGGCTAATAAACCGGAATAAGAGCACATAATGTTTTCAAAACTCGATATCATGGTTAGTAGAGGCCGATCTTTGATCGGACGAGCGGCGGTGCTCACGAAGTGACCTTCCCTAATCGTACCCAAGTTCCCGAGCCGAGGCAACTTTGGTGATGACGGACACGTGGCCTTAGGTACGAGTCAAGGTTTCCTAAATTCCCCCAAAATAAAATATTTAAGTGGCGACTCTGTATCTGGCAAAGCAGTCCATGTTTGGCACTTCTTTCTAAAAATCAGTTTTTCAAAACGATTTGCCGGATTTGAACTTTTTGATGATTTATCGGTTTTGCATTGCACCTCGCGAGATTAGATACAGGACCGTGACATTGAGTCCAAACTGTAGTGAGCCCAATGTACAAAACAGGATTCCCTCCCGGGATGTTCGGGGACGTCTACAATACTTGTTTTGTATCTTTGTTTTGCCATATATTTCAGCTATTTTTGGGCTAGTTTTGAATTGTCAAAAACTTTGTTTTTATGGTTTAAAAGTGTTGGTTTGAGGCTATTTTGAGTTAGGGGGTTGTCCACCTTTCTTGCTCTTTTGTTTGTTAAGCTTTTGTGCCATTATTCATCACTTTCAAACCAACTTTTTTGGGCCTTTTAACCACTGAATTTTAGAGGTTTTTCAGTGGTAAAAATCAACTCTTGAAGTCTAAAATTGGAGGGGTTAGCTTCCCCTCCTTGTGTCTTGTGTGCATGCCTAGTTAGCCTCACATGTTAGCTTATTGTTTTATTGTGGCTTAAGTCCAGCATGTTTTAGACTATATTTAGGGTTGTTTTGCCTCTGTTTTTGGTCATTTGTTTCATTTGAGCCTTGTATGGCATAGTTGTAGTGTAAGTCCTTGTACTAGCTTGATATTTTAATATTTTAATCATCATTGTTTTGAGTTAATAATATGTTTTAGTGTTGTTTTGCACTTCATTTCAGCACTATAATTTTTGCAACCCCCTTCAATTCTTCACTCTTCTGTTTGCTTTGAAAATGGTTTCAAACTACTTGTTTGCCTAAGTGTGAAATGGAGGTGCTACACCTGATGGTTTAATCCCTTAGGGGGTTCATTACCAACAGTGTAATTCCTCTTTCATGCCCAAAGCACCTTGTGGTTTGAGTCATCTTTCCATTAGAGGACACTCATTAATGGACAAATCAATTAAAGTATGATTTGGTAATTAAAATGAGTAAACAAAATGGACAAGTAAAAGAGGCAAGATAAGCATCTCTTTGTATTGTATTGCATGTGTTCAAATCGAACATTAGTTTAAACACAAGGAAAATGGAGCATTTCATACTCAAAATTGATGAAATGTGCCATTTTCCTTGGTCTCCATTGCCCTTGATCATGCATGATAGGGTGATGGCCATTTTAAGTCTTGTTTTGCATTTATTAAACTTGTACAAAATTGATTCCTTAGCCATCATGCATGGAAATTGCTTGATTGATGGTTTGAGGGCTAAGAGTTACACTCCTTTGAGCTTGTTTGATGATAAGGAGGGTAACAGTACAAACAATCCTTGAGAATACACTGCTTTGCCTCTATTTACTTTCTGTTGCAGCAAGAGGAAGTTCTGGACAGCAATGGCTGACTGGCCATCAGCAGTAGCCGACGGCCACTAGTAGTAGTCGATCGGCCACCAATGGTAGCCGACCAGCCACTAATGAAATTAGCACAATGTGTTGGTAAGGTGGAGCAAAGGTGTTTTGGAAGTTGGCGGCATCGTTAGTGTTCAAATGTGCAAATAGAGGCGTTCAGTGGCAAGGCAGTGGCTTTTTCGGGTGAAAATCGAGCATGTATGGTCCTCCCTCGCTTCTCGACATTAGCTAATTAGATTAATTAGCAATAGATGAAATACATGTTGTAACTATTTAAGTAGAGTAGTTAGTTAATTACTTCATGTTGTAATTAATTAGCTTAATTGCTTTGTAATTAGTTAGTTAAGTGTTCAGTTAATTAATTTGATTTGTAATATTTAATTACCTTAGAATAGTTAGTTAATTCATTTCAAGTGTTGTAATAGTTTGCTTAATTGGCATAACTAGTTAGTTAGCTTATTCATTCAGATCCTCCTTCGCGAGAGCGTAATGTTGTAATAAGTGTGTGTGTGTGTGTGTGTCTTCCAACCCCACGTCTTTCTCCCTTTTATTTACCTGTTTTTGATGATTAGATTAGGGACATGTTTCAATTAGCATATCTTATGCTTGCATACATTCATCTTGTATTGCATGCACCGAGGCTCGGTGCATCATTCAAACTGCATTGTTATTTCAAATACTTACTTGAATACGTGCTTAGACTGCATACTATTTCATTAATTCATATGTCATATTAGTAGCTGAGCCTATTAATTGCATTATTGCATGTGTTGCATTAGGCATCTTCACATAGTTAGGAATCATGCATTTTTCTAACTTATTTCTTTTTTGGCTTGGAGTACTAGGTGAGTTTTTAGTGCTTTAACATACTTGCATGAGTGTGAGTGATTGCCATAACTAGCATGCTTACCATGAGGCTATATGCTTACTTGCTAAACTATTTGAATGCCAGTAGATGAAGACTTGTTGCTTGAATTGGAACAATTCAATGAATGTGCGTTTTAAGCCCATTTTGTTGAGTGGCAAATCATGTTTTAAGCCCACTATGTTTGGTCAAAAATACGCAAACTTTAAGCCCACATGAGGTGGCGATTTCAAACCATTTTTGCAAACAAACATAAATTGAGTTGTTCTAATTCTTGTGATTTAGTCTATACTTGCTTGTGTACATCACATAGTAAAGCTAGTTTAATAATCAGAATAAGAACACATAATGTTTATAAATATTATATCATGATTAGTAGAGGCTGATCTTTGATCGGGCGAGCGGGGGTGCTCAATTCATGATCTTCCCCTCTCGTACCCAAGTTCCCGAGCCAAGGCAACTTTGGTGATGAAGGACACGTGGCCTTTGGTATGAGTCAAGGTTTCCTAAATTTCCCCAAAACAAAAAATATTTAGGTGGCGACTCTGTATGTGGCAAATCAGTCTAATTTTGGCATTATTTGATTTAAAATCGATTTTTCAAAAAAGATTTGTCGGATTTGGACTCTTTGGTGTTTATCAGTTTCACATTGCACTCGTGAAATTAGATTCAGAACTGCGGGAGTCCGAACTGTAGGGTTTCATTCGAGCTTTCGAAAGGGGGTGCGAAAAAGTAGAGCTACAAAGGGTAAATTACATTTAGCACCACTTCATTTAACATCTTCTTTCACTTTACCCCTTGATCTTTAAAAAGTAAGAGTCAACACCTTATACTTGTGGTCAAGTTCAAATTCAACCTGTTAACCTACGTTAAATAAGACAAACGAAAAAGTAGCACGTGAATTCACGTGGCCACTTTTGAAGGGCAAATTACACTTAAAACCATGCATTTTACATTCAATCTCACTTTGCCTCTTATCCAGTAAAAAAGTTACAATAAACACCTCACACTTAACACCATACGTTTTACACTCAAAATTTCCTTCATATGCACCGTGTCATAAATTAGCATAATTTTACCGCAAAATACAAATTAGCGTAACAAAAAATGTCGTAACTAAGCCACGAACTTTTGTTACATGAACATAAAATTTTGAACATTTTGTTATGCTAATTTGTGATGAGATTACACATTTTGTGATTGATATTACAAAATTTTGTAATAAAGTTATGCCAATTTGTATGGTACACACCGGTCACACCCTTATAGGGGTGTATACCATAGGATTTCTCGTCATAATTTCATCTGTTTTGCATATATACAAGGATAAAAAGGGTAAATTATGTTTAGCATCATTGCATTTAACATCTCGTTTTACTTTATCCCTTGACCTTTAAAAAATAACAGTCAACACCTTCTACTTATGGTCAAGTTCCAATTCAACCTATTTGTTAACCCACGTTAAATAAAACAAATGAAAAAGTAGCACGTGAATTCACATGGCCACTTTTAAAGACAATATAATAAAGGGCAAATTACATTTAACCCCATGCGTTTTACACTCAATCTCACTTTGTCCCCTATCCTTTAAAAAATTTACAGTAAACACCTCACATTTTCGGTCAAGTTCCAATCCAACTCACCTATTAATCCACATTAGGCATCTTATTTAATGTGGGTTAACAGATGTGTTGTATTGAAACTTGATCGAAAGTGTGAGGCGTTAACTGTCACTTTTTAAAAGTCATGAGGCAATGTCAGACTAGGTGTCAAATGTAAGTAGAGCTATGTGCAAGTGTGTGGGCAAGGATGGACGTAGGATTCTAATATAGAGGAGGCGAACATATATTATAATAAAATTTTCTAATAGGAAGTATAAACTACAACATTAATTTTTATGGACATAAAATGTGAAAAATAGCATTCAAAATATATATATATATATATATAAATAAACATGTTCTCCTATACTTATAGTGAGTTAGAAAAGATCAATTATAAGACAATCTATCAACATTAGTGGTGAGAAACCAAATTTTATTATTATATTTTGTCTAAATTGTTAAGTTTTATACTTTGAATCCCACCTTTCATAGATAGCGAGGTATAGATCGTGCAACCACTTTTTCTTTTTCTTTTTTTTTAAAAAAAAAAAAACCTAGAGGGTGCAAATATGTATAATTTAAAAATTAATACTAATACATAAAGGGTTTTTTGAAATCGTAGGGGGCAATCGCCCCCTCTTACCCTTTCTAGGTCCATCCTTGTGTGTCGGTTCAAGTGAACCCACTGCATTTTTAAATAATAATAATGTTATATCTATCATATTTTTATAGGCACTTGGTCCATAAATTTAATTTTGGATTTTCTTTGCCCAAAGGTCCACACTCTAAAATACTTTATCTATAAGGACAAACTTCTGTAAAATGACCAAACTATCTATATTAATTGTTTTCGAAACCCTAAACAATCGTCTCTTTTTCTCAACTCTCTCGTTGTCTCTCTCTCTAAAACCCTCCCACCTATCTCTCTCTAGCTCCTTCACCGTCTCTGCCGTGCACAGCCGATCTCCATATAATCGATGGTCTCATCGCCATTTTTGTTTTCCAGAGAGATGCGAATCTGAAACCCTAACCCTAGCTTTTCGATCTCTCTTTGCGTGGGATGAAAATGATTTCGTGTGTGAGATTCGTTGTGAGATCCATCGCCTCATTGTTGCCGTAGATCCAACTCCACCACCACTGCTGACCTCTTTGCCTTCGTGGTTCACAAATCTGTCTTAGATCAATGTCAGCTCAAGCTGCGACTTTAAGCACTTCAAGTCCTAATGTGTCGTGTTCATCTAACATGTCATTTGATTCATTGCGCAATCGAGCATCAATGGGGAGGACGAGGAGAAGGACTCTGACGCCGATTCAGAGAAAGCAATGTGGTTCGAAGATGAAGAAAGTTGAAAAGGTTGTTACTGATGCTGAGAGTGAATTGGTGGATTTCGCTGATACTTCTCCGACGAAGAAAAGTTATGCTTGGGTCACAACAAACTCTGGTATCTCCATCCATCAATCCAATGTTTTTTGCCTCCTAAATTCTTGGTCACCAAAAAACCTTCTACATTTTTTTAACCACTAATTGTTTAGCCGCCAAAAACTATGCTAATTATTATTATTTTTAAATGTGCAAGTTGTATATTTTTCATTAATTTCTAAAGCATTTCCACAATTTATATGTATTCCATTATCAATGCAACATGTACCTTGTACAAATACAAAATAATAAATCTATCAATTATATCCTCAAATCATTATCAATAATACCCATTTCATTATCAACTATCCAAAAACTTAAATTCGTAATCAAATTCCAAAGATCATATAAATCCATACAAACCAAGTATAATCCATCCAAAAAAATATTGCATATAAAAACACTGGATTTCAAAAATAGAGGATTGTACAAAAACAAATGTCTTTCATATATCAAAACAATGCCTGTTTTTGGTTAAATTTAAGTCATTTTCGGGTCTAACTCTCAACCTATGCATCCCAATCACGTGTCGTCTATTTCTACAAGTTCTGTTAGGCACAAGCAAGCTGCCCATGCCATCCCTTGAGTGGTTCGAGAACTATTTTGCATTTTCGACTCCTTAAATATCATTTTTTGAGTAAGTTTAAGGTATTATCACTTCTAACTTCCAACCTATGCATCCTAATCACGTGTCGTTTGTTCGCACAAGTTTTGTTAGGCACGAGTAAGCTGCTCATGCCATCCTCCATGTGGTTCAACAATTTTTTGCATTTTCAACCCCCAAATGCCCTTTTTCGGTTAAGTTTAAGCATTTTCGCGTCTAACTTCCAACCAACGTGTCCTAATCACGTGTCATCAATTCCCCCAATTTCTATTAGGCATGAGCAAGTTGCCTGTGCAATCCCCCAAGTGGTTCGGTGGTTATTTTGTATTTTCAACCCCAAAACGCCATTTTTTGGTTAAGTTTAAGGCATTTTTGGGTCTAACTCTCAACTTATGCATTCTAATCATGTGTCGTTTGTGACCACGAGTTCTATTAGGCACGGGCAAGTTGTCTGTGCCATCCCTCAAGTGGTTCGGGGATTGTTTTTCATTTTCGACCCTCAAACGCCCTTTTTCAGTTAAGTTTAAGACATTTTCAAGTCTAACTTCCAACCTAGGTGTCCTAATCACGTGCCATCTATTCCCACAAGTTTTGTTAGGCATGAGCAAGCTTTCCATGCCATCCCTCGAGTGGTTCGGTAGATTTTTTTCATTTTTGACCCCCAAACGCCATTTTTCGGTTAAGTTTAAGGCATTTTTGGGTCTTAGTCTTAACTTACACATCCTAATCACGTGCCGTCTATTCCCATAAGTTTCTTTAGGCACGAGTTAGCTGCTCATGCCATCTCTTAAGTGGTTTGGGGACTGCT
This sequence comes from Camellia sinensis, assembly GCF_055761805.1. NCBI lineage: Eukaryota > Viridiplantae > Streptophyta > Magnoliopsida > Ericales > Theaceae > Camellia > Camellia sinensis. The sequence goes on from NC_138970.1 coordinate 63,273,765, forward strand.
TTGCGTTTTCAACCCCCAAGTGCTCATTTTCGATTAAGTTTAAGGCATTTTTGGGTTTAACTCCCCACTTACGCGTCCTAATCATGTGCCGTTTGTTCCCAGGAGTCTTTTCAGGCACATGAAATCTGCCTATGCCATCTCCTGAGTGGTTTAGGGACCCCCAATGCCATTTTTCGATTAAGTTTAAGGCATTTTCGAGTCCAACTCCTAACCTATGCGTCCTAATATTCCCAACTTACGCATCCTAATCACATGTCATCTGTTCCCACTAGGGCTGTGCAGCGGATTGTTCGACCCGCCAGACCCGGCCCGCCCGCATTTTGATAGATGCGTGACACGTGGCAAGCGGATGCGGGCCTATTTTCTGAGTTTTCACTGGTTTGGGTCGGGTGGCGGCTGATTCGCCATTACACCCGTGAAACCCGACCCACCCATTTTTGCCTCCATTTTTTTTTACCCCCCTTTGTACCTATTACCTAAGCCATTCGTCTTCTTCGATTCAAGACATACACAACACACAGAAACACTCATTCTCTTCTCTCTCTCCCCCCCGAAACCCTAACGATCTACCGACGGCGACGACTGACGATCTATACCTAAAGTCGATCGGCGATCTTCTTTTCGACTAATGATCTGGATTTTTTTTTACGCCCTTTTCTTTGACTGAAACCTTAACCCTAACCCATTCCTCGATTGAAAGAGGATCGGCAATCGTTATGGTGGTGGTGAGATCTTGTTTCCTCTTCTTCTTCTATTCTTCTCCTTAATCTCTAATCTGATCTTTTTTTTGGTTCCATTCCAATTCTTTGACTGAAACCTTAATCTATTTTTCAATTTTTTTTCCTGAATCTTCTTTCCTCTTCTTCTTCTTCTTCTTTTTTTTTTTTTTTTTTTTCTTCTTCTTCTTCTATTCTTCTCCTCAATCTCTAATCTGATTTTTTTTTTTGGTTCCAGTTCTTCGACTGAAACAAACCTTAATCTGTTTTTAATTTTTTTTTCTGCTTTTGTTTTGTTGATATTCAATAATCTTCTTTCATCTTCTTCTTTTATTCTTCTCCTTAGTCTCTAATCTGATTTTTTTTTTTGGTTCCAATTCTTCGACTAAAACCTTAATATGTTTTTCAAATTTTTTTTCCTGCTCTTGTTTTGTTGATATTCGATAATCTATCTAACCAAAAATCTATTTTTTGTTTTGTTGCAATTTTGTTGCAGTTCTAATGCTGCCATTGATGTAATTTTGAACTGGGTTTGGGTTTTCCCCTCTCTCTCTCTCTCTCTCTCTCTCTCTCTCAGCTTCATAGGAAGTTCCTGTTTGAGGTAATGTAATGCCACCGAGAAACTTTTGATTTTTTTTTTAATATAAAGATTTGTGTAAATCACTTGCTATAATGTTCTTCCTTACTGTCTTGAATTTGTTTGCTTATAAAGAAATTCTAATAATTATTTAGCACACCCCATTTGTTACAAAGTGTTTTATTGATTCTGTTATAGTGTGAAGTGATTCACGTTACTTCCATAGAGGCATTCAACCCTGTTTTCTTGTTTGTTTGCTTAGTTTTATAACTCTGATAGTAATTTGTTTGGTTTATTCTATTTGGGTTTTGTATTTTTGGAACTTGTATTGAATACTTTGGAATGTTATGTGAGGAAACTATTGACTGATTTTTTTTTTGGGACTTGTATTGAATGCTTTGGAGTAACAAAATGATTTATTTGTCATCTCGTGGTGTTTATAAATTCATATATGATATGCTGCTAAACAGATTTATGAATTCTGGGAATTGATTTAGTTGTTCATGTATTATTTGGAATCAATGCTTATGCACAGAGGAGGGTTTAAAAACAGACCATGGATTTAAAAAGCATAAGGAAAAACAGACCATGGATTTAAAAAGCATATTTGATAATCATAAGGAAAAACCATTCTGGGACTTAAAAACCATTCTGGGATTTGTTCATCTTGTTTGAAATCATAAGGAAAAACAGACCATGGATTTAAAAAGCATATTTTGAATGATTTTTAATTTGTTTTTGGCAGTATATTTGATAATCTTTTGGTCATGAATCCTTCAAGCGATGAAATATTTTTTGTGACTCCTAATGTTGAGCCCGAATAATCTTCTGTTGACCTCTCTACCCAACCTAATGCTCCCCTTCCTAGACCACCCCTGGCCAAAACTAGTAGTAGAAGTGGAAGAACAACATCAAAGGCTTGGGATCATTTTGAAAAGATTAAGGGTATTGATGGGAAAGATAGGGCTATGTGGAAGTATTGTAAGAAAGAATATATGGTAGGATCTAAGAGACATGGAACAAGTAATTTGTTAAGTCTTTTGAAAAATTGTACAAAGTATCTATATAGGGATACTCATGGGCAACAAACATTGGAATTTCAACTTAGAGAAGTTGGTAGGGAGAGTGTTGTTGATGTTGTGGCTACGTCATTTTCTACAGAAGTTGCTAGGAGGTATCTTGCCGAGATGATAGTAATTGATGAATTTCCCTTTAGATTTGTTGAGGGGATTGGTTTTAAGAGGTTTTGTAATGTCATGCAATCCAATTTTAAGATCCCATCTCGATATACTGTTGCTAGGGACATTGTAGACATATACACCAATGAAAGGGAGAAGTTGAAGAAAATTGTGAAGGGGCGTAGAATTTGCTTTACCACAGACACATGGACTTCTATACAAAATGTGTTATATGTGTCTAACTGCACAGTTCATTGATGATGATTAGAAGTTGCAAAAGATGATCATAGATTTTTGTTAAGTTGAAGACCACAAAGGAAAAACTCTTGGTAAAAAAATTGAGGCACTCTTAAAATAATGCGACATTGATGGCCTTTTTACCTTAACTGTTGATAATGCGAGTTCCAATAATCTAACCATTAGATTCTTGAAACGAACCACAAAACTGTGGAAGGGAACAGTCTTGGACCATGAATTTTTACATATGTGTTGTTGTGCACATATTCTAAATCTCATCGTTAGTGATGGATTGAAGGATCTTGAGTCTTGTATAGGGAATGTGAGGCATGCAGTGAGGTATGTGAGGTCTTCTCCAAACCGCCTTGACTCTTTTAAAAAGCATGTGGAAAGTTTGAAAATTGAGAGTAAGAGTCTCTTGTGCCTAGATGTGCCAACACGGTAGAATTCCACATATCTTATGTTGGAGGCAGCGGAAAAATTTGATAGTTCTTTTCAAAGAATGGGCGAGGAGGACTACAATTATAAACACTACTTTTTGGATAATGAAAGGAGTGAGAGGAGAGAGATGCTTACAACCAAGGATTGGGATAATTGTAGGGTGTTTTTGAAATTTCTTAGAATGTTCTACAATGCAACAAAGAGATTTTGTGGGTTTTTGTTTGTTACTTCAAATACATTCTTCATTGAAATTTTTATCATTGAAAATATGATTAGACAATTAATCAAAGACAATGATCCTATTTTGTCTTCAATGGCAAAGAAAATGAAAGAGAAGTTTGACAAGTATTGGGGAAATGGGGATAAAATCAATCTCCTTTTATATGTTGCGGTTGTGCTTGATCCTCGAAGAAAAATGACATACTTGTAATTTTGTTTTTCAATAATTTTTGGTGGAGATGTGGTGAAAGTGAAAAGAATGTTAGACAAGGTGAAAAATTGTTTGAGTCAATTGTATGATCATTATGCCATGCTTGATTCAACAAATGTGCATGCCTCCAATGTAAATGAAACAGTAGATATGGCGATAGATGAAAATGACCCACACTCTATTGTGAACTCTCAATGTAACTCATTTTTGGAGGGGCAATTTTCTAGTGGTGGCAGTATGTCGAAGTTGGACAAGTACTTGGGTGATATTGAGAAAATTGGGAAGAATGCTCAATTTGACATCTTGGAGTGGTGGAAGGTTAATGCAACAAAATATAGAGTATTATCACTTATAGCACGAGATGTGTTGGCAATGCTTATAGCAATTCCGGTTTTGACTCGACCTTTATTATGTTCCGGACTCGGGTTTCGTGGTTGAATATTGTGTCTATGTCTTGTTTTCCTCTAACTCTTTGAATTTGAGCTTTGGAATAAGTTGGGCGTGTTTGGGACAGGTTGGTTCTTACTTGGTCTAGATTGTTATTGCCCAGATTTTGGCTTTTTGCGCTCGAGCGAGCCTTGTGAAATTTGCTTCTTCGCAAAAGCGAGGTTTCTTGCACTCGAGTGAGATTTGAGAGTTCTCAGGTTTCTTTCCCAGACGCAGAATTTCTGGGAAGGTGAAGTTCTTCGCTCAAGCGAGGCTTCTTGCGCTCGAGTGAGTGTGTGCGTTTGTAAAACTTCTAAAGCTAGGCATTTTGCACTTGAGCGAGGCTTTTTGCGCTCGAGGGAGGTCACTTATTGTGTCTGGTCGCTCGAGCAACAACTCCTTTGCTCGAGTGAAGGTCGCGTATATCAGTGCGCAGCAGAGCAATTTTACATCACCTTTTGATTTCCTTTCTTCTAAAAACCCTAATCCGGTACTCTCTCTCTAAAACTCTCTCTCTCTCTCTCTCTCTCTCTCTCTATAAATACCGCTTGATCTAGCATCTCTCTACCTTACTCCCTTTGATAAAGCGCTAGAGCATCTTGTGGGCTTCCTTTTGATCCGAGCAAAATCGAGTTTGGGCATTTTTGAGGTTCTTCTTCATCTCCTTTGAGCTTTTACACTTGAGGTAGGGATATTCTGCACCTTGATATGATTTTTAACCTAGGTATTTGTCAATTTGTATAAATGGTGGACTTTGAGAAGATTTGGGTAAAGTTAGGGTTTGAAATTCAAAATTTAAAGAGGGGTTTTCCATGTTGGTTTATAAGATAACTATGGGGCCTTGTGTGTAAAGTTCTCTAGTGTTAAAATGGTGAAATTTGGCCTTGGGGTTGATATTTGGAAAAAGAGAAAAATTGCCCTAATTTGTGTCAAATATTATTGTGTGCAAATAATGAAATTGATATGGGAAATATGAAATTGGGAGGATGTATGAATGAATGGTATAGTTGGATTTGATAAACCATCCACCTATGGAAAATTTGACAAATTATGTGTTTGATAGATTGTATATCTGTTTAGAAATATCTGTATTAGGCTATCAGTAGAGGATAGCTATGATTGTTGTAGAAACTGCATGAGGATTAGGTAAATTGAAACTAATCATATGAATTATGTCGTTGAATATGACGGTTTGATTAAACCATTGAACATGTATTTTGGATAGTCATTGTATATGACAACGCTTTTAAATATATTGTATATGTATTATTGTTTGGGAAGAGATAGGGGATGTACTCCATTTAAAATTAAGTTGGCCGAAATGTCCAGGGTGAAAGTCCCAAAATGATGTATATATGAGTGCCGATTCCCTCGAATGAGAATTCCGTAAAATGACAAGAAAATTGAAGTGTTTGAATAATGGTTTTTATTGAGGTGTTAACAAATGAGTTGTAGTCTCGTTTGGGATTGTTTAGATAACAAGGGATGATACCTATGAGTTGATTTGAATAAATGAATGGAAATGGATTGAGATATAGTTGTCGTTATTGATTGGTCATGGTAAAAATGTAAGTTGGTTTTAAGTATTGAACATTCATCTGATGCTTATATCTTGGTTAAACCTCATATATTACGTTAGTATATCTCTACTGGGCTTTGGCTCACCCTACTTGGGAAATCATTTTCAGGTACATGTGACATGCCACCTCCAAGGACATAGCTTGGGAGGACTCGGGGCAGAAGACTCTATTTTGTCATATTTTTTGTTCAGTGTTTATTCAAGCCGAGGGCTTTACATGTATAGAGCTTAAGACTCTTTTGTTGTAACCAAGAGATATCTTGGAAAGATGTAAGCCCGTAAGGCATTTATTTTTTTTATCAACTAGTGTTACATGCTATAGTTTCAGAATGAATATTTATGAAAGTGTAATGCATGTAATATCTTTTGTAATATAAACTCTGATGAATGAAAATATAACACTTCTATTATGTTCATAGATCTTATGAATGGTTTATTTACTTTATTTTGAGGGCGTTACAACTTGGTTTCAGAGCGTACCGGGTTTGAATACTTTGGGTACGTGGGAAATGGTTAGTACCATGATGGGTTCGTCTCATTTGTTAGAGACTTAGATATGGATGTCATGTGTTTATGTGATAACATGTTTATGTGATTGAATGGGTGTGGGATTTAGTCCCTAAGATGTTGGTTGGGTCTACGAGTTTCTAGAAGTCCTATTAGAAGAGCACTTGATTATTGCTGTTTCTAATTGGAACTCTAGCAACGCCGACGATCATTATCTAGGAATGAAACTCACATGTGTTTATGTGATTATGTGCTTACGTGGAGTGAATTACAGTTGTCCATCGCATTAGGACGTGAGTGAATTAGCTTTGGCACATTTGTAAATGTGCTAATGTCTATTGTTACCTTTATTAGAATGTCAAGACGTGGTCGTGGTGGTAGGCATGGTAGGCCTAGAAGTCATGAGATGCCTATACCGGTTGAAGTTCCGGTGCAAGAAGAGGGAATTGGTTAGGCCAATGTGGCCGAGCCAGTGGGTCAACAGGCCATGGGCATCTTAGCCCGCGAAATGGCTGGAGCATTGAGGGAATCAATGGACATTCTTAGAGTTGAGAATCAAGTCTAGGCCCAAGTAGCTGAAGTAGGGCCGTCTTTTCTGAAAAGGGAGTTCTTCTGGTCCAATTCGGATGAGTTTTTGGGAGATCCTAAGGAGCCATTGAAGGCTGATGAGTGGCTAGAGTAGATGGTGAAGACGTTTGAGATACTTGGCATCGAAGAAGGAGGTTTGATAGTGACCTTGGCGCCCTTCCCACTGAAGGGAGACGCGGGTTAGTGGTGGAAGTATGCACAGGGGCGCATTGGAGGGATTTGGAAGGCTTTTATTGATGCCTTCCAGGACAAGTACTTACCAACTACAGTGAGGGAGAAGTTGAGGGATCAATTCTCTCAGCTCAAACAGTTGAACACACCGGTGGCTGAGTTTGAAGCTTCTTTCACTAGCCTGTCTAGATTTGCATCGGAGTTGGTGGTGACTGAGGAGTGCTGTTGTTTGAAGTTCGAGAAGAAATTGCAGACTGAGCTCATGTTTCGAGTGCTCGGATCCATGATTAGAGACTGTGGGCGCCTTGTGGAGGCTGTGGCCCATCTTGAGACTATTATGTAGGGTGAGAGAGAGAGTATGAGGGGCTCTAGGAGGAGTCAGGAAGGCCAGAGAGATAGTAAGAGGCAGAGGGGTTCTAATCCCCAATAGTCCCAGGGAGTGTATCCGAGGTCTACTTTTCCAATGCCGAGTTCAGGTTCTAGGAGAGGTAGTTAGGGAGACTTCACTTGTTTCAAGTGTGGCCAGTTGGTCCACAAGTCTCCAGCTTGCCCACAGAAAGGAAGAGGGCAACGAGTAGTTTCATCTTCGGCTCGTTCTCAGGGCCAGAGTCAGGGTAGAGGCCAACCGCTCATTTGTTATCAGTATGGGCAGGTGGGGCACCTGAAGAGATTTTGCCCACAGTTGGGTGGCACACCTGGTGCGTCTGGTTTGAGACAGACACAAAGTCACCAGCCAGCACCGTCAGCGCCAGCCTCGCGGGCCAATCAGAGAGCCTCTTCGACTTAGTCAGTATAACAGTCGTATGCTCCAAGGGGTGAGTAGGTAGATCAGAGGCCAATGGGGCGCGTGTATGTTGTTACAGTGCCAAATCTTGTACATGCTCCATCAGTAGTGAGAGGTACCTTTTTGTTTTGCAATTCGGTTGCTAATATGTTGATTGATACGGGTGCATCGCATTCCTTTATTTCTTCAACATTTGCATTGGTTTTGGGATTGGAGTTGGCGCAATTAGCATCTCCTATTTGTGTAGATTCACCTATTAGTAGTGAGGCTATTCTGAAACAGGGGTGTCGGGGTTGTGACATCGAGGTTGCAGGTTGTAGATTACCTTTTGCATTTGTTTTGCTTGATATGACTAGTTTTGATGTTATTTTGGGTATGGACTGGTTATCGTCATACTGGGCTTTACTGTATATGCCTTGAGCGATGATTGCTTTTATTTCTTGGGGGACCGGGTGGATAGAGTCTTATCACCGGTGTATGATCCGTGAGGGCGGAGTGAACTTAGTTGTCTTCTTGAGTAGTGAGTGTGATGAAGTTCAAGATGAGTTGCCACGGGTGGTTCGTGAATATCCTGACATCTTTCTCGAGGATCTTATTAGTTTACTACCTCACGGAGAGATCGAGTTCTCTATTGATTTAGTGCCTGGCACGACACCAATTTCTATGAGTTGAGTGAGTTAAAGATTCAACTCGAGGAATTACTAGATAAGGGTTTCATTCACCCTAGTACTTCGCTTTGGGGAGCACCAACCCTTTTTGCTAAAAAGAAAGATGGGACCTTGAGACTTTGTATTGATTACCGAAAGTTGAACGGGGTTACGGTTAAGAACAAGTATCCAATGGCACGTATAGATGACTTGTTTGATCAATTGAAAGGGTCTCGTTGTTTCTCTAAGATAGACCTGAGATCGGGTTATCATCAGTTGAGGGTCAGGGAGGAGGATATCCCGAAGACGGCATTCCGTACGCGGTATGACCATTATGAGTTTCTAGTGATGCCTTTTGGGCTAACCAATGCTCCAGCGGTGTTTATGGATTTGATGAACCGAATCTTCCGAGAGTTCTTAGACTGTTTTGTGGTCGTCTTTGTGGATGACATTCTGATTTACTTACCCTCTGAGGAGGAGCACAAGGAACACTTGCGAGTGGTGCTTGAGTTGCTTAGAGCCCATAAGCTGTATGCTAAGTTTGGGAAGTGTGAGTTCTTACTAAAAGAGGTCAAGTTCTTAGGCTATGTAGTATCTGGGGAAGGGGTGACTATAGATTCATCCAAGATAGAGGCAGTGTAAGATTGGGCGCAGCCTAAGAATGCTTTCGAGATCCGTAGTTTCTTGGGTTTGGCCTAGTATTATAGTCAATTTGTGAAGGACTTCTCTAGATTAGCTTCACCTTTGACTAGATTGACGAGGAAAGGGGTCAAATTTGTGTAAAGTGAGACTTGTGAAAAGTCGTTCCAAGAACTTAAGATTAAACTTACCACCGCTCCAGTCTTGATTATTTCGGAGAGGGGTTTGGGCTATTCAGTGTATTGTGATGCCTCACGAGAAGGTTTGGGTTGTGTATTGATGCGAGAGGGAAAGGTAGTGGCCTATGGCTCGTGGCAGTTGAAAACCCACGAGAGGAATTATCCTATTTACGACTGAAAGTTAGCAACTGTGATTTTTTGCCTTGAAGATTTGGAGGCATTATCTGCATGGTGACAGATTTAAGGTGTTTTCTAATCATAAGAGTCTGAAGTATCTGTTTACACAGAAAGACTTGAATTTGAGGCAGAGGAGGTGGATGGAATTCATAGAGGATTACAATTTCGAGTTGCATTACCACCCGGGAAAGACCAATGTAGTGGCCGACACCTTGAGTAGGAAATCTATCAGTAGTGTAGCTTGTATTGCCATCCGGGAATGGGAGATATTGGGTACTCTTGAGGAATTTGACTTGCATTTGGGCGAGTAGGTTGAATCTGCAGCCTTATTTTCAGTTATTGCACAACCTACACTTGTGAACCGAGTGTTAGAATCACAGAAGGGTGACCTTAAGGTAGAATCCCTCCGGGAGAAAATCTCCAGTGGGAAGGTAGGGAAGGGCTTGACTGTGTATCCCGACCTAAGTGTGAGATACCGTGATCTTTTGTTTGTGCCGGAGTCTTGCCGAGAGGAAGTACTTCGAGAGTTTCACCATTCATGCCTTGCGGTGCATCCAGGAGGCACAAAGATTGAGTCACCAGTTTTGGTGGACGGGTATGAAGAAGGATGTGGCCGTGTTTGTATCGAAGTGCCTTACTTGTGAACAAGTGAAGGCCGAACATCAGAGGCCAGGGGTTTGTTACAACCCTTACCTATAGCTGAGTGGAAATTGGAGCATGTCACGATGGATTTTGTTATGGGCCTTCCGAGGACTCAACAGGGTGGCGATGCCATTTGGGTGGTAGTTGACCGGTTGACCAAGTCTGCATACTTTATTTCTATGCTCGTAAGTGATTCGATAGAATATCTTGCTGACTTGTATATTAGGGACATAGTGAGATTGCACGGGATCCCTGTGTTGATTGTTTCGGATAGGGATCCGTGTTTCACAGCCCGGTTGTGGCAGAGCTTGCAGAGTGCCTTGGGCACAAGACTAACCTTTAGCACTGCTTACCATCCTCAGACTGACGGACAGTCCGAGCGTACTATTCAGATCCTAGAGGATATGCTTCGAGGCTGTATCCTTGACTTCAAAGGGTCATGGGAAAGACATTTGCCCTCATTGGAGTTTGCCTACAATAACAATTTCCAGTCGAGTATTGGCATGGCACCATTTGAGGCCTTGTATAGCCGACCGTGTAGGTCACCTGTGTGTTGGGCCGAGGTGGGTGATGCACCTTTGTTGGGCACAAAGTTGGTGTGGGAAATGACGGAGAAAGTTGCACTTATCCGTAAGAGATTGGTTACAACCTAGAGTCGCCAGAAGAGTTATGCCGACCGTAGGAGGAGACCCTTGTCTTTCGAGGTGGGTGATCATGTCTTTTGGAAAATATCACCTAGGCGGGGTTTGATGACATTTGAGAAGAGTGGGAAGTTATCCCCTCAGTTTATTGGCCCTTTTGAGATCTCGAGCGGATTAGGGAGGTCGCCTATCATTTGGCATTACCGCCACAACTTTCCGGGGTTCATGACGTATTTCACATTAGTATGCTTCAGAAGTATGAGCCGGATCCATCACATGTATTGGATTGGACAGACTTAGAGGTAGACGAGGATGCCTCATATGAGGAGAGACCGGTGAGAGTCTTGGATAGGCGGGACCAAGTCTTGCGAGGCAAGACAATTTCCTTGGTTAAAGTATTGTGGAAACATCACGGGATTGAGAAAGCAACTTGGAAGCGCGAATTGGAAGTCCGAAAGAAATATCTGGGCTTATTTGTTGATATTTGAGAGTATGTTGAGATTTTAGTTTTGTTTATGAACTATGAAAACATTGTATATGTTTTGAATTATGAAAGCATTGTATATGTTGAATATGTTTCGGAGACGCAAGTTGATTTGGACATTGTACATGTTGTTTTGGTTTTAAAAATGCAAATTTATCATAAACATTGAATATGTTTTGGAAATATGAGATGTATGTCTTGAAAGTGGTTAAATTTCAGAAGATGCATATTGATAATATATGTTGGGGTATGTGTTGTGGATTTGTTCTCGTGTGAAGGGATTGAATGACCGGTAGGTGGGTCATGGTATTGAGAATTGAATAGTAGCCATTTTGGAAATTTGCTAAATATGGTTTTGAAACATGATTTGAAATTTCGGGGACGAAATTCTTTAAGGGGGGAAGGTTATAGCGATTTCGATTTTGACCCGGCCTTCGTTATGTTCCAGACTTGGGTTTCGTGGTTGAATATTATGTCTATGTCTTGTTTTCCTCCTTTAACTCTTTGAATTTGAGCTTTGGAATAAGTTGGGCGTGTTTGGGACAGGTTGGTTGTTACTTGGTCTAGATTGTTGTTGTCCAGATTTTGGCTTCTTCGCTCGAGCAACGCTTCTTGCGCTTGAGTGAGCCTTGTGAAATTTGCTTCATCGCTCGAGCGAGGTTTCTTGCACTCAAGTGAGATTTGAGAGTTCTCAGGTTTCTTTCCCAAACGCAGAATTTCTGGGAATGTGAAGTTCTTTGCTTGAGTGAGGTAAAAAAAATTGAGGCACTCTTAAAATAATGGGACATTGATGGCCTTTTTACCTTGACTGTTGATAATGCGAGTTCCAATAATCTAACCATTAGATTCTTGAAACGAACCACAAAACTGTGGAAGGGAATAGTCTTGGGCCATGAATTTTTACATATGCGTTGTTGTGCACATATTCTAAATCTCATCGTTAGTGATGGATTGAAGGATCTTGAGTCTTGTATAACGAATGTAAGGCATGCAGTGAGGTATGTGAGGTCTTCTCCAAACCGCCTTGACTCTTTTAAAAAGCATGTGGAAAGTTTGAAAATTGAGAGTAAGAGTCTCTTGTGCCTAGATGTGCCAACATGGTAGAATTCCATATATCTTATGTCGGAGGCAGCGGAAAAATTTGAGAGTGCTTTTCAAAGAATGGGCGAGGAGGACTACAATTATAAACACTACTTTTTGGATAATGAAAGGAGTGAGAGGAGAGAGACGCTTACAACCAAGGATTGGGATAATTGGAGGGTGTTTTTGAAATTTCTTAGAATGTTCTACAATGCAACAAAGATATTTTGTGGATTTTTGTTTGTTACGTCAAATACATTCTTCACTGAAATTTTTATCATTGAAAATATGATTGGACAATTAATCAAAGACAATGATCCTATTTTGTCTTCAATGGAAAAGAAAATGAAAGAGAAGTTTGGCAAGTATTGGGGAAATGGGGATAAAATCAATCTCCTTTTGTATGTTGCGATTGTGCTTGATCCTCGAAGAAAAATGACATACTTGCAATTTTGTTTTTCAACAATTTTTGGTGGAGATGCGGTGAAAGTGAAAAAAATGTTAGACATGGTGAAAAATTGTTTGAGTCAATTATATGATCATTATGCCACGCTTGATTCAACAAATGTGCATGCCTCCAATGTAAATGAAACAGTAGATATGGTGATAGATGAAAATGACCCACACTCTATTGTGAACTCTCAATGTAACTCATTTTTGGAGGGGCAATTTTCTAGTGGTGGGAGTATGTCGAAGTTGGACAAGTACTTGGGTGATATTGAGAAAATTGGGAAGAATGCTCAATTTGACTTCTTGGAGTGGTGGAAGGTTAACACAACAAAATATAGAGTATTATCACTTATAGCATGAGATGTGTTGGCAATGCTTATAGCGATTCCGGTTTTGACTCGACCTTTATTATGTTCCGGACTCAGGTTTTGTGGTTGTGTAGCACTTGTGCCCTTTTTAATAACTTTTGGGAAGTGTATTTGAATCGTTTATTATGTTTTGCGAGTCTTTAGTGTTGTTGTATCTTGGTTTTGGATGAGTGAAAATTGATTTAAACTTGTTAGGATTGTCCGTTCACGCTTGTTCGCATCGAAAAGTGGCTTAGAACCTTGAAAACCTTGTTCTGGGGTCGACACCGGTCTTGGTGGTGTCGACACCTTTTCTTTTGGTTGGCCACAAGGGTCGACACCAATCTGGGAAGGGTCGACCCTTGTTCTGAAATTGCATTATGCTTTTTGGTGTCGACACCAGCCTGGGAAGGGTCGACACCAGCCTGTGCACTCTTTGCTTTTGCTGCCTGAAGGGTCGACACCTCTGCTATAAGGGTCGACCCTTGTCCAGATTTTTGCCTTCTGCTTTTTGGTGTCGACACCAGACTTGGGGAGGTGTCAACACCTGTGTTGCTGTCCAACAAAAGTTCCAGATTTTCTTCATAAGGGTCAACACCTATGCAGTAAGGGTTCGACACCTGCGAACATTTTTCCAGATTTTCAGTCCGGTTTTGGGCCTACTTTTTGGGGGTTTTGACTTGATCTTTTGGGTTGACTTTGGGGCTTTATTTTACTTTGACCAAGTACTATAAATAGGCACCCACTCACCACTTTTCTTTATTTCTTTTTCTCTTTTCTCCCTCTAAAACCGTGAGACCCCTTCTCTTCCTCAAAAAGCACTTTTCACTCAAAATCTTTAGATCTACTCTCTTGGAAGCATCTTATTGCCATGTTCCTTTGAGAAAGATTGTAGATCTCATCAAGAGCTTCGTTTTGATCCAAGTGGAAGTTGGTTTCGACAACTTTGGAGTTTTAACCTTTTGCTTATCTTCTCTTCCAAGTTTGAGGTAGGTACATTCTTGAGTTATATATACAAGTTTTACTATTTTAATGATGGTTTTACGAGTTTTCTTCTAGTTCCTTGTTGATTTCAATCTTGTGTTTCAAAAATATAGAGAGTTTTAAATGTGGGTTATACCTCAACTCCTTTATAAATCCTAGAGGGTTTTCTTTTGAGTTATATATATTTATGTAAGTTTTTAGTTGATTTTGTAACTCTCCTTGAAAATTTCGAAAATGGGTTTGGTGACTCAAGGGATTGATGATTTTTGTAAAACAAACTCTATCTTGTGTTCATTTAGAGATTTTCTTGAAATTTTGAACAACATGAGTTGAGATTGAAGTGTGTGATTAGATTTTATAAAAGAGATGAACAATGTTGGATTTTTTTGTGAAAACCTAGAAGATTGGGGCTTTTTGAAAACATGGACAATTCATGGCATAAACTTATTTTCTTGTGCTAAAATGGGTGAGTGAGTGTGGAATTTACGTCTTGATAAGAGAAGTGGTAATCTCCTTGATATAAGCAAATGGAGGATTTATTTTCTTAAAGTTGCTGTTAGATGCATGAAAAATATTTAATTGAGAAATGTTAATTGTTGTGCATACTGGATTGTGAGAATTTTGAATGGTGGACGTTAGTATTTGAAAACCTCATATGTGGGTTGAGAAGGTTAAATTGATGAAAAATTGATGTTGTGTATTGAAGACACATGGTTATCTTGGGAATGAGTAATGAAAGGAGGAAATGAAAAATGTGATTGTTGACATTGTTGTGACGACTTGGAAATGGGAAATGTTATGAGTTATGAGAAATCACTGCGTTGTATATGCATTCAATTATTATTTTTTCATTGTAAATTTTGATTGAAGATATTTATTTCGTAAAAGAAAGTGATGTTGTATTAAGAACTATGGCAATGTGTATGGGGTAAATACGGCGGTAAGTCCAGATAGGGGGTGTAGATGATTTGATAAGTTGGCCTGAGTGTCCTTGGTGAAAGACCAGAAAACCGCGCGGATAGGTGTCGAGCCTTCCGGTTAATCTCGGTAAAAATGACAATTTGGTAGTGCTTGTAGAGCCTACTTGCAGACACTAGCCTAGGTATTACCAGTGTCGTATTTACCGCCCCTGTTGATTAAAATGGAAAGTTTTTGAAATGTGCTGAGATTGCAACTTTTGTTGAAAAATGGAAATCTTTAAGAAAAGCATGAAATGAAATTTCTTTAAAGGAGCATGGCATAGCATTGGCATTTGCATTATTTTTATTGAGAATTGCATAACTGTATATACTTTGTTAGACTTCTCTACTGGGCGTTATGCTCACCCCTATGGGATTTGGTGCAGGTTAAGATGTGGTGGTTCCGCCGGGCTAAGGGCGTGGATATGTTATGATGAAGAGTAGTCTTGCTCTTCCATTTGTTGTGATGTTTTTGTAAGCCAAGGGCTAATGTGTATGGGTCCGAGAGACCATTTTGTGTAACCGGGCTATTGCTATGAAGATGTAAGCCCTTAGGGGCATTTTATTTGTGTTGAGATTAGATGCTTCACATGCTGTAGATTCATGTATTTCTATGTTCTTGAATGTTTAAACATTGATGGTATATTATGTAAAGGTTGGAGTTATGACATTATTGATTGGGTGAATGTTGATTAATGTGGGTGGTTCATGTTGTATTATTTCGGGGCATTACAACTTGGTATCAGAGCTACCGGGTTTGAATACTTGGGGCTCGCGGGGAGTGGTTGTTATACCACAATGGGTTCATTTCGCATGATTAGGAAATGTTTTGTTTATGTGATTATGTGATAGCATGCTTATGTGACTATGTGGGTATGGGATTAGACTTTTGGGATGTTATTTGCACCTATTAGATTCCTTGAGGTCTTATTATAAGGGTACCTGATCAATAGTCATTCTACTAAGAATTCTTGGTTTCTCATGGGACAAATCTCATCACTAAAGGATAATTCGTATGTGTGCTTATGTGACTATGTGCTTATGTGGAGTGAAATGGATTGCCTATGTGCTAGAATATATGTAATTGTATTAGTTTTACGTGTGAGGCAAGTCATGAGTACATTTGGAATTATGTGCCAATTTATCTATCTTGTTCCTTAATTAGGATGTCGGGAAGGGTTCAAGGTCGTGGTGGTGAAGGTGTGTGCCTCGAGGAGGCTGTTGCGTCGTGCACTTAGTTGATTTTATTTTTGAATTTTATAGGATGTCTACACGAGGAAGTAGAGGACGGATGAGTAATAGGAGTGTCGGTAGGGGCATGACGATTCCCCTAGCACCTGTCGTTACAGCATTGGCTGTCGGCGAGGAAGTTGCACGCGAGGTTGTGAGAGCGGTGCAAGATACTCTAGCACGCAATGAGGGGGACAACGGGCGTACTCTCAAGCTTACTAAGGTGTTTCTTCGCTCCAATCCACTGGAGTTTTTGGAAGAGGCAAAACCGCTGGAGGCGGAGAGTTGGTTGGAACAGATTACCAAGACTCTTGACATGTTCAGAGTTGAGGACGAGGGGTTGAGGGTTTCCTTGGCAACCTTCCTATTGCAGGGGAATGTGAATTATTGGTGGAAGTATACGAAAGGTACTGTAGGTGCCACGTGGGTTGCGTTTACCGAGGCCTTCTTGGCCAAGTATTTTTCTCCTTTTACTCGGGAAAGGTTAGGGGAACAATTTGTTGAGTTGCGTCAGGATGTTACCCCTTTGGCTCAGTTTGAGATGAGGTTCACTAGTTTGTCGAGATTTGCTCCAGAATTGGTGGCAACTGAGGAGCGTCATTGTTATGAGTTTGAGAGGCGGTTGCATGATGATATTCGGGAGAAGGTGGTTAGATCTAAGTGGAAGAATCATTATGATCTAGTTAAGGCGGCGGCCCATGCAGAGGCCGTGGTTAGTAGTATGGGTCGAGCTAGGGAAAAGGCCACTTCGGTAACCCCTATAGTTCATAAGCACCCTAGACTTAGCAAGAGATGGAGGCGAGCGCATGCTCACTCGCAGACTCGGTCCTTGTTTTCATCAGGGGTTTTGAGCTCGTCTGTTGGGGGATCCAGTGAGGTTCAGACTCCAAATCAGGTTCAAAATTGCGAGGCCGTTGTTTGTTTAAATTGTGGTCAGTGGGGCCATGCTAGACGTTTCCCTTTGCTTGTAGATCTTTCCGGTGCTTCAGAATCTAGTCAGACTTTGTCCCATCAGTCCAGTCTGGGACGTTATTGGTACCAAACCCGAAGAGGCCAGGCTTCGGAAGCTTCGCGAGGGTCGACCTTTAAAACAGTGCGGTAGTACCACCCTTGAGAGGGACTTTGGTTTTAGAGATCTATGTTATAAATTGTGAAACTTTGGTGATTGATCGGTGTGTTGTAGGATGCTAAGGCACCGTAGCTATGTGTTGTGTATGTATTGTTGTTTGTTACCCTCGTGTGTTGGGGGTTTGCAATGGGGCTTGAACTCTCTGTTATGTTTATGTAATGAAAAGTTGTTAA
This sequence comes from Camellia sinensis, assembly GCF_055761805.1. Lineage (NCBI taxonomy): Eukaryota > Viridiplantae > Streptophyta > Magnoliopsida > Ericales > Theaceae > Camellia > Camellia sinensis. The sequence goes on from NC_138970.1 coordinate 63,291,160, forward strand.
GGATATTGATGATCCTAGTGTTGTTGTATAACGGATGTAAAATTTTGTGTTGGTCGGGTGATGGCCTTTGATTCATAATTAGTTTGAAACTTGTTATGGAAAATGAGAAATCTATGGAAATCACGTGACTAGCGTGGTGCTTGTTGAGGGCCAAAATCTTAAAGCTTTTATTGTATTAAGTTTGAGGAAATGTGAGACTTTAGAGTTTTGGGAAGATTGGTGGAAGTGGCGCGGGAATGTCTAGGGAGTGTAAGATTCACATCGCGGAGTAGTGGGAATGATGCTTGGGTGTGTTGCTTAGTGTCTTGAGTTGTTGATTTGTAAGTTCACCGTGGTTTTGTCAACCGTAAGTGGGGGTTAGTGTTATGCCTTGGTCAGTTGTGAGTTGGAAACATTATTAGATTGTGGGTAGAGAATTGGGGAAGAAAAGAATTTCATGAGTAGATACTTGAAGTACTACTAGAGCGACGAATGGTTTGTGTTCCCAAGTGATGAGGGTACCATTGGCAAGAATTGTCTTGTGTGATCGAGACTGTGCAATCCCCGTTGACCTATTCGGTCTTGTGTTGAATGTAAGAGTGTGTTTGCCACCTGGGCATGTGAGTGGAGTGGGAGTGGAAAAATTCTCAGGTGATTAGTCAAGTTGATCAATATCAAGGTGAGTGACATATAGTCACATTAGAATGGTTTAGATGTGGGTTATAAAGTTGAATCTTTGGGAATTTAACGTGGGTTTAGCTAGAAGGCGGTGTTGAACCGCAGGTTGTGTTTAGGGGTGTTGAGCCTTGCTTGTGCAGGTACTAGTCGATGTGCGTTTCCTGATGTGAGTTTTGAAAACCCGAGAGTTGGGATAAAGTTTAGCTTTTTGGTTGGGAACGCTTGTAAGTCTTCATGTATCTATGGTCTTCTTAGTTTGTGTTCGTGTTGGTGTGACACCATCGAAGATTGGAAGGTTATGCGTGTTGCATAGTTTCTTTTAGCACTGCGTTTAAATTTCAAATTGTAGTGGTTATGGAAATGTAATTGTCACTTTGTGAAAACACTGTAAGTGTGAAGGATGTGATTGGGTGATGGTTGGGATTCACTGGATGTTTGTTGAGAAGATAAATTGATAAGTGATCGTTAGTTTTTGAAAACCCTCATGGCTTTTTTTATTTTAACTAAAACCCTTGGGGTGGGATTTTAAAGTATGTTTCGGGAAAACGTTTTGCAAAATAAAAAGTGGTGTTGCTCGAAGTTTATGATACAAATCTTTTGTTGGAAAACAATATGAATTTAAGTGAATTTTGAGAAAATGTATAAATGAGGAAAAGAGTTTCCATTTAAGATAATGTGAACAAACCTCATTTTAACTAGTTTATGTGCCCTTTCACTACCTTGTGTGGATGATAAGTTGCATGGTAAATATAACGATATTGACCGAATAGAATGGTATGATTGTGGTACTCTGTGTTTATGGCACAATATTTGTATTTGTTAATTATCATTGTGGAAACATTATGTTGATGTGGTTGTGGCATCACCGTGTGGGTGATGGGCTTTATTGGGTGACGGTAGAGGTTCACCAGTTGTTATGTTGGAAAGGAATTTGAAACAATGAATTTTTGTAATGTTGCTTGAAAGGCATAAAATGTGTTTTGGTTTGGAATCGGTGTGAGTTTAGAACACCTTTGGGAAAAATATTTTGCACGTAAAGAGATGACTTTTACCAATAATTGAGAAAGAGATGAAAATCTTCTTTTGGAATGGAGTTGTTAATTATTGTACCCTTACGGTTGTGATGGTGTAACCACTTTAATTGTATTTCTAAATCTTGAGTTTTGTACGTTCGGTTATGTGAATGGTTAGGCGTTGTAAGAACTTGTTAGACCGGAGTCTTGTCTTGAGTCTAGTTTTGTTGTAACCTTTTTCCTTAAACGAGGTAACCAAGGATCTTGTGGTGAAAATCTAGTCCCCATCTTGTTGGATTGCAAAGCGTGGAGAGTGTTTGGGCTAGTGGTGGTGGATACCCAGGGCGTTACAGTTGAATATTGTGTCTATGTCTTGTTTTCCTCCTTTAACTCTTTCAATTCGAGCTTTGGAATAAGTTAGGCGTGTTTGGGACAGGTTGGTTCTTACTTGGTCTAGATTGTTGTTGCCCAGATTTTGGCTTTTTGCGCTCGAGCGAGCCTTGTGAAATTTGCTTCTTCGCAAAAGCGAGGTTTCTTGCACTCGAGTGAGATTTGAGAGTTCTCAGGTTTCTTTCCCAGACGCAGAATTTCTGGGAAGGTGAAGTTCTTCGCTCAAGCGAGGCTTCTTGCGCTCGAGCGAGTGTGTGCGTTTGTAAAACTTCTGAAGCTAGGCATTTTGCACTTGAGCGAGGCTTTTTGCGCTCGAGGGAGGTCACTTATTGTGTCTGGTCGCTCGAGCAACAACTCCTTTGCTCGAGTGAAGGTCGCGTATATCAGTGCGCAGCAGAGCAATTTTACATCACCTTTTGATTTCCTTTCTTCTAAAAACCCTAATCCGGTACTCTCTCTCTAAAACTCTCTCTCTCTCTCTCTCTCTCTCTCTCTATAAATACCGCTTGATCTAGCATCTCTCTACCTTACTCCCTTTGATAAAGCGCTAGAGCATCTTGTGGGCTTCCTTTTGATCCGAGCAAAATCGAGTTTGGGCATTTTTGAGGTTCTTCTTCATCTCCTTTGAGCTTTTACACTTGAGGTAGGGATATTCTGCACCTTGATATGATTTTTAACCTAGGTATTTGTCAATTTGTATAAATGGTGGACTTTGAGAAGATTTGGGTAAAGTTAGGGTTTGAAATTCAAAATTTAAAGAGGGGTTTTCCATGTTGGTTTATAAGATAACTATGGGGCCTTGTGTGTAAAGTTCTCTAGTGTTAAAATGGTGAAATTTGGCCTTGGGGTTGATATTTGGAAAAAGAGAAAAATTGCCCTAATTTGTGTCAAATATTATTTTGTGTAAATAATGAAATTGATATGGGAAATATGAAATTGGGAGGATGTATGAATGAATGGTATAGTTGGATTTGATAAACCATCCACCTATGGAAAATTTGACAAATTATTTGTTTGATAGATTGTATATCTGTTTAGAAATATCTGTATTAGGCTATCAGTAGAGGATAGCTATGATTGTTGTAGAAACTGCATGAGGATTAGGTAAATTGAAACTAATCATATGAATTATGTCGTTGAATATGACGGTTTGATTAAACCATTGAACATGTATTTTGGATAGTCATTGTATATGACAACGCTTTTAAATATATTGTATATGTATTATTGTTTGGGAAGAGATAGGCGATGTACTCCATTTAAAATTAAGTTGGCCGAAATGTCCAGGGTGAAAGTCCCAAAATGATGTATATATGAGTGCCGATTCCCTCGAATGAGAATTCCGTAAAATGACAAGAAAATTGAAGTGTTTGAATAATGGTTTTTATTGAGGTGTTAACAAATGAGTTGTAGTCTCGTTTGGGATTGTTTAGATAACAAAGGATGATACCTATGAGTTGATTTGAATAAATGAATGGAAATGGATTGAGATATAGTTGTCGTTATTGATTGGTCATGGTAAAAATGTAAGTTGGTTTTAAGTATTGAACATTCACCTGATGCTTATATCTTGGTTAAACCTCATATATTATGTTAGTATATCTCTACTGGGCTTTGGCTCATCCTACTTGGGAAATCATTTTCAGGTACATGTGACATGCCACCTCCAAGGACATAGCTTGGGAGGACTCGGGGCAGAAGACTCTATTTTGTCATATTTTTTGTTCAGTGTTTATTCAAGCCGAGGGCTTTATATGTATAGAGCTTAAGACTCTTTTGTTGTAACCAAGAGATATCTTAGAAAGATGTAAGCCCGTAGGGCATTTATTTTGTTGTTATCAACTAGTGTTACATGCTATAGTTTCAGAATGAACATTTATGAAAGTGTAATGCATGTAATATTTTTTGTAATATAAACTCTGATGAATAAAAATATAACACTTCTATTATGTTCATAGATCTTATGAATGGTTTATTTACGTTATTTTAAGGGTGTTACAATGCATGTTTCCACAGTTGCTTCTGAGTCGGCTTTTAGTACAAGAGGTTGTATACTTGATCCATTTCGTAGTTCACTTGCTCCCAAGATGGTGGAGGTTCTTGTTTGTACACAAAATTGGCTTCGAAATAACATTCCAATATGCCTTCAACAATCAATGGAAGATGTTGAAGAATTTGAACAACAATATGATTCGGGTAATATATACAATGATTTTTTTTTAATCCATTTCATTTATTTTGTTTTTTTGAAAATTCATTATCTTCACTTTACATGTTTTTGTTGTGTTATGTTTTATGTGTAGTTGTTTCGGAATCAAGTTCCTGTTAAAGCCTAAGTCCGGCGAGTAATTTTATTGAGGTTTAATATCACTGGTAAAATACTACACCTTTGTTAAATGTTGTTAACATATATTTACTTGTTTTAAGTTTAAGACTTTTTAGTGTTTTGCAGGTTTAGATGGCTCATGGTTTGGTGAAAGGAAATGAATGATTTTTTTGCTTCTTTTTGAATGACTGTAACTTGTTTTTTCGGATGCACAATGTTTGTTGGATGACTGTAACTTATTATTTTATTTTTTTTGGATGCACAATGTTTGTTGGATGACTGTAACTTATTATTTTATTTTTTTTGGATGCAAAATGTTTGTTGGATGACTGTAACTTTATTGTTTTTGGAACTCTTGGATGACTGTCACTTGGATGCACAATGTTTTCCTTATGTTTTATGTGTAAGTTAGATGATTTATGCCCATTGGAATGAATGAATACTATTTTGTGAGTGAATATTATTTTCCTAGGTTGAAATGCCCAGCTTGTTTCATAGATGTGAATGAACCAATATTTTGAATTATGCTCATTGCAATGAATGAATACTATTTTGCATTGCCCAAGTTGCATTGCCCAGGTTGTTTCATAGATGTAAATGAATAAGTATTGCATTGCCTAGGGGTTATTTTATTTTATTTTTTTGTATGTTGAAAATTTGTAAAATTTCAAACTGACAAACCGATTGGTATCCATCCACCAATCTGCTAATCCGCTTGTTACCCAAAAGACAACCTAAGAGGGGGGGTGAATTAGGTTTTTACAAATAAAATAATAATACCCTAATAAAAATTATGACTAGCACAATAGATAAATATAGTTAATGAAATAAAAATAATCAAAACAAGTGTTCTAACAACTATGTCAATTAATGATTTTAGCACAATAAAAATATGAAATATAGCTATGGCAATTTAAATAAAATAAAGAGATAAAGGGAGAGAGAGGCAAACAAATTTATAGTGGTTCGGCTTTAACTCAGCCTACGTCCACTCCTCAAGCTTCACTTGAGATTTTTCATTATTCTCTAGCTTCACAGGGTGCTAGCAACCTTTTCACAGATGGAGCACTCCTCCACAGATTTTACACAGACTTTCGAAGTCAAGAACACTGAGTGTACTACACTCTTACAAGGTTAAAAAGGTGTTTTTGCTTTCACAGAAAGCTATAAAAATTATCTCTGAAAGATAGATATAAAAATGAAACTCTGGTTTTTTTGTAAGCCTCACACAGGAAAGATGGGCTTAAAGTTATACGTCTCAGTATATAATTTCTGAAAGAGGATGTAAACAAAAATTGAAAAACACTTCTCAGAGAATTTTTTCAGAGAATGGATGTGAGTGATTATAGATCAAAGAATATTTTATGTTTTTTTTTGTTACTTGTTTACATTAGAGGCTTTGGTATATATAATGAAATTTATAGCCGTTTGTAGTCGTTTATAGTCATTGTACTCCATCATTACTAATTTGAATATCTTCCACTTGAACCTTTTGGCCTGCTGCTGTGCTAGGCTGTTTGAACCTCTAGTTTAGGCATTATTTTTAGGTTGAAATGAACTCTTTATTTAAGCAAATATTAAATACATTCAAACAATATTTAGGATAAAAGTTTAGGTGAGAAATAATGGGATAAAATAAATTTTGATTCTATTTTTCTCTTTCAAATAAATTAAAACATAATTTAAATAAATCATCAAAATAAATTTTGGATTTTATTAAAACATAATTAAATAAATCATCAAAATAAATTTTGGATTCTATTTTTCTCTTTCAAATAAATTAAAACATAATTAAATAAATCATCAAAATAAATAAGTCTAACAATCTCCCCCTTTTTAATGATGGCACACAATGAAAATGATGTTTTGATTTGATTTGATTTGGGAGTAAAAAAAGCTCCCCCTCAAGTCATACTCCCTGAATTCATTTCTAAAAACATAGGTTAACACATGTGTAATAAATAAACTTTAATTAGAAATATGATATGAGACTAAGATATCAAACTATAAATACATAACATCATATTAGTTTGAAAATAATTCCATAATTTGAAAATAATACCATAAATAAGCTTTAATTAGAAACATAATATGAGACTAAGATATCAAACTATAAATACATAACATCAGATTAGTTTGAAAATAATACCATAATACATAACATCATAATTTTCTTTCCCGGTGACATTATCAAAAGGAAATCATGGCTCAGAATCTGGAGCAGGAGGAGGAAAACGATAGTGATAAATGGCATCAAAAATAGATAATCAAAACATATATATACATCTACATATATCTATATATGATTTGCACACCTCTCTCGTGTCCGTCGAAAATCGCGTCGGACACGCGTCCTCGCTTATGCGGTCGCTTTTGCATCAGCTGACCGATAAAAGTGAGACGGGTCAATCAATTGCCTCGGCTCTCTCTCCCTCTTGTCTTCTTCTCCCCCGTCTTCTTCTTAAGCACTCTCTTCTCCTTCTTCTTCCTCATTCGCTTCCATCCTTTTCGTCTTTTGCGTAAGAGAGATAGAATAGAGAGACTGAGCAAAGCAAAAAGGCTGCAAAAAATAACCCTCCTTTCGATTACATCTCTTTCTCCTACTACATGGTCTTGTCCCGTCCCCTTACTCTCTTTCCGAACCTGAATGATCCTGTAAGTGCTGCTGGGCCGAGTGCTCCGGCTCCTACTCTTCCCAACTTTCCTATGATGTCGATTGAGCAAATAATGGCAGCTCAATTAGACATTGAAGCCAATCATTTCACACTGACATCCTGTATGGAGACGGTGACTACAGTCACAAAATTGGCTCACCGATTGCAGAACAGGACGAGTGAGCTCCATCAGGTCAACGCCCAACTCTCTCTGCTTCAGCGTATGTACAAGGATGCGCGAGCAGAGATAGGTGCACTGAATGTCGAAAATAAAGAGCTTAAATGGAAGACCACCTCCATGGCCCGATTTGGAGCAACGTTATAGCGATCCCGGTTTTACCCTTGTTGTACAGTGATCCGGACATGTGTCCGTGGATGATAGCAATTGATTATTGTCTTATTTACATTTATTACTACTTTGTATATTGAGTTATAGGATGTGTTGGGCAGGTTTGTTACAGGTTGGTTGTGTTTGGGAGCCTAGTGCTGCTGCCCAGATTTTTGGATCTTCGCTCGAGCGAGGAGTTGGTCGCTCGATCAAGAGTTGAGTTCGTGTCTGGTGGATCGAGCCAGGGTGGCTTCGCTCAAGCGAGCGATTGCGCCTGGTTCTGGACCTGAGAGTTGCATTTCTTGGCTCGAGCGAGCTTTCTTCGTTCGAGCGGTCTGGTTTGTTCTTCGCTCGAGCGAGAAGTCTGTCGCTCGAGCGTGCTTCTGGTTGCAGACCTGAGGGTTTGAGTTGTTGGCTCGAGCGAGCATTATTTCGCTCGAGCGCACTTCTGAGTTTTCGGCTCGAGCGAGATTTTTCTGTGTCTGGTCGCTCGAGCGACAAAGTCTTCGCTCGAGCGAGCGTGTTTTATATCAGCGGACAGTAGCGTTTTTGAACATCAATTTTTCACTTTCTTTTTCTTTCAAACCCTAGATCCGAGACTCTCTCTCTCTAAACTTACACTCTCTCTAAGATTTGATCTCCCTAGAGTGTGAATCTAGCCTAGGGTCTTTGTTAAAAAGATAGAGGGCGTTGAGAGCTTCGATTTAATCTGAAAAAGTGTGGGTTTGGAACACGTTGATCTTCGAGTCTTCATCTCTTTTTTGGCTCAAACTTCGAGGTAGGGATATCCTACTCCTCTCTATGGATTTTGTCTTTAAATTTTAGTATTTTGAGATGTTGGAATTGGTTTGGTAATTTTGTGAAAGTTCGGGGCTTTTGAGTAATTTTACAAAAGTTGGGGTTTTATTTATAATAAACCTAAATGCATGTTTGGCATAGAGAAATGGAATAAATGTTGAATCATTGATGAAAATGGGACCTAAGGGTTGTAATGTTAATTATGGGAATTGACCTAATTACATTGTTTGATTAATTGGGATAATTAATTGCGAGAAATGAGAACATGAAATGGAATTGTTGAGATTGGGAATATATGGGGTTAAAGGGTGTAGTTGAACTATTTATCACTCACCGAAATGAAATGTTGATTGAATATCCATTTGTGCATTTATTTTCTGTTTAGAAATAACTGCTTTGGGCTATCGGTGGAGGATAGTCGTGATTGTTGTAGACAATGCATGATGATTAGGCAAACGAAAACTAATCAATGGAATGTGTCATGGAATTTGACGGTTGATAGAATACATTAACTGTATGTATTGAGTGATTGTATATAGAACCAATGTGTTTGTATACGTTATGTGTAGAGGAGGAGATGGGGGATGTACTCCGCGGTTTAGGGGAAGATGGGGGATGTACCTCTAAACCGGATAGCATTGGGAGGAGATAGGGGATGAACTCTGTAGATACAGCTCATATGCTTGTCTAGAGAAGTGAAGATAGAGCTTATATGCTTATCTTTGTGAAGTGTGGATATAGCTTATATGCTTATCTGTGAATGTGGGATATTGTTGTTATACATATTTGTTGAGAATGTGGATATAGCTTATATGCTTATCTGTGAATGTGGGATATAGTTTTTATACTTATCTGTTGAAAAAGGGAAAATCAAAAGTAACTTGGACTCTTAAGTCGTAGGACATAAAATGTGATTTATGTGGATGTATCAGTGTTGGCCATCTATAAATTGCTAATCTTTTAGTCATTGTTCATGGTTGGTTTAGTGTATTTCTACTGGGCTGTGGCTCACCCTATATGGGAATATCATTTTCAGGTACAGGTAGCATGCCACCTCTAAGGACATAACTTGGGAGGCTAGAGGCTGACATACTTTTGTCGTTTTATTTTGATGTATTACATGTAAATTCAAGCCAAGGGCTTAATGTGTAAATGAGTTAGTACTCTTTTGTTGTAACCAAGTGTTAACTTGGAAAGCTGTAAGCCCATAGGGCATTTGCTTTTGTTGTTAACATGTAATACTTTTTGTAATGAAACTCTGATAAATGGAAGAATGTGGGACTTTTACATATCAATGCATATCTTTATTGATGGGTTTAATGTTGTTTTTTTGAGGGCGTTACAAACGTCGTTCTTGGCTTTTGATAGTCGGCGGGGAGTGCTCGCTCCAGATGAAAGCACGAGGGCAGGGACGTCAAGTGTCACCCAAGGTGATAAAAAGAAAAAGAGAGCGGGGGAAGAGGCGAGTACGTTAGATCGGCGTATGGCCGTAAAAAAAATAAAGGTTGCTTTTTTGTTTTTTGTTTTTTTTTTTGTGTGTGTTTATGTAAATATGTTTATTTTGATCGACGTATGGCTGTAAAAAAAATGAAGGGTGATTTTTTTTTTTTGTGTGTAAATATTTGTATTTTGTTTTGTTTTTGTTTTTGTTTTTATGTTTAAGTACTGAAAAATGAAATTAAAAATAAGAAAAAAATAAGAAAATTAAGTCCAAACAAAAAATAATAATGAGAAAAAAAATAAAAATAAAAGAAATTAAGCCTAATAGCAAAATAAAATAATACCAGCAGAAATTAAACTTCATGGGATGTTGGTGTTGCTAGAATGGTAATGCAAAAAAAAATACCATGAGGGTTTAAAAAAAATCAATGTTTGCAAAGTTAATTTTACCTCAAGCTGCAGAACCCGAAAAAAATTACACAGTTTAGAATAGCAAACTATTAAGGAGAATAAATGTATGAAGGACTTGAGAGTATTCAACTGATATAAATATTTCCATATCAATGTAGCAATACACATATATCATTTTAACAAAAATTTGAGTTTCACAGTCATAACCAAACTTTTTAAGTAGAAATCGACATTCCAAGCTCGCCACGAATAAAATTGAAGCGATCATCGCTTAGGGGTTTTGTAAAAATATCCGCCAATTGCTTGTCGGTGTCTACAAATTCAAGTACAATATTCCCTTTTTCAACATGATCTCTTAAAAAATGATATCGAATTTTAGTATGTTTTGTTCGTAAGTGTTGAACCGGATTTTTGCTTAATTTGATGGCACTAGTATTATCACATTTAATAGGGATATGATCATAATGCAAATCAAAGGCCTTCAATTGTTGTTTCATCCAAAGTATTTAGGCACAACAACTTCCGAAAGCTATATATTCAGCTTCGGCCGTTGATAAAACAACATAATTTTGCTTTTTGCTAAACCAAGATACTAATGAGTTACCAAGAAAGTGACAAGTGTCACTGGTGCTTTTTCTATCAAGTTTGCATCCGGCAAAGTCGGTATCCGAGTAACTAATTAAATCAAATGCAACATCTCTAGGATAAAATAGTCCCAAATTTTGAGTGCCAACAAGATATCTAAAAATTCTTTTAACATCACTGAGATGTGATTTCTTAGGATTTGATTGATATCTAGCACACATATAAACACTAAACATAATATCGGGTGTACTTGTAGTTAAATAAAGAAGTGAGCCGATCATACCTCGATATTTTGTTTGATCAATGGACTTACCTTTTTCATCCTTGTCTAGCTTAATGGATGTGCTCATTGGTGTTCCAGCTATTTTTGAGTCATACATACCAAACTTTTTGAGTAGTTCTTTTGTGTACTTAGCTTGGTTGATAAAAATTCCTTCCTTACATTGTTTGATTTGAAGCCTAAGGAAATAATTTAACTCCCCCATCATGCTCACCTCAAACTCACCTTGCATACATTTAGCAAATTCCTTACATAAGGTTTCATTAGTAGCACCAAATATAATGTCATCCACATATATTTGCTCAATAAGTAAATCATTATTTTTGGTTTTAACAAAAAGTGTTGTATCAATTGTTCCTCTAGAAAATTATTTTCAATCAAAAATTTACTTAATCGTTCATACCATGCACGAGGTGCTTGTTTCAAACCATATAAAGCTTTTGATAGTTTAAAAACATAATTTGGAAAAGCATGATCTTCAAAACCTGAGAGTTGTTTAACATAAACTTCCTCATTTATAAAACCATTAAGAAAGGCACTTTTTACATCCATTTGATAAAGTTTGAAATCTCTAAAACATGCAAATGCAAGTAACATGCGAATGGTTTCTAATCTACCAACCAGAGCAAAGGTTTCATCGAAATCAATACCTTCTTCTTGATTGTATCTTTGTGCAACAAGTCTATCCTTGTTTCTTATAATTGTGCCGGATTCATCAGGCTTATTTCGAAAGATCCATTTGGTACCGATAATGGTATGATCTTTAGGTTTTGGCACAAGTTCCCACACTTTGTTTCTCTCAAATTTGTTAAACTCTTCATGCATAGCTATCATCCAAAGTTCATCGAATTCGGCTTCTTGAAAGTTTTTAGGCTCAATCTGTGAGAGAAAAGCCAAGTTACTACAAATGTTTCTAATTGAAGAACGAGTTTCAATATCTTTTGTAGGGTCACCTAGAATTAAATCCTTAGAGTGATTATGAACAAACTTCCATTCTCTTGGTAAATCATCATTGTTTCCTCCTTCTTCTTGAGGTGAGAGAATAGGTTGTTCAATCTCTCTGTTCAACTTACATGGTTAGTTCTCTTCTTTGTAGATACTTGAATCTTCCACATTTGGTTCCAAATCTATATTATCACTAACAATTTGCTTTTGAGCAGAGATGTTAGTTTCATCAAATGCCACATGTATAGATTCTTCCACAACAAGAGTTTTTTTATTAAAAACACGATAAGCTTTGCTAGTTAAGGAATAGCCAATAAAAATTGTTGCATCAGATTTTGAATCAAATTTACCTAAGTTATCCTTACCATTATTATACACAAAGCATTTACAACAAAAAACATGCAAGTGACTAATGTTGGGCTTTCTATCATGCCAAAGTTCATAAGGAGTCTTTTTGAAAATAAGTCTAATTAATGTATGATTTAAAATATAGCATGCGGCGTGAACGGCTTCGGCTCAAAAATATTTAGGAAGATTATTTTCGCAAAGCATTGTTCTACTCATCTCTTCTAAAGTTCTGTTCTATTCTTTCTTTCTACTACACCATTTTATTGAGGGGTTCTAGGTGCTGAAAAATTATGTCCAATTCCATGCTCATCACAAAACAATTCAAATTTCTCAATTTCAAGTTCTCTACCATGGTCGGTTCGAATATTAGTAATAAGAAAGTCTTTTTCATTTTGAATGCTACGACAGAGTTTTGTGAAAGAAGAAGTTTCATCTTTGTGTGCTAAAAATATAACCCATGTAAATCTTGAATAATCATCAACAATAATAAGGCAATAATGTTTACCACCTAGACTAGATGTCCTTGAGGGACCATATAAATCCATATGCAATAGTTATAAAGGTCTAGTTATGAAAATATGAGATTTTGATATAAATGATGTTTTAGTTTGTTTTCCTTGTTGACAAGTACTACAAATATGATCTTTTTCAAATTTAATTTTTGGAAGTCCAATGACCAAATCCTTTCTCAAAAGTTTAGCAATTAAATCCATATGAGCATGACTAAGTCTTCTATGCCATAACCAACTATTTTCATTATTAACATATAAACATTTAACATCACTAGCATAGAGATCATTAAGATGAAAAACATAAACATTATCATGGCGATTACCAACGAATAAAGCTTTATGATCATTTGTGTTTTCAATTGTGCAATGTGATTTATCAAAAATAACTCGATTACCTTTATCACATAATTGACTAATACTAAGTAGGTTATGCTTTAGTCCATCAACAAGTAAAACATTTTCAATAGAAGGGTTATGAGAAATACCGATACTACCAATACCAATGATTTTTCCTTTCTTGTTGTCTCCAAAAGTAACAAATCCTCTATCTTTCGATGATAGTTTAGTGAAGAATGATTTATCTTCGGTCATGTGTCTGGAACATCCACTATCAAGGTACCACTTTCCTTCTTTAGCTTTGGACTTAAAGCAAACCTACAAGATGATAATCAAGTGTTGGTTTTTGGTACTCATAGTTTCTTAGGTCCTTCTTGGTTAGTTTTGTAAGATCCCATAATAATCCAAATCTTTTTAATTCTCATGTTCATATTCTTTTAGAATGGACAATAAGATATATAATGACCTTTCTTTCTACAATAATGACAAGTAATATGAGGGTGTGTCATGAGAGGTGTGTTTTCAAAAATTATATTGAGATTTTTTTGCTTCTTAATAGGGTCATATCCAATACCCGCTTTATCAAAAACACATCTTTGATTTCGAAGAAGCATGTTGAGATTATCTCTACCTTTTACAAAATTTTCAAGTGTTTTTGTTAAATCATCAACATTGTTTTTTAAAGTAGTTTTCTCATTAGAGATAGTATCAAAATCATTTTTCAAAACAATTTTTTTTTCTCTTTAATTCTTCTACATTAATAGATAAAGATGCAACATATTTCTTCAACACATTATTTTTGGCACAAACTTTTCTAAATTCATCTTGTAGTTCATGGAATGCACTTTCAAGTTCTTCATAAAGAGTAGTTACCTCATCTTGAGTAGAGTCTTCGGGTGTGTTTGGTTTGTGTTTGTAGAGTAGTTTTTGAGATAAAAAGTATGAAAACTTGTTTGGTTTGTCTTTTTTCAGAAATGGTTTTGAAAAATTGTTTTAGGGAGAGAGTTTTAAAAAAAGTGATTGATTTGATGCGTATGAGAGAGAGAGAGAGAGTGATTTTGGAAAATAGGTAACCAAACAAAATTTTGAGATTTTTTTTGAAAAAATTTGTTTGGTTTGATTACTCTTGAAAATTTGTTTGTAGAGAATTTTTCCCAAAATTTTTTCTGAGAAACAAACCAAACAAGGTCTTCATCTTCAAGAGCCATGAGGCACAAGTTGGTTACTTCATTTTCAATTTCATCACTTGAGCTTTTTGAGATTTCTACTAAACATGGCATAGCTTTCATCATTTCACTGGAGTTTTCATGTTCTTCTTCATTTGAAGAGGCTATGAATGCAATTCTTTTTGTTTTCAACATCCTCATGCCCTTTCATGGTGATCTCATGAGTCATAAGGGAACCCATAAGCTCATCCAATCCAAGTGTGGAGAGATTTTTGGCTTCTATAATGGCCGTGACCTTTGCTTCCCAATTCTTTGGTAAACACCTAAGAATTTTTCTCACCAACTCACTGTTAGTATAAGTTTTTCCAAGAGATTTCAAAGAGTTTATAATTTCAGTAAATCTAGTAAACATACTTGAAATAGATTCATCAGAGTTCATTTTAAGCAATTCATAACTATGAACAAGCATATCAATATGAGATTCCTTCACTTTGTTTGTACCTTCATACATTACCTCAAGTTTGTCCCAAATTTGTTTTGCCGAATCACAACTTGAAATTCTATTATACTCCTTAGAGTCTAATCCACAAACAAGGGTGAGTTTGCCTTTAGCATTGGCTTGCAATAATTTATGATCCCTCTCATCACATTTATCTTCAGTTTTAGGTACACTAATATTGTCTACTAATTTGGTAGGAATTTTTGGACCTTTGGTGACAATAATCCACATGGCATAATCAGTGCCTTGTAGGTATAGGGTCATCTTATCCTTCCAATGACTATAGCTGTTTCCGTCAAACAATGGTGGCCTATTTGTGGCTTGTCCTTCAGCTAAGGTTGCCATGGATCGAAACTCCTAGATGGTTAAATCTAAAACAAGAGTCTAGGCTCTGATACTAATTGTTATCCAAAAGACAACCTAAGAGGGGGAGTGAATTAGGTTTTTACAAATAAATAATAATACCCTAATAAAAATTATGACTAGCATAATAGATAAATATAGTTAATGAAATAAAAATAATTAAAACAAGTGTTCTAACGACTATGTCAATTAATGATTTTAGCACAATAAAAATACAAAATATAGCTATGGTAATTTAAATAAAATAAAGAGATAAGGGAGAGAAAGGCAAACAAATTTATAGTGGTTCGGCTTCAACTCGGCCTACGTTCACTCCTCAAGCTTCACTTGAGATTTTCCACTATTCTCTAGCTTCACAGGGTGCTAGCAACCTTTTCACAGATGGAGCAATCCTCCACAGATTTTACACAGACTTTCGAAGTCAAGAACACTGAGTGTACTACACTCTTACAAGGTTAAAAAGAAGGTGTTTTTGCTTTTACAGAAAGTTACAAGAATTATCTCTCAAAGATAGATATAAAAATGAAGCTCTGGTTTTTCTATAAAACTCACACAGGAAAGATGGGTTTAAAGCTATACGTCTCAGTGTATAATTTCTGAAGAAGGATGTAAACAAAAATTGAAGAACACTTCTCAGAGAATTTTTTCAGAGAATAGATGTGAGTGATTATAGATCAAAGAATATTTTCTGGTTTTTTTGTTACTTGTTTACATTAAAGGCTTTGGTATGTATAATGAAACGTATAGCCGTTTATAGCCGTTGTACTCCATCATTACTAATTTAAATATCTTCCACTCCATCATTACTAATTTGAATATCTTCCACTTGAACCGTTTGGCCTGCTGATGTGCTGGGTTGTTTGAACCTTTGTTTTGGGCTGTTTGAATCTCTGGTTTGGGCATTATTTTTTGGGTTGAAATAAACTCCTGATTTAAGCAAATATTAAATACATTCAAACAATATTTAGGGTAAAAGTTTAGGTGAGAAATAATGGGACAAAATAAATTTTGATTCTATTTTTCTCTTTCAAATAAATTAAAGCATAATTTAAATAAATCACCAAAATAAATTTTGGATTCTATTAAAACATAATTAAATAAATCATCAAAACAAATTTTGGATTCTATTTTTCTCTTTCAAATAAATTAAAATATAATTAAATATATTATCAAAATAAATAAGTCTAACACCGCCCAATCTGCATCCGTGGGATTGGCGGATGGATGCAGATTCATTTTTTCAATCCGCCAATTTGGTGGACAGATGGCGAATTGGAGGTTTCGTGGCTATAACCGATCCGCGCCTACCCCTAGTTCCCACAAAGTTCTTTTAGGCACAAGTTAGCTACCCGTGCCATCCCTTAAGTAGTTTGGGGACTGTTTTGCGTTTTTGAGTCTAACTCCCAACTTACGTATCCTAATCATGTGCCGTTTGTTCCCATGAGTCTTGTTAGGCACAAGAAATATGCCCATGCCATCCCTCGAGTGGTTCGGAGACTAGTTTGCATTTTCAACCTCTAACGCCATTTTTCAATTAAGTTTCAGGCATTTTCGAGTCTAACTCCCAACCTACGAATCCTAATCACGTGTTGTCTGTTCCAAGGAGTTTTGTTAGGCACAAGCAAGCTGCCTGTGCCTCTCTCCAAGTGGTTTAGTGGTTGTTTTGCATTTTTGACCCCCAAACATCATTTTTTGGTTAAGTTTAAAGTGTTTCCGAGTCCAATTTCTAACTTACGTGTCCTAATCACGTGCCGCTAGGGCCGGCTAGATCATCAGGCCAGCCAAGCCCAAGCTTGAGGCCCCCAAATTTGGGAAGGCTCAATTTTTTAATATAATGAAATAAGCCCATGTGATTCATTATTTATTTTTTTGAATAAAGGGCCCAAAACAAAACAAAACAAAACAAACGGGTCCAAACTTTAACTACACGTCTAATCAATACCTACTATTTATCACTAAAGGTGGAAAATCATGTTCTATTGTTCTACCCTTTCAATATATATATATATATATATTTGTATTTTTATTATTTCTAGTGTCGTATGCTTTTTAAAAAATATATATATAGAGAGAGAGAGAGAGAGAGAGAAAGAAAACAAATATGTGTAATAAAAATTATAAATCTGGATATGAAAAACTTAAGAAAAAAATAGAAAATCTTTTTCAATCTCAAAAAGGAGCTCTTGATAATTTCATTACAACTAATAAAAATATAACAAAAAATTTAGACTAAAATTATGTAAATGAACAATTAACTGATCCAAAAGAGTTAGCATATATTGAAACTATCCAAAAAAGAAATGATAATACAAAAATTTAAGCAAAAGTTCCATAAATGAATGAGTGATTGATCTAAAAGAGTTTGAACATAATGAAACTACGCAACCAAAAAATGACATTACAAACAATTTAGGCGAAAAAGATTTGTTAGCAAAATATAAAGATTTAATTAATATTTTTGCATCTCAAAAAGCTAGAAAAATAAATTTTCAATAAAAATTTTATTAAAAAAATTATTATATAAAAAGTCTCATTTTTAATTATTGCTTTAGACCACAAATTATCTAGAGCCGACCCTGCGTGCCGCTTAATTCAAATAGATAAAATCTTTTAATCTAATCATAAAAACTAATTGAAATGGTAAAATAATCTCATTATCCAACAACAAAAGAAAGGCACCAAACAGTTTGCAAAAAAAACTAATATAAAAACCAAACGAATAAACAGCAGTCTAAAATCAATTTTCTGAATGAATTAGAAAACCCAAATATCTTACTGTTTTACGAAAACCAGTAAGAAATTCTGTCAATAAAGAAACCAGTAGGAAATCTGTCACCATACAAAGAAATTAAGTTAACGTAGTTCTTTATAGAATTCCATTAGAAACAGCAGGAATATGTTGCCAATCATCTTCTCAACATACTGCTCGTTCGAGTAATATCCTTCCACTGCTTCATCAATGTACATTTTCTTTCCAAATTCGTCCTTCTACTAATACAACCAAGAAAGTCTCTCACAAAGCGTAGCAAGTCCATTGGCCTGTTAGGGTAGACAATTGCGTTTGGATGTTTGATTAGCTTATCAAACGGAATGTTGGTCGAAATTCTAGTTTAACAATCAGTTGCACAAGACACAAGCCGTATTGCAGTATCTATTGTAACTAAAAACTGTTAAGCACCAACCCTTTATGCCTGCACTGTCCTTGTATGTACTCATTCCAAACCTTTCCAAAGAAATGAAGTTTTGATCGCTAATGCCATAAAGATAGATGACTCGCAATGAACCATCGCACGCCACTGATAGTTTTAATACAAGCATTATCTGCCATCAAAATGTGAAGATGATTCAAGCCCTCCGCAACTTTAAGATTCTCAACCTTAAGTATCTTGTCAAAAATGACAGTGCACAAGTCAGCCATATGTTGTTTAATCCCTTCATTGACAACACTATCATCAAACTCACTTGACTTTATAGTTGTGTTTGGCTTAGATGATCTATATAGGAGGATGACTTCAACCATTCGAGTCTCCTCTTCACCCACATAGTTTCTAACGAATCGAAGACCATAGTTTTTAACACAATCTAAGGATCCATGGAATTCTTCTCTCTCATGAAGAAAACACACACTTAAAATCATTTCCT
The DNA here is from genome assembly GCF_055761805.1 of Camellia sinensis. Lineage (NCBI taxonomy): Eukaryota > Viridiplantae > Streptophyta > Magnoliopsida > Ericales > Theaceae > Camellia > Camellia sinensis. The sequence goes on from NC_138970.1 coordinate 63,309,853, forward strand.
ATAGCACTCTTCTTAAATCATCATTAGGACGATACTCACCCGACTCAAGTCTGCCTGCCCACATAACCACTCATCCAAAGTAGAATCAAATGCTTCAAAATTTTAAAAAAAATTACACTCGTTAAATTTTTTAACAGTGTAAGGTGTCATAGAGAGTGAAGAACGTAGTTCATAAAAACTCTTGTTGACATTACTTTCTTGTGTAATGTCAAACTCTACTTGTTTAGTAGATGTGGGACGACTACAAGATAGTTTCAACATTTTAGGCTCCCGGCTAATTTTATCAATTTCCTTTGGCTAGCCTCATCTTTTTTCCTTTTACCACCTTTTTTTATCAATTTGTTCTTCTTGAGATAAATCACACAAATTCTCATGTTCTTTTTCTATGTTCTTTTCTTTAGGATAATCAGGCTGAATTATCTCAGAAGTGGAGCCTTTCTTTGGTGGTGGTGTCTTCTTATGAGAGTCTTTCTTCTTTGCTGGCATTGTTTGAGACACTAAAAAACAACACAAAAATCAACTACACAAAAACATAAAACATGAGTAAAAATCAGCACTTCATTTAAGCTAAGAAAAAATCAGAATAGAAGTGCAATGAAACAAAAATCAGAACCAAAAAAAAAAAAAAAAACAGCACTCCAACAGAACTCAAAAATAGAACACAATATATCTGACTATTTTTTTTTTAATTTTAAATATGCTAAAAACAAAATTGTAAATCTATATCTAATAGTCAACCAAGATTAACAAAAACAAAGTATCATCAGAATTGCATTACATGGAAAGAATATAAGTATCATCGCAAGCCCGGCTCGGCCCGACATTGGGCCTAATCTAATCATTCCAAGTCCACTCGTAAGAGAACTTCTATATATCAAGCCTGCCCATTAACCTGCTCTATATGAGCTTCTTTTTTTTTTTTTTTTTTTTTTTTTTGAGTTTTAGAATACTATTAAATAAATTTGATCATTTAATAATTAAATGAATTTGAACAGTTAATAAAATTTAATTGTAAATATTTTTTGAATTTTAAGCTTTCAATTCTTAGGATACCAAAATATTTTGGAGAACAACCCATTTAAATGATGAATGCAACTTTAACTTGTATAATATAGTAGAGAAAAGAAACTTTCAATTTTGTGAAGAGACATGCACCGAAACAGTCATGTCCCTCAAATTTCTATCAATGTGCCATCACAAATCAAAAATGATAGAAGACCTAGTCTCTACCAATGCGAGTGGGAACACATGATTTTAAGGCCCTCCAAAGCACATAAAAGATAAGACTAACACAAGAAAGATCCATCGGATCCAAAAAACGAATTCACACTTTGCAAGCAACATCCTCACTTTGTGATGAGCAATCCCGCAAGGGTGGGAAATATGAATGTCTATGACCTATTCCAATGAGTTGCACAATGATTTGTCGTGTATACATCAAATTAAAGATTTACATTTGGCTTCACATGTCCATCCTTTATGAAGACAAGTGTTTAAGTGATTTACTCAGAAAAGAATATCCCCACCAAGGAAATTATGCCGTGCAGGATTGTAGACACCCCATTTTTGACCGTCCTCAAGACTTGGACGTCACCGTTGGAACACTCGGTGATCATCCATGTTTGTGTTCGTCTTGAGTTCCCGGAGGTCTTGGCCACTCGCCTGGCCTCAGGATTTCCGAACTCGACTGTTTTGTGTCTGGTTTTGCACCAAACACTTGTGTTTTGCCTCTGAGGGGCAGGGAATGCCTTTTGAGGCATCCCCACACACCACCGGCCATGGCTTGAGGCCACCGGCTGTGTTTTGTGTCCATCGGCCATATGTTTGGCCGATCGGCTATCAATTTTGTCAAAATGACATCTTTTGCCGGCCGACTACTGTGCATCCACTTTTGCAGATCTTTTTAATGCAGCTGGCATGCATTTGGTTCCCCTCCATACACGTGTATGGAGGGATGGCCTTCTTGTTAGCTTACCTTGTAAGCTTTACAAGATTGGCCCCTCTATAAGAGGATCTCCCCTCTCCCTTGCTGGGGGGTTGGACAAAAATTAGAGGGTTAGACATTATTTTCAGAGAGCTTGAATTCTAGGGTTAGAAGTGTGTGTATTCTATCTCTATTTCTCCCTCTCTTTCACATTGTGTGTGTTTAAGTTCTTAGTTTTGCACTACCACACCTAGTTCTACACCTTGCCTTGGTTGCTGAGGAGCCAAAGGAGTGTTCTTGAGGTCCTTGTGCTGGTTTTAACCTAAAGAAGCTGCTGGAGCTTCATTTGTGAAGAAAGTCTTCAAGGGTAATAATTTTGCCCCTTTTTACCCCTTTCTTGCATTGTACTTTTGACTACCTTGCAACTGTCTTTGAGCTTTGTGTATAACATATAAAAGTTCTATTTTTAGGCCCTCTAAATAGTTTGTTAAGAGTGTTTTGTGATTTGAGGTTGTTTGACCCCTCTTGAGCCTTGTAAGGCTCCATTTTGTGCCATTTTGGGTGAGCTCCGAGACCTTGGTGTTTAGGCCTCCTCACCACTGAAATCTTGAGGGATTTCAGAGGTGAGGATGGTGCCTTGAGGTCCCAAGTAGGAGAGGGCCACCCCCTCTCCTTGTTATCCTTGAAAAGGACCATTTTTGGCCTCTTGACGGAGCATATAGTTTGAATGTGTGTTGACCATGCCTTAGCTGATTTTTGTGCTTATTATGTGATAATATGCCTCTGTTTTTAGTTGGTTTTGGTACACCATGCTTGCTTAGCATACATGCCTTGTAATGCCATTTTGTTGCCTTAACATGCCTTAGGTTGTAAACCATTGTTCGAGCATGCTTTAGGCTTGACTTTGTGAAGCTTTCATGTTTATTTTGCCATGATTAAGGTCTGTCCTTAGTTGTTTGGGTCGACTTTAGCATGCATTGCATAGCCCCTTTGTATTTTAGCTTGTAGGCTTCAAGTATGTGAGTGCATAACATGCTTTACTTGCTTTGATTTGACGAGTTGGAACCATTTTCCATGTCATTTCAGTCCACTTAGTATGCTCGCATGCTTGCATTTCATGGTCCCTTTGATGTGTCAAAAGGTTGTGCCTTGTGCTCTATGTTTGGTCATTGTGCATGCCTTTGAATTCAAGTCATTTAGATGCCATCTAAGTGGTCTTTTGGGCTTTGTCTTATGTGCTAAAACTCTGTTTTGGATCATTAAATTCATGCCATGTTTGGTCTTGCTAAGTGTGGCCCAACACCCCTTTAGCTTGTCTTGAATCTTGAACTGTGCTTGCATGCCTTGATTGCCTTGTTTGGATTGGTTTGGTTCCATGTTCTTGCATGTTTTTCAGAGCTTAATGCACGCCATTTGTCCATGTTTGCATCCTTTCAAGTGTGCTTGAGAGTTCCCCTTTTGTGCTTAAGTGTTGGCCAATTAACATGTACATGTGTGTGCGTGTGTTGGCCCTCGTGTTTGAGCACTTTGGCCACTGTTTTAGGGTAGTTTGAGGGCTGTCTAAATCAGTCTAAGTCTATCCCTTGCATGGCATTCAAATGTTGTTACATTACCCCCATGTTTGCATGCTTTGGTTGCATATGTTGCATGCTTGGAATCACTCGCATTTGTCATGCATTCCCTTGGTCGAGTTGCTGGCATGTTGTATGTCTTGTACGCTTATATGATTAGATCACATCTCGCATGCTCTAGTAGTTTGCATAATTGTGGTATGCTTATTTGCCTTTTTGTTTAGGTTGTGTACCTAATAGGCATTGCATGTTTGTATGCTCCCTTTTACGCCATGTTGCATACTAGCCCATATGTCTAGGTTGCATTGCACTAGCATGCATGCCTTGTCCCTTGACCTAGTGATAGAGATTGGGCCTTTGATCATTTGTATGCATTACATTTGACATCAAAATATGCATACTTAGTTCTTTGGGCCATCACGCATTGAATTGCGCGATTGATGGTTCGAGAACCAAGGACCATGTCCCTTCGAGTCATACACATGATAAGGGGTGTGGTTGGTGCAGACATTGCTTGAAATACATTGCCATGCTATGCTTTGCCCTCTGCTGTTGTCAATTGTAGGTTCTGCAGGAATTCTTGGCCGACCGGCATTGTTTAGTGCCGACCGGCCATCCATCCGTGGCCGGTAGTTTAATTAGAAGCCGATGAGTATATCCTATGGCCGGTGGCCATTCTCTCCAGCCGGTGGTGTTTCCCAATGTCCAGAGAAGCATCTCTGAGACTTTGGCAGTCTTCAGAGGGGCAGAGCAGGGAAAACAGAGGCAGCTTGCGCATGGCAGTGACTTTCCGAGCGGAACCGAACATGCATCGCATCGCACCCTCTTCCCGAGGTCGTCATTGTTTAATTTAGATTATTTAATTTGCTTAATTAATTTGATCGCCTGTAATATTTAATTAGCTTGTAAGTTAATTATCTGTATATTCTTTCGGACCCTCCGAGTGAGGGTAATTGTGTAATAAGTGTGCGTGAGTGTGTGTATGTCTTCCAACCCCACGTCTTTCTTCCCTTTTATTTACCCGCTTATGATGGTAGACTAGGGCATATTTAAATTAGCATACCTTATGCTATGCATGCGTGCATCCATACATTTGTCTTGCATGCACCGGGCTCGGCGCATCATACTAACTGCATAAGTATTTCAAATCTAACTTGAATACGTGCATCAAACGATTGCATTTCACGTGCCATTTTAGGATTAGCCGAGTCTAACCTAATTGCATTCTGTATGCCATGCATTAGCCACTTAACATGGACTAGGGTCATACATGTGATTACTAACTAGTTTCTGTTTTGGCTTGGAGTACTAGGTAGGCTTTTATGCTTTAGCATACCACATGCGTGTGAGTGTTGCCATAATTGCATGATTACCATGAGGCTAGATGCTTATGTGTTATAAACTGTCTGAATGCCTGTGGGTGAAGGTTGGATTGTTTGAGTTGGAACAGCTCATTGAAATCCGTGTTTTAGCCTACTTGCGAGTAGCAAATCCCAAAGCATTTTTAAGACAAACAGATATGCAACGCTTACTTCCAAATTAGGCGGTCCAGTCTATACTTGTTTGCTGTGCGCATAACATAGTAATTCTAGGCTAATAACCGGGATAAGGACACATAATGCTTTCAAAACAAGATATCATGGTTAGTAGAGGCCGATCTTCGGATCGGGCGAGAGGGGGTGCTCATAGCTGACCTTCCCCAATCGTACCCAAGCTCCCGAGCCGAGGTAACTTTGGTGATGACGGACATGTGGCCTTTGGCACCGAGTTAGGGTTTTCTAAATTTCCCAAAACAAAATATTTAGGTGGCGACTCTGTATCTGGCAAAACAGTCCATGTTTGGCACTTCTTTTTCTAAAAATCTGTTTTCTCAAAACGATTTGCCAGATTTGGACTCTTTGGTTCGGATTAAGAACCGTGACAAAAATCGAGTCCGAACTGTAGTAGCGAGGCCCTCCCGCGGACGTGCTACAAGGATATGAAGTACCGCAGTGATTTAGACTGCAAGACTCAAGTGAATCATTTGACTTTATGTATATATATATATATATTTTGATCGGAGAAAGAGAAAATTATTGATGAACCAATGCAAAGTACAAAGTGAAGAGGTTACATTAAGCAGCTAAGAGGAGAAAGCATGAAAGTTTGAACTATCAAACAAAATCATGATTCAACCCCAGAGCATATGTAGGAAAGATAGAAGGCAAGGAGCCAATCTAAAGCACTAAAAGAAAACAACTGAAATACAAATAAGAGGAGTACAATAAATCACTGAATGATCCTAACCTCCAACTGGAATCATTTTTTAGAAGATTTAGCAGCCAGTCAAGAAGGAAGGGAGAGTCTCTCCTTTTGGATTTGATCTTCCGATATTCGTGTATGTGGAGCAAGAAATCATGGATGAAGAATCTTGAAAGACCTGAATTTGATTTGGTCCAGAAAGCTATGTGCAATTTAATATCTTCAATGAGTTTATCCCAACGCACTTGAGAGTTATTAAATATGATGTTGTTCTTAGAAAGCTAAATGTTCCAGATGATTACTAAGGAACAAAGCTTCCCAGATCATTCTCTTAAGGCTTCTGAAGGTACAGTTAAACCACCAATAAGAGAGGGGTACAATGGAAAAAGGGCAAATCCATTCAATTTCCCACCAACAAAGCATGGCAGACCAAATTGACTGAGAGAAATGGCAGTGTAGAAACAGGTAGTCCACAAATTCAGCGTGTTGTTGGCAGAACACACAGAAGCTACCTTTTTATCAACAATTCACGAGTTGCAATTTTCTTTTTGAACAGTAACTAGTAGAAATTTTTTACTTTAGGTGGAGCAACGTTCTTCCACAAAAGTACACTAGAATCATTCTCACCGCCAAGGCAGCTTTATAATGATTGCAAAAGGACTTAATCATGAAGTTGCCAAATTTGTCTAAATTCCAATGGAACCTATCTTGGTGATCAGAGCATGGGAGGGCGTGATTGATAATTTGGAGAAGATCGTGAAGTTTCTGAACTTCCCAAATACTAAGGCTCCTACAAAAATAGAGATTCTAGAATGGACCTATTTCTGAAAAGGAGAAGATCTAGGATACGAAGAATAATTTTTAAAGGAACAAGGAAAACAATCTTGGAAAAATAGAAGAAAGAGGTTTGGGATTGATCGAAGAATCTGTCTAGAATAGAATACCAGTTTCAGATCCCAATTTCAACACTAGATTGTTCAGGAGCAGATTATCAGAACTAGAATTAAGATGAAGGAGCACGAAGATAAGGGGGGAGAAGAGGCAAACTAGCTTTTATTACAGATATTGTATTTGTGGGACTCATTCAACTATATAGCTCACTGGGGTGATTATACCGCATGATCTCCACCTGCAGTAGGGTTGACTGCACTAGTCTCCCAATCATGGATTTAAATCATAGTATCAGGTAACATAATGATCGCGGTCATGTGTAACGGTTATCAAGATTATCGGTTATTGTGTAATGGGACCCGAAAACTGAGCTTCTATTTTTTTTAATTTTTTTTTCCAGGTATTAGCAAATGCCAAAGAAACTTATTGAGAGGCATGTTTTAAGTCTTCTAATCATATTTATCACAATTTGAATCTTTCTAATAGTTTTCATCAACAGTGTAACAACTAAAAATGTATTTTCTGTAGATAATTGAATTTTATGTTGATTTTGTGGCCAAAAAGTGGATAAGCACATATGGTAAGAGAATCACTGCAAGGATAATTAGGAAAACTACTACAATTGATAATTGATAATTCATAATTCATGATTCATAATAATGAAGCAACCACAAGCCAATATGATGGAAGTGTGATTCTAGAAATAATATTTTTATTTTTGGCAATTTTGGAAATGATAGAGAAGCAAAATTATTTTGATTTAATATAGAAGATGCTAAATTAATTAGGTTCCTAAAATGTGTTGATTTTATTTTCCTATTTTATTAGTTTTTTGTTCTACAAGAATTAGGTTTATTATAAATAATTATGCAAGCCTTATAACTCAATGATTCTAATGTAATGAAACTTTTAAGTTAACTTTACTCTTTCTCCAACCATATTTGTACTTTGATTAACTAGTATGAATCAACCATTGTTGATGCCTTTATTCCCTGTATTCTTGATGAATCAACGAGTTTAGAGAAAGGTTTTGTTTATGGCATTTGTGTGTGAATCAACGGACTCAACATTGTTGAATTCATCCTTTCTACATGCTTCCCTACATCAGTTGGTATTAGAGCTCGAGTCTTGATCATGGTGCTAAGAGGAGCACCATCAGCCATGTGGTTGGAGTGCCACTGTTGAAGATTTGTAAAGAACAAGGTATGTTCCATGGGAGGGACGACTTCAACAGATGGTTCATGCGATTAATGCAGTGGCACAACATATCATAGACTTAACCGTTGTAAATCAACCTTACTGTCTACTACCCCAGATCCAATTATGGGCGAAAAAATCGATACAGATGACAAACATAAATGTCAAGTTCATACTTGATACATTAGAAGAAAGCCACAGAAGTTAACGGCAGTGATATAAAGTTGCCCAAGAAGTCACCAAAGTGTCCCAACCTTTATTTAATAGTGGTCTGATGTGTCGCATGATAAGGTAGCACAAATTGTTGGCTACTAATATTTCATTTAAGCCTTTATTTGTGTTCATCTATGTAGGCTAATGTTTTGTGTGTCCAATAAAGAGGACAAAAACTCGTTAAAAGATGCTTTTGATCAAAAGTCTTCTAGTAGTGAAATTAAATTTTGGGTCAACAACAAGCTATGAGTTTCTTATCAGTGGGCCATTCAAGCAAATTTATGTCAATGGATGTTAAAATTAATCTTAAATACAAAGTAGATGCGGACAAGTATAGGCATATAAAATTATTTCGATTAATGAAAACTTGATGACGACGAGTTTTCTCAAGCTAGTTAGAATGATGTAGCCGTGACTTTAGAAATATTTTTTTTATAGCTATTTTGGAAGTAAAAAGCAATTAGGAATAGTTTGGCTTAGTATAGATGCCAAATTATTAACTTTCCTAAAGTTTTGGTTTCATTTTCCTATTTTATTAGTTTTTGTTCTAAAAAAAATAGATTTATTATAAATAAAGATGTAAGCCTTATGGTTCAATAGCTTTTGATGATTTATGAAACTCTGATTGAGTTTGCTCATTCTCTGACTTTGCGTGTTCTATGGAATATTGTTGATGTCTTCGTTCCTGGTATTCTTAGTGAATCGATATTTTTAGAGTAGGGTTTAGTTTTCGACATTCGTGCATGAATAAATGGAATCAAAATTGCTGTTCCAACTCATCCTTTCTAAATGCTTCCCTTAATCACAATATTTGTGGTAAAACAATACTAATGGCAATACATGCACTAACTACAAGCTGTTGGAATTTAGGAGCATACGTGACATAATGGATCTATTATCCAGTTACTTGAAATGGAAACACCAATAACCAAGTCAATAACAAATTAACCATTTTATAAAGTAGGGTTGAGAATAAACTTGAAAGATTTAAGATTTAAATGAGGAGATCTCAATATTTAAAAAAGTGGAGAGTAGCAAACGAAAAAGAGAAAGGTAGAAAAATAATGTAAATGTGACTAGATCGAGTTTGGGTGTGTTGTATACCTAAAAACGCTATGTAAACCGTATCAGTTGAAATAAGGGTTGTATTAGTTAAAATTTGGCCATATCAGTCAATAAGGACAAATACAGCAATACAGCACCAATATGAAATCGTATATGTTGTATTAGCCGATACAACTATGATTTTTTCCCTTGGGGATACAAGTACACATATCTGTAGTGGAGGATCCAAATACCTTTACATAACAATATTGGCGATATTTAAAACCATGCCCTACTACCTAAGTCAAAGGAGGAAGGACTGTATGTTGAGCTCTTCAACATAGTGTCGTGAGACTCTGGGATCTAATGACTTGGTGGCTAGAGACAAATGTGTTGATCAAAATGTCACCTCGTTGGAGACATTTATTTCATTTGAGAGAGAGAGAGAGAGAGAGAGACTGCATCATTGAGTTTCTTGTATGAATGCTCGAGGATCAAGGTAAATCCTAATGAATTGATATGCTCTGACACGAGCTGGCATATGCTAACAAAATTATGGAATATATGGGGAATTCATTATCAATCACATGAGCTTCATATAAATAGGATAACAAGTAGCACCTGTAGATGCCCCATTTTTGACTGTCCTCAAGACTTGGACATCATCGTTTGCCACTTGATGATTATGACTGCATATGCTCGTTTTAGTGCTCGAAGTCCTCGGTGGAATGCCCTATCTTTGAGCCTTTAAATCATGTCCATTATATGCCTTGTTTTGGACCAAAACCTTCAAGCTTGCAACCCCTGGTGGCCAGCCGGCCACTGTTTGAAACTACCGGCCACCAATTGTGCTTTGCCGGCCATCCAAGTGGCCTGCTGGCCAATGGTCGTGCCCTGCCAGCCACACTAGTGGCCTCATTTTTTACATATTTTGTTGACAGTTGTGCCAGCTATTACTACAATTGGCTGCATCTCCCTACACGTGCATGGAGGGATATATCTTAGCCAAGTGCATGTTTTTCTATATATAGGGGGTCTCCTCCCCCATTTTTGAGGGTTAGAATTTTTGGAGCAAAAATTATCTCTCTTTCTCTCTCTTTCTATATTTCTCTCTCTTTCTCTTACAAGTTTGTGCACAATAGCTTAGATACACCACACTTTTGCCAACACCTCCTTAACCAAAGTGGTTCATCTTTGAGCTGAGGTTCCTTAAGGCCTTCTTGGAGCTCTAGAAGGTGGTTTTGGCTTGAATTGTTGTCTAAAGTTGGTTTTCCCTTCAAGAGGTATAACACTTACCTTTTTAACTTACTTTGCATATTTGTTTTTCTATTTTTTTCCCACTGATTTTGGGCTATAAAAACTCTGTTTTTGTGGGCTGAAATTGGTGGTTGTAGGCCATTTAAAGGTAGGGGGTGGTTCACCCTTCTTTCTTCCTTGTTTGTAAGGCCTTTCCACCTTTGTTTCCCACTTTCAAACCATTTTTTTTTTTAGGCTTTTGAACACTGAATTTCAGAGTAATTTCAGTGGTGAAAATCATGTTTTGAAGTTCAAATTTGGAGGGGTTAGCCTCCTCTCCTTGTGCCTTGTTTGCTAGCCTAGTTAGCTCTATGTGTTAGCTTAATTTTCTAGCCTTTTATAGCTTAATTCTAGCATGTTTTAACCTATGTTTTGGACTGTCTTGCTTCTATTTTGGCTGGTTGTTGCATTGGACTCTTGTTTTGCATGCTTCTAGTGTAAGTGTCCTCACAAGCTTGGTGTTTTAGGCCTTTGGACACCACTTGTTTGAGTTGATTGCATTGTTTTAGTGCTTTTCTCACTTAATTTCAGTAAGCATAATCTCTGTAACCTCCCTCATTTCTTGACTCTTTGTTTTCTTTGAGGGTTGTTTCAACCTTAGGATTGTTTAAGCTTGAGATTGAGGTCCATACTTAATGGTTTAATCCTTTTTTGGGAGTTCATTATCAACAGCATGACATCTCTCTCTTGCCTTACACTACCCCTTGTTTGACACTTCCTTCTCTTTAGAGAACTTCTCATCAATGGACTTAATTGGTTAAAGAATGGTTGGTAAGTTAAAATAGGTAAACAAAAATGGAAACTAAAATTTTGCAAGTTAAGAATTATTTTTTTTGGAGTGTTCAAATCGGACGTTAATTTGAACACAAGGAAAATTAGGGCATTTTATACTCAAACTGATGAAATGTGCCAATTTTTCTAAGGTCACCATTGCCCTTGATCATGCATGATAGCGTGAAGGTTTTTAGTCTTGTTTGTGCATTGATTAAACTTGTACACCTTGGTTCTTTAGCCATCATGCAATGAAATTGCTTGATTGATGGTCTTTGAACCAAGTATCACTCCTTTGAGCTTGTTTTGATGATAAGGAGGGATGCACAGTACAAATAACCTGTGAGAATACTCTCTCTTTGCTCGGTTTGCTCTTTGTTGCAGCAAAAAATGGTGCATCAACAGTGGCAGGCCGGCCACTGTTTCTGGCCTACAGGCCATCAGTGTTGGACGACAACCCCCTATTGGTGGCCTGCCAGCCACCACTTCTGGCCTGCAGGCCACCAGTGAATTTTGAGCAGAATGCTTATGAAGCAGAGCAGAGTCGATCTGGAAGAGGAAAACCAGTGCAAGGGTTGTGCAACAGAGGCTTTCAGGAGCAAATAGTGGACGTTCTTCGTGGTGGAAACTAAGCATGCATGGGTCTCCTTCGCTTCCCGGACTAGTTAATTAGTTTAAATTAGTCATTTGCCATTTAGTTGTTGTGCTCACGTGTTTTAATAACTTACTAAGGCTAGTTGATTAATTCGTGTTGTAATTAATTAGTTAGCTAGTTTAATTAGTCGCTTTGTAATTAATTAGTTAATATAGTTAGCTAATTAGCTTCGTATTGTACTTATTTAATTAGCTTAAAGTAGTTAATTAAATTAGTTCATTATTGTTATTTAATTAATTAGCTTAGCATAAGTAATTATTCAATTGTTGTAATATTTAATTAGCTTCGAGGTAGTTAATTATTTATTCAAGTTTTGTAATAATTAGTGAAGTAGTTTAGCTTAGCCAGTTTATTTATTCGGACCCTCCTGCGCGAGGGCATCAATGTTGTAATAATGTGTATGCCTTCCAACCCCAAATCTTTCTCCCTTTTATTTAACTGCTTACAATGGTTAGATTAGGGACATCACGTTTTGTTTAGCATACTTCATGTTTACATTCACTTGTATTGCATGCACCGAGGCTCGATTCATCATTCTAACTGCATTGTTAGTTTAAATACTTCTTTGAATACATGCTTAGATAGCATACTATCAAATCGATTCATATGTCATATTAGTAGCTGAGCCTATTAATTGCATTCTTTGCATGTGTTACATTAGTCATATCGCATAGTTAGGAATCATGCATTTTTCTAACTCTTTTGTTTATTTTGGCTTGGAGTACTAGGTGAGCCTTTACTTTGCTTTATCATATCGCATGTGTGTGAATGTTGCCATGTTTCGCATGCTTACCATGAGGCCAAATGCTTAAATGATAAACTGCTTGTATGCCTGTGGATGAAGGCTTGTTGCTTGAATTGGAATAATTTGAGCAATGTTTATATGCGATCACTTTTTCAAGTGGTATATATTTCGAAACAATTTTTTCAAACAAACACGAATCAAGTATTCCAATTCTTGCAAGTTAGTCTATACTTGTGTGTGTGCACATCACATAGTAATGCTAGCCTAATAAATCAGAATAAGAGCATATAATGTACATAAGATTCATATCATGATTAGTAGATGCCGATCTTTGATCGGGTGAGCGGGGGTGCTCAAATGTATTCATGACCTTCCCCTCTTGTACCTAAGTTCCCGAGCCGAGACAATCTTGGTGATGACGGACATGTGGCCTTTGGCACGAGTCATGGGTTTTCTAAATTTCCCAAAATATAGCAATCCATTTTTGGCAATTTGATTCAAATCGATTTTCTAAAAGATTTGTCGGATTTGGACTCTTTGGTGTTTATCAATTTCACATTACACTTGTGATATTAGATTCAGAACTGCGGAAGTCCGAACTGTAGGGCTTATTTCCACCTCTCGAAAGGGGGAGCGCGAAAAAGTCGAGCTACAGTACCCTTTATGCCAAATAAGAGAAGAGAACATGACCTTAGTTGCAGGAATCGTGCAACCAGGTGGCGATTCTAAGTAAGAATCTTGATTCCGCATTTCCTATAAAGAAACATGTAAGCATCGCGTTTCTGTGGAGAGACAAACGCGATTCAGTCCAAGATGGGATCGTAAAGGGGAGAGAGAGAGAGAGAGAGAGAGAGAGAGAGAGAAACCTGGGCTCGCTGCCGCCTTCGCCTACACCTTCGCCTTCGACATCGGCGTCAACCTTCGACATCGCTTGGACCTTTGATGTCGACCTTTGACATTGCCTTTGACATCATCATCACCTTCGCCTGCACCTTTGATCTGCTCGTGATCTGCTCACCGTCGCTCTCGCCTTTTTCTTCTTCTTCTTCTTCTTCTTCTCTCTCTCTCTCTCTCTCTCTCTCTCTCTCTCTCTCTTGTAGATTTGTGTTCTCTCTATCCCCTCCCGTTTTTAACATATAATAAATAATATAATTTGTTATATAATAATAAATCTAATTAAATCATATATAATATTAAAAAATCTAATAAAATTTATAAAATAAATCATTCAATTTTTATTTTTTATTTATTTTAACATATTTTATTATTCCTTATTTGTTATATTTTTTTATTTATAATATATATATATATATATATCAATTAAAAATAAAAAAATTATATAAAAAAATTAAAAATATTATCAACAAAAATAATACCTAAGATAAAAATAATAAATATGTTTAAAAATAACTATTTAACTCATCTTTATATAATAAATATATTTAAAAAATAACTATTAAAACATATATATATATATATATATATATTACCGCTCCCCGAGACACTCCCAACCTAAGAAACTTCTATCGGCTCACCCGCCCTGGCTCCTGCTACGTGCAACTAAGAACATGACAAGTACAAAAAGTTAGCTTTGTACTCAACTCTACGTACTATAGTGCTCGTCTTTCTAGCCTACAACATATTTTATGAGAAGCTACTTATTTTATAGCTCCAATTTATTTTTGGGCAAATTTCATTTTATCCTTGTGACGAATACCTAATGAATTACGTTTTGGAACGTACGTTCCAAAACATGATAAACTTTTGTTCCAATATGGGGAATGAAGTGATCCATAGCAATCCGAAAAGTTTTTCCAATATGTTTCCTTTTATCAAATTTAATAAACTAAAGCTGAGTGAAGTTTTTACATGACAAAATTTTAAAATGGGTTATAATGCTCGAATAATTTTTTTTTTCTATATGATTAATTTAAAGAAAAAAAAATTCATTTTATTAGATATCTAATTGTTAAAAAAAATACTTTAGACTAGTAGTGCATTAAATTCTTATAGAATAAATTACACAAGTCTACCCCTATTGTACTGCAATTTAGAGCATACGACATATTGCGTACTTGTTCCCATTCTATGTACCGAAACAATCCATGTTCCAAGAAACATGGGATTTGGCCCATGTGTAGATGAGCCTTTGTTAATTTGCAATAAACACATCACCCTCTGCAAAAAGTAAAAACTCAAACATACATATATTTCACTTATACATAGTCTCACTCCCATACTATCATAACTTCTCCACCCCCACCCACAAAAATCAAAAAGAGACTGTAGAGAGAACAAATAAGTAGCATTGGAGCAATGCATTTTTTTTTTGGAATTGTTAATAAAGGGTATTTTTGTCATAAAAATTGTTTACTCTCCACATAGGCCCTGGTGGCTCTATTTGCACTCCACAAATTTGGTTGAACACACCAATTTGCATACAAAAAATTAATTATACCCCTAAATGAAATTACCAAAAAGCACAAAACCCTAACTTCTCTCAGGTAGCCCTTTCACACTCCGGTCAGTCCCTTCCTACTCCGGCCAGCTATTTCGGTGCCTTCTCCACATCGGCCAACCATTCATCAACACCATCCCTTCTTCTTCTCTTTTTCTTCTTCTTCTTCTTATTCCTTTATTTCTTCCTTCCTTCCTTTGCTCCTACTCGTCGCCATCATCGTCAATGTTGTGTCTTCTTCTTCTTCACCTGCAAAACCCTAACCCAGCCTCCTCCTCCATCGCGACTACCGACCCTAGCTATCGTCCATCCTATCGTGAACCCCCTCTACGATTGCGACTCTTTCTCCCAATTGTCCCATTTCTCATTGCGAAACCTGTAACGCCCTCAAAATAATAACATTAAGCCCATCAATCTAGACATGCATTGATATAAAAGATAACCGTCATTCTATTCATCAGAGTAATTCATTACAAAAAGTATTACATGTTAACAACAAAAGCAAATGCCCTATGGGCTTACAACTTTCCAAGTTAACACTTGGTTACAAAAAGAAGAGTACTAACTCAAATACACATTAAGCCCTTGGCTTGAATTTACATGTAATACATCCAAAAGATAACAAAATGACAAAAGTCTGTCTGCCTCTAGCCTCCCAAGCTATGTCCTTGGAAGTGGCATGCTACCTGTACCTGAAAATGATGTCCCATAAAGGGCGAGCCACAGCCCAGTAGAAATATACTAAACCAACTATAAACAATGACTAAAATAACAACATTTGATAGATGGTCCACACTTATATTCCCACTTATCACATTACAGTTTCATGACATTCAAGTCCATGTTACATTTCATTTTCCATTTCTTTTTCAACTTTGAGTTTGAAAACAAGGCTCAGAACCTGGCCAAACAGCTTGATGAGATTGAGACTCATTTCTAAAACACTTTCGAAATTCATGATGGACACACATTTTGATGCTGTATTAATAACACATAGAAACACTTCTATACTCCACAATTGATAACGATATACATTTAAGTGCTATATCAAATCAATTCAAACACTTCCATAATCAACACTTGATACACATTGTAGTGCTGTATCAATTGTCACACAAAATCCAGTTTAGAGGTCCATCCCCTATCTTCCCCTAAACCGTGGAGTACATCCCCTATCTCCTCCCACACAACACATGTATATAAACGTAGATCATATACAATCAATCAATACATAAAGTTAATGTATTAATCCAACCACTATATTCGATAGCATACTCAATCGATTAGTTTTTTTGTTTACCTAATCATCATGCATTGTCTACAACAATCAAGACTATCCTCCACCGATAGCCCAAAGCAGTTATTTCTAAACAGAGAATAAATGCACCAAATGGATAAAACATCAACATTTCAACTAGGTGAGCGATTAATGAATCCAACTACACCCTTTAATCTCATACATTTCTAATTTCAACATTTATCTCATTTCTCCATGCTAAACATGCATATAGGTTTATTATAAATAAAACCCCATCTTTTGTAAAATTACACAAAAGATCCAAACTTTCTCAAAATTACCCAACAACCCCCAACATATCAAAATACTAAAATTTAAAGACAAAGCTCATAAGGAGGAGTAGGATATCCCTACCTCGAAGTTTGAGCTCAAACGGAGATGAAGACCAAAATCCAACGTGCTTCAAATCCCAAGTTTTTCAAATTAAAACGAAACCCTTGACCCACTCTATCTTTT
Source organism: Camellia sinensis (assembly GCF_055761805.1). NCBI lineage: Eukaryota > Viridiplantae > Streptophyta > Magnoliopsida > Ericales > Theaceae > Camellia > Camellia sinensis. Next base: position 63,326,612 of record NC_138970.1, read on the forward strand.
TAACAAAGGACCTAGGGTAGATTCACACTCTAGCTAGATGAAACCTTAGAGACAAGGCAAGTTTAGAGAGAGAGAGTATTAGTTTCTAGGTTTTCAAAATAAAGAAGATGAAAAAGTGATGTTTTCCCCGCTGCTGTCTACTGATATAAGACAGGCTCGCTCGAGCGAAGACTTGGTCGCTCGAGCGACCAAACACAAGAAACCCTCGCTCGAGCAAAGAAAGTCTCGCTCGAGCCAAAAACTCGAAGCTTCAGGTCTGCAACCTAGAAGCTCGCTCGAGCGGCAGAATGCTCGCTCGAGCAAAGAACTCGAAAATATACACCTCGCTCGCTCGAGCGAAGAAAAGCTCGCTCGAGCCAAGAAACACCGCTCTCAGGTCCAGAACTAGACGCAGACGCTCGCTCGAGTGAAAGAACTCTGGCTCGAGCCACCAGACACAAAACTCAACTCTGGCTCGAGCGAAGAAACCCTGGCTCGAGCGAAGGAACCCTGGCTCAAGCGAAGGACCAAATTCTGGGCAGTAACCATTTGCTCCCAATCACAACCAACCTGAAGCAAACCTGCCCATCACATCCTATAACTCAAATACGAAGTATGAAAGGACGTAAACAAGATTTATGCAACTACTAACATCCACAGAACCAAGACTGGATCACTGTACAACAAGGGGTAAAACCCGGGATCGCTACTGCCGCCACCTACTCCGATATGAAACCTCTCCGTCACAAACCTCTCATCCAAGCCCCTTTTCTTTTTTTTTTCTTTTTCTGATTTAGATCTAAGGTTTTTGGAGCAAGAAGAAGAAGATATAAGGTTTTTGGAGGAGAAAGCAGAAGAAGAAGAAGAAGAAGAAGAGGAAGAAGAAGAAGACGAAGAGATGAGGAGGAGGTGTGGGAGCTAATGCGGTGAACAAGATGTCGGGTATCAAAAGATGGGGGCAGGGGCGGTCCGCCGAAGGTAGAGGTTGGTTGGGATAGGTAAGGGTAAGAATGGAATTATTTGGGTTGTTCAAAGTGAATAAAAAAACTTTAAAATTTCACTTGGGGTGCTCTAAGTAATAGGGTGTTCAACCAATTTTTTTTGGTGCAAATAGAGCCACCCCATAGGCCCATAGCCAGCTACTTTGGATCAAAAGCTGGTTGTGGAGTTAATTTGGCAAACCATAATGTGTAAAGTGAAATTGACCCTAAATTTTTCTATCAAGTTACTACCAATCTAAGAAGCATGGGCACAGATACACAACACAATACGAACGCGTCAATTTTAAAAAAATGCAAGACGCGACACGTGAGGGAAGCATACAAAATATATAATTTTATATGTTTTATATATATGAATATATAATTCAAATATAATACAAATAATACAACATAACACTTGATTTTATTAATTTACATTGTTTTTATTTTATTAGTATATTCTAAGTTATTTTGTTTAAACTTGTAATTAGTTTCATATATAACACGTGTGTTTAAACGATAAACATGAGTGTCTTCCAAATGTCTAGAGTTTTAAAAAATATTTTAAAACATGACACATTTTGACGAGTGTCGGACACACGTCAAGAAATGTCCAATGAGTAAATCCATCAATTACAAAACCACCACCTATCATCATGAGCAACTAGTTTCCTTTCTTTATGGAAATAAAGGCAAGGCAATCTTAAAGGGACTATTGTTCCTACTATCAAAATGTGAAAAAGGACCAAAAAAGATTCCGACCTTTTCCTCGCAAAAAATAATTTTTGGACCAAACCCAATGAAAATATGGGTTTACAAAATATTTATTTTCCCTATCGTTTCCCCCAAAGTAAAAGAATTAGCACAAAAACCAATCAACCAAGAAAAGAAAACAAAATGGAACAAAAAATCAGAGCACACAAACACAATAAATAAAGGAATAAATAAATAAATCATGATTTCATCAGAACTCAATAACAGAAAAATAGAACACAATGTATCTGACTAAAAAAAATTGCAAAATTAGCAAAACAAACAGAAAGCAACTAATAAAGTAGACATAATGATTCTACCTCAAAACCGCTCTTCAAATATCAAATTTCGTCCACCGCAAGCTACCTAAAGCACCACATAGTTAGAGAGGTGATAATGTGAGATTTGAGAGAGATATCAGAGAGAGAGAGAGAGAGAGAGAGAGAGCAAATACCTAGATTGCGTGTGCAGAGCAAGAGCAAACGATGTAGAGGTTGATAATGGAGTTTAGAGGTGCCTATTTCAGTCTTACCGTTGTCGGAAAACAAATAGTAAATAAAATGAAAAAACAAAAAAAAAAAAAATGTTTTGTTAAGAATGTTCAATCCTTGACAAAATATCCTTAACAATTCTTTTGGGGTATTATAAACGCAATAAATGTAATCTATTAAATAATTGTTTTTTATGGGATTAAAATAAAATATTCTTCTTTATTTATTTATTTATTGTTACAATTCTCTCAATCTTGTTAAGTGGTATTAGTTATAACTTATTGTATTACTAATGTTGGGATTAATCTTCTCCTGTCCAATCTTTTATGTGGTACATGAAAATTTTATTCACAAAATAATTTCGGAGAAAAAATGTTCCTTTCTTATAGCATCACTGTTATTCTTATCTATAGCGATTCCGGGTTTTACCCTTGTTGAATAGTGATCCGGACATGTGTCCGTGGATGTTAGTTGTGGTTTATTATTTTGTTTGCATCCTCTTTACTTCATATTTGAGTTATGGGATGTGTTGGGTGGGTTTGTTTCAGGTTGGTTGAGTTTAGAAACCAAAACTAGTTGCCCAGATTTTTTGGCCTGTCCGCTCGAGCGGAGATGTTGGCGCTCGAGCGGGGAATACACCCATCCAGTATTTGTTGTGCAGTGTTGTACGCTCGAGCGTAGGGTTGGGAGCTCGAGCGGAGGTCTGGTTCTGCAAAAGTGCTGAGCGAGTGCATTCTGCGCTCGAGCGGGAGGTTAGCCGCTCGAGCGGAAGTCTGTGAGTGGCCGCTCGAGCGGGGTGTTTTATGCTCGAGCGGAGACCTGGGTTAAAGTCCCGAATTTGTGCCTTTTCAAATCACTTTTCGCTTTCTCTTCTCTCTCTTACTTTTCCAAAAAGCCATTTTCAGAGCTTCTCACTCTAAATCGGCCCTTCTCTCTTAGATTTGATCTAGTAAGGATCGTTTACTAAGCTTTTGTCTTCACAAAAGTTGTGTTGATCGTCGAGAGCTTCCTTTTGATCTGAAAATTTTGAGGTTTGGAGCATTTTGGTTTTGGTCTTCATCTCCTTTGGGGCTCCTAATTTGAGGTAGGGATATCCTACTCCTCTCTATGGGTTTTGTCTTTAAATTTTGGTATTTTGAGATGTTGGGCTTGGTTTGGTAATTTGGTGAAAGTTTGGGGCTTTTGTGCAATTTTACAAAAGTTGGGGTTTTATTCATAATAAACCTATATGCATGTTTGGCATAGAGAAATGGAATGAATGTTAAATCATTGATGAAAATGGGACCTAAGGGTTGAAATGTTAATTATGGGAATTGACCTAATTACGTTGTTTAATTAATTGGGATAATTAATTGAGAAGAATGAGGAAATGAAATGTGATTGAATATCCATTGTGCATTTATTTTCTGTTTAGAAATATCTGCTTTGGGCTATCGGTGGAGGATAGTCGTGATTGTTGTAGACAATGCATGTTGATTAGGCAAACTGAAACTAATCAATGAAGTGTGTCATGGAACTTGACGGTTGATTGAATACATTAACTATATGTATTGAGTGATTGTATATAGAACCATTGTGTTTGTATACGTTATGTGTAGAGGAGGAGAAAGGGGATGTACTCCGCGGTTTAGGGGAAGATAGGGGATGTACCTCTAAACCGGATAGTGTTGGGAGAAGATAGGGGATGAACTCCGTAGATACAGCTCATATGCTTGTCTAGAGAAGTGAAGATAGAGCTCATATGCTTATCTTTGTGAAGTGTGGATATAGCTTATATGCTTATCTGTGGATATTGTTGTTATACATATCTGTTGAGAATGTGGATATAGCTTGTATGCTTATCTGTATGTGGGATATAGTTTTTATACATATCTGTGGAAATGATGATAGAGCTAGCATGCTTGTCTATTGAATAAGGGAAAATGAAAAGTGACTTGGACTCATTAGTCGGTTGACATAAAGGTGTGATTTATGTGATTGTATCAGTGTTGGCCATCTATCAATTGCTAATATTGTAGTCATTGTTCATGGTTGGTTTAGTGTATTTCTACTGGGCTGTGGCTCACCTTATATGGGAATATCATTTTCAGGTGCAGGAAGCATGCCACCTCCAAGGACATAGCTTGGGAGGCTTGAGGCGGACATAATGATGTCGTTTTACTTTTTGATGTATTACATGTAAATACAAGCCAAGGGCTTAATGTGTATGAGTTAGTACTCTTTTGTTGCAACCAAGTGTTAACTTGGAAAGCTGTAAGCCCGTAGGGCATTTTGCTTTTATTGTTAACATGTAATACTTTTTGTAGTGAAACACTGTTCAATGGAAGAATGTGGTTATTTCATATGTTAATGAATGTGTTATTTGATGGGTTTAATGTTGTTATTTTGAGGGCGTTACAACTTGGTATCAGAGCGTACCGGGTTCGAATACTTTGGGTACGTGGGAAGTGATTAGTATCACAATGGGTTTGTCTCGCTTGATAGAGACTTAGATGTAGTATCATATGCTATGTGATTGATTGATAACATGCTTATGTGACTATGTGGGTATGGGATTTAATTTCTGGGATGTTGATTGGATCCTTGAGTTTCTGGGAGTCTTGTTGGAAAAGCACTTGATCAACGCTATTTCTAACCGGAACTCTAGTAACGCCTCGGGACTATCATTATCCGGAAATGAAATTCGTAAGTGCTTATGTGTTTATGTGCTTACGTGGAGTGACTTACTGTTGTCCATGCATTAGGACGTGAGTGTTTAGTTTCGGCACATTTGTGAATGTGCTAATGTTCTGTGTTACCTTTATTAGGATGTCAGGACGAGGAAGAGGTGCTAGGCGTGGTAGACCTGCGAGGCAGGAGGTACCGTTACAGGGTGAGATTCCGGCAGTGCAGGAGGGAGTTGGTCAGGCCAATGTGGCCGAGCCAGTGGGTCAGCAGGCTATGGGTGCCTTGGCTAGAGAGATAGCAGGAGCGTTGGGTATTCTTAGAGCTGGGAATCAGGCCGCTGAGGCAGGGCTTTCTTTCTTGAAGAGGGAGTTCTTCCGGTCTAATCCGGATGAGTTTATCGGGGATTCGAAGGAGCCACTGAAGGCTGATGAGTGGCTAGAGCAAATGAGTAAGACGTTCGAGATGCTTGGCATCGAGGATGGAGCACTGAAAGTGACCTTGGCATCCTTCCAACTGAAGGGAGATGCGGGTCAGTGGTGGAAGTACGAGAAGGCTCGTGTTGGTGGTACTTGGGAGGCGTTTGTGAATGCTTTTCAGGAGAGGTTTTTGTCTGCAGTAGCTAGGGAGAAGCTGAGGGATCAGTTTAGCCGGCTTAATCAGCAGGGCTTGTCAGTGGCCGAGTTTGAGGCTACCTTTACTAGTTTGTCCAGGTTTGCACCTGAACTGGTGGCGTCTGAGGAACGCCGTTGCTATGAGTTTGAGCGGAAGCTGAGGCGGGGCCTCAAGTTGAGAGTTGGTGGGTCTTATATCCGAGAGTATAGACACCTAGTGGACGCTGCAGCTCATATGGAGCTTATGATGCAGGAGGAGGATGAGGGGCAGAGAGGCTCCAAGAGGAACCAGGATAGTCAGGGTGATGGCAGGAGGCAGAGGGGTCCTAACCCTCAGCAGTCGCAGGGTGGTGTTGCTAGATCGACCTTCCCAGTCCCGAGTGCAGGCTCCGGGAGAGGTGGTCAGGGGGATTTCACCTGTTACAAGTGTGGCCAGTTGGGTCACAAGGTTTCTGTTTGCCCGCAGAAGAGTGGAGGTCAGAGAGCTGCTTCTTCTTCAGCTAGACTGCAGAGTCAGAGTTCGGGCAGGGGGCAGCCCTTGTCTTGTTATCAGTGTGGACAGCCTGGGCACCTGAAGAGGTTTTGCCCGCAGTTGACTGCCACTTCGGGAGCGTCTGGTTCTAGGCAGACACAAGGTTTTCAGCCAGCACAGTCTGTGCAGGCCTCGAGGGCCAATCCGGGAGCTTCGTCATCCCAGTCTGTGCAGCAGTCTTTTGCTCTGAGAGGTGAGCAGGTAGACCAGGGGCCTACGGGGCGCGTGTATGCTGTTACCGCGCAGGATTTAGTACCAGCTCCATCAGTAGTGAGAGGTACTTTTCTGTTTTGCAACTCGGTTGCTAATGTGTTGATAGACACGGGTGCATCTCATTCTTTTGTATCTGCTGCATTTGCATCTGTTTTGGAATTGGAGTTAGCACAGTTAGCATCTCCTATTTGTGTGGTATCGCCTTTGGGTGGTGAGTTGATCCTGAAACAGGGTGTTAGAGGATGTGATATAGAAGTCGCCGATTATAGACTTGCTTTTCCGTTTGTTGTCATGCCCATGAAGGGTTTTGATGTTATTTTGGGTATGGACTGGTTATCGTCATACCGGGCTGTTATTGATTGCTACCGCCAGAGGGTCACGTTATGTACCTTGAGCGGGGAGTGGTTCCATTTCTTGGGAGACCGGGTTGGTAGTGTTTTGCCACCGGGGTTTGATTCGCGAGGGCGAAGTGAGCTTAGTAGTCTACTTGCTAGCTTTGAGAGTAGTGAGTGTGGTGAGACACAGATTGTGTTGCCGATGGTGGTTTGTGAGTATTCGGATGTCTTTCCCGAAGATCTTGTTAGTTTGCCACCTCACCGAGAGATAGAGTTCTCTATTGATTTAGTGCCCGGCACGGCGCCGATTTCTATGGCACCTTATCGTTTTGCTCCAGCAGAGTTGGTTGAGCTGAAAGTTCAGCTCCAGGAATTGCTAGATAAGGGTTTTGTTCGCCCTAGTGTTTCGCCGTGGGGAGCACCGGCCCTCTTTGTTAAAAAGAAAGATGGTGCTTTAAGATTGTGTATTGACTACCGGAAGTTGAATCGGGCTACGGTTAAGAATAAGTACCCTATGCCCCGTATAGATGATTTGTTTGACCAGTTGAAGGGTTCCCGTTGTTTCTCTAAAATAGACTTGAGATCGGGTTACCACCAGTTGAGGGTCAGGGAAGAGGATATTCCGAAAACGGCATTCCGTACGCGGTATGGCCATTATGAGTTTCTGGTGATGCCATTCGGGCTTACCAATGCACCGGCAGTCTTTATGGACTTGATGAACCGGATTTTCCGGGAGTTCTTAGACCGATTTGTGGTCGTCTTTGTGGACGACATCCTTATCTATTCACCTTCAGAAGAGGAGCACGAGGAACACTTGAGAGTGGTGCTTGCGTTGCTTAGAGCCCATAGGCTGTATGCCAAGTTTGGAAAGTGTGAGTTTTGGCTGAGGGAAGTCAAATTCTTAGGCCACATGGTATCTGGGGAAGGGGTGTCTGTTGATACATCCAAGGTTGAGGCAGTGCAGGATTGGGCACAGCCTAAGAGTGTGTTCGAGATCCGCAGTTTTCTGGGATTAGCTGGGTATTACCGTCGGTTTGTGAAGGATTTCTCCAGGTTAGCGTCACCGTTGACTAGGCTGACTCGAAAAGGAGTCAAGTTTGTGTGGAGTGAGACTTGTGAAAAGTCGTTCCAAGAGCTGAAGGTTAGATTGACCACCGCTCCGGTGTTGATTATTCCGGAGAGAGGGTTGGGTTATGCGGTTTATTGTGATGCCTCACGAGAAGGTTTGGGTTGTGTGTTGATGCAAGAAGGGAATGTGGTAGCTTATGGCTCACGTCAGTTGAAAATACACGAGAAGAATTACCCCACACACGACCTAGAGTTAGCTGCAGTGATCTTTGCCTTGAAAATCTGGAGGCACTACCTTTATGGTGAGAAGTTCGAGGTGTTCTCGGACCACAAGAGTTTGAAGTATCTGTTTACACAGAGAGACTTGAATTTGAGGCAGAGGAGGTGGATGGAGTTCATCGAGGATTATGATTTTGAGTTGCATTATCATCCGGGAAAGGCCAATGTTGTGGCCGACGCCCTTAGTAGGAAGACCATTAGTGATGTAGCTAGTATAGCCATCCGGAAATGGGAGATGTTGGGAGCACTTGGTGAGTTTGATTTGCTACTGGGCGAATCTGTTGAGGCTGCGGCCTTGTTTTCTGTTGTTGCACAGCCTACGCTTGTGATTAGAGTGTTAGGGGCACAGAGAGGTGACCTTGAGGTAGAGTCCCTCCGAGAGAAGATCTCCGGTGGGAAAGTAGAGAAGGGTTTGACGGTGTATCCCGACCAGAGTGTGAGATACCGAGAACGTTTGTTTGTACCGGAGTCTTGCCGTGAGGAAGTACTCCGAGAGTTTCATCATTCGCGCCTTGCGGTGCATCCGGGAGGTACTAAGATGTATCAGGATTTGGGTCGCCAGTTTTGGTGGCGAGGTATGAAGAGAGATGTGGCTGTTTTCGTATCGAAGTGCCTTACTTGTCAGCAAGTGAAGGCCGAGCATCAGAGGCCAGCGGGTTTGTTGCAACCCTTGCCTATTGCCGAGTGGAAGTGGGAGCATATCACTATGGACTTCGTTGTAGGTCTTCCGAAGACTCAGCGGGGTAGTGATGCTATTTGGGTGGTTGTAGACCGGTTGACTAAGTCGGCGCACTTTATTCCTATGCGCGTGAGAGATTCGGTAGATCATCTTGCCGATTTGTATGTTCGGGATGTGGTGAGATTGCACGGAATCCCAGTGACGATCGTCTCAGATAGAGATCCTCGTTTTACTACTAGGTTGTGGCAGAGTTTGCAGAGTGCCTTGGGCACTAAGTTGACCTTTAGTACGGCTTACCATCCTCAGACTGATGGGCAGTCCGAGCGTACTATTCAGATCCTCGAGGATATGCTTCGGGGTTGTGTCCTTGACTTCAGTGGGACGTGGGAGAGGCACTTGCCCTTGGTAGAGTTTGCCTACAACAACAGTTTTCAGTCTAGCATCGGTATGGCACCGTTTGAGGCCTTGTATGGCCGACCGTGTAGGTCTCCAGTTTGTTGGGCCGAGGTGGGTGATGCACCTTTGTTGGGTCCGGAGTTGGTTAGAGAGACGACGGAGAAAGTTGAGCTTATCCGTAGAAGGCTTGTTACAGCCCAGAGTTGTCAGAAATCTTATGCCGACCGTAGGAGGAGGCCTTTAGTGTTTGAGGTAGGTGATCATGTCTTTCTGAAGATATCACCTAGGCGAGGCCTGATGAGGTTTGGGAAGAGTGGGAAGTTATCCCCTCGGTTTATTGGTCCTTTTGAGATCCTTGAGAGGATTGGTGAGGTTGCTTATCGATTAGCCTTACCGCCGCAGTTGTCCGGGGTGCATGACGTGTTTCATGTGAGTATGCTTCGGAAGTATGAGCCAGATCCATCACATGTATTGGATTGGACTGATTTAGAGGTAGATGAGGATGCCTCGTACGAGGAGAGACCGGTTCGGGTCTTGGATAGGCGGGATCAGGTCCTGCGTGGCAAAACCATTCCTTTGGTGAAAGTCTTGTGGAAACATCACGGAGTAGAGGAAGCCACTTGGGAACGTGAGTTGGAAGTCCGAGAGAAATATCCGGACTTGTTTGTTGATATGTGATCTTGTATTTACTTAATGCATTTTGTTGAACTTAAGAGCTTTTATATAGGTCTTAAGTTGTGAAACATTGAAAATGTTTGGTTTATTGGAAGTATGTTTTGGGAACTTGCCTCATATGGAAGTTGATTGTAACATGGTATATGTTGAATATATTGTTGAAATTGGAAAGTTAATGCATAATGCTAATGCATGTCGAAAGTACATATGTTGTTTACATATTGTGAAATGCCTCTTGTTCAATGGAAGGGGGGGACCGGTAATGGGTCGAATTGTTGAATGTTAAAGTGTAACATTGTTTAAAGTGGAGAAAAACTTGTTTTTGAAAACTTGTGCTTAATTTCAGGGACGAAATTCTTTAAGGGGGGGAGGTTATAGCGATTCCGGGTTTTACCCTTGTTGAATAGTGATCCGGACATGTGTCCGTGGATGTTAGTTGTGGTTTATTATTTTGTTTGCATCCTCTTTACTTCATATTTGAGTTATGGGATGTGTTGGGTGGGTTTGTTTCAGGTTGGTTGAGTTTAGAAACCAAAACTAGTTGCCCAGATTTTTTGGCCTGTCCGCTCGAGCGGAGATGTTGGCGCTCGAGCGGGGAATACACCCATCCAGTATTTGTTGTGCAGTGTTGTACGCTCGAGCGTAGGGTTAGGAGCTCGAGCGGAGGTCTGGTTCTGCAAAAGTGCTGAGCGAGTGCATTCTGCGCTCGAGCGGGAGGTTAGCCGCTCGAGCGGAAGTCTGTGAGTGGCCGCTCGAGCGGAGTGTTTTACGCTCGAGCGGAGACCTGGGTTAAAGTCCCGAATTTGTGCCTTTTCAAATCACTTTTTGCTTTCTCTTCTCTCTCTTACTTTTCCAAAAAGCCATTTTCAGAGCTTCTCACTCTAAATCGGCCCTTCTCTCTTAGATTTGATCTAGTAAGGATCGTTTACTCACCTTTTGTCTTCACAAAAGTTGTGTTGATCGTCGAGAGCTTCCTTTTGATCTGAAAATTTCGAGGTTTGGAGCATTTTGGTTTTGGTCTTCATCTCCTTTGGGGCTCCTAATTTGAGGTAGGGATATCCTACTCCTCTCTATGGGTTTTGTCTTTAAATTTTGGTATTTTGAGATGTTGGGCTTGGTTTGGTAATTTGGTGAAAGTTTGGGGCTTTTGTGCAATTTTACAAAAGTTGGGGTTTTATTCATAATAAACCTATATGCATGTTTGGCATAGAGAAATGGAATGAATGTTAAATCATTGATGAAAATGGGACCTAAGGGTTGAAATGTTAATTATGGGAATTGACCTAATTACGTTGTTTAATTAATTGGGATAATTAATTGAGAAGAATGAGGAAATGAAATGTGATTGAATATCCATTGTGCATTTATTTTCTGTTTAGAAATATCTGCTTTGGGCTATCGGTGGAGGATAGTCGTGATTGTTGTAGACAATGCATGTTGATTAGGCAAACTGAAACTAATCAAATGAAGTGTGTCATGGAACTTGACGGTTGATTGAATACATTAACTATATGTATTGAGTGATTGTATATAGAACCATTGTGTTTGTATACGTTATGTGTAGAGGAGGAGAAAAGGGATGTACTCCGCGGTTTAGGGGAAGATATGGGATGTACCTCTAAACCGGATAGTGTTGGGAGAAGATAGGGGATGAACTCCGTAGATACAGCTCATATGCTTGTCTAGAGAAGTGAAGATAGAGCTCATATGCTTATCTTTGTGAAGTGTGGATATAGCTTATATGCTTATCTGTGGATATTGTTGTTATACATATCTGTTGAGAATGTGGATATAGCTTGTATGCTTATCTGTATGTGGGATATAGTTTTTATACATATCTGTGGAAATGATGATAGAGCTAGCATGCTTGTCTATTGAATAAGGGAAAATGAAAAGTGACTTGGACTCATTAGTCGGTTGACATAAAGGTGTGATTTATGTGATTGTATCAGTGTTGGCCATCTATCAATTGCTAATATTGTAGTCATTGTTCATGGTTGGTTTAGTGTATTTCTACTGGGCTGTGGCTCACCCTATATGGGAATATCATTTTCAGGTGCAGGAAGCATGCCACCTCCAAGGACATAGCTTGGGAGGCTTGAGGCGGACATAATGATGTCGTTTTACTTTTTGATGTATTACATGTAAATACAAGCCAAGGGCTTAATGTGTATGAGTTAGTACTCTTTTGTTGCAACCAAGTGTTAACTTGGAAAGCTGTAAGCCCGTAGGGCATTTTACTTTTATTGTTAACATGTAATACTTTTTGTAGTGAAACACTGTTCAATGGAAGAATGTGGTTATTTCATATGTTAATGAATGTGTTATTTGATGGGTTTAATGTTGTTATTTTGAGGGCGTTACATTATCCAAGCTGTAACACCCCCAAAATAATACAATAAAGATAACCCATATGCGGAATAAATATGAGTTCGCTGTTTAACAACCAGTTAAATGCCTTATAGGCTTACATCTTTCCAAGTCATTGCTTGGTTACACAAATTGAGTCTCGCTCATTATAACTTAAGCCCTTGGCTTTACAAATAACAAACATACACACATAATGCATAATTAAGAAGCTCTTGCTTCCTGAAAGTCCATCCATGCTATTGCCTTGGAGGAAACATCTCACCTGCACCTGAAAAAGATATTCCCGTATAGGGGTGAGCCAACAGCCCAGTAGAAATAATCTAACACCATTTATGAGATTTAGCAAAGGTATAAATACCACGTATATAAACAATACCAATATGGAAGCATCCACAAGGCCTGCATACTCATATGCCACTAAGACCAATCTTAATCCATTTTCCCTTAATTCATTTACAGTTCATATATATATACTACTCAATTCATGAGTTAAATTCATTATCTTTCAACAACCAAAATGAGACTACAACTCAATGGTTTTCCATTTATGCAAAAACACACATAAACACTTCAAACTTTGCCATTTTACGGATATCTCATCCAAAGGAATCGGTACCCATTTATATACATGTTTTCGGGTCTTTCACCCAGGACACTCCGGCCACCTGCTTTACATGGAGTCCATCCCCTTTCTCCTCCCCAAATAAATATACATATGCAATATATTTATAAACATAATCATATATGGAGTACATCTCCTTTCTCCTCCCAATAAACATACATATACAATGTATTTATAACATAATGTAGACACCCCATTTTTGACCGCCCTTAAGACATGGGCACTACTGTTGGTTTACTTGGTGGTGAAAGGTGTGCAGGGCAAAGGTTCAGTTTCTTCGGCAAGGAGAGAGAGTCAAATCCCAACTTCATACCCCTTTTGGACCAAAACAATCTTGATCAAAAGATTTTAGACCTTAAAACTCTCTCTTTCAAATGTTTTGAAAATAAAGTTTTTACGATGTTCCGACGCTCGCATTTCATTAAAGGTTGCGCTTTTCGGTAAACCGAGCAAGGACAAAGTGGAAATGAATGAAAGAGAGATGAAATCTTTGAAAAATCTTGCAAAACACCTTGTTTAGGGGTTTGGAGTTGAAGAAAAGAGGAGGAGAGGGAAGAAACCAAGTTGGGGAAGAAGGTGAGCATGAACCGTTAAGAGAGAGTCGAGTAGCCCTCACTAAATCGGGCCTATCCATTTGTACACTTGGATTTTAGTTATGAGGCCACCACCGTTGGAAAGAAGACTTCCGGGGCTTCAGTTTTCATTCAAGAATCTCCCAAAGCCGAGTCTGGATGGGGGAGATATGCTCGGTTGAAGTTGGGCATCAGTCCGGTTGGACCGAAACTGAACAGTCTTGCCGGCCAAGGATGAAAGGGTGCCGGCCACTGATGTGCTGGGACACCAAGCTACAGCAGAGCACAAAATAGAGAAAATGGAGGGCCTCCCGAGGGTATGTATGCACTATGCCACCCCATATCACCTCAAAACATCAAGGGAGAGGCATAGTTGGATCCACGGCCATCAATCACGCATCCCGATGCATGATGGCCAAAGATCCAACATGTGCAAATCAATGTGAAATGAATGCACCAAAAAAATATATAAAGCCTAAAACTCTATCATGTGTGATCAAGAGCGTTGGCGACCGAGAATTGAGACACATTTCATCACTTGAAGTATGAAACGTCCCTCGTTTCTCGTACTTGGATTAATACTTAATCCAGACAACAATGCAACACAAGCATGGCAAACATGCAATATGACTTAAGCATGCAAACATGCAACTACATGGCATGCAAACATGTAATGCAATATGAACAACCTAACAAGGCTAATGGCATACACAATGCTAATGTATGCACAATGCGAATGATGGCATACTCAACACAATGTAACCTAAACATGTAGACAACATGGCATGTAACAAGTATGCAACAATGTACCAAGCATGCAACAACATGTGATATAACAAGCATGCAACAACATGCAAAATGGATAAGCATTCAACAACATGCAAGGTGACAAGCATGGAACAACATGCAAAGATGGACTTAAACCAAAATGGATAGACCTCAGCTATGCCCAAATCAGTAGCCAAACACCAAAACAAAGGCACCAAAAGACAAGGCCTGCATGCACAGTGCATTGGCCAATCAACTAGGCAACAATGCACAACACTCAAAGACACTTAAAGCATGAATGAAGTGGGAATATGGCAATGCTATAATCTCTAAAATGGAGTACTAAATGATGCCAAATCATCTAAATAGCTCATAGATAGCATGCAATGGTGCTCAAAGCTTAAGGCAAGTAAGAGCATTTATACTACAAGTATACAAAACATGAGGCATGTGGCTAAGACAACCCAAAACAGTCCTAGAACATGTCAATATGATACTAAAACATGTATGGAAGGAAGCCAAAATGTGCTAGCATGGAAGGCATAAGACATGGAATATGCAAGGCAAATAGGGTGGATTACACTACACCGATTAAGGCCAAGCATGGAATGACTCAACCAACAAAAATCAGAGTTATATCATGGTATAATAACCCCAAAAGCCCATTGAGATGGCATCCCAAAGACCTAAGCATGGAGGAGGCATGCACAATGATCCAATCATGAGGCATAAAACACAAACTCTCCAAGGCATTGAAAGCATGTCAAATGCAAGTGTATGACCACATTTCATGGACTGAAATAGCATAACAAGTGATACCAAATCATTGAAATAGGTCAAGTAACACATGTGAGTGGACTCAATACACAAAGCCAACAAGTTAGATTGAACCAAGGTTATACAAAGCAAGTCATGCATGAACAAAACAACACAAATCAGACCTCTAGCATGGTAAAACAAGGCTAAAAGTTTCCTTGGGTCGAGCCAAAATCATGCTAAAAACATAGCCTAAAGCACAAAGCATGTTAAGGCAATAAAGATGATTGCACTACAAGTGCATGGAACATGTAAGACGTGACCAAACCAAACCAAAACAGAGGTATGACATGGAAAAACATCACCAAAAACCTACTGAAATGGAAAGAAAACAAGCTAAAATGACATGTCAAAGCATGAAGCATATAGAGCTAGTTTAAGTGATTTACACTACAAGTGTATTAGGCATGCATGGAGTGACCAAATCAACCCAAAATAGATCTAAGGCATGGTAAAATATCACCAAAAACCTATTGAAATGGAGCCAACATATGCAAGAACGACATGTTACTTTGGTGAGCTACAAATAGGATTGCACTACACATACAAGATGCATGCAAAAGGTGACCAAACCAGCCATGGATAGACTTAAGGCAGGTCCTAAAAGTCACAAAAAAGTGCCCGAACCAAGCCTCAAAAGTATAGGGATACATGCTCCTTTGATAGGCCAATAACTCAAACAAGCAAGACAAAAGGAGGGGGGACAACCCCCTCCTATTTTGAGCTTCAAAATAGGGTTTTTACCACTGAAAATCCTCTGGATTTCAGTGGTTCTAAGGCCAAAAAGAAGTTGTTTGAAAATTTTGAAAGTTAGCTCACAAGGCCTTACAAGCCAAGGAGCAAAAGGGAGGACAACCCCCTAGCCAACCAAGGCACAAACCAAGACTTTTAGGACTGAAAAACAGAGGGAAAATAGAGGTTTTCGTAGTTCAACACCACCCCCAAAACAGCCCCGAAGTAGTGTGAAAAGATGGCCAAGCAAATGTGTAAAGCAAGCTTAAAGGGAGAGAGATGTTACCCTTGATGCACAGCTGTAAAATGGCCCCTTTCTTGGCTCAAATGACCTTCTATCAGCCCAAAAATGAGCTCCAAGGGACCACAACCCATAGATATGCAACTTTGGTGAAAGAAGTGTATGCAAACTAGAAGTATTTCTCTACTTCTATGGACTTCTATGCACAAAAGGGCAATGGAGAGAGGCTCTAGAGAGAGGGGCAGAGGTTTTTGCTTTGAAAATTGTAGAGAGAGAGAGAGGGAGTTTAGTGAGAGAAGCTCTCAAAACTTTCTTAGGAAGTTCTCAAATGTTCTAACCCTTCAAAATAATAGATAAGGCCTCCATATATAGCAAAAAGAGAGGTTTGGGTCGAAAATATCTCAAAAAAGACAGCTGGAGCAAAATATCTGTCGAAATCTGCTTTCTGGCTTCAATGGTCGGCACATTATCATTGTTGGCCGGCACCTTACCATTGTTAGCCGGCATGGGGTCACTTTTGGCTTAGGGCCGGCATTGGCCATTCATGGTCGGCACAATCCTATAGAGTCCGGCAGCAAAAATCAATTCTAGTCCCCGACTTGAAGGAAGCCTAACTCCTTTATCTGGATGCCTTTTTAGGTCATTCTTGTGTCCAGAATGAAGCCCCAGAAGTAAGCTTTCCAATGGTGGTAGCGTCACATCAAAATTCCAACTGTGCTAAGAGATATCCCTCTTTTAGTGAAGACTACTCAGTTTCGGTCCACCCGGACTGATGCCCAACTTCAACCAAGCATATCTCCCCCATCCGGACTCGGCTTTAGGAGATTCTTGAATGAAAACTGAAGCCCCGAAAGTCTTCTTTTCAACGGTGGTGGTGAAAGGTGTGCAGGGCTAAGGTTCAGTTTCTTCGGCAACGAGAGAGAGTCAAATCCCAACTTCATATACCTTTTTGACCAAAACAATCTTGATCAAAAGATTTTAGACCTTGAAACTCTCTCTTTCAAAATGTTTTGAAAATAAAGTTTCTACGATATTCCGACGCTTGCATTTCGTTAAATGTTGCGCTTTTCGGTGAATCGAGCAAGGACAAAGTGAAAATGAATGAAAGAGAGATGAAATCTTTGAACATCTTAAAAAACACCTTGTTTAGGGGTTTGGAGTTGCAGAAAAGAGGAGGAGAGGGAAGAAACCAAGTTGGGGAAGAATATGGGCATGAACCGTTAAGAGAGAGTCGAGTAACCCTCGCTAAATCGGGCCTATCCATTTGTACACTTGGATTTTAGTTATGAGGCCACCACCGTTGGAAAGAAGACTTCTAGGGCTTTAGTTTTTATTCAAGAATCTCCTAAAGCCGAGTCTGGATGAGGGAGATATGCTTGGTTGAAGTTGGGCATCAGTCCGGTTGGATCGAAACTGGGTAGTCTTCACTAAAAGAGGGATATCTCTTAGCACAGTTGGAATTTTGATGTGATGCTTCCACCATTGGTAATCTTACTTCTGGGGCTTCATTCTGGACACAAGAATGACCTAAAAAGGCATCCAGATGAAGGAGTTAGGCTTTCTTCAAGTCGGGGACTAGAACTGATTTTTGCTGCCGGACTCTATAGGAGTGTGCCGGCCATGAATGGCCAATGCCGGCCCTATGCCATCCAAAAGTGACCCCATGCCGGCCAACAATGGTAAGGTGCCGGCCAAAAATGATAATGTGCCGGCCATTGATGCCAGAAAGCAGATTTTGACAGATATTTTGCCCCAGCTTGCTCCAGCTGTCTTTTTTGAGATATTTTCGACCCAAACCTCTCTTTTTACTATATATGGAGGCCTTATCTATTGTTTTGAAGGGTTAGAACATTTGAGAACTTCCTAAGCAAGTTTTGAGAGCTTCTCTCACTAAACTCCCTCTCTCTCTACAATTTTCAGAGCAAAAACCTCTGCCCCTCTCTCCAGAGCCTCTCTCCATTGCCCTTTTGTGCATAGAAGTCCATAGAAGTAAAGAAATACTTCTAGTTTGCATACACTTCCTTCACCAAAGTTTCATATCTATGGGCTGAGGTCCCTTGGAGCTCATTTTTGGGCTGATAGAAGGTCATTTGAGCCAAGAAAGAGGCCATTTTGCAGCTGTGCATCAAGGGTAACATCTCTCTCCCTTTAAGCTTGCTTTACACATTTGCTTGGCCATCTTTTCACACTACTTTGGGGCTATTTTCGGGGTGGTGTTGAACTACAAAAACCTCTATTTTTCCTCTATTTTTCAGTCCTAAAAGTCTTGGTTTGTGCCTTGGTTGGCTAGGGGGTTGTCCTCCCTTTTGCTCATTGGCTTGTAAGGCCTTGTGAGCTAACTTTCAAACTTTTCAAACAACTTCTTTTTGGCCTTAGAACCACTGAAATCCAGAGGATTTTCAGTGGTAAAAACCCTGTTTTGAGGCTCAAAATAGGAGGGGGTTGTCCCCCCTCCTCTTGTCTTGCTTGCTTGAGTTATTAGCCTATCAAATAAGCAAGTATCCCTATACTTTTGAGGCTTGGTTCAGGCACTTCTTTGTGACTTTTAGGACCTTCCTTAAGTCTCTCCATGGCTGATTTGGTCACCTTTTGCATGCATCTTATATGTGTAGTGCAATCCCATTTGCAGCTCACCAAAGTAGCATGTCTTTCTTGCATGTGTTGGCTCCATTTCAATAGGTTTTTGGTGATGTTTTACCATGCCGTAGATCTGTTTTGGGTTGATTTGGTCACTCCATGCATTCCTAATACACTTGTAGTGTAAATCACTTAAACTAGCTCTATATGCTTCATGCTTTGACATGTCATTTTAGCTTGTTTTCTTTCCATTTCAGTAGGTCTTTGGTGATTTTTTGCCATGTCATATCTTTGTTTTGGTTTGGCTTGGTCACCTCTTGCATGTTCCATGCACTTGTAGTGCAATCCTCTCTATTGCCTTAACATGCTTTGTGCTTTAAGCTATGTTTTTAGCATGATTTTGGCTCGACCCAAGGAAACTTTTAGCCTTGTTTTACCATGCTGGAGGTCTAATTTGTGTTGTTTTGGTCATGCATGACTTGTTTTGTATAGCCTTGGTTCAATCTAACTTGTTGGCTTTGTGTATTGAGTCCACTAACATGTGTTACTTGACCTATTTCAATGATTTGGTATCACTTGTTATGCTATTTCAGTCCATGAAATATGGTCATACACTTGCATTTGACATGCTTTCAATGCCTTGGAGAGTTTGTGTTTTATGCCTCATGAATGGATCATTGTGCATGCCTCCATGCTTATGTCTTTGGGATGCCATCTCAGTGGGTTTTTGAGGTTATTATACCATGATATAACTCTGATTTTTGTTGGTTGAGTTTTTCCATGCTTGGCCTTAATCGGTGTAGTGTAATCCACCCTATTTGCCTTGCATATTCCATGTCTTATGCCTTCCATGCTAGCACATTTTGGCTTCCTTCCATACATGTTTTAGTATCATATTAACATGTTCTAGGACTATTTTGGGTTGTCTTGGCCACATGCCTCATGTTTTGTATACTTGTAGTATAAATGCTCTTACTTGCCTTAAGCTCTGAGCACCATTGCATGCTATCTATGAGCTATTTATATGATTTGGCATCATTTAGTACTCCATTTCAGAGATTATAGCATTGCCATATTCCCACTTCATTCATGCTTTAAGTGTCTTTGAATGTTGTGCATTGTTGCCTAGTTGATTGGCCAATGCACTGTGCATGCAGGCCTTGTCTTTTGGTGCCTTTGTTTTGGTGTTTGGCCACTGATTTGGGCATAGCTGAGGTCTATCCATTTTGGTTTAAGTCCATCTTTGCATGTTGTTCCATGCTTGTCACCTTGCATGTTGTTGCATGCTTGCATGTTTGCTTGTTGTTGCATGCTTATCCATTTTTCATATTGTTGCATGCTTGTTATATCACATGTTGTTGCATGCTTGGTACATTGTTGCATACTTGTTACATGCCATGTTGTCTACATGTTTAGGTTACATTGCGTTGAGTATGCCATCATTCGCATTGTGCATGCATTAGCATTGTGTATGCCATTAGCCTTGTTAGGTTGTTCATATTGCATTACATGTTTGCATGCCATGTAGTTGCATGTTTGCATGCTTAAGTCATATTGCATGTTTGCCATGCTTGTGTTGCATTGTTGTCTGGATTAAGTATTAAGTATTAATCCCAGCACATCAGTGGCCGGCACCCTCTCATCCTTGGCCGGCAGAGGCCTATCTTTGGTCGGCAGATCGTTGGCAGTGGCTCCCCATGGCCGGCAGGCCAGTGGTGTATTCCCTAGACTGGTTTTGGTAAGGTTCAGCAAGAATTCCTTGAGGACACCCTGCAGACAGAGCCTCTTGAGAGCAACCGGAGAGCTTTTCGGGACGGCAACCGAGCATGCATCCTCTTCTCCTTGAAACAGAGCTGGAACAACATTGTTTACTGTTTTCCTTACGTGCTAATTAGCATTTGGTTTTGTAATTTAATTAGTTAATTTGTTAATTAATTAAGTGTTGTAATAATTAGTTGTAGCTAGTTATTCAATTTGGTTATGTAATAATTAATTAGCTTGTTAGTTAGTTAGTTGGTTTGTATTATTTATTCGAATCCTCCGTCGAGAGGGCGAATTTTGTAATAAGTGTACGTGCGTGTGCGAATGTCTTCCAACCCCACGTCTTTCTCCTTTTTATTTACCTGCTTTTGATGGTTAGTTCTAGGTCATTTTTCAATTAGCATCCTTAGGTTTCGCATGCGTGCATTCATTCATCTGTCTTGCATGCACCAAGCTCGGCGCATCATACTAACCGCATTGTACTTTCAATACATTACTTGAATACGTGTTCAACTGCATGTTATCAAGTCATATTTCATATGCCATCTTAGAATAATCGAGCCTATTTCTAGTTGCATTTTGCATGTGTTGCATTAGTCATCTCAACATGAACTAGGATCATGCATTGATTTCTAACTAGTTCTTTATTTTGGCTTGGAGTACTAGGTATGCTTTTACGCTTTAGCATACTACATGTGTGTTAATGTTTCCATAAAAGCATGCTTGCCATGAGGCTAACTGTTTATGTGATATAACTGCCTGAATGCCTGTGGGTGAAGGTTGGATTGCTTGAATTGGAGCAATTCATTGAAATCCTCGATTTAGCCTACTTGCGAGTAACAAACTTCAAACCATTTTCAAACAAACAGATATGCAATGTTTTGTTCCAACTTAGGCGATCTAGTCTATACTTGTATGTTGTAAGCATCACATAGTAATTCTAGGTTTAATAACCGGAATAAGAACACATGTATTTTCAAAAACAAGATATCATGCTTAGTACAGGCTGATCTTTGATCGGGCGAGCGGGGGTGCTCATAGATGACCTTCCCCAATCGTACCCAAGTTCCCAAGCCGAGGCAACTTTGGTGATGACGGACACGTGGCCTTAGGCAACAAGTTAGGGTTTCCTAAATTCCCCCAAAACAAAATATTTAGGTGGCGACTCTGTATCTGGCAAAGCAGTCCATGTTTGGCACTTCTTTACAAAAATCAGTTTTCCAAAATGATTTGCCGGATTTGGACTCTTTGGTGATTTATCGGTCTTGCATTGCACTTTGCGAGATTAGATTCAGAACCATGACATTGAGTCCGAACTGTAGTAGCATAAAGCCCAAGGGCGCGTCTACAGTTTCTGGCGACTCTGCTGGAGAATTAGAGAACTTGACTCAAACTTATGATATCTTGTTTTGTTTACACTTATGTGTTTCTTTGCATTGCATTTACATTGGTGTGCCTAGGACACCGTGTTTGCCGTATGCTATTCCTGAACGATTTGCCGGAGGCCCGCTTGGAAAAGCGTGCCATAAAGCTGACCGATTGCGGGCTCTGCCACGACGGGAACACAGACCTCAGTTTTTACTGAGGCACCCTTTTTGACCATTCGACCTAGTGCATATCGGAATCCATAGTGACCATTCCAAACTAGGACAAGTTGCTTATTCGGTTGTAGGTTGTTTGAAACCGTTGTGTGAGTAGTGAAACCCTAGCTCCTGACAAAATAGGACAGGGTAACCCTACCCCAACACAAGGGTGTATTAACTCTCACTTGCCTGTTATGTGCTATTAGAGCGTGCCTCTACAGGTTGTGTATATCAATTTGCAAGTCTGGGTATTAGGCCTGAGGGCATCAGTATTTGGGAATCAGTTTTTACCTGAGGGTATCAGTTTACAGGCAGAATTTTGGACAGAATTTAGTAAAGAGCACAGTCATTCAATTATGCTCGTATCTATTCCAGCGAAATTGGGCTGAGATGCTGCCGGCTTTCTCTTTTGCAAGGTAGTCTTGGAACCATAGCTTTAGAAGGCTCCGAATATCCCCCGGGTGCTATAGCGATCCCGGTTTCCCTTCCTTTAAATCGTTGTATTCGGACTTAGGTTCTGTGGAGTTGGTTGTTGTATATATCTTGTTTACATCCTTTATTCCTTATATTCGAGTCTTGGGTTGTGTTGGGCAGGTTTGAAACAGGTTGGTTGAGCTTAGGAACCAAGTGTAGCTGCCCAGGTTTTGGCCTTTCCGCTCGAGCGGAGATTTTTGGCGCTCGAGCGGGAAAATCGCCCTTCCAGTATTTTTCTCTGCAGAGTTGTCCGCTCGAGCGGGAGTTTGTGTGTTATGCTCGAGCGGGGAGTTGGACGCTCGAGCAGGGACCTGGTTCTGCAAAAGTGCTGGGAGTGTGTATTCAGCGCTCGAGCAGCGGTTTGGACACTCGAGCGGGAGTCTGTGAGTGACGCTCGAGCGGGGGTTTCCACGCTCGAGCGGGGCGTCGGGTTTAAAGCTCTGTGTTTTGGCTTTTAAAATCACTTTTTCACATTCATTTCTCTCTCTTACTTTTCCAAAACTCCATTGATGAGCCTCTCTCTCTAGAACCTTGCCTTCTCTCTAGGTATTGATCTAGTTAGAGTTGTTTCCTCACCTTTGGCCTTTACAAAAGTTTTGTTGATCATCAAGGGCTACGTTTTGATCCGAAAATATCGAGTTTTGGAGCACGTTGAGTTTTTTCATCTTCTTCCCTTGAACTCCGAATTTGAGGTAGGGATCCCTACTCACTCTTATGGTCTTTGACATAGATTTTTAGTTATTTTGATAAAGTGTTGCAGTTGGGTAAATTTTGGGACTTAGGGTTTCAAAATGTTAAAAAAGGATTTTATTATTTTGATTCTAAAATGAGTATTTTGGGTTTCAAAATAGTGATATGGTTGTTGGTTGTTGAAATATGGTCCATTGGGTTATTATTGGAAAAATGGGGGAGAATGCCCTAATTTGTACATAAATTAATTGGTACAATTAATTTGAGAAAATTATGGATTTACGAAATTGAGTTGTAAATAATGAAATTGGTTCATTATGTGATGAAATGGTGGAGTTGGATTATTTAATCGCTCACTCTTGAAAACATTGATATTTTATCTATTGAAGCTTTTATTATCTGTCTAGAAATAATTGCTTGGGCTACCGGTGGAGGGTAGTTTTGATTGTTGTAGACAATGCATGATGATTAGGCAAATTGAAACTAGTCAATTGGATATGTCATAGAGTATGACAGTTGATAGAATACATGAACGCTATGTATTGATTGATTGTGTATATGACCAATGTGTATATACTTTGTATATGTGTGTGGGAGGAGATAGGGGATGTACTCCACGGTTTAGGGGGAGATAGGGGATGGACCTCTAAACCGGATGTTGTTTGGGAGGAGATAGGGGATGGACTCCACTGATACAGCTCATATGCTTGTCAGATTATGTGATGATACAGCTCATATGCTTATCTATGGAAGTGATGATACAGCTCATATGCTTATCTTTGGAAGTGTGGATACAGCTTGTATGCTTATCTGTTGAAATGTGGATACAGCTTGTATGCTTATCTGTTGAGAAGTTGATACAACTAATATGTTTATCTATTGTAGAATGAGAAATGTTTAATATGAGTCACGGTCTCATATAAGCGAACGATTAGGCTCTGAGCCATTAATGTAAATTGTGGAATTTATAAGAAATGGAAAATGAAATGGAACATGGACATAGTGGTCTTGTAATGGAAAAGGGTTATGGATTGATGTATGGAATTAAACATTTATCAATTGCTAATGTCTTAGTTATTGCTCATACTGTGTTTAGCATATCTCTACTGGGCGTTGACTCACCCTATATGGGACATTATTTTCAAGTACCGGTAGCATGCCACCTCCAAGGACATAGCTTGGATGATGATGAGAGTTGAAGACTCTTTTGATTGTTTTATTTATATTACATGTATATCAAGCCAAGGGCTTATTTTGTATAGAGTTAGTACTCTTCTTTTGTGTAACCAAGTGTTAACTGGGAAAGCTATAAGCCTATAGGGCACTTGCTTTGGTTGTTAATATGTAATACTGTTGTAAGAACTACTCTGATGAATAGAAATGGTTAATTTCTTTGTATCAATGCATGTCTAAAGTGATGGATTTATGTATTTATTTTGAGGGTGTTACAGGTGCATTGGACCTCTGTTGATAGACTTTGTCTGGTCAGAGATTCAGTTCAAGGGCAACCAGTTTTCCTTTGCCAGTGGTAAGGCAAAGAAAGGCCAGACAGGGCTCATTGGTTCATCTAATTCGACAGTCACCAGTCACATCATCAACAGACCCGTGATGGTACAGGGTTCGAAAGAATTTGTGGCCGTGATAGCAGCATTAAATCAGGGAACTACCATGCAGGATGAGACTAGTGCTGAAACACAACGCCCATCTGGGGCATCTACTTCACATCCAGCTTTGGGACCCCAGCCGAACTTTGACCCACTTCCGCCATTTGAAGATTTGTAGGGTCCAGATCCTTGAGAAAGGTTGGCTCAAGCCGAAGCTTTCAGACCCCTGGTGCAGCCTAATGAGAGGCTTTATCCCCTTGATGCTAATGACGTCGATCCGACCGTGGTGAAAATTACAAACCTTGAGGAGCAATTTAAAAAGGCACAGGGCCTTAACTCCATTCTCGACATTGAGGATGGGTACACCGAGGCTTCCGTACGGCTCCCAGACAGATTCAAAATGCCACATATTGACCGTTTCGACGGGTCTGGAGATCCTATGGTGCATATCCAGCTTTTCTTGGATGTCCTGAAGCCGATGGGTCTAACTAAGCCACAGAAACTCTCTCTGTATGGAAGAACCTTATCGGGTGTAGCAGCCGCTTGGTATGCCAAGTTGGAGAAGACAGTAAAGCAGAACTGGGAAGAGTTGGCTGAGGCCTTTGTCGATCAGTATTCCTATAATACCTAAGTTGAAATGACCATGCAAGAGCTTGAAACAACCCGCCAGAACCCAACAGAGCCTTTTGTGGAATTTGTTGCAAGGTGGAGAGCAAAGGCAGCACAGATGACAGATCGCCCTTCTAAGAGGGATCAAGTGCGGACAGTGGTGCAAAACCTCGAGCATGATATGTTGCAAAAGTTGATAGTCGCTCCACTAGTCACTTTCAAAAGTTTGCATGAACTGAGGGTTCAGGTCGAGAATGCATTCAACAGTGGGATCATTCCCAGAACAAGTGAATCGACAAGGAAGGCGATTTCAGGGAGTACTAATGCTGGTGGTAGCGTTATTCCCAAACCCACCGAAATCAATACAGTTGCCATAGCCGACCCTTTTGCCAATCCAAGCCTACAAACCACCGGCCCAGCCCGAGCTCAGGGCAGAACTTTCACCCCCCTCTATATGAGCCTGACTAGAGCACTAAAAGTCTTGATGGAAAGAGGGTATCTCAAACCCCTCGATCCTCAACCTCTGCCCGACCCACTCCCAGTCAGACCTAACCCCTCCAAGTACTGTGTGTACCATCAGTAACGCGGTCATGGCACGGACCGTTGCTACCGCCTTCGTCATGAGGTCCAAAATCTCATCGACAACCGGACAATAGCTCCACCTTCAGACCCCAATGACCAAGTACCTCATCCACATCTCAATCTAATCCACACACTAGCTGTCCCTTATGACCCCAGCGTATACATCACCCCAAGCCTGAGGTGTTTATCCCAGAAAGCATGGACTTATGCATGATGGATGCACCTGGACCCCAATCATCTCAAACCAGTGAGCCCACTACTTCTGAGCTGATGAGAATGATTGAAGATCTTCAGAGAACTGTGGTAGATCTGGCCTTTGGGATATTGGCTCCGTTATTGACCACACCACATATTGGGAATTTCATGACAAAAGGCTCTCCAATCTTGGGACAGGTTGCATTTGAAGAAGGCCGATCCCTTGGCAAAGTGGAGGCGAGTGGAAAGAACAAGGTAGGGGTAGGCATTGATCCCCATGAACACCTTCTGTGGGCTGTTGAGGCTTTGAAAGCCGAAGGACTGAACAAACAGCAAGTGCTTGCAGTGGTTGCAAAAACTGTGGATGATACTTTTGCCACTTAAGTTGGGGGCAATCTGAATCAAGGGGCAATCTGAATCAAGGGGCAAGCTGAGGCAAGGGATGTCATACCAGAAACACCCCTTTCAGCACCAATCCTACACTTGGAAGAGATCATCAAAAGTTAGCACCTGCCGACCCTTTCGCCGGTACATCTGACACAACCGGTTCACAACCTGCCAAATACCCACCTCGGGGCCAGAGGGTGTTCACCCCATTGTACATGTCTCTGTCAACGGCCCTGAGGGTTCTAATTGAAAAAGGGTATCTGAAACCCCTTGAGCCTCGGCCTTTCCCTAGTCGTCTTCCAGCCAGTCATGATGCTGCCCAGTACTGTTCCTTCCATCAACAAACCGGTCATGACACTGACATGTGTTTTCGTCTTAGCCACGAAATATAAGATCTGATTGATAACAAGGTCATCGTCGCGCCGAGTCTTGCAAAGTCAATCGGCACTGGATCAGTCAACTTGGGGGATAATGTGATTATGTGATCGGGGGATGAACCACCTGCGGATGGCACTCATATCACTCCAGCTGTGGGGATGTCACGCACTATTTTGAGCATTTGCGAAAGCTGTTTACTTTACTTTCTGACTTGGGTATTGGGTTAGTCTTGTTGTGTTGTATAGAGTCAGTCTTTTTGTACTGAGTCAGTGGGGTCTGTCTTGTTGTATCGAGTCAGTCCTGTTGTGTCAGAGTCGGGTGATTTCGAGGGTGTTACCTCGGACATCACTTGTTTGTTTTGTGTTTATCTTTTGCACCTTTCTTTTGAGTCTGTTTCTTCCATGGAGCTAGTTACGCCAGAAGATCTGAATGAAACAGTAGTGATTTTCACTCTTGTGTTTGCTTCTGCCTTGTGCCAATTGTTTCGGAAGTTCTGAATAAGATGGCAGTATTTGACTAAAAATTGTGTCTTTTCTATGCCTTGAAGTCATTGCATTGACCTAAGTTTTTCAAAACTTTTTGAACACTATGATGAAAAAATGAAGAGGAAGGAATTCCTCGAGATTTGCAAAAATTTGATCATCTGAGAGAAAGAGAGGCATGCTAAGCCTTTAATGAATGAGATCATATTTGTTAATATGAGTATTGAGAAGGATCCTAGCTTGATCCAGATTGGTTCTGCATTGTCTTCAGTGCGAGCGACTAGTCGATTTCTTAAAAGATTTCAAAAAAAAAATGTTTTGCGTGGTCCTGCGAAGACTTGTGTGGAATCGCTCTTGAGATTGTGCAGCCTAGGATCGCTCTCAGCCTCGAGACTCAACCTATTTTGCTTTCAAACCTTGAACTTGGATTCAGAATGTTCAACGGTCAACCACAATGTGAGGCCTGTGTGGCCAGATTTGAAGCAGCCCATGAACTAGGAGCAAGAAAAGTCAGATCAAGAAGATCAGATGTCATCAAAAGAAGCTTGCGAAGCTAGACCATAAGCACCCCTCGGACTAGGGGCAAAAAATATCAGACGTGCTCAAAGAGCCAAAGATGGATCATTGCTCAAGATAACGAAGATCGGCAAGAATGCCAAATCCCAGAAGGGAGGAAAGAAGAAAGTATTGCTGAAGGACAATCAAGCTTCTATCCGCAAAACCAGGGGCAAATTCAACCCCCATAGGATGGACTCCAACATCATCAGTAAACAGCAGCCATTCTCCTGGATTCAGATGGAAACGAGATCCTAAAACCATTTGACATGGACAAAGCTACACTTTTACCCTTGAGAGGCTCGCTGGGCCGAAAACCCGGAAGGGCGACCCAGGCAAAAGTTAGAGCAAATGAAAAGAAAAGAAAAAGAACAAAAATAGAAAAATGCAGAAAATGAAAAAAAGAAATGAAAAGAAAAGAAAAACAAAGTCGCAAGGTTGAAAACCTGGAAGGGCGGCCTTGGCAAAAGTTAGAGCGCAAAAGGAGAGGTTAATACCCGAGTGTACCTTAACCCGAACTACGTAAGGCTTGATTCCCATGTTTGGGATACACAGGCAACTTCATTCTGAAGTCCAGCCATAAACACTTCCAAATCAAGTGTGTCCACGTAATGGTTTTGATCATCTTTGTCCTCTCTGTATCCGAGAGTTCAGTTGTGATCATCACTTTGAGGACTGATTATAGTGTGCTGCGGTACTATTCAAGCAAGGGACAACTTTCCGTTGCCGTGCAGTGCCGTTCAGACGAAGGGCAATTTTTCATTGTTTTGGATCTGAGGTTGTACATCTCAAGAGTAAATTCTATGTAGGCCGAGCAGTGGCCATTTGTAAAAATAGTTTTTTGAGAATTTTTTTACTGAGGTTGACTAATTCTCTCGAAAATTATTCCATCTTTTCCAAAACTGGGCCTTTTCTTGGACCCAAAAAAAGAAAATTTTCAGTGCTTATAACTTAACTTGCATGATTTTAAATCAGAAAATCGAACAACTATGTTAATCTAACTCTCATATTGATCAAAATTGTTTTAGTAGAAAGCCAACAACAAAAAAAATGGTCAAAATAATGAACTAGGGGCACAGTTGAGTCAGGCTTCCTGTCTTTACCCCGTTGTCAACATACTTGCCAGAAAGGGCACCTTACTTGCCAGAAAAGGGCACAACTGAAGTTAACAGCAAGGGGCAGAAAGCTCTCATATCCTCCAAGCAGCGAGGTATCAAGCCAAGTGTGAAGCACGAACTGGAATGAAGCAGAATATTACATTCCCTCATCTGGACAGATTTGATCACATCCAAACTGGCCAAGGGCATCGTCAACCGATGTCAATTGTAGATCTGCTGCGCATCTGGCCGCACCGTAACCCCTCTGTGGGAGAAGTTCACTGTTGTGAGCAAAAGAAGAAGAATCTAGCAGAATGCTAGGGACATGAGCCCACAACTTCCTATTTATCCATCAACCACCCAGGGGAGGGATAAAAAAATAAGAGATTAAAGAATAGAGAGATATGCGCTGAGAGAAAAAGTGAGAAAAGGGCTTTTCAGAAAAATAGAGCCTGAAGGCCAAGTGATGTGAGAATCACAAATGAGAAAGGGTGGGAAACAATACTCAAAGAAACAGGCTCCTTGTGCACATTTGAGTCTTGTGTTTTGTTGTTTTTGTTATTCGTCTCGATTCTTGTTTTGAGTCATTTCGAGTGTCAATAGATGTGTTTAGGTTGTTTACCTTTTGTTTTTCTTTGTTGAGTCGTAGTGCACTGTGTTCAGTCGTAGACTCAATACCCGGTCAAAAACTCATTTCTCATTTCAATTTCAAAAATGAATCGTTTTGTGCTCAGAGTGCTGTGCCATTCTCCATATTTGTGCAAAACAGAATTTGTTCTTTCATAAACTGCAGGGTTCAACCCAGGTTATGTGAGAACAGTAGAACAAGGACCTATCTGAAGCTATATAGGTTCCGGACTGCAAAGCAAAGAAAAGAGGGAAAATTTGGAGCATCATAGTGTGTTTCAACTTCAGCAAATTCTGAGATTGCATTCCAGGTGCATCTTGTCAGGCCTCGCCTTTCTCTGGAGTATGAGTGTGTCTCGGCCCCAAGTGTAAGCCTGCTTCAAGTCAGAATGGCAGTCCAAGCAGCATCCGTGGTTTTCACATGCAGATGTTATCTCTCGCCAATATGAACAAGGTGTATCCTTTTGAGCTGAACGTGTTACCAAGTCCTCTGAGAGGTAAGTCGGAGGCACCAAAGTACATATTTGATGCCCCTCTATTGAATAGAATGTGCATTTTCATATGCACTTCTGTTGCATGCGTGTCGCCCATCGTTTATGATTCATGCATAGAATATGCTTGCCTCATGCATAGAATATGCTTTCAATATTCCATAGAATATGCTTGCCTCATGCATAAAATATGCTTTCAATATTGCATAGAATATACTCTTGTTTCATGCATGGAAAATGCTCCCATACTTGCATAAAAAATGCTCGTATCTTTTGCATAGAAAATGCACTCTACCATACTTGCATAGAAAATGCTCGTATCTTTCGCATAGAAAATGCACCTTATTTGCATAGAACATGCATTTCATCGCACTTTTTTGTGCACCTTACTCGCATAGAAAATGCATTTTATCGCACTGTCTTGTGCACTTACACTTTGTATCTCACTCGCACTGTCTTGTGCACTTACATTTTGTATCTCACTTACACTTTGTATCTCACTCGCACTGTCTTGTGCACTTACACTTTGTATCTCACCCGCGCTTTCTTGCGCATCGCACTGTTTTGTGCAGTTTACACTCGCGCTTTCTTGCACATCGCACTGTTTTATGCAATTTACACTCGCACTCTCTTGCGCATCGCACTGTTTTGTGCAGTTTACACTCATGCTCTCTTGCGCATCGCACTGCTTTGTGCAGTTTACACTCCCGCTTTCTTGCGCATCGCACTGTTTTGTGCAGTTTACACTCGCGCTTTCTTGCGCATCGCACTATCCTGTGCATTTCATTACATGCTCTTATCTTGTATAGAAAATGCTTGTATCTTTTGCATTGCTCGCTCTTTCTTGCGCACCTTACTGTAACAAGTCCGCGGGGGACCTCGCTACAGTTTGGACTCTCGATTTGTGTCGCGGTTCTTAATCTGAACCAAAGAGTCCAAATCTGGCAAATCGTTTTGAGAAACAGATTTTTGAAAAAGTAGTGCCAAACATGGACTGCTTTGCCAGATACAGAGTCGCCACCTAAATATTTTTAAAATGGGAGAATTTAGGAAACCCTGACTCGGTGCCAAAGGCCACGTGTCCGTCATCACCGGAGTTGTCTCGGCTCTGGAGCTTGGGTACGATCGGGGAAGGTCAGCTATGAGCACCCCCTTTCGCCCGGTCCGAAGACCGGCCTCTACTAACCATGATATCCGATTTTGAAAACGTTATGTGTTCTTATTCCATTTATTAGCCTAGAATTACTATGTTATGCACACAGCAAACAAGTATAGACTAGATTGCCTAAATTGGAAATAAGCATTGCATATCCGTCTGTTTCGGGAAATGTTTTGGATTTGCTACTCGCAAGTAGGCTAAAAATGCGGATTTCAACGAGTTTTTCCAACTCAAACAATCCAACCTTCACCCACAGGCATTCAAAGCAGTTTTATCACATAAGCATTTAGCCGTATGGCAAGCATACTGTCATGGCAACACTCACACGCATGCGGGGTGCTAAAGCGTAAATACTTACATCGTACTCCGTGCCAAAACAAAGAACTCGTTAGCAAACATGCATGATCCAAGTCCATGTTAAGTGCCTAATGCATCGCATACAAAATGTTACTAGAATAGGCTCGGCTATCTTAAACATGGCATGTGAGAATGCGCAACTATCACATATTCAGTTTAGAATTGAAATACAAATGCAGTTAGCGTGATGTACCGAGCCTAATGCATGTAATACGAATGCATGGATGCACACATGCATAGCATAAGGTATGCTAAATTAAACGTGCCCTAATCTACCATCATAAGCAGGTAAATAAAAGGGAAGAAAGAAGTAGGGATTGGAAGACATACACACCACCCACACACACTTATTACAGATTTGCCCTCGCTCGGAGGGGCCAAATAAATATTACAAATTAATTAACTACGCAAGCTAATTAAATATTACAAATTAATTAATTTAATTAACAAATTAAATAAACTAAGAAAAACAGATAAACCGCCTCGGCGCCGCCATGCATAGGCTGCCTCTGTTTTCTTTCCTCTGCCCCTCTGGAGGTTGTCAAAACCTCAGGACTGCATCCCTGGACACTGGGGAGTGCCACCGGCTGAGTGGAATTACCACCGGCAGTGGTGTGTGGCCATCGGCACAAAATGAAGTTGTCGGCAGAGGAATTGTTGCCGGTCGGCACTTTACACTGCCGGTCGGCAGAGTGTTCCTGCAGAATCTGAAAATGACAGCAACAGAGGGCAAGGCAAAGCATGGCAGCACAATTCAAGGCATGTATGCACCAACCATGTCCCTTATCATGATAATGACTCAAAGGGGCATGTGCCTCGATTCTCGGACCACCAATCACGCATTTCCATGCATGATGGCCCAAAGAACCAAGTATGCAACTTTGGTTTCAAATGCAATGCAAACCAATCAAACAAACAAGGCCCAATTCCTATCATCAAGTCAAGGAACAAGGCATGCATGCAAGATGCAATGCAACCTAGGCATACAAGCTAAGGATGCAACATGTCATGGCAACTAACTTATGCAAGCATACAAGCAAACATAGGGGCATGCAAATGGATGCAAAGGTGGACTTATACATGAATTAGGCAACTCTAAATAGGCCTAAAACAGTAGCCATAATGCTATAATGAGGGACCAAAACACATATACACACATGCACATGTTAAGGCCCAACACTTAGGCACAAATTAGACAACCCTCAAGCACACTTGAAAGGGACAATCATGAACAATTAGCATGCAACATGAGCTCTAAAATCATGCTAAAACAAACCTCAAGAATCACTTAAATGGCATTCAAATGACTCGAAACAAAAGCATGCATAAACACCAAAACATGGAGCATTGCTACACAAGCTTATGAGGCATTAAAGAGGCATGCAAGATGGGCACATATGCATGAAAATGGGACTGAAATAGCATGTAGGGTGACCCCAAATCATCAAAACAATGCGAAGATGCCATGCTATACATACATATGCTCAAGGCCAACAAGCCCAAATACAAAGGAGCCATATCAAGCATACCAAAATCAACCCAAACAACCTAGGACAGACCTAGAACATGGCAAAACATGCACAAAATCTTCACAAGACTAAGCCTAAAACATGCTCTAACAAAGGCTAACAACCTAAGACATGTTAAGGCATAACAAGGCATTACAAGGCAACTATGCTAAGCATGCATGGAGTACCAAAACCAATTTAAAATCATGTTATATTATGGACATATAAGCATGAAAAACAGCCTAAACATGCTCAACACACACTCAAGCATAAGGCTCTCTCAAGAGGCCAAAACATGCCCTTTTCAAGGACAACAAGGAGAGGGGGTGGCCCTCTCCTTCTTGGGACTTCAAAGCATCATCTTCACCACTGAAATCCCTCAAGATTTCAGTGGTGAAGAGACCTCAACACCAAAATCCCGGAGCTAGCACAAAATGGCTCAAAATGAGGCCTTTCAAGGCCTAAGAGGGGTCAACAACCCTCAAACCAAGAAACACTCTTAATAAACAATAAAGAGGGCCTAAAAACAGAACTTTTTTGTATTATACACTAAGCTCAAAAACGAATTTAAGATAGGTAGAAATACAATGCAAAAATGGGGTAAAAAGGGGTGAGATTCTTACCCTTGAAGCCTTCTTCACAAATGGTGCTCCAATGGCCTCCTTTAGCTTGAATCCAACACCAAAACTTCAAAATCAGTCCCTTAGAACCTCAGTTCCAAGAGGAAGGTGAAACACTAGGTGTTTGTGTGCAATAGTAAGACACAAAACACCTAGAGCACAAAAGAGAGGGAAAGAGATATAGGAATTGTATCTAACTCAAACCCTAAAACTAGAGCTTAACAATGGCTGTTTTTGCTCTCAAAATATCTAAACTCTCTAACCTCTCAAGCCAAGAGACCAACCCTTCCCTTTATGGCACTTATTGTCTTGTAAAGCTTACAAGACAAGCTTCATAAGAGGGAGATCCCTCCATACACGTGTATGGAGGGGAGCAAAAGCAAGACAGCTGTCTAAAAATATCTGCAAAAGCAGATACATAGTAATCGGCCAGCCAAAAATACCATCTTGGCCAAAAAGAGTGCCGGCCGGCACTAAAAAGTGCTGACCGGCAACAAATAGTGCCGGCCGGCAATAAACATTGCCGGTGGCAGCAAAAACCAGCCGGTGGCCTCTAGCCACTGCCGGTGGTGGGTGGGGATGGTCTACACGCCCTACCCTGCCTCTCAAAGGCAAGATGCAAGTGTTTGGTGTGAAACCAGACACTAAACGGTCAAGTTCGGAGATCCTGAGGCAGGGTGCGCGAGCCGAGACCTCCGGGAACTCCAAACGAACACAAACATGGATAATCACCGAGTGTTCAAACGGTGACGTCCAAGTCTTGAGGACGGTCAAAAATGGGGTGTCTACAGTTGCCCCTCTTTGACAGAACTCGAAAGTCATAACAATGACGGGAGTGAATGTCAAAGCCCAGAGACGACCCATTTTTGACAAGGCCGAAGACTCAGACAAACATGCAAGACAATTAAGATATGCGCCCGAAGGCAGGGGCAAAATGCAAGACAATGCACGAAGCCGAGCATAACTTATGATCATGCAAAGAAAGCTGTAACGAAGCATACATGCGACAGTTTTAAGCTAGCATACACCAAACTACACTACAATGTAGAAAGGATGTAAGAGAATTATGCAATTCTCGATACGTCTCACTCGGGAGATACAATACCTGTGCGGCTCGTCTGGTTGCACCAGCCTCAAATGAACCGTACATACAATATCGTGCCTGCAAAGAAAACAAACTTAACAGGTACAATATTGTTAGCAACATGCATGACAATGCAAAATGGATGCAAAACGATATGCAATATATACAAAACAATGTATAAACAATGCAAATGAAGATGCAATGTAATTGAAACAATGCAAACTACATGCAAAGCAATTGAATCACGATCCAATCACGAGTGGTTCGAAACCAAACCTATGTCAAATAGATTGATGGAGGTAACAAGTCTGTCTACCATAGAACGGTCAACTGAACTATGAGCACTGTAGACAGATGCAAGAACAAGTATTGGGTGGAATTGACATAAGTGGGGAAACGACCCGCTGGAGAAAGGACTACGATCCTAATGCCGGATGCAAAAATTACACTACAATGTAATATATATGGATATGCTAGGAAGATGGCAATGGATATGGCACACAGGCCAAACCAAATCTTGCCTAGGAAAGGTATGCACGCATACGAGCCATGTGTAACACAGAAAAGGTGCCGCAACCCTCAACCAACATATCAGTGTGGAATCGGCGCGATACACATGCAGAACTGTGTTTTAACATGAAAAGTAAGGGCACATATCGGACCAAGCTCAACCTGGAAAGGCGCAAGCCATAGGCGGAAGGCGATGCAATGAATGCATGCAATCTACAATGCAATATGTACAAATATGCAATGGAATGGATATGGATACAATGGACATGGCACGCAAGCCAAACCAAATCTTGCCTAGGAAAGGCATGTACACATACGAGCCATGTGTAACACAGAAAAGGTGCCGCAACCCTCAACCAACATATCAGCGTGGAATCGGCGCGATACACATGCAAAACTGTGTTTTAACATGAAAAGTAAGGGCACATATCGGACCAAGCTCAACCTGGAAAGGCGCAAGCCATAGGCGGAAGGCGATGCAATGAATGCATGCAGTCTACAATGGAAATGCATGACAATGCACTATGATGCGATCTATTATGATTGCGACTTTCCCTATCTTGCCAACAGGGCGATATACTAGGTTGGTTCAGTATCCAGAACTGAGGCGCCGACATGCTGCCTCAATCTATGGGGCTTCCATACAAATTTCAAGCCGAGGATACACCCCTGGGTATTTAAACCAGACTTTAGTCTCGGAACTCCCGAACCTTTGCGTTCTAGGCATAAGCCGTTCGAAC
Source organism: Camellia sinensis (assembly GCF_055761805.1). NCBI lineage: Eukaryota > Viridiplantae > Streptophyta > Magnoliopsida > Ericales > Theaceae > Camellia > Camellia sinensis. The sequence goes on from NC_138970.1 coordinate 63,362,461, forward strand.
TCTAGTTTCCACCGTCCCAGTTGGTCTTCTAGGAACTCACCGCAAACATAGGCTGGTGGCTTTACCAGACCACCGAAAGTCGTTCGGGCACGACAAACACCAAAGGAATTGCACCTTCAGAGGATTTAGGGTCTCCTGGACCGGGATGCAAAATGTATGCATGACAATGTAGTGCGATGCGACAACTAGGAAAAATGCAATGGATGCATGCAAGCTATAATGGAAATGCATGACAATGCACTACGATATATATATTTTTTTTGTTTTTCGAGATGCACATGATGCAAGTGTGACATGCGAGAAGATTTTGACAATTGGACTTATACGCTACGCGAAGCCGGTTTGTGTTCAAAACAATGCAATGTACTAACAAGTACAAGCAAGGTGCGCAAAATAGCGCGAATGATTTGCAATGCACAAAACAGTGCGATGCGCAGAACAGCGCGAACAATTTTGAAATGCACAAAACAGTGCGATGCGCAGAACAGCGCGAGCAATTTTGAAATGCACAAAACAGTGCGATGCGCAGAACAGCGCGAACAATTTTGAAATGCACAAAACAGTGCGATGCGCAGAACAGCGCGAGCAATTTTGAAATGCACAAAACAGTGCGACGATATGCGATATGCATGGGGCAACTTTTGGATCTTGTAAAAGTCAAAAGGATACGAAAAGGATACACTTTGTATGAATCAGAGTGCCACGCACAGAAGACACGACCTGAGGTCAAAATGGAGGCCGGTTGAGCATCGGAGATGCACTTTCTTGCACTTTCTTGAGCTATGAAGACCACACACTACTCATATGGCCTAAACAAGGTTGTGGGAACACCACCGGCTGGAAGGGGAGGCCACCGGCTGGCCACCGGCTGAAAAATAACTCCATCGGCACAAAAAAGTGCCGGCCGGCACAAAACATTGTCGGCCGGCAAACAGTTGCCGATTCGGGGCAGTTTCGACTTTTCACTTCGGGTGTTATAAAATAGGGCTTTAAGCCCTATTTCCTCACTTCTCCACCGCCGAAATCCCTCACTCTCTCTCTCTCTAGAGTGTTTCTCTCTCATTTTTCGCCCGTTTCTTCGCGTTCTACGCCCGTTTCGTCGTCGGATTCGCGATTTTCTTCGCGTTTCAGACATTTTCAACTGATCACATTTTCGTTTCGGTGCCTCGTTTGGCGTTCCCGCCTTTTCGGGGTTTGTTCCCCTCACTTTCCTCTTCATTCCTGTGCCTTTTCACATTCCAGCCTTCCCGGCCATTTCCGACCCTCTCGGGAGTTGACTTTTCAGTTGACTCTTCGCATTCCGGTTCGATTTTCCTTCCTCCGGCCATTTTCACATCATTCCTGACATGGCGGACGACATTCCACGTGGCGGGACTCCTCCGGACCACGAGATGGATCCCGGGGTCGAGCTCCTACCTTTGAGCGAGCGCCCGTTCGACCCGACGACCTACCGACCGGCGATCCATGTTCTGCCCCCCGACGGCCTTCGTCAGTTCAGGAGCTTTGAGAGGCACGTGGCGCCTGAGCTACTACTGCGTGAGCCTACCTCCCACCTTTCATTCGGCACTTCCGAGGTAACTCTCTTTCTTCTGCTTTACTTTCCGCAATGTAGGATACAAAACTGTCATAGTTAGTTGTACTCTTTAACTGCTGAATCTGACATGCTATATGTCGTAGTTGACTGTAGACATACATACAACTGATATCTGCTTGAGACTGACACATGCACACACACTGCACTAGCCCTGAATCACTCAAACACACTGCACTCACTGTTTTTCGCTGCATACACACTGGCACCCAGTATTTGTCTGAATCTGTTGAATTTGCACACATGCTATATCCGTTCTGGAACACCCAAACACGCTGACACATCACACGTATTATTTCACTGTAAACACACCGGCACCCGGTATTTGCCTGAATCTGACAAACTTGCACACATGCTTCATCTGCTTTTTCAAAACTGCATTTTGAATGTTGTCTTGCAATTGTTATTTTCTGTTTACAGGAGGGTTCCCATACCATTCGCGGGTATGGGAATACTGGTGCTCGGGAGTGGTATGATGAGCTCCCTGATGCAGTCCGGCGCGTCGTGGATCGAGCGGGCTTCGGCGCCTTCTGCCGAGGACTCTCCAGGCTCTCCACTTGCAGACCTCTCCTTGCCGCTCTGGCGGAGAGATGGTGGGACACCACCGATTCTTTTCACTTTTCTGCAGCAGGGGACATGGCGATGACCCCTTATGACTTCTCAATGCTCACAGGTATCGGGGTAGGGGGTGATCCGATCCCCTTCGACAGAGCCATGGATGAGTGGACCGCCGCTCAGGTTTATCTACTGGGGGAGGCCCCACCACTAGCTCGTCCAGGTTCCGTCCGATACTCCTGGTTCGAGGCACAGTTCAGGGTTCAGCCCGTTTTGGAGGAGGTGCAGATGACCCCGGAGGACGTGGAGAGGTATGCTCGCGGCTTCCTCATGTTCCTGTTTGGGACGACGATCTTCGCCGACCGGGCGAACACCGTGCCTCTCTGTCTTCTCAGCGCACTGGTGGACGTCTGGGACATCCTGCATTATGACTGGGGCGGCGCCACTCTATCCACTCTCTATGGATATATGAGCTCGGCTTCTCGCGGCAGCGGCCAGCTGCTTGGAGGCTACTGGCGGGCTTGGGAAGTACACCTCTTCTCCGCTTTTCATTTCTGTCTCGTACTTTCTGTACTCTGTACACTGCACACACTGTAGTCTGCTTTATACTTGCTGTATATTGTACACACGGCACACACATACATTCTGCTTTACGCTGACTGTACACTGCTCACACTATACACTGCACATAATACACTGCACAACACACGGCTCTGCTATTTCTGCTTTATTCTGTATTCTGCTTTATCTGATGGTCATACTGACATCTGTTTTGCAGTTGTGGGTTTATGCCTACTTTCCTAGGCTCGCACCCGTACCAGTTGCAGAGCCTCCTCCGGCCGTCCCGTTTTCGAGTCGCTTTGACGGAGATGCACTCGGCGGCCGCGGGAGACATTCGGCTTCTTCCGCCGATACTTCGACACCATCACCCCCGTGGAGGTATGTTTTACTTACAGTTCATTTAAGCTTCGCTTTTCCACTGTATATTTCCAAAACAGTAGGTAACAAACTGTCTGTCACTTTCAGATCACATGGCGGCCGTGGGCTTCCTTGCCGGCGGCGATGCGGGGTCGGTTCCCTGGTGCGGAGGAGACCTCGCGTTTCCGGATCTTGCTTGAGGGCCCGGTCTGTCGGGCTTGGTACCTGGGGGAGCGTTTTCTACGCCAGACCCTGGGATTACCTGAGCAGATAGTCCCGGTTCACCCTCCTGCGGATATGAGGGAGACCGAGAGGCTCACCCGCGAGCAGGTGGACGACTACACCATTGGCTGGGAGGAGGCCGGCTTCAGAGGTACCGGAGATTATCAGGAGTACGTGCGGACGTACCTGATGCGACCTTTGAGTGGCTGTCGAGCAGAGGGAGCTAGGCCTGTGGCATCAGCAGCTGGGGCCGAAGCGGGAGTTGGAGCAGGGGCAGCGAGGAGGGCCCGGGTCCGTGGCAGGGGCGGAGTGCAGGGAGGACGGGGAGTTGGCTGGCCTGCCCTGCCCGTTGTACTGACTTTCTAGGGGCAGGGTGGGCCGACCTATCAGATCCCCTTCGCCCCTCCACCGGCTGGTCACGAGTTCATTGACGTCCCCGACTTACCTCCGGTATGTATCACTGCACTTCGTACAGTCATGTCATTTCAATTTACTTGATATTCCACAGAATACTAATGCATCTGATACTTTTACAGGCTTCTTCTGAGTACACCCGTCAGTCGTTGGCAATGAATGCCTCGATGATGGGGATGCTTCAGCGGACATTTGACCTCCTAGCCCTCTACAGCATACCGGTGTGTTCTTCTGACATTGGCCTCAAACCATTCATACACTGCTTTACATAATCTGACGCACGGCACAACACCTGATACACTGATCTCACAGCATCTGACACACTGCATACACTGCATTCTACACTGTACTCTACACTGATAAACTGCTCACGGCATTCTTATACTGTACTCGCACACTGCATTCTGCACTGTTTAACTGCTCACGGCGTTTTCACACTGTACTCATACACTGTATTCTGCACCGGTAAACTGCTCACGGCATACACACACTGTACTCACACACTGCATTCTGCACCGTTAAATTGTCCACAGTATACTGATGCATTTTCCATTTGTGTACCTTTTCAGCCTCCTTTCCAGATTCCCATGGCAGGAGGTGCTTCAGCTGGGCCTTCTGTCCCTGCTCGGGGGAGAGATGAGGAGGGCCGGATATTTCCCCGTACCAGGGGAGGGCGTACTCATGTCGGGAGTAGCTCGCGAGCTCCAGTCCCGGACGATGATGATGACGAGGAGTCAGAGGCGGAGGCAGAGGCGGAGTCCGAGTCATTGGAGGAGGAGTCCGGAGGCAGTTCTAGCTCGGGCTCTGACGACGACGCTGATGATGCTCCTGGACCCTCGTCCAGGAAGAGGACCAGGACAGACTGACGGTCCTCGGAGTGCTCGACACAGATGCAGATTTTTGTCATTTTTCTTTCTTTCTTGTACTTTTGCTTTTTTGTCGGTAGATAGATTACCTTGTACTGCCGTAGGCAGATTTTGTTTTCCTCAAAACTTGTACATTTGAAAAAGATTATGAAATGAACAGATTTTTGCTTAAAAAGTGTTACATTTACATATCTCATGCATTGCGTCGCATTCCATCATGTTACACCTCAATGTAAATGAAATTGATTGGTTGTCTGAAAATTGAACACTCGCACTGTAATAATCAGATAACTTATACAGCCAACAGCAAAATAACCCAAGCAACCCACTGCCTGATTTTGGACACACAACCTTTGCTCTACTGGGGATTAATCTGCATACAGCCCATAACCCAGCATTCGATTCATTCTGCACACAGCAAACCCCGAACAAACAGCCCAATCTGACAAGACGGACTTCAAAGATGGAACCGGTTGGGGTCGAAACACGCTCAAATGTAGAGAATGGCACAGCATTCCGAGTGTAAATGATTTTTGAAATCGAATGAGGGTTTTTCAAACCGGGATATCGAGCCTACAACTGAACACAGCGGGAAGGACTCATATACAGGTACACGACCCAAACACAATGAGACACGCTCGAGAAAGACTACAAACAAAAGACGAGACCGTCAAATGAAAGAGACACGACACACAGACGCGTTAGCGAAGACGGGGGACCTCGGACCACGGGGAGCCAGTTTCTCTAGGCATTGTTTCCCACCCTTTCTGATTTGTGATTCTCACATCACTCGGCTCTCGAGCTCGGATTTTTTTTCTCAAAACCCTTTTCCTCACTTTTCCCTCAACTTACACCTCTCTATTCTTCATTCTCTCATTTTTCATCCCTCCCCGGGGTGATTGATGGATAAACAGAAAGGTGTGGGTTCATGCTCAACACCGTTAGCTCACGGCTATTTCTTTTGGCGGGCAGAGTGCTCTTCTGGCAAGTACGTCGATGACGGGGGAAAGACAGAACGCCTGGCTCAACTGTGCCCCTAGTTCATCATTTTAACCATTTTTCATTTTTGCTTTGGTTTTCTACTAAAACAAGTTTGATCAAAATGAGAGTCGAATTAACGTACTTGTTCGATTTTTTATTTGAAAACCATGCAAGTCAGGCTGTAAGCACTGAAAATTTTCCTTTTTGGGTCCAAGACAATGGTCCAGTTTTGGAAAATAAAATAGTTTTCGAGAAAATAGTCAACCTCAGTAAAAATTTTCAAAAACTATTTTGCAAACAGTCAATGCTCAACGAGCATGGAACTTACTCTTTGAGATGCGCAACCTCTGATCGGAGGCAATAGAAAATTGCCCCTGGTTTGAAGGGGGGGAGAGGCAACGGGAAGTTGCCCCTAGTTTGAATGGCACTTCTTGTCTTGTAAAGCTTACAAGAGACCAACCCTTCCCTTCAAGCCAAGAGACCAACTCTCTAACCTCTCAAGCCAAGAGACCAACCCTTCCCTTTATGGCACTTCTTGTCTTGTAAAGCTTACAAGACAAGCTTCATAAGAGGGAGATCCCTCCATACACGTGTATGGAGGGGAGCAAAAGCAAGACAGCTGTCTAAAAATATCTGCAAAAGCAGACACACAGTAATCGGCCGACCAAAAATACCATCTTGGCCAAAAAGAGTGCCGGCCGGCACTAAAAAGTGCTGACCGGCAACAAATAGTGCCGGCCGGCAATAAACATTGCCGGTGGCAGCAAAAACCAGCCGGTGGCCTCTAGCCACTGCCGGTGGTGGGTGGGGATGGTCTACAAGCCCTACCCTGCCTCTCAAAGGCAAGATGCAAGTGTTTGGTGTGAAACCAGACACTAAACGGTCAAGTTCGGAGATCCTGAGGCAGGGCGCGCGAGCCGAGACCTCCGGGAACTCCAAACGAACACAAACATGGATAATCACCGAGTGTTCAAACGGTGACGTCCAAGTCTTGAGGACGGTCAAAAATGGGGTGTCTACACTTACCTACACTTGTTAGTGCATTGCTCGCGCTTTCTTGCACACCTTACCTGTACTTGTTAGTGTATTGCATCACACTATTTTGTGCATTTAATCCACATCGCACTGTCTTGTGCATTTCGACCTGCATCACACTGTTTTGTGCATCTTCTTAGCACTGTTTTGTGCATTCACTCTGCATCACACTGTCTTGTGCACCTGCATAGCCCCGTCTTGTGCACATTGCATTTTTGTATCACTCGCACTGTCTTGTGCACTCTCTGGTCTAAGAGACCTTAAATCTTGTATCTCCACTCGCACTGTCTTGTGCACTCTCCGGTCTAGGAGACCTTAAATCCTCTAAAGATGCAATTCCTTTGGTGTTTGTCGTGCTCGAACGACTTCTGGTGGTCTTGTATAGCCACCTACCTGTGTTAGCGGTGAGTTCCTAGGAGATCAACTGAGACGGTGGAAACTAGAGTTCGAATGGCTCATGCCTAGAACACAAAGGTTTGGGATTTCCGAGACTAAAGTCTGGTTTAAATACCCAGGGGTATATCATCGGCTTAAAATTTGTATGGCAGCCCCATAAATTGAGATAGCATGTGTATGCGCCTCAATTCTGGATACTAAACCAACCTAGTTTGTCACCCTGTTGGAGAATAAGGAAAGCTGCGACCATAGCCAGGGAGAAAAGTAGTACCTGTGGTTCAACCGAGAAGAAGAGGAAGGTCCCCAGCAGCATGAGGTAGGTCATTGCCAATTGCCCCTGTAAGGTACCTTCGCTTCCTAACTACTACATCATCTAGTATGTCTATTGCATTGCATATAGAATATGTTGCATGCATGTACTACATATCCATTGTATCGCTTGCATCCTTTCCATGTTAAACTTAGTCTGGCATGTGCCCATTCTTTTCGCATTAAAGCATGGTTTTGTGATTATATGTACACGCCTATTCCACTAAGAGAATTGAGGTTTGAGGGTGTTGGCACCTTTTCTGTGTTAGATGTGGTCTGTTTTGTGTCTGCCTTTTCTAGGCGAAATGTGGTTGGCTGCGTGCCTTATTTACTCCATCCATTGCATCCATTGCATTGTAGTTTGTCGCATTCAGCATGTAGGATCACGATCTTTCCTTAGCAGATCATTCCTCACTTATATCATGCCACCCAATTACTTGTATTCTTTCTGTGAAACACATAGTTCTATCTGTGCATACACCTATTCCACTAAGAGAATTGTGGTTAGAGCGCTCCGGCACCTTTTTTATGTTACACGTAGTTTGATTTTGCATCTCCATCTTTTTATGATATTTGTGTGGTTTTGCGCTGCTTGTGGTTTGATAATTCAATTACATTGCATATCATTTGCATTGTTTCGTTACATTGTATATCATTACATTGTCTTGCAATATTGCATATCATTTTGCATCCTGCCCCCTGAACTACGCTGGTTCGATTCCTTGCAAAAGGATACGTAGGCAGCCTGCGGGTTCAACCAACTGCATCTGTATTTTGTTTGTTTGTCCAAGTCTTCGGCCTCATCAAAAATAGGTCATCTCTAGGCTTTCACATTCACTCCCGTCACTTCTTGACTTCCGAGTTCTGTAAAAGAGGGGCAACTGTAGACACCCCATTTTTGACTGCCCTTAAGACATGGCCACTACTGCTGGTTTACTTGGTGGTGAAAGGTGTGCAGGGCAAAGGTTCAGTTTCTTCGGCAAGGAGAGAGAGTCAAATCCCAACTTCATACCCCTTTTGGACCAAAACAATCTTGATCAAAAGATTTTAGACCTTGAAACTCTCTCTTTCAAAATGTTTTGAAAATAAAGTTTCTACGATGTTTCGACGCTCGCATTTCGTTAAATGTTACGCTTTTCGGTAAACCAAGCAAGGACAAAGTGGAAATGAATGAAAGAGAGATGAAATCTTTGAAAAATCTTACAAAACACCTTTTTTAGGGGTTTAGAGTTGAAGAAAAGAGGAGGAGAGGGAAGAAACCAACTTGGGGAAGAAGATGGGCATGACCTGTTAAGAGAAAGTCGAGCAGCCCTTGCTAAATCGGGCCTATCCACTTGTACACTTGGATTTCAGCTATGAGGCCACCACCGTTGGAAAGAAGACTTCTGGGGCTTCAGTTTTCATTCAAGAATATCCTAAAGCCGAGTCCGGATGGGGGAGATATGCTTGGTTGAAGTTGGGCATCAGTCCGGTTGGACCGAAACTGATCAGTCTTCACTAAAAGAGGGCTATCTCTTATCACAGTTGGAATTTTGACATGAGGCTGCCACCATTGGAAATCTTACTTCTGGGGCTTCATTCTGGACACAAGAATGACCTAAAAAGGCATCCAGATGAATGAGTTAGGCTTTCTTCAAGTCAGGGACTAGAACTGATTTTTGCTGCCGGACTCTATAGGAGTGTGCCGGCCATGAATGGCCAATGCTGGCCCTATGCCAGCCAAAAGTGACCCCATGCCGGCCAACAATGGTAAGGTGCCGGCCAACAATGATAATGTGCCGGCCATTGATGCTAGAAAGCAGATTTCGACATATATTTTGCTCCAGCTTGCTCCAGCTATCTTTTTTGAGATATTTTCGATCCAAACCTCTCTTTTTGCTATATATGGAGGCCTTACCTATTGTTTTGAAGGGTTAGAACATTTGAGAACTTCCTAAGCAAGTTTTGAGAGCTTCTCACACTAAACTCCCTCTCTCTCTCTACAATTTTCAGAGCAAAAACCTCTGCACCTCTCTCTAGAGCCTCTCTCCATTGCCCTTTTGTGCATAGAAGTTCATAGAAGTAGAGAAATACTTCTAGTTTGCATACACTTTCTTCCCCAAAGTTGCATATCTATGGGCTGAGGTCCCTTGGAGCTCATTTTTGGGCTGATAGAAGGTCATTTGAGCCAAGAAAGAGGCCATTTTGCAGCTGTGCATCAAGGGTAATATCTCTCTCCCTTTAAGCTTGCTTTACACATTTGCTTGGCCATCTTTTCACACTACTTTGGGGCTGTTTTGGGGGTGGTGTTGAACTACAAAAACCTCTATTTTTCCTCTATTTTTCAGTCCTAAAAGTCTTGGTTTGTGCCTTGGTTGGCTAGGGGGTTGTCCTCCCTTTTGCTCATTGGCTTGTAAGGCCTTGTGAGCTAACTTTTCAAACTTTTCAAACAACTTCTTTTTGGCCTTAGAACCACTGAAATCCAGAGGATTTTCAGTGGTAAAAACCCTGTTTTGAGGCTCAAAATAGGAGGGGGTTGTCCCCCCTCCTCTTGTCTTGCTTGCTTGAGTTATTGGCCTATCAAATAAGCATGTATCCCTATACTTTTGAGGCTTGGTTAAGGCACTTCTTTGTGACTTTTAGGACCTGCCTTAAGTCTGTCCATGGCTGATTTGGTCACCTTTTGCATGCATCTTATATGTGTAGTGCAATCCCATTTGCAGCTCACCAAAGTAGCATGTCTTTCTTGCATGTGTTAGCTCCATTTCAGTAGGTTTTTGGTGATGTTTTACCATGTCGTAGATTTGTTTTGGGTTGATTTGGTCACTCCATGCATTCCTAATACACTTGTAGTGTAAATCACTTAAACTAGCTCTATATGCTTCATGCTTTGACATGTCATTTTTGCTTGTTTTCTTTCCATTTCAGTAGATTTTTGGTGATGTTTTGCCATGTCATACCTTTGTTTTAGTTTGGTTTGGTTTGGTCACCTCTTGCATGTTCCATGCACTTGTAGTGCAATCCTCTCTATTGCCTTAACATGCTTTGTGCTTTAAGCTATGTTTTTAGCATGATTTTGGCTCAACCCAAGGAAACTTTTAGCCTTGTTTTACCATGCTAGAGGTCTGATTTGTGTTGTTTTGGTCATGCATGACTTGCTTTGTATAGCCTTGGTTCAATCTAACTTGTTGTCTTTCTGTATTGAGTCCACTAACATGTGTTACTTGACCTATTTTAATGATTTGGTATCACTTGTTATATTATTTCAGTCCATGAAATGTGGTCATACACTTGCATTTGACATGCTTTTAATGCCTTGTTTGTGTTTTATGCCTCATGAATGGATCATTGTGCATGCCTCCTTCATGCTTAGGTCTTTGGGATGCTATCTCAGTGGGTTTTTGGGGTTATTATACCATGATATAACTCTGATTTTTGTTGGTTGAGTCATTCCATGCTTGGCCTTAATCGGTGTAGTGTAATCCACCCTATTTGCCTTGCATATTCCATGTCTTATGCCTTCCATGCTAGCACATTTTGGCTTCCTTCCATACATGTTTTAGTATCATATTGACATGTTCTATGACTGTTTTGGGTTGTCTTGGCCACATGCCTCATGTTTTGTATACTTGTAGTATAAATGCTCTTACTTGCCTTAAGCTTTGAGCACCATTGCATGCTATCTATGAGCTATTTAGATGATTTGGCATCATTTAGTACTCTATTTCAGAGATGATAGCATTGCCATATTCCCACTTCATTTATGCTTTAAGTGTCTTTGAGTGTTGTGCATTGTTGCCTAGTTGATTGGCCAATACATTGTGCATGCAGGCCTTGTCTTTTGGTGCCTTTGTTTTGGTGTTTGGCCACTGATTTGGGCATAGCTGAGGCCTATCCATTTTGGTTTAAGTCTATCTTTGCATGTTGTTGCATGCTTGTCACCTTGCATGTTGTTGCATGCTTGTTATATCACATGTTGTTGCATGCTTGGTACATTGTTGCATACTTGTTACATGCCATGTTGTCTACATGTTTAGGTTACATTGCGTTGAGTATGCCATCATTCGCATTGTGCATGCATTAGCATTGTGTATGCCATTAGCCTTGTTAGGTTGTTCATATTGCATTACATGTTTGCATGCCATGTAATTGCATGTTTGCATGCTTAAGTCATATTGCATGTTTGCCATGCTTGTGTTGCATTGTTGTCTGACTTAAGTATTAATCCGAGCACGAGAAACGAGGGACGTTTCATACTTCAAGTGATGAAACGTGTCTCAATTCTCGGTCGCCAACGCTCTTGATCACACATGATAGAGTTTTAGGCTTTATATATTTATTTGTGCATTCATTTCACATTGATTTGCACATGTTGGATCTTTGGCCATCATGCATCGGGATGCGTGATTGATGGTCGTTGATCCAACTATGCCTCTCCCTTGATGTTTTGAGGTGATATCGGGTGGCATAGTGCTTACATACCCTCGGGAGACCCTTCATTTTCTCTATTTTTTGATCTGCTGCAACTTGGTGTCCCAGCACATCAGTGGCCAGCACCCTCTCATCCTTGGCCGACAGAGGCCCATCTTTGGTCGGTAGATGGTCGGCAGTGGCTCCCCATGGCCGGCAGGCCACTGGTGTATTCCCCAGACTGGTTTTGGTAAGGTTCAGCAAGAATTCCTTAAGGACACCCTGTAGTCACAGCCTCTTGAGAGCAACTGGAGAGCTTTTCGGGACGGCAACCGAGCATGCATCCTCTTCTCCTCCAAACAGAGCTGGAACAGCATTGTTTACTGTTTTCCTTACTTGCTAATTAGCATTTGGTTTTGTAATTTAATTAGTTAATTTGATAATTAATTAAGTGTTGTAATAATAGTTGTGGCTAGTTATTCAATTTGGTTATGTAATAATTAATTAGCTTGTTAATTAGTTAGTTAGTTGGTTTGTATTATTTATTCGTACCCTCCGTCAAGAGGGCGAATTTTGTAATAAGTGTGCGTGCGTGTGTGAATGTCTTCCAACCCCACGTCTTTCTCCCTTTTACTTACCTGCTTTTGATGGTTAGTTCTAGGTCATTTTTGTAGACACCCTATTTTTGACCGACCTTAAGACTCAGACGTCATCGATTGAGCGCTCGGTGATGGTGCATGTTGTGCTCGTTCTGAGGTTTCGGAGTTTTGGCTGAGAGCCTTACCCCCAAACCTCGGGACCCTTTTGTGCTTTGCCTCGGTTTGCAAACCAGGTCCTGTTTTCTCTTCCTGGAGGGAGGGAGAGGTCTCGTAGACCATCTCTCAGTGGCCGTAGGTTACTTTTCGTGGTCGTAGACCACTGTTCCCGTTTGGAGACCAGTTTCTATTTTTTGGAGCCGTCGGCCGTGCCCCTCGTTTCAGGACCGCTTAACTTTCTTCATTTGCTCCGAATTTTGGCACACACCTTGTTTCCTCTCTCTAGAGGGACACTGTGGCCCGGGAGACCACCTTCGTGGTTGCACGCCACTTTCAATGCTTAACAGTCAGTTTTCGGGGCACCAGGCTGTGCGTTTTGGCCCCCGAACCCTCGTTTTGCATCCGTCTTGGTTCATTTTTGGCATGGACCCTATTTTCATTGTTTGGAAGGTGGTACAAGGGTGGGAGACCACCTTTTTTCCTTGGAGACCACTTTTCCCCCGCCGGCCGGTTTCCTTGACAGGTAACTGGTCTCCCTCACTTTTGGGCCACAATTGCTGGTCTCCCACCACACCACTAGCTTGCATCCAGTTAGGAGACCACCAAATGGGGCTGCCGATCACTTTTTGTTGAGTTGACCCTTTTGAACTGGCTAGCCGACCACCTGAACTGGTCGGCCCCTTTCCTCCTGTCTTGTCTCTGTGAGTTGTTGCCAGCTGTGCCAGCTAGAAGCCACAGAATTGATCCTCCATACACGTGTATGGAGGATCTTCAAACTTGGTTTTTAGCTTCTTGGAGAAGCTTTGGACCTCTTTGGCTATAAGAGAGACCCTCTCCGTCATTAGCAAAGGTTCAGAATTTGGTTGGAGCATATACCATATCTCTCCCCTTGTCCCTATATTTTAGCCTCCAAAAGAGCCTTGATCTTGGCCCTTTACACACCACCTCACAACCACACACTTCCATCATCACTCTAAGGTTCTTGGAGCTTGTTTTCAGAGGCTAAGGAGTTGCATTTTTTGGTCCAGAAGCTGCTGGAGTTCTTGGCTACAAGGGTAACACCCTATTCCCTCTTTTGGTCTTTATTTTGCTTCATCTTTTAGCTATACTTGCAAGCATATTTGGGCTTTGTCATAAACTAAAAAAAGTCTTATTTTGAGGTCCTTAACATGTTTGTTTAAGACCATTTTTCTGTTGGGCGTCATCTACCCCCTTTGCATGCTTCATTTCATCTTATTTTGAGCCATCCCTTAGGGCCTTTGCATTGACCTTTGTTTGATCTCTTAGCCACTGAAATCCAATGGATTTTCAGTTGCTAGCATGCTGTTTTGAGCACCAAAATCACAGAGGGTTGACCCTCTCACCCCTTGTCTTGTTTACTATCATATTTGGCCTAACAAATGAGCCCTTATTTGCATGCTTCCACGCCATGTTTCAGGCCATTTTTGGTGGGTTTTAGGACCTTCATAGGCTCTGTCCAGAGCCCATTTTTCCATTTTGGGTGTCCATCTTGCATGTGTAGAACAACCCCCTTTATAGCCTATCAAAGGAGCCTATCATTCTTGCATGCATAGACCATGTTTCAGTGGGTTTTTGGGCTTTATTTGGCATTTCATACCTCTGAATTTTGTTGGTTTGATGGCCTCTTGATTGCCTCACATGCTTGTAGTGCAAATCCCCTTTACTAGTTTACATTGCATGCTATTTCGGCCTTTGATTCTAGCACTTTTTGGTCATGCTTTAAACTGATTTTGTGCATGTTTTAGACTTCCTTAGCTCTATTTTTATGCCTCATGGTCGAATGATGCTTTCTATGCATGGTTGCAGTTCAATACCCTTGCCTAGCTTTGAGTTTTGGAGGCTATTGCATGCTTATGTTGAGGTGTTTCCATGTTTTGGGGTCATTGTGCATCATATTTCAGAGCTTATATGTATGCCATATTGCCATGTTTTCCACTCTTTAAATGTGTTTGAGAGTCGTGCTTGTGTGCCTCGTTTTTGGACCATTGCACGAGCTTCATTTCTATGCATTTTAGACCATTTTCCCACTGTCTTGGACCTGCCTAGGGTCTATTTGGGACTAGTTTTTCCATTTGTGCATTGCTTTGTGTACCTCTAGTGTAATGCGCTTCACTAGTTTTGGTATTCGAGCCATCTAGCATGCATTGTGTGAGGTGTTTACATGATTCGGGACCATCTTGCATGTCATTTCAGAGCTGAAAAATGTATGATTGCATGCCATATTTCATCCCTTGCGATGCTTTGGTAGAGTGGCATTTGATGCCTTAGGTTCGGTCCCTTACATTGGGCATGTTTGTATGTGTTTTTGTTGCCTAATTTCATCATGTTTGGCCACTGACTTGAGTGTGGCTGAGGTCCATTCATTTTAGTTTAAGTCCATCTTGCATTGTGTATGCCATGTCCATGTTGTCACATGCTTGATCGTCGCATTGTGTATGCCTTGATTATGCCTTTGTGTATGTCCATCGTCATATGTGCGTTGTGTATGTCATATAGCATCATATGCATTGAGTATGCCATTCGTAGTTCATAGCATTGCGTATGCTAATTGCACCTCTGCATGTCATTCCTTGCATGTTTGCATGTCTTAGTTGCATTTCGCTTAGGATTGCATGCTAGTTGTTGCATTGTGTTTGCATGCCATACCATTTTAGTTATTGCATTGTGTTTGGAATAGGGTTTAGTCCAAACACGGGAAACGAGGGACGTTTCATACCCCAAGTGACGAAACGTGCCTCGATTCTCGGTCGTCGACACTCCGGATTACCCATGATGGAGTTTAGGCCTTGTTGTGTTTATGTGTGCATTCATTTCATATTGAGTCATGCAATTCGACTCCTCGGCCATCATGCATTGCGATGCGTGATTTGTGGCACGAGGATCGAGGACTACACTCCCTAGAGCTTATGTAATGACGGGGAGAGTGGTCATGCATACATATGTCGAAAATACTTTGCCATGCCCTTTTCTTGCACTCTGTTGCAGCAAACCAGAAACCAGTAGCAAAAACTGGTCGGTAGTATCCCTATAGCATGGTGGAGTTTCAGCATTCTGGAGTTTTGTACAATGTTCTGGGACTAGTTGCAAACAGAGGCAAAATCGGGGCAATGCGATGGATTTTCCGGCAAAGCGACTCGAGCATGCATGCATCCCTATCATTCAAGACCGAGCCGAGGCAGTCCATTTCACATGGTTTGCATGCTAGCTTATTTATTTTAGTTAATTTGTTAATTAATTAGGGTTGTGTAATAATTAGCTGTAATTCGTTATTCATTCGGTTGTGTGTTATTTATTCGGACCCTCTAAGGAGGGCAATGCTGTAATAAGTGTGCGTGTGTGTGATGTATGTCTTTCAACCCCACATCTTTCTCCCTTTTATTTACCTGCTTATAATGGTTAGTTTTAGGGAATGTTTCAATTAGCATCTATATGTTCGCATGTTTGCATCCATTCATTTGTCTTGTATGCACCGGGCTTGGCGCATCATACTAACTGCACTGTATTTCAATTCTGAGTTGAATACATGTATCAGATGTTGCATTTCATATGCCATTTTAGAATAGCCGAGCCTATCTTAGTTGTATTTTTGCATGTGTTGCATTAGGCATTTCAGCATAGTTAGGATTCATGCATGATTTCTAATTAGCTTCCTTTTTTGGCTTGGAGTACTCAGTAAGTATTTATGCTTTAACATCCTTGCATGTGTGTGAGTGACTGCCATGATAGCATGCTTACCATGAGGCTATGTGCTTACGTGATATAACCGTTTGAATGCCTGTGGGTGAAGGTTGGGTTGCTTAAGTTGGAATAATTCGTCGAAACCAGTGTTTTAGCCTACTTGCGAGTAGCAAACTTCAATCCATTTTAAAAAACAAACGGATATGTGATGCTTTGTTTCAACTTAGGCAATTTAGTCTATACTTGTTTTGCTGTGCGCATCACATAGTAATTCTAGGTTAAATAACTGGAATAAGAGCACAAGTGTTTTCAAAAACTCGATATCATGGTTAGTAGAGGTCGATCTTTGATCGGGCGAGCGGGGGTGCTCACGAAGTGACCTTCCCCAATCGTACCCAAGTTCCCAAGCCAAGGCAACTTTGGTGATGACGGACACGTGGCCTTAGGCACGAGTCAGGGTTTCCTAAATTTCCCAAAATAAAATATTTAGGTGGCGACTCTGTATTTGGCAAAGCAGTCCATGTTTGGCACTTCTTTCTAAAAAATTTGTTTTTCAAAACGATTTGCCAGATTTGGACTCTTTGGTGATTTATCAATCTCGCATTGCACTTTGCGGGATTAGATTTAGAACCGTGACATTTGAGTCCGAGCTGTAGTGAGCCCAATGAACAAGACGGGACTCCCTCCCGAGACGTTCAGGGACATCTACAATTTTTCAATTAGCATCCTTATGCTTCGCATGCGTGCATTCATTCATCTGTCTTGCATGCACCAGGCTCGACGCATCATACTAACCGCATTGTACTTTCAATACATTACTTGAATACGTGTTCAACAGCATGTTATCAAGTCGTATTTCATATGCCATCTTGGAATAGCCGAGCCTATTTCTAGTTGTATTTTGCATGTGTTGCATTAGTCATCTCAACATGAACTAGGATCATGCATTGATTTCTAACTAGTTCTTTATTTTGGCTCGGAGTACTAGGTAAGCTTTTACGCTTTAGCATATTACATGTGTGTTAATGTTGCCATAAAAACATGCTTGCCATGAGGCTAACTGTTTACGTGATATAACTGCCTGAATGCCTATAGGTGAAGGTTAGATTGCTTGAATTGGAACAATTCATTGAAATCCTCGATTTAGCCTACTTGCGAGTAACAAACTTCAAACCATTTTCAAACAAACGGATATGCAATGTTTTGTTCCAACTTAGGCGATCTAGTCTATACTTGTATGCTGTGCGCATCACATAGTAATTCTAGGTTTAATAACCGAAATAAGAACACATGTGTTTTCAAAAACAAGATATCATGCTTAGTACAGGCCGATCTTTGATCGGGCGAGCGGCGATGCTCATAGATGACATTGAGTCCGAACTGCAGTAGCATGAAGCCCAAGGGCGCGTCTACATATAGTCATATTCAATGACACCAACAGTGGATTAGCATTAAATCGTCTAATCATCATGCAATTTCTACAACAATCATAGTTATCCTTCACCGATAGCCCAATGCAATCATTTCTAAGAGACGTTCAATCTGAAAATAAATAGTTTATTCAAAACTTCCATAGGTGAGATATTACATATCCAATATCACCATTTATATCAATAACCATCCAATTTAACATATTTAATGTTAATTCCAATTATTTATACAAAATAATCATTCTATCAAATTAGGGCAAAAATCTCCATTTTTCCAATATTGGCCCAAACACCCAAAATCAACTATTTTGGTAACCAAGATCTTATATTCAAACCCCATACTCATTTATCTCTTATACATCAAAAACCCCTCTTTTCATTACACATCCAAATCTTAGATTTGTCCAAACCACAACCAAATCTCATCATCTATATATAATAGCAAATAACTAAGCTAAAAACCATATTATAGTGTAGAAAATCCCTACCTCAAGAAGAGAAGACGAGCAAAGCAAGGTTGAACTCCAAAAATGACGAAACCCACTTTTACTTAGATCAATACGAAGCTCTTGAAGCCCTCTACCTTATTCTCAAAGACACTAGGGTCAAGAACACATTGAATTTAGATGAAATCTTAGAGAGAATGTGAGTTTCTAGAGAGAGAAGCTCAAGATCTGGAAATTTGGAAACTTTAAGAGAGAGAGAGAGAAAGCAGAAAATGATCTGAAATGTCACTTTCACGATTTGATAAAGCGCGGTCCGTTCGAATGTGGAAAGCCCCGCTCAACCGTTGAATACACCTTTCCAGTACTTTTGCAGACAGGTTAAAGTGCAGGAACCAAACATTCTCCGCTCGAGTGGGGAAATGGACGCTCGAGTGGACAAGCAACTTCGAATGCATTTTTCCTTTTTGCTTCGAGGGGCGCTGCCCTTTGACCTCGCCAAGGCGCTACCCTCTGGACCCCCGCAAGCTGACCGGGTAGCTCGACCCCCGACCGGCCCAGTCGAAGTGGCAAAACGTGAAAGAAGGATCAAAATCGAGATCGTTATAACCTCCCCACCTTAGGAAATTTCGTCCCCAAAATTACAAATCAGGCTCTAAATCATAATTGAACTATTCTCAACCATGTTATTCCCACAAGTTCAACACCATGACCCATTCTCCGATCATCTATTCACATCGACTCGATTCACAAGTCCCAAATTAAAATGAAATTTTCAATTTTCACAAAACATTTACAATGTTTAACCGAAGTCCAAATTTTCAAAAATCGTACATAGCATATACAATGCTTCCGAAAATGATACAGCATCATCAATATTCCAAATTCTCAAAACATAAGCAATGTTTAAATTGAATCCATGTTTTTCCCAAACAACTATAACATATACAATGTTTTCATAAGTTAAAACATATACAATGCTTAGACTTTTCATTAATGCAATAAATTATCAATACATGCTCATGTATCAACAAACAAATCCGGATATTTCTCTCGGACTTCTAGTTCACTTTCCCAAGTCACCTCATCGACTCTGTGATGTTTCCACAATACTTTTACTAAGGGAATTGTCTTGCCTCGCAAAACTTGATCCCGTCTATCCAAGACTTCCACCGGTCTCTCCTCATACGAGGTATCCTCATCTACCTCTAAGTCGGTCCAATCCAACACGTGCGATGGATCCGGCTCATATTTTCAAAGCATACAAATATGAAACACGTCATGAACCCCGGAAATTTGTGGCGGTAACGCCAAACGGTAAGCAACCTCTCCAATTCGCTCAAGGATCTCAAATGGGCCAATAAACCAAGGGGACAACTTCCCACTCTTCCCAAACCTCATCAAACCCCATCTAGGTGATATCTTCAAAAAGACATGATCTCCCACCTCAAAAGACAAAGGTCTCCTTCCATGCTCGGCATAACTTTTCTGGCGACTCTGAGCCGTAGCTAGCCTCTTACGAATAAGTGCCACTTTCTCCGTTGTTTCTTGAACCAACTCTGGACCTAACAAAGGTGCATCACCCACCTCGGCCCAACACACAGGAGATCTACATGGTCGACCATACAAAGCCTCAAACGGTGCCATGCCAATACTCGATTGGAACCTATTGTTATAGGCAAATTCCACTGAGGACAAATGCCTCTCCCATGAACCCTTAAAATCAAAGACACAGCCTCTAAGCATATCCTCAAGGGTCTGAATGGTACGCTCGAACTGCCCGTCAGTCTGAGGATGATATGCAGTACTAAAAGTCAATCTAGTGCCCAAGGCACTCTGCAAACTCTGCCACAACTGAGCAGTGAAACGCGGATCTGTATCCGAAACAATCGTCATAGGGACCCCGTGCAACCTCACTATGTCCCTAATGTACAGGTCGGCAAGATAATCTACCGAGTCACTTACGCGCATGGAAATAAAATGCGCCGATTTAGTCAATCGGTCAACGACCACCCAAATAGCATCACTACCCCGTTGAGTCCTCAGAAGGCCTACAACGAAGTCCATCATAATATGCTTCCACTTCCACTCAGCTATAGGCAAGGGTTGCAACAAACCCGCTGGCCTTTGATGCTCGGCCTTCACTTGTTGACAAGTAAGGCACTTTGATACAAACACAGCCACATCCTTTTTCATACCTCTCCACCAAAACTGGCGACTAAGATCATGATACATCTTTGTGCCTCCCGGATGCACCGCAAGGCGTGAATAGTGAAACTCTCGGAGTACTTCCTCTCCGCAAGACTCCGGTACAAACAAGCGGTCACGGTATCTCACACTCAGGTCGGGATACACAGTCAAACCTCTTTCTACCTTTCCATTGGAAATCTTCTCTCAGAACGATTCCACCTCAAGGTCACCCTTTTGTGCTTCCAACACTCAATTCACAAGTGTAGGTTGTGCAACTACTGAAAACAAAGCTGCAAACTCAACAGACTTGCCCAGATACAAGTCAAACTTATTAAGAGCACCCAACATTACGCATTCTCGGATGGCGATAGAAGCTACACTGCTAATAGGCTTTCTACTCAAAGCATCGGCCACAATATTGGCCTTCCCCGGATGATAATGCAACTCAAAATCATAGTCCTCTATGAATTCCATCTACCTCCTCTGCCTCAAATTCAAGTCTTTCTGTGTAAACAGATATTTCAGACTCTTGTGATCAGAGAACACTTCAAATTTCTCACCATACAGATAGTGCCTCCAGATCTTCAAGGTAAATATCACTGCTGCTAACTCTAAGTCATGAGTGGGATAATTTCTCTCATGTGTTTTCAATTGCCGTGAGCCATAGGCTACTACTTTACCCTCTTACATCAATACACAACCTAAACCTTCTCGTGAAGCATCACAATAAACTGAATAACCAAAACCCATCTCCGGTATAATCAATACTGGAGCAGTGGTGAGTCTAATCTTAAGCTCTTGGAACGACCTTTCATAAGTCTCACTCTACGCAAACTTGATTTCCTTTCTAGTCAACTTAGTCAAAGGTGAAGGTAGTCTAGAGAAATCTTTCACAAACCGACGGTAATACCCGGCCAACCCCAAGAAACTACGAATCTCAAAAGCATTCTTAGGTTGTGCCCAATCTTGCACTGCCTTTATCTTGGATGAATCTACAGTCACCCCTTCCCTTGACACTACATGCCCTAGGAATTTAACATCTTCCAGCCAAAAGTCACATATCCCAAACTTAGCATACAGCTTATGGGCTCTAAGTAACTCAAGCACCACTTGTAAATGTTCCTCGTGTTCCTCCTCAGAAGGTGAATAAATCAAAATGTCGTCCACAAAGACAACCACAAAACAATCTAAGAATTCACGAAAGATCCGATTCATTAAATCCATAAACACAGCTGGAGCATTAGTTAGCCCAAAAGGCATCACAAGAAACTCATAATAGCCATACCACGTACGGAATGCCATCTTCGGGATATCCTCCTCTCTTACTCTCAACTGATGATAACCCGATCTTAGGTCTATCTTAGAGAAACAACAAGATCCCTTCAACTGATCAAACAGATCATCTATACGAGGCATTGGGTACTTATTCTTAACAGTAACCCGGTTCAACTTTCTGTAATCAATACAAAGCCGTAATGCTCCATCTTTCTTTTTAGCAAAGAGAGCCGACGCTCCCCAAGGTGAAGTACTAGGGCGAAT
Organism: Camellia sinensis; assembly: GCF_055761805.1. NCBI lineage: Eukaryota > Viridiplantae > Streptophyta > Magnoliopsida > Ericales > Theaceae > Camellia > Camellia sinensis. The sequence goes on from NC_138970.1 coordinate 63,384,193, forward strand.
AAAACCCTTATCTAACAATTCCTGGAGTTGAATCTTCAACTCACTCAATTTAGCAGGTGTAAATCTATATGGGGCCATAGAAACCGGTGCCGTGCCAAGCATTAAATCAATAGAGAACTCGATCTCTCGGTGAGACGGTAAACTAACAAGATCCTCGGGAAAAAACATCCAAGTATTCACAAACTACTCTTGGCAATTCAACCCGAATTTCATCACACTCACTACTCAAAAAGCTAGCAAGGAGACAACTAAGTTCACTTCGCCCACGCGGATCATATACCGGTGATAAGACTCTATCCACCTGGTCTCCCAAGAAATAAAAAGCAATCACCGCTCAAGGTACATACAGTAACTTTCTGACAGTAGCAATCTATAATAGCCCGGTATGACGATAACCAGTCCATACCCAATATGACATCAAAACTAAGCATGTTAATCAACACAAATGCAAAAGGTAATCGGCGACCAGCAACCTCGATGTCACAACCCCGACATCCCTGTGTCAAGACAGTATGACCACCAATAGGTGACTGATGTAAACGCATACGAAATAAAAGAATGGGATGCACCTGTATCAATCAACACATTAGTAACTGAATTGCAAAAAAAAAAGGTATCTCTCACTACAGAAGGATCAAGTACAAGATCTGGCCTTACAACTATATACATACGTCCAGTAGGCCTCTGCTCAACCTGCTTAACCCTCGGAGCATAAGCCTGATGCACAGACTGAGCTGAAGAGACTCCCTGATTGGCCCTCGAGGCCTGTGCTGACTGTGTTGGCTGGTGACTCTGTGTCTATCTCAAACTAGACGCACCAGGTGTGCCACCCAACTGTGGGCAAAACCTCTTCAGGTGCCCCGCTTGCCCGCACTGATAACAAGTGAGCGGTTGGCCTCTTCTCTGACTCTGGCTCTGAAAACGAGCTGAAGATGATGCTGCTCACTGTCCTCCTCCTCTCTGAGGACAAGTTAGAGACTTATGGCCCAACTGACCACACTTAAAGCAAGTAAAATCTCCCAACCCACCTCTCCTAGAACCTGAACTCGGTATTGGAAAAGTGGACCACGACTGAGCTCCTTGAGACTACTGAGGGTAGGAACCCCTTCGCCTCTTACTGTCTCCCTGACTATCCTGACTCCTTCTGGAGCCCCTCATCCTTTCATCTTCTGCCTGCATAATAGTTTCAAGGTGGGCTACAGACTGCACAAGGCGTCCATAATCTCTAGTCATGGAACCGACAACTTTATACATTAGCCCAATCCTTAACCTCTTTTTAAACTCCAAATAACGGCGCTCCTCAGTCGCCACTAACTCAGGTGCAAACCTCGACAGACTAGTAAAGATTGCCTCAAACTCAGCCACTGGCGTGTTCAACTGCAACAATTTAGAGAATTGATCTCTCAACTTCTCCCTAACCGTGGGAGGTAGAAATTTATCTTGGAAAGCCTCAACAAAAGCCTCCCAAGTTCCTCCAATGCACCCACGCACATACTTCCAACACTGACCCGCATCTCCCTTCAACTAGAAAGACGCCAAGGTCATTTTCAACTGATCATTCTTGATGCCAAGCATCTTGAATGTTTTCACTAACTGTTCTAACCACTCATTTGCCTTCAATGGCTCCTTGGGATCACCCAAAAACTCATCCAGATTCGACCGGAAAAACTCCTTCTTTAAGAAAGATGGCCATGCTTCAGCTACTTAGGCCTGGACTTGATTCTCATCTCGGAGAATGTCCATAGATTCTCTCAATGCTCTGGCCATTTCACGGGCTAAGGCGCCCATAGCCTACTGATTAACCGGTTCGGCCACATTGGCTTGACCAACTCCTTCTTCCTATGCCGGAATATCATCCGGTAAAGGCACCTTATGCCTCCTAAGCCTACCACGCCTATTGTCACCACGTCCACATCCTGACATCCTAATAAAGGTAACAATAGGATTAGCGCATTTTCAAAGTGCCAAGGCTAACTCACTTGTGTCCTAATACATTGGACAATAGTAAATCACTCCACATAGACATGAAATCACATACACACATACAAATTTCCTTCCTAGATAATGACCGTCCCACGGTGTTGCTAAAGTTCCAATTAGAAATAACAGTGATCAATTGCCCTTCTAATAGGACTTCCACAAACCCGTAGACTCAATCAACATCTTAGGAACTAAATTCCATACCCACATAATCACATAAGCATGTTATCACATAAGCATACAATACATGCTAACATCTCAATTAAGCGAGACAAACCCATTATGGTACTAACCACTTCCCACGTACCCAAAGTATTCAAACCCGGTACGCTCTGATACCAAGTTGTAACGCCCCCAAAATAATACAATAAAGATAGCTCATATGCAGAATAAATATGAGAAACAACATACTTTCAAACATCAGAGTTCACTGTTTAACAGCCAGTTAAATGCCTTATAGGCTTACATCTTTCCAAGTCATTGCTTGGTTACACAAATTAAGTATCGCTCATTACAACTTAAGCCCTTGGCTTTACAAATAACAAACATACACACATATTGCATAATTAAGAAGCCCTTGCTTCCTAAAAGTCCATCCATGCTATTGCCTTGGAGGAAACATCTCACCTACACCTGAAAATGATATTCCCGTATAGGGGTGAGCCAACAGCCCAGTAGAAATAATCTAACACAATTTATGAGATTTAGCAAACGTATAAATACCACGTATATAAACAATACCAATATAGAAGCTTCCACAAGGCCTGCATACCCATATGCCACTAAGACCAATCTTAATCCATTTTCCCTCAATTCATTTCCAGTTCATATATATATATATATATATATACTACTCAATTGATGAATTAAATTCATTATCTTTCAACAACCAAAATGAGACTACAATTCAATGGTTTTTCATTTATGCAAAAACACACATAAACACTTCAAACTTTGCCATTTTACGGATATTTCGTCCGAAGGAATCGGCACCCATTTATATACATGTTTTCGGGTCTTTCACCCAGGACACTCCGGCCAACTTGCTTTATATGGAGTCCATCCCCTTTCTTCTCCCCAAACAATATACATATGTAATGTATTTATAAACATAATCATATATGGAGTACATCCCCTTTCTCCTTCCAATAAACATACATATACAATGTATTTATAACATAGTCATATTCAATGACACCAACAGTGGATTAGCATTAAATCGTCTAATCATCATGCAATTTCTACAACAATCATAGCTATCCTCCACCGATAGCCCAATGCAATCATTTCTAAGAGATGTTCAATCTCAAAATAAATAGTTTATTCAAAACTTCCATAGGTGAGATATTACATATCCAATATCACCATTTATATCAATAACCATCCAATTTAACATATTCAATGTTAATTCCAATTATTTATACAAAATAATCATTCTATCAAATTAGGGCAAAAATCTGCCTTTTTTCAATATTGACCCAAACACCCAAAATCAACTATTTTGGTACACCAAGATCTTATATTCAAACCCCATACTCAATTATCTCTTATACATCAAAAACCCCTATTTTCATTACACATCCAAATCTTAGATTTGTCCAAACCACAACCAAATCTCATCATCTATACACAATAGCAAATAACTAAGCTAAAAACTATATTAGAGTGTAGAAAATCCCTACCTCAAGAAGAGAAGACGAGCAAAGCAAGGTTGAACTCCAAAATGACAAAACCCACTTTTACTTAGATCAATACGAAGCTCTTGAAGCCCTTGAAGCCCTCTACCTTATTCTCAAAGACACTAAGGTCAAGAACACATTAAATTTAGATGAAACCTTAGAGAGAATGTGAGTTTCTAAAGAGAGAAGCTCAAGATCTGGAAATTTGGAGACTTTTAGAGAGAGAGAGAAAGCAGAAAATGATCTGAAATGTCACTTTCACGATTTGATAAAGCGCGGTCCGCTCGAGCGTGGAAAGCCCGGCTCAAGCGTAAGACACATACTCCCGCTCGAACGTAGAAAGATCCGCTCGAGCGTCGAATACACCTTTCCAGTACTTTTGCAAATAGGTCAAAGTGCAGGAACCAAACATTCTCCGCTCGAGTGGGGAAATGGATGCTCGAGCGAACAAGCAACTTCGAATGCATTTTTCCTTTTCACTTCGAGGGGCGCTGCCCCTCGACCCTGCCAGGGCGCTGCCTCGGACCCTCCAAGGGGCGCTGCCCCCTCGACCCCCGTGAGCTGACCAGGCAACTCGATCGCCGACCAGCCCAGTCGAAGTGGCAAAACGTGAAAGAGTGATCGAAACCGGGATCGCTATACAAGCTATCAATCTTTCTTGTTCTAATTGAGGAGGTTGGTCTCATTCGAATTTCGGCTAAAATTCAAAAAGAATATAATCTACTGATTGCAATATTAACAAACCATCTCTCATGTAATGTTTAAAAAGAAAAGGCATAGAAAGAAAAATCGTGCACTGTCACTCATCCCCGTTGTGCAAAATTAAAGTGTATGAAAGCCCAAAATGTAGCAGGAAAAATGTATCAATTAGTTAAATAAAATGAATGATTAGCAAAGTCATGAACATATTACAATCAAGTCTCAGTGATATTGCAATATTAATTAGTTACAACACTCATTTCACTTTCCTAAGCTTAAGTCTCAGACTCTTCATATTACACTTCTCTCTTGCTAAAGCTTAGTTAATAAACCAATTACAGAGAGAGGGAGAGAAAAATAGAAAGTAGAAAAAATAGAAACTAAACCTTAATCAACAAAACCACCTCTCTTTAGGCAATCAACTAACCCTCTAATCAAGCATATATATCTATGGATTACACCAATCTCAAAACATCAAGCACTATATATAATATTTGCAAAAGCAAAAATCATCAAGCACTAATTGAAAGTTCTAAACACATTATTATATTTTAGCTCTTAAACACATTATAAAGCACTAATTATAAATGCCTCCCTCTATCATCAAGCACTAAGGATTCAACAAATATATTTAATTTCTAAACTTGAGATGTCAGTCTTTTAGAGACATGGGATTCAGCACTTAGGTAGATAACTTTTCAAGAAGAAATTTGTCTCAGACGATTTTATTCATTTATCTGCACTTTTTGCATCTCTCTATCTCTACCCTCCCTCATCCCACACCCCCATACACACACCCTCTCTGTTTTTTAATCTATGTAGCAAATATTTTATGCACCCAGACAAGTGGGTTTTACCTGGGAAACTACAATATATCAAAAAAATGTTTCAGAGACACATCCATATAGAGGGCCAAAAAAGTGAGATTTACTGACCAAGAAAAATGCTCCTTTTTTTGATAACCTTCATGGATATCTTTGGCATCACAATGCAAGGAGCATCAGTTTCAAAAATCTTCAAACCACAATCTCAAAAGAAAGATTTCATAAACTCACAACTAAGATCCAATTAAGAGCATTCAAACTATTTAGAAGTAATGCAAAGAAAAAAGAAAAAAACTGCTAATTTTTTTAGTCTTTCCCAAAAACAATAAATAATAATAAAAATAATTAGCAAAGAGAACATCATCCAAAATATAGATAAATTCATAAACTCAACCCAGTCAAGCAAAGGAGGACTTTTTCCTCACCCCAGTCAAAAGTTTAGCAAAGGGGAACTTTTTCCTCAAGAAAAGTTTAATCATTCGATTAATCTCCCCTCACCTTCCATTCCCTGTGAATTAATAAACACATCAAACACATTAAATAGAGAAACAATTTATCAAGCATTTGGTGAACATTGTAGTAGTAGAAATTCTGTAGTGGTAAAACCATTATTTTGAACTTCAATTATTGCAAAACTATACCCAAATCCTTAGAATGGAATGAATAACAATAAATTTAATTAAAATAAAGGGAAATAGGTTTTAATTTATTCCAAGCGACATGAAGAAGTTGGTTTCGAACTATGGAAATTGAGTAAAAGATTAAATCATCAACTTACAACATGAATGTACAAAAAATAAAAAATAGAAGAAAAAAAAGGGATGGAATCTTGATTACCTCTATTGATGGAGCCTTTAGACTATTCTCCTTACCAAAGTCTGATGCCTCCGTCACATGTACAAAGCATTAAGAATAAAAGCATCAGCCTTACATGAATTGATAATTTCTCTACAACACTACAACGTAACAAAAAATTGTGCATTGATTTTAGGAGAAAAGATCTTTCATACTAATTCCCTGGATAACAACTACCCAAAAAAAATAAAAAAATAAAATAAAACTAGAAAACTACAACAATAAAAGGCGGGTGTGTCCAACACAAATGAAGGAGCTAAAGGGTTTGCAGAATTCAAAAGGAAGATTCATCTTAATTTTTTATATATATTTCAACAACAACAACAGCAAAAATAAATAAATCTATAAATAAAACTAACAAAACTCCATTGACTTATGGATATAATGTTAAAGGTAATAAAGAGATATGAACAACTAACAAGAGAGGGAGTGAGAAAGTTAAAATATGGCATTTAGTAATTCTAAAGACCTTAAAAAGGTTGTGTGAACCCTTTTCCAACAATAAAAAACTAAAAAAGAAAGTCAAACATCGATTTTAGCGAATCGAATCAATTCACTTGATGATTCACCGATTTGGTTCACCGATTCACCTACGATTCATAGCTATTTGCGATTCACACAACCTGTTCATATCGATTACCCACCAAATCGAATCGCAAATCATATGATTTGATAACAGAGATTTCAACCCTTTTCATATTCATAAAAATGAAATCAAAATCATAAAGAAACACAAACAATCATGCCCAACTTCTCTACACTCCTCTTTCAGTTATCCATAAAGAAACTGAAGAAAAAAAGATTCAATCAACACTACATAAACAAACTTGCTAAATGGTTGCTAAAATGACATATAACAAATAATAGGGAACTAATAATTAGGCCAAGCAACCATATGACAAAACAAATGTTCTGCAATAAGAAATGAGTATATATGTTTTTATCATTTATCATTTTCAGTAACTTAGAAATGACAATATTAAATTTTAAAAAAAAAATCGTAAACTAAAAAAGATTGAACAATTTTATTCCCAATGGAAGCCAAGCATCCTATTAAATAATTAGGATACCTTTAATGGGTTAACATGGTGCATTGAAATGCTACGGATAGCAGTTGCAAAAGAAGAAAAAAAATTCAAATAGCTCCAACTATTCAAATCCTCCCATGAGCAAAATATGAACCAACCCTTTTGGATCCATTTGGTTTGCTCATGGGAAGCAACCAACGCACTGCCACAATAAAGAAGAAAAAAATTAGATTAAAAAAAAAAGTAAAAATTAGGCCACAATATTGATATTGATATTGTGCACTGTTTGAATTAATATGAACACCGAAATTGCTTAAGAGGTTGACACACTACAGCTATGTAGTGAAGAAACAACTCATTTTAATGGAAAAAGAGAACCGCTCATCAATTAATGAAAGCATTGGTTAACAAAAAAATATTGATGAAATTGTTTACCAAATCAATTGACGGAACCAAAGACATGAAAGAAAGCATACCCACAAAAACACAAAAGCATGGGAGAGAGTACGCAAATGGAACTTAATTTAATAGTACTAAGAATGGGAATAAAGGAAAGACTCCCTGGGAGTAGTTGGCATAGAGAAAACTCGTAGCTCTCAACCTTGGTCCTTGATGGACTTTGGGGCCTACAACTCGAAAAATAAAATTAAAAGCATCAGAGAGAGAGAGAGAGAGAGAGAGAGAGAGTGGAAGTTAAAAAAATTTAATCTCAGGCAAATGAAAGTTTCAAATGATCTTGATAAATCCGTGCCTATATCATTCCAAAGAATATAAAATATAAGTAAGCAAGCTCCATTATCCCTTGTCCAAAAATTGCCTACTGTTTATTATTAAAAATAACACCCAACTCCCATTGTTTGTATCACCAATTTGAATATACCTCTATTTTTGCTAAACCTTACCGTCATACACTACATTTACTTGGCTTGTTATAATAGATTCACTCCCTATTTGAACAACAAAAAAAGTAGAATTATATAAGCAACTGATTTAACCAAAAGAAAATAAAATATTTTAATTGAGGCATTTTACCGAACATGGTGTATGCATGAAGACACACACAAAATATAGAGGGGTAAAGAGACAAATTTCAATTGAGGCAATATAAATGAGAAACAAATCACATAATGTAAATGAGAAACACAATCAAACCCAAATGAGAAACAAATCACATAATATAATTGAGGCCATTTGATTACCCCCTAAAAAAGCACATTCTTGTGTTGCATATGTTAGACACCCAACGAAAACCCAAATAAAAATTTTAAGGCATTTTGGAGACCCATTTTACAAAAATATTTCAAAGACCTATGTGAGGCATTTTACAGAACATAGTGTATGCATACAAAGAGACACGCATAAAACAAAAAAAGCCCAAAAAAAAAAAAAGAGTTGCCATAGATATGCTAGAAAATGGAGGAAAAATTTGAAAAGGATACCGATCTCTTTCTCACTGGTTGCATCGACCGATCTACCTTGTATTTGATCAAATAGTGCACTCGAATCTCAACAAAGTTGCCATAGGTAAAACCAAGAAGAGAGAGTGGGTAGACGAGAGAGAGAGAGAGAGAGAGAGAGAGAGAGAGAGAGAAACAAAACCAGAGAGGAGATTAAATTTGAAATGAGGATAACAGACAGAGAGATGAGGACGTCTGTGAGAGAGAAAGATAGAGAGATGTGTTTGGTACTCATGAGCGGGGAATCCAAAAAGGCAGACAATGTATTTGGCCCTTAGATTTTGATTAGGATTGATTTGAACCATTGGTTATAAATGTATCTAAGACAATTTCTTGCCACGTAGGACAAATTCAAAAACCATCTTGTCATATTATACAGATATTCAGATTGTTACCTTTTATTTATTGCATTAGAGATAACTGTTTTGGTTATCGGTAGAGGATAGCATTGCCGTTTGTTAGAAATTTCATGTGGACTAGGCAAACTGGATTGTTTATAAAACATTCACACCATGGTGCATATAATGGATTTTGGGAATTTAAACGGTGTGTTTTGGAAAGAGGTTTTGAAAATTCTTGTGTCATGTTTTAAGAGCATTTGTTTCATTTTGAAAACCATATTTTGGATCACATGTATTGTGTTATTTGGAAAAGGGTAAATAAAATGATGAATCTGGGAAATAAGTATTGTTTCATTGAAATAAGTTAGCCTTATTGTCCATGGTGAAAGTCCTAAAAACAGCGCGTATACATGGGTGCCGATCCCACAAACGAAATATCCGTAAAATGGCAATTGTAGCACTTGTATAACCTACGTTTATATAGGTGCCGGTTTATGGTTTCCCGTGAACGAAATTTTCGTGAAAGGTTGTATTTGTTCTGGAGATTTACCAATTTTATTTATTATGATTTTTGGTTTGGAAAAGAATGGTTTGGAAATGGTTTTAGCAATGTAATTGTTGTTGTTTAACAATGTATTCGTAATTGACTTGGCAATGTATTTGCTCATTGGTATTGAGATATTTGGATTAGTTTGGAGAAGGATTTCTTTCGTTTTAAACAAACGTTGTTAAATTCAGGAAACGTTTTCAATAAACGAAAGATTTTGGAAATTGGAAATAAGGGATTTTTTATTGAGAAATTAGTTGGACTTTAAAAATGCATTTGGACATATTGTATATATGTATTGCATCATTATCATTTATACTAATGGAGTATAATTAGTTTCTGAAATATCCCCTACTGGGCTTTATGCTCACCATATGTGGCTGAAAATATTTTTCAGGTGTGCTTATGAGGATGTGGACTAAGACATCGAAGTTGTGTTGGAACCATGTAGGGTGGTTCCCTTATTTGTAGGCCATGGGCCATTCATGTTATATATTGGCCATGTGCCATTCTTGTAAAGGTTACACCCTTTGTATGTGATGTAAGCCTTTGGGCGTTTCAATTTGATTTATAACATCTTTGTTTGTTTTAATTACAAGAACATCCATTTGACTTAGATATTGTATCTAGGAAGGTATTAAATTAGATAAACACATGTGAACTATAAGTTCAAATGATTATTCATTTGCAAAGTATTGCAAATCAGTTATCGGATGCATTCACTGACACAAAAAATATGACAAAATCTTTCATAGCAGCAGCTAATATCCTAGTAAGAATTGATGTTCCTGTCGGACAATCAATGGGTACAGTAGCAAATGAGTCTAAGGCACGCCAGAGCGTAGGAGACCCATCGGTGCAAAAGACAAAATTCCTTAAAAGAGGAAAGCTCAAGAACAAACAGTTGGTACTTTAGAAGAAACCATAAATGGATCTTCTGGAGAGATCATACCCATAAATAAAGGCACCCCTAAAGAGGTTAGAACCACAAAACAGGCTACAGTAAGTCTATCCAAATCTCCTACTTATGAACCTCCAGAACAGAAATCTCCTGAAGAGTTATTCCCTAAAGTGGAAAAGGTGCCTAAAAATAATAAATCTCAATACATTATATGAGTACAGAAGCAGTTTGGGATAGAAATCAAATTATTGTCGACAACATATTTTCGTTTAAAGTTGCTTTTGACATTATCAGAAGTAATGCTGAAAACATTATCAAAAGTAATGATGACAATGAACCACAAACTGTCGAGGAATGTCGACAAAGAAATGATTGGCCAATGTGGAAAAAAGCAATACAAGCAGAGTTAAACTTGCCTACAAAACGTGAAGTATTTGGGCTTGTAGTCCAAACCCTAAAAGGGATACAGCTTGTGGGATAAAAATGAGTGTTTGTTCGAAAATGCAATGGTCAAAATAAAATTGTAAGATATAAAGCACGACTTGTTGTGCAAGGTTTCTAGTAAAGACCTGGTATTGATTATGAGGAAATATATTCGCCCATAATGGATGCAATTACATTCAGATTTCTAATTAGCTTGGTAATCACAGGAAATTTAGATATGCGTCTAATGGATGTAGTTACAGCATATTTATATGGATAACTAGATAGTGATATATATATATATATATATGAAACCCCCTGAAGGATTTAAAATGCCAAAAGCATCTAATTCAAAACTTAGAAGTGTTTATTCAATCAAGCTACAAAGATCTCTATACGGGTTGAAACAATCCGGACGCATGTGATATAGTTGGCTCAGTGTATATTTGTTGAAAGAAGGATATGTGAATGATCCAATTATTAAGAAATCAAAATCCGGATTTATAATTGTTGCAGTATATATTGATGATTTGAATCTCGTAGGAACTCCAGAAGAACTTACAAAAATTACAGAATATTTAAAAAAGGAATTTGAAATGAAAGATCTTGGCAAAACAAAATTTTGTCTCGGCCTACAGATTGAACATTTGTCAAATAGGATTCTTGTACATCAATCAACGTATATAGAAAAAGTCTTGAATAACTTTTATATGGATAAAGCTCATCCTTTGAGTACTCATATGGTTGTTCGATCTCTCGATATGAAAAAAGATCTTTTTTGACCTCGAGAGGATAATGACTAACTCCTTGGTCCTGAAGTACCATATTTTAGTGCAATTGGTGCTCTCATGTATCTTGCAAATTGTACCAAGCCTGATATTGCATTCATTGTCAATTTATTAACAATATATGGTTTCGCACCAACCCGAAGGCATTGGAATGGAAGTAAAGCAAATATTTGTGTTATCTTCGTAGAACAATTGATATGGATTTATTATATTCAAGTGAATCAAAGCCGCAGTTAATCAGATATGCAGATGCTGAATATCTTTCTAATCCACATAAAGCCACATTACGAACATGATATGTTTTTATCTTTGGGCATACTGCTACAACTTGGCGATCAGTAAAACAAACATTGACTGTTACTTTTTTAAATCACTCAAAGATACTTGCAATTCATGAAGCAAGTCGAGAATGTATTTGGCTTAGATCCATAATTGATCATATTCAAGAAAGATGTGGATTGTTTTCAACAAAAGATGGTCCAACCATTTTATATGAAGATATGCTGCGTGTATCACACAAATCAAATGAGGCTATATCAAAGGTGACAGGACTAAACACATTTCACCAAAATTCTTTTACACACATGAGCTCTAGAAGAATGGTGATATTGATGTTCAACAGACACGCTCAAGTGATAATTTGGCAGATCTATTTACTAAAGCATTACCAACTGCGACATTTAAGAAGCTGGTGTATAATATTGGGATGTGTCGATATAAAGACCTATTATACAGCATTAAGGGGGAATCATCAATTTTAGTAGATTTGTAAATTTTACTCTTTTTCTTTCGTCTAAGGTTTTTTTCTACTGGGTTTTCTTTGGCAATGTTTTAATGAGGCAATCTAAACAAATTACGTACAAGAATATTATAATATTTTTCCTTCACCAAATATTTTTTCCCACTGGGTTTCCTTGGTAAGGTTTTAACGAAACATATTCTTAGTATATAGTTATCCAAGAAGGAGTGCTGTGAAATATTTAGATAACCATCAAAAGAGATGCAATTGGAATTCTATTAAGTTTTGGGCCAAAGTGAAATTAGAGAAAAGTTCTACCATGTGGGAAATGTAGTATGCCATGTGGTAAACCACATGGTTTATCACCTATAAATAGGTGTGTTTGCATAGTAATGAATATAGATAAAAATTGTTGTATTATATGTGTGATCATTTATTAATTCTTTCATTGTGACTCTTTCTTCTTTATTTTCTTTAATTTTGTATTACTCATATATTTATTTTTATTTTTTGGATTAATTTACAATTAATTATTCATAATACGAAGAGAATTACATCTAAACCATCATAATTCAACAAATATAAAAGCTCAACAACTAGTTTCATAATGAGAAAGAAACAACCCAACAACCCAACAAACATGTTTATATTAAAAGTAAGTCTTGGGTCCACCGGTGTGGGTGATTCTTATAAATGCTACATCTTGGTTTGGTGTAATTTTAGTAAATTGAAAGCTAATATTCTGAAAATGGACAATAAAAGTCAATTCTTTGTCAAATTTTCATCATTAACTTTCATAAAAAAAAAATTACATAATATTTTGACACAAAATTTAAAAAAAAAAAAAAACAAAAAACAAAAAAAAACTCTAAGATTTGAGCTTTATAACAAAATAAATCTTAAATTTTTAATTTTGTCAATTCAAATTCTAATCTATTAATTTGTTTTTGATATAAACTATTTGTTTATTTTTATTAAGTAAAATTGACAAAAAATGATATTTTACTCATTAAACTTAATTAAAAAAATAATATTTTAGAATTTTTTTAACACCTACATTAATTATAATAACTAAAATATATTTTTCGTTAATTTTATTTAATGAAAATAGATAAATAAATGATTTATATTGAAAACAATCAAACTGTTATGATTTAAATTAACAAAATTAAAAATTTATTTAGTTACAAAACTCAAACCCTATGTTTTTTTTTTTTTTTTTTTGTAATTTCTAACAAAATATCATAAATAACTCCAATAAATTACAACAAAACAGTCCTGAGCATATTACTTGAACTTATTTAATTCGTTATTATATGTTAAATTCCCATCAATTGACCAAACTCATGGTTGGTGGGCTGTCGAAAGGTGTAAAGTTTTCTACCAGCCCTTTTTTTCGAGGCTCAGAATTCAATTTCATTCCTAGCTAGTCTACAAATTCAGGAAAAAAAATATTAATGCTTTATTCATAATACAAAATAAAATGATAAGACACATTTATGGAATGAGTCGACATAAAGAAAATTAAATTTACACCGCAAATATACATTTTTAGGTAAATTTCCGGGTTTATTTTATGGTTCAAGTGATTTTCACAATATATATATATATATATGTATATATTTTTCATAGGTCATGTTTGTTAAGATGGATATGATTTTAGAATTCAACTAATAATTCAATAGAATATATACATAATTTGTTATTTGGCTAAGAAAGTTAAGGTTCATACTAAAAGTCTATGGTCTTATTTGATTAACAGAGTTAATAGTGAAAGGATTAATAATTTTATAAATTAGTGTAGGATTAATAATCTAATTAAATTAGTGAGATGACTATTTATAATGTATTCATTTTATTTTTCTCTTTCATGCTTGAAATTATGATTCCCAACTCCTTTTAATATTAAAAATTCGTCAATTTTATCGGATTAAATGTTCATTGTATATGTAATCTAGTAAACAAAGCTTGCAATCAAATATAAGATTGTGAGTCCATGGACTAACAATCTCAATCTTATGCTATAATCCTACTAATCAAACATACTTCCTAACGATATGGTATCCCTTTATAGGGGACGATTGAATTAGTCAAAATTGAGGATTAAAAAGAGGTTCAAAGTAATTAGCCAAATTACAAAATTGATAAAATTTTATTAAGGCGTTCTTATAATCGTGACCCAATTCAAACATGGGACTAGTTATTCAAAGGGAATTAAGAATCTTAGAACTAGCTGTTCTAAAAATATTAATTTCATCTAATCTAATCTATCCGAACAAATATGATTATAATGTATTCTCACATGTTATTGACTTAAGAAACTATGAATTAAAAAACTTAAAAAATTATTTAATAATTTCGTAACACTATTATATTATATGTAGGTGCTACTCTCAATCTACGAGTTCGCACAAAACGGATGAATATGGCCGACATTATCTCATCAAGTAAACCTAATCTATTCTATTATGAGAAAAATTATAGGTTAATTATCAATAGATTCTAATAGTTGGACTTAATTTCTATAAAGTCTTATTAAAAGTAAGTCTTAATATAATCGTCGCTAAAACTAATTTTTGATGACAATTTTTCCCGTATGTCGCTAAAAATTAACAATTAATGACTTTTTTTTTGGACAGTTTTTATGCATTGTCGCTAAAACTTACAATTAATGACTTTTTTTGTGACAAATTTTTTAAAGTGTCGTTGAAAGTTTAAAATTAGTGACATTATTTTGTGACCATTTTTTTAAAATTATCTCTAAAACTTATAATTAGTGATATTTTTTGTAACACAATTTTCAAACTGTCGCTAAAAATTAACAATTAGTGATATTTTTTAATAGTATATGATAAAAAATACATTAATTATCATAAGACTTATTGAATAATAAATTTACTTAGTAGTAGAATCTACATGTAAGTTCTCCAAAAATTATTTTGTTGGTCCTCTCTGGACCATTAAATAACAACACTGAATTTTTTTTTTTACTCTCATGTGTAATTCAGTTTTATTCCAGGTGTGAAATCCACTCTACAAGAGTTAAATTTGGACGAGAAATTACACATACTAATTGTCTACATAACCAAAAACAAAAAACAAATTATAAATTTATTCTTAAGGTTTGCTTAAAATATAAATTATCTCCTATAATTCTGGAAATTACATTCTACCCATCGATATTTTTAAATTCATAACAAATGACCTATTTTATTAATAAATCATCAAGTCAATTAACAGTTTTTAATAATATCAGAAATATATTTCAATTAATAATTTAGATAATTTTATTATTGTATAAGAGAACAGTTACGAATTTTATTTTTGAGTTAATTTTATTAAATAAAAAATTCTAATAATAAGATATTTGTAATTTTTCAAATCAAATAGAGCAGTTCGTGTTAAACAACCTTCAAAAAGTATATTTATAATTTATCAAAAAAAAAAAAAGTTGTAATTTTGGTATAGTTACTCTACACGCTACATAAATGGTCCAAGTCCCCACCGGCTACATACCCCTCAAGATTAGTCTTGGCTTCCTTTAAAATCAGAGGGTTAGCGATACCTGAGTTATCAAAAAAATAAAAAAAATAAAAAACAAAAAATAAAAAATGGTCCAACTCATCACATCCACATCAAGTATCTTGCCCTACTAATTGCAATGCCCATGCCATGCCGACTATCTTGCCCTACTAATTGCCATGTCCATGCCATGCCGACGGTTTCAATTGGCAAAAAGCTGACCATTAATTGCCTTTCTTAACTGTGATTTTGCCATGCTTCTTCCATGAACATCCCCATCTCTTAGTTCCATATTCTCTCTCCTCTCTCCTCTCTCCTCTCTCCTCCCTCCTCCATACACAACCAACACCAAAAAAGTAGCAAGTCATCAACTCGGTTTTCCATTGCCATGGAGCTCAAGACTATCATCACTACCATCTTTCTTCTCTTCCTCTTCACGGCCACACCTATTTTTTCAAAAGGTTTGTATACTCTTCCAAGCTTTTACTCTCTTATTATCGGTCAAGGATTCTCTGTTTCTGTGTCTTAAAACACTTACGACGGGAATTTTTAGGAATAAATGTTTTGAGACAAGAAGACAAGGAATCCAAGACCGTTATTATAGAATTTTTATAATATATAATATTGATTTGAATAAGGGGATTGGCTGCGTTGAATATAGATTCTGGGATTTATGATATTGATTATAGAGGTCCAGAGACTCATTCATACATTCCTCCACCAAATCGATCTGGTGGCAAGCAATCTATTCGTCAAGAGAGCACGGTGACACATCGCAAATCAAAAGGTTTGAGAGCTGGAAATGGAGGGGTAAGATACTTGATCCCATACATGTTTGTTTCATTTTTTCTGTTTTGGTTTAAGTTTTGGTTTTAGGAGAAGAAAAGAAAAAATGTCAATTTTATAAGGGTCCGTTTGGGAAGGGCTTTTTTGGGCTTTTTTTTGGCTATTTTAGTCACAAAAAACAAAACATCACATCCAACCCATAATTATTACACTCTTCTCTCACAAAAAAAGTCAAAAAAGTCAAAAAGCCAAAAAGTCCTTCCCAAACCAAACTTTTTAGCCCAGGCTAAAATAACCAAAAAAACTAAAAAATCAAAAAGCCAACCCACTTCCCAAACGGAGGCTAAGTCTAATTCTTGTGGATGAGACGCTATCTAACTAGGTGCTTGATTCCCAAGATTGAGTTTCATTGTTGTGTGATGCAATTTTCTTTTGTTTCTTTTTTTTATTTCTCTCTTACCAACATTTCAGTGGAAATTTTTTCAATTTTTTATTTTATTTTAAATTTCTTTTGGGTTGTTTAGTTTACACAAATTTCAAAAATAAAATAATTTTAAATTAATTTTTCTTTTTTTTTTTTAAATGTCAGCTTAAAAGGAGCAACCAAAGGAATCCTTAGGTAGTTTGACATCT
The DNA here is from genome assembly GCF_055761805.1 of Camellia sinensis. Classification (NCBI taxonomy): domain Eukaryota; kingdom Viridiplantae; phylum Streptophyta; class Magnoliopsida; order Ericales; family Theaceae; genus Camellia; species Camellia sinensis. The sequence goes on from NC_138970.1 coordinate 63,401,395, forward strand.
TTTGGAAGCAATTTGAATAGGAAATGCAATTCTACCCAAAAAAAAAAAAAAAATTCATACACAATATTTAAGCAGAATAATATGCCATAACAGATTCTTGAAATAAAGGTCACTTTGAAGAGTTTTTCTTTTTTTAATTTAAAATGATAAATTTCGAATGTGCCATATCATCCTGTGTACACATTTTGTAAAAAATTTCTATTTATATAGGGAAATCATTACTAATTGGAATATAAGGAATGCCACAAGGACTAGCATTGTAGCACTTTCCATATATAGAAAGAATGTCACATTTTCACTGTTCATTTTGATTTTGGAGACAGCATAATCACTATAGTTGCGTTTATTATACTAGTTAATTTATTTTTCTCTTAATTTTATTTTTTATCTTTGTTTCACAGGATAAGAAAATTCATGGATAGGCAAGTTTTGGTAATGAAGTGATTGTATTGGTTTGGTTGAAGTTGTTATTGTTACAGTCATATTGCTTTTTTTTCAATATTGAGTTGTGTAGAGAGAGACTAGACAAGATTGTAGTGAAATAGTCTCATGTTCTGTTTTTATTTTATCTACCAAGCATGTAAATGAAGATTTTGTGACTTCTATGCAGATTGAATTGCAGTAATATGGTTTGATATGTTGTAAATTCAGCAAATGCTAGCTGTTTTATCTCACCATACCTTCTCAAAATAATAATAAATAAATAAAATGCATCATATAATAGTTATCATTTTGAAAAATGCTTAAAACCCTTAAAACATTATTCCTAAGCTTACCCCTGCTGACACAAGTTGTTACATGTTAGTTGTTGATTTGTTTAGGAATCAATGAGTTAAGACCAATTAGCATTTCAAATATTTGAAGGTTATATATATTTATTTTATATCAAATATTTATTGTCATCAAATTTATCTATTTTGAGTATGCTATGGATTTTTTTATTAAAAACAATTTAGGACGGTTCATATTCCTAGTGTGTCCGACACGTGGTGAGAGCATGTCTTTATTTGACACGTGTTGGACACCAATACATAACCTCCATAGAGGTGTCGGTGCCGGTGTAAACAAACTTATTTGAGCCAAATTCAAAAAAATTGACGAGTTTAAAATATGTTCGTGCTTGACTTGTTTACATATCAAGTCAGTTTTACTTTCATCTAACCAAAACACAAGTCGAATTGAAGTTGCAAAGTTGATTTTACAACCCTAATCTGACCCTCAATGGAATTAAATTATCCCGATATAGCTGATGTAATATCCTATCCAAATACATTATCTTATCTTCAAATTGTACAACCAAATGTCAAATAAATAGATTTTACATACAAATAATCCAAACATCAAACATGTCCTGTTAAGAATATCTAACTTGGATGATTCAAAGCACTGAAAACAGACAAGCATTTCAGTCACAAATCTAAAGCATGTGTGGCACACATGTAATACGGCTAGAATAGTGCTTTGAATTGTTATGAGGGTGATAGATACATATAACTAAAAATGTTCATTTGGTGAGAAACCAGAAGACTTGGGCCAGCGAAGCTGGTTCCCTACTGAATTGATGTTTCTAACCTCATTTAATAGAAAGCTTGTCGTTGCTTACTTGGCATGTTTTAGAAAGTTAGTTAAAATATAACCTTTTAATTATTTTTACTTTTTTTGAAAAAATATGTAAAAAAATAAAGAGATGATGGGACTCAAAATAGGTTAAAAGTCAAAAATTAACTTCCCAAAATACCCTAAAAACCAATGGAACAATATTCACTGGTTTTTGGGGTTTTGTCTCGACTAATCCTGAGATGTACATAATTTTTTTATTATAGATATACCAGATAATTACTGGGCATAAATTCTTAGAGAAATTTATGATATGTGCCCTTCAAATGGACACATTATAAAAATAGTTTTGCGACTTTGTGGTGTTAGTTACGTTTAAATTGAAAGTTACGAATCATTGTTATTATGTTATGAACAATGTGGAGTAAATGTAACAAATAAAAATTTTTTAAAAATCCAAAGAACCTTTTTTTTTTTTTTTTTGAACTCATTCCTTGTACTATGCTTTACATCAATAATTTTTTTTTTTTTTTTTTTGCCGTTTAAAAAAAATCAAATTTATAACTACAACAAAATATAAACATTTTGTTTTGAGAAAATCATAACAAATGTTTGGCTTAGATGGACCCTTGAAAATACCATCACAAAAAATCATATTCAGTTCTTATGTTTAAATAGATGGAGACTATTATTCATTCCGTCGAACTTTTTAATTCCTTTGGTCAAGCTAGTGGAAATTTCTTAATGCTGTGTTTGGTTGGAGGATTTGGGGAGGGATTTGGAAAGGAAAAGGGAAAAGGTGTGTGAAACTATGTGAAATTTAGGCATATTTTATTCTTATTTCACCTACCTTTTTCATTTCCCTTTCTAAATCCCTCATCAAATCCCCTAACCAAACATAACATAAGAGTCTCTCTTTGGAGAGAGGCCATTGGCCTCTTCAGAGGTATTGGAGAAGGTTTCTCCTTCCTTGGGGTCTATGGCTATGTTTAACTACATCTATTAATGTGTCTTTTGGTGAGAACTTGTCTTTCGGAAGTAGAAAGAGGATTTTGAGTTTGGTGAGAGAACATGTATTTGGGTGGTAAGAATTGTGAGATATTGTTTTATCACCATTGTAGCTTTTCATAGCAATCGTTCTCTTTACTAGTAGATCCTTCTCTTCGCTAGTTGACGTAGGATTAGACTAAGTCACGTAAATATTAATATTTTATAATTGTTTCTATCTCATGAATTTGCATGATTATTCTGTTTCATATTCGACATTATCAACATAAATAGAATAAATCCGGCCAGCTTACCCAACACACTTGGGCAAAAATGTTCCTTAAAATACTATAACTAAACCCAGGGGCGGACCTACCGAGTGACTATAAGGCCCCGACCACCCCCACAAAAAAAAAATAATCACTTTGCTTGGTTCTCATTTTTTAAAAACAGTTTTCAGAAAATTCTACACTCTTATTTTCCGTATTTTTTTGTTTTTACTGAATTTTTTAAATATTTTATGCAAATTTTTTACTTTTTAGACACACCTAACATAAATACACCTAAAAAGTAAAAAAATTATAAAAAAAATCTTTTAAAAATTCACTAAATACCAAAAATACAAAAAAAATACAAGAATTTAGTACATTTTTTGTATTTTTATGTATTTCTTAATTTTTAAAAATATTTTTTCACAATTTTTTTACTTTTTAGACACATCTAAGTAAGGAGCATCTAAAAAAGTAAAAAAAAATTGTTTAAAATTTTAAAAATATTCACTAAAAACAAAAAAACACGAAAATAAAAAAACTCAATTTTTAAAAAACTTAATCCAGAAAACTCAAACCAAACACAATGAATACTAATAATAATAATTATTATTATTTGGACTTCTACAAAATTTTGAGTATTTGTAATATACTTAATATAAAGTCTATGTAAATTTAATTAGGACTTTTTTATAATAAGAAAATGATAAAATTTTGGTATATTTCTTAACCGCACATGAATACTATATTTTAGTATAACGAATAATATAAGTTTTAGGCTAAAAATAAATAATAAAAAAATATCAGAACAAAAAGTATCAAATAGTAACAAATAAATTATAAAAGAAAAATGCTAGGAATACTAACACATTTGTTAGGTTTTATTTTTGGCAACCCCGTTTGACAAAATTTCTTTCAATTGTATTTGTTTTCGCACTTTTATTTCAGTAAGGCTATGAGTTTCTTAGATGCGAATCCAACCTGAATTGTGCCTTTTAGAGAAGCTTGTGATGCTAATGCTTTCAAGATTGCCACTTCGCTGATTATGACGGGGATCGAGCTGCCCGGTCAGCTCGCGGGGGTCCAGGGGGCAGCACCCCTTGGCGGGTCCGGGGCAGCGCCACGGCGGGGCCGAGGGGCAGCGCCCCCAAAGAAAAATGCAAAAATGCATTCCAAGTTGTCTGTCCGTTCGAGCGAACATTACCCCGCTCGAGCGAAAAATCCCTGGTTCCAGCAGTTTTGGTCGCCTGTAAAAGTACTGAGATGTGTGATTTCGCGCTCGAGCGGGTTCTCTAGCGCTCGAACGGGCCTCTGTTTTGTCACACGCATATTTTGCTGAAGACGCTCGAGCGGGTTGTTGAGCGCTCAAGCGGACCACGCGAACATAGTTTTCCAGATTTCAAAAAGGATTGGGTTTTCTTCCACATTTAGGATTACTTTTGGTTTTCTATAAGTAGTTGGTTTTCTCCCAAAACTATACTACTCCTAAATTACTCCAGATCTTCTTTTTGGGTTCTAGGGTTTATATCTGGGGATACTTTGTGAGTTTTCTTTGATGTTTTGATTGAGTATTCAACTCATGTTTTAAAGAGTATACATCAAAGGTTTTGTTTGTTTTACAAAAGAGAGAGTTGTTCTTCGGTGGATTCTGAAGAATTCGAGCCTGAAGCTTTGGTGGATTCTGGGGTGGCTCATCGTAAAGACAATTTCGAGGTGAAGACGGGTTGGAAGAGGCACATAGAGGTTGGTTCAATTAGGCGTGGATTCGCTAGGTAATTGAGAGTATACCTGTGTAATTTCTTTAAATTTTCTTAGTGGATTGTTTTGTGGCTGTTGCCCGTGATTTTTTAATCACAGTTGGAGGTGTCTAATTGTGGTTTTTTCCACGTTAAAATCGTTGGGTTGATTTGTCTTGATTGTTTGATTGGGATTGTTATATACTTGTTGGCTACATATTTTGTAAAAGCCAGTTACAGTTCGACACGTGACATAGTAAGGGTAATAAAGGAAGGTTATTCAAGCCCTTAATCCTGGTCGTACACGTGGCAATAAATATTGGTCCTCACATGATCTGAGTAACACTAGATCAAATAACGGGATGCAAGATGACGTGTCCTCAACGGTTACTCATATTCAAATCTAAGTACAAGAGGGAAGCTCAACTGCCAGTAGTGGCGTAATGGAGCTACTTGTAAGGAAGCATGATCAGCAATCATGGAGGAGCAGTTCGACGGTTCGAAGTGCAGTTCGAAGGTCATCACTGACGTGTATAAATAGCAGGACAGCCCCTAGAAAAAAGGACGGACTCAGATCATACAAACCAGTCATTTTACTTCATATATTTTCTTTCCAGTCATTTACATTTCCAGTCTTTAAATACCTGCACTTTAAATACTCGCACTGCACTTCGATTTATAGGAGTAGCTTCAAGTAGATTCAAGTAGATTGCTGTTGTAAACCTCTCCGAGGCTGAGTTCGGATCATTGTAAGTGTTCATTTTTATGAAATACTTCAATTGTTCTTCATATTACTGTTATTTCTCTTAATTTCTCCTAAGTCAAGCCACCAGTAAAAGTCCTCTTCATTGAGGCTGAAAAGAACTAAAACACAATCGTCTGATAATTGGTTGGCAATTATAATTTCTGTAAGGACTGATTGATCCTTGCTGGCACGCTCACATTCACAAAAATACCCTTCGAAAAGCCAAAAAGCCAACAATACTGCTTAAAATTGTTACATAATCACAAATCAATATTTAGGGGATTTCTAAATTTTTCAACATTTATCTTACTAATACGTTCACAAGTTGATGTGAATCCCATATTACGTGATGGTTAATCTTATCACAATTTGTGAGTGGGTTAGTAAGATTGTTAGTAAATGTGTTAGTATCCCTACTATTGGTGATTATAAAAGCTATATACATCAACTAAACTTTTGGAATTGTTTCGTAGTGAAATAATATATATCAAAAAATTCTGTGAAAAATATATAAGATTCGTAATTTGACTCTTCTCGAATCAACTTTCTAGTTCCACCCCTGACTAAACCATATCCACCTTGTTAATTTATGACAATCATCACATCTACGAACTTTGTAACAACAATTTATTATTATTATTATTTTGTAAACCAAATCCATTAGCAAAGACACGGGAGAACTGTCCATTAGCTTTATGAAGTTGGGTCATAGTATAATACTTATTTTCACTTTTATATATTATATCTAAGTTATGGTTCAAAATAATGTTAATAACAAACCATTCTGGGGTTGGTTGTAGGTCATTTTGGTGGTAGACTACGAAATTATAGATTTAAAATTAGTTACGATAGTATTGAGTTTTTATTTTTTATTTTTAGAAGGGTCTGTACCGTACGAATCTAAATTTTTAAATAATTAATTAGTTTGATTAATAACAATATTAAGTCAATTAACAGTGATTATTAAATTATCGAATTATAATATTAATAGCACCATAATTAATATCAATATTAAATTCTTTTAATTAAAATTATTTATGTTACTGTGATTAAATTTCTGTATCTAAATATAGTTGTGGAGACTAAATGAGTTAAATAAATAATAACTAAATTGGTTAGAGGTTAAAAAATAAATAAATAAATAAAATAATGATAAACTTGCTGTTTTGGGCAGCTTACCCTAGCAGCCCTTCTTCCCAATAAAGATGTTGGTAAGGCATGCCATGGCATGCAAACATGCTGTAAGCTATTCTTATAGAAGATAGTTCCTAAGTTAAAATAGAAATAAGGTAAAAATAATAATAATAATAATAAATTAGGCCATCAAACTCGTATAATTAGGAGCGCCTTCCATTACACACACACACACACACAATTGAGCAAAAGAAAGAGAAAGAGAGGGAGAGAAAGCAAGAGGGAAAGGAGAGAAGAGAGGGGAAGAAAGGCTCAACACTTGGGATTTTTTTTTTACTTCATTGAGGTAAAAATACTCAACCCCTATTGTCCCTTAGATGTTTTTCCTAACTAAATCTATACATTTAAAATATGCAAGAGTGTGTATTGAAAATACACAAATGCTCAATGCATATTACATTTGGATAGAATGATAATCTTATGATTATGTGATTTCTGTCCTTCTTGCAAGTATGAATTGGATGGTTTAGCAACTGATTTTGCTCCTTATGTGTTCAAGTATTGTCCATTGTTGAATCAACCTTGCATGCTTATGAATTTGTGTTTACTGTTCATAAATATTATATTATGTTATCAGTAATGAAAGTGTGTTTTTCGCAAACTAATGAACTTCTAGCAAAATAGATTTTTAATCCATTTTAAATAAACCCTAAACAAACTCATGAGAACACTTTCATAAAAGCTGAAACTACTGGAGTTAGTTTAACATGTTTTCATGGTGCTAAAATATTGAAGAAAATCATTTGACAACGTTTCATGGCCTGAATATATTTTTAACTTCATTGCTGTTTGGAGGCAACAACAATGCTGACTTTACCAGGTTACTGTTTATTTCACAGAATGAATTTTCAAGTGATTCAAATTGGAAAAGTTAGATTTTTAAGTTAGCTTTCAAATTCCGCTAGTTTCATTATTTTTTATTAAGTATTAAGAGAGAAACGCCAATTTTTCCAAAATGTGACAGAATCTGTCCAGTTTTCTTATAAAAATTATTTGACCATCTTCTATTAGTTTTCAGTCTTCACACTCTTCTGGAAATATGTTCTAAACTCAAAAATTTAGCAAACCGTTCTGACCATGCCTCTTTTCGACACCGTTTGAGGCCGCTTTTTATTTTTTGAACACAAAACACCTGTGCTGGAGATTAATGTAACTCACTGTTCCAGAAAACCAGTTTTCTTCCAAAAATTATTTCTCCATTTTAAAATCGTTTTTAGCCCTGGTATTCCACTACAAGAAAAAGCAGTTTTAGCGACTAAAAATATAAATTTCTTCGCTGAAAGTAGGACAATTGGCGACTAAAATTGAATTAATAGCCAAAAGTCTTACAGTTTAGTAGCCAAATGTGTAGTTATTGGCGACTAAAAATCAGTTTAGTCGCCGATTATATAGGTTTTAGCGACTAAAACAATTTTAGTAGCCAAAAGTGAAGGTTTTTGGCGACTAAAAAAATTTAATAGCCAAAAGTCTAGGTTTTGGCGACAAAAAAATAGTTTGGTCGCCGATTATAGGTGTTTTACCGACAAAAAAAAAATTTGTAGCCAAAAGTAAAGGTTTTTGGCTACTAAAAAAAATTTAGTAGCAAAAAGTGGACAATTGGCGACTAAAATTCAGTTTAGTCGGAAAAAGTGGAGGTTTTGGCGACTAAAAATAAGTTTAGTCGCTGAAAGTGGTTATTTTTAGGCGGAAATTAATTTTTTTAGCGACTAAATTATTGGTAGTAGCCAAAACTAAGGTTTTTGGCGACTAAAAAAAATTTAGTCGCCAAAAGTGGCTTCCTTTTTTTTTAATAAATAATTTATTTTTTACATAAATTATATTGAATAAAAATAATTATGTTTATATATATAGTTTTATATTAATACGGGTCAATATACTATATAAATAATATATTTTGCATATATAATCATGTGGTATTATTGTGGCATAGTGGAGAGAGTTTGTTGATAAAGGTTTAGAATGTAGGAGGTTTGTGGTTCAAAGCATGGGAAGAGCAAAGGGCACTTCTTCTTTTTTTTTTCCTGAAATAAGCTTTTGGCGACTAAAATGGGTGGTCGCCAAAAACTTCAGTATTGGCGATGAAAAAAATAGTCGGCAAAAGTATAAATTAAAAAAAATAATAATTCACTATTGGCGACTAAATTTTAGTCGCCAAATGTATAATTTAAAAAATATAAATGAGCTTTGGCGACGAAAATTTTAGTCGCTACAGACTTGGTTTTTGGCGACTAAAAGTTTTTTACTCGCCAACACCTTTCGCGACAGTTTATTGGCGACCAAACCGGCGACTAAAAAATTTAGTCGGGGAAACTTAAAAACCGACTTTTGCCGACTAAAAATTCACTTTTGGCGACTAAAAATTTAGTCGCCAAATGCGGTTTTTCTTGTAGTGTTCTTTGCGAAATATTTTCCTAACTCGATGAACTAGCACTAGTTAAAATATTATAATGGTTGACTTTCGTTTGGTATGGGTTTCATATTTTTTGTTTTTTTTTTGTCTGACCATACGGTGCTGAAAGAAGAAGTAAGTTAATTCTTAAGAAATTTTGTGATGATTCCTAAGACATTCTATCACATTTATTTTGGTTGCCATATATGGCCCCGTTTGGTAGAGCTGTGGGAAAGTGATTATAACTTATAGCCTAACAGCTTATAGCTTATAATTGTGAACATAAACTGGTTTTTGATTTATAAATTAAGCTTCTCCTCCCCTACTCAAAGAATAAGTCGATTTTTGACTTATAAAAAGCTATAAGCTGTATTGTTAAGCTGAACCAAACATATCAAAATAGCTTAAATTAAGCTAAAAGCTTAAATAAGTTGGAAATAAGCCCTACCAAATAGGGCCATAATTGTGTTGTGCTGTATAAACATTATATCACTATAGTTATTATAACAACCCTCACCACTGTTTATCGATAAACTACCGATTACTGCTAAACTGAGACTAATTATGAAAAGTAATTGAACTGATTGAAATACTGAACTGACTGACTGAAATCTGAAACTGATTGATTGACTGTATCTGTTTAAATGCATTATCTATCTGTTTGACTGTTTGATTATCTGTTCATGTTTTATGTTTAAATTGCGAATTGAAGGCTTTATCGGCGGCCGAACCGGAGATCGATTAGTGTTTTATGATCATCATAATTTATGTGATTTTATGGTGTAATTATCTGAAAACTGATTAGGTATGATTAAATTAGATTAATTAAGGTTGAATAGCATCGTTAGGCTTATTTACAATAGTGCCATTGTTAGTAGGCCATGTAGGCTAAACATATTTGAGCCTTTATACACTCAAACAAACATTTCATCAGCTCATTTCCTCACCACCACCGAACTAGAGAGAGAGAAAGTGAGAGAGTTGAATTGTCCTTGTTGATTTGCTTAGAAACTTGAAGGAATTGAAGTATAGATTGCAAATTGAGCTTGTGTATCTTGCATTGAAGACCTAAGGTAGATCATTGACCTTCTTCATTGTGTATTTGAGTTTATTCTTGCATGATTAATGGGTCTTTAGTGATCTAAGGCTTGAATTGGTTCAATAGTGTTGAGTTAGAGCTCAATTGTTGCATGCATGTGCATATTGATAAGTTTTGAGGTTGTAATTCATCATGTTTTTGTAAGAGTTAACTCATTTGAGCTTGTATTTAAAGCTTTGAAATGATTTAAGTTCATGCATGTTGCATGTTCATCTTGTTCATGAAAATTGGTTTGGAATTGGATTTAATTGAAACACCCTTGGGCTTTGGTTTCTTAAATTGAGCTTTGAATCAGGTTATTCTATGTGTTTACAAGTGTTTTCCAGAAAGTTAGCCCAAGAGGATCGAAATTTATGCATCAAAACATGATTTTGAACTTGGGACTCAAACCTGGAAAATCCATATTTTTGACTCCCGCTCGAGCGGGGGAATTGACGCTCGAGCGGGAAAATCGAGCTCCCAGCATCTTTCATTGATTTACAGTCCGCTCGAGCGGAGGATTGTATGCTCGAGCGGGGGCATGTGTCTCATGCTCGAGCAGGCGTCCAGCGTCCGTTGAGTGGGGATTTCACCTATCCAGTACTTTTACAGTCCGCTCGAGCGGGTACCTTTGTTGCATGTCCGCTTGAGCGGGGAAACCTACGCTCGAGCGGGGCTCTGTTTTTTTTCTGAAAATTCTGAAACTGTTTTCTGAATGCATCTTTGCATCCTCATCCCATCCTAAGCATTCTTAGACCTAGTTTAAGACATCTTAATAAGGATATAGATGTAGAACACACCGAGGCAAATTAGGGATTAAATTATTATCTTTCCCAACGATGTAGCTTCGTGTGTGTTCAATCTGTAAACTGTGTAGGGTTGGCGACTGGGGACGCGCTCTAGCCTAACTGTAGCCCAGAACTTTGTGAGTAACAACTGTGTAAAGATATGTTCAAAAATGATTATCTTCTGAACAATTGAACTGTACTGTTTCTGAATTGATACTGTTAATAGAATGAATGTATGTCCTCTATTCTAAACTGTATTGTGGCATCCTTAGCAACTACTGTTACTAACTGTTACTGTTACAGAGATCTCTGTCGGTTCCCTTGTTGGAACCACTACTGTTTACTGATTGATGGCCATCATTGACTGTTCGGTCTTTCAAGACCTACTGTTTACTGTACTGTTATGCTAATGGATGTACCACATATGACTGTACTAACTGAACGACTGAAATACTGATTTAATGAACTGTTTTCATTACTGTAAGGGCATTCATTCTAAACCTCTTTACGCATTATGTTATTCACTGGGCTTTAGCTCACTGTTCATATATATATATAGGTGTACAGGCACCAGACCGCGGCTAGAAGCGTCGGGGTAAGCTCCAGTTTTGTCAAGCCAACCACTGTGCCTCACTGCGAGGTTCCGAGCCTGTCAAGCTATGGCTTAGGGGTGTTTTAATTTCCCCCGTCTGTCTCTATAACTGTTTTGTTAACTGTATAGACTGTATAGACTGTTGCTGTACTGTTTAATAGGGATTAGGTCCTTGATTTGAATGACTATAAATGTTGTACATACTATTCTGCACTGTGTATATATATATATATGCATGAAAAGTCTTTTTGGCATACAGACTGTCACAGCTCATTGGACATTGTTTATTTACTGTATTGGCTTCCGCCAGGTCCCTGTACTCTGTTTTACTGTATTACTGTTAAACAGGCCTTCGGTAATCTCGAATTACTGGCCGGTTACGGTGCTAAACCCATAGGGGCGGGTTTGGGTCGTGACAGTTATCAAGCTAAAATTCGCACATACATAAAAAAAAATGTGAATTCGAAGAAGTAAAGAAACACGAAATTGAACCAATGATACATTAAAAATTTAAAAGTGATGGGGTGAGCCCAGTTTAGAAGCTTTCGCCAGTGAGTTGCGAACCCTAACATGGCACGGGAAGGTATTTCGACTCTTATTGGTGTAGGCGATATAAGGTTGGTGGTGTTAGTGTCACAACATATACCGTTCCCTTGGGGCAGACCGTGATATCACGACTCGGGTACGTAACCCTGGTGCGTGGGCATCATTGGTAGTTACAGCAAGTAACATTTGAATATTTGACCAAGGGGGAGTCAGAATTGCCTGTGGCCATTGCTTAGCGGTTGGGTGGAAATAGTGCTCTACGGGAAGTTACTTAAATTAATCTGATAAACTAAATCTATGAGAATTTAAAAAGAAAAGTGTGCATTTTCCTTATGATGAATTACTGTTTCCATTTGCCATTTATTTATTTATTTATTTACCTATTTTTATTATTTTAACTGTTGACATTCTTGTTATACTTATTAAATGGTACCTGTTATTCCGTTACTACGCATTATTCATTAATTGTGAATATTATTATCGGGGTGGGTATTTTCAGGTTGTAGTATATTATTGAGCTTGTCATTCGTTAGCATTCTCGTTACCCTAGCGTTTTATGCCAGGTACCGAAGAAAATGAAGGAAACACCGAGGCCTTACAAGGTGACATTCAGCCTTGGTTAGTGAGAGGGGTTTTTATGAAGCATTAGGGCCGAGCTAAGCCCAAGAGCAGTAATGGGCCGTTCTGTGGGCCGCGGTAAGAAGGGCTGAGTGAAAGGACCTTGCAGTTAGTACGGTCCAAATATAGTTACAGTCACCACGGTCGGAGTGGTAATTAGCTCGGTCATAATGTTTGGGACCGAGGTATTTGGGCTTCTGATAATGAACCTTGCTCTTGTTAGCTCGGTCAAAACCTAGTATAGTTAGCTCGGTCTCAACAGGCTAAAACCGGGTTATAAGTAAAAGAAGAGCCGGGCTACGAGTTGCATGTGAAGGCATTGGATTAAGTATAACAAAGGGCTAGTGTTAGCTCGGTCGTACTGTCATCCAGCCATGGTAAAACCATCTCACTTGGTTTAAGCAGTGAGGAGGGTGTTTAAGGATAAACATTATCTTTCAGGAGTGTGATTTCTAGGAGGACTCTACATGGAGGAATAAGAGTCCTACTAGGATTATGCCAGACAAAAGTTATAAAAGCTCACAACAGAACCTGTGGAGAGGTAACACAACTTTGATTCCTGAATACACAGGGCTTTTGTTTATTTGCCTATTTTGCTGACTTAGGCATCGGAGAGGTATCCGGCACACACCCGTCGGCTAGCTCACGTTTGTGTTTTCAGGGAGTAAAGCAACAACATTTGGAGGAGCGCAGACTTGATCAACAGGATTATACGAGAACATTATTTCTTGCTCATACAATTGGCGCCGTCTGTGGGAAATCCAAAAAAGAACAAAACCTCTTGATTAAGTTTTCCTTTCTAGTTGGAAGCAATGGCGCACAATGAAGACTTGCTGCAATCAGCCATTGATGGGCAAACCTTAGAGGGGGGTGGGAGGCGTGAAGGTTTTCCTTTTGTCCCTCCCATGGAGGATTTAGAACCCTAGCGATAGAACCCCCGGAGGGATGCAAGGGAGAGGTGGGCTAACAGCCCCCGTCGCTCTCAGAGTCCTGAAAGACAGAGGCGGAGGATAGACCCTCAAGTTATGGAGGATCGCGTGAAGGAGCAGGACGAGTTAATAAGAAGGATGGCGGCAGACATGAAGTCAATGAAGCGCCAGATAAAAGGAAAAGGGGTGGCGACAGGAGAATGGCGCAAAGACAACACATCCCCTCGCCACTCAGAGGATCGTGATAGGCGTACCATACCATCGCAAGCAGAAAGTAAAAGCCTTAGAACAGGCGACACTCAATCAAAGACTTCCAGGACTCGTTACTCCAGGTCTGAGAGAACAAGAACTGAGAAGTCATGTACTAAGGAAAGCACCTATCGGCCCTCACACACGCACCAGACGTCATCTAGGCACACAGAGTTGCCTAGATCATCCGACTTATGAACTGTGCTTGAAGAAATGGTACGATTGAAAGAGGATACCAGGGCATGCGACCCACGCAGAGTTTTAGCCCTTCAGCGGTTGGCCCCTTGGACGCATGGGAGCGTCGAGGTAGGAATGTCAATGTCGCGCTTGCTTACGAACCAACAGACAAAGTATTAGCAAGGTTACAGAGCTCGCCGTTCATTTCAGCAATAGAGAACGCACCACTACCTTCAGGCTTCCACCAGCCCAAATTCACCACTTATGAGGGGAAGACAGACCCCTACATGCACTTGAGTCACTTTCACTAGGTTATACTAGTATACCGGCAAAATGAGGCTTTAATGTGCATCCTGTTTCCATCCAGCCTTGGCGACCTAGGTCTGACCTGGTTCGAAAGGCTACCAGAAAGCAGCATCACCTCCTGGGCACAATTGGCAGAAGCGTTCGTGACTAGGTTCAGAACGAACACCAAGACACCAGTGGAGATCGATCAACTACTCTCCATTGACATGGGCGACAAGGAAACGTTGAGATCCTACAACAGTCGCTACTGGAAAACCTTCAACCAGATTGGGGATTGCCTTACGAACCTCGCCATTGCACAATACAAACGAGGCCTACCAGTCAGCAACAAATTGAGGAATTCAATTACTATGATGCCACCCCTTACGATGGAGGCCTTAATGGAGAGAGTGCACCAACATATTTGCGTGGAAGAGGATAACGCCCGCGCTAAAGCGAAAACTGGCACAACAGCAATGCCAGATAAAAGGACTACAGCAAAAGTCAACACGGGAGAGCAACCTAACAGGAATGGGCGAGGCAGGCGGGCCACAGAGAGGACCCAGAAAAAAGAAAGTTAAGAATTCGCACTTCCATTACCACAGTGTTCAAAAAACCAATCTACCGAATTCTCAGTGAGATACGTAACGAACCTTTCGTCCGATGGCCAGCTAAGTTGGGAGAAGCACAAAAGGACTATGATGAGAGGTCCCGGTGCAACTTTCATGATGAAAAGGGACATCGCACTGAAAATTACACGCCGTTGAGGCAGTATTTGGAGGAGTTAGTGGCAGCTGGGCACCTGGACCAGTACATAGAAGGAGGGACGCAGCCAGCCCCCCAGAACCACAATAACCCAGACGGGATGTCGGTCAACACTCCACCTCAAGGTGTAATTAACGTAATACATGGGGTATTCGAACCTGAGCGGGTATGTCAACTCAGGGGAATGGATCAAAAAGGCTGAGCACTAAATGGAGGTATTAAGTGCATAGCCTGCCGTCAAAATGGGGAGAACAGAGGCCACAAATGTCATATCTTTTTCAGACAAAGATCTAGCAAGGATATACTACCCTCACAATGATGCACTGGTTGTCACTCTACGCGTCAAGAATTTTGACATCAAGTGGATTCTGATTGACCAACGAAGCTCATGTGAGATAATGTATTACGAAACGTTCAAACAACTGAAACTGGAGGACAAAGACATGGCACCTGCAACGTCTCCTCTAATCGGATTCAACTCAATGCCAGAGTGGCCAGTGGGCAAGATAATCCTCCCAGTTAAGGCAGGAACCATGACGAAACAGGGGGAATTCTGGGTATTGAAGGTCCCTTCCACCTACAATAAAATTTTGGAGAGAACATGGTTATATGCCATGCGATCGATAGCGTCAACCTACCATCAAGTATTGTGGTTCCCTAACGAAGCTGGAGTAATTGAAGAGGTCTTTGGAGACCAAATTATGTCCAAACAATGCTTCGCCACAGTAAATGGCAGCCGCGCTGCAAAAGGATATGTACAGATGGTGGAAGAACTAGAGAGCAATGAACTATTTGCGAACGTTGGCAAGACAGCTGAACAGAAAGTAGTGGAAGACTTGGTACAGGTAAGGATAGATGAAAAAGACCTAGAAAGGTTCTTTTTGCTCGGCTTGTCTTTGTCCAGCACTGAGAGAATAGGGGTCGTGGAATTGTTAACCTCTAACATCGAAGTGTTCGCCTGGACGCCGTATGACATGCCTGGCATCGACCCAAACTTCATCTGTCACCAACTGAACGTCCACCCAACTACCAGACCAATTATACAGCGCACTCGCCGATCAGTACTCCACTATGCCGAGATAGTAGCGGAAAAAGTGAGAAACTTGCTAGAGGCAGGAGCTATCAGAGAAGTGCACTATCCCAGGTAGATCTCTAATACCGTAGTAGTGCCAAAGAAGAACGAAAAATGGCATGTCTACGTAGACTACAAAACAGTCAACAAAGCATGCCTAAAGGACAGCTTTCCTCTACCACAGATAGACCAACTGGTAGACCTAACGGCAGGACATAATCGACTTAGCTTTCTTGATACGTACAGAGGTTACCATCAGATCGCTATGTATGAACCAGATTAGGAGGTCACATCTTTTACAACGTCTAGAGGATTGTATTGTTACAAGGTCATGCCCTTTGGCCTAAAAAACGCAGGGGCAACATTCCAACGGATGGTCACCAAGATGTTTGAACCATTGTTAGGCAGAACAATGGAGACTTACATAGATGACATGGTAGTCAATAGCAAGGATGAGAAGGATCATCTCAGGGACCTAGGTGAGATGTTCCAGATTCTGAAAAAGAATAAGTTGCGCCTAAATGCATCCAAGTGTGCATTTAGCATAGGATCGGGCAAATTCCTAGGCTTTCTGGTGACTAACCGAGGTATAGAAGCAGACCCTTCTCAGATCAAAGCAATCCAGGACCTAGAGAGGCCCAACATAGTCAAGGAGGTGCAGCATCTCACTGGCCTAGCAGTCGCGCTCAACCGGTTCATAAGTCGGTCGTCAGACAGATGTCGACCATTTTTCAAAGCACTAGAGGCCAAGTTTGAGTGGGATGAAGAATGTGACCACGCCCTAGAAAGCCTGAAAGAGTACATGTCTTCTCCACCGTTGCTGGTAACCCCAATACTTGGAGAAGAGCTCTTTTTGTACCTGGCAGTTTCACAGCACGCAGTCAGCGCAGTGTTGGTCAGAGCGGAAGAAATCCAACACTTGCCCATCTTTTATGTTAGCAAGAACTTGCTCGGCGCAGAAACCAGGTATCTACCATTGGAAAAATTGGCCTTAGCCTTGATGATGGCCTCAAGGAAACTGTCGCATTACTTCCACGCCCATACCATAATCGTCCTAATTGCTTTTCTCTTAAAAGCCTTGTTCGAGTGGGCAAACTTTTCTGGGCGAATCTTGAAATGGGCGATGGAATTAGGACAGTTTGATATCAAGTTTCAACCCAGAACTGCAATAAAAGCCCAAGCTTTGGCAGACTTTGTGGCAGAGTTCACACCAGGAAGTCATCACATCTGCCCAGTGGACTTGACTGGTGCGACAGAAATCGGGACAGAAAGTGCCGCAGGAAATGCACAACCCCTAATTCATGATACCCAGCCACATTGCAAACCACACAGGTTTGAAGATCAAGAGGGAGAAATAAACCATACCATTTCCAGTAAGGACTTATCGGCAAGTGAACACTTGGGGCAGTCAGATAATAAAAAGCAAACCCTAACAACAGCTAGGGACTTGGAGAAAAATAACACTCGTGACCCCAAGACATCATCCGACCCTTCCACTTGCTGGAAGCTATTCGTTGGAGAGATGTGGAAGCTTTTCGTGGATGGAGAATCCAATAGGCACGGTGCAAGACTTGGCATAGTCCTCACCTCACCAGATGACCTAGTAATGGAACAAGCAGTCAACCTTGACTTCCCAGCATCAAACAATGAGGCGGAGTATGAAGCACTCTTAGCAGGCCTAAATCAGCACTCGTCATGCAAGCCACCGAGCTAATGGTTTACAGTGACTCCCAGCTAGTAGTAAACCAGATTTCAGGCAACTACGAGGCAAAATATAAAAGGATGGCAAAGTATCAAGAGTTAGTCAGAAGGGAAATCATGAAATTCGAAGTGGTACAAATAGAGCAGATCGGCCGGGAAGAAAAACAGCAGAGCAGACGAACTAGCAGGCTTCGCTTCAATGGCAGATACATCCATCTCACATCCATTATTGATTGACTTCCTATCAAGACCAAGTATTGAAGAACCTGAAATAACTGAGGTATGTTGCATCGAACTAGGCCCTTCATGGATAGATCCCATTATAGTATTCTTAAAAGACGGCATCTTACCTGAAGAAAAGAAAGAAGCCAACAAGATCAGGGCAAAGTCATAGCGATTTTGGCTCTCCCCATCAATGACCTTGTACAAAAAATCCTTCACGGGACCTTACTTGAATTGTGTCCATCTCAGCAAAGTCGAGACATTCTTGTTCAAGATACACGAAAGCGTATGCGGAAGCCACCAAGGGAGAAGATCATTGGCTTACAGAGCAATTTCGCAAGGATATTGGTGGCCTTACATGCAAGTAGATTCAGAGAAGTACGTCAAGAAATGCAAGAAATGTCAGAATTTTACACACAAAATACATCAACCAGCCAGAGAGCTTTTACCATTAACTAGCCCATGGCCCTTCGCAATGTGGGGCTTGGACATAGTAGGACCACTTCCAACGGCACCCGGCAACAGAAAGTTCTTTCTTGCAACAACAGAATACTTTACAAAATGGGTGGGAGCAGAAGCACTCGCCTCAATAAAAGAGAAAGATGTGAAGAAGTTCGTATGGCAGAATATCATCACTCGGTTTGGCATACCCAAGGCTCTAATATCAGACAATGACACTCAGTTCAACGGCAAAATTTTCAGAGGCTTTTGTGAGGATTACAAGATAGAATTCTACAATTCTACACTAGCATACCCCCAAGCAAATGGCCAGGCGGAAGCATAAAACAAAGTAGTCTTAGATGGATTGAAGAAAAGACTGGAGAAAGCAAAAGACAAGTGGACGGAGGAGCTCCCTCATATTTTATGGGCTTACCGTATCACACCTCGGCGGTTTACCGGAGAAACACCTTTTTCCTTGGCCTATGGCATGGAAGCAGTAATCCCGCTGGAAGTTGGCCTCCCCACTATTAGAAGTGAAAATTTTGATCCAGACTTAAATGGAGAAGCCATAGCATTGGAGCTCGACCTTGCAGAAGAGAGAAAAGAAATAGCACTGGTACACATCGCTTCATACCAGCAAGAGTTATCCAGAAAATATAACAAGACAGTACACCCAAGGCAGTTCAAGATTGAAGATTGGGTATTGCGCAAAATAATGAGAAATACTCTGGTACTAGGAGATTACAAGTTAGGGCCTAATTGGGAAGGTCCATACAAAGTGGTTGGCTTAGCGGGAAAAGGGGCATATCACTTGGAAGATAGCGACAGCAAGGCCATTCCCAAGCTATGGAACACGTCCAATCTCAAACTATTTTATTTTAGCTTTTCTTCAAACATACTTGTAGTTTTTCTTTTTTCAATAAAACAAGTAGTTTCCTTTTCAACATAAATTGTTTTCTTCTGTAAAAGTAGTCTTAGTGAGCTAGGGGCAATGCAAGCAGAGTTGGCAGGAAAAACCAACACTTTGGCTTAAAGTTTGGTAGGAATAACCAACTTTGAGCTCTCTTCAGCCAAGATCAGGATCTAGGTTGAAGAAGGTTGGCAGGAATAACCAACACTTAGCTCTAAGTTGGCACGAATAACCAACTTTGAGCTCTCTTCAACCAAGATCAGGATCTAGGCTGAAGAAGTTTGGTAGGAATAACCAAACACTTTGGCTCTCAATTGGCAGGAATAACCAACTTTGAGCTCTCTTCAGCCAAGATCAGGATCTAGGCTAAAGAAGGTTGGCAGGAATAACCAACACTTAGCTCTAAGTTGGCAGGAATAAGTAACTTTGAGCTCTCTTAAGCCAAGATCAGGATCTAAGCTGAAGAAGTTTGGCAGGAATAACCAAATACTTAGCTCTAAGTTGGCAGGAATAACCAACTTTGAGCTCTCTTCAACCAAGATCAGGATCTAGGCTGAAGTGGTTGGCTGGAAAAACCAACACTTAGCACTCTTCAGCCAAGATAAGGATCCAGGCTGAAGAGTGGTTTGCTGGAAAAACCAACACTTAGTACTCTTAAGCTAAGATAAGGATCTAGGCTAAAGAATGGTTGGCTGGAAAAACCAACACTTAGTACTCTTCAGCCGAGATAAGGATCTAGGCTAAAGAGTGGTCGGTTAGAAAAACCAACACTTAGTACTCTTAACCCGAGATAAGGATCTAGGCTGAAGAATGGTTGGCTGGAAAAACCAACACCTAGTACTCTTCAGCTGAGATAAAGATCTAGGCTGAAGAGTGGTTGGCTGGAAAAACCAACACTTAGTACTCTTCATCCAGGCTGAAGAGTGGTTGGCTAGAATAACAACTTTTAGAAATCTTCAGTCAAGGTAAAAACCTAGGCTGAAGAGGTTGGCAGGTATGACCAAATAGGTCCCAAGGTTAAGACCGAGATAGGTATCTTGGCCAAAAAGTGTTATACTTCATATAGATTACAGTTGAAAAATAAAGTGCAAGTATGGAGAAGACTGAACAAAAAGAAGAAGATTTTCATTTAAAATCCAAGACAGGAGTACAAAAGGTAGGGCGTCAGCCCAGTTACAAACTTTTTTGTTAAACAAAGAAAAGAAAAATCAGGAGAAAAGCTCTTCCAAGTCAGCGTCCAAATCAACCCGGGCTTCACCCAGAAGTAGCTTAGTTGTGGCAAGCACACCTTGGTTGAGCTCGGTCGAAGGCGGGATAGAGACCAGTGGAGTGGGAGAGGTAGACTGGCGACCGGGCTGGGCGTTGTCTTCAGGAGCAGGATCATCGTCGTCCTCCCCTTCTTGAAGAAATTTTTGCTGAATGGCAGTAGTGTACTTCACCATGTAGCTCGGTATGAAATGTAGAGAAGGGTTTTGGAAGACCTCGGTCTCTTGGCCATGACCGAGCTTGGCCGCAGCCGCCTTCCATCCACATTTGAAGAATACATCTTTGGTGGCTTCGCATTGTTGGATGTAAGTGGCCTCCCCCTCCTTGTAACCCCGGTCTTCAGCGTCTTCCACGCTCTTCTCCAACCGGGTGATTTCATCATTCTTCTTTTTCTCGAGCTTGTCCAGCTCGCGCAGATATTTGTGTTTTAACTCGACCGTAGCCTTTTGCTTATCTACTTCAGCCGAGCTGACAAGACCGGTCAGGCGGGCCATCTCGGTATGTAGTTTGGCCATTTTCTTCTTGGCCTCTTCTAGCTCGGCTGATTTAGCATTGGCCTTAGCCACGGCCTGCCGAGTGGTTTTGCGAAGCTCCAACACGCACTTATGAGAGACGTGGTTCTTCTGTAAAGCCTGCAAAAGGAGAAAAACAATTTTGAGCTGAACCGAGCGAACAGATGTACAAATTAGAACAAGAGAAAGGAGAACTTACCAGCACCATTGATTTTGTTGCCGAGCGAATGGCCTTCAGCTCGGTTAGATGGTCATGGTGCTCCATATCGGCTGGAAGACATACGCTCTTAGCAAGGTTAAAAGCCAGCGAATGGTCTTTTCCGGGGACCACTGAGTCAAAGTCAGTGATAACTCGGTTCTTGTAGGTGACCTTGGGCACCCATTCTGAAGGCCTAGCTCAGTTTGAACGTACTGGTTCTGGGCTAAGCTGGGTTGATTTAAGAAGTATGATGTCTTTTTCATCGACAAGGCGTGGCTCGGTTGTAGAGGTCTAAGCGCGCTTGCTTGGCCGTGATGATGAAGGCTGGGCGGTTAGAAGTACTACCACGGCCTCTTGTGATTGGTCGGCTAGTGGTACCTCGGCTTGGTTTGTTTCAGTAATAAGTGCTCTGACTGCCCTCTTCTTGGCCATTTCTTACTCTTCTGTTAATAGAATAAGGTTGATTTGTGGAAGGGTCGGATCGGGTTCTGGTGATGGCTCTAGAAGGAAGTCTGTCACCGTGGTCTTCCTCCTGCTACTGTATCTATATGTCGGCTCAAAGTTGAGTAGCTCGGCCAAACCTCGATCGGGATGTCTTAGTGCGGCGCGGAGTGCGTCAAGATTGGGGTAACTATACTGGGACTTTAGATGGTTCAAGTCTGCATAAAGGAAAAAGACAACGGTTAGTACGGTTGAAAATAAGAACAACAGAGTAAAGAAAGTACAAAACTGAGCCGAGGTATGTATACCGGCTACTCCCTTATTCCAGTTGATCCAGTCTCTTGGTATTTGGGCTTCTTGGTCTTCAAAGTTGCCCAAGACCCAAAAAAAATCGTCATCATTTACATATTTATCTGGGGTGTTTTTTATTATCTTCTCTCAGCGTCTTCTTATTCTTAAATAGTAGACCCAGCCATCTTCGTTCTGGCCAAGTGAATGTTGGTGGAATAGCTCGGCTAAACCAAGAATAAGGCCAAGCCGGGCGTTTAGCTCGGCGATGCCATTTATTTTTCTGTACGAATTTGTGGAAAGCTGGGTAGGGCAAAGTCTGGTTTGTCTAAGGAATTCACAAAGAAGAGACTAAACGGGAAAACGGAGACCAGCCTCTACAATGGATATGACGTTGAAAAGGACGAAGCTCGGTTTTCCCCAGGGAATGGTGTCTAGTTCGGCTGAACTGAGGTGAACGTCATCAGGGATGTTGTAGTCCCTTCAGAACTCGGCTATAGCCCTTGGAGAGTTTACTAAAAATCTATATTTACCCATGTGGATTTAAATTAGGTATAAATTAGCTCGGTGTTGAGAAGGAGTGGAGTATCCTGGTTGAAGCGTTCAAAGGAGTGCCTGGGCAAACCTAAGTCAGTCTGCAAAGTGAAAAGGAAAAGTGTTAAGCACAAATCGTTGGACCGTGCTAAGTATAAAGGCAAAATAAGTATAAACCTAGCTCGGCTATGAGGAATACTATCTGTCTTTAGTTCGGTTGGTGCAAAGGACTTTAGCTCGGCTAAATGAAAATAAAGGTTTGGCACGTAATTCTAGTTTGGTTATTAAAGAAATTATCTAGTTTGGCATGAAGTTTCAGTTTGGTTATTGAAGAAGTTATCTAGTTTGGCTGGGTGCACACCTAAAGAGTTCCCTAGTTCGGTTGTACCTAAGCCTAGAGTTGCCCAAACAGGTTTTTAGCCTGGTCACACCACGATTCTAGATTTAAACTTCATATTTTTTGAATCCAGAGGGTGTGTTCTTAAGCATGATCCTGTTGTTTGGGGGTCTGGTTTATTGGTACTATCTGTTCTTGCCCATTTCATCAAAGCTACAGAGTACGTTTTGCAGAATATATGAATATACGCGTCTATACTACATATATTCACGAAATGAGCAGAAAAAATGAAGGATTTGAGTCAACTACCGTTTTGGAAGAAGAGGATAAGGCTCCAAACGGTGAAGATACCAGAAGAGAACACAAGCTTTGCAGGTACAGTGTTAAAGAAAATGGAGGCTCAAACGAATGAGAGAGAGAAGATGAATAGTGGAAATGGTTGGTTCAGAATAGAGGGTTTTTGTTTAAAGTGAAGGAAAAAGGCGGGACTGTTCAAATTTTTCGGAATACGAAGACGGCGATGACAGCTACGCAGGGCCAATGAGAGCTAGCCACGTGTCCATGGAATAGAAAGCGATTCAGTTATACAGCGACTGAAAAGACGTTTTGACTGGACAGATTAGTAGCTCGGCGTGAATTTAGCTCGGTTGAAATCCACTTGATAGCTCGGCAGATAGAAAGGTAATCCCAAATCATGCTTGGCAGATAGAATCAAGGGGCAATTGAGAGGGGGGTTTTATGAAGCATTAGGGCCAAGCTAAGCCCAAGCGCAGTAATGGGCCGTTCTGTGGGCGGCAGTAAAAAGGGTTGAGTGAAAGGACCTTGCAGTCAGTACGGTCCAAATATGGTTACAGTCACCACGGTCGGAGTGGTAATTAGCTCGGTCATAGTGTTTGGGACCGAGGTATTTGGGCTTCTGATAATGAACCTTGCTCTTGTTGGCTCGGTCAAAACCTAGTATAGTTAGCTCAGTCTCAACAGGCTAAAATTGGGGTATACGTAAAAGAAGAGCCGAACTACGAGTTGCATGTGAAGGCGTTGGATTAAGTATGACAAAGGGCTAGTGTTAGCTCGGTCGTACTGTCATCCAGCCATGGTAAAACTATCTCACTTGGTTTAAGCAGTGAGGGGGGTGTTAAAGGATAAGCATTATCTTTCAGGAGTGTGATTCCTATGAGGACTCTACATGGAGGAATAAGAGTCCTACTAGGATTATGCCAGACAAAAGTTATAAAAGCTCACAACAAAACCTGTGGAGAGGTAACATAACTTTGATTCCCGAATACACAAGGCTTTTGTTTATTTGCCTATTTTGCTGACTTAGGTATCGGAGAGGTATCCGACACACACCCGCCGGCTAGCTCACGTTTGTATTTTCAGGGAGTAAAGCGACGACGTTTGGAAGAGCACAAACTTGATCAACAGGATTATACGAGAAAATTATTTCTTGCTCGTATAGTTAGCTTGAAGAGTCCCCAAGTTCCACGAACTATTTTCTAAGTTTCCTAGTTTTCTCTAGTTTTCTTTCATATTTGTTTTATTTATTTATTTTTGTACTGAGACTAAGTTTTAAGTTTTAATTTTTATTAGAATTGTAATTTGAAAACTTTCAATTTCTGGGTTGTTAATTAATGGATATTAGTGATATTGGTGGCAACATTGATTTTAAGTTCTAAATATTATTACGATGTCCTTAAAGATTTTGGGGCGTCACATGTACCATAGTATTTTTCTAATAGTATAGATAGATATAAATTAATATTGTGACACATGACTCCAAAATCTTGAGGTGACCTTATTGAATTTTGTTTGTTTGTTATTATTATTATTATTATTTTGTCAATTGATAGGATATCGAGAGGAGAGTAATTACAAATATGATAAATATTTATATCACAGGAATTGAATTCGAAATCTCACAACAAAAGATGTATTACAATCACTAAGCCAAATTCCTTGATTAATTGTGAAACTTGGACGTTAATATTATTCCTAGTAAGAAAGTATTTTAGATACGAGACCTTTAACATTGAGGCATGATCAAGTGTATATATACATGAGATAACCAAAATAAAAAATAAAAAAACATTTTTTTCTTAGTAGTAAGAAAATGATAGAACATTTATGTGCATGAGAGCCACAACATGATAGAAAAAAACATTAAGCACTTGTCGATGAAAGGTTATTTGAATGTTGAAGATTTTTATTTTTTTAAAATTATTTGTTGACCTGAATTACAGAAACTTGTTGTCCACCAAACTTGAGATAAAATTCATCATGGTATTGTTCAAATCTAAAAAAAAACAAAACAAAAAACAAAAATCCCCATCATAAGTGTCTAATTTTCTCCAACAAATCCGAACAGAACTTGTCAATGGTTTATAATATGTGGAAAAGTTCTAAACTATTGACTAATTAGATGCAAATGGTTTTTTTATTAACAATTTAGACTTGCTCTATTTTGCCATTCAAAATATGACTTTTACAATTTTGACGAGTTAAAAGATGTGGGGAGAATTTTAAACCTTCAATAATAAATCACTAAATGTGAATATAAGTTGTGATGACTTGTGTTTTTCAGAATTTTTTAATGAATATATGTTTTTAAATTTATTTATATTTTTCCCAAATTATTAGTGATATTTTTTCAAGGATCTTTCTAAACTTGAATTGATTCATCAATAACTAATAAATTCAAAATCTTGAATTTTTACTATGGGTACAATGTAGAAAATATCACACTTATTTGAATAATTCATAATTTTGTTTTTGCTTTTCAAAATCTCCATAATATTATGATTTTTTTTTCATAATTTTTTTCTATAAAATTTATCTTATTATTGAGAACAATTACAAAATGAAGACTCATTTCTAAGTTTTTCCATATAATTTATAATCCTTCCATAATTGATAGGATTATTATATACGAATTTATGAATAAAATAATATTTATTAATTGAGAAGTCTTGGTTTAATTAACCTTAACAAAGTCTATAAACTTATTTCAAGGCGGCAGGTAATAAATTAAGAGTTATTTACATAGAGACCCCATAAATTATTGAAAAGTATTACTTTAACTCTTTAAATTTTAAAAATATATAAATGGATCTCCTTAATTATTGAGAAATATTGCTTTGTTCCTTAAACCATAGAAGTATAGAAATAGACCCGTCTAAACTATTGATGTGTTTCACTTTGACCTATTTCGTAAGGGGGCTTAATTTCTACATTTTTATAGTTTGGCAAATTCATTTATACGCTTTTATAATTTAGGGGTAAAGTGATACTTCTCAATAATTTAGAGGTTCGCTTGTACATTTTTATAATTTAGGAAGTCAAAATGATATTTTATTTATTTTTATTTTTTTTGATAATTTAAGAGGTTTTGTGTGAAAGGATAAGATTATCTCTAGTTGGGTTTTCCAATTGAAGCGTGTTGTTGGACTTTCATGGGCCCACCACGGAACCCATATCGATGGTCCAAACCATTTAATGTGTAGAGCTCATTGAGTACTTCATCCCTGTAAAAAAATCACGTTAATCAAATATTGATAGCTACTTGATCACATCAAAATTGTGTCAACGGCAGCTATGAACGATTTAGATTATTGATTTTAAAAATAAATTGTTGACATAAATGTATTCTGATCAAGTGGTTATCAATATTTGATTAACATAATTTTTTGTTAATATGAAATACTTGATGAACTCTACACTTTGAATAGTTTAAATTATTGATATGGATTCCGTGATGAACACACACGAAGGTCTAACAACACGCTCCATTTTAATTTTAGACAGGAGACAAAGCCTATGCATTGCGTAAATAACTCTCAAATGAACGGTGTAATTTGGGCCCAGCTCAGCCCACTCAAACCTAGCCTGAGTTGACCCGCTGTCAGGCCATGCGGGCTCCCGACAATTTAGGGTTGGATCAGCCTATAAGCCAAAAGTTCAACCAAGGCCCACTCAAATTAGGGTTGGTAGCCTTGGGCTCGTGCCGCAGGCCTTTCTTTTTGTTGCGCAAAAAATAAATGATAGATATATTATATATATAGATTATTTATGAGGGATAAAAAAAAAATTATACTAAAGTATTTTAGCTAAGATTAATGAGATGTTTGGTTATGTTTTCATGTGATGTTATTTAAATTTAATTATGTATGACTTATGTTTTTTTGATTATGAATTTATAACTAAAAGAGTATGAAATTATGTAATTTTCTTATTTTTCAAATAAATAATTTTATTTATATTATCAAAATGAAATGAAATATTATAATTATTAAAGGGACACTTTTTCATAAATTATTTTTCACCTACTTATGTTTCATTTAGCCTATATTATTTTTTTATATTCCAATAAGTCCTACGAGTGATGTAGTTGCCAAAATGCTCCTAATAATATTCATATTTATAGTGTGAATGTTTTGTGGTGTGAATGTTCACTTGTCAATGTGAATATTCACACTGTCAATATGAACATTCACATATCAATGTAAATATTCACATTGTAAAATATGAATGTTCACATCAGTAAATTGCTAATTGTGCAAAAAATATTTGTAATGGTAGAAATATCCATAAAATACTTTAAATATAAGAATTAGGATTTGGTAGATCAAGTGTTCAAATAATAAGATTTATTGAAATATAAGAATATCTTATAGATTAATTGAGATACAAACACTTGAAAAAGAATTTTTTAATAAATCT
Source organism: Camellia sinensis (assembly GCF_055761805.1). NCBI lineage: Eukaryota > Viridiplantae > Streptophyta > Magnoliopsida > Ericales > Theaceae > Camellia > Camellia sinensis. The sequence continues at coordinate 63,428,938 of NC_138970.1, forward strand.
CCCATTATTAAATTAAACCGAAAATATTTATTTAATAAATAAATTTTGTTTTCAGGCCGAGCCCAGTAACCCAGACTCAAGGCCCTGAACTGGATTCGAATCCGAACTCAACCGGCCCGCAGGCCAATTTTACGCCCTGCCTCAAAGTAACCCAAAAGTTGCGATTGCATGAAAATCTACCCCCGTGTATGGCGTGAGTTACAGACTTACGCGTTTGGACACGACGCGATAACTCCACATCCACTCCTCCTCGGTGCCAGAGACGACCTTTTCTTTCTCTTTCTCTCTCTCTCTCTCTCTCTCTCTTTCTTCACCTCTCTCTCAGATCTCTATTTTCTCCACCCCCCCCCCCCTCTCTCTCTCTCTCTCCATTTCTCTTTTAGGGTTTCGTTCTACTTCTCAATGGAAAATCCAGAGGAATCGAGCCCCCTAATCCCAAGGCACTCAGCTGCAGACGAAGATGAGAAGAGAGCCACCAAGCCAACTCCTCCTCCTCCTCCGCCTGCTGCGGCGGCGGAAAAGCATCCTCCGCAGGCAGCTTCCGGCAACCCCTATTGGACGGCCGATGGATTGCCGCTAGGGCACGGCAGCGTCATGGGCGAACCTATGCGTCGGGCTCAGTGGGACTCCAGTCTCTTCGCTTGTCTCGGTCGCAATGATGAGTTCTGCAGCAGCGATCTTGAAGTTTGTGAGTTAAAATTTTATGTTTTGTCCGTTTGATGCTCAATTTTGATGGGTTTTGGTATTTAATTTCCCAATTTGATCGCTAATTGTTAATTTTTCCCATTGTGAAATTTGCTAATGAAATCGAATATTACATATGTATGTTTGCATTGCTATGTTTATGCGTGTGTAAATGCGTTGACTGTTAACTTATAGAGAGGGAATTTGATTGTCTGGTGGATTATTATTATTTTAAAAAAAAGTAATTATGGAGTCTGATGTAATTGGACCTGGTGATATGATTCTGTGTATAGATTGATATGATTGTTGTGGGATATATGCTTCCAGATTCAAATCTGAAATATTTATGATACATCGATTGATTATTATCACTATTAGTTGCAGCTGAATTTATGATGAAAGAAAAAAATGTGTAGTGCGTGGAAGAACCGTTGATTTCGTGCTTTTTTGTACATGGCAATTTTCTTGACAGTAGTCATGCTAATTGAGGAGTCTAATTTGTCCATATACATATATATATATATATATATATGTATGTATGTATGTATCATATTTGATCATAGTGATTATTTGCAACCATGGTTGGAGTAACCTAAGTCCCCAACTTAATCAGATTTTCTGTAATTTGATATGTTATTGAGTGAAAACTTCTTGCTTTTCATAGCAATGAATCTACCCTATTACATTTTTATATAATGAACAATCCTTTAGGAGAGGGGGGATAATGGTCATTAAAGTTTGAAGATGAACAGTGGGAATGTGCATTCAACGCTTGGGTTTTATTAAAGCTAGATATGACATGGAATGGGCAGACACGACTATTAATTTTCAAAAAATAGGGACGTGACACCGTATATGACACAGTAAATAATAAAGATATAACTTTATATATGCAAAAAGGTATTTAATTATTTTTTAGAACTTCTATGCATAAAAATTATTCTATCTCACATTCTATATATTGAAAAAAGTGTGAACAAAAAATATTAATATCTATTTAAAACACCTCATGGAAACAAATTGGAAGTTTTAGATGGTAGATATAAATCATCATTATTTTGATTTTAATAATTGGTTTCGAAGTTTTTTTTCTTTAGACTTAATATGTGTTTTAGGCGTGTTTAAGCGATAGACATGTGTTCTCAAGTGTATAGTATTAAAAATAGAAATAAAAATTTGCAAAAAGTTACTAGAACATGTTTGAACGTGTGTTTGACTCATGTTGGGGAATGTCCAAGGATCGTTTGTGTTCAATATGGAAATGACACTTTCTTAGAAGTGTTCATCCTTTTAGAGTCAAAATGATCGCCTATGTTCTTTTCCTTTAGATTTTCTTCTTCTTCTTCTCCTTAAAATTGTTTTTTATTATTTTTTTTAAAATAACCTGTGATTTTTTTTTTTGTTCTAAGATGATAAAATGTTAAAGTTGAAAGTGTGAGCCCTCTTGTTTTTGTCAATGTGTTTAATTAGTTATGCATTGTCTTTCATGATGGATTTTGTATTGTAAGATACAGTTCTCTGAGCTTTAAATCCTATTAATTGTAGGGTTGTTATCTTGATTCAACTAGTCTGTTGCTGCATTGGTTTCTAGTCGTGTCTTTCAATTGTGAATCTCTCTATCTCTCCCCTGATGACTTGGCATTTTGTAGGCCTCCTTGGAAGTGTGGCCCCATGTGTGCTTTATGGAAGCAATGTGGAGAGACTTGGCGCTGGTCCTGGGACTTTTGCAAATCATTGCCTGCCTTACTCTAGTCTATTCTTGATTGGCAATTCTATTTTTGGCTCTAACTGCTTGGCACCGTGGTTTTCATATCCTAGCCGTACAGCCATCCGCCGGAAGTTCAACTTGGAGGCAAGTTATTCTTTCTATTTTCACGTTCTCATCCTTTCTGATTTTATTGGAAATGATGTTTGTGGTATTTGTGGTTGATTATCAGAATTCCAAGGACTTGACTTGATCCTGACTTTATATGGCTTAGTAGTTCCTTTAGAGTGATTATTTGTGTGTTAAGTTTCAATTTTTTTTTTATTGTTCTCTTTTGTGTAGGTATTAGGAACTAGTATACTATGTTCTCATGAAAATACTTTTGCAGTTTTATATGATGATAGAGCTTTATTCTGTTGATTGTGGTGTGCTAAATTTCAATAGTAAAGAGGCATTTATGGCTCACTCAATTGATGTTTTCATACAATATTTTTCTCATTATATGAGTGAAGATGTGAGGGTTAGATTTGGGGGGTGTTGTGTTTAGTTTTCAGATTTTGTTTTTCTCTGCTGTTTGATATAATATCCACAAACAGGGTTGGAAGCTGTAATACTAGTGAATCATTTACGAAAACTTTGTATAGCTTGTTTTATATTATAATTGAGGGGCACTGTTTGAATCTTGTATTATAACTCAGGCTCATCCATTACACCTTATGGGAATACAAAACAAAACATATGAATCCAGAAAATATAAAAGAATTGAATAGACAATTAATAGAAGTGAAAGAAACCTAAAGAACTTCTGTGCATAATGGTAATGCATGCTGCTCATCTCTGATTTCGGTTTATAAATTTGTGAAACAAAAGTTTCTCCCATGTACCCTAAACACTGTTTGGCTAGAGGGTAAGAAAGGAGATAAGAAAATTTTCCATAATTTTATTTTCAAAGAAGGGAGAAAAGGTGTGGGAGTAGTTAGGAAAATATGTACCCTTCTGACCCGATAACCATCCCCTTGAAAGTTTGATGAATTGAAAAGAATCCAACATCTAAGCACAAGGTACAAGAGTATTCTAAAAGGATTTTGCTTTCATCCTTCCTGTCTGTTTGATTGCAGTTTGTAAACTTACAGACGAAAAAGGTCTTCTCTTTTCTTCCCCTTCTGATAAATGTCTACATTTAATATTTTTAAGAATAATTTTGATTCAATAAATCTATTTTTTTCTATGATCTTTGGCTCTGTTTATGTGTTCTTTCAAATTAGAATATTATATAAAATTATCCATCTCTCTGAAGTAGTTTGGTCATTTTCCACTGCAGTGACATCTCACTGCAATTTATTTAAAACAGCTATTATTTTGAGTGGCATACTTGCTATGATGCTATATATTTTCTTTTCTCATGTGTGTGTATGTGTTTGAATCATGCTTAGTATTGGATTTGACAGAATCAACTTAAATTCAGAAAATGTTTGGCCTTGGCCACTCATGTAGAGTTATTGATTGATTGTTTATGAACCTTCCATGGTTTGAATTTATAATCCATAGACACCTATTTCTGTGAGTTGAACTGTAACGTGACAAGTTTAACCAATGCATGGAGCTATGCAGTGAGCACAATACAAGCTATTTTTGCCTATTTTTATTTTTTCTCTCTCTAGATTAAAGTGTTACTATCAATTACTATAACAATCCTCAATGTCCATAATCCTTTAATAACTAAGCAGTCTATTGAACACCATTGTCAATTTAAGTACGAGGTTTTTGACCATTGTTCCACTCTTGTTTACGTTTTGTTGCTTCTTTTTTTTTTGGGTAAGTCGTTTCGTTGCTTTGTGTCAAGCCTGTCGATACATATTGCCATCTCTCTCCTTTTGCCCTTCTTTAGCTCAACTGGCCTGTCAATTTTTCTTTTTCCTCTCCATCTCTCAATCTATGTATCTATAGATATATATCTCTTCACTTTATATATATATATATATATATCAATATTTAAGTGAATCTTAATATTGTTTTTGACCTAGAGATTTTGCTATTATTGTTCCTGGATTTAGTTTCACTAGTGTTTCTGCTATAACTTCAGTTTTTCACTGTTTTGAATCAAACAGGGCACCTGCGAGGCACTTGCCAGGTCATGTGGATGCTGCGGAAATTTCTTGGATGATGAGGTGTACCGTGAGCAATGCGAGTCAGCTTGTGACTTTGCAACTCATATCTTCTGCCATGCATGTGCACTTTGCCAGGAAGGTCGTGAGCTCCGTCGTAGGCTTCCTCATCCTGGGTTTAATGCCCAACCCGTCATGCTTATGTACCCCCCTGGAGAGCAGGCCATGGGTCGTCGTGGGGCCTGAGAAAGAGGGAGACAGAGTATTCTACCTCAACATGACAGATTGAGCTTGCCTAATATCACTATATGATATGATATGATATTTTCTTCTCAAATTGCAATTTCATCGTTAAACTGTGCTTGAAATATGGTGTTATATGTAAAAATAAGTTGCCATGATATTATTATGTATTTTTTTTGTGGTTTATTATGTAAATAGTAATTGTCCTCCTTGTGTATGTGTACATGATGTCTGAGGATATGCCTTTTTGTATGTGTACACTGAATAGCATGGAATGCAAAATAAAAGCTTATAATCTTTTCTCTCTGTCTTATTTTCAAATTTGATTGTGGGATTGTTGAGCACTATGCTCTGTATTGTTGCTCTCCCACACATTTGTGATGTCTCTTTGAAATTGAATTCTCCTGTCGAACTTGGTGCCTAACTGAATTAAGAGTTCAAGGATAATTACCAGCAAGTCATTGATTGGATTTATTTACTCACAAGTCTTAAGTGATTTTCTTTTTTCCTTTTTTTACTTTATTTTAATAGATTTACATATTTGTCCCTCATTTTGATAATGAGAAAATTTTGAGATTTTCAATGTGTTTTATGTTTATGGAATGATCAATTAGTATATGTAGCAATACTGAAAAAAAAATTATTAAAGTGATAAATGGTTGGGACATTTTGGCTTTCATTTATAAATTTTGATTTGTTTTAATTTGTTTGTGTTAATTTGTATTGAAATATCTACTATCTATTATTATTATTATTATTATTATTATTATTAAAGTGTGAAGAATTGTCATGTTTTTTTTTATTTTTTATGTATCTTGAAAATATACTCTCAAACTTATTAAACATTAGAAAATTACAAACAAGTACAGACATCTTTCAAAGTTCAAATATTTTCAAATATCAAACATTTTAAAATAACAAAACACTTCGAAATATCACAATTTATGTTTTGGACTCATGACTTATCTCCAATTATACTATTTGTTTTAGATATATATATATAGCCCCTGTTGCATAATTGGAACTTAAATCAGTAGCCTCAAAGAATTTACATGATCCTTACTAGCACTAGCCCCATTGATGAGTTAAACAATAATAAGCATGTAACTAGAGTTAGACCATGCATCTTACTTCTAGAACTTTTTGTTTTGGATTTCAGAATCAAACAGTTGATTACATTATCTCTCAATCAGCTGTGTTTAACACCCCAATGGTTATACAAATAGATAAAAACATAATAGTCCACTCTAAAACTGTGGAATTATTAGAAGGAAATATTGCACTGATTAGTCAATTCAATTACGGTTGCCTTTTCCATGATCTTCTAACCTTTCAGCTTATTGATAGACATCCGCTTGTAGAGGTTAATTTTTCTTGTGCTCCTACTTTAATTTTAAAGATATTCATTCCTAATATTCTTTTGATTTTTCTGTGGGTGTAAAAACTATTCTTCTTTGATAAATTAACTCTTCCTTGTCAACCACTTGATAATATATTAGTTGATGAACTCTTACATTATTGTAATTTTGAATGTAGAATACCTTTTGGAATGCAACAAGATTCTCATATGTAAGAATTTCAGTTTTTAATGTTAAAAACACTTCAAGTTCTCATTATTACTACTCTTTGTTAAATTTTTTAATTTAACTAAACAAACAAAAGGAAAAAAAAAAAATAATTCTAACTACTCTTCTACGCAATAATAAAATTATTAAAATTGTTCATTGAAAAATATTTCTCATATAAAAAACCATTAATTGACTTAATAATTTATTTACAAAAAATATAATTATTAATTTTGCATAAAAAAATTTAATTATTAATATTACATGTAAATCAGAAAACAAATTTTAAATTAAAATATTAAGATGTATAACATACATAAAAATACTTCATTTAAATATTAAAATGTATAAAGTGATAGTTTGAGCCTGTGTTTCGCAAGTGGGTTTGCAGGCTTTTTTGGCTATTTTAGCCACAAAAAACAAAATAGGCTATTTTAGCCATAACAAACAAAACATCACATCCAACCTATAATCATTACATTATTCTCTCACAAAAAAATTCAAAAAAGTCAAAAAGTCAAAAAGCCCTTCCCAAACCAAGCTTTTAAGCCCAGACTAAAATAGTCAAAAAAGTCAAAAAGCCAAAAAGTTTCGTATTCCAATTATGGAACCACACGAAAGTGCTCTGTTTGGTTGTGAATTCAAAATGTAATTCCACATGTGTATTTCAGTATGATGTTTGGTTGTGTGTTTGGAATCAACTTTCCAAACTTCTGCAGAGAGCTCTGTATTACAGCCGCATTTTTTGTTCAAATTTTGGCCAGGGGAAGACCACCCGGACGTCCTTAGGGACTACCGCCCGGACGTCCATGGGGACATCCACCTGGATGTCCTCTGCTGTACAGGAAATTTTTTTTTTTTTTTTTTTTTTTTTTTTTTTTTTTTTGCAATTGATTTATATAATTGGAAAAAAAAAATTCTGAAATTTTTTTAATTTTTAATGTGCTTTAAAATAATTTTGAGTTCTATATTTAGTTATGAGTTGTAAATTTTTGTATCACATATCAAATATCACATCAACAATTCCCCACTCAAATCAAACATCTTTTCCAAAACTATTTTCAAAACTCTTTACCAAACAAATTTTCTACACTCAAATCATAATTTTACAACACACAAATTCAAAATACAATTCATACTCTCAAATCACATTTACAAAACACAACCAAACGCAACCTAAATTTTTGGGACTAACGAATGATCACATCAATATGATGTAATGGAAGTTGTGTATAAATCAATCTAAAAAAATTTAAAGATTTATATTATTTATTTATTTTTTTAATGGAAAGGACATAATTTATAAATAAAGAAAAACAGAAAATACAATGGTGGCAAGATTTATAAGACTAAATTATATTTATAAGATGCAATTTATTAGATTAAATTATTATTTTAAGTGAATTTAAATAAAATTTAAATGAATTTAATTAGATGAATTTACAATTTTGAGTTGAGTCTATCACTTTTAATAATTGGTCAAGTTATTGCCATGCCGAAGGGCAAGAAGTTTCACATGGTGATTCATGAAATTTTTGGGCCAACTAATCCACCTAATTAATAACTTATAATTCAACATTGCTTCTTGTTCAACTAGTTCAAATAAAAATAAGAACTTTTAGGTGAATAGAATTAGTCATAGAATCAAATATAATAGGCCAAATTATGCAAATAGTCCTTGTACTTTACACGATGTATCAATTTGGTCCCTGTAATTTTAATTTACTTGATTTTGCTCCTTAATTTAACGGATTGTGTCATTTTAGTCCAATAAATAATGGCTGTTAAGTTAATTTAACGAAAAGTTAAACAGTATGTCAATTTAGTCGTTGTATTTTTCACAATGTGTCAATTTAGTCTCTATCAAAACAGAGAAAATTGAAACTACAGGGACGAAATTGACACATCGCGTAAAGTACAGGGACCAAATTGACACATTATTTGACCTTCCGTTAAATTAATTTAACAACCGTTATTTATTGGATTAAAATGACACAATCCTTTAAATTAAAGGACAAAATCGAGCAAATTGAAACTACGGAGACTAAATTGACAGATCGTGTAAAAGACAAAGACTATTTACATAATTTATCCAATATAATATTGTGGAAAAAGAATTTAGCTTAAATTTTATTTGCATTATTTTTACATTTTTCCTTCTCTTTGTCAAATTCTTATCCAAATTTATAATTTAAATCCAAAATATTTAAATATCACTTAATGTGAAAGAGTTGTGTCCAATCCTATAAGCATGTAACAAAGATTAAAAAAAAAGATATATAATTCAACTACTTTATTGAATGCCCTGTTGGTTGCATAGATTAGAGGTGCCAAGTGTAATTTTTTTTTTTTTTTTTAATTTTTCTAATACATTGTCAATCCTAATTTGAAAGAGAATGAATTGAACACTTAACTCGAGCACAATTTTAAGCATTATAAAAAAGAAGATTTGACATTGGTTATATATATATATATATATAGAGGAAATTGGTGAAAATCCATCTTAAAGGGGTATAAATCATTAAATTCAAGGTAAAATCATATAATACAAAAAAATATATAATATGTGACTATCAAATATAAAAAAATAAAACTATAGCAACCAAATTAAACAATATATATATATATATAAAACAAAGAATTCCGAGCTCTCTAAATTTTCAAGCTTTCTTCATTCATGTGTAATAAACATATAAATATTTGGGGTAATCTTAAAATTTTTGTTAATTTAAATCTTAATCTTTTAATTTTTTTTCAATTTAAACCATTTATCTATTTTTGTTAATCAAAATCAATGGAAAAAAATAGTATTTTAATAATTAAATTCAATTAATGATTAAAATACTCATTTTTTGTTATTTTTTATTTAATGAAAATAGGTAAATGATTCATATTGGAAAAAAAAAATCAAAAATTTATGATTTAAATTGAAAAAAATAAAAATTTAAGATTTATTTTATTATAATAATAAAATCCTGAGATGGTTTTGTAATTTTTCCTAAACATTTTGTTGCCTCAAATGTGTTTCTATCTTGTTGGGTTTTGTGTAATTTGATTTTTTTTTTTTTAAATTAAAATGGTGTCGTGAGGAGAGAAAACTCAAGCTCCAACCCGGGTAATTTAAGGTTGGCCTATTCTAAATTTATTTAATTTTTTAGACTCTTAGCCTTATTTGTTTTCAGAGATAGAATAAAGGAGATTTATAGTGAAGGGATTAATAGTGAGGGGATTGTTAGTGAGGGGATTAATAGTGAGGAATTATTAAATTATTTTTATATAAAATAATAAAAAATATAAAAAATTAAACATTATATTTAAAAAAAATTTCCCAATATATAAAAAATAAAAAAAATTCTAATCCCCTCACTATTTTTCTAATATCATCTCTACCTCCTCCTTATCAATCCCTCTTCCAAGGGGACTACTAATACTAAGGGATTAATATTCCCCTCCCCATCTCTCAAAACAAATACACTATTAGTAATACTAAGGGATTAGTAATCTCAATCCTCTCCCTATAACCCAAACAAACGGGGCCTTTTTGTTTTTAAGAGATTGAGGTTACACAATTTGTCGCCTAAAAAAAAAATGACACAGGAGCAAAAGAAAGTGTAATGAACTTATTAGGGGCGGACCAAAAATAAAATAAAATTATTAGGGGATGAGCCAATTACAAGGCTCACATGAGATTGCTCGTCTACTTTTTCAAAATTTCTATTTCATATGTTTGTCAATAATAAAAAATAAATATATATATATATATATTTATATATAAAATTTTTACGAAAAAAATTTTAACCACTAACTCGTCCATTTAATTATGTTATGATTCATTGTTATAAAAGAATTCAGTCTAATTAAATTTTTCTTATCAATCACTTTTATATGTCAGTGTCTCCACAATTTTTCATAGAGATTCACATTTTTGTTTTCTATATCATTATATGACTAAATACAAACATACTTAGTCCTTATATAAATCATCTTTCTTGTGTACAAAGCACACAATTAAAAAAACATAAACATCATTTATTCCATAACTCAAGTGAAAGATGGGAAGAAAGAGCAAGCTGGCAAAGTTTACCATCATAGATGATGATATTCCTGCTAATAGTACTGAAACTATGAAAGAGACAATCAATAAGGATTCATCTCAATTGCAAGGTTAAAAAAAAAAAAAAAATCATTGTATTTGAAAATTCTTTCAACTTAAAAATCAATAGCAATTCATCAAATCTCAAATTGTTTTGCAAGAGTAATGTAAGAAAATGAAATTGATTCAAAAGATTTTATCCCCATCGATGGACTTCGACCTTTTGATAGAGACTGGACAATAAAATCAATTGTTCTCAAAAGAGGGATTATTGAACATTATAGCACTTTAAAATGATCAAGAACCATGTGCAAAATTATATTAATGGACGAACAGATATATCATTTATTGATTTATATAAATGGAACTTCTCTCTCCTTCATTTCTAATGCCAATTCTAATTTAATGGACCTATTCCATTTCATCATTTTATAATAAGGGCACAAAAATACAAGTGGCAACTTAATTTGGGAATAGACTATTTTAATAAATTTTTAACTTTTTATGAAAAGATGTGCAGAAAGTAGAGAGAGTAATGTAACAATTTATAGTGACTATTTGACTTTTTAACTAAAAGTGAAAGTTTCCAAAGTCATTGATATGCTTGGTGTAACACTCGTATCCTTTAACCTCTTGGAGGGTGTATCTAATTCCTTTATTTTCTTTCTTGGGAGTCTTTGGAGTTGTTGTATCTGTGTTTTAGAGGAGTACAAATCAATTTAAACTTGTTGGGATTGTTCGTTCACGTTTGTGTACGTTGAAAAGTTTTTTGGAACTTAGAAAATTCGTTCTAGGATCAACACTTGCCTTCCTGGTGGTCGAGACCACGTTGTTGCCTTGCTCTTAGTGCCTCTACTGGTTTTTGGGGTCGACACCTGAGTTCCTAGGGTCGACCCTTCCCTTACTGTCTTGTTCTGGGCTGCATTTTGAAATTAAGGGTCGACACCTCTGGTTGCAAGGGTCGACCCTTGTCTGTTGTACACATTGGTGTCTTAGCATTTCTTCATAAGGGTCGACACCTCTGCCCGAAAGGTCGACACCTGTGTGTAATTTTCAAAATTTTGGGCTAGTTTGGGCCCTACTTTTTGGGGGTTTTTGACTTGTTCTTTTCATTTGGCTTTGGGCTTTTGTTCTATTATTACCTTGATACTATAAATAGGCTCTAAACATATATTCATTTCACTTTTTCTCTCTCTAAACTCAAACCTTTTCACTTAGAACTCTAGATCTCCTTATGTAGAGTGATCTTTTCACCATGGTCCTTTGCAAAAGACTGTAGATCTCGTCAAGGGCTTCCTTTTGGTTCAAATAGTTCGTGGTTTCGTTACTGGTGATTTTTGGGTTGTCATCTCTTTGCTTCAAGAAGTAGGGATTTCTAGTCCTCCTTCAATACTCTCATTTATAGATAGATTTGTGGTATTTTCCTTATACAAATGCAAAATTTACATTTTTTAAGCATATTGTGAAAAATCATAAGATTGGGGGTTTAGAGTTTGAAGTGTTGGGGTTTACTTGTTGGGTTATGATTTTGGGTCATAAGTTTGGGTGTAAAAGTAATAGAAGGGTTGGAATAAAAAGTTTTTTTGTGAAAAGCTTTAATTTCTCTTAAAAATCCTAGTTTGGCTCATGAAGATGGTTGATGGTTTTGCTTAAATTGAAAATAGAATCATGAAGTTGAGGTGTTAAATTACATATTTACAAATTTAATTGAAATTTTAAAGAATTTGAAGTGTAAAAGTTGCGATTGAACTCTTAATGTTGATGTTTTAAATTATTTCATAATATGAAACCAAACTTGGGGGAAAGAAATTACTAATGGTATGGATAATATGAGCTTTGTGATGAAATGATGATGTGGAGGTTTAAGAGTTGTGTTGAATTATGCCAAATTGTATTGAATAGTGGTGAAATGGTTGTGTTAAATTTTGTTGTGTGTTATGTTGAATTGTATTGAGTTATGGTAAATTATGTTGAGTTGAGTTGAGTTGGGTTATGTTGTGTTGGGTTGAGTTGAGTTGTGTTGAGTTTGGTTGAGTTGTATTGGGTTGGGTTGTGTTGTGTTGTGTTGTGGTTGGTACCCGCACGGGGAGTTCAAAAATGTTTTTGGGGGCCCACTTCCCTCTGTATACTTGCCGGCAAATGTGAAGATGGTTTTAAAATTGAAAAATATTTTTGGGGGCCCACGTCTCGCCGTACAATAGCCGACAAATGTGGGGGTGGTTTTGGATTTAAGGTGCCCAAATGTCCTGTCTAGGCTTATCGTTGGACGAATATGGAAAAATGTTTTTGGGTGTCGACCCAGTCCTGTCATATAATAGCCGACAAAAGTGGAAAAATAATTTTTGGGTGTCCACATATTCATGCCGTATTATAGCCAACAAAAGTAGAAAAACGGATGATTTTCGAAAATGTTTTGGGTGACCACATCCTGCCATATAGTAGCCGGTAAATGTGGGAGGATGGTTTTAAAAAGTTGAAAAGGATTTTTGGAAAACATATGCTTTTTGAGAAAATGGTTTTGGGAGTTCACTTCCCACTGTATAATAGCCGGCAAAAGGTGGAAAGTGTTATGAATTGGGTGCCCGCTGTCCAGTAAAAAGTGGAATATGTTGAGAAATGTGTTGAGACGATGATAATATGTGTGAATTGAGATGAACTTATGAAATTACAATTTGATATAGTTGTGATATGTTGGGTTACAATTGATAATGCAAATGTGGATGTGATGTAGTTGTGATATGTCGGATTATAATTGATAGAGCCGTGATCCATACACCCACTGGGGGTCGCGCCCCCAGTGACGTGGCGCGCCCCCAGTGGCTGAAAACTTAAAAAAAAAAAAAAAAAAAAAAAAAACAGTTTTTTTTTTTGGACCAATCCGGGGCCGACACCTCACTGGGGGTCGACCCCCAGTGGGGGTATGAAGCTTTTCTGTAATTGATAATGGAACTGTGGATGTGATGTAATTGTTAGACAAGTAGTAGTTGAGTGTAGGATAACTATTATTGAATATAAAGGAGATTTGGATTTCTATGTTAAGGAGTTACAACCAATATGAATAGACTGGTGGGAATAGAGTGTATGAGGGCTGTTTTGAAGTATTAAGGGAACTTGAACTTGAGGTCATGATGTTATAATAAAAGTAATTAGTGAAAAGGGAAAATGGAAATAAAAAGAGGAATGCTAAGATAGAAATTATATGAGGAATATTTTGGAATGGGTTAATAAATGTAAAATGATATTATTCCTTAAACATATTGGTTTTCAAAAAGGATTTATGGTTTTCTAATGAAAAGGGATAATTTTTATGGTTGAAGGTTTTTCTTAACGTCTGATATTTTGAAAAAGGTACTCTACATATAATATTTTGAAATTACAAAACGTCACTTACTATATGGTATTACCCTGCATGCATGATCATTTCTATCTATAGGATGGTTATTGTTTTAGAACTATGAGATTCGTACTAGGCAATTGTGCTTATCCCTTGTTGTTTCATTTTTCTTCCAGGAAGAGAATTTAGATTAACTGGTCGAAGAGTTAAAAAGTTCACGTGTCTGTTATGTGTAATCTCATTTTACATTGATGTTTGTAGTTATTTATTTGTAACTCGTTAGTGAAAGCTTGGCATGTATTATTATTATTATTGTTGTATTTATTATGAGAGAGAACATGTATTATTGTGTTTTTATTACTCAAGGATAATAGATATTTTAAAAAAAAATAGACCTAAATTAAAGACTTTTAGTAATATTTCTGAGTAATTAAAATTGGGGCGTAACAACTTGGCATCACTGTTAACCGGGTTTGTGTAACAACCCTCGTCACTGTTTACCGATTAACCACTAATTACTGCTAAAATGAGACTGATTATGATCGGTAACTAAATTGATTGAAATACTAGACTGACTGACTGAAATCTGAAACTGATTGATTGAATATATCTGTTTGAATTGCATTTCTATCTGTTGACTATTTAATTATCTGTTCAGTTTTTATGTTTAAACTGTTAATTGAAGGCCTTATCGGCGGCCGAATCCGAAATCGATTAATGTTCTATGATCATAAGAATTGATGTGAAATTATGGCATATTTATCTGAAAATTGATTTGGTATGTTTGAATTAGATTAAAATGAGTTAAATTGCATTGTGGACTTCATTACTATTTTGCCATTGTGAGTGGCCACTATCTAGACCACCTTTGAGCCTCATTACAGTTAGATGCACTTAGATACAACATTAGCTCAGCTTATTTCCCTTGTTCTTGCCGACCAAGAGAGTTAGAGTGAGAGGAAGTGAGTTCCTCCTTGATAGTTGCTTGTAGACTTGGAGATTTTAGAAGATAATTGTGAATTTGAGCTCCTACACCTTATAATTCAAGACTTAGGTAAGGATTTCACCTTTTCATTGATGTATTTCAGATTGTTCTTGCATGGTTTTGAGCAAGCTAAAGTCTAGAGTCAACATATGGCTCAAATTGTTGAATTAGAGCTCAATTGTTGCATGCATGTGCATATTGATAAGTTTTGAGGTTGTAATTCATCATTCCTCACTTGCATGTCTATATTGCAACATTAAGGCCGCCTTCAAACTTTCTGGCCTTCTTACAATTAGTGTCCACCATGTGTGGTGCATATCTAGCAAGCTCGGTGAACTTTGTTTCATATTCAGCAACGGACATTGTGCCATGTCTCAGCTGTTCAAATTCAGTTACTTTTCTGTCCCTAACACACTGAGGGAAGTATTTTTCAAAGAAGGCTCCTTTGAATTGAGCCCAAATCATTACAGTGTTGTCATCACGGATAAGCATCCACCACCTTCTAGCTTCTTCTTGCAGAATAAAGGTGGCCAATAGCACTTTATGTGCTTCGGAGCACGGAAAGACCTCAAATAATTTTTCTGTCTCGAGAACCCATGCTTCAGCTTTTAACGGTTCAAGGCCTCCCTAAAAGGACGGCGGTTTCATTTTACTGAACTTTTGTTTGAGAGCAATTATGTCCCCATCATTAACATTCACATTCTGTTTCAGCTGTACCGGAGGAGGAGGTGGGGGCTGTTGATTCTGTTGTTGATCTAGTCTTTCAGTTATTAGTTCCATCATTCTTTCCAGTCTTGTCATTCTTGCCTCAGAAGATGAGGATTTAGATTCATTTGCAGTTCTTGCATTATCCATTTCACTATAGGCAGTTATAACAGTTATCAACATAGGCAGTCATTTGTTTAAACAGATTAACACATTAGCATAAATTCAGTCATGTCATAGCCACACACTTATCATGCTCATGTAGTGCCCTAATCTCTTTTCTAGGACATCCTATAGCTCATTTGGCCACGCGTGTGCGATATAACTCGTGGTAAGTATCGCTCTGATACCACTCTGTCACGACCCAAACCCGTCCCTATGGGTTTAGCACCATAACCGGCCAGTAATCCGAGATTACCGAAGGCCTGCTTAACGGTAATACAGTAAAACAGAGTACAGGGGCCTAACAGAAGCCAATACAGTAAATAAATAATGTCCAATGAGCTGTGACAGTCTGTATGCAAAAGACTTTTTCATACATATATGCAATCAGTGACAAAACAGTATATACATATATACAATCATTCAGTTCAGGGACCTAATCCCTATTAAACAGTATGGTAACAGTTTAAAGTTTACAAAACAGAACAGAAGGGGGAAGACTAAAACACCCAATAGCCTTAGCTTGACAGGCTCGGAACCTCGCAGTGAGGCACACAGGTTGGCTTGACAAAATTGAAACTTAACCCCGACGCTTCTAGCCGCGGTCTGGTGCCTGTACACCTACATATATATATGAGCAGTGAGCTAAGGCCCAGTGAATAATATAATGCGTAAAGGGGTTTAGAATGAATGTCCTTACAGTAATTAAAACAGTTCATTAAATCAGTATTTCAGTCGTTCAGTCAGTACAGTCATATGTGGTACATCCATTAGCATAACAGTACAGTAAACAGTAGGACTTGAAAGACCGAACAGTAAATGATGGCCATCAATCAGTAAACAGTAGTGGTTCCAACAAGGGAACCGACAGAGATCTCTGTAACAGTAATAGTAAATAGTAGTTGCTAAGGATGCCACAATATAGTTCAGAATATAGGACATACATTCATTCAATTAACAGTATCAGTTCAGAAAGCAGTACAGTTCAATTGTTCAGAAGATAATCATTTTGAACATATCTTTACACAGTTGTTACTCACAGAGTTCTGGGCTACAATAAAGCTAGAGCGCGTTCCCAGTCGCCAACCCTACACAGTTTACAGATTGAACACACACTAAGCTACATAGTTGGAAAAATAATAACTTAATCCCTAATTTGCCTCGGTGTGTTCTACATTTATATCCTCATTAAGATGTCTTAAACTAGGCCTAATAATGCCTAGGATGAGATGAGGATGCAAAGATACACTTTAAAAGCATTTTCAGAATTTTCAGAAAACAGGGGTCACGCGTGAGCGTAGGTTACTCCGCTCGAGCGGACATGCAGACAAAGGTTTCCGCTCGAGCGTAGACTTACCCGCTCGAGTGTTCTGCAAAACAGTCAAAAGTGCTGGACAGGTGAAAATCACGCTCGATTGGGCGCTCGACACCTGCTCGAGCGCCAATTATTCCACTCGAGCGGACTTCAAAACAATGCAAAGTACTGGGAGCACGAATTTCACGCTCAAGCGCCAGTGACCCCGCTCGAGCGTGAGTTCAAAACCTGGAATTTCCAGATTTGAACTTCAAGCTCAAAACCAAGTTCAAATGCATCAAAACCAATCCTCTTGGGCTAATTTTCTAGAAAACTCCTCAAAACTCATGGTTTAACATGATTCAAAGCTCAATTTGTAAACTCAAAGCCCAAGGGAAGATCAATTCAACATGATTTTCAAACCAATATTCATGAACAAGATGAACATGCAACATGCATGGACTTAAATCATTTCAAAGCTTTAAATACAAGCTCAAATGAGCTAACTCTAACAAAAACATGATGAATTCATGGTCTACTCTCAAAAAACAAGGTAACTGTGAAGAATAAATACCCATTGCCACGTATTGATGACTTATTTGATCAGTTACAGGGTGCTCAAGTGTTCTCTAAGATCGACCTCAGATCAGGATACCATCAGTTGAAAGTTAAACCAGAAGACATTGACAAAACTGCTTTTCAAACGAAGTATGGACATTACGAATTTTTAGTTATGCCTTTCGGAGTTACCAATGCACCTGCTGCATTTATGGACCTCATGAACAGTAGCTTTAAACCATTCTTCGATGACTTTATTGTTGTATTCATTGATGGCATTCTGATTTATTCCAAAAGTATAGAAGAACATGAACATCATCTGAGACTTTCCCTACAGACCCTAAGAGAACAGAAACTTTATGCTAAACTGTCTCAATGCGAATTTTGGCTTGATCATGTTATGTTTTGGGGGCATGTTGTTAGCAAAGATGAAATTTCTGTTGATCCGTAGAAAATTGAAGCTGTAGTAAACTGGCCTAGACCAACAAATGTGACCGAAGTCTGAAACTTTTTGGGTTTGGCTGGATATTACAGAAGATTTGTCAAAGATTTCTCCAAAATTGCCTTACCGTTGACTCAGTTAACTCAGAAGGGGATATCATTTGACTGGACTGACCAAAGGGAATCAGCATTCCAAGAATTAAAAACTCGACTTGTAACTGCACCGATTCTTACCTTACCTTCAGGTAAGGATGGTTTTACTGTATTTAGTGATCCTTCTCATAAGGGTTTGGGATGTGTTTTAATGCAGAATGAGAGAGTTATTGCTTATGCTTCCCGACAGCTGAGACCGCACGAAAAGAATTACCCAACCCATGACTTGGAACTTGCCGCAGTGGTATTTGCATTGAAAATCTGGCGTCACTATCTGTATGGGGCGACATATGAGGTGTATACAGATCACAAGAGTCTGAAATACTTCTTCACACAGAAAGAACTGAACATGAGACAGCGGAGAAGGCTAGAACTGATTAAAGACTATGACCTACAGATTTTGTACCATCCGAGAAAAGCCAACACCGTTGCCGATGCACTAAGCCGGAAATCGATTGGAAATTTAGCCTGTTTGCTCACCGGGCAGCAAAAATTGCTTTGTGGCCTTGAAAAATTTGAAATTAAAATTGTTTTGCGAGAACAAGATGGAACAATAGCTGCTATTTCTGCTCAACCGGCACTGATTGAAGAAATTAAAGAGAAACAACAATCGGATGACTTCTTGAAGAAGATCATCGAAGAAAGGGAATCTAAACCGAGATCGGGTTACAAATTTGAAAATAATGTACTAAAATTTCAAGAAAGACTGTGTGTACCGAATGATTCTGAATTGAAAAGAAGAGTTCTGCAAGAGGGCCACAATTCAAAATTTTCTATCCATCCGAGGAATACGAAAATGTACCAAGACCTAAAATTGAATTTTTGGTGGCCAGGAATGAAGAAAGAAATTGCTGATTTTGTATCGAAATGTCTTCATTGCCAGCAAGTTAAAGCCGAACATCAACGACCCGCAGGCTTATTGCAGCCCTTACCCATACCGGAGTGGAAATGAGAACATATCACCATGGATTTTATTGTAGAATTGCCTCGCTCCAGTAAAGGTATGGATTTAATTTGGGTTATTGTTGATAGACTGACTAAATCTGCTCACTTCTTACCTGTTAAGACAATTTATAATGCGGACAAATTGGCTATACTCTATATTGATGAAATTGTTAAACTGCATGGGGTGCCTGTGTCCATTGTTTCTGACAGGGATTCGAAGTTTACATCGAGATTTTGGCAAAGCTTACAGACTGCATTGGGTACTGAATTGAGACTAAGTAGCGCTTATCATCCCCAGACCGATGGCCAGTCAGAAAGGACCATCCAGACTCTGGAGGATTTACTGAGAATGTGTGTTCTTGATTTTCAGGAAAACTGGGAAAACCATTTGCTATTGGCTGAATTCGCTTACAACAACAGTTTTCATTTGAGCATTGGTATGGCGCCTTTTGAGGCATTGTATGGCAGAAAATGTAGATCTCCGATTTATTGAGCAGAAGTTAAAGATGGGCCTTTGCTTGGGCCCGAGATTGTATATGAAACGACTGAGAAAGTGAAACTGATACAGCAGAGACTGAAAACTGCACAGAGCAGACAGAAAAGTTATGTAGATGTCAGAAGACAAAACAGAGAATATGAAGTAGATGATCACGTTTTTGTGAAAGTGACGCCGATGAAAGGCCAGACTCGTTTTGGAGTCAAAGGCAAGTTAGCACCGAGATACGTCAAACCATACGAGATTATTGAGAAAATCAATCCAGTGGCATATCAAGTTGCGCTTCCTCCTGAAATGGAGCATATGCACAATGTCTTCCACATTTCTATGTTGAGGGACTACCTCCGGGATCCTTTCCATGTGATAGAGCCTACTCGTGTAGTGCTGAGTGATGACTACACTTACGAGGAACGGCCTATTCAGATTGTAAACAGACGGATTAAGAAGTTGAGAAACAAAGAGATCCCGTTAGTAAAAGTTGACTGGCAAAACCATGGTGGCGTGTATGCCACTTGGGAAAGGGAAGATGACATGGCTAAAAGATATCATGAACTGTTTCCACTGAATCCTATTTTCTTCCAAAACGAAGGTAACTCGAGTTTAGAGGACTAAACTCTTTTTAAGGAGGGGAGACTGTAACAACCCTTGGCACTGTTTGCCAATTAACCACTAATTACTGCTAAACTAAGACTGATTATGATTGGTAACTGAATTGATTGAAACACTGGACTGATTGACTGAAATCTGAAACTGATTGATTGAATATATCTGTTTGAAATGCATTTCTATCTGTTGACTGCTTAATTATCTGTTCAGTTTTTATGTTTAAACTGTTAATTAAAGGCCTTATCGGCGGCCGAATCCGAAATCGATTAATGTTCTATGATCATTAGAATTGATGTGAAATTATGGCATATTTATCTAAAAATTGATTTGGTATGTTTGAATTAGATTAAACTGGGTTAAATTACATTGTGGACTTAATTACTATTTTGCCATTGTGAGTGGCCACTATCTAGACCACCTTTGAGCCTCATTACACTTAGATACGCTTAGATACAACATTAGCTTAGCTTATTTCCCTCGTTCTTGTCGACCAAGAGAGTTAGAGTGAAAGGAAGTGAGTTCCTCCTTGATAGTTGCTTGTAGAGTTGGAGATTTTAGAAGATAATTGTGAATTTGAGCTCCTACACCTTATAATCCAAGACTTAGGTAAGGATTTCACCTTTTCATTGCTGTATTTCAGATTGTTCTTGCATGGTTTTGAGCAAGCTAAAGTCTAGAGCCAACATATGGCTCAAATTGTTGAATTAGAGCTCAATTGTTGCATGCATGTGCATATTGATAAGTTTTGAGGTTGTAATTCATCATTCCTCACTTGCATGTCCATATTTTGAGAGTAGACCATGAATTCATCATGTTTTTGTAAGAGTTACCTTATTTGAGCTTGTATTTAAAGCTTTGAAATGATTTAAGTCCATGCATGTTGCATGTTCATCTTGTTCATGAATATTGGTTTGAAAATCATGTTGAATTGATCTTCCATTGGGCTTTAAGTTTACACATTGAGCTTTGAATCATGTTAAGCTATGAGTTTTGAGGAGTTTGCTGGAAAATTAGCCCAAGAGGATTGGTTTTGATGCATTTGAACTTGGTTTTGAGCTTGAAGTTCAAATCTGGAAATTCCAGATTTTGAACTCACGCTCGAGCGGGGTCACTGGCGCTCGAGCGTGAAATTCGTGCTCCCAGTACTTTGTATTGTTTTGAAGTCCGCTCGAGCTGAATAATTGACGCTCGAGCGGGACATTGTGTCTTATGCTCGAGCGGGTGTCGAGCGCCCAATCGAGTTTGATTTTCACCTATCCAGCACTTTTGACTGTTTTGTAGAACGCTCGAGCGAGTAAGTCTACGCTTAAGCGGAAACCTTTGTCTGCATGTTCGCTCGAGCAGAGTAACCTACGCTCGAGCGTGACCCCTGTTTTCTGAAAATTCTGAAAATACTTTTAAAGTGCATCTTTGTATCCTCATCTCATCCTAGGCATTATTAGGCCTAATTTAAGACATCTTAATGAGGATATAAATGTAGAACACACCAAGGCAAATTAGGGATTAAGTTATTATTTTTCCAACTGTGTAACTTAGTGTATGTTCAATCTGTAAACTGTGTAGGGTTGGCGATTGGGGACGCACTCTAGCTTTACTGTAGCCCAGAACTCTGTGAGTAACAACTGTGTAAAGATATGTTCAAAATGGTTATCTTCTGAACAATTGAACTGTACTGCTTTCTGAACTGATACTGTTAATTGAATGAATGTATGTCCTATATTCTGAACTGTATTGTGGCATCCTTAGCAACTATTGTTTACTGTTACTGTTACAGAAATCTCTGTCGGTTCCCTTGTTGGAACCACTATTGTTTACTGATTGATGGCCATCATTTACTGTTCGGTCTTTCAAGACCTACTGTTTACTGTACTGTTATGCTAATGGATGTACCACATATGACTATACTGACTGAACGACTGAAATACTGATTTAATGAACTGTTTTCATTACTGTAAGGACATTCATTCTAAACCCCTTTACGCATTATGTTATTCACTGGGCCTTAGCTCACAGCTCATATATATATGTAGGTGTACAGGCACCAGATCGCGGCTAGAAGCGTCGGGGTTAAGTTCCAATTTTGTCAAGCCAACCTGTGTGCCTCACTGCGAGGTTTCGAGCCTGTCAAGTTAAGGCTATGGGGTGTTTTAGTCTTCCCCCTTCTGTTTTGTTTTGTAAACTGTAAATTGTTACCGTACTGTTTAATAGGGATTAGGTCCCTGAACTGAATGATTGTATATATGTACATACTGTTTTGTCACTGACTGCATATATGTATGAAAAAGTCTTTTGTATACAGACTGTCACAGCTTATTGGATATTGTTTATTTACTGTATTGGCTTCCGCCAGGCCCCTGTAATCTGTTTTACTGTATTACTGTTAAGCAGGCCTTCGGTAATCTCGGATTACTGGCCGGTTACGGTGCTAAACCCATAGGGGCGGGTTTGGGTCGTGACAGTTTGAAAACCTGGAGCTCGTGGGAAGTGGTTTTTACCATAATAGGTTGGCTTCGCTTTGTGAGGATGTTTGCATGTAAAAGTAGAAGGTGTAGGACATTATGTGTTGCATTGTGTGAGCATGGGTTGAGCCTCCTGGATGTTGCTTGTAGCCCGCTAACTTGCTTTGAGATCTCATTGGAAACGCGTCTGATCAACATGGTTTCTAGTGGGAGTTCCTTGGAAATTTTGGGACAAGCGGTTGTCCTTGTAGACTTGACTCGATTACGTGGTTTGTTGCTTAAAAAATTTGTTTATGTGCTGTGTGATTATGTTAGATTGGTTTCTTGTTTAGGCAGGAAGAGTAAGTGTCTCAGGGAATTGTTAGAGTTTGGTCGATTGATACTTGATACCGTTATTGAGATAATAAGAGCTATAAGGGAGTATAGTGGAGATGAGGCAAAATTTTAGGGAGGTGAGGTTAGTTTGAGTTATGTAGAATATTGTGAAAGGTTTGGAAGGGAGTGCGAGAATTGTGTTTCATAATGATGAGGGTGAGAAAAAGGGTTTGTGGTATTTAAGTATTGAGTGATATGATTAAGGCTTGTATAGAGTTCATAGCTATGAAGGAAACTTGATAGTTAAATGCTATAAGTGGTTTTTAAGAAGAAATATGGGTTGTAATCTTTGTAAAGGTGTTGTTTAGGTAATGATTGTTTAGTGTGATTTGGAATTGGTCTTGCCATATTGGCGAGAGAGTGATGGGATTATTGGGAATAGTGTTAGTACAACGTGTATTTGAGGAGTATGGTGAAATTCTAGAAGTATGGGGAATATTGTGAGGAGCTCCATCTCAGAGTATTTGACTTAGGGAAACCTGTGGATGTTTGAGTGCCAAAATTTAAGTTTTATTGAATGGTTAACTGAATTGGTTGATATTGGAGTTTGGGTGACAAATAGTCACTTTGGAATGTGTAGGTATGAGTAGAGTAGCAATGTTTGAGAACTGTCTTGGAAGGGTTTCGTGAGTGTGGAGTATCTCATATGTAAGGGCGAGGCTTGGATGAAGCTTGTCTCAAGTAATTCTTTGAGTTAAGGGTGAAACATCGAAAATTTCTTAGTATAGTCCACGTATGAATGAAAAGTGGTAATGACGAGTATGAATTGTGAGATGTGAAGGGGTGTGTTGAACCCAGATAGGGACAGTTGGTGTTGGTTAGTATGTCAATGTTTGAATTGTGAGAGTAGGAAAATTGGTGAATTGGATTAAGTCGCGTAGGGGAGATGACCCTTGTAGTTGTTCTCTTTGATGGGACTTAAGGATTGATTTGGGTAGTTTGGTCTGTTTTGGTTCGATTTGCGACCAATTTTAAATGAATGCTATTTAGAGTGAATTGACACTTAGTCAATTTGGGAATTGCTATGGTTCGGATAAATAGTGGTACGGTCGCATAGTACTTTAAGTGATATTAGCAACCATGGAGTTTGTTTGTGCATGTATGTTGTTGATGTGAATTTGTGAAATTACCTTAATGGAATTAAAGTGTTTGGATGTAAAACATTGTAAGCACACTTGTGTTAATGTGTATTAATGATTATCTGTGCTGATGTTTGTAATGAGTAAGAACTCTCAATTTTTGAAAAGTTGTATATGTTTTATTAATCCTCGGATGTACCAGATTGTTTCTGTTCGTTGTTATTACAAATGTGTATGGTAAACATGCTGTGATGTCATTGGATGGTTGACGGAAGTTATTGGGTGATGGTTGAAATTCACCGGGTAAATGTTGAGAATAATGTAGAAAATAAATGTTTCGTTTCTATGTGTTGTGACCTGGGATGGCACGGTCAAACTAAATGCTAAGGATTTACGCAAAATTATGTTAATGAATAGCTTCTTGACTGAGTGGAAACTAAATATGGACAAGTCATGAGAATGTAATTGGTTAATGTTCTCAATAGCACTTTTGATGGTAAATGTAATTGTTATGAAAATTTTAGATGTGCAAATGTATTTTGAGGGTAAATGAAGTAAGTTGGAACACCATTTGGGAAAGAAAATTATATATATATATATATACATATGCATGAACGATTTTTTATCGTCTTATCTTTGAAAGTCGGGTTGTATAAATAATTGGAAATGTTGCTAAGCTTGGCGTAATTTGAAATTATGGTGATGGACCATACAGTGTGGTGTGCTATTGACTTTTGCTAGTGTCAATTGAGTTTTTGGTTTAATGGTGGTTTTCTTTCTCTTCCAAATTGGGTATTGGTTATCCAGTGGTAGTGGTGTAGGCTGTTGCCGATTGAGGAGTGGTTGATTTTCCTTGAGAGTACTAGTAATTGACGTTGTTCCTTGTCTCTTGGACTCCGATGAGTATGTTGGTCGAAAGAGTGATCATGATCTCTTCCTTGTAATTCTTCTTGTCCGGGTGTTCTTGGAGCACTGCGATATTGAATCAGAATCTAGGAATCTATCCCAAGTGTGGATCTAGTTTTAGGCTGGTGATTGTGTTTCCAATTGTGTTCATGCTATCTTTTGTTTTAGGGGCGAAATTTCCTAAGGTGAGGAGCTTGTAACACTCGTATCCTTTAACCTCTTGGAGGGTATCTAATTCCTTTATTTTCTTTCTTGAGAGTCTTTGTATCTGTGTTTTGGAGGAGTACAAATTAATTTAAACTTGTTGGAATTGTTTGCTCACGTTTGTGTACGTTGAAAAGTTCTTTGGAAACTTGGAAATTTGTTCAAGGGTCGACACTTGCCTTCCTGGGGGTCGACACCACTTTATTGGCTTGCTCTTAGTGCCTCTGCTGGTTTTTGGGGTCGACACCTGAGTCCCTAGGGTCAACCTTTCCCTTGTTGTCTTGTTATGGGCTGCATTATGAAATTAAGGGTCAACACCTCTGGTTGCAAGGGTCGACCCTTGTCTGTTGCACACATTAGTGTCTCAACATTTCTTCGTAAGGATCGACACCTCTGCCCGAAGGGTCGACACCTATGTGTAATTTTCAAATTTTTGGGCTGGTTTGGGCCTTACTTTTGGGGGATTTTTGACTTGTTCTTTTCATTTGGCTTTAGGGCTTTTGTTCTATTATTACTTTGCTACTATAAATAGGCTCCAAACATATATTCATTTCATTTTTCCCCGTGAGCTCTCTTTTCTTTCTCTAAACTCAAACTTTTTCATTTAGAACTCTAGATCTACTCACCTAGAGTGATCTTTTTACCATGGTCCTTTGAGAAAGATTGTAGATCTCGTCAAGGGCTTCCTTTTGGTCTGAATAGTTCATGGTTTCGTCACCGGTGATTTTTGGGTTGTCATCTCTTTACTTCAAGAGGTAGAGATTTCTAATTCTCCTTCAATACTCTCATTTATAGATACACTTGTGGTATTTTCCTTATACAAATGCAAAATTTATATTTTTTAAGCATATTGTGAAAAATCATACGATTAGGGATTTAGGGTTTGAAGTATTGGGGTTTACTTGTTGGGTTATGATTTTTGGTCATAAGTTTGGGTGTAAAAGTAATAGAAGGATTGGAATAAAAAGTTTTTTGGTGAAAAGCTTTAATTTTTCTTAAAAACCCTAGTTTGGCTCATGAAGATGGTTGATGGTTTTGCTTAAATTGAAAATAGAATCATGAAGTTGAGATGTTAAATTACACATGTACAAGTTTAATTTAAATTTTAAAGAATTTGAAAATTTATGTAAAAGTTGCGATTGAACTCTTAATGTTGATGTTTTAAATTATGTTATAATATGAAACCAAACTTGGGGGAAAGAAATTACTAATGGCATGGATGATATGAGCTTTGTGATGAAATGATGATGTGGAGGTTTAAGAGTTGTGTTAAATTATGCCGAATTGTATTGAATGGTGGTGAAATGGTTATGTTAAATTTTGTTGTGTTATTTTGAATTGTATTGAGTTATGTTATATTATGTTAAGTTGAGTTGAGTTGGGTTATGTTGTGTTGGGTTGAGTTGAGTTGTGTTGAGTTGAGTTGAGTTGAGTTGTGTTGTGTGGAGTTGAGTTATGTTGGGTTATGTTGTGGTTGGTACCCGTGCGGGGAGTTGAAAAATGTTTTGGGGACGCCACTACCCGCCGTATACTAGTCGGCAAATGTGGGGATGGTTTTAAAATTAAAAAATGTTTTTTGGGGCGCACGGCCCGCTGTATAATAACTGGCAAATGTTGGGGTGGTTTTGGATTCAAGGTGCCCAATTGCCCTATCTAGGCTTATCGCTGGACGAATGTAGGAAAAATATTTTTGGGTGTCGACATAGTCCTATCGTATAATAGCTGGCAAAAGTGGAAAAATAATTTTTTGATGTCCGTACAGTCTTGCTATATTGTAGACGGCAAAATTGAAAAAACGGATGATTTTCGAAAATGTTTTGGATGCCTATGTCTTGTTGTATAGTAGCCGACAAATGTGGGTGGATGGTTTTAAAAAGTTAAAAAGGATTTTTAGAAAACATATGGTTTTTGAGAAAATGATTTTGTGGAGTTCACTTCCCGACGTATGTATTGGGTGCCCGTTGTCTCGTTGTCTCGCCATATCAATAGGAATGACAATGGGGCGGGGCGAGGCCGGGGATCACACTCCCCGTCCCCGATCCCCGATGGTATAAAATTCCCTGATCCCCGACGGGGAACCTGTCACCGTCCCCATCTCCGCCTCCTAAAAGGAATCAAGTTTCCCTGACCCCAAAAATTTCCCGCCCAAATATGTTTCAACATCATCAACAACTTTTAACATCAACAAAATCATCGAGAAAATCATCAAAAAAAATCATGAGATATGTGTGTCATCAAACAGATCTGAGCCGGGGATGGTGAATAGATCTGAGTGTGCATCATCAATCAAGAACATCATCAACATGCATCAACTACCAAAAAAAAAAGTAAACAAATAGAGATAGATCTGAGTGTGCATCATCAATCAACACAGATTTGAGATCTGTGTGTTATCAAACAGATCTGAGTCGGTGATGGTGACTGCGACGAAGGTGGACCACGGTGGCTGCGATCGGCGATGGTGGCTGCAATTGGCGATGGTAACTGCAATCGGCGATGGTAGACGACGATGGCTGCGATGGACGAAGGCGATGAACGACGGAGGTGGACGACGGTGGCTGTGACGAACAAAGAAGGAAGACGGCGGTGTGAGGCGACAGAGGCGATGGCGCTGAAGGGGAGGAGAGGTACGAGAGTGCGAGAGAGAGAGACTCTGAGTGAGTGAGAGAGAGAGAGAAAGAGATGAGAGGCAGTGAGAGGATGAGAACCAGAGAGAGAATAGAGGGAAGAGAGAAAGTGTGCAAATGAAAGAGAGAGAAAGAGAGACAGAAACAAAATATATATAAAGTATATTTTATATATATACACTAAGTCGGGGACAAACGGGGCTGGCGGGGCGGGGGCCGGGGCCGGGGATTGGGCATTAATCACCGTCCCCGACCGGAAATTAATCGGGGATTAATTTTTAAATACCATCCCCTCCCCGTCGGGGGTATTTTTCAGGAAAAAATCGTTCAAATCGGGATCGGGGGATCGAGTCCCCTTCGGCCGGTTTCAAATTGCCATCCCTACGTATCAAGTCGGCAAAATGTGGAATGTGTTGAGAAATGTGTTGAGTCGATGACAATATGTATGAATTGAGATGAACTTATGAAATTACAATTTGATGTAGTTGTGATATGTTGGATTATAATTGATAATGCAAATGTGGATGTGATGTAGTTGTTAGACAAGTAGGAGTAGTTGAGTGTAGGATAACTATTATTGAATATAAAGGAGATTTGGATTTCTATGTTAAGGAGTTACAGCAAATATGAATAGACTGGAGGAAATAGAGTGTATGAGTACTGTTTTGGAGTATTAAGGAAACTTAAACTTGAGGTCATGATGTTATAATAAATGTAATTAGTGAAAAGGGAAAATGAAAAATGGAAATAAAAAGAGGAATGTTAAGATGGAAATTATATGAGAAATATTTTTGTCACGACCCAAACCCGTTCCTATGGGTTTAAGCATCGTAACTGACCAGTAATCCGTGATTACCGAAGGCCTGCTTAACAGTAATGACAGTAATACAGAATAAAGGGCTGGCGGAAGCCAAAACAGTAAATAAAAGATGTCCAATGAGCTGTGACATTTTGTATGCAAAAAGACTTTTCTAAACATATTCACATTCATAAGCAAAACATATATACACCATATGTACAAACATCTAGGTTAGGGACCAAATCCCTAATTAGCACAGTACAGTACAAGTCTTAAACAGTATTACAAAACAGAGATGGAAGGGTGAAACTCAGACACCCTAAAACAGCATTGGCTTGAAACGACTTGGAACCTCGCGGTGAGGCACAACGGTTGGCTTGACAAAATGAGAGCTAACCCGATGCCCATAGCTCCGGTCTGGTGCCTAGGCACCTACATATATATATAAATAGTGAGCTAAAGCCCAGTGAATAACAACTATGTAAAAAGGTTAAGAATGAATGTCCTTTCAGTTATTAAATAGTCATATTAATCATTTAGTAACCATAGCAATTATATCTGATACATCCAATAACAAAACAGTATAGTAGGTCTTAACAAACCGAACAGTCAGTTGATGGCCATCATAACAGTAACAGTAGTGGTTCCAAACTTGGGAACCGACAGAGATCTCTGTGATAGTAACAGTAACAGTACAGTAACAATAAGTTGCTAAGAATCCCACGAATATAGTTTACAAATAGGACAAACATTCATTCATTAAACAATAACGTTTCAGTAAACAAAACAGTTGATCATTCAGAAAATATTCATAATTGAACATATCTTTACAACATTGTTACTCACAGAGCACTGGGCTACAGATAGGCTAGTACGCGTCCTCGGCTGCCAACCCTCCAGTTACAGAACAAACACATACTAAGTTATACACTTGGGTTTAATAACTTAACCCCTAACTTGACTCAGTGTGGTTCTACATCAATATCCTCCTTAAGATGCCTTAAACATGCCCTAGGAATACCTAGGATGGAAAGAGGATGCAAAGAGGCACTTTAAAACACTTCTCAAAATTTGCTGAAACAGGGGTCCACGCTTGAGCGTGGCTTTCTACGCTTGAGCGGACATGCAGACAAAAGAGCTCCGCTCGAGCGTGACTTTCCCCGCTCGAGCGAACTAAAAACTCAAGCAAAAGTACTGGATGCACAAAAATCACGCTCGATGGGCGCTCGATCCACGCTCGAGCGTGAGACTCAGGTCCTCGCTCGAGCGTGAACTCTCTCGCTCGAGCGGACTGTAAAACAAATGAACTTCTGGGTACATGCATTTCACGTTCGAGCATGACTTTCCACGCTCGAATGGAAGTGCAAGACTCAGAGTGTACGCTCGAGCGTAAAGTCCTATGCTCGAGCATGGGTCCAAAATCTGGAATTTCCAGATTGAACCTCCAAGCACAAACTCAACTTTTCAAACATCAAATCCGATCATTTTGGGCTAATTTTCTGAAAAGCACTTTAAAACCCATAATATGATATGTTTCAAAGATCAATTTTATAAAATCAAGCCCAAAGGTGAGTCAATTAAACACAAACTTCAACTCAAAATTCAAGAACATGAAGAACAATGCAAAACTCATACATGCATGAGTTCCTATGACCTATTATGCTCTAAGACATGATAAAATGCAAGTTTGAGCTCAAGAATATGATTAATTCATGGATCAAAACCAAAATAGAAACATGAATGTGGGAATTTTATGAAAATGACTTCAAAATGTCATAATATGAACATGCATGAATGGAACCACTCTGAATTCAACACTTTACTTAATTCTTGACTTTAAGCTCCTATTCCTCCATGAAACATGCAAGAAATGACTGGAATTCATAAACAATAAGGTAAATATCCTACCTTAGGTCTTCAATTTTAGGTATAGAAGCTCAATTATGCAATTAACCTTCACATCTTCTAAGTCTCCAAGCCAATTCTCAATTGAAGCTAAGTTTTCTCCTTTCTCACTCTTTCTCTCGGTTTTGTCTCTAGAGATGAACAAGAATGATGCATCAAAAGGCTCCAAAACAATTTTGTAGGTAGTGGCCCACTAATGGCAAAAGGGTAATTAAAGCAACTAATGTGATTCAACATTATTTAATCTAATTTAATCATTCCAAAACAATTTCAAATTAAATCTACCATAAAATCACATAAATTATAATTAACATAAAACACCACTCGATTTCTGATTCGGTCGCCGATAGGACCTTCAATTCGCAATTCAAAGATAAAACATGAACAGATCATCTAATGACTAACAGATAGAAATGTATTTAAAACTGTATACTCTTGCAATCAATTTAGAATCTCAGTCAAATCAATTACTTATCATTCTCAGTCACAGTTTAGCATTAATCAGGGGTAAGGTTTGTTACAGTCTTCCCCTCTTAAAAGAGTTTGGCCCACCAAACTTGGATTACCTTCATTTTGGTAGAACACTGGATTCAGGGGGAACAGTTTAGGATATCTCTTCAACATATCATCTTCTCTTTCCCAAGTGGCATAAGTGCCACCATGGTTTTGCCAATCAACTTTCGCTGGTGGGATTTCTTTGTTCCTCAACTTCTTGATCCGATGGTTTACAATTTGAATAGGCTGTTCTTCATAAGTGTAGTCATCACTCAATACCACACGTGTAGGCTCAATAACATGGAAGGGATCCCGAAGATAATCCCTCAACATTGAAATGTGGAAGACGTTATACATATGCTCCGTTTCAAGAGGAAGCACTACTTGATACGCCATTGGATTAATTTTCTCAATGATTTCATACGGTCCGACATATCTCGGCGCTAGCTTACCCTTGACTCCAAAACGAGGCTGCCCTTTCATTGGTGTCACTTTAAAAAAATCATGATCACCTACTTCATACTCCCTATCTCGCCTTCAGACATCCGCATAACTTTTCTGCCGGCTTTGGGCGGTTTTCAATCTTTGCTAAATCAGTTTCACCTTTTCTGTGGTTTCCTATACAATCTCGGGCCCAAGCAAAGGCTCATCTCCAACTTTTGCCCAGCAGATAGGAGATCGACATTTTCTGCCATACAAAGCCTCGAAAGGCGCCATACCAATACTCGAGTGAAAGCTGTTATTGTAGGTAAATTCAGCTAAAGGTAAATAACTTTCCCAATTTTCCTAGAAATCAAGAACACACATCTACAGTAAATCTTCCAGAGTCTGGATTTTTTTTTTGACTGGCCATCCGTCTGAGGATGGTATGCACTACTCAGTCTCAGTTCAGTACCCAGGCAGTTTGCAGACTTTGCCAAAATCTCGATGTAAACTTCGAGCCCCTGTCAGAAACAATAGACACAGGCACTCCGTGCAATCTAACAATCTCATCAATATAAATTATAGCCAATTTGTTCACATTATAAATTGTTTTGGCAGGTAAGAAGTGAGCAGATTTAGTCAATCTATCAACAATAACCCAAATTGAGTCCATACCTTTACTGGAGCGAGGTAAACCAACAATGAAATCCATAGTGATATGTTCTCATTTCCACTCTGGTATTGGTAAAGGCTGCAGTAAGCCTGCGGGTCATTGGTGTTCAGCTTTAACTTGTTGGCAATGAAGACATCTCGATACAAACTCAGCAATCTCTTTCTTCATTCTCGGCCACCAGAAATTCAGTTTCAAGTCTTGGTACATTTTCGTATTTCCTGGTTGGATAGACAGTTTCGAATTATGGCCCTCTTGCAGAATTTGTCTCTTCAACTCAAAATCATTCGGTACACACAACCTTCCCTAAAATTTCAACACATTATTCTCAAATTTAAAGTCTGGCCTTTGTTTGGACTCTCGTTCATCAATGACCTTTTTCAAAAAGCCATCATGTTGTTGTTTCTCTTTAATCTCCTCAATCAGTGCCGGTTGAGCAAAAATAGCAGCTAAGGTTCCACCTTGTTCACGCAAAACAATCTCAACTTCAAATTTTTCAAGGTCACATAGCAATTCTTTTTGCCCGGTGAGTAAGCAGGCTAAATTTCCAACTGATTTCTGACTTAGTGCATCGACAACGGTGTTAGCTTTCCCTGGGTGGTATAAAATTTGCAAATCATAATCCTTTATCAGTTCTAACCATCTCCGCTGCCTCATGTTCAGTTCTTTCTGTGTGAAGAAGTACTTCAAACTCTTGTGGTCTGTGTACACCTCACATGTTGCCCCATATGGGTAGTGACGCCAGATTTTCAATGCAAATACCACTGCGGCAAGTTCTAAGTCATGGGTCAGATAATTTTTCTCATGTGGTCTCAGTTGTCGGGAAGCATATGCGATAACTTTACCATTCTGCATCAAAACACATCCCAAACCCTTATAAGAAGCATCACTAAATACAATAAATCCATCCGTACCTGAGGGTAAGGTGAGAATCGGTGCAATCACAAGTCGAGTCTTTAACTCTTGAAAGGCTGATTCTCTCTGAACGGTCCAGTCAAATGATATCCCCTTTTGAGTCACCTGAGTCAATGGTAGGGCAATTTTAGAGAAATCTTTTACAAACTTTCTGTAGTACCCGGCTAAGCCTAGGAAGCTTCGAACTTCAGTAACATTAGTCGGTCTAGGCCAATTCACCATTACTTCAATTTTTTGCGAGTCAACTGTAATGTCATCCTTACTAATCACATGTCCCAAAAACATATCAAGCCAAAATTCACACTTCGTTAGTTTTCCATACAGTTTCTGTTCTCTTAAGGTCTGTAAGGTAATATTCAAATGACGTTCATGTTCTTCCGTGTTTTGGAATAAATCAAGATGTCATCTATGAACACAACTACAAATTCATTGAGGAACGGTTTAAAAATTCTGTTCATAAGGTTCATAAATGCGGCAGGTGCATTAGTAACTCCGAAAGGCATAACAAGAAATTCATAATGTCCATACCTCGTTCGAAAGGCGGTCTTTTCAATGTCCTCTGGTTTGACTTTTAACTGGTGGTATCTGGATCTAAGGTAAATTTTAAAGAACACCTGGGCACCCTGTAACTGGTCAAACAAATCATCAATTTGAGGCAATGGATGTTTGTTTTTCACTGTTACCTTGTTCAGCTCACGGCAGTCAATGCAAAGTCTCAAGGAGCCGTCTTTCTTATTTTCAAACAAAACTGGAGCGCCCCACGGTGAAGTACTGGGCCTGATGAACTTCTTATCTAACAGTTCCTATAGCTGAACTTTCAGTTCTTTCAGTTCGGTAGGTGCCATTCTGTACGAAGCTTTGGAAATTGGCTGTGTACTCGGAATCACATCAATGGTGAACTCAATGTCCTTGTCAATCAAATCCCCTGGCAAATCATCTGGAAATTCTCTGACTATAGGAATACTATCCACATTAGCTTTAGTATCAGTAGGTACAGTCAATATACAACATAGATACCCTTTACACCCCTTTCTAATTAGTTTAAATGCTTTCATGGAGGAAATCAGGTATGGAGGAGGTACTAGTCCAACTCCGTTAAATACAAATTCAGGCAATCCAGGTGGACGGAAAACAACTTGTTTTGTTACACAATCTATGATAGCATGATACTTTGTTAACCAGTCCATTCCCAATATCACATCGAAATTATCGATATTCAAAGGCAGTAAATCAATATACAAATGCACATCCCCAACAATAATTTCACATGCAGGGTACATATAAGCACAAGTCATGGATCTCCCAACAGGTGAAGATACAACTAATAAATAATTCATGGGTTCCAGTGGTCTATCTAGTTTTCGTGAAAAAACATGCAAGACATATGAATGTGTAGACCCCGAATCAATCAGAACATAAGCGTTTTGAGCACAGATTGAGAGTATACCTGACACAACATCTCTCGGTACACGTGCAAACACTTGTCCTTGCCTTAGAGGCTCCTTTTCGGTAGCTTTGGGGTTGGGTTTCGATGCAGCAGTTGATGCTACGGCGCTAGCTGTAGCTTTACTATTGCCTTGAGAAGTGGAAGGGCAATCTTTGACCATGTGGCCCACCTTGCCACACCTATAACAAGCACCAGAGATTTTATAGCATACTCCTTTGTGTCTCTTGCCACACTCTGAACAGGGCGGTATGGAATTGTTACCCTGGCTAAAACTATTCGAAGACTCGGTGTTTTGCTTCTTGTTCAGTGAACTGTTTTGGCCTTTCTTAAATTTGAAGCCCCGTCTCTTACCGCACCACTCAGTTGCTGGTGTTTCAGTCTGTTTCAATGCTTCGATATTTGACTTGGCCATTATTGCTCGGTCAAGAACATCCACATATTTCAGTAATTTCAGCACATTGATTCTGTCAAGTATCTCTACATTAAGGCCGCCTTCAAACTTCCTGGCCCTTTTGTAATCAGTGTCCACCATATATGGTGCATATCTGGCGAGCTCGGTAAACTTTGATTCATACTCTGCTACTGACATGGTACCCTGCTTCAACTGTTCAAACTCAGTTACCTTGTGATCCCTGACACACTGAGGGAAGTATTTCTCAAAGAAGGCTCCTTTAAACTGAGCCCAAGTCATAATAGTGTCGGTGTCACGGATGAGCATCCACCACTATCTAGCTTCCTCTTGTAAAGTAAAGGTAGCCAATTGCACCTTATGTGCTTCAGAACATGGAAAAACCTCGAACAATTTCTCTGTTTCTAGCATCCATGCTTTGGTCTTTAATGGTTCAAGGCCTCCCTGAAAGGATGGTGGTTTCATTTTACTGAACTGCTGTGTTAAGGCAATTATATCCTCGTTAACATTCTTCTCGGGTTGAACTGGAGGAGGTGGGGGCTGTTGGTTCTGTTGTAGCCTCAAGGCCTTAGTTAACAATTCAACTGTCCTTTCTAATATTGCCATTCTGGCATCAGACGATTCTATTTCATCGGCATTTCTTGCATTGTCCATTTCACTATATGCAATACAGTAATAATAAACATAGGAATTGCTTACTTAAACACATTAGCACATATATTCATGTCATGGCCACACACACCCTTTCAATGCTCATGCAATGTCCTAATCGCTTTTCTAGGACATCCTATAGCTCATTTGGACACGTGTAGGCAGTATAACTCGTGGTTTGATATCGCTCTGATACCACTCTGTTACGACCCAAACCCATCCTTATGGGTTTAAGCATCGTAACCGGCCAGTAATCCGTGATTACTGAAGGCCTGCTTAATAGTAATGACAGTAATACAGAGTAAGGGGCTGGCGGAAGCCAAAATAGTAAATAAAAGATGTCCAATGAGCTGTAACATTTTGTATGCAAAAAGACTTTTCTGAACATATTCACATTCATAAGCAAAACATATATACACCATATGTACAAACATCCAGGTTAGGGACCAAATCCCTAATTAGCACAGTACAGTACAAGTCTTAAACAGTATTACAAAACAGAGATGGAAGGGTGAAACTCCGACACCCTAAAACAACATTGGCTTGAAATGACTTGGAACCTCGCGCTGAGGCACAACGGTTAGCTTGACAAAACGAGAGCTAACCCGACGCCCCTAGCTCCGGTCCGGTGCCTGGACACCTACATATATATATATATATATATATAAACAATGAGCTAAAGCCCAGTGAATAACAATTGTGTAAAGAGGTTAAGAATGAATGTCCTTTCAGTCATTAAACAGTCATATCAGTCATTTAGTAACCATAACAGTTATATGTGGTACATCCAATAGCAAAACAGTACAGTAGGTCTTAATAAACCGAACAGTCAGTTGATGGCCATCATAACAGTAACAATAGTGGTTCTAAACTTGGGAACCGACAGAGATCTCTGTGACAGTAGCAGTAACAGTACAGTAACAGTAAGTTGCTAAGGATGCCACGAATACAGTTTACAAATAGGAGAAACATTCATTCATTAAATAATAACGTTTCAGTAAACAGAATAGTTGATCATTCAGAAAATATTCATAATTGAACATATCTTTACAAAATTGTTACTCACAGAGCACTGGGCTACAGATAGACTAGTGCGCGTTCTCGGATGTCAACCCTACAGTTACAGAACGAACATACACTAAGTTATACACTTAGGTTTAATAACTTAACCCCTAACTTGACTCGGTGTGGTTCTACATCAATATCCTCCTTAAGATGCCTTGAACATGCCCTATGAATGCCTATGATGGAAAGAGGATGCAAAGAGGCACTTTAAAATAATTATCAAAATTTGCTGAAACAGGGGTCCACGCTCGATGGGCGCTCGATCCACGCTCGAGCGTGAAACTCAGATCCTCAATCGAGCGTGAACTCTCTCGCTCGAGCGAACCGCAAAACAAATAAACTTCTGGGTACACGCATTTCACGCTCGAGTGTGACTTTCCATGCTCGAGCGGAAGTGCAAGACTCAGAGTGTACGCTCGAGCGTGAAGTCCTACGCTTGTGCGTGGGTCCAAAATCTAGAATTTTCAGATTGAACCTCCAAGCACAAACTCAACTTTTCAAACATCAAATCCGATCCTTTTGGACTAATTTTCTGGAAAACACTTTAAAATCCATAATATGACATGTTTCAAAGATCAATTTTGTAAAATCAAGCCCAAAGGTAAGTCAATTAAACACAAACTTCAACTCAAAATTCAAGAACATGAAGAACAATGCAAAACTCATACATGCATGAGTTCCCATGAACTCTTATGCTCTAAGACATGATAAAATGCAAGTTTGAGCTCAAGAATATGATTAATTCATGGATCAAAACCAAAATAGAAACGTGCATGTGGGAATTTCATGAAAATGACTTCAAAATGTCATAATATGAACATGCATGCATGAAACCACTCTTAATTCAACACTTTACTTAATTCTTGACCTTAAGCTCCTATTCCTCCATGAAACATGCAAGAAATGACTTGAATTCATAAACAATAAGGTAAATATCCTACCTTAGGTCTTCAATTTTAGGTATAGAAGCTCAATTATGCAATCAACCTTCACATCTCCTAAGTCTCCAAGCCAATTCTCAATTGAAGCTAAGTTTTCTCCGCTCTCACCCTTTCTCTTGATTTTGTCTCTAAAGATGTACAAGAATGATGCATCAAAAGGCTCCAAAACAATGTTGTAGGTAGTGGCCCACTAATGGCAAAAGGGTAATTAAAGCAACTAATGTGATTCAACATTATTTAATCTAATTTAATCATTCCAAAACAATTTCAAATTAAATCTACCATAAAATCACATAAATTCTAATTAACATAAAACACCACTCGATTTCTGATTCGGTTGCCGATAGGACCTTCAATTCACAATTCAAAGATAAAACATGAACAGATCATTTAGTGACTAACAGATAGAAATGTATTTAAAACAGTACACTCTGGCAATCAATTCAGAATCTCAATCAAATCAATTACTTATCATTCTCAGTCATAGTTTAGCATTAATCAGGGGTGAGGGTTGTCACAATTTTGGAATGGGTTAATAAATATAAAATGATGTTGTTCCTTAAACATATTGGTTTTCAAAAAGGATTTATGGTTTTCTGATGAAAATGGATAATTTTTATGATTGAAGGTTTTCTTTAAATGTTCAAATAAATTTTGAGAAAAAAATACTCTACGTATAATATTTTGAAATTACAAAACGTCACTTACTATATGGTATCATCCTGCATACATGATCATTTCTATCTATAGGATGATTATTGTTTTAGAACTATGAGATTCCTACTAGGCAATTGTACTCATCCCTTGTTGTTTCGTTTTTCTTACTGGAAGAGAATTCGAATTGACTGGTTGGAGAGTTAAGAAGCTCACGTGTCTGTTATGTGTAATCTCATTGTACATTGATGTTTGTAATTATTTATTTTTAGCTCCATAGCGGAAGCTTGGTATGTATTATTATTATTGTTGTATTTATTATGAAAGAACATGTATTATTATGTTTCTGTTACTCAAGGGTAATAGATATATTTTTTTTAAAAAAAAAATAGACCTAAATTAAAGGCTTTTGATAATGTTTCTGAGTAATTAAAATTGGGGCGTGACACTTGGAGAGTCATTTCAAAATGACAGTACATATTTCATTTTTAATGGACTTATTAAACCTGTGAACCAAAAGTTTGCAAGTGCCTACAAAGAAATTGAAATATCACTCTCTATTCAAGCACAAGTACAAGATGCCAAAATGATGATCAAGTTGGATTCGCTAACATATGACTTTGTCTCATTCTTACATATCAAACAACTTGTACAAAACAACAATATTATTGATATGTCTTCAACATTGTCTTTTGTACATGAACAAAAAACTCTTACACGATTATTATACATAACTTACTATGAAATAATAGTAAACATTAAATTATTTTTTACTATAATGTCAGGCATATTTGGCTTAGTACACAATGTTGAGCCTCTTTCATCGGTTACTAGAATAGGAGCAATTGGTACATTAATGAAAAGGACTATCTATTTGATAGATTCAATGTGTGAATTATAATAACTCTTAAGTTACAAAATAAAATAAAAAATAAAAGAAACCTTAAAGTATTGAAATTTTATATTTTGCATTGTCACAGCTCTCAAACTATTCTTCTTACATTATGGGGGGATGAACCCAAAATGAAGGAACAATTCTAGAAGATATGGTAAAAGAAAGATCTATAGTTGCAATATCCAAATTAAAAGTGTCAACATATGTAGGTACATTTAAACACTTAAAATAATATTATATATAACATTATTATTATTGCCTCATGATGAAAATATATAAATTACTAATTATATATGTTTACAATTTTACATTATTCAATATATATATATACTCACAATTTTCATTTGGATAAGGTGTAATATCTATATCTACAATGTCAACAACTACAATTCAAATAAACTTGACAACACCTGAAGTTGATAATTTTAGAGAATGGTATATTAAAAATTTTCTATATTTATAGTTTTTAAATAATAAGAAAATTAACAAATATTATGTGTAGTTGCAATAAAAAATAAAAAACAATTGAAAGCAAGTCAGGTACAACATTGTGAGCATCAAGTAAGCAAAGTCCCGAATGAGTGAAGATAGAAGATTTGATCAAACGTTCATTACTTGATTTTCAAGTATGTAATTTATCATCCTAATAATAATTATAATAATTCCAAATATCATTATTTTCTTTTACTTCACCAAATTAATATTAATAGTAATACACCATGACTATAAATATCCAAATAGAATACACATTATTCCTTCAAAGCGACAATCATTTATATAAACAATCTAAACCAACCTTGGTATATTGCTTGCAAAGTATGCAATAAGAAAATTTATGAAACTGAATAAGGAGTAGAATGCAGTAAATGCAAGAACTCAAACTCAGAGCATCATCCAAGGTATATGATCATTCTACATAATAACACAAATTAATGTTTTGCATTTGTTAAATAACAAAATTACAATCTCATAACTTACTTACATTTGTCACATCAAATATCATATATTTGATGAAGCTTACAGTCGGAGATGGAGAAAGACAACTAAATGTATGTCACATTATTTGAAGAGCTGAGAAAATTATTGGATGTTCATTAACTGAATTCATAGCATAAGGCAAGTTTACTAAATGCATAAATAGTGTCACATTAGTAACATACATACATAGCAAAGGAAATAATTTAATCTAAAACTATACTATTGTTATTGTTATTGTCGAAAGGTAAGAATAGCAAATTTTACAAGGCGTTAAAACTTGCTTTTAGACATAGATGCATTTATCACAAGGATAAGCAAGATAAATGATAAGGATCGCACATCTAGAAAGATTATAACAGAAGAAGTACAAAATAACAAAAATCAATACGAAATGGAAAATAGAAATACAACAAATTTCAAAAGTTTAACCTCAAAGAGAATTAAACTAGAGAATGAATGAATTTTGTAAAAATACTTTTATCTTCAATTTCTTTTACTTAATTTATTTCAGATAATAATAATAATATTACAATACTAGTTGGATATTTTATTTGTTTACTTTAAATAATAATAATAATATTGCAATGTTAGTCGGTTATTTTATTTGTTCATCTTTTAATTACAAAATGGTTTCTAAATACATACACATAACAAAAGTGAAACAACCTGGTGAATTATATATTTAATAGTAATAAGTCCAACCATGTGATATGGACTATAATTATTTTATGTGATTGTTTCAACCTACTTTCTGAATTTTAATACTTAAAGTAAGAATTAATACATTATTTTATGGAATTGACAAAAAAAAAAAAAAAATCACATATGAAGGACATGAAGTCCAATTGGACTTCTAATTCGACCTACCAATGTCACGACCCAAGCCCACTCCTGTAGGTTTTGCGTCATAATCGGTCAGTAATCCTTGGATCATCAAAAGCCTCTTAACAGAATAACGTATAATTAGAGGCTGCGGAAGCAAATATACAAAATATACATAATCCATAGAGCTGTGCAGACATACATGAGACAGAAATTTGAAACCTTATAATATATATATATATATATATATAAGATGTCATGTTCATATAAGTCTTGGAACACCGTGCAAGCATCATCAAAAAGGACTAAGCCCAGTACACAGATAAACAAAACAAGACAAAGCATAAACATTTTTTTAACATGATACACAAAATAAGCCTTGATGTAACGCCCCAAAAATTTCGGCGGGGTATATTTTTTTATGCTACAAAACCCACCTGATAGACAAACACATATATATATAACTAACTATTTCATACATCCATTTCCATTAAACCCCAAATGCCAAATACATGTTATTCATATCCCAATGCCCCAGTTCCAATCCCAAACATACATTTTACAACAAGTATGAAATGGAAGCCAAACAGATAATAAGTGCCCTACAGGCTTACAAATTTATCCAAGAACATTCTTGGTTACACAAAATGGAGTTTCAACTCAACGTAAATACAGCCCTGGGCTTACATTCAACAAATAACAATAAAACAAAAATGAAGCCTCAACTCCAAGTCCTCCCAAGTCAATGCCTTGACGGAGGCATAGCACCTGTACCTGAAATGGTTTCCCTTATAGGGTGAGCCATAGCCCAGTAGAGATATACTACACAACATATGAACCATGACAAGACTAAAAAGGAGTATGCTCATGCCATACTCATGATAAAATAATTTATCTCTCTTTTTATAAAGCATGTAATGTTGAGGTGCAACAACATATATAAAACTATTTCTATTTTAAGCCATATCTGTTACATGAATACAGGCTTTGTGAATCTCTAGATGAGTGTCTGCAAGTAGACCATAATGCACTACCACTGCCATTTTTACCAGTAAACTGGAAGGCTCGACACTTAACCGCGCGGTTCTACACCCCTTACTCAAATTCACCAAGTATTCATCTTTTTGCAAACAAATACATTTCCAAACATTTCTAAAAAACAGATACATTTTCAATGAAATGAATGTAATGCAATGTCCAATGCAACAAATGAGAAATATGATTCAATTTACCTAAGTCTCATGCATTTCTACAACAATCATGGTTATCCTCCAACGATAGCCCAAAAAA
Organism: Camellia sinensis; assembly: GCF_055761805.1. Taxonomy (NCBI): domain Eukaryota; kingdom Viridiplantae; phylum Streptophyta; class Magnoliopsida; order Ericales; family Theaceae; genus Camellia; species Camellia sinensis. The sequence goes on from NC_138970.1 coordinate 63,471,021, forward strand.
AATATTTCTAAACAGATATTTAAACAATTAAATTTCAAAAAAAAATTCGATAAATACAATCTATTCCACATCTCATCAAATATGAACAACTACATTAGTTTTCATATCACAATCACGTCCGGTAACCTCTCAAAGGTCCATTTCTAACCGTGTTGGTTTTATTCCAACAGATACATTAAGCAAAATAATACCGTTACTGCCCAAGAAAACATCATTTTCTTTCCGAACTCATTCTCCAAGCATTATTCAACTATTATATCCTATTTTGATCAAAAGCTCCAAAAGTTAAATGTAATTCCTTTCTTTTCTTTAAAAATACTCTTTTGGTCCAAACTGGTAAAAATTTCAAAACTAATAGAGTCAAAGTCCATTTTTATTCAAATTTAAAACATAACTCTTTCATAACCTTATAAACATATTCCAAGTTTACACTTTCAAAATTTGTGTAACGCCCTCAAAATAATAACATTAAACCCAACAAATAAGACATGCATTGATATTCAAAAGTTCCACATTCTTTCATTTCTCAGAGTTTCATTACAAAATGTATTACATGATAACAACAAAAGTAAATGCCCTACAGGCTTACAGCTTTTCAAGTTAACACTTGGTTACAACAAAAGAGTACTAACTCATACACATTAAGCCCTTGGCTTGTATTTACATGTAATACATCAAAAAGTAAAATGACAACATTATGTCCGCCTCTAGCCTCCCAAGCTATGTCCTTGGAGGTGGCATGCTTCCTGCACCTGAAAATGATATTCCCATATAGGGTGAGCCACAGCCCAGTAGAAATATACTAAACCAACCATGAACAATGACTAAAAGATTAGCAATTGATAGATGGCCAACACTGATATATTCACATAAATCACACATTTATGTCATACGACTTATGAGTCCAAGTTTCCTTTCATTTTCCCTTTTTTAATGGATAGGCATATAAGCACTAACCACATTATCAACAGATATGTATAACAACAATATCCACATTCTCAAATAAGCAAATAGCTATATCCACATTCTACAACAGATATGTATAACCACAATATCCACAGATAAGCATATAAGCTATATCCACACATCACAAAGATAAGCATATAAGCTCTATCTTAACTTCTTTAGACAAGCATATGAACTGTATCTACGGAGTTCATCCCCTATCTCCTCCCAACACTATCCGGTTTAGAGGTACATCCCCTATCTTCCCCTAAACCGCGGAGTACATCCCACATCTCCTCCTCTACACATAACGTATACAAACACATTGGTTCTATATACAATCACTCAATACATATAGTTAATGTATTCTATCAACCGTCAAGTTCCATGACACATTCCATTGATTAGTTTCAGTTTGCCTAATCATCATGCATTGTCTACAACAATCACGACTATCCTCCACCGATAGCCCAAAGCAGTTATTTCTAAACAGAAAAATAAATGCACAAATGGATATTCAATCAACATTTCATTTCCTCATTCCTCACAATTAATTATCCTAATTAATTAACAATGTAATTAGGTCAATTCCCATAATTAACATTTCAACCCTTAGGTCCCATTTTCATCAATGATTTAACATTTATCCCATTTCTCTATGCCAAACATGCATCTAGGTTTATTATGAATAAAACCCCAACTTTTATAAAATTACACAAAAGCCCCAAACTTTCACAAAATTACCAAACCAACCCCAACATCTCAAAATACCAAAATTTAAAGACAAAATCCATAGAGAGGAGTAGGATATCCTACCTTGAAGTTTGAGCCAAAAAGGAGATGAAGACTCGAAGACCAACGTGCTCCAAATCCAAACTTTTTCAGATTAAAACAAAGCTCCCAATGCCCTCTATCTTTTTAACAAAGGCCCTAGGCTAGAATCATACTCTAGGGAGATCAATTCTTAGAGAGAATATAAGTGTAGAGAGAGAGGGTCTCGGATCTAGGGTTTGATCAAAAAGAGAAGGTGAAAAAGTGATGTTTAAAACGCTACTGTCCGCTGATATAAAACACGCTCGCTCGAGTGAAGCCTTTGTCGCTCGAGCGACCAGACACAGAAAACTCTCGCTCGAGCCAAGAAACTCTTGCTCGAGCCAAAAACTCAAAAGTGCGCTCGAGCGAAGGAATGCTCGCTCGAGCCAACAACTCGAACCCTCAGGTCTGCAACCACAAGCACGCTCGAGCGACAGACCTCTCGCTCGAGCGAAGAACAAACCAGACCGCTCGAGCCAAGAAAAGCTCGCTCGAGCCAAGAAACACAACTCTCAGGTCCAGAACCAGACGCCATCGCTCGCTCGAGCGAACCCACCCTGGCTCGACCCACCAGACACAACTCAACGCTCGCTCGAGCGACAAACTCCTTGCTCGAGCGAAGGTCCAAAAATCTGGGCAGCAACACAAGGCTCCCAAACACAACCAACCTGTAACAAACCTGCCCAACACATCCTATAGCTCAAATACGAAGAAAAAGGATGCAAACAAGATAATAAACAACTACCAACATCCACGGACACATGTCCGGATCACTGTTCAACAAGGGTAAAACCCGGGATCGCTATAATTTGGGCATCAACTCTTTATTTTTCTCAAAATTTTCCTTTTAAGTAAATAAATCAAAAATTTTACAAAAATTCTAATTAAATTATATACAACTCTAAGCTCCATATAATCAAGTAAAAGTACATAAAGAACGGTAGGAAAAATTCCTTCCTCGAGCCAAGAAGCTTTCAAATTTTTCGGCAACAGAAATTAAATTTTTTTGGAGCCAAATGACGCCTTTTCTGCCCTTTATGTTTTGATCCAAAGCACTAAGGGTCAAAAATGACTTACACTAGATCAAATCCAAGAAAAACCAACTTGGAATCTCTTTTCTCTTGTTTCCTCAGGGCAAGAACTCCAAGAATTCCTAAAAGTTGAACAAAATATCTATTTGGTTACTATTTATAGATATTTCTTTTTTCTTTTTCTTTTTCTTTTTTAACTAAACAAATATCTAACCGTGTATATATATATATATATCAATTAAAAATACATTTCAACATCTTTAATGACAAAATTAAATATAATATTTTCTCACCACAAAATATATTTCGTTTAATGGTACACACCATAAATATTCACAACTTTTTTATGGTAGTCAAATAATAATAATAAAACTACAACACTATTACATAGTTACTAACGGATCACAATTCAATCAATTGGGTCCAAAATGAATAGAGTTTAATAATTTAAAATAAATCCCCAACTGATTTATTTCAAATCATGGTCCGAACACCCAAAACTCAATTTTAAATTCTGCTATAAATTAAACTGAACATCAATCAGTCCGTGAATTTTTATAAAATAAATACTAATCATCAAATTCTGAAATTTTTATTCAACGTGCTAGACTTATATAGGAACAACATATAAAAATTTCATAATTTTCTGAGGTCAGAAACTATTTTTAAAAAAATATAAAATCGAACTGTTTTCACACAGAATTTACACGGTAATCAAATTCGAAATTTTGCTCAATTAAGTTATGTGCTGGCTATTTAAAAAAAAAAAAAAATTGGTTCATTACACTTGACATGGTTCACAAATTTGACTTCTATACACGGGAACCTCTTCAAGAGGTACAGGGACTAACTGACTGCAAAACTTCCAAGCAGCAGCTTAGACCTGGTCACGCACTTGCTCGCCTACATACATAATATAAATAGTGAGCAGGAGCCCAATGAATAATAACAGAGTAAAGGGTTTTAATGAATGATGTCCGTACCAGATTCAGAAATTAGAATTCAGATTCATATACATATTCTTGTTTTTGTTCAAGTCATATACAAAAATCAGAGTTCATGCTTAATCATACGTGGTACATCCTATAGTGCTAACAGAACAGATACAGAACAAATGCATAACATATGGTGGTTATGAATAACCAATTTCACAAAGGAACCTCCGAATCTAGGTAACTGATAACAGATATGCTGAGCCCCGTGATGGAGCCTCCGGTACGGGTAACAAATGACAGACATAATAAGTTCCATAATGGAACCTCCAATACCAGGTAACAACTAACAGATATCACATGATGCTAAAGATGCCACGAATACATGTCAGAATTTGGACAATCATTTATTGTACAGAACATAACATTTTAGAAAATAGATCTTATTTCATCATACAAAAAATAAAAAAAATTTAACATAACTTTACTAAGTTATTACTCACAGTTGGCTCCAAAGCATACAGACAGAGTAGGCAACTCAGGTGTCTTGTGACGCGTGACCTACATAGTTACAGAATGAATACATACTGAATTATACACTCAGAATCATTAACTTAATCTTTTCTTATCTTGGTGTATTTCCACTTCTTATCCTCGTTATTATGTCTTAACCTTGGCTTAGGAATGCCTAGGATGCAAGGAGGATACTAAAATGTACTTGGAAGCACTTAACAAAAATTATTGAAAACAGGGGTCCCGCTCGAGCGTAACTTCCTTCGCTCGAGCGGACATTCGAATATGTGAGTGGTCGCTTGAGCACAACTTTCGCTCAAGTGGTCTGTAAACTTCTTCAAAAGTATTGGTTGTGTGATTTTCACGCTCGACGGACGCTCGACGATCGCTCGAGCGTGAGACTCAGGTCCTCACTCAAGCGCAATTCTTGTCGCTTGAGCGGTTTGCAAAAACAAGAAACTTCTGGGAGCTTGCATTTCACGCTCGAGCGAACGTTTGGTCGCTCGAGCGGAAGTGCAAGATCACAGAGTGGTCACTCGAGCACAGGATCTGTCGCTCGAGCGGAAAGGCAGAATCTGGAATTTCCAGATTGCTCTGCCAAGTGCAAAACTTGAATTCAAAGTTGAAATTTATGATATTTTGGGCCAAAAACTTAAGGAAACTTGTATAAACTTGACAAGTGTCATGAATTCAAAATCATTTCACAAAATCAAGCCCAAAAGTGTTGCCAATTGTGCAAAATCAAACTCAAATCTTTGAAAACATAACATGCATGAAATATCTTGGTTTCAAAGCTTTCAAAACTTGTTCACATGAGGTGTTTAACTCAAAAACTTGTTGAATTCTTAGGACAAGACTAAAATAAGGACATGCAAGGGGATTTCTTTGAATTCAACTACAAAATCATGAGAATTATGCATGCATGCATGCAAGATGTGGCTTAATTCCATCAATTTTAACTTAATTCTTGTGTCATCCAACTTAATTCTTTAGAGTTCATGTTTTACACAACATGATTGTACAATCTAAGGGTTGAATTCTTACCTAGGCTTGTCAAGGTGAGAGCTAGAAGCTTGATTCTTGTGTCTCTAAGTCCAATTCCTTCAATTTCTAGCAAATTCTTCCCAAACTCAAGTGTTGACATCAAACTCTCACTCTTGGTCTCTTTCTTCTTCTCTTTCTCGTTGTATAGGCTCAAATGATGAGTAGAAGGTAACTCAAAGTGGTAAATATGCCTTTTATAGGCTTGGTTAAGAGAATTAATTAATTAAGCCACTAATCCAATGAGTATTAATTATTCTAATTATGTCGTTCCGAATCGAATTTCAATTAAACCTACCACAATGTTCTCCAACTAACACATATACCAAGTCAATTTCATGGTCGGATGCCGATAAGGCCTTCAATTCGCAGAACAAAACAGAAACACAAATAGATATTCCTACTGCAGACAGATATAAACTCAAATAAAGCAATGCACATGTAATTAACTCAAGATTTTATCTTAATTACTTATTAAGCATAATTAAGCATGTGTTAATGTTAATCATGTGTCGGGGTTGTTACAACTAATTTTCAACCAAACAATGCACTACTCCATAGAATCGACACAGAGTTCTATCCATAGTTTAAATACCACCACACAAGCAACGCCTACGTGAAAATTACTATACATAAATCTACGTGGTTCATGTTATTCATTCTAGCCGTTCACATGCGCGATGTGTGTAATTTAAATAAAAAAAATATTTATTATATATATATTGTGTAGTAATATTAATTTCATTCTACAACCATTTTATTTAACTAAACACTACCTAAAAGTGTGAAAATATATCAATGATCAAATATTCAAAGATTCAACACTTAACTTTTTAGACTTTTAAACATAAACATTAAACATTAACAAAAAAAATAAAAATAAATACAAAATGGTTCAAAAGGTAAAATCATTTCAAAACCTCAACAAAAAAAAAAAAAAAAAAAAAAAAAAAAAAAAAAAACACACACACACAAAAAGAAATATAAAAATAAATTACCACGTATAACACACGTACACCTCCACTAATAATGTAAGAAGCAGTGGCGGAACTAGAAATTCAATGTAGAGGGGACACGCATTAATCAGAACATTAGTTTTTTTTTTTTTTTTCTTCTCCCATAACAAGTAACAATGAGATATTATTAAACTTATACATTTTTATTTTTATTTTTATTGCAATTATCCTTATATTTTCATTAAGGTGACTATAAATTCACAATCAATAACTAAATTTCATTAACCAAATAATCAATAAGTTCAATCCTATCAACTTAAAAAAAAAAAAAAATGCTCCACAATGAGGAGAAATAAGAAACTAAACAAATCCCATGATAAGAAATGAATTATCAATTGATTCAATTTTTACCGTAACCTATTAATTAAAAATGTCCAAGAATAATCAAAATAATAAAATAGAAAATTTTAAAAATTTTAAAAAAGCAAATAGTTTTACATAATTTAAGGAGGGTCACTATTATAATTTTATAAATGATACATAATACATAATCTTCATCTATATGGGTAACAATATAAATATTGAAAGTTTAGGAGGGACACGTGACACCTCTAGGTCTTAGGTGGCTCCGCCCCCGGTAAGAAGTGTAAGTAGTTAAATTATATTTTTTTTAAATATTTTTACTGTAATAAATTTATCATTGGAGTGGGACTTTTAATAATTAAAGTCTCATTCATAGGACTTGCGCATAATTGTTCTAAAAGTTTATGCCCTATTCTACAATTAAAATTATATTACACAAGATTGTTTGCACACATATGCGGGACATCAATTAATGGTGGAAAAATAAAATGGGAAAAATTATTAAAATTTGGAAATTTGAAATCAAAATGACACAATTGTATAGGGACAATTCAGAAATAGGAAAAAAAATAAATTTGACAAGATTCACATCAAATTGAGTTGTACAATTTATTATATAATAAAATAGAGGATATTAAAGACTTGTTTGATACAATTTCTTACAAGTTGACAGTTGATAAAGTTAAAATTTACCATTTCCCTATTTCTCAGTAATCACTTTTTTAAAATTTATTTAATTTATTTTTACGTTATAAACTGTAAGAAAATTTTACAACATACTCTGACACATTTTTTAAAAATAAAATAAAATAATAAATAACTTCATAAACTACACCAAACAAAGCGACTATCTTTCATATTTCATTGCCATAAAAAATAAATAAATAAATAAAATATACATATCTTGCATCCCTACTTTTTAATGATTTGTTTTGTTCATTTGTTTTTTCTGGGGTACAGAAAAGAGGGAAATTATTCAATACTCCCGGAGCACCACGTGTCCATACTCCAAACCAATCACCAATTAATTAGTCCCATGTTGTTCCCCCATCACCAACATAAATCGTGGGCCCTTGTTTCTCTCTACCAATCAAAACCTTATGGAGCACTACGTGTTCATACTCCGGGAGTACTGAATAATCACCCCAGAAAAGAATGAAATTGGCGTTTCCATATCTGACCCCTTTTTATCAATAGATATTTATAGAAGGAAAATATTTGATAGCTCAAAATTTTGTGATTCAAATGACTCAAATCTGTCAAAACGACGTCGTTTTACACTCAAAACGACATCGTTTTGAGTGATTTGACCTACTTGAACTACAAAATTTTGAGTTACCTAGCATTGTTGTTATAGCAACTATTGCATATCTTTGTCAACCTCAATGTGAAGTCACAAAACTAATGGGAAGAAAAGCATAGAACCATTCATTCAGTGGCTTATCATCAAAATATGTCCCACTAAACATATAAACCTGTCATGTGCCATGCCAGTCTTCTTCTCTAGTTTTAATCTGTCCGGGGAAGAACGATGCCCGAAACCTGGTGAAGTGTATGCAAAGTCATGCAGCAAAAAGATGCAAGAGGCATGTAAAATGAAGGCGCTCTTTTCAAGCTCTCCATTTCCCTCCTAAAACAATAATAATAGCAATAAAAATCAGTCATTTTGTAGAGTAAAAATCAGCCATCATTCACCACAAGTTGGGAACATCAAAGGTATTCAAGTCGAAGAATTATAATCAGCTGATTTAAATGGGTTATAAAAGCAACCACAATTTTGGCAATAACCCTACCTAACAAAAAAAGAAAACCAGGAGAATATCACCCAGAACAAACAGCACTTTTACACAAGTATCATTTTGGAAGTAATCTCTAATTATTAAGCTAAACTTCTATCCAATCTGAAGAGGGGAAAATGAAAGAAAAACACTAGGAAAAGTGCAAGAATCTCTCAACAAATGGTACCAGACAAGGAGGGTGATATTTGAACACAACAACTCAGCCTAAATCAGCGGAAACATTACATATTGCCGAAAATGTCTATTCCCCGGGTGCTGAAACACCTTGCTTCAGTCTCTCCTTCCTCATCTTCTTCTTGGAGATTGGCTTCTTTTTCTTTGGAGGAAGAGTCTTTTGTGCATAAATGTAAAGTACATAATTTCCAATGAGGAACGTTAATAGTAGGCCACCAACAAGAAGCAAGACTATCAATCCTGGGTTGAACCCTTTGACCTCAGTATCCTTGATCACATCTTTCTGTTCAATAAATTGGATGAGAAAATATTAATTCGTATACCTTCCAACAACTCATTGTTCCAAACAATAAAACTGAGAAACACACGAAAATTCATGCAACTACTATTTAACTTTGTACTTGGTATGTTTCTTTAAACAATTATATGCGAATAAGAATATCAACGACCAATGCACATTTAAGCAAATAACTATCTGCAAAATCACTACTTGCAGTACAGTCTATTGAAGAGTGATTAGGCAGTGTGGAACTGAACCTCTGACTACAAGACATCTAATATATATATTTAAATAAGTTTGGTCCACGTGGACAAAACCTAAGATTGACTTCCACTACATAAACATCTTCTCAGTTTACCAATAACAGAAAATTCCTCCCAACAAAATGCATTACCAATAAATGAACTTTCTAAACAGCTTGAAACAGAAGGATTTTAAGTATTCATGTCATGTCAGAATTCGACACCCGGAGACAAATTGCACAACACTCCAAGAGGCTCTTTTCCTTACGTGCAGATCATTATTGATGATGATCCACAGCAAAGCATGAGCTAAGCAGTGACATAAAGTTTGTAGCTGCAAAACGTCTATAGCATTTATGTTCAAACATTTTTCTAAAATTATAGGAAGACATTCTTAAGATGTAGTTTTTCAATCAAAAGGATTCCGTGTATTCCGTAACATTTTGGTGGACCACAACCTCCACAATACCTGTTGAAGTAATTGGGCTCATCACAATTGTCCATCTGAAAAAAGCAATCAAGTGAACAAGTACTCCTAAGGTAGGAGCTCAAAGCTAATTGATTTGAGCTAGGTTGTCATGAATTACTCAACATATAAGACGATTCTAATATATATATATATATATATTTAAATAACTATGGTCCACGTGGACAAAACCTAAGATTGACTTCCACTACATAAACAACTTCTCAGTTTATCAATAACAGAAAATTCCTCCCAACAAAATGCATTACCAACAAATGAACTTTCTAAACAGCATGAAACAGAAGGATTTTAAGTATTCATGTCATGTTAGAATTCAACACCCGGAGATAAATTGCACCACACTCCAAGAGGCTCTTTTCCTTACGTGCAGATCATTATTGATGATGATCCACAGCAAAGCATGAGCTAAGCAGTGACATAAAGTTTGTAACTGAAAAACATCTATAGCATTTATGTTCAAACATTTTCTACAATTATAGGATGAAATTCTTAAGATGTAGTTTTTAAATCAAAAGGATTCCATGTATTCCGTAACATTTTGGTGGACCACAACCTCCACAATACCTGTTGAAGTAATTGGGCTCATCACAATTGTCCATCTGAAAATAGCAATCCAGTGAACAAGTATTCCTAAGCTAGGAGCTCAAAGCTAATTGATTTGAGCTAGGTTATCATGAATTACTCAACACATAAGACGATTTAGGTGAAGACATATTTATCAAAGTGTTGACAGCAAATTTCTCCTTTTTTTTTTCTTTTTAAATAAAAGGAGAAAGTAAAAAACTAGTGTCAGATATCAGTTGCTCAGACCATGAAACTTTCAAGCGTATAAATTCATGAGTAGTTAGTCATGTCATCCATCAGAGATCAAATGTTTAAGTCCTGCTGCTCCCGACAAAGTGTTAAGAAGAAGAAATATCAAATGTCAACTGCCAGTTGCCCAATTAGAGGACTAGGTAGAAATTATTCTTAACAAAAGTTAAAAATTATAATAAGGCAAAATATTATATATCAAAAGACAGAAAAATGACTTATTCAACCCACAAAAGTTCATTTCCAAAATTTTAAAATGACAGGCCTCCACACAAATTGTAGCACTTGTGTGCTTCAAAGCTTTTGGGCAGTGTATTTGAATCCTTTATCTTATTTTGGGAATCTTTGGGTTGTTGTGTCTTAATTTTGGAGGAGCATAAATTGATTTAAACTTGTTGGGAATTGCTTGTTTACGCTTGTTTACGTTGAAAAATTGTTTGAGAACCTAAAAATCTTATTCTGGGGTCACCTTCCTTTTGTTATTGGTCTCAAGGGTCGACATCAATCTGTGAAGGGTCGAACCTTGTCTTGAAATTGCTTGCTAAATTTTGGTGTCTACATCAGTCTGGAAATGGTCGACACCTTGCTTGCTATCAAACATAAGTGTTCCAGCTTTTCTTCATAAGGGTCGACACCTCTATTGCAGGGGTCAACACTAGCGAATTTTTTTCCAAATTTTTAGTCAGCTTGGGCCCTACTTTTTGGGGATTTTGACCAAATCTTTTGGGTTGACTTTGGGGTTTATTTTTATTTTGACATAGTACTATAAATAGGTCCATCACTTGATCTTTACTTTACTTTTCCTTCTCCTTTCTCCCTCTAAACCGTGAAACACTCTCTTTCTCTCAAAAAGCACTTTTTCACTCAAAGATCCTTAGATCTACTCACTTGGAGACCTCTCCTCGCCTTGCTCCTTTGAGATTAATTGTAGAGCTTGTCGAGGGCTTCATTTTGATCGGAGCAAAACGTCGTTTCTCCTCCATCGACCTTTGGGCTTTTCTTCCTTCTCCCTCTTCTAAGCTTGAGGAAGGGACTTTCTATACTCTTGTATAATTTTTAACTTGAGAATTTGATGATATTGCAAACAAAGGTTGGGATTTGGGTGATTTTAGACAAATCTAGGGTTTTGGTTTAAAATAAAAAAGAGGGGTTTTTAAAGTAAAGGTGTTGAAATGTCTATGGGTATGCATATGAGGTTGGGTTGTATCAAACTTGTTGATTTTGGCAAACGGGTTGTACTTGGAAGGAAATGGGGTGTTGCCCTAAAATGTTTCAAATGGTTATTTTGTATAAATCATGGAATTGGTTCAATAAAGGTGAAATTGGTTAGATGTGTATGTTAATGGTGGAGTTGGAAAATTGCTATTTCTTATCAATGGACATGTGAATAGTTTATATATTGTGAAGTTTGTATAACTGCTTAGAAATATTTGTTTGGGGCTATCGGTGGAAGAGAACCATGATTGTTGTAGAAATTGCATGTGGACTAGGTAAATTGAAATTAATCTTTTGTTGGTTGTCATTGCATATGACTATATTTATATACATTGTATATGTATAATTATTTGGGAAGAGAAAAGAGATGTACTTCATATGTGATTATGTGTTATATACATTGTATATGTATGAATGATTATTTGGGAGGAAAAAGGGGATGGACTCCATTATAATTACGTTAGCCGGATTGTCCTAGGTGAAAGTCCCGAAATTATACATGGGTGTCTAGCCCGCAGACGGAATATCCATAAAATGGCAATGATAGCGCTTGTATAACCTACGTTTACATGGGTCCCGTTTAACGACTGCCCGCTAATGAAATATCCGTGAAATGAAAGTTTGAAGTGTTCACTTGTATGTGTTGCATGATTTGAAAACCATTGAATTGTAACCTCAGTTTGGTTGTTGAGAAATAATGAAATCGACTAATGTATTAGAATGGATTGAAGGGAAATGAAATGAAATGTAATTTGGTGTTCTTTGACAATATAAAATGCAAACATTTTACTTCCGGTATTGTAAAAGCGCATTGCCTTTAAACCGTTGTTAAATCTTATATACTGTATTAGATTATTCCTACTGAGTTGTGACTCACCCTACTTGGGAAAAATATTTTCAGTTGCTGGTGATATGCCTCCATCCAGGACTTAGCTTGGGAGGATTGTAGAACTGAGAGCTTACTTTTGTTTATTTGTATTTATTTGCCTTTTGTACAAACCTAAGGCTTTATCTATATAGAGCATCTGACTCTTTTTGTTGTAACCAAGCATCGTCTTGAAAAGTTGTAAGCCAGTAGATCATGTTTATTTGTTTATCTTTCTTCCTCTCTTTTGATTGGAAACATATGCTATAGATTATACATATGCTTCTTTTTTGTATATCATATTGAATTAATGGAAGATAACATTATTATTGTTGTTGGCATATAATGCTTGGTGGATGGATTATTGTATTATATTTTGGGGCATGACACATATGCTGGGCCTAGCCCTACATTGGCTTGGGCGTTGAGAAAAAAAGTCTCACTACAATTGCTTCTGACTTTGCTGACCTCTTAATTAACTTATTCTAATGCCAACAATAACATTTTCCAATGCTATCTAACTTGTTTTTCCCTTTCTAGATTCCAAAACATAGCATCATCACCGATCTTTCCCTGCATATGCTTAATCAAGATATTGAAAATCTGAACTTTTTTAATATTTCTTGGCCTTCAATTTGTTACAAGCTTAGCAATGGAACATGTATCAGAAAATGGAGGGAATAACAGAATGAAGAAGTCATAGGGGAAACAATAGAAGGTGTCGCCTGAAGAAGAATCAAACGTTGTCGTACAACTTAGAAGAGAAGTGTAAAAGATTGTCGTTTTAATAACCTTAATCCGTGGTTATAGCAGATGTGATTCAATTGTTTGTTTTGGATAAAACAAATAGAAATAATTACAGGTGCGAATGGTGTCGTGTGGGTCATGTTTGTGTTAAAATTGTCTCAATACTAATGCTACTGGTTTACTAGTGTCCTATTCGTATTGTGTTCATGTCAAAAATTTCTACCCCAAGTTAAAAATACCAAGTGTACGGAGATATTAATTTTTTTTTTAAAAACATATCCCTATGGGATGAAATTATTTATAAAAATGCTTAATTTGAACTTAATTATATTTAACAAATTTCAAGAAATTGAACTCTATTTTTTTTTTACTAGACTGACTCCAAAATAGTAAACAAAAAGATCATGTCGTCTCCAATGAGAAATAAAAAAGACTATTGACTCCAAAATCCTATTTTATATATTTTTGGGCAAAATCCACTTTACCCCCTTTGATATTGGCCCAAAGCACTTTAAACCCTGTCTTTTACAAATAGGGGCATAACCCCTTGTGGTTTGCACTGTTAACTTTATTAATGAAAAATGAAAAAAGACTTATCTAGCCTCCTCATTGTAACACTATCTTCCTCCATCCCTTTCCCAGTTAATGGAAACTACAACCATCATCATTATTGTAACTACCACCACCAAAAAATACATCCATCTCATTCTAAAAAAACCATGGTATATATAACAACCATTTGAAAATTCTCTCTATATATCCAACCACTGTATGTATATGTATATCCTACACATATCATTTACAACCATCTCATATATAAAACCACAACTGTATATGTATATATAATATATATATATATGGTAATGGTCTAATTCATATAAATTAAGAAGCTAAATTGTTCTTTATAAAAGCCTGTCTATGTATACATATACACAGGCCTACTTCTTTAGCAGCAAAAGGAAATATTTCAATAATGGAAAAATCGAAACCATTACTGCACATAGAAAGATTGGTGTCCTTACAAGCTATGTAAAGTAACCCTCAAAAGAGAATATCACCCACACTACGACAACTTAAAAAGGAAGAGGGAAAAAAAACAACAAAAATTAAAACAAACCTCCCACTTATTCACCCTTCTTCGCAGATATTTCCAAATCAATTTTTCAACATCATTATATCACCACCAGCAGTTAAGGATTGGAGAGACAACCTCTGTATTATTGAAAATGAATGCATCTCTTGATACCATAATGACCACATTACCACCAAAAAAAAAAAAAGAGAGAGAGAGAGAGCAGAAGAAGAAGAAAGAAAGAAAGAAAGAAAGATTCCCAAATTAATCAATGCATGCGCTAGGGGGGTGGGGCTGGGGGTAGGGGAGGAGGAGGTCGGGGTGTGACACAGATTTGGCTAAGAGGTTAAGGTGGTGGGGGACGTGGCTGGAGGGGGTGGGTGGGTAGGTTAGAGTTAAGGTTAGAGTGGTTAAGGTTTAAAGGTAAAAGATGAAGAGAAGCGTAATTTTATATTTACAGCTAAAAATTTGACTCTGACTAAAAAAATTTCTTCCTTACTCTCTAACAATCACATATGGCATAGTGGCACTTTAGTCCAAAACTATGTAAACATTATTTGCCTATTTTTAAAAGACAGGGAGTATAAAATGCTACCCAGACATACCACAAAGGGATAAAATGGATTTTATCTAATATTTTTTAATTCAATTGAACAGGGCTACACAAGGACTCAAACATGTCATGTGACATCCTTTAGTAGAAACAAGGGTAAAATGTATAACTAATCCTTCATCAAATGGGTTATCATGTCAAATTCAAATTACACAGCTTCGACATTAAACCAAAATGTTTTTTTCCCGTATCATCATTCCACTTTTGGTTAGTGTTGAAAACTAGCTAATCCTAACCCGCTAATTTCTTGTTTGGTTCATTTCATTCAAACATTTCATGTCAAAAGTTCCGACCCTTGGAAATGACAACCCCTGATCCAAGGGCGTACATTAGATAAGGTAGTTTCTGATGGCGATTAGTAGAACAAGTACAATAAAGAGATATGTAACGTAATCACAGAATTGAAATCTCAAGTCGCTGAATAATAAAACTCTCGGTTTCTCCAATTCCTCCATTTTTAAGAACCGTAAAGTGCTAATTGTATTTCTGGTTTTACTAAATTTGCATTTCATGTTTCAGCCAAACAGGTTCTAAATCACACTTCATAATTATCAACCAAAACAAAGAAGAAAATGAAAAAACAAATCGAATTCGCTCAAATCAAATTGAAAGAACAAAAAAAAAACAACAGATCGTAGTGAGTGCAGATCCACACATATAATAAACCATAGACTTCAAATCTAGCTCAAACCAAATAGATCTGGCAAATCAAATAGATAAAAATTGAGACAGAAATTTTGCAATCTGTGAAAGCGTACCACACGATCGAATGACGGAGTGTGATCGGCGAATTCAGCTTCGGAGTCCATGGATCAAAATCGAGGACGAGCAATGAATCGATCGATAGATCGATTTGTTGAGCTTCGAGAATCGCCGAGTTCGAGATGGAACAGAATGAGTAGTTTTGACAGAATACAATAGAATATCACTGAAACAGTGGGCTCGATATTTTAGTTTTAGTCCTTGTTATTTTATTTATTTTCAAATCGCCCCACGACTTTTCTTCTAATTCCTTTACGGCACCTTTCTTTATTTGGATAAATTACAAATACACCCCTTAAGGTTTATTTAAAATACTGATTGACCTCTATAGTTTAAAAAATTACAAATACCCTCTAATTAGAATTTTTTATTTAACAAAATTAACTGAAAAAATAAAATTCATAATTATTCTTCTATACAATAATAAAATTACCTAAATTATTAATTAAAACGTATTTTTAATATCATTAAAAATTATTAATTGACTTAATGATTTATTGATAAAAGGGATAATTTGTTATGAACTTAAAAATCTCAGAAGGTAAAATATAATTTTCAAAATCACATGAAACGATTCATATTTTAATAAAATCTTAGAGAATATATTTATAATTTACCCTATTTATTTCTATTACATTTCTCAAAAACTGAAAGCTTCCAGTAATAATGCATTATTACAAAATTTTGAGTTAATTGCAGTAAGCACCTTTATACTTTTTTTATTAAAATTTTACTTTGACTTTCTATTTTAGATATTATAGTCTATTCCTAGAAATGTTTGTTTGGAAAGCCTTGATTAGATGTGATTATCATTCATTCATTCGACTGTTAGTTTTGAAATTATTAATCATTCGCATTGTATAACCATATATTATGTTTTAATTGACACCGCATAATTATCATTCATTCATTCGATTGTTAATTCAGAAATTATTGATCCATTCGAATTGTATAATCATATATTATATTTTAATTGACTCCAGTATTATGACAAAAAATTGACACGATCTTGTCAATTTTATAATTTAACTAATTAATTCAAATTTCTCTATAATTTTTCATTTTGTATTTCACCCATTGAAATTTAATACTTTTCTGGAAATACTATATTCAAATGATGTTAACAATTCATAAAATATTGCACATGTTTTTGTATGTTAAATTTATTTTAATTTTTCATTAAAAATTGTCACCTTTATACCCTAATAATCATTATGCCAATGAAGCAATCATTCTTCAAAGTTACCAGAAATTTTATAAGAGCTTATATTATTTTATTTTTTAAAAAAAATTAAAAGAAAAAGATAATAATCAAGAATATTGATCACTTACTAGTTGAGCTAGACAAAATCTTAATCTGAGTGATCATCAACCTGAATGAGACTGGATTTGGTGATTTTATTAAACAAGGAAAGATTTGAGAATAAAAATGAAGAACTTCATTGGATTTGGGGTGAGGAGTGGGGAAGAGGTGACCCAACCTAATTTTGTATAGTATTACAGAATTACCCCTAATTTATAGATAGATAACATAGATATCATATTAACAGTTGATCATATAAAATGATAGTTAAAGTTTTTTTTTTTTTTTTTTTCCTTCCTTTTCTTTTCAATTTTATGTTCT
The DNA here is from genome assembly GCF_055761805.1 of Camellia sinensis. NCBI lineage: Eukaryota > Viridiplantae > Streptophyta > Magnoliopsida > Ericales > Theaceae > Camellia > Camellia sinensis. Next base: position 63,488,308 of record NC_138970.1, read on the forward strand.
TTATATGCTATACATATTCTCTCTCCATCTGTACTCAATGATCTCACTATAAATCAACACAATATAATGCCAATCAATTTATATATTTGTATGATGTGATCCATATGAGTCATTTATCATCTTAGGTTATAAAACTATAACATAGGGATTTAATGTTAAGAATTTGTTGGTTTATTTTTGACACTTTGAATGTTAGAAATGTAATTAAAGCGTGCCAGTAAAGATTTGAAAAGTTTTTACAGATAATAAATGTCAAATTTATTAGATGATTGCATTAAGATTCTCTTAGCCTCAATGAAGAGAACTTTCTCTGTGTTGTATTAAAAGATGAACCAATACTTTTAACTTGAGTTCGTAGCAGAATGAGAGGGAGAAATTGAGCATAAAATGTAATTGATTAATTAAATAAATAATCACAAAATGTTACTTTTAGTAAGGGCAATTTTGAAACTTTAAACCAACCTAATTCTAGAATTATAGAGTTAATCTACTCTTATAAAATGTAAGTGCGGTACATAAAAGTAAAGTGCTAGAAAGTAAAGTGTTGAAATTTAAAGATAAATAAAATTGACGACGACGTAGAAACTAGATTTGGTTGAGGGCTTTCTTAATCTTTGCCTTCATCTATTTATAATCTACTTTTGGCGCCTTCAAAGCAATTAAACTGATTTCTCTCACCGTGATTTCCTTCTCTTTCGCTATTTCTTGTATTTTGTATAATGCCCCTTGCTTTCCACGTGTCATCTTCTAACTGGATGGTTTGAATATGACGCTAATAGAATAAAGTTGATGGGATAGAAGTTAAACCATTGTTACAATTGGCAAGTTAGGGGAGGAACGAGTGCAAGGCAATGTGCACTAAGTGGAATGAGGTTGTGTAAGGTAAGTTTTTCTCCACTTATTCCTACCTCGTTTCTAATCACATAACTTTTTCTTCAAATGATAGAGATGCAAAAATATTTAGTACACCAATTTTATTTTATTTTTTCATTTAAGAGATGTTGTGAAATGTCTTATATTCACTATATCCCAATCCTAATGAGTCAATATTGCGCCAAAATTGGCATTTACGGACCTGTAATGTTAGTTTCACCCCATTAGTCTTTACTCTATAAATTGGATCAGTTTATACGTTTTAGGATTAGAGAGCTACAGAGTGATTTATAATCCTTATTGCATATAGTGGATTTTGGTTGTTTCTCCGCCCTAGACGAAGGAATCTCATCGAACCCAGTTTGGGGTTGCTGCTGCGTAGGGTGCATAGCAGCAACTGTTACGCGCCTTATTGGGCCCATTTCAGGGCCTAATTCGATAATTTGAACTGTTCACATTTTAGAAGGTATCGTGTAAAATATACTTGTAAAAAATCACATCAAACAGATATCGTTGGCTTTTTCATCAAATCACATTTGTATTTTATAAAAAAAGATAAATGTAATTTGAAATATAAAACTCAATGCAAATGTAATTTGATAAAAGAGATAACGATATCCGATTGACGTGATTTTTTACAGGTATATTCTACTCGATACCTTTTAAAATGTAAACGGTTCAGATTATTGAATTAGACCCTGAAATGGGCCCAATAAGGCGCGTAACAGCAATGCCAAACTCTATCGAATCACGTATATCTTGTGTTTGTGTGTGTGTGATTGTTCTTCTTGTTGTTATTTATTGTGTGATTGAAACCAGATTATTGCATAACAAGCAATTTAATTTGAAACATTTAGTAAACATATAATATATCAAACTTTCCTAACTTATTTTTAAATTTTCTTATTTTTTATTTAATTGTATATAAATACCCTTCTTAAAAAAAAAATTTATTTCGTGATTGATTTTTCTATTTAATATTCTTTGTCTTTGTAGTTGAATGTGTTTATTAAGGTTAATTCGCATACTACCTAATTTTTAAAATTGTTTAAATAATTTTAATTTTAAAATAAGGATATATGATTTATAAATATTAAAAAAAATTGATTTTTAACTAACAATATTCAAAATTTTAGGTTTTAATTGATTAGTATGAAAATATTTCAATGCTAAAAGTTTAACAATAAAAAAGTTCAATACTTAATTTTTAATTACATAATATAATAAATATAGTTCTTAATTATAAAATCTGATATATTTTTCAAATAATATGATTGGAAATAGGTTAAAAATAGTAACTACATGATTCTTCAAGTCATCTACAATATAAATGAATAAAAAATTCTAAAATTCTAAAATGAACATAAATCAAGCTAATATTTATGTTCTTAAACAATTTTTAGAGATTTTTTTTTCCCCAAGTTTTTGAGCATAGTACAAGTTTAATGTTAGGGTTATATATTATTAATAATAAAAAATCAAAATGTTTGGGTTGTGACAATCTCTTACTCAAGTGCCGACTGAATTTAATTTGAGTCTATCAAATTTTTCTCAAGTTCTAATCGAAGCCATAAAATTTTATGATAGTGTTAATAGATATTCTTATCATATATCTCAAAATTGAGAAAGGGAAAATAATTTTCTAAACTAAAAATTCATGCAATGTTAATTATATGTATTTAGCTGTGCTATATGACTGCTATTTGAATAAATAATCTTGATTAATTTCAAATATCAATCTTTAAAAGTTCCTGAAAAATATGTTCTTGAAAAACTTATTTTTCTATATTTTGTGTTTATTATTTTATTATTTCTTGAAACTCTTTTCAATATTTCCTTTGATAAAAAGATTCTTTCAAATAATTGTAAATTTATCTTGAAAATTTTTCTTCTCGTATGACTTATTAGTGCATTAGTTCAATAAAAAAATTCATTCAACAAAGGTATTTAAAAAAAAAAAAAAAAAAAAATTATCCCAAATCATGTGCGTTTCATGAAACTCTTTTGAATATTTTCCTACTTTTAGTACACTATTTGAGAAATAAAAAGTACAAAATCATAGGAAAATAATTTTAATCAAATTAGCGTTTTGTTTGGTTGTGAGCTTTGAGAAAGAATTTAAAAAGAGAAATAAAAAAAGTGTGTGAAATTAAGTTAAATTTCACTTATATATTTTTTTTCTTTGTTAAATTTTTTCACAAATCTTTTAATCAAATTACGTAAGAATAAAATGTTGCAAAATAATTACAAAACTCGATTTCTACCACTTCCCCATCTCTCTCTCTCTCTCTCTCTCTCTCTCTCTCTCTCTCTCTCTACTCTCTTCCTCTTCCCTTAATCCCTCATTATCTGCTTCCACCCACCGACCTCCCACCTACCCCACGTCGCTATGCTATGGCCACCTCGTCCTCATCACCAACACCAACCCTATTAAATTCTCTTTATTTCAAATAATTATAATTTTTTAAATAATGATGTAATATATTTAAGAAGTTTTTAATATTTGTAATGCACAAATTAATAATATGTATTAATTAGTGTGCTAACTAGTATATCAATTGGTGATGTGACATAATTTAAATTTTTTTTAATATTTATAATGTGATTAATGAATAAAATTAATAATGATGTCATAACTAATATTGATATACTAATTAATACATGCAGTATCACCACAATTTTTTTGTACCTGCTAATGCATATCATCAATAGTGGAAATGTTAGAGCATCTCTAACGGTTCATCAAAATTTTCATCAAAACTGAGTAAAAAAATGACTTTTTTCTCAATCTGATACCGAGTGCTCCAATGGTTCATTTTCATCAAATTTTCATCAAATCTGCGCCAGGACAACCAGTTGGTCGACCGGCTGGTCAACCGGTGAAGGCAAAAAAAATTTTTTTTGAATTGTTTGAACCTTTTTTTTGAACTGTCTAAACTTTTTCCGAGACAACCGGTTGGTCAACCGGTAAGGCAAATTTTTTTTTAAAACTATTTGAACCTATTTATTTGAACTATTTGAACCGTTTTATGGTCGACCGGTTGGTCGACCGGTTTGTCTCCCCCAACGGTAACAAACAGTGATTTGGTGAAACTTGGAGCGTGTTCTCATTTTGGTGAAAGGTTTGATGAATTCTCGATTTGATATTGATTTGGTGAAACTGTTAGAGCACCAAAAAATCACTTTTTCACAAAATTCCAAATTTGATGCCAGATTTGATGAAGCGTTGGAGATGGTTTTAGTTCATTTATTAGTATCAGCTGCTAAATTTTAATCAATTACTTTAAACTTCATAGTACAGTGGACATGTTAGGCAAAGTTTGACAAGTTTATAAAAAGTTAAAAAATCAAAAAGTTACTCACAAAGTTAAAAAGTTAACACTATTCACTAAAAGTCAACAATTACGGCTGCACAACTCACAATCCTAATTTTCCCCTACAAACCAATTTTTACAATTTTTTATTACACATTTTTCCATAAAAAGTCAAAAAGTTAACCCAAACATTCATATATTTTTTTCTCAATTTTTTAGTCTAAAATGATAAAAAATACATTATTTAAGATACCCCAAACAATCCCTTAGTCCACCAGTAAGGCAACATAGATTTTTTTATTGACTTTTTAATTTTTTAATTTCTTTTATGAGATAAAAAGGGTTGGTTGAAATGATTTTTTTTACTTGAATAGATATAAGGAAAACAACAATGCTGGGACCAGTGGGGGTTGACCCAGCACCCCCACCTTCACGTGGGGAGCTGTGAGAGCAAGACAGAAAAATAAATAAATAAATAAATAAATTGAACCAATCAAAAAATAATGGGAATAGTGGGGTCACCCTACTGGGTCCAAGTCATTTCTGATAAGAAAAAAAAAATGATTGATTAATATATATAATGTGGAATGTTGACTTTTTTTATATTTAGCTAAAAAATACAAAACAAACGGGTCTATATTAAAAGTCCCTAATTAATGAAAAAATATTAAATCTAAAAATTGTTCACCAAAAGTAGAAGAGCCTCTTTTTTTTTTCTTTTTTTTCCTAAATAATTTTTTATTTTTAGCGAAATTTTTAAAAACTTTGATCTATTTTTTAATTATTAGGGGTTTTAAGAGTTACAATTTCTTTAATTATTGACTGTGTTTGGTTTTAGTTTTTTGAATTTAACTTTTTGAAAATTGAATTTTTTATTTTTCGGTTTTTTTTTTTGTTTTTAGTGAATATTTTTAAAATTTTAAGCAATTTTTTTAAACCTTTTTTAGATGTATCTAAACAGTAAATTATTTGTGAAAAAATATTTTAAAAAATTAATAAATACACAAAAATACGACATATGTACTGAATTTTTATATATATATATTTTTATATTTTTAGTATTTAGTGAATTTTTAAAATTTTTTTCATAAATATTATACTTTTTAAGTATATTTATATTATGTGTGTCTAAAAATTAAAACAATTGTTTAAAATATTTAAAAAATTCAATAAAAACAAAAAAAAAAATCAAAAAAAGTAAAATTTTTTAAAAAGTAAAATTTGAAAATTAGAAACAAAGTGATTGGTTTTTATAACAATGTAAAGTGTAGAAACTTCCAATCCACTGCCTAATAAAATGATTAAAAAATACTTTTTCTTATATTCAACTAATAAAAGGGGGATTTCATTTGCTCCCAAAAACAAATTAGTCCCTAATTTCTCAGTATTTTTTATTAAATTATTTAAATATATAATTTATCCTTAATATACCCTATTAATTTTCAGAATTTACTCTTAAATAATATAATATTTTAATTTTATGGTACACCTAAATAATAATCTTAATATAAAATTAATTCAAAAAAAATTATCTCTCTTATTTTCTTAGCCATTCTCAGTCACGGCGTTCTCTTCTCAGTCTTTTCATTATCAATTACTAAAGAATAAGCACATTGTGTACAAGTTGAAGAAGAAGAAGGACGAAATGAAGATTGGGTGCAAGTTAGCTTGTTCGGCCTTCTAAACAAGATTGTTTTGTTTCGCCTTTCAGATCCGAACAAATTCACTTTGTTTGGAAGTGTATTGCCGAACAAAGTGAATTTGTTTGGATCTAAAATTCCGAATAGTATTAACGTAAAACAAGCTGAATATTTTTTTTTTACATTACAAAAAATATAGAAATCAAGAATTGTACTTTGATATTTATGTGAATAGTTACCTCGTTTTTGATGAGTTGCTTCAAAAATAGTTTTGATTATTATTCTTATTCATTGTTTGATTTTGTTCAAACTTTCTTCTGTTTACAAGTAACAACACAATAAGAAACAATGATGTTGATGATAATGATGAGTTTTGATGGGGGTGGATTAAAGGTTTGAGTGAGAAAGAAAAGAAAATATAATTGAAATTTGGAGAATAAAATGAAAAACTTAAATATGAAGAATACGTATCAATAATTAGGGTGTACCATAAGAAAATAATATTTTATTTTAGAATTTAATATGTGTTGTCATTAGTAAATTCACATTAGTGTATAATTAAGAGTGTAAATTTGGCTTGGGCTGGCCCACTCGGGCCTGGGCTCGGGCCAATCCATGTCGAGCCTTGCAGGTTCATACCAAAATTCGGGCAGGGTCAAGCTGAAAAATTAGGCCCATGCCCATGGGATATTTGGGCCTTGGACAGGGCGGTAGGCCTATGCCTAGGCTCGAGCTTGGGCGGGCCTAAAATTTTTTTAATATTTTTTTCTATTTTTTCCATCAAAATTTTATTCTTTCCACAAAAAATGACATTGGGTTTTGGGTTGGTTTTTGAGTGGACCTTAAGCGAGCTAATGGGCCAGGCTATAGGTTGACCTAGGTGGGTTGGACCATGGGCCGATTCGGGCTTCAAGATGATGGCCTAGGCCTAGAGTCCTGGACTGTGCTCGGGTCCGGGCCTAACCAGGCCGCGAGCCATTTTTACACTCCTAGGTATAATAGAAAAAAAAAAAAAAAAAAAGAGCTGGTTATACTAAGTTATTTTTTTGGGTGCAAATATAATCATGAAAAATTATTGGTCCACTAAGTTTGGATTCACCCGAATTGCTCGAATTACATAAGTTGGACGATCGGTATCACTCTTGTCAACTGTAGTTGTTACCTTTGTCAGCCGCGACTATTATCCTTGTCATCCAACATCCACCCAAATGATTCGACACTCTCCTAGATGACCAATCGGATGACCTCCCAAATGATCGATTGAACAACAGAGGACGAGGGGTCACTGCCGTGAGCCCCTCACTGCTGTTCCTGCTGTGGAATGAAACGGTGGCGTTTTGTGTATATTTGCTTCTTTTTTTTACTTTAATTCTTAATTTTTTTTTTTATTTTACAGTTTAGAATTTAAGGTTTAGTTCTTAAAATTTATTTTTATTTTATTTTATGATTTAGGGATAAAATTTATTTTTTTGTTTTAGGGTTTAGGATTTAGGATTTAATTCTTAATTTTTTTATTTTATTTTAGGGTTTAGGTTTTAGGGTTTAATTTTTAAAATTTATTTTTTATTTTAGGGTTTAGGATCTATGGTTTAAGATTTAATTTTTAAATTTTTTTATTTTTATTTTATGGTTTAAGGTTTAGGACTTAGGGTTTAAATCTTAAAATTTATTATTTTTTTTATTTTAGGGTTTAGGGATAAATTTTTTTTATTATTATTTTAGGGTTTAGGATTTGGGGTTTAATTCTTTAAATTTATTTATTTTTATTTTAGGGTTTAAGATTTAGAGCAAAGTGTAATTTATTATGCCAAAAAAATAAAGTCAGAACATGAAAAAGAAAAAAGAAAAAAAAGAGAAGATCAAACGATGCCGTTTTAGAGACAGTAAGCACAGCAAGGGGTAACCCACCGCAGAGACCTCGCGTCCAACAAAAGACATGTACAAATTTAAGTAATTCGAATGAGCCAAAATTCAGTGGATATAATATTATTGTAGAATCACCCCTAGTAAAAATATAACATCAAAAGAGAAAATATTTAAGACCCAAAAAAAACTAGCATAATTTTACTCACAAGGATATTTCATGACAACTGTCATCCATAACACAGTCCAACTCAAAACAACATGGGCGAAGCAGGCCGACAGGAAACTTTGAGCGAGGCCTTGTTGGGTTGGGTCCACAGAGGGGGCTGGCTGTTTGGACATCAGGCGACTTTTCTCTCATCAATGTCAATATATTCCTTGTCGAAATTTTTGGAAATTAAGATATTTGTATTTATTCAATTTTTTTAAGAAAAGATATTTATATTTATAAAATCATATATCGACTTATTATCTATCTATTTATATTATTATATATGTGACTTGGCATTTAAGAATGGTGATTCTTTTTCTACCACGCGGCAAATTTTTCTATACTAAAATAATAATAAAAAATATTATTTAAAGATGTAAGCAAGATTTGAATTTAAAGCCTTAGATTTCATTAAGAACACTTTGACCATTTAAACAACATACATATTATGATATTAATTTCTTTATTATTTGTTTTTATTCTTACTTATCTGAATTGTACACGTATTGCTTACTAAGTACAATTATTAAGTGAAGGCTGGATTTGTTATCCAAGCCTTTACGTCATGCCACGTGACAGATTTGTCTAGGATATATAAAGTAAGCACTCATGTTGATGTCTTGAAATTTTGGTTTCTTTATGTGCTATGTAAATTTCTCAATTAAAAAAAGAAAAATATTATAAAAAGGGGATAATACCCAAACCAAACATCTTAGATTTAATAAAGAACACACTACTACTAACATAACACACAACATGTACTATTTATTTTTATTTTTTTATATTCGAATTACATGTGGATTTTGTGTACTAACCGCTCGTCTATACTATATATAAAGAAAACACTTCTATTAATATCGTGAGACTCTTTGCCAAATGTATATCACTAAATTATTCAAAATATTCTCATGTATCTGACTCGTATAACTAATTTGCCTTGAAACTCATCAAATTTATATCAAAATTAAAATTAAAATTTATATTTATATTTTACAAATTTAACAATACACCACTAATGAGAAAAGTTAGAGATTATGAAATTTTTTTTAAGAAAATAATCATGAAAGATTTACGATCTTTAGATTACCTTGATTAGTGTGTAGTGCTTTATTCTAAGTATAATCTAAGGATTACAAACCTTTCATAATTATTTTCATGAAAGGTTTTTCAAGATACCTAGCATTATTGCACAACTAATATAGTATGTGGTTTTCACTCCCTAATGGGATGGAGTCCAAAACACAAGTCATTATCATTAATTTATACTATTATATATGTGAGGATTAACTTGGTATCCAAGAGTGTGGTGGCTTCTCCTTCTATCACGTGGCAAATTTTTCTATTATAAAATAAAAAAAAATATTATTCAAAAGTGTGAGTATGGTTTGAACCCAAGACCTTTTCATTAAAAATACTTTGACCATTTAGACAACATACATATTATAATATTAATGTCTTTATTATTTATTTTTATACTTACTTATCTAAATTACACACACATCGTCCACTAGGGCAATTATTAAGTGAAGGCTATACGTCATGCCATGTGGCATCTAGTATATATAAAGTAAACACTTATGTTGATGTTTTGAAATTTTGGTTTCTCTATGTGCTATGTAAATTTCTCAATTAACAAAAAAATAAATAAAAACCTAACATCTTAAATTTCTCAATTAATATAGAACGCACTACTACTTAAATAACACACAAGATGTACTATTTTTTTGTTTTATTTTTACTTATTCGAATTACATACGTATCTTGTGTACCAACCGCTCATCAATACTATATATAAAGAGAACACTTCTATTAATGTTCTGAGACTTTTTTCCAAATGTGTATCACTAGATTATTCAAAACATTCCCATGTAACTGACTCTTATAACTAATTTTCTCTTGAAACTCATCAAATTCATATTAAAATTAAAATTAAAATTTATATTTTACAAATTTAACAATACACCACTAATGTAATATGTGGTTTTCATTCCCTAATGGGATGGAGTCCAAAACACAAGTCATTATCATTAATCTATACTATTATATATGTGAGTATTGACTTAGTGTCAAAGAGTATGGTGGTTTCTCCTTCTGTCATGTGGTTTTTCTATCCTAAAATAAATAATATTATTCAAAAGTATGAGTAAGATTTGAACCCAAGACCTTGAGTTTTATTAAAAATACTTTGACCATTTAGATAATATACATATTATAATATTAGTTTCTTTATTATTTATTTTTATGCTTATTTATCTGAATTGCACACTCATCACCCACTAGTACAATTATTAAGTGAAGGTTGCACGTCATGTCATGTCATGTGGCAGCTTTGTCTAGTATGTATAAAGTAAACACTCATATTGATGTCTTGAAATTTTGGTTTCTCTATGTGCTATGTAAATTTCTCAATTAAAAAAAAAGAAGAAAACCATTAAAAAAAAGGGATAATATTCAAACCTAATAGGTTAGATTTAATAAAGGACACACTACTACATAAATTACACACAAGATGCACTAATTTTTTTTTAAAATTTTTATTTATTCAAATTACATACGGATGTTGTGTATCAACTTGTCTATACTATATAAAAAGAACACTTCTATTAGTGTCCTGAGACTCTTTGCCAAATGTATATACTAAATTATTCAAAATATTCCCATTTATTCGAATTACATACGGATCTTGTGTATCAACCGCTCGTCTAGAGTATATATAAAAAGAACACTTCTATTAGTGTCTTGAGACTCTTTGTCAAATATATATACTAAATTATTCAAAATATTCTCATATAACTGACTCTTATAACTAATTTACCTTGAAACTCATCAAATTCATATTAAAATTTAAATTCAAATTCAAATTTAAATTTAAATTTTACAAATTTAACAATACTCCACTAGTATAGTATGTGGTTTTCACACCCTAACGGGACGGAGTCCAATACACAAGTCATGATCATTAAAATGTAGAATCATATTGCATGCCATGGACACATATTTGACTGATGATGAGTCCCACTATCATAGAATCATATTGCATGCCAGCCCATATAAACCCTTTGCATATTAAGTTCTTTAAAAGGGATTTTTATTGATAAGTCCAATTTAGAAGTGTTTTAACTCAAGAAGTTCATGAAGGATTTTTTTAACCCATTTAGTCCCATGTATGTATAGTTTTATTCCATAAAGTCCATTTTCTTGATTTACACTATTTTCTTGGACGCTTATGCCCTTATATTTAATTTTGATACCCTTATAAATATTTTTTCAACGATTAGCAATTTAATGATGTGAACATTCATATTTTAAAATTCACATTTGTAGGAATGTAAATTGGCCCGTGGGCGGCCCGAAACCCGCCCGCGAGCCAGGGTGGGCCCGGCCCGTTGACAATATGAATATTCACATTGACATGTTAAAATTCACATTAATAGGAGTGTAAAATTGGCCCCCGTCCCGTGGCGGCGCGAAACCCGTCCGCGACCCATGGGCGGCCCGGGGCGGGCCCGGTCCGGTCCGTTGACAATGTGAATATTCACATTGACATATTAACATTCACATTGATAAGAGTATAAAATTGGGCCGCGGCCCATGGGCGGCCAAAAGCCCGCCCGCAGCCCGGGGTGGCCCCGGCCCGGTCCGTTGACAATGTGAATATTCACATTGACATGTTAACATTCACATTGATAAGAGTATAAAATTAGCCCGCGCCTTGTAGCTGCCCGAAACCTGCCCACGGCCCGTGGGCGAGCCCGGCCCGGCCTGTTGACAATGTAAATGTTCACATTGACATGTTAATATTCACATTGATAAGAGTATAAAACTAGACAGCAGCCCAGGGCGGGCCCGACTCGGCCCGGCCCATCCCGTTGACAATGTGAATATTCACATTGACATGTTAATATTCACATTAATAGGAGTGTAAAATTGGCCCCCGTCCCGTGACGGTGCGAAACCCTCTCGCGGCCCATGGGCGGCCCGGGCGCGGGCCCGGTCCGGCCCGTTGACAATGTGAATATTCACATTGACATGTTAACATTCACATTGATAAGAGTATAAAATTGGCCCGCGGCCCATGGACAGCCAAAAGCCCGCCCGCGGCCCGGGGCAGGCCCGGCCCGGCCCGTTGACAATGTGAATATTCACATTGACATGTTAACATTCACATTGATAAGAGTGTAAAATTGGCCTGCAGCCCGTGGGCGGCCCGAAGCCCGACTGCAGCCCGAGGTGGGCTTGGCCCGACCCGTGACAATGTGAATATTCACATTGACATGTTAACATGCACATTGATAGGAGTGTAAAATTAGCCCGCGCCCCGTGGCTGCCCAAAACCCGTCCACGGCCCGTGGGCGGCCTGGGACGAGCCTGGCCCGGCCTGTTGACAATGTGAATATTCACATTGACATGTTAACATTCACATTGATAAGAATGTACAATTGGCCCGTGACCCGTGGGCAGCCCGAAGCCCGACCTCGAGCCAGGGCGGGCCCGGCCCGTTGGCAATGTGAATATTCACATTGACATGTTAACATTCACATTGATAGGAGTGTAAAATTGGCCCGCAGCCCGTGGGCGGCCCGAAGCCCGATCGCAGCCCGAGGCGGGCTTGGCCAGACCCGTGACAATGTGAATATTCACATTGACATGTTAACATTAACATTAATAGGAGTGTAAAACTTGTCCGCTGCCCGAAGCTCGCCCGCGGCCCGGGGTAGGTCCGGACCCAAACCCGGGCCACCCCGGGCCGCCCATGGGATGCGAGTCAATTTTACACTCTTATCAATGTGAATGTTAACATGTCAATGTGAATATTCACATTGTCAACAGGCCGGGCCGGGCCCGCCTTGGGCCGCCCACGGGCCGTGGGGGTGTTTCGGGCAGCCACGGGGCACGGGCTAATGTTACACTCTTAGCAATGTGAATGTTAACATGTCAATGTGAATATTCACGTTGTCAACGGGTCGGGCCCGTGTCGGCCCGGGGCCGGGCTTCGGGCTGCCCACGTGTCACGAGCTAATTTTACACTCTTATCAATGTTAATGTTAATATGTTAATGTGAATATTCACATTGTCAACGAGCCGGGCCGGGCCCGCCCTGGGCAGCGGGCGGGCTTCGGGCCTCCGACGGGCCACGGACCAATTTTACACTTCTATCAATGTGAATGTTAATATGTCAATGTGAATATTCACATTGTCAATGGGCCGGGCCGGGCCGGGCTCGCCGCGGGCCGTCCATGGGACGCGAGTCAATTTTACACTCTTATCAATGTGAATGTTAATATGTCAATGTGAATATTCACATTGTCAACAAGCCAGGTCGGGCCCGCCCCGGGCTGCCCACGGGCCGTGGGCTAGTTTCGGGCAGCCACGGGGCGCGGGCTAATTTTATACTCTTATCAATGTGAATGTTAACATGTCAATGTGAATATTTGCATTATCAACGGGTCGGGCCGGGCCCGCCCAGGGCAGCCCACGAGCCACAGGCGGGTTTCGGGCCGGCCACAGGCCGCGGGCTAATTTTACACTCCTATCAATGTGAATGTTAACATGTCAATGTGAATATTCACATTGTCAACGGGCCGGGCCGGGCCGAGCCCACCCCGACCCCGGCCCGGGCTTCGGGCTACCCACTGGTCATGGGCCAATTTTACACCCTTGTCAATGTTAATGTTAATGTTAATTTGTCAATGTGAATATTCATATTGTGAACGAGCCGGCCCGGGCCCGAGCCCGCCCCGGGCGACGGGCTGGTTTTGGGCCGCCCATGGGTCGCAAGCCAATTTTACACTCTTATCAATGTGAATGTTAACTTGTCAATGTGAATATTCATATTATCAACGGACCGGGTCGGACCTATTTTTTTGGCTTATGGGCCGGCCCGGCCCGACTTGAATTTTTCCGGGCACCCACGAGGATCGACATGAGCTGGGCCCCTACACATTGACGATATAAACATTTATATTGACGGTGTGAACATTCACATTAAGGGTATTTTGGTAATTATGTCACCCATAGGACTTATTGAAACATAAGAAAATAATGTGAACTAAATGGAACATAAGTAGATGAAAAGGGTATTTTGGTCTTCTTATCTCAAATTGGACCTAATGGAATAGTCAAAAAGAATATGGGTTGGATGGAATAAAACTCTTAGAAAATGGATTTATCAAAAAAGCTTCATTTTTAAAACTTTTTCGGGGGTTCTAGACCCAAAAAAAATAAAAAAATAATTACACTGCATCTCTATAATTGAAACAAAGTTTCATTTTTGATCTCCTCAATTTCAGTTTCAATTTTAATTTCATTAATTTTAAGATTATATTTTTAATTGAGTTTTAACATGGTTTCTCTATCAAAATTTATTTTAAATTACAAATAAAAAATGTCACATGTACGTTATATGTGTGTGTTTTTAGGGTTATTTTCTCTTTTTACATCTTTTTGTCCGATTTTAGTAATGGTTTTCTTGTGCCATTGTTTTAGTTACGGGAGCTTCTAAATACATCACAAAAATTAAGTTGGACACCTTATTTCCTAAGACACTCCATCCCTAATTTTGAATTTTCTTCTTCCCATCACAAACACAACTTTGTGACCTTTCTTTTATGCAATTGCATCCTCTCTGTTTCATCTTGATTTTCTCTCCCCCTTTCTTTGCATTCTATTTACGGGTTGTCTCTCCCCTCTACTCACTCATGATGATTGATTGTGGCGAGAGAGGTTGGGGGTTTGTAGTGGAGAACGTGTGTGGCATAGAGAGAAACTAGGTTAGGGCTTCGGGATAGGAGAGGGGGATCACGACCCAGAAGAAGAAAAAGAAATAAAAGAAGGGAAAGGAGTAGCGGCAAAAGGGACGGGGGTTGGAAAGGATTGACCAGAGTTGGGGAGGGGGTGGTGGCCACATTGAAGTCTCTTTTGGTAATTTGATTTTAAGGGTAAAATAGTATTAAATCTATTTATTTTGGGAAATTCTATTTCTACACATTTATTTGTCTTTGTGCACACACTTAATCAAATATAATTTTAATAACAATTATAACCTGAAACAAAATGACCCTAATAGATATCAAAACACACCTTTAATATTAAATTAAAGTTTTCCCTATGCACATTTAAAAAAAAAATAAAGAATCTCAGTGCACATTTTTTGAGTAAAACAAACTAAATCATATTTTCTCCATTGTTTCTCACTTACTCTATTGCTCAAATTCAAATAAGAATATGTCCGGTTACAACAAATGTAGCAATGAAAAAGTGAGTTTTTTTTTTTTTAAGTTTTTTTTTTTTGTTCTCGATTTTTATTTGGCAAACCAGTGCTGAAATTGTTTAGAAAATTCGGAACTCAAGTTTCCAATGTAACAATTAAATTTGGAATCAAATTCCTAGAATTTGTATAATTTTCAGAAGCAAACAACCAAATAATACTTTTCCATTTAGAAACCCAATGCTGAATGCGCAAAATAAAAAATAAGAAAAAATATGGAAAATAGGAGATAGATACAGTTGTAGGTCGTCAATGGAGTATACAATAATGAAACGATATAAAATGTTTCAACATGGGAGGGAGATGCTCACCTTCAACAATGCAATGTAGGTCTTCAATGGAGTTGTCAATAGAAGGTCTGCAATAGAGTTGTCTTCACAGTGTCTTTAATGTGGGTGGTACCGAAAATGAGTCTGGAATCGAAAATGGGTCTGGATGTGGAACAAGGATTTAGGTTGTGTGTGTACAAGAGTACGTGTTAAAGGGTATAATTGAAACATTTGGTGTGTGGAATGAGAACATTAACATATAACCAAATTAATAAGTATATTCATTGAGAAATGCTGTACACAAAAATGAATAGGTGTGTGGAAATAAAATTTCCCATTTATTTTTTGAAAAATTGGATGTCCATCAATTTATTGGAGATGTATTTAGAGGCTTCCTTTAATTGTGTATATACTTTCATTTTACTCCCCTTAACTATTAATTTATATCAATGTGAACATTTCGTTAAGAATTTGTTACATAAATGAATGAAAAATTGGCATAGCAGATATGTAAATTTTCATGGCATTCTAACATAATTTTATTGTGAAATGCCTAACATAACTTTATTTTCTTTTTTCTTCTTTTCTTCTACCCACTGCAGCAACCATAGTGTAGGCTACCACGGCTTTGCTAGCATGTGTAGCAGAAAGAAAGGAATGAGAAAAAAAGGCGGAAGGGAGGGAAAGAAGGAATGAGGTCATTTTAAACATTTTTCAATATTTGAAATGTTATTATGTGCGAGGCACATGTAAAATTTTCATCCACTTGTGTGAAACATTTGATACAAATCAATGTGTATTAAGGCCTTGTTTGAGAAGACTAAATAAGTCCATACTTTTTATCTTTTTATCTTTTTTGGGTCACATCAATCAATATTTCCTCTCTACTTTTCTACACATCTTTTTATAAAAAGTCAAAAAGTGCACTTATTTAGAATATCCCAAACAACCCCTAAATGATAGCAAATAATAGTTCAAAAGAATATGTGTATTTGCCCATGGGTTATACTTCAATACACATTGTTAATGCATATAGGGTCTGAATGGTTCTGATTGTTAATCTTTTGGGTGATCATAATTTACAAACTTGTGGGCATAAGGATCCAATATTTGTACACATGTGCATCCAAAGCATGCAACATGGGTTACAATTGGAGAAAACTAAAAGGAGACAAAATTAGAATATATTATATATATTTTTGGTACATGACGAAAATAAAAAAATGTATATATAAGGCAAATAATTAAAAAAAAAAAAAAAAGAGAAAAAAAGAAGCATTCAGTGCTTTGTTTCATCATCCACAACAGCCATGGGCCACCATGAAAGAACTACAGAAAAAAAAGGGTCCTATAATAAATATGGACTACTGTGGCCACACTTGGCCAAAACTCTACTCAAACTCTTATGCCTACTTTTTGACTATTGAGTTTTCTTGTGAAAGCAACAACTCAAGCTCTCCATATAACTCTAGAAAAACCCAATCCAACCCAAAGAAAAAACATAATAGCACAACCAAAATTGAGGGCCCAAGTCCCCAAACTTTATACAAGCAATTATTCCATGTCATTGTGTCATGCATAATAACAAATAGATCACCAAGAATCATTTGTCCCTAAATCTCTATGTTCTATTATGAAAGAATCTCAAAATACAAAAAATTTGAAACATAATGCAACAATCGTTAGTGTTTGACAAAAAAAAAAAAAACTCTCAAGAAAGAATTCACCCAAATGGATATATGTAAGTTTTAATAAACAATATCAAGAAATTTCAACCAATGATTTGAATCAGACTAGTTCCCCATCACCACCACCATTGAAGCTGTGCCCTGAGGAGGAAGTGGAGATAGTGATCATACCATTCAAGTCAGAGACACTGTCCTGCAAGCTCAACAATAGATGGGAAGTACTGAAATTCATACAAGGCCTAGCTCTTGGGACAATAGGGATGTCAGCCTCACCCCCTAACATTTGGACCACACCCCTCATTGTAGGTCTAGCCATTGGGTCAGGGTTAGAACAAGCCAACCCAACCAACAACACCCTCCTCATCTCCCCCTCATCAAACTCACCACCAAGCCTTGAATCAGCAGCCCCAATCAACCTCCCATCTCTATGCAAACCCCAAACCCATTCCACCAAATTTCCATTCCCCTCTTTCTCAATAACCCTCCTTCCACTAGCCACCTCAAGCACCACAGCTCCATAGCTAAACACATCAGTTATCTCAGTAGCTCTTCCTGTCAACAAGTACTCTGGAGCCAAGTACCCCATTGTCCCCGCCATCACGGTCGCGTCTGGTGACTTATCATGCTCAATTTGCCTTGCCAACCCAAAATCACTCAACTTCGCGCTGAACCCTTCATCCAACATTATGTTGCTAGTCTTCACATCTCTGTGAATCACTTGGTTTTCACACTCTTGATGCAAATATACCAATGCAGATGCAATATCCATCAAGATTTTTCTCCTGTCAGACCATGGCAATGGCATTCTTGATTCAAAGAGTGCCTTGTCAAGACTCCCATTAGGCATGAAGTCATAGACTAACAGAATTTCACCTTTCTCATGGCACCAACCTTGAAGCCTAACAAGATTTCTATGCCTAAGAGTTCCAATTATGGACAATTCTGATAGAAACTCGGCCTTTCCTTGACCGTTATGACTACACCTCTTCACCGCAATAATGTCACCACTCTCCGGTAATATGCCTTTATAGACCGTCCCAAACGCTCCATGACCAATGATTCGGCTAGAATTGAACGATTTTGTTGCTAATTTGAGGTCCTTGTAGCTAAATTCTTTGGGCATTTTGATGATATCGGATGCAAAAGAATTGGAATTTGTCACGTGATAGAACTTTTTAGAATATACCCAGATCGAAAAAACAACAAACAAGGCTAAAATGAAAGCACTAGCCATAACTATCCCAACTACCACCACTGGCCTTTCTCTACACAACTTGTTGTGGCACTTACTCTTATTTTGAGAGGTATGTGAAATTGTACTATTTGATTCCGATGGCGGCAATGACGGCGGCGCTGCTGGTGGTGGTGGTGGTGGGTTGATAGAATTAGCCGTTGGATTCATCAAAGTGGTGGTTGGCGGCGGCGATGATGACTCGGACTTTATATTCATATCGAAAGATGAAGTGAAACTCCACCACTCAATGCTGTGAATCTCGGTACTCCCCTGAGTCGACCCGGAAAACCCAACATACATGAAATCGCTGATGTACTTATCGAGATCGAGACTGAACGATAAGAGAGGGTCTCTGGGCTTGAGAGTCGAGTACGAGACTGATATATTGAAGACCCGAGTCGACCCGGAGTAGTCGATCCACGAGTTAACCAGGTCGCCGCTTTTCAGATCAACATTTACAGATTCCAAATCGCCGACATACGATGAAACCATGGAATTCAGATCCAAACCCACATGGTTTCCATTGATGTCGTTGAACTCAACGTCCATCAGAGTGTCGAATTCGACCGCTACGACGCCGTTTGGGCCGTCGTTCTGGTCCATCACTCCCAGATACGCGCCGGCGCCGCCGGATGCGGCGGCGTCCGGGGAGATGAGGAAAGCGAGTCCGCCGCCGATCGAAGATGGGTTCAGATTAGTGACAGAGAAGGAGAAGAATGTGGAGAAACTCGCCGGAACGTGAGTCTCCGGCTGCCGGAATCGGATGGGTTTGGAGTAAAGAGCTCTGCCGGCGCCAGAGTTGGGGACCGCGAGTTCGCGAGTGAGCCTCACGCTCCCGTTGTTCAAGTGGGCATCGCCGAGAAGCATCAAGCTGCTCAGAGTTAAGGTTCCGAAATCGAATTCTGTGCTTCCGATGAAGACGATGTTGCCGGGAAAAAGGAGGAATAGAAAGAAGTTTATGCAAATTATGCCGGAAAACTCGCCGGAAAGTGACGTCATTGCTAGTTTTGGTGAAAACCCATTAGAGAACTATGATTCCATTGTCTGAAATTCTCGTTATTTCGATGGATTGAGGGCGATTCAATCACGGGTTTGTAGAGAGAGAGAGAGAGAGAGAGAGAGAGGAGTGTATTTCTTAGAATTACTGATAAGGAGGGAAGGTTGAGAAAACAGAAAGGAAATTGAAGGAGAGAAGTGGGTGAGTTTAGACACATGTCGGTGGATCCCAACGGTTATATTTATCGGTAATAAAGAAACATTTTTTTGGTTCCGACAGTGGTCTAGACTCCAGAGGAGTTCTCTCTCACATTACAAGCATGTTCACATGTATAGATAAAAGTGGCGGTGGCGGCACATGCTTTTGAGGGTGTTTACTTAGGATTGGGAACTTCACTCATCTTATCTTTCTCAACATTAATTTTGTTGTGATTTTTATCCAACACACATTAACCACCAAAAAAAATAAAACAAATAGCAAGTAGATTATGCAAATCTAATTTATTTATAGCAAATATTAATAAGCGTTTTATGCCACTTGTTAACATTGGGGAGGCGAGAAACATATATTGAAATCATGCGAATCCAATTTATTTATGACACGTATTAATAAGTGTTTTATGTCACTTATTAATATTAGAAAGACAAGAAAAAATATATTGAAAATGTGTAAAAACATTTGTAAAGTATTTTGAAATTCATAAAATATATATATTAAATTTAGTAGGTAATAAATAACTCGAGATTGACATATTTCTTATCATTTGCTTGTGTCTTAAGCCACTTGTCAAGACCCTTTATTTATTAATAAATTTTACTCTAACTTTTAATGATTAATTTATCATTGTAAATTTTGTTTAAAAAAATATAATTTAATTATTTATACTTTTTACATCATATTTCAATAAAAACTAACATAAATAAATTCAAAATATAAACAAAATTCAAAATAATCCATTCATTTATCACTGTAATAAATTTATTAGTATAATTTTCAATACCAAATAATCATTCCACAAACACAAAACAAATCTAAGAAGTCTCAAAAAAAATTTATTATCAAAACAATGGGTAAATAAAGAAAAAAAAAATCACGGAGGACTTATGAACAAATAATTGCACTCAATAGGACATATTAGTAATTATTCTAAAAAATATATAATTTAATGACTCATTTTTAAAGGATTCAACTCTTCGTTAATTCATATTGTCATTTAATTTGGACCGTGGGAGATGGTGGGACTCATTACCGATTATATGTCAATGATTTATTTTATTAATCTTTTTAGATTTTAGTATGAAAATTATTTATGAAAAAAATCAGATCAATTTGATTTTTTCTCAAAAATAATTTACACACTAAAATTTAAAATTAAACGAATAAATCATCAAAGTAGAGCTTGTAATGGCCTTACATGCCAGATTGGATAGACCGGAGAAAACTTAATTTTCTATATAAATAATTTGAATCATGAACTTAAGCCTAAAATAAGCCTCACCGTTGGGGGTATCTTGCTATGTTTTTGCGTTAAGACTCCAATCCCACTTCAGATTAATTAGATCGTCATTTGTGAGTCTTAAATTTTTTAAAGAACATCTCCGTTTGGGAAGAGCTATTTGGGTTTTTTTTGGTTATTTTAGCCATAAAAGATAAAATATGTTATTTTAGTCACAAAAAATAAAATATCACATCCAACCCATAATCATTACACTCTTCTCTCACCAAAAAAAAGTCAAAAAAGCCAAAAAATCCTTTCCAAATCAAGTTTTTTAACTCAAGCTAAAATAACCAAAAAAGTCAAAAAATCAAAAAATCAATCAACTTCCCAAACGGAGTATTAACCAAATTTTCCCTTGTCACTATTAAAAGAAATTAAAACTATCTTTAACTGCTTGGATTGTTTATCACTACGGATGGAGGTATGTGAGGCTTGAGATTGGCTTAGGGGTCACATGTCTTTCTCAACTTTTGAAAAATTATACTTTTGATTCTAGTAAAAAAATAATATTTCCTTTTAATCCTTTCAAGTAATGTCTTGAAATTTTAATCACTATTTTTTTTGCTTTTTAAAAATATATATATATATATATATATGTTTAATTTGTCACTTTAAATGTTCAATTATATTAAAAAAATTCTTATAAATTTTATATTAAAGAAATGTTATATGTTAGTGTTTTCTATCATTTCTTATATGAATATTCATATTTAGTTCATTTGTTTACAAATAATTATTACATAATTAATGACAACTAATAATATATTGTCATATAATTTTGATTTAAAAATGTGAAAAAAAAAATCAAATGATATATAGAAGCCCCTATGTATTATTTATTCACCATTTTTCTTATTTCTTTCTATATCCCTCGCTATATCTTTTTTTGTGTGTCCATCTTGATATAATTTGATTGGTTAACTTGAATTTATATTTAAATATGACTTTTAATTTTAGTTCTACAATCAAATTTATACTATATATTAAGGACAAGAGAATTTTTAATCAGAAGAGATGTGAGGGCTCCATATACTCAATCTCAATTTCTTATTTTTTCAATTTAAATCAAATATAGAAAATCCATGTGTCTCACATAATTTTCGAATTAAAAAAATAGAATAAAATAAAAAACCTGTAAGCCCGTCTCCTAAGATTATTGCCTAAAAAATGATCATTTCCTAAAATTAAATGTATAAACATGGTTGGTTGACCTTTTAATTTGTTTGTCTATCTTCTAACATCTGTACTTAAAATCTTTCTTTCCTTAAAATAAATTAAACAAAAATAAATTTAAATCTGTTTAAATTGATTTGTTTGATTGATTTTGTTTTTTATAATTAATTTGGATTTTTTCAATTTAAAAAATAATAAACTTTTCATGTGTCTCACTTAATTTTCAAAATAAATAAATAAAACTCTACAAGCCCATCTCCTAAGATCACTATCTAAAAGTTAATCATTTTCTAAAATCAAATATAGAGAAATCAAAAATGTTTCATGCCCCCTTTTCCCTCACCCCCTTTGACCCCCTCTCTCTCTCATTGGTTACATTTTTTTTTTTTCTTTTTTTCCTGCTCCTCCAATCACCACCCGCCACGTGTCTGTGGGGGTTGTGGGGGT
The DNA here is from genome assembly GCF_055761805.1 of Camellia sinensis. Lineage (NCBI taxonomy): Eukaryota > Viridiplantae > Streptophyta > Magnoliopsida > Ericales > Theaceae > Camellia > Camellia sinensis. The sequence continues at coordinate 63,510,782 of NC_138970.1, forward strand.
GGTGAATGGAGGGGGTCTCTATCATGGCTCGATAGAAATATAGTTTGTTAACCTTTCAATTCATTTGTCCATCTTCTAAAATCTCTACCTAAAATCTTTCATTCCTTAAAATAAATTAAACAAAAATCAATTCAAATTTGTTGAAATTATTTTATTTTGTTGATTTTGTTTCCCTATAATTAATTTGAAAAACTGATTTGATTGTTCCCTTATAATTAAATTGTTTTTTGTTGATGAGATAATTGTTGAAAAGTTCAAAATTTTTGTTGAAGAGATAATTGTTGAAAAGTCCAAAGTAAGAAGGGTATAAAACATTAGATCTAGTGAATATTTTTTGTTAGTAAAAGGTCTATCGTTTGTAAAATAATTTAGTGAAAAATTCTTTTATTAGTTTTGAAAGACATTTTATTTTCAATTTTACTCCTTAATTTATATGTTGACTTTTTTTTTTTACCTGTTGCTTGTCTGTTCAAAATTTTCTCTATCTGTTCAAAATTTTTGCCCTTATCTGTTCAAATATCTATCAAAATATTATTACCTGTTCAATTTTTTCACCTATCTGTTTAAAACTATATGTTCAATTTTTTATTTGTTTAAATTTATTTTATTCTCTATTTAATTTTTTTATCCGTTCAAATTTTAAGCATATTTTATTATCTATTCAAATCTTTCTTCTCTCTCCCTCTCTCTCAACCTTATCTGTTCAACAAAAAAACAAAAACAAAAAATTATCTATTTTAGTTTGATCATCATCATCATCATCAACAATAACAACAACAAACCCTAATCTGCTTACAATTTCCATTTTTCAAACATAGTATGATGATCAAAACAACTCTACAACTACTTGAATGCAGAAATGAAAGAAAAAAAAACAAATCCAGTCCATTGTCACTCCAGATCCAACCCATTATCTTCACGGCAATCTCTATTTGAAGATCATTGAGGGTGATGGTCTTTCCTGTGAGGGTTTTCACGAAGATCTGCAGATTTAATAATGTTACATTTCCAAAAAAAAAAAAATTAAATAAATAAAAAAAAAAACTAGGCACAATAATTGCAGATTAGGTCTCATTTGGAAACATGCTATTTTAATAACTTTTTGACTTTTTACAAAATAATGCTAATGTGCAAAAAAATGAAGAGAGTAGTATAACAGCTTATAATAATTTTTTGACTCTTTTTACTAAAATTAAAGGTTGCCAAACGCGGCCTAATCATATTTTAGCAAACTTGAGAGTCCTAGCATATATCAAGTAAAAGTCACAAAAACTACAGGTTGTATTTATATAACAAATTTACTCATAGAAGTTTCTATCAAATAAAAACCTAATTTTAGAGATTAGAGAGCAGATTCAACTCAGATCTCAAATTCTTTTGAAAGATTAGAGAGAAAGAAGAGAAAAAGAAAGAATATGGAGAGGGAAAGAGCGAGAATCATCCTTATCATCGGTAGATCTGAGATGTTTCAGTGAGATTAGTGAAAGAGAAGCCAGATTCAATACAATCAGCCTTGGATTGGCGGTGTTCCTGACAATGGCCCCCGTTTGGTGTAGTTGTTAAAACAAATTATAGATTATAAGTTAACATATTATAGATTATGACTTTAATCAGAAGCTGCTAATTTGTTTGGTGTACCTGTTGGATTACAGATTTAAGTTACTGAGAAGTGTTTGTTAAATAAGTTGTAAAGTAACTTTTTTAATTAGTTTTTATTTTTTGTTATTCACTACTTGTCTATATTTCTCATAAAAAAAAATAATGATAGTATTCTATAGTCCATTTGGATCTTTTTCTATTTTTAAAAAAATAAAAAATAAAAAAAATTTAAGAGTATAACCGTAAATTAATATGTCCACAGCAGAAGCTGATAATCAAAAGTAAAGGGTGAGCAGTTTATCAGAATTAGCTTTTTTGACTTAAAATAAGTTGTTAGAATCAGAAGTTGTTTGAAATAAGTTTAACCAAACAGTTCAAAATAGCTTTTCAAAAGCCAAAAGTCATAAGTTCGCTAAAAAAAGCCCAAACAAACACCCTCAATGGCCATCGAAATTTGGTGATGGTGGATGACTAAGATATATACACATACAAAGGAATCCGGTGGTGATCTCGTCTCTGGTGACGTTTCGAAGAGAAGCTCTCTCCCCGGTGACCTTCCGAAGACATTATTCTAGCCTTGCGTCGGTGACGAGCCTGTTACGGTGGCACGCGACAAGCTCGCCGAACAGCGGCAGCGATGGAAGAAGGAGAGGACCGCGGCAGAGAAGGTGCTGTCGACGCGACGGAGGAGGTGCTGTCACTAGTCGGCTGTTGAAGAGTAGAGAGAAGAGACAGAGAGTGAGAGAGTGGAGTGTGTATGTATGTTTAGGGTTTTTGGAACCGTGTGTACAAGATATATATATCCATATATATAGAAGGTTATTTTGGTAATTTTGCTTGAGTTTGTGTTTTTGGACAAATTATTTTAGTTCCTGAACTTTTGAATAAACAAAATTGAGATTTAAATTTATGGATCAAGTGCGCTTTGTTGATTTTGTGCTCTAACATCTCATACTAAATTTTAAAATTTTTAAGTCTAAAAAAGAATTTAAAAATAAAAAAATTTCATAATTTGTTATTTTCTATAATGATTCCATAATTTATGATTTAGAAAAGGAAAAATGTAGAAGATCCTTCTTGTGCACTCTTTCTCCAACAAATTCTTTCTCTTACCCAAAAATTTTAGCCATCATACATTACACATTCTTCAAATCATTTATGCCCTCCTCATCCTATAAATATTACATTCATATAGTGATACAACTCATTATTTTTTCTCTATTTTTATGAGACAATTGAAAATTAACTTATATTTAGTCTCTTAAATTCTTTAAAGAGACTTTTTCATCCTTTAGGTACACAATTTTTTCTCTTTTTACTTTTAAATTTTTTTTTTTTATAAACTTCTGATCATTTTTTGTTTTTATATTTCATACGTTGTGTATCATTTCCCTCTCGACCCTCTAGTCTCTATTGATCATTATTTGTTTGTTTGTTTGTTTGTTTGTTTTTTTTTTTTTTTTTTTGCTTATAACCATTTTTTGTTGGGAAAATATTATTTTACTAGAATTTTTATACAAAATTTTATCCCAAAATGTGTCATTTATGATAAAGTGAAAAATCAAAATCCAACAAAACCATTATTAATAATTTTTTGTATTGATTTTATATTTGTGTATCACTACTCTTTTTTTTTTTTAATATTTTATGACATAATAATATGTGTTAATTAACAATTAGTGTAGAACATTATTTCAGAAGTTCCATATAGTTTTTCTTTTCCTAATGAAGTTATGACCATAATTACAACACTATAAGAAAATTATTACATTTAATCTGTTTTTTCAAAACTATTAAATATGCATAAATATGGACATTTTATAATGAAACAAAAAATTACTAACGATATATGTTTATCAATTTGAAAAATATATACATAAATAAATTGGTCAAGTAACTCTTTAATTTGTGTTGATTGACATAAATCTAACATGGCCTAGGTACCTCGATCATCTCATAAAATTTTAAAGGCAGTGGCTTTGGACCGTGCTGTTGGGCTTGTGAGAGCCCACCACGGATCCCATTTTGATAATCCGAACCGTCAATGTGTAGAACTCGTCGAGTACTATATGCCTGTAAAAAATTACGTTGATCGGATATCGATAGCTATGTGAACAAAATAGTTTTTTTAGCAACCGTTAATTTTTTCACCGTCCATTTTTTTTTATACAAAACTGATTTGATCACATAACTATTGATATCCGATCAATGTGATTTTTTACAAGTATATAGTACTCGACGAGTTCTACATATTGACGGTTCAGATTATCAAAACGGGCCCAAAAAATGGGCCCCATGGGTCGGAGTGGACGGGTCCAGTCTTGATATCAACTTGAGACAAGCTGGACCCAATTTTAAAAATACCGTTACACTTTATGGTCAATTCAAATTTATCATACTCTATCAATTGAGAAATCAAATGTTACTAATACAAAAATATTTCCAAATGTACATACTGAAATAAATATAAAAATTTAAAAGAGACAAAAAAGGAAAAAAGAAAAAAATGAAGATAAGATTATTATATCACTTGATAAGCTGTGGTAGGATGAATTATAATTATGAATTTCGTAGATAATGTGATTATACTTGACCGAAGATATAATTTTTGTAATTTTAGAAAATTCATTTATTTTAGTTTTATCAATTGAATTATTATATGACACTCTAAAAAAAATTGAATTATTATATATCTATTTGTTATATAATATGTAGGAAAAAATATTAATAGCAACAAAAATAAATAAATAAATAAAAATTGTGGAACTCATGCCATGTCTGAGATGTTATCTTTTTTATTAAAAAAATCAAGAAATTAAAAAGAGCTAAAATGTGTTTGGCATGAACAAAAAAAAACTAAAGTTAGGAAATCTTTGTACTAGTTTAAAAAGACCAACTAATTCTTGTGAGTGAGTGCATAAATATTTATACCTTTTGAAGGAGAAAATGGAAAATTTAAGTAAAAAATAAAAATATGACGACACTTATTTGTATTTTCCCATACAATTAAAAAACTCATTCTTAAATTCATTAAGTTTTTTAAATCTTTTAAAAAAGTCAAAAAAAAAAAAAAAACCCACTTAGAAAGCTAATTTCAAACACTCTCTTTGTCCTAAAAAAAAAAAGAAGTTAAAACTTACTTAAGCTTTTTTTTAATTATCTTAATTAATTTAAAAATAAATTTATCAATGTTTAATCCCGTGCAGAGCACGAGTTATATACTAGTAAAAATAAAGTTAAATTGGATTGTAAATTTTGTTAAGATTTTTATTCAATGGTGCTTTTTCTGAGCCAAAATCTTGACTCCGCCATTGTTTATCATCCTTTGAAAAGAAAAAAAAAATTATATATCCATAATCCATTCACCAAGTTTTGAATACAAAAAAAAATGATTAGAACGTTATTTTCAAATAACCATAAGTGCTTTTTTATTTTATTTTTTTTCATACATTTTGATTTAGCCATTACATATAATTATGAAAAAATTAATGAAACATCTCTTTCTAATTTTGTGTAGTAAGAGAGGTTCAAAATATATATTTTTTATTAGTTAAGGTCCCTCAACATTTTTTAGAGAAAATTCGAATCAAAGAATTTTCACCCGACTCAAAGAAATTTATTTTCTGTGAAAATTAAAATTTCTTTGAATCGGGGTGAAATTTCTTTGAGTCAGGCAAAAAAATTGTCTCAAATTTTCTTTGTAAAAATGTTAAAAACCTTAACTATTATAAAAATATTATATGTTTTTTATTTTATAAAATCTTAATATAAAAAATCTTAAAAAAAATTCCCCTATAATTATATGTAATGGCTAAATCAAAATCTATAAAGAAAGATGGAAAGCGAAGAAAAATAATCAACGGAGTTGATTCCCTCCCTTTTTTAGCCCAAAGACACTTTTGAGTTAAGTTAAAAACAAGAATTGAGTTGAATTCATTTTGATAATAAAAATATAATTTTGATAGAAAATGATATAAAAGTCTATATTTTTAACTCACTTTTTAAATTTAATAGTGTATAAGTAAGATAATTGATTAATAATTAAAGAAAATAAAAAAGAGATAGAGTTGCCTTAAATAATATATTAAGGTAATTTTATAGTAATAAATTAGAGTATCTAGGTTAATTTATGGTTTGATTTAATATATATATATATATATATATTTATACTACATATTATAGTAAAGGGACTTTTCGTGAAAAGCCTTGTGAGAGTTCCAAAAATTTCAACTAATTTTTTTATTTTTTAATTAAAAAACAATTTTTTAAAAAATGCTATTCGCTAACACATTAATGTAAGAATTATAAAAATACTAATTATTCAATGATTTATGTTTTTCAAAAGGAAAATTAAAAGAAACTTTTTCTTGATTTGTCCAAACTATTATCTCTTATAAAAATTCAAAATGATAGATTAAAATTCTTTTTTTCTTCTCTTTTTTTCTCCAGTATATTCTCTTTTTACATAAAACCCTAACTGTCACACAATTAGACCTTTTTTTTCACACTATATAAAACTTGCTTATCGGTCAAAATATTATTTCATGTAATAGATCACTACAACACCTTTAAACTCTTTTAACAGATATATTTACGATTAGTCAACGTTCATTATTTTCTATTGATTATGTCCCAATTTTTTTTTTTTAGAATCCATGACTAGGTGACAGCGGTGCAATGGTGAGGGGAGAGTGACATTAACGAATTTAAAGTGTAGATCAACTCTATAAAAAGTTACTATTTTGGGGTTTTTGTAATTTTTTTAAAAGAAATATGATGAAGTGTTTGTGATGATTCAATATGTAAATAAGATGCCTCTGTGTTCACATTTAAAAAAAAAAAAATAGTGTGTTTAAATTTTTTTTAACAATAAATGTTTTAATTGTTTTCACTATTAGTACTTTTTTTTTGGGAGGTTGTAACCCTGTTTATAAATACTTTTAAATGCCTTAAATTTATTTACATGCAGCAAGTTACACATGACTCTAGCAGATTTTAAAAATCAATCATGATTAAGTGTAAGTATAGCAAAGTTGTGCAAAATTAATAAGTCAAAGTAATTTTTTTATATTTAGAATTACATAGTTTCCAACATTTTTTTTAAAATACTTTAATTTTGCATGTGTTGAACATAGCCCGAATTTGATGTGATTTCTTCAGTTATATATATTTTTTGAGAATTTTGTGTCAAAGTGTTTGGTTTAACACATATTTTATAAGGTAAAATTAATTAAAATAAATTAAAAATGTTTTTAATTTTTACTTTTTAATACAATGTTGGACAATAATTGCAAAAAAGATGAATGTTTTTACTTTTACTTTTATATTTGTAAATTTTTCACCGTTAAATATTCCACATATCATTATGGCCCCGTTTGGTAGAACTGTGAAAAAGTGATTATAACTTATAACTGTGAACATAAGCTGATTTCTGACTTATAAATTAAGCTTTTCCTCTCCTACTCAAAGAATAAGTTGATTTTTGACTTACAAAAAGCTATAAATTGTATTGTTAAGCTGAACCAAACACATCAAAATAACTTAAATTAAATTAAAAACTGAAATAAGTTGAAAATAAGTCCTACCAAACAGGGCCTATGTCTTGCAATTATTGTCCAAAATTAGATTTATATAAATTTAAATTAATTTTTTAAACCCTCTAAAAATGTCACTTTTATTTTAGATATGATAATTGTTATTATAATTTTTTGTTCTTAAAATACACTGCCATAATCGCAATGTAATACTATTTTGAAAATAATTCCTTTTGTATTATTTGCAAATAATTCTCAAATTGGAAAAGAATACTCTACACCTTCAAAAGTCAATTAATCAATTAATAATGACTTTACAAATTTTCTTTAATTATATTCATTAATAATGGCTTTACAAATTTCCTTTTATTATATTGTTTTCACAGATTAATATGGAATGACTTTCAAAATTGTATTTTAAAATATAGAAAGATTTATGTGTAAGGTTTCCTTTTCCAAATTGAGAATTATTTGCAAATTTTACAAAAGGAATTATTTTTAAATATAACCTAAGAAAAACGATATGGAATGATTTTCAAAATTGCATTTTAAATTCTTTATTAGAAAGTATTGGTGGTGCTACATACATCAATTAATGTACATATTAATGTACCAACTAGTGTTATGCTATTATTACTGACCTTACCTATTATACAAATTATAAATACTTAAAATATCTAAAATTATGTCACATCAGCTGTTAGTATACTAGTTAGTACATTAATTGGTACATATAGTATTATTCAGAAAGTATATATGTAACAAAAATTATTAAAAATTAATTAATGATTTTGATTAAAAATACACTCATCAAATTTGTTTAGTTTAATTTTTTAAAATTATTTTTGAGTTTTTTTTAATCTTCAATAATTTTTTTTTCTTTCTTTCTGTATTTCAATCAAATACACCAAACTAAGATATTTATGAAAAGATAAATACAAAAATTACTAAAAACAAAACACTACAAAAAAATGTGTTATTTTTTTGTTTTTATTTTTTACTTTTTCATTTTTAGTATTTTTTTAATTTTTTTTTTTTTTACATTTTAGGTGCATTTACAATTAGAGTTATTTGCATGAAGACTCCCTAACCTATTGAGAAATATCACTTTGACCCACTAAACTATAAAAATGTACAAATTGACCCCTAAACTATATATTAAGAAGTATCACATCACCCCCTAAACTATAAAATTGTACAAATGGATCCCCTCAACCACAAAAGCGTGTTAGTTGGACCCCATAACGGAAGGGGTCAAAGTGAAACACGTCAATAGTTTTAATTAGGGGGGTCCATTCATACAGTTTTATAATTTAGGGGGTAAAGTGGTATTTCTCAATAGTTAGAAATCTCTTTAGGGTTGGGTTTGAGATGGTTATATTAATCCTGATGTTGTGTTGGGATAGTTTAGCTCAATCTGAGTAGATAATTCACTTAACCAATATAGAATATAATAATTCTTAATGAAATTTGACATGCTTTTAATAATTAAATTTTAATAGTTAGTTTAAAATTATTGAACTATTTTTGTTTTAATAGTTTTTGCTTTATAGAGTTTAAATAAATACGATGAAATTTTTTATTTTTATAATATTTTGTATTTAAAAAAAAATTCATTCCGTGCATAGTACGGGTTTGTTGCTAGTATATCTATATGTAAATGTTTAATTCAAAACGTTATTAAATAATAAATTGGGTTAAAAATTAAAAATTAGATTAAGGTAATTTTATGATTTATTTTTTTAAATATATATTTATATGTTTAATTTAAAATTTTATTAAATAAGGTAATTTTTTTAATTGGGGTGTTTAGTTTAATTTATGATTTAATTTGTTATATATATATATGTTTAATTAAAAATATTATTACATAAAGTAATTTTATGGTAATAAATTACGGTGTTTAGTTTAATTTATGATTTAATTAGTTACATATATATGCTTATTTAAAAATTTTATTAAATAAGAAATTATATTAAAAATTAAAAATTAAAAGTTAAATTAAGATAATTTTATGGTAATAACTAAAGTGTTTAGGTTAATCTTAAGGTTTAATTTATGGTAATTTTATATTTAATTTAAAATATTATTAAATAAGAAATTGGGTTAAGAATTAAAAATTACATTAAGTTAATTTTATGGTAATAAATTATGGTTACTATGATTTTATTTGTTAAATATTTGATTAAAATAGAAATTATATATATTAGAGAAGAGAGAAAGAGAATATGGCATAGGGGTATTTAGGTAACTTTGTTCTTACTTTTTATAGAGTTACCTATGCACTTTAGTCCAAAATGATAAGGAAATTCTTTACCTATATTTAAACTATAAACGGTTAAAGTGCCCAAAAATCTGTTAAGAAATTTGTTTATGTGTTCTATGAAAGGACAAAATATATATCAGATGATTATATGAGTAAAATAAAGATTTATAATTTGTAATTTAGAAATGGGCAAGGCTTCCCTCCTGTTGACCAAACTGATTGGAGGTGCTATTGGGCTCTCGTGAGCCCACACTACATGATCCACTTTAATGATTTAAACTATTTATATTGAAGGACACTTTGAGAATATCATTCTCATAAAAAATTAAATTGTGCAAGGTAAACTTATGCTGTGTTTGGTTGAAAGATTTGAGGAGTAATTTAAAAAGAGAAAGGAAAAAGTTAGGTAACATGTATAAAATATACCTACGTTTCACATAGTTTCACACACCTTTCTCATTTTCCTTTTCAAATCCCTCCCCAAATCTCCCCACCAAACACAACATTAGAGTTTTGGACTTAATTCGGAAGAAAGAGAGAGTGGACTTAGAATTTTGGACTCCATTCAGTGTGTTTGGTTTGAGTTTTTTGGATTAAGTTATTTGAAAACTGAGTTTTTTGATTTTCGTAGTTTTTTGTTTTCAGTGAATATTTTTAAAATTTTAAATATTTTTTTTTTTTACTTTTTTAAATGCACCTTACTTAGATGTATTTAAAAAGTAAAAAATTTGTGAAAAAATATTTTAAAATATTAATAAATACATAAAAATACAAAAAATGCATTGAATTCTCGTTTTTTTTTTTGTTGGTATTTTTGGTGTTTAGTGAATTTTTAAAAGGTTTTTTTTTATAATTTTTTTTACTTTTTAGGTATATTTATGTTAGGTATGTCTATAAGTAAAAAAAAAAAATTGTTTAAAATATTAAAAAAATTCAGTAAAAACAAAAAAAATATGAAAAACAAAAAAGTAAAATTTTCTAAAAAGTATTTTTAGAAAAAAAGAACCAAGCAAATTTCTCGTGGTAGATCCAAAGAATTTGTGGCTTAAAGAGAGAATTTTAATTGAGGTATATTTTCTAAATATATATATATTTTTTGTAAATTTTATTATCTAATATAATTTTTTTTTTTCATTTTTTAGATGAAAATTATTATTAGATATTTAAATTTAATTGTTTTATATATTAACGTGTCTAATTGATGTTTTGAAAATAATTTAAAAGTTAATGTAAAATGAAGTTTCAAATCAAATTTCGATGTCACATTAATTAATTTTTGAGTAATAATTTAGAAGTTAAAAATAAAAATTTCCTCAAATTCCTCCCAGCTGCTAATTTCAAAACAAATTGTCAATGTCTTATATCACCATATGACTAAACTTATATTGGGGATATAATTTTCTTAATATTATCTATTAATTATTTTACATTTCAGGGGAAAAATTTAAATAAAAATTACAAGAATATTAAAAACATATAAAAATTTATTTAAAATTATCATTTAGTCTCAAATTATTTTAAGCCGGCCTTGATTGATGAAAGCCTCTTAATTCAATTTCTACCCACAATGATTTATCAAATGAACTACTCATATCATTAAAATGTGACATGTAATGAGTTGTCAGTAATCCAACATGATCAAATTAAACTTCTCTCCACAACTACAAGAAGCTGGATTCTTTAGGCTGTGTTTGGTTAGGAAATTTGAAAAGAAATTTGAAAAGAAAAAGAAAAAAGGAAAATATAAGTAAAATGCAAATAAATTATACTTACATTTCACCTAATTTTACATACTTTTTATTTTTTTCTTTTCAATTCTCTCTCTAAATCTCTCAAACCAAACACAGCGTTACCATTTCAATTTCCTTTATCTCGCCTCACTGTTGGCAATTCTGCCACCCTAGCTTGGTATGGAAGCCATGTCGAGTTTGGTGCTTGATGATCATCTGGTGTGTCTACTTCTTCTTCAGTGATCTCTCCTCTGTTAGATAAATTATTAGTGTTGGTTTGATCAGTTGGAATTGGAGTAGTTGAAGCGGGTCGATGGTAGTGGTGAGACGAAAAATCAGTGGGACTGTTTCTGAGGCTCCAATGAGGTGTTGACAATGAAGTCCGAGAAGACATTAATAATGAACTAGCAGTGATTGGCAGCTCTAAATTTGAAGCACTAAACCAGCTCTAATGAGCTGCAAAATCAAAATAAAAAAAAAAAGGGTCAAAACATCCCATCATATGGGACTCACACCAACTTTAAAGCTATTAGAGCTCTTGGATTAGAGGTCTGAAACATTTCTAATGAATATTGTTCTTGCTTCTTCCGGTGCCGGCCTTGAGATTTAGGGGGCCTAAGGCAAATTTCGGAAATAGAGTCCCTCTTACATTAAAAAATAAATAAATTCATAAATAAAACGATAAGTTACAACTTTTTTATTTGTTTGTAGCCACAAAAAAATTTACTTGCACATATAACCATTAAAATTATAAACAAAACAATTTAATGAAACAAAATTAGGACAAAAAAATTAGAAAATTCAATTAAAACTGATAAAGACCTAGGTAAAAAAATTAGGACAAAATTATTTATTCTACTAAAATATAATAGATAAAGAAGGTTAAAAAAAAAAAAATAGGGCCCATATATTGTATGTATTGTTTTTCTTGGGCCCAAACACTTTTTTTTTTAACATATATTTTCATTTTAATAAATATGGGCCAAACTGCACTTATAAATAAATATGGGATAAACTATACATGGACCAAATAAAATATTTTAGGACCCTTTAAATTGATCCTAAAAAAAAATATTAGACCTATAACATTTTACTAAATTTGAGAGTTCTATTTTTGACCAAAATTTTAGAGCCTAACATATAGGCCTTATTGACCTTAGACCGGGCCGGCCCTGGCTTCTTCCGCTTCACCCTCACCTAGCCATTGGTTTATGATGTTGGCTATTTGCTCTTCTAGTACGTTATAAGAGCATCTCCAACGGTAATAGGCATTTTACCTATCTAAATATTACTATAAAGTATATATTTTATTTTGCCTATCAATTATTTCATGTTTCTACTCTAACCATGCTTTTTATTTTAGCTATTCATCTAAATACTATTAATTTTATAAAATGCCACATCAGCAACCAAGATGGAGGGAAATGATCTTAATGATTAAATATATTTTGCCTAGTCTTGAAAGCTAGCTACATGTAGCTAGTGAATGTGAATTGAGCTAAAATGCCTAATCATATACCTAGTGCATTGGAGTTGAAAAAAATGAGTTATACTAAATATTTTGACTAACAAGTATGATATGCCTAGTGGGTTGGAGATGCTCCCCTTAAATTGTGATCCCATCTGTCACCAAACAATCCATTATTAAGTATTTAGGGATACATAAATTTTTTTCAGAAAATTGCACCCAACTCCATTCATTTTATATGGTTCTAATTTCAGCAAAAATAAATGTCTTAGCAATATATTTTACATTCATTTTGAATTGGGTCTACACTCAAACAAAACGAATGTTATTCTCACTCCACTATTTTATCCTAAATTTTCCTTTACATGATTATATATATATATATATATGCCAAATTTCTAATATATTTAGAGGTTGTATTTGAATTATAAATTTGTATATACATTTGAAAAGGGCCAAGAAAATGTGAATAAAATATATACTAAATTGTTTCTTGGTTTTCCTTGCATTTACTTTTCCTTTTTCGAGTATCTAACTAAATTTATTATTCAAACATAGACTACGTGTATTTAAAAATAATTGAAGTGAAAATGCAACTTAATTTTTATAAAATAATACTACATACTCAAAAAAATTACCTAATATATATATATATACTAGTGTATGTCTGTACGTAATGGCACGATGCAATTAATGATGGGTTTAAATATTTATAGGATGAGTTTAAAAATCGAATTTGTGGTAAGTTTAAATGTCTAGTGTATGTAAGCGCCTAGAGGCACGATGTATAAAGATATTATTAAAATACTGAAAAAATATTTAAAAAAATATTATTCTTCTTAAAGAACTTATAACAATTTTGCTTATACCACACACGCTTTACAGAATTCAAACATTATAAAAACTCCTCCTAGTCTTAATGCAAATTAAGAAATAAAAATATAAGATTTATAATGTTCACCAATATTACAAATCAAAAGTATTATATCCTAGTTAAAAATTTCTCAAGAATGTAAAAAATTAGCAATACTAAATCAAAGCAAATTTTTTTCTCGAGAATGTAAAAGTTTTTGCAGCAAGAAAATAAAAATTTATGGATTTCTTTGAAGTTCTGTACTTGGTAAATATTTATAGGTTTCTTTGAAGCTTTGTGCTTTGCAGATAAAAATCCCGGTGGTGATACAGAGCTCTATGGAGAGAGCTCTAATGGCATGGTAAGGTTTAAAAATAATAAAAAAAAGAAGCCAAAATATCAATCAATGGGTGAGCCCCACCCATTAGAGCTCCCAAACATTTTTGTAAAAATCCTATCACATTTTACAGTACAGATAAAAATCCTATCAAATAAAAATTCTATTAGGTAAAAATACATTATCATATCAAAACCCAAATCCTTGATTCTTACACTCTCAAATAAAAATAGATTATCATATCAAAACCCATAAAATAGATTCTTACACTCTCATATTTACACAAAAAATCCTTGATTCTCACACCCTATGTATTCATGAATGTCTAGAACAAAAAAATAAAGCAAAAACAATACTTTGTTACTCTATTGATGAATATTGATGAATGTTTGCGGCAAGAAAATAAAAATTTATGGGTTTCTTTGAAGCTCTGTGTAACGCCCCCAAAATAATACCATAAATAGGATCCAAAGCATACATAATTGGTGACATGAATTAGAGTAAATAGTCATTTCATTTTATGTAGTTAATGATACAAAAGAGTTTAACATAAAGAAATGCGCTATCGGCTTACACTTTTCCAAGCCTTGGCTTGGTTACAACAAAAGATAGACTAGATCTTACAAATAAACCCTTGGCTATACAAAAATATATAATCAAAACCGGAAGCTCGTGCTTCCAAAAGTCCCTTCCAATACCTGAAAATGTTATTCCCAAATAGGATGAGCCACAACCCAGTAGGAATCATCTAACACAGTATATAAAACTTAGCAAATGTATAAGTACACTATGCATATACAACATCAGTGATCGAACAACCACACTTTATATAATCATAAGATGCCAAATTCAATTCTTATTTCATTTCCAGTCAATTCATTTCATAACAGGAGCCAATTTCATCATTTCTTTAACAATCTAAATGAGACTACAACTCATTAGTTCTATAATCACATCATCAACGTATGGACACTTCAAACTTTCCTTTCATGGATATTTTGTCTGCGGGAAATCATCAAACGGGACTCATGTAAACGTAGGCTATACAAACACTACAATTGCTATTTTATGAATATTTCAGCAGTGGGATCGGCAACCATGTATAATCTTGGGACTTTCACCCAGGGCACTCTGGCCAACTTAATTATAATGGAGTCCATCCATTTTCTCCTCCCAAACAATCATTCATACATATGCAATGTATTTAAACACACAATCATACGCGGAGCACATCCCCTTTTATAGCGATCCCGGTTTTGACCCAGCTCTTGTGATATTTCGGATTCAGGTTTAATGCTTTCATATGGTTGTCTATCTCTTTCTTCCCTTGTATATCTTTGGAATTGGTCTTTGGGTAGTTGTCGTTGTGTTTGGAACAGATTGACTGCTTAGTTTTCAAACTTTATGATGCCCAGATTTTTGGTCTTCTGCTCGAGCGGCCATTATTGCGCTCGAGCGGGTTATGTAGATTTTGGTTCTCCACTCGAGTGGACTTTCTTGCGCTCGAGCGGGAGTTACAAACCCTTAGTGCTCTGCATGTTTGCAAAAGTGCTGGAAGAGTGTTTTTCACGCTCGAGCGGCGTTTTCTACGCTCAAGCGGGTGTGTGCTCGAGTGTCTTTTCTTGCGCTCGAGCGGGATGTCTGTTGTCTGCAAAAATACTGGATGTGCGTATTCTATGCTCGAGTGGATCACTTCTCGCGCTCGAGCAGAATAAAAGTTTGTATCTGACGCTCGAGCGTTAAACTATTTGCTCGAGCGGACTGTGCGTATATCAGGACCCGAAAGTGATATTTTATATCACTTTTTTGGCTCTCTCTCTCTCTCTCTCTCTCTCTCTCTCTCTCTCTCTCTTTATAACTTTCCAAAGACCTAAATCCACACACACTCTCCCTCTCTTTACATTTTCATCTAGTGTTAGTGATCTTTACATCCTTGTGCCTTCATTAAAAAGGTAGAACCTCTCAAGCTCTTCATTTTGATTTGCGTAGAAGCTGGTTTCATCATTTTTGAAGTTCTACCCTTGCTTAGCTCACTTTTTATACTTGAGGTAGGGACGTTCTACACCTTAATATGGTTTTTAACCTAGGTATTTGTTGTTTTGTATAAATGGTGGGATTTGGGAGGATTTGAGTAAAGTTAGGGTTTGAATTCAAAATTGAAAGAGGGGTTTTCCATATTGATTTTACAAAATGACTAAGGGGCTTGTATATGAGGTTCCCTAGTGTTAAAATGGTGAAATTTAGCCTTTGGGTTGATATTTGAAAAATGGAAAAATTTGCCCTAATTTGAGTTAGATAATCAAATTGTATAAACAATAAAATTGATATGGAAAATGTGAAATTGGAAGGTTATGTGAATGAATGGTGTAGTTAGATTTGTTAAATCACTCACTTATGGAAATTTGGTAAATTATCTGTTTAAAGGATTATGTATCTGTCTAAAAATATTGTTTTGGGCTATCGGTGGAGAATAGCTATGATTGTTGTAGAAATTGCATGAGGATTAGGTAAATTGAAACCTATCATTTAAATTATGTCATTGAATGTGACAGTATGATAGAAACATTGAATATGCGTGGTGGATAGTCATTGTATATGACGATATTTTAATACATTGTATATGTATAATTGTTTGAGAGAAGAAAGGGGATATGCACCATTGTTTGGAAGGAGATAGGGGATGGACTTCATTTAAAATTAAGTTGGCTGGAGTGTCTACGGTGAAAGTCCCGAAATCTTGTATATATATATGGGTGCCGGTTCCTTCGGATGAGAATTCCGTAAAATGGCAAAATAGAAGTGTTGGAGTAATGATTGTATTGAATTTGTGAATTGTTGAGTTGTAGGCTCATTTTGGTTGGTTAGATAACAATGAATTTGGTTAATGGATTAACCTAAAATGAATGAATGGAAATGGATTAAGTTATGGCTATCTATGTTGAATATTTAAGGAAAGAATGCAAGTTGATTATGAATATGAAACATCTATTTGACACTTATATCTTAGTTAAACCTCATATACTGTGTTAGTTTATCTCTACTGGGCTTTGGCTCACCCTACTTGGGAAAACATTTTTAGGTATTGGTGACATGCCGCCTCGAAGGACATAGCTTGGGAGGACTGAGGGCTAAAGGCTCCATTTTTGTTTTATTTATGCTTAAATGTTTATTCGAGCCAAGGGCTTAGCTTGTATAGAGCTTAGGACTCTTTCTTTTGTTATAACCAAGTGATGTCTTGGAAAGATGTAAGCCCGTAGGGCACTTATTTTGTTATCGTTAACTTGAATTACATGTTGTAAATTCAGAATTAATGTTTATGAATGTATAATGCATGTAATTCCCTTTTGTAATAGAAATTTTAATGAATGAAGTAGATCATTTTATTATGTTCATAGATCTTATGGAAAGGATTGTTGTATTAAACTTTGGGGGCATGACAACTTGGTATCAGAGCATACCGAGTTTGAATACTTTGGATACGTGAGAAGTGGTTAGTACCACAACGGGTTTGTCTCACTTGTTAGAGGCTTAAGTATGGATGTTATGTGCTTATATGATAACATGCTTATGTGATTGTATGGGTATGGGACTTAGTTCCTAAGATGTTGACTGGGTCTACGGGTCTCTAGAGGTCCTATTAGAAGAGCACTTGATCACTGCTGTTTCTAATTGGAACTCTAGCAACGTCGTGGGACAGTCACTATCTAAGAAGGAAATTCATATGTGTTTATGTGATTACGTGCTTACGTGGAGTGAATTACTGTTGTCCATCATATTAGGACGTGGGTGAATTAGCTTCGGCACATTTGTAAATGTGCTAATGTTTATTGTTACCTTTATTAGGATGTCAAGACGTGGTTGCGGTGGTAGGTGTGGTAGGCCTAGGAGGCATGAGGTGCCTATACCAGATGATATTCTGGCGCAAGAAGAGGGAGTTGGTCAGGTCAATGTAGCCGAGCTAGTAGGTTAACAGGCCATGGGTGCTTTAGCTCGCGAAATGACCGGAGCTTTGAGGGAATCCATGGACATTCTCAGGGTTGAGAATCAAGTCTGGATCCAAGTAGTTGAAGCAAGGCTATCCTTTCTAAAGAGGGAGTTCTTCCGGTCGAATCTGGACAAGTTTTTGGGGGATACCAATGAGCCACTGAAGGCTGATGAGTGGCTAGAGCAGATGACAAAGACGTTTGAGATGCTCAGCATTGAAGATGAATGTTTGAGAATGACTTTGGTATCTTTCCAGTTGAAGGGAGACGCGGGTTAGCGGTGGAAGTATGCGCGGGGGCGCATTGAAGGGACTTGAGAAGCCTTTGTAGATGCTTTTCAGGACAAGTACTTACCTGCTACAGTAAGGAAGAAGTTGAGGGATCAATTCTCCAAATTGGTGTAACTTAATACACTAGTGGTTGAGTTTGAAGCCACCTTCACTAGTTTGTCGAGGTTTGCACCAGAGTTGGTGGCAACCGAAGAGCGCCAGTGTTTGGAGTTTGAGAAGAGGTTGAGGATCGGGTTCATGTTTAAAGTGGCCGGATCTATGATTAGGGACTATGGACGCCTTGTGGAGGTTGTAGCCCATCTTGAGACGATCATGCATACAGAGGAGGAAAGAATGAGGGGCTTCAAGAGGTATCAAGATGGTTAGGGAGACAGTAAGAGGTAGAGAGGTTCTAATCCTCAATAGTCTCAGGGAACGCATTCGAGGTCTACCTTTCCAGTGCCGAGTTTGTGTTCTAGGAGAGGTGGTTAGGGAGACATCACCTGCTTCAAATGTGGTTAGTTGGGCCACAAGTCTCCAGCTTGCCCACAGAGGGGAGTATGGCAGTGAGCAGTTTCATCTTCGGCTTGTTCTCAGGGCCAGAGTTAGGGTAGAGGCCAGTTGCTCACTTGTTATCAATGTGGACAGACAGGGCACTTGAAGAGGTTTTGCCCACAACTGGGTGGCACACCTGGTGCATCTGGTTCGAGGCAGACACAGAGTCACCAGCCTGCGCAGTCAGCACAGGCCTCGAGGGCTAATCAGGAAGCCTCTTCGGCTCAATCAGTGCAGCAGTCTTATGCTCTGAGGGGTGAGCAGGTAGATTAGAAGCCAACAGGGCGCGTGTATGCTGTTATCGCGCTAGATCTTGTACCTGCTCCTTTTGTAGTGAGAGGTACCTTCTTGTTTTGCAATTCAGTTGCTATTGTGTTGATTGATACCGGTGTATCCCATTCTTTTATTTCTTCTGTATTTGCATCAGCATTGGGATTTGAGTTGGCCCAGTTAGCATCTCCTATTTGTGTAGAGTCACCTATTGGTGGTGAGGTTATTTTGAAACAGGGGTGACGGGGTTGTGACATAGAGGTCGCTGATCGTCGACTTCCATTTGTATTTGTTTTGCTTGATATGACTAGTTTTGATGTTATCTTGGGTATGGATTAGTTATCGTCATATCGGACTGTTATAGATTGCTACCGTCAGAGGGTTACTGTATGTACCTTGAACGGTGATTGCTTTTATTTCTTGGGAGACCGGGTGGATAGAGTCTTATTACCGGTGTATGATCCACGTGGGCGGAGTGAACTTAGTTGTCTCCTTGCTAGCTTCCTGAGTAGTGAATATGATGAAGTTTGGGTTGAGTTGCCAAGAGTGGTTTGTGAGTACTCGAATGTCTTTCCCGAAGATCTTACTAGTTTACCACCTCACCGAGAGATCGAGTTTTCTATTGATTTAGTGCCTGGCATGACACCGATTTCTATGGCATTGTATAGGTTTGCACCAATCGAGTTGAGCGAGTTGAGGATTCAACTCCAGGAATTACTAGATAAGGGTTTTATTCACCCTAGTACTTTGCCTTGGGGAGCACTAACCCTCTTTGCTAAAAAGAAAGACAGAGCCTTGAGACTTTGTATTAACTACTGAAAGTTGAACCGGGTTACGGTTAAGAACAAGTATCCAATGCCACATATAGATGACCTATTTGATTAGTTGAAAGGGTCTCGTTGCTTCTCTAAGATAGATATGAGATCGAGTTACCATCAGTTGAGGGTAAGGGAGGAGAATATCCCAAAGACGACATTTCGTACGGGGTATGGCCACTATGAGTTCCTTGTGATGCCTTTTGGGCTAACCAATGCCCCAGCTGTGTTTATGGACTTGATGAACCGAATCTTTCAAGAGTTCTTAGATCGTTTTGTGGTCGTCTTCGTGGACGATATCTTGATTTACTCATCTTCTGAGAAGGAGCACGATGAACACTTACGAGTGGTGCTTGGGTTGCTTAGAGCCCATAAGCTGTATGCTAAGTTTGGAAAGTGTGAGTTCTGGTTTAGGAAAGTTAAGTTCTTAGGCCATGTGGTATCCGAGGAAGGGGTGACTATAGATTCATCCAAAATAGAGGCAGTGCAAGATTGGGCACAACCTAAGAATGTTTTCGAGATCCGTAGTTTCTTGGATTTTGGCCAGGTATTACCGTTGGTTTGTAAAGGATTTTTCCAGATTAGCTTCGCTTCTGACTAGATTGACGAGAAAAAGGATCGAATTTGTGTGGAGTGAGACTTGTGAAAAGTCATTCCAAGAGCTTAAGGTTAGACTTATCACCGCTTCAGTTTTGATTATTTCGGAGAGGTGTTTGGGCTATTCGGTATATTGTGATGCTTCACAAGAAGGTTTAGGCTGTGTATTGATGCAAGAGGGGAAGGTAGTAGCCTATGGCTCGCGGCAGTTGAAAACCCACGAGAGGAACTACCTTACTCACGACTTAGAGTTGGCAGCGGTAATATTTGCCTTAAAGATTTGGAGGCACTACCTATGTGGTGAGAGATTTGAGCTGTTTTGTGATCATAAGAGTCTGAAGTATCTGTTTACACAGAAGGACTTGAATTTGAGGCAGAGAAAGTGGATGAAGTTTATAGAGGATTATGATTTCGAGTTGCATTACCATCAGGAGAAGGCCAATGTTGTGGCCGACGCCTTGAGTAGGAAATCTATCAGTAGTGTAGCCAGTATTGTCGTCCGGGAATGAGAGATGTTGGGTACTCTTGGTGAGTTTGACTTGCATCTGGGCGAGTCTGTTGAATCTGCGGCCTTATTCTCTGTAGTTGTACAACCTACACTTGTGATCCGAGTGTTAAAAGCGCAGAGGGGTGACCTTGAGGTAGAATCCCTCTAGGAGAAGATCTTCAGTGGGAAGGTAGAGAAGGGCTTGACTATGTATCCTGACTTGAGTGTGAGATACCGTGACCACTTGTTTGTGCCGAAGTCTTGTCGAGAGGAAGTACTCCGAGCGTTTCACCATTCATGCCTTGCGGTGCATCCAAGAGGCACAAAGATGTATTACAACCTGAGTCGTTCGTTTTGGTGGAGAGGTATGAAGAAGGATGTGGCCGTGTTTGTATCGAAATGCCTTATTTGTTAGCAAGTGAAGGTTGAGTTTCAGAGGCCAGCGGGTTTGTTATAACCCTGGCTTATAGCTCAGTGGAAATGAGAGCATGTCACGATGGATTTTGTTGTGGGCCTTCTGAGGACTCAACGAGATAGCGATGCCATTTGGGTGGTAGTTGACCGGTTAACCAAGTTGGCGCATTTTATTCCTATCCACATAAGTGATTCGGTAGACTATCTTGCTGACTTGTATATCAGGGACATAGTGAGATTGCACGGGGTCCCTGTGACTATTGTTTCGGATAGAGATCCGCGTTTTACAGCTTGGTTGTGGCAGAGCTTGCAGAGTGCCTTGGGCCTTAAGTTGACTTTTAGTACTGCGTATCATCCTCAGACTGATAGGCAGTTTGAGCGTACCATTCAGATCCTTGAGGATATGCTTCGAAGCTGTGTCTTTGATTTTAAAGGGTCGTGGGAGAGACACTTACCCTTAATGGAGTTTGCTTGCAAAAATAGTTTCCAATCGAGTATTGGTATGGCACCTTTTGAGGTTGTATAGCCGACTGTGTAGGTCTCCAGTGTGTTGGGCCGAGGTGGGTGATGCACCTTTGTTGGGTCTAGAGTTGGTTCGGGAAATGATAGAGAAAGTCACACTTATCCGTAAGAGGTTGATTACAGCCCAGAGTCGCCAGAAAAGGTATGTCGACCGTAGGAGGAGGCCTTTGTCTTTTGAGGTGGGAGACCATGTCTTTTTAAAGATATCACCTAGGCAGGATCTTATGAGATTTGGGAAGAGTGGAAAGTTGTCCCCTCGGTTTATTGGCCCTTTTGAGATCTTTGAGCGGATTGGGGAGGTTGCCTATCGTTTGGCATTGCCGTAACAACTTTTCAGAGTGCATGATGTGTTTCATATTAGTATGCTTCGGAAGTATGAGCTGGATCCATCACACGTGTTGGATTGGACTGACTTAGATGTAGATGATGATGCCTCGTATGAGGAGAGGCCGGTGAGAGTCTTGGATAGACGGGACCAAGTCTTGCGAGGCAAGACAATTCCCTTGGTCAAGGTATTATGGAAACATCACGGGGTCGAAGAAGCGATTTGGGAGCGTGAGTTAGAAGTCCAAGAGAAATATCTGGACTTGTTCGTTAGTGCATGAATATGTATTGAGATTTTAATTATGATGATGAAGAGTATGTAAACGTTGTATATGTTTAAATTTTGAGAACATTGTATAAGTTATTTACATTTTGGAAACATGAGTTTAATATAAACATTGCATATGTTTAAAAATATGGAATATCACATGTATTGTATCACCTTGAAAGCATTGTATGTGTTGTGTAAATTTCTTGAAGACTCGAACTTTAATTAAGCACTGTAAATGTTTTGAGGAATTGTAAATTTCATTTTTATTGGGACTTGTATATCGAGTCGATGAGAATGGATGGCTGGAGCATTGGTCATGGAGTTGAGTATTGATTTCTAATCATTTTGGAAGTTGGCTAAATTTCATTTTGAAACTTAATTTGTAAATTTCGGGGACAAAATTCTTTAAGAGGGGAAGGTTATAGCGATCCCGATTTTGACCCGGCTCTTGTGATGTTTCGGACTCGGGTTTAATTCTTTCATATGGTTGTCTATCTCTTTCTTCCCTTGTATATCTTTGGAATTGGTCTTTGGGTAGTTGTTGTTCTGTTTGGAACAGGTTGGCTGCTTAGTTTTCAAACTTTATGATGCCCAGATATTTGGTCTTCCGCTCAAGCGGCCATTATTGCGCTCGAGCAGGTTATGTAGATTTTGGTTCTCTACTCGAGCGGACTTTCTTGCGTTCGAGCAGGAGTTGCAAACCCTCAGTACTTTGCATGTCTGCAAAAGTGCTGGAAGAGTGTTTTTCACGCTCGAGCGGCGTTTCCTATGCTCGAGTGGGTGTGCGCTCGAGTGTCTTTTCTTGCGTTCGAGCGGGATGTCTGTTGTCTGCAAAAATATTGGATGTGCGTATTCTACGCTCGAGCGGGTCACTTCTTGCACTTGAGCAAAACAAAAGTTTGTGTCCGATGCTCGAGCATCAAACTATACGCTTGAGCGGACTGTGCGTATATCAGATCTCGAAAGTGATATTTTATATCACTTTTTCGGCTCTCTCTCTCTCTCTCTCTCTCTCTCTATAACTTTCCAAAGACCTAAATCAACACACACTCTCTCTCTCTACATTTTCATCTAGTGTTAGTGATCTTTACACCCTTGTGCCTTCATTAAAAAGGTAGAACCCCTCAAGCTCTTCATTTTGATCCGAGTAGAAGTTGGTTTCATCATTTTTAAAGTTCACTTGAGGTAGGGACATTCTACACTTTAATATGGTTTTTAACCTAAGTATTTGTTGTTTTATATAAATGGTGGGATTTGGAAGGATTTGAGTAAAGTTAGGGTTTGAATTCAAAATTGAAAGAGGGGTTTTCCATATTGTTTTTACAAAATGACTAAGGGGCTTGTATATGAGGTTCTCTAGTGTTAAAATGGTGAAATTTAGCCTTTGGGTTGATATTTGAAAAATGGGGAAATTTGTCCTAATTTGAGTTGGATAATCAAATTGTATAAATAATAAAATTGATATGGGAAATGTGAAATTAGAAGGTTATGTGAATGAATGGTGTAGTTGGATTTGTTAAATCACTCACTTATGGAAATTTGGTAAATTATTTGTTTAAAGGATTGTGTATCTGTCTAGAAATATTTGTTTTAGGCTATCGGAGGAGGATAGTTATGATTGTTGTAGAAATTGCATGAGGATTAGGCAAATTGAAACCTATCATTTAAATTAGGTCATTGAATGTGACGGTATGATTGAAACATTGAATATGTGTGGTGGATAGTCATTGTATATAATGATATTTTAATACATTATATATGTATAATTGTTTGGGAGAAGAAAGGGGATATGCACCATTGTTTGGGAGGAGATAGGGGATGGACTCCATTTAAAATTAAGTTGGCCGGAGTGTCCAAGATAAAAGTCCTGAAATCTTGTATATACATATGGGTGCCGGTTCCCTCAGATGAGAATTCCATAAAATGGCAAAATAGAAGTGTTGGAGTAATGATTGTATTGAATTTGTGAACCGTTGAGTTGTAGGCTCATTTTGGTTGGTTAGATAACAATGAATTTGGTTAATGGATTAACCTAAAATGAATGAATGGAAATGGATTGAGTTATGGCTATCTATGTTGAATGGTTAAGGAAAGAATGTAAGTTGATTATGAATATGAAACATCTATTTGACACTTATATCTTAGTTAAACCTCATATACTGTGTTAATTTTTGTCTACTGGGCTTTGACTCACCCTACTTGGGAAAACATTTTTAGGTACTGGTGACATGCCACCTCTAAGGACATAGCTTGGGAGGATTGAAGGCTGAAGGCTCAATTTTTGTTATATTTGTACTCAAATGTTTATTCAACCCAAGGGCTTAACTTGTATAGAGCTTAGGACTCTTTATTTTGTTATAACCAAGTGATGTCTTGGAAAGATGTAAGCACGTAGGGTACTTATTTTGCTATCGTTAACTTGAATTACATGCTGTAGATTCAGAATGAATATTTATGACTGTATAATGCATGCAATTCCCTTTTGTAATAGAAACTTTGATGAATGAAGTAGATCATTTTATTATGTTCATAGATCTTATGGAAACGATTGTTGAATTATATTTTGGGGGCATGACACCTTTCAACTCCTAAATAACCATACATATACAATGCATATAAATACAGTCATATTCAATGACAACCACAAGAGATTAGTTTCAATTCACCTAATCCGCATGCAATTTCTACAACAATCATGGCTATCCTCTACCGATACCCCAATACAAATATTTCTAGACAGATATGCAATCTCAAAACAGATAATTTATCCAAAATTTCCAAAGATGTAAAGTACTACATACACAATTCCACCATCCATTTCAATACTTGCTCAATTTCATGCTTACCACACCAATTTCAATTATTTATATAAAATAATTATGATAGTCAATTTAGGGCAAAAATTTCCCTTTTTCAAATATCAACCCAAGCATGAAACTCAACCATTTTGACCCAACATAATTTCATTTTCACAACCCACATTCATTTATTTCATATTTAACAACAATCCCTCTTTTCATATTACATCCAAACCCTAGGTTTGCTTGAAACACCCCTAAATCACATCATTGTTATATAAGAGACAAATAACTAAGCTAAATATCATATGAAGGTGTAGAAAGGAAGAAGATGAGTCAAACAAGAGAGCAACTCCGAGGACACCGAAACCCACTTCTATTTGGATCAAAATGAAGATCTTGAGACGCTTTACCTTTTTCTCAAAGGCACTAGGGTGAAGAGATCGACGGATCTAGATGAAATCTAAGAGAGAATGTGAGTTTTAGAGAGAGAATGTGTAGATCTAGGTTTTTGGAAAGTTTTAGAGAGAGAAAGAAATGAAAAAGTGACTCAAAACATCATCTTTACGGACTGTTATACATGCAGTCCGCTTGAGCATAGAAAGTGACGCTCGAGCGTTAGACACAAAGTTCCGTTTGAGCGTGAGATTGGACGCTCAAGCGTCCAATGCACTCTTCCAATATTTGCAAGTCTACAAAAAAATACTGAGAGTTGTCAAGTCTCACTCGAGTGCAAGAATGGCCGCTCGAGCGGAGGAGCAAAATTTGTGAAGCCCGTCCGAGCGCATGAATGCCCGCTCAAATGGAAGAGCCAAAATTTGGGCATCACAGGTTTGGAAAAAAACAAGCAACTAACCTAACGCGCAATTTCAACCCGATAACCAAAATAGAAGGGGAGACAAGGGAAATAAGATATGAATAACCATTCTAAACCATACCAACCTGAGTTCGAAATACAACAAGTAATTGGTCAAACCGGAATCGCTATACTCTGTGCTTCAAATCCTTAGATTATATAGATAAAAATCCTTAGATTACCCAAATAAAAATCCTAGATTCTCACACTCTTACACCCTCTTTTGTAAAAAATATGCATACAATCGAATCTTATACGAAACCAGCTGAGTGATTTTGATGAATGTTGCAACTGAGCAACAGGAGTGATCAGAGTGATGTCGCAACTGAGTTGTCGGAGTAAACAATGGTGAGAGTGGTCAGAGTGATCAACAGTCGGAGTGAACTCTGATGAAGCCAGAGAGAGAAATGGGTACAAAAAGGAATGAGAGATTTGAAATCAAGAAGAAGAACATAGAGGGAGAGGGAGAGAGGGAGAGAGGGAGAGAGAGAACAACGATTCCTATTTTGACTCGACCCTCATTGTATTCTGGATACGGGTTTCATGGTTTCGTACTGTTGACTATACCTTGCTTCCTTTGTTTTTCCCTTAATTTTCGCTATTGGGTTGTTGTAGTTATGTTTGGGACAGGTTGGTTGCTCGATTTCCTAACTTTTGTTGTCCAAAATTTTGCTTTTTCGCTTGAGTGGCACTTCTTGCACTCGAGCGACGGTATGTTCTCTGCAAAACTACTAGGAGTGTGTATTTTGCGCTTGAGCGTCACTTCTTGCGCTCAAGCGGTGTTGCCTATTTTTCATTGTGTCTTGGCGCTCGAGTGTCACTTCTTGCGCTCGAGCAAAATAACTTATTGTGTCTGATGCTCGAGCGTCACTTCTTGTGCTCGTTGCGCTCGAGCGGACTGTGTGTATATCAGTTTATAAAAAGGTCATTTTACATCACTTTTTCAGATCTATTTCTTTCCAAATCCTAAAGTTGAGACCCCTCCTCTCTCTCTAAAACCTATATTCTCTCTACTTTTTCATCTAGATCTAGTGATTTCTCTATTCTTGTGCCTTTGTTAAAAAGGTAGAGCACTTCAAGAGTTACGTTTTGATCCTAATCAACCTTGATTTCGGTGTCTTTGGAGTTTCTCTACTTTTCCCTTGGTCTTCTAAACTTGAGGTAGGAACTTTCTACACTCTGCTATGATTTTTAACTTAGTTATTGGTTGTTGTGTAAACCAATGGTGGGATTTCGAGAAGTTTAGACAAACCTAGGATTTTGGTTTAAAATCGAAAGAGGGGTTTTCAAATTAAAGTGTTGAAAATGATTGTGGTTGTAGATGTGAAGATGTGTTGTGTGAAAATTGTTGATTTTGACACATGGATTGAATTTTGGGAGAAAATAGAGTTTTGCCCTAAATTGTTTAAATTAATTATTTTGTATAAATAATGGAATTAGTATTGAGAATGTAAAATTGGATAGATGTTTATATAAATGGTGGAGTTAGATATGTATTAACTCTCACTTATGAAAATTTCGATAATTTATCTGTTTTGGAGATTGTATATCTGTTTAGAAATATCTGTTTTGGGCTATCGTTGGAGGATAGCTATGATTGTTGCAGAAATTGTATAAGGATTAAGTGAATTGAAACTAATTACTTATTGATTGTCACTGAACATGACTGTATTTTAATACATTATATATGTATGATGTTTGGGAGGAGAAAGAGGATGTACACCATATTTGGGAGGAGAAAAGAAATGGACTTTAGTAAATTAAGTTGGTCTGTGTGTCTAGGGTGAAAGTCCTGAAAATCGTTTGTTACACATGCCGTAGATTCAGGATGAATCATTTGAATATCTGTTTAGCTTTCATTTCTTATTACTATTTGTAACATATGCCGTAGATTCAGGATGAATCATTTATGAATGTATAATGCATGTGTCACCTTTTGTATATCAACTTTAGTTAATGAAAGTATCTTGTTTCAACTTTATTTCCTCTTATGAGACGGGCTTATTCTATTTATTTTGGGGCGTTACAGAGTGGGTGGCAGACGTGGGTAGGTAAGGAGGCAAAAGTTAGTGATGCTTGGGGAGAGGAGTACTTGGGTGTTGGGCGAGAATCAAAGCATCATTTGAAGCATTGATGTTTATTAGAATTGATCTGAGCCTTTGAAATCAAATATATCTCTAATACATTTTATATATTTTCAAAAATCGTTCTGCCATATTATATAGATATAGGGACCACTATAATTTTGGGAGTGCCCGGACTTCTACCAATTTCAAATCAACACCACAAATGTCATTTTTGCAATAAATTTTGAAATGAAAATTCACACTATATAGCATTTTATTTTTATAATCATTTTCATATATGTGGATATGTATGAAAAGCAATATTTCGCTATTTATATAATAGAAATATTATAAATTCAAGAAGAAAAAATACTCAAATTTTTTCAAAATTTAAATGTATAGTACAAATTTAAATTTAGTATGGAGTAAGTCCAGTTCAGATGAATCTGATCTCATATTTCAAAGTCTTAGCATTTTTGTCAAGATTATTATTATTATTTTTAAAAATATGTAACATGTTGGTAATAGTACTAGTAGTAGTTTCACCCGTGTCACAAGTGCATAACGGGGAAGTGTAATATAGCTGCAAAGAACCTGAACTGCCACCCTGAGGAATAAAATCATATTAGTAATGAAAAACAAACATGAATTTGAAAGAATTTCACAACAGTTTTGTTCACTAAAATAGGTGGTGGTGGCAATGAAAAATGCAAGTTTACATGGATGCTTCTTTCGCTAACACAACGCTTGTCACAATGATCCCTGTGTGCTCATGGTAGCATGAATTGAACCCAAACTGTATCTGCACTTAAAAAACACAAACTATAGTGAGTGTAAGAATATATTAATTTTGATAGTGCAACTTGTTTTGAAATTATGTTGAATGTGGAAAACATAAAACAACATTTCATTGTATAAAGAATTAAATCACAAAAATAAAAAATTATTGGATGGTTCTAGAAAAGAGTAAATTACAAGAATACTCCCTGAGGCTTACATAAAATACGGATCGCATCTTGTGGTATGGAGAATTACAAATACCCCCTTGTAAGAATTTTTTTATTTAACAGAATCAATTGAAAAAATAAAAGATTGCATCTTGTGGTATGGAGAATTACAAATACCCCCTTGTAAGAATTTTTTTTATTTAACAGAATCAATTGAAAAATAAAATTTCTAATTACTTTCCTATATAATAATAAAATTATCTAAATTATTAATTGAAATATATTTCTGAGATCATTAAAATTGTTAATTGATTTAATGATTTATTGATAAAAGGGACCATTTATTATGAAATAAGAAATTTTAAGAGACGTGATGTAATCTTCAGAACCATAAGAGGGTATATGAATTTTAAGCAACCCTCAAAAAGTATATTTGTAATTTATTCAATAAAAAAATATTTATTTATTTATTATTTTATTTTATTTTATAAATTTAAAATCCAAACACAATGCATTAACACAACGAAGGAATTAAAGTAGGTAGGTAGGTAGGTACCAGAAAGAGAGTAAAATGGAGAAGAGTAAGAACAAATCTAGGCCGTCCAAACCAGAAAAGATCATCACGGGGTTGAACAAGAGGGGCTCCTCTGATTACATTGTCCTGATTGTTGAGTTGTAGAGCCATTCTTGCTACTATCACTTCTAGTTTTGTTCCAAGCACTAGCACTATCTGCATATTTATATATGTACATGCAATACTAGGCACACTTTAATCATCATTGATCCATGGAGAGGTGACCAAGGAAACTTCATACAAGTTTGAATTTATATTTTTTGCCGGAAGATATATATACTGACCATTAGTGGAATAAATGATACAAAAAGATACACATGTCAACTTAGTTCAATTCAAAAACAATTTTTAAGATCATAGTTTCTCATTTTAAAATAGAAAATAATAATAATAATAATAATAATAATAATAATAATAATAATAAAATGGATAAATTATATTAATTTCCTTAATGTTTGAATTAAATACAACAAATTTCGTAAGTTTAACAAAATTAGTTTGACATCCCCTACACAGACACTGTTAACTAAACAAGCAAAAATACCAATTTACACTTAGTTATTTTGTATTTTAATTCGCAAACTTAGCATTAACTAAGGAAAAATAGAAATAGACATTTTAGTACAAAAATAGTGAAAAATCATCTCATTCCATTTATCTTCTCACCAATTAACTAATAGAAATTGAGATAAGTGTGATGCAAATGACCCAAACCTATGGGATTTGATGTATTTATTCCAAATCTTAACCAAAGCAAATGTAATTTACTCAAAAAATAAATACATAAAGGAATAATAGAAGGAAACCATATACTCACCTTCAACAAGCACGAGCATGAAGATTACAACTATTAAGCACAAGAGAGGGCTGCCAAGACAAGGACACCACACTATCAAAGTTAGTTATGTACCACATTACCAACAATTTTAAAAGAAAATCCTGCTAGATTATAAATAAAATAATAAATGGAACTGAGAATATTACACCGTGAACTGTATCTTGTTTTCGTCACTGCTCCTTATTATGTATTATGTTGGAAAATGGCTTTCAAAAGCTTTGAAAGCTTTGAAAAATCCTTAATTTTTGCTAACTTTGAGTATTAATTAAGGTGGGACCCAAGCGTTATTTTTAACTTTTCTTATTGGGTTCATGTTTAATGCTACGTAGTGAATAAAACCGTGTATTTGGTTGCTTAAAACCATTTCTGGATGAATGAGAATTCAACGCGTGTTTTCGGGTTCGTGGCAATGGCTTTAAGTGGGTTTCCTATACATTTGTGAAATGTGCCTGTCCCACATTGGAAAGGCTTGAGATTTTGAATAGGTTTATATACTCTAACTTGGGATACTTGGGATGGACTCCAAGAGGTATCTAAGTTTATGGAAGGGTGAGGTTAAAGTGGGCTAGACCCATTGGACACAAAATAAAAAAACCACACACGCATGCCGCCATCGTCTGTTCGGTCCGTCAGGAGGCTTAGGCGTGGATGTGAGCTTGGGTTGGGCTTGTCTGGCCCAATACTTATTTTTTTAGGCTAAAAACATTTGTAATTTATTTATTTATTTTTAATTTTGATTTCAAAATTTCAAATAAATTGGTTCAGAATTTTTCCTTCACCCAAACAGATCCCTAACGGGTTCTGACCCACCCGAACAAGTTCAAAGGGTTCAGAACTGGTTCATACCTGTTCAATTCAAACTGAATCTGTCCAAATAGATTCAAATCTGTCTAGTACTTGTTTAATCTGTCCGAATAGGTTTCTACCTGTTTGGAATAGCTACTATTTCTTCTATAAAAAGCCAGCCTTCCAGCATATCTTGTATCAAAATTTCGCCTTTCTTCTCTGTGTTTCTCTGCATCTATTCTGCATTTAATTTTAGGAAGAAAGAGAGAGTTACAACATAATTTGGTTCGCCAAACTTGTTTCTATAGTGCTACAAATTCAACTGTCAGTCGTTGCATCCTGGGAAGTAGATGCCGTTAAATCTCGAAGCACCGGAGTGAGGGCGAAATCTACTTTAAGGAGATTGTGTCCAACACAAGCCTCGACATTAATTTCTGTAAGCGTTTAATTCGGAATTTAATTTATATAATAATTTTTTTGAATAATTTTATTTTATTGTTTATTTAATTTATACATTTAATTTATAGACACACCACTATGGGTATATCAATCTTACAGTAGATTTCTATTTTTATTTATTTTTGTGTTAGACAGAAGAATATTTTGTTTCGGGAAATTAAATAGTAGTCATCTATTGTTTAATTTCTTAAATAGAAGCAATATACTGTTTAATAATTTCCTTGATAACATAGTAGTCATATACTGTTTGTCATTGAAATTTTGTTAGAAAATATTATTCTGTTTATTTTGTGTGTGATTTCTATTTTGTTTAAATTTCTGATTGGTACAATTTTTATTTATTTATTTATTTATTTTTTAATTTCGTCAGAAATATGACAGTTGAAATAAATAGTACTGAGACTGTTATTACTCAAACTCCCACACCCGTTGTGCCAGTGATGACTCCGACAGTATCGGTAAATCATGGGGAGAAGCCAAAAAAATTCAATGGAAATGATTTTAAAAGATGGCAACAAAAGATGATGTTTTATCTTACCACATTGAATTTGGCTCGCTTCACTCATGAAAAAGCACCGCACTGAACGAGGGAGAAACTGATCAGCAAGTGGTTGCCACAGTCGATGCATGTGAACATGGTGATTTTCTGTGTTGGAATTATATCCTCAATGGGTTGGACAATACACTGTACAATGTGTATAGTGTCAAAAGCATTGCTAAAGAATTGTGGGAATCTCTAGATCATAAGTATAAGACAAAAGATGCCGATACAAAGAAATTTGTTATTGGCCGTTTTTTGGATTTTAAAATGATAGATTCCAAGATGGTTATTAGCCAGATTCAAGATCTCCAGTTAATTCCCCATGACATACATGCGAAAGAGATGGTTCTCAGTGAATCTTTCCAAGTAGCGGCAATCATTGAAAAATTGCCACCATCCTAGAAAGAATTCAAGAATTATCTAAAGCATAAGCGCAAGGAGATGAAATTGAAGGAACTGATAGTGCGACTTAGAATTGAGGAGGACAACCGTGGTTCAGACAAGAAGTGAGGAAACCATGTCATGCAGGCTAAAGCAAATGTTGTGGAACATGGACAAGGGTCAAAGTTCAACAATAAAAAGTGGAAGCATGATGGCAATGGTCCCAAACAAGGATCTACTAGTAAGATTAACAAAGGGATCAATAAAGGGTTCAATAAGAGGTTTAAAGGCAATGAGACAAAGATGGACATCGTGCTAAGGATTGTCACGTTCGTAAAGACGGAGGGAGTTCAAGCAAAAAGCCAGCACAAGCCAACATAGTCGAGGATTTTTATCTTTTCGATGGAGTGGCATGCATCAATCTTGCTATAGTAGTTTCTGAAGCAAATTTGGTGGGCAATCCGAAGGAGTGGTGGGTGGATACTGGAGCAACTCGCTATATTTGTGCAGATAAGAAGATGTTCATAACCTACAAAGTGGTGGAAAGTGGGGAACACCTTTTTTATGGGAAACTCCTCCACTTCAACTGTAGAAGGACAATGAAAGATTATGCTGAAAATAACATCGGGGAAAGAACTCACTCTTAACAATGTACTCTATGTGCTAGAAATTCACAAGAATTTGATTTCTGGGTCATTGTTGATCAAGAATGAGTTTAAATTAGTCTTTGAATTTGACAAGGTTGTACTCTCCAAGAGTGGAATGTATGTGGGGCGAGGTTATATGAGTGATGGCCTTTTAAGCTCAATGTAAATATTGTTGTACCTAATTTTTCTTTTAATAATAAGAACAAATCTTCTATTTATATTACTGAGTTTTCTTTTTTATGGCATGGTAGATAAGGACATGTTAATTTTAATTCTTTACATAGACTTGTTGCTTTAGAATGTTTGCCAAACTTAGAGTTTGATCCTAATCATAAATGTGAGATTTTTGTTGAGGAAAAACTCACTAAGGCATCATTTAATAAAGTAGAAAGAAGTATTGAACTTCTAAGTTTAATTGACACAGATATCTGTGATTTAAAATTTGTTCAAACTAGAGGAGGTAAGAAGTACTCTATTACTTTTATTGATGATTGCACTCGATATTGCTTTTTTTACTAGTTGAGAAGTAAAGACGAAGCCTTAGAAGCTTTTAAGCAATATAAACTTGAGGTTGAAAATCAATTTGGCAAAACTATTAAGATAGTGAAAAATGACAGAGGTGGTGAGTATGATGCACCATTTGAGGAATTTTGTTCTGAATATAGTATTATTCACCAAACCACTGAACCCTATTCTCCTCAGTCAAATGGAGTTGTTGAGAGAAAGAATCGAACTCCTAAAGAGATAATGACTGCCATGTTTCTTAGTTCAAGGTTACCTCAAAACATGTGGGGGGAGGCGATTTTATCTACTAACTTTATCCTTAACAGGGTATCCCACAAGAAACTCAATCAAACACCTTATGAATTATGGAAAGGTCGACGATCTACCTACAATTACCTCAAAGTGTCGGGTGTTTGGCCAAGGTGGTAGTCCCTAGTCCCAAAACGACTAAGATAGGACCAAAAACCATTGTTTGTGTGTTCATTGGTTATGCAAATAATAGTAGTGCATATAAATTTTTAGTTCATAGATCTGAAAATCCGGATATGTTTGTAAACACTATTATTGACTCAAGGAATGTATCATTTTTTGAACACATTTTTCCTTGCAAGGAAACTGAAGAGACAAGTTCAAATAAAAGGACTTGTGATATTGCTATGGATAGCAGTGAAGACCAAAATGATAATGAAGCAGATGAACCTAGACGTAGTAAGAGGGCCAGGATCTCTAAATCATTTGGTCTAGATTTTCTGACATACCTATTAGAAAATGAGCCTCAAAACTTCAAGAAAGCAATGTCAAGTCCTGAAGCTCCATTGTGGAAAGAGGCTGTGAATAGTGAAATTGAATCAATACTGCAAAATCATACTTGGGAACTGGTGGAACTTCTACTAGGGTGTAAACCTCTTGGATATAAGTGGATATTCAAGAGTAAAATAAAAACAGATGGTTCCATAGATAAATTGTAACAACCCTCATTTTGACTTAGTTATACTTGCATACATTCATGGATGATCTTGTTTTAATATGTGCATTTGCAAATCTTGTCTTATTTTGCTTGAATGATTGCTTGCATGCTTTGTTCTCGTCTGGTGCGTTGCCGAGGTCATCTTAAGCCTAGACACCTTCGAGACCTTTGTCACTTAGAACTATCTTGGAACCCCGTTGGTTGACCTCCATCTTCACCCTGGCATATTGGCCGAGATGTCACCATCTAGGCCGAGGTTCGCGTCTCCTAGGCCGAGATGTGCATCATCTGGGCCGAGATGTTAATATCTAGGCGTTCTAGATCCTTGATCCTTGCATGAGTGATTTTGTTCCTGGAATGGTACGACCTAGACCGAGGTGTGGCACATCTAGGCCAAGGTGTGGCACAGTTTAGTCAAGTGTTGTCCTTCCAAGCCGATGTCCTTGCCCCTTGATTGCCGGAGTCTTGTTGTTAGCCGATGTCGTTACTTGCCGGTGTGTTCTTGCCACCTAGCTTGTTGAGTACACTTTGTCTTGGTCTTGTCTTGTCATGTCAGTCACCTTTTTGGATAGAGCCAATCAGCCGATGCCACGTGTCTCGGCAGAGGGATTAAGTCAGTGATTGTCGTGAGGAGCATATCTTTTTGTATCAATCTTGCCTTTTAGAGAGAGAAACTCTAGGAAGAAGAAGGAGAAGTTTGAGCTAGAGAGAGTGAACTTCCAAGCTTGATCGTTGGAGCTTGAGCCGTTAGATTCGAGTTTTGAGGTTAGAATCTTAACCTATTCTTGTTGTTCTTATTGATCATCTAGCTGCATTGCACGATCAAACCTGTCCTACACGCCATTCATCAATTCAAAGTTGGTTTTAGAAAGAGAAAACAATTTTCAAGTGTTTTTTGAAGAAAAGCCTCGTTTGATTCGAAAGTTTGCATTAAGGCTCATGTTTTTGTGTTTGTTTTGATAAGGTCCTTGAGTATGGGTACCCAGGTCCATGTTTTTGAATTCATAGCATGAAATCTCAGCTTTTGTAATAGCAAGTTTTGATCTTTGTATTCATCTCCCTCATGTTCATGTCCTTCATGTTCTTCATGTTTATCAAGAGGGAAACCCAGATTTTCCTGACTTCGCTTTTGAATATAGCCGTTGGGACCACACCTCGGCGAGAAGGTGTGGGACCTCGACCAAGACCTGGTGGTTGCCCAGCATGTTTTTCGGAGATAAGAAACTGTGTTTTGTTTCGATTTGACTTAGTCTTTGGTGAATGCTGAGGTCATTTGCATGCATGCTAGACTTGTTTTGAGTAGTGCATTCAATAGACTTTACTATGTGTTTGTAGGACTAGGACTGGCCTCGACCCCGACGTTTGAGGAACCATGTGAGTGGTATTTTTAATAAAGCTATGTTATACGTTTTGATAAAGACTTTGCTTTGCTTTGTTTTGAAAGTGTTTGTTAAGCATGAATAATTGTCCTTGTTTTGTATATCAAGTATGATCTTGTCGTGATGACCTTCTCGGAAAGTCCCTTGTGCTGGAGGACTCTAAACTTTCGCAGCACATCTCGTTTGAAAGTCCCTTGTGTTGGAGGACTCTAAACTTTCGCAGCACATCTCGTTTTTGAAGTCCCTCGTGCAGGAGGACTCTAAACTTTCGCAGCACGTCTCGTCTTTGAAGTCCCTCGTGCTGGAGGACTCTAAACTTTCGCAGCACATCTTGCCTTAAAAGTCCCTTGTGCTGGAGGACTCTAAACTTTCGCAGCACTCTCGTGTTAAAAGGCTACGGGCCTTTGTAACATAGGTCCCTTGTGCTAGAGGACTCTAAACTTTTGTAGAACCCTTGGTTGAGATGCCTCTCTTGCTTTGTCTTGTTTTGCCACGGACGGTTTACTGCATAGATACGTTAGCCAGAATGTTATTATTTGTAATATGTGATGCTAGTAAGTATCCCTTGAAGTTTTGAAGATCTGTTAGATGGACGAGGTCCATTCCTTGTTATATATAAAGTTTTGTCTTGTATTGTTTTGAAAGGACTTCGGCTATTATTCATGCAAACCCCTTTATTATTTATACCATTCACTGAGTATCCAAGCTCACCCTCTCTATATATATGTAGGTGATGAACAAGAAGGCGGTGACGCCTAGATGTGATTCTGGAGCTTATTTTGGGTTTTTGATTATGTCGGCTTTACTTGTATTAACGTCGGCAGTCTTGAAAATTATGCTTCTCGATTTGTACTGCTTGTATGTTGCATACGTCGGCTTGAGAAGCCTTTTGATCAAGACGCGTGTTTTGTATGATTGTTATGTCGGCAAGGAAGATGTCGGCAATCTGGCAGACTGTGTTCTTAGACCTGTAATTCATACAATTTGTTTATATCGGCTTGTGAAGCCCTTTGCTAATATGTAAAATGTAATTTGTACTTTGCTTTGTTTGTAATTAAGTTATAACCCATATGTAAATGGTTGCTATCTCATTTGTCTTATGCACAGCTCTGTAAATGGTTGCTATCTGTTTTGTATGATTGTTATGTCGGCAAGGAAGACGTCGGCAATCTGGCAGACTGTGTTCTTAGACCTGTAATTCATACAATTTGTTTATGTCGGCTTGTGGAGCCCTTTGCTAACATGTAAAA
The DNA here is from genome assembly GCF_055761805.1 of Camellia sinensis. NCBI lineage: Eukaryota > Viridiplantae > Streptophyta > Magnoliopsida > Ericales > Theaceae > Camellia > Camellia sinensis. The sequence continues at coordinate 63,548,069 of NC_138970.1, forward strand.
TGTAATTTGTACTTTGCTTTGTTTGTAATTAAGTTATAACCCATATGTAAATGGTTGCTATCTCATTTGTCTTATGGACTAATCTGTTTGTATAAATCGCTTCCGTACTTGTGAGCCCCATATATTTATACTCTGTTGTGTGTGGATTTTGTAAGTTGGCCGTCGGTAATCTCGGATTACTGGCCATCATGGCACCAAACTACTAGGGGTGGTTTGAGGTCGTGACAGAATGGTATCAGAGCACAAGTTCCTTGGTATACGTTATTCACACACTTTGAGTCCTAAGATCCAGAAGACTCAGCCGTCAACTGGTTCGACTATGAAGAATCGACAGAGGCCACGGGATGGTTGGACGATCAGCCAGATGTGGTAGGAGAGTTTCAGTCAGAACAAGGCCTGGCAGGGGCAGGAATGTTAGTAACAGCCGGGAACGTCGAAGAACAGAGTATATCGCCGGGGAGCGCCGGTGTCGAGAATTTCGCTCGGGAATGGAGCATTTTGAGTACAGGGATTACCGAACAACCTACTGCATTGACACAGTCAGGACGGGAAAAATTTGAAGATTCTGAGAGAATCAGGAAGGCAAAAGCCCATGTAGGGGTTGAGACCGCCGCAAGTACAGAAAGGGAAAATGCCGCGAGCATAGGGATAGAAGGTACTGCGAGTATCGGAACAGTCATGCCAGAACCAGACAAGTGCTTGTCGATCGCAGATGGAATGTGGTGGGAGGATGACGATCTGTATCTTGCCCACATCGATGAAGATTAGGGGAATCACCAACCGGATGGTACCTGGTATATCGGCGAAGTCGATCACATGACCAGGAGTGGACGGTATTTCAAGCCTCCACATCTGGATCAACCAGAGGCGTCTGGAAAGGATAGGGAGGCAGAGAAGCAAAAGGAAAAGCAACTCGAGGATGAGGCCGTATTAAGACAATTAAAGAAGATACAAGCAGACATCTCCATTTGGGGGTTGCTTATGGCTTCTCGGGTACATAGACAGGCAGTCCTCTCGGCCATGGACAAAGCCAAGCTTTCCATAGACACCACGCCCGAACAGTTGGTGGGCCTAGTTTTTTCGGGAGGGGCTGCCCCGATGTTGACTTTTTCCGATAAAGAACTGCCACCTGAGGGTGCGAACCATAACAAGCCGCTCTACATCTCTGTGGAGTGTAGAGATAAATGGACACCCGTGGTGCTTGTCAACACAGGGTCAGCCATCAACGTCTGTCCGGCAAGAACAGCCTACGCGATCGGTTTGAAAGTCGCGGATTTTGTGCCAACGGCCCAGGTGATTCGGGCGTATGACAACACAAGCCGGGAAGTAATGGGGACAGTTAAGATTCAAACAAAGGTTGGGCCGGGACAGCACGAGATAGATTTCCATGTCTTGGAGGTTCCTGTAACGTTCAACCTGCTTTTGGGGCGGCCGTGGCTGCATCAGGTAAAGGCGGTTTCCTCTACCCTACATCAAATGGTGAAATACCCCTATGGGAAGGGAGTAGCCATTTTTTTTGGAAACTCATCAATTCATCCGCCACCGGAGGTATCTACGCTTGTTCTAGAAATCGAGCATGGTATGGAAGATGTGTTCATATCGGGTTTTACCTTGGCTGAGGCTCGGGTTGTACAGGACATCATGGCAGCTAATGAAGGGGTATATGTCAGTGCCCAAGCAGTCTATCTCGTGAAAAAACTCCAGCACATCCCCGAGATGGGATTGGGGAAAAGCGGCCGGAAGGGCGTCGCGGCATTGGCCGAAGTGCCACACAACCCTCACACCTTTGGGTTAGGTTACCTACCCACCAAAGAGGACTGGATAAGGAAAGGAAAGGAGATGGCCGGAAGGGCCAGAGCAAAACAGATAGGGAAGCCCTTTGACTTAATGCATCGGCCCATTCAGGGTACCCTAAACGGACGCTTCGTCCGGGAGGGGGAGGACTTTCCATTCTGTGGCTTCCCAGAGCCGTGGCTGAACACAGAAGGGAAGCGCGTACCAGGATTTGAAATTTTCTTTGACCTGCAGTTACCTGAGAATGACATCACTGAAGAACAGACGGATCCATTAGCCGAGGCTAAGCAAAGTAAGGAAGTGCAGTCTGAGGACGCTGAAAATGAAATGGGGGTAGCACTGGCGTGTCTACTTTCAGATCCTCCGATCGAACAGAAGTGCTTGGGGGACAACTCCTCGGTATGCATGATTGGGAATGAAACGGCTGCGGGCCTACCATCAGCTATTTTGGATGCGTCCATCGCACCTTCTCTCATTTGGCAATATGAAGAAGGATTTTTGTCTAGCAGCACCGGGTCAGGTAGTGAGCCGGAATCTGATTCCACCGAGTCCTGTGAGTCGGAATCAGGTTCCAGCTCGACTGAGTCTGAGTCCGGTATTCCTAGGGGTGATAGCCCGGATGCCACAGTCCTGTCTAGGTCGTCATTTTCTTTCTCTTTTGAGTCTGTTGTAACAGAAGGATCGGACGGCTTGGAAGTATTTAATGAGAATGATGTGGATGTGGTTTCTGAGTATTTTTCTGTGCCTTTAATTTATTGCTTAAATCAGGATTTTCAAAATTTTGATGAAAATGACGAGGAAGAGGTTCCTCCGATTTTGCAACGATTAATTGATCAAGAGCAGGAAAGATTTGTTAAACCCTTAATGAATGAAATCACTACTGTGAATGTTGGTACTGAGAAGGACCCGCGGCTGGTCCAGATCGGGTCCACGTTGTCTTCGGAGGAACGCGAGCGCTTAGTCGCTTTATTAAAAGATTTCAAAGATGTTTTCGCGTGGTCCTACGAAGACATGCTTGGAATCGATCCTGAGATTGTACAGCACTGGATCCCTCTTGATCCCGAGGCCCGACCTGTCAAGCAGAAACTCAGAAGGATTCGTCCTGATTGGGCCATTAAGATCAAGGAAGAGGTCACCAAGAAAATTGATGCAGGCTTCCTGCTGGTATCTGAATACCCGACTTGGTTGGCTAACATTGTTCCGGTGCCGAAGAAGGATGGCAAGATCCGAGTATGTGTAGATTTCAGGGATTTGAATAGAGCCAGTCCAAAGGACGACTTCCCTTTGCCGTACATTGATGAGTTGGTAGATTTTACAGCGGGGCATGCTTTGCTTTCGTTCATGGATGGCTTCTCAGGATACAACCAGATAGTGATGGCACCCGAAGACCGGGAGAAGACTGCTTTCACCACCTCGTGGGGGACATACTGTTACAGAGTGATGCCATTTGGATTGAAGAATGCTGGAGCCACATATCAACGGGTTGCAACCACGATATTGCATGATATGATCCACAAGGAAGTTGAGGTGTACGTGGATGACATGATTGTCAAGTCCAAAGAAAGAGAAGGCCACTACACCGCCTTGCAAAAGTTCTTTCAAAGGATCAGAGAGTTTCGGCTGCGGCTAAATCCTCAGAAGTGTACATTCGGTGTTACAGCGGGGAAAATGTTAGGGTTTCTGATTACACAGAGGGGCATCGAGGTTGACCCTTCCAAAATCAAGGCCATCTTAGAAATGCCACCACCAAGGACTAAAAAGGAGGTGCGAGGCTTTCTAGGTAAAGTGCAATTCATAAGACGGTTTATCTCAAAATTAACCTTGACTTGTGAACCACTTTTTGGTCTCCTGAAGAAAGGAAAGAAGTTCCAATGGGACGGCCGATGTCAAGCAGCTTTCGAGCAGATCAAAGAATATTTACAGAACCCGCCCGTGTTGTCACCACCAGAGCCGGGGAGACCGTTGATATTGTACCTGTCAGTAACTGAGACTACCATGGGCTGTATGCTCGCACAAGAGTCGGAGGACAAAGTAGAAAAGGCCATCTACTATCTAAGCAAGAAGATGCTGGATTACGAGACCTGCTACACCCCACTAGAGAAGGCTTGCTTGGCCTTGGTATGGGCTACCAGGAAGCTGCGGCATTACCTGTTAGCTCACTCTATAATGTTGGTTTCACGCTTGGATCCCATCAAATATCTTTTCGAGAAACCGGCACTTACAGGTAGGCTAGCTCGCTGGCTGCTGTTGCTTTCTGAGTTTGATTTGAAGTATGTAACACGCAAGTCAGTAAAAGGAAGAGCAGTAGCAGAGTTCCTTGCCGATCACCCGGTTGAAGGGGATGAAGCGATTGAGTACCTGTTCCTGGATGAAGCCATTCTGCATATCGAAGATGAAACTTGGACGATGTACTTTGACGGAGCGTCGAACCAATATGGGTATGGGATAGGAGTGTTGCTGATAGCGCCGGACGATTCCCGTATCCCTTTAGCATTCAAGCTCCAGTTCAAAGTCTCGAACAATGAAGCAGAATATGAGGCATGTATTGCTGGCCTAGAAGCAGCCCTAGAACTAGGGGCAAGGCGGTTGGACGTTATTGGGGACTCGAACCTCGTTGTATCTCAAGCAAAAGGAGACTGGAAAGTCAAAGAGGAAAGGATGATAATTTACCACCAAACCTTGGATTTGTTAATTCCTCGATTTGAGAAGCTAAATTTCACCCACCTAGTAAGAGAAAACAATAGGTTCGCAGATTCACTAGTAACTCTATCTTCCATGATAGACATCCCGTCCGGAGTCCGGATGCGTCCAGTCATTATTGATCAGAAGTTTGCGCCAGCATACGAGTCAATTTCCGCCATAGATGAGGCTCAGGATGACAACCCCTGGTATTACGACATTTGGAACTTCTTGGAAAAGGAGGCGTATCCACCAGGGGCAAATGCCAAGGATAAAAGGGCGATTAGAAGAATGGCTATTCAGTTCATCATCTGCGGGGGTAAGCTGTACAAGAGGGGCCATCTGGGAATGCATAAGCTCTGTGTAGAAGCGGAAGAATCAAAGCGCCTGATGGAGGCCATCCATGGAGGAGAGTGCGGCGCGCACATGAATGGAGTAATGTTAGCCAGAAAGATCCTCAGACAGGGCTATTACTGGTCTACAATGGAAGAGGATTGTATTGGTTTTGTTCGGCGATGCCACAAATGCCAGATCCATGCAAACCGCATGAACATCTCGTCGTCGAAGCTGTATAACATGACTTCGCCATGGCCATTTTCGGTTTGGGGAATTGATGTGATCGGGGCCGTTACTCCGAAGGGATCAAATGGGCATGAGTTTATTTTGGTTGCGATAGATTACTTTACAAAGTGGGTCGAGGCCCAATCATATGCGGTGTTGAAAGCGTCGTACGTTGCAAAGTTCATCAGAAACAACATCATCTGTCGCTACGGGGTCCCAAACGAGATTATTTCGGATAATGGTTCCCACTTTAAGAAGGAAGTAATTGACTTGTTGGAAAAATATAACGTGGCTTTTCATAAGTCATCCACATACCGGCCGCAAACCAATGGAGCAGTTGAGGCCGCCAACAAGAACATCAAGCATATACTACGGAAAATGGTGGAAACCTACCGGAACTGGCTGGATAAGTTGCCATTTGCTCTGTGGGGCTACAGGACTTCAATTAGAACTTCTACCGGGGCGACTCCGTATTCATTAGTCTATGGGATGGAGGCCGTTCTACCTATCGAAATTGAGGTTCCGTCATTAAGAGTATTGGCCGAGTGTCAAATAGCCGAAGCAGATTGGCAGCAGAGCAGGTTCGAGGAACTCATGCTCTTTGATAAGAGAAGATTGAAAGCACTGTACCACGTTCAAAGTTATCAGCGCAGAATTGCCCAGGCTTTCAACAAGAAGGTTAAGTCCCGGAATCTGAAGGAAGGAGATCTGGTGCTCAAAGACAACCGAGCCCCCATCCACGACCCAAGGGGCAAGTTCAGACCTAATTGGACTGGTCCTTACATTATCAAAGCTATCTGGTCAGGTGGAGCTGTGGTTCTGATGGACCTAGATGGTCTGGAGTTCTCCCAACCGATCAACATGGACAAGTTGAAGAAATATTACCCTTGAGAGGCTTGCTAGGCCGAAAATCCGAAAGGGCGACCTAGGCAAAAGTTAGAGCACAAAAAATTAGAAAATATAAAAACTGAGCTCGCAAGGCTGAAAACCCGCAAAGGGTGGCTTTGGCAAAAGTTAGAGTGCAAAAGGAGAGTTGAAAATACTCGAGTGAACCTTAGCCTGAACTACGTAAGGCTTGATTCCCATCTTTGGGATACGTAGGCAGCTTCATCTTGGAGTTCAGCCATAATCCTTTTCCCCGATCAACTTTGTCCATTTGATCGTCTCGGCCATCTTTGTCTATTCAGCATTCAAGAGCTCGGTTATGATCTCCGGCACAGTGCTCTTCAGACTAGGGGCAACTTTCCGTTGCCATGCAGTGCTGAGGTACTATTCAGACTAGGGGCAACTTTCTAGTTGCAGGGATCCGGGGTTGTGCACCTCAGTGACAGATTTCAGGCGTGTCCAGTTCTGATCCACATTGAAAATGTCTTTAAAAAGTTTTAATGAAGATGACTTTGTTCAAATAAATCTTTTTACAACTAAGACCGTTTTTGGACCAAAGCGGAAAATTTTTAGTACCACAACCTTCAATTTCATTGATTTCAAAACAGAGTTCTCCTGCTCTTACATACAATCGAAGTTGCTTTTTATTACATTCATGAAGAAAATTTGAAAGTACTAATAAAGCAATAAATCCGGGGCATAGTCAAGTCAGGTGCTCCTGCGCCCCCTCCCAAAGCTGGTCGAAGCCTCTGATGCCAAGGTGGGCCCAACTTGTGCCTCCTCATTAAGCCAATCCAGGCACTCGTCAGACAAAGTGCAACTGAAAGTAGGAGCGGGGGCCAGGAGTTCTCTCATCCTCCACGCGGTGGCCTGCCAAGCAAGCTGCGCGCCTCGGGCTGGGAATGCAGCAGGATACTCTATCCCTTCTGGCGGGCAAGTCTGATCATGGCCGAATTGACGTCGAATCCGGAATGGGAAGTAGAATACACAGTGAGTGAGACCAATCAATTGAATCCCAGTCTGCCGAGGCATATTGTAACTCATTGCTGGAAGGCTCAGCCAAGGGCACCGCCAAGCAATACGGTCTGCAGACAAGTGGCACATCCAAGCGAACCGCCATCCTTCGTCCAGGGCATTGACTAGACGGTGCCGGAAGAAGTAGCCGCGAGCTGAATATGCTGGGCAAGAGTCCACAACCTGCAGTTTGTCCATCAACCATACCTGGGAAGGGATGAAAAATGAGAGAATAAAGAATAGAGAGATGTACGAGGAGAGAAAAGTAAGAATAGGCTTTTGTGAGAGAAGACCGAGCTTGAGGGCCGAGTGATGTGAGCAATGCATATATGTGAGCTTGGGTGGGAAACATTACCTGTAGTAATAGTGGACTCCCTGCTGATCTGGTCGTCTCATGACGATAAAAGGCGTCTAAGCCCATCAACGTCTCAGCCAAAGTCATGGCAATGCAGCTCTTGCCCTCCTTCAAGCCTTGGGCAACCTCGGTCAGTCGGACACTAGACCCTTCGGAGCCTGAGACGAATAGAAAGCGAGATAGCATGCACAAACAGAGGGCGTGTCGCCGGAGGCCTTGCCAGTGATGGTTGTTGCGATCGCCGGCATCGGAAAACCGATCGATCAAACTCGGAATATCCAGCATCCCGTCACAAATCAGAGACCGAGCGTCACGCATATTGAGTCCACACATTCGCCCTAAGGATTGGGCATGGCCGAAGTTAAGTTGGGGCAGGAGCTCCTCGTCGCGCTCGGACTCCATTAAGGCTCGGAAATCCTCGAAGGTAGGACATATCTCTTGTCCAGCGAAGCTAAAGACATGCGTCACCGGATTCCAAAACCTTGCCGCGGCATGGAGAAACAGGAGGTGCAATGGGGTACGACCCAGAGTGAATAGTGCATTTATGCCGAAACCCCGGAAATTCACTTTTTCCGAGCCATCCAAGCTAGCAATCCAAGCTGTGAGATTTTGAGCAATAAACTCTTCCATTTGGAGCAAATCAGTGTGAAAGTGAGGAAAACTACGAAGCTGGGATCTTTTGTAGGAGATAAGGTTGAGTGGGGGACATGTGTCAACATTCTGGTGATCCCCTCATTAAGTGCCGGCCGGCCAAACAATTTGCCGACCGACCATAATATTTTGCCGACAAATAAATCTCATGGCCGGTGGCCATTCCTTGTAGCCGGTGGTCTCTACCCCAAGCCGGTAGGCTTCCTTCTGGTTTCCTGAGCTGTTTATGCTAGGCATTGGGGAACTTCACCATCTCCAATCCCTCCCCGGCGATCAATTCTTGCGGGGTCACACCTATCTGATTGACAAGTTATTGTGCATTTGCTTATCGAGTTGTATTTCACTCTCTCTGAGCTCTTGATTTGTTTATCGAGTTGTACTCACGCTTGTTCGATTATATCGTGTCTTTGTTTTGCTTATCGAGTTGTAAGTCGGTTCACTACCTGATTATTACGACGCGAATGTTCAGTGTTCAAAATAAGTTCAATTTCGTTCACATTGTGGTGTGAGACCCTGCGATGTGACGCATAGAAAGTTTACAAATGCAACATCTTTTGAACAAAATGGTTGTTTCATTCCTGTCATGTATTTTGTGAAATATGTAATTTCGAAAAAAAAATAAAACCTGCCCGAGGCAGTGCAATGTCCTTAAACTACTAGTAAAAAGGAAAGTAAAGCATAGAATGGCAGGGTAGCAAAGTATCAGAATTGATATCAGTGAAACTCCCTTTTGCGGTCAACGCACCTTCCGCACCTCCGTTCGGGTCAACCACATCGTTTGACGCCTTCACAATGCGGGAAAGCACATCTTTGAAGCGAGAACCTCCAAGTTGACCTCAGGCCATAACTTCTCCGAGCAATGCTCGATGCGTGCGAAGAATGTCCCGTCCCGTATCCTTTTCATGCCTTGTGGGTTCCACAAATTGTTTCAATTATGCTGTGTAACAGTACATTTCATTACTTGCGTAGACCGCATGTTTATTACATTACCTGCGTAGACCGCATGTTTGTAATCAATTCCATTACTTGCGTAGACCGCATGATAATTACATTACCTGTGTAGACCGCATGTTTGTAATCAATTCCATTACTTGCGTAGACCGCATGTTAGTTACATTACCTACGTAGACCGCATGTTTGTAATCATTTCCTTACTTGCGTAGACCGCATGTTAGTTACATTACCTGCGTAGACCGCATGTTTGTAATCATTTCCTTACTTGCGTAGACCGCATGTTTATTACATTACCTGCGTAGACCGCATGTTTGTAATCATTTCCTTACTTGCGTAGACCGCATGTTTATTACATTACCTGCGTAGACCGCATGTTTGTAATCATTTCATACCTGCGTAGACCGCATGTTTGTAATCAATTTCATTACTTGCGTAGACCGCATGATAATTATATTACCTGCGTAGACCGCATGTTTGTAATCAATTTCATTACTTGCGTAGACCGCATGATAATTACATTACCTGCGTAGACCGCATGTTTGTAATCAATTTCATTACTTGCGTAGACCGCATGATAATTTCATTACCTGCGTAGACCGCATGTTTGTAATCAATTCCATTACTTGCGTAGACCGCATGTTAATTATATTACCTGCGTAGACCGCATGTTTGTAATTATTTCATTATTTGCGTAGACCGCATGTTTTGATTGCGTAGACCGCATGATTATCAATTTCATTACTTGCGTAGACCGCATGTTTTGATTGCGTAGACCGCATGATTATCTAATTTCCTTACCTGCGTAGACCGCATGTATTGCTTGCGTAGACCGCATGTTTGTAATCATTTCATTATTTGCGTAGACCGCATGTTTTGATTGCGTAGACCGCATGATTATCAATTTCATTACTTGCGTAGACTGCGTGTTTTGATTGCGTAGACCGCATGATTATTTAATTTCATTACTTGCGTAGACCGCATGTTTTGATTGCGTAGACCGCATGATTATTTAATTTCATTACCTGTATAGACCGCATGTTTTGATTGCGTAGACCGCATGATTATTTAATTTCATTACCTGCGTAGACCACACGTTTTGATTGCGTAGACCGCATGATTATCCATTTCATTACCTGCGTAGACCGCATGTATTGCTTGCGTAGACCGCGTATTTGTTAATTTCATTACTTGCGTAGACCGCATGCTTATGATCAATTCATTGCCCACGTAGACTGCATGCTCCACTTACATGTCTGTATTTTCACAGCATTGTTATGCTTCCCACTTGCTTTGCGCTGTCACGCATTTCGAGTACACTACTATGCATGTTGATTAACAATATTGTACTTGTTAAGTTTGTTTTCTTTACAGGCACGATATTGTATGTACGGTTCATTTGAGGCTGGTGCAACCAGACGAGCCGCACAGGTATTGTATCCTCCGAGTGAGAAGTATTGAGAATTGCATAATTCTCTTACATTCTTTCTGCGTTATAGTGTAGTTTGGTGTATGCCAGCTTAAAACTGTCGCATGTATGCTTCATTACAGCTTCCTTTGCATGATCATAAGTTATGCTCGGCTTCGTGCATTGTCTTGCATTTCGCCCCTGCCTTCGGGCGCATACCTTGTTTGTCTTGCATGTTTGTCTAAGTCTTCGGCCTTGTCAAAAATGGGTCGTCTCTAGGCTTTGACATTCACTCTCGTCATTGTTATGACTTTCGAGTTCTGTCAAAGAGGGGCAACTGTAGACACCCCATTTTTGACCGTCCTCAAGACTTGGACGTCACCGTTTGAACACCCGGTGATCACCCATGTTTGTGTTCGTTTGGAGTTCCCGGAGGTCTCGGCTACGCGCCTTGCCTCAGAATCTCCGAATTCGACCGTTTAGTGTCTGGTTTTGCACCAAACACTTGTGTTTTGCCTTGGAAGGGCAGGGAATGCCTTGTGAGGCATCCCCACACACCACCGGCAGAAGCTGAAGGTCACCGGCTGGTTTTTGATGCCATCGGCACTTTTTATTGCCGGTCGGCACTGTTTGTTGCCGGTCGGCACTAAATTTTGTCAAAATGACATTTTTGGGCAGTCGACCACTGTTCATCCACTTTATGGAGATATTTTGTGCCAGCTGTGATAGCTGGCACCAACTCTGCCTCCCTCCATACACGTGTATGGAAGGATGTCCCTCTAAGTAAGCTTGTTGTATAAGCTTTGCAAGAGGGACCTCTATAAGAGGAAGGCTCTCCTCTTGGCTCTAGGTTAGAAAAATTAGAGGCAAAAACCAGAGCTTCCATAGATAGATACACCCTATCTCTATATCTCCCTCTCCCTCCTCCTTTGTGTGTGTTCCTTGGCCTAAAAGTGTGATTTTACCTTACTTTTGCACCATTACACACACTATTACACCTTGCTCCGAGATTGAGGACTTGGGGGGTTGATTCTTGAGTTTTTGGACTGATTTTGATCAAAAAAAGACGGCTGGACCATTTGTTCTTCAAAGGCTCTTCAAGGGTGAGCACTTTACTTTAGATTCCCCAAACTTGCAATAGTTTTTTACCTATCTTGCTTGCTGATTTAGCTTTTGTGCATAACATAAAAAAAGCTTACATTTTCATGCTTTAGAACTTTCATTAAGGTTGTTTTGTGGTTTGAGTGCAAACTCACCTTATTAGGCTTTATTTGGCCCTTTTTGTGCTTCCCTTGTGAAGCCTTGTTTGCTTGAGTGTGTTGGTCTTTTCACCACTAAAAACCAGTTGATTTTCAGTGGTAAGGAAGGTGGTTTGAAGTCTTGCATAGGGGAGGGACACCCCCCTCCCTTCATTGTCTTGTTTCCTTGAGTTTTGGCCCAAAAGGGTAACATGCATGCTTGCTTGGTTTTTGCCTTATTTCAGAACTTTTTGGGTGTTTTTGGGTCATATGGGATCTCTGTTTTTGGTCGGATTTATATCTCTTTGCATGCTTGAAGTACTTGCTTTGCATTGCTCCTTTTGGCCTAGAAAGGCACCTTGTGTTTAGGCCATGATTCTTGCACGTGTAGGCTTAGTTTCATGAAGGTTTTGGCATTGTCTTACCATGTTTAAGGTCTGTTGGCCCTTCATTTCAGCCATGCTTGCATAGTTTGATGTCGTCTCTTTATGTTTTGGCTTGTAAGCTTTGAGCATTTCGACCTATAGCATGCATAACTAGGACCATCCTCATGATTTGGCATCATTTAGGACCCTATTTCAGCCCATAAATCATGTTTGTATGTGTGCATGTATGACCTCTTTCATGCCTTGAGGGTGCGCCTTTTTTATGCCTACGCATGAGCCTTGGTGCATATGCCTTCTTGGAGCCACTTTAGTTGCCATATTAGGAGGTTTTTGGAGTCCCTCTTTGCATGTAAAATTCTGTTTTGGCTTGTCCAAGTCATGCCATGATTGGTCTTATTGTTGGAAGTGAAGTGGCCCCTTTTTGTGCATTAGCCTTAGGACCATTGGATTGCTTGTTGGCATAGGTTTTTGCTCACCTTTTTAGGCACTTTTGGCCGCTGTTTTGGGGTGGATTGAGGTCTGCCCCTTTATGGTTCAAGGCCCCATTGCATGCTTGTTTCATGTTTGTTGCATGGTTGCTTCATTAAGCCTTGTAGTATGTTAATCCCATTGCCAAATTGGTCCATGTTTGCATCACATTTGCACCTTGCATGCTTAGCATTGCATATTTGTCATGGTAGTTGCATAACATTTGCCATGTCTTGCATAATTGGTATCATGTTGCATTTGAGCCATGTTTGCATAACATGCATTGCATTATTAGGTTTGGGGTGTCAAACCATGTGTGAGTGTTAAGGGGTGTTCATACTATGAGTGATGAAACACGCCTTAACTCTCGGTCACCGGGGTCTTTGACTTCGACATGATAAGGCCTTGGCTCTCATTTGTGTGTCGCATGCATATTTATATCAAGTGGCAAACTTGATCCCTTGGGCTATCATGCACCATTGATGGCTCGAGGATCGAGGGTCATGCTTCCTTGAGTTCAAAGCATGATGGGAAGCATGACCATGCTCACATGTGCCTGAAACCCCATGCCATGCACTGTCTGTTCTCTGTTTGCTGTCAAAACTGTCTTCTGCAGGAAGTTTTTGCCGACCGGCAGAATTAAGTGCCGACCGGCAATCTTTGAACGGCCGATGAACCCATGGACAGCCGGTGGAAATTCTGGGATGCCGGTAGGGATTCCCCCTAGCCGGTGGCACTCTGTAACATGCAAGGAACCTGTTCTGGAGTTTTGGCAATTTTCAGAGAGACAGGGCAGTATAAACAGAGGTGGCAGACGTACGGTGCAGGTTTTCCAGGCGGGCCTGTTTCCGAGCACGCATCATTCGCGCATCCCGAGGCAGAGGCTGCGGCCGCCCTCCTCTTTCTTTTGTATTCTTTCTTTTAATTAATTCTGTAATAATTTTATTTGCTTATTATTCGGACTGTAATATTTATTTGGTTCCTCCGAGTGAGGGCAATTATGTAATAAGTGTGCGTGAGTGTGTGTATGTCTTCCAACTTCACGTCTTTCTTCCCTTTTATTTACCTGCTTATGATGGTAGATTAGGGCACGTTTAATTTAGCATACCTTATGCTATGCATGCGTGCATTCATGCATTTGTACTGCATGCATTAGGCTCGGTACATCACGCTAACTGCATTTGTACTTCAATTCACAAATTGAATATGTGATAGTTGATCGCATTTCACATGCCATGTTTAGGTTAGCCGAGCCTATCTAGATTGCATTTTTGCATGCGATGCATTAGCCATTCTTAACATGAACTAGGACATGCATGTTTGCTAACTGGTTTACTGTTTTGGCACGGAGTACGATGTAAGTATTTATGTTTTAGCATCCCGCATGCGTGTGAGTGTTGCCATGACAGTATGTTTTCCATGCGGCTAAATGCTTACATGATAAACTGTTTGAATGCTTGTGGGTGAAGGTTGGATTGTTTGAGTTGGAAAAACTCATTGAAATCCGTGTTTTAGCCTACTTGCGAGTAGCAAATTCCAAAGCGCTTTTCAAAACAAACGGATATGCAATGCTTATTTCCAAATTAGGCAATCTAGTCTATACTTGTTTGCTGCGCGCATAACATAGTAATCCTAGGTTAACAATTGGTATAAGGACGCATAAAGTTTTCAAAATCGGATATCACGGTTAGTAGAGGCCGGTCTTCGGACCGGGCGAAAGGGGTGGCTCATAGCTGACCTTCCCCGATCGTACCCAAGCTCCCGATCCGAGACAACTCGGGTGATGACGGACATGTGGCCTTCGGCACCGAGTCAGGGTTTCCTAAATTCCCCCATTTAAAAAATATTTAGGTGGCGACTCTGTATCTGGCAAAGCAGTCCATGTTTGGCACTACTTTTTTCAAAAATCTGTTTCTCAAAACAATTTGCCAGATTAGGACTCTTTGGTTCAGATTTAGAACCGTGACACAAATCGAGAGTCCGAACTGTAGTAGCGAGGTCCCCCAGAAAGGGTGTCAAGGTTATCTGTGTAGCATACTAAATAATTTGAATGGAAGTGTTGAGTTAGCCGACGTCCCAGTGGTTAATGAATTCCCCGACGTCTTCCCAAATGATTTGCCTGGCCACTTAGTCGATAGAGAGGTAGAGTTTACTATTGACATCATGCCGGGAACCCAGCCCATCTCTAAAACACCTTATAGGATGGCCCCCGCCGAGCTTAAGGAATTGAAACTTCAACTACAAGAGTTGCTAGATAAGGGTTTTATTAAGCCGAGCACTTCACCCTGGGGAGCACCCGTCTTGTTTGTTAAGAAGAAGGATGGTACGCTTCGTCTTTGTATTCATTACCGGGAACTGAATAAGGTAACCATTAAGAATAAGTACCCGTTACCGAGGATAAACGATTTGTTCGATCAGTTGCAAGGAGCACGAGTCTTTTCCAAAATTGACCTTAGATCGGGCTACCATTAGCTTAAAGTCAAAGCCGAGGATGTCGAGAAGACCGCTTTTCGGACGAGGTATCACCACTACGAGTTTTTAGTGATGCCTTTTGGAGTGACCAATGCCCCTGCAGCCTTTATGGATTTGATGAACAGAGTCTTTAAGCCATATCTAGATGAGTTTGTGGTTGTCTTCATCGATGACATATTGATCTACTCTAAGAGTAAAGCCGAACACGAGGAGCATTTGAGACTTACCTTACAGACTTTGAGAGATCGGAAATTGTATGCTAAATTTAACAGGTGTGAGTTTTGGCTTTCCACTGTTTCATTTTTGGGCCATGTGATTGATGAAGAGGGTATTTCGGTCGATCCTAGTAAAATTGAAGCCGTTGTGAATTGGTCGAGGCCGACTAATGTGTCCGGAGTTCGTAGTTTTCTGGGATTGGCTGGTTATTACAGAAAATTCGTAAAGGATTTCTCAAGGATTGCAATTCCGTTGACACAACTGACTAAGAAGGGAGTGGCTTATGAATGGACTAAGGATAGAGAAGCAGCTTTCCAGGAGTTGAAGACGAGATTAGTCGCAGCACCAATTCTTGTACTACCATTAGGTAATGAAGAGTTTTATGTCTACAGTGATGCTTCGCATAAGGGTCTGGGTTGTGTATTAATGCAAAAAGGTAAGGCTATAACATATGCCTCTCGTCAGTTGAAGCCACATGAAAAGAACTATCCCACCCATGATTTAGAATTAGCAGCCGTGGTATTTGCTTTGAAGATTTGGCGCCACTATTTGTATGGAGCTTCTTGTCAGGTTTTCACAGATCATAAAAGCTTGAAGTACTTGTTCACTCAGAAGGAATTGAATATGAGGCAGAGAAGATGGCTTGAGTTGTTGAAAGATTACGATATGCAGATCCAATATCATCCAGGTAAAGCTAACACCGTGGCCGATGCTTTGAGCAGAAAGATGGTTGGAAATTTGGCATGTCTAACCGCAATCTTAGTGGAGGCGATTATTGTTGAGGAAGTAAAGACAAGACAGATGGAGGATGAATTCTTGAAGAAAGTAGCCGATGAGATCATCACAAAGCTGAGATCAGGGTACACCATAGAAAATTAAGTGCTCAAGTTTGAGGGAAGATTGTGTGTGGCCGACATCCCAGATTTGAAAAGAAAAATTTTGCAGGAAGCTCATGGTTCCAAGTTTACTGTTCACCCCGGGAACACCAAGATGTATCAGGATGTGAAGCAGACGTTTTGGTGGCCGAACATGAAAGGAGAGATAGCCGAGTTCGTGTCGCAGTGCCTGTATTGTCAACAAGTGAAAGCAGAACATCAAAGGCCAGCAGGACTTCTTCAACCCTTACCGATTCCTGAGTGGAAATGGGAGCACATCTCCATGGACTTTGTGGTTGGTTTGCCGAAGACACAAAAGGGTATGGATTCGATTTGGGTTATTGTGGATAGACTAACTAAGTCAGCACACTTCTTGCCAGTTAAGACCACCTTCAACGCCGATAAACTTGCTTTGTTGTATGTGAATGAGATTGTTAGACTTCATGGAGTGCCAATGTCAATTGTGTCAGATCGAGATCCGAAGTTGGTTTCCAGATTTTGGCAGAGCCTACAAAGAGCTTTCGGAGCCGAGTTGAGGTTTAGCACAGCTTTTCATCCCCAAACTAATGGGCAAACAGAGAGGACGATTCAGACACTTGAAGATATGCTTAGACTATGTGTATTGGACCTCCAAGGAAGTTGGGGAGTACATTTGCCTTTGGTGGAATTTACCTACAACAACAGCTATCAAGCTAGCATTGGCATGGCGCTGTATGAGGCACTGTATGGAAGAAAGTGCAGGTCGCCGATATGTTGGACCAAGGTAGGAGACAAAGCTCTGCTTGGTCCCGAGCTAATTCAAGTAACAACCGAGAAGATTAAGCTCGTTCAGCAAAGAATCAAAACCGCACAGAGTCGACGGAAGAGTTATGCCGACCGAAGAAGAAGAGAGTTAGAATTTGAAGTCGAGGACCACGTGTTCCTAAAGATTTCGCCGATGAAAGGAGTTACAAGATTTGGGAAGAAGGGTATGTTAGCACCCCGTTACATCGGGCCTTTTGAAATTCTTGAGAGGGTTAACCTCGCTGCCTACAAGCTTGCTTTGCTGCCAGGATTGAGCCAAGTCCATAATGTATTTCATGTTTCGATGTTGAGGAAGTATATTCGAGATCCGCTACATGTGATCGACTATTTTGGAATTGTAATTAATGAAGATTTAGGCTACGAAGAGAAGCCGATACGGATTGTCGATAGGCAAGTGAAGCAGTTGAGAAGCAAGTCGATACCAATGGTGAAAGTTGAATGGAAGGAGCATTACGGAGAGGATGCTACATGGGAAATGGAAGAGGGAATGAAAGTCCGACATCCAGAATTTTTTTTGGAACAAGGTAACTCAAGTTTGGGGACCAAACTTCTTTAAGGAGGGTAGGATGTAATAACCCTCATTTTGACTTAGTCATACTTGCATACATTCATGGATGATCTTGTTTTAATATGTGCATTTGCAAATCTTGTCTTGTTTTGCTTGAATGATTGCTTGTATGCTTTGTTCTCGTCTGGTGCGTTGCCGAGGTCATCTTAAGCCTAGACACCTTCGAGACCTTTGTCACTTAGAACTATCTTGGAACCCCGTTGGTTGACCTCCATCTTCACCCTGGCATATTGGCCGAGATGTCACCATCTAGGCCGAGGTTCGCGTCGCCTAGGCCGAGATGTGCATCATCTGGGCCGAGATGTTAATATCTAGGCGTTCTAGATCCTTGATCCTTGCATGAGTGATTTTGTTCCTGGAATGGTACGACCTAGACCGAGGTGTGGCACATCTAGGCCAAGGTGTGGCATAGTTTAGTCAAGTGTTGTCCTTCCAAGCCGATGTCCTTGCCCCTTGATTGCCGGAGTCTTGTTGTTAGCCGATGTCGTTACTTGCCGGTGTGTTCTTGCCGCTTAGCTTGTTGAGTACACTTTGTCTTGGTCTTGTCTTGTCATGTCAGTCACCTTTTTGGATAGAGCCAATCAGCCGATGCCACGTGTCTCGGCAGAGGGATTAAGTCAGTGATTGTCGTGAGGAGCATATCTTTTTGTATCAATCTTGCCTTTTAGAGAGAGAAACTCTAGGAAGAAGAAGGAGAAGTTTGAGCTAGAGAGAGTGAACTTCCAAGCTTGATCGTTGGAGCTTGA
Organism: Camellia sinensis; assembly: GCF_055761805.1. Classification (NCBI taxonomy): domain Eukaryota; kingdom Viridiplantae; phylum Streptophyta; class Magnoliopsida; order Ericales; family Theaceae; genus Camellia; species Camellia sinensis. Next base: position 63,566,140 of record NC_138970.1, read on the forward strand.
GCCGTTAGATTCGAGTTTTGAGGTTAGAATCTTAACCTATTCTTGTTGTTCTTATTGATCATCTAGCTGCATTGCACGATCAAACCTGTCCTACACGCCATTCATCAATTCAAAGTTGGTTTTAGAAAGAGAAAACAATTTTCAAGTGTTTTTTGAAGAAAAGCCTCGTTTGATTCGAAAGTTTGTATTAAGGCTCATGTTTTTGTGTTTGTTTTGATAAGGTCCTTGAGTATGGGTACCCAGGTCCATGTTTTTGAATTCATAGCATGAAATCTCAGCTTTTGTAATAGCAAGTTTTGATCTTTGTATTCATCTCCCTCATGTTCATGTCCTTCATGTTCTTCATGCTCATGTTCTTCATGTTTATCAAGAGGGAAACCCAGATTTTCCTGACTTCGCTTTTGAATATGGCCGTCGGGACCACACCTCGGCGAGAAGGTGTGGGACCTCGGCCAAGACCTGGTGGTTGCCCAGCATGTTTTCCGGAGATAAGAAACTGTGTTTTGTTTCGATTTGACTTAGTTTTTGGTGAATGCCGAGGTCATTTGCATGCATGCTAGACTTGTTTTGAGTAGTGCATTCAATAGACTTTACCATGTGTTTGTAGGACTGGGACTGGCCTCGACCCCGACGTTTGAGGAACCATGTGAGTGGTATTTTTAATAAAGTTATGTTATACGTTTTGATAAAGACTTTGCTTTGCTTTGTTTTGAAAGTGTTTGTTAAGCATGAATAATTGTCCCTGTTTTGTATATCAAGTATGATCTTGTCGTGATGACCTTCTCGGAAAGTCCCTTGTGCTAGAGGACTCTAAACTTTCGCAGCACATCTCGTTTGAAAGTCCCTTGTGCTGGAGGACTCTAAACTTTTGCAGCACATCTCATTTTTGAAGTCCCTCGTGCAGGAGGATTCTAAACTTTCGCAGCACGTCTCGTCTTTGAAGTCCCTCGTGCTGGAGGACTCTAAACTTTCGCAGCACATCTTGCCTTGAAAGTCCCTTGTGCTGGAGGACGCTAAACTTTTGCAGCACTCTCGTGTTAAAAGGCTACGGGTCTTTGTAACATAGGTCCCTTGTGCTAGAGGACTCTAAGCTTTTGTAGCACCCTTGGTTGAGATGCCTCTCTTGCTTTGTCTTGTTTTGCCACGGACAGTTTACCGTGTGGATACGTTTTCCGGAATGTTATTATTTGTAATATGTGATACTAGTAAGTATCCCTTGAAGTTTTGAAGATCTGTTAGATGGACGAGGTCCATTCCTTGTTATATATAAAGTTTTGTCTTGTATTGTTTTGAAAGGACTTCAGCTATTATTCATGCAAACCCCTTTATTATTTATACCATTCATTGAGTATCCAAGCTCACCCTCTCTATATATATGTAGGTGATGAACAAGAAGGCGGTGACGCCTAGATGTGATTCTGGAGCTTATTTTGGGTTTTTGATTATGTCGGCTTAACCTGTATTAACGTCGGCAGTCTTGAAAATTATACTTCTCGATTTGTACTGCTTGTATGTTGCATACGTCGGCTTGAGAAGCCTTTTGATCAAGACGTGTGTTTTGTATGATTGTTATGTCGGTAAGGAAGATGTCGGCAATCTGGCATACTGTGTTCTTAGACCTGTAATTCATACAATTTGTTTATGTCGGCTTGTGGAGCCCTTTGCTAATATGTAAAATGTAATTTGTACTTTGCTTTGTTTGTAATTAAGTTATAACCCATATGTAAATGGTTGCTATCTCATTTGTCTTATGCACAGCTCTGTAAATGGTTGCTATCTGTTTTGTATGATTGTTATGTCGGCAAGGAAGATGTCGGCAATCTGGCAGACTGTGTTCTTAGACCTGTAATTCATACAATTTGTTTATGTCGGCTTGTGGAGCCCTTTGCTAATATGTAAAATGTAATTTGTACTTTGCTTTGTTTGTAATTAAGTTATAACCCATATGTAAATGGTTGCTATCTCATTTGTCTTATGGACTAATCTGTTTGTATAAATCGCTTCCGTACTTGTGAGCCCCATATATTTATACTCTGTTGTGTGTGGATTTTGTAAGTTGGCCTTCGATAATCCCGGATTACTGGCCATCACGGCACTAAACTACTAGGGGCGGTTTGGGGTCATGACATAAATACAGGTCTAGGCTTGTTGTTAAGGGATACAAGCAAAAAGAAGGTCTCGATTATTCTGACACACCAGTGACAAGAATAACATCTATTCGCATGTTAACTGCGATTGCAACTTTGTATAGTCTGGAAATATGTCAAATGAATGTTAAAACAACTTTTTTGAATGGCGAGTTAGATAAAGAAATCTACATGGAACAACCCGAAGGGTTTCAAATTCCCGATCAAGAGAAAAAGGTTTGTAAACTTGTCAAATCCCTTTATGGATTAAAACAAGCTCCGAAACAATGGCATGAAAAATTTGATCATGCCATGCTTTCGGATGGTTTTGAAATAAACGAATGTGACAAATGCATCTATGTTAAAAGCACAGACAAAGGCTAGGTCATAGTTTGTCTTTATATGGATGACATGCTCATTATTGGAAGCAATAATGACATGATTAAGTCCACAAAGAAATTGTTGAACAAAACGTTTGACATGAAAGATCTGGGAGTATCAGATGTAATTCTAAGAATAAAAATTACTAGAACATCTAAAGGATATGCTTTATCTCAGTCTCATTATATTGAGAAAATTCTAGAGAAATTTGGAAAGCATGACAACCGTCTTGCTAAAACACCTGTTAACAGTAGTCTTTATTTGTCAAAAAATATAGGTGCAGACATATCACAAGTAGAGTACTCTCGGATAATTGGAAGCTTGATGTACTTAATGAATTGCACTAGGCTAGATATAGCTTATGTTGTAAGCAAATTGAGTAGGTACACAAGTAATCTAGGGTCTGTAGACGTCCCCGAACGCCCCGGGAGGGAATCCCGTTTTGTTCATTGGGCTCACTACAGTTCAGGACTCAATGTCACGGTCCTGTATCTAATCTCGCAGAGTGCAATGCAAGATCGATGAATCATCAAAGAGTCCAAATCCGGCAAATCGTTTTTAAAAACAGATTTTTTGAAAGAAGTGCTAAACATGGACTGCTTTGCCAGATATAGAGTCGCCACCTAAATATTTTATTTTAGGAAATTTAGGAAACCCTAACTCGTTGCCTAAGGCCACGTGTCCGTCATCACCAAAGTTGCCTCGGCTCGGGAACTTGGTACGATTGGGGAAGGTCACTTTGTGAGCACCCCCGCTCGCCCGATCAAAGATCGGCCTCTACTAACCATGATATCGAGTTTTGAAAACATTATGCGTTCTTATTCCGATTATTAGCCTAGATTTACTACGTGATGCGCACAACATACAAGTATAGACTGGATCGCCTGAATTGGAACAAAACATCTCATGTTTGTTTATTTGAAAATGGTTTGATGGTGCTACTCGTAAGTAGGCTAAGACGTGGATTTGCCACCCTCGGGTGGGCTTAGAAAAAATGATTTTGCCACTCTCAAGTGGGCTTAAAACTCGCGTTTAATGAATTGTTCCAATCCAAATAACCCAACCTTCACCCACAGGCATTCAGGCAGTTATATCACATAAGCAATTAGCCTTATGGTAAGCATGCTATCATGGCAGTCACTCACATACATGCAAGGATGCTAAAACATAAAACTTATCGAGTACTCCAAGCCAAAATAGAAGCTATGTTAGAAATCCATGCATGACCCTAACTATACAGAAATGCCTAATGCAACACATGCGAAAATGCAACTACAATAGGCTCGGCTATTCTAAGATGGCATATGATGATGCTACAGCTAACATGTATTCAACTTGGAATTGAAATACAAATGCAGTTAGTATGATGCGCCGAGCCCGGTGCATGCAAGACAAATGAATGAATGCAAACATGCTATCATACTGAACGCTAATTGAAACATGCCCTAATCTAACCATCATAAGCCGGTAAATAAAAGGGAGAAAGACGTGGGGTTGGAAGACATACATCACACGCACGCACACTTATTACAATTGTGCCCTCGCTCGGAGGGCCCGAATAAGTAATACATTCTGAATGAATAATTAAATATTACAAAACCTTAATTAATTAACAAATTAACTAGGAAAGCAAATAAACTAGTATGCAAATTCGTGGACCGCCTCAGCTTTGTTCCGAATGATGAAAGATGCATGCTCGAGTTGCCTTGCGTGAAAATCCATTGCGATGCCCCGATTCGCCTCTGTTTACACTTAATCCCGAAATACTGTGCGAAGCACTAGAAGGTTGCTGATTTCTGATTTGCCGCAACAGAGAGCAAGAAAGGGGCATGGCAAAGGATTTTCACATATGTATGCACACCTCGATCCTCATGCCACCAATCACGCATCTCGATGCATGATGGCCGAGGAGTCGAATTGCACAACTCAATGTAAAATGAATGCACATGGAAACACAACAAGGCCTAAACTCCATCATGGGTAATCCGGAGTGTCGGCGACCGGGAATTGAGACACGTTCCGTCACTCAGAGTACGAAACGTCCCTCGTTTCCCGTGCTTGGGCTAACTCCTATCCCAAACACAATGCAAATGAGATGGCATACACAATGCAACTAACATACAACCTAGCATATGCAATGCTATGAAATGGCATACACAATGCTCGATGTAACATGGCATACACAATGCTCTAACATGCAACCTAGCATACGCAATACTATGAAATGGCATACACAATGCACGATGGACTTACACCAACATGAGTGGACCTCAGCCACGGTCACATCAGTGGCCATTAGGATGGAAATGAGACAACTGAAACACATGCAAACTTGCACGGATACAAAGGACCGACCCTAAGGCATAATATACCACTCTACCAAAGCATGGCAAGGGATGCAATATGGCATAGAATAGCATAAATTACAGCTCTGAAATAGCATGCAATATGGTCCCGAAACATGCAAATATGTCACACAATGCAAGCTAGGGGGCCCGGGTGCCGAAACTAGTGAAGTGCGTTACACTAGAGGTACCCAAAGCAATGCACCAAAGGCAAAACCAACCCTAGGCAGGTCTGAAACAGTGGGAAAATGGCCTAAAATGGTGGCTCAACATGCAAGAAAATGGAGCTCATTCAATGGTCCGAAAACAAGGCATTCATGCACAACTCTCAAACACACTTAAGGAGTACAAAACATGGCAATATGGCATTGATACAAGCTCTGAAATATGATGTATAATGAGCCTAAAACATGAACACACCTCAGTATATGCATGGAATGGATCTCAAATCTCAAAGTTAAGCATGGGTATTGAACTACAAGCATGCAAAACAAACATTATTCAATCATGAGACCCAAAAATAGAGCTAGGGCAGTCCAAAATAAACACAATATCAGTTTATGACATGGCCAAAAAGTACAAAAATCAAGGGCCCAGTAAGCATGCAAAGAAAGCTAGTGAACCATGAGTTGTTTTACAACTATATGAAGCATATGAAAGCTCATTAAATCAGCCAAAAACAGATATATACCATGCCAAAATATGCCCAAATAATCACTGAAACTCAGTTAATGCATGCAAAAATGAGCTCCTTTGGAAGGCCATGTAAGGGGTTACTCTACACCTATATGATGGACACATAAAAGGTCAAAACCACCTCTGGAAATGAGTTATGAAAACCTTAAAACTCACCAAATAGGCCTTGGAATTGGTCTAGGAAGCATGCAATGAAAGGTCCCTTTGAAAGGCCTTAAATAGGATTGCTCTACACATGCATCATAGACAAAAAATATGGCAAAATGGGCTCTGGACAGAGCTAATGCAGACCATAAAACTCACAAAATAAGTCCTGGAATGTGACTTCACAACATGCAAAATGGAGCTCCTTTGGAAGGCCAACAAAGCTAGTAAAAAGAATGAGGGGTGAGAGGGTCACCCCTCTATGATTTTGGAGCTCAAAGACACATCAAAGCCACTGAAAATCCACTGGATTTCAGTGGCTAAGAGGCCAAAACAAGGCCAATGCAAATGCTCAAATGCATGGCTCAAAGCATGAGGAAATGAAGCATGCAAGGAAGAAGATGACTCCAAACAGAAAAGTGACCTCAATCAAACTTATAGAGGAGGTCAAAACAAGACTTTTTCTAGTTTATGGAAAATCTCTAAAATGCTCACAAGTAGGGCTAAGATATGATGCAAAATAAGCCTACAAAGAGGGATAGAGCATACAAGGAGGTAGATGGCCTCAAACAGAAAAGTGTCCTTAATAAAACTCCCAGAGGAGCTCAAAATAAGACACTTTTCAGTTTATGACAAAGTCCAGAAATGCTTGCAAATAAGGCTAATCAATGGAGCAAAATAATGCAAAAATGGGAGAAATAGAGACTCACCCTTGTAGACAATGACTCCAGCAGCTTCTGGACCAAGGAAGGAGTTCTTCAACTTTTGAAAATCAGCTCCAAGATGCTTGGATGGATGGTGGAGGTGGTAGGCTATGAGGTGTAGTGTAAATGGCCAAGAATAAGGGTCTATGGAGCTTGGAATGTAGAGATATGGAGAGGTGTATGCAAATGCTCCAGCCAAATGTTTTTCTAACCCTTGCAAATGGAGAGGAGGGTTCATTTTTATAGAGGAAGAGAGCCAAGTCTTCTTGGAGAAGCCTCAAGAAAGGGTCAAAGCTTCTCAAAGAAGCTTAAGCAAAAGGATCAAGTTTTTTGAAGAAGCTAGAGCAAAAGGTTCAAGCTTCTTGGAGAAGCTTGAGCAAAAGGCTCAAGCTTCCTCAAGAAGCTAAAACAAAGGTTCAAAAGGTTTAAGCTTCCTTAAGAAGCTAAAATCGAGGGTTTAGCCAGCAAAAAAAAAAAATAAAAAATAAAATAAAATCGCCCAACAAAGATGGCCGACCGACCATCAATGGTGCTGACCGATCGACCGACCACAACCAACTGATCGACCACAACCGACCGACCATCAAATGGTGCCGACCAATCGTCGACGGTGCGACTTACCGTCAATGGTGCCGACCGATCGTCCATCAATGGTGTCGACCGACCGTCCATCAAAGGTGCCGATCGACCGTCCATCAAAGGTGCCGACCGATCGTCAACGGTGCGACCGACCGTCCATCAATGGTGCCGACCGACCGTCCATCAATGGTGCCGACCGACCGTCCATCAAAGTTACCGATCGACCTTCCATCAATGGTGCCGACCGACCGTCCATTAATAGTACCGACCGACCGACCGTCTATCAAGAGTGCCGACCGACCGACCGTCCATGGCCGGTGGCAAGAAACCAGGGCCGGTGGCCTTAAGCCATGGCCGGTGGGTTTAGGGAATGGCAGACAAGCCACTTTCTACCCTCCAAAGCAAAAACTAACAAGTGTTTGGTCCAACCAAGCACAAAACAAACAAGTTAAGAGATCCTAAGGCAGGACGCTCGGCCGAGGCCTCCGGGAACTCAAAACGAATGAACATGGATGATCACCGAGTGTTCAAACGATGACGTCCAAGTCTTGAGGACGGTCAAAAATGGGGTGTCTACAGTTGCCCCTCTTTGACAGAACTCAAAAGTCATAACAATGACGGGAGTGAATGTCAAAGTCTAGAGACGACCCATTTTTGATAAGGCCGAGGACTTAGACAAAGCATACAAGCTACAGATAAAGATATGCGCCCGAAGGCGGGGGCAAAATGCAACTGACAATGCAAGAAGCCGAACATGACTCATGACTAAGCAAAGAAAGCTGTAACGAAGCATAACAACGCAACAGTTTTAAGCAATCTAACATAAATCCAACTACATTACAATGCAGAAAGGATGCAAGAGAATTATTCAATTCTCGACGCGTTTCACACGGAGAATACAATACCTGTGTGGTTCGTCTGGTCGCTCCAGCCTCAAATGAACTGTACATACAATATCGTACCTATAAGAGGAAGAAAACTTAACAGGTACAATATTGTTAGCAGTATGCATATCAATGCAATTGAAAGTGCGTGATGACGCAAACCGAGTGAGAAGCATAACAATGCGACTCGGGGCAAGCATAACAATGCTATGGAGGCACAAACACATGTAAGTAAAGAACACGCGACAACGTGCGCAACGTGTAATATTAGGGACTTGAACACATGTGAGTAAAGCAATACGCGACAACGCATGCAATGTGCATAAAAACGAAACTTGAACACATGTAAGTAAAGCATAACGCGACAACGCATGCAATGTGTATAGAAAGGAATTTGAACACATGTAAGTAAAGCATAACGCGACAACGCATGCAATGTGTATAGAAAAGAACTTGAACACATGTAAGTAAAGCATAACGCGACAACGCATGTAATGTGTATAAAAATAGAACTTGAACACATGTAAGTAAAGCATAACACGACAACGCATGCAATGTGTATAGAAAGGAACTTGAAAACATGTAAGTAAAGCATAACGCGACAACGCATGCAATGTGTATAGAAATGCGAAAAATGGGCATATTCAATTGAAACATGGTAAAGACATGCTATTCATGATGTTGAGATGCAACCTGCTGGGGATGAGGCATCACTTTGACGCGAGACGCGTAACGAGCGTGCTCTAAAACGAAACAATGTAATATGACATGATTGAAGCGATTTGTGAAATTTGCAAGATATAAAAAGGATACGGGAAGGGATGCTCCTTGCACGCATCAAGCATCGCTCATAGAAGACACGGCTTGACGTCAACTCGAAGGTCTACTAATGTTCAGAAGTGCGCTTTCTTGCACTGTCTCGAGTAATGAAGGTGCCAAACCAGATAATTGACCCGACCAAGGGTGCGGGAGATACATCAATCCAAAGGGAGGTTACTGGTATCAAACCCGATACTCTGCGGCCCTGCTCTCCTTTTCGCTTTACTTTCCTTTTTTACTGGTAGTTTAAGCACATTGCACTGCCTCAGGCAGGTTTTCGAAACCGTATATATTTTTTGCAAAAGATATGATGGAAATGAAACAGCTATTTTGTCCATACAAAAGGTATTACATTTGCACTTTTCATGCATCGCATCGCATGGCATCACATAACAATGTGAATGAATTTGAACTTTGTTTGAAAAGTAAGCATTTGCCTCGTAGTAATCAGGTAGTGAACCGACTAACGACAAAGCAATTCGATAAGCAAAACAAAGAACTCGATAAGCTAACCAAGTGTAAGTACAATTCGATAAGCAAAATAGAAACTTAAAGGATGTGACATACAACTTGATAAGCAACTGTGCAACAACTCGATAAGCAAATGGGCGTGACTCCACAAAATTATCACCGAACGGCACTGGAAGTGGTACCAACCACAAGTTCTTAGCATGTTCAACTTCTAAACAGCTGCTGGAGCAAGAGGGAAGACCCTCGGCCATAAGGAAAGGACACCGGCCTCGAGAAATGGCCATCGGCCAACAGATTTGACCAATCGACCAAAAGTTGACATCTGTCCTCCACTCACACCTTATCCTCTACAAAAAGCCTCAGCTTCGTAGTTTTTCTTAATCCAACACTGATTTGCTCCAAATGGAAGAGTTTCTTGCCCAGAATCTCACAGCTTGGATTGCCAACTTGGACGGCTCGGAAAAGCTGAATTTCTGGGGCTTCGATATAAACGCACTATTCACTTTGAGTCGTACTCCACTGCACTTTCTGTTTCTCCATGCCGCGGCAAGGTTTTGGAATCCGGTAACACATGTCTTTAGCTTTGGCGGGCAAGAGGTATGTCCTACCTTTGAAGATTTCCAAGCTTTGATGGAATCTGAGCGCAACGAAGAAGTCTTGCCTCATCTTCGCTTTGGCCATGCCCAAGCCTTAAGGAAAATGTGTGAGCTCACAATGCACGATGCTCGATCTTTAATTTGTGACGGAATGCTGGATGTTCCGAGTTTGATTTGCCATTTTTCTGATGCCGGTGACCGTGGTGACCATTATTGGCAAGGTTTTCGGCAACATGCCCTTTGTTTGTGCATGCTATCTCATTTCTTGTTTGCCTCAGGCTCCGGAGGATCTAGTGTCTGGCTAGTCGAGGTTGCTCAAGGCTTAAAGGAGGGCAAGAGCTGCATTGCCATGACTCTAGCCGAAACATTGATGGGCTTGGATGCCTTTTATCACCGAGAGACGACCAGATTTGCGGGGAGTCCACTACTGCTGCAGGTAATGTTTCCCACCCAATCTCACATATGTATTGCTCACATCACTCGGCCCTCAGGTTTGATTTTTCTCACAAAACCCTTTGCTCACTTTTCTCTCATCGTACATCTCTCTATTCTTTATTCTCTCATTTTTCGTCCCTTCCCAGGTATGGTTGATGGATAAGTTGCAGGTTGTGGACTCTTGCCCAGCATTCTCAGCTCGTGGCTACTTCTTCCGGCAACGCCTAGTCGATGCCCTTGATGAGGGATGGTGGTTCGATTGGATGTGCAGCTTGTCTGCATATCACATTGCTTGGCGTTGTGCTTGGCTCAACCTACCAGCAATGAGTTACAGCATGTCCCGATAGACTGGGATTCAGTTGATTGGCTTGACTCACTGTGTGTTCTATTTCCCATTCCGGTTCCAGCGCCAGTTTAGCCATGATCAGGTTTTGCCCGCCAGAGGGAATAGAGTACCCAGTTGCATTCCCAGTCCGAGGTGCGCAGCTTACTCGGTACACGACAGCATGGAGGACTAGAGAGCTCCTGGCCCCCGCTCCCACTTTCAGTTGCACTTTGTCTGATGAGTGCATAGATTGGCTTAATAAAGAGGCACAGATTGGGCCTAGCTTGGCATCAGAGGCTTCGACTAGCTCTGGGAGGGGGCACAGAAACACCTGATTTATTTATGCCCCGGATTTATTGCTTTATTAGTACTTTCAAGTTTTCTTTATGAATGTAATAAAAAGCAACTTCAATTTGTATGCAAGAGCAGGAGAACTCTGTATTGAAATCAATGAAATTGAAGGTTGTAGGTACTGAAAATTTTCCGCTTTGGTCCAGAAATGGTCTAAGTTGTAAAAAGATTAATTTGAACAAAGTCAACTTTTATCAAAACTTTTCAAAGTCATTTTTGATATGGATCAGAACTGGACATGCCTGAAATCTATCACTGAGATGCACAACCTCAGATCCTAGCAACTGGAAAGTTGCCCCTAGTCTAAATAGTACTGCAGTACTTCATGGCAACGGAAAGTTGCCCCTAGTTTGAAAAGCACTGCACCGGAGGTCATAACAGAACTCTTGAATGCTGAATAGACAAAGATGACCGAGATGATCAAATAGACAAAGTTGATCGGGGAAAAGTTTATGGCTGAACTTGAGGACGAAGTTACCTACGTATCCCAAAGATGGGAACAAAGCCTTACGTAGTTCAGGCTTGGGTTCACTCGAGTATTTTCATTCTCCTTTTACGCTCTAACTTTTGTCAAGGCCGCCCTTTGTGGGTTTTTAACCTTGCGAGCTCAGTTTTTATAATTTCAAATTTTTTCATGCTCTAATTTTTGCCTAGGTCGCCCTTTCGGGTTTTCGGCCTAGCGAGCCTCTCAGTGGTAATATTTCTTCAACTTGTCCATATTGATCGGTTGTGAGAACTCTAGGCCATCCAGGTCCATCATAACCACAGCTCCACCTGACCAAATTGACTTGATGATGTAGGGGCCAGTCCAATTAGGTCTGAACTTACCCCTAGGGTTGTGAATGGGAGCTCAGTTGTCCTTGAGCACCAAATCTCCTTCCTTTAGATTCCTGGACTTAACTTTCTTGTTGAAAGCTCGGGCAATTCTACGCTGATAACCTTGAACATGATACAGTGCTTTTAGTCTTCTCTCATCAAAGAGCATGAGTTCCTCAAATCTACTCTGTTGCCAATCTACTTCGGCTATCTGACACTCGGCCAGTACTCACAAAGACGGAACCTTAATTTCAATAGGCAGAACGACCTCCATCCCGTAAACCAACGAATATGGAGTCACCCCAGTAGAAGTTCTAATTGAAGTTCGGTAGCCCCACAGAGCAAACAGCAGCTTATCTGGCCAGTCCCGGTAGGTTTCCACCGTCTTCTGCAGTATGTGTTTGATGTTCTTGTTGGCAGCCTCAATTACTCCATTGGTTTGCGGCCTATATGTGGACGACTTATGAAAAGCCATATTGTACTTCTCCAACAAGTCAATCACTTCTTTCTTGAAGTGGGAACCATTATCTGAAATAATCTCGTTTGGGACCCCATAGAGATGATGTTGTTTCTGATGAACTTCGCACCATGTGAAGCCTTCAACACCGCATAGGATTGGGCTTCAACCCACTTCATGAAATAATCTATCACGACCAAGATGAACTCATGCCCATTCGACCCCTTCGGAGTAACAGCCCTGATCACATTGATTCCCCAAACTGAAAATGGCCATGGCAAAGTCATGTTGTACAGCTTCGACGACGAAATATTCATGCGGTTTGCGTGGATCTGACACTTGTGGCATCGTCGAACAAAGCTGATACAATCCTCCTCCATGGTGGACTAATAGTAACCTTGTCTGAGGATCTTTCGCGCTAGCATTGCCCTGTTCATATGTGCTCCACATTCTCCTCCATGGATGGCCTCCATTAGGCGCTTCGATTCTTCAGCTTCTACACATAGCTTATGCATTCCCAGATGACACCTCTTATACAGCTTACCCCCGCAGAAGATGAACTGAACGACCATTCTTCTGATTGCCCTTTTATCTTTGGCATTTACCCCTGGCGGATATGCTTCATTCTCCAAGAAATTCCAAATATCGTAATACCAGGGGTTCTCATCCTGAACCTCATCTATAGCAACAATTGATTCGTAAGCCGGCGCAAATTTCTGGTCGATAATGACTGGACGCATCCGGACTCGAAACGGGATGTCTATCATGGAAGATAGAGTTGCTAGTGAATCTGCGAACCTGTTGTTTTCTCTTAGTAGATGAGTGAAGTTTAGCTTCTCAAACCGAGGAATCAGCAGATCTAAGGTTTGGTGATACATTATCATCTTTTCCTCTTTGACTTTCCAGTCTCCTTTTGCTTGAGACACGACAAGGTTCGAGTCCCCGATGACGTCCAACCGTTTTGCCCCTAGTTCCAGGGCTGCTTCTAGACCGGCAATGCATGCCTCATATTCTGCTTCGTTGTTCGAGACTTTGAACCATAGTTTGAAGGCTAGAGGGATAGGGGAATTATCGGGTGCTATCAGCAACACCCCTATCCCATATCCGTACTGGTTTGACGCTCCATCAAAGTACATCGTCCAAGTTTCGTCTTCGATATGCAAAATGGCCTCATCTGGGAATAAGTACTCAACTGCTTCACTCACTTTCACCGGATGATCGGCTAAGAATTCTGCTACTGCTCTTCCCTTGACTGACTTGCGCGTCACATATTTCAAATCGAATTCGGAAAGCAACAGAAACAACGAGCTAGCCTACCCGTAAGTGTCGGTTTCTCGAAAAAATATTTGATGGGATCGAGTCGTGAAACCAACATTACGGAGTGAGCTAACAGGTAGTGTCGCAGCTTCCTAGTGGCCCATACCAAGGCTAAGCAAGCCTTCTCCAACGGTGTGTAGCGAGTCTCGTACTCTAACATCTTCTTGCTCAGATAGTAGATGGCTCTCTCTACCTTGTCCTCTGATTCTGGCACGAGCATACAGCCCATTGTAGTCTCAGTTACTGAAAGATACAATATCAACGGTTTCCCCGGCTCTGGTGGTGACAACATAGGCGGGTTCTGTAAATATTCTTTGATCTGTTCAAAAGCAGCTTGGCATCGGCCGTCCCACTGGAATTTCTTTCCTTCTTCAGGAGACCAAAAAGTGGTTCACAAGTCAAGGTTAATTTTGAGATAAACCGTCTTATGAATTGCACTTTACCCAGAAAGCCTCGCACCTCCTTTTCAGTCCTTGGTGGTGGCATTTCTAAGATGGCCTTGATTTTGGAAGGGTCGACTTTAATGCCCCTTTGTGTAATCAGAAACCCCAGCATTTTCCCGCTGTAACACCAAACGTACACTTCTGAGGATTTAGCCGCAACTGAAATTCTCTGATCCTTTGAAAAAACTTTTGCAAGGCGATGTAGTGGGCCTCTCTTTCTTTGGACTTGACAATCATGTCGTCCATGTACACCTCAACCTCTTTGTGGATCATGTCATGCAATATTGTGGTCGCGGCCCGTTGATATGTAGCTCCAGCATTCTTCAACCCAAACGGCATCACTCTGTAGCAGTATGTCCCCCACGGGGTGGTGAAGGCAGTCTTTTCCCGGTCTTCTGGTACCATCACTATCAGATTGTAACCTGAGAAGCCATCCATAAATGAAAGTAAAGCATGCCCCGCTGTGAAGTCCACCAACTCATCAATATGTGGCAAGGGAAAGTCGTCCTTCGGACTGGCTCTGTTTAAATCCCTGAAATCCACGCACATCCTTCTTCGGCATGGGAATGATATTGGCCAACCAAGTCGGGTATTCGGATACCAGCAGGAAGCCTGTGTCGATTTACTTGGTGACCTTTTCCTTAATCTTGAGAGCCCAGTCCGGGCGGATCTTTCTGAGTTTTTGTTTGATAGGTCGGGCCTTGGGGTTAAGAGGGATCCGATGCTGTACAATCTCAGGATCGATTCCAGGCATGTCTTTGTAGGACCACGCGAAAACATCTTTGAAATCTTTTAATAAAGCGACTAAGCGCTCGCATTCCTCCGAAGACAACGTGGACCCGATCTGGACCAGCCACGGGTCCTCCTCAGTACCAACATTTACAGTAGTGATTTCATCCATTAAGGGTTTAACAAATCTTTCTGGCTTTTGATCAATTAAGCGTTGCAAAATCGGAGGAATTTCTTTATCGTCGTTTTTATCAAAATTTTGAAAGTCCTGATTCAAGCAATAAATCAAGGGCATAGAAAAATACTCAGAAACCACAGCCACATCATTCTCATTAAGCACATCCAAATTGTCTGATTCTTCGGTTACAACAGGCTCAAAAGAGAAAGAAAAAGATGACCTGGACAGGACTGTGGTATTCGGGTTATCATCCCCAGGAATACCGAACTCAGACTCAGTCGAACTGGAACCTGATTTCGACTCAACAGATTCAGAGGAATCAGATTCCGGCTCATTACCTGACCCGGTGCTGCTTGACAAAAATCCCTCTTCATACTGCCAAATAAGAGAGGGTGCGATGGATGCATCCAAAATGTTTGCTGGTAGGCCCGCAGCCGTTCCATTCCTGATCACGCATACCGAGAAGTTATCCCTCAAGCACTTCTGTTCGATCGGAGGATCTGAAAGTAGACATGCCAGCGCTACCCCCATTTCACTTTCGATGTCCTCAGACTCCACTTTCTCATTCCGCTCAGCCTCAGCCACTGGGTCTGTCTGCTCTTCGGCAACGTCATCCCCGAATAACTGTAGATCAAAGAAGATCTCAAAGCCTGGTACGCG
Source organism: Camellia sinensis (assembly GCF_055761805.1). Taxonomy (NCBI): domain Eukaryota; kingdom Viridiplantae; phylum Streptophyta; class Magnoliopsida; order Ericales; family Theaceae; genus Camellia; species Camellia sinensis. Next base: position 63,581,596 of record NC_138970.1, read on the forward strand.
CTTCCTTTCCGCGTTCAGCCACGGCTCTGGGAAGCCATAAAAAGGAAAGTCCTCCCCCTCCCGAATGAAGCGTCCGTTTAGGGTACCCTGAATGGGTCGGTGCATTAGCTCATAAGGCTTCCCGGCATTCTTTGCTTTTGCTCTCCCGGCCATTTCCTTACCTTTCCTTATCCAATCCTTTTTGGTGGGCAGGTAACCCAAGCCAAAGGTATGTGGGTTGTGTGGCACTTCGGCCAATGCTGCGACGCCCTTACGGCCACTCTTTCCCAATCCCATCCCAGGGATGTGCTGAAGTTTGTTCATGAGATACACTAACTGTGCACTGATGTACAACCCCTCATTATCAGCCAAGATGTTCTGAACGACCCGGGCCTCGGCCAGGGTAAATCCTGATAAGAAGACATCCTCCGTGCCGTGCTCGATTTCCAAAACTAGTGTGGACACCTCTGGTGGGGGATGGATCGATGAATTTCCAAAAACTATAGCCACCCCCTTCCCGTGGGGGTATTTCAACATCTGGTGCAAGGTGGAAGAAATTGCCTTTACCTGGTGCAACCACGATCGCCCCAAAAGTAGGTTAAAGGTTGCGGGAACGTCCAAGACATGGAAATCAATCTCGTGCTGTCCTGGACCAACCTGGGTCTAAATTTTGACAGTCCCCATCACCTCCCTGCTTGTGTTATCATACGCTCGAATCACCTGGGTAGTTGGCACGAAGTCCGTGGGCTTCAACCCGATTGCATATGCCGTCCTTGACGGGCACACATTAATGGCGGATCCCGTGTCGACAAGAACCACTGGTACCCATTTGCCTCTACATTCCACAGAGATGTAGAGAGGTTTGTTGTGATTTACGCCCTCAGGCGATAGTTCTTTGTCGGAAAAGGTCAACATCGGGGAACCTCCTCCAGGAAAAACCAATCCAACTAGCTGCTCCGGCGTGGTGTCTATCGAGAGTTTGGCCTTGTCCATGGCTAAAAGGACGGCCTGTCTATGTACTCGAGAAGCCATAAGCAGTCCCCAGATGGAGATGTCTGCTTGTATCTTTTTCAACTGTCTCAAGACAGCCTCATCTTCGAGTTGCTTTTCTTTCTACTTCTCCGCTTCCCTATCCTTCCCAGACGCCTCTGGTTAATCTAGGTGTGGAGGCTTGAAATACCGTCCACTCCTAGTCATATGATCGACTTCGCCGATGTACCAGGTATCATCTGGTTGGTTACTTCCCCAACCCTCGTCCGTGTGGGCAAGACATAGGTCATCGTCCTTCCACCACATTCCATCGGCAGCCGACAGACACCTGTTCAGCTCCAGTATGACCGTTCTCGTACTCACATTACCCTCCATCCATATGCTCACAGCATTCTCTGTCTCTGTGCACACAGCAGTTTCAGTCCTCACGTGGGCCTTAGCTTTCCTGATTCTCTCAGAATCCTCAAACCTTTCCTGTTCCAACTGTGTCAGTACAGCTGGCTGTTTATTAATTCCTGTATTCAAAATACTCCAATCCTGAGCGAAATTCTTGACACCGGCGCTCTCCAGCGATTCATTTTGACTTCCGGCCCTTCCGGTCACAACTGATATTCTCGCCCCTGCCGGGCCCTGTTCTGGTTGGAATTCTTCCACAACATCCGGTTGATCATCCAGCCACCCGGTAGCCTCTGCCAATTTCTCATAATCAAACCAGTTGACTGTCGTGTCCCCTGGATCTTGGTCATTGAAAAACTGGAGGTTGGCAAAGTCCTTTCGCACAGCCGCCAAATCATCTTCCCTTTGCTCAAATCTTTCCCCCTGGATCACACACAGTTCTGCCCTCTCTGACAATTCTACACTTGGCCTAGCCTGGCCTGCTGACAGAATGTAATCACTCAGATTGTAGGCTTCCTCAGCGAGACTCCCAGACTGCTCAAACCTTGACTCAACAATCCCAACCTCCTCTGCAATCTCCCATGTTCTGTCTTCGACAGTCATCACCATTGGTTCGGGTTGGGTTCTGGAGATGTCCAACATGCACAAGTCAGTGCAGTCGGGAAGGAACACCTCCGGCTTAGGTAGGTGGGAAGGAGTGATATAGATGCTAGGATCGTAAGACACGACCCCAGTCTGGATGAAGTTAATACGTTTGGGAGGTGGAGCTTGGTTATGCGGAGGGAGAGGGTTGGTTGTGACGTTGGGTTTTTCTAGAGGCAGGATCACCCCGTTATCGTTGAGATCTTGAATCTCATGACGTAATCGGTAGCATTGGTCGGTGTCATGACCGTGCTGTTGGTGAAATGCGCAATATTTGGCTGGGTTGTGGGTAAGGGGAAGTTTTTCCGGTAATGGCTGTGGCTCTAGGGGTTTTAGGTGCTCCTTTCTGATTAAAACCCCTAAAGCCTTGGACAAGAACATGTATAGTGGGGCGAAGGCTCTTTGGCTTTTGGGTTAGTATTTGGCTGTTTGTGTATTGCTTCCGGATGCGCCAGAGAAAGGTGTGGCTGCCATGGGTCTTAGAGGGGGGATGGTGGTGACCATGCTGACTTCCGAAGCCCTTGTATTCACAGCACTGCTTGTGCCTACGTTGTTGTTGCGGTTGAAAGTCCTTCGGGGCTGCTCCTTATCTTGGTCAATCAGACCCTGTTTCATTGCATCTTCGATCCGTACTCCCATCTCATGCAGATCAGAAAAGGTAGGGAAGGGGAGCACGATCATTTTTTGCATCAGTTTCGACTGGAGATTGTGCACAATCATCCGAATTTGATCTTTGTCGGTAGGCCTCAGGGTCATCATTGAAGCTTTCGCCCTCCACCAAGTTACGAAATTCGAGAAGCTCTCCTTAGGCTCCTGCCATGTTGTTTTGAGATCTTGGGTTGTAATCTCGATTTGGGTATTATAAGAGTATTATGCAGTAAAAGCCTCGGCCATCTCGTCCCAGTTCCGCTTGACATCATCTTCTAATTTTGCATACCAGATAGCGGCCACACCTGACAAGGTCTGGCCGAATAGTGAAAGCATCTGTGGTCTGGTGAGGCCCATCGGTCGCAGTATATCTGAGAACAATCGAAGATGGACCATGGGATCCCCGGACTCGTCAAAGCGGTCGATTTGTGGCATCTTGAACCTATCTGGCAGCGTCACGGCCACGTCAGTATATCTGTCCTCAATGTTTGGGATGGACTTCACCCGTTGGGATTTCTTGAACAACTTCTCGAGCTTGCTCAATTTCAATGCTGTATGGTCTACCTCGAACTCAAAGGGAGAGTCCGGTGGATTGATAAGCGCAGGTGCCTTGGATAACTGTGGTAGAATCGGGGGCGGAGCCGGCCCCGTTGGAATGTCCGTATCTCTCTGGACATTTGGTGCCTCCCCGGGTGCCGGAACTCCTGGTGGGAGAGGAGCTGGGTGTGAAGCAGATGCCTCGGTTTGTTGTTTCAACTTGGCAATTAACTCTGCCTGCTGGGCCATGATCTCGGCTTGTTGTTTGGCAAACTCATCTCGGCGAACAGCGTCCTGCTGCATGGCTCTCATGGTCTCCTACATTTGGCGTATCATTTTTTCAACTCCTGTCGGTCCCGCCATACTGCCCTGATCTGTCTGAACTATTGGCAGGTCTATCTCTATAGTAACAATTGAGATCTCAGTCCGACTGTACACTGATGAGGTAATCCACTGCTCTGGCAACCTCTGCTTGGATACACTGCGTCTTCTCGACCTCCGTCTGATAACCGGGGGTAGGGAATGATACACTGGTTGTCCGTCGACCAGATCGTCAGATCGATGAAGTCGGCGACCTCTTATCCAGAGTGCTTGGGGAATATCTGCTTGGTTTGAAGCAATTGTGCTAAACTACCCCTAGCAAAAAGATAAATAAAGCAATAATAAGGAAATAAACGAGCAGACAAACAGATAGCATAAGAGCGTAAATAAACACAACACACAGTCGGGTATATTTAACACGCAATTGATACATTGTTCTCAAAGACTGATCATTATTCCCAAATCACTATCCCCGAAGCTGAATCTGATACCCGCAGATAACTGATTCCGAAAATACTGAACTGGTACCAGCAAGCCCGATACCCAAAATACTGAACTGGCGCCCGCAGGCTTGATGCCCAAACTTGTAAACTGATACATGCATTCGTATAGAGACGCACTCTAAAAGCACATAACAAACGAGTGAGAGCCAAAACACCCCTATGTTGGGGTTGGGTTTCCCTGTCCTATTTTGTCAGGAGCTAGGGTTTCACTACGCACGCAGCGGTTTCAAACAACCTACAATCAGGTAAGCAACTTGTCCTAGCTTTGGAATGGTCACTATGGATTCCGAATATGCACTAGGTCGAATGGTAAAAAAGGGTGCCCCGATAAAACCGGGGTTTGTGTTCCCATACTGGCAGAGCCCGTAACCGGTAAGCCTTATGGCACGCAACCTCTAGCAAACCGCTCAGGAATAGCAGATGGCAAACACGGTGTCCTAGGCGCACCAATGCAAATGCAATGCAGAGAGACACATAAGTCCAGTCAAAACCAGATATCATGAGTTCGAGTCAAGTTCTCTAAATCCCCAGCGGAGTCGCCAGAAACTGTAGACGTCCCCGAACGCCCCGGGAGGGAATCCCGTTTTGTTCATTGGGCTCACTACAGTTCAGGACTCAATGTCACGGTCTTGTATCTAATCTCGTAGAGTGCAATGCAAGACCGATGAATCATCAAAGAGTTCAAATCTGGCAAATCGTTTTTGAAAATAGAGTTTTTGAAAGAAGTTCCAAACATGGACTGCTTTTCCAGATACAGAGTCGCCACCTAAATATTTTATTTTGAGAAATTTAGGAAACCCTGACTCGTTGCCTAAGGCCACGTGTCCGTCATCACCAAAGTTGCCTCGGATTGGGAACTTGGGTACGATTGGGGAAGGTCACTTCGTGAGCACCCCCGCTCGCCCGATCAAAGATCGGCCTCTACTAACCATGATATCGAGTTTTGAAAACATTATGCGTTCTTATTCCGATTATTAGCCTAGATTTACTATGTGATGCGCACAGCATACAAGTATAGACTGGATCGCCTGAATTGGAACAAAACATCTCATGCTTGTTTATTTGAAAATGGTTTGATGGTGCTACTCGTAAGTAGGCTAAGACGTGGATTTGCCACCCTCGGGTGGGCTTAGAAAAAATGATTTTGCCACTCTCAAGTGGGCTTAAAACTCGCATTTAATGAATTGTTCCAATCCAAATAACCCAACCTTCACCCACAGGCATTCAGGCAGTTATAATACAGTCTGAATGAATAATTAAATATTACAAAACCCTAATTAATTAACAAATTAACTAGGAAAGAAAATAAACTAGTATGCAAATTCGTGGACCGCCTCAGCTCTGTTCCGAATGATGAAAGATGCATGCTCGAGTTGCCTTGCGCGGAAATCCATTGCGATGCCCCAATTCGCCTCTATTTACACTTAATCCCGGAATACTGTGCGAAGCTCTAGAAGGCTGCTGATTTCTGATTTGCTGCAACAGAGAGCAAGAAAGGGGCATGGCAAAGTATTTTTACATATGTATGCACACCTCGATCCTCTGCCACAAACCACGTATCTCGATGCATGATGGCCGAGGAGTCGAATTGCACGACTCAATGTAAAATGAATGAACATGGAAACACAACAAGGGAATTGAGACACGTTCCGGAGTGTCGGTGACCAGGAATTGAGACACGTTCCGTCACTCGGAGTACGAAACGTCCCTCGTTTCCCGTGCTTGGGCTAACTCCTATCCCAAACACAATGCAAATGAGATGGCATACACAATGCAACTAACATATAACCTAGCATACGCAATGCTATGAAATGGCATACACAATGCTCGATGTAACATGGCATACACAATGCTCTAACATGCAACCTAGCATACGCAATACTATGAAATGGCATACACAATGCACGATGGATTTACACCAACATGAGTGGACCTCAACCACGCTCACATCAGTGGCCATTAGGATGGAAATGAGACAACCGAAACACATGCAAACTTGCACGGATACAAAGGACCGACCCTAAGGCATAACATACCACTCTACCAAAGCAAGGCAAGGGATGCAATATGGCATAGAATAGCATAAATTACAGCTCTGAAACAGCATGCAATATGGTCCCGAAACATGCAAATATGTCATACAATGCAAGCTAGGGGGCCCGGGTACCGAAACTTGTGAAGTGCGTTACACTAGAGGTACCCAAAGCAATGCACCAAAGGCAAAACCAACCCTAGGCAGGTCTGAAACAGTGGGGAAATGGCCTAAAATGGTGGCTCAACATGCAAGAAAATGGAGCTCATTCAATGGTCCGAAAACAAGGCATTCATGCACAACTCTCAAACACACTTAAGGAGTACAAAACATGGCAATATGGCATTGATGCAAGCTCTGAAATATGATGTATAATGAGCCTAAAACATGAACACACCTCAGTATATGCATGGAATGGATCTCAAATCTCAAAGTTAAGCATGGGTATTGAACTACAAGCATGCAAAACAAACATCATTCAATCATGAGACCCAAAAATAGAGCTAGGGCAGTCCAAAATAAACCCAATATCAGTTTATGACGTGGCCAAAAAGTGCTAAAATCAAGGGCCCACAAAGCATGCAAAGAAAGCTAGTGAACCATGAGTTGTTCTACAACTATATGAAGCATATGAAAGCTCATTAAACCAGCCAAAAACAGATGTATGCCATGCCAAAATATGCCTAAATAATCACTGAAACTCAGTCAATGCATGCAAAAATGATGAGCTCATTTGGAAGGCCATGTAAGGGGTTACTCTACACCTATATGATGGACACATAAAAGGTTAAAACCACCTCTGGAAATAAGTTATGAAAACCTTAAAACTCACCAAATAGGCCCTGGAATTGGTCTAGGAAACATGCAATGAAAGGTCCCTTTGAAAGGCCTTGAATAGGATTGCTTTACACATGCATCATAGACTTAAAATATGGCAAAATGGGCTCTGGACAGAGCTAATGCAGACCATAAAACTCACAAAATAAGTCCTGGAATGTGACTTCACAACATGCAAAATGGAGCTCATTTGGAAGGCCAACAAAGCTAGTAAAGAGAATGAGGGGTGAGAGGGTCACCCCTCTATGATTTTGGAGCTCAAAGACATATCAAAGCCACTGAAAATCCATTGGATTTTAGTGGCTAAGAGGCCAAAACAAGGCCAATGCAAATGCTCAAATGCATGGCTCAAAGCATGAGGAAATGAAGCATGCAAGGAAGAAGATAACTCCAAACAGAAAAGTGACCTCAATCAAACTTAAATAGGAGGTCAAAACAAGGCTTTTTCTAGTTTATGGAAAATCTCGAAAATGCTCACAAGTAGGGCTAAGATATGATGCAAAATAAGCCTACAAAGAGGGATAGAGCAAACAAGGAGGTAGATGGCCTCAAACAGAAAAGTGTCCTTAATCAAACTCCCAGAGGAGCTCAAAAGAAGACACTTTTCAATTTATGACAAAGTTCAAAAATGATTGCAAATAAGGCTAATCAATGGAGAAAAATAATACAAAAATGGGGGAAATAGAGACTCACCCTTGTAGACAATGACTCCAGCAGCTTCTGGACCAAGGAAGGAGTTCTTCAACTTCTGAAAATCAGCTCCAAGATGCTTGGATGGATGGTGGAGGTGGTAGGCTATGAGGTGTAGTGTAAATGGCCAAGAATAAGGGTCTATGGAGCTTGGAATGTAGAGATATGGAGAGGTGTATGCAAATGCTCCAGCCAAATGTTTTTCTAACCCTTGCAAATGGAGAGGAGGGTTCATTTTTATAGAGGAAGAGAGCCAAGGCTTCTTGGAGAAGCCTCAAGAAAGGGTCAAAGCTTCTCAAAGAAGCTTAAGCAAAAGGGTCAAGCTTCTTGGAGAAGCTAGAGCAAAAGGCTCAAGCTTCCTCAAGAAGCTAAAACAAAGGTTCAAAAGGTTCAAGCTTCCTCAAGAGGCTAAAACCGAGGGTTCAACCAGCAAAAAAAAAAAAAAAAAAAATCGGCCAACAAAGATGGCCGACCGATCATCAATGGTGCCGACCGGTCGACCGACCACAACCGACCGACCATCAAATGGTGCCGACTGATCGTCAACGGTGCGATCGACCGTCAACGGTGCCGACTGACTGTCCATCAATGGTGCCGACCGACTGTTTATCAAAGGTGCCGACCGATCGTCCTTCAATGGTGCTGACCGACCGTCCATCAATGGTGCCGACCGACCGTCCATCAATGGTGCCGATCGATCATCAACGGTGCGACCGACCGTCAATGGTGCCGACCGACCGTCCATCAAGGGTGCCAACCGACCGTCCATCAAAGGTGCCGACCGACCGTCCATCAATGGTGCCGACCGACCATCCATCAATGGTGCCGACCGACCATCCATCAAAGGTGTCGACCGACCGTCCATTAATGGTACTGACCGACCGTCCATCAGTGGTGCCGACCGACCGACCGTCCATGGCGGGTGGCAAGAAACCAGGGGCGGTGGCCTTAAGCCATGGCCGGTGGGTTTAGGGAATGGCAGACAAGCCACTCTCTACCCTCCAAAGCAAAAACCAACAAGTGTTTGGTCCAACCAAGCATAAAACAAACAAGTTAAGAGATCCTGAGGCAGGGCGCTCGGCCGAGGCCTCCGGGAACTCAAAACGAATGAACATGGATGATCATCGAGTGTTCAAACGATGACGTCCAAGTCTTGAGGACGGTCAAAAATAGGGTGTCTGCAGGGTCTAATCATTGGAAAGCAATAATTAGGGTACTTAGGTATCTAAGACATACCCAGAATTATGGCTTACATTATACCAAATATCCAGCAGTACTCGAGGGGTATAGCGATGCAAATTGGATATCGGATACTAAAGACTCAAAACCCACTAGTGGATACGTCTTTACCTTGGGAGGTGTTGTAGTCTCTTGAAAATCTTCCAAGCAGACATGCATATCAAGGTCGACAATGGAATCTGAGTTTATCGCATTAGATAAAACAGGAGAAGAAGCAGAATGGCTTCGTAATTTCTTAGAAGACATTCCAATGTGGCCTAAACCTGTGCCAGCTATATGCATTCACTGTGATAGTGAAGCAACAATAGGACGGGCACAAAATCATATGTATAACAGTAAGTCTCGACACATTCGTCGAAGACATAATACCATTAGGAATTTGCTCTCACATGGAATAATTTCCATAGAATATATAAACTCAAAAGAGAATATTGCGGATCCATTGACTAAAAGGCTAGCTAGAGAGCAAGTGTACTATTTATCAAGGGGAATGTGATTAAAGCTTATTACTTAAAAGTCGCCATAATGGCAACCCAACCTAGTTGACTGGAGATTCCAAGATCTAGGTTCAAAGGGACAACCGAATTATGGATGACTTCACACATCACTAAGGTGGTTTACTCCTACCTATTTCTATGATAAGAAGAGTGATACCTGCAGCGTTAGTAGGATGAGCTTTGTTTTTAATGATTCTTATAGCTTGGACATCCAAGTGGGGTATGGCAGGATACTCTTAATAAGAAGTCACCTATATGAGTGTGAACTGGGCCGGTTCTGTGAGAATTGAGAAGGCTAAATTCTCTAAAGCACTCATGAATTACCATGCGTTGTTCAGGGCCAAAATGAACACAATCGTAAGAACCAAATTGTGTTTGCGGATACTCTATGTGTAGTCTATTGTCTTGGCTTACATAAATAGCTGAACAGTTCATGACATTGAGTCCACTGGTTAGCCAGTAAGTCCAATAGGCTTTCATTAGAGGAGGTTCAAAGGCAAAAGTTACCTATCTCAATGTGGTGTTTCTTCTTAATGTACTCTTTCTTTGTTTGCATCTTGTTGCATATCTGTTATCGTGAATTCCATTTATGTGGGGGATTATTGGAAAATGGCTTTGAAAAATCCATAATTTTTGCTAACTTTGAGCATTAATTAAGGTGGGACTCAAGCGTTATCTTTAACGTTCCTTATTGGGTTCATGTTTAATGCCGTGTAGTAAATAAAACCGTGTATTTGGTTGCTCAAAACCATTTTTGGATGAATGAGAATTCAACACACATTTTCGGGTTCGTGGCAATGGCTTTAAGTGGGTTTGCTACACATTTGTGAAATGTGATTGTCCCACATTGGAAAGGCTTGAGATTTTGAATGGGTTTATATACTCTAACCTGGGATACTTGAGATGGGCCCCAAGGGGTACCCAAGTTTGTGGAATGGTGAGGTTACCCATTAGACCGAAAACAAAAAAACCACACGCGCGCTCCTCCGCCGTCCAGTCGGGCAGGCTGGGCGTGGGCTTGGGCATAGATGCATGGTGTGAGGTTGGGTTGGGTTTGTCCAGCCCAATACTTATCTTTTTGGGCCAAAAACATTTATAATTTATTTATTTATTTTTAATTTTGATTTCAAAATTCCAAATAAATTGGTCCAGAATTTTTCCTTCACCCAAATAGATCCCTAACGGGTTCTGACCCACCCGAACAGGTTCAAAGGGTTCAGAACAGGTTCAAAGGGTTCAGAACAGGTTCATACCTGTTCAATTCAAACTAAATCTGTCCAATAGATTCATATCTGTCTGGTACCTGTTCAAACAGGTTTCTACCTATTCGGAATAACCACTATTTCTCCTATAAAAAGCCAGCCTTCCAGTATTTCTCGTATCAGATTTTTCTATCAAAATTTCACCTTTCTTCTTTGTTTTTCTTTGCATCTGTTTTGCATTTAATTTTAGGAAGAAAGAGAGAAAGTTACAACGTAATTTGCTTTGGCAGCCTTGATTTTGTAGTGCTACAAATTCAACTGTTAGTCCTTGCATCTTGGGAAGTAGACGCCGTTAAATCTTGAAGCATCGGAGCGAAGACGAAATCTACTTAAAAGAGATTGTGTCCAACACAAGCCTCGACATTAATTTTTGGAAGCGTTTAATTCGGAATTTAATTTATATAATTATTTTCTAAATTATTTTATTTTATTGTTTATTTAATTTATACATTTAATTTACACACACACCCTATTGTGGGTATAACATATTATACTATGGTAGTATCTTCTTTATGTATTATACTATGTATTCCAAGTGTTTTAGTTTTGCATTACACTTAAAGCTTATGCCTCTTACTATCATTTTAACAATTCACAATACAAGTGTTTGAGCTTTATTTTCTATTTTTGATATATTAATACACCTAGTTCTGATGTGAATCATCTACAGTGAAATCTACAAGTTAAGAAGTATTCATTTACCATTTTGTTCATTTATGCTGCAAGCTAAAGGATAGATGTTTCTTAAATGTAATAGTGCAATCGTTTCATATAACTATGCTCTCAGAAAGGGACCTCCTTATATCAAGACAATCAAGTCAACTTATGACTCTTTCCAGTCAAAACACATCATCATGCACATGACATCTTGCTGTAGTTGTAGAGAAACTCAATATCCAATTCTCTATCAAGTTCTTTCCTTACGCTATTTACATAGTATGTAAGACAAGACTCAGGTTTGAATCGTTGGCATAATAAACATATTGCTTCAAGATTGTTGCTTTGTGCCAACAACCAAGAATGATATGTTTCCAAAGAATATACATAATTATACATAAATGAATTGTCCTTTCAGTTTGCAAAATATAGAGTGTTTGATCACGATACAATTGCACAATTTGTAGCATCATACCTTGTCATATATATAGTCAATTGCATGTGAATTTAAAATTTTAAAAAGTCTAATGTTCAAGGCAAAAGCAGGATGTGACATGTTGTTGAAGTATCGTGTCCCTCAATAAATTAGGAAAACAAAAACTACCCATGCTATCTCATTTATTCAACTTCATAGGGTTAATTATAATGCCCAAATTTGTCTTCAAAATAATTAAATTAGTATAACCAGCATCATGAAGTCCTGCTTTTGGTACTCCATAGAAAGCAGAGTCCACAAGGATATTTCTTTCCAAAGTAACACCATGGTTTTTATTCTACAACACATGTAAAATTATTCATCTTGAATTAAGGTATACCATGATAGGGATTTGGATTTTCAGTTAAGAAATCTGTTAGGTCCTTACTTTTTGCCAATTTTGAGACGAAGGTCATGGTGAAAGCTCTACTGATTATTAAAGAAAAATTGACAGAGTGTTGGGTAATTTGTTTGGTAAATTTGTATTCTTTCTTTCCTTCATAGTGAATTGATTAGTGGCGTTTCGCCCGTGTTTTTTTTAATCACAATTGGAGGTGCTCCAATTGTGGTTTTCCTACTTAAAAATCGTTTGTGTTGATTTATTATTTTAGAAGTGACAATCTAAATCACTTTCATATGTACTAGATGATTTAGATTGTTAGTTTTTAATCATTTGGGAGTTGGTACAATTAATCTTGATCTAATCACAAATCACTTAAGTTTTTCAATTGGTATCAAAGCGGGTCACTATTTGTTTTTATCAAAACTATAAGAGTGTGATTTTGTGTGATTGGTGATATGGATTCAATTCACGAAGGTAACTCGACCCATAGACCTCCGTTACTTGATGGTACAAACTATTCTTATTGGAAAGCTCGTATGAGAGCATTTTTAAAATCTATCGATAAGAAAATTTGGCACTGTGTGATCTATTGGTGGAGTGGACCTGTTGTCACCATTGATGGTGTTGATATCAACACACCTCTTGATAAATGGGATGCATTCGACTATCAAAAGTCAAGTTGGAACAGTAAGTTTCTCAATTCCCTTTTTTGCTTTGTCACACCAAAAGAGTTTTGTTGTATTTGCATATGTAAGGTAGCAAAAGAGGCTTGAGACATTCTTGAAACCATTCATGAGGGTACTACTTCTGTTAAAATGTCAAAACTTCAACGTCTCACATCCTCTTTTGAAACTCTTTTTATGCGTGATGATGAGACGTTTGATGATTTTTATGCTAAACTTAGTGACATCGTGAATTTCTGTTTCACACTTGGTGAAAAAAATTCCTGAAGCTAGAGTTGTTGGAAAAATTTTGAGGTCTTTACCCGAAAGGTTCCAATCAAAAGTTACAGTTATTGAGGAGGCTCAGAATGTTGATACCCTCAAGCTTGAATAGTTGGTTGGAAACTTACAGACTTATGAAGCCCACCAAATTTCTAAGAAAAAAACAAAAAAGATAGTTTGGCTTTTACTAGTGCTCATGAGATTGCTAAGACCACTGAGATTGAGTTTGATCTAGAGTCCGAAATGACGGCTATGTTTACTAAACAGTTCAAAAAAAATTTAAAGAAAAAGAAGCATAATTTGAAGGACCCTAATTGAAAAGATAAGAGTAATGAAAAACCCAAAACTTTCTACCAAAAATTGCTCCAAAAACTGAAAAGAATGCTGTGAAGGGGCAAGGTGTCAAGTGTTATGAATATCAAGGGTTTGGACATATTGCTCTTGAATGTTCATCGAAAAAGAATCAGAAGAAAGTTTATACAGTGACTTGGGATGATGAAAGTGGGTCAGAGTAAGAACCCGAAGAAATCGAATCCGGTGAAGATGGAGATAGTACCTACATGGCATTCTGGTCTACTGTTACTCAACCTTCTCTAAAGCTAATGGAGTTTGCTCATGGTTAGAATTTGCACTGTGCTCCTACCTTTGATGGGAGTAACTACTTATTTTGGAAGATCCAAATGAGGATGTTTCTTAGAGCTCATGACTCTAAAGGTTGGCAAGCCATTGAAGAAGATGTTGAAAGTGCTGACAATCTAATCAATCAAAGAGTTCTGGCTGCCATCCGTAAAATAATTTCTGAAGAAGAACAACAACGGATTGCTCATTGCACAAAGGCCAAAGATGTATGAGACATTCTGAGTCAATTCCATGAAAGAGGAGAGTTATCGTCATCATCATCCACCAACTTTCATGCCTTAGTTGCTCGACCAGATGGGCTCAAGGAAAAAGAGGAGCAAAAAGAAGATGATGAAACCTCAGAAGACAATGATGAGATTGACGGTGATAATCTACAACAAGCTTACGAAAAGCTTTACAATGAATCTCTGAACTTGTCCAAGATCAATGACAAACTGACTTTCAAGCTCAAAGCATGTGAAAGCGAGAATGTCAAGTTAAAGGAAGAGATTGCTACAGCAAAACATGATGCCATCACGATCTCAAATGATAGGCAAGATCTCTGTGGAAAACTTCTATCTTGTGAGACCGAAAGGAATGAACTTTTAAAAGTCTATACCACATGTGAAGAGAAGATTGAGGCTCTTGAGATGTCACAAGTTGTGTTGGAAAAGATGTTCAGTCAGAAAGAAAAAGAACTCCAAGATGCTAGAGCTACAATTGCTATATGGAATAAAGGGTCAAAGTCACTGGAATATATCCTCGGATCTCAACAGATGAGTTGTGACAAAAGTGGGCTAGGCTATGGCAGTGTAACAGTTCAACAGGGACAATCCTCTATATCACATAACATTAAGACTCAAACTAAGGGAAAACTGAAGGTTCAATAGGGTGATCCCTCTCTTCATCAATCTAAAGGGGGTAAGAGCAACCAAAAGGAAGTAAAACCTAATTTTGTTTTTCATCATTGTGCTAGGTATGGCCATATTCGTCCTTATTGTTATGAGTTGTTTGGTAAGGTGTCTCAAAAGGGTAGAAATTCTAATACTTTTTGGGTTAGGAGACAACCTTACATGTCTAGGCGAAACACCAAGATTCATGAGAGTGTTCACAACGCTAAGATGTTTACCAAGACTGCCAGTCCTGCTTCTGTCAAGACCAAAAAGATATGGGTTAGAAAGAGTGACTTAACTTGTTTTGTTGTTCACACTGCACTGAAAGCACGTGACTCACACATCTGGTATCTTGATAGTGGGTGCGCTCGTCACATGTCTGGGGACAAATCCTACTTCACTTCCCTAGAAAAATATGAAGGAGGAATTATTACCTTTGGAGATGGTGGCACTTCTAGAGTCATTGGTAAGGGCTTTATAAGTGTGGCCGATTTTCCCAAGCTCGAAAATGCCTTACTTGTTGATGGCTTTATAGCTAATCTTTTGAGCATTAGTCAAATGTGTGATTCCCATCGGGAAGTATTATCTTCAAAAAATAAATGTGAAATTTTGGATAAGAAGAGAAATACTGTCATGCATGGGGTTCGCACATCTGATAATTGCTATGGGATTGTTACCACTAATGATCTTATTTGTCACTCCGCCGTCATAAGTAATCTTGACTTGTGGCATCAAAAATTAGGTCACATGAATTTCAAGGACCTAACCAAGATAGCCACAAAGAGCTTGTGAGAGGAGTGCGTAAAATGGGTAAGAATGTGAACCATGTGTGTGGACTATGTCAACTTGGGAAGCAAACTTGTGCCCCTCATAAAAAGGTGAACAACTTCACAACCAAATGTCCTCCTGAGCTGGTTCATATAGATCTTATGGGACCCACTCGCACTGAAAGCATTGGAGGTAAAAGATATATTTTTTTTAACCATTGATGACTCGTTTTTCATAGATAAATTTTTTAAAAGAAAAATCTGATACGTTTGATGCTTTCTAGGCCTTAGTCCTTAAAATCCAAAATGAATAGGGTGTTTCTATTGGGCGTATAATAAGAATCCGAACAGATCATGGTCGGATTTTTGTGATATGCATGGAATTAAGCATGAGTTTTCTGCACCGATTACTCCATAACAAAATGGATTTGTTGACAGGAAGAACAGGGTTGTTCAGGAGATGGCTAGGGTCATGCTCCTTAGTAAGAAAGTTCCTCCAAAGTTTTGGGCTGAAGCCTTAAATACCGTTGTTTATGTCTTGAATCGTGTGTATTTAAGGCTCCGACACTTTACAAACTCCATATGAATTGTGGAAGAGATTGAAACCTAATGTAAAATACTTCAAAACTTTTGGGAGTAAATGTTAAATTTTCAAAGATAGAGAGCCCTTGGGAAAATTTGACTCTCGAAGTGATGAAGGTATTTTTCTAGGGTATTCAATCATTAGTAGAGCTTTTTGTGCCTATAACATACGCACTTTATCTTTAATGGAATCGATCAATGTGGCTATAGATAACACAGGTTCTCCTACTCTGGCGATACATGAGGAAGAAAATGGTGAGTCTCCAATCTTGGATATTGAACCACAAAGTCAAGGAGCAGCACCGGATCAAGTTCAAGGAGGTGAGGCAGCACCAACTTCTGTGGTCAGTCCAAGTTCTAAGAGTGCACATAGAGACATCATTTCTGATGCTTCTGTCACTTCCAGTCCTGAGTTCAAACCATCAACAAGGGTGAAACTGAACCATCTAATTCAACAGGTAATTGGCAGGGTTTCAGACCGAATCAAAACCCGAAAACAAGTTCAGGAAGAGGTAACTCACATGTGCTATGTTTCGTTAATTGAACCTAAAAATGTAAAAGAGTCCTTACTAGATGATAGTTAGGTGAATGCTATGCATGATAAGTGTAGACACCCCATTTTTGACCAACCTTAAGACTCAGACGTCATCGTTTGAGCACTCGGTGATTGTGCATGTTTGTGCTCGTTTTGAGTTTTCGGAGCCTTTGGCTAAGCGCCTTGTCTCGGGACCTCTTAACTTTCTACTTTTGGCCTAGTTTTTGGACCACGCCTTACTACCTTTCCCTCTTGTAGGCCACCTTTTGTGCCTGTAGACTAGTTTTTGGGGCTTCCGGCTGAGTGCCTCGCCTTGCGGACTCTTGTCTTACTTCCTTTTTGGTTTGATTTTGAACCAAACCTTGGTTTCCTTTTCTTGGAGGGAGGAATAGGGGTGTAGACCAGTTTCTCCCCCTGTAGACCACTTTTTGTCCCTGTAGACCACTTTTAGTGGTTGGCCAGCTAGGGTTGGTGATATGTGGACCACCTAAGGTGGTCGGCATCCTGCCACCACCTTCTACTCTTTGTGCAGACCCTCTCTCCTCCTTGCCGACCACTTTGCTTCTCTGTAGACCACTTTTTCTGGTCGGCCGACCAGTTGAGGTGGTCGGCCAACCACTTCAATTGGTCGGCAGCCATCTTGTATTTTCTATAGATATTTTCCTTGCCAGCCGTGCCAGCTGTTGGGCACAGAAGGCATCCTCCATATACGTGTATGGAGGGATTGCACCAAGTTTCTAGCTTGTTTAACAAGCTTGAAGCTTGGAATTCTATAAGTAGGAGGCTCTCTCTCCATTTCCAGGGTTCAGAAAATTTGCATAGAGATATACATATCCCTCTCTCTCTCTCTCTCTCTCTCTCTATTTCTCCTCCTCTCTCTATATTTGTGTTGTTTGTGCCTTAAAGTGGTTTTTCTTCACACTTTTGTACACAAACACCTAGTGAAACACCTTCACTATTGAGCTGAGGTCATTGGAGGTTGCATTTGAGTGGTTTTGGTTTGGTTTTTTCCTCTTAAGTTGTTGTTCTAAAGTTGTTCTTCAAGGGTGAGTCTTCATCCTCTTTAAAGCTTTGTTGTAGTTACTTATTTAGCCATCTTTGCATACTTCTTTTGGATTAGCTTTCAACTGTAAAAAGCTTCATTTTCAAGTGCTTAAAGTGCTTGTTTGAGGCCTCTTTGGTGTTGGGGGTGGTCTAGCCCCTTTTGTGCCTTGTTTTGTTTTGTTTTGTGCCATCCTTTGAGGCCTTCGAGATCACCTTTGTTTGGCCTCTTCACCACTGAATTCCAGAGGAATTTCAGTGGTGGAAAGTGTGTTTTGAGGCCCCAAATGGGTGAGGGTTGTCCCCCCTCCTCGTCTCTTATGTGCTTGTGTTGATGGCTCATCAAAGTAGCATGTCCTTCTAGCATGTTTTGGCTCCATCTTAGCATGCCTTAGGCCTTATTTTAATATGATATAGCTCTGTTTTGGCTTAGTTTGATTACCTCTTGCATGCTCCTTGCACTTATAGTGCAATCCTCCATATAGCCTTAACATGCATCATGATTTGGACCACCATTTTAGTATGTTTTTGGCTCCACTCTAGCAAGCTTTTGCTCATGTTTTTCCATGCTTAAGCTCTGTTTTAAGTGTTTTTGGTCATGCATGCCTTGCTTTGTATAGCCATAGTGCATTTTTGCTCACTAGTTTTGAGTTTCATAATCTCTAGCATGGCTTACTTGAGTTGTTTGCATGCTTTGGACTCTTTTCTAGTATGATTTCAGTGTGTGTAGTATAGTCATACTCCCTCATGTTTCACACATTCAATGCTTTGGAGGGTTATGCTTTATGCCTCAATCATGAGCCAATTGGCATGCATGCTTGCCTTAGCTTTTTAGGCTACCATCTCAGTGTGTTTTTGGTCTTGTTTTTACATGTTACAACTCTGATTTTTTTTGGTAAAGTCATCTCATGTTTGGTTTTGATAGGTGTAGTGTAATCCTCCTCATTGGCCTTCCATGCATCATGCTTTATGCCTCCCATTCTAGCATGTGTTAGCTTTACTTCATGCATGTTTTGGCCTTGTTTTGACCTGCCTTGGGACTATTTTGACTCACCTTGGCCCTTTGGGGCTTGCTTGATATGGCCATGGTACAATTGCCTTTGCTAGCCTTAAGCTTTGAGCCTCTTAGCATGCCTCATTTGTGATATGTGCATGTTTTGGCATCATTTGGCATGTTATTTCAGAGCATATAATGTTGCCACACTTCCATGTTTTTCACTCTTTAGGTGCTCTTGAGAGTTGCACCTTAATGTCTTATTCATGGGCCAATGCATGAGCATGCATTTTCTTGCTTTTAATGCTAGCATTTCAGAGCATCTCAACCACTATTTTGGCATGCATGGGGTCTATTTGGTGTTGGTTTAGTCCATCGGGCGTTGCTTTGCATGATTCTAGTGTTGTGTCTTTTGCTAGCTTTTAATGCTTAAGTATTCTAGCATGTTGTGCATGAGTGTTTACATGTTAGAGTCTTGTGCATACCATCTTAACATGTCAAGTTTAGCATGTTGTTGAATCACATGTTGTTTGCATGTTGTTGCATGCTCATGTTGTTTGCATGTTTGTTGCATTGCATTGTGTTTGGATCGGATGTTGATCCAAACACGAGAAACGAGGGGTATTTCATACTTGAAGTGATAAAACGCGCCTTATTTATCGGTCGCCGACCCTCTTGATCATGCATGATAGAGGCGGAGGCTCTTATGTGTTATTTGTGCATACATTGACATTGACTTGTGCAACTTGGCTTCTCGGCCATCGTGCATTGCGATGCTTGGTTGGTGGCCCGAGAGTCGAGCACCACACTCCCTTGAGCTTGAGAAATGATAGGGAGGGTGGTTGTGCACACATATCTTGCAAATACATTGCTATGCCCCTTCTTGTTCTCTGTTGCAGCAAAACTGGGGTCTGGCAGAACTTTTTGGTCGGTAGACCAGTAAAGGTGGTCGACCGACCACTTTTTGTGGTCTACAACAAATTTTTCTGGTCTACAGGTGGTCTACACCACCCATTTCTGGTCGGTAGCCCACCAGGAGGTCCCCATGTTGGAGTAGAAGCATTCTGGAGGTTTGTGCAGTGTTTTGAAACCAAATGCAAATAGAGGCAATTGGGGGCATGGTAATGGATTTCCGAACGAGGCAATCAAGAGCATGCATCATTCATTATTTCGAGGCAGAGCTGTGGCAGCCTAATTTAGCTTCTTTTTATTACTTAGTTGGTTTTGTAACTTAGTTAATTTGTTAATTAATTAAAGTATTGTAATAATTAGTTGTATATTCAATTTGTGTTATGTAATAATTTGTCTAATTAGATTATTAGATTAGTTAAGTAGCTTAGCTTAGCGTAGCTAGTTAGCTCATTATTCAGACCCTCCGTCGAGAGGGCACATGTTGTAATAAGTGTGTGTGTGTGATGCATGTCTTCCAACCCCATTTCTTTCTCCCTTTTACTTACTTGCTTTTGGTGGTTAGTTTTAGGGCATGTTTCAATTAGCATACTTATGCTTGCATGTTTGCATCGATTCATCTGTCTTGTATGCACCGGGCTCGGTGCATCATACAAATTGCATTGTATTTCAATACCAATTTGAATACATGTTATCTCGTTGCATTCACATGACATTTTAGAATAGCTGAGCCTATCTTAGTTGCATTTTGCATGTGTTGCATTAGGCATTCTTGACATAGCTAGGATCATGTATTGATTATTAACTAGCTTCTTTTTTGGCTCGGAGTACACTGTGAGTGTTTACGCTTTAGCATCCTTGCATGCGTGTAAGTGTTGCCGTGATAGCATGCTTATTATGAGGTTATTTGCTTAACTGCTATAACTGCATGAATGCCTGTGGGTGAAGGCTTGATTGCCTGGATTGGAACAACTCGATGATTGTGAGTTTTAAGCCCATTTGAAGTGGCAAAATCATATTTTCTAAGCCCATTTGACGGTGGCAAATCCACGCTTTAGCCTAATTGTGAGTAGCACTTTCAAACCACTTTCAGAAACAAACATGAGTTGTTTTGTTCCAATCCGCGTGATTGAGTCTATACTTGTATGCTGTGCGCATCACATAGTAAGCTAGCTAAATAACCGGAATAAGAACACATGTGTTTTCAAAAATCACATATCATGTTAGTAGAGGCCGATCCTTTGATCGGGTGAGCGAGGGTGCTCATTTCATGACCTTCCCCTTTCGTACCCAAGTTCCCGAGCCGAGGCAACTTTGGTGATGATGGACACGTGGCCTTAGGCACGAGTCAGGGTTTCCTAAATTTCCCAAAATAAAATATTTAGGTGGCGACTCTGAAATCTGGCAAAGCAGCCAATGTTTGGCACTTCTTGATCAAAAATTGATTTTCCAAAACGATTTGCCAGATTTGGACTCTTTGGTGGTTTATTAGTCTTACATTGCACTTTGTGAGACTAGATTCAGAACCGTGACAGGAGTCCGAATTCTAGTAGCTAGAACTATAATTCGTGCCCTCGTGAGCAAGGCAGAGTTCGGGGCGGTCTACAGTTTCTGGCGACTCTGCTGGGGATCTAGAGAACTTGACTCAAACTCATGATATGTTGTTTTGTCTACACTTATGTGTTTCTTGGCATTGCATTTGCATTGGTGCGCGTAGGACACCGTGTTTGCTGTCTGCTATTCTTGAACGGTTTGTCGGAGGCTGTGTGCCATAAGGCTGACCGGTTACGGGCTCTGCCATGATGGGAACACAAACCTCGATTTTCACCGAGGCACCCTTTTTGACCATTCGACCTAGTTGCATATCAGAAGCTGTAGTGACCATTCCAAGCTAGGACAGGTTGCATACCCGATTGTAGATTGTTTGAAACCGTTGCGTGCGTAATGAAACCCTAGCTCCTGACAAGATAGGATAGGGAAACCCTACCCCTCCATAGGGGTGTTTTGGCTTTTACTTGCTTGCTATGTTCTTTTAAAGTGTGTCTCTACAGGGAATGCATGTATTAGTTTACAAGTTCGGGTATTGGCTTGCGGGCATCAATATTTGAGGGAATCAGTTTTACCTGAGGGTATCAGATTTGAGGTAGTGATTTGAGGGCAGTGATCAGTGTTGAGAACAGTGTGTTTAGCTTACAAATGCCAACTGTGTGTTGTCTTTATTTAAGCCGAAACGCTGTCTGTTTTTCTGGTTATTGTTTCCTTATTTTTGCTTTATTTATCTTTTTGCAATGTAGTATAGCATAATTGCTTCCGAAAAGGCAGTTTCCCCCAAAGCACTCTGGGTTAGAGGTAGAAGGCTTCATTGATCCGAGGATCTAGTTGACGGACAAGCAGTGTTCCTTTCATTACCCTGGGTTACTAGACGGAGGTCAGTTAGGCGCAGTTCATCAGTACAGCGGTTACCAGATCAGTGGTCCTTATCCACCCCACCAGTGAGTAGTCAGGTTGAGGTTTCCGTTTCTACCGCAGAGAGAGATATACCTGTTGTTTAGTCGGATCAGCACCTTATGGCAAGTATGGAGGACATCATGCGTCAGCTCCAAGAGACTATGCAAGCCATGCAGCGGGATGCTACCCGCCAGGCAGAGTTTGCCGTAAGCCAGGCAGAGGTTGTGGCTCAACAGACAGAGCTGATTGCCAGGCTTCAGCAACAGCAGCAACCACAACAAGCTGGAGCATCTGCTTCGCATCCACCTCCACCCCCACCTAGAGTTCCACCACTCGAGGATACTGCAAACGTCCAGGAAAATACGGATGTGATAACCCTGTTCTGTACTATGCTAATTGGTCCTTATTATGAATATGATTATGTGTTTGATATGTTTATGTGTGCCATTTATGTGAAAATATGTGATTTTGAATTTCTATCTGTTCACCGTAGGAATATCTGTTTGATTATCTGCTTTGGAATTTAAATTGAAGGCCTTATCGGCCACAGAAACCAAAATTGATTGCGCTATTGTGATTGGCATAATTTTTATAGCCTACAGTGAAATTTAATTAAAAATTGATTCGGATCAAATTAAATAGATTAAATTGGTGTTTTAGTGCTCAATTATTTAATCTTAATTACTTGTGTTTATGAGAGCCTATATAAAGGGCCAATTACACCCTCATTTGGTGTTTTGGAGATCAAAAATCTGATTCTACACCTTAGAGTGAGGGAGGGTCGACTCTAGAGAGAGAGAAAGAGGGAAAATTGTGTGTTTGGCTCAAGTTTGTGGAATTGGAAGGTTGGACTCAAGATTCAACTAGAATTTGTGAAGATTAAAGCTCCTAGGTGAGTAAATTCATAAGTTTAATGTTGTAATTTTGTAAATTCAAGTTGGTTGATGATCAAGAACATAACTTGACTTGAATTTGTTGGAATTGGGGCTTGTATGAACATGCATGTGTATAATGGTTGTAATTTTGTATGTTTGAGCATGTATTAAGTTGAATATGAGATTATGAGCATTTAAACCTATATGCAAGCATGGCTTTGTTGATTTTCATGTTTATGAGCATCATTGGTGCTATTTGAAATGGAAATGAGGTCAAAAATTGGCATGCATGTTTGATTATGGAAGATATGGAGCTTATGTAAAGTTTGAATGCATGAGTCTTGAGTTTACAAAGAAATGTTGATTAATTTGGAAGAATTGGACCATGATTTCGAGCAATTGACCTCACCTTGCTTATATACTCATGTTATATAATGTGTTTGCATGCTTTGGAACCAAATTTATGGGTTTTGAACCTTGAAAGTTCGGATTTGAGCTCAAGAACACATTCTGGAAAACCCAGAATTCATGATGTCCGCTCGAGCGGGGAAACTGCCGCTCAAGCGTGAAATACGAGCTCCCAGAATATTTTGCAGACATGGTGTCCGCTCGAGCGGGGAAGTTCACGCTCGAGCGGGGAGCTATGTAGACAAACCTTCAGCTTGAGCGTCTAAGTTCGTGCTCAAGCGCGAAAATGATGTAACCAGTACTTTTGCAGACCTCATGGGTCCGCTCGAGCGGGGAAGTCCATGCTCGAGCGGGGACCCCTGTTTCTGAAATTTTGAAAATGCATTCTGTGTCTCGTTTTCCGTTCTCTTTCACTTCTAAGTACTCTTAGGCATGCATTGCGCATTGTGAATGAATTAGAAGAAGCTTAAAGAGGAATATGTGAATCAAGGGACAGATTGAATTATTTGTGATCCGTTGTGTTCATGTAATGTGTAGGGTCAAGCTCCAGGCCAAATCAACCAGCCGATCACTGTGAGTCATATCTGAACAAAGATATCTGAAATATGTTCTTTGTCCAATTGCTTACTTCTATGTAAGTCTTATAAGTTCGATAATCTGAATAGTGGACAATGGTTGCTATGCCAAATGAATGGGCCAGAGGCCAGTCTATCATGAATGAAAGTATGAATGGGCCAAAGGCCAGTCTGATATGAATGATAGAATGAATGGGCCATAGGCTAGTTTGACACAAAAGTATGAATGGGCCATAGGCCAGTTTGACATAAAAGTATGAATAGGCCATAGGCCAGTTTGACACAAAAGTATGAATGGGCCATAGGCCAGTTTGACATAAAAGTATGAATGGGCCATAGGCTAGTTTGACACAAAAGTATGAATGTGCCATAGGCCAGTTTGACATAAAAGTATGAATGGGCCATAGGCCAGTTTGACACAAAAGTATGAATGGGCCATAGGCTAGTTTGACATAAAAGTGAGCATGGGACAGAGGCCAGTTTGGCATGAAAGTTTGAATGGGCCAAAGGCCAGTTTGACACGAAAGTATGAATGGGCCACAGGCCAGTTTGATACGAAAGTCTGAATGGGCCAAAGGCCATTTCGACATGAATGATAGAATGAATGGGCCAAAGGCCAGTCCGACATGAATGGTAGAATGAATGGGCCAAAGGCCAGTTTGATCTAAATAAAAGATAAATGGGCCAAATTCTAGTATGACACGAACGAATTAGGCCCAAGGCCGTATGATGTGTTCGGAACCGCAGTCACTTGACCTAAATTGTGTATATATGCTAGATAGAAACACGAATTTGGGCCCAAGGCCGTTTGAAGCATGTTGTTCTACATACTGTCTGTATAACTTCTTTATTTGATATTATTCACTGGGCTTTCGCTCACGCTCATTCATGTGTTTGTAGGTGAGCCAAGAGAGGTCCAAACCCTCAGTGAAGTCTGTGTGGAACAACCAAGGTTTTGAAGAGTCAGCCCTTGCGTCTCACGCACGAGACTCGTCTTCGCCTTTTGTTATTCTATTTTATTTTGTCACGTTGGCGAGGACTTTGAATGTGTCTGTATATAGTTTTCATAGGTTGACTTAGACTTGAATGATCCTGTCTGTACAGAACTTTATGCTACTGTATTATCTGATGTGAGTTATTAATATGTATATGTATGGTCTGTTATGATGTGCCAAGCAAGCACATCTCTATGGACAAAATTTTAAATTTTGCTTCCGTTTGGCCCCTTTACTCTGATGAGTTATGTCTGATTTGGATTGAGGCCGTAGGTAATCTTAGGATTACTAGCCGGTTATGTCCTTAACCCCTGGGGGCGGGTTCGGGTCATGACAATGGACGTCCCAATGGGTCCAGTTCCACCCCCAATCCTATGTCAGCTGTCCAAAGCACCGGCTAATCTAGTGGATACACCATTTGAATTCGAGGTGGATCCATCAGCGCTGAAAGTGAGCAAGTTAGAAAAGCTATTCAAGAAAGCTCAAGGTGTTAATTCCATATCGGACATAGATGATGGATACACCGATTCGACGATGACTTTGCCGGACCGGTTCAAGATACCGCATATAGACCGATTTGACGGTTCTGGGGGATCCCATGGTACACCTGCGATTGTTCTCAGATATCCTAAGGCTAATGGGCCTCTCCAGACTGCAAAAGCTTTCCTTCTTCGGCCGGACCTTGTCGGGTGTCGCGGCCATCTGGTATGCGAAGTTGGAAGATTCTATTAAGAGAAGTTGGGAAGAAATGGCCGAGGCCTTCATTGCCCAGTACTCATATAACACATAGATCGAGATCACAACTCGTGATCTCGAGACAACGAGGCAAGAGCCGAAAGAGGGCTTCTCTGACTTTGTAACCCGTTGGAGAGCCAAAGCTTCTATGATGACCACCATGCTGGTCGAGAAGGATCAGATACGGATGGTTGTGCGCAACCTCCAACCCAAACTGATGCAAAAGATGATCGTCTTACCCCTCCCTACCTTTGCTAATTTACACGAGATTGGGGTACAGATTGAGGACGCCATAAAGCAGGGTCTGATTGACCACGAGAGGGAGCAGCCCAAGAGGGCATTTACTTGCAATTTGAATGCAGGCACGAGTAATGCTGCAGCTGCCAGAACTTCCGATGTGGGCATGGTCACCACCACTACACCAAAAATAGCAACCCCATTCATCGGTGCGTCCGGTACCAGCTCACAAACAGCCATATATCCATTCCGAGGCCAAAGGACCTTTACTTCATTGTACATGCCTTTGTCCAAGGCTCTAGGGGTTTTAATTAGAAAAGGGCATTTGAAGCCCCTGGAGCCGCGGCTATTACCAGACAAACTTCCTGCTTCCCATAACCCAGCCAAATACTGTGCCTTTCACCAACAGCATGGTCACGACACTGACCAGTGCTTCAGACCGTGTCATGAGATTCAGGATCTCATCGACAACAAGGTGATTGCACCTCCAAAAAAACCAAATGTCATAACCAACCCACTCCCACCACATAACCAAGCTCCACCACCTAAACACACCAATCTGATCCAAACTGGGGTTGTGCCATACGACCCTAGCATATATATCATGCCCTCCCACCTACCCAAGCCTGAGGTGTTCATCCTGGACATCACAGATTTGTGCATGTTGAGAACCTCCCCAACCCAACCCAAGCCGGTGGTGGTGACCGTTGAAGACAGAACATGGATGATTTTGGAGGTAGATGGGAATGTTAATTCAGAGCCTGGGATGTCTAGAAGCTTTGCGTACAACCCGAGTGGTTATATCACATCAATAGATCAGGCTAAGCCGAGGGTAGAGTTGCCGGTTGGGGCAGAGATCAGTGTGGTTCAGGAGGATGGACCTAGTCAGGGGTTAGATGACCTAGCAGAGTTGGAGGAGGATATCGCGAATCTGTAATTCATCAATGAACAAGATCCGAGGGACGTGACTGTCAACTGGTTTGATCTGGATGGATCGACAGAAAATACAGGGTGGCTTAGTGACGAGCCAGATGTTGTTGAGCAGCCTCAGCCAGAACAGCGATCATCAGAAAGAGGAATATCAACAGTGGCCAGAATGGCCGAGAATCAGGAGAAATTACTGGAGAGCACCGATGCAAGAAATTTTGCTCGGGATTCGGGCAGTTTGAATACGGTAGATACTGAACATGAGGCTACATTGAAGTGACTTGAGCAAGAAAAGATCGAGGATCTTGAAAGGGCTAGAAAGGCCAAGGCACCTGAGGGTACGGAACGTGCTGTGAGCACAAAAGTAATTACAACGGAGCCGGACAACTATCTGTCAGTTGCCGATGGTATGTGGTGGGAAGACGACGACTTACGTCTAGCCCACACCGACGAAGATTGGGGGTAGAACCAACCAGATGACACCTGGTATGTTGAGGAGGTTAACAATATGACCAGGAGTGGGCGCTACTTCAAGCCCCCACACTTGGACCAGCCAGAGGCGTCCGGGAAGGATAAAGAAGCAGAATGACAAAAAGAAAAGCTGTTGGAGGAGGAGGCTATACTGAAGCAGCTTAAGAAAATCTAAGCAGACATCTCCATCTGGGGACTGTTAATGGCCTCAAGAGTTCACAGACAAGCCGTCCTTTCTACCATGGACAAGGCGAAACTGTCAATCGATACAACTCCTAAGTAGTTGGTAGGGCTGGTTTTCCCGGGAGGAGCTTGCCCGACCTTGACCTTCACTGACAAAGAACTACCGCTTGAGGGCTCAAATCATAACAAACTGCTTTATATCTCTGTCGAGTGTAAAGAGAAATGGATACCGGTGGTCCTAGTCGACACGGGGTCTGCAATCAATGTATGTCTATCAAGAACGGCATATGCTATCGGGTTGAAGCCTGCGGATTTCGTGCCTACGGCCCAGGTGATACGGGCCTATGATAATACTAACCGAGAGATAATGGAGACTGTACGGATTAAAACTCAAGTTGGTCCAGGACAACAAGACATTAAGTTTCATGTCTTGGATGTTACCGCAACCTTTAATCTACTCCTTGGGCAGCCATGGCTACACCAGGTGAAAGCTGTCTCTTCCACCTTACACCAAATGTTGAAGTACCCCCACGGGAAGGGGGTGGTAATCGTTTTTGGGAATTCTTCAATACATCCGCCGCCAGAGGTTTTTACACCAGTTCTGGAGGTTGAGCATGGCGCGGAGGATGTATTTTTGTTAGGGTTCACCCAAGCTGAGGCTCGGGTTGCACAGAATATGCTAGCTATTGATGAGGGGCTATACGTCAATGCACAGTCTGTCTACCTTATGAACAAGCTTTAACACATGCTCGAGATGAGATTAGGGCGAAGTGACCAGAAGGACGTCGCAGTATCGGTTGAGGTGCCGCACAACCCATATACCTTTGGCCTAGGTTATCTGCCTACCAAAGAGGATTGGCCGAGGAAATGAAGAGTGATGGCCGGAAGAGCCAAGGCAAAGCAGGCCGGGAAGCATTATGAGTTGGTGCGCCGACCAATCCAGGGGCCCCTGAACGGACGCTTTGTCCGGGAGGGGGAAGACTTCCCGTTTTGCGACTTTCCGGAGCCATGGCTAAATGCAGAGAGGCGGCGCTTGTCGGGATTTGAGATTTTCTTTGACTTGCAATTGTCCGGGGATGAAGTTACCGAAGAGCAGACAGACCCACCAGCTGAGGTTGAGTAGTGCAAGGAGGAGGATTTCGAGAGCACATAAATTGAGATTGGGGTAGCGCTGGCTTGTCTCGTCTCAGATCCTCAGATCGTGCCAGAGTGCTTGGGGGATAACCCATCAGTTTCCATGATCTGGGGTGAAGCGGCTGTGGGCCCATCTTCAGGCATTCTTGATGCATCCATCGCACCCTCCCTCGTCTGGCAATACGAGAAGGGTTTTTTATTGAGCAGTTTCGGGTTAGGTAGTGAGCCAGAATCTGATTCCACCGATTCTATGGAGTCAAATTAGATTCCAGCTCTTCTGAGTCTGAGTCCGGTATTCTTGGGGGTGATAACTCGGATGCCACTATCTTGTCCAGGTCGTCGTTTTCTTTTTCCTTTGAGTCTGTTGTAACAGAGGAATTAGGCGGATTGGATGTTATTAATGAGAATGGTACGACTGTGGCTTTCAAGTACTTTTCTATGCCTTTAATTTATTGCATTAATCAAGACTTTCAAGATTTTGATGAAAATGACGAGGAAGAAATTCCTCCGATTTTACAATGTTTGATTGATCAAGAGCAGGAGAGGTTTGTAAAATCTTTGGTTGATGAAATCACCACAATTAATGTTGGTACTGAGAAGGACCCGCGGCTGGTCCAGATCAGGTCCACGTTGTCTTCGGAAGAGCGTGAGTGCTTAGTCGCCTTATTAAAAGATTTCAAAGATGTTTTTGCGTGGTCCTACGAAGACATGCCTGGAATCGATCCTGAGATTATACAGCATCGGATCCTTCTTGACCTAGAGGTCGACCTGTTAAGCAGAAGCTATGAAGGATCCGCCCGGACTGGGCTCTGAAGATCAAAGAAGAGGTCACCAAGCAGATTGACGCAAGGTTCCTGTTGGTATCTGAATACCCTACTTGGTTGCCCAATATAGTTCCGATGCCGAAGAAGGACGGCAAAATTCAGGTATTTGTGGACTTCAGGGATTTGAACAAAGCTAGTCCGAAGGACGACTTTCCTCTGCCGTATATCGACGAATTAGTGGACTTCACTGCTGGGCATGTGCTGCTCTTGTTCATGGATGGGTTTTCAGGCTACAATCAGATTTTGATGGCACCCGAAGACAGGGAGAAGATTGCTTTCACCACCCTATAAGGAACCTATTGTTATAGGGTGATGCCGCTCGGCTTGAAGAACGCTGGGCTACGTATTAACGGGCTGCGACCACGATTTTGCACGATATGATCCATAAAGAGGTTGAGGTGTACGTGGACGACATGATTGTCAAGTCCAAGGAAAGAGAGGGCTACTACACCGCCTTGCAGAAATTTTTCCAACGGATCAGAGAGTATTGGTTGTGGCTGAATCCTCAGAAATGTACATTTGGTGTTAGAGTAGGGAAAATACTGGGGTTCTCGATCACACAAAGGGGTATTGAGGTCGATCCTTCCAAAATCAAGGTCATCTTAGAATTGCCACCACCGAGGACTAAAAAGGAGGTGCGAGGCTTTCTGGGTAAAGTGCAATTCATAAGACGGTTTATTGCAAAATTAACCTTGACTTGTGAACCACTGTTTGGTCTCCTGAAGAAAGGAATGAAGTTCCAATGCGACAACTGATGCCAAGTTGCTTTCGAGTAGATTAAGCAATATTTACAGAACCCACCTGTGTTGTCACCGCCTGAGCCGGAAAAATCGTTGATTCTGTACCTGTCAGTGACCGAAACAACAATGGGCTGCATGCTTGCACAGGAGTCTGAGGACAAAGTAGAGAAGGCTATCTATTACCAGAGCAAGAAAATGCTAGATTACGAGACCCGCTACACGCCCCTGGAAAAGGCTTATCTGGCCTTGTTATGGGCTACCAGGAAGTTGAGGCACTACCTGTTAGCTCACTCTGTAATACTGGTTTCGAGATTAGATCCCATCAAATATCTCTTCGAGAAACCGACACTTACGGGTAGGCTAGCCCGTTGGTTGCTTCTGCTTTCCGAATTTGATCTGAAGTACATAACGCGTAAGTCAGTGAAAGGGAGAGTGGTAGCGGAGTTCCTAGCCGATCACCTAGTGGACAGGGATGAAGCAGTTGAATATCTGTTCCCAAACGAGGCCATTCCGCATGTTGAAGAAGAAACTTGGACTATGTACTTTGACGGAGCGCCAAACCAATACGGGTATGGGATAGGGCTGTTGTTGATAGCACCCGACAATTCCCGCATGCCTTTAGCATTCAAACTCCTGTTCAAAGTGTCGAACAATGAGGCAGAATATGAGGCATGTATTGCTGGACTAGAAGCCGCCCTGGAACTAGGGGCAAAACGGTTGGATGTCATCGGGGACTCGAAGCTTGTTGTGTCTCAAGCTAAAGGAGATTGGAAAGTTAAAGAAGAAAAGAGAATCTATCACCAAACCTTGGACGTTCTGATTCCTCGGTTTGAAAATCTGAACTTCGCTCATCTGGTAAGAGAGAACAACAGGTTCGCAGATTCATTAGCAACTCTATCTTCTATGATAGACATCCCTTTTGGAGTCCAGATGCATCCGATCATCATTGAAAAGAAATTCGTGTCGGCCTACGAGTTGATTGCTGCCATAGATGAGGTACAAGATGAGAATCCCTCGTATTATGACATCTGGAACTTCTTGGAAAAGGAAGCTTATCCGCCAGGGGCAAATGCCAAAGATAAGAGGGCAAAATTCGAAGAATGGCTGCTCAGTTCATCGTCTGCGGGGGTAAACTGTACAAGAGGGGTCATCTCGGGATGCATAAGCTGTGTGTTGATGCTGAAGAATCCAAGCGCCTGATGGAGGCCATCCATGGAGGAGAATGTGGAGCGCACATGAGCGGGGTGATACAAGCCCGGAAGATCCTTAGACAGGGTTATTACTGGTCAACCATGGAGGAGGATTGTGTTGGCTTTGTTCGGTGATGCCACAAATGCCAGATCCATGCAAACCGCATAAACATTCCGCCGTCGAAGCTATACAACATGACTTCGCCATGGCCATTTTCAGTCTGGGAGATTGATGTAATTAGGGCTGTCACTCCGAAGGGGTCCAACGGGCATGAGTACATTTTGGTAGTGATAGACTATTTCATGAAGTGGGTTGAGGCCCAATCTTACGTGATGTTGAAGGCATCGCATGTCGCTAAGTTCATCAGGAACAACATCATTTGTCGCTACGGGGTCCCGAATGTGATTATTTCGGAAAATGGTTCCCACTTCAAGAAGGAGGTGATCGACTTGTTGGAGAAATACAATGTGACTTTTCATAAGTCATCTACATATCGGCCGCAAACGAACGGAGCAGTTGAGGCCGCCAACAAGAACATCAAACACATTCTACAGAAGATGGTAGAAACCTACAGGGACTGGCCAAATAAGCTGCCATTTCCTCTTTGGGGCTACTGAACTTCAATTTGAACTTTTACTAGGGCAACTCCATATTCCTTGGTTTGTGGGATGGAGGCTGTTCTGCCCATCGAAGTTGAGGTTTCGTCATTATAGGTATTGGTTTGAAGAACTCATGCTCTTTGATGAAGGAAGGCTAAAAGCACTTTATTACGTCCAGGGTTACCAACAAAGAATTGTTAGGGTTTTCAACAAGAAGGTTAAGTCTAGGAATTTGAAAGAGGGGGATCTAGTGCTCAAAGACAACCGAGCTCCCATCCATGACCCTAGGGGCAAGTTCAAACCCAATTGGACTGGTCCCTACATCATCAAGTCTATCTGGTCGGGTGGAGTTGTCGTTCTGATGGATTTAGATGGACTTGAGTTCTCCCAGCCGATCAACATGGATAAGTTAAAGAAATACTATCCCTGAGTGGCTTGCTAGGCCGAAAACCCAAAAAGGCGACCTAGGCAAAAGTTAGAGCATGAAAAATTTGAACTAATAAAAACTAAGCTCGCAAGCTTGAAAACCCAAAAAGGGCGGCCTTGGCAAAAGTTAGAGTGCAAAAGGAGAGTGTTAATACACGAGTGAACCAGATCCGAACTACGTAAGGCTTGATTCCCATCTTCGGGATACGTAGGCAACTTCATTTTGAAGTCCAGCCATATACACTTTTAAATCAACTCTGTCCATGTGATCATGCTGGTCATCTTTGTCTATTCTGCATTCAAGAGCTCGGTTGTGATCTCTAGTGCAGTGCTATTCAGACTAGGAGTAACTTTCCAGTTGCTGGATCTGGGGTTGTACATCTCAGTGATAGATCTCGGGCATGTCCAGTTGTGATCCATATCGAAAATGGTTTTGAAAAGTTTTAATAAAAGTTGATTTTACTCAAATTAATCTTTTTACGACTTAGACCATTTTTGGACCAAACGAAAAATTTTCAGTACTCACAACCTTCAATTACATTGATTTCAGTACAGAGTTCTCCTACTCTTGAATACAAATTGAAGTTGCTTTTTATTACATTCATAAGAAAACTTGAAAGTACTGATAAAGCAATAAACTCGAGGCATGGATAAGTCAGGTGTTCCTGCGCCCCCTCCCAGAGCTTGTGGAAGCCTCTGATGCCAAAGTAGGCCCAACCTGCGCCTCTTCATTGAGCCAAGCTATGCACTCATCAGAGAGGATGCAACTAAAAGTGGGAGCAGGGGCCAGAAGCTCTCTCGTCCTCCATGCTGTGGCATACCGAGCTAGCTGCGCCTCGAACTGGAAATGTGGCAGGGTACTCTATCCCTTCTTTCGGACAAGTTTGATCATGGCCAAATTGGCATCGGAATCGGAACGGGAAATAAAAGACACAGTGTGTCAGGCCAATTAGCTGAATGCCCGGCTGGCGAGACATGCTGTAAGTCATCGCCGACAGATTGAGTCAGGGGCAACGCCAAGCAATGCCGACAGCGGACAGACTACACATCCACTTGCACCACCATCCCTCATCAGGGGCATCGACTAGACGTCGCCGGAAGAAATAGCCACGTGTTGAATATGCTGGGCATGAGTCCACCAGTCTTAACTTGTCCATCAACCATATCTGGAGAGGGGTGAAAAATGAAAGATTAAAGAATAGAGAGGTATACATGAAAAGAAAAGTGAGAAAAGGGTTTTGAGAGAAAAATCAAGTCTGAGGGCCGAGTTATATGAGAAATATATGTGAGATAGGGTGGGAAACATTACCTGTAGTAGTAGTGTACTCCCCGTGAATCTAGTCATCTCTTGGCGATGGAAAGCATCCAAATCCATCAATGTCTCAGCTAGTGTCATGGCAACACAGCTCTTGCCCTCTTTTAAGCCTTGGGCAACCTCAATCAAACGGACGCTAGACCCACCGAAGCCTGGGGCAAGCAAGAAATGAGACAACATGCACAAGCAAAGTGCATGTCGCCTAAAACCCTGCCAGTGATGATCGCCGCGGTCACCGGCATCAGAAAACCAATGAATCAAGCTGAGGATGTCCAGTTCTCCGTCGCAAATCAAAGACCAAGCGCCATGCAAAGTGAGCCTGCACATCCGTCCTAAGGCTTGAATGTGACCGAAGCGGAATTGGGGCAAGATCTCTTCCTCGCGCTCGGACTCCATCAAAGCTTGGAAGTCTTCGAAAGTGGGGCACATCTCTTGTCCGCTAAAGCTAAAAACATGAGTTACCAGACTCCAACACCTTGCCGCGACATGGAGGAATGGAAAACGCAACGGAGTGCGCCTCAACGTGAATAGTGCATTTATTCCGAAGCCCCGGAAATTCAGCTTTTCTGAGCCATCCAAGTTTGCAATCTAATTTGTGAGATTTTGGATAAGAAATGCCTCCATTTCGTGCAAAAATCGAGTTAGAATGACGGAACCACGAAGCTGAAACCTTTATAGAGGATAAGGCACTGTTTAAAGGACAAGTGGCAAAAATCTGGAGACCCCCTACATAACTGGTCGACCGACTACTTTTCCTGGTCAACCGACCACTTTTTCTGGTCTACAGACCACAAAAGTGGTCGACACTCTATTTTGGGTGGTCGGCAAGTGAGCTTAGGTGGTCTATAGCTGCTTCTTGTCTCCAGCAGAGAGTCCCTAGCCTTCCTATGTGCTGAGAATGCTGAAGGTCTGAGTTTATTTTTGTTTCGGATGTGTCCAGTTGTTTTGTTTTTCCAATATGCATTTGCTTATCGAGTTGTTGCCCTTTTGTTTATTGAGTTGTTAACCATGCTTATCGAGTTGTTAACTTTGTTTATCGAGTTGTTGAGCTTTGTTTATCAAGTTGTTGCAATTTGTTTATTGAGTCGTTGTTTTGCTTATCGTGTTGTTCTTTAAGTTGTTTTGTTTAGTTTGTTGTGTTGGTTCACTACCTGACTTTTGTTTATTGAGTTGTTGTTTTGCTTATCGAGTTGTTTTTTAAGTTGTTTTGTTTAGTTTGTTGTGTTGGCTCACTACCTGACTTGGAAATACACGAATGTTCAACTTCCAACAATCTCATTTTTGTGCAAAATGATGCGATGTGATGCTTAGAATACAAATGCAACCCTTTTTGAACAAAAAGTTATTTTCATTCCATCTTGGTTTCTTTTTACAATAGGGTACAAGTTTTAAGGAAAATAAAACAGCCTAAGGCTATACAATGTGCAAATACTAAAGCAAAAAGAGAAATAAAGCAAAAAGCAAGAGTGTCTGAGTCGGTGCCATCTGGCTTAAGATAGAGAGGCCCTCTTCACCCTCTTCGGCTGAGCAGCCTCTGCACCACTGCGGTTGGCACCTCCGTCTGAATCAGAGCCGCCGTCCTCGGAATCCTCCTTGGCGTTGTCTCCGCCCTTAGAACCTAAACTGGTGTTACCACCTCTGCCCGCAGATATCTCTGACTGAGGATTTGCTGGCTCCTCCTCCTCATTAGACTCGTCATCATATCTGGCAGGTGCTCGATGTCTCCCTTGGCCGCGTGTCGGGGTCCCTCTCCCTGCTACTCGAGAAGGCCCGGGTGGCCCGGGCTGTAGAGGTGTGACCTGAAAAGGCAGTTTGAATACATCAGCCAGGGTATGTATATCAGATGCAGGTATAGTTCATAGAGTGAATGCATGCAGATATAGTATGTGAAGGTGATGTGTCGGATGTGATCTACACATGCAGCAAATCAGTGCAGTGAATGTTTAGTTTCGATATATCAGCAAGAGTATGATAAATGCAGGGAAACTGGAAAGTACCGGGATGCCGTAGGAGTGCAGTATCATCTCTCTCCTCAAACCATAAACTCAAGTGAGGCCATCGCCTCCAGCAACCCCTCAACATATCCTGTGGAAGGCTGTAGATGCAAGTTCAAGTCATTAGTGAATGAATGCATGTCTAAATATCTGAATGATAAATAAAAGCTGTAATGCATACTGATGCTGAGTTAGGGGCCTTGACGTATCGATGATCTGGCAATAGAGACTTAAGCGGAATCTGATATGGTGTCCCATACCGCCAGCCTGTCAGCTCGGTCGGAGGATCTGGCCACCCAGCACACTGCCTAGTGTGGGGCATCCCCTAGTCCTACCTCTCGATGTGTTGGCCCTGCTAGTCGAAGGGATGTCTGTGGCTCGAATGTGGCTCGATGAAAGAATGTTAGCAGCTCTCCTTATGGGGGCACAAACACCTGCCAGTGGGGGCATTAGGTATGTGTGAAGGTATGTCGTGTACTCCCTCTCCTCTAGGAAAAGGATTGCGTTAGCACCCTGCATAAGGTCGCTAACCTCTCGGGGAATGGGACTCTCTGTGGTCCGCATGTCTGATGGAGGCGGTAAAGGGATATCCTGAGCGGGATTACCCAGTGTCTGGCGCATGAAGCGCTCCCCGAGAAACTAGGCTCTGCCAACTGGTCCCTCAAACAGAATCCGGTATCGGGAGGCACCCCATGCCCCAGCAAACTGGAACCGAGAAAACCCTGGCATCACTACCCAAGGCTGCCAGGTGATCTGCGAACAAGTGCATGAATTGATTGGTTGTCATAGATATGCAAGTTAAACCGAAGCTGAAAGCCTGAAGAACTGAGAGTTTTGGATTACCTCGGTCGCCCGTATTGTGTCAAAGTAATGCCTGAGATATGGCAAGGTCTCCCGGGGTCTGGGCCGGCATTGACCCTCAAATATGTGCGAGTACGACACCTCAAATGGCGCTTCAACCTCTGGATCAGGAGCAAGCGTCGGGAAATAGGCAAAGACCCACAGCTGTGAAAGGCAAGACAGTGGCAATGAGAATACAGAATACACAGAAAATGAAGAATGCAGAATGCAAAATGCGAGGTGCAGAATGCAGAGTATGGGACGTAATGTGTGCAATGTGTGGAGTGTGCAGTGTATATGTAATGAAAAATAGAAATGTAAATCAAAAGGGGCAGAATGTACCTCCCAGGCTCTCCAATAGCGGCCTACTATGTTCCCGCACTTGCGGGAGGTTGCGCTCATATAGTAATAAAGGGTAACAAGGCCAGTGCCGCCCTAATCGAAGTACTGAACCTGGGATAGGTCTACTAGAGCACTCAGAAGATGTAGCCCGACCGTGTTCCCCCTGTCGGAGAACAATATGGTCCCAAGAAGGAACATCAGGAATCCCCGGGCGTACTGCTCCATGGCCTCGACAGTCTCGGCACAGTCCCTCTATACTGCTTTGTGAACCAGGTGTATCTGACTGAGCCTGATGATCGGTAGATCGGCGGATAGGCTCCGAGTAGATAAGTCCAGGG
Organism: Camellia sinensis; assembly: GCF_055761805.1. Taxonomy (NCBI): domain Eukaryota; kingdom Viridiplantae; phylum Streptophyta; class Magnoliopsida; order Ericales; family Theaceae; genus Camellia; species Camellia sinensis. The sequence continues at coordinate 63,618,524 of NC_138970.1, forward strand.
TGCCTCCCACTCCTCCATATCGGAATCATATGGGATCGGCCAACCTCCCACGTCGAGGCCTGTCAGTATAGAAAAGTTGTACGAGGTCATTGTCATGTCCCCGGTGGCTGAGAAATGGAAGGAGTTGGTGGTGTCCCACCATCTCTCTACTAATGCACCCAGGAGGGTCCTACTCGCCGCAAGACGCGATAACCCCATGCAAAATGGGCCGAACCTTGCCTCATCAATAATCTATTGAACACCGTCTGGGAGCTCTATGTACCACTTCCTCGCTATAATTGACCCATATCCCCGGGTAAAACGGGAAGCTACCTGTGTTCAGAATGAGCAGAAATGCAGTGTGTAAGCTGTGTTCAGAATGAGCAGAAATACAATGTGAGCTATGTTCAGAATGAACGGAATGCTGTGTGTGAGCTATGTGCAGAATAAACAGATGTATTCAGTTTCAGAATGAACAGAATGCTATGTGTGAGCTGTGTGCAGAATGAACAGATGTATTCAGTTTCAGAATGAACAGAATGCTATGTGTGAGCTATGTGCAGAATGAACAGATGTATTCAGTTTCAGAATGAACAGAATGCTGCGTGTGAGCTGTGTTCAGAATGAGCAGAAGTGCTGTGTATGTAAATGTGTTCAGAACGAGTAGATAAAACACAGAGCGAAAGCATAAAGTGTGTTAGAGATACAAAATACATCGCAAAAAATGTAAGAGTGCAGTATCTACCTCGAGTGTGTAATGAGACAGGTAAGACTCCGGCTCCCATAGTAGCAAGTCCCCGGGTGCTCGTCGCGCAAAGTCTGTAAAATGATGAAAAGTGCTGGGTGGTAAGATGTGCTCCTCGAGACAGTATGTCATAGGGTCGAAGGGCCGGATCCTAGGTGGCAGTGGAATGATGTCGGGCTCCCCCTCCCTCCCTGGAGGACCCTCGTTGTATGGAACATCATCAGCCATCTGAAAAGAAGGTGCAAAATGAGCAAAAATGAACGAAATGAGCTAAAATTGCCAAAAGTCAACTCTCGGGAAGAGAAAAAGTCAAAGAAAGTCAAAGCCCGGGAAAAGGTGCTAAACTTCGAGAGAAACATACCTCAAGTGGTGAAAATGGAGAAAGAAGCTCCGAAAACAAATTCTGTTCGGTTCAAAATGAAGAGAATCAAAAGTTTTTTGCGAATCAACTTTGCGTGGGGCATTGGAAAACGCGTGCAAAGCCCGAATTTAAGAGGAAAAAGGGTCTAGGAGGGAAGAGGAGTGAATTTCGGCCTTAAGGGTGTGGGCAAATGTGTTTTGGAGTTGTGTACTTAAAGGGCCGAGCCTTAAAAGACCAAGCTGCCCCGGATTCACTAAACTGGTCGACCGACCACCTAGGTGGTCTACAGGTGGTCTACAGCTGGTTTAGGTGGCCGACAGCCCTCCAGGGAGGTCTTCAGGGTCCCATTGTCCTCTCTGTGTATTTTTATGCTGATTGGAGTCCTTGGCTCTTGAGAAAGTGCAAGAAAAGTTCACTATTTTCGGCTCAAAATGTCCCTGCGGGAACTTCAATTCACGTCTTCGATGCATGGCTCATCGTCACTCGTTAGGAGCAAGGTGTATCCTTTTTAAGTACATTATGACCCCTCCAAGAGGTAAATCGGAGGTTACGTTTGAATTGGTCTCGTTAAGGCGTGTATTTCTTTATTCGACATTTTACTTCAAACATGCTGTTGATGTTGCACTAAAAATGCATTATTATGCACGTTACACTTGCATTGTTATGCACGTTTCTGTTGCATTGTTATGCACCTCTTCACTTGCGTTGTCACGCACGTTCCAGTTGCAATGTTATGCACGTTTCTGTTGTATTGTTATGCACCTCTTCACTTGCGTTGTCACGCACATTCCAGTTGCATTGTTTTGCACACTTCAGTTGCATTGTTATGCACCTCTTCACTTGCATTGTCACGCACGTTCCAGTTGCATTGTTTTGCACACTCCAGTTGCATTGTTATGCACCTCTTCACTTGCGTTGTCATGCACGTTCCTATTGCATTGTTTTGCACCCTTTCAGTTGCATTGTTATGCACCTCTTGACTTGCATTGTCACGCACGTTCCAGTTGCATTGTTATGCACCTTTTCACTTGCATTGTTATGCATTGTTCTACTTGCATTGTTGCGCACATTCCCTTGCATTGTTATTCACCCTTTCAGTTGCATTGTTATGCACACTTCAGTCGCATTGTTATGCACTCTTTCAGTTATAATGTTATGCACACTCTACTTGCATTGTTATGCATTGTTCTACTTGCATTGTTATACGCGTTCTAGTTGCATTGTTTTGCACATTCCTTGCATGGTTATGCACGTTCCTTGCATTGTTTTGCACATTCCAGTTGCATTGTTATGCACCGTTCTACTTGCACTGTTATGCACCGTTCCACCTGCATTGTTATGCACATCTCCCATGCATTGTTATGCACCTTTCCATTGGCATCATATGTGCATGCGTTTATCTTGTAATGAAATTGTATCTTGATATAGCGTTGATCATGTGTTCCTATTACATTGTACTTATCAAAATCTTTTTTTTTGTGCAGGCACGATATTGTATGTACGGTTCATTTGAAGTTGATGAAACCAGATGATATTGTATGTACGGTTCATTCAAGAGAAGTTCCGGCTCAGTTTGGCTGCTACCTTTCTCCTCTCGCGTTTGACGCGCGTTTGGATGACTACGCTTTCTTGTATAGTCCCTCTCCTTTCGCGTTTGATACGCTAGGATGTGTTTCGTTTGAGACTTGGGTGTTCCCAATAGTCGCTTTTAGCCTTCTTCTCGCGAGACGCAATGAGAATTGTAATTTTTCTTACATCCTTTGTACATGAGATGTAGTTTGGTCCGTGTTTACTTGCTTATGTATGAGTTTGATGTAGCATTTCTTTGCATAACATTTGCTTCAAATGTTGTATTTATTTTGCATAAATGCTTCATTGCAGCTTTCTTTGCATGATCATAAGTTATGTTCTGCATTGTGCGGGTCATTTGCATCTTACCCCTGCCTGCGGGTGCATCTCTTTGTTATCTTTCCTGTTTGTCTAAGTTTTCGATCTTGTCAAAAATGAGTCGTCTCTGGGCTTTGATATTCACTCCCGTCATTTCATGACTTCCGAGTTTTGTTAAAGAGGGGCAACTGTAGACACCTCATTTTTGACAGACCTTAAGACTCAGACGTCATCGTTTGAGCACTTGGTGATTGTGCATGTTTGTGCTCGTTTTGAGTTTCCGGAGCCTTTGGCTGAGCGTCTTGTCTTGGGAATTGACAAAGGAGGAGATTGTTAGGTCCTTACTTGTTGCCAATTCTACGAACAAGCTTAGTTTAATAGAGTTGTAATTTTTCCTTATTTTTTGGTCTTTTCGCTCGAGCAAGAAAAGTTGCGCTTGAGCGAAGTTTGCACCTTCTTGGTAGTTTAGCTTGTCTGCAAAAATACTAGAAGCCGTGTTTTTGCACTTGAGCGTGAGTTCTAGCACTCGAGCATAGACTTGTTTAATCGCACGTATTTTAGTGAAGCCGCTCGAGCGGCATGTCCTGCGCTCGAGCGGAGATCGCGGCCCTGTTTGATATAAATATGCGATTCAGTTCATTTGTTGGGGAGTTTTCCAGATCTATTTTAAGGGTTATAGGGTTTTCATCTGGGGTTATTTGGCAAGTTTTCTTTGATGTTTGATTGAGGATTATACTCATGGTTTGACAAGAATACATCAAAGAGTTGTTTGATTATTTAACTACAAGAGTGTTTTTCTTCGGTGGAATTCGGAGATTCAAGCGTGGAGTATTCGAAGGAGTTTGATGCTGTGCGCAGTCGTTGATTTGATAATGGATGTTGTGGATTCAACATCTATCTGATCAATTCTGAGACGAAAGTTGCGGTGAAAGCTCTATAGATTGTTGAAGACAAATTGACAGAGTGTTGGGTAATTCGTTTGGCAAATTTGTATTCTTTCTTTCCTTCATAGTGGATTGGTTAGTGGCATTTCGCCCGTGGGTTTTTAATCACAATTGGAGGTGCTCCAATTGTGGTTTTTCCACATAAAAATCGTTTATGTCGATTTACTATTTTTGAAGCAACAATCTAAATCACTTTCGTATGTGCTAGATGATTTAGATTGTTAGTTTTTAATTATTTGGGAGTTGGTACAATTAATCTTGATCTAATCACGAATCACTTAGGTTTTTCAAAATCAACACAAAAAACAACTATAACATGATAAGGTTTTGGATTTTGAGTTTTGAGCTTGAATTTGGGATTTATGTCTAGAAATCAAACCCTAGAGCAAGTGTGGGAAATCAACACAAAATTGAACTAAAAAAATCATATAAAACCCTAGAGCAACTGTGAGAAATGGGGAAATGGAGAGAGAGAGAGAGAGAGAGAGAGAGAGAGAGAGAGAGTGGGAGTGACAGACAGAAAGAGAGACCGAGAGCGACAGAGAGAGTGAAAAATACCTATGATTCAGTGGCGGTGGTGATTTGTAGCGATCACCGTGGCGATGTGCGCCGGTGGTGAAAGGGGGTGAGTTTGGTAGTGATTGTTCCGTGTGTGTGTAAGAGACAAAATAGAGAGCCAAAAGTGTTTGTGTGAAACGAGTGTATCGGGGGCCAATATTCTTTCTTTTCATTTAAAAAAAAAAAATTTATTGTACTTTTAGCGACTAAACTATTTTTTTGGCGCCAAATAATAATGAACAACGACTAATCCTTTAGTAGCCAAAGATTCAGAGTAATAGCGACTAAAATATTGGTAGCCAAAAGTATGATTTGGCTACTATTTTTTTTTTTTCGTCGGCAAAAATTGAATATACGGTGACTAAAAAGGTCATAATAACCCTAAAAATGTCCCTATTGTTTGGCAACTAAACTCCCTTTTTGATGGCAAATAACTGTATGCGGCAACTAAACCAAGAATTAGTAGCCTAAAATCTAGACTTTTGGCGACTAATATTATATTAGTCACCAGTTACAATCTATTTAGTGACTAAATTTTTTTTTAGTCGCCAAAAAACAATATATCTTGACTAAAATAATATAGTAGCTAATCCTTCAACCTTTGGTGACTAAAAAGTTTATTAGTAGCCAAAAATATACCTTTTGGGGACTAATTTTTTTTTTGTTGCCAAATGTGTATTTTGTTGTAGTGTGTGTTTGGATCATGAATTTAAGTAAAAATTTGAAAATGAAAAGGGAAAGGTGGGTGAATTGATTTTCTCCAAATAATGCTAACAAAATAAAGTATATATAGATTTAAATTTGATCTAGTATAGTATATATTATATATAATATATTTGGATCACACATTTCATTATCGAGATACTGTTTCTAGGAGACAACACCATGGCATCCTTACTAGTGGCAAGATGTAGTCAGTATTATCTTTAATCCCCAGGACTCAACTGATAAACCTGCACTGTCAAGAGTGCTAATGGCAAGCCTTACTAGTGAGCCAAACCATCCTTTCAAAATATGTAACCGAAATATATGAAAGGGGTATATAAATTATTAATTCAAACATGTAATTATATTGTTTAATATGTGATGTTAACCACGAAGAGTAAAGAGTGAAAATAATCTACAACCTCATACGGAATATCACTTTAAAATCGTCTTCTAAGGATCTTTGTATGTACTTCTGGAAATTGAAGTTGTTGTGCCACCCAGACTAACGAGCCTTGATAGTGAAATTTCACAAAATAAAATCACATGGTTAATCAATCAAAAACTCATCTTCCATCTCAATTTTTTGATGAAATCGATTTGAAAATTAGGAAGATTAGAATTGAGAGATCATTATCGAGATAAAACCGTGTCTCAAGGTGAGGTAATTAACTTTCACTACTGACCTGAAGAATTGTCTGAAAAAACATTTTTGTTCAATTTCACAGTTAGTTATTAAGTACCCAAATGCAAATCATCAAAATTGTATTACTTTAAAAAGGACAATAAGGTCTCGTTTGTTTGCTGAATTATTTTTTTCGAGAATTGAATACCATAGGAAAAGAGTTAAATTACGTATATACAGAATGACATAATAAGGAGACGATTATTTTAGACTGTTGGATTAGAAGAGAGAATAATTTAAAGTGAGGGATTAATTAATGCCATGGGGTGGGATTAGTCACACTTTTGGCGACTAAAAATTTGGTCAGCAAAAGTCCATTTTTAGTCGGCAAAAGTTATCTACGACCAATTTTTTTGGTCACCACTTTGGTCCCCAATTGAGGGTCAGCAAAAGTAATTAGCGACCAAAACTTTTGTTAGTCGGAAAAAAGTTCGATTTGCCAACTAAATTTTTGGTCGCTAAATATATATCATTACTGCGACTAATCCATTTAGTCACTAAAATAGTTTAGTCGCGAAAAGTGACATATTCCCAACCAAACATGTTAGTCACCAAAAGTAATGTTTGCACGACTAAAAATTTAGTCGGCAATAGACTTATTCATGACCAAACACTTTGATTGCCAAAATTAATAATTTTACCGACTAATTATTTAATCGCCAAATATAGCTTTTCGCCTACCAACATTTTGGTCACCAAATGTGAATAGTGAAAAACCAACTCATCACTTAGTCGCCAAAAAAGGAAAAACCAAACCAAATTTTGGTCCCAATTCAATTCTTTTTGTTTATCAAAATAGAGATAAAATATAAAAAGAATTTCATTTGACTTGTATGATATATAATAATCCATCCAAACCATTCAATATAACTTATAATTTGCAAGAATCATTCAAACCAACAAAATACATAAATCAGCCAATACTTAACCTATTTAATTAAAGTCATCAATCATTATAAGTTTTTATCCACAAGTAATTCCAAACTACATAATCATCCAATTAAAAAAGTCATGTAACTATATAATTATCCAATTCACATCCATCTAGTATGAAAATTTAAAACATAACAAGTAGTTGTTATTATGTTTTAAATTTTTATCCATATGCATCTATCCAAAAATATAACTAGTAGTCTACCCAAATATTTTCCATACACACCTATCCAAAAATATATAATCCTTAAACAAATGTAACAGGTGCCAACTAGTCTTGTACAATTCAGCTTCGTACACGAGTTCATTCATCTGTACAAAAGAAAAACAAAAATAATGTAAGGTAATTTTTTTATGAAAATATTTGCACATCGCTCGAATTGTAAAATTAGACAAAAATTGAAAATAGTCTATGGAAAGTAAAGATAACATGAACAAATTAAAGAACTACCAATACCATTTTGTAAATAAAACAACATTTATATGTATACATCTAATCAACATTAAAATTCTATCAATATCAATGCACCACTTGCTCTTACAAGTTTGTTTAATCTAACGACTATATGACCCAGTGTTATTAAAGGTGTGCCTAAGCGTCCGCCTAGGCCCAAGTCCTATCTAGGCTCAAGGTTTGCGCCTTGTAGTGTTCTAGGCCAGGCGACTTCGATAAGGCGCCCCTAGGGGTGCGCCTAGGCCCAAGTCCTGTCCGAGTCCAAGGTTTGTGCCTTGTAGTGTTCCAGGCCAGACAATTGTGATAAGGCACCTAATTGACCCAAGGCTTGAGTTTTGAGGGTTTTTTTTTTTAAATTTTTTATTTATTGTTGCTTTAATTGTTTTTGTTTAAAATCTAACCATTCATTTAATATGGTGAAGCTACAAAAAATCCCTACTCTTATTACAGATGCCAATACAATGAGCATTTAACCCCAAATCAATGATAGAAGAAAAATTAGCTCTAATTCCTAATCTCCAAAAAACACTAAATGTTTAACATTTCATTTTGTTTATGTTGAACACTAAATTATTTACTTATATTAAATTATATTTTTTTCCCTATACAAGATGCACCTCACTTTGGTAAAGTCTGCACCTCGCCTTGCGCCTTGAGCTTAGGCCCCAGGAGACTGTGGCGCCTTGGTGCGCCTATCGCCTTTAATAATACTGAGATGACCATTATGATATTGGGGCTGTTTCTAATTTTCGCCTCCAAACGGCCCATTTTCGCCTTTTTCTCACATTTTTTTTGGTTTAAATCTCTAACCATGCGTTCTATCGATGTGTCGCTTGCTCTGACAAGTTTGAATAAAGGGAAGACGAACAAAAGCATCATAGTGAGCTACCTGATCCCAACTAGGTTCGCACCAAATGTGGATCTTCAAGCCAATAAGTTGCTAGCCGAAGCTCAAGAAACTCTACTTTAATTAGCTTGAAACCAATAGGCCAAGAATGAACACCATCAGTAGCCCAAGAAACAATCAAAAGCAGACAACCATGGTAGATGATCTAATCTGAGGTAAGTTGTTCATAGAGTCCGGAATAGAATAATGAAGTATAATTGAACTACGCTTAACCCACAAAGTAACTCTACTTTAATTAGCTTAGTAACTTCCTCCAGGTTAGGATGAATATCATTGAATTTACAATCATTCATATGCTTCCATAAAGACCACAAGTCTGCCAACAGTAAAGCTTTCAGGCTTTTTTATTCCAGATTCTTGAATTTGTAACCAGACCACCACTTTATCATTCCACTACGAGATCCTAGCATCACCCACTTAATTCCTTACCAATCCAATAACTTAGACCACATAACTAGGTTGCCAACCTAATATTGAAGTCAAATTATTGGCTACCAAATTATTAACTTAGAACTTTCTAAAGCGATTTTCATTATTACTAAGGGGGCTTCAAAGATGAGCTTTGTTCAAATGCAAGAATCAAGGCTGGAGTTATAGCTCAAAACAAAATATTTAAACAAAGCAATATCATGAAACACTATGAATTAATGCTCATGGCTGCTCAATCTCATTAGCCCTTGCTACAATGAAGCACTTTCAGACAACAAATAATTTATGAAAATTATAGATAACATTTGCTTTCATTTTTTTCCCCTTTAACTTCATAACACATGCCTAAGTAAACACAAAATGAAATAAAATAAGATAGATCACACATGATATGCCCAGGGAAAAAAAAATCGGTACACCAATATGCTTACACATACACAAATAGCTCTATTCTTCTCCATTACAAGTAAAATAAGATCAAAGTCCTGATGTTGCCAATTAATCGTACGAGAAACTTACAAATTGATGACTCTTAGCAATGAATATTTAAAAGAAACTCAAAAACACATAAATAACAGAAAAAAAGCCAAACTAGATAATTGTAGTGCACACATTTTTGGATTAAATCCATTTCATTTATCAAAAATAGAAAAGTTAATGATTTCAATACTAAATGAATTAGACTTGTCAAAATAATTTATGCCTCAGTGAAACCCAAATATATACAGAAAAAAAGATTACTATGTAAATGAAAAATACCCCTACACATATCTTAAAGCCATACACATATCTTAAAGCCATACAAATTACCACATAGTATGTGTATCATAAGCATGCACAAAAATTAAATTTGCCATTGAATAGGGTGGTCATTAGCTTTTCTATCCAAGTAGAGAGGATACCATGAAGCTTGAGCTTCTTGGATAGCTATGATAAATTTGCATTGGTAGAACATAACCAGAGAAAAACAAAGCAAATTCCATTGGAAATACTCCACTCTTGAGGTGAAAGAGAGTTTACTCCTTTAGCATGATTTAGCCCTTTTAAAAATTTTATAATTAACTCAACAAAATGTTTACTTCAACTGTTAAGGTTTCAGTATGCATCATTTTTACCTTCAGTCAAAGACCACCGAGGGTTACAAAAATCAGTGACAATATATCAAAATATCTCTAACTATTTATGAGTACGATGACATTTTTTTAGCAATAAAACATTGGAATTCCAATTAATGGTCAAAATTGCATAAAAACTGAACAATTTAAGTTAGTAACACGATCTGCTAAATGCAGTCATGATGGAAAGACTAAACAATTAAAATAGATGCATTCCATTTACTTGAAGATTTGTGTCATGCTATGATTTATTTTATTCAACATAACAGGAAACCATAAGAAATATTTGGGCGCTAAATAACAAAAATCGGTTCATGAACAAAAAAAAGTGATGCACAAGAATATGGTCATGCCCAAATGTGCACACACAAAATAAGAAGAACAAAATTTAAATCAACATAAAGTAGTCTTTGCAGGTATGGGAAATTTCCATACAGCTTGTGGCATTTATGTGGTGTCTGTCACCATTTAATATGATAAAAAAATGAAACAAAATAAATGCAATTTGTCAAGAAAATTATACTTGAGACAATCCTGAAAATCAGGAATCAATTGTTTTAGATGTAGAAATTTTTACACATCCACTAAATCTAAGTATAATAGCAGGAAACCAAAAATATGTAGCTTAATTCTAGAAGAAAAAAAAAAAAAAAAACCCAAGGTTAAGCAATTAGAAGGTCACAGAAGCAAAGTTCAGCAAGGTAGTTTCAAGAATCTTTATCGGGCGTTACCGGTATAAATTAAGTGCAAGATGAAACTATAAGATGAAATTTAAGTGTTATGAATTTCAGGCTTTCACAACCCAAAAAAAGAAAAACATGAAATTACATGTTCCTTGAATCATTTTATAGAAAGAGAGGGATTTATACCTCAAATTGCTTTTAGGGAGAGTAGAAGATGCTCCAGAAAATGGGGATGGTGAAGGCCCTAGTGGGTGAGACATTGTAGAACAAAATTACTTTAGTCAAACAGAAAACAAAGACAATGAGAGTCACTGAGTGAGAGAGACAGATATTAGGGGAAGAGAGCAAAGAGTGAGAGAGACAGAGAGAAGGCAAAATAGATAGGACATACTGGGGTAATGCTCCAATAGTGGATTGATGGTGGTGCTCGATAGCGGTGATGCTCCTTACCTGTTACGACCCCATCCCGCCCCTAGTAGAATGGTGCCGTGATGGCCAGTAATCCGAGATTACCGAAGGCCAACTTTCAAAATTCACACACGAACAGAGTATACATATGGGGCTTACGAATGCGGCAGCAATAAATTCAAAGCTAAGTAGTCCATAAGAGCAGTGCATAAGTTAAATGGAATGGCATACATCATCACATAACTTTAATACAACAAAACGAAGTACAAAAATACATCTTGACCAAAAGGCTTCTCAGCCATCAAATACAAGAATACAATGAAATACAACCAAGAAGCATAATCTTCAAGATGCTACAAAAGTGCAAAATCCAAAACAAGTGGCAAGTACATCTAGGCGTCACCGCCGTCCTGGTCGTCACCTACATATATATAGAGAGGGGTGAGCTTGGATACTCAGTGAATGGTATAAATAATAAAGGGGTTTGCATAAATGATATCCGAAATCTTTATCAAATCAAGGCACATCATATGTTGTACAAAATCCAAGGGCAAATCAAGTTTATCTAACAATCTTTCAAGTCTCAATAATTTAAGTCTTTCAAGGCTTTCAAGTTTCAAGGGGTGACATTAACAGAGATTGTGCTACGAATGCTTATAGTCCCCTAGCACGTACGGACTTTTCAAGATTGTCATTCAAAACAAGGCTAATACTTGATATACAAAATAGGGATCATCATTCATGCTTCACAAAATACTTTTCCAAAACAAGCAAGGCAAAACTTTATGAAAACTTAATAACATAACTTTATTAAAAATACCACTCACATAGCTCTTCAGACGTCGGGGTCAAGGCAAGTCCAAGTCCTACAAACACATGGTAAAGTCTGTTGAATGCACTTTCAAACAAGTTCACATGCATACAGATGATCTCGGCATCCTTCAAAACCAAGCTAAGTCAAAACAAAACACTGTTTTTCATCTCGGGAAAACATGCTGGGCGACTACCAGGTCTAGGCTGAGGTCCCACACCTCCTTGTCGAGGTGTTGCCTCGATAGCCACATTCAAGGAAATGAGGTCGGGAAAATCTGGGTTTCCCTCTCTTGAAGAACATGAACATGAGGAAGATGAATGCAATATCATAATTTTCTATTACAAAATCTGAGATTTCGTGCTATGAATTCAAAAACATGGACCTGGGTACCCATATTCAAGGATCTTGCGAGAACGAACACAAAACATAAATCTTAAGGCAAACTTTTGAATCAAACAAGACTTTTTCTTCAGAAACACATGAACACTATTTTCTCTTTCTAAAACCAACTTTAAACCAATGCATAACATGCAAAACAGGTTCGATCGCGCAATGCGGCTAGATAAACATAAGGAACAACAAAAGTAAATTAAGAATCTAACCTCAATACGCGAATCTAACGGTTCGATCTCTAGGAATTAAGCTCAAAAACCCACTCTCTCACTCTAAAACTTATTATTCTTCTTCTAGAGCTTCTCTCTCCTCACAAGCAAAGACATATAGCAAATGATACATTTCTAGGTCTGCTGGCTGACTTAACACTCAGCTGGGACACGTGGCGCTACCGGGTTTGTAACAACCCTCATTTTGACTTAGTCATACTGGCATACATTTATGGACGATCTTGTGTTAATATGTACATTTGCAAATCTTGTCTTGTTTTGCTTGAATGATTGCTTGCATACTTTGTTCTTGCCTGGTGTGTTGTCGAGGTCGTCTTAAGCCTAGACACCTTTGAAACCTTTATCACTTAGAACTATCTTGGAACCCCTTTGGTTGACCTCCATCTTCACCCTGGCATATTGGCCGAGATGTCACTATCTAGGCCGAGGTGCGCGTCGCCTAGGCCGAGATGTGCATCATCTGGGCCGAGATGTTACTATCTAGGCGTAGTAGATCCTTGATCCTTGCATGAGTGATTTTGTTCCTGGAATGGTATGACCTAGACCGAGGTGTGGCACATCTAGGCCAAGGTGTGGCACAGTTTAGTCAAGTGTTGTCCTTCCAAGCCGATGTCCTTGCCCCTTGATTGCCGGAGTCTTGTTGTTAGCCGGTGTCGTTGCTTGCCGGTGTGTTCTTGCCGCCTAGCTTGTTGAGTACACTTTGTCTTGGTCCTGTCTTGTCAAGTCAGTCACCTTTTGAGTTTGGCGAATCAGCCGATGCCACGTGTCCCGACATAGGGATTAAGTCAGTGATTGTCGTGAGAAACATATCATTTGTATCAAGTCTTGCCTTTTAGAGAGAGAAGCTCTAGAAGAAGAAGAAGAAGTTTTAGAGTGAGAGAGTGGACTTTCGAGCTTGATTCCTAGAGATCAAACCGTTAGATTCGTGCATTGAGGTTAGATTCTTAATCTACTCTTGTTGTTCTTATTGATCATCTAGCTGCATTTCATGATCGAACCCGATCTGCACGCCATTCATCGATTTAAAGTTGGTTTTAGAAAGAGAAAATAGTTTTCCTGTGTTTTTGAGGAAAAGCCTCATTTGATCCGAAAGGTTGCATTAAAGCTCATGTTTTTGTGTTTGTTTTGATAAGATCCTTGAGTGTGGGTACCCAGGCCCATGTTTTTGAATTCATAGCATGAAGTCCCAGCTGTTGTAATAGTAAGTTTTGATCTTTGCATTCGTCTTCCTCATATTCATGTTCTTCAAGTTCTTCATGCTCATGTTCTTCATGTTTATGAAGAGGGAAACCCAGATTTTTCTTGACTTCACTTTTGAATGTGGCCATCGAGGCTACACCTCGGCAAGGGGGTGTGGGACCTCGGCTTAGACCTGGTAGTTGCCCAGCGTGTTTTTCCTAGGATAAGAAACTGTGTTTTGATTTGATTTGACTTAGTTTTGAAGAATACCGAGGTCGTTTGCATGTAAGCTAGACTTATTTTGAGTAGTGCATTCAATAGACTTTGCCATGTGTTTGTAGGACTTGGACTTGCCTTGACCCCGACGTTTGAAGAACTAGGTGAGTGGTATTTTTAATAAAGCTATGTTATACGTTTGATAAAGACTTTGCTTTGCTTTGTTTTGAAAGTGTTTGTTAAGCATGAATAATTGTCCCTGTTTGTATATCAAGTATGATCTTGTCTTGATGACCTTCTCGGAAAGTCCCTTGTGCTGGAGGACTCTAAACTTTCGCAGCACATCTCGTTTGTAAGTCCCTCGTACTAGAGGACTCTAAACTTTCGTAGCACATCTTGCTTTGAAAGTCCCTCGTGCTGGAGGACTGTAACGCCCTCAAAATAAACCCATTATATATATATCATTGACATCCATTATTTAATGAAAACATTTTTATTAAATAATTCATCAGAGTATTACTAAATAAAAGCATCACATATAACATCGAATAAATTGCCCTACAGGCTTACATCTTTCCAAGCCAACACTTGGATACAAAAATATGAGTTCTAACTCAATACAAGAAAAGCCCTAAGCTTGAATGTTTACATGTATTAATAAATAAAGACAATTAACTAAAGATAGTCTTCTTCAAAATCCAAAAGCCAAACCCTCCCAAGCTAAGTCCTTGGAGGTAGCTTATCACCTCAACCTGAAAATGATATTCCCATAAAGGGTGAGCCACAGCCCAGTAGAAATATACTAAACCACATATAAGCAATGAATAAAGCAATAGCATTCAACAGATGGTTAACCAAGATAATCAATTACTTCATTTTACAGTCTCCTGACACTATGGTCTAAGATACGTTTTACTTTCCAATTTTATCAACATGGCTCAGAACCTGGCCAAACTTACAACAGTGAATTACATATATCATATTCACATCCTTCCAATATCAATAAACAAATGAGACTCAAGCTCAAATCAAAACACTTCATACTTCCAGATTGATACACATTTTAGTGCTGTATCAATAAAACACTTCTATATAAATAAGCACACATAAAAGTGATGCTAATGGAGCCCATCCCCTATCTCCTCCCAAACAAAATCCGGTTTAGAGGTCCATCCCCTATCTTCCCCTAAACCGTGGAGTACATCCCCTATCTCCTCCCACACAAAACAATGTATGCAAATGCAATGCTCAATCAATACACGTATTTTCTGTATCAATGCAATTGTCAAAATTAATGACTTAATCAATGTGATTAGTTTCAGTTATTCCTAATCCACATGCAATGTCTACAACAATCACGACTATCCTCCACCGATAGCCCAAAACAGTTATTTCTAAACTGAAAATAACTATGTCAACAATTCAATAAACAAATGATTCAATTTATCCAACTACGCCATTTAATCAATGAATTCCCCAATTCCATGAATTAATTATACAAATTAATTTAATAGTACAACTAGGGTTTTTCCCAAAAATTTACCAAAGTATCCCCAACATATCAAAATACCAAAACTTAGAACAAAACCTATAAAATGGAGTAGGAAATCCCTACCTCGAAGAAATAACCCCAAAAGAGAAGATGGAGATGAATGCCCAAACTCCAAAGTGCTCCAAACTACCAACAATTCAGATTAAATGGAAGCCCTCGACCCACTCTATCTTTTTAATGAAGGATCTAGGGTAGAAACACACCCTAAGTGGATCAAATCTAAGAGAGAAGGTGAGTAGGGAGAGAGAAAAGTCGAACCTAGGGTTTAGAACCAAAAAGAATAAGAAAAAGACTGATCAAATCCCGCTGCTGCGAATATATACTGGACAGGCTCGCTCGAGCGAAGACTTGGTCGCTCGAGCGACCAGACACAGAGAAACAACGCTCGAGCCAAGGAAGCCTTGCTCGAGCCAACAACTCAAAAGCTCGCTCGAGCGAAAGAAAGCTCGATCGAGCGAAGAACTCAAACCTTCAGGTCTGCAACAAGACACACGCTCGAGCGAAGAAACCATTGCTCGAGCGAAGAACGAACTAACTCGCTCGAGCGAAGAAAATCTCACTCGAGCCAAGAATGCAAAGCTACAGGTCCAAACCAGACGCAAACTCTCGCTCGAGCTACCAAACCCTGGTTCGAGCGAAGAACCAAAAACAACAGCTCGCTCGAGCGACAAACTCCTCGCTCGAGCGAATATCTAAAATTCTGGACAGCAACACTTGATTCCTAAACCCAACCAACCTGAAACAAACCTGCCCAACACATCCTATAATTCCAAATGAGAAAAAAAAAAACAACAACAACCATCATACAATGACAGAATCTACGGAACCTATGTCCGGACACAATTGTCAAATGGGAAAAGACCGGGGTCGCTATAACCCCCCCCTTCAAAGAATTTCGTCCCCGAAATTAAGCATAAATTTTTGAAAACAGTTTTTTTTTATTAGACAGTTCATTAGTAAACATCTTGACCCAAAACTGGTCATTTCATCTCTTTATCAAGAGGCATCACACAATATACAAAATAACATGTATTTCAGCCTGTATCATTATTATGCTTTCTTTCTTTCAATGTTGACAATTCTCATATCATATTCAATCGCATGATATATATAACCCATTCAACAATGTAATCAACATATGCAATATTACACTAAACTTCTATAATGAAGCAAGTTTCAAGATACATCCATTTACCAAAACATACTCAATGTTTTACAACTTAAGACATATGTAAGGCTCTTAAGTTCAACAATTTTACAAAATTTAAATACAAGATTACAAATCAATAAACATGTCCGAGTATTTTTCGCGAACTTCCAACTCACGTTCCCAAGTGGCTTCCTCCACTCCGTGATGTTTCCACAAAACTTTGACCAAAGGGATGGTTTTGCCCCGCAAAACTTGGTCCCGCCTATCCAAGACTCGAACCGGTCTCTCCTCATACGATACATCCTCATCAACCACTAAATCATTCCAATCCAACACATGTGATGGATCCGGCTCATACTTCCGAAGCATACTCACATGGAACACATCATGTACTCCGGACAACTGTGGTGGCAAAGCTAAACGATAGGCAGCCTCGCCAATCCTCTCAAGGATTTCAAACGGACCAATGAACCGAGGGGACAACTTCCCGCTCTTCCCAAATCTCATCAAACTCCGTCTAGGTGATATCTTCAGAAAGACATGATCACCCACCCCAAATACCAAAGGTCTCCTCCTACGGTCAGCATAAGATTTCTGACGACTCTGTGCTGTAACCAGCCTCTTACGGATAAGCTCAACCTTCTCCGTCGTTTCCCTCACCAACTCCGGACCCAACAGAGGTGTATCACCCACCTCAGCCCAACAAACAGGAGATCTACACGGTCGGCCATACAAGGCCTCAAATGGTGCCATACCGATACTAGCCTGGAAACTGTTGTTGTAGGCAAACTCCACCAACGGCAAGTGCCTCTCCCACGATCCACTAAAGTCTAGAACACAACCCCGAAGCATATCCTCAAGGATCTGAATAGTACGCTCGGACTGCCCATCAGTCTGAGGATGGTAAGCCGTGCTAAAGGTCAACTTAGTGCCCAAGGCACTCTGCAAACTCTGCCACAACCTGGCGGTAAAACGAGGATCTCTATCTGAGACGATCGTCACTGGAACCCCGTGCAACCTCACTATGTCCCGAATGTACAAGTCGGCAAGATGATCTACCGAATCTCTCACGCGCATAGGAATGAAGTGCGCCGACTTAGTCAACCGGTCTACAACCACCCAAATAGCATCACTACCCCGCTGAGTCCTCGGAAGACCCACAACGAAGTCCATAGTGACGTGCTCCCACTTCCACTCGGCAATAGGCAAGGGTTGCAACAAACCCGCTGGCCTCTGATGTTCGGCCTTCACTTGCTGGCAAGTAAGGCACTTAGATACAAAAGCTGCCACATCTCTCTTCATGCCCCGCCACCAAAACTGGCGACCCAAATCCTTATACATCTTAGTGCCTCCCGGATGCACCGCAAGGCGTGAATGATGGAACTCTCGGAGTACCTCCTCTCGGCAAGACTCCGGCACAAACAGACGGTCTCGGTATCTCACACTCTGGTCGGAATACACCGTCAAACCCTTCTCTACCTTCCCACCGGAAATCTTCTCACGGAGAGATTCTACCTCAAGGTCACCTCTCTGAGCCTCTAACACTCGAGTCACAAGTGTGGGCTGTGCAACAACAGAAAATAAGGCCGCAGCCTCAACGGATTCGCCCAGAAGTAAGTCAAACTCCCCAAGTGCACCCAACATTTCCCATTCTCGGATGGCTATACTAGCTATGACACCAACCGGTTTTCTGCTAAGAGCATCAGCCACCACATTGGCCTTTCCCGGATGATAATGCAACTCAAAGTCATAATCCTCTATGAACTCCATCCACCTCCTTTGCCTCAAGTTCAAATCTTTCTGTGTAAACAAATATTTCAGACTCTTATGATCCGAGAATACCTCGAATTTCTCACCATAAAGGTAATGCCTCCAAATCTTCAAGGCAAATATCACAGCTGCTAACTCTAGATCATGCGTAGGGTAATTCTGCTCGTGAATTTTCAACTGACGTGAGCCATAGGCAACTACTTTCCCTTCTTGCATCAACACACAACCCAAACCCTCTCGTACGGCATCACAATAAACCGCATAACCCAACCCTCTCTCCGGAATAATCAACACCGGAGCGGTGGTCAATCTAACTTTCAGCTCTTGGAATGACTTTTCACAAGTCTCACTCCACACAAACTTGACTCCCTTCCGAGTCAGCCTAGTCAACGGTGACGCTAATCTGGAGAAATCTTTCACAAACCGACGGTAATACCCAGCTAATCCTAGAAAACTGCGAATCTCAAATATACTCTTAGGCTGTGCCCAATCCTGCACTGCCTCTACCTTGGATGTATCAACAGACACTCCTTCCCCGGATACCACGTGGCCTAAGAATTTGACTTCCCTCAACCAGAACTCACACTTCCCAAACTTGGCATAAAGCCTATGGGCTCTAAGTAACTCAAGCACCACCCTCAAGTGTGCCTTGTGCTCCTCCTCAGAAGGCGAATAGATAAGGATGTCGTCCACAAAAACAACTACAAACCGATCCAAGAATTCCCGGAAGATCCGGTTCATCAAGTCCATAAAGATTGCCGGTGCATTAGTGAGCCCGAATGGCATTACCAGAAACTCATAATGGCCATACGGCGTACGGAATGCCGTCTTCGGAATATCCGCTTCCCTGACCCTCAACTGGTGGTAACCCGATCTCAAGTCTATCTTAGAGAAACAACGGGAACCCTTCAACTGGTCAAACAGGTCATCTATACGGGGCATAGGGTACTTATTCTTGACCGTGGCCCGATTCAACTTCCGGTAATCTATACAGAGTCTCAAAGCACCACCTTTCTTTTTAACAAAGAGGGCCGGTGCCCCCCACGGCGAAACACTAGGACGTATAAAGCCCTTATCTAGCAACTCCTGGAGCTGAATCTTCAACTCAACTAACTCGGCTGGGGCAAAACGATAAGGTGACATAGAAATCGACGCCGTGCCGGGCACTAGGTCAATAGAGAATTCAATCTCCCGGTGCGGTGGCAAACCAACAAGATCCTCGGGAAAGACATCCGAGTACTCACAAACTACCCTTGGCAACACAATCTGAGTCTCATCATCCTCACTAATCGAAAGGTTAGCAAGTAGACCACTAAGCTCACTCCGTCCTCGTGGAATGTATCCCGGTGGCAACACATTACCAACCCGGTCCCCCAGAAAATGAAAATACTCTCCGCTCACGGTACAACAAGTGACCCTCTGGCGGTAGCAATCAATAACTGCCCGGTATGACGATAACCAGTCCATACCCAAAATAACATCGAAACCCCTCATAGGCATAACTACAAAGGAAAATGGGATTCTATGATAATCAACCTCAATATCACAACCCCTA
This sequence comes from Camellia sinensis, assembly GCF_055761805.1. Lineage (NCBI taxonomy): Eukaryota > Viridiplantae > Streptophyta > Magnoliopsida > Ericales > Theaceae > Camellia > Camellia sinensis. Next base: position 63,638,176 of record NC_138970.1, read on the forward strand.
ACACCTTGTTTCAAAATCAATTCACCCCCAAGAGGTGACACTACACATATAGGAGATGCTAACTGTGCTAACTCCAACTCCAAAACAGATGCAAATGCAGCAGACACAAAGGAATGAGATGCACCCGTATCAATCAAAACATTAGCAACCGAGTTGCAAAACAAAAAGGTACCTCTCACAACTGATGGTGATGGCACAAGATCCTGCGCGGTAACAGCATACACGCGCCCAGACGACCTCTGATCAACCTGCTCAACTCTAGGTGCATAAGATTGCTGCACTGACTGGGACGATGAAGCCCCCTGATTGGCCCTCGAGGCCTGACCCGACTGAGCTGGCTGCTGCCCCTGAATCGGCCTCATAACGGATGCACCAGGTGTGCCACCCAACTGCGGGCAATACCTCTTCATATGCCCTGGCTGCCCACACTGATAACACGAGAGTGGCTGGCCTCTACCCTGACTCTGGCTCTGAGATCGAGCCGAAGATGATGCTGCTCTCTGAACTCCTCCCCTCTGAGGACAAACTGGAGACTTGTGGCCCAGCTGGCCACACTTAAAGCAGGTAATGTCTCCCTGACTGCCTTTCCCCGAACTAGCACTCGGTACAGGAAAAGTCGATCTAGAAAAGCTACCCTGAGACTGCTGGGGATTAAAACCCTTCTGTCTCCTACCATCACTCTGACCATCCTGACTCCTCTTGGAGCCCTTCTGTCCTTCCTCCTCCTCCTGCATCATGATCTCCATATGGGCTGCTGCATCAACCATACGCCCATAATCTCGAATCATAGTACCCCCAACTCTCAGCTTGAGGCCACGCCTCAACTTCTTCTCAAACTCAATACAACGGCGTTCCTCAGACGCCACCAACTCAGGTGCAAACCTGGACAAACTAGTAAATGCAGCCTCAAACTCGGCCACTGAAGAACTTGCCTGCTTAAGCTGACAAAACTGATCTCGCAACTTCTCCCTGACTGCTGGAGATAAGAACTTCTCCTGGAAAGCATTCACAAAAGCCTCCCACGTACCTCCTATACGCCCCTTAGTAAACTTCCACCACTGACCCGCATCCCCCTTCAACTGGAAAGATGCCAAGGTCACTTTCAACCCTTCGTCTTCGATGCCAAGCATCTCAAACGTCTTCGTTGTCTGTTCGAGCCATTCATCTGCCTTAAGCGGCTCTTTAGGATCACCCACAAATTCATCCGGATTAGACCGGAAGAACTCCCTCTTCAGAAAGGAAGGTCCTGCATCTGTAGCAACCTCCCGAGCTTGATTTTCAGCTCTGAGAATGCCTACTGACTCCCTGAATGCCCCTGCTATCTCTCGGGCTAGAGCGCCCATAGCCTGCTGGCCTGCTGGCTCGGCCACGTCGGCCTGGCCAACTCCCTCCTGGACTACCGGAATCTCCTCCGGCACAGGCACCTCCTGCCTACCCGGCCTACCACGCCTACCGCGTCCTCGTCCTCGTCCTGACATCCTAACAAAGGAAACAAAGACATTAGCACATTAATAAATGTGCCGAAGCTAAACACTCGCGTCCTAATGCAATGGACAACAATAATTCATTCCACGTAAGCACATAATCACATAAGCACCTACGAATTTCATTCCCGGATAATGATAGTCCCAATGCGTTACTATAGTTCCGGTTGGAAGCAGCAGTGATCAAGTGCCTTTCCAACAAGACTACTAGAAACTCAAGGGTCCAATCAACATCCTAGAAACTACATTCCATACCCATATAATCACATAAACATGTTATCACATAAACATATAACTTTACACTAAGTCTCTATCAAACGAGACGAACCCAATGTGATACTAATCACTTCCCACGTACCCAAAGTATTCAAACCCGGTACGCTCTGATACCAAGTTGTAACGCCCTCAAAATAAACCCATTATATATATATCATTGACATCCATTATTTAATGAAAACATTTTTATTAAATAATTCATCAGAGTATTACTAAATAAAAGCATCACATATAACATCGAACAAAATGCCCTACAGGCTTACATCTTTCCAAGCCAACACCTGGATACAAAAATATGAGTTCTAACTCAATACAAGAAAAGCCCTAAGCTTGAATGTTTACATGTATTAATAAATAAAGACAATTAACTAAAGATAGTCTTCTTCAAAATCCAGAAGCCAAACCCTCCCAAGCTAAGTCCTTGGAGGTAGCTTATCACCTGAACCTGAAAATGATATTCCCATAAAGGGTGAGCCACAGCCCAGTAGAAATATACTAAACCACATATAAGCAATGAATAAAGCAATAGCATTCAACAGATGGTTAACCAAGATAATCAATTACTTCATTTTACAGTCTCCTGACACTATGGTCTAAGATACGTTTTACTTTCCAATTTTATCAACATGGCTCAGAACCTGGCCAAACTTACAACAGTGAATTACATATATCATATTCACATCCTTCCAATATCAATAAACAAATGAGACTCAAGCTCAAATCAAAACACTTCATACTTCCAGATTGATACACATTTTAGTGCTGTATCAATAAAACACTTCTATATAAATAAGCACACATAAAAGTGATGCTAATGGAGTCCATCCCCTATCTCCTCCCAAACAAAATCCGGTTTAGAGGTCCATCCCCTATCTTCCCCTAAACCGTGGAGTACATCCCCTATCTCCTCCCACACAAAACAATGTATGCAAATGCAATGCTCAATCAATACACGTATTTTCTGTATCAATGCAATTGTCAAAATTAATGACTTAATCAATGTGATTAGTTTCAGTTATTCCTAATCCACATGCAATGTCTACAACAATCACGACTATCTTCCACCGATAGCCCAAAACAGTTATTTCTAAACTGAAAATAACTATGTCAACAATTCAATAAACAAATGATTCAATTTATCCAACTACGCCATTTAATCAATGAATTCCCCAATTCCATGAATTAATTATACAAATTAATTTAATAGTACAACTAGGGTTTTTCCCAAAAATTTACCAAAGTATCCCCAACATATCAAAATACCAAAACTTAGAACAAAACCTATAAAATGTAGTAGGAAATCCCTACCTCGAAGAAATAACCCCAAAAGAGAAGATGGAAATGAATGCCCAAACTCCAAAGTGCTCCAAACTACCAACAATTCAGATTAAATGGAAGCCCTCGACCCACTCTATCTTTTTAATGAAGGATCTAGGGTAGAAACACACCCTAAGTGGATCAAATCTAAGAGAGAAGGTGAGTAGGGAGAGAGAAAAGTCGAACCTAGGGTTTAGAACCAAAAAGAATAAGAAAAAGACTGATCAAATCCCGCTGCTGCGAATATATACTGGACAGGCTCGCTCGAGCGAAGACTTGGTCGCTCGAGCGACCAGACACAGAGAAACAACGCTCGAGCCAAGGAAGCCTTGCTCGAGCCAACAACTCAAAAGCTCGCTCGAGCGAAAGAAAGCTCGATCGAGCGAAGAACTCAAACCTTCAGGTCTGCAACAAGACACACGCTCGAGTGAAGAAACCATTGCTCGAGCGAAGAAAATCTCGCTCGAGCCAAGAATGCAAAGCTACAGGTCCAAACCAGATGCAAACTCTTGCTCGAGCTACCAAACCCTGGTTCGAGCGAAGAACCAAAAACAACAGCTCGCTCGAGCGACAAACTCCTCGCTCGAGCGAATATCTAAAATTCTGGACAGCAACACTTGATTCCTAAACCCAACCAACCTGAAACAAACCTGCCCAACACATCCTATAATTCCAAATGAGAAAAAAAAAAACAACAACAACCATCATACAATGACAGAATCTACGGAACCTATGTCCGGACACAATTGTCAAATGGGAAAAGACCGGGGTCGCTATAAGGACTCTAAACTTTCGCAGCACACCTTTCTTTGAAAGTCCCTCATGCTGGAGGACTCTAAACTTTCGCAGCACACCTTGCTTTGAAAGTCCCTTGTGCTGGAGGACTCTAAACTTTCGTAGCACCCTTGATTTGTACTCTAGTGTTAAAGGGCTACGGGCCTTTGTAACATAGGTCCCTCGTGCTGGAGGACTCTAAACTTTCGCAGCACATCTTGTCTTGGTAGTCCCTTGTGCTAGAGGACTCTAAACTTTTGTAGCACCCTTGTTTGAGATGCCTTTCTTATTTCGTCTTGTTTTGCCACAGACGGTTTACCGCGTGGATACGTTTGCCGGAATGTTATTATTTGTAATATGTGATGCTAGTAAGTGTCCCTTGAAGCTTTGAAGATCTGTTAGATGGACGAGGTCCATTCCTTGTTATATATAAAGTTTTGTCTTGTATTGTTTTGAAAGGACTTCGGCTATTATTCATGCAAACCCCTTTATTATTTATACCATTCACTGAGTTTCCAAGCTCACCCTCTCTATATATATGTAGGTGATGAACAAGAAGGCGATGACGCCTAGATGTGATTTCTGGAGCTTGTTTTGGGTTTTGAATATGTCGCCTTAACCTGCATTTATGTCGGCAGTCTTGAAAATCATGCTTCTCGACTTGTAATATTTATATTTCGAACACGTCGGCTGAGAAGCCTTTTGATCAAGATGTATGTTTTTGTATGACTGTTATGTCAGCAAAGAAGATGTCGGCAATCTGGCAGACTGTGTTCTTAGACTTGTAATTCGCATAATTTGTTCATGTCGGGTTGTGGAGCCCTTTGCTAAGATGTAAATTGTAATTTGTACTTTGCTTTGTTTGTAATTAAGTTACAACCCATATGTAAATGGTTGCTATCTCATTTGACTTATACACAACTCTTATGGACTAATCTGTTTGTATAAATCGCTTCTGCACTTGTGAGCCCCATATATTTATACTCTGTTGTGTGTGAAATTTGTAAGTTAGCCTTCGGTAATCTCAGATTACTGGCCATCATGGCACCAAACTACTAGGGGCGGTTTGGGGTCGTGACAGGGCGGTTTGGGGTCGTGACAGGGTTGGTTCTCCCAAAAAAGGTGGCTGAGTGAAAAGACAAGACTATGACAAAGTGTGTTCAACAAGCAAGATGGCATGGGCACTCTGGCGGGTAATGATCTCGGCTAATAACAAGACATCGGCAAGTAAGGGAACAATGATCTTGGCTAGGAAGGACAACACTTGAATAAGCTGTGCCACACCTTGGCCTAGATGTGCCACACCTTGGTCTAGGTCACACCACTGCAGGACAAGATCACTTAGGTGCAAAGGTAACATCTCGGCCTAGATAATACACATCTCGGCGTTGGTGATGAACACCTCGGTCTAGATAATGACATCTCGGCCAATATGTCAAGGCGAAGGTGGAGGTCAAACAAAGTGGTTCCAAGGAAGTTCTAGACTAAAGATGACCATGGCTAAACTCACACAAAGTAAGGTACAAAACATGCGAGAAACACTTAAGCAAGACGAATCAAGGTTTGCAAAGATGCAACATATCAAGACAAGATCATGTAATATATACAAGCATGACTAGGGTAGAGTGAGGGTTGTTACATTACCTGACGGCGATGGAAGCAAAGCGATAGAGATTCAATATCAGGAGGAAGACAACCAACATGAGAGAGAGAGAGAGAGAGAGAGAGAGAGAGAGAGAGAGAGAGAGAGAGAGAGAGAGAGAGTGTGTGTGTGTGTGTGTGTGTGTGTGTGTGTGTGTGTGTCACAGAGTGAGAGAGACAAATGTTTTTAAGCCCTAACTAAATTTTAGTGTGTTTGAAATCCCTCAAGAGTTCCTCACCAAATTAATTTAAAAATCCCTCCAAAATGATAATAATAAAAAATAAAATTATAATAATAAATAATAATGATAAAAGCAACAACAACAACAACAACAACAATAATAATAATAAAATTAAACATAAACTCAAATTGGGCGGTATGTGTTCCCACTAAAAAAATTGAGTTTTATTGCTGACTAAATGTGTTTTAGTCACCAAAAATGTATATTTGCTGAACAAATGAGGTAGTCACCAAAGATTAAAAATAAAATTATACTAGATATTTGGCGACTAAATTTCTTTTAGTCGGCAAAAGTTAGTATATGACGACTAAAATTTATTTAGTTGCTGAAAATAAATTTTTGTTTTCCATTCGGTGACTAAATAAATTTAGTAGCCAAAAGTAACTATACAGTGGCTAAAATATTTATTTAGTCGCTGAAAATAAATTTTTGGCGACCAAAACCAGAGATAAAAAGTAAATTTTTATTTTTCATTCAACGACTAAATAATTTTAGTTGCCAAAACTATCTATACAACGACTCAAATATTTTTTAGTCATTGAAATTAAATTTTTGCCAACCAAACTTTTGGTTGTCAAACATAAAAAGTAAATCTTTGTTTTTGATTCGGCGACTAAATAATTTTAGTTGCCAAAACTATCTATATAGGGACTAAAATATTTTTTAGTCGCTAAAAATAAATATTTGGCGACCAAACTTTTGGTTGCAAGAGATAAAAAGTTAGATTTTGTTTTTCATTCGGTGACTAAATAATTTTAGTAGCCAAAATTAACTATACAACGACTAAAATATTTTTTTAGTCGCCAATTGTGGCAAATTTAGCGACTAAATTTTTTATAGTTGCCAATTGTGACATTTTTAGCAACTAAATTTTTTTTTTTTCGCCAATAATCAATATACCTCGACTAAAAAAATTTAGTAGCTAAATATTGTACTTTTGCCGACTAACATAATTTTTGGTCGCCAATTCTATAACTTTTGACAACCAAAATATTTTTAGTCGGCAAAAGTGATCGCCAAAGTGTATTTTCTTGTAGTGTCTCCTAGCCCATTTAGTCCCCTTATAAGGGATAAGAGCCAAATCTCGAGATAAGACATTTTTGTCAAACAATAGGCGAGAAGTTCCATTCCCTCCTCTTTAATCTGGCAACAAACAACCCTCGTGATATAGGGAGAGGTAACTTAAGCTATAGACTATAACTTACAATCCACAGGTGAGCTATTGAATTTGTACAATGCGTCATGTGGCGTCTCCCAAATGTTGTTTGCCTAGTGAATCAAAATCGATATGGATCTGTTAAACAAATCATATATTAGAAGGAAAAAGAAAAAAGCTAGATTATTTTTTTTACGAGATTGAAAATGGAACTCATGTATATGCAATTCATTTGGGTTAATTAAGCAGGATTTAACTTCCTCATGTTACAGGCCTAAATAAGAGCAAACCTATACCATAACTAGCTTTAGAAGGCCATATAATGCATAATTAGTTGATATTATATTAGGCCATGGCCTCCATAGTAAGAAAACAATAACTTCCAACTTTATCTTGCAATTTGCAGGGTTGATGATATTTCCTAAAGAAAAGTATAACAATCTTGAGTTAAAACATGAAAAGTCCTAAATTCAGATATAATTTCAAAGAAATTTAGTATTTCAAATTGAGTCCACCTCGCTGTTTTAACCAATCAATCTGGGAGTTTTGTTCACCAACCAAGTTATTAATCATCTATGCAAGGATGGATCTAGGGAGTGCGAAGGGGCGGCTATACTTCCAAAAATTTGAAAAATATCATATCTTATATTAGAAATTTTAAAATAATTAAAAATTATAGCGACCCCGGTCTTTTCCCATTTGATTACTGTATCCGGACTTAGGTTCCGTAGATTCTGTCATTGTATAATTGTTGTTGTTCCTTATTTTCTCATTTGGAATTATAGGATGTGTTGGGCAGGTTTGTTTCAGGTTGGTTGGGCTTAGAAACCAAGTGTTGCTGTCCAGAATTTTGGATCTTCGCTTGAGCGAGGAGTTTGTCGCTCGAGCGAGCTGTTGTTTTTGGTTCTTTGCTCGAGCCGGGGTTTGGTAGCTCGAGCGAGAGTTTGCGTCTGGTTTGGGCCTGTAGCTTTGCATTCTTGGCTCGAGCGAGCTTTTCTTCGCTCGAGCGAGTTAGTTCGTTCTTCGCTCGAGCTATAGTTCCTTCGCTCGAGCATGTGTCTGGTTACAGACCTGAGGGTTTGAGTTCTTCGCTCGATCGAGTTTTCTTTCGCTCGAGCAAGCTTTTGGGTTGTTGGCTCGAGCAAGGCTTCCTTGCCTCGAGCGTAGCTTCTCTGTGTCTGGTCGCTCGAGCGACCAAGTCTTCGCTCGAGCGAGCCTGTCCAGTTTATATACACAGCAGCGGGTTTTGATCAGTCTTTTTCATCTTCTTTTGATTCCAAACCCTAGGTCCGACTTCTCTCTCTCCCTACTCACCTTCTTTCTTAGATTTGATCTATTTAGAGGGTGTTTCTACCCTAGTTGCTTTATTAAAAATATAGAGGGAGTCGAGGGCTTTCATTTAATCTGAACATTTGGCGATTTGGAGCATATTGGTATTTGGGCACTCATCTCTGTCTTCACCATTTGGGTTGTTTTCTTCGAGGTAGGGATTTCCTACTCCATCTTATAGGTTTTGTTCTAAGTTTTGGTATTTTGATATGTTGGGGGTACTTTGGTAAATTTTGGGAAAAACCCTAGTTGTATTATTAAATTAATTTGTATAATTAATTCATGGAATTGGGAAAAGATGGTTAAATTCATGGAATTGGGGAATTCATTGTTTAAATGGCGTAGTTGGATAATTTGAATCATTTGTCTATTGAATTGTTGACATAGTTATTTTCAGTTTAGAAATAACTGTTTTGGGCTATCGGTGGAGGATAGTCGTGATTGTTGTAGACATTGCATGTGGATTAGGAATAACTGAAACTAATCACATTGGTTAAGTCATTAATTTTGACTATTGCATTGATACAGAAAATACGTGTATTGATTGAGCATTGCATTTGCATACATTGTTTTGTGTGGGAGGAGATAGGGGATGTACTCCACGGTTTAGGGGAAGATAGGGGATGGACCTCTAAACCGGATTTTTTTTGGGAGGAGATAGGGGATGGACTCCATTAGCATCACTTTTATGTGTGCTTATTTATATAGAAGTGTTTTATTGATACAGCACTAAAATGTGTATCAATCTGGAAGTATGAAGTGTTTTGATTTGAGCTTGAGTCTCATTTGTTTGTTGATATTGAAAGGATATGAATATGATATATGTAATTCACTGTTGTAAGTTTGGCCAGGTTCTGAGCCATGTTGATAAAGTTGGAAAGTAAAACGTGTCATGATATTGTAAAATGAAGTAATTGATTATCTTGGTTAACCATCTGTTGAATGCTATTGCTTTATTCAATGCTTATATTTGGTTTAGTATATCTCTACTGGGCTGTGGCTCACCCTTTATGGGAACATCATTTTCAGGTTCAGGTGATAAGCTACCTCCAAGGACTTAGCTTGGAAGGGTTTGGCTTCTGGATTTTGAAGAAGACTATCTTTAGTTAATTGTCTTTATTTATTAGTACATGTAAACATTCAAGCCTAGGGCTTTTCTTGTATTGAGTTAGAATTCATATTTTGTATCCAAGTGTTGGCTTGGAAAGATGTAAGCCTGTAGGGCATTTTATTCGATGTTACATGTAATGCTTCTATTTAGTGATACTCTGATGAATGAATTAATAAATTGTTTTCTTTAAATAATGCATGTCAATGATATATATATATATATATATAATGGGTTTAAATTTTGAGGGCGTTACAAAAATTATAAGGATTTGCACCACAAATATACTTCCGCACCCCATAATAATAATAATCTTGGATCCGTTCCTGCATCTATGAGGCAAAGTGTGTGAATAAAATACAAGTTTAAATTAATTTAAATTAATAGACTACAATTTTAGGTGAAATCAACCTACTATAGTTTTAGACTAATTAGGTTCGGTGTTTCGTTCACACACTCCTAAAGTGTGTGACAAATTAATTTTCCATGAAATTTAATATAACAATACAACTCGAAAAAAAATGATTTAAAAAAGTATTTGTAAAAATGTATTTATAGACTGCAATCATTACACATCTTATTTTGGAATGAATTTTGAGACAAAAATTGTAAATAAATAATATTTTTAAATTTTATCAGAGTCTCGTTGACTGGACCGAGTTACCAAAAATGTTAATGTGAAGACCTAAAACTCTTGAAATAAAATAATTGAAAGATGAAGAAATAGAACTCCATCTCACACCAGTGAGTGAGTTTCTAGATCTAATATTTACCTTAATAAATAAATTTCAATACTTTAGACTATCTTTGGCTTGATTACATAAGTACTTATGCATGCAAAAAAGACCTCCCAACCAACAAGTTTCATTTTGTTCAAACTTTCAAAATGTGTGAATAAAAATAGGAAAAGTCTATAATGTGCACTATCTAAAAGGACATATAATATGTATTTATTGTTCGGTCCATATCATGTCACATCATAAAAAGTGGCCTGCTAAACTAATTATGTAGCAAGTTACATGAAATAATCATAACTTTTTTCAAATATCATAACAATATTACAATAAATCATAACAATGTCATAATATACACCATGGTGTCATAACAAAGACACTATCAATCATAACAATATGACAACGACTCATAATAAATGTAGTTATTTTCAACAAATTATCATAACATTTGAATCGTAACAGTTTTTTTTATTATGATTCACCATGACAAATCATAACTTTTGATAATACAAATCATAACTTTTACTAATGAATCACAACCATAACACTTTTTTTTTTAATTATTTTTTTTTATCGGAGAAAATTAGAAAAACAAGAGAGGCAAACAGGACTAAGCCAAGATACTGATCAAACCCGATAAAGCAGATGGAGGATTTGTCACCTGATCGATCATAATCCTCTATCTGGCTGTTGCGGAATAGATTCAGGGCCTGAGAATCAAGTGGTGTGGTATGGGACATGTTGGCTTTTGCTTATTCAAGGTCAGAGATGGTCCATGATGCTCTCTTTGTTCTTGCCAAGATGAAAGACTTGAAAATCCAAGCTTCAATCTTGACCTCAATAGTTTGTTGTACAACTTAAGGCACACTAGTATCATGTGGGATGCATATGATGACATCAAAGCTAGTGGGACTCCTCAGAGTGAACACACCAATGCAATTCTAATGGATGGTCTATACAGACAGTCACTGCTACAAGAAGCAGTAGCCTTTTTGTGAGAGAATGAAGGGAAGCATTTTGGGCTTTGTGTTGCTTCATTCAATACTCTCATGTCAAGGTTTTGTAAAATGGGTTACGTAGATGTTGCAAAATCTTTCTTTTGTATCATGTTTATGTATGGACTACTTCTTGATGCATACAGTTACAATATTCTTATTCATGGGTTATGCATAAGTTTTCAGATCTAGAGAATATAGTTGGAACAATCAATAAAACAAGGGCAGAGAAGATCGCCGGAGTTGTACTTCGTGGGATGGTCTTCTGGGGCAAAGAAGATCGCCAGGGTTGTACTTTGTAGAATGGCCTTCTAGGGTGGAGAAGATCGCCAGAGTTTTGTCTGAAAAAAGGAGCGTTTCGGACCAGAACAACGTGAAGCTTTGTGGGATGAGAACAAGCAATAAAGAAAAAAAAAACCAGCTGAAAATGCATTCAATTTTTCTAATAAAATTATTTGATGGTTCAGATTAATTTATATATATTTAATGGTTTAAAAGTAAGGTGTATATGATGTACACAATTTAATAATCACATGCACATCCTAACAGCCCCCTAAAAAATAATGAAATTTATAATTTTAGATGAGATTAATGCATTTTTTAAAAAGAAAGTACACTGTTTTAGAAAATAATAGTGTTTGGGTGTGCAAAGTGTATATCATATGCACTTGCGTAAATTCTCACAAATATACATAATTTACCTCATAAAATTGCACAAGTTCTTATAAATATACGTAAGTTGTGACTTCTCAAATTTTTATAGGTTAACTTATGTGTGGTTGTAAAAATTTACTCAATTCTGTAAGGTAACTTATGTATATTTATGAGAACTTAAGCAAGTACATATGGTATGCACTTGCACACTTAAGAATTGCCCTATTTGATATCACATATTATATATTAAAGGGTGGGACTGGCTACTTTTTCATTCGATTATTCTCCATAACCTATTTTGTGGGTGATCTTAACATCTCATATCGTAAACCTTACAATGAAGGCCATTTGTTTAAAAAATTAGATTCATCAAATATCGATTAATAGATGAACAAATCATATTTTGTTTTATAGAATAGACGGTTCAAGTTTAAACTTATAGTTGCTATTCATTTTTAAAAACAAAATGTAATTTGTGCAAGTGCATTGATGTTCAATGAATTTGATTTTTTGCACAACTCATCTTTACTGCTGGACTTACAAGATGAACGGTTTAAATTATGGTTTTGAGCTGGGAATAAGGCTCATGAAATACAATATAAATATATATGAAAAATAGTGAAACAGAGAGAAATCATATGAAAAATTGGAAATCATAATAGTATTCTTTAGACAAAAAAAATATTGTGTTTTGTTTCCATTTTGCGAACAAATTCATTTTTTTTTTTTCCAAAGAATTGATATACATGTTTTGGTATAAGAGAGTTGTCCAGCAACATGGCACTCCAAAGTCTACAAAGCTGAAAAATCACATAGAAAATGACCCCAAAAATACATGGTACGGCCACCTCTCGTGCAAAGGAAAAAACCTGACTTGTATATGTGACACCCGACATTTCATGCATATGCATATCACGACATTAATACATGTTAATTTCATGTTAAGTGCTTAATTTCTTGAACTAGAACTTGGTAGGAGTATAGGAGAAAGAAGAGTTAGCTTGGAAACTAGGCTTAGAAAATATTGTTTGTTTCATGTTTGAAGTTGGGGAACGATTTAGATTGGAAATTTGAGAACCATAGGATGATCCTATGCCTTAATTGAGGAGCTTAAAGGCTTTGGTCTAATGAACTTGTATATTCCATGCTATTTGCCAAATTGCTAATTGGAATTAATTAGGATAAGTATGATTAGAATAAGATTAGATTACTTAGTTTTAACTTGGTTAATAAGACCAAAACAAGAAAGATTAGCTAATTAAGTAAACCTATAAAATTTTACCCAATTACACCATATAAAACCTCATGGCTCAAACCAAACAAATAAGAAATTGCTAGGGAATTCAAGAATAATCGTGAGAAGAAAAAAAAAAAGAAGAAGAGAAGAAGAAAAGGAGAGAAAATGAAAGGAAATTCAAAAGAGCTAAGGATTCAAGCCTAGAAATTCCCAAAAAAAAATACTACGAGGTAAGAAACTCGACCCTGTTCTATATTTCATATCAAAACATAGCCAAAAATTGATTAGGAATAAGTTTTGGAAGATTGAAATAAGAAGAAATTAGGAAAGAACTTGAGAAAATGATAGAAAAACTATGTTTTGAACTAATTTTATGTAAGATTTGAGCAAGACAATCATTATGTTATGAACCTACACCTTTATTTGTGATTAAGAAGTTTTAGAACTTGATTTTGAAGGATTGAAATCATTGAATGAAAGAAAAATTTAAAAGATTAAGAAACTTGAATTGAATTATCTATTGCTTGTTAAATCCTTAAATTCACGTATAATACCAATTTTTTATTACTTTTTCATTATATATATGATTATTAAAATGTTATATATCAAGATTTCGGATTTAAAAACATGAAAATTGGGTTTGAAAGCCCTAGAACAGCCTAGAACAGAGCAAATTGTGAACTGTAAAAGTCTACTCTGCATATTACCGCTCGAGTGGTGGAAAGACCACTTGAGCAGATCGCCCTAAAACCTGGCTGAGTTGGTGAACCGCTCGAGTTGGAAAATCTATTTACAATTAGAAATACCAAAAATAGACTGCATTGCTAGATTTCAGAGTCGCCACCTAAATATTTTTAAAAAATTTAGGAAACCTGTGACTTGTGCCAAAGCCACTTGTCCGTCATAACCAAAGTGTCTTGGCTCAGGAACTTAGGTATGAGAGGGGAAGGTCATGAATTGAGCACCCCACTCACCCAATCAAAGATCGGCCTCTACTAATCATGATGCCATTTTTATTTACATTATATGCTCATGTTCCAATTTTTATGATAACCTTACTATGTGAGGCACACAAGTATAGACCACTTCACCCACTTCGGAATGCTTTGATTTTATATTTGTTTGAAAAGAGTTTTGAATGTGTACATTAATCAAAATCATCCTAACTTAAGCAAAGTAGCTTTTATCCACTGGCATTCAAAGAGGTATATCAAATAAGCACTTAGCCTCATGGTAATATGCTTGATATGGCAACACAAACACATATGCAATATGCTAAAACAAAAACACTCACCTAGTACTCAACCGAGGCAAGCCAAAGAGAAGAAAATAATTAGAAAAATACATGCTTTAATATGCAAGTGACTAATGCAACACATCCAAAATGCAAGGACTACGTTCGGTTTATTAGTATATCATACGGATCAACTCAAAGCATGTGGCAACACACGTATTCAAGTAGATAGGAAATGACAACACCATTAGAATGATGAACTGAACACAATGCATGCAAACATGGATACAATGCATGGTAATGATATGAGACAAAAATATGATGCTACCACGATAAGCATATAAATAAAAGGAAGAAAGGAGTGGGGTTGGAAGACATACACAATATTAAAAGTGTTACAAATTTGCCCTCACATAAGAGGGTTCAAATGAATGTCCCAATTAAATAATTATTACAAACACCAAATGAATTAACTACATTAACTAGTTATTACAAATCCGAATGAATCTAACTAATCAATTACATATACTAATGTTAAAGAACTAATTAAGGGACTCGCACGGGAGGCAAGGAACCACAAGCACACAATCGAGAACATCCTCCAGGAAACCTCTCTGTTTGTAGTCAAAAAATTATTCTATTTTTGCCTCAGATCCCGTTCTATTCCACCACAAAAATGCCACTGCCTGTACAAAGATGGGTGGCCGGCCAGCCTTGAAAAGTGGTGGGCCATGCAGAATGGTGGCCAGCCGGCCACTGTTTTTTTGGGAATTACCCTGCTGCAATAGAGCTGAAACGGAGCAAAACAGAGTGTTTCCGGGAGATGTTTATCTTCTCCGCCCTTCCCTATCATAAAGATGATCAAGGGAGGAGTAAATTTGGTTCACAAATCATCAATTTTCGCAAATTCGTTGCGTGATGATCTATGAACCAATAGGACAAAGGCTCAATAAAAAGAAATAAAAGACCAACAACACCTTCTTCTATCATGGAGTTACCTCAAGGAAAGGGATAGACATTGCTTCATAAATCATTGAGCATCACTAAAAGTATGCAATGGTCCACTACACAATGGGTTCAATATAACATCCGATTGAACCCAACTCAATTTTATTACTTTTTTTTTTACCTCTTTTACTCCAATTTTATCAACTTCTTTTACATTACCTTTCCATTTTCTTATATTTTCTTCATTTTTATCCAAAAGTGATAACTACATCCACTAAGTTCAAAAAGCAACAAAGAGTAGTGTCAAACAAGAGGTTGTGCTTAGCATGAGAGAGATGTAATGCCTTGGTAATGAACATCCGAAGAAATTAAACCATTAAGTATGGAAAGTCTATTTCTTATGCCTTGAGCAACAATCAAGTGTTGGATACAACTCTTAATCAAAGAAAGAAAAGAAAGGAGGAAGGTTGCAAAGGTGATTACAAAGGTATGAACATGTATAAAAGCTATAAAAAAGTTAAAGAAAAGACTATCAACTCAAATGGATTGAAAGCTATATCCATGAGGACCTACAAGAACACATCTACAATATTCTAAGTATGATTTAACACATAAAATAGCACTGAAATAGCACTAAAACAGTGTTGAAAATCAGGTTTTTGAGGTGGAAAAAGTGAGGAAAAATAGGCCAAAGACAAGAGGTTTCAAACAACCAACAAGCCTAAGGAAGGGTGGTTAACCCTTCCTCTTTTTTGTGACTTAAAATCACATTTTTGAGCTTAAAATAACTCTTAAAAAACAATAAGAATAAGCAAGGCAAAGAGATAGAAAAGATGGTATAAAAGCTCAAAGTATACCTTTTTTCAAAGAGAGGATGCTCTTTAGTTCACAAACCACAAGTTGAACACTCTCAAGAGCTGAAATTTGTGTTCAAGAATCTCAGCAAGAGGCCTCACGTTCTGGCTTAGGAGGTGTATGTATGGTGTATGTATATTACAAGAGACAAAGGTAGTGTTTTGGACAAGTTTTAGCACTTGGAGAATTTTTCTAACCCCAAACCATGAGGGGTGGCCAAGTATTTATAGAAAAATAGGTCTTCACATTGGAAATATCTGTAATGAAACAGCTGGTGTAAGGTATGCACATGGGGACAGCTGGCTGTCAAAAATATCTGTCTATCACTGAACATGGTCGGCCGGCCATGAAGGGGGACGGCCGGCCAACCAAAAATGGCCTATCAGCCACTTGTTGGCCAGCAAGTCTCTAAGTGGTTAGGCTAGAAAAATATTAGGTTTTGGTTCAAAAAGGGGTGCAAGGTTTAGGTTCTGAAGCTCGAAACCAAAGCCTTTTGCTAAAGAAATTGAACGATTGCACAGCGTATCATTATCATCATCAAATGTTCAACATGAGGCGCCCAAGTCTTCAGGGCGGTCAAAATGTAGTGTCTACAATAGCAAGGTACATAAGTAAATTGTATGTTTGTATTGTTCTTATCTTACTTGTGCACTTGTTCTAAATGGATATCAAATTAATATAATAAACAGGTTATTCTGCTTAAGCCCAAAGATTGTAGTCTAGTCTTGTCTCGTCTTGTCAGACCTTTGGTAGTCGAACACTACTGGCCGATCACTACTACTATCCTGTTTGGGACGGGATGGGGTCGTGACAGTATACATTATTTTTTCTGTTTTTTTTTAATTTTATTTTTAATATTAATATAATTTTTCAAAGTTCCCAAACTTATGTTGATTAGATCAATTTGTCATTGTGACCACTCTAGCGTAGATGGCTAGCCCTTTGGCCACTAAGTCCCTCCTAAGAGGAAAATCTATGGTTCCACTCTTAGGAGTGGAATGGGAGAACAAGATTTTCTTGCAAGGTGTATGGGTATGAGTTTCAATTTTCCCAGTGTGCTAATCTAACAACTAACCACTGACTTTCGTCGACTAAAGAAAATAATTTGAATCAGAAAAGTTTTCAACAAAAAAATATAAATGAAGTGTTTGGATTATCGATTTATATAGGAATTTAAAAAGAGAAAAAGAAAAAGTGGGTGAAATGTAATTATATTTCATTCACATTTCACCTATCTTTTTTCTTTTCCTTTTCAAATCCCTACCGAAATTTATGATCCAAACACAGTTTAAGCATAAATTACATTAATATTAAAAAAATATAATAACTACTACAAGTTTGAATAATTATATCAACTTCTTTTTTAATAAAGTCAAAGTGACAGGAAAAATACAAATGGCGTGAAGATACTAGATAAACATGATAAGATTATTCACTATAACATATAAGAATTTTAGGTATCAAACTTTTTCATCCTCAAGTGAACATTATTGCAAAAATTATTAAGAAACCAATTCCAGTTGTCATGTGAGTCGTCCCAAAAAATCAAAAAAAGAACATTTAGTGACAATTTTAAAATATAGTTAATAAATGCAGTTTTAGAGACAATATTATTTTGTACTGAAGGGTCTACCTTTTTGAGACAAAAAATTTAGTCCCAAGATAATAGTAATTCATTACCAAATGTTCAATTTTGTCACTAAAAATATAATAATGACACTTTTAACAACTAAATCTGATAACGAAACATCAGAATAAGTTTTTGAGTCATATTATACTTAAACAAGTTACTTTTTGAGATTTTCTTAATATTAAACACAAAAGTAATTAAACTCATATATAATAAATACACGTGAAATTCATTCATTTATAATATTTTTTTTAAAGTTTTTAGACATACTATAGACATCCCATTTTGATTGCCCTTAAGACTTGGGCGCTTCATTCCGAACACCCGATGATGAAACGTTTCACTGTGCAATCTTTTGAATCTTTAGCAAAGGAATTTGAAAGCCGGCCATATGTAGTGTTAGATTAGGCATTTGCAGCACAGGCTGCTCCCATGCACGGGATTTAGCCACCTATCCATTTTTAAAGATATTTCCGATGAAAGCAGGCTAAAATTCTATAAATAGACCATCTCCCTTCAGAATTTAGGGTTAGAAAAATTCTTAAAAGGCTTAGGAGATTGTTCAAAGCATTATAGATACCCCATTGACTATAGATACACTATAGATGCACCATTGGAGCTCAAACTTGAAGCTTTTTGCTGAAGTTTTAAACCATATTTAAGTACCTGAGGGTGTTTCGATTGAAGTTTGTTAACTAAGAAGCTCTTCCTCTTTCCAAGATGTTAACCTTTGAACTCCTTTCATCACATTTTTTTTTCATTCTTTTGCTTTTCATTTCTTGTCACCATACACTGATTTTTAGAGTTATTTTAGGCTTAAAAATGTGATTGAGTTTTGCTAAAAGAGGAAGAGCTAGCCACCGTTCCATAGGCTTGTTCACTAGGTGTAGTCCCTTTGTTCTCTTTCATCTTTACTATCTTTTTTTCACTTCTTTTAGTTAATTTTCAGCAATGTTTCTAGGTTATTTTTATGTGATATGAACTGAATATGGGCTTATAAAAGGGTCCTTGTCCTCCCCAATACATGACTTCTATGACATGATCAAGTTGAATATGTTCTCTTTTTTTTTATGCTTTGAATACTATATTTGCATTGTTGTAATAGTGTAATAGTCCTCACGGATTTGGTGTGTTTAGGATATAGCAGCCAATCTGTTTGAGTTGATCACTTTACTTTTGTTCTCATAGCTTTCCTTAGTATATTGGAACTTTTAGGTCATGGGAGGTTTAGAGCTTAGCCACCCCGCCACAAGTTTGATTAACTAGCTGTAAGTCTTTTGCTTTCATGATATTGTTGTTTACCTCGAAGCTAGGTGATAGTTTCCATGTCAAAAGTGTTGAAAAACTCTCTTCTCGATCATTTTCGAAACATGGAAATGGATGTTTCATCCTTATTCCATGAATAAAAGAGGAGTTGTTAGCAACTTTGATGAGTTGTGTATTTAAGCTTCGATAGTTAGCTTGATTTTTCATTTTCTCCCTTATTCCCATTGTTGCTCATATAGAGCTCTCTATCAAAAAGTGTTGAAAACTCTCCCCTAGTTCCACTTTGAAGCATGGAAATGGACATCTCATCCTTATTCCATGAGTAAAGAGAAGCTTACAACAATTTTTGAGTTGTTATATTTGTTTTCTTTTAGTTTTGATTTTGTTCTCTTCGAAGAAAAACAAGAGTTCTTTCATCGAAAGTGTTGAAAACCCTCTCCTAGTTCCACTTTGAAGCATGGAAATAGACGTCAATCCATGTTCCTTGAGTAGGGAGAGGACTCTCTAATTCTTTTCTTTAATGATGTAACCTATTGTTTACAAGGTTCTTTTTCAAAGATGGTTTTCTTTAACCTATTCTCTCCAAATTTGAGTACTCTTTTACTCTTATTCACTATGAGATGTAGTAGGTTCCAACCAATTCTTTGAATGATTCTTTTTGTTTTTAGCTTCGTACTCAGTAGATTTTTCATTCCGTTGCTTCACTAATCATCATGTAATACCCTTAAGATGTTTAATGATTTGTGAAGCAAACCTATTTCCTCCTTGAATATCTTCATGATAGGAGGGAGCAGGACGGATGAACATCCTCTGAAAACCCTCTGTTTGCTCTGTTCTAGTTCTGTTGCAACAAGTTTTCCAAAATTATTGTTCGCGTGGCCAGTCAAGTGTACGGCCGACCAACTCATTTGTACGACCCGTGTGTTTATTCAGCCAAGAAGAGCATATCCCGAGGATAAAACAGAACTGTTTTTTGGATACGAACAGAGCAATTTCTGGCGATAGGCAGAGTTGTTTCTAGAGGATGTTCTTGTTTGCGTGCGCATGGTTTCCCACCCTTTATTCAACTCCTTTAGATTAGCCGCTCTGAAATTTGTATATGCAATAATTAGTTAATTCATTTGGGGATGTAATAATTAGTTAATTAGGCCATTCGGACCCTCTTGTAAAGATGACAAATTTGTAACACTTGATGTATGTCTTCCAACCACTTCTTTCTCCCTTTTATTTACGCTTACCGCAGTTGTATAAAGCATCATGTTTTTCTTTGTCATTTCCATGCTTGGTATCCATTTTTGCATGCATTAAGGTTCGGTTCATCATACTTGATGCTATTATCATTTCTTACTTGATTATGTGCACTACCTCATGTTTTGAGTTGATTCACACGTCATGTTAATAGTCGAATCTAATAGTTGCATTTTGTATGTATTGCATTAGTCATGTACATTTTTAGGATCACGCATTTTTATAACTGTCTTCTTTTCTTTGGCTTGCCGTGGATGAGTACTAGGTAACCATTTTTTTTCCTTTAGCATATCATGTGTGTGTTTATGTTACCATGCCGAGCATACTACCATGAGGCTACTTGCTTACTTGAAATAACTCTATGAATGCCTGTGGATGGAGGCTATTTTCGCTTTAGTTGGAACGCCTTTGACTATTGTATATATTATCTCATTTTTCCTTTGAGTTGTACATATTCAAAACTCCTTCAAAATCGCATAAGATCAAAGCATTCCAAAGTAAGTGACGTAGTCTATACTTGTTTGCTTCACATAAGTAATGTTAGCGTTATTAAAAAAAATCAGAATATAAGCATATAATGTCTATAAGATTCACATCATGACTTAGTAGAGGCCGATCTTTGATTGGGTGGGTGGGGTGCTCAATTCATGACTTTCCTCTCTCATACCTAAGTTCTCAGACCGAGACACTTTGGTTGTGACAGACAAGTGGCCTTTGGCAAGAGTCACGAGTTTCCTAATTTTCTCAAAAATATTAGGTGGAGATTCTGAAATTTGGCAATGCAGTCCATTTTTGGCATCTATTGTGATTAATGGATTTTCTAAGATTTGTTGAATCTGGACTATTTCATTTTTCTGTTTCACATTGCACTTATGAAACCAGATTTAGAATCACGGGAGTCCAAACTATAGGGAATTGTACCCGAGGAGACTAAACCCCTCTGAGGAACATGAAAAATCAGCTACACATACCATTTGCAACTTGGTACTCAGTTGTTTGAGTTTCTTTCTCCCAACCTTTCCAACGTCTAATCTACATAGATTAAAAACAAATAAAAATGAAAAGAGAGGAGGAAATGTAGAAAAATTTTAAGCACATAAATTCGATCACAAGATTAAATAAGATTGTGTCTAATTTTGTGATTAAATTATGTGCACTTAAAATAATTGAAAAATGTATAGCCAATGATGGACGCTAAAATTTGTAGTGGACAATATAGCTTGTTACCTTGATCCTACCCAAAGCCATGGTAAGTATTGTAAGACTAAATTTAATTATTTAGTCATTATGGTGATTCACAAGACATGGTAATATGAATTATAAATTTAATAAGATTATAGTTCCATATCTTGAATCACAAGTTATTTTCTGATTGGTCAATAGATGGAGTAGTTTCCAAGTCTCTTACTTTGATGAACAAGTAGAGTTATAGTTATATGAGGAAACTGGTCCTATCTCTACCTATAAAAGTATATTTAGGTCATCTATCAATTATTTTGAATATAAGGTATTCTAAAGAGGATCAAGAGAGAGAAACATTTTTCCACTAATATTGATATTAGGTTTATATTCAATCAATTTTGGATCACTTGAAGGTTTTACATAACTAATCCGGGTATGTTATTTATTTTCCGCATTATGTTATTATTTGTGAAAATCATGATAGTTCATGGTCTTGGATTATGAATGTTGTTATATGCATAACACCATAAAATTACTTACATGTGGTATCAGAACTTGTGTTGAGAATTATTTTGATTTTCCCGTTATGTGAAATTAATTGAACTTATTGTTATACCCAATTACGTGATGAGTATTGCATTGATAGTTTTATGAGTTTGTGTTTTCTCGGTTTATACAGACAATTTAAATAATCTCATCTTTTATCATGATACATAATGGATACATCTATTAATTTTGATATTATGTTTTGGTTCACTTTCATTGAGAGGATTTTTTTTTTTTTTTTGGGATTTCAAATCTAAATAATGGTTTGGCATTATAGTTATATATATACCGTCTCTACGTTGTGAGGAGAATTTCCAATTAAATGTATTGACTTATGTAAAACCACCACCTTCTCATATTTTATTGTTTTGGCAGAAAATATTATGAAAACTTACCATTATTTATTTATCTATTCAGGTTGGAGTTATATGATTAATGTTAATATGTTTTCTTCTATAACTGATTTGGCAATATCAATTAATGTTATTGAGAGGGAATAAAAATAACCACAAGAATTATGTGAGTCCAAGCACGTCCATATGGCATGATCATGGATTATCATGTGTATGACAGTTGTCAAATCTTTATCAAACACTGCATTAGAGTTTTATGTTATGCAAAACTCATCAGTAGATAAAATCTTATCGATATAGAACCAGAAATTGTTTAGGATAGGACTTTTAGAACATTCAAACTACTTGAGGTAAGTGACTCATGGATTGAGATACGCAATTTCTCTCTATGAATTTGTCCATTAAATATTTTGATAATATTGGAGGACTGGCTTAGGCATCAGAGGGCCCCCAACTACAGCTGTAGGTGTTTTGTCTTGCAGATGGTGATCACGTGATGATGCTGATCATCTTCTTCATTGGATTTCTTTATCATCAAATCGGTATTTTTTTTTATGTTCGTACAATTGGCACCGTATGTGGAAAACGATTGAAACCAACAAAGAGAAGATCATCATATCACGTGTCCGCATTTAAAGAGAAGCCCTGCGTTTATTTTGTTGAATATTAGCAATCAATTCGCTTTTGATAACACATGAGAAATCATTTGCTCCATATTCTAATTTATGAGCAACAAGGGCCCGCTAGGGCCACGTGAATATCAAATCAAATCTTTTGTCAATTATAAGGGTTTGGCTACACAAGGCTTTTGCATTCATGGTGCCAGAGCATATTACATCGGCTTGGTGCTCACTACAGTTAT
Organism: Camellia sinensis; assembly: GCF_055761805.1. Lineage (NCBI taxonomy): Eukaryota > Viridiplantae > Streptophyta > Magnoliopsida > Ericales > Theaceae > Camellia > Camellia sinensis. The sequence goes on from NC_138970.1 coordinate 63,661,247, forward strand.
TTTAGTGGAATTGATATTTGTGGGATAATGTCAGACTATTGCATTATTTTCTTTATATGCTTCTTTTGCACGGGGTATTTGTGTAAACAAGTGAATAAAAACTGCGGATATTAGTCTGATAGGAAGGGCTAATCTCATGTTCATAGGCATTGTTTGGGCCTCTAAATTAGATGCAGTAACGCTTAGGGCATGCATTGGATCACTGGGCAAAAACCGACCACATTAAAGTGATTGGTATGATGGGTTTTGGCCGCTCAAGAGTCTAAGTTGGATAGGCGCATGCACGGTCGATCTAAGCACTGGAAGGCCGGAAATATGCACAGTGCATGGTTTACCTTCTGTAAGGCCATTTGAATTGCCATAATGCTCAGGATACACCAAGATTAATGCAACCCAACAGTCACATCGTTGCCAAGCACTGGGCACCGGGCACATAAATTCAGTGCCAAACTCATCAAGCATCATTCGAATTAGAAACCATCATGTTGACCACTGAAATTGTCCCCCAACACAATAATATTGCAATGAAGCAAGGAGGCACTGATTTGGGCACTACATCGGTAAATGACAATTTATGAACAAGCAACTGAGCACAAATTGATACGGAAGAGATAAATCTTACCGATATTATATCACACTAAAATGTGGGGGCAGAGGAGTAGATAAGGTAGGCTATGTTTGAATAAATTATTTGGGTCAAATATGCTGAGATAGAGTCTGCTCTTTGTAGATCATAGGGGTAAAATGAATTACGTTATCTCTTCGATTAAAACTTTGAAAATCTTTGCCAAGCGGCACTTTTCCCAACAAAGTAAGTTGGCAGATTTTACCAATTTTAAAAATCTTTGTCGAATGACATTTTACCCCGACAAATTTGGAAAATGGCTTTGTGAAACCTTCTTTTTTGCTAACTTTGAGCATTAATTAAGGTAGGACCCAATCGTTATTTTTGATGTTTCTAAATGGGTTCATGTTTAATGCCGCATAGTGAATAACATTGTGTATTTGGTTGCTCAAAACCAATTCTGGATGAATCAGAATTCAACGGGCATTTTTGGATTCGTGGAAATGGCTTTAGGTGGGTTTCCTACACATTTGTGAAATGTGCTTGTCCCACATTAGAAAGGCTTAAGGATTTATATAGGTATGTAAACTCTGGCTTGGGATACTTGGGATGGGCCCCAAGGGGTACCCAAGTTTGTGGAAGGGTGAGGTTATAAGTAAAGTGGGCTAGACCCATTGGACCTAAAACAAAAAAAGCGCGCTACCACCGTCCGTTCGTCCGGTCGGGCTGGGTTGGGCTTCTCCAACCCAATACTTATCTTTTTGGGCCAAAAAAGGTTGTATTTTATTTATTTATTTATTTTGGTTTCAAAATTCAAAGTAATTGGTCCAGATTTTTTCCTCGACCCAAACAGGTTAAAACTCCATCCGAACAGGTTCATACCTATTGAAATTCAAACTAAACCGATCTGTTTTTGTCCAAATAGGTTTTCTACCTATTGAATCCACCCGAATAGGTTTTCTACCCGTTGAATATGTCCGAACAAGTTTCTATCTATTGAAACCTGTTCTGAAAAGCCACCAATTTTTCCTATAAATAGCCTGCCATTCCAACAATTCTTTGCATCAAAATTTTTCCAAACATTTCTTTATTTTCTTCGTCTGTTCGTCCTCATGTGCTCCTGTATTTGTCCACCATTTTAGTTTCTAAGAAAATAGAGAGAGAGAGAGAGAGAGAGAGAAGAGAGAGAGAGAGAGAGAGTTACAGCATTGTTTGGTTTGCCAGACTTGAGTTTGTAATGTTGCAAATCAAGTGTTAGTCATTGCATCTTGGGAAGTAGACGCCGGTAAATCTCGAAGCACCGGAGCGAGAGCGAAATCTACTTTAAAGAACTTGTGTCCAACAGAAGCTTCGACTTATAATTTCTATAATCTTTATAATCTACTTTAACTCAGAATTTAATTTATTAAATTATTTTTTGGATTATTTGTTTTTATTTTGTTTAGTCATATATTTACACATCTACTATAGGAATGACAATATTAAAGTAGATCTCTGTTTTTTTTATGTGTGTTAGACAGACGAATATTTTGTTTTAGGAAATTAAATAGTAGTCATATACTGTTTAATATCTTAAATAGTAGTAATATACTGTTTAATGATTTCTTTGATAACATAGTAGTCATATACTGTTTATCATTGGAATTTTGTCACAAAATATTATTCTGTATATTTTGTGTGTAAATTCTATTTTGTATAAATTTGTGATTGGTGCATTATTATTTCGTCAGAAATATGACTACTAAAATAAACAGTACCGAGATTGTTCTTACTCTGACCCCCACACCCGTTGTGCCAGTGATGACTTCAGTAGTACCGGTAAATCATGGGGAGAAGCCAAGAAAATTCAATGGAAATGATTTTAAAATATGGTAACAAAAAATGATGTTTTATCTTATGACATTGAATTTGGTTCGCTTCACTCATGAAAAAGCTTTGGCACTGAACGAAGGAGAAACTGACCGGCAAGTGGTTGCTGCAGTCTATGCATGGAAACATGGTGATTTTCTGTGTCGGAATTATATCCTCAATGGTTTGGACAATACACTGTACAATGTGTATAGTGTCAAAAACACTGCAAAATAACTGTGGGAATCTCTAAATCATAAGTATAAGACAAAGGACGCCGGTACAAAGAAATTTGTTGTCAGCCATTTTCTGGATTCTAAAATGATAGATTCCAAGATGGTTATTAGCCAGGTTTAAGATCTCCAATTAATTCTCCATGACATACATGCGGAATGGATGGTTCTCAGTGAATCTTTCCTAGTAGCGGCAATCATTGAAAAATTGCCACTATCCTGGAAAGAATTCAAGAATTATTTAAAGCATAAGCTCAAGGAGATGAAATTGGAGAAACTGATAGTGCGGCTCAGAATTGAGGAGGACTATAGCAATCCCGGTATTCCCTGTTGTTGTTCAACTGTAATCCAGACTCGGTTCCGTAGATTTGTTGTTGTCTTATCCTCATTTCTATCCCTTACTCTTTGTTTTAGAGTTTTGGGTTGTGTTGGGCAAGTTGGGAATAAGTTAGTTGTGTTTTAAAACTTAGAATTTTGCCCAGGTTTTGCTCTATACGCTCGAGCGGCACTTTGACGCTCGAGCGGCACTTTGACGCTCGAGCGGGCATTTGTTGTTGCCTCTCTGCTCGAGCGGCAGTTTGGACGCTCGAGCGTGAATTTCATCCTCTCAGCATTTTGGTCATTTGCAGAAAATTCTGGGAGGGTGCATCCGACGCTCGAGCGGATCTTTGGACGCTCGAGCGTGAACCTGTGTCTGACGCTCGAGCGGGGTGTTGTACACTCGAGCGGACCTGTTTTATATCAGTCCGTGAAATCACTTTTTGAATCACTTTTCACTTTTCTTTTCTCTCTCTTACTTTCCCAAAACCGATTTTTGAGAGCTCCTCACTCTAAAACCTAACTTCTCTCTAGGGTTTGATCTAGTAGGAGTGTTTTCCTCACCTTAGGCCTTTGTAAAAAGTGTGTTGATCGTCGAGGGCTTTGTTTTGATCAAAGAAATTTAGGATTTGGAGCACTTCCGATTTTTGCTCTTCTTCTCCTTGGGTTCTACATTTGAGGTAGGGATTTCCTTGTTCTTTTTCAATACTTTGTCTATAGATAGACATATGGTAGTTTTGTATTGCATGAAAATCATATCCACGTTGGATTTGTTTGAAATCATGAGAAGGAACCTAGGGTTGGTTGTTTGAAAATGGTTATTTTATCATTGACGGTTGTTTTGGGCTAATTGGAGTGTAAATTAGCATGTTATAGTTGAAAGAAGAAAAAGCCCTAAATTATATTTTGATTTGGTAAATTAAAATGGAGGGTAGTTAACCTATGTTGTAAATCTCTATTGTTAATGTGAGTTGGGTGAAAATGTTAATGCCTAAGGGGTTAACTTTGGCTTTGGAATGGTTTTGAAATGAATTTAGTGGACTAATGTGAGTTATGGCTTTATTATCAACGGAATTGATTTTGTAAAACAAAAGGAATGGAATTGGTTTTGTGGAAACAAAAGGGATGGAGTTGGTTTTGTGAAAACAAAAGGATATGAAATTTGTTTTGTGAAATGAGAAAAGTATCTTTGATATAAGTACGAAAATTAGATTGTTGTTTCTTGAGTGTTAAATACACACACGTGGGGGTTGTATCTTTAACTACCGTGTTAGTGTTGTTGTTGGGTTTGTGGTCTCATCGTAATTGAGCCCTTAATAGCTGTACTAAATACTTGCATCTAGAGGTTTTGTCCTTGGTCATCGGTGGAGGATGACATGGTTGTGTTGAATTGTCATGTATGCATTATACCATTGTTGATTGAACATTGTATGTGAGGAAGTGCTGAGATACATTATATACGTATACTTGCTCGGGGGGAATTGATTATGTGTTCATATACTTTAACACATTGCTTGTATCTTGATGGTTTATGTATATGTGTTATACATGTTAGTTATGCCCTGTGGTATTTTGGTTGGTGGTGTTATACCTTGTGCTAAAAATCAGAGGTACCGTGACCTTCCAGCTAGCGCCTGGAGAACTGACTGCGCTGAGAATCTAAGGCACCACACCCTTCCAGCTAGCGCCTGGTAAACTGGTATGTTGTTGTGAGAGGTGTATCTTTGGCTTACTATGCACATAGCTGGTAGAGCAAAGTTTTGTTGTTCTTGTTCCATTGTATCTGAGGATATCATAGATTTGGTTGGTTACAGTTTCGGAGGGCCAAGTTACCTCATTGGTTGATTATATACATATTAGTGAGTTGTTATCTCCCTTTTTATAAAGGTATGCATGTATAGTTATGATTGTATTGGGACGAACCAAAATGTCATTTTGTCATTTGGAAAGTGTGAAGGAGATCGAACATTTTAAAAAGAAAAAAAAATGTTTTGAAAAGGCACGTCCGTTGTATGTATGGAAAATGGAAGAGAGTAATGGGCTTAGTGAGATTATTTCCTAAGTAATTGTTAATGTTATGAAAGATTGGGGTTAGTGAAAGAAAAAGGAAAGATGAATCGCTTATAGCGTTGAATGAAATAGCTGTTTTCGAGAAAGTTCATACATATATATATTTTGTATAAACTGTCACATTACTATTCTAATATGAGATTGGACATTCATGATCATAGCTATCTGTAAGTTGTTATTGTTGAGGGCCATGTTGAGATCCCTACTGGACTATATGTTCATCCCACGTTGTTGAATCTTTTTCAGGTGTTGAGCAGGATGTGCTACAAGATTTGGATCTTCTTAATTGTTGGCCACGGGGCCTCTTTTATGTTGGCGGAATGCCATATATGTAAAAGGGTTACACCCTTCTTCTTAACTCTTTAATGCTGTAAGCCCAAGGGCAATTTATTTAGCATGCTCATGTTGTATTTACAGTGCATACGAATGAGAGTGTTGTTATTCACTTCTACGAGTTGAATATATGAGTTTATTTCTGCATGTTATCTCTGAAATGGAATTAAGTTAATGAATTTGGTAATACTTCGAGTAATAAAAAGTGGGGCGTGACAAGGACAACCGTAGTTCTGACAAGAAATCAGGAAACCACATCATGTAGGCTAAAACAAATGTTGTAGAACATGGACAAGGGTCAAAATTCAACAACAAGAAGCGGAAGCATGATGGCAATGGTCCCAAACAATGATCCACTAGTAAGATCAACAAAGGGATCAACAATGGGTTCAACAAGAGGTTCAATGGCAAGTGTTTTGTGTACGACAAAGATGGACATCACGCTAAGGATTGTCACGTTCGCAAGGACGGAGGGAGTTCAAGCAAAAAGCCAGCACAAGCCAACATAATCGGGGATTTTTATCTTTTTAATGGAGTGGCAAACATCAATCTTGCTACAGTAGTCTCTGAGGAAAATTTGGTAGGCAATCCCAATAAGTGGTGGGTGGATACTGGAGCAACCCATCATATTTGTGCAGATAAGAAGATGTTCACAACCTACAAAGTGGTAAAAAGTGGGGAACAGTTTTTTATGGGAAACTCGTATAATTCAACTGTAGAAGGACAAGAAGAGATCGTGCTGAAAATGACCTTGGGGAAAGAGCTCACTCTTAATAATGTACTCCATGTGCTAGAGATTCGCAATAATTTGATTTTTGGGTCATTGTTGATTAAGAATGGGTTTAGATTAGTCTTTGAATCTGATAAGGTTGTACTCTCCAAGAGTGGAATGTATGTGATGGAGGTTACATGAGTGATGGGCTTTTTGAGCTCAATGTATTAACTGTTGTACCAAATTTGTCTATTAATAATAAGAACACATCTTTTGTTTCAATTATTGAGGTTTTTTATTTATTTATTATTTTTTATGGCATAGTAGATTAGGACATGTAAATTTTAATTCTTTGCGTAGACTTGTTTATTTAGAATGTTTGCCAAACTTAAAGTTTGATCCTAATTATAGATGCGAGATTTGTGTTGAGGCAAAACTCATTAAGGCATCATTTAATAAAGTAGAAAGAAGTACTGAACCTCTAACTTTAATTCACACAGATATTTGTGATTTAAAATTTGTTCAAACTAGAGAAGGTAAAAAGTATTTTATTACTTTTATTGATGATTGCACTCGATATTGCTATGTTTACTTATTGAGAACTAAAGATGAAGCCTTATAAACTTTTAAGCAATATAAACTTGAGGTTGAAAATCAACTATTAAAGTAGTAAGGAGTGACAGAGGTGGTGAGTATGATACACCATTTGAGGAATTTTGTTCTAAACATGGTATTATTCACCAAACCACTACACCATATTCTCCCCAGTCAAATGGAGTTGCTGAGAGAAAGAATTAAATTCTTAAAGAGATGATGAATGCCATGTTGATTAGTTTAGGGTTACCTCAGAACTTGTGGGGGAAGGAGATTTTGTCTGCTAACTTTATCCTTAGCAGGGTGCCCCACAAGAAAATCAATCAAACACCTTATGAAGTATGGAAAGGTCGATGACCTACCTACAATTACCTCAAAGTATGGGGGTGTTTGGCCAAAGTGGCAGTCCTTAGTCCTATAACAACTAAGATAGGACCAAAAACCATTGATTGTGTGTTCATTGGTTATGGAAATAATAGTAGGGCATATAGATTTTTAGTTCATAAATCTAAAAATCCTGATATGCATGTAAATACTATTATTGAGTCAAGGAATGCGTCGTTTTTTGAACACATTTTTCCTTGCAGGGAAATTGAAGAGACAAGTTCAAATAAAAAACTTTTGATACTGCTATAGGTGGCAGTGAGACCAAAATAATAATGAAGTAGATGAACCTAGACATAACAAGAGAGCTAGGATCTCTAAATTGTTTGGTCTAGATTTTCTAACATACATGTTAGAAAATGAGCCTCAAAACTTCAAGGAAGCAATGTTAAGTCCTGAAACTCCATTGTGGAAAGAGGCTGTGAATAGTGAAATTGAATTAATTTTGCAAAATCATACTTGGGAACTGGTGGATCTTCCACCAGGGTGTAAACCTATTCGATATAAGTGGACATTCAAGAGAAAAATAAAAGCAGATGGTTCAATAGATAAATACAAGGCTAGGCTTGTTGTTAAGGGATACAAGTAGAAGGAAGGCCTTGATTATTTGGACACCTATTCACCAGTGACAAGCGTAACATCTATTCGCATACTAATTGCAATTGCAACTTTGTATAATCTGGAGATACATCAAATGGATGTTAAAACAACCTTTTTGAATGGCGAGTTAGATGAGGAAATCTATATGGAACAACCGGAAGGGTTACAAGATTCCGACCATGTAACGCCCTCAAAAATAACCCATTATATATCATTGACATTCATTATTTAAAGAAGACAATTTATTAATTCATTCATCAGAGTATTACTAAATAAAGCATTACATGTAACATCGAATAAAATGCCCTACAGGCTTACATCTTTCCAAGCCAACACTTGGATACAAAAATATGAGTTCTAACTCAATACAAGAAAAGCCCTAGGCTTGAATGTTTACATGTACTAATAAATAAAGACAATTAACTAAAGGTAGTCTTCCTTAATCCAGAAGCCAAACCCTCCCAAGCTAAGTCCTTGGAGGTAGTTTATCACCTGAACCTGAAAATGATGTTCCCATAAAGGGTGAGCCACAGCCCAGTAGAAATATACTAAACCACATATAAGCAATGAATAAAGCAATAGCATTCAACAGATGGTTAACCAAGATAATCAATTACTTCATTTACAGTCTCATGACACTATTGCCTAAGATACGTTTTACTTTCCAATTTTATCAACATGGCTCAGAACCTGGCCAAACTTACAACAGTGAATTACATATATCATATTCACATCCTTCCAATATCAACAAACAAATGAGTCTCAAGCTCAAATCAAAACACTTCATACTTCCAGATTGATACACATTTTAGTGCTGTATCAATAAAACACTTCTATATAAATAAGCACACATAAAAGTGATGCTAATGGAGTCCATCCCCTATCTCCTCCCAAACAAAATCCGATTTAGAGGTCCATCCCCTATCTTCCCCTAAACCGTGGAGTACATCCCCTATCTCCTCCCACACACAAAACAATGTATGCAAATGCAATGCTCAATCAATACACGTATTTTCTGTATCAATGTAATAGTCAAAATTTATGACTTAATCAATGTGATTAGTTTCAGTTATTCCTAATCCACATGCAATGTCTACAATCCAATAGACAAATTATTCAAACTATCCAATTATGCCATTTAATCAATGAATTCCCTAATTCCATGAATTTAACCATCTTTTCCCAATTCCATGAATTACTTTTACAAATCAATTCGATAATTCAACTAGGGTTTTTCCCAAAATTTACCAAAGTATTCCCAACATATTAAAATACCAAAACTTAGAACATAACCTATAAAATGGAGTAGGAAATCCCTACCTCAGAGAAAACAACCCAAATGGTAAAGACAGAGATGAGTGCCCAAAGACCAAAATGCTCCAAATTGCCAAATGTCCAGATTAAATGAAAGCTCTTGACTCCCTCTATCTTTTTAATAAAGCAACTAGGGTTGAAACACTCTCTAAACAGATCAAACCTAAGAGAGAAGGTGAGTAGGGAGAGAGAGAGGTCGAACCTTAGGGTTTGGAATCAAAAGAATATGAAAAAGACTGATCAAATCCCGCTGCTGTGTATTTAAACTGGACAGGCTCGCTCGAGCGAATACTTGGTCGCTCGAGCGACCAGACACAGAGAATATACGCTCGAGCCAAGGAAGCCTTGCTCGAGCGAACAACCCAAAAGCTTGCTCGAGCGAAAGAAAGCTCGATCGAGCGAAGAACTCAAACCCTCAGGTCTGAAACCAGACTCACGCTCGAGCGAAGGAACTATTGCTCGAGCGAAGAACAAACTAACTCGCTCGAGCGAAGAAAAGCTCGCTCGAGCCAAGAATGCAAAGCTACAGGTCCATACTGGATGCCACCTCTCGCTCGAGCGACCAACTCCTCGCTCGAGCGAAGAACCAAAAACCTGGACAGCAACATTTGGTTTCTAAACCCAACCAACCTGATACAAACCTGCCCAACACATCCTATAATTCCAAATGAGAAAATAAGGGACAACAACAACAATTATACAATGACAGAATCTACGGAACCTAAGTCCGGATACAATAATCAAAATGGAAAAAGACCGGGGTCGCTATAGACCAAGAGAAAAAGGTTTGTAAACTTGTCAAATCCCTTTATGGAATAAAACATGCTCCGAAACAATGGCATAAAAAGTTTGATCACGCTATGCTTACAGATGGTTTTAAGATAAATGAATGTGACAAATGTGTCTATATTAGAAGCATAGACAAAGGCTATGTCATAGTTTGTCTTTATGTGGATGACATGCTCATTATTGGAAGCAATAATGACATGATTAAATCCACAAAGAAAATGTTGAACAAAAAGTTTGACATGAAAGATTTGGGAGTAGCAGATGTAATTCTAAGAATAAAAATTACTAGAACATCTGAAAGATATGCTTTATCTCAATCTCATTATGTTGAGAAGATTTTGGAGAAATTTGGAAAGCATGACGATCGTCTTGCTAAAACAACTGCTGACATTAGTCTTCATTTGTCAAAAAATATAGGTGCAGACATATCACAATTAGAGTACTCTTGGATAATCAGAAGCTTGATGTAGTTAATGAATTGCACTAGGCCAGATATAGCCTATGCTGTAACCAAATTGAGTAGGTACACAAGTAATCCAAGGTCAGATCACTGGAAAGCGATAATTAGGATACTTAGGTATCTAAGACATACCCAAAATTATGGCTTAGATTATACCAAATATGCAGCAGTATTCGAGGGGTACATCGATGCAAATTGGATATCGGATACTAAAGACTCAAAATCCACTAGTGGATACGTCTTTACCCTAGGAGGTGTAGTAGTTTCTTGGAAATCCTCCAAGCAAACATGCATAGCAAGGTCCACAATGGAATTTGAGTTTATCACATTAGATAAAATAGGAGAAGAAGCATAATGGCTTCATAATTTCTCAGAAGACATTCCAATGTGGCCTAAACCTGTGCCAACTATATTCATTCATTGTGATAGTGAAGCAGCAGTAGAACGGGCACAAAATCATATGTATAACGATAAGTCTCGACATATTCATCGAAGACATAATACCGTTAGAAATTTGGTCTCACATGGAATAATATCCATAGAATATGAAAAGTCAAGAGAGAATATTGCGGATCCATTGACTAAAGGGCTAGCCAGAGAGCAAGTGTACCATTTATCGAGGGGAATGGGATTAAAGCCTATTACTTAAAATTCGCCATAATGGCAACCCAACCTAGTTAACTAGAGATCCTAAGATCAAGGTTCAAAGGGACAACCGAATTATGGATGACTTTACGTATCACTAAGGATGTTTTCTCCTACCCATTTCTATAATAAGAAGAGTGATACCTACAGCGTTAGTAGGATAAGCTTTGTTTTTAATGATTCTTATAGCTGGGACATCCAAGAAGAGTGATACCTGCTGGCTGTGACTGTTGTTGTTACAACCTATTGATGACCTCAGCCTAGCGTGCTGTGACCTCAGCTTGACGAGTAGCATCTTGCTGCATAGTTTAAACTATTTGCTGAAGATGGTGGATCAAGTCCTCCATGCTGACCGGGGGATATTGTGCCATCGGAATGGGTGAACGATCTTGTACTGGACTAGATGTAGCAAACTGAGCCTAACTAAATACAGGTGATTGTTGGACTGGTGAATTGTGCCTAACTATTCTCTATCTAGTAACTGGTGGGAGCGAAGCAAACACAGGTTGTGCCTTAACAAGATCTCCGGATCTGTAAAGCCTCCTGGCATAGGTCCAGAGCGCTTGGGGGATATCCGAACTGTCTGAAGCTATGATGTTATACTACCTAGCAAAAAGAAATAAAGCAAAAAGAAAGCACCAATCAGAAACCGCACAACACCTCAACTCTGATGTTAACAAAACACAGATGTAATCAAAGTTGTAGGACTGTACTCAACATTGAATTCTGCCCCAAAAACTAATACCCAACTTGCAATTGATACGCATGTTCCTGTACAGTTTCACTGTAAAGCACATACCAATTAAGTGAAAGGCAAAACACAACTATGAGGGGGTAAGGTTACCCTATTCTAGTTTCATCAGGAACTAGGTTTCACTATTCAAACAAAGCGGTTTTTAGGCAATCCTGCATTCGGGTAAGCATCCTGTCCTAGTCTGGATCAGTCTCTATGGCTTTCGATATGTAACTAGGCCAAATGGTCAAAAGGGTACCTCGGCAAGACTACCTAATATACCTCTCACACCTATCACCGAAAAGTGAAAGGAGGATCAAAGGGTACAGCGGTTGTCTAGATCCAAGGGTTGTGTTCCTATCATGGCAGAACCCGTGACCGGTCAGCCTTTTGGCAAGCTTTTCAAGTAAGCCTCTAGCAAACCTTCCAGGAATAGCAGATGGCAAACATAGTGACTTAAGTGCACCAATGCAAATGCAAATGCAATGCAAAGAAACATATAAGGGTGTGTTTGATTGGGGGGATAAGGGGGGGACTATCCACTATTTGGACTCCATGTCCAGCCTCCCTCCTTATCCGTCGTTTGATTTTTTTTTAGTCCGGCGGACTCCATGTCCGGCCGGACTCCATGTCCCCCATATGGGGGACTATCATGTCCTGGGGGGGGGGGGTGGGATGGTTTTGGGGGGACTAATCACTGTTTGGATTAGATGCGAAAATGACAATTTTGACCCTCTACTATTTAATTATGTATTATATTTAATAAAATTTAATAAAATTTAAATGTCTCAATTTAAAAATAAAATAATTTTATTTAACTTTTTATTAATGTTTTATTTATTTAATTTTTTAAAATAATTTTTTATAGATATTTTATTGATGTTTTATTTTAAAATTTTGTTTATGTTTTATTTAATTTCATTATTTAAATTTAATAGATGTTTTATTTAAACAATTAAATGTTTAATTTCAACAATAAATAATTTCATTTATTTAAATTATGTTTTATTTAAACATTTAAACATTTGTACATCACCATGTTTATTAAATTATTTCAACATCTGTACATCAACATGTATATTTATTTAACATCTATTAAATTATGTTTTAATACGTCAACATTTGATTACATCTACATTTGTTAATTGTTAATTACATCAACATTTGTTAATTGCTTAAACATAATATGTACATCAACATTTATTTAATTGTTAATTATTAATTGTTTAAACATAATCTGTACATCAAAATAATTTCAATGTTAATTGTTTAAATAAAAATTTAAACACTTAACCATTAGTATGTTTAATTTCAACAATAAATTTTTATTTGTTTAAATAAAAATAATCTGTACCAGTCAAAAAATTTTATCAATATTAGTATGTTTAAATATCTTTAAACAAAATTTAACCATTAGTATGTTTAATGTTTACTAAAAATAATTAAAATATTAAAGATGTGTTTAATATTGCTATTACTTATTAAACAATTGAAAAAGGGTAAAATAGTCTTTTGTTCATTTATCCTATCCAGTCCGTCCAACCAAACGTTGGATTCACTGAAAATAGTCCTATCCAGACATCTAATCCCATGAAAAAACAAACACAGGATACATATCCAATCCGACCAAATAGTCCAGGGGATTCACAGTCCCAGGACTCAAGTCTGATGGATTCTAATCCCCCCTTTTCCAGTCCGTCCAATCAAACACACCCTAAGTTTATATAAAATTTCATATCATGAGTTTGAGTTAAGTTCTCTAAATCCCTAGCAAAGTTGCCAGAAATTGTAGCTCAGCTTTGTCCCCTCCCTTCGGAAGTTTGAAATAAGCCCTACAGTTCGGACTCACGCAGTTCTGAATCTAATCTCACAAGTGCAACATGAAATTGATAACCAAAAAGTCCAAATCTGGCAAATCTTTTGGAATTGATTTTGAATCAAGTTGCCAAAAATGGACTGCTTTGCCAGATACAGAGTCGCCACCTAAATATTTTTGAAAAATTTAGGAAACCCATGGCTCGTGCTAAAGGCAACGTGTCCGTCATCACCAAGATTGTGTCGGCTCAAGAGTTTTAGGTACTCTTTCTTTGTCTGTATTTTGTTGCATGTCCGTTATCGTGAATTCCATTCACGTAGGGGGTTGTTGGAAATGGCTTTGTGAAACCTTATTTTTTGCTAACTTTGAGCATTAATTAAGGTAGAACGCAAGCGTTATTTTTGACGTTTCTAAATGGGTTCATGTTTAATGCCGCGTAGTGAATAACATCGTGTATTTGGTTGCTCAAAACCATTTTCGGATAAATGAGAATTCAATGTGCATTTTCGGATTCATGGAAATGGCTTTAGGTGGGTTTCCTACACATTTGTGAAATGTGCTTGTCCCATATTGGAAAGGCTTAAGGATTTATATGGTATTGTAGCTCAGCTTTTTCACGCCCCCTTTCGGAAGTTTGAAATAAGCCCTACAGTTCGGACTCCCGCAGTTCTGAATCTATTCTCACAAGTGCAATGCGAAATTGATAAACACCAAAGAGTCCAAATCCGGCAAATCTTTTGGAAAATCGATTTTGATTCAAATTGGCAAAAATGGATTGCTTTGCTAGATACAGAGTCGCCACCTAAATATTTTTAGGAAATTTAGGAAACCCATGACTCGTGCCAAAGGCCACATGTCTGTTATCACCAAGATTGTCTCGGTTTGGGAACTTAGGTACGAGGGGGAAAGGTCATAAATTGAGCACCCGTGCTCACCCAATCAAAGATCAGCCTCTACTAATCATGATTTGATATTTATCAACATTATATGCTCTTGTTCCGATTTATTAGGCTAGCATTACTATGTGATGCGCACACACAAGTATAGACTAACTTTCAAGAATTGGAACACATGATTCATGTTCGTTTTGAAAATTGTTTCGAAATATGTACCACTTGAAAAAGTGATCGCATATGAACATTATTCAAATTATTCCAATTCAAACAACAAGCCTTCATCCACAGGCATTCTAGCAGTTTATCAATTAAGCATTTAACCTCATGGCAAGCATGCTAAACATGGCAATAAGCACACTCATGCTATTATGCTAAAGCTAATAAAAGCTTACCTAGTACTCCAAGCCAAAAGAAAAAAAATGAGTTAGAAAAATAAATGCATGATTCCTAACTATGCAATATGACTAATACAACGCATGCAATATGCAACTAAATAGGCTCAGATACTTAACATGGCATATAAATCAATTAAATAGCATGCGGTTGTAAACACGTATTCAAAGACGTACTTAAACTAACAATGCAGTTAGAATGATGAACCGAACCTCGGTGTATTCAATACAAATGGATGCAAACATGAAGAATGATAATTGAAACATGGTGTCCCTAAACTAACCACCATAAGCAGATAAATAAAAGAGAAAAAGACGTGGGGTTGGAAGACATACACATTATTACATTGTGCTCTCACGAAGGAGAGTCCAAATAAAGTAAGCTAATTAACTAACTAATTAGAGCTAAGCCAATTATTACAAAACAAATGAATAAATAGCTAAACTACTTAACTAATTATTACAACAAATGAATCAAGTAACTGTTCTAGTTAACTAACTAATTACAAAACGAAATTGAATAACTAATTGACTAATTAATTAGTTATAACACTTTACAAAATTAACTAGCTACAACTAATTAATTACAATAAGATTAATTTACAACTATGATAATTATAACACTAACGAAACAATTGATTACATTTGAAAAAATGTGTAAGTGAAGATGGATGAAGGTTGCATGCACAGCGCATTAGAGTTACTCTATCTGCCCAAGCCAACTCTGTTTCACTTTCAGCCACTGCCTTCGTTTCCTGCAAAACTGCACTGCTGGCCACACACTGAGGGCTAACCATGCATCAGTAATGGCCGGCCGGGTCTACAGATGGCTGGCCGTGCATCAATTTGGTGCAAAGCTCTGTTTTTGTGTTTTGAGGTGAACCAGTGCAGACAGAGTGTCCTCAAGCTCTGTTTGTCTCTTTCTTCCTCCTCTGTCATGGGAAAGCCTTGAGAGAAGGTTAAAATTGATTCCAAAACCATCAATGAGCAAAATGATTGCTCGATGATCTCGGATGCAATTTTGGACAAAAATCAATGAAATGCAAAGGAAAAGACCAACTCTCCCTCTTGTCATAGAGTGAGCTCAAAGAGGGAGGTTGCAATGCTTCAAGAATCATCAAAATGCCATGAATTAGCATATGACAACTCTTGACACAAGGAACTTGGCATAACATCCGACCAAGTTCAAGAAATTCCAATCATTTTCTTCATGTGTGTTGATCCAAGTTTTAAGCCAATTTTATGAAACCTTGCCATTCTTTAGTCCATTTGTCCCAAAGTGATGTTAAAGTCCTCTAAACAAGAAATAGTGTCAAATGAGAGGTTCTTCTAAAGCATGAGAGAAGGACTATACCGTTCGCAATGAATCTTCGAAAAGATTAAGCCATTAAGTAGGAGTCTTTCTTACTTGTTTTGAGCAACCTCAATCGGTTGAAATCATTCTCAGGAATGGAAGAGATGAATGGTGGATTGATTGTTAAAATTAGACTTTTAGACATGGAAATGAATAAAGAAAAGCTATATAACAACATTCAACAAGTTATGTATGCCAACTTATGAGACAACAAATGAACTAAACAAAGCATGAACCAATTTAAAAGGCTTGGACAGTCCTAAAACAACCCTTACCACATGAAAAACAGAGGCTAAAAATGCATGAAGAGAGCCTAAAGAGCCTAACAACAAAAAGATGAAACAAGGCTAGGAATCAAGAACAAGGAGGGGTGGCTAACCCCTCCACTTTTGAAATCTCAAAACATGATTTTTAGCCCTTCTTAAACTCTGAAAATCAGTGCAAGGAGCAAAGAAAATGAGTGTAAAAGAAAGGTTTGAGCTATAAGTAAAGATATAGAAAAAGTGTAAACTCTCTCTACACTTTTGGTAGCTATTCAAACTCAATCTTTAACACTTAGTATAGACTCAAAAAAACATAAAACAGTTAGAATTATGTAGCAAATGAAAGAAATGAAGGCAAGAGAGTAGATGACAAGCTTATACCTCTCAAGGGGTAAGCTTTTTGTTTCTGATCCAAACTTAGTCTCAACCCACTCTCAAGCTTGAATTATGCTTCTCAAAGATCAACCAAGGCTCTAAGATGATGAGACAAGGTTGTGTATGGTGTATGGAGATGACACAAGGAAGCTAGGTTAGCTCAAAAGTTGCTTGGTATGGAAGAAGGAGGAGGGAAGAGCTCTCAAGGTGTATATAGGCTTTCTAAATTTTGTTCAACCCTCAAAACAATAACACAGCTTCGTTTTTATAGAATTTGAGCTCAAAAGGTGATAAATGTCTTCAAAAATGAACAGCTGGCGGCCTTCCACCCAAAATAGTGTTTTTTGC
Source organism: Camellia sinensis (assembly GCF_055761805.1). Taxonomy (NCBI): domain Eukaryota; kingdom Viridiplantae; phylum Streptophyta; class Magnoliopsida; order Ericales; family Theaceae; genus Camellia; species Camellia sinensis. Next base: position 63,678,289 of record NC_138970.1, read on the forward strand.
CACCGAAGGTTGGCTGGCCATTCATAGCCACGGCCGGCCATCACTAATGCACAGCTGGGCTTTGATGCCCTCCCCTATTTTTTGGTTCAAACTCAGCTCAGGGTAGTAAAACGTCCAAAAATGAGACTCAAATGTTCAAACAAGGTAAATGTTGAAGATTTGAGGTTATTTCGAGAGCCTGACTGAATCCTAATTGTTGTGAATTCAAAGCATACAATTCAACTTTCATCATCGAGTGTATCAAACCAAGCGCCTAAGTCTTGCGGGAAATCAAAAATGGGGTGTCTACAGTTGCCCTTCTTTGACAGAGCTCATGAAATGACATGTGTGAATGTCAAAGCCCGAAGATGACCCATTTTGACAAGGCTGCAAGACTTGGGCAAAAAAAAAAGACAAAAATTAGATTGGTTGCGCTCGCAAGCTACCTACGTATCCCTTTGCAAGGAATCAAACCAACGTAGTTCATGGGCAAGATGCAAATGATATGCACAAAAACTTTGAAAGCTGGACTCACACGTTTCGCGAAGCCGGCTATTTTGAAAACTTATGATCATGCGAGATGATGCAATAGGCAATAATAAATGTGATAAGCAAAAATGAATACAATAAGCAAGGTAACAATACATGAATGAGCAGCTTCAAGCTTAAAACCAACACAGGTTTCCATATAAGAGAAAAAACGCACTCGAACCACATCAAAATAAGAGACGAGGAAAGAAAACACCGCTTAGGGTTACGTTTCGCGCACCCTAAGAAATTGAGAAAATAGCTCGGAGTCGTGTTTTACACATCCCGAGAGGAAAGAAAAACAGCTTAGGGTCGCACTTCATGCGTCCTAAGATAGAAACAAAATCGATTGGGATTACGTTTCACACATCCCAAGAGAAAAACACACGCGAGGCCGTGTTTCACGCGTCCTGAGATAGAAGAAAAACCGATCGGGATCGTGTTTCACACATCCCGAGGTAAAACCCGCCCAGGGCCACGTTTCACACGTCCTGAGAAACATAAAACCATTCGGGGCCATGTTTCACACGTCCCGAGATAAAACCCGTCCAAGGTTGCGTTTCACACGTCTTGAGAAACAAGAAATCACTTGGGGCCGTGTTTCACACATCCCAAGATAAAACCCGGCCAGGGTCGTGTTTCACGCGTCTTGAGAAACAAAAAACCTCTCAGAGCCGTGTTTCACACGTCCCGAGATAAAACCCACCTAGGGTCGCGTTTCACACGTCTTGAGAAACAAAAATTGCTCGGAGCCGTGTTTCACACGTCCCAAGATAAAACCCGCCCAGGGCCGCGTTTCACGTGTCCTGAAAACAACAAACCGTTCGAAGCCGTGTTTCACACGTCCCAAGATAAAACCTGCCCAGGGTCCCGTTTCATGTGTCCTGAGAAATAACAAATCGCTCAGAGCCGTGTTTCACACGTCCCAAGATAAAAAAGAGAGGTGTGCAATAGATGCACAAAGAAGAACAAGTGCATGTGTGCGATAGATGCACAAAGTAAACAAGTGAATGTGTGTGATAGATTCACAAAATGAATGCGTGTGCGATAGATGCACAAAATGAATGCGTGAATGTGTGCGATAGATGTACTCATGATCTTAGCTACAAAGCTATATAGGTTCTCCTACCAAGACACAAATGACTCGTCCGGAACTTCTCTGAATGAACCATACATACAATATCGTTTGGTTACAACAGAACGAAACGAACTACGATTCAAGCAAAATAATTAAAACAAACAAATAAAATCAAATAAATACGTTCTCTTTTGTTTGTTTTCACTTTTCCTCAACTTTTCTTCTCTTTGTTTTCTTTCTTTTTCACTCACTATTGTTTTTGTTTTTTTCTTTGTTTTTTTTTTTCACTCATTGTTATTATTATATACTCAAATTAAACTCAAACAATACCAGAACTAAAATAATAAAATAACATAACATATTATAAATAACAAACAACACACAACAACAAAAAACAAAAACAAAAAAATGAAATTGAATTCACCAAGGGCCAGTCAGGCCTCGGTGAAGCACGATCGGGCTTCGATACAATCGGCCGGCCTTTGACAGCGGCAAGGGCAGAATCGGGAAGGCCTCGACCCGTGGCCATTTAAAACACATTTCAAGCTTCAATTCACCCACACCTTAGGTCGAAATCCTTCCCCCTTTCTCTCTAAACTTCCTCTCTCTCTAGATTTCCACTTTGCTTGAATTACCCAACAACTTTTGCAAAATTTTTCCTTGAAACCCTCTTGAGCCTCCACTTTTTGAACCGATTGGATTTTGGTTTGGTGAAGTTTTGAGTTTTCTCTTGGTTTTTCTTAGATTCTCACACATTTTCCCAAACTTTTCCCCTTTCTCTCTTTGATCTTTTGTCTCCTCTTTATTTCTCTCTCCTCGAGTTTTGGTTTTGTGATTTTCACTCCAAAAATACTCACTCACTCACTTTTCTTCACTTTTCAACTCCTCTCTATGGCTAGTGACGAAGTTCCTATTCTCGACCCTGCCACAAGTATTGGTGACGCCCTTGGTGCGGACAGGGAGGCGGAAGAGGCTGTTGTATTGCTTCCCTTTGTCGAAAGGCCCTTTGACGTGGCTACATACCAGCCGCATACACATGAGCCACCCCCAGGCGGCATGTTGAGATTTGAGGGCTTCATCCCAGGACTAGATGAGGACACTCTACTGCGAGAGCCGATAGAGCATATATTTGCCGACGCCTCCACGGTATGTAACTTTTCCCCTTGTTTTACTATACATACATATTAAAACTGATGAGAAAACCACTTGTCTCTGCTGTACATATATTGATAAAACTTCAAACTAATAGGTGATAGCCTGGAGGATAGGCGGCTAGGGCTCCATATCTGGCCCCCGGCGTTGGTACGAGTGGCTTCCTGCAGAGGTCCGCACTTTAGTTGATGTTGTTGGCTTTGGGCCCTTCTACTCGGGGCTCATACAGATGAGGGCTAAGTCATGGCTCTATGGGGCCCTGGTACAGAGATGGAGGGATACCACTGACTCATTCCATTTCTCTTCAATTGGGGAGATGACACTGACCCCATACGACTTCTCGATGCTGACCAGTTTGCGGGTTGGGGTCGGTGGCATAGTCCCCTTTGATCTGGATATGACCTAGTGGAGAGCTGCACAGCTCCAGCTTCTCGGGGCGATCCTAGACACTACCAGCCACGGGATGGTGCACTACAGTTAGTTTTTGGAGCACTTTTTTAGCACTCAGCCAGCTACTGCAGATGAGGTTGCCCAGTACACCCGCGATTTCCTCATATATCTTCTCAGTACTACCCTATTTGCGAACAGAGAAAATACCGTGGGGTTATACATTCTAGGGGCATTGGTACACCTTCCTGGGGTGGTGGAGTATAACTGGGGTGGTGCCGGCCTAGCCATCTTATACTGTTACATGAGCTCCATCTCCCGTCGCAAGGCGGATTCTCTCGGCGGCTACTGGAGGGTTTGGGAGGTATACCCTACACTCACTTTTCTGATATGCTTTACATTCTGTTCACTATTGCATCTCTTGTTTATCTGATCTATTTTCTCATATCTTTTGTTTGCAGCTTTGGGTCTACACATATTTCACTTCCATGGCTCCAGTCCCAGTGAGGCCGATCGAGTTGTCAGTGCTCCGCTCCTAGTACTACAACTCGCGGTTCGAGCGACGCTGCCTTGTAGACTGAACTTTCCCGTACTTTCGCCGCTTCTTTGACACGATCACGACAGATTAGGTAACAAAATACCAGCCTTTAGTGGTTACCTACCATAAGCATATTACACTATTTCCCACACTATACGGTCACTCTCTTGCTGTTGCATCTGTACCATATTGCCATTCTTATACTGTACTGACTTCTAACACTTTTCTGCCATTCTCATCTAACATTGCACTGATTTCACAGGTTGACTGGCACCCTTGGGCGGGCATTCCCCAGGTGTCGAAGATGACCTACGCCGCTGCCTAGCATGCCTCTACGATGAGGATTTTGTTTGAGGGCCCCTTTGGCCGAGCATACTACCTAGGAGAGAGGTTCATCCTCCAGACGCGAGGCGTTGCTGACCCCGACATTCCACATCCTCCTCCTCCTAGCATGAGGGTAGTGGATGATCTACAAGACGGTCCTGAGCTCGACCACTTGACGATAGGCGAGGACGGCAATCGTCCTCATGAGCCTAGTGATTTCACTACCTTCTTACACACCCGGGTGATGGCACCTCTTACCCCAGGCGTGGCTCGAGTTGTGTCAGAGGTTACTGCTGCTGGGGCTAGCGATGCGCCTGCTAGAGGTGCCCCTACCATTGCTCCCATTCTTGGATTTCTTGTGATCCCCACTGAGATCGTATACATGCGTCCGGATGGAGTGATCAAGCAGATCCCACTTGAGCACATCGAGGAGAGGGATCGCAGACTCGTGTTTGCTTTTGGCATCTAACAGGTACACATTCCTTTATGCTAGTCCATATTATACTTTAGATTATTTTCTCCCATGTCTATTCATTGTCTGCTAGTATCTCTGTCTGCCTTGTCTTAGATTCTGTTCTTTTACAGATATCCCAGGCATTTGGTGCTGAGCTCTTTCAAACGATCAACCGGCTACTCCTCATGGTACAGAGGAGGCAAACTGCCTTAGTCACCCATGGGATCGAGGTACATTCTATTTGCAAGTTACTATTGTTGCCATACTGTACACTTTTGTTAATTCATACTGATATCTGTCTTCTTTTTAGCTTGAGCTGGCACCAGCAGTGCCTATAGGACCTTTCACAGCCAGTAGGCAGAGACAAGGCTGATGGAGGGGCCACTGAGGGGCTGATCGAGGGAGAGGTCAAGTGAGGTAGCGCTTACCTTCGAGGAGTCTTTTGATGGGTCTACGACCCCCGAGGACGAGGGAGAGGAGGTTGACTTGTAGTCCAGCAGCCCTAGCGATGACAGCGATACACCTTCTTCGTAGTTGAGGAGGAAGAGGGCTAGGATGGGCTAGTAATGATGATAATGATTTTTTTTTCCCTTCTTTTTTTCGCTATGTAGTTTTAAAAAAACTAGCTTCGAATAGACCTTTGTTTTTGAAGACTTTTCTTTTGTTTTTTGTTTTGTAAAACAATGATCGGGGCTGGACTCGCCAGTTATTAAAGACAAGTTTTTGTTGAATTTGCATGTGATGAATGGTGTAACCCTTGCATTGTAACCTTTGGAACTTTGAATGCTCTGTTCTTGAAGTGATTCATGAATCGGATAATGACTTACAACCGGTCAAAATGTAAAATACAACTCAATAATAGAAAAATGAAATGAAAACAACTCGAAAAAGATAAAAAACACTTGGTACAAACAAAACAAGACTCAAAAATACTGTCGTGGTCCACCCGAACAAAGGCCAGCTTCTGCTGCAACTACACTGAGCTGGACCAGCACCAAGACCCAGCCAGGCTTCACTGATGCACAGCTGGCCATCACTGATGCACGGCTGGCTATCAGTGTGATATCGGTCAATGCTATCCAGCTGTCATGCTCAGCTCCTTCTCAAACTCTATAAATAGTGCTCCCATGCTGTTTTCCTGGCAGACTCACAAATCTTTGATATTTTGCTCTCAAGATGGAGATGTTACCTATCAACATGCTTTAAGACTAGGTTGCCACTTTGGATGGCTCGGAAAAGGTGAATTTCTGCGGTTTCGGCCTAAACGCCCTTTTCCCTTTAAGCCACACTTCTCTTTGCTTTCCATTCCTCCATGCCGCTGTTCGAAGTTGGAACCCGGGTACACATTTATTTCAATTTGGATATCAAGAAATATGTCTAGCATTCGAAGAATTTCAAACACTAATGGAATCCCAGCGCGACGAAGAAATCATACCTCAACCCTGTTTTAGCCATGCCCAGGCTTTGGGTCGGATGTGTGGATTATCATTGCACGAGGCTTGGTCTTTGGCTCATGATGGGGAGCTGGACATCCCCGGTTTAGTTCATCGGTTTTCTGTTATTGGTGACCGGAGTGACCTTCTTTGGCACAACCACAGACAACATGCTCTCTGTTTATGCCTTCTTGCACAATTCCTCCTTGCCCCTAGCTTTGGCGGAGCTAACATCTGGTTTATGGAAGTAGCTCAACGCTTGAAAGAGGGCATGAGCTGCATAGGTTTAACACTAGCCGAAACTTTGATGGGTTTGGACGCTTTCTGTCAGCGAAAGACTACCAGATTTGCGAGGAGCCCACTACTTCTTCAAGTATTGTTTCCCACCCTGTGCTTATATGTGTTTCTCACATCTCTCGACACTCCTACTTTGGTTTTCTCTCAAAACCCTTTCCTCACTTTTTTCTCAACATACATCTTTCTATTCTTTAATCTCTCTTTTCTTTCATCCCTCCCTAGGTGTGGCTTATGGATAAGTTGAAGATAGTGGATTCTTGCCTTGAGTACTCAACCCAAGGCTATTTCTTCCGCCACCGACTAGTGGATTTCCCGAATGAGGGGTGGTGGTGCAACTGGATGTGCAATAGGTCTGCTGTTGACATAGCTTGGCATTGCCCCTGGCTTAATCTGACCGAGATGAGCTACAACATGGCTCGACAGCCCGACATTCAGTTGATCGGCCTGACACACTGCGTATTCTATTTCCCCTTCTGGTTCAGACGTCAATTTGGGCATGATCAGACCTGCCTAGAGGAGGGGGTAGAGTACCTGGTTCCATTCCCCATCCGTGGTTCACACTTGGCTAGGTACCTCATTGCTTGGAGGATGATAGAACTTCTGGCCCCTACCCCTAGTTTCAGTTACGTCCTTTCTGGCGAGTGTTTGGCTTGGCTCGAGGATGAGGCACAAATCGGGCCCACTTTAGCTTCAGAAGCTTCCATAAGCACGAGCGGGGGACGCAGGAGCACTTGATTCATCTATGCCCCTAGTTTATTGCTTTGATATTTTTTTTCAAGTTTTTTCAATGTAATAAAAGAAACTTTGATTTGTATCAGAGAGTTGGAGAACTTCATGTTGAAATCAATGAAATTAGAGTTGTGAGCACTAAAAATTTCCCTTTTGGTCCAAAAATGGTCTAAGTTGTAAAAGGTAAAATTTTAAACAAAATCAACTTATATTAAAACTTTTCAAAACCATTTTCGGAAAGGATCACCACATGACAAGCACAAAATCAATCCTCGAGATGTACAACCCCGAATCAAAAGATCGTAAATTGCCCCTTGATTGAACAACACTGCTCAGCATTGTAACCAACTCTTCTTCCCAGAGTAAAGATCACAATCGAACTTTCAAGTAAAGGATAGATAAAGATGACATGATCAGATACATGGACAGGATAGTTGAGTTGGATGTGTTTACGGCCAGACTTCAGAATAAAGTTGCCTACGTATCCCGAAGATGGGAATCAGGCCTTATGTAGTTCGGTTTAGGTTCACTAGAGTATTTACTCTCTCATTTTGCGCTCTAACTTTTGCCAAGGCCGTCCTTTAGGGTTTTCAACCTTGCAAGCTCAGTTTTTCTTTATTTCTATGTTTTTGTGCTCTAACTTTTGCCTAGGTCACCCTTTCAGGTTTTCGGCCTAGCGAGCCTCTCAGGGATAGTATTTCTTTAACTTGTCCATGTTGATCGGCTGGGAAAATTCCAGGCCATCCAGGTCCATGAGAATAACAGCTCCACCCCGACCAGATAGTTTTGATGATATAAGGACTAGTCCAATTGGGTCTGAACTTGCCCCTAGGGTCATGAATGAGAGCTCGGTTGTCTTTCAGCACCGTATCTCCCTCTTTGAGATTCCGGGACTTAACCTTCTTGTTAAAAGCCCTAGCAATCTTGCGTTGATAGCCCTGAACGTAGTACAATGCTTGCAGCCTTCTCTCATTGAACAGCATTAGCTCCTCAAACCTACTCTGCTGCCAGTTCGCCTCTGCTATTTGACACTCAGAATAACAAATGAATAATCAATTACTCCATAACATAATTTTCACCTATGGAAAGTTGTAGTTAACCACAAGAATTAAATATTAAGAAGATCTTGTAAAGTACAGAGTAATAATCTTATTATGATAAGTAAAGACTTGGTTGTGTTGTCACAAGGCATATAAAGTCTTGACTCTACTAAATGAATTGATGCCATGAATGATGAGTTGAAATCAATGTGTGACATTTTGTCTTAGGTGACCGCTTAAGCGAAGATGGAGAACATCCAGTAGTTTTGCAGGTAAGAGTAGACTGCTCGAGTGAACTAGTGGTCGCTCAACCGAACTTAAAGAGCTCCCAGTATCTCGTTTTGCAGAAAAAAATACTGATAAGCCTTGTTCACCACTTGAGCGATGGAAAGATCGCTCGAGCGGTCTACGCGAAATCAGCAATTTAAAACGGCACTTTTTAGATCATTTCTTCACCTTTTTCTTTCTATCTTTTTTCTCCTCTCCCACTTTCCGAAAACCCTAAGTTTCTAACCCTAAATCTCTCTTATTTCCTCTAAGATCTAGCCTAAATCACTTGCAAAGAGTGAAGTACACGTAAAGATCATCCTCCTTACCAATTGGATTTTGTCTTTGTGAAGAATTCTCCTAGAAGCGTGGTGTACTTGCTCTTTGCTTAAGGTAGGGTTACTTTTAAACTTAGTTTCTCTTTGATTTGAAGATGTTTATGTGGTATGACTATAAAAATAAGACTTGATTTGAAGATTCAGTGAGGTTAAACTTTTATTCGAAAAAAGGGGAATTTTATGTGATTATTGTTGGAGTTTTACTCAATCTTTCATATAATATGATTATTGATGTTGATAATCTATATATATATATATATATGGAAAATAGAGTGAAACCCCCAAAATTATTGAAACCCTAACTTTAGTATTGATAGAAAATGACATTGTGATCGAATTTATCCTTAATCCTTGAGATTATGTGGATGATTAAAGGGTGTAATATATATGTAGTAATTGTTGGGTTGAGATTATGATTTGAACATTGATGAATTTATAAACCCTATTTCTTTAATTGTTTCAAGTGATGTTAGACACTGTAAACACTTCATTTTTGACCGTCCTTAAGAGTTGGGCGCCACTAATTGGATCATTCGATGGCGTAGGGTATGCTATGCAAAGGTTCGATTTCTTCGGCAAGGAGAGAGTCAAATCCCAACCTTACACCCATTTGTGGACCAAAGCCTTTTGATCAAAATGATTTTACACCTTAAAACCCTCTCTTTCAAACTAGTTTTTGAAAATGATTCTACGATGTTCTGAGGCTCACATTTCGTTAAATGTTGCACTTTTCAATAAATCGAGCAAGAACAAAGTGGAAATTCATGAAAGAGAGGTGAACTTTTTGACAAATATGTCAAAATATCTTGGTTAGAGGTTTGGATTTGAAGAAAAATGGAGGAGAGGGAAGAAACGAAGTTGGGGGAGAAGATAGGCATGAACCGTTGAGAGAGAATCGGGCAGCCTTTGCTAAATCAGGCCTATCCGTTTGTACACTTGGATTTCAGCTATGAGGCCACCACCGTTGGAAAGTGGACTTTCGAGGGTTCATTTTGCACTCAAGAATCTCTTCAAGCCAAGGCTAGATGAGGGAGATATGGCTGGTTGAAGTTAGGCATCAATTTGGTTGAACTGAAACTGAGCAGTCTTCACTAAAAGAGAGATATCTCTTAGCACACTTGGAATTTTGATGTGAGGCTACCACCATTGGAAATAAGACTTTCGAGGCTTCAATTTAGGCACAAGAAGGACCTACGAAGGAGTCCAGGTGAAGGAGATATGCCTAATTGAAGTCACAGCCAGAAACCAGTCTTTGCTTTCTAGCCACTAGTGAAGCTTGTTGGCCATGTGTCGGCCACAAATGGCCTTTGTCGGCCATATGTCGTCCAAAAGGGGTTCTTGTCGTCCACAAAAAGTGGCCAGTCGGCCACCAATGGTGGCCGGTCGGCCACAAATGTCCAAAAAGCTCAAAATTGGCAGATATTTCTCCTCCAATTGTTCTACACTGTGCCAGCTGTCTTGTATTCAAATATTTCGACCTGAGGCTTGTATATTGCTATATATGGAGGCCATATCTCTCATTTTGGAAGGTTTGAAAGTTTGGGAGCCTCTCTCTCTAAAATCTCTCTCTCTCTAGATTTCTCTTTCTCTCTTGAGCATTTGTGCTTAGAAGCTTGCATACTTCAAACTTTAACCTATCAACCCTTAGCCAAAGTGGTTCATCCTTGGGCTGAGGTTGCTTGAAGCTCTCTTGGAGCCTCCTTTGAGCTCTAAAATGGTGGTTTGAGCTCAGATTTGTGCCTATTGTGTGCTTTGCTTCAAAGGTATAAAACTTACCCCATTTAAGCTTATTTTGCACACTTGTTTTGCCACCAATGCAAACTATTTTTGGCCTAGTTTTCAACTACAAAAACCTCTATTTTAAAGGTTTAAAAATGGTGGTTGAAGCCCTTTTTGGAGTTAGGGGTGGTCCACCCTTCTTGTAGCTTGTTTGCTAAGTTGTTGTGCCATCTTTCAAAGTTGTTTTAAATCAAACTTTTTGGCCTTTCTAACCACTGAAAATCAGAGAATTTTTAGTGGTAAAAACCATGTTTTGAGGTCCAAAATAGGAGGGGGTGGCCTCCCCTCCTTGTGTCTTATTTGCAAGTGTAGATAGCCTAACATGTGAGCATGTTTTTATACCTTTTTGTGACTTGATCTCAGCATGTTTTTGCTACTAATTTAGCATGCTTTAGCTCTGTTTTGAGCCTTTTCGGTCATGTGAGCCATGTTTTGTATAGCTATAGTGCAAATGCCTTCACTAGCTTTGTGTTTTAAGGCCTCTAACATGTTTTGCTTGAGATGATAGCATGTTGTAGCATCATTTAACATGTGATTTTAGTGTGTATACCTCTATCACACTCTCACTCACTTCACTCTTTCATTGCTTTTGAGAGTTGTGTTTTGTGCCTTGCTTGCGAGCCAACACATGAGCATGTTTTTCTTGCCTTTCATGCTTCTATCTCAGCATGTTTTGGCTACTGATTTGGCATGTTTAAGCTCTGTCCAGAGCTGGTTTGGTCATTTAAGCTTGATATTGCATGCCTCTAGTGTAGTGCTCTTCACTAGCTTTAATGCTTTAGGCTCTTAACATGTTGTGCATGTGTTGCTTGCATGTTGTAGCACTATTTTTCATGCCATTTCAGCACTGAAAAATCTGCAACCTCCCTCATTTCTTCATTTTTCCATTTTTTTTGAGGGTTGGTCAACCTTATGATTATGTTTAAGCTTGAGATAGAGCTTGTGCTCAATGGCTTTAACTCTATTTTGAGGGTTCCTCCTAGGCAAAGGCATGATCTCTCTCATGTCTTAAATCATCCTTTGGTTGACCCCTCTCTCATTAGAGGACTTTCACATTGGACTTATTCGGTTAAAGAAGTAATCAGTAATGTAAAATGTGTAAATAAAATAAGCAAAGTAAAACTTGTGCAAGATAAGCATTTGTGTTGCATTCCATGTGTTTGGATCGGACGTTAATCCAAACACAAGAAATGTGGGATGTTTCATACTTAAAGTGATGAAACGTGTCACGTTTCTTGGTCTCCGCCGCCCTTGATCATGCATGATAGGGTGGTGGCACTTCAAGTCTTATTTGTGCATTCATTAAGCTTGTACTAGCTTGGTTCTTTGGCCATCATACATGAAAATGCTTGATTGGTGGCTTGAGAGCCAAGTGCCACACTCCTTTGAGCTTGAGAAATGATAAGGAGGGTGGCAGTACACATATTCCTTGAAAAATGCATTGCTTTGCATCTATTGTTCTCTGTTGCAGCAAAACTAGAAGCTTGGAAAAATGGGTGGCCGACCGGCCACTTACAGTAGCCGACCGGCCAGTTAAGGTGCATGTCTTCCAATCCCACTTCTTTCTCCCTTTTACTTAACCGCTTTCAATGGTTAGTTTTAGGGCACGTTTTGATTAGCATACTTTATGCTCGCATGTTTGCATTATTCATTTGTCTTGCATACACCAAGGCTTGGCGCATCATTCAAACTGTATTGTATTTCAATAATTATTTGAATACGTGTTTCAAAGCATGTTATCGAGTTGTTGCATTCATATGCCATCTTAGGTAGCCGAGCCTATTAATTTCATATTGCATGTGCTGCATTAGGCATCTAGTATAGTTAGGATCATGCATATTTCTAACTAGCTTTTTTTTTTTTTTGCTTGGAGTACACTGTAAGTTTTACACTTTAGCATATTGCATGAGTGTGATTGCCATATTGCCATGCTTCGCATGCTTGCCATGAGGCTATGTGTTTAAATGCTAAACTGCATGAATGTCTATGGATGAAGGCTTTGTTGCTTGAATTGGAACAATTCAACAAATGTGAGTTTTAAGCCCACTTTGCGAGGTGGCAAATCATGTTTTTCAGCCCACTTGAGGGTGGCAAATCTGCGTTTTAGCCCTCTTGAGAGTGGCATTTTCAAACCATTTTCGAAAACAAACATGAGTTGATTTGTTCCAATTCTCGCGATCTTAGTCTATACTTGTGTCGTCGTCATATAGTAAGGCTAGCTAATAATCAGAACAAGAACACATGTGTTTATAAAACAACATATCATGCTTAGTAGAGGCTGATCTTTGATTGGGCGAGCGGGGGTGCCCATTTCAGGACCTTCCCCTCTCGTACCCACGTTCCCGAGCCGAGGCAACTTTGGTGATGACGGACACGTGGCCTTTGGCACGAGTCAGGGTTTCCTAAATTTCTCAAAAATAAAATATTTAGGTGGCGACTCTGTAATCTGGCAAAGCAGTCCATGTTTGGCGCTTTTTGATTCAAAATCTGATTTTCCAAAATGAATTGCCGAATTTGGACTCTTTGGTGTTTATCAGTCTCACATTGCACTTTGTGAGATTAGATTTAGAACCGTGACAGGAGTCCGAACTGTAGGACCAATTTGCGCCTCTCTGAAAGGGGGTATGCGAAGAAAGTCTAGTCCACATACACTTGTTCATTTGAAGAATAGTTTAAGGAGAGGTAAATAGAGTATGAGTCTGGGTAAAGAGTCGGGTTTGAGAACTCAGTGTTTTGTTGGTACCCGTGCGGGGAGTCAAGGTGTCCAATTGCCCTGTCTGCGCATATCACCGGACGAATGTGGGAAAGAATTTTTGGGTGTCCATTGGTCTTGCAGTATAATAGTCAGCAAATGTCGTATTATAGTCGGTAAATGTGAGGAGAGTTTCTGTTATAGACATTTATATGTATGTATATTAGTGTAGACACCCCATTTTGACCGCCCTTAAGACTTGGACGCTTCATTCCGAACACCCGATGATGAAACATTATGTTGTGCAATCTTTTGAATCTTCAGCAAAGGAATTTGAATTCGAGCTCCGAACCCAAACCTTGTACCTCTTTTTATCAAAATCTTATTTCTAGCCTGACCACATAAAGAGCAGCAGGCTAATCAATTTGGCCGACCATACAATCATTTGGCCGGCCAGCCATATGTAGTGTCAGATTCTACATTTGCAACACAAGCTGCTCCCATGCACGAGATTTGGCCACCTGTCCATTTTTGAAGATATTTTCAACAGAAGAAGGTTGAAATTCTATAAATAGACCATCTCCCTTCAGAATTGAGGGTTAGAAAATCTCTTCAAAGGCGTAGAAGATTGTTCAAAGCTCTTTCTCTTGATCTTCAAACCTTCTTGACTATAGATGCACTATAGATACACCATTGGAGCTCAAACTTGAAACTTTTTGCTGAAGTTTTGAACCATATTTCAGATACTTGAGGGTGTTTGGATTGATGTTTGTTAGCTAAGAAGCTATTCCTCTCTCCAAGAGGTTAACCTTTGAACTCCTTTCATCACTTTTTCTTTTACTCTTTTACTCTTCATTTCTTGTCATAATACACTGATTTTTAGAGGTATTTTAGGATTGAAAATGTGATTGAGCTTTGTTAAAAGTGGAAGGGCTAGCCACCCCTCCATAGGCATGTTCACTAGTTGTAGTCCATTTGTTTTCTTTCATCTTTGCTCTCTTTTTTTCACTTCTTTTAGTTAATTTTCAGCACTTTTTTTAGGTTATTTTTGTGTGATATGAACTGAATATGGGCTTATAAAAAGGGTCATCATCCTCCCCAATACATGACTTCTATGATATGATCAAGTTGAATATGTTCTCTTATTTTCTATGCTTTGAATACTATATTTGCACTGTTGTAATAGTGTAATAGTCCTTGTGGATTTGGCATGTTTAGGATATAGCCGTCAATCCGTTTGAGTTGATCGCTTTACTTTTGTTCTTACAGTTTTCCTTAGTATATTGGAACCTTGTGGTCATGGGAGGTTTAGAGCTTAGCCACCCCGCCACAAGTTTGATTAACTACCTGTAAATCTTTCGCTTTTATGATATTTTTATGATATTGTTGTTTACTTTGAAGCTAGGTGATAGGTTTTGTGTCAAAAGTGTTGAAAAACTCTCTTTTTGATCATTTTCGAAACATGGAAATGGATGTTTCATCCTTATTCTATGAATAAAAGAGAAGTTGTCAGCAACTTTGATGAATTGTGTGTTTAAGTTTTGATAGTTAGCTTAATTTTTGATTTTTTCCCTTATTCCCATTGTTGCTCATATAGAGCTCTTTATCAAAAAGAGTTGAAAACACTCTCCTAGTTCTACTTTGAAGAATGGAAATTGACGTCAATCCATGTTCCTTGAGTAGGGAGAGGAGTCTCTAATTCTTTTCTTCAATGATGTAACCTCTTGTTTACAAGCTTCTTTTTCAAAGATGGTTTTCTTTAACCTATTCTCTCCAAATTTGAGTGCTCATTTACTCTTATTCACTATGAGATGTAGTAGGTTCCAACCAATTCTTTGAATGATTCTTTTTTGTTTTTAACTTCATACTCATTAGATCTTTCATCCCGTTGCTTCACTAATCATCATGTAATACCCTTGGGATGTTTGATGATTTGTGAAGCAATCCTATTTCCTTCTTAAATATCTTCATGATAGGAAGGAGCACGAAGGATGAACATCCTTTGGAAACCCTCTGTTTGCTCTGTTCCAATTCTGTTGCAACAGGTTTTCCAGAATTGTTGTTCAGGCAGCCAGTCAAATGTATGCCCGACCAATTCATTAGGCCGGCCAACAAACTCATTTGTATGGCCAGTATGTTTATTTAGCCAAGCAGAGTAGATCCCGAGGAGAAAATATAACTATTTTCTAGATACAAACAAAGTAATTTCTGGCGATAGGTAGAGTTGTTTCTGAAGGATGTTCTCGTTGGCATACACACAGTTTTCCGTCCTTTATTCAACTCCTTTAGATTAGTTGCTCTGAAATTTGTATATGTAATAATTAGTTAATTCATTTGGGGATGTAATAATTAGTTAATTAGGCCATTCGGACCCTCTTGTAAAGAGGGCAAATTTGTAATACTTGATATATGTCTTCCAACCACTATTTCTTTCTCCCTTTTATTTACGCTTGCTGCAGTTGTATAAAGCACCATGTTTTTCTTTGTCACTTCCATGCTTGGTATCCATTTTGCATGCATTAAGGTTCGGCTCATCATACTTGATGCTATTATCATTTCCTGCTTAATTATGTGCACTACTTCATGCTTTAAGTTGATTCACATGTCCTGTTAATAGCTGAATAATTTTTCCAAAAATATTAGGTGGCTACTCTGAAATTTGGCAATACAGTCCATTTTTGACATCTCTTATGATTAATGGATTTTTTAAGATTTGCCGGATCTGGGCTCTCATTCTTTTTCTGTTTCACATTGCACTTGTAAAACCAGATTCAGAACTACGGGAGTCTGAACTATAGAGAATCGTACCCGAGGAGACTAAACCCCTCTGAGGAGCACGAAAAACCAACTACAATTGGGACTCCTACAAGGGATTCATGACTTGTTTACTCCCCTGTTTTGATAAAGGTTTTTGCAAGGGACATACTTGTCTTACTTATTTATTCCAAATTTTCAAACTTAAATCTTGAATTATATTTGAGTTATAATTGTGCCATATAAGTGTTCAAATGATTAGATACTTTGTTCAATGTATCTTTGTTGGGAATATAGCTTAACCCTGTTTGACTTTTCAAGAACTGGTGACGTGCCACCACCGCAGTGACTCGGAGTTTGCATTTTGTTTTTGGTTGGGAGCTGTGGCCCAAGGATATTTTGTAACGCCCCGAAATAAATATAATAAACCATCTAAGACAATAAGTAAATAACAAGATGAATCAAAGTATGATGTCCTTCTATTATATGAGATTCGGTTGTACAAAAGAGTGACACATGCAATATACATATCTAAATAGTACATCCTGAATCTACATCATATGTTATGAAACAGTAAGAAGAAATAGAATCTAAACAGATAATCATATGCCCTAAAGGCTTACATCTTTCCAAGTCAAGGCTTGGGTACATCAAAAGTGAGTCTTAAGCTCAATACAAATAAAATCCTAGGCTTGTACAAAAGTGAATACAAAAGAACAAAACTGAGCCTTCATCTCCACTATTCCCCCAAGCTAAGTCTTTGGTGGAGGCATATCACCAGCAACTAAAATGGTTTTCCCCAAATAGGGTGAGCCAAAGCCTAGTAGAAATAATCTAACACAATATATGAATCTTAACAAAGATATAAGGGTGAAATGCATATGCAATGCTCATGTCAAAAAGGTTCACATTTCTTTCTTAAAATCATGTCATGCTCAATTTATATCACGATTCTCAAATTATATCCTTTACCACTGGAAACAAGGGGAAATTCTCAAACCGATACAACTTTTTACGGATATTTCGTCTACATAAAACCGTCAAACGACACTTATGTAAACGTAACCTATACATGTGCTACTCTTGCCATTTTATGGATATTTCGTCCGCAGGAATCGGCACCCACGTATACACGTGTTTTTTGAGACTTTCACCCTGGACACACAGGCCAACTTAATTTGGTGATACACACCGCTTTCCCATATTCATCCATTTTTCTTAAAATCATATACATTTGTAATGATTAAATGAGCAACAATGTTCAATACACATGGATGAGAAATTAGTTTCAGTTCACCAAATCCTCATGCAATTTCTACAACAATCATAGCTATCCTCCACCGATAGCTCAAAATAGGTATTTCTAAATAGATATACAATCTCCCATACAGATAAACTTTTCAAAATTTAAGATGTGAGCGGTAATACATATTCAACTTCACCATCCATATCAATAACCATCCAATTTCATAATTCCAACATCAATTCCATTTATTTATACAAAATATATAGTTAAGACATTTAGGGCAACATCCCTTTTTCTTCCAAAATCCTTTCCAAGTACGAAGTCAATACTTTAGTCACAACTCATCCTCATTTCCACTCCCATAACCATTTTCCATACAACCATTTGAAAACCCCTCTTTTTGATTTTAAATCAAAACCCTAGGTTTGTTCAAAATTCTCCAAAATCACAATATTGTTTTACAAAAACAAATAAGTAAGTTAGAAATCATAAAAGAGTGTAGAGAACCCCTATCTCAAAGCTAGGAGATGAGATACACACGGATGAAACTCGAATGAAGCCGAAACCTAACTCTATTCTGATGAAAACGAAGCTTTAAGTGAGCTCTGCCCTTTTAAGAAAGAGAGTATGGTGGAGAAATGGGTTGATCTTGGTGTATTTGTAGAGAGAGAGAGAAAGTTCTAGAGAGAGGAGCTCTAGATTTAGGGTTTTGAAATGTTTTAGAGAGAGATAGATGAAAAAGTGACATAAAAAATGACTTTTATGAACTGATATATGCATAGTCTGCTCAAGCGCGAGAAATGACCCTCGAGCGTCTAGACACAAAAATCATTACCACTCGAACGTAAAAAGTGACGCTTGAGCGTCAAGACACAATGAAAAAGGCATCACCGACGCTCGAGCGCAGAATACACACTTTCAGTAGTTTTACAGACAGAAGGCCAACGCTTCAGCTTAAAAAGTGCCATTTGAGTGCAGGAAGCACCACTCGAGTGTAGAATACACTCTCCCAGCAGTTTTGCAGACCTGTAAAAGCACTGAGAGTTTACAAAGGCCACTCGAGCGCAAGAAGTGACTCTTGAGCGAAGGAGTAAAATTATGGGCAGCAAAAGTTTGAAAACCAAGCTACCAACCTGTTCCAAACGCAACCAACACAACGTAATAGCCAAACTCAAGGAGGGACAAGAGGAATAAGACAAGAACAACAATATAGAACCATGAAACCCGAATCCAGAATGCCCAATGGGTCGGGTCTAAACCAGAATCGTTATAATCTCTCCCCTTAAAGAATTTTGTCCCCGAAATTTTAAATCAAACTTTAAAACCATGTTTAAACCAGTTACAATAACGATGATCAATCAATTCCAATACCATGACCCATCTACCGGTCATTCATTCTCCTCCACATAATAAACAAGTTCTCAATACAAAATACACAATTCACATTTCCAAAACATATACAATTTTTATATTAATTCAACATAACAAAAGTTTCAATATATGCTCAAACATTAACAAATAGGTCCGGATACTGCTCACGGACTTCTAACTCACATTCCCAAGTTGCTTCATCAACTCTGTGATGTAGCCACAATATTTTAACCAAGGGAATTGTCTTGCCCAGCGTGACTTGGTCTCGAGTATCTAAGACTCTTACCAGTCTCTCCTCATATGAGGCATCCTCATCTACCTCTAAGTCGGTCCAATCCAACACATGTGATGGATCCGGCTCATACTTCCGAAGCATACAAATATGAAATACATCATGAACCCCAAAAAGTTGTGGTGGTAAGGCCAAGCAATATGCTACCTCTCCAATCTACTCAAGGATCTCAAAAGGCCAAATAAATCTAGGGGACAGCTTCCCACTTTTCCTAAACCTCATCAAACCTCGCCTAGGTGATATTTTCAAGAAGACATGATCTCCTACCTCAAAAGACAAAGGTCTCATCCTACGGTCAGCATAACTTTTTTGACGACTTTGGGCCGTAACCAACCTCTTGCGGATAAGTGCAACTTTCTCCTTCGTTTCCCAGACTAACTCTGGACCCAACATTAGTGCATCACCCACCTCGGCCTAACACATAGGAGATCTACACGGTCGGCCATACAAGGCCTCAAACGGTGCCATGCCAATACTTGACTGGAAGCTATTATTATAGGAAAACTCCACTAAGGGCAAGTGTCTCTCCCACGACCCCTTAAAGTCAAGAACACAACCCCAAAGCATATCCTCAAGGGTCTGAATAGTACGCTCAGATTGCCCGTTAATCTAAGGATGATACGTAGTGCTAAAAGTCAATCTCATGCCCAAGGCATTTTGTAGGCTCTGCCACAAACGAGCCGTAAGACGCGGATCTTTATCCGAAACAATAGTCACAGGGACCCCATGAAGCCTCACTATGTCCCTAACATAAAGGTCAGAAAGATAATCTACCGAGTCACTCATACGCATAGGTATAAAGTGTGCCGACTTGGTTAACCGGTCAACTACCACCCAAAATCATTACCCCGTTGAGTCCTAGGAAGACCCACAACAAAATCCATCTTGACATGCTCCCACTTCCACTCGGCTATAGGCAAGGATTGCAACAAACCCGCTAGCCTCTGATGCTCGGCCTTCACTTGTTGACAAGTAAGGCACCTCGATACAAACACGACCATATCCTTCTTCATTCCCCTCTACCAAAACTGGTGACTAAGGTCGTGATACATCTGTGTGCCTCCTAGATGCACCGCAATGCGTGAATGGTGAAACCTCAGAGTACTTCCTCCCGATAAGATTCTGGCACGAAAAGACGATCATGGTATCTAACACTCGAATCGGGGTACACATTCAAGCCTTTCTCTACCTTTCCACTAGAGGTCTTTTCTTGGAGGGATTCCACTTCAAGGTCACCCCTCTGTGCTTCTATCACTTGACTCACAAGTGTAGGTTGTGCCATTACCGAAAACAAGGCTGTAGACTCCACGGACTAGCCAGGATACAAGTCAAACTCCCCAATAGCACCCAACATCTCTCATTCCCGAATGGAAATACAAGCTACATCACTAATAGATTTCCTACTCAAGGCATCGGTCACGACATTGGCCTTCCCCGGATGATAATGCAACTCAAAGTCATAATCTTCTATGAACTCCATCCACCTCATCTGCCTCAGATTTAAGTCTTTCTGTGTAAACAGATATTTTAGACTCTTGTGATCAGAAAACACTTCAAACTTCTCACCATAAAAATAATGCCTCCAAAATCTTTAAGGCAAAGATCATCGCCGCAAACTCTAGGCCATGAGTAGGGTAGTTCCTCTCATGTGTAATCAGCTACCGTGAGCCATAAGCTACTAACTTTCCCTCTTGCATTAATACATAACCCAAATTTTCCCGTGAAGCATCACAATACACTGAATAGCCCAAACCCCTCTCCGAAATAATCAATATTGGAGCAGTGGTAAGTCTAACCTTAAGCTCTTGAAATGACTTCTCGCAAGTCTCACTCCACATAATCTTGATTTCTTTCCTCGTCAGTCTAGTCAAATGTGAGGCTAATTTAGAGAAATTTTTCACAAACCGCTGGTAATACCCAGCCAACCCTAAGAAACTACAGATCTAAAAAATATTCTTAGGTTGTTTCCAATCTTGCACTGCCTCTATCTTAAATGAATCTACAGTCACCCCTCTCCCGGATACCACATGCCCTAAGAACTTCACTTCTCTTAACCAGAATTCACATTTCCTAAACTTAGCATACAGTTTGTGGGCTCTAAGCAACTCAAGTACCACTCGCAGGTGTTCCTCGTGCTTTTCCTCAGAGGGTGAGTAAATCAAAATGTCGTCCACAAAGCGATCTAAGAACTCACAAAAAATTGGTTCATCAAGTCCATAAAAACGGTTAGTGCATTGGTTAGCCCAAAAGGCATCACTAGGAACTCATAATGGCCCTACTACGTACCGAATGCCGTCTTCTGGATATCCTCCTCCTTTACCCTTAACTGGTGATAACCCGATCTTAGGTCTATCTTGGAAAAACAAAAAGACCCTTTTAACTGATCAAACAAATCATCTATATGAGGCATTGGGTACTTGTTCTTAACAGTCACCCTGTTCAACTTCCGGTAATCAATACACAATCGCAAAGTGTCATCTTTCTTTTTGGCAAATAAGGCAGATAAAACCCTTATCTAATAATTCTTGGAGTTAAATCTTCAACTCACTCAACTCAGTAGGTACAAACCTATACGGTGCCATAGAAATCGGTGCCATGCTAGGAACTAAGTCAATAGAGAACTCAATCTCACGATGAAGTGATAAATTAGTGAGATTCTCAGGAAACACATTCGGGTATTCACAAACTACCCTTGGTAACTCGACTCAAACTTCATTACACTCATTACCCAAGAAGGCAACTAAGTTCACTCTGCCTAAGCGAATCATACACCAATGATAAGACTCTGTCAACCCGGTCCCCCAAGAAATAAAAGCAATCACCGCTCAAGGTACATATAGTAACCTTTTGAAAGTAACAATCTATGATAGCTCGATACGATGACAACGAGTTTATACCTAATATTGTATCAAAACACGACATGTCAATCAACACGAATGCAAAAGGAAGTCGGCGACCAGCAACCTCTATGTCACAACCCCGACACCCTTTCCAAAACAATCTCACCACCAATAGGTGACTCTACACTGAGAGGAGATGCTAACCGAGCCAACTCTAATCCCAAAGCCGATGCAAATGCAGACGAGATAAATGAATGGGATGCACCCGTATCAATCAACACATTAGCAATGGAATTGCATAACAAGAAAGTACCTCTCACTACTGAAGGCGTTGGTATTAGGTCTAGCGCAGTAACAGCATACACGCGTCTTGAAGGTCTCTGCCTTACCTGCTCACCCCTCGGAGCATAAGCCTGATGCACTGATTAAGTCGAAGAGGCTCCCTGATTGGCCCTTGAGACCTGAACTGACTGTGTAGGCTGGTGGCTTTGTGTCTGCCTCGAACCAGACGCATCAGGTGTGCCACCCAACTGTGGGCAAAACCTCTTCATATGCCCTTCATGTCCACACTGCTAACAAGTGAGTGGCTGCCCTCTTCCTTGGCTCTGGCTCTGAGAACGAGCCATAGACAATGTAAACCGCTACCCTCCTCCACTCTGCGGGTAAGCTGGAGACATATGGACCAACTGGCCACACTTAAAGCAAGTGAAATCATCCTGACCACTTCTTCCAGAACCTGAACTTGGTACTAGAAAAGTGGACCTCGATTGTGCTTCCTATGACTACTATGGGGTAAAACCCCTCTGCCTCTGACTGTCCCCCTGAACATCTTGACTCCTTCTAGAGTCTCTCATCCGCTCCTCATCCATCTGCATCATGGTGTCAAGGTGAGCCACTTCCTTCACAAGGTGTTCATAATCTCTAATCATTGACCAGACCACTTTAAACGTGAGCCCGGTCTTCAATCTCTTCTCGAACTCTAAAGAATGGCGCTCCTCAGTCGCCTCGAGTTCCAGTGCAAACCTCGACAAACTAGTAAATACAGCCTCAAACTCGGCCACCGGTATGCTCAACTTCTTGAGCTGAGAAACATGATCCCTCAACTTCTCCCTAACAGTGGGGGGGCAAAAATTATCCAGGAACATGTTGACAAAAGCCTCCCAAGTCACTCCAATGCGCCCACGCGCATACTTTCACCACTGACCCGCATCTCCCTTTAGCTAGAAGGATGCCAGGGTCACTCTCAGTCTATCATCCTCGATGCCAAGCATCTCAAACGTCTTCACTACCTGCTCTAGCCACTCATCTGCCTTCAACGGTTCCTTGGGATCACCCAAAAACTCGTCCGGATTCGACCGAAAAAACTTTTGCTTCAAGAATGATGGCCTTACCTCGGCTACTTGGGCCTGGACTTGATTCTCAACTCTCAGAATGTCCATGGATTCCCACAATGCTCCAGCCATTTCACAGGCTAAGGCGCCCATGGCCTGCTAACCAACTGGTTCGGCCACATTGGCCTAATCAACCCCTTCTTCTTGCACCAAAATCTCATCCGATAAAGGCACCTCATGCCTCCTAGGCCTACCACGACCATGTCTTAACATCCTAATAAAGGTTAAAAAAGAGATTAGCACATTTACAAATGTGCCGAAGCTAATTCACTCACGTCCTAATATGGTTGACAATAGTAATTCACTCCACGTAAGCACGTACGAATTCCCTTCCTAGATAATGATCGTCCCGCGGCGTTGCCAGAGTTCCAATTAGAAACAACAATGATCAAATGCTCTTCTAATAAGACTTCTTGAAACCTGTAGACCCAATCAATATCTTAGGAATTAAATCTCATACCCATATAATCATATAAACATATTATCACATAAGCATACCATACATACAAACATCTCTGTTAAGCGAGACAAACCCATTGTGGTAATAACCACTTTCTTTGCACCTAAAGTATTCAAACTCGATACGCTCTGATACCAAGTTGTAACGCCCCCAAATAAATGTAATAAACCATCCAAGATGATAAGTAAATAACAAGATGAATCAGAGTATGATGTCCTTCTATTATATGAGATTCGATTGTACAAAAGAGTGACACATACAATATATATTCATAAATAGTACATTCTGAATCTACAACATGTGTTACGAAACAGTAAGAAGAAATAGAAGCTAAGCAGATAATCATATGCCCTAAAGGCTTACATCTTTCCAAGTCAAAGCTTGGGTACATCAAAAGTGAGTCTTAAGCTCAATACAAATAAAGTCCAAGGCTTGTACAAAAGTGAATACAAAAGAAAAAAATTGAGCCTTCAGCTCCACTGTCCTCCCAAGCTAAGTCCTTGGTGGAGACATATCATCAGCACTTGAAATGGTTTTCCCTAAATAGGGTGAGCCAAAACCCAGTAGAAATAATCTAACACAATATATGAATCTTAACAAAGATATAAGGGTGAAATGCATATGCAATACTCATGTCAAAACGGTTCACATTCCTTTCTCAAAATCATGCAATGCTCAATTTATATCACAATTCGCAAATCATATCCTTTACCATTGGAAACAAGGGGGAAATTCTCAAATCGGTACAACCTTTCATGGATATTTCATCCGCGGGAAACCGTCAAATGGCACCTATGTAAACGTAGCCCATACAAGCGCTACTTTTGCCATTTTACTGTATTTCGTCTGCGGGAGTAGGCACCCATGTATACACACATTTTTTGAGACTTTCACCCTGGGCACATAAGCCAACTTAATTTGGTGATACACACCTCTTTCCCATATTCATTCCTCTTTCTTAAAATCATATCCATTTGCAATGTATTAAATGAGCAACAATGTTCAATACACATGGATTAGAAATTAGTTTCAATTCACCTAATCTTTATGCAATTTCTGTAACAATCATAGTTATCCTCCACCGATAGCCTAAAATAGGTATTTCTAAACAGATATACAATCTCCAATACATATAAACTTTCCAAAATTTAAGATGTGAGTGATAATACATATTCAACTCCACCATCCATATCAATAACCATCCAATTTCATAATTCCAGCATCAATTTCATTTATTTATACAAAATATATAGTTAAGACATTTAGGGCAAAATTCATTTTTCTTCCAAAATCCTTTCCAAGTATGAAATCAATACTTTAGTCACAACTCATCCTCATTTCCACTACCATAACCATTTTCCATACAACCATTTGAAAACCCCTCTTTTGATTTTAAACCAAAACCCTAGGTTTGTTTAAAATCCTCTAAAATCACAATATTCTTTTACAAAAACAAATAGCTTAGTTAAAATTCATAAAAGAGAATAGAGAATCCCTATCTTAAAGCTAGGAGACGAGATATACACGGATGAAACTCGGATGAAGCCGAAACTCAACTCTATTCTGATGAAAACGAAACTCTAAGTGAGCTCTACCCTTGTAACAAATGGAGTAGGGTGGAGAAATGGGTAGATCTTGGTGTATTTGTAAAGAGAGAGTAAGTTTTAGAGAGAGGAGCTCTAGATTTAAGGTTTTGAAATGATTTACAGAGAGAGTTGAAAAAGTGATGTAAAAAGTGACTTTTACGAACTGATATACTCACAGTCCTCTCGAGCGCGAGTGTAGCTCGACTTTTTCGCGCCCCCTTTCGGAGAGCTCGAATTGGTCCTACAGTTCGGACTCCTGTCACGGTTCTGAATCTAATCTCACAAAGTGCAATGTGAGACTGATAAACACCAAAAGAGTCCAATCTGGCAAATAATTTTGGAAAATCGATTTTGAATCAAATAATGCCAAAACTGGACTGCTTTGCAAGATTACAGAGTCGCCACCTAAATATTTTGTTTTTGGAAAATTTAGGAAACCCTGACTCATGCCAAAGGCCACGTGTCCGTCATCACCAAAGTTGCCTCGGCTCGAGAACTTGGATACGAGAGGGAAAGGTCTTGAAATGAGCACCCATGCTCACTCGATCAAAGATCGGCCTCTACTATCATGATATGTTTTTTTATAAACACATGTGTTCTTATTCCGGTTATTAGCTAACTTTACTACGTGACGCACACAAGCAAGTATAGACTAAAATCGCAAGAATTGGAACGAATTCAACTCATGTTTGGTTTCGAAAATGGTTTGAATTTGCCACCCTCAAGTAGACTAAAACCTGGATTTGCCACCAAACATAGTGGGCTTAAAACATGATTTGCCACTTCGCAAAGTGGGCTTAAAACTCACACTCATTGAATTGTTCCAATTCAAACAATCAAACCTTCAACCACAAGCATTCATGCAGTTAATCACTTAATCAAATAGCCTCATGGCAACATACACATCTCATGCAGTATGCTAAAGTGTAAAAGTTTATCGAGTACTCCAAGCCAAAACAAAAGTTAGTTAGAAACAATGCATGATCCTAATTATGTTAAAATACCTAATGCAACACATGCAACATGAAATTAATAGGCTCGACTACTAAGATGGCATATGAATGCAACAATTTGATAACGTGCTTTGAAACACGTATTCAAATAAGTATTGAAATACGATGCAATTTGAATGATGCGCCGATTCTCGATGCATGCAAGACAAATGAATGGATGCAAACATGAGAGCATAAGGTATGCTAATTGAAAATGGCCCTAATATAACCATCAAAAGCGGGTAAATAAAAGAGAGAAAGACGTGGGGTTGGAAGACATGCACACACGCATGCACACTTATTACAATCTTGTGCCCTCTCGAAGGAGGGTCCGAATGTATCAGCTAAGCTACACTAAGTTAAGCTAATTATTTACAAAACAACTAATTAACTAACTTAGCTAATTAATTATTACAACACAATTGAATAACTAGCTATGCTAAGCTAATTAAAATATCACAAAACGAATTAAGCTAATTAATTATAACACATGTATGAAGGAATTAGCTTAACTTATTCTAAGCTAACAAAAGCGATTAAATGGCCTCGGGGCGAGGGATACATGCATGCTCGGTTGCTCCACCCGAAAATCCACCGCCTTGCCTTTGGATGCCTCTGTTTGCACTCGTTTGATCTCTGAAAATTGTGCCAACTTTCCAGAATGCCTCTGCTCCAACTCAGGAACATACTGGTGCAAAATTCATTTCTGGCCGGTCGGCTACCAATGGTGGCTATCAGCTACCATTAGTGGCCGGTCGGCTGCTTCAACTGGCCGATAGGCCACTACTTTCCTGGATTTCCCTTTTTGCAGAAACAGAGAGCAAACAGAGGCAAAGCAGTATATTCCAAGGAATATATGTGTGTACTTCTACCATCTTTATCATCTCTCAAGCTCAAAGAAGTGTAGCTCTTGCCTCTCAAGCCATCAACCAAGCATTTTCAATGCATGATGGCTAGAGAACCAAGCTTGTGCAAGGTCAATGAATGCACAAACAACACCAAAACAACCACCACCCTATCATGCATGATCAAAGGTGACGGTGACCAAGAAAAATGGCACGTTTCATCACTTTGAGTATGAAACGTCCCATTTTCCTTGTGTTTGGATTAACGTCCGATCCAAACCCATGCAATGCAACACAACATGCTTAACTTACTCAAGTTTTACTTGTCATGTTTTATTTACTTATTTTGATTACCAATCCATTCTTTAACCGGTTAAGTCCAAAAGATGAGAGTCCTCTAATGGAAAGAGAGCTTAAGTCACAAGTACCTTGAGAATGAAAGAGGCATCATGCTGTTGGTAATGAACTCCCGAAGGAATTAAACCATTAGGCATGAGGGTCTCAATTCCACACTCAAGCCAACAAGAGGCTCAAAGCCACTTTCAAAACAAAGTAAAGAGTGAAGAATAGAGAGAGGTTGCAGATATTTCAATGCTGACATGGCATGCAAAATGACACTAAATCATGCAAGCAACACATGTAAGTCATGTTTAAAAGCCTAACTCATTAAGCTAGTGAAGACCATTACACTATAGCCATGCAATACAAGCCTCAACTAACCAAACCAGCTCAGAATAGAGTTAAAATATGCCAAAACAATGGCTAAAACTTGCTGAGATTAAGGCACAAAAGGCTAGAAAAACATGGTCACATGTTAGCTTGCAAACAAGACTCAAGAGCAACTCTAAAAAGCAATGAAAGAGTGAAGCAAATGAGCATGTGACAGAGCTATAAACACTGAAATTACATGTAAAAAGACACTTTAACATGCAACCATCTCATGCAAATCAAGCTTAAAGGGCTAGAATGCCAAGCTAGTGAAGCTATTTACACTACAACTATGCAAAACAAGGCTCATATGACCAAGACAGCCCAAAGCAGAGCTAAAACCAGTCAAAACGGTAGCTAAAACATGCTTGAATTAAGCTAAGTTAAACCACAAAAACATGCTACCATAGGATGCTAACTAGGCATGCAAATGAGACACAAGGAGGGGAGGCTAACCCCTCCATTTTTGGACTTCAAAACATGCTTTCCACCACTGAAATAACTCTGAATTTCAGTGGTTTAAAGGCCCAAAAATTTTGATTTTAAAGCCTTGAAAGATGGCACAAAAAGCTTCACAATTAAGCAACAAGAAGGGTAAATAACCCCTTAGCACAAAATGGCTTCAAGCCACCATATTAAGCTTCAAAAATCAGAGTTTTTTGTAGTTGAAAACTAGGCCCAAAACAGTATAAAAGGATAGCCAAGCAAGTGATTACAACTAAGCTTACAAGGTAAGCAATATACCTCTTGAAGCACAGCACAAAACAGTCACAATTTTGAGCTAAAACCACCCTTAGGAGCTCAAACTAAGCCTCAAAGAACCTCAACTCCAAGATGAGGATGTTTGGTTAAAGGTCTTTGTGCAAAAGTGTAGAGAAAATCAACTATCAAGCATAAAACAAGAGGAGAGAGAGAGAATTCTAGAGAGAGAGGGAGAAATTTGCTCAAAATTGTGTAACCTTCCAAAATGGGGGAGAGACCCCCCTATATATAGAAAATCAAGCTAAAGGCTTGTATTCATCCCTCCATACATGTGTATGGAGATGAGTATCAGTGAACAATAGCTAGCACAGCTGGCAAATAAATATCTGAAAAAAGGAGAAAAATGCCCGTCGACCATTATCAGTGGCTGACCGGCCATTAATGTAGCCGACCGGCCATAAAGATAACCGACCGGCCAGCACTGGTGGCCAACAGGCACAAGTCATGGCCGGCAGGCTAGGGGGATGGCCGACAAGCCACCCTCTCCTCCAGAAATGAAGCAATAAGCTCTGGTCTATAACCAAGAACAAAACAGACAAGATTAAAGGCTCCAAGGCAAGGAGCTCAGCCGAGACCTTCAAGGACTCAAAACGAACACGAGCAAGCACAATCATCAGTGTTCAAACGATGACGTCCAAGTCTTGAGGACAGTCAAAACTGAGGTGTCTACAGCGAGAAGTGACGATCGAGCATTCAAACACAAAAATCATTACCGCTTGAGTGTAGAAAATGACGCTCAAGCGTCAAGACACAATGAAAAAGGCGTCACTGCTCAAGCGCATAAAGTGACGCTTGAGCGCAGAATACACACTCTCGATAGTTTTATAGACAGAAGTCCAACGCTCGAGCTCAAGAAGTGTCGCTCGAGTGCAAGACCGCTCAAGCGTAGAATACACTCTCCTACTAGTTTTGCAAACCTGTAAAAGTACTAAGAGTTCACAAAGGCCGCTCGAGAGCAAGAAGTGATGCTCGAGCGAAGGAGTAAAATTCTGGGCAACAAAAGTTTGAAAACCAAGCTACCAACATGTTCCAAACGCAATCAATACAACCCAATAGCCAAACTCAAGGACGGACAAGAGGAATAAGACCAGAACAACAATACAAAACCATGAAACTCGAGTCCAGAATGCCCAATGGGTCGGGTCTAAACCATAATCACTATAATTTAATTATAAAGACTTAAGCTGTTGTAAGGCAATGTCTAGAATTTTGTGCACCTTAAGGCAATTTCTTTTGTGTTGTCACCTAGCTTATTGAACTTGTTAATGGACTTGAATTGTCATTAATGTGTTGACCTTGGGATTGTATTTATAAGCCTTAGTTCAATGGGAAAGATGACTTTATTGCATTTTGCTACACGTGGTTGTGGTTTGTTCTTGTATAATATTTCAGGGTGTCACACAATGGACCAGAATGAAATTTTGGATCTCATTGAATTGCCTAAAGATACAAAAATGTTTATTGTTCTAAGGACAATATAAAATGATATAATGCTAGATATTTGGCCAAAGATTTTACTCAGAAATTATACATTGATTACAAAGAGATATTTTTTACTTGTTTCTTAAATAGTTAATTTATATTCATTATGGCATTTGTAATTATGATATTGAGTTGCATTAAGTGTATATGAAAATTAATTTTCTAAAAGAGAGTTTACATGAAGAATTTTTTGTAGATAGACCTAAAAGTTTATCTATTGAGAAAAATGTAAATGTGACTTGTAGACTTAAGAAATCAATTTATGGACTTAAACAACCTTTCTAAAAATTGTATCTTAAGTTTTATGATACTATTTTTCCTTTGGATTTAAAGAAAACATTTTTTATTAGTGTACATATTCAAAGATCAGTGGGAGCAAGTTTGTATTTATGATTTTATATATTGATGATATTTTGCTTGTCAATAATGTATGTGATTTATTGCATGAATTAAGAAATTTCTCTTCAAAAATTTTGAAATGAAGTATATTAGTGAGACAACCTATGTGATAGAAATTGAAATATTTCTGAATGAATCACATGAATTGTTGAGAATGTCTCAGAAGGTATATATTAAAAATTCTTTAGAGATTCTATATGAAAGAATATTCATATAAAGTTACCCATATTCCGAAATAAAATAAATCCAATCTTATGCAAATTTTATATAAAATTAATTGGAATGAAAACGATTCTTTATACATTTATTGTAAGAAATTTAATGCTCAGACAAGGAAATGATAAGGTAATCATAAGGAATAAAAGATTATTTGCTCACATTTATAAGGTCTAATAATCTTGAATTGATTGGCTACTTAGATTCAGACTTTGGAGGATGCATTGATAGTAGAAACTTCACTTTTGATTATTTTGTTCTTATTATGTGAAGAAAAAATATCATGAAGAGTGTGAAATGAACTATAATAAATATCTCCTATGAAATTTGAATTTGTGGTGTGCTTGGAGACCATAATTCATGAATTGTTATTGCGGAACTTTATCTCAGGATTTGGGATTGTCGACTTTTGTTGCCAAATCGTTGAGAATTTACTGTAATAATAATTTCGCAATTGTTTTATTTTCTTAGAATGATAAGTATTCTAATGATGTTAAACAAATAGAATTGAAATACTTTGTTATTAAAGAAGAATTTCAGAAACAGAAAGTGTCAATAAAACACATAAATATATAACTTTTAAGTGTAGATCTATTGATGAAGGGATTACTTTTAAAGACAAGTAAGAAACTTGCCAATTGAATGGATCTTGAGTGTTATCCATAACAATTGTTTATGATTGATTGTATTATTTGACACATTGAGATCTCATTAACTGTGTTTCTGATATATTTCTTGTTATAAATAATGTACATACATATATGAGAATGAATAAATGATAACAGGAATAGTCTTTGATAAAAAGACATTATTGGACTTTTTAAATACACTCCTCACTTAAGGATTATGTTCAATTAGTTGCTAATGTTGTGGTATATTGAAGGGACTATGTTGCACTATTGGTGTAGAACCGCAATGACTCGCATTAGTGAACGATTTAATTATAGTATTATGATGATGATCAAATTAAAGTAATTAAGGTTGGATATGATTTATTGCGCATAATAATGTTTACCTTATTAAATCTTGATGTATGTTATCATATGGGCTAAGTGGGAGAATGTAAGACTAAATTTAATTATTTAGTCATTATGGTGACCCGCATGGCAATATGAATTATAAATTTAATAAGATTAATAGTTTCATATCTTGAACTACAAGTTATTATCTAATTGGTCAATAGATGAAGTAGTTTTCAAATCTCCTACTTTGATGGGCAGGTAGAGTTATAGTTATATTAGGAAACTGGTCCTCTCTCTACCTATAAAAGTATATTTAGATCATCGATCAATTATTCTGAATATAAAATATTCTAAAGAGGGTCAAGAGAGATAAAAAAAATTTCCACTAATATTGATATTAGGTTTATGTTCAATCAATTTTAAATCACTCAAAGGTTTCACATAACTGATCCGGATATGTTATTTATTTTTCACATTTTGTTATTGTTTGTAAAAATCATGATAATTCGTAATCTTAGATTATAAATATTGTTATATGCATAACACCATAAAATTACTTACAAATATACTATAAACAATTTGCATGACTGCTAGCACAAAGAAGAATATGTGAAGCAGGTGTATCCCTTCTTGTGACACTAACGAAACCATTCCTTGCAAATTTCAGCGGGTAGATATTAACTTCCTCTTTACAAATTTGTCCTTTCAATTAACGAAATTCATATAATTTGTAGAGGAAATTTTAAGGGTGATTCTACTTACACCACTCTTTTACCTCCTTACACCTTCCATATGAGATTTTTTTTTTTTCTTCCAAATTTATCCATGTGTGAAATTACTTAAAAGAACAAAACACTAAAATTAAATATATTTGATTATCTCCTTACACTCCTTGGTCCTCAATCCCTACTTCTGTTTTTCCTTTCTCAACTTTTCTTTTACACATCTCTTTTGAAAAAGTGATAATCATAGTGTTTTGATCATCAAAAAAGCAATGGATGAAGAAACGGTGGTGAAAAATCATTAAAAAAAAAAAAAAAAAAAAAGTGAAATGGCGAGTTTTTTTATTAATTTGGTAGGTTTTTGTTTCGATTTTCTAGGCTGGTCTGCGACTTTTGTTCGGTGTTTCGAAATCGAACAAAATAACATAGTCCGGCATCACAGTGCCGAAACAAAAAATATAAGTCTAGTATCAAATTGCTGAATAAAAGATACATTTCCGGTAAATTACCGAACAAAAAATACAAGTCTTGTATCAAATTACCGAACAGACCCAAATTATCATTTGGAACAAAGTGGCCCTGTAAATGTATAGCAACAAAACGCTAGACAAATCTATTTTTTCCAGCAACATAACATTGGAGTAATTAAAATTCACTAGCATTTTATTATCGAACAGGCCCAGTACAAATTATTACTACATTATTTGGAAGGAAGTGGCGCTGTAAATGTATAGCAACAAAAGGTTGGAACAAACAATTTATTCCGGCGTTATAGCACTGAATTTTTGTAAATTGTTTCGCATTGTGTGACCAAATAGGCACTTCAATGTGGACTCTACTGGCTTTGTTGGGAAGCGAACTGAAATTATCCAATTGAACGGTAACATAATGCTGGGAAACAAAATTTTATCCAGTAACATGGAACTAGAGTAATTCAAAATTTTTAGCATTGTATTACCGAACAGGTCTAGTACAAAGTATGGGTGTAAAGAGATGGGTTTTGAAGAGTTTTTTATCATAGGGTTTGTTTTGGTAATATATTAGGTGTAATGAGAATTCAATTTTTTTTTAAGTGGTGTAATGAGATGGAGGGTGTAAAGAGGTAAAAGAGTGGTGTAAGTAGAATCACCCAAATTTTAATTAAAAAAAATATACGCAGAACTTCAAAAATACTATTCTTTCATACCAAATAGTTTCCTTTCTTTATATATTAGTATAGATAGATGCAACATGATCTACTTGGTTTGATTTTCAGAATCAATTTTCTATAAGATTTCTAAAAAAAAAAAAATTAAAAATTGATTTGGTGTAAAAAAATAAAAAAATATTCATAATTTTCACATTGTTTATCTTTAGGGGGGACAAACAATTTTTTTTTCTTTTTAAATTGAAAATATCTTTTAAATGTTGATTTTATCAAATTAATTTTTATTTTTCAAATTTTTTAAAACAGATTCGAAAATGAAACCAAACAATGTTTTTTGAACTTTTTAGATTTGAATAAACAAATAAATTGAAAACCTTAATTTTTTTACTAAAACACTCTTTAACTTTTCAAAGTACAACTACCTAACGTATGAAGTTTTAAATTTTAAACTAAATGAATTGGAAAATTTTGCCAAACAAGCAAGGTAATTTATTATCAAATGTGTTAGTAACAATATAAGGTATCATGTTGTATTCCATTTTTTCTCGCATAGCAGAAGAGGAAAGTACCTGAGCAATGCATTTATCTGTACGGTTAACTGCACCAGCATACATCGCATCATTGGCCAATACTTTACGTGGCACTATCCAGAGACTACCATTATACAAATCCGCCACCAGAAAGTTCAAATTTCTGATAACTCCGATGGTCAAATATGCCACTGCGGCGGTGGTTTCCGCCTCAGTCTCCTTTCGACATGGAAGCGTGATGTCTGCAACGCTAGTGGGTACGCAGAAGTTGGAAATGGGCTCGTGTTACTGCTAGTATAAGTGACAAGAACCCTAGTGTCAACAGCAAAGCAAAGCAAATAAAAAATTAGTGATGACACCAATCAACACTAGCAAAGCATATTAAAAATTAGTATCGATGTTAGTGTTAACATTAGCAAAGCAAATAAAAGATTATTATCGACACTAGTGTCAAGTGCTAACACTAGCAAGAGTTATTAAAAATTAGTATCAGCACTAGCAAATCTTATCAAAAATTAATGTCGACACTAGAAAAACTTATCAAAAATTAGTATTGACACTAACAAATCTAATAAAAAATTAGTGTCAACATTAGAAAAACTTGTCAAAAATTAGAATTGACACTAACAAATCTTATCAAAAATTAGTGTCAACACTAACAAAACTTATCAACACTTGATGGGAAATTGATAAAACTCAATTTTCTATTCAACTATGATCATTCTCTTAAATTACAAATTAAACTCATCCCGAATTTGATCCCTTAACCTTGCTCTCTTATGCTCAGATTGGTAAAGAGTTGGTGGATAAATTTAGTTGAGTTGTTATTTATTAAAGGGGCTGAGCACACAAATAGTTAAGAAATCAATTTTTGGTTGCATTTTATTATGTAAGAGGACTAGCTAGCAGCAGCGGTAATAAAAAAAATTTCCAAAGTTGCGGAGCAAAGCACTGAAACAGGACTAAAATAAGGGTAATGATTTTTTAACAAACAATGGTAAAGTTTGAAATAGAGTTTGGATTACTTTTTAAAAAATTAATATTTTAATCTCTTGAATCCACAAAGGTTGGTTAAATGGCTGGCTACAAATAACTTTTAATACATGACTTCTTTCACAGTTGTGTTAACAGCTCCATTGCATGAGACAAATGCAATAAATTTTCACTAACTTTTCATAAATTGCTTCAAAACTCTAGCCAAATTGTAAAAAATACAAAATAAAAAATGATGTAATATTTCTTTGGTTTGCCATCATTGAAAATACCAAATTTGAAAGGATAAACTAATTTGAGCAAATGAAGCTTCTACTAAAAAACCAATTTTTGATGAAATCTACAAAGCAAACCTGAGAACATTTCACTACAAAAAAATTTCTTTTTTGCGACGGTAAAACGCCGTCGCAAATACCTCAAATGCCGTCTCAAAAGGTTTTTTGCGACAGTAAGTGGCTTTTTGCGACGACAAGTGGGGGGTCACAACAAAGGGGGTTGCAAAAAGGTTTTAGCGACGGCATAACGGAGTCACCTTTTTTTTGCGACAGAAAAATTCTGTCGCAAATACCCCAAATGCCGTCTCAAAAGGTTTTTTGCGACGGTAAGTGGCTTTTTGCGACGGCAAGTGGGGGGTCACAACAAAGGGGGTTGCAAAAGGGTTTTAGCGACGGCATAACGGCGTCACTTTTTTTTTGCGACGGAAAAATTCTGTTGCAAATAACGCGTGAAAATCTGAGTTTTTTTGAGACAGCACTGTGTTGCCGTCGCTAAAAAGGTCTTTTGCAACGGAAAAAAATACTGTCGCTAAAGGTTTATTTGAGACAGCACATGAGCCGTCGCTAAAGGACTATTGGCGACGGCAATAACACCGTCACTAAAGGCCTTACGTTTCAACCAATTCCCTATCTTTTGCAACAGTAAAGGTGCCGTTGCAAAAAACCCAGATTCAATTTTTTTTTTGAGACGGTGTGTGCTGTCATCTCAAAAAAAAATAAAATGTATTAAAGTTATTAAAAATATGAAAATAACCTGTATTAAATGAAAAATAACTAAAACAAAACCGATAATTACATAATAATATAAATACATACATAAACAAAAGTTGGCGCATAATGAAAATTCATAATGTTGTTCCATTCATAACAATACATAAATAAAAATTCATAACAATAAAAATTATCCCACTACATAATGTCGCATAATACATACATAATGTTGTTCACAAATCTAAATAACGTATCAAAACCAAAAGTTTTCGACTTGATTCTTCCGTGGGTTACAAAAACAAAAGTTGATCATAATCTTTACCCGTCCGCATTCCACAAGAAGCAAACTGCTACTCAGGAAATATCTGAAAATAACAAAATAAAAATAATTAATGACAATATAATTGTGTTAATATTTTAATTACAGAAAAACATAAAAAATTAACTACTATATAATTACAAAGATAGTTTAGGAAATAATTTTGGCTAGATAGAAATCCGGCCCTAACTCCCAAACCGGAAACCCGATCGGAGTCCCGATAGAAATCCGGCCCTTTACTACATGCTGGTATAAACTTCTAGATAGCATCTTTTCATTTTTCTCGAAGGCCCCATTTGGTGCATGGAAATGTATGGGGAAGGCAGAAGGAAAATCTGATATTAGTGATGTTTATACGACACTTCAACAAACACAATCTCATAAGTGTTTTCATCCATCTTAACTTCCTTAAGTATTTAAAAGTAATAACTATAGATCCATTAGTCAATAATTTCCATACACAGTATTCATATTATTTACTGTGGCACACTATCAATGATTCTTAATACTGTCAACATGTTTTGGTATGCTCATTTACTTCGACTCCGGTACTAGTAAAGGGCCTAATTTGTGGAACTTAATTCAAAACTTTAACAATGGTCCAGGTCAAATTATGACACACAACCATATCACTTCTGCCTATAAAGGGATCACAAACTCACCATTTTCATTTAGCTTCAGCAGCAGTTGTTCCCTCGGTGGGAGAGCACACATTCCAGCATAAACTGCTGTCCTGACTGCCCATGTATGGTATGGTGCACAAACTTGTGCATAAGCTGCTAAGGCTACTTCTTTTAAAGAGCAATACCTAACAGAAACACACAAAAAAAAAATTCAAATAAATGAGATTTTGTTGCCAAGGAGAAACAAAAGCAAAGATTGCCATAACCAGGTAAATGATGACAGAGTCAGAAACCATCAACAAAATTCAAGAACAAGAGTTGATCTTTGAGTCTAGTAAAGACCAAATGCTTTGCATAAACCTATGAATAAGAAATATATCTTGAATATGAAGTTTCTTGGCATGCTTTGTGTTGGACAATCTTCACTGTATTTAAAAAGATTAAATTCTGTTGTGTACAAAACAACAACAAGAATAAAAGAAATAGAGAAAAGGAGAGAATATGTTTGATTACAAAAATCAAACTCAAAATAAAAATAAATAAATAAAACCACAGATTTTATTTTGTTACAAAACCAAAATTAAAATCTGATTAAATAAACAAATAAAAACAGAATTAAATTAAACAACTTACTTGGTTAATTTATATGAATAATTTTTCTGATCAAGTCCAGTGTTTAACACTGTGTCCTTAAGACAGATTCGTCCTCTCCACGGTGCTTTCAGAATTTGGACGTCTATCTCCCAGGATGAAATGATCTACCACAAACAATAGCAGCACTACAAATTGTTTGCCTTACGAACACACTAAGTGTTTATACTCTCTCTGACAAGAAAAATAATGCAGCAAAATGAAGAGGAAGTTTGCAGAATTATGAAGGACGAAAATTAGAGTTACAAAATCCAAATGAGGGATGCCCTATTTATAGATGTGAAGGTGGCTCTTCGTTTTGAATTAAACAGGTATGTGGCTCTTGGTTTTGAATTGAACAGGTATCATACCTGTTGGGTTTTGAATTCAAACAGATTTGAATTAATTCAAACAGATAGTAAAACGGGAAGGGCCCTGTTTGGGTGTGCATTAATTCCAAAACAGTTTATTTCTGTTTGAAACCGGGAAGGGCCCTGTTTGGATGAACAAAAAATCCAAACTAATTTAATTTGAATTCTGGATTTTATTTTAATAAAAAATAAAATAAATTCAAATGTTTTTGGCCCAAAAAGATTAGAAGCCCAACCACACACCACGCACCCGCGCCCAAGCCCAGGCCCAGCCCAGCCCAGCCCGCCCGACCGGACGGACGGCGGCGGCGGCGGCGCGCGCGCGCGTGTGTGGTGTTTTTTTGGGTCCAATGGGTCTAGCCCATTTTGCCCATAACCTCTCCCTCTAAAACACTTGGGTACCCCTTGGGGCACACCCCAAGTATCTCACCCTAAGCCTTATAAACCCTTTCAAAACTTCCCACCAAATCAATGTGGGACAAGCCAATTTACATCCTTAAGGAATTTCCACCAAAACTCCATTTCCATGGAGCACACTTTGGCTTCAATTTCCCATTCACTCGGTAATGGTTTTGAGCAACCAAATATACCACGTGAATCACAACGCGGCATAGAACGCGTTACCACTTTGACCCGAGTAAATCGACACTCGGGGCCCACCTAAAAATTAGACCGAACTTAGGAAAAAATTCTGGTTTTATCCAGAATTTTATAACCATTTCCAACAATCCCCCACATGAATGGAATTTGATGACAACGGAAATGCAACAATATGCAGACTTAACGAAAGAGTATAAGTTGAAAATATCTTGCATCAGGATAGGTAGTTTTCGGCTTTGAACCTTCCCTAGTGATAACCTATCGGACTTACTGGCTAACCAATGGACGCGATGCCTTGAATTGTTCAGCCGTTTGTGTAAGCCAAGACAATAGATTTCACACAAAATATCCTCTAACACATCGTGGTTCTCACTGTTGTGTTCATTTTGGCCTTGAACGCACCTGGTTTTCATAAGTGTTTCTAGAGAATTTTAGCCTCTTCATTCTCGTAGAACCGGCCCCAGTTCAGCACTCATATAGGTGATTCTTATTGTGAGTATCTCCTTATGCTCGTCTTGATTTTATGCCTTAATCAAGATATAAGTAATCATTAAAAGCAAAGCTTATCCTTATACCCCTGCAGACAACATATGTTGCAGATATCACTCTCACCATAGGAATGGGTAGGAATTTTAATCCCTTGGTGATTTCTGGCGAGCCATACATAACTTAGTTGTCCCTTTGAACTTAGTTCTTGGGATCTCCAGTCATATAAGTAGGGTTACCATTATGACGACTCTTATGTAATAGGCTTTAATCCCATCCCCTTTGATGAACTATACACTAGCTCTTTTGTCAAACCTTTTGTTAACGGATCCGCAATATTCTCTTTAGATTTTATATAATCTATTGAGATTATTCCGTTTGACAACAATTGCCTTACGGTATTATGTCGACGACGAATATGTCGTGACTTACCGTTATACATGTGATTTTGTGCCCTGCCTATTGCAGATTGACTATCACAATGAATACAAATAGCTGGCACAAGTTTTGGCCACATTGGAATGTCTTCTAAAAAGTGACGAAGCCATTCTGCTTCTTCATCTGCTTTGTCTAAAGCAATGAACTCGGATTCCATTGTGGATCGTGCGATGCAAGTTTGTTTCGTGGACTTCCAAGAAACAGCAGCGCCTCCTAGAGTAAAGACATATCCTGTAACGCCCTCAAAATAATAACATTAATCCCATCAAACAAGACATGCGTTGACGTATAAACAAACCACCTTCTATTATTTATTAGCGTCTCATTACATAAGTATTACATGTTAACATCATAACAAAATGCCCTACGGGCTTACAGCTTTCCAAGTTAACACTTGGTTACAACAAAGAGTACTAACTCGATACACATTAAGCCCTTGGCTTGAAGTTACATGTAATACATCAAAAGTAAAACAACAAAACATGTCCGCTTCTAGCCTCCCAGCTATGTCCTTGGAGGTGGCATGCTTCCTGTACCTGAAAATGATGTTCCCATATAGGGTGAGCCACAGCCCAGTAGAAATACACTAAACCAACCATGAACAATGACTAAAACATTAGCAATTGATAGTTGGTCAACACTAATTCAATCACATAAATTTCATATTTATGTCTTACAACTTATGAGTCTAAGTTACCTTTCATTTTCCCTTTTTCAACAGATAAGCATGTCAGCTCTATCATCCTTTCAACAGATATGTATAAAAACTATATCTCACATTCAGATAAGCATAAAAGCTGTATCCACATTCTACAACAGATATGTATATCAACAATATCCACAGATAAGCATACAAGCTGTATCCACATTCTACAACAGATATGTATATCAACAATATCCACAGATAAGC
The DNA here is from genome assembly GCF_055761805.1 of Camellia sinensis. NCBI lineage: Eukaryota > Viridiplantae > Streptophyta > Magnoliopsida > Ericales > Theaceae > Camellia > Camellia sinensis. Next base: position 63,718,365 of record NC_138970.1, read on the forward strand.
ATACAAGCTGTATCTACACTTCACAAAGATAAGCATATGAGCTCTATCTTCACTTCTCTAGACAAGCATATGAGCTCTGTCTACGGAGTTCATCCCCTATCTCCTCCCAATACCTATCCGGTTTAGAGGTACATCCCCTATCTTCCCCTAAACCGCGGAGTACATCCCCTATCTCCTCCTCTACACATAACGTATACAAACACAAAGGTTCTATATACAATCACATAATACATATAATTAATGTATTCTATCAACCGTCAAGTTCCATGACACATTTCATTGATTAGTTTCAGTTTACTTAATCATCAAGCATTGTCTACAACAATCACGACTATCCTCCACCGATAGCCCAAAGCAGTTATTTCTAAATAGAAAATAAATGCACAATGGATATTCAATCAACATTTCATTCCTTCATTCCTCTCAATTAATTATCCCGATTAATTAAACAATGTAATTAGGTCAATTCCCATAATTAACACTTCAACCCTTAGGTCCCATTTTCATCAATGATTCAACATTAATTCCATTTTCCATGCCAAACATGCATCTAGGTTTATTATGAATAAAACCCCAACTTTTGTAAAATTACACAAAAGCCCCAAACTTTCACAAAATCACCAAACCAAGCCCAACATCTCAAAATACCAAAATTTAAAGACAAAACCCATAGAGAGGAGTAGGTTATCCCTACCTCAAACCCGGAGCCTCAAAGGAGATGAAGATCAAAACCAAAATGCTCCAAACCTCGAAATTTTCTGATTAAAAGGAAGCCCTCGACGATCAACAACTTTTTTGTAAAGGCCAAAGATGAGCAAATCACTCCTACTAGATCAAAACCTAGAGAGAAGGTAGAGTCTAGAGTGAGAGGCTCAACAATGGTGATTTTTAGAAAAGTAAGAGAGAGAAGAGAAAGCAAAAAGTGATTTGAAAAGTCACAATTTCGGGACTTTAACCCAGTCTCCCGCTCGAGCGTAAAACACCCCGCTCGAGCGGCCACTCACAGACTTACGCTCGAGCGGCCAACCTCCCGCTCGAGCGCAGAATGCACTCGCTCAGCACTTTTGCAGAACCAGACCTCCGCTCGAGCTCCCAACCCTACGCTCGAGCGTACAACGCTGCACAGGAAAATACTGAAAGGGTGTAATCTCCGCTCGAGCGCCAAAATCCCCGCTCGAGCGTACAGGCCAAAAATCTGGGCAACTAGTTTTGGTTTCTAAACTCAACCAACCTGAAACAAACCCACCCAACACATCCCATAACTCAAATATGAAGTAAAGAGGATGCAAACAAGATAATAGTCAACTACCAACATCTACAGACACAAGTCTGGATCACTATACAACAAGGGTAAACCCGAGATCGCTATATATCCACTAGTGGATTTTGAATCTTTAGTATCCGATATCCAATTGGCATCACAATAACCTTCGATTACTGCTGGATATCGAGTAAAGTTCAATCCATGACCACGAGTAAATCTTAGATATCTAAGAACTCGAATGATCGCTTTCCAATGGTCTTCTCCAGGGTTACTAGTGTACCTACTCAATTTACTGATAGCATAAGCTATATCAGGACGAGTACAATTCATTAGGTACATTAGGTTTCCAATGATTTGGGAGTATTTTAACTGAGACACTGCATCATCTTTATTTTTTGATAAATAAAGACTGATGTCTACAGGTGTTCTAGCTAAATTCAAATCATCCTTGATAAATTTATCAAGAATTTTCTCAATATAATGAGATTGAGATAATGCATATCCTTCAGATGTTTTAGTAATTTTCATTCCTAATATAACATCTGCGACCCCCATATCTTTCATATCAAATCTTTTGTTAAGCATCTGCTTAGTTGATTTGATCATGTTTTGACTGCTTCCAATGATAAGCATGTCATCCACATAAAGACAAACTATGACATATCCTTGGTCAGTGTTTTTAACATAGACGCATTTGTCACATTCGTTTATCTTAAACCCATTAGTAAGCATTGCATGATCAAATTTTTCATGCCATTGCTTAGGTGCTTGTTTTAATCCATAAAGGGATTTTACAAGTCGACAAACTTTCTTTTCTTGCCCTGATACTACAAACCCTTCGGGTTGTTCCATATAGATCTCTTCATTTAGATCACCGTTTAAGAAAGCTGTCTTAACATCCATTTGATGTATTTCTAAATTAAACAACGCTGCTATAGAAATAAGCATGCGAATGGATGTTATTCTTGTCACAGGGGAATATGTGTCAAAATAGTCCAGACCTTCCTTTTGTCTGTAACCTTTAACAAGTCTTGCTTCATACTTATCAATTGAACCATCTGCTTTCATTTTTCTCTTGAATATCCATTTATATCCAAGAGGTTTAGAACCTGGTGGAAGATCCACCAATTCCCAAGTATGATTCTGCATAATGGATTCAATTTCATTATTAACAGCCTCTTTCCACAAAGGTGCTTCAGGACCTGTCATTGCTGCCTTAAAGCTTTGAGGTTCATTTTCTAACAAGTATGTCAGAAAATCTGGACCAAAGGATTTTGATGTTCTTGCTCTCTTACTTCGCCTAGGTTCATCATTAGTTAAATCCTGTTGGTCGAGACTATTACTAGTCTCTTGTGTTTGATTGTCATTAGTCTCTTGACTTTGTGTACAATCATAAGTTCTTTTCTGTGAACTTAATTCCTGTCCTTTTTTGTAAGGAAAGACATGTTCAAAAAACACAGCATTCCTTGACTCTATAATAGTGTTCACATTTATATCAGGTATATCTGATTTATAAGTCAGAAACCGATATGCACTACTATTCTGAGCATAACCAATAAACACACAATCTACTGTTTTTGGTCCAATTTTAGTCTTTTTAGGAACAGGTACTTCTACTTTTGCCAAACACCCCCACACTTTTAAGTATTTGTAGGAAGGTGGTCGACCTTTCCATAATTCATAAGGAATGCTTTTGGTTTTCTTGTGGGGTATTCTATTAAGAACATAATTAGCAGACAATATTGCTTTCCCCCACAAGTTCTGTGGTAAGCCTGAACTTAGTAACATGGCATTCATCATTTCTTTTAGGGTTCTATTCTTCCTTTCAGCAATTCCATTTTGCTATGGAGAATAAGGGGCTGTAGTTTGGTGAATAATGCCATGTTATGCACAAAATTCATTTAATGGTGCATCATATTCACCACCCCTATCACTTCTAATAAAAATCAATGAATTTTAAAACAAATTCAAGAAAAAACTAAAATAATTATGACTACTCAAGTCAGAATTAATGTTTTGACAAAATTATATCCTTATAAAAATTTTGCCTAAGAATCAAACAATTCAAAAACTCATTTGATTGTATACATTCTTGCAACTCAATAACAAATAAATGTCACTGTCATAAAAATATTTGTGACAGAAGAAAAATAAATTATCTCAACTAATTCAAGAGATACACCCCCATATTTAATAAAATGGTTCATGGTTTAACAAATTCTACTACGTAAGTAAAATAATTATTAATGACATCTCATGTCACATAATACAATAATCAACATAAAAGATTTCTTAAATTACCTTCCAATTAAACGGACCGATATAATTACATACATCTTCATGTTTAAATTTCTCTGGTGTTTAAACACCCATTCAAAATTGATTAGAAATATTCAAATTAACCTGCTTATGTCCTAAGTCGACATAACAATTTATCATTCCAAATCACTTGAAAATATTGTTAAGAAATAACTTGAGTAGATATCATACATGCATATCAAACGCATCAACTAAAAATAATGAATCAACAAAATAAATTAATCATGCACGATCCCATCACTTGCATCATGAAATAAAAGGATTCTCAACTCATAAATAAAATCCAATGCATTTAAACTTTAAACTTCAAAATGACAAAACATACCTTCATTTAATAAGTTTGATTTGTACATAAATAAACAAATTAAATATGCATTAAAATGTTCTTGTGAATATATATATATATATTTTCCGACTCAAGTGCAGAAACAATTCAAGACTATGAATCCACATTGTAATAAAAATAAAATTAGTTTGTAAAACTAATATTTTACTCTAGAAACAAATTCTTCCATGTAAATTCACGATGAACTATGATGAAGTCAAAAGAATTAACACCTTTTCACAAAGGGTTCAAAAATAAGTGGTCTACCAAAAGAAATCATAAGTCACTTATAAAATTAACAGATTGTGACCGAGTCACAAAGGTTACATGATTGATTAACAAAATTAATTTTCTAGTTACTAAAACCAGAAAATAAATTACAATACAAAATAATTTTATTTTCCTTGTTACTAAAACTAGTAAAATAAAATACCGAAATAATATCTGATTACAAAAATCAGAAAACCAAACCATAAATTAATTTTCTAGTTACTTAAACCAGAAAATAAACTATAACACAAAATCATTTTATTTTTCTTGTTACTAAAACTAGAAAATAAAATACCACAAAACTATCTGATTACAAAAATCAGAACAAACACAAAATAATTTTCTAGTTACCAAAATTAGAAAATAAATTAAAACACAAAATAATTTTCTAGTTACTAAAACCAGAAAATAATTATAACAACAAAATAATTTTATTTTCCTTGTTACTAAAACTAGAAAAATAAAATACCACAAGAATTTTCTGTAATACCAAATAATATTCTGAATTGTTAATGACACCAGTATCGTACTACTAGTTGTTGTCAAAGAAAAGAGACAGTATATTACTACTATCTGTCAAATAGCATAAATCACTATTTGTTTTTCCAACCAGAATATTAATTTGAAAACACAGAAAAATAAAATACAATGAAGATACCCAAAAAGGAATCTGTCTTAAGATTGTTGGACAATCTTCACTGTATTTAAAAAGATTAAATTCTGTTGTGTACAAAACAACAACAAGAATAAAAGAAATAGAGAAAAGGAGAGAATATGTTTGATTACAAAAATCAAACTCAAAATAAAAATAAATAAATAAAACCACAGATTTTATTTTGTTACAAAACCAAAATTAAAATCTGATTAAATAAACAAATAAAAACATAATTAAATTAAACAACTTACTTGGTTAATTTATATGAATAATTTTTCTGATCAAGTCCAGTGTTTAACACTGTGTCCTTAAGACAGATTCGTCCTCTCCACGGTGCTTTCAGAATTTGGACGTCTATCTCCCAGGATGAAATGATCTACCACAAACAATAGCAGCACTACAAATTGTTTGCCTTGCAGAATTATGAAGGACGAAAATTAGAGTTACAAAATCCAAATGAGGGATGTCCTATTTATAGATGTGAAGGTGGCTCTTCGTTTTGAATTAAACAGGTATGTGGCTCTTGGTTTTGAATTGAACAGGTATCATACCTGTTGGGTTTTGAATTCAAACAGATAGTAAAACGGCTGGATTTTATTTTAATAAAAAATAAAATAAATTCAAATGTTTTTGGCCCAAAAAGATTAGAAGCCCAACCCAACCACACACCCGCGCCCAAGCCCAGCCTAGCCCAGCCGGACGGACGGCGGCGGCGCGCGTGTGGTGTTTTTTTGGGTCCAATGGGTCTAGCCCATTTTGCCCATAACCTCTCCCTCTAAAACACTTGGGTACCCCTTGGGGCACACCCCAAGTATCTCACCCTAAGCCTTATAAACCCTTTCAAAACTTCCCACCAAATCAATGTGGGACAAGCCAATTTACATCCTTAAGGAATTTCCACCAAAACTCCATTTCCATGGAGCACACTTTGGCTTCAATTTCCCATTCACTCGGTAATGGTTTTGAGCAACCAAATATACCACGTGAATCACAACGCGGCATAGAACGCGTTACCACTTTGACCCGAGTAAATCGACACTCGGGGCCCACCTAAAAATTAGACCGAACTTAGGAAAAAATTCTGGTTTTATCTAGAATTTTATAACCATTTCCAACACTTTGCATGTTTGTTTTCATTCATTAAATATGTTATCTTTGTCCTTGCCTTTAGCTTGAGATGGAAATAGCAGGCAGATGCAAGACAGGAATAGAGCAATGAAATATTTAAACTCATTGAGATAATTAGAAGACTAAACATAAAGCGACAAAACACAAAGAAAGAAAAGAATGACAGCAAGAGAGTAGATAATCTGGTAACACACTACTCAATGTCCAAAACCAAAAATTCTTTATTACATGTAGTGGAGCAATAATATGCATCATCAAAGCACAAATTACATAATCTTGGATAACAAGTTTATTATAATCTTGGATGAGAAGTGGCAACTTCTACGTCTCTACTGAAAGAAAGTTCAATTCCTAGACAAACCAATGTTTGAAATAACCAATCATAACATTAATCTAACTAAATTAAAGATATTGAACATAAAAATAAAAAAAAGACTGCCACTTACGAATTTACCGTGCCAAGCAATTGTTAAACTAATCACATACCTTCAACTACCACGCCATAGTACATCATGAAAAGCATATTGTTCCAAGGAGAAGAAGTCAATTGCTTCAACAAAACCTATAAAAGGAAAAAGAAGTGTTGTGTAATGACCACATGTTTAGAAAAGCCAAAAGCACCTAAATTGGCATGTGAAGTATCTAATACTAAAAAATGGTTAATTACACAAGCACCCCCTAAAAAATCACTGAAGTATCATTTCACCACCCTCACCTTCAAAATTGTACATTTAAATTGCTTGACTATAATACAAAACGGTCTAAATATACCATTTTGAAAGTGATAGCTGAGGGGTGTCCGTGTAATTAACCCCACAAAAATACAAAAAAAATCTACACATGGAAAGTTCGGCACACTAAATGCACAGATGTAAAACAAAATCTCCCCTACTATAGATTTAAACATTTTGTTCGCAAATATTTTACATCACATCTGTCTCACATTATGTGATTTTTAAAAAAAAAATTTACCTTCTTTGCAACAGTTTTGTTGCCCTTCTTTCCTTTGAAGATCAGATCCATCAATTTGTGAAAGAAATGGCCAAACGGTCCCGAATACAAAAGCCCATAGAGCTGCAAATCAATTTCCCAAAAATTTCAAAAACCCAGAAACCACCATCACTAATTTACTCATCAAAACATTTTAAACAAAACCCAAATCAATAAATAGCAAGAAAATTGCACATGATCAGCAAAAGTCAAACAATACCATTAAAAAGAGTACTCTTCTGAATTGAAGTTTTTTCACTCCAGTGATCTTCTGAGCTATTATATCACTACTTCCAATCAAAACCCCAGAAGTAATTGCCTACCCAATTCAAAAAATCACCAAATAAATCACATCTAACAATAAAAAGATCGATTGAAATTATATATATTATTATGGGTATGTGAGAACGACAGACCTTGGTTCTGAGAGGGTTGAGTTTAAGTTGAAGCAGGTACTTGTTCCAACCTTTTTTGACGATCTCAGACATGTTGTGGGATCAATGATCAATGACCTAAAGCAGCTCAAAACTTCATTCACCACATCCTGATGTTGAAGAAAACAACAAACGGAAGAGGAGGCCGACGCTGCTCCTCCTCCTCCTCCTCCTCCTCCTCCGACGTTGCTCCTCCGCCGCTCGCCGTCGATCGAGAGAGAGAGAGAGAGAAAGAGGGGTAAGAAGAGATTAGGGATTTTTGGGATTGAGATTGGGGATTTTTTTTGTTTTCGGCCGGGGGAGCGGGAATGGAAAAAAAAAGGGACGGGAATAAAAAATAAAAAACTAACGTCGTTTAACTTCTTTTTTTTTTTTTCGATGGGGGTTGCCATCGTCAAAAAATTTTATTTTTTGTTAAAAAATATATTTTTTTATAGTTAATGAATTTTTTTAAAAAAATTTCTTTTTTTTTTTTTTAGTTATTAAGATTGAAAATTTATTTGTTTCATTTTTATTTTAATGAAAAAAATATTTTTTTTTATTTGGTAGAAATAGGGGTAATATTTTAATGAAAAATATTTTTCACTAAAATAAAAGTTAATTTTTTGTAGTCAATGAAAAATATTTTTCTGCGAGCTATTTTTTTTTGTTACTAAAAATCATGAACTAATTTTTTGTGGTAGAGGAAAAGGAGCGGCAGTAGTGGATAAGAGATGATGGTGATGGTGATGGTGATGGTGATGGTGATGGCGAAAGAGATTAGTGGTGAAGTTGTGGTAGTGGTAGTGTAAATGGAGTGGCAGGGGTGAAGGAGAGGTAGTGGTAATAGTAGTGGCAGTAGTGGTAGTAGTGGAGTGGTGGCGATGGTAGTAGTAATGGTAGTCGTAGAGGTGCAGTGGCGACGGTGGAAGTAGTGGTGGTGGTGGAATGGCGTTTGTAGTAGTGGTGAAGGTAGTAGAGGAGATGGGTGGTGAGAGAGAGAAATGAGTAAGAGACAAATAAAGGAGAGAGAGAGAGAGACAGAGTGATGAGCGAGAGACAAACAAAGTGGTCGCTAAAAGTGCATTTTCTTGTAGTGGATCGATAAATCGAAAGGGAGCTCAGTAAATAGAGAAGACGGGAGTGAGAGAGTGAGCAACGCAAACACAGTGGGAGAGGGAGAGAGAGAGAGAGAGAGAGAGAGAGAGAGGGGGAGAGAGAAAGAGAAAGAGATAGAGAGTGAGAGATAGAAAAGAGACATAGAAAGAAGAGAGATAGACGAGAGAGACAGAGGGAGATAGAGAGAAGAGAGATGAGCGAGAGAGACATAAAGAGAAGAGAGATGAATGAGAGAGACAGAGAGAAAGATAGAGAGAAGAGAGATGAGCGAGAGAGACAGAGAAAGATAAGAGATGAGAGAGATAGAGAGAAGAGAGATGGGTGAGAGAGATAAAGAGAAGAGAGATAAGCGAAAGAGACAAAGAGAGAAAAGAGATGAGAGAAGAGATAGATGAGTGAGAGACACAAAGAGAGAGAGAGAGAAAAGTGATGAGTGAGAGAGAGAGAAAGAGAAGAGACAAAGGAAGATGAAAAAATGGATGAAAAGATACAGACAAAGAGAGAGAGAAAGAGAGAGAGAGAGAGAGAAAGAGCGAAAAGAGATAAATGAGAGAGAGATGAGCGAGAGAGATAAAGAGAAGAGAGAGAAAAGAGAGATAGAGAGAGAAGAGAGATGAGAGAGATAAAGAGAAGAAAGATGGACAAGAGACACAGAGAGAGAGACAGACATACAGACAGACAGACAGACAGAGAAGAGTGATGAGTGATGAGTGAGAGAGAGAAAGAGAAGAGAGACAGAGACATAGAGAGAAAGAAAGAGACAGACAGACAAAGAAGAGTGATGAGTGAGAGAGAGAGAGAGAGAGATAACAGAGACAGAGACACATAGAGAAAAAGAGAGACAGACAGATAGAGAAGAGTTATGAGTGAGAGAGAGAAAGAGAAGAGAGACAGAAACAGAGAGATAGAAAGATGAAAAGATTGGTGAAAAGAGAAATATTCAAATGAGTAAGACAATGTCGTTTTTATTTTTATTTTTATTTTTTGTAACAGAAAAATACCGTTGCATTTATTTAAACCATTTTATGACTATATATATATGAAGCCGTCTTAAAGGCACAATATATATATATATATATATTTTAACTTTTTTTTTTTTTTTTTTGCAATGGTACATATTACAATCGCAAAAAAACTTCTTTTTTTTTTTTTTTTTTTTTTTGCGACTGCAGCTCGTATCGTCGCAAATACTCTATTTTTTCCGACGGCAAGTTGTGCCGTCTCAAAAAGTCACATTTTTTGAGACGGAAAGTTGTGCCGTCTCAAAAAGTCACATTTTTTGCGACGGCAAATGTGCCGTCACAAAAAGTTCCATCTCATAAGCCCACTTTTCTTATAGTGTTTGGAAGTCCCCAAAAAGATTTTCTTTTGTTCTTTCCAAAGATATATGTCTTGCACAAGCATGGTTCATTCACACACATAGACACCACCCCCCCCCCCCCAAACAAAAACAAAAAAAAATGACTGAGATGTCAACATTGAAGCAACTTTGAAGGCATGGAATAAGATAGATAATGACATAACAAAAATTCCATCACCAATTTTAAAAATCTAAACTGACAATAAATTCATGAAAAGAAAATTCTTATAAGCAATCTCTCAGCAAAACTAAGAGAAAGAGAATCTCCAAGAACTATTTGAGAGATCATAATTTGCTGCAAACAGTGCTTTTTTTTTAAAAAAAAAAAAAAAAAAAAAAAAAAAAAAAAAAAAAAAAAAAAAAAAAAAAAACTTACAATGCTTTGCCTGGTAAGCTTAGTGGTTCAAAGCTTCATTGGGTAGAGACTATAAGAATACCAAGTATATACTGTTTCTGTTGAAATAATAAACATGATTTTAGTTCAATTAATTTACACATTTTCTAGAAGTATCTATTTATATTTTATTCATGTATTGTCAATGTTCATGTATTTTTGAGATTCATGTATTCCGAGAATAACTCATGTACCTAAGTGTACCTAGAATAACTCATTTTCTAGATTCACGTTCCTGTATCTAGGATGATTCATGTATGGTACATTGGATGTAGAAGATGTATATTGGTCTCTTGGCTTGTTCATTAAAAACTATAAATAACTCATGTACCTAAGTGTTTTAAGTAAGTAGAATCAAAATATTTGAGAGTTAAGAATTCATCTTTCCTCTTTCAATCTCTCTAGTCTTTGTGTGATCCATTTTATTTCCAACAAAGTGATATCAAAGCGCAGGTTGTGTGGTGAAAAAAATGGCGAATGGTGTGATGGATTCCAGTTCCCAGGCTTCAGAAAGATAGTTACGACAATTGGTCAATTCGGATGAAGGTCGTGCTTGGATCGCAAGATGTTTGGGAGATTATGGAGGATGGCTATGTGAAGCCACAAGACGAGTCAAGTTTGATTGCTAATCAAAAAGATGCCTTGCAAAAAATCTAAGAAAAAAAAAGATAAGCAAGCCCTTGCTCTCATCCATTAGTGCTTGGATGATCCTTTGTTTGAGAAAGTGACAAATGCAACCACCGCAAAAGACATATGGTAGCTTCTCCAAATTAGTTATAAAGGAGTTGACAAGGTGAAGAAAGTTCGACTTCAAATACTTAGAGGTGAGTTTGAAAGTCTTCGAATTAAAGAATCTGAGTCTATTTCACATTATTTCTCAAGAGTATTAGCCATTGTGAATCAAATGAAGAGATATGGAGAAGATTTACCAGATGTTCGCGTAGTGGAGAAAATTCTTCGCTTGTTGCAACCAAAATTTGAACATCTTGTGGTGGCTATTGAAGAGTCAAAGGATTTGGAGTCCATGACTATTGATCAACTCTCAAGATCTGTATAAGCTCATGAGGAAAGGCTAAAGAAAAATTCAAATGAGATTGTGGAACATGTTTTGCAAACAAAACACTCTTCTAGAGGCGAAAAAGGCCAAAGAGGTCGCAGACGATCACGTGGACGTAGTCACAGAAGAGGTGGAATAGGTGGTTGTGGCTCATTTATCAATGAGTTAGAAGGAAGAAACCAGTCTTTCGAAAAAAGAAACCAATCCTCATCATCAAGAACGCGTGGAAGATGAAGAGTTAGAGGACGAGGAAACTTTTCAAGAAGGTATGATAAGTCTCAAGTTGAATGTTATAATTGCCACAAATATGGCCATTATGCTTCGGAATGCCAAGATGCTACTGACAATCTTGAAGAAAAAGCTCATCTTGTTGAACAAAAGGATGACGTATAAGAGCCTACTTTATTGCTACCAATCAAAGACAATGAAGAATTAGAAGCAAATCTATGGTATCTTGACAATGGTGCAAGTAATCACATGTGTGGCAACAAAAGCAAATTTGTGGAGTTTGATGAAACTTAGAGAGGTCAAGTTATCTTTTGAGACTCCTCAAAAGTTCCAATAATGGGCAAACGTACAATTTTACTTTGTTTGAAAAATGGGGATCATAGAATTATGTTTGAAGTATATTTTGTGTCCAAAATGAAAAATAATATTTTGAGCTTGGGTCAACTTTTAGAAAAGGGTTATGAAATTTAAATGAAAGACCGTACCCTTTCTCTAAGAGTTGAAATGAATAATTTGGTTGCTAAAGTTTCAATGACCCGAAATAGAATGTTCTTGTTGAATCTTCAAACTGACATGGCTAAGTGTTTGAATGCAACTGTGAAAGATAAGTCTTGGTATTGGCACATGAGTCTTGGACACTAGAATTTTAGAGAACTAAAGTTGATGGCCAAAACAAAGATGGCATAGCGATCCCGGTTTTGACCCGACCCTTGTGGTATCCCGGACTCAGGTTTAATGCTTTCATATTGTTGTTTACCTCTTCCTTCCCTTGTATCTCTTTGAAATCAGCTTTTGGGTTGTTGTGTTTGGGCAGGTTGGTCACTTGTTTTTCAAACCTTGTGTTGCCCAAAATTTTGGTCCCCCGCTTGAGTGGCACTTCCTGCGCTCAAGCGGGCTTTGCAAACACTCAGTACTTTTATAGGTCTGCAAAACTACTAGGAGAGTGATTTCTATGCTCGAGCGGCGTTTCCTACTCTCGAGCGGGTGGGCGCTCGAGCTACTTTTCTTGCACTCGAGCGTTGGCCTATTGTTTGCAAAACTACTGGATGTGTGTTTTCCACGCTTGAGCGTCACTTGTTGCGCTCGAGCGGTGAGCGTCTTGTTGATTGTGTCTTGGCGCTCGAGCGGCCTTTCTTGCGCTCGAGCGGAACAACTTATTGTATCTAACACTCGAGCGTCAACTCTTCTGCTCGAGCAGGCTGTGCGTATATTAGATCACGAAAATGACTTTTTACATCACTTTTTCAGATCTTTTCTCCCTAAAACCTAAAGTTGCGACACTCTCTCTCTAAAACACACACTCTCTCTACATTTTCACCTAGTTTTAGTGATTTCCTCACCCTAATCCCTTTGTTAAAAAGGTAGACCATCTCAAGATCTCCATTTTGATCCAAATAGAGTTGGATTTCGACATCTTTGAAGTTTCACTCTTGCTTGGCTCGTCTTCTCTCTTTGAGGTAGGAATTTTCTATACTTTCACATGGTCTTTGGCTTAGTTATTTGTCGTTGTGTAACAATGGTGGGATTTTGGTGTATTTTTTAACAAACCTAGGGTTTGGGTGTGAAACAAAAAGAGGGGTTTTTAGTGAATGTGAAATGAATGGTTTTAGGATTTGAATATGAGATTGTATTGTGTCAAAATTGTTGATTTTGGTACTTGGGTTGATATTTGGGGAAAAGGGAGTTTTGCCCTAAATGGGTTAAATTGTTGTTTTGTATAAATAACAGAAATTGATATTGATAATGTGCAATTAGATGATTGTTGATGTAAATGGTGAAGTTGGACACGTGTTGTCTCTCACCTAAGGAAAATTTGAATAATTTATTTATTGAGAAGATTGTATATCTGTTTAGGAATATCTGTATTAGGCTATCGGTGGAGGATAGCTATGAATGTTGTAGGAATTGCATGAGAATTAGGTGAATTGAAACTAATCTCTTGTTGATTGTCATTGAATATGACTATATTTTAAATACATTGTATATGTATGATTGTTTGGGAGGAGAAAGAGGATGTACTCCATTATTTGGGAGAAGATAAGGATGGACCCCATTGAAATTAAGTTGGCTGGAGTGTCCACGGTGAAAGTCCTGAAATTGTGTGTACACATGGGTGCCGATTTGCGTGGTAATGTATTGAATTGGAAAATCATTGAGTTATAGTCTCAGTTGAATTGTTGAAAAATAATGAAATTGACTCACGAATTGAGAAGAATAAATGAACTTGAAATGAATTGAAGAAAAATAAATTGACATACGAACTTTGGTGCTTTGCGGTTATATAAAATGTGGATATTTTGTCACTGGCATGGTATATGCACACTATACTTATATCTTTGTTAAATTGCATATATTGTATTAGATTGTTCCTATTGGGCTTTAGCTCACCCTATTTGAGAAAACTATTTTTAGGTGTTGGTGACATGCCTCCACCAAGGCAATAGCTTGGAGGGATTTTGGGAGCAAGAGCTTCTTTATTTTGTTATATTCTTTTGTATAGCCAAGGGCTTAAATTGTATTGAGCTAGGCTCACTTTTATATAACCAAGTGATGACTTGGAAAGATGTAAGCCTATAAGGCATATGACTATATGTTTAGTTTTGATTTCCTGTACATTGCAACACATACTATAGATTCAGGATGAACATTTGTGAATGTATATCGCATGTGTTAACTTTTGTAAAAGAACTCTGATGAATGAAAGTATCTTATTTCTATTATTCTTCCGCTTATGAGTTGGATTTATTGTATTATTTCGGGGGGCGTTACAGATGGTGCATGGGTTGCCCTTTATTAACCATCCAGAACAACTATGTGAGGGGTGTCTATTTAGCAAACAATTCCGGAAGTCCTTTCCAAAAGAATCCGCTACTAGAGCTACGGAGCCACTGGAGCTTGTGCATACAGATATTTGCAGTCCAATTAAGCTATCATCATTTAGTAAGAACACTTATTTTCTGCTTTTCATTGATGATTTTAGCAGAAAAACTTAGGTTTATTTTTTGAAAGAAAAATCCAAAGCTTTTGGAGTTTTCAAAAAATTCAAGGCATTGGTTGAGAAGCAAAGTGGCTATGTCATTAAAGCCTTGGGATCCGATAGAGGAGGCGAGTTCACATCAAATAAATTTAAAGAGTTTTGTGAAGCTAATGGGATTTGTCGTCCTTTAACGGTTCCAAGATCGCCACAACGAAACAGTGTTGCCGAGAGAAAGAATAGATCAATCCTTAACATGGCAAGATACATGTTGAAGAGTAAGAGAGTGCCAAAAGAATTTTGGGCAGAGGTTGTGGACTGTGCAGTTTATTTGTCAAATTGATGTCCTACAAGAAGTGTACGGAACATGACACCACAAGAAGCTTGGAATGAAATGAAGCTCAATGTCTCACATTTACGTGCAGTTGGAAGTATTGCATATGCTCATGTTCCAGATCAACAAAGGTCCAAGCTGGATTCTAAAACGAGAAATAAATTTTCATCTGGTATAATTCAAGTTCAAAACGCTACAAGCACTACAATCCTATTACGAAGAAGATCATCATCATCAAAGATATGGAGTTTGATTAAGAGAGCACATGGGATTGGAATACTCAAGAAGAAGAAAGTTATAATTTCTTTTCCATTTTTGAAGAAGAGCAATCACTTTCTGAGGTGCCAGAAAAGCCTATTACACCTCCAGTATCTCCTCTTCATCATCATGAACTGTCATCGTCAGAAGGAAGCTCAAGTGAGAGAAGTGTTAGGGAAAATATATGATTTCCCACAAGTAAATCAATCAATGGGAATAAAAATTAATGCGGAAAAATTAAATCAATAACGGCACAAGAATTTTACATGGTTTCCTCAATGTGAGGTACGTCGACGGGATCGAAATCCGATTCCACTATCAACCAAAGAATTTTCAAACGATTACAAACAAGACAAGAATGATCTCACAAAACCACCCTTAGGTGAATTCCAAATAATCACAAATAATCAAGATGAAAGATCTCACCAAATAGATGAACAAAAGTTTTCAAAACAGAGCTGTAGAAGACCTAAAATAATGCCCAAATCAGCATCACCAAATCATCCAAATATGCACACTAACAATGCTTCAAAAAACGAAAAACGAAGCAAAGAAAAATCTTCAAAAAACAGCCAAATTAATTCCACCGAATTGATTGATCAAATCTAGCACTATCTCACCGAGAAAAGTTTTTCCTGTTGCCACTACACTATGCCTCGGATGAACAAAACAATATATATCTATATATTATTAAATCTTGGCCTTTTTGATTAAAACACTACCTGTACCAAATTGATTAGTAATTACCCATTGGGCCTCCAAAAGTTATGTATAATATATTAAAAATATATTATAACCAACACCAAACCAAACTAAATATTTGAATAAACCAATTGGGTCTCATACACCAATAAGGAGGTATACCCAACAATTCTCCCCCTACCAACTTAGGTGGAGACATCAACCATACTCGCCAAAGTTCGACACTTCAAATGTTTGTCCCTCGAGGAAGTCTTAGTCAACATATCCAAAATATTATCATCCGCGTGAACCTTTTCGAGTTGCAACAATTTCAAATCTAACACATCACGAATCCAATTGTATCTCACATCAATGTGTTTTGATCTCGAATGAAAAGTGGAATTTTTACTCAAATGAATAGCACTTTGATTATCACAATAAAGTACATACCTTTCTTGCTTCAAACCCAATTCTTACAAAAATTTCTTCAACCATTACTCTTCTATGCAAGCTTTCATAATGGCAATAAATTCAGCTTCGGTAGTTGAGAAGCAACACATTTTTTTAATTTAGATTTCCATGCCACAGCTCCCCCTGCAAAAGTGATTACATACCCCGAAGTAGATTTTCTAGAATCAACATCACCGGCCATGTCATAATCCGTGAACCCATCAAGCATCGACTTACCATCCCCAAAACACAAACACACCTTCGAAGTCCCTCAAAGATACCTTAGAATCCATTTTACCGCTGCCCAATGCTCTTTACCCAAATTAGAGAGAAACCGAATCCCCACACCAACGGCGTGAGCAATATCTGGCCTTGTACAAACCATGGCATACATCAAGGAACCAACCGCTGAAGCATAAGGAATTTTTAGCATCTCCTTCTTATCTTTCTCACTTGTAGGACATTGATTCGAACTAAACTTGAAATGACCCGCAAGAGGACAACCAACCGGCTTTGCTTTATCTATGTTGAACCTCGCAAGCACTTTCTCAATGTAGCTTTCTTGAGACAACCAAATCAGCCTTTTTTTGCGATCACGAACAATTTTCATACCAAGTATTTGCTTTGTTGGTCCCAAATTTTTCATAGCAAATGACTTGCCCAACTCCAATTTCAACTTGTTAATTGTAACAACCCCAACCCATGATTAACGTTAATCCATGCTTAATGATGCCTAATAATAAGTTTAAGTGAAGTTTTGCATCATATGTTGCCTTATTTGTGTTTATATCTATTTAGCGTAGACAAATCTGTTCATGTTTTCGTTTCGGTTCAGGAATTAAAGGCCTTATCGGCATCCGATTCAGAAATTGGCTTGATTTATATGTTAATTAAGATTTATAGGATTTAATGGTAAGTTTAATTAAAATTTGATTTGGAACGATTAAATTAGATTAAGTGAATGCCACTTATTTAATTATAATTAATTACACTAGTAACCAAGCCAAGCTAAGGCATTAGTGGACTTTCTATGCACTCATACACCCCCACTTCACTCTTTTGGGAGCTACAAACGTGAGGAGAGGGAGAGAGTAGGAAGATTTGATCCTAGGCATGAGAATTGAACTCAATTAAAAGGAGTTGCCAGGCAAGGAGAAGGAACTTTGGAAATTTGATCATCTAGCTCAAGAATTGAGCACCTAAGACCCAATTGAGCATCTAAGGTAAGAAGCCAAGTCTCTAGTCTTGCAATTAAGTTCATTCATCCATGAATTCAAGTAAATTGAGCTAAGAGATGTAAGAATCAAGCTTAAAAAGTAGAGATGAAGATCAATTCATACATGCATGTACATTTCAATACATTTGGAGCATGTTCACTAGGAAGTTCTCTCATGCATGCCATAAGTTGAGCTTAGTTATAGAAATTCATCATGTTTTACATCCTTTCATTTCATTTGATCATGAAATGGAGATTTGAAGCTCAATTATTTCATGCATGTCATTGGAATTGTGTACAATTGGCATGCTTTTGGGCCTTGATTTCATGAAATGATCCTTAATTCATGATGTTTTATGAGTTTCTAAACATTTCTCCAAGTTTTGGCCTAGAAAAATTGAGTTTGATGCTTTAAAGTTTGAGTTTTGAGCTTGAAGATCAATCTGGAAATTCCATAATTTGCATCTATGCTTGAGCGTATGAGTTCACGCTCGAGCGACCACTCAGAGTGCGCGCACTTTCGCTCGAGCGACTTGAAGCACGCTCGAGCGTGAAGTGCAAGCTTTCAGGAGTCCTTGTGTTTTGCAGCACGCTCAAGCGATAGAAGTCACGCTCAAGCGAGGGTCTGGGCCTCATGCTCGAGCAGGAATCGAGCGTCCGTCGAGTGTGAAAAGCAAGCAACCAGTACTTTTCTGATTTTACAGTCCGCCTGAGCGAGGGAAGTCACGCTCGAGCGAACCCTCACTCCTTGCATGTCCGCTCAAGCGAAGAAAGCCACGCTCAAGCGTGGACCCTGTTTTCAGCAAGTTTTGAAAAATGATTTCAAGTGCATTTTTTTTGCATCCTCATTCCATCCGAGGCATTCATAGACCATGATTAAGACACCGTAATGAGGATAAAGGGGTAGAAACATACTAAGAACAAACGAAATAAGTTAAGTATAATCCAAACGTGTGTTTCAATGTATGTATCTGCCGTGCTGTTTAGGTCACGTGCCACAAGGAAGCTGAATTTGCTGCTCAGTTTGTTTACTTGGAGCATCTATTATCTGTGAGTAAAAACTTAGTAAAGCTATGTTCAAGTAAATCATTTTTTGCTCACGGATTAAGAACTGTTCTATGTTTTATGCTATGAATGACTATCCAAGTCTAACAAAAACCCATGACATTATGCTATGATTCAAGTAATGCCATGATTCAAGTATATGCAAGTTTCCGATACCGGAGGTTCCTTATGGGACTGACAAGCTGTTTATACCTGGCTGGAGGTTCCTAAGTGGAAATGACAAGTTTACAAGTTCCCAGTCCGAAGGTTCCTTATGGGACAGACAAGCTATCTATACCCAGCTGGAGGTTCCTAAGTGGAACTGACAAGTTTACAAGTTCCCAGTCTGGAGGTTCCTTTATGGGACTGACAAGTTATTCTTACCCGGCCGGAGGTTCTTATATAGAACTGACAAGTATGATTTAAGACATTCTATGCGTGATCAGTTAGTACTAATGGATGTACTATGTAAGACTAAGCATGAACTCTGAATTCTATATATGCTCAGAATGAGAATACGAATGTGAATTTTAGTTTTAGCCAAAGTTATGGGACATCATTCATTTACCCCTTTACTTTGTTATTATTCACTAAGCCTCTGCTCACTAGTTATTTATTATGTACGCAGGTGAGGAGGCTCGTGATCAAGCTTAAGATGATGCCTGGGGTATTTTGTGTTGGTCAGCCACCTTTTGCGCCTCACGAGGAGGTTTTAGATCAAGTCATGTTTTGTGGCTGTGTCAATATGGATGTGTAAGACCGTTTCTTTTGTTTTATGAACAAGTTCTCCTTTCATGTGTACTTGATAGTGACGTGTAAATACTGTTCCTATGACGTCACTTGTATGTATATAAAGTTTAAGATTTTCAGTTCTATGTATGTCTTCACAGCTCAATGGACTTCGTATATTTTGTATATTTACTTCCGTAGCCCCTAACTATATGTTATTATGTCAAGAGGCCTTTGGTAATCCAAGGATTACTGGCTGGTTACGACGCTAAACCTATAGGGGCGGGTTTGGGTCATGACATTAATCTTGACCCACAATTAACATGTCATCACCATAAAGCAAAAGAATAATAAATTTGCCATCTAAAAAAATTTTCACAAACACACAATGATTCGAAGTGGTTTTAGAAAAACCATTATTTATCATGAAAGAGTCAAATTTTGTGTACCATTGCCGTGGGGCTGACTTGAGACCATACAAACTTTTCTTCAATTTGCAAACAAATTTCTCTTTCCCTTTCTCTACAAAACCTTCCGGTTGCCCCAGGTAAATTACTTCTTCAAGATCACCATGAAGAAATGTGGTCTTCACATCAAGTTGCTTAACTTCAAAGTTCATACTTGCGGTTATGCCAAGTACAACCTGAATAGAAGACATCTTCACAACTAGCGAGAAAATCTCATCAAAGTCAATACATTTCTTTTTCCCAAAGCCTTTCACAACAAGCCGTGCTTTGTATCTTAGATTCTTGCTATCATTCTTCAATTTGAAGACCCACTTATTTTTCAGGATTTTCCTTCCCTTAGGCAACTTCACTAAATCATAGGTTTGATTTTCAAGTAAGGAATTCATCTCCTCTTCCATGGCCTTTTTCCAATCATCTTTCTTGGCATGCTCAATTGTTTCTTGGTAGCTCTCGAGCTCCCCTTGATCGGAAATTAACACAAATTCATTGAGAGGATACTTTCTTGAAGGTTGTCAGTCCCTTGTAGATTTCCTCAACTCAAGTTGTGGTGACAGTTCTTGAGTTGGATGCTCTTTCTCAATTTTTGGCTCAAGTGCATTAAGATTAGTATCATCCTCTACTTTTTCAGTAGGTGGTTGCACATCTCCTCCATTTTCATTATCAACTGAAGATGAAGGAGATGGATCCCTGTCAATAAGATCACTACTTTTTGGCTCCGGTTAATCACCTTTGCCAAAGTCTTCAATTGTTTGGTTTTCAAGAAACACAACATCACGACTTCGAATAACTTTATTGTCGACCGGATCCCACAATCTATAACCAAACTCATCATGCCCATAGCCAAGAAAATGCATTGTCTTGACTTGCTATTAAGCCTGGACCGTTCATCCTTTGGAATGTGAACAAAAGCTCGGCAACCAAACACTCTCAAGTGCTCATAAGACACATCTTTGCCGGTCCAAACTCTTTCAAGAACATCACCATTCAAAGGATAGAAATGAGACAAATTGATCACGTCAACTGCTGTCCTCATTGTCTCACCCCAAAAGAATCTTGGCAATTTAGCTTGTGAAAGCAAACACCTTGTTCTTTCCACAATGGTGCGGTTCATCCTCTCGACAACGCCATTTTGTTGAGAAGTCTTCTTAACTGTCTTTTGGTGCCGAATGCCTTGGCTGCGACAATACTCATCAAATGGCCCAATGTATTCACCACCATCGTTTGATCGGATGCACTTCAATTTTTGCCTTGTTTCTCTTTTAACCATGGCCTAAAAATGCTTAAATACATCTAGAACTTGATCTTTAGTTTTTAGTATAAAATCCCAAACTTTCCTTAAATAATCATCAATGAAAGTAACAAAATAAAGTGCACCACCAGGTGTTCTAACTTTCGAAGGACCACAAACATCCGAATGAATCAACTCCAAAATATTTTCTTTTCTAGAAGCAACATTTTTATGAAAAGGAACTTTATGTTGTTTACCCACCAAACAATGAACACAAGTTTTAAGATGTGTACCTTTCAAACCAAGTAGAAGCACTTTCTTAAACAAAACTTGTAGCCTTTTTCACTCATATGGCCAAGCCGCTTATGCCACAATTTGGTAGAAGTATCATCTTCAAGTGCATTGACAACACCTTTACAAATTTTTCCTTACATCGAATAAAGTGTATGAGTCTTCTTGCATTTAGCCACCACCAAAGAACCCTTTGTGAGCTTCCATATTCCATCAACAAATTTGTTGTTGAAGCTTTCATCATCTAGCATCCCAGTAGAGATCAAATTGAGGCAAATGTCAGGAACATGCCTCACATCTTTAAGCAACAACTTGCAGCCCAAATTTGTTTCCAAGCAGACATCACCCATGCCAATAATCTTGGACAAACCTTCATTACCCATTCGAACATAACCATAATCTCCTTTAGTGTAGGTAGTGAAGAAATCAACTCGAGAAGTCACATGAAAAGAAGCACCGGAATCAATCATCCAATTGCTCTCTTGGCCCACAAAATTGATACAATCATCTTCACAAATGACCATGAAATCATCGGTAGTAACTGTCGTTGTGTCTTCTTGCTTTTTATCCACACTTTTGTCATGCCTTTTTGTAGACACGTCATTTTTGAATGCCCTTAAGACTTAGGGGCCTCAGGTTGACTGTTCGAGGATGAAGGCTATGTTGTGCAAAGGTTCGATTTCTTCAGCAAGAAGAGCGTCAAATCCCAACCTCACACCCCATTTTTGGACCAAAATGATTTTGACCAAAATTATTTTAGACCTTAAAACCCTCTCTTTCAAAAAAAAAAATTGAAAAAAGTTTCTACGATGTTCCGAGGCTCACATTTCGTTAAATGTTGCGCTTTTCGGTAAACCAAGCAAGGACAAAGTGGAAATAAATGGAAGAGAGGTGAACACTTTGCAAAACTATTTAAAACATCTTATTTATAGGTTTGGAGTTGAAGAAAATTGGGGGAGAGGGAAAAAACCTAGTTGGGAAGAAGATGGGCATGAACTGTTAAGAGAGAGTCGAGCAGCCCTCGCTAAATCAGGCCTATCCTTTTGTACACTTGAATTTCAGCTATGAGGCCACCACCGTTGGAAAGTGGACTTCCGAGGCTTCATTTTATATTCAAGAATCTCCGAAAGTTGAGTCCGGATGAGAGAGATATGGCTGGTTAAAGTTAGGCATTAATCCGGTTAAGACCGAAATTGAGCAGTCTTCACTAAAATGAGCATATCTTTTTACACACTTGGAATTTTGATGTGAGGATGCCACCATTGGAAATAAGACTTTCGGGGCTACAATTTAGACTCAAGAATGACCTGCAAAGAAGTCCAGATGAAGGAGATATGCCTAATTGAAGTTGGGGCTAGAAACCAGTTTTTACTTTCCAGCCACTAGTGAAGCTTGTCGGCCATTTGTCGGCCACAAATGGAGTTTGACGGCCATATGTCGGCCAAGAGTGACCCTTGTCGGCCACCAGTGATGGCCGGTCGGCCACAGGTGTCCAAAAAGCTCAGATTTTGCAGATATTTCCCCTTCAACTGTTCCACACTGCTCCAAATATTTCTACCTTGATATTTTCGACCTGAAGCCATATATTTCTATATATAGAGGGCCTTCTCTATTGTTTTGAAGGTTAGAAAGATTTGGAAGCCTCTCTCTCTACAATCCTCTCTCTCTCTACAATTCTCTCTCTCTAGATTTCTCTCTCTCTTGCCCTTTTATGCATACAAATAGAGATACACTTCTACTTTGCCTATCAACCCTTAACCAAAGTTGCTTGTCTTTGGGCTGAGGTTACTTGGGACCCTCTTTGAGCTCTAGAAGGTGGTCTTGGCTTGATTTGGTGCCTCATTTGTGCCTATTTTGTGCTTTGGCTCCAAGAAGTATACTACTTGTTTTGCTAGCTTGTTTTGCCATCTTTTTAAACTATTTTTGGCCTAGTTCTCAACTGTAAAAACCTCTGTTTTTATGACATAAAAATGGTGGTTTGAGGTTATTTTGGTGTTAAGGGGTGGTCCACCCTTCTTGTCTCTTTGCTTGTTAAGCTTTTTGTACCATCTTTCATCACCTTTAAATCAAAAATTTTGGGCCTTTTAACCACTAAAAATTAGAGTTATTTCAGTGGTAAAAACCTTGTTTTGAAGTCCAAAATTGAAGGGGTTAGCCCTCACTCCTTGTGTCTTATTTGCATGCCTAGATAGCTTAACATGTGAGCATGTTTCTCTAGCATTTTGTAACTTGATCTCAGCATGTTTTTGCTACTATTTTGACTTGTTTTAGCTCTATTTTGGGACTAGTTTAGTCTTTTGAGGCTTGTATTGCATGGTTGTAGTGTTAATTTCTTCATTAGCCTAGTGTTTTAATGCTTGGGTCATCTTGTTTTGAGTTGAAAGCATGTTTTAGTGTTGTTTTACACTCCATTTCAGCACTTAAAATTTCTGCAACCTCCCTCATTTCTTCACTTTTTCATTCGCTTTGAAGGTTAGTTAACCTTCGGGTTGTGTTTAAGCTTGGGATCGAGGTTCGTACTTAATG
Organism: Camellia sinensis; assembly: GCF_055761805.1. Lineage (NCBI taxonomy): Eukaryota > Viridiplantae > Streptophyta > Magnoliopsida > Ericales > Theaceae > Camellia > Camellia sinensis. The sequence continues at coordinate 63,742,085 of NC_138970.1, forward strand.
GTTTTAATCCTCTTTTGGGGGTTTCTACTAACCAAAGGCATGACCTCTCACTTGCCTTAAATCATCCCTTGGTTGACACCTCTTCCATTAGAGGACACTCACTTTTGGACTAATCAATTAAAGAATGGATTGGTAATCTAAAATGAGTAAACAAAAATGAACAAGTAAAAGAGGCAAGATAAGGCATCTTTTGTGTTGCATAGCATGTGTTTGGATCGAACGTTAATTCGAACACGAGGAAAATAGGACGTTTCATACTCAAAGTGATGAATCGTGTCACTTTCCTTGGTCACCATCACCCTTGATCATGCATGATAGGGTAGTGGTTTTGTTGAGTCTTGTTTTGCACTCATTAAGCTTATACAAGCTTGGTTCCTTAGCCATCATGCATGGAAAATGCTTGGTTGATGGTTTGAGGGCCAAAAGTTACACTCCTTTGAGCTTATGTAATGATAAGGAGAGTAACAGCACATACACTCCTTGAGAATACACTGTTTTGCCTTTGTTTGCTCTCTGTTGCAGCAAAAAAGGGAAGTTCAAGGAAGGGGTGGCCGACCGGCCACCTATATCAGCCAACCGGCCACCAATGAGGAAAGTTGCTTTGTGTGCTCCTAAAGGGATCAGAGGTGTTCTGGAAGTTGGTGCAATTTTTAGTGGTCAAACAATGTGCAAACAGAGGCTACAATGGCAAGGCGGTGGATTTTCGGGAGGAAAACAACCGAGAACGCATGCGTCCCTCGCCCTCGAGGCCATTTAATTATTTAATTAGCTTAAAATAAGTTAGTTGATTTATTTCAATTGTTATAATAATTAGTTAATTAGAATAGTTAATTAATTTGCTTTGTAATAGTTAGCTTAATTAGCGTAGCTAGTTAGCTTGTTCATTCAGACCCTCCTTCGCAAGGGCATAATGTTGTAATAAGCGTGCGTGTGTATATGCATGTCTTCCAACCTCGCGTCTTTCTCCCTTTTATTTAATCGCTTTCGATGGTTAGAATAGGGACATTTTCAATTAGCATACCTTATGCTTGCATGCTTGCATCCATTCATTTGTATTGCATGCATTGAGGCTCAGCGCATCATTCAAACTGCATTGTCATTTCAATAATACTTCTTTGAATACCTGTTTCAAAGCATGCTATCAAAGTGTTTCTTATGCCATATTAGTAGCCGAGCCTATTAATTGCATATTGCATGTGTCGCATTAGGCATCTTGTATAGTTAGGATCATGCATATTTCTAACTAATTTCTGTTTTGGCTTGGAGTACTCGATGAGTTTTATGCTTTAGCATACTTGCATGAGTGTGATTGTCATGTTGCCATGTTTTGTATGCTTGCCATGAGACTATGTGCTTATTTGATAAACTGCATGAATGCCTGTAGATGAAGGCTTTGTTGTTTGAATTGGAACAATTCAATGAATGCACGTTTTAAGCCCACTTTATTGTGGCAAGTCATGTTTTAAGCCCACTATGTTTGGTGGCAAATTTGCATTTTTAAGCCTACTTGAGGGTGGCAAATTCAAACCATTTTCGCAAACAAACATAAGTTGAGTTGTTCCAATTCTTGCAATTTTAGTCTATACTTGCTTGTGCGCGTCACATAGTAATGTTAGAGTAATAACCGGAAAAAGAATGCATAATGTTTATAAAATGACATATCATGATTAGTATAGGTCGATCTTTGATCGAGCGAGCGGGGGTGCTCATTTCAGGACCTTCCCCTCTCGTACCTAAGTTCCCGAGCCAAGGCAACTTTGGTGATGACGGACACGTAGCCTTTGGCACGAGTTAGGGTTTCCTAAATTTTTTCAAAACAAAATATTTAGGTGGCGACTCTGTATCTAGCAAAGCAGTCCAATTTTGGCATTATTTGATTTAAAATCAATTTTCCAAAAAGGTTTGTCGGATTTGGACTCTTTGGTGATTATCAATTTCACATTGCACTTGTGAGACTAGATTCAGAACCGCGGGAGTCTAAACTGTGAGGCCTTCTTTTCAAACCCTTTTCGAAAGGCGAGGTGCGAGAAAAAGGCGAGTCCACACTTCTCTCCTTGTTCTTGAGCTTTCGGCATTCCCGCCTCATGTGCCATTTCTCATGACATTCTTTGAAAAAGAACCATCTCTTGATTTGTCACGGCTTTGATCACAACCATGAGGAGTCTTACTCCTCTCCCTTGTTTTGCTTCGACCTCTCACAATAAATGCCTCCAAATGAGAAGAACCTGCTGATTTTCTTCTAGTTTCTTCATTCAACAAGCTACTAGTGACTTGGCTCATTGTGACAACTCCATCGGGCGCCGAATTACTAACTGTCACAACCAAAGTCTCCCAACTTTTGGGCAAAGAACTAAGTAGCATCAAAGCCTACAACTCATCACCAAAAACAATTTTCATAGAATCAAGTTGGTTAACAATACTCTTTATTTCATTCAAATGTTCCGGAATAGAGCTACCCTCTTTATATTTTAAATTAATCAACTTACGAAACAGAAAAGCTTTATTTGTGGCTGATATCCTATCATAAAGGCCTTCTAATTTTTTCCATAAATCATGTGCTGAAGTTTCAGTAGCAACATGATGAAACACACCGTCATCAATCCATTGACGGATAATACCAACGGCTTTGCGATTAAACCTCTTCCATTCATCATCTTGCATACCCTCGAGTTTGCCACTGTCACCCTTAATAGGCCCATACAAATCTTTACAAAATAATTGGTCCTCCATTTTAGTTTTCCAAGTTACCCAATTGCTTCCATTAAAGCTAGGCATGCGACCCACATTCCCCTCTATTGATTTGCACAAATAAATAAACCCAAATAAACCATAAGCTCTGATACCAATTGTTAGGGAAAATATATGATTTCCCATAAGTAAATCAATCAATAGGATTAAAAACTAATGCGAAAAAATTAAATTAATAATGACACAAGAATTTTACGTAGTTCCCTCAATGTGAGGTACGTCTATGGAATCGAAATCCGATTCCACTATCAACCAAAGAGTTTCCAAACGATTACAAACGAGACACGAATGGTCTCACAAAATCACCCTTAGGTGAATTCCAAATAATTAAGAGGAAAGACCTCACCAAATAAATGAACAAAAGTCTTCAAGACAAAGTTGTAGAAGACCCAAAATAATGCCCAAATCAGCATCACCAAATCATCCAAATATGCACAATAACAATGCTTCAAAAAATGAAAAACGAAGCAAAGAAAAATCTTCAAACAACAGCCAATTAATTCCGTCGAATTGATTGATCAACTCTAGCACTATCTCACCGAGAAAAGTTTTTTCTGCTGCCACTACACTATGCCTCAGATGAACATAACAATATATATCTATATATTATTAAATCTTGGGCTTTTTTATTAAAACCCTAGCTGTACCAAACTGATTAGTAAATACTCATTGGGCCTCCAAAAGTTAGGTATAATATATTAAAAATATATTATAACCAACACCAAACCAAACTAAATATTTGAATAAACCAATTGGGTCCCATTCTCCAATAAGGAGTTATACCCAACAAAGGCCCCGAATGCGGAGCCTCGATGAACTCTGTGAGGTAATTGAACCTATGGATTTGTTTTATTTTTTTGTTGATGGTGAATCTTTGCAATTTGAAGACGCTAGACAAGATGAGAAGTGGAGAATTGCTATGGATGAGGAAATGAATGCCATTAACAAGAACAGCACATGGGAACTCACTACTCTTCCAAAAGGACAAAAAGCCATTGGCGTGAAGTGGGTATACAAGGCAAAGAAGAATGCAAAGGGAGAGGTAGAACGATGCAAAGCAAGATTAATGGTAAAAGGTTATAGTCAACGTGCTGGGATTGACTACGATGAGCTATTTGCCCCTGTTGCCCCGTTTAGAAACTGTAAGGTTGTTGATTTCTCTTACTGCCAACAATAATTGGAAAATTTATCAAATGGATATCAAGTCTACTTTTTTTAATGGGTTTCTTGAGAAGGAAGTGTACATCAATCAACCTATGGGGTATGTGATCAAAGGCCAAGAAGATAAGGTTTTCAAGCTAAAGAAAGTGTTATATGGGTTGAAACAATTTCCAAGAGCATGGAATACTCGAATTGACAAGTATTTCATATCATATGGTTTCACTAAATGTCCATATGAGCATGCTTTTTACTCTAACGTGCATGGAAATGGAGATGTCTTGGTTGTTTTCTTGTATGTGGATGATCTTATTTTTACAGGAAACAATCCAAGCATGTTTGAGGATAAGAAGATGAGATTGTTTCTACATATTAAACTGGCAAAAACATTCGTAAATTGCAAATAGCAAACTTTAAAAATTAAAGTCCAAATAATAAATTTTATATTTCAGTGTATCATAATCAAAGAATCTAAAAATATTTGCTAGAATTTAAGTCCAAATAGCAAATTTTAGAATTTAATCCACATACGCCGTGTTTGGTGTAGCTGTTAAAACAGATTATAGATTATAGATTATGATTTTAATCAGAAGCTGTTAATTTGTTTGGTGTAACTGTTAGATTATAGATTTAAGTTGTTGAGTAGTATTTGTTAAATAAGCTGTGAAGTAGCTTTTTCAATTAACTTTTATTTTTTTGTTACTCATTACTTGTCTACATTTCTTATTAAAAACAATAATAATAATCTATAGCCCATTTGGGTCTTTTTCTATTTTTAAAAAATAAAAAAATCTAAGAGTATGACCGTAAATTAGCATGTCCACAGCGGAAGTTGATAATCAGAAGCAATGGGTAAGCAACTTCTCAGAATCAGCTTTTTTGAGTTGAAATAAGTAGTTAGGATCAGAAGCTGTTTGAAATAAGTTTAACCAAACAGTCCAAAATAGCTTTTCCAAAACTAGAAGCTGTAAGCTGGTTCAAAAAAGTCTAAACAAACACCCCCATAAAAATGACACGTGTATAGCAAATCTTCAATAAAAGAATGTTACTGAATTAGTATCATAACTTTCGTTGAAAAAAAAATTAGTATCATATCTGATAACCCTTTCACTTTATCATATTTCAATATTTTCAAGAAAAGGTGAATGAATATTTTGGTATAAAAGAGTAATCATCCTAACTAACCAAAAAAAAAATCATAATCATCTAATTTAGAATGAGAGCCAACCAACCACACATAGAAAGAAACAACATAATGCAACATTTCTAATATAGATAGTCGCTTGTTCCAATCTAAACCAACCATCCTTTCTTAATGTTGACCACCTCCAATCAACCCAATTTGAAATATCCCAAAGTCTGCTCTTTAAAATAAGCTCCGCCTGAGGTTGATTTTATTTTAGCAAGTGAAGGAGATCTTTGAATTTTTTTTTAAGATTGGGAAGAAAATTTTCATTGCAAAACCAATAAAAGATTAGATCAATCTAATACAAAAGGAAGGATCCAAACCTCCATAGAGGAGGAGAAAAGGCCCTCACGAGGGAGGGAAACAAACCTCCACACATAAAGGATTATTATATCAACAAACTAAAAATTAAAAAAAAGGGGCAGATCCAAGTCGTTACCAAACTCATCCAAAACTCCAGTGCTCTGCAACCTTCAACTTAGAATCTGAAGACCCCACCTTCGCTGCTCAAGATAGAACATTGAGGTTGAGGTGGTCGCCTAGTATGAAACAAACGCATTATCAAGCATCGGCTTTTGGATTGTCAGAAGATCTGAAGTTAGATCTTAAAGTGTGGAGAAAGTAAGGCAATGATGGTCAGATTGGTGAAGCAAACATCAAATTTGGAGGATCGGAAAGAGGGAGAGAAGACGGAGAAGTGGGAGAACCATTGCCATCTTCCTTTCCCTTTTGAGGAAAATCTAGAGAGAAAAGGAGTTCTACGATTTGAGAAAGATTTTTTGGTTTGATTTAGAATTGGTTTTTTGAGAATTTTTTTTAAAAACATTATAAATTAATTTGATAAAAATAAATATATATTTTTTAAATTTTAAAAATTATTTCTACGTTCAAAAAATATAAAATCATATAAAATTTATGAATGTTTTTAAATTTTAATAAAGTATTGCAAGAAAACATATTCTAAAAATCAAACCAAACAATATTTAACCACTATATAAAACTTGTTATTTATTTTTATTTTTTTGGTTCGTTGTTACCCTTTAAAATTTAAAGAGTAAATTATAAACACACACTTTGAAATTTGTTTAAATTACGATTTCCCTAATATAATTTTGGAAATTACATCTATAGCGATCTCGGGTTTACCCTTGTTGTATAGTGATCCAGACTTGTGTCTGTAGATGTTGGTAGTTGACTATTATCTTGTTTGCATCCTCTTTACTTCATATTTGAGTTATGGGATGTGTTGGGTGGGTTTGTTTCAGGTTGGTTGAGTTTAGAAACCAAAACTAGTTGCCCAGATTTTTGGCCTGTACGCTCGAGCGGGGATTTTGGCGCTCGAGCGGAGATTACACCCTTTCAGTATTTTTGTTGTGCAGTGTTGTACGCTCGAGCGTAGGGTTGGGAGCTCGAGCGGAGGTCTGGTTCTGCAAAAGTGCTGAGCGAGTGCATTCTGCGCTCGAGCGGGAGGTTGGCCGCTCGAGCGTAAGTCTGTGAGTGGCCGCTCGAGCGGGGTGTTTTACGCTCGAGCGGGAGACTGGGTTTAAGTCCCGAAATTGTGACTTTCCAAATCACTTTTTACTTTCTCTTCTCTCTCTTACTTTTCTAAAAATCACCATTGTTGAGCCTCTCACTCTAGACTCTACCTTCTCTCTAGGTTTTGATCTAGTAGGAGTGATTTGCTCATCTTTGGCCTTTACAAAAAAGTTGTTGATCTTCGAGGGCTTCCTTTTAATCAGAAAATTTCGAGGTTTGGAGCATTTTGGTTTTGATCTTCATCTCCTTTGAGGCTCCGAATTTGAGGTAGGGATAACCTACTCCTCTCTATGGGTTTTGTCTTTAAATTTTGGTATTTTGAGATGTTGGGCTTGGTTGGGTAATTTTGTAAAAGTTTGGGGCTTTTGTGTAATTTTACAAAAGTCGGGGTTTTATTCATAATAAACCTAGATGCATGTTTGGCATAGAAAAATGGAATGATTGTTGAATCATTGATGAAAATGGAACCTAAGGGTTGAAATGTTAATTATGGGAATTGACCTAATTACATTGTTTAATTAATTGGGATAATTAATTGAGAAGAATGAGGAATGAAATGTTGATTGGACATCCATTGTGCGTTTATTTTCTGTTTAGAAATAACTGCTTTGGGCTATCGGTGGAGGATAGTCGTGATTGTTGTAGACAATGCTTGATGATTAGGTAAACTGAAACTAATCAATGAAATGTGTCATGGAACTTGACGGTTAATTGAATACATTAATTGTATGTATTGTGTGATTGTATATAGAACCAATGTGTTTATATACGTTGTGTGTAGAGGAGGAGATAGGGGATGTACTCCGCGGTTTAGGGGAAGATAGGGGATGTACCTCTAAACCGGATAGGTATTGGGAGGAGATAGGGGATGAACTCCGTAGACAGAGCTCATATGCTTGTCTAGAGAAGTGAAGATAGAGCTCATATGCTTATCTTTGTGAAGTGTGGATACAGCTTGTATGCTTATCTGTGGATATTGTTGATATACATATCTGTTGTAGAATGTGGATACAACTTGTATGCTTATCTGTGGGTATTGTTAATATACATATCTGTTGAGAATGTGGATATAGCTTTTATGCTTATCTGAATGTGAGATATAGTTTTTATACATATCTGTTGAAATGATGATAGAGCTGACATGCTTATCAGTTGAAAAAGGGAAAATGAAAGGTAACTTAGACTCATAAGTTGTAAGACATAAATATGAAATTTATGTAATTGTATCAGTGTTGGCCATATATCAATTGCTAATGTTTTAGTCATTGTTCATGGTTGGTTTAGTGTATTTCTACTGGGCTGTGGCTCACCCTATATGGGAACATCATTTTCAGGTACAGGAAGCATGCCACCTCCAAGGACATAGCTGGGAGGCTAGAGGCGGACATGTTTTGTTGTTTTACTTTTGATGTATTACACGTAACTTCAAGCCAAGGGCTTAATGTGTATCGAGTTAGTACTCTTTGTTGTAACCAAGTGTTAACTTGGAAAGCTGTAAGCCCGTAGGGCATTTTGTTATGATGTTAACATGTAATACTTATGTAATGAGACGCTAATGAATAATAGAAGGTGGTTTGTTTATACGTCAACGCATGTCTTGTTTGATGGGTTTAATGTTATTTTTTTTGAGGGCGTTACAACTTGGTATCAGAGCGTACCGGGTTCGAATACTTTGGGTACGTAGGAAGTGATTAGGATCACAATGGGTTTGTCTCGCTTGATAGAGACTTAGATGTAGTATCATATGCTATGTGCTTAATTGATAACATGCTTATGTGACTATGTGGGTATGGGATTTAATTTCTAGGATGTTGATTGGATCCTTGAGTTTCTGGGAGTCTTGTTGGAAAAGCACTTGATCAATGCTGTTTCTAACCGGAACTCTAGTAACGTCTCGGGACTATCATTATCCGGAAATGAAATTCGTAAGTGCTTATGTGTTTATGTGCTTATGTGGAGTGAATTACAGTTGTCCATGCATTAGGACGTGAGTGTCTAGTTTCGGCACATTTGTGAATGTGCTAACGTTCTGTGTTGCCTTTATTAGGATGTCAGGACGAGGAAGGGGTGCTAGGCGTGGTAGACCTGCGAGGCAGGAAGTACCGTTACCGGAGGAGGTTCCGGCAGTGCAGGAGGGAGTTGGACAGGCCACTGTGGCCGAGCCAGTAGGTCAGCAGGCTATGGGTGCCTTGGCCAGAGAGTTAGCAGGAGCTTTGGGTATTCTTAGGGCTGAGAATCAGGCAGCTGAGATAGGGCCTTCCTTCTTGAAGAGGGAGTTCTTTCGGTGTAATCCGGACGAGTTTATCGGGGATCCTAAAGAGCCGCTTAAGGCAGATGAATGGCTCGAACAGACAACGAAGACGTTTGAGATGCTTGGCATCGAGGACGGAGCATTGAAAGTGACCTTGGCATCCTTCCAGCTGAAGGGAGATGCGGGTCAATGGTGGAAATACGAGAAGGCTCGTGTTGGTGGGACTTGGGAGGCATTTGTGAATGCTTTTCAGGAGAGGTTTTTGTCTGCAGTAGCTAGAGAGAAGCTGAGGGATCAGTTTAGCCGGCTTAATCAGCAAGGCTTGTCAGTGGCCGAGTTTGAGGCTACTTTTACCAGTCTGTCTAGGTTTGCACCGGAACTGGTGGCGTCTGAGGAACGCCGTTGCTATGAGTTTGAGCGGAAGTTGAGGCGGGGCCTCAAGTTGAGAATTGGTGGGTCTTATATTCGAGAGTATAGACACCTAGTGGATGCTGCAGCTCATATGGAGCTTATGATGCAGGAGGAGGATGAGGGTCAGAGAGGCTCCAAGAGGAGCCAGGATAGTCAGAGTGATGGCAGGAGGCAGAGGGGTTCTAACCCTCAGCAGTCGCAGGGTGGTGTTGCTAGATCGACCTTCCCAGTGCCGAGTGCAGGCTCCGGGAGAGGTGGTCAGGGGGAATTCACCTGTTACAAGTGTGGCCAGTTGGGTCACAAGGTTTCAGTTTGCCCGCAGAAGGGTGGGGGTCAGAAAGCTGCTTCTTTTTCAGCTAGACCGCAGAGTCAGAGTTTGGGCAGGGGGCAGCTCTTGACTTGTTATCAGTGTGGACAACCTGGGCACATGAAGAGGTTTTGCCCACAGTTGAGTGCCACTTCGGGAGCGTCTGGTTCTAGGCAGACGCAGGGTTTTCAGCCAGCTCAGTCTGTGCAGGCCTCGAGGGCCAATCCGGGAGCTTCGTCATCCCAATCTGTGCAGCAGTCTTTTGCTCCGAGAGGTGAGCAGGTAGACCAGGGGCCTACGGGGCGCGTGTATGCTGTTACCGCGCAGGATTTAGTACCAGCTCCATCAGTAGTGAGAGGTACTTTTCTGTTTTGCAACTCGGTTGCTAATGTGTTGATAGACACGGGTGCATCTCATTCTTTTGTATCTGCTGCATTTGCATCTGTTTTGGAATTGGAGTTAGCACAGTTAGCATCTCCTATTTGTGTGGTATCGCCTTTGGGTGGTGAGTTGATTCTGAAACAGGGTGTTAGAGGTTGTGATATAGAGGTCGCCGACTATAGGCTTCCTTTTCCGTTTGTTGTCATGCCCATGAAGGGTTTTGATGTTATTTTGGGTATGGACTGGTTATCGTCATACCGGGCTGTTATTGATTGCTACCGCCAGAGGGTTACATTGTGTACCTTGAGCGGGGAGTGGTTCCATTTCTTGGGAGACCGGGTTGGTAGTGTTTTGCCACCGGGGTATGATTCGCGAGGGCGAAGTGAGCTTAGTGGTTTACTTGCTAGTTTTGAGAGTAGCGAGTGTGTTGAGACTCGGATTGTGTTGCCGAGGGTGGTTTGTGAGTATTCGGATGTTTTTCCCGAAGAACTTGTTAGTTTGCCACCTCACCGAGAGATAGAATTCTCTATTGATTTAGTGCCGGGTACGGCGCCGATTTCTATGGCACCTTACCGTTTTGCTCCAGCAGAGTTGGTTGAGTTGAAAGTTCAGCTCCAGGAATTGCTAGATAAGGGCTTTGTTCGCCCTAGCGTTTCACCGTGGGGAGCGCCGGCCCTCTTTGTTAAAAAGAAAGATGGTGCCTTAAGATTGTGTATTGACTATCGGAAGTTGAATCGGGCTACGGTTAAGAATAAGTACCCTATGCCCCGTATAGATGATTTGTTTGACCAGTTGAAGGGTTCCCGTTGTTTCTCTAAGATAGACTTGAGATCGGGTTACCACCAGTTGAGGGTCAGGGAGGAGGATATTCCGAAAACGGCATTCCGTACGCGGTATGGCCATTACGAGTTTTTGGTGATGCCATTTGGGCTTACCAATGCACCGGCAGTCTTTATGGACTTGATGAACCGGATTTTCCGGGAGTTCTTAGACCGATTTGTGGTTGTCTTCGTGGACGACATCCTTATCTATTCGCCTTCTGAGGAGGAGCATGAGGCACACTTGAGAGTGGTGCTTGAGTTACTTAGAGCCCATAGGCTATGTGCCAAGTTTGGGAAGTGTGAGTTCTGGCTGAGGGAAGTCAAATTCTTAGGCCACGTGGTATCCGGGGAAGGGGTGTCTGTGGATACATCCAAGGTTGAGGCAGTGCAAGATTGGGCACAGCCTAAGAGTGTGTTTGAGATCCGCAGTTTTCTGGGATTAGCTGGGTATTACCGTCGGTTTATGAAAGATTTCTCCAGGTTAGCGTCACCGTTGACTAGACTGACTCGGAAGGGAGTCAAGTTTGTGTGGAGTGAGACTTGTGAAAGGTCATTCCAAGAGTTGAAAGTTAGATTGACCACCGCTCCGGTGTTGATTATTCCGGAGAGAGGGTTGGGTTATGCGGTTTATTGTGATGCCTCACGAGAGGGTTTGGGTTGTGTGTTGATGCAAGAGGGGAAAGTGGTAGCTTATGGCTCACGTCAGTTGAAAATACACGAGAAGAATTACCCCACACACGACCTAGAATTAGCAGCTGTGATCTTTGCCTTGAAAATCTGGAGGCACTACCTTTATGGTGAGAGGTTCGAGGTATTCTCGGATCACAAGAGTTTGAAGTATCTGTTTACACAGAGAGACTTGAATTTGAGGCAGAGGAGATGGATGGAGTTCATCGAGGATTATGATTTTGAGTTACATTATCATCCGGGAAAGGCCAATGTTGTGGCCGATGCCCTTAGTAGGAAAACCATTAGTGATGTAGCTTGTATAGCCATCCGGGAATGGGAGATGTTGGGAGCACTTGGCGAGTTTGATTTGCTACTGGGCGAATCTGTCGAGGCTGCGGCCTTGTTTTCTGTTGTTGCGCAGCCTACACTTGTGATTAGAGTGTTAGAGGCACAGAGAGGTGACCTTGAGGTAGAATCCCTCCGAGAGAAGATCTCCAGTGGGAAAGTTGAGAAGGGTTTGACGGTGTATCCCGACCTGAGTGTGAGATACCGAGACCGTTTGTTTGTACCGGAGTCTTGCCGAGAGGAAGTACTCCGAGAGTTTCACCATTCGCGCCTTGCGGTGCATCCGGGAGGTACTAAGATGTATCAGGATTTGGGTCGCCAGTTTCGGTGGCGGGGTATGAAGAGAGATGTGGCTGTTTTCGTATCGAAGTGCCTTACTTGCCAGCAAGTGAAGGCCGAGCATCAGAGGCCAGCGGGTTTGTTGTAACCCTTGCCTATTGCCGAGTGGAAGTGGGAGCATATCACTATGGACTTCGTTGTAGGTCTTCCGAGGACTCAACGGGGTAGTGATGCTATTTGGGTGGTTGTAGCCCGGTTGACTAAGTCGGCGCACTTTATTCCTATGCGCGTGAGAGATTCGGTGGATCATCTTGCCGATTTGTATGTTCGGGACGTAGTGAGATTGCACGGGGTCCCAGTGACGATTGTCTCAGATAGAGACCCTCGTTTTACTGCTAGGTCGTGGCAGAGTTTGCAGAGTGCCTTGGGCACTAAGTTGACCTTTAGTACGGCTTATCATCCTCAGACTGATGGGCAGTCCGAGCGTACTATTCAGATCCTCGAGGATATGCTTCGGGGTTGTGTCCTGGACTTCAGTGGGACGTGGGAGAGGCACTTACCCTTGGTAGAGTTTGCCTACAACAACAGTTTTCAGTCTAGCATCGGTATGGCACCGTTTGAGGCCTTGTATGGCCGACCGTGTAGGTCTCCAGTTTGTTGGGCCGAGGTGGGTGATGCACCTTTGTGGGGTCCGGAGTTGGTTAGGGAGACGACGGAGAAAGTTGAGCTTATCCGTAGGAGGCTTGTTACAGCCCAGAGTCGACAAAAGAGTTATGCCGACCGTAGGAGGAGGCCTTTGGCGTTTGAGGTAGGTGATCATGTCTTTCTGAAAATATCACCTAGGCGAGGCCTGATGAGGTTTGGGAAGAGTGGGAAATTATCCCCTCGGTTTATTGGTCCTTTTGAGATCCTTGAGAGGATTGGCGAGGTTGCTTATCGGTTAGCCTTACCGCCGCAGTTGTCCGGGGTGCATGACGTGTTTCATGTGAGTATGCTTCGGAAGTATGAGCCAGATCCATCACATGTGCTGGATTGGAGCGATTTAGAGGTAGATGAGGATGCCTCGTATGAGGAGAGACCGGTTCGGGTCTTGGATAGGCGGGATCAGGTCCTGCGTGGCAAGACCATTCCTTTGGTGAAAGTCTTGTGGAAACATCACGGAGTGGAGGAAGCCACTTGGGAACGTGAGTTGGAAGTCCGTGAGAAATATCCGGACTTGTTTATTGATATGTAATCTTGTATTTGAATTTTACATTTTGTTGAACTTAAGAGCTTTTATATATGTCTTAAGTTGTGAAACATTGAGAATGTTTTGATTATTGGTAGTATGTTTTGGAACTTGCCTCATATGGAAGTTGAATGTAACATTATATCTGTTGAACATATTGTTGAAATTGGAAGGATAGTGCATAATGTTGATGCATGTTGAAAGTACATATGTTGTTTACATATTGTGATATGTCTCTTGTTTAAGGGATGGGATGACCGGTAATGGGTCGAATTGTTGAATGTTAAAATATAACATTGTTTAAAATGGAGGAAGACTTGTTTTGAAAACTGGTGCTTAATTTCGGGGACGAAATTCTTTAAGGGGGGGAGGTTATAGCGATCTCGGGTTTACCCTTGTTGTATAGTGATCCAGACTTGTGTCTGTAGATGTTGGTAGTTGACTATTATCTTGTTTGCATCCTCTTTACTTCATATTTGAGTTATGGGATGTGTTGGGTGGGTTTGTTTCAGGTTGGTTGAGTTTAGAAACCAAAACTAGTTGCCCAGATTTTTGGCCTGTACGCTCGAGCGGGGATTTTGGCGCTCGAGCGGAGATTACACCCTTTCAGTATTTTTGTTGTGCAGTGTTGTACGCTCGAGCGTAGGGTTGGGAGCTCGAGCGGAGGTCTGGTTCTGCAAAAGTGCTGAGCGAGTGCATTCTGCGCTCGAGCGGGAGGTTGGCCGCTCGAGCGTAAGTCTGTGAGTGGCCGCTCGAGCGGGGTGTTTTACGCTCGAGCGGGAGACTGGGTTTAAGTCCCGAAATTGTGACTTTCCAAATCACTTTTTACTTTCTCTTCTCTCTCTTACTTTTCTAAAAATCACCATTGTTGAGCCTCTCACTCTAGACTCTACCTTCTCTCTAGGTTTTGATCTAGTAGGAGTGATTTGCTCATCTTTGGCCTTTACAAAAAAGTTGTTGATCTTCGAGGGCTTCCTTTTAATCAGAAAATTTCGAGGTTTGGAGCATTTTGGTTTTGATCTTCATCTCCTTTGAGGCTCCGAATTTGAGGTAGGGATAACCTACTCCTCTCTATGGGTTTTGTCTTTAAATTTTGGTATTTTGAGATGTTGGGCTTGGTTGGGTAATTTTGTAAAAGTTTGGGGCTTTTGTGTAATTTTACAAAAGTCGGGGTTTTATTCATAATAAACCTAGATGCATGTTTGGCATAGAAAAATGGAATGATTGTTGAATCATTGATGAAAATGGAACCTAAGGGTTGAAATGTTAATTATGGGAATTGACCTAATTACATTGTTTAATTAATTGGGATAATTAATTGAGAAGAATGAGGAATGAAATGTTGATTGGACATCCATTGTGCGTTTATTTTCTGTTTAGAAATAACTGCTTTGGGCTATCGGTGGAGGATAGTCGTGATTGTTGTAGACAATGCTTGATGATTAGGTAAACTGAAACTAATCAATGAAATGTGTCATGGAACTTGACGGTTAATTGAATACATTAATTGTATGTATTGTGTGATTGTATATAGAACCAATGTGTTTATATACGTTGTGTGTAGAGGAGGAGATAGGGGATGTACTCCGCGGTTTAGGGGAAGATAGGGGATGTACCTCTAAACCGGATAGGTATTGGGAGGAGATAGGGGATGAACTCCGTAGACAGAGCTCATATGCTTGTCTAGAGAAGTGAAGATAGAGCTCATATGCTTATCTTTGTGAAGTGTGGATACAGCTTGTATGCTTATCTGTGGATATTGTTGATATACATATCTGTTGTAGAATGTGGATACAGCTTGTATGCTTATCTGTGGGTATTGTTGATATACATATCTGTTGAGAATGTGGATATAGCTTTTATGCTTATCTGAATGTGAGATATAGTTTTTATACATATCTGTTGAAATGATGATAGAGCTGACATGCTTATCAGTTGAAAAAGGGAAAATGAAAGGTAACTTAGACTCATAAGTTGTAAGACATAAATATGAAATTTATGTAATTGTATCAGTGTTGGCCATATATCAATTGCTAATGTTTTAGTCATTGTTCATGGTTGGTTTAGTGTATTTCTACTGGGCTGTGGCTCACCCTATATGGGAACATCATTTTCAGGTACAGGAAGCATGCCACCTCCAAGGACATAGCTGGGAGGCTAGAGGCGGACATGTTTTGTTGTTTTACTTTTGATGTATTACACGTAACTTCAAGCCAAGGGCTTAATGTGTATCGAGTTAGTACTCTTTGTTGTAACCAAGTGTTAACTTGGAAAGCTGTAAGCCCGTAGGGCATTTTGTTATGATGTTAACATGTAATACTTATGTAATGAGACGCTAATGAATAATAGAAGGTGGTTTGTTTATACGTCAACGCATGTCTTGTTTGATGGGTTTAATGTTATTTTTTTTGAGGGCGTTACAACATCACGTCTTTTAAAATTTCTAATTTCATAACAAATTATATTTTTTATTAATAAATCATCAGTTTTTAATTATGTCAAAAAATTATTTCAATTAATAATTCAGGTAATTTTATCATTGTACAGGAGAACAACTAGTAATTTCATTTTTTTAACTAATTTTGTTAAATAAAAAATTACGAAAAGAAGGTATTTGTAATTTTTCAAATTATAAATGAAAATTTGTATTTTAAGCATACCTCAAAAGGTATATTTATAATTTATCTTTTTAAGTAAAGAGGTGTTTCTAAAACTTAAAAATGGAAGTCAGCCACACACATATTAATCTGTATTAATTATGAATTATCTACAATCATTTTTTTATTTTATATTTTATTTTTATAATGGCTAGGTTTGGTTAAATTACAACTATGATTTAGAAAGATTTTTTGGTTTGATTTAGAATTGGTTTTCTTTTTTAAAAAAAATTATAAATTAATTTGATAAAAATAAATATATTTTTTAAAAATTTTAAAAATTATTTCTACATTCAAAAAATATAAAATCATATAAAATTTATGAATGTTTTTAAATTTTAATAAAAGTATTTCAAGAAAACATATTCTAAAAATCAAACCAAACAATATTTAACCACCATATAAAACTTGTTATTTATTTTTATTTTTTTGGTTCGTTGTTACCCTTTAAAATTTAAAGAGTAAATTATAAACACACACTTTGAAATTTGTTTAAGTTACGATTTACCTAATATAATTTTAGAAATTACATCGCGTCTTTTGAGATTTCTAATTTCATAACAAATTATATTTTTTATTGATAAATCATCAAATTAACTAACAGTTTTTAATTATGTCAAAATTTTATTTCAATTAATAATTCAGGTAATTTTATCATTGTATAGGAGAACAGCTAGTAATTTCATTTTTTTAGTTAATTTTGTTAAATAAAAAATTACGAAAAGAAGATATTTGTAATTTTTCAAATTATAAAGGACAAATTGTATTTTAAGCATACCTCAAAAGGTATATTTATAATTTATCTTTTTAAGTAAAGAGGTGTTTCTCAAACTTAAAAATGGAAGTTAGCCACACACATATTAATCTGTATTAATTATGAATTATCTACAAACATTTTTTTAATTCTTTTTAATTTTTATAATGGCTAGTTTTGGTTAAATTACAACTATGATTGAGAAAGATTTTTTGGTTTGATTTAGAATTGGTTTTCTGAGAATTTTTTTTAAAAAAATTATAAATTAATTTGATAAAAATAAATATATTTTTTAAAAATTTTAAAAATTATTTCTATGTTCAAAAAATATAAAATCATATAAAATTTATGAATGTTTTTAAATTTTAATAAAAGTATTTCAGGAAAACATATTCTAAAAATCAAACCAAACAATATTTAACCACCATATAAAACTTGTTATTTATTTTTATTTTTTTGGTTCATTGTTACCCTTTAAAATTTAAAGAGTAAATTATAAACACACACTTTGAAATTTGTTTAAGTTACGATTTACCTAATATAATTTTAGAAATTACATCGCGTCTTTTGAGATTTCTAATTTCATAACAAATTATATTTTTCATTGATAAATCATCAAATTAACTAACAGCTTTTAATTATGTCAAAAATTTATTTCAATTAATAATTCAGGTAATTTTATCATTGTATAGGAGAACAGCTAGTAATTTCATTTTTTTAGTTAATTTTGTTAAATAAAAAATTACGAAAAGAAGGCATTTGTAATTTTTCAAATTATAAAGGACAAATTGTATTTTAAGCATACCTCAAAAGGTATATTTATAATTTATCTTTTTAAGTAAAGAGGTGTTTCTAAAACTTAAAAATAGAAGTTAGCCACACACATATTAATCTGTATTAATTATGAATTATCTACAAACATTTTTTATTTCTTTTTAATTTTTATAATGGCTTGTTTTGGTTAAATTACAACTATGATTGAGAAAGATTTTTTGGTTTAATTTAGAATTGGTTTTCTGAGAATTTTTTTAAAAAAAATTATAAATTAATTTGATAAAAATAAATATATTTTTTAAAAATTTTAAAAATTATTTCTACGTTCAAAAAATATAAAATCATATAAAATTTATAAATATTTTGAAATTTTAATAAAAATATTTCAAGAAAACATATTCTAAAAATCATACCAAACAATATTTAACCACTATATAAAACTGGTTATTTATTTTTTATTTTTTTGGTTCGTTGTTACCCTTTAAAACTTATAGAGTAAATTATGAACACACACTTTGAAATTTGTTTAAATCTCGATTTACCTATTATGATTTTAGAAATTATATAACGTTTTTTGAGATTTCTAATTTCATAAAAAATTACCTTTTTTATTGATAAATCATCAAATTAACTAACAATTTTTAATTATGTCAATTAATAATTCAAGTAATTTTATCATTGTATAGGAGAACAGCTAGTAATTTCATTTTATAAAAGAAAACTCTTTTTAAACGAGGAATTTTATTCTGGAAGTCACATTGGAAATCCCATTTCCAAATCCAGGGGATACCAAAGCAAATAACAAAATGGACTGTAGATTTGGACATAGATATATCCTTGTAGCCTGGAAGGTGACTGTATGCAACCTGCCATTCTTTGAATGCAGTGCGAACATCGTCTGGAAATGCATCAATTTGGATACCAAACTTATCCCACCAAACGAGAAACCAGTTGGGGAGATCGTTTTGTAAAAGGTCGGGAAGGACACGAATAAACCAAGAATGGTTCCGTGGGGGATTCATATAATAAAAGGCTTGAGAAAAAGCATTAATATAATCCCGAAGGTAAAGCCTAATACTATCTATAAGATAGGTAAGCTTGATTTTTCCAGCCGTAAGATCATCAAGACCTTTGAGCATGCAGCCTCAGTCCAGAATAATGATGAGTTAATGTATTTACTCCATCTCCAGGACCTTTGCCCTTTCTTACAGCAATACAAATATGTCCACATAGGACTTGTCTAGGTAGCATTTAAACCATTGACTCTTCTAGGCCAAAATACCAGTATTCAATGTACACTACGAGATGGTAGGTGTACTAATTGGAGAGCTTCACTAATGGGAGCCATAGAAACAAGCCTAGGTCATGGTCCAGTATATTTTGACATATATCCAAATCTGAGTATAGCCCTTTCAGACCAAAACCTTTCTAAGGTTTTGGAATTAAGAGTTTTATCTCATGGTTATGAATATCTTCCCGGATCACCACCCTTTACGGTTATTTCCAGAATATACCTGAAGGTTCTCACAACCTTAAATCCTTATATAAGAAAACAGAGTGACCAAGGTCACACCGTGCTTATTGACACTAATCTTTACAGTAGTCAAGTTGTTGTTCCTAAAATATTGATTGAATGGGAAAAAATTACTTTTCCAGAAAAATGGCAGATAACTAATGCTGTCCCCCCTCGACCAATTGTTAGACACAATTTGGATGATGTCATACAGACAGAAGGAGGTAATGTTTACCTTCGTTTTCAGCGACCTCAAAGACAACTATCCAGAAGCATGTCAACTGCTAGTATCAGATCTACTCCTTCTTTTAGAGAAGCATATAGAGTAGACTTTCCTGAGTCATCCAGACACTCTAGCGTTGAACCTGTAGAATCTGTCATACAAGGCATGCCATCCAGACCACATAGATCCTATGGATCCAGTTGTCCAAGGATTACAATTTTCAACTAATAAAATCCCACATGGTATTTATGAACCTAGGGAATCCAGTAGCAAAGGACCATATAGTCCTACTGCCAGTGATATGAATTTTGAAGTTTAATGGATTTTGGTCCAGGAAGTGAAACCAGAAAAATCCTAAATCAGGAATTTTACCAGGATAAATATGCAAAATGCAGAGAATGGTATTTTGCTAATCACACTTCAGAACAATTACAAGAATTTAAAATCCAGTATTATAAGTTGTTAGAAGAACACCAAAAACTTCAACCTTTTCCATTATGGTTTATGGAAAATGGTAATATATCAGATTCACAAATAAATGTCTTAGAAAATATTTAGAAAAATTGGATAACTACTGATGGTAATATTATTACATCCGTTCATCCTCCTGCAAAATCTTTGGAATTACTTCCAAGTGATTCTACTACCCAGCCTTTAGTCATTACTGCTTTTGTAGAACCTCCAGCAAAAAGTACTAATGCTGTGACAGTTAAAGAAATTATTCCTATTATGAAACAAAATAATTATACTAACCTTTTCTGTCAAACTATGCGTAAACAATTAACCAGAATTGAAGAAACAGTTGTTCATATAAAAAACACCTGTCATCTCCAACCTAAAGTTCCAGATATCAAACCAGTAGCTTTTAAGCCTACTCCTACAGTAACAAATTTTAATCTAAAACCCAAGAAAGACAATACAGAATTCATGGATACTCTTATTAACAAGATTAAAAGTCTTAATATAGGAGAATCCTCACAAGTAATATGTTATCCAGAAATCATTTCCAGGAGATAGATGAAAATTATCAAAATTTGGAACCTCACCAAATATCTGAGATTCAGGCAAATTTCCAAAATGAACCCTCTTCTGTTAATAAAGTTCATTATGGAACAAACATAGATCGAACTGCTTATACGGCACCAAGCAGATATTATTATTCCCGACCTAGCCCTATGGATCTTCTTTATGAAGAAGATTTCCTACTCCATCAGAAATCCTACCATAGTAAAACCATTTATGAATGAAATATTGATGGTCTTTCAGAATATCAAATATTTGAAGTCCTCCAGCATATGCTTATGTTTGCTACAGTGTGCAAACAAAATGAGAATACCGACCATCAAGTCGCCAGATTTATAGTCAGTGGCTTTACCGGGTTACTCAAAGGATGGTGGGATAATATTCTCACTACAGTACAAAATAATGAAATTTTAAATTCTACTCGAATAAAAACTGATCCAAACACCCGAGCTGAAGCTACCGAGCAAGATGCTATTTACACTTTGGTAAACACTATAGTTCTCCATTTTATTGGTGCTGTAACAGGCATTGAAGATAGAAGTAGAGAACTATTACAGAAATTAAGATGTCCATCTTTATCTCATTTTAGATGGTATAAAGATGTTTTCCTGCTGAAAGTTCATCGAAGAGCCGATGCCAATTCAGATCATTGGAAAGCCAAATTTATTGATGGTCTTCCTACTCTTTCTGCCGAAAGAGTTAGAAAAAAGTTAAGAGATCGTCATAATCAATTGGCTATCCCCTACAGTCGATATACCTATGGCCAGCTCGTAGGTATTATCACTGATGAAGGACTTGCTTTATGCAATGACCTTAAATTATAGCAATAAATGAAACACCAATATCTTACAGGAAAAAAAGAATTAGGTGAATTTTGTGAACAATTTGCCTATGATACAAAGTTACATTATCCTCACAAACCAAAAAGACAAAAAATTGGAAAATCTGCAAAATATTATTCCAAAAAATCCAGAAAACATAAATATGTTAAAAATCCAATTCAGCCACAAATACCTTCAAAAGGTAAACAAAAATATTCCAGAAAAAAGCCATCTAAATCCACAATTAAATGTTATAAATGTGGGCAGATAGGTCATTATGCCAATCGTGGTAGATCTAAAATACAACAGAAGCTTAATGAACTATCATTAGATGACAATATCTAGCAACAGATTCTCAGAATGCTTTCTGATGAATCAGACACTTCCTCTGATAATGAAGATGAAATTGCAGCTTTATATTCTTCAGATTCTGATAACGAATCGGATCATTCTCCAGAAATTTGTGAATGTAAAAATCACATAAATCAGATATCTGATGAAGTCAACTATTGGAAAGCCATAGTTGAAATGAATGGACTTGATATTGGAGGACCCAGTATCAATGTTCTTACCGAAGAAGAACAGAATATGATTACTTTTGCTGATCAAATTTCTAATCTAGAAATGAAATTAAAATTCTTAGAATTATGTTTACAGCATCAGAAGAAGAAAGAAATTCTTCCTCCCCAACATTACAGTAAGAAAGAAGTTTTTCAAAGACTTCAACCTATTGCTGAAGAAAAACCTTTAACAATCCAGGATTTAAAAATGGAAGTAAATGCTTTAAAAATTGAAATTAAACATTTACGAAATTCCAATATCACTATTAATTCTGAAATTAAAAAGATTAATAGTAAGATACAGAATAAAGAAAAAGGAATTCAAAATTAATCTACTTCTGTTTCAGAAACTAATGAACCTGATTATCTCATGCTCATGAATTCAGTTACTTTCCAGAAATGGTATATCAGAATTGCTTTCATGATAAAACCAGATTTTATTATCAAAGATGCTATTGCCCTTGTAGATAGCGGTGCTGATATGAATTGTATTCAGGAAGGATTAATTCCTACTAAATAATTTCATAAAACAACCCAATCACTTACAAGTGCAAGTGGTAATTCTTTATACATTCAGTATAAACTTCCACAAGTATTAATTTGTAATCAAGGATTATGTCTTCCTACTTCTTTTGTTCTCATCAAGAACATGTCTCAAGCCATAATCCTAGGAACACCTTTTCTGTGCTTACTTATGCCAATTTCTAAAATTGATTCTATTGGCATACATACAACCTTAAATAATCAACCGATTATTTTCAAGTTCATTACAGAACCCTACACAAAAGAATTAGATCAAATTAAGGATCTAGTAAATTTCAAAGAAAAACAAATTAATTTCTTACAAAAAAAAATTAGTTTTTGAACTACAGAACAAAGACTCCAGCAGTCTTCCTTTCAACAAAAAATTAAATCACTTGAACAAGAATTTCAACATGAAATTTGCAGTGATATTCCAAATGCTTTTTGGAATAGGAAGAAACACATAATTTCTCTTCCTTATGAACCAGGTTATGATGAGCGGAAAATCCCCACTCGCGCTCACCCTAGTCAAATGAAAAAAGAGTATTTAGAACTCTGCAAAACAGAAATTAATACTCTTCTCCAGAAACAGCTCATCTGATCCAGTCGATCTCCTTGGAGTTGTACAGCCTTTTATGTAAACAAAAATGCCGAAATAGAAAGAGGTGTGCCAAGATTGGTCATTAATTATAAACCTCTTAATGAAGCCTTACAATGGATAAGGTATCCAGTTCCCAATAAAAAAGATCTGTTAGATCGCTTACAGGATGCGGTCATATTTTCTAAATTTGACATGAAATCAGGATATTGGCAAGTCCAAATTGCTGAATCAGATAGATACAAAACTCCTTTTACAGTCCCCTTTGGGCATTTCGAATGGAATGTCATGCCATTTAGTTTGAAAAATGCACCATCTGAATTCCAGCATATTATGAATGATATTTTCAATCCTTATACAGAATTTTCCATTTGCTATATTGATGATGTTTTAATTTTTTCTTCATCAATTAATCAGCATATGAAACATCTTAACATTTTTAAGCATGTTATCATCAGAAATGGATTAGTGGTATCTGCATCAAAAATGCAACTTTTTCAGACAACAATAAGATTTTTAGGCCATAACATTCATAATGGCACTATTATTCCTATTAATAGAAGCATGGAATTTGCCTCCAAATTTCCAGACGAAATTAAAGATAAAACTCAATTACAGAGATTTTTGGGTAGTTTAAATTATATTCATGATTACTATCCTAACCTTGCTACCGATGCAGCAATTTTATATTCCAGGCTTAGAAAAAATCCTCCACCTTGGAGCCCAGAACATACAGCAGCTGTTCAGAAAATTAAGGCTAGAGTGAAAACTCTACCTTGTCTTTCTTTACCAAATCCAGCATGGAAAAAAATTGTTGAAACTGATGCATCAAATCTTGGTTTTGGTGGCATACTAAAACAATTTCATCCTAACAGTAACAAAGAAGAACTTTTTAAGATTTCATTCCGGTATTTGGCATCAAGCTGTCAAAAATTATCCAACTATTAAAAAAGAATGTTTAGCCATTATTAAATGTGTCTTAAAATTTCAGGATGATTTATTAAATCAACATTTTTTAATCAGAGTTGATTGTTCTACAGCTAAACAAATTTTCAAAAAAGATGTTGAAAATCTTGCCCAAAAACAACTTTTTGCTGCATGGTAGGGCCAACTTTCAGTATTTGATTTTGATATTGAATATATCAAAAGAGAACATAATTCTCTTCCAGATTTCCTAACCCGTGAATACTTGCAAGGTTCACCTCATGCAGAATAGAGGCCGGGGCTCCGGCAGAAGGGGCCGCGGTAGGGGCAATCCCTATCATACAGAATTTCCAGGCCTTAGTGCCACTTCCAGTAAAAAAGGGGAATCTAGCCAAACAGCTAAAGATTTCCTTCTTGCTCTTCCAGTACCATATGTCCAGAATTTCATTATTGAGGAAACAGTCCTTTATATTGAAAATACAGATATCCAATGGATGAAAGATCCATGGGAGATTAAAAGGAGGTATTTAACTACTCAACATTCATTACCTCACTTTGATCAATACAGATACATCTATGAGCAGATCCTTGTCGATATTGCCTCTGTTGATTTCAAACATACTCTAGCTAAGCCCAATCGCACAGCTAGTCTCATTAATTACAGCAAAGCTACTATCCAGCAGATTTTACCGATGCCAGCCTGGGGCATGCATCCTCATGTTACCCGTACTCTTGAGATCCGTAATAAGGAATCTCGTTACAGCTATTGGGATTATATTAATGCTTTTTCTCAAGCCTTTTATTATATGAATTCCCCACGGAACCATTCTTGGTTTATTCGTGTCCTTCCCGACCTTTTACAAAACGATCTCCCCAACTGGTTTCTCGTTTGGTGGGATAAGTTTGGTATCCAAATTGATGCATTTCCAGACGATGTTCGCCCTGCATTCAAAGAATGGCAGGTTGCATACAGTCACCTTCCAGGCTACAAGGATATATCTATGTCCAAATCTACAGTCCATTTTGTTATTCGCTTTGGTATCCCCTGGATTTGGAAATGGGATTTCCAATGTGATTTCTAGAATAAAATTCCTCGTTTAAAAAGAGTTTTCTTTTATAAATGGTGGAATAAGATGGATGACCCCAAACCCCATCAGGATTTACTCCAGAAAATTAAAAGCCATACACAGGCCTGCTGGGATGCTGTTCCTAAGGCTATCCCAGCTGCACCTCTAGTTCAGAACCCTTTTGTCCAAATTCAAAATGAATTAAGGCAAAAATTTCCAACACTTTCAGAATCTGAATTAATCATCAAAAGTATGGATTTTATGAAAGAACAATTTCTCCAGTCTTTTTCAAGAGATGATATTAGTATGAAGTCTGGTACCAGTCATGGCGATCCAGAAGAAGAAGGTCATACCGACCCCTATGATGATGACAATACATTCAATACATTGGCAGGAGAATCACAAAACCTAGACGACGAAGACACAAACCCAAATCTTGGTGATTTTTGGGATTCTCTCACGGGCATTATTGCAGAAAAGATGGCACATGAAAAAGACAGAAAAAGAAAAGGAAAAGAGGAATAATACACCTCTTTGTCTTCCATTCATCCAGCATCCCTTTCCAGCTCCAAAAGACGCCAAGTCTGCTTTCGGCCAAAAGCAGATTCTTTTATCTGCCTAACCCTCCAGCTGTCCACCTGCCGACAATTCAAGATAAGGTAATCACGAGGAGATAAGATGCTCGACTCCAAACCAACCAGGACACACCACTTGTCTCGCTCATCCTTATCCATTTACTTTTTATTTCTATTCAAGGGATGCCTCACCCTTGTTGAAGGCACGCTTTTCTTTCTTTGTTTTTCAGTTTTATAAGTGTGTACTCTCTCCCTCTCTCTCTCTTCAGATTGTAATATTCAAAGTTTGAAGTATAATATTGCAGTACTGATTGTAAGTATCTCTTGCTGTATTTTTCCTTTTAATGTATGTCTGTATATACTCTTGCTATTCTGAATGATATATTAACTTTTTATATTGAAAGAAAAAATAATTTTCTAAATAATTATTTATCTATCTGGCCTAATGATCCTTGGGGTCTCCAGCAATTAGAAATCTATAATCAACAGATTAAAACAGACCAAATTACAAATACAGGAACAAATCTGCCTCTTGGATGCGGCCGTTAGGCCTCCCCCTCCAGCACAGTAGATCATGAGACCATAGATGTCATAATTAAAATAAAATAAAATAAAACTATGATTAATACTATTCCTGGTTAAGTGCTTAGTAATGGATAGAACAGTGTTAGGGTTAGTGGGACGTCACCCAAGTCGCGTAGAGATTAGACCAGTAGCAGTGATTGCGGTTAGGTCATTCTCATAAGTCGTTGACAGACGTGCTAGCTTTACCCTGATCAAACACCATTATTAAAAAATTACAAAAAGAGAGTATTTGTAATTTTTCAAATTATAAAGGACAAATCGTGTTTTAAACATACCTCAAAAGGTATATTTATAATTTATCTTTTATAGTAAAGAGGTGTTTCTAAAACTTAAAAATGGAAGTTAGCCGCACACATTATGTTTGTATTAATTATGAATTATCTACAAACATTTTTCTTTTCTTTTTTTTTTTTTGTAATTGCTAATTTTGGTTAAATTACAACTATGATTGTTTTAGTGACAACTAAAAGTAGCATTCGCATATAGCTTTAAAAATTTGGTTATGACCCCAATGACTATAATTAATGGCACGTCTATTTTTATTCTTTTAGTTTCAATTGCTGAAATGGAAAGTACACATGATATAATATATATATATATATATATATTTTAACAACTGTGCATAATAAATTTTTCTATACACATTTTCAAAAAAAAAAAAAAAAAAAAATTGCACACCATATGTCCTGCACTTCTAGCCATTGAATTTGAATAAATAAAAGAAATGAATTATTGATCACAGTCAATGAGTTACATATGGCATGTATGACACCTCGTTTAAGAGCAATATATAGTGCTCATGAAATTAATAAAAAAAGACTGGCTCAAAAGATGGTTTCAAATATAGGTTCACTCAACCACCACATTACAGTGTAGACATCAAATAGCCATTGTATTAATAAGCTCTGGAAACCTAAACAGCCATGTAAATGAGCCAACTCGGAATTCAGATTTCTACGAAAATTTGTGTGCAACTTTATGGTAATCCACAGCAAGACAAGTAAAGCTTCCAAGGTACGGAATTCTGTTGTTAAATGTTGTTTCTCAGCTGCTGGAAGTAAAACTGATCTGAGCTTCGTGAGCATTGGACTTTAGTTGCTTGTACAGCTTTGTTCTCGAAAATGCTTCTAAGCTTTCTTGTAGATATGTCTGGGAAATTAGCTTCTTTTCACTGTGTATCAGGATGGCAACCTTTGCTTTTCTTAAAATTTATTCTCTCCCTTCTTAACCTGCACATAAAGGGAACAAAATCAATTTTTCAGATATACAGACTTAATTCTTGTTACATTGTCTGTTTCCTTTTTCCTTTTTTCTTTAGTTCTAATCAAGGTTTTAAAAAGCGGCCGCAACCGTTACATGACGCCGTTACGTAACGGTTGTTTTACGTAACGGTTGCGGTAGTTACCACCACCTGTTATGGTAGCTTTTGCAGTGTAATTGAGATTCACAGGTGTGCCGGCCGTAGCGACTGTCGTAGCGGTCGTAACGATGCCATAACAGTCGTAACGGCCGGTTACGCACCGTTACGTAACGGTTCCGAACTGCTTCTTTCAAAAAACACAAAAAAAAAGGCTTAAGATGGGGGAAGAGGGAAGAGGGAAGATAAAGAGAGAAGATGGAGGAGCAAGAGATAGAGAGAGAAGAGAAAAGATGAAGAACATGTTATTGATTTGTTGAAGCTGTAAGACCTATGCTATTCTATTCAGCTGCTATTACTCAAAAATAATAATAATAATAATAATAATAATAATAAGTGTGGTCATTATCTATTTGGTATAGCGACCCTGGTCTTCTCCCATTTGATTATTGTATCCGGACTTAGGTTCCGTAGATTCTGTCATTGTATAATTGTTGTTGTCCCTTATTTTCTCATTTGGACCTATAGGATGTGTTGGGCAGGTTTATTTCAGGTTGGTTGGGTTTAGAAACCAAGTGTTGCTGTCCAGAATTTTGGATCTTCGCTCGAGCGAGGAGTTTGTCGCTCGAGCGAGCTGTTATTTTTGGTTATTCGCTCGAGCTGGGGTTTGGTAGCTCGAGCAAGAGGTTGCGTCTGATTTGGACCTGTAGCTGTGCATTCTTGGCTCGAGCAATAGTTCCTTCGCTCGAGCGTGTGTCTGGTTACAGACCTGAGGGTTTGAGTTCTTCGCTCGATCGAGTTTTCTTTCGCTCGAGCGAGCTTTTGGGTTGTTGGCTCGAGCAAGGCTTCCTTGGCTCGAGCGTAGCTTCTCTGTGTCTGGTAGCTCGAGCGACCAAGTCTTCGCTCGAGCGAGCCTGTCCAGTTTATATACACAGCAGCGGGTTTTGATCAGTCATTTTCATCTTCTTTTGATTCCAAACCCTAGGTCCGACTTCTCTCTCTCCCTACTCACTTTCTTTCTTAGATTTGATCTATTTAGAGGGTGTTTCTACCCTAGTTGCTTTATTAAAAATATAGAGGGAGTCGAGGGCTTTCATTTAATCTGAACATTTGGCGATTTGGAGCATATTGGTATTTGGGCACTCATCTCTGTCTTTACCATTTGGGTTGTTTTCTTCGAGGTAGGGATTTCCTACTCCATTTTATAGGTTTTGTTCTAAGCTTTGGTATTTTGATATGTTGGGGATACTTTGGTAAATTTTGGGAAAAACCCTAGTTGTATTATTAAATTAATTTGTATAATTAATTCATGAAATTGGGAAAAGATGGTTAAATTCATGGAATTGGGGAATTCATTGATTAAATGGCGTAATTGGATAATTTGAATCAGTTGTCTATTGAATTGTTGACATAGTTATTTTCAGTTTAGAAATAACTGTTTTGAGCTATCGGTGGAGGATAGTCGTGATTGTTGTAGACATTGCATGTGGATTAGGAATAACTAAAACTAATCACATTGGTTAAGTCATTAATTTTGACTATTGCATTGATACAGAAAATACGTGTATTGATTGAGCATTGCATTTTGCATACATTGTTTTGTGTGGGAGGAGATAGGGGATGTACTCCACTGTTTAGGGGAAGATAGGGGATGGACCTCTAAACCGGATTTTGTTTGGGAGGAGATAGGGGATGGACTCCATTAGCATCACTTTTATGTGTGCTTATTTATATAGAAGTGTTTTATTGATACAGCACTAAAATGTGTATCAATCTGGAAGTATGAAGTGTTTTGATTTGAGCTTGAGTCTCATTTGTTTGTTGATATCAGAAGGATGTGAATATGATATATGTAATTTACTGTTGTAAGTTTGGCCAGTTTCTGAGCCATGTTGATAAAATTGGGAAGTAAAACGTGTCTTAGACAATAGTGACATGAGACTGTAAAATGAAGTGATTAATTATCTTGGTTAACCATCTGTTGAATGCTATTGCTTTATTCATTGCTTATATGTGGTTTAGTATATTTCTACTGGGCTGTGGCTCACCCTTTATGGGAACATCATTTTCAGGTTTAGGTGATAAGCTACCTCCAAGGACTTAGCTTGGAAGGACTTGGATTTTGAAGACTATTTTTAATTATTTATTTTTTTATTGTTAGTACATGTAAACACTCAAGCCTAGGGCTTTATTTATATTTGAGTTAGAACTCATACTTTGTGTCCAAGTGTTGGCTTGGAAAGATGTAAGCCGGTAGGGCATTTATTTTGATGTTACATGTAATGCTTTTGTTTAGTAAGACTCTGATGGATATTATAATGAATTATTAAAGTGTTTTCTTTAAATAATGCATGTCAATGATATATATAATGGGTATATTTTCGAGGGCGTTACATTTGGCTTGGTTAAAATATATATATATATATATATATTTAGGCTCTTATTTATTCTTTTACTTTTGTCATTGTTTATCTTATATATTATAGTTAGTGATTGATATTTTGTACAATATAAAGTCATTAATTATTAAAATCAAATGTAAAAAACTCAATTTATAGTGATTTAAAAATATAAAACATATTGGATCATACTTAAAAATTTTAAAAAATTGATCAATATTTATTTTAAACCTAATAAATATGATCTTGGAAAAAAAATATGCGTATCGGTAAATTTTTTTCAAATTGTGTAAAAATAAAAAAATTTACGGTTCCGGTTACCGCAACCGTTACGCTATGGCCTTTACACCCTGCAACCGCAACCGCAACCGCGCCACCGCCACCGTTACGGTGACCGCAACCGCTTTTCAGAACCTTGGTTCTAATCTTTTTCCTCGTATGTTTGGAGTTGTTCAAAGCTGCAAGTTTCTATAGCCTTGCAACTCCGGAACACCATAATGGTTGTAGAAAATCTACTTGGGTCAATTCAAAGCACTGTCAAAGCTCTAATATTCTGATATGATCTGATCTGTTCTTGAAGAGACTCCCAGGGATAGAACTTAGAAACTAACAATCATTAAGATGTATGGACAGCTTACATGTTTATGAGCACAAGGGGCATCCAAATAATAAAAATTGACTAGCATACAGGTGTTCTATTGTTCCAGATGAATGCCCTGTTAAGGACAAGGGGAAAGCCAAAATGGACACAGAATGAATTCACAAAATATCCATTAAACTATAATAAAACAGGAGGACTCTTAAAATGGTTTATTTGAAATCATTTCACATGAGAAAGATAGGGTAGGTTTGGGAAGTGATCAATCCAAACGGTTGTCTTGTCAGTGGAAAAAGCATAATCCTTCAATGGGTTGCACCTACTTTGAATGGATGCGATTATTTACAAAAGGATATGAACAACACCTATTCATACTTTACCAATGCAGGAGGTTTTGTGCATTTCAAAGCATTGATTCTACACCCAACAGCATATTTTCTCTCTCACATTCTCTTGAGTGATACCTAGTCTAAGGACAATACAACCAAGGTTTTTCATTCTCTTTCATCAAGGTTTTAGACATTACAGTCTATGAAAAAATTCATTTCATCAAAGCAGACTTCAAATCTAGTTTGTGTGTTCTCCACAAGCCGGCGTGAGCTAATCAAATATAAAAATCACCTAGTACATAAACATATTTATGGAGGCAATTCAAGTGACAATAGATAGTTAAGGCTATGTTCATAGTGATAGTGTTTCTTCTGGGCAATCAACTAACAGTTGATTAAGTTTGAATAACTAGAGGCGGAGGTTTGACACAGACCATTTGACTAAAGAAACTCAGAGCATCATCAAGCTCATTAACATTACTAAACCTAGATTTCGGTTTCACTAACAATGATCTAGGATTAGAAGTGTCTCTCTCTTCAGGTAGTATTAGTAGTACTAGTAATACATCAATGAGGGTGAAACCAAACTAATTTGTTCAAGGAGAAGAGAATAGAAGAACCTTTTGGGATGTAAATTGTAATGATGATGAATTAAACTTTGACTCTTGCCTTGTATGAAAAACAAACAACAAAGACCAAGCTCCCGCAACTGCAAATACTTCACAAATTTCTGGATTCAACAAGAAATTCTTCCTGGTCCAAGATTATACATCCTTTAAAACTCCATCAAGAATCTGATTAATCTCCCAAATTAGCACCTGGCTCCTTCAAACAAAATCCCTGCACCATTAACACATTAAGAGTGCAAATTAAAACAAGATCGATAAGTCAGAACCAGACCCTTAAGAGCTTTCACTTAAAGCTTTAGCTTTAGTTTTGTGGAGCATGCTACATAGTGGGTGTTTGGGAAGTGGGTTTTTATGTAGGTTTTTTTAGTTATTGGATATTATTGGAGAAAATTTTTTTTGTGTTTGGGAAGATAGTTGGGTTTTTTTGTAGTTAGATGTGATGTTTGTGAGAGAAAAAGTGAAATGATTATGGAGTTTGATGTGATATTTTGTGTGGATTTGTTTTTTTTTTGGTTTTGCAAAAACTTTGTCTTTTAGTGGAAAAAATAAAAAAAAAACCCAAAAAAAACTGTTGCCAAACACTGCTATAATACTCTA
The DNA here is from genome assembly GCF_055761805.1 of Camellia sinensis. Classification (NCBI taxonomy): domain Eukaryota; kingdom Viridiplantae; phylum Streptophyta; class Magnoliopsida; order Ericales; family Theaceae; genus Camellia; species Camellia sinensis. Next base: position 63,773,910 of record NC_138970.1, read on the forward strand.
GCTCGAATTTTAAAAATTAAAAATTAAAAAATAAAAAACAAGAGAAACTAAATTTTGTTTTATAATGATACTAGGGGTAACCAGTGCCTAAAGGCACTTTCAACAAATTTTTTTGGTACCACACGCTCTAGAGAACTCAATTAAAATAGACCAATTCAAAATGGCAACAATTTTCATTGCGCTATAGAATTCAATTGTAATAAATCAATTCAAAATGACAACAATTTCACTCCAATTTAAAACTTCACACATAAGAAGTTGAAATAGCAAATTAAAGTTTCGCAAACTTCAGAATTAAAATTAGCAAACGTCAGAATTAAAATTTAAATAGCAAAATTTAGAAATAAAAATGTTATTGTGTTCAACATAAGCAAAGATGTCCACATCAAAACAACACATGTAGTGACGTTTTTAAATTAGTATCATAACGGGGAAAGCCTTTCACTTTAGCAAATTTCAATCCCTTCGAGAAATGGTAACTGAATATTTTGGTAAAAAATAATAATCATCCTAGCTTATTAAAAAAGAAGAAGAAGAAGAAGAAGAAGAAGAAGACTAATCATCTAATTTGGAATGAAACAACCAACCACCATCAACACACACACAGAAAAGCAACACAACCCCAATGTTTCTAATGCGGATCAATAACCTGCGACAAAATCACGCTTGAATTCGGTTTAAAAAATCAGCTAAAAGAAATCAAAACAAGAAAAATAACATCAAAATACTTATGAGAAACAAGAAAACCAATAACTATGAATTAACATAATAAAATTCCAACATAACTCTTATTGATAAAAAGCATCTCAAATTACCTGCAATTATCAACAAAACAGGAATGTTGAAGGTGTAGAAATTGACTAGAATGCCTAGAAAATGCAATTTACCAATAAGAGGGAAAGCGAGGTCGTAAAGAAACATTTTCAAAATAGGGTGTAAAGCTTTGTTAAATTTTTTTTTTTTTTTTTTGGAGGGGGGGGTTGTAACGCCCTCAAAATAAACCCATTAAATATATATCATTGACATGCATTATTTAATGAAAACATTTTATTAAATCGTTCATCAGAGTATTACTAAATAAAAGCATCACATGTAACATCGAATAAAATGCCCTACAGGCTTACATCTTTCCAAGCCAACACTTGGATACAAAAATACGAGTTCTAACTTAATACAAGAAAAGCCCTAGGCTTGAATGTTTACATGTATTAATAAATAAAGACAATTAACTAAAGATAGTCTTCTTCAAAATCCAGAAGCCAAACCCTCCCAAGCTAAGTCCTTAGAGGTAGCTTATCACCTGAACCTGAAAATGATATTCCCATAAAGGGTGAGCCACAGCCCAGTAGAAATATACTAAACCACATATAAGCAATGAATAAAGCAATAGCATTCAACAGATGGTTAACCAAGATAATCTATTACTTCATTTTACAGTCTCCTAACACTATGGTCTAAGATACGTTTTACTTTCCAATTTTATCAACATGGCTCAGAACCTGGCCAAACTTACAACAGTGAATTACATATATCATATTCACATCCTTCCAATATCAATAAACAAATGAGACTCAAGCTCAAATCAAAACACTTCATACTTCCAGATTGATACACATTTTAGTGCTGTATCAATAAAACACTTCTATATAAATAAGCACACATAAAAGTGATGCTAATGGAGTCCATCCCCTATCTCCTCCCAAACAAAATCCGGTTTAGAGGTCCATCCCCTATCTTCCCCTAAACCGTGGAGTACATCCCCTATCTCCTCCCACACAAAACAATGTATGCAAATGCAATGCTCAATCAATACACGTATTTTCTGTATCAATGCAATAGTCAAAATTAATGACTTAATCAATGTGATTAGTTTCAGTTATTCCTAATCCACATGCAATGTCTACAACAATCACGACTATCCTCCACCGATAGCCCACAACAGTTATTTCTAAACTGAAAATAACCATGTCAACAATTCAATAAACAAATGATTCAAATTATCCAACTACGCCATTTAATCAATGAATTCCCCAATTCCATGAATTTAATTATACAAATTAACTTAATAGTACAACTAGGGTTTTTCCCAAAAATTTACCAAAGTATCCCCAACATATCAAAATACCAAAACTTAGAACAAAACCTATAAAATGGAGTAGGAAATCCCTACCTCGAAGAAATAACCCCAAAAGAGAAGATGGAGATGAATGCCCAAACTCCAAAGTGCTCCAAACTACCAACAATTCGGATTAAATGGAAGCCCTCGACCCACTCTATCTTTTTAATGAAGGATCTAGGGTAGAAACACACCCTAAGTGGATCAAATTTAAGAGAGAAGGTGAGTAGGGAGAGAGAGAAGTCGAACCTAGGGTTTAGAACCAAAAAGAATAAGAAAAAGACTGATCAAAACCCGCTGCTGCGAATATATACTGGACAGGCTCGCTCGAGCGAAGACTTGGTCGCTCGAGCGACCAGACACAGAGAAACAACGCTCGAGCCAAGGAAGCCTTGCTCGAGCCAACAACTCAAAAGCTCGCTCGAGCGAAAGAAAGCTCGATCGAGCGAAGAACTCAAACCCTCAGGTCTGCAACAAGACACATGCTCGAGCGAAGGAACTATTGCTCGAGCGAAGAACGAACTAACTCGCTCGAGCGAAGAAAAGCTCGCTCGAGCCAAGAATGCAAAGCTACAGGTCCAAGCCAGACGCAAACTCTTGCTCGAGCTACCAAACCTTGGCTCGAGCGAAGAACCAAAAACAACAGATCGCTCGAGCGACAAACTCCTCGCTCGAGCGAAGATCTAAAATTCTGGACAGCAACACTTGATTCCTAAACCCAACCAACCTGAAACAAACCTGCCCAACACATCCTATAATTCCAAATGAGAAAAATAAGGGACAACAACAACCATCATACAATGACAGAATCTACGGAACCTATGTCCGGACACAATAGTCAAATGGGAAAAGACCGGGGTCGCTATAACCTCCCCCCCTTCAAAGAATTTCGTCCCCGAAATTAAGCATAAATTTTTTAAAACAGTTTTTTTTTTATTAGACAGTTCATTAGTAAACATCTTGACCCAAAACTGGTCATTTCATCTCTTTATCAAGAGGCATCTCACAATATACAAAATAACATGTATTTCAGCCTGTATCATTATTATGCTTTATTTCTTTCAATGTTGACAATTCTCATATCATATTCAATCGCATGATATATATAACCCATTCAACAATGTAATCAACATATGCAATATTACACTAAACTTCTATAATGAAGCAAGTTTCAAGATACACCCATTTACCAAAACATACTCAATGTTTTACAACTTAAGACATATGTAAGGCTCTTAAGTTCATCAATATTACAAAATTTAAATACAAGATTACAAATAAATAAACATGTCCGGGTATTTTTCGCGAACTTCCAACTCACGTTCCCAAGTGGCTTCCTCCACTCCGCGATGTTTCCACAAAACTTTGACCAAAGGGATGGTTTTGCCTCGCAAAACTTGGTCCCGCCTATCCAAGACTCAAACCGGTCTCTCCTCATACGATACATCCTCATCAACCACTAAATCAGTCCAATCCAACACATGTGATGGATCCGGCTCATACTTCCGAAGCATACTCACATGGAACACATCATGTACTCCGGACAACTGTGGTGGCAAAGCTAAACGATAGGCAGCCTCGCCAATCCTCTCAAGGATCTCAAACGGACCAATGAACCGAGGGGACAACTTCCCGCTCTTCCCAAATCTCATCAAACCCCGTCTAGGTGATATCTTCAGAAAGACATGATCACCCACCTCAAATACCAAAGGTCTCCTCCTACGGTCAGCATAAGATTTCTGACGACTCTGTGCTGTAACCAGCCTCTTACAGATAAGCTCAACCTTCTCCGTCGTTTCCCTCACCAACTCCGGACCCAACAGAGCTGTATCACCCACCTCAGCCCAACAAACAGGAGATCTACACGGTCGGCCATACAAGGCCTCAAATGGTGCCATACCGATACTAGCCTGGAAACTGTTGTTGTAGGCAAACTCCACCAACGGCAAGTGCCTCTCCCACGATCCACTAAAGTCTAGAACACAACCCCGATGCATATCCTCAAGGATCTGAATAGTACGCTCGGACTGCCCATCAGTCTGAGGATGATAAGCCGTGCTAAAGGTCAACTTAGTGCCCAAGGCACTCTGCAAACTCTGCCACAACCTGGCGGTAAAACGAGGATCTCTATTTGAGACGATCGTCACTGGGACCCCGTGCAACCTCACTATGTCCCGAATGTACAAGTCGGCAAGATGATCTACCGAATCTCTCACGCGCATAGGAATGAAGTGCGCCGACTTAGTCAACCGGTCTACAACCACCCAAATAGCATCACTACCCCGCTGAGTCCTCGGAAGACCCACAACGAAGTCCATAGTGACGTGCTCCCACTTCCACTAGGCAATAGGCAAGGGTTGCAACAAACCCGCTGGCCTCTGATGTTCGGCCTTCACTTGCTGGCAAGTAAGGCACTTAGATACGAAAGCTGCCACATCTCTCTTCATACCTCGCCACCAAAACTGGCGACCCAAATCCTGATACATCTTAGTGCCTCCCGGATGCACCGCAAGGCGTGAATGATGGAACTCTCGGAGTACCTCCTCTCGGCAAGGCTCCGGCACAAACAGACGGTCTCGGTATCTCACACTCTGGTCGGAATACACCGTCAAACCCTTCTCTACCTTCCCACCGGAAATCTTCTCACGGAGAGATTCTACCTCAAGGTCACCTCTCTGAGCCTCTAACACTCGAGTCACAAGTGTAGGCTGTGCAACAACTGAAAATAAGGCCGCAGCCTCAACGGATTCGCCCAGAAGTAAGTCAAACTCCCCAAGTGCACCCAACATTTCCCATTCTCGGATGGCTATACTAGCTATGTCTCCAACAGGTTTCCTGCTAAGGGCATCGGCCACTACATTGGCTTTTCCCGGATGATAATGCAACTCAAAGTCATAATCCTCTATAAACTCCATCCACCTCCTCTGCCTCAAGTTCAAGTCTTTCTGTGTAAACAAATATTTCAGACTCTTATGATCCGAGAATACCTCGAATCTCTCACCATAAAGATAATGCCTCCAAATCTTCAAGGCAAAAATCACAGCTGCTAACTCTAGATCATGCGTAGGGTAATTCTGCTCGTGAATTTTCAACTGACGTGAGCCATAGGCAACTACTTTCCCTTCTTGCATCAACACACAACCCAAACCCTCTCGTGAGGCATCACAATAAACCGCATAACCCAACTCTCTCTCCGGAATAATCAACACCGGAGCGGTGGTCAATCTAACTTTCAGCTCTTGGAACGATTTTTCACAAGTCTCACTTCACACAAACTTGACTCCCTTCCGAGTCAGCCTAGTCAACGGTGACGCTAATCTGGAGAAATCTTTCACAAACCGACGGTAATACCCAGCTAATCCCAGAAAACTGCGAATCTCAAATATACTCTTAGGCTGTGCCCAATCCTGCACTGCCTCTACCTTGGATGTATCAACAGACACTCCTTCCCCGGATACCACGTGGCCTAAGAATTTGACTTCCCTCAGCCAGAACTCACACTTCCCAAACTTGGCATACAACCTATGGGCTCTAAGTAACTCAAGCACCGCCCTCAAGTGTGCCTCGTGCTCCTCCTCAGAAGGTGAATAGATAAGGATGTCGTCCACAAAAACAACTACAAACCGATCCAAGAATTCCCAGAAGATCCGGTTCATCAAGTCCATAAAGACTGCCGGTGCATTGGTGAGCCCGAATGGCATTACCAAAAACTCATAATGGCCATACCGCGTACGGAATGCCGTCTTCGGAATATCCGCTTCCCTGACCCTCAACTGGTGGTAACCCGATCTCAAGTCTATCTTAGAGAAACAACGGGAACCCTTCAACTGGTCAAACAGGTCATCTATACGGGGCATAGGGTACTTATTCTTGACCGTGGCCCGATTCAACTTCCGGTAATCTATACAAAGTCTCAAAGCACCACCTTTCTTTTTAACAAAGAGGGCCGGTGCTCCCCACGGCGAAACACTAGGACGTATAAAGCCCTTATCTAGCAACTCCCGGAGCTGAATCTTCAACTCAACTAACTCGGCTGGGGCAAAACGATAAGGTGCCATGGAAATCGGCGCCGTGCCGGGCACTAAGTCTATAGAGAACTCAATCTCCCGATGCGGTGGCAAACCAACAAGATCCCCGGGAAAAACGTCCGAGTACTCACAAACCACCCTTGGCAACACAATCTGTGTCTCATCATCCTCACTAATCGAAAGGTTAGCAAGTAGACCACTAAGTTCACTCCGTCCTCGCGGAACATACCCCGGTGGCAACACATTACCAACCCGATCCCCCAGAAAATGAAAATACTCTCCGCTCACGGTACAACAAGTGACCCTCTGGCGGTAGCAATCAATAACTGCCCGGTATGATGATAACCAGTCCATACCCAAAATGACATCGAAACCCTTCATAGGCATAACTACAAAGGAAAATGGGATTCTATGATAATCAACCTCAATATCACAACCCCTAACACCTTGTTTCAAAATCAATTCACCTCCAAGAGGTGACACTACACATATAGGAGATGCTAACTGTGCTAACTCCAACTCCAAAACAGATGCAAATGCAGCAGACACAAAGGAATGAGATGCACCCGTATCAATCAAAACATTAGCAACCGAGTTGCAAAACAAAAAGGTACCTCTCACAACTGATGGTGCCGGCACAGGATCCTGCGCGGTAACAACATACACGCGCCCAGATGACCTCTGATCAACCTGCTCAACTCTAGGTGCATAAGATTACTGCACTGACTGGGACGATGAAGCCCCCTGATTGGCCCTCGAGGCCTGACCCGACTAAGCTGGCTGCTGCCCCTGAATCGGCCTCAAACCGGATGCACCAGGTGTGCCACCCAACTGCGGGCAATACCTCTTCATATGCCCTGGCTGACCACACTGATAACACGAGAGTGGCTGGCCTCTACCCTGACTCTGGCTCTGAGATCGAGCCGAAGATGATGCTGCTCTCTGAACTCCTCCCCTCTGAGGACAAACTGGAGACTTGTGGCCCAGCTGGCCACACTTAAAGCAGGTAATGTCTCCCTGACTGCCTTTCCCCGAACTAGCACTCGGTACAGGAAAAGTCGATCAAGAAAAGCTACCCTGAGACTGCTGGGAATTAAAACCCTTCTATCTCCTACCATCACTCTGACCATCCTGACTCCTCTTGGAGCCCTTCTGTCCTTCCTCCTCCTCCTGCATCATGATCTCCATATGGGCTGCAGCATCAACCATACGCCCATAATCTCGAATCATAGTACCCCCAACTCTCAGCTTGAGGCCACGCCTCAACTTCTTCTCAAACTCAATACAACGGCGTTCCTCAGACGCCACCAACTCAGGTGCAAACCTGGACAAACTAGTAAATGCAGCCTCAAACTCGGCCACTAAAGAACTTGCCTGCTTAAGCTGACAAAACTGGTCTCGCAGCTTCTCCCTGACTGCTGGAGATAAGAACTTCTCCTGGAAAGCATTCACAAAAGCCTCCCACGTACCTCCTATACGCCCCTTAGTAAACTTCCACCACTGACCCGCATCCCCCTTCAACTGGAAAGATGCCAAGGTCACTTTCAACCCTTCGTCTTCGATGCCAAGCATCTCAAACGTCTTCGTTGTCTGTTCGAGCCATTCATCTGCCTTAAGCGGCTCTTTAGGATCACCCACATATTCATCCGGATTAGATCGGAAGAACTCCCTCTTCAGAAAGGAAGGTCCTGCATCTGTAGCAACATCCCGAGCTTGATTCTCAGCTCTGAGAATGCCTACTGACTCCCTGAATGCCCCTGCTATCTCTCGGGCTAGAGCGCCCATAGCCTGCTGGCCTGCTGGCCTGCTGGCTCGGCCACATTGGCCTGGCCAACTCCCTCCTGGACTACCGGAATCTCCTCCGGCACAGGCACCTCCTGCCTACCCGGCCTACCACGCCTACTGCGTCCTCGTCCTCGTCCTGACATCCTAACAAAGGAAACAAAGACATTAGCACATTAATAAATGTGCCGAAGCTAAACACTCGCGTCCTAATGCAATGGATAACAATAATTCATTCCACGTAAGCACATAATCACATAAGCACCTACGAATTTCATTCCCGGATAATGATAGTCCCAATGCGTTACTATAGTTCCGGTTGGAAGCAGCAGTGATCAAGTGCCTTTCCAACAAGACTACTAGAAACTCAAGGGTCCAATCAACATCCTAGAAACTACATTCCATACCCATATAATCACATAAACATGTTATCACATAAACATATAACTTTACACTAAGTCTCTATCAAACAAGACGAACCCATTGTGATACTAATCACTTCCCACGTACCCAAAGTATTCAAACCCGGTACGCTCTGATACCAAGTTGTAACGCCCTCAAAATAAACCCATTAAATATATATCATTGACATGCATTATTTAATGAAAACATTTTATTAAATCGTTCATCAGAGTATTACTAAATAAAAGCATCACATGTAACATCGAATAAAATGCCCTACAGACTTACATCTTTCCAAGCCAACACTTGGATACAAAAATACGAGTTCTAACTTAATACAAGAAAAGCCCTAGGCTTGAATGTTTACATGTATTAATAAATAAAGACAATTAACTAAAGATAGTCTTCTTCAAAATCCAGAAGCCAAACCCTCCCAAGCTAAGTCCTTGGAGGTAGCTTATCACCTGAACCTGAAAATGATATTCCCATAAAGGGTGAGCCACAGCCCAGTAGAAATATACTAAACCACATATAAGCAATGAATAAAGCAATAGCATTCAACAGATGGTTAACCAAGATAATCTATTACTTCATTTTACAGTCTCCTGACACTATGGTCTAAGATACGTTTTACTTTCCAATTTTATCAACATGGCTCAGAACCTGGCCAAACTTACAACAGTGAATTACATATATCATATTCACATCCTTCCAATATCAATAAACAAATGAGACTCAAGCTCAAATCAAAACACTTCATACTTCCAGATTGATACACATTTTAGTGCTGTATCAATAAAACACTTCTATATAAATAAGCACACATAAAAGTGATGCTAATGGAGTCCATCCCCTATCTCCTCCCAAACAAAATCCGGTTTAGAGGTCCATCCCCTATCTTCCCCTAAACCGTGGAGTACATCCCCTATCTCCTCCCACACAAAACAATGTATGCAAATGCAATGCTCAATCAATACACGTATTTTCTGTATCAATGCAATAGTCAAAATTAATGACTTAATCAATGTGATTAGTTTCAGTTATTCCTAATCCACATGCAATGTCTACAACAATCACGACTATCCTCCACCGATAGCCCACAACAGTTATTTCTAAACTGAAAATAACCATGTCAACAATTCAATAAACAAATGATTCAAATTATCCAACTACGCCATTTAATCAATGAATTCCCCAATTCCATGAATTTAATTATACAAATTAACTTAATAGTACAACTAGGGTCTTTCCCAAAAATTTACCAAAGTATCCCCAACATATCAAAATACCAAAACTTAGAACAAAACCTATAAAATGGAGTAGGAAATCCCTACCTCGAAGAAATAACCCCAAAAGAGAAGATGGAGATGAATGCCCAAACTCCAAAGTGCTCCAAACTACCAACAATTCGGATTAAATGGAAGCCCTCGACCCACTCTATCTTTTTAATGAAGGATCTAGGGTAGAAACACACCCTAAGTGGATCAAATTTAAGAGAGAAGGTGAGTAGGGAGAGAGAGAAGTCGAACCTAGGGTTTAGAACCAAAAAGAATAAGAAAAAGACTGATCAAAACCCGCTGCTGCGAATATATACTGGACAGGCTCGCTCGAGCGAAGACTTGGTCGCTCGAGCGACCAGACACAGAGAAACAACGCTCGAGCCAAGGAAGCCTTGCTCGAGCCAACAACTCAAAAGCTCGCTCGAGCGAAAGAAAGCTCGATCGAGCGAAGAACTCAAACCCTCAGGTCTGCAACAAGACACATGCTCGAGCGAAGGAACTATTGCTCGAGCGAAGAACGAACTAACTCGCTCGAGCGAAGAAAAGCTCGCTCGAGCCAAGAATGCAAAGCTACAGGTCCAAGCCAGACGCAAACTCTTGCTCGAGCTACCAAACCCTGGCTCGAGCGAAGAACCAAAAACAACAGATCGCTCGAGCGACAAACTCCTCGCTCGAGCGAAGATCTAAAATTCTGGACAGCAACACTTGATTCCTAAACCCAACCAACCTGAAACAAACCTGCCCAACACATCCTATAATTCCAAATGAGAAAAATAAGGGACAACAACAACCATCATACAATGACAGAATCTACGGAACCTATGTCCGGACACAATAGTCAAATGGGAAAAGACCGAGGTCGCTATAGGGGTGGTTTGTCACATTTGTATCAGCAATTCGCATTTGCAGTCCTGAATCATACTAATATTTTAATTGTTAAAATAATACTAATATTTTAATTGTTAAAAGATTAAAATAAATAAAAATACTTCCAAAAGCATACCAATTAATGAAAATTTTATTCAACAACCATCTTGGGACTAAAAAAAGCTGCGATGTAAACATTTTGAAGGTTGTTGAACCTCTTTTAAAAAAGGGGCAATTACACTCTAGTGTAATTTAAAAAAAATAATAATAATTACACAGGTGAAAAAATTTATTATTTTTTATATTAAAAAAATATATATATGATTTTAATTTTTAATATTTATAAAGTTTATCACTAATTTGTAATTATTTTTTGTCCACATAACAACAAGATATGAACTTGATAAAATGAATCAAACCAATAAAGTGAACCAAACCAATATAATCCAAAACACAAATAAAAAACAAAGAACATTCTTGAATCAACCTCGGAATAGGATAAAAAATTACAGGTTATAAGGCATGAAAGTAAAAGCAAGGGAATTCCAAAAGCAAAATAGTTTTTGAAGAACAATTATTAACGGAATCCAAATTATAAAATAAAAAATTTAAAAAAAAAAAAACAATTGAGGCTAGCTTTGGTACTAAATCACTGCAACAAGAATAAAAGACACGGTGATTTCATTGACACACAGAGCTAATCATCCTAATATACATGACCTTAACAGACTCACAATTCATCATCATCATCATCATCATCATCATCATCATCAACGTAGATGTTTATATTTTGCAGATTGAAGCATCTTCAAAAAAAGCGAATCACACCTCGAAATATAAAGACAAAAATAAGAATCTAAAATCCAATTTTTATTTTTATTTTTTTTTCAAATTTCAAACCAAAAAAATTATGAAAAATATAATTAATACAACCAGATTCACAAAAAAAATATGAAAGGAAAGCCTTCATAGTAAATCAACCAACAGACTTGCCACTCCAGCAAGATGGAAAGGCAAGATAGCTTACAATGTTCTACCTAAAACAAACTAATCATCAAACAAACAATAGCAACCAATGAAAAAAACCCTTCGGAAGTCTTACCACTCTCTTCCTTTCGAAGTACTTTTTCATCTTAATCAACCACCAATCTTTTAAACAATCATTTTCAAAAAAATTAATAATAGTGACTTTAAGGGAAATTCTATAAAGTGTACTACTAAAGAAGGTACATTGTAAGAAAGTTACAATTTATTTATTCATTTATTTTTTTAAGTTATGCTATGTTAATTTGTGGTAAAAGTTACGAACAGTGAATTTATGATGTGTACCCTAAAGTATAGCGATCCCGGGTTTACCCTTGTTGTATAGTGATCCGGACATGTGTCCGTGGATGTTGGTAGTTGTTTATTATCTTGTTTACATCCTTTCTTACTTTGTATTTGAGTTATAGGATGTGTTGAGCGGGTTTGTTACAGATTGGTTGAGTTTAGAAACCAAAACTAGTTGCCCAGATTTTTGGCCTGTACGCTCGAGCGGAGGTGTTGGCGCTCGAGCGTAGATTACACCCTTTCAGTATTTTCCTGTGCAGCATTGTACGCTCGAGCGTAGGGTTGGGAGCTCGAGCGGAGGCCTGGTTCTGCAAAAGTGCTGGGCGAGTGCATTCTGCGCTCGAGCGGGAGGTTGGCCGCTCGAGCGGAAGTCTGTGAGTGGCCGCTCGAGCGGGGTGTTTTACGCTCGAGCGGAGACCTGGGTTAAAGTCCCGAATTTGTGACTCTTTAAATCACTTTTTCACTTTCTCTTCTCTCTCTTACTTTTCCAAAATCACCATTGTTGAGCCTCTCACTCTAGACTCTACCTTCTCTCTAGGTTTTGATCTAGTAGGAGTGATTTACTCACCTTTGGCCTTTACAAAAAAGTTGTTGATCGTCGAGGGCTTCATTTTAATCTGAAAATCTCGGGTTTTGGAGCACGTTGGGTTTTGTCGTCTTCTCCTTTGGGACTCCGAATTTGAGGTAGGGATAACCTACTCCTCTCTATGGGTTTTGTCTTTAAATTTTGGTATTTTGAGATGTTGGGCTTGGTTTGGTAATTTTGTGAAAGTTTGGGGGCTTTTGTGTAATTTTACAAAAGTTGGGGTTTTATTCATAATAAACCTAGATGCATGTTTGGCATAGAAAAATGGAATGATTGTTGAATCATTGATGAAAATGGAACCTAAGGGTTGAAATGGTAATTATGGAAAATGGCCTAATTACATTGTTTAATTAATTGGGATAATTAATTGGTGAGAAATGAGGAAATGAAATGTTGATTGAATATCCATTTGTGCATTTATTTTCTGTATTAGAAATAACTGCTTGGGGCTATCGGTAGAGGATAGTCGAGATTGTTGTAGACAATGCATGATGATTAGGTAAACGGAAACTAATCAATGGAATGTGTCATGGAACTTGACGGTTGATAGAATACATTAATTGTGTGTATTGTGTGATTGTATATAGAACCAATGTGTTTATATACGTTATGTGTAGAGGAGGAGATAGGGGATGTACTCCGCGGTTTAGGGGAAGATAGGGGATGTACCTCTAAACCGGATAGGTATTGGGAGGAGATAGGGGATGAACTCCGTAGACAGAGCTCATATGCTTGTCTAGAGAAGTGAAGATAGAGCTCATATGCTTATCTTTGTGAAGTGTGGATACAGCTTGTATGCTTATCTGTGGATATTGTTGATATACATATCTGTTGTAGAATGTGGATATAGCTTGTATGCTTATCTGTGGATATTGTTGATATACATATCTGTTGTAGAATGTGGATATAGCTTGTATGCTTATCTGTGGATATTGTAGTTATACATATCTGTTGAAAATGTGGATATAGCTTTTATGCTTATCTGAATGTGAGATATAGTTTTTATACATATCTGTGGAAATGATGATAGAGCTAGCATGCTTATCTGTTGAAAAAGGGAAAATGAAAAGTAATTGGGACTTGTAAGTCGTTGACATAAATATGTAATTTATGTGATTGTATCAGTGTTGACCAACTATCAATTGCTAATGTTTTAGTCATTGTCCATGGTTGGTTTAGTGTATTTCTACTGGGCTGTGGCTCACCCTATATGGGAATATCATTTTCAGGTACAGGAAGCATGCCACCTCCAAGGACATAGCTTGGGAGGCTAGAGGCGGACATAGTGTAGTTGTTTAACTTTTGATGTATTACATGTAATTTCAAGCCAAGGGCTTAATGTGTAAACGAGTTAGTACTCTTTTGTTGAAACCAAGTGTTAACTTGGAAAGCTGTAAGCCCGTAGGGCATTTTGTTTTGATGTTAACATGTAATACTTATGTAATGAAACTCAATGAAATAAAGGAATGTGGTTAGTTTAATGTTATTATTTTGAGGGCGTTACAACTTGGTATCAGAGCGTACCGGGTTCGAATACTTTGGGTACGTGGGAAGTGATTAGGATCACAATGGGTTTGTCTCGCTTGATAGAGACTTAGATGTGGTATCATAGGCTATGTGCTTAAGTGATAACATGCTTATGTGACTATGTGGGTATGGGATTTAATTTCTAGGATATTGATTGGATCCTTGAGTTTCTGGGAGTCTTGTTGGAAAAGCACTTGATCAATGCTATTTCTAACCGGAACTCTAGTAAAGCCTCGGGACTATTATTATCCGAAAATGAAATTCGTAAGTGCTTATGTGTTTATGTGCTTATGTGGAGTGAATTACACTTGTCCATGCATTAGGACGTGAGTGTTTAGTTTCGGCACATTTATGAATGTGCTAACGTTTTGTGTTGCCTTTATTAGGATGTCAGGACGAGGAAGAGGAGCTAGGCGTGGTAGACCTGCGAGGCAGGAAGTACCGTTACCGGGTGAGATTCCGGCAGTGCAGGAGGGAGTTGGGCAGGCCAATGTGGCCGAGCCAGTGGGTCAGCAGGCTATGGGTGCCTTGGCCAGAGAGATAGCAGGAGCTTTGGGTATTCTTAGAGCTGGGAATCAGGCAGCTGAGGCAGAGCCTTCCTTCTTGAAGAGGGAGTTCTTTCGGTGTAATCCGGACGAGTTTATCGGGGATCCTAAAGAGCCGCTTAAGGCAGATGAATGGCTCGAACAGACAATGAAGACGTTTGAGATGCTTGGCATCGAGGACGGAGCACTGAAAGTGACCTTGGCATCCTTCCAACTGAAGGGAGATGCGGGTCAATGGTGGAAATACGAGAAAGCTCGTGTTGGTGGTACTTGGGAGGCGTTTGTGAATGCTTTTCAGGAGAGGTTTTTATCAGCAGCAGCTAGGGAGAAGCTGAGGGATCAGTTTAGCCGGCTTAATCAGCAGGGCTTGTCAGTGGCCGAGTTTGAGGCTACTTTTACCAGTCTGTCTAGGTTTGCACCTGAACTGGTGGCGTCTGAGGAACGCCGTTGCTATGAGTTTGAGCGGAAGTTGAGGCGGGGCCTCAAGTTGAGAATTGGTGGGTCTTATATTCGAGAGTATAGACACCTAGTGGACGCTGCAGCTCATATGGAGCTTATGATGCAGGAGGAGGATGAGGGTCAGAGAGGCTCCAAGAGGAGCCAGGATAGTCAGAGTGATGGCAGGAGACAGAAGGGTTATAACCCTCAGCAGTCGCAGGGTGGTGTTGCTAGATCGACCTTCCCAGTGCCGAGTGCAGGCTCTGGGAGAGGTGGTCAGGGGGATTTCACCTGTTACAAGTGTGGCTAGCTGGGTCACAAGGTATCTGTTTGCCCGCAGAAGGGTGGGGGTCAGAAAGCTGCTTCTTCTTCAGCTAGACCGCAGAGTCAGAGTTTGGGCAGGGGGCAGCTCTTGACTTGTTATCAGTGTGGACAACCTGGGCACATGAAGAGGTTTTGCCCACAGTTGAGTGCCACTTCGGGAGCGTCTGGTTCTAGGCAGACGCAGGGTTTTCAGCCAGCTCAGTCTGTGCAGGCCTCGAGGGCCAATCCGGGAGTTTCGTCATCCCAGTCTGTGCAGCAGTCTTTTGCTCCGAGAGGTGAGCAGGTAGACCAGGGGCCTACGGGGCGCGTGTATGCTGTTACCGCGCAGGATTTAGTACCGGCTCCATCAGTAGTGAGAGGTACTTTTCTGTTTTGCAACTCAGTTGCTAATGTGTTGATAGACACGGGTGCATCTCATTCTTTTGTATCTGCTGCATTTGCATCTGTTTTGGAATTGGAGTTAGCACAGTTAGCATCTCCTATTTGTGTGGTATCGCCTTTGGGTGGTGAGTTGATTCTGAAACAGGGTGTTAGAGGATGTGATATAGAGGTCGCCGATTATAGGCTTCCTTTTCCGTTTGTTGTCATGCCCATGAAGGGTTTTGATGTTATTTTGGGTATGGACTGGTTATCGTCATACCGGGCTGTTATTGATTGCTACCGCCAGAGGGTTACATTGTGTACCTTGAGCGGGGAGTGGTTCCATTTCTTGGGAGGCCGGGTTGGTAGTGTTTTGCCACCGGGGTATGATTCGCGAGGGCGAAGTGAGCTTAGTAGTCTACTTGCTAGCTTTGAGAGTGGTGAGAGTGGTGAGACCCAGGTTGTGTTACCGAGGGTGGTTTGTGAGTATTCGGATGTCTTTCCCGAAGATCTTGTTAGTTTGCCACCTCACCGAGAGATAGAGTTCTCTATTGATTTAGTGCCTGGTACGGCGCCGATTTCTATGGCACCTTACCGTTTTGCTCCAGCAGAGTTGGTTGAGTTGAAAGTTCAGCTCCAGGAGTTGCTCGATAAGGGCTTTGTTCGCCCTAGTGTTTCACCGTGGGGAGCGCCGGCCCTCTTTGTTAAAAAGAAAGATGGTGCCTTGAGATTGTGTATAGACTACCGGAAGTTGAATCGGGCTACGGTTAAGAATAAGTACCCTATGCCCCGTATAGATGATTTGTTTGACCAGTTGAAGGGTTCCCGTTGTTTCTCTAAGATAGACTTGAGATCGGGTTACCATCAGTTGAGGGTCAGGGAGGAAGATATTCCTAAGACGGCATTCCGTACGCGGTATGGCCATTACGAGTTTTTGGTGATGCCATTCGGACTTACCAATGCACCGGCAGTCTTTATGGACTTGATGAACCGGATTTTCCGGGAGTTCTTAGACCGATTTGTGGTTGTTTTCGTGGACGATATCCTTATCTATTCGTCTTCTGAGGAGGAGCACGAGGCACACTTGAGAGTGGTGCTTGAGTTACTTAGAGCCCATAGGCTGTATGCCAAGTTTGGGAAGTGTGAGTTCTGGCTGGGGGAAGTCAAATTCTTAGGCCACGTGGTATCCGGGGAAGGGGTGTCTGTTGATACATCCAAGGTTGAGGCAGTGCAAGATTGGGCACAGCCTAAGAGTGTGTTTGAGATCCGCAGTTTTCTGGGATTGGCTGGGTATTACCGTCGGTTTGTGAAAGATTTCTCCAGGTTAGCGTCACCATTGACTAGACTGACTCGGAAGGGAGTCAAGTTTGTGTGGAGTGAGACTTGTGAAAAGTCGTTCCAAGAGCTGAAAGTTAGATTGACCACCGCTCCGGTATTGATTATTCCGGAGAGAGGGTTGGGATATGCGGTTTATTGTGATGCCTCACGAGAGGGTTTGGGTTGTGTGTTAATGCAAGAGGGGAAAGTGGTAGCTTATGGCTCACGTCAGTTGAAAATACACGAGAAGAATTACCCCACACATGACCTAGAGTTAGCAGCTGTGATCTTTGCCATGAAAATCTGGAGGCACTACCTTTATGGTGAGAGGTTCGAGGTATTCTCGGATCACAAGAGTTTGAAGTATCTGTTTACACAGAGAGACTTGAATCTGAGGCAGAGGAGATGGATAGAGTTCATCGAGGATTATGATTTTGAGTTGCATTATCATCCGGGAAAGGCCAATGTTGTGGCCGATGCCCTTAGTAGGAAGACCATTAGTGATGTTGCTAGTATAGCCATCCGGGAATGGGTGATGTTGGGAGCACTTGGCGAGTTTGATTTGCTACTGGGCGAATCTGTTGAGGCTGCGGCCTTGTTTTCTGTCGTTGTGCAGCCTACACTTGTGATTAGAGTGTTAGAGGCACAGAGAGGTGACCTTGAGGTAGAACCCCTCCGAGAAAAGGTCTCTAGTGGGAAAGTTGAGAAGGGTTTGACGGTATATCCCGACCTGAGTGTGAGATACCGAGACCGTTTGTTTGTACCGGAGTCTTGCCGAGAGGAAGTACTCCGAGAGTTTCATCATTCGCGCCTTGCGGTGCATCCGGGAGGTACTAAGATGTATCAAGATTTGGGTCGCCAGTTTTGGTGGCGGGGTATGAAAAGAGATGTGGCTGTTTTCGTATCGAAGTGCCTTACTTGCCAGCAAGTGAAGGCCGAGCATCAGAGGCCAGTGGGTTTGTTGCAACCCTTGCCTATTGCCGAGTGGAAGTGGGAGCATGTCACTATGGACTTCGTTGTAGGTCTTCCGAGGACTCAGCGGGGTAGTGATGCTATTTGGGTGGTTGTAGACCGGTTGACTAAGTCGGCGCACTTTATTCCTATGCGCGTGAGAGATTCGGTAGATCATCTTGCCGATTTGTATATTCGGGATGTAGTGAGATTGCACGGGGTCCCAGTGACGATCGTCTCAGATAGAGATCCTCGTTTTACTGCTAGGTTGTGGCAGAGTTTGCAGAGTGCCTTGGGCACTAAGTTGACCTTTAGTACGGCTTATCATCCTCAGACTGACGGCCAGTCCGAGCGTACTATTCAGATCCTCGAGGATATGCTTCGGGGTTGTGTCCTGGACTTCAGTGGGAAGTAGGAGAGGCACTTGCCATTGGTAGAGTTTTCCTACAACAATAGTTTTCAGTCTAGCATCGGTATGGCACCGTTTGAGGCCTTGTATGGCCGACCGTGTAGGTCTCCAGTTTGTTGGGCCGAGGTGGGTGATGCACCTTTGTTGGGTCCGGAGTTGGTTAGGGAGACGACGGAGAAAGTTGAGCTTATCCGTAGGAGGCTTGTTACAGCCCAGAGTCGACAAAAGAGTTATGCCGACCGTAGGAGGAGGCCTTTGGCGTTTGAGGTAGGTGATCATGTCTTTCTGAAGATATCACCTAGACGAGGCCTGATGAGGTTTGGGAAGAGTGGGAAGTTATCCCCTCGGTTTATTGGTCCCTTTGAGATCCTTGAGAAGATAGGTGAGGTTGCTTATCGGTTAGCCTTACCGCCGCAGTTGTCCGGAGTGCATGACGTGTTTCATGTGAGTATGCTTCGGAAGTATGAGCCAGATCCATCACATGTGCTGGATTGGAGCGATTTAGAGGTAGATGAGGATGCCTCGTATGAGGAGAGACCGGTTCGGGTCTTGGATAGGCGGGATCAGGTCCTGCGTGGCAAGACCATTCCTTTGGTGAAAGTCTTGTGGAAACATCACGGAGTGGAGGAAGCCACTTGGGAACGTGAGTTGGAAGTCCGTGAGAAATATCCGGACTTGTTTGTTGATGGGTGATCATGTATTTAAATTTTACATTATGTTGAACTTAAGAGCTTTTATATATGTCTTAAGTTGTAAAACATTGAGAATGTTTTGATTATTGGAAGCATGTTTTGGAACTTGCCTCTTATGGTAGTTGGATGTAACACTATATACGTTGAATATATTGTTGACATTGGAAAGTTAGTGCATAATGTTGGTGCATGTTAATAATACATATGTTGTTTACATATTGTGATATGTCTCTTGTTAAAGGGATGGGATGACCGGTAATGGGTCGAATTGTTGAATGTTAAAATGTAACATTGTTTAAAATGGAGGAAAACTTATTTTTGAAAACTTGTGCGTAATTTCGGGGACGAAATTCTTTAAGGGGGGGAGGTTATAGCGATCCCGGGTTTACCCTTGTTGTATAGTGATCCGGACATGTGTCCGTGGATGTTGGTAGTTGTTTATTATCTTGTTTACATCCTTTCTTACTTTGTATTTGAGTTATAGGATGTGTTGAGCGGGTTTGTTACAGATTGGTTGAGTTTAGAAACCAAAACTAGTTGCCCAGATTTTTGGCCTGTACGCTCGAGCGGAGGTGTTGGCGCTCGAGCGTAGATTACACCCTTTCAGTATTTTCCTGTGCAGCATTGTACGCTCGAGCGTAGGGTTGGGAGCTCGAGCGGAGGCCTGGTTCTGCAAAAGTGCTGGGCGAGTGCATTCTGCGCTCGAGCGGGAGGTTGGCCGCTCGAGCGGAAGTCTGTGAGTGGCCGCTCGAGCGGGGTGTTTTACGCTCGAGCGGAGACCTGGGTTAAAGTCCCGAATTTGTGACTCTTTAAATCACTTTTTCACTTTCTCTTCTCTCTCTTACTTTTCCAAAATCACCATTGTTGAGCCTCTCACTCTAGACTCTACCTTCTCTCTAGGTTTTGATCTAGTAGGAGTGATTTACTCACCTTTGGCCTTTACAAAAAAGTTGTTGATCGTCGAGGGCTTCATTTTAATCTGAAAATCTCGGGTTTTGGAGCACGTTGGGTTTTGTCGTCTTCTCCTTTGGGACTCCGAATTTGAGGTAGGGATAACCTACTCCTCTCTATGGGTTTTGTCTTTAAATTTTGGTATTTTGAGATGTTGGGCTTGGTTTGGTAATTTTGTGAAAGTTTGGGGGCTTTTGTGTAATTTTACAAAAGTTGGGGTTTTATTCATAATAAACCTAGATGCATGTTTGGCATAGAAAAATGGAATGATTGTTGAATCATTGATGAAAATGGAACCTAAGGGTTGAAATGGTAATTATGGAAAATGGCCTAATTACATTGTTTAATTAATTGGGATAATTAATTGGTGAGAAATGAGGAAATGAAATGTTGATTGAATATCCATTTGTGCATTTATTTTCTGTATTAGAAATAACTGCTTGGGGCTATCGGTAGAGGATAGTCGAGATTGTTGTAGACAATGCATGATGATTAGGTAAACGGAAACTAATCAATGGAATGTGTCATGGAACTTGACGGTTGATAGAATACATTAATTGTGTGTATTGTGTGATTGTATATAGAACCAATGTGTTTATATACGTTATGTGTAGAGGAGGAGATAGGGGATGTACTCCGCGGTTTAGGGGAAGATAGGGGATGTACCTCTAAACCGGATAGGTATTGGGAGGAGATAGGGGATGAACTCCGTAGACAGAGCTCATATGCTTGTCTAGAGAAGTGAAGATAGAGCTCATATGCTTATCTTTGTGAAGTGTGGATACAGCTTGTATGCTTATCTGTGGATATTGTTGATATACATATCTGTTGTAGAATGTGGATATAGCTTGTATGCTTATCTGTGGATATTGTTGATATACATATCTGTTGTAGAATGTGGATATAGCTTGTATGCTTATCTGTGGATATTGTAGTTATACATATCTGTTGAAAATGTGGATATAGCTTTTATGCTTATCTGAATGTGAGATATAGTTTTTATACATATCTGTGGAAATGATGATAGAGCTAGCATGCTTATCTGTTGAAAAAGGGAAAATGAAAAGTAATTGGGACTTGTAAGTCGTTGACATAAATATGTAATTTATGTGATTGTATCAGTGTTGACCAACTATCAATTGCTAATGTTTTAGTCATTGTCCATGGTTGGTTTAGTGTATTTCTACTGGGCTGTGGCTCACCCTATATGGGAATATCATTTTCAGGTACAGGAAGCATGCCACCTCCAAGGACATAGCTTGGGAGGCTAGAGGCGGACATAGTGTAGTTGTTTAACTTTTGATGTATTACATGTAATTTCAAGCCAAGGGCTTAATGTGTAAACGAGTTAGTACTCTTTTGTTGAAACCAAGTGTTAACTTGGAAAGCTGTAAGCCCGTAGGGCATTTTGTTTTGATGTTAACATGTAATACTTATGTAATGAAACTCAATGAAATAAAGGAATGTGGTTAGTTTAATGTTATTATTTTGAGGGCGTTACATAAAGTGAAAGTGATACTTTTGTGGTGAGAAAAGAACTGTCATGTTACAAAATTTTGTAATAGTGTTATGAAAGACATACCATATGCACCTTTTTACATAGCATCTCCCTAATTTGAAACTAATGAAATACTATAGAAAGAATTAAAATTTGAGAGTACTTTAGGAAGCTTCTTATTGTTTTCATAAATTATGACCTATTCCATTGAGTGTTGTTGATCATTACGACCTTTTTCAATCATGATTGAACCCATTGGGTTAAATCCTAGCTATTGAATGGTAATGGTTCCTATAGTAAGCTTTAGTAAAGCATCAAATTGAAGCATTGTTTCCACAGCAATTTACCAAAAATTAAGGAATCCCTATTCACAACAATGAAGGCATATTAATTCACTTCAATTGTTAGAAATAGTATACAAAAAATTACAAATAATTGGTTTTCTTTAAAGAACTAAAAAATATAAACCTTAAACCTTTATGGCACATATACATATAGACAAGAGAAAAATTAAATGCATAAATGTACAGGCAAAATCATACTAAAAACAAAGAGATCTGTACAACGTTCATAACAATGAAAAGAAAAAAATCTTAATCACAAAATATTTATCCGACTTCAACCCAAAAAAGAATTGCCACTATAGCAATCTAATAGAAAAAGCAAGAAGATAATTTGCAAACGCAAAACTTGCAATCTAAGAGCATCATGGCAAACCTCAAAAAACACACTGAAATAGAATTTATGTTGATCAAACATGGAGACATACTTTGCAATCTAATAGTATACACAAAACTCTCAATTTAATAGAATTAACCCAAAACTCGAAAAATATATACATAATTAAAACTGAAAGCACTTATAATACCTAAAAAGCAATCAATGTCATCAATGGACACAATAGTTCTAGAAAAAACTTCAAGCACCATCAACACCATTTAGTTGTAGACCTCAAGTACCATGAACAATAACCTTGAAAAAAAAAACGAAAAAGACAGAGAGAGAGAGAGAGAGAGAGAGAGAGAGGAAAGAGTAAAATCCCTTAACTAAACAATAACCAAAAAACAAAGCATTAGTAACCAAAATAATAACCCTAAATATGTCATTATCCACTATCTAACAAAAATCTACCAGAGATATTCTCATGGACCCAGTAAACATAGCTAGGTGAATGGAAGCAAAAATAGGGGAGAATAAGGAAAAGAATCAATAAAATAGCATGAAAAACAGGTGTGCTTACTCTATGGATGTTGCTCCTCTATGACCTAAGCTAAAAGAATCAAACAATGACGGGTTTTTATACCAGCAAAGTACAAACAATGATATCAAAAACCCAAAAATCATTGACCTACAACAAACAAAAAAATTAAATATCATAAACTAATTCAAAAGAAATCCATAACTATGCCCTTGAATTCAAACTTCAACTTCGATTTGCGACCTGTCTTGACCCAGCTTCACCATTATATGAGCTGAAGAACCAAGGGATTCTATAAAATTGAAAAAAACCTATGGTGGTGTGTTTTGGCTTGTGGTGGCGGAGGAAGGTGGTGCAACAGCAAGAAAAATGATGGGTTTTGGGTGTGATAAGATTGGTGGTGGTTGAGTAGCAATGGTAGATTGAAAATTTGGTCTTCGAATCAGTGGATTCAAGTGGTTGTTGACATGTGATTGGTTGTTGAAAGCAATCAGAGAGAGTGAAATAGGTAAGAGATTGGAGGGTTCGAAAGCGATGAACCAACTGCGTCTAATCCAAAACCTTCTGATTATTGAACCATAAAAGAGAATGAAGGAGGAAGTGTGTCAGAGAAACAGAGAGTGAGACTGAGAGAAGGTGTGTTCGAAATTTGAAATTCAAATGAGAGAGAGAGTTGAACAGAAAGGGATGGGTTGGAAGAACAAACAAAAGGAGAAAATGTATCCTCCACCATAGGATGTATGCCAAACAAACAATCTCAACCATTAAAAGACAATTTGTTTTTCAGACATTTTTAGACCATTAGATTGTGTCAATCCTAACCATTCAAAGTGACATCTAGGACAAAATTGTATTACATTTTCAAAAAGCTAGGTGCTTTATTATATAGATAATTGTGTTAGACTTAAGAGCCAAAAGATATTAACTACGTCAAATGAAACCAAGTCTACATGATCATTCTCTATCCATTTTTAACCAATGTTTTCAAAAGTCAAATCCTTCCACATGTTATACCTAGTGTAAGAGAAGAGCCCATACTTAATCCCAACAGTGAAATCATAAATAAACCAAATGGTGCATGTTTTCTTAAAAGCATAAGAAATATTTCAATAGTTGATCAAGTCAACTACCCATACATGACCTTAAATTGGAGCAAACCATGGATGAACTTCTGGTAGGCATTTTAGTCAACAAACAAATATATAGTGTACTAATAAATAACAAAAGAATAATATAAAAAAAAAAACATAATTTTTGAATAGCTTAGAATAAAAGGAACAATTGTCAATTCAACAAGTATTTGTTCTTGCTAATGAATTATGTCAGCACCGCTTCTTGTGAATGGGGTTGCTTGGTACTGTGTCGATATGGAGATTCAAAGGAGGGGAATCAAAAAATTTGTCACAGGGAGAGAGAGAGAGAGAGAGAATTAGGAGGCATTATACACAAGATACACATAATAGAAATTACAACAAGTCCAAAATAGTTGATGGAGATGCATAAGCCCATGTAAATCCATAACCAAAAAAAAAAAAAAAGGAGCGTCACTTAATAATATATAATTTAAGATGTGTGTACCGTTACCTTCATAGCTTAAGAAATTTACTCAATATCATGCATTCCATGACTATCTTTTGGCATGAACTTCTTTATCACTTCTCGGAGAGCAGGATCTTGTCCTTTAGTTGAGAGTATATCTACGATCAAGGGAAAATTGAATGCATCTGGCGAAAAACCCCTTTGAACCATTTCCTCAACGAGTATTAATGCCTCATAGCACTTGTGTTGTCCAATAAATCCTCGGATAATAGTGTTGTAAGTGACATCATTTGGCAAACAACCACTCTGTTCCATTTTAACAAACAACTCTTTAGCTTCATGCAGTAGGCCTTCTTCACAAAGACCTCAGATCATCATAGTGTATGTCTTAACATTTGGTTGTAATCTCTTGGAAGAAAGGTTACTGAAAATGGCCCTTGCAGTGTCAAGCTTTTTATCCTTGCAAAATGCATCAATGAGGATATTATACTTAACAATATCAAGATGTAAACTGTTGCTTTCCATCATGTGGAATAATGACAATGCTTCATAAATATGCCCATTTTTACACAACCCATCCAATACGATACCATAAGTTTGAGAATCTGGATATATGCCTGCAGCTTGCATATCATTGAAAAGTTTTTGAGCAGCTCCACATCTACCTGTTTGAAACAAACCCCATAACATAGCGTTGAAAGTTAAATTGTTGGGTTTCAACCCGCTTCGAGGCAATGCTCGAAAGAGAAGCATGGCCTCATGTATTTTCATTTTCTTGCAATATCCATTGATTAGAATGTCATAGCTAAAAACATCAGGGTGAAGGCCCCTCTCCACCATGGTATTCAACACTCTGCTTGCTTCTTCCATTTGGCCTTGCAAACAATATCCATCCATTAGAGTACTGTATGTGACTACATCAAGATCCACACCGCTTTGTATCATGCCTTCAAGTACCCCCACTGCCTCTTTCATCTTGCCTTCCTTGGTACATGCATCCAGCAACACATTATACGTACGAACATCCGGAGCAATACCACCATCCAACATTTCTCTGAACATTCCAGTAGCCTCCTTCCACCGGACAAAATTACATAGGCCATGAATCAAAGAAGTATAAGTGACAACATTTGGGAAAATACCCTTTTCATCCATTGTAGAAAAGAGTTTGAGAGCATCATCCACCATTCTATCCTTGCAAAGACTGTCAATGATCGTGGTATACACTACGGTGTTAGGTTTACAACTTCCCTCTTCCATTATCCTAAGCAAACTAACAGCCCTGATAGTGTTCCCCGTCCTGCAGAGCGCATTGACAATGGTTCCATACATAACCACGTCGGGTTCAATTTCTCTAGTTCTCATTAATTTCTTAAATAACTCCACAGCTTGAGGAGTTTTATCTTGCAAAATAAGCCCATTAATCAGAGTTGTGAAGGTAGTTACATCAGCTGTATAACCGCGTTTGAAGAGGGTACCCAAAAGAGACAACCCAAAATCGACTCGATTAAGGTGGCAGTAACAGTTAATAGCAATGTTAAAGGTGTAGAAATTGACCTGAATGCCTTGGAACCGTTGCAACTTGTTCTGAATAAGAGAAAGAGCAGTGGCGTAATGACCCATTTTCAAAATAGAGCCTAAAGCTTTATTGAATTGAGAAATTGTGGGCAAAGGTCGCATTCGGAGCATGCGATTGAAGGAAATTAAAGCGGAATGAAGATGATTGGGACCCAAATTGCATGGTTGTTTGGGTAAGGCTTTAGGTTTAGGTTCGCGTCCTTGAGGAGGAGAAGTAGGGTTTTTGGTGGTGTTCGAGAGAGAACGAAACAGAACAAATAGAGATGGAGATGTGGAAGTACCTTTTAATAGCCAATGATTGTAGTAAGCTATTCTTGGTCCAATAATGGAAGAAATAGAAATTCTTCTTCTTCTGCTTGACATCTTCTCCAGGCTCAGCTCTGTGCGTGTGCGAGGAGAGAGAGAGGGAGTAGTAGATACTGATGTGTAGCAACTGAATACTTGCTTCGTTTGGTTTTGGTTTTGGTTTGGTTTTGGCCTTTGCTTTTGTTTTTTTTTTTTTTTTTCTCTTTGTACTGTCAGCTCATTATTTTAGTGTCCAGTGGTGATAGATCCCACTAAAAATAGATCACTAAGCCAGTTCTAATGAGTTGGCAGTCCAGAAAATAAAAAAATAAAAAAAAAGCAAAGAACAAAACATCAAATCAATTAGGAGCACAGTATTTTTAGAGCTATTAGAACTCATTGTTTTAGTGGTCTCAAACAATTTTCTTTTAGTGTCTGTATCACCATTGTTTTTATAATTTATTTTCTGAGATTTTTTTTAAAAAAAGTATTAATTAATTTGAACAAAAATAAATATTATTTTTTAAAAAAATTTAAAAAACTATTTCTACCTTCAAAAAATATAATATCATTTGAAGTTTATGAATATTTTTAAATTTCAAATTTCAATAAAAGTATTTCAAGAAAACATAATTTAAAAATTAAACCAAACAAATAAAACTTGTTATTTATTTTTATTTTTTTTGGTTTGTTGTTACCTTTTAAAATTTAAATAGTAAATTATAAATACATTTCTTGAAGTTTGCTTAAATTATAATTTGTCCTTTGTGATTTTAAAAATTACATCTCGCTCTTTGAAATTTTTAATTTCATAGCAAATGACTATTTTTATTGATAAATCAAGTTAATTATTAATTTTTAATGATGTCAAAAAATTATTTTAATTAATAATTCAGGTAATTTTATCATTGTATAGGAGAACAATTAGTAATTTTATTTTTTCAGTTAATTCTATTAAATAAAAAAATTCTGACAATTAGGTATTTGTAATTTTTTATACTATAAGGGGCAATTCATGTTTTAAGCATAAGGTGTATTTGTAATTTATCCTTTTAAGCAGGGAAATAATATGGTACACAATCTTCAAATGGGTGTACCAAATGCACCCTATAACTAAAGAAGAAAATGACATAATTTCATACTTTTTAAGTCATAACTTAAAAAAAAAAATGTCATAACTAAACACAACATGAGACATAACTAAAGATCTTGTGAGACATAACTAAAATAATGTCATAACTAAAGAAAAAGATTTGTCATAACTAAAAAAGAAAATGACATAATTAGGAATGCATATGATATACCCCTTTTAAGGGTGTGCATATTAGAATTTTCCTTTTCAGTAAACAGGTGTTTCTAAAATTTAGAAATAGAAATTAACCACATGCATTATATTGGTATTAATTATGAATTATGCACAGATATTTTTTTTTTTTATGACTAGGTATTCGGGTTAGTTTACGTGCACCACGACTAATTATGGGACTCATGCAAATCTTGGACAAAACTAGCGGGTGAAAATAATGGTTATGAGGGTGAAAATAACAAATTATCAAATTAATGTCCGTTATGATCAATTACAGTGTTTTGGTTAAGTTACAACTATGATGGCTTCAGTGACGACTAAAAATAGCATTCAATTATAGTTTAAAATTTTAGTTTATGACCCAAATGACTATAATTAATGGCACGCTTGCTTTTATTTTTTTAGTTTTAATTGTCGAAAGTGAAAGTATATACGATATAGATTTTTTTACAACTATGTATAATAAACTAGGAATAGACACGGCCAACAGTTTTTTTGGTACCACAAGTACTACAAATCTCAATTATATTCAAAATGATAATACCACTCCAATTTATGACTTCATAGATAAGAAGCTGAAATTGTTTCCACATATTGAACTGGCAAAAGCATTCATAAATTTCAAATAGCAAACTTCAAAATTAAAGCCCAAATAATAAATTTTATATTTCAGTGTAGCATAATCAAAGAATCTAAAAATATTTGCTTGATTTTAAGTCCAAATAGCAAATTTTAAAATTTAATCCACATAAAAATGACACATTGTACACACTTTATTTTGACCGGCCCTAAGACTTGGACACTTTCTTTTGACCACCCGCTGATGAAAATTAGAATATGCTATTTTATGAATTTCTCAGCAGAAAAAATCAGATTGAAACTTTATTCCCAAACCTCATCCGTTTTGGCCAAATTATTTTATATCACTAAATATTTTTAATTTGTAGCATTTTATAAATTTATATAATGTTATGTTCTTGTACATGTTTTGAGATGGTGTTATATAAATTGATACATTTTAGCTATTTGATAAATAAAATATATATATATATATATATAAAAAGAGAAAATAATGAAAAACAAAAAAAAAAAAGAAAAGTTAGAGTGTGGTCAGGGATATTTTTGGGGAGAAGAGAAAGAAAAGATAGAGAGACTATTATTATGACTTTCGGTGATGGTGGAAGAGAGGAGTCCGGATCCTCGGCCGCGTATTCCTATGGCCATTCCTGAGGCGCCCCAAAACGGCGTCATTTTGGGGCCAAATTTCAATAAAAAAAAAATACGTAACAAAAGCAAGCAAGGAAGAAGAAGTAAGGAAGGAAGAAGGGAGAAGAAATCTCCTTCTCCAACTGCAAGACCCACCTCTCCCAAAAGCCCTATTCTCTAGTCCGCCACCTTCCTCTTCAATCTCTCTCTCTCTCTCTTTCTCTCTCTCTCTCTCTCTACAATGGAGAATCAACACCGGTTGAAACTGCGAATCTCTCGCATGCTCCGATCATCGTTTAGGTCTTTCAAGTCTCGAAACATCTCAGACGATGTCAAGCGACCCATTTTCGTACCCTATCGACACCACCAATTGATCGAACTCTTCTCTCCCAAATCCCCTGAAATAGAGCTCTGTTCTCGGCTCAAAGTTTCAGACTGAAACTCACTTCTCACTCTGCCCAACACCTTCAGCCAAAACTTCCTTCCGACATCACCCATTTCGCCTCTAAACTCGTTCTTCTAGTTTCAACGATCAGAGTCGATTCAGAACCAGAAAAGGCCAAGAAAGAAGACAAAGAAGACAACCCATTTAATCAAAAAAGGTAGTTTTGGGCTTTTCTCTCAACCTCTCTCTCTCTCTCTCTCTCTCTCTCTCT
Organism: Camellia sinensis; assembly: GCF_055761805.1. NCBI lineage: Eukaryota > Viridiplantae > Streptophyta > Magnoliopsida > Ericales > Theaceae > Camellia > Camellia sinensis. Next base: position 63,803,080 of record NC_138970.1, read on the forward strand.
GTATTCAGTTTTGGGGGAGGTGGGTCTTGCAGTTGGAGAAGAGATTTCTTCTCCATTTTTCCTTCCTTGCTTATTCTTCTTTCCTTGCTTTTGTTCTATATTTTTTTTTTTAATTGAAATTTGGCCCCAAAACGACACCGTTTTGGGGCGCCGCAGGAATGGCCGTAAGAATATGCGACCGAGGATCCGGACTTGAAAGAGAGGGCCAAGGAGATTTTTATTGTTTTGATTGGGGTGGGTGAGATAGAATTTCAAAAGAAGACACACAATGCACATAGAGGGCTATCTGGTTGATGATTAAAAAAAAAAAAGACCTCTCTCTCTCTGAACTATTTTCGGATATGAACCAGAGATGCTTCTTAATACCAAAAAAAAAAAAAAAAAAGAGAAGAGTTGTGTAAAGTGAAGTTTGAAATGGTGGCCTAAAGAAGAAGTTTGGTATATCTCTGTGTTTTCTTCAGAAAATTACATAGACAAACAGAGAGGTACATGCAAAATCTCTCTCTCTCTCTCTCAGCAAAGAGCTGCTGAATGGTATTCAGACATTTGCTTCTTCAACCTGTTCGTCAGTCAGGGATAGACTTGCAGCTCCATACCCCTTTTTCCAGCCTTGCCTTCAGTGTGGCAGCCCCTCTCAAGGCTGCATTAGTTATCAAACCGACAACTGCCAAGATCTGGTCATGCTCAGCTCCCATTTCCTCTGCAATCTCAATACAATGTGAAGCTACCAGAGCCGCTGCAGATGCCATTACAGTAGACTGAAAGATCAGAATGAGAGGAAGAAGCAGGAGCTTAGAACCCACAATGCCCAACTTCACGTAGCTATGTCTGTGGCTGGTGTTGCTACCTCGTCTGTGACGTCCCCTGAAATATCCGAAGCTGCCCAACTCTCAACAGGTTTGCATAGAGAAGGAACTTAACACAAATTCTCTGTCTCTTCATTCTTCTTTTCTCTCGAACAGTGGGGTTATTGGTCATATGTTCTATGTTCTCTTTTACCTCAGGATACTTCAATGATCTTCATCTTTCTTCCTTTGCACCTCCATCACCGTGGTGGTCTGTTGTATGTTTGGTGGGTGTTCAGAGATCATCGGCGTGTTCTGGTTGCTGAAGTGCTGCTACTTTGCTTCGGCTAGTTCATCTTTCTCTAGTTCTAGAGAGAGAACGATGGTGGCGGGGTGTGCTAGTGGAGGTGGTATTGTTGTTCATGGCTGTGGTCTCTTCCCCCGTGGTCCTCTGTTTTCGTTCTCTATGAAGGTGTTCTCATCATTCATGGGAGTGGTTGAGTCCAGGGAGATTTTCACTGGGCTCAATTTTCATTAGAAAAAAGGTGTGAAATGTGTCAGTGGGCTACTGAGTTAGGTTATTAATTTTGGGCATTTATTTTTTATTTTGAGTGTTTTGTGAGATTTTATTTTATTTTATTATTCCCTCCTCTCTCTCTCATTTGGATTTGTAATATTTAAAGTGTTGTAATAATCCCTCATCCCGCTTCTTTCTATCCCATTCTTTAATCGCTTTCCCTAACTGTACATATGTATATATTTGGCATGCTATGCATATCTATGCTTCGCATCCATATTCCATGCATTAAGATTCGGCTAAGTTTGCATTTGTGGATTTAATCAATTCTTATGTGATTCTATGCGCTACCTCATGTTCTTGAGATGATTCACATGTCATATCTTAGAAGCCGAATCTTTAGTTGCATCTCGTGAGTGAATTGCATTAGGATTTTGTATATAGGATCATGCATATTTTACTAACTTTATTTTGTAGCTGTTCGCGGGACGTCAGTATATATGTGAGTTTTTATATTTTAGCATCCCACTTGTACATAATTTTCTTATTATGTTTAGCATCCTACCATGAAGCTAATTGCTTAAATGATAAACTGTTTGAATGCTTATGGATGAAGGCTTGTTGCTTGAATTGGAATGATTCAACGAATATACGTTTTAAGCCCACTTTGTAGTGGCAAATTCACAAGCTTTAAGCCCACTTTGTCAAGTGTCAAATTCAAACTCTTTTCAACAAACAAACATGAAATTGAATTGTTCCAATTTGAGTAAACTAGTCTATACTTGTATGCTTCACATAGTAATTTTTAGAATTTATTAAATAATCAAAATATGAACATATAAAATAAATAAAATTCATATCATGGTTTAGTAGAGACCGATCTTTGATCAGGTGAGCAGGGGTGTTCATTGTAACGCCCCAAATTTCTAACCCAAATGATAATACAACAATCATGGCTCTTTCAAGAAAAACCGAATATAAATCTCCAAACTTACATTATATGATACAATAGTTCTTCATGCAACAATACATTAATCTAACAACAAGTAAATAAACAAATAAATACCCCCAAGGGTTTACAAGTTTCCAAGGCTTGAGCCTGATTACTCAAAACGGTTATTCAAACCCACACACATACAGCCCTTGACTTACATACAGAGCCATAGCAAAATGAGAGTCTCGTACTCTCAACACACATTTCCTTGCCTTTAGTTAGGCAGCATCATCATATTTTTTTCCTGCACAAAAATCCCATTGGGTGAGCATAAAGCCTAGCAGGAAATCCTTAACAAAGTATATTCATTTTATACAAATATTAAGAGATGAAATGCACATGCCATGCTATGTCCCTTTTTGAAGAAAAATCACATTTTCATCTTTTGAAAACCATCATGTTCAATGATATCATGCAATTTCAATTGTTCAAAACTTAACAATTTATTTCAAGAGCGGTAAATACGACTTTGGTAATCCCTAGGTCGGTGTCTGCAAATAGACTATACAAGTACTACCAAATTGTCATTTTTACCGGTATTAACCTGAAGGCTCGACACCTATCTGCGCAGGTTTTCGGTCTTTCACCCTGGACTCTCAGGCCAACTTATTTAATATCATCTACACCACCTATCAAGACTTACCAACGTATTTACCCCAAAATCATTTCATGAAAACTTGTTTCTCAACATTCTTTTCTCAATGCAAGTTTTCAAATCAATTTTCAAAGTTTAATGTAATCAAATGAATTGTTATGCCAATAACACAAGATAAATATAAAAACTTTTATTCCAATTCATCATCCAAAGAATAACACAATTCCCTCTTCTCAAGTATCCTCAACAATTAGTCATTTCAAGACTATTTCAACGTTTTGAACAATAATTTCCAAAATGAACAACAATTCTCATATTCCCTGAAATTCATCATTTATATAAATATAAATAAGAAATTTCCCAAACATCCATTTATTTTGACACACAAAATAAATACAACAATATCATTCATGGATTTTCAGTCTCTTTTAAAAAAATTCCCAAATTCTGGGTTTTCTCACCAAAACTATACAACTCAAATCCTTTGAAAGAAAACTTTCCAAAAATCATATTTTTTTCAATCAAAAAAGATCAAAACCCATAAGATCATTTTAAAAGAACAAAAGACAAACTCACTTTCAAAATTGCTCAACTTCTTGAATCAACAATCAATTTTCAAAACTATCGAAAGATGATTTCGAAAATCATATAGATCCCTACCTCAAGTTTTGAAGAAGAAATGAAATGAAACCCCCAAAATTAACGATGTCGAAACTTGATCTTCATCGCACACAACGAAACCCTCGAGAAGTTTACCAACTTTGATGAAGAACTTATGGCAAAACTCTAATGGATCTTGAGAAATCAAGGTTTTGATCCAATTTGGCGTAAGGAAATGTAGAGAGAAGGGAGAGGAAAGGGTTTTTAGAGAAAGAGAGATATACAAAAGTGATCTGAAATATCAAATTCATGAACTGATTAAACATGGTCCGTTCGAGCGTGGAAAGCCCCGCTTGAGCGTCAAATACACTTTCTCAGTACTTTTGCAAACAGGTCAAACTTCTGAAACCAAACATTCTCCACTCAGCGCATAAATGGCCGCTCGAATGGACAAGCAACTTCTAATGTATTTTGCATTTTTGCTTCGGGGGTGCTGCCCCTCAACCCCGCCAGGGCACTACCCTAGGACCTGCCAAGGGACGCTGCCTTCTGGACCCCCGTGAGCTGACTGGGCAGCTCGATCCACGACATACTCAGCGAAGTGGCAAGACTGGGATCGCTACAACCTTCCCTCTTAAAGAATTTCATCCTCGAAATTTCAAATCAAACTACCCAAACAAAAGGTTTCTAGCGATCAAAACCACGCTATTTCATTTTCAAACCATAATACTAACTCTCAACCAAATTTCACCATTTCCACCGTGGTTATCTCATTAACAACAACCTTCCAAATATGCATAAACATGAAATTTCCCAAAAAGTAATGGCAACTCTAAACAACCTTATGCTTAAAATAACAATGCACATATCAACATGTGGTTAACAAATTTAAATACGTTTCTCTTAACACTAGGGAATATTACAAAGAAAAGCAACTTAAGCATTTTTAAATAAATCCAGATATTTAGAGTGGACTTCCATCTCCCGTTCCCACGTCGCTTCTTCAACCCCATGGTGTCTCCACAACACCTTTACCAATGGTATAGTTTTGCCCCGTAGCACTTGCTCCCGGGTATCTAATATTTGAACTGGTCGTTCTTCGTAAGAGGCATCCTCATCTACCACCAAGTCAGCCCAATCAAGCACATGAGAAGCGTCGGGTTCATACTTCCTAAGCATAGCTACATGAAATACGTTGTGAACTCCTGAAAGTTGTGGCGGTAAAGCTAACCCGTATGCCACTTCCCCAATTCGCTCTAAGATCTCAAAAGGCCCAATGAACCTTGGAGATAATTTACCACTCTTACCAAATCTCATCAAACCCCGCCTTGGTGAGATTTTTAGAAACACATGGTCACCAACTTCAAAAGATAAAGGTTGTCTCCTCTTATCGGCATAAATCTTTTGTCGGCTCTGGGTCATAGCTAATCTCTTCCGAATGAGAACAACTTTCTCGGTTGTCTCTGTAACAATTTTCGGACCCAGTAACGGTACATCACCCACTTCGGCCCAACAAACCGGTGATCTACAAGGTCGGCCATACAAGGCCTCAAATGGTGCCATCCCAATACTAGCTTGGTAACTATTGTTGTAAGCAAACTCAATTAATGGTAAGTGCCTTTTCCAAGGCCCCTTAAAAGCAACGATACAAGCTCTAAGCATGTCCTCCAAAATCTGAATGGTACGTGTCGACTGTCCATCGGTTTGAGGATGATAAGCGGTGCTAAGAGTCAACTTCTTGAAGGCTTTGTCATAACCGGGCAGTAAAATGAGGATCCCTATCTGACACAATAGTCACAAGGACTCCATGAAGTCGAACTATCTCTCTAATGTACAACTCTGCCAAGCGTTCAACTAAGTCGCAGGTGCACATCGGAATGAAATGGGTAGACTTAGTCAACCTATCAACAATCACCCAAACAGCATCGTTGCCTCATTGTGTTCTAGGAAGCCCAACTACAAAATCCATGGTAACACACTCCTATTTCCACTCGGCTATCGGTAAGGGTTGTAACAAACCCACTGGTCTTTGGTGTTCGGCCTTCACTTATTGACAAGTAAGGCACTTCGATACAAATAAAGTGACATTCCATTTCATACCCTTCCACCAAAACTGACGACTAAGATCATGATACATTTTAGTGCCTCTCGGGTGTACCGTAAGGCGTGAGTGATGGAACTCCTAAAGTACTTTCTCTCTACAAGATTCCGGTACAAACAAACGGTCTAGGTAATGTACACTCAGATCCGAGTGAACGTTCAAACCTTTCTCTTCCTTTCCATTGGAAATCTTAACACGGATTGATTCCACATTACGGTTTCCTCGTTGTGCCTCTATGACCTTAAACCAAGGTAGGTTGAGCATTCAAAGTAAGCAAGGTAGCACTCTCTCCAGACTCACCCAAGTGCAAATCAAACTTGCCAATAACATCTAGTATATCCCATTCCCAAATGGCCACACTTGCCAACTACTCATAGATTTTCGACTCAAAGCATCGGCCACCACATTAGCCTTCCCTGGATGATAGTATAACTCAAAGTCATAATCCTCCATAAATTTCATCCACCTCCATTGTTGTAAATTCAAGTCTTTTTGAGAAAACAAATACTTTAGACTCTTATGATCGGAGAAGACTTCAAACTTCTCACCATACAAATAATGCCTCCAAATTTTCAAAGCAAAAGTCACCGTTGCTAATTCTAGATCATGGGTGGGGTAATTTTTCTCATGAGTTTTCAATTATCGTGAACCGTAGGCCACAACTTTCCCCTTTTGCATCAAGACACAACCAAGTCCATCCCCGGATGCATCATAATAGACAGTGTAATTCAAACCCCTTTCTGGAATTATCAAAACCAGTGAGGTAGTCAATCTAATCTTAAGCTCTTGAAATGACTTTTCACAAGCCTCACTCTACACAAATTTGATACCATTTTCTAGTCAACCTAGTCAAAGGTGCAGCTAGTCTAGAGAAATCCCTTACAAAACGTCGATAATACCCCACTAATCCCAAGAAACTCCGGATTTCAAAAACATTCTTGGGTTGTTCCCAATCCTGTATGACATCTATCTTTGAGGAGTCCACAGTCACTCCCTCTCTAGACACTACATGCCCCAAAAACTTCACATCTGTTAACCAAAACTCGCATTTTTCAAATTTGGCATACAATTGGTGCTCAGTAAGTAAACCCAGCACTACCCGCAAGTGAGTCTCGTGTTTCTCTTCAGAGGTTGAATAAATCAAGATGTCGTCCACAAAGACGACCACAATGGTCCAAGTATTCCCAAAAAATTCTGTTCATCAAATCCATAAAGGAAGCTGGTGCATTGGTTAACCCAAAAGGCATTACAAGGAATTCATAGTGGCCATAACAAATACAAAAGGCCGTCTTCTGAATGTCCTCCTCCCAGACTCTCAATTGATGGTACCCCAACCTCAAATCTATTTTTAAGAAGCAACGAGACCCTCTAAGTTGGTCAAACAAATCATCTATTCTGGGTAGAGGATACTTGTTCTTAACTGTAACTCTATTCAACTTGCAGTAATCAATACACAACCGTAATGACCCATCCTTCTTCTTCACAAAGAGAGCCAGCGCTCTCCAAGGCGATGTACTAGGACGAATAAAGCCCTTGTCGAAAAGTTCTTGGAGTTGAATCTTCAACTCATGCAATTCGGCTGGTGCAAATCTATATGATGACATAGAAATCGGTGCCGTGCCAAGCACTAATTCAATGGAGAACTCGATCTCCCGATGAAGTGGTAAACTAGTAAGATCTTCTGGAAAGACATCCGGATATTCACAAACTACCCTTGGTAACTCAGCACGAGCCTCATCACTCTCACTATCCAAGAGAGTTGCAAGAAGGCCACTAAGCTTGCTCTTACTACGAGGGTCAACAATTGGCGACAAGGCTCTATCAACTCGGTTCCCCAGAAAATAGAAACGATCACCACCCGAAGTGCACACTGTAACTCCCTGATGGTAACAATCAATCACAGCTTGATAAGAACACAACCAATCCCTGCCTAAAATGACATCAAAACTCGACATATCTAGCAACACAAAAGCAAACGGAAGTTGACGCCTGACAACTTCTATTTCACAATCACAACAACCCCGGTCTAAATTAACTGTACCCCCAAAAGGTGACTCTACTCTGAGTGGAGGCACTAACCGTGCTACCTCTAACCCCAATGTAGAAGCAAATGCAGTAGATATAAATGAATGAGACGCACCTGTGTCTATCAATACATTAGCCAAAGAATTACACACAACAAAAATACCTCTCACAATTGAGAATTTTGGCAACTACTTTGGCACGGTAACAGCATACACGTGCCCCTGTGGCCCCTGATTGACTTGCTCCCCTCTCGGAGCATAGGCCTGTTGTACTGACTGAGCCAAAGCAGCTCCCTGATTAACTCGCGAAGCTTGAACTGATTGAGCCTGCTGGTGGCTTTGAGTCTGCCTCAACCCTAATGCGCCAGATGCGCCTCCCAAGTGTGGGCAAGTTCTCTTCATATGTCCCGGTTGACCACACTGATAACAATTAAACCCTTGACCTTTATTCTGAGACTGAGACTGACTTTGAGATCGGTTAGGTGGTGGTATTATTAACTGCCCTCCTCCCTTCTGTGGGCATGAGAAGGCTTTGTGACCCGGTTGACCACACTTCAAAACATAAGAAACTACTCGATGCACTTTTTCCTGGACCCGCACTAGGCAAAGGAAAAGTGGATCTAGACTACTGTGGTTAGGACTGGGATAGATAGGTGTTCATACTCTTCTTGTTATGCCAATAGTCTCCTTGAGACTCTTGGCCCCTAGACTTCAAACTCCAAAGCCTCTCCTCTTCGGCTTGTATGAAAATTTCTATGTGTGTCGCCGTTTCCACAAGACGGTCATATTCCTAAATAATATTTCCGACAAGCTTGAACATAATTTTTGTTTTCAATTTCTTTTCAAATTTAATGCAACGGCACTCTTCCGTTGCGACCAACTCTGGTGCAAATCTGGACAAACTAGAGAAGACTGCCTTAAACTCGGCCACAGGCATGTCGAGTTGTTTGAGGTCTTTAAACTCTTGCCTCAATCTCTCCCTAGCAGTGGGAGGTATGTACTTATCTTGGAAAGCAACTGCAAAGGCTTCCCATGTCAACTCCACTCTACCCTTGGCATATTTCCACCATTGACCCGCGTCTCCCTTAAGGTACTAACTCGCTAGAGTCACTCTGAGTTCACTATCTTCGATGTGAAGCATTTCAAATGTCTTCACAGTTTGTTCGAGCCATTCATCCGCTTTCTTGGGCTTGGGGCCACCATGGAACTCATCCGATTTGGCCCGCAAGAACTCTCTAGTAGGGAAACTCGCCCTTGACTCCGCGATGTTCTCTCGGGCTTGATTCTCCACCCTCAACAAGTTCATAAACTCTCTTAAAGCCCCTGCCATTTCTCGAGCTAGGGCCCCCATTGTGGTTTGACCCGCTTGTCCCACCTTCTCAGCTACATTAGCTTGGCTTACTTGCTCGGCCATATTAGCTTGGCTGAACCCTTCTTCTTACACCGGAACCCTTTGGACCGGTACCTCATGCACACCTTGGCTAGCCCCACCACGCCTCCCGCCTCTACCACCACGAACTTAACCCCTTCCTGACATCCTAATAAAGGACACAAGAGAAATAATTTAGCATATTAACTCATATGTGCTCATAACTTGACTCACGCGTTCGACTACAACAATTCTATATATTTCTCTACCATATACACAATTTAATATCACTCCACATAAGCACTTAGTCATGTAAACACATACGGACTATTCTTTTACGATGAAATCCGTCCCATGAAAAACCAAGAATTCTAAGTAGAACGAGTATTGATCAAGTACCCTTCTAATGAGACCTCAAGGAATTTAATAGGCGCAAACAACATCCCAAAAGTCCAATCCCATACCCATTTAGTCACATAAGCATGTTATCACATAGTCACAAAATACATAACACTTCCTAAACATGCTTAATGAACCGTTAAACAATCACTTCCCACAAGTTCCAAGTATTTAAACCCGGTAGCTCTGATACCAAGTTATAACGTCCCAAATTTCTAGCCCAAATAATAATACAACAAGCATGGCTATTTCAAGAAAAACCAAATATAAATCTCCAAACTTACATTACATGATACAATAGTTCTTCATGCAACAATACATTAATCCAACAACAAGTAAATAAACAAATAAATATCCCCAAGGGTTTACAAGTTTCCAAGGCTTGAGCTTGGTTACACAAAATGGTTATTCAAACCCACACACATACAGCCCTTGGTTTACACACAGAGTCACAGCAAAATGAGAGTCTCGTACTCTCAACACACATTTTCTTGTCTTTGGTTAGGCAGCATCACCACATCTTTTCCTGCACAAAAATCCCGTAGGGTGAGCATAAAGCCCAGTAGGAAATCCTTAACAAAGTATATACATTTTATACAAGTATCAAGAGATAAAATGCACATGCCATGCTATGCCCCTTTTTGAAGATAAATCACATTTTCATCTTTTGAAAACCATCATGCTTAATGATGTCATGTAATTTCAATTGTTCAAAACTTAACAATTTATTTCAAGGGTGGTAAATACGACTCTGGTAATCCCTAAGTCAGTGTCTGCAAGTAGACTATACAAGTACTACAAAATTGTCATTTTTACCGGTATTAACTGGAAAGCTTAACACCTATCCGCGCGGGTTCTCGGTCTTTCACCCTGGACTCTCAGGCCAACTTGTTCAATATCATCTACACCACCTATCAAGACTTACCAACGTACTTACCCCAAAACCATTTCATGAAAACTTGTTTCTCAATATTTTTTCTCAATGCAAGTTTTCAAACCAACTTTCAAAGTTTAATGTAATCAAATGAATTGTTATGCCAATAACACAAGATGAATATAAAAACTTTTATTCCAATTCATCATCCAAGGAATAACACAATTCCCTTTTCTCAAGTATCCTCAACAATTAGTCATTTCAAGACTATTTCAACGTTTTGAACAATAATTTTCAAAATGAACAACAATTCTCATATTCCCTGAAATTCATCATTTATATAAATATAAATAAGAAATTTCCCAAACATCCATTTATTTTGACATACAAAATAAATACAACAATATCATTCATGGATTTTCAGTCTCTTTTAAAAAAATCCCCAAATTCTAGGTTTTCTCACCAAAACTATACAACTCAAATCCTTTGAAAGAAAACTTTCCAAAATCATCTTTTCTTCAATCAACGAAGATCAAAACCCATGAGATCATTTTAAAAGAACAAGAGACAAACCCACTTTCAAAATCGCTCAACTTCTTGAATCAACAATCAATTTTCAAAGCTATCGAAAGATGATTTCAAAAATTATATAGATCTTGCAAAAATATATATATATATATATATATATAACTCTAAGAAAATCCCTACCTCAAGTTTTGAAGAAGAAATGAGATGAAACCCCCAAAATCAACGGTGTCGAAACTCGATCTTTATTGTACACAACGAAACCCTCGAGAAGTTAACCAACTTCGATGAAGAACTTATGGCAGAACTCTGATGGATCTTGAGAAATCAAGGTTTTGATCCAATTTGGCATAGGGAAATGTAGAGAGAAGGGAGAGGAAGGGTTTTTAGAGAGAGATATATACAAAAGTGATCTAACATATCAAATTCATGAACTGATATAACATGGTCTGCTCGAGTGTGGAAAGCCTCGCTCAAGCGTCAAATACACTTTCCCAGTACTTTTGCAGACAGGTCAAACTTTTGAAACCAAACATTCTCTACTTGAGCGCATAAATGACCGCTCGAGCGGACAAGCAACTTCTAATGTATTTTGCATTTTTGTTTCCGGGGCGCTGCCCCTCAACCCCGCCAGGGCGCTGCCCTAGGACCCGCCAAAGAGTGCTGCCCCCCTGGACCCCCGCGAGCTGACCAGGTAGCTCAATCCCGGACATACTCAGGGAAGTGGCAAAACTGGGATCAATACACTTATTATTGACCTTCCCCTCTCATATCTAAGGTTCCGAGCCAAACATCCTTGGTTACGACAAACAGTGGCCTTGGCACGAGTCATGGGTTTCCTAATTTCCCAAAATAATATTAGGTGGCGACTTTAAGATCTGATGACGCAGTCCATTTTTGACAAAATTGCAATAAAATGGATTTTCAATAAAAGTTTCCAAATCTGGACTCTCATCTATGTTTCACATTGCACTCGTAAGACTAGATCAAAGAGATCTCGGGAGTCCGAACTGTTTAACGGGCGCGGGTACCTCCTGGGCATGTTACACACATGTATAGCAAATCTTCTATAAAAAGAATGTTACTGAGTTAGTATCATAACTTTTGTTCAAAAAAAAAAAATTAGTATCATAGTTGGTAACCCTTTCGTTTTATCAGACTTCAATACCTTCAAGAAAAGGTAAATGAATATTTTGGTACAAAAGAGTAATCATCCTAGCTAACCAATTTCTTTTTTTCTAATTACCTAGTTTAGAATGAGTGCCAACCAACGACACACATAGAGAAAAGCAACATAACGCAACGTTTCTAATATGGATCAGTCGTTTGTTCCAATCTAAACCAACCATCCTTTCTTAATGTTGACTACCTTCGATCAACCCAATTTGAAATATCCCAAAGTCTGCTCTTTAAAATAAGCTCAACCTAAGGTCTATTTTATTTTAGCAAGTGAAAGAGATCTTTCATTTTTTTTTATTTTTTTTTTAAGAACGGGAAAAAAAAACTTCATTGCAAAACCGATAAAAGATAAAATCAATTTAATACAAAAGGAAGGATCCAAACCTCCATAGAGGAGGAGAAAAGGCCCTCACAAGGTAGGGAAACAAATCTCTACACAAGAAAAATTATTATATCAACAAACTAAAAATTAAAAAAAAAAATCAAATAGAAAAAAACCAGATCCAAGTCCTTACCAAACTCATCCAAAACTCCAATACTTCGCAATCTTCAACTTGGAATCTGAAAACTCCACCACCGCTAGTTAAGATAGAACATTGAGGTTGAGATGGTCGCCTAGCGTGAAACAAACGCGTTATCAAGCGTTGGTTTTTAGATTGTGAGAAGATCTGAAACCAGATCTTAAAGTGTGGAGAAAAGTAAGGCAGTGATGGTCGGATTGATGAAGCAAATATCAAATTTGAAGGAGGATCGGAAAGAAGGAGAGGATAAGAAGATTGGAGAAGTGGGGGAACCACCACCGTCTTCCTCTCTCATTTGAAGAAAATCTAGAGAGAAAAGAAAAAGAGTTTTAGGATTTGAGAGATTTTTTTGGTTTGATTTGGAATTGGTTTTTTGAGATTTTTTTTTAAATTATAAATTAATTTGATAAAAATAAATATATATTTTTTAAATTTTAAAAATTATTTGTACATTCAAATGAAATTTATGAATGTTTTTAAATTTTAATAAAAGTATTTCAATAAAATATATTCTAAAAATTAAACCAAACAATATTTAACCACTATATAAAACTTGTCATTTATTTTTATTTTTTTGGTTTGTCGTTACCCTTTAAAATTTAAAGAGTAAATTATAGACATAAACTTTGAGATTTGTTTAAATTATGATTTACCCACTATAATTTTGGAAATTACATCATGTCTCTTGAAATTTCTAATTTTATAACAAATTACCCTTTTATTAATAAATCATCAAGTAAACTAACACTTTTTAATGATGTCAGAAATTTATTTCAATTAATAATTCAGATAATTTTATCAATATATAGGAGAACAGTTTGTAATTTTATTTTTTTAGTTAATTTTGTTTAAAAAAAAATTCTGACAAGAGGATATTTGTAATTTTTTAAATTACAAGGGACAATTTGTATTTTAAGCATACCTTAAAGCGTATATTTGTAATTTATCTTTTTAAGTAAAGAGGTGTTTCTAAAACTTAAAAATGGAAGTTAACCACACACATTATATCTGTATTAATTATGAATTATGTTTTATTTTTATTTTTATAATGGTTAGTTTTGGTTAAGTTACAACTATGATGGTTTTAGTAACGACTAAAAATAGCATATCGCTTGTAACTTAAAAAATTTGTTTATGACCCAAATGATTGTAATTAATGGCACATTTATTTTTAGTTCAGTTGCTGAAAGTGAAAGTATATATGATATACATTTTTTTTACAACAGTGTACAATAAATTTTTCTATACATATTTTCAAAAAAAAAAAAAATGCACACCATATGTCCCTCTACTTCTAGCCATTGAAATTGAATAAATAAAAACAATGAATTTTGATCATAGTCAATGAATTTCAACTAATATTATTTTGAGATGTAATCAAGAACCACGGTGATTGTAACTTTATTTACCACAATGAGAACATAACAAAACATGAGTTCTAAACAACTTTAATTTGACAATTTGATGGCTCGACACCACCACAATTATCCATTGTCTAATGCCACAACAATTCCTAACTAACATGAATTTTGGTCACAGGACGAATTTTGCTTGTAACTTGCATATGATACATATGACATCTCGTTTAAGAGCAATGAAGAACAAGATGAATAATATATAGTGCTCCTGAAATTAACAAAAAAAAAAAAACACTCTCAAAAGACGGTTTCAAATATAGGCTTGCTCAACCACTACATTACAGTGTAGACATCAAATAGCCATTGTATTAACAAGCTCTGGAAACCTAAACAGCCATATAAACGAGCCAACTCGGAATTTAGCTTTACATGAAAATTTGTGTGCAACTTTATGGTATTCCACAGCAAGACAAGTAAAACTTCCAGGTATGGAATTATGTTGTTAAATGTTGTTTCTCAGTTGCTGGAAGTAAAACTGATCCAAGCTTCATCAGCATTGGACTTTAGTTGCTTGTACAACTTTGTTCCCGAAAATGCTTCTAAGCTTTCTTGTAGATATGTGTTAAAACCTACCATCACCTACTCCACCTACTACACCTACCACCACCTACTACCACCTACTACACACCTACCACTACCACCTACTCCACTACATCTCCTATATAAGGAGCCCCTCACCATTTGTAATTAATAACAAACAATCAATCAATATTACATCAATTTTAACATGGTATCAGAGCAAGGTTTAGAACCTAATATTTTCGCTTCCCCGGCAGGCGGCAACCTCACCTTAGCTGCTTGCCGGACCTCAACCTAGTCTGCTAAAATTTTCTACACATACCTTGAAATTTCCTTTCTTCAACCTGCTGAGTGCACAAAACACAGACAGCACACATAGACACATACAATTCTCTCTAAAATCAGGAATGATCGCAGGAACCCAGCAAGAAACGAAGCTCCGTCTCTGATCAGACGTCACAGAATAAATCAATCATGGGTCCCTACGATGCATCCATGAGCAGCAGTGGAAGCAACTCATCATCATCATCTGCCGGCGAAGCACCGGATCAGATTGACGGACTGCTTGCCGGATCCGGGTACAGGGTCCGGTCATCGGAGCTCCGACACGTGGCCCAGCGGCTCGAACGCCTCGAGAATGTCATGGTCAACGCACCAGCAGAGGTCTCTACCAGCTCTCTGTTTCTTCTTCTCTTCATCGTTTCACTTGTTGCTTCCAATCGGCGGCCTCTCTCTCTCTGTCGGCCCTGCATCGTAATGGAGGCGGCTGTTGTAACTCTAACGAATGTTGGTGCTGCTGCTAATCAGGACAAGGACCAATCTCATTCCGATGTCAATCTCTTCAACAGATGGGTCTTTGACGACATTCAGATCAGTGACATGTCTGTAACGGATTACATTGCTGTGAATCCTGTAAAGCACGCAACTTATGTGCCTCACACAGCTGGAAGGTACTCAGTCAAGGGTTTCATGATCACTGTATCTGCAAAACCCACTTGCTTTGCTTTTTCTCATCAACTTCCCACGTGATCCCACTAACCAATGCACTTTAAACTCTCTCTCCACTCAAGCACACCCACCATTTTGCCAACTTTCTATTCTTATTATTATTATTATTATACAAAACAAAACAACCCCACACCAACAGTCCACTTTTCACATCTTTATTTTTATCAAACCCCTACCTTTAATTTTTATTTTATTTTCTGTTTCTCCTTTCCATCATCGCTTGTTCCAACTTTCCACCCTCACATATTTTTTTTATTTTTTTATACTATATTATATCCCCCTACCATTTATTAGCTCACCGATTCACACGCCTTCTGATATTTCAACTCTTTCTTTTATTTCCTTTCCCCAAAAACAAAAATATATATATAAAAAAAAACATAAATAAATAAAATTCAAAATAAAAATACAAATAAAAATAAAAACAATCAAAAAAAAAAAAAAACAGATGCAAAACTGCACACCAAACTCATTTTATTCATGTCAGGGGCGATCACCATTTTCCACAAAACACACAAACAAAAAAAAAACAAAAAACAAAACAAACAAAAAAAACAACCACATCCACAGGCGGGATTTTTCTTCTCTACTCTGCCGCCGGTCTCTTCTTCTTGCCTCCGTCCTGAGCGGCCCTTGACGGTGTTGCCTCCGTGTTTCCCACTCCACTGGGCACGATCACTACTCCCTGCTCCTCCACTGCAGCATATGGCGGACCTCCAAATCGGAACATCACGGTGGCCTTCCGCTTCAGCTCCTTATTTTCTGCCTTTAGCACACTTATCTCTGCTCGCGCATCCTTATACATGCGCTGGAGCAGAGCCAGTTGGGCGTTTAACTGCTGCACCTCATTTGTCCTACTCTGCAGCCGGTGCGATAGGTTTGTGACCGCCGTCATGGTCTCCACACATGACTTCAAAGTATACTGATTGGCCTCAACATCCGTTTGCACCGCCATTTTTTGCTCCACTGACCGCATCGGAAAGTTCAACGGAGCACAACCAGAGGCGCTTGGTTGAGGTTCACTGGCCACCGCACCAGTTATCTCTCTTGTCGACTCGTTGAGGTCGGGAAAGAGAGTGAGCAGACCACGGGACGAAGAGGCCATATTCTGGGTAGCTGAACGGGAAGACGAGGCCATGTTATGGGTTGCTGAGTGTTTCAGAGAAGGGTTGGTTACAGAGTGTTTCAAGATTTGCAGCTCTTAGAGACAAGCTCTTAGAGAACGAAGAGGTTTCAACTGGTTTGTTATGCTTCCAAGCCTCAGCCTCCGCTTCGGTTTATAAAGACCATGATGAAGAGGCAGACACGCGCATCATACGCCTCTCGGTGCTCGCCGACAACTTGGGCGCGCCTTTTGATGGCACGTCTTTTGATGGCACGCCTTTTTATGGATTGGGCACGCTTTTTGATGGCACGCCTTTTGACAGATTGGGCACACCTTTTGAGGGTGCGACTTTTTAGGGGTCCAACAAGACTCTGTAAACTGTCCCGACATTGATTCCGGTTAGCTCCTTCATGGGTCTGACAAGACTCTGTAAACTGTCCCGACATTGATTCCGGTTAGCTCCTTCATGGGTCCGACAAGACTCTGTAAACTGTCCCGACATTGATTCCGGTTAGCTTTTACATGGGTCCGGCAAGACTCTGTAAACTGTCCCGACATTGATTCCGGTTAGTTTCTACAAGGGTCCAGCAAGACTCCGTAAACTGTCACAACAACTGTCACAACATTGTCTGCTACAACGGTCCGACATGACCCCATAAACTGTCTTCTACATCGGTCTGACACGAGCCAGTGTCTTCTACATCGGTCTGCCATAACCATACAGTCTTCTACAACGGTCTGACACGACCATACAGTGTCTCCTATCCATTTTTTATTTTTTAGATTATTTTCTTGTTTTGTTACTCTCTCCAAACTCAAGTTGGTTAGTTCCTATCCCCCTTGAGTTTGCGGGGGGCTGTTAAAACCTACCATCACCTACTCCACCTACTACACCTACCACCACCTACTACCACCTACTACACACCTACCACTACCACCTACTACCACCTACTCCACTACATCTCCTATATAAGGAGCCCCTCACCATTTGTAATTAATAACAAACAATCAATCAATATTACATCAATTTTAACAATATGTTAGGGCAATTAGTTTCTTTTCACTGTGTATCAGAACAGCAACCTTTACTTTTCTTAAATTATATTCTCTCTCTTCTTAACCTGCACATAAAGAGAACAAAATCAATTTTCCAGATATACTGACTTTATTCTTGTCACATTGTTTGTTTCCTTTTTCCTTTTTTTCTTTAATTCTAATAATTTTCCTTGTATGTTTGGAGTTGTTCAAAGCTGCTAGTTTCTATAGCGTTGCAACTCCAGAACACCATAATGGTTGTAGAAAATCAACTTGCGTCAATTCAAAGCACTGTCAAAGCTCTAATATTCTGATTTGATCATGAAGAGACTCCCAGGGATAGAACTTAGAAACTAACAATCATTCAGATGTATGGACAACTTACATGTTTATGAGCACAAGGGCCATCCAAATAATAGAAATTGACTAGCATACAGGTGTTTTATTGTTCCAGATGAATGTACTGTTAAGGACAAAGGGAAAGGCAAAATGGACATAAAATGAATTTACAAGACATCCATTAAACTATAATAAAACAGGACTCTTAAAATGGTTTATTGGAAATTATTTCACATAAGAGAGATAGGGTATGTTTGGGAAGTGATCAATCCAAACGGCTGTCTTGTCAGTGGAAAAAGCATAACCCTTCAATGGGTTGCACCTATTTTGAATGGTTGTGATTATTTACAAAAGGATATGAACAACACCTATTCATACTTTACCAATGCAGGAGGTTTTGTGCATTTCAAAGCGTTGATTCTACACCCAACCGCATCTTTCTTCTCTCGCATTCTCTTGTGTGATACCTAGTCTAAGGACAATACCACCAATGTTTTTCATTCTCTTTCATCAACATTATCAAAGCAAGGCTTTAGACATTACAGTCTATGAAAAATTCATTTCATCAAAGCAGACTTCAAATCTAATTTGTGTGTTCTCCACAAGCTGATGTTAGCCAATCAAATATAAAAATCACCAAGTACATAAACATATTTAAGGAGGCAATTCAAGTGGCAGTAGATAGTTAAGGCTATGCTCATAGTGATAGTGTTTCATCCGGGCAATAGCAACTAATAGTTGATTAAGTTCGAATAACAAGAGGTGGAGGTTTGACACAGACCGTTTGACTAAAGAAACTCAGAGCATCATCGAGGTCCTTAACATTACTAAACCTAGATTTAGGTTTCACTAACAATGATCTAGGATTAGTAAGTGTCTTTCTCTTCTAGTAGTATTAGTAGTACAACTAGTAATACCAATACATCAATGAGGATGAAACAAAACTAAGTTGTTCAAGGAGAAGAGAATAGAAGAACCTTTTGGGATGTAATGATGGTGAATTAAACTTTGACTCTTGCCTTGTATGAAAAACAAACAACAAAGACCAAGCTCCTGCAACTGCAAATACTTCAAAAAATTTGGGATTCAACAAGAAATTCTTCCTGGTCCAAGATTATACAGTCTTTAAAACTCCATCAAGGATCTGACTAATCTCAAAAATTAGCACCTGGGTCCTTTAACAAAATCCCTGCACCATTATCAGAATGAGAGTGCAAATTAAAACAAGATCAATAATAAGTCAGAATCAGATCCTTAAGAGCTTTCACTTAACAAAATCCAAATTAAAAAAAAAAAGAAAAAAAAAAGAGAGAATACAATCGAGGCTAGTTTTGGTACTAAATCACTGCAACATGAATAAAAAACATGGTGCTTTCATGGACACACAGAGCTAATCATTCTAATATAGATGACCTTAACAGACTCACAATTCATCATCATCATCATCAACGTAGATGTTCATACTCTGTGGATTGAAGCATCTTCAAAATAAGCAAATCACAACTCGAAATATAAAGATAAAAACAAAAATCTAAAATCCAATTTTTTTTCTTTTTTTTCAAATTTCAAACTAAAAAAATTATGAAAAATACAATCAATACAACCAGATTCACTAAAAAATATAAAAGGAAAGTCTTCATAGCAAATCAACCAACACGCTTGCCACTCCAGCAAGATGGAAAGGCAAGATACCTTGCAATGTTCTACCTAAAACAAATTAATCATCAAACAGACAAAGCAACCAATGAAAAAACCCTTTCGAAGTCTTACCACTCTCTTCCTTTGAAAGCACTTTTTCATTGTAATCAACCACCAATCTTTTAAACAATCATTTTCAAAAAAATTAATAATAATAACCTGAAGGGAAATCCTATAAAGTGTACTACTAAAAAAGGCATATCGTAAGAAAGTTAGGATTTTTTTTTAAAGTTATGCTATGTTAATTTGTGGTAAAAGTTACGCATAGTGAATTTATGGTGTGCACTCTAAAATGAAAGTTATAATTTTGTGGTGAGAAAAGTTGTGTCATTTTATGATTTATGTTACAAAATTTTGAAGTAGTGTTAAGAAAGATATACCATATGCACCTTTTCACATAGCATCCCCCTAATTTGAAACTAATGAAATACTATAGAAACGATTTTTATTTGAGAGTACTTTAGAGCATCTCCAATGGTTTATCAGATTTTTCATCAAATCTGCGTTAAAAAAAAAACGATTTCCTCTATTTGGTATCACCTGCTCTAATAGAGAAATTTAGCTTTTCATCAAACTACCGGTCGACCGGCCAATGCAAAAATGAAAAACCGAGAAAACAAAGAGGTGGTCAACCCGGTCGACCACCTAGTGTAAAATTTTCACAAAATTTTACTTAAGGTGGTCATCCGGGAGGACATCCGGCCGGTCGTCCGGTGGGACCCACTTCCAACGTAAACGCACAGTGTTTTGGTGAAATCTGCTTTGCTTCTCATTTTGGTGAAACTTTTGGTATATTCTCAATTTGATATCCGTTTGGTGAAACCGTTAGAGCCATAAAAGTGATATTTTTTCACCAAATTCAAATCTGATGATAAATTTGATTAAGCGTTGGAGATGGACTTAGGAAGTTACTGTTTTCATTAATTATGACCTATTCAATTGAGCGTTGTTGATCATTAGGACCTTTTCCCATCATGATTGAACCCCTTGAGTTAAATCCTAGCTATTGAATGGTAATGGATCCTATAGAAAAGCATCAAACCGAAGCATCATTTTCGCTGCAATTTATCAAAAATTATGGAATCTCTATTCACAACAATGAAGGCATATTAACTCACTTCAATTGTTAGAAATAGTATACAAAAAATTACAAATAATCGGTTTTCTTTAAAGAACTATTAAAAAATTATAAACCTTAAACCTTTATGGCACATATACACATAGGCAAAAGAAAAATTGCATGCATAAGCGTACATGCAAAATAATAAAAAGGAAAAAGCTTAATCACAAAGTATTTATCCGACTTCAACCTAAAAAAATTTGCCATTAGTGCAGGCCATTGGTAATTAGCAAAAACATTGATTACAATCGATAGCAATCTAATAGAAAAAGCAAGAAGATAATTTGCAAATCCAAAACTTGCAATCTAATAGCATCATGGCAAACCCCAAAAACACACTGAAATAGGATTTATGTTGATCAAACATGGAGAGAGATACTTTGCAATCTGATAGTATACCCAAAATTCTCAATCTAATAGAATTAACCCAAAACTCAAAAAAAATATAATTAAAACTGTAAGCACTTATAACACCTAAAAAGCAATCAATGCCATCAACGGACACAATAGCTCTAGAAAAAAACTTCAAGTACCATCAACACCATCTAGTTGTAGACCTAAAGTACCTTGAACAATAACCTTGAGAGAGAGAGAGAGAGAGAGAGAGGGAGGGAGGAAAGAGTAAAATCCCTTAACTGAACAATAACCAAATAACAAAGAATTAGTAACCAAAATAATAACCCTACATATGTCAATGTCATTATCCACTATCTAAAAAAAATGTGCCAAAGATATTCTCATGGACCCAATAAACATAGCCAGGTGAATGGAAGCAAAAACAGGGAGAATGAGCAAAAGAATCAATAAATAGTATGAAAAACAGGTGTGCTTACTCTATGGATGTTGCTCTCTATGACCTAAGCTAAAAGAATCAAACAATGATGGGTTTTTATACCTGCAAAGTACAAACAATGATATCAAAAACCCAAAAATTATTGACTTGCAGCAAGAAAAAAATTAAATATGAGAAACGAATTTAGAAGAAATCCATAACTATGACCCTAAATTCAAACTTCGACTTCCATTTGCGACCTCTGTCTTGACCCAACTTCACCATTATACGAACCGAAGAACCAAGGGATTCTACAAAATTGTAAGAAATCTATGGTGGTGTGTTTTGGCCTGTGGTGGCGGAGCAAGGTGGTGCTTTGGTAAGAAAAATGGTGGGTTTTAGGTGTGATGAGATTGGTGGAGGTTGACTAGCAATGGCAGATTGAAAATTTGTGGGTTCGAATCAATGGATTCGAGTGGTCGTTGACATGTGGTTAGTTGTTGACAGCAATCGAAGAGAGTGAAATGGGTAAGAGATTGGAGGGTTTGAAAGCGATGAACCAACTGGGTCTAATCCAAAACCTTCTGATTATTGAACCATAAAAGAGAATGGAGGAAGTGTGTGAGAGAAACAAAGTGAGACTGAGAGAATCTGCATTTGAAATTTGAAATTCAAATGAGAGAGAGAGCTCAACAGAAAGGGATGGGCTGGAAGAACAAACAAAAGGATAAAATGTATCCTCCACCATAGGATGCATGTCAAACAAACAATCTCAACCATTAAAAGACAATTTGTTCATTGGACATTTTTAGACCATTAGATTGTGTTTATCCTAACCATTCAAAGTGACATCTAGGACAAAATTGTAGTACATTTTCAAAAGGCTAGGTGCTTTATTATATAGATAATTGTGCTAGACTTAAGAGCCAAAAGATATAAACTACTTCAAATGAATCAAAGTCTACATGATCATTCTCTATCCACTTAATTTTAACCAATGTTTTCAAAAGTCAAATCGTTCCACATGTTCATCCTAGTGTAAGAGGAGAGCCATACTTAATCCCAACAGTGAAATCATAGATATACCAAATGGTGCATGTTTTCTTTCTAGCATAAGAAATATTTCAAAAGTTGATCAAGTCAACTACCAGTACACGATCTTCAATTGGAGCAAACCATGCATGTATTTCTGATAGTCATTTTAGTCAACACAAGAATATATAGCGTACTAATAAATAACAAAAGAGTAACATAAAAAAATATATAATTTTTGAATAGCTTAGAATAAAAGGAACAATTGTCAATTCAACAAGTATTTGCTCTTGCCACTGAATTATGTTAGCACCGCGTCTTGTGAATGGGGTTGCTTGGTACTGTGTTGATATGGACTTTCAAAGGAAGGGAATCAAAAATTTTGTGAGAGAGAGAGAGAGAGAGAGAGAGAATTAGAAGGCATTATACACAAGATATACATAAATAGAAATTATGAAAACATGTTGCAAAGTCAAGTACAACAAGTCCAAAATAGTTGATGGAGATGCATAAGCCCATGTCAATCCATAAAAAGAAAAACAAGAAAAAAACAGAGCTTCACTTAATAATATATAATTTAATATGTGTGAAGCTTTACATTCATAGCTTAAGAAATTTACTCAATATCATGCATTCCATGACTATCTTTTGGCATGAACTTCTTTATCAATTCTCGGAGAGAAGGATCTTGTCCTTTAGTCGAGAGTATATCTATGATCACGGAAGAATTGGATGCATCTACTGAAAAACCCCTTTGAACCATTTCCTCAACGAGTGTTAATGCCTCATAGCACTTGTGTTGTCCAATAAATCCTCGGATAATAGTGTTGTAAGTGACATCATTTGGCAAACAACCACTCTGTTCCATTTTAACAAACAACTCTTTAGCTTCATGCAGTAGGCCTTCTTCACAGAGACCTCGGATCATCATAGTGTATGTCTTAACATTTGGTTGTAAACCTTTGGAAGAAAGGTTACTGAAAATGGCCCTTGCAGTGTCAAGCTTTTTATCCTCGCAGAATGCATCAATGAGGATACTATACTTAACAATATCAAGATGTAAATCGTTGCTTTCCATCATGTGGAATAATGACAATGCTTCAGAAATATGCCCATTTTTGCACAACCCATCCAATAAGATACCATAAGTTTGAGAATCTGGATTTATGCTTGCAGCTTACATATCATTGAAAAGTTTTTGAGCGGCTCCACATCTACCTATTTGAAACTAACCCCATAACATAGTGTTGAAAGTTCCATTGTTGGGTTTCAACCCCCTTTGAGGCAATGCTCAAAAGAGATGCATGTCCTCATCTATTTTCATGTTCTTGCAATATCCATTGATTAGAATGGTATAGCTAAAAACATCAGAATGAAGATCCCTCACTCTGATTGCTTCATCCATGTGGCCTTGCAGACAATATCCATCCATTAGAGTATTGTATGTGACTACATTAGGATCCACACCTCTTTGTATCATGACTTCAAGTACCCCCTCTGCCTCTTTCATCTTCCCTTCCTTGGTACATGCATCTAGCAACACACTATACCTATGAACACCCAAAGCAATACCACTATCCAACATTTCTATAAGCATTCCAGTAGCCTCCTTCCACCAGCCAAAATTACATAGGCCATGAATCAAAGAGGTATAAGTGACATCATCTCGGTGAATGCCTGGTTCATTCATCTTAGAAAAGAGTTTCATGGCATCATCCACCATTCTATCCTTGCAAAGACTGTCAATGACCGTGTTATACACTACGGTGTTAGGTTTACGACTTCCCTCTTCCATTATCCTAAGCAAACTAACAGCCCTGATAGTGTTCACCATTCTGCAGAGCCCATTGACAATGGTTCCATACATAACCACGTCAGGTTCAATTTCTCTAGTTCTCATTAATTTCTTAAATAACTCCACAACTTGAGGAGTTTTATCTTGCAAAATAAGTCCATTAATCAGAGTTGTGAAGGTAGTTACATTGGGTGTATAACCGCGTTTGAAGAGGGTACCCAAAAGAGACAACCCAAAATCGACTCAATTAACACGGCAGTAACAGTTAATAGCAATGTTGAAGGTGTAGAAATTGTTCTGAATGCCTAGAAAATGCATTTTCCCAATAAGAGGAAGAGCGATGTCGTAATGACCCATTTTCAAAAGAGGACCTAAAGCTTTGTTGAAATGAGAAATGGGAGGGAAAGGTCGCATTTGGATCATGCAATTGGACGAATTTACAGCGTCTTGGAGATCACTGCATCAAACAGGAGGAGAACTAGGGCTTCGGGTGGTAGAGAGAAAACAAAATAGAAGAAATAAGAATGAAGAGGGATGATTAATTAGAGAGGGAAATATTGTACCTTTTTGACAATTATGATCAGCAAGCTGTGTGTGTGAGTGGAGAGAGAAAGAGATTGAAGTACAGACTGGATTTGGGATTCACTGAAGAAGACTTCTCTGAAAGTAGATTGGGTATCCATTGATGATCAATTTTAAAATAGCTTTACGATTAGTAGTAATTTTTTTGTCATCTTAAACCTCTCCAATCCTTCCATCAATTTTTTTATTAATTTTTTTTTAATTAAATTTGAATAAAAATTTAATAAAAAATTTCGATTGTGTTTGGTTTGCCATGGCAATCATGATTTCAAAAGCAAAATTTTCAAATTACTTTTCAAAATTAATAATCAAACACATAATTCAAAATTCATTTCAAAACTCATAATCAAACACACAATTCAAAATTTAATTCAAAACTCTTTTGATGATGTAGTATTGAAAATAGTTAGGGATGTGATTGTTAAATTATTTTTATAAAAAAATATTACAAAAATAATTCATATATTAAAAAAGGGCAAATTACACTAATAGTCCTCATAGTTTGGGGCTTGCATCACTTTGGTCCTTGACTTTTCAATTGTAATACATTTGACTCTGAATTTTAAATATTGTTCCAAATAAGTATAATTGAAGATACCATTGCCTAATTTCAAGAGTAAAGTCGTCAATTTAATAAAATATAAACTAATTTGAAAAAAATAAATGTCAAAAATATTTTTGAATTTTTAAAAATTATTTCTACCCACCAAAGATAAAATTATGTAAAATTAATAAATCTTTTATTTATTTATTTATTTATTTTACCAAATTAATTTTTCTTACGTGTTTAGATGATGATCATGTGATGGATGGTTATTTCTATTTTCATTAAATTAGTTTTTATTTTTTCAAAAGTCAAATATGACAACAAATTTGATATCATTATTAAGCTAATCTATTAAATCAAAAAATCTCATCGAATTAGTGTGGTATTTACTATCCAATTAGATTAAAAAGATAAATTATCCCCTTATCTATTTTTTTATTTGCATTGGATAAGAAAATATATGAACGTAGGATTACTAATAATCCTACAAATTTGTTGGATTAATTATCCATTAGATTAATAATCATGAAATAAAATTTCAAAACAAACACATGATTATTGGGGTCACGGATTAGTAATTCCAATCTCATGCTCTAATCCTGCAATTAAACATGCCCTAAAAGCCTAGTAACTACTTATTACATGATCATTATTCAAACACATAATAAAAATTAATTTGATAAAATAAATAAATGCGTAAGAGATTTATCAATTTACATAATTTTATCTTTGGTGAGTAGAAATAATTTTTTTAAATTTTAAAATATTTTTTTGACATTTATTTTTGTCAAATTAATTTATATTTTATCAAATTGATAACTTTACCCTTAAAATTGAGCAATGGCATCTTCATTCGTCCTTATTTGAAACAAGATTCAAAATTCAGGATCAAATGTGTCACAATTAAAAAGTCATGGACCAAAGTGACACAAGCCCCAAACGATAGGGACTGTTAGTGTAATTCATCCTTAAAAAAATATCTAAAATATATATATATATATGTACATATTTCAAATACCAGCAATTGCCACAAAAAAAAAAAAAAAAAAAAAAAAAAAAAAATTGCGCTGTTTCAGTCAATCGACCGGATGTCCAGGAGGACGACCGGGAGGATGTTCGGGTGGACGATCGGGTAGACCCAATCCGTTCTTTTCAAAATTTAAAATTCAAAAATTCCTTTCAAAACTCATAACCAAACAAATTTTTTCTTTTCAAAACTTAACTCGCAATTCTACATTCAAATCACAATTCCAAAAAGAGAATCACAATTCCAAAACTAAACCAAACGCAACCTTAATTTAATATGATGTACGTTAATAGTAAATTTAAAATTTTCATCAAATCTTGTTATAAGGTCGATTGTCTGGTAAGACGTTCAAGCGGACTTCCAGCCATGAGTAAAATTTGACGTTCAGATAAAAAAAACCCAATTGTCCGAACGATGCCTAGGAGGACGTCTGGCCTAACATCCACCTACAAAATCTGATGAAAGGACTAAAGTCCTCTTAATTTAATGAAAATTGTAATTCTCATTTCATTTTATATCAATTTGATGAAATGGCTGGAGTACCGTTTTAACAAATTTTTCATCAAATTTATATTTGATAAAACGTTTGATGATGGGTTGGAGATAACCTTATATCTTAAAATTGTGTGTGTTTAATTATAGTGATTTTGGTAATAATGCTTATTTTTTTAGGATAAATTACATTCACTGTCTGAAGATTTTTGATAATTACATTGATTTTTTTTAAAAAAAATTGTTCTAATCTTCTTGTGACTAACGTCATTAATAGAAGGGTTAGTTTAGTATTTTTAATATTAAAGATATTTTTGTTGTAAACCATTAAGTATGTGATTATTTTTACAGCTTATGTGGTATTTAGTTATGACTCTAATTTTTTTAATTGTAGCTAAAAAAATTTAGCTATAACATTTGTGGTTTAGTTGACATTTCTGATATTTAAGACCACAAATGTTATAACTTATATGTGGTACACATAAAATGGTGTGTATTCTAAAATAACCTATTGTTATGACAAAAATGATGATGAAACAAATTAAAAATTAATTACATAATAAACGAAGTTATTTTGTAGTTTTTAATCTATACTTGACATCAGTTCAGTTATCCTAAAAACAAAGAACAAATTGATGAATCTCAGTATCTGAATTAATAAAAATCAAATTGGGATACTACATATATTTATTAGAGTAGTATTAAATAATATTTCTAAATACTCACATAGTTTGACTATATATAATTTATTGCATTAAACACATACAAATTCTTATATTTCTCATTTGGTTCAGTAATTCATACTAACTTGTTTACCTAAAAAATGATTAATTAATTCTTTTTATTCTTAATTTACAGATAATCACTTCAAATTTTATGCAAATCAAATTAAAATCCCCTATGTGCAGATTTAACAATTAATTACTAACTTTTCCCACCCAAAAAAAATAAAAATAAAAATAAAAATAAAAAAACAGAACTTTTAGTCAAACTAATGGTCAACTAATGAAGAGGGACAAAAAGTGCAAATCAAAAGTAAAACTTAAGGAGGTCAGTGTAATTTCAAAAAAAGAATAAGAAGGTCGGTGTAATTGTCGAAACCTTAAGGGAAGTGAGTGTAATTTAACCTTTTTTTAATAATTAAAAACAATTGATACATTTAATGATTGTTTTCTTTTGTTTTATTGGGCACTTAGGCGATAAATCCAATTTTAAATTTTTTTTGCCCAAAGGTTTAGGCATTGAAATATTTTATCCATAAGGGCAAACTCCTTTAAAATGACCAAACTATTTATTTATATATATAATTTTCCGAACCAAACCATTCTCTCTCTAACATCTTTCTCTCCATCTTCCTCTCCCCCTCCCTCTCCTTCTCCCTCTCTGTAACTCATCTTCCTCTCCATCTCTCACCACTACTTCCCCTTACCCTCCTCTACTCCACCACTACCATCGTCGCATCTGCCATCTCTTTCCACGGCCTCTTCTACGTCGTCAGCGACAACCAAACCGTCTAAACCGTAGCCCAAACTACCTCTCTCTCTCTCTCTCTTTCTCCATTGTCACTGACACCACCACTTTGGTCCCTATCGCTGACCTCGATCTCACCATCGACCTCTCTCTCTCTCTCAAAACCAGACCCTTTCTCTCTTCAAACCCTTTCTCTCTCCAAACCCTTTCTCTCTCTTGTAGTCGTCGGAGTCGCCATTGATCTTGTGTTGCTATTTAATACCTCAACACTATAGATTGCCAAATCTGCAGATCTGAGCTTTTTCGCCTCAAATGCTGTAAATCTATACGATCCCTATTACGATCTAGACGTGAAGAAAGCTTTGAATCGCCTTCCTCGAAAGATCGTGGACGTAAGGAACCAACGTCTCAAGTGAGCCATGGACCTCTCTATAAAGCACGACTACCTCTCAATGGTTTGCAGGCATGTCTCTATTTGATTTCCTTATTTGACGCTCAAAAAATGTAGGAATTTATTGAAAGAAAATTTTCGATCTTATGTTATATAATACTTTGGTCTCTGTGTTGTTTTTTGTTTTATTATCTTTTTCATTGATGATAACATTTATTATAGCCCCTTCCCCAACCAAGATTGGCGACAAAGAGCCAAGATCGACGACAGAGAGCCAAGATCATCTTTGATTTGAATATCTGCTTCCCAAGGATTTCTATCTGTTGATCTTCCAACATCGATCCAAATCTCAATGCTCATGATCATCCTCGATGCCTCTCCCTCGAAGCCTAGAACGAATAGTGAATTGATTGTTAGATAAAAAGAGAAAAGAAAATGTATCTTGTTGTTGTTTGTTGATAACGATGATCAAATAGATAAATTTTTGTTTTTGTTTTGTATTGAACAGATAAAGATGATAGAGAGCAAACAGAAAAAAAAAATTATAACAGTTAGGGTTTGGTATGGCTTGCTATTGCAACAGATATGGGTTAGTTTGGTTCTATATTTCAATAGAGAGAAAAAATAAAAATAAAATTAAACATATAGGATTTTAACATATAGAATTTAGGGGAAAAATTGAATAGATAATAAAATTTGGACAGATATTTGAATCGATAAGGGGTAAGAATTAAACACATAGTTAAAAAAATTAAATAGATAAAAAAATATTTAAACAAATAGTCAAAAAAATTGAATAGATAGCCAAAAAATTTGAACAGATAAATATAAATTTGAACAAATAGAAAATAATTTGAACAAATAGATATAAATTTGAACAAATAGTAAAAAAAAATCAACATATAAATTAAGAAGTAAAATTGAAAATAAAATGTCCTCCAAAATCAACAAAAAGACTTCTCACCAAATTATTTCACAAGAGTAAACCTCTCACCAACAAAAAATATCCACCTAATACCTTATACCCTCCTCAGATTGGATTTATCACTAATTTTCTTGGTTTTTTTTTTTATTTTTTTAATTTAGAGAGAGTTTTGGGAATGTTTTGAAACTTTTACTTTTAGTGAAAAATTACTATATAATCGTAATAATGTTATGAAAACCCTATTAACATAACTAAATAGACATGGTAGAATTTTTCAAAGTATGAAAAGTAAAATTGTCTTTTAATAATTTTGTAATATTCCTAATTTTCTTTTTATGGAGCAGTATTTTTAGGAAAATCAAATAGTTGCAAAATAATATTATTTAATTACACTTTAACCCACTGTGGTTTGCCCCACAAACACGAAGCCTCCTTGTAGTTTCATTTGTAACACTAAAACCCTAAACTTAATACTAAACTGTAATTTTAGACGGACGTAACAGAAGTAATAAAAAGTCATAAATGCCCTTGGATATTTTCCACTCAGTCATTTTATTTGTATTTCTTCGTATCTCTATTTCCATCTTCTCTTTCTTTCTCAATCTTCTCTCTCACCGTGAGCTCCATGTCACCACCACCTTTTAACACCAAGCCCACCTCTTCACCCATTTTCACAACCAAGTTTCATCACACTACCATCAAGCTCCACGACCACCATCACCGCGAGATCCGTCGTCACCGCTGGACCGTCACGACCACCATTGCCCAGCTCCGTCAAAACCAAGAACCACCCTTCACAAAGTACTATAGATGAAGCAGCAAAAGAGCGAGGATGACAAAAATGAAAGAAATAGATTTGGAGATGTTTCTTTGAAATGTGTGAAGTTGGTTTTTGAACAACATTCGGCATACCGAAACAACCCATTTCAAGAAGAAGTGAGAAAATAAGGTAACGTAGGATGAAGTATAAAGCAAGGTGAAGAGATTAGTGAAAAAAGGGGCAAAACAGTTAAGAATCGAGAAAATTATGGAGTTCGAAAGATGGGCCGAAGAAATGTCGGAAACGAGGAGAAAAAACTTATTTTTGGTCAATTTTCAGAGCTCCGAAAGCATGCAAAAAGAAGTGGAATGAGGCGTGTGAGAAGTGATACGAAAACTAGGCCGTGAGGTGAATTCAAAGATGAAAAAATGAGGCAAACCGAAATTATAATGAAAAAGATGTAAGGGCTTGAAGTGGTGTGTTTGAATTTGAAAATTTGACATTTTTAGGTCTGTTTGTGCATGCGGTTTGGAGAAGATAAAGTGGGTTTTGTTGGTATGAATCCCATCAATTTTTTTTTTCAGTACTCACGACTGGGTTTTTTTTTTTTCCCTCTTCCTCACTTTCCCCCCCCCCCCCCCCTTTTTATGGAAGTAGCCATGGTTATCCTAGTTGAAGCAACCACCTACATACAACACCTTAAACCAAAAAAATATGAAGTTGTGAGGTAAAAACTATTTCAAGTTCCAACTATTCTTTGCATTATAATTTGCAACTTTTATTGAATAGTTCAAAAAAATAATTTCCTTTAATTCTAACTGGGTCCGATCCATTTGACAAATTTATTTGGAGATTTGCTTTTGAAGATGTGTGTATATATATTAGCTGTAGTGCTGCTGAATGGGAATGGTGTGGCAGTGCAGTGGGTATCACCTTGGTTTGTTGGATGAAGCGAGTGATAAGGAAAGGGAAATAAGGAAGAGATGGAGGATGGATGGTGGTGTGGAATTGCAGGCTAGTTTTGCTGTACGGTGAGATAGAAATCCTGAGATAATCTGGGCAATTTCAGAGGCCTTAATGTGTTTGTTGCATATATAATGAGGGGAGAGAGAAATGGTGTTTTGGTCCAAAAGTGTAATGTTTTTGGCAGGAGAGAGTGCCGCTTACAATTTTATGCTTGTGAATCTCACGCTCTAGTTAAATAAACGGATCTGTTAAAAATTATAATTTGGTATTAAGTTTAGGGGTTTAAGTGTTACAAATGAAACTACAGGAAGGCTTCGTGTTTTTGGGGCAAACCACAGGGGGTTAAAGTGTAATTTACCCTATTATTTATAACCCGATGTGGCTATGAATAATGAAAACAATTTATTTATTTAGACTCTATAGCTAAAAGCAAGTACATATGGTATGCAAATTATTATTTATTTATTTGTGTGTGTGTGTGTGTGTGTGTGAGAGAGAGAGAGAGAGAGATACAATAATGTATGCACATTTTCACCCCCAACCCCCCACCCCCCCACCCCCCAAAAAAAAAAAGCAAAAAAGAAGCGCTGTAATTCATGAAAGATGAGATTTTAGAAATTTTAAGGAGTTTTACAACAATGCCAACTTTGTTGGAGGTTTAAAATTTTCATTTATTGCTCTTATTCCTAAAAATGACAATCTTGGTATAAACCAATTGGTCTGATTAGGTCTATCTACAAAATTCTAGCTTAGGTCTTATCCTCAAGATTTGTCCATCTATTATAAGCGAAGCATAATCAGCATTTTTGGGTGGGCGTAACATTCTTGATGGTATCTAATGAGGAAATTCCGGTTTGGACTTGTGTGTCTATTGCAAGGATTTCTTTCTTAGTAAGTGGGAGCCCAAAGTCATAATTTGATTCAGAGAAGAGATTGAGGCAAGGTGATCCATTATCTCCCTTTCTTTTCAACATAATTGTTAAGGGTTTAAATATTCTCATCATGTGAGCAAGGGGATTAGAGCTGTTAAAGGGTACGATTGTCGGTAAAAAAGAAATGAGGATGTCTCACTTTCAATTTGCCGATGACACCATTATATTTTGTTAAGCTAATTGGGAAGAAATTCTTTGTATCAAAAGATTTCTTAGGTGTTTTCGAGATCATTTCAAGATTCAAGATTAATTATGTTAAAAGTATGGTGACTGGTGTGGGAGAGGAGGATGGCATTATTGATGAATTTGCTACTGCATTGAACTGTTAGTCAAAAGTTTCCATTGAAATTCCTTGGGTCACCATTAAGTGCCAGCCCTAGATTGATTTTTGCGTAGAGCTCGGTTGTGAAGAAATTTAAAGGAAGGCTTGCAAATTGGAAAATGAAGTTGCTATCATTTGGTAGAAGACTTACTCTCATTAAATCTGTGTTGTCAAGCTTACCCGTGTACTTTTTGTCCATTTTTAAAATGCCAATGGGAGTGCTTAATAGAATTCAAGCTTCCTGTATATGGGGGGTTTTTTATTTTTTAAAAAAAAATCCATATGGTTAGGTGGGATGAAATGTCTAAAGGCATCAAATTGGGTGGTCTGAGAGTGAGAAGGTTGACAGATATTAATTCATGTGCATTAGCAAAACGGTGGTGGCAATTTGGGATGGACGAAAAAGGCCTTTAGGAAATTGATCTTGTGCAGTAAGTACCATTGCAAGGGGGGAAACGGTTGCCTAATTTCAACAATGAGATGAGAACCTCAAGATTATGGTCGGACATCATTCAAGAAGCCCCTATTAATCCAAGTCTATTTAATTTCTTTATTTCCAATGCTCAAATTCAGCTTGGAAATAGGAGAAGAGTGTGCTTCTGGATTGATAAGTGGCACTGCAACATTAGTTTGAAGGAGGAATTCCCTAGGTTGTTCTATTTGTCTGCTCAAAAAGAAGGTTCAGTGCTAGATTTTTATGAGAATAGAAATTTTGATGGGGAAATGGAACTTCAACTTCAAAAGAAATTTATTTTCATAGGAAGTTGATGAAGTTAGAAGTCTTGGCAATTATTTGCAGGTTGCACCAGCAGTTAGATTCTATTATCATGATCATCACACTTGGATGATTAATTATGTGTATAAATGGTGTGAATCTCGTTTGGGGGTAAAAATTAATGTGCCAAAACTGCTACGGAATAATGTCTCTCCGCTTATGGTCCAATTCTTTGGATGGCTTACTTGGAAGGGTAGAGTCAAATCAGCTATGTTTCTTCAAACTATCGGTGTGATTGGCCCTAACGCAAGTATGGTTTGCCAATTTCGTCATTCTTGTGATGAGTCTATGGATCATCTTCTTCTTCATTGTTCCTCTGTTTGGAAAATTTGGTCCAGTCTATTATATTGATGGGGTGTGCAGTGGGTTGGCCCAGCCTCTATTTGTGATCTACTTCAATGGTGGGCTGACTTCAAATTTAAAAAGCTAGAGAACAGGACTTGG
Organism: Camellia sinensis; assembly: GCF_055761805.1. Taxonomy (NCBI): domain Eukaryota; kingdom Viridiplantae; phylum Streptophyta; class Magnoliopsida; order Ericales; family Theaceae; genus Camellia; species Camellia sinensis. The sequence goes on from NC_138970.1 coordinate 63,837,037, forward strand.
GAGGCTCTCCTTTTTGCAGTGTTGTGGTCGATTTGGAAAGCTAGAAATGAATATAAGTTTAACGGGGCCAAGTTTAATTGGGTTGTGTTGTGTAATCTAATAATAAGTAAGATTGGCCTTTTTTGTGAAGTATAATGCTAAAGGGGTGGTATTTTCAATTGATGATATTGTCTATATACTTGATTCCATAAGGGGTAGCATGTGACAATCACGATTGGGATTGCTTATGGGTTTGCTTGAGGGCTTGTTTGATGGGTGATTTGGCTCATCTGTCAGAGATTGATTTTTGTTATCAGGATGGTGCCTTGCTATTCCTCTGTTTTCTTTTATTGCTGGTGCACTTGTGGTGCTTTAGGGGTGTTTCTTAGGCATGCTGTTGTCATGCATTGTAGCAGCTTGCTTCTTTCCTTTGTTGATGTATTTGTCTTTGACATCATCAATAAAAATTCCTTTTTTGCTGATTAAAAAAAAAAAAATGTACATTCAGCCATTTAAATTTTAAAAAATAACAATAATATGAATTATGATTATAATCATATTGGGTCATGACCAATATTACTTTGGATTTATCCAAGTTTCACTTGGTCATATCTAAAGCTCCTACAAATGAATCATAACTAATATCAGTTTAACATATACCAAATACTACACAAGTTCTAACCAATTTGATTTGACGATTTGCTAGCTCCATCACCACAGTGGCCCATAACCAAAAACTAACACCGTAATAATTTATAACCAACACTAATTTTGATCACAACAAGGCCTTGTTTAAGAGCAATGAAGAATTGATGAACAACGTATAGTGGACTGAAAATTAATTGGAAAAAGACTGGCCCGACAGACAGTTTCTAGTATAGACTCGAACCTAAAGTTTCAAATATAGGTTCAATCACATTATAGTGTAGACAACTAGGCACTATATTAACAAGCACTGGAAACCTAAACAGCCACGTCAACGAGCCATGTTGAATTTAAAATTTACTTGAAAAATTATGTGCAGCTTTACGATATTCTGTTTGTAGTGTTCAGGAAGCATCACACAGGGCAGGGTGGAGGTTGTGTATTGAGGGTAGGCAGCAAGACAAGACAAGCTTCCACGGTGTGGAACTCTGTTAAGTACTGTTTCTCAACTGCAAGTTAAACTGGTCTTTCAAATTAAAGCAACTCCTGAACTTCATCTGCATTAAGCATCAATTCTTGTCCAACTTTGTTCCTGAAAATGCTTCTAGCTTTCTTGGTAGATATGCCCCAGAAATTTGTTTTCTCACCATGTGCATCAGAGGTTAAAGGGCTAAACAATATAAAACAGAATTGACAATCTCTTAAAAAAACCAGTGATTTGTTGAGATGGGAGAATCCTTCAAATAAAGACAACCACCTTTGCTTTTCTTGAAATTTCTTCTCTGTGCTCTTGCCTGCGCGCGCGCGCACACACACAGAGATCAATTTTCTAGATACATGGATTTTATTCTGGGAGTCGTAAACAGAAATTCAGAGCATGTATTCATATACAAATATGCAGTTATATAGCCTCGCAAGTCCAGACAACATCACCATAAATGGCTATAGATAATCTACTTGGGGAAATTCAAAGTGTTGTCCAAGCTCCAATATTCTGATCAGATCTTGAGAAGATTTTCACAGCTAGAACTTAGAAACTACCAACCACTAAGATGTATGGACAGTATAAATGTTTATGAGCACAAGGGGCAACCAGATACTATCAATCAACTAGCATACAGAAGTTCTATTGTTCCGGATGAATGCACTATAAATTACTAAAAAATAAGACCTCTTAATATAGTCTCAAAAAAACTAGATTTAAAATTTTAAACAAATAGATGAAATATATATATATGTATTTTGAGTTTTATTATTGGTTAGATAAGAAGATAAATGGATAAAATTTTACACATCCAGTAAGAAGAATTGGTGTAAATTACAAGGATGCGGATGTATAAAAAACTCACAGGCACCAATCAGCATTTTAGCAGACAGATGGTTTCCCACTTCATTGAAATCAACCATGCAACAGCTTAGTTGATGGGTTACACTTTGGATATACCACTGGTGCAGCTGTTCCAAGACATCAATACCTACATTCTGAGAGCTTGCTCTCCTTTTCTGTTCCTGCGTGACAAGAGATCAGTATCTTTCTATAGTTTCCGCATACATGAACCACAAAAGGCAATGTTAAGAACCATGTGTCCCTTGTAATTAAGAGATCTAGACAACTGTTATCACTAGCACACAACATCAAAATATTTGCAAGCAGAATTATTCTTAAGTACTCGGTTGAACAGCTGGGTGTTAGCTCAACATCCATCAATAAAGGACTGAAACTGAAGGTACAGAAATCAGCATCATAGATCACATTTGCCTCAAATTTAATGAATATTCACAATCATGATTGTATAGCTCCTTTACATCTTCCATCACAAACAAGAGGGAAATGTGTTTTTTAATTGATAATAAGTAGTCAGCAACATCATAACGGAAGCTATGAATTATTAAGCAACATCTAGCTATTTATAAAACTTCAGTGGAAATTCTCAAAAACTAAAAATAAAAAACAAAATAGAAATAAAAATAAAAAATAGTTGATGTGCTGAAAAAGGATGCGAAACACATACCGACTGGAGATAGCAAAAGGGCAAATTTCTGCACCAGCTACCAAGTAACAGACCTCAATGCCCCCCACTCTTGGCCTCATAGGATGGACTTAGCCGGGGCAGTGGTTGGTCATCAAGTTAACCAGCCAAAGGCATTCCATCCCAAGGGCATCAGTCAGTTGACAAATCTATCCAAAAAGATTGTCAGACCTGCACTTCACGACAAATAGCCTCTACAACCTTGTGTTTTGCTATTACAACCCACAATTTGAGAAATTGTCGACAGGTTGGGCTCTTGCAGTCGCATAGCCACTTCAATAATAATTGAGTCTTGATAATTCACTGTGATAATTCAACTTCATGCTGAGTTTGTCGCTAAGTACATTTCAAAGCCCTTCAAAGCTCGCTCTAGATGATATGTGTTCAAAAGGATAGGATACTTCCACACACCCTCTGATTGATGGTCAATTGAGTTTGTATCCAACCTTATTCTCCTATTTCTTTACAAACCAGAGCAGTTGAAACACATTGCCATAAAGCTTTTATCAACATCAACCCAAAAACATCAACTCCACCTGTCCTTACCTGCAAAAAATAGATATATATATATATAAATATATTTCCAAGTGGTAGCTTCCGTTATGATGTTGCTGACTACATCAATATTTCAAGCAGCATCAAGTGAGCATTTGCATTGAAAACATGCCAATCTCCTAGAGAAGAATGAAAAAGAAGACTGATATTTGCAATCATAAATAAACATAGAGGAGCCTACATTTTTCTTTGACTAGACATTCAAACGATATCTGAAGGGTTATTTATTTATTTATTTTCCATCTCTAGAACATACTGGAAATGAGATCTGGTGTTCTACACCTACAACTAGTAACATAGTTCAAATTGAAAGCAATGCAAAAGGGGAATGCCAAAAAGAACCAGGATTACGGAGATCACAAGGTGCATATCGTTTATAATCCACCATAGCACCACAACTAGCCCACAGGTTGGCCTCCTACAGTTGAGCAGCCACTAGCCACTTTGTTAGTACTTGTGCCTTGATAATTCACTTCCACTCGAGCTATGTCACAGTTCCATATCAATATCTTTTAGACTCAACAGCCCCAATATCAAAAGGATCATAAGCCCATGTGTATATAAGGGCTTAAGCCTCTCCCCTTTAGATTCATAGGATCTGACGCCGTCCTAAAAAATCCTAAATATCTTATTCCTAAATATAGTGATCATGAGAATTGAGAAGAAATGCATATAAGCCTTTCAAATGGCCGCATGTATTAAAGGTGGCAAAAGCTAGGCTTTATGCCTCTTCAAGTCATTCACTGAAACAAAGCAATGGCTCTGTCTTTTATTTCTTGCAAAGAGCAACTAATATTACAGATTGAGGATTTACACAAGGAATAATTCCATGAGTATTCTGGTGGTTAATATTTTAGCTTTGGTTTTTCATGTAGACATGATGATCATTCTTTAACCATTTAATTTTTACCAATTTATTAAGTTCATCCTAGTATAAGAGAAAAGGTATAATAAAGCCCAACCAATGTGGTTAATATTATACACCACCGGTTAGTTTACCTCTTTTGTATTAGTATAGTATGCATCAATAAAACATATTAAAGTTAGTTTTCCCATTGACAGGTAGTTTTGTGCATCATTCCAACTAAAACATAGTAAAGTCAGTTTTCTGGAGAGCACACTTGGCTGCGGAGTTGGCTTAACATACCAAGGTCTCACTTCAATAACAAATTCATCAGGAATCTACATCAGTAATCTACATCAGTTTAGGCAAATATTATAGACTAGAACTTGGTTACAATCTCTATAGGGAAAAAAATAAAAAACAAAAAAAACAGGTGGTTTTATTATTAGATATGCCTCTAGTATGTCTACAATCAAAATGTCATTACTTTATATACATATATATATATATATATATATTTCATGTTCTTGTACAAGTAGTAAATATTATTTGTCATCCTATAGGACCATAGAAAGAAAACAAATACCTGAACACCTATCCTCTTTCTCTAGTGCAACATATAATGTAGGATATTTTAAGGACATTACAATTATCTATTGAAGAATTAAGTGGAAGAAGTGATTTTTGGAGCTTATCTTTGGTTGATCAACAGGGTCAGCCTGTACTATATCTTCTTCCAATAGATTGCATTTGCTTCATTTTAATGAATTAAAGCTCATAATCAAAAATTGTATAGCTCCTTATAGCTTTTGTGAAAAACAAGAGGTAAAATACCGAATCTGTACTTAGCTTAATAAATTCAAGCTATATATAACCGAATCTTATCATAGTAACCATATAACATTACTAGAACCCCTTAGTTGCAAACCAATCTTTCCTTCCAAAGAGTCCTTTATGGGTAACATCAAAATATGGGCTAATTAACCAAGCAAGCTACAAATCATTTTAAAAATACACTTGCAAAAAGGGTTCACTAAGTTATTTTAATCCATCTTAATCCACATTCCATTAAAAAAGAGTGATGTATGAAAAGAATTAAAGATATAACTTTGAAAATGGTGACTAGCAAAAATGTATCTATGTTATAGACCTAAAGTAATTTAGGTAAAATGCTTCTCAAGTTGGTTTTTCTGATTTGCACAGTGCAAAAAGAATTCAAAACCTGGTAGAAGGCAGGCTTTATGTATCTTTCGAGTCATTTACTGAAATAAGACAATGGCTCTTTCTTCTATTTAATGCAAAGAGAAACTAATGTAGCACCGTAGAAATTACACAAGGAACAATTCCACGATCAATCTTCTTGCTAATATAGATCAGTCCCAAACAAATTAATTTTTATCAATAATTTCATCCCAGTGTAAGAGAAGAGGCATAATAAAACACAACCAATGTCATTAATATCGTACCAGTCAGTGTACTGCATTTGTCATTAGTACAGTACATACTGCTATAGGCAAGATGCAACATCCATACATATATTTAAAAGAGTTTCACCAAATAACAAACATTTTATGAGCATAAAAGGCTACAAATTTTAGTATAACGTAGTTTTACCTTCACAGCTTAAGGGGAAAAAAAAAAGACCCAAATAGTTCACATTAATGTGTGTTTGGGAGGAGAAAGATTGGGTACACACCTAACATTTGGCATAGTGCATAAAGGTTAAGAAATTTACTCAATATCTTGCATTCCATGACAATCTTTGGGCATGAACTTCTTTATCACTTCTTGGAGAGCAGGATCTTGTCCTTTAGTTGAGAGTATGTCTACGATCAAGGGAAAAGTGGATGCATCTACTAAAAAACCCCTTTGAACCATTTCCTCAACGAGTATTAATGCCTCATAGCACTTGTGTTGTCCAATAAATCCTCGGATAATAGTGTTGTAAGTGACATCACTTGGCAGACAACCATTTTGTTCCATTTTAACAAACAACTCCTTGGCTTCATGCAGTAGGCCTTCTTCACAAAGACCTTGTATCATCGTAGTGTATGTCTTAACATCAGGTTGTAATCCCTTGGAAGAAAGGTTACTGAAAAGGGCCCTTGCAGTATCAAGCTTTTTATCCTTGCAGAATGCATCAATGAGAATATTGTACATAACAACATTAAGATGTAAACTGTTGCTTTCCATCATGTGGAATAATGACAATGCTTCAGAAATATGCCCATTTTTGCACAACCCATCCAATAAGATACCATAAGTTTGAGAATTTGGAATTATGCCTGCAGCTTGCATATCATTAAAAAGTTTTTGAGCAGCTCCACATCTACCTGTTTGAAATAAACCCCGTAACATAGCACTGAAAGTTCCATTGTCGGGTTTCAACCCTCTTCGAGGCAATTCTCGAAAGAGATGCATGGCCTCATCTATTTTCATTTTCTTGCAATATCCATTGATTAGAATGGTATAGCTAAAAACATTAAGGTGAAGGCCCTTGTCCGCCATAGTATTGAACACTCTCATTGCTTCATCCATGTGGCCTTGCAAACAATATCCATCCATTAGAGTACTGTATGTGACTACATCAGGATCCACACCTCTTTGTATCATGACTTCAATTACCCCCTCTGCCTCTTTCATCTTCCCTTCCTTGGTACATGCATCTAGCAACACATTATATGTATGAACATTCGGAGCAATACCACTATCTAACATTTCTCTGAACATTCCAGTAGCCTCCTTCCACCGGCCAAAATTACACAGGCCATGAATCAAAGAAGTATAAGTGACAACATTTGGGAAAATACCCTTTTCATCCATTGTAGAAAAGAGTTTGAGAGCATCATCCACCATTCTATCCTTGCAAAGACTGTCAATGATCGTGGTATACACTACGGTGTTAGGTTTACAACTTCCCTCTTCCATAAGCCTAAGCAAACTAACAGCCCTGATAGTGTTTCCCGTTCTGCAGAGCCCATTGACAATGGTTCCATACATAACCACGTTGGGTTCAATTTCTCTAGTTCTCATTAATTTCTTAAACAACTCCACAGCTTGAGGGGTTTTATCTTTCAAAATAAGTCCATTCATCAGAGTTGTGAAGGTAATTACATTGGGTGTATAGCCGCGTTTAACGAGGGTGCCCAAAAGAGACAACCCAAAATCGACTCGATTAAGGTGGCAGTAACAGTTAATAGCAATGTTGAAGGTGTAGAAATTGACCTGAATGCCTTGGAACTGTTGCAACTTGTTCTGAATAAGAGAAAGAGCAGTGGTGTAATGACCCATTTTCAAAATAGAGCCTAAAGCTTTGTTGAATCGAGAAATTGGGGGCAAAGGTCGCATTCGGAGCATGCGATTGAAGGAAATTAAAGCAGAATGAAGATGATTGGGACCCAAATTGCATCGTTGTTTGGGCAAGGGTTCAGGTTTAGGTTCGCGTCCTTGAGGAGGAGAAGTAGGGTTTTTCGTGGTGTTAGAGAGAGAACGAAACAGAACAAATAAGAAACGAGAGGGATGATTAACTTTAACAAGTAGAGACGGAGATTGAGATTGAGATTTGGAAGTACCTTTTAATAGCCAATGATTGTAGTAAGCTATTCTTGGTCCAATAATGGAAGAAATAGAAATTCTTCTTCTTCTGCTTGACATCTTCTTCAAGCTCAGCTCTGTGCGTGTGCTAGGAGAGAGAGAGAGAGAGAGAGAGAGAGAGACAGAGAGCAGTAGATACTGAACCATGTAGCAAATGAATACTCGCTTCTTTTGGTTGTGGTTTGATTTTTATAATTGGTTTTCTGAGATTTTTTTTTTAAAAAAAATTATTAATTAATTTGAAAAAAATTAAATATTATTTTTTTGAAATTTAAAAAATTATTTCTACCTTCAAAAAATATAATATCATTTGAAATTTATGAATATTTTTAAATTTAAATGTTAATAAAAGTATTTCAAGAAAACAAGTTTTAAAAATTAAACCAAACAACATTTAATCACAATATAAAACTTGTTATTTTATTTTATTTTCTTGGTTCGTTGTTACCTTTTAAAATTTAAATAATAAATTATAAATATACTTCTTGAGATTTGCTTAAATTATAATATGTCCTTTGTGATTTTAAAAATTACATCTCGCCTTTTGAAATTTTTAATTTTATAACAAATGACTATTTTTATTGATAAATCAAGTTAATTATTAATTTTTAATGATCTCCGAAATTTATTTTAATTAATAATTCAGGTAATTTTATCATTATATAGGAGAATAGTTAATAATTTTATTTTTTCAGTTAATTCTATTAAAAAATTCTAACAATTAGGTATTTGTAATTTTTTAAACTATAAGGGATAATTCATATTTTAAGCACACCTCAAATTATAAGGGGTTCGTATTTTAAGCATACCTCAAAAAGTGTATTTGTAATTGGGCCTTTTCCCAAACTAAGCACCTATGCTAAACTATTTCCCAAACTAAGCCTAGTTTGGTCGAATTTTCCAAACAAAGCTGAAGCGTGTTTACAAAACACGCTTTAGCATGTTTTTGGCCCAGGTAGACAAAATAAACAAAATCATGAAAGCTTGGTTAGAAAATATGACTTCAATTAAGAAACCGCTGTTGCTATTAGCGTTTTCAAGCTTAAATAATAGCGCGATTTGGAAATACGCTTTTAATAAAAAGTGTGATTTGTAACCACCCTTCTAACAAAAAGCAATTATAAAATGGCCCCTCCCCCCTCATTTGCAACCACGATTTTAAAGACCTCTCTTTCTTTTCCCCCAAAACCTGAACCAGTTCCTCCCGCTCTCTGTCGCTCTTTGTTCTCTCTATCTTTTTGTGGGTTGCTCTCTGCTCTCTCTCTTTTTGAGCTCGTCTCTCTCGCAGGTATGTTGGCACTCCCTCTCTCAGTTTGAATTTTATTTATGTTGATTTTGTTTGTGAAAATGCGAATGTGGGTAGAATAATGAGGGAGGAAGTTTGAAAGATACCAATGTGGGGTTTTGTGAATTCAAATTGAGGAAGTTTGGAAGATAGAATAGTTTGAATACAGTTTGGAAGATAGAATAAAATAGTTTGAATACAATTTGGAAGATAGAATAATTTTGTGAATTCAAATTGTTTTGTGAATTCAAATTGATACCAATGTGGGTAGAATAGGGTTCTATGAATTAAAATTGTGGTTTTGAGAGGGTTAGGGCTAGGGTTTTGTGAATTCAAATGTTTGCATCACTTATAATGTATTTTGAATAATAGTATTGTTTTGTGATATCATCATTTCTTCCAATATTTTATACTCCAAAAGAAGTAGAGAATGGACATTGAACTAATAATAAGTAAAATTGTAATAGTATCTAAGCCATATCAAATTTGGAATTAAAATAAATAAATAAATAAAATCTTCAAATGCTAAGTTAAACATGGAATTTGATTCATATTTAATTAAAAAAACTATCTATTATATTTATAGCAATATGTATCTATCTATCTGTAAGATAATAATTAGTTCCATTTTAGTAAATCATGATCACCATAACATTACTCTTTTTAAGAATCTATAAAAAAATAATTTAAATTTTGTAATATGAATTATTCAGACCTTATTAAGAATAAAAAAATATATATATATTAGTAAATTATAAAATTATCCTTGTGATAAATTATCATTATTACTACATTTCATCCAAATGGCAGACCACATCCAAATAATTCGGTCAAAAAATAAAATCTAGTTTATTCTATATCTAAATGGCTAGTTTTAGTATTATAAACAAAATAGTATCTAGTTAGTTTCGTTTCTCTCCCAATTTGTCCTCTCTCGAGATTCAAAATAGGTATTTATTCTCATTTCTCTCCTATTTGGTAATTCAAACAAGTGATTGAAATTTATTTCTCCCCATTTCATTTATTTTCTCTCCAAATCACTCAAACCAAATTCTGATAAAAAATACCCAACAACAGATTTGACCCAAAAACTAAGCAAACAAGAAAGACCCAACCGAGATTTCCAAATCATAGATCTAGAAAATCAAAAATCAGAGCAATGTCATCGTAATGTAACAAATAGACAATCCAAAAACTACCCAATACAAAACTTCAAATAAAATTTTAAAAACTTCAGATGCTATAATATAGATATAAAAGATAGAAAGATAAAGAAAATCCCAAGAAAATAATCAGAAGGGTCTTACCATTAGCATCCTCCATGATCAAATTTAGATGAAATACAAGAAAGTGAATGAATTCCAAGAAATGGGTTTGGTTTGGTTTTGGTTTTGGTATGGAAAAGAACAATTGTTGTATTATAGAACTTTTCTAAATTAAAATTTCATTTATAAACTAGATTATTTATAAATCTAGTTTTAGAATAAACTAGATTATTTATAATCAGAAGGGTCTTAGCATTGCTATTAGTGTTGTTAATTCATGTTAACAAGAGCAACTGTTGTATTATAGAACTTTTCTAAATTATTTATATATTATACTTTTTTAAGCATAATCCTATAGCATATTTTGCATATGTAGCAATTGTCCATAGAAACGAAAATACATTTTGGAAAAAGATGACTCTATCTTATCATCAAACTTGCTCTTAGGGACACATCACCGAGGTATGCCCAAGAGGTGTCAATACTAAACGCAAGCCCAACAGAGATACAACACCCAATTAAAGTGCCTATAACTATTAGGGCACAATCTTATGCAAAAGCATTCAAAATAAGTTGGGACATATGACTTCAAATAAAAGCTTATAATGTTTGCATCGCTTATTGTAACACCCCAATTTTCATACCCAAATGACAATACAATAATCATGGCCCTTTTTAAAGAAAACCAATCATACAATCCCACACTTGCATTTCATAATGTAAATAGTTCCTCATGCGATAATACATTAATTCGACAACAAGTAAATGAACAAATAAATATCCCCAAGGGTTCACAAGTTTCTAACACTTAAGCCCAGTTACACATAACAGTTATTCAAACCCACACATACAAACCCTTTGGCTTACAAATAGAATCACAATAAATGAGAACCTTGTGCTCTCAACACACACATTTTTCCACGCCCTCAGTTAGGCAGATTCACCACGTCTTTTCTTGCACAAAAATCCCATAGGGTGAGCATAAAGCCCAGTAGGAAATCCTTCACAAAGTATATACATTTTATACAAATCTCAAGAGATGAATATATATGCCATGCTATGCCTTTTTTCAAATAAATCACATCTTCATCTTTTGAAAACCATCATGCTCAATGATGCCATGCAATTTCCATTGTTCAAAGCTTAACAATTTTACTCAAGGGGCAGTAAATACAACTCTAGTAATCCACACGTCTGTGTCTGTAAGTAGACTATGTAAGTACTATCAATTTGTCATTTTTACCAGTATCAACTAGAAGGCTCGACACCTATAATCTGTCATTTTTACCAGTATTAACTAGTAGGCTCGACACCTATCCGTGCAATTTTTTGGTCTTTCACCAAAGACACATAGGCCAACTTAATCAAATTCATCTACAATACCATTCAAGACTTACCACCGTATTTACCCCAAAACCAATTTATGAAAAGTTGTTTCTCAACATTCTTTTCTGAATGCAAAGTTTTCAAATCAAATTTCAAAGCTCTTCATTATCAAATGAATTGATATGCCAATGCAACGATTAATAATACAATGCAATATTTCTTCCTCTCAATACTTCCACACAATATTCCCATTGTGATCAAAATTCTCATTTCCCATTTCTATGCAATTTCACAAGATGAATAAATATTTTTATTTCAATTCATCCAAGAGATAGCATAATTCCCACATTTCAAGCAATCTTAACAATTTAGTCATCTCAAGGCTATATTAATACTTTTAAACAACAATTTCCAAAACTTCAACAATTCTCATATTCCATGAAAACATCATTTATATGTAAATAAATAAATAATTTTCTAACATCATTTATTTTGGTACACAAAGTAAATATAACAACATATTCTAAAGATTTTCAACATCTTTCTTAAAAATCTCCAATTTCTAGATTTTCTCACCAAAAATCATTCATCTTCAAATATTTGAAAAGATCTCACCAAAAACATCTTTCTTTTACCAACATAGTCCAAAACCCTCAATTTCTGTTTTAAAAGAAATAAGAAAGTAAACCCACTTTCAAAATCACTCATCTTCTTGAATCAACAATCCATTTAAAAAAAAAAAAATTTGAAGGATGATTTCGAAAATCATCTAGATCTTGCAAATATATTGTGGGGATATATTCTCTGAGTACCAACACGTGGCATGGTGACGCCGACGTGTCAGCCGAGGTGCCACGTGTCGTGGTAGTTATGCCGAGGTTATCTCCGAAGATATCAGAATCCGAGATAAACGGATAAGGGACAAGAGTCCTAGAGTAAAAAGAAGACTTAGCCAAGATAAGGATAAAACTCTTAGGGAGTTTATCTTTATCTCTTGAAGAATCCAAAGTCAGTATTGAATTGGAGTCCATAGAAGACAAGGCTTCTAGTGGGACAAGGATTAAGTAAACTATAAAAGAGATGCATCCCCATGGGTCTAAGGTACGCAGTTTTATGCTTTGAGTAGTAAGTTTAGCACTTGATTATCTTTGAGAGATATACTGACTTGATCGTCGGAGTGCCCCCGGGTGGAAGAACCACCGCCAGAGCCCTTTCTTTCTGTTACAGGTTTGCTGAAGCCATCTATTCTACCGGTGCTCTCCAGCTGATTACTAAGCGGGCAGTGTGGTAAGATTTTCACCCACACAATTTGGCGCCGTCTGTGGAAATCTTAGAAGAATAGATGGCCAGTAACGGACAGAGAGAAAACATTGGGAGCGTCACTCCTGCTGGAAGTGGCAGACCAATTGACCTTGACGTTGAAGGAGACAACCACAGTGCAAAAACCCGTGACCAGGGTCACAGAGAGGAAAACGTCGGCCAGGAGGGCGACACTTCAAAAAAGACAGACCAAGGCAAGTACTACAATGAAGATAACCTCCAGGTATGGAGAGACACCTACGGAGGGATGAGGAAGTAAAAGACTTGGCAAACAAGTTGGCAGACCTACAGTCAGTGGTCGACTTCATGATGCAGAATAATGTCATGTAGCCACCATACCCGCTGTAGGACACACCGATGCCCGCAACTAATACACAGAAGAGAGGAGGAAGAACAATCCCCGAAGTCCCTCAGCACACCAGGAGCGGAAGACACTCTCACCGACCTTCTAGGGCAGTCGGACGAGAGGAGCCGAGGCAAGAAAAGTCCCGGAGGACACATCACACGAAGAATCCAGGGCCCAAACAACATCGGCATATTCAAGGGCAGGCACTCTGCTTTGATACAACACATGAAAAGAGATCGAAACGACCCCACCATGAGGCTGAAAGTAGTGTGCCGAAGAGATTGAAATCCAGAGATAGCCGAGCTCCAGGAAAGAGTAAAGAAGACTTGAGGGATTACCTCAAAAGGAAGCAGCAGAATGTTGAAGCCGAGGACACCATTCTCAATGGAACTGGACAAATTTGAAGCACCAAAGAGATTCAGTATGCCGAGGTTCCAAATTTATGATGGTAAGTCAGATCCCAACTTTCATGTTGGACTATACCTGAATTCAATGGCATTATATAGTAGGAACGAGCCGTTGCTCTGCAAAGTATTCCCCTCATCCTTTGGGAAAATTGCATCCGATTGGTTCCATAAACTACCGAAGGGAAGTGTAAAGACGTGGGAAGGTCTGGACGAGATGTTTGTGGCCAGATTTGTGACGAACAAACTATAGCCATTAAGGGTGGACGCATTAATAGCTCTGAAGATCAGCAAAGACGAAGGCCTTAGGGCCTACGCAAAAAGGTACTACGAGGTGTTCAATCAAATACCTGATTGCAATCAAGAGGCGGCGGTTGTGTCCTTCAAGAACGGCCTGAAGGATGACTGCCCGTTACGGAAATCCTTGGCAAAGACATTGCCAAAAAGCATGGAAGAACTCATGGTGAGAATAGAGAAATATGCCAAAGCCGAGGAGGATACGTCGGGAAATAAAGAAACGAAGCAGGAAAAAGGAAACGGCTTGCCGAAGTGCAGTCGAGGTAACAATGGATCAAGCAAACAAGAAACGAAACTAAGGGCTAAACAGGCGGTAACGACTGTGTTCCGAATCCCAGTACACAAAGTTCTGGATCAAATACGAAATCAGCCCTATTTCAGGGCACCGGTAAGAACACTAGGGGAATTTATGGGAAGAAACGTTGGTAGGCGCTGCGCTTACCACAATGAAGAAGGGCACCCAACTCAGGGCTGCAAAGCCCTAAAAAGCACACTTAAAAGACTTGGTAAGGCAAGGACATCTAAGGGACCTTATCGATGAGGCCAGAACTAGAGAAGAACAGGCAAGATTGCCTCAAGCACTTGTAGCACCGCCACCCCCAGCACAACAGCCACAAGCAGGAGGACCACAGGTAGTTAATGTAATCCACTCAAAGATAAACGAAAACGACATACGAGGGGAGACGTAGAGGGTAAAACACCTGCAACATGTGAACCAGGTCAGACACAAAAGACCTCGACCTGAAGAGTACCGAGGACCGATGATAGCCTTCACTAAAGCTGATCTAGAGATGGTCCAGCATCCGTACAACGATGCCTTAGTAGTATCCCTCCAGGTTGGGGAGTGCCAAGTGAAGCGCATCCTGATTGATCAAGGCAGCTCTTGTGACATCATGTATGTCAGATGTTACAAGGAGCTGGGCGTTCATCCTGACGACCTGGAACAATCCAGCAGCCCGATGGTCGGCTTCAATGGAACGTCGACATGGCCACTGGGCGCAACAAGCGTGGAAGTACAAGCTGGTACTAAGAAGTTCAAGATAGAATTTATGGTAATTGACACACCCTCACCATATAACATCATCTTGGGAAGGCCATGGTTGCATGCAATGGGGGCAGTTCCCTCAACGTTGCATCAACTACTACGGTTCCCAATAGAGCATGGGATTGAAGAAATCAGAGGAGATCAACTACAGGCAAAAAGTTGCTCTATGGCAGCAATGAAGTCTACCTGCTGCGTGTGAGAGCCAAAGAAGGCAGAAATTGAAGATGAGGACGTGGAAGTCCTAGAAGACGTCGGCAAAGAACTAGCCGAAAAGAGCGAGGAGACACTGAAGAAGATCCTCGTCCAGGATGGAGACGAAGAACGCTTTTTTCTTCTCGGCTCGAGCTTAGCCAAAGAAGAGGAAAAAGAGTTGGAGACTTTTTTAAGAGCCAATATTGAGGTGTTCGCCTGGACACTTTACGAAATGCCTGGCATTGACCCCGAGGTCACTTGCCACAGACTGAATGTCGACAGGTCGGCAAAACCTGTGATTCAACGAGCTAGAAGACCGACGTTAATGCACGTCGAAGTAGTAAAAGAAGAGGTAGACAGACTTCTGGAGGCCAGGGCCATCCGAGAAGTTCACTATCCGACATGGCTGTCCAACACAGTAGTGGTGAAAAAGAAGAACGGCAAATGGAGGGTCTGTGTAGACTTTACCAGCCTCAACAAAGCCTGCCCCAAAGATATCTTTCCTCTACCCAAGATTAACCAGCTGGTAGACACTACTTCGGGGCATGAATGGATGAGTTTTCTGGATGCATACAGGGGGTACCACCAGATTGCCATGTACCCTCCAAACGAGGAGAAGATCGCTTTCATCACCCCTAAAGGCCTGTACTGTTACAAGGTGATGCCTTTTGGGTTGAAAAACGCTGGAGCAACTTACCAAAGGTTAGTAACAAAGATGTTCAAGCACCTGATTAGCAAAATGGTAGAAGTCTACATCGATGACATGGTCGTGAAGACCAAGGAATCTAAGGGTCATCTTGCCAACCTAAAAGAAGTCTTTGATATACTCAAAACATACCGGCTCCAACTCAACGCATCAAAGTGCGCGTTTGGAGTTGGATCAGGTAAGTTTTTAGGGTATCTGGTAACAAGAAAGGGCATAGAGGCCAGCCTAAACCAAATCAAGGCCATCCTGGAGCTGAAGAGCCCGACGTCGACAAAACAGGTTCAGATGCTTACTGGAAGGGCCGCAGCCCTAAACAGATTCATCAGCAGAAGCTCAGATAAGTGCTGACCCTTCTTCAACCTGGTGAAAAAAGCCACAGACTTCCTGTGGACAGAAGAATGCGAAGCCGTTTTGACCGACCTAAAGAAGTACTTGACCACAACTCCGGTTCTTTCCAACCCAGAACCAGGGGAAGAACTGTTTTTGTACTTGGCAGTTTCAGAACACGCAGTCAGTGCAGTACTAATCCGAGAAGAAAAAGGGGAGCAAAATGCTGTTTATTATGTGAGCAAAACCTTCGCCGATGCAGAAACAAGGTACCTACCACTAGAGAAACTAATGCTGGCCTTAGTAATGGCTTCAAAGAAGCTCAACCACTATTTTCAAGTGCACAAAATTATAGTGCTAACAGAGCACCCACTGAAGTCCTTGCTACAACAAGGAGACTTAACAGGAAGAATAGCAAAATGGGCAGTTGCGTTGGGCCAATATGACCTAGAGTTCAAGCCCAGAACAGCAATAAAGGGCCACGTTTTGGCCGACTTCGTGGCAGAATTCACGCCTGAAACCATCAAACATCGGGCTCCGTTGAGCCAGGATGAGCATTATCCCAGCAAGCAAGGAGAATCCCAGCCTAAGGCAAAAGAGCAAAGGAAGGAAAAACTCAGACCCTGCAGCATATACATCGGCGACTCATTCAGACTGTATGTCGATGGAAGTTCGAACCGACAAGGAGCGGGGGCAGGAGTACTGCTGATATCTCCAGATGGAGAAATAATAGAACAGTCCATTCGTTTGGGGTTTAAGGCCTCAAACAACGAAGCGGAATACGAAGCATTAATTGCAGGGCTAAAACTGACAGCAACAGCAGAAGCAGATGAGGTAATTGTTTTTTGTGATTCTCAACTTATTGTTAACCAGTCAAAAGGAGAATTTGCAACCAGAGATGAAAGGATGTCGGCATATGCAAAAGAGGTCATCAGATTGGCAGCCCTATTTCAAAACTGCCGACTACTCCAAGTTAGTCGAGATGACAACACACACGCCGACGTGTTGGCTAACCTGGCAAGTTCAATGCAGACTAAAAAAACAAGGACAATTATGATCGACTATATGTCGGGCTCGAGCATAGAACCACAGACCACAGAGCAAGAAGGAATGTGTGCGGACTTGTGACCAAGCTGGATGGATGCAATCGTTGCATTCCTAAAAGAGGGAAAGCTGCCAGAAGACCATAAGGAAACACATAAAATCAGATTGAAGTCGGCCAGATTCAGTCTAACAGCAGAGGGCCATCTCTACAAAAGGTCCTTCACTGGACCCCTTTTGAGGTGCGTACACCCTTTGCAGGTTGAAGATTTCCTATATGAAATTCATGAAGGAATTTGTGGAAGCCATGCTGGGGGTAGATCATTAGCCCATAGGGCCATTACCCAGGGGTATTGGTGGCCCTACATGCAAAAGGATGCTGAAGCCTATGTGAAGAAGTGCGAACAATGCCAAAAGTTTGCACCTTTGATACATCAGCCAGCTGCTGACCTAAACCCAGTATCCAGTCCTTGGCCGTTTGCCCAATGGGGCATGGATCTTGTTGGACAACTTCCCCAAGCAACTGGGCAGAGAAAATACTTGCTGGTAGCAACGAATTACTTTACGAAGTGGATAGAGGCAGAACCTCTTGCCAAAATCCGAGATGTAGACGTCAAGAACTTTATATGGAGAAACATCATCACCAGATTTGGGATTCCAAGAGCAATAGTCGCTGACAACGGAACACAGTTTGACAGCAAACTCATCAAGAACTTTTGTGCGAAATTCAAGATCAAGAATTATTTTTCAACACCAAGTTTTCCCCAAAGTAATGGGCAAGCAGAAGCATCCAACAAAGTAATTTTGGATGGAATAAAGAAGAGGCTGCAGGCAGCTAAAGGAAAGTGGGTAGACGAATTACCCAACGTGCTTTGGACATATCAGACTACGCTGAGAAGATCAACAGGGGAATCCCCCTTTGCCATGGCTTATGGCACAGAAGCAGTCATTCCACTGGAAGTCGGTAATTCAGGGATCCGAACCCAGGGAGTTGAGAACGGGACAAATGACATACTCTTAGCATGAGATCTGGATCTTTTGGAAGAACAAAGAGAGAAAGCTGCAATTCAGCTTGCAGTATACCAGCAACAGCTTGCCAGAGCTTACAACAAAAAGGTCAATCCAAGAGATTTTCAAATCGGCGACCTGGTCCTGAGAAAAGTCGTCGGCAACAAGAAGGATCCTAGAGAGGGCAAGCTTGGCCCAAACTGGGAAGGACCCTACAGAATTACTTCAGTATTAGGCAATGGAGCTTATTGGCTTGAAGATAACGAGGGCAAAGCACTGCCAAGACCTTGGAACACTTGTAATTTGAAATTCTTTTATCATTAAATGGTCCTTGTTCTTTTTTACCGACATCATCAATAAAATTTTAGCAGAGTTTTCAAAAGACTTGTGCATAGTGATTATTTCTAAATAATGAGAACCCAAGTGGAACTCAAGTTCACATTGGGGGCAGACAGAAGACAAGTAAAGCTTAACACTTGTTGAAATTTATAGCAATTTACAAGTTGAAGTTAAGCCGAGATTACTCCTTATCTTCATTTGTTGAAATTTGTAGCAATTTACAAGTTGAAGTTAAGTTGATTCCTTATCTTCATTTGTTGAAATTTGTAGCAATTTACAAGTTGAAGTTAAGCTGATTCCTTATCTTCACTTGTTGAAATTTGCAGCAATTTACAAGTTGAAGTTAAGCCGAGATTATTCCTTATCTTCACTTGTTGAAATTTGTAGCAATTTACAAGTTGAAGTTAAGCTGATTCCTTATCTGCACTTGTTGAAATTTGTAGCAATTTACAAGTTGAAGTTAAGATAATTCCTTATCTTCACTTGTCAAAATTTGTAGCAATTTATAAGTTGAAGATAAGCCGAGATAATTCCTTATCTTCACTTGTTGAAATTTGCAGCAATTTACAAGTTGAAGTTAAGCCGAGATTACGGTTTCTCTTCGCTTGTTTGAATTCATAGTAATTTATGAGTTAAAGCAAAGCCAAGATTATTGCTTAAACACTTGCAGCAATCTACAGGTTGGTTAAACCAAAAAAGATGCTTAACACTTGTTGAAATTTGTAGCAATTTACAAGGTAATGTTAAGCCGACATATGATCATCTGTTGAAATTTGTAGCAATTTACAGGTTGAGGAAAAAGCTAAGTATGTTGTTTAAACACTTGTTAAAATTCGTAGCAATTTACAAATAGATTATTGTTTAAACACTTGTTATGTTAATCCTTGTTGATCCCTGTAACAGTATATGTTAATCCTTGTTGAAATTTGTAGCAATTTACAAGTAGGCTAGACCGAGATCACCGTTTAAACACTTGTTGAAACTTGAGAAAAAGTTTGCAAAGTTAACATTGAGTAGTATATGTTTCACACTTGTTAGAATTTCTGAAAAGTTTGCAGGTCAGTATCTTGCCGAAGTAAAAAGTCTTGTAACTATTATACCCGAGGTATGTTACCCCGAGAAGATTGCACAAAGAAGGCAAAGTCTGAAAGGCATGCCAAATATTTGAAGAATAGAACCATGCAGAAGCAATCAAGAGAAAATAAAGACTAAAGCATTCGGAGAAAAACAGTTGCAGTTGTGTACAGAGAAGGCACTACGGAAATTGCTTGGCAGTAACAAAGATAGGCACATCGGCCATACAGAGAAACTTATATTGTCCAGGAAACAAAAATTTACAAAAGACAAGAAAAGAGAGACATCAAAGTTGTGATTCCTCAGCCCCAGGAGCAACTTGGGTTTGGACCTCGGCAGATTCTTGAAGAGCTACTTCGGCCGCCTTCTCCGTTGCAAGTTCTGCATCAATCTCGGCAAGAGTTTCGTCAATACTCTTGTCAATTTGAGGAACGTTGGACGAAGCGTGCTTGGGAGTGGTTTCCTTGGCAACCCCTTCACCCAGATCATCTTGAGTTAAGTCCATGATTTGCGCACTTGAAGGAAGGGATTTGGTCCCAGCAGCATCCTTAGGCTTCCTTACGAAAACTTCATCCTCATCCTCGCCCTCACCTCCATTTTCATCCTCAGATTCAAAATCATCCTTAGGTTGACTTGGAGGTGGAGGCGGTGGGAAGGGAAGAGGGATAGCATCGGCATTGCGGAAGGGTGAATCGGCAGGAAGATCAAGTTTCTTTATCAGGGACATCCAACCAAGGGAGAAGCCCCTGTTGCATGCCTACCTGACCTGAAGTTTGTATTCTTCAGTGACATTAGCTATACCCTGGGCGTATGCCTTTTCGTCGGCCTCCTTAATTTCGACATCCTTGGTGGCCAGGGCCTCCTGCAGTTCCTTTTCGGCTTGGGCCTTTCTATCCTCGGCCTCGGCAACCTTTCTTATGGCCTCGGCTGATTTAGCTTTTTCGTCGGCTATCTGTTGGGCCTTAGTTGCAGCCTTGGCCTGGTCTTCCAGCTTCTTCATTTTTAGTTGAAGACCTTTGTTGGTCTTCTGCAGGGCAGAAAACTCCTTCTTCATCTCGGTCATCCTTTCCCGATTCTTAAAAGATTGCATTGAAAACGAATGGGCATGCTGGATGGCCTGAAAGAAAACAAAAGTGTTAGAAAATATTTTAAGTATGAAACAGAAAGGAAGTCAAAGGTTCAAAGCAGGAACACTTACTTGAACGAAGTGCTGGAGCATTAAAGCGTAGTTCTCATACTCACTGTACTCAGCATTTCGCTCCAGGTTCCCTGGAAGGAGAAGGGCGGTGCTGAGGGCAACGCCGACATTAATGTTGTCGGCACTTTCACTAGACATGATTGGCCTGTCCTCCAAAGTAATCTTGGGGGCCCAGGGGACGTCGGGTTTTTTGGACCCCGAAGTAGTAGCTGAAGCCGACCTCAGCTTCTTTGATTGTGTAGACTCAGAAGGTTGGGTTTCAGCAGACCTTTTTGCAGGAGCAGAAGAAGTCTTCTTACTCTCAGCTAGTTTAGAAATAGGCAAAGTGTCCTCAGATTCAACCTGAGTCACTTTGGCCTTTGGCTGAGCCCTTTTTGTTCTTTTTGGCTTTGGTGGGGGCATGGATTGGGTTGGTTCAGCATCAGCATCAACTGGGAGGTCGGCTAGGAGATCTTGGGCAACAGGCTTCGGGCGACCCATCTCAGCAGTTTTGACAATTCAACACTGACGTTTTCTTTCTGGAATTGGGATTACGTATGGGGCTAAAGTTGCTGGTTGATCGGTTGGATCGGAGGTTGACCCTTGATCAGCCCGAGCTGTTAACGCGGTTTGTAAAGTGGTAGCAGAGGGAGGAGATAAACTCTTCTTCTTTTTCTTGGGGACGTCAGGAAGGGTAGATCTGTATGTTGGGATGAAATTGAGGAGCACAGGCGCTTTTCTTTTGTGGACAGGCAAGTCCAGGAGCTTTTTCAGGTCCTTACTAGGAACGTAAGATCGGCGAAAGTCTTTTTCTGGCTTACGAACGTCTGCAAGAAGAAACAGACATTAGAAACAAATAAAATATTGAAGACTTGAACAGAAACAACTAAGTATTGACACTGGGCTCTTACCCTTGCCCTCTTTAATTGATCGGGGAAGATGGTAGAGATAGGCGTCCTCGTCTGCACCAAACTCCCAATTTCCCGAAGCGATAACGTAATCATCTCCAGCCCCCTTGTTGGAGTCTGGAAGGTCGGCTACGATTTTGAATTCGGTGGACCTCGGCTTGAGGCAATAGACATAGCCTTTTTCCTTCAGGTTAAGGGGGCACATGGTATAACAGTACTGGATGTCGGCAAGGGTGATCCTAGCGTTCTCCTGCCTAGCTAAAACTATGATGCCATTGATCACTCGATAAGAGTTTATGGCAAGTTGTATAGGGTTCAAATTGTAAAAGTGAAGAATTTCGCGAAAGAGAATGTCAAGTGGGAGCCGGAGTCCGCACTCAGTAAAAGCTACTATGGGAAAGGGCATTGAATCATCTGTGGGCATGATGGAGTCGTTATCTCCAGCCAGCCTCAGATGGACATCGGTAGGAATAGAGAACTCTTGCCTAAAGTACTCAAGTTTTGTCGGGGTGTCTACCCTATGTCTCCACATGCCCATAACGTCGGCCTAAAATCAGAAGGCTAGGTTTCAAAAAGAAGGTGCTCTTAAGGGGTTATCGGGACCTCGGCGAAACCCTAAGTATATGCTGGTAAGGATTGTTTCAGTTTTTTCCTAAGAATTGATAGGTTCTATAAACAAAACCCAAACCTAAATCTATGAAGGCAAAGATTGAAAGCAAAAATTGAAGGCAGAGATCTGGAAAACAACACAAGAAACAAGAAACCAGAACGCAGTTTCAGAATGACGAACAGGAGTGGGGTTCTCAAAAGCATAAGGAAAACAAGAACTACAGAGCCAAGAACAGTGGCAAAAATGCAGTAAAGTGGTGCGACGGTGCGTGTGTTCATGATATGGGCAAAGGCCAAATCAAAGAATAAACACATTCAGATGAATGATTCACAAGATAGATATTTGAGCAAAGTAGTAATAACGGGAGATTCCAGAAAAGGTCAAGAATTGAAATCAGAAGGAACAGCTGCTTACCAGAAAAAAATGAAGCCAATGTAAGGACTGCCGAAGTCAGTCGGTAGTTACAGATGTGGCAGAACGACGAAATTTCCACCAGGAAGACACACACAGAGCTTGGAGCTTCAACTATGGCGGATTCGAAAAAACGAGCTTAGAGAGAGAAAAAGCAAGAAAATCAAAAGCGCAAAGTGAAGAGACGAAAGAAAGGGGGGAAAATTTTGTCAAAAACCAAAAACGGTGGCAAAAGGTAATTAATGCGCTTGGAGCAGCGCATACGTCAGGCGGCGTGCGCAGAAAAAACGTGGTTTATGGGCGCGTCACAGACACGGGCCAATAAAGTAATGTCGCGTGAGAGAAACGGTTGAGTGAATAATGCGTGACAGCTCACACATGTGAAGAAGTTCACTAGAATTCTTGTTCTCCGAAGAGAACATGTCGGTTTGAAACAAATGATCTCAGCTGAAGAGTTTGTAAAGCCAATATACAGAAAGAGATATTGATATAGGTTCCATCACCTCAGAATACCGAGGTAATAGAACCTAGGGGGCAGTTGTGGGGATATATTCTCTAAGTACCAACACGTGGCATGGTGACGCCGACGTGTCAGCCGAGATGCCACGTGTCGTGGTAGTTATGCCGAGGTGATCTCGGCAAGGCCGAGGTTATCTCCGAAGATATCGAAATCCAAGATAAACGGATAAGGGACAAGAGTCCTAGAGTAAAAAGAAGACTTAGCCAAGATAAGGATAAAACTCTTAGGGAGTTTATCTTTATCTCTTGAAGAATTCAAAGTTAGTATTGAATTGGAGTCCATAGAAGACAAGGCTTCTAGTGGGACAAGGATTAAGTAAACTATAAAAGAGAGGCACCCCCATGGGTCTAAGGTACGCAGTTTTATGCTTTGAGTAGTAAATTTAGCACTTGATTATCTTTGAGAGATATACTGACTTGATCGTCGGAGTGCCCCCGGGTGGAAGAACCACCGCCGGAGCCCTTTCTTTCTGTTACAGGTTTGCTGAAGCCATCTATTCTGCCGATGCTCTCCAGCTGATTACTAGGCGGGCAGTGTGGTCAGATTTTCACCCACACACACACACATATATATATATATATAACTCAAAGAAAATCCCTACCTCAAGCTTAGAAGAGAAGATGAACAAAACAAGGTTGAAATTCCAAAGATGTCAAAACCAACTTCTACTTGGATCAAAACGAAACTCTTGACAAGATTTACACTTAATCTCAAAGGACCATGGTGAAAAGATCACTCTAAGTGAGTAGATCTAGAGATCTAGGTGCGAAAAGTCAAGTTTTAGAGAGAGAAATCGCGGTTTGAGAGGAAAAGAGGAGGAAAAGTAATGAGAGAAAAGTGGTTTAGGTCTATTTATAGTAGTAGAGAATTGCCCTAAAGTCAAATAAAAAGGACAAGTCAAAAACCTCCAAAAAGTAAGGCCCAAACCAATCCAAAAAGCTAAAAATTATACGCAGGTGTTGCCTCTTCGGGCACAGGGGTCGAGCAAAGAGTGCAACAAGCAAGGTGTCGACCCTTCCCAGACTGGTGTCGACACCAACAAACAGCAAGCAACTTCTAGATTCAGCAACACACAAGGGTCGACCCTTCTAGACTGGTGTCGACCTTTAAGGCCAAAAACACACGGCAAGTGTCGACACCACCCCAAAACAAGATTTTTAAGTTCCCAAACAACTTTTCAACGTAAACAAGCGTGAACAAGCAATCCCAACAAGTTTAAATCGATTTGTACTTCTCCAAAACTAAGATACAACAACACTAAAAATTCCCAAAATAAAATAAAGGATTCAAATACTTCCCCAAAAGCTTTGAAGGACACAAGTGCTACACTTATAATGTATTTTGACAATACTTTAACAGTTGCTCTTATTGAAATGAAATTTTCAAAATTAAAATTGTTAAAACTATTATTTAAAGCAATTATGTCAGGAGAAAATTAAATAGATATACCATAATATTAATTGAGAAGGATATTAAAAATATATATATATATATAAATTAATTTTACATCTTAACAAGTAAACAAATAAATTTGAATTAAAATATAAAGTAAAAGAATAAAAGTTATAATGTTCAAATTTATAAATGGCCTATTTACAAATTTTCTTCTTATGCCACTAATATGCTTGAGCTACTTTTAAGAAGCGTAATGGCTATGTGGCAGTGCTTCCTCTTTTTTCTTCCACAGTATTGAGTAGTACCCCCTTCTTCTATGTAGATTGGTCACGCTTTGAATGAGTGCCAAATGTTATAAATGGCTTTTTCTCCAATGAGTTATCCAACTATATAGGGGTTGTTGGGTTCATTGGATCATTTTGGGTTCATCTTGATAAGTAAAATTATTAATTTTCTTAGGTCTGTTGAGAAGATAATATAAAAAATTAACTTGATTAAGTAAATATTTGTCTTGGTCAACTTATTTTTTTATGTGTATTTTTCTCGATGAACATTATGAAATAAATAGTTCAAATTGTTCAAACAGATTTCAGATGAGCCTCTGTACCTGAGAGTTGTTTGGTAAATGTTGTACACGGACAATGCATCAGATACCTTCGTGAGCAAAAAAATGAAAAAATAACGTTAATAATAATAATATAGAATGTAAAAATTAGAGAACTATGTGATAGCAATCGAAGATAACCTTAATGTAAGGGGGTCCAAAATAAAATCAACTCATATTTCTTTTTTAAGTATTTCCAATTTCATATTTTAATCCTGGGTTAACTCCTATCTAAAAAAATCCCGGATTAAGTACCACATAATAATCAAATTAAAATCCGAATAGAATCAAAATTTGAGATAACATATGCAAGCTACATGTCAATTTTCTATCTATTTATGTAATAAATCATTAGTCGAAGATTTATATTGATACAAATTGATAGTTCTATGTAACAAAGTGTGATAGTTTAAGCGGGTGAAGTGTAATTTGCTTTTAGTGAAAGGGTATTTTCATTATTAAAGTCCAAATTGAAAAGAAAAAAAAAATAGATAAGAAGGGAGGGGGAAGGGGAGTGTTATAATTTTAAGTTCAATGGGAAAAAAAGTGATATGAAGTGTAATTTGCCTAAAGATCACTGTGTTACAAAGATAGGAAGTAAACTTCTTAAAAATTGACTAACAAAATTTGTAATGATAAGTTATTTTAGAGACTATGCCAAAAAATATTTTACTTAGTTTTAATTTAACCAAATAATAAAAAATATGTAATTATTTTAAAAAATTATTTTATGTCAAAACAAGCGAATATTCTTTATGTGTTGATTTTAATCCCAACTAATAAATTATCTTTTATTTGATTTGCTCGTTTGGCAATTTCATTTTTTAGTTAAAAAGTCAAAAAATTATTAAAAAAATAAAAAAGCCAACAAATTATATGAAGAAGTCAAAGATTCTATTTGCTCCCTACATTTTGTAAGTTTTTTTTTTTTTCTTAAAAAGCCAAAAAATATCCAAAACATAATAATTTTTTTAACTCACATTTTAATTAAAAAATCAATAATTATTGTTGGATTACAATTAATAATTACTTAAATAAAGTTATTGACTCACAAGTTCTATTTAATGTGTTACATTGATTGTAACATTTGGAAAAAGTACATTAAGAAGTTTTTTTTTAAAGTGTTACATTTAGTAATTTCAACATTATGAGAAAATCTACATTTGCCCTCAACATATAAAACACGCACATTTATGCTTGGCTTTTATATAATTTATACTAGAATGAGACCGTTGGGTCCATAAAAAAAATAGAAATAACAAAAAAAAAAGATCAAACAGTTCATAAGATTACTATTTGGAATCCATTGGTGCAGCACCTTTAATTTTTTTTAGAAATAAAATATTATTCTAAAAAATATTATGCATAGATGTAGACAATGTTTTCAATTTTTTGAGTTTATAAAAATATAAAAACTCATGTGTCATTTAATCATTGACTTTATATAATTTTTTTACAATCAGTTAAACCTTCACAATTTCATTTATAAACTCATGTTATAAATTGAAGGTATTTCTAAAAAATCATCTTTCGATTGAGGCAAAAATTATAGCAAGAATTGGGACTTTTGCATAAGTTTATTCATATTAAACAATAATTTATTCTTAAATTTTAAGAAGTTTCAAAATTATCATGCACCAATCAAATTTAAATTGATTGATAAAAATTTAAAGTAATGTCTTTATAATTAATTTAACTTCTCCTACCTGAATCAACACTTAGGCTAAATACATTCAGAAAATTGATTTATTTATGAAAATTGTAAAGAAATTTGAAATAATATACAATAAAATCAAAATTAAGATATTAAGATTCCAAAAAATATTACAATTGCTAGACATGACCCCTCGGCACTCATAATAAATTTAAAACTAAAATTTTTACCAAAAAAAAGAATTTTAATTCTTAATGTTACACTAAAAATATGAGTTGTACTAAATTAATCATAATTAAATTATTATGTTACTCAATACCGTTCTAAGTAAAATCACATTATATTAAAGTAATGGAATGATAATATTTGAAATTTAATTTCTTTGTTATGACAAGGTTTTTAGATTTTTTTTTTTTAAATTATGAAAGGGTTAAATGTAAGAATAAAAAATTAAAATCCATGCACGAGCATATACAAATTAAGGAATAAGTCCATACATGAGTTTTAATTTAATGAATTTATTAATAATGTTTTTACAAATTAAAATTTGTTCTTATTAAACTCATTCATGAATATAAATTATAATACAATATTCAATCAAAGTTTTGCTACGAATACATAGTTCACTACATTTTTTGTATTAAGAACATTTTTCATAATTGAAAAAATTAAAATTTTAAGTTGATTAGACTTGAATATTAAAGTCCAAATTGAAAAAAAAAAAAATTAATAGATAAGAGGGAAGGGGGAGGGGGAGAGGGAGGGGGAGTGTTATAATTTTTGTGACATTTTGTTTTCAGGGTCGCTCGAGTGAGGGAACTATGGCTCGAGCGTAGAATTGTTGCTCCCAAAATCTTGCTGAATTGCAGGCGTACTCGCTCGAGCGTGGAATGCTAGCTTTTAGAAGTTTCACTGTAGCATTGCAAAACTTCTGAGGCTTCTCTTTTTCCGCTCGAGCGAAGAAGTTGTCGCTCGAGCGAGGTCCCTTGATTGTGTCTGGTCGCTCGAGCATAGGAGGTCTCGCTCGAGCGAGGATCGTAATATCAGCTTTTTAAACACAACGATTCTAGGTCATTCACACACACCACTTTTTCTATTCTTCATCTCCTTTTCCTCTCTCTTTGAAACCCTAAATTTCTTCCATCAAATACCTCTCATACACTTGAAATCCACCCAAAATCGTTTGCTAGGGGTGAAGAACACTTGAAGAGGGTCATTATCAACCGATTGGATTGTGGGTTCGCGATAGATCCGTGAAGGAGCTTCGATAGTTGGCTTGATAGTTGAGGTAGGGATACTTTTACCCTTCTATGTCTTCATTATTGAAGAGGTTTATGGTATTTGGTGTGATTTGGGAACTAATTGAAGGTTTTGTGTGATCAAACCCTTATTTCTCATATTATTTAATTTAATTATCAAATTGTTTGAAATCCCTCATCTCTTTCTTTCTAATATGAATAGAAGTGTGGTTAAGAAACTAGATTGGTGACAAGGAATGGGAACCCCCAAATTTGGTAAAAACCCTAAGTCCCCAATTGAATAGAAATTACTTAATATAATGAAATTTTTCTCTTGATTCATGGAAATGGATGGATGACGAAGAAATGAATTGTGGATATTAATGTGGCTAAAGAAAGAGTGGCTTGAATGTTATTGTCCCTTGAGTATTATGTGATGTTATTCTATGATGATGTTTAATGCTTAAATGTGGGATTGAAATGTGATTTAATTTGTTGAGTATGCATGAGTCCATGTGTGTGTGTCGATGATGAGTGAAGGTGGTGTTATGTTGGTACCCGCATGGGGAGTTTTAAAAGGTGCCCAATTGCCTTGTCTAGGCTTATCGCTGGACGAATGTGGGAAAATGTTTTTGGGTGTCCAGACAGTCCCGCCGTATAGTAGCCGACGAAAGTGGAAAAACAGATAATTTTCTTAGGGTGCCCACTCCCCGCAGCATAGTAGCCGACGAATGTGGGGGTCGTCCTTAAAAGTAAAGGTTATTCTTAATTGGACTCATGTGGAGAGAAGTGTGGTTCAATTTCCATAATTGTGGGTACTTTGTTGTTGTACTTGATGACATGAATTGTACTTGCTTCATACATCATAGTGTTTCATTATGAGTTGTTGATGGTTTTTTGTGAAACAAATTTTATTATAATGTTTTATCGCATAAATGCCATTATCTTATTCAAAGGATTAGATACTTGGATAAATGTATTCCTGCTGGGCATATGGCTCAACCCTAATTTATTTTTCAGGAATCGATGAAGGTCAGCCTCATTGAAGGGTGGATTCAAGCACTAGCTCCATCTATGTTTTTTTTGGGAAATTAATTGAAGTCTAGGGCATATTAGATGTTTTGTATTTATTTTGGGATTTTGTAACTGAACCTTCATATGTATTTTGTGATGTTGTACGCCCATTGGGCTTATGTTTTGTCAAGTCATCTAGTTTATTGAACTGAGTCTTGTACCTCGGACATTGTGGGAATGTATTAATTGAATTGTAACCACTCAACCCTTAGTTAAATAAGAAAGATGGCCCTTTTGGGATTTCAAGATCATGTCATTATTGTATATTGTAGTGTGATTTATCAGGGCGTTACAATTTTAAGTTCAATGGGAAAAAAGTGATATGAAGTGTGATTTGCCTAAAGATCACTGTGTTACAAAGGTAGAAAGTAAACTTCTTAAAAATTGACTTACAAAATTTGTAATGATAAGTTATTTTAGAGACTATGAAAAAAAATATTTTACTTAGTTTTAATTTAACCAAATAATAAAAAATATGTAATTATTTTAAAAAAAATTATTTTATGTCAAAACAAACCAACATTCTTTATGTGTTGTAAGTTTTTTTCTTAAAAAACCAAAAAATATCCAAAACATAATAATTTTTTTAACTCATATTTTAATTAAAAAATCAATAATGATTGTTGGATTACAATTAATGATTACTTAAATAAAGTTCTTGACTCACAAGTAATTGTAATTAAATGAGTTAAAATCCATATAATTCTTTTAGAAGTAAAATCCAATATAAGTATATTGTTGATATTTTAAGTTTTTTGTTTCATTGAAGCGAGTGTATGGAGAGTGTTCCAATTATCTTCTACTGGGGGAAAACATAATTCGGGATCCCGATGAAGGTGTGTCATATGATGCAAAGCCGAAAGGGATATATGGGATGCAACTTGGCACCACGCTTAACAATTTGGAGGAGATGTTCATGTCCAAGGTGGCGAGTTACGACGAAAGTGTCCAATTGAACTTCAAATGTAGATATACTTATCGCCAGTGGCAAGCAATCAGCAGATACAAGACATTACCGATCAATAACGATGAGACGTTGAACACCGTATTAAGTATCGGTACAAGTTTCCAACCACCAAATTGTTTGGAAGTGTACATTGATAAAGAGGTTGTACGCAATGTCCCGAATATGACACAGATGGATTCTCGTCCCTTCACTACATTGCTTACATAGGGGATTGACACAACAGCGTTTCGGTCTCCTATGTATGCATTAGATCAACGTTATTTAGTGGTCTACACACAACAAACATTTGAGGGCCATGGTGTGGAATCAAGTTCACGTGGTGGATATGATTATGAATTTCACAATAATACAGAAGATGTGCCCACCTGCAGCCATCATACCACTCCAGTTAAAGTTGATGGAAGTATGGCAGAAACGGTGAACTATGTGCAGTTTGTTGACAATATTGCTGATAATGACATGTGTGGTCCTAATGTCACCCTAGATGATGATGAAAATGAAATGTTTCATGAAGAAAATTTATTGGCCGAATCAGATGATGATGATGATGAAGATAATGCCGACGGCCCCATTGACCCTAAAAATGTCCCCATCCCACCTATGTAGCGATCCCAGTTTCGCCACTTCATTGAGTATGTCGGAGATCGAGCTACCTGGTCAGCTCGCTAGGGTCCAAGGGACAACGCCCTTTGGCGGGTCCAAGAGAAGCGCCCTGGCGGGGATCGAGCTGCCCAATCAAGTCGCGGGGGTCCAAAGGCAGCGCCCTTTGACGGGTCCTAGGGCAACGGCCTGGTGGGGTTGATGGGCAGCGCCCCTGCAACAAAAATGCAAAATGCATTAGAAGTTGCTTTTCTGCTCAAGCGGCCGTTTATGCGCTCGAGCGGAGAATGTTTGGTTTCAGAAGTTTGACCTGTCTGCAAAAGTACTGGGAAAGTGTATTTGACGCTCGAGCGGGGCTTTCCACGCTCGAGCAAACCATGTTATATTAGTTCGTGAATCTAATATTGCAGATCACTTTTGTATATCTCTCTCTGTCTAAAAACCCTTTCCTCTCCCTTCTCTTTACATTTCCCTACGCCAAATAGGATCAAAACCTTGATTTCTCAAGATCCATTAGAGTTCTGCCATAAGTTCTTCATCAAAGTCAGTTAACTTCTCGAGGGCTTCGTTGTGTGCGGTGAAGATTGAGTTTCAACATCGTTGATTTTGGAGGTTGCATCTCATTTCTTCTTCAAAACTTGAGGTAGGGATTTTCTTAGAGTTATATATATTTTTGCAAGATCTAGATGATTTTCGAAATCATCATTCGATAGCTTTGAAAATTGATTGTTGATTCAAGAAGTTGAGCGATTTTGAAAGTGGGTTTGTCTCTTGTTCTTTTAAAATGATCATATGGGTTTTGATCTTCGTTGATTGAAGAAAAGATAATTTTGGAAAGTTTTCTTTCAAAAGATTTGAGTTGTATAGTTTCTTTGAGAAAACCTAGAATTTGGGATTTTTTTTTAAGAGACTGAAAATCCATGAATGATATTGTTATATTTATTTTGTGTGTCAAAATAAATGGATGTTTGAAAAATTTATTATTTATATTTATATAAATGATGAATTTCAGGGAATATGAGAATTGTTGTTCATTTTGGAAATTATTGTTCAAAACGTTGAAATAGTCTTGAAATGACTAATTGTTGAGGATACTGGAGAAGGGAGAATTGTGTTATTCCTTAGATGATGAATTGGAATAAAAGTATTTATATTCATCTTGTGTTATTGGCATATCAATTCATTTGATTACATAAACCTTTGAAAGTTGATTTGAAAACTTGCATTGAGAAAAGAATGTTGAGAAACAAATTTCCATAAATTGGTTTTGGGGTAAATATGGTGGCAAGTCTTGACAGGTGGTGTAGATGAAATTGAATAGGTGTCAAGCCTTCCATTTAATACTGGTAAAACTGACAGATTATAGGTGCCGAGCTTTCCGGTCGATGCTGGTAAAAATGACAAATTGGTAGTACTTGTATAGTCTACTTGCAGACACCAACCTAGGGATTACCAAAGTCGTATTTACTGCTCTTGAAATGAATTGTTAAGTTTTGAAGAATTGAAATTGCATGACATCATTGAGCATGATGGTTTTCAAAGACGAAGATGTGATTTTCTTTCAAAAGGGCATAGCATGGCATGTGCATTTCATCTTTTGAGACTT
This sequence comes from Camellia sinensis, assembly GCF_055761805.1. Classification (NCBI taxonomy): domain Eukaryota; kingdom Viridiplantae; phylum Streptophyta; class Magnoliopsida; order Ericales; family Theaceae; genus Camellia; species Camellia sinensis. The sequence goes on from NC_138970.1 coordinate 63,869,423, forward strand.
GTATAAAATGTATATACTTTGTTAAGGATTTCCTACTGGGCTTCATGCTCACCCTACGAGATTTTTGTGCAGAAAAAGATGTGGTGATGCCGCCTAACTAAAGACGAGAAAATGTGTGTTGAGAGTACAAGACTCTCATTTTGTTATGACTCTGTGTGTAAGCCAAGGATTGTATGTGTGTGGGTTTGAATAACCGTTTTGTGTAACCACGCTAAAACTTTGGAAACTTGTAAACCCTTGAGGGTATTTATTTATTTATTTACTTCTTGTTGGATTAATGTATTGTTGCATGAAGAACTATTGTATCATGTAATGTAAGTTTGGAGATTTATATTCGGTTTTCCTTGAAAGAGCCATGATTGTTGTATTATCATTTGGGCTAGAAATTTGGGACGTTACAACCTAGACCTAAAATCCCTTTTTATGAGAGCATTCACATGGGTGGTGATTTTGACATGAGTAGTCGTGATGTCATTTCTCGTAACCAGATCTGGAACGTTGAAAATGTAGAGTTAGACAAAGGGATGGTTTTCATTGATAAGAAGCATACATGCTGTGAAATTGTACCACGCAAAAAATAATCGAGAGCATAATGTCATAACCTCTGAGCGAGACCTTTAGGTATCTGCTTGCAAGCACGATTGCGGTTGGTGGTTGCGTGCATCTCTTAATAAGAAACATTAAGAGATTGTGATTGCGTGATTATAGTTGGTGGTTGTGTAATTGCAGTTGGTAGTTTGTATCAATAATGTCTGATAGGCCCCGCCGCGTCTTTGAGGTGCAAACATCTTTTCGCCATGGACGAGGTCGCAATACATAGATTGTGCGCATGAATCAACCCACGTGCAATTGTGGCAAATACGAGATAAGACACTATCCATGTTCACATATGCTCATTGTTATGTCTGAATATGGTGACAATCCATTCGAGTACATTGATCTAGTATATAGGCTTCCTATATACATAAGGGTTTGGGAAACTAAATTATACCCAATACCGCATCAAGATTATTGGGATGATCCTCAGTGGACCTAAATGCCTAATGCACTTCGTCTGCGAGAAGTAAAACGGGGTCATAAATCTATGTCCCATATTTCGAATGAGATGGATATATCAAATAGGCATGTGACCGCTAATTGCAGTAAGTGCTAGCAGACAGGTCATGATAGGCGGACATGTCCGGTGAGGCTTGGTCGATAAAGATTATGTAATGCTTACCTAAGTTTCGTGAGTTGTGAAATTGTAAAATGGGCGCCCTTTTTAATTGTGAGATTTTAATTGGACAGCGCATGTGAATTGTTACCTTGTAATGCAAATGACCCCATGTTAAACTATTAATTAATTATATTTACTAATGTTTTAGAAGTTAGACCAATTGAACATTTTCCAAACCCTAAAGTCATTTTTTTAATTTGAACTCTAAATAGATCATTTTTAATTTTTAATTTTTTATATATTTTAATTGTATGTGAAGAGATGTGATGTTGTAACGGTAGATGGAAGTGTTAGGGGACGGGGTAGGCCTAGATTAACGTTGACTAGTGTTTTAAATAGAGATATGAATCTACTTAATTTGACTAATGAAATGGCCTTTGATAGGATTGCGTGGAGAAGAAGAATTCATGTAGCCGACTCCATTTGATGGGACTTAAGGCTTGGTTTGGTTTGGTTATATATTTTAATTGTATGTAAAATAATTTAACTCTAGCACATAGGCCTAAGTTTTTTATTGTGTATTTGATTGAAAACGTGTATTAAAAAATTCTATACTTAATCAAATAGTTCTTCTACCATTTGAAAATTTAATATTTATGAATAAATTTAATATTTTCAAATACTCCAAGCATTTTTCACATTTAAAATTTATGAATAAATTTATGTAATATAAAAATTTTATACTTTATTGAAACTTTTAGCATTACAAAATCACTAGTTAAGTTTTGTCAAATATGCTATAAATCTAATCATCAACTTATTTTTTAAACAAAAATTTTTCATTCAAAATTTTGGCAAATATTTATGCAGGAAAACTATCCACATGTTACTGCACTATGTTGATGGTCATTATTAAGCACATGTAACTTAGGCCTTAAAATAATTTTGAAAAAGATTTCTATGTTAGTTATAGCATAGATAACGTGATCATTTGAAAGGTTTTTATAAATTTTAGATTCTGTTGAATTGTTTATGATATTTAATGACACATAATTTTAAGTCTTAAAATACAAATATATATATATATATTTAGAAATCATAAATTATGGAATAATTAAAGTTTTTTTTTATGATTATAATTAGATTTTAGTGAATTGCTTCCATATTAGCAGCACAAATATTTATAATTTTAAAATAACTGAGCATATTTTTCTTTTAGAAGTCGTAATTTATGAGATAATTAGAGTTTAATTGTTATAGTTAAATTAGAGTTGACCAATACACTTTTTAAAATAAAAAGTAATTAGATTTTAGTGAATTGCTTCCATATATAGTATCACACAAATTTAAATTTTGAAATAGTTGAGCATACTTTCCTTTTAAAAATCGTAATTTATGGAATAATTAGAGTTTTATTGTTATGATTAAATGAGAGTTTCATTGTTATGATCTAGTATTTCACTTTTACATTCTTCATGGCATATCTACCTGAGGAGGTCCCCCTTCTCATTCATCCACATCGGGCTGACAGTATATGGGCACATCCAGTATACAATGTTTGTTGGACTTTACGCTTACAATTAAATTAAAATACCCTTCATTTTGTTCTATCGTACGTGATAATACTATTATTTAAACTAATCATTCTGTTATGCAGGAGGAGGCACAGGCAGCATTGACATGCCGCCGGGTAGATTCTGGCTTATGGGAGCATCCGTTGGACCATAGAGTCCTTCAGTATATACTGCGTACAGGATTCTACGATGTGTACTACATCAGTCCTATTAGACTGGACCACTCACTGATCACTGCTCTGGCTGAGAGGTGGCGCACGGAGACGCATACATTCCATTTTCCGATAGGAGAGACCATGGTGACATTGCAAGACATAGCTATCCTATATGGTCTGTTAGGTTTTTATTCTTGGCAACCCCGTTTGACAAAACTCCTTTAAGTTGTATTTGTTTTTGCACTTTTTATTTCAGTGAGGCTATGAGTTTTTAGATGCGAATCCAACCCGAATTGTGCCTTGCAGAGAAGTTTTGTGATGTTAATACTTTCAAGATTGCCACTTCGCTAATTATGACGGGGATCGAGCTGCCCGGTCAGTTAGCGGGGGTCCAGGGGGCAGCGCACCTTGGCGGGTCCGGGGCAGCGCCACAGCAGGGTCAAGGGACAGCGCCCCCGAAGCAAAATGCAAAAATGCATTCTAAGTTGCCTGTCCGCTCGATTGGACATTCCTCCGCTCAAGCAGAGAATGCCGAGTTCCAGAAGTTTATTCGCCTGCAAAAATACTGGATATTATTTTTTCCCGCTCGAGCGGAACGTTCCGCGCTCGAGCGTAGGTCCGCTCGAGTGGCCAATTCGATGCTCGAGCGGAGATCGCGGGACAATTTTCTATAAATACGTGTTTCAGTCCAAATCTAAGATTACTTCTTCAGATCTTCTTCTTGGGTTCTAGGGTTTATATCTGGGGATATTTTGCTAGTTGTCTTTGATGTTTTGATTGAGTATTCAACTCATGGTTTAAAGAGTATACATCAAAGGATTATTTGTTTGTTTTACACAAAAGAGAGAGTTGTTCTTCGGTAGATTCTAAAGAATTCGAGCCTGAAGCTTTGGTGGATTCTGGAGTGGCTCATCGTCAAGACAATTCCGAGGTGAAGACGGAGTTGGAAGAGGCACATTGAGGTTGGTTCAATTCGGGCATGGATTCGCTAGGTAATTGAGAGTATACCTGTGTAATTCCTTTATATCTTCTTAGTGGATTGTTTTGTGGCTGTTGTCCGTGGTTTTTTTATCACAATTAGAGGTGCTCCAATTGTGGTTTTTCCACGTTAAAATCGTTGTGTCGATTTGTCTTGATTGTTTGATTGGGATTGTTTTATTGCTTTAAATTGATACATAATCACAAATCAACATCTAGGGGTTTTCTAGATTTTTCATGGTCTACAAATTGACAGCCGAGCAGTTACTGGTATTGACCCAGCATTTACGAGGGTCCAATGTATAGAGCTATGTGGTGACCTATTGGGAGTACCACCTACACTTGCAGACTTAAAGGCAGGTAGATTAAGGGTGATGTGGCTAGTCGAGCATTTTGGTCCTCTTCCAGAGCAGGTGCCAGATGAGTTGGTATGGCAGCATGCCCGAGCATATATTTTGTGGCTTATTGGGGGGGTATTTCTCCCTGATAAGTCACAGAACATGATCAAGCTTATGTATTGGCCACTGCTGAGAGACATCGACGAGATAAGGGAATACAGCTGGGGTGCCACGGCTTTGGCATGCTTGTATAGGATGCTGTGTCGACATGCTTAGGTGGGTGCGAAGGAGATCAGAGGACCACTTCTATTGCTATAGGTTAGTAAGAATTTTAGTACATGTCAATTCATGTTGTATGACATATATCAATATTGTAATTGGGTCCAAACTATTGTAGATTTGGGCATGGCAGAGATTTATTCGCATTGCCCCATCTAGGCGGCAAGTGATTGGGTCTGGGGAGCTTCCCGTGGGGCAAAGAGAGCAGCAGTTACCACCCGGACCTTGAGGTAGCCGGTGGAGGGTTAACTTTGGCCACGAGGTCGTATCGACCCATGTAGTCGTCGTTTATAGAGACTAGTTCAACCGGATGATCGAGAGTGAGGTTTGAAATTTATTACATTTTAGCTGTCTTGTTCATTGTATATGTTTTGAGTTCACGAGCGAATTTTGATATGCTTGTCATTGTTGTAGTTTATATGGCAGCCATATGCTAGGGTCCTCAGTACACTGCCAGACTACTACCGACTAGGCTGAGAGATATGGATGGCGAGAGTGCCACTTATTTGTTTTGACATGGTTGAGTGGCATCTCCCTGATCGTGTCCTTAGACAGTTTGGTCGGGTCTAGTCTATGCCAGACTGGTTTGACGCCGACTGGCTGTTGCATTCGACTGATAGGCACGGCCGACTTGGCACTGACTGGAATCAGTTTTACATGCGATATATACAACAATGGGATGCCTGTCGGGACACAATCGTACAGGTTGACCGGAGCGATGAGGTACTCCCATCGTCCGACCATTACATGTTGTGGTATCAGCGACATACACGTTTACTAGTCGGTAATTCAAGCCACCTATCAGAGTCTGGATATCAGGGAGTTGGGCCTTCTCTTAAGGCATTGGTGAGTATCATAGTATGTGTCAGATAATTATTAAGATATTAAGATCATGATTGATTTACTTTCAGTCAACTGTAGCCTAATACGTCCGAATTTTTGTTCAGGTGGTTTGAGCTGGGAGGTCATATCACTTGGCAGAGGACGCCCTATTGAGACGTTGTGGATAGCATGCCTTATAGGCCGTTGGAGAGATCCGAGACTTATTATACGAGGTGATCTAGTATGCACATCGGGGGGGGATTGTCTACATTTTGGCCACTACGGTGTACAGAGTATAACAGTTGCTCTAGACACATCAGTGGCTTCCACTTTAGCGTCGGCCACATCAGGTCCATCGACATCAGTGACCCCACTGCATGCTATCCCATACATATCTCTAGATTCCCTCAATGTACATCCTACCCAACATACTCGCAGACCCTATGTAGCTAACCTTGATTGAACACCTCCCCGATACATGCATGAGGTTGTTACCCCACCCACCCAGTTACCACCACTACACAATTCAGGTGTGTGTGGTGTTGAAGTTGATACATCTACATCACATATTCCCACACTACATACATCTATTTTTATGGGGACTAGTTCGACCGTGACCACGACTACACATGATATAGTTCTCACTGACATCTCCCAAGCTTAGGATGAGATCTATATTGAGACCCCCCCTAGAACGAGAGGGAGACACCGAGGTTATGGTCATGGTGGACGTCGCGGCTGAGGTCGGGGTGCGGACAAAAGCAGAGGTCGAGGTTCAGCTGCAGATTGTGATACAGTTGCAGCAAATAAGGGCATTTCACAACTCATAGCAGTATCCAATGTTGTGCCAGAAGGAGGATCAGAGGCAGCACAGGCAAGAGATGAAGGGTCACAGTCACATGCTCCACAGACAGTCACTGAAGGGCCACATGCAGGGGAGGGAGTGCCACAGGATCCGCATTTGCGATTGGGGGAGCGACATATTTAGAGAGTCTATAGCAAGAGACCGAGGTGGGAGGTCCATGATCGAGCTTGTGGGATTGAGGGCACGTTAGGGCATTAGAGGGTGTGATACGGAGTGTATCGTATTTTTTTTTATATAGTTTTTGTAAATCAAACTTGTACAGAGGATGTAAATGTGCTATATTTATTTATTCTAAAATAGAATTTTACAATTTTTTATTTTTACTTATTCTGAGGCTTTCCTAAATACTTCAACTATTCAAATCATGATGTCACAATGGGTCAAACAATATAACTAAATTACTCGTAAAAAGTGAGCATGTAGTTATTAGCTAATATATTTTGCATCAATAGAGGACTATACAAAAGCAATTCAATAATATTGAATGACTTGGACAAGTGTAATGTATGACGGCTAGGGTTATGGGGTAGGAGAAAGAATTGGTTAGAGAAAGTGATTATCTTTTTTTTTTCAGCCCCAAATTTTGGTTTTTGTGAAGCACCCATTCCTTCACAGAACTGCGGTGTCAGCGGATGCGTTTGAGATTGTGTTGTCAGCCCCCAAATGTTGTGTTGTTGTGAACCCCCCATTAATGCTTGATTTCTAAGAATTGAATGGCGACTCTTATTGCTTTATTGTGCCCACTTCGTCTGTCTGAACTTTATTAGTCCCCCAACCCCTCCCTTTGTTACTGTAGTTGTCATCTTCATTGAACTTCCTGGAATTGAATGGTGGCTCAATTAAGGGATTGAAATTCTTTACCCAGACCATCACTATTTGAAGAGCCCCAGTTAAGGGTAGCTCTTGACTGAGCTACCTGTTCTGTTTTCTGTGCCCTTGAAAAAGGAACCTCATCTGTCTGAACTATATTAACCCCCCAACTGGACCAACCACTTGCTGTAGACATCCCCGAACGCCCCGGGAGGAACGAGCTCCCGTTCCGTTCATATTGGGGTCACTACAGCTCAGGACTCTCAAATTTGTCACGGTTCTAAGTCTGAACCAAAGAGTCCAAATCCGGCAAATCGTTTTGAGAAAAACAGATTTTTGAAAGAAGTGCCAAACATGGACTGCTTTGCCAGATACAGAGTCGCCACCTAAATATTTTATTTTGGGGAAATTTAGGAAACCCTGACTCGTTTGCCTAAGGCCACGTGTCCGTCATTACCAAAGTTGCCTCGGCTCGGGAACTTGGGTACGATTGGGGAAGGTCACTTCGTGAGCACCCCCGCTCGCCCGATCAAAGATCGGCCTCTACTAACCATGATATCTATTTTTGAAAACATTGTATGTTCTTATTCTGGTTATTAGCCTAGGTTACTATGTGATGCACACGGCATATAAATATAGACTGGGTCGCCCGAATTGGAACAAAACATTTCATGCTTGTTTATTTGAAAGATAGTTTGCTACTCGCAAGTAGGCTTAAAATGCAGATTTTGCCACCCACAGGTGGGCTTAGAACAAGATGTTTTTGCCACTATCTAGTGGGCTTAAAACAAACAGTTGATGAATTGTCCCAATCCAAATAACCCAACCTTCACCCACAGGCATTCAGACAGTTATATCACATAAGCATTTAGCCTCATGGTAAGCATGCTATTCGTGACAGCACTCACACGCATGCAAGGATGCTAAAGCATAAAGCTTACCGAGTACTCCAAGCCAAAATAGAAACTTCATTAGAAATCATGCATGATCCTAACTATACAAAAATGCCTAATGCAACACATGCAAAATGCAATTATAGCAGGCTCGGCTATTCTAAGATGGCATATGAAATGTTACAATTATCATGTATTCAATTTTGGAATTGAAAGTACAATGCAGTTAGTATGATGCGCCGAGCCCGGTGCATGCAATACAGATGAATGATGCAAACATGCTGTCATACTGTATGCTAATCGAAATATGCCTTAATCTAACCATCATAAGCGGATAAATAAAAGGGAAGAAAGACGTGGGGTTGGAAGACATACATCACACTCACCCACACTTATTACGATTGTGCCCTCGCGCAGAGGGTCCGAATAAATAATACAGTCCAAATATTACAGTCCCGAATAAAAGAATATTACAATCCAAAATATTACAAAATCCTAATTAATTAACAAATTAACTAAGAAAATAAATAAAACTGGCATGCAAGCCAGGGACTGCCTTGCTTCTGATGGATGATGCATGTCCGGGTTGTCTTGCGCGGAAATCCACCGGAATGCCCCAATTAGCCTCTGTTTACACCTGTTCTTGAAATGCGTGCCAAGCCCCAAAAAGTTGCTGATTCTTCGTTTTGCTGCAACAGAGAGTAGGAAAGGGGCATAGCAATGTATTTGCACAGATATATGCATGTCTCGATTCTCGTGCCACCAATCACGCATACCGAGGCATGATGGCCGAGGAGTCGAAATGCACAACTCAATATAAAATGAATGCACATGAAACTACAGCTAAAACCTAACTCCATCATGGATAATCCGGAGTGTCGGTGACTGGGGAATTGAGACACATTCCGTCACTCGGAGTACGAAATGTACCTCGTTTCCCGTGCCCGGGCTAACTCCTATTCCGAACACGATGCAATATGCATGATATGCATGAAATGCAACTAAGATACAATCCTAACATGCACAATGCTATGGAATGACATGCCTCTAAATGCGTGCACACAGGCACGCAAACCGAGAAAATGGCAGAATGTGATCTAAGATACAACCTAGTATGCACTATGCCATGAAAATGATATGCCTCAAAATGCGTGCACACGGGCACGCAAATCGAGGCGACGGTATATGCAATGCAAGTGTCTAAAATGGCATGGAAAATGTAACATGGACTTATACTAACATGAGAGAGCCTCAGCCACACTCACATAAGAAGCCGGTTGATGAAAATGAAGTGCCTTGAAATGCGTGCACACGGACACGCAAACCGAGGCAATGGCATATGCAATGCAATGACATGAAAACATGATATGGACTTATACCAACATGAGTGAGCCTCAGCCACACTCACATAGGATGCCGGTGGATGAAAATGAAGTGTCTCGAAATGCGTGCACACGGGCATGCAAACCGAGGTAATGGCATACGCGATGCAAATGACATGGAAATGTGATATGAACTTATACCAACATGAGTGAGCCTCAGCCACACTCACATAAGAAGCCGGTGGATGAAAATGAGGTGCCTCGAAATGCGTGCACACAGGCACGCAAACCGAGGCAATGGCATACGCAATGCAATGACATGGAAACATGATATGGGCTTATACCAACATGAGTGAGCCTCAGCCACACTCACATAAGAGGCCGATGGATGAAAATGAAGTGCCTCGAAATGCGTGCACACGGGCACGCAAACCGAGGCGATGCAAAAATGCGAACTATAGCATGGAAAATGATATGCAAACATGGTAATGGATTTTCAGCAATGAAATATGGGGTAAAACAGTCCCGAAATGAGGTGAAATGACACCAAATGCATGGAATAGTCCCGAAATACGAATTTAGGCACCCGAAATGGCCTATAGCTATGTAATGCGTGCACAATATGGACATGGAATGTAAAGAAAGAAGCAAGGCAGCCCCAAAATTAGCATTTTACTAGTTTATAGCATGGCCAAACAGTGGACAAAAACAGAGCAAAACAGGCATGCAAAAATGGGGAATAAACATGAGATTAAGAAGCAACTCATAGCTAATGTCCTCGAACAGGTTCGGGCCCTTCAACAACATTGAAGAGGGGGCAAAAATAAGCACTTTCACAGAACTGTAAAAACCTCAAAAGCGAACATAGATAAGGCTAAGCTTTTATGCAAGAAAACGGACCAAAAGGTGGCTAAAGAGGCAAGTGGTATATACAATGCTCAAACTGAAAAATTCCCTTCTACAACATTGAAGAGGGACCAAAAATAAGCATATTTACAGAACTGTAAAATGGCCAAAACAGTATAAAAACATGCTAGAAATGCAATGCAAAATGAGGCTCAAAAGAGGCTATAACATGAGGTATGCAAAATAATCCACAAACGACCAAAGACCCTTAATGAAACATGTATAATGGGCCAAAAAAAGACTATTTCTAGAACTGTAAAATGGCCAAAAACAAAAGCATGGTAGGCTAACAAAACATGCAAGGAAACGGACCGAAAGTGAGATATAACATGAAGTGGCTTATGGAGGTCCCAAACCATGAAAGACCCTAAACAAAACATGAATAATGGACCAAAAAAAGAACTTTTTCAGAACTATAAAATGGCCAAAAACAAAAGCACAATAGGCTGCCATGGCATGCAAAAATGAGACCAAAAGGGGAGTATAAAGGTAAGTATAACATGGAGGCATCAAATGGTGAGGGGCCCTTCAACAATGTTGAAGAAGGGCCCAAAATAAGCACATTCACAGATTACATCATGCTCAAAAACAGATTACTCATGGGCCAAAAATAGCATGCAAGAAAACGGTATTTACGAAGGGTATTGAAGCAAGTGGCATATGGAGAGCTCAAACAGGGCTGAGCCCTTAATGAGACATGAAAATGAGCTCAAAATAAGGCCACTTTCAGTTATGTCCGGAGCTCAAAGCAAAAAGCATGGATGACTTGCAAAAGATCCAAGAAAAGGGCCAAAAATGGGAAATTGCAACTTACCCTTGAAGACCAATTCTTTTGTTGCTTCTTGGGCCAAATTTGTTGCCTCTTAGCTGCTGGAATTCCTCTCCTTACTCTTGGAATGGAGTGGTGGTGGTAGAGCTTGGTGTTGTAGTGTAAATGGTGGTGTAGGACTTGGAGCTTTTAGGAAAATGAGAAGGATGGAGGAGGATTTGTCTCTTGAGGCTTGAAGAACAAATTTTCTCACCCTCATAACAAACAATGGCAGCTGGTTATAAGGACCAAAAGGAGGGTGTAAAGGTGGGGGAAAAGGAGGCAAGCTTTCCCCCACAAAATATCCCCCGGATTGGGATATTTTCTGGGGGAAACAGCTGCACAGCTGTAAAGTACACAGAGAGAGGAACATGGCCGGCCAAGTACTTTTGCTTCAGGTGGCCGGCCGGCCACACCCCCTAGCCGGCTGGCTAGGGGTCAAAAGGGTCAATCAGATTTTCTGGCCGGCCACCAATTGATGGTGTCCTCCTATGTGTGTACAGCACAACCCTGTGGTTAAAAGTCCAAGAAAGTGGGTCCAAGGGGTTCAACATTAGCTCGGAAAGAGGGGTTCAAAAGGGTCAGGTGGAATTACTGGCCGGCCACCAACTTTTAGGGTCCTCTCATGTGTGTACATCACAAATATGTGGTTCAAAGTTCGAGAAAATGGGCCCAAGGGGTTCAACATTAGCTCGGAAAGAGGGGTTCAAAAGGGTCAGGTGGAATTACTGGCCGGCCACCAACTTTTAGGGTCCTCTCATGTGTGTACATCACAAATATGTGGTTCAAAGTTCGAGAAAATGGGCCCAAGGTGTTCAACATTAGCCCGGAAGTGCGAAAAACGGGCGCCGGAGGGCGTCGGAGGATGTATAACTGGTTGCTGCAACAATTGCTGGCCTCCCACCCTTCAGTGACCTCCCCGGTGATAAAACAGAGGTACCTGCCAAAAATGAACGAAAACCGTTGCAAAACGAAAGTTCGGGGGCCAAAACGCGCAGTTCGGGGTCCCGAAAACGGGCTGTTAAGCACCGAAAGTGGCGTTCGGCCACGAAGTGGGTTTCTCAGACCCCAGTGTCCCTCAAAAGGGAGAAAAATAGGAAGTATGCCAAAAATCGGAGCAAACGGAGACGGTTGAGCGGTCCCGAACCTAGGCACACGGCCTGACGGCTCCGAAAACCGGAAACCGGACTCCAAAATGGGCAAAATGGTCTATGACCACAAAACGTAGCCTACGGCCACTGAGAAATGATCTACAGGACCTCTCCCTCCCCTTAGAAAAAGAAACAGAGAAAACCGAGTCTGGTTCGCAAACCGAGACAAGGCACAGGAAAGGGTTCGGAAGTCCGGAGGCAGGGCTCATGGCCGCGACTCTGAGACTTCTGAACGAGCGCAATATGCAACATCACCAAGCGCTCAACTGGTGACGTCTAAGTCTTAAGGTCGGTCAAAAATGGGGTGTCTACACTTGCAAATGAGATTGTTTCTCCAACTCCCAATTTCTGTTTCTTGCCAACCCCCCATTCCTTCCTTCCCATCATCACTATGGTCATTATTCTTACTCGACTTCTTCTAGGAATTGCCTGGTGAATCTTTTTGCCATCCTGCCTACGATTATAATTCAACTTTACTGTGGCCCTCTTCACTCGAAGAACCCCAACCCCCTCTACTGGACCCTTAGCCATTTGCCTTCGACGTTGTGTCATTCCCCAAAATCTGGTTTTTGTCAACAACCCACTTGTTGCCACCATTGGACTCACTGTTTTTATTACAACTCCAGATATTAGTGGGTGACTCATTCTTATGCCTGGTTTGAGATTGTATTTCAACTTAACTCCCCTCAATATTGGAAGCACCCCAAGCAACAGAAGTTTTTGACTGAGGTACATATTATACATCTTCTTACTGGACTGTATGAGCTCCCCAATTGGACCAACCACTTGGTTTGGACACCATAGGCCCTAACCCCTAATTATCTCTTCTATCTACATGTCAACTGGGTTACGAGCTTGCAGAACAGCTTCATCTAGTACTATGAATAGGTTCTTAATTAATGGAAGTTCAATCATGAAAAAGAAATTTTTTATTTGTGAAAGAGAATTGAGCTTCTCTGTAATTAGGAATAAGGCCAGTATTCCGTCTTTAACGAGATTGTTTCTCCAGCTCCCAAATTCTATTTTTTGCCAACCCCCATTTCCTTCATTCCCATCATCACTGTGGTCATCATTCTTACTCGACTTCTTCCAAGAATCGCCTGGTGAATCTTTTTGTCATCCTGTCTGCAACTGTAATTCAACTTTACTTTGGCCCTCTTCACTCGAAGAACCCCAACGCCCTCTACTGGACCCTCAACCATTTGCCTTCAACGTTGTGTCATTCCCCAAAATCTGATTTTTTTCAACAGCCCACTCGTTGCCACCATTGGACTCACTATTTTTATTACAACTCCAAATATTAGTGGATGACTCATTCTCATGCCCGGTTTGAGATTGTATTTCAACTTTACTCCCCTCAGTATTGGAAGAACCCAAGCAACAGAAGTTTTTGACTGAGGTACATGCTCTACATCTTCTTACTTGATTGTGGGTGTGTTTCATAGTGCTGTGTGAGAGAGAAAAAAATAAATTAGGTTTTATCTCATGTAACTTAGCTTATGGGCATTTCAAGACACTTGAGGGTATTATGGGCATTTCAGTATTTATTTTTTATGACATCAGCAACTTCGGTTAGTTGGGTGAACAACAGTCAAAAAATAAGAGAATCTTGATATTGTCAGTTAAAGTAGGGGAGATTTCTATAATTATTAAAATTACAAGAGAGATTTTTGTATTTGTCAAAAATCTCAAGGGAGGTAAGTGTAATTTACCTAATAAAAAAAAGAAGAAGAAAATACAAAGAGGAGAAAAGGGGATGACTGTGAAGTTTTGTAAAGTGAAAATAAGATAAAATATAGGCTGTAGTGTCAATCTTCTTTAGATATTAGGTGGCCATTTTATTATTTTGTTTTGTAGTGGGATGACAGACGTCATAAAGGCAACTATTTTGTTTTGTTTTGTTTTGTTTTGAACATTGTTTTTGAAAAAATCAACAATAGTTTTGTAGGTCGAAGTGAGTTGTAAGGTTATTTATTTACCTGCACTATGTTTCATAGTTGTTTATGAACAGTATTGCGTTAAAACAAAGAAAATTAAAAATTCTGTTTCATTTTATGATTTAGTTTATAATTTTTTGAAAACACCAATTTGTACTAAAATCGTCAGTTTGAAGTGACTACTTAGTGTATCCAAAAAGCAAGCATCAGAAAATAGTTTATTGTGGCCATGTGAACTTGACGCTTTCATAACATGATGAATTTATTTCATACAATCACTGCATTACTGATTAATTTGACAACTCACTGCTCGAATATGAAGGGATTGCATTATGAAAAAGATGACCAACAATTATTATTTTGTCTGACAACCACGTCCGTTCATTTTGTGCTTTTGTTTCTAACTTTATGAAATTGTAATTTTGGTCTGCAAGTGCATGTCCAATTCAACTACTCACTGTGACACCAAAACAAGTCATGTTACGTGAACTTGTCATAGTGGGATGAGGGGTGTCAGAAAGGCAACTATAATGAATTTGATTCTTTATTAAGTCTGCCAAAATGACTGCATCACAGGGTATATAAACTACACAAAGTCACGGAAAACATATTACTCAGGGCTGCATGAAATGAATAACATAAAATAATATTACGGGTATCACTTCTTCCATAGTGCCCCAACATCTCAATTATCGTAACTATGTCATCTCTTTTGCATGTCTATAAATAACGCTACCCCAAGTATGATGTTTGTTCAAGTCATAACAATAGTAATATATCTACAATTATTATTATTATTATTTTAATTTTTTTTATGAACAATGTCTTCAAGAGGTGCAGGAAGTTCACGCCATCAAAGAAATTCAAAAGTGTGGCTACTACCTCCATTTACTTATGACTATATGAGCGAAAAGTATTTGAGTCGGAAGGATTATTATGCTGGTATCCGAGCAAAATGGGCGTTCAGGGTAACAGAACAAGAATGATTGTTTAATGATCTACGTAACTTTGGGGCACCAATACCCCATCATCGTTCATTGACCATGGCTAGACGAAATGTGGGTGACTATGAAAAAGCAGTTAGCAGAATTAAGAAGGAGAACAACTGAATGTTGATGTGGAGATGTCGGCATTTCATGCTTCAACTAGCCACCGAAATGGCAAAAGCAAGCAATAGAGAATTGACAGTGATTGAGCGAAATAATGTCTTAAATAATGAAAAATATCTCTCTGACTACTACATGTCAAATGAGGAATGAGAAATCAAACACCTTTATCTTTCATATATGTTTGTATGTTGTGTCGTATCTTCGTTATTGGGGTGTAAGACAATGTTATTGTTCATCTAGGTTATGGATGCATTTCAACTATTTGTTATATGAAGTTGAAGTTTATGAAATCACTACATTTATAAGTACACATGTCAAGATTCATTACGAATTTCTCTCCCTATTGATAACTCATGTATAAGCATTGCAAAGCCATTGCAATGAATGAAAACATTTGGTCATATATGCAACCAAGTTCATTCAGTATCATCATTATATTCCACTTCAATAATGCATAAAATCATGAAAGCGTAGTTCAATTAGCATTCTTCAAAATAATAATAACGGAGAGAAAGCAAAGGTAATTGTTATTTGTAGAATTACAAGAACTATTCAAAAACTATTGAAATTTCTCCCTTCATTGATAAGTCGTGGATAAGTATTAGAAAGCCATTACAAGAGAAATGGTTTGGTCATTCATCCAAACAATTTCATTCATTATCATCATCATCTGACATCTCAATGTCAGATTCATACATAGCATCCATGCTCCAGGTGAAGTACTGGTGTGCATTATCCATTAACCCATCTTTGGCATGCTCATTTGCGGTCTTCATTAGGCCGGACCTTTGCAAACGTTGGGTCATGCAATTAACTTCATTGCGGATACGATGCAATGCCCTTTGTAACAACTGCGGAGTGTCAATTGGCATATGCATGGCTAACCAATGAGGAAATTTAATATTAACTTCACAACATAGCTCAACCAGAACACTTGCTCGAGTTATGCGAAATTCCCACTCAACTCTCATGGTATTGACGGCGGCATGTGAGTAATGCAAATTTGGATTTAATGGGTATTGAAATTCATCCCCATCTGCAGCCCAATGGTGACCCATTGCTGAATATAGATCAACCACCATATATCTCATGATGATATCGCTCGATATATCTATATAACTTTTGTTGTGGTATGATGTGATATTTATACCACATATGCACAGTTGTTGCAACATGCACAAATTCAAGATGGAGATGGACGCAAGTATTCATGTCTTATAAACTCTAAACTCACAAGACGACAATGACATGTCATACATCAGGAGGTTCACATGGTAGCTGTATGTTTAAAATTATTGTAAAAGAGTTGTCACGTCAACCTTTATGACCTGAATAACTATGCATCAACTTTGTAGGAGTTGTCACTTTGACTTTTATTGACTACTCAGTGCATATCTGAAAGTTTTAAGCAAAGTTCAAATCTGCTTAAAAATTTAATTTCACTTTTCACCTTACATATTTTATTTAATTTGATTAGAGAAATTTAACCAATTTAGTTTCTCTATTTTTATAAGTATTGTGAGCTTATTTAGATGTACATGATGGGGTTTGGATTCTTCAGTTTGGCAGATATCTTTTAACTTGTTCCGCTTCCTTGATTTTCTCGAATTGTTGTTGTATTAATTACTCTTAAAATCTCTTTGAACTACTTTTTAATAATTTCTCTCAAATTTTTAGTTAACTATGTGTTGATTTAAGTCGGTGTTGTTCTTGTCTGCATACTAGGCTAGCTTTTATCTGTAACACTTTCAAGTTCTATACATCCAAAAACCCATCTATAAGTACTCTACTACAAATTAATCTTCAATACATTCCAACTCTATAATATTTTCTCTTCTAGATTTATCAATCTATTTGAAGCTGCATAGGGTGGCTTTTTAAACACAAAGAGTCTAATTGTTTTGTTGTTTTGTTCTGTCACCCCCTCATCTCATTATGAATTGTTGAAGTTCACATGGGTACAGTAGCTATGGTATGACTTCTTGCTTTTTTCATACAGTGAGTAGTCTCGTCAAAGTCGTCGCAGTGATACGTCCAACATTTCTCAGTGATGTAATGATGCAGTGACTTTAACAGACTTAATAAATTAAAGGACTCAATGAAATGGCCAAGTTCACATGGTCATAGTAAACAGTGTACGGATGATTAGTCTTTTTCGAAAAAGTGAGTTTCAAGTGACGATTGAAGTACTAATTGTGTGGAGCGTGTTTAGCATTTATAGTGATCCCGGTTGTCCCTTTGCTGTTCTGTTGTATTCTGGACTCAGTTCCGTGAGGCTGGTAGTTGTATCTATCTTGTGTCGTCCCTTAATTCCGCTTGATTGAGTTTTAGGATGCTTTGGGCAGGGTTGTTACAGGTTGGTTAGGCCTTGGTTTCAATTCCTTGTTGCCCAGTTTTTAGGCGTTCCGCTCGAGCGGGTCTTCTTGCGCTCGAGCGGGGATTGCACAGCCCCAGTATTTTCGTGTCCCTGCAAAACTTCTGCAGGTGTGATTTTTACGCTCGAGCAGGTTTCTCTACGCTCGAGCGGTGGAGCTCGAGCGGGTACTTTGGCGCTCGAGCGGGTAGTACCTTTGGGTGTAAGTTCTGGGAGCAGGAAATCTACGCTCGAGCGGACTGGTTTTCGCACTCGAGCGGGTTTACTTTATTCTTGTGTATTGGCGCTCGAGCGGGTCTTTTTGCGCTCGAGCGGACCTAGTTTTTGTTCTTGACGCTCGAGCATTGTGTTTTCCGCTCAAGCGGGAATGTCGTATATCAGTTGGCTGTGAGGCAGTTTTAAATCACTTTTTCTCATCCTTTCTCTCTCTTACTTTTTTGAAAAGGCCATTTGAGAGTCTCTCTCTCTAAAACCTTGCCTTCTCTCTAGATATTGACCTAGCTAGGGTGTTTTCCTCACCTTTGGCCTTTACAAAAGAGTTGTTGATCGTCGAGGGCTATCTTTTGATCAGGAAAACTTGTGATTTGGAGCATTTTCATTTTCATCATCTTCTTCGTTGGGTGTCAACTTTTGAGGTAGGGATTCCTACTCACAACTATGGGTTTTGACCTAGATTTTTGAGCATTTTGTTAAATGGTTTGATTTTGGGATCTAGGGTTTCAAAATGTATAAAAGAGGGTTTGTTATTTTGACTCTAAAATATGTGTTTTGGGTTTCAAAATATGGATATGGATGTCGGTTGTTGATATATGGACCATTGGGTCAATATTGGAAGGAGGGGGTAAAAGCCCTAATTTGTTGTTTAAAATTAATTGGTATAATTAATTTGGGAAAATTGTGAACTTATGGAATTGAGTTGGAAATAATGAAATTGGTTCATTATGTTGTGAAATGATGGAGTCGGATTTATAAATCGCTCACCTTTGAAAACATTGATATTTTATCTGTTGGAGCTTTTATTATCTGTTTAGAAATAATTGCTTGGGCTACCGGTGGAGGGTAGTTTTGATTGTTGTAGACAATGCATGATGATTAGGCAAACTAAAACTAATCAATTGGTTATGTCATAGAGTATGACGGTTGATAGAATACATTAACGTTATGTATTGATTGATTGTGTATATGACCTATGTGTATATACGTTGTGTGTGTGGGGGAGGAGATATGGGATGTACTCCACGGTTTAGGGAAAGATAGGGGATGGACCTCTAAACCGGATGTTATTTGTCAGGAGATAGGGGATGGACTCCACTGATACAACTCATATGCTTGTCAGATAATGTGATGATACAGCTCATATGCTTATCTATGGAAGTGTTGATACAGCTCATATGTTTATCTTTGGAAGTGTTGATATAGCTAATATGCTTACCTGTTGAAATGTAGATACAGCTTGTATGCTTACCTGTTGAGATGTTGACATAACTCGTATGTTTATCTATTGTAAAATGGGAAGTGTTTAATATGAGTCATTGTCTCATATAAGTGGTTGGCCAGGTTCTGAGTCGTTGATGTAAATTGTGAAACTGATAAGAAATGGAAACTGGAATGAAACATGAACATAGTGGTCATAAGAATGGAAATGGGTTATGAATTGATGTATGGAATTAGAACATTTATCAATTGCTAATGTCTTAGTTATTGCTCATACTGTGTTTAGCATATCTCTACTGGGCGTTAGCTCACCCTATATGGGACATTATTTTCAGGTACAGGTAGCATGCCACCTCCAAGGACGTAGCTTGGATGGATGTGGGAGTTGAAGACTCCTTTGTTTATTTTGTTTATATTACATGTACATCAAGCCAAGGGCTTCTTTTGTATAGAGTTAGTACTCTTCTTTTGTGTAACCAAGTGTTGACTTGGAAAACTGTAAGCCCTTAGGGCATTTGCTTTTGTTGTTAACATGTAATATTGTAGTAAGAACTACTCTGATGAATAGAAATGGTTAGTTTCTTTTATATCAATGTATGTATAAAATGATGGGTTTTATGTATTCTTTTGAGGGCATCACAACCTGGTATCAGAGCGTACCGGGTTCGAATACTTTGGGTACATGGAAAGTGATTAGTATCACAATGGGTTTGTCTCGCTTGATAGAGACTTAGTAGTAGTGTCATATGTTATGTGTTTAAATTGATAACATGCTTATGTGACTATGTGGGTATGGAACGTAGTTTCTAGGATGTTGATTGGATCCTTGGGTCTCTGGGAGTCTTGTTGGTAAAGCACTTGATCAATGCTGTTTCTAACCGGAACTCTAGTAACGCCTCGAGACTATCATTATCCGGGAATGAAATTCATAATTGCTTATGTGATTATGTGCTTACGTGGAGTGAATTACAGTTGTCCACGCATTAGGACACGAGTGTTATAGCTTCGGCACATTTGTGAATGTGCTAATAGTCTTGGTTACCTTTATTAGGATGTCAGGACGAGGGCGTGGTAGGCGTGGTAGGCGTGGCAGGCATGGTAGGCGGGAGATGTCTTTACCGGACGACATTTCAGCAGTGCAGGAGGGAGTTGGTCAGGCCAACGTGGCCGAGCCAACGGGTCAGCAGGCTATGGGCGCCTTGGCTTGAGAGATAGCGGGAGCTTTGGGTATTCTCAAAGCTGAGAATCAAGTTAATGAGGCAGGACCTTCTTTCTTGAAGAGGGAGTTCTTCCGGTCTAACCCGGACGAATTTGTTGGGGATCCGAAAGAGCCACTTAAGGCTGACGAGTGGTTGGAACAGATGGAGAAGACGTTCGAGATGTTTGGCATCGAGGACGGGGCTCTAAAGGTGACCTTGGCATCCTTCCAACTAAAGGGAGATGCGGGTCAGTGGTGGAAGTATGAGAAGGGCCGTGTTGGTAATGCATGGGAGGTGTTTGTGAACACCTTCCAGGAGAAGTTTTTGTCTTTAGCTGCTAGGGAAAAGCTGAGGGAGCAATTTTGCCAGCTTAAACAGCAGGGCTTGTTAGTGGCCGAATTTGAGGCAACTTTTACTAGTCTGTCCAGGTTTGCACCTGAACTTGTGGCGTCCGAGGAACGCCGTTGCTTTGAGTTTGAGCGGAAGCTGAGGTGTGGGCTCAAGTTGAGGATTGAAGGGTCGTTTATCCGGAAGTATAGACGTTTGGTTGATGCTGCAGCTCACATGGAGCTCATGATGCAGGAAGAGGATGAGGGGCAGAGAGGCTCCAAGAGAAGCCAAGATGGTCAGGGTGATGGCGGGAGACAGAGGGGTTCGAACCCTCAGCAGTCTCAGAGTGGTTTGGCTAGGTCGACCTTTCCAGTGCCAAGTGCAGGCTCTAGAAGAGGTAGTCAGGGAGGCCTGACTTGTTTTGCGTGTGGCCAGCTGGGTCACAAGTCTTTAGTTTGTCCGCAGAAGGGAGGGGGTCAGCGAGTTGCTTCTTCTTCAGCTAGACCTCAGGGCCAGAGTCAGGGCAGGGGCCAGCCTTTGTCTTGCTATCAGTGTGGTCAGCCTGGGCACCTGAAGAGGTATTGCCCGTAGTTGGGTGCCACATCGGGAGCGTCTGGTTCTAGGTAGACGCAGAGTTATTAGCCAGCTCAGTCTGTGCAGGCCTCGAGGGCCAATCCGGGAGCTTCGTCATCCCAGTCAGTGCAGCAGTCTCTTGCTCCTAGAGGTGAGCAGGTGGATCAAGGGCCTACAGGGCGCGTGTATGCTGTTACCGCGCAGGACCTAGTACCGGCTCCATCAGTAGTAAGAGGTACCTTTCTGTTTTGCAACTCGGTGGCTAGTGTATTGATTGATACGGGTGCGTCTCATTCTTTTGTATCTGCTGCATTTGCATCTGTGTTGGAGTTGGAGTTGGCACTATTAGCATCTCCTATTTGTGTAGTATCACCTGTTGGGGGTGAATTGATTTAGAAACACGGATGTAGAGGTTGTGATATAGAGGTCGCCGACCGTAGGCTTCCTTATCCCTTTGTTGTTATGCCCATGAAGGGCTTTGATGTTATTTTGGGTATGGATTGTCTATCGTCATACCGGGCTGTTATTGATTGCTACCACCAGAGGGTCACAGTTTGTACCTTGAGCAGGGAGTGTTTCCATTTCTTGGGGGATCGGGTTGGTAGTGTGTTACCACCGATGTATGATCTGCGAGGACGGAGTGAGCTTAGTGGTCTACTTGCTAGCTTCATGAGTGGTGAGTGTGATGAGACCCAGATTGTGTTACCAAGGGTGGTTTGCGAGTATTCGGATGTTTTTCCCGAGGACCTTGTTAGTTTGCCACCTCACCGAGAGATAGAGTTCTCTATTGATTTAGTGCCCGGCACGGCGCCGATTTCTATGGCACCTTATCGTTTTGCCCTAGCCAAGTTGAGTGAGTTGAAGATTCAGCTCTAGGAATTGCTAGATAAGGGTTTTGTTCACCCTAGTGTTTCGCCGTGGGGAGCACCGGCCCTCTTTGCTAAAAAGAAAGATGGTGCCTTGAGATTGTGTATCGAGTACTGGAAGTTGAATCGGGCTACGGTCAAGAATAAGTACCCCATGCCCCGTATAGATGATTTGTTTGACCAGTTGAAGGGTTCCTGTTGTTTCTCTAAGATAGACTTGAGATCGGGTTACCACCAGTTGAGGGTCAGGGAGGAAGATATTCCGAAGACGGCATTCCGTACGCGGTATGGCCATTATGAGTTTCTGGTGATGCCATTTGGGCTTACCAATGCACCGGCAGTCTTTATGGACTTGATGAACCGGATCTTCCGGGAATTCTTAGATCGCTTCGTGGTCATTTTCGTGGACGACATTCTGGTTTATTCGCCATCTGAGGAGCACGAGGAACACTTGAGAGTGGTGCTTGAATTACTTAGAGCCCATAGATTGTATGCCAAATTTGAGAAGTGTGAGTTCTGGCTGGAAGAAGTCAAGTTCTTAGGCCATGTGGTATCCGAGGAAGGGGTGTCAGTTGATACATCCAAGGTAGAGGCAGTGCAAGATTGGACACAGCCTAAGAGTGTGTTTGAAATCCGTAGTTTTCTGGGATTAGCTGGGTATTACCGTCGGTTTGTGAAGGATTTCTCCAAGTTAGCTTCGCCGTTGACTAGATTGACGTGGAAAGGGATCAAGTTTGTGTGGAGTGAGACTTGTGAAAAGTCGTTCCAGGAGTTGAAGGTTAGATTGACCACCGCTCCGATTTTGATTATTCCGGAGAGAGGGTTGGTTTATGCGGTATATTGTGATGCCTCACGAGAGGGTTTGGGTTGTGTGTTGATGCAAGAGGGGAAAGCGGCAGCTTATGGCTCACGTCAATTGAAAGTACACGAGAAGAATTATCCTACGCACGACTTAGAGTTAGCCGTAGTGATTTTTACCTTGAAGATTTGGAGGCATTACCTTTATGGTGAGAGGTTCGAGGTGTTCTCGGACCATAAAAGTTTGAAATATCTGTTTACACAGAAAGACTTAAATTTGAGGCAGAGGAGGTGGATGGAGTTCATTGAGGATTATGACTTTGAGTTGCACTATCACCCGGGAAAGGCCAATGTTGTGGCCGATGCCCTTAGTAGGAAATCCATTAGTGATGTAGCTTGTATAGCCATCCGGGAATGGGAAATGTTGGGTGCACTGGGCGAGTTCGATTTGCTTCTGGGTGAATCAGTTGAGGCTGCGGCCTTGTTTTCGGTTGTTGCGCAGCCTACACTTGTGACTCGAGTGTTAGAGGCACAGAGAGGTGACCTAGAGGTAGAATCCCTCCGAGAGAAGATCTCTAGTGGGAAGGTTGAGAAGGGTTTGACGGTGTATCCCGACCTGAGTGTGAGATACCGAGACCGTTTGTTTGTACTGGAGTCTTGCCGAGAGGAAGTACTCCGAGAGTTTCACCATTCACGCCTTGCGGTGCATCCGGGAGGCACTAAGATGTATCGTGACTTGGGTCGCCAATTCTGGTGGCAGGGTATGAAGAGAGATGTGGCAGTCTTCGTGTCGAAGTGCCTTACTTGTCAGCAAGTGAAGGCCGAGCATCAGAGGCCAGCGGGTTTGTTGCAGCCCTTGCCTATTGCCGAGTGGAAGTGGGAGCATATCACTATGGACTTCGTTGTGGGTCTTCCGAGGACTCAGCGGAGTAGTGATGCTATTTGGGTGGTTGTAGACCGGTTGACTAAGTCAACGCACTTTATTCCCATGCACATGAGATATTCGGTAGATCATCTTGCCGACTTGTACATTCGGGACATAGTGAGGTTGCACGGGGTCCCAGTGACGATTGTCTCAGATAGAGATCCTCGTTTTGCTGCTAGGTTGTGGCAGAGTTTGCAGAGTGTCTTGGGCACTAAATTGACTTTTAGTACGGCTTATCATCCTCAGACTGACAGCAGTCCGAGCGTACTATTCAGATTCTTGAGGATATGCTTCGAGGTTGTGTCCTTGACGTTAGTGGGACGTGGGAGAGGCACTTACCTTTGGTGGAGTTTGCCTACAGCAACAGTTTTCAGTCTAGAATCGGTATGGCACCGTTCGAGGCCTTGTATGGCCGGCCATGTAGGTCTCCAGTTTGTTGGGCCGAGGTGGGTGATGCACCTTTGTTGGGCCCGGAGTTGGTTAGGGAGACGACGGAGAAAGTTGAGCTTATCTGTAGGAGGCTTGTTGCAGCCCAGAGTCGCCAAAAGAGTTATGCCGACCGTAGGAGGAGGCCTTTGGCGTTTGAGGTGGGTGATCATGTTTTCTTGAAAATATCACCTAGGCGAGGTTTGATGAGGTTTGTGAAGAGTGGGAAGTTATCCCCTCGGTTTATCGGTCCCTTTGAGATCCTTGAGAGGATTGGGGAAGTTGCTTATCGTTTGGCTTTGCCACCACAGTTGTCCGGGATTCATGACGTCTTTCATGTTAGTATGCTTCGGAAGTACGAGCCGGATCCATCCCATGTGCTAGATTGGACCGACTTAGAGGTAGATGAGGATGCCTCGTATGAGGAAAGACCGGTTCGGGTCTTAGATAGGCGAGATCAAGTCCTGCGTGGCAAGACCATTCCCTTGGTAAAAGTTTTGTGGAAACATCACGGAGTGGAGGAAGCCACTTGGGAACGTGAGTTGGAAGTTCGTGAAAAGTATCCGGACGTGTTTATTGATGTATAATCACATATTGTAATTTCGTAATACTGTTGAACCTTAAGAGCATTAAATATGTCTTAAGTTGTGGAACATTGTATATGTTGTGGTTAATGGAAGTTTATTTTAACATTGAATATGTTAAATGTATTGTAGAAATGCAAGCATGATATAAATGTTGCATGTGTTGTAAAATGGTGGAAAATGTATTGAAAATTGTGGAATTCCAGGGAATGCATGTTTATAACGCATGTTGTGGAAAAATATTGTGATTTGCCTCTTAAAAAGAGATGAGATGACTGGTAATGGGTCGGAATGTTGTACTATAATTATTGTAATATTGTTGGGAATGCGGAAAAACTTGTTTTTGAAAAACTTGTGTTTAATTTCGAGGACGAAATTCTTTAAGGGGGGGAGGTTATAGCGATCCCAGTTGTCCCTTTGCTGTTTTGTTGTATTCCGGACTCGGTTCCGTGAGGCTGGTAGTTGTATCTATCTTGTGTTGTCCCTTAATTCCGCTTGATTAAGTTTTAGGATGCTTTGGGCAGGGTTGTTACAGGTTGGTTAGGCCTTGGTTTCAATTCATTGTTGCCCAGTTTTTAGGCGTTCTGCTCGAGCGGGTCTTCTTGCACTCGAGCGGGGATTGCACAACCCCAATATTTTCGTGTCCCTACAAAACTTCTGCAGGTGTGATTTTTACGCTCGAGCGGGTTTCTCTACGCTTGAGCGGTGGCGCTCGAGCGGGTACTTTGGCGCTCGAGCGGGTAGTACCTTTGGGTGTAAGTTCTAGGAGCAGGAAATCTACGCTCGAGCGGACTGGTTTTCGCGCTCGAGCGGGTTTACTTTATTCTTGTGTATTGGCGCTCGAGCGGGTCTTTTTGCGCTCGAGCGGACCTAGTTTTTGTTCTTGACGCTCGAGCGTTGTGTTTTCCGCTCGAGCGGGAATGTCGTATATCAGTTGGCTGTGAGGCAGTTTTAAATCACTTTTTCTCATCCTTTCTCTCTCTTACTTTTCCGAAAAGGCCATTTGAGAGTCTCTCTCTCTAAAACCTTGCCTTCTCTCTAGATATTGACCTAGCTAGGGTGTTTTCCTCACCTTTGGCCTTTACAAAAGAGTTGTTGATCGTCGAGGGCTATCTTTTGATCAGGAAAACTTGTGATTTGGAGCATTTTCATTTTCATCATCTTCTTCGTTGGGTGTCAACTTTTGAGGTAGGGATTCCTACTCACAACTATGGGTTTTGACCTAGATTTTTGAGCATTTTGTTAAAATGGTTTGATTTTGGGATCTAGGGTTTCAAAATGTATAAAAGAGGGTTTGTTATTTTGACTTTAAAATATGTGTTTTGGGTTTCAAAATAAGGATATGGATGTCGGTTGTTGATAT
Source organism: Camellia sinensis (assembly GCF_055761805.1). Lineage (NCBI taxonomy): Eukaryota > Viridiplantae > Streptophyta > Magnoliopsida > Ericales > Theaceae > Camellia > Camellia sinensis. Next base: position 63,895,398 of record NC_138970.1, read on the forward strand.
ATGGACCATTGGTTCAATATTGGACGGAGGAGGTAAAAGCCCTAATTTGTTGTTTAAAATTAATTGGTATAATTAATTTGGGAAAATTGTGAACTTATGGAATTGAGTTGGAAATAATGAAATTGGTTCATTATGTTGTGAAATGGTGGAGTCGGATTTATAAATCGCTCACCTTTGAAAACATTGATATTTTATCTGTTGGAGCTTTTATTATCTGTTTAGAAATAATTGCTTGGGCTACCGGTGGAGGGTAGTTTTGATTGTTGTAGACAATGCATGATGATTAGGCAAACTAAAACTAATCAATTGGTTATGTCATAGAGTATGACGGTTGATAGAATACATTAACGTTATGTATTGATTGATTGTGTATATGACCTATGTGTATATACGTTGTGTGTGTATGGGAGGAGATAAGGGATGTACTCCACGGTTTAGGGGAAGATAGGGGATGGACCTCTAAACCGGATGTTGTTTGAGAGGAGATAGGGGATGGACTCCACTGATACAGCTCATATGCTTGTCAGATAATGTGATGATACAGCTCATATGCTTATCTATGGAAGTGTTATACAGCTCATATGCTTATCTTTGGAAGTGTTGATATAGTTAATATGCTTATCTGTTGAAATGTAGATATAGCTTGTATGCTTATCTGTTGAGATGTTGATATAACTCGTATGTTTATCTATTGTAAAATGGGAAGTGTTTAATATGAGTCATTGTCTCATATAAGTGGTTGGCCAGGTTCTGAGCCGTTGATGTAAATTGTGAAACTGATAAGAAATGGAAACTAGAATGAAGCATGAACATAGTGGTTATGAGAATGGAAATGGGTTATGAATTGATGTATGGAATTAGAACATTTATCAATTGCTAATGTCTTAGTTATTGCTCATACTGTGTTTAGCATATCTCTACTGGGCGTTGGCTCACCCTATATGGGACATTATTTTCAGGTACAGGTAGCATGCCACCTCCAAGGACGTAGCTTGGATGGATGTGGGTAGGGATGGTAATGGATAACCTACCCTGTGGGTATCCATGGAGACCCAACCCAAATACATGGGTTTTCCCCTCTTTTGCTTATTCATTGGGTAGGGTAAGTGATATTCTTTAAATATCCACAGGGGATGGGTTGGGGATGGGTACCTACTAATTTCCCCATATGTTTTTTTTTTTTTTTTTTTTTAGATTCACAACCAAAACTAAATATACATTCAATCTTTTTATTTATTTATTTTTTTTTTCAGGTTCACAACCATTTTTTTTTTTTTTTTTAAGATCCACAACCAAAGCTAAATATACCTTCAATCTTTTTTTATTATTATTATTTTTAAGGTTCACAACCATTTTTTTTTTAATTTTTAAGATTCAGAACCAAAGCGAAATATACATTTAATCTTTTTTCTTTTTTTTATTATTTTTTTTAAGGTTCACAACCAATTTTATTTTATTTTTTAATTTTTTTTTTAAGATTCACGACCAAACCTAAATATATATTTAATCTTTTTTCTTTTTTTTTAAATTTTTTTTTTAAGGTTCACAACCAATTTTTTTTTTTTTTTATTTTATTTTATTTTTTTTTTAAGATTCACAACTAAAGCTATACATTCAATCTTATTTTATTTTATTTGGTTCAACAATAAAATCAAATACACATTAATTAACATTGTCACATTATTCTTGTCATATTTTATGCACATCTAGAATTTTTTAAATTTATTTAAAAAAATTAAGGACACTGTCTAGTACAAGTTTCGGTTTGCTTTTTTATGTTATTTTATTTTGTTGTGTATTGTAATTTTCAGAATGGTTTGCTTGTTCTGAAATTTCAATTAACGAGTATGAATCTATTTGTTTTATGTTATCACACAATTTATACAACATATATATATATATATATATGAATGTATTTGAAAATAAGAAAATTGTAGAGAATTAAAACAAGCATGAGTCGTGATTGGATAGAAATGATGGATACAAAGATTTATTTGCTAGAAAAATAAAAAGGGAATACAAAGTCTTACTAAATATTTTTTTTTAAATTAAAAGAATTTTTCTTAGTTATGAACAGATTTAACTGAAATCCGTTTGTTTCCCAATGTTATGCTTCATTTATTTAGATAGAAAATATTTTTTATAAAAAAAATTAAAAATATATTTTTTATATTTGGTGGTGGTGGTGATGGAAAGAAGGTTGTTAACATTAAATATATTAAAAAAGAAAGAAAAAAGATTGAAAGTATATTTAACTTTTGTTGTGAACCTTAAAAAAAAAAAAAAAAAAAAAAAAAAAAAAAAAAAAAAAAAAGTTGTTAACATTAAATATATTAAAAAAGAAAGAAAAATGATTGAAGGTATATTTAGCTAAAACCTTTACAAAAAAAAAAAAAAAAAAAAAAAAAAAAAAAAAAAGAAGGTTGTTAACATTAAATATATTAAAAAAGAAAGAAAAAAGATTGGAAGTATATTTAACTTTTGTTGTGAACCTTAAAAAAAAATAAAAAAATAAAAAAAAAGTTGTTAACATTAAATATATTAAAAAAGAAATAAAAATGATTGAAGGTATATTTAGCTAAAACCTTTATAAAAAAAGAAAAAGAAAAAAAAGAAGGTTGTTAACATTAAATATATTAAAAAAGAAAGAAAAAAGATTGAAGGTATATTTAGCTAAAACCTTTATAAAAAAAAAAAAAGGTTGTTAACATTAAATATATTAAAAAAGAAAGAAAAAAGATTTAAGGTATATTTAACTTTTGTTGTGAACCTTTAAAAAAAAAAAAGTTATTAACATTAAATATATTAAAAAAGAAAGAAAAATGATTGAAGGTATATTTAGCTAAAACCTTTATAAAAAAAAAATAAGAAGGTTGTTAACATTAAATATATTAAAAAAGAAAGAAAAAAGATTGAAGGTATATTTAGCTAAAACCTTTATAAAAAAAAAAAAAAAAGAAGGTTGTTAACATTAATTATATTAAAAAAGAAAGAAAAAAGATTTAAAGTATATTTAACTTTTGTTGTGAACCTTAAAAAAAAAAAAAAAAAAAAAAAAAAAAAAAAAAAAAAGTTGTTAACATTAAATATATTAAAAAAGAAAGAAAAATGATTGAAGGTATATTTAGCTAAAACCTTTACAAAAAAAAAAAAAAAAAAAAAAAAAAGAAGGTTGTTAACATTAAATATATTAAAAAAGAAAGAAAAAAGATTGGAAGTATATTTAACTTTTGTTGTGAACCTTAAAAAAAAATAAAAAAATAAAAAAAAAGTTGTTAACATTAAATATATTAAAAAAGAAATAAAAATGATTGAAGATATATTTAGCTAAAACCTTTATAAAAAAAGAAAAAGAAAAAAAAGAAGGTTGTTAACATTAAATATATTAAAAAAGAAAGAAAAAAGATTGAAGGTATATTTAGCTAAAACCTTTATTAAAAAAAAAAAAAGGTTGTTAACATTAAATATATTAAAAAAGAAAGAAAAAAGATTTAAGGTATATTTAACTTTTGTTGTGAACCTTTAAAAAAAAAAAAAGTTATTAACATTAAATATATTAAAAAAGAAAGAAAAATGATTGAAGGTATATTTAGCTAAAACCTTTATAAAAAAAAAAAAAAAAAAAGAAGGTTGTTAACATTAAATATATTAAAAAAGAAAGAAAAAAGATTGAAGGTATATTTAGCTAAAACCTTTATAAAAAAAAAAAAAAAAAAAAAAAAGGTTGTTAACATTAAATATATTAAAAAAGAAAGAAAAAAGATTTAAAGTATATTTAACTTTTGTTGTGAACCTTAAATAAAAAAAAATAAAAAAAATAAAAAAAAAAAAGGTTGTTAACATTAAATATAAAAAATAAAAATGGGAATTAAAGTGGGTTGGGGAAAATCCATACCCATTAAAAAATGAGGAGGGTGGTACCCATGGGGAATGGGGAAAATTTATTATAGGGGAATGGGGATGGGGAATTAATATCCACCCCATTGCCCCCCATTGCCACTCCTAGATGTGGGAGTTGAAGACTCCTTTGTTTATTTTGTTTATATTACATGTACATCAAGCCAAGGGCTTCTTTTGTATAGAGTTAGTACTCTTCTTTTGTGTAACCAAGTGTTGACTTGGAAAACTGTAAGCCCTTAGGGCATTTGCTTTTATTGTTAACATGTAATATTGTAGTAAGAACTACTCTGATGAATAGAAATGGTTAGTTTCTTTTATATCAATGTATGTATAAAATGATGGGTTTTATGTATTCTTTTGAGGGCATGACAGCATTGATTGTTTATTCCTTACAATGACAACTCATAAAGATGTGTTGGTATATGTGGGCTTTTAATGGCATGTGACTTTGTGCAGCGCGACTTAGATGCTTTGTTTTTTCCTCACATTTCAGAACTCATCTAAGTCACATTAATATGACCACATGGCAATAGTGTTGACAAACAACTATATAAAAGACTGAAGGAGTGATGGTAAACACATAACCTTTCCACTCAATTTGCACTCGGAAACTATCGTTCATTAATTAAGAAAAAATCAAATGGAGTATAGATTCATGGCAAAGGGTAGGAATCGCAGAGGTGAGAGTTCACGACGAGGAAGAGGAACGGGAAAGGGATCGTAAGGGGTTGGAACTTCAAAAGAGGTGAGAGTTCATGCCGAGGAAGAGGAACGAGAAGGGGAAGTGGCGATGTTGAAGATGAAACACCATTTGCTTTGTTAGATGCCTCTTGTGCTTATCATGATAGGCTTGGGAAGCGACATTTTGTCATGCCCAAGTACTATCGAGATCCATGTGGTTTCGTGAAGGATCCATCTAATAATCAAACAGGATATGGTTTAGCAGACGCTACACTTCTGAAGTGGCCCGCACTATTTATAGAGCGAGTGCAAATGGAAAGATTATGTCAGGAAAATCGACTGAAGGTGCCGAAAGCACGTTCAGTTGAGATCCAAAAGGAAGATCTAGATAATGTTGATCGACTATGTGAAAGACTTTGATGTGAGATTTCTCAAATGCACCGTAGGTTAGGCCGCGAGATGAAACTATCTATACTTAAGCCAGATGCCAAGAAGAAAGGAATAGCACCAAATGCTGAGGCTATCAAGGCTATCAAGGAGGATCCTACATTTCTCTCTAACCCTGAGCTCTCAGATTGTTCGGACTTTGAAATTGCCAATTTGAGCGAGGATTAGGCATCTATCTGTCTACTAAATTATATTAGGTTATCCATAATTATATACTGTGTGTGTTAAAATAACTCTTCTGGCAATGAGTTTGGGAAAGGTTTGTCTAATATTTGTCAATGTAACTGTTAAGTATTATACTCGTCGCTTTATTTTATATATTGTGTTATGTTGAATGTTTCCATAAATTATTTTTGTGGGATACTTATGTTTGAACTAGCTACATCGTTCTGAAGTGTTATAAGTGTTATAGTCATACCTTTATTTTGTTTCCCTGTTCGTAGTAGTAATTAGCAAATTAGATACTTTGTACATTCTGTGTGAAGTTTTATTTAAATATTTCTTGGCAACAAATATTTAAGGGAACAACAAATATTTAGTTTGGGAAATTCCACAAAAGTAGGCTTAGTTTGGGAAATGAATTAGTATAGGGGCTTAGTTTGGGAAAAGCCCCGAGAAAATCTCTCTGAAACTGCCCGAAATGTTCTCTGGGGAGGGTGCGTGTCTCAAGGCCATTCTTTTCTTCTTCTTTTTTAATTTCTTAATTTTAATTTTTTATTTCTTGTTTTTATTTTTTTCCATCGTTGATCTCTTTTAAATTATATTTGAATTATAAATTTAAATAAAAATTTAAAAAAACAAAATAATAAGGTAAATTAAGCAAATATTTAAGTTATATTTTTTCATATTCTTTTTTACTTTTATATTTTTAAAGTCATAAGCGGTGATCATTGATTCAATGGAAAAATCTTAGTCTAATAATCTTGAGATTATGAGTTTAAGTCTCGGGACAATCACTTTGTGCACTATGTCAAATGTTAGGTATGTACCTAATCTTTTTTCTCTGAGTAATACTAGGAACCCCAAATGTTTTACCAAATATTTTACTAAATGTTTCACATGGGTGTGAGATCCACATGGAACCCACATGGTGTGGGTCCCACACACCATGTAAGACATTTGATAAAACATTTGATAAAATATTTGGGGTCTAGCATTTTTTTTTCCTTTTTCCTCTCTCAAACACACATTAATGTTAGGTGTGTACCTAATCTTTTGTAATTACCCAAATTTTTTATTTTATTTATTTATTTTTATTTTTAAAAAAAAATAGCGAGTGCATAATTTAATTGAGCAAATTTTCGAATTTGATTGCTATGTAAATTCTGTGCGAAAATAGTTTGGTTTTGTATTTTTTAAAAATAGTTTCCAATCTCAGAAAATTATGAAATTTTTATATATTGTTTCCATATAAGTCTAGCACGTTGGATAAAAATTTCAGAATTAAATGATGAGTATTTATTTTATGAAAATTCACGGACTGATTGGTGTTCAGTTTAATTTATAGCAGAATTTGAAATTGAGTTTTGGGTGTTCGGACCAAGATTTGAGATAAATTTGTTGAGACTATTTTGGTATATAATTGGACCATGTTTGACGTATGGGTGAGACCCATGATTTAGATTTAATTTAATTTGAGTTTGTTTAATAACTGTTATTTAACTGTTTGGTCCTTTTTAATTAGGTGATTGGTAGTAACCACCTTAGGAGTTGTTATTATTTATTATATAGGATTATAATAAATATTTGATAGTTAATTTTATGATGTGTACCATATGGCGAAAAATTATATACTTTATAAAGAATGAAAATGTATATATTTTGTAGTGATCAAAATATTATATTTTGTGGTGTACAAAAATATTATATTTTGTGATGAGAAAAATTATATCATTTTGTAATTTATATTATAAAATTTTGTGGTATTATTACAAAAATTATATTTTTTGAAAAAAATTAAGTTTTGGGGAACAAACCCATTTGGGTGGCCCCCATTTTTGTCCTTGCCATCATTTCCCCTCCTTTCCCTTTTTCCTTCTTCATTTGAGTAGAGAGCCCAGCTCTCTCTTGCTCTCAACGTCTCTCTCTCTCTCTCCCTCCCCCTCTTTATTCCTCCATTGATGCTCAATCTTTGAGCTTGAAATGGGCGTCTTTATAGTGAAATTTTGCCAAAGTGTTGTACATGAAAGTCGGAGAGCTTGTCGTGATCTTCGCAATGGTGATCTCGGATCCATGATCGGGTGATGTTTGCATTTTCGGATTAGCTTTTCTTCATATTTGAGGTAGGGACTTTCTTCATATTTTTATATTAAAGCTATGTTAGGGTTATTTTGAGAAAATATGTCATTATAAGAGGTATTGCATATATATATATATATATATATTTTCATATTTTTGTTTGGTAATTTTTGGAAGAAAAATTAGGTTGAAGTGTTAAGAATATTGTTATTTTGAAATTGATTAGGAAAAATCATCTTGCGTTGGAAATACTTGTTAAAAATCTGAAAATAAAATAAAATTAATAGTTGTATGAGTTGTATCTACCTCATATCATGGTTAGATAATTTATTTTGGAAAAATAATGTTGAAATATTTATCTCATCTTTGAGTTTTGACATTTATTTTTGAGAAGAAAAATAAATTGATGTTGAGGAATATGGAGTAAATGCTTAAGTAGGAATTATAGAGTTGCTTTGGGATTAAAAACTCTAAAAGTGTTATATTCATGATATTTTATAAAATATGATATGTTGATAATTAAATTGTTTTCATTTTAATGAAAATAAAAATGTGAAATGTGGACTTTCAAACTCATAACCTTGAAAATATTACTATTAGACATATTTCATAATTTTTTATGTAAATATCATGCTGGTTAAGTAATTTTAGAAAAAGTTGTGAAATTATTATTGCTAGAGAATTTGGTAAAAATATTACCTCTTTAAATAGCTTGGCATGAAAAATAGTTATGTTGAAATATAGTTATGTTTGAGGGATGAGGCATGTGAAGTTAGATTTGGTATTATTCATTGGAAATTTTTTGAATATAATAAACTTACTAATTTAGTGGATTAAATTAGTTTTGGTTAAAAGGTTATATCCGTTATGATTAAAAGTGTGTTATTAAGATTATACCATAACTTTTGACATAGTAGGATGAAAATGATAATATTTAATAAGTAGGGATTTCCTTTGAGTTATATATATGTTTTTGCAAGATCTAGATGATTTTTGAAATTATCCTTTGATTTGTTTTGAAAATTGATTGTTGATTCAAAATGATGAGAGATTTTTTTTAAAGTGGATTTACTTTCTTGTTCCTTTTAAAATAGAAATTGAGGTTTTGAACTATGAGGATTGAAGAGAGATGTTTTTGGTGACTTTCTTTCAACAAATGAAGATGAGTGGTTTTGGTGAGAAAACTTAGAAATTGGAGGTTTTTAAGAAATATGTTGACAATCTTTGAAGATGTTGTTATATTTATTTTGTGTGCCAAAATAAATGATGTTTGAAAAATTGTTTAATTGTTTACATATAAATGATGGTTTTCATGGAATATGAGAATTGTTGAAGTTTTGGAAATTGTTATTCAAAATGTTGATATAGTCTTGAAGTGACTAAATGGTTGAGATTACTCTAAGTGTGAGAATTATGTTGTCCCATGGATGAATTAGAATAAAAGTATTTATATTCATCTTGAGAAATTATATTGAAATGAGAAATGAGAATTTTGATTACAATGGGAATATTCTGTGAAAGTATTGAAAGTGAAAGAAATATTGCATTGTATTATTAATTATTGCATTGGCATATCAATTCATTTGATAATGATGAGTTTTGAAATTTGATTTGAAAACTTTGCATTGAGAAAGGAATGTTGGGAAATAAGTTTTCATAAAATGATTTTGGAATAAATACGATAGTAAGTCTAGAAAGGTGGTGTAGATGATAGGGGTCGAACCTTCCAGTTAATATTGGTAAAAATGATAGATTACAGGTGTCGAGTCTTCCAGTTAATACTGGTAAAAAATGACAGATTACAGGTGTCGAGCCTTCCAATTAATACTGGTAAAAATGATAAATTGGTAGTACTTGTATAGTCTACTTGCAGACACCAGCCTAGGGATTACCTGAGTTGTATTTACCATCTTGAAATTTAATTGAAATTGTTGGATTAATGTGTTTTCAAAATGGCATTATGCGTAAGATTTTCAAAAGACAAGAAAAATATTTTGAGCATGACATGTCATATGCATTCATCTCATAAGACTGTGTGAAATGGATTTGATGAATTGTTTAATTAGAACTCTAGTTTTAGAGCTCTTACTCACTACTCTTTAAACAATTCATGCTGTTTATTTTTTAAAAAATTTATGTATAAATTATTTATGTAAATATCAAATTGATCTAATAATCGTATATATAATTTTATCATTCTTTTAAAAATAATGGATGAGAAACATAATTTTAAAATTAGATAATTTATTTTTAAATATTAAAATAATAAAATTTGGTTGCTAAGATTGTTTATCAATATGATATTTTATATGAATAATTTATATACAGAGATCTAAAATATGACTTAGTGAATTATAGAATGTGGATTGAAGAGAAGTCAATCAAAATAATAATAATAATAATAATAATAATAATAATAAACAGTTTTTACTAATTTCAAATGCTGGACAAACAAATGTTTCTTTAAAAGCATGGTTACAAATCACACTTTCTGTTCAAAGCATGTTTCCAAATCACACTATTATTTAAGCTTGAAAACGCTAATAGCAGCAGCGGTTTCTTAATTAAGGTCATGTTTTCTAACCATGCTTTTATGATTTTGTTTAATTTGTCCGCTTGGGCCAAAAACATGTTGAAAGCGTGTTTTGTAAACACGCTTCAGCTTAGTTTGGGAAATTCGGCCAAACTAGGCTTTAGTTTGGGAAATAAATTAGTACCTAGGCTTAGTTTGGGAAAAACCCCTTTGTAATTTACCTTTTTAAGCAAGGAAATAATATGGTACACAATCTTCAAATAGGTATACCATATGCACCTTATAACTAGAAAATGACATAATTTCATACTTTTAAAGTCATAACTAAAAAAAAAATGTCATAACTAAACACAACATGAGACATAACTAAAATAATGTCATAAATAAAGAAGAAGATTTTTCATAACTTAAAAAGAAAGTGACAGAATTAGGGATGCATATGGTATACCCCTTTTAAGAGTGTGCATATTAGAATTTCCCTTTTCAGTAAACAGGTGTTTCTAAAATCTAGAAATGGAAGTTAACCACATGCATTATATTGGTATTAATTATGAATTATGCACAAATATATATTTTTTTTATGACTAGGTATTCGAGCCATTTTATGTGCACCATGACTAATTCTGCAACTCACGCAAATCTTGGACAGAACTAGCGGGTGAAAATAATGGTTATGAGGGTGAAAATAACAAATCATCAAATTAATGTCCGTTATGATCAATTACAGTGTGTTGGTTAAGTTACAACTATGATGGTTTTAGTGATGACTAAAAATAGCATTCGATTATAGTTTAAAATTTTTGTTTATGACCCAAATGACTATAATTAATGGCACATTTACTTTTATTTTTTTAATTTTAATTTCCGAAAGTGAAAGTATATATGGTATACATTTTTTTACAACTATGAATAATAAACTAGGTATAGACATGGCCAACAGTTTTTTTGGTACCACACGTGCTACAAATCTCAATTGTAAAATCAATTCAAAATGATAATACCACTCCAATTTATAACTTCATAGATAAGAAGTTGAAATTGTTTCTACATATTGAACTGGCAAAAACATTCATAAATTTCAAATCGCAAACTTCAAAATTAAAGCCCAAATAATAAATTTTATATTTCAGTGTAGCATAATCAAAGAATCTAAAAATATTTGTTGGAATTTAAGTCCAAATAGAAAAATTTAAAATTTAATCCACATAAAAATGGCACATGTATTGCAAATCTTCTATAAAAAGAATGTTACTGAATTAGTATCATAACTTTCATTCAAAAAAAAATTAGTATCATAACTGATAACCCTTTCGCTTTATCAGACTTCAATACCTTCAAGAAAAAGGTAAATGAAAATTTTGGTACAAAAGAGTAATCATCCTAGCTAACCAAAAAAAATAATTTAATCACCTAGTTTAGAATGAGAACCAACCAACGACACACATAGAGAAAAACAACATAACGCAACGTTTCTAATATGGATTAGTCGCTTGTTCCAATCTAAACCGACCATCCTTTATTAATGTTGACCACCTTCGATCAACCCAATTTGAAATATCAAAAAGTCTGCTCTTTAAAATAAGCTCAACCTAAGGTCCATTTTATTTTAGCAAGTGAAAGAGATCTTTGATTTTTTTTTTTTTTAAAGATCGGGAAGAAAAATCTTCATTGCAAAACCGATAAAACATCAAATCAATTTAATACAAAAGGAAGGATCCAAACCTCCATACAGGAGGAGAAAAGGCCCTCACAAGGTAAGGAAACAAACCTCTACATAAGAAAGCTTATTATATCAACAAACTAAAAATTAAAAAAAAAAATCAAATAGAAAAAAACTAAATCCAAGTCCTTACCAAACTCATCCAAAACTCCAATACACCGCAATCTTCAACTTGGAATTTGAAAACTACACCTCTGTTGGTTAAGATAGAACATTGAGGTTAAGGTGGTCACTTAGCGTGAAACAAACGTGTTATTAAGCGTTGGTTTTTAGATTGTGAGAAGATCTGAAACCAAATCTTAAAGTGTGGAGAAAAGTAAGGCAATGATAGTCATATTGATGAAGCAAATATCAAATTTGGAGGAGGATCAGAAAGAAGGAGAGGAGATGAAGATTGGAGAAGTGGGGGAACCACCGCCGCCTCCCTCTCTCCTTTGAGGAAATCTAGAGAGAAAAGAAAAAGAGTTTCAGGATTTGAGAGAGATTTTTTTGGTTTGATTTAGAATTGGTTTTTTGAGAATTTTTTTTTAAATTATAAATTAACTTGCTAAAATGAATATATATATATATATATATTAAAAAATTTTAAAATTATTTGTACATTCAAATGAAATTTATGAATGTTTTTAAATTTTAAATTTTAATAAAAGTGTTTGAATAAAACATATTCTAAAAATTAAATCAAACAATATTAAACCACTATATAAAACTTGTTATTTATTTTTATTTTTTTGGTTCGTCCTTGCCCTTTAAAATTTAAAGAGTAAATTATAAACATGCACTTTGAGATTTGTTTAAATTATGATTTACCCTTTATAATTCTGGAAATTACATCATGTCTCTTGAAATTTCTAATTTCACAACAAATTACTCTTTTATTAACAAATCATCAAGTTAACTACCACTTTTTAAGTAATTTTAGAAAAAGTTGTGAAATTATTATTGGTAGAGAATTTAGTAAAAATATTACCTCTTTAAATAGCTTGGCATGAAAAATGGTTATGTTGAAATATAATTATGTTTAAGGGATGAGGCATGTGAAGTTAGGTTTGGTATTATTTATTTGAGAATTTTTGAATATAATAAACTTACTAATTTGGTGGATTAAATTAGTTTTGATTAAAAGGTTATATCCGTTATGGTTAAAAGTGTGTTATTAAGATTATACCATAACTTTTGACATAGTAGGATGGAAATGGTAATATTTAATTAGTAGGGATTTCCTTTGAGTTAAATATATGTTTTTGCAAGATCTAGATGATTTTTGAAATCATCCTTTGATTTGTTTTGAAAATTGATTGTTGATTCAAGAAGATGATAGATTTTTTTTTTAAGTGGATTTACTTTCTTGTTCCTTTTAAAATAGAAATTGAGGTTTTGGACTATGAGGATTGAAGAGAGATTTTTTTGGTGACTTTCTTTCAATAAATGAAAATGAGTGGTTTTGGTGAGAAAACCTAGAAATTGGGAATTTTTAAGAAATATGTTGACAATCTTTGAAGATGTTGTTATATTTATTTTGTGTGCCAAAATAAATGATGTTTGAAAAATTGTTTAATTGTTTACATATAAATGATGGTTTTCATGGAATATAAGAATTGTTGAAATTTTGAAAATTGTTGTTCAAAATGTTGATATAGTCTTGAAGTGACTAAATGGTTGAGATTACTCTAAGTGTGGGAATTATGCTGTCCCATGGATGAATTAGAATAAAAGTATTTATATTCATCTTGAGAAATTATATTGAAATGAGAAATGAGAATTTTGATTACAATAGGAATATTCTGTGGAAGTATTGAAAGTGAAAGAAATATTGCATTGTATTATTAATCATTGCATTGGCATATCAATTCATTTGATAATGATGAGTTTTGAAATTTGATTTGAAAACTTTGCATTGGGAAAGGAATGTTGGGAAATAAGTTTTCATGAAATGATTTTGGGGTAAATACGGTGGTAAGTCTTGAAAGGTTATGTAGATGATAGGTGTCGAGCCTTCTAGTTAATACTGGTAAAAATGATAGATTACAGGTGTCGAGCCCTCCAGTTAATACTGGTAAAAAATGACAGATTACAGGTGTCGAGCCTTCTAGTTAATACTGGTAAAAATGATAAATTGGTAATACTTGTATAGTCTACTTGCAGACACCAGCCTAGTGATTACCTGAGTCGTATTTACCATCTTGAAATTTAATCGAAATTGTTGGATTAATGTGTTTTCAAAATGACATTGTACGTAAGATTTTTAAAAGATGAGAAAAATATTTTGTTCATGGCATGGCATATGCATTCATCTCATAAGACCGTGTAAAATGGATTTAATGAAATGTTTAATTATTTGATTCAACTAATAATGAGATAATTGAGTGAATTGAAAAGGATGTCCTGTTGTTATTGAAACATATTTATTTATGTAATTTAACTTGTTGTGGTTAATTAAATAAATTGGATTTAAGAGATTATGTAATAAAATCATATAGTTTTGACATGATATGATTTCACATATATGTATAAGTATTTTGGTACCCGCATATTTTCTAATGTTTTAATGTGAGATTGCTTGGTGAGCTAGTGGTTGCTCACCTCTGCCTGTACATGTGTACAAGGAATGCTTTTCGAATTTGAAGATCAAACAATGATTTTTACCATTTCATAAGTGTAATGTAGTGATGGATTGTACTACTTCATTTGTTATTTGGCTGAGTGTTATTTTTTTGTAAACAGTAGTGTCCTCTCTTTTATTGTAAGTCTCAGGCCATTTCTTTTATTTGTATGTAAATGTCATTGATGTATAACGAGAGGGAATATGTATATTTAATTATTCATCATTTCATCCAAGGATGAAATGTTATTTGTAAATGGACTTAATTAATGAATATTGGTAAGGTTATCCGAGTAATAAAATACGGGGCGTTACATCTTTTCTCTCTTTTTTCTATGTTTACACATTAATAAGTACTATTAAATTATGTGTGTATTCAATTTTTTCTCTTCTAAATACACATTAAGATATACTATTTAAACATTGTTTTTCTTTTTACGACTCCGTTACGTAGCTCGAATATCAACGGCTCGAATAGCTCGAAATCTCAAAACGACGTCATTTTAGGATGTTTTTTTATTCTCTTACCGGTAAGATAATATTTTCCGTACCATTCGAGCCATTCGAGCCTCACTTTCTCGAGCTATGGAGCATTTTCCTTCTTTTTATTTAAATTCATAATATAACACATTATGCGAGTACCAACTGGTACTGTTTGGCTAATCAGAAAGTTGTTGAGAGAATCTCTTCATTTTGGGTTTTGGAGTTTTTAATAAGGGGGTTACATTTAGGTAGAAAAAAAAGAAAAAAAAATTATTAACACATGGTGGATACAACTTATAAGTGTGTTTATGGTGGGTTGTAAATGAAAATACCCCTCCATGTGTTGATTGTTTTTTCTCTAACTCTTACTTGTATATAGTTCTCCCGTTCAATAATAGTGTGACAGTGTCAAAACTGCGTCATTAATCATTTTACTTTTACTTTTACTTTCATTTATTTGCAAGACGTATGGTCACACATTTGATTTAGACAACAAAAATGATTGAGAGCTTTAATTTTAGAGCTCTAGGAGGAGCTTTAATGGTGATATAATGTTTATGCTTGCTTTTTATTTTTTTATGCCACATCATTAGAGTTCAAATTAGAACTCTAGTTTTAGAGCTCTTAATCACTACTCTTTAAACAATTCATGCTGTTTATTTTTTAAAAATTTTATGTATAAATTATTTATGTAAATATCAAATTGATCTGATAATCGTATATATAATTTTATCATTTTTTAAAAAAATAATGGATGAGAAACATAATTTTAAAATTAGATAATTTATTTTTAAATATTAAAATAATAAAATTTGGTTTCTAAGATTGTTTATCAATATGATATTTTATATGAATAATTTATATATAGAGATCTAAAATATGACTGAGTGAATTATAGAATGTGGATTGAAGAGAAGTCAATCAATATAATAATAATAATAATAATAATAATAATAATAATAATAATAATAATAATAATAAATAGTTTTTTACTAATTTCAAATGCTGGACAAACAAATGTTTCTTTAAAAACATGGTTACAAATCACACTTTCTGTTCATAGCGTGTTTCCAAATCGCGCTATTATTTAAGCTTGAAAACGCTAATAGCAATAGCGGTTTCTTAATTAAAGTCATGTTTTCTAACCACGTTTTTATGATTTTGTTTAATTTGTCCGCTTGGGCCAAAAACATGCTGAAAGCGTGTTTTGTAAACACGCTTCAACTTAGTTTGGGAAATTCGGCCAAACTAGGCTTTAGTTTGGAAAATAAATTAGTACCTAGGCTTAGTTTGGGAAAAACCCCTTTGTAATTTACCCTTTTAAGCAAGGAAATAATATGGTACACAATCTTCAAATAGGTATACCATATGCACCATATGCACCTTATAATTAGAGAAGGAAATGACATAATTTCATACTTTTAAAGTCATAACTAAAAAAAAAATGTCATAACTAAACACAACATGAGACATAACTAAAGACTTGATGAGATATAATTAAAATAATGTCATAATTAAAGAAGAAGATTTTTCATAACTAAAAAGGAAAGTGACACAATTAGGGATGCATATGGTATACCCCTTTTAAGAGTGTGCATATTAGAATTTCCCTTTTCAGTAAACAGGTGTTTCTAAAATCTAGAAATGGAAGTTAACCACATGCATTATATTGGTATTAATTATGAATTATGCACAAATGTATATATTTTTTATGACTAGGTATTCGAGCCAGTTTATGTGCACTATGACTAATTCTGCGACTCACGCAAATCTTGGACAGAACTAGCGGGTGAAAATATGGTTATGAGGGTGAAAATAACAAATTATCAAATTAATGTCTATTATGATCAATTACAGTGTTTTGGTTAAGTTACAACTATGATGGTTTTAGTGACGACTAAAAATAGCATTCAATTATAGTTTAAAATTTTTGTTTATGACCCAAATGACTATAATTAATGGCGCATTTATTTTTATTTTTTTAGTTTTAATTGCCGCAAGTGAAAGTATATATGGTATACTTTTTTTTACAACCATGTATAATAAACTAGGAATAGACATGGCCAACAGTTTTTTTGGTACCACACGTGCTACAAATCTCAATTGTAAAATCAATTCAAAATGATAATACCACTCCAATTTATAACTTCATAGATAAGAAGCTGAAATTGTTTCTACATATTGAACTGGCAAACACATTCATAAATTTCAAATAGCCAACTTCAAAATTAAAGCCCAAATAATAAATTTTATATTTCAGTGTAGCATAATCAAAGAATCTAAAAATATTTGTTGGAATTTAAGTCCAAATAGCAAAATTTAAAATTTAATCCACATAAAAATGACACATGTATTGCAAATCTTCTATAAAAAGAATGTTACTGAATTAGTATCATAACTTTCGTTCAAAAAAAAAAAAATTAGTATCATAACTGATAACCCTTTCGCTTTATCAGACTTCAATACCTTCAAGAAAAAGGTAAATGAATATTTTGGTACAAAAGAGTAATCATCCTAGCTAACCAAAAAAAATAATTTAATCACCTAGTTTAGAATGAGAGCCAACCAATGACACACATAGAGAAAAACCACATAACACAACGTTTCTAATATGGATTAGTCGCTTGTTCCAATCTAAACCGACCATCCTTTCTTAATGTTGACCACCTTCGATCAACCCAATTTGAAATATCAAAAAGTCTGCTCTTTAATATAAGCTCAACCTAAGGTCCATTTTATTTTAGCAAGTGAGAGAGATCTTTGATTTTTTTTTTTTTTTTTTTTAAAGATCGGGAAAAAAAATCTTCATTGCAAAACCGATAAAAGATCAAATCAATTTAATACAAAAGGAAGGATCCAAACCTCCATAGAGGAGGAGAAAAGGCCCTCACAAGGTAGGGAAACAAACCTCTACATAAGAAAGATTATTATATCAACAAACTAAAAATTTTAAAAAAAAAAATCAAATAGAAAAAAACCAAATCCAAGTCCTTACCAAACTCATCCAAAACTCCAATACTCTGCAATCTTCAACTTGGAATTTGAAAACTCCACCTCCGCTGGTTAAGATAGAACATTAAGGTTAAGGTAGTCGCTTAGCGTGAAACAAACGTGTTATTAAGCGTTGGTTTTTGGATTGTGAGAAGATCTGAAACCAAATCTTAAAGTGTGGAGAAAAGTAAGGCAATGATAGTTAGATTGATGAAGCAAATATCAAATTTGGAGGAGGATCAGAAAGAAGGAGATAGGGCTGAGCAAGGAATCCATGAAATCCGTAATCCGATCCAGTCCAGTCCAATCCAGTAGGTTTGGATTGGTTTTTTGAATCCGTGGTTCGGTTCCGGATTGAAAAATTAAAAATCCGTAGTTCACGGATTGGTTCCGGATTGAATCCCACGATTCCGGATTGGAACCGATCCGGACCGTATACAAATAGTCTATATTTTTCTTATACACCCTCCTGCATAGTATCTCCTCTTATTTCATATAAAACTTAAATCCAAACCTAAACTTGCATAGTATCTTCTTTTATTACTTTTGTTTGCTAGTTTTTAGTGTTAATTTGTAATGGTCTAAATACTTATGGTGGAACTAGTTTCTTTATGGTTGTTTAAATTCTAGAACAGTTTGTCACTATTACGAAAAGACATATTGCTATTGTGAAACTAATATGGTGCTATATTTATATTTTTATGAAAATAAAGTGTTATATATATTTTTGTTATTTAATTATATAAATCCGTGGTCCTAAACCGATCCAATTCGTATTTAAATGGATTGGTTCGGATTGGTTTCACGATTTAAACGGATTGGATTGGTTTCAATTTTTCAGGATCCGTAGAAAACGGATTGGTTCTGGTTTTACTCCAATCCAGTCCAATCCGTACCATGCTCACCCCTAGAAGGAGAGGAGATGAAGATTGGAGTAGTGGGGGAACCACCGCCGTCTCCCTCTCTGCTTTGAGGAAAATCTAGAGAGAAAAGAAAAAGAGTTTCAGGATTTGAGAGAGATTTTTTTGGTTTGATTTAGAATTGGTTTTTTGAGAAATTTTTTTTTAAATTATAAATTAACTTGCTAAAAATGAATATATATATATATATATATATTAAAAAATTTTAAAATTATTTGTACATTCAAATGAAATTTATGAATGTTTTTAAATTTTAAATTTTAATAAAAGTATTTGAATAAAATATATTCTAAAAATTAAATCAAACAATATTTAACCACTATATAAAACTTGTTATTTATTTTTATTTTTTTGGTTCGTCCTTGCCCTTTAAAATTTAAAGAGTAAATTATAAACATACACTTTGAGATTTGTTTAAATTATGATTCCTTTATAATTCTAGAAATTACATCAAGAGGGTATTTGTAATTTTTAAAATTACAAAAGGCAATTCGTATTTTAAGCACACCTCAACGGATATATTTATAATTTATCTTTTTTTAATAAAGTGGTGTTTCTAAAACTTAAAAATGGAAGTTAACCACACACATTATATCTGTATTAATTATGAATTATGTACAAACATTTTTATTTTTATTGTTATAATGGTTAGTTTTGGTTAAGTTACAACTATGATCGTTTTAGTAATGACTAAAAATAGCATATCGCTTATAACTTAAAAAATTTGTTTATGACCAAATGACTAATTAATGGCACGTTTATTTTTAGTTCAGTTGCTGAAAGTGAAAGTATATATGATATACATTTTTTTACAACAGTGTATAATAAATTTTTCTATACATATTTTCACCAAAAAATAAAAATAAAATAATAAAAAAACTGCACGCCATACGTCCCTCTACTTCTAGTCATTGAAATTGAATAAATAAAAACAATAAATTTTGATCATAGTCAATGAGTTTCAACTAATATTGTTTTGAGATGTAATCAAGAACCACGGTGATTGTTACTTTATTTACCACAATGAGAACATAACAAAACACGAGAAGTTCTAAACAACTTTAATTTGACAATTTGATAGCTTGACACCACCACAATGATCCATTGTCTAATGCCACAATAGTTCCTAACCAACACGAATTTTGATCGCAGGAACTAAAACCAATTTTGCTTGTAACTAGCATATGATACATATGACATCTCGTTTAAGAGCAATGAAGAACAAGATGAATAATATATAGTGCTCTTGAAATTAAAAAAACTCTCAAATGACGGTTTCAAATATAGGCTAGCTCAACCACCACATTACAGTGTAGACATCAAATAGCCATTGTATTAACAAGCTTTGGAAACCTAAACAGCCATGTAAACGAGCCAACTCGGAATTCAGCTTTACATAAAAAATTGTGTGCAACTTTCCGAGCTTCATCAGCATTGGACTTTAGTTGCTTGTACAGCTTTGTTCCCAAAAATGCTTCTAAGCTTTCTTGTACATATGCCTGGGCAATTAATTTCTTTTCACTGTGTATCAGGACAGCAACCTTTGCTTTTCTTAAATTATATTCTCTCTCTTCTTAACCTGCACATAAAGTGAACAAAATCAATTTTCCAGATATACTGACTTTATTCTTGTCACATTGTTTGTTTCCTTTTTCCTTTTTTTTCTTTAATTCTAATAATTTTCCTTGTATGTTTGGAGTTGTTCAAAGCTGCAAGTTTCTATAGCGTTGCAACTCCAGAACACCATAATGGTTGTAGAAAATCAACTTGGGTCAATTCAAAGCACTGTCAAGGCTCTAATATTTTTTTTGATGATTCAGGTATCCCCACAGCCGAAGCATGGGACTAATCCTGAGGGCCCTGAAGTTAACGACTGGGCAAACCTCCAGTGGACCGCACAGTAACCCGTGGGGAGTGGGATTCGAACTTGGGACCTCCAGGAGGAGCAAACTCCCAGACGCCAGATTATCTACCCTCACCCACTGGGCCACCCTTGCGGGTTGTCAAGGCTCTAATATTCTGACCTGATCATGAAGAGACTCCCAGGGATAGAACTTAGAAACTAACATTCATTCAGATGTATGGACAGCTTGCATGTTTATGAGCACAAGGGGCATCCAAATAATAGAAATTGACTAGCATACAGGTGTTCTATTGTTCCAGATGAATGCACTGTTAAGGACAAAGTGAAAGGCAAAATGGACATAAAATGAATTCACAAGACACCCATTAAACTATAATAAAACAGGAGGACTCTTAAAATGGTTTATTGGAAATTATTTCACATAAGAGAGATCGGGTATGTTCAAATGTGATCAATCCAAACGGCTGTCTTGTCAGTGGAAAAAGCATAACCCTTCAATGGGTTGCACCTATTTTGAGTGGTTGTGATTATTTACAAAAGGATATGAACAACACCTATTCATACTTTACCAATGCAGGAGGTTTTGTGCATTTCAAAGCAATGATTCTACACCCAACCGCATCTTTTCTCCCTTGCATTCTCTTGTGTGATACCTAGTCAACGGACAATGCCACCAATGTTTTTCATTCTCTTTCATCAACATTATCAAAGCAAGGCTTTAGACATTACAGTCTATGAAAAATTCATTTCATCAAAGCAGACTTCAAATCTAGTTTGTGTTCTCCACAAGCCGATGTGAGCCAATCAAATACAAAAATCACCCAAGTACATAAACATATTTAAGGAGGCAATTCAAGTGGCAGTAGATAGTTAAGACTATGTTCATAGTGATAGTGTTTCATCCGGGCAATAGCAACTAATAGTTGATTAAGTTTGAATAACTAAAGGCGGAGGTTTGACACAGACCGTTTGACTAAAGAAACTCAGAGCATCATCGAGCTCCTTAACATTACTAAACCTAGATTTGGGTTTCACTAACAATGATCTAGGATTAGAAGTGTCTCTCTCTTCTAGTAGTATTAGTAGTACAACTAGTAATACCAATACATCAATGAGGATGAAACGAAACCAAGTTGTTCAAGGAGAAGAGAATAGAAGAAGCTTTTGGGATGTAATGATGATGAATTAAACTTTGACTCTTGCCTTGTATGAAAAACAAACAACAAACACCAAGCTCTTGCAACTGCAAATACTTCAAAAAATTTTGGATTCAACAAGAAATTCTTCCTGGTCCAAGATTAGTCTTTAAAACTCCATCAAGAATCTGACTAATCTCAAAAATTAGCACCCGACTCCTTTAACAAAATCTCTGCACCATTACCAGAATGAGGGTGCAAATTAAAACAAGATTGATAAGTCAAAATCAGATCCTTAAGAGTTTTCACTTAACAGAATCCAAATTAAAAATAAAAATAATAACTGCAATTGAGGCTAGCTTTGGTACTAAATCACTGCAACATGAATAAAAGACATGGTGCTTTCATGGACACACAGAGCTAATCATTCTAATATACATGACCTTAACAGACTCACAATTCATCATCATCATCATCATCATCATCATCATCAACGTAGATGTTCATACTCTGTGGATTGAAGCATCTTCAAAATAAGTAAATCACAACTGGAAATATAAAGATAAAAACAAAAATCTAAAATCCAATTTTTATTTTTTATTTTTTTCAAATTTCAAACTAAAAAAAATTATGAAAAATATAATCAATACAACCAGATTCACTAAAAAATATGAAAGGAAAGTCTTCATAGCAAATCAACCAACACGCTTGCCACTCCAGCAAGATGAAAAGGCAAGATACCTTCTACCTAAAATAAATTAATCATCAAACAAACAATAGCAACCAATGAAAAAAACCCTTTCGAAGTCTTACCACTCTCTACCTTTGGAAGGACTTTTTCATCTTAATCAACCACCAATCTTTTAAACAATCATTTTCAAAAAAATTAATAATAATAACTTGAAGGGAAATCCTATAAACTGTACTACTAAAAAAGGCATATCGTAAGAAAGTTAGGATTTTTTTTTTTTAAAGTTATGCCATGTTAATTTGTGGTAAAGGTCACGCATAATGAATTTATGGTGTGCACCCTAAAGTGAAAGTTATAATTTTGTGGTGAGAAAAGTTGTGTCATTTTATGATTTATGTTACAAAATTTTGTAGTAGTATTAAGAAAGACATACCATATGCATCTTTTTACATAGCATCTCCCTAATTTGAAACTAATGAAATACAATAGAAAGGATTTTTATTTGAGAGTACTTTAGGAAGTTACTTACTATTTTCATTAATTATGACCTATTCAATTGAGCGTTGTTGATCATTACGACCTTTTCCCATCATGATTGAACCCCTTGAGTTAAATCCTAGCTATTGAATGGTAATGGATCCTATAGAAAAGCATCAAACTGAAGCATCGTTTCCACTGCAATTTATCAAAAATTATGGAATCTCTATTCACTACAATTAAGGCATATTAACTCACTTCAATTGTTAGAAATATTATTCAAAAAATTACAAATAATTGGTTTTCTTTAAAGAACTATTAAAAAATTATAAACCTTAAAACCTTTATGGCACATATACACATAGGCAAAAGAAAAATTGCATGCATAAGCGTACATGCAAAATCATAAAAAGGAAAAAGCTTAATCACAAAGCATTTATCCGACTTCAACCCACAAAAATTCGCCATTAGCACAGGCCATTGGTAATTAGCAAAAACATTGATGTACAATCTATAGCAATCTAATAGAAAAAGCAAGAAGATAATTTGCAGACCCAAAACTTGCAATCTAATAGCATCATGGCAAACCCCAAAAAACACTGAAATAGGCTTTATGTTGATCAAACATGGAAAGAGATACTTTGCAATCTGATAGTATACCCAAAATTCTCAATCTAATAGAATTAATCCAAAACTCACAAAAAAAATATAATTAAAACTAAAAGCACTAATAACACCTAAAAAGCAATCAATGCCATCAACGGACACAATAGCTCTAGAAAAAAACTTCAAGTACCATCAACACCATCTAGTAGTAGACCTGACGTACCTTGAACAATAACCTTGAGAGAGAGAGAGAGGGAGGAAAGAGTAAAATCCCTTAACTGAACAATAACCAAATAACAAAGAATTAGTAACCAAATAATAGCCCTACATATGTCATTATCCACTATCTAAGAAAAATGTGCCAAAAATATTCTCATGGACCTAGTAAACATAGCCAGGTGAATGGAAGCAAAAACAGGGAGAATGAGCAAAAGAATCAATAAATAGCATGAAAAACAGGTGTGCTTACTCTATCGATGTTGCTCCTCTATGACCTAAGCTAAAAGCATCAAACAATGACGCGCTTTTATACCTGTAAAGTACAAACAATGATATCAAAAACTCAAAAATTATTGACTTGTAGCAAGAAAAAAAAATAAATATGAGAAACTAATTCAGAAGAAATCCATAATTATGACCTTGAATTCAAACTTCGACTTCCATTTGCGACCTCTGTCTTGACCCAGCTTCTCCACTATACGAACCGAAGAATCAAGGGATTCTACAAAATTGTAAGAAATCTATGGTGGTGTGTTTTGGCCTATGGTGGCAGAGCAAGGTGGTGCTCTGGTAAGAAAAATGATGGGTTTTAGGTGTGATGAGATTAGTGGAGGTTGACTAGCAATGGCAGATTGAAAATTTTGGGGTTCGAATCAATGGATTCGATTGGTTGTTGACAGCAATCAGAGAGAGTGAAATGGGTAAGAGATTGGAGGGTTTGAAAGCGATGAACCAACTGGGTCTAATCCAAAACCTTTTGATTATTGAACCATAAAAGAGAATGAAGGAGGAAGTGTGAGAGAAGCAGAGAGTGAGACTAAGAGAAGGTGTGTTTGAAATTTGAAATTCAAATGAGAGAGAGTTGAACAGAAAGGGATAGGTTGGAAGAAGAAACAAAAGGAGAAAATGTATCCTCCATCGTAGGATGTATGCCAAACAAACCATCTCAACCATTAAAAAACAATTTGTTTATTGGACATTTTTAGACCATTAGATTGTGTTAAACCTAACCATTCAAAGCGACATCTAGGACAACATTGTAGTACATTTTCAAAAAGCTAGGTGCTTTATTATATAGATAATTGTGCTAGACTTAAGAGCCAAAATATATAAACTACTTCAAATGAATCAAAGTCTACATGATCATTCTCTATCCATTTAATTTTAACCAATGTTTTCAAAAGTCAAATCCTTCCACATGTTCATCCTAATGTAAGAGAAGAGCCATACTTAATCCCAACAATGAAATCACAGATATACCAAATGGTGCATGTTTTCTTTCTAGCATAAGAAATATTTCAAAAGTTGATCAAGTCAACTACCAGTACACGACCTTCAATTGGAGCAAACCATGCATGAACTTCTGATAGTCATTTTAGTCAACACAAGAATATATAGCATACTAATAAATAACAAAAGAGTAATATAAAAAAATATATAATTTTTGAATAGCTTAGAATAAAAGGAACAATTGTCAATTCAACAAGTATTTGCTCTTGCCATTGAATTATTTTGAACAGCTTAATAATATATAATTTAAAATGTGTGAAGCTTTACCTTCATAGCTTAAGAAATTTACTCAATATCATGCATTCCATGACTATCTTTTGGCATGAACTTCTTTATCACTTCTCGGAGAGAAGGATCTTGTCTTTTAGTCGAGAGTATATCTATGATCACGGAAGAATTGGATGCATCTACTGAAAAACCCCTTTGAACCATTTCCTCAACAAGTATTAATGCCTCATAGCACTTGTGTTGTCCAATAAATCCCCGGATAATAGTGTTGTAAGTGACATCATTTGGCAAACAACCACTCTGTTCCATTTTAACAAACAACTCTTTAGCTTCATGCAGTAGGCCTTCTTCACAAAGACCTCGGATCATCATAGTGTATGTCTTAACATTTGGTTGTAATCTTTTGGAAGAAAGGTTACTGAAAATGGCCCTTGCAATGTCAAGCTTTTTATCCTTGCAGAATGCATCAATGAGGATACTATACTTAACAATATCAAGATGTAAACCGTTGCTTTCCATCATGTGGAATAATGACAATGCTTCAGAAATATGCCCATTTTTGCACAACCCATCCAACAAGATACCATAAGTTTGAGAATTTGGATTTATGCCTATAGCTTGCATATCATTGAAAAGTTTTTGAGCAGCTCCACATCTACCTGTTTGAAACAAACCCCATAACATAGCATTGAAAGTTCCATTGTTAGGTTTCAACCCCCTTCGAGGCAACGCTCGAAAAAGATGCATGGCCTCATCTATTTTCGTTTTCTTGCAATATCCATTGATTAGAATGGTATAGCTAAAATCATCAGGGTGAAGGCCCCTATCCACCATGGTATTGAACACTCTGATTGCTTCATCCATTTGGCCTTGCAAACAATATCCATCTATTAGAGCATTGTATGTGACTACATCAGGATCCACACCTCTTTGTATCATGACTTCAAGTACCCCCTCTGCCTCTTTCATCTTCCCTTCCTTGGTACATGCATCCAGCAACACACTATACGTATGAACATTTGGAGCAATACCACTATCCAACATTTCTCTAAACATTCCGGTAGCCTCCTTCCACCGGCCAAAATTACATAGGCCATGAATCAAAGAGTTATAAGTGACAACATCTCGATGAAAGCCTTGTTCATTCATCTTGGAAAATAATTTCATAGCATCATCCACCATTCTATCCTTGCAAAGACTGTCAATGACCGTGTTATACACTATGGTGTTAGGTTTACAACTTCCCTCTTCCATTATCCTAAGCAAACTAACAGCCCTGATAGTGTTCCCCGTTCTGCAGAGCCCATTAACAATGGTTCCATACATAACCACGTCGGGTTCAATTTCTCTAGTTCTCATTAATTTCTTAAATAACTCCACAGCTTGAGGAGTTTTATCTTGCAAAATAAGTCCATTAATCAGAGTTGTGAAGGTAGTTACATTGGGTGTATAACCGCGTTTGAAGAGGATACCCAAAAGAGAGAACCCAAAATCGACTTGATTCAGGCGGCAATAACAGTTAATAGCAATGTTGAAGGTGTAGATATTGACCAGAATGCCTAGAAAATGCAATTTCCCAATAAGACGAAGTGCGATGTCGTAATGACCCATTTTCAAAATAGGTCGTAAAGCTTTCGTGCATTGAGAAATGGGAGGGAAAGGTCGCATTTGGATCATGAGATTGAATGAATTTACAGCGTCTTGGAGATCACTGCATCGAACAGGAGAAGAACTAGGGTTTCGGGTAGAAGTAGAGAGAGAACGAAACAGAAGAAATAAGAATGAAGAGGGATGATTAATTAGAGAGGGAAATATTGTACCTTTTTGACAATTATGATCAGCAATGCTTCTTCTTCTTTGTCCAATAATGGAAGAAACAGAAACTCTTCTTGACATCTTCTTCAAGCTGAGAGAGTGAGAGAGAGAGAGAGGCGTTGTTGACAAAATATTTATAAATTCTACAAAAAAAAAAATTTATGGATTCAACTATTAAAATTGTTAAATTTTATTATTAATTTGAAATTGTTTTTGAAAGCATACAGTAATTTGCATTTTTTTCCAAAAAAAATTGAAAAAATTAATAAATTTGATTTTTATTACTTTAGTTTTATTAATTAAATTCTTAATTCCTTAACTTATTTTTAATCTAAATAATTTATATATTTTCATCGAGTAAAATTGAAAGAAAAAAGAAAATTTTATTTATTAAACTCAGCATAAGAATGTCTAAAGCCAAACTCAACAATTACTATTCACATACAATCCCATAATAATGGAAGAAAAATAAATATCACCACAAAATATGTTAAATTTTTGTCAATAAGAGTTAAACTCGAAACCTTAGACCGTAAAAAGTGCTATACAACCAACGGGTTAAATGCCCAATCCTTTTTTCATTCAGGCGCTGTTTGGGAAGAAAGTTTTTTGATTTTTTTTTTTGATTTTTTTTACTAAAAGACAAGTTAGTTACAAAACCAAAAAAATAAAGTCAAACAAAATATCACATCAAACCTTATAATCATTTCATTTTTTTTCTTACAAACATCACATCCAATTATAAAAAAACCCAACTATTTCTCCAAATACAAAAAAAAATTCTTCAATAATATTCTACAACTAAAAAAACCTACAACAAAACTCGCTTCCCAAACACCCACTCAGTTTAATGACTAAATACTTTTTTTAACAAAAATAAACAAATGATTTAAATTCAAAACAAATAAAGAGCTTAAGGTTTAAATTGACAAAATTAAAAATTTTAGTTTTTAATAAATTATAACTAACATTACTTTCAAATATAATCAACAAGTCTTAACCAATTTTTATTTTGATAATTTGCTTGCTCCACCACGTAATACCCAGTAACCTATCACTGCAATAGTTTAAAACCAATACCAAAATTGACTATAACCTACGTATGATATGTATGATAAGCATTATAGCTTGACTTTTTTGTGGTTGAATTATAAATTTAAGTTGAGAATTTGAAAAGGAGATAAGAAATGGAAGAAAATTTTAATTTATATTTAATTCACAATTTTCCAACCTCACATTCTCTTTTTTTTTTTTTTCCAAATTATTGTTTAAATCTATTATCCAAACACAGTAGAAGTAGGACAAACAATTTGCATCCATCAACCCCACATAGGACATAAAAAGCTTCCATCACCAATTTAATTATCAAATTGACAACAAATTCATAAAAGAAAATGTTTACATAATATTCAGCAACTCCAACAATCATCATTCATAAAAAAAAATAAGAGAGAAAGATCTCCAACAACCATTTGAAATCATAATTTTCTTCAGTGATATACAAAGAGAAACATATAATGCTATGCCAGTAAGTAGATTGGTTAAAAACTTCATGCAAACTAAAAACACAGAATATGCAGCGGATTAAAATAATCAGATCATACCTTCTTGGATAAATCACGTGCTTCCAGGGAACTTCTTTCTGAACCAACCCAGCAGTGGAGTGATATCACAGATTGAATAAAACCCACACAAACCACAGTGTCAAAGACTTTGATCGTTGTGTTTTTGGGAGAGAGTCAGAATATGGATAGAAACAGACTCAACGTTGTTTTTTTTTTTTTTTTTTGGATTACCCATAACCATATAAGATATATAATATATTATAATATCTATCCATATCAGTTAAAACTGATAACGTCTGTATCTTGAGTGGTTATCCTAAATAGGTTTGAATTCAATTTCAAAACCTATTTGGATAATGATCAAATTCAAATTTAATGGTCATGCCACATGGGCGCCCATTACTAACATCTCCCACTCGCACATGAGTTGGCATGACACTGCCACATCTCTATCTCAATCTCCCCAAAAACGAACAATCTCATACTAGCCAATGCACCGTGCGACCACTGAGAACACCTGCAAGTGGGAGCTCTATACTAGAAACTCAATATGAGTCAGCACAGAGACATCAACCCAAAAAGAACAGAAATAGTGTCTCATGTACCCAGACCCATCTAGCTACATCAGTCCAAAAACATCTCTAATCCCTCAAAGAGCATGTTTGACTCTCCTAGGTCTCGCATTATATTCACACCCAATCAGCATCCTATAAAGAGCGATGTGAGTTGTCGACGGTGAATATAGAGCAGAGATGTAGAACTAGATGATCTTCCCTTCACCCTCATATCATTCAATTTGAAATTGACCACTTTCCCAGTAATGTCCCTTAAAGCCGAATCATACATGACCGCAGGCAACATACCAAAGTAGCTGAACATCAACTCCTCATCTTATGACATAGTCAAAGGTCACAAAAGGCACAAAGTAAAGTCATTTAGGAAAAAATGACTTTTAGGACTCACACGGTGAAGAAGCAGGGATCCATTCTTTCACCTCGCTAACGGGTCGATAAGCACATGCAGTATGAATGCATGTTATAGTGGAGTTACTCTTCCAAAGAGTGATGTTAAACTCACACACCATACAGATCTTAGTCTAGTCGCTCTTAAGCGCACGAGTCGCTTCCTAGCGTCTAACTCGAATTCTCTATTTGCTCGCCTCTCAGGCATCAAATGAGATCTCGCATCTGGCTATCCATAACAGACATATCATGGAAAAGTGGGTACTCTCATATCCATGGTCGGTCTCTAACAAGACCTCATCTTGGCTCCAACCAAGGCGACATAGCTAGTGGATAATTTTAGCTTCTAGTCTCATCCTTACTCGCTTCCCAGCGCTAAGGGCGATTGCTCGTGTGAGTGAGCCAATCTTGCCTGCTAACATCAATTTAATTGTTTTGTGTATGCTAATTCACAAACCATTACTAAAAGTAGTAAACATAAATGTGTGATAGAAACAAGTATGAATACTAATGGCATAAATATCCCCAAAAAAGAGTTCAACTGAATACACATAAAAAAAAATCACCACCTACGTAGTCCTAAAGCCCTAACATGAGTAAGATAAACATCTCTAGCAATGGGCTTAGTCAAAGGGTCCGCAACCATGCGACTCGTAGGGATGTGCTCCAGGATCACTTCTTTCTGCGCCAAAATATCTCTGATAAAGTTGAACCTCACATCAATGTGTTTGGTTCTGCCATGGTATTTAGGATCCTTAGCGTAAGCGAGTGCAGCCATGCTGTCACAATGGATAGTCACAGGGTCTGAAGTGTGTGTGACAACATCCAAATGCTGAAGGAATCTCCTCAACCACACGGCTTCCTGAACGGCAGATGAACAAGCCACAAACTCAGCCTCCATGGTCGATAAGGCGATGCAGGATTGCTTCTTACTGCTCCAAGAAATAGCACCATCGCTAAGCATGAAAGCATATCCTGAAGTAGACTTACGCTCATCTAGGTCTCCTCCCCAGTCAGCATCACAATAGCCAACTAGATGTAGATCTGAACTCTGGTAGCAAAGTGTGTAATCTGCAGTTCCTCTAAGATATCGTAATATCCTCTTAACTGTTTTCCAATGAGCTGGTCCTAGGTTGGATTGGTAACGACTCACCAATCCAACTGCATAACAAATGTCAGGACGTGTACACATCATAGCATACATCAAGCTTCCAACAGCATTTGCATAGGGAACACGGGCCATCTTTTCATTTTCTTCTTGAGTCTTAGGACCCATATCAAGGCTTAGGCTCTCGCCTTTTGCAACAGGAGTGTCAATGGGTTTGCAGCTCTGCATCTGGAACCGCTCTAGAATAGTCTTAATGTAAGTCTCTTGAGACAAACCAAGAAGTCTCCTAGAGCGATCCCTAAGGATCTTAACACCGAGCACATAGCTCGCCTCACCCATGTCCTTCATTTCAAATGTAGAGAACAACCACATTTTAGTGGCGACAATCATCTCCTTGTCATTTCCAGCCAATAATATGTCATCTACATATAATGACAATATCAGAAAAATGTCCTTGGACCGCTTAACGTACACACAGTGATCTTCATCAATCATCGTAAACCCATTTGAAACAATGGCTCGATGAAATCTCAGATTCCACTGTCTGGATGATTGCTTTAAGCCATAAATAGATCGTTGAAGCTTGCAAACTTTGCGCTCCTGACCTACTGCCACAAAGCCTTCTGGTTGATCCATATAGATCTCTTCATCCAATTCTCCATTGAGAAATGCAGTTTTAACGTCCATCTGATATAGCTCTAAGTCCAACTGAGCTACTATGGCCAGGATTAGGCGAATAGAGGCAAACCTTACAACTGGTGAAAAAGTTTCTTCATAGTCCACACCCTCTCGTTGGGTGTAACCTTTCGCCACTAGGCGAGCCTTATACCTTTCTATGGAACCATCCGCTTTGCGCTTGATTTTGAGAACCCATTTGTTCCCAATAGTCTTGCGCCCTAGCGGCAAATCAACCAAGTCCCAGACATGATTTTTCTTCATAGACTCAATTTCTTCTTCCATTGCAGTACTCCATTCTTTACTAGCAGGGGATGAGAGAGCCTCTTTGAGATTCTTAGGCTCCATCTCATCACTCGGAGCAATCATGAATGCTTCCCCTTCAATCTCAAAATGACGACGGGGTATAGCTCCACGTTTGCTTCTACGTAGTTGAGAATCCTCATCCATTGGATCTAATCCATGGGTAGGTAGATCGCTCCCACTGTCCCTAGGAGCTTGAGGAATTATTTCCTCATTCTCTACTAAGCTACTAGGTGCGCCTTCAAGTAGATCCTCCATCTCGTAGAATTCTACTTCTCTAGTTACCTCACCTCTGCTAGGGAAATCCTCCTCTAGGAAATCCACATCTCGCGACTCAATTTCAGTCATACTTCCATCCGGATGCTCCCCAACAAACACATAGCCCTTAGAATGCTCACTATAGCGAATGAAGATACACTTCTTTCCTCTAGGGCCCAACTTCCCAAACTTATGAGAAGCGTTGTGTATGTAAGCTGCCGAACCCCAAGGCCGCAAATTGCCCAAATCAGGCTTTTTGCCAGTCCACATCTCATATGGGGTGGAAGGAACTGATTTGGAGGGCACACGGTTAAGGACGTAGGCAGCAGTCAACAAAGCATCTCCCCAATAAGAAATTGGAAGATTAGCTTGCGCCATCATTGATCTAACCATGTCAAGCAATGTGCGATTCCTTCTCTCCGCTACACCATTTTGTTGCGGAGTCCTAGGAATTGTCAATTGCCTGATAACTCCTTTTTCCTCACAGAGCACTTTAAATTGCTCAGATAGATACTCACGTCCTCGGTCAGTCCTTAGAGCTTTAATGCTCTTGTCTAATTGATTCTCAACCTCATTAACATACCGTCTAAAGCAATCCAATGCTTCTGACTTGTGAGAAATCAGATAGACATGACCAAAACGTGTGCAATCATCTATAAATGTGATGAAATAAGGGGCTCCATGCCTTGCCCTCACATTCATTAGTCCACATATATCAGAATGAATAAGTTGCAATGGGATAGATGCCCTTATGGCTTTCCCAAATGGTTTTCTTGTTGCCTTTCCAGCAAGACAGTGCTCACAAGTAGGCAAAGTGACTCTAGCGAGTGGGCCTAAAAGACCTTCTCTAGCCAATCTAGTCATCCTGTCTTGCCCTATGTGGCCTAATCTAGCATGCCATCTCATAGAATCATTATCACAAAAAGATGCAATATTAGAAATAGATCCATTGGCATTTTTATTAATACTAGAATCATCCACATCCAAAACTAAAAAACCATCTGAAAGATAACCAAAACCATAAAAAATTGTTCCCAAATAAATGCTAACACCATTATTCTCAAAACAAAAGCTAAAACCAAGGCTCATCATGCTAATAACTGAAACTAAGTTTCGCCGAATATCCGGAGCATAAAGAACATCATGAAGATACAAGGTGCGCCCTCGTCGCATTTCCAGCTTGAATGTGCCAATGCCAAGCACCTCCACACTGGACTCGTTCCCCATGTAAACTTTTCTGCTCCCAGCAGGTACTCGACGATACTCAACGAACCCTACTCTGTCCCTCACGATGTGGTCTGTTGCTCCGGAGTCTACAACCCAAAAATGAGGAGAATGAGCAATTAATGCTTGACTAGACACAAAGCATTGAATGCGAGAAATTAAGTAAGGGAGTACCTTCTTCTGCTCAGGGCAATCCCGAGCGAAGTGTCCTTCTTTGTTACAGTTAAAGCATGTCAATTTAGCCTTTGCCTTCTTACCACCTCTCTTGCCCTTACGCTTGAAATTTCTAGCGCCATTGGGCTTAAGTGCAGCCGCTGCTTGCTTCTTAGGGGCACCTTTTGCTTTTCCACGTTTGAACTGAGAAGTCCTACGTGAGCTTGACTCAACCACCATAGCAGAACCATCAGACTTAGCCGCCTCAAGGCGCTCAGCCTCTAGCTCCAAATGACTCGATATATCTTCGAATGTTTTCACACTCTCATTATGCATCATGTTCTGCTTCATCTACTCCCAAGAATTTGGCAGAGAGCGTATCACAGCCTGTACTTGCTGCTCTTGAGTCAAATTATGCCCAGCAGCCGCAAGCTCACGTATCATGGCTGACATGACTCTCAAATGCTGCTTCATCGAGTGATGCGCCATTTTCTGATATGAGTCAAACTTCATAGTCAGCCCACGTAGCTTTGCCAAAGAGGTAATACCAAACTTTTGCTTGAGAGCTTCCCACATCTCAAATGCAGTCGGGCAATGCTCAAACTCACTAATCAAGTCGTTGTGCATGCTGCTTGACATAGTAAAGCGCGCACACCGATCTTTGTTACGCCAAGTCTGAAAGGCTTCAAGATCACGACGATGTTGAGCTGTATTGCCCTGCTCTGGCTCAACCATCACTTGTTCAAGTGTGGTCAACACTTCTTGCTCATTGAGGAGGTATTGGATCTTACGGCGCCATATGTCATAATTGTCGCCATCCAATTTCTCTCCCTTAGTTAAGTCTGCCACCACTGTCTTAGCAGCCATTTCTACATACAGAGTAAATAAATGCGCAGGGGATATTAATGATAGCAACACAAAACCAAAATATTTTGCAGCAAAAAGAATCTAAATTAAATAATGATAATTTTACACATGTCTCAAGATCGAAAATTTGCTATGCTCGTAATCATCTCTTGCGCCTCTAGTGATAATTATCAAAATTTAATTTCATTCCATGCGCAAAAAATAATCAAACAATCTCCCACTATTTATGGCATATACAAAGCATGATAAATTCCATACAATAGCATCTCAATATAAATTTACAAACAACTCATGCTATATTTATTTAATGATGGAATTCAAATAAATAAATAAATAAATAATCATGCTTCTTTAATTGCAACATATTAAAAAAAATTGTATTTAATATGCAGATTATGCCATAATTAAAGTGTACATCATTTTTGAAATTTTCTGGAATTTTCTGAAATTTTCTGGAATTTTAAATAACTAATTAAACACACATAAAATTAGAAATAAAAAATCCAGAAACTAGTAAACAGAAACAATATTCAGATTATGCCATAATTAAAATGTACATTGTTCTGAAATATTCTGAAATTTTTCTGAAATATTCTGGAATTTTAAATGACTAATAAATACACATAAAATTAGAAATAAAAAATCCAGAAACTGATAAAATGAGACAATATTACCAGTAAATAATAAAACCTTTCAGAAGTCTACAAAAAATATTTCAGCTCCAGAAAAATATTTATGCAACACCAGAAGCAGTTTAAAGCATAAAACATGAATTATTAACACAGGAAAAATAATTTATATTTTCTGAAAATTTTCAAAATTTTACAGAATGTAGAAAAATTAATTCTGAGTCTAACAGTATAAGCCACGCATAAAACAAATATGTAATGAATTAATTATGACCATTTAACGCAATTCAGAATTAAAAACAAAACAAACAGTGCCTAATCGCCAGCAGCCAAGCCAGCCGAGGAAAAACGGCGCGGCTCAGCACGCGGCTCAGCGCGCGGCTCGGCTCGCGGCTCGGCGGAGGCTCGGCTCACGGCTCAGCGCGCGGCTCGGCTCGTGGCTCGGCGGCGGCTCGGCTCGCGGCTCAGCTCGCGGCTCGGTCCACGGCTCAGAACACGGCGCGCGTGCGTGACGCGGAGGGCGCGCGCGTGGCTGCGCCGCTGATGCGCGCGTGAGAGCGCGTGCAAGCGCGTCGGCTGAGCAGCTGGCGCGTGGGGGCGCGTGGCTGCGCGTGGAGGCGCGTGGAAACGGCCCACGGCGTCAGGTGGCGCGTGCAAACCACGCGCCGCCTTCCAGGGTGTTTTCTGGTCCGATTTTTGTACTGTCAGACTCCTTTTTTCAAAATAAAACTATTTATTGTATGAAAAAAGACATTAACGAACATAAAAAAAAAATATTTTTTATGCTCCTAATCTGAAATTTTTTTTTTTTCTTTCTCTACAAATATTCATGTGTATAATATATATACATATACATATAAAAGTATACACATGATTAAAGGAAACACGAAAATATCCATAAACATGCTCTGATACCAATGTAAACTAAAAACATAGAATATGCAACGGATTAAAATAATCAGATCATACCTTCTTGGATAAATCACGTGCTTCCAGGGAACTTCTTTCTGAACCAACCCAACAGTGGAGTGATATCACAGATTGAATAAAACCCACACAAACCACAGTGTCAAAGACTTTGATCGTTGTGTTTTTGGGAGAGAGTCAGAATATGGGTAGAAACAGACTCAACGTTGTTTTTTTTTTTTTTTTTGGATTACCCATAACCATATAAGATATATAATATATTATAATATCTATCCATATCAGTTAAAACTGATAACGTCTGTATCTTGAGTGGTTATCCTAAATAGGTTTGAATTCAATTTCAAAACCTATTTGGATAATGATCAAATTCAAATTTAATGATCATGCCACATGGGCGCCCATTACTAACACTTCAGTTGTACAAAGACTCTTACGTTGTGTTTGGTTGGGAGATTTGAAAAGAAATTTGAAAAAGGTGAGTGAAACATGAATAAAATATAATTAATTTTACACACATTTTTCCTTTCCCTTTTTAAATTCCTTTCAAAATCCCTAAAGCAAACACAGCATTAAGAATACCAAATACATCTTGTTTATTCTAAGGAAAATAGTAACATATAGAATCGAAGCAAATGCAAAAGGTCTGGGTTTGGTCTGGTTAGGAATTCAATTTCATGTTGAGTTTGTCGCCGAGTATATTTCACAGACCCTTCAAAGCTTGCTTCATATGATGTGTGATCAAAAGGATAGGATACCTCCACACACCCTCTAATTGATAGTCAATTAGTTTAGTATCTAACCTTGTTCTCCTATTTCTTTACAAGACAAAGCAGTTGAAAGACATTGCCATAAAGCTGTTATCAACATCGGTTTATATATACTAGTTATAGGGAGTCATGCATTGCACAATGACTCGTGCCCATTGTCCAAGTCAATGCATAATCATCAAATCAAAGATGAATTTCAACCAATTATTTGAGCTTGAAATTAGAATTAGCCTTGGCAATTGTAAGTAGTTCATTATCATGATTTTTTTTTTTTTTCAGCAGTAAGGTAATAACAACATTTTATAGAATGAAGGTGAAAACAACACTTCTATTAAGCATTGTTCCAAAAGGAGGAAAACATGTTTGGCCCAAACCAACTAACAAACAGTAGCATAAACATTACAAGAAAACAAAGTGAAACCCAGCCTAAAATTAAATATCCATTTTAAAATTCCACAAATTGATAAATCCAAAAGCTGCAACATCATCTAGCAACAAACTCTTCAATCAAGTGACCATCTGTTCCTCGATGCATGAGAAAACCTTTCCATTAGCAAGTCATCCTTCTTGAAGTGCGCACAAGGCGACCAAAATATGGAGCACTAAAGTCCAACAACATAAAACAAAACAAAATAAATTAAATTAAATTATAAACAAATAATAAAAACAACAACAACAACAACAAGACAACTTCTCAACTACACCCCCAAAAACACAGCAGCATCACAAAACAAGTTGTTCATAATCTCCAAATTAGCCTTAACCCAAAAGGCCACTCTTACCTTTGATCAAATCAAATGTACTTTGGCAATCCTTCTTATTGATTATTCTATTATAGTTTACAACCAAAAGGATTGTCACTTCACATTGAGATGCAAGTCATTAAGTCAAAAAAAAAACATAATTCAGTATTAAGGAAAAAAGGAAAATTCAGAAAAAAGAAAAGAAAATAGTGCAAGGTGAGTAAATCCTAAGACCAAATGCTATCCCAAAAGATTCTGGCATTTCCGTCCATCTATAAGCACGCTGATCTACGTGAAGTAGTTGCTAGACAAGTAGTTTTTTGCTCATCCCTATGAAGCATGGGTACTCCAAAAATATTGTCGTACTCGTACCGATAAGGTTACATGTGTACTGGGCACTCAAAATACGTACCGGATACTTTTTATACGTTCTTTGGCAGTTAGGTACTCTATCGGTACTTCATGGGTACATCGGGAGTATAGCGATCCCAGTTGTCCCTTTACTATTCTGTTGTATTCCGGACTCAGTTGCGTGATGTTGGTGGTGGTATACCTTATTGTCATTCTTTAATTCCACTTGATTGAGTTTTAGGATGTATTGGGCAGAGTTGTTACAGGTTGGTTAGGCTTTGGTTTCAATTCTTTGTTGCCCAGTTTTTAGGAGGTCCGCTCGAGCGGGTCTTCTTGCGCTCGAGCGGAGATTGCACGCTCCCAGTTTTTCGTGTCCCTGCAAAACTTCTGCAGGTGTGATTTTTACGCTCGAGCGGGTTTCTTTACGCTCGAACGGTGGCGCTCGAGCGGGTAGTACCTTTGAGTGTAAGTTCTGGGAGGGAAAAATCTACGCTCGAGCGGACCTAGTTTTTTGTTCTTGACGCTCGAGCGTTGTGTTCTCCGCTCGAGCGAGAATGTCGTATATCAGTTGGCAGCTGGACATTTTAAAATCACTTTTTACATTCTCTCTCTCTCTCTCTTACTTTCTAAAAAGACATTTTGAGAGTTCCTCTCTCTAGAAACTCCCTTCTCTCTAGGGTTTGATCTAGTTAGAGTGTTTCCTTTTCCTTCGGCCTTTGTAAAAGTTGGGTTGATCGTTGAGGGCTACACTTTGATCCGAGAATATTGAGTTTTGGAGCACGTTGAGTTTCTTCATCTTCTTTCCTTGAGCTCCGAATTTGAGGTAGGGATTCCTACTCACTCTTATGGTCTTTGACATAGATTTTTGGTTATTTTGATAAAGTGTTGAAGTTGGGTAATTTTGGGACTTAGGGTTTCAAAATGTTGAAAGAGGGTTTTGTTATTTTGATTTCAAGAATGTGTATTTTGAGTTTCAAAATAATGATATTGTTATTGGTTGTTGAAATATAGACCATTGGGTCAATATTGGGAAATGGGGTAGAAAACCCTAAATGGGTTGTATAAATTAATTAGTATGATTAATTTGAGAAAATGGTGGTTATATACGGAATTGAGTTGGAAATAATGAAATTGACTCATTATATGGTTGAATAGTGGAGTTAGATTTATTAATCGCTCATTTTTGAAAACATTGATATTTTATCTGTTGGAGCTTTTATTATCTGTTTAGAAATAATTGCCTGGGCTACTGGTGGAGAGTAGTTTTGATTGTTGTAGACAATGCATGATGATTAGGCAAACTAAAACTAATCAATTGGATATGTCATAGAGTATGACGGTTGATAGAATACATTAACGTTATGTATTGATTGATTGTGTATATGACCTTTGTGTATATAGTTGTGTGTGTGGGAGGAGATAGGGGATGTATTCTACGATTTAGGGGAAGATAGAGGATGGACCCCTAAACCGGATGTTGTTTGGGAGGAG
Organism: Camellia sinensis; assembly: GCF_055761805.1. Lineage (NCBI taxonomy): Eukaryota > Viridiplantae > Streptophyta > Magnoliopsida > Ericales > Theaceae > Camellia > Camellia sinensis. The sequence continues at coordinate 63,934,262 of NC_138970.1, forward strand.
ATAGGGGATGGACTCCACTGATACAGCTCATATGCTTGTCAGATAATGTGTTGATATAGCTCATATGCTTATCTTTGAAAGTGTTGATATAGCTTATATGCTTATCTTTGGAAGTGTTGATATAGCTATTATGCATATCTGTTGAAATGTGGATACAGCTTGTGTGCTTATCTGTTGAGATGTTGATACAACTAGTATGTTTATCCATTGTAAAAATGGGAAATGTTTAATATGAGTCACTGTCTTATATAAGTGGTTGGCCAGGTTCTGAGCCATTGATGTAAATTGTGAAATTGATAAGAAATGAAAATTGAAATAAAACATGAACATGGTGGTCATGAAAATGGAAATGCGTTATGAATTGGTTTATGGAAATTGAACATTTATCAATTGCTAATGTCTTAGTCATTGCTCATACTGTGTTTAGCATATCTCTACTGGGCGTTGGCTCACCCTTTATGAGACATTATTTTCAAGTACAGGTAGTATGCCACCTCTAAGGACATAGCTTGGACGATGATGAGAGTTGAAGACTCCTTTTGTTTATTTTGTTTGTATTACATGTATATCAAGCCAAGGGCTTATTTTGTATAGAGTTAGCACTCTTCTTTTGTGTAACCAAGTGTTGACTTGGAAAGCTGTAAGCCCATAGGGCATTTGTTTTTGTTGTTAACATGTAATACAGTGTAAGAATTACTCTGATGAATAGAAATGGTTGATTTCTTTTATATCAGTGCATGTTTAAAGTAATGGGTTTATGTATTATTTTGAGGGCGTTACAGGGAGTACACCAAGCTATGGGACATTGATGGAGATACTTTTAATTTATTAGAGAGTTCTTATTTATTTGAAATTGCTAATCTTTTACTTGATGCGCCTGAAATGAAAGATGTATTATTAAATGATGAGGTTGATGGAAGTGAAAATTGAAATTTCAAGTTTTCAAATTTTGCTTAGCTTACTTTTGGAATGAAACTTTGTTTTGTAATTTCTCCTAAGATGTATTATTCAATGATGAGGTTGATGGAAGTAAAAATTGAAATTTCAAGTTTTCAAATTTTGCTTAGCTTACTTTTAGAATGAAACTTTGTTTTGTTATTTCTCCTATTTAATAGCATTCAAATAGCTTATAGACTTTGCTTTGATATTAGTATTGTTAAACTATAATTTCTCTTTAGTTTTGTAATTTCACATTTTAGTTTTGGTATTGAACTTTGATTTGTAAATTGAATCTCAAAATAAAAATTATAAAAAATAAAAAAATTATTGACGTACCTCAGTCGTACCCGTATCGTATTGTTTTTAGGTCTTGCCGTACTGGTGTACCCGTATCGAATCCCAATATTCGTACCTGCACCCCGTGCTTCAAAGGCTCATTTCTCCATTGCTGTCATATTCATATCTATATCAAAAGAAAAATAGTTTTAGATATTTAAATGTGAAACCTAGCCTTGCATCTTTGATGCAAAAGGTAACACCTAGAGTCAAGAGGTTTAGAAACAAGTAATGTAATGTAAGTACAACAAGGACTAATATGTTATGAATTAAAGAGAGAACTATTAATAGTGGATGAAGAAATATATTTTGGAGTTAATTTTCTAGAAAATCTGAAAGCCCCAAGCTTGGTTCCACATAGTTTGTTCTAATTCCATTCTCTCATTTTGATACTGAGCATGCCTCCTTCATAACTACTTGTAGATGAGTACAACTATTAAGGATCAATAATTGAATTAGGAATAGAATGTCAAAACAATATTTTCTATGACTGAAATATATATGTATTTTTTCGATTGCTTTTAACCTTTTGTTGTATAATTGCCACTTATTTGTGGTTGAGATTTTTTGTCTGTTCATTCATGTATACTCTTTGAGTAAGCCCTAATATTTTACTATCTGAAAATATTTCATCATGATACATCATAAAATTCTCTTGGTTTTGTTTTTGAACACCAATAGATTTCAAGTAGTACATCAAAATTTATGCCTTGTCCTTCCAACTGTTTTATCAAATTTAAGACTTGTGTCATTCAATGATTTAGCCAATTATGAAAACCAACTCTAAAATCCAAGTGCACATCTAATGTGAACAAATCAACTTCAGTTGCTACTCTCTTATGCAAAAGAAATGACAAAGTTGCAACATTATTGGCTTGCAAAAATGCATGGATAAATTGTTTAGAGGAAAGTGCATTTGATTGCAACAACATAGGTACAAATGTGTCAAATAGCATTGCCAAGCATTTTGAGTTTCTTCCTTTTTTAGTATCCCAAAACAATTGACTTACTGAAATGACTGAATAGACCAAGAGGACACAATTTTTGCTTTTATGAGCTTGCTGAAATAGCAATCACAAAACCAACCAAAGGAAAAGGTATAATATAACAAATGTAAAGAGCAAAAATGTAAATACACTATGGTAGGGGTGGGCGCGGGTCGGTTATGGCCACGGAACCTCCAATCCGCCATCCGTCCGCCAGATTGGCTGATTGGAGAAAATCAATCCGCATTTGTCCGCCAATCTGGCGGATGTGGATTGAGCAGATTGGCAGTTTGGCGGATGGATGCGAATCAATTTGGTGGTTTAAAATTTTATAAATTTTTAACATAATTCAACTTGTGCACTTCCTCAAAAAAAAAAAAAAAAGAAGAAGAAAGTATTACAGTTAATGACTTAAAAAAATATTATAATCACCGCATGCCTCATCCAAAGTAAGAAAGTTTGAAACTTTAGAATATCACAATTACTGCATGCCTCATCTACATACTACAATCATAACATGCCTCATCTACATAAAGTATTACAATCCATGGTTCTTAAAATATAAAAACAATTCAAATCACCAAAACCATGAACATAGTAGTAGTAGAGATTGTATGTCTCTGTATTGTTACATCTATATCTGTTTTGAAAACAAAAACCAGCCAGCATATATCATATTTTCTATTTATTATTTTTAGAGATAGATTTAGAAACCAAAAAATATAAATAAATAATATGTTTATTTTTTTTAATTCAAAAAATATATTCAAGTTGAAATTTTTTTTTCAACAAAATATTTAAACTCTTTTTTAATTAAAAACACAAACAAAATATTTAAACAAACTGAAAACACAAAATCTTATAAATTACTAAGGGTGTTCGCAGTTCGGTTGCGGCTAAAGGAATCTCAAATCCGCCATCCGTCCGCCAGATTGGCGGATTAGAGAAAATCAATCCACAACCGTCCGCTGGTCATCATGCATCCGTCCAAAATGCAGCGAATCGGTTCGGTTCGGTCGGTTTTGGCAGATCGGTATATCCACTGCTCACCCCTACACTATGGTGAGACTAAATAAATAATATATTTTTTATTGTTAACCAACATCTAGACAGACAAATAAAAGGAGTATTCAAAATTGAAGAGTTAATACGAAGGGAAATTTTCAGAACAATTTTTATTTTTATTTTTTTTTGAGAGTTTATAAAATAATATGTATGAGAAACTCCTGTCAAAGCTATAAATCGAAATATGTCATATTTGAAAAGATTGGGCATGACAGAGTCCTTATAAAAAGCACAAGACAAATAAAAGAGAAATATATAAACCAACAAAACCATCTATGGTGGCTCTGGATTACTCCATGCATGTATATGGATGATTCCACATCAACCCCAACACCTCCTCCAAAAATGAAAAGAGGAAGTGAAATGGAAACAAAAATTGTAAAATATTGATTGAGAAAAAGAATAGACACATGGATAAGAAAAAGAATAACTACAGATCTATGCACTTTGAAAACACTTTTTCCTCACACAGCTAAATAAAATTTGTAGCTTGGGCCATAACTAAAACATGTAACTTTAAAGAAAATCAAAACTCATTTACAAAGCCTCATGGATCATAAATTCACACCCAAAGGATCCAAAAGAGCGCAATATATGCACACAAAGAACATTTATCTATAAGTATTAGCAAAACCGAAAATCAAGTAAAAATAAGAAAAGGTAATTGGACAATAATTTAATTTAATTTAATTTTTATTATTATTATTTTTTTTTGTGGGAAAAACATCAATTTCTATTTGGAAGGTTTGAAAAGGAAATTGTGTTCCTTATCTCTATTGAAGAGAATCTCAATTGGACTCTTAACTGCTCAAAAACTAAAAGAAAATTGAAATAATTATGTTAAATTTAAACAAAATAGTAACTTGAACTATGAATTTAATCACCTGACCATCGTAGAATAGACATTCAACTTTGGTCTTACCAAAAACAAATTAAGACATTTCATTTTTCACAAGTAGAACAAACCTTCAACGTTGGTATTACCATAAAAAAAAGGACCAACATTGGTCCAATTCTATAGAATCTTGCTAAAGTAAAGTAGAAAAGTAAAGCAAGCATCTAACCTTTTGACGAGAATGGTGAGTGTACTCGTTCATGAATGATGTAAAACTTTAGGATATTTGGAGAAAGATTTTGGGGATAACCAAAGTCCATGATCTCTGCAATTTTGAAGATATAGTTTGGGGGTCAAATGAAATTTCAAATGAACTTTGATGCCACGTCAGCACATTCCGTCCAATTGTAAACGGAATGTGACAGTAAGGGCTAAATTGATCAAAATTTTAAAAATTTGAGTGTAAAATTGATATTAATCGAAGTCTAAGGTCAAATTGAAAAACGCATGATAGTTTGTAGGGCAAAATGATATTTTTTCTAAAAAAATTGTTTACGACCCAAATGACTATAATTAATGGCATGTTTATTTTTAGTTTCAATTACTGAAAGTGAAAGTACATGTGATACACATTTTTTTTACAACAATGTATAATAAAATTTTCTAGAGATACTATATGCACCAATTAATGTACTAACTAGTGTATCAATACTAGTTATGACATTATTATTAACCTCACTCATTATACAAATTACAAATACTAAAAATATCTTAAATTATGCCACATCATCAATTAATACACTAGTTAATACACTATAGCATTATTCAATTTTCTATACACTTTCAAAAAAAAAAAAAAAAAGTGCAAACCATATGTCCCTCTACTTTTAGCCATTAAATTTGAATAAATTAATAAAAAAAATGAATTATTGACCATAATCAATGAGTTGCAACTAATATTATTTTGAGATGTAATCAAGCACCACTGTGGTCATAACTTAATTTACCACGATGAGAACATAACAAAACAAGAGAAGTTCTAAACAACTTTAATTTGACAAGTTGGTAACTCTATACCACCACAATGGCCCGTTGTCTAACGCCACAACAGTTCCTAACCAACACAAATTTTGATCGCAGGAACACACACCAATGTTGATCGTAACTTGCCTATGACACATATGACACCTCGTTTAAGAGCAATAAAGAACAAGATGAATAATATATAGAAATTTTTTGACTATTTTAACCTGAAGCTAAAAAGCCTCATTTGGGATAGACTTTTTGACTTTTTTAACTTTAGTGAGAAAAAAAAATGTAATAATTATGAGTTAAATGTTATGTTTTGTCTTATTGGGCTAAAAAACTTTCTTTCTTTCTTTTTTCTTTGTGGCTAAAATAGCCAAAAAGCCCCGGGCTTTTTCTTCCCAAATGAAGGCATAATGCTCTTGAAATTAATATATATATATATATATATAAAAGACTAGCTCAAAAGACGATTTCAAATATAGGTTCACTCAACCACTACATTACAGTGTAGACATCAAATAGCCATTGTGTTAACAAGCTCTGGAAACCTAAACAGTCACGTAAACGAGCCAATTCAGAATTCAGATTTACATGAAAATTTGTGTGCAACTTTATGGTATTCCACGCCAAGACAAGTAAAGCTTCCCAGGTATGGAATTCTGTTGTTAAATGTTGTTTCTCAGCTGCTGGAAGTAAAACTGATCTGAACTTCATCGGCATTGGACTTTAGTTGCTTGGACAGCTTTGTTCCAGAAAATGCTACTAAGCTTTCCTGTATCTATGTCTGGGGGATTAGTTTCTTTTCACTGTGTATATCAGGACAGCAACCTTTGCTTTTCTTAAAATTTATTCTCTCTTCTTAACATGCACATAAAGAGAACGAAATCAATTTTTCAGATATACCGATTTTATTCTTGTCACATTGTTTGTTTCCCTTTTCCTTTTTTTTCTTTAATTCTAATCTTTTTCCTTGTATGTTCGGAGCTGTTCAAAGCTGCAAGTTTCTATAGCCTTGCAACTCTAGAACACCATAATGGTTGTAGAAAATCAACTTGGGTCAATTCAAAGCACTGTCAAAGCTCTAATATTCTGATCTCCTAGGGTAGAACTTAGAAACTAACAATCATTAAGATGTATGGACAGCTTACATGTTTATGAGCACAAGGGTCATATGAATAATAAAATTGAATAGCATAATGAAAATTGACTAGCATAATGGTGTTCTATTGTTCCAGATGAATGCACTGTTAAGGACAAGGGGAAAGCCAAAATGGACATAGAATGAATTCACAAGATATCCATTAAACTATAATAAAAAAAAGGGGACTCTTAAAATGGTTTATCGGAAATTATTTCATTCACACATGAGAGATAGGGTAGGTTTGGGAAGTGATCGATCCAAACGGCTGTCTTGTCAGTGGAAAAAGCATAACCCTACAATGGGTTGCAGATATTTTGAATGGTTGTGATTATTTACAAAAAGATATGAACAACACCATTCATACTTTACCAATACAGGACGTTTTGTGCATTTCAAAGCATTGATTCTACACCCAACCACATCGCTTCTCTCTCGCATTCTCTTGTGTGATACCTAGCCTAAGGACAATACCACCACGGTTTTTCATTCTCTTTCATCAACATTATCAAAGAAAGGCTTTAGACATTAAAGTCTATGAAAAAATTCATTTCATCAAAGCAGACTTCAAGTCTAGTTTGTGTGTTCTCCACGAGCCAACGTGAGCCAATCAAATATAAAAATCACTAAGTACACAAAAACATATTTAAAGAGGCAATTCAAGTGGCAGTAGATAGTTAAGGCTATGTACATAGTGATAAGTGTTTCGATCGGGGCAACAGCAACTAACAGTTGATTAAGTTTGAATAACTAGAGGCGGAGGTTTGACACAGACGGTTGAGCATCATCGAGCTCATTAACATTACTAAACCTAGATTTGAGTTTCACTAACAATAATCTAGGATTAGAATTGTCTCTCTCTTCTAGTAGTATTAGTAGTACAACTAGTAAATACCAATACATCAGTGAGGATGAAACAAAACTAAGTTGTTTAAGGAGAAGAGAATAGAAAAACCTTTGGGAATGTAATGATGATGAATTAAACTGACTCTTGGCTTGTAGGAAAAACAAACAACAAAGACCAAGCTCCTGCAACTGCAAATACTTGACAAATTTCTGGATTCAACAAGAAATTCTTACTGTTTCAAGATTATACAGCCTTTAAAACTGCATCAAGGATCTGACTAATCTCCCACATTAGCACCTGACTCCTTTAACAAAATCCCTGCACCATTATCAGAAGAGTGCAAATTAAAACGAGATCAATAAGTCAGAACCAGATCCTTAAGAGCTTTCATTTAAAGCTTTAGCTTTAGTTTTGTAGAGCATGCTGCATAAGACTCGAGCTCAAATTTAAAAATAAAAAAAACTAAGTTTTGTTTCATAACGATATTTGGGATAACCTGTGCCTAAAGGCACTTTCAACAATTTTTTTTTGGTACCACACACTCTAGAGAACTCAATTAAAATAAATCAATTCAAAATGACAACAATTTCCCTCCAATTTAAAACTTCACAAAAAAGAAGTTGAAATAGCAAATTAAGGTTTCGCAAACTTCATAATTAAAATTAGCAAACTTCAGAGTTAAAATTTGAATAGCAACTTTTAGACATAAAAATGTTATTGTGTTCAATATAAGCAAAGATATCCACGTCAAAACAACACATGTAGTAATGTTTTTAAATTAGTATCATAACTAGGTAAGCTTTTCACTTTAGCAAATTTCAAATCCTTCGAGAAATGGTAACTGAATATTTTGGTAAAAAATAATAATCATCCTCGCTTATTAAAAAAAGAAGAAGACGACTAATTATCCAATTTAGAATGAAACAACCAACCATCATCAACACACAAAGAAAAGCAACACAACCCCAATGTTTCTCATGCGGATCAATCACTTCTGACAAACTCACTCAATTGCTTGAATTCGTTTTAAAAAATCAGCTAAAAAAAATTATAATAGGAAAAATAACATCAAAATACTTATGAGAGACAGGAAAACCAATAACGATGAATTAAGAGGAATTGAACATAATAAAATTCCAACATAATTCTTCTTAATAAAAAGCACCAGTGTGTCTCTCAATTTACCTGCAATTATCAAACTAAATACCAACAATTATCACATTCACACTTGATCAAAATACACTTGATTCCTCATAGAAGGCTAAAGAAAAAAACCATTAAAAAAAATCATTTTTATCATATAAAAAAAAGGGTCAGACTTGAGAAAATCCAAACAGACTACTAGCGACAAAAATTAAAAGGCAAAACAAAGTTCAAAACAATTTGCCTCAAGTCGTAATGGAGTATTTTAGAACTAAACAGGAAAAGCAATATAAAGTCCTAGCAAAGTAAATAATGAACCACTATCAGATTTACAATCATAACTTATCAGTGATGAGACTATTCAAATATTTAAAATCTAAAATCTTACACAATCATTAGTAGTATATTATCTCCTCGTTTCTCACTTATCCCATCAAAAGAAATAAGCTTCGAAATTACGAAAGCATTTAAACCAATAAAATAAAATAAAATAAACGGTAAAAAAATCCATGAGATCCATGGCCATCAAATCCACCATCCTGCTATGCCCTTGGGTCAATATTCACTTATCCAGCTTTTCAATGGAAGAAAAGTTCTGAACATGCAAACAAAACCAAAAAGAAAAAAATTGAAAAAAAAATTCCACATGTTGGAATGAATTTGACATCTCACTAAATTTAAATTATTTGTTTTCGATAAACATAATAAATCTAGTAGTCCATGGCTAAACTGATATTACACCTATTACTACATTTCTAAGCATGTATTAGTGTCAGAATTAAGAAAACACCACAATGTTGCATTCAATTATTCAAACACGAGGAGCTTTCGGCATAATTAGAAACATAATAATATAAACTTGACATAACACAACCTACATGTACCATTAATAAAAGTTTAACAACAATAACAATATTATGAAGTATTAAGCGATTTGCATTTTTGAATCAGACGAATGTTTTAATTTTTAAAAATCATACTAATACTTTAATTGTTAAAAATATTAAAATAAATAAAAATGCTTCAAAAACCATACCAGCTAATAAGAATTTTATTCAAGAACCATCTTAGGGCTAAAAAAAGTTGCGATGTAAAAATTTTGAAAGTTGTTGAACCTCTTTTAAAAAAGGAGCAATTACACCCCAATGTAATTTTAAAAAAATAATTACACAGGTGAAAAATTTTATGATTTTAATTATTAATATTTATGAAGTTAATCACTAACTTGCAATTATTTTTTGTCAATAGAATAGCAAGGTACGAACTTGATAAAAAAATCAAACCAATAAAATGAATACAACCAATATAATCGAAAACAACAGCAACAAAAAAGAAAAAAAAAGAACATTCTTGAATCAACCTCGGAATAGGATAAAAAATTACAGGTTATAAGGCATGAAAGTAAAAGCACAGGAATTCCAAAAGCAAAATAGTTTTTCAAGAACAATTATTAACAGAATCCAAAAAAAAAAAAAAGACAACAATTGAAGCTAGCTTTGGTACTAAATCACTGCAACATGAATAAAAAGACACGGTGCTTTCATGGACACACAAAGCTAATCATCCTAATATAGGTGACCTTAACAAACTCACAATTCATCATCATCGTCATCAACGTAGATGTTCATACTCTGCGGATTTAGGCATCTTCAAAATAAGCGAATCACACCTGGAAATATAAAGATAAAAATAAAAATCTAAAATCCAATTTTTTTTTTTCAAATTTCAAACTAAAAAAATTATGAAAAATATAATCAATACAACCATATTCACTATAAAATATGAAAGGAAAGTCTTCATAGCAAATCAACCAACACACTTGCCACTCCAGCAAGATGGAAAGGCAGGCAAGAAAGCTTGCAATGTTCTACCTAAAAAAAATTAATCATCAAACAAGCAATAGACTAAAAACACCCTTTGGAAGTACTTCTTCATCTTAATCAACCACCAATCTTTCAAACAATCATTTTCATAAAAATTAATAATAACTTGAAGGGAAATTCTATGAAGTGTACTACTAAAAAAGGCACACATCGTAAGAAAGTTAAGATTTTTTTTTTTAAAGTTATGCTATGTTAATTTGTAGTAAAAGTTACGCATAGTGAATTTATGGTGTGCACCTAAAGTGAAAGTTATACTTTTGTGGTGAGAAAAGTTGTGTCATTTTATGATTTATGTTACCAAATTTTGTAGTAGTGTTATGAAAAACATTCCATATGCACCTTTTTACATAGTATCTCCCTAATTTGAAACAAATGAAATGCTATAGAAAGGATTTTTATTTAAGAGTACTTTAGGAAGCTTCTTACTGTTTTCATAAATTATGACCAATTCAATTGAGTGTTGTTGATCATTACAACCTTTTTCCATCATGATTGAACCCATTGAGTTAAATCCTACCTATTGAATGGTAATGGTTCCTATAGTAAGCTCTAGTAAAGCATCAAATTGAAGCATTGTTTCCCCTGCAGTTTACCAAAAATTAAGGAATCTCTATTCACAACAATGAAGGCATATTAACTCACTTCAACTGCTAGAAATAGTATACAAAAAATTATAATAATTGGTTTTCTTTAAAGAACTATTAAAAAATTATAAACCTTAAACCTTTATGGCACATATACAAATAAACAAAAGAAAAATTAAATGCATAAACGTACACACAAAACATACTAAAAACAAAGAGATCTCTACAACATTCATAACAATGAAAAGGAAAAAGCTTAATCACAAAGTATTTATCCGATTTTAACCCAAAAAAAATTGCCATTAGAATGGGTCATTTATAATTAGCAAAAAAATTGATTTACAATCTATACCAATCTAATAGAAAAAGCAAGAACATAATTTGCAGACCTGAAACTTGCAATCTGATAGCATCATGGCAAACCTCAAAAAACACACTGAAACATGATTTATGTTGATCAAACATGGAGAGAGATACTTTGCAATCTAATAGTATACCCAAAATTCTCAATCTAATAGAATTATCCCAAAATTCACAAAAAAAAAATATATAATTAAAACTGAAAGCACTTATAATACCTAAAAAGCAATCAATGCCATCAATGGACACAATAGCTATAGAAAAAACTTCAAGTACCATCAACACCATTTAGTCGTAGACCTCAAGTACCATGAACAATAGCCTTGAAAAAAAAAAAAGGAGGAAGAAGAAGAGAGAGAGAGAGAGAGGAAAGAGTAAAATCCCTCAACTGAACAATAACCAAATAACAAAGAATTAGTAACCAAAATAATAACCCTACATATGTCATTATCCACTACCTACAAAGTATGCCAAAGATATTCTCATGGACCCAATAAACATAGCAAGGTGAATGGAAGCAAGAACAGGGGAGAATGAGCAAAAGAATCAATAAATAGCATGAAAAACAAGTGTGCTTACTCTATGGATGTTGCTCCTCTATGACCTAAGCTAAAAGAATCTAACAATGATGGGTTTTTATACCTGCAAACTACAAACAATGATATCAAAAACCCAAAAATCATTTGACCTACAGCAAGAAAAAAATTAAATATCTTAAACTAATTCAAAAGAAATCCATAACTATGACCTTGAATTCAAACTTCGACATTGATTTGCGACCTGTCCTGACCAAGCGTCACCATTATACGAACTGAAGAGCCAAGGCATTCTTCAAAATTGTAAGAAACCTATGGTGGTGCATTTTAGCCTGTGGTGACGGAGGAAGGTGGTGCTCCGGCTAGAAAAATGATGGGTTTTGGGTGTGATGAGATTGGTGGTGGTTGAGTAGCAGTGGTAGATTGAAAATTTGGGTCTTCGAATCAATGGATTCGAGTGGTTGTTGACATGTGGTTGGTTGTTGAAAGCAATCAGAGAGAGTGAAATAGGTAAGAGATTGGAGGGTTTGAAAGCGATGAACCAACTGGGTCTAATCCAAAACCTTCTGATTATTGAACCATAAAAGAGAATGAAGGAGGAAGTGTGTGAGAGAAACAGAGTGAGACTGAGAGAATGTGCGTTTGAAATTTGAAATTCAAATGAGAGAGAGGGCTCAACAGAAAGGGATGGGCTGGAAGAACAAACAAAAGGATAAAATGTATCCTCCACCATTGGATGCATGTCAAACAAACAATCTCAACCATTAAAAGACAATTTGTTCATTGGACATTTTTAGACCATTAGATTGTGTTAATCCTAACCACTCAAAGTGACATCTAGGACAAAATTGTAGTACATTTTCAAAAAGCTAGGTGCTTTGTTATATAGATAATTGTGCTAGACTTAAGAGCCAAAAGATATAAACTACTTCAAATGAATCAAAGTCTACATGATCATTCTCTATCCATTTAATTTTAACCAATGTTTTCAAAAGTCAAATCCTTCCACATGTTCATCCTAGTGTAAGAGAAGAGCCATACTTAATCCCAACAGTGAAATCACAGATACACCAAATGGTGCATATTTTCTTTCTAGCATAAGAAATATTTCAATAGTTGATTAAGTCAACTACCTGTACATGACCTTCAATTGGAGCAAACCATGGATGAACTTCTGATAGTCATTCTAGTCAACACAAGAATATATAGTGTACTAATAAATAACAAAAGAATAATATAAAAAATATATATATAATTTTGAATAGCTTAGAATAAAAGGAACAATTGTCAATTCAACAAGTATTTGCTCTTGCTAATGAATTATGTCAGCACCGCTTCTTCTGAATGGGGTTGCTTGGTACTGTGTCAATATGGAAATTCAAAGGAGGGGAATCAAAATTTTGTCATAGAGAGAGAGAGAGAGAGAGAGAGAGAGAGAGAATTAGGAGGCATTATACACAAGATATACATAAATAGAAATTATGCAAACATGTTGCAAAGTCACGTAGCAACAAGTCCAAAATAGTTGATGGAAATGCATAAGCCCATGTCAATCCATAACAACAACAACAACAACAACAACAAAAAGCTTCACTTAATAATATATAATTTAAGATGTGTGTAGCTTTACCTTCATAGCTTAAAAAATTTACTCAATATCATGCATTCCATGACTATCTTTTGGCACGAACTTCTTTATCACTTCTCGGAGAGAAGGATCTTGTCCTTTAGTCGAGAGTATATCTATGATCACGGAAGAATTGGATGCATCTACTGAAAAACCCCTTTGAACCATTTCCTCAACGAGTGTTAATGCCTCATAGCACTTGTGTTGTCCAATAAATCCTCGGATAATAGTGTTGTAAGTGACATCATTTGGCAAACAACCATTATATTCCATTTTAACAAACAACTCTTTAGCATCATGTAGTAGGCCTTCTTTACAAAGACCTTGTATCATCATAGTGTATGTCTTAACATTAGGATCTAATCCTTTGGAAGAAAGGTTACTGAAAAGAGCCCTTGCAGTATTAAGCTTTTTATCCTTGCAAAATGCATCAATGAGGATATTATACATAACAATATCAAGATGTAAACCGTTGCTTTCCATCATGTGGAATAATGACAATGCTTCAGAAATATTCTTGTTTCTGCACAGCCCATCCAACATGATAGCATAAGTTTGAGAATTTGGAATTATGCATGTAGCTTGCATATCATTAAAAAGTTTTTGAGCAGCTCCACATCTACCTGTTTGAAACAAACCCCGTAACATAGCATTGAAAGTTGCATTCTCGGGTTTCAACCCCCTTCGAGGCAATTCTCGAAAGAGATGCATGGCCTCATCTATTTTCATTTTCTTGCAATATCCATTGATTAGAATGGTATAGCTAAAAACATTAGGGTGAAGGCCCCTCTCCACCATGGTATTCAACACTCTGATTGCTTCATCCATGTGGCCTTGCAAACAATATCCATCCATTAGACTACTGTACGTGACTACATCAGGATCCACACCTCGTTGTATCATGACTTCAAGTACCCCCTCTGCCTCTTTCATCTTCCCCTCCTTGGTACATACATCCAGCAAAACACTAAACGTATGAACATTTGGAGCAATACCACTATCCAACATTTCTCTAAACATTCCCATAGCCTCCTTCCACCGGCCAAAATTACATAGGCCATGAATCAAAGAAGTATAAGTGACAACATTTGGGAAAATACCCTTTTCATCCATTTTAGAAAAGAGTTTGAGAGCATCATCCACCATTCGATCCTTGCAAAGACTGTCAATGATCGTGGTATACACTACGGTGTCAGGCTTACAGCTTCCCTCTTCCATTATCCTAAGCAAACTAACAGCCCTGATAGTGTTTCCTGTTCTGCAGAGCCCATTAACAATGGTTCCATACATAACCACATCGGGTTCAATTTCTCCCATTCTCATTAATTTCTTAAATAATTCTACAGCTTCAGGGGTTTTATCGTCCAAAATAAGTCCATTAAACAGAGTGTTGAAGGAAGTTACATCAGGTGTATAACCGCGTTTGAAGAGGGTACCCAAAAGAGAGAACCCAAAATGGACTTGATTCAGGCGGCAATAACAGTTAATAGCAATGTTGAAGGTGAAGATATCGACCTGAATGCCTAGAAAATGCAATTTCCGAATAAGAGACAGAGCGATGCCGTAATGACCCAATTTCGAAAGAGGACCTAAAGCTTTGTTGAAATGAGAAATGGGGGGGAAAGGTCGCATTTGGATCACGCGATTGAACGAATTAACAGCGTCTTGGAGATCACTGCATCGAACAGGAGGAGAACTAGGGTTTCTGGTAGAAGTAGAGAGAGAACGAAACAGAAGAAATAAGAATGGAGAGGGATGATTAATTAGAGAGGGAAATATCGTACCTTTTTGACAATTATCATCAGCAATTCTTCTTCTTCTTCTTCCAATAATGGAAGAAACAGAAACTCTTCTTCTTGACATCTTCTTCAAGCTGTGGGAGTGGGAGTGGGAGTGGGAGTGGGAGTGAGACAGAGAGAGACTATGCTCAAAGGTGTGCGCATACGTACTTCAATTATAAAATGGCATCATTTGTATTTTTTGAATCTTAACAAAAAAAAAATAAAAAAATAAAAATCAATCAAAATCCATTATGAGATATAATTAAAAATTTTAAAATAATAACACAATTAAAATAAAAATTATTTATAATTAAAGAAAAAAATAGTATAATAATGAGTATGTAAAATATAAAGTATTAAATCGCAGCGGATAAAATATTTAGATCATACCTTTAGATGATAGAACCTCGTGGGTAAATCACGTGCTTTCTGAATCTGATCAATCAACCCAGTAGTGGAGTGATATTACAAAATGAATATCACCCACACAAGTCACAGTGCAAAATGACTTGATCGTTGTTTAATGAGAGAGAGTCAGAGAGAGAGTTTGGGAAAAGATTATGGGTCAAAAAACCCATATAACGTATCTCCTATATGTATCTAATTTATCAATAATATATAATCAGATATATAACCAATACCAATCTATCCATCTATCCATATCTATTGATATGATAGATATAGATATCCTGAATGGTTATCCATATAAGTTTTGAATTCAAATTCAAACTTACATAGATAAGGTTCAAAAGGTTTAGGTTCAAAAGGGTCAAAGGGTCATGCCACATGGGCGCCCAATTTCCAACATCTCCCACTCGCACATGAGTTGGCATGACACTGCCACATCTCTATCTCAATCTCCAAAAAAAAAAAAAAATAATCTCATATTAGCCAATGCACCGTGCGATTGCTGAGAACACCTGCGTGTGGGAGCTTTATACTAGAAACTCAAAATGAGCCAATATAGAGACATCAACCCAAAAGGAACAGAAATAGTGTCTCATATACCCCAGACCCATCTAATTACACCGGTCCAAAAAAAACATCTCTAATCCCTCAAAAAGAGCATATTTGACCCTCTCAATTCTTGTAATATATTCACACTCAATCCGCCTCTCATACAGAGCGGATGTGAGTTGCAGGCATTGAATATACAACAGTGGTGTAATACTAGATGATCTTCCCTTTGCCCTCATGCCATTTAGTTTAGGATTGACCGTTTTCCCAGTAATGTCCCTTAAGGCCGAATCATACATGACTGCAGACAACATACCAAAGTAGCAGAACATCAACCCCTTACCTTATGACATAGTCAAAAGTCACAAAAGGGTACATAAATGAAAGTCATATCAATAATGACACGTAAGACTCACACGGTGAGGAAACAAGGATCCATTCTCTCACCTCATTACTCAGTCACCAAGCACATATAGTATGAATACATGCTACGGTGGAGTAACTCTTCCAAAAGAGTGAAGTCATACTCGATACACCGCACAGATATTAGTCTAGTTGTTTTCTAGCCCCTAACCCGAATTCTCTATTTGCTCGCCTTCTAGGCGCCAAATGAGATATCGCATCTGGCTAATCATAACAGGCACAACATGGAAAATGGGCACTAACATCCATGTTTGGTCCTTAACACGACCTCATCTTGGTTTTAACCAAGGCGGCATGCATAGTGGATTATTTAAGCCTCTCTTGGCTCCAAATAAAAATAAACCACTAGTCTTATCCTTGCTCGCTCCCAAGCGCCAAGGGCGAATGCTCGTGTGAGTGAGCCAATCTTGCCTGCTGACATCATCATCTGTTAATCATTATGACACAAACCTTAACAGTGTCAACATCCCATCATCTCAAAATAAGTGATCGATTTTTAAAAAAAAATTTGACCACAGCTTACGCAATTCTAGATTCCAAACATAAGCCTTATCAGCACCTCTTGCAATAAGTATATACAACGGAATCCACCATGTGCGCCTCACATGAAGTGATTTAAGATCACTACCTCTTGCGCAATAACCTCTGTAAAGATATTTTGGTGATCAATTTGTGTTCATTCTTGATGCGCCTAACTAGCGCAGATGCGCTTAACTAGTGCGTTGAATCTTACAATGAGCAAATTAATATATTACTAGTAAAGTATTTTATCCACAATCTAATGAGCAAGGTCAATATCTAAACAACTTAGTTGACCATTTACCAAAGATAACACTTATCATGCCGAATACGCCCATATAGCGTACTTTAGGCTCTCACTACAAAGAAAAGATCAAGGAATATAGGTCATCTGTTTCCCCCAAAGACAATCCGAGGATTCACTCAATAGCTAAGGCTCTGGCTTTTACCGATAGGTAAGTCCATGGGTTTGCAATTTTGCATCTAAAATCGTTCTAGGATATTCCTTATATAAGTCATCGAAGACAAAACAGGAATTCTCCCAAAACAATCTCTAAGGATGGTACATCCGAGCATATAAATTACATCACCTATGTCCATCATATCTAAAATAGAGGACTGCCCACCCTAGGTGGCAACAACCCTATAAATTCTTGGCTCATAATGACTAAGTAAGGAAAAAAACTTATTTTGGACCATTGATCATGCCTCAATGGTCTTTATCGATCATCGTTTGCCTATCATGGCTTGACGAAATCTAAGAACCACTATTTGGATAACTGTTTTAGGCTGTAAAAGATTTATTGGAACTAGCAACCTTTTTGTGCTCCTAACTTTTCACCATAAAAGCAGAAGGTAAATCCTTACGGATCTACTTATCTAATTCTCTAACGAGAAAGTTGGGTCACAATGTCCACAAATCAATGTTCCGAACTTATGTCAATCATAGCCTAAGTCAAAATAACCCCACTCCCTAGGAGGAAGTCTTCTCATGGTCTACACTTTCCTCAATAGTGCGACTTTTCGGTATCTGGCGAGCCTTATGCCTCAACAATGACTATCCAAATTACGCATAACTTTAGAACAGTTTCGCGTCATAATGGAAATTCAACCAAATTATAAAAATGGTTAATCCTCAAAGACTTTGTCTTAAACCGCGCAACATTAATCCACTTTCTAAAAACAGGGGACTAGAGCCTTTGGCATTATCCTAGGCTCTTTATCATCTTGCGGAGCAATCATGAACGTTTCCTTCTCAATCATCTAGTGATGACGTGGAAAATTTTTACATTTGCTACCACGCAACTAAGAATGTAGAGTATTCTTCTCTAATGGAGTAATCCATTAGTAGGCACATCGCTCCCACTGTCCCTAGGATATTGGAGATTTCTTTCCATTCTCAACTAGGCTACATAAAAGCGCTATGCTTAGAATTCTCTATCTTATAGAGTTCCAAAACTTTATTCACGTCACCTTTACTAAGAAAATTTTATGTGACTTAGTTACACTACCACAAAGCTGCTTACCTATATGCACATGACCCGGAGGGTTTACATGACAACATACAATAATGCGCCACATAACCCTATGTGTTTACAAGACAGCATACAATAATGCGCTATAGAACCCTAGGTCTAAACTTCGCAATCTTATGAGAAGTAAAATACAGATAAGCTGCTTAATGGTTACAGATCGCCCATAGATGGCTCTCCGCTAACCCATTACTCAAATGGAGTGTAAAATCTGATATGGAGGGCACTTAGTTAGGGATATAGGCAACAAACTAAAGTGCAATTCCTAATTGGGAAACATTTTGCGCCATCATCCACCTAACATTAACAACACTTAATTCCTTATCTCTACTACACCATTGTGTTGTTGAGTACTAGGAATAATCAATTTTCTAAGTATCCATTTCTCTTCACAGAGCTTTCTAAAAAATAACTCAAATAGATACTCGCCACCTTGGTCAAAACTAAAAGCACAAAAGCTCTTATCTAATTGATCTCGACCACATATGTGCAATGTCAAAAATCATCTCAAAGACTTATGGGAGATCAAATAGTCTTGACTCAGATGCGTATTGTAATCTATAAATGTGTCGAGATTGAGGCTTAGCTATCATACCCTTACACATATCTAGTCACAAATAACATAGTGGACTAAATGCGCCAATACAAATGACCTTCTACGGCTTTCCTACTTACTTGTGCGCAACCATTGCGAACAAAGTCATTCACATGAGAGCATGATGTCACAAGCGAGTGGGCCCGAGAGGGCCTACTCAAACCATCTTGTCATCATCTCATTAATGTGATTAAGTATAATAAGCCACCGGTTCATGACCAATGTCATAAACTAATTCCTAATCATCTTAATGTGTGAGTTCTCGAAGACAAGTTTTAAAGGTTTAGGCCCAATTAGGTAATGACTCACGACTAATTCATATTCACTAGATCATAAAAGGATGTCATGGAGATATCAAGTGCGCCTAAGTCACAAATTTAACTAGTAAGTGCTAATCCCCTGCACCTTCAAGTCAATTTTATTCTCCATACACTTTAATGCATCTAGTTAAAAGATGATGATACTCCTCTTGCCATATCTATTTCTCGCTTCATAGTTACTTGCAATTAATTCTACTATCGACAAGAAGGAGAGAATAAGCTATCAACTATGACAACTCCTGAAGTAACTTAAGCGTGAATTAGGCTAAAGAGTCTAATTCAACACACTGCTCTCACGAGCCATGCATCAAATTTTTAGAGTCATAATAACCTTGTCGGCCTTGACCTTTTCATTACTATGCTGCAACGTTTGCGCTTAGTGGTAAACATTATTCAAAAATGTTAGCCTAGCTAAGGAATCATACAAAGAAGCCCCTCTTCACGTCTCTCACTCAAGTTTAGAAACAGTAAGTGTTCAGACTTAGACAAGTTGGCAATGCTAATAGATTTTGCAGCCACTAAGCGCTAATCTTTTCACTTAGTGTTAATAGATTTTTCAGCTTCTAAGCGCTAATCTTTTCACTTAGTGTTCATAGATTTTGCAGCTTCTAAGCGCTAATCTTTTAACTTCACGTGATATTTCAACACACACTATTATAGTGCATGAAATTTTGCTTCATCCACTCCCAATAATTGGGTATAGAGCAAAACACTGCTCATACTGGCTACTCGTCTTACACTTAATGATTAATTTATTTAAGCTCGCATTTCTTGGATGATGTGACTCTTGAATGTTACTTCATCCAATGATGTAACATTATTACAAGTCAAATTACAAAGTCAATCCGCGCAGCTCAATAGTCGAAATATATACAGATCTAATGAGGGATTTAATAATTTCATAACTCCAAAACTCGCCAACCAAAACTACGTAGCATGCCGTTAACCATAGCGCATACATTAGTTTTAATTGTGCCAAACATCGCATTAAAACCACGGTGACTTTGAGTCATGTTTCCTTACTTTGGCTCAATTAAGGTCTGACCTAAAGTCTCCAAGACTTTTGCTCATCTAAAGAATAGGATTACATTGTTCACATTTGAACATCTTTACTAAGTCTAGGTCAACCAATTGACATCCATAAGCTAAGTCAATTTAGAGAGAAATTCGCATTGGGATTAATTTGATTAGCATAATATAATTTTGCCACAAAAATCTAAATTAAATAGTGACAATATTACACAAGTTGCAAGATTGAAAATCCGCTATGCTCGTAATCATCTCTTGCGCCACAAGTGACAATTATCCAAAATTTAATTTAATTTATGCGCAAAATATTGGTTTTCGGGAGTTAATGTACAAAGATTTCTCTCAACCGAATAACCTCCCACTGACTATGGCATGTCTAAAAGCATGATAAAAAATTATAATTCCATACAATAGCATCATAATGTAGATTCACAACCAACTCATGCTATGTCATAATTAACAATGGAATTTAAACAAATAACAATTAATCATGCTATTCTAATCACAACATATTAGAAACTCTAAAAAAATAATATGCTGTATTTAATATTCAAATTATGCCATAACAGAATGTACATCATTATGAAATTTTCTGAAATTTTTCTAGAATTTTTCTGGAATTTTAAATAACCAATAAACACACATCAAATTAGAAATAAATATTTCAGAATCTGGTAAAATGCAAAAACTATACCAGTAAATATTAAACCATTACAGTGGTCTACAATAAAAAATTCAACCCCAGAAACTTAATCATGCAACAACAGATGCATTTTAAAGTAGAAATAATGAATTATTATTTCAAGAAAAATATTTTTTATTTTCATAAAAGTTTCGAAATTTTACAGAAGATATAAAATTTAATTCTGAGTCTAACGACACCAACCATGCTTAAAACAAAGCTATAACGAATAAATTATGGCCATTTAACGGGATTCAGAATTTAAGACAGAACAAACAGAGCCTTAAAGCCAAGCCAGCACAGAAAAACGGCTCGGCGCGGCTCGCTGCCGCTCAACGCAGCGCAACTCGGCGCGAGACGGCTCAACGTGGCGCGGAGCATGGCGCGCGCGTGGTGCGGCTCGAAGCGGCGCGGTTCAATGCGCGCGTGTGGAAGAGCGCAGACAGTGTGCACGTGTAGCGCGTGGAAAGCGCGTGGAGGCACGTGGCTTCGCGTGGAGGCGCATGGCAACGCGTGGCCCGCCGCCGACAGCGTCATTAGGAGCGTGAGGCTCACGCGCCGCCTTCCAGGGTGTTTTTTGGTTCGATTTTTGTACTGCCGGACTCCATTTTTCACAATAAAAACATTTATGGCATTAAAAATGACATTTAATGAACATAAAAAAGAGGTATATCACTTTCTCAATCTAATGGAGTTGAAGTGCAAAAAACTGTGCACTTCATCTTCTTCCTCCATTAATATTCATGCATATATTATGTATATATATTTATATAAAAATATACACATATTTTAATGCATAAAAATAAGCATGAAAATACCCATATTGGCTCTGATACCAATGTAAAACATAAAGTATTAAATCGCAGCGGATAAAATATTTAGATCATACCTTTAAATGATAGAACCTCGTGGGTAAATCACGTGTTTCCTGAATCTGATCAATCAACCCAGCAGTGGAGTGATATTACAAAATGAATATCACCCACATAAGTCACAGTGCAAAATGGCTTGATCGTTGTTTAATGGGAGAGAGTCAGAGAGAGAGTCTGGGAAAAGATTATGGGTCAAAAAACCCATATAACGTATCTCCTATATGTATCTAATATATCAATAATATATAATCAAATATATAACCAATACCTATCTATCCATCTATCCATATCTATTGATATGATAGATATAGATATCCTGAATGGTTATCCATATAAGTTTTGAATTCAAATTCCAACTTACATGGATAAGGTTCAAAAGGTTCAGGTTCAAAAGGTTCAAAGGGTCATGCCACATGGGCGCCCAATTTCCAACAGAGTACATATGATAAAAGGTGTGTATGACATAATTATCCTTCAAAGATATTTTTGTTAATAACCATTAAATATGTGATTATTATTTTAGTTGTACTTTTTTTAAAGAGATTTTAGTTATACTTTATGTGGCGTTTAGTTATAATTTTTTTTTTAGTTATGACTAAAAAAAATTTATTTATGATATTTGTGATAATTAAGATCACAAATATTATAACATATATGTGGTACACATAAAATAGTGTATATTCTACAATAACTTATTGGCCCTGTTTGGGAATAAAGTTTTGAACTAAAATAGTTAATAAAGACAAAATAGACTAAAATAGTCAATAAGAAAAAAATGTTACATCTAACTTTTTCTCTTATAACCATCGAATCAACTAAAAAAAAAGTCAACTATATTTCCAAACACAACTTTTTTAGCCAAGCTAAAATAGTCAAAAAATCAACTAAAGTAGTCAACTTTCTAAACGAGCTCATTGTTATGACAAAAGTCATGAAGAAACAAATTAAAAAATTAATTACATAATAAGAGATGTTATTTGATAGTTTTACGTCTATACTCAACATCATACAGTTCGGTTGTCCTAAAAAAAATAAGATCAAATTAGTGAGTATCACTATCTAAATTAATGAAAATAAAATTAAAATGCTACATGTATTTATTTGAGTCGTATTAAATAATATTTTTAAATGCTCACATAATTTGACCATATATAATTTATCGCATTACATACTTACAAGTCCTTGTATTTTTCATTTGGTATCAATAATTCATACTAATTTATTTACCCAAAAAATGATTAATTGATTTATTTATTCTTAATTTACTATTAATCACTTCAAATATTATGCAAACCAAATTGAAATCCCTTATGTGCTAATTTAATAACTAATTACTAATTTTTGCCAAAAATAAATAAATAAATAACCGTTAGTCAAATTAACGATCAACTAATGGAAAGGAGGAAATTGCAAATCAAAAGCTCACTCCACCCACGTGGATCATACATCGGTGATAAAACTCTATCCACCCAGTCTCCCAAGCAATAAAAGCAATCATCGCTCAAGGTACATACAGTAACCCTCTGATGATAGCAATCTATAATAGCCCGATATGATGACTACCAGTCCATACCCAATATAACATCAAAACTAGACATATCAATCGATACAAATGCAAAAGGAAGTCGGCGACCGGCAACCTCTATGTCACAACCCCGATACCCCTACTTCAACACAACCTCACTACCGATAAGTGATTCTACACAGATAGGAGATGCTAACTAAGCCAACTTCTAACCCCAAAGCTGATGCAAATGCAGATAAAATAAATGAATGGGATGCACCCGTATCAATCAACACATTAGCAACTGAATTGCAAAACAAGAAGGTTGCTCTCACTACCGAAGGCACTGGTACTAGATGTGGCGCGATAACAGCATACATACGCCCTGTAAGTCTCTGCTCAACCTACTCACCCCTCGGAGCATAAGTCTGATGTACTAACTGAGCTAAAGAGGCTCTTTGATTGGCCCTCGAGGCCTGTGTTGACTGTGTAGGCTGGTGGCTCTGTGTACCACCCAACTGAGGGCAAAATCTCTTCATGTGACCCGCCTGCCCATACTGATAATAAGTGAGCGGCTGCCCTCTCCCCTGACTCTGGCTCTGAGAACAAGCTGAAGACGATACAAGTTGTTGCTCTCCTTCTCTCTGAGGGCAGGTTGGGGACTTGTGGCCCAACTAGCCACACTTGTAACAAGTGAAATCTCCTTGACCACCTCTCTCATAACCTGAACTCGGCACTGGAAAAGTGGACCTCGATTGAGTTCTCTGGGACTGTTGTAGGTTAGAACCCTTCTGCCTCTTACTATCCCCGTGAACATCCTGACTTCTCCTGGAGCCCCTCATCCTCTCCTCTTCCATCTGCATCACGGTCTCAAGATGAACCGCCGCTTCTACAAGGCGTCGATAGTCTCTAATCATCGACCCGACCACCTTGAACATTAGCTCGATCGTCAATCTCTTCTCGAACTCGAGACAACGACGCTCTTCTGTCGCCACGAGTTCTGGTGCAAACCTCAATAAGTTAGTGAATGTGGCCTCAAACTCAGCCACCAGAGTATTTAACTGCACCAGTTTTGAGAATTGGTCTCTCAACTTCTTCCTAACCATGGGAGGTAGAAACTTGTCCTGGAAGGCGCTGATAAAAGCCTCCCAAGTCACCCTAATATGCCCACGCATATACTTCCACCACTAACTCGCATCTCCCTTCAGCTGGAAGAATACCAATGTCACTCTCAACTGGTCGTCCTCAATGCCAAGCATCTCGAATGTCTTCACGATTTGTTCTAGCCACTTATCTGCCTTTAGTGGCTCTTTGAGATCACCCACAAACTCATCTAGATTCTACCGGAAAACTCTCGTTTCAAGAAAGACGACCTTGTCTCAGCTACTTGGGCTTGGACTTGATTTTCAGCTCTGAAAATGTCACATAGACTCTTGCAATGCTCCCGCCATCTCGCGGGCCAAGGCGCCTATGGCTTGCTGACTAACTGGTTCAGCCACATTGGCTTGACCAACCCCTTTCCTACGCCGAAATTTTATCCGGTAAAGGTACTTCATACCTCCTAAGCCTACCACGCCTACCACAACCATGACCACGACCTGACATCCTAATGAAGGTAACAAAATAGATTAACACATTTACAAATGTGCTGAAACTAACTCACTCGCGCCCTAAAGCAGTGAATAACAATAATTCACTCTACATAAGCACATTATCACATAAACACAGATGGATTTCATTCCCAGATAATGATCGTCCCGTAGCGTTGCCAGAGTTCCAATTAGAAACAGTAATGATCAAGTGCTTTTCTAATAGGACTTCTAGAAACCCGTAGACTCAATCAACATCCTAGAAATTAAATCCCATATCCATATAATCACATAAGCATGTTATCACACAAGCATACATCGTACATACTAAAGTCTCTATCAAGCGAGACAAACCCATTGTGGCAATAACCACTTCATACGTACCCAAAGTATTCAAACCTAGTACGCTCTGATACAAAGTTGTCACGCCCCCAAAATAATCACAATAATCCACCCACAATATCCAATATATGATAACAACAATAATAAGGTTATCTTCCATTAATTCAATATGATATACAAAAGAGAAACATATGCATCATACATTCATAAATCCTAACCCTGAATCTATAGCATATACTGCCAGTTTAACGAGAGGAAAGAAGGAAGATAAACAGACAAAAATGCCCTGAGGGCTTACATATTTCCAAGATTGTGCTTGGTTACAACAAAATGAGTCATCAGCTCAATACAAGTAAAGCCATAGGCTTGAAAAGAAAATAAATACAAAGTAAACAGAAATTGAACCTTCAGCTCCATAGTCCTCCCAAGCTAATTCCTTGACAGAGACATATCACCAGCGCCTGAAAATAGTTTTTCCTAAGTAAGGTGAGCCAAAACCCAGTAAAAACAATTTAACACAATATATGAATCTTAACAAGGTATGAGTATGAAGTGCATATACAATGCCTATGACAAAATTATTGTATTGTTACAAGATCATAATGTGCCAAGTCTTATATCCCAAGCCATTTTAGTTTTACTTCATTTCATGACAACACATTTTATCTTAATCCATGAGTTAAATCCATTATTACCGAGAAAACCCAACTGAGGTTAGAACCCAGTGGTTCTCTAACCGATTCAATCATTACATAAACACTTCAATTTGCCATTTTACGAAAATTTCGTTCACCGGAATCGACACCCATGTATATATGCGCTGTTTTTAGGATTTTCACCCTGGACACACAGGCCAACTTAATTCAATGGAGTCCATCCCCTTTCTTTTTCTAAATATGGAGTACATTTCCTTTCTCCTTCCAAACATCATACATATACAATGTGTTAAAACACAGTCATATTCAATGACAATCGATAAGAGATTAGTTTCAATTCACCTAATCCTCATGGAATTTCTACAACAATCATAGCTATACTCCACGGATAGTCCAAAATAGAAATTTCTAAACAGATATACAATCTCCAAAATAGATAAACTATCCACATTTTCATAGTTGAGAGCTGCAATTATCCAACTCCACCATTTACATACATATCTATCCAATTTCACACTTCTTATACCAATTCCATTATTTATACAAAATAATCATTTGAAACATTTTAGGGCAAAACCCCATTTTTTCCAAATCCAACCCATGTGTCAAAATTGACAAGTTTAACACAACACAACCTCATATCTATATTTATAACCATTTTCAACACCTTCATTGGAAACCTCTCTTTTGATTTTAAACCAAAACCCCAGGTTCGTCTAAATCTTCTAAAACCCAACATTTATTTGCACAATCAACAAATAACTAAATCATGAATCATAGGAAGGTGTAGAAAGTCCCTATCTCAAGCTCAAAAAGTGAAAGGGAAGAACCTGGAGAATTTCCCACGTCAACGATATCGCAAGTTATTCAAATCAAAAGAAAGCTCTTGCCACAATCTACACTTTATCTCAAAGGATCAAGGTGAGAAGATACCTCTAGGTGAGTCGATCTAAGGATTTGGGTGAGAAAAAGTAAAAGTTAAGAGAAAGAGAGAGAGTTACGGGTGAAAGAGGGAAAAGAGAAGACAACTCATGAGAAAAAGGACTTTGGGTCTAGTTATAGTGACTAAGTATTACTAGCATAGTAACTCCAAGGTTAAATGAAAGAAACAAGTCAAAAATCCCCCAAAAAGGAGGGCCCAACTGAACAAAATCTGGACAAAAGTTATAGGGGTTGACCCCTGCAATAGTGGTGTCGACCCTTATGAAGAAAAGATGGAATACTTATGTTTGACAGCATGTTGGGAAGGTGTCGACACCAAATTTTAGCAACCAAACTCAAATTCTACTGCATACAAGAGTCGACCCTTCCTAGACTGGTGTTGACCTTTCATGCCAACAACAAAAGACAAGTGTTGACACCTCAAAGGCTAGTGTCGACACTCAATTTCAGTACCCATTTCCATAACACAACAGCATGATGGTGTCGCCCCTTCCAACACTAGTGTCGACCCTTCCAACACTGGTGTCGACACCTGGAGTAGAAAAAGGGTAAGGAATAGAAAGTAGTGTCGACACCAACAAGGAGGGTGTCGACCCCTGAAGTCAAAACCAACCATAAAGAGGAAGGAACGACCACCATGACTATGATTTCCCGGATTCAAAAGCAATAAATGAATTGGGTCAAAGCCCAGATCACTATATCACTCCTCACTCCTCATCCTTCCTCTCTTTATCTCTCTAGACTTTGTGTCTCTTTCATCTCATTAGAAGTTAAAATATAGGTGATATATTAGGGGATATAATACCACTAAAAATATTCATAGTGTGTAACTTTTCTTAATAGATAAATATAAAACAAATATAAGATAATTCACTAAGCTAATAAATAAACAAAAGTAACGTGAACAAAAGTCAAATATGAAACAAACATAAACAAATAAATATTCATAGCAAAAGAGGTAGTTTTGGTACGACCAAAAAATAAGCCTTCGCTAGTTAAAATTTTTATATGACAATTTGAATATAAAAAATTTTAAATTTGAACTTATATTCATCGCTTAATTTTTTAACAACCAACTTTTCAAATTAATAAATGTATTATTTAGTTTTTAGTCTTTAATTTTAAGCATTCAACATTTAGTTTTCAATTTTATATAATGTTTAATCTTATTTGTGTGTTTTTTTGTTTTGTCAAAAATTCAACCATACTAAAGTTAAAAAAGAAATTATTTGACATATAATAAAATCAATTTTAAAAATAAAATGTTACATTCAACAATTAAAACAAGTTAAATGAACAAAATTTGAATAAATTTTGAAATGCGTAAAAGTTTTCAAACTAAACTTGAATAGTTAAATAAAGAAAGTTTGAATAAATTTTGAAATTCACAAAAGTTTTCAAACTAAATTTGAATAGTTAAAATGCTAATAAAAGTTACAAGGGTAAATTACACTAACACCCCCTAAGGTTTTTGTTTAATACAGATTCCCCCTTCACGTTGAAAAAAGTATATTCCCTCTCTAAAGTTTGTAATCTCATTACAAATTGCTCTCTAGATTGCTAATGTCATACTCTAAAATTTTTTAAATGACTATTTCACCATTTTTTCTACCATTTCTTCTTCCTATCATATGACTACATTCTATAATTTTTCAACTTTAAATTCTACCTAAACATATTCTTATTGAGTGATGATATATAAGCATAAATTTTATATAAGATTTTTAAACGATATAACTTAATGGTGACCTTTCACCTTAAAACGAAACACTCATAAACATAATTTATATTTACAACATCACTATCACAACATTTTTATGATATTTTTTTGTATAAATTTTTATATATGAATAGAATTTTTCATTTATATTTCCACAATTATTTTTCTTTCTTCACTATTGACCCATATTTATTACCATATTATCAAATACCGTCATTCATTTTTATTACAGTATTACTGAATTTTTGTATTTTTTTATATTTAGTGAATTTAAAAAAAAATCACAAAATATTATACTTCTGAAATATATCTAAATTAGGTATATCTAAAAAATATAAAAAATAAAAATTGTTTAAAATATGTAAAAAATTCAATAAAAATAAAAAAACACGACAAATAAAAAAATTTATTTTTTGTGTAAGTTAAACCAAAAAAGATGATTGTTATTTCACTTAAAATGACATGAACAAAATATCAATATTATTTTCTTATTTTATATGTCCAAAGGCTAAGGGACAAATATGTCATTTTAATCTAATAGGAGAATACGTGTAATTTTTCAAACGTGAAGAGAATTTATATTAAACAGAAACTTCAGGGGTGTCAATGTAATTTACCCAAGTTACTATTAAAACTCTTTTTTATATGTATCTAAGATTTTTAGTTATGAGTCTAGATTCACTAAAATAATTTTGGAATTTTTTTTATATGACCGATATTTAATTGTATACAAATTGAAGATATAGCAGTCAAAATTTGAAAGGATAATAACCATACATATAATCACTCTAACATCATTTTTAAAGAATAAATAAACTCAAAAAAATCTCTCATTTTAAACTATTAGGCTAATAACAATGAACCAAAATCTCTCACATAATTTCCAAAAGCTCATCACCCCAATTATTTCACCAACCAAGCTAAAAAGCAATATAAAAAATTCAAAAACAAGCTAAGGGCAAAATAGGCAACCAAAGACAAACCTTCTCAACCAAAGCAACTAAAATTTCTTACATAATTTCCAAAAGGCCACCACCCAAGTTGTTTCACCAACCAAGCTAAAGGGCAAAATAGCAAATTTCAAAACAAGCTAAGGGCAAAATTGAAAGATCCTCATATATATACTAGTTGTGAGGCGTCATGCTTTGCACGATAGCCTATGCCCATAGTTCAAGCAACCTCAAATTGCTTGATTTGAAATTTACATACATTCAAAAGGATCCTCAATCTTTGATCACTAATTACTAATGTCATCCTATTGTGCGTTACTTGTAGCTTGCTATTTTGTAAATTTAGCAATAATTGTGAGCACTATGGATGGAACTTTAGGGTCATACACAACAAATAGAAAGAAAATAAATAAGCAAAAGAATAAAAATAACTCAGCTACAAAGACAAGTTAAAAGGGAGAGAACAAGGTATAGAAGTATTTTTGGGGTCTTAGATTAACATAAAATAATTGATTAGATGAACTATAGAACTAGTTCTGGAAACTTCATCTCCAGATATTTAGCCATACTTTAGGTTTTACAAATTTCATCCAAAGCTATAAGTAAAAACATAATTGTCAAAACTATTTTGTCATTCATTTTCCTCCCAAAATCCGAATTTTTTGAATCATCTAAATCATTTTATCTCATTGAATTATTGTTAGAAATCTGTCCACAATACCAAAGAAGCAACAATGTTAATGTCCAACAAATAGAAGAACGACAAAATATATAATCAAAGTTTTGAAGGCTATTAATAGTGTTATGTATCTATCATGTGTGACCTACCATTCTACAAGCATTGAAAATGCAAGCAACAGGCAATTTTTATTTTTATTTTTTATTAAAAAAAAAGAAGTATATTTGTGTGATAGTTATCTTTTTATTAATTTCTTTAAAAACACAACTAAGATGGCACCATATGATTGTAGCTATTATGTCCCAGAATTCAAAAACACTACTTATATGGTTATGGTATTCCAATAGAAAAGTACCGATCACTCAATAGAAGGAGGTTAGCCTACCCCAATATTGCACTCTAGTCCAAACCATTTTATCTTCAAAACAACTTATGAAAGAAATGGCTTTAAAACTTGTTCAACTGCCTTATTTTTCTCATGTTCCTCCCACACTAATAGATCTTCACAATAGTAATCACTGCAGGAAATTTAGCTTTTAGCGGTGTTAATAAGTGTCAAAAACGCCGCTAATTATTTTTGCGATGCTTAGCACCAAGCGCCGAGGACACGGCTGTCGTTATAACTTTATGACGTTTTTAAAACGTCGTTACATTAGTACAGGCGGCGTTCGACATTTTTAAAAATGCCGCAAAATGTCTTACTTGACAAATATCATGACGTCATTATGATATTTAGCGACATTTTTTTAAACGCCGTCATATCTTTTTTTAAAAAAATCTAACCGTTAATATTTAGGGTTTAAGTGGCATTTTTATAAAAATGCTGCGATATCTCCTTTTTTTTTTTTGAAATTGTGCTAATTTATGTGATTAAACTAAAAAAATACATATAATAAAACTGAATAACACTAATATGAAATAATAACTTACATTCAAATAGCAAATGCATCATTAATTCACTTTCCCATTCACCAACCACCATTACCCACAAAATAACATATCCACAAATGATATTTTAATATTACCCCCAAAATAACATATCCAAAAATTGTATTCACAATTCTCAGCCAAAAAATTAATTACTACTTTGTATACAAAGCCACAAAATAATATTACTCTCTTCTCTCTCTCTCTCTCTCTCTCTCTCTCTCTCTTTCCACTCCCTCTCCCGTTTAACACAAAAAATAAGAAGAGAGTGAACCAAAACACCCAACTCCCCAATCAGATCAAAGGAAAAAAAGAAAAAAGAAAAAAGAAAAAAGAAAAAAGAAAAAAGAAAAAAGAAGAGAAATAAGAATCCGAAGGAAAGCCCCCATCCATCCTTCATTGTCATTCTGAATCGCTCTCCATGCTGCTTCCCATGGCCTTCAATCCTCTCGGTCTCTGCCAATCATAAAACATAATAATAAACCAAGAAGAAGATCCAAACCAGAATAACCATGCACTCAGCTTTAGTTTGTAAGTTAAATTATTGGCTTCTAACTATAACTTCACCCATGCATGAAATTATCTTCTAGAGTCCATTAAGCATGTCAGCTATTACCAAGAATTAATTTTTTTGATAAAGTGAAACTTACTTGTATAGACAGGCGGCAATCCCAAGAATTATGCACAACAGTATAATATCAATACAGAAATTTCAACTGGATCTCAGCTGAAACAAATCAAAACTTTCTGTCAAATCCAGCAAAGAGATCTACGGCATAGCATAGCTGAATCTCTCTCTGTAACGCCCTCAAAATAATACATAAAACTTGTCACTAGACATGCAATTATATAAAAGAAAACAACCATTTATATTCATCAGAGTAGTTCTTACAATAGTATTACAAGTTAACAACAAAAGCAAATGCCCTATGGGCTTACAGCTTTCCAAGTCAACACCTGGTTACACAAAAGAAGAGTACTAACTCTATACAAAATAAGCCCTTGGCTTGATATACATGTAATACAAACAAAATAAACAAAAGAGTCTCCAACTCTCATCATCATCCAAGCTATGTTCTTGGAGGTGGCATACTACCTGTACCTGAAAATAATGTCCCATATAGGGTGAGCCAACGCCCAGTAGAAATATGATAAACAAAATATGAGCAATAACTAAGACGTTAGCAATTGATAAATGTTCAAGTTCCATAAATCAATTCATAATCCATTTCCATTTCATGACCGCTATGTTCATGTTTCATTTCAGTTTCCATTTCATATCAATTTCACAATTTACATCAACGGCTCAGAACCTGGCCAACCACTTATATGAGATAGTGACTCATATTAGACATTTTCCAATTTGCAATAGATAAACCTACTAGTTGTATCAACATTTCAACAGATAAGCATACAAGCTGTATCCACATTTTAACAGATATGCATATTAGCTATATCAACACTTCCAGAGATAAGCATACGAGCTGTATCAACGCTTCCATAGATAAGCATATAAGCTATATCGACACGTTAACTGGCAAGCATATGAGCTGTATCAGTGGAGTCCATCCCCTATCTCCTCCCAAATAACATCCGGTTTAGAGGTCCATCCCCTATCTTTCCCTAAATCATGGAGTACATCCCTTATCTCCTCCCATACACACAACGTATATACACATGGGTCATGTACACAATCAATCAATACACAATGTTAATGTATTCTATCAACCGTCATACTCTATGACATATCCAATTGATTAGTTTTAGTTTGCCTAATCATCATGGATTGTCTACAACAATCAAAACTACCCTCCACTGGTAGTCCAAGCAATTATTTCTAAACAGATAATAAAAGCTCCAACAGATAAAATATCAATGTTTTCAAAAGTGAGCGATTAACAAATCCAACTCCACTATTCTACTATATAATGAGTCAATTTCATTATTTCCAACTCAATTCCATATAACCACAATTTTTCCAAATTAATCATACCAAAAATCTATGTCAAAGACCATAAGAGTGAGTAAGAATCCCTACCTCAAAATCGGAGCTCAAGGGAAGAAGATGAAGAAACTCAACGTGCTCCAAAACTCAATATTCTCGGATCAAAGTGTAGCCCTCGACGATCAACCCAACTTTTACAAAGGCCAAAGGAAAAGGAAACACTCTAACTAGATCAAACCCTAGAGAGAAGGGAGTTTCTAGAGAGAGAAACTCTCAAAATGTCTTTTTAGAAAGTAAGAGAGAGAGAGAGAATGTAAAAAGTGATTTTAAAATGCCCAGCTGCCAACTGATGTACGACATTCCCGCTCGAGCGGAGAACACAATGCTCGAGCGTCAAGAACAAGAAACAAGGTCCGCTCGAGCGCAATAAGACCCGCTCGAGCGCCAAGACACAAGAATAAAGTACATCCGCTCGAGCACGAAAACCAGTCCGCTCGAGTGTAGATTTCCCCCTCCCAGAACTTACACCAAAAAGTACTACCCGCTTGAGCGCCAGAGTACCCGCTCGAGCGCCACCGCTCGAGCGCAAAGAAACCCGCTCGAGCGTGAAAAACATGCTTGCAGAAGTTTTACAGAGCACCAAAATACTGGGAGCGTGCAATCTCCGCTCGAGCGCAAGAAGACCCGCTCGAGCGGACCTCCTAAAAACTGGGCAACAAAGAATTGAAACCAATGCCCAACCAACCTGTAACAATTCTGCCCAATACATCCTAAAACTCAATCAAGCGGAATTAAAGGATGACAACAAGGTATACCACCACCAACATCACGGAACCTAAGTCCGGAACGCAACAGAACAGTAAAGGGACAACCGGGATCGCTATAACCTCCCCCCCTTAAAGAATTTCGTCCCCGAAATTAAACACAAGTTTTTCAAAAATAGGTTTTCTCAATTCTCAATAATGCTACAACATAATATTGAACAATCCAACCCATTACTGGTCAATCCCCTCTCTTTTAAGAGGTATTTCACATTACACATAACAACCTGCATTATCAACATGCATTCCTTTGAAATTTACCAATTTCAACTCATTTTTCACAATACATTGAACATATGCAATGTTATAACAAATTTCCATTAACCAAAACATTCACAATGTTTTACAACTTAAGACACATATAATGTTCTTAAAGTTCAACGATATTACAAAATTACCAATACATGATTACACATCAACAAACAAGTCCGGATATTTCTCGCGGACTTCCAACTCACGTTCCCAAGTGGCTTCCTCCACTCCATGATGTTTCCACAAAACCTTTACCAAAGGAATGGTCTTGCCACGCAGGACTTGATCCCGCCTATCCAAGACCCGAACTGGCCTCTCCTCATACGAGGCATCCTCATCAACCTCTAAGTCAGTCCAATCCAATTCATGGGACGGATCTGGTTCATACTTCCGAAGCATACTCACATGAAACACGTCATGCACTCCGGACAACTGCGGCGGCAAAGCTAAATGATAAGCAACCTCGCCAATCCTCTCAAAGATCTCAAAGGGACCAATAAACCGAGGGGATAACTTCCCACTCTTCCCGAACCTCATCAAACCTCGCCTAGGTGATATTTTCAAGAAGACATGATCACCTACCTCAAACGCCAAAGGCCTCCTCCTACGGTCGGCATAACTCTTTTGGCGACTCTGGGCTGTAACAAGCCTCCTACGGATAAGCTCAACTTTCTCCGTCGTCTCCCTAACCAGCTCCGGACCCAACAAAGGTGCATCACCCACCTCGGCCCAACACACTGGAGACCTACACGGTCGGCCATACAAGGCCTCAAACGGTGCCATACCGATGCTAGACTGAAAACTGTTGTTGTAGGCAAACTCCACCAAGGGCAAGTGCCTCTCCCACGTCACACTAAAGTCAAGGACACAACCTCGAAGCATATCCTCAAGGATCTGAATGGTACACTCAGACTGCCTGTCAGTCTGAGAATGATAAGCCGTACTAAAGGTCAACTTAGTGCCCAAGGCACTCTGCAAACTCTGCCACAACCTAGCAGTAAAACGAGGATCTCTATCTGAGACGATCGTCACTGGGACCCCGTACAATCTCACTATGTCCCGAATATACAAGTCGCGCGAGATGATCTACCGAATCTCTCACGCGCATAGGAATGAAGTGCGCCGACTTAGTCAACCGGTCTACAACCACCCAAATGGCATCACTACCCCGCTGAGTCCTCGAAAGACCTACAACGAAGTCCATAATGACATGTTCCCACTTCCACTCGGCAATAGGCAAGGGTTGCAGCAAACCCGCTGGCCTCTGATGCTCGGCCTTTACTTGCTAGCAAGTAAGGCACTTCGATACGAAAACAGCCACATCTCTCTTCATACCCCGCCACCAAAACTGGTGACCCAAATCCTGATACATCTTAGTGCCTCCCGGATGCACCGCAAGGCGTGAATGATGGAACTCTCGGAGTACTTCCTCTCGACAAGACTCCGGCACAAACAAACGGTCTCGGTATCTCACACTCTGGGCGGGATACACCGTCAAACCCTTCTCAACTTTCCCACTAGAGATCTTCTCTCGGAAGGACTCTACCTCAAGGTCACCTCTCTGTGCCTCTAACACTCGTGTCACAAGTGTAGGCTGCGCAACAACAGAAAACAAGGAGCAGCCTCAACAGATTCGCCTAGAAGCAAATCAAACTCGCCAAGCGTACCCAACATCTCCCATTCCCGGATGGCTATACAAGCTACATCACTAATGGATTTCCTACTAAGGGCATCGGCCACAACATTAGCCTTTCCCGGGTGATAGTGTAACTCAAAATCATAGTCCTCAATGAACTCCATCCACCTTCTCTGCCTCAAATTTAAGTCTCTCTGTGTAAACAGATACTTCAAACTTTTGTGGTCCGAGAACACCTCGAACCTCTCACCATAAAGGTGGTGCCTCCAAATCTTCAAGGCAAAGATCACTGCTGTTAACTCTAAGTCGTGTGTAGGGTAATTCTTCTTGTGTACTTTCAACTGACATGAGCCATAAGCTACCACTTTCCCCTCTTCTATCAACACACAACCCAAACCCTCTCGTAAGGCATCATAATAAACCGCATAACCCAGCCCTCTCTCCGGGATAATCAAAACTAGAGCGGTGATCAACCTAACTTTCAACTCCTGGAACGACTTTTCGCAAGTCTCACTCCACACAAACTTAACCCCTTTTCGCGTCAATCTCATCAACGGCGAAGCTAGACTGGAGAAATCTTTCACAAACCGACGGTAATACCCAGCTAATCCCAGAAAACTGCGGATCTCAAACACACTCTTAGGCTGTGCCCAATCTTGCACTGCCTCTACCTTGGATGTATCTACAGACACCCCTTCCCCGGATACCACATGGCCTAAGAATTTGACCTCTTCTAGCCAGAACTCACACTTCCCAAACTTAGCATACAGCCTATGGGCTCTAAGCAATTCAAGCACCACTCTCAAGTGTTCCTTGTGCTCCTCCTCAGAAGGCGAATAGATAAGAATGTCGTCCACGAAAACGACCACAAATCGATCTAAGAATTCCCGGAAGATCTGGTTTATCAAGTCCATAAAGACTGCCGGTGCATTGGTAAGCCCGAATGGCATCACCAGAAACTCATAATGGCCATACTGCGTACGGAATGCCGTCTTAGGAATATCCTCCTCCCTGACCCTCAACTGGTGGTAACCCGATCTCAAGTCTATCTTAGAGAAACAACGAGAACCCTTCAACTGGTCAAACAAATCATCTATACGGGGCATAGGGTATTTATTATTAACCATAGCCCGATTCAACTTCCGGTAATCGATACACAACCTCAAGGCACCATCTTTCTTTTTAGCAAAGAGGGCCGGTGCTCCCCACGGCGAAACACTAGGGCAAACAAAACCCTTATCTAGCAATTCCTGGAGTTGAATCTTCAACTCACTCAACTCGGCTGGGGCAAAATGACAAGGTGCCATAGAAATCGGCGCTGTGCCGGGCACTAAATCAATAGAGAACTTTATCTCTCGGTGAGATGGCAAACTAACGAGATCCTCGGGAAAAACATCCGAATACTCACAAACCACCCTTGGCAATACAATCTGGGTCTCATCACACTCACCACTCATAAAGCTAGCAAGTAGACCACTAAGCTTATTCTTCCCTCGTGGATCATACATCGGTGGCAACACACTACCAACCCGATCCCCCAAGAAATGGAAACACTCCCCGCTCAAGGTACAAACCGTGACCCTCTGGCGGTAGCAATCAATAACAGCCCGGTATGACGATAGCCAGTCTATACCCAAAATAACATCAAAACCCTTCATGGGCATGACAACAAAAGGAAAATGAAGCCTATGGTCGGCGACCTCTATATCACAACCTCTAACACCTTGTTTCAAGATCAACTCACCACCAACAGGCGATACTACACATATAGAAGATGCTAACTGTGCCAACTCCAATTCCAAAACAGATGCAAATGCAGCAGATACAAAAGAATGAGATGCACCGGTATCAATCAATACACTAGCAACCGAGTTACAAAACAAGAAGGTACCTCTCATAACTGACGGAGCAGGTACAAGATCCTGCGCGGTAACAGCATACACGCGCCCTGTAGGCCCCTGATCCACCTGTTCACCTCTAGGAGCAAAAGACTGCTGCACTGACTGGGATGACGAAGCTCCTGGATTGGCCCTCGAGGCCTGCACAGACTGAGCTGGCTGAAAACCCTACGTTTGCCTAGAACCAGACGCTCCTGAAGTGGCACTCAACTGTGGGCAAAACCTCTTCAGGTGCCCAGGCTGACCACACTGATA
The DNA here is from genome assembly GCF_055761805.1 of Camellia sinensis. Lineage (NCBI taxonomy): Eukaryota > Viridiplantae > Streptophyta > Magnoliopsida > Ericales > Theaceae > Camellia > Camellia sinensis. The sequence continues at coordinate 63,972,396 of NC_138970.1, forward strand.
GCAAGACAAAGGCTGGCTCCTGCCTTGACTCTGGCCCTGAGGTCTAACTAAAGAAGAAGCAGCTCGCTGACCCCCTCCCTTCTGCGGGCAAACCGAAGACTTGTGACCCAGCTGGCCACACGCAAAACAAGTCAAGCCTCCCTGACTACCTCTCCCAGAGCCCGTACTCGGCACTGGAAAGGTCGATCTAGACAAACCACCCTGAGACTACTGAGGGTTAGAACCCCTCTGTCTCCTGCCGTCACCTTGACCATCTTGGCTCCTCTTGGAGCCTCTCTGCCCTTCATCCTCTTCCTGTATCATTATCTCCATATGAGCTGCAGCATCAACCAAACGTCTGTACTCTTGGATAAAGGACCCTTTAACCCTCAACTTGAGTCCACGCCTCAACTTCCGCTCAAACTCTAAACAACGGCGTTCCTCGGACACCACGAGTTCAGGTGCAAACCTAGATAGACTAGTAAAAGTAGCCTCAAACTCGGCCACTGACAAGCCTTGCTGTTTAAGCTGGCAAAACTGCTCCCTCAGCTTCTCTCTAGCAGCTGAAGATAAAAACTTCTCCTGGAAAGCATTCACAAACGCCTCCCATGCACCACCAACACTGCCCTTCTCGTATTTCCACCGCTGACCCGCATCTCCCTTCAGCTGGAAGGATGCCAAGGTCACCTTTAAAGCCCCGTCCTCAATGCCAAGCATCTCGAACGTCTTCTCCATTTGTTCCAACCACTCGTCAGCCTTAAGTGGCTCCTTCGGATCCCTAACAAACTTGTCCAGATTGGACCGGAAGAATTCCCTCTTCAAGAAGGAAGGCCCTGCCTCAGCTATGTGGGCCTGATCCTGATTCCCCGCTTTGAGAATACCCAAAGCTTCTGCTATCTCTCGGGCCAAGGCACTCATAGCTTGCTGACCCGCTGGCTTGGCCACATTGGCCTGACCAACTTCCTCCTGCTGTGCCGGAATATCGTCCGGTAGAGGCATCTCCTGCCTACCACGCCTGCCTCGCCTACCATGTCCTCATCCTGACATCCTAATAAAGGTAACTAAGACCGTTAGCACATTCACAAATGTGCTGAAGTTATAACACTCACGCCCTAATGCATGGACAACTGTAATTCACTCCACATAAGCACTTAATCACATAAGCAATTACGAATTTCATTTCTGGATAATGATAGTCCCGAGGCGTTACTAGAGTTCCGGTTAGAAACAGCATTGATCAAGTGCTTTTCCAACAAGACTCCCAGAAATCCAAGGATCCAATCAACATCCTAGAAACTACATTCCATACCCACATAGTCACATAAGCATGTTATCAATTAAGCACATAGCATATGACACTACATCTAAGTCTCTATCAAGCGAGACAAACCCATTGTGATCCTAATCACTTCCCACGTACCCAAAGTATTCGAACCCGGTACGCACTGATACCAAGTTGTAACGCCCTCAAAATAATACATAAAACTCGTCACTAGACATGCAATTATATAAAAGAAAACAACCATTTATATTCATCAGAGTAGTTCTTACAATAGTATTACAAGTTAACAACAAAAGCAAATGCCCTATGGGCTTACAGCTTTCCAAGTCAACACCTGGTTACACAAAAGAAGAGTACTAACTCTATACAAAATAAGCCCTTGGCTTGATATATATGTAATACAAACAAAATAAACAAAAGAGTCTCTAACTCTCATCCTCATCCAAGCTATGTCCTTGGAGATGGCATACTACCTGTACCTGAAAATAATGTCCCATATAGGGTGAGCCAACGCCCAGTAGAAATATGCTAAATACAATATGAGCAATAACTAAGACGTTAGCAATTGATAAATGTTCAAGTTCCATAAATCAATTCATAATCCATTTCCATTTCATGACCGCTATGTTCATGTTTCATTTCAGTTTCCATTTCATATCAATTTCACAATTTACATCAACGGCTCAGAACCTGGCCAACCACTTATATGAGATAGTGACTCATATTAGACATTTTCCAATTTGCAATAGATAAACCTACTAGTTGTATCAACATTTCAACAGATAAGCATACAAGCTGTATCCACATTTCAACAGATATGCAAATTAGCTATATCAACACTTCCAGAGATAAGCATATGAGCTGTATCAACGCTTCCATAGATAAACATATAAGCTATATCGACACGTTAACTGGCAAGCATATGAGCTGTATCAGTGGAGTCCATTCCCTATCTCCTCCCAAACAACATCCGGTTTAGAGGTCCATCCCCTATTTTTCCCTAAATCATGGAGTACATCCCCTATCTCCTCCCATACACACAACATATATACACATGGGTCATGTACACAATCAATCAATACACAACGTTAATGTATTCTATCAACCGTCATACTCTATGACATATCCAATTGATTAGTTTTAGTTTGCCTAATCATCATGCATTGTCTACAACAATCAAAACTACCCTCCACCGGTAGTCCAAGCAATTATTTCTAAACAGATAATAAAAGCTCCAACAGATAAAATATCAATGTTTTCAAAAGTGAGCAATTAACAAATCCAACTCCACTATTCTACTATATAATGAGTCAATTTCATTATTTCCAACTCAATTCCATATAACCACAATTTTTCCAAATTAATCATACCAAAAATCTATGTCAAAGACCATAAGAGTGAGTAGGAATCCCTACCTCAAAATCGGAGCTCAAGGGAAGAAGATGAAGAAACTCAACGTGCTCCAAAACTCATTATTCTCGGATCAAAGTGTAGCCCTCGACGATCAACCCAACTTTTACAAAGGCCAAAGGAAAAGGAAACACTCTAACTAGATCAAACCCTAGAGAGAAGGGAGTTTCTAGAGAGAGAAACTCTCAAAATGTCTTTTTAGAAAGTAAGAGAGAGAGAGAGAATGTAAAAAGTGATTTTAAAATGCCCAGCTGCCAACTGATATACGACATTCTCGCTCGAGCGGAGAACACAACGCTCGAGCGTCAAGAACAAAAAACTAGGTCCGCTCGAGCGCAATAAGACCCGCTCGAGCGCCAAGACACAAGAATAAAGTACATCCGCCCGAGTGTAAAAACCAGTCTGCTCGAGCGTAGATTTCTCCCTCCCAGAACTTACACCAAAAAGTACTACCTGCTCGAGCGCCACCGCTCGAGCGCAAAAAAACCCGCTTAAGCGTGAAAAACATGCTTACAGAAGTTCTGCAGAGCACCAAAATACTGGGAGCGTGCAATCTCCGCTCGAGCGCAAGAAGACTCGCTCGAGCGGACCTCCTAAAAACTGGGCAACAAAGAATTGAAACCAAAGCCCAACCAACCTGTAACACCTCTGCCCAATACATCCTAAAACTCAATCAAGCGGAATTAAAGGATGACAACAAGGTATACCACCACCAACATCACAGAACCCAAGTCCGGAATGCAACAGAACAGTAAAGGGACAACCGGGATCGCTATACTCTCTCTCTCTCTTTCTCTGCAGCACACAAAGTGATGCAAATCTACAGAAAATACAGTGGCAGCTTAATCACCTAGTTAACAGTATCCTTAAGTCTCACATTGGTGTTCTTAAGGTCAGATGCTGCATTGTCGACCTGTAGGATGTGAAAATACACCATTAATAATTTAAGAATACTTGTGGCTTCAGATATTACTAGGACAGGATGTGTTCTCAAACCTTAGTGTCAATCCGTCCATTAAAGGAACTTGCCTATCCATTTCCTGTATGAATTGCAAAGTCAAAAATTGATGTGCACAAAATGGGACAAAGCAACAGATACAAATGCATAGGGCAGTAGCAAACCTTACTCAAATCATGGGCCATGTTTTTCAATGTATCCAAACCTTCTGATATCACTTCCAATCCTTGGTCCTGTCTGACCATCAAAGTAAAACACATTATTTTTATTTTTTATTTGGAATCAATAGAACAATGGATGCAGAAATCACAGAAGAACAAATCCTCATCAAAAAGGAAAAATCATATTTCCCTCCAATTAAAAAAAGAAAGGTATTCAACTCTAAAGAATTACATGCCTGTTTCATTTTCCGAATTTCCTATGCAAATGAATTCCATTGACTTGATCAATGTTGACAAGCCTTGTCTGGTTTTTATATCTATACTAACCTCACCACAAAAAAAAAAAAAATAAATAAAATAAAATAAAAAATAATTCAACTGTGATTTATTATGTTCATACCTTGATGCTTAGGAAGATGGCCTTGATGTGGAGTCAGCAAGTGACGGTTAGAAACTTGAGAGAAAGCTACTGCACCCTGATTCACATCCTTCAAGTTGACATAGAAGGCAATTAAGGATTCAAGATATTGCATGGTTAAAGATATGAGGCAGTAAAGCAAGATATAAGGAAATACTTTCAGGAGAGATTGCATTTGGATAAATATTTAGCAAAAATTATTGTGGGTTGCATTATCAGGGGATAAAGGTATATTGATGGCCCTTGGGATTTTCTTTCAACAGATGCCGCTAGGTTTAAATTACTAGACTCAATACAGAGCTCTTAGACTAATATTCATAGTAAAAACAAGAACTCTTAGACTAATATTCATAATAAAAACAAGAACTTTTTCTCAAGACAAACATTGGGTAAGTACAATATATATATTTTTTTGAACAAAAGTGAGTGAGTGCAATTGGCTAGTTAGTAAAATATTTGGTCAACTAACATTTACTCAGAATTTCCTCATTGCAGTTTCTCCCTTGATATCAGCATTTGATTACTTACCATACCACGAGAGAAACACCCAAATGCAGATCTTATAGCAGTCCCAGGTACTTTTATTTTGCATTAGTCCGATTAATAAAAGTTTGAAAGTGGTATAATATAGTCTGTTATGCGATTTTTTTAAGTTTCACATAAATGATCACATCTTACATGAGAAAATGGATGCATATAAATGAGCTACCCCAATCGTCCAACCATTACCTGAGAAAATCAATGAACAATTGACAATGAAATAGTTAAAACATCTCTTGATCCTATTGCACAACACAAAAAATAACCACTAGGAAGAAGCTCGCAGCAGAGATAGCCAAGTAAAATCACAGTACTTATATTTTTGGGAATTCGGTTGCAAATAGGCAAGCCCTGCTTGGATAGAATGATGATGCTGGCCATCATATCTAACTGGCTGAGTCCTGTTTCCGATATGTCCAATAATCTATACACAGAAAAAAAAATATCCAGTAAGAAACATTTGCACTTGATACACTCTTCTGACGGGTATTTTAGCATCCAATCAAAGAGAACAAGTTGGAGAACAAAAGGCCCCCTTGTTTAGACTTAGGTATAGTATCAAAATAAATAAATAAATAAATAACATATAATACTAAGAAAACATTAAACAAATGAAATTGCCACAAGCATCAACTAGAAGAGGGAATTTATAAAAGATGTGTCAAAAGTTGAAATAGCTGAGGAAATAGCATTGGAGTATGCATTTTCTTCCGAAGTATGCCTATCTTGACATTGGTTGTTTAGTTCACCAATGGAAGGAAGACGACGATCAGAAGGTGCACCATTTGGCAGCAATTTGGATGACATATCTGAAAGAATTCCCTCAACAGTTTTCAACTGGGTAAAGCAAGCATCAACTGCATGTAAAGAGTAACATCAATTAGTTAGGTCAGGTGGGTAAGCTGCATGTAGAGAATTATTCAACTTCAAATCTAGTAACAACATTTAATTGAGCAAAGAAGCATCTTTCATGAAAAATATCCAACAAGTTCAATTCCAAGAAACCAAGCTTAGAGCGAGTTAGTTTCAAAGGCCAAACTTCAACTAATATGGATAGGCCAACTACTAAACAATATCACCTAAACATTTGAGTCTTCTACACATGGATAGAACCGGTTGCTCAAGGCTGATGATTTAACGCAAATCTTGGCCGCAAAAATGATCCAATGATCCATTAGCAATGACACAAGTCCAAAAGGCACTAGCTCTGCCAAAAGGTAAAGATAACCAAAAATATAACTGCACAAAATCATAATAATAAATAAAAAAAATAGATAAAAAATAAAAACCCATCAATATACCAAGAAAAGCTAAAGAAAAGAATTACATGACTCTTGGAAAATAATACCTCCAAAAAATAGATTGAGATGGATCTCTTTCCTGCAAGAAGCAAACAAGCACACATAAATAAATAAATAAAAAATAAAAAAGGGGTCAAATAGATCCTAAAGCCCTCAAACACAACGTGATTATAAATAAAGAGTCTAGAGAGCGTAATATCATTTTGTGGATTATACTAAAATAAATGAGCGTAATATCGATGAGATTGAAATTCAAATATTTCTCATTAGAACATATTATTAATAATTAGACCCTATAAACAAGATCATCACCTAGTAGGATATTTCTAACAAAAGTAGAACTTATTTCTTCTAGAAAAATTACTAATTATTCCAAAGTGACTAGAAAGAGATTCATTAACCAAAAACATTCAGTTTAGATATAAGACACTTGTCCAAAAGTTTTCCCAACTCAATCATAAATGATAAAATTGTTAAAGGTTTGATATTTTCAACTTCTATTTGTAACTCACTAGACGAATACATGTTGAATGCATACTCCATTTGCATTCTACGATTGCTAAGCTGAGGGAAATAAAACACTAAAATAAGGTGTAAAAGCCAAAGATAAATGCAGACATAGTGAATAAATTCAAGGCAGACATAGTGAGAAAATAACATAAATTCAATCTCAGTTTGACCACATGTTATCTTGCCACATTTTGAAAAAATCAAATTCATATTCATTTAGATAATAATAAGACGAGAGTTACCTTTTGATATACATAACGAAAATTTTTATGGGTCACAAACACTAAATACTTATTGTAGACACCCCATTTTTGACCGACCTTAAGACTCAGACGTCACTGATTGAGCGCTTGGTGATGTTGCATAATGCGCTTGTTCAGAAGTTTCGGAGTTACGGCTGTGACCCCTTTTCTGCGCCTTGTCTCGGTTTGCGAACCAGACTCGGTTTTCTCTGTTTCTTTTCCTGAGGGGAAGGAGAGGTCTCGCAGACCATCTCTCAATGTCTGTAGGCTACATTTGGTGGCCGTAGGCCATTTTGCCCATTCGGAGTCCGGTTCCCGGTTTTCGGAGCCGTCAGGCCGTGTGCCTCGGTTCGGGACCGCTTAACCATCTCCTATTGCTCTGATTTTTGGTATACTTCCTATTTTCTCCCTTTTGAGGGACACTGGGGGCTGAGAAACCCACTTCGAGGTCGAATACCATTTTCGGTGCTTAACAGCCCATTTTCGGGACCCCGAACTGCGTGTTTTGGCCCCGGGACATTCGTTTTGCAACGGTTTTTGCTCATTTTTGGCAGGTACCTCTGTTTTATCACAAGGAAGGTCACTGAAGGGTGGGAGGCCAGCAATTGTTGCAGCAACCAGTTATCTCTCCTCCGGAGCCTCCCGGCGCCCGTTTTTCCGACTTCCGGGCTAATGTTGAATACCTTGGAGCTAGTGTTGCCAACTTTCAACCACATATCTGTGATCTACACATCTGGGAGGCCCCTAAAAGTTGGTGGCCGGCCATTAAGGTCACTTGACCCTTTTGACCCCTTTCTTCCGGGCTAATGTTGAACCCCTTGGACCTTTTTTCTCGAACTTTGAACCACATATCTGTGATGTACACACCTGAGAGGCCCCTAAAAGTTCATGGCCGGCCAGTAATTCAACTTGACCCTTTTGACCCCCTCTTTCCGAGCCAATGTTGAACCCTTTGGACCCACTTTCTCGGACTTTTAACCACATGGTTGTGTTGTACACACATAGGGGTACCTCCCCAGTAGCTGGCCGGCCAGAAAATATCATTGACCCTTTTGACCCCTAGCCGGCCGGCTAGGTGGTGTGGCCGGCCGGCCACCTCCAACAAAAGTGAGAGGCCGGCCGTGTTCTTCTCACTGTGCCCTTTACAGCTGTGGGGCAATATCCCCCAGATATTTTCTGTATCCGGGGGATATTTTGTGGGGGAGTTTTGCTCTCCTTCTCCCCCACCTTTACACCCCCTTTTTGATCCTTATAACCAGCTGGTGGTCTTCTTTGTTAGGGTTGAAAAAACTCTTCTCCAAGCTCTCATATAGAACTCCATCTTCTTCCTTCTCAATTCTTCAAAAAACCCTAAGTCCCCTAACCACCATTCCTTCTACACCACCAAGCTCTACCACCACTACCTCATTTCCAACAGCAAGGAGGGTCTTTAGAAGGCTAAAGAAGCTGCAAATCCATCCAAGAAGCAACAAAAGTTTGGATCTTCAAGGGTAAGTAATACTTTTACTCTTTTGCCCTTTTCTTTGATCCATTTATGAGCCTCATTTTCTTTTAGCTTCAAGCTCCGGCCCTAACTGAAAAGGCCCCTTTTTTGAGCTCATCTTCACTTCTCATTAAGGGCTCAACCCTGTTTGAGCCCTCCATAATACACTTGCTTCAATACCCCTCGAAAATACCGTTTTCTTGCATGCTATTTTTGGACCATGAGCAATCTGTTTTCGAGCATGTTATAATCTGTGAATAGGCTTATTTTGAGCCTCTCTTCAACATTGAAGAAGGGCTCAACTCCATTTGGGACTTCCATGTTATACCTACCCTCTATCTCTTCTTTATTCCCCATTCTTGCATGCAATGGAAACCTACCATGCTTAGGTTTTTAGCCATTTTACAGTTCTGAAAAAGTTCTTATTTTGGTCCAATCTTCATGTTTTGTTTAGGGTCTTTCATGTTTTGGGACCTCCATAAGCCACTTCATGTTATATCTCACTTTCGGTTCGTTTCTCTTGCATGTTTTGTTAACCTACCATGCTTTTGTTTTCGGCCATTTTACAGGCCTAGAGATAGTCTTATTTTGGCCTATACTTCATGTTTCATTAACACTTTTTCTCTGATTGGTGATTATTTGGTATACTTCATGTTTTAACACCTTTTGAGCCTTGTTTTGCATCACATTTTTAGCATATTTGTATACTGATTTTGAGGCTGCCATATACTGTAAATGTTCATATTTTTGGTCCATCTTCAGTGTTGTAGAAGGAAGTTTTTCAGTTTGGGTTTTGTTTATATCACTTGCTTCATTACCCCTTGAAAATACCGTATTCTTGCATGCCATTTTTGCCATATCTATACTTACTGTTTGGCCATACTATAAACTGTAAAAGTGCTTATTTTGGGACTGTCTAGCTTCTGTCTTTGCATTTCATGTCCATATTGTGCATATTTAGCATAGCTATAGGCCATTTCGGGTGCCTAATGTTGCATTTCGGGGCATTTCCTTGCATTTCATGTCATTTCGCCTCATTTCGGGACTGTTTTCCCCCATATTTTGTTGCTGAAATTCCATTAGCATGCTTGCATGTCATTGCCATATCATTTTATCATATTCCGCCACTGCCTCGGTTTGCGTGCCCGTGTGCACGCATTTCGAGGCACTCCATTCTTATCCGATCGGCATCCGATGTGAGTGTGGCTGAGGCTCACTCATATTGGTATAAGCCCATTTGTCATTTCATCGCATTTTTTGCATTGCCTCGGTTTGCGTGCCCGTGTGCACGCATTTCGAGGCACTTCTTTTTTATCCGCCGGCATCCGATGTGAGTGTGGCTGAGGCTCACTCATGTTGGTATAAGCCCATTTGTCATTTCCATGTCATTTGCATTGCATTTGTCACCGCCTCGGTTTGCGTGCCCGTGTGCACGCATTTCGAGACACTTCATTTTCTGCCAACGGCATCCTATGTGAGTATGGCTGAGGCTCACTCATGTTGGTATAAGCCCATTTGTCATTTCCATGTCATTTGCATTGCATTTGTCACCGCCTCGGTTCGCGTGCCCGTGCGCATGCATTTCGAGGCACTCCTTCTTTATCCGACGGCATCCTATGTGAGTGTGGCTGAGGCTCACTCATGTTGGTATAAGCCCATTTGTCATTTCCATGTCATTTGCATTGCATTTGTCACCGCCTCGGTTTGCGTGCCCGTGTGCACGCATTTCGAGACACTTCATTTTCTGCCAACGGCATCCTATGCGAGTGTGGCTGAGGCTCACTCATGTTGGTATAAGCCTATTTGTCATTTCCATGTCATTTGCATTGCATTTGTCACCGCCTCGGTTCACGTGCCCGTGCGCACGCATTTTGAGGCACTCCTTCTTTATCCGACGGCATCCGATGTGAGTGTGGCTGAGGCTCACTCATATTGGTATAAGTCCATATCACATTTTCATGTCATTACATCGCATTTTGTCATTACCTCGGTTTGCGTGCCCGTGTGCACGCATTTCGAGGCACTTCTTTTTTATCCGATGGCATCCTATGTGAGTGTGGCTGAGGCTCACTCATGTTGGTATGAACCCATTTGTCATTCCCTTATCATTTCGTCATATCATACCATATCATATCATCACCTCGGTTTGCGTGCCCGCGTGCACACATTTTGAGACACATATCATCGCCTCGATTTGCGTGCCCGCGTGCACGCATTTCGAGACATCATATCATCGCCTTGGTTTGCGTGCCCGTGTGCACGTATTTCGAGGCACCTTATTTTCAGTATTCTGTCATTTTCTCGGTTCGTGCGCCCGCGTGCACGTATTTCGAGGCATGTCATTCTACAGCATTCTGTATGTTAGGATTGTATCGTAGTTGCATTTCATGCATATCATGTGTATTGCATCGTGTTCGGAATAGGAGTTAGTCCGGGCACGGGAAACGAGGTACATTTCGTACTCCGAGTGACGGAATGTGTCTCAATTCCCCAGTCGCCGACATTCCGGATTATCCATGATGGAGTTAGGTTTTAGCTGTAGTTTCATCTGCATTCATCCTATATTGAGTTGTGCATTTCGGTTCCTCGGCCATCATGCCTCGATATGCGTGATTGGTGGCACGAGGATCGAGACATGCATATATCTGTGCAAATACATTGCTATGCCCCTTTTCTGCTCTCTGTTGTAGCAAAACGAGGAATCAGCAACTTTTTGGAACTTAGCACGCATTTCAAGAACAGGTGTAAACAGAGGCTAATTGGGGCATTCCGGTGGATTTCCGCGCAAGACAATCCGGACATGCATCATCCATCAGAAGCAAGACAGTCCCTGGCTTGCACGCCAGTTTTACTTGCCTTCTTAGTTAATTCTTTAATTAATTAGGATTTTGCAATATTTCGGGACTGTAATATTCTTTTATTCGAGACTGTAATATTCGGACTGTATATTTATTTAGACCCTCTGCGCGAGGGCATAACTGTAATAAGTGTGTGTGAGTGTGTTATATGTCTTCCAACCCCACGTCTTTCTCCCTTTTATTTACCCGCTTTTGATGGTTAGATTAGGGCATGTTTAAATTAGCATACAGTATGACAGCATGTTTGCATCATTCACCTGTATTGCATGCACCGGGCTCGGCACATCATACTAACTGCATTGTACTTTCAATTTCAAAAATTGAATACATGATAGTTGTAACATTTCATATGCCATCTTAGAATAGCCGAGCCTGCTATAATTGCATTTTGTATGTGTTGCATTAGGCATTTCTGTATACTTAGGATTCATGCATGATTTCTAACAAGTGTCTATTTTGGCTTGGAGTACTCGGTAAGCTTTATGCTTTAGCATCCTTGCATGCGTGTGAGTGTTGCCATGAATAGCATGCTTACCATGAGGCTAATTGCTTATATGATATATCTGTCTGAATGCCTGTGGGTGGAGGTTGGGTTATCTGAATTGGAATAATTCATGAAATGTTTTGTTCCAATTCCGACGATCCAGTCTATACTTATTTGCTGTACGCATCACATAGTAACCTAGGCTAATAAACCGGAATAAGAACTCACAATGTTTTCAAAAATTGATATCATGGTTAGTAGAGGCCGGTCTATGACCGGGCGAGCGGGGGTGCTCACGAAGTGACCTTCCCCAATCGTACCCAAGTTCCCGAGCCGAGGCAACTTTGGTGATGACGGACACGTGGCCTTTTGGCACCGAGTCAGGGTTTCCTAAATTTCCCAAAACAAAATATTTAGGTGGCGACTCTGTATCTGGCAAAGCAGTCCATGTTTGGCACTTCTTTCAAAAATCAGTTTTCTCAAAAACGATTTGCCGGATTTGGACTCTTTGGTTCAAGATTAAGAACCGTGAAAACTTAAGAGTCCGAGCTGTAGCGAGGTCCCCCGCGGGCTTGTTACAGTTTCTGGCGACTCTGCTGGGGATTTAGAGAACTTGACTCGAACTCATGATATCTGTTTTTGACTACACTTGTGTGATTCTTTGCATTGCATTTGCATTGGTGCGCCTAGGACACCGTGTTTGCCATCTGCTATTCCTGAACGGTTTGCCGGAGGCTTGTCTTGTCAAGGCATGACCATAAGGCTGACCGGTTGTGGGCTCTGCCAGTATGGGAACACAAACCCCGGTTTTACCGGGGCACCCTCTTTGACCATTCGACCTAGTGCATATTCGGATCCATAGTGACCATTCCAAATTAGGACAGGTTGCTTACCCGCTTATAGGTTGTTTGAAACCGCTGCGTGCGTAGTGAAACCCTAGTTCCTGACAAAATAGGACAGGGAAACCCTACCCCAACATAGGGGTGTTTTGGCTCTCACTTATCTGTTATGTGCTTTAGAGTGCGTCTCTACAGGAATGCATGTATCAGTATATGAGTTTGGGCATCAGGCCTGCGGGCTTCAGTTCAGCATTGTCAGCATCAGGCCTGCGGGCATCAGTTCAGTACTGTCAGCATCAGGCTTGCGGGCATCAGTTCAGTACATGAGTTTCGGTATCAGGCCTGCGGGCATGAGCCAGTATTTGAAGAATTAGTTATCTGCGGATATCAGATTCTGTTTTAGGGGACAGTGATACAGAGATAATAATCAGTGTTTGAGGACAGTGTGTTATTCAGCTTATTGACTGTGTGTTGATTATGCCCGACTGTGTGTCATGCATTTTATTTAAGCTGTTATGCTGTCCGTTTATCTGTTTATTTATTTCCTTTTCGCTTTATTTATCTTTTGCTAGGTCAGTTTTAGCACGATTGCTTCCAACCCAGCAGGCATTCCCCAAGCACCTTGGACACGAGGTCGTCGACTCCATCGATCTGAGGATCTAATAGACGGACAGCCAGTGTTCCATTCTCTACCCCCTGTTACAAGAAGGAAGCAGAGAAAGCGCAGTACATCTGAACAGAGAGCACCAGAACAGTGGTTTCCCCCATCAGTGGACAGTTGGATTGAGATCCCCATTGAGACAGATCTGCCAGTAGTTCAGACAAATCGAAACAGTATGACGGCACCAACAGGAATGGAGGATATGATGCGCCAAATGCAGGAAACCATGCGGGCTATGCAACAAGATGCAGTTCGCCGGGACGAACTTGCTAAGCAACAATCTGAGATTATGACCCAGCAGGCTGAACTGATTACCAGACTGCGACAGCAGAATGAGGCATCTGCTTCACAACAAATTCCCCCTCAGACAGGAGCCCCATTACCTGAGAAGGCTCCTGCCATTCAAGACGTTCCTCCGAACACCCAGAATACTGTACCAACCATTCAGACTCTGCAAGAGGACACAAGTCTTCCAACGGGGCCAGCTCCGCCCCCGATTCCACCACAACTGTCCAAGGTCCATACACCCAATCACCCGGACTCTCCATCCGAGGTCGAGGTTGATCAAACGGCTCTGAAATTGAGCAAACTGGAGAAACTCTTCAAAAAATCCCAAGGGGCCAAGGCTATGCCGGATATCGGAGATGGATATACCGAGGAGGCCGTGACACTCCCCGATAGGTTCAAAATGCCACAAATCGACCGTTTTGACGGGACTGGCGACCCCATGGTCCATATCCGACTGTTTGCAGATGTCTTGCGGCCAATGGGCCTAACACGACCATAGAAGCTCTCATTATTCGGCCGAACCCTGTCGGGTGTGGCCTCCCATTGGTACGCAAGATTACAAGACGAGGTGAAAAAGAATTGGGATGAGATGGCTGAGGCCCTTGTCACACAATATTCATATAACACTCAGATCGAGATCACAACTCGTGATCTTGAAACGACGAGGCAAGAGCCTAAGGAGTCTTTCTCGGACTTTGTGATCCGATGGAGGGCAAAAGCTTCAACGATGACTCTAAGGCCCACTAACAAAGATCAGATCCGGATGATTGTGCGCAATCTCTATCCGAAGTTAATGCAGAGAATGATCGTAGTCCCCTTTCCTACTTTTGCAGATTTGCATGATATGGGGGTCCAAATCGAAGATGCTATGAGACAAGGTCTGTTTGACCAGGACAGAGAACAACCGAGGAGGACGTTCAATCGTAGCAACAATGCGGGCCCGAGTGGCGCTGCTAATACAAGAGCCTCGGAAGTTGGTATGGTCACCACCACTCCCCCTCCCCCTCCAAGGCCCACAACTGCCACACCCTTCTCCGGCGCGTCCGGAAGCAATACACGAACCGATAGATTCCAACCTCGGGGCCAAAGAACATTTACCCAACTATACATGCCCCTGTCCAAGGTTCTGGGAATACTGATCAGGAAAAACCATTTGAAACCCCTGGAGCCCAAGCCATTACCAAATCCACTCCCTCCCTTTTTTGACTCATCGAAATACTGCGCTTATCACCAACAACACGGTCACGACACCGACCGTTGTTACAGATTACGTCATGAGGTCCAGGATCTTATTGACAAACAGGTGATCGCACCTCCAGACAAACCCAATGTCACAACCAATCCTCTCCCACCACATAACCAACCTCCCCCTCCCAACAGAATTAATTTTATCCAGACTGGGGTCGCATCTTACGATCCTAGCATCTATATCACCCCCACCCACCTACCCAAGCCGGAGGTGCTCCTCCCCAATTGCACTGACTTCTTGTGCATGGTGGACATCTCCAAAACCCAACCGGAACCGATGATGGTGACCGTCGAAGACAGAGCAGGGCAGATTTTGGGAGAGAATGAGATTGCTGAATCTGGAACTGGGCAGAGTATTGCTGGGGGAGCTTATGATCCAGGCAAGTACATCCTATCAACGAGCCGAATTGGGCTAAGTGTAGAATTTCCTGAGACAGGAGAACTATGCATGATCCGAGGGGATGAATCTGGGCAGTGGGCAGATGAGCCGACAACCGTAGAAGAAGACTTTGCTAACTTGCAATTTCTCGAGGACCAGGAACTGGGGGATGCGTCGATTAACTGGTATGATTATGAGGGATCAGAGGAAGCCACGGGATGGCTCGAAGATCAACCGGATGCAGTGGGGGAAGCTCAACCAGAACAGAGCCCGGCAGGGGCAGAAATATCAGTTGTGGCCGGAACGGCCGAAAATCAAGTTGTATCGCCGGAGAGCGCCGGTGTTAAGAATTTCGCTCAAGACATGGGCATTGTAAATACAGAGATTGTTGAACCACCAGCTGTACTGATGCAGTTGGAACAAGAAAAGTTTGAGGAAACTGAGAGAGCCAGAAAGGCAAAGGGCCCTGAGGGGACTGAAAGTGCTGTGTGCATGAAGACAGACAATGCTGCGAGCATATGGATAGAGAGCACTGAGAGTGCGAGTAGACCAGAGCCGGACAGATGTCTATTGGCTGCCAGTGGAATGTGGTGGGAAGATGACGACTTATGTCTTGCCCACACCGATGAAGACTGGGGAAGTGGCCAGCCGGATGATACTTGGTATCTTGATGAAGTGGATCATATGACAAGAAGTGGGCGGTACTTCAAGCCCCCACACCTAGACCAACCCGAAGTATCCGGGAAAGACAGAGAAGTAGAGAAACAGAAGGAGAAACAGATCGAGGAAGAAGCTGTGCTGAAACAGTTAAAGAAAATACAGGCAGACATCTCCATCTGGGGACTGCTAATGGCATCACGGGTGCACAGAGAAGCTGTCCTGTCTGCTATGGATAAATCCAAACTTTCCATTGACACCACCCCTGAACAACTGGTCGGGCTGGTTTTTCTGGGAGGAGGTTCCCCGGCATTAACCTTTTCGGACAAGGAGCTACCGCCTGAGGGCACGAATCATAACAAACCTCTCTATATCTCTGTGGAATGTAGAGATAAGTGGATTCCGGTGGTACTTGTTGATACCGGGTCCACAATTAATGTCTGTCCGACCAGAACGGCATATGCAATTGGGTTAAAACCCGCAGACTTCGTCCCAACTACCCAAGTGATCAGAGCATACGACAATACCAGCAGAGAAGTGATGGGGACTGTTAAAATTCAAACCAAGGTTGGTCCAGGACAACACAGCATCGAATTTCATATCTTGGACGTTCCCGCAACCTTTAACCTACTTTTAGGGCGACCGTGGTTGCACCAGGTCAAAGCAGTCTCTTCCACCCTACATCAAATGCTGAAGTACCCCCATGGGAAAGGGGTAGCGATCGTTTTTGGAAATTCATCAATCCACCCGCCGCCGGAGGTGTCCACACCTGTCTTAGAGATCGAGCACGGCACGGAGGATGTGTTTTTGTCGGGGTTCACTTTGGCCGAAGCTCAAGTGGTGCAAAATGTCGTGGCTGTGAATGAGGGTATGTACGTTAGTGCTCAATCTATCTACCTCATGAACAAGCTAAAACATACCCCTGGAATGGGATTAGGGAGAAGTGGCCGGAAGGGCGTCTCAGTGTTGGCCGAAGTGCCACACAACCCTCACGCCTTTGGACTGGGTTATCTGCCCACCAAAGAGGACTGGTTGAGGAAAGGAAAAGAAATGGCCGGAAGGGCCAAAGCAAAGAGAGCCGGGAAGCCATTCGAGTTAATGCACAGGCCCATCTGGGGTACCCTAAACGGACGCTTCGTCCGGGAGGGGGAAGATTTTCCATTTTGCGGCTTCCCGGAGCCATGGCTAAATGCGGAGGGGACGCGCGTGCCTGGTTTTGAAATTTTCTTCGACATACAATTATCTGGGGATGACGTTGCCGAAGCGCAGACAGACCCACCAACTGAGGTTGAGCAATGTGAAGAGTGGAGCCTGAGAGCACAGAGTTTGAAATGGGGGTAGCACTGGCGTGTCTACTATCAGATCCTCCGATCGACCAAGAGTGCTTGGGGGATAACTCTTCGGTTTCTGTGATTGGAGATGAAATAGCTGCGGGCTTTCCAGTGCCAATTTTGGATGCATCTATCGCACCTTCTCTCATTTGGCAATATGAAGAAGGCTTTTTATCTAGCAGTTCCGGGTCAGGTAGTGAGCCGGAATTTGATTCCACCGAATCTTCTGCGTCGGAATCAGATTCCAGTTCGACTGAGTCTGAGTCCGGTATTCTTGGGGGTGATAACCCAGATGCCACAGTCCTGTCTAGGTCGTCTTTTTCATTTTCTTTTGAGTCTGTTGTAACAGAAGAATCTGACGGCTTGGAAGTATTTAATGAGAATGATGTGGATGTGGTTTCTGAGTATTTTTCTGTGCCTTTGATTTATTGTTTAAATCAGGATTTTCAAAATTTTGATGAAAACGACGAGGAAGAAATTCCTCCAGTTTTGCAACGATTAATTGATCAAGAGCAGGAAAGATTTGTTAAACCTTTAATGGATGAAATCACTACTGTGAATGTTGGTACTGAGAAGGACCCGCGGCTGGTCCAGATCGGGTCCACGTTGTCTTCAGAGGAGCGCGAGCGCTTAGTCGCTTTATTAAAAGATTTCAAAGATGTTTTCGCGTGGTCCTACGAAGACATGCCTGGAATCGATCTTGAGATTGTACAGCACCGGATCCCTCTTGACCCTGAGGCCCGGCCTGTCAAACAGAAGCTCAGAAGGATCCACCCGGACTGGACCCTCAAGATTAAGGAAGAGGTCACCAAGCAAATTGACGCAGGGTTCCTGCTGGTATCTGAATATCCAACTTGGTTGGCCAACATTGTTCCGGTGCCAAAGAAGGACGGCAGAATTCGGGTCTGTGTAGACTTCAGAGATTTGAACAAGGCCAGTCCGAAGGACGACTTTCCCTTGCCACACATTGATGAATTGGTGGATTTCACGGCAGGACACGCTTTGCTTTCATTTATGGATGGTTTCTCAGGCTATAATCAGATAGTGATGGCACCCGAAGACAGGGAGAAGACTGCGTTCACTACCCCGTGGGGTACATATTGTTATAGAGTGATGCCATTCGGGTTGAAAAATGCTGGAGCTACGTATCAACGGGCAGCGACTACAATATTGCATGATATGATCCATAAAGAGGTCGAGGTGTATGTGGACGACATGATTGTGAAGTCCAAAGATAGAGAGGGCCACTACACCGCCTTACAAAAATTCTTTCAAAGGATTAGTGAGTTTCGGCTACGGTTGAATCCCCAGAAATGCACGTTTGGTGTTACAGCAGGGAAGATGCTAGGGTTCTTGATTACACAAAGGGGCATCGAGGTCGACCCTTCCAAAATCAAGGCCATCTTAGAAATGCCACCACCAAGGACTGAAAAGGAGGTGCGAGGCTTTCTGGGTAAAGTGCAATTCATAAGACGGTTTATTTCTAAATTAACCTTGACTTGTGAATCACTTTTTGGTCTCCTGAAGAAAGGAAGGAGATTCCAATGGGACGGCCGATGTCAAGCAGCTTTTGAGCAGATCAAAGAATATCTACAGAACCCGCCCGTGTTGTCACCGCCAGAACCGGGGAGACCGTTGATACTGTACCTTTCGGTAACTGAGACTACCATGGGCTGCATGCTCGCGCAGGAAACAGAAGATAAAGTGGAAAGAGCCATTTACTATCTGAGCAAAAAGATGCTGGATTACGAGACCCGCTATACGCCGCTGGAGAAGGCTTGTTTGGCCTTGGTATGGGCAACCAGGAAGCTGCGGCACTACCTGTTAGCCCACTCTGTAATGTTGATTTCACGTTTGGATCCCATTAAATATCTCTTCGAGAAACCAGCACTTACGGGTAGGCTAGCTCGTTGGCTGCTGTTGCTCTCCGAATTTGATTTGAAGTATGTAACGCGCAAGTCAGTGAAAGGGAGAGCGGTAGCGGAGTTCCTTGCCGACCACCCGGTTGAGGGGGATGAAGCGATTGAGTATCTATTCCCAGATGAAGCTATTCTGCACGTCGAAAATGAAACTTGGACAATGTATTTTGACGGAGCGTCAAACCAGTATGGGTATGGGATAGGGGTGTTGCTGATAGCGCCTGATGATTCTCGTATCCCTTTAGCATTCAAGCTCCGGTTCAAAGTCTCCAACAATGAAGCAGAGTATGAGGCATGTATTGCTGGCCCGGAAGCAGCCTTGGAACTAGGGGCGAGACGGTTGGACGTCATTGGGGACTCAAACCTCGTTGTGTCTCAAGCAAAAGGAGATTGGAAAGTCAAGGAGGAAAGGATGGTAATTTACCACCAAACCTTGGATCTGTTAATTCCTCGGTTCGAGAAGCTAAATTTCACCCACCTCGTAAGAGAGAACAACAGGTTTGCAGATTCATTAGCAACTTTATCTTCTATGATAGACATCCCGTCCGGAGTCCGGATGCGTCCAGTCATTATCGATCAGAAGTTCGCGCCAGCGTACGAGTCAATTTCCGCCATAGATGAGGTTCAAGACGGCAACCCCTGGTATTACGACATCTGGAACTTCTTGGAAAAGGAGACATATCCACTAGGGGCAAATGCCAAGGATAAGAGGGCTGTCAGAAGAATGGCTGCTCAGTTTGTCATCTGCGGAGGAAAGCTGTACAAAAGGGGGCATCTGGGAATGCATAAGCTTTGTGTAGAAGCTGAAGAGTCGAGACGCCTGATGGAAGCCATCCATGGGGGGGAGTGCGGTGCACACATGAATGGAGTGATGCTGGCCAGAAAGATCCTCAGACAGGGCTACTACTGGTCAACCATAGAGGAGGATTGTATTAGCTTTGTTCGGCGATGCCATAAATGTCAAATTCATGCAAACCGCATGAACATCCCGCCGTCAAAACTGTACAACATGACTTCGCCATGGCCTTTTTCAGTCTGGGGAATTGACGTGATCGGAGCTGTTACCCCGAAAGGGTCAAACGGGCATGAGTTTATCCTAGTAGCGATAGATTATTTCACAAAGTGGGTCGAAGCCCAATCATACGCGGTGTTGAAGGCGTCGCATGTCGCAAAGTTCATCAGAAACAACATCATCTGTCGCTACGGGGTGCCAAACGAGATAATTTCAGATAATGGTTCCCACTTCAAGAAAGAGGTGATAGATTTGTTGGAGAAATACAATGTGGCTTTTCATAAGTCATCTACATACCGGCCGCAAACCAACGGAGCGGTTGAGGCCGCCAACAAGAATGTCAAGCATATACTGCAGAAGATGGTGGGAACCTATCGGGATTGGCCAGACAAGCTGCCATTCGCTCTGTGGGGCTACAGGACTTCAATCAGAACTTCTACTGGAGCAACTCCATACTCATTGGTCTATGGAATGGAGGCTGTTCTACCTATTGAGATTGAGGTTCCGTCGTTACGAGTATTGGCCGAATGCCAGATAGCCGAAGCAGATTGGCAGCAGAGCAGATTCGAAGAACTCATGCTCTTTGATGAAAGAAGACTGAAAGCACTGTACCACATCCAAGGCTATTAACGCAGAATTGCCCGGGCTTTCAACAAGAAAGTTAAGTCCAGGAATTTGAAAGAAGGAGATTTGGTGCTCAAAGACAACCGAGCTCCCATCCATGACCCAAGGGGCAAGTTCAAACCTAACTGGACTGGTCCTTACATCATCAAAGCTATCTGGTCAGGTGGAGCTGTGGTTCTGATGGATCTAGATGGCTTGGAGTTCTCACAACCGATCAATATGGACAAGTTGAAGAAATACTATCCTTGAGAGGCTCGCTAGGCCGAAAACCCGAAAGGGCGACCTAGGCAAAAGTTAGAGCACAAAAAATTAGAAAATATAAAAACTGAGCTCGCAAGGTTGAAAACCCGCAAAGGGCGGCCTTTGCAAAAGTTAGAGCGCAAAAGGAGAGTGAAAATACTCGAGTGAACCTGAGCCTGAACTACGTAAGGCTTGATTCCCATCTTTGGGATACGTAGGCAACTTTATCTTGAAGTTCAGCCATAAACTTTTCCCCGATCAACTTTGTCCATTTTGATCATCTCAGCCATCTTTATCCATCAGCATTTATCGTGATCTCCGGTACAGTGCTGTTCAAACTAGGGGCAACTTTCCGTTGCCGCGACGGTGCAAAGTTACTCAGACAAGGGGCAACTTTCCGTTGCTTTGCAGTGCCGCATTGTTCTTCAGACTAGGGGCAACTTTCCAGTTGCGGGGA
The DNA here is from genome assembly GCF_055761805.1 of Camellia sinensis. Classification (NCBI taxonomy): domain Eukaryota; kingdom Viridiplantae; phylum Streptophyta; class Magnoliopsida; order Ericales; family Theaceae; genus Camellia; species Camellia sinensis. Next base: position 63,993,677 of record NC_138970.1, read on the forward strand.
TCTGGGGTTGTGCATCTCAGTGACAGATTTTCGGCGTGTCCATTTCTGATCCACATCGAAAATAGTTTTGAAAAGTTTTAATAAAAGTTGACTTTGTTCAAATTAATCTTTTTACGACTAAGACCATTTTTGGACCAAAAGCGGAAAATTTTCAGTACCACAACTTTCAATTTCATTGATTTCAAAATAGAGTTCTCCTGCTCTTACATATATAATCGAGGTTGCTTTTTAGTACATTCATAAAGAAAACTTGAAAATGCTAAATAAGCAATAAATTCGGGGCATAGTTGAATCAAATATCTCTGCGTCCCCTCCCAGAGCTAGATGGAGCGTCTGATGCCAAACTAGGCCCAACTTGCGCCTCTTCATTGAGCCAATCCAAGCACTCATCGGACAAAGTGCAACTGAAAGTGGAAGCAGGGGCCAGGAGCTCTCTAGTCCTCCATGCTGTGGCATATCGGGCAAGCTGTGCACCCCGGATCGGGAAAGCAGCTGGGTACTCAATCCCCTCGGATGGACAGGTCTGATCATGGCCAAACTGATGCAAGAACCGAAACGGAAAATAGAATACGCAGTGGGTTAGACCAATCAACTGAATCCCAATCAGCCGGGACATACTGTAGCTCATTGCCGGGAGGTTGAGCCAAGGACAACGCCATGCAATGCCGTCCGCGGACAAATTGCACATCCAATCAAACCACCACCTTTCGTCAAGAGCATTGACTAGGCACTGCCGAAAGAAGTAGCCTCGAGCTGAATAGGCCGAGCAAGAGTCCACAACCTGCAACTTGTCCATTAACCATACCTAGGGGAGGGATGGAAAATGAGAGATTAAAGAATAGAGAGATGTACGATGAGAGAAAAGTAAGACAAGGGTTTTGTGAGAAAAACCGAGCCTGAGGGCCGAGTGATGTGAGCAAATATATATGTGAGGTCGGGTGGGAAACATTACCTGCAGCAGCAGTGGACTCCCGGCAAACCTAGTCGCCTCCCGGCAATAGACAGAATCTAAGCCCATCAATGTCTCGGCCAAGGTCATGGCAATACAGCTCTTTCCTTCTCTCAAGCCTTGGGCAACTTCAATCAGGCGAATGCTAGCTCTGCCAAAGCCCGAGGAAAGCAAAAAGTGGGACAACAAACATAAGCAGAGGGCGTGTTGTCGGAAACCCTGCCAATAATGGTTGCTGCGGTCACCAGCGTCTGAAAACCGATGGATCAAGCCGAGGATGTCCAGCTCCCCACTGCAAATCAGAGATCGAGCTTCGTGCGCCGTGAGCCCACACATCCGCCCTAAAGCCAGAGCATGGCCAAAACGGAGCTGAGGCAAGATCACTTCAGAGCACTCAGACTCCATCAAAACCTGAAAATCTTCGAAAGTGGGGCACATCTCTTGGCCGCCAAAACTGAAAACATGCGTCACTGGATTCCAGAACCTTGCCGCGGCATGGAGAAAAGGGAGATGTAGCCGAGTACGGCTCAGCGTGAATAGTGCATTCAAGCCGAAACCCCGGAAATTTAACTTGTCCGAGCCATCTAGAGAAGAGATCCAAGATGTGACATTTTCCGCGAGAAACGCCTCCATCTTTGTCTAAAACTAAGATGAAATGAATGTTCCCGAAGTTGAGGCTTTTATAGAAAGAAAAACACTATTCACGGGGACACGTGTCAAAAATCTGGTGGCTGCAGGACTGAATGGCCGGCCAGCCACTTTTTCTAGCCGGCCAGCCATCTGCTTTTTGCAGAAATGGCCGGCCAGCTATCTCTCTCTACAAAAATGGCCGGCCGGCTCCCAAGGATGGCTTGCAATGCTGCAGTATATCCCCTCGACCCTGTTTTACTCTTCGAGGGAAAGTTCTAAGCATTTCCATGCAACGGGAGAGTCGAAGGCCTATATCTCCCTCTGTTTCGGATGCGTTCCGATGCCCAGATCGTCAGAAGTACACTTTGTTGTTGTTGAGTTTTGTTTATTGAGTTGTTGTTTTGCTTATCGAGTTGTTTGTCGAGCGGACGTGTTTCGTGTTTTTGAGTCATTGCGCTCTGTTCAAGCAATCTTTGTTTTAAGTCTTGTTTATTTGCGTTGTTGCAGTTTGCTTATCGAGTTGTAAACTTTCTAAGGTCCTGTTATATCTTAGTAAGTTGAGTTGCTTAGTTTGTTGCGTCGGTTCACTACCTGACTTGGTGATTGCACAAGGCACATTCCCATTTAATTTCATTTTTGTGCGAAATGAATGATGCGATACGATGCTAAAAGTTTAAAATACAAACTTCTTTTCAAAAGCTATTTCATTTCATCATTCTTTACAACAAACAAAGGTACAAGTTTTACAACAAAAATAAAACTGCCTAACAATGGGCAAAGTGCTACAAACTACTAGCAAAAAGAAAAATAAAGCAGGAAATAGCAACATCAAAGTCCTCGGGAGCGGGAACGAGAAGCACGCCTCGTCCTCTTCTGCGGGACAATCTCCACACCATCATCATCATCTGAGTCGGAGCTGTCATCCTCAGGATTCTCCTCAGCCTCCTCCTCCTCGGTAGCCTCCTCCTCCTCCTCATCAGGCTCCACCTCCACAACGTGAGCCCTGCGTCTGCGGACGGGCCCTCCTCGAGCTCCTCGAAAAGGCCTAGATGGCCCGGCTCCTCGGGAAGGTCGAGATGACCCCGCCCCCTGAAAAGGCTCAGATGGCCCAGCTCCCCAATAAGGCCCAGGTGGCCTGGTCTGCGCCTGACCGGACCATGAAGGCATCTGAAAACAAAGAGATCAATTCAAATACATCAGTTCAAATATATACATCAGATGCAAATACGAGCAAAAGCTACATAGAGTGGGTGCATGTAAATACAGTGTACAAGTGGGGTGTGTGTCAGATGTGCTCTACACAAGTAGTCTATCGATACAGTAGAAATCAGCATGTCATCAGAAGTATGATAAATGCCAGAAAACTGAAGGGTACCTGAATGCCCGCGACAACTGTGCCTCCCTGCGCAGGACCATGCCCTCGAGTGTGGCCACCAGTCCAACCACCTCCTCTATGTACCCTCGCGATGGCTGCAAAAATGAGCTCATAATCATCAGTGAACAAATGAATGTCTAAACATCTGAAATGATGAATGACAAAAGTGGAGCATACCGGCGGTGAGTCCGGATCAATGGCGTATCGATCACTGGGCATCGGAGGCTCTAGTGGAATCGGAGTCAGAGAACTAGCCCCATACTGCCACGCCATCAACTCAGTAGGCATGTCTGGCCATCCGAGATGAGGATGAATCGACGGAGTCGGAGGAAATGGTCTGCTCCCACCTCTAGATGTACCGGCCCTGCTAGTAGAAGGGGCATCAGCAGCCCGAGCCTGAGCCTGGCCCGAGGATGACATACCGGCAGGCCTCATCATCGGGATACGAGCTTCCGTCAATGGAGGCATCAAATATATGTGACGGTAAGTGGCGTAGTCCCCTTCCGCAACATGTAATAAAGCATCACTGCCTAGCATGGCGCCGACTACCTCCGAGTAAGAGAGCCTGTCAGCGGTCTGCATACTGGCTGGGGGTACTGCGGGAGGATCCTGAGAAAGATATCCCCATACCTGGCGCAGAAAGCGCTCCCCCAGGAACCAGGCCCTGCCAACCGGCCCTTCAAGCAGGACCCTGTACTGGGAAATGCCCGACGCTCCAGTATACTGAAGTCGGGGATCATTGCCCAGGGACACCCAGGGCTGCCATGTAATCTGCGGATGATAAATGCATGAACCAATCAGAAATCGAGAATATACAGAGCAAATCAAAGACAAAAATGAAAAGAACTGAAAGTTCTGAGGTACCTCTGAATGTCGCACAGTGTCGAAGTACTGTCGTAGGTGAAGGAGGGTCTCTCGAGGTCTAGGCCGGTGCGGGCCCTCGAATATCAATGAATATGGGGTCACGGGAATCCCTACCACCTCCAGCTCTGGGGCTAATGATGGGAAGTATACATACAACCATAGCTGAGAAAAGCAGTACAGGATGTAAGTACGAAATGTTGAGAGCAAAATACAGACTGTAAAAGTGCGCTGTGTGTGCAATGTACAAGTAATGAAAAGCAGAAATGTAAATCAAGGGAACAGAAGGTACCTCCCAGGCTCTCCAGTAGCCGCCAAGTAAATCGCCCCGCCCGCGGGAGGTCGCGCTCATATAAAAATAAAGGGTAGCCAAGCCAGCGCCACCCCAGTCATATCGACGGACCTGTGATAGGTCGACTAGAGCGCTCAGCAAATATAGCCCAACTGTGTTCCCTCTGTCGGCGAACAGGGTAGTCCCGAAGAGGAACATAAGGAAACCGCGAGCATACTGCTCTGTCTCCTCGGGACTCTCAGGCACCATCTCCGCCCGCCGGAAATGAGAGGAGAACCAGGTATATCGGACTCTCCCAGAGACCCTGTCAACGGGTGGGCGAGCCCCCAGTAGATACATCCAGGCGGCCTCCCACTCGCCCATATCCTCATCATAGGGAATGGCCCAACCTCCGACGTCAAGGCCAGTCAACATAGCGAAGTCGAGGGGGGTCATGGTCATGTCCCCGGTAGCAGAGAAATGAAAGGAATTGGTGGTGTCCCACCATCTCTCTACCAAAGCTGCCATCAATGTCCTCCTGGCAGGACAACGTGACAACCCGACGCAGAAGGGCCCGAATCCTGCCAAATCTACCAAATCCCGGACACCCTCCGGCAGCTCGGCATACCAATCCCGCGCCATGGTCGAACCATATCCCCGCATGCTGCGGGAACCATCCTGCTTTCAGAATGGATACATGTGATGAAATGGGCTGTGTGCCAATGAAATGAAATGGGCTGTGTGCCAATGAAATGAAATGGGCTGTGTGCCAATGAAATAAAATGGGCTGTGTGCCGATAAAGTGAAATGAGCTACATGTTGTATCTACCTGGGCTGCGTGTTCAGAAAATTTGAAATTTGGGCTGCGTGTTCAACTTTCAGTTAAAATTGTGGGCTACGTGTTCACTATCTACCTGGGCTGCGTGTTCAGAAAATTTGAAATTTGGGCTGCGTGTTCAACTTTCAGTTAAAATTGTGGGCTGCGTGTTCACTATCTACCTGGGCTGCGTGTTCAGAAAATTTGAAATTTGGGCTACGTGTTCAACTTTCAGTTAAAATTGTGGGCTGCGTGTTCACTATCTACCTGGGCTGCGTGTTCAGAAAATTTGAAATTTGGGCTGCGTGTTCAACTTTCAGTTAAAATTGTGGGCTGCATGTTCACTATCTACCTGGGCTGCGTGTTCAGAAAATTTGAAATTTGGGCTGCGTGTTCAACTTTCAGTTAAAATTGTGGGCTGCGTGTTCACTATCTACCTGGGCTGCGTGTTCAGAAAATTTGAAATTTGGGCTGCGTGTTCAACTTTCAGTTAAAATTGTGGGCTGCGTGTTCACTATCTACCTGGGCTGCGTGTTCAGAAAATTTGAAATTTGGGCTGCGTGTTCAACTTTCAGTTAAAATTGTGGGCTGCGTGTTCACTATCTACCTGGGCTGCGTGTTCAGAAAATTTGAAATTTGGGCTACGTGTTCAACTTTCAGTTAAAATTGTGGGCTGCTTGTTCACTATCTACCTGGGCTGCGTGTTCAGAAAATTTGAAATTTGGGCTGCGTGTTCAACTTTCAGTTTAAATTGTGGGCTGCGTGTTCACTATCTACCTGGGCTGCGTGTTCAGGAAATTCGAAGTTTGGGCTGCGTGTTCAAGTTTCAACTATTGTGGGCTGTGTGTTCGACAAATCGGTGTTTGAGCCGTGTGTTCTAATGTGGGCTGTGTGTTCGCAATTAATTAATGAGCCGAATGTTCAGAAATTCGAGTGTTGAAATTACATGTTCAAGATGTAAGCAAAAGTACTATGTCATAAGCTAAACTGCATGTTCAAGCATGGCGAGGGTGCGAAATGTAAAATACAGAAGATGAGGTAAATACCTCTCGGGCCTCGTGAGAGAGATGCTGCTCCGGCTCTCTGAGAAGCAGATCCGCGGGTGCTCGCTCATCAAAGTTGGTGAAGTGACGGAAGACAGCACGCGGAAGGACGTGTGCTGACGGATGGTACCTCCCAGGAATAAATGGTCGGGTCCTCGGAGGTAGAGTCATAGGATCAAAATCATCGCCGGCACCTGAAAAACCTCCGCCGTGAGGAGAATTGCCTGCCATTTTCCAAAGAATCTACAAAAAGAAGCAAAAATGAGCAAAATGGGCCAAAATTGGAAAAAGTCAACAAAAGTCAACTCTCGGGAAATGAAAAGTCAACAAAAGTCAACCCCCGAGAAAATATTCCGAATATTGAGACAAACTTACCTCAAGTGGTGAAGATGCAGAAAGAAGCTCCGAAGCCGGAATTTAATCACTTCAAAGTGCTTGAAACTGAGTGTTTTTGCGAAAACAATTTGCGCGGGGCGTTGGAAAACGCGCGTGAAACTCAAAACTAGAGAGGAAAGCGTTGAAAGAGGCAAGAAAAAGAGGGAGGCTCGGCTGCCACTTATAGGCCTCAAGCCTTGGTTGAAAAGGCATGCAAAAGGAGGCAAAAAGACCAAAATGCCCCCGGGAAAAGGGCATGGCCGGCCGGCCCCTTTTTCTAGCTGGCCAGCCATCTGCTTTTTGCAGAAATGGCCGGCCAGCCATTAGCTTTTGTGGAAATCGGTTGGCCACCTCCCCTTGGGAAGATAAACGGCCGGCCATCACCCCCACATGCTCACCTAGCTCTCTGCAAATTTTGAGGAAGATCGGAGTTCCCGGGACCTGAAAAAGTTCCAGAAAAGTACACTTCCGGTCGCGAAGTTGCTCCGTCGGGACTTCGGTTTCAAGTTCTGACATGTGTCTCATCATCACTCATCAAAATCAAAGTGTATCCTTTTTAATTGAGTTGTAACCTTTCAGGGAAGTGGATCGGAGGCCGCGATTGAGTTACCTTCGCTGAAACACGCGTTTTCGTACTCGTTGTCTCATGACAAATGAACACCCTGATTTATGCTCGTTTTGTACTATCCTGCACATAACTTGCATTCTCATGAGCATACTTACCTTATCATGTACATTTCTTGATATTGGCATACCTCTGTGTTTGAGCATGCGTTGTCACACATGTTCCATTCTTGCATTGCGATGCGTTCACTCACCGGCACTGCGTGTGTCGAACTTTCGAAATCACATCAAATATATGTTGTTAGCATATTGTACTTGTTGCAATTTCTCTCTTTTGCAGGCACGATATTGTATGTACGGTTCAATTGAAGCTGGTGCGACCAGACGAATCGTGCAGGTATCGTATCTTCTCCGTGTGAGACGTGGCGGGGATTGAATAATCCTCCGCATTCTTAACTGCATGAAATGTAGTTGTTGCTTTGCATTCTTGCTTAAAACTGTTGCACCTATTTGCGAATACTTGCTTCATTACAGCTTGCTGCATTTGCACGATCATTGGGTTACCTCCGGCTTTTTGCATATCATTTGCATTTTGCCCCCTGCCTGCGGGCATGTCTGCGGGCGCGTCTCTGTTTATCTTGTATGTTTGTCTAAGTCTTCGGCCTTGTCAAAAATGGGCCGTCTCTGGGCTTTGACATTCACTCCCGTCACTTATGACTTCCGAGTTCTGTCAAAGAGGGGCAACTGTAGACACCCCATTTTTGACCGACCTTAAGACTCAGACGTCACTGATTGAGCACTTGGTGATGTTGCATAATGCGCTTGTTCAGAAGTTTCGGAGTTACGGCCGTGAGCCCTGCCTCCGGACTCCCGACCCCTTTTCTGCGCCTTGTCTCGGTTTGCGAACCAGACTCGATTTTCTCTGTTTCTTTACCTGAGGGGAAGGAGAGGTCTTGCAGACCATCTCTCAATGTCCGTAGGCTACATTTGGTGGCCGTAGGCCATTTTGCCCATTTCGGAGTCTGGTTCCCGGTTTTCGGAGCCGTCAGGCCGTGTGCCTCGGTTTGGGACCGCTTAACCATCTCCTATTGCTCTGATTTTTGGTATACTTCCTATTTTCTCCCTTTTGAGGGACACTGGGGGCTGAGAAACCCACTTCGAGGTCGAATACCATTTTCGGTGCTTAACAGCCCATTTTCGGGACCCCGAACTGCGTGTTTTGGCCCCGGGACATTCGTTTTGCAACGGTTTTTGCTCATTTTTGGCAGGTACCTCTGTTTTATCACAAGGAAGGTCACTGAAGGGTGGGAGGCCAACAATTGTTGCAGCAACCAGTTATCTCTCCTCCGGAGCCTCCCGGCGCCCGTTTTTCCGACTTCCGGGCTAATGTTGAATACCTTGGAGCTAGTGTTGCCAACTTTCAACCGCATATCTGTGATCTACACATCTGGGAGGCCCCTAAAAGTTGGTGGCCGGCCATTAAGGTCACTTGACCCTTTTGACCCCTTTCTTCCGGGCTAATGTTGAACCCCTTGGACCTTTTTTCTCGAACTTTGAACCACATATCTGTGATGTACACACCTGAGAGGCCCCTAAAAGTTTATGGCCGGCCAGTAATTCAACTTGACCCTTTTGACCCCCTCTTTCCGAGCCAATGTTGAACCCCTTGGACCCACTTTCTCGAACTTTTAACCACATGGTTGTGTTGTACACACATAGGGGTACCTCCCCAGTAGCTGGACGGCCAGAAAATATCATTGACCCTTTTGACCCCTAGCCGGCCGGCTAGGTGGTGTGGCCGGCCGGCCACCTCCAACAAAAGTGAGAGGCCGGCCGTGTTCTTCTCACTGTGCCCTTTACAGCTGTGGGGCAATATCCCCCAGATATTTTCTGTATCCGGGGGATATTTTGTGGGGGAGTTTTACTCTCCTTCACCCCCACCTTTACACCCCCTTTTTGATCCTTATAACCAGCTGGTGGTCTTCTTTGTTAGGGTTGAAAAAACTCTTCTCCAAGCTCTCATATAGAACTCCATCTTCTTCCTTCTCAATTCTTCAAAAAACCCTAAGTCCCCTAACCACCATTCCTTCTACACCACCAAGCTCTACCACCACTACCTCATTTCCAACAGCAAGGAGGGTCTTTAGAAGGCTAAAGAAGCTGCAAATCCATCCAAGAAGCAACAAAAGTTTGGATCTTCAAGGGTAAGTAATACTTTTACTCTTTTGCCCTTTTCTTTGATCCATTTATGAGCCTCATTTTCTTTTAGCTTCAAGCTCCGGCCCTAACTGAAAAGGCCTCTTTTTTGAGCTCATCTTCACTTCTCATTAAGGGCTCAACCCTGTTTGAGCCCTCCATAATACACTTGCTTCAATACCCCTCGAAAATACCGTTTTCTTGCATGCTATTTTTGGCCCATGAGCAATCTGTTTTCGAGCATGTTATAATCTGTGAATAGGCTTATTTTGAGCCTCTCTTCAACATTGAAGAAGGGCTCAACTCCATTTGGGACTTCCATGTTATACCTACCCTCTATCTCTTCTTTATTCCCCATTCTTGCATGCAATGGCAACCTACCATGCTTAGGTTTTTAGCCATTTTACAGTTTTGAAAAAGTCCTTATTTTGGTCCAATCTTCATGTTTTGTTTAGGGTCTTTCATGTTTTGGGACCTCCATAAGCCACTTCATGTTATATCTCACTTTCGGTTCGTTTTCTTGCATGTTTTGTTAACCTACCATGCTTTTGTTTTCGGCCATTTTACAGGCCTAGAGATAGTCTTATTTTGGCCTATACTTCATGTTTCATTAACACTTTTTTTCTGATTGGTGATTATTTGGTATACTTCATGTTTTAACACCTTTTGAGCCTTGTTTTGCATCACATTTTTAGCATATTTGTATACTGATTTTGAGGCTGCCATATACTGTAAATGTTCATATTTTTGGTCCATCTTCAGTGTTGTAGAAGGAAGTTTTTCAGTTTGGGTTTTGTTTATATCACTTGCTTCATTACCCCTTGAAAATACCGTATTCTTGCATGCCATTTTTGCCATATCTATACTTACTGTTTGGCCATACTATAAACTGGAAAAGTGCTTATTTTGGGACTTTCTAGATTCTGTCTTTGCATTTCATGTCCATATTGTGCATGTTTAGCATAGCTATAGGCCATTTCGGGTGCCTAATGTTGCATTTCGGGGCATTTCCTTGCATTTCATGTCATTTCGCCTCATTTTGGGACTGTTTTCCCCCATATTTTGTTGCTGAAATTCCATTAGCATGCTTGCATGTCATTGCCATATCATTTTATCATATTCCGCCACTGCCTCGGTTTGCGTGCCCGTGTGCACGCATTTCGAGGCACTCCATTCTTATCCGATCGGCATCCGATGTGAGTGTGGCTGAGGCTCACTCATATTGGTATAAGCCCATTTGTCATTTCATCGCATTTTTTGCATTGCCTCGGTTTGCGTGCCCGTGTGCACGCATTTCGAGGCACTTCTTTTTTATCCGCCGGCATCCGATGTGAGTGTGGCTGAGGCTCACTCATGTTGGTATAAGCCCATTTGTCATTTTCATGTCATTTGCATTGCATTTGTCACCGCCTCGGTTTGCGTGCCCGTGTGCACGCATTTCGAGACACTTCATTTTCTGCCAACGGCATCCTATGTGAGTGTGGCTGAGGCTCACTCATGTTGGTATAAGCCCATTTGTCATTTCCATGTCATTTGCATTGCATTTGTCACCGCCTCGGTTCGCGTGCCCGTGCGCATGCATTTCGAGGCACTCCTTCTTTATCCGACGGCATCCTATGTGAGTGTGGCTGAGGCTCACTCATGTTGGTATAAGCCCATTTGTCATTTCCATGTCATTTGCATTGCATTTGTCACCGCCTCGGTTTACGTGCCCGTGTGCACGCATTTCGAGACACTTCATTTTCTGCCAACGGCATCCTATGTGAGTGTGGCTGAGGCTCATTCATGTTGGTATAAGCCTATTTGTCATTTCCATGTCATTTGCATTGCATTTGTCACCGCCTCGGTTCGCGTGCCCGTGCGCACGCATTTCGAGGCACTCCTTCTTTATCCGACGGCATCCGATGTGAGTGTGGCTGAGGCTCACTCATATTGGTATAAGTCCATATCACATTTTCATGTCATTACATCGCATTTTGTCATTACCTCGGTTTGCGTGCCCGTGTGCACGCATTTCGAGGCACTTCTTTTTTATCCGATGGCATCCTATGTGAGTGTGGCTGAGGCTCACTCATGTTGGTATGAACCCATTTGTCATTCCCTTATCATTTCGTCATATCATACCATATCATATCATCACCTCGGTTTGCGTGCCCGCGTGCACACATTTTGAGACACATATCATCGCCTCGGTTTGCGTGCCCGCGTGTACGCATTTCGAGACATCATATCATCGCCTTGGTTTGCGTGCCCGTGTGCACGCATTTCGAGGCACCTTATTTTCAGCATTCTGTCATTTTCTCGGTTCGCGTGCCCGCGTGCACGTATTTCGAGGCATGTCATTCTACAGCATTCTGTATGTTAGGATTGTATCTTAGTTGCATTTCATGCATATCATGTGTATTGCATCGTGTTCGGAATAGGAGTTAGTCCAGGCACGGGAAACGAGGTACATTTCGTACTCCGAGTGACGGAATGTGTCTCAATTCCCCAGTCGCCGACACTCCGGATTATCCATGATGGAGTTAGGTTTTAGCTGTAGTTTCATCTACATTCATCCTATATTGAGTTGTGCATTTCGGTTCCTCGGCCATCATGCCTCGATATGCGTGATTGGTGGCACGAGGATCGAGACATGCATATATCTGTGCAAATACATTGCTATGCCCCTTTTCTGCTCTCTGTTGCAGCAAAACGAGGAATCAGCAACTTTTTGGAACTTAGCACGCATTTCAAGAACAGGTGTAAACAGAGGCTAATTGGGACATTCCGGTGGATTTCCGCGCAAGACAATCCGGACATGTATCATCCATCAGAAGCAAGACAGTCCCTGGCTTGCACGCCAGTTTTACTTGCCTTCTTAGTTAATTCTTTAATTAATTAGGATTTTGCAATATTTCGGGATTGTAATATTCTTTTATTCGAGACTGTAATATTCGGACTGTATATTTATTTAGACCCTCTGCGCGAGGGCATAACTGTAATAAGTGTGTGTGAGTGTGTTGTATGTCTTCCAACCCCACGTCTTTCTCCCTTTTATTTACCCGCTTTTGATGGTTAGATTAGGGCATGTTTAAATTAGCATACAGTATGACAGCATGTTTGCATCATTCACCTGTATTGCATGCACCGGGCTCGGCACATCATACTAACTGCATTGTACTTTCAATTTCAAAAATTGAATACATGATAGTTGTAACATTTCATATGCCATCTTAGAATAGCCGAGCCTGCTATAATTGCATTTTGTATGTGTTGCATTAGGCATTTCTGTATACTTAGGATTCATGCATGATTTCTAACAAGTGTCTATTTTGGCTTGGAGTACTCGGTAAGCTTTATGCTTTAGCATCCTTGCATGCGTGTGAGTGTTGCCATGAATAGCATGCTTACCATGAGGCTAATTGCTTATATGATATATCTGTCTGAATGCCTGTGGGTGGAGGTTGGGTTATCTGAATTGGAATAATTCATGAAATGTTTTGTTCCAATTCCGACGATCCAGTCTATACTTATTTGCTGTACGCATCACATAGTAACCTAGGCTAATAAACCGGAATAAGAACTCACAATGTTTTCAAAAATTGATATCATGGTTAGTAGAGGCCGGTCTATGACCGGGCGAGCGGGGGTGCTCACGAAGTGACCTTCCCCAATCGTACCCAAGTTCCCGAGCCGAGGCAACTTTGGTGATGACGGACACGTGGCCTTTTGGCACCGAGTCAGGGTTTCCTAAATTTCCCAAAACAAAATATTTAGGTGGCGACTCTGTATCTGGCAAAGCAGTCCATGTTTGGCACTTCTTTCAAAAATCAGTTTTCTCAAAAACGATTTGCCGGATTTGGACTCTTTGGTTCAAGATTAAGAACCGTGACAACTTAAGAGTCCGAGCTGTAGCGAGGTCCCCCGCGGGCTTGTTACACTTATTTCGGCATACCTTGATGAAATCAAATTGGTCCAATTTTTTTAGAAAACTTTGCCATTTCAAATTTTGCTTCATTGTTAAAGTCGAAAAAAATTATAGAAAGATACAGAAAGGAGAAAGAATAATTACCTCTGAAATTATTTCATTAGCTTTTCTAAGAGAATCAGTAACACCATATGCAACTGTAATTCCAATACTTGACCCTGCTTTTGTTGGTTTTACTTGCAATTGAATAAAAACACCGCATGTTAATCAGGCTTTAACAATCATCCTAGTATCAGTGTCGCCAAAATTCTATAGAGCGTCAAGGATTGGGCCTTATAATAACTTTGCCCAGGTTAGTATCCAGTTGATTTCTCAAAAACCACTCTGACAAATCCGATTCATCCAACTCACCTCTCTATAAGCAATTCCACAAGTGTCAGAAGTAAAAAAAAAAAAATGCAAATACATCAAAGTTTCAACTGAAAAACAACAATCAGAACGTCACAATCAATTTCTTCACAAAACCAGAGACTATTCTCCATCTCAACTTTATATTGAATAATGAGAAAAGTTGTATCCTTGTTTGCACTACATTTTGTATTTTCTGTCAACAAAGGGACACGTCTTGGAAAGGATTTGAAATCTTGAAGATTGGATTGTCACTTGGAAGAAGCTTATAGGAGCATGTGTGAAATTGATAAAAGCAGGAAAAGGGCACATGGTGGGAAAAGGGCAGTTGCAAGCGGATTTTTTCAAGAATCAAGCAACCAAACGTTGGATAAGAGGACAAGTGGCAACAAGGCAAGGATTTCAGTAGAAGTGTTGCAGTTAGGGAAGATGCATCGATTGGAGAGATATGATAATAGCAGTTGAAACCAAAACTGCCAAGGATGGACGTTGAAGTACTGTCGTTAGGGACTTATAAATATCAGAAGATTGCATAAGGGTTCATACTTGTCCAATTCATGGAAAAAGGACAACCAAAGACAAGTACAATAGTTATTAAAAGCTTAAACTTGTTGAAACAATACCTACACTAAGAAATTAGATACTGTTACAAATCCTTGTCTATTGAGCTCTAAGGACACATCATATTGGCAATAATTACAATATCAAGAATAATTGGCAACAGCTTACTAAAAAAAAAAAAAAAAAAAGATTTGGAAGGGTATGTGCAATTCAAGTTAAAGTATTACAACAAGCTTGTATTGTGATGTTTTCAAACTATAGCCTATATGTTGATCAAATGGTAGACTCATGTTATGTTGTACACACATCAGCAGATTTCTGGGAGGGATTTATGCAAATTAAAGTGAACAAATTTAAGCTTCTATGAGCATTAGCATTCTGCTTAATTCTATTAACCTTTTTTTTTTTTTCAAATACTTGTTAAGTGAAATTGCTTTGTCCATTGAGGTCTGTCAAACAAACAAGGGAAATGAAATAGTGGTCTCTCCCGACTCCCTAATTTGTATTCAACCAGACACAACCTAATTTTAGGGAGCAAATTAAATTGTAATGCAAAAATAGACATTGAGAAGAACCCTATGATCAGACCACGCCGACTCAGATCAGTGAATTCCACAATTCCAAACAGAATCAACAATCACACACGAATTCACAAAAATCAAAATCCATAACCACATCGATGAAAGATTGAACACAATATAAACATAGATGAAATCACTGAGACCAATTACTGAAAGCACAATCTAGATCTCATAGTGCAGAGCAACACATCAGTGAAAAATAATTACTAAAATAGAGATAAAATCACAGAGACCAAATTTTCAAAACACTGATCCAAAACAGAGATAAATCATAAATAGAAAAACTAACCTTTGATCGAAGAGGACGAAGAGTCCCAAATCCACGAAGATAAATCACAGAGCTGTGCTCAAAATCGAACTTCGAAATCACAATCTCGAGATGAATCACTGACCTGTAGAAGAATCGAAGAAGAATCACTGAGTAAAAGAGTGAAGAAGACTCGAGTGCCCTAAGGGCTTAAGACCTATATAGAGCCCTAAACAAAAGTATTCACTAAGCAAAACATTGATCCAAAACAGAGATAAATCACAAACAAAACAACTAACCTCTGATCGAAGAAGACGAAGAGTTTCAAATCTACGGAGATAAATCACGGAGCTGTGCTCAAAATCGAACTTCGAAATCGCAATCCCGAGATGAATCACCGAATTGAAGAAGAATCGAAGAAGAATCACTGAGTAAGAGACTGAAGAAGAATCAATCCTCTGAGAGAGATTTGGAGAAACAGATTTGATTCTCTGCGAGAAAGAGAGAAAAAAGAGCAAGAGAGTGAGTGAGACAGGATTCAATTGTCTAGATGGCGGTGCTCAAGCTAGGGTTTTCAAAATAATGGTTTGGAGAGACAGAAGTGGGTGTGAAGAGAGACCGGATTTGAATGCGCTTTTCAAACGTCTTCCACTCACAAAACGGTACCGTTTTAATTTATAACAAAAATGACGTTTAAAAAACGCCGTTAATTGTTAGAAAAAGTGACGTTTACTTAAACGCCGTTAAATAAATGCCGTTAAATCCCTAATTATATCATTTAGATTTTAAATTTCAAAGGTTTAACATCAATCCAGGAATCCGGTTAGGAAATTGAGTTGATATTGAAATTTGAGATAAATAGGCTTTAAAAGACATTCAAAAAATAGTGTATAATTAAAGTAGAAACAAGCTTATTTTTGGTATCATCTACATATAATTAATTTGTATAATTTTCCACACTTATAAATCAAGTCTTAGGTCCTAACAAGGTAAGAATAAAGAAATAACCAAAGATTTATATGCTGCTGTAGAAGCAAACAATCAATAGTTGTATCACTCTGCACAGAACAATGTGCATGAATATATACTGGAAAATAGATAACACAACAAGTAGATCTACGTTTAACCCTTAATTAGGTAAGGCACATAGCAGGCCAAATAAGCAAGAAGGAAGACAAATATGAAATTGCCAAATTATCAACTGCAAACAAAATCAATGAAGAAGACTGACACCATTGCCTGTGAAATTTGTTAAAGACAAACCAATTGTTATGAAATGCTAATAATTTCATTCACAAATAGATGCATACATACGTACAGAGAGATAGGCAGAAATCTATAAAATCAATGAAAAAACTACAAATTTATTTATTTTTCGTATAATTATAATTAATTTCAATAACTACCATATCTATAAATTATATTTTCTCTGAATATTTTTTCATTCACAAAATTTTATCACTGGGGTTATAGACAAATTTCACTAGTACAAAGAAAACAATACATACCATAAAAAATTTAACAAGATGCAAATATTAAAAGACACAAGACCAAGTATAACAACAATAACTATTAAAACCAAAAGCAAGAAAGCCAAATAAGACGGAAACAAGGAGGTGAAGAAGACAAGATATAGAGAGCAAGAAGTTCCATACCTTATAAAGTGGCAATTAACACCCTATAACTGAGATCTCTCTTTGTTCCTCTCATGTAAATTCCCTCATGCTCTATAATTTTCATTTTCAAAGTGAGACAAATGAATCAAAGCAATGATAAAAAGAAAGCATGAAAATGGACATAAAAAGGTAAGTAAGTACCCTAAAAATTAGCAAATACAAAAAGAGTTTGCGTTATCAATACAAAAGTTAATATGATTAACATTTACAAACATAAGCATGTCAACGAGCAATAAAGATACACAATATGTGCGCGCACACACACATATATAGTTGAGAATGAAACATAAACTGACTTCTTGGCAGATTTGCAGATGGCTTTGGTGGCAATGGAGTTGTGGACTTTCTGGTCCTTTTCCTCTTCAATGAAGTCGAGAGTTAATCTGACATGTCAAAATCAGGAAGAAATAAAAGGAGAACAAAGTTGAAGATGTATGATAACATAATGTATCTCATATAATTTCTACATGAATGGTCTACAACTGTAAGGGATTAATTTCAGCATTTTTAACAATGTGCACTTTTGCATATTTATTGCACTGTTATAGAGTGAATAAAGCACATAAATACATTGCATTGGGAAGAAATTTTTTAAAATGGATTAGTCAAGCTCAATAAACTCAATTTAAATTTTGCCAAAATAATTTCAAATGTTAGCATATATATAGCCTTGTAGATTAAAAATTCAGTGAAAACTTTAAATTCATATGAATATTTGTCAATGAATAGGACAAAATAAAGATGATATAATAATCTTAATACTTCCACAAACTTAAATAAACTACTTTAAGAAAAAGAAGAAGAAGAAGAAACATAGTCATATATCTCAAATCCTAATACAGAACTACTTCAAAGAAAGAACACAAGTTGTCCTGCACTTGCTTCCACCTAACTGAGCTTCCACAAAATAGAGTAACAAGAACACCAACACAAACAACTACCCTGAGGCTTTTTTAAAGTACCAAAAAAAAGCAACCAGATGAATAAGCTATACTACAACCATAGCCATAGGCTCCAAACTCCAGCCGCTTCCACCATATAACCAAAGAATCATAAGAAGTTATGCATCGAACTTTCTTAAATAGTCTAAGAGACTGTAAAAAAAGACCAAGAAATTTCATGGATTGAATTCACATTTAAGGACATCTGACTACCAGTTTCGGAATCACACGTGGCTATAATTTTCTGATACATCTCATGATGCAACTTTGAAGGTTGGTAAAATTAAACACAAAGAAAATTACGATAACCTTAATAGACTAACTGTTGTGGTCCAAATTTGAGCCTTTCAGACCTGCAGATGGAAAGGATTATTGAAAATTATTAGTTACATGTGCTGAATTCCAGCAATGGAAACAAAAATAAAAAAAATAAGAAAAAGACACAATCAAAAAATAACACAAGGTACATGTTAAATCTATAGTTGCACGAAGTGGGAGTGGGGGCGGGGGCAGGAGCGGGAGCGGGAGCGCGGAAGCGTGAGCCGATAGAAGTTTCTTAGGTTGGGAGCGCCTCGGGGAGCAGTAATATACATGTATATATATATTTTAATACACATTAGAAGTTTTTTTTATAAATATTTTTATTTTAATACACATTAACTATTTTTTTATTTATTGTATTTTTTAAATAATGTGTTATTGTTAATTTTTTTTATTTTATTTTACATATATGTGTTTGTGTTTTTTTATTAATATGTATAATATATACTCATATATATATAATATTTATATGTGTTAATGTTTTATTTATTTATATATATTCTAAAGATTATATATATTAATATTTTTATTTTTTTAATTAATGTTTTTTTATTATGTATTTATATGTATATATATGATATATATTAAATAATAATGTGTTAATTTTTTTTAAAATATATATATTTATATAAAGATTATGGCCCTGTTTGGTTTGTTTTTCAGAAAAATTTTTGGAAAAAATTCTGTACAAACAAATTTTCAAGAGTAATCAAACCAAACAAATTTTTTCAAAAAAAATCTCAGAATTTTGTTTGGTTACTGTAGACGCGCCCGCGAAGGGGGGCCTTATGCTACTACATTTCGGACTCGCGATTTTGTTGTCGCGGTTCTTAATCTGAACCAAAGAGTCCAAATCTGGCAAATCGTTTTGAGAAACAGATTTTTGAAAAAGTAGTGCCAAACATGGACTGCTTTGCCAGATACAGAGTCGCCACCTAAATATTTTTTAAATGGGAAAATTTAGGAAACCCTGACTCGGTGCGGAAGGCCACATGTCCGTCATCACCGGAGTTGTCTCGGCTCGGGAGCTTGGGTACGATCGGGGAAGGTCAGCTATGAGCACCCCCTTTCGCCCGGTCCGAAGACCAGCCTCTACTAACCATGATATCCGATTTTGAAGATGTTATGCGTTCTTATTCCATTTATTAGCCTAGAATTACTATGTTATGCGCACAACAAACAAGTATAGACTAGATTGCCTAATTTGGAAATAAGCATTGCATATCCGTTCGGTTTTGAAAAGTGCTTTGGAATTTGCTACTCGCAAGTAGGTTAAAATACGGATTTCAACGAGTTTTTCCAACTCAAACAATCCAACCTCCACCCACAGGCATTTCAAACAGTTTATCATATAAGCATTTAGCTGCATGGCAAGCATACTGTCATGGCAACATTCACACGCATGCGGGATGCTAAAGCGTAAACACTTACATCGTACTCTGTGCCAAAACAATAAACTAGTTAGCAAACATGCGTGATCCTAGCTCATGTTAAATTGTCTAATGCAACACATACAAAAATGCGATCTAGGCAGGCTCGGCTAACCCTAACCATGGCATGTGAAATGCGATCAACTACCACATATTCAATTTGTGAATTGAAGTACAGATGCAGTTAGCGTGATGTACCGAGCCTAATGTATGTAATACAAATGTATGGATGCACGCATGCATAGCATAAGGTATGCTAATTTTAAAGATGCCCTAATCTACCATCATAAGCAGGTAAATAAAAGGGAAGAAAGAAGTGGGGATTGGAAGACATGCACTCCACTCACACACACTTATTACAGATTTGCCCTCACTCAGAGGGAACCGAATAAATATTACAAATTAATTAACTATGCAAGCTAATTAATATTACAAATTGCCTAATTAATTAACAAATTAAATAAGTTAAGAAAAGCAGTAAAACCGCCTCGGGAAATGCACCGCCATGCATAGGCTGCCTCTGTTTTCCTTCCTTCAGTCCCCTAGAGGCTGTCAAAACCTCAGGACTGCTTCCTTGGATGCTGGGAGACATCACCGGCTGCATGGAATTGCCACCGGCAGTGGGATGTGGCCACCGGCACAAAGTGAAGCTGTCGGCAGAGAAATGATTGCCGGTCGGCACTTTACACTGCCGGTCGGCAGAGTGTTCCTGCAGAATCTGCAAATGACAGCAACAGAGGGCAAGGCAAAGCATGGCAGCATAATTCAAGGCATAAATGCACCAACCATGTCCCTTATCATGGAAATGACTCAAAGGGGCATGTGCCTCGATTCTCGGACCACCAATCACGCATTTTCATGCATGATGGCCCAAGGAATCAAGTATGCAACTTTCATGTCAAATGAAATGCAAACCAATCAAACAAACTAAGACCCAATTCCTATCATCAAGTCAAGGAACAAGGCATGCATGCAAGATGCAATGCAACCTAGGCATGCAAGCTAAGGATGCAACATGGCATGGCAACAAACTTATGCAAGCATACAAGCAAGCATGGGGCCATGCAAACCAAATAGAGGATGGACTTAAACATGAATTAGGCAGCCCTAAATAGGCCTAAAACAGTGGCCAAAATGCCCAAAAATGGAGGCTAAACACACATGCACACATACACATGTTATGGTCCAAGCATCAAGCATTAAGCAAGCAACATTCAAGCACACTCGCAAAGGGATTTCATGGACAATTAGCATGCAACATGAGCTCTAAAATCATGCTAAAACATGGTGCCAAACCAAGCAATAAATCAAGCCAAGCATGCAACAAATGGCCTAAGTGCTCAAAACAAACCAATGGAGTATTGAACTACACTTAGCAAGACCAAACATGGCATGAACTCATTGACCAAAAACAGAGTTTTAGGACATTAATACAAGGCCTAAGGATCACTTAGATGGCATCCAAATGACTCCAAAACAAAGGCATGCATAATCACCAAAACATGGAGCATGAGATGACAACCTTACAAGGCATTAAAGGGACAACTAAAGCAAGCATGCAAGCATACTATAAGGTCTGAAATGACATGGTGGATGGTCCCAAATCACCAAATCAATGTAAGAATGGCATGCTACACACTCACACACTTAAGGCCAACAAGCCAAAATGGAAAGGGGATATATGATGCGCGCCAAATCCGACCCATACAACCTAGGACAGACCTAGAACATGGCAAAATATGCACAAAAGCTTCACAAATGTAAGCCTAAAACATGCTAGAAACAAAGGCACACAACCTAAGACATGTTAAGGGATCACAAGGCATTACATGGCAACTATGCTAAGCATGCATGGAGTACCAAAACCAATTTAAAATCATGTTATATTATGGAAAGATAAGAATGAAAAACAGTCTATACATGCTCAAACACACACTCAAACATAGGCTCCCTTTAGAGGCCAAAACATGCCCTTTTCAAGGACAACAAGGAGAGGGGGTGGCCCTCTCCCTTTAGAGACTTCAACGCACCATCTCCACCACTGAAATCCCTCAAGATTTCAGTGGTGAAGAGGCCCAAACACCAAAGTCCCGAAACTAGCACAAAATAGCACAAAATGAGGCCTTTCAAGGCCTAAGAGGGGTCAAACACCCTCAAACCACAAAACACCCTTAATAAACAATCAAGAGGACTAAAAAACAAAACTTTTTTGTGTTATACAATAAGCACGAAAATAGCTTTGAGATAGGTAGAAAATCAATGCAAAAATGGGGAATAAAGGTGTTAGTTTCTTACCCTTGATGACCCCTTCAACAATGGTGCTCCAATGGCCTCCCTTGGCTTGAATCCAACACCAAAACTTCAAAATCAGTCCCTTAGAACCTCAGTAGCTAAGTGAAGGTGAAACACTAGGTGTTTGTGTGTAATAGTATGGACTAAACACACTAAAACACACACAAGAGGGAAAAATAGAGAGATAATGTGTATCTAACCCTAACCCTAGAACTCAAACCCTAACAATGGCTGTCTAAGCTCTCCAAAATATCTCAAGTGTCTAACCTTAGCAACAAGAGAGAGCCCTTCTCTATATAGAAGCTTTTTTGTCTTGTAAAGCTTACAAGACAAGCTTCATAAGAGGGAGATCCCTCCATACACGTGTATGGAGGGGAGCAAAAGCAAGACAGCTGTCTTAAAATATCTGCAAAAGCAGATGCACAGTAGTCGGCCGGCCAAAAATGCCATCTTGGCCAAAAGGAGTGCCGACCGGCACTAAATAGTGCTGACCGGTAACAAATAGTGCCGACTGGCAATAAAAAGTGCCGATGGAAGCAAAAACCAGCCGGTGGCCTCTAGCCACTGCCGGTGATGTGTGGGGATGCCTCACAAGGCATTCCCTGCTCCTCCAAGGCAAAACACAAGTGTTTGGTGTAAAACCAGACACTAAACAGTCAAGTTCGGAGATCCTGAGGCAAGGCGCGCGAGCCGAGACCTCCGGGAACTCCAAACGAACACAAACATGGATAATCACCGAGTGTTCAAACGGTGACGTCCAAGTCTTGAGGACGGTCAAAAATGGGGTGTCTACAGTTACCTACTTTCCAAAATCACTCTCTCTCTCTCATACACATCAAATCAATCACTTTTTTTAAAACTCTCTCCCAAAATAATTTTCTAAAACCATTTCTAAAAAAAGGTAAACCAAACAAGTTTTCGTAATTTTTATCTCAAAAACTACTCTACAAACACAAACCAAACACACCCTATATATGTTTTATCTTATATATATATATATTACTTAGATATATATCGTGACAGAAGACCAGAGAAAGAGAGAGAGTGCAAGTGAGAGAAGGCAAAGACGAAGGAGGAGATGATGACGATCAGCAAGAAGGAGACGATATGCGAGAGCGAGAGAGAGAGAGAGACGAACTGCAAGAGAGAGAGAGAGAAAGATGATCTGCCAGAGAGAGAGAGAGAGAGACGAACTGCGACAGAGACATAAAACATAGAGAGAGAGAGAGAGAGAGAGAGAGAGAGAGAGAGAGAGAGAGAGATGACCTTCGAAGTGATGAAAGAAGAAGAAAAACGAAGCAAAGAAGCAGGACATACGCAGAGACGACCTTCAGGTTCTTCACCTTCTTTCTCTTCTCTCTCTTTGTTGACCAACAAGCTAGGGCTTTTGTTCATAGCCACCAACGATCCCATCTTGGACAGGATCGCGTTTCTCTCTCTACAGCAACGAGATTCTTACACATTTCTTTCTAAGAAACGCGGAATCGCGTTTCTTTTGAAGATTCATCACCTGGTTGCACGATTCCTGCAACTAAGGTTAAATCCACAAACTAAACCCTTAAAGCGTAAAAATAAATAAATAAATAATTACCTCAATGCAATGAAAACTGGCTTTGGTGGTGACGGATTCAGGGACTTTCTGTTCCTCTCCCTCATAGTCGAGAAGCTCTTCATTTTTGTTTCACATAATAGACAGATCAAAAAAAGTAAATGTAAGTGTTTCATTAGGATTTCAAATTCAAACAAAGCATGAAGCCTAAAGTTTTGAGAAAAAGGTTGTTCACCTTTGAATTTGTAAGAAGATCGGAAGGAACTACGGTTAAGCTTTAAAGCGTCTGGTTATCCCATTCCTTCTTGCTTCCTTGCTTTCTTTGATGATACATCTACTTGTGATGTGAGATGGGAAGAGATAGATGAAATAGCTGAGAGATTTGGGATGAGCTCTCCCAGTGAGAAGGCCTATGGAGATTTGGGATTCGATCGATTAGCATGAGAAATGGAAGAGATTATGAGAGGAAGATGAGAACAAAGAATGGGTTTGAAAGAGCAACATGGGAACAGAGTCAGCCGACATCAGAGGTTCTTGGAAGTAGACGTCTGAGAGGCAGAAAATTTGTCAATGAATACATCCCAACCATCCAAATAAATAACTTGTATCTCATAGACAATTGTGATATTTGACTTTTGAATTCTTCCACAACTTACATGGACAACTTATGTCCACACAATCATCAAAGAACAATGCTTTCACTATGGATATGAAATTACCAAACAATCCAACACCTCATAAAACAAAGTGAAGTGTTATAGAGAAAACTAAGGGGGCAAAACTGGGAAAAAAAAATAAGAGCCATGGTTTACTGTAGCACTATCAACTCCCTCTTATTATATAAGTGTATAGAGATATTTTTTTTTGAGATTTATTATTGGTTAGATAAGAAAATAAATAGATAAAATATTGCACATCCAGTAAGAATTGGTGTAAATTACAAGGATGCAGATGTATAAAAAATTCACAGGCACCAATCAGCTACTTAATAGATAGGTGGTTTCCCACTTCATTGAAATCAACCATGCAATAACTTAGTTGATGGGAATACTACATACATAGAATGTCAATAAATATCAACAGAATGATGTGGAAATACGACCGTATATGAATTGTTTAGAAGAAAAGGAACAGTCGTGAATTCATTAGACTATATGAATTGAAATTTGTTCTTTCTGTTCTTACCTGAAGAGAGAGAAATCAAATTTCTAAATACATAGGCCTGATTCTTATTATGTTACTTGTTTTCATTTTTCTTTTTCTTTTTCTAATATTTTTCCTTATAATGTTGGAGTTGTTCAAAGATGCAGTTTGTATAGCCTTGTAACTCCAGATCACCATAATGGCTATAGATAATCTACTTGGGTTAATTCAAAGCATTTTTCAAGCTCCAATATTTCAATATGATCTTGAAGAGACTCCCAGGAATAGAACTTAGAAACTACCAATCATAAAGATGTATGACCAAATGCTAACAATAGACTAGTATACAAGAGTCTTATTGATTTAGGAATAATATTGTAGTGACCCTCATTCCTCTCCTTAGCCTCGGGCATGAGCATTTGTATAATCATGCTTTGCTAAGTTGCAGTAGTGAATTTTCTTGACTTGTCTTAACTAGAATGAGATTTTTGTCTTGGTTTGTACTTATGTGAAATTTACTTGTTGAGTCTTGTTCTTTTTGGTGAGTCTAGCCGAGGTCACCTTAAAGCCAGAACCACCTTGAAACCACTTTGGTTGACCTCTACCTTCGTCCTGGCATATTGGCCGAGATGTCATTTTCTAGGCCGAGGTGTATCGTCAAGGCCGAGAGGTGTACCATCTGGGTCGAAATGTTATCCTTGAGCCCAAGTGATCTTGTTCCAGATTGGTGCGACGTAGACCGAGGTGTGGCACATCTAGGCCGAGGTGTGGCATAGCTAGGCCAAGTGTTGTCCGTCCTAGCCGGGATCATAGATGCCTCACCTACCGGAGCCGATGTTTTCACCCGATGTCAGCACCTTGTCAGAGTGCCATGCCGCTTTACTTGTTAAACACCCTTTCGCCATACTCTGTCTGGCCTGTCAGCCACTTTTTCGGGGAGAACCAACCAGCCGTTGCCACGTGTCCGAGCTGAGTGTTAAATTAGCCGGCAGTGAGTAGAACCTATCATTTTGTATCATTATCTTTGCCTTGAGAGAGAGAGGCTCTAGAAGGAGTTTTAGAGTGAAGGAGTGGATCTTCGAGCTTGATTCTTAGAGATCTAACCATTAGATTCGTGTGTTAAGGTTAGATTCTTGACCTACTCTTGTAGTCCTTGTTAATCATCTAGCTGCATCGCATGATCGAACCTGATTTGCAAGCCATGCATTGATTGAAAGTGTGGTTTTAGAAAGAGAAAGTAGTGTTCATGTGTTCTTGAATAAAAGTCTTGTTTGATCCGAAAGTTTGCATTAAGATTCATGCTTTTGTGTTTGTTTCCATAAGATCTTCGAGTATGGGTACCCAGGTCCATGTTTTTTGAATTCATAGCATGAAATCTCAGATTTTGTAATAGCAAATTATGATCTTGCATTCATCCTCCTCATGTTCACGTTCTTCATGTTCGACATGTTCTTCAAAGAGAGGGAAACCCAGATTTTCCCGACCTCATTTCCTTGAATGTGGCCATCAAGGCAACACCTCGGTAAGGAGGTGTGGGACCTTGGCCTAGACCTAGTAGTCGCCCAGCATGTTTTCTCGAGATGAGAAACTGTGTTTTGTTTCGATTTGACTTAGCCTTTGAAGAATGCCGAGGTCATTGCATGCATGATAGACTTGTTTTGAGAAGTGCATTCAACAGATTTTGCCACGTGTTTGTAGGACTTGGACTTTCCTTGACCCCGACGTCTGAAGAGCTATGTGAGTGGTATTTTTAATAAAGTTATGTTATTAAGTTTTGATAAAAGTTTTGTCTTGACTGTTTTGGAAAAGTATTTTGTGAAGCATGAATGATGATCTCTATTTGGTATATCAAGTATTAGCCTTGTTTTGAATGACAATCTTGAAAGTCCGTACGTGCTAGGGGACTATAAGCATTTGTAGCACAATCTTGAAAGTCCGTACATGCTAGGGGACTATAAGCATTTGTAGCACAACTCTTGAAAATCCGTACGTGCTAGGGGACTATAAACATTTGTAGCACAATCTTGAAAGTCCGTACGTGCTAGGGGACTATAAGCATTTGTAGCACAACTCTTGAAAGTCCGTACGTGCTAAGGGACTATAAGCATTTGTAGCACAATCTTTGTTAATATCACCCATGAAACTTGAAAGACTTTGATTGATGAAGCTTGATAGATTTGTTAGATGAAGTCGATTTTATTCCGCGTTTGTCATAAGCTATGATTATGTATTGTTTTGTTAAAGATCTCGGATGTCATACATGCAAACCCTTTATTACTTGTACCATTCACTGAGTATCCAAGCTCTCCCTCTCTATATATATATGTAGGTGATGAGCAGGAAGGCGGTGACGCCTAGGTGTGACTCGCAAGCTTGTTTTGGGTTTTGTTATGTCGGCCTAACTTGTATTCATGTCGGCAGTCTTGAAAATTATGCTTCTCGGCTTATAATGCTTGTAATTTACATATGTCGGCTGGAGAAGCCTTTTGATCAAGATGAAAAATGTATTTTTGTACCTTATTGTATTTGTATCCAAGTTGTAATATTATGTAAAGTTGTATGCCATTCCATGTAGCTTACGCACTGCTCTTATGGACTAATTAAATTTGTATATTTTGCTTCCGCACGTTTGAGCCCCCTATGTTTATACTCTGATTGTGTTGAATTTTGAAAGTTGGCCTTCGGTAATCTCGGATTACTGGCCATCACGACACTAAACTTCTAGGGGCGGTTTGGGGTCGTGACAGATTGGTATTAGAGCACCGGTTCCTCACAGTACGTTATTCACACACCTTGAGTCCTAAAGAGCATAGGATTTCCCTTAGAAAGATGTTAGGATTGCATCATGCTGCTTGCTATTTGACGAAGTGTGCATCATCTCGGCTTGACTGTTTGTTACTTACATACATGTCTATTTGATTGTTTTGTTTTAAAGTCACGTTTTGCATACTCTTAGCATCATGAGAAGGGTAGACCACCGGTTGGTCGAGATCACCCGAAAGACAGATTGGACAGATTAGAGAGATTGGTCGAAGGTTTGGTCCGTGAGTTAAGACAACCTAGGCCACAAGACACTAGTACCACTTCTACCCAGGCCGAGCAGACAAACGGCTGACATGCAGTTCCACCTCCGCCTCCTCCAGTGCCGCAGGTGCCTCCACAACAAGCTTTATATGGGGATGGCACCATAGCCTTGATCAGAGAGTTCAAAAAGATGAAACCGCCGAGGTTCTTTGGGGGTATTGAACCGATGAAGACCGAAGCGTGGGTCTTAGAAATGGAGAAGCTGTTTGAGATCTTTCCCAGTACCGACGCCCAGAAGGTGTCATTGGCAACATTCACACTAGACGACGATGCACGAAGATGGTGGATGATGACCCGAGAAAGCAATCCAGGTCTGACTTGGGCCAGATTTTTGGAATTGTTCTACAACAAGCATTTCCCCCTTAGTGTTCGAGACCGTAAGACCACAGAGTTTCAGACTTTGACACAAGGCAACAAGACAGTGGCAGAATATGACCATGTTTTTACCAAGTTGGCGAGATATGCACCTCACATGGTCGATGATGAATACAGAAAGGCTAGGAAGTTCGAAAGCGGATTGCGCGAACCAATTCAGGATCGAGTTAACATGCTCAATATGCCGACCTACGCCGGAGTGTTGGACAAGGCCATCTTGGCAGAGGCTAACTTGAACCGATATCAGAACTCAGGAGAAAATCAGAAGAAGAGGCAGAACTATGATAATCGCCGAGCTCCGTTTAACGCCAAGAAGAAAGCGAATATGGGTAGCTCCAGCAACTCGAACCAAGAAGGTAATACTAGGCCGACGTGTGCAAGCTGTGGAAAGCCGCATTCTGGAGTTTGCCATTGGGCATTGGGAGCTTGTTTTGAATGTGGTGAAATGGGTCATCGCGTGAAAGACTGTCCAAAGACAAGAACTGACGATGGTAAGAAGGATGGGAGCACCTCGGGCTCTACGCAAAGAAATAACATCGGGAGGGACCAAATGAGACAGGGCAGAGTTTTTGCGTTGGTACCAGGAGACACTACGAATACTGAGACAGTGGTGTCAGGTATACTCTCAATTTGCTCTCAAGATGCATACATATTAATTGATTCGGGATCTACACATTCATTCATATCTGTTGAGTTTGCCGAGAAATTAAATAGAGAACAAGAACCCCTTGATTATATGTTACATATGGCTACTCCATCTGGGAGAACTATGATTGTTACATCCATTTATAGGGCGTGTATTGTTGTAATTGAGGGTGTAAAATTATTAGTTGATTTGATGCCGTTAAGCATGACCCACTTTGATGTCATATTGGGGATGGACTGGTTGGTAGCGAATCACGCATCTATTAATTGTGTTTCAAAGAATGTCACATTGAAACCCCCAAACCAAGCTGAGTTAATTTTCCAGGGTAAAGGAGTAGTACCCCCACCTTACTTAATCTCATCTGTGAAGGCCTATAAATTGATTCAAAAAGGGTGTCGAGGTTACTTGTGTAATATACTAAGTAATCTGAATGGAAGCGTTGAGCTAGCCGACATCCCAGTTGTCAAGGAATTCCCCGACGTCTTTCCAAATGACTTGCCTGGCTGCTTTGTCGATAGAGAAATAGAGTTTACGGTTGATGTTACGCCGGGAACCCAACCTATCTCCAAAACATCCTACAGAATGGCCCCAGCCGAACTTAAGGAACTGAAACTGCAACTACAAGAATTGTTGGGTAAGGGATTTATTAGACCGAGTACTTCACCATGGGGAGCACCCGTTCTGTTTGTTAATAAAAAGGATGGCACACTTCGTCTTTGTATCGACTACCGAGAACTGAACAAGGTGACCATTAAGAACAAGTATCCGTTGCCGAGGATCGATGATTTGCTTGACCAACTATGAGGGACACGAGTCTTTTCTAAGATTGACCTCAGGTTGGGCTACCACCAGCTGAAGGTTAAGGCCGAGGATGTCGAGAAGACTGCTTTCTGGACAAGGTATGACCACTACGAATACTTAGTAATGCCTTTCGGAGTGACCAATGCTCCTGTGGCATTCATGGATTTAATGAATAGGGTCTTCAAGCTGTACCTAGATGAGTTCGTGGTCGTTTTCATCGACGACATATTGATCTATTCCAAGAATGAAGTTGAGCATGAGAAGCACTTGGGGCTAGCCTTACAAGTCCTAAGAGATAAGAAATTATATGCCAAGCTTAGCAAGTGTGAATTTTGGCTCTCCAGTATCTCGTTCCTAGGGCATGTGATTAACGAAGAAGGTATTTCAGTCGATCCAAGTAAGATTGAAGCCGTTGTGAATTGGCCGACACCGACTAATGTATCCGAGGTTCGTAGTTTTTTGGGTTTGGCTGGCTATTACAGGAAATTTGTGAAGGACTTTTCAAGGATTGCAGTACCATTGACACAACTAACTTAGAAAGGAGTGGCGTATGAATGGACCAAGGATAGGGAGTCTGCTTTCCAAGAGTTAAAGACGAGGTTGGTTACAGCGCCGATACTTGCTTTACCGCCAGACAAGGAAGAATTTCAGATTTATAGTGATGCTTCACATAAGGGATTGGGCTGTGTGTTAATGCAAAGAGGTAAGGTTATAGCATACACATCTCGTCAGTTAAAACCCAATGAAAAGAATTATCCTACCCATGATTTAGAACTGGCAGCCGTGGTCTTTGCTTTAAAGATATGGCGCCATTACTTGTATGGAACTTCTTGTCAAGTTTTCACAGACCACAAAAGTCTGAAGTACTTGTTCACTAAAAAAGAATTGAATATGAGACAGAGAAGATGGCTTGAACTATTAAAGGACTACGACATGCAGATTCAGTACCGTCCGGGTAAGGCAAACTCTGTAGCCGACGCGTTGAGCAGGAACTTAGTTGGAAGTTTGGCGTGCCTGGCAATGATTTCAGTAGAGCCGACCATAATTGAGGAAGTGAAGACCAGACAGATGGAGGATAAGTTCCTCAAGAAGGTGATTGATGAATTCGTCACCAAGCCAAGGCCAAGGTACACCATTGAAAATTAAGTGCTTAAGTTTGAAGGGAGATTGTGCGTGGCCGACGTCCCAGAGTTGAAAAGGAAGATTTTGCAATAAGATTTTGCAAGAAGCCCATGGCTTCAAATTTACCGTTCATCCAGGGAGCACAAAGATGTACCAAGGTGTGAAGCGGACTTTCTGGTGGTCAAATATGAAAAGAGAAATAGCTGAGTTTGTATCCCAGTGCCTATGTTGTCAGCAAGTGAAAGCAGAACACCAGAGGCCAGCAGGACTTCTTCAACCCTTGTCAATCCCTGAGTGGAAATGGGAACATATCTCCATGGATTTTGTGATTAGTTTGTCGAGGACGCAAAAAGGTATGAACTCAATTTGGGTTATAGTTGACAGATTTACTAAGTCAGCACACTTTTTGCCTGTCAAGACTACATTCAATGCCGACCGGCTTGCTGGACTATATATGAATGAGATTGTGAAGCTTCATGGAGTGCCGATGTCCATAGTGTCAGACCGAGATTCGAAGTTTGTTTCTAGATTTTGGCAGAGTTTACAAAGGGCTTTGGGAATCGAGTTGAAGTTTAGCACAACATTTCATTCCCAGACCGATGGACAAACAGAAAGAACGATTCAGACACTCGAAGATATGCTCAGACTATGTGTGTTAGATTTCAAGGGAAATTGGGAAGTACATCTACCGTTAGTAGAATT
This sequence comes from Camellia sinensis, assembly GCF_055761805.1. NCBI lineage: Eukaryota > Viridiplantae > Streptophyta > Magnoliopsida > Ericales > Theaceae > Camellia > Camellia sinensis. The sequence continues at coordinate 64,024,547 of NC_138970.1, forward strand.
CGCCTACAACAACAGTTATCAAGCCAGCATTGGCATGGCACCGTACGAAGCTTTGTATGGAAGGAAGTGCAGGTCGCCAACATGTTGGACTGAAGTGGGAGATAAAGCCTTGATTGGTCCCGAACTGGTTCGAGTTACAACCGAGAAGATTAAGCTCATTCAACAAAGGATTAAAACCGCACAGAGCCGGCAGAAGAGTTATGCCGACCAGAAAAGGAGGGAATTAGAATTTGAGACTGGGGATCATGTATTTTTGAAGATCTCGCCGACGACAGGGGTTTCAAGATTTGGGAAGAAGGGTAAATTAGCACCTCGATATATTGGGCCATTTGAAATTCTTGAGAAGGTCAACGCTGTTGCCTACAGGCTTGCCCTGCCGCCAAAATTAAGCCAAGTTCACAACGTGTTTCATGTTTCGATGTTGAGGAAATATATCCGAGATCCACTGCATGTGATTGATTATTCTGAGATTGTGGTTAATGAAGATTTAGGCTACGAGGAAAGGCCGATGAGAATTATTGACAGGCAAGAGCGACAGTTGAGGAACAAATCGATACCAATGGTAAAGATCGAATGGGAGGGGCATTATGGCAAGGAGGCTACATGGGAAAAGGAAGAGAAAATAAAAATCCATTATCCGGAGATATTTGTAGAGCAAGATAACTGAAGTTTGGGGACCAAACTTCTCTAAGGAGGGTAGACAGTAGTGACCCTCATTCCTCCCCTTAGCCTCAGGCATGAGCATTTGTATAATCTTGTTTTGCTAAGTTGCAGTAGTGAATTTTCTTGACTTGTCTTAACTAGAATAAGATTTTTGTCTTGGTTTGTACTTATGTGAAATTTACTTGTTGAGTCTTGTTCTTTCTGGTGAGTCTAGCCGAGGTCACCTTAAAGCCAGAACCACCTTGAAACCACTTTGGTTGACCTCTACCTTCGTCCTAGCATATTGGCCGAGATGTCATTTTCTAGTCCGAGGTGTATCCTCAAGGCCGAGAGGTGTACCATCTAGGTCGAAATGTTATCCTTGAGCCCAAGTGATCTTGTTCCGGATTGGTGCGACCTAGACCGAGGTGTGGCACATCTAGGCCGAGGTGTGGCACAGCTAGGCCAAGTGTTGTCCGTCCTAGCCGGGATCATAGATGCCTCACCTACTGGAGCTGATGTTTTCACCCGATGTCAGCACCTTGTCAGAGTGCCATGCCGCTTTACTTGTTAAACACCTTTTCGCCATACTCTGTCTGGCCTGTCAGCCACCTTTTCGGGGAGAACCAACTAGCCGTTGCCACATGTCCGAGCTGAGTGTTAAATCAGCTGGTAGTGAGTAGAACCTATCATTTTGTATCATTATCTTTGCCTTGAGAGAGAGAGGCTCTAGAAGGAGTTTTAGAGTGAAGGAGTGGATCTTCGAGCTTGATTCTTAGAGATCTAACCGTTAGATTCGTGTGTTAAGGTTAGATTCTTGACCTACTCTTGTAGTCCTTGTTAATCATCTAACTGCATCGCATGATCGAACCTGATTTGCAAGCCATGCCTTGATTGAAAGTTTGGTTTTAGAAAGAGAAAGTAGTGTTCATGTGTTCTTGAATAAAAGTCTTGTTTGATCTGAAAGTTTGCATTAAGATTCATGCTTTTGTGTTTGTTTCCATAAGATCTTCGAGTATGGGTACCCAGGTCCATGTTTTTTGAATTCATAGCATGGAATCTCAGATTTTGTAATAGCAAATTATGATCTTGCATTCATCCTCCTCATGTTCACGTTCTTCATGTTCGACATGTTCTTCAAAGAGAGGGAAACCCAGATTTTCCCGACCTCATTTCCTTGAATGTGGCCATCGAGACAACACCTCGGCAAGGAGGTGTGGGACCTCGGCCTAGACCTGGTAGTCGCCCAGCATGTTTTCCCGAGATGAGAAACGTGTTTTGTTTCGATTTGACTTAGCCTTTGAAGAATGCCGAGGTCATTGCATGCATGATAGACTTGTTTTGAGAAGTGCATTCAACAGACTTTGCCACGTGTTTGTAGGACTTGGACTTGCCTTGACCCCGACGTCTGAAGAGCTATGTGAGTGGTATTTTTAATAAAGTTATGTTATTTAGTTTTGATAAAAGTTTTGTCTTGACTGTTTTGGAAAAGTATTTTGTAAAGCATGAATGATGATCCCTATTTGGTATATCAAGTATTAGCCTTGTTTTGAATGACAATCTTGAAAGTCCGTACGTGCTAGGGGGCTATAAGCATTTGTAGCACAATCTTGAAAGTCCGTACGTGCTAGGGGACTATAAGCATTTGTAGCACAACTCTTGAAAGTCCGTACGTGCTAGGGGACTATAAACATTTGTAGCACAATCTTGAAAGTCCGTACGTGCTAGGGGACTATAAGCATTTGTAGCACAACTCTTGAAAGTCCGTACGTGCTAAGGGACTATAAGCATTTGTAGCACAATCTTTGTTAATGTCCACCATGAAACTTGAAAGACTTTGATTGATGAAGCTTGATAGATTTGTTAGATGAAGTTGATTTTATTCCGCGTTTGTCATAAGCTATGATTATGTATTGTTTTGTTAAAGATCTCGGATGTCATACATGCAAACCCTTTATTACTTGTACCATTCACTGAGTATCCAAGCTCACCCTCTCTATATATATATGTAGGTGATGAGCAGGAAAGCAGTGACGCCTAGGTGTGACTCGCAAGCTTGTTTTGGGTTTTGTTATGTCGGCCTAACTTGTATTCATGTCGGCAGTCTTGAAAATTATGCTTCTCGGCTTATAATGCTTGTAATTTACATATGTCGGCTGGAGAAGCCTTTTGATCAAGATGAAAAATGTATTTTTGTACCTTATTGTATTTGTATCCAAGTTGTAATATTATGTAAAGTTGTATGCCATTCCATGTAGCTTACACACTGCTCTTATGGACTAATTAAATTTGTATATTTTGCTTCCGTACGTTTGAGCCCCCTATGTTTATACTTTGATTGTGTTGAATTTTGAAAGTTGGCTTTCGGTAGTCTCGGATTACTGGCCATCACGGCACTAAACTACTAGGGGCGGTTTGGGATCGTGACAAATATAGATTTAGGAATTCAAACAAATAGATGAAACAAAGCTTTTCCAAGCTTGTGGTGGATGGCTTCGGCTAATAAATTGAGTGAGATATTCATCGCATATTTGTCTTCTAAAAATTTATTGAATTTGATGATAAAAATGAATTTTATATAACATTATGACTACGAGCAAAATAGTTACTTAAAAAAAAAAATGCTTTTCGTTAACACAAAATCACAAGGGTTGAATTTGAAATTGTCAAAAACCTCAAGGGAGGTCAATGTATGTGCAATTTACTCAAATAAAAATAAGAATAATTTGATGCTTGTGGTGCTGAAAAAGGCTTCTACCCTTGGGATGTAATGATGGGGAATTAAGCTTAGACACTTGCCTTGTATGAGGAAACAAATTGCAAATACCAAGGTCCTGCAGTTGCAGGTACTTCATAAATTCCTTGATTCCACAAGGAATTCTTCCCAAATCTCCATAAAAGATTTGAATAATCTCCATAATCAGCACCCGTGTCCTTTAACAAAGGTCCCTACACCATTATCAGAATGAGGGTGCAAATCAAAACTAGGTCGATGAGTCCAAACCTGATCCTTAAGGGCCCATTTACTTTACCTTTGTAGAGCATGCTGATACTCTAGTTGATGAAGTCAATTAGCAGTACATGACCTTCAATTTGAGCAAAAACATGAATGAACTTCTGATAGTCATCACGATCAACACAAGAATATATAGCATGCTAATAAATACCAATAGAATAATATAAAAATAATATCATATTTGAAATACCTTAGAAGAAAAGGAACAATTGTCAATTCAACAGGAATTTTTAGGTGCCATTGAATTATGTCAGCACCGAGGTATGTGAGTGGGGTTGCTTAGTGTGGCAGCTGCGATACAAACCTTCAAAAGAGGGGAATCAAAAATTTTGACAGGGTGAGAGAATTATGAGGCATTGTGCACAAGATACATAAATGGAAATTATAAATCAACAATAGGCATTCGAACAAGGCGAGAATTGCCTAACCCACTAAGGGGAAGAGTATCAACTTTTGAATGGTTTATTCATTGATCTTTTTATTTTTATTTTTATTTTCTTCCATTTAACAATGACAATCTTATCTATGATGTAAAGCCTCTCAAGCTTTTTAGAAATATCATAGAGCACAAAGACCAACCATTATTGTAATTTGTAACCAATTTAGCATACGGCAACAGTTATGCCTCTTCCAACACCACATTCAGAGATATTTAATCTTCTACACTACTAATACCATAAATTCTCCTTCAGAGAACCAGTTGATGACCACATACCCAAGAAAGAAATCTCCAAAAAGCACCATTAGCTATCATCATTTGTCCTAAATCCCTAAGAAATGACCACTTGTACATAATTCAGTGGGGACTGAAAAAGAATCTACTTGAATCTGTAACCTGTGAATTAAAATACTACAGAGAGAAAGAAGTAACAATTAGTCTACAAGAATCTACAACGTGTGAAAATAATGTTGCAAAGTCATGAAGCAACAAGTCCAAAATAGTTGATGGAGAAGTATAAGCCCATGCCAATATATACATATATGTGTGTGAGTGAATTTCTGACCACACTGCCAACTCAGTATTCAACTGGAGAGCACTGGCAGAATAGATAGCGCCTGAATGACCTGTAACCGAAATAAGAGATTCCAGCGGTGGTTCGTCCACCCGGGGGCACTCCGATGATTAAGTCAGTTATCTCTCAAAGATATCAAAAGTGCTTAATTCACTATTCTGAGTATATATTGCGTACCTTAGACCCATGGGGGTGCCTCTCTTTTTATAGTCAACACAATCCTAGTCCCAATAGAAGCCTAGCTTCAATGGTCTTCAGCTCAATGCTTATCTTGGACTCTTCAATAGACAAAGATAAACTAGCTTTATCCTTATCCAGGCTGAGGTCCTTCCTCATTCTAGGACTCTTGTCCCTTATCCGTTTATCCCGGACTCCGATATTTTTGGAGATAATCTCGGCCTAGCTGAGATCACCTCGGCGTCACGACCAGGACACGTGGCACCTCGGCTGACACGTCGGTGTCACCTTGGCCACGTGTTGGTGCTCAGAAAATATATTCCCACAACTGCCCCGTAGGTTCTATTACCTCGGCATCCTGAGGTGATGGAACCTATATTAGTACTTCCTTCTAGCACGTCGGCTAAGCTTGCTTCTTTATTCATTGCCAAAGTAAGAACTCGTCGGCTCGGTATGGCCAAGTCCTATTGCCTGCTTCCATCAATGCCTTAGAACCACTAACCAGGGTTGTTCAAATTTCTCAGTCGAGATCATCCTCCAGGCCGAGGTACTGCTCCATTAAATCAAGAATTCCAAGAGCTTTAACACGCGTATGAGCTGTCACGCATGACTACTCAATCGTTCTTGCCACGCGTCTCTCTCTCTTTAAGCCATACCCGACACGCGCCACTAAGTCGAATTATTCTTGTGTGCGCCGTCTGGCACATACGTCGTTTTAGGCATATTAATTGCTTTTTTGCCGCCGTTTTTGTGTTTTAACAAAACTTCCTTCCTCCCCCCGTCTTTTCACTTTTCACCATCGTTTCTGAAACTTTTTCTCTCTCTAGCTTTTTCTTGAAGATCTGCCATTGTTCAAGCTTTCCTAGCTCTGCAACTTTCTCCATTCACCTCCTCCGGCGTGATTTTATCACTCTATCGCTTTTGCAACCGTTGTCTAACTTCAGCGATCCTCACACTGGGCTCACTTTTTCTTGTAAGCCACTGTTCCTCTTGGTTTCAGTTCTTTGAAAAAGCTTTACCTTATTATTCGTTGCCATTGTCGTTTTGCTCAAGTTCTTGACTTATGAATCACATACCTGAGCATGTTTATTTCATGACTTTGCTTTTGCCAATTTCGTGTCTTGAACACACACACTGCTCATAATTTTGTTTCACTTTTGCCACTGTTCTTGATAGTTCATCGCTGCTTTCTTGATTCTGAAACACGTTCTTGTTTCCTGTTTTCTGTATCTTTTCCAGATTTGCGCCTTCAATCTTTGTTTCCATAAATCTGGGTTTTGGGAATTTGTTTGTAGAACCCACAAACTTTAGGAAAAATTGAAATGAGTTCCCCCCAGAATCCCCACAAATTCTGATCATAGTATATTATTAGGTTTTAGCCGAGGTCCCTCAAGCCCCTCTAAAGCACTTTCTTCTGAATTCCAATTCTTCAAATTAAGCCGACGTCATGGGTATGTGGAAGCATAGGGTAGATACCCCGACTAGGTTAGAGTACTTTAGGCAGGAGTTTTCCATCCCTGCCGATGTTCATCTGAGGTTGGTTGGAGAAAACGACTCCATCATGCCCGATGAAAACCTCATGCCTTTCCCTATTGTTTCCTTTATAGAATGTGGGCTCAGGTTTCCTTTAGACACCCTTTTCCGAGAAGTTCTCCATTACTATAAATTGAACCTGATGCAGTTTGCCATTAACTCTTACCGAGTTATCAATGGTATAATAGCTTTAGCCAAACAAGAAAATGCTAGGGTGACTTTAGCCGATATCCAATATTGCTACACCATGTGTCGCCTGAAATCTGAAAAAGGCCATGTCTATTACCTTAAGCCAAGGTCCACCGAGTACAAGCTTATTGCCGACCTCCCAGACTCAAACAAGGGTGCTGGAGACGATTATTTCATCGTCTCGGGCAACTAGGAGTTCGCTCCAGATGAGGACCTCCACCTCTACCCTCTCAGCCGAACAGTTTTTGTAGAGGGTAATGGTAAGAGCCAAGTTTTTCACAGACTTACTTTTCAAGCAGTTTAAAACTTATTCTTCTTGTATGTTCTAACGTCTGTGCTCTTCTTTGTTGCAGTTCTTCCCCAGCCACCAAAGGGCTTTCACAAGTCCTTCTTCCCCAGCAAGGACTTGAAGAAGCTACTGGATTTTCTAGTGCACAAGCGGAGAGCTCCTTTGCTTCTGAACTTCATCCCGACCTACAAGTCGATGCTTCCCGACGTCCCAAAGAGGAAGAAAAGCAATTCTCCCCCTTCCGCCACAACTCCTCCAACAACCTCGTCATCTTGGCTAGACCAGGGATCGACCTCTGATCCAACAGAGCAACCGTCAACCTCAGCTCCATAGTTGATCCCATCATCTCAATGCCAATGCCGTCGTAGAATTGTAATTCCTGTCGAGATGGGTCACAAGAAGGCAGTCGCAGAGGACCTTCTAGCCGACATCCTCGACATCGTCAACGCTCAATTAGCGCAGTCCCAGCCTCAAACAACGCCAAAGCCCAAAAGAATAAAGAAGGCTCAGCCAAAGGTAATGGTGAGTCAGATTGACACTAAGGACACTTTGCCAATTTCAAAGTTGGCTTCAAGCGAGAAGACCTCCTCCATCCCTGAGAAGAGGCCCGTTGAGGCCGAACCGTCCTAATCAACTCGGTCAAAGAGGCTGAGGTCCAAATCTGCAATAGGTTCGGGCTCCATGAAGTCTAACTCCCCCTGGGCCCCCCAAATCACTCTGGAGGACAGGCCGGTCAGAGCCGGCGATAGTGCCAATGACGTTAACGTCAGCGTTGCTCTTAGTACAACTTTGCTTCTTCTTAGAGATCTTGATCGTAATGCCGAGATGAGCCAGTATGAGAACTTCACTCTGATGCTCCAGCATTCTGTTCAAGTAAGTCTTTCACACTTGGTATTTTTCTTTCCCTATCCTTTCATACTGAGAGAATTTTACTAACTTTTGTTTTGTTCATTTTCTTTCAGGCGATCCAACATGCCCACTCCTTCTCCATGCAATCTTTCAAAATGAGGAAGGAGTTGGTTGACAAAAATAAGGGAGGTTGTTGGGTTGCAGAAGACCCTCAAAAGGGCCGAGGTAAAAATGAAAACCTTGGCAAACTAGGCCGAGGCTGCTGTCAAAGCCAAGGATGAGGCTGAAGAAAAAACGGATGCCGTTGAGGCCATAAACAAGGTCCTTGAGGCCCAAAAGAAAGAGGCCAAAGAGAAGACTGTCGAGGCCCAAAAGGAACTCCAAGACGCCTTTGCCACCAAAGCTGCCGAGGTCAAGGCTGCAGACGAAAAGGCATACGCTGAGGGGGTGGCCGATGTCGCGGTGGACTACAAGTGTCAGGTGAAGTAGGCATGCAACAAGGGTTTCACCCTTGGTTGGATGGCTGCTCTAAAAAAGCTTGACGACCCTGAGGACTCCCCCTTCAGAAATGCCGACGCCCTTGTCTTGCCACTCCTCCCTACTCCAAGCCAATCTGAAGACGATTATGAGTCTGAGGAGGAAGCGTTGGTGAGGAAGACCAAGGAGGCTGCTGGGGTCAAGTCCCCTACTCCAAATGAGCAAGTCCTAGACTTGACTCAGGATGAGGAGGGTGAGGAGGTCCCAAAAGATGCTACTCCTGAGAAGGCAATTTCGAACACGCCTATCGCTGATAAGAGCCTTGACCAAACCCTTCAGGAAATAGATGCCGAGCTAGCGGCAGAGAAGGCCGCCGAGATGTCTTCCCAGCAGTCTTTCGAGCTACAAACTCAACTATCCGGTGCCGCCGAAGAGTCTTAATTTGATGTCTTTGTCCTTTGTATATTTTTTTCCTTTCTTTGAAACAATGTAAGCTCTTTATGTGGCTGACATGCCATCTTTTGAATGTAAATACAATTTCTTCTTTTGAAATGTTTGTATGTTTGTCTTCCCTTTACTGCTCTTGTGTGGCTCTTGTACTTAGAATATTTTGCATATTTTCAATGTACACCTTGACTATGTAATCTTCTCGGGGTGAAATACCTTGGTTATACCCACCAACGGTTTACATCGGCAAGTACATAAGTACTTATTTTAATACAACCTTGGTCTTAACTTGTAAATTTTTTCACAAATTTCAACAAGTGTTTAGTTCGACTTCAACTTGTAAATTTTTTCTCAATTTTCAACAAGTGTTAAACATGATTTCGGTTTAACTTCAACTTATAAATTTCTCTCAAATTTCAACAAGTGTTAAACATAATCTCGGTTTAACTTCAACTTGTAAATTTTTCTCAAATTTCAACAAGTGTTAAACATGATCTCGGTTTAACTTCAACTTGTAAATTTTTTTCAAATTTAAACAAGTGTTAAACATAATCTGGGTTTAACTTCAACTTGTAAATTTTTCTCAAATTTCAACAAGTGTTAAACATGATCTCGGTTTAACTTCAACTTGTAAATTTGTCTCAAATTTCAACAAGTGTTAAACATAATCTCGGTTTAACTTCAACTTGTAAATTTTTCTCAAATTTCAACAAGTGTTGAACTTATTTTAGCTTGTATATTCTATCTTTCCAGGAACCATTTCCCAACTCTTTGCCCCCTAATGTGAACTTAAGTTCCACTTGGGTTCTCATTATGCATGTATTCCATAAGCATCGTCAAGTATAGGTGTAGAAAAAAAATCAAGCTAAAATTTTATTCATTACTTCGGCTAATAAAGAACAAGATAGTCTAATGATAGAAAAATTTCAGATTGCAGATATTCGAAGGCCTTGGCAACTCTTTGCCTTCATTATCTTCAAGCTGATATGCCCCATTGCCCAATACCGAGATGATTCTATAGGGTCCCTCCCAATTTCGGCCAAGCTTGCCCTCTCTAGGATCCTTCTTGTTACCGACGACTTTTCTTAAGACCAGGTCACCAACTTGAAATTCCCTTGGGTTGACCTTCTTATTACAAGCCCTGGCAAGCTGCTGCTGGTATGCCGCCAGTTGAATTACAGCTCTCTCTCTTCTTTCTTCTAGTAGATCCAGATCTTGGGCTAAGAGTATATCATTAGTTCCATTCTCTACTGATTGGGTTTTGATTCCTGGGATGCCGATCTCCAGCGGAATGACTGCTTCTGTGCCATAAGCCATGGCAAAGGGGGAATTCCCCGTTGATCTTCTCGGCATAGTCCGATATGCCTAGAGTATACTGGGCAACCCATCCACCCACTTTTCTTTTGTTGCCTGCAACCTCTTCTTTATCCCATATAAGATAACTTTGTTGGATGCTTCTGCTTGTCCTTTGCTTTGAGGAAAGCTTGGAGTTGAAAAGTAATTCTTGATTTTGAACTTTGCACAGAAGCTTTTGATTAGCTTACTGTCAAATTGTGTTCCATTGTCTGCAACTATTGCTTTTGGGATCCCAAACCTGGTGATGATATTTTTCCATATGAAGCTTTTTACATCCACGTCTCGAATCTTGGCTAGGGGCTTAGCTTCTATCCACTTGGTGAAGTAATCTGTTGCTACTAGCAGGTACTTCCTTTGCCCAGTTGCTTGGGGAAGTTATACAACAAGATCCATGCCCCATTGGGCAAACGACCAAGGGCTGGATACTGGGTTTAGGTCTGCTGCTGGTTGGTGTATCAGAGGTGCAAACCTTTGGCACTTTTCACACTTCTTGACATAGGCTTCTGCATCTTTCTGCATGTAGGGCCACCAATACCCCTAGGTAATGGCCCTATGAGCAAGTGATCTGCCTCCAGCGTGGCTTCCATATACTCCTTCATCTATTTCGTACAAAAAATCTTCAACTTGTAAAGGATGTACACACCTCAAAAGGGGGCCAGTGAAGGATCTTCTGCAGAGATATCCCTCTGCTGTCAGGCTGAATCTTGTTGATTTCAGTCTGATCTTGTATGCCTCTTTGTGATCGTCTGGCAGTTTTTCTTTTTTCAGGAATGCTATTACTGCATCCATCTAGCTTGGTCCCATGTCCACACATATTGCTTCACGCTCTGTGGTCATTGGTTCAATGCTCGGGCCCGACAAATAATCGACCATTATCGTCCTTGCCTTTCCAGGTTGACTAGGGCATCAGCGTGACTGTTATCATCTCGGCTAATCTGCTGTAGCTAGAAATTCTGAAACAGGGCCATCAATCGGCCGACCTCTTTCGCATAGGCCGACATCCTTTCGTCTCGGGCTGCGAACTCGCCTGTTGTCTGGTTGACTATAAGCTGAGAGTCACAGAAGACTATCACCTCATTTGCTTTTACTACAACTGCTAGTTTCAGTCCTACAATCAGTGCTTCATACTCTGCTTCATTGTTTGAGTCCTTGAACCCCAAACGAATGGAGTGTTATAGTATCTGTCCATCTGGAGATACCAGTACTACTCCTGCCCCCGCTCCTTCTCGGTTTGAATTCCCATCAACAAAAAGTCGAAAGGAGTTGCCGATGTAAATGCTGCAGGGTCTGACTTTTTCTTCCTTCCTTTGTTCTATTGCCCTCGGCTGGGCTCCTCTTTGCTCGCTTGAACATCGTTCACCTTGGCTCAATGGAGCCCGATGTACGATGGATTCTGGCGTGAACTTGGCCACGAAGTCGGCCAAAACTTGGCCTTTGATTGCTGTTCTGGGTATGAACTCCAGGTCACACTGGCCTAAGGCCTCTGCCCATTTGGCTATTCTGCCTGTCAGATTTCCTTGCTGTAATAGGGATTTCAAAGGGTGTTTAGTTAGCACCACAATTTTGTGGGCTTGAAAGTAATGGTTCAGCTTCTTTGAAGCCGTTACTAAAGCCATCACCAACTTCTCTAGGGGTAAATACCTGGTTCCTACATCAGCCAGGGTTTTGCTTACATAGTAAACAGCCCTTTGTTCTCCTTTTTTTTCTCGGATTACCACTGCACTTATCGCATGTTCCGAAACCGCTAAGTACAGGAACAGCTCCTCTCCAGGTTCTGGATTTGAGAGAATTGGAGCCATGGTTAAATAATTTTTTAAGTCGGCCAAGGCAGCTTCGTGTTCCTCGATCCATAAGAAGTCTGTGGCTTTTTTCACTAAGCTGAAGAAAGGTTTGCATTTGTCTAAGCTTCTGTTTATGAACCTATTCAGGGCTGCAGCCCTTCCAGTCAGCATCTGTACTTGTTTTGCCTACGTCGGGCTCTTCAACTCTAGGATGGCCTTGATCTAATCTGGGCTGGCCTCAATGCCCCTTCTGGTCACCAGGTATCCCAAGAACTTACCAGATCCAACTCCAAATGCACACTTCGATGCATTGAGTCGGAGCCGATATATTTTAAGGATATCAAAGACTGCTTTAAGGTCGGCCAGACGACCTTCAGTTTCCTTGGTCTTCACGACCTTGTCATCGATGTAAACTTCCACTGTTCGGCCAATCAGGTGTCTGAACATCTTGGTTACCAATCTCTGGTAAGTTGCTCCTACATTTTTCAACCCAAAAGGCATCACTCTGTAGCAATACAGCCCCTTTAAGGTGATAAACGCAGTCTTCTCCTCGTCTGGGGGGCACATGGCTATCTGATGGTATCCCCTGTAGGCATCCAGGAAGCTCATCCTTCTATGCCCTGAAGTGGCATCCACCAGTTGGTCTATCTTAGGTAATGGGAAACTGTCTTTGGGACAGGCCTTGTTTAGGCTAGTAAAGTACACGCAGACCCTCCATTTACCATTTTTTTTCTTCATCACCACTGTGTTTGATAGCCATGTCGGGTAGTTTACCTCTCGAATGACTCTGGCCTCCAAAAGTCTGTCTACTTCCTCTTCCACTGCCTCAACATGTATCAACATCGGTCTTCTTGCCCATTGGATTACAGGTTTGGCCGACCTGTCTACGTTCAGTTTATGGCAAGCGACCTCGGGGTCAATGTCAGGCATTTCGTAAGGCGTCCAGGAAAACATAGCGATCCCGGTCTTCCTCTCATGTTTACTGTATTCCAGACTCGGTTCCATTGATAGTTGTTGTTGTCTGTATTTCATTTCCGTCCTTTAACTCTTTGTATTTGAGTTTAGAATTGTCTTGGGCGTGTTTCGAACAGGTTGGTTGAGCTTTTGTCCCAACTCTTGTTGCCCAGATTTTTAGTGATCCGCTCGAGCGGGTCTTCTTGCACTCAAGTGGAGTTTGTATACCTTCAGTAGCTTGTCCGTCTGCAAAAATACTATAGATGTGTTTTTCACGCTCGAGCGGATTTCCATACGATTGAGCGGGTCGCGCTCGAGCAGGTACCCTTGCGCTCGAGCGGGTGTTCGATGTCTGTAAAAGTACTAGAAGAGTGTAATCTACACTCGAGCAGGTTCCTTTTTGTGCTCGAGCGGGTGGTGTCTTGTTTTGTGCCCTGGCGCTCGAGCAGGTATTTTTGCGCTCGAGCGGGTTAAGTTTTTTGTGTTTGATGCTCGAGCGTCCTATTCTCCGCTCGAGTGGGTCGTACGTATATCAGATCGCAACTGGGTCATTTTAAATCACTTTTTCAACTCTCTCTCTCTCTAACTTTTCAAAACCTTAATTTCAGAAGCCTCTCTCTCTACTCTCTCTCTCTCTCTAAGAATCCATCTAGTTCTAGAGTGTTTCTACCTTGGTTCCTTTGTATAAAAGGTAGAGTTCGGCTTGGGCTATCTTTGGATTCGAAAAAGCGTTGATTTGGAGCATCTTTAGGTTTCTTTATCTTCCCCTTTGGGCTTCAAACTTTGAGGTAGGGATAACTACTCATTTTTATGATCTTTAACATAGATGTTGGGTATTTTGTATAAATGGTTTAATTTGGGAAGTTAGGGTTTGAGATTTGAAATATTGAAGAGAGGGGTTTTGTTCTTTGACTCATAAATGTATATTTTGGGTCTTAAAATGAGGTTATTGATGTTTATTGTTAGAATGTGAGCCTTTGGCTCAATGTTGAGGAAAGGGGGAGAAAAGCCCTAATTTGTTATCATAAATTAATTTGTATAATTAATTTGGAAAAGTTATGGGAATATGAAATTGAGTTGGAAATAATGAAATTGACTCATTATGAGGTAGAATGGTGGAGTTGGATTCATTAATCACCCACCTTGGAAATGTTGATAATTTATCTGTTGGATGTAATTATTATCTGTTTAGAAATAATTGCTTTGGGCTATCGGTGGAGGATAGCCTTGATTGTTGTAGACATTGCATGATGATTAGGTGGATTAAAACTAATCGGTTAAATATGTCATTGAATATGACGGTTGAAATAATACATCGAATCTGTGTATTGATTGATCGTGTATATGATAATTGTTTATATACATTGTATTGTGTGGGAAGAGATAGGAGATGTACTCCACGGTTTGGGAGGAGATAGGGAATGGACTCCTAAACCGGATATTATTTGGGAGGAGATAGGGGATGGACTCTATTGATACAGCAAATCTGTGTATCATTTGTGAAGTATGAAAGTGTTTTAATATGAGTTGTTATCTCATGTGAATTGTGAAGTATAGAAGTATTTGTTATGAATGTTAATTCATCTGAATTGTTGATATTGGAAAGGTCTTTAACATGAGCCGTAGTCTCATGGGAATTGTTTGACCAGGTTCTAAGCCATGTTTATAAATCGAAATTTTTAAGTAAAGGAAAATGGAATGAAGCATGGACATATGTGTCACGGAACTGAAATGTGTTATGAATTGATTTATATGAGTTAAACATTTATCAAATGCTAATATTTTAGTTATTGCTCATATTATGTTTAGCATATCTCTATTGGGCGTTGGCTCACCCTATATGGGACATCCTTTTCAGGTTCTGGTGATATGCCACCTCCAAGGATATAGCTTGGAAGGCTTAGAGGCGGAAGACCTTTTTGTTGATTATTTTATTGTAGTACATGTACATCAAGCCAAGGGCTTATTTTGTGTAAAGAGTTAGAACTCTATTTTGTTGAACCCAAGTGTTGACTTGGAAAGTTGTAAGCTATAGGGCATTTACTTTTGTTGTCAACGTGTAATATCTTTTGTAAGAATACTCTGATGAATGGCAATATGTTTTATTCTCTTCAGTTTATGGATGTAATGAATGCATGATTTATGGGTTTATTTTGAGGGCGTTACAACTTGGTATCAGAGTGTACCGAGTTTGAATACTTTGGGTACGTGGGAAGTGATTAGTATCACAATGGGTTTGTCTCGCTTGTTAGAGACTTAGGTGTAATGTTGTGTGCTTATGTGATAACATGTTTATGTGACTATATGGGTATGAGATTTACTTTCTAGGATGTTGATTGAACCCTTGAGTTTCTTTGAATCTTGTTGGAAAAGCACTTGATCAATGCTGTTTCTAACCGGAACTCTAGTAACGACATGGGACTGTCATTATCCGGAAATGAAATTCATAAGTGCTTATGTGATTATGTACTTACGTGGTGTGAATTACAGTTGTCTATGCATTAGGACGCGAGTGTTATAGCTTCGGCACATTTATGGATACGCTAATATTCTTCGTTACCTTTATTAGGATGTCAGGACGAGGACGTGGTGGTAGGCGAGGTAGGCCTAGGAGGCATGAGGTGCGTATACCGGATGAGATTTCGGAACAGCAGGAGGGTGTTGGCCAGGCCAATGTGGCCGAGCCAGTAGTTCAGCAGGCCATGGGCACCTTAGCCCACGAGATGGCAGGAGCTTTGAGGGAATCCATGGACATTCTCAGAGTTGAGAATCAGGTCCAGGCCCATGTTGCTGTGGCAGGGCCTTCTTTTTTGAAGAGGGAGTTCTTCCGGTCTAACTCGAATGAGTTTGTGAGTGATCCCAAAGAGCCAGTTAAGGCTGTTGAATGGCTGGAACATATGATGAAGACGTTTGAGATGCTAGGCATCGAAGACGGGGCTTTGAAGGTGACCTTGGCATCTTTCTAGCTGAAGGGAGACGCGGGTCAGTGGTGGAAGTTTGTCCGGGGCCGTATTGGTGGCACGTGGGAGGCCTTTGTAGATGCTTTCCAGGAGAGGTTTCTGCCCCCAACTATTAGGGAGAAGTTGAGGGACTAGTTTTGCTAGCTTAAGCAGCTGAGTATGCTAGTGGCCGAGTTTGAGGCCGCATTTACTAGCTTGTCTAGGTTTGCACCTAAGCTTGTGGCGTCTGAGGAATGCCGCTGTCTTGAGTTCGAGAAGAAGCTGAGGCACAGGCTTAAGACTAGGGTTGTGGGGTCCATCACTCGAGAGCATGGACACCTTGTGGATGCTGCGGCGCATCTTGAGATTATCATGCAGGAGGAGGAGGAGAGGGAGAAGGGCTCCAAGAGGAGTCAGGATGGTCAACGAGACGGTAGGAGGCAGAGGGGTTCTAACCCTCAGCAGTCCCAGGGTGCTTTTGTGAGGTCTACCTTTCAAGTGCTGAGTTCAGGTTCTGGAAGAGGCAGCCAGGGGGACGTTACTTGCTACAAATGTGGTCAGCTGGGCCACAAGTCTCCAGCCTGCCCGCAGAGGGGAGAAGGGCAGAGAGTAGCTTCATCTTTGGCTCGACCTCAGAGCCAGAGTTAGGGCAGAGGCCAGCCGCTCTCTTGTTACCAGTGTGGTCAGGCGAGACACCTGAAGAGGTATTGCCCGCAGTTGAGTGGCGCATCTAGTGCGTCTGGTTCGAGGCAGACGCAGAGTTTTCAACAAGCACAGTCAGTTCAACCCTCGAGGGCCAATTAGGGGGCTTCATCGTCTCAGTTTATGCAGCAGCCTTTTGCTCCGAGAGGTGAGCAGGTAGACCAGAGACCTTCTGAGCGCGTGTATGCTGTTACCACACAGGATCTTGTACCGGCTCCATCTGTTGTGAGAGGTACCTTTTTGTTTTGCAACTTGGTTGCTAATGTGTTGATTGATACGGGTGCATCCCATTCCTTTATATCTGCATTTGCATCTGTTTTGGGGTTGGAGTTGGCGCAGTTAGCATCTCCTATTTGTGTTGTGTCACCTGTTGGAGGTGAGTTGATTTTGAAACAAGGTTGTAGAGGGTGTGATATAGAGGTCACTGACCGCCGGCTTCCATTTTCTTTTGTAGTTATGGCTATGTTGGGTTTTGATGTGATTTTGGGTATGGACTGGTTATCGTCATACCGGGCTGTTATTGATTGTTACCACCAGAGGGTCACTGTATGTACCGTGGGCGGGGGTTGTTTCCATTTCTTGGGGGATCGGGTTGGTAGTGTCTTGCCACCGGTGTATGATTCGCGAGGGCGGAGTGAGCTTAGTGGTCTTCTCGCTAGCTTTATGAGTAGTGAGTGTGATGAGACCCAGATTGTATTGCCGAGAGTGGTTTGTGAGTACTCGGACATCTTTCCCAAGGACCTTGTTAGTTTGCCACCACATCGGGAGGTTGAGTTTTCTATTGATTTAGTGCCCGGCACGACGCCGATCTCCATGGCACCTTATCGTTTTAACCCAGCCGAGTTGAGTGAGTTGAAGGTTCAACTCCAGGAGTTGCTAAATAAGGGTTTTGTCCGCCCTAGTGTTTCACTGTGGGGAACACCGACCCTCTTTGCTAAAAAGAAAGATGGTGCCTTCAGACTTTGTATTGATTACCGAAAATTGAATCGGGCTACGGTTAAGAATAAATACGCTATGCCCTGTATAGATGATTTGTTTGACCAGTTGAAAGGGTCTCGTTGTTTCTCCAAAATAGATTTTAGATCGGGTTACCATCAGTTGAGGGTCAGGGAGGAGAATTTTCCGAAGACGGTATTCTGTACATGGTATGGCCACTATGAGTTTCTGGTGATGCCTTTTGGCCTCACCAATGCGCTGGCAGTGTTTATGGATTTGATGAATCGAATCTTTCGGGAGTTTTTAGATTGCTTTGTGGTCGTCGTCGTGGACGACATTCTGATTTATTCACCTTCGGAGGAGGAGCATGAGGAACACTTGAGAGTGGCGCTTGGGTTGCTTAGAGCCCATAGGCTGTATGCCAAGTTTGGGAAGTGTGAGTTTTGGCTAAGAGAGGTTAAGTTCTTAGGCCATGTAGTTTTCGGGGAAGGGGTGTCTGTTGATACATCCAAGATTGAGGCAGTGCAAGATTGGGCACAGCCTAAGAGTGTTTTTGAGATCTACAATTTTCTGGGATTAGCAGGGTATTACCGCTGGTTTGTGAAGGATTTCTCCAGGCTAGCTTCGCCATTGACTAGATTGACGCGGACAGGGGTCAAGTTTGTGTGGAGTGAGACTTGTGAAAAGTCGTTCCAAGAGTTGAAGGTTAGACTTACCACTGCCCCAGTTTTGATTATTTCGGAGAGAGGTTTGGGTTATGCGGTTTACTGTGATGCCTTACGAGAGGGTTTGGGTTGTGTGCTGATGCAAGAGGAGAAAGTGGTAGCCTATGGCTTACGTCAGTTGAAAATACACGAGAGAAATTACCCTACACATGACCTAGAGTTAGCAGTTGTAATTTTTGCCCTGAAGATTTGGAGGCATTACCTATATGGTGAGAGATTCGAGGTGTTCTCGGATCATAAGAGTCTGAAGTATCTGTTTACACAAAGAGACTTGAACTTGAGGCAGAGGAGATGGATGGAGTTTATTAAGGATTATGACTTTGAGTTGCACTATCACCCAGGAAAGGCCAATGTTGTGGCCGATGCCCTTAGCAGGAAATCCATTAGTGATGTAGCTTGTATAGCCATCCAGGAGTGGGAGATGTTGGGTGCACTTGGCGAGTTTGATTTGCTGCTGGGCGAATCTGTTGAGTCTGTGACTTTGTTTTATATTGTTGCGTAGCCTACACTTGTGACTCGAGTGTTAGAGGCGCAGAGAGGTGACCTTGAGGTAGAATCCCTCCGAGAGAAGATTTCTAGTGGGAAGGTTGAGAAGGGTTTGACTGTGTATCCCGACCTGAGTATGAGATACCGAGACCGTTTGTTCGTGCCGGAATCTTGCCGAGAGGAGGTACTCCGAGAGTTTCACCATTCATGCCTTGTGGTGCATTCGGGAGGCACTAAGATGTATCGTGATTTGGGTCGCCAGTTTTGGTGGCGGGGAATGAAGAAAGACGTGGCAGTTTTTGTGTCTAAGTGCCTTACTTGTCAGCAAGTGAAGGCCGAACATCAGAGGCTAGCGGGTATGTTGCAACCCTTGCCTATAGCCGAGTGGAAGTGGGAGCATGTCACGATGGACTTCATTGTAGGTCTTCCGAAGACTCAGCGGAGTAGTGATGCTATTTGGGTGGTTGTAGACCGGTTGACTAAGTCGGCACACTTTATCCTTATGTGCGTGAGAGATTCGGTAGATCATCTTGCCGACTTGTATGTTCGGGACATAGTGAGGTTGCACAGGGTCCCAGTGTCGATCATCTCAGATAGAGATCCACGCTTTACTACTAGGTTGTGGCAGAGTTTGCAGAGTGCTTTGGGCACTAGATTGACCTTTAACACGGCTTATCATCCTCAGACTGACGGGCAGTCTGAGCGTACTATTCAGATCCTTGAGGATATGCTTCGAGGTTGTATCCTTGACTTTAGTGGGTCGTGGGAGAGACACTAGCCCTTAGTGGTGTTTGCCTACAACAACAGTTTCCAATCGAGCATCGGTATGGCACCGTTTGAGACCTTGTATGGCCGACCGTGTAGGTCTCCAGTATGTTGGGCCGAGGTGGGTGATGCACCTTTGTTGGGCCTGAAGTTGGTGAGGGAAATGACGGAGAAAATTGAGCTTATCCGTAGGAGGCTTGTTACAGCCCAGAGTCACCAAAAGAGTTATGCCGACCATAGGATGAGGCCTTTGGCATTTGAGGCGGGTGATCACGTCTTTTTGAAAATATCACCTAGGCGGGGTTTGATGAGGTTTGGGAAGCGTGGGAAGTTGTCCCCTCGGTTTATCGGTCCCTTTGAGATCCTTGAGAGGATTGAGGAGGTTGCATACCGTTTAGCTTTACCGCCACAGTTGTCCGGAGTGCATGACGTGTTTCATGTTAGTATGCCTCGGAAGTACGAGCCGGATCCGTCGCATGTATTGGATTGGACCGACTTAGAGGTAGGCGAGGATGCCTCGAATGAGGAGAGACCGGTACGGGTCTTGGATAGGCGGGATCAAGTCTTGCGAGACAAGACCATTCCCTTGGTGAAGGTTTTGTGGAAACATCATGGTGTGGAAGAAGCCACTTGGGAACGTGAGTTGGAGGTCCGAGAAAAATATCCGAACTTGTTTGTTAATGTTTAACCATGTAATGGGAGTTTTGTTTTGTGTTGATAAACCTTAAGAGCATTGAATATTTCTTAAGTTGTAAAACATGGTATATGCTTTGATTTATGGAAGCATTGTTGAATATGCTTGGAAAATGGAAGTTTATTTTAGCATTGCATATGTTAATTCTGTTTTAGAAGTGCAAATATATTATTGGCATTGAATATGTAAGTGAATTGTGGAATATGTGTTGAAATTGGTGAATTTCAAGGAAATGCATGTTGATAATGCATATTGAATAATATATTGTGATTTGCCTCTTGAAAAGAGATGAGATGACCGATAATGGGTCAGGTTGTTGAATATTGAGTTGTAATATTGTTAAGAATTGAGAAAACATGTTTTTAAAACTTGTATCTAATTTCGAGGAGGAAATTCTTTAAGGGGGGAGGTTATAGCAATCCCGGTCTTCTTCTCTTGTTTACTATATTCCGGACTTCATTCCGTTGATAGTTGTTGTTGTCTATATTTCATTTCCGTCCTTTAACTCTTTGTATTTGAGTTTAGAATTGTCTTGGGCGTGTTTCGAACAGGTTGGTTGAGCTTTTGTCCTAACTCTTGTTGCCCAGATTTTTAGTGATCCACTCGAGCGGGTCTTCTTACGCTCGAGCGGAGTTTGCATACCTTCAGTAGTTTGTCCGTCTGCAAAAATACTGCAGATGTGTTTTTCACACTCGAGCAGATTTCCTTACGCTCGAGCGGGTACCCTTGCGCTTGAGCGGGTGTTCGATGTTTGTAAAAGTACTGGAAGAGTGTAATCTATGCTCGAACAGGTTCCTTTTTGCGCTCGAGCGGGTGGTGCCTTGTTTTGTGCCTTGGCGCTCGAGCGGGTATTTTTGCGCTCGAGCGGGTTAAGTTTTTTGTGTTTGATGCTCGAGCGTCCTATTCTCCGCTCGAGCGGGTCGTACGTATATTAGATCGCATCTGACTCATTTTAAATCACTTTTTCAACTTCTTCTCTCTCTCTAACTTTTCAAAACCCTAATTTTGGCAGCCTCTCTCTCTACTCTCTCTCTCTCTAAGAATCCATCTAGTTCTAGAGTGTTTCTACCTTGGTTCCTTTGTATAAAAGGTAGAGTTCGGCTTGGGCTATCTTTGGATCGAAAAAGTGTTGATTTGGAGCATCTTTGGGTTTCTTCATCTTCCCCTTTGGGCTTCAAACTTTGAGGTAGGGATAACTACTCATTTTTATGATCTTTAACATAGATGTTGGGTATTTTGTATAAATGGTTTGATTTGGAAAGTTAGGGTTTGGGGTTTGAAATATTAAAAAGAGGGGTTTTATGCTTTGACTCATAAATGTATATTTTGGGTCTTAAAATGAGGTTATTGATGTTTATTGTTAGAATGTGAGCCTTTGGGTCAATGTTGAGGAAATGGGGAGAAAAGCCCTAATTTGTTATCATAAATTAATTTGTATAATTAATTTGGAAAAGTTATGGGAATATGAAATTGAGTTGGAAATAATGAAATTGACTCATTATGAGGTAGAATGGTGGAGTTGGATTCATTAATCACCCACCTTGGAAATGTTGATAATTTATCTGTTGGATGTAATTATTATCTGTTTAGAAATAATTGCTTTGGGCTATCGGTGGAGGATAGTCTTGATTGTTGTAGACATTGCATGATGATTAGGTGGATTAAAACTAATTGGTTAAATATGTCATTGAATATGACAGTTGAAATAATACATCGAATCTGTGTATTGATTGATCGTGTAGATGATAATTGTTTATATACATTGTATTTTGTGGGAAGAGATAGGGGATGTACTCCACGGTTTGAGAGGAGATAGGGAATGGACTCCTAAACCGGATATTATTTGGGAGGAGATAGGGGATGGACTCCATTGATACAGCAAATCTGTGTATCATTTGTGAAGTATGAAAGTGTTTTAATATGAGTTGTTATCTCATGTGAATTGTAAAGTATGGAAGTGTTTGTTATGAAAGGTCTTTAACATGAGCCGTAGTCTCATGGGAATTGTTTGGCCAGGTTCTGAGCCATGTTTATAAATCGAAATTGTTAAGTAAAGGAAAATGGAATGAAGCATGGACATATGTGTCATGGAACTGAAATGTGTTATGAATTGATTTATATGAGTTAAACATTTATCAAATGCTAATGTTTTAGTTATTGTTCATATTATGTTTAGCATATCTCTACTGGGCGTTGGCTCACCCTATATGGGACATCCTTTTCAGGTTTTGGTGATATGCCACTTCCAAGGATATAGCTTGGGAGGCTTAGAGGTGGAAGACCTTTTTGTTGATTATTTTATTGTAGTACATGTGCATCAAGCCAAGGGCTTATTTTGTGTAAAGAGTTAGAACTCTATTTTGTTGAACCCAAGTGTTGACTTGGAAAGTTGTAAGCTATAGGGCATTTACTTTTGTTGTCAACGTGTAATATCTTTTGTAAGAATACTCTGATGAATGGCAATATGTTTTATTCTCTTCAATTTATGGATGTAATGAATGCATGATTTATGGGTTTATTTTGAGGTCATTGTAGTCCTTATTTAGGCTGATAAAGTCCACGCCGACCCTCCATTTACCATTTTTTTTCTTCAGCACACTGTGTTCGATAGCTATGTCGGGTAGTTTACTTCTCGAATGACTCTGGCCTCCAAAAGTCTGTCTACTTCCTCTTCCACTACCTCAACATGTATCAACATCGGCCTTCTTCCCCGTTGGATTACAGGTTTGGCTAACCTGTCTACGTTCAATTTATGGCAAGTGACCTCGGGGTCAATGTTAGGCATTTCGTAAGGCGTCCAGGCAAACACCTCAATGTTTGCTCTTAAGAAAGCCTTAAGCTCGTTTTCCTCTTCTTCAGCTAAGCCCGAGCCGAGAAGGAAGAAGCATTCTTCATCTCCCTGCTGGACAAGGATTTTCTTCAGTGCTTCTTCACTCTTCTCGGCTGGTTCCTTGCCGACGTCATCTAGAACTTCCACGTCCTCGTCTTCGATCTCTGCCCTTTCTAGTTCTCGTATGCTGCAGGTGGATTTCATTGCTGCCATGGAGCAGTTCTTTGCTTGGAACTGATCCCCTCTGACCTCCTCTATCCCATGCTCTGTTGGAAACCGCAATAGTTGATGCAATATTGAGGGAACAGCCCCCATTGCATGCAAATATGGCCTTCCCAAAATAGCATTGTAAGGGGAGGGTGTGTCGATTATGGTGAATTTTGTCTTTATCTTCTTGGTGCCAGCCTACACCTCCAAGCTTGCTACTCCCAGTGGCCATGTCGGCGTTTCATTGAACCCGACCATTGGGCCATTGGATTGCTCCATGTCGTCTGGGTGAAGGCCAAGCTCCTTGTTACACCTGACATACATGATGTCACAAGAGCTGCCTTGGTCAATTAGGATGCGCTTCACTTGGCACTCCCCAACCTGGAGGGATACTACCAAGGCATGGTTGTGTGGATGTTGTACCATCTCCAGGTCGGCTTTAGTAAAGGACACTACTGGTCCCTGACACTCCTCGACCCGAGGTCTTTTTTGCCTGACCTGGTATATATGCTACAAGTGCTTTACCTTCTGGGTCTCCCCCCATATTTCGTTTTCGTTGACCTTTGAGTGAATTACATTAATTACCCATGGTTCGCCTGCCTATGGTTGCTGTGTTGGGGGAGGTGGAGCTGCTGGCGCCTGAGGCACTCTTGCCTGTTCTTTCCTTGTCCTGGTCTCATCTACAAGGTCCCTCAAATGGCCTTGCCTTACCAGGTCTTCCAGGTGTGCCTTCAGGGCTTTGCAACCCTAAGTCAGGTATCCATCTTCATCGTGGTAAGCACAGGGCTTCTTTCTATAAACTCTCCTGGTACCCTTGCTGGTTCTTTGAAATAGGGTTGGGTTCAGATTTTATCTAGGACCTTGTGAATTGGGATTCAGAATACAGTTGTGACTGCCTGTGTGGTCCTCAGTCCTATCTCTTGTTTGTTGGATCCGTTGTTATCTCGGCCTCGCTTTGGCGAGCCGTTTCCTTTCTTTTGCTTTACCGCCTTGGTCCCTGGCGTGTCTTCCTCGGCTTTGGCATATTTCTCAATTCTGGCGATGAGCTCCTCCATACTTATTGGCAATGTCTTTGCCAAAGACTTTCGTAGTGCTCAATCATCTTTTAAGCCGTTCTTAAAAGACACGACCGCCACCTCTTGGTTGCATTCGGGTATTCGGTTGAACACCTCATAATACCTTTTTGCGTAGGCCCTAAGGCCTTCATCCTCATTGATTGTAAGAGCCGTCCACCCTTAATGGCTGTAGTTTGTTTGTCACGAACTTGGCCACGAACATCTCGGCCATGCCTTTCCAGGTCTTCACACTTCCCTTCGACAATTTGCAAAACCAATTCGATGTAATGTCCCCGAAGGATGAGGGGAGCACCTTGCAGAGCAACGGCTCGTTCCCAGTGTACAGTGCCATTGAGTTCAGGTATAATCCGACGTGAAAGTTGGGGTCTGACTTACCATTGTATATCTGGAACCTCGGCATACTGAATCTTTTTGGTGCTTCAAATTTGTCCAACTCCACCGAGAATGGTGTTCTCGGCTTAACAGGGGAAGTTACCTCGGCATTTTGTTGCTTCCTCTTGAGGTAATCTCTCAAGTCCTCCTTGGTCCGCCCAGGAGCTCGGCTATCTCCTGATTTCAATCTTTTAGGCGCACTACTCTCAGCTTCGTTGTGAGCCCTTTTCGATCTTTCTCCATTGGTCGCATCGAAGCACAACTCCTGTCTTTGAACATGCCGATGTTCTCTGGGATCTGCTTCCTTGGTGCGGTGTGTCCTTCGAGATTCTTCCCTTCTCGACTCTCCTCGCCCGACCTCCCTGGAAGGTCGGTGAGAGTGTTTTTCGCTTCTGGTGTGCTGTGGGGCTACAGGGATTGTTTTCTGCCCTACCTTCTGGGCATTGGCCATTGGAATCGACGTGTTCTACAGTTGGAATGGTGGCTGCATGACGTTGTTTTGCATCATGAAATTGACGACCGATTGCAGGTCTGCCAATTTATTCGCCATCCCCTTTATCTCTTCGTCGCTCCGTAGGCATCTTTCTTTCCATACTTGGAGGTTATCCTCGTTGTAGTACTCGTTTTGGTCCGATTTCTTCGGTATGTCGCCCTCCTGGCCGACGTCCTTTCCTTCGTGATTCTTATCACGAGTCTTTTCGTTGCAGCTGTCTCCTTTGATGTCAAGGTCAATAGGTCTTCCACTCCCTATAGGAGTGTTGTCCCCTGCTTTCTCTTTTTGTCCGGCCATCTATTCTCCTTTCCTTCCCACAGACAGCCCCAAATTGTGTGAGTGAATTTCTGACCACACTGCCAACTCAGTATTCAACGGGAGAGCACTGGCAGAATAGATGGCGCCAGAATGACCTGTAATAGAAAGAAGAGATTCCGGCGGTGGTTCGTCCACCCGGGGGCACTCCGACGATCAAGTCAGTTATCTCTTAAAGATATCAAAAGTGCTTAATTCACTATTCTGAGTATATATTGCGTACCTTAAACCCATGGGGGTGCCTCTCTTTTTATAGTCAATACAATCCTAGTCCCAATAGAAGCCTAGCTTCAATGGTCTTCAGCTTAGTGCTTATCTTGGACTCTTTAATAGATAAAGATAAACTCTCTAAGAGCGTTATCCTTATCCAGGCTGAGGTCTTTCCTCATTCTAGGACTCTTGTCCCTTATCCGTTTATCCCGGACTCCGACATCTTCAGAGATAACCTCGGCCTAACTGAGGTCACCTCGGCGCCACGACCAGGATACGTGGCACCTCGACTAACACGTCGGCGTCACCTTGGCCACATGTTGGTGCTTAGAAAATTTATCCCCACAATATATATATATATATATATAAAGGGAGCTTTACCTTATAATATATATTATAATATGTGTGTAGCTTTGCCTTCACAGCTTAAGCACTTTACTCAATCTCTTGCATTCCACAACTATCCTTGGGCATGAACTTCTTTATCACTTCTTGGAGAGCAGGATCTTATCCTTTAGTTGAGAGTATATCTATGATCAAGGAAGAATTGGATGCATTTACCGAAAAACCCCTTTGAACCATTTCCTCAACGAGTATTAATGCCTCATAGCACTTGTGTTGTCCAATAAATCCTTGGATAATAACGTTGTAAGTGACATCATCTGCCAAGCAACCATTTTTTTCCATCTTAACAAACAACTCTTTACCTTCATGTAGTAGGCCTTCTTGACAAAGATGATTGGAGCATGCGATTGAAGGAAATTAAAGCAGAATGAAGATGATTGGGACCCAAATTTCATGATTGTTTGGGTAAGGCTTTAGGTTTAGGTTCGCGTCCTTGAGGTGGAGAAGTAGGGTTTTTGGTGGTGTTAGAGAAAGAACGAATTAGAACAAATAAGAAACAAGAGGTATGATTAACTTTAACAAGTAGAGATGGAGATGGAGATTCTTCTTCTTCTGCTTGACATCTTCTTCAAGCTCAGCTCTGTGCGTGTGCGAGGAGAGAGAGAGAGAGAGAGAGAGAGAGGGAGAGAGTAGTAGATACTGAACTGTGTAGCAAATGAGTACTCACTTCTTTTGGTTGTGGTTTGATTTTTATAATTGGTTTTCTGAGATTTTTTTAAAAAATTATTAATTAATTTGAAAAAAAATAAATATTATTTTTTTGAAATTTGAAAAATTATTTCTACCTTCAAAAAATATAATATCATTTGAAATTTATGAATGTTTTTAAATTTTAAATTTTAACAAAAGTATTTCAAGAAAACATATTCTAAAAATTAAACCAAATAATATTTAATCACTACATAAAACTTGTTATTTTTTTATTTATTTATGTTTGGTTCATTGTTACCCTTTAAAATGTAATGGATAATTATAAATATTCTTTTTGAGATTTGCTTAAATTATAATTTGTCCCTTGTGATGCTTCGACGATATTTTTAATATTCAAAACATGTTTACGAGAACCTGGAAGTTCAAAAAGAGAACAACCAATGCATATTCTCGATTGCCGTGATCAAATTCTTCAGAACAAGACTATATCTCTTATAAAAGTCTTGCAAAGAAATCATCGTGTCGAATAAACAACATGGGAAATCGAAAATCAAATGCGGGCCAAATACCCACATCTTTTCGAAAACCAAGGTACGATAAGTTTATGAACAAACTTCTATTTAGTTGGGGAGAAATGTGACACCTCAAATGATTAATTAATTTTAACACCACGCTAATATCAACAAATATATATATATATATATATAATATGTTTAATTTAATAGTTATATGTGTTAAAATATAATTTAATTAGCGAGTCATTATGTCTTATTATATAATTAGTTTAAGAATTGAGTTAAAATGAAATTAAACCTAAAATTGGGTCAAAGTGAAATGAAACCTAAAGCTAAGCAAATATTGAAGATAAGTGTTCATTCTTATGGATAAAAACTTGGCCGAATGGATAAGGATGTATCCTAAGCAACGTGTCATGATCTAGCATCCTCATGGATTGGTGCCACAGCTTGCCTCAGTATAATTAGGAAACAACGGCTGGTAAGTTGAAAGTAAGGAAAAATAAGGGAGGTTGAGTGCGGTAAATGGGAGTAAAATTAAAGATCAATATTAAGATGAGTAATATTATATTTTGAGTCATTATAAAATATTTTATGTATATTTTAAGTTACCATAACTTATTTTGTGCAATTCATGTTTTATAAATTATATTAATGTTCCAATTACGTTAATTATTTTATGAACCCTATATGCTTTAATTAAAATCCATAGATATGATTGTTTAAATTTTAAAAATTATTGGATAATGACTATATAAACATTTATTTTTGTGAAAACTACCGCGGGAGTCTCATGTCTTGGAGGACTTAAATAACTATTGGTCTCCGATTAGTCACTTTGTGACCTTCTGTTTGTCATGAATCTATTGATTTCTGTTTTGATTTTCACTTCGGTAACCTTTGTTTTGATTTTCCTTCTATATTGTGATTATGACTACTCTATTTATATTCTGAAATTCATTTATGCTATTTAAATTATTGATTAATGCCAATTAAATAATGTACAATGTTTAGCCTAAATAATCATCCATGTTAATTTTGTGCTTTATACTTTTGATATAATATTTTTCACTCTGCTATATGCTTATAGTTGTTATCCTTGTTAGGTGATGATATGTAAGGAAAAATGATAACCTCGTGTAATGGAATCAGCACATGACTTAACACGGACTTTTTTTTTTTTTTTTTTTTAATAATTGTCAGATCATCAATAAAATAAATAAAAGTCCCGATGAATATTTTTTTATAAAAAAAATTATTGAGTATTTCGATTATTTATTTACCTATTTAAATTCTTTACTATTTTAGCTTGTGTCTTCTTGCGTTACTTAATTTGTTAAAATTAGAATTAATTAATTAATTGCAACCTAAGCACCTAGAGTTAGATCATGATAACTTATAATGGTTACTTTTGGTTAAATTATGACTATGATGGTTTTAATAATGACTAAAAATAGTATTCTCTTATAGCTTAAAAAATTTGTTTATGACCCACATGACTATAAGTAATGGCACGTTTATTTTTAATTTCAATTGCTAAAAGTGAAAAAACATATGATATACATTTTTTTTACAATAGTGTATAATAAATTTTCTATGAACATTTAAAAAAAAAAAAGGCGTACACCATATATCCCGCTACTTCTAGCCATTGAATTTGAATAAATAAAAGAGAAAAAAGAAAAAAGAATTATTAATCATAATCAATGAGTTGCAACTAATATTATTTTGAAATGTAATCAAGAACCACGGTGATTGTAACTTAATGTACCACAATGAGAACATAACAAAACACGAGAAGTTCTAAACAACTTTAATTTGACAATTTGGTAACTTGACACCACCACAATGGCCCATTGTCTAATGCCATAACAGTTCCTAACTAACGTGAATTTTGATCGCAGGAACTAACACCAATTTTGATCGTGACTTGCATATAACACGTATGACACCTCGTTTAAGAGCAATGAAGAACAAGATAAATAATATATAGTGCTCTTGCAATTAATAATTTAAAAAAAAAAAAAAAAAGACGGGCTCAAAAGAAGGTTTCCAATATAGTCTCGCTCAACCACCACATTATAGTGTAGACATCAAATAGCCATTGTATTTACAAGCTTTGAAAACCTAAACAGCCATGTAAACGAGCCAACTCGGAATTCAGATTTACACGAAAATTTGTGTGCAACTTTATGGTATTCCACAGCAAGACAAGTAAAGCTTCCCAGGTATGGAATTCTGTTGTTAAATGTTGTTTCTCAGCTGCTGGAAGTAAAACTGATCTGACCTTCGTCAGCGTTGGACTTTAGTTGCTTGTACAGCTTTGTTCCCGAAAATGCTTCTAAGCTTTCTTGTAGATATGTCTGGGCGATTAGTTTCTTTTCACTGTGTGCATCAGGACAGCAACCTTTGCTTTTCTTAAAATTTATTCTCTCTTCTTAACCTGTACATAAAGAGAACGAAATTAATTTTCCAGATATACAGATTTCATTCTTGTCACATTGTTTGTTTCCTTTTTCCTTTATTTTTTCCCCTTTAATTCTAATCTTTTTCCTTGTATGTAGAAAATCAAAGGTTACATGTTCGTAAAAAAATCTTTTCTTTAGTTTCTATAGCCTTGCAACTCCAGAACAACAATGGTTGTAGAAAATCTACTTGGGTCAATCCAAATCTGATCATGACGAGACTCCCAGGGATAGAATCATAGAACTCAAAAACTAAATCATTAAGATGTATGGACAGGTTGCATGTTTATGAGCACAAGGGGCGTCCAAATAATAAAATTGACTAGCATACAGGAGTTCTAGTGTTCCAGATGAATGCACTGTTAAGGACAAGGGGAAAGGCAAAATGGACATAGAATGAATTCACAAGATATCCATTAAACTACAATAAAACAGGAGGACTCTTAAAATGGTTTATTGGAAATTGTTTCACATAAGAGAGGTAGGATTGGTTTGGGAAGTGATCAATCCAAACGGTTGTCTTGTCAGTGCAAAAAGCATAACCCTTCAATGGATTGCACCTATTTTGAATGGTCGTGATTATTTACAAAAGGATATGAACGACACCTATTCATACTTTACCAATGCAGGAGGTTTTGTGCATTTCAAAGCATTGATTCTGGACCCAACCGCATCTTTTCTCTCTCGCATTCTCTTGTGTGATACCTAGTCTAAGGACAATTCCTCCAAGTTTTTTCATTCTCTCTCATCAACATTATCAAAGCAAGGCTTTAGACATTACAGGATATGAAAAATTCATTTCATCAAAGCAGACTTCAAATCTAGTTTCTGTGTTCTCCACAAGCCAACGTGAGCGAATCAAATATAAAAATCACCAAGTACATAAACATATTTGAGGCAATTCACGTGGCAGTAGATAGTTAAAGGCTATGTACATAGTGATAGTGTTTCATTTGGGCAACAACAACTAACAGTTGATTAAGTTTGAATAACTAGAGGCAGAGGTTTGACACCGACCGTTTGACCAAAGAAACTCAGAGCATCATCGAGCTCATTAACATTACTAAACCTAGATTAGGGTTTCACTAACAATGATCTAGGATTAGAAGTATCTCTCTCTTCTAGTAGTATTAGTAGTACAACTTCAAGGAGAAGAGAATAGAAGAACCTTTGGGGATGTAATGATGATGAATTAAACTTTGACTCTTGGCTTGTAGGAAAAACAAACAACAAAGACCAAGCTCCTGCAACTGCAAATACTTCACAAATTTCTGGATTCAACAAGAAATTCTTACTGGTCCAAGATTATACAGCCTTTAAAACTCCATCAAGCATCCGACTAATCTTCCAAATTAGCACCCGACACCTTTAACAAAATCCCTGCACCATTATCAAAAGAGTGCAAATTGAAACAAGATCAATAAGTCAGAACCAGATCCTTAAGAGCTTTCACATAAAGCTTTAGCTTTAGTTTTGTAGAGCATGCTGCATAAGACTCAAGCTCAAATTTAAAAAAAAAAAAAAAAAACAAACAAACAAACTAAAATTTTGTTATATAATGATATTCGGGAAAACCTGTGCCTAAAGGCACTCTCAACAGTTGTTTTTTGGTACCACACACTCTAGAGAACTTAATTAAAATAAATCAATTCAAAATGACAACAATTTCACTCCAATTTAAAACTTCACACATAAGAAGTTGAAATAGCAAATTAAGGTTTCACAAACTTCATAATTAAAATTTAAATAGCAAATTTTAGAAATAAAAATGTTATTGTGTTCACCATAAGCAAAGATAACCACGTCAAAACAACACACATGTAGTAATGTTTTTTAATTAGTATCATAATTGGGTAAGCTTTTCATTTCAGCAAATTTCAATCCCTTCGAGAAATAGTAACTAAATATTTTGGTAAAAAGAATAATCATCCTAGCTTATTAAAAAAAGAAGAAGAAGAAGACTAATCATCCAATTTAGAATGAAACAACCAACAATCATCAACACATAGGGAAAAGCAACACAACTCCAATGTTTCTCTTGCGGATCAATCACTTGCGACAAACTCACTCCAATGCTTGAATTCGTTTTAAAAAATCAGCTAAACAAAATCATAATAGGAAAAGTAACATCAAAATACTTACAAGAAACTTGAAAACCAATAACGATGAATTAAGAGGAATTGAACATAATAAAATTCCAACACAACTCTTCTTGATAAAAAGCACCAGTGTCTCTCAATTTACCTGCAATTATCAAACTAAATACCAACAATTATCAAACTAAATACCAACAATTATCACATTCACACTTTTTTCGTGATCAAAATACATTTGACTCCTCATAGAAGGCTAAAGAAAAAAACAGTTAAAAAAGATCAATTTTATCATATAAAATAAAAGGTCACACTAGAGAAAATCCAAACAGATTATTGGTGACAAAAATTATAAGGCAAAACGAACTTCAAAAACAATTTGTCTCAAGTTATAATGGAGTATTTTAGAAGTAACCAGGAAAAGCAATATAAAGTCTTGGCAAAGTAAATAACAAACCGCTATCAGATTTACAATCACAACTTATTAGTGATGAGATTGTTCAAATATTTAAAATCAAGATCTTACACAATTATTAGTAATACATTATCTCTTTGTTTCTCACTTACCCATCAAAAGAAATAAGCTTAGAAATTATTCATAACACTTGAAAATATTCATAATATTTTCACAAGTGTTACTTACAACTTGCCACTTCACTTAAGACCTCTGTCTTCTATTATTGCAACATAATCTTGGGTTAACTTCAACTTGTAAATTTTTCTCAAAATTTCAACAAGTGTTAAACCATCTTCCTTTAATATAACCTCGGCTTAACTTCAACTTGTAAATTTTTCACAAAATTTCAGCAAGTGTAAAACCATCTTCCTTTAACATAACCTCGGCTTAACTTTAACTTGTAAATTTTTCTCAAAATTTCAGCAAGTGTTAAACCATCTTCTGCTTGTAGATTCTAACTCCCAAGCATTATTCTCCAGCCCTCTGCCCTCTAATGTGAACTTAAGTTCCACTTGGGTTCTCATTAAGCATGTGGCTTTTGATCTTGTCGCCGATGTCAGATTCAAACAAGGACTGGCCGAGGTTACCAACCTCGGTCTCTTTGTTAATCTTACTGGCATGCACTTGGCTCCAATCTGTATATGATTTTGCTGATATGACAAGTCCAGGTTAACCCAACTTAGTTTAACTCTATTATATGCAAGTAAAGTTTCTATTCTGTCATATAATAAGTCTAAGTTATTCGTTATGTTTTACTTAGAAACATCGCCAACTTAGTTCAACTCTACTATATGCAAGTAAAGTTTCTACTCTGCCATAGAATAAGTCTAGGTTATTCGTCATGTTTCGCTTGGAAACATCACCAACTTAGTTCAACTCTATTATATGCAAGTAAAGTTTCTACTCTACCATATAATAAGTCTAAGTTATTCATCATGTTTCAATCAGAAACATTGTCAAGTACCTGTTTAGTCACCATACACAAGTTTAAAATCAATCTAAAAACTTTTATTAATACTTCGGCTAATTACAAGAGAAAGCTTGAAAAACAATAAGATCAAGTGATAGAAAAACTTCAGGTTGCAAGTATTTCAGGGTCTTGGCAGCTCTTTGCCTTCACAATCCTCAATCCGATATGCCCCGTTGCCCAAGACCGAGATAATTCTATAAGGTCTTTCTCAATTCGGGCCAAGCTTGCCTTCTCTAGGATCCTTCTTGTTGCCGATGACCTTTCTCAGGATGAGGTCACCAACTTGGAACTCTCGCGGGTTCACCCTCTTATTATAAGCCCTGGCAAGCTGCTGCTGGTATGCCCCTAGCTGAATTGCTGCCTTTTCCCTTCGTTCCTCTAGCAGATCCAGATCTTGGGCTAAGAATGCCTTATTGGTCCCATTTTCTACTCCCTGGGGTGCCGACCTCTAATGGAATTGCTGCCTCTGTGCCATAAGCCATGGCAAATGGGGATTCCCCCGTTGATCTTCTCGGTGTAGTCCGATATGCCCAGAGTACACTGGGCAACTCATCCAACCACTTTCCCTTTGCTGCTTGCAGCCTCTTCTTAATCCCATCTAAGATAACTTTGTTGGATGCTTCTGCTTGGCCATTGCTTTGAGGAAAACTTGGGGTGAAAAAATAATTCTTGATTTTGAACTTTGTATAGAAGCTCTTGATTAGCTTATTGTCAAACTGTGTGCCATTGTCAGCTATTGTTGCTCTTGGGATCCCAAACCTGGTGATGATGTTCTTCCATATGAAGTTCTTTATATCAATGTCTCGAATCAGGGCAAGGGATTCAGCTTTTACCCATTTGGTGAAGTAATCTGTTGCCATCAGCAGGTACTTCCTTTGTCCAGTTGCTTGAGGCAGTTTTCCAACAAGATCCATGCCCCATTGGGCAAATGGCCAAGGCCTGGACACCGGGTTCAAGTCTGCTGCTGGTTGATGTATCAAAGGTGCAAATCTCTGGCACTTCTCACACTTCTTGAAATAGGCTTCAGCATCTTTCTACATGTAGGGCCACCAGTATCCTTGAGTAATGGCCCTATGAGCAAGTGACCTGCCCCCAGCGTGGCTTCCATATACTCCTTCATATATTTCATACAGAAAGTCTTCAACCTGTGTAGGATGCACACACCTTAGAAGGGGTCCAGTAAACGGTCTTCTATAGAGATGTCCTTCCGCTGTCAAACAGAACCTTGCCGACTTCAGTCTGATCTTGTGCGCTTCTTCTCGGTCGTCTGGCAGCTTTCCATCTCTAAGGAATACTATTATTGCATCCATCCAACTTGGTCCCATCTTTATATATATTGCTTCACGCTCTGTGCTCAGTGGTTCTATGCTTGGTCTTGACAAGTAGTCAACTATTGTCGTTTTTGCCTCTCCAGGCTTTATTGCACTAGCTAGGTAGGCCAGAGCATCGGCATGGCTGTTGTCATCTCGGCTTACCTGCTGTAGTTGGCAATTTTGAAATAAGGCCACCAGTCTGCCCACTTCCTTTGCAAAGGCCGACATCCTTTCATCTCGAGCTGCATATTTTCCTTTTGCCTGGTTGACTATAAGTTGGGAGTCACAGAAAACTATTACCTCGTCGGCTTCCATGGCTGCTGCCAGTTTTAACCCTGCGATTAGTGCTTCATATTCTGCTTCATTGTTTGAGGCCTTAAACCCCAAACGAATGGATTGTTCTAGTATCTGCCCATCTGGCGATACTATTACTACTCCTGCCCTTGCTCCTTGTCGGTTGGATCTCTTATCAACAAACAACCAGAAGGAGTTGCCGATGTAAAGAATACAGGGCCTGAGTTTCTCTTTGTTCCTTTGTTCTGTTGTCCCTCGCTGGATTTTTTCTTGCTCATTTGGACCTTGGCTCAACGGAGCCCGATGTACAACGGCGTCTGGTGTGAACTCGGCCACGAAGGTGGCTAAGACTTGGCCTTTGATTGCTGTCCTGGGTTTGAATTCTAGGTCATATTGGCCCAAGCCCACTACCCATCTGGCTATTCTGCATGCCAGATCTCCTTGCTACAACAGGGATCTTAAAGGATATTCAGTTAACACCACAGTTTTGTGGGCTTGAAAGTAATGATTCAGCTTCTTGGAAGCCATTACTAAAGCCAGTGTTAACTTCTCTAAGGGTAAGTACCTGGTCTCTGCATCTGTCAGAGTTTTGCTTACGTAGTAGACTGCCCTTTGCTCTCCTTTTTCTTCTCTGACTACTACTGCACTTACTGCATGTTTTGAAATTGCCAAGTATAAGAACAGCTCCTCTCCAGGTACTGGATTTGAGAGGACTGAAGCTGTGGTCAGATACTTCTTCAGGTCGGCCAAGGCGGCTTTGCTCTCTTCGGTCCATAAGAAGTCTGTGGTTTTTTTTACTAGGCTGAAGAAAGGCTTACATTTATCAGAGCTCCTGCTTATGAATCTGTTCAGGGCTGCAGCCTTTCTAGTCAACATCTGCATTTGTTTTGCTGACGTTGGGCTCTTCAGTTCTAAGATGGCCTTAATCTGATCTGGGCTTGCCTCAATGCCCCTTCTGGTTACTAAGTATCCCAAGAACTTACCAGACCCAACTTCAAATGCACACTTTGATGCATTGAGTCAGAGCTGATATGTTTTAAGGATGTCAAAGACTGCCTTTAAGTCTTCCAGATGATCCTTAGGTTCTTTGGTCTTCACGACCATGTCGTCTATGTATACCTCCATAGTTTTACCAATTAGATGTCTGAACATCTTTGTCACCAATCTCTGGTAAGTTGTTCCTATATTTTTCAATCCAAAAGGCATCACTCTGTAGCAGTACAGCCCTTTTGGGGTGATAAATGCAGTCTTCTCCTCATCTGGGGGGTACATGGCTATCTGATGGTACCCCCTATAGGCATTCAGGAAGTTCATTCTTCCATGTCCTGAAGTGGCATCTACCAATTGGTCAATTTTGGGTAATGGGAAGCTGTCTTTTGGACAAGCCTTGTTCATGCTGGTGAAGTCCACACAGATTCTCCACTTCCCATTCTTTTTCTTCACCACTACCGTGTTTGATAGCCATGTCGAGTAATTTATCTCTTGAATGGCTCTGGCCTCCAGGAGTCTATCTACTTCCTCTTCTACTGCCTCCGCATGCATTAACGTCGGCCTCCTTGCTCACTGGATTACAGGTTTGGCCGACTTGTCCACATTTAGTTTATGGCAAGTGACCTCGGGGTCAATGCCAGACATCTCATATGGTGTCCATGCAAACACCTTTAGATTTGCTGTCAAGAATGCCTCCAGCTCTTTTTCCTCTTCCTCGGCTAAGCCCGAGTCGAGAAGGAAGAAGCGTTCTTCATCCTCTTGCTGGACAAGGATTTTCTTCAGGGCTTCTTCACTCGGCTGGCTCTTTGCCAACGTCATCCAGGACTTCCACATTCTCGTCCTCGATCTCTACTATTTCTGCTTCTCTTATGTTGCAGGTAGACTTCATTGCTGCCATGGAGCAATTTTTTGC
This sequence comes from Camellia sinensis, assembly GCF_055761805.1. NCBI lineage: Eukaryota > Viridiplantae > Streptophyta > Magnoliopsida > Ericales > Theaceae > Camellia > Camellia sinensis. The sequence goes on from NC_138970.1 coordinate 64,061,086, forward strand.
CTGCAACTGATCCCCTCTAACCTCCTCTATTCCATGCTCTGTTGGGAACCGCAATAGCTGATGCAATGTTGAGGGAACAGGCTCCATTGCATGTAGCCATGGCTTTCCCAGGATAGCATTGTAAGGGGAGGGGGTATCGATTATGGTGAACTCTATTTTTAGCTTCTTGGTGCCAGCCTGCACCTCCAAACTTGCTACTCCCAGGGGCCACGTCGGCGTTCTATTGAGCCTAACCATTGGGCCATTGGACTGCTCCAAGTCATCTTGGTGAAGGTTAAGCTCCTTGTAACACCTGACATACATGATGTCACAAGCGCTGCCCTGGTCAACTAAGATGCGCTTCACTTGGCACTCTCCATTCTATAGGGATATTACCAAGGCATCGTTGTGTGGATGCTACACCATCTCCAGGTCTTCCTCAGTAAAGGACACCACCGGTCCCTGGCTCTTATCTTCCCTAGGTCTCTTCTTCCCAACCTGATACACATGTTGTAGGTGTTTTACTTTCTGGGTTTTCCCCCTTATCTCATTCTCATTCTTATTCACCTTCGAGTGAATTACATTGATCACTTGAGGTTCGCCTGCCTGCGGTTGTGGTGCTGGTGAGGGTGGTGCTGTTGGTGCTTGGGGCAGTCTTGCCTGCTCTTCCCTTGTCCTGGCCTCGTCCACCAGGTCCCTTAAATGACCTTGTCTTACCAGGTCTTCTAGATGTGTCTTCAGATCTCTACACCCCTGAGTCAGATGTCCAGCCTCATTGTGGTAAGCACAGTGCTTGCTAAGGCTTCTTCCTAAAATTCGCTTGGTATCCTTGCTAGTGCTCTATAATAAGGCTGATTCCGGATTTTCTCCAAGACTTTGTAAATAGGGATTCGAAATACGGTTGTGACTGCTGTAGACGCGTCCGCGAGAGACCCCGCTACAGTTCGGACTCGATTTGTGTCACGGTTCTTAATCTTGAACCAAAGAGTCCAAATCTGGCAAATCGTTTTGAGAAAACAGATTTTAGGAAAGAAGTGCCAAACATGGACTGCTTTGCCAGATACAGAGTCGCCACCTAAATATTTTTTAATGGGGGAATTTAGGAAACCCTGACTCGGTGTCGAAGGCCACATGTCCGTCATCACCAGAGTTGCCTCGGCTCGGGAGCTAGGGTACGATTGGGGAAGGTCAGCTATGAGCACCCCCTCTCGCCCGATCCGAAGATCGGCCTCTACTAACCGTGATATCCGTTTTTAAAAACGTTATATGTTCTTATTCCAATTGTTAGCCTAGAATTACTATGTTATGCGCACAACAAACAAGTATAGACTAGATTGCCTAATTTGGAAACAAGCATTGCATATCCGTTTGTTTTGAAAAGCGCTTTGGAATTTGCTACTCGCAAGTAGGCTAAAACACGGATTTCAACGAGTTTTTCCAACTTAAACAATCCAACCTTCACCCACGGGCATTCAAACAATTTATCTCATATAAGCACTTAGCCACATGATAAGCACATTATCATGGCAACATTCACACGCATGCAATATGCTAAAGCGAAAATACTTACATCGTACTCCGTGCCAAAACAACAAACTAGTTAGCAAACATGCATGTCCTAGTTCATGTCAAGTTGACTAATGCAACACATGCAAGATGCAATTAGAGTAGGCTCGGCTAACCTAAATATGGCATGTGAAATGCAACCAATTGATGCACGTATTCAATTTGGAATTTGAAATACAAATGCAGTTAGCATGATGTACCGAGACCGGTGCATGCAAAGCAAATGTATGAATGCACGCATGCATTGCATGAGGTATGCTAATTTAAACGTGCCCTAATACTAACCATCAAAGCAGGTAAATAAAAGGGAAGAAAGAAGTGGGGATTGGAAGACATACACACACTCACCCACACTTATTACAGATTTGCCCTCGCTTGGAGGGTACAAATAAATATTACAGTCCGAATAACAAATAAATTAATTATTATAGAATTTCTACTTAATTAATAGAAAGAATGCAAAATGAAGGAGAGAGATGGCCACAGCCTCCGCCTCGAGATGCGCGAATGATGTATGCTCGAACCCGCCTTGCCCGGAAAGTCCGTACCATACCAAGGCTGTCTCTGTTTACACTGCCCTGTCTCTCTGAAAAATTCCAAAGTGTTGGGACAGGTTTATTGCATACTGCAGAGGACCACCGGCTGGGGGAAATTCCCACCGGCAGTGCATAATTTCCACCGGCTGCTTCTGGACTTATCGGCCCTTCACCAATGGCCGGTCGGCATTGAATTATGCCGGTCGATAGAAACTTCCTGCAGGAGACAGTTTTGACAGCAACAGAGAACAGACAGCATATGGCATGGGATTTCAGGCACATGTGAGCATGGTCATGTTTCCCATCATGTGTTGAACTCAGGGGAACATGGCCCTCGATGCTCGAGCCATCAATGGTGAATGATAGCCCAAGAGATCGAGCTTGCCATTTGATGAAAAAATGCATGCAACACACAAATGAGGACCAAGGCCTTATCATGTCGAAGTCAAAGGCCTCGGTGACTGAGAGTTAAGGCACGTTACATCACTTATGGTGTGAACGCCCCTTGACCCTCACACTTGGTTTGACACCCCAAACCAAGTAATGTAATGCATGTTATGCAAACATGGCTCAAAATGCAACATGATATCAAGATGCAAGGCATGCCAAGTGTCATGCAACTAGTATGACAAGCATGCAATGTTAGGCATACAAGATGCAAATGCAATGTAAATATGGACACTTTAAGCAATAGGATCAACGCAATACCACACTTGATGAGACAATTATGCAATGGACATAAGACAAGCATGTAAGAGAGCCTTGTACCATAAAGGGGCAGGTCTTGATCCACCCCAAAACAGTGGCCAAAAGTGCCTAAAAGGTGGACCAATACCCATGCCAACAAGTAAGCCAATGGTCCTAAGGTTAAGGCACAAAAAGGAGGCACTTCACTCCCACCAACATGACCACTCATGGCATGACTTGGACAAGCCAAAACAGAAATTTAACATGCAAAAATGGATTCCAAAACCCATTAATATGGCAGCTTAAGTGGCTCCAAAGGGATGTGTGCACCAAAGCTCATATCTAGGCATAAAAGGGCACACCCTCAAGGCATGAAAGAGGTCACACATGCACACATATAAACATGATTCATGGACTGAAATATGGTCCTAAATGATGCCAAATCATGAGGACGGTCATAGTTATGCATGCTAGAGGTCAATATGCTCAAAGCTTACAAGCCAAAACACAAAGAGATGACACCAAACAAAGCAAGCATGACTGAAATGAATGGCCAACAGACCTTAAACATGGTAAAATAATGCCAACATCTTCATGGAACCAAGCCAACACATGCAAGAATCATGGCCTAAACACAAGATACAATTCTAGGCCAAATGGAGGAATGCAAAGCAAGTATACTAAGCATGCAAATGGGTACAAATCCGGCCAAAAACAGAGATCAAATATGACCTAAAACACCCAAAAAAACTTCTGAAATGGGGCCAACAATGATCAAGCATGCATGTTACCCTTTTAAGCCAATATGCAAGGAAACAAGACAATGAAGGGAGAGGGGTGTCCCTCCCCTATGCATGACTTCAAACCACCTTCCTCACCACTGAAAACCACTGGTTTTCAGTGGTGAGAAGACCAAAACACTTAAGCAAACAAAGCCTTACCAAAGAGGCAACAAAAAGGCCAAATAAGGCCTAAGAGGGTGAGTTTGAACTCAAACCACAAAGGACCCTTAATGAAAGTTCTTAAGCATGAAAATACAAGCCTTTTTTATGTTATGCACAAAAACTAAATCAGCAAGTAAGATAGGTAAAAGACTAGTGCAAGTTTAGGGAAACTAAAGTAAAATGCTCACCCTTGAAGCACACTTCAAGAACAGCCAAGGCAGCCCCCTTCTTTTGATCAAAAACAGCTCAAAAACTCAAGAATCAACCCTCAAAGTCCTCAATCTCGGAGCAAGGTGTAATAGTGTGTGTATTGGTGCAAAAGTAAGGTAAAATCACACTTTTAGGCCAAGAAACACACACAAAGGAGGAGAGAGAGGGAAATATAGAGATAGGGTGTATCTATATGTGTAAGCTCTGGTTTTGCCTTCAAAGTCTCTAACCTAGAGCAAGGAGAAGGCCTCTCCTCTTATAGAAGTCCCTCTTGCAAAGCTTATACAACAAGCTTGCTTAGAGGGAGATCCCTCCATACACGTGTATGGAGGGAAGCAGAGTTGGTGCTAGCTATCACAGCTGGCACAAAATATCTACATAAAGTAGATGAACAGTGGTCGGCTGCCCAAAAATGTCATTTTGACAAAAAAGAGTGCCGACCGGCAACAAAAGGTGCCGACCGGCAGAAAAGATTGCCGATGGAAGCAAAAACCAGCCGGTGGCCTCTAGCCACTGCCGGTGGTGTGTGGGGATGCCTCACAAGGCATTCCCTGCCCCTCCAAGGCAAAACACAAGTGTCTGGTGTGAAACCAGACACTAAACAGTCAAGTTCGGAGATCCTGAGGCAAGGCGCGTAGCCGAGACCTCCGGGAACTCCAAACGAACACAAACAAGGGTAATCACCAAGTGTTCCAATGGTGACGTCCAAGTCTTGAGGACGGTAAAAAATGGGGTGTCTACAGTTGCCCCTCTTTGACAGAACTCGAAAGTCATAACAATGACGGGAGTGAATGTCAAAGCCCAGAGACGACCCATTTTTGACAAGGCCGAAGACTCAGACAAACATGCAAGACAAACAAGATATGCGCCCGAAGGCAGGGGCAAAATGCAAGACAATGCACGAAGCCGAGCATAACTTAAGATCATGCAAAGAAAGCTGTAACGAAGCACACATGCGACAATTTTAAGCTAGTATACACCGAACTACACTACAATGCAGAAGGGATGTAAGAAAATCATGTAATTCTCAATACGTCTCACTCGGAGGATAAAATACATGTGCGGCTCGTCTGGTTGCGCCAGCCTCAAATGAACCGTGCATACAATATCGTGCCTGCAAAGAAAACAAACTTAACAGGTACAATATTGTTAACAATATGCATAATAGTGTACTCGAAATTCGTGACAACGCAAAGCGAGTGGGGAGTATAACAATGCTGCGAAGGTACAGATGTGTATGTGGAACATGCGGTCTACGCAGGCAATGAATTTGATCATAAGTATGCGGTCTACGCAAGCAATGAAATTGGACATAAGAATACGGTCTACGCAAGTAGAATATGCAGTCTACGCAAGTAACGAAATTGAACAATCATGCGGTCTACGCCAGTGATGTAATTAACATGCGGTCTACGCAAGTCAAACATGCGGTCTACGTACGTAATGAAATTGATTAATCATGCGGTCTACGCAAGCAAAACATGCGGTCTACGTAGGTAATGAAATTGAACAAACATGCAGTCTACGCAAGCAAAACATGCGGTCTACGCAGGTAATGGAATTGAACAAACATGCGGTCTACGCAAGCAAAACATGCGGTCTACGCAAGTAATGGAATTGAACAAACATGCGGTCTACGCAAGCAAAACATGCGGTCTACGCAGGTAATGGAATTGAACAATTATGCGGTCTACGCAAGCAAAACATGCAGTCTATGCAGGTAATGGAATTGAACAATTATGCGGTCTACGCAAGCAAAACATGCGGTCTACGCAAGTAATGGAATTGAACAAACATGCGATCTACGCAAGCAAAACATGCGGTCTACGCAAGTAATGGAATTGAACAAACATGCGGTCTACGCAAGCAAAACATGCGGTCTACGCAAGTAATGGAATTGAACAAACATGCGGTCTACGCAAGCAAAACATGCGGTCTACGCAGGTAATGTAAGTGATTACAAACATGCGGTCTACGCAGGTAATGTAATTAACATGTGGTCTACGCAAGTAATGAAATTGATTACAAACATGCGGTCTACGCAGGTAATGTAATTAACATGCGGTCTACGCAAGTAATGAAATTGATTACAAACATGCGGTCTACGCAGGTAATGTAATTAACATGCAGTCTACGCAAGTAAAGAAAGTGATTACAAACATGCGGTCTACGCAGGTAATGTAATTAACATGCGGTCTACGCAAGTAAAGAAAGTGATTACAAACATGCGGTCTACGCAGGTAATGTAATTAACATGCAGTCTACGCAAGTAAAGAAAGTGATTACAAACATGCGGTCTACGCAGGTAATGTAATTAACATGCTTGAACATATGTGAGTGAGGACATATCATTCATAATGCAGGGATGCAAAACACTGTAACACAGCGTAATTGAAGTGATTTGTGGGAATCCTCAAGACATGAAAAGGATACGGGAAGGAACGTTCTTCGTACGTATCGAGCATCATTCGCAGAAGTTGTGGCCTGAGGTCAACTCGAAGGTCCACGTTTCAAAAGTGCGCTTCCCCGCATGGTCTCAAGTAACGAGGGTGCGAAACCACGTCGTTGACCCAAACAAAGGCATGGAAGGTGCGTTGACCGCAAGGGGAGTTTTGCTGGTATCCATTCCGATACTTGGTTACCCTGTCATTCTATGTTTTACTTTCCTTTTCACTAGTAGTTTAAGCACATTGCACTGCCTCGGGCAGGTTTTATTCTTTCTCAAAATTACGCATTTTGCAAAGCACGCGACGGGAATGAAACAACCATTTTATTCAAAAGATGTTTGCGTTTGTAAACTTTCTATGCATCGCATCACAAGGTATCACACCACAATGTGAACGAAATTGAACTCATTTTGAACACCGAGCATTCGCATCGTAATAATCAGGCAGTGAATCGACTTACAACTCGATAAGCAAATGTACAAAGGCATGATAGGACCAAACAAGCGTAAGTACAACTCGATAAATAAATCAAAAACTCAAAGAGAGTGAAATACAACTCGATAAGCAAATGTTCAAAAACTCGACAAGCAGACAGGCGTGACTTCGCAAGAATCAATCACCGGGGGAGGGATCGAAGGTGGTGGAGTTCCCCAATCCCAACATAAACAGCTCAGGGAACCAGGAGGAAGCCCATCGGCCAGGAGGAGAGGCCATCGGCCAAAAATTTGTTCAGTCGGCAAAATACGATGGCCGGTCGGCAGAATGTTTGGCCGGTCGGCAGAATGTTTGGCCGGCCGGCTATGAATGAGGGAATCACCAGAATGTTGACACCTGTCCTCTACCCAACCTTATCTCCTACAAAAGACCCCAACTTCGTAGTTTTTCTCAATTCTACATTGATTTGCTCTGATGGAAGAGTTTCTTGCTCAAAATCTCACAGCTTGGATTGCTAGCTTGGATGGCTCGAAAAAGTTGAATTTTCGGGGTTTCGGCATAAATGCACTATTCACTCTAGGTCGTACCCCGTTGCACCTCCCGTTTCTTCAAGCTGCAGCAAGGTTTTGGAATCCGGTGACGCATGTGTTTAGCTTCGCTGGGCAAGAGATATGTCCTACCTTTGAAGATTTTCGAGCCTTAATGGAGTCCGAGCGCGACGAGGAGCTCCTGCCCCAACTTAATTTTGGCCATGCCCAATCCTTAGGGCGAATGTGTGGAATCAGCATGCGTGACGCTCGGTCTCTAATTTGTGATGGGATGCTGGACATTCCGAGTTTGACCGATCGATTTTCTGATGCTGGTGATCGCAACAACCATCACTGGCAAGGCTTCCGGCGACATGCCCTCTGCTTGTGCATGCTATCCCATTTTCTATTCGTCTCAGGCTCTGGAGGGTCTAGTGTCCGGCTGATTGAGGTTGCCCAAGGCTTGAAGGAGGGCAAGAGCTGTATTGCCATGACTCTGGCCGAGACGTTAATGGGCTTAGACGTCTTTTATCGTCATGAGACGACCAGATTAGCAGGGAGTCCACTACTACTACAGGTAATGTTTCCCACCCAATCTCGCATTATGCATTGCTCACATCACTCGGCCCTCAAGCTCGGTCTTTTCTCACAAAACCCTATTCTCACTTTTCTCTCCTCGTACATCTCTCTATTCTTTACTCTCTCATTTTTCATCCCTTCCCAGGTATGGTTGATGGACAAACTGCATGTTGTGAACTCTTGCCCAGCATATTCAGCTCGCGGCTACTTCTTCCGACATCGTCTGGTCAATGCCTTGGATGAGGGATGGTGGTTCGCTTGGATGTGCCGCTTGTCCGCAGACCGTATTGCTTGGCGGTGCCCTTGGCTGAGCCTTCCGGCAATGAGTTACAATATGCCCCGGCAGACTGGGATTCAATTGGTTGGTCTCACTCACTGTGTATTCTACTTCCCATTTCGGATTCGATGCCAATTTGGCCATGATCAGACCTGCCCGCCAGAGGGGATAGAGTATCCTGCTGCATTCCCAGCCCGAGGCGCACAGCTTGCTTGGCAGGCCACCGCGTGGAGGATAAGAGAACTCTTGGCCCCCGCTCCTACTTTCAGTTGCACTTTGTCTGACGAGTGCGTGGATTGGCTCAACGAAGAAGCACAGATTGGGCCCATCTTGGCGTCAGAGGCTTCGACCAGCTCTGAGAGGGGGTGCAGGAGCACCTGACTTGACTATGCCCCAGATTTATTGCTTTATTAGTACTTTCAAGTTTTCTTTATGATTGTAATAAAAAGCAACTTCGATTGCATGCAAGAGCAGGAGAACTCTATTTTGAAATCAATGAAATTGAAGGTTGTGGTACTGAAAATTTTCCGCTTTGGTCCAAAAATGGTCAAAGTTGTAAAAAGATTATTTGAACGAAGTCGGCTTTTATTAAAACTTCTCAAAATCATTTTCGATGTGGATCAGAACTGGACACGCCTGAGATCTGTCACTGAGATGCACAACCCCAGATCCCTGCAACTGGAAAGTTGCCCCTAGTCTGAAGAGCACCGCAGCACTGCACAACAACGGAAAGTTGCCCCTAGTCTGAAGAGCACTGCGCTGGAGGTCATAACCGAACCCTTGAATGCTGAATAGACAAAGATGGCCGAGACGATCGAATGGACAAAGTTGATCGGGGAAGTGTTATGGCTGAACTTCAGGATGAAGTTGCCTACGTATCCCAAAGATGGAAATCAAGCCTTACGTAGTTCAGGCTTAGGTTCACTCGGGTATTTTCACTCTCCTTTTGCGCTCTAACTTTTGCCAAAGCCGCCCTTTGCGGGTTTTCAGCCTTGCGAACTCAGTTTTTATATTTTCTAATTTTTTGTGCTCTAACTTTTGCCTAGGTCACCCTTTCAGGTTTTCGGCCTAGCGAGCCTCTCAAGGGTAATATTTCTTCAACTTGTCCATGTTGATCGGTTGGGAGAACTCCAGGCCATCTAGGTCCATCAGAACCACAGCTCCACCTGACCAGATAGCTTTGATGATGTAGGGACCGGTCCAATTGGGTCTGAACTTGCCCCTTGGGTCGTGGATGGGAGCTCGGTTGTCCTTGAGCACCAAATCCCCTTCCTTTAGATTTCTGGACTTAACCTTCTTGTTGAAAGCCCGGGCAATTCTCCGCTGATAACTTTGGACGTGGTACAGTGCTTTGAGTCTTCTCTCGTCAAAAAGCATGAGTTCCTCAAACCTACTCTGCTGCCAATCTGCTTCGGCTATTTGAAACTTAGCCAATACCCGCAAGGACGGAACCTTAATTTCGATAGGTAGAACGGCCTCCATTCCATAAACTAATGAATACGGAGTCGCTCCGGTAGAAGTTCTAATTGAAGTCCTGTAGCCCCACAGAGCAAACGGCAACTTATCTGGCCAATCCCGGTAGGTTTCCACCATCTTCCGCAGTATATGTTTGATGTTCTTGTTGGCGGCCTCAACTGCTCCGTTGGTTTGCGGCCGGTATGTGGATGACTTATGAAAAGCCACGTTATATTTCTCCAACAAGTCAATCACTTCCTTCTTAAAGTGGGATCCATTATCCGAAATAATCTCGTTTGGCACCCCGTAGCGACAGATGATGTTGTTTCTGATGAACTTTGCGACGTGCGACGCCTTCAACACCGCGTATGATTGGGCCTCGACCCACTTTGTGAAATAATCTATCGCTACCAGGATAAACTCATGCCCATTCGACCCCTTCGGGGTAACAGCTCCGATCACATCAATTCCCCAAACGGAAAATGGCCATGGGGACGTCATGTTGTACAGCTCGGACGGTGGGATGTTCATACGGTTTGCATGGATCTGGCATTTGTGGCATCGCCGAACAAAGCCGATACAATCCTCCTCCATGGTAGACCAGTAGTAGCCCTGTCTGAGGATCTTTCTGGCCAGCATTACTCCATTCATGTATGCCCCGCACTCCCCTCCATGGATGGCCTCCATCAGGCGCTTCGACTCTTCAGCTTCTACACAGAGCTTATGCATTCCCAGATGACCTCTCTTATACAGTTTACCCCCGCAGATGATGAACTGAACAGCCATTCTTCTGATTGCCCTTTTATCCTTGGCATTTGCCCCTGGTGGATACGCCTCTTTTTCCAAGAAGTTCCAAACGTCGTAATACCAGGGGTTGTCGTCCTGAGCCTCATCTATGGCGGAAATTGACTCGTACGCTGGCGCAAACTTCTGGTCAATAATGACTGGACGCATCCGGACTCCGGACGGGATGTCTATCATGGAAGATAGAGTTACTAGTGAATCTGCGAACCTGTTGTTCTCTCTTACTAGGTGGGTGAAATTTAGCTTCTCAAACCGAGGAATTAACAAATCCAAGGTTTGGTGGTAAATTATCATCCTTTCCTCTTTGACTTTCCAGTCTCCTTTTGCTTGAGATACAACAAGGTTCGAGTCCCCAATGACGTCCAACCGTCTTGCCCCTAGTTCTAGGGCTGCTTCTAGGCCAGCAATACATGCCTCATATTCTGCTTCATTGTTCGAGACTTTGAACCGGAGCTTGAATGTTGAAGGGATACGGGAATCGTCCGGCGCTATCAGCAACACTCCTATCCCATACCCATATTGGTTCGACGCTCCGTCAAAGTACATCGTCCAAGTTTCATCTTCGATGTGCAGAATGGCTTCATCTGGGAACAGGTACTCAACCGCTTCATCCCCTTTAACCGGGTGGTCGGCAAGGAACTCCGCTACTACTCTTCCTTTTACTGACTTGCGTGTTACATACTTCAGATCAAATTCAGAGAGCAACAGCAACCAACGAGCTAGCCTACCCGTAAGTGCCGGTTTCTCGAAAAGATATTTGATGGGATCCAAGCGTGAAACCAACATTACAGAGTGAGCTAACAAGTAGTGCCGCAGCTTCCTGGTAGCCCATACCAAGGCCAAGCAAGCTTTCTCCAGCGGGGTGTAACGGGTCTCGTAATCCAGCATCTTCTTGCTCAGATAGTAGATGGCCCTTTCCACTTTGTCTTCTGACTCTTGTGCGAGCATGTAGCCCATGGTAGTCTCAGTTACTGAAAGATACAACATCAACGGTCTTCCCGGCTCTGGTGGTGACAACACGGGCGGGTTCTGTAGATATTCTTTGATCTGTTCAAAAGCTGCTTGACATCGGCCGTCCCATTGGAACTTCTTTCCTTTCTTCAGGAGACCAAAAAGTAGGTCACAAGTCAAGGTTAATTTTGAGATAAACCGTCTTATGAATTGCACCTTACCCAGAAAGCCTCGCACCTCATTTTCAGTCCTTGGTGGTGGCATTTCCAAAATGGCCTTGATTTTGGAAGGGTCGACCTCGATGCCTCTTTGTGTAATCAGAAACCCTAGCATTTTCCCCGCTGTAACACCGAATGTACACTTCTGGGGATTCAACCGCAGCCGAAACTCTCTGATCCTTTGAAAGAACTTTTGTAAGGCAGTGTAGTGGCCCTCTCTTTCTTTGGACTTGACAATCATGTCGTCCACGTACACCTCGACCTCTTTATGGATCATATCATGCAATATCGTGGTTGCTGCCCGTTGATAAGTAGCTCCAGCGTTCTTCAACCCAAATGGCATCACTCTGTAGCAATATGTACCCCACGGGGTAGTGAATGCAGTCTTCTCCTGGTCTTCGGGTGCCATTACTATCTGATTATAGCCTGAGAAGCCATCCATAAACGAAAGCAAGGCGTGTCCCGCCGTGAAATCTACCAATTCATCAATGTGCGACAAGGGAAAGTCGTCCTTCGGACTGGCCCTGTTCAAATCTCTGAAGTCTACACATACCCGAATTCTGCCATCCTTCTTCGGCACCGGAACAATGTTGGCCAACCAAGTCGGGTATTCGGATACCAGCAGGAAGCCTGCATCGATTTGCTTGGTGACCTCTTCCTTGATCTTAATGGCCCAATTAGGGTGGATCCTTTTGAGTTTCTGCTTGACAGGTCGGGCCTCGGGATCAAGAGGGATCCGGTGCTGTACAATCTCAGGATCGATTCCAAGCATGTCTTTGTAGGACCACGCGAAAACATCTTTGAAATCTTTTAATAAAGCGACTAAGCGCTCGCGTTCCCCCGAAGACAACGTGGACCCGATTTGGACCAGCCGCGGGTTCTTATCAGTACCAACATTCACGGTAGTGATTTCATCCATTAAGGATTTAACAAATCTTTCCTGTTCTTGATCAATTAACCGTTGCAACACCGGAGGAATTTCTTCCTCGTCGTTTTCATCAAAATTTTGAAAATCCTGATTTAAGCAATAAATCAAAGGCACAGAAAAATACTCAGAAACCACATCCACATCGTTCTCATTAAATACTTCCAAGCCGTCTAATTCTTCTATTACAATAGACTCAAAAGAGAAAGAACATGACGACCTAGACAGGACTGTGGCATCCGGGTTATCACCCCCAGGAATACTGGACTCAGACTCAGTCGAGCTGGAACCTGATTCCGACTCACAGGACTCGGTGGAATCAGATTCCGGCTCACTACCTGACCCGGTGCTGCTGAACAAAAATCCTTCTTTATATTGCCAGACGAGAGAGGGTGCGATGGATGCATCCAAAATAGTTGCTGGTAGGCTCACAGCCGTTTCGTTCCCGATCACACATACCGAGGAGCTATCCCCCAAGCACTTCTGTTCGATTGGATGATCTGAAAGCAGACATACCAGTGCTACCCCCATTTCATTTTCAGCGTCCTCAGACTGCATTTCCCTACTTTGTTCAGCCTCAACTGATAGATCTGTTTGCCCTTCGGCGATGTCATTCTCATGTAGCTGCAGGTCGAAGAAAATCTCAAAACCCGGCACGCGCTTCTTCTCCGCGTTCAGCCATGGTTCCGGGAAGCCACAAAACGGAAAGTCCTCCCCCTCCCGAACGAAGCGCCCGTTTAGGGTACCCTGAATGGGCCTATGCACCAACTCGAAAGGCTTCCCAGCCTTCTTTGCTCTGGCTCTTCCGGCCATTTCCTTTCCTTTCCTTATCCAGTCCTCTTTGGTGGGTAGATAACCTAATCCAAAGGTATGAGGGTTGTGTGGCACTTCGGCCAATGCTGCGACGCCTTTCCTGCCGCTTTGCCCAATCCCATCCCGGGGATGTGTTGGAGCTTGTTCATGAGATAGACTGCCTTAGCACTGACATATACCCCTTCATTAATAGCCATGATGCCCTGTACAACTCGAGCCTCAGCCAAGGTAAAACCCGATATGAACACATCTTCCATACCGTGTTCAATTTCTAGAACAGGCGTGGATACTTCTGGCGGCGGATGAATCGATGAATTTCCGAAGACGATGGCTACTCCCTTCCCATAGGGGTATTTCACACGGCCGCCCTAAAAGCAGGTTGAAAGTTGCAGGAACCTCCAAGACATGGAAATCTATCTCATGCTGTCCCGGCCCAACCTTTGTTTGAATCTTAACTGTTCCCATTACTTCCCGGCTTGTGTTGTCATACGCCCGAATCACCTGGGCCGTTGGCACAAAATCCGCGACTTTCAAACCGATCGCATAGGCTGTCCTTGCCGGGCAGACGTTGATAGCGGACCCCGTGTCAACAAGCACCACGGGTATCCATTTATCTCTGTACTCCACAGAGATGTAGAGTGGCTTGTTATGGTTCGCACCCTCATGTGGCAGTTCTTTGTCAGAAAAGGTCAATGCCGGGGAACTTCCTCCCGAAAAAACTAGGCCCACCAGCTGTTCGGGCGTGGTGTCTATAGAAAGCTTGGCTTTGTCCATGGCTGTAAGGACAACTTGTCTTTGTACTCGAGAAGCCATAAGCAGCCCCCAGATGGAGATGTCTGCTTGTATCTTCTTCAATTGTCTCAATACAGCCTCATCTTCAAGTTGCTTTTCCTTTTGCTTCTCTGCCTCTTTATCTTTTCCAGACGCCTCTGGTTGATCTAGGTGTGGAGGCTTGAAGTACCGTCCACTCCTAGTCATGTGATCGACTTCGCCGATATACCAGGTATCATCTAGTTGGTTACCTCCCCAATCCTCGTCCGTGTGGGCAAGACATAGATCATCGTCTTCCCACCACATGCCATCTGCAGCTGACAGGCACCTGTCCGGTTCTGGCATGACTGTTCCGATACTTGCAGTACCTTTTACTCCTATGCTCGCAGCATTCTCCATTTTTGTACCTGTGGCAGTCTCAACCCCCACGTGGGCTTTTGCCTTCCTGATCCTCTCAGAATCTTCGAATCTTTCCTGTTCTGACTGTGTCAATGCAGTAGATTGTTCAATGATCCCTGTACTCAAAATGCTCCATTCCCGAGCGAAACTCTCGACACTGGCGCTCTCCGGCGATGTATTCTGTTCTTCGACCCTCTCGGCTGTTATTGACATTCCTGCCCCTGCCGGGCCTTGTTCTAACTAAAACTCTCCTACCACATCTGGCTGATCGTCCAACCATCCCGTGGCCTCTGCCGATTCCTCATAATCGAACCAGTTGATGGCTGAGTCTTCTGGATCTTGGTTATTGTAAAACTGGAACTTGGCAAGATCCTCTTCCACAGCTGTCAAATCATCCGTTCCTTGTCCTGGACTGTCCCCTTGGATTGCACACAGCTCTCCTTCTGCTGGAAATTCCACATCTGGTCTATTCTGGCCCATTGGTGAAATGTAGTCACTCGGACTATAAGCATTCCCAACATCACTCCCAGACTCCGCAGACTCTGGCTCAATAACCCCCTTCTCCTTTGGAGTCTTCTCTCTCCTGCTCTCGATGGTCACCACCACTGGCTTGGGTTGGGTTATGGAGACGTCCATCATGCACAAATCGGTGCAATTAGGAAGGAAAACCTCCGGCTTAGGCAAGTAGGAGGGTGTGATGTAGATACTAGGATCGTAGGACACGACCCCAGTGTGGATGAAATTGATTCTTTTGGGTGGTGGAGCTTGGTTATGTGTGGGGAGAGGATTTGTAGTAACATTGGGTTTCTCAGGAGGTAAAATCACCCCGTTATCAATGAGATCTTGAATCTCATGACGCAATCGAAAGCACAGGTCGGTGTCGTGACCGTGCTGCTGGTGGAACGCACAATACTTGGCTGGATTGTGGGCAGCGGGGAGTCTTTCCGGTAAGGGCCGCGGCTCTAGGGGCTTCAGATACCCTTTTCTGATCAAAACCCCCAAAGCTTTGGACAGGGGCATATAAAGCGGAGCGAAGGTTCTGGTATTTTTGGGAGGGTATTTGGCTATTTGTGGGTTGCTTCCGGACGCACCGGAGAATGGTGTGGCTGCCATAGTTCTTGGGGAAGGGTTGGTGGTGACCATACTCACTTCGGAGGTCCTGGTAGTTGTAGCGCCACTCGGACCTGCATTAGTATTACGATTGAAAGTTCTGCGGGGTTGCTCCCGGTCGTTATCAATCAGGCCTTGTTTTAAGGCATCCTCGATCTGCACCCCCATTTCATGCAGATCAGCAAAGGTAGGGAAGGGGAGTACAATCATCTTTTGCATTAGCTTCGGCTGAAGATTGCGCACAATCATCCGAATCTGGTCTTTGTCCGTGGGCCTTAAGGCCATCATCGAAGCCTTTGCCCGCCATCTGGTTACTGTAACAGGCCCGCGGGGGACCTCGCTACAGCTCGGACTCGACTTTCGTCAGTCACGGTTCTAAGTCTGAACCAAAGAGTCCAAATCCGGCAAATCGTTTTTGAGAAAAACAGATTTTTGAAAGAAGTGCCAAACATGGACTGCTTTGCCAGATACAGAGTCACCACCTAAATATTTTATTTTGGGAAATTTAGGAAACCCTGACTCGGTGCCAAAAGGACACGTGTCCGTCATCACCAAAGTTGCCTCGGCTCGGGAACTTGGGTACGATTGGGGAAGGTCACTTCGTGAGCACCCCCGCTCGCCCGGTCATAGACCGGCCTCTACTAACCATGATATCAATTTTTGAAAACATTGTGAGTTTTTGTACCGGTTATTAGCCTAGGTTACTATGTGATGCGCACAGCATATAAATATAGACCAGGTCGCCTGGATTGGAACAAAACACTTCTTGTTTGTTTTTGAAAACGGTTTGCTACCCGCAGGTAGGCTTGAAACATTTTGATGATTCATTCCAATCCAGATAACCCAACCTTCACCCACAGGCATTCAGGCAGTTAAATCATGTAAGCACATAGCCTCATGGTAAGCATGCTATTCATGGCAACACTCACACGCATGCAAGGATGCTAAAGCATAAAACTTACCGGGTACTCCAAGCCAAAACAAAGAATTACATTAGAAATCATGCATGAATCCTAAGTATACAGAAATGCCTAATGCAACACATGCAAAAATGCAACTATGGCAGGCTCGGCTATTCTAAGATGGTATATGAAATGCTACAACTACCATGTATTCAATTTGGAATTGAAAGTACGATGCAGTTAGTATGGTGCGCCGAACCCGGTGCATGCAATACAGATGAATGATGCAAACATGCTGTCATACTGTATGCTAATTTAAACATGCCCTAATCTAACCATCAAAAGCGGATAAATAAAAGGGAGAAAGACGTGGGGTTGGAAGACATACATCACACTCACCCACACTTATTACAGTTGTGCCCTCACTCGGAGGGTCCAAATAAATATACAGTCCATATGTTACAGTTCCGAATAAAAGAATATTACAGTCCAAAGTGTTACAAAATTCTAATTAATAAATTGACTATGAAAGCAAATAAAACTGGCGTGCAAGCCAGGGACCGCCTTGCTTCTGACGGATGATGCATGTCCGGGTTGTCTTACGTGGAAATCCACCGAAATGCCCCTATTAGCCTCTGTTTACACCTATCCTTGAAATGCGCGCCAAGTCCCAAAAAGTTGTTGATTCCTGATTTTGCTGCAACAGAGAGCAGGAAAGGGGCATAGCAATGTATTTGCACAGATATATGCATGTCTCGATCCTCGTGCCACCAATCGCGCATACCGAGGCATGATGGCCGAGGAATCGAAATGCACAACTCAATATAGGATGAATGCACATGAAACTACAGCTAAAACCTAACTCCATCATGGATAATCCGGAGTGTCGGTGACTGGGGATTTGAGACACACTTCGTCACTCGGAGTACGAAATGTACCTCGTTTCCCGTGCCCGGGCTAACTCCTACTCCGGACACAACGCAATATGCATGATATGCATGAAATGCAACTAAGATATAATCCTAACGTACACAATGCTATGAAATGAGATGCCTCGAAATGCGTGCACGCAGGCACGCAAACTGAGAAAATGCAGAATGCTATGAAAATGAAATGCCTCGGAGTGCGTGAACACGGGCACGCAAACCGAGAAAATGATGTGTGTCTCGAAATGTGTGCACGCGGGCACGCAAATCAAGGCGATGATATGTGTCTCGAAGTACGTGCACGCAGGCACGCAAACCGAGGCAATGATATGTGTCTCGAAGTACGTGCACGCGGGCACGCAAACCGAGGCAATGATATGTGTCTCGATGTAGGTGCACGCGGGCACGCAAACCGAGGCAATGATATGATATGATGAAATGATATGGGAATGAGAAATGGGCTTATACCAACATGAGTGAGCCTCAGCCACACTCACATGGGATGCCGTCGGATAAAAATGAAGTGCCTCGAAATGCGTGCACACTGGCACACAAACCGAGGCGATGCAAAAGCGATGCGAATGTCATGAAAAATGCAACATGGACTTATACTAACATGAGAGAGCCTCAGCCACACTCACATAAGATGCCGATGGCAGAAAATGAAGTGCCTCGAAATGCGTGCACACGGGCACGCAAACCGAGGCAATGGCATACGCAATGCAAATGACATGGAAACATGATATGGGCTTATACTAACATGAGTGAGCCTCAGCCACACTCACATAAGATGCCGGTGGATAAAAATGGAGTGCCTCGAAATGCGTGCACACGGGCACACAAACCGAGGCGGTGCAAAAATGCAATGAAATGACATGGAAATGAAAAATGGGCTTATACCAACATGAGTGAGCCTCAGCCACACTCACATCGGATGCCAGCGGATAAAATGGAGTGCCTCGAAATGCGTGCACGCGGGCACGCAAACCGAGGCGGTGCAAAAATGAAATGAAATGACATGGAAATGACAAATGGGCTTATACCAACATGAGTGAGCCTCAGCCACACTCACATCGGATGCCGGCGGATAAAATGGAGTGCCTCGAAATGCGTGCACACAGGCACGCAAACCGAGGCAGTGAAAAAATGCAATGAAATGACATGGAAATGAAAAATGGGCTTATACCAACATGAGTGAGCCTCAGCCACACTCACATCGGATGCCAGCGGATAAAATGGAGTGCCTCGAAATGCGTGCACACGGGCACGCAAACCGAGGCAGTGATAAAATGCAATGAAATATGGAAAAAATGATATGCAAGCATGCCAATGGAATTTCAGCAACAAAATATGGGGGAAAACAGTCCCGAAATGAAGCGAAATGACATGAAATGCAAGGAAATGCCCCGAAATGCAACATTAGGCATCCGAAATGGCCTATAGCCATGCCAAACATGCACAATATGGACATGCAATGCAAAGACAGAAGCTAGACAGTCCCAAAATATGCACTTTCATAGTTATAAACATGGCCAAACAGCAAGTATAGGTATGGCAAAAATAGCATGCAAGAATAGGGGCCAACAGAGGGGTAATGAAGCAAGTGGTATAAGAAAAACTCAAACTGAAAAATTTCCTTTTATAACATTGAAGATGAACCAAAAATATGAATATTTACAGTATATGGCAGACCTCAAATCAGTATACAAACATGCTAAAAATGTGATGCAAAACAAGGCTCAAAAGGTGCTATAACATGAAGTATATAAAATAATCACCAAACAGAAAAAAAGTGTGAATGAAACATGAATTATAGGCCAAAATAAGACCACTCTCAGTTCGGACCAAGGTCCAAAAACAGAAGCAAAGAGGGCTACTAATTTATGCAAAAATTGGGCCAAATAGGAGATATAACTACAAGTGACATATGGAAACACCAAAAAATGTTGAGCCCTTCTCCAATGTTGAAGAGGGGCTCAAAATATGCCTCATATCAGTTTACAACATGCTCAAAAATAAATTGCTCATGGGTCAAAAATAGCATGCAAAACTATGACATACAAGATGATCAATGAAGCAAGTGTATTATGGAGGGCTCAAACAGGGTTGAGCCCTTAATGAGAAGTGAAGATGAGCTCAAAATATGGCCCTTTTCAGTTAGGGCCGAAGCTTGAAACCAAAAAGAGATGAGGCTTAGAAATAGCTCAAGAAAAAGGGTCAAAAGGATCAAAGTGTAACTTACCCTTGAAGATCCAAGCTTTTGTTGCTTCTTGGGTTGATTTGCAGCTTCTTTAGCCTTCAAGAATCCCTCCTTGCTGCTGGAAATGAGATGGTGGTGGTAGAGCTTGGTGGTGTAGAAGGAATGAAGGTTATGGACTTAGGGTTTTTTGAAGAATTGAAGAAGAAGACAATGGAGTTTAGGGTTTGTGCTTGGAGAGGAAAATTTCTAACCCTAAAGAAGAAGACCCTCAGCTGGTTATAAGGTCAAGAAAGGGGTGTAAAAGGGGGGTGAAATGGAGAGCATAACTCTCTCCCAAAATATCCCCCGGATACAGAAAATATCTGGGGGATATTGCCCCACAGCTGGAAGGGGTACAGTGAGGAGAGCACGGCCGGCCGCTCACTTTTGCTGGAGGTGGCCGGCCGGCCACACCCCCTAGCCGGCCGGCTAGGGGTCAAAAGGGTCAACAAGCTTTTCTGGCCGGCCAGGTATTGGGGAGGTAGCCCTATGTGTGTACAACACAACCATGTAATTGAAATTCCAAGAAAGTGGGCCCAAGGGGTTCAACAATGGCTCGAAAAGAGGGGGTCAAAAGGGTCAAGTTGACTTACTGGCCGGCCATGAACTTTTAGTGGCCTCCCAGGTGTGTACATCACAGATATGTGGTTCAAAGTTCAAGAAAAAAGGTCCAAGGGGTTCAACATTAGCCCGGAAGAAAGGGGTCAAAAGGGTCAGGTGACCTTAATGGCCGGCCACCAACTTTTAGTGGCCTCCCAGATGTGTAGATCACAGATATGTGGTTGAAAGTTGGCAACGCTAGCTCTAAGGTATTCAACATTAGCCCGGAAGTGCGAAAAACGGGCGCCGGGAGGCTCCGGAAGAGAAATAATTGGTTGCTGCAACAATTACTGGCCTCCCACCCTTCAGTGACCTTCCCTGTGATAAAACAGAGGTACCTGCCAAAAATGAGCGAAAACCGTTGCAAAATGAATGTTCCGGAGCCAAAACACGCAGTTCGGGGTCCCGGAAATGGGCTGTTAAGCACCGAAAATTGTATTTGACCTCGAAGTGGGTTTCTCAACCCCCAGTGTCCCTCAAAATGGATGAAATAGGATGTATGCCAAAAATCAGAGCAATAGGAGATGGTTAAGCGGTCCCGAACCGAGGCACACGGCCTGACGGCTCCGAAAACCGGGAACCGGACTCCGAGATGGGCAAAATGGCCTACGGCCACCAAATGTAGCCTACGGACATTGAGAGATGGTCTACGAGACCTCTCCCTCCCTTCAGGAAAAGAAACAGAGAAAACCGAGTCTGGTTCGCAAACCGAGACAAGGCACAGAAAAGGGTTCGGGAGTCCGGAGGCAGGGCTCACGGCCGCGACTCTGAAACTTCTGAACAAGCACATTATGCAACATCACCAAGCGCTCAATCGGTGACGTCTGAGTCTTAAGGTCGGTCAAAAATGGGGTGTCTACAGTTACGAATTCTGAGAAGCTCTCCTTGGGTTCTTGCCTCATTGTCTCGAGATCCCGGGTCGTGATCTCGATTTGTGTATTATATGAGTACTGCATGATGAAGACCTCAGCCATCTCATCCCAACTTCTCTTGACGTCATCCTCCAATTTGGCATACCACGTGGCCGTTACACCCGATAGGGTCTGGCCAAATAAAGACAGCTTCTGCAGTCTAGTGAGGCCCATTGGCCTTAGGACGTCTGAAAATAGTCGCAAGTGTACCATGGGATCCTCAGATCCGTCAAAACGATCAATTTGTGGCATCTTAAACCGATCTGGCAGCGTCACGGCTGCGTCAGTGTATCCGTCTCCAATGTCCGGAATGGACTTCAAACCTTGAGATTTCTTGAATAGCTTTTCAAGCTTGCGCATTTTTAATGCCACGGGGTCCACCTCGGACTCGAAGGGAGAATCCGATTGATTGATAGGAGTGGATGCCTTGGATAGTTGAGGCAGAATCGGGGGTGGAGCCGGCCCTGTTGGGATGTCTGTATCTTCCTGGACATTCCGGGCATTTGGCGTCTCTTCGGGTATCGGAACCCTTAGTGGGGGAGGGACTTGCTGTGAAGCTGACGCCCCAGTTTGCTGCTGCAATCTCACGATTAACCCCGCTTGCTCATTCATAACTGTGGCTTGTTGTTTGGCGAATTCTGCCTGTCGGACAGCATCCTGCTGCATTACTTTCATGCTTTCTTGGAGTTGGCGCACCATCTCTTCTAAACTAGCCATGCTGCTCTGTTCTGACTGAATTGTCGGTGTATGTTCCCTTTCTGCGGGTGAAACAGGATCCTGATCCCTACTGTACACAGGTGGGGTAGATAAAGCCCTCTGTACTTACTGTTGAACTGATGCCCTCTGCCTAGTTGCCTTCCGTTTAGTAACCGGGGGTAGAGAGTGGTACACCGGCTGTCTGTCTACCAGATCCTCAGATCGATGGAGCCGACGACCTCTGATCCAGAGTGCTTGGGGAATATCTACCGGGTTGGAAGCAATGATGCTAAACTACCTAGCAAAAAGATAAATAAAACAGTAAATATACTAACAACCGGACAGCATAACGGCATAAAAATAAACACACACAACGCACAGTTGGGTATCCATAATACACAGTTGGTAAGCTGAACACACTGTTCCTCGATACTGATCATTGTTCCCCAAAATCTCTGTTCCCAAAACTGAACCTGATACCTGCAGATAACTGATTCTCATAAACTGATACTGATGCCCTCAGGCCTAATACTCAATCTTGCAAACTGATATGCACGTTCCTGTAGAGCAACACTCTAAAAGCACATAGCAAGTAAAGAGAGCCAAAACACCCCTATGTTGGGGTAGGGTTTCCCTGTCCTATTTTGTCAGGAGCTAGGGTTTCACTATACACTCAGTAGTTTTCAAACAACCTAACATCGGGTAAGCAGCCTGTCCTAACTTGGAATGGTCACTATGGATCCGAATATGCACTAGGTCGAATGGTCGAAAAGGGTGCCCCGGTAAAACCGGGGTTTGTGTTCCCATGCTGTCAGAGCCCATAACCGGTCAGCCTTATGGTCATGCCTTGACAAGACAAGCCTCCGGCAAACCGTTCAGGAATGGCAGATGGCAAACACTATGTTCCTAGGCGCACCAATGCAAATGCAAATGCAAAGAGACACATAAATGAAATCAAAATGAGATATCACGAGTTCGAGTCAAGCTCTCTAATGTCCCCAGCGGAGTCGCTAGAAACTGTAGACGCGTCCGCGAGGGACCCCGCTACAGTTCGGACTCGATTTGTGTCACGGTTCTTAATCTTGAACCAAAGAGTCCAAATCTGGCAAATCGTTTTGAGAAAACAGATTTTAGAAAAGAAGTGCCAAACATGGACTGCTTTGCCAGATACAGAGTCGCCACCTAAATATTTTTTAATGGGGGAATTTAGGAAACCCTGACTCGGTGCCGAAGGCCACATGTCCGTCATCACCAGAGTTGCCTCGGCTCGGGAGCTAGGGTACGATTGGGGAAGGTTAGCTATGGGCACCCCCTCTCGCCCGATCCGAAGATCGGCCTCTACTAACCGTGATATCCGTTTTTGAAAACGTTATATGTTCTTATTCCAATTGTTAGCCTAGAATTACTATGTTATGCGCACAGCAAACAAGTATAGACTAGATTGCCTAATTTGGAAACAAGCATTGCATATCCGTTTGTTTTGAAAAGCGCTTTGGAATTTGCTACTCGCAAGTAGGCTAAAACACGGATTTCAACGAGTTTTTCCAACTTAAACAATCCAACCTTCACCCACGGGCATTCAAACAGTTTATCTCATATAAGCACTTAGCCACATGATAAGCACATTATCATGGCAACATTCACACGCATGCAATATGCTAAAGCGAAAATACTTACATCGTACTCCGTGCCAAAACAACAAACTAGTTAGCAAACATGCATGTCCTAGTTCATGTCAAGTTGACTAATGCAACACATGCAAGATGCAATTAGAGTAGGCTCGGCTAACCTAAACATGGCATGTGAAATGCAACCAATTGATGCACGTATTCAATTTGGAATTTGAAATACAAATGCAGTTAGCATGATGTACCGAGCCCGGTGCATGCAAAGCAAATGTATGAATGCACGCATGCATTGCATGAGGTATGCTAATTTAAACGTGCGCTAATACTAACCATCAAAGCAGGTAAATAAAAGGGAAGAAAGAAGTGGGGATTGGAAGACATACACACACTCACCCACACTTATTACAGATTTGCCCTCGCTCGGAGGGTACAAATAAATATTACAGTCCGAATAACAAATAAATTAATTATTACAGAATTTCTACTTAATTAATAGAAAGAATGCAAAATGAAGGAGAGAGATGGCCACAGCCTCCGCCTCGAGATGCGCGAATGATGTATGCTCGAACCAGCCTTGCCCGGAAAGTCTGTACCATACCAAGGCTGTCTCTGTTTACACTGCCCTATCTCTCTGAAAAATTCCAAAGTGTTGGGACAGGTTTATTGCATACTGCAGAGGACCACCGGCTGGGGGAAATTCCCACCGGCAGTGCATATTTTCCACCGACTGCTTTTGGACTTATCGGCCCTTCACCAATGGCCGGTCGGCATTGAATTATGCCGGTCGACAGAAACTTCCTGCAGGAGACAGTTTTGACAGCAACAGAGAACAGACAGCATATGGCATGGGATTTCAGGCACATGTGAGCATGGTCATGTTTCCCATCATGTGTTGAACTCAGGGGAACATGGCCCTCGATGCTCGAGCCATCAATGGTGCATGATAGCCCAAGAGATCGAGCTTGCCATTTGATGAAAAAATGCATGCAACACACAAATGAGGACCAAGGCCTTATCCTGTCGAAGTCAAAGGCCTCGGTGACCGAGAGTTAAGGCACGTTACATCACTTATGGTGTGAACGCCCCTTGACCCTCACACTTGGTTTGACACCCCAAACCAAGTAATGCAATGCATGTTATGCAAACATGGCTCAAAATGCAACATGATATCAAGATGCAAGGCATGCCAAGTGTCATGCAACTAGTATGGCAAGCATGCAATGTTAGGCATACAAGATGCAAATGCAATGTAAATATGGACACTTTAAGCAATAGGATCAACGCAATACCACACTTGATGAGACAATTATGCAATGGACATAAGACAAGCATGTAAGAGAGCCTTGTACCATAAAGGGGCAAGTCTTGATCCACCCCAAAACAGTGGCCAAAAGTGCCTAAAAGGTGGACCAATACCCATGCCAACAAGCAAGCCAATGGTCCTAAGGTTAAGGCACAAAAAGGAGGCACTTCACTCCCACCAACATGACCACTCATGGCATGACTTGGACAAGCCAAAACAGAAATTTAACATGCAAAAATGGACTCCAAAACCCATTAATATGGCAGCTTAAGTGGCTCCATAGGGATGTGTGCACCAAAGCTCATATCTAGGCATAAAAGGGCACACCCTCAAGGCATGAAAGAGGTCACACATGCACACATATAAACATGATTCATGGACTGAAATATGGTCCTAAATGATGCCAAATCATGAGGACGGTCATAGTTATGCATGCTAGAGGTCAATATGCTCAAAGCTTACAAGCCAAAACACAAAGAGATGACACCAAACAAAGCAAGCATGACTAAAATGAATGGCCAACAGACCTTAAACATGGTAAAATAATGCCAACATCTTCATGGAACCAAGCCAACACATGCAAGAATCATGGCCTAAACACAAGATACAATTCTAGGCCAAATGGAGGAATGCAAAGCAAGTATACTAAGCATGCAAATGGGTACAAATCCGAATTTGATCTTTGTCAGTGGGCCTAAGGGTCATCATTGAAGCCTTGGCCCTCCAGCGGGCTACGAATTCTGAGAAGCTCTCCTTCGGCTCCTGCCTCATCGTCTCAAGATCACGGGTCGTAATCTCGATTTGGGTATTGTATGAATATTGTGCGACGAAGGCCTCGGCCATCTCCTCCCAGCTTCGTTTCACTGAATCCTCCAATTTGGCATACCAGGTGACCGCAATACCCGACAGGGTCCTACCAAAAAGGGAGAGCTTCTGTAATCTTGTCAAGCCCATCGGGCGCAAAACATCTGAAAACAAGCTCAGGTGGACCATGGGATCTCCTGACCCATCAAAACGGTCGATGTGAGGCATCTTGAACCTGTCCGGCAGAGTTATAGCTGCGTCGGTGTACCCGTCCTCAATGCCCGGGATAGACTTTACCCCTTGGGATTTCTTGAACAACTTTTCAAGCTTGCTCAACTTCAACATTGTGGGGTCGACCTCGAACTCGAAGGGAGAGTCCGGTAGATTGGTAGGTGTTTTGGATAGCTGGGGTAAAATTGGGGGCGGAGCCGGCCCTACCGGAATGTCCGTACCTTCCTGGACATTTGGTGTCTCCCCAGGTGTTGGAGCTCCTGCTGGGGGAGGAACTTGTTGTGAAGCGGACGCGCCGCTTTGCTGTTGCAGCTTGGTGATGAGCTCGGCCTGCTGAGCCATGATCGCAGCCTGCTGTTTGGCAAATTCCGCCTGACGGGCAGCATCTTGCTGCATGAGTTTCATACTTTCTTGCATCTGGCGCATCATTGCCTCCATCCCTGATGTGTTATGCTGATCCATCTGACTGACTGGTATCTATCCCTGCAGTAGAAACTGAGACCTCAGCCTGACTGTTCACTGGTGGGGTGGATAAGGGCCACTGATCTGGTAACTGCTGAACTGGTGATTTGTGCCCGACTGGCCCTTTTACCCTGCCTCTGGCAAAGGAACACTGATTGCCCTTGAACTGAATCTCTGACCTGACAAAGTCTATCAGCACAAGTTCGATGAACCTCGGGGGATATCGGAGCCTTCCGAAGCTATGGTTCCAAGACTACCCTAGCAAAAGAGAAAACAGACAGCACCTCAGCCTGATTTCACGATAACCCATATGAGCAAAGCTGAGTGAGTGTACTCTCTACTGAATTCTGCCCCAAAATCCTGCCCCAAATCTGAGTCTGATACCCACAGGTAAAGCTGACTCCTAAATACTGAACTGGTGCCCGCAGGCCTGATGCCCAAACTTGTAAACTGATACATGCATTCTTGTAGAGACGCACTCTAAAGCACATAACAGATAAGTGAGAGCCAAAACACCCCTATGTTGGGGTAGGGTTTCCCTGTCCTATTTTGTCAGGAGCTAGGGTTTCACTACGCACACAGCAGTTTCAAACAACCTATAAACGGGTAAGCAACCTGTCCTAGTTTGGAATGGTCACTATGGATCCGAATATGCACTAGGTCGAATGGTCAAAGAGGGTGCCCCAGTAAAACCGGGGTTTGTGTTCCCATACTGGTAGAGCCCACAACCGGTCAGCCTTATGGTCATGCCTTGACAAGACAAGCCTCCGGCAAACCGTTCAGGAATAGCAGATGGCAAACACGGTGTCCTAGGCGCACCAATGCAAATGCAATGCAAAGAATCACACAAGTGTAGTCAAAAATAGATATCATGAGTTCGAGTCAAGTTCTCTAAATCCCCAGCGGAGTCGCCAGAAACTGTAGACGTCCCCGAATGCCCCAGGAGGAACGAGCTCCCGTTCTGTTCATTTGGGGTCACTACAGCTCAGGACTCTGAAATTTGTCACGGTTCTAAGTCTGAACCAAAGAGTCCAAATCCGGCAAATCGTTTTGAGAAAAACAGATTTTGAAAGAAGTGCCAAACATGGACTGCTTTGCCAGATACAGAGTCGCCACCTAAATATTTTATTTTGGGGAAATTTAGGAAACCCTGACTCATTTGCCTAAGGCCACGTGTCCGTCATCACCAAAGTTGCCTCGGCTTGGGAACTTGGGTACGATTGGGGAAGGTCACTTCGTGAGCACCCCCGCTCGCCCGATCAAAGATCGGCCTCTACTAACCATGATATCTATTTTTGAAAACATTGTGTGTTCTTATTCCGGTTATTAGCCTAGGTTTACTATGTGATGCGCACAGCATACAAGTATAGACTGGGTCGCTTGAATTGGAACAAAACATTTCATGTTTGTTTTTGAAAGGTGGTTTGCTACTCGCAAGTAGGCTTAAAATGCAGATTTTGCCACCCGCAGGTGGGCTTAGGAAAAGATGGTTTTGCCACTATCTAGTGGGCTTAAAACATACAGTTGATGATTTATTCCAATCCAAGTAACCCAACCTTCACCCACAGGCATTCAGGCAGTTATATCACATAAGCATTTAGCCTCATGGTAAGCATGCTATTCATGGCATTCACTCACACGCATGCAAGGATGCTAAAGCATAAAACTTACCGAGTACTCCAAGCCAAAACAGACATTCATTAGAAATCCATGCATGAATCCTAAGTATACAGAAATGCCTAATGCAACACATGCAAAATGCAACTATAGCAGGCTCGGCTATTCTAAACATGGCATATGAGATGCAACAGCTAACATGTATTCAATTTGGAATTGAAAGTACAATGCAGTTAGTATGATGCGCCGAGCCCGGTGCATGCAAAACAGATGAATGAATGCAAACATGCTATCATACTGTATGCTAATTGAAATATGCCTTAATCTAACCATCAAAAGCGGATAAATAAAAGGGAGAAAGACGTGGGGTTGGAAAACATACAACACACACACACGCACACTTATTACAGTTGTGCCCCCCCGCGCAGAGGGTCCAAATAAATATACAGTCCTGAATAAAAGAATATTACAGTCCAAATAATACAGTCCAAATAATGTACAAATTCCTAATTAATTTACAAATTAACTAAGAAAGCTATAAACTGGCATGCAAGCCAGGGACTGCCTTGACTCTGATGAATGATGCATGCCCGGGTTGCCTTGCGCGGAAATCCACTGGGATGCCCCAATTAGCCTCTATTTTTCAATTATTCTTGGAAAGCGCGCCAAGCCTCGGAAGACCGCTGATTCTTGATTTGCTGCAACAGAGAGCAGGAAAGGGGCATAGCAATGTATTTTCACAAAATGTATGCATGCCTCGATCCTCGTGCCACCAATCACGCATCTCGATGCATGATGGCCAAGGGGTCGAATTGTGCAACTCAATATATAGAATGAATGCACATGAAAAACAAAACAAAACCTAACTCCATCATGGATAATCCGGAGTGTCGGTGACTGGGGAATTGAGATGCGTTCCGTCACTCGGAGTACGAAACGCACCTCGTTTCCCGCGCCCGGCCTAACTCCTATTCCGAACGCAATGCAATATGCATGACATGCATGAATGCAACTAAGATACAACCTAGTATGCACTATGTTGTGAAAATGAGATGCCTCGAAATGCGTGCACACGGGCACGCAAACCGAGGCAATGGCGTATGCAATGCAATATGGCTAAAATGGCATATAGAATGCAACATGGACTTATACTAACATGAGAGAGCCTCAGCCACACTCACATAAGAGGCCGATGGATGAAAATGAAGCGCCTCAAAATGCGTGCACACGGGCACGGAAACCGAGGCAATGGCATATGCAATGCAATGGCTTGGAAAATGATATGTAAACATGCTAATGGAATTTCAGCACTGAAATGTGGGGGAAAACAGCCCCGAAATGAGGCGAAAGTACACCCGATGCATGGAATAGTCCCGAAACATGAATTTTGGCACCCGAAATGGCCTATAGCTATACCAAACATGCACAATATGGACATGCAATGAATAGACAGTAGCAAGGAAGCCCCAAAATAAGCATTTTTCCAGTTCAAAGAATGGCCAAACAGCAAACATAAATAGGGCAAAACTAGTATGCAAAAATGGCCCTAAATATGAGGTTATGAAGCAACTCACAGCTGCTGACCCCAAACAGGTTAGGACCCTCAACAACATTGAAGAGGGGCCCAAAATAAGCCACTTTACAGAACTGTAAAAACCCCAAAAACAAACATAGGTATGGCTAAGCTCTTATGCAAGAATTGGACCGAAAAATGGACAAAGAAGCAAGTGGTAGATGCAAAGCCCAAACAGAAAAAGAGTCTTCTATAACACTGAAGAGGGGACAAAAATATGCACATTTACAGTTTATGGCAGCCCCAAAATCAGTATACAAACATGCTAGAAATGCAATGCAAAATGAGGCTCAAAAGTGGCTATAACATGAGGTATACAAAGCATTCACCAAACAAGCAAAGACCCTTAATAAAACATGTTAAGAAGGTCAAAATAAGGCCACTTTCAGTTCTGATCATGGTCCAAAAATAGAAAAATGATAGGTTAGTGAAGCATGCAAGAATATTGACATACAAAGAGATATTGAAACAAGTGTGAGATAGGGTTCTCAAAGAGGGTTGAGCCCTTCAACAAACATGTAGAATAGCTCAAAATAGACCTAGTTTCAGTTAATGTCAGTGCCCAAAACAATAAGCAAATTGGCTAAGAAATTGGCGCAAAAATGAGCTACAAAAGGGGGAAAGTCTACTTACCCTTGAAGACCAACACTTTTGTTGCTTCTTGGACCAGATTTGATGACTTTAAGCTGCTGGAATCCCTTCCTTTGCTGCTGGAATGGAGTGGTGATGGTGGGGCTATGGGTTGTAGTGTAAAATGGTGTAGGGCTTGGGTGTTTTTTGAAGGAAATGAGAGAGATGGAGGGAGATATGCATGCAAGAGCCTCTAAGCAATTTTGTAACCCTAAAATCTGAAGGAGAGGGGCTGTATATATAAGCAAAAGGGGTGGAAAAGAGGGGGAAAAAAGGAGGGAAAAACAAATCAAGTTTCCCCCCAAAATGGCCAAACCCTCGGACATGGGTGTAGTGTAAAAACAAATACATGGCTGGAATGCACTCACAGGGGCAAAAATGGCCGGCCAGTTTAAAAGGGAGAAAAAAAAGTCATCCACCAGGTAAGTGGCCGGCCGACCAGAAAAAGTGGCCGGCCGGCTAGGTCAAAGGGAAAAAAGTGACCGGCCACCCCCTCGGATGAAGCCCCAGAAGTTAGATTTCCAATGGCACAAACCTTGCATTAAAATTCCTCCTGTAGAAAAAGTTATGCCCTTTTCCGTGAAGCCGCGCAGATTCGGTCCAACCAGACTTCAACCAACCACATCTCCCCCCCCCCGGACTTGGACTTGGGAGATTCTTGAGTGAAAAATGAAGCCCCGGAAGTAAGCTTTCCAATGGTGGTGGCCTCATATCTTAATTCCTCTTGTGCAAAGAGTTACGCCCGTTTCGGTGAAGCCGCGCAGATTTTTCTCCTTCCCGGATTCATGCTGAACCACTTTTGACCAAAAAGAAGTTGGCTTTTCAGCAAAATTGCTGGCCTCCCACCCTCCTACAAGCTTTCTAACAGTGAAAATAAGGTCTCCACCAAAAATGAGCCCAAACCGATGCAAAATGAAGGTTCGAGGGCCGAAACGCGCTGCCTGAGGCCCCGAAAACTGGCTGTTAGGCACCGGGAGTGGTGTTCGACCACGAAATGGGTATCTCAGACCTCAGTGTCCCTCAAAAGGGAGTAAAAAAGATGCATGCCAAAGACTGGAGCAAACGGAGATGGTTAAGCGGTCCCGAACCGAGGCACACGGCCAACGGCTCTGAAAAATCGAAAACCGGACTCCAAATGGGCAAAATGGCCTACGACCACGAAACGTAGCCTACGGCCACTGAGAGATGGTCTACGGGACCTCTCCCTCCCCTCAGGAAAAGAAAATAGAGAAAACCGAGTCTGGTTCGCAAACCGAGGCAAGGCACAGAAGAGGGTTCAGAAATCCGGAGGCAGGGCTCACGGCCGCGACTCTGAGACTTCTAAACGAGCATAATATGTAGTATCACCGAGCGCTCAACTGGTGACATCTAAGTCTTAAGGTCGGTCAAAAATGGGGTATCTACAGTTGCCCCTCTTTGACAGAACTCGAAAGTCATAAGTGACGGGAGTGAATGTCAAAGCCTAGAGACGACCCATTTTTGACAAGGCCGAAGACTTAGACAAACATACAAGATAAACAGAGACGTGCCCGCAGGCAAGGGGGCAAAATGCAAAGCGATATGCACAGAGCCGAACATTACTCAATGATCATGCAAAGAAACATGGAGACGTATCTCGGTGTTTAGGGACGTATCCCAAGATTTAGGGACGTATCCCAAGGTTACAAAAGAAGGAGAAACATAGGGACGTATCCCGGTGTTTCACAAGGAATGTGAAACATAGGGACGTATCCCGGTGTTCCGCAAGGAATGTGAAACATAGGGACGTATCCTGGTGTTTCGAAATGGTATGAGCATTGGAACGTATTCCGAACACTTTTAACCGAAGTGGGAGAAACATAGGGACGTATCCCGGTGTTTCAGAATGGTGTGAGCATTGGAACGTATTCCGAACGCTTTTAACCGAAGGAGGAGAAACATAGGGACGTATCCCGGTGTTTCAGAATGGTGTGAGCATTGGAACGTATTCCGAACGCTTTTAACCGAAGGAGGAGAAACATAGGGACGTATCCCGGTGTTTCAGAATGGTGTGAGCATTGGAACGTATTCCGAACGCTTTTAATCGAAGGAGGAGAAACATAGGGACGTATCCCGGCGTTTCAGAATGGTGTGAGCATTGGAACCTATTCCGAACGCTTTTAACCGAAGGGGGAGAAACATAGGGACGTATCCCGGCGTTTCATAATGGTGTAAGCATTGGAACGTATTCCGAACGCTTTTAACCGAAGAGGGAGAAACATAGGGACGTATCCCGGCATTTCAAAATGGTGTGAGCATTGGAACGTATTCCAAATGCTTTTAACCAAAGAGGGAGAAACATAGGGACGTATCCCGGCGTTTCAGGATGGTGTGAGCATTGGAACGTATTCCAAATGGTTTTAACCGAAGAGGGAGAAACATAGGGACGTATCCCTGCGTTTCAGGATGGTGTGAGCATTGGAACGTATTCCAAATGGTTTTAACCGAAGAGGGAGAAACATAGGGACGTATCCCGGCGTTTCAGGATGGTGTGAGCATTGGAACGTATTCCAAATGCTTTTAACCGAAGAGGGAGAAACATAGGGACGTATCCCTGCGTTTCAGGATGGTGTGAGCATTGGAACGTATTCTGAACGCTTTTAACCGAAGTGAGAGAAACGTAGGGACGTATCCCGGCGTTTCAGGATGGTGTGAGCATTGGAACGTATTCCGAACGCTTTTAACCGAAGCGGGAGAAACATAGGGACGTATCCCGGCGTTTCAGGATGGTGTGAGCATTGGAACGTATTCCGAACGCTTTTAACCGAAGCGAGAGAAACATAGGGACGTATCCCGGCGTTTCAGAATGGTGTAAGCATTGGAACGTATTCCGAACGCTTCTAACCGAAGATGGAGAAACATAGGGACGTATCCCGGCGTTTCAGAATGGTGTAAGCATTGGAACATATTCCGAACGCTTCTAACCGAAGAGGGAGAAACATAGGGACGTATCCCGGCGTTTCAGAATGGTGTGAGCATTGGAACATATTCCAAATGCTTTTAACCGAAGAGGGAGAAACATAGGGACGTATCCCGGCGTTTCAGGATGGTGTGAGCATTGGAACGTATTCCGAATGCTTTTAACCGAAGAGAGTCTAACCCGTCGCACGCGCGAGGAGAAAGAATGATAATTGTAAGTGAATTGGTGCATAAAAATGCAAGTAATTGAGCATAACAATGTGAGATAGATGTGCATAATCAATGCAATGAATGGGTATAACAATGCTAGTGAAGTGGGTGCAAAACAATGCAATTGGAACGTGCATTACAATGCAAGCATGAGAAGTGCATAACAATGCGGGTGGAAGGATGCAAAACAATGCAAGGGGAGTGTGCGTGACAACGCATATTTGAAACAAAATGCCAAATAAGGGAATACAAGCCTTAAGTAGACCAATTTCCAAACGTAACCTTCGATTTACCTCTCGGAGGGGTCAAGATACATAAAAAGGATACACCTCGTGCATGCCGACTGACGATGAGCTACACATCGAAGACATGAGTTGAAAATCCCGCAGAAACATTTTGAGCTGAAAAGGGTGGGTTCTTCTTGCACTTTCTTGATTGTACCTCTAAACCGCAGTTACTACCTTTCCTTCCTGGCCATGTTCACAACTTTCCCTATTCTCCAACGGGGTGACAGACTAGGTTGATTCAGTATCCAGAATCGAGGCGCATTCGCATGCTATCTCAATCTATGGGGCTGCCATACAGATTTCAAGTCGAGGATAGACCCCTGGGTATTTAAACCAGACTTTAGTCTCGGAAATTCCAAACCTTTGCGTTCTAGGCAATAGTCGTCCGAACTCTAGTTTCCACCGTCGCAGTTGGTCTCCTAGGAACTCATGGCAAACACAGCCAAGATGCATCTGGCAGGGGCTGGTTTTCTGAGGGAGCACTTTGATTACCGTTCTGGCACTGAAGTAGGCTTGAGTTTGAGCTTGAGGTAGAGGCGCACTCATACTTCGGAGTATTTGGCAAGACTTGAAGGGGTACACACGGAATGTAGTCTCGGAACTTACTGAAGTTGAAACAAACTCAGATACCCGACATTTCCTCTTTTGCTTTTGCTTTGTAGTCTGGAACCCATATAGCTTCAGATAGGTCCTAGTTTTACTGTTCTGACATGACCTGGGTTGAACCCTGCGGTTTTATGAAAGAACGAATCTTGTTTTGCCCAGATGTGGAGGACGGCACGGCACTCGGAGCGCAAAATGATTTTATTTTGGAATTGATAAATGAGCTTTTGACCGGGTATCGAGCCTACGACTGAACACAGCAAGACAACTCGACACGGAAATAAAAGGCACACAACCTAGACACATCGAGTAACACTCGAAACGACTCAAAACAAGAATCGAGATAAAACAAAAAGACATGACACTCAGGCGTGCACAGGGAGCCTGTTTCACCGGGTAGTGTTTCCCACCCTCTCTCATTTGTGATCCTCACATCACTCGACCCTCAAGCTCTATTTTTCTGAAAAAGCCCTTTTCTCACTTTTTCTCTCATCGCACATCTCTCTATTCTTCGATCTCTCATTTTTCATCCCTCCCCTAGGTGGTTGATGGATAAACAGCAAATTGTGGGCTCGTACCTCTAGCATTCTGCTAGATTCTCTTTCTTCCGCTCACAGCTAGTGAATTCCTCCCACGGAAGGGTTGCGCTACAACTGGGTGTGTAGCAAATCTGCAGCTAACATCAGTTGATGATGCTTTGCTGGGGAGTTTGGACGTGATAAGATCTGTCCAGATGATGGAGTGGAATATCTTGCCCCATTCTAGTTCGTGCTTCGCACTTTGCTTGATACCTCGTTGCTTGGAGGATGTGAGAGCTTTCTACCTTTTGTTGTGCCCTTTTCTGGCGAATACGGTGCCCTTTCCGACAAGTAGAGTGCCCTTCCTGGCAAGTATTTTGACAAAGGGGAAAAGACAGAACACCTGACTCAACTGTGCCCCTAGTTCATCATTTTGACCATTTTTTGTTTTAGTTTTCTCTTAAAAAATTTTGACCAAAATGAGAGTTAGATTAACATGCTTGTTCGATTTTCTGATTTAAAATCATGCAAGTTAGGCTGTGAGCACTGAGAGTTTTCCTTTTTTGGGTCCGAGAAGTGGTCCAGTTTTAAAAATGGAATACTTTTCGAGAAGATTAGTCAGCCTTAGTAAAAATTCTCAAAAACTATTTTTGCAAATGACCACTGCTCAACGAGTACGGAACCTACTCTCGAGATGCACAACCTCGGATTCGAAGGAAAATTGCCCCTTGCTTGAGGGGAACTGCATGGCAACGGAAAGTTGCCCCTTGTTTGAACGGCACCGCGGTGCATTGAATGGCAACAGAGAGTTGCCCCTTGTTTGAATGGCGCCACGGCGCATGGAATGGCGATGGGAAGCTGCCCCTTGCCTGAATGGCCTTGCAGCGCATCGAGTGACAACGGAAAGTTGCCCCTTGTTTGGATGGCACCGCAGCGCTTTATGGGCAGTCCTCAGAGCGACGAACGCAACCAGACTCTCAGATACAGAGAAGACAAAGATGACCAAAACCATCGCATGGACACAATCGAATTTGAAGTGTTTTACGGCTGGACTTCAGAATGAAGTTGCCTACATATCCCAAAGATGGGAATCAAGCCTTACGTAGTTCGGGGTTAAGCTACGCTCGGGTATTTAACCTCTCCTTTTTATGCTCTAACTTTTGCCAAGGCGCCCGTCGCGGGTTTTCGACCTTGTGAGCTTTGTTCTTCTTTCTTTTTCATTTCTTTTTTTTCTTCCTTTTTTTGCATTTTTTTTGCATTTTTTTTTCTTTTTTTTCTTTTCTTTTGCATTTTTTGCTTCTTTTTTTTGTATTTTTCTCTTGCTCTAACTTTTACCTGGGTCGCCCTTCCGGGTTTTCGGCCCAGCGAGCCTCTCAAAGGGTAAAAGTGTAACAAGTCCATGCCAAATGGTTTTGAGATCCTGAAATTATCTGAATCCAGGAGAATGGCTGCTGTTCTAGCTTCGTAAGCTTCTTGATCTGACTTGTTGCTGCTAATTCACGGGCTGCTCTGGATCCGGCCACACAGGCCTCACATTATGGTTGACCTTTGAACTTTCTGAGTCCGAGCTCGAGGTTTGAAAGCAAGGGGTCGAGTCTCGAGGCTGAGAGTGATCCTAGGCTGCACAATCTCAGGAGCGATTCCACACAGGTCTTCGCAGGACCGCGCAAAATATTTTGTTTTTGAAAGTTTTTAAGAAAGCAACAAATCGCTCGCGCTGAAGATAGTGTGAAACCAGTCTGGATCAAGCCAGGGTCCTTTTCAATACTCATGTCGACGGGCATGATTTCATTCATTGAGGGCTTGGCACGCCTCTCTTTCTCTCAAATGATCAAAGTTTTGCAAATCCCGAGGAATTCCTTCCTATTCGTTTTCACCGCAGTGTTCGAAAAGTTTTGAAAAACTTAGGTCAATGCAATGATTTTGGGGTGTAGAAGAGTAGGCGAAAAGTACTGCCGTTTCATTCAAACTTTCTGGCACAATTGGCACATGGCCGAGGCAAACACAAGAGCGTGAAAAACCACTGCTGTTTCATTCAAATCTGTTGGCATAACTGGCTCCCTGGCAGAAACAGACTCAAAACAAAACGAAAAGACAAACATAAAACAAAATGGTGACGCCCGAGGTAACACCCCCCGGAATCACCCGACTCCTATACGACAGGACTGACTCGATACAACAAGACAGACCCGAAACAAAAGAGACTGACTCAAAACAAAAGGACAGACTCAAAAACAAAACAACAATACTGACCCAATACCCAAGTTAGAAAGCACAAAAAAAACTGGTATTTGCACATTGCTCAGAACAGTGCATGCCATTCCCACGTCTGGAGTAAATCGAGTGCCACCCGCAGCTGGTTCAATCTCTGATCAGATCACATTATCCCCCCCCCACAAGTTCACTTATCAAGTGCCGATAGACTTTGCAGGACCTGGTGCGGGGATGACCCCGTTGTCAATCAAATTTTGTATCTCGTGGCGGAGACGGACGCAATAGTCGGTGTCATGACCGGTTTGTTGATGGAAAGCACAGTACTTAGTCGGGTCATGCTTTGCAGGGAGAGGATCAGGTAGAGGTCGTTGCTCTAACGGTTTCAGATGTCCTTTCCTGTGTAGGAACCCCAGGGCTTTAGACAAAGACATATAGAGTGGGGTGAAAACCCTCTTGCCTTGGGGTAGATAGTCTGAAGTTCGGGGGTTTGAAGTAGATGCACCAACAAAGGGGGTGGCTACTCTTGGTGTGGTGGTGGCGACCATGCCCACTTCGGAAGATCTTGCAGCTGCGTCACCGCTGGTGGTCGCATTCGAACTGCGGGTAAACGCCCTCCTGGGCTGTTCCTTCTCCTGGTCAAAGAGGCCCTGCTTCATAGCATCCTCGATCTGCACTCCCATCTCATACAAGTCTGGAAAGGTAGGGAAGGGGATCATGATCATTTTCTGCATTAGCTTGGACTGGAGATTGCGCACAATCATTCAAATTTGATCTTTGTCAGTGGGCCTAAGGGTCATCATTGAAGCCTTGGCCCTCCAGCGGGCTACGAATTCTGAGAAGCTCTCCTTCGGCTCCTGCCTCATCGTCTCAAGATCACGGGTCGTAATCTCGATTTGGGTATTGTATGAATATTGTGCGACGAAGGCCTCGGCCATCTCCTCCCAGCTTCGTTTCACTGAATCCTCCAATTTGGCATACCAGGTGACCGCAATACCCGACAGGGTCCTACCAAAAAGGGAGAGCTTCTGTAATCTTGTCAAGCCCATCGGGCGCAAAACATCTGAAAACAAGCTCAGGTGGACCATGGGATCTCCTGACCCATCAAAACGGTCGATGTGAGGCATCTTGAACCTGTCCGGCAGAGTTATAGCTGCGTCGGTGTACCCGTCCTCAATGCCCGGGATGGACTTTACCCCCTGGGATTTCTTGAACAACTTTTCAAGCTTGCTCAACTTCAACATTGTGGGGTCGACCTCGAACTCGAAGGGAGAGTCCGGTAGATTGGTAGGTGTTTTGGATAGCTGGGGTAAAATTGGGGGCGGAGCCGGCCCTACCGGAATGTCCGTACCTTCCTGGACATTTGGTGTCTCCCCAGGTGTTGGAGCTCCTGCTGGGGGAGGAACTTGTTGTGAAGCGGGCGCGCCGCTTTGCTGTTGCAGCTTGGTGATGAGCTCGGCCTGCTGAGCCATGATCGCAGCCTGCTGTTTGGCAAATTCCGCCTGACGGGCAGCATCTTGCTGCATGAGTTTCATACTTTCTTGCATCTGGCGCATCATTGCCTCCATCCCTGATGTGTTCTGCTGATCCATCTGACTGACTGGTATCTATCCCTGCAGTAGAAACTGTGACCTCAGCCTGACTGTTCACTAGTGGGGTGGATAAGGGCCACTGATCTGGTAACTGCTGAACTGGTGATTTGTGCCCGACTGGCCCTTTTACCCTGCCTCTGGCAAAGGAACACTGATTGTCCTTGAACTGAATCTCTGACCTGACAAAGTCTATCAGCACAAGTTCGATGAACCTCGGGGGATATCGGAGCCTTCTGAAGCTATGGTTCCAAGACTACCCTAGCAAAAGAGAAAACAGACAGCACCTCAGCCTGATTTCACGATAACCCATATGAGCAAAGATGAGTGAGTGTACTCTCTACTGAATTCTGCCCCAAAATCCTGCCCCAAATCTGAGTCTGATACCCACAGGTAAAGCTGACTCCTAAATACTGAACTGGTGCCCGCAGGCCTGATGCCCAAACTTGTAAACTGATACATGCATTCTTGTAGAGACGCATTCTAAAGCACATAACAGATAAGTGAGAGCCAAAACACCCCTATGTTGGGGTAGGGTTTCCCTGTCCTATTTTGTCAGGAGCTAGGGTTTCACTACGCACACAGCGGTTTCAAACAACCTATAAACGGGTAAGCAACCTGTCCTAGTTTGGAATGGTCACTATGGATCCGAATATGCACTAGGTCAAATAGTCAAAGAGGGTGCCCCGGTAAAACCGGGGTTTGTGTTCCCATACTGGTAGAGCCCACAACCGGTCAGCCTTATGGTCATGCCTTGACAAGACAAGCCTCCGGCAAACCGTTCAGGAATAGCAGATGGCAAACACGGTGTCCTAGGCGCACCAATGCAAATGCAATGCAAAGAATCACACAAGTGTAGTCAAAAATAGATATCATGAGTTCGAGTCAAGTTCTCTAAATCCCCAGCGGAGTCGCCAGAAACTGTAGACGTCCCCGAACGCCCCGGGAGGAACGAGCTCCCGTTCTGTTCATTTGGGGTCACTACAGCTCAGGACTCTGAAATTTGTCACGGTTCTAAGTCTGAACCAAAGAGTCCAAATCCGGCAAATCGTTTTGAGAAAAACAGATTTTGAAAAAAGTGCCAAACATGGACTGCTTTGCCAGATACAGAGTCGCCACCTAAATATTTTATTTTGGGGAAATTTAGGAAACCCTGACTCATTTGCCTAAGGCCACGTGTCCGTCATCACCAAAGTTGCCTCGGCTCGGGAACTTGGGTACGATTGGGGAAGGTCACTTCGTGAGCACCCCCGCTCGCCCGATCAAAGATCGGCCTCTACTAACCATGATATCTATTTTTGAAAACATTGTGTGTTCTTATTCCGGTTATTAGCCTAGGTTTACTATGTGATGCGCACAGCATACAAGTATAGACTGGGTCGCCTGAATTGGAACAAAACATTTCATGTTTGTTTTTGAAAGGTGGTTTGCTACTCGCAAGTAGGCTTAAAATGCAGATTTTGCCACCCGCAGGTGGGCTTAGGAAAAGATGGTTTTGCCACTATCTAGTGGGCTTAAAACATACAGTTGATGATTTATTCCAATCCAAGTAACCCAACCTTCACCCACAGGCATTCAGGCAGTTATATCACATAAGCATTTAGCCTCATGGTAAGCATGCTATTCATGGCATTCACTCACACGCATGCAAGGATGCTAAAGCATAAAACTTACCGAGTACTCCAAGCCAAAACAGACATTCATTAGAAATCCATGCATGAATCCTAAGTATACAGAAATGCCTAATGCAACACATGCAAAATGCAACTATAGCAGGCTCGGCTATTCTAAACATGGCATATGAGATGCAACAGCTAACATGTATTCAATTTGGAATTGAAAGTACAATGCAGTTAGTATGATGCGCCGAGCCCGGTGCATGCAAAACAGATGAATGAATTCAAACATGCTATCATACTGTATGCTAATTGAAATATGTCTTAATCTAACCATCAAAAGCGGATAAATAAAAGGAAGAAAGACGTGGGGTTGGAAGACATACAACACACACACGCACACTTATTACAGTTGTGCCCCCCCGCGCAGAGGGTCCAAATAAATATACAGTCCCGAATAAAAGAATATTACAGTCCAAATAATACAGTCCAAATAATGTACAAATTCCTAATTAATTTACAAATTAACTAAGAAAGCTATAAACTGGCATGCAAGCCAGGGACTGCCTTGACTCTGATGAATGATGCATGTCCGGACTGCCTTGCGCGGAAATCCACTGGGATGCCCCAATTAGCCTCTGTTTTGCAATTATTCTTGGAAAGCGCGCCAAGCCTCGGAAGACCGCTGATTCTTGATTTGCTGCAACAGAGAGCAGGAAAGGGGCATAGCAATGTATTTTCACAAAATGTATGCATGCCTCGATCCTCGTGCCACCAATCACGCATCTCGATGCATGATGGCCGAGGGGTCGAATTGGGCAACTCAATATATAGAATGAATGCACATGAAAAACAAAACAAAACCTAACTCCATCATGGATAATCCGGAGTGTCGGTGACTGGGGAATTGAGACGCGTTCCGTCACTCGGAGTACGAAACGCACCTCGTTTCCCGCGCCCGGGCTAACTCCTATTCCGAACGCAAAGCAATATGCATGACATGCATGAATGCAACTAAGATACAGCCTAGTATGCACTATGTTGTGAAAATGAGATGCCTCGAAATGCGTGCACACGGGCACGCAAACCGAGGCAATGGCGTATGCAATGCAATATGGGTAAAATGGCATATAGAATGCAACATGGACTTATACTAACATGAGAGAGCCTCAGCCACACTCACATAAGAGGCCGATGGATGAAAATGAAGCGCCTCGAAATGCGTGCACACGGGCACGCAAACCGAGGCAATGGCATATGCAATGCAATGGCATGGAAAATGATATGCAAACATGCTAATGGAATTTCAGCACTGAAATGTGGGGGAAAACAGCCCCGAAATAAGGCGAAAGTACACCCGATGCATGGAATAGTCCCGAAACATGAATTTTAGCACCCGAAATGGCCTATAGCTATACGAAACATGCACAATATGGACATACAATGAATAGACAGTAGCAAGGCAGCCCAAAAATAAGCATTTTTCCAGTTCAAAGCATGGCCAAACAGCACTGTAAAAACCCCAAAAACAAACATAGGTATGGCTAAGCTCTTATGCAAGAATTGGACCGAAAAATGGACAAAGAAGCAAGTGGTAGATGCAAAGCCCAAACAGAAAAAGAGTCTTCTATAACACTGAACAGGGGACAAAAATATGCACATTTACAGTTTATGGAAGCCCCAAAATCAGTGTACAAACATGCTAGAAATGCAATGCAAAATGAGGCTCAAAAGTGGCTATAACATGAGGTATACAAAGCATTCACCAAACAAGCAAAGACCCTTAATAAAACATGTTTAGAAGGTCAAAATAAGGCCACTTTCAGTTCTGATCATGGTCCAAAAATAGAAAAATGATAGGTTAGTGAAGCATGCAAGAATATTGACATACAAAGAGATATTGAAACAAGTGTGAGATAGGGTTCTCAAAGAGGGTTGAGCCCTTCAACAAACATGTAGAATAGCTCAAAATAGACCTAGTTTCAGTTAAGGTTGGAGCCCAAAACAATAAGCAAATTGGCTAAGAAATTGGCGCAAAAATGAGCTACAAAAGGGGGAAAGTCTACTTACCCTTGAAGACCAACACTTTTGTTGCATCTTGGACCAGATTTGATGACTCTAAGCTGCTGGAATGGAGTGGTGATGGTGGGGCTATGGGTTGTAGTGTAAAATGGTGTAGGGCTTGGGTGTTTTTTGAAGGAAATGAGAGAGATGGAGGGAGATATGCATGCAAGAGCCTCTAAGCAATTTTGTAACCCTAAAATCTGAAGGGGAGGGGCTGTATATATAAGCAAAAGGGCTGGAAAAGAGGGGGAAAAAAGGGGGGTTTCCCCCCAAAATGGCCAAACCCTCGGACATGGGTGTAGTGTAAAAACAAATACATGGCTGGAATGCAATCACAGGGGCAAAAATGGCCGGCCAGAAAAAGTGGCCGGCCGGCTAGGTCAAAGGGAAAAAAGTGGCCGGCCACCCTCTAGAATGAAGCCCCAGACGTTAGCTTTCCAATGGCGCAAACCTTGCATTAAAATTCCTCCTGTAGAAAAAGTTATGCCCTTTTCCGTGAAGCCGCGCAGATTCGGTCCAACCAGACTTCAACCAACCACATCTCCCCCCCCTGGACTTGGACTTGGGAGATTCTTGAATGAAAAATGAAGCCCCAGAAGTAAGCTTTCCAATGGTGGTGGCCCCATATCTTAATTCCTCTTGTGCAAAGAGTTACGCCCGTTTCGGTGAAGCCGCGCAGATTTTTCTCCTTCCCGGATTCATGCTGAACCACTTTTGACCAAAAAGAAGTTGGCTTTTCAGCAAAATTGCTGGCCTCCCATCCTCCTACAAGCTTTCTAACAGTGAAAATAAGGTCTCCACCAAAAATGAGCCCAAACCGATGCAAAATGAAGGTTCGAGGGCCGAAACGCGCTGCCCGAGGCCCCGAAAACTGGCTGTTAGGCACCGGGAGTGGTGTTCGACCACGAAATGGGTCTCTCAGACCTCAGTGTCCCTCAAAAGGGAGTAAATAAGATGCATGCCAAAGACTGGAGCAAATGAAGATGGTTAAGCGGTCCCGAACTGAGGCACACGGCCAACGGCTCCGAAAAATCGAAAACCGGACTCCAAATGGGCAAAATGGCCTACGACCACGAAACGTAGCCTACGGCCACTGAGAGATGGTCTACGGGACCTCTTCCTCCCCTCAGGAAAAGAAAACAGAGAAAACCGAGTCTGGTTCACAAACCGAGGCAAGGCACAGAAGAGGGTTCAGAAATCTGGAGGCAGGGCTCACGGCCGCGACTCTGAGACTTCTAAACGAGCATAATATGTAGTATCACCGAGCGCTCAACTGGTGACATCTAAGTCTTAAGGTCGGTCAAAAATGGAGTATCTACACTCCCCTATGCAAGACTTCAAACCACCTTCCTCACCACTGAAAATCCACTGGTTTTCAATGGTGAGAAGACCAAAACACTTAAGCAAACAAAGCCTTACCAAAGAGGCAACAAAAAGGCCAAATAAGGCCTAAGAGGGTGAGTTTGAACTCAAACCACAAAGGACCCTTAATGAAAGTTCTTAAGCATGAAAATACAAGCCTTTTTTATGTTATGCACAAAAACTAAATCAGCAAGTAAGATAGGTAAAAGGCTAGTGCAAGTTTGGGGAAACTAAAGTAAAATGCTCACCCTTGAAGCACACTTCAAGAACAGCCAAGGCAGCCCCCTTCTTTTGATAAAAAACAGCCCAAAAACTCAAGAATCAACCCTCAAAGTCCTCAATCTCGGAGCAAGGTGTAATAGTGTGTGTATTGGTGCAAAAGTAAGGTAAAATCACACTTTTAGGCCAAGAAACACACACAAAGGAGGAGAGAGAGGGAAATATAGAGATAGGGTGTATCTATATGTGCAAGCTCTGGTTTTGCCTTCAAAGTCTCTAACCTAGAGCAAGGAGAAGGCCTCTCCTCTTATAGAAGTCCCTCTTGCAAAGCTTATACAACAAGCTTGCTTAGAGGGAGATCCCTCCATACACGTGTATGGAGGGAAGCAGAGTTGGTGCTAGCTATCACAGCTGGCACAAAATATCTACATAAAGTAGATGAACAGTGGTCGGCTGCCCAAAAATGTCATTTTGACAAAAAAGTGTGCCGACCGGCAACAAAAGGTGCCAACCGGCAGAAAATATTGTTGATGGAAGCAAAAACCAGCCGGTGGCCTCTAGCCACTGCCGGTGGTGTGTGGGGATGCCTCACAAGGCATTCCCTGCCCCTCCAAGGCAAAACACAAGTGTCTGGTGTGAAACCAGACACTAAACAGTCAAGTTCGGAGATCCTGAGGCAAGGCGCGTAGCCGAGACCTCCGGGAACT
The DNA here is from genome assembly GCF_055761805.1 of Camellia sinensis. Classification (NCBI taxonomy): domain Eukaryota; kingdom Viridiplantae; phylum Streptophyta; class Magnoliopsida; order Ericales; family Theaceae; genus Camellia; species Camellia sinensis. The sequence goes on from NC_138970.1 coordinate 64,105,564, forward strand.
CCAAACGAACACAAACAAGGGTAATCACCAAGTGTTCCAATGGTGACGTCCAAGTCTTGAGGACGGTCAAAAATGGGGTGTCTACAACTGCCTATACAGCCTTTAATCCTGTCTCTGGTTTATTATATCCACTATCACCTCGGCCTCAATTCGGTGAGCCATTTTTCTTCTTTGGTTTCGACGTCTTTGACCCCGGCGTGTCCTCCTCAGCCTTGTTATACTTCTCTATCCTGGCCATAAGCTCCTCCATGCTTTTCACTAATGTCTTTGCCAGTGATTTTTGAAGTAGGCAGTCATCTTTCAATCCGTTCTTAAATGACATAACCGCCACCTCTTGGTTGCATCCTGGTATTCAGTTGAATACCACATAATACCTTTTGGCATAGGTCCTAAGGCTTTTGTCCTCACTGATTCTCAAGGCCATCAGGGTGTCCACCCTCAATGGTTGTAACTTGTTTGTCACGAACTAGCCATAAACATCTTGGCCAGGCTTTTCCAGGTTTTCACAGTTCCTTTCGGTAGCTTGTGAAACCAGTCTGATGCAATTTCTTTGAAGGATGAGGGGAACACCTTGCAGAGCAACGGCTCGTTCCTAGTGTACAATGCCATCAAGTTCAAGTACAAGCTGTAGACACCTCATTTTTGACCGTCCTCAAGACTGGGATGTGCTTGCAGGTACATCCAGCAACAAGGTTGATTGTTCGTCGAGTATTCGACTTTCGCGATGGAATGCTCCAGGTTTGATCATTCCAAACCCTATTTCCATTCTGTCTCATTTTTGGACCATGTGTTGGTCTTTTCTTTGTGGTATTCTAGGTGGCCTGCCGGCCATCAGAGAGGACTACCGGCCATCAATTTGTGCCTGCCTGCCATCAATGAGGCACTGCCGGCCACCACTGATAGCTGGCAGGCCACCATGTTTCAACAGATATATTTTAGATATTTTTGAGCCAGCTGTTGCACACTGGGTGTATCCTCTATACACATGTATGGATGGATTCAGACAAGCTTCTAGCTTGTCAAGGAAGCTTTGGCTTGCTTGATCTATATAAGGGGAGGTGCCTTCCTCTTCTAAAGGGTTCAGAAAATTTCAGAGCCAAAAATCTCCCTCTCTCTCTAGAATTCTCACTCTCTCTCTATATTGTGCTATTTTGAGCCTTAAGAGTGTGTTTTTCTTCATATATTTGCACTATAACACCTAGTCAAACACCACAACCTTGTTGCTGAGGTACTTGAGGGTCTTGTTTGGACTCAAAAAGGTAGTTTCAGCTCAGAGAAGTTGATGTCTTGCTGTGGTTCTTCAAGGGTGAGCATCTTTCTCTTTTAAGCTTATTCTTGTTCACAATTTTGGCCACCTTTGCATATTGTTTTAGGCCTACTTGTCGACTACAAAGACCTCTATTTTTAAGTGTTTTAAATTACTGTTTAAGGCCTTGTGGGAGTTAGGGGTGTTTCACCCCCTTGTATGCCTTATTTGTTAAGCTTTTGAGCCATCCTTTGAAGCTTTTGTAATAGCCTTTGCATGGCCTTTCTACCACTGAAACTTAGAGGAATTTCAGTGGTGGAAAGGTGGTTTTGAGATCCAAAATGGGAGGGGGTGGTCCCCTCTCCTCTTGCCTTGCTTGCTTGCCTTGTTGGCCTCATACTTGAGCATGTGTTTCTACTTCTTTGTGGCCTTGTTCAGGCATATTTTTGTGACCTTTCAGACCTGATTTAACTCTGTTTTAGGTTGCTTTGGTCATTGGTTGGTTGCATCCTATACTTGTAGTGTAATCCTACTTGTTGGCCTAACATGCTTCTTGCTTTAGTTCATCATTCTAGCATGTATTAGCTTTGCTCCAGTACATTTTTGCCACCGATTTAACATGCTTGAGGTCTGTTTTAAGTGGTCTTGGTCATACATGCTTAGCTTTGTATAGCTATGGCATAGTTGGCTTCACTAGTCTTGAGTTTTGAGGCCCTTAGCATGCTATATTTGTGATGTTGGTGTGATATGGCATCATTTGATATGTAATTTCAGAGCATAAACTTCTGTGATACTCTCATGTTTATCACCCTTTTATTGTGTTTAAGAGTTGTGCTCTCATGCCTTGTTTGTGAGCCATCAAATGAGCATATTTTTCTTGCCATCTATGCTGTGAGTCTAACATGTTTTTGCTACTATTTCAACCTTCTTTAGGTCTATTTTGAGCGGTTAAAGTCATTTAAGCATTGCTTAGTATGGTTGTAGTGTAAAGGGCCTTGACTAGCTTTGCGTTTTGGGGCCTTTAACATTTTGTACATGTGATGTTTGCATGGTATGGCACCATTTGGCATGTAATTTCAGTACATATAGTGTAGTCACACTCTCATATACTTCACTTCTTCATAGCTTTTGAGGGTTGTGTATTATGCCTTGTTTGTGGACTAACATGTATGCATGTTTGTCTAGTCCTTTGAGCTTCAATTTTAGCATGTTGTAGCCTCTGATTTGGCATGTTTGAGCTCTATCCAGAGCTAGTGTGGTTGTTTAGGCTATGTATTGCATGCCTCTTGTATGATCCTCTTCATGATCCTTATTGTTTTGGGCCCCTAACATGTCTTGCATGCATTGCCTCCATGATAGAGTCTTGTGCATGCCACATTAGCATTGACATATGAGCATGTTGCATTTTGCATTGCATCGTGTTCAACCGGACGTTATGTTGAACATAAGGTGGATTGGCCCACTTCATACTCAAAGTGATGAAAGTGAGCCAATCCCCGTTGTCTCCATTGCCTTTGATCCCCTAATGATAAGGCCGTGGTCTTAGAGTCTTGTTTGCATTTCATTTATTGAATTTGTGCAAGATTGGATCTTTGGTCATCATGCATTGAGATGCTTGATTGATGGTCTTGGATCCAATGATGCCTCTCCTGTGATGTTTTGAGGTGATATGGAATGACATGGTACGTACATACCCTTAGGAGACCCTCAATTTCCTCTATTTTTGTGCTTTGTTGCAGAATGGTGTCATAGCACACCAGTGGCCGGCAGTGCCACATTGATGGCCGGCACCCTTCCATTGTTGGTCGGCAGAGTCCCACTCTTGGTCGGCAGGTGGCCGGCAGTAGCCCCTCATGGCCGGCAGGCCACTGGTGCACTCCCCAGCACTGTTTTGGTAAGTTCCAGCAACAAGTTCTTGGAGACACCTTGCAGACAGAGTCTTAAGAGAGCAAACTGGAGAGATTTTTGGGGCAGAAACTGAGACATGCATGTTCAACATCTCTAACTTGCTGGGGCAGCATAGTTTTAAAGCTTTAATTATTTAACTTGATTTTGTAATGTAATTAATTAATTTGTTAATTAGTTAATTGTTGTAATAATTAGTAATTAGTTTGCTAGTTATTCGTTTAATTTGTAATAATTAGTCTAATTAGCTTAATTAGATTAGTTGATTAGCTTAGCGTATTTATTCGGACTCTCCGTTGCGAGGGCGCAATGTTGTAATAAGTGTGCGTGCGTGTGTGCATGTCTTCCAATCCCATTTCTTTCTCCCTTTTACTTAACCGCTTTCGATGGTTAGTTTTAGGGCATTTTTCAATTAGCATATCTTATGCTTTGCATGTTTGCATCATTTATTTGTATTACATGCACCGGGCTCGGCGCATCATTCAAACTGCATCGTATCTCAATTCATACTTGAATATATGTATCAATTGCTGCATTTCGTATGCCATCTTAGATAGCCGAGCATATTAAATACATTTTGCATGTGTTGCATTAGGCATTTTAACATAGTAAGGATCGTGCATGATTTCTAATTAGCTTTTGTTTTGGCTCGGAGTACACTGTAAGTGTTTATGCTTTAGCATCCTTGCATGAGTGTGAGTGTTGCCATGTTAGCATGCTTGCCATGAGGCTATTTGCTTAAGTGATTAACTGCATGAATGCCTGTGGGTGGAGGCTTGATTGCCTGAATTGGAACAACTCGATGATTGTGAGTTTTAAGCCCACTATGCGGAGTGGCAAAATCATGTTTTTCTAAGCCCACTTGAGGGTGGCAAATCCGTACTTTGGCCTACTTGCGAGTAGCACTTTCAAACCATTTTCGAAAAACAAACATGAGTTGTTTTGTTCCAATCCGCGTGATTGAGTCTATACTTGTATGCTGTGCGCATCACATAGTAAGGTTAGCTAATAAACCGGAATAAGAACACATGTGTTTTCAAAACCAACATATCATTCTTAGTAGAGGCCGATCCTTTGATCGGGCGAGCGGGGATGCTCATTCCATGACCTTCCCCCCTCGTACCCAAGTTCCCGAGTCGAGGCAACTTTAGTGATGACGGACACGTGGCCTTAGGCAAGAGTCAAGGTTTCCTAAATTTTTCAAAATAAAATATTTAGGTGGCGACTCTGAAATCTGGCAAAGTAGTCCATGTTTGGTGCTTTTTGATTAAAATCGATTTTCCAAAATGATTTGCCAGATTGGACTCTTTGGTGATTTATCAGTCTTACATTGCACTTTGTGAGATTAGATTCAGAAGCGTGATAGGAGTCCGAACTGTAGTAGCTAGAACCCAATTCGCGCCCTCTCCGAAAGGGGGGCGTGTGGAGAGAATTCGGGGCAGTCTACATAAGCCGACGTGAAAGTTAGGGTCTGACTTACCGTCGTATATCTGTAACCTCAGCATATTGAACCTCTTTGGGGCCTCAAATTTTTCCAACTCCACCGAGAACGATGTTCTTGGCTTGACTGGAGAGGTTATCTCGGCATCTTGTTGCTTCCTCTGGAAGTAACCCCTCAGATCCTCCTTGGTCCGTCCGAGAGCTCGGCTATCAATGGATTTCAGCCTTTTTGGTGTGATGCTCCTAGTATCATTGTGAGTCCTTTTGGACCTTTCTCCGTTGGTTGCGTCGAAACACAGCTCTTTCCCCTGAACATGCTGATATTCTTTGGGGTCAGCTTCCTTGGTGCGATGCGTCCTCCGTGAATCTCCCCTTCTTGATTCTCCTCGGCCGACCTCCCTTGAAGGCAGATGAGAGTGCTCCTTGGTTCTACCATGTTGAGGAGTCGCAAGAATTGTCTTCTGCCCCCCTGTCTGGGCATCTTTTTTGGCTGCTGGAATCGGCGTATCTCGTAACGGAAACGGTGGTTGCATAACATTGTTCTGCATCATGAAATTGACGACCGATTGTAGGTCCACCAATTTGTTTGCCAGTTCCTTCATCTCGTCGTCCCTCCGCAGGCATCTATCTTTTCATACCTGGAGGTCGTCTTCGTTATAATACCCGTCTCGGTCTGATTTCTTTCGTACATCACCCTCCTTGCCGACGTCCTTCTCTTCGTGATTTTTATCACGAGTCTTTTTGTTGCAGTTGTCTTCTTCGACGTCAAGGTCAATAGGTTTCCCACTCCCAGTAGGAGTGTCATCCCCAACCTTTTCTTTCTGTCCGTTATTGGCCATCTATTCTCCTTTCTTTCCCACAGATGGTGCCAAATTGTGTGAGTCGATTTCTAACCACAATACAAAATTAGTATTCAACTGGAGAGTACTGGCAGAATAGATGACGCCTGAATGACCTGAATCAGAAAGATGAGATTCCGGCGGTGGTTCGTCCACTCGAGGGCACTCCGACAATCAAGTCAGTTATCTATCAAAGATAGCAAAAGTGCTTAACACACTATTCAGAACATAAAAAGCATACCTTAGACCCATGGGGGTGCCTCTTTTTTATAATCATCACTAACCTAATCCCAATAGAAGCCTAGCTTCAATGGACTTTGGATTACTGCTAATCTTGGACTCCCAGTAGGATTGGGATAAACACTCTAAGAGTCTTATCTTTATCCAAACTAAAGTCTTCTCTCATTCTAGGACTCTTGTCCCTTATTTGCTTATCGCGGATTCCGATATCTTCGGAGATAACCTCGGCCTAGCAGAAATCACCTCGGCGTCATGATTAGGACACGTGGCACCTCGGCTGATACGTCGGTGCCACTTCGGCCACGTGTTGCTATTCAAAAATTATGTCCCCACAGGATGCATAAGCCCATGTCAATACATAACCAAAAAAAAAAAAAAAAAAAGAGCTTCACTTAATAATATATAATTTAAGATGTGTGTAGCTTTACGTTCATAGCTTAAGAAATTTACTCAATATCTTTTGGCATGAACTTCTTTATCACTTCTCGGAGAGCAAGATCTTGTCCTTAAGTTGAGAGTATATCTATGATCAAGGGAAAATTGAATGCATCTGCTGAAAAACCCCTTTTAGCCATTTCATCAACGAGTATTAATGCCTCATAGCACTTGTGTTGTCCAATAAATCCTCGGATGATAGTGTTGTAAGTGACATCATTTGGAAAACAACCACTTTGCTCCATTGTAATGAACAACTCTTTAGCTTCATACAATAGGCCTTCTTCACAAAGACCTCGGATAATCATATTATATGTCTTAACATTTTGTTGTAATCTCTTAAAAGAAAGGTTATAGAAAAGGGCCCTTGTAGTATCAAGCTTTTTATCCTTGCAGAATGCATCGATGAGGATATTATACTTAACAATATCAAGATGTAAACCGTTGCTTTCCATCATGAAGAATAATGACAACATCTTTTTCAGGCTTCGTGTGAGTGTGTGTGTGTGTGAGAGAGAGAGAGAGAGAGAGAGAGAGAGAGAGAGTTAGAGTTGTAGACAGAATATTGATAAATTTGCCTTTTATAATAAAATAAACTAGTGGGGCACGGTATGTAAAAAAATCAATAGTAATATATTTTTATATCAAATAATATAAATAGTTAAATTTTTATATGTAAATTATGAAAACAAAAAAGATTGAAATTTACAAGTTAAGTCTCATGATTTTATCACAATTTATTTATTATTTTTTAATTTGTCACAAATTTATTTATGTAAGTTTCAATCTCCCTTACTAGAATTACAAATTTAGATGAGTTCAACCCAAGCAATTAGAATCAAGCTTAATTTTTTTAAAAGATTGAACAATATAGTTTTTAATTAAGTGAGAAAATATGCAGAAATTCAAAATTTTAAATTAAATTTGAGTGGATTTGGACAAAAATACCAAATAACTTGAGCAACCAAAACAAAATTATATATAAATATATAAATTATTTGCAAATTTAATTTTTTAAATAATAAATAAAATTAATTAAAAATTTAATATTAATGAACAAAAGAAAAAGCAATATACTTAAGATTTTCAATAGAATTTTTCTTGAAAATATTTTAAAAATACACATTTTAGAAAGGGATCATCGAATAAAGGGTTGTTTGGGAAGTGACATATTAGCTCACTTCTTTATCTTTTTATCTTTTTTGGGTCATATCACATCTCTACTTTTCTCCATATCTTTTCATAAAAAGTAAAAAAGTATACTTAATTATCTTTTTTGGCTCATATCACATCTCTGCTTTGCTATATATATTTTCGTAAAAAGTAAAAAGTATATTTATTAAGAACTTCCTATTAAAAAAATTCACTTTCTATAATGGCATAAATAATTTAAATATAATTTTTTAGAAATCATTTTTAATTTAAAAATTACAATAAAATATTAAATAAAATAAAAACAAATTTCTTACAAAATAAAAGTATTTGAATAAAAAAAGGTAAGAAGAAAATTTAATATGGTATTTTCATTTAATTTGAAAATAATTCTAGAAGAATAATAATTATCACCTATAACCCCCCCCCCCTTTTTTTAAATAAAAAAGTTTAACGAACTATCACTTTTAATTAAAAAAATTAACATTTCTTTCTAATTTATTTTAGCAAAAGTAACTTTTTAACAATTTGAGTCAAAGGTACCTTTATTCTTTATTTTAATTTCTTTAATTGACAATTGATATATAAAAAAAAAAATCTAACAAAATCCATCATGTTTGGTAAGTACTAAAAAAGTTATGTTTTGTTCTTTTATTAAAAAAAAAATATATTAAAAAATATTATTGTTCAAGTCCTTATAGTTTGGAAGGATATATTTTTTTTATAAAATTTAAAACAAAAAAAGAAACAAAAATTAATAGCAATTAATAATTTGAACATGTGTATTTAAAAAAAATTATATTTAGACTAATAATATTATGACACATGTGAATATGAATCTCATTCTAATTGTAATAATATAATTTGAAAAAGAATTTAAATTTGAAATTTTATTTTGTAATTTAATAAAGAATGCAAAATTTAAGGAATGAATATTGATCTCATTCCAATTATAGTAACATAATTTAAGTAAGAGTCCAAATTCGAAATTTTATTTTAAGAATATAAAATTAATTTATAGACCAATCATATTGTAACACTAATTAACAAAAAATTAAACAAAATAAAAAAAAAATGAGAAAATGGAAATATAACTTCAACCTTAATGAAATAATAATATTTTGCAGTTATAATAGTATATAGATGTATATAGATAAATCATGGAATAGATCATTATTTAAAGCTTATATATTATGGGATAAATTATTATAATTTTAAATTTGAATTAATAGAATGCTTTCCATAGTTAGTGCTCCCAAATTTGAAATTTGAAATTTGAAATGAATTAGAATAATTTCTATTTTTTATTTTATATATTTGATATACTTTCCATTTGAAAGTCATAAATCAAGAGTGTTTTTTCCCCCCCTTGAATGAGAGCTATAGAGGATTTAAAAAATTAGAAATTTTAGTTTGAGGTATTGGAGTTCGCACAAGACTTGTGGTTAGAAACTTTTTTTTACTTATATAATATATAGATAGATAGATAGATTTAATAAGAATTTATATTTATTTTAAATATACAAAATTATTGTTTTTAGATTTTTTATAAAAATAATTTAACAGTCCCATCACTAACCATAGTATATGGGAGAAGTTGAAAATGGTGTAGCAGTAGGTATGGGAGAAGTCAAAAAGGCTTGTGAGTTGGAAGAAGTCAATAAATGGTGAGGTTTTTTTTTTTTTAAAAATCAAAAATTTAGAAAATTAATATTGGAATATTAGAGCTCCCACAAGATTTGTGAGTTAAAAATCTCATTTTCCTTATATAATATATTGAATATAGATAGATAGATGTTATATTTTAGTTTTATCAATTGGATTCTTAATTCCTTAATTTATTTTTAATCCAAATGATTTTTATATTGATAAAATTGGTGAAAGGTCCAAAGTAAGGAAGGTATAAGTTATTAGATTCAGTGAATTTTTTTATTAGTGAGAGATCCATCATTTGTCAAATAGTTCAGTGAGAACTGCTTTCATTGATTTTGGAATTTTGTTTCCAATTTTATCCTTAGTTTATCTTTTGGCTTTTTGTTAACTATCTGTTCAAATTTATAATTATCTGTCCAAATTTTTTTCTATCTATTTAAATTTTTATCTATCTGTTCGAATATTTTTTTACCTGTTAATTTTTTTTAACCTATATATTGAATTTTTATAAATTTTTTTATATGTTCAAATTCACACCATTTTAAACTCTCTTTCTCTCTTTCTGTTTGTGCCTCTATTTTTGTCTCTATTGGTTTCTCTCTTCACCTCTTTTTTCCCTTTCCCTATTTGTTGAAAAAATTTATATTGAATTTCTTTCTACTTGTTGAAATACCAAGTCAAACCAAATTCTATCTATTTAACTAAATCTTTCTTTTCTTTCTCTCAATCTATTTTATTAGCACGATCATCAAGAGAAAAAAAAATCTCAGATTTCTCCATCGTCTTTATGAAAAAAAAAACCTCAAATCTCTTCATCATCATCAACAATAACAACAACAACAACAATAACAATAACAAAAACAACACAGATCTGAGTTCAAATGTAATATATATGTATATAACACATATATATTCAATAGCATATACATAATCCTCCTGTATTCATTGTGCACATCTGTAATGCCCCAAAATAATCCAACATAGATATAACCCATCAATCAACATTCGCTACATAATCATTGCAAATCCTCAACCTTTACATCATAAATTCCAAGGTTTATACAAAAGTCCCACATGCGATGTATACATTCAAGGATTTAGAAATACATGAATCCATAGCATGTAGAGCATCAAGTCCCAAAATAAATAAAATGCCCTTACGGGCTTACATTTTCCAAGGCTCAAGCCCGGTTACACAAAAATGGCCTCTCGGACCCATACAAAAATAGCCCTTGGCTTTACAAAAAAGTCACAACAAAATAAAAAGTAATCTACTCTTCGTAAGAACACAACCACATTCTCAATTTGATGGGGTCACCACATCTTTACCTGCACCAAATCCCATAGGGGTGAGCATAAAGCTCAGTAGACAATTTCTTACAAAGTATATACAGTTATGCTAGCTCTCAATGTAAAATGCAAATGCTAATGCCATGCAATGCACTTTTAAAGAAAACTTCATCTCACGCTCTTCTTGAAAATCACCATATTCTAAAAAATGTAATGCAATCTCATTAATTTCCAAACTTCCAATTTTAATCAATAGAGACGGTAAATACGACACTGGTAATCCCTAGGCTGGTGTCTGCAAGTAGACTCTGCGAGTACTACCAAACTGTCATTTTTAGCGGTATTAACCAGAAGGCTCGACACCTATCCGTGCGATTTTCTGGTCTTTCACCACGGACACTCAGGCCAACTTATCAAACTCATCTACACCACCCATCTGGACTTACCACCGTATTTATCCCATAACACATTTTTACAGTTCTCATTACAACATAATCTTTTTCAAAGTAAACATTTTCCAATTCATTTCAATATATGTAACAATGATAATAAATCAAATGAGAACATGATGCAATACATAATATCTCATAACATTTCTCCATTTTCAATGTCTCCATAATAATGTCAACATTCACAATTTCCATTTCTCCTCTTCACTGTTCTTTTACAAGATCACCATGAGCCATTAATACATAGCTACAATCATTATCCATGGTGCACAACAATTGTCATTCCACAACTATATATCATCATTTATTCAACAATAGTTTTTAAAACAAAACACCCATTTCAATATGTCAAAAACTTTCCATATTTTGCAAAGCACATTATGAAATCAATGCTCACTCATCTTTTTATCAAAAGAAAAGAAGTTCCATGAACATTTCCACATTTGTCCAAAAATCTCCAATTTCTAGGGTTTTCATAAAAAACCCCACGTTTCCCATTTCAGGGTGAAACCCACCCAAATCATATTCCTCGAGTTAAATAAAGAGGAAACCCTCTAGGGTTAGCAAAAGGGTTGAGATTTAAACCCCTATTTTCAAAACTCTCTTTACATTTGAAGCAAAAATCAAACTCAACACAATAATCTCAAAACACTTTTAAAATCAACATTTAGATAGCAAAACATGTATATATAATTCAAGAAATCCCCACCTTAAGAGAGAAGAGGAGAAAACAACCCAAAAGCCACTGGCGACGAAACCACGAACTACTTGGATCAAGACGAAGCTCTTGATGAGATCTACAACCTTTCTCAAAGGAGCTAGGCAAGGAGATGCTTCCAAGTGAGTAGATCTAAAGATCTTTAAGCAAAAAAGTGATTTTGGAGAGGAAGAGAGAGACCCACAGTTTAGAGGAAGAAAAGAGAGGAAGAAATAAAGAAAAGGGTTAAGTGAGAGCCTATTTATAGCACTAGGTAAAGTTAGAAATAAGCCCCAAAGTCAACCCAAAATATCTGGTCAAAACCCCCAAAAAGTAGGCCCAAACCGACAAAAAAAATATGGAAAATCATCGCAGGTGTCGACCCCCTGCAACACATGTGTCGACTCCCTACAACACATGTGTCGACCCCCTGCAACACAGGTGTCAACCCTTATGAAGAAAAGCTGGAACACTAAGTTTAACAACACAGCAGGTGTCAACCCTTCCCCAGGCTGGTGTCGACACCAAAAAACAGCAAGCAACTTCTGGACAAGGGTCAACCCTTCCCTGACTGGTGTCGACCCTTGTGGCCAACAACAAAAGGAAGGTGTCGACACCTCCAAGACTGGTGTCGACCCCAAAATGCAGTGAACAATTTTAGAATAAGGGTCGACCCTTCCCAGATTGGTATCGACCCTTGCGACTAACTAAAAGAGAAGGTGTCGACACCACTAAGACCGGTGTCGACCCTAGAACATGATTTTCAAGTTTCCAAACAAATTTTCAATGCGAACAAGCGTGAACGAGCAATCCCAACAAGTTTAAATCAATTTGTACACCTCTAAAATCAAGATACAACAATACCAAAGATTTCCAAAACAAAATAAAAGATTCAAATACATTTCCCAAAAGTTTTAAAAAGGGTACAAGTGCTATAGCATCATTGGCCGACACAGAGTTTGCCTCTGTCTCCACTAAGTACCGCAGAGATCGAGCTTCGCAACCGCACATTGCGTTCCGGATTTTGAGTTCGCCTTTCGATTTATTGTAGAGTGTCGTCGCGAGAACGCTAAGGTCGCAGCCTGTGGCACTTTCATGGCAGAAGAACGATTCATTGTTCTCGAATTCGAGCCCTCTCTCGGCAAAACCAATGCCGACGATTATGTCACTAGTTTTCTTTAGCTATGACGACGGCGATGGTTCGAACAGTGGCGAGTTGGTTGAGAAAAGAGAGAGAGGAGACAACGATAGAAAGAGGAGAGAGAGAGAGAGGAGAGAAAAGAGAGGATTTGGTTGTGTTTTGGCATAGATTTGATGGAGGCGAGCGGAGTCGGAGGCAAGGCGGTGGGCGGTCTGGTCAGCAGTGGTAACGGTGAGGGACAATAGAGAGAGAGAGAGAGAGAGAGAGAAAGAAAGAGAGAGTAGAAGGTTTGAGAGAGACAGAGAGCAAAGGGTTTGAGTTCTCCACTGTATAGCATGTATATATATACAGGGGTAGTGTGGTCATATTACATAAGCTTGTCCTTATAGACAAATTGTTCCAATACTTGGACTTACGGACAAAGAAAATTCAAAATTGGATTTATCACTTGAGCGCCCTTGCATATTTTTATCAAGTAAAATCGAAAGAAAAATAAATTTTTATTCATTAAACTCAACATAAATATATATATAAAAAAAATGTCTAAAGCCCAAGCTCAATAACCACTAATCACATACAATCCCATAATAATGGGGGGAGAATTAAATAGCACCACAAAATGTATCAAATTTCTATTCATAAGAGTTAAACCCGAAATCCTATAAAAAGTGCTACACAACCACTAGGTGGAATGTCCAATTCTTTTTTCATTCAGTTTAATGACTATATACTTTTTTTTTAACAAAAATAAGCGAATGATTTAAATTCTAAACAAATAAAAATTTTAAGGTTTAAATTGATAAAATTAAAAATTTTAGTTTTTAATAAATTACAACTAACATTACTTCAAAATACAATCAAACACCATAATAAGTCCTAACCAATTTTATTTTAATAATTTGCATGCTCCACCACTATAATACCCTGTAACCTATCATTGTAATAGTTTAAACCAATACCAAAATTGATTATAACCTAGATATGGTATATATGACAAGTATTATAGCTTGATCTTTTCAAATATTGTTTTTGGATAATAAATTTAAGTTGAGATTTGAAAATGAAATGAGAAATGAATGAAAATTTTAATTTATATTTCATTTACAATTTTCCAACCTCACATTCTATTTTCTTTTCTAAATAATTGTTTAAATCCATTATCCAAACAGAATATAAGTAGGGCAGACAATTTGCTTCTATCAACCCCACAGAGGACATAAAAAGCTTCCATCATCAATTTAATTATCAAACTGACAATAAATTCATAAAAGAAAATGCTTACAACTATTATAGAAATTGTGTACTTAAATAAAATATATAGATTCATATTCAATAACCACTTTGAATTTTAGAACAAGAACATGCTGGAACTTACAGAAATTCATAATAAAATAAAACTAGTAAAAGGAAGCAAACCAAAGCCTGTGTAATACTACAGTGTAATGACTCGGATTTTAATTCGAATCGGATTGGTGTAAATTGGTGCCCATCACCTTAAAACTTGTATGGTTGACGGACTCTTGGCATGGATGGATTGGCAAGTGAACTTCAAATATTGTAATTAAGGATCCTTGGGTGATGTTTTGAACCTTGATTGAAGCCTTAACAAAGTATTTAGGCAAGATTAGATCAAAATCCCCAAATTTGAGTTTTCATTTTTGACCAACCTTCACTCTTTTACCCTTTTCTCCTTCCATACTTTGAATTTGAATGTGAGGATGAACAATTGGAAAGCTTGTTTATGGGGCTTCAATTTGGACACAAGAACGACCTAAAACGGAGTCCGAACGAGAAAGTTATACCTGTTTGAATTTTGAGTTTCTGTGCTGGAAGCATGCTTGATTGAGCGAGATTTTCTTCGCTCAAGCGAACTGTACAATTTTTAGAGATTCTAGGAGCTTCTTCTCTATGCTTGAGCCAAGCTTCCTTCACTCGAGCAACCAGGTTGCTAACAGACATTATAAAGTGACTTTTTGGCCCAAAAAAACTTTATTTTTCTCCATCTCTTCTCCTCTCATCCTACAAACCCAAAACCCTAACCTTCCAAACTCTTGATTTCTCTTCTTTTTACCAAGGGTTCACCCCAAATCTTTCAAGAAGGTTGAAGAATAAGCATGGATCAAGACTTCTACCGATTTGTTTGCAATTCCATTGGAGTTTCAAGATAGGTCTTCATCCTTAGCTTCCAATCTTGAGGTAGGGATACTTTTACCCTAGTATTTTTTTTTTATTTTATTTTGAAGAGATTTGATGGTATTGTTGTGACTTAAGAGCTAATTTGAGGATCTTGTTGGATTAAACCCATGTTTTACATAAATAAACCATTTTACTTGACTTTTGCTAGAAATTTCTTAGCTCTTTTTTCAAAACATGCATATAAATGTTATTAAAACCCATATCTATGATGAAGGAGAAAAACACCCAAATTTGGTAAAACCCTAAATTCTCAATTTGAGTAGAAAGCACTAAATTGAATGAAATTTCCTTTGATTTATGGAATATTATGAATAATCAAGAGATAAAAGATGTGGATGTTGATACGGTAAAGGAATTGTGACTTGGATGTTATTATTCTTTGAATATTATGTGGTGTTTCATCTATTGTGATGATGGATGCTTGTTGATGGAATGAAAATGTGATAGAATTGTTAATTGTGCATGAGTCAGGGTAAGAGTCGGTTTTGAAAAATGTGGTGTTGTGTTGGTACCCACACGAGGAGTTTAAAAGGTACCCAAATGCCCTGTCTAGGCTAATCGCTGGACAAATGTAGGAAATATGTTTTTAGGTGTCCACACAGTCCTGCCGTATTGTAGTCAGCAAAAGTGGAAAACGGATGGTTTTCTTGAGGAGCCCACTTCCCGCCGTATAACAGCCTGCAAATGTGGGGATGGCTTTTGGAACAAAAGCAACTTGTGTTGGACTCTTACATGGGACTCATGGTTTTTTTTTTTTTTTTTTCCCATTGATGTGATTGTTTAAACGTTGTGTTGTAAAGGTGTGAAATGTAATTGTCCATGCTAAATCGTTATGTATTTATGTAACTAGTGAAGATTACATGTGTTCACAACTCCTTATTATGTTTTGTCTCAAGGATGCCACAAATTTATTCGAATGATTAAATACTTGGTTAAATGTATTTCTACTAGGCATATAGCTCACCCCTATTTTATTTTTCAAGGAATAATGTTATACAACTACAGTGGTGACTTGAAGTAAGCAGTGTTGGGATTGACAGTTGAGAATATTTTGCTGTAAAGAATAGTTTTGTAATAGGGCTGTTAGACTTATTTTGTTGTTGCCTTGTATACCTAAAGGGATCTTCCTTTGTAATTTTTATCTTGTTTGTTAAACTTGGAGTTGGGTACAAGGTTTCATGGACATGTAAACATGGAAATTGTAAATTTAAATCTTAGTTCAGTGAGCAGAATGTCTTTTGGAGTAAATTGTTATATTGGTTGCGATGGATTCATGTATGAAATAGCAGGGCATTACAACAGTGTCCTTAAAACAAATTAGTCGCCTCACCATGAGTGCTGGAGGAACGTCGACTTCTGTCTCCCAAGATATGACGGTTTAGACCAGTTAACGCAGAAAGCACCTTCTGTTAGCTTTGGCAAACTGACAATAGTTGCACTCTCTTTAACAAGAACCAAAGAAGGGTCTAGCAAAAGAAGATAGGAAAAAAATTCTTTGGTGTAAAAACCATCTCTAACTCTTTATCAAAACACCATCTCTATTTTCCATAAAAAAAAATCTCTCCAAAATTATCCTACCAAGTTATAGGGGAAAGGCCTCTATTTATACAAATAGGGAAATCTCTAGCCATGAAGGCTATACATCAATAGGGCCATCAAATGCCATTAACCAAGGCCATCAACTCTAGCTATTAGGGCTAAAGTTACAAAGGTTGAAAACCTGTGGCCACTAATGTGCTCTTCAACTCCATCATCAAAAGATGAGAGTTACAAATAGGGATGGCAATATGAACCCGGCTCGACGGGGACTCGGACTGCCCCGTCCTGATAAATAGGGTTTTCCCCGAAAATTATTCCCCATAGGGTCCGGGCCGGTATTAAAAAATACATCCCCGATGATTTTCGGCCAGGGACGGGGATAGGCTCCTAGGCCTCGGCCCCAGCCCGGCCCTGCCCTGAAATTTCCCCGCTAATACCTGTGTTGGTGTTTAGTTGTATTATATCTAGTGTAATAGTGTATCATTATGACTAACTCTCGTTTTCTCTCTCAACTCACACTCTCTCTCTCAACTCTATCACTCTCTCGTTCTTCTCACTCACTCTCTTGTTCTTCTCTCTTAACTCTTTCACTCTCGCAGTCGCCGTGTCCCACCACTACCGTTGGCCCCGACCCCCCTCTCTCTCTCTCTTTTCCTCACCTCGGTTTCTTTCTCTCTCTCCACTTCGTCTCTCTCTATTCCTCATGGCCACCGCCACCACCACCACCACTGCCGCAGAAGGTCTGTCTCTCTCTCACCACCACTGAACCCACCGCCACAGCCACCTTCGATCTCGCCACAGCCACCGTCTCTCAGAACTGTTAGATCTGTACTCAGATCTGCTATCTCTCTCTCTCTCTCTCTCTCACTTTGATCTGAATGTTGGTACATCTATTTTTTTTTCAATTTTTTTAAATTTAAATCTGTTGATGATGATGAAAACATATATATTTTTTTTTAGATTGTTTTTTTTTAATTTAAATCTGTTGATGATAAAGAAAACATATATATTTTTTTCAGATTAATTTTTTTTAATTTAAATCTGTTGATGATGATTGTTGATACTCAGATCTACTATGTTGATTTGTTGTTCTTGAACAAAATAAAAAAAATTAAAAAAACCTCAAGGATTTTTTGGGGTCGGGGAAACCCGATCTCTGTTGGAGACGAGGATGGGGACGGGGCGGTGATGAGTTTTCCCGATGGGGACGGGGATATTTTAACCTTCGGGGATCGGGAACGGGGAGTGTGGTCCTCGGCCCCGGCCCCGCCCGTTGCCATTCCTAGTTACAAAGGTCTAAACCTTCCATGTGTTTAATATATACAAATAAATATGTATATAATAATGTTTGAATAAACCAACTAGATGGGTCATAAAATGGATACTAATGTTAGGTTACAACCCAATCCAAACCCAATTCTCAAACACATGCACAAGCTAAGCCCAAGCTTAAGATTAGGTCCAACACCAAACCCAACACATGCACAAGTGCAAGCACAAGTCTAGGCCCAGTCCAAACTAAGATTTAGTCCAAATCTAAACCCAACTTTTATTGAAGCCCACTTTATGAGACAATTCTCATTCACAACTCAATGGTTTCGGTCCTTTATTTTTGTCTAGCAATCTTCTCACTTAAGAGAATACAAAACCACTTAGACCCACCTCAACTGGCGATTGGATCCCACTTTAATTTCAAATTAAAGTTATCAAAAACTATTATTTTTCAACAATCCCCTACATGAATAAAATTGGCCAAATAAAGAAAAACGAACAATGCTTTACAACAAAGACTCAGAGAGAGAGCACACAGAATAACCCTATATCAGAAAAGGTAGCTGTTGACGTTGAACCTTTCGTAGTGAAAGCCTATCGAATTTACTGGCTGACCAGTGAACGTGTTGTCTTAAACTATTCCGCTGTTTGTGTAAACCAAGACAATAGACCTCACACAAGAGTCATTCCAACTATTGTTCTTGTTCTCACTGGTGTGTCCGGTATGGCCTCGGAACACTAGCCTAGTTCAATGAGTGGTTTTAAAGAATTCGGCCTTATTAATTCTTAAAGAAGTGGCCCCACTTCGCACTCACATAGGTGACCTATATGAGGTATCTTATTATACAACGTTTGATAATTCATATCACTAAGGTCATTAAAAACATTAGCTCAACCTTCCATCTCCACAGGGTATCACTATACAAAGGAATGGGCAAGAGGATTTACCTCTTCAATGGCTCACCCGTTACACAAAATTAGGTTGTCCCTTTGAACCTAGATCTTAGGATCTCCAATCAACTAGGTTGGGTTTTCATTTCGATAACATTACTAAAGGCCTTAACCCTATTCCTCGTGACGGCGTTTCTACTAACTCTCGAGTTAACCCTTTGGTTAGTGGATCCGCAATGTTGTCCTTAAACTTTACATAGTCTAGAGAGACAACTCCATTAGAGAGTAGTTGTCGTATGGAATTATGTCTACGACAGATATGTCTAGACTTTCCATTATACATATGACTCTATGCTCGTCTAATCGCCAATTGGCTATCACAACGAAACAGATAACAGGCATAGGTTTTGGCCAACATGGAATATCCTCAACGAACTGGCGAAGCCAATCAGCTTCTTTAGTTTTCTTTTTCCATAGCAATAAACTTAGATTTCATCGTTGATCTCGATATACACGTTTTCTTGGATGATTTCCAAGACACGGCTGCCCCTCTGAGGGTAAACACATAACCAATAGTGGATTTGGAGTCCTTTATATCAGATATCCAATTAGCGTCACTATACCCTTCTAGTATCGCTGGGTATTTGGTATAATGCAACCCATAATCCCGGGTATAGTGTAGATAACCTAACACCCGCATAATGCCCCTCCAAAGAGTGGCATTCAGATTATTGTGTATCTACTAAGCCTGCTAATAGAGTAGGATATATCCGACCTTGTACAACTCATCACATACATCAAACTTCCAAAAATTCGAGAATATTCTAACTGAGAGACACTCTCACCATTATTCTTGGTCAAATGTAGACTCACGTCTATCGATGTCGTAAACAAACTTGTATTTGATTTACCAAATTTCTCAAGTATCTTCTCAACATAGTGAGACTGAAAAAGCACAATACCACTAGATTTTCTGGTAATCTTAATACCTAGAATCACATCTTAATACCTATGTTGAATTGTGTTGATTATGTTGAATAGTGTTGATTATGTTGAGTTGTGTTGAATAATGTTGAACCGAATTGTGTTGGACTATGATGAATTGTGTTTGAATCATGTTGAATTGTGTTGAGTTGAGTTGTGTTGGGTGTGTTGAGTTTGAGTTGTATTGTGTTGGGTCATGTTGAGTTTGAGATGAGTTGAGTTGGGTTAGGTGGTGTTGTGTTGGTACCTGGGGGGAAGTTGAAAGACGATACGGAATTTGTGATAAGATGATGAAGTGAAGATTTAAGAATTTAATTGTATAATTAGAAAGTGATTTTATACCCTAAAACTAAAAGCCCAATGTTATATTTAACTCTAGTTATGAAGTTTTATTTTGGAAAATGAGGATACTTCAATCAACATTTAAATTTATGAAATTAAGTCTATGTTGGGTTAAGATGAGTATGAATAATGATAAATGGGAGATTGTGAAATATGACGATGTTATATGAAGGAGTTGTATCAAAGAAAATTAAATGTTAGAAATTTAATTTATAATCATGGGTAGTAATTGATAATCAATGTGTTTTAAAAAATTGAATTTGAAGACTCGATGATAACATGGAAAAGTAAAGAAATAGTTTGAACCCAAGAATTGTGAACACTATAAAGATGAGTCTTTGCCTCTATGGATGTGTTGTTATATTTTTGTGTGACAAAACAATAAATGATTTAATGGATAATGAAGAAGGTCGTGGAACATATTTGTACTTGTTATGTGAATGTAATTTTAATAAATGGTGGATGTATATTGAATTAATGTGTTGCGGAAATAATGGAAGATGGGTTGGCATTGTGTAGACGTCCCCGAACGCCCCAGGAGGGATGAGTCCCGTTCTGTTCATTTGGGGTTCACTACAGTTTGGACTCTCAAATTGTCACGGTTCTAAATCTGAACCAAAGAGTCCAAATCCGGCAAATCGTTTTGAGAAAACAGATTTTGAAAGAAGTGCCAAACATGGACTGCTTTGCCTGATACAGAGTCGTCACCTAAATGTTTTATTTTGGGGAAATTTAGGAAACCCTGACTCGTTTGCCTAAGGTCACCTGTCCGTCATCACCAAAGTTGTCTCGGCTCGGGAACTTGGGTACGATTGGGGGAGGTCACTTCGTGAGCACCCCCGCTCGCCCGATCAAAGATCGGCCTCTACTAACCATGATATCTATTTTTGAAAACATTATGCGTTTTTATTCCGGTTATTAGCCTAGATTTACTATGTGATGCGCACAGCATACAAGTATAGACTGGATCGTCTGAATTGGAACAAAACATTTCATGTTTATTTTTTAAAGTGGTTTGATGGTGCTACCCGCAAGTAGGCTAAGACGTGGATTTGCCACCCTCAAGGTGGGTTTAGAAAACATGATTTTGCCACTATCTAGTGGGCTTAAAACACACATTTGATGAATTATTCCAATTCAAATAACCCAACCTTCACCTACAGGCATTCATGCAGTTATATCACATAAGAATATAGCCTCATGGTAAGCATGCTATTCATGGCAGTCACTCACACGCATGCAAGGATGCTAAAGTATAAAACTTACCTAGTACTCCAAGCCAAAACAGAAGCTAATTAGAAATCCATGCATGATCCTAATTATACGGAAATGCCTAATGCAACACATGCAAAAATGCAATTATAGCAGGCTCGGCTATTCTAAACATGGCATATAAAATGCTACAACTAACATGTATTCAACTTGGAATTGAAAATACAATGTAGTTAGTATGATGCGCCGAGCCCGGTGCATGCAAAACAGATGAATGAATGCAAACATGCTATCATATTGTATGCTAATTGAAACATGCCCTAATCTAACCATCGTAAGTGGGTAAATAAAAGGGAGAAAGACGTGGGGTTGGAAGACATACATCACACACACGCACACTTATTACAACATTGCCCTCGCACAGAGGGTCCGAATAAATAATAAACAGTCCCAAATAAATAATTACAGTCCAAATATGTACAAAACCCTAATTAATTAACAAATTAAATTAGGAAATCAATAAATTGGCATGCAAGTCAGGGACTGCCTCAAATCTGCTCCGGATGATAAATGATGCATGCTCGGGTTGCCTTGTGCGGAGAATCCCTCGCGATGCCCCGGTTTGCCTCTGTTTGCAATTGTTCTTAGAATGCCTGCCAAGCTCCGGAAGGCTGTCGATTTCTGATTTGCTGCAACAGAGAGCAACAAAGGGGCATGGCAAAGTATTTTCACATATGTATGCATGACTACTCTTCAGGGAGTGTAGTCCTCGGTCCTCGTGCCACCAATCACGCATATCGATGCATGATGGCCGAGGAGTCGAATTGCACGACTCAATATGAAATGAATGCACATATAAACACAACAAAACCTACACTCCATCATGGATAATCCGGAGTGTCGGTGACTGGGAATTGAGACATGTTCCGTCACTCGAAGTACGAAACGTCCCTCGTTTCCCGTGCTCGGCTAACTCCTATCCCAAGCACAATGCAATATGCATGACATGCATGAATGCAACTAATATACAACCTAGCATGCACAATGCTATGAGATGGCATACACATTGCACGATGTAACAAGGCATACGCAATGTTCTAACATACAACCTAGCATACGCAATGCTATAAAATGAAATGGCATACTCAATGCACAATGGACTTACACCAACATGAGTGGACCTCAGCCACACTCACATTAGTAGCCATGAGATGAAAAATGAGACACTCGAAATGCGTGCACACATGCACGCAAACCGAGGACCGAACCCAAGGCATAGCATGCAACACTAACAAGGCATGGCAAGGCATGAAACATGGTATGCAAACATGCAAATTTCAGTGCTGAAATATGATGCAAAACAGCCTCGAAACATGGAAACATGGCACCCGATGCATGGAATGAACCCGAAACACAAAACTAGGCATATGCATTGGCCTATAGCTATACAAAACATGCATTATTTGATCATGAAGTATGAAGACAAAAGCAAGATAGTCCCAAAAAATGCATATTTCCAGTTTATAACAAGTCCCAAAAACGAATGCAAATAGGGCTAATCTATCATGCAAGAAAAGGCCTAAAATAGAGATTAAACACAAAGGGACAGAAGCTGGCCCCAAACAAAGAAGAGCCCTTCAACAAAGTTGAAGAGGGGCTCAAAATAATGCACTTTACAGTTTATAACCAAGTCCAAAACAGTGCAAAAGTAAGCTTAAAACACTATGCAAAAATAGGCCTAAAAGAAGGTTTAAACACAAAGAGAAAAAAGGGAGCCTCAAACAGCAAAGGACCCTTGATCAAACATGAAGAGGGGGTCAAAATATGACTCTTTACAGTTCGGGTCGGAGCTAAAAAAATATGCAAACAAAGGGGCCAAAAGAGGGATAAAGAGGCAAGTGATAGAGGAAAGTCCCAAACAGTGAAGAGCCCTTCAACAAAGTTGAAGAGGGGCTCAAAATAAGGCAACTCACAGTTTATAGCAAAACTCGAAACAGTTTACAAATAGGCCTAAAATACTATGCAAGAAAGAGGCCTAAAAGAGGCTTTTAACACAAAGTGTAAAAAAGAAGCTTCAAACAGGGAGAAACCCTTAATCAAACATGAAATAGAGCTTAAAATAAGACTATTTTCAGTTAGGGTCGGAGCCCAAATATGCGAGCACAAGGGGCTAGAATATAGATCAAAATAAAGCAAGAAAAGAGGAAAAGAAGACTTACCTTTGAAGAACCAATCTTTGACAGCCTTTGGACCAAGTTTGGAGACTCTAAAGCTCTGGAAATGGCCTTCAAGCTGCTGGAATGGAGTGAGGAGGAGGGGTGCTATGGGTTGTAGAGTAAAGGGTGTAAGAATGGTCCAAGAACAAAAGGGTTTTGATGTTTGGAATAGAAGGGAAGAGGGATTGAATGCAAGAGGCTTAGAACCAATTTTTGTAACCCTGAAAACATAACTGGGGGTACTGGTTATATAGGCAAAGAAGTGGAGGAAAAAGGGGGGGAAATGAAATTCAAATTTCCCCCCAAAAATAGGCCTAAAAGAGAGATAAAGGGGCAAGTGGTAGCTACTGGCCTCAAACCGAAGAGAGCCCTTCAACAAAGTTGAAGAGGGGCTAAAAAAAAGACATTTTACAGTTTACATCAAGCCACGAAACAGCTCACAAATAAGCCTAAAATACCATGCAAAAAAAAGGCCTAAAAGAGAGTTAAAGAGGCAAGTGGTAGCTGCTGGTCTCAAACTGAAGAGAGCCCTTCAACAAAGTTGAAGAGGGGCTCAAAATAAGATATTTTACAGTTTTCATCAAGCCACGAAACAGCTCACAAATAAGCCTAAAATACCATGCAAAAATAGGCCTAAAAGAGAGTTAAAGAGGCAAGTGATAGTAGGAGACCTCAAACAGCAAAAGGTCCTTAATCAAACACGAAAAGGAGCTCAAAATATTACTATTTACAGTTTGGGTCAGAGCCCAAAAATGCTTGCAAGAAAGTCTTAGATATAGAGCAAGATAGGAACAAAAAAGAGGGAAAAGAAGCTTGCCCTTGAAGACCAATGGACCAGCAGCTCTTGGTCTGAGAAATGGTGCTCCTAAGCTCTGAAAAACAGATCCAAGTTGTTGGAATGGATGGTGGTGGGGTGTATACCAAAAACCGGGGCAAACGGAGGTGGTTAAGCGGTCCCAAACTGAGGCACACAACCGTCGGCTCCGAAAAATCGGAAACCAGGCTCCAAACGGGAAAAATGGCCTACGACCACAAAACGTAGCCTACAGCCACTGAGAGATGATCTACGAGACCTCTCCCTCCCTTCGGGAAGAGAAAACAGAGAAAACGGAGCCTGGTTCGCAAACCGAGGCAAGACACGAAAGAGCCCGGAAGTCCGGAGGCAAGGCTCGCAGCTGAGACTCTGAAACTTCTAAACGAGCACAATATGCACCATCACCGAGCGCTCAATTGGTGACGTCTAAGTCTTAAGGTTGGTAAAAAATGGGGTGTCTATAGTTGCCCCTCTTTGACAGAACTCGAAAGTCATAAGTGACGGGAGTGAATGTCAAAGCCCAGAGATGACCCATTTTTGACAAGGCCGAAGACTTGGACAAACAAACAAAATACCGATAAATAAATGGTTGGCCCCGCAGGCTGCCTACGTATCCCTTTGCAAGGAATCAAACCAGCGTAGTTCAGGGGCAGGATGCAGATGATATGCAGGAAGACTTTGATAATTGGACTTATACGCTGCGCGAAGTCGGTTTGATAATTGGACTTATACGCTACGCGAAGCCGGTTTTGAAAGTTGGACTTATACGCTACGTGAAGCCGGTTTGAAAATTGGACTTATACGCTACGCGATGCCGGTTTTGAAAGTTGGACTTATACGCTACACGAAGTCGGTTTGAAAATTGGACTTCTACGCTACCCGAAGCTGGTTTTGAAAGTTGGACTTATACGCTACGCGAAGCCGGTTTTGAAAGTTGGACTTATACGCTACGCGAAGCCGGTTTGATAATTGGACTTATACGCTACGCGAAGCCGGTTTGATAATTGAGGATTCATGCAATGTACTGTAATGTAGTGGCTAAAATGCAATGTAATAACTAAGAGGTAAAGGTACCGTACAGGGGCGATTGGCAATGACTTACCTCATGCTGCTGGGGATCTTTCGCTTCTTCTTGGTTGAACTGCAGGTACTACTTTTCTTCCTGACTATGGCCGCAGCTTTCCCTATTCTCCAACAGGGTGACAGACTAGGTTGGTTCAGTATACAGAATTGAGGCGCATATACATGCTATCTCAATCTATGGGGCTGCCATACAGATTTCAAGCTGAGGATATACCTCTGGGTATTTAAACCAGACTTTAGTCTCGGAAATCCCGAACCTTTGTGTTCTAGGCATGAGCCATTCAAACTCTAGTTTCCACCGTCTCAGTTGGTCTCCTAGGAACTCACCGCAAACATAGGCAGGTGGCTATACCAGACCATGAGGAGTCGTTCGGGCACGACAAACACCAAAGGAATTACACCTTTAGAGGATTTAAGGTCTCCTAGACCGGAAAGTGCACGAGACGGTGCGAATAAATGCAAGTGCGATGCGCAAAACAGCGCGAATGAACTGCATGCACAATGCAGGACTTGGTACATAACTTTACGACACAACATTCCATTCATTTGGCACACAGCT
Source organism: Camellia sinensis (assembly GCF_055761805.1). Taxonomy (NCBI): domain Eukaryota; kingdom Viridiplantae; phylum Streptophyta; class Magnoliopsida; order Ericales; family Theaceae; genus Camellia; species Camellia sinensis. Next base: position 64,131,159 of record NC_138970.1, read on the forward strand.
CATTTTCCGGGCAGAGAGCTTGTTTTTGGGCACACAGCTCATAACACTGCTTGATCTGAACACTCGGTCCATAACTCAGCATTTGGTTTGCATTTTGAACACACAGCTCAAGCACTTGAATTTCTGAACACGCAGCTCACACTTTTTGTCTTGAACACGCAGCCCATCTTTTCTGACATCTGAACATGCAGCTCAAACTTTTTGTCGTGAACACGCAGTTCATACTTTTTGAAAGTTGAACACGCAGCCCAAACTTTTGAATTTCTAAACACGCAGCCCATTTTGATTGTGAACATGTAGCACACACTTGTTGAAAGAAGTTGAACATGCAGCCCAAACTTTGATGATGAACACGCAGCCCATTTTGAAAGTGAACACGCGGCACACACTTGTTGAAAGTTGAACACGTAGCCCAAACTTTGATGATGAACACGCAGCCCGTTTTGGAGGTGAACACGCAGCACACACTTGTTGAAAGTTGAACACACAGCCCAAACTTTGATAATGAACACGCAGCCTATTTTGAAGGCGAACACGCAGCACACACTTGTGGAAAGTTGAGCACGCAGCCCAAACTTTTGATGATGAACACGTAGCCCATTTTGAAGGTGAACACGCAGCACACACTTGCGGAAAGTTGAACACGCAGCCCAAACTTTGATGATGAACACGCAGCCCATTTTGAAGGTGAACACGCAGCACACACTTGCGGAAAGTTGAACACGCAGCCTAAACTTTGATGATGAACACGCAGCCCATTTTGAAGGTGAACACGCAGCACACACTTGTGGAAAGTTGAACACGCAGCCCAAACTTTGATGATGAACATGGTGATGATGGTGCAGAGGCTGTTCCGCAGAAGAGGACGGAGAAGGGCCTTTTATTCCTGCAGTTGATAGCACTGATGCAGCTGTGTCCTGCTTTATTTTCCCCTTTTTTGTTTGTTTGTTTTTTTTTATTTTTTTTATTTATTTATTTTTATATAAAAAAGGTGGTTTAAGCACATTGCACTGCCTCAGGCAGGTTTTACTTTTTTTTCAAAAGTGTGTATTTTTGCAAAACACATGAGGGAAATAAAACAACTATTTTGTTCAAAAGGTGTTACATTTGCACGTTCTATGCATCGCATCGTGTGGCATCACATAACAATGTGAATGAAATTGAATTTCGTTTGAAAATTGAGCACTTGCATCGTAATAATCAGGTAGTGAACCAACTTACAACTCGATAAACAAAACAAGGAAACTCGATAAGCCAAATAAATGCGAGTACAACTTGATAAGCAAATCAATGACTTAAGGAGAGAGAAATACAACTCGAAAAGCAAATTTACAAGGACTCGATAAGCAAATGGGCGTGACACCGCAAAAATCATCATTGGGAGGGCATTGGAAATTATGGCATTCCCCAAATTCTCAGCATGTTCAACTTCTAAATCGCTAATGGAGCAAGAAGGGAAACCCTCGGCCATAAAGAAAGGACACCGGCCTCGAGAAATGGCCATCAGCCAACAGATTCGACCAATCGACCGAAAGTTGACATCTGTCCTCCACTCACACCTTATCTCCTACAAAGACCACCAGAATGTTGGCATCTGTCCTCCACTCACACCTTATCCCCTACAAAAAGCCACCAGAATGTTGACATATGTCCTCCACTCACACCTTATCCCCTACAAAAGCCTCAGCTTTATAGTTTTTCTCAATCCAACACTGATTTGCTCCAAATGGAAGAGTTTCTTGCCCAGAATCTCATAGCTTGGGTTGCCAACTTGGACGACTCAAAAAAACTGAATTTTCGAGGCTTCGGCTTGAATGCACTATTCACGCTGGGCCGTACTCCGCTGCACCTTCCGTTTCTCCATGCTGCGGCAAGGTTTTGGAATCTGGTAACACATGTCTTTAGCTTTGGCGGGCAAGAGGTGTGTCCTACCTTCGAAGATTTCCAAGCTTTGATGGAATCCGAGCTTAACGAAGAAGTCTTGCCTCAGCTTCGCTTTGGCCATGCCCAAGCCTTAGGGCGAATGTGTGGGCTCACAATGCACGATGCTCGATCTTTGATTTGTGACGAAATGCTGGATGTTTCGAGTTTGATTTGCCGTTTGTCTGATGCCGATGACCATGGTGACCATCATTGGCAAGGTTTTCGACAACATGCCCTTTGCTTGTGTATGCTATCTCACTTTCTGCTTGCATCGGGCTTTGGTGGATCTAGCATTCGCCTGATTGAAGTTGCTCAAGGCTTAAAGGATGGAAAGAGTTGTATTGCGATGACACTGGCTGAGACGCTGATGAGCTTGGATGCTTTCCATCGCCGGGAGACGACTAGATTTGCGGGGAGTCCACTACTGCTGCAGGTAATGTTTCCCACCCAATCTCACGTATGTATTGCTCACATCACTCGGCCCTCAGGCTCGATTTTTCTCACAAAATCCTTTGCTTACTTTTCTCTCATCGTACATCTCTCTATTCTTTATTCTCTCATTTTTCGTCCCTTCCCAGGTGTGGTTGATGGATAAGTTGTAGGTTATGGACTCTTTCCCAGCATACTCAGCTCGCGGCTACTTCTTCCGGCAACGCCTAGTCGATGCCCTTGATGAGGGATGGTGGTTCGACTGGATGTGCAGCTTGTTTGCAAACCGCATTGCTTGGCGGTGCCCTTGGCTCAACCTACCGGCAATGAGTTACAGCATGTCGCAACAGACTGGGATTCAGTTGATTGGCTTGACTCACTGTGTATTTTATTTCCCATTCCGGTTCCAGCGCCAGTTCGGCCATGATCAGGTTTTCCCGCTAGAGGGGATAGAGTATCCGGCTGCCTTCCCGGTTCGAGGTGCACAGCTTGCCCGATATGCCACAGCCTGGAGGACTAGAGAGCTCCTGGCCCCGCTCCCATTTTCAGTTGCACTTTGTCTGATGAGTGCTTGGATTGGCTCAATGAGGAGGCACAGATTGGGCCTAGCTTGGCATCAGAGGCTTCGACCAGCTCTGGGAGGGGGCGCAGGGATACTTGACTTGACTATGCCCCGGATTTATTGCTTTATTAGTACTTTCAAGTTTTCTTTATGAATGTAATAAAAAGCAACTTCAATTGTATGCAAGAGCAGAAGAACTCTGTTTTGAAATCAATGAAATTGAAGGTTGTGGTACTGAAAATTTTTCGCTTTGGTCCAAAAATGGTCTTAGTTGTAAAGAGAATAATTTGAACCAAGTCAACTTTTATTAAAAATTTTCAAAACCATTTTCGATATGGATCAGAACTAGACACGCCTAAGATCTGTCACTGAGATGCACAACCCCAGATCCCTACAACTGAAAAGTTGCCCCTAGTCTGAAGAGTACCGCGGCACTGCATGGCAACGGAAAGTTGCCCCTAGTTTGAATAGCACTGCACCGGAGATTCCAATGGATGCTGATATACAAAGATGACTGAGATGATCGAATGGACAAAGTTGATCGGGGAAAAGTTTATGGCTGAACTTCAGGATGAAGTTGCCTACGTATCCCAAAGATGGGAATCAAGCCTTACGTAGTTCAGGCTTAGGTTCACTCGAGTATTTTCACTCTCCTTTTATGCTCTAACTTTTTCCAAGGTCGCCCTTTGCGGGTTTTCAACCTTGCGAGCTCAGTTTTTATATTTTCTAATTTTTTGTGCTCTAACTTTTGCCTAGGTCGCCCTTTCGGGTTTTCGGCCTAGCGAGCCTCTCAGGGGTAATATTTCTTCAACTTGTCCATGTTGATCGGTTGGGAAAATTCCAGGCCATCTAGGTCCATCAGAACCACAGCTCCACCTGACCAGATAGCTTTGATGATATAGGGACCAGGCCAATTAGGTCTGAACTTGCCCCTTGGGTCGTGGATGGGAGCTCGGTTGTCCTTGAGCACCAAATCTCCTTCCTTTAGATTCCTGGACTTAACTTTCTTGTTGAAAGCCCGGGCAATTCTGCGCTGATAACCTTGAAGATGGTATAGTGCTTTCAGTCTCCTCTCATCAAAAAGCATGAGTTCCTCAAACCTGCTCTGCTGCCAATCTGCTTTGGCTATTTGACACTCAGCCAATACTCGCAATGACGGAACCTCAATCTCGATAGGTAGAACGGCCTCCATCCCATAAACCAATGAATACGGAGTCGCTCCGGTAAAAGTTCTGATTGACGTCCGGTAGCCCCACAGAGCAAAGGGCAGCTTATCTGGCCAATCCCAGTAGGTTTCCACCATCTTTTGCAGTATGTGTTTGATATTCTTGTTGGCGGCTTCGATCGCTCCGTTGGTTTGCGGCCGGTATTTGGATGACTTATGAAAAGCCACGTTGTATTTTTCTAACAAGCTAATCACTTCCTTCTTGAAGTGGGAACCATTATCTGAAATGACCTCGTTCGGGACCCCATAGCGACAGATGATGTTATTTCTGATAAACTTCGCAACGCGCGACGCCTTCAACACCGCATAAGACTGGGCCTCAACCCACTTTGTGAAATAATCTATCGCGACCAGGATGAACTCATGCCCATTCGACCCCTTCGGAGTGACAGCCCCGATCACGTCAATTCCCCAAACTGAAAACGGCCATGGCGAAGTCATGTTATACAGCTTCGACGGCGGGATATTCATGCGATTGGCATGGATCTGACATTTGTGGCATTGCCGAACAAAACTAACACAATCCTCCTCCATGGTGGACCAATAGTAACCCTGTCTGAGGATCTTCCGTGCTAACATTACTCCGCTCATGTGTGCACCGCATTCTCCTCCGTGGACGGCCTCCATCAGGCGCTTCGATTCCTCGGCTTCGACACAAAACTTATGCATTCCCAGATGACCTCTCTTATACAGCTTACCCCCATAGATGATGAACTGAATGGCCATTCTTCTGATTGCCCTTTTATCCTTGGCATTTACCCCTGGCGGATATGCTTCCTTCTCTAAGAAGTTCCAAATGTCGTAATACCAGGGGTTTTCGTCCTGAACCTCATATATAGCAGCAATCGACTCATAGGCTGGCGCAAATTTATGGTCAATGATGACTGGACGCATCCGGACTCCAAACGGGATGTCTATCATGGAAGATAGAGTTGCTAAAGAATTTGCGAACTTGTTGTTCTCTCTTGGAAGATGAGCAAAATTTAGCTTCTCGAACCTAGGAATTAACAAGTCCAAGGTCTGGTGATACATCATCATCTTTTCTTCTTTGACTTTCTAGTCTCCTTTTGCTTGAGACACAACAAGGTTCGAGTCACCGATGACGTCCAACCGTCTTGCCCCTAATTCCAGGGCTGCTTCTAGACCGGCAATGCATGCCTCATATTCTGCTTCGTTGTTCGAGACTTTGAACCGAAGTTTGAAGGCTAGAGGGATACGGGAATTGTCGGGTGCTATCAGCAACACTCCTATCTCATACCTGTATTGATTTGACGCTCCGTCAAAGTACATCGTCCAATATTCGTCGTCGAAGTGCAAAATGGCTTCATCTGGGAATAAGTACTCAACTGCTTCACCTCTTTCGACTGGATGATCGGCTAAGAACTCTGCCACTGCTCTTCCCTTGACTGACTTGCGTGTTACATATTTCAGATCGAATTCGGAGAGCAACAGTAGCCAACGAGCTAGCCTACCCGTAAGTGCTGGTTTCTCGAAAAGATATTTGATGGGATTGAGTCGTGAAACCAACATTACGGAGTGAGCTAACAGGTAGTGCCGCAGCTTCCTAGTAGCCCATACCAAAGCTAAGCAAGCCTTCTCTAATGGTGTGTAGCGAGTCTCATACTCTAGCATCTTCTTGCTCAGATAGTAGACAGCCCTCTCCACCTTGTCCTTGGATTCTTGCGCGAGCATACAGCCCATTGTGGTCTCAGTCACTGAAAGGTATAATATCAACGGTTTCCCCGGCTTTGGCAGTGACAACACGGGCGGGTTCTGTAAATATTCCTTGATCTGTTCAAAAGAAGCTTGGCATCGGCCGTCCCATTGGAATTTCTTTCCTTTCTTCAGGAGACAAAAAAGTGGTTCACAAGTCAAGGTTAATTTCGAGATAAACCGTCTTATGAATTGCACTTTACCCAGAAAGCCTCGCACCTCCTTTTCAGTCCTTGGTGGTGGCATTTCTAAGATGGCCTTGATTTTTGAAGGGTCGACCTCGATGCCCCTTTGTGTAATCAAAAATCCCAGTATTTTTCCCGCTGTAACATCGAACGTACACTTCTGAGGATTTAGCCGCAACCGAAATTCTCTGATCCTTTGAAAGAACTTTTGCAAGGCGGTGTAGTGGCCCTTTCTTTCTTTGGACTTGACAATCATGTCGTCCACGTACACCTCAACCTCTTTGTGGATCATATCATGCAATATTGTAGTCGCGGCCCGTTGATATGTAGCTCCAGCATTCTTTAATTCAAACGGCATCACTTTGTAGCAGTAAGTCCCCCACGGGGTGGTGAAAGCAGTCTTTTCCCTGTCTTCTGGTGCCATCACTATCTGATTGTAACTTGAGAAGCCATCCATGAACGAAAGCAAAGCATGTCCTGCTGTGAAATCCACCAACTCATCAATATGCAGCAAAGGAAAGTCGTCCTTCGGACTAGCTCTATTCAAATCCCTGAAATCCACGCAGACTCGGATCCTGCCATCATTCTTCGGCACTGGGACAATGGTGGCCAACCAAGTCGGGTATTCGGATACCAGCAGGAAGCCTGCGTCGATTTGCTTGGTGACCTCTTCCTTAATTTTGAGAGCCCAGTCGGGGCGGATCCTCCTGAGTTTCTGCTTAACAGGTCGAGCCTCGGGGTCAAGAGGGATCCGGTGCTGTACAATCTCAGGATCGATTCTAGGCATGTCTTCGTAGGACCACACGAAAACATCTTTGAAATCTTTTAATAAAGCGACTAAGCGCTCGCGTTCCTCTAAAGACAACGTGGACCCGATCTGGACCAGCCGCGGGTCCTCCTCAGTACCAATATTTACTGTAGTGATTTCATCAACCAGGGGTTTAACAAATCTTTCCTGCTCTTGTTCAATTAAGCGTTGCAAAACCGGAGGAACTTCGTCCTCGTCGTTTTCATCAAAATTTTGAAAGTCTGAGTTAATGCAATAAATCAAAGGCACAGAAAAGTACTCAGAAACCACAGCTACTTGATTCTCATTAAGCACATCCAAATCGTCCGATTCTTCGGTTACAACAGACTCAAAAGAGAAAGAAAAAGACAACCTGGACAAGACTGTGGCATCCGGGTTATCATCCCCAGGATTACCAGACTCAAACTCGGTCGAGCTGGAACCTGATTCCGACTCACAAGACTCGGTGGAATCAGATTCCGGCTCACTACCTGACCCGGTGCTGCTGGACAAAAATCCCTCTTCATACTGCCAAATGAGAGAGGGTGCGATGGATGCATCCAAAATAGTTGCTGGCGGGCCCGCAGCCGTTCCATTCCCGATCACGCATACCAAGAAGCTATCCCCCAAGCACTCCTGGACGATTGGAGGATCTGAAAGTAGACACGCCAGCGCTACCCCCATTTCAAGTTCGGTGTCCTCAGACTGCACTTTCTTACACTGTTCAACCTCAGCTGATGGGTCCGTCTGCTCTTTGGCAACGTCATCCCCGGATAGTTGCAGGTCGAAGAAGATCTCGAAACCAGGCACGCGTTTCCTCTTCGCGTTCAGCCATGGCTCTGGGAAGCCACAAAATGGAAAGTCCTCCCCCTCCCGGACGAAGCGTTCGTTTAGGGTACCCTGAATGGGCCTATGCATCAACTCAAAAGGCTTCCCCGCCTTCTTTGCTCTGGCTCTCCCAGCCATCTCTTTACCCTTCCTCACCCAATCCTCTTTGGTGGGCAGATAACCCAAGCCAAAGGTATGCGGATTGTGTGGCACTTCGGCCAATGCTGCGACGCCCTTCCGGCCGCTCTTTCCCAATCCCATCCCGGGGATGTGTTAAAGCTTGTTCATGAGGTATACAGATTGAGCACTGACATATACTCCCTCATTAACAACCATGATGTTCTGCACAATTCGGGCCTCAACCAAAGTGAACCTTGATAAGAACACATCCTCCATGCCATGCTCGATTTCCAAGACTGGTATAGACACTTCCGGCGGTGGATGGATTGATGAATTCGCGAAAAAAATGGCCACCCCCTTCCCGTGAGGGTACTTCAGCATTTGATGCAAAGTGGAAGAGACTGCCTTCACTTGGTGCAACCACGGCCGCCCCAAGAGTAGATTAAATGTTGCGGGAACGTCCAAGACATGGAATTCAATGTTGTGTTGTCCTGGACCAACTTGGGTCTGAATTTTGACAGTCCCCATCACCTCTCTGTTGGTGTTATCATAGGCTCTGATCACTTGAGTAGTCAGCACGAAGTCCGCGGGCTTCAACCCGATCGCATATGCCGTCCTTGACGGGCATACATTAGTGGCGGATCCCGTGTCGATAAGAACCACTAGCACCCACTTGCCTCTACATTCCACGGAGATGTAAAGGGGTTTGTTATGATTTGCGCCCTCAGGCGGCAGTTCTTTATCTGAAAAGGTTAGTGTCGGGGAACCTCCTCCCGGAAAGACCAGTCCAACCAGCTGCTCTGGTGTGGTATCTATAGAGAGTTTGGCCTTGTCCATAGCAGATAGGACAGCCTGTCTGTGCACTCGTGAAGCCATAAGCAATCCCCAGATGGAGATGTCTGCTTGTATCTTTTTTAACTGTTTGAGTACAGCCTCCTCTTCAAGCTGTTTCTCCTTCTGTTTCTCAGCTTCTTTATCCTTCCCAGATGCCTCTGGCTGGTCCAGGTGCGGGGGCTTGAAATACCGCCTGCTTCTCGTCATATGGTCGACCTCTTCGACATACCAGGTGTCGTCTGGCTGATGGTTTCCCCAATCTTCATCTGTGTGGGCAAGACATAAATCATCGTCCTCCCACCACATTCCATCGGCTGCCGACAGACACCTGTCTGGCTCCGGTATGTTTGTACTCTCAGTACTTTCAGCCCACATGCCTGCAGCATCTTCTGTCTTTGTGCACACAGCACTTTCAGTCCCCTCATGGACTTTGGCTTTCCGGATTCTCTCAGAATCCCAAATCTTTTCTTGTTCTACCTGCGTTAGCGCAGTTTGTTGTTTAGCTTTCCTTGCATTCACAATGCTCCTGTTCTGAGCGAAATTCTTCGTACCGGCGCTCTCCGGCAATGTAATCTGACTTCCGGCCCTTCCGGCCACAGCTAATATTCCTGCCCCTACTGGGCTCTGTTCTAGTTGGGACTCTTCTACCACATCCGGTTGATCATCCAGCCATCCAGTGGCCTCTGCCGATTCCTCATAATCAAACCAGTTGACTGCCGCGCCCCCTGATTCTTGGTCATCGAAAAACTAGAGGTTGGCAAAGTCCTCCCCCATTGCCGTTAAATCATCTGTCCCCTGCTCAAACTCGTCCCCTCGGATCGCACACAGCTCTGCTCTCTTTGGTAATTCTACACTTGGCTCAGACTGGCCCGCCGATAGGATGTAATTACTCGGATCATAGATTTTCCCGGCAAAATTCCCAGACTGCTCAAACCCTGATTCGACAGTTTCGTTCTCCTCTGCAATCTTTCCGGTACCGTCCTCAACAACCGCCACCATTGGCTCAAGTTGGTTTTTAGAGATGTCCAACATGCACAAAAAGTCGGTGCAATCAGGAAGGAGCACCTCCGGCTTAGGTAGGTGGGAAGGGGTGATATAGATACTAGGGTCGTAAGACACAACCCCAGTTTGGATAAAGTTGACTCTTTTGGGAGGTGGAGCTCGGTTGTGTGTAGGGAGGGGGTTGGTTGTGACGTTGGGTTTTTTTGGCGGCAAAATCACGTTTTTGTTAATGAGATCCTGAATCTCATGACGTAATCTGAAGCATTGGTCAGTGTCATGACCGTGTTGTTGGTGATATGCACAGTACTTGGCTGGGTTGTGAGAGGGAGGGAGCAGATTCAGCAATGGCCTCGGCTCCAGGGGTTTTAGATGCCCTTTTCTGATTAATACCCCTAGAGCCTTGGACAGGGGCATGTACAACAGGGTAAAGGTTCTTTGGCCACGGGGTTGGTATTTGATGGTCTGTGTACTACTTCCGGATGCACCGGAAAAGGGTGTGGCTGCCATGGGCCTTGGAAGGGGAGGGGGAATGGTGGCGACCATGTTTACCTCCGAAGTTCTTGCAGTTGCGGCGCCACCCGGGCCTGCATTGTTGTTGTTGCGGTTAAAAGTCCTTCGGGGTTGTTCTCTGTCTTGGTCAATCAGACCCTGTTTCATTGCATCTTCGATTTGTACCCCCATCTCATGTAGATCAGAAAAGGTGGGGAAGGGGAGTGCAATCATCTTTTGCATCAATTTTGGCTGGAGATTGCGCACAATCATCCTGATCTGGTCCTTATCGGTGGGCCTTAAAGTCATCATCGAGGCTTTTGCCCTCCACCGGGTCACGAAATCCAAGAAACTCTCTTTGGGTTCCTGCCTTGTTGTTTCGAGATCACGAGTTGTAATCTCAATTTGGGTGTTGTAAGAGTATTGCGCAACAAAGGCCTCGGTCATTTCATCCTAACTCCGCTTGACATCATCCTCCAACTTCGCATACCAGATGGCGGCCACACCCGACAGGGTCCGGCCGAATAGCGAAAGCTTCTGGGGTCTAGTGAGGCCCATTGGCCGTAATATATCTGAGAATAAACGGAGGTGGACCATAGGATCACCAGATCCGTCGAAGCAATCGATCTGCGGCATTTTGAATCTATCCGACAATGTTACGGCCACGTCGGTATATCCGTCCTCGATATCCGGGATAACCTTTACCCCCTGGGATTTTTTGAATAGCTTCTCGAGCTTGCTCAGTTTCAGTGTTGTATGGTCTACCTTGAACTCGAAGGAAGAGTTCGGTTGATTGACAAGCGTAGGTGCCTTAGATAGCTAGGGCAGAATTGGGGGTGGAGCTGGCCCCGTTGGTATGTCCGTATCTGCCTGGGCATTTGGTGTCTCCTCGAGTGCTGGGATTCCCGGTGGGGGAGGAACTGGGTGTGAAGCAGATGCTCTGGTCTGTTGTTGCAGCCTGGCAATTAATTCTGCTTGCTGGGCCATGACCTTGGCCTGTTGTTTGGCAAACTCATCCCGACGAACAGCATCCTGCTGCATGGCTCTCATGGTCTCTTGCATCTGACGCATCATTTCCTGAACTCCTGTCGGTGCCGCCATACTGCCCTGATTTGTCTGAACTATTGGCAGGTCTATTTCTATAGCAACAATTGGGATCTCAATCTGACTGTCCACTGATGAGGTGATCCACTGCTCTAGCAGCCTCTGCTTGGATACACTGCGTTTCCTTGGCCTTTGCCTGATAACGGGGGGTAGAGAGTGGAACACTGGTTGCCCGTCAACCAGATCCTCAGATCGATTGAGTCGGCGACCTCTAGTCCAGGGTGCTTGGGGAATATCTACTTGATCGGAAGCAATTGTGCTAAAACTGCCCCCTAGTAAAAAGATAAATAAAGCAATAAGGAAATAAATAAACAGATAAACAGACAGCATAACAGCTTAAAGTAAATACACAACACACAGCTGGGCATAACAACACACGGTCGATAAGCTGAATACACATTGTCCTCAAACACTGATCATTGTCCCTGAATCACTGTTCCCCAAGACTGAATCTGATACCCACGGATAACTGAAAACACTGACTGATGCCCGCAGGCCTGATGCCCAAACTCATAAACTGATATATGCATTTCCCTGTAAAGACGCACTCTAAAAGCACATAGCAGATAAGTGAGAGCCAAAACACCCCTATGTTGGGGAGGGTTTCCCTGTCCTATTTTGTCAGGAGCTAGGGTTTTACTACGCACGCAGCGGTTTTAAACAACCTATATCGGGTAAGCAACCTGTCCTAGTTTAGAATGGTCACTATGGATCCGAATATGCACTAGGTCGAATGGTCGAAAAGGGTGCCCCGGTAAAACCGGGGTTTGCGTTCCCATACTGGCAGAGCCCATAACCGGTCAGCCTTATGGTCATGCCTTGACAAGACAAGCCTCCGGCAAACCGTTCAGGAATAGCAGATGGCAAACACGGTGTCCTAGGTGCACCAATGCAAATGCAATGGAAAGAAACACATAAGTTTAGCCAAAACAAGATATCATGAGTTCGAGTCAAGTTCTCCAAATCCCCAGCGGAGTCGCCAGAAACTGTAGACGTCCCCGAACGCCCCGGGAGGGATGAGTCCCGTTCTGTTCATTTGGGGTTCACTACAGTTTAGACTCTCAAATTGTCACGGTTCTAAATCTGAACCAAAGAGTCCAAATCCGGCAAATCGTTTTGAGAAAACAGATTTTGGAAGAAGTGCCAAACATGGACTGCTTTGTCAGATACAGAGTCGCCACCTAAATGTTTTATTTTGGAAAAATTTAGGAAACCCTGACTCGTTTGCCTAAGGCCACGTGTCCGTCATCACCAAAGTTGCCTCGGCTCGGGAACTTGGGTACGATTGGGGAAGGTCACTTCGTGAGCACCCCCGCTCGCCCGATCAAAGATCGGCCTCTACTAACCATGATATCTATTTTTGAAAACATTATGCGTTCTTATTCCGGTTATTAGCCTAGATTTACTATGTGATGCGCACAGCATACAAGTATAGACTGGATCGTCTGAATTGGAACAAAATATTTCATGTTTATTTTTTAAAGTGGTTTGATGGTGCTACCCGCAAGTAGGCTAAGACGTGGATTTGCCACCCTCGGGTGGGCTTAGAAAAACATGATTTTGCCACTATCTAGTGGGCTTAAAACACACATTTGATGAATTGTTCTAATTCAAATAACCCAACCTTCACCCACAGGCATTCAGGCAGTTATATCACATAAGCATATAGCCTCATGGTAAGCATGCTATTCATGGCAGTCACTTACACGCATGCAAGGATGCTAAAGCATAAAACTTACCGAGTACTCGAAGCCAAAATAGAAGCTAATTAGAAATCCATGCATGAACCTAATTATACGGAAATGCCTAATGCAATACATGCAAAAATGCAACTATAGCAGGCTCGGCTATTCTAAACATGGCATATGAAATGCTACAGCTAACATGTATTCAACTTGGAATTGAAAATACAATGCAGTTAGTATGATGCGCCGAGCCCGGTGCATGCAAAACAGATGAATGAATGCAAACATGCTATCATACTGTATGCTAATTGAAACATGCCCTAATCTAACCATCATAACCGGGTAAATAAAAGGGAGAAAGGCGTGGGGTTGGAAGACATGCATCACACACACACACACTTATTACAACATTGCCCTCGCGCAGAGGGTCCGAATAAATAATATACAGTCCCAAATGAATAATTACAGTCCAAATATGTACAAAACCCTAATTAATTAACAAATTAAATTAGGAAAGCAATAAATTGGCATGCAGGCTAGGGACTGCCTCAAATCTGCTCCGGATGATGAATGATGCATGCTCGGGTTGCCTTGTGCGGAGAATCCCTCGCGATGCCCTGGTTTGCCTCTGTTTGCAATTGTTCTTGGAATGCGTGCCAAGCTCCGGAAGGCTGTCGATTTCTGATTTGCTGCAACAGAGAGCAACAAAGGGGCATGGCAAAGTATTTTTACATATGTATGCATGACTACTCTTCAGGGAGTGTAGTCCTCGGTCCTCGTGCCACTAATCACGCATATCGATGCATGATGGCCGAGGAGTCGAATTGCACGACTCAATATGAAATGAATGCACATATAAACATAACAAAACCTAAACTCCATCATGGATAATCCGGAGTGTCGGTGATTGGGAATTGAGACACGTTCCGTCACTCGAAGTATGAAACGTCCCTCGTTTCCCGTGCTCGGGCTAACTCCTATCCCAAGCACAATGCAATATGCATGACATGCATGAATGCAACTAATATACAACCTAGCATGCACAATGCTATGTGTCACGCCCCACTTTTTATTACTCTAAGTCATTACCAAATTCATTAACTTAATTCAATTTCAAGGATAACATGCGGAAATAAACTCATACATTCAATCTGTAGAAGTGATTAACAATACTCTCATTCGTATGCAAAGTAAATATTACATGAACATACTTAATAAATTGCCCTTGGGCTTACATCACTTAAGGTACAAGAAGAAGGGTGTAACCCTTTTACAACAATGGCATTCCGCCAACATAACTGAGGCCCCGTGGCCAGTAAATAAGTAGATCCAAATCTTGCAGCTCAACCTACTTAATACCTGAAAAAGATTCAACAACGTGGGATGAACATATAGTCCAGTAGGGATCTCAACATGGCCCTCAACAATAACAACATACAGATAGCTATGATCATGAATGCTCACTCTCATACTAGAATAGTAATGTGACAGTTTACACAAAATATACATAAGTATGAACTTTTCTTGAAAACAACCATTTCAATCAACGCCATAGGCGATTCAACTTTCTTCTCTTTTCATTAATCCCCGTTCCTAATCATTCATAACATTAACAATTACTTAGGAAGTAATTTCACTAAGTCCTCTACTCTTTTCCATTTCCCAAACATACACAGATGTGTCTTTTCAAAATATATATATTTTTCTTTTAAAGAAAATCCGTTTTCCTTCACACTTTCCAAAAGACAAATATGACATTTTGGCTTCTTCCCGATACAATCAAATCTATACATGCATTGTTATAAAAGAGATAACAACTCACCAACAGGCATAAGATAAACCAATGAGGCAACTCGGCCCTCCAAGACCGTAATCAACACAATCCATGATATTCCCAAACACAGTGAAATATCAACAACAAAACTTTGCTCTACTAGCCATGTGCGTAGTAAGCCAAAGATACACCTCTCACAACAACATACCAGTTTACCAGCCGCTAGCTGGAAGGGTGTGGTACCTTAGATTCTCAGCGCAGCCAGTTTACCAGGCGCTAGCTGGAAGGTAACGGTACCTTTGATTATCAGCGCAGAGTATAACACCAACAATCACAATACAACAAGGCATAACCAACATGTGTAAAACATACATATAAACTATCCGGATACCAACAATGTGTTAAGGTATATGAACACATAGGTGTGTGGAGTCCATCCCCTATCTTCTCACACACACTGGAGTACAACCCCTCTCTCCTCCCTAACAAGTATACATATGTAATGCATCTCAACATTTCATCACATAAGATGTTCAATCAACCATGGTGTAATGTATACACGACAATTCAACGCAACCGTGACATCCTCCACCAATGACCAAGGGCCAAAACCTCACAAAACCTCTAGATGCATGTATATCGTACATCTATTATCAAACTCAATTATCATGAGATCCCAAACCCATCAACAACCCAAGCATGGTAGCTACAAACTAATCTCCCCAAATAAGTGCACTCGACATGCATAACACAACAACCCAATTCCCATATTTATTTTCTATGTCTCACATAGAGTTAAAGTTTCGTTCTTCACTTTCAAAATCAACTTTCATGATTTTTTTTTTCAAATCAACATGTTCCACCACTTATTTCAAAAACACTTTTCTCATTTCCCCAGAATCAATTCCATTCCATTCATAACTTTCCAAATTAATTATGCAAATTAAGTCATAATCATTAAGTTAGGGTTTTTCTCCCTCTTTTCAACATTGACCAAAAGGGTTCAATCATCAACAATAAACAACAAAGACCTCGCTTGAGATCCAAAATACACAAGTATTAGCCCAAAGAACAAAACCCCTCTTTTAATTTATCAAGACACATGTAAATTAGGGCTTGTCTATGTTTCAACAACAACATGCTATTTTACACCACAAATAGTCCAATGAACAACCAAAGACAATAAATCCATTCTTAATCAACCAACTCTAGGTTCCCTCATGATTTTCAAACAAACCCAACATAGGTATGGTTTTCATGCAATACAAAACTACCACATGTCTATCTATAGACGAAGTATTGAAAAAGAACAAGGAAATCCCTACCTCAAATGTAGAACTCGAGGAGAAGAAGAGCAAAAACCCGGAAGTGCTCCAAATCCCAAATTTCTTGGATCACAACGAAGCCCTCGACGATCAACACACTTCTTACAAAGGCCCAAGGTGAGGAAAACACCCTAGCTAGATCAATCCTAAGAGAGAAGTTAGGCTTTAGAGTGAGGTGCTCTCCAATGGAGGTTTTGAAAAAGTAAGAGAGAGAAAAGAGATCAAAAAGTGATCAAAAAAGTGATTTCACGGACTGATATAAAAACAGGTCCGCTCGAGCGTACAACACACCGCTCGAGCGTCAGACACAGGTTCACGCTCGAGCATCCAAAGATCCGCTCGAGCGCCGGATGCACTCTCCTAGAATTTTTTGCAGACATCCAAAATGCTGAGAGAAGGAAATTCACGCTCGAGCGTCCAAACTGCCGCTCGAGCGGAAAGGCAACAACAACAAAATCCCGCTCGAGCGTCGAATCGCCTGCTCGAGTGGAGAGACCAAAACCTGGGCAAAAACTCTAAGTTTTAAAACACAGTCAACTTATTCCCAACTTGCCCAACACAACCCAAAACTCTAACACAAGCAGTAAGGGATAGAAATGAGGATAAGACAACAACGAATCTACAGAACTGAGTTCGGATTACAGTTAAACAATAACAGGGAATACTGGGATCGCTATACTATGAGATGGCATACACAATGCACGATGTAACAAGGCATACGCAATGCTCTAACATACAACCTAGCATACGCAATGCTATAAAATGAAATGGCATACTCAATGCACAATGGACTTACACCAACATGAGTGGACCTCAGCCACACTCACATTAGTAGCCATGAGATGAAAAATGAGACACTCGAAATGCGTGCACACATGCACGCAAATCGAGGATCGAACCCAAGGCATAGCATGCAACACTAACAAGGCATGACAAGGCATGAAACATGGTATGCAAACATGCAAATTTCAGTGCTGAAATATGATGCAAAACAGCCCCGAAACATGGAAACATGGCACCTGATGCATGGAATGAACCCGAAACACAAAACTAGGCATATGCATTGGCCTATAGCTATACAAAACATGCATTATTTGATCATGAAGTATGAAGACAGAAGCAAGACATTCCCAAAACATGCATATTTCCAATTTATAACAAGTCCCAAAAACAAATGCAAATAGGGCTAATCTATCATGCAAGAAAAGGCCTAAAATAGAGATTAAAAACAAAGGGACAGCAGCTGGCCCCAAAAAAAGAAGAGCCCTTCAAAAAAGTTGAAGAGGGGCTCAAAATAATACACTTTACAGTTTATGACCAAGTCCAAAACAGTGCAAAAGTAAGCTTAAAACACTATGCAAAAATAGGCCTAAAAGAAGGTTTAAACACAAAGAGAAAAAAGGGAGCCTCAAACAGCAAAGGACCCTTGATCAAACATGAAGAGGGGGTCAAAATATGACTCTTTACAGTTTGGGTCGGAGCCCAAAAATATAAGCACAAGGAGCTAAAAAAACATGCAAACAAAGGGGCCAAAAGAGGGATAAAGAGGCAAGTGATAGAGGAAAGTCCCAAACAGTGAAGAGCCCTTCAACAAAGTTGAAGAGGGGCTCAAAATAAGGCAACTCACAGTTTATAGCAAAGCTCGAAACAGTTTACAAATAGGCCTAAAATACTATGCAAGAAAGAGGCCTAAAAGAGGCTTTTAACACAAAGTGTAAAAAAGAAGCCTCAAACAGGGAGAAGCCCTTAATCAAACATGAAATAGAAATTAAAATAAGACTATTTTCAGTTAGGGTCGGAGCCAAAATATGCGAGCACAAGGGGCTAGAATATAGATCAAAATAAAGCAAGAAAAGAGGAAAAGAAGACTTACTCTTGAAGAACCAATCTTTGACAGCCTTTGGACCAAGTTTGGGGATTCTAAAGCTCTGGAAATGGCCTTCAAGCTGCTGGAATGGAGTGAGGAGGAGGGGTGCTATGGGTTGTAGAGTAAAGGGTGTAGGAATGGTCCAAGAACAAAAGGGTTTTGATGTTTGGAATAGAAGGGAAGAGGGATTGAATGCAAGAGGCTTAGAACCAATTTTTGTAACCCTGAAAACACAGCTAGGGGTGCTGGTTATATAGGCAAAGGAGTGGAGGAAAAAGGGGGGGAAATGAAATTCAAATTTCCCCCTAAAAATAGGCCTAAAAGAGAGATAAATGGGCAAGTGGTAGCTGCTGGCCTCAAACCGAAGAGAGCCCTTCAACAAAGTTGAAGAGAGGCTCAAAACAAGACATTTTACAGTTTACATCAAGCCACGAAATAGCTCACAAATAAGCCTAAAATACCATGCAAAAAAAAGGCCTAAAAGAGAGTTAAAGAGGCAAGTGGTAGCTGCTGGCCTCAAACCGAAGAGAGCCCTTCAACAAACTTGAAGAGGGGCTCAAAAAAAGACATTTTACAGTTTATATCAAACCACGAAACAGCTCACAAATAAGCCTAAAATACCATGCAAAAATAGGCCTAAAAGAGAGTTAAAGAGGCAAGTGATAGTAGGAGACCTCAAACAGCAAAAGGTCCTTAATCAAATATGAAAAGGAGCTCAAAATATTACTATTTACAGTTTGGGTCAGAGCCCAAAAATGCTTTCAAGCAAGGCTTAGATATAGAGCAAGATAGGAACAAAAAAGAGAGAAAAGAACCTTACCCTTGAAGACCAATGGACCAGCAGCTCTTGATCTGAGAAATGGTGCTCCTAAGTTTTGAAAAACATCTCCAAGTTGTTGGAATGGATGGTGGTGGGGTGTATACCAAAAACCGGGGCAAACGGAGGTGGTTAAGCGGTCACGAACCGAGGCACACGACCGTCGGCTTCGAAAAATCGGAAACCGGGCTCCAAATGGAAAAAATGGCCTACGACCACGAAACATAGCCTACGGCCACTGAGAGATGATCTACAAGACCTCTCCCACCCTTCGGGAAGAGAAAACAGAGAAAACGGAGCCTGGTTCGCAAACCGAGGCAAGACACGAAAGAGCCCGGAAGTCTGGAGGCAAGGCTCGCAGCCGAGACTCTGAAACTTATGAACATGCACAATATGCACCATCACCGAGCACTCAATCGGTGACGTCTGAGTCTTAAGGTCGGTCAAAAATGGGGTGTCTACACATTGTCCACTAATTGTAATGATGGATTGTGATGATATGTTGGGGTCCGTTTCCCGCCATATTTGAGCCGGCAAAGCGTGGCGCTTGAGATAGGTTCTGCCTTCTTTTTGGAGTAGCGCCCGGTAAAGCGTGTGGTATGTTGAGGTTCCGCGTTCCTTTCGGATGGTGACCGGTAAAGCGTGAGGTTCCGCGTTCCTTCCAGATGGTGACCGGTTAAGCGTGAGGTTCCGTGTTCCTTCCGGCTTTTGACCAGTAAAGCGTGTGAGTCATGGAGATGACTTGTGACTAGATCCGATAGTTGATATGAGATTAATTGAAAGAATGGAAAATGAAATGTTAATTGGATTAGGGATTGGTGTTGATACACTCAATGGATTGTTTGTGATTAAAATGGAAGATTATGAGTTTTGTTTTGTAAATAATAGAGGAATTCAATTAAAAAGGGATTTTTATTCTTGCGTCATGCTTGTATTCTATTTGGTAATGCAAACGTTAATGTGAGGTAATTGTTGGGCAAGTTGGAGTTGAGTGTATGAGGATTGTCTTTTTGAACATAAAGGAAATTATAGCGATTCCGGTTTTACCTTTCTGTATTTATTATTTTCCGGACTTGAGTTCCGTGATGTTGGTGGTTGTATACCTTATTGTCATCCTTTAATTCCGCTTGATTGAGTTTTAGGATGTATTGGGCAGAGTTGTTACAGGTTGGTTAGGCTTGGGTTTCAATTCCTTGTTGCCCAGTTTTTAGGAGGTCTGCTTGAGCGGGTCTTATTGCGCTCGAGCGGAGATTGCACACTCTTTGTATTTTGGTGCTCTGCAAAACTTCTGCAAGCATGTTTCTCACGCTCGAGTGGGTTTCTTTACGCTCGAGCGGTTGCGCTCGAGCGGGTACTCTGGCGCTCGAGCAAGTAGTACATTTTTGGTGTAAGTTCTGGGAGGGGGAAATCCACGCTCGAGCAGACTGATTTTCGCGCTCGAGCGGATGTACTTTATTCTTGTGTCTTGGAGCTCGAGCGAGATTTCTTGCGCTCGAGCGGACCTAGTTTTTGTTCTTGACGCTCAAGCGTTGTGTTTTCCGCTCAAGCGGAAATGTCGTATAACAGAGGGCAGTTAGGCATTTTTGAATCATTTTCTACACTTTCTCTCTCTCTCTTACTTTTCCAAACCGCCATTTGAGAGCTTCTCTCTCTAGAAACTCCCTTCTCTCTAGGGTTTGATCTAGTTAGAGTGCTTCCCTCCCCTTTGGCCTTTGTAAAAGTTGGGTTGATCGTCGAGGGCTACATTTTGATCCGAGAAACTTGTGATTTGGAGCAACTTCGTTTTTTCTTTATCCTTTTCTCTTGGGCTCCGAATTTAAGGTAGGGATTCCTACTCACTCTTATAGTCTTTGACATAGATTTTTGGTTATTTTGATAAAGTGTTGAAGTTGGGTAATTTTGGGACTTAGGGTTCCAAAATGTTAAAGAGGGTTTTGTTATTTTGATTCTAAAATGTGTATTGTGGGTTTCAAAATAATGATATTGTTGTTGGTTGTTGAAATATAGACCATTGGGTCAATATTGGGAAATGGGGTAGAAACCCTAATTGGTTGTATAAATTAATTGGTATGATTAATTTGGGAAAAGTGTGGTTATATGGAATTAAGTTGGAAATAATGAAGTTGGCTCATTATATAGTAGAATGGTGGGGTTGGATTTATTCATCACTCACTTTTGAAAACATTGATATTTTATCTGTTGGAGCTTTTATTATCTGTTTAGAAATAATTGCTTGGGCTACCGGTGGAGGGTAGTTTTGATTGTTGTAGACAATGCATGATGATTAGGCAAACTAAAACTAATCAATTGGTTATGTCAAAGAATATGACGGTTGATAGAATACATTAATGTTATGTATTGATTGATTGTGTATATGACCTTTGTGTATATACGTTGTGTGTGTGGGGGAGGAGATAGGGGATGTACTCCACGGTTTAGGGGAAGATAGGGGATGGACCTTTAAACCGGATGTTGTTTGGGAGGAGATAGGGGATGGACTCCACTGATACAGCTCATATGCTTGTCAGATAATGTGTTGATATAGCTTCTATGCTTATCCATGGAAGTGTTGATACAGCTCATATGCTTATCTTTGGAAGTGTTGATATAGCTAATATGCATATCTGTTAAAATGTGGATACAGCTTATATGCTTATCTGTTGAGATGTTGATACAACTAGTATGTTTATCTATTGTAAAATGGGAAACGTTTAATATGAGTCACTGTCTCATCTAAGTGGTTGGCCAGGTTCTGAGCCATTGATGTAAATTGTGAAATAGATAAGAAATGGAAACTGAAATGAAACATGAACATAGTGGTCATGAAATGGAAAGGGGTTATGAATTGATTTATAGAAATTGAACATTTATCAAATGCTAATGTCTTAGTCATTGCTCATAATGTGTTTAGCATATCTCTACTGGGCGTTGGCTCACCCTTTATGGGACATTATTTTCAAGTACAGGTAGTATGCCACCTCCAAGGACATAGCTTGGATGATGATGAGAGTTGAAGACTCTTTTTTTTGTCTATTTTGTTTGTATCACATGTATATAAAGCCAAGGGCTTATTTTGTATGGAGTTAGTACTCTTCTTTTGTGTAACCAGGTGTTGACTTGGAAAGCTGTAAGCCCATAGGGCATTTGCTTTTGTTGTTAACATGTAATACTGTTGTAAGAATTACTCTGATGAATAGAAATGGTTGGTTTCTTTTATATCAATGCATGTCTACAGTGATGGGTTTTATGTATTATTGTGAGGGCGTTACAACTTGGTATCAGAGCTTACCGGGTTTGAATACTTTGGGTACGTGGGAAGTGATTAGGATTACAATGGGTTTGTCTCGCTTGATAGAGACTTAGATGTAGTGTTATGTGCATATATGATAGCATGTTTATGTGACTATGTGGGTATGGAATGTAGTTTCTAGGATGTTGATTGGATCCTTGGGTTTCTGGGAGTCTTGTTGGAAAAGCACTTGATCAATGTTGTTTCTAACCGGAACTCTATTAACGCCTCAGAACTATCATTATCCGGAAATGAAATTCGTAATTGCTTATGTGATTATGTGCTTATGTGGAGTGAATTACAGTTGTCCATGCATTAGGACGTGAGTGTTATAGCTTCGGCACATTTGTGAATATGCTAATGGTCTTGGTTACCTTTATTAGGATGTCAGGACGAGGACGTGGTAGGCGTGGCAGGCAGGAGATGCCTTTACCGGATGACATTCCGGCACAGCAGGAGGGAGTTGGTCAGGCTAATGTGGCTGAGCTACCGGGTCAGCAGGCTATGAGTGCCTTGGCCCGAGAGATAGCAGGAGCTTTGGGTATTCTCAGAGCTGGGAATCAGGAACAGGCCCACGCAGTTGAGGTAGGGCCTTCCTTCTTGAAGAGGGAATTCTTCCGGTCCAATCCGGACGAGTTTGTTGGGGATCCGAAAGAGCCACTTAAGGCTGACGAGTGGCTGGAACAGATGGAGAAGACGTTCGACATGTTTGGCATCGAAGACGGGGCTCTAAAGGTGACCTTGGCATCCTTCCAACTGAAGGGAGATGCGGGTCAATGGTGGAAGTACGAGAAGGGCAGCGTTGGCAGTGCATGGGAGGCTTTTGTGAATACCTTCCAGGAGAAGTTTTTATCTTCAGCTGCTAGAGAGAAGCTGAGGGAGCAGTTTTGCCAGCTTAAACAGCAAGGCTTGTCAGTGGCCGAGTTTGAGGCTACTTTTACTAGTCTGTCCAGGTTTGCACCTGAACTTGTGGCGTCCGAAGAACGCCGTTGCTTTGAGTTTGAGCGGAAGTTGAGGCATGGACTCAAGCTGAGAGTTGGAGGGTCCTTTATCCGAGAGTACAGACATTTGGTTGATGCTGCAGCTCATATGGAGATTATGATGCAGGAGGAGGATGAAGGGCAGAGAGGCTCCAAGAGGAGCTAAGATGGTCAGGGTGACGGCAGGAGACAGAGGGGTTCTAATCCTCAGCAGTCTCAGGGAGGTTTGACTAGATCGACCTTTCTAGTACCGAGTACAGTCTCTGGGAGAGGTAGTCAGGGAGGCTTGACTTGTTTTGCATGTGGCCAGTTGGGTCACAAGTCTTCGGTTTGCCCGCAGAAGGGAGGGGGTCAGCGAGCTGCTTCTTCTTCAGCTAGACCTCAGGGCCAGAGTCAGGGCAGGGGCCAGCCTTTGTCTTGCTATCAGTATGGTCAGCCTGGGCACCTGAAAAGGTATTGCCCACAGTTGAGTGCCACTTCAGGAGCGTCTGGTTCTAGGCAGACGCAAAATTATCAGTCAGCTCTATCTGTGCAGGCCTCGAGGGCCAATCCGGGAGCTTCGTCATCCCAGTCAGTGCAGCAGTCTTTTGCTCCTAGAGGTGAGTAGGTGGATCAGGGGCCTACAGGGCACGTGTATGTTGTTACCACGCAGGACCTAGTACCGGCTCCATCAGTAGTGAGAGGTACCTTTCTGTTTTGCAACTCGGTTGCTAGTGTATTGATTGATACGGGTGCATCTCATTCTTTTGTATCTGCTGCATTCGCATCTGTGTTGGAGTTGGAGTTGGCACAGTTAGCATCTCCTATTTGTGTTGTATCACCTGTTGGGGGTAAATTGATTTTGAAACACGAATGTAGAGGTTGTGATATAGAGGTCGCCGACCATAGGCTTCCTTTTCCTTTTGTTGTCATGCCCATGAAGGGTTTTGATGTTATTTTGGGTATGGACTTTCTATCGTCATACCGGGCTGTTATTGATTGCTACCGCCAAAGGGTCACAGTTTGTACCTTGAGCGGGAAGTGTTTTCATTTCTTGGGGGATCGGGTTGGTAGTGTGTTGCCACCGATGTATGATCCGCGAGGGCGGAATAAGCTTAGTGGTCTACTTGTTAGCCTTATGAGTAGTGAGTGTGATGAGACCCAGATTGTATTGTCGAGGGTGGTTTGTGAGTATTCGGTTGTTTTTCCCGAGGATCTCGTTAGTTTGCCACCTCACTGAGAGATAGAGTTCTCTATTGATTTAGTGCCTGGCACAACGCCAATTTCTATGGCACCTTATCGTTTTGGCCCAACCGAGTTGAGTGAGTTGAAGATTCAGCTCCAGGAATTGCTAGATAAGGGTTTTGTTCGCGCTAGTGTTTCGCCTTGGGGAGCACCGGCCCTCTTTGTTAAAAAGAAAGATGGTGCCTTGAGATTGTGTATCGATTATCGAAAGTTAAATCGGGCTACGGTTAAGAATAAGTACCCTATGCCCCGTATAGATGATTTGTTTGACCAGTTGAAGGGTTCTTGTTGTTTCTCTAAGATAGACTTGAGATCGGGTTACCACCAGTTGAGGGTCAGGGAGGAGGATATTCCTAAGACGGCATTCTGTACGCGGTATGGCCATTATGAGTTTCTGGTAATGCCATTCGGGCTTACCAATGCACCAGCAGTCTTTATGGACTTAATGAACCAGATCTTCCGGGAATCCTAGATCGCTTTGTGGTCGTTTTCGTGGACGACATTCTTATCTATTCGCCTTCTGAGGAGGAGCACGAGGAACACTTGAGAGTGGTGCTTGTTGCTTAGAGCCCATAGGTTGTATGCCAAGTTTGGGAAGTGTGAGTTCTGGCTAGGAGAGGTCACATTCTTAGGCCATGTGGTATCCGGGGAAGGGGTGTCTGTTGATACATCCAAGGTAGAGGCAGTGTAAGATTGGGCACAGCCTAAAAGTGTGTTTGAGATTCGCAGTTTTCTGGGATTAGCTGGGTATTACCGTCGGTTTGTGAAAGATTTCTCCAGGCTAGCTTCGCCGTTGACTAGATTGACGCGGAAAGGGGTCAAGTTTGTGTGGAGTGAGACTTGCGAAAAGTCGTTCCAAGAGTTGAAAGTTAGATTGACCACCGCTCCAATTTTGATTATTCCGAAGAGAGGGTTGGGTTATGCGGTTTATTGTGATGCCTCACGAGAGGGTTTGGGTTGTGTGTTGATGCAAGAGGGGAAAGTGGTAGCTTATGGCTCACGTAAGTTGAAAATACACGAGAAGAATTACCTTACACACGACCTAGAGTTAGCAGCTGTGATCTTCGCCTTGAAGATTTGGAGGCACTACCTTTATGGTTAGAGGTTCGAGGTGTTCTCGGACCACAAGAGTTTGAAGTATCTGTTTACACAGAGAGACTTGAATTTGAGGCAGAGAAGGTGGATGGAGTTCATTGAGGACTATGATTTTGAGTTGCACTATCACCCGGGAAAGGCCAATGTTGTGGCCGATGCCCTTAGTAGGAAACCCATTAGTGATGTAGCTTGTATAGCCATCTAGGAATGGGAGACGTTGGGTGCACTTGGCGAGTTTGATTTGTTTCTGGGCGAATCTGTTGAGGCTGCGACCTTGTTTTCTGTTGTTGTGCAGCCTACACTTGTGACCCGAGTGTTAGAGGCACAGAGAGGTGACCTTGAGGTGAAATCCCTCCGAGAGAAGATCTCCAGTGGGAAGGTTGAGAAGGGTTTGACAGTGTATCCCGACAAGAGTGTGAGATACCGAGACTGTTTGTTTGTGCCGGAGTCTTGCCGAGAGGAAGTACTCTGAAAGTTCCATCATTCACGCCTTGCGGTGCATCCGGGAGGCACTAAGATGTATCTGGATTTGGGTCGCCAGTTTTGGTGGCGGGGTATGAAGAGAGATGTGGCTGTTTTCGTATCAAAGTGCCTTACTTGTCAGCAAGTGAAGGTCGAGCATCAAAGGCCAGCGGGTTTGTTGTAACCCTTGGCTATTGCTGAGTGGAAGTGGGAGCATGTCAATATGGACTTCGTTGTAGGTCTTCCAAGGACTCAGCGGGGTAGTGATTCCATTTGGGTGGTTGTAGACCGGTTGACTAAGTCGGCGCACTTCATTCCTATGCGCGTGAGAGATTCGATAGATCATCTCGCCGACTTGTATATTCGGGACATAGTGAGATTGCACGGGGTCCCAGTGACGATCGTCTTAGATAGAGATCCTCGTTTTACTGCTAGGTTGTGGCAGAGTTTGCAGAGTGCCTTGGGCACTAAGTTGACCTTTAGTACTGCCTATCATCCTCAGACTGACGGGCAGTCCGAGCGTACTATTCAGATCCTTGAGGATATGCTTCGAGATTGTGTCCTTGACTTCAGTGGGACGTGGGAGAGGCACTTGCCCTTGGTGGAGTTTGCCTACAACAACAGTTTTCAGTCTAGCATCGGTATGGCACCGTTTGAGGCCTTGTATGGCCGACTGTGTAGGTCTCCAGTGTGTTGGGCCGAGGTGGGTGATGCACCTTTGTTGGGTTCGGAGTTGGTTAGGGAGACGACAGAGAAAGTTTAGCTTATCCGTAGGAGGCTTGTTACAGCCCAGAATCGCCAAAAGAGTTATGCCGACCGTAGGAGGAGGCCTTTGGCGTTTGAGGTAGGTGATCATGTCTTCTTGAAAATATCACCTAGGCGAGGTTTGATGAGGTTCGGGAAGAGTGGGAAGCTATCCCCTCGGTTTATCGGTCCCTTTGAGATCCTTGAGAGGATTGGGGAGGTTGCTTATCGTTTAGCTTTGCCACCGCAATTGTCCGGAGTGCATGACGTGTTTCATGTGAGTATGCTTCGGAAGTATGAGCCGGATCCGTCCCATGTGTTAGATTGGACCGACTTAGAGGTAGATAAGGATGCCTCGTATGAGGAGAGACCAGTTCGAGTCTTGGATAGGCGGGATCAAGTCTTACGTGACAAGACCATTTCTTTGGTAAAGGTTTTGTGAAAACATCATGGAGTGGAGGAAGCCACTTGGGAACGTGAGTTAGAAGTCCGCGAGAAATATCCAGACTTGTTTGTTGATGTGTAACCATGCATTGGTAATTTTGTAATATCGTTGAACTTTAAGAGCATTATATATGTCTTAAGTTGTAAAATATTGTGAATGTTTTGGTTAATGGAAATTTGTTATAACATTGCATGTGTTCAATGTATTGTAGAAATGGAAATATATCATGAATGTTGAATATGATATAGAATTATGAAACATGTATGTAGAAATTATTGAATTTCGGGAAAAGCATGTTGTTGATACATATCGAGATATGTGGTGAATTGCCTCTTGAATAAGAGATAGAAAGACCGGTAATGGGTCAAGTTGTTGATTTTCACAGAAAACCTTGTTTTTGAAAAACCTGTATTTAATTTCGGGGACGAAATTCTTTAAGGGGAGAAGGTTATAGCGATTCCAGTTTTACCTTTCTGTATTTATTATTTTCCGAACTTGGGTTCCGTGATGTTGGTGGTTGTATACCTTGTTGTCATCCTTTAATTCTGCTTGATTGAGTTTTAGGATGTATTGGGCAGAGTTGTTACAGGTTGGTTAGGCTTGGGTTTCAATTCCTTGTTGCCCAGTTTTTAGGAGGTCCGCTCGAGCGGGTCTTATTGCGCTCGAGCGGAGATTGCACAATCCCTGTATTTTGGTGCTCTGCAAAACTTCTGTAAGCATGTTTTTCATGCTCGAGCGGGTTTCTTTACGCTCGAGCGGGTACTCTGGCGCTCGAGCGGGTAGTACATTTTTTATGTAAGTTCTGGGAGGGGGAAATCTACGCTCGAGCGGACTGGTTTTCGCGCTTGAGCGGATGTACTTTATTCTTGTGTCTTAGAGCTCGAGCGGGATTTCTTGCGCTCGAGCGGACCAGGCAGCTCGATCCCCGTCATAATCAGCGAAGTGGCAATCTTGAAAGTATTAACATCACAAACTTCTCTGCAAGGCACAATTCGGGTTGGATTCGCATCTAAGACTCATATCCTCACTGAAATACAAGAGCGAATAAAATTACAACTGAAAGGAGTTTTGTTCAAACGGGATTCCCAAGAATAAAAACCTAACAATAACGATGTAAATAATTCTAGAGATAATAAGCATGTAACAAAAATTAAAATTTAGGAAATTTTTTTAACATGCAAATTATATTATAACACATGCAATTTGAACTAGAAAATTAGAACCTATTGAGCATGTCAATTTTAACTAAACAACTTGAGACTCATGAGTATGCAAATCATATGATGAAACAGTGGCAAAAAATAAGCAGGAACATATGTCAATAAATTTGTATGACGTTCATGTAATAGAAACACTGTAACGCCCTCAAAATAATAACAATAAACCCATCAAATAAAACATTCATTAACATATGAAATAACAACATTCTTCTATTCATCGGTGTTTCATTACAAAAGTGTTACATGTTAACAACAAAGCAAAATGCCCTACGGGCTTACAGCTTTCCAAGTTAACACTTGGTTACATCAAAAGAGTACTAACTCATACACGTTAAGCCCTTGGCTTGTATTTACATGCAATACATCAAAAAGTAAAATGACAACATTATGTCCGCCTCAAGCCTCCCAAGCTATGTCCTTGGAGGTGGCATGCTACCTGCACCTGAAAATGATATTCCCATATAGGGTGAGCCACAGCCCAGTAGAAATACACTAAACCAACCATGAACAATGACTAAAATATTAGCAATTGATAGATGGTCAACACTGATACATTCACATAAATCACACATTTATGTCAACCGACTAATGAGTCCAGGTCACTTTTCATTTTTCCCTTTTTAACAGATAAGCATGCTAGCTCTATCATCATTTCCACAGATATGTATAAAACTATATCCCACATTCAGATAAGCATATAAGCTAATCCACATTCTACAACAGATATGTATAACAACAATATCCACAGATAAGCATATGAGCTCTATCTTCACTTCTCTAGACAAGCATATGAGCTGTATCTACGGAGTTCATCCCCTATCTTCTCCCAACGCTATCCGGTTTAGAGGTACATCCCCTATCTTCCCCTAAACCGCGGAGTACATCCCCTATCTCCTCCTCTACACATAACGTATATAAACACAATGGTTCTATATACAATCCCTCAATACATATAATTAACGTATTCCATCAACCGTCAAGTTCCATGACACACTTCATTGATTAGTTTCAGTTTGCCTAATCATCATGCATTGTCTACAACAATCACGACTATCCTCCACCGATAGACCAAAGCAGTTATTTCTAAACAGAAAATAAATGCACAATGGATATTCAATCAACATTTCATTTCCTCATTCCTCACAATTAATTATCCCAATTAATTAAACAATGTAATTAGGTCAATTCCCATAATTAACATTTCAACCCTTAGGTCCCATTTTCATCAATGATTTAACATTCATTCCATTTCTCTAAGCCAAACATGCCTCTAGGTTTATTATGAATAAAACCCCAACTTCTGTAAAATTGCACAGAAGCCCCAAACTTTTACCAAATTACGAAATCAACCCCAACATCTCAAAATACCAAAATTTAAAGACAAAGTCCATAGAGAGGAGTAGGGTATCCCTACCTCAAACCCGGAGCCTCAAAGGAGATGAAGATCAAAACCAAAATGCTCCAAACCTCGAAATTTTCAGATCAAAAGGAAGCTCTCGACGATCAACACAACTTTTGTGAAGACAAAAGGTGAGTAAACGATCCTTACTAGATCAAATCTAAGAGAGAAGGGCCGATTTAGAGTGAGAAGCTCTGAAAATGGCTTTTTGGAAAAGTAAGAGAGAGAAGAGAAAGCAAAAAGTGATTTGAAAAGGCACAAATTCGGGACTTTAACCCAGTCTCCCGCTCGAGCGTAAAACACCCCGCTCGAGCGGCCACTCACAGACTTACGCTCGAGCGGCCAACCTCCCGCTCGAGCGCAGAATGCACTCGCTCAGCACTTTTGCAGAACCAGACCTCCGCTCGAGCTCCCAACCCTACGCTCGAGCGTACAACACTGCACAACAAATACTGGATGGGTGTATTCCCCGCTCGAGCGCCAACATCTCCGCTCGAGCGGACAGGCCAAAAATCTGGGCAACTAGTTTTGGTTTCTAAACTCAACCAACCTGAAACAAACCCACCCAACACATCCCATAACTCAAATATGAAGTAAAGAGGATGCAAACAAGATAATAGTCAACTACCAACATCTACAGACAGAAGTCTGGATCACTATACAACAAGGGTAAACCCCGGGATCGCTATAACCTCCCCCCGTTAAAGAATTTCGTCCCCGAAATTAAGCACAAGTTTCTCAAAAACAAGTTTTTTTTTTTACACAATGTTACACGTTAACATTCAACAATCCGACCCATTACCGGTCACCTCATCCCTTCAACAAGAGACATTTCACAATATGTATACAACATATGTACTTTCAACATGCATCCACATTATGCATTATCTTCCCAATTTCAACAATATATTCAACATATACCATGTTACAATCAACTTCCATATGAGGCAAGTTTCCAAAACATACTTCCAATAAACCAAACATTTTCAATGTTTCACAACTTAAGACATATTTAAAAGCTCTTAAGTTCAACAAAATGCAAAATTTAAACACAAAATTACATATCAACAAACAAGTCCGGATATTTCTCTCGGACTTCCAACTCACGTTCCCAAGTGGCTTCCTCCACTCCGTGATGTTTCCACAAGATTTTCACCAAAGGAATGGTCTTGCCACGCAGGACCTGATCCCGCCTGTCCAAGACCCGAACCGGTCTCTCCTCATACGAGGCATCTTCATCTACCTCTAAATCGGTCCAATCCAACACATGTGATGGATCTGGCTCGTACTTCCGAAGCATACTCACATGAAATACGTCATGCACCCCGGACAACTGCGGCGGTAAGGCTAACCGATAAGCAACCTCACCAATCCTCTCAAGGATTTCAAAAGGACCAATAAACCGAGGGGATAACTTCCCACTCTTCCCAAATCTCATTAAACCTCGCCTAGGTGATATCTTCAGAAAGACATGATCACCTACCTCAAACGCCAAAGGCCTCCTCCTACGGTCAGCATAAGATTTCTGCCGACTCTGGGCTGTAACAAGCCTCCTACGGATAAGCTCAACTTTCTCCGTCGTCTCCCTAACCAACTCCGGACCCAACAAAGGTGCATCACCCACCTCGGCCCAACAAACTGGAGACCTACACGGTCGGCCATACAAGGCCTCAAACGGTGCCATACCGATGCTAGACTGAAAACTGTTGTTGTAGGCAAACTCTACCAAGGGTAAGTGCCTCTCCCACGTCCCACTGAAGTCCAGGACACAACCCCGAAGCATATCCTCGAGGATCTGAATAGTACGCTCGGACTGTCCATCAGTCTGAGGATGATAGGCCGTACTAAAGGTCAACTTAGTGCCCAAGGCACTCTGCAAACTCTGCCACAACCTAGCAGTAAAACGAGGGTCTCTATCTGAGACAATCGTCACTGGGACCCCGTGCAATCTCATTACGTCCCGAACATACAAATCGGCAAGATGATCCACCGAATCTCTCACGCGCATAGGAATGAAATGCGCCGACTTAGTCAACCTGTCTACAACCACCCAAATAGCATCACTACCCCGCTGAGTCCTCGGAAGACCTACAACGAAGTCCATAGTGATATGCTCCCACTTCCACTCGGCAATAGGCAAGGGTTGCAACAAACCCGCTGGCCTCTGATGTTCGGCCTTCACTTACTGGCAAGTAAGGCACTTCGATACGAAAACCGCCACATCTCTCTTCATACCCCGCCACCAAAACTGGCGACCCAAATCCTGATACATCTTAGTACCTCCCGGATGCACCGCAAGGCGCGAATGGTGAAACTCTCGGAGTACCTCCTCTCGGCAAGACTCCGGTACAAACAAACGGTCTCGATATCTCACACTCAGGTCGGGATACACTGTCAAACCCTTCTCAACTTTCCCGCTGGAGATCTTCTCTCGGAGGGACTCTACATCAAGGTCACCTCTCTGTGCCTCTAACACTCTAATCACAAGTGTAGGTTGTGCAACAACAGAAAACAAGGCCGCAGCCTCAACAGATTTGCCCAGTAGCAAATCAAACTCACCAAGTGCTCCCAACATCTCCCATTCCCGGATGGCTATACTAGCTACATCACTAATGGATTTCCTACTAAGGGCATCGGCCACAACATTGGCCTTTCCCGGATGATAATGCAACTCAAAATCATAATCCTCGATGAACTCCATCCATCTCCTCTGCCTCAAATTCAAGTCTCTCTGTGTAAACAGATACTTCAAACTCTTATGGTCCGAGAACACCTCGAACTTCTCACCATAAAGGTAATGCCTCCAGATTTTCAAGGCAAAGATCACAGCCGCTAACTCTAGATCGTGAGTAGGGTAATTCTTCTCATGTATTTTCAACTGACGTGAGCCATAAGCTACTACTTTCCCCTCTTGCATCAACACACAACCCAAACCCTCTCGTGAGGCATCACAATAAACCGCATAACCCAACCCTCTCTCCGGAAATTAACACCGGAGCGGTGGTTAATCTAACTTTCAGCTCTTGGAACGACTTTTCACAAGTCTCACTCCACACAAACTTGACTCCCTTCCGAGTCAGTCTAGTCAACGGTGACGCTAGCCTGGAGAACTCTTTCACAAACCGACGGTAATACCCAGCTAATCCCAGAAAACTGCGGATCTCGAACACGCTCTTAGGCTGTGCCCAATCTTGCACTGCCTCAACCTTGGATGTATCAACAGACACCCCTTCCCCGGATACCACGTGGCCTAAGAATTTAACTTCCCTTAGCCAGAACTCACACTTCCCAAACTTGGCATACAGCCTATGGGCTCTAAGTAACTCAAGCACCACTCTCAAGTGTTCCTCGTGCTCCTTCTCAGAAGGCGAATAGATAAGGATGTCGTCCACGAAGACGACCACAAATCGGTCTAAGAACTCCCGGAAAATCCGGTTCATCAAGTCCATAAAGACTGCCGGTGCATTGGTAAGCCCGAATGGCATCACCAGAAACTCATAATGGCCATACCGCGTGCGGAATGCCGTCTTCAGAATATCCTCTTCCCTGACCCTCAACTGGTGGTAACCCGATCTCAAATCTATCTTAGAGAAACAACGGGAACCCTTCAACTGGTCAAACAAATCATCGATACGGGGCATAGGGTACTTATTCTTAACCGTAGCCCGATTCAACTTCCGGTAGTCAATACACAATCTCAAGGCACCATCTTTCTTTTTAACAAAGAGGGCCGGTGCTCCCCACGGCGAAACACTAGGACGAATAAAGCCCTTATCGAGCAATTCCTGGAGCTGAACTTTCAACTCAACCAACTCTGCTGGAGCAAAACGGTAAGGTGCCATAGAAATCGGCGCCGTGCCAGGCACTAAATCAATAGAGAACTCTATCTCTCGGTGAGGTGGCAAACTAACAAGATCCTCGGGAAAGACATCCGAATACTCACAAACCACCCTCGGCAACACAATCTGTGTCTCAACACACTCTCTACTCTCAAAGCTAGCGAGTAGACCACTAAGCTCACTTCGCCCTCGCGAATCATACCCCGGTGGCAAAACACTACCAACCCGGTCTCCCAAGAAATGGAACCACTCCCCGCTCAAGGTACACAATGTAACCCTCTGGCGGTAGCAATCAATAACAGCCCGGTATGACGATAACCAGTCCATACCCAAAATAACATCAAAACCCTTCATGGGCATGACAACAAACGGAAAAGCAAGCCTATAATCGGCGACTTCTATATCACATCCTCTAACACCCTGTTTCAGGATCAACTCACCACCCAAAGGCGATACCACACAAATAGGAGATGCTAACTGTGCTAACTCCAATTCCAAAACAGATGCAAATGCAGCAGATACAAAAGAATGAGATGCACCCGTGTCTATCAACACATTAGCAACCGAGTTGCAAAACAGAAAAGTACCTCTCACTACTGATGGAGCTGGTACTAAATCCTGCGCGGTAACAGCATACACGCGCCCCGTAGGCCCCTGGTCTACCTGCTCACCTCTCGGAGCAAACGACTGCTGCACAGACTGGGATGACGAAGCTCCCGGATTGGCCCTCGAGGCCTGCACAGACTGAGCTGGCCGAAAGCCCTGCGTCTGCCTAGAACCAGACGCTCCCGAAGTAGCACTCAACTGCGGGCAAAACCTCTTCAGGTGCCCAGGCTGTCCACACTGATAACAAGACAAGGGCTGCCCCCTGCCCGAACTCTGACTCTGCGGTCTAGCTGAAGAAGAAGCAGCTCTCTGACCCCCGCCCTTCTGCGGGCAAACAGAAACCTTGTGACCCAGCTGGCCACACTTGTAACAGGTGAAATCTCCCTGACCACCTCTCCCGGAGCCTGCACTCGGCACTGGGAAAGTCGATCTAGCAACACCACCCTGCGACTGCTGAGGGTTAGAACCCCTCTGCCTCTTACCATCACCCGGACTATCCTGGCTCCTCTTGGAGCCTCTCTGCCCCTCATCCTCCTCCTGCATCATAAGCTCCATATGAGCTGCAGCATCTACTAGGTGTCTATACTCTCGGATATAAGACCCACCAACTCTCAACTTGAGGCCCCGCCTCAGCTTCCGCTCAAACTCATAGCAACGGCGTTCCTCAGACGCCACCAGTTCCGGTGCAAACCTGGACAGACTGGTAAAAGTAGCCTCAAACTCGGCCACTGACAAGCCCTGCTGATTAAGCCGGCTAAACTGATCCCTCAGCTTCTCCCTAGCCACTGCCGATAAAAACCTCTCCTGGAAAGCATTTACAAACGCCTCCCAAGTACCGCCAACACGAGCCTTCTCGTACTTCCACCATTGACCCGCATCTCCCTTCAGTTGGAAGGATGCTAAGGTCACTTTCAGTGCTCCGTCCTCAATGCCAAGCATCTCGAACGTTTTACTCATTTGCTCTAACCACTCATCAGCCTTCAGTGGCTCTTTCGGATCCCCAATAAACTCATCCGGATTACACCGGAAGAACTCCCTCTTCAAGAAAGAAGGCCCTGCCTCAGCGGCCTGATTCCCAGCTCTAAGAATACCCAGTGCTCCTGCTATCTCTCTAGCCAAGGCACCCATGGCCTGCTGACCCACTGGCTCGGCCACATTGGCCTGGCCAACTCCCTCCTGCACTGCCGGAATCTCCCCCGGTAACGGTGCTTCCTGCCTCGCAGGCCTACCACGCCTAGCACCTCTTCCTCGTCCTGACATCCTAATAAAGGTAACACAGAACATTAGCACATTCACAAATGTGCCAAAACTAAACACTCACGTCCTAATGCATGGACAACTGTAATTCACTCCACATAAGCACATAAACACATAAGCACTTACGAATTTCATTTCCGGATAATGATAGTCCCGAGGCGTTACTAGAGTTCCGGTTAGAAATAGCATTGATCAAGTGCTTTTCCAACAAGACTCCCAGAAACCCAAGGATCCAATCAACATCCTAGAAACTAAATCCCATACCCACATAGTCACATAAGCATGTTATCAAACAAGCACATAGCATATGATACTACATCTAAGTCTCTATCAAGCGAGACAAACCCATTGTGATCCTAATCACTTCCCACGTACCCAAAGTATTCGAACCCGGTACGCTCTGATACCAAGTTGTAACGCCCTCAAAATAATAACAATAAACCCATCAAATAAAACATTCATTAACATATGAAATAACAACATTCTTCTATTCATCGGTGTTTCATTACAAAAGTGTTACATGTTAACAACAAAGCAAAATGCCCTACGGGCTTACAGCTTTCCAAGTTAACACTTGGTTACATCAAAAGAGTACTAACTCATACACGTTAAGCCCTTGGCTTGTATTTACATGCAATACATCAAAAAGTAAAATGACAACATTATGTCCGCCTCAAGCCTCCCAAACTATGTCCTTGGAGGTGGCATGCTACCTGCACCTGAAAATGATATTCCCATATAGGGTGAGCCACAGCCCAGTAGAAATACACTAAACCAACCATGAACAATGACTAAAATATTAGCAATTGATAGATGGTCAACACTGATACATTCACATAAATCACACATTTATGTCAACCGACTAATGAGTCCAGGTCACTTTTCATTTTTCCCTTTTTAACAGATAAGCATGCTAGCTCTATCATCATTTCCACAGATATGTATAAAACTATATCCCACATTCAGATAAGCATATAAGCTAATCCACATTCTACAACAGATATGTATAACAACAATATCCACAGATAAGCATATGAGCTCTATCTTCACTTCTCTAGACAAGCATATGAGCTGTATCTACGGAGTTCATCCCCTATCTTCTCCCAACGCTATCCGGTTTAGAGGTACATCCCCTATCTTCCCCTAAACCGCGGAGTACATCCCCTATCTCCTCCTCTACACATAACGTATATAAACACAATGGTTCTATATACAATCCCTCAATACATATAATTAACGTATTCCATCAACCGTCAAGTTCCATGACACACTTCATTGATTAGTTTCAGTTTGCCTAATCATCATGCATTGTCTACAACAATCACGACTATCCTCCACCGATAGCCCAAAGCAGTTATTTCTAAACAGAAAATAAATGCACAATGGATATTCAATCAACATTTCATTTCCTCATTCCTCACAATTAATTATCCCAATTAATTAAACAATGTAATTAGGTCAATTCCCATAATTAACATTTCAACCCTTAGGTCCCATTTTCATCAATGATTTAACATTCATTCCATTTCTCTAAGCCAAACATGCCTCTAGGTTTATTATGAATAAAACCCCAACTTCTGTAAAATTGCACAGAAGCCCCAAACTTTTACCAAATTACGAAATCAACCCCAACATCTCAAAATACCAAAATTTAAAGACAAAGTCCATAGAGAGGAGTAGGGTATCCCTACCTCAAACCCGGAGCCTCAAAGGAGATGAAGATCAAAACCAAAATGCTCCAAACCTCGAAATTTTCAGATCAAAAGGAAGCTCTCGACGATCAACACAACTTTTGTGAAGACAAAAGGTGAGTAAACGATCCTTACTAGATCAAATCTAAGAGAGAAGGGCCGATTTAGAGTGAGAAGCTCTAAAAATGGCTTTTTGGAAAAGTAAGAGAGAGAAGAGAAAGCAAAAAGTGATTTGAAAAGGCACAAATTCGGGACTTTAACCCAGTCTCCCGCTCGAGCGTAAAACACCCCGCTCGAGCGGCCACTCACAGACTTACGCTCGAGCGGCCAACCTCCCGCTCGAGCGCAGAATGCACTCGCTCAGCACTTTTGCAGAACCAGACCTCCGCTCGAGCTCCCAACCCTACGCTCGAGCGTACAACACTGCACAACAAATACTGGATGGGTGTATTCCCCGCTCGAGCGCCAACATCTCCGCTCGAGCGGACAGGCCAAAAATCTGGGCAACTAGTTTTGGTTTCTAAACTCAACCAACCTGAAACAAACCCACCCAACACATCCCATAACTCAAATATGAAGTAAAGAGGATGCAAACAAGATAATAGTCAACTACCAACATCTACAGACACAAGTCTGGATCACTATACAACAAGGGTAAACCCCGGGATCGCTATAAACACAAATAAACACAGTGGCACATCATAGTTATTAAAATATGGTCATGCTGGTGATTTGATTTACAAATAAATATCTATTATATATTATTCTACTAATCGTGCTGGTGAGTGAAGTGAAGTATTATATATAAATACACATATTTGTAATCATGAATTCATCACCAAACAACTATTTTCCAATTTTGTTTTATTATTATACTAAGCATGCATAACAGTGCCTTAAGAACAATGTGTAAATATATTTATACATGCTGGAAGTCCTACAGGTGGTCTCACACGAAACTGGGCAAATTCTTTTTTTTCTTCTTTTTCCTAGTCTTCTAATCATGCCTCTGAAGCAGTGTATATAGATATGAATATTTAGTATACTATGAAAAACATATAATCTGTTTTAAGATTGTTGTCGAAATTATGTACTTAAATAAAATAAATAGATTCATATTGAATAACCACTTTGAATTTTAGAACAAGAACATGCTGGAATTTACAAAAATTCATAATAAAATAAAACTAGTAAAAGGAAGCAAACCAAAGCCTATGTGATACCACAGTGTCTTTAAAACAGATTAGCTGCCTCACCGTGAGTGCTGGAGAAACGTCAACTTCTGTCTCCCATGATACGATGGTTTAGACCAGCTAATGCAGAAAGCACCTTCTATTAGCTTTGGCGAACTGACAATGGTTGCACTCTCATTAACAAGAACCAAAGAAGAGGTTAGCAAAAGAAGATAGGAATAAAATTCTTTGGTGTAAAAGCCATCTCCAACTCTTTATCAAAATACCACCTCCATTTTCCATGAAAAATCTCTCCAAAATTATCCTCCCAAGTTAGAGGAGAAAGGCCTCTATTTATACAAGTAGGGGAATCCCTAGCCATGAAGGCTATACATCAATATGGCCTTCAAATGCCATTAACCAAGGCTATCAACTCTAGCCATTAGGGCTAGAGTTACAAAGGTTGAAAACCTATGGCCACTAATATGGTCATCAACTCCATCATCAAAAGATGAGAGTTACAAAGGTCTAAACCTCCTATGTGTTTAATATATACAAATAAATATGTATATAATGATGTTTGAATAAACCAACTAGATGGATCACAAAATAAATATTAATGTTGGGTTACAACCCGATCCAAACCCAATTCTCAAACACATGCATAAGCTAAACCCAACACAGCATAACTTAGCCCAAGCTTAAGATTAAGTCTAAGTCCAAGTCCAAGACCAAACCCTACACATGCACAAGCACAGGCACAAGTCTAGGCTCAGCCCAAACTAAGACTTAGTCCAAATCTAAGCCCAACTTTTATTAATGCCCACTTTATGAGACAAGTCTTGTTCACAACTCAATGGATTCGGCCCATTATTTTTGTATAGCAATCTTCTCACTTATGAGAATACAAAACCATTCAGATCCCACTTTAATTTCGAATTAAAGTGACCAAAAAATCATTATTTTCCAACACCAAAATATTTAGCAACTCTAGCAATCATCACTCATAAAAAATGAGAGAGAGATCTCCAGCAAGCATTTGAGATCATAATTTGCTACAGCGATATACAAAGAGAAACATGTAATGCTATGCCAGTAAGCAGAATGGTTAAAAACTTCAATTGTACAAAGACTCTTAAGATTACCAAGTACATCTTGTTTATGCTAAGGAAAATAGTAACATATGGAATCAAAGCAAATGCAAAAGGTTTGAGTTTGGCCTGGTTAGGAATTCAATTCCATGTTGAGTTTGTTGCCGAGTATTTTCATAGATCCTTCAAAGTTCGCTTCATATGATGTGTGATCAAAATGATAAGATACCTCCACACACCCTCTAATTGATGGTCAATTAGTTTAGTATGCAACCTTGTTCTCCTATTTCTTTACAAGACAAAGCAGTTGAAGGACCTTGCCATAAAAATGTTATCAACATCGGTTTATATATACTAGTTATGGGGAGTTGTGCATTGCACGATGACCCATGCCCATGGTCTAAGTCAATGCATAATCATCAAGTCATAGATGAATTTCAACCAATTATTTGAGCTTGAAATTAAAATTAGCCTTGGCGATTTTTGGAGGGCACTAAGGTAACTATAACATTTTACAAAATGAAGGTGAAAAGAACACTTCTATCAAGCATTAAATCCAAAAGGAGGAAAGCATGATTGGTCCGGGCCAACTGACAAATAGTAGCATAAACATTACAAGAAAACAAAGTGAACCCCAGCCTAAAATTAAATCTCCATTTTAACATTCCACAAATTGACAAATCCGAAAGCTGCAACATCATTTGCCAACAAACTCTTCACTCAAGTGACAAACTGTTCCTCTATGCATGAGAAAACCTTTTCCATTAGCAAGTCATGTGCGCACATAGCAACCAAAATATGTGGAGCACTAAAGTCCAACAACATAAAACAAAACAAAATAACTTAAATTAAATTATAAAAAAATAAAAATAAAACAAGAAGACAACTTCTCAACTACACCCCAAAAACACAGTAGCATCACAAAACAAGTTGTTCATGATCTTCAAATTAACCTTAACCCAAAAGGCCATTCTTACCTTTGATCAAAGCAAATGTACTTTGACAAATCCTTCTTATTGGTTATTCTATTATAGTACTTCACATTGAGATGCAAGTCATCAAGTAAAAAAAACATAATTCATTATTAAGGAAAAAGGGAAAATTCAGAAAAATTTTAAGAAAAAAGAAAAGAAAATAGTGCAAGGTGAGTAAATGCTATCCAAAAGATTTGGGCATTTTCGTCTGTCAGTAAGCACACTGATCTGCATGAAGTAGCTGCTAGACAAGTATTTTTCTGCTTATCCTCTCCATTGCTGTCATATTCATATCTATATCAAAAGAAAAATAGTTTTAGATATTTAAATGTGAAACCTAACCTTGCATCTTTGATGCAAATTTAGAAACAAGTAATGTAATGTTAGTACAACAAGGACTAATATGTTATGAATTAAAGAGAGAATTATTAATTGTGGATGAAGAAATATATTTTGGAATTAATTTTCCAAAAAAATTGATAGCCCCAAGCCTAATATCCCATATAGTTTGTTCTAATTCCATTCTCCCATTTTGATACTGAGTATGCCCCCTTTCATAACTACCTGTAGATGAGTACAACTATTAAGGATCAATAATTGAATTAGGAATAGAATGTGAAACAATATTTTCTATGGTTGAAATATATATATTTATGTTTTCAATTGCTTTTAACCTTTTGTTGTATAATTGCCACTTATTTGTGGTTGAGGTTTTTTGTTTGTTCATTCATGTATACTTTTTGAGTAAGCCCTAATATTTTGCTATCTAAAAATATTTCATCATGATACAT
Source organism: Camellia sinensis (assembly GCF_055761805.1). Lineage (NCBI taxonomy): Eukaryota > Viridiplantae > Streptophyta > Magnoliopsida > Ericales > Theaceae > Camellia > Camellia sinensis. Next base: position 64,172,107 of record NC_138970.1, read on the forward strand.
CATAAAATTATCTTGGTTTAGTTTTTGAACACCAATAGATTTCAAATAGTACATTAAAATTTATCCCTTGTTCTTCCAACTATTGTACCAAATTTAAAACTTGTGTCGTTCAATGATTTAGCCAATTGTTAAAACCAACTCTAAAATCCAAGTGCATATCTAGTGTGACAAATCAACTTCAATTGCTACTATCTCATGCAAAAGAAATGACAAAGTTGCAACATTATTGGCCTGCAAAAATGCTTGGATAAACTGTTTAGAGGAAGGTGCATGTGATTGCAGCAACATAGGTACAAATGTGTTAGATAACATTGCTAGGAAAAGGCAATTTAAGGTCGCAAGAAATCTTCTACATCTTTACTGATAGTAAGATCCAAGGTTTAAGCATTTTGAGTTTCTTCCTTATTTAGTACTCCAAAACAATTCACTTACTGAAATGACTGAATGGACCATGAGGACACAATCTTTGCTTTTATGAGCTTGCTGAAACAACAATCACAAAACCAACCAAAGGAAAAGGTATAATATAATAAATGTGAAGAACAAAATGTAAATACTCTGGTGAGACTGAATAAATAATATTTTTTTTATTATTAACCAGCATGTGGACAAACAAATAAAAGGAGTATTCAAAATTGAAGAGTTAATAGGAAGACAAATTTGTAGAACAATGTTTTTCTTTTTGAAAGTGTATAAAATAATATGTCGAAACCCCTGTCAAAGCTATAAATTGAAATATGTCATACTTGAAAAGATGTTGCATGGCAGAGTCCATATAAAAAGTACAGGACAAATAAAAGGGAAATATATAAACCAACAAAACAATCTATGGTGGCTTTGGACTACTCCATGCATGCATATAAATATTATGCTCAGTGGATGATTCCATCAACCCCAACACTCCCTCCAAAAAAGAAAAGAGGGAGTGAAATGGAAACAAAAATTGTAAAATATTAATTGAGAAAAAGAATAAACACATGCATAAGAAAAAGAATAACCAAAGATCTATGCACTTGGAAAACACTTTTTCCTCACATAGCTAAATAAAATTTGTGGTTTGGGCCATAACTAAAACATGTACCTTTAAAGAAAATCAAAACTCATTTACTAAGCCTCGTGGATCAGAAATTCATACCCAAAGACGCCAAAGAGCACAATAGATGCACACAAAGAACATTCATCTATAAGTATTAGCAAAACCAAAAATCAAAAAGGCAAGTGGACAATAATTTTATTTTTTTTTTCAGGGGAAAAACACCAATTTCTACGAAGGTTTGAAAAGGAAACAGTGTTCCTTATCCCTATTGAAGAGAATCTTAGTTGGACTCTTAACTTCTTAAAAAACTAAAAAGAAAATTAAAATAATTATGTTAAATTTAAACACAATAGTGACCTGAACTATGAATTTAATCATCTGACCACCGTAGAATAAAAACATTCAACATTGGTCTAACCAAAAAACAAAATAAGACATTTCATTTTTCACAAGTAGAAAAAACCTTCAACATTGGTCTTACCACAAAAAAAAAAAAAAAAGAAAAGAAAAAAAAGACCAATAGTGGTCCAATTCTAGAGAATCATGCTAAAATAGAAAAGTAAAGCAAGCGTCTGACCTTTTGACAAGAATGGCAAGTATGCTCCTTCATGAGTGATGTAAAACTTTAGGATATTTGAAGAAAGATTTTGTGGATAACCAAAGTCCATGATCTCTACAATTTTTGATGAAAAAGTATGTCAAGTATTAATGTAGGTAGCTAGAAAGAAGAGCCCAATCTAGCACACATTAAGCATTTCAAAAGTACAAATATCAGAAAGTTCATATTCGAAGATGAAGAGTGTGGACTAGAAAGATCATTCAACAGCAGTGCATAATTAGCAATAAATGCATGGACAAAAGCAATTTTATCTATGCATTAGTATGTGCACATATGCATATGATTATATCGAATCAGGTGGCCATCAAATGTATCGTATGTTGTTGAAAATATGTAGCAAAGCACGATGAAAAAAGGTAAGACACAAATAAGAAACACATGATAATTCACAAACAAAATATAGATGCTTGTTTTGAAGATTTTGTGTCGAAGGCAGGGCCATGCTTATATCGAAATAACTAATTCACCACACAAAGATACTTGACTCAACAAACACATATGCTTGATTCACCAAAATTGGGAAGAATTTAGGTTAGTTTGGTCTCACATTAGTGGCTATAAGAAATCAAAACTATTTAAGAAATTTTAAAGAATACATGCAGTCCATTTCTTAGATCAAGTTTAATCATATGCTTAATCATGATCTCAAGTAATAACCGTAGATTCATGCAGAACCAAGATTAATGTTGTACAAAATCTATGACCAAGACGATGTGAAAGTGGCAATTTTTAAAATTACAAAGCACCTTTCATTTATTTTTTAAGAAACATTTCAAAAATCCCAAATTTGTAAATAAGAATTGATGTCAAAACCACATTTTTTGAAGCAAAAATTCAAAATAATGCTTGGCATAAAAAGAACAAAAAAGGTAAATTTATTGTTCGCAAAACACAAAATACACAAGGTGATGATTTTGTATTTCCACATTTCCTTTTTTAATATACTTACCATGACTTTTTGCAAACTATTAACTTAGAGTGGTTAAAAAATGATAAAATGGCAGCTTATGTTGAACAAAATTGCCATCAAGTGTACTAAAATCTAAAAAATGCAATGACAAGTATTGAATAGTTTACTACAGAAGTAGATTCCATCAACATTGTAAATAATCATAAAAATATTTTAGGTTATACTTCAAATTGTATAGCAATTACAATGATCAATTGACATTCATTTGAGAATGGAGGTTTGAGACTTGTTACATTAAACTTCTAAATTTCTCAAGACATCAATGTAAAAAAATAGTTTAACACACAAGGAACTTGATTTCAAAAAAAAATGATTTCATTATTAGATATGCCTCTAGTGTAGTTAAAATGAATATGTCATTACTATCTTTTTTTCCTTATTCTGTTCTTGCAGAAGTAGCAAATATCATTTACCATAGCTACAGGACCAAGGAAAGAAAACAAATACCTGAACCCATCCTCTTTCCTGATATTTGCTACTTCAATTTTTGCAGTTGTAGCAAAAACTGAGCTTCGTCTGCATTGGACTTCAGTTCTTGTACAACTTTGTTCCTGAAAGATGCTTCTAGCTTTCTTGGTAGCTATGCCTCGGTAATTAGCTTCTCACCGTATGCATTAGAGGTCAAAGGGCTAACCATGAAACTGTATTTACAACCTCATGTAGAAAATAGTGGCTTCAATTTACAGCATCTTGGAGATCATTGCATCCAAGTGTTGGTAAAGTTTTAGGGTTTCAGGTAGTAGTAGAGAGAGAACAGAAGAGGGATAATTAATTAGAGAGGGAAATATTGTACCTTTTTGACAATTATGATCAGCAAGTCTTCTTCTTCTTCTTTGTCCAATAATGGAAGAAACACAAACTCTTCTTTTTGGCATCTTCTTCAAGCTCTGTCACTTTGTGTGTCTGGAGTAGTACCACTAATTTCAAATTATTTTTGAAAACATACACTCATTTGTAATTTTTCCAAATAAAATTGAGAAAATTAATAATAATAATAATAATAATTAATTTAACTTTTATAATAAAATAAATCTTTAATTTTAGTTTTATCAATTCAAGTTTTCATCTTTTAATTCGTTTTTAGGATTTTTATTGATAAATCTCATTTAGGAGTGTTCTAATCTAAGAAGTCTAGGAAAAAATTTTTTAACCCACTTAGTCCTATATATTTATACTTTTATTCCATAAAATCTTTTTTCTTGATTTACACTATTTTCTTAGACTCTTATGCCCTTATAGTTAATATTAATATTTAATGTTGATATTTAATGTTCGGGGGAGGAGCGAGAAGGGAAAGGATGAAGGCATAGGAAATTTCATACACAAATTAAATAACATTGATGTTATTATTTTATATTATTATATAATGTGAATATATTTTTAATTGACAACACATTAAAAATAATGTGAAAATTCTCTCTCATCTGATGTGAATATAATTTTAATTGACAACACATTAAAAATAATGTGAATATTTTCTCTCATCTAATGTCATATATATTTTTAATTGACAACACATTAAAAATAATGTGAACATTCTCTCTCATCTGATGTGAACGTTCACAACACCTTTCCGAAAAATTAGTTCTCATCTAATGTAGTGATGTGAACGTTCACAATATGGGAACATTCACAATATGTGAACCTTCTTATTTTTATATTGACAACACATTAAAAATAACATTCATTATATTTTTAATTGACAACACATTCTTATTTACAACATGTAGTGATATGAACGTTCACATTCATGTGTTTTAGTATAAATATTCACATCATGTAATTCACAACACAATGACAAAAATTCATTTCAAATTAATGTGAATATAATGATGTGAATATTCATTTCAAATTAATATGAATATAATGGCAATCAACATTCACATTCACGTCATCTGATGTGAACAGTTGAGGCTTGTAGTTGTGTAATTTGATGCAATGCTAATGTGAACTTTAATATCACCTTTATTACAACATCATCTGATGTAAACATTCACATTCACGTCATTACATATAGTCAACATTTAGATGCATGGAAACTACCAAAACATAATGACAATCAATAAAGAACCATGTTTAATTTTTTAGTGGTGCTACATGCAACAACTAGTGTACACACTAGTGTACAAACTAGTGTTATGATATTATTATTGACCACATTTATTATACAAGTTTCAAATACCCAAAAACCATACAAATGATGCCACATCATCTGTTAGTACACTAGTGTGTACATTAATTGGTACATATATCATTATTCTTAATTTTTTGTGTGTAATATATATCAACATTAAATAATGGTGTGTAGTTAATGCATTTTTTTTTGGAGTGAAGATATGGGGAATAAGAATGGTCATGGGAACTACCAAAATATAATGACAATAAACCTTAAATATCAACATTAATGGGGGCAGTAGAGGGAATTTTTTTTGATAAATTCCCTCTCTATGAGTTTTATTCCATCCAACCTATATTTTTTTTGACTATTCCATTAGGTCCTATTTGAGGAAAGAAGACCAAAACACCCTTAATCTCTTCTGCCCCCATTAATGTTGATATTTAATGTTGATTGTCATTATATTTTGATAGTTCTCATGACCATTTCTATTCCACATATCTTCACTACAAAAAATGCATTAACTACACACCACTATTTAATGTCGATATATATTACACACACAAAATTAAACATGGTTCTTTATTGATTGTCATTATGTTTTGGTAGTTTCCATGGATCCAAATGTTGACTGCACGTGATGACGTGAATGTTCACATTAGATGATGTGAATGTAAATGTTCACATCAGATGACGTGAATGTGAATGTTTACCTCAGATGACATTGTGATAAAGGTGATGTTAAGGTTCACATCAACATTCCATCAAATTACACAACCACAAGCTTCAACTTTCATTTGAATATAAATATGACTGTACGTGATGACGTGAATGTTCACATTAGATGACATGAATGTGAATGTTTACATCAGATGATGTTGTGATAAAGGTGATGTTAAGATTCACATCAGCATTGTATCAAATTACACCACAAATCTCAACTTTTATTTGAATATAAACATGATTGTACGTGATAACGTGAACGTTCACATTAGATGATGTGAATGTGAATGTTCACATCAGATGACGTTGTGATAAAGGTGATGTTAAGGTTTACATCAGCATTGCATCAAATTACATAACCACAAATCTCAACTTTTATTTGAATATAAATATGACTGTACGTGATAACGTGAATATTCACATTAGATGACGTGAATTTGAATGTGAATATTCACATCAGATGACGTTGTGATAAAAGTGATGTTAAGGATCACATCAGATGAGAGAGAATGTTCATATTATTTTTAATGTGTTGTCAATTAAAAATATATTCACATCAGATGAGAGAGAATGTTCACATTATTTTTGTAACGCCCTCAAAATAATACGTAAAACCCATCACGTTAGACATGCATTGATATAAAAGAAACCAACTATTTCTATTTATCAGAGTAATCCTTACAACTGTATTACATGTTAACAACAAAAGCAAATGCCCTATGGGCTTACAGCTTTCCAAGTTAACACTTGGTTACAAAACGAAAGAGTACTAACTCAATACATATTAAGCCCTTGGCTTGAATTTACATGTAATATATCAAAATAAACAACAAAAAAAGAGTCTTCAACTCTTATCATCATCCAAGCTAAGTCCTTGGAGGTGGCATACTACCTGTACCTGAAAATAATGTCCTATAAAGGGTGAGCCAACGCCCAGTAGAGATATGTTAAACACGGTATGAGCAATGACTAAGACATTAGCAATTGATAAATGTTCAATTTTCATAAATCAATTCATAACCCATTTCCATTTCATGACCACCATGTTCATATTTCATTTCAATTTCACAATTTACATCAACGGGTCAGACCCTGGCCAATCATTTCTATGAGACAGTGACTCATATTAGACACTTCCCATTTTCAATAGATAAACATATTAGTTGTATCAACATCTCAATAGATAAGCATACAAGCTGTATCCACATTTCAACAGATATGCATATTAGCTATATCAACACTTCCAATGATAAGCATACGGGCTATATCAACACTTCCAAAGATAAGCATATGAGCTATATCAATACATTATCTGACAAGCATATGAGCTGTATCAGTGGAGTCTATCCCCTATCTCCTCCCAAACAACATTCGGTTTAGAGGTCCATCCCCTATCTTTCCCTAAACCGTGGAGTACATCCTCTATCTCCTCCCGCACACACAACGTATATACACAAAGGTCATATACAAAATCAATCAATACATAACGTTAATGTATTCTATCAACCGTCATACTCTATGACATATCCAATTGATTAGTTTTAGTTTGCCTAATCATCATGCATTGTCTACAACAATCAAAACTACCCTCCACCGGTAGCCCAAGCAATTATTTCTAAACAGATAATAAAAGCTCCAACAGATAAAATATCAATGTTTTCAAAAGTGAGCGATTAACAAATCTAACTCCACTATTCAACCATTTAATGAGGCAATTTCATTATTTCCAACTCAATTCCATATAACCACCATTTTCTCAAATTAATCATACCAATTAATTTATACAACCAATTAGGGTTTTCTACCCCATTTTCCAATATTGACCCAATGGTCTATATTTCAACAACCAACAACAATAACACTATTTTGAAACCCAAAATATATATTATGAGCCCAAAATCACAAAACCCTCTTTAACACATTTTGAAACCCTAGTCCCAAAATTTTTCCAACTTCAACACTTTATCAAAACAACCAAAAATCTAGGTATAACGACCCCGGTCTTTTCTCTTTAAATTATTGTATCCGGACTTAGGTTCCGTAGATCCTGTCATTACTTATTGGTTGTTGTTGTCCTTTAATCTCTTTGTATTTGAAGTATAGGTTGTGTTGGGCGGGTCTGTTACAGGTTGGTTGATTTTAGATGCCAATAGGTGATGCCCAGATTTTGGCCTTCACGCTCGAGCGGAAGTTTTAACGCTCGAGCGGTCCCTTCGTTGTTGCTTCTCCGCTCGAGCGGGAATTTTGACGCTCGAGCGGGTGCCAGCGCCTACAAAACTTCTGGAAGGGTGCAATCGACGCTCGAGCGGCTTTCTTCACGCTCGAGCATGATTCTGTGTCTTACGCTCAAGCGGGGCTTTCTACGCTCGAGCGTAGAGTCGATTATATCAGTCCGTGATTTCACTTTTTGGATCACTTTTTGACCTACTTTTCCTTCATAACTTTTTAAAAACCGCCCCTGGAGTGTTTTTATCTCTCTCTCTCCCTCTACACATCTTCTCTCTTATGATTGATCTACTTAGAGTGAGTTTCTACCTTAGATCCTTTATTAAAAAGTTAGAGTGAGTTGAGGGCTTCGTTTTAATCTGAGAAACTTGGGATTTGGAGCACGTTGGTCTTTGGTCTTCATCTCCATCTTCTCCATACGGGTTATTTTCTTCGAGGTAGGGATTTTCCTACTCCATTTTATATGCTTTGTTCTAAGTTTGGTATTTTGATAGGTTGGGGACACTTTGAAAATTTTGGGAAAAAAAACCCTAGTTGAATTGCTAAATTGATTTGAGTAATTAATTTAAGGAAATTGGGGAATTTGGTTAAATCCATGAAATTGGGGAATTTACTGATTAAATGGTGTAGTTGGATAATATAAATCACTCGCCTATTGAATTGTTGGTATATTTATTTTTCGAGTCTAGAAATAACTGTTTTGGGCTATCGGTGGAGGATAGTCGTGCTTGTTGTAGACATTGCATGCGGATTAGGGAAAATTGAAACTAATCAATTTGTTTAAGTCATAAATTTAGACTATTGAATTAATACAGAAATTACATGTATTGATTGAGCATTGCATATGCATATTGTTTGGGAGGAGATAGGGGATGTACTCCACGGTTTAGGGGAAGATAGGGAATGGACCTCTAAACCGGATTTTTGTTTGGGAGGAGATAGGGGATGGACTCCATTAGCACCATTTTTTTTATGTGTGCTTATTAGATTGAAGTGTTTTTACATGATTATTGATACAGCACTAAAATGTGTATCAAATGGGAAGTATGAAGTGTTTTGATATGAGCATGAGTCTCATTTGTTTTGTTGATATTGGAAGTAATGTGAATATGATATATAATTCACTGTTGTAAGTTTGGCCAGGTTCTGAGCCATGTTGATAATAATGGAAAGTGAAATGTGTCTTAGACATTAGTGTCATGAGACTGTTTAATGATAAAATTGATTATCTTGGTTAACCATCTATTGAATGCTATAGCTTTATTCAATGCTTATATTTGGTTTAGTATTTTTCTACTGGGCTGTGGCTCACCCTTTATGGGAACATCATTTTCAGGTTCAGGTGATAAGCTACCTCCACGGACTTAGCCTGGAAGGATTTGATGTTTGGGATTTTGAAGACTTGTCTTTAGTTATATGTTTTATTTTGTTATTTTTGAGATTTCATGTAAACATTCAAGCCTAGGGCTTAACTTGTAAATGAGTTAGTACTCATCCTTTTTGTGTCCAAGTGTTAGTTTGGAAAGATGTAAGCCCTTAGGGCATTTATTTTGATGTTGCAGGATGTTACATGTGATGTCTTTCAATAAGAATACTCTGATAAATAACTCAAATGATTCGTTTTCTTTTATAAATGCATGTTAATGTTATGGTTATTATGGGTTTATTTTGAGGGCGTTACAACTTGGTATCAGAGCGTACCGGGTTCGAATACTTTGGGTACGTGGGAAGTGATTAGTATCACAATGGGTTCGTCTCGCTTGATAGAGACTTAGATGTACTGTTATGTGCTTATATGATAGCATGTTTATGTGATTATGTGGGTATGGAACGTAGTTTCTAGGATGATAATTGGACCCTTGAGTTTCTAGTAGTCTTGTTGGAAAGGCACTTGATCAATGCTGTTTCCAACCGGAACTATAGTAACGCTTCGGGACTATTATTATCCAGGAATGAAATTCGTAGGTGCTTATGTGATTATGTGCTTACGTGGAATGAATTATTTTTGTCCAACGCATTGGGACGCAAGTGTTTAGTTTCGGCACATTTATTAATTCGCTAACGTCTTTGTTTGTTTCCTTTATTAGGATGTCAGGACGAGGACGAGGACGCGGTAGGCGTGGTAGGCCAGGTAGGCAGGAGGTACCGGTGCCGGAGAAGATTCCGGCAGTTCATGAGGGATTTGGCCAGGCCAATGTGGCCGAGCCAGTAGGCCAGCAGGCTATGGGCGCTTTAGCCCGAGAGATAGCAGGGGCATTCAGGGAGTCAGTAGGCATTCTTAGGGCTGAGAATCAAGCCCAGGTTGTTGTTGCGGATGCAGGACCTTCCTTTCTGAAGAGGGAGTTCTTCCGGTCTAATCCGGATGAATTTGTGGGTGATCCTAAAGAGCCGCTTAAGGCAGATGAATGGCTCGAACAGACAACGAAGACGTTTGAGATGCTTGGCATCGAAGACGAGGGGTTGAAGGTGACCTTGGCATCATTCCAGTTGAAAGGGGATGTGGGTCAGTGGTGGAAGTTCACTAAGGGGCGTATAGGAGGTACATGGGAGGCTTTTGTGAATGCTTTCCAGGAGAAGTTCTTATCTCCAGCAGTTAGGGAGAAGCTGAGAGACCAGTTCTGCCAGCTTAAGCAGTCGAGTTCTTCAGTGGCCGAGTTTGAGGCTGCATTTACTAGTTTGTCCAGGTTTGCACCTGAATTGGTGGCGTCTGAGGAACGCCGTTGTATTGAGTTTGAGAGGAAGTTGAGGCGTGGCCTCAAGCTGAGAGTTGGGGGAACTATGATTCGGGTTTATGGGCGTTTGGTTGATGCTGCAGTTCACATGGAAATCATGATGCAGGAGGAGGAGGAAGGACAGAAGGGCTCCAAGAGGAGTCAGGATGGTCAGAGTGATGGTAGGAGACAGAAGGGTTTTAATCCCCAACAGTCTCAGAGTAGCTTTTCTAGATCGACTTTTCCTGTGCTGAGTGCTAGTTCGGGGAAAGGCAGTCAAGGAGACATTACCTGCTTCAAGTGTGGCCAGCTGGGCCACAAGTCTCCAGTTTGTCCTCAGAGGGGAGGAGTGCAGAGAGCAGCATCATCTTCGGCTCGATCTCAGAGCCAGAGTCAGGGTAGAGGCCAGCCACTCTCGTGTTATCAGTGTGGTCAGCCAGGGCATATGAAGAGGTATTGCCCGCAGTTGGGTGGCACACCTGGTGCATCTGGTTTGAGGCAGATTCAGGGTCAACAGCCAGCTCAGTCGGGTCAGGCGTCGAGGGCCAATCAGGGGGCTTCATCGTCTCAGTCGGTGCAGCAATCTTATGCTCCTAGGGGTGAGCAGGTTGATCAGAGGTCATCTGGGCGCGTGTATGCTGTTACCGCGCAGGATCTTGTACCGGCTCCATCTGTTGTGAGAGGTACTTTCTTGTTTTGCAACTCGGTTGCTAATGTTTTGATTGATACGGGTGCATCTCATTCCTTTGTGTCTGCTGCATTTGCATCTGTTTTGGAGTTGGAGTTAGCACAGTTAGCATCTTCTATTTGTGTAGTGTTGCCTCTTGGGGGTGAATTGATTTTGAAACACGGTGTTAGGGGTTGTGATATAGAGGTTGATTACCATAGAATCCCATTTTCCTTTGTAGTTATGCCTATGAGAGGTTTCGATGTTATTTTGGGTATGGACTGGTTATCGTCATACCGGGCAGTTATTGATTGCTACCGCTAGAGAGTCACTTGTTGTACCGTGAATGGTGAGTGTTTTCATTTTCTGGGGGACCGTGTTGGTAGTGTTTTGCCACCGGGGTATGTTCCGCGAGGACGGAGTGAGCTTAGTGGTCTACTTGCTAACCTTTCGATCAGTGAGGACGGTGAGACTCAGATTGTGTTGCCAAGGGTGGTGTGTGAGTACTCGGACGTTTTTCCCAAGGATCTTGTTGGTTTGCCACCGCATCGAGAGATTGAATTCTCTATTGACTTAGTGCCCGGCACGGCGCCGATTTCTATGGCACCTTATCGTTTTGCTCCAGCTGAGTTAGTTGAGTTGAAGATCCAACTCCAGGAATTGCTAGATAAAGGCTTTATACGTCCTAGTGTTTCGCCTTGGGGAGCACCGGCCCTCTTTGTTAAAAAGAAAGGTGGTGCTTTGAGACTTTGTATAGATTACCGGAAATTGAATCGGGCTACGGTTAAGAATAAGTACCCTATGCCCCGTATAGATGATTTGTTCGATCAGTTGAAAGGTTCCCGTTGTTTCTCGAAGATAGACTTGAGATCAGGTTATCATCAGTTGATAGTCAGGGAGGAGGATATTCCAAAGACGGCATTCCGTACGAGGTATGGCCACTATGAGTTTTTGGTGATGCCATTTGGGCTCACCAATGCACCGGCAGTATTTATGGATTTGATGAACCGGATATTCCGGGAATTTCTAGATCGTTTTGTAGTCGTCTTCGTGGACGACATCCTTATCTATTCACCTTCAGAGGAAGAGCACGAGGAACACTTGAGGGTGGTGCTTGATTTACTTAGAGCCCATCAGCTTTATGCTAAGTTTGGGAAGTGTGAGTTCTGGCTAGAGGAGGTGAAGTTCTTAGGCCATGTAGTTTCTAGGGAAGGGGTGTCTGTTGATACATCCAAGACAGAGGCAGTGCAAGATTGGGTACAGCCTAAGAGTGTGTTTGAGATCCGCAGTTTTCTGGGATTAGCTGGGTATTATCGCCGGTTTGTAAGAGATTTCTCCAGATTAGCTTCGCCTTTGACTAGATTGACTCGGAAGGGAGTCAAATTTGTTTGGAGTGAGACTTGTGAAAAGTCGTTCCAGGAGTTGAAAGTTAGACTGACCACTGCTCCAGTCTTGATTATTCCGGAGAGAGGGTTGGGTTATGCAGTCTATTGTGACGCCTCACGAGAGGGTCTTGGTTGTGTATTGATGCAAGAGGGGAAAGTGGTTGCCTATGGCTCACGTCAGTTAAAAGTTCACGAGAAGAATTACCCTACGCATGATTTAGAGTTAGCAGCTGTGATATTTGCCTTGAAGATTTGGAGACATTATCTTTACGGTGAGAGGTTCGAGGTATTCTCGGATCATAAGAGTCTGAAATATCTGTTCACACAGAAAGACTTGAACTTGAGGCAGAGGAGGTGGATGGAATTTATTGAGGATTATGACTTTGAATTGCATTATCATCCGGGAAAGGCCAATGTGGTGGCCGACGCCCTTAGCAGGAAACCTGTTGGTGACATAGCTAGTATAGCCATCCGAGAGTGGGAGATGTTAGGTGCACTTGGAGAGTTTGATTTGCTTCTGGGCGAATCCGTTGAGGCTGCGGCCTTGTTTTCTGTTGTTGCGCAACCTACACTTGTGATTCGAGTGTTAGAGGCTCAGAGGGGCGACCTTGAGGTAGAATCCCTCCGTGAGAAGATTTCTGGTGGGAAGGTTGAGAAAGGTTTGACGGTGTATCCCGACCTGAGTGTGAGATACCGAGACCGTCTGTTTGTGCCGGGGTCTCATCGAGAGGAGGTACTCCGAGAGTTTCATCATTCACGCCTTGCGGTGCATCCGGGAGGTACTAAGATGTATCGGGATTTGGGTCGCTAGTTTTGGTGGCGGGGTATGAAGAGAGATGTGGCAGCTTTCGTGTCTAAGTGCCTTACTTGTCAGCAAGTGAAGGCCGAACATCAGAGGCCAGCGGGTTTGTTGCAACCCTTGCCTATTGCCGAGTGGAAGTGGGAGCATGTCACTATGGACTTCGTTGTAGGTCTTCCGAGGACTCAGCGGGGCAGTGATGCTATTTGGGTGGTTGTAGACCGGTTGACTAAGTCGGCGCACTTCATTCCTATGCGCGTTAGAGATTCAGTAGATCATCTTGCCGACTTGTATATTCGGGACATAGTGAGGTTGCACGGGGTTCCAGTGACGATCGTCTCCGATAGGGACCCTCGTTTTACTGCCAGATTATGGCAGAGCTTGCAGAGCGCCTTAGGTACTAAGTTGACCTTTAGCACAGCTTATCATCCTCAGACTGATGGGCAGTCCGAGCGTACTATTCAGATCCTTGAAGATATGCTTCGGGGTTGTGTTCTTGACTTTAGCGGGTCATGGGAGAGGCACTTGCCATTAGTGGAGTTTGCCTACAACAACAGCTTCCAGTCTAGTATCGGTATGGCACCGTTTGAGGCCTTATACGGCCGACCGTGTAGGTCTCCTGTTTGTTGGGCCGAGGTGGGTGATGCACCTCTGTTGGGTCCGGAGTTAGTGAGGGAAACGACGGAGAAGGTTGAGCTTATCCGTAAGAGGCTTGTTACAGCCCAGAGTCGTCAGAAATCTTATGCCGACCGTAGGAGGAGACCTTTGGTGTTTGAGGTGAGTGATCATGTCTTTTTGAAGATATCACCAAGACGGGGATTGATGAGGTTTGGGAAGAGCGGGAGGTTGTCCCCTCGATTCATTGGTCCTTTTGAGATCCTTGAGAGGATTGGCGAGACTGCTTATCGTTTAGCTTTGCCGCCGCAGTTGTCCGGAGTACATGACGTGTTTCATGTGAGTATGCTTCGGAAGTATGAGCCGGATCCATCACATGTATTGGATTGGACCGATTTAGTAGTTGATGAGGATGTCTCGTATGAGGAGAGACCGGTTAGGGTCTTGGATAAGCGGGATCAAGTCTTGCGAGGCAAGACCATTCCTTTGGTGAAAGTTTTGTGGAAACATCACGGGGTGGAGGAAGCCACATGGGAACGTGAGTTGGAAGTCCGCGAGAAATATCCGGACATGTTTATTGATTTGTAATCTTGTAGTTAGATTTTGTAATATTGTCGAACTTTAAAGCTTTTCATATATGTCTTAAGCTGTAAAACATTTAGAATGTTTTGGTTAATGGAAATATTTTGGAACTTGCCTCGAAATGGAAGTTTAATGGAACATTGTATATATTGAATATATTGAAAATTGTTGAAATTGAAAGAAAATTGCATAGTGTTAATGCAGGTTGAAATATATAGTTGTTTTGCATATTGTGGCATGCCTCTTTGTTAAGAGATGGAATGGCCGGTGTTGGGTCAAGTTGTTTATTAGTGAGTTATCATATTGTTGGAATTTGAGAAAAACTTGTTTTCGAAACCTTGTGCTTAATTTCGGGGACAAAATTCTTTTAAGGAGGGGAGGTTATAACGACCCCGGTCTTTTCTCTTTAAATTATTGTATCCGGACTTAGGTTCCGTAGATCCTGTCATTACTTATTGGTTGTTGTTGTCCTTTAATCTCTTTGTATTTGAAGTATAGGTTGTGTTGGGCGGGTCTGTTACAGGTTGGTTGATTTTAGATGCCAATAGGTGATGCCCAGATTTTGGCCTTCACGCTCGAGCGGAAGTTTTAACGCTCGAGCGGTCCCTTCGTTGTTGCTTCTCCGCTCGAGCGGGAATTTTGACGCTCGAGCGGGTGCCAGCGCCTGCAAAACTTCTGGAAGGGTGCAATCGACGCTCGAGCGGCTTTCTTCACGCTCGAGCATGATTCTGTGTCTTACGCTCGAGCGGGGCTTTCTACGCTCGAGCGTAGAGTCGATTATATCAGTCCGTGATTTCACTTTTTGGATCACTTTTTGACCTACTTTTCCTTCATAACTTTTTAAAAACCGCCCCTGGAGTGTTTTTATCTCTCTCTCTCCCTCTACACATCTTCTCTCTTACGATTGATCTACTTAGAGTGAGTTTCTACCTTAGATCCTTTATTAAAAAGTTAGAGTGAGTTGAGGGCTTCGTTTTAATCTGAGAAACTTGGGATTTGGAGCACGTTGGTCTTTGGTCTTCATCTCCATCTTCTCCATACGGGTTATTTTCTTCGAGGTAGGGATTTTCCTACTCCATTTTATATGCTTTGTTCTAAGTTTGGTATTTTGATAGGTTGGGGACACTTTGAAAATTTTGGGAAAAAAAACCCTAGTTGAATTGCTAAATTGATTTGAGTAATTAATTTAAGGAAATTGGGGAATTTGGTTAAATCCATGAAATTGGGGAATTTACTGATTAAATGGTGTAGTTGGATAATATAAATCACTCGCCTATTGAATTGTTGGTATATTTATTTTTCGAGTCTAGAAATAACTGTTTTGGGCTATCGGTGGAGGATAGTCGTGCTTGTTGTAGACATTGCATGCGGATTAGGGAAAATTGAAACTAATCAATTTGTTTAAGTCATAAATTTAGACTATTGAATTAATACAGAAATTACATGTATTGATTGAGCATTGCATATGCATATTGTTTGGGAGGAGATAGGGGATGTACTCCACGGTTTAGGGGAAGATAGGGGATGGACCTCTAAACCGGATTTTTGTTTGGGAGGAGATAGGGGATGGACTCCATTAGCACCATTTTTTTTATGTGTGCTTATTATATTGAAGTGTTTTTACATGATTATTGATACAGCTCTAAAATGTGTATCAAATGGGAAGTATGAAGTGTTTTGATATGAGCATGAGTCTCATTTGTTTTGTTGATATTGGAAGTAATGTGAATATGATATATGATTCACTGTTGTAAGTTTGGCCAGGTTCTGAGCCATGTTGATAATAATGGAAAGTGAAATGTGTCTTAGACATTAGTGTCATGAGACTGTTTAATGATAAAATTGATTATCTTGGTTAACCATCTATTGAATGCTATAGCTTTATTCAATGCTTATATTTGGTTTAGTATTTTTCTACTGGGCTGTGGCTCACCCTTTATGGGAACATCATTTTCAGGTTCAGGTGATAAGCTACCTCCACGGACTTAGCCTGGAAGGATTTGATGTTTGGGATTTTGAAGACTTGTCTTTAGTTATATGTTTTATTTTGTTATTTTTGAGATTTCATGTAAACATTCAAGCCTAGGGCTTAACTTGTAAATGAGTTAGTACTCATCCTTTTTGTGTCCAAGTGTTAGCTTGGAAAGATGTAAGCCCTTAGGGCATTTATTTTGATGTTGCAGGATGTTATATGTGATGTCTTTCAATAAGAATACTCTGATGAATAACTCAAATGATTCGTTTTCTTTTATAAATGCATGTTAATGTTATGGTTATTATGGGTTTATTTTGAGGGCGTTACAGAAAGACCATAAGAGTGAGTAGGAATCCCTACCTCAAAAGTTGACACCCAACGAAGAAGATGATAAAAATGAAGTTGCTCCAAGTCACAAGTTTCTCGGATCAAAAGATACCCATCGACGATCAACAACCTTTTTGTAAAGGCCAAAGGTGAGGAAACAACTCTAACTAGATCAATACCTAGAGAGAAGGCAAGGTTCTAGAGAGAGAAGCTCTCAAATGGCGTTTTGGAAAAGTAAGAGAGAGAGTGAGAATGTAAAAAGTGATTTTAAAATGCCCAGCTGTCAACTGATATACGATGTTCCTGCTCAAGCGGAGAACACAACGCTCAAGCGTCAAGAACAAAAACTAGGTCCGCTCGAGCGCAATAAGACCCGCTCGAGCGCCAAGACACAAGAATAAAGTACATCCACTCGAGCGCGAAAATCAGTCTGCTCGAGCGTAGATTTCCCCCTCCCAGAACATACACCCAAAGGTACTACCCGCTCGAGCGCCAAAGTACCCGCTCGAGCGTAAAGAAACCCGCTCGAGCGTAAAAATCACACCTGCTGAAGTTTTGCAGGGACACGAAAAACTAGGAGCGTGCAATCTCCGCTCGAGCGCAAGAAGACCCGCTCGAGTGGACCTCCTAAAATCTGGGCAACAAAGAATTGAAACCAAAGCCTAACCAACCTGTAACAACTCTGCCCAATACATCCTAAAACTCAATCAAGTGGAATTAAAGGATGACAACAAGGTGTACCACTACCAACATCATGGAACCGAGTCCGGAATACAACAGAACAGTAAAGGGACAACCGGGATCGCTATAACCTCCCCCCCTTAAAGAATTTCGTCCCCGAAATTAAATACAAGTTTTTCAAAAACAAGATTTTCTCAATT
Source organism: Camellia sinensis (assembly GCF_055761805.1). Taxonomy (NCBI): domain Eukaryota; kingdom Viridiplantae; phylum Streptophyta; class Magnoliopsida; order Ericales; family Theaceae; genus Camellia; species Camellia sinensis. Next base: position 64,189,739 of record NC_138970.1, read on the forward strand.
CTCAACAATATTACAACATAATATTAAACAACCCGACCAATCACCGGTCAATCCAATCTCTTTTCAAGAGGCATAACACATTATTCATAGCAACCTGCATTATCAACATGCATTCTTTTGAAATTTACCAATTTCAACTTATTTTCCACAATTCCATAATACATGCAACATTATCATCATGCTTGCATTTCCACAATGTACTTAACATACGCAATGTTAAAACAAACTTCCATTAACCAAAACATTCACAATGTTTTACAACTTAAGACACATGCAATGTTCTTAAAGTTCAACGATATTACAAAATTACCAATACACGGTTACACATCAACAAACAAGTCCGGATATTTCTCGCGGACTTCCAATTCACGTTCCCAAGTGGCTTCCTCCACTCCGTGATGTTTCCACAAAACCTTTACCAAAGGAATGGTCTTGCCATGTAGGACTTGATCCCGCCTATCCAAGACCCGAACTGGCCTCTCCTCATACGAGGCATCCTCATCTACCTCCAAGTCGGTCCAATCTAACACATGGGACGGATCTGGCTCATACTTTCGAAGCATACTCACATGAAACACGTCATGCACTCCGGACAACTGCGGCGGTAAAGCTAAACGATAAGCAACCTCGCCAATCCTCTCAAGGATCTCAAAGGGACCAATAAACCGAGGGGACAACTTCCCACTCTTCCCAAACCTCATCAAACCTCGCCTAGGTGATATTTTCAAGAAGACATGATCACCTACCTCAAACGCCAAAGGCCTCCTCCTACGGTCGGCATAACTCTTTTGGCGACTCTGGGCTGTAACAAGCCTCCAACGGATAAGCTCAACTTTCTCCGTCGTCTCCCTAACCAACTCCGGACCCAACAAAGGTGCATCACCCACCTCTGCCCAACACACTGGAGACCTACACGGTCGGCCATACAAGGCCTCAAACGGTGCCATACCGATGCTAGATTGAAAACTGTTGTTGTAGGCAAACTCCACCAAAGGCAAGTGCCTCTCCCACGTCCCACTAAAGTCAAGGACACAACCTCGAAGCATATCCTCAAGGATCTGAATAGTACGCTCGGACTGCCCGTCAGTCTAAGGGTGATAAGCCGTACTAAAGGTCAACCTAGTGCCTAAGGCACTCTGCAAACTCTGCCACAACCTAGCCGTAAAACAAGGGTCTCTATCTGAGACGATCGTCACTGGGACCCCGTGCAATCTCACTATGTCCCGAATATACAAGTCGGGGAGATGATCCACCGAATCTCTCACGCGCATAGGAATGAAGTGCGCCAACTTAGTCAACCGGTCTACAACCACCCAAATGGCATCATTACCCCGCTGAGTCCTCGGAAGACCAACAACGAAGTCCATAGTGACATGCTCCCACTTCCACTCGGCAATAGGCAAGGGTTGCAACAAACCCGCTAGCCTCTGATGCTCGGCCTTCACTTGCTGGCAAGTAAGGCACTTTGATACGAAAACAGCCACATCTCTCTTCATACCCCACCACCAAAACTGGCGACCCAAATCTCGATACATCTTAGTGCCTCTCGGATGCACCGCAAGGCGCGAATGATGGAACTCTCGGAGTACTTCCTCTCAGCAAGACTCCGGCACAAACAAACGGTCTCGGTATCTCACACTCTGGTCGGGACATACCGTCAAACCCTTCTCAACCTTCCCATTTGAGATCTTCTCTCGGAGGGATTCTACCTCAAGGTCACCTCTCTGTGCCCCTAACACGCGAGTCACAAGTGTAGGCTACGCAACAACAGAAAACAAGGCCGCAGCCTCAACAGATTCGCCCAGAAGCAAATCAAACTCACCAAGCGCACCCAACATCTCCCATTCCCGGATGGCTATACAAGCTACATCACTAATGGATTCCTACTGAGGGCATCAGTCACAACATTGGCCTTTCCCGGGTGATAGTGCAACTCAAAATCATAGTCCTCAATGAACTCCATCCATCTCCTTTGCCTCAAATTCAAATCTCTCTGTGTAAACAAATACTTCAAACTCTTGTGGTCCGAGAATACCTCGAACCTCTCACCATAAAGGTAATGCCTCCAAATCTTCAAGGCAAAGATCACTGCTGCTAACTCTAGGTCGTGTGTAGGGTAATTCTTCTCGTGTATTTTCAACTGGCGTGAGCCATAAGCTACCACTTTCCCTTCTTGCATCAACACACAACCCAAATCCTCTCAAGAGGCATCACAATAGACTGTATAACCCAACCCTCTCTCCGGAATAATCAAAACCAGAGCGGTGGTCAATCTAACCTTCAACTCTTAGAACGACTCTTCGCAAGTCTCACTCCACACAAACTTGACCCCTTTCCGCGTCAATCTAGTCAACGGCGAAGCTAGCCTGGAGAAATCTTTCACAAACCGATGGTAATACCCAGCTAATCCCAGAAAACTGCGGATCTCAAACACACTCTTAGGCTGTGCCCAATCTTGCACTGCCTCAACCTTGGATGTATCAACAGACACCCCTTCCCTGGATACCACATGGCCTAAGAATTTAACCTCTCCTAGCTAGAACTCACACTTCCCAAACTTGGCATACAGCCTATGGGCTCTAAGTAACTCAGGCACCACTCTCAGGTGTTCCTTGTGCTCCTCCTCAGAAGGCGAATATATAAGGATGTCGTCCACGAAAACGACTACAAATCGATCCAAGAATTCCCGGAAGATCCGGTTCATCAAGTCCATAAAGACTGCCGGTGCATTGGTGAGCCCAAACGGCATCACCAGAAACTCATAATGGCCATACCGCGTACGGAATGTCGTTTTCGGAATATCCTCCTCTCTGACCCTCAACTGGTGGTAACCTGATCTCAAGTCTATCTTAGAGAAACAACGAGAACCCTTCAATTGGTCAAACAGATCATCAATACGAGGTATAGGGTACTTATTCTTGACCGTAGCCCGATTCAACTTCCGGTAGTCTATACACAATCTCAAGGCACCATCTTTCTTTTTAGCAAAGAGGGCCGGTGCTCCCCACGGCGAAACACTAGGGCGAACAAAACCCTTATCTAGCAATTCCTGGAGCTGAACCTTCAACTCACTCAACTCGGCTGGGGCAAAACGATAAGGTGCCATAGAAATCGGCGCTGTGCCGGGCACTAAATCAATAGAGAACTCTATCTCTAGGTGAGGTGGCAAACTAACGAGATCCTCGGGAAAAACATCCGAATACTTACAAACCACCCTCGGCAATACAATCTGGATCTCATCACACTCACCACTCATAAAGCTAGCAAGTAGACCACTAAGCTCACTCCGCCCTCGCAGATCATACAACGGTGGCAATACACTACCAACTCGATCCCCCAAGAAATGGAAACACTCCCCGCTCAAGGTACAAACAGTGACCCTCTGGCGGTAGCAATCAATAACAGCCTGGTATGACGATAGCCAGTCCATACCCAAAATAACATCAAAACCCTTCATGGGCATGACAACAAAAGGAAAAGGAAGCCTATGGTCGGCGACTTCTATATCACAACCTCTAACACCTTGTTTCAAGATCAACTCACCACCAATAGGCGATACCACACATATAGGAGATGCTAACTGTGCCAATTCCAATTCCAAAAGAAATGCAAATGCAGCAGATACAAAAGAATGAGATGCACCCGTATCAATCAATACACTAGCAACCGAGTTGCAAAACAGAAAGGTACCTCTCACTACTGATGGAGCCGGTACTAGATCCTGTGCGGTAACAGCATACACGCACCCTGTAGGCCCCTGATCCACCTGCTCACCTCTAGGAGCAAAAGACTGCTGCATTGACTGGGACGACGAAGCTCCCGGATTGGCCTTCGAGGCCTGCACAGACTGAGCTGGCTGATAACCCTGCGTCTGCCTAGAACCAGACGCTCCTGAAGTAGCACTCAACTGTGGGCAAAACCTCTTCAGGTGCCCAGGCTGACCACACTGATAGCAAGACAAAGGCTGGCCCCTGCCTTGACTCTGGCCCTGAGGTCTAGCTGAAGAAGAAGCAGCTCACTGACCCCCTCCCTTCTGCGAGCAAACTGAAGATTTGTGACCCAGCTGGCCACACGCAAAACAAGTCAAGCCTCCCTGACTACCTCTCCCGGAGCCCGCACTCGGCACTGGAAAGGTCGATCTAGCCACACCACCCTGAGACTGCTGAGGGTTAGAACCCCTCTGTCTCCTGCCGTCACCCTGACCATCTTGGCTCCTCTTGGAGCCTCTCTGCCCCTCGTCTTCCTCCTGCATCATGAGCTCCATATGAGCTGCAGCATCCACCAAATGTCTATACTCCCAGATGAACGTCCCTCCAACCCTCAGCTTGAGTACACGCCTCAACTTCTGTTCAAACTCAAAGCAGCAGCGATCCTCGGACGCCACCAGTTCAGGTGCAAACCTGGACAGACTAGTAAAAGTAGCCTCAAACTCGGCCACTGACAAGCCCTGTTGTCTAAGCTGGCAAAACTGCTCTCTCAGCTTCTCCCTAGCAGCTACAGATAAAAACTTCTCCTGGAAAGCATTCACAAACGCCTCCCATGCACCACCAACACTGCCCTTCTCATACTTCCACCATTGACCCGCATCTCCCTTCAGCTGGAAGGATGCCAAGGTCACCTTTAAAGCCCCGTCCTCGATGCCAAGCATCTCGAACGTCTTCTCCATCTGTTCCAACCACTCATCAGCCTTAAGTGGCTCTTTCGGATCCCCAACAAACTCGTCCGGGTTAGACCGAAAAAATTCCCTCTTCAAGAAAGAAGGCCCTGCCTCAACAACCTGATTCTCAGCTCTGAGAATACCCAAGGCTCCCGCTATCTCTCGGGCCAAGGTGCCCACAGCCTGCTGACCCGCTGGCTCGGCCACGTTGGCCTGGCCAACCCCTTCCTGCATTGCCGGAACGTCATCCGGTAAAGGCATCTCTTGCCTACCACGCCTGCCACGCCTACCACGTCCTCGTCCTGACATCCTAATAAAGGTAACCAAGACTATTAGCGCATTCACAAATGTGCCGAAGCTATAACACTCGCGTCCTAATGCATGGACAACTGTAATTCACTCCACGTAAGCACATAATCACATATGCAACTACGAATTTCATTTCTGGATAATGACAGTCCCGAGGCATTACTAGAGTTCCGGTTAGAAACAGCACTGATCAAGTGCCTTTCCAACAAGACTCCCAGAAACCCAAGGATCCAATCAACATCCTAGAAACTAAATTCCATACCCACATAGTCACATAAGCATGTTATCAATTAAACACATAGCATATGACACTACATCTAAGCCTCTATCAAGCGAGACAACCCCATTGTGATCCTAATCACTTCCCACGTACCCAAAGTATTCGAACCCGGTACGCTCTGATACCAAGTTGTAACGCCCTCAAAATAATACGTAAAACCCATCACGTTAGACATGCATCGATATAAAAGAAACCAACTATTTCTATTCATCAGAGTAATCCTTACAACTGTATTACATGTTAACAACAAAAGCAAATGCCCTATGGGCTTACAGCTTTCCAAGTTAACACTTGGTTACAAAAAGAAAGAGTACTAACTCAATACATATTAAGCCCTTGGCTTGAATTTACATGTAATATATCAAAATAAACAACAAAAAAAGAGTCTTCAACTCTCATCATCATCCAAGCTAAGTCCTTGGAGGTGGCATACTACCTGTACCTGAAAATAATGTCCTATAAAGGGTGAGCCAACGCCCAGTAGAGATATGCTAAACACAGTATGAGCAATGACTAAGACATTAGCAATTGATAAATGTTCAATTTCCATAAATCAATTCATAACCCATTTCCATTTCATGACCACCATGTTCATATTTCATTTCAATTTCACAATTTACATCAACGGCTCAGACCCTGGCCAATCATTTCTATGAGACAGTGACTCATATTAGACACTTCCTATTTTCAATAGATAAACATATTAGTTGTATCAACATCTCAACAGATAAGCATACAAGCTGTATCCACATTTCAACAGATATGCATATTAGCTATATCAACACTTCCAATGATAAGCATACGAGCTGTATCAACACTTCCAAAAATCAGCATATGAGCTATATCAATACATTATCTGACAAGCATATGAGCTGTATCAGTGGAGTCCATCCCCTATCTCCTTCCAAACAACATCCGGTTTAGAGGTCCATCCCCTATCTTTCCCTAAACCGTGGAGTACATCCCCTATCTCATTCCACACACACAACGTATATACACAAAGGTCATATACACAATCAATCAATACATAATGTTAATGTATTCTATCAACCGTCATACTCTATGACATATCCAATTGATTAGTTTTAGTTTGCCTAATCATCATGCATTGTCTACAACAATCAAAACTACCCTCCACCAGTAGCCCAAGCAATTATTTCTAAACAGATAATAAAAGCTCCAACAGATAAAATATCAATGTTTTCAAAAGTGAGCGATTAACAAATCTAACTCCACTATTCAACCATATAATGAGGCTATTTCATTATTTCCAACTCAATTCCATATAACCACCATTTTCTCAAATTAATCATACCAATTAATTTATACAACCAATTAGGGTTTTCTACCCCATTTCCCAATATTGACCCAATGGTCTATATTTCAACAACCAACAACAATAACACCATTTTGAAACCCAAAATACATATTATGAGCCCAAAATCACAGAACCCTCTTTAACACATTTTGAAATCCTAAGTCCCAAAATTTTCCCAACTTCAACACTTTATCAAAACAACCAACAATCTAGGTGAAAGACCATAAGAGTGAGTAGGAATCCCTACCTCAAAAGTTGACACCCAACGAAGAAGATAATAAAAACGAAGTTGCTCCAAATCACAAGTTTCTCGGATCAAAAGATAGCCCTCGACGATCAACAACCTTTTTGTAAAGGCCAAAGGTGAGGAAACAACTCTAACTAGATCAATACCTAGAGAGAAGGCAAGGTTCTAGAGAGAGAAGCTCTCAAATGGCGTTTTGAAAAAGTAAGAGAGAGAGTGTGAATGTAAAAAGTGATTTTAAAATGCCCAGCTATCAACTGATATATGACGTTCCCGCTCGAGCGGAGAACACAACGCTCGAGCGTCAAGAACAAAAAACTAGGTCTGCTCGAGCGCAATAAGTCCCGCTCGAGCGCCAAGACACAAGAATAAAGCACATCCGCTCGAGCACGAAAATCAATCTGCTCGAGCGTAGATTTCTCCCTCCTAGAACATACACCCAAAGGTACTACCCGCTCGAGCGCCAAAGTACCCGCTCGAGCGCCAAAGTACCCGCTCGAGCGCCACCGCTCGAGCGTAAAGAAACCCGCTCGAGCGTAAAAATCACACCTGCAGAAGTTTTGCAGGGACACGAAAAACTGGGAGTGTGCAATCTCCGCTCGAGCGCAAGAAGACCCGCTCGAGCGGACCTCCTAAAATCTGGGCAACAAAGAATTGAAACCAAAGCCTAACCAACCTGTAACAACTCTGCCCAATACATCCTAAAACTCAATCAAGTGGAATTAAAGGATGACAATAAGGTGTACCACTACCAACATCACGGAACCGAGTCCGGAATACAACAGAACAGTAAAGGGACAACCGGGATCGCTATAATTTTTAATATGTTATCAATTAAAAATAGATTCACATTATATAATAATATAAAATAATAATATCAATGCTATTTAATTTGTGTATGAAATAACATCAATGTTATTTAATTTATGTATGAAATTTCCTATGTCTTGATCCTTTCCCTTCTCTCTCATCTCCCAACATTAAATATCAATATTAAATATAAGGGTATAAGAGTCTAAGAAAATAATGTGAATCAAGAAAAAGGGAATTTATGGAATAAAAGTATAAATACATGAGACTAAGTGGATTAAAAAATTCCTTCATGGACTTCTTAGGTTAGAACACTTCTAAATGAGATTTATTAATAAAAATTCCATTTTTAATCAAGTAAAATCAGAAGAAAAAGAATATTTTAGTATATATAAAGTGTCTAAAACTCAATCCCAATAACTACTAATCACATACAACCCTATAATAATGGGAAAGAAATAAATATCACCACACAAGATAAGAAATCTCTTCGTAAGAGTTAAATCTAGGACCACATACCATAAAATGTACTACACAATCACTAGGCCAAATGCCCAATTCTTTTTTCATTCAATTTAATGACTAAATACTTTTTTTTTTCACGAAAATAAGCAAATGATTTAAATTCAAAATAAATTAAAAATAAATTTTTAGTTTGTTACAAAAGTCAAATCTTAATTTATTTATTTTTTATTGAAGAATTTTTAGATGAGAAAAGTGATTTTTTGTAAAAATATAGTATTAAATAATTAAGTCATTGTTAAATTAAATTTGTTATGTCTTGTTATAATGTTTGACTATGTTCTAAAATGATACTAGTTACATCCAATTGTAGTGAGAGGCATGTTATGGTTTAAATTAATATTTAGTAAAATGGTGTTTGGTTACATTTTATTGTAGTGGTTGAAATAATAAATTATCAAAACAAAGTTTATTATGTCTCATTTTTTATTATTATATTAATCATAATTAGTATTATTTTAAGATGTAATATGTAAATAAGAAATATTTTTGTTATAACTAAGGTTGTTGTAATGAATTATAACTAACGTCATTTTAAAATATAATCAAATACCATAATAAGTTCTAATCAATTTTATCATAATAGGTTGCTTGCTCCTAACTAATTTATTTAATATTTTGCTTGCTCCACCACCATAATACCCCCGTAACCTAGCACTGCAATAGTTTAAAACGAATTCCAATCTTGATTATAATTTACATATGATATGTATGGAAAATATTGTAGCCTGGCCTTTTCAAGTATTGTGTTTGCATCATAAATTAAGTTGAGATTTGAAAAGGAGATGAGAAATGAAATAAAAATTTAATTTATATTTCATTCACAATTTTCACCATCATATTTTCTTTGTTCCTTTCCAAAGCAATGTTTAAATCCATTATCCAAACACAACGTAAGTTGCGCAAACAATTTACTTCCATCAACCCCACGTCCCCAAAAGTTTTTGAGCAACCCCACATCTACCTGTTTGAAACAAACCTCATAACATAGCGTTGAAAGTTCCATTGTCGGGTTTCAACCCTCTTCGTGGAAATTCTTGAAAGAGAAGCATGGCCTCATCTATTTTCATTTTCTTGCAATATCCATTAATCAAAATATTGAAATTAGAATAAGCCATGGCAATTGTAAGTAGTTCATTATCATGATTTTCTTTCAATAGTAAGGTAATAATAACATTTTATAGAACGAAGGTGAAAAGCACAATTCTATTAAGCATTCAATTGAAAAGGAGGAAAACATGATTGAACTAGACCTACTGACAAACAACATAAACATTACAAGAAAACATAGCCTAAAAATAAACCTCCATCTTAACCAAGAACCACTGTGATTGTAACTTAATTTATCACAATGAGAACATAACAAAATAAAAAAGACTGGCTTAAAAGAAAGTTTCAAATATAGGCTCGCTCAACCACCACATTACAGTGTAGACATCAAATAGCCACTGTATTAACAAGCTTCAGAAACCTAACAACCATGTAAACGAGCCAACTCGGAATTCAAATTTACATAAAAACTAGTGTGCAATTTTATGGTATTCCACAACAAGACAAGTAAAGCTTCCTAGGTATGGAACTCTATTGTTAAATGTTGTTTCTCAACTACTAGAAGTAAAATTGATCTACACTTCATCAGCATTAGACTTCAGTTGCTTGTACAACTTTGTTCCCGAAAATGCTTCTTAGCTTTTTTCTAGATATGTCTGGGCAATTAGCTTCTTTTCACTGTGTAACAGGACAACAACCTTTGTGTAGCATTTGTGTCCTTTAAAACTTTTGGGAAGTATATTTGAATCATTATTATGTTTTGGAAAACCTTTGGCGTTGTCATGGGTTGGTTTTGGAGGAGTATAATCCGATTTAAACTTGTTGGGTTTGGTTGCTTGCATTTATTCTTGTCAAAAGTTCCTTGGAGAATTAGAAATTCCATTCTAGGGTCGACCCTAGCCTTCCTAGGGTCGACCCTTACATATTGGTGAAGTTTTGGAGGTGTTGCTGGAAAATAAGGTAGACACCAGACTGGGAGAGGGTCAACCCTCTTCTGTCTATGTGTTGGTTGCTGGAAGATAGGGTAGACACCAGTCTGGGGTAGGGTTGACACCATCAGTGCAGTCAAGCTTAGTTTTCCCAGATTTTCCTCTTTGGTGTCGACACCACTGTTGTAGGAGTCGACCCCTGCAGATTTTTTCTCAGATTTTAGTCCGACTTTTGGCCCTACTTTTTGGGGGTTTTGACTTGATATTTTGGGTTGACTTTAGGGCTTATTTCTAATTTTACCTAGTGCTATAAATAGGCTCTCACTTGACCCTTTTCTTTATTTTCTTTCTCTCTTTTCTCCCTCTAAATTGTGGGTCTCTCTCTCTCTCTCTCTCTCTCTCCAAAACCACTTTTTTCTCAAAGATCTTTAGATCTACTCACTTGGAAGCATCTCCTTGCCTAGCTTCCTTAAGAAAGGTTGTAGATCTCGTCAAGAGCTTCGTCTTGATCCAAGTAGTTCGTGGTTTCATCGCCGGTGGTTTTTGGGTTGTTTTCCCTTCACTTCATGAGGTAGGGATTTCTTTGATTCTTTTCAATGCCCCTACTATAGATAGATATGTGGTATGTTTTTATTGCATAAAAAACATGTGGTATGGATTCATTTTCGAAAATCATGTTAGAGGGTATAAGATATGGGTGTAGAGATTGAAATTTCATGAGGTGGGGAATGTTGGGTTAAATTTGGGGTGTGATTTATTATATTCATGAGTAAAGAATCAAAGCCCTAAATTTTTATAGTCATGTCTAATGGATAAAAATGGATGGAAATTGTGAGATGATTATGTTATAAACTTATGAAATGAGGTTAGTGTGTTGGAATTTGATTTAAGATTTTAAATTGGACTTTACGATTTGGGTATTATCTTGGTGTTGGATTTGACTATGTTTTATTACAATAAATTAATAAACTGTTAATTGTACAAAAAGAAAGGGAACACAACTGTGAAATTGGATTTATTTAAAGAGTTACATTCTCATTAAATAGAAATGATGTGAATTATAACTTGCCGCCATGATAGAGATTTCCTATTCAAAATGATGGAAAGTGAATTGGACATTTTTTTTTTTTTTTTTTTTGTGAAATAAAGTAAAAATTGGATTAAGACATAAGGTGAAGAATGTTATTGTAGAAGGAAAAAGGTAATTGGTTTTGAAATGAAAGGAATGAGATGTAAAAACAATATGAGTCCCAGAGATTTATTTGAGTTTAGATCACTAATGCTTTACTTCCTTGTTGTGATTGTTGGATTTAGAACCTCTTGAGAATTAAAAATTGTTAAAACTCATGCGTTGAAAATACAAGCACTTAAGGGTTTTGTTCTTGGTCGTCGGTGGTGGATGACATTATTATGTTGAATGGTTGCATGTATGTTTTACGCTTGAGTTGGTTGCACTCTATTGTGGTTACGTGTATGCATTGCATTTGTTGGTTGTACCTTGTCATGTTGTGATGATCGAAAGGGGTGTAATGCGCTGAGAATCAGGGGTACCATTACCTTCCAGCTAGCGCCTAGAGAATTGGCTACGCTGAGAATTAGAGGTACCATACCCTTCTAGCTAGCGCCTGGTAAAATGGAGCAGAGGTACCAGTTATAGTGATCCCGGTTGTCCCTCTACTGTTCTGTTGTATTCCGGACTCGGTTCCGTGAAGTTGGTGGTTGTGTACCTTGTTGTTATCCTTTGATTCCACCAGTGTGAGTTTTAGGATGTTTTGGGCAGGTGGATTGCAGGTTGGTTGAACCTTAGTCTCAAATCTAGTTGTCCAGGTTTTTGATGTTATGCTCGAGCGGGTCATTCTGCGCTCGAGCGGGGTCTACACACTTCCAGTATTTCGTGGCCCTGCAAAACTTCTGCAGGTGTGTTTTCTACGCTCGAGCGGGTTTCTCGCACTCGAGCGGGTCGCGCTCGAGCGGGTAGCTCTTTTCTTGAAAAGTTCTGGGAGATGAAAATCTGCGCTCGAGCGGACTGGTTTTTCACGCTCGAGCGGATGTGTTTTGCTTTTGTTTCTTGGCGCTCGAGCGGTCATCTATGCGCTCCAGCAGGACTAGATGTTTGTGCTTTACACTCGAACGCTCTATTCTACACTCGATCGGGTCGTGCGTATATGAGTTATCCGCTGGGTGATTTTAAATCACTTTTTACTTTCTTTCTCTCTCCTACTTTTTCTAAAACCCATTTTTGAGAGCCTCTCTCTCTGGAAACTCCCTTCTCTCTAGGGTTTGATCTAGTTAGAGTGTCCTCCTTCCCTTCGGCCTTTGTAAAAGTTGTGTTGATCGTCGAGGGCGTCGTTTTGATCCGAAAATCTTGGTTTTTGGAGCACTTTGGTTTTGGTCTCTTCTCCATTCGAGCTCTAACTTCGAGGTAGGGATATCCTACTTTTCTTTATGAGATTTGTCTTTAAATTTTAGCATTTCGATATGTTGGGGGTTGTTGGATAATTTTGAGAGAGTTTGGGCCTTTGTGTAATTTCACAAAGGTTGGGGTTTTTAAATATATAAAACCTAAATGCATGTTTGGCATGAAGGAATGAAATTAATGTTGAAACATTGATGAAATTGAAACCGTGGGGGTTGAAATGTTAATTATGAAAAATGCCCTAATTACATTGATTGATTAATTTGTATAATTAACTGTTGGAAATGAGGGATTGAATTGAGAATGTGGAAATTGGAAAGGGAAGGGATTAGAGGGTGTAGTTGGATCATTTATCGCTCGCCTAATTGAAATATTGATTTAATATCCATTTTGTGCATTATTTTCTGTTTAGAGATAACTGCTTTGGGCTATCGGTGGAGGATAGTCTTGATTGTTGTAGACAATGCATGATGATTAGGCAAACTAAAACTAATCGATTGAATGCGTCATAAAGTATGACGGTGGATAGAATACATTAATTTTATGTATTGTTTGATTGTGTATAGAACCTTTGTGTTTATATGCATTGTGTGTAGAGGAGGAGATGGGGGATGTACTCCGCGGTTTAAGGAAAGATGGGGGATGAACCTCTAAACTGGATAGTGTTGGGAGGAGATGGGGGATGAACTCCGTAGATACAGCTCATATGCTTGTCTAGAGAAGTGAAGATACAGCTCATAGGCTTATCTTTGAGAAGTGTAGATACAACTCATATGCTTGTCTAGTGAAGTGTGGATACAGCTAATATGCTTATCTGTTGATGTATTGATATAGCTAATATGCTTATATATTAAATAAAGGTGGAGAATGAAAAGTGACATAGACTTGTATGTTATGAAATTGTGATGTGATATATGTGGATGTATCAGTGTTGGCCACCTATCAATTGCTAATCTTTTAGTCATTGTTCATAGTTGGTTTAGTATATTTTTGATGGGCTGTGGCTCACCGTATATGGGAACATCATTTTCAGGTACACGTAGCATGCCACCTCCAAGGACATAGCTTGGGAGGCTAGAGGCGGACAGACTTTTGTTGTCTTATTTCCTTTTGATGTATTACATGTAAATTCAAGCCAAGGGCTTAATGTGTAATTGAGTTAGTACTCTTTTTTTTGTAACCAAGTGTTAGCTTGGAAAGCTGTAAGCCCATAGGGCATTTGCTTTTGTTGTTAACATGTAATACTTTTGTAATGAAATACTCTGATGAATTGAAGAATGTGGATCTTACATATATAAATGCATGTTTATATTGATGGGTTTAATGTTATTATTTTGAGGGCGTTACAATTCCCTTCCAGTTGGTGTCTGGTAAATTGGCATGTTGTTGTTGAGAGGTGAAACCATTGGCTTACTGTGCTTGAGGCAAGTAGAGCAGAGAACTGTTGTTATTGTTGTCTTACTTGGTTATGTGTGTTATGTGTTGTGATGATCGTGATTCGACGAGAAGGAATTGTCTTATATGTAGTGTAGATGTGTTTAAGTATGTTTGGACATGTTGAGAGTGGTTGGGGGAGTTGCCTACCAACAATGAATTATTGATAATATCTCTTTAACGTGAACGTAAGGTTGAGATGCAATGAATGTGTGGAGTCAGACTTGGGTTTCGATTTTGAATTGATAAATATATGAGGACATTGGTTTTGGTGAACGTGTTTTAAAAAATATAAAGTGGGTATAATGGGTTTTTGTCACAAATGAAAACATGGAAATGGATAAGAGTTGTTCATTGGGAAAAAGGATAGTAAAAGTGGAAATTGATGTTGTTAAATAACTGAATGATTTTGAGAATAATACATATATATATATATATATACTTTGGTTATAAAATGTCACATTATTTATATGGTATGAGATTAGCATTCATGATCATAGCTAGCTGTAAGTTGTTATTGTTGAGGATCATGTTGAGATCCCTACTGGACTATATGTTCATTCCACGTTGTTGAATCTTTTTCAGGTGATAATCATGATGTGCTACAAGATTTCTGATCTTCCTTATTTGTTGGCCACGGGGCCTCTTTATGTGTAGGCGGAATGCCATTGATGTAAAAGGGTTATACCCTTCTTCTTGATTATTAAATGATGTAAGCCTACGGGCAACTTCTTTAATTGTATAATCATGTTGCATTCATTTTTATCTGACTAAGAGAATTCTGTATGTATATATATTCCTTGAGAATATTATGAGCTTCTATATGCTAACTCTGAAATTGAATGTATAATAAAGGCTTGGTAATAGTAATCTGAGTAATAAAAAGTGGGGCGTGACATTTTGCTTTTCTTAAAATTTATTCTCCCTTCTAAACCTGCACATAAAGAGAACGAAATCAATTTTCCAGATGCACAACCTTTATTCTTATTACATTGTTTGTTTCCTTTTTCCTTATTTTCTTTATTCTAATCTTTTTCCTTGTATGCTTGGAGTTGTTCAAAGCTGAAAGTTTCTATAGCCTTGCAACTCCAGTAACACCATAATGGTTGTAGAAAATCTACATGGGTCAATTCAAAGCACTGTCAACGCTCTAATATTCTGATCTCTCAGGGATAGAGCTTAGAAACTAACAATCAATAAGATGTATGGACAGCTTACATGTTTATGAGCACAAGGGTCATCCAAATAATAGACTACCATAATGGTGTTCTATTGCTCTAGATGAAGGCACTGTTAAGGACAAGGGGAAAGCCAAAATGGACATAGAATGAATTCACAAGATATCCATTAGACTATAATAAAACAAGAGGACTTTTAACATGGTTTGTTGGTGATTATTTCACACATGAGAGATAGCGTAGGTTTGGGAAGTGTAATGACTGGTATGTGAGTTGCCTTGTTCTCTTGAGTTATGTCAGATTTGCCTTCGTTAAAGTGTCGAGTTTCAAAGTGTGGTCCAATCAACAGTTGAGTTTGTTATTTTTGAGAACTTCTCCACATAATTTTTCATTCTTGTTTGTTTCAAATTATGAGTTTTCACTTGTCCCGAAGGGTGCACGGTCGACTCTGGAGTGTCGAGGGAGAAGCCTAAGTTTTTCCAGGCTAAAAGGCTAGAGCTGCATGTGCCGAGCCTTGGGCCGCACGTGCGAGAGAGGGGCCGCAAGTGCTGGAGATCAGGCCGCACGTGCGGGAAGTAGGGGAGAGGACTGTGTACACACTGCATAAAAGGCAGGTGTGGAGGTGGAGGTGCGGGAGAGACCGTACGTATGGGGGTGAGAGTCGCACGTGCTTGGAGGAAGCTCCGCACGTGCGGAAGAGGGCGCCGTACGTGCAGCCATACGCGTGAATTGTCTCGTTTTTCGTGCATTTCAGCTATGTATTGCTCTTTTGCTCCTTTTCCTCTCATTTTTTGATTATATCTCCCTCTCTCTACAATCTTTCTCTCTTTTTCTCTCATCTCTCTCTACCCAAACCCTCAAAACTCTACATTTTCTTTTGATCCCAAGAATCCATTGGGATTTTGGTACTAGTTCCTTATATCAAAATGATGAGCATACCGAGGGCTTCATTTTGACCGGTGGAGATCGAATTCCGGTGAAGTTGATTTTTGGGCTTTTCTCATCTTCTCTCTTTGAGGTAGGGATTTCTTTATCTTTTTCAATACCTCTCTTACAAATAGACATGTGGTATATTCTATTGCATAAAAACCATGCTGTTACGGATCTTTTTAGAAAATCATAAAGAGGGATCTAAGTGTTGATGTGTAAAGTTGAGATTTGGGAAATAGATTGTTGTTGGGTTAATTTGGAGGAAAGTGGTTTAACATGTCATTGTTTTGTAGTAATGCTTAATAGGTTAAAATGGTTGAAATGGTGAGATAATCATGTTATGAATTAAAGAATTTGATTAATGACTTGGTAATTTATTTGTGATTAAATCGGGTCTTAGGATTTTAACATTTACCTTGTGTCGGGTTGATTATAGTTAAATATAACGAATTGATAAGTTGTTAATTGTTAAAATGGGGATTTAACCATGAGATTGGGAATTTTGGGTAAAACCCTTGTTGAGTTGAAATTGAGCGGATTAGGTCCTTGTTATCCGTGGGTTGAGTTTTTGGTCGAATGAAGGAAATGAGTCTCATTTATTTTATATATATGTATGTATATAATTGGTGTATTGTGAATTGGAAGAATTGGAAATTGAGTTTGGAAATTGACTCTTTTACAAATTAAGAAAGAACCTTGGTAGAAGTTGAAAGCCTTGGAACATTATTGTGTCGTTGGACTTAATGCCTCATAAGAATCGGATAATTGTATTTCGTGCATTAAATACATATTGCTTAGAGGTTTTGTCCTTGGCCATTGGTGGTGGACGGCATTGTAACGAGTTGAATCAAATTGAATTTATACTTTAATCTCTGTTGAGGATTTATTTTAAATTATTAAAATAAATTCATTTTAGACCCAATTGATTGAATCGTGACCTGTTAGTAACCATGAAATATTGTTGTGGTTTTATTATTATTATTTTATTACCATAAAAGAGTTGTGAATATTTATGGTGCGTACTATTAAACGAAATATATTTTGTGGTGAGAAAATATTATATTTACTTTTATTATTAAAGATGTTGAAATGTATTTTTAAATTGATATATATATATATATAGCTGTATATATATGGTTAGATATTTGTATAGTTATATATTTGTTTAGTCAAAGAAAAGGAAATATCTATAAATAGAACTTAATAGATATTTTTTTATACTTTGGGTGTTCTTTCCTAGTTCTTGTCGTGGAGAAAAGAAAGAAAAAGACTTCTAAGTTGGTTTTTCATGGGTTTGATCTAGTGTAAGTCATTTTTGACCCCTAGTGCTTTAGATCAAAGCGTAGAGGGCAGAAAAGGCGTCATTTGGATCCAAGAAAATTTAATTTCTGTTGCTGAAAAATTTGAAAGCTTCTTGGCTTAAGGTAGGGATTTTTTTCTACACTTCTTTATCCACTTTTACTTGATTATATGGAGCTTAAAGCTGTATATAATTTAATTAGAATTTTTGGAAAACTTGTGATTTATTTGCTTAAAAGAGAAATTTTGAGAAAAATAAAGAGTTGATGCCCAAATTGAGAAAGTGTAAACTTGGAATATATTTATAAGGTTATGAAAGAGCTATGTTTTAAATTTGAACAAAAACGGACTTCGACTCGATTGGTTTTTAAATTTTTAGCAGTTTGTGACCAAAAGATCATTTTTAAAGAAAACAAAGGAATTACGTTTAACTTTTGGGGCTTTTGATCAAAATAGGATGTCATAGTTGAATAATTCTTGGAGAAGGAGTTTGGAAAGAAAATGATATTTTCTTGGACATTAACGGTATTATTTTGCTTCATGTATCCGTTGGAATAAAACCAACACAGTTAGAAATGGACCTTGAGTGGTTACCGGACGTGATTGTGATATGAAAACTAGTGTAGTTGTTCATATTTAATGAGATGTGGAATAGATTGTATTTATCAAAATTTTTGGAATTTAATTGTTTAAATATCTGTTTAGAAATATCTGTTTGGGCTATCGGAGGAGGATAGCCATGATTGTTGTAGAAAGGCATGAGACTTAGGTAAATCAAACCATATTTCTCATTTGTTGCATTGGACATTGCATTACATTTATTTCATTGGAAAGGTATCTGTTTTTGAGAAATGTTTGTAAATGTATCTGTTTACAAAAAGATGAATACTTGGTGAATCTGGGTAAGGGGTGTGGAACTGCGCGGTTAGGTGTCGAGCCTTCCAGTTTACTGGTAAAAATGACAGTGGTAGTGCATTAGGGCCTACTAGCAGACACTTACCTAGAGATTCACAGAACCTATATTCATGTAACAGATATGGTTTAAAATGGAAATGGCTTTATATCTGTTGTTGTATCTCTGCATTGCATGCTTTATAAAAAGAGAGACAAACTGTTTTATCATGAGCATACTCCTCTTTAGTCTTGTCATGGTTCATATGTTGTGTAGTATATCTCTACTAGGTTGTGGTTCACTCTATAAGGGAAACCATTTCAGGTACATGTGTTATGCCTCCGCCAAGGCATTAACTTGGGAGGACTCGGAGCTGAGGCTTCATTTTAGTTTTATTAATATTTGTTGAATGTAAGCCTAGGGCTGTATTTGCATTGAGTTCAAACTCCATTTTGTGTAACCAAGAATGTTCTTGGATAAATTTGTAAGCATATAGGGCACTTATTATCTGTTTGGCTTCCATCTCATACTTGTTGTAAAATCTATGCTTGGGATTGGAACTGGGGCATTGAGATGTGAATAGCATGCATTTGGCATTTGGGAGTTAATGGAAATGGATGTATGGAATAGTTAACTATATATATATGTTTGTCTATTACATGAGTTTTGTTGCATAAATAGATATACCTTGCCCAATTTTTGGGGCGTTACAGGCGTTGTGAATGTCGAAACGGTTACGTGTCTGTAGTACACTTGAGTTATCTACGAATGTTGTATAAAGTGATGGTTGGAAAATGTGTAATACGCTGAGAATGAGAGGTACCATTACCTTCCAGCTAGTGTCTAGAGAATTGGCTGCGCTAAGAATGAGAGGTACCATTACCTTCCAGCTAGCACCTGGAGAATTGGCAAAGGTATCATTACCTTCTAACCGGTGTCTGGTAAATTGGCATTTCATTGTGAAAAGATGTATCATTGGGTTACCATGCTTGAGGCAGGAAGAGCGGAATTTATTTATTATTTTTGCTCTGGTATACTTGAGTATCTTATGTGTTATGATGGTTGTGTTTTTGGAAGGCCAAATTGTCTAAATTGTAGAAGTAGATAGTTATTGGATGCTTGTTGTGTTTCCTTTCGTACTAAAGGTATACTTGCATAGGCATGAATGGGTGGGAAGTAGACGTGAGTAATGTGTTGAGATTGTGAGTAATGTGAAAGATATCGGATATTTGTGAACATGTTTTGAAAAGTCAAATTAAGTGTAAGTCTAAAAAGTGTGAGAAAGTGTAAAAGGTTTTTTTTTGGTGAATTTCTTATTTTCAAAAATTTGATACTGTCATATAAGTCTTGGTAAAAAGGTAATAAGAAGAAAGAAGGGTGAATTGCTTACGTTATGGAATGAAATGAATGATTTTGAGAAAAGTACTTATATGCATATATTTTTGTATAAACCATCACATTATTTATACGGTATGAGACTAAGCATTCATGATCATAGCTATCTATAGGTTGTTATTGTTTAAGATAATGTTGAGATCCCTACTGGACATTATGTTCATCCCACGTTGCTATTCTTTTTCAGGTGACTATGGAGGAGTGTTTCAAGGTCACGGATCTTCTTTATCTATTGGCCACGGGGCCTTTTATTTGTGGGCAGAGTGCCATTATGTAAAAGGGTTAAGCCATTTATCTACTTTTTAAGATGTAAGCCTTCGGGCAATTTATTTGGGTATACTCCTGTTGAATTCATTTTATATTCAAATGAGAGAATTATTATTCATGTATTCCTTGTAAATCTAGCGAGCTTCTATATGCTATCTCTGAAATTGAATTTATAATAATGGTTTTGGTAATGGAATCCGAGTAGTAAAAATTGGGATGTGACAGGAAGTGATCAATCCAAACGGTTGTCTTGTCAGTGGAAAAAGCATAACCCTTCAATGGGTTGCACCTATTTTGAATGGTTGCGATTATTTACAAAAGGATATGAACAACACCATTCATATTTTACCAATATAGGAGGTTTTGTGCATTTCAAAGCATTGATTCTACACCCAACCGCATCTTTTCTCTCTCACATTCTCTTGTGTGATACCTAGTCTAAGGACAATACCTCCAAGGTTTTTCATTCTCTTTCATGAACATTATCAAAGCAAGGCTTTAGACATTACAGTCTATGACAAAAATCATTTCATCAAAGTAGACATCAAATCTAGTTTGTGTGTTCTCCACAAGCCAACATGAGCCAATCAAATACAAAAATCACCAACTGCATAAACATATTTAAGGAGGTAATTCAAGTGGTAGTAGATAGTTAAGGCTATGTTCACAGTGATAGTGTTTCATCAGGGAAACAGCAACTAACAATTGATTAAGTTTGAATAATTAGAGGCGGAGGTTTGACACAGACCGTTTGACTAAAGAAACTCAGAGCATCATGGAGCTCATTAACATTACTAAACCTAGATTAGGGTTTCACTAACAATGATCTAGGATTAGGGTTTCACTAACAATGATCTAGGATTAGAACTGTCTCTCTCTTCTAGGAGTATTAGTAGTACAACTAGTAATACCAATACATCTATGAGGATGAAACAAAACTAAGTTGTTCAAGGAGAAGAGAATAGAAGAACCTTTTGGGATGTAATGATGCTGAATTAAACTTTCACTCTTGGCTTGTAGGAAAAACAAACAACAAAGACCAAGCTCCTGCAACTGCAAATACTTCACAAATTTCTGGATTCAACAAGAAATTCTTCCTGATCCAAGATTATACAGCCTTTAAAACTCCATCAAGGATCTGACTAATCTCCCAAATTAGCACCCGGCTCCTTTAACAAAATCCCTGCACCATTATCAGATTAAGAGTGCAAATTAAAACAATATCGATAAGTTAGAACCAGACCCTTAAGAGCTTTCACTTAAAGCTTTAGATTTCATTTTGTGGAGCATGCTGCATAACACTCTAGCTCGAATTTTAAAAAAAAACAAAAAAACAAAAAGAAAAAACAAAAGATGAGAAACTAAATTTTGTTTTATAATGGTATTAGGGATAACTTGTGCCTAAAGTCACTTTTCAACAATTTTTTTGGTACCACGCGCTCTAGAGAACTCAATTAAAATAAATCAACTCAAAATGACAACAATTTCATTGCGCTATAGAACTCAATTGTAACAAATCAATTCAAAATGACAACAATTTCACTCCAATTTAAAACTTCACACATAAGAAGTTGAAAAAGCAAATTAAAGTTTCGCAAACTTCAGAATTAAAACTTAAGTAGCAAATTTTAGAAATAAAAATGTTATTGTGTTCAACATAAGGAAAGATATCCACACCAAAATGACACATGTTGTGATGTTTTTAAATTAGTATCATAACTGGGTAAGCCTTTCACTTCAGCAAATTTCAATCCCTTCAAGAAATGGTAACTGAATATTTTGGTGAAAAAGAATAATCATCCTAGCTTATTACAAAAAAGAAGAAGACGAAGACTAATCATCCAATTTAGAATGAAACAGCAAACCACCATCAACACACATAAAGAAAAGGAACACAACCCCAATGTTTCTAATGTGGATCAATCACCTGCGACAAAATCACTCCAACACTTGAATTCGTTATAAAAAATTAACTAAAAGAAATCATAACTGGACAAATAACATCAAAATACTAATGAGAAACAAGAAAAACAAAAACTATGAATTAAGAGGAATTGAACATATAAAATTCCAACATAACTCTTCTTGATAAAAAGCACTCGTGTGTCTCTCAATTTACCAGCAATTATCAAACTAAATACCAACAATTATCACATTCACACTTTTTTCGTGATCAAAATACGTTTGATTTCTCATAGAAGGCTAAAGAAAAAAACCATTAAGAAAAATCAATTTTATCATATAAAAAAAAGGGCTCACACTTGAGAAAATCCTAACAGACTATTGGCAACAAAAATTAAAAGGCAAAACAATTTGCATCAAGTGGTAATGAAGTATTTTAGAACAAAACAGGAAAAGCAATATAAAGTCCTAGAAAAGTAAATAATGAACTACTATCAAATTTACAATCACAACTTATCACTATTCAAATATTTTAAAATCTAAGATCATACACAAGCATTAGTAGTACATTATCTTCTCTCTTATCCTTTCAAAAGGAATAAGCTTAGAAATTACGAACGCATTTAAGTCATATTAAAAAAAAAAATACATGAGATCGATGGCCATCAAATCCACCATCTTCCTGTGCCCTTGGGTCAATATTCACTTGTCAAGCTTTTCAATGGAATAAAAATTCTGAACATGCAAACAAAACAAAAAAAAAACAAAAAAATTTGAAAAAAAAAATCCCACATGTAGGAATGAATTTGACATCTCACTAAATTTAAATTATTTGTTTTTGATGATTATAATAAATCTAGTAGGCCATGGCTAAACTAATATTACACCTATTACTACATTTCTAAGCATGTATTAGTGCCAAAATTAACAAACCGCCACAATGTTGCATTCAATTATTCAAACATGAGGAGTTTTCGGCATAATTAGAAACATAACAATATTAACTAGACATAACACAACCTACATGTTACATCAAATCAAAGTTTAACCACAATACTAATATTATGAAGTATTAAGTGCTTTGTAATCTTGAATCAAACTAATATTTTAATTGTTGAAATATTAAAATAAATAAAAACGCTTCAAAACCAATACTAGTTGACAAGAATTTTATTCAAGAACCATCTTGGGACTAAAAAACATTGCGATGTAAACATTTTGAAGATTGTTGAGCCTCTTTTAAAAAAGGGGCAATTACACCTCAGTGTAATTTTAAAAAAATAATAATAATTACACAAGTGAAAAAATTTAGGAATTTAATTATTAATATTTATAAATTTTATCACTAATTTGTAATTTGTTAATAGAATAGCAAGGTATGAAATTGATAAAATGAATCAAACCAATATAATCCAAAAAAAAAAAAAACATTCTTGAATCAACCTCGGAATAGGATAAAAAAGTACAAGTTCTAAGGCATGAAAGTAAAAGCAAGGGAATTCAAAAAGCAAAATAGTTTTTGAAGAACAATTATTAACGGAATCCAAGTTTGAAAAAAAAAAAAACAAACAGTACAATTGAGGCTAGCTTTGGTACTAAATCACTGCAACACCAATAAAAGAGATGGAGCTTTCATGGACACACAAAACTAATCATCCTAATATATATGACCTTAACAGACTCACAATTCATCATCATCGTCATCAATGTAGATGTTCATACTCTGTGGATTGAAACATCTTCAAAATAAGCAAATCACACCTTGAAATATAAAAATCTAAAGTCCAATTTTTTTTTTTCAAATTTCAAACTAAAAAAATTATGAAAAATATAATTAATACAACCAGATTCACTAAAAAATATGAAAGGAAAGTCTTCATAGTAAATCAACCAACACATTTGTCACTCCAGCAAGATGGAAAGGCAAGATAGCTTACAATGTTCTACCTAGAACAAATTAATCATCAAACAAACAATAGCAACCAATGAAAAAAACCCTTTGGAAGTACCTTTTCATCTTAATCAACCACCAATCTTTTAAACAATCATTTTCATAAAAATTAATAATAATAACTTGAAGGGAAATTCTATAAGGTGTACTACTAAAAAACATACATCATAAGAAAGTTACGATTTTTTATTTTTTATTTTTGAAAGTTATGCTATGTTAATTTGTGCACGGTGAATTTATAGTGTGCACCCTAAAGTGAAAGGTATACTTTTGTGGAGAGAAAAGTTGTGTCATTTTATGATTTATGTTACAAAATTTTGTAGTAGTGTTATGAAAGACATACCATATGCACATTTTACATAGCATCTCCCAAATTTGAAACTAATGAAATACTATAGAAAGGATTTTTATTTGAGAGTACTGTAGGAAGTTACTATTTTCATAAATTACGACCGATTCAATTGAGAGTTGTTGATCATTACGGCCTTTTTCCATCATGATTGAACCAATGAGTTAAATCCTAGCTATTGAATGGTAATGGATCCTATAGTAACGCATCAAATTGAAGAATCGTTTCCATTGCAATTTATCAAAAATTAAGAAATCTCTCTATTCACAACAATGAAGGCATATTAACTCACTTCAATTGTTAGAAATAGTGTACAAAAAATTACAAATAATTGGTTTTCTTTAAAGAGCTATTAAAAAATTATAAACCTTAAACCTTTATGGCACATATACACAGACAAAAGAAAAATTGCATGCATAACCGTACAGGCAAAATCATACTAAAAACAAAGAGATCTTTAGAATGGTAATAACAATGAAAAGGAAGAAGCTTAATCATAGTATTTATCTGACTTCATCCCCCAAAAAATTGCCATTAGTACGGGTCATTGGAAATTACCCCCCCCCAAAAAAAAAAAGATGTGCAATCTATAGCAATCTAGTAGAAAAAGCAAGGAGATAATTTGCAGACCCAAAACTTGCAATTTGATATCATCATGGCAAACCCCAAAAAACAAACTAAAACAGGATTTATGTTGATCAAACATGGAGAGAGAGAGATACTTTGCAATCTGATAGTATATCCAAAATTCTCAATCTAATAGAATTATCCCAATACTCATAAAAAAATATAATTAAAATTGAAAGCACTTATAATACCTACAAAGCAATGAATACCCTCAATGGACACAATAGCTTAGAAAAATTTCAAGTACCATCAACACCATCTAGTTGTAGACCTCAAGTGCCATGAACAATAACCTTGAAAAGAGAGAGAGAGAGAGAGAGAGAGAGAGAGAGAGAGAGAGTGAAATCCTTACCTAAACAATAATCAAATAACAAAGAATGAGTAACCAAAATAATAACCCTACATATGTCATTATACACTATCTAACAAAATGTGCCAAAGATATTCTCATGGACCCAGTAAACATAGCTAGGTGAATGGAAATAAAAACAGGGGAGAATGAGCAAAAGAATCAACAAATAGCATGAAAAACAGGTGTGCTAACTCTATGGATGTTGCTCCTTTATGACCTAAGCTAAAAGAATCAAACAATGATGGGTTTTAATACCTACAAAGTACAAACAATGGTACCAAAAATCGAAAAATTATTGAACTACAACCAAAAAAAAATTAAATATCAAAAACTAATTTAGAAGAAATCCATAATTATAACCTTGAATTCAAACTTCGACTTCGACTTCGACTTGCGATCTTTGTCTTGACCCAACTTCACCATTATACGAATCAAAGAACAGAGAGATTCTACAAAATTGTAAGAAATCTATGGTGGTGTGTTTTCGCCGGTGGTGGTAGAGCAAGGTGGTGCTCCGGCAAGAAAAATGATTGGTTTTGGGTGTGATGAAATTGGTAGTGGTTGATTAGCAATGGCAAATTTAAAATTTGGGGCTTTAAATCGGTGGATTGGAGTTCTTGTTGACATGTGGTTTGTTGTTGAAAGCAATTAGAGAGAGTGAAATGGGTAAGAGATTGGAGGGTTTGAAAGCGGTGAACCAACTAGGTCTAATCCAAAACCTTCCGATTATTGAACCATAAATGTAACGCCCTCAAAATAATACATAAAACCCATCACTTTAGACATGCATTGATATAAAATAAATCAACCATTTCTATTCATCAGAGTAATTCTTACAACTGTATCACATGTTAACAACAAAAGCAAATGCCCTATGGGCTTACAGCTTTCCAAGTTAACACTTGGTTACAAAAAGAGTGCTAACTCAATACATATTAAGCCCTTGGCTTGAATTTACATGTAATACATCAAAATAAACAAAAAGAGTCTTCAACTCTCATCATCACCCAAGCTATGTCCTTGAAGGTGGCATACTACCTGTACCTGAAAATAATGTCCCATAAAGGGTGAGCCAACGCCCAGTAGAGATATGCTAAACACAGTATGAGCAATGACTAAGATATTAGCAATTGATAAATGTTCAATTTCCATAAACCAATTCATAACCCATTTCTATTTCATGACCACTATGTTCATGTTTCATTTCAAATTTCATTTCTTATCAATTTTACAATTTACATCAACGGCTCAGAACCTGGCCAACCACTTATATGAGACAGTGACTCATATTAAACATTTTCCATTTTCACAGTAGATAAACATACTAGTTGTATCAACATCTCAACAGATAAGCA
The DNA here is from genome assembly GCF_055761805.1 of Camellia sinensis. Lineage (NCBI taxonomy): Eukaryota > Viridiplantae > Streptophyta > Magnoliopsida > Ericales > Theaceae > Camellia > Camellia sinensis. The sequence goes on from NC_138970.1 coordinate 64,216,205, forward strand.
TACAAGCTGTATCCACATTTCAACAGATATGCATATTAGCTATATCAACACTTCCAAAGATAAGCATACGAGCTGTATCAACACTTCCAAAGATAAGCATACGAGCTATATCAACACATTATCTGACAAGCATATGAGCTGTATCAGTGGAGTCCATCCCCTATCTCCTCCCAAACAACATCCGGTTTAGAGGTCCATCCCCTATCTTCCCCTAAACCGTGGAGTACATCCCCTATCTCCTCCCACATACACAACGTATATACACAAAGGTCATATACACAATCAATCAATACATAACATTAATGTATTCTATCAACCGTCATACTCTATGACATATCCAATTGATTAGTTTTAGTTTGCCTAATCATCATGCATTGTCTACAACAATCAAAACTACCCTCCACCGGTAGCCCAAGCAATTATTTCTAAACAGATAATAAAAGCTCCAACAGATAAAATATCAATGTTTTCAAAAGTGAGCGATTAATAAATCTAACTCCACTATTCAACCATTTAATGAACCAATTTCATTATTTTCTACTCAGTTCCATATAACCACAATTTTCCCAAATTAATCATACCAATTAATTTATACAACCAATTAGGGTTTTCTACCCCATTTCTCAATATTGATCCAATGGTCTATATATCAACAACCAACACCAATAACACCATTTTGAAACCCAAAATACATATTATGAGCCCAAAATCACAAAACCCTCTTTAACACATTTTGAAACCCTAAGTCCTAAAATTACCCAACTTCAATACTTTATCAAACAACCAAAAATCTATGTCAAAGACCATAAGAGTGAGTACGAATTCCTACCTCAAATTCGGAGCTCAAGGAAAGAAGACGAAGAAACTCAACGTGCTCCAAAACTCAATATACTCGGATCAAAACGTAGCCCTCGACGATCAACCCAACTCTTACAAAGGCCGAAGGGAAGGGAAACACTCTAACTAGATCAAACCCTAGAGAGAAGGGAGTTTCTAGAGAGAGGAGCTCTCAAAAAGTCTTTTTAGAAAGTAAGAGAGAGAGAGAGAATGTAAAAAGTGATTTTAAAATGCCCAGCTGCCAACTGATATACGACATTCCCGCTTGAGCGGAGAACACAACGCTCGAGCTTCAAGAACAAAAAAAACTAGGTCCGCTCGAGCGCAATAAGGCCCGCTCGAGCGCCAAGACACAAGAATAAAGTACATCCGCTCGAGCGTGAAAACCAGTCCGCTCAAGCGTAGATTTCCCCCTCCCAGAACTTACACCAAAAGGTACTACCCGCTCATGCGCCACCGCTCGAGCGCAAAGAAACCCGCTCGAGCGTGAAAAACATGCCTACAGAAGTTCTGCAGAGCATCAAAATACTGCAAGCGTGCAATCTCCGTTCGAGCGCAAGAAGACCCGCTCGAGCGGACCTCCTAAAAAAAATTGGGCAACAAGGAATTGAAACCAAAGCCTAACCAACCTGTAATAACTTTGCCCAATACATCCTAAAACTCAATCAAGTGCAATTAAAGGATGACAACAAGGTATACCACCACCAACATCACGGAACCAAGTCCGGAATACAACAGAACAGTAAAGGGACAACCAGGATCGCTATAATAAAAGAGAATGAAGAAGGAAGTGTGTGACAGAAGTAGAGAGTGAGACTGAGAGAAGGTGTGTTTGAAATTTGAAATTCAAATGAGAGAGAGAGAGAGAGCTGAACAGGAAGGGATGGGCTGGAAGAAGAAACAAAAGGAGAAAATGTATCCTCTACCGTAGGATGTATGCCAAACAAACAATATCAACCATTAAAAGACAATTTGTATTTTGGAAATTTTTAGACCATTAGATTGTATTAATCCTAACCATTCAAAGTGACATCTAGGACAAAATTGTAGTACATTTTCAAAAAGCAGGTTGCTTTATTATATAGATAATTGTGCTAGACTTAAGAGCGAAAGAATATAAACTACTTCAAATGAAACCAGGTCTACATGATCATTCTCTATCTATTAAAGTTTAACCAATGTATTTAAAAGTCAAATCCTTCCACATGTTCTTCCTAGTGTGAGAGAAGAGACATACTTAATCCCAACAGTGAATTCACAGATAAACCAAATGGTGCATGTTTTCTTTTTAGCAGAAGAAATATTTCAATAGTTGATCAAGTCAACTACCAATGCATGACCTTCAATTAGAGCAAACCAAGCATGAACTTCTGATTGTCATTATAGTCAATTCAACAAGTATTTGCTCTTGCCATTGAATTATGTCACCACCGCATCTTGTGAATGAGGTTGCTTGGTATTGTGTTGATATGGACTTTTAAAGGTGGGGATTCAAAAAATTTATGTATGAGAGAGAGAGAGAGAGAATTAGGAGGCATTATACACAAGATATACATAAATAGAAATTATGAAAACATGTTGCAAAGTCACGTAGCAACAAGTCCAAAATAGTTGATGGAGATGCATAAGCCCATGTCAATCCACAACAAAAAGAAAAAGAAAAAAGAGAGACACAGAGAGAGCTTCACTTAATAATATATAATTTAATATGTGTGTAGCTTTACCTTCACAGCTCAAGAAATTTACTCAATATCATGCATTCCATGACTATATTTTGGCATGAAATTCTTTATCACATCTCGGAGAGTAGGATCTCGTCCTTTAGTTGAGAGTATATCAACAATCAAGGAAGAATTAGATGTATCTATTGAAACCCCTTTGAACCATTTCCTCAACAAGTATTAATGCCTCATAGCACATGTGTTGTCCAATAAATCCTCGGATAACAATGTTGTAAGTGAAATCATTTGGCAAACAACCATTTTGTTCCATTTTAACAAACAACTCTTTAGCTTCATGTAGTAGGCCTTCTTCACAAAGACCTTTTATCATCATAGTGTATGTCTTAACATTAGGATCTAATCCCTTGGAAGAAAGGTTACTGAAAAAAGCCCTTGCAGTATCAAGCTTTTTATCATTGCAGAATGCATTAATGAGGATAGAATACTTAACAATATCAAGATGTAAATCATTGCTTTCCATCATGTGGAATAATGACAATGCTTCAAAAATATGCCCATTTTTGCACAACCCATCCAATAAGATACTACAAGTTTGAGAATTTGGAATTATTTCTACAGCTTGGATCTCATTAAAAAGTTATTGAACAACTCCACATCTACTTGATCGAAACATATAGCGATCCCGGTTTCCCTTTCTTGATTTGTTGTATTCCAGACTCGATTCCGTGGAGTTGGTGGTTGTATATCTTGTTGTCATCCTTTAATTCCATATATTTGAGTTTTAGGATGTGTTGGGCGTGTTTCGAACAGGTAGGTTGAGTTTTGGTCTCATGTGTTGTTGCCCAAAGTTTTGGTGTTATGCTCAAGCAGGTCATTCTGCGCTCGAGCGGAGTTTGCTTTTTGGTTGTCCGCTCGAGCGGGTCTTCTTGCGCTCGAGCAGAGTTTACACACTCCCAGTATTTCGTGTCCCTGCAAAACTTCTGCAAGTGTGTTTTTCACGCTCGAGCGGGTTTCCTACGCTCGAGCGGGTCACGCTCGAGCAGGTATATTGGCGCTCGAGTGGGTAGTGCTTTGTCTGAGAAAGTTCTGGGAGGGGAAAATCTATGCTCGAACGGAGTGATTTTCACGCTCGAGCGGATGTACTTTATTCTTGTGTCTTGGCGCTCGAGCGGGACTTCTTGTGCTCGAGCAAACCCAATTTTTTTTGCCTGACGCTCGAACGTTCTATTCTCCGCTCGAGCAGGTCATGCGTATATCAGTTGGCAGCTGTGATATTTTAAACCACTTTTTACATCCTCACTCTCTCTCTTACTTTTCAAAAACACCATTGGAGAGCTTCTCTCACTAAAACCTCCACTTCTCTCTAGGTATTGATCTAGTTAGAGTAATCTCTCACCCTTCGGCCTTTGTGAAAAGTGTGTTGATCGTCGAGGGCTACATTTTGATCCAAGAATTTTGGGATTTGGAGCATCTTCGTTTTCTTCATCTTCTTCGTTGGTATTCATCTCTTGAGGTAGGGATTCCTACTCACTCTTATGGGCTTTGACCTAGAATTTGAGCTTTTGTATAAATGGTTTGGGTTTTGAAAGTTAAGGTTTCAAATGTGTAATTTTGAAAGAGGGTTATGTTTATTTTGAACCATAAACATGTATTTGGGTTTCAAAATGAGTATTGGTAATATTTAGACCCTCAGGGTTAATATTGAGAGATGTAGGAGAAAGCCCTAAATTTTGCATGAATTAATTGGTGTAATTAATTTGGCAAAGTTATGGGTTTGTGAAATTGAGTTGAATATAACGAAATTGGCTCATTATGAGATGGAATAGTGGAGTCGGATTTATAAATCACTCACTTTTGAAAACGCGGATAATTTATCTGTTAGTGCTTTTATTATCTGTTTAGAAATAACTTCTTTGGGCTACCGGTGGAGGGTAGTCTTGATTGTTGTAGATAATGCATGATGATTAGGCAAACTAAACCTGATCAATTGAATGTGTCACAGAATATGACAGTTGAAATAATACATTAACTTTATGTATTGATTGAATGTGTATATGATCTGTGTTTATATACATTGTGTTGTGTGGGAGGAGATAGGGGATGTACTCCACGGTTTATGAGAAGATAGGGGATGGACCTTTAAACCGGATATTGTTTGGGAGGAGATAGGGGATGGACTCCGTTGATACAGCTCATATGCTTATCAGTTGAAGTGTTGATACAGCTAGTATGCTTATCTATTGTGAAATGGGAAATGTTTAATATGAGTTACTATCTCATCTGAATTGTTAGGCCAGGTTCTGGGCCATAGTTATGAATAGAGAATTGGATATGAAATGGAAAATGAAATGAAACATGGACACATTTGTCATGTAATGGAAATGGTTTATGAATTGATTCATGTGAGTCAAACATTTATCAATGTCTTAGTTACTGCTCATACTATGTTTAGCATATCTCTACTGGGCGTTGGCTCACCCTTTATGGGACATCATTTTCAGGTACAGGCAGCATGCCACCTCCAAGGACATAGCTTGGGAGGCTAGAGGCAAATAGACTGTTTTGTTGTTTTGCTTTCTTTTGATGTATTACATGTAAATTCAAGCCAAGGGCTTAACATGTATTTGAGTTAGCACTCTTCTTTTTGTAACCAAGTGTTAACTTGGAAAGCTGTAAGCCCATAGGGCACTTGCTTTTGTTGTTAACATGTAATACTTTTGTAAGAACTACTCTGATGAATAGAAATGTATTTATTTCTCTTATATCATTGCATTTCTAAATAGATGGGTTTTATGTATTTTGAGGGCGTTACAACTTGGTATCAGAGCGTACCGGGTTTGAATACTTTGGGTACGTGGGAAGTGATTAGTATCACAATGGGTTTGTCTCGTTTGTTAGAGACTTCGATATAATGTTATGTGCTTATGTGATAACATATTTATGTGACTACTTGGGTATGGGATTTAGTTTCTAGGATGTTGATTGGATCCTTGGGTTTCTGTGAGTCTTGTTGGAAAAGCACTTGATCAATGTTGTTTCTAACCGGAACTCTAGTAACGCCTCGGGACTATCATTATCCGGAAATGAAATTCGTAAGTGCTTATGTGTTTATGTGTTTATGTGCTTGCGTGGAGTGAATTACAATTGTCCATGTATTAGGACGCGAGTGTTATAGCTTCGACACATTTGTGAATGTGCTAACGTTCTTCGTTACCTTTATTAGGATGTCAGGACGAGGACGAGGAGGTAGAAGTGGTAGGTGTGGTAGGCAGGAGATGCCTTTACCGGATGATAATCCGGCGCAGCAGGAGGGGGTTGGCCAGGCCAATGTGGCCGAGCCAGCAGGACAGGAGGCTGTGGGCGCTTTAGCCCGTGGAATAGCTGATGCTTTGAGGAAGTCTATGGGTATTCTCAGAGCTGAGAATCCAATGCAAGCCCAAGTTCAGGCCCCGGTTGTTGATGCAGGGCCTTCCTTCTTGAAGAGGGAGTTCTTCCAGTCTTATCCGGATGAGTTTGTCGGGGACCCGAAAGAGCCACTTAAGGCGGATGAGTGGTTGGAACAGATAACAAAGATGTTCGAGATGCTTGGCATTGAGGACGGAGCATTGAAAGTGACCTTGGCATCTTTCCAGCTAAAGGGGGATGCGGGTCAATGGTGGAAGTTCACGAGAGGCCATATTGGGGGCACATGGGAGGCTTTTGTGGATGCTTTCCAAGGGAAGTACTTATCCCCAACTGTCAGAGAGAAGCTGCGAGACCAGTTTTGCCAGCTTAAGCAGATGGGTTTGTCAGTGGCCGAGTATGAGGCTGCTTTTACTAGCTTGTCCAGGTTTGCACCTGAACTTGTGGCATCCGAAGAACGCCGTTGCCTCGAGTTTGAGAAGAAGATGAGGCGTGGACTCAAGATGAGAGTTGGGGGTTCTATGAACCGAGATTTTCGGCATCTTATGGATGCTGCAGCCCATATGGAGATCATGATGCAAGAGGAGGAGGAGGGGTAGAAAGGCTCCAAGAGGAACCAGGATGGTCAGGGTGATAGCAGGAGACAAAGGGGTTCTAACCCTCAGCAGTCTCAAGGAGGTTTTGCTAGATCGACCTTTCCAGTGCCGAGTGCAGGCTCGGGGAGAGTCAGCCAGGGAGACATCACTTGTTTCAAATGTGGTCAGTTGGGCCATAAGTCTCCAGTTTGCCAATAGAGGGGAGGAGGTCAGAGAGCAACTTCATCATCGGCTCGACCTCAGGGCCAAAGTCAGGGCAGGGGTCAGCCATTGTCTTGCTATCAGTGTGGTCAGCCTGGGCACCTGAAGAGGTTTTGCCCACAGTTGAGTGCCACATCGAAAGTGTCTGGTTCTAGGCAGACGCAGGGTTTTCAGCCAGCGCAATCTGTGCAAGCCTCGAGGGCTAATCTGGGAGCTTCATCTTCCCAGTCTGTACAGCAGTCTTTTGCTCCTAGAGGTGAGCAGGTGGATCAGGGGCCTACAGGGCGCGTGTATGTTGTTACCGCGCAGGATCTAGTACAGGCTCCATCAGTTGTGAGAGGTACATTTCTGTTTTGCAACTCGATTGCTAGTGTGTTGATTAATACAGGTGCATCTCATTCCTTTGTATCTGCTGCATTTGCATCTATTTTGGAATTGGAGTTGACACAGTTAGCATCTCCTATATGTGTTGTATCACCTATTGGGGGTGAATTGATTTTGAAACAAGGTTGTAGAGGTTGTGATATAGAGGTCATCGATCGTCGGCTTCCGTTTCCCTTTGTAGTTATGCCCATGTCGGGATTTGATGTTATTTTGGGTATGGACTGGCTGTCATCATACCGAGCTGTTATCGATTGCTACCGCCAGAGGGTCACAGTATGTACCCCGAGCGGGGAGTGTTTCCATTTCTTGGGGGACCGGGTTGTTAGTGTGTTACCACCGATGTATGATCCGCGAGGGCGGAGTGAGCTTAGTGGTCTTCTTACTAGCCTTTTGAGTAGTGAGTGTGATGAGACCCAGATTATATTACCAAGAGTGGTTTGTGAGTACTCGAATGTTTTTCCCGAGGACCTCGTTAGTTTGCCACCTCACCGAGAGATAGAGTTCTCTATTGATTTAGTGCCCGGCACGGCGTCGATTTCTATGGCACCCTATCGTTTTCCCCCAGCCGAGTTGAGTGAGTTGAAGATTCAGCTCCAGGAATTGCTAGATAAGGGCTTTATTCGCCCTAGTGTTTCGCCGTGGGGAGCACCAGCCCTCTTTGCTAAAAAGAAAGATGGTGCCTTGAGACTTTGTATCGATTACCAGAAGTTGAATCGGGCTACGGTTAAGAATAAGTATCCTATGCCCCGTATAGATGATTTGTTTGACCAGTTGAAGCGTTCCCGTTGTTTTTCCAAGATAGGCTTGAGATCGGGTTACCACCAATTGAGAGTCAGGGAGGAGGATATTCCGAAGACGGCATTCCGTACGCGGTATGGCCACTATGAATTTCTGGTGATGCCATTTGGGCTCACCAATGCACCGGCAGTCTTTATGGATTTGATGAACCAGATCTTCTGGGAATTCTTAGATCGTTTTGTGGTCGTTTTCATGGACGACATTCTTATCTATTCACCTTCAGAGGAGCAGCACGAGGAACACTTGAGAGTGGTGCTTGAGTTGTTTAGAGCCCATAGGCTGTATGCCAAGTTTGGGAAGTGTGAGTTCTGGCTAGGAGAAGTTAAGTTCTTAGGCCATGTGGTTTTTGGGGAAGGGGTGTCTGTTGATACATCCAAGATAAAGACAGTGCAGGATTGGGCACAGCCTAAGAGTGTTTTTTAGATCCGTAGTTTTCTGGGATTAGCTGGGTATTACTGCCAGTTTGTGAAAGATTTCTCCAGGCTAGCTTTTTCGGTGACTAGGTTGACGCGGAAAGGAGTCAAGTTTGTATGGAGTGAGACTTGTGAAAAGTCGTTCCAAGAGTTGAAGGTTAGATTGACCACCGCTCCGATTTTGATTATTCTGGAGAGAGGGTTGGGTTATACGGTTTATTGTGATGCCTCACGAGAGGGTTTGGGTTGTGTGTTGATGCAAGAAGGGAAAGTGGTAGCTTATGGCTCACGTCAGTTGAAAATACACGAAAGGAATTACCCTACACATGACCTTGAGTTAGCAGCCGTGATTTTTGCCTTAAAGATTTGGAGGCACTACCTTTATGGTGAGAGGTTCGAGGTGTTCTCGGACCATAAAAGTTTGAAGTACCTGTTTACACAGAGGGACTTGAATTTGAGGCAGAGAAGGTGGATGGAGTTCATTGAGGACTACAACTTTTAGTTGCACTATCACCCGGGGAAGGCCAATGTTGTGGCCGATGCCCTTAGCAGAAAATCCATTAGTGATGTAGCTTGTATAGCCATCCGGGAATGGGAGATGTTGGGGGCACTTGGCGAATTTGATTTGCTTCTAGGCGAGTTTGTTGAGACTGCGGCCTTGTTTTTGGTTGTTGCGCAGCCTACACTTGTGACTCGAGTGTTAGAGGCACAAAGAGGTGACCTTGAGGTAGAATCCCTCCGAGAGAAGATCTCCAGTGGGAAGGTTGAGAAGGGTTTGACGGTGTATTCCGACATGAGTGTGAGATACCGAGACCGTTTGTTTGTGTCGGAGTCTTGCCGAGAGGAAGTACTCTGAGAGTTCCATCATTCACGCCTTGCGGTGCATCCGGGAGGCACTAGATGTATCGAGATTTGGGTCGCCAGTTTTGGTGGCGGGGTATGAAGAAGGATGTAGTGGTGTTCGTTTCTAAGTGCCTTACTTGTCAGCAAGTGAAAGCCGAGCATCAGAGGCCAGCGGGTTTGTTGCAACCCTTGCCTATTGTCGAGTGGAAGTTGGAGCATGTCACTATGGACTTCGTTGTAGGTCTTCCAAGGACTGAGCGGGGTAATGATGCTATTTCGGTGGTTGCAGACCGGTTGACTAAGTCGGCACACTTTATCCCTATGGGCGTAAGAGATTCGTTAGATCATCTAGCCGACTTGTATATCCGGGACATAGTGAGGTTGCACGGGGTCCCAGTGACGATCGTCTCAGACAGAGATCCTCGTTTTACCGCTAGGTTGTGGCAGAGTTTGCAAAGTGCCTTGGGTACTAGGTTGACCTTTAGCACGGCTTATCATCCTCAGACTGACGGGCAGTCCGAGCGTACTATCCAGATCCTTGAGAATATGCTTCGAGGTTGTGTCCTTGACTTTAGTGGGACGTGGAAGAGGCATTTGCCCTTGGTGGAGTTTGCCTACAACAACAGTTTTCAGTCAAGTATCGGTATAGCACCGTTTGAGGCCTTGTATGGCCGACCTTGTAGGTCTCCAGTATGTTGGGCCGAGGTGGGTGATGCACCTTTGTTGGGCCCGAAGTTGGTTAGAAAGACGACGGAGAAAGTTGAGCTTATCCGTAGGAGGCTTGTTACAGCCCAGAGTCGCCAAAAGAGTTATGCTGACCGTAGGAGGAGGCCTTTGGCATTTGAGACGGGTGATCATGTTTTCTTGAAAATATCACCAAGGCGAGGTTTGATGAGGTTTGGGAAGAGTGGTAAGTTATCCCCTCGGTTTATCGGTCCCTTTGAGATCCTTGAGAGAATTGGGGAGGTCGCTTACCGTTTGGCTTTGCCACCGCAGTTGTGCGGGTACATGACGTATTTCATGTTAGTATGCTTCGGAAGTACGAATCGGATCCATCCCATGTGTTGGATTGGACCGACTTAGAGGTTGATGAGGATGCCTTGTATGAGGAAAGACCGGTTCGGGTCTTGGATAGGCGGGATCAAGTCCTGCGAGGCAAGACCATTCCCTTGGTAAAGGTTTTGTGGAAACATCACAGAGTGGAAGAAGCCACTTGGGAACGTGAGTTGGAAGTCCGTAAGAAATATCCGGACCTGTTTGTTGATGTGTAACCATGCATTGGTAATTTTGTAATATTGTTGAACTTTAAGAGCATTGAATACGTCTTAAGTTGTGAAACATTGTAAATGTTTTGGTTTATGGAAGTATATTTTGAAACTTGCCTTATAATGGAAGTTAATTTTAACATTGTATATGTTAATGATGTTTTAGAAATCCAAATGTATGGTTGGCATTGAATATATTGTGAGATGCATGTTGATAATGCATGTTGGAAATAAGGTGGAAATTTGCCTCTTGAATAGAGGGGATGACCGGTAATTAGTCAAGTTGTTAAATTTGGCATTGTGATAATGATTGGAAATTGGGAAATCCTATTTTTGAAAAACTTGTATTTAATTTTGGGGATGAAATTCTTTAAGGGGGGAAGGTTATAGTGATCCCGGTTTCCCTTTCTTGATTTGTTGTATTCCGGACTCGATTTCGTGGAGTTGGTGGTTGTATATCTTGTTGTCATCCTTTAATTCCATATGTTTGAGTTTTAGGATGTGTTGGGCGTGTTTCAAACAGGTAGGTTGAGTTTTGGTCTCAAGTGTTGTTACCCAGAGTTTTGGTGTTACGCTCGAGCGGGTCATTATGCGCTCGAGTGGAGTTTGCTTTTTGGTTGTCCGCTCGAGCGGGGTTTACACACTCCCAGTATTTCGTGTCCCTGCAAAACTTCTACAAGTGTGCTTTTCACACTCAAGCGGGTTTCTTACGCTCGAGCGGGTCGCGCTCAAGCGGGTATATTGGCGCTCGAGCGGGTAGTGCTTTGTCTGAGAAAGTTCCAGGAGGGAAAAATCTATGCTCAAGCGGACTGGTTTTTGCGCTCGAGCGGATGTACTTTATTCTTGTGTCTTGGCACTCGAGCGGGACTTCTTGCGCTCGAGCGGACCCAGTTTTTTTTGCTTGATGCTCAAGCGTTCTATTCTCTGCCCGAGCGGATCATGCGTATATCAGTTGGCAGCTGTGATATTTTAAACCACTTTTTACATCCTCACTCTCTCTCTTACTTTTCAATAACACCATTGGAGATCTTCTCTCACTAAAACCTCCACTTCTCTCTAGGTATTGATCTAGTTAGAGTAATCTCTCACCCTTCGGCCTTTGTGAAAAGTGTGTTGATCGTCGAGGGCTACATTTTGATCCGAGAATTTTGGGATTTGGAGCATCTTCGTTTTCTTCATCTTCTTCGTTGGTATTCATCTCTTGAGGTAGGGTTCCTGCTCACTCTTATGGGCTTTGACCTAGAATTTGAGCTTTTGTATAAATGGTTTGGGTTTTGAAAGTTACAGTTTCAAATGTGTAATTTTGAAAGAGGGTTATGTTTATTTTGAACCATAAACATGTATTTGGGTTTCAAAATGAGTATATTGATATTGTTGGTAATATTTAGACCCTCGGGGTTAATATTGAGAGATGTGGGAGAAAGCCCCAAATTGTGCATGAATTAATTGGTGTAATTAATTTGGCAAAGTTATGGGTTTGTGAAATTGAGTTGAATATAACGAAATTGGCTCATTATGAGATGGAATAGTGCAGTCGGATTTATAAATCACTCACTTTTGAAAACGCGGATAATTTATCTGTTAGTGCTTTTATTATCTGTTTAGAAATAACTGCTTTGGGCTACCGGTGGAGGGTAGTCTTGATTGTTGTAGACAATGCATGATGATTAGGCAAACTAAACCTGATCAATTGAATGTGTCATAGAATATGACGGTTGAAATAATACATTAACTTTATGTATTGATTGAATGTGTATATGATCTGTGTTTATATACATTGTGTTGTGTGGGAGGAGATAGGGGATGTACTCCACGGTTTAGGGGAAGATAAGGGATGGACCTCTAAACCGGATATTGTTTGGGAGGAGATAGGGGATGGACTCCGTTGATACAGCTCATATGCTTATCAGTTGAAGTGTTGATACAACTCATACGCTTATCTATTGATGTGTTGATACAGCTAGTATGCTTATCTATTGATGTGTTAATACAGCTAGTATGCTTATCTATTGTGAAATGGGAAATGTTTAATATGAGTTACTATCTCATCTGAATTGTTAGGCCAGCTCCTGGGCCATAGTTATGAATAGAGAATTGGATATGAAATGGAAAATGAAATGAAACATGGACACATTTGTCATGTAATGGAAATGGTTTATGAATTGATTCATGTGAGTCAAACGTTTATCAATTGCTAATGTCTTAGTTACTGCTCATACTATGTTTAGCATATCTCTACTGGGCGTTGGCTCACCCTTTATGGGACATCATTTTCAGGTACAGGCAGCATGCCACCTCCAAGGACATAGCTTGGGAGGCTAGAGGCAGACAGACTGTTTTGTTATTTTGCTTTCTTTTGATGTATTACATGTAAATTCAAGCCAAGGGCTTAACATGTATTTGAGTTAGCACTCTTCTTTTTTGTAACCAAGTGTTAACTTGGAAAGCTGTAAGCCCATAGGGCACTTGCTTTTGTTGTTAACATATAATACTTTTGTAAGAACTACTCTGATGAATAGAAATGTATTTATTTATCTTATATCATTGCATGTCTAAATAGATGGGTTTTATGTATTTTGAGGGCGTTACAAAACAAACCATGTAGCATAACATTGAAGGTTTCGGTGTTAGGTTTCAACCCCCTTTGAGGCAATTCTCGAAAGAGAAGCATGGCCTCATCAATTTTCATCTTTTTCCAATATCCATTAATCAAAATGTGGTGACTAACAATGTCAGGGTGAAGGCCCCTATCCACGATGGTATTGAACACTCTGATTGCTTCATCCATTTGGCCTTGCAAACAATATCCATCCATTAGAGCATTGTATGTGACTACATCAGGATCCACACCTTTTTGTATCATGACTTCAAGTGCCCCCTCTAACTCTTTCATCTTCCCTTCCTTGGTACATGCATCTAGCAACACACTATATGTATGAACATCCAGAGTAATAGCACTATCCAACATTTCTTTGAACATTTCCGTAGCCTCCTCCCACCGACCGAAATTACATAAGCCATGAATCGAAGAGGTATAAGTGACAACATTTCGGAAAATACCCTTTTCATTCATTTTAGAAAGAGTTTGAGAGCATCATCCACCATTCGATCCTTGCAAAAACTATCAATGATCATGGTATACACTATAGTGTTAGGTTTACAACTTGTCTCTTCCATTATCTTAAGCAAACTAACAACCCTGATAGTGTTTCCCGTTCTGCAGAGCCCATTAACACAATTCCATACATAACCACATTGGGTTTAATTTCTCTCGTTCTCATTAATTTCTTAAATAACTCTACAGCTTCAGGTTGATTCGTTATTTAAGCAACAACAAGAGAACTTAGGTTTTGGGTAGTAGAGAGAGAATGAAACAAAAGAAATAAGAATGAAGAGGGATGATTAATTAGAGAGGGAAATATTGTACCTTTTTGACAATTCTATTAACAATTCTTCTTCTTCCTCTTCATCCCATAATGGAAGAAACAGAATCTCTTCTTCTTGACATCTTCTTCAAGCTCTGTCACTCTGTGTGTCTGAGAGGAAAGATCAAGAGAGATAGAGCCTGAGAGAGAGAGAGAGAGAGAGAGAGAGAGAGAGAGAGAGAAGAGGAGAAGAGGAGGAGGAAGAGGACAGTCTGGAGTAGTACCACTAATTTCAAATTATTTTCGAAAGGAAAATGGGTGAGACCTCCATTTTTGAGAGCCCACAACCCCAAAGTGATTCATACCATTCATGCATGTGTCAGGACTACTCATATATGTGTGGGGTCTACATCATGAGTAGTGTGGATCACTTTGGGGGTTGTGGGGTCTCCAAAAAAAGGATCTCTATCATTGTTAATTTTTTAAAACATACACTCATTTGTAATTTCTTCAAACAAAATTAAGAAAATTAATAAAAATAATAATAAATTTAATTTTTATAACAAAATAAATATTTAATTTTAGTTTTATCAATTAAATTCTTAATCTTTTAATTTAAACAACTTGTATATTTTAATCAAGTAAAATCGGAAGACCTATCTAAATAAAAAAACAAAGTAAAATAGGAAGAAAAAGAATATTTAGTATATATTAAAGTGCAAATTACCCGCAACTCCTATTTGAAAGAGGAGAAATATATTTAGTCTCACAATCTTTTGGATACTTTCAAAAGCCCGCTATGCATTTTTCTTCATCATTCTTCTCTGTGCCTTCGTTCTTCTCTACCTCTTTCTCTTTCTGATTTCCTGCGATCAGCGATCATGCCTTACTTCGTCTCTTTCTCTTTCTAATATTCAGTCATTGGCAACCAACAACCACCATTGATTGGGGTTCATCGGCAACCACCGACTACCAACTTCTTACTTCACCCTTACCAATGACGAAGAAGACGAGTTTTCAGCAAAGATGAGTAGATCTACTCAAATCCGACTAGATCTAAACAAAAAATAATTACCAAAGTATAATCTTTTCTCTATATCTGTTTCTCTCCTTCAATCTCTTTATTTTTCTATTTTTTTATTTCTTTCTCTACTACACATTTCTATTTTCCTATTTTAATGGAAAAAAAAATTCAGGCTATGAACAAGTTGTTTTCGAGTTTTAGTTACAGACAGTGAAAACTGTAAAGTTTTACAGTTTCAATTTTTTTTGTGCTAAAATGAATCATGCTTTAAAACTGTAAAATTTTCTAGTTTGATTAATAAGGATAAATGCTTAATAGAATGGGGATTTTTTTTAGGGTCCTTGGTATTAAGATTTTATAGCATAAAGGACATCCAATATTTTCATAATGTCTAAGGTCTCTCAAATCGATCTAGAGAAAATTCAATCCAGATAATTTCTCTGGTCCAAACCAGAGAAATTTTCTCTGATTTACTTATAATTTTCTTTGATTTGTTTACCATTCTCTCTGCGTTCAACAACAACAACCATCTAGCTTTAAGTAAATCCAAGTCCAATCTACCACTATACTCTACATATATGGATGACAAGAAAAAAACAAAAACAATAAGTTCTTAAGAATCCACAATCAATTCTCATATTATCTTATTCTCAAATCCAAATCCCCGAACATTTGTGGATATATATATACATACAAACACACATGGAAGGTGAATAGAAGTCACGTTGATTCCTAGAGAAATTCCTAACTCAAGCCTTCATCATCTTCTTTCTCTAGAGAAATTCTGGGAGGAATTGCTCTAGATTTCCCACTCTCTAGAGAAATTCTGGACTTCCTAGAGAAATTCCTAACTCAAGCCTTCACCATCTTTTTGAATTCTTCAAAATTAACACATCCATCACCATCACACATCAACAGATTTGATCAATCCCAAAACTTAACAAAAATCAAAAAACAAGCCTAGGAAATCAAGATACTTTACTTTGCACCCCCTCTGCTGATCATATCCTTGTACCTTATAGTGGAGTCCAACCTCTGCAACTTCAACTACTACCTAAACTTGTTGATGAAATCATCAGCCTTCGCATCAACCTGTTCATCTTCTATAGCCTCTGTCGAGACTCTACCCTTCTTCACCTTCGCCGACGATTTCCTCCTCTTTGAAGCGCGCGAAAGTCGACTTGGCGCTCGCTAACTTTCGAATCTTTGGCGAAAGCTTCTTCAAAAACTCGCCAGAGGTGGGGTTGGTATCGGACTTGGTCCTATTCACGTGATGATGGTAGACCTCGTCTAGACTCCTCGAATCATCTTCTAAGAAATGGGTTTGTTAAGAATTTTGATGGGTCTCTAATTTGGGGAATTCTGAATCTATGTTTGGGTTTGATTGAAGTCGTGAGATTTGGAACTGCATTGAAGGGAGTGAAGTGAGGTTTGGATTTAGAGAGAAAGAGAGATGAAATATGGAAGGTAGAAAAAGAGAGAGATGAGGTTTGATTTGAGAGAGTCAAATTTCTCTGTGATATATGGGTGTGGGGTTAAGAGACTTTAGACATCATAAAATAATATTGTGTATCTCTTCCATGACTAAAAATGGGAGAGGGACTTTAGACTAATTTTCCCTAATAGAATCATGTTTTGAAACTGTAACATTTTACAATTCCAAAGCCTGCTTTTTAGTTCGATCAATATTGGAGATTATTTGCTTAAATCCTACAAAAATTGAAAAATAATATATCTTTTTTCCCATTGTTGTGTTTGTTATTATGTTTTTTTTTCCCCTTGCAATTTATCAATATTTAGTACATTTTGCTTCTTTTTTTTTGCTCTAATTTTTCTGTTTATTCTTCATTTTTTTGGGACAATATTCTGGACATTCTAGTGAGTCTTCAATGATGATCTTGATGTCTAGTGAACATTTTGGACATTCTGGCGACTTCCAATGATGTTCAGAACATTCCAGCAACATCCCGATGATGTTGAACATTTTGGCAAGTCTTAGGTGATTGTTTGACTGAAGTCCGGTGATGGTGGGATGTAACAGCGTTTTAATTTTTTTTTTTAAATAGGGATTTTTTTGGTAGAGTGATTCTACTTACACCACTAGTTTACCTCTTTACACCTTCCATCTCATTACACCACTAAAAAAAAAAAAAAAAATTGATTCTCATTACATCCATTATACTATCAAAACTAACCCTAAAATAAAAACTCTTCAAAACCCTTCAGTTTTATCTCTTTACACCGATAGCTTTTGGTAATACATTGCTAAAGAATTTGAATTACTCTAGTGCCATATTACTAGACAAACTAATTTTTTCCAGCCATTTGTTGTCGTTCAATTGGATGATTTTACTTACTTTAACAATAAATTAGTTGGAGCCCATTTGTGAAGTGCCTGTTTGGTGATATATTGGTATACAAATTAGATTACTCTAGTGTCATGTTGTTGAACTAAAATAAATTTGTTCAACCACCTATCACTTTACATGTGTTGTAGATTGTCTTCATTGTTGTCGCATTAAAGACATCCCTCTATTTCAATGTAATCGATATCTCTTTTGGTCGCATCATACTCTTTGACATGTTAACTAACAATGATGTTCCTCCTCATATAATCTACCAACAAATGAGTGCCCTTCAAGATGTTCAGCAGTCGGATGATTGTACTTGCATTGCTACAATAAATAGAAGCATAATCCTTCCAAGCCAAAAAACAAAAAACAAAAAAAAAATTGAAACTGGAAATGCATAGTAATGAGTAACCGAAAAAATTAAAAACGTTCGGCCTTGGGTTGTTGGAAATGTATCTTTTATTCAGCATTGGGTTACCGAACATATTTTTTTGTTCGGCAATGTGATTTCTGTTTTATTTTGTTCGATTTTGACACACCAAACAAATGTCGAAGAACTCTCCCAAAAAACGCAATGAAAACCTACCAAACAAATAAAAAAAAACTACAATTTCATTTTTTTTTATGGTTCTTCACCACCATTTCTTCATCCATTGCTTTTTTCTATGATCAAAACACTATTGATTCTCACTTTTTGAATAGGCATATATAATAGAGAAACAAAAAACCGAGAAGGGAAGAAGATCACTAGGGATTGAAGGGCAATGTGTGAAATGAGATAATAAAATATATTTAATTCTAGTCTTTTGTCCTTAAAAGTAATTTCACGTGTAAAATTGGAAAAAAAAAAAAAAAATCTCATATGGAGGGTGTAAAGAGATAAACTAGTGACGTAAATAGAATTACTTTTTTTGGTAACAATTAAAAATATATAAGACTAATTGGTGCAAGTGTTTTGTTTTGAAACTAAATGTGTTTTGCCCGAACTTAAGCAAATTACCTGAAAGTCCTATATAAAAGAGGAGAAGTCTATTTAGTCTCATAACCTTTTGGATACTCTTAAGTCCACTATGTGTTTTTCTTCTTCGTTCTTCGTTGTGCATTCGTTCTTCTTTGCCTCTTTCTCTTCTTGATTTCCGGTGACCACGCCTTGCTTCTTCTTTTTTCCTTTCTCTTTCTAATATATAGTCACTGGTGACCGACGATCAACATTGATTAGGGTTCACCGGCAACCAGCGACCACCGATTCCTTACTTTACCCTCACCAACAATGAAGGAGATGAGTTTCTGACGAAGAAGATGAGTACATCTACTCAAATCTAATGTAGAGTAGATCTACATCGGATCTGAGGAGATCTATATAAGATTCAGCTCGATCTAAATGAAAAATAGTTACTGAAGTACAATCTTCTCTCAATATCTGTTTCTCTTCTTTGATCTCTTAATTTTTTCTACCTTTTCTTTGCTACACACTTCTATTTTCCTATTTTAATGGAGAAAATTTTCAAATTTTGAATAAGTTTTCAAGTTTTAGTTACAGGCGGTGAAAACTGTAAAATTTTACAGTTTCAGTTTTTTTGGTATTGAAATGAATTATTTTTTAGAATTGTAAAATTTTATAGTTTCATAACATGTTTTCCAGTTTAATTAATAAGGATAAATGCTTAATAGAATCATGCTTTGAAACTATAACATTTTACAGTTTCAAAGCTTACTTTTCAGTTTGATCAATATTGGAGATAATTTGCTTAAACCCTACAAAATTGAAAAATAATATATGTTTTTTCCCTTTGTTGTTGCTATGTTTTTTTTTTTTTTTTTTACCTTTTAACTTATCAATATTTAGCACATTTTGCTATGTTATTTCACTATAATTTCTCCATTTATTCTTTTTTTTCGACAATATTATGGACATTTCAGTGAGTCTCTGATGATATTTTTGATGTCTGGCGAACATTCTAGACATTCTGGCTACTTCCGGTGATGTTCCGAACACTCCGACGATACTCCAGCGACTTTCTGATGATGTTGAATGTTTCAGCGAGTCTCTGGTGACCATCTGATGGAAATCCGGCGGTGGTGGGATGTAGTAACGTTTTTAAATTTATAAAAAAAAAAAAAAAAAAAAGAATTTTTTGATAACAATTAAAAATATGTAAGACTAATTGGTGCAAGTGTTTTGTTTTAGAATTAGATGGGTTTTGAACTTTGTATATGAGACTTACTAGTAAGTGGCCCTTTGAACTTTGTGTATGAGGCTTACTGATAAGTGCCTCTATAAATATCTAAAGCCCAAGCCCAAGAACTACAAATCACATACAACTCAATAATAATGGGGGAGAAATAAATATCACCACAAAAGATATCAAACTCCTCTCCATAAGAGTTAAATCTGAGACCTCAGGCCATAAAATGTGCTACAAAACCACTAGCCCAAATGCCTGATTCTTTTTACATTCAGTTTAAAGACTCTTTTTTTTTCACAAAAATAAGCAAATGATTTAAATTAAAAACAAATCAAAAGTTTAGAATTTAAATTGATGAAATTAAAAACAAAGTTTTATTTTGTTACAAAAGTCAAACTTTAATTTTTATTTTTTTACTAACGAATCTTTAGATGAGAAAAGCGAATCTTTTGTAAAAATATAGTATTAAGTAATGGGGCATTTACACACAAGTCCTAATTTATGAAATTATATTCCATTAAGTTCTAATTAAGATTTTTTGGACCTTCAAGTCCCATTAAATTTTTAATAGTTAGAATTACTCTTCAAACAATAATTGTTCATCATTTATGATTATCTATAAAGGAATATGATGGTTTGACATTTATTTTGATTTTTAAAACTTTAAAATATCAGCTTTTAAATTTAAAAAAAAACTAAAAAAAAAAATATGTGCAATTTTTTGAAAAAATTAAAAAAACTGAATTATTTTTTGTGAAAAATTGAAATTTTTTAATCTGTAAAGGAGTATGATGATAGAACATTGATGTGCAAAATTGAAAAAAAAAAAACTTTAAAAATGAAAAAACCGTTAATGTTCTCAGTTTTATTGAATAGTTGAATTAAACCAATAAGTAGAAAGGCAAAAATGTTTAATCTCATACTTTGTATTTTTCATCAGTTAGTAAAATAATTATCTAAAATATTATTATGCAAAATTGATAATGTTCTTAGTTATAAAAACTAGTAAAAAACTGATAATATTCTCAGTCACTACAACATTTTCTTAGTTTAGTGACATTTGAAAGTGCCACAAAACTATTCTTCTAATGACATTTTTTGGTCTTGTGGCATTTTGAACAAGTGCCACTTCTATCGGTGCCACGGTAGATACGAGTGTCACGGTAGATACTTGCAAGTGCCACTGCACCATCATGGCTAAAAACTTTCAATGACATTTTAATGTCATGGTAGATATTATTTGTGGCACTATCAAGCGCCATTAAAAAAAGAGTTAGTGACACTTATAAGTGTCATTACACCATCAAGACTAAAACCTTTCAGTGACACTTTAATGTCATGGTAGGCACTATTCGTGACGCTATCAAGTGCCATTCGTGACGATAATTCGTTGTAGAATAATTTGATCCGCTCTTGCAGAGACTCGAACCGCCAACCTCCCGCACCATAAACCTTATACACCACTCTTCCCACTACACCTCTATAGCACCATATGATTATATATGCAACATATATTATTTATATAGTACATACATCTATATTAATATAAAAGTATATGTATAAACATAATTATTTTATTGAACATAATTTATGTAAAATAAACTATTTACTAGTAAAATAAAAAAAGACCACTTTTGGCGACTAAAAATATTTTTTGGTCGCCAATTCTATACTTTTGGCTACAAATTATTTTTTAGTTGCTAAAAAACTTAACTTTTGGGGACCAAAATCGGATTTGGTCACCGAAGATGCACTTTTAGCTACCAAAATTTTGGTCACCAAAAAATTTAATTCCCGCCTTAGGATTTTAGTTCTCCCGCGCTAAAAATAACCACTTTTGGGAACTAAACTTATTTTTAGTCGCCAATTATAGACTTTTGGCTACTAAAATTTTTTTAGTCACCAAAAAGCTTTAATTTTGGCTACTAAAATTTTTTTAGTCACCAAAAAGCTTTAATTTTGGCTACTAAAATTTTTTTAGTTGGTAAAACCCATATAATCAGTGACCAAACTTATTTTTAGTCGCCAATTGTAGACTTTTGGCTACCAAATTTTTTTAGTTGCCAAAAAGCTTTACTTTGAGCTACTAAAAATTTTTTTGTCACTAAAACCCATATAATCAGCTACCAAACTTAGTTTTGGTCGCCAATTGTAGATTTTGGGCTACTAAAATTGTTTAGTCGCCAAAAAGCTTTACTTTTGGCTACTAATACTGTTTTGATTGCTGAAAGCTATACTTTCAGCGACCAATTTTTTTTTGGTTAGGAAATTTAGTCGTTGAATATACTTTTTCTTGTAGTGTATATTGAGTTTAATTTATTTATTTTTAATCATTTACTGCATTGTAAAAATTTTAAAAATATATTGGCATTTTTTATTTTTTCAAAAATGCCATTATAAACTTGAAAAGTTTTTGAATTAGTGGCATTTCTCAAAATGTTATAAAATATTTGTTTATGAAACTTTTCACCTAAGTGCCATAAAAAGTAATTTGCACCTACCTAGTATCCTGACATTTTTTAAAAAATGCCATTGCTGCTAAAGTTTAGTGGCATCTGTTGGTAAATGTCACGAATATTATTTTTGTGGCATTTTCTAAAAATATGCCACTAGTATAGTGTCACTAAAGTGTGTTTTTGTTATAGTTTTGTGACACTTGTTCATTGAAATGTCACTAGAGCTTTTTATGTTTGTTGTTTTGTGGCATTTTTCAAAAACGTGCCACTAAATATCATTTTTGTGGCATTTTCTAAAAATATGCCACTAGTGTAGTGCCACTAAAGTATGTTTTTATTGTAGTTTTGTGACACTTGTTCATTGAAATGTCACTAGAGCCTTTTATGTTTGTCGTTTTGTGGCATTTTTAAAAAACGTGCCACTAAATATCATTTTTTGTGGCATTTTCTAAAAATATGCACTAGTATAGTGCCACTAAAGTATGTTTTTGTTGTAGTGAGTTTTACTAGGACTTATTGGTTCAAAAAATCTTAAATAGGACCTAAGCTACCATAACATTTGTAAATAAGACTTTTAGGTAATTAATTCTTAAGTAATTAACTCATTGTTAAATTAAATTTGTTATGTCTGGTTATAATGTTTCACTATGTTCTAAAATGATACTGGTTACGTCCAATTGTAGTGAGAGGTATGTTATGGTTTAAATTAATATTTAGTAAAATTGTGTTTGGTTACATTTTATTGCAGTGGTTGACATAATAAATTATCAAATTAAAGTTTATTAGGTCTCATTTTTTATTATGTTGTGTGATCATAGTTACTCCTATATTATCGTAATTAGTATTACTTTTAAGACATAATATGTAAATAAGAAATATTTTTATTGTAACTACGGTTATTGTAATGAGTTATAACTAATATCATGTTAAAATATAATCAAACATCATAATAAGTTATAATCAATTTTATCTTAATAACTTGCTTGCTCCATTACTTACCCAAAAAAAACTTGCCTGCTCCACCACCATAATACCTCATAATCACTTTAAAATATAATCAAACAACATAATAAGTATTAAGTCCTAACCAATTTTATTTAATAATTTGCTTGCTCCACCACCATAATACATCGTAACCGAGCACTGCAATAGTTTAAAACGAATACCAATTTTGATTATAATCTACATATGGTATGTATGACAAGTATTGTAGCCTGACCTTTTCAAGTATTATGTTTTCATCATAAATTTAAGTTGAGATTTGAAAAGGAGATGAGAAATGAAATAAAAATTTAATTTATATTTCATTCACAATTTTTCACCATCACACTTTCTCTTTTGTTTTCCAAATCAATGTTTAAATCTGTAGTGGCCCAGGTCAGGAACCGACCCGTTTGCTATTCTTTCTGGTTCGGACATGGGGTTTTCCTAGGTGCCTTTGACCTTGCCTTGCGAGTTGGGACCTTGTGACGTCTCGGGTTGGCCTCAGAGAACAACCCAAGACTGTTTGGCTAAGCCAGGTTGCACCCACGACAATAGCCTTCGCACCCGCAATGGTCTGGTTTGGAGGTCGCACCCGCGATAGGTCGCGATCGGCTGCGACCAAAAGAGGGGTTCAGGTCCGTATATGGGAAGTGAGTGCATTTCCCATGAGGGGCTGCAGTCAGAGAGGTCACACTCGCGGTCAGGATGGTCGCGCTCGTGACCGTGGTGACAGGGCAATCGCAGCCGCGGTGTAGGAGGTCGCGCCCTTGACTTGGTAAGGTGGCACGTTCGCGCCCGCGATGAGTCATGTATATAAGTTTGTGGTGTGCTAAAAGGTCACTTTTCTGCTTTTCTCTCTCTCTCCTCTCTTCATCTTTTCGCCATTTTATGGTTTCTTCAACCTAAAAGCTTGGGTTTCATCTAGCTTATAGCGATTCCGGGTTTTACCCCTTGTTGTACAGTGATCAAGACTTGATTCCGTGAATGGTAGCAGTTGTTTATATCTTGTTTACATCCTTTCGTACTTTGTATTTGAGTTATAGGATGTATTGAGCGTGTTCTGAACAGGTAGATGGAGTTTTGGTCTCAAGTGCAGTTGCCCAGGTTTTTGGTGTTACGCTCGAGCGGATCATTCTGCGCTCGAGCGGAGTTTGGTTTTTGGTTGTTCGCTCCAGCGGGCCTTCTTGTGCTCAAGCGGGATTTACACACTCCCAGTATCTCGTGTCCCTGCAAAACTTCTGCAGGTGTGTTTTTCACGCTCGAGCGGGTTTCCTACGCTCGAGCCGGTCGAGATCGAGCGGGTATGTTGGCGCTCGAGCGGGTAGTGCTTTGTCTGTGAAAGTTCTGGGAGGGGGGAATCTATGCTCGAGCGGACTGGTTTTTGCGCTCGAGCGGATGTACTTTATCCTTGTGTCTTGGGGCTCGAGCAGGCCTTCTTGCGCTCGAGTGTGTCCAGATTTTTGTGCTTGACGCTCGAGCGTTCTATTCTACGCTCGAGCGGGAGTGTCGTATATTAATGGGCAGCTGGATAATTTTCAATCACTTTTTTACATTTCCTCTCTCTCTCTCTTACTTTCCCAAAATCGTTTTTGAGAGCCTCTCTCTCTAGGATCTTCCTTCTCTCTAGGGTTTGATCTAGTTAAAGTGTCTCCCTATCCTTCGGCCTTTGTAAAAAGTGTGTTGATCGTTGAGGGCTACGTTTTGATCCAAGAATCTTGGTGTTTGGAGCATTTTCATTTTCTTCATCTTCTCCGATTGAGGTCTAACTTCGAGGTAGGGATATCCTACTCCTCTTTATGAGCTTTGTCTTTAAATTTTAGCATTTTGATATGTTGGGGGCTGTTGGGTAATTTTGAGAAAGTTTGGGGCCTTTATGTAATTTTACAAAAGAAGGGGTTTTACTTATATAAACCTATATGCATGTTTAGCATGGAGAAATGAGATAAATGTTGGGTTATTGATAGAAATAGAACCTTAGGGTTGTTTTGTTAATTAAGGGAAATGCCCTAATTACATTGATGAATTAATTTGTGAAATTTGTTTTGAGAAATGGGAAGTTGAATTGAGGATGTTGAAATTGGGAATGTATGGGATTAAAGGGTGTAGTTGGATCATTTATCACTCACCTAGTTGAAATGTTAATATTTTATCCATTTGGTGTATTTATTTTCTGTTTAGAAATAACTGCTTTGGGCTATCGGTGGAGGATAGTCTTGATTGTTGTAGACAATGCATGACGATTTGGCAAACTAAAACTAATCGATTGAGTATACTATCGAGTATAACGGTTGGAATAATACATTAACTTTATGTATTGATTGATTGTGTATAAGATCTAGGTTTATATACATTGTGTGTGGGAGGAGATAGGGGATGTACTCCACAGTTTAGGAGAAGATAGGGGATGGACCTCTAAACCGGATTTTGTGTGACATTGATACAACACTACAATGTGTATCAAGTGTGGATTATGGAAGTGTTTGAATTGATTTGATATAGCACTAAAATGTATATCGTTATCAATTGTGAAGTATAGAAATGTTTCTATGTGTTATTGATACAACACCAAAATGTGTATCCTTCATGAATTTCGAAAGTGTTTTAAAGATGAGTCTTAATCTCATTAAGTTATCTGGCTAGGTTCTAAGCCTTGTTTTCAAACTCGAAGTTGAATAAGAAATGGAAACTGAAGTGTGCCATGGGCATGATTGTCGTGAAACTATAATACGACATATGTTGGAGTACAAGTGTGGACCATCTATTGAATGCTATTATTTTAGTCATTATTTATAGTTGGTTTAGTATGTATCTACTGGGTTGTGACTCACCTTATATGGGACATCATTTTTAGGTACAGGTAGCATGCCACCTCCAAGGACATAGCTTGGAAGGCTCGAGAAGATTGGGCTGTTTTGTGTTTTTGATTGTATTACATGTATATCAAGCCAATGGCTTTCTGTGTATAGAGTTAGTACTTCTTTTTGTAACCAAGTGTTGACTTAGAAAGTTGTAAGCCCATAGGGCATTTACTTTTGATGTCAACATGTAATACATTTTGTAAAGATTACTCTGATGGAATATATTTATGCTTTATTCACTTATGTTTAAGCATACTATTGTTGGATGATTTATGAGTTTATTTTCGAGGACGTTACATAGCTACACCCATTTTCTACCCCTAGTACCATAGATCAAAATGTAGAAGGTCGCGAGGGCTTCGATTTAATCTGAGTAGATCCTGTTTTCGTCGCCGGTGGATTTTTGGCTTTTCGCCTCTTTACTTCAAGAAGTAGGGATTCTAGAGCTTCTTTTCAATACCTCATTATAGATAGACGTGTAGTAATTTTATGGCATTTAAAAACATAGTTTTATAGTTGATTTTGTTAAAAAGCATATGGGACGGGTTGGTTTGGGTTTAAATTGGTGGGTTTGTGGGTCATGTTTAAAAAGATTTTGGGTTGTAAAAGCATGTTTAAGATATGAGGTTGGAAGGATTGGGTATTTCATTTGTAAATTTTGGAATGTTAAAGAAAAAGCTTAGTGTTGAATGGAAATTGGGTTATGTGGTAGTTGTTTACATACTTGGGGTTTCGAATTATAGTTAGTGGATGTTGGCTATTGTTGTGTATGTTGGGATTTGTAGTGAGGTTTTGTTTTCAAAACAAAGCGGGACTAATTACCATTTTTTTTTTTTTTTTATAAAACATGAGAGTTTGGAATGAACAAGGATATGGAATGACTTAAAGGTGTATTTATTACTTTGATTATGTGATTGGTATCTAGAGTTTATGTGTACTATTGTAGGATGGGCTATGTAATATAGGATGATATGTTGTTGATTTTAAGTGGACATTGTGAATAGACAATTCCGTTGTTGAGTTATGGACTATGTTGTTTGAGAGTTAACTGGAACGCTTATAAATGTTGTTTATGTTCTGAGACTGTTGTTGGATAGTTATGGTTTCGATGTTTAGTAATCTGAATTGTGTTTTGGGAACGTTTTGAAAAGATAGGAAAACCCGTTGTTGAACAGTGGTGCATAGAGCACATTTTGAAAGACGTGGGTTAATGCATTTAACTGTTAATAGTTGTAGTTGTGATAATTGGACTAGGTGTATCTATTACACCTGTGTATTATTTATGTTGGTTTGCGTGTTATGCTTATTGTGATGTTGTTTGGGGATTTGTTTCCCGTCGTATTGAGTCGGCAAAGCATGGTGCCTTGACAGAGGTTTCCTTGTCCTTTCTAGTTTGTGCCTGGTAAAGCGTGAAATGGGGTCCATTTCTCGCCGTATCTAAGCCGGCAAAGTGTGGCACCTTGTTATAGGTTCTTCGTCCCTTCTAGTTTGCGCCTGGTAAAGTATGACTTGAGGGACACCCCCTTCCGGGTGAGGCCGGTAAAGTGTTATGTGTTAATTGCATTGTGTAATCTGCCATCCGTGCTATATGTCGGTGGAGATAGAATTGGTATTATGTATTACTCTCGGTTATTTATTTTTGGATATACGTGTTATTGGTTTTTGTGTCTTTTGCCCTTAGGCCTATGGCCAAGGAAAATAGTAGATGTATTGGTGTGTGGAAGCGTAAAGTGTATTAAAATGTGGGGTTTGGTTATGACTTGTGGGGGTTGTGTTTTCAGAATAGATGTTTGAGTGAGATTCTTTTATGTTAACGTGGAAAGTTTTATCAAAGGAAGAATGGGATTTTGAAATGTTTTCTTTTGGAAGTAAAAATGAGAATGTAAAAGAGAAGAAATGATTTTTATACTGTGATGTGTCAAGAAGAACTTTTTGGGAAAAACATATTTATACGAGTATACTTTTAAAGATTAATTGTCATCTTACTTATATGGTATAGCGTGGTGCATGCATGATCATTTCTAGTTATATGGTGTGATTGGTTAGGATCTTTGGGATCTCTACTGGGCTTAATGCTTATCCCACGTGTTGATAACTTTTTCAAGTACATGACTGGAAGATTGTTCAAGACTTGAAGTCTTTTGTTATGTTTGGCCACGGGGCCTTTTTATTTGTTGGCTACGTGCCATATATTGTATAAGGTTAAATCCCTTTTCCTTATTGTTATCCAATGTAAGCCTCGGGACATTATACCATGTCTTATTTATATATCGTCATCATTGTCGTGAGAGAATGTTATGATTTATTTCTTTGTTTATATTCCTAGATGGATGGAATGATTTAAAATGGTATTAATATAAAGGATTTGGTAATGAACTTGTGTAATAAAAGTCGGGGTGTGACAAAATCTATTATCCAAACACAATGTAAGTTGGACAAACAATTTGCTTCCATCAACCCCACATCCCCAAAAATAAAAATTATGAGTTCTTTATTCTCCTCCACCAGACATAAAAACTTCCATTACCAGTTTAATTATCAAATTGACAATAAATTCTTAAAAGAAAATTCTTATATAATATTCAATAACTCCATCAGTCATCACTCATAAAAAATAAGAGAGAGAATCTCCAACAAGCATTTGAGATCATAATTTGCTACAATGATATACAAAGAGAAACATTTAACGCTATGCCCAATAAACAGATTGGTTAAAAACTTCAGTTGTACAAAGATTCTTCAGAATACCATGTACATCTTGTTTAGCCAAGGAAAATAGTAACATATAGAATCAAAGCCAATGCAAAAGATATAAGTTTGGTCTACCTAGGAATTCAACCTCACGCTGAGTTTGCTGCCAAGTATATTTCACAGGCCCTTCAAATTATGATGTGTGATCAAAAGGATGGGATACCTCCACACACCCTCTGATTGATGGTCAATTAGTTTAGTATCCAACCTTGTTCTCCTATTTCTTTACAAGACAAAACAGTTGAAGGACATTGTCATAAATGTTTTATCAACATTGGTTTCACCTGTCCTTACATGCACAAAATAGATAAAAATATATATATATACTAGTTACGGGGCATCGTGCATTGCATGGTGGCCTATGCCCATGGTTCAAGTCAATGCATAATCATCAAGTCATAGATGAATTTCAACCAATTATTTGAGCTTGAAATTAGAATTAGCCATGGCAATTGTAAGTAGTTCATTATCATGATTTTTCTTTCAGCAGCAAGATAAGAATAACATTTTATAGAAGGAAGGTGAAAAGAACACTTTATTAAACATTCAATCCAAAAGGAGGAAAACATGATTGACCCAAACCTACTGACAAACAGCATAAACAATACAAGAAAAACACGCAAGAAAACCAAGTGAACACCAGCCTAAAAATAAACCTCCATCTTAACAAAGAATCAGTGTGATTGTAACTTAATTTACCACGATGAGTACATAACAAAATACGAGAAGTTCTAACCAACTTTAATTTGACAATTTGGTAGCCCAGCACCACCACAACGGCCCATTGCCTAATGCCACAATAGTTCATAACCAACACCAATTTTGATCGTAACTTGTGTATGGTACATATGGCACCTTGTTTAAGAGCAATGAAGAACAAGATGAATAATATATAGTAGTCTCGAAATTTGTTAAAAAAGATTGGCTCAAAAGACAGTTTCAAATATAGGCTCGTTGAACCACCACATTACAGTGTAAACATCAAATAGCCACTGTATTAACAAGCTTTGGAAACCTAAACATCCATGTAAATGAGCCAACTCGGAATTCAGATTTACATAAAAATTTGTGTGCAACTTTATGGTATTCCACAACAAGACAAGTAAACTTTCCAGGTATGGAACTCTGTTGCTAAATGCTGTTTCTCAGCTACTGGAAGTAAAACTGGTCTGAGCTTTGTCAGCATTAGACTTGAGTTGCTTGTACAACTTTGTTCCCGAAAATGCTTTTAAGCTTTCTTGTAGCTATGTCTGGGCAATTAGCTTCTTTTCACGGTGTATCAGGACAGCAACCTTTGCTTTTCTTAACATTTGTTCTCTCTTCTTAACCTGCACATAAAGAGAGCGAAATCAATTTTCCAGATACACCAACTTTATTCTTATTAATTGTTTGTTTCCTTTTTCCTTTTTTTCTTTATCCTAATCTTTTTCCTTGTATGCTTGGAGTTCTTCAAAGCTGCAAGTTTCTATAGGCTTGCAACTCCATAACACCATAATGTAAAATCTACTTGGGTAAATTCAAAGCATTGCCAAAGCTCTAATATTCCGATCTCCCAGGGATAGAACTTAGAAACTAACAATCATTAAGATCTATGGACAGCTTACATGTTTATGAGCACAAGGGTCATCCAAATAATAAAAATTGACTACCATAATGGTGTTCTATTGTTCTAGATGAATGCACTGTTAAGGACAAGGGGAAAGCCAAAATGGACATAGAATGAATTCACAAGATATCCATTAAACTATAATAAAACAAGAGGACTCTTAAAATGGTTTATTGGTGATTATTTCACACATGAGATATAGGGTAGGTTTGGGAAGTGATCAATCCAAACGGTTGTCTTGTCAGTGGAAAAAGCATAACCCTTCAATGGGTTGCACCTATTTTGAATGGTTGTGATTGTTTACAAAAGGATATGAACGACTCCATTCATACTTTACCAATACAGGAGGTTTTGTGCATTTCAAAGCATTGATTCTACACCCAACCGCATCTTTTCTCTTGCATTCTTGTGTGATACCTAGTCTAAGGACAATGCCACCACAGTTTTTCATTCTCTTTCATCAACATTATCAAAGCAAGGCTTTAGACATTACAGTCTATGAAAAAATTCATTTCATCAAAGCGCACTTCAAATCTAGTTTGTGTGTTCTCCACAAGCCGACGTGAGCCAATCAAATATTGTAACGCCCCAAAAATAATGACAATAAAACAAGAGTAATAATTATTTAACAACATATTCCGAGAGTGAAGTCCTTCCATTCATATACTTCAAAGGTACAAAAGAGTAACACATGCATTTATACATTCATGAGTCCTAACCTTGAATCTATAACATGTGTCACAAGTAAGCAATATCAAAAATAAAAGTTAAACAAATAAAGTAATGCCTTATTGACTACAACTTTCTAAGACGATGCTTGGTTACAACAAAAGTTAATTTAAACTCAATAAAAATAAAGTCCTAGGCTTGTACAAAATAAGTACAATAATAACAAAAGAAGCTCTTGGCTCCAAGTTCTCCCAAGCCACTACCTTGGCGGAGGCATATCATCGGCACTTGAAAATGATTTTTCACATTGGATAAGCCAAAACCTAGTAGAGATATTCTAACACAATGTATGAGTTTTAACAAAGCCACAAGGTGAATGCATATGTAAATGCTCGTGCCCAAAGCATTTTACATCTCTTTCCAAAACCATGCAATGCCACGTTTATCTCACAATTATTGAAATAATTTTCCTTACAATAGAAAACATAGCAGTGGATACAAGCACTGAGAATCTCTAGGTACATGTCTGCAAGTAGGCTATACAAGCACTACCAATTGCCATTTTTTACCGGTACTAACTGGAAGGCTCGGCATCTAATCGCGTGGGTTTCTGGACTTTCACCAGGGATACACAAGCCAACAATAATACCACAACCACACCCCTTACGCAGATTCACCAAGGTATTCAATCCTTTTTCTCAAAACGATATACATTTTTAATGTATTAGATATGCAACAATACTCAATGGAAATGGATGAGAAATTAGTTTCAATTCTCCTAATTCTCATACAATTTTTACAACAATCATAGCTATCCTCTACCGATAGCCCAAAACAGATATCTCTAAACCGATAGATAATTTCTAATAAAGATAAACTTTCCAAAATTCCAAGATGGGAGTGATAATGCATATTCAACTCCACCACCACTATCATCATCATCCCAGTTCCATAAAACCCAACATTATTTCCATTTTCTCTTTACAAAATCAAATATTCACAATTTAGGGAAAATCCCCTTTTCTTTACAAATCCATTCTAAGGATAAAAATCTACCATTTTATCACAACTCAACCACATTTACAACCCACAATCATTTCCAAGAAATCATTTTGAAAACCCCTCTTTTGATTCCAAAACCAAAACCCTAGGTTTATTCAAAAATTCCCAGATCACAATATTGTTTAGAAAAGAAAATATCCATGTTAAAAACCATACAAAAGTGTGGAGAATCCCTACCTCAAAGCTAGAAGACGAGAGAGTGAAGAAACCTCGACAAAGCCAAAAACCAACTTTGTTCCAATTAAAATCAAGCTTTAGGTGAGCTCTAACTTTTTCTCAAACGGATTAGGGTGTAGAAACTAATAGATTGAAAGTATTTGGAGGTTGAATATGAGTTTTAGAGAGAAAAGGTCTAGATTTAGGGTTTTTTAAATATTTAGAGAGAGCTATGAAAAAGCAATCCAAAAAGTTGCTTTTACAAACCGAAATACACGCAGACCGCTCGAATGACCAAAACACCACTTGAGCGACCAGGCATAATATGTGAGACCGCTTGACCGAACAAAGTTATCGCTCGAGCGAACAAAGTTACTGCTCGAGCATACTGACACAAACGAAGACATGGCTCAAGCGCAATAAAAACCGCTCGAGCGCACAATGCACCCCTCCTAATAGTTTAGACTTGCAAAAGTTCGCTCGAGCGCAAGAAAGACCATTTGACCTAAAAACATCACCCTCCTAGTACTTTTGCAAGCCTGCAAGAGTACTGAGAGCTCTCAAAGACCGCTCGATCGACAAACGAACCACTCGAGCAAACTGACCAAAATCTGGGCAAAGACTATTTTGAAAAACAGACTCCCAACTTGTTCCAAACGCAACAATGACATCCAAATAACCAAACTCAATCAAAAATAGGATGTATAAGGGTAAGAACAACCATTTAAGTTAAGAAATCCCAGATCCAAAACAATAAACGGGTCGGGTCTAAACCAAAATCGTTATAAATATAAACATCACCAAGTACATAGTGATAGTGTTTCATTTGGGCAACAGCAACTAATAGTTGATTAAGTTTGAATAACCAGAGGTGGAGGTTTGACACAAACCGTTGACTAAAGAAACTCAAAGCATCACCGAGCTCATTGACATTACTAAATCTAGATTTGGGTTTCACTAGCAATGATCTAGGATTAGAAGTGTCTCTCTTCTAGTAGTATTAGTAGTACAACTAGTAATACCAATACATCACTGAGGATGAAACAAAATTATGTTGTTCAAGGAGAAGAGAATAGAAGAACCTGTTGGGATGTAATGATGCTGAATTAAACTTTGACTCTTGGCTTGTAGGAAAAACAAACAACGAAGACCAAGCTCCTACAACTGCAAATACCTCAGAAATTTCTGGATTCAACAAGAAATTGTTCCTGGTCCAAGATTATACAGCCTTTACAACTCCATCAAGGATCCGACTAATCTCCCAAATTAGCACCCAACTGCTGTAACAAAATCTGTGCACCATTATCAGATTACGAGTGCAAATTAAAACAAGATCAATAAGTCAGAACCAGATCCTTAAGAGCTTTCACTTAAAGCTTTAGCTTTAGGTTTGCGAAGCATGCTGCATACTACTCAAGCTCAAATTAATAAAAAAAAAAAAAATTGTTTTATAATGATATTCGGGATAACCTGTGCCTAAAGGCACTTTCAACAATTTTTTTTGGTACCACACACTGGAGAACTCAATTAAAATAAATCAATTCAAAATGACAACAATTTCACTCCAATTTAAAACTTCATATATAAGAAGTTGAAATAGCAAATTAAGGTTTCGCAAACTTCTTAATTAAAATTTAAATAGCAAATTTTAGAAATAAAAATGTTATTGTGTTCAACGTAAGGAAAGATATCCACATCAAAACGACATATGTAGTAATGTTTTTAAATTAGTATCATAACTGGGCAAGCCTTTCACTTTAGCAAATTCCAATCCCTTCGAGAAATGGTAACTGAATATTTCGGTAGCAAAGAATAATCATCCTAACTTATTTAAAAGAATAAGAAGAAGAATAATCATCCAATTTAGAATGAAACAACCAACCACCATCAACACACATAGAGAAAAGCAACACAACCCCAACTTTCACATGCGGATCAATCACTTGCAACAAGCTCACTCCAACGCTTGAATTCGTTTTAAAAAATCAGCTAAACGAAATCATAACAGGAAAAATAACATCAAAATACTTATGAGAAACGGGAAAACCAATAACTATAAATTAAGAGGACTTGAACATAATAAAATTCCAACATAAATCTTCTTGATAAAAAGCACCAGTGTGTCTCTCAATTTACCAACAATTATCACATTCACACTTTTTTCATGATCAAAATACATTTGATTCCTCATAGAAGGTTAAAGAAAAAAACCATTAAAAATATCAATTTTATCATATAAAACAAAAGGGTCACTCTTGAGAAAATCCAAACAGACTATTGGCAACAAAAATTAAAAGTCAAAACAAACTTCAAAACAATTTGCCTCAAGTTGTAATGGAGTATTTCAGAACTAAACAGGAAAAGCAATATAAAGTCCTGGCAGAGTAAACAATGAACCGCTATCAGATTTACAATCACAACTTATCAGTGATGAGACTGTTCAAATATTTAAAATCTAAGATCTTACATAATCATTAGTAGTATATTATCTACTCATTTCTCACTTATCCCATTAAAAGAATAAGCTTAGAAATTACGAACACATTTAAACCAATTTAAAAATACATGAGATCCATGGAAATCAAATCCACCACCACCATACTGTGCCCTTGGATCAATTAACAACACTAATATTATGAAGTATTAAGTGATTTGCAATCTTGAATCATCCTAATGTTTTAATTGTTAAAAATCATACTAGTACTTTAATTGTTAAAAGATTAAAATAAATAAAAATGCTTCAAAAACCATACCAGTTGATAAGAATTTAATTCAAGAACCATCTTGGGACTAAAAAAACTGAGATGTAAACATTTTGAAGGTTGTTGAACATCTTTCAAAAAGGGGCAATTACACCCCAGTGTAATTGTAAAAAAAAAAATTACACAGGTGAAAATTTTTATGATTTTAATTTT
The DNA here is from genome assembly GCF_055761805.1 of Camellia sinensis. Lineage (NCBI taxonomy): Eukaryota > Viridiplantae > Streptophyta > Magnoliopsida > Ericales > Theaceae > Camellia > Camellia sinensis. The sequence goes on from NC_138970.1 coordinate 64,251,009, forward strand.
TAATATTTATAAAGTTTATCACTAACCAAACCAAACCAAACCAAACCAAGCCTTAAGTCCCATCAAATGGGGTCGGCTACATGAATCCTTCTTCTCCACGCGGCCCTATCAAAGGCCATTTCATTAGTCAAATTAAGTACATTCATATCTCTATTTATAACGCTAGTCAACGTTAATCTAGGCCTACCCCGTCCCCTAACACTTCCATCTACCGTTACAGCATCGCATCTCTTCACTACTGCCTCTGTTGGTCTCCGTTGAATATGACCAAACCATCTCAAACGATTCTCTCTCAACTTATCTTCTATCGGTGCTACTCCTACCCATTCCCGAATACACTCATTCCTAATCCTGTCCTGTCTAGTCTTACCACACATCCACCTTAGCATCCTCATCTCAGCCACACTCATCTTATCTACATGTTTCTTGGTTGCCCAACACTCCGTCCCATACAACATAGCTGGTCTAATAGCCGTTCTATAAAACTTACCTTTTAGTCTAGTGGGTATTCGTTTATCACACAATACCCCAGACGCACTTCTCCACTTACACCATCCCGCCTTAATCCTATGGGCCACATCTGCATCTATAAAGTTTATCACTAATTTGTAATTATTTTTTATCAATAGAATAGCAAGGTATGAACCTGATAAAATGAATCAAACCAATAAAGTGAATCAAACCAATATAATCCAAAACAAGAACAAAAAAAGAACATTATTGAATCAACCTCAAAATAGGATAAAAAATTATAGGTTATCAGGCATGAAAGTAAAAGCAAGGGAATTCCAAAAGCAAAATAGTTTTTGAAGAACAATTACTAACGGAATCCAAATTAAAAAAAAAAATAAAAAATACAATTGAGGCTAGCTTTGGTACTAAATCACAGCAACATGAATAAAAGACACGGTGCTTTCATGGACACACAAAGCTAATCATCCTAATATAGACGACCTTAATAGACTCACAATACATCATCATCATCATCAACAATGTAGATGTTCATACTCTGCAGATTGAGGAAGTCTTACCACTCTCTTCCTTTGGAAGTACGTTTTCATCTTAATCAACCACCAATCTTTTAAACAATCATTTTCATAAAAATTAATAATAATAACTTGAAAGGAAATTCTAGTAAGTATACTACTAAAAAAGGCACATCGTAAGAAAGTTAGGATTTTTCTTTTTAAAGTTATGCTATGTTGATTTGTGGTAAAAGTTACGCATAGTGAATTTATGGTGTGCACCCTAAAGTGAAAGTTATACTTTTGTGGGGAGAAAAGTTGTGCCATTTTATGAGTTATGTTACAAAATTTTGTAGTAGTGTCATGAAAGACATACCATATGCACTTTTTTACATAGCATCTCCCTAATTTGAAACTTATGAAATACTTTAGAAAGGATTTTAATTTGAGAGTACTTTAGGAAGGTTCTTACTGTTTTCTTAAATTATGACCAATTCAATTGAGCGTTGTTGATCATTATGACCTTTTTCCATTATGACCTTTTTCCATCATGATTGAACCCATTGAGTTAAATCCGAACTATTGAATGGTAATGTTTCATATAGTAAGCTATAGTAAAGCATCAAATTGAAGCATTGTTTCCACAGCAGTTTACCAAAAATTAAGGAACCTCTATTCACAACAATGAAGGCATATTAACTCACTTCAATTGTTAGAAATAGTATACAAAAAATTACAAATTATTGGTTTTCTTTAAAGAACTATCAAAAAATTATAAACCTTAAACCTTTGTGGCACATATACATATAGACAAAAGAAAAATTAAATGCACAAACGTACAGTCAAAATCATACTAAAAACAAACAGATCTCTACAACGTTCATAACAATGAAAAGGAAAAAAGCTTAATCGCAATATTTATCCGACTTCAACCCAAAAAAGTTTGCCATTAGTAAGGGTCATTGGTAATTAGCAACCAAAATTGATGTACAATGTATAGCAATCTACTAGAAAAAGCAAGAAGATAAATTGCAAACCCAAAACTTGCAATCTGATAGCATCATGGCAAACCCCAAAAAACACAATGAAACAGGATTTGTGTTGATCAAACAAGGAGATAGATACTTTGCAATCTAATAGTATACCCAAAATTCTCAATCTAATAGAATTATCCCAAAACTCACAAAAAATATATATATAATTAAAACTAAAAAGAAAAGCAATCAATGCCATCAATGGACACAATAGCTCTAAAAAAAAACTTCAAGTACCATCAACACCATCTAGTTGTAGACCTTAAGTACCATGAACAATAACCTAGAATAAATAAATAAATAAATAACTAAAAAAGAGAGAGGAAAGAGTAAAATCCCTTAATTGAACAATAACCAAATAACAAAGAATTAGTAACCAAAATAATAACCCCACATATGTCAGTATCCACTATCTAACAAAAATGTGCCAAAGATATTCTCATAGACCCAGTAAACATAGCTAGGTGAATGGATGCAAAAACAGGAAAGAATGAGCAAAAGAATCAATAAATAGCATGAAAACCAGGTGTGCTTACTCGATGGATGTTGCTCCTCTATGACCTAAGCTAAAAGAATCAAACAATGATAGGTTTTTATACCTACAAAGTACAAACAATGATATCAAAAACCCAAAAATCAGTGACCTGCAGCAAAAAAAAAAAATTAAATATCATAAAATAATTCAGAAGAAATCCAAAACTATGACCTTGAATTCAAACTTTGATTTCAATTTGTGACCTCTATCTTGACCCAGCTTCACCATTATACGAATCAAAGAACCAAGGGATTCTACAAAATTGTAAGAAATCTATGGTGGTGCGTTTTAGCCTATGGTGGCGGAGCAAGGTGGTGCTCCGGCAAGAAAAATGATGGGTTTTGGGTGTGATGAGATTCGTGGTGGTTGATTAGCAGTGGTAGATTGAAAATTTGGGGCTTCGAATAAGTGGATTCGAGTGGTTGTTGACATGTGGTTGGTTGTTGAAAGCAATCACAGAGTGAAATGGGTAAGACATTGGAGGGTTTGAAAGCGAAGAACGAACTGGGTCTAATCCAAAACCTACTGATTATTGAACCATAAAAGAGAATGGAGGAAGAAGTGTGTGAGAGAAGCAGAGAGTGAGACTGAGGGAATGATGCACAGTATAAGAAGGTCAAGGAAGACTAAATTCAAAGGAGCAATGATATTTAGACATTGGCATGATTTCATAGAGAAACTAATAGGAATTTTATATAATTATGTTTCTAGTATTATTAGATTATTATTTGATGATTATTTTTATGTTTTGTAGGTTTTTTAGGTCAAGGGTATTTTGGTAATTTGCATTATTGTTGTCATGGGCTGTAGGGGTCGCTCATGGGTCGTCTTGTGGGTCAAGTTATTTAATTGGGCTTTATTTATATTTCTTATTTAGTCTAAAATTAGTTTTAGAAGTAAAAGATATTATAATAGTTTCCTTTTTTGGTTATAGTTAGTTTAGGAAATCTCTTAATTCTATATAAAGTCATGTAATGCTTATAATTCAATAGAGTTGATATTTTATAAAAAGTTGAGAGCTTTGAAGCTTCTTTATGGGTTGTGTGATGCAATCAAATCCTAGGTGTGATACCTAAAGAATTTTAGGAGTGATTCCTAGATCTATCTTCTTCTCCTCCTTTCTTCTTCTTTTCTATTTTAGTTTACTATTCACGAGTTACTGTTCACAGCCTCATAACAGCCCCTAAACATTCCTAAAATCCCATCTTTTCATGCTTAAACTTTTACCTATTTATTACCCTAAACAAACCATACTTGTTCTCTATATTCTTATTGCAATTGCAGCCATAAAATCCAATTAAAATCAGCCCCAAAAGTCTAAATTTGCTGCCATCCCTAATTGTCCTGCATCAGAGAAGGTGTGTTTGAAATTTGACATTCAAATGAGAGAGCTGGACAGAAAGGGATGGGCTGGAAGAAGAAACAAAAGGAGAAATGTATCCTCCACTGTAGGATGTATGCCAAACAAACAATCTCAACCATGAAAAAACAATTTGTTTTTTAGACGTTTTTAGACCATTAGATTGTGTTAATCCTAACCATTCAAAGTGACATCTAGGACAAAACTGTAGTACATTTTCAAAAAGCTAGATGCTTTATTATATAGATAATTGTGATAGACTCAAGAGCCAAAAGACATAAACTACTTCAAATGAAACCAAGTCTACATGATCATTCTCTATCCACTTAATTTTAACCAATGTTTTCAAAAGTCAAATCCTTCCACACGTTCATCCTAGTGTAAGAGAAGAGCCATACTTAATCCCAACAGTGAAATCACCGGTAAACCAAATGATGCATGTTTTCTTTCTAGCATAAGAAATATTTCAATACTTGATCAAGTCAACTACCAGTACATGACCTTCAATTGGAGCAAACCATGTATGAACTTTTGATAGTCATTTTAGTCAACACAAGAATATATAGTGTACTAATAAATAACAAAAAAATAATATAAAGAAAATATATAATTTTTGAATAGCTTACAATAAAAGGAACAATTGTCAATTCAACAAGTATTTGCTCTTGCCATTGAATTATGTCAGCACCACTTCTTGTGAATGAAGTTGCTTGGTACTGTGGCGATATGGACTTTCAAAGGAAGGGAATCAAAATTGTCACAGAGAGAGAGAGAGAGAGAGAGAGAGAGAGAGAATTAGGAGGCATTATACACAAGATATAAATAAATAGAAATTATGAAAACATGCTGCGAAGTCACGTAGCAACAAGTCCAAAATAGTTGATGGAGATGCATAGGCCCATGTCAATCCATAACACACACACCAAAAAAAAAAGAAAAAAAAAAAAGAGCTTCACTTAATAATATATAATTTAATATGTGTGTAGCTTTACCTGCATAGCTAAAGAAATTTACTCAATATCATGCATTCCATGGCTATCTTTTGGCATGAACTTCTTTATCACTTCTCGGAGAGTAGGATCTTGTCCTTTAGTTGACAATATATCTACAATCAAGGAAGAATTGGATGCATCTACCGAAACCCTTTGAACCATTTCCTCAACAAGTATTAATGCCTCATAGCACTTGTGTTGTCCAATAAATCCTCGGATAATAGTGTTGTAAGTGACATCATTTGGAAAACAACCATTATGTTCCATTTTAACAAACAACTTTGTAGCTTCATTTAGTAGGCCTTCTTCACAAAGGCCTTGTATCATCATAGTGTATGTCTTAACATTAGGATCTAATCCCTTGGAAGCAAGGCTATTGAAAAGAGCCCTTGCAGTATCAAGCTTTTTATCCTTGCAGAATGCATCAATGAGAATATTGTACATAACAACATTAAGATCTAAACCATTCCTTTCCATCATGTGGAATAATGACAATGCTTCAGAAATATGCCCATTTTTGCACAACCCATCCAATAAGATACCATAAGTTTGAGAATTTGGATTTACGCCTACAGCTTGCATATCATTGAAAAGTTTTTGAGCAGCTCCACATCTACCTGTTTGAAACAAACCCCATAACATAGCGTTGAAAGTTCCATTGTTAGGTTTCAACCCCCTTCGAGGCAACGCTCGAAAAAGATGCATGGCCTCATCTATTTTCATTTTCTTGCAATATCCATTGATTAGAATGGTATAGCTAAAATCATCAGGGTGAAGGCCCCTATCCACCATGGTATTGAACACTCTGATTGCTTCATCCATTTGGCCTTGAAAACAATATCCATCCATTAGAGCATTGTATGTGACTACATCAGGATCCACACCTCTTTGTGTCATGACTTCAAGTACCCCCTCTGCCTCTTTCATCTTCCCTTCCTTAGTGCATGCATCCAACAACACACTATACGTAAGAACATTTGGAGCAATACCACTATCCAACATTTCTCTGAACATTTCAGTAGCCTCCTTCCACTGGCCAAAATTACATAGGCCATGAATCAAAGAAGTATAAGTGACAACATCTGGGAAAATACCCTTTTCATGCATTTTAGAAAAGAGTTTCGTAGCATCATCCACCATTCTATCCTTGCAAAGACTATCAATGATCGTGTTATACACTACAGTGTCAGGTTTACAGCTTCCCTCTTCCGTTATCCTAAGCAAACTAACAGCCCTAATAGTGTTCCCCGTTCTGCAGAGCCCATTAACAATGGTTCCATACATAACCACGTCGGGTTCAATTTCTCTCGTTCTCATTAATTTCTTAAATAACTCTACAGCTTCAGGGGTTTTATCGTCCAAAATAAGTCCATTTAACAAAGTGTTGAAGGTAGTTACATTGGGTGTATAACCACGTTTGAAGAGGGTACCCAAAAGAGAGAATCCAAAATCGACTTGATTCAGGCGGCAATAACAGTTAATAGCAATGCTGAAGGTGTAGATATCGACCTGAATGCCTAGAAAATGCAATTTCCCAATAAGACGAAGTGCGATGTCGTAATGACCCATTTTCAAAATAGGTCGTAAAGCTTTAGTGCATTGAGAAATGGGGGGCAAAGGTCGCATTTGGATCATGCCATTGAACGAATTTACAGCGTCTTGAAGATCATTGCATCGAACAGGAGGAGAACTAGGGCTTCGGGTAGTAGAGAGAGAACGAAACAGAGGAAATAAGAATGAAGAGGGATGATTAATTAGAGAGGGAAATATTGTACCTTTTTGACAATTATGATCAGCAATTCTTCTTCTTCCTCTTCGTCCAATAATGGAAGGAGCAGATACTCTTCTTGACATCTTCTTCAAGCTGTGTGGGAGTGAGAGGGAGAGACTGTGTGTGTGTGTGTGTGTGTGTGTGTGAGAGAGAGAGAGAGAGGAGTTGTAGACAGAATATTTATAAATTCTTCAAAAAAATGTGTATCTTTAATTATTAAAATTGATACCTTTTATTTTTAATTTGAAATTGCCTTTGAAAGCATACATTAATTTGCATTTTTTCCAAACAAAATTGGAGAAAATTAATAAAAAATAATAAATTTGACTTTTATAATAAAATAAATGTTATGTTTTAGTTTTATCAATTAAATTCATAATTCCATAATTTATTTTTAATCTAAATGATTTGTATATTGAGAAAATTGTTGAAAAATCCAAAGTAAGAAGGGTATAAGTTGTTGGATCCAGTGGATTTTTTTATTAGTGAGAGATCTACCATTTGTCAAATAGTTTGGTGAGAAGTCATTTCTTTGATTTTGGAAGACATTTTGTTTTCAATTTACCCTCAATTTATCTGTTGACTTTTCGTTAACTATCTGTTCAAATTTTTTTCTATTTATTCAATTTTTTATCTATCTGTTCAAAAAAAAAAATTTATCTGTTGAACTTTTTTAACCTATATGTTGAATTTTTATAATTTATTTTTTCTATTTGTTTAAATTTATACCATTTTAAACTCTCTTTCTGTTTGTGTCTCTCTTTTCTCTCTCTATCTGTTTCTCTTCTTATCTCTCTTTTCTCTTTCTTTATCTGTTGAAAAAATTTATATTCAATTTTTTTTTCTACTTGTTGAAATACCAAGTCAAACAAAAGTCTGTCTATTTAACTAAATCTTTCTTTTCTCTCTCGCCCTCCATCTATTGCAATCTGTTTTATCGCCACCATCGTCAAGAAAAAAAAAAATCTCAGATTTTTTCATCATCATCAACAATAACAACAACATCACAAATTCGAGCTCAAATGTAATATATATATATATATATATATAATGCATATATATTCAATAATATATATATAATCCTCTTGTATTCATTGTGCGCATTATTGGCCAACATAGAGTTTGTCTCTGTCTCCACTAAGTACCGTAGAGATCTAACTCTGCAATTGTACATTGCGTTCAGGATTTTGAGTTTGCCTTTCGATTTATTGTAGAGTGTTGCCGCGAGAACGTCGAGGTCACGGCCTGTGAAACTTTCATAGTGGAAGAACGATTCGCCGATCTCGAATTCAAGCCCTTTCTTGGCTAAACCATTGTCGACGATTATGACTCTAGTTTTCTTTAGCTATAACGGCAGCGATGGTTCGAACGGTAGTGAGTTGGTCAAGAAAAGAGAGAGGGGAAACAACAACAGAGAGAGAGAGAGAGAGAAGAGAGAGGATTTGGTTGTGTTTTGGTGTAGATCTGGTAGAGAGAAGCAGAACCAGAGACAAGGTGATAGGTGGTGTGGTCAGCAGCAGCGATGGTAAGCGACGACAGAGGGGGGAGAAAGAGAGAGAGAGAGAGAGTGAGAGAGAGAGAGAGAGAGAAAGAGTAGAAGGTTTGAGAAAGACGGAGAGCAAAGGGTTTGAGTTCTCCGCTGTATAGCATGTATATACATACAGGGGTAGTGTGGTCATTTTACATGAGCTTGTTCTTATGGACAAATTGTTCCAATACTTGGACTTACGATTCAAAATTGGATTTATCATCTGAGTGCCCTTGCATATTTTCATCAAGTAAAATGGAAATAAAAAGAAAATTTTAGTCATTAAACTCAACATAAATATATTTTTAAAAAAATGTCTAAAGCCCAAGCTCAATAACCATGAATCATATACAATCCCATAATAATTGTCATGACTTGAACCCGCCCCTATAGGTTAGGATCATAACCGACCAGTAATCATAAGATTACTTACGACCTCAGCCTAAAATCAAATCATATTTAATAATAAGGGGCCAGAAACGGAAGTAGACTAATAAATTTTGTCCAATGAGCTGTGCGTATATGGCATAACAAAAACTTTTCACTTATATAATGACTCACACCCAACAGAACATAAAAGATTATACATGTCCAAGACCATTCAGAAACTGGCAAACCAAAAACTAAGGTTTATATACAGACCTGTAGCACTTGTGTTCTTTAAACTATTGGAGAGTGTATTTAATTCCTTTATTTTCATTTTGGGAGTCCTTGGAGTTGTTGTATTTTGGTTTTGGAGGAGTATAATTCGATTTAAACTTTTTAAGATTGTTCGTTCACACTTGTTTACATTGAAAAGTTCTTTACAAACTTAAGAAATTTGTTTGAGGGTTGACACTGCCTTCTATTTCTTGCATTCTTCTGCTGTAAGGGTCAACACCATCTCTTATTGTGTTCCAAGATCTATAGCGATCCCGGTTGTCCCTTAACTGTTTTGTTGTATTCCGGACTCGGTTCCATGAAGTTGGTAGTGGTATCTATCTTGTTGTCGTCCTTTATTTCCACTTGATTGAGTTTTAGGATGTTTTGAGCAGGGTTGTTACAGGCTAGTTAGGCCTTGGTTTCAATTCCTTGTTGTCTAGTTTTTAAGCGATCCACTCGAACGGGTCTTCTTGCGCTCGAGCGGGGATTGCACACGTCCAGTATTTCATGTTCCTGCAAAACTTCTGCAAATGTGATTTTTACGCTCGAGCGAGTTTGTTTACGCTCGAGCGGTAGCGCTCGAGTGGGTTTGTTGGTGCTCGAGCGGGTAGTACTTTCTGGATATAAGTTCTATGAGGGGGAAATCTACGCTCGAGCGGACTGGTTTTCGCGCTCGAGCGGAAGTGCTTTATTCTTGTGTCTTGGAGCTCGAGCGGGCCTTATTGCGCTCGAGCGTGTCCAGATTTTTGTTCTTGGCGCTCGAGCGTTGTGTTCTCCGCTCGAGCGGGTCATGCGTATATGAGTTATCCGCTAGGTGATTTTAAATCACTTTTTGCTTTTCTTTCTCTCTCCTACTTTTTCTAAAACCCATTTTGAGAGCCCCTCTCTCTAGAAACTCCTTTCTCTCTAGGGTTTGATCTAGTTAGAGTGTCCTTCTTCTCTTCGGCCTTTGTAAAAGTTGTGTTGATCGTCGAGAGCGTCATTTTGATCCGAAAATCTTGGTCTTTGGAGCATTTTGGTTTTGGTCTCTTCTCCATCCGAGCCCTAACTTCGAGGTAGGGATATCCTACTCCTCTTTATGAGCTTTGTCTTTAAATTTTTGCGTTTCGATATGTTGGGGGTTGTTGAGTAATTTTGAGAGAGTTTGGGCCTTTGTGTAATTTTACAAAAGTTGGGGTTTTATTTATATAAAACTTAAATGCATGTTTGGCATAGAAAAGTGAAATTAATGTTGAAACATTAATGAAAATGGAACCTAAGGGTTGTAATGTTAATTATGAAAAATGCCCTAATTACATTGGTTAATTAATTCGTATAATTAATTATGAGAATTGAGGAATTGATTTGGAAAGGTATGGGATTAAAGGGTGTGGTTGGATTATTTATCGCTCACCTAGTTGAAATGTTGATTATATATCCATTGTTGCATTTATTTTCTGTATAGAAATAACTGCTTTGGGCTATCGGTGGAGGATAGTCTTGATTGTTGTAGACAATGCATGATGATTAGGCAAACTGAAACTAATCACTGGAATGTGTCATTGAGTATGACGGTTGAAAGAATACATTAAATTTATGTATTGTATGATGATGTGTATAATTATTGTTTGTATGCATTGTGTCGTGTTGGAGGAGATAGGGGATGTACTCCACGGTTTAGGGAAAGATAGAGGATGGACCTTTAAACCGGATGTTGTTGGGAGAAGATAGGAGATGAACTCCATAGATAGAGCTCATATGCTTATCTAGTAATGTGTTGACACAGCTCATATGCTTGTCCTTGGAAGTGTGATAGTGCTCTTATGCATATCTATGGAAGTGATGATATAGCTTGTATGCTTATCTGTTGGTGTGCGTGATATAGCTAGTATGCTTATCTATTATGAAATGGGAAAGTGTTTAATATGAGTTACTGTCTCATATAAGTTGTTTGGCCAGGTTCTGAGCCATGGTTATAAATTGAGAATTGAAAGAATTGGAAAATTGACTGTAACATGGACTTGTATGTCACGAAACTATAAAGTGTTATGAGTGAAAGTATCGGTGTTGGCCATCTATCAACTGCTAATCTTTTAGTCACTGTTCATTTTTGGTTTAGTGTATTTCTACTGGGCTGTGGCTCACCCTATATGGGAACATCATTTTCAGGTACAGGTGGCATGCCACCTTCAAGGACATAGCTTGGGAGGCTAGAAGCGGACACACTTTTGTTGTCTTATTTCTTTTGATGTATTACATGTAAATTCAAGCCAAGGGCTTAACATGTAATTGAGTTAGTACTTTCTTTTGTAACCAAGTGTTAACTTGGAAAGCTGTAAGCCCGTAGGGCATTTGCTTTTGTTGGTAACATGTAATACTTTTGTAATGAAGTACTCTGATGAATTGAAGAATATGGATCCTTTGGTATATAAATGTATGTTTATATTGATGGGTTTAATGTTATTATTTTGAGGGCGTTACAACTTGGTATCAGAGCGTACTGGGTTCGAATATTTTGGGTACGTGGGAAGTGATTAGGATCACAATGGGTTTGTCTCGCTTGATAGAGACTTAGATGTAGTGTCATATGCTATGTGCTTAATTGATAACATGCTTATGTGACTATGTGGGTATAGGATTTGGTTTCTAGGATATTAATTGGATCCTTGGGTTTCTGTGAGTCTTGTTAGAAAGGCACTTGATCAATGCTGTTTCTAACCGGAACTTTAGTAACGCCTCGGGACTATCATTATCCGGAAATGAAATTCGTAAGTGCTTATGTGTTTATGTGCTTACGTGGAATGAGTTACAGTTGTCCATGCATTAGGACGTGAGTGTTTAGTTTCAGCACATTTATGAATGTGCTAATGTTCTGAGTTAACTTTATTAGGATGTCAGGACGAGGACGCGGTAGGCGTGACAGGTGTGGTAGGCAGGAGATGCCTTTACCGGAGGAGGTTCCGGCAGTGTAGGAGGGAGTTGGTCAGGCCAATGTGGCCGAGCCAGCGGGTCAGCAGGCTATGAGTGCCTTGGCACGAGAGATAGCAGGAGCTTTGGGTATTCTCAGAGCTGGGAATCAGGCAGCTGAGGCAGGGCCTTCATTCTTGAAGAGGGAGTTCTTCTGGTCTAACCCGGATGAGTTTATTGGGGATCCAAAGGAGCCACTGAAGGCTGACGAGTGGTTGGAACAAATGAGTAAGACGTTCGAGATGCTTGGCATCGAGGACGGGGCACTGAAAGTGACCTTGGCATCCTTCCAGCTGAAAGGAGATGTGGGTCAATGGTGGAAGTACGAGAAAGCTCGTGTTGGTGGTACATGGGAGGTGTTTGTAAATGCTTTACATGAGAGGTTCTTATCTGCAGTGGTTAGGGAGAAGCTGAGGGATCAGTTTAGCCGGCTTAATCAGCAGGGTATGTCTGTGGCAGAGTTTGAGGCCACTTTTACTAGTTTGTCCAGGTTTGCACCTGAGTTGGTGGCGTCCGAAGAACGCCGTTGCTATGAGTTTGAGCGGAAGTTGAGGCGGGGCCTCAAGTTGAGGGTTGGTGGGTCTTATATCTGAGAGTATAGACATTTAGTGGATGCTGCAGCTCATATGGAGCTTATGATGCAGGAGGAGGACGAGGAGAAACATAGAGGCTCCAAAAGGGGCCAGGAGGGTCAGGGTGATGGCAGGAGACAGAGGGGTTATAACCCTCCGCAGTCTCAGGGTGGAGTTACTAGATCGACCTTTCCGGTGCCGAGTGCAGGCTCGGGGAAAAGTAATCAGGGAGGTTTGACTTGCTTCACCTGTGGCCAGTTGGGTCACAAGTCTTCGGTTTGCCCGCAGAAGGGCGGAGGTCAGAGAGCTGCTTCTTCTTCAGCTAGACCGCAGAGTCAGGGTTTGGGCAGAGGGCAGCCCTTATCTTGCTATCAGTGTGGACAACCTGGGCACCTGAAAAGGTTCTGCCCACAGTTGAGTGCTACCTCAGGAGCGTCTGGTTCTAGGCAGACGCAGAGTCATCAGCCAGCTCAGTCTGTGCAGGCCTCGAGGGCCAATCCGTGAGCTTCGTCATCCCAGTCAGTGCAGCAGTCTTTTGCTCCTAGAGGTGAGTAGGTAGATCAAGGGCCTACAGGGCGCGTGTATGCTGTTACCGCGTAGGATCTAGTACCGGCTCCATCCGTTGTGAGAGGTACCTTCTTGTTTTGCAACTCGGTTGCTAATGTATTGATCGATACGGGTGCATCTCATTCTTTTGTATCTGCTGTATTCGCATCTGTTTTGGAATTGGAGTTAGCACAGTTAGCATCTCCTATATGTGTGGTATCGCCTATTGGTGGTGAGTTGATCTTGAAACAAGGTGTTAGGGGTTGTGATATAGAGGTCGCCGACCATAGGCTTCCTTTTCCGTTTGTTGTCATACCCATGAAGGGCTTTGATGTTATTTTGGGTATGGACTGGCTATCGTCATACCGAGCTGTTATTGATTGCTACCGCCAAAGGGTCACGGTTTGTACCTTGAGCGTGGAGTGTTTCCATTTCTTGGGGGATCGGGTTGGTAGTGTGTTGCCACCGATGTATGATCTGCGAGGGCGGAATAAACTTAGTGGTCTACTTGCTAGCTTTATGAGTAGTGAGTGTGATGAGACCCTGATTGTGTTACCGAGGGTGGTTTGCGAGTATTCGGATGTTTTTCCCGAGGACCTTGTTAGTTTGCCACCTCACCGGGAAATTGAGTTCTCTATTGATCTAGTGCCTGGCACGACGCCGATTTCTATGGCACCCTATCGTTTTGCTCCAGCAGAGTTGGTTGAGTTGAAAGTTCAACTCCAGGAATTGCTAGATAAGGGTTTTGTTCGCCCTAGTGTTTCGCCGTGGGGAGCACCGACCCTTATTGCTAAAAAGAAAGATGGTGCCTTGAGATTGTGTATAGACTACCGGAAGTTGAATCGGGCTACGGTCAAGAATAAGTACCCTATGCCCCGTATAGATGATCTGTTTGACCAGTTGAAGGGTTCCCGTTGTTTCTCTAAGATAGACTTGAGATCGGGTTACCACCAGTTGAGGGTCAGGGAGGAGGATATTCCTAAGACGGCATTCCGTACGCGGTATGGCCATTATGAGTTTTTGGTGATGCCATTCGGGCTTACCAATGCACCGGCAGTCTTTATGGATCTGATGAACCGGATTTTTCAGGAATTCTTAGACCGATTTGTGGTCGTTTTCGTGGACGACATTCTTATCTATTCACCTTCAGAGGAGAAGCACAAGGAACACTTGCGAGTGGTGCTTGAGTTACTTAGAGCCCATAGACTGTATGCCAAATTTGGGAAGTGTGAGTTCTGGCTAAGGGAAATCAAATTCTTAGGCCATGTGGTATCCGGGGAAGGGGTGTCTGTTGATACATCCAAGGTAGAGGCAGTGTAAGATTGGGCACAGCCTAAGATTGTGTTTGAGATCCGCAGTTTTCTGAGATTAGCTGGGTATTACCGTCGGTTTGTGAAAGACTTCTCCAGGCCAGCTTCGCCGTTGACTAGATTGACGCGGAAAGGGGTCAAGTTTGTGTGGAGTGAGACTTGCGAAAAGTCGTTCCAAGAGTTGAAGGTTAGATTGACCACTGCTCCGGTCTTGATTATTCCGGAGAGGGGGTTGGGTTATACAGTCTATTGTGATGCCTCACGAGAGGGTTTGGGTTGTGTGTTGATGCAAGAGGGGAAAATAGTTGCCTATAGCTCACGTCAGTTGAAAATACACGAGAAGAACTACCCTGCACACGACTTAGAGTTAGCAGCAGTGATCTTTGCCTTGAAGATTTGGAGGCACTACCTTTATGGTGAGAGGTTCGAGGTGTTCTCGGACCACAAGAGTTTGAACTATCTGTTTACATAGAGAAACTTGAATTTGAGGCAAAGGAGATGGATGGAATTTATTGAGGATTACGACTTTGAGTTGCATTATCACCCGGGAAAGGCCAATGTTGTGGCCGATGCCCTTAGTAGGAAATCCATTAGTGATGTAGCTTGTATAGCCATCCGGGAATGGGAGATGTTGGGTGAGCTTGGTGAGTTTGATTTGCTTCTGGGCGAATCTGTTGAGACTGCGACCTTGTTTTCTGTTGTTGCACAGCCTACACTTGTGACTAGAGTGTTAGAGGCACGAAGAGGTGACCTTGAGGTAGAGTCCTTCCGAGAGAAGATCTCCAGTGGGAAGGTTGAGAAGGGTTTGACGGTGTATCCCGACCTGAGTGTGAGATACCGAGACCGTTTGTTTGTGCCGGAGTCTTGCCGAGAGGAAGTACTCTGAGAGTTTCATCATTCACGTCTTGCGGTGCATCCCGGAGGTACTAAGATGTATCGGGATTTGGGTAGCCAGTTTTGGTGGCGGGGTATGAAGAAAGATGTGGCAGCTTTCGTGTCTAAGTGCCTTACTTGTCAGCAAGTGAAAGCCGAGCATCAGAGGCCAGCGGGTTTGTTGCAACCCTTGCCTATTGCCGAGTGGAAGTGGGAGCATGTCACTATGGACTTCGTTGTAGGTCTTCCGAGGACTCAGCGGGGTAGTGATGCCATTTGGGTGGTTGTAGACCGGTTGACTAAGTCTGCGCACTTCATTCCTATGCGCGTGAGAGATTCGGTGGATCATCTCGCCGATTTGTATATTCGGGACATAGTGAGATTGCATGGGGTCCCAGTGACGATCGTCTCAGATAGAGATCCTCGTTTTATTGCTAGGTTGTGGCAGAGTTTGCAGAGTGCCTTGGGTACTAAGTTGACCTTTAGTACGGCCTATCATCATCAGACTGAAGGGCAGTTCGAGCGTACTATTTAGATCCTTGAGGATATGCTTCAAGGTTGTGTCCTAGACTTCAGTGGGACGTGGGAGAGGCACTTGCCATTGGTAGAGTTTGCCTACAACAACAGCTTTCAGTCTAGTATCGGTATGGCTCCGTTTGAGGCCTTGTACGGCCGACCGTGTAGGTCTCCAGTTTGTTAGGCCGAGGTGGGTGATGCACCTTTGTTGGGTCCGGAGTTGGTTAGGGAGACGACGGAGAAAGTTGAGCGTATCCGTAGGAGGCTTGTTATAGCCCAAAGTCGCCAAAAGAGTTATGCCGACCGTAGGAGGAGGCCTTTGGCGTTTGAGGTAAGTGATCATGTTTTCTTGAAAATATCACCTAGGCGAGGTTTGATGAGGTTCGGGAAGAGTGGGAAGTTATCCCCTCGGTTTATTGGTCCCTTTGAGATCCTTGAGAGGATTGGGGAGGTTGCTTATCGTTTGGCTTTGCCACCGCAATTGTCCGGGGTTCAGGACGTCTTTCATGTTAGTATGCTTCGGAAGTATGAGCCAGATCCGTCTCATGTGTTGGATTGGACCGACTTGGAGGTAAATGAGGGTGCCTCGTATGAGGAGAGACCGGTTCGGGTCTTAGATAGGCGGGATCAAGTCCTGCGAGGCAAGACCATCCCTTTAGTAAAGGTTTTGTGGAAACATCACGGAGTGGAGGAAGCCACTTGGGAACGTGAGTTGGAGGTCCGCGAGAAATATCCGGACTTGTTTGTTGATGAGTAATCTTGTATTTAGATTTTGTAATGTTGTTGGACTTAAGAGCTTTATATATGTCTTAAGTTGTAAAACATTGTAATGTTTTGGTTTAATGGAAGTATGTTGTAAAACTTACCTTGATATGGGAGTTGATTATGATATTGCATATGTTGGCTATATTGTAGAATTGGAGTTGTATCATGTATATTGATTATGATATGAACTGTGAACCATGTATGTTGGAAATGGTTGGAAATGGAAGAAAATTGCATGTAGATAATGCACTTGTAATATATGTTGTGAAATGCCACTTGAAAAGAGATGGAATTGACCGGTAATGGGTCGAAATGTTTAATATTATGTTGTAATATTGTTGAGAATGGAGAAAACCTGTTTTTGAAAAACTTGTGTTTAATTTCGGGGACGAAATTCTTTAAGGGGGGAGGTTATAGCGATCCCGGTTGTCCCTTAACTGTTTTGTTGTATTCCGGACTCGGTTCCGTGAAGTTGGTAGTGGTATCTATCTTGTTGTCGTCTTTTATTTCCACTTGATTGAGTTTTAGGATGTTTTGAGCAGGGTTTTTACAGGCTGGTTAGGCCTTGATTTCAATTCCTTGTTGTTCAGTTTTTAGGCGATCCGCTCGAGCAGGTCTTCTTGCCCTCGAGCGGGGATTGCACACCTCCAGTATTTCGTATTCCTGCAAAACTTCTGCGGATGTGATTTTTACGCTCGAGCGGGTTTGTTTACGCTCGAGCGGTAGCACTCGAGCGAGTTTGTTGGCGCTCGAGCGGGTAGTACTTTCTGGGTATAAGTTCTGGAAGGGGGAAATCTACGCTCGAGCGGACTAGTTTTCGCGCTCGAGCGGAAGTGCTTTATTCTTGTGTCTTGGAGCTCGAGCGAGCCTTATTGCGCTCGAGCGTGTCCAGATTTTTGTTCTTGGCGCTCGAGCGTTGTGTTCTCGGCTCGAGTGGGTCATGCGTATATGAGTTATCCGCTGGGTGATTTTAAATCACTTTTTGCTTTTCTTTCTCTCTCCTACTTTTTCTAAAACCCATTTTGAGAGCCCCTCTCTCTAGAAACTCCCTTCTCTCTAGGGTTTGATCTAGTTAGAGTGTCCTCCTTCTCTTCGGCCTTTGTAAAAGTTGTGTTGATCGTCGAGGGCGTCATTTTGATCCGAAAATCTTGGTCTTTGGAGCACTTTGGTTTTGGTCTCTTCTCCATCCGAGCTCTAACTTCGAGGTAGGGATATCCTACTCCTCTTTATGAGCTTTGTCTTTAAATTTTTGCATTGCGATATGTTGGGGGTTGTTGGGTAATTTTGAGAGAGTTTGGGCCTTTGTGTAATTTTACAAAAGTTGGGGTTTTTATTTCTATAAAACTTAAATGCATGTTTGTCATAGAAAAGTGAAATTAATGTTGAAACATTAATGAAAATGGAACCTAAGGGTTATAATGTTAATTATGGAAAATGCCCTAATTACATTGGTTAATTAATTCGTATAATTAATTATGAGAAATGAGGAATTGATTTGGAAAGGTATGGGATTAAAGGGTGTGGTTGGATTATTTATCACTCACCTAGTTGAAATGTTGATTATATATCCATTGTTGCATTTATTTTCTGTATAGAAATAACTGCTTTGGGTTATCGGTGGAGGATAGTCTTGATTGTTGTAGACAATGCATGATGATTAGGCAAACTGAAACTAATCACTGGAATGTGTCATTGAGTATGACGGTTGAAAGAATACATTAAATTTATGTATTGTGTGATGATGTGTATAATTATTGTTTATATGCATTGTGTCGTGTTGGAGGAGATAGGGGATGTACTCCACGGTTTAGGGGAAGATAGAGGATGGACCTCTAAACCGGATGTTGTTGGGAGAAGATAGGGGATGGACTCCATAGATAGAGCTCATATGCTTATCTAGTAATGTGTTGACACAGCTCATATGCTTGTCCTTGGAAGTGTGATAGTGCTCTTATGCATATCTATAGAAGTGATGATATAGCTTGTATGCTTATCTGTTGGTGTGCGTGATATAGCTAGTATGCTTATCTATTATGAAATGGGAAAGTGTTTAATATGAGTTACTGTCTCATATAAGTTGTTTGGCCAGGTTCTGAGCCATGGTTATAAATTGAGAATTGAAAGAATTGGAAAATGAACTGTAACATGGACTTGTATGTCACAAAACTGTAAAGTGTTATGAGTGAAAGTATCTGTGTTGGCCATCTATCAACTGCTAATTTTTAGTCACTGTTCATTTTTGGTTTAGTGTATTTCTACTGGGCTGTGGCTCACCCTATATGGGAACATCATTTTCAGGTACAGGTGGCATGCCACCTCCAAGGACATAGCTTGGGAGGCTAGAGGCGGACACACTTTTGTTGTCTTATTTCTTTTGATGTATTACATGTAAATTCAAGCCAAGGGCTTAATATGTAATAGTACTCTCTTTTGTAACCAAGTGTTAACTTGGAAAGCTGTAAGCCTGTAGGGCATTTGCTTTTGTTGGTAACATGTAATACTTTTGTAATGAAGTACTCTGATGAATTGAAGAATATGGATCATTTGGTATATAAATGTATGTTTATATTGATGGGTTTAATGTTATTATTTTGAGGGCGTTACAAGATCGCTACTGAAAATTTACTGTCGACACCAGCCCTTGCTGGTGTCGACACTTGCCCTTTTTTTGTTGACCTTTAAGGTTGACACTAGTCTAGGAGGTGTGGACCCTTGTCTATTGCAGAATATGGGGTTTGCTTGCTGAAATTTGGTGTTGACACCTCTCCACACATTAACGTCTCAGCTTTTCTTCTGAAGGGTCGACACCTCTATCTAAAGTGTTAACCCCTGTGGGTAATTTTTAGATTTTTGGGTCGGTTTAGGCCCTACCTTTTTGGAGTTTTTGACTTGTTCTTTCCATTTGACTTTGGGGCTATTGTTCTATTATTACCTTGCTACTATAAATAGGCTCCAAACACTTGTTTATTTTACTTTTTCTTCTCTTTTGTCTCTCTCTACACTGTGAGTTATCTTCTCTCTCTCTAAACTTAAACATTTTCACTTAAATCTCTAGATCTACTCATCTAGAGTTTTTCACATTGGTCCTTTGAGAAAGATTGTGGATCTCGTTAAGGGCTTCCTTTTGATCTAAGAGTTTCACGGTTTCGTCACCGGTGATTTTTGGGTTGTTATCTCTTTGCTTCAATAGGCAAGGGTTTGTAGCTCTCTTTCAATACCCTCATTTATAGATAGATTTGTGGTATTTTTTTTTTTATATAAACACAAAGTTTACATTTTTGTGCATTTTGTAATAAATCATGAGATTGGGGGTTAGGGTTTAAAGAGTTGGGGTTTGCTTGTTTGGGTTATGATTTTGGGTCATGAGCTTGGGTGTATAAGCAATGGAAGGGTTGGAATAAAATGTGTTTTGTGAAAAGCGTTAATTTCTATTAAAACTAGTTTGGTTCATGAAGATAGATGATGATTTTGCTTAAATTGAAAGTAATATCATGAAATTGAGGCATTAAATTAAACATGTACAAGTTTAATTGAAATTGTAAAGAGTTTAAAAATTTATGTAAAAGTTGCGGTTGAACCCTTAATGTTGATAATTTAAATTATGTCATAATATGAAACCAAACTTGGAGAAAAGAAATTGCTAATGGTATGGATGATATGAGCTGTGTGATGAAACGATGATGCGGAGGTTCAAGAGTTTGTATTGAATTATGCCGAATTGTATTGAATAGTGTTGAATTGGGCTGTGTTGAATTGAATTGCATTGAGTTAGGTTGAGTTGTGTTGAGAGGTGCTGGGTTGTGTTGTAATTGGTACCCACGCGGGGAGTCGAAAAGAAAATGAGGAAAATGTCTTTCGATGCCCACGCATGTCCGTATAAGAGCCGGTAAATGTAGGGGTGATTTTGAATTCAAGGTGCCCAAATGCCCTGTCTAGGCTTATCATTAGACAAATGTGAGAAAAATGTTTTTGGGTGTCCACACAGTCCTGCCATGTAATAGCCGGCAAAAGTGGAAAAATAACTTTTGGGTGTCCACAAAGTCCTGCCATATTGTAGTCGACAAAAGTGGAAAAAATGATGGTTTTGAAAATATTTTTGGGTGCCCACTCCTTGTCGTATAATAGCCGGCAAATGTGGGGATGGTTTTAAAGTTGAAAATGTGTTTGGGGGTTCACGTCTTGCCGTATGACAGTTGGTAAATGTGGAAAAACATGGTTTTTGAAAAAATATGGTTTTTAAGAAAATATTTTTGGGAGTCCACTTCCTGTCATATCAAGTTGGCAAAAGGTGGAAGGTGTTATGAGTTGGGTGCCCACTATCCTGCCGTATCAAGTTGGCAAAAGATGGTACGTGTTGTGAAATGGGTTGAGTCGGTGATGATATGTGTGACGAGTGATGAACTTATGAAATTACAATTTGATGTGAAATTTGGCATGGAATGGGAATACATATGTCACGACCCCATTCCGTCCCCAGTAGAATGGTGCCGTGATGGCCAGTAATCCGAGATTACCGAAGGCCAACTTTCAAAATTCACACACAATCAGAGTATTACATATGGGGCTAACATGTGCGGAAGCAATATATACAAATCTAATTAGTCCATAAGAGCAGTGCATAAGTTAAATGGAATGGCATACATCTTTACATAGCTTTAATACAACAAAATGAAGTACAAAAATACATCTTGACCAGAAGGCTTCTCAGCCATCAAATACAAAATACAATGAAATACAACTAAGAAGCATAATCTTCAAGATGCTGCAAAAGTGCAAAATCTAAAACAAGTGGCAAGTACATCTAGGCGTCACCGCCGTCCTGCTCGTCACCTACATATATATAGAGAGGGGTGAGTTTGGATACTCAGTGAGTGGTATAAATAATAAAGGGGTTTACATGAATGATATCCGAAGTCTTTATCAAATCAAGGCACATCACATCTTGTACAAAATCCAAGGGCAAATCAAGTTTATCTAACAAATCTTTCAAGTCTCAACAATTAAAGTCTTCCAAGACCTTCAAGTTCCAAGGGATAACATTAACAAAGGTTGTGCTACAAATGTTTATAGTCCCCTAGCACGTACGGACTTTCAAAGATTGTGCTACAAATGCTTATAGTCCCCTAGCACGTACGGACTTTCAAAGATTGTGCTACAAATGCTTATAGTCAAATGCTTATAGTCCCCTAGCACGTACGGACTTTCAAAGATTGTGCTACAAATGCTTATAGTCCCCTAGCACGTACGGACTTTCAAAGATTGTCAAAACCAAAGCTAATACTTGATATACAAAATAGGAATAGTCATTCATGCTTAACAAATACTTTTCCAAAACAAGCAAGGCAAAACTTTATCAAAACTTAATAACATAACTTTATTAAAAATACCACTCACATAGTTCTTCAAACGTCGGGGTCAAGGCAAGTCCAAGTCCTACAAACACATGGCAAAGTCTATTGAATGCACTTCTCAAAACAAGTCTTGCATGCATGCAAATCACCTCGGCATTCTTCAAAAACTACGTCAAATCAAAACAAAACACAGTTTCTTATCTCGGGAAAACATGCTGGGCAACTACCAGGTCTAGGCCGAGGTCCCACACCTCCTTGCCGAGGTGTGGCCTCGATGGCCACATTCAAGGAAATGAAGTCGGAAAAATCTGGGTTTCCCTCTCTTGAAGAACATGACGAACATGAAGAACATGAACATGAGGAAGATGAATGCAAAGATCATAATTTTCTATTACAAAATCTGAGATTTCATGCAATGAATTCAAAAACATGGACCTGGGTACCCATATTCAAGTATCTTGTGAGAACAAACACAAAAATATGAATCTTAATGCAAACTTTCGGATCAAACAAGACTTTTTCTTCAAGAACACATGAACACTATTTTCTCTTTCTAAAACCAACTTTAAATCAATGCATGACGTGCAGAACAGGTTTGATCGTGCAATGCAGCTAGATAAACATAAAGAACAACAAGAGTAAATCAAGAATCTAACCTCAATACACGAATCTAACGGTTTGATCTCTAGGAATCAAGCTCGAAAGCCCACTTTCTCACTCTAAAACTTCTTCTTCTTCCTAGAGCTTCTCTCTCTCTACAAGGCGAAGATATAATACAAAATGTATATTTTCTGGGTCTGTCTGCTGACTTAACCCTCTACAGGGGTACGTGGTAACGGCTGGTTGGTTCTACTCAAAAAGGTGACTGAGTAAAAAGACAAGACTATGACAAAGTGTACTCAACAAGCTAGGCGGCAAGAGCACTCCGACAAGTAACGACATCGGCTAACAACAAGACTTCGGCAAGCAAGAGGCAAGGACCTCGGCTAGAAAGGACAACACTTGGCCTAACTGTGCCACACCTTGGCCTAGATGTGCCAGACCTCGGTCTAGGTCATACCAATCTAGGAGTAAGGTCACTTGGGTTCAAGGGTAACATCTCGGCCTAGATAATACACATCTCGGCCTCGGCGATGAACACCTCGGCCTAGATAGTGACATCTCGGCCAACATGTCAGAGCAATGGTGGAGTCAACCAAAGTAAATTCCAAGATGGTCTTAGATGCAAGAGGTTCAAAACTGACCTAGGCTCAGGGTGACCTCGGCTAAACCCACACCGAGTAAGGTACAAAGCATGCTGTAACACTTAAGCGAACAAGGACAAGACTTGAAATGCAAGCTTAACAAGACAGAATCATATGAATGCATATGAGTATGGTTAGGACAGTGTGAGGGTTATTACAACATATAGAAATTATTTGAAAAGAATGGATAATGAAATAGTAACTGGATAAGGGGTTGGTGATAACGATTTCACCTGGTTATTTGTAACTATAAGGAAAGATTAAGAGTTTTGTTTTGTAATTAATGGAGAATTTGAATTAAAAGGGTTTATTATCCTTGTGATATAATGAATTATAGTTGATAATACAATTGTGGATGTGATGTAGTCGTTAGATAAGTAGGAGTTGAGTATAGGAGAATTGTTATTGAATATAAAGGAGATTTGGATTTCTACATTGAAGAGTTACAACAAATATTAGACAGGTGAGAATAGAGTGTATGAGGGTTGTTTTTGAGTATTAAGGGAGCTTGAACTTGAGGCTATGGAATTATAATAAATGTAATTCGTAAAAAGGGAAAATGAAAAAAAAAAGAAAGAAAAGAGGATTACTAAAAATGGAAATTAAATAAGGAATATTTTGGAATTGGTTAATAAGTTTAAAATGATATTGTTCCTTAAACATATTTATTTTCAAAAAGGATTTATGGTTTTTTTATGATAAAGGATAATTTTTATGGCTGAAGGTTTTCCTTAAATGTTCAAATAACTTTTGAGAAAAAGGTACTTTACGTATGATGTAACGCCCTCAAAAAAAATATACAAAATCCAACATTCTTGACATGTATAGATATAAGAGAAATAAATATCTTTCCATTCATCAGAGTAGTTAAGTACAGAAGTATTACACGTTAACAACAATGGTAAATGCCCCAGGGGCTTACAACTTTCCAAGCCAGCACTTGGTCACAAAGGAGAGTATTAACTCAAATACACTTTAAGCCCTTGGCTGGAAATTACATGTAATACACCAAAAAGATAACAACAAAAGTCTTTCAGTCTCTAAGCAACCCAAGCTACGTCCTTGGAGGTAGCATATCACCTGAACCTGAAAATGGTATCCCATAAAGGGTGAGCCACAGCCCAGTAGAAATATACTCAACCAACTATAAGCAATGACTAAAATAATAGCATTTGATAGATGGTCAGCACTCATAAATCCGTTTATATCATATTACCATTCCATGACAATTATGTCCATATTATATTTCACTTTCCTTTATATACCAATTCATTTCATAAACGTGGCTCAGAACCTGGCCAGATAATTCAACGGAGATTCCATCTCTCATTATCAATAATTCCATTTCAATTGGGATAACAACTCATATTGAACATTTCTTCCTTCACAATAGACACACATAATTGCTGTATCAATCTCAAATAAACCCTTCCATACTTCATATATGATATACAGATTTGCTATATCAATACTTCAATAGATACATACATTCGTTATATCAGGAGAGTACATATAAAATGTATTAAAGCATGTAAGCACATATGGAGTACATCCCCCATCTCCTCCCAAACAAAGATATACAAATAATGTGTTAAAGTATATGAACACATATGGAGTACAACCCCTTTCTCCTCCCTGCCAAACAAGATATACAAATAATGTGTTAAAGTATATGAACACATATATGTGTGTGGAGTACATCCCCTATCTCCTCCAACACACTGGAGTACAGCCCCTTTTTCCTCACTGCCAAACAAGATATACAAGTAATGTGTTAAAGTATATGAACACATATATGTGTGTGGAGTATATCCCCTATCTCCTCCAACACATTGGAGTACATCCCCTTTCTCCTCCCTGCCAAACAAATATGCATATATAATGTATTTAAGCACTTCATCACATATAATGATCAATCAGTACACATATTTCCTGTATTATTCCTACCATCATATTCAATGGTATAACACGCTAGATTAGTCTCAGTTTTCCCTAATCAACATGCAATGTCTACAACAATCAAGACTATCCTCCACCGATAGCCCAAAGCAGATATTTCTAAATAGAAAATAAATGCATCAATAGATATAACATCAACATTCTCATAGGTGAGTGACAAATGAATCCAACTATGCCATTTAATCCCATAATTTTCCAATCTCATAATTTCTAATTCAATTACATATTTTCCCAAATTAATTATACCAATTAATTTATCACAATAATTAGGGCATTTTCCTTCTTTCTTAAATATTGATCCTAAGACCAAATTCCACCAATTTAACTCTCAAACTCATATTTTCAAGACCTTAAATGCACATGGAGTCTTTAAACATAAAGCCCCTCTTTAAAAAAAATTACAAATCGAACCCCAACTTTTCCCCAAATTACCAAACTATACCAAAATAATCAAAATGCATAAAACTTATGTCAAAACTCATAAGATGGAGTAGGTTATTCCTACCTCGAAATTAGAAGCCCAAAGGAGAAGATGGTGAGAATCCAAAGTGCTCTAAATCCACAAATTTTCAGATTGATAGGAAGCCCAAATCGAGCTCTACACTCTTTGCAAATACACTAAGGGAGAAGATCACTCAAACTAGATCAAACCCTAGAGAGAAGGTGAAAAGTAGTGAGAGAAGCTCTCAAAAAGGGTTTCTAAAAAGTAAGAGAGAGAAAGGAAATGTGAAAAGTGATTCAAAATCACCCGGCTGCTATCTGATACACGACTATCCCGCTCGAGTGGAGAATAGGACACTCGAGCGTCAAGCACAGAAAACTAGACCTGCTCGAGCGCAAAGGGAAGTCCGCTCGAGCGTAGATTAACCTCATCCAGTATTTTCAGACATAGAACACCCGCTTGAGCGCAAAGAGGTCGGCTCGAGCTCCACCCGCTTGAGCGTAAAGAAACCCGCTTGAGCGTGAAAAACAAACCTGCAGTACTTTTGCAAAGGCACATATACTGGAAGTATGCAAACTCTGCTCGAGCGCAAAGGGACCCGCTCGAGCGGAAAACCAACAAAAAAAAAACAAACTCCGCTCGAGCGCAAAAAAGAGCCGCTCGAGCGTACCACCAAATATCTAGACAACAAGGAATGGGACCAAGGCTCAACCAACCTGTAACAACTCTGCCCAATACATCCTAAAACTAAAATATAAGGAATCAAAGGATGACAATAAGACAAAACAACAGTCAATACTACGGAACCTAAGTCCGGATACAATAACCACATGAGGAAAGACCGGGATCGCTATATGTGATATTTTGAAATTACGAAATGTCACCTTACTATGTGGTATCACCCTGCATGCACGATTATTTCTATCTATAGGATAGTTATTGTTTTAGAACTATGAGATTTCTACTGGGCAATTGTGCTCATCCCTTGTTGTTTCATTTTTCTTACAGGAAGAGAATTTGGATTGATTGGTTGGAGAGTTAAAAAGTTCATGTATTTGTTATGTGTAATTTCATAGTAGATATGAAATAACTGAATTCTGTACATTAACATTTGTAATTATTTATTTGTAGTTTCGCAGTGGAAGTTGGCATGTATTATTATTATTGTTTTCATTGCAAGAGAGAACATATGTTATTATGTTTATATTACTCAAGGGTAATAGATATTTGTAAAAAAAAAAAAAAGACCTAAATTAAAGGTTTTTGGTAATGTTTCCGAGTAATTAAAAATTAGGGCGTGACAGACTTGGTCTTACATGACCGTCAAAAGTCAACAAAAGAAAATCAAAACAAAAGCCTCGTGCGTGAGGCAACCTTAACTGACTCCAAAATCTTGGTAACCTTTTACAATCTCACTAAAGCTGGGGCTAGACATCCCGTTGCTCACCTACATATATATATAGAAACGAAGTGAGCGAAAGTCCAGTGAATAATACCAAAGTAAAGAGGTTATATGAATAAGACTCTTAAATAGGTAAATCATACTCATGAGCAGCACATATACATCATTATCAAAACAAAACGACCTTAGGTCCATTGTGCTCAAGGCATATCAAAGGGCAAAACGACCTTGGGTCCAAACATTTATTCATAAACTAACCTCAGGTCTAATGGATCCATACATATATGACCATCTAGTCCTTCAAAACACATATACAATACGACCTCAAGTCCATCATTTCCAAATTCATATCCATGCACACGTTTATACTCATGATCTTGTTCACATTCATATTCATATTTAAAACAACCTTTGGTCCAATCAATTCCTTATTCAAAATGACCTTTGGTCCATTTAACAAACATACAAAATGAACCTCGGTCCATTTTATATATAAGATGACCTTAGGTCTATCCTGTCAAACATTCTAAACGGCCTTAGGCCATTCCGTGTCCTTGTCAAATATACCAAACGGCCTTGGGCCCATTTCATATTCTCATCAAACATACCGAATGGTCTTAGGCCCATTTTGTATTCATATAAAATGACCTTTGGTCCAATCTTATAGTTTTGTGCTTATCAATCACTTTTTCAAGTCTTTTACGAATCAGATAGGTAGAATACTCATTCATGACTTCGGAAAACTTACCACACAGATAGTATTTAGAAAATAACATACATAAAAATATCTTTAATAAGATATTACTCACAGTGGTCAATTGGTTGATTCGTCCTCAAAGTTAACCCTACACAATTCGTAACACATACAGAAATTGGGTCACAATACAATTCAATCCTTTCCTTAATTAGTTTATCTTTCTTAGGCTTCTTTCTAACTCTTTAGTTCATTTAGGATGCTCAATGTGTGCCTAAGAATGCCCAGAAATGAAATAGGATAGAAATTGAAACATAAAACAACCTTTCAAAGTTTCCTGAAACAGGACACTTCGCTCAAGTGCAACATTGGTCACTCGAGCGAACCCTTCAGTCTGCAAGAGTACTGGATGCTCGCAATCTAGGCTTGAGCCAACTTTTTGGTCGCTCAAGCCAAGGTTCAAAATGTGAGGTGGTCGCTCGAGCAATACTTTGTTTGCTCGAGCCAACCTCCAATGTCTGCAAAAATGCTAGGAGCTTGAAATGTACACTCGAGCAACAATTCCATCACTCGAATTTTGAAATTTATAGAATGTTGTTTAAGCTTCAAAACATGTTTTTAAAAGGTAAAACGTGCATGTTATGTTCTACATTTCAGCCATATAACCACTAATATGAATACAAGAGCCAATTTACAAGATTGATGCTCAAAGCATTATGAATTCATCATGCAAGACTCATTTTGTTTCAAATTCTATAGCTGAAATATATATGTATTTTTTCGATTGCTTTTAACCTTTTGTTGTATAATTGCCACTTATTTGTGGTTGAGGTTTTTTGTTTGCTCATTCATGTATACTCTTTGAGTAAGCCCTAATATTTTACTATTTGAAAATATTTCATCATGAGACATCATAAAATTATCTTGGTTTAGTTTTTGAACACCAATAGATTTCAAATAGTACATCAAAATTTATCCCTTGTCCTTTCAACAGTTGTACCAAATTTAAAACTTGTGTCGTTCAATGACTTAGCCAATTGTGAAAACCAACTCTAAAATCCAAGTGCACATCTGGTGTGACAAATCAACTTCAGTTGCTATTATCTCATGCAAAAGAAATGACAAAGTTGCAAAATTATTGGCCTGCAAAAATCCATGGATAAACTGTTCGGAGGAAGGGGTATTTGATTGCAGCAACATAGGTACAAATGTGTCAAATAGCATTTCCAAGAAAAAGAAATTTATGGTCATAAGAAATCTTCTACATCTTTACTGATAGCAAGATCCAAGGTTTAAGCATTTTGAGTTTCTTCCTTATTTAGTACTCCAAAACCATTCACTTACTGAAATGACTGAATGGACCAAGAGGACACAATTTTTGCTTTTATGAGCTTGCTGAAACAACAATCACAAAACCAACCAAAGGAAAAGGTATAATATAATAAATGTGAAGAAAAAAAATGTAAATACTCTGGTCAAACTGAATAAATAATATTTTTTTTCATTTTTTATTATTACCAGCATGTGGATAGACAAATAAAAGGAGTATTCAAAATTGAAGAGTTAATAAGAAGACAAATTTGCAGAACAATTTTTTTCTTTTTAAAGTGTATAAAATAATATGTAGAAACCCCTGTCAAAGCTATAAATCGAAATATGTCATACTTGAAAAGATTGGGCATGGTAGAGTCCTTATAAAAAGCACAAGACAAATAAAAGAGAAATATATAAACCAACAAAACAATCTATGGTGGCTCGGGAATACTCCATGCATGTATATAAATATTATGCTCAGTGGATGATTCCATTAACCCCAACACCCCCCTCCAAAAAAGAAAAGAGGGAGTGAAATGGAAACAAAAATTGTAAAATATTAATTGAGAAAAATAATAGACACATGCATAAGAAAAAGAATAACCACAAATCTATGCACTTTGAAAACACTTTTTCCTCACATAGCTAAATAAAATTTGTAGTTTGCGCCATAACTAAAACATGAAACTTTAAAGAAAATCAAAACTCATTTACAAAGCCTCGTGGATCAGAAATTCATACCCAAAGACACCAAAAGAGCACAATATGTTCACACAAAGAACATTTATCTGTGAGTATTAGACAAACTAAAAATCAAGTAAAAATAAGAAAAGGCAAGTGGACAATAATTTTATTTTATTTTTTCGGGGGAAAAGCACCAATTTCTACCTGGAAGGTTTGAAAAGGAAAGTGTGTTCCTTATCCTTACTGAAGAGAATCTCAATAGGACTCTTAACTGCTTAAAAAACTAAAAAGAAATTAAAATAATTATGTTAAATTTTAAAAAAATAGTGACTTGAACTATGAATTTAATTATCTGACCACCGTAGAATAAACATTCAACATTGGTCTTACCAAAAAACAAAATAAGGCATTTCATTTTTCACAAGTAAAACAAACCTTAAACATTGGTCGTACCCCCCCCCCCCCAAAAAAAAAATGACCAACATTGGTCCAATTCTAGAGAATCATGCCAAACTAGAAAAGTAATGCAAGCATCAAACCTTTTGACGAGAATGTGGAGTGTGCTCCTTCATGAGTGATGTAAAACTTTAGGATATTTGGAAAGATTTTGGGGATAACCAAAGTCCATGATCTCTACAATTTTTGATGAAAAGTATATCGAATATTAATGAAGGTAGCTAGAAAGAAGATCCCAATCTAGCACACATTAAGCATTTTAAAAGTACAAATATCAGAAAGTTCAGCTTTGAAGATAAAGAGTGTCGACCAGAAAGCTTATTCAACAATAGTGCATAACTTGCAATAAATGCATGGACAAAAGCAATTTTATCTATGCATTAGTATGTGCACATTTGCGAATGATTATATCAAATCAGGTGGCCATCAAATGTATTGTATATTTTTAAAAATATGCAGCAAAGCACGATGAAAAAGGGCAAGACACAAATAAGAAACACATGATAATTCACAAACAAAAGATAGATGCTTGTTTTGAAGATTTTGTGTCGAAGGTAGGGCCATGCTTATATTGAAATAACTAATTCACCACACAAAGATACTTGACTCAACAAACATATATGCTTGATTCACCAAAATTGGAAAGAATCTAGGTTAGTTTGGTGTAACAACCCTCACTTTGCCCTAGTCATGCTTGCCTGCATTTACATGATTCTGTCTTGTTAAGTTGCATTTTGCAGACGTTTATTTGTTTTGTCTAAGTGTTACTTGTATGCTTTGTTCCCTGCTTGGTGTGTAGAGTCGAGGTCACCTTAAGCCTAGGTCACACCTTTGAACCTTTTATACCTAGGACCATCTTGGAACCACCTTGGTTGACCTTCACTTTCATCCTGGCATCTAGGTCGAGATGTGTATCATCTGGGCTGAGATGTTACTAATTAGGCGTCCTAGATCTTTAATCCTTGCACCTAGTGATCTTGCTCTGGACCAGTATAACCTAGGCCGAGGTATGGCACATCTAGGCCAAGGTGTGACACATTTGGACCATGTGTTATCCTTTCTAGCCGAGATCATTGGGACTCCTTTTGCCGAAGCCGATGTATTAACCCGAGATCCTCGCCTTGCCGGAATGCCCACGCCACCTTGTCTGTTATACACACCTTGTCATGCTCTTGTCTTGTCAGTCAGTCACCTTTGGAGGAGAGCCAACCAGTCATTGCCACGTGTCCCAGCAGAGGGTTAAGTCAGCCAGCAGCAGACAAACATATCATTGTGTGTCATATCTTTTGCATGATAGAGGGAGAAGCTCTAGGAAGAAGAGAGGAAGTTAGAGTGGGAGAGCTAGATCCCAAGCTTGATCTTTAGAGTTTGAACCATTAGATCCGTGTTTTGAGGTTAGAATCTTGATCTACTCTTGTTGTTCTTTACGTTCATCTAATCGCATTGCATGATCTAGCATGATTCATGAGCTATGCATTGATTTAAAGTTTGTTTTAGAAAGAGAAAATGATGTTCTTGTGTTCTTGAAATAAAACCATGTTTTGATCCGAAAGTTTGTATCAAGATCTATGTTTTTGTGTTTGTTTTCATAAGGTCTTCAAGTATGGGTACCCAGGTCCATGTTTTCAAACTCATATCATGAAATCGCAGATTTTGAATAAAGAAGTTATGATTTTAGCATTCATGTTCTCCATGTTCTTCAAAAAAAGAAACCCAGATTTTCTTAACTTCATTTCCCTGAATGTGGTCATCGAGACCATACCTTGGCCAAGGGGTGTGGGATCTCGGCCAAGACCTGGTTGGTGCCCAACATGTTTTCCTGAGATGAGAAACAGTGTTTTAACACCCAGCACATGTTTTGCTTTGTCTTGACTTAGTTTTGAAAGAAATGCCGAGATCATTTACACTCATGCAAAGCTTGTTTTAAGGATGCATTGCACAACCAACTTTGAGCATTCCTTCTTATCTTCTTAAAGTGCATTCAGTAGACTTTGTTATGTATTTGTAGGTCTTGGATTCTTGCCTTAACCCCTACACCCGAAGAGCTATATGAGTGGTATTTTTAATAAAGCTATGTTATAAAGTTTTGATAAAACTTTGCTTCGTTTTGGAAAAGTATTTGATCAAGCATGAATGATTATCCCTAGTTTTGTATCAAGTATTATGTTTGTTTTGATGACATTCTTGGAAAGTCCTTAGTGCTAGGGGCCTATAATGCAACTAGTCGTTTGTTTGAGATATCTCATTTGTCTTGCCACTAACGGTTTACCGCGTGGGTTTGTCCGGAATGCCATCCCTTGTTTTATGTAGATGCTAGTAAGCATCCCTTGAAGCTTTGAAAGATTTGATTGATGAACTTGATTCACCCCATGTTTTGTTACAAGCTATGATTATGTATTGTTTTGATAAAGATCTCGGATATCATTCATTCCAAACCTTTATTAATTATATCATTCACTGAGTATCCAAGAAGGCGGCGACGCCTAGATGTGTTATGTGCAAGATGTTTTGGATTCATGTTTTTGTTAGCATCTTGAAGATTATGCTTCTTAGCTTTGTATTACATGTCCTTTGTATTTGTCGACTTGAGAAGCCTTTTGGTCAAGATGTAACATGCACTTTGTTTTATTTGTACTCAAGTTGTAAATCTATGTTAAATGTATGTCATTTCATTCAATCTATGCACAGCTCTTATGGACTAATTAGATTTAAAATTATTGCTTCCACACATGTAAGCCCCATACGTATACTCTGTGTGTGAATCTTTGTAAGTTGGCCTTTGGTAATCTCGAATTACTGGCCATTAGGGAACCATTCTACTGGGGGTGGAATGGGGTCATGACATTTGGTCTCACATTAGTGGCTAGAAGATATCAAAATTATCTAAGAAATTTTAAAGAATACATGCAATCCGTTTCTTTGATCAAGTTTAATCATATGCTTAATCATGATCTCAAGTAATAACAGTAGATTTATGCAGAACCAACATTAATGTTGTACAAAATCTACGGCCAAGACGATGTGAAAGTGGCAATTTTTAAAATCACAAAGCACCTTTCATTTTTTTTAAAGAAACATTTCAAAAATCCCGAATTTGTAAATAAGAATTGATGTCAAAACCACATTTTTTTAAACAAAAATTCAAAATAATGTTTGGCATAAAAAGAATGAAAAAGGTAAATTTATTGTTTGCAAAACACAAAATACACAAGTGATGTTTTTGCATTTCCACATTTCCTTTTTTAATGTACTTACCATGACTTTCTACAAACTATTAATTTAGAGTGGTTAAAAAATGATAAAATGGCAGTTGATGTTGAACAAAATTGCCATCAGCTGTACTAAAAATCTAAAACATGCGATGACAATTATTGAATAGTTTACTACAGAAGTAGATTCCATCAACATTCTAAATGATCATAAAAATATTTTAGGTTATACTTGCGAATTGTATAGCAATTACAATGATCAATTGAGACTCATTTGAGAATGGAGGTTTGAGGCTTGTTACATTAAACTTCTAAATTTCTCAAGACATCAATATAAAAATATAGTTTAACACCTAAGGAACTAAGGATGTGTTTAGTTTGTATTTTGAAACATATTTTTGGAAGAAAATTTCCAAAAACATGTTTGGTTACAAATTTTTTCAAAAAAATTTCAAAATTACTTCTCTCTCTATTACACATCAATCAATCACTTTTTCTCTCTCCTCTCTCATTCTCAATCACTTTTTCTCTCACACACATCTACTCCACTACAACAAAATATCAAATCATCCCAAACTCCCAAACTCCAAAACTATTTTCAAAATGTACAACCAAATAAACCAAAAAAATTTCTAAACTCTCTCTCCAATTTTTCTTATAAAAAATTTATCTCAAAACACAAACCAAACACACCCTACATGTCTTAGATTGGATAAGATGCAAACATGATGGGTCCTTTTCCCTTTTTAGCAGCTTTTTGAGGGAGTTCAACACAAGGCAGAAAGCCCAAAGATATACTGGAGGATTCTAAAGATACCTTTTATCAAAGGTTGAACACAATGGAAACTATGACTAAAAAAAATAACAGTTTATCATCACAAGTGAGTGAGTAATGAAGAATCTCATTATCCTTCTACTAAAGAAGGGATATTTTTGCTTTTAGGTATCTATGTGTTGCAAACTAACATATGTTCTAACTGTTAGAAAAAGAACAATTAAATAAAGTTATCGAACTTCTAGCAACAGAGCTATTTTGATAGAAGGTGTTAGATGGCAACACCTCCTAACAGATCTATTGGGGACAAAAAAAAAAAAAAAAAAAAAAAAAAAAAAAAAACCAAGAATCTATCTTGAACCTAGATTTAAATGTAATATAAAAAGGAATCAGGCTACTATTTAAAAGTAGCCCTTTTGACCATAACAATGAGAGAGAAGGTGAGCACTTCAATCACTACTTGAAAAAGGCCAAAAAAATCCCATAATGATGAAACCAGTAATTATCCATATGAAATGACAAGCTCAAAATCTTTGTAAATCTGTCACTCAAAAGCCAACAAAAAGTTAGCCCACAAATATAACAAATTCAATTACCATGCTACTGCAATCCTAAACATTTAAACATCAAAAAGATTAGAAAGCATCCATTAATACTTGCATATAAAAATAAAACATATTTTTGAAAAATACACAAACAAAGAAATTACAATAATAAGAAATAAGGGGTTCCCATGAAAGAAGAAGACCTATTTTTATTTATTTATTTGGGTAATAAGATATTCAATAAAATAAAATAAAATAAAAACCCCCATACAAACAATTAAGAGGTGGTCACAACCAAGATTGCAGAAAAAGTCTGACTATCACATTAGCATTAAAAAGGCTATATGTTTAGAAACTACTTGAATTGTGTGGTTGGCTTCACAACTAACTAACTAATTTGCAAAGTTCATTGAAAAGATTAAAGTGGCCTTCCCTTGGTTCTAATTAATTGATAAAAAGTAACAAAGAGTGAAACTTTTGAACTTTCATACGTTCTATCTATAGTCACTGTATAACATTGAAGCTAAAAAACATGAAACCAAAAAAAAAAAAATATATGGAAAACAAATTTGTAGCCAAAAGAAAGCAAAATTCGAGACTTCAGTCTACTTCCCTTGAAAAAAAATAAAAATAAATAAACTAGAGTAAGGAATAACAAACCAAAGAAATAAAAGTAGAGAAAAATGATAACAGAAAGAAAGAAAGCTCCACAAACAATGAAGAATCAGTGATAATATTTATTTACCATTTAAAAAATAATAAGATTGTCAGCTATTCTAGCTATGTTTCAGCTTTGAAGATTGACCCCTGGAAATCAGAAGGAAAAAAGAAACATTAAGTTACAACAAATTAAAACAGAAAAGGAAACCAAAATAAAAAATAAAAAAACAGAGATACCCAAACAAGAGCTTTGGTTGAAGATGATGGCCTTCACTGTAGGAACAATGGCTTGAAAGTAGTGGCTCTTTGATACCCCATTTGAAATTGGTTGAACGCATAGTTAAACCCATAGATCTGGTCCAACACAGCTTCGATCGTCATCGTGAGACATTGATCGTTGTCCATAATGTGATCTCACTGTCATTTTCGAGAGAGAGAGAGATAGAGAGAGAGAGAGAGAGAGAGAGAGAGAAGAGGTAGACGTGGCTAGCAAGAGGGAAACGTGTTAGTTCTCCTACACAGAGAGTGAGTAATCTGTGCATTTACCAATTAATCCAAAACTCTTCAATAAAACAAAATCTTAACAGAATAAAGGAGGACAAAAACGGAAAGCAAAAAGAGAGCCATATTTACTAGAGCAATTACTAACTCCCTCTTAGATATAAGTGTATAGATATATCTGTTCAGGCAATAGCTGCATCAATATTTAAAGAAGCATCAACTAAGCATTTGCATCGAAAACATTCCAATCTCCTAGAAAAGAATGAAGAATGCTGATATTTTCAATCATAAATAAACATACAGGAGCCTAGTGCTAAGTCAAAGCTAATAAAGATCACATTTCATTTCATGTTTTTAATAAAATTTTTACTTTGCTGATAAAAAAAACTAGGTGAAAAATGAAAGGGTGACAACATTTTTTTTTTTGAAAGGGTGACAATATAAAATAAACTAGCCAAGATTTATTTTAACTTTTTTCCATTGATAGGTAGTTTTGTGCATTGTTTAAGCTAAAACAAATTAAAATTGGTTTCTAGAGTCCACACATGGTTACAGAGACGGCTTAACAGGCCGAGGTCACACTTCAACAACAAATTCATTAGGAATAGCATAGGTTATATCATAGAGTAGAACTTGATTTCAAAACAAATGATTTTATTATTAGGTGAAAAATCTAGAAATCCCCGAGATGTTGATTTGTGATTATGTATCAATTTTAAGCAGTAAACAACAATCCCAATCAAACAATCAAGATAAATTGACACAATGATTTTACGTGGAAAAACCATAATTGGAGCGCCTCTGATTGTGATAAAAAAACCATGGACAAAAGCCACAAAACAATCCACTAAGACGATATAAAGGAATTACACAAGTGTTCTCTCAATTACCTAGCGAATCCACACCCGAATTGAATCGACCCCAATGTGCCTCTTCCAACCCTGTCTTCACCTTGGAATTGTCTTACCTAACGTTGAATCCATAACGCCAATATCGAATCACGATGATGAGCCACTCTAGAATCCACCAAAACTTCAGGCTCGAATTCTCCAAAATCTACTGAAGAACAACTCTCTCTTTTGTATAGAATAAGCAAATTACCCTTTGATGTATACTTCTTAAACCATGAGTTGAATACTCAATTAAACATCAAAGAAAACTAGCAAAATAGCCCCAGATATAAACCCTAATATCCAAGAAGAATATCTGGAGGCGTTACCTTAGATTTGGACTGAAACGCATATTTATAGAAAATAGGGCCGCGATGCTCGCTCGAGCGAGGAACCAAATATATGTGTTTTCCTCAAGAGGCATCGCTCAAGCCAAGCTTCCTTCGCTCAAGCATACAATCTTCCTTCTCACGAAAATAAGCAAATGATTTAAATTTAAAACAAATCAAAAGTTTAGAATTTAAATTGATAAAATTAAAAATAAATTTCTATTTTGTTACAAAAGTCAAATCTTAATTTATTTATATTTTTACTAACAAATTTTTAGATGAGAAAAGCAAAGTTTTTGTAAAAATATAGTATTAAGTAATTAAGTCACCGTTAAATTAAATTTGTTATGTCTTGTTATAATGTTTGACTATGTTCTAACATGATCCTGGTTACATCCAATTGTGGTGAGAGGCATGTTACGGTTTAAATTAATATTTAGTAAAATGGTGTTTGGTTACATTTTATTGTAGTGGTTGAAATAATAAATTATTAAATCAAAGTTTATTACAACTTCATTTGGCATTAGTTATGGTAGTCAACTTTTTTGTATTAGGACTTTTTTAATCTGACTTTTTTAGTCTAGTTTGGTTTTTGTTTTTGGGCTTTTTTGACTTTTGTGATGACCGGGTGTCCTATTCGTTTCATTTTTTCCTTGTTTAACCTTGGAATTGTCTCGTTGGGGTGTATGTTTAGCTTAGGACTTGTTAATCGTTGGGTTTATCGCGTTGGGAGTTTCTCGCAAGGTTTTGTTCATGTTTATTCCGGTACAGAACTTCTCTTTTTTCAAAGGGTGCACGATCGAGTCAGGAGTTGAAACAAAGAAATTCTGGGCTGGAAGACCAGGGTTGCATGTGCGGGGCCTTAGATCGCACATGCGGAGGATGAGGCCCCACGAGCAGGAAAGTGTGAGTTTTGGAAGGTTACACACTACATTATATGTAGGTGTGGAGGGGGAGGTGCGGAAGGTGCTGCACGTGCGGGGATCAAAGCCGCATATGCAGAAGGTACGCTCCACACGTGCGGACGGGCCTGAGTCCGTGAAGCTCTGTTTTTCTTCTCTATTTTTCTTCTCTTTTTGGGCTGTGTGTATCACTTTTCTTATATCACTCTCCCAATTAAAATACACTACTCTCCCTTCTCTCTACATTTCATGCACCAAAACCCTTCAAACTCTTGATCTTCTTGGATTCATTGCATCTTCAACCCAAGTTCCTTCATCAAAGTTGAATAGCTCCTCAAAAGCTATATTGTGTATGGTGGAGATTGGATATTTGCACCATCGATTTCTAGGGTTTCATCTCTTTTTCTCCTTCAAACTTGAGGTAGGGAATTACGTAGAGTTATATATATGTTTTTGCAAGTTTTTGATTGATTTTGAGAGCTCTCCTTTGTTTATTTTGAAAATGGGTTTTTGGCTCAAGAAATTGATGGTCTTGTAGAAGAAATCCATCTTTTGTTCTTTTTAAAGATTTTCCTGAAATGTTGAACCACATGGGTTGAGATTGAGGTATTTAGTGAGGTTTTGTAAAGGGATGAGGAAATGTTGGGGGTTTTGGAAAAAAATGCGGGGATTGATGGATTTTTTTTCTTGAATTAAATGAAAGGGTGAGTAAGAAACTTATATTATTGTTGCAAATATGATAACTTCTTGATGTATGGAGGTTTTGGAGATTATACTTGAAATTATTGTTAAATGCTTATACACATGTAGTTATGAATTGGCATATTGTTGAGTTCCATGAATTATGAGAATTGTGATTTGGAACGATTTCCATTTGTTGTTAGACTTGATTAAACATGTGGCATTTTGTGAATTAATGTTGAAGGGAGGAAAAAATGGGAATTTTGGTTGACTTTGTGTTCTTGTTGAGATGCTTGAAGATGAGAATTCTTATGAAGCGTTGTTAATTATTGCATTACATCTTCTTTCAATTGATAATTATACATTTTAAATTTGAGTCATGGAAAAGCTTACATTGGGAAAAGAATATGTTTGAAATGGGAATTATCGAATTGTTTTGGAGTAAATACGCTGATAAGTCTGGATAGGAAGTGTAAATGAAATTATGTAACACCCCAAAATAATCCAATATAATTTAGATACATTAACCAACATTCATTAAGGAATGAACTAGATCTCCAACCTCTCATCATTAATCAATCAAGTGCGTACAAAAGTTCTACATGCGAATTATACATTCAATGGTATGAAAACACATGAATCTATAGCATGTAGAGCATCACATCCCAAAAATAAATAAATAAATAAAATGCCCTTAAGGGCTTACATATTCCAAGGCTTGAGCCCGGTTACACAAAAATGGTTCACGAACCCATACATTTAAGCCCTTGGCTAGCAAATAAATTCACAACACAATAGAGTTATCTACTCTTCACAAAATATATCCACGCCCTCAACTCGGCAGGATCACCACATCTTTTCCTGCACCAAAATCTCATAGGGGTGACCATAAAGCCCAGTAGAGAATCCTTAGCAAAGTATATACATTTACGCAAGATTTCCAATATTAAATGCAAATGCCATGCAATGCCATTTTAAAGAAATTTTTCATTTACATGATTTTCTTTGAAGATCACTATGTTTCAATAATAGTTTGAAATCTCAAGAATTCAGAAATTACAATTTTCACTCAATGGGGCGGTAAATCCGACTCAGGTAATCCCTAGGTTGGTGTCTGCAAGTAGGCTCAACTAGCACTACCAAAAATCCCACTTTACCAGTTGCTAACCGGAAGGGAAATGGTACTTCCTCAGTGCGTGTTTTCGATCTTTCACCCCGGACACTCAGACCAACTTATCAATTTCATCTACACCTCCTATCTGGACTTACCAACATATTTACCCCATAAACA
This sequence comes from Camellia sinensis, assembly GCF_055761805.1. Lineage (NCBI taxonomy): Eukaryota > Viridiplantae > Streptophyta > Magnoliopsida > Ericales > Theaceae > Camellia > Camellia sinensis. The sequence continues at coordinate 64,290,693 of NC_138970.1, forward strand.
TTTCCATAGTTCTCATTTCAAAATACTCCTTTCTAAATGTAGTTATTTTCCCAACTCAATTCAAAATGCATAATATTCAATTGAACGAACATGTAATGCAATGATGATCAATATTTCATAACATTCTTCCACTTTTAAGTATCTCAACAATAATACAGCGACAGCCACATATCCCATTTTTCCTCCCTTTAACATAAATCAACAAAACACTACATGTTCAATTAAATGTAACAACATATGGCAACCTTCCATATCTTGTACCATCCTCAATACCTTAGCCATTTCGCGACCATATGCAATATTCTTGAACATTAACCTCCCAGAGATTTCAATTTTCATAATTCATGGAACTCACAATGGATCAATTCATAACTACATATGCATAAGCATTTGCCAATAAGTTCTAGTATAGTCTCCAATTTCTCATACATCAAGAAGTCATTATACTTACAAACAATCAATATAAAATTCTCACATTTTTAAAAAGAAACCCCCCAATTTCTAGGTTTTCACAAAAACCCTAACATTTTCCATCTCTTTGCAAAACCTCACTAAACACCTCAATCTCAACCGATGTTGTTCAATGTTTCAAGAAAAGTCTTTAAAAGAAACAAAAGATGAACTTCCTCTACAAGACCCCCAATTTCTTGAGTCAAAACCCATTTTCGCAATCAACAAAGGAGAGTTCTCAAAATAATCAATCAAAAGCTTGCAAAACATATATATAACTCTAAGTGATTCCTTACCTCAAGTTTGTTGAAGAGATGAGATGAACCCCCCCCCCAAAAAATTTGACGGTGTTGAAATGTGATCTCCACCGCACACAATGTAGTTCTCAAGAGGCTCTACAACTTTGATGAAGAAACTATGGACCAATTTCTAATGGATGAAGAAAGATCAAGGATTTGATCTTGTTTGGTGTAGAAAATGTAGAGAGAAGGGAGAGGAGATGATTTTTAGTGAGAGAGTGACACAAGGAAAGTGATACACACAGCCTAAAAAGAGAAGAAAAACATCGGACTCAAGCCTGACCGCACGTGCAGAGCATGCCTCCCGCATGTGTGGCCCTGATCCCCGCACGTGCGGCTCCTTCCGTACCTCCCCCTCCACACTTGCAATTTAGGTAGTGTGCAACCCTCCCAAAACTCACCCTTCGCTGCACGTGCGGCCTCATCCTCTGCACATGCGGCCCCACTCCGCACATGCTGCCCAAGGCCCCGTACATACGACCCTAGCCCAGCAGCCCAGAATTTTTTTGGTTCACTCCCAGGTGCTCCGTACTCGGCCGTGCACCCTCCGAAACAAGTGAAATTCATCATTGAATAAACAAGAACAAGAACTTATTTGAGGAAAACTTTCGGACATCACAAACCCAAGGAAGACAAAAGTGAAGTGACGTAAAATGAAACCGGTCATCACAAATTTATTAAGTTGGCCTGAGTGTCCGGGATGAAAGACCGAAAACACGCATGGAGGAGATACCAGTTCCCTTCCGGTTAGCAACCGGTAAAGTGGGGTTTTTGATAGTGCTAGTTAAGCCTACTTGCAAACACCAACCTAGGGATTACCAGAGTCGTATTCACCGCCCCATTGAATAAAATTGTAAATTTCAAAATTGTTGCGATTTCAAACTATTGTTGAACATGGTGACTTTTTAAGGGGCATGTAAATGAAATCCTCTTTTAAATTGGCATTGCATGACATTTGCATTTAATATTGGGAATCTTGCATAAATGCATATACTTTGTTAAGGATTCTCTAATGAGCTTTATGCTCACCCCTATGGGATTTTGGTGCAGGAAAAAATGTAGTGATTCCGCCGAGTTGAAGGCGGGGACATATTTTGTGACGAGAAAATGGCTCTATTTTTGTTGTGAATTATTGTGCTAGCTAAGGGCTATACATATATGGGTCCGAAAGGCCACTTTTGTGTAACCGGGCTTAAGCCTTGGAAATTGTAAGCCCATGAGGGCATGTTATGATTTTGAGATTCGATATTCTACATGCTATAGATTCATGTATTTTATATCCTTGAATGTATAATTCGCATGTGGGATTATTTTGTACAAAGCTTATGGATTAATGATGTAAAGTTTGGAGTATTGCTATTATTCTTTAGTGAATGTTGATTGAGGTACCTAAATTGTGTTGGGTTATTTCGGGGCGTTATAACTTTTGTGAGAGAAAAAGTACAATAATTATGGTTTGAATGTGACATTTTGTCTTTTTGGCATATATAGCATTTTTTATGCTTTTTTAGGCCAAAATGTTTACCAAACAAGGACTACTTCTCATTTTTTATTAGGAAAATTTATCTATAAATCTCATCTTAAGGAATGGTGATCTATTTAGTCCTAAGGATTTTCTTTTAGACTAATTAGTCCCATTGATTTTGGAAATGTAGATTTAATATATTATTTAAAAATTAGATTTACAGTTATACCCTTATTTTTATTATGTTCCTTCTCTTTTTTTTCTTTTGTGCTAAAGAGGTAAAGTACACAATATATGGAAATCAAATTTGGGATTAGTTTTTATATAAAAATCTTTTTTATTTTGAAAACATTTCAAAAGAAATACAAAAATGACTTAAAATATGGGATTTTTCAAACATTCCAAAAGGATGTGGAATATTTCAAACATTTCAAAAGGAATACAAAAATCTACTTGGCAAGTTTTGGCCAAATGTATAATTTCAAACTGTAATACTCCAATGTAACACTCAAATGTGGCACTCCAATCTAACACTCAAAAAAAATAAATATATCTTAGTGTAATACCCGAACGTAACACATAAAAAAACTCCTTATTATACTTTTCCCAAATGTAACACTCAAATATTACAGTCCAAAAAAACTCTTTAGTGTAACACTCTAATGTAAAACACAAAAATTTCTTATTGTAACATTTTAATGTAACACACAAAAAAACTTCTTAGTGTATTTTTCCCAAATATAACACTCTAATATAACATTTCAAAAAAACTCCTTAGTGTAACACTCTAATGTAACACACAAAAATTTCTTAGTGTAACACTCAACGCACAAAAATTCCTTAGTGTAACACTCTAATGTAACACACACAAAAGCTTCTTAGTGTACTTTTCTCAAATGTAACACTTTAATATAATACTCTACAAATATTCCTTAGTGTAACACTCTAATGTAACACACAAAAACTCCTTAGTGTACCTTTTCCAAACGTAATAACACTCTAAAAAAATTCCTTGGTGTAACACTTTAATGTAACACACACAAAAAAAAAAAACTCTTTGGTGTAACGCTCCAATGTAACACAAAAAAAATTCTTACTGTACTTTTCCTAAACGTAACACTCCAATGTAACACTAAAAAAAAAGAATGTGAGATTCTTCAAATCATTCCAAAAGGAGTATAAATATTCCTTAGTAAGTTTTGGACAAATGTACAAGTTCAAACTGTGAATGTTACGTTTGAAAAAAGTACAATAAGAAATTTTTTTATTGTTGTTGTGTTAAATTGGAATATTACGTTTGCAATTACACTGATTGGAGTGTTATGTTTAAAAAAAGTACATTAAGGATTTTTTTTTTGGTTACATTGGAGCGTTACGCTTGGGAAAAGTACACCAAAGAATTTTTTTTTTGTTACATTGAAGTAGTACATTAAAGTGTTAGGTTTTTGTTCGTAATGTGGGATTTGTTCTAGAATGAGGGAAAATTCAAAACTTCTATAGTGCAAATTGCCCAAATGTATAATTTTACATTTTGAGAAATCCACTTTTATACCTAAAAAATAAAACCCAAACATGTAAGTGTCTACCCTTTTATGTAATTTTACTTTAATGAGACCATGTAATTTTACTTTAATGAGACCTTTGGGTTCATAAATAAAAATAAAAATAAAAAGGAGGACTAAACAATTCACAAGATCACATTTTGAGATTTATTGATACTTCATCCTTTTTATTATGTTTTGTGATCATAATTACTCCCATATTTATCATTATTAGTATTACTTTAAGACGTAATATGTAAATAAGAAATATTTTTATTATAACTAAGGTTAGAATTATAACTAACATCATTTTAAAATATAATCAAACACCATAATAAGTTCTAATCAATTTTATCTTAATAGCTTGCTCCATTAGTTAACCAAAAAAAGCTTGCTTGCTTCACCACGGCAATACCTCGTAATCACTTTAAAATATAATCAAACAACATAATAAGTATCAAGTCCTAACTAATTTTATTTAATATTTTGCTTGCTCCACCACCATAATACCCCGTAACTTTGCACTGCAATACTTTAAAATGAATACCAATCTTGATTATAATTTACATATGGTACGTATGATAAATATTGTAACCTAACCTTTTCAAGTATTGTGTTTGCATCATAAATTTAAGTCGAGATTTGAAAAGGAGATGAGAAATGAAAGAAAATTTTAATTTATATTTCATTCACAATTTTTCACCATCATATTTTCTTTGTTCCTTTCCAAATCAATGTTTAAATCCATTATCTAAACACAACGTAAGTTGGGAAACAATTTACTTCCATCAACCCCACATCCCCAAAAAGTTTTTAACCAACCCCACATCTACCTGTTTGAAACAAACCCCATAACATAGCGCTGAAAGTTCCATTGTCGGGTTTCAACCCCCTTTGGGGAAATTCTCGACAGAGAAGTATGGCCTCATCTATTTTCATTTTCTTACAATATCCATTAATCGAAATATTGAAATTAGAATTAGCCATGACAATTGTAAGTAGTTCATTATCATGATTTTCCTTTCAATAGTAAGGTAATAATAACATTTTATAGAACAAAGGTGAAAAGCACAGTTCTATTAAGCATCAATCCAAAAGGAGGAAAACATGATTGACCCAGACCTACTGACAAACAACATAAATATTACAAGAAAACAAATCGAACCCTAGCCTGCCCAAAAATAAACCTCCATCTTAACAAAGAACCATTGTGATTCTAACTTAATTTACCACTATGAGAACATAACAAAATAAAAAATACTAGCTTAAAGAAAGTTTCAAATATGGCCTCTCTCAACCACCACATTACAGTGTAGACATCAAATAGCCACAATATTAACAAGCTCTGGAAACCAAAATAGCTATGTAAATGAGCCAACTCAGAATTCAAATTTACATAAAAATTTGTGTGCAACTTTATGGTATTCCACAACAAGACAAGTAAAGCTTCCTAGGTATGGAAGTCTATTGTTAAATGTTGTTTCTCAGCTATTGGAAGTAAAACTGATCAAAGCTTCGTCAGCATTAGACATCAGTTGCTTGTACAGCTTTGTTCCCGAATATGCTTCTAAGCTTTCTTGTAGATATGTCTGGGCAATTAGGCTACTTTTCACTGTGTAATAGGACAGCAACCATTGCTTTTCTTAAAATTATTTCTCCCTTCTAAACCTGCACATAAAGAGAACGAAATCAATTTTCCATATACACGGCCTTTATTCATGTTACATTGTTTGTTTCCTTTTTCCTTTTTTTCTTTATTCTAATCTTTTTCCTTGTATTCTTGGAGTTGTTCAAAACTGCAAGTTTCTATAGCCTTGCAACTCCAAAATGCCATAATGGTTGTAGAAAATCTACATGGGTCAATTCAAAGCACTGTCAAAGCTCTAATATTTTGATCTCCCAGCGATAGAACTCAGAAACTAACAATCATTAAGATGTATGGACAACTTACATGTCTATGCACACAATGGTCATGAATGCACTGTTAAGGATAAGGAGAAAGCCAAAATGGACATAGAATGAATTCATAAGGTATCCATTAAACTATATTAAAACAAGAGGACCCTTAAAATGGTTTATTGGTGATTATTTCACACATGAGAGATAGGGTAGGTTTGGGAAGTGATCAATCCAAATGGTTGTCTTGTCAGTGGAAAAAGCATAACCCTTCAATGGGTTGCACCTATTTTGAATGCCTATGATTATTTGCAAAAGGATATGAACAACACCATTAATACTTTACCAGTACAAGAGGTTTTCTGCATTTCAAAGCATTGATTCTACACCCAACCGCATCTTTTCTCTCTCACATTCTCTTGTGTGATACCTAGTCTAAGGACAATACCACCAAGGTTTTTCATTCTCTTTCATCAACATTATCAAAGCAAGTCTAGCACCCCGCCATTTCATACATGAATACCCCACACAAGCATAGCAAGAGACCAAACATCATCTTTCTCATTGAACTAAGATTTAGGAAATTACAATTTCAAAGATATAGTTCCAAGATACATTAGACTACTTTCTAAGTTCAATGAACTAGATGACCAAAACAAAAGAGGAAAGCCCCAAGGGCACACAAGACACCACAAAAATAAATGTACAAGTCTTGGTACAAAGGGCAAAAACGTCTCACATGGCCCTACTGACCATAACTAAAACAAACAGTAGTCTCCCAACACTAAACCTAATTGGGAACCTGGACCTCATTGGGTCTCCCAACGGATGAGTCTGAAACCCCCGATGAAGACAAGGACTGAGTCTGGGAGTGAGCATGCGCTCGCCTCCACCTCTTACTGAGCCTAGAGTGCTTATGAACCGTAGGAGTTACCGAGGTGGCCTCCTCCCTAACTCGACCGACTCTGCTAACCATGGCCTCCACATGGACCGCCGCCTCAAGTAGATCAAAATAATTCTTCCACATAGACCCAACCACCTTCTCCTGGATATCATCACGTAACCGCCTCTCAAACTCATAACAATAACGCTCCTCTGTTGACACCAACTCTGGAGCAAACCTTGACAAACTAGAGAACTTCATCTCGAACTGGGCCAAAGGAGTAGCATATTGGCACAACTCAACAAACTGTTCCCTTAACCTTTCCTGAGCAGAAAGAGAGAAATACTTGGCCAAGAAGGCCTCGGTAAACGCAACCCACGTGGCACCTACAGTACCCTTCATATACTTCCACCAACAATTTGCATCTCCCTTCAATTGGAAGGTCGCCAAAGAAACCCTCAACCCCTTGTCCTCCATTCTGAGCATATCAAGAGTCATGGTAATCTGTTCCAACCAACTCTCGACCTTCAGCGGTCTTGCCTCTCCCAAAAACTCCGGTGGATTGGAGCGAAGAAACTCCTTAGTAAGCTTGAGGGTATGCCCGTTGTCCCCCTCATTGCGAGCTAGAGCATCTTGCACCGCTCTCATAACCTCGCGTGCAACTTCATCGCCGACAGCCGACACTGTAACGGCAGGTGCTAGGGGAACCGCCCTACCCCTACCGACACCCCTACTACTCATCCCTCCTCTATTTCCTTGTGAGAACATCCTATACAATTCAAAAACAAAAGAAATCAACTATGTATATGACGCAACGGCCTCGCCGAGGCACACACACTCACCACCACTAAGTTACAAAACACACTTGACCTCCAAAACATACAATTCCAAATGCATATAAGTAATTTAAACATCCAAACACATAATCGAACCAAGTCCTCAAGGATAGCCACTTGTTCCGAAACTCCCAAAGAATTCCTATTAGAAACCATGTTGGTCAGGCATGTTTCCAAGAGGACCTCAAAGTAAGTTCACCGGCCACAAGTACTATCCAAGAAACTTAATCCTATGCTCACAAAAATGCAACACATAAGCCCTAACACTTATCCTAACTACATGCAACGTCCTCACCAAGCATAGTAAACCCCTTTGTGGTAAAAACCACTTCCCACGAGCCCAAGGTATTCAAACTCGGCTCACTCTGATACCAAGTTATCACGCCCCACTTTTTATTACTCAGATTACTATTACCAAACGTTCATTATACATTCAATTTCAGAGTTAGCATACAGTAGCCCATTATATTCTCAAGGAGTAAATCAACAGAATTCTCTCAATCGGATAAAAATGAATGCAACATGAATATAAAATTAAAGAAGTTGCCCATAGGCTTACATCATTTTAAAATCAAAAGGAAGGGTGTAACCCTTTTACATCAATGGCATTCCGCCTACACATAAAGAGGCCCCATGGCCAACAAATAAAGAAGGTCCGAAATCTTGTAGCACATCCTAATAATCCCCTGAAAAAGGTTCAACAATGTGGGGTGAACATAAAGTCCAGTGGGGATCTCCACATGGTCCTCAACAATAACAACTTGCAGATAGCTATGATCATGAATGCTAATCTCATACTATATAAATAATGTGACATTTTATAACTAAAGTATATATATATATACATATTATTCTCAAAATCATTCAGTTATTTAACAACACCAATTTCCACGTTTACTACCCTTTTTCCCAATGAACAACTCTTACCCATTTCCATATTTCCACTTGTGACAAAATACCCATAATACCCACTTAATTTTTGAAAACACATTCACCAAAACCAATGCTCTCATATATTTAACAATTCAAATTAAAACCCAAGTTTGACACCACACATTCACTACATCTCAACCCTACGTACAAGTTAAAGAGAATTTATCAATAATTCACTGTTGGTAGGCAACTCCCTCAACCACTCTCAACACGTCCAAATATACATGAACACATCTACTCTACTCATAAGACCATTCAACCTCGCCGAATCATGATCATCACAACACATAATACACATAACCAAGTAAGACAACAATAATAACAAATCTACACTCTACTTGCCTCAAGCACAGTAAGCCAATGGTTTCACCTCTCAACAACAACAACATGCCAATTTACCAGACACCAACTGGAAGGGAATGATACCTCTGCTCCATTTTACCAGGCGCTAGCTAGAAGGGAATGGTACCTCTGATTCTCAGCACAGCCAATTCTCCAGGCGCTAGCTGGAAGGTAATGGTACCTCTGATTCTCAGCGCATTACACCCCTTTCGATCATCACAACATGATAAGGTACAACCAACAAATGCAATGCATACATGCAACCACAACAGAGTGCAACCAACTCAAGCGTAAAACGTATACGCAACCATTCAACACAACAATGTCATCCTCCACCGATGACCAAGGACAAAACCTCTACGTGTTTGTATTTCAACGCATGTATTTTGCAATTCAATTCTCATGAGGTTTTAAGTCCAACAATCAATAACAAGGAAGTAAAGCATTAGTGATCCAAACTCAAGCAAATCTCTGGAACTCATATTATGTTAACGTCTCATTCCTTCCATTACAAAACCATTGACCTTTTTCTTCTACAATAACATTCTCCACATCATGCCTTAATCCAATTTTACTTCATTTCACAACAGTATGACCAATTCACTTTCCATCATTTTAAATAGGAGATTTCTATCATGGTGGCAAGTTATAATTCACATCATTTCTATTTATTGGCAATGTAATTCATTAATAATCTAATTTCACGATTATATCCCCTTTTTATAATTAACCATTTATTAATTTATTGCATTTAAACATAGTCGATCTAACACCAAAATAGTACCCAAATCGTAATACCCAATTAAATCTTAAATCAAATTCCAACACATTAACCTCATTTCATAAATTCATAACATAATTATTTCACGATTTTCAATCCCTTTTTATTCATTAAGCATTATAATAAGAACTAGGGCTTTATCTCTCTAATCATGAACATAGTGCATCACACCCCAAATTTTAACCCAACATCAACCCATCCCATGCAATCTCTAGCTCAACACCCAAGCCTCACATTCCCTATCATGATTTTTAAAAAAATGAACCCATACTACATGGTTTTTACGCAATAAAAACATACCACATATCTATCTATAGTGGAGGCATTGAAAAGAATCAAAGAAATCCCTACCTCAAGAGAGAAGAGGAGAGAGAGCCCAAAATCGACCTCGCCGAAATACGATCTCCACCGGTCAAGACGAAGCCTTCGACACACTCATCATTTTGGTATAAGGGACTAACACCAAAATCTCTACGAATTTCTTGAGATCAAAGAAGATGTAATGTTTTGTGGGTTTGGGTAGAGAGAGATGAGAGGAAATGAGAGCAAATATTGTAGAGAGAGAGTGATATAATCTGAAAATGAAAGCAAAAAGGACAAAATATCAAAATATAGCTGAAAGCACGAAATTCGGAGCAAAAACACGCTCTGCCGCACGTGCGGCGCACCTCTCTGCACGTGCGGAGCAGCCCTTCCCGCACATGCAGCTCTCACCCCCGCACGCGCAGTTCTTCCCGCACCTCACTCGCGCACCTGCCTTTTAGGCAGTGTGCACATAGCACTACCTGTTAACCTCCCGCACGTGCGGCCTATCCCCCGCACGTGCGACCCTGGCCTTTCCAGCCCGGAAAAACTCCAGCTTCCTCCCCGGCACTCCGAAGTCGACCCGTACCCTCCAGGACACGAGAAAATTTAGAAAATGCAACAATGCAACCGAAAATATCTATAGAAATAATTCTCACGAACAACGACCACCATTGACGGCAGAACCACACTTTGAAACCCGACTTTGAACGAAGGCAATACCAACACAACTCTAGAGAATAAGGTTAAATATGAATCGGTCACCACAACCTTTCCACCTTAGGAAATTTCGTCCCCAAAATTTAACAACGCCGAAACAAGGCTAACAAGTCGAAAGGAAAGCATGGTACCAAGGAAGTCCTCCCAACCAACCAAGGAAACACAACACCAACTCCCAGCCGCGACCAAATTCAGAGTACTACCCCGACTCTAGGAACGCCAAGGATACCGAATCAATAAGGACACAAGGAAGGGGCCGCAGACTTCCCCTCGATTCACACCACTCACCGGGCCTATGAGACCAGAACAACAACAACCACGGCAACCACGCACACACTCAGAGTATTCACTACCACAAGCCCAAACACTCCCCAACGTTTAACGCTCTAACGTGAAGGGAACGAGACTGCACTACAAGATCCTTGGTTACCACACTTAAAAGGAAAGGCTACAACGAACTCCGGTCCAAGACAAGACCTCGGCCTAACAAGCCCTTACAATTCTAATTGATCCACATAATTGAACGCACAGATTTTAAGATTTAGCAATACAAGTAAGGTGGTTACACCAACTCAACCATGAAGGTACAATAATTAACAACTCAATCCGAAAGAAAATTTTCACTTTTTCTTGATTCTTGGTAAAGTCCTTTCTTTACATATACAATATTTCCTTAAGGAAGTTCAATTTTTACACTGGTCACAAGCCAAGATACAATTTCTTCTTTTCAAGTAAAATTCCAAAATTTTTACACTGGATTTGTGCAGACCACTAGAGTGCAACTTTCTTCGCTCGAGCGGACTGCACAATTATGAGAGGGTCGCTCAAGCGACAATTCCACCACTCGAGAAAAAAATGGAAAGTCCCAGAAATTTTGTAGAGTTACAATGAAACTATTGAGAGCTCACATTCTACGCTCAAGAGCAACTTCCTTCGCTCTAGCGTCCTCACTTGCAAACCTGCGAGATACTGGGAGCAGCAATTCTGAGCTCGAACGGTCACTTGGAACAAAATGTCACAGCAAGGCTTTAGACATTACAGTCTATGAAAAAATTCATTTCATCAAAGAAAACATCAAATCTAGTTTGTGTGTTCTCTACAAGCCGACGTGAGCTAATCAAATATAAAAATCACCAAGTACATAAGCATATTTAAAGAGGCAATTCAAGTCGCAGTAGATAGTTATGGCTATGTTCATAGTGATAGTGTTTCATTCGGGCAATAGCAACTAACAGTTGATTAAGTTTGAATAACCAGAGGCGGAGGTTTGACACAGAACGTTTGACTAAAGAAACTCAAAGCATCATTGAGCTAATTAACATTACTAAGCCTAGATTAGGGTTTCGCTAACATGATCTAGGATTAGAAGTGTCTCTCTCTTCCAGTAGTATTAGTAGTACAACTAGTAATACCAATACATCAATAAGAATGAAACAAAACTAAGTTGTTCAAGGAGAAGAGAATAGAAGAACCTTTTGGATGTAATGATGATGAATTAAACAGTTACTCTTGGCTTATAGGAAAAACAAACAACAAAGACCAAGCTCCTGCAACTACAAGTACTTCACAAATTTCTGGATTCAATAAGAAATTCTTCCTGGTCCAAGATTATGCAGCCTTTAAAACTCTATCAAGGATCTGACTAATCTCCCAAATTAGCACGTGGCTCCTTTAACAAAATCCCTGCACCATTATCAGATTAAGAGTGAAAATTAAAACAAGATCGATAAGTTAGAACCAAACCCTTAAAAGCTTTCACTTAAAGCTTTAGATTTCGTTTTGTGGAGCATGCTGCATAATACTCTAGCTCGAATTTAAAAAAAAAAAGAAAATAGAAAAAAAAAAAGACAAGAGAAACTAAATTTCGTTTTATAATGATATTAGGGATAACTTGTGCCTTAAAGGCACTTTTCAACAATTTTTTTTGGTACCACACGCTCCAGAGAACTCAATTAAAATAAATCAATTCAAAATGACAACAATTTTCATAGCGATATAGAACTCAATTGCAATAAATCAATTCAAGATGACAACAATTTCACTCCAATTTAAAACGTCACACATAAGAAGTTGAAATAGAAAATTAAATTTTTGCAAACTTCAAAATTAAAATTTAAGTAGCAAATTTTAGAAATAAAAATGTTATTGTGTTCAACGTAAGGAAAGATATCCACGTCAAAATGACACATGTTGTGATGTTTTTAAATTAGTACCATAACTGGGTAAGCCTTTCACTTCAGCAAATTTCAATCCATTCAAGAAATGGTAATTGAATATTTTGGTAAAAAAGAATAATCATCCTAGCTTATTACAAAAAAGAAGAAGACGAAGACTAATCATCCAATTTAGAATGAAACAGCCAACCACCATCAACACACATACAGAAAATCAACACAACCCCAATGTTTTTAATGCGGATCAATCACCTGCGACAAAATCACTCTAGCGCTTGAATTCGTTATTAAAAAATCAACTAAAAGAAATCATAAGTGGACAAATAACATCAAAATACTTGTGAGAAACTAGAAAACCAATAACTATGAATTAAGAGGAATTGAACATAATAAAATTCCAACATAACTATTCTTGATAAAAAGCACTAGTGTGTCTCTCAATTTACCTACAATTATCAAACTAAATACCAACAATTATCACATTCACACTTTTTTCGTGATCAAAATACATTTGATTCCTCATAGAAGGCTAAAGAAAAAAACCATTAAGAAAAATCAATTTTATCTTATAAAAAAAGGGGTTACACTTGAGAAAATCCAAACAGACTATTGGCGACAAAAATTAAAAGGCAAAACAAACTTCAAAACAATTTGCCTCAAGTTGTAATGAAGTATTTTAGAACTAAAAAAGAAAAGCAATATAAAGTCCTAGCAAAGTAAATAATGAATTGCTATCAGATTTACAATCACAACTTTTCAGTGATGAGACTATTCAAATATTTAAAATCTAAGATCTTACACAAGCATTAGTAGTACATTATCTCCTCATTTCTCACTTATCCCTTCAAAAGAAATAAGCTTAGAAATTACGAACGCATTTAAACCAATTAAAAAAAAAAGAAAATAAAAAAATACATGAGATCCATGGCCATCAAATCCACCATCATGCTATGGCCTTGGGTCAACATTCACTTATCAAGCTTTTCAGTGGAGGAAAAATTCTGAACATGCAAACAAAAACAAAAACAAAAACAAAAACAAAAACAAAAATGAAAAAATGAAAAAAAAAATCCCACATGTAGGAATGAATTTGACACCTCACTAAATTTAAATTATTTGTTTTTGATGAACATAATAAATCTAGTGGGCCTTGGCTAAACTAATATTACACCTATTACTACATTTCTAAGCATGTATCCGTGTCAAAATTAACAAAACACCACAATGTTGCGTTCAATTATTCAAACATGAGGAGCTTTCGGCATAATTAGAAACATAACAATATAAACTAGACATAACACAACCTACATGTTACATCAAAAAAAAGTTTAACTACAATACTAATATTATGAAGTATTAAGTGCTGCAATCTTAAATCAAACTAATACTTTAATTGTTAAAAATCATACTAATATTTTAATTGTTGAAATATTAAAATAAATAAAAACGCTTCAAAAACCATACCAGTTGACAAGAAATTTATTCAAGAACCATCTTGGGACTAAAAAAAGTTGCGATGTAAACATTTTGAAGATTGTTGAACCTCTTTGAAAAAAAAGGGGGCAATTACACCCCAGTGTAATTTGAAAAAAAAATAATAATAATTACACAAGTGAAAAAATTTATGAATTTAATTATTAATATTTATAAATTTTATCACTAATTTGTAATTTGTGAATAGAATAGCAAGGTATGAACTTGGTAAAATGAATCAAACCAATATAATCCAAAACAACAAAAAAAACAAACAAACAAAAAAAACAAAGAACATTCTTGAATCAACCTCAGAATAAGATAAAAAATTACAGGTTATAAAGCATGAAAGTAAAAGCAAGGGAATTCCAAAAGCAAAATAGTTTTTGAAGAACAATTATTAATGGAATCCAAGACACACTACAACTGAGGCTAGCTTTGGTACTAAATCACTGCAACACGAATAAAAGAGACGGAGCTTTCATGGGCACATAGAGCTAATCATCCTAATATATATATGACTTTAATAGACTCACAATTCATCATCATCATCATCATCAATGTAGATGTTCATACTCTGTGGATTGAAACATCTTCAAAATATGCAAATCACACCTCGAAATATAAAGATAAAAATAAAAATCTAAAATCCAATTTTTTTTTTCAAATTTCAAACTAAAAAAATTCTAAAAAATATAATTAATACAACCAGATTCACTAAAAAATATGAAAGGAAAGTCTTCATAGTAAATCAACCAACACATTTGTCACTCCAGCAAGATGGAAAGGCAAGATAGCTTACAGTGTTCTACCTAAAACAAATTAATCATCAAACAAACAATAGCAATCAACGAAAAAAACCCTTTGGAAGTCTTACCACTCTCTTCCTTTGGAAATATCTTTTCATCTTAATCAACCACCAATCTTTTAAACAATCATTTTCATAAAAATTAATAATAATAACTTGAAGGGAAATTCTATAAAGTGTACTACTAAAAAAGGTACATCATAAGAAAGTTACGATTTTTTATTTTTTTGAAAGTTATGCAATGTTAATTTGTGGTAAAAGTTATGCATGGTGAATTTATGGTGTGCACCCTAAAGTGAAAGTTATACTTTTGCGGTGAGAAAAGTTGTGCCATTTTATGATTTATGTTGCAAAATTTTGTAGTAGGGTTATAAAAGACATACCATATGCACATTTTACATAGCATCTCCCTAATTTGAAACTAATGAAATACTATAGAAAGGATTTTTATTTGAGAGTACTTTAGGAAGTTACTTACTGTTTTCATAAATTATGACCTATTCAATTGAGCGTAGTTGATCATTACGACTGTAACGCCCTCAAAATTAACCCATTATATATATATCATTGACATGCATTATTTAAAGAAAACAATTTATTAATTCATTCATCAGAGTATTACTAAATAAAAGCATTACATGTAACATCGAATAAAATGCCCAACAGGCTTACATCTTTCCAAGCCAACACTTGGATACAAAATATGAGTTCTAACTCAATACAAGAAAAGCCCTAGGCTTGAATGTTTACATGTACTAATAAATAAAGACAATTAACTAAAGATAGCCTTCTTCATAATCCAGAAACCAAACCCTCCCAAGCTAATTCCTTGGAGGTAACTTATCACCTGAACCTGAAAATGATGTTCCCATAAAGGGTGAGCCACAGCCCAGTAGAAAGATACTAAACCAAATATAAGCATTGAATAAAGCAATAGCATTCAATAATTGGTTAACCAAGATAATCAGTTATATCTTTATACAGTTTCATGACATTAATGTCTAAACACGTTTTACTTTCCAATATATTAATTCAATATGGCTCAGAACCTGGCCAAACTTACAACAGTGTACTCTATATATCAAATTCACATTCTTCCAATATCAACAAACAAATGAGACTCAAGCTCAAACTAAAACATTTCATACTCCCAATTTGATACACATTTTAGTGCTGTATCAACAAAACACTTCAATATAAATAAGCACACATAAAAGTGATGCTAATGGAGTCCATCCCCTATCTCCTCCCAAACAAAATCCGGTTTAGAGGTCCATCCCCTATCTTCCCCTAAACCGTGGAGTACATCCCCTATCTCCTCCCACACAAAACAAAGTATGCAAACACATAACATATACATCACACAATCAATACACATAATGTCTGTATTAATTCAACAGTCAAAATTAATAACTCAACCAATGTGATTAGTTTCAGTTATACCTAATCCACATGCATTGTCTACAACAATCACGACTATCCTCCACCGATAGCCCAAAACAGTTATTTCTAGACTCGGAAATAACTATAACAACAATTCAATAGGCGAGTGATTTAAATTATCCAACTACACCATTTAATCAATACTTTCCCAATTTCATGAATTTAACCCAATTCCTCAATTCCCTTAAATTAATTATACAAATTAATTTAATTATTACAACTAGGGTTTTTCCCAAAATTATCAAAGTAATCCCAACATATCAAAATACCAAAACTTAGAACAAAACTTATAAAATGGAGTAGGAAATCCCTACCTCGAAGGAAATAACCCGAATGGAGAAGACAGAGATGAATACCCAAATTCCAATGTGCTCCAAATCACTAAATATTCAGATTAAATGGAAGCCCTCGACTCACTCTATCTTTTTAATAAAGGATCTAAGGTAGAAACCCACTCTAAGTAGATCAATCCTAAGAGAGAAGGTGTGTAGAGGGAGAGAGAACTCGTAACTAGAGTTTTGGAATATGAAAGAGTATGAAAAACTGATCTGAAACACGCTGCTGCCTATTTAAACCTGACAGGCTCGCTCGAGCGAAGACTTGGTCGCTCGAGCGACCAGATACAGAAAAGATACGCTCGAGCCAAGGAATCCTTGCTCGAGCCAACAACCCAAAAGCTCGCTTGAGCGAAAGAAATATCGCTCGAGCGAAGAACTCAAACCCTCAGGTTTGTAACCAGACATACGCTCGAGCGAAGGAATTCTCGCTCGAGCGAAGAACGAACTAACTCACTCGAGCGAAGAAAAGCTCGCTCGAGCCAAAAACCTCTGCTCTCTGGTCTAACTACAAAACGCACTCCTCGCTCGATCAAAGAAACCCTGGCTCGAGCGACGGACCAAAGCAAAGAGCTCGCTCGAGCGGAGAACTGCTAGCTCGAGCGAAGGGTCAAAATTCTGGGCAGTAACCCTTTGCTCCCAAGCTCAACCAACCTGCTACGAACCTGCCCATTACATCCCCCAACTCAGAAATAGGAAATTAAAGGACGGTAACAATCATAATACAATGGCAGGAGCTACGGAACCTAAGTCCAGATACAACAATCAAATGGAAAAAGACCGGGGTCGCTATAACGACCTTTTTCCATTATGATTGAACCCATTGAGTTAAATCCTAGCTATTGAATGGTAATGGATCCTATAGTAATGCATCAAATTGAAGCATCGTTTCCATTGCAGTTTATGAAAAATTAAGGAATCTTTATTCACAACAATGAAGGCATATTAACTCACTTCAATTGTTAGAAATAGTATACAAAAAATTACAAATAATTGGTTTTCTTTAAAGAACTATTAAAAAATTATAAACCTTAAACCTTTATGGCACATATGCACATAGACAAAAGAAAAATTGCATGCATAAGCGTATAGGCAAAATCATACTAAAAACGAAGAGATCTTTACAATGATAATAACAATGAAAAGGAAAAGGCTTAATCACAGTATTTATCCGATTTCAACCCAAAAAAATTTACCATTAGTATGGGTTATTGGTAATTACCACAAAAAAAAAGAAAAGAAAAGAAGATGTACAATCTATAGCAATCTAATAGAAAAAGCAAGAAGATAATTTGCAAACCCAAAACTTTCAATCTGATGGCATCATGGAAAACCCCCAAAACAAACTGAGACAAGATTTATGTTGATCAAACATAGAGAGAGATACTTTGCAATCTGATAGTATATCCAGAATTCTCAATCTAATATAATTATCCCAAAACTCACAAAAAAAATATAATTGAAATTGAAAGCACTTATGATACCTAAAAAGCAATCAATGCCATCAATGGACACAATTGCTCTAGAAAAAAACTTCAAGTGCCATCAACACCATCTAGTTGTAGACCTCAAGTACCATGAACAATAACCTTGAAAAAAAAAAAAAAAAAAAGAAGAGAGAGAGAGAGAGAAAGGGAGGGAGTAAAATCCTTAACTAAACAATAACCAAATAAGAAAGAATGAGTAACCAAAGTAATAACCATACATATGTCATTATACACTATCTAACAAAAATGTGCCAAAGATATTCTCATGGACCCAGTAAACATAGCTAGGTGAATGGAAGTAAAAACAGGGGAGAATGAGCAAAAGAATCAATAACTAGCATGAAAAACAGGTGTGCTTACTCTATGGATGTTGCTCCTCTATGACCTAAGCTAAAAGAATCAAACAATGATGGGTTTTTATACCAGCAAAGTACAAACAATGGTGTACCAAAAACCCAAAAATTATTGACCTACAACAAGAAAAAATTAAATATCAAAACTAATTCAGAAGAAAGCCATAACTATGACCTTGAATTCAAACTTCGACTTCGATTTGCGATCTTTGTCTTGACCTAGCCTCACTATTATTCGAATCGAAGAATCGAGAGATTCTACAAAATTGTAAGAAATCTATGGTGGTGTGTTTTGGCTGGTGGAGGCGGAGCAAGGTGGTGCTCCGGCAAGAAAAATGATGGGTTTTGGGCGTGATGAGATTGGTGCTGGTTGATTAACAATGGCAGATTTAAAAATTGGGGCTTTGAATCAATGGATTTGAGTGGTTGTTGACATGTGGTTGATTTTTGAAAGCAAATGGAGAGAGTGAAATGGGTAAGAGATTGGAGGGTTTGAAAGTGATGAACCAACTAGGTCTAATCCAAAACCTTCTGATTATTGAACTATAAAAGGGAGTGAAGGAGGAAGTGTGTGACAGAAGCCGAGAGTGAGATTGAGAAAAGGTGTGTTTGAAATTTGAAATGCAAATGACAGAGAGAGCTAAAAAGAAAAGGATGGGCTGGAAGAAGAAACAAAAGGAGAAAATGTATCCTCTACCGTAGGATGTATGCCAAACAAACAATCTCAACCACTAAAAGACAAGTTGTATTTTGGAAATTTTTAGACCATTAGATTGCATTAATCCTAACCATTCAAAGTGACATCTAGGACAAAATTGTAGTACATTTTCAAAAAGCTAATTGCCTTATTATATAGATAATTGAGATAGACTTAGGCCTCATTTGGCACATGTATGTTTCAGCCTAAAAGCCAAAAAGTTACTAAAAATAACTAAAAAGTCTATAACCTATACCAAAAAGTCAATGATTCCCTTTCCTCTCTTTGCACATATTTTCGTAAAAAACCAAAAAGTCATTCCAAATATGTAACGCCCTCAAAATAATAACAATAAACCCATCAGATAAGACATGCATTTACATATAAATTAACCACACTCTTATATTCATTAGAGTTCCGTTAATTAAATATTACATGTTAACCTCATAACAAAATGCCCTACGGGCTTACAGCTTTCCAAGTTAACACTTGGTTACAACAAAGAGTTCTAACTCGTTTACACATTAAGCCCTTGGCTTGAAGTTACATATAATACATCAAAAGTAAAACGACAAAACTATGCCCGCCACTAGCCTCCCAGCTATGTCCTTGGAGGTGGCATGCTTCCTGTACCTGAAAATGATATTCCCATATAGGGTGAGCCACAGCCCAGTAGAAATACACTAAACCAACCATGGACAATGACTAAAACATTAGCCATTGATAGTTGGTCAACACTGATACAATCACATAAATTACATATTTATGTCAACGACTTACAAGTCCCATTTACTTTTCATTTTCCCATTTTCAACAGATAAGCATGCTAGCTCTATCATCATTTCCACAGATATGTATAAAAACTATATCTCACATTCAGATAAGCATAAAAGCTATATCCACATTCTCAACAGATATGTATATCAACAATATCCACGGATAAGCATACAAGCTGTATCCACATTCTACAACAGATATGTATATCAACAATATCCACAGATAAGCATACAAGCTGTATCCACACTTCACAAAGATAAGCATATGAGCTCTATCTTCACTTCTCTAGACAAGCATATGAGCTCTGTCTACGGAGTTCATCCCCTATCTCCTCCCAATACCTATCCGGTTTAGAGGTACATCCCCTATCTTCCCCTAAACCGCGGAGTACATCCCCTATCTCCTCCTCTACACATAACGTATATAAACACATTGGTTCTATATACAATCACACAATACACACAATTAATTTATTCTATCAACCGTCAAGTTCCATGACACATTTCATTGATTAGTTTCAGTTTACTTAATCATCAAGCATTGTCTACAACAATCACGACTATCCTCCACCGATAGCCCAAAGCAGTTATTTCTAAACAGAAAATAAATGCACAATGGATGTTCAATCAACATTTCATTCCTTCATTCCTCTCAATTAATTATCCCAATTAATTAAACAATGTAATTAGGTCAATTCCCATAATTAACATTTCAACCCTTAGGTCCCATTTTCATCAATGATTCAACATTAATTCCATTTTCCATGCCAAACATGCATCTAGGTTTATTATGAATAAAACCCAACTTTTGTAAAATTACGCAAAAGCCCCAAACTTTCACAAAATTACCAAACCAAGCCCAACATCTCAAAATACCAAAATTTAAAGACAAAATCCATAGAGAGGAGTAGGATATCCCTACCTCAAATACGGAGTCCCAAAGGAGAAGACGACAAAACCCAACGTGCTCCAAAACCCGAGATTTTCAGATTAAAATGAAGCCCTCGACGATCAACAACTTTTTTGTAAAGGCCAAAGGTGAGTAAATCACTCCTACTAGATCAAAACCTAGAGAGAAGGTAGTATCTAGAGTGAGAGGCTCAACAATGGTGATTTTGGAAAAGTAAGAGAGAGAAGAGAAAGTGAAAAAGTGATTTGAAAAGTCACAACTTCGAAACTTAAACCCAGTCTTCCGCTCGAGCGTAAAACACCCCGCTCGAGCGTCACTCACAGACTTACGCTCGAGCGGCCAAACTTCCGCTCGAGCGCCGGATGCGCTCTCCCAGCATCTCGACAGAACCAGGTCTCCGCTCGAGCTCCCAACTCCCCGCTCGAGCGTCACTCACACAACCCCCCTCGAGCGGCCAATCCCACGCTCGAGCGTACAACACTGCACAGGAAAATACTGAATGGGTGTATTCCCCGCTCGAGCGCCCAAACCCCCGCTCGAGCGGATAGGCCAAAATCTGGGCAACTAGTTTTGGCTTCTAAACTCAACCAACCTGAAACAAATCCGTCCAACACATCCTATAACTCAAATACAAAGCAAAGAGGATGTAAACACGATAATAACCACTACCAACATCCACGGACACATGTCCGGATCACTATACAACAAGGGTAAACCCGGAATCGCTATAACCTCCCCCCCTTAAAGAATTTCGTCCCCGAAATTAAGCACAAGTTTTCAAAAACAAGTTTTTCTCCATTGTAAACAATGTTACGCTTTAACATTCAACAATCCGACCCATTTCCGGTCATCCCATCCCTTTAACAAGAGACATATCACAATATGTAAACAACATAGGCATTATCAACATGCATCAACATTATGCACTATCTTTCCAATTTCAACAATATATTCAACACATATAGTGTCACATTCAACTTCCATATGAGGCAAGTTCCAAACATACTTCCAATAATCAAAACATTTTCAATGTTTCACAACTTAAGACATATATAAAAGCTCTTAAGTTCAACAACATGCAAACTTTAAATACAAGATCACATATCAACAAACAAGTCCGGATATTTCTCACGGACTTCCAACTCACGTTCCCAAGTGGCTTCCTCCACTCCGTGATGTTTCCACAAGACTTTCACCAAAGGAATGGTCTTGCCACGCAGGACCTGATCCCGCCTATCCAAGACCCGTACCGGTCTCTCCTCATACGAGGCATCCTCATCTACCTCTAAATCGGTCCAATCTAGCACATGTGATGGATCTGGCTCATACTTCCGAAGCATACTCACATGAAACACGTCATGCACTCCGGACAACTGCGGCGGTAAGGCTAACCGATAAGCAACCTCACCTATCTTCTCAAGGATCTCAAAAGGACCAATAAACCGAGGGGATAATTTCCCACTCTTCCCAAACCTCATCAGGCCTCGCCTAGGTGATATTTTCAGAAAGACATGATCACCTACCTCAAACGCCAAAGGCCTCCTCCTACGGTCGGCATAACTCTTTTGTCGACTCTGGGCTGTAACAAGCCTCCTACGGATAAGCTCAACTTTCTCCGTCGTCTCCCTAACCAACTCCGGACCCAACAAAGGTGCATCACCCACCTCGGCCCAACAAACTGGAGACCTACACGGTCGGCCATACAAGGCCTCAAATGGTGCCATACCGATGCTAGACTGAAAACTGTTGTTGTAGGCAAACTCTACCAAGGGTAAGTGCCTCTCCTACGTCCCACTAAAGTCCAGGACACAACCCCGAAGCATATCCTCGAGGATCTGGATAGTACGCTCGGACTGCCCGTCAGTCTGAGGATGATAAGCCGTACTAAAGGTCAACTTAGTGCCCAAGGCACTCTGCAAACTCTGCCACAACCTAGCAGTAAAACGAGGATCTCTATCTGAGACGATCGTCACTGGGACCCCGTGCAATCTCACTACGTCCCGAACATACAAATCGGCAAGATGATCTACCGAATCTCTCACGCGCATAGGAATAAAGTGTGCCGACTTAGTCAACCGGTCTACAACCACCCAAATAGCATCACTACCCCGCTGAGTCCTCGGAAGACCTACAACGAAGTCCATAGTGACATGCTCCCACTTTCACTCGGCAATAGGCAAGGGTTGCAACAAACCCGCTGGCCTCTGATGCTCGGCCTTCACTTGCTGGCAAGTAAGGCACTTCGATACGAAAACTGCCACATCTCTCTTCATACCCCGCCACCAAAACTGGCGACCCAAATCCTGATACATCTTAGTACCTCCCGGATGCACCGCAAGGCGCGAATGATGAAACTCTCGGAGTACTTCCTCTCGGCAAGACTCCGATACCAACAAACGGTCTCGGTATCTCACACTCTGGTCGGGATACACCGTCAAACCCTTCTCAACTGTCCCACTGGAGATCTTCTCTCGGAGGGATTCTACCTCAAGGTCACCTCTCTGTGCCTCTAACACTCTAATCACAAGTGTAGGCTGCGCAACAACAGAAAACAAGGCCGCAGCCTCGACAGATTCGCCCAGTAGCAAATCAAACTCGCCAAGTGCTCCCAACATCTCCCATTCCCGGATGGCTATACTAGCTACATCACTAATGGTCTTCCTACTAAGGGCATCGGCCACAACATTGGCCTTTCCCGGATGATAATGCAACTCAAAATCATAATCCTCGATGAACTCCATCCATCTCCTCTGCCTCAAATTCAAGTCTTTCTGTGTAAACAGATACTTCAAACTCTTATGATCCGAGAATACCTCGAACCTCTCACCATAAAGGTAGTGCCTCCAGATTTTCAAGGCAAAGATCACAGCTGCTAACTCTAGGTCGTGTGTGGGGTAATTCTTCTCGTGTATTTTCAACTGACGTGAGCCATAAGCTACCACTTTCCCCTCTTGCATCAACACACAACCCAAACCCTCTCGTGAGGCATCACAATAAACCGCATAACCCAACCCTCTCTCCGGAATAATCAACACCGGAGCGGTGGTCAATCTAACTTTCAACTCTTGGAACGACTTTTCACAAGTCTCACTCCACTCAAACTTGACTCCCTTCCGAGTCAGTCTAGTCAACGGTGACGCTAACCTGGAGAAATCTTTCACAAACCGACGGTAATACCCAGCCAATCCCAGAAAACTGCGGATCTCAAACACACTCTTAGGCTGTGCCCAATCTTGCACTGCCTCAACCTTGGATGTATCAACAGACACCCCTTCCCCGGATACCACGTGGCCTAAGAATTTGACTTCCCCCAGCCAGAACTCACACTTCCCAAACTTGGCATACAGCCTATGGGCTCTAAGTAACTCAAGCACCACTCTCAAGTGTGCCTCGTGCTCCTCCTCAGAAGACGAATAGATAAGGATATCGTCCACGAAAACAACCACAAATCGGTCTAAGAACTCCCGGAAAATCCGGTTCATCAAGTCCATAAAGACTGCCGGTGCATTGGTAAGTCCGAATGGCATCACCAAAAACTCGTAATGGCCATACCGCGTACGGAATGCCGTCTTCGGAATATCCTCATCCCTGACCCTCAACTGGTGGTAACCCGATCTCAAGTCTATCTTAGAGAAACAACGGGAACCCTTCAACTGGTCAAACAAATCATCTATACGGGGCATAGGGTACTTATTCTTAACCGTAGCCCGATTCAACTTCCGGTAGTCAATACACAATCTCAAGGCACCATCTTTCTTTTTAACAAAGAGGGCCGGTGCTCCCCACGGTGAAACACTAGGGCGAACAAAGCCCTTATCGAGCAATTCCTGGAGCTGAACTTTCAACTCAACCAACTCTGCCGGAGCAAAACGGTAAGGTGCCATAGAAATCGGCGCTGTACCAGGCACTAAATCAATAGAGAACTCTATCTCTCGGTGAGGTGGCAAACTAACAAGAGATTCGGGAAAGACATCCGAATACTCACAAACCACCCTCGGCAACACAATCTGAGTCTCAACACACTTGCTACTCTCAAAGCTAGCAAGTAAACCACTAAGCTCACTTCGCCCTCGCGAATCAAACCCCGGTGGCAAAACACTACCAACCCGGTCTCCCAAGAAATGGAACCACTCCCCGCTCAAGGTACATAACGTGACCCTCTGGCGGTAGCAATCAATAACTGCCCGGTATGACGATAGCCAGTCCATACCCAAAATAACATCAAAACCCTTCATGGGCATGACAACAAACGGAAAAGGAAGCCTATAATCGGCGACCTCTATATCACATCCTCTAACACCCTGTTTCAGGATCAACTCACCGCCCAAAGGCGATACCACACAAATAGGAGATGCTAACTGCGCTAACTCCAATTCCAAAATAGATGCAAATGCAGCAGATACAAAAGAATAAGATGCACCCGTGTCTATCAACACATTAGCAACTGAGTTGCAAAACAGAAAAGTACCTCTCACTACTGATGGAGCTGGTACTAAATCCTGCGCGGTAACAGCATACACGCGCCCCGTAGGCCCCTGGTCTACCTGCTCACCTCGCGGAGCAAAAGACTGCTGCACAGACTGGGATGA
This sequence comes from Camellia sinensis, assembly GCF_055761805.1. Taxonomy (NCBI): domain Eukaryota; kingdom Viridiplantae; phylum Streptophyta; class Magnoliopsida; order Ericales; family Theaceae; genus Camellia; species Camellia sinensis. The sequence goes on from NC_138970.1 coordinate 64,316,187, forward strand.
CGAAGCTCCCGGATTGGCCCTCGAGGCCTGCACAGACTGAGCTGGCTGAAAACCCTGCGTATGTCTAGAACCAGACGCTCCCGAAGTGGCACTCAACTGCGGGCAAAACCTCTTCATGTGCCCAAGTTGTCCACACTGAAAACAAGTCAAGAGCTGCCCCCTGCCTAAACTCTGACTCTGCGGTCTAGCTGAAAAAGAAGCAGCTTTCTGACCACCACCCTTCTGCGGGCAAACAGAAACCTTGTGACCCAGCTGGCCACACCTGTAACAAGTGAATTCCCCCTGACCACCTCTCCCTGAGCCTACACTCGGCACTGGGAAGGTCGATCTAGCAACACCACCCTGCGACTGCTGAGGGTTAGAACCCCTCTGCCTCCTGCCATCACTCTGACTATCCTGGCTCCTCTTGGAGCCTCTCTGCCCCTCATCCTCCTCCTGCATCATAAGCTCCAGATGAGCTGCAGCATCTACCAGGTGTCTATACTCTCGGATATAAGACCCACCAACTCTCAACTTGAGGCCCCGCCTCAACTTCCGCTCAAACTCATAGCAACGGCGTTCCTCAGACGCCACCAGTTCAGGTGCAAACCTGGACAGACTGGTAAAAGTAGCCTCAAACTCGGCCACTAACAAGCCCTGCTGATTAAGCCGGCTAAACTGATCCCTCAGCTTTTCCCTAGCTGCTGCTGATAAAAACCTCTCCTGAAAAGCATTCACAAACGCCTCCCAAGTACCACCAACACGAGCTTTCTCGTACTTCCACCATTGACCCGCATCTCCCTTCAGTTGGAAGGATGCCAAGGTCACTTTCAGTGCTCCGTCCTCGATGCCAAGCATCTCAAACGTCTTCGTTGTCTGTTCGAGCCATTCATCTGCCTTAAGCGGCTCTTTAGGATCCCCGATAAACTCGTCCGGATTACACCGAAAGAACTCCCTCTTCAAGAAGGAAGGCCCTGTCTCAGCTGCCTGATTCCCAGCTCTAAGAATACCCAAAGCTCCTGCTAACTCTCTGGCCAAGGCACCCATAGCCTGCTGACCTACTGGCTCAGCCACAGTGGCCTGCCCAACCCCCTCCTGCACTGCCGGAATCTCACCCTGTAACGGTACTTCCTGCCTCGCAGGTCTACCACGCCTAGCTCCTCTTCCTCGTCCTGACATCCTAATAAAGGCAACACAGAACATTAGCACATTCACGAATGTGCCGAAACTAAACACTCACGTCCTAATGCATGGACAACTGTAATTCACTCCACATAAGCACATAAACACATAAGCACTTACGAATTTCATTTCCAGATAATGATAGTCCCGAGACGTTACTAGAGTTCCGGTTAGAAACAGCATTGATCAAGTGCTTTTCCAACAAGACTCCCAGAAACTCAAGGATCCAATCAACATCCTAGAAATTAAATCCCATACCCACATAGTCACATAAGCATGTTAGCATTTAAGCACATAGCATATGATACTACATCTAAGTCTCTATCAAGCGAGACAAACCCATTGTGATACTAATCACTTCCCACGTACCCAAAGTATTCGAACCCGGTACGCTCTGATACCAAGTTGTAACGCCCTCAAAATAATAACAATAAACCCATCAGATAAGACATGCATTTACATATAAATTAACCACACTCTTATATTCATTAGAGTTCCGTTAATTAAATATTACATGTTAACCTCATAACAAAATGCCCTACGGGCTTACAGCTTTCCAAGTTAACACTTGGTTACAACAAAGAGTTCTAACTCGTTTACACATTAAGCCCTTGGCTTGAAGTTACATATAATACATCAAAAGTAAAACGACAAAACTATGCCCGCCACTAGCCTCCCAGCTATGTCCTTGGAGGTGGCATGCTTCCTGTACCTGAAAATGATATTCCCATATAGGGTGAGCCACAGCCCAGTAGAAATACACTAAACCAACCATGGACAATGACTAAAACATTAGCCATTGATAGTTGGTCAACACTGATACAATCACATAAATTACATATTTATGTCAACGACTTACAAGTCCCATTTACTTTTCATTTTCCCATTTTCAACAGATAAGCATGCTAGCTCTATCATCATTTCCACAGATATGTATAAAAACTATATCTCACATTCAGATAAGCATAAAAGCTATATCCACATTCTCAACAGATATGTATATCAACAATATCCACGGATAAGCATACAAGCTGTATCCACATTCTACAACAGATATGTATATCAACAATATCCACAGATAAGCATACAAGCTGTATCCACACTTCACAAAGATAAGCATATGAGCTCTATCTTCACTTCTCTAGACAAGCATATGAGCTCTGTCTACGGAGTTCATCCCCTATCTCCTCCCAATACCTATCCGGTTTAGAGGTACATCCCCTATCTTCCCCTAAACCGCGGAGTACATCCCCTATCTCCTCCTCTACACATAACGTATATAAACACATTGGTTCTATATACAATCACACAATACACACAATTAATGTATTCTATCAACCGTCAAGTTCCATGACACATTTCATTGATTAGTTTCAGTTTACTTAATCATCAAGCATTGTCTACAACAATCACGACTATCCTCCACCGATAGCCCAAAGCAGTTATTTCTAAACAGAAAATAAATGCACAATGGATGTTCAATCAACATTTCATTCCTTCATTCCTCTCAATTAATTATCCCAATTAATTAAACAATGTAATTAGGTCAATTCCCATAATTAACATTTCAACCCTTAGGTCCCATTTTCATCAATGATTCAACATTAATTCTATTTTCCATGCCAAACATGCATCTAGGTTTATTATGAATAAAACCCAACTTTTGTAAAATTACGCAAAAGCCCCAAACTTTCACAAAATTACCAAACCAAGCCCAACATCTCAAAATACCAAAATTTAAAGACAAAATCCATAGAGAGGAGTAGGATATCCCTACCTCAAATACGGAGTCCCAAAGGAGAAGACGACAAAACCCAACGTGCTCCAAAACCCGAGATTTTCAGATTAAAATGAAGCCCTCGACGATCAACAACTTTTTTGTAAAGGCCAAAGGTGAGTAAATCACTCCTACTAGATCAAAACCTAGAGAGAAGGTAGTATCTAGAGTGAGAGGCTCAACAATGGTGATTTTGGAAAAGTAAGAGAGAGAAGAGAAAGTGAAAAAGTGATTTGAAAAGTCACAACTTCGAAACTTAAACCCAGTCTTCCGCTCGAGCGTAAAACACCCCGCTCGAGCGTCACTCACAGACTTACGCTCGAGCGGCCAAACTTCCGCTCGAGCGCCGGATGCGCTCTCCCAGCATCTCGACAGAACCAGGTCTCCGCTCGAGCTCCCAACTCCCCGCTCGAGCGTCACTCACACAACCCCCCTCGAGCGGCCAATCCCACGCTCGAGCGTACAACACTGCACAGGAAAATACTGAATGGGTGTATTCCCCGCTCGAGCGCCCAAACCCCCGCTCGAGCGGATAGGCCAAAATCTGGGCAACTAGTTTTGGCTTCTAAACTCAACCAACCTGAAACAAATCCGTCCAACACATCCTATAACTCAAATACAAAGCAAAGAGGATGTAAACACGATAATAACCACTACCAACATCCACGGACACATGTCCGGATCACTATACAACAAGGGTAAACCCGGAATCGCTATAAAATATACTCTAGTTTTTTTTTTACCTCATATTTTAGCCAAAAAGCTAAAAAGTTACTAAAATAGCCTGTTTCCAAACAAGGCCTTAAGAGCCAAAGAATATAAACTACTCCAAATAAAACCAGGTCTACATGATCATTCTCTATCCATTAAATTTTAACCAATGTTTTCAAAAGTCAAATCCTTCCACATGTTCTTCCTAGTGTAAGAGAAAAGACATAATCCTAACAGTGAATTCACAGATAAACCAAATGGTGCATGTTTTATTTCTAGCATAAGAAATATTTCAATAGTTGATCAAGTCAACTACTAATACATGAGCTTCAATTGGAGCAAACCAAGCATGAACTTCTGATAGTCATTATAGTCAACAAGAATATATAGTGTGCTAATAAATAACAAAATAATAATATAAAAAACAATATTATTTTTGAATAGCTTAAAATAAAAGGAACAATTGTCAATTCAACTTTTGAATAGCTTAGAATAAAAGGAACAATTGTCAATTCAACAAGTCTTTGCTCTTGCCATTGCATTATGTCAGCACCGAATCTTGTGAATGGGGTTGCTTGGTATTGTGTTGATATGGACTTTTAAAGCAGGGGATTCAAAAAATTTGTGTGTGTGTGTGTGTGTGTGTGAGAGAGAGAGAGAGAGAGAGAGAGAGAGAGAGAGAGAGAATTAGGAGGCATTATACATAAGATATACATAAATAGAAATTATGAAAACATGTTGCAAAGTCACGTAGCCACAAGTTCAAAATAGTTGATGGAGATGCATAAGCCCATGTCCATCCATAACAATAGAGAGAGAGAGAGAGAGAGATAGAGAGAGAGAGAGAGTTCACTTAATAATATATAATTTAGAAGAAATATCATTTTGCCCCCTTAAACTTTCACGTGTTTTTCAATTTGACTCCCATACTTCGATTAATATCAATGTTTCACCTAAACTTTCAAAGTTTTGATCAATTTGGCCCTTGCCACCACATTCTATTAATAATTGGACGGAATTTGTTGATGATGTGGCACCAATGTTCATTTGAAATTTCATTTTGCCCCCGAAACTATGCCTTAAAAATCAATTTGCCTCCAAAATTAAAATTCAATTTGCCCTCCAAACTATACCCTAAAAATAATTTTGCCCCACGTCAGCAAATTCCGTTCAATTGTAGATGGAATGTGACGGCATGGGCCAAATTGATCAAAATTTTGAAAGTTTGGGTGTAAAATTGATATTAATCTAAGTCTAGAGGTCAAATTAAAAAGCACGTGAAAGTTTGGGGGGACAAAATGATATTTTCTCTATAATTTAATATGTGTGTAGCTTTACCTTCATAGCTTAAGAGATTTACTCAATATCATGCATTCCATGGCTATCTTTTGGCATGAACTTCTTTATCACTTCTCAGGGAGTAAGATCTTGTCCTTTAGTTGAGATTATATTAGCAATCAAGGAAGAATTGGATGCATCTACCCAAAAACCCCTTTGAACCATTTCCTCAACAAGTATTAGTGCCTTATAGCACTTGTGTTGTCCAATAAATCCTCGAATAATAGTGTTGTAAGTGGCATCATTTGGCAAACAACCATTCTATTCCATTTTAATAAACAACTCTTTAGCTTCATGTAGTAGGCCTTCTTCACAAAGACCTTGTATCATCATAGTGTATGTCTTAACATTAAGATCTAATCCCTTGAAAGAAAGGTCACTGAAAAGAGCCCTAGCAGTATCAAGCTTTTTATCCTTGCAAAATGCATCAATGAGGATAGAATACTTAACAACATCAAGATGTAAACCGTTGCTTTCCATCATGTGGAATAATGACAATGCTTCAGAAATATGCCCATTTTTGCACAACCCATCCAATAAGATACCATAAGTTTGAGAATCTGGATTTATGCCTGCAGTTTGCATATCCTTAAAAAGTTTTTGAGCAACTCCACATCTACCTATTTGAAACAAACCCCGTAACATAGCACTGAAGGTTTCAGTGCTAGGTTTTAACCCCCTTTGAGGCAATTCTCGAAAGAGATGCATGGCCTCATCAATTTTCATCTTCTTGCAATATCCATTAATCAAAATACTGCGACTAACAATGTTCGGGTGAAGGCCCTTATCCACTATGGTATTGAACACTCTGATTGCTTCATCCATTTGGCCTTGCAAACAATGTGCATCCATTAGAGTATTGTATGTGACTACATTAGGATCCACACCTCTTTGTATCATGATTGCAAGTACCCCCTCTGCCTCTTTCATTTTCCCTTCCTTGGTACATGCATCTGGGAACACACTATACGTATGAACATTTGGAGCAATACCACTATCTGATATTTCTCTAAACATTCCGGTAGCCTCCTTTCAACGGCCAAAATTACGTAGGCCATGAATCAAAGAGTTATAAGTGACAACATCTCGATGAATGCCTTGTTCATTCATCTTGGAAAAGAGTTTCATAGCATCATTATAGCGACCCCGGTATTCCCTGTTGTTGTTTAACTGTAATTCGGACTCAGTTCCGTAGATTTGTTGTTGTCTTATCCTCATTTCTATCCCTTACTCTTTGTTTTAGAGTTTTGGGTTGTGTTGGGCAAGTTGGGAATAAGTTGGTTGTGTTTTAAAACTTAGAATTTTGCCCAGGTTTTGGTCTATTCGCTCGAGCGGACATTTGTTCTTGCCTCTCCGCTCGAGCGGTAGTTTGGACGCTCGAGCGTGAATTTCCTTCTCTTAGCATTTTGGTCGTCTGCAGAAAATTCTGGGAGGGTGCATCCGGCGCTCGAGCGGATCTTTGGACGCTCGAGCGTGAACCTGTGTCTGACGCTCGAGCGGAACTGTTTTATATCAGTCTGTGAAATCACTTTTTGAATCACTTTTCACTTTTCTTTTCTCTCTCTTACTTTCCCAAAATCGATTTTTGAGAGCTCCTCACTCTAAAACCTAACTTCTCTCTAGGGTTTGATCTAGTAGGAGTGTTTTCCTCACCTTGGGCCTTTGTAAAAAGTGCGTTGATCGTCGAGGGCTTTGTTTTTATCCAAGAAATTTAGGATTTGGAGCACTTTTGAGTTTTGCTCTTCTTCTTCTTGGGTTCTACATTTGAGGTAGGGATTTCCTTATTTTTTTACAATACTTCGTCTATAGATAGACATGTGGTAGTTTTGTATTGCATAAAAACCATATCCACGTTGGATTTGTTTGAAATCATGAGAAGGAACCTAGGGTTGATTGTTTGAAAATGGTTATTTTATCATTGATGGCTGTTTTGGGCTAATTGGAGTGTAAATTAGCATGTTATAGTTGAAAGAAGAAAAATCCCTAAATTATATTTTGATTTGGTAAATTAAAATAGAGGGTAGTTAACCAATGTTGTAAATCCCTATTGTTAATGTGAGTTGGGTGAAGGTGTTAATGCCTAAGGGGTTAACTTTGGCTTTGGAATGGTTTTGAAATGAATGTAGTGGACTAATGTGAGTTATGGCTTTATTATCAACGGATTTGGTTTTGTAAAACAAAAGGAATGGAATTGGTTTTATGGAAACAAAAGGGATGGAGTTGGTTTTGTGAAACAAAAGGAAATGGAATTTGTTTTGTGAAATGAGAAAAGTATCTTTGCTATAAGTATGAAAATTGGATTGTTGTTTCTTGAGTGTTAAATACACACACGCGGGGGTTGTATCTTTAACTACCGTGTTAATGTTGTTGTTGGGTTTGTGGTCTCATAGTAATTGAGTCTTTAATAGATGTACTAAATACTTGCATCTAGAGGTTTTGTCCTTGGTCATCGGTGGAGGATGACATGGTTGAGTTGAATTGTCGCGTATGCATTATACCATTGTTGATTGAACATTGTATGTGAGGAAGTGCTGAGATACATTATATATGTATACTTGCTCGGGGGGAATTAATTATGTGTTCATATACTTTAACACATTGCTTGTATCTTGATGGTTTATGTATATGTGTTATACATGTTAGTTATGCCCTGTTGTATTTTGGTTGGTGGTGTTATACCTTGCGCTAAAAATCAAAGGTACCGTGACCTTCCAGCTAGCGCCTGGAGAACTGACTGCGCTGAGAATCTTAGGCACCACACCCTTCCAGCTAGCGCCTGGTAAGCTGGTATGTTGTTGTGAGAGGTGTATCTTTGGCTTACTACGCACATAGCTGGTAGAGCAAAGTTTTGTTGTTGTTGTTCTATTGTATCTGAGGATATCATGGATTTGGTTGGTTACAGTTTCGGAGGGCCAAGTTACCTCATTGGTTGATTATATACATGTTATTGAGTTGTTATCTCCCTTTTTATAAAGGTATGCATGTATAGTTATGATTGTATTGGGAACGAACCAAAATGTCTTTTTTGTCATTTGAAAAGTGTGAAGGAGATCGAACATTTTTTTTCAAAAATATGTTTTGAAAAGGCACATCTGTTGTATGTATGGAAAATGGAAGAGAGTAATGGGCTTAGTGAGATTTTCCTAAGTAATTGTTAATGTTATGAAAGATTGGGGTTAATGAAAGAAAAGGGAAAGATGAATCGCTTATAGCGCTGAATGAAATCGCTGTTTTCGAGAAAGTTCATATGTATGTATATTTTGTATAAACTGTCACATTACTATTCTAGTATGAGATTGGGCATTCATGATCATAGCTATCTGTAAGTTGTTATTGTTGAGGGCCATGTTGAGATCCTTACTGGACTATATGTTCATTCTACGTTGTTGAATTTTTTTTCAAGTGTTGAGCAGGATGTGCTACAAGATTTGGATCTTCTTAATTGTTGGACACAGGGCCTCTTTTATGTTGGCGGAATGCCATATATGTAAAAGGGTTACACCCTTCTTCTTGACTCTTTAATGCTGTAAGCCCAAGGGCAATTTGTTTAGCATGCTCATGTTGTATTTACATTGCATATGAATGAGAGTGTTGTTATTCACTTCTACAAGTTGAATATATGAGTTTATTTCCGCATGTTATCTCTGAAACGGAATTAAGTTAATGAATTTGGTAATACTTAGAGTATTAAAAAGTGGGGCGTGACAATCATCCATCATTCTATCCTTGCAAAGATTGTCAATGACCGTGTTATACACTATGGTGTTAGGTTTACAACTTCCCCTTTCCATTTTCCTAAGCAAACTAACAACCCTAATAGTGTTCCCCCGTTCTGCAGAGCCTATTAACAATGGTTCCATACATAACCACGTTGGGTTCAATTTCTCTCATTCTCATTAATTTCTTGAATAACTGCACAGCTTCAGGGGTTTTATCTTGCAAAATAAGTCCATTTATTAGAGTGCTGAAGGTAGTTACATCGGGTGTATAACTGCATTTGAAGAGGGTACCCAAAAGAGAGAACCCAAAATAGACTCCATTAACACGGCAGTAACAATTGATAGCAATGTTGAAGGTGCAGATATTGACCGGAATGCCTAGAAAATGCAATTTACCAATAAGAGGAAGAGCGATGGCATGATGACCTAATGTTAGGAAAACAATTATGTTAGGAAGTCTAATCAAGTTAAGAAGTCTATGTTATTTTTCTTATATAAAGATGCTTATTGTAATGGTTTTTGAAGGAGATTAAATAATATTAAGAGTTTAGGTGGCTAATCTCCAATTCAAAGGATTGTTGGTGGCTGATCCCCAATCAAAGGATCAAATTCAAGATCTAGGACCCTATCATCTACTATTAGAGCATTCAATCTTTGAGCTTCCATCTCTTCCTACGTTGTCATTCATCATCAACAACATGACTGTTAAGGAACTCGAAAAACAAGTTGCTGCTCTTACTACTAGGATAGACATGATGTCTACTCGTATGCAAGAGTAAGGAAGACCATGCTGCTTTTTGTGCTCGTTATCCCGATTTGCCAGCTTGAGGACAAGCTGTGATTCTAGGGCAGTCGAATGTTAGGAAACCAATTATGTTAGGAAGTCTAATCAATTTAGGAATTCTAATTATATTAGGAAGTCTATGTTATTTTTCTTATATAAAGATGCTTATTGTAATGGTTTTCGGAGGAGATTAAATAATATTAAGAGTTTAGGTGGCTAATCCCCAATTCAAAGGATTTTGGGTGGCTAATCCCCAATCAAAGGATCAAATTCAAGGTCTAGGAAAAGATGGCCTAAAGCTTTGCTGAAACGACAAATGGAGGGCAAACGTCGCATTTGGAGCATGAAATTGAAGGAATTTATAGCATCTTGGAGAACATTGTGCTGTGAATTGCATCGATTTATTGGTAAAATTTTAGGTTGATTCGTTAATACAACAGCAGCAGTTGGAGGAGGAGGAGGAAGAGGAGAAAGAGGAGGAGGAGAACTAGGGTTTCGGGTAGTAGTAGAGAGAGAACGAAACAAAATAAATAAGAATGAAGAGGGATGATTAATTAGAGAGGGAAATATTGTACCTTTTTGACAAATATGATTGGCAATTCTTCTTTTTCTTCTTTTTTGTCCAATAATGGAAGAAACAGAAACTCTTGTTCTTGATATCTTCTTCAAGCTCTGTCACTCTATGTGTCTGAAAGGAGAGACCAAGAGAGACAGAGCCTGAGAATAAGTGAGGGAGAGAGAGAGAGAAGAGGAAAAGGAGAAGGAGAAGAAGGACGAGGATGAGGACAGACTGGAGTAGTACCACTAATTTCGAATTATTTTTGAAAGCATACACTCATTTGTAATTTTTCCAAACAAAATTGAGAAAATTAATAAAAATAATAATAAATTTAACTTTTATAAGAAAATAAATATTTAATTTCAGTTTTATCAATTAAATTCTTAATCTTTTAATTTAAACAATTTGTATATTTTAATCAAGTAAAATCGGCAAACTTATCTAAAAATAAAGTAAAATAAGAAGAAAAAGAACATTTTAGTATATATTAAAGTGCAAATTACCCGCAAGTCCTATCTGGAAGAGGAGAAATATATTTAGTCCCACAACCTTTTTGATACTTTTAAAAGCCCACTATGCATTTTTCTTCTTCGTTCTTCTCTGCGCTTTTGTTCTTCTCTGCCTCTTTCTCTTCCTGATTTTCTACGATTAGCGACCACGCCTTGCTGTTCTCTTTCTCTTTCTAATATATAGTCATCAGCGACCAACAACCACCATTGATTGGGGTTCATCGACAACCACCGACTCCTTACTTCACCTTCATTGACGGCGAAGGAGACGAATTTTCAATGAAGAAGATGAGTAGATCTACTCAAATCTGATGTAGATCTACTCAAATCTACATCAGATCCGACTAGATCTAAACAAAAAATAGTTACCGGAGTACAATCTTCTCTCTATATCTATTTGTCTACTTTGATCTCTTAGTTTTTCTATTTTGTTCTATTACACACTTCTATTTTTCTATTTTACTGGAGAGAATTTTTAAGTTTTGAATAAGTTATTTTCGAGTTTTAGTTACAAACGATGAAAGTTGTAAAATTTTACAGTTTCAATTTTTTTGGTGTTGAAATGAATCATGCTTTAAAACTGCAAAATTTTACAGCTTCACAACATTCTTTGGAACTATAAAATTTTCTAGTTTGATTAATAAGAATAAATGCTTAATAGAATTATATTTTGAAACTGTAACATTTTATAGTTTCAAAGCTTGCTTTTCAATTCGATCAATATTGGAGATTATTTACTTAAACCCTACAAAATTGAAAAATAATATATGTTTTTTCCCCATTATTGTGTTTTTTGTAAATTTTTTTTCAGTTTATCAATATTTAGTACATTTTGCTATATTTTTTACTCTAATTTTTCCATTTATTCTTTATTTTTTGGGGGCAATATTTTGGACATTCCAGCAAGTCTCCAACGATATTCTTGATGTCTAGAGAACATTTTGGACATTCTGGTGGCTTCTAGTGATGTTCAGAACACTTTGACGATACTCCGGCGACTTCCCGGTAATGTTGAATATTCTGGCGAGTCTCCAGTGACTGTCTGACGGAAGTTCGACGGTAGTGGAATGTAACAGTATTTTTTAATTTTTTTTTTAAAAAAGGGATTTTTTGGTAGAGTGAATCTACTTACACCACTAGTTTACCTCTTCACACCCTTCGTCTCATTATACCACTAAAATAAAAAATAAAAAAGTGATTCTCATTACACCCATTATACTATGATGACCGGTTTTACCTTACGTACCTTTGTTTTCATTTTTCATTGGGATTGTTGTGTCCGAACGCCTGTTCTCCTTTTATTCTCCTACTTGTTCATTTTAAGTGGCTTTTCTTTTGTTCCGGAGGGTTTTCTCAATTAAATACTTGTTCTAGTTTTGTTGGTGTTGAATTTCACTAGTTGCAGAGGATGCTCGGATGAGTCTGGAATGCCTGGGTGTTTGAACCAGAAAAATCTGTGCTGCTGGGCCAGGGCCACACGTGCGGGGCCCTAGACTGCACGTGCGGGATGGGGGCCGCACGTGCAGGAGGCCAAGCGGCACATGTGGGGAGCAGGGGAGGCTGGGCAATGCATACTGAAATATATGCATGAGCCGGGGGAGGGGCATCGCACGTGCGGGGATGAAGGCTGCACGTGCAGGGGAGGCGCTCTGGCAGACGGGGCAGTCTAAGCCTCTATTTTTATTCCTCTTTTTGGCCGACTTGTGTCTCATTTTTGAGCTTCTCTCTCTCACTTTAAACCCTATTTTCTCCTCCTTCTCTCTAGAAAACATCCCCAAACATTAAAACTCTTTGTTTTTGCAATCCATTGGGTTTAGATCATCATCCTCACTCTCTAATCTTGAAGATCAAGTTAGGGCTCTTCTTGGTGTAGTGGAAATCAAGGCTCCTTCTCATCCTTGAAGTTAGGGTTTCACTTCTCCTTCTTCATCAATCTTTGAGGTAGGGACATTCTTGAGTTATATATATATATATATATGTTTTGCAAGATATATGTTGATTTATTTGCTTCTCTTGAAATTATTTTGAGAGTTTGGTTCTTGGCTCAAGGATGATGAGATTTCTCAAATGAGGGTTTAAACTTTAAATGTTCTAAGTTGATCCTTGAAGCCTTTTATCTATGATTTAAGAAGGGTGATTTTGATGAGCTTTCACATGAAAATGGGAGGTGTTTTGGTTTTGAGAAAGAACCCTAGAAATTGGGGGTTTTTAGAAAACATGAGAAAAACAATGAAATTCTTCTTTTCTTGTGTTTAGATGAGTGAATGAGTGTGGATTTTACAATGTGATATAAAGAAATGATAATTTTCTTGAAATAAGAGAGTAAAGGACTTATTTTTTTAAAACTATTGTTGAATGCATGGAAATATTTAAGTGTAAGATGATAATTGTTGTGCACTATGGATTTGTGAGAATTATAAACATTGGGAATTAATGTTTAAAAAACATTACATGTAGTCTTGATGAGACTATGTTACTAAGAATTGTGAAAAGTGAAATTGTGGCTAAGTGTAGATAGCATATGGTTATCTTGGGGAAGAGCATTGAAAAGAGGTAATGGGAAATGTGATTGTTGACATTATTGTAGAGACTTTGAAAATGGAGAAATGTTATGAGATATGGAAAATCATTGCATGGCATACTCATTCATGTTATTATTATTATACTTTGTGAGAATTCTCTACTGGGCTTTATGCTCACCCCTATGGGATTTGGTGCAGGTAAAGAAGTGGTGATCTCGCCGAACTAAGGGCGTGGATATTTTTGTAAAGAGTAAATAGTTCTCTTATTTTTGTTGTAAAATTTGTAAAGCCAAGGGCTAAATGTGTATGGGTCCAAGGGACCATTTCGTGTAACCGGGCTATTGCCTTAGAAGATGTAAGCCCTTAAAGGCATTTTATTGTTTTGAGACTAGACACTTCACATGCTATACATTCATGTGTTCTTTTATCATTGAATGTATATCCGCATGTGAAACTTTTGTATAAACTCATTTATTAACTATGTAAAGATGGAAGGATTATTATGACTGATGAGTGATTGTTAATCAATGTGGGTAGTTCATGTTGAATTATTTCGGGGCATTACATATACTATCAAAACTAACTTAAAACCCTTTAGTTTTGTTTCTTTACACCAATAGCTTTTGGTAATACAATGCTAAAGAATTTGAATTACTCTAGTGCCATATTACCAGACAAACTAATTCTTTCCAGCCATTTGTTGCTGTTCGATTGGATGATTTGACTTACTTTAAATATAAATTAGTTGGAGCCTAGTTGTGAAGTGCCTATTTGGTGATCTATTGCTATACAAATTAGATTACTCTAGTGTCATGTTGCAGAACTAAAACAAATTTGTTCAGCCACCTATCACTTTACGTGTGTTGTAAATTTTTTTCATTATTGTTGCATTAAAGACATCCTTTCGTTTCAATGTAATCAATATCTCTTTTGGTAGCATCATACTCTTTGACATGTCAACTAACAATGATGTTTCCTTCTCAGATAATCTACCAGCAAATGAGTGCCCTTCAAGATGTTCAACAGTCAGATGATTGTACTAGCATTGCTGCAATGAATAAAAGCATTATTGTACGGGGAAGAAATAATTCTCCTCGTATAATTCTGTTGACTAAGTCCACGCTCCTCCATACGACGTCGCTTTGTCACCTGAAAACACAAACGTGAGCTAGCCGGCGGGTGTGTGCCGGAAACCTCTCCGATGCCTAAGTCAGAAAACTTGACAAATAGACAAAGCTCAATGTACTCAGGAAGCAAAATTGTATGTTGTGTTATGTTATGTTACCTCCTCCAAGGTGATGCTTGTGAACTTTTATAGGTTTCAAGTGGCCCAATCCTAGTAGGACTTTTATTCTTCCATGCAGAGTCCTCTTAGGATTCATACTCCTAAAGGATAATGCTTATCCTTTTACACCCCCCCCCCCCACTGCTTAAACCAAGTGGGATGGTTTTTACTACGGCCGAACTACCATTTGACCGAAGTAAACTGGCTAAGCTGAGCCACAAGGTAGGCCGAACTATCCTTAGTTCGGCCCTTCCTTTTACTCCTCATCTCGGTTCTCCCTTGCATGAACCATGATATGTTGGGACCGAGTTACCGAGTAGCAAGGTCTTGACCGATCTATCCAGAATACGTCATGACCGGACTAACTCGGAGACCGAACTAACTCAAGTTGTCCAAACTGAAGTAGCTTTACAATTCCTGAGCCGAAGTAACTTCATCTCTTTTAACCGAAGTAACTTTATTTCTCTTGGGCCGGAGTAACTTCTCGGCCCATTTTACCCAGTCCTTCGTACTTTGGGGCCATAAAGTCCATTTCATAGTTCGGCCCAATTTTCACCAAAAATTACCCTCTCAATTGCCCCTTAATTCCATCTGTAATGCATGATTGGGATTACCTAGTGACCAGCCGAGCTAACGTTTTTAAGCCTTTCCAGCCGAACTAAAAAATCGCTTAGCCTCTCCAGCCGAGCTTATTTTACTCCGGCTCTACACGTTCGGTCAAAACGTCTCTTCAATCACTGACTGTAACGCTTCACTTTCCAATGACACGTGGCAGGCTCTGATAGGCTGTGAGCAGCTGTCATGTCGCCCTCGTACAACGAAAATTTTGAACAGTTCCCTCTTTTTTTCCCTCTCTCCATTTTCACAAAACAGCAATTTCATCTTTGGATCATTCACCTATTCTATTCATCTTCTCTCTTCGTGCCTCTGCTTTTCCAACTACCAAGCTCGTGTTCTTCATTTGCTACCACTGTTTTCGTCTCCAGCTCCCCCTTCTTCAATCTGGTAAGCAGATCCATCTTCCCTGTTCTGTTTGTTTTGCATTTGTTCTATGCGTTTTGTTTACTGTATTTTTGCAAAACATTTTCTTCCATTTTTGCTTCGCTTCTGTACTTTCATGAAAAAATTAGTAGAACTCATGCGTGTATGAACTATTCTGTAGAAAACTAATTTTGGATCCAAAATCATGTAGCAACCGAACTAGGATACTGTTTGTCCTATATAGGTAGATCACTTTAGATAATAACCAAACTAGAACTCCAGAAATCAGTAGTTTCAGTAGGTTATCAACTCCTGAATAACTCTAGTCGAGATAAGCCCACCGAACGAAGTTTGACTTTAATAAATAAGGAACCTCGATCTTCAACCGAGCTAAGCCTTTGGGGCTAAGCCAGCTTTCCTAGTTTCTAAACCAAACTCAGAAAGCTACCCCTAGAGGCTTAACCGAAGTAACAAAACTCATAGTTCAACCGATTTAGGCCTTTGGGGCTGAGCCAGCTTTCTTAGTTTTTTAGACCGAACTCAGAAAGCTGCCCCTAAACGATGAACCGGTCTAACAAAATTGTTTCTAAAGCCAGTATGCCGAGATGCCTGCCAAGATTTGGCTAATAAGAACTTTGCTCAAACCGAGCTACCAAGCATTTTGCTGAACCGAGATAAAACCCGTCCATAAAGCCAAAGTAGGACTTTTTACCTCGCTTTTAATTTGTAGCACGGTCCAATGATCTGTGCTTAACCCCTGTGTTTTCTACTTTGCATACTTAGGTTGCCCAGGCACTCCTGCGTGCGCTCAACCGAGCTACTGAGCACAATTTTTGTACTGATATAACTTATTCTTAAATTATACGATAGATGGGGAAGTATAGATACCTAGTAAATACTCCGGGCGGCCTAGCCGAATTCAGGAAAGACTACCAAATACCTGACGACGTCCATCTGGTCTTGGCCGAAAAAGACGTCATTCCCTGGGACAATGAAGGCTTCGTCCCCTTCACCCTTTTATCCATTATAGAGACCGGACTACGGTTTCCAGTCCAGCCATTGATTTGCGAGTTCCTTAGGCAAACCAGACTATGCCCAACCCAACTCTTTACTAACTCCTACCGCATCATTATGGGAATAGCCGAACTGAACCGTCAAGCAGGACTAAACCTTGGCTTGGCTGAAATCTTCCATCAATATTCCATTGGCTCAAAAGAGGATGGATGGGTTTATTACCTTAGAATACGTCGCCGCCGAGAGAAGATAATAAAATATACACCGGGCAAAGACTTAAACGACGACGATTTTTTCTAGGTCTCTGGGAATTTTGAGGATTTTCAAGCCCAAATCCCTGGCCGACCTATAAATTGGAAAAAAGGAGAGCCCGGTAATTTAACTTCGGTCTCCTTCCTTGCATTTTTTACTTCGGCTTTTTAATGTTTCAGCCGGACTAACAGTTGTCTTTTCTCGCAGATTTCGCCCACCTTCACTCATTATACAGTTATCCGAACCTTGTAACTTTGCGAGCCGCACTACGATATCCTGAACGTAGTTGGGCCAAACTGCTGCAATTCGAGCCGACCTACCGATACAGTGGTCGCCGGAAAGCCAGAGTAACTGACTTTCTTCTTGAAGACGCCCCAGAACCGGACCCATCCTTGCCCGAGATCAGACTGATCCCACTGACAGCTGAAGAAGAGATGGCAAAAAAGAACAAAGTCAGGGCTCTTTTAACCGAGACAACCAGGCCCGAAGTAACGCCACCCAGTCAATCGCAGCCTGCTGTTGTGGCCCTCCCTTCTCAACAGTCGTCCTCTTCCCGCCGAACCAAGCGTGCCCGGACTGCCGAAACCGAACAAATTTTGGTTGATGAAGAAGAACCTGCTCTTCCACCGAGCTTACCACCGAGCCCCCAACCGGAGCCTTCTGACCGAACTATCGGCAGCTGGGCACCAAAACTTACTTTCAATAACCGGGACATCCAAGTCTCGGACTCAATTGTTGCTGAAAAAGACCATCAATTGGCCTTCAACCTGGCCAAGGGTGTGTGCCTCCCCAAAGACATGGAGCACCACCAAAAACAACTGAACACCAAACTGAAGGCCATCCGGTCTTCGACAAAATCCATGATTCTGGTAAGTGACTTCGGTCGTCTCTCTGTATACTTTTTCTTTTTTTTCAACTTTTACTTCGGCTAAAGGGAAATCTTTGCTTTGTCAGGCCATTCAGAAAAACCAAATCACTCATAGGAAAGTGTTGGAGCTTAGGAAAATAACAAGGCAAGCCACGGCAGAAGCTGAAGCAAAAGCGACCGAGCTGGAGGAGGCCAGAAAGCAACTGGCTGAGCTACAAGGTGAGATCGGCAGACTGACCGGACTGGTTAGTTCGGCCGAAGCCGAAAAGCAGAAGGCTGCCATTGCTCTGAAGGACAAGTACCTGCGCGAGCTGGTAAAGCTTGAAAAGAAGAAAGATGCCGAAATATCCCAAGCGAAGGAGAGCGAAAAAGAGGCCGAAAAGAAAGGCTTTAAGAAGGCAGAGGATATATATGTCAAACAGTGTGAGGCCACCAAGGATCTGTTCTTTAAGTGCGGCTGGAGGGGAGCCGTTGAGAAGCTCGGTCATGATCCACAGACCAAGGTTTTCAACCCTCCAGCCTACTTTATACCGAACTCCCTCATGGAATATGCAAATGCCATGCAACAGCAGTTTCTTGAGGGCTCAGACTCTGATGAAGACTCTGCCCCTGAGGATACTCCGGTTGTGCATGTAAATCAGGCAGTTCGGTCGAAGCCCATGGTGGAAGATCTAACTATTGAGCAACCAAGTGAAACCGTGGTTCTGACCGAAACCACTCTTGCGACTGAAAACGTCCTTCCGCCTGAAACCGGTCTTCATGTTGATGCCGATGCTGCCTTTGACGCCGAAATTGAAGATCTTTTTTCTTGATTTTTTCTCTTTTTTGTTACCTTTTGTCTTTGTAACCGGGCTATGCCCCTCTGTACTTGCTTTTCAATGAATGAAAATTTTGTTTGAACTTTTATTCCGGTTTTGATGTGTGCTTGCACTTGTAATGTCTTCTATTGTTCCAACTGCTATTCTGGTTTTAAATGTTTAAACTATGCTTATCAGCCAACCACTCCTTAGCCAACATAATTACTTCGGCTGAGGAGTACGATGAGTTGGTTTTGTAGCCAACCACTCTTCAGCCATACCCATACTTCGGCTGAAGAGTACCAAGAGTTGGTTTATTCCAGCCAACCACTCTTCAGCCGTACTCATACTTCGGCTGATGAGTACAAAGAGTTGGTTTATTCCAGCCAACCACTCTTCAGCCATACCCTTACTTTGGCTAAAGAGTACTAAGAGTCAGTTTATTCCAGCCAACCACTCTTCAGCCGTACTCATACTTCGGCTGAGGAGTACAAAGAGTTGGTTTATTCCAGCCAACCACTCTTCAGCCATACCCTTACTTCGGCTAAAGAGTACTAAGAGTTGGTTTATTCCAGCCAACCACTCTTCAGCCATACTCATACTTCGGCTGAAGAGTACTAAGAGTTGGTTTATTCCAGCCAACCACTCTTCAGCCATACCCTTACTTCGGCTGAAGAGTACTAAGAGTTGGTTTAATCCAGCCAACCATTCTTCAGTCATACCCATACTTTGGCTGAAGAGTACTAAGAGTTGGTTTATTCCAGCTAACCACTCTTCAGCCATACCCTTACTTCGGCTGAAGAGTACTAAGAGTTGGTTTATTCCAGCCAATCTCTAAGTTAGTTTTTTCCAGCAAACTTGGAACAAAAGGTTTGCAATATTCCTATCTTTACTAAAACTAACTTTTACAAAGAACAACTCATGCTAAAAAAGAATTGATTGTCTTATTGAGAAAAAAAAAGAAATTACATGTTTGAAAGAAAGAAAAAAAAAGCTAAAAATAAAACAACTTGAGATTGGCCGTGTTCCATGGCCTAGGGATTGCTTTGCCGTCCTTGTCTTCTAGGTGGTATGCCCCTTTGCCTGCTAACCCAACCACTTTGTAAGGACTTTCCCAGTTTGGCCCTAACTTGCCATCTCCTGGTACCAAGGTGTTTCCCATTACTTTGCGCAATACCCAATCGCCAATCTTGAATTGTCTTGGATGCACCTTTTTGTTGTATTTTCTAATTAACTCTCGTTGGTACGAAGCAATGTGAACCAGTGCCCTTTCTCTTCTTTCTTCCGCAAGGTCGAGTTCCAATGCTATGGCTTCTTCATTTAAGTCTGGATCAAAATTTTCGCTTCGAATTGTGGGGAGGCCAACTTCCAGTGGGATTACTGCTTCTATTCCATAGGCTAAGGAGAATGGTGTCTCTCCTGTTGATCGTCGAGGTGTGGTGCGGTAAGCCCATAAAACATGAGGAAGTTCATCCGCCCACTTGCCTTTTGCCTTCTCTAGTCTTTTCTTAAGTCCATCCAAGACGACTTTATTTGATGCTTCTGCTTGGCCATTCGCTTGAGGATATGCCGGTGTAGAATTGTAGAACTCTATCTTGTATTCTTCACAAAAGCTTTTGAAGATTCTGCCGTCGAACTGAGTGCCATTGTCTGAGATTAGGGCTTTTGGTATGCCAAACCGAGTGATGATATTCTGCCAAACGAACTTCTTCACATCTTTTTCTTTGATTGATGCCAATGCTTCTGCTTCCACCCACTTCGTGAAGTAGTCTGTTGCTGCGATAAAGAACTTCCTGTTGCCGGGTGCTGTTGGAAGCGGTCCTACTATGTCCAAGCCCCACATTGCGAAAGGCCATGGGCTGGTCAATGGTAGGAGTTCTCTTGCTGGTTGATGAATTTGGTGTGCGAATTTTTGGCATTTCTCACACCTTTTTACATATTTCTCTGAGTCTGCCTGTATGTATGGCCACCAGTAACCTTGTGAAATGGCCCTGTAAGCTAGCGATCTTCCACCTTGATGGCTTCCGCACACCCCTTCATGTATCTCGTACAAGAAAGCTTCTACTTTGCTGGGATGTACGCACTTTAGGTAGGGTCCTGAGAATGACTTCTTGTATAATGCTAAGGAGGGGGTGAGCCAAAATCGCTGTGATTTCGCTCTTATTCTGTTGGCTTCTTTTTTCTCTTCTGGTAGGATGCCGTCTTTTAAGAATAGGATGATGGGATCCATCCAAGAGGGGCTTAGTTCTGTGCAACATACTTCTTCTGTTTCGGGGTCTTCTATGCTTGGTCTTGGTAGGTAGTCGATCAGTAGTGGATGGGGTATGAAGGTATCTGCCATGGAGGCGAAACCTGCTAGTTCGTCTGCTCTGCTATTTTCCTCTCTGCCGATTTGCTCTATCCTTACTACTTCAAATTTCTTGATCTCTGTTCTGACCAACTCTTGGTATTTGGCCATCCTATCATCCTTCGTTTCATAGTCGCCAGAAATTTGATTTACCACCAGCTGTGAGTCGCTGTAAACCATTAGTTCGATGGCCTTCATGTAGCATGCTGATTTGAGTCCTGCGAGAAGCGCTTCATATTCCGCTTCGTTGTTTGATGCTGGGAAGCCAAGGTTGATTGCTTGCTCTACAACCAGACCGTCGGGGGAGATGAGGACTATGCCAAGCCCTGCACCATGCCGGTTGGATGCTCCATCCACAAAGAGCTTCCACATCTCTCCAACGAACAACTTCCAGCACGTGGATGGGTCAGATGATGTCGTGGGGTCAAGAATGGTGTTTTCTTCAAGGTCCATGCTTGCTGTCTGCCCTTCGTCATCTGATTGTACTGTTGGTGAGCCTTTGTTTGTTTCTTCCTTGTTGTCCTTAGTCTGGTCTGCCTTGGAGTTTGACTGAGTACCTTCTACTAGGGGTTGCACTATTCCGGCGTCAACTTTCGTCCTTAGTTCGGTTGTGTCAGTTAGGTCGACTGGGCAGATATGATGACTTCCAGGAGTAAACTCTGCGATGAAGGCTGCCAAAGATTGGGCTTTTATTGCGGTTCTGGGTTGGAACTTGATATCGAATTGTCCCAACTCTACTGCCCACTTCAAAACTCGTCCAGAAAAGTTCGCCCTCTCAAACAAAGCTTTTAGTGGGAAAGCTGTGAGGACGACTATGGTGTGGGCGTGAAAGTAGTGTGCCAATTTCCTGGATGCCATCATTAAGGCTAATGCCAGTTTTTCCAGTGGCAAATACCTTGTTTCGGCTCCCAGCAGCGTCTTGCTGACATAATAGATGGGCAAGTGTTGGATTCCTTCTGCACGAACCAACACTGCGCTAACTGCGTGCTGAGAGACCGCCAGGTACAAGAAGAGTTCTTCACCAGGTACTGGAGTAACAAGCAGTGGTGGGGAAGACATATACTCCTTCAAGCTTTCTAGAGCTCGGTCGCATTCTTCATCCCACTCAAACTTGGCTTTTAAGGCATGAAAAAATGGTCGTAGTCTATCTGACGACCTGCTTATGAACCGGTTGAGTGCAGCTGCCATGCCGGTGAGATGCTGCACTTCTTTTACTGAGTTTCGTCTTTTCAGATCTTAGATTGCCTTGATTTGAGAGGGGTCTGCCTCTATACCTCGGTTGGTCACGAGGAAGCCCAGGAATTTGCCAGATCCTACTCCGAATGCACACTTGGACGCATTGAGGCGCAACTTGTGCTTCTTCAGGATTTCAAACATCTCGCCTAAGTCTTTAAGATGGTCATTCTCATCCTTGCTTTTGACCACCATGTCGTCGATGTAAGCTTCCATTGTTCTGCCTAACAATGGTTCAAACATCTTGGTGACCATCCGTTGGAATGTTGCCCCTGCGTTCTTTAGGCCAAAGGGCATGACCTTGTAACAGTATAATCCTCTTGGAGTTGTAAAAGATGTGACCTCTTGGTCTGGTTCATGCATGGCGATTTGGTGATAGCCTCTGTATGCATCCAGAAAGCTAAGTCGGTTGTGCCCCGCCGTTAGGTCCACTAGTTGATCTTTCCGTGGTAGAGAAAAGCTGTCTTTTGGGCACGCCTTGTTGACTGTTTTGTAGTCGACGCAGACTCGCCATTTCCCATTTTTCTTTGGCACTACGACTATGTTGGAGATCCATCTTAGGTAGTGCACTTCTCTAATTGCTCCTGCCTCCAGCAGGTTGCCTACTTCTTCCGCCACTATTTCGGCGTGGTGGAGTGCCGATCTGCGTGTGCGCTGAATGACTGGTCTGGCGGATGGGTGGACATTGAGTTGGTGACTGATGAAGTTTGGATCAATGCCTGGCATGTCGTAGGGTGTCCAGGCAAACACTTCGATGTTAGAGGTCAAGAATTCCAAGACCTCTAATCTCTCAGCACTGGACAACGATAAGCCAAGCAAGAAGAACTTATCCGGGTTCTTCTCATCTATTTTTACCTCCACCAAGTCTTCCACCGCTTTTTGATCAGCCTCTTTGCCGACGTCCGTGAATAGTTCATTGCTTTCAGGTTCCTCCACCGAATGAACGTATCCTTTGGCAGCGCGGCTGCCATTTACCGTGGCGAAACATTATTTTGACATGATCTGATCTCCATAGACTTCTTCAATTATACCGGTGTCGTTGGGGAATCGCATTACCTGGTGGTAGGATGACGCCACCGAACGCATGGCGTGCAGCCACGTTCTGCCCAAGATGATGTTGTAAGTGGAGGGGACCTTTAATACCCAGAACTCCACTTGTTTTGTTACACTTCCTGCTCTGACCGGAAGAATTATCTTGCCAACGGGCCATTCTGGCATGGAGTTGAATCCAATTAAGGGAGATACGGCAGGCGCCAAGTCTTTGTCTTGTAGCTTCAGTTGTTTGAATATTTCGTAGTACATGATCTCACATGAACTACCCTGGTCAATCAGAATCCGCTTGACGTCAAAATCCTTGACTCGGAGAGTGACGATCAGAGCATCATTGTGAGGACAGTATATTCGATCCAGGTCCTTATCCGAAAAAAACATGACGTTTGTTGCCTCTGTCTTTCCCTTCTTGATGGCAGGTTGGGCACTTAACACCTCTCTAAAGTGCTCAGCCTTCTTGATTGATCCCCTGAGCTCGCATACACGCTCAGGTTCAAAGACTCCATGTATTACATTGATAACGCCTTGAGGCGGGGCGTCAATTGGCATTCTGTTGGGGTTATTGTGATCCTGGGGGGCTGGTTGCGTCCCTCCTTCGATGTACTTATCCAAGTGGCCTGCTGCCACCAATTCCTCCAAGTGTTGTCTCAATGGTGTGCAATTCTCAGTGCGGTGCCCCTTTTCTTTGTGGAAGGTGCACCGTGATCTCTCGTCATAGTCCTTCTGAGTTTCTCCTAGCTTGGCTGGCCACTTGACGAAAGGCTCATCTCTTATCTCGCTTAGAATCCGATATATCGATTTCTTGAACACTGTGGTTATGGCAGTGCAGATTCTCAACCATCTCTTATCGGGGTCTTCTCCGTTATCTCGTCTGCCACGTCCGTTTCTGTTACTTCGGTCTACCGTGTTGACCTTGGCCGAGGTTTTCTTTTCTGGTACTGCGGTCGCACTAGATTTTGCTTTGGCACGTGCGCCATCCTCTTCTACCCTGATGTGCTGATGCACTCTTTCCATCAGGGCTTCCATAGTGAGGGGTGGTGTCATGGTGATCGAGTCCCTTAGTCTATTGCCAACTGGAAGGCCTCTTTTATATTGTGCAATGGCAAGATTGGTGGGGCAGTCCCCAATCTGATTGAATGTCTCCCAGTAGCGACTGTTGTAGGATCTTAGGGTCTCTTTATCACCCATGTCGATGGAGAGTAGCTGGTCGATCTCCACCAGGGTTTTAGTGTTTGTCCGGAACCTTGTCACGAAGGCTTCTGCCAATTGTGCCCAAGAGGCTATGCTGCCCTCAGGAAGTTTCTCGAACCAAGTCAAGCCTAGGTCGCCAAGGCTGGACGGGAAGAGTATGCACATTAAGGCCTCGTTTCTCCTGTACACAGCCATGACTTGGCGAAAGTGGCTTAAGTATGAGTACGGGTCCGTCTTCCCTTCATATGTGGTGAATTTCGGCTGAAGGAAGCCTGATGGTAGGGGCGCGTTTTCGATCGCTGGAACAAACGGCGATGTCTGTAGTCTTGCCAATGCTTTGTCCGTTGGTTCGTAGGCTGGGCACGGTATTGGCATTCCAACCTCGACGCTTCCATGCATCCGAGGAGCCAACCGCTGTAAGGCAGAAACTCTGTATGGATCCCGCGCCCTGGCATCCTCATTGCATCGTGCTTTCTCTTCGAGTACGGTTCGTAAGTCGGATGATCTGGGTAATTCCGTCTGTCTAGATCTAGTTTGATGCGAATGAGAGGGCCAGTATGTGCTTCCTTCAGTGTATGATCTTTCAGACTTCGTCCTCTCAGACCTGGAGTGACGAGTTCTGGAAGACCATGATTGAGTATCGCCTGTCCTGAGGCTTCTACTCTCTCCTTGTGAGGGCGTAGTATTCCTGCTACGATTTTCTGAGTGGTGAGGGGCCGTCTTGTTTTTGCGCCCCTCTCCTGTCGCCACTTCTTTTTTCTTCATCTGGCGTTTCAAGGCCTCCATGTCCGCCGCCATCTTTCTTATCAATTCATCTTGCTCTTTTACGCGATCTTCCAGAGCTTGAGGGTCAATCCTCCGTGTTTGTCTGTCAGGGCTTTGTGAACGATAGCTGTTATTTCGCCTTCCCCTGGTATCCCTCCTGGAGCTATGTCGTTGGGGCTCTAAGTCTGCCATGGGAGGGACAGAAGGTAATCCTTCACGCCTTGCGCCCCCTTCTGGAGTTAGCCCGTCGACGGCGGACTGCGGTAATTCTTCAATGTGTGCCATTGATCGTAAAGGGGAGAAACTTTAATCAAGAGGTTTTGTTCTTGTCTGTTTTTCCCACAGATGGCGCCAATTGTATGGGGAAGAAATAATTTTCCTCGTATAATTCTGTTGACTAAGTCCATGCTCCTCCATACGACGTCGCTTTGTCACCTGAAAACACAAACGTGAGCTAGCCGGCAGGTGTGTGCCGGAAACCTCTCCGATGCCTAAGTCAGAAAACTTGACAAATAGACAAAGCTCAATGTACTCAGGAAGCAAAATTGTATGTTGTGTTATGTTATGTTACCTCCTCCAAGGTGATGCTTGTGAGCTTTTATAGGTTTCGAGTGGCCCAATCCTAGTAGGACTTTTATTCTTCCATGCAGAGTCCTCCTAGGATTCATACTCCTAAAGGATAATGCTTATCTTTTTACACCCCCCCCCCCCCCACTGCTTAAACCAAGTGGGATGGTTTTTACTACGGCCGAACTACCATTTGACCGAAGTAAACTGGCTAAGCTGAGCCACAAGGTAGGCCGAACTATCCTTAGTTCGGCCCTTCCTTTTACTCCTCATCTCGGTTCTCCCTTGCATGAACCATGATATGTTGGGACTAAGTTACCGAGTAGCAAGGTCTTGACCGATCTATCCAGAATACGTCATGACCGGACTAACTCGGAGACCGGACTAACTCAAGTTGTCCAAACCGAAGTAGCTTTACAATTCCTGAGCCGAAGTAACTTCATCTCTTTTGACCGAAGTAACTTTATTTCTCTTGGGCCGAAGTAACTTCTCGGCCCATTTTACCCAGCCCTTCGTACTTTGGGGCCATAAAGTCCATTTCATAGTTCGGCCCAATTTTCACCAAAAATTACCCTCTCAATTATCCTTCTAAGCCAAAAAAAAAAAATGAAATTAGAAATGCATAGTAATGAGTAACCGAGCAAATTAAAAGCATTCGGCCTTGGGTTATCAGAAATGTATCTTTTATTCGGCAATGGGTTACCGGACATATATTTTATGTTCGACAATGTGATTTCTATTTTATTTTGTTCAATTTTGACACACAAAACAAATGTCGAAGAACTCTCTCAAAAAACAAAACAAAAACCTACCAAACAAACAAAAAAACTACAATTTCACCTTTTCTTTATGGTTCTTCACCACCGTTTCATCATCCATTGCTTTCTTCTGTGATCAGAACACTATTGATTCTCACTTTTTGAAAAGAGATATATAGTAGAAAAGAAAAGAAAACTGGGAAGGGAAGAAGAGCACTAAGGATTGAAGAACAATGTGTGTAAGGAGATAATAAAATATATTTGATTTTAGTCTTTTGTCCTCAAAAGTAATTTCACACATGTGTAGAATTGAAAATATATATATATATATATATCATATGGAGAGGTGTAAAGAGATAAACTAGTGGTGTGAGTAGAATCACTTTTCTTAGTAACAATTAAAAATATGTAAGACTAATTGGTGCAAGTGTTTTGTTTTGAAAATAAATGGGTTTTTCCCAAACTTGGGCAAATTACCTGGAAGTCCTATTTGAAAAAAGATAAGTCTATTTAGTCCCATAACCTTTTGAATACTCTTAAAAGTCCACTATGTATTTTTATTCTTCGTTCTTCCTTGTGCATTCCTTTTTTTCTACCTCTTTCTCTTCCTGATTTTCGGTGACCACACCTTGCTTTTTCTCTTTCTCTTTGGCTTTCTAATATATAGTCACTGCCATCTGGCAATCACCATTGATTAAGGTTCACTGGCAACCACCGACCACCAACTTCTTATTTCACCCTCATTGACGGCGAAGGAGATGAGTTTCCAGCAAAGAAGATGAGTAGATCTACATGAGATTTGGCTAGATCTAAATCAAAAATAGTTGTTAGAGTACAATCTTCTCTCTATATCTGTTTCTCTCATTCAATCTCTTAAATTTTTTTACCTTTTCTTTACTATACACTTCTATTTTTCTATTTTAATGGAGAAAATTTTCAAATTTTGAACAAGTTTTTGAGTTTTAGTTACAGGCGATAAAAATTGTAAAATTTTACAGTTTCAGTTTTTTTGGTGTTGAAATGAATCATTATTTAGAACTGTAAAATTTTATGGTTTCATAATATGTTTCCAGTTTAATTAATAAGGATATATAGCGATCCCGGGTTTTTCCCTTTATGTACAGTATTCCGGACTTGGGTTCCATGGTTGAGTATTGTTGTTTATGTTTTATTTCCGTCCTTTAATTCTTTATATTTGAGTTTTGGGATGTGTTAGGCAGGTTTGTAACAGGTTGGGTGTGTTTTAAAACAAATGGTTGCTACCCAGTTTTTGGTGTCTTCGCTCGAGCGAGCTCTGTGTTTTAGTTCCTTCGCTCGAGCGAGATTTGAGTGGTGTATCTGTTGGCTCGAGCGAGCATTCTTGTGCTCGAGCGTGCGTCTGCGTCCATTTTGGACCTGAAGGTTGTGTTTCTTGGCTCAAGCGAGTTTTCTTTCGCTCGAGCAAGGACTCCTGCGCTCGAGCGTGTTTCTAGGTTACAGACCTGAAGCTTCGTGTTGTTGGCTCGAGCAAGGCTTTCTGCGCTTGAGCGAGGTTTCTTTGTGTCTGGTCGCTCAAGCGACCACTCCTTCATTCAAGCGAGGTTCGAATATATCAATTCGCAACAGCAGCTTCTTCTTCACTTTTTTATCATCTCTTTTACTCAAACCCTAGCCCCGGCTACTTCTCTCTCTATATACATCTTCTCTCTACAAATCCATCTAGTTCTAGTGGTCTCCTACCCTAGTCTCTTTGTAAGAAAGGTAGAGCTTGGCGTGACCTTCGTTTTGATCCGAAAAAGTTGGTGTTTGGAGCATCTTGGGTTTTCACCTTCTTCTCCATTGAGTCTCTTCTCTTGAGGTTGGGATACCCTACTCCTTATGAGTTTTGACATAGATTTTAGTCATTTTGTATAAATGGTGGTTGATGGGAATTTTGGGAAAGCTAGGGTTTGATTTGAAGTTGTAAAAAGGGGGCTTTCAATTGTTAAAATCTATGTGTATGTGAGACCTTGGAAAATGGAATTATTGTTGTTAAATTGATGAAATTGAGCCTTAGGGTTGATGTGTGAAAAAGGGAGAAAATGCCCTAATTATATGGAATAATTAATTTGAATAATTAATTTGGGGAAATATGAAATTGAGTTGGAAATCATGAAATTGGGGAATTATGAGACTGAATGGTGTAGTTGGGTAAATAAATCACTCACCTATGAAAATGTTGATATTTTATCTGTTTGATAAATTTAATATCTGTTTAGAGATAACTGTTTTGGGCTATTGGTGGAGGATAGTCTTGATTGTTGTAGACGCTGTATGTTGATTAGGGAAAACTAAAACTAATCACCTGGAATATGTCAATGAATATGACGGTTGGAATAATATATAGAATATGTGTATTGATTGATCATTGTATATGATAAGTGTTTAAATACATTGTATATGTATCTTGTTTGGGAGGAGATAGGAGATATACTCTCAAACCTGTTTGAGAGGAGATAGAGATGGACTCCATTGATAACTAAGTTGGCCGGAGTGTCTAGGGTGAAAGTCCCGAAATCCTAATTACGTTTGCATAACATAGATAATTGAAGTATTGAAATGTTTTAACATGAGTTATAATCTCATTTGAATTGTGGATAATGGAAGTGTTTTAATATGAGTTGCAGTCTCATTTAATTGTTTGGCTAGGTAATGAGCCATGTTTATGAATTTGAATTGGATAAGTAAAGGAAAATGGAATGAAATACAGGTGTATTTTTCATGGAATTGGGAAGTGTTGTAAGTTGGTTTACAAGTGTTAACCATCTATCGAATGCTAATGTTTTAGTTATTTCTCATTTTTGGTTTAGTATATCTCTACTGGGCTTTGGCTCACCCTTTATGGGACATCATTTTCAGGTACAGATGGTATGCCACCTCCAAGAACGTAGCTTGGGAGGCTTAGAGGCTGAAAGACCCTTTTGTTGTTATCTTTTTGTATTACATGTAAATCAAGACAAGGGCTTATTTTGTATAAAGAGTTAGAACTCTTCTTTTGTTGTAACCAAGTGTTGACTTGGAAAGTTGTAAGCCCCGTAGGGCATTTACTTTTGATGTCAACATGTAATATTTTTGTACTTAATACTCTGATAAATGGAAATATGCTTTATTCTCTTATGTCTATGCATGTCAAGAATGTTAGGTTTATATGTATTATTTTGAGGGCGTCACAGGATAAATGCTTAATAGAATCATGCTTTGAAACTGTAATAGTTTCAAAGCATGCTTTTCAATTTGATCAATATTGGAGATTAATTGCTTAAACCCTACAAAAATTGAAAAATAATATATATTTTTTTCCCTTTGTTGGTGTTATGTTTTTTTTTCCCTTTCAGTTTATTAATATTTTGCACATTTTGCTATGTTTTTTCACTATAATTTCCCATTTATTCTTTTTTATTCCCAACAATATTTTGGACATTCTGATGAGTCTCCGACATTATTTTTTACGTCTAGCGAACATTCTGGACATTTAAGTGACTTCAGATGACGTTCAAAACACTCCGACGATACTCTGGCAAACTTCCGGTGATACTCCGGTGACTTTCTGATGATGTTGAACGTTCCAGCGAGTCTCCGGTGACCATCTAATGGAAGTTCAGGGTGGTGGGATGTAGTAGCATTTTTAAATTTTAAAAAAAAATAGAATTTTTTGGTAACAATTAAAAATATGTAGGACTAATTGGTGTAAGTGTTTTGTTTTGGGACTATATGGTGTTGGTCCATTTTAATATCTTTTATTTATTTATTGATATATCTTGTTCATGAATGGAGTTTCATTACTTTGGTAACCTCTTATCTTCTTCATGAATGGAGAGTAATTAGAATTCATGAACTTGGTAGTGAGTTAGTTTTGGAGTTACTCCATTTTCTCTAGTTTAATGATCATCTTTATTTTTGGTGTAACTTGTAAGGTCCTAGTGGCCTATAAATAGTCCCTCTCATATACTCTTTTCTACACCAACACACACCAACTATTTTCTCTATAAGAGAGATTGCTAGCAAAGAAGGGTGCTTTTCTTGGTGGAGCTTTGGGTTCACCATCTTGTGCAGAGTTGGCCTGAACCATACGACAAGTGGTCGGGCTGTTGTATCCTGGAGGGGACAAGTCATAGTTTTGTGATTGCTGCATCGGTATTTGGGTTCTTCCTACCGCAGTGGACTTGATCTCCTTAAAGAAAACAAGATATCCTCCGCCTGATCTATTTGTATCTCATTTTCTTTGCATTATTTATCAATAAAATATAATTTTTTCTGATATTTTCACCAACACATGGGTTTTGAACTTTGTGTATGAGACTTACTGGTAAGTAGCCCTTTGAACTTTATGTATGGGACTTACTGATAAGTGCCCCTATAAATATCTAAAGCCCAAGCCCAAGAACTACTAATCACATACAACCCCATAATAATAAGGGACAAATAAATATCACCACAAAAATATCAAACTCCTCTCCGTAAGAGTTAAATCCGAGACCTCAGGCCATAAAATGTGCTACACAACCACTAGGCCAAATGTCCGATTCTTTTTCCATTTAGTTTAATGACTCTTTTTTTTCACAAAAATAAGCAAATGATTTAAATTAAAAACAAATCAAAAGTTTAGACTTTAAATTGATGAAATTAAAAAAAAGTTTTATTTTGTTACAAAAGTCAAACCTTAATTTTTGTTTTTTTAGTAACAAATTTTTAGATGAGAAAAGCAATTTTTTTGTAAAAATATAGTATAGTAATTAACTCAATGTTAAATTAAATTTGTTATGTCTTGTTATAATGTTTGACTATGTTTTAAAATGATATTGGTTACATCCAATTGTAGTGAGAGGTATGTTATGGTTTAAATAAATATTTAGTAAAATTATGTTTGGCTACATTTTATTGTAGTGGTTGAAATAATAAATTATCAAATTAAAGTTTATTAGGTCTCATTTTTTATTATGTTGTGTGATCATAGTTACTCCTATATTATCATAATTAGTATTAGTTTTAAGACGTAATATGTAAATAAGAAATATTTTTATTGTAACTAAGGTTATTGTGATGAGGTATAACTAATATCATGTTAAACTATAATCAAACATCATAATAAGTTATTGTAATGCCCCGAAATATTTCAACATGAACTACCCATATTAAATAACATTTACTAAATCATGACCATAAACCTCCCAACCTTCCATAGTTTAATAAGAGAGTTTATACAAAAGTTTCACATGTGGATATACATTTAACGATAAAAGAACACATGAATCTATAGCATGTGAAGCATCTAGTCTCAAAACAATAAAATGCCCTTAAGGGCTTACATCTTCCAAGGCAATAGCCTGGTTACACAAAATGGTCTCGCGGACCCATACACATTAGCCCTAGGCTTTACAAAATTTACAACAAAAATAAAAGAGCTATTTACTCTTCACAAAATATCTACGCCCTCAGTTTGGCGGGATCACCACATCTTTACCTGCACCAAATCCCATAGGAGTGAGCATAAAGCCCAGTAGAGAATTCTCACAAAGTATATACAGTTATGCAAATTCTCAACAAAATGCAAATGCTAATGCCATGCCATGTTCTTATTAGGAAATTTCATTTCATGCTCTACTTGAAAATTTCCATTTTTCAATAAAAACTTTGCAATCTCAACATATTTCAAAGCTTCCAATTTTAAATCAATAGGGGCAGTAAATACGACACTGGTAATCCCTAGGCTGGTGTCTGCAAGTAGACTCTACAAGTACTACCAAATTGTCAATTTTACCGGTATTAACCAGAAGGCTCGACACCTATCCGCGTGGTTTTCTGGTCTTTCACCAAGGACACTCAGGCCAACTTATCAAGTACAACTACACCCCCTATTCGGACTTACCATGTATTTACTCCATACCACATTTCCATAGTTCTCATTACAATGTAATCTTTCTCAATGTAAATGTTTTTCGAACTCATGTCAAGATGTGCAAAAATAATAATTAACCAATTGAAAACATGATGCAATAATTACTATTTCATAGTATTTCTCTATTTTCAATATATCTCTACAACAATAACAATTAATCCCATCTCTCATTTCTCCTTTTCAAAACTAATTCACAAGATGCCCTTGTGCCATCCATTTATAGCAACAACAACTCTCACCATGCACAAACCACAACAAGTTAGCCTCTTCAAGGCAATATAAGATGTTTTCAACATAATCTCCATGGTTTACAATTTTAACATTTCATGGTACATAATCATTCATCACTCTCCAACAACACATGTTCAAGTAATTTAACAACTATGCTATAATAACATCTCATTTCTCATACCTCAAATACATTGCTACTTTATTCAACATTTGATGAAATTCACTCTCATTCATCCTCTTAACATAAGAAAATAAGGAATTTCAAAGACATTTTCCATTTTACCAAAATCTCCAATTTCTAGGGTTTTCATTAAAAACAAACCTTCCTCTTTTTTCCAAGAAAAACTCCATCAAACTATTTTTCATGAGTTTAATAGAGGGAAACCCTCAAAAAATAGTAAAAAGATTGAAATACAAACCCACATTCAAAACTCTCTACATTTTGAATCAACATCTAAAATCAACACAAAACTTCAAAAACACTTTTAAATCAACATCAATCTAGCAAAACTTGTATATATGACTCGAGAAATCCCTACCTCAAAGTGTTGATGATGAAAGAGATGGAAACCCTAGCTTTGATGGAAGACTCTTCAATGTTCCACAACCCCAAGAGGAACCCCAACTTGGATCTTCAAGATTGGTGAGAAAAGTTAATGATCTAGACCCAAAATTTACAAGAATCAAGGGGTTTTAGGGTTTTGGTGAGAATTTCTAGAGAGAAGAAGGAGAAAATAGGGTTTAGAGTGTGAGAGAAAAGCCCAAATATGAGATACAATTCGGCCAAAAAGAGGAATAAAAACAAAGGCTCGGACTGCCCCGTCTGCCGCACGTGCGGCGCACCTCCCCGCACGTGCGGAGCGCCTTCCTCGCACGTGTGGCCTTCATCCCTGCATGTGCGGTGCACCTCTCTCGCACCTCACCTTGCTCGTGCATTTTAAGCAGAATGCCACCCACTGAAATCCCCTCTTCCCGCACATGCGGCCCCCATCCCGCACGTGCGGCCCTCGCCCAGCAGCCCAGAATTTTCTAACTCACTTCCTGGGTGCCCCGAACCTGACCCTGCACTTCCCGAAAGAAAGAAACTTCAACTCTGATTAAGAACGAGAATAGGAATTACATTGAGAAAAACCCTCCGGACAACAAAACCCCCAAACACTCAACAAGACTCCGAATTAGCCGACACTCTATTTGAGTGAATCCAAGGTTAAACAAAGGAACGAGAAACCAGTGACACACCCGATCATCACAGTTATAATCAATTTTATCTTAATAACTTGCTTGCTCCACCACCAAAATACCTCATAATCACTTTAACATATAATCAAACAACATAATAAGTATTAAGTCCTAACCAATTTTATTTCATAATTTTCTTGCTCCACCACCATAATACCCCGCAACAGAGCACTGCAATAGTTTGAAACAAATACCAATTTTGATTATAATCTACATATGGTATGTATGACAAGCCTGACCTTTTCAAGTATTATGTTAAATTTGCATCACAAATTTATATTGAGATTTGAAAAGGAGACGAGAAATGAAATAAAAATTTAATTTATATTTCATTCACAATTTTTCACCATCACACCTTCTCTTTTCTTTTCCAAATCAATGTTTAAATCTATTATCCAAACACAGCGTAAGTTAGACAAGCAATTTGCTTCCATCAACCCTACATCCCCAAAAATATAAATTATAAGTTTTTTTTTTTATTTTCCTCCACCAGAGGACATAAAAGCTTCCATCACTAGTTTAATTATCAAACTAATAATAAATTCATAAAAGAAAATTCTTATATAATATTCAATAACTCCAGCAATCGCCACTCATAAAAAAACAAGAGAGAATCTCTAACAAGCATTTGAGATCATAATTTGCCACAGCAATATACAAAGAGAAACATGTAACGCTATGTCTAGTAAACAGATTGGTTAAAAACTTCTGTTGTACAAAAATTCTTAAGAATACGAAGTACATTTGTTTAGCTAAGGAAAATAGTAACATATAAAATCAAAGCAAATGCAAAAGATCTAAGTTTGGTCTGCCTAGGAATTGAACTTCACGCCTAAGTTTGGTCTAAGTTTCATAGGCCCTTCAAAGCTTACTTCATATGATGTGTGATCAAATGGATAGGATACCTCCACACACCCTCTAATTGATGGTCAATTAGTTTAGTATCCAACCTTGTCCTCCTATTTCTTTACAAGACAAAATAGTTGAAGGGCATTGCCATAAAGGTTTTATCAACATCAATTTCACCTATCCTTACTTGCACAAAATAGATACATATATATATATATATATATACTAGTTACAAGGCGTCGTAGATGAATTTCAACCAATTCTTTGAGCTTAAAATTAAAATTAGCCATGGCTATTGTAAATAGTTCATTATCATGATTTTTCTTTCAACAGTAAGATAAGAATAACATTTTATTTCAGGGCGAAAAGAACACTTCCATTAAGCATTCAATCCAAAAGGAGGGACACTTGAACGACCCGAACCTACTGACAAACAGCATAAACATTACAAGAAAACAAAGTGAACCCCAGCCTAAAAATAAACCTCTATCTGAACAAAGAATCACAGTGATTGTAACTTAATTTACCACAACGAGAACATAACAAAATACGAGAAGTTCTAACCAACTTTAATTTGACAATTTGGTAGCCTGACACCACCACAACGGCCCATTGTGTAATGCCACTATAGTTCATAACCAACACCAATTTTGATCGTAACTTGCATATGGTATGTATGACACTTCATAATGATTGAGACCTCCACCCCTATAAGACCCCCACAAATCTGGACCACTCATGATATGAACCCTACACATACATGAGTGGATCCCACATATACATGGAGGGCTAGGATCACTTTGGGAGTGTGGGGGTCATCCCCAGATAGGGTCCCAAACATTTTCCAAGAGCGATGAAGAACAAGATGAATAATATATAATAGTCTTGAAATTAATTAAAAAAGACTAGCTCGAAAGACAGTTTCAAATATAGGCTAGCCGAACCAGCACATAACAGTGTAGACATAAAATAGCCAATGTATTAACAAGCTTTGGAAACCTAAACAGCCATGTAAACGAGCCAACTCGGAATTCCAATTTACATAAAAAATTGTGCGTAACTTTATGGTATTCCACAACAAGACAAGTAAACTTCCCAAGTACGGAACTCTTGTTAAATGTTGTTCTCAGCTACTGGAAGTAAAACTAGTCTAAGCTTTGTCAGCATTACACTTCAGTTGCTTGTATAACTTTGTTCCCGAAAATTCTTGTAAGCTTTCTTGTAGATATGTCTAGGCAATTAGCTTCTTTTCACTGTGTGTATCAGGACAGAAACCTTTGCTTTTCTTAAAATTTATTCTCTTTTCTTAAACTGCACATAAAGAGAATGAAATCAATTTTCCAGATACACTTACTTTTATTCTTATTACATTGTTTGTTTCCTTTTTTTCTTTATTCTAATCTTTTTCTTTGTATGCTTGGAGTTGTTCAAAGCTGCAAGTTTCTATAGCCGTGCAACTCCAGAACACCATAATGGTTGTAGAAAATCTACTTGGGTCAATTCAACGCACTGTTAAAGCTCTAATATTCTGATCTCCCAGGGATAGAACTTAGAAATTAACAATCATTAAGATTTATGGACAGCTTACATGTTTATGAGCACAAGGGTCATCCAAATAATAAAAATTGACTACAATAATGGTGTTCTATTGTTCCAAATGAATGCACTGTTAACGAAAAGGGGAAAGCCAAAATGGACACACAATGAATTCACAAGATATCCATTAAACTATAATAAAACAAGAGGACTCTTAAAATGGTTTATTGGTGATTATTTCACACGAGAGATATGGTAGGTTTGGGAAGTGATCAATCCAAATGGTTGTGACGACCGGGTTTTTGTTTTCTTTCTCTTTCTTTCTTCTTTACTCCGTTTTCTTTTGCTCTCATTAGGTTTGAAACGTTTGGAAGTTATTCTCAAGTAAAGTTCTTGTTCTTGTTTTGTTCAGTGTTGAATTTCACTTGTTTCGGAGGGTGCTCGGTTGAGTCCGGGGTGTCCGGGAGCGAAGCGGGGAAGTTCCGAGCTACTGGGCCAGGGCCGCACGTGTGGGGTGAGGGTCGTACGTGCGGGAAGTAAGGTCGTACGTGCAGGGAGGAGGAACCTTCAGAGGGTTGCATACTGCTTAAATTGCAAGTGCAGAAGGGAAGTGCGGGGGCAGCCGCACGTGCGGGGATCAGTGCCGCACATGCGGAAAGAAGGCAGCCGCGCGTGCAGGGGCACATGCCGCACATACGGCACAGGCCTGAGTTCGAATCTCTATTTTTTTTTTGCTCTTTTGGCCAAGTTGTATGTCATTTTGGGGCTTTCCTCTCTCACTCCAAACCTATTTTTCTCCCCCTTCTCTCTAGAAAACCTCCTCAAGCACTAAAACTCTTTGATTTTGCCATCCCTTGGATCTACATTCATCATCACCATCATCTCTGTAACGCCCTAAAAATTAACCTATTATATATATCATTGACATGCATTATTTAAAGAAAACACTTTAATAATTCATTATAATATTCATCAGAGTCTTACTAAACAAAAGCATTACATGTAACATCGAATTAAATGCCCTACAGGCTTACAACTTTCCAAGCCAACACTTGGACACAAAAGTATGAGTTCTAACTCAATTACAAATTAAGCCCTAGGCTTGAGTGTTTACATGTACTAACAAATAAAAGCAAACAACTGAAAATAGTCTTCAAAATCCAAGTCCTTCCAAGCTAAGTCCTTGGAGGTAGCTTATCCCTTGAACCTGAAAATGATGTTCCCATAAAGGGTGAGCCACAGCCCAGTAGAAATATACTAAACCAAATATAAGCAATGAATAAAGCAATAGCATTCAATAGATGGTTAACCAAGATAATCAATTACTTCATTTTACAGTCTCATAACACTATTGTCTAAGACACATTTTACTTTCCAACTTTATCAATATGGCTCAGAACCTGGCCAAACTTACAACAGTGAATTATATATATCATATCCACATTCTTCCAATGTCAACAAACAAATGAGACTCAAGCTCAAATCAAAACACTTCATACTTCCAGATTGATACACATTTTAGTGTTGTACCAATAAAGACACTTCTATATAAATAAGCACACATAAAAGTGATGCTAATGGAGTCCATCCCCTATCTCCTCCCAAACAAAATCCGGTTTAGAGGTCCATCCCCTATCTTCCCCTAAACCGTGGAGTACATCCCCTATCTCCTCCCAAACAAAAATGCATATGCAATGTATTAAACACTTGTCATATACAACACACAATCAATACATGTATTTTCTGTATTAATTCAACAGTCTAAATCAATGACTTAACCAATGTGATTAGTTTCAGTTTTCCCTAATCCACATGCAATGTCTACAACAATCACGACTATCCTCCACCGATAGCCCAAAACAGTTATTTCTAAACAGGAAATAAATGGATCAACTAACATAATACCAACATTTTCATAGGTGAGTGATTAAACTAACCAACTACACCATTTAATCAATAAATTCATTAATTCCATGAATTCAACTAAATTCCCCAATTTTCCCTAAATTAATTATATAAATTAATCTATTACAACAACTAGGGTTTTTCCCAAAATTACCGAACAACCCCCAACATATCAAAATACCAAAGCTCATAACAAAACCTATAATATGGAGTAGGAAATCCCTACCTCGAAGAAATCAACTCAAATGGTGAAGACAGAGATGAGTGCCCAAATACCAATGTGCTCCAAATCGCCAAATGTTCAGATTAAATGAAAGCCCTCAACTCCCTCTATCTTTTTAATAAAGCAACTAGGGTAGAAACACACTCTAAATAGATCAAACCTAAGAAAGAAAGTGAGTAGGGAGAGAGAGAAGTCGAACCTAGGGTTTGGAATCAAAAGAATATGAAAAAGACTGATCAAAACCCGCTGCTGCGTATATAAACTGGACAAGCTCGCTCGAGCGAAGACTTGGTCGCTCGAGCGACCAGACACAGAGAATCTACACTCGAGCCAAGGAAGCCTTGCTCGAGCCAACAACCCAAAAGCTCGCTCGAGCGAAAGAAAACTCGATCGAGCGAAGAACTCAAACCCTCAGGTCTGTAACCAGACACACGCTCGAGCGAAGGAACTATTGCTTGAGCGAAGAACGAACTAACTCGCTCGAGCGAAGAAAAGCTCGCTCGAGCCAAGAATGCAAAGCTACAGGTCCAAACCAGACGCAAACTCTCGCTCGAGCTACCAAACCCCGGCTCGAGCGAAGAACCAAAAACAACAGCTCACTCGAGCGACAAACTCCTCGCTCGAGCGAAGATCCAAAATTCTGGACAGCAACACTTGGTTTCTAAACCCAACCAACCTGAAACAAACCTGCCCAACACATCCTATAATTCCAAATGAGGAAACAAGGGACAACAACAACCATTATACAATGACAGAATCTACGGAACCTATGTCCGGATACAATAATCAAATGGGAAAAGACCGGGGTCGCTATAACCTCCCCCCCTTCAAAGAATTTCGTCCCCGAAATTAAGCATAAGTTTTTGAAAACAGATTCTTTTTTTTCTTTTTTTTTTTGTGACAATTCAATAGTAAACATCTTGACCCTAAACTGGCCATTTCATCTCTTTATCAAGAGGCATCTCACATTATATATATAAAACAACATATATCTCAACCTGTATCATTATTATGCATTATGCCTTTCAATGTTAACAATTCCCATACCATATTCAATCGCATGATATATACAACTCATTCAACAATGTACTCAACAGATGCAATGTTACACTAAACTCCTATAATGAAGCAAGTTTCAAGATACATCCATTTACCAATACAAACTCAATGTTTTACAACTTAAGATATATGTTAAGCTCTTAAGTTCAATAATATTACAAAATCTAAGTACAAGATTACAAATCGATAAACATGTCCGGGTATTTTTCGCGGACTTCCAACTCACGTTCCCAAGTGGCTTCCTCCACTCCGTGGTGTTTCCACAAAACTTTGACCAAAGGGATGGTTTTGCCTCGCAAAACTTGATCCCGCCTATCCAAGACCCGAACCGGTCTCTCCTCATACGAAACATTCTCATCAACCACTAAATCGGTCCAATCCAACACATGTGGTGGATCTGGCTCATATTTCCGAAGCATACTCACATGAAACACGTCATGTACTCCGGACAACTGCGGCGGCAAAGCTAAACGATAAGCAGCCTCGCCAATCCTCTCAAGGATCTCAAACGGACCAATGAACCGAGGGGACAACTTCCCGCTCTTCCCAAATCTCATCAAACCCCGTCTAGGTGATATCTTCAGAAAGACATGATCACCCGCCTCAAACACCAAAGGTCTCCTCCTACGGTCGGCATAAGATTTCTGACGACTCTGTGCTGTAACAAGCCTCTTACGGATAAGCTCAACTTTCTCCGTCGTTTCCCTCACCAACTCCAGACCCAACAGAGGTGCATCACCCACCTCGGCCCAACAAATAGGAGATCTACACGGTCGGCCATACAAGGCCTCAAATGGTGCCATACCGATACTAGACTGGAAACTGTTGTTGTAGGCAAACTCCACCAACGGCAAGTGCCTCTCCCATGACCCACTAAAGTCTAGAACACAACCCCGAAGCATATCCTCAAGGATCTGAATAGTACGCTCGGACTGCCCGTCAGTCTGAGGATGATAAGCCGTGCTAAAGGTCAACTTAGTGCCTAAGGCACTCTGCAAACTCTGCCACAACCTGGCAGTAAAACGAGGATCTCTATCTGAGACGATCGTCACTGGAACCCCGTGCAATCTCACTATGTCCCGAATGTACAAATCGGCAAGATGATCGACTGAATCTCTAACACGCATAGGAATAAAATGCGCCGACTTAGTCAACCGGTCCACAACTACCCAAATAGCATCACTACCCCGCTGAGCCCTCGGAAGACCCACAACGAAGTCCATAGTAACATGTTCCCACTTCCACTCGGCAATAGGCAAGGGTTGCAACAAACCCGCTGGCCTCTGATGTTCGGCCTTCACTTGCTGACAAGTAAGGCACTTAGATACGAAAGCTGCCACATCTCTCTTCATACCCCGCCACCAGAACTGGCGACCCAAATCCCGATACATCTTAGTGCCTCCCGGATGCACCTCAAGGCGTGAATGATGGAACTCTCGGAGTACCTCCTCTCGGCAAGACTCCGGCACAAACAGACGGTCTCGGTATCTCACACTGAGGTCGGGATACACCGTCAAACCTTTTTCAACCTTCCCACTGGAAATCTTCTCACGGAGGGATTCTACCTCAAGGTCACCCCCCTGAGCCTCTAACACTCGAGTCACAAGTGTAGGCTGTGCAACAACAGAAAACAAAGCCGCAGCCTCAACAGATTCGCCCAGAAGGAAATTAAACTCCCCAAGTGCACCCAACATCTCCCATTCTCGGATGGCTATACTAGCTATGTCACCAACAGGTTTCCTGCTAAGGGCATCGGCCACCACATTGGCCTTTCCCGGATGATAATGCAACTCAAAGTCATAATCCTCTATGAACTCCATCCACCTCCTCTGCCTCAAGTTCAAGTCTTTCTGTGTAAACAAATATTTCAGACTCTTATGATCCGAGAATACCTCAAATTTCTCACCGTAAAGATAATGCCTCCAAATCTTCAAGGCAAATATCACAGCTGCTAACTCTAGATCATGCGTAGGGTAATTTTGCTCGTGAATTTTCAACTGACGTGAGCCATAGGCAACTACTTTTCCTTCTTGCATTAACACACAACCCAAACCCTCTCGTGAGGCGTCACAATAGACTGCATAACCCAACCCTCTCTCTGGAATAATCAATACTGGGGCGGTGGTCAGTCTAACTTTCAACTCCTGAAACGACTTTTCACAAGTCTCACTCCATACAAATTTGACTCCCTTCCGAGTCAATCTAGTCAAAGGCGAAGCTAATCTGGAGAAATCTTTCACAAACCGGCGATAATACCCAGCTAACCCCAGAAAACTGCAGATCTCAAACACACTCTTAGGCTGTGCCCAATCTTGCACTGCCTCAGTCTTGGATGTATCAACAGACACTCCTTCCCCAGAAACTACATGGCCTAAGAACTTGACCTCTTCTAGCCAGAACTCACACTTCCCAAACTTAGCATAAAGCTTATGGGCTCTAAGTAACTCAAGCACCACTCTCAAGTGTTCCTTGTGCTTCTCCTCAGAAGGTGAATAGATAAGGATGTCGTCCACGAATACGACTACAAAACGATCTAAAAATTCCCGGAATGTCCGGTTCATCAAATCCATAAAAACTGCCGGTGCATTGGTGAGCCCAAATGGCATCACCAGAAACTCATAGTGGCCATACCACGTACAGAATGCCGTCTTCGGAATATCCTCCTCCCTGACTCTTAACTGATGATAACCCGATCTCAAATCTATCTTCGAGAAACAATGGGAACCCTTCAACTGATCGAACAGATCATCTATACGAGGCATAGGGTACTTATTCTTAACTGTAGCTCGATTTAACTTCCGATAATCTATACAAAGTCTCAAAGCACCACCTTTCTTTTTAACAAAGAGAGCCGGTGCTCCCCACGGTGAAACACTAGGACGTATAAAGCCCTTATCCAGCAACTCCTTGAGCTGAATCTTCAACTCAACTAACTCGGCTGGGGCAAAACGATAAGGTGACATAGAAATCGGCGCCGTGCCGGGCACTAGGTCAATAGAAAACTCAATCTCCCGATGCGGTGGCAAACCAACAAGATCCTCGGGAAAGACGTCCGAGTACTCACAAACCACCATTGGCAACACAATCTGAGTCTCATCATCTTCACTAATCGAAAGGTTAGCAAGTAGACCACTAAGCTCACTCCGTCCTCGCGGAACATACCCCGGTGGCAACACATTACCAACCCGGTCCCCCAGAAAATGAAAATACTCTCCGCTCACGGTACAACAAGTGACCCTCTGGCGGTAGCAATCAATAACTGCCCGGTATGACGATAACCAGTCCATACCCAAAATAACGTCGAAACCCCTCATAGGCATAACTACAAAGGAAAATGGAATTCTATGATAATCAACCTCTATATCACAACCCCTAACACCTTGTTTCAAAATCAATTCACCTCCAAGAGGTGACACTACACATATAGGAGATGCTAACTGTGCTAACTCCAACTCCAAAACAGATGCAAATGCAGCAGACACAAAGGAATGAGATGCACCCGTATCAATCAAAACATTAGCAACCGAGTTGCAAAACAAGAAGGTACCTCTCACAACTGATGGCGCTGGCACCAGATCTTGCGCGGTAACAGCGTACACGCGCCCAGACGACCTCTGATCAACCTGCTCACCCCTAGGAGCATAAGATTGCTGTACCGACTGGGACGATGAAGCCCCCTGATTGGCCCTCGAGGCCTGACCCGACTGCGCTGGCTGCTGACCCTGAATCTGCCTCAAACCAGATGCACCAGGTGTGCCACCCAACTGCGGGCAATACCTCTTCATATGCCCTGGCTAACCACACTGATAACACGAGAGTGGCTGGCCTCTACCCTGACTCTGGCTCTGTGATCGAGCCGAAGATGATGCTGCTCTCTGCACTCCTCCCCTCTGAGGACAAACTGGAGACTTGTGACCCAGCTGGCCACACTTGAAACAGGTAATGTCTCCCTGACTGCCTTTCCCCGAACTAGCACTCGGCACAGGAAATGTCGATCTAGAAAAGCTACCCTGAGACTGCTGAGGATTAAAACCCTTCTGTCTCCTACCATCACTCTGACCATCCTGACTCCTCTTGGAGCCCTTCTATCCTTCCTCCTCCTCCTGCATCATAATTTCCATGTGGGCTGCAGCATCAACCATACGCCCATAATCCCGAATCATAGTTCCCCCAACTCTCAGCTTGAGGCCACGCCTCAACTTCTTCTCAAACTCAATACAGCGGCGTTCCTCAGACGCCACCAACTCAGGTGCAAACCTGGACAAGCTAGTAAATGCAGCCTCAAACTCGGCCACTGAAGAACTCGACTGCTTAAGCTGACAAAACTGGTCTCTCAACTTCTCCCTCACTGCTGGAGATAAGAACTTCTCCTGGAAAGCATTCACAAAAGCCTCCCATGTACCTCCTATACGACCCTTAGTGAACTTCCACCACTGACCCGCATCCCCCTTCAACTAGAAAGATGCCAAGGTCACTTTCAACCCTTCGTCTTTGATGCCAAGCATCTCAAACGTCTTCGTTGTCTGTTCGAGCCATTCATCTGCCTTAAGCAGCTCTTTAGGATCACCCACAAATTCATCCGGATTAGACCGGAAGAACTCCCTCTTCAGAAAGGAAGGTCCTGCATCTGCAGCAACATCCCGAGCTTGATTCTCAGCTCTGAGAATGCCTACTGACTCCCTGAATGCCCCTGCTATCTCTCGGGCTAGAGCGCCCATAGCCTGCTGGCCTACTGGCTCGGCCACACTGGCCTGGCCAATACCCTCCTGAACTACCGGAATCTCCTCTGGCACAGGCACCTCCTGCCTACCCGGCCTACCACGTCTACCGCGTCCTCGTCCTCGTCCTGACATCCTAATAAAGGAAACAAAGACATTAGCACATTAATAAATGTGCCGAAGCTAAACACTCGCGTCCTAATGCATTGGACAACAATAATACATTCCACGTAAGCACATAATCACATAAGCACCTACGAATTTCATTCCCGGATAATGATAGTCCCAATGCGTTGCTATAGTTCCGGTTGGAAGCAGCAGTGATCAAGTGCCTTTCCAACAAGACTACTAGAAACTCAAGGGTCCAATCAACATCCTAGAAACTACATTCCATACCCACATAATCACATAAACATGTTATCACATAAGTATATAACTTTACACTAAGTCTCTATCAAACGAGACGAACCCAATGTGATACTAATCACTTCCCACGTACCCAAAGTATTCAAACCCGGTACGCTCTGATACCAAGTTATAACGCCCTAAAAATTAACCCATTATATATATCATTGACATGCATTATTTAAAGAAAACACTTTAATAATTCATTATAATATTCATCAGAGTCTTACTAAACAAAAGCATTACATGTAACATCGAATTAAATGCCCTACAGGCTTACAACTTTCCAAGCCAACACTTGGACACAAAAGTATGAGTTCTAACTCAATTACAAATTAAGCCCTAGGCTTGAGTGTTTACATGTACTAACAAATAAAAGCAAACAACTGAAAATAGTCTTCAAAATCCAAGTCCTTCCAAGCTAAGTCCTTGGAGGTAGCTTATCCCTTGAACCTGAAAATGATGTTCCCATAAAGGGTGAGCCACAGCCCAGTAGAAATATACTAAACCAAATATAAGCA
This sequence comes from Camellia sinensis, assembly GCF_055761805.1. Classification (NCBI taxonomy): domain Eukaryota; kingdom Viridiplantae; phylum Streptophyta; class Magnoliopsida; order Ericales; family Theaceae; genus Camellia; species Camellia sinensis. The sequence continues at coordinate 64,360,975 of NC_138970.1, forward strand.
ATGAATAAAGCAATAGCATTCAATAGATGGTTAACCAAGATAATCAATTACTTCATTTTACAGTCTCATAACACTATTGTCTAAGACACATTTTACTTTCCAACTTTATCAATATGGCTCAGAACCTGGCCAAACTTACAACAGTGAATTATATATATCATATCCACATTCTTCCAATGTCAACAAACAAATGAGACCCAAGCTCAAATCAAAACACTTCATACTTCCAGATTGATACACATTTTAGTGCTGTACCAATAAAAACACTTCTATATAAATAAGTACACATAAAAGTGATGCTAATGGAGTCCATCCCCTATCTCCTCCCAAACAAAATCCGGTTTAGAGGTCCATCCCCTATCTTCTCCTAAACCGTTGAGTACATCCCCTATCTCCTCCCAAACAAAAATGCATATACAATGTATTAAACACTTGTCATATACAACACACAATCAATACATGTATTTTCTGTATTAATTCAACAGTCTAAATCAATGACTTAACCAATGTGATTAGTTTCAGTTTTCCCTAATCCACATGCAATATCTACAACAATCACGACTATCCTCCACCGATAGCCCAAAACAGTTATTTCTAAACAGGAAATAAATGGATCAACTAACATAATACCAACATTTTCATAGGTGAGTGATTAAACTAACCAACTACACCATTTAATCAATAAATTCATTAATTCCATGAATTCAACTAAATTCCCCAATTTTCCCTAAATTAATTATATAAATTAATCTATTACAACAACTAGGGTTTTTCCCAAAATTACCGAACAACCCCCAACATATCAAAATACCAAAGCTCATAACAAAACCTATAATATGGAGTAGAAAATCCCTACCTCGAAGAAATCAACTCAAATGGTGAAGACAGAGATGAGTGCCCAAATACCAATGTGCTCCAAATCGCCAAATGTTCAGATTAAATGAAAGCCCTCAACTCCCTCTATCTTTTTAATAAAGCAACTAGGGTAGAAACACACTCTAAATAGATCAAACCTAAGAAAGAAGGTGAGTAGGGAGAGAGAGAAGTCGGACCTAGGGTTTGGAATCAAAAGAATATGAAAAAGACTGATCAAAACCCGCTGCTGCGTATATAAACTGGACAGGCTCGCTCGAGCGAAGACTTGGTCGCTCGAGCGACCAGACACAGAGAATCTACGCTCGAGCCAAGGAAGCCTTGCTCGAGCCAACAACCCAAAAGCTCGCTCGAGCGAAAGAAAACTCGATCGAGCGAAGAACTCAAACCCTCAGGTCTGTAACCAGACACACGCTCGAGCGAAGGAACTATTGCTCGAGCGAAGAACGAACTAACTCGCTCGAGCGAAGAAAAGCTCGCTCGAGCCAAGAATGCAAAGCTACAGGTCCAAACCAGACGCGAACTCTCGCTCGAGCTACCAAACCCCGGCTCGAGCGAAGAACCAAAAACAACAGCTCGCTCGAGCGACAAACTCCTCGCTCGAGCGAAGATCCAAAATTCTGGACAGCAACACTTGGTTTCTAAACCCAACCAACCTGAAACAAACCTGCCCAACACATCCTATAATTCCAAATGAGAAAATAAGGGACAACAACAACCATTATACAATGACAGAATCTACGGAACCTATGTCCGGATACAATAATCAAATGGGAAAAGACCGGGGTCGCTATAATCTCTCCCTCTCAAGCTTTGGAGATCAAAAGCTAGGGCTCCTTTGGTGTAGTGGAAATTGAAGAGTCTTCCATCTTGAATCTATGGTTTCATCTTCCCCCCTTCATCAAACATTGAGGTAGGGTTTCCTTTGAGTTATATATATATGTTTATGTAAGTTTTTAGTTGATTTGGTGAGCTCCTCTTGTTATTTCGAAAATGGGTTTGGTGGCTCAAGAAATTGATGATTTTGTAAAAAAAAAAAAAAAAACTCTATCTTGTGCTCTTTTAAAGACCTTTCTTGAAATTTTGGACAACATGGGTGGAGATTGAGGTGTATGAAGAGATTTTCTAAAAGAGATGAACAATGTTAGGGCTTTTATGAAAACTTAAAAATTGGGGGTTTCTTGAATGAAATAGGGGAAGGGCTCATGTTGATGTATATATGTGTGTATATAAATATATATTTATGGATGCATTGTGGTGTGACATGGTAGACAAGAAGATGAGAAATGTTTGTTGTATACAAATGTTTATACATATATATATATTCATTGATGAAGAATTTCCTATCATATGAAAGATTTTGGGACATGAGGGTGACACTTACATATTGTTATGATTTAAAATGATTAAATGTTGAAAGAAACACAAAGTGTGGTTTTATTGTTTCACATGGGCATTTGATGACAAACTCTTGGTTAGATGGAATGGCATGGAAAGGAGAAAATGGAGGTTTTGAACCTCTATGAGAGGTTAACTATGGTTTTGATCAATGTAAAGAAACATGAAGTAGTATGGTTGATTATTGCATTGACATTACAAACATCTTGCATATTATGAAAATTGGTTTTGAAAATTTGGAACTCCCATTGAGAATGTAATATTGTGATTGAAACTTTGGAAATGTTTTGGGATAAATACGTTGGTAAGTCCGGTTAGGGGGTGTAGATGAGTTTGATAAGTTGGCCTGAGTGTCCGGGGTGAAAGACCGAAAACACACGCGGAGCAGGAACCACTGCCCTTCCAGTTAGCAACCGGCAAAGTGGGGTTGTTGGTAGTGCTTGTTGAGCCTACTTGCAAACACCAACCTAGGGATTACCAAAGTCATATTTACTGCCCCCTTATGATTAAAATTTGAAGTTTGGGAATTGATGAGATTGCAAAAATATTATTGAACACATGTTGATTTTCAAAAAGAGCATGGCATGTGATTATTTTTGAAATGGCATTTGCATTCGCATTTAATGTTGCACAGCTTGCATAAATGTATATACTTTGTAAGGTTTCTTTACTGGGCTTTATGCTCACCCCTATGGGATTTTGGTGCAGGTAAGGATGTGGTGATCCTACCAAATTAAGGGCGTGGATATATTTTGAGAATAGTAGATCACTCTTTTATTTTGTTATGAATTTTCTTGTAAGCCAAGGGCTAAACATGTATGGGTCCGAGAGACCATTTTGTGAAAACGGGCTATTCCCTTGGAAGATGTAAGCCCTTAAGGGCATTTTAATTATTTGAGATTAGATGCTTCACATGCTATAGATTCAGGTGTTTTCTTATCATTAAATGTATATTTGCATGTGAAACTTTTGTATAAGCTTGTTTCATTAAACATGTAAAGATGGATGGTCCTTTGTCATTATCTAGTAAATATTATTTGATGTGGTTAGATTTATGTTGAATTATTTTGGGGCGTGACAACTGTTGTCAGTGGAAAAAGCATAACCCTTCAATGGGTTGCACCTATTTTGAATGGTTGTGATTATTTACAAAAGGATATGAACAACACCATTCATACTTTACCAAAATAGGAGGTTTTGTGCATTTCAAAATAGGAATGCTACACCCAACTGCATCTTTTCTCTCTCGCATTCTCTTGTGTGATACCTAGTCTAAGGACAATACCACCACGGTTTTTCATTCTCTTTCATCAACATTATCAAAGCTAGGCTTTAGACCTTACAGTCTATGAAAAAATTCATTTCATCAAAGTAGACTTCAAATCTAGTTTGTGTGTTCTCCACAAGCCGACCTGAGCCAATCCAATATAAACATCACCAAGTACATAAACATATTTAAGGAGGCAATTCAAGTGGCAGTAGATAGTTAAGGCAATGTTCATAGTGATACTGTTTCATTCGGGCAACAACAACTAACAGTTGATTAAGTTTGAATAACCAAAGGTGGAGGTTTGACACAGACCGTTTGACTAAAGAAATCAGAGCATCACCGAGCTCATTAGCATTACTAAACCTAGATTTGGGTTTCACTTACAATGATCTAGGATTAGAAGTGTCTCTCTTTTCTAGTAGTATTAGTAGTACAACTAGTAATACCAATACGTCACTGAGGATGAAACAAAACTAAGTTGTTCAAGGAGAAGAGAATAAAAGAACCTGTTGGAATGTATTGATGATGAATTAAACTTTGATTATTGGCTTGTAGGAAAAAAAAAACAACAAAGACCAAGCTCCTGCAACTGCAAATACTTCACAAATTTCTGGATTCAACAAGAAATTATTCTTGCTCCAAGATTATACAGCCTTAAAACTCCATCAAGGATCTAACTAATCTCCCAAACTAGCACCCAACTTCTTTAACAAAATCCCTACACCATTATTAGATTAAGAGTGGAAATTAAGACAAGATCAGTAAGTTAGAAGTAGATCCTTAAGAGCTGTCACTTAAAGCTTTTGCTTTAGTTTTGCGGAGCATGGTGCACAATGCTCAAGCTCAATTTAAAAAAAGAAAAAAGAAAAAGAGAAACTAAATTTCATTTTATAATGATATTCGGGATAACCTACGCCTAAAGGCACTTTCAACAATGTTTTTTGGTACCACACGCTCTAGAGAACTCAATTAAAATAAATCAATTCAAAATGACAACAATTTCACTCCAATTTAAAACTTCATACATAAGAGGTTGAAATAGAAAATTAAGGTTTCGCAAACTTCATAATTAAAATTAGCAAACTTTAGAATTAAAATTTGTAGCGATCTCTGTTTTGACCGTACCATGTGATGTCCCGGACTCGGGTTTGTATGGTTTGAATGATGGTTCATGTCGTGTTTCCCTTGTCTTCCCCTCATTGTTGGTTATTGGGTTGTAGTTGTGTGTTTGGAAAAGGTTGGTTGCTTGTTTTTCCAAACTTTTAGTTGCCCAGAATTTGGCTTCTTCCGCTCGAGCGGGGCTTGCTACACTTGAGCAGGCTTCTAAAATTTTGCTCTATGCTCGAGCGGGCATTCAGGTGCTCGAGCGAGGTCTCTGTCTGCAAAAATACTAGAGGAGCGTATTTTATGCTCGAGCGCAGGGTTTCACGCTCAAGCAGGAGTTTGTGTCTAACGCTCGAGCGAGGCTTTCCACGCTCGAGCGGACCGTGTTTTATCAATTCAAAAAGGTGACATTTCAAATCACTTTTTGCAATCCTCTCTCTCTCTAAAATTCTCCAAGATCCAAATCTAGAGCTTCTCTCTCTAGAAATCATCTTCTCTGTTTGATTTCTCCAATTCTATTGGAATTTTGGCTATAGTTCCTTCATCAAAGTTGTATAACTTCTCGAGGGCTTCATTGTGTGCGATGGAGATCGAGTTTCAACACCGTAAATTTTGGGGTTTCATCTCTATTCTTCTTCAATACTTGAGGTAGGGATTTTCTTTGAGTTATATATATGTTTTTGCAATATCTAGATGATTTTTGAAATCATCTTTTGATTAGTTTTGAAAATTAATTATTGATTCAAGAAGATGAGTGATTTTGAAAGTGTGTTTGCTTCCTTTTCCTTTAAAAATAGAAATTTAGAGTTTTTGAACAATGTTGATGAAAGAAAGATATTTTTGGTGAGATCTTCTCAAATATTTGAAAATGAATGGTTTTTGGTGAAAAAACCTAGAAATTGGGGATTTTTAAGAAAGATGTTGAAAAACTTTAGAATAGGTTGTTATATTTATTTTGTGTGCCAAAATAAATGATATTTGAAAATTATTTATTTATTACATATAAATGATGGTTTTTCCATGGAATAAGAGAATTGTTGAAGTTTTATAAATTGTTGTTTAAAAGTGTTGATATAGTCTTGAACTGACTAAGTTGTTGGAAATGTTTGAAATATGGGAATTATGTTATCCCTCTGATGAATTGAAATAAAAGTATTTATTCATCTTGTGAAATTGCATTGTATTATTAATCATTACATTGGTATATCAATTCATTTGATAATGAAGAGTTTTGAAATTTGATTTGAAAACTTCGCATTTAGAAAAGAATGTTAAGAAACAAGTTTTCATGAAATGGTTTTGGGGTAAATACGGTGGTAAGTCTTGAAAGGTGGTGTAGATTATAGGTGTCGAGCCTGCCAGCTAACACTGGTAAAAATGACAAACTAAAGGTGTCGAGCCTTCCGATTAATACCTGTAAAAATGACAAATTGGTAGTACTTGTATAGTCTACTTGCAGACATCGACCTAGGGATTTACAGAGTTGTATTTACCGCCCTTTAATTAAAATTGATAAATGTTGAACTTTGAAATTGCATGACATCGTTGAACATGATGGTTTTCAAAAGATGAAGATGTGCTTTATTTTCAATAGGGCATGGCATGACATATGCATTTATCTCTTGAGACTTGTATAAAATGTATATACTTTGTTAAGGATTTCCTACTGGGCTTTATGCTCACCCTACGGGAATTTTGTGTAGGAAAAGACATGGTGATTCCGCATAATTGAAGGTGTGGAAGTGTGTGCTGAGAGCACAATGTTCTCAATTGCTATGACTCTGATTGTAAGCCAGGGGCTTTGTATGTGTGGGTTTGAATAACCGTTATGTGTAACCGGGCTTATGTCTTGGAAACTTGTAAATCCCAATTCTTTTGACCACCCAGTATTCGAATACACATCAGATTGGACCCTTGAAGCATATTGAATTCGCTGACCCTAAACGAGCAATCATCGATCAAATCAAACACCCCTCTCAACTGGTGTTGAAGCATTCCGAACTCTGATTCGAAATTGAGCAGAGAAATGTTGCTGGTTTCGGGGCAACTTGGGTTTGGATCCAAATAGTAGAGGAGAACCCAATGGAAGAGAAAACCCAGAAAGAGTAAGAAAGCTCTTGCCATGGCAATGTGAAGATTCGACTTAACGGATCTAAGGTGGACTTGGACCTGGAAATGGTGGTGCTTTTTGGTATGTTGTGTGATGTTTGAAGGGTTTGTAAAGAGAGAAAATACCTGAGGTCGCTGGAGGGAGCTCTGTGATCACCGGCAGAGAGAGATGTGTGAGAAGAGAGAGTGTTTTTAGTGTATGGATAATTTTGGTAGTACAATGGATATAATGAAAAATATTTGTTTTTTTAATGGTGTAATGAGATGAAGAGTGTAAAGAGGTAAATTAGTGGTGTAAGTAGAATCACTCATTCTCATATGGAAAATTCTATTTCCACACCTTCAATACTCTTAGTATACACTATTACTCTCTGTTTTTATATTACAATTTGGTCCCACGGTAAAATTACCTTTTTGGACAAATTTCTAAACCCTAATCTTTCAACACAGACCATCATCATCACCAGCCTCTGCCACCTTTGGCTGCCGTCCTCAACCACCACCACCACGACTCCCCTTTCCCACTACCATCGCAGCCCAATCTCTACCGCCGACCATCACCATTGCCAACAATCCCCACGGCCATAACCAATTGAGAGATTTGGAAAACACAGATCTAAGGTTTGAAGAAGAAAAAGAAAAGGATAAGAGAGAAGGCTAGCTGTGGCAGATGCCATGGTTGATGCGACCGACTTTTGACCTCCATCTGTTGTCCCCGAGCAACCACGATGACGACTTCCCTCTCTGGCCACCATCGCAGCCCCTATCGCAACCCTCCAATTCTGTTGCCTTACCACCCATCGCCTTTGTAACCATCGCTATGCAACCCACATAGTCGTAACCCACCACCGTGCAACGCGCGCGCGGGATTGAGAGAGAGAGAGAGATCTAATGTTATGGTGTGAGAGGTGAAATTGGCCTGACGGCAAAGATGGGAAAGCAGGCGGCGTCTGCCAGTGGTGCTAGTGATTAGGGTTATGGTAAGGGTTTGGGAGGGTAGTTTGGTATTATTTAAAAAATAAGGGTGTGTAGGGAGATAAAATCAAACTTTTCAATTTAGGTGTCGTGTGAACTGAGTAAATAAGAGAATATAGTGTGAACTGAGAGGTTTAGTGGTGTGTAAATAGAATTACCCTTCTCATATTTGAAAAAATTACATTTATTCTCCTCTCATATTAAAATGACATATTTGCCCCTTAACCTTTATACATATAAAATGATAAAGATATTTTGTTCATGTCATTTTAAAAGAAATAACAATCATCTTTTTTGATTTAACTCATACAAAAAATTGAGTTTTTTTTTATTCTTCATATTTTATTTTATTTTTACTTATTTTTTTTAATATTTTAAACAATTTTTTATTTTATTTTTTAGATACACCTAATCTAGATATACTTAAAAATTATAATATTTTGTGATTTTTTTTAAATTCACCAAATATTAAAAAAAAAATACTAAAGTTCAATACATTATCTTATTTTGTTGCATTTAATGAATTTTTTGTACAAATTTTATACTTTTTAAATATATCTAAATTAAATTGATCTAATCTAGATATAATGGTGGAAATAAAAATAAAAAATTATATTCATATATAAAAATTTATACAAAAAATTCATAAAAATGTTGTGACGGTGATATTGTTATAAATATAAATCATATTTATGAGTGTTTTGTTTAAAGTGAAAGATCAACATTAAGTTATATCATTGTGTTTGAAAATTCTATATAAAATTTATGTTTATATATCATCACTCAATAAGAATATGTTCATGTAGAATTTAATGATGGAAAGTTATAGAATATATTCATGATGATAGGAAAAAGAAATGGTAGGAAAAATGGTAAGATGGTCATTTAGAAAAAATTTAGGGCATGACATCAGCAATCCATGGAGCAATTTGTAATGAGATTACAAACCTCAGGGCGGGAAATGCTATTTTTCAAATGTGAGGGGAGGATATGTATTAAACAGAAATCTCAGAGGGTGTCAGTATAATTTACCCAAAAAAAAGTTATAATTAAAAACTACATGAGACATACTTAAAAATTTTAGAATAATATCATAACTAAAGCAGAAAATTGATCATAATTAAATAAGAAAATAGTATAACCAAGGTTGCATATGGTAAGAGGTATGTATGATAAAATTCTCTTTTAATTATAGTGGTTTTTGGTAATGAGTAATGCTAGAGACCCATGACTCACAAATTCATCCACTGTGACTCAATCATTGGGTGTGTAATAAATCAAAAATACCTCAACTTTCTAAATATTCCCATAGTCTAATTTGACGTATAACTTATATAACTTTCATAGCTTTTGGCAAGGATTTTAACTCCTCATATATGGGACTATTTTCTCACAAATTAATATACTTGTACTCACCAATGTTCTAATAAAAAATTTTGATTTCCTTATAACATCAAAGTTCCATAATAAATTTAAGGGGGACTTACGTGTAAGTCCTAATAAGTGGACTTATTGTCCAATAGGACCTATGATAATTGATGACATTTTTCATTAAACACTATTAAAAAAATGTCACTAATTGTTAATTTTTAGCGACAATATGAAAATTTTGTCACAAAAATGTCACTAATTATAAGTTTTAGCGACATTTTAAAAAAATTGTCACAAAAAAGTGTCATTAATTCACAACTTTTTGCGACAATTTAAAAAATTCGTCACAAAAAAAGTTAATAATTGTAAGTTTTAGCGACAATTTATAAAAACATGACTACAAAAAGTCACTAATTGTCAATTTTTAGCGACATATGTAAAAAATCGTCACAAAATAATTATTTTTAGCGACGATTTTACCATGACTTATTTTCAATAGAACTTGATGAAAATTAAGTCTAACTATTATGACCTATTGGTAGTTCACCCTAAATTGAACTTTTAGTCTTAATACAAAATTTATTAAACAAACACATTCCGGTTCCTTTAATCGTCAAAATTCTATAATAACTCTTAATTCTTAGTTTCAATACTTGCCTATTAAACAAACACATATATATTTTTCTGAATGCACAATTTATTACTTACTTATTAGATGTATACAACTTAAATCTATTCTAGACATTCTAATGCTCAATGGCCATGTGTATGAAATATTAACTTGTGCTCTAATACCACTGTCACAACCCAAACCCGCCCCTAAAAGTTTAGGCCTCGACCGGCCTGTAATCCGACTTCAAAGACAAAATTTCAAAAAAAATATTTAATTAATATCGGGGCCTGAAACGGAAGCAAAACAAAATGATATCTCACACACCTATATACATAAGACTTTTAACAAAATACAAGCTTAGCAAGCTTGACAAAATATAACTAAAGCCTCAACACGGAGGCACTACTTGGATAGCTTGACAAAGGGGCGGATTCCAAGAAAAACTTTACTGTTGATCTTCCAATTGCTCACCTATATATATAAGGGAGAGGAGTAAGCTAGAGCCCAGTGAGTAATACCAAAATAAAGAGGTTAATGAATGAAGTTCATAACAATATAAAAACATGTCTTACAATTTTCAAAATGAATCTTATATCAACTTCAAAACAAAGCATTTGCCATACTCTTGCATTTTCAAATATCATATAGTATCATTTTCAAAGCGAACATTTATCGTATCGAAATCCATACTTTTTCAAATGAAACATATATCTAAATCAAATAAAGCATTTTCCATATCGAATCCATTAAACATTATACGTGGTACATCCAGTCGAATATAAGGGGCCTGAAGGCATATATCCAAGGGACCATGAAGGTCAACAAAGGGACCACTTGGGTTTAAGCAAAGAGACCATATAGGTCAAGCAAAGGGACCACTCGGGTCAACATCAGAGATCTTTGTACTCATATAACAAAGAGTCCTGGTATTATTTTCCCTACGAAAGGGCCTTATCAAACAAAGGCCCATGGTATTGTTTTCCCCAGGTGAGGACCTTATTAATGAAGGGCCACAATATTATTTTTCCTAGGCGAGGGCCTTATTAACGAAGTGCCATGGTATTGTTTCCCCCCGGGCGAGAGCCTTATTAATGGATGACACAATTATATTTCAAAAAGGGACATTCATTCATTTATATAAAATAACATTTCATAAACATGATTCATATAACAACTTACAAAACACTTTTTGAACCTATCTTTATAGAGATATTATTCACAGTGGCTTGACTCAAATAGAACTCCTCGGATGCCCAACCTACACAAAGCACACAAACGAACATATCGAAACACAATATTACTCTCTTGATCATATATAACTTCTCCTATTCTTTTCTTCCCAAATAAACCGAATTCTTATTTCATGTATTCTTACTTTACTTATTTGTTTGTTTCAAATAAACTGATTTCTTACTTTGTTTCATAATCAATTAACTTATGTTGTTTCTTAACTTATTAATCCTGAATGAGTCATAATTTTTTATGCCTAAGAATGCTTGGACAGAGATGAGATCGAAATATGAACAAAGTGTGATTTTTCAAAACATGTTGAAAATAGCTTGACCGCTAGAGTTATCACTTGGTCGCTCGAGTGGACTGTATTGTCTACAAAAATACTGGATGGGTCAAAAGTGCACATGAGTGAACATTTGGTCGCTCGAGCAACTAGCAAACAAAAGGTGGGTTTGCTTAAGCCACCAATTGGTTGCTCGAGCGGTCTGTAAAGACTGCAAAAGTTCTAGAAGCTCGTAATGTTTGCTTGAGCCACCAATTGGTCGCTCAATCATTCTGTAAATTTTCTGTGTTTCAAAACTGAAGTTTGAACTTCCAAACTTTGTTCCAAAACTTAGAGGTCATGCATGGCTTGTTTGGAAATATAAAAACCTTTTGGTAATCACCAGCACATGACCCTTTAGAAAATCATATGCTCAAAACCTCTTTTATTTCTAAAAAATTGAACCAAAACTTCATATATGTTAGGATTTTTTAAACTTCTTTTCTTTTAAGAACAAAACAAGAAATTGGAGTTATAAATCCATAGATTTTTCTGAAAACATGCAAGATATAAACTCTTATGCATGAAAGAACTTGAAAACCAAAATCAAAATGGAGAAATTATAATTATTTTCCATGAACATGCATATAGCTCAATTTCTTGATCAAAACCCATTTTCTTTTCAAAAATCATAGAATTAGCTCAATAACTCTCTTACATCTTTTTTTTTTTTTTTTTTTGGTGGATCGGCCAATAACTCTCTTACTTTATGATGCATGAAGGATTTTTCTACAAATTTAAGACTTAGAATTCTCACCTCAAACTTAAATTTTCAGAATTAGAGATGATTTGCCTTAACTTCTTCAAGTCCTCTTCAATTTCATACAAGTCTTGAGCTTCACTTTCTTTCTAAAATGGATCTCTCTCTCTCTCTCTCTCTCTCTCTCTCTCTCCACTCTAGAACTCACTTTCTTTCTAAGAATGCTCCCAGCTGAGCCTCACTTCTTTTAACTTACATATAACATACACACACACACCTCACTTCATCACCATGCAACACGTGCACACATTTGCACATTCTAGAGGCTCCAACACATCACTCACATGCACGCGCACACATAAATTTCTCAGCACACCCACAGAAGTGCTCAGTTCACCCACTCCCACGCACAACCTTAAATTCTAGACCAATCCACAAGTCTATTTATGATTAAAATTATCTTAAATAAGAAACACTTAGTCTTAATTAACCTTGATTGGTACATAATTAATTATAACTACTCACAAGTCCCACCTAACTTAATTGGTCGATTCAATTTCAATTAAGACCCAATTAATCATAATTAAATTTATCAGTTTAAATTAGATTTTTAATCAAATTTCCAAAAGATTCTAAATACCAAATTAAACTCATTTTCATCTTTAATTTTGATTTTTTAAATCATTAAGGCCTTTAATTTCATAACAACTCAAAATCTGCATCAATAAATTACATATTCAAATTGGACACCTCATAAGTAAATTTAATTCATAATAATCATAATTCTCAATCCTCATAACGTAATTAACTCAAATAACTCCAATTCAGACACAATTAATCAAATCTTAATTTTACTAAACTGAACCGAATATTAATTAAACTCCCAAATGAGTCAATACTTGAAATTAAACTGATTAACCCATCAATTTCACTTTCTTAAGCCATTTAGACTTTCAATTTTTAATTTCAAAATAAATCCATAATTCTTATAAATCCCAACCTAAATTAGAATAATAAATCCATAATTTTTATAAATCCCAAGGTATAATTCTTATAAATCCCAAGGTGACCCTTTCTCCCTCTATTTATTCATTCTTGAGGCGGATGTGCTCTCTAAATTGCTTCAAAAAAGCCTCAGTGACAACTTGATTTCAGGCATTAAAATCACAAGGCATTGCCCTACCCTCTCCCATCTATTCTTCGCCGATGACCTGGTGCTATTCCTACAAGTAGATAGGCCGGAATGTACGCAATGTTTGATGTTCTTAGAGTCTATTGTGAGGACTCGGGGCAGTCAATTAATATTGGAAAGTCTAGTGTTCAATTCTCTACAAATACTCCCCCAGCACGTAGTTCTATTCTATGTGCAATTTCTGGTCTCAGAGAAACCTAAACTCATGCCAAATATTTTGGTCTACCTTTGTTCTGGGGTCGATCTAAAGCTGAAGCATTCAAGTTTATCATTGAAAAAGTTCTCCAAAAACTACAAGGGTGGAAGCTTCATTTGAAGTCTCAAGCAGGGAGGGAAAATTTGATAAAAGCTGTGGTCCAAGCTACTCCCTCTTATGAGGGGAGGGAAACGAACACCACTGATCATCACCGACCACCACCATCGAGTTGAGTTGAGTTGAGTTGAGTTGCAAATCTTTCTATATATACATACATATATATATATATATATATATATTTAACATTTCTATTTGGGTAAAGCATTTTGGGTGGACCAAACATTTTCCATAATTTATAACCAACATCAATTTTGATCACAACAAGACCTTGTTTAGGAGCAATGAAGAACTGATGAACAACATATAGACTGAAAATCAATTAGAAAAAGACTAAATCAAAAGACAATTTCAAAAATAGACTTCAACATAAAGTTTCAAATATAGGTTCAATCACATTATGGTGTAGACAACAACTAGCCACTGCATTAACAAGCACTGGAAACTAACGAGCCATGTCGGATTTAAGATTTACTCGAAAAATTGTGTGCAGCTTATGATATTGTGTTTGTGGTGTTGAGGAAGCATCACAAGGCAGGGTAGGGGTCGCGTATTGAGGGTGGGCGGCAAGACAAGACAAGCTTCCCCGGTGTGGAACTCTGTAAAGTTCTGTTTCTCAACAAGAACTTAAACTGATCTTTCCAATTAAAGCAACTCCTGAGCTTCATCTGATTAAGCTTCAGTTCTTGTACAACTTTGTTCTTGAAAATGCTTCCAGCATTCTGGTAGATATGCCTTGGAAATTTGCCTTCTCACCATGTGTATCAAAGGTCAAGGGCTAAACAATATAAACCAGAATTGAGAATCTCTTAAAGAAAACAATGATTTGTTGAAATGGAAGAATCCTTCAAATAAAGACAACCACCTGGCTTTTCTTGAAATTCTCTCTGCTTTAGCCTACACAAAGAGAGAGGGGGAGAGAGAGAGACAGAGAGATTTTCTAGATACATGGATTTTAATTTGCTTGTTGCCCCCCCCCCTCCCCCCTCTTCCTTGTATTCTAGGAGTTGTAAATAGAAATTTCGAGCATGTATTCATATGCAAATATGCAGTTATATAATCTACTTGTGACAAGTCAAAGTGTTGTCCAAGCTTTAATATTCTGATCTGATCTTGAGAAGATTTTCAAAGCTAGAACTAAGAAACTACCAATCACTAAGATGTATGGACAGCTTAAATGTTTACGAGCACAAGGTACAACCAGATACTATCAATCAACTAGCATACAGAAGTTCTGTTGTTCCAGATGAATGCTGTCACGACCCCAAACCGCCCCTAGTAGTTTGGTACCGTGATGGCCAGTAATCCGAGATTACCGAAGGCCAACTTACAAAATTCACACACAGACAAAGTATAGATATATATGGGGCTCACAAGTGCGGAAGCAATAATTAAAAAAAATACAAGTAGTCCATAAGAGTAGTGCGTAAGTTACATGGAATGGCATACAACTTTACATAATATTACAACTTGGATACAAATACAGTAAAGTACAAAATACATTTTACATCTTGATAAAAAGGCTTCTTCAGCTGACATGTGTAAATTACAAGCATTATAAACCGAGAAGCATAATTTTCAGGACTGCCCATATGAATACAAGTTAGGCCGACATAACCAAAAACCCAAAACAAGCTTGCGAGTCACACCTAGGCGTCACCGCCTTCCTGCTCATCACCTACATATATATATATAGAGAGGGTGAGCTTAGATACTCAGTGAATGGTATAAGAAATAAAGGGGTTTGCATGACTGGTATTCAAGATCTTTATCAAACAATACATAACATAGTTGGTACAAGTTAAGGGATGAACCAAGTCCATCTTCCAAATCTGTCAAGTTTCAAAGGATGCTTACTAACATCATTATGATACAAGTGATGACATCTCGGCAAACAAAACCCACTCAGTAAACCACAGTGGCAAACAAGACAAGACAAGGCAAGACAAGGGAGATATCTCAATTCAATGGTGTCGTTACATTATAGTCCCCGGACACTAAGGACTTGTGCTACTAATGCTTAGAGTCCCCTAGCACATACGGACTTCTAAACTTTGTGCTACAAGTGCTTATAGTCCCTTAGCACGTACGGACTTCCAAACTTTGTGCTACAAGTGCTTATAGTCCCTTAGCATGTACGGACTTCCAAACTTTGTGCTACCAGTGCTTATAGTCCCTTAGCACGTACGGACTTCCAAACTTTGTGCTACAAGTGCTTATAGTCCCTTAGCACGTACGGACTTCCAAGAATGTCATCAAAACAAGATATGTATATATTTTCCAATTAGGAACAACCATTCATGCTTACAAATACTTTCCAAAACGAAGCAAAACAAGACTTTATCAAAGCATTATAACATAGCTTTATTAAAAATACCACTCACTTAGTTCTTGAAACGTCGGGGTCAAGGCAAGTCTGAACCCTACAAACACATGGCAAAGTCTGTTGGATGCACTTTCACACAAGTTTCTCATGCATGCAGATAATCTCGGCATTCCTCAAGACTAAGCCGAATCAAAACAAACACAGTTCTTTATCTCGGGAAAACATGCTGGGCAACTACCAGGTCTAGGCCGAGGTCCCACACCTCCTTGCCGAGGTGTTGCCTCGATGGCCACATTCAGCGGACTGAAGTAAGGAAAAATCTGAGTTTCCCTTTCTTGAAGAACATGATGAACATGAAGAACATGAACATGAGGGAGATGAATGCAAAGATCGTGATTTGCTATTACAAAATCTGAGATTTCATGCTATGAGTTCAAAAACATGGACCTAGGTACCCATATTCAAGGATCTAGTGAGAACAAACACAAAACATGAAACTTAATGCAAACTTTCAGATCAAACAAGACCTTTCTTTCAAGAACACATGAACACCATTTTCTCTTTCTAAAACCAACTTTAAATCGATGCATGACATGCAAAATGGGTTCGATCATGCAATGCAGCTAGATGATCAATAAGAATGACAAGAGTAAATCAAGAATCTAACCTCAATACGCGAATCTAATGGTTTGATCTCTAGGAATCAAGCTCGAAAACCCACTCTCTCACTCTAAACTTCTTCTTCTTCTAGAGCTTCTCTCTCCTCACAAACAAAGACATATAGCAAAATGATACATTTCTAAGTCTGCCGGCTGACTTAACCCTCTACAGAGGCACGTGGCAGCGGCTGGTTGGTGCTACACAGAAAGGTGGCTGAGTGACAAGACAAAACTATGACAAAGTGTGTTCAACAAGCAAGACGGCATGGACACTCTGGCGAGTAATGATCTCGGCTAAGAACAAGACATCGGCAAGTAGGGAATAATGATCTCGGCTAGGAAGGACAACACTTGACTAAGCTGTGCCACACCTTGGCCTAGATGTGCCACACCTCGGTCTAGGTCATACCTCTCCGGGACAAGATCACTTAGGTGCAAAGGTAACATCTCGGCCTAGATGATTCACACCTCGGCCTTGGTGATGAACACCTCGGCCTAGATAATGACATCTCGACCAATATGTTAGGGCGAAGGTGGAGGTCAAACAAAGTGGTTCCAAGGTAATCCTAGACGGGAGACGACCTCGGCTAAACTCACACTAAGCAAGGTACAAAACATGCTGAAACACTTAAACGAACAAGGACAAGACTTGAAATGCAAGTTTACAAGACAGAATCACATGAATGCATATGAGCATGGTTAGGATAGCGTGAGGGTTATTACAAATGCACTATAATTATTATAAAAAATAAATAAATAAATAAATAAAAGACCTCTTAATATATTCTCAAAAAAATAGATTTAGAATTTTAAACAAACTGATGAAATAATTTTCTTTTTTTAATTTTGTTATTGGTTAGATAAGAAGATAAATGGAGAAAATTTTGCACATCCAGTAAGAACAATTGGTGTAAATTACAAGGATGCAAATGTATAAAAAAACTCACAGGCACCAATCAGCTTCTTAGCAGACAGATGGTTTCCCACTACAATGAAATCAACCATACGACAACTTAGTTGATGGGTTACACTATTTAGATTTGCCACTGTGCAGGTGTTCCAAAACATCAATACCTGCATTCCGAAAGCTTGCTCTCATTTTCTGTTCCTGCATGACAAGAGATCAGTATCATTCTACAGTTTCCACATACATGAACCACAAAAATGTTAAGAACCATGTGTCCCTTGTAATCAAGAGATCTAGACAACTGTTACCGAGCAGGGACCAATCTACCTATGGGAACCAAATAACTGGCCTCAAGAAAAGGTATCGAACTGTGGAAATCCTTAGGTAAAGCATGATTTTAGGAAATCCCTTCAATGCTAATAAGTCACCAGTATTCGCTACCATCAAGACAGCCTGGTTTTCAATCTACCGGCAGGGACTTTTTCTCTAAAGCCTACAAAGCAAAGCAGCAGCGCAGAGAGGTAAAAGCAGAGAGAGGCAAATACACACAACATTGAAATATTTACAAGTAGAATTATTATCAAGTACTCAGTTGAACAGCTGTGTATCAGCTCAACATCCATCAATAAAGGACTGAAACTGAAGGTACAGAAATCAGCATCATAGATCACCTTTGCCTCAAATTTAATGAATATTCACAATCATGATTGTATAGCTCCTTTACATCTTTCGTCACAAACAAGAGGGAAATGTGTTTTTTAATTGATAGTAAGTAGTCAGAAACATCATAACGGAAGCCATGAATTATTAAGCAACATCTAGCTATTTAAAATCTAAGATCCTACACAATCATTAGTAGTATATTATCTCCTCGTTTCTCACTTATCCCACCAAAAGAAATAAGCTTAGAAATTACAAACGCATGTAAACCAATAAAAAAATAAAAACAAAAGTAAAAATAAAAATAAAAAGAAGATAAAAAAAATCCATGAGATCCATGACCATCACCATCCTGTTGTGCCCTTGGGTCAACATTCACTTATCCAGCTTTTCAAGAAAATTTCTGAACATGCAAACCAAAACAGAACAAAACAAAAAAAATTGTAGGAATGAATTTGACATCTCACTAAATTTAAATTTTTTTTTTTTGATGAACATAATAAATCTAGTAGTCCATGGCTAAACTGATATTACACCTATTGCTACATTTCTAAGCATGTATTAGTGTCAGAATTAAGAAAACACCACAATGTTGTATTCAATTATTCAAACACAAGGAGCTTTTGGCATAATTAGAAACACAACAATATAAACTTGAAATAACACAACCTACATGTACCATTAAATAAAAGTTTAACAACAATACTAATATTATGAAGTATTAAGTGATTTACATTTTTGAATCAGACTAATGTTTTAATTGTTAAAAATCATACAAGTACTTTAATTGTTAAAACGATTAAAATAAATAAAAATGCTTCCAAAATCATACCAGTTGATAAGAATTTTATCCAAGAACCATCTTGGGACTAAAAAAAGCTGGGATGTAAACATTTTGAAGGTTGTTGAACCTCTTTTTAAAAAGGGGCAATTACACCCCAGTGTAATTTAAAAAATAATAATTACACAGGTGAAAAATTTTATGATTTTAATCATTAATATTTATAAAGTTTATCACTAATTTGTAATTATTTTTTGTCAATAGAATAGCAAGGTATGAACTTGATAAAAAAATCAAACCAATAAAGTGCATACAGCCAATATAATCCAAAACAACAACAACAAAAAAAAGAAAAAGAAAAAGAAAAAGAAAAAAAAAAGAACATTCTTGAATCAACCTCGGAATAGGATAAAAAATTGCAGGTAATAATGCATGAACGTAAAAGCAAGGGAATTCCAAAAGCAAAATAGTTTCTGAAGAACAATTATTAACAGAATCCAAATTTTAAAAAAAAAATAATAAAATAAAATAAAATAAAAGCTACAATTGAAGCTAGCTTTCGTACTAAATCACTGCAACATGAATAAAAGACACGGTGCTTTCATGGACACACAAAGCTAATCATCCTAATCTAGATGACCTTAACAGACTCACAATTCATCATCATCATCATCAACGTAGATGTTCATACTCTACGAATTGAAGCATCTTCAAAATAAGTGAATCACACCTCGAAATATAAAGATAAAAATAAAAATCTAAAATCCAATTTTTTTTATTTTTTATTTTTTATTTTTCAAACTAAAAAAATTATGAAAAATATAATCAATACAACCATATTCACTAAAAAATATGAAAGGAAAGTCTTCATAGCAAATCAACCAACACACTTGCCACTCTAGCAAGATGGAAAGGCAAGAAACCTTGCAATGTTCTACCTAAAACAAATTAATCATCAAACAAACAATAGCAACCAACTAAAAAAACCTTTAGGAAGTCTTACCACTCTCTTACTTCGGAAGTACTTTTTCATCTTAATCAACCACCAATCTTTTAAACAATCATTTTCATAAAAATTAATAATAACAACTTGAAGGGAAATTCTATAAAGTGTACTACTAAAAAAGGCACACATCATAAGAAAGTTAAGATTTTTTTTTTTTTTTTGAAGTAATGCTACGTTAATTTGTGGTAAAAGTTATGTATAGTGAATTTATGGTGTGCACCTAAAGTGAAAGTTATACTTTTGTGATGAGAAAAGTTGTGTCATTTTATGATTTGTTAAAAAAATTTGTAGTAGTGTTATGAAAGACATACCATATGCACCTTTTTACATAGCATCTCCCTAATTTGAAACAAATGAAATACTACAGAAAGGATTTTTATTTAAGAGTACTTTAGGAAGCTTCTTATTGTTTTCATAAATTATGAGCTATTCAATTGAGTGTTGTTGATCATTACGATCTTTTTCCATCATGATTGAACCCATTGAGTTAAATCATACCTATTGAATGGTAATGGTTCCTATAGAAAGCTATAGTAAAGCATCAAATTGAAGCATTGTTTCCCCTGCAGTTTACCAAAAATTAAGGAATCTCTATTCACAACAATGAAGGCATATTAACTCACTTCAATTGTTAGAAATAGTATACAAAAAATTACAAATAATTGGTTTTGTTTAAAGAACTAGGTTCTTGTGGCCCAGCTGACCAGTTTCTTATGGCCCAGCTGACCACATTTGTAACAGGTAATGTCTCCCTGACTGCTTCTCCCAGAGCCTGCACTGGGCACTGGAAAGGTCGATCTAGCAAAAGTACCCTAGGACTGCTAAGGGTGAGAACCCCTCTGCCTCTTACTGTCCCCCTGTCCATCCTGACTCCTCTTGGAGCCCCTCTGTCCCTCCTCCTCCTCCTGCATCATAATCTCCATATGGGCCGCAGCATCCACAAGGCGTCCATAATCCCGGGTCATAGACCCCCCAACTCTCATCTTGAGCCCACGCCTCAACTTCTTCTCAAATTCTAGGCAACGGTGTTCTTCAGACGCCACAAGCTCAGGTGCAAACCTGGACAACCTGGTAAAAGTGGCCTCAAACTCAGCCACTGAAGAACTCAGCTGCTTAAGCTGACAAAACTGGTCTCTCAGCTTCTCCCTGACAGCTGGAGATAAGAACTTCTCCTGGAAAGTATCTACAAAGGCCTGCCATGTGCCACCAATACGACCCCTCACAAACTTCCACCACTGACCCGCGTCTCCCTTCAGCTGGAAAGACGCCAAGGTCACCTTCAGAACCCCGTCCTCGATGTCAAGCATCTCAAACGTCTTCGTTGTCTGTTTGAGCCATTCATCCGCCTTAAGTGGCTCTTTTGGATCACCCACAAACTCGTCCGGGTTAGACCGGAAGAACTCCCTCTTCAAAAAAGAAGGCCCTGTATCTTTAACATGGACCTGGGCTTGATTCTCAACTTTGAGAATGCCCACAGACTCCCTGAATGCTCCTGCTATCTCGCGGGCTAAGACACCCATTGTCACGCCCCACTTTTTATTACTCGAAGTATTACCAATTTCATTTACTTAATTCCATTTCAGAGATAACATGCAAAAATAAACTCGTATATTCAACTCGTAGAAGTGAATAACATTGCTCTCATTCGTATGCAAGTAAATAGAACATGAGTGTAATAAATAAATTGCCCATGGGCTTACATCATTAATGAATCAAGAAGAAGGGTGCAACCCTTTTACACATATGGCATTCTGTTAACACAAGAGAGGCCCCGTGGCTAACAAATAAGAAGATCCAAACCTTGTAGCACATTCAGCTCAACACCTGAAAAAGATTCAACGACGTGGGATGAACATATAGTCCAGTAGGGATCTCAACATGGCCCTCAACAATAACAACTTACAGATAGCTATGATCATGAATGCCCAATCTTATACTGGAATAGTAATGTGACAATTTATACAAAATATACATAAGTATGAACTTTCTCGAAAACAGCCATTTCATTCAACGCTATAAGCGATTCATCTTTCCCTTTTCTTTCATTAACTCCAATCCTTCATAACATTAACAATTACTTAGGAAATAATCTCACTAAGCCTATTACTCTCTCTTCCATTTTCCAAATGACAAATTGACATTTTGGTTCGTTCCCAATACAATCATAACTATACATGCATACCTTTATAAAAAGGGAGATAACAACTCACTAACATGTATATAATCAACCAATGAGGTAACTTGGCCCTCCAAAACTGTAACCAACCAAATTCATGATATCCTCAGATACAATGGAACAACAACAACAAAACTTTGCTCTACCAGCTATGTGCGTAGTAAGCCAAAGATACACCTCTCACAACAACATACCAGTTTACCAGGCGCTAGCTAGAAGGGTGTGGTACCTTAGATTCTCAGCACAGTTAGTTCTCCAGGCGCTAGCTGGAAGGTCACGATACCTCTGATTTTTAGCGCAAGGTATAACACCACCAACCAAAATACAACAGGGCATAACTAACATGCATAACACGTATACATAAACCATCAAGATACAAGCAATGTGTTAAAGTATATGAACACATAATTAATTCCCCCAAGTATACATATATGATGTATCTCAGCACTTCCTCACATACAAGGTTCAATCAACAATGGTATAAGGCATACACGACAATTCACCCCAACCATGTCATCCTCCACCGATGACCAAGGACAAAACCTCTAGATGCAAGTATTTAGTACATGTATTAAAGACTCAATTACTATGAGACCACAGACCCAACAACAACACTAACACGGTAGTTAAAGATACAACTCCCACGTATGTGTATTTAACACTCAAGAAACAACAATCCAATTTTCAGACTTATATCAAAGATACTTTTCTCGTTTCACAAAACAAATTCCATTTCCTTTTGTTTTCACAACACCGACTCCATTCCTCTTATTCTTACAAAACCAATTCCATCCCTTTTGTTTTCACAAAACCAATTCCATGGGCAATAAAGTCTTAACTCATTTTAGTCCACTACATTCATTT
Source organism: Camellia sinensis (assembly GCF_055761805.1). NCBI lineage: Eukaryota > Viridiplantae > Streptophyta > Magnoliopsida > Ericales > Theaceae > Camellia > Camellia sinensis. The sequence continues at coordinate 64,383,827 of NC_138970.1, forward strand.
CAAAACCATTCCAAAGCCAAAGTTAATCCCTTAGGCATTAACACCTTCACCCAACTCACATTAACAATAGAGACTTACAACATAGGTTAACTACCCTTCATTTTTAATTTACCAAATCAAAATATAATTTAGGGCTTTTCTTCTTTCAACCATAACATGCTAATTTACGCTCCAATTAGCCCAAAACAACCATCAATGATAAAATAACCATTGTCAAACAACCAACCCCAGGTTCCTTCTCATGATTTCAAACAAATGCAACATGGATATGATTTTCATGCAATACAAAACTGCCACATGTCTATCTATAGACGAAGTATTGAAAAAGAACAAGGAAATCCCTACCTCAAATGTAGAACCCAAGGAGAGGAAGAGCAAAACTCGGAAGTGCTCCAAATCTCAAATTTCTTGGATCAAAACGAAGCCCTCGACGATCAATACACTTCTTACAAAGGCCCAAGGTGAGAAAAACACTCATACTAGATCAAACCCTAGAGAGAAGTTAGGTTTTAGAGTGAGGAGCTCTCAAAAATTGGTTTTGGGAAAGTAAGAGAGAGAAAAGAAAAGTGAAAAGTGATTCAAAAAGTGATTTCACGGACTGATATAAAACAAGCCCGCTCGAGCGTACAACACCCCGCTTGAGCATCAGACACAGGTTCACGCTCGAGCGTCCAAAGATCCGCTCGAGCGTCGGATGCACCCTCCCAGAATTTTCTGCAAACGACCAAAATGTTGAGAGAAGGAAATTCACGCTCAAGCGTCCAAACTACCGCTCGAGCGGAGAGGCAACAACAAATGCCCGCTCGAGCGTCAAAGCGCCGCTCGAGCGGAGAGACCAAGACCTGGGCAAAATTCTAAGTTTTAAAACATAACCAACTTATTCCCAACTTGCCCAACACAACCCAAAACTCTAAAACAAAGAGTAAGGGATAGAAAAGAGGATAAGACAACAACAAATCTACGGAACCGAGTCCGGATTACAGTTAAACAACAACAGGGAATACCGGAATCGCTATACCCATAGCCTGCTGACCCACTGGTTCGACCACATTGGCCTGACCAACACCCTCCTGCTGCTCCGGAATCTCCTCCGGTATAGGCATCTCTTGCCTACCACGTCCTCGTCCTGACATCCTAATAAAGGTAACAAAGACGTTAGCACATTAACAAATGTGCCGAAGCTATAACACTCGCGTCCTAATGCACGGACAACTGTAATTCACTCCACATAAGAACATAATCACATAAACACTTACGAATTTCATTTCCAGATAATAATAGTCCCGAGGCATTGCTAGAGTTCTGGTTAGAAACAGCATTGATCAAGTGCTTTTCCAACAAGACTCATAGAAACTCAAGGATCCCATCAACATCCTAGAAATTAAATCACATACCCACATAGTCATATAAGCATGTTATCAAATAAACACATAATGTCATACATAAGTCTCTAACAAGCGAGACAAACACATTGTGATACTAATCACTTCCCACGTACCCAAAGTATTCAAACCTGGTACGCTCTGATACCAAGTTGTGACGCCCTCAAAATAATACATATAAACACATATTCAAGACATCCATAATTTAAGAGAATAAAACATAATTCTATTTATCAGAGTGTTCTAACAAAAGATACTGCATGTTAATGACAAAAGTAAACGCCTTACTAGCTTACAACTTTCCAAGCCAACACTTGGATATCAAAAAGTGAGTACTAACTCAATTACATATTAAGCCCTTATCTTGGATTTACATGTAATATCAAATAACAAAATCATAAAATAAGTCTTCAACTCTCAGAGCCTCCCAAGCTAAGTCCTTGGAGGTGGCATATCACCTGGATCTGAAAATGATGTCCCATATAGGGTGAGCCACAGCCTAGTAGAGATATATTAAACCAAATATAAGCAATGACTAAAGCAATAGCATTCGATAGATGGTTAACACTTATAAATCAATTAGATCACAATACAGTTTCATGACAATTATGTCTATGATACATTCCACTTTCGTTACTTATCCAACTTTCCGTTTATACAAACATGGCTCAGAACCTGGCCAAACAATAAATTGAGACTGCATCTCATGTTAAATTTACTTTCAATCTCAACAATTCAAATGAGGTAACTCAAATGAAACATTTCTGGAATTCAATAAGTACACATATTTGCTGTACTAATGGAGTTCATCCCTTATCTCCTCCCACACAGGTTTGAGAGCCCATCCCCTATCTCCTCTCAAACCACGGAGTACATCCCCTATCTCCTCCCAAACAATATGCATATACAATGTATTTAACACTTGACATATACACTAAGCAATCAATACACATATTTGTTGTATTAATTCAACTGTCATATTCAATGACACATTCAAATGTGATTAGTTTCAGTTCTCTCTAATCAACATACAATGTCTACAACAATCAAGACTATCCTCCACCAATAGCCCAAAGCAATTATCTCTAAACAGAACATAAATGCATTAACAGATAAAATATTAACAGCTCCATAGGTGAGTGATTAAATTATCCAACTACACCATTCCTCAATTTCATAGATTTTCAACTCAATTCCATATTTTCCCAAATTAATTATACCAATTAATGTATTACAACAATTAGGGCATTTCCCCCTTTTATCAAAAATCAACCCTAAGGTTCAATTTCCTCAATTAGACATTAATGATGCCATTTTTCAAGTCTTACATCCACATGGAGTTTAATATGTGAAAACCCCATTTTTCCCAAAATTAAAAGTCAAACCCCAACTTTTCCCAAATTCCCAAATAACACCAACATATCAAAATGACCAAAACTTATGACAAAACCCATAAGATAGAGTAGGATATCCCTACCTCGAAGTTAAAAGCCCAAAGGAGTAGATGACCAAAACCCAAAGTGCTCCAAATCCACTATTGTTCAGATTAAAAGGAAGCCCTCGCGACCCTCTACCTTTCTTACAAAGAACTTAGGGTAGAAACACACTCTAAGCAAATCGATCCCTAGAGAGAAGATATGTAGAGAGAGAGAGAGAGAACGGTTCTAGGGTTTTGAAATCAAAAGGAAGTGAAAAAGTGAACTTTTCCCCGCTGCTACCCACTGATATAACACAGGCTCGCTTAAGCGAAGAATTGGTCGCTCGAGCGACCAGACACAAAGAACTCTCGCTCGAGCGTAGGAAGTCTCGCTCGAGCCAACAAAACGATGCTTCAGGTCTGTAACCCAGAAGCACGCTCGAGCACAAGAATGCTCGCTCGAGCGAAGAAACCCAAAACATACACCTCGCTCGCTCGCTCGAGCGAAGGAAAGCTCGCTCGAATGAAGAATTGCATCTCACAGGTCCAAAACTGGACACAGATGCATGCTCGAGCGAAGGACTTCTCGCTCGAGCCACCAGATACAAAAACTCAACTATCGCTCGAGCTAAGGAACCCTGGCTCGAGCGAAGGATCTAAAACACAGAGCCCGCTCAAGCGACAAAAGTCTCGCTCGAGCGAAGGACCAAAATTCTGGGCAGTAACCACTTGCTCCCAAACACTCCCAACCTATAATAATCCTGCCCATAATATCCTATAACTCAAATACAAAGTTTTGAAGGACAAAAACAAGATAAAAAGAACTACCGACATCTACGGAACCAAGTCCGAATACAACAACCAAAGGAGGAAGAACCGGGATCGCTATAAACAACTCTTTAGCTTCATGTAGTAGGCCTTCTTCGCAAAGACCTTGTATCATCATAGTGTATGTCTTAACATTAGGATCTAATCTCTTGGAAGAAAGGTTACTGAAAAGAGCCCTTGCAGTATCAAACTTTTTATCCTTGCAGAATGCATTAATGAGAATACTGTACATAACAACATTAAGATCTAAACCATTCCTTTTCATCATATGGAATAATGACAATGCTTCAGAAATATGCCCATTTTTGCACAACCCATCCAATAAGATACCATAAGTTTGAGAATTTGGAATTATTCCTACAGCTTGCATCTCATTAAAAAGTTTTCGAGCAGCTCCACATTTACTTGATCGAAACAAACCTTGTAGCATAGCACTAAAGGTTTCGGTGTTAGGTTGCAACCCCATTCGAGGCATTTCTTGAAAGAGATGCATAGCCTCATCTATTTTCATTTTCTTGCAATATCCATTTATTAGAATGGTATAGCTAAAAACATTAGGGTGAAGGCCCCTCTCCACCATGGTATTGAACACTCTCGTTGCTTCATCGATGTGGCCTTGCAAACAATATCCATCCATTAGAGTACTGTATGTGACTACATCAGGATGCACATCTCTTTGTATCATGACTTCAAGTACCCCCTCTGCCTCTTTCATCTTCCCTTCCTTGGTACATGCGTCCAGCAACACACTATACATATGAACATTCGGAGCAATACCACGATCCAACATTTCTCTAAACATTCCGGTAGCCTCCTTCCATCGGCCAAAATTACATAGGCCATGAATCAAAGAAGTATAAGTGACAACATTTGGGAAAATACCCTTTTCATCCATTTTAGAAAAGAGTTTGAGAGCATCATCCACCATTCTATCCTTGCAAAGGCTGTCAATGATCGTGGTATACACTATGGTGTCAAGTTTACAGCTTCCCTCTTTCATTATCCTTAGCAAACTAACAGCCCTGATAGTGTTTCCCGTTCTACAGAGCCCATTAACAATGGTTCCATAAATAACCACGTTGGGTTCAATTTCTCTCATTCTCATTAATTTCTTGAATAACTGCATAGCTTCAGGAGTTTTATCTTGTTGAAGGTAGTTACGTCGGGTGTATAACCACGTTTGAATAGGGTACCTAAAAGAGACAACTCGAAATTGACTCGCTTAACGCGGCAACAACAGTTAACAGCAACGTTGAAGGTGAAGAGATCGACCTGAATGCCTAGAAAATGCAATTTCCCAATAAGAGAAAGAGCGATGCCGTAATGACCCATTTTCAAAAAAGGACCTAAAGCTTTGTTGAAATGAGAAATGGGGGGCAAAGGTCGCATTTGGATCATGCGATTGAACGAGTTTATAGCGTCTTGGAGATCATTGCATCGAACAGGAGGAGAACTAGGGTTCCGGGTAGTAGTAGAGAGAGAACGAAACATAAGAAATAAGAATAAAGAGGGATGATTAATTAGAGAGGGAAATATTGTACCTTTTTGACAATTATGATCAGCAATTCTTCTTCTTCTTCTTCTTCTTCTTCTTCTTCTTCGTCCAATAATGGAAGAAACAGAAACTCTTCTTCTTGACATCTTCTTCAAGCTGTGTAAGTGCGAGAGAGAGAGAGAGAGAGAGAGAGAGAGTGAGTGTGTTTGAGACACAGACGGGAGGAGGAGTTGTATACAAAATATTTAGGGTTTATTACACTTGTACCTTTAAACGATAATCAAATTGTCTATTTAATTATTGAATTATCAATTGTGTTTATTAGATCCTAAATATATAAATCAAAATTTATTTAATCTCTAAATTATCCATTGAATTCATTAAAATTTTAAAATATTTAATTAAAACTTATATAGTTCCTAGAAGGATTATAAAAATAAAATATAAGTCCATAAATATTATAAATTAGTAAAACATCCTATTTAGTTAAAATTTTATTTCAAAAAAAAAAAAAACCTTAAATTTTATTCTGTCTTTGAAAAATAGGCGTCAATCCATATATTGAATTTCCTCTATAAGGATAAGAGTAATTATCTATAGTATTTTTTTACTTATCTTCCATAATAGATAGATGCTTTCCTTAATATCTAGTATTATATGTCAGATTTCATTTATAATTTTTAATTGATTGTTTTTAAGTTTTTTGCTAATTTCTTTTTATTACTTAATTAATGTATTATATTATTCTATTACTGTTTGTAGAGAAGTGTTATTATTTAAACTATCCAATTCTACTTCTTCAGTATATCTAATATTCATATAATCTATTGATAAGACTGAAAAATAAGACTCTAATATTAATTTAAACACACAATGAATAAAGTATCTTTTAAAGATAAAATAAAAATTTAAAAGATTTTTCTATAATAAAATCTTAATTGGAGAGGGTTTTTACTAATTTATAATAGGGGAAATTATTGAAAAGTCCTGATTTGAAAAATGTTGCACCAGTTGGCCCCACGGTCCAAATGTTTGATTGGCAAGTCCTTTGTAATGATAAATTGTAACCAATAAGTCCCGTTTCAAATGTAGCTTCGTATTGGTGGGACAATTATGCCCTCTTTAGTTTATTTGCAGGAAGTTCGGTGGTTTTGGAATGTGCAGCCCAATGTTTGGATTGAACAAGCAAACGTGAACAATGTCATAGAAGATGGACTGACGAAGCAAACGAAATAAAAATGGTAGATCAACGTGAACAATGTTAGGAGGGAAACCAGCGAATAAATAAAATCAACGTGAACAATTTTGGAAGGAATCCGGCAGATCGACTTTGTCGACGTGGTACACCGACTTGACGATGTTCACGCTAGAAGCAACAATGGCGGACTGTCACAGCAGATAGACTGGCCAAGCAAATAAAATCAACGTAAACGATGTTAGAAGGGATTCCAGTAGATCGACTTTGCCAACGCGGTACACCGAATAGTCAGGTTGTTAAATGCAAAGACGAAGTCGAGACTGATGGACCCGTCGAAGCAAGATCAGAGATCTTAAAGGATGATGAAATCGGCTCTTTTGCCTGCAGTTTCTTGTGAATCAAAAGTACATAAACAAAAAATTGGTGTCATGCATCTCTTATCACGCAATTTCAAATGAAAATTCAGAAGGTAAGAATTTAAATTTCAATCAATCAATCCACATCAAGAACACAGATTTTTAGCATATTCTAATAATCAAACCTTTTTGCCGGAATTGTCAAGAAAGAAAACCCGGTAGTCTAGGGTTTCAAATTGGCCTTCCTCTTGGATATGAATCTGGGGCTTATACAGAGCACTGCAAGTGAATAGCCTCTTCTTGGGTACTAATTTGTTGTAGTTGTTGTTGTTGAAGATAAGATTGAAAGCTTGAGATCTTCGCAATGGCGTCCCTTTGAAGAGTAAGGCAGTGGTGGTGGTGGTGAAGGTGGCGTTGGTTGCTGCTGCTGCGGCTATCACTCTGGGGACCACCGCCATTGTTGATTTTGCTATGAACTCCAAAATCAGAGAGGGAGTCTGCGAAGACGAAGAAGAAATCTGGTAGGCTCGGCTCTTTCTCACTCTCAATTAGTAATTTTACAACAAAACTATGACGTTATGGTCCTTCTTTGGATGAAGATTTGCCTGAAGAGTACAAGATGATGAAGTTCAGTTTATGGTCTGTGATTCAATTAGTGAGTTTGATTTTGATTATTGGTGCTTTAGCTTGTAGCCTTGCAATTCCCAGATTTAGGAACAAAAGATTGTATGAACTTGAATTGTAGAAATGCGAACTCATGATTTTGGTTCTGATTTCGGGTTGTGAAAAATCCGAAATGGAAATTTGAAACCATTTCAATGTGTCTTATTTTGTGTGTTCACGTCACGTACGAAACAACACTATGACGTTACCACGTTTCATTTCTACGCGTGTTACAAACCTACTAAATTAAAAAAGGTATTAGTGCGCTTTTCCGATCAACGTGACACACAAACACTCATTCACCTTCCCTATACAACCCACGCCAATCAACCGATAATACTAGTAGTGGTAAAATAGTCAACAAAAAATTAAGGGACCATTCAGTCACCAAGAAAACATTTAGGATCTCATGGATTACAAGTCCACAAAATGGGATTTACTGGTCAATTCCCCTTTATACACCCGTTTGAACATTAGGGCCCAATGCTTTGTCAAGCAAAACAACTTCACATGGAAGCTCCGTCTTCCCTCAGATGCCACAAGTAGGCCTAACGACTCAAGTGCACCAAGCACGGCATAAGGCGCTTCATAGAGCCAAGCTTACCTCAAGCAAGGTGCTCGCCCAACTTAGGTTTATGTCATCAAGGTGCCTAGCCACACAACAATGTGCTAGCAAAAGTCCTCAACTTAGCCAACAAGCCAAAATTGCATGTTGGGTCTTTGATAGCATCTCGAAGTGTCGTAGGGTCAAGCATGCCTCAATAGATGCATATTGGATGGCCACTTGGTCATGCGAAGCCCATAAGCCACCGAGGGTCAATCTCTCGCCCACGGCGTAATCCTCGTGCCAACACGTGTGTTAGATTCCGCCTAAGGCCATTGTGCACCTTAGCGTTGCACCAACGTGTAGCATAAGTAAGGCAACGTCTCAATCCGTAGCTTGCTTGTAGCATAATGTAGTCCCTCAATGGACTTAGTCAATACGTAGCTTCATGCCTTCATTCGATAGCCCACATATGCGGTGTTGCCTTCCAACCGCTTAGCTTAAGCCACGAGATCCCCTCGTGCGAGGTTGAACCCCAACCAAGCACTTGAGTTGGCACACGAGGCCTTTAGCGATGCCTCAATAGCCCATTCGGTCCAAAATGTGTCCCAAAGATGCCATATTGCGTGGCATAATGGAAGCAATGTAGTGAACCTCTCCTTCGGGAGGGTGCACGGGTGCCTAGATTATTGTACCGTCCACGAGGCTCCCAAACCCATGTGGAGACTCTAGACACCCCTCTGGATGCCTAAAGCCCGCCCTTGAGTTGCCCCAAGGTTGCTCACTTGAAGCCTAGTTTGGGCGGGGAGGTAGGTAGGTAGCACACCTTGCCCCCTTATATATGCTTGTTAAGCAATTTGCCTTCCGGCAGGAGGAAACATCATATATGTCCGAGGAGTCATAATGATTTTTCATAAATTCCACAAATTGAGAAAAATCACGAAACTTGGTCCATGACCTTTTTCTAGTAACAATTTCAGCCCGAAACTCCTTCGTTTAAATGCTGAAACAACACGTCAAAATTCTGCACTGTTGGCTGCCACTGTTGGCTGCTGCTGTTGTACTTTGTTGCTGCTGGCAGTGCTGTTTGTTGCTGCTGGCAGCGCTGGTTGCCTATGGGCATGAGCTGCGGTTTTGCCATTTGCTGGCTATTAGTGGCCTACATGCCTTGGGCTACTTGGGGCCAAAGTTAGGCCACGTTGGGGCACTTCCTATGGCCACTCTTAAGCACTCAAACGACCACACCACCGCGAGTGAAACGTCACGGAGTTAGCCTTGCAAGGCAACCCGTGACACTCTTCTCCACTCCAACCATCAACGTCCTCGTTGATGTAGCACAAAGCTGATGATGTAGTGCGTGTACCGGCTCCTCTAATGAGTCCAACACCCCTGTGTTGATGGCCTACCTTCAACGTCCAACTCTTTTAGCCAAGCTCCCCTCATTGTTCTCTACTCGAATCCAACTGAAATGCACTCCACTTGTTGCACCCTCTGCTGGCAACTTTTCTCAAATGCCTTCTCTAAAAATGGCCTCTGCCAAAACGCCTCTGAGCATCTCTAAACTTTGCCCTTTGCCAATGCTCTTGAAATGCCAACCCCTCTTCTCAAATGGCCACTCTGCCAATGCTTCTCCAAGCAAACTCAAGCTCCTCTGAGCAAACTCATGCTCCTCTGAGCTGACTCCTCTAGACGATGTTCCTCTAATGATCCCTCATGCTCCCAATGCTCCTCTGAGCTAACTCACAGTGGTTCGTTGCATTGCGACTTCCTCCTCCACTCGAGTTGTCGACGCCCTCGTCGACTCAATGCAAATCAACAGTTGCTCCTCAAAATGATTAAACAATGCCCTATGGCAAGCACAAAGCCCTCTGGCTGATATCTTCAATAAACTCAAGTATCTATGTACTATGCCCTCTGGCGAAATAAAAACCCTCTGGCTGTTGTTCATTAACAAGCTCATGCCTTTGAAGCTTTCTGGCTGATGCCCACTGGCAAGCCCTAATCTCTGAAGCCCTCTTGGCTGTTGCTCTCTGGCAAGCTCAATCTCTAAAGCCCTCTGGCTGTTGCTCTCTGGCAAACTCAAATTTTAAAACACTTTAGCTGAAGCCCTCTGGCAAATTGTAGGCCTCTATCTAATGCATACTTTGCAAACTCAAATTTTCTCATGCTCTCTAGCAAAATGAAGCCCTCTGGCTTAACTCAAACTCGTGCCCTCTGGCAATGGGTAGCCTTCTGGCTGAATATTTACTTATAACCCAAAACTTCAATGCTCTGGTAAAAGTGTAGCCCTCAGGCTGAATTAAAGCCCACCGGCTTTGCTCAACTCGCTCTTTTTAACAAAGTGTAGCCCACTGGCTGAATATGCTTTTATAAATCAAAGCTTTAATGCTGCTTTTAGAAATGTAGCCCTCTGGCTGAAATGAAGCCCACTGGCTTTGCTCAACTCGTGCCCTCTGGCAAAATGTAGCCTACTGGCTGAATCTCGTGCCCTCAGGCAAGCCCTCCATTGTAACTTATATCTTCTGGCTAGAATTTAACTCATGTTGCCCAGTACCTTGACCACTGCCTTCACTCGAGTCAGTTATCTCATCAAGCTCAAAGATTTCGCCTTTCAAAGGCTCACCGCTCCTTCCACCCACTAAGCTAGCCATTTCAACAATGATGCTCAAAACGGTGCGCTGATCTTGGCACCAAATTATGTCTTGACTTTACAATCCCGCTACACGGTTGTCCCCCAACAACGGTGATTTCATCCATCACTCCGCTCTCTAGTAAGCATGTACACTCGATGCCTGGGCACACGGGAGTCAAGATCTCAAATTTTGTCTTGAAAATTTTCCGAACAAACCCTTTAAGACGTCAACAACCATGCGTCTGAAGATGCAAAACCACTGACAAGCACAAGTTGCAAATGCCACCACGAATGATCGAAACATAGGCCCCCTGAAGCGAACTAGTGATAATGCCATAGCACGTGCACGACTGCCAACGAAAAACCGTCTCTAAGACTCAATAGATGAAGATCACATGCCCACAATCTGATACAAGCATTCCACAAGTCCAAACTGTAGTAGAGGTCCCCGTGTAGCCAACAAAGTAACACAATCATGCCAACCCTACTAGTTAGGAAGCAACCCGTCCACAAATGTATCATACTTGTTCCACATTGTGCCCGCAGTGTAGAAATGCTCACCAAGTCCACAAAGTGAGAGGGAAACACCAAGTTAGCAAGGAAACACTAGATGTCACAATGCTGCTCAATTCGTACCCTCAAAACGGTTGCTGCATTCACGGCATCGCTGAAAAATAACACAATAGGCACGGATACCCCAAGAGTCTAGGATGTCATACACGCCGGTATCATATTCAGAGTTAGCACGAGCTCTTTGGTGTCCCCAATAGCTCTTAATAAAAACGAGAAGAGTTTGATCTGCATAGACTGACCTTCGAGAACAAATATTGGACTGGGAAGAAAAAAGGGGAAAAAGTAAAGTCTAAGTGCATATGGCACGAAAAGGAAATCCGATTTCGGTAAGACTTGATCTGAATCGTAGTTATGGGAATATATTTTATTTTTGTAATCCTTTTAGGGACTAAATATTTTAGAGACTTAATATATTCAATCGATAGTTTAGAACTAAAGAGACTTTGATTTATATAATTAATAGTTCAGAAACTAAATAGATAATTTGATCATAGTTTAGCGGTAGAAAGTGTAATAAATCAAAATATTTATAAATTCGTCAAAAAAAAAATTATAGCTTTAATTATTAAAATTGATAAATTTTATTCTTAATTTGAAATTATTTTTGAAAGCATACATTAATGGGATACTTACGTAAGTGGATTTATTATCTAATAGGTCCTATAGAAAAAATTTGTCATAAAAAAAGTCACTAATTGTAAATCTTAGCGATAATTTATAAAAATCATGACAAAAAAAGTCACTAATTATCAATTTTTAGCGACATATATAACAAATTGTTACAAAACAATTATTTTTAGCGACAATTTTACCAAGACTTATTTTTAATGAGACTTGATGGGAATTAAGTCCAACTATTAGGACGTATTGGTAATTTACATTTTCTCAAACAAAATTGGGAAAAATTAATAAAAATAATAATAAATTTGACTTTTATAATAAAATAAATCTTATGTTTTAGTTTTATTAAGTAATTCCTTAATTTATTTTTAATCTAAATGATTTGTATATTTTCATCAAGTAAATCGAAAGAAAAAGAAAATTTATTCATTAAACTCAATGTAAATATATAAACAAAAATGTTTAAAGCCGAATAATGGGGGAAGATAAACAACCATTAATCACATATAATCCCATAATAATGGGGGAAGATTTAAATATCACCACAAATTGTATCAAATTTCTCTCTATAAGAGTTAAACCTGAAATCTCATACCATGATTGCAACACAACCACTTGGTTGAATGCCCAATTCTTTTTTCATTTAGTTTAAGGACTAAGTAATTTTTTTTTTTTAACAAAAACAAGCAAATGATTTAAATTCAAAACAAATAAAAAGTTTAAGATTTAAATTGATAAAATTAAAAATTTTAGTTTGTAACAAATTATAACTAACATTACTGCAAAATATAATCAAACACCATAACAAGTCCTAACCAATTTTAGTTTAATAATTTGCTTGCCCTACCACCATAATACCTCGTAACCTATCATTGCAATAGTTTAAACCAATGGTATATATGACAAGTATTATAACCTAACCTTTTCAAATATTATGTTTGGGTAATAAATTTAAGTTAGAGATTTGAAAATGAGATGAGAAATGAATGAAAATTTTAATTTATACTCCATCCACAATTTTCCGACCTCACATTCGCTTTTCTTTTCTAAGTTAAATCCAAAATTCCTCCCCACCCACACCCATCATCATCTATGGTCAGAATTGTTTAGTTTGTGTGGGTAGATTTTCTTTTGGTCAAACTAACACTGCGTTTGGGATGGTGTTGGCTACATATTTTGTACAAGCCAATTACAATTCGACGCATGGCAGAATAAGGGTAACTTAGGAAGACTATTCAAGCCTTCGATCCTGATCGTACACGTGGCAGTTAGTATTGGTTATTACGAGATCTGAGTAGCAGCGGATTAACAAAGAGATGCAAAGTGATGTGGCTTTAACGGTTACTCACATTTAAATTCAAATTTGGGAAGGAAGCCTAACCGCAAGTGATGGCATAGTGGAGCTAATTATAAGGCAACATGATAAGAGATCATGGAAGAGCAGTTCGACAGTTGGAAATGCAGTTCGATGGTCATCTTTGAGAAGTATAAATAGTAGAGAAGGCCCCAGAAAAAAGCCCCAGACTCAGATCCAAAAAACCAGTCTTATTCTACTTTATTTTCTTTCCCAGTTTTACATTTTCAGTCTTACATTTCCAGTTCTTTATATTTCTGCACTTTACAATTCCTGCACTGCACTTCGTTCATAGGAGTAGTTTCAAGTAGTAGATTGTTGCTGTAAAACCTCTATGAGGCTGAGTTTGGATCATTGTAAGTTTTTTTCATTTTAATGAAATGCTTCGATTATTCTTCATTTAATTGTTATCTTACTTAATTCTCCTAAATCAAGCCACCAGTAAAAGTTCTCTTCATTGAGACTGAAAGAACTAAAACACAATCGTCTGATAATTGGTTGGCAATTAATTTTCTGTAAGGACTGATTGATCCTTGCTGGCTCGCTTGCAATTACAAAAATAACCTTCGAAAGCCAAAAAGCCAACATATATTTTTGGCACGCCCAGTGGGACTAATTAAAATGGCTAGACGTAGAAGATAAGAAGAAAATGAACACTTAGAAAAAGGCGTGGAAGGAGAGGTAGAGATACCTAATCTAGAGGATAATGTGATAACACATTCTATGGAAACTCCCTTTTTATCAAAACCTATGGTCGAACAGACCAGCACTTCAGAACAAGTACCACATGTTCATAATATTGGACGAGACCAAGGAATTGGACCATCCACTGTTCCATCAATCCATGGGTTGGCCTAGTAGATGCCATGGGACAGCAGTTAATGAACACGATGGAAAGGTGGGCGACATCCTTTTTGGATCGAATGAATAACCACCAACCAACGAACGCAAGACACATGGAGGAAGTTTCAAATGTCCCTCAGCAAAGATTGGCTAGAGATAAACAGCCTATGCAAGTTAATGGACATTCTAATGGTCAAACTAGTAATCAAAACAATGAAAGACCATCACCTCAGTCTTGGTATGAACCTATTCCGAGGCCTGCAGTAGGTCAAAATGCCGCAGTACTTAACAGTGAAGCCATGCAAATTGGTGAACCTGGCCCAATACAAGAAAATGGCATAAGAATGGTTCCAAATCCCATGTTCGAAGTCATACCTGGCACAAGGGGGTTCACTAATCCCTTATTCGAATTTATACCCGGGGGGTTGGAAGGTTTTTCTACAAATGGAAGAGACACAACACCTGTTCCAGCACCTTTCACAGGTCCTTTCGCAGGACAGGCTCAAAGGGGTTACCAACACCCCCAACAGCAACCTGCACCACAGGGACAACCAGTCCCAAATATGCCACTTTATGGACCAAGAGGCCCACAGGCACAAATTTGTCCACCAAATCCTGTGTTTGTCCCTCCAGTAGTGGTTCAGCAGGCACAAAATATGGTCCCTAGGGACCAAATTGCTGATATTGTTAGAGAGATGTGTGGACCAATGGCTCGGGGGGTCCAGATTCCTGTGTACAGGAAACCATACCCAGAATGGATAGATAGGGTACATGAATACCCAAGAGGTTTCAGGATACTAGATTTTTTCCTTTTTTATGGGAATGGAAACCAATCAACAGTGGAGCATATTGCTAGGTTTGCTGCTCAATGCGGTGAATTTACTAATAATGACTATATGAAATTTAGGTCATTCCCAAATTCTCTAACTGGGGGAGCATTTGAATGGTACATTGACCTTACACCTGGCTCTATCCAAACTTGGCAACAAATGGAAGAGGCATTTCATGCCCAATTCTTCCAATCAGAGCCAGAGGTTTCCATGGCAGACTTGGCAAGATTGAGTCAAAGGCCTGATGAGAAGGCTACTCAGTTTATTGCCAGATTTAAAAGGGCTCGAAATAAATGTAGAGTCATCCTGCCAGAGCCAGAATTCGTGAGATTGGATCAAAATGGCTTAGAGTTTAGGCTTCGAAAGAAGTTTGACTCAACCGAGTTCAGAGACTTAGTGGAACTCACTTATAAAGTGTCTAGGTACGAAGCATTACTAGAGGAGGAACAAGATCGAAATAATGCATCGTACAAGACATATTATAGAGATCCTAATTATGAGATCGATGCAGCAGAGATTGTAGGAAAAGAACCTGTGATCTGTGAAGCATTAATTCATAAGGATACAACAATTGACCAGCAGTTTAAAAAGAAAGACCTCCATAGGAAGTACTGTTTCGATTTAACTAAGGCAGATGACATTTTTGATCATTTGCTTGCGGCCAACTTCCTTAAGTTACCAAAAGGAGTTAAAATTCCATCTCTAGATAAACTTAAAGGAAAAGTATATTGTAAGTGACATAATTCTTGGTCTCACTCGACTAAGAACTGTATTATTTTTTAAGATAGGATCTAGGAACAAATTCAGAAAAAAAAAAAAAAAAAAAAGTCTGAAATTCCCAGCCAAAGCAGAAAAGGCCATGGGGATCGACAGTAATCCATTTCTAGAAATTGGAGAGGTGGCAGCCAATGTCATAATGCCAGACTTTCGAAGCTTGTCCTTAAAAGAATTGAGAGAAGTCAATGTGCAGATGCATGTTGGCAACCAGACAACTATCAAGAAGGACACTGGAAATCTGCCAGCAATTGGACAAGATTTCTCTCACCAGAGGGGAGGCTCTGATGAAGAAGCACTAGATGACGATTCTTTAGAAGCAGCCGTAATGCAAAGGATGTGTCCCAGGTGCAGACTGAGCTATAAGTGGTTGAAAGGGCTTCCAATTGATGGGAAGCAATATTACAGGGATATGCAGAGACGTCCTAAACCAACCAATGCTTATAATAAAAGGTCATATCCATCTGGTGTTAGGCAGCAACCATCAATGCTTGAACCAACAGCCGATAGAATGCATTCTAAAGGTAAGAGGCCTTTATATGAGTCCAGGCCACCGAATTATTATAGAATGAAGAGCAGTCAATCTGAGAGGAGACTGGAGAAAGGTTCAGTTTATGGGATCAAAGCCAGAGATTGGCCCCCTAGACCAGCCTCACGCAGGACAGAAAGTGGATACCTTCATCGAAAGCCTGAGTTAGGCCCAAAGCATGAAGTCAGGGCCAAGCAGTGGCCTTCACAGCCAGCTTCGAAGGTGGCTTAGAAAGAGGAAAAAAGAAGTTCAACAGCTGGGTCAGTAAGTTCGTGGGTACCTGGGGGTACCTGGGGTCCCAGATTGGTTTGTGATGCAGAACAAACCTAGGGAAGTGTCTACCCAAAGAGATGTAATTAGAAACCAAGGCAGGATGGTCAAACCTCCTTTGGTGGCTCCAAACAATTGGGTATTGTTTAAGCACCCAAAAACGAAGGAACCAGATATGGTCCCCGTAATTTCTAGATCACAAAGGAGAAAAATTCAGCGCAGGTACACTCAGTACCAGTAAGACCTGAAGGAAAGTGGAGAAAGTTCTTCAATGGTCCCGATAGAAGGAAAGAAGAATCCAAAGTCAGACCATACTCCAAAACCAACTCTACAAGCCAAAATGCGTTGCAGCAGAGAATAGTTGGCCAAAGTTCACTCCGAACTAAAAGCCAGAGAGAAGTCCAGTTTAGCCGGATTGGAGAATGCGCTGATGGAGAGCAATAACGAGGTAGAGAAAGAAGTTGGCCTAGGCCAAAAGAAAGAAATAGTTGAAGAAGAAATGTTCGAAGCCTTCATGGCTGAACAAACATTTTTGGTTAAAAAGCCAGTCAGAAAAGACCATTTGAAGGAGCTTGTTAGTAAGGAACTGCCAGAATGCAGTATGGAGGATGCTTCTGAAATAACTAAACAAGGTGGCCAAGAGGAGAAACAGGCACAGCCAGCCATCAGATTTGGCTCAGTGTCAGTGAATATGGTACACATACTACCGCATGAATTCCAAGCTAGAGATGAGAATCAAGAGGGGCAAGAAATTGTCCCAATTCCAGTCTCTAGTGAAGAATCACAAGTGAGTATGGTGCAAGATGATTCCGAAATGGCTACCCCAATGGAAACTGAATATGAGAGTGAAAAAGAGGTGAGCATTAACCTCTCATATCCTTTTGAATATCCCTCGAACTCTATGACACAGCATGTCAAGCCTTTGTATATCAAGGCATTTTTCGATGGGATACAATTGAACCGAGTCTTGGTGGATAATGGGGCAGCGGTGAACTTACTACCGAAATCTTCCTTGAAGAAATTAGGGAAAAAGAACCCCAGGTTAATCGCAACCAGCACAACCATTGTTGGTTTCGCTGGAGACAAGCAGATGGCTCAGGGAATTTTGCCCATCAACCTGAGTGTGGCAACTAGGGACTGCATGACAGCATTCTTCGTCATCGACAGCAATGCTAAATACAATGCTTTACTTGGTAGAGATTGGATTCACACTAACAAGTGTATGCCTTCCTCTTTGCATCAGAAAATAATGATGGCCTTGGGCAATGGAGAGACAGAGGAAATTGATGCAGATCCTCAACCCTTCATAGCCTGTGCAGACTTCACAGAGGCCAAATTGTATATTGAGGGAGTGACACCACTCAATGTACTAAGGAAACCTGATGGCTCAGCCGAAGTGACGGCTGATGAGGAAGTGACACACCTAAAGCACTTAGTCCAGGAGAGTGCTGATGAAGAGGTTATCGTTAAGGATGACAATGATGCTTGGTTGTAGGCAAAGAAATGAAGCCCAAGAAGCCAAGTCTTTGGCTTTAATTAAGTTCTCAATATTGGATGTAAAATCAATAGTCCAAAAAGTGCAAGAGCAAGAGAAAGAGGCCACGATAATTGGCTACGAGCAGGAGCAGCAATAGGCCAGGGTTTTGGCCCTTGATAAATACTGTGCATTGGACATTGAAACAAAAGTTCAGAAGATACAGGAAGAAAAAGCCTTATGGACAGACTTTGTCTATGAGAAGGAGCATAAAGATGTTGAATTGAAGAAACTGGGAGCAGAACAAAGCAAGAAGGTTGCTTCGAAGCCAGGAGGAATCAGAGAAGAAGCTTCTGTAAGCTCTCAGACACAACACCACTTAGAAGAGGTAAATTTAGGGGAAGGTTCTGTACAACAGCCCACCTATATAAGTGCTTATTTGAATGCTCTGGACAGGAACCAGTTGTTGGTTGTTCTGAAGAAATATAAAGATTGTTTTGCATGGTCTTATAATGAACTACCAGGATTGGATAGGTCATTAGTGGAACATAGGCTCCCTATGAGGCCTAATTTCAAGCCATACAAGCAAAAGCCAAGAAGAATGAGTCCAGAAGTGATTCAGAAAGTTAAGGAAAAAATTCTTAGACTACTCAAGGCAGGCTTTATCAAGACAGCCAGGTATGTTGAATGGCTATCCAATATTGTGCCTGTAGTTAAGAAGAATGGTAAAATGAGGGTATGCATTGATTTCAGAAACTTAAATCTAGCAACTCCAAAAGATGAATATCCTATGCCTATAGTAGACTTGTTGGTAGACAGTTCAGCAGGGCATCAAATTTTATCAATGATGGATGGGCACTCTGGTTATAAACAAATCTGCATTGCAGAGGAGGATGTCCATAAGACAGCATTTAGATGTCCTGGCAATATTGGCACCTTCGAATGGGTTAAAATGCCATTTGGTCTGAAGAATGCTGGGGCTACATATCAGAGGGTATGAACACTATCTTTCATGACCTCATTGGAGGATATTTAGAGTGTTATATTGATGACATTGTAGTGAAATCCCGATCCATGGAGGAGCATCTGTTTCACTTAGAAGCAACTTTTGAAAGAATTAGGAAGTTTAAGCTGAAACTCAATCCTCTTAAGTGTGCTTTTGGCGTATCATCTGGAAACTTCTTGGGCTATGTAGTACACAAGAGAGGAATACAGATTGACCAGAATAATGCCAAAGCCATCATTGAAGCCAAACCTCCATCAAGTAAGAAAGAATTACAAAAGTTCCTTGGACAGGTTAATTTTCTTCGAAGATTCATTTCTAACATTGCAGGGAAAACTAAAGTATTTTCTTCCTTATTAAAGCTAAAAGATAAAGAGGAATTTGTGTGGACAACAGAGCATCAAATTGCTTTCGAAGGTATCAAAGCCTACTTGGCCAACCCTCTAGTGCTGATGCCACCAAAGGGTGATAAGCCCTTGAAGTTGTACATAGCTGCAATAGAAGATTCATTGGGAGCTTTCTTAGCCCAAGACAATGAAGAAGGCAAGGAGTAAGCTGTTTATTACCTTAGTAGGTTTTTAAATTCTTGTGAATGTAAATACTCAGCTGTAGAAAAGTTGTGCCTTGCATTGTATTTTGTTGCAATGAAATTAAGATACTATCTTTTGCCTACAACTGTCTTGGTAATTGCAACCACAGATTTGGTTAAGTATGTGTTATCTAGACCGATGTTGAGGGGCAGAATTGGCAAATGGGTATTAGCCTTATCAGAATTTCATTTAGAATATGTTCCCTAAAAGGCAGTAAAAGGATAAGTTTTAGCCAATTTTTTGGCAGACCATCCATCTCAAACAGAAAGCCAAGAGATAATGGAACTTGGTATGGCTAGTGTTGAGCCATGGTAAATGTGGTTCGATGGATCGAAAGCCAATGGCCTAACTGGAATTGGTATAGTGATTAAGTCACCACAAGGAATAGAAACTACACACGGTTTCAGAGTGGATGGAATTACTTGTTCTAATAATCAAGCTGAATATGAAGCCTTAATAGTGGGACTGGAAATTCTTATTGGATTACAAGTTCATGTAGTTGACATATTTGGAGATTCTCAATTGGTGGTTAACCAAGTGAAAGGGATTTTCAAATGTCAAAGTATAAGCATGTTGCCATACTATGTTGTTGCATTGCATCTGCTTTCTCAATTTCAAATAGCAAATGTAACTCATGTCCCAAGATTCTTGAATAATAGAGCTAATGATGTGGCTCAGAAAGCTTCGAATTTCAAGAGAAGGGATAATGCTCAAAGAGACATAAGCCAAACAACATATCAGAAATTAATACCACCCTTGAATAAAATGAATGTGGTCCTAGAAGTCAACCATAATGACTTACAAGAACAAGATTGGAGGCATCCAATAATGCAGTACTTGGCTGGCCCAACCTCGAAAGCCATCAGAAAAATAAAATTGCAATCTATGCAATACATCATATACGGTAATGCTCTCTACAAAAGGGGAGGAGATGGTTTATTGCTAGAATGTTTAGGCCCAAAAGAAGTATTGACAGCTATGGCTAAGGTTCATGAAGGCATCTGTGGTGCTCATCAGCCTGGTGTGAAGATGAGATGGTTGCTTCGAAGGCATTCCTATTATTGGCCAACTATCCTTAAAGACTGCATAGAATATGCAAGGGGTTGCCAAGCATGTCAAAAGCATGGCACAATCAGGCATGTGCCCATAACTGACCTGCATGCAGTAGTAAAGCCTTGGCCATTTAGAGGATGGGCCATGGACATGATGGGAAAAATACACCCACCTTCTTCGAAGCATCATTGTTTCATCTTAGTGGCCACTGATTACTTCACTAAGTGGGTCGAAGCTAAGCCATACAAAGCTATAGACCAAACTGAGGTTATTGGATTCATTAAAGATTTAATCCATAGATTTGGTATCCCACAGACCATAACTGTTGATAATGGGACTGTGTTTGATGGGAAAATGGTAAAGGCTTTTGTGGCAGAGTTTGGAATTAGCCTTGTTAATTCCACCCCCTATTATGCACAAGCCAATGGTCAAGTTGAATCATCCAATAAGTCCTTGAAAAAAGGAATACAAAAAGTTGTGGAGGACAATCCTAGGGATTGGCATAACTTGTTGTTGGATGTATTGTGGGCTTATAGAACTTCCCTGAGGTCAAGCACAGGAGTCACTCCTTATGCCTTAGTATATGGGCATGATGCAGTGTTACCTGTGGAAATTAATGTTAAGTCCTTGAGGGTAAAATGCCAAGACCAGTTAAATCCTGAGCAATACCATCAGAGTATGTGCTTGGAATTAGAAAGCATAGATGAAGCTAGAATTCTGGCATTAAATAGCATTCTTTTTCAAAAGAAGAAAGCAGCCAAAAACTATAATAAAAAAGTCAAACACATTGGATTTGATGAAGGTGATTTGGTGTGGAAAACCATACTCCCAATAGGGATTAAAAGCCATAAGTTTGGCAAATGGTCACCTAACTGGGAAGGACCATACCAAGTCCATAGAGTCCTTCCTTTTGGAGCATATCATTTGAGAAATTTGAATGGATATGTACATCCCAAAAGGATTAATGGCAGGTATTTGAAGTCTTATTTTCCAACTATATGGGAAACACAAGGAGTAAAATAAATGCCAAGTACAAGAACCCAAAAATACTCAAATGATAAATAAGAATTTGTCTTTCATAAAGAGTTGAATACATTCTGCCATAAATTGGCCCAAAAATCATTACAATGCCTCAGTTGTTCTTTTACAATGGATGCTCTATTATTAAAAGATGAAAACAACTGAATGGCTGTGGTCATTTCCTGTTTTCGGTTAGCCAGTCCTTGGTTGGTGATCTGCAGTTTGGTGTCAGTTCGGATTAAGGCCTGGTTCACTGCAGATAGCTCCTCCTCAAGTTGAGATTTCCTCTCCAGCAGCTGAGTTCGAAAATGGGAGACAGAGGAATGTTGTTCCTTTAGCCCTGAGACTTCAGCATGTACTGTGGAAACAAAGCTCTGGTCTCTCACTAATTTCTCCTTTGCAGCCTTGGCAGCATGACAAATGTTGATGTAGAAGTCAATAGTAGCTGCTGCCTGAGATAGATGACTTAAGACAGTTATACTGGATTGCTCAACAACTTTGCAGCACTGAAGGAAGCCATTTCTTATTATAGGCCTTTGTAAAGCCTCGAAAAGAATCCTTGAAAAAGATGTCAATAACTCCAGACAGCTGTCTAAGTCCATCAGAGATGCAGAAGGCTTACTACTGGAGGAAGAGGAGCTCTCAAGAATTTCTAACAAGGAATCAGCCAGAACTAATAGCTCAGACTCATCATTAGCTATTGGAGAGGTAGAGGGCATGTCGAAGAGACTGGCTAGTCTTGCTTCGAAAATATCTACCTCATCCGTGGACATGAGGGGTGTAGAAAGAGTAGTGGTGGAAGGCACAGAGGACTGCATAGGGATAGGAGAAATGGGTGGAGCATCTTCAGCAGTCTCTATGGTCCTAGCCACCAATAGGTCAAGGGAAGAAGGGCTGGAAATAGGTAAAGGTAATAAACCATAGGTTGGAGAGCTGCCAGCAGCCTCTGTAGGGGAATCATGTAACGCCCTCAAAATAATAACATTAAACCCAACAAATAAGACAAGCGTTGATAGATAAACTAACCACCTTCTATCATTCATTAGAATTCCATTACATAAGTATTACATGTTAATCTCATAACAAAATGCCCTACGGGCTTTCAGCTTTCCAAGTTAACACTTGGTTACAACAAAGAGTTCTAACTCGTTTACACATTAAGCCCTTGGCTTGAAATTACATGTAATACATCAAAAGTAAAACGACAAAACTATGCCCGCCACTAGCCTCCCAGCTATGTCCTTGGAGGTGGCATGCTTCCTGCACCTGAAAATGATGTTCCCATATAGGGTGAGCCACAGCCCAGTAGAAATACACTAAACCAACCATGGACAATGACTAAAACATTAGCAATTGATAGTTGGTCAACACTGATACAATCACATAAATTACATATTTATGTCAACGACTTACAAGTCCCATTTACTTTTCATTTTCCCTTTTTCATCAGATAAGCATGCTAGCTCTATCATCATTTCCACAGATATGTATAAAAACTATATCTCACATTCAGATAAGCATAAAAGCTATATCCACAATCTCAACAGATATGTATATCAACAATATCCACAGATAAGCATACAAGCTGTATCCACACTTCACAAAGATAAGCATATGAGCTCTATCTTCACTTCTCTAGACAAGCATATGAGCTCTGTCTACGGAGTACATCCCCTATCTCCTCCAAATACCTATCCGGTTTAGAGGTACATCCCCTATCTTCCCCTAAACCGCGGAGTACATCCCCTATCTCCTCCTCTACACACAACATATATAAACACATTGGTTCTATATACAATCACACAATACATACAATTAATGTATTCAATTAACCGTCAAGTTCCATGACACATTTCATTGATTAGTTTCAGTTTGCCTAATCAACATACATTGTCTACAACAATCACGACTATCCTCCACCGATAGCCCAAAGCAGTTATTTCTAAACAGAAAATAAATGCACAAATGGATATTCAATCAACATTTCATTTCCTCATTTCTCACCAATTAATTATCCCAATTAATTAAACAATGTAATTAGGCCAATTCCCATAATTAACATTTCAACCCTTAGGTTCCATTTTCATCAATGATTCAACATTAATTCCATTTTCCATGCCAAACATGCATCTAGGTTTATTATGAGTAAAACCCCAACTTTTGTAAAATTGCACAAAAGCCCCAAACTTTTACAAAATTACCAAACCAAGCCCAACATCTCAAAATACCAAAATTTAAAGACAAAACCCATAGAGAGGAGTAGGTTATCCCTACCTCGAAGTTTAAGCCACAAAGGAGATGAAGACTCCAAGATCAACTTGCTCCAAATCCAAACCTTTTCAGATTAAATTGAAGCTCTCAACGCCCTCTATCTTTTTAACAAAGGCCCTAGGCTAGATTCACACCCTAGGGAGATGAAATCTTAGAGAGAGTGCAAGTTTAGAGTGAGAGAGGCTCGGATTTAGGGTTTAATCAAAGAAAAGAGGTGAAAAAGTGATGTTTTAGACGCTGCTGTCCGCTGATATAAAACACGCTCGCTCGAGCGAAGGATTGGTCGCTCGAGCGACCAGACACAGAAAACTCTCGCTCGAGCCAAGAAGTTCTCGATCGAGCGAAGAAAAACCCAGACCGCTCGAGCCACGAAAAGCTCGCTCGAGCCAGAAACTACAACTCTCAGGTCCAGAACCGGGGCAACACTATTCTCGCTCGAGCGACAACATCCTCGCTCGAGCGAAGGACCAAAAATCTGGGCAGCAACACTAGGCTCCCAAGCACAACCAACCTGTAACAAACCTGCCCAACACATCCCATAACCCAATATACAAAGTAAAGAGGATGCAAACTAGAAAATAAACAACTACCAACATTCACGGACACATGTCCGGATCACTGTACAACAAGGGTAAACTCGGGATCGCTATAACCTCCCCCCCTTAAAGAATTTCGTCCCCGAAATTAAGCACAAGTTTTCAAAACAGGTTTTCCTCCATTTTGAACAATGTTACAATTTAACATTCAACAATTCGACCCATTACCGGTCATCCTATCCCTTTAACAAGAGACATATCACAATATGTAAACAACATATGTATTATTAACATGCATCACATTATGCACTAACTTTCCAATGTCAACAATATACTTAACACCTATAATGTTACATTCAACTTCCATATGAGGCAAGTTCCAAACATACTTCCAATAACCAAAACATTTTCAATGTTTCACAACTTAAGACATATATAAAAGCTCTTAAGTTCAACAAAATGTAAAATTTAAATACAAAATTACATATCAATAAACAAGTCCGGATATTTCTCTCGGACTTCCAACTCACGTTCCCAAGTGGCTTCCTCCACTCCGTGATGTTTCCACAAGACTTTCACCAAAGGAATGGTCTTGCCACGCAGGACTTGATCCCGCCTATCCAAGACCCGAACCGGTCTCTCCTCATACGAGGCATCCTCATCTACCTCTAAATCGGTCCAATCCAACACATGTGATGGATCTGGCTCATACTTCCGAAGCATACTCACATGAAACACGTCATGCACTCCGGACAACTGCGGTGGTAAGGCTAACCGATAAGCAACCTCACCTATCCTCTCAAGGATCTCAAAAGGACCAATAAACCGAGGGGATAACTTCCCACTCTTCCCAAACCTCATCAAGCCTCGCCTAGGTGATATCTTCAGAAAGACATGATCACCTACCTCAAACGCCAAAGGCCTCCTCCTACGGTCGGCATAACTCTTTTGTCGACTCTGGGCTGTAACAAGCCTCCTACGGATAAGCTCAACTTTCTCCGTCGTCTCCCTAACCAACTCCGGACCCAACAAAGGTGCATCACCTACCTCGGCCCAACAAACTGGAGACCTACACGGTCGGCCATACAAGGCCTCAAACGGTGCCATACCGATGCTAGACTGAAAACTGTTGTTGTAGGCAAACTCTACCAATGGCAAGTGCCTCTCCCACGTCCCACTGAAATCAAGGACACAACCCCGAAGCATATCCTCGAGGATCTGAATAGTACGCTCGGACTGCCCGTCAGTCTGAGGATGATAAGCCGTACTAAAGGTCAACTTAGTGCCCAAGGCACTCTGCAAACTCTGCCACAACCTAGCAGTAAAACGAGGATCTCTATCTGAGACGATCGTCACTGGGACCCCGTGCAATCTCACTACGTCCCGAATATACAAGTCGGCAAGATGATCTACCGAATCTCTCACGCGCATAGGAATAAAGTGCGCCGACTTAGTCAACCGGTCTACAACCACCCAAATAGCATCACTACCCCGCTGAGTCCTCGGAAGACCCACAACGAAGTCCATAGTGACATGCTCCCATTTCCACTCGGCAATAGGCAAGGGTTGCAACAAACCCGCTGGCCTCTGATGCTCGGCCTTCACTTGCTGGCAAGTAAGGCACTTCGATACAAAAACAGCCACATCTCTTTTCATACCCCGCCACCAAAACTGGCGACCCAAATCCTGATACATCTTAGTACCTCCCGGATGCACCGCAAGGCGCGAATGATGAAACTCTCGGAGTACTTCCTCTCGGCAAGACTCCGGTACAAACAAACGGTCTCGGTATCTCACACTCAGGTCGGGATACACCGTCAAACCCTTCTCAACTTTCCCACTGGAGATCTTCTCTCGGAGGGCTTCTACCTCAAGGTCACCTCTCTGTGCCTCTAACACTCTAATCACAAGTGTAGGCTGCGCAACAACAGAAAACAAGGCTGCAGCCTCAACAGATTCGCCCAGTAGCAAATCAAACTCGCCAAGTGCTTCCAACATCTCCCATTCCCGGATGGCTATACAAGCTACATCACTAATGGTTTTCCTACTAAGGGCATCGGCCACAACATTGGCCTTTCCCGGATGATAATGCAACTCAAAATCATAATCCTCGATGAACTCCATCCATCTCCTCTGCCTCAAATTCAAGTCTCTCTGTGTAAACAGATATTTCAAACTCTTATGATCCGAGAATACCTCGAACCTCTCACCATAAAGGTAGTGCCTCCAGATTTTCAAGGCAAAGATCACAGCTGCTAACTCTAGGTCATGTGTGGGGTAATTCTTCTCATGTATTTTCAACTGACGTGAGCCATAAGCTACCACTTTCCCTTCTTGCATCAACACACAACCCAAACCCTCTCGTGAGGCATCACAATAAACCGCATAACCCAACCCTCTTTCCGGAATAATCAACACCGGAGCGGTGGTCAATCTAACTTTCAGCTCTTGGAACGACTTTTCACAAGTCTCACTCCACACAAACTTGACTCCCTTCCTAGTCAGTCTAGTCAATGGTGACGCTAACCTGGAGAAATCTTTCACAAACCGACGGTAATACCCAGCTAATCCCAGAAAACTGCGGATCTCAAACACACTCTTAGGCTGTGCCCAATCTTGCACTGCCTCAACCTTGGATGTATCAACAGACACCCCTTCCCCGGATACCACGTGGCCTAAGAATTTGACTTCCCCCAGCCAGAACTCACACTTCCCAAACTTGGCATACAGCCTATGGGCTCTAAGTAACTCAAGCACCACTCTCAAGTGTGCCTCGTGCTCCTCCTCAGAAGACGAATAGATAAGAATGTCGTCCACGAAGACAACCACAAATCGGTCTAAGAACTCCCGGAAAATCCGGTTCATCAAGTCCATAAAGACTGCCGGTGCATTGGTAAGCCCGAATGGCATCACCAAAAACTCATAATGGCCATACCGCGTACGGAATGCCGTCTTAGGAACATCTTCCTCCCTGACCCTCAACTGATGGTAACCCGATCTCAAGTCTATCTTAGAGAAACAACGGGAACCCTTCAACTGGTCAAACAAATCATCTATACGGGGCATAGGATACTTATTCTTAACCGTAGCCCGATTCAACTTCCGATAGTCAATACACAATCTCAAGGCACCATCTTTCTTTTTAACAAAGAGGGCCGGCGCTCCCCACGGTGAAACACTAGGGCGAACAAAGCCCTTATCGAGCAATTCCTGGAGCTGAACTTTCAACTCAACCAACTCTGCTGGAGCAAAACGGTAAGGTGCCATAGAAATCGGCGCCGTACCAGGCACTAAATCAATAGAGAACTCTATCTCTCGGTGAGGTGGCAAACTAACAAGTTCTTCGGGAAAAACATCCGAATACTCACAAACCACCCTCGGTAACACAATCTGAGTCTCAACACACTCGCTACTCTCAAAGCTAGCAAGTAACCCACTGAGCTCACTTCGCCCTCGCGAATCATACCCCGGTGGCAAAACACTACCAACCCGGTCTCCCAAGAAATGGAACCACTCCCCGCTCAAGGTGCACAATGTAACCCTCTGGCGGTAGCAATCAATAACAGCCCGGTATGACGATAACCAGTCCATACCCAAAATAACATCAAAACCCTTCATGAGCATGACAACAAACGGAAAAGGAAGCCTATAGTCGGCGACCTCTATATCACATCCTCTAACACCCTGTTTCAGGATCAACTCACCGCCCAAAGGCGATACCACACAGATAGGAGATGCTAACTGTGCTAACTCCAATTCCAAAACAGATGCAAATGCAGCAGATACAAAAGAATGAGATGCACCCGTGTCTATCAACACACTAGCAACCGAGTTGCAAAACAAAAAAGTACCTCTCACCACCGATGGAGCCGGTACTAAATCCTGCGCGGTAACAGCATACACGCGCCCCGTAGGCCCCTGGTCTACCTGCTCACCTCTCGGAGCAAAAGACTGCTGCACAGACTGGGATGACGAAACTCCCGGATTGGCCCTCGAGGCCTGCACAGACTGAGCTGGCTGAAAACCCTGCGTCTGCCTAGAACCAGACGCTCCCGAAGTGGCACACAACTGTGGGCAAAACCTCTTCATGTGCCCAGGTTGTCCACACTGATAACGAGTCAAGAGCTGCCCCCTGCCCAAACTCTGACTCTGCGGTCTAGCTGATGAAGAAGCAGCTTTCTGACCCCCACCCTTCTGCGGGCAAACTGAAACCTTGTGACCCAGCTGGCCACACTTGTAACAAGTGAATTCCCCCTGACCACCTCTCCCTGAGCCTACACTCGGCACTGGGAAGGTCGATCTAGCAACACCACCCTGCGACTGCTGAGGGTTAGAACCCCTCTGCCTCCTGCCATTACTCTGACTATCTTGGCTCCTCTTGGAGCCTCTCTGCCCCTCATCCTCTTCCTGCATCATAAGCTCCATATGAGCTGCAGCATCCACCAGGTGTCTATACTCTCGGATATAAGACCCACCAACTCTCAACTTGAGGCCCCGCCTCAACTTCCGCTCAAACTCATAGCAACGGCGTTCCTCAGACGCCACCAGTTCAGGTGCAAACCTGGACAGACTGGTAAAGGTAGCCTCAAACTCGGCCACTGACAAGCCCTGCTGATTAAGCCGGCTAAACTGATCCCTCAGCTTCTCCCTAGCTACTGCAGACAGAAACCTCTCCTGAAAAGCATTCACAAATGCCTCCCAAGTCCCACCAACACGAGCCTTCTCGTATTTCCACCATTGACCCGCATCTCCCTTCAGCTGGAAGGATGCCAAGGTCACTTTCAGTGCTCCGTCCTCGATGCCAAGCATCTCAAACGTCTTCGTTGTCTGTTCGAGCCATTCATCTGCCTTAAGCGGCTCTTTAGGATCCCCAATAAACTGGTCCGGATTACACCGGAAGAACTCCCTCTTCAAGAAGGAAGGCCCTGCCTCAGCTGCCTGATTCTCAGCCCTAAGAATACCCAAAGCTCCTGCTATCTCTCTGGCCAAGGCACCCATAGCCTGCTGACCCACTGGCTCAGCCACGTTGGCCTGACCAACCCCCTCCTGCACTGCCGGAATCTCACCCTGTAACGGTACTTCCTGCCTCGCAGGTCTACCACGCCTAGCACCTCTTCCTCGTCCTGACATCCTAATAAAGGCAACACAGAACATTAGCACATTCATAGGTGTGCCGAAACTAAACACTCACGTCCTAATGCATGGACAAGTGTAATTCACTCCACATAAGCACGTAAACACATAAGCACTTACGAATTTCATTTCCGGATAATGATAGTCCCAAGACGTCACTAGAGTTCCGGTTAGAAACAGCATTGATCAAGTGCTTTTCCAACAAGACTTCCAGAAACTCAAGGATCCAATCAACATCCCAGAAATTAAATCCCATACCCACATAGTCACATAAGCATGTTATCAAGTAAGCACATAGCATGTGATACTACATCTAAGTCTCTATCAAGCGAGACAAACCCATTGTGATCCTAATCACTTCCCACGTACCCAAAGTATTCGAACCCGGTACGCTCTGATACCAAGTTGTAACGCCCTCAAAATAATAACATTAAACCCAACAAATAAGACAAGCGTTGATAGATAAACTAACCACCTTCTATCATTCATTAGAATTCCATTACATAAGTATTACATGTTAATCTCATAACAAAATGCCCTACGGGCTTTCAGCTTTCCAAGTTAACACTTGGTTACAACAAAGAGTTCTAACTCGTTTACACATTAAGCTCTTGGCTTGAAATTACATGTAATACATCAAAAGTAAAACGACAAAACTATGCCCGCCACTAGCCTCCCAGCTATGTCCTTGGAGGTGGCATGCTTCCTGCACCTGAAAATGATGTTCCCATATAGGGTGAGCCACAGCCCAGTAGAAATACACTAAACCAACCATGGACAATGACTAAAACATTAGCAATTGATAGTTGGTCAACACTGATACAATCACATAAATTACATATTTATGTCAACGACTTACAAGTCCCATTTACTTTTCATTTTCCCTTTTTCATCAGATAAGCATGCTAGCTCTATCATCATTTCCACAGATATGTATAAAAACTATATCTCACATTCAGATAAGCATAAAAGCTATATCCACAATCTCAACAGATATGTATATCAACAATATCCACAGATAAGCATACAAGCTGTATCCACACTTCACAAAGATAAGCATATGAGCTCTATCTTCACTTCTCTAGACAAGCATATGAGCTCTGTCTACGGAGTACATCCCCTATCTCCTCCAAATACCTATCCGGTTTAGAGGTACATCCCCTATCTTCCCCTAAACCGCGGAGTACATCCCCTATCTCCTCCTCTACACACAACATATATAAACACATTGGTTCTATATACAATCACACAATACATACAATTAATGTATTCAATTAACCGTCAAGTTCCATGACACATTTCATTGATTAGTTTCAGTTTGCCTAATCAACATACATTGTCTACAACAATCACGACTATCCTCCACCGATAGCCCAAAGCAGTTATTTCTAAACAGAAAATAAATGCACAAATGGATATTCAATCAACATTTCATTTCCTCATTTCTCACCAATTAATTATCCCAATTAATTAAACAATGTAATTAGGCCAATTCCCATAATTAACATTTCAACCCTTAGGTTCCATTTTCATCAATGATTCAACATTAATTCCATTTTCCATGCCAAACATGCATCTAGGTTTATTATGAGTAAAACCCCAACTTTTGTAAAATTGCACAAAAGCCCCAAACTTTTACAAAATTACCAAACCAAGCCCAACATCTCAAAATACCAAAATTTAAAGACAAAACCCATAGAGAGGAGTAGGTTATCCCTACCTCGAAGTTTAAGCCACAAAGGAGATGAAGACTCCAAGATCAACTTGCTCCAAATCCAAACCTTTTCAGATTAAATTGAAGCTCTCAACGCCCTCTATCTTTTTAACAAAGGCCCTAGGCTAGATTCACACCCTAGGGAGATGAAATCTTAGAGAGAGTGCAAGTTTAGAGTGAGAGAGGCTCGGATTTAGGGTTTAATCAAAGAAAAGAGGTGAAAAAGTGATGTTTTAGACGCTGCTGTCCGCTGATATAAAACACGCTCGCTCGAGCGAAGGATTGGTCGCTCGAGCGACCAGACACAGAAAACTCTCGCTCGAGCCAAGAAGTTCTCGATCGAGCGAAGAAAAACCCAGACCGCTCGAGCCACGAAAAGCTCGCTCGAGCCAGAAACTACAACTCTCAGGTCCAGAACCGGGGCAACACTATTCTCGCTCGAGCGACAACATCCTCGCTCGAGCGAAGGACCAAAAATCTGGGCAGCAACACTAGGCTCCCAAGCACAACCAACCTGTAACAAACCTGCCCAACACATCCCATAACCCAATATACAAAGTAAAGAGGATGCAAACTAGAAAATAAACAACTACCAACATTCACGGACACATGTCCGGATCACTGTACAACAAGGGTAAACTCGGGATCGCTATAAATCATCAGCTACCATTAGAGATGGAATAGCAGTTGAGATTTCCTATGGAGGAGGGGGAAGAGCAAGGCTCGAAAGATAACTGAATTAAGGTAGATCCAAAGATAAGTAAGGAAGATATGGATTTAATCCAAAGGAAAGAGATGCAAGAATGCTTGGCCTCAAGGAGGGTACATTGAATGTAGGCCTAGGAAGTGGGAGTATGATCTGAATAGATCTCACATTCTGCATTTGATCAACTTCAACTGAAACTGAGGGAGTCCTTATTGGAAGAATAGGCTCAGTAGTTGTTGCTGCAAAAGAAGGAGTACAAAGTAATGTCAAGTCTCAATACCCAAAAGTTTGACAAGGAAAAATAGTAGAGGCTTGAAAGAAGTTACTTGTTTCAGAAGTGATAGCAGCGATAGGAGAGCTTCGAAAGGAATAGTGCTCAGCAATATGTTGCCTTCTTGCAGTTTCCCTTTGGATTGCATCAGCAACAGCTGCTTCATCTCTTAAAAATTACTGCTGCCGTCTCTTCTCAGCTCTCTCAAAGACAATTATGGCCTTAGAATGTTTCTGTTCCACCGCCTTAGCAGCTGCTTCATGAATAGGGTCTTCGATCAAATCAGAGAAGAGACAGTCATCTTTCTTCTCTTTTTTCTCTGTACTAGTCTTGCCTGTTCCTTCTCAATTCCTCTTTCTTCGATCTGGGATTTAGATTCCTTAGAAGAAAGTTCCTCTTCTACCATTCTAGCAGCTGTCTCATAAGTAGGACCCTCGATTGAACCAGAAGGAGAGATAGTCATCTGTTTCCTCTTTTTTCTCTATAATGGCATTTCCTGCTCTTTCTCAATCTCTCCCTCTTCAATCTGGGATTCGGATTCCTCAGAAGTGAGTATCAGCTTCCTTTTCTTTTTCTGCTTTTGTTTGTCCTTGAGAGTAGCCAGAATTTCAGCCCTCTTAGGAGATTCTTCTTGTGGAGACCCTGCACCAAAAGGTAAGAATGTAAAGGAAACAAACAAGAGAGTCTAAAAAAAGGTGGGGGAAGAAACCTGAAAATACTTACCCTTTTTTGAAGCAGCCTTGGTAACTCTAGTAGGAGAGGATGGGGCTACAGGTGCAATTTTGGCAGCCGTGAAAAGAGAGGGAATGTCCTCAACTATTGTTGATTTAGCCTTCGAAGGCACTCCTAACCCTATCAGTAAATCATGAGGGTGTACGGATAGGCGCACTTCTATATTGGCTGTCCACTAGTTTTGGAATCTTTTCAGAACCAGGCCAGAAAGAAGGAATGGGACAAATTGGAATTCGCTCAATTCTTTCAACAGTTTGAATGTTGCCTCTTCCAGTTTTGATTTGGGTATTCTTAGGTCTTTGGCTGTAAGATGAACATTCGAAAGGCTGCAGAGTGGAATGGGAATCCCCTGAGTTAACCCAAATTGTCTGGCAAATTGAGAAGGACAATATACCTCAGCTATACACTTATAAGCCTGAGGGTTTAAAGTGCCAATGAGCAGCTCCCTCGGCAGCAAAATAGAAGCCCACATGTCTTTGTGGGATGGGGTGGAGCACTCTTTATCCGCTAAGAATGTTCGTAGCCAATCAGGTCCTTTATTTTCATCAAAGAGGCAGAAGAAGGTGGCAGATGGAGAAATAGGAAGTTGGTGAAAAAAGGTGAGGTAGTAGGCAAAAGAAGCAGGATAAAGAACAATTCTGGCATATTTTTCCCCATAAGTGCTAGGGTCCTGAACAAGGAATTTTAAGCATTTGGGATGCAAATCAGTGAACTAAGCAAAGAGTCCGAGTTAGAGCACCCAAAGGGGACCCCTTGGTTAACATCAAGTGATTTCTCACAAAATTGGGAACAGGCTCTATAAACATGGCCTAAGACATACGGAGCCAGGGCTATGCGTTTTTTCAAAACAAGTGCCTTCGCAAGTGGAGCGAACTCAGGCATAATCCTTTGAGATGATGTACAAAAGAGAAATTTGCACAACTAGTATAAAATGAAGGAAAAAAGTTCTCTATCTCTCACAGGGCCTACCCTTTTATTTTCAGCCTTTACAAAATCACTGTAAGAAGAGTTTAAGGGTGGAAGGGAAAACTTGACAGAGAGGTCTGGATAGCTGGGAGTGAAAAGAGAGCCGAGGGGTGAAAGCCCTAAAAGATGGCAAATATCAAGAACAGTGGGGGCCATCATGCCACACCGAAACTGAAAAAATTGAAAGCCATATTCCAAAAGCAAAGAGCAGCGGGAATCAAAAAAGGGTCTTCAGGAATGATAAACCTGGAAAGACGAAGGGCGTCGAGAATACAGAGCTCTTGCAGGTCATCTTCTCGCACAGGTACAACTCTATTATGCCATTCTTCCCATTCAGCCCTCAATGTCGGCCAGCAGCGATAAGGTCGGGTCACTCTCCAATTTCCCAAGTCGAGCCCTCCTTCGTAGAGAAGAAAATGGTCTTCCAGACGAGGGTATAGAGCTGGAAGTTGAACAGGAGCCTCTCAAAAGATGGGACCCAAGACGTATTCTTGCCTGTTGCTGTGGCGAGGAACGAAGAGGCGGCCGTCTATGGCGCTTGACTCATCAGTCGTTAACTTGGCGATCTCTTCATCAATACATCTTTTCAAAGCCATAGTTGGGCTTATACGATCACCAGCAAGCACTTTCAGAGAAGGAGAAGCCATTGGTAGCAAGCAGCAAGGAAAAGGCAAGGAAGAGAGGGTTAGAAGGGTTTGTGTTTTGAGCAAGCGAGTGACTTCAGAGCACGAAATAAAAAGGGTTTTAAACGCCTTTGTGTCTGGAAGATATATCGCGAAATTCGTTAAGTACTAAAAGTACAAATACGGAGAGTTTCCTTCAATATTGATACTTTTGGAGGGAAAAACACATCCCAGATGTTGAAGCCAGCTTCGAAGTATAGTATTTGGCTTCGAAACCAGATTTTGGCGCCAAAAGTCAAATAATAAACAGCTTCGAAACTAAGAAGCCAGCTTCGAAGTACATTTCATACCCATGGATCTAAAAGTGCTCAAGTATTCATTTACTTCGAAGGGATTAAAAGACCTTGTTTTAGGTTTCTCAATGAAAGTAGTGTCCTTCGAAGCAAAACTTGAGATCCCTTAAGGATGGGAATTTGTGTTCGAAACATCAAAACCAATAGTTGGTTTATATATATTTAGGAAAGATTATCTTTCTAGACTAAAACAGTGCAGCCCTGAAAAGGAGCTTCCATATTTTTGAAAGTATGGACTGTTGTTCAAAGCGAAATGGTCAATTTAAAATTGATTGATCATACTAAACCATGACCATATGCTGGTTATGATTGAAACAAGTGCTAAGGGGTAAGATTGTTAGATTCGAAGCACGGATTCAGAATGAAAAATCAGGAAAAATATCAAAACTGCATTCCATAAATTGGAAAAGTTCATGTTGATTTTGTTGGTGTTTCATTTAGAACAATTGAATCCAGATTCGAAGGATAAGATTGTGCAGTTCAAAGACCTAAAATTGCTTTTAAAGACAAATAGAGACAAGATCAAACAATGCCAAATAAAGAGAAAAGTCTTAGTTGTATTAAAGCAAAAGCAATTACATCGAATGGCCCTATTTGGGTACAAATTCAAGTTCATAAAAGTAAGGAATAGAATAAATAACAAGATTATGAAATTTGGTCCAACTATGATCAATGAATTTATGTTCTTTCTTTATTCTATCCTCTATTTCTTCTAAGCTTGGCTGCATAAGTTGATGTGCTCTCACTTCGTAAAAGAGCTCTTCAGCCTTTATTTTGAATGTTGTTTCTCTCAATCCTTGTTCCAACTCATCAATATCCAAGTCATCCCAGTACTCAGAATCTTTATTCTTAAAGTTATCGAATTCTTCAATGAAGTTCTCTGCTTCGTACTGGGCATGAACTCGAAGGGATGAGAATTGGTCCAAAGATTGAGTGGTGACCACAGAGATCCGATGCCAGTGAAGAAGCAAGGGAAGTTGGTCCAGAAACATGTGAAGCTCTACTTGGGCAAGGGGGTTAAGGACGTGACCCCGAGTCAGAATGTCACAAGCCCATCGAAGTTTCTTGAGAGGAACCTCATCCTCAAGAACATTGAAAGGCAAGTGAGAGAAGGCCGCAAGAAGAAGTTAAGCTTGCTTCCGCTCATCTGGAGTAGGGGAAGGTGGAGGCTTGTAAGGTGGAAAGACCTTATTTGCGAAGAGGGCAAGCCTCAATCTTCTGTCCAGCAAGGATTTGGTAGAGGGGGAGGTATGGAAGCTTCCACTTTAGGAGGAGGAGCACGGGCAAAAGGAACAATGGCATTGATATAATCGAGCCAGTCAGAAGAGCAAAGCTTCGCCTTCTGAGCTAAAACGATGGATTGTACCCTTGTGCCTCTTCGAGACGTCGGGCAACATGCACTGTCTTTGTAGGCATGGAGGATGTGTACCATGCTACAAGCAGATTTTCCTCCAAACTGCGTTGATGGTCGATGGGCACGTAAGGATAGACCAAGGAGCTTCGTGCATAGGAAGGAAATTCTAAAGGGTCAGTAAACTCGACAAAGTGATGGTTGATTCGCTCCCTTAAATCACAGGCCTCAGATTTTGACCAGCTTGTCCAGTCAGAAGCCCCAGAGGAAGAAGAAGATGCAGCTTTATCCCATGCAGATGGTTGTAAAGAAGAACTTCCTATATCTATATTTGCGACTTTCCGAATTAAAGGATTGAGAGCAATTTGTTCGTAGTCCAAGGGTGAGTCAGAAGAAGAATTTCCCATGTCCATATTTGTAAGTTTCTGAATGAAAAGATTAAGGGCAATGTGTTCGTAGTCCAAGGGTTGATAATTTGCAAAGGCATCCATGACTTGAATATAGAAAGGTGGGTAAAGGTGGCTAATTAATGCATGGAGGTTCTTTCGAGGAGG
The DNA here is from genome assembly GCF_055761805.1 of Camellia sinensis. Lineage (NCBI taxonomy): Eukaryota > Viridiplantae > Streptophyta > Magnoliopsida > Ericales > Theaceae > Camellia > Camellia sinensis. The sequence goes on from NC_138970.1 coordinate 64,420,486, forward strand.
AACAGCATCATCAGATGAGTCTTCATGTGCTCGATCAATGGAGGAGAAAATTGATTCGGCCATAAATATCAGTCTGTTCGAATACTAAGATGGTGGGGGCGTTCAAAAGATTGAAGGAGAGTTTAATGCAGATGATGAATGACAGTTGCATTTCTAGAAGAATGCAAAGCCCATGCACGTTCTAAGACGTGGAGAAAAGGGCTTGATCCACTAATATCACCAAGTATTGGGTATATTAGTGCGGGGGGTAATGTTGGCTACATATTTTGTACAAGCCAATTACAATTCGACGCATGGCAGAATAAGGGTAATTTAGGAAGACTATTCAAGCCTTCGATCTTGATCGTACACGTGGCAGTTAGTATTGATTATTACGAGATCTGAGTAGCAGCGGATTAACAAAGAGATGCAAAGTGATGTGGCTTTAACGGTTACTCACATTTAAATTCAAATTTGGGAGGGAAGCCTAACCGCAAGTGATGGCATAGTGGAGCTAATTATAAGGCAACATGATCAGCGATCATGGAAGAGCAGTTCGACGGTTGGAAATGCAGTTCGATGGTCATCTTTAAGACGTATAAATAGTAGAGAAGGCCCCAGAAAAAGACCCCAGACTTAGATCCAAAAAATCAGTCTTATTCTACTTTATTTTCTTTCCCAGTTTTACATTTTCAGTCTTACATTTCCAGTTCTTTACATTTCTGCACTTTACAATTCCTGCACTGCACTTCATTCATAGGAGTAGTTTCAAGTAGTAGATTGTTGCTGTAAAACCTCTACGAGGCTGAGTTTGAATCATTGTAAGTTTTTTTCATTTTGATGAAATGCTTCGATTATTCTTCATTTAATTGTTATCTTGCTTAATTCTCCTAAATCAAGCCACCAGTGAAAGTCCTCTTCATTGAGGCTGAAAGAACTAAAACACAATCGTTTGATAATTGGTTAACAATTAATTTTCTATAAGGACTGATTGATCCTTACTAACATGCTCGCAATTACAAAAATAACCTTCGAAAGCCAAAAAGCCAACAGATGGTAAGAAAAAAAATTAACTTACAAGAAAATAAGAGAAAAGATTGTATTTTTTTCATCCTCTTATATATCTATATATTATATCAAAAAAAGAGACTTTTTAGTGAGAAGCCTTCTAGAAACTCCAAATTCTTATTCTAATTTTCTTGATTTCCTTAATTTTAAACAATTAAGAAAATCTCCATTGGCTAACTTTTATTTGATAATCTCACATCGAGAAAAGAAAAAAAAATGAGTTGTTTTACTCATATAAAGTAAATCTAATACTCTCATCTCATTTAGTGAGGAGCCTTGTAAGAATTTCAATATCTATAGCGATCCCGGTTTTTCCTTCCTTTGTATACTGTATTCTAGACTTGGTTTCGTGGATTTGTTTTGTATCTTTATCACTTCTAGCCTTTACTCTTTGTATTTGAGTCTTGGGTTGTGATGGGCAAGTTTAAATCAGGTTGGTTGCACTTTGAAACCAAAAGGTGATGCCCAGGTTTTTGCCTTCACGCTCGAGCGGGCTTTTCGTTGTTGCTTCTCCGCTCGAGCGGGGGTTTTTACGCTCGAACGTGGTTTTCCATCTCCCAGTACTTTACTCTGCAGTCCGTCCGCTCGAGCGACATTTTTTTTACGCTCGAGCGTGATCTCTTGATTTTGTCCCTACGCTCGAGCGAAGAGTTTTACGCTCGAGCAGATACCATCGCCTGCAAAACTTCTGGAAGGGTGCAATCGACGCTCGAGCGGCTCTTTTCACGCTCGAGCGTGAGTCTGTGTCTTACGCTCGAGCGGGGTTTTTCACACTCGAGCGTAGAGTCGACTACATCAGTCCGTGATTTCACTTTTTGACCTACTTTTTCTTTCTTAACTTTTAAAAACCTCCATTTGAGAGTTTCTCTCTCTACTCTCACCTTCTCTCTAAGATTTGATCTATTCCTTGGGGTCTTCTACCCTAGTTCCTTTGAAAGAAAGGTAGAGCTTCGCGAGAGCTTTCTTTTAATCTGAAAAAGAGAGGATTTGGAGCACTTTGGAATTTGAGTCTTCATCTCCGTCTTCTCCATTCGGGTTATTTTCTTCAAGGTAGGGATTTCCTACTCTATTTTATAAGTTTTGTTCTAAGTTTTGGTATTTTGATAAATTGGGGTTACTTTGATAATTTTGGGAAAAACCCTAGTTGTTTAAATTAATTAATTTGTATAATTAATTTTAGGGAAATTGGGGAATTTGGTTAAATTCATGAACTTGGGAAATTTATTGATTAAATGGTGTAGTTGGATAATGTAAATCACTCGCCCATTGAATTGTTGATATATTTATTTCCAGTCTAGAAATAACTGTTTTGGGCTATCGGTGGAGGATAGTCGTGATTGTTGTAGACATTGCATGTGGATTAGGAATAACTGAAACTAATCACATTGGTTAAGTCATTAATTTTGATTATTACATTGATACAGAAAATACGTGTATTGATTGAGCATTGCATTTGCATACATTGTTTTGTGTGGGAGGAGATAGGGGATGTACTCCACGGTTTAGGGGAAGATAGGGGATGGACCTCTAAACCGGATTTTGTTTGGGAGGAGATAGGGGATGGACTCCATTAGCATCACTTTTATGTGTGCTTATTTATATAGAAGCGTTTTATTGATACAGCACTAAAATGTGTATCAATCTGGAAGTATGAAGTGTTTTGATTTGAGCTTGAGTCTCATTTGTTTGTTGATATTGGAAGGATGTGAATATGATATATATAATTCACTGTTGTAAGTTTGGCCAGGTTCTGAGCCATGTTGATAAAGTTGGAAAGTAAAACGTGTCTTAGACAATAGTGTCATGAGACTGTAAAATGAAGTAATTGATTATCTTGGTTAACCATTTGTTGAATGCTATTGCTTTATTCATTGCTTATATGTGGTTTAGTATATTTCTACTGGGTTGTGGCTCACCCTTTATGGGAACATCATTTTCAGGTTCAGGTGATAAGCTACCTCCAAGGACTTAGCTTGGAAGGACTTGGACTTTGAAGACTATTTCTAGTTTTTTTTTTTTTTTTTGTTAGTACATGTAAACACTCAAGCCTAGGGCTTTATTTATATTTGAGTTAGAACTCATACTTTTGGTGTCCAAGTGTTGGCTTGGAAGGATGTAAGCCGTTAGGGCATTTAATTTGATGTTACATGTAATGTTTTTGTTTAGTAAGACTCTGATGGATATTATAATGAATTATTGAAGTGTTTTCTTCAAATAATGCATGTCATTGATATATATAATGGGTTAATTTTTGAGGGCGTTACAATATCTCATATTAATTTTCTTTATTTTAAACAATTAAGAAAATATCTATTTGGCTAGCTTTTATTTGATAATCCCACATCGGAAAAATAACCACATCGGGAAAAGAAGCGGAAAAAAAAGAGTTATTTTACTTTTATAAAGTAAATCTTGTACTCCTATCCCATTTAGTGAGGAGCCTTGTAAGAGTTTCAATATTTCATATCAATTTTCTTGATTTTCTTAATTTTAAACAATTAAGAAAGTCTCCATTGGCTAACTTTTATTTCATAATCTCACATCGAGAAAATAAGAAAAAAAATGAGTTGTTTTACTCATATAAAGTGAATCTTATACTCCCATCTCATTTAACATTGAAGTGTTGTGCATGTTTCAATTCAATATAGTTTAAATTTTAAAAGTTTTAATTAATTAATTATGACTTAGTCGATTAAGCTAAATCATTTTTTATTTGATTGATTCGTTGGATTAACCGTGATTTTAGCGATTTTATCAAAAGATATTGATTAAATTTGAAATAAACTAATTTATATAAGTAAAAGCTGATTTTTAGTGAGAAAGCCTATGATCAATATCCCATACTCATTTTTTTGATTTTCTTAATTTTAAACAATTAAGAAAATTCTCATTGGTTAGTTTTCATTTAATTTTTATTTTATAATCTCACATAAACGTTTTGATTTTAAAAATAATTTTGTATGAGGTTTTAAAACTCTCATAATATTTAAATTTAAAATAATTACAATTCTATATTGAGAAGAGAAGGAAAAAGTGAGTTGTTTCACTTCTATAAAGTGTTACAATCCCACATCGAGGGGGAAAAAAGTAAATTGTTTCATTTATATAAAGTGAATCTTATAAAAGGAGTTTTGAAGGAGAAGCCTTTTAGAAGTTCCAAACCGTCATTCTAAAATTATTGAATTTTCTTAATTTTAAACAATTAAGAAAATTCTCATTAGTTAGCTTCCACTTACCTTTTATTTTACAATCTCACATCGGGAAAAAAATGAAACAGTGAATTGTTTCATTTACATAAAGTGAATCTTATACTCCAATTTATATAAATTATTGAATTTTTTTAATTTTAAACAATTAAGAAAATCCCATTAGTTAGCTTCTATTTAACTTTTATTTTACAATCCCACATCGGAAAAAGAAGAAAAAAATGAATTGTTTCACTTATATAAAGTAAATCTTATACTCTCATTTATATAAACAAAATGATATTTTTAGTGAGAAGTCCTATAATCAATACCATTTTTTTTTTAATTTTCTTAATTTTAAACGATTAAGAAAACCTTCATTGGTTAGCTTCCGTTTAACTTTTATTTTACAATCCCACATAGAGGTTTTGATTTTAAAAATAATTTTGCATGAGATTTTGAAACTCTCATAATATTTAATTTTAAAATAATTATAATCCTACATCGAGAAAAGAAAGAAGAAGTGAGTTGTTTCACTTATATAAAGTGAATCTTATACTCTCATTTAATATTATAATATTATGCATGGTTCAATTCAAGATGATTTAAATTTTAAAATAAAATTTAAAAGTTTTAATTAATTAATTTTGTTGTAAATTGGTTGGTCTTTTGACTTAGCCGATTAGGCTGAATCGTTTTTGGTTTGGCTGATTCACTATTTTAACTGCGGTTTTAGCTGTTTTATCAAAATATATTGCTTAGATTTGTTTGATTTGAAATAAACTAAGATTGACCATATTAAAAATTAAACGACTGAGATTGCTTAATTAGAAATGAACTTCCCGTCCAAACAACTACTAACTTTTATTTTACAATCGAACATCAAAAAAAGGAGAAAAAATGAGTTATTTTACTATATAAACCTTATGCTGCCATTTAATATTGTAGTATTGTGTATGTTTCAATTCAAGATAGTTTAAAATTTAAAAGTTTTAATTAATTAATTTTTGTATAAATTGATTGGTCCTTTGACCTAGCGGATAGGGTGAACCATTTTCGGTTTGACTGATTTGTTGGTTTAACTGCGATTTTAACGATTTTATCAAAATATGTTGGTTAAATTTATTTGATTCGAAACAAATTAAAGATTGACCTAATTAAAAATTAAACGGCTAAGATTGCATGATTTGAAATAAACTTTCTACCCAAACAATTGTTAACTTTTAAACAATTAAGAAAATCCTCATTAGCTAGCTTCCATTTAACTTTTATTTTATAATCCCACATCGAGAAGAGAAGGAAAAAATGAATTGTTTCACTTACATAAAGTGAATCTTATGCTCCCATATATCTAAGCAAAATGAGATTTTTAGTAAAAGCCTTATGATTAATATCTCATACTAATTTTTTTTATTTTCTTAATTTTAAACAATTAAGAAAATCCCCATTGACTAGCTTCCATTTAATTTTTATTTTATAATCCTACATAGAGGTTTTAATTTTAAAAATTATTTTGTATGTGATTTTGAAACTCTCATAATATCTCTACTTAAAAGTACACTTTTATAAAATATATAGATATATCAATAATCTCAATGCCACCCTTACTGCTCCTTAATACAAAAATTATGAGATAATTATAATAATTTTAAATTTGTATTTAAAACTTATAAATTATGAGATAGATTATTATAATTTTAAATTTATATTGTATCAATTTTAAATTTAAATTAATAGATTATTTTTCATATTTAGTGACAGTTTAAATTTTAATAAAATAAAATTTAGAAATTTTAATTAATTAATTTTTGCGTAAGCTGGTTGGTCTTTTGACCAAACTGATTAAGCTAAACCATTTTTTGTTTGAATGATTTACTGGTTTAACCGTGATTTTAGTAGTTTTACATGTTACGATGATTCTTTCTTACTCATTAAGTTTTTAAAATTTCTTTAATTATTTTCCTTTTAAAAACCAATATGATAATTTCTTTAATTATTTTTGATGAGATTTGGTATGAGTAGTAAATTATCTCCAAGGTTCATTGGGCCTTTTGAGATCTTCGAGCGAATTGGGGAAGCGGCATACCGGTTAGCTTTACCGCCACAACTTTTGAAAGTTCACAGCGTATTTCATGTAGCTATGCTTAGAAAGTATGAAGCCGACCCTTCTCATGTGCTTGATTGGGTTGACTTTGAGGTAAACGAGGATGCCTCTTACGAATAACAACCAGTTCAAATATTAGATACCCGGGAGCAAGTGCTACGAGGAAAAACTATACCGTTGGTAAAGGTGTTATGGAGACACCATGGGGTTGAAGAAGCGACATGGGAACGGGAGGCGGAAGTCCGCTCTAAGTATCCGGATTTGTTTGAAAATGCTTAAGTTGTTTTCCTTGTAATATTCCCTAGTGTTTGAGGGAAATGTGTTAAGATTGTTGACCACATGTTGTTCTGTATGTTGTTATGTTAAGCATGAAGTAGTTACGGATTGTCATTTCTTTGCTTCATGTTTAGGTTGATGTGGACGGTTGTTGTTGATGAGATAACCATGGTGGAAATAGCAAAAAAAATTGGTTGAGAGTTAATATTGTGATTTAAAAATGAAATAGCGTGGTTTTGATCGCTAGAAACCCCTTTGTTTGGGTAATTTGATTTGAAATTTCGGGGACGAAATTCTTTAAGGGGGGGAGATTGTAGCGATCCCGATTTTGACCCGGTCAACTTCGGGGGTCAGCTTGCCGAAAGTAAAAATGCAAAATGCATTCGAAATTGCTTACAGGAAAGTGTATTTCACGTTCGCGTGACCTTGTTATATCAATCCCTAAATTAGGGTTTCATATCACTTTTTGCAGCCCCCTCTCTCTCTCTAAAACTCTCCAAATTTCCAGGTCTAGAGCTTCTCTCTCTAGGAGTCATCTTTTCTCTTTGATTTCTCCAAATCCATTGGGATTTAGGCCTAAGTTCTTCACCAAAGTTGGTTATCACCTCGAGGGCTTCATTGTATGCGGTGGAGATCGAGTTTCGACACCGTAGATTTTGGGATTTCATCTCAGATTCTCTTCAAAACTTGAGGTAGGGATTTTCTACACTCTAATATGGTTTTTAGCTTAGTTATTTTCTATTGTGTATAGATGATGAGATTTGGTTGTGGTTTGAACAAATCTAGGATTTGGGTGTGAAATGAAAAGAGGGATTTTGATGAATATGAGGTAAACGAGTATGAGGCTTGAATATAAGATCATGCTGTGCCAAAATAGTTGATTTTGGTGTTTTGGTTGATATTTGGTGAGAGGGGATTCTGCCATAATTTTTTTAAAATTATTATTTTGCATAAATAATTGGAATTAACATTGAAAACGTGAAATTAGAAGGTTGTGATTATAAATGGTGATATTGGATATGTATTATCTCACCTATGGAAGTTTTGAATAAACTCTTTATTTTGATATTGAACATCTCTTTAGAAATAATTGCATTGGGCTATCGGTGGAGGATAGCTATGATTGTTGTAGAAATTACATGAAGATTAGGCGATTTAATGCTAATCCATTGTTGGTGTCATTGAATATGACCATGTTATAGATACATTGTATATGTATGTTTATTGGGAGAAGAAAGGGGATGTACTCCATATGTGATTATGTTTATAAATACATTGCATATGTATATTTGTTTGGGAGGAAAAAGGAGATAGACTCCATTTAAAGCAAGTTGGCCGGAGTGTCCTGGGTGAAAGACCCGAAAATTTATATATAAATGGGTGCCGATTCCTTCAGACAAAATATCCGTAAAATGGCAGGTTTGAAGTGTTTATGTGAGTTTTGCATAATTAGAAAATCATTGAGTTGTAGTCTCATTTTAATTGTTGAAAGATAACGAATTTAACTAATGAATTGAGTAGCATATATGAACTGGAAATGAAATTAAAGGAAAATGGAATAAGGTTGGTCTTAGTGGCATATGGATATGCAGGTCTTGTGGATGTTTCAGGATCGGTATTGTTTATGTACGTGGTATTTATACCTTTGCTAAACCTCATAAATTGTGTTAGATTATTTCCACTGGGCTATTGGCTCACCCTATATGAGAATACCATTTTCAGGTACATGTGAGATGCTTTCTCCAAGGCAATAGCGTGGATGGAGTTTTGGGAAGCAAGAGCTTCTTAATTATGCCTTATGTGTGTATGTTTGTTATTTGTAAAGCCAATGGCTTAAGATGTAATGAGCGAGATTCAATTTGTGTAACCAAGCAATGACTTAGAAACATATAAGCCTACATGGCATTTAACTGGTTGTTAAACAGTGAACTCTGATATATGAAAGTATGTTGTTTCTCATATTTATTCCGCATATGAGTTATCTTTATTGTATTATTTTGGGGGTGTGACAATGCGAAGGACCCTATCACGACCCAAACCCGCCCCTATAGGTTTAGCATTGTAACCGGCCAGTAATCCTTGGATTACCAAAGGCCTCTTAACAGAATAACATATAAGTTAGGGGCTGCGGAAGCAAATAACAAATATATAACATCCATTGAGCTGTGCAGACTTATATGAGACGGAACAATTTTAAACTTTTTATATACATATCTACACATCATCCCTATATCATCATATATATACAGATTAGACAAAAAGGGACTTAGCCCTATTTACAAATAACAAAGACTTGTTTGACCAAATAAGAAAACAAAACTTGAACTTAATCACATAACCATAACCACTTGATGTATCCAGAACCTCTATGGGAGGCACATAGGTTGGCTGACAAAAACAGATCCCAGGCAAACGCCTCTAAGCCTTGTCACGTGCCTAATCACCTACATACATAAATAATACAGTGAGCTGGAGCCCAGTGAATAATAACAAAATAAAGGGTTTTAATGAATGTTGTCCATAACAGTTACAGAAAACAGAATTCAATAGTTAACAGAAATGAATTCATAATCATGTTCAGAAATTAGAGTTCATAACAGAAACAGATTCAGAATCATACTCATAATCAGAATTTACAGTTAATCATACGTGGTACATCCATTAGCACTAGCAGAAACAGTAGACCCATAAGGGACGTGTGATAACCCTGTTCCGTATTACGCTAATTAATCTTAATTATGATTATGAATATGTGTTTGATATGATTTTGAGTGCCATTTATATGATTATCTATGGTTTTGAATTTCTATCTGTCCACCGTAGGAAAATCTGTTCAACTTACTGTTATAAACTGAAAATTGAAGGCCTTATCGGCCACAGAAATCGAAATTGACTACGCTATTGTGATTGGCGTAATTTTTAGTGCCTATGGTGAAATTTAATTGAAAACTGATTCGGAATGAAATAATTAGATTCAGAATGATTAAATTAGGCTCGATTACTTAGCCTTAATCAATTTGACTAGCCAAGCCTATAAATAGGCTTATATACACTCAATTCCTCTCCTTTGAACTCATTTTGTCTGAGATTACATTCTAGAGAGAGAGTGTGCCGATTAGAGAGAAAGAGGGAGCTCAAGTTGGAGAATTGGTCAAGGAGCTTGAAGATCTTGAAGATCAACTCAAGAATTAACCATAATTTGGAAGATTTGAGCTTCTAGGTGAGTAATTAGACATGAATTCACAAGTTTGAGTTTGAGATTTTGTAAATTCAAAATTAAATAGTGATCAAGAACATGAATTGAGTTGATTATGGTGAGACTGGAGTCTATATGCACATGCCTGTTTAGAATTGCCATGAATTTGCATAAGTTAGCATGTAACATGTTAATTATGAAAAATTGAGCATTGAAACACACATGCAAGCATGGTTTTGTTGAGTTTCATGATTATAACCATCATTGGTGCCATTTGAAATGGAATTGGAGTAAAAAATTAACATGCATGCTTGATTGATGGAGATATGAGGCTTGTATGAAGTTTGAATGCATGGGTTTTGACTATACAAGAGAAATGTTGATTAATTTGATAATTAAATCATGATTTTGAACAATTGGCCTCATATTGGTTATGTTCTCATGTTATGTAATGTATTTCTATGTTTTTGTGCCCAAAACTTGAGTTTTGAACCTTTGAACATCAAGTTTGAGCTTCAAGAACAGTTCTGGAAATTCCAGAATTTGGCATATCCGCTCGAGCAGGGAAAGCGCCGCTCGAGCGTGAAATGTTAGTTCCCAGAACTTTTGCAGACATTGATGTCCACTCAAGCGAAGAGAATCACGCTCGAGTGCCAGCCACGTAGTTTGAATTCCAGCTCGAGCGTCCGAAGTCATGCTCGAGCGTAAAAATGAGGCAACCAGTACTTTTGCAGACCAAAGGGGTCCGCTCGAGCGGCAGAAACCGCACTCGAGCGGGAAGCCCTGTTTCAAAAATTTTGTAAAGTTGATTTAAGTTTTGCTTTCCGTTCTCTTTCATTTCTAAGCACTCTTAGGCATGCATTGAACATTATAAATGAGTTAAAAAGGATAAGAAAGAAGCCTAAGAGGGATGTATGAATTTAGATTGGATTGAATCGTTTGTGACCCATATATGTGTTATGTATTATGTAAGGTCGAGCACAAGGACGAATCCACCAGCAAAACACTGTGAGTAATATCTTAATAAAGATATGATGAATTATACTATTTGTCCAACTATTTACTCCTACTTAAGTTTCATAAGCTTGTTAATCGGAAATGTTGACAATATTTGTTATGTTGTACAATTGAGCCAAAGGCCGTTTGGCACGAATGATTGGGCCAAAGGCCGTTGGATATGAATCATTCGGCCAAAAGCCGTTGGATATGAATGATTGGGCGAAAGGCCGTTGGACATGAATGATTGGGCCAAAGGCCATCGGACATGGATGATTGGGCCAAGGGCCGTTTGATATGAATGAATTGGGCCTGACGCCGTTTAATACGTCTAGAATTGTAGTCGCTGATATACTAGATAGAAACATTGTAACAACCCTCGTCACTGTTTACCGATTAACCACTGATTACTGCTAAACTGAGACTGATTATGATTGATAATTGAAGTGATTGAAATAATGAACTGACTGACTGAAATCTGAAACTGAATTGATTAAGTATATCTGTTTAATTACATGTTTATCTGTTCATTTGGTAAACTATTTGTTCATGTTTTATGCATTAAACTGCAAATTGAAGGCCTTATCGGCGGCCGAACCGGAAATTGATTAGTGTTTTACGCTAATTGAGATTTATATGATTTTATGGTGTATTTATCTGAAATTCGATTTGGTATGGTTAAATTAGATTAAATAACATTATATTACAAAGTTCATGTATTTACCAACTTGCCCTATGAGTGGGCCACTATCTAGCATCTTTTGAAGCCTTATCACATTACAACAAAACATTTGTTCAGCCCTTTTGATGGTCATAACCGACCAAGAGAGAAGAGTGAGAGGTTTGGAGTGAATTCAACTTGACTTTGTGCATTGGCTTGAACAATTGGAATATAGGTTGCAAATTAAGCTTCCTCACCTTGTATTGGAGACTTAGGTAAAGGAATTTACCCTCTTAATTGCGTCTTTAAGTTGATTCTTGTATGGTTCTTGCCAAATTAATGAGCTAAGTCATGAATTAGTTCTAGCATGTTGAGTTGTAGCTCTAATCTTGCATGCATGTGTACATTGAAGAGTTTTGAAGTTGTAAGTTCATCATTCCTCATATGCATGTTCATCTTTTGATCATAAACCATGATTTCATCTTGTTCTTGGAAGGATTGGCTCTTTAGAGCAAGTTTTGAAGCTTGAGGATTGGTTAAATTCATGCATGTTTGCATGTTCTTCTTGTCCATGAAAATTGTTTTGAATTTGGGCTGGATTGATCTTCCCTTGGGCCTTGATTTTACAAATTGAGCTTTGAATCATGTTATCCTATGTATATCCAAGTGTTTTCCAGGAAATGGGCCCAAAGGAATTGATTTTGATGCATTTGAACTTGTTTTGAGCTTGGAAGTTCAAATCTGGAAATTCCAGATTTTGGACTCCCGCTCAAGGGGGGGGAAGTGGCGCTCGAGCGGGGAATTCGAGCTCCCAGCATCTTGCATGGTTTTACAGTACGCTCGAGCGGAGGGATGCACGCTCGAGCGGGGACCTGAGTCACATGCTCGAGCGGGGATTGAGCGCTCGTCGAGCGTGGATTTTGGGCATCCAGTACTTTTGCAGTACGCTTGAGCGTGGGAGTTGACGCTCGAGCGTAGGCCTTTGTTGCATGTCTGCTCGAGCAGGGAAACCTACGCTCGAGCGTGACCCCTGTTTTTTGAAAATTCTAAAAAGGTTTTCTGAGTGCATCTTTTCATCCTCATCCCATCCTAGGCATTCTTAGGCCTAGTTTAAGGCATCTTAATGAGGATATAGATGTAGAGCCACACCGAGGCAAATTAGGGATTAAGTTATTATTTTTCCCAACTGTGTAGCTTAGTGTGTGTTCAATCTGTAACTGTGTAGAATTGGCATTTGGGGACGCGCTCTAGTTTATCTATAGCCCAGAACTCTGTGAGTAACAACTGTGTAAAGATATGTTCAAAGATGAATATTTTCTGACTGTTAACTGAACTATTTTCTGAACTGTTACTGTTAACCGAATAAATGTATGTCCTCTATTCTGAACTGTATTGTGGCATCCATAGTAACTATTGTTTACTGTTACTGCTACTGTTACAGAGATCTCTGTCGGTTCCCATGTTGGAACCACTACTGTTTACTGGTATGATGGCCATCATTTACTGTTCGGTCTTTTAAGACCTACTGTTTACTGTACTGCTATGCTAACGGATGTACCACATATGACTGTTATGACTGAATGACTGATATACTGAATCAACTGACTGTTTTCAATACTGAAAGGACATTCATTCTTAACCTCTTTACGCATTATGTTATTCACTAGGCTTTAGCTCACTGTTTATATATATATGTAGGTGTTCAGGCACCAGACCGGAGCTAGGAGCGTGGGTTAGACTCCCCTTTTTGTCGAGCCAACTATTGTGCCTCACTGCGAGGTTCCGAGCCTACCAAGCTATGGCTTAGGGGTGTTTTAATTTCCCCGTCTGTCTCTGTATCTGTTTTGTATAACTGTATAGACTGAATGTTTTCGTACTGTACTGTTTAATAGGGATTAAGTCCCTATCCTGAATAACTGTAAATGTTGTACATACTGTTCTGTACTGTTCATATATAAATGTATGAAAAATCTTTTTGCATACAGACTGTCACAGCTCATTGGACATTGTTTATTTACTGTATTAGCTTCCGCCAGCCCCTGTACTCTGTTTTACTGTTCTACTGTTAAGCAGGCCTTCGATAATCTCGGATTACTGGCCGGTTACTGTACTAAACCCATATGGGCGGGTTTGGGTCGTGACAAACATGAACTGGGCTTAAGGCCGCCTGCTGCATTTGTTTTAAATTTTGTTCGTGTATCTTCTTTATTTGATATTATTCACTGGGCCTTCGCTCACTCTCATTCATGTGTCTGTAGGTGAGCTAAGAGATGTCCAAACCCAGTCCCAGTGAAGTATTTGAGAAACAGTCAAAGTTTTGAGGAGTCAGCCCATACGTCTCACGCACGAGACTTGCTTTCGCCCTTTTGTTCTTTTGTTATATTTTGCTATGTTGGCGAAAACTTTGAATCACCTTTGTATATAAGCTTTTGGTTTGGCTGATTATGACTTGAATGACCTTGTTGTGTAAATCTTATATGTTAACTTCCTTTGATGTGAGTTATTAACGAATATATGTAAAATGTTATGATGTGCCATGTAAGCACAGTTCTATGGACAAAAGTTTTAAGTTTGCTTCCGTTTTGGCCCCTCAACTCTGTTTAAATATATCCAATCTGATTTGAGGCCGTAGGTAATCTCTTGATTACTAGCCGGTTATGACCTTAATCTATGGGAGTGGGTTCGGGTCATGACAGAGTGGTATCAGAGCATGAGTTAATAACTCACACACTTGTTCAAATGAGCAATTAGTATCTAGAAAAGATCTAGGATGCATTCGTGTGATAAGTGTGAATCTAAAAGCATCAAGAATGTACTTAAATGCTTAAATGCTTCAAGATGAATGATTATATGCTATATGTTTGTGATTTACTTGCATTGCAATTATTTGAATATGTATGCTTCTTGGTATATACATACTTGTGAAACTTTTATATAAAGAATAATGCAAGTCTAATCAGATGGTGAGAACGAGAGGTGATGAGATAGAGGAGTCCTCTATTGCTAGAATGGATAGGATGGGAAGATTGATTCAGCAAATGGCAGAAACATTGAGGCAACAACAACAGTGGCAACAACAGTGGCAGCAACCATATCCTCCACATCCACCTCCGGCACCACCTATGCCAGACTTATAGAATGATGACTGAATAATAGCTCTCACCAAAGAGTTTAAGAAAATGAAACCGCCATAGTTCCATGGGGGATTAGATCTGTTGAAGGCCGAAGCATGGGTTCTCGGCATCGAAAAACTATTCGAGGTGTTTCCTTATTCAGAGACACAGAAAGTACTTCTAGCCACCTTTATGCTAGAAGATGAAGTAAGAAGATGATGGATGTTAATGCGTGAGAATCATAAAGACATTGGCTGGACGCGATTCCTTGAAATTTTCTATGACAAGTACTTTCCACAATGTGTCCGTGACTGGAAAGTATCGAAGTTCATGGAACTTAAACAGGACAGTATGACAGTGGCTGAGTATGAGGCCAAATTCACTGAGTTGGCCAGGTTTGCACCACATGTGATCGATACTGACTACGAGAAAGCGAGGCATTTTGAAGGTGGGCTTCGAAATGACATTTTAGAAAGGGTGAATGTCCTCAAGCTGGAAACCTATATTGGGGTGCTAGACCGGGCCATAATATCATAAGCTAACATAGCCAGACAGACCAAAACAACAACTGATTGGAAAGGTAGAAAAAGACAGGGCTTCTTTTCAAAGAAGAAATTTTTGAATAAGCAGAATACGGGCTCCTCAAGTACTTCAAATTCTTCCCGAGATACATCTCCAATATGCAATATTTGTAGTAAAAGGCATCGTGGAGTTTGTTACCTTGTGTCAGGAGCTTGTTTTAAATGTGGTAAAACGAGGCATATGGCCAGAGATTGTTATCAGAACAGTGGAAAGATAGTTGTTAGCTCCACTGCATCGATCCCAAAATCGGGAACTACTGCGAGGACTACTACCACCGGAGATACCGTGAGGTAAGGGAGAGTTTTTGCACTTGTTCTGGGCGATACACGGAATGCTGAAGCCGTTGTCTCAGGTACTATCTCTATATGTAATCAGGATGCTTTTGTATTAATTGACTCTGGGTCAACCCACTCCTTTGTAACTTGTGCATTTGCATCTAGACTAAGTAGACCTCTAGAATCATTGTCATACTTGCTATATGTATGTGCATCTGTATACCGATTTTGTGACATGCGTGTAGGGAATGCCATTCTGTATGTGGATTTGTTTCCCTTGGACTTTAGACATTTGGATGTGATTCTGGGCATGGATTGGTTAACTAAATATTGTGCCACCATTGATTGTGTAACGAAATGAGTCGTGTTTAAGCCACCGGAACAGGAAGAAATTGTGTTTGTGGGTAACGGGGTAATGCCTCCACCTTATTTGATATCTGCAATGAAAGCATATAAATTGATCAGGAAAGGGTGCCAGGATTATTTGTGTTGTGTGCTATCTGAACAATCTGAGAATGTTGAATTTAACAGTATTCCTATTGTTAGAGAATTTCCAGATGTGTTTCCAAATGAATTACCAAGGGAATTAATAGACAGGGAGATAGAGTTTACTATCGAAATTGTGCCAGGCACTTAGCCTGTTTCTAAAACTCCCTACAAAATGGCTACTGCTGAATGAAAGAATTGAAAGAATAGTTGCAAGACTTACTTGATAAAGGGTTTATACGACCCAGTACTTCACCATGGGGTGCACCGGTATTATTTGTGAAAAAGAAAGACGGAACCTTACGCTTGTGTATTGACTACCGAGAATTGAACAAGGTGACCATAAAGAATAAATATCCCTTGCCTCGTATTGATCACTTGTTTGACCAGTTGCAAGGATCACAAGTGTTTTCCAAAATTGATTTGAGATCCGGGTATCACCAGTTGAAAGTAAAGGCAGAAGATGTAGAGAAAACTGCGTTTCGAACAAGGTATGGCCATTATAAATTTCTTGTTATGCAATTTAGGGTGACTAATGCTCCTGCAGCATTTATGGACCTAATGAACCGAATTTTTAAGACCTACCTTGATGAATTTGTCATAGTTTTTATTGATGATATTCTGATATACTCAAAGAATAGGCTTGAACATGAACAACATCTGAGGACTGTTTTGCAAACACTTAGGGAAAAGAAATTATTTGCTAAACTAAAGAAATGTGAATTTTGGTTGGATGAAGTTATCTTCTTAGGGCATGTCATCAACAAGGAGGAAATTTCAGTGGACCCACAGAAAATAAAGGCAATTGTGAATTGGCCTACGCCAACAAATGTAACAGAGGTCCGTAGTTTCATGGGCTTAGCTGGGTACTACAGAAGGTTTGTGAAAGATTTTTCAAAAATAGTTGTGCCTCTTACCCAACTGACACGCAAAGGGCAACTGTTTGAATGGAACGACGAAAGAGAATCTGCCTTTCATGAACTGAAAACGAGATTGACCACTGCACCAGTTTTGACATTACCATCAGGTACGGAAAAACTTTGTGATTTTCAGTGATGCATCTTATAAAAGTTTGGGTTGTGTATTAATGCAGAATGGAAGGGTGAATGTCTACGCCTCTCGGCCGTTGAGACCACATGAGAAAAACTACCTAACACATAATTTAGAATTGGCTGCAGTTGTATTTACTTTGAAAATTTGGCAGCACTACTTGTATGGGGCAAAGTACGAAGTTTACATGGATCACAAAAGCCTAAAATACTTCTTTACACAGAAAGAGTTAAATATGCGATAGAGAAGATTGCTCGAATTGGTAAAAGACAGAAGCTAGAGCCTTGGCAAGTGGGGCAAACTCAGGTATAATCCGCTGAGACGAAGTACAAAAGAGAAATTTACATAACCAATATAGAATGAAGGAAAAGAACTCTCGGTCACCTACAAGACCTACCTTATTGTTCTCAAATTTCACAAAGCCACTGAAGGAAGAGTTCAAGGCAGAATAGTGAAGTTAACTAGAAGGTCTGGGTAACCATGCGAAAAGGGAACACCAAGTGGTGAGAGCCTTAAGAGATGACAAATATTACGAATGATGGGGGCCATCATGCCATACCGAAACTAGAAAAAAATTAAAAGCAGGATTCCAGAAACAAAATGCTGTAGGAATCAAAAAAGGGTCCTCAGGGATAATGAACCTGGAAAGGCGAAGGACATCAAAGATACAAAGCTCTTGCAGATCCCATTCTTTGGCAGGCCCAACCCTATTATACCATTCCTTTCATTCAACCCTCAATGTGGGCCAACAGCGGTAGGGACAATTTATCCTCCAACTTCCCTATTCAAAACCCCTTTCATAGAAGAGACAATGATCCTCCAGACGAGGATACAAAGCAAGAAGTTGAGCTGGGGTTTCTATGAAGATAAGTTCTAAAACGTATTTATATTGTTCATTATGGCGAGGAATAAAGAGGCGACCATCTATAGTACTCGGTTCATTAGCTCTGAGCTTGGACATCTCTTCATTGATACACTTCTTTAAAACCACAGATGGGCTCATGCGTTCCACAACTGGTACTTTCAAGGAGGAATAAGCTATTAACAAGGGTTTTTGGAGGACGACGCTGAGAAAAGAGTAAGGAGGTGGAGGGAGCAATAGAAATGAAGGGTTTGTGTTTTAGGGGAGTAAGTAAGTTAAAGGTGCGAAGGGAAAGAGTTTTTAAACCTTTATGTTTGAGAGATGCCTAATTTGTCTAAATGGGTAAAAGATACGAAATAGATTGTTTGGTTGATTTTGGAACCCGTTTGCGTTTAAGACTCTGTCTTAAAATTCGTAGGATTCCTGAAAGTACAACATGAAAAGTTTCTCTCAATGGTGATTTCTTTGGCTGGAAACGTATCTCAAACAGTCAGATTGGCTTCGAAAAACAAATATTTGGCTTCGAAGTCAAGATTTGGCTCTAAAGCCAGATGTCCAATATCCAGCAGGGGTTTTGAAAGCAAGTAGTTGACTTCGAAGCACATTTTATGCCTAAAAATACAAAAATGCTTAGGTTTTGTCTGCTTCAAAGGGATTGAAGACTTGTTTTTAGGTTTCTTGTAAAGGATAAAATCCTTCGAGTCAAACTTTGAAGTACTCTGTAGCTAGAATTTGTTTGTTTTAAACTTCGAGGTTGCAAAACCAGTATTTGGCCAAGTAGTGAAAGAAACTCACTCTTTGAGATTAAGCGGGGTAAGGAAAATTTTATACTTTGAACCACGTAGATTGTGTTTTGAAACAAAGTTGGTTAATTCGAAGCTGTTGGTTAAACAAGAACAGATTATGTAAACCATATAATTGGAATGTAAAGCAAAGGTTGCCCTTCTTAAGAGAAAATTCCACACTTTGGAAGTATCTGAGTTAGGCTTCAGAGCAAAATTGGTTGATTCAAAGCTTCTTTAAACATAATAAGGAGTTAAGTCACATCAACCATACAATTAAGCATACAATTATAATATAAAATTAGATCATGACGGATGAAAATTGAAAAGCCCAGTTTTATTGATAAGTAATATTTACATTGGGAAGACTCATTTGACTACATTCTCAATTTCGTAAAAATAAGGAATGGACAAAGTTACAAGATCATGAAACTTAGTCCAGCAAAACTCAATAAACGTATACTCTTTTACTAATCTATCTTCTATCTTATCCAAAATTGGTTTATCTAGTTGATGAGCCCTTAATTGGAAGAAGAGTTGTTGGGCTTTCATTTCAAATTCTATTTGCTTAAGAGCCTTCTCTGTCTCATCCATCTCCTCTTCCCCATGTGCTTCGTCCATAATGGAATCTTCTTCATACTCTAAGTCTTGGTTTTTAAAGTTTTCATATTCTTCGAGGAGATTCTCTGCCTCGTACTGCATTTGGATTCGAGCAACAACGGTTTCATTCAGTACTTCATTGGTAATATAGGCATTGATATGCCAATTGAGTAGGAGGGGAAGTTGCTCCAAGAAAGCATAGAGCACTGCATGGGTTACAGGGTTTAGAAGATAGCTGCGAGAAATAATGTCACAAGCCCATAACAGGCTCTTGTGAAAAATATCATCTCGTAGGACTTCAAAGGACAAATGGGAGAAAGCGGCAAGCAGGGTCTGAGCCCTATATTGCTGGTAAGTAGTTGGAGGAATTGGAGCTTGGTAAGGAGCAAAGTGTTGACTCTCGAAGAGGGTGAGCCTCAATTCATCAATTCAATTTGGATTTAAGGGTAAGAGAGGAGCAGTGGGAGCCTCCTTAATAAGGATGGGAATTCGGGTTTGTTCACATATTCAAGCCAATCAGAGGAGCAGAGTTTTGCTTTTTTGGCTAGGAGTGCAGGACTGATTCCTAAGGCTTCATCAAGATATGGGGTCTGTAACGACCCCATCACGTATAATGAGTAGCACTTAATTAATTAAGGAGATTTGAAATTTAATTGCCAATCATTCTAATTTAATCTGGGATTTACGAAAATTATGGAGATTGATTCATATATAATTCTATTTGAGGATTTATTTTGGAATTAGAAGTTGAAGGCCTACATGGCTCTAGAAAGTATAATTGGTGAATTGAATTATTTTAATTTCGAGTATCGGACCGTATGTGAGTTTAATTAAATATTTGATTCATATTTATGAAATTGAGATTTGATTAATTAGGTTCGAATTGGAGTTAATTAAGTTACGAAAATTGGGAATTAAGGTTATTATGAATTAAATTTCTTTATGAGGCATTTGATTAAGGTATTCATTGAGTATGTAATTTATTAGCGAAGAAGAGGATAGCCTTGGCTCCTTATGTTTTAGGGCATGTTTATAGTGCATGTTCTTAATTTTGTGAGAAACCTCTAGATGTTAACCAAGGAGGCCCCCTCTGGGTATTACAACTCTGGCTCTTCGCATATTTCACTGGTCTTCACTCAAAGTGCTTGAGTTTCTTGGGGCAAGAACCCACTACTTATGGAGAGAAATTTGCCAGGATTTCCTTATACCCCTCCAACTTTGCCTATTATTTTACTTTCTTTCATCAACTCCCAATTTCTCCCATTCCTTCCTTCTTTTGTCCCTTCGAAACCAACATAAGACCAGCTTAGCTCAGGGTATTTTTGGCTGCTAGGAAATGCTCCAATTCACTACATAAGAATATGTGGGCCTCTATCTTGTTGCCAAGGGAACTCTTTATTGGTACTTTGAATCTTCGAGCCTACAAATGTATATCTGAAGTTTACTGCCCTTCCCAATTTGCAAGGCAATTTGGGCTTACTCAAGGAATTCCTGTTCCTCTCTATAGCCTCTCCAATGCCAATCTCACAGCCAGAGACCTGAAGGTACCCAAAACCAAATTAGAGGAAGCAATATTTAACTTGCTACAGGATTTGAGTGAGTTTCAATTCATCCCATTTATCTCGCATGACACAGCTTTGAAAAGATTCCAAAGTTGGTAGATGGTCAATATGGAGGTGCTCCTGGCAATACCTTCCAAAGATCTACTAATGGGACTAGATGTGCCCTCTCAAGCCAAGCCCAAAAAGACTGGGACCACTGTTACTGTCTCTACTACCCCTGCAATTCCGACTCCTGCTGCTTCATCACCTCCTCTTAGGGTCACTAGGGCTACTTCAAAAAAAGGTTTGCACTGCTGCTCCCTTTCTTTTCCTTTTCTCTTTATGATGTCTTACTTTCTCTTTATGATGCCTTCCTTATAACTTTTTTTTGGTGTAGGAACTTCACAAGAAGACTCTCCTCAAAGGCCTCAAGCCCTAAACATTCTTAAAGACAAACAGCAAAAACAACAAAAGAGAAGGAAACTTGTACTTGATCCTAAGGAAGTTGAAGTACCTGAAGAAACATCACTTAAAAGAAGGAATAAAATAATAGTCTTCCCTTCTGATCTCATTAATGACCCTGCTCACCAGGCAGCTGTCAAAGCAGTAGAGTAGGAACAATCTAAGGAATTAGTGGTCTTCCAGAGATCCGAGAAGAGAAGGCACCAGCAAATATTACAGAATGAAGCTGCTACGGCTGACACACTCCAGAGGGAAGTTGCAAGGAGGCAACAAACTGCTGAATATTATGCCCTTCGCAGTTCTCCAACTATTGCCACCACTTCTGAAACTGGTAATTTCCTTTAGTGTCTCTAGTAATTTTCTTTCCCAAGTTTTCAGTAATGAAACTTAACATTGTTTCATATTTCTTATCTTGCAGCAACAGTTATTCTACCTCCTCCTTCGATAATGGCTTTTTCAGTCTTATCTGAAGTTGAAAGACCATTAGAGACAGCCTCGAAAAAGATGAAGAAAATCAACACCAAAGTGCCCTTAAATATAGAGCCCATCCAAACAATACTTTCACTTCCCAGCTCTACATTTTCTATACCTTTTTTGAGGCAAGGTATTCCTATTTCTTTATGCTTGGGCTTTACTCCATATCTACCTCATCTCACCTTTTCCTCAGCCCAATTTACTCTTTCCATAATCCTGGCTGCTCTCAAATCATCTGAGAAGGCCCCAGTTGTTTCCTCATCAGTGATAACTGATGCTCCTAAAGAAGATACTGGTAGCTTACCAATTTTTTGTCCATCATCACCACCAAGCTCCAGTCCTTCTTCTCTTAACTTACTGGTGGCCAGGACTATAGACACTACTAGGGACACTTCAACCTCCTCTCCTATCCCTATGCAACCGTCTCTTTCTTCCACAAGAAACCTTTCCGCACTTCCAATGTCAGTGGAAGAGATGGACATTTTTGAAGCTAGGTTGGCTAGCCTTTTTGACATACCTTCTACTATTCCAGCAACCAATAATGAAGCTAAGCCATTGGTTCTGGCTGACTCTCTCTTGGAAATTTTTTAGAGTTCTTCAACCATCAGTAGAGCTTCCTTACCTCCACTAGACTTGGGCACCTGTTTGGAATTGCTGACATTATTCTCAAGGATCCCATTAGGAGAAGCTATTGAAAGACAATGAATTTGTTTCCTATATATATGCCGAGATGTCTGAATTGAAGGGACAACATTCCTCTGCTTCTCAATTTTGAACCTAACTCTTGGAGCAAAAGGCTCAATTAGAAGAAGAGTTATCAGCAGTTAATCTAGCCTTGGATCGAACTGCTACAAAGCTGCAAATCACTAATGAAGGGCTGACCGATCGAAGGCAAGACATGGGTACAGCCATTCAGTTGTTCCCATCCCTTAGGAGTAGAGAATCAATTGTAAGGGAATAACTAAAACATTGTACTGATTTTTGGGCCAATTTATGGCTACATGTACTCAACTCCATATGAAATGAAATCTTTATTCATTATTTGAGTGTCTTTATGCTTCTCTTGTTTAGCATTTTTTACACTCTTTGTGTTTTCCACACAGTTGGATAATAAGGTTTCAAGTACCTGCCGTTAATTTTCTTAAGATGCACATATCCATTTAGATTTCTCAAATGGTATGCTCCCCCAAGTAAGACTCTATGAATTTGATATGGACCTTCCCAATTAGGTAACCATTTGCCAAACTTATGACTTTTAATTCCTATTGAAAATATTGTCTTCAATACCAAATCACCTTTATCAAAGCTAATGTGTCTGACTTTCTTATTATAGTTTTTGGCTGCCTTCTTCTTTCGGAAAAGAATATTATTTAATGCCAAAATTCTAGCTTCATCCACATTATCTAATTCCAAGAACATGCTCTGATGATATTGCTCTGAATCTAACTGGTCCTAGCACTTAACCCTCAAGGACTTAATGTTAATCTCCACAGGCAACGCTGCATCACGTCCATATATCAAGGCATAAAGAGTAACTCCCGCACTTGATCTTGGAGAAGTCCTATAAGTCCACAATACATCCAATAACAAGTTATGCCAATCCATAGGATTGTCTTCCACAACTCTCTGTATTCCTTTTTTCACGGACTTGTTGGATGATTTTGCCTGACCATTTGCTTATGCATAATAAGGAATGGAATTAACAAGGATAATTCCAAATTTTGCTGCGAAAGATTTTACCATCTTTCCATCAAATACAGTCCCATTATCTATAGTTATGGTCTGTGGAATGCCAAACCTATGAATCAGATCTTTAATAAATCTAATAATCTCAGTTTGATCCACAGCTTTATATGGTTTAGCTTCAACCCACTTAATGAAGTAATCTGCGGCCACTAGGATGAACAATGGTGTTTCGAAGAGGGTGGATGTATTTTCCCTATCATATCCATAGCCCAACCTCTAAATAGCCAAGGCTTCACAACTGTATGCAAATCAGTTATTGGTGCATGTCCTATCATGCCATGCTTTTGGCATGCCTGGCAACCTCTAGCATACTCTATGCAATCGTTAAGGATGGTTGGCCAATAGTAGGAATGCCTTCGAAGCAACCATCTCATCTTTACACCAGGCTTATGAGCACCACAAATGCCTTCATGAACTTCAACCATGGTTGTCAATGCCTCCTTTGGCCCTAGACATTCCAATAACAACCCATCTGCTCCCCTTTTGTAAAGAGCATTACCATAC
The DNA here is from genome assembly GCF_055761805.1 of Camellia sinensis. Taxonomy (NCBI): domain Eukaryota; kingdom Viridiplantae; phylum Streptophyta; class Magnoliopsida; order Ericales; family Theaceae; genus Camellia; species Camellia sinensis. Next base: position 64,444,428 of record NC_138970.1, read on the forward strand.
ATTATGTATTGCATAGACTGTAATTTAATATTTCTGCTAGCCTTAGAAGATGGGCCAGTTAAGTACTGCATGATTGGATGTCTCCAATCTTGATCTTGTAAGTCATTATGATTGACTTCCAACACAACTTTCTTTTTAGCTAAGGGTGGTATTAATTTTTGATATGTCGCTTGACTTATACTTAACTGAGTGTCGTTCCTCATTCTGAAATTTGAAGCCTTCTGAGCTACATCATTGGCTTTGTTATTTATGAACCTTGGGATATAAGTCACATTTGCTATCTGAAACTGAGAAAGCAAATGTAATGCAACAACATAATATGGTAACATGCTTGCTCTTTGACATTTGAAATTCCTTTCACTTGGTTGACAACTAATTGAGAATCTCCAAATATATCAATTGTATAAACTTGTAATCCAATAAGCATTTCCAGTCCCATTATTAAAGCTTCATATTCAGCTTGATTATTAGGACAGTTAATTTCATCAACTCTGAAACCATGTGTGGTTTCTACCCCCTGTGGTGACTTAATTACAACACCAATTCCAATCAGACCATTGCCCTTTGATCCATCGAACCATATCTGCCATGGCTCAACATTGATCATACTAAGATCTATTATCTCTTAGCTTTCCGTTTGACATGGATGATCTGCTAAAAAGTTAGCCAAAACTTGTCCTTTTACTGCCTTTTGGGGGACATATTCTAGATGAAATTCTGACAAGGCTAATATCCATTTGTCAATTCTTCCTCTCAACATTAGTGTAGATAACATATACTTAACCAAGTCTGTGATTGCAATTACCGAGATAACATTAGGCAAAAGATAATATCTTAATTTCATTGTTGCAAAGTACAATGCAAGGCACAACTTTTCTACAGCTGAGTATTTACATTCACAAGAATTTAAAAACCTACTAAGGTAACAAACTGCTTGCTCCTTGCCTTCTTCATTGTCCTGGGCTAGGAAAGCTCCCAATGAATCCTCTGCTGCAGCAATATATAACTTCAAAGGCTTGTCGCTCTTTGGTGGCATCAGCACTGGAGGCTTGGCCAAGTAGGCTTTAATTCCTTCAAAAGCAGTTTGATGCTCTGCTGTTCACACAAACTCCTCTTCATCTTTCAACTTTAATAAAGAAGAAAATACTTTAATTTTCTTGCAGTGTTAGAAATAAATCTTCGAAGAAAATTAACCTGATCAAGGAACTTTTGTACTTCTTTCTTACTTGATGGAGGCTTGGCCTCAATGATGGCTTTAGCTTTATTCTGATCAATCTGTATTCCCTTCTTGTGTACTACATAGCCCAAGAAGTTTCCAGCTGATACACCGAAAGCACATTTGAGAGGATTAAGCTTCAACTTGAACTTTCTCATTCTTTCGAAAGCTGCTTCCAAGTGAACCTAGTGTTCTTCTATGGACTAGGATTTTACTACAATGTCATCAATGTAACACTCTAAATATCCTTCAATGAGATCATGAAAGATAGTGTTCATTGCCCTTTGATATGTAGCCCCAGCATTCTTCAGACCAAATGGCATTTTAACCCATTAGAAGGTGCCAATGTTCCCAGGACATCTGAATGCTATCTTATGGACATCCTCCTTTGCAATGCAGATTTGGATGTAACCAGAATGTCCATCCATCATAGAAAAAATCTTGTGGCCTGCTGAACTATCTACCAATAAGTCTACTATGGGAATGGGGTACTCATCTTTTGGAGTTGCTAAGTTCAGGTTTCTAAAATCGATGCATACCCTCATTTTACTATTTTTTTTAACCAAGCACAATATTGGACAGCTATTCAACATATCTAGTTGTTCTAATAAAGTCTTCCTTAAGGAGCTTGAGAATTTCCTCCTTGACCTTCTGAACCACCTGAGGACTCATCCTTCTTGGCTTCTGCTTATGTGGCTTGAAATTAGGCTTCATAGGGAACCTATGTTCTACTAATGATCTATCCAATCTAGGCAGCTCATTATAAAACCAAGTAAAGCAATCCTTATATTGTTTTAAGATAGCCAATAACTGGCTCCTGTCAAGAGCACTTAACCAAGCACTGATATAAGTGGGTTGCTGTACAGAACCTTCCCCTAAATTGACTTCTTCCAAGGGGTCTTGTACTTGAGAACTCACTAATGCTTCTCTTTTGATTTCTTCTGCCCTCGAAGCAAGTTCTTTGCTTTATTTTGCTCCCACTTTCTTTGGTTCAACATCTTTGCCTTATTCTTCATAGACAAAATCTGTCCATAAGGCTTCTTCTTATTGTATTTCCTAAACTTTTGTTTCTATGTCCAATGCACAGTACTTATCAAAGGTCAAAGGTCTGACCTATTGTCGTTCTTGTTTACAGCCAACTACCATGGCTTCTCTCTTTTGTTCTTGAACCTACTGGACTATCGATTTTATGTCCAATATTGAAAACTTAACTAAAGCCAAAGGTCTAGCTTCTTGGGTTTTATCTTCTTGCCTACAACCATGCATCATTATCATCCTTGATAACGAATTCTTCATCAGCACTCTTCTGCACTAAGTGCATCAGGTGTGCTACTTCCTCATCAGCCATCACTTCGGCTGAACCATCAAGTTTTCTCAATATACTGAGTGGTGTCACTCTTTCAGTATACAGCTTGGCCTCTGCAAAGTCAGTATAAGCGACAAAGGGTTGAGGGTCTGCATTGATCTCCTCTGTCTCTCCATTGCACAAGGCCATCATTACCTTCTGATGTAGAGAGGAAGGCACACATTTGTTGGTGTGGATTCAATCCCTGCCAAGTAAAGCATTATACTTGGCATTACTATCTATAACAAAGAATGCCATTATGCAATCTCTGGTTTCCACACTCAGGTTGATAAGCAGGATACCCTGAGCTATCTGCTTATCTCCAGCAAAGCCAACAATGGTTGTGTTGGTTGGGATTAATATGAGATTTTTTTTTTTCTAGTTTCTTCAAAGAGGACTTTGGAAGCAGGTTCACTACTGCTCCATTATCCACCAATAACCTGTTCATTTGTATTCCATCGAAAAAAGCCTTGATATACAAGCGCTTAATGTGCTGTGTCATGGATGTTGTAGGGTACTCAAAGGGATATGAGAGATTAATACTCACTTCTTCACTCTCTTATCTTCAGTTTTCATTGGTGTGGCCACTTCAAACTCATTTTGAACCATGCTAACCTATGAATTTTCACTAGAAACTGGAATAGGGTCAACTTCCTGACCTTCTTGGTTTCCATTTTCAGCCTAGAACTCCTGTGGCAATATATACACCACATTCATTAACATTAGAGGAAATTAGCCAAACTGAATTGCTGCCTACACTTGTTTCTTTTCAGGCTAACTTGTTCAGTTATTTTAGAAGTATCTTCCATGCTGCACTCTGGTACTTCAGTACTAGTGACTTCCTTCGAATGGTCTGCTTCTGTTGGTTTTCCGACCAAAAAGGTATGTTCAGCTATAAAGGCCTCAACATTTCATCCTCAGCCATTTCTTTCCTTTGGCCTAGTTCAACTTCTTCTTCTATCTCACTGTCACTTTCCATCAAGGCCTTTTCAAGACCTGCTAAGCTGGATCTTTCCCTGGCCTTCAATTCAATGTGAACTTTAGCCAACTGCTCTTTGTTGACACTTCTTTTGTTCTGAGAAGCTAATTTTGGACTAGGATCCAATTTTAGACTTTTTCTCTCCTCTGTCTGGCCTTTTGACTGGGCCAATGAAGAATTCTCTCCACTTTCCTTTAGATCCTTTTGGTATTGAGTGTACCTTCGCTGGATCTTCCTCCTTTGAGACCTTGAGATTACAGGAACCATATTTGGTTTCTTTGTTTTTGGGTGCTTTAGTAATACCCAATTATTTGGAGCCACCAAGAGAGGTTTAATCATTCTACCCTGGCCTCCAAAGACACTGCTCTGGGCAAGCATTTCCTTAGGCTTGTTCTGCATGACAAACCAATCTAGAACCCCAGGTACCTATGAACTCACTAGTTCAGTTGTTGAACTAGCTCTTTCTGCCTTTGAAGCCAGCTTCAAAGATACTTGTGGAGGCCACTACTTGGCCCTGATCCCCTGTCTTAAGCCTAATTCAGGCCTTTTGTCGGGGTGGTTACCTTCCATCTTATTCGAGGCTGATCTTGGAGGCCAATCTTTGGCTCTGATTCCATAACTTGAGCCCACTTCATGCCTCCTCTCAGGATAATTGTCTTCCATCCTATAGTAGTTGGGTGGTCTAAACTTTTGCATAGGTCTCTTATCCTTGGGATGCACTCGAGCAGCTGGTGGTCCAACCAAGAATGGTTGTTGTCTATGACCAGTTAGGTAAGGCCTCTTGTTGTAGGTACTGGTTGATTTAGGGCGCCTCTGCACATCCTTGTAATACTGTTTCCCATCAATTGGGAGTTCTTTCAACCATTTGTAACTTAACCTACATCTGGGACACATCCTTTGCATGACAGCTGCCTCTAGAGAGTCATCATCCAGTGCCTCCTCACTAGAGTCCTCCTTTTGGTCCGCAAAGCTCTGTCCATTTATTGGTGAACTTCTGGTATCTTTCTTGAAAGCAGTCTAGCTGGAAACATGTATCTACACATTAACCTCCTCCTCCTATTCCCTCAAGGATAGGTTTTGGAAATTTGGCACACTAACATTGGCTGTAGTTTCTCTAATCTCTAGGAATGGGTTAGTGTCAATCCCTATAGCTTTCTCTGCTTTGGCTGGGAACTTTAAACTCCCCTTTCGAATCTATTCTTGGATTCTTTCCCAAAAAACAATACAGTTTTTAGTTGAATGAGACCAAGAATTGTGCCATTTACAGTACATTTTCCCTTTAAGTTCTTCTGGGGTAGGGATCTTAACTCCTTTTGGTAACTTTAGGAAATTTGCTGCAAGCAAATGATCAAAAATGTCATTTACTTTTGTTAAATCAAAAGAATACTTTCTATGAAGGTCTTTCTTTTTAAATTGCTGGTCTATTATAGTGTCCTTATGAATTAACGCCTCACAAGTCATTGGCTCTTTCCCTACAATCTTTGCTACATCAATTTCATAATTAGGATCCCTATAATAAGTCTTATATGATGCATTACTTCGATCATGTTTTTCCTCGAGTAAAGATTCATATTTAGATACTTTATAGGTTAATTCCACTAAGTCTCAAAACTCAGTTGAATCGAACTTCTTTCGAAACCTAAACTCTAAACCATTTTGAGCCAATCTCACAAACTCAGGCTCTAGTAGAATGACCCTACACTTGTTTCACGCTTTTTTGAATCTGGCAATGAGTTGAGAAGCCTTCTCATCAGGCCTTTGGCTCAACCTTACCAAATCTACCATAGAAACTTCAGGCTCCATTTGGAAAAATTGGGCATGAAATGCCTCCTCCATTTGCTCGCAAGTTTGGATAGAACCGGGTGTAAGGTTAATATACCATACAAAGGTTGTCCCAATTAAAGAATTTGGAAAAAGTCTTAACTTCATATAATCATTATTGGTAAGTTCACCACATTGGGTTGCGAACCTAGCAATGTGTTCTACTGTTGACTAGTTTCCATTTTCATAAAAGAGAGCAAAGTCTGGTATTCTAAACCCCCTTAGGTATTCATGCACCCTATCCACCCATTATGGGTATGGCTTCCTATACACAGGAGTTTGAACCCCCCAAGCCATAGGTCCACACATTTCTCTGACAATATCAGCAATTTGGTCCCTAAGAACCATATTTTGTGCTTGTTGGACTACCACTGGAGGAACAAACACAGGATTTGGTGAAAACCCTTATGTTTGAGGTTCTCTTGGTCCATAGGGAGGTATATTTGGGATTGGCTGTCCTTATGGTACTGGCTGCGGTTGAGGGTATGGTTGACCTCTCTGAGCCTGTCCTGCGAAAGGACCTGCGCAAGGTGCTGCAATAAGAGGAATAGATGTTGTTTCTCTCCCAGCCGCAGGAAACCCTTCTAACCCCCCAGGTGTGAATTCGAACAGGGGATTAGTGAACCTTCTTGTGCCAGGTATGGCTTCGAACATGGGATTTGAAAACACTCTCATGCCATTTTTTTGTGTTGGCCCAAATCCACCAATTTGTATGGCTTCGCTGTTAGGTAATGAGGCATTTTGATTTACCACATGCCTCGAAAGAGGTTCATACCATGTCTAAGGTATAGGTGATGGTCTTTCATCATTTTGATTACTAGTCTGACCATTAGTATGTCCATTACTTTGCATAGGTTGTTTATCTCTAGCCAATATTTGCTGAGGAACATTTGAATTTTCCTCCATATGTCTTGTGCTAGTTGGTTGATGGGAATTCATTCGATCCATAAAGGATGTTGCCTATCTTTCTATTGTGTACATTAATTGTTGTCCTATGGCATCTACCAAGCCTCCTCATGGATTCATTGGCTGTGTAGATAGAACAGTGGATGGTCCAATTCCATGGCCCCGTCCAATATTTTGAACATATGATGCATGTTCTGAATTGCTGGTCTATTCGACCATAGGTTCTGATGAGATTGGTGCTTCCATAGGATGTGTTATCATATTATCCTCTAGATCAGGTACTTCTACCTCTCCTTCCACACCTTCTTCCAGGCATTCATTTTCTCATTGTCTCCTACGTTTAGCCATTTCAATTAGTCCCACTAGGTGTACCAAAAATATATGTTGGCTTTTTTGGCTTTTGAAGGTTAATAATGTAATTTTAAGCGTGCCAGCAAGGATCAATTAGTCCTTCTAAAATATTAATTACCAACCAATTATCAGATGATTGTGTTTTAGTTCTCTCAGGCTCAATAAAAAGGACTTTTACTGGTGGCTTGTTTAGGAGAATTTAGTAAATAACAACAAGTGAAGAACAATTTCAGAATCTGAATTTCATTAAGTAAATGAAAACTTACAATGATCTGACCCAGCCTCGTAGAGGTTTATAACAACAAGCTATTTGAAACTAATCCTAGGAAATGAAGTGTAGTACAAGAATTGAAGTGTAGAAATGTAAAGAATTGTAAAAATTGGAAGGAAAAAGCGAAGTAAATAAACTGGTTTTTTTATCTGAGTCTGGATCCTTCATTCTGGGGCCTTCTTTGTTATTTATACTTTTCAATGATAACCGTCGAAGTGGGCTTCTAACCATCAAAATGTCCTCCCATAATTGCTGAACATGCTTTCTCACAGTCAATCCTATTACGCCACTCTTGCAGTTAGGCTTCCATTCTGATTTTGAATTTAAACTTTGTGAGTAATCATTAGGCCACATCATCTTATATCCCTTGATTATTCCAGTGCTACGCAGATTCATTATTACTAATACGGACTGACATGTGTCTGACTTTGGTTGGCAACTTGTATTAAGTCCCTAAATTGCCCTCTTCGTGCCACGTGTTGAATTGTGATTAGCTTTTACAAATTATACAGCCAACAGCTATGTAGCTCGAAAATGAGCTGGCTCAAATGCCTCGAAGGCACTTTTTTTCTTTTTTTTTCCCTTCTCTTTTGTCTCTAAAATAAAGAGGTGAGAGGAAGAGAGAAGAGGGAGGGAAAACAGAGAGAGAGAGAGAAAGGTGATGGTGAAGAACAAGGCCTTACCTTTCTGAAGCATAGGAGGTTTGGGAGAGAGAGAGAGAGGAGAGAGAATCCATTGATGAACGAAATAAAAAAACAACACAGAGAGAGAAAAGAAGAAAAGAAAGAGACAGATCTGTGTATACACACAGAGAAGGGTCGCGAGCAACGTTGATGGCAACTAAAATCGAGTTTCTCACCGGTGGCACCGCCACCGCAGATAGCCCCTCCTCCGTCGCCTAAAATCCCATCTTTCACGGCAGTTTCCAGATCTAAGACATCACACTTCACATCCCCATCTCTCTGACGACTAAATGACTAATACATAGGCATTTTCACACACCATTTTGTTGACAAAACTAGGAAAAGGAAAGGCTTATCAGATGAGGAAAAAAAGACCCAAAGCAGTGCAAACCCTTAAAAATCACTCACTCTGAACCAAACAACAAAAAACAGTAGTATTCTTCGAGGCACATCACGACCAAGGAAAAGGACATGAAGTGTGTGGTAGAAAAAAGATTATAAAGAGAAGGAAGAGTTTTACACTTTTGTATCTCTCTCTCTCTCTCTCTCTCTCTATTTCTCTCTCATTGACAATTACAATCAACACTAGGCATCAAAGGGGACATCTTTTCTTCGAGACTGCTTTTTTTCTTTTTTTTGCTTTACCTGATCTCTTTATTTGGTCATTTTCATCATCATTACGACCTAACACATCATGAATATGTGTAACAAGCCCGCGGGGGACCTCGCTACAGCTCGGACTCTCAAAGTTGTCACGGTTCTTAATCTGAACCAAAGAGTCCAAATCTGGCAAATCGTTTTGAGAAAAAACAGATTTTTGAAAGAAGTGCCAAACATGGACTGCTTTGCCAGATACAGAGTCGCCACCTAAATATTTTATTTTGGGAAATTTAGGAAACCCTGACTCGGTTCCAAAAGGCCACGTGTCCGTCATCACCAAAGTTGCCTCGGCTCGGGAACTTGGGTACGATTGGGGAAGGTCACTTCGTGAGCACCCCCGCTCGCCCGGTCATAGACCGGCCTCTACTAACCATGATATCAATTTTTGAAAACATTGTGAGTTCTTATTCCGATTTATTAGCCTAGGTTACTATGTGATGCGCACAGCATATAAGTATAGACCAGGTCGCCTAGATTGGAACAAAACACTTCTTGTTTGTTTTTGAAAAGGGTTTGCTACTCGCAGGTAGGCTTTGAAACATTTTGATGATTTATTCCAATTTGAGCAACCCAACCTTCACCCACAGGCATTCAGGCAGTTATATCAAATAAGCACATAGCCTCATGGTAAGTATGCTATCATGGCAGTCACTCACACACATGCAAGGATGCTAAAGCATAAAAACTCACCGAGTACTCCAAGCCAAAATAGAAACTATGTTAGAAATTATGCATGATCCTAAATATACAGAAATGCCTAATGCAACACATGCAAAATGCAATTATAGTAGGCTCGGCTATTCTAAGATGGTATGTGAAATGCTACAACTATCATGTATTCAACTTGGAATTGAAATACAAATGCAGTTAGTATGATGCGCCGAGCCCGGTGCATGCAAAACAGATGAATGAATGCAAACATGCTATCATACTGTATGCTAATTTAAACATGCCCTAATCTAACCATCAAAAGCGGATAAATAAAAGGGAGAAAGACGTGGGATTGGAAGACATACATCACACTCACCCACACTTATTACAATTGTGCCCTCACTCGGAGGGTCCGAATAAATAATACAGTCCAAATATTACAGTCCCGAATAAAAGAATATTACAGATTTCTAATTAATTAATGAATTAACTAAGAAAGCAAATAAAACTGGCGTGCAAGCCAGGGACTGTCTTGCTTCTGGTGGATGATGCATGTCCGGATCGTCTTGCGCGGAAATCCACCGGAATGCCCCAATTAGCCTCTGTTTACACATGTTCTTGAAATGCGTGCCAAGTTCCAAAAAGTTACTGATTCCTCGTTTTGCTGCAACAGAGAGCAGAAAAGGGGCATAGCAATGTATTTGCACAGATATATGCATGTCTCGATCCTCGTGCCACCAATCACGCATACCGAGGCATGATGGCCGAAGAGTCGAAATGCACAACTCAATATAGGATGAATGCACATGAAACTACAACTAAAACCTAACTCCATCATGGATAATCCGGAGTGTCGGTGACTGGGGAATTGAGACACATTCCGTCACTCGGAGTACGAAATGTACCTCGTTTCCCGTGCCCGGGCTAACTCCTATTCCGGACACGATGCAATATGCATGATATGCATGAAATGCAACTAATATACAATCCTAACATACACAATGCTATGGAATGACATGCCTCGAAATGCGTGCACAACGGCACGTGAACCGAGAAAATGACGGAATGCTGAAAATGAGGTGCCTCGAAATGCGTGCACACGGGCACGCAAACCGAGGCAGTGGCAGAATATGATGAAATGATATGGAAATGACAAATGGGCTTATACCAACATGAGTGAGCCTCGGCCACACTCACATCGGATGCCGGCGGATAAAAATGGAGTGCCTCGAAATGCGTGCACACGGGCACGCAAACCGAGGCAGTGGCAGAATACAATGAAACATGGCAAAAATGATATGCAAGCATGCTAATGGAATTTCAGCAACAACATATGGGGAAAACAGTCCCGAAATGAAGCGAAATGATGTGAAATGTAAGAAAATGTCCCGAAATGCAACATTAGGCACCCGAAATGGCCTATAGCTATGCTAAACATGCACAACATGGACATGCAATGCAAAGACAGAAGCTAGACAGTCCCAAAATAAGCACTTTTTCAGTTTATAGCATGGCCAAATAGCAAATATAGGTATGGCAAAAATAGCATACAAGAATAGGGGCCAAAAGGGGGGTAATGAAGCAAGTAGTACAAGCAAAACTCAAACTGAAAAATTTCCTTCTACAACACTGAAGATGGACCAAAAATATGAACATTTACAGTATATGGCAGCCTCAAAATCAGTATACAAATATGCTAAAAAAAAGATGCAAAACAAGGCTCAAAAGGTGCTATAACATGAAGTATATAAAATAATCACCAAACAGGAAAAACGTGTGAATGAAACATGAAGTATAGGCCAAAACAAGGCCACTTTCAGTTCGGACCAAGGTCCAAAAACAGAAGCAAAGTGGGCTATCAACTTATGCAAAAATGGGGCCAAATAAGGGATTGAACTGCAAGTGACACATGGAGACACCAAACAATGTTGAGCCCTTCTCCAATGTTGAAGAGGGGCTCAAAATAAGCCCTATATCAGTTTACAACATGCTCGAAAATAAATTTCTCATGGGTCAAAAATAGCATGCAAAACTATGACATACAAGATGGTCAATGAAGCAAGTGTATTATGGAGGGCTCAAACAGGGTTGAGCCCTTAATGAGAAGTGAAGATGAGCTCAAAAAATGGCCCTTTTCAGTTAGGGCCGGAGCTTGAAACAAAAAGAAAGAGGGGCTTAGAGATAGAACAAGAAAAAGGGTCAAAAGGGTAAAAGTGTAACTTACCCTTGAAGATTCGAGCTTTTGTTGCTTCTTGGATGGATTTGCAGCTTCTTTTGCCTTCTAGAATCCCTCCTTGCTGCTGGAAATGAGATGGTGGTGGTAGAGCTTGGTGGTGTAGAAGGAATGAAGGTTAGGGACTTAGGGTTTTTCGAAGAATTGAGAAGGAAGAAGATGGAGATGGTTATGGAGTCTTGAAGAGTATTTTTTCTAACCCCAACAAAGAACAAGGTTTGCTTGCTAAATAGGCCAAAGAAGGGGTGTAAAGGTGGGGGAGAAGGAGAGTAAAACTCCCCCACAAAATATCCCCCGGATACAGAAAATATCTGGGGGATATTGCTCCACAGCTGTAAAGTGCACAGTGCAAGGGACACGGCCGGCCTATCACTTTTGCTGGAGGTGGCCGGCCGGCTAGGGGTCAAAAGGGTCAATGTGATTTTCTAGCCGGCCAGCTACTGGAGAGGTACCCCTATGTGTGTACAACACAACCATGTGGTTAAAAGTCCGAGAAAGTGGGTCCAAGGGGTTCAACATTGGCTCGGAAAGAGGGGGTCAAAAGGGTCAAGTTGAATTACTGGCCGGCCATGAACTTTTAGGGGCCTCTCAGGCGTGTACATCACAGATATGTGGTTCAAAGTTCGAGAAAAGAGGTCCAAGGGGTTCAACATTAGCCCGGAAGAAAGGGGTCAAAAGGGTCAGGTGACCTTAATGGCCGGCCACCAACTTTTAGGGGCCTCCCAGATGTGTAGATCACAGATATGTGGTTGAAAGTTGGCAACACTAGCTCCAAGGTATTCAACATTAGCCCGGAAGTTGGAAAAACGGGCGCCGGGAGGCTCCGGAGGAGAGATAACTGGTTGCTGCAACAATTGCTGGCCTCCCACCCTTCAGTGACCTTCCTCGTGATAAAACAGAGGTACCTGCCAAAAATGAACGAAAACCGTTGCAAAACGAACGTTCCGGGGCCAAAACACGCAGTTCGGGGTCCCGAAAATGGGCTGTTAAGCACCGAAAATGGTATTCGACCTCGAAGTGGGTTTCTCAACCCCCAGTGTCCCTCAAAAGGGAGAAAATAGGAAGTATACCAAAAATCAGAGCAAACGGAGATGGTTAAGCGGTCCCGAACCGAGGTACACGGCCTGACGGCTCCGAAAACCGGGGACCGGACTCCGAAATGGGAAAAATGACCTACGGCCACCAAATGTAGCCCACGGACATTGAGAGATGGTCTACGGGACCTCTCCCTCCCCTCAGGAAAAAAAACAGAGAAAACCGAGTCTGGTTCGCAAACCGAGACAAGGCACAGAAAAGGGTTCGGAAGTCCGGAGGCAGGGCTCACGGCCGCGACTCTGAAACTTCTGAACAAGCACAACATGCAATATCACCGAGTGCTCAACTGGTGACGTCTGAGTCTCAAGGTCGGTCAAAAATGGGGTGTCTACAATATGTAATATTCTCCTCTAATACCAAAGCTCACTTCCTCTTGAAGCTCAACAAAAGTGAAATCATTCAAACCCAGATTAAAAAAAGAAGAAGAAGAAGAAGAAGAAGAAGAAAGGAATTAAAAGGAAGTAGTAATCAAAAGTGCAAGTGTGTGTGTGTGTGTGTGTGTGTGAAAGAGAGAGAGAGAGAGAAGAAGAAGAAATCATCACAATCCAAGCACTCAAAGATGAATAGTGTGCACTAAAATTAACAAAGGAAAATGAGGGAATTGTTATAACAAGAAGGAGATTGGGATGGTGTAAGAGAAAGAGAGAGAGAGATAACGGTGCTGGCTAGTGAGAGAGAGAGGAGGTTGGAGTGTTTGAATGGAGAAGAGAGAAAACATAGATAAAGAAGAGACGAAAGGAGAACAGAGATAGAGAAGAGAATAGAGGAGAGGAGAACACTTTCGAGCCACTCAAGCCTCAATAAATCGAGCTACGAGGCATTTTCCAAAAGCATATTATATATGGTAGTTAAGTTAAATATTTAACTTTTCAAAATATAAAAAATAAAAATAAAAAGTCATTATTTAAGTTATTCATCAGTATGATAATAGTTTTAAAACCTCCTTAACTCAGGATCTTTTAAAAAATAAATTTAATTTTAAAATTTGTATCTACTTATATTGAATTTATCCAGTAAAAAAATATTGATTAAGATATTATTTAAAGATATAAATAAAAAGAGATATTAATAAAAATAAGTACACTAATCTAACTCCAAAATAAGGCCTCAAAATAAGTATAATAATTCAACTCCAAACACTAATACAAAGTGACATAAATAAAATAAGAAATTTTCATTAATCAGAGTTAATATACAAAAGGTGATACATGCGATATACATTCATAAGCAGTTCATCTTGAATCTACAGCATGTGTTACAAGTAGTGACAAGGAATGAAAGCTAAATAGATATTCTTATGCCCTAAGGGCTTACATCTTTCCAAGACCGTGCTTGGTTACAACAAAATGAGTCATAAGCTCAATACAAATTAAGCTATAGACTTATATAAAAGATAGATACAAAATAAACAAAATCGAGCTCCACAGTTCTCCCAAGCTAAGTCCTTAGCGGAGGCATATCATCAGCATTTGAAAATGGTTTTTCCTAAGTAGGGTGAGCCAAAGCCCAGTAGAAATAATCTAACATAATATATGAATCTTAACAAAGATATAAGTATGATATGCATACATAATGCCCATGATAAATCATTTACAACACTTTTTCCAAAGACCATGATATGCCGAGCTTTATATCTCAATCTATTTCATCTCAATTCGTTAATCATATCCATTTCATTCAACCAACCACACTGAGGATACAACTCAGTAGGTCTCTAACCAATATAGCTATCATACAAACACACCTATTTGCCATTTTACAAAAATTTCATCCACGGGAATTGGCACCCATGTATATGCGCGATTTTCGAAACTTTCACCCTAGACACACAAGCTAACTTAATTTAATGGAGTCCATCCCCTTTCTCCTCTCAAACATGGAGTACATGCCCTTTCTTCTCCCAAACATCATACATTTACAATGTATTAAAAACAGAGTCATATTCAATGATAACGGAAAAGAGATTAGTTTCAATTCACCTAATCCTCATACAATTTTTACAACAATCATAGCTATCCTCCACTGATAACCCAAAACAAATATTTATAAACAAATATACAATGTTTAAGATAGATAGATTATCCAAATTTCCAGAGGTGAGAGGTAATACATATCCAACTCCACCATTTATATAAACATCTATCCAATTTCATATTCCTAATGTCAATTTCATTTATTTATACAAAATAACAATTTGAGTCATTTTAGAGCAAAACACTCTTTTCTTCAAAACCCATTTTAAATGTCAAAACCAACAAATTTAACACAATACATCCTCATATCTACACCCATAACCATTTTCAATACCTTTATTTGAGAACTCCTCTTTTGATTTTAAACCAAAACCCTAGGTTTATCTAAAATCCTCCAAATCCCAACATCATTTACATAATCACAGATAGCTAAGTTAAAAATCATAGGAGAGTGTAGAAAGTCCCTACCTCAAGGCAAGAAGTCAAGCAAGGCAAGGAGGAAACTTCAACGATGCTCAAACACAACTCTATTCGGATCAAATGAGAGCCGTCAGAGTACTCTATCTTTTTATCAAAGCGAGTAGGGTAGAGAAACCACTAAAACTAGGTGAAAATGTAGAGAGAGAGAGTAAGTTGAGAGAGAGAGACTCTAGATCTAGGTTTTTTGGAAAGTAGAGAGAGAGATGTGAAAAAATGATGTAAACTGTCACTTTTATGGACTGAAATACGCACAGTCCACTCGAGCGCAAGAAGTGACGCTCGAGCATCAGACACAATAAGTTATTCTGTTCGAGTGCAATAAGTGACACTTGAACGCAATAAGTGACGCTCGAGCACAGATTACACACATCCAGTAGTTTTGCAGACAGAAGAACATCGCTCGAGCATGAGGGTGGCCGCTCGAGCACACACCCGCTCGAGCATAGAATACACTCTCCCAGTAATTTTGTAGGCCTACAAAAGTACTGAGAGTTCGCAAAGTCCGCTCAAGTGCAAGAAATGCCGCTCGAGCAAAGGAGTAAAATCCTGGGCAACAAAAATTTGAAAACCAAGCAACCAACTTATTCCAAACGCAACCACTACAATCCAAAGCCAAACTCAAGGAAGTATAAGGATGAAAAGACATGGACAATAATGCGAAACTATGAAACCCGAGTCCAGGATACAGAATGGGTCAGGTCTAAACCAAAATCGCTATAAATAGCAAGGACAAGATTTATAAATAAGTATAAGAGGTACCAATCAAGTCAACACAACTAACAAAGAAATGTGAAAATAAGTAGTATGAGTTGACTTAAATTTTGATCCAGGCAGTAGAAGTTGACAAGTGGATAGGTAACGATAACTAGAAAATGAGGCGAATATGGCTAACTCTTAATAAGAGATGTGGATAGATCTAAAATTGTGCATAATAGGGTCGTAAGTGACGAGTAAAACTTGAATACAACAGTGGTATTATGACATACACGTATGATATCACTAACCAATTATAACCTAGCACAAATTGAGTGAACCTCACCTTTTAAATATATCTATCCTCCTATGTCATTTTCATGACTTCCATATCATCATAGTGGGGTTAGGATCTATACATGGTGGGCAAATGATAAGATCTTATTAGTTAGTGATACCACGCATGCATGATGACGTGGTGTTACAGTTGTGTTAATTTTTTTTTTATTTTTTTCGTAAGTGATATCATTAATGAGAGAATAAGAAATAAAAAAAACAACAGCAAGTGTAGCCTCAATAAAAATAGTCGAATTACTTTATTCAAAATTATCATATTTATTCAATATTTTTACTATTTAATTTTAAAATTAATTAATTAATTATTTATTAAAAACCATGCATAACACATGTATTATGCTAGTTTAGATAAATAGGAGGGTAAAGTCTATATTACTATATATAATTGCAAAACATTAGGAGGTCTTTGTACTTGAAAGTTTCAAACTACTCTCTTTCACAACAGAAATTCTCCATCCCCCCATTTCGTCACTTCCAAAATACAAAATATTATTAGCTCTTTCTAATTAGGGTATTATTTTGTTTTAAGTTACAATAAATTATGCATATTTATCAATATGGTTCTAATTTGGTATTGTTTTGTTTTAAATAAAAAAATAAGCTAAGCACATTTCCAAGTTTTTTAAATTTGTTCTTTTAAAAAATCTTTAATGACACATAAATCTTAATTTAAATTTCAACATTAGAAAAAATTTATGTAATCAAAATTTTCATATTTAATTTAAATACAGAATATAGTTAGACATCTTCTAGGCAAGTATCACAATTATAAAAAATAAAAATAAAAATAAAATTGTATAAGCATAATCAAATTATAAATACATAACTCAAATATTTTCTTTCCTAATTCATATTTGTCGAAAATTTTAATCCAACCATATTTACTTAAACATAACATGATAAAAAAAATTAAAAAAAATTGATCATGTAAATTTACTTAAGCGGTGTAGTCATTTGTGACAAAATTAGTATTATGTAAATTTTTCTGTTTGGACTTGATTAACGTATTTGGATCAAATCAATTTTATAGACAAAAATTTATTCATAAGCAAGTAAATAGTTCATTTATACTATTATACTATTGTTATTTATCTCGAATGAAACAATAATTTAGTGTTTTAAGAATAAAAGGAAACTCATAGTGACTTAAATATTTTATCTTAAAAAATCATTCCAACACATAGGCATATATATTGCCTAAATTACACCAACTTATATACTAGTGTATTAGACCCGGACGGGCGAATTTAACAAAAAAAATTTTAAGAGTACTTACTAATCAATCTTATTATTTAAATTTATTTACTTACATATCCTATTGATAAATTTATCACTGTAAATTTATTCATAAAAATAAGAGAGACTGATAAATTTATCAATAGAATTTAATAAATAATGAGTTCCAAAAGTATAACCTATTGGTAATTTATCCTTTTTTTATTTATTTATTTTAAATATGTTTTGTTAACTGTAAGATAGTGTTTGTATTACTGAAAGCAAAATATAATGGAATGATTATTTGGTAAAGGTTAAAGAATAATAATTCCATTTTAATTCAATGGCGTTCAACCTTCATTTCACTTAATTAAATGTTATTTGAAATTATTATGTTTAAAAAATTTAAAATTATTATGACTTATTGTAATATTAGTTATAGCTTATTGTGATATTAATTTTTTAAAAAAAATAATTGTGATATTAATTATGACATATTGTAATTAGTATTTTAGTTATGGTTGAAAAAGTTCATGGTTATATTTTACGCTATGCATGACAATGACTTTTTTTTTTTTTTTTAGTTATAACTAAAAATAATTTAGTTATAACATTTGTAGTAATGCATACTAGTTTAGGGATGTGCATTTTAGAATGGCCTTTTAGTCATATTAATAATATTTACGAACATGGCACATTTATACGTACATTAAATATATTTAACATTTTTTTATATTATATTTAGTATATTTTACATATTTACAATTATTGGTAATTGTTCATTAACATGAAATATTATGTGACATTATCTACGTGGTGGTATAAATTAATTATGTAACGAAAAATTTTATAGTAACATGCTAATTGTTGGCCATATATTTTGTATTAGCTAATCATAGCCTGACACGTGGTCCATTAGGGGTAATTTGGAGAATTAGTAAGGATTTCCAATCTTTGAAGGACACGTGACAAGTTATATCATAGCAATGTATCTGCGAAGTACTGGAACAATCGAAAGGAATAAGGTGACGTGACTAAACAGTTCTTGGAGGTTTAAATTCAAATTCATGAGGGAAGCCCAACTGCAAGAAGTGACTTAGTGGAGGCAAATTACTTGGAACCACGTTTGAAGTTCGTGGAGTTTACTTCGTCAGTTACCAACCACTTCGACGGTTGTCACCAGAGCATATAAATAGAGAAGAAAGCTAATAGTGAAGGGATCCAGAAAGAGATCCAGAAACCAGTCTATTTTATCTCACATTTTTCTAGTTCTTTACTTTTCAGTTCTTTACTTTCCAATTCTTTACCTTCTAGTCCTTTACTTTCTTGCAATGTATTTCGGTTTCTTAGGAGTAGTTCTAAGTTAGTCTATTCATTGTTGTAATTCCCTTCAAAGTTGTGGAAGTGCGAAAGTACAATTGTAAACATTTGTTTACCTAAGAAAATTTATTTTCTGACACTGTTCTCTCTTCATTCTTTTATTATTGTGATTAGTTCTTCTAAATTTTCTCCTAAAAATAAGCCACCAGTAAAAATCCTTTTCATTGAGGCTAAAAGAACTTCGAAGCAATTATATGATTAATTGGTTGGCATTTATTATTTCTGTAAGGACTTATTGATCCTTACTAGTGTTAATATAATATGTAATGTATTAATGTATGTATACAGCTAGCTCAGATAGATAGGATTCTTTAGATATGATTCCTTTTCCTTTTCTTTTCTTTTTCCTGCTTTTGGCCGCCCGTCTTCTTTCGGCCTCATTTTCATTATTATATTACATTGTATCATAATGCTGTTTGTAACACAACTCCTATATAATGGAGCCTCTATTTGGTTTCTGATATATATTGAATTATAGAGTTGTTCTCTCTCAATATCCCTCTCTCAACTTGTTTTACATGGCATCAGAGCAAGCAGGTGCATAGGACAGACCAGTAGGCAAGGCAGTCTCGAGAGAGGCTAGCAGAGGCGGTGGAGTAAGCTCATCAGAAAACAAATCTGTGGAAGGGTCAGTAAAAAACAGCAAGGGTGAGGGAACGGACAAAGGAAGAGAGAGAGAGAGGAAAACATTTTGTGTTCTCAAAAGACCACATGACGAGAGATACGGAGTCGTTGGGAGAGAGGATCCCAACAACAATATTCCACATTCATGAATAGTAGAGCTGAACTTGGCAAACCAAGCGCGTGGAGCTTGTTTTAGACCATATAAAGCACGCTGAAGTTTGCAGACTTTATGAGGTGGATGTGATTATCACCGGTGATGATCTCGATGGTATTCTTCGCCTGAAACAGTTTCTTAGCCATCATTTCGAGATGAAAGACCTTGGCCCTCTCAGCTATTTCTTGGGTCTTGAAATCTTCCATGATTCCACGGGTTCTTTTCTCTCTCAAGCTAAGTATACCTCTGATCTTCTCACACGTGCTGGTCTTACGAATTGCAAGACTGCCTCCACTCCCCTGGAGCCTCAGAGTCGTCTTACACCTCTTGATGGCACTCTTCTCTCTGATGCTATCCTATATCGTCAGCTAGTTGGCAGTCTTGTCTATCTCTATAGCGACCCCGGTCTTTTCCCATTTGACTATTGTGTCCGGACATAGGTTCCGTAGATTCTGTCATTGTATGATGGTTGTTGTTGTCCCTTATTTTCTCATTTGGAATTATAGGATGTGTTGGGCAGGTTTGTTTCAGGTTGGTTGGGTTTAGAAATCAAGTGTTGCTGTCCAGAATTTTGGATCTTCGCTCGAGCGAGGAGTTTGTCGCTCGAGCGAGCTGTTGTTTTTGGTTCTTCGCTCGAGCCGGGGTTTGGTAGCTCGAGCGAGAGTTTGCGTCTGGTTTGGACCTGTAGCTTTGCATTCTTGGCTCGAGCGAGCTTTTCTTCGCTCGAGCGAGTTAGTTCGTTCTTCGCTCGAGCAACAGTTCCTTCGCTCAAGCGTGTGTCTTGTTGCAGACCTGAGGGTTTGAGTTCTTCACTCGATCGAGCTTTCTTTCGCTCGAGCGAGCTTTTGAGTTGTTGGCTCGAGCAAGGCTTCCTTGGCTCGAGCGTAGTTTCTCTGTGTCTGGTCGCTCGAGTGACCAAGTCTTCGCTCGAGCGAGCCTGTCCAGTTTATATATGCAGCAGCGGGTTTTGATCAGTCTTTTCTTATTCTTTTTGGTTCTAAACCCTAGGTCCGACTTCTCTCTCTCCCTACTCACCTTCTCTCTTAGATTTGATCCACTTAGGGAGTGTTTCTACCCTAGATCCTTCATTAAAAAGATAGAGTGAGTCGAGGGCTTCCATTTAATCTGAATAGTTGGCGATTTGGAGCACTTTGGTATTTGGGTATCATCTCTGTCTTCTCCTTTTGGGTTGTTTTCCTCGAGGTAGGGATTTCCTACTCCACTTTATAAGTTTTGTTCTAAGTTTTGGTATTTTGATAAGTTGGGGTTACTTCGATAATTGTGGGAAAAACCCTAGTTGTGTTAGTTAATTAATTTGTATAATTAATTAAAGGGAATTGGGGAATTTGGTTAAATTCATGAAATTGTGGAAATTATTGATTAAATGGTGTGGTGGGATAATTTAAACCACTCGCCTAGTGAATTGTTGTTATATTTATTTCCAGTCTAGAAATAACTGTTTTGGGCTATCGGTGGAGGATAGTCGTGATTGTTGTAGACATTGCATGTGGATTAGGAATAACTGAAACTAATCACATTGGTTAAGTCATTAATTTGGACTATTGCATTGATACAGAAATTACATGTATTGATTGAGCATTGCACTTGCATACATTGTTTTGTGTGGGAGGAGATAGGGGATGTACTCCACGGTTTAGGGGAAGATAGGGGATGGACCTCTAAACCGGATTTTGTTTGGGAGGAGATAGGGGATGGACTCCATTAGCATCACTTTTATGTGTGCTTATTATATTGAAGTGTTTTGTTGATATAACACTAAAATGTGTATCAATCTGGAAGTATGAAGTGTTTGATTTGAGCTTGAGTCTCATTTGTTTGTTGATATTGGAAGAATGTGAATATGATATATATATAATTCACTGTTGTAAGGTTGGCCAGGTTCTGAGCCATGTTGATAAAGTTGGAAAGTAAAACGTGTCTTAGACAATAGTGTTATGAGACTGTAAAATGAAGTAATTGATTATCTTGGTTAACCATCTGTTGAATGCTATTGCTTTATTCATTGCTTATTTGTGGTTTAGTATATCTCTATTGGGCTGTGGCTCACCCTTTATGGGAACATCATTTTCAGGTTCAGGTGATAAGCTACCTCCAAGGACTTAGCTTGGAAGGACTTGGACTTTGAAGGCTATTTCTAGTTATTTGTTTTACTTTATTGTTAGTACATGTAAACACTCAAGCCTAGGGCTTTATTTATATTTGAGTTAGAACTCATGCTTTTGTGTCCAAGTGTTAGCTTGGAAAGATGTAAGCCGATAGGTCATTTAATTTGATGTTACATGTAATGTTTTGTTTAGTAAGACTCTGATGAATGTTATTAGGAATTATTAAAATGTTTTCCTTAAATAATGCATGTCAATGATATATATTATATGGGTTAATTTTGAGGGCGTTACAACTTGGTATCAGAGCGTACCGGGTTTGAATACTTTGGGTACGTGGGAAGTGATTAGTATCACATTGGGTTCGTCTCATTTGATAGAGACTTAGTGTAATGTTATATGCTTATGTGATAACATGTTTATGTGATTATGTGGGTATGGAATGTAATTTCTAGGATGTTGATTGGATCCTTGAGTTTCTAGTAGTCTTGTTGGAAAGGCACTTGATCACTGCTGCTTCCAACCGGAACTATAGTAACGCATTGGGACTATCATTATCCGGGAATGAAATTCGTAGGTGCTTATGTGATTATGTGCTTACGTGGAATGAATTATTGTTGTCCAATGCATTAGGACGCAAGTGTTTAGCTTCGGCACATTTATTAATGTGCTAATGTCTTTGTTTCTTTTATTAGGATGTCAGGACGAGGACGAGGACGCGGTAGGCGTGGTAGGTCGGGTAGGCAGGAGGTGCCTGTGCCAGAGGAGATTCCGGTAGTTCAGGAAGGAGTAGGCCAGGCCAATGTGGCCGAGCCAGTAGGCCAGCAGGCTATGGGCGCTCTAGCCCGAGAGATAGCAGGGGCATTCAGGGAGTCAGTGGGCATTCTCAGAGCTGAGAATCAAGCTCGGGATGTGGCTGCAGATGCAGGACCTTCCTTTCTGAAGAGGGAGTTCTTCCGGTCTAATCCGGATGAATTTGTGGGTGATCCTAAAGAGCCGCTTAAGGCAGATGAATGGCTCGAACAGACAACGAAAACGTTTGAGATGCTTGGCATCGAAGACGAAGGGTTGAAAGTGACCTTGGCATCTTTCCAGTTGAAAGGGGATGCGGGTCAGTGGTGGAAGTTCACTAAGGGTCGTATAGGAGGTATATGGGAGGCTTTTATGAATGCTTTCCAGGAGAAGTTCTTATCTCCAGCAGTCAGGGAGAAGCTGCGAGACCAGTTTTGTCAGCTTAAGCAAGCGAGTTCTTCAGTGGCCGAGTTTGAGGCTGCATTTACTAGCTTGTCCAGGTTTGCACCTGAGTTGGTGGCGTCTGAGGAACGCCGCTGTATTGAGTTTGAGAAGAAGTTGAGGCGTGGCCTCAAGCTGAGAGTTGGGGGAACTATGATTCGGGATTATGGGCGTATGGTTGATGCTGCAGCCCACATGGAAATTATGATGCAGGAGGAGGAGGAAGGACAGAAGGGCTCCAAGAGGAGTCAGAATGGTCAGAGTGATGGTAGGAGACAGAAGAGTTTTAATCCTCAGCAGTCTCAGGGTAGCTTTTCTAGATCGACTTTTCCTGTGCCGAGTGCTAGTTCGGGGAAAGGCAGTCAAGGAGACATTACCTGCTTCAAGTGTGGCCAGCTGGGCCACAAGTCTCCAGTTTGTCCTCAGAGGGGAGGAGTTCAGAGAGCAGCATCTTCTTCGGCTCGATCTCAGAGCCAGAGTCAAGGTAGAGGCCAACCACTCTCGTGTTATCAGTGTGGTCAGCCAGGGCATATGAAGAGGTATTGCCCGCAGTTGGGTGGCACACCTGGTGCATCCGGTTTGAGGCCGATTCAGGGTCAGCAGCCAGCTCAGTCGGGTCAGGCCTTGAGGGCCAATCAGGGGGCTTCATCGTCCCAGTCGGTACAGCAATCTTATGCTCCTAGGGGTGAGCAGGTTGATCAGAGGTCGTCTGGGCGCGTGTACGCTGTTACCGCGCAGGATCTTGTGCCAGCACCATCAGTTGTGAGAGGTACCTTCTTGTTTTGCAACTCGGTTGCTAATGTTTTGATTGATACGGGTGCATCTCATTCCTTTGTGTCTGCTGCATTTGCATCTGTTTTGGAGTTGGAGTTAGCACAGTTAGCATCTCCTATTTGTGTAGTGTCACCTCTTGGGGGTGAATTGATTTTGAAACAAGGTGTTAGAGGTTGTGACATAGAGGTTGATTACCATAGAATCCCATTTTCCTTTGTAGTTATGCCTATGAGGGGTTTCGATGTTATTTTGGGTATGGACTGGTTATCGTCATACCGGGCAGTTATTGATTGTTACCGCCAGAGGGTCACTTGCTGTACCGTGAGCGGAGAGTATTTTCATTTTCTGGGGGACCGGGTTGGTAATGTGTTGCCACCGGGGTATGTTCCGCGAGGACGGAGTGAGCTTAGTGGTCTACTTGCTAACCTTTCGAATAGTGAGGATGAGGAGACTCAGATTGTGTTGCCAAGGGTGGTTTGTGAGTACTCGGATGTCTTTCCTGAGGATCTTGTTGGTTTGCCACCGCATCAAGAGATTGAATTCTCTATTGACCTAGTGCCCGGTACGGCGCCGATTTCTATGGCACCTTATCGTTTTGCCCCAGCCGAGTTAGTTGAGTTGAAGATACAACTCCAGGAGTTGCTAGATAAGGGCTTTATACGTCCTAGTGTTTCGCCGTGAGGAGCACCGGCCCTCTTTGTCAAAAAGAAAGGTGGTGCTTTGAGACTTTGCATAGATTACCAGAAGTTAAATCGGGCTACGGTTAAGAATAAGTACCCTATGCCTCGTATAGATGATCTGTTCGATCAGTTGAAGGGTTCCCGTTGTTTCTCGAAGATAGATTTGAGATCGGGTTATCATCAGTTAAGAGTCAGGGAGGAGGATATTCCGAAAACGGCATTCCGTACGCGGTATGGCCACTATGAGTTTTTGGTGATGCCATTTGGGCTCACTAATGCACCGGCAGTTTTTATGGATTTGATGAACCAGATATTCCGAGAATTTTTGGATCGTTTTGTGGTTGTCTTCGTAGACGACATCCTGATTTATTCACCTTCTGAGGAGAAGCACAAGGAACACTTGAGAGTGGTGCTTGAGTTACTTAGAGCCCATAAGCTTTATGCTAAGTTTGGGAAGTGTGAATTCTGGCTAGAAGAGGTCAAGTTCTTAGGCCATGTCGTTTCTGGGGAAGGAGTGTCGGTTGATACATCCAAGACTGAGGCAGTGCAAGATTGGGCACAGCCTAAGAGTGTGTTTGAGATCCGCAGTTTTCTGGGGTTAGCTGGGTATTACCGTCGGTTTGTGAAAGATTTCTCCAGATTAGCGTCACCGTTGACTAGGCTGACTCGGAAGGGAGTCAAGTTTGTGTGGAGTGAGACTTGTGAAAAGTCGTTCCAAGAGCTGAAAGTTAGATTGACCACCGCTCCGGTGTTGATTATTCCGGAGAGAGGGTTGGGTTATGCGGTTTATTGTGATGCCTCACGAGAGGGTTTGGGTTGTGTGTTGATGCAAGAAGGGAAAGTAGTTGCCTATGGCTCACGTCAGTTGAAAATTCACGAGCAAAATTACCCTACGCATGATCTAGAGTTAGCAGCTGTGATATTTGCCTTGAAGATTTGGAGGCATTATCTTTATGGTGAGAGATTCGAGGTATTCTCGGATCATAAGAGTCTGAAATATTTGTTTACACAGAAAGACTTGAACTTGAGGCAGAGGAGGTGGATGGAGTTTATAGAGGATTATGACTTTGAATTGCATTATCATCCGGGAAAGGCCAATGTGGTGGCCGATGCCCTTAGCAGGAAACCTGTTGGTGACATAGCTAGTATAGCCATCCGAGAATAGGAGATGTTGGGTGCACTTGGGGATTTTGACTTACTTCTGGGCGAATCCGTTGAGGCTGCGACCTTGTTTTCTGTTGTTGTTCAGCCTACACTTGTGACTCGAGTGTTAGAGGCTCAGAGAGGTGACCTTGAGGTAGAATCTCTCCGTGAGAAGATTTCCGGTGGGAAGGTTGAGAAGGGTTTGACGGTGTATTCCGATCTGAGTGTGAGATACCGAGACCGTCTGTTTGTGCCGGAGTCTTGCTGAGAGGAGGTACTCCGAGAGTTCCATCATTCACGCCTTGCGGTGCATCCGGGAGGCACTAAGATGTATCAGGATTTGGGTCGCCAGTTTTGGTGGCGGGGTATGAAGAGAGATGTGGCAACTTTTGTATCTAAGTGCCTTACTTGTCAGCAAGTGAAGGCCGAACATCAGAGGCCAGCGGGTTTGTTGCAACCCTTGCCTATTGCCGAGTGGAAGTGGGAACACGTCACTATGGACTTCGTTGTGGGTCTTCCGAGGACTCAGCGGGGTAGTGATGCTATTTGGGTGGTTGTTGACCGGTTGACTAAGTCGGCGCACTTCATTCCTATGCGCGTGAGAGATTCGGTAGATCATCTTGCCGACTTGTACATTCGGGACATAGTGAGGTTGCACGGGGTCCCAGTGACGATCGTCTCAGATAAAGATCCTCGTTTTACTGCCAGGTTGTGGCAGAGTTTGCAGAGTGCCTTAGGCACTAAGTTGACCTTTAGCACGGCTTATCATCCTCAGACTGACGGGCAGTCCGAGCGTACTATTCAGATCCTTGAGGATATGCTTCGGGGTTGTGTTCTGGATTTTAGTGGGTCATGGGAGAGGCACTTGCCGTTGGTGGAGTTTGCCTACAACAACAGTTTCCAGTCTAGTATCAGTATGGCACCATTTGAGGCCTTGTATGGCCGACCGTGTAGATCTCCTGTTTGTTGGGCCGAGGTGGGTGATGCACCTCTGTTAGGTCCAGAGTTGGTAAGGGAAACGACGGAGAAAGTTGAGCTAATCCGTAAGAGGCTTGTTACGGCACAAAGTCGTCAGAAATCTTATGCCGACCGTAGGAGGAGACCTTTGGTGTTTGAGGCGGGTGATCACGTCTTTCTGAAGATATCACCTAGACGGGGTTTGTTGAGGTTTGGGAAGAGCGGGAAGTTGTCCCCTCGGTTCATTGGTCCGTTTGAGATCCTTGAGAGGATTGGCGAGGCTGCTTATCGTTTAGCTTTGTCGCCGCAGTTGTCCGGAGTACATGACGTGTTTCATGTGAGTATGCTTCGGAAGTATGAGCCGGATCCATCACATGTGTTGGATTGGACCGATTTAGTGGTAGATGAGGATGTTTCGTATGAGGAGAGACCGGTTCGGGTCTTGGATAGGTGGGATCAAGTTTTGCGAGGCAAAACCATCCCTTTGGTCAAAGTTTTGTGGAAACACCATGGAGTGGAAGAAGCCACTTGGGAACGTGAGTTAGAAGTTCGCGAGAAATACCCGGACATGTTTATTGATTTGTAATCTTGTATTTAGATTTTGTAATATTGTTGAACTTAAGAGCCTTACATATGTCTTAAGTTGTAAAACATTGAGTATGTTTTGGTAAATGGGTGTATCTTGAAACTTGCTTCATTATAGAAGTTTAGTGTAATATTGCATATGTTGATTTCATTGTTGAATGGGTTATATATATCATGCGATTGAATATGATATGGGAATTGTCAGCATTGAAAGAATTAAAGCATAATAATGATACAGGCTGAAATACATGTTATTTTGTATATTGTGAGATGCCTCTTGATAAAGAGATGAAATGACCAGTTTTGGGTCAAGATGTTTACTAATGAACTGTCTAATAAATAAATAAATAAAAACTGTTTTCAAAATTTATGCTTAATTTCGGGGACGAAATTCTTTGAAGGGGGGAGGTTATAGCGACCCCGGTCTTTTCCCATTTGACTATTGTGTCCGGACATAGATTCCGTAGATTCTGTCATTGTATGATGGTTGTTGTTGTCCCTTATTTTCTCATTTGGAATTATAGGATGTGTTGGGCAGGTTTGTTTCAGGTTGGTTGGGTTTAGAAATCAAGTGTTGCTGTCCAGAATTTTGGATCTTCGCTCGAGCGAGGAGTTTGTCGCTCGAGCGAGCTGTTGTTTTTGGTTCTTCGCTCGAGCCGGGGTTTGGTAGCTCGAGCGAGAGTTTGCGTCTGGTTTGGACCTGTAGCTTTGCATTCTTGGCTCGAGCGAGCTTTTTTTCGCTCGAGCGAGTTAGTTCGTTCTTCGCTCGAGCAATAGTTCCTTCGCTCGAGCGTGTGTCTTGTTGCAGACCTGAGGGTTTGAGTTCTTCGCTCGATCGAGCTTTCTTTCGCTCGAGCGAGCTTTTGAGTTGTTGGCTCGAGCAAGGCTTCCTTGGCTCGAGCGTAGTTTCTCTGTGTCTGGTCGCTCGAGCGACTAAGTCTTCGCTCGAGCGAGCCTGTCCAGTTTATATATGCAGCAGCGGGTTTTGATCAGTCTTTTCTTATTCTTTTTGGTTCTAAGCCCTAGGTCCGACTTCTCTCTCTCCCTACTCACATTCTCTCTTAGATTTGATCCACTTAGGGAGTGTTTCTACCCTAGATCCTTCATTAAAAAGATAGAGTGAGTCGAGGGCTTCCATTTAATCTGAATAGTTGGCGATTTGGAGCACTTTGGTATTTGGGTATCATCTTTGTCTTCTCCTTTTGGGTTGTTTTCCTCGAGGTAGGGATTTCCTACTCCACTTTATAAGTTTTGTTCTAAGTTTTGGTATTTTGATAAGTTGGGGTTACTTCGATAATTGTGGGAAAAACCCTAGTTGTGTTAGTTAATTAATTTGTATAATTAATTAAAGGGAATTGGGGAATTTGGTTAAATTCATGAAATTGTGGAAATTATTGATTAAATGGTGTGGTGGGATAATTTAAACCACTCGCCTAGTGAATTGTTGTTATATTTATTTCCAGTCTAGAAATAACTGTTTTGGGCTATCGGTGGAGGATAGTCGTGATTGTTGTAGACATTGCATGTGGATTAGGAATAACTGAAACTAATCACATTGGTTAAGTCATTAATTTGGACTATTGCATTGATACAGAAATTACATGTATTGATTGAGCATTGCACTTGCATACATTGTTTTGTGTGGGAGGAGATAGGGGATGTACTCCACGGTTTAGGGGAAGATAGGGGATGGACCTCTAAACCGGATTTTGTTTGGGAGGAGATAGGGGATGGACTCCATTAGCATCACTTTTATGTGTGCTTATTATATTGAAGTGTTTTGTTGATACAACACTAAAATGTGTATCAATCTGGAAGTATGAAGTGTTTGATTTGAGCTTGAGTCTCATTTGTTTGTTGATATTGGAAGAATGTGAATATGATATATATATAATTCACTGTTGTAAGGTTGGCCAGGTTCTGAGCCATGTTGATAAAGTTGGAAAGTAAAACGTGTCTTAGACAATAGTGTTATGAGACTGTAAAATGAAGTAATTGATTATCTTGGTTAACCATCTGTTGAATGCTATTGCTTTATTCATTGCTTATTTGTGGTTTAGTATATCTCTATTGGGCTGTGGCTCACCCTTTATGGGAACATCATTTTCAGGTTCAGGTGATAAGCTACCTCCAAGGACTTAGCTTGGAAGGACTTGGACTTTGAAGGCTGTTTCTAGTTATTTGTTTTACTTTATTGTTAGTACATGTAAACACTCAAGCCTAGGGCTTTATTTATATTTGAGTTAGAACTCATGCTTTTGTGTCCAAGTGTTGGCTTGGAAAGATGTAAGCCGATAGGGCATTTAATTTGATGTTACATGTAATGTTTTGTTTAGTAAGACTCTGATGAATGTTATTAGGAATTATTAAAATGTTTTCCTTAAATAATGCATGTCAATGATATATATTATATGGGTTAATTTTGAGGGCGTTACAATCTCACTGTTACTCGTCCTGATATTGCCTATGCCGTTCATATTGTCAGCCAGTTTATGTCGGCTCCTCGTACCCCTCATTACGCTGCATTAGTTTGTATCCTTCGATATCTCAAAGGCACCCTGTTTCATGGTCTTCATTATTCCGCCCGCTCCTCTCTCCAGCTTCGTGCTTTTTTCGATGCCGATTGGGCTGGGGATCCTACTGACCGTTGCTCTACTATCGAGTTCTGTTTTTTCTTGGGTGATTCTCTTATTTCTTGGTGCAACAAGAAACAATCTCTTACTGCTCGTTCCAGTACCGAGGCCGAATACTGTGCTCTTGTTGACACTACTCAAGAGCTTCTCTGGCTTCGTTGGCTTCTTGCTGACATGGGTGTTTCTCCCTCTGGTGCTACTGCCCTCTTTTGTGACAATCAAAGTGCTCTTCAAATTGCTCACAATAATGTTTTTCATGATCGCACCAAGCACATTGAGATTGACTGCCATTTTATTCGTCAACACGTCACTCGTGGTACTGTCCATCTCCATCCAATCTCTTCTGCTGATCAACCTGCTGATATCTTCACCAAAGCTCATTCTCCTGGCCGCTTCATTGACCTTGTCTCCAAACTCCAGTTGGTTGATGTTTGTCCTCCTTGAGTTTGAGGGGGGCTGTTAATATAATATGTAATGTATTAATGTATGTATACAGCTAGCTCAGATAGATAGGATTCTTTAGATAGGATTCCTTTTCCTTTTCTTTTCTTTTTCCTGCTTTCGGTCGCCCGTCTTCTTTCGGCCTCCTTTTCATTATTATATTACATTGTATCATAATGCTATTTGCAACACAGCTCCTATATAATGGAGCCTCTATTTGGTTTCTGATACATATTGAATTATAGAGTTGTTCTCTCTCAATATCCCTCTCTCAACTTGTTTTACAACTAGCATGCTCAAATTACATTTGTGACCTTCGAAAGCCAAAAGAGAAAACACTGACCAAACTATTTAATATCCAATTTAATATTAAAATAATATAATATGCAACGTTATTTAATTTGACACATTAATTGGAATGTTTGTTTTGGAAAGGAAAAAAATGAATAAATAATAATAATAATAATAATAATAATAATAATAATAATCTGTGTTAATTGTAATGGATAAGGAAAATGTTTAAAAAGTGTTCACAATTTACCCCATAATAATATGGCAAGATAAATGTATACTTATAATTTGTTATGGCTTGATAAGCATCATCAAATTATAATTTGTTACACACTCACTGATGTGAGACCCAACTCTCTTATGACATTATTGAAAAATGTTCGAGACTTGCAAAAACTCATACAATTCAATCTATAATTATGTGATATACTAATTGTTAATTTTTAATTTGTTACCTACCTCATGATATAGACTCCAACGCCATTTGCATATTCCATGAATGCCAGTTGTAGCATATATGAGATTAATTGATTTTGTTTTAGTTCATGTTTACTTTGTTTCTATTGAGTCGTTGATTTTTGCTACAAAGTCACAGGTACATTATGAGACGCAAAACCAAAGCAAATGTCGATTTTTCATTTCATAGTACCGATCATAGTTTGTATATACAATACATAGACCGTAATATGTATACGTAATTTGTGCATACATGTGACCAAAATGTTACCAAAACATAGTTTAAATTATTGTAATAAATTTAAATTTTGACATTACAAATCTTCTAATATATTATTTTGTTTGGTTAGATTTTTAAAAAGTAAATTTTAGACCCTTGCAGGCACGGGTTATTATTGTGAT
Organism: Camellia sinensis; assembly: GCF_055761805.1. Lineage (NCBI taxonomy): Eukaryota > Viridiplantae > Streptophyta > Magnoliopsida > Ericales > Theaceae > Camellia > Camellia sinensis. Next base: position 64,475,233 of record NC_138970.1, read on the forward strand.
AAATTTAAATTTAAAAAATACAAATCCTTTCAAAATCTATTTTTTTTAATTTTTTTTAAAAAGATAATAATAATGAAATACTTATCATTTTATATAATTTTACCTTTTTGAGAGCAAAATAATATTTAAATTTTAAAAATATTTTTTAATATTTATTTTTGTCAACTTAATGTTTATTTTAAAAAAAAAAAAAGAAAGAGAATCAATTTTAAATTATGTGTTATTGGGCTAAAATCCGAAAAGTAGAATTACGTTTCAGTGGTACATGATGAAATAAATAACAAATTAGTGGTAACTTTTTGAAAATTTCAATAGCTAAGTAAAAAAAATATTGCAGGGATATGGAATCTTGACTTTGATTTACTCCATTATTTCACTAGAGAAGTACGTGTTAGTGATTCTTGGAAAAAAATTCAATGGAAAGTAGAAAGTTTTTCAAATATCAACCGGAATGGCAAGTGAAAATGAAATTACAAACATATGGAATCTTGACTTGACTTTACTATTATACCCTTGTCTCTCACAAAACTCTCACCACTCTGCACACACTGACCACACTCTCAGAGTCTCACATACGAGCAATTTTTATGTGCAAAGAGGATAGGTGCTATGTGATACCTTCCGCTTCTTTCATAGGTTGAATGAGTGGAAATTACATTTCTGTGTTGGGTGATAGAGAGACAACATGAGAGACCATAGTATTTGTGATTAGTTGAAGGTACCATATGACATGCTACATGATACTCTTCTAGCACCCAAGAATTTTTCCTCACATGCACAGTCGAAAAATTATTTGATGCCCTAGGGCATCACCTATCCATATCTTCCACCACATAGTTACACTCTTATTGACACCCAACCCCAAATAACTTCTCCACACAGTCACACTCTTATACACGGATTCGGGAGTACTGCTGCAAGGGCTGAAACGCCGCCATTTCATCAAGTTTATGCATATTCAATAAAATAAAATAAAAATTGGGTGTTAAGAGGGGTTGAACCTAGACAAGCTAGAGATAAAGAGGGTCTTCAACCACTATACTACTTAGTCTACTCATTAATATTTCGGACATATATTGTATTTGTTACAATTTGTATTCCAACATAAAAAAAAATTACAATCTACTATAATTAAAATACAAAACAACGATTCAAGACAAAACGTTGGGTCTGTTAGGAGCAGGAAGGGTTTGGGTTCTCTACTGTCTCTCTACCATTGCTCCGTCGTTCCTCCACCGTGCCTCCACCTTTTGCTCCAACAGTCCTCCGCCTGTACCGTAACTCTACCATCACCATTGTCATTGAGGTTGCTTATTTGCCTTGTAAGAATCTTCACTCAGGTTTGAAAATATATATATATATATTTTTTTTTTGTATTTATTACAATATATATATATATATATATTTGTATTTATTACAATCTATTATGTATATATATATGGTGCTTTATTTTCATATCAAATAGAGATTGTGTTTTGGATTGGGGATTTTAATATAATATCATAGGATTTTGTTATGTGTATGTATATGGTGATTTGTATAAAATTGTGTAGATTGGATTTTGTTATCTGTTATAGGAATGTGTTATTGTGTTTTGGATTAGAGATTGATGCTCTATTAAATTAACGTCACAATTTGATAAGTATAGGAATCTGTTATTATATATGGTGATTTAAACCTTGGTATTTTCATTATCTTTTCACATAATGTAAGTTATAAAATTTTATGATCTATTTTAAAGGTATACTCTTTTAGTAATATAATTGATTTGTCTTGTGTATAATAAACCGCATCAAGAAAGTAGACAATTTTTTAGAATATGTAGTAATTTATCTTATTGTTGATGCTATTTTTGTGCTATTTTTATTGTTATTAAACTTTATATTCAGCAGTGCCGAAATGGAAGATGGTGCACTTGAGGAGTTGGCCAAGAATTCCATGCCATGTGTTGGAATGGAATTTGATTCGGAGGAAGCTGCATATGAATTCTACAATGAAATGGAAGGATTGTGGGATTTAGTATTAGAAGAGATTACCATACAAAAAGTAAGAAAGATGGTATCATGATTAATAGAAAGTTTGTTTGTTATAAGGAGGGAGAAAAGGAAAAAGATAAACGGTACATAATAGTAAAACATCCTCAACATGAGACAAGAACAAAATGTAATGCATTCGTGTATATATCTTTTAGACGAGACTTGTCAAAATGGGTTCTGATGAAGTTTGATGATAATCACAACCACCTTTTGCATATTCCTCAATGTACGCATATGATGCCATTGTCACACCCCAAGCTCCGCGACAACGCCGCACACTCGTATAAGTGAGCATGCAAGGCTAAGAATCCAATCGCATAACCCACAATGTAAAATACTCAAATTAAATCCTTAATTGTCATAATGCCAAAATCCATAAAAATAAATAGTTCTTATATGAAAATGTCCACCAAGTCCACTAATTTAATCCACTAACAAAACAATAATCCAAGTATTTAAATCATATGTTGCGTAAACCTCCTTATTGGAGTGTGGGACCTAATTGGTTTATTAAAAGAGTTTGATTTGGTTTGGTATTAGTTGTAAAAATATATTATAATCGATTCTACAATCAACCAAAGAGTTTCCAAACGATTGATTTACTTGTGGGGAATCATATTTTTTCCCTAACATCATAGTCCTACTCTCGGCACTCCCACATGTAAAAAAAATCCCGCGCAACTCTACTCTTCAAAATTTGAAAAAAATAAATAAATAAATAAATAAAATAAGGGTAAACTAGATAGCCTAGTAAATAACCAATCATCACTGCTAGCTGGATCAAGTATACAAAAATAAATAAATAAATCGATAACCAATAAATATAATTTTTTCTACAGTTCAATAAATGAACAATTATTTGTAAGATGGTTTCATAGCTAAAAATAAACAATGTACAATACATTTTAAATGAAAAGCCAACAAGATAATTCAAAGTAATTCGATGTTCACATCGATGGTTCGATATTCAGATGGTTCAATGATTTGATTCACAAAACCCAAGTCTTGGTGACTACGGTCACTTAGCCTGTGACAAGGCCTAGAACCACACATAAGCCGGTGGTAAAGCCCCAAAAGAAACTAGTTTCTGTGCCAATAAATAACCCCCATTGGCTAGGGTCCAAATCGTAGTCAGACTAGAGTGATATTCAAAATTCAAACAATACACAAATTTTAAATAAAACATTCGATATTTTCAGAATAAACATTTAGTACAATTTTCAGAATAGTTCCACAAAATATTCAAAACAATTTTTATAATAATATTCGATGCTATTTTATACTTGACTCATATTTTATTTTAAGAGAACATGAAGGCTATAAATAAATACTTATGATTTTAAACGATTCAATAGGAATAAAAATGTACCAACAGTGATAGAGGGTTACTTACCTCAAACAGCTAAAATAATATTCCCAAGCTAATCTCAAATTACCAAGATCCACCTCAATCTCACAAACCTTGAAACACCCCCAATTTTGCCACCATGGAGAAACCCAGAAAACCAAGAATTCAATGAAAGAAAGATTACGCTGAAAAGGGTTTGATTTTAAAGCCTTCAATTATCGAGAATTCAAATCAATCGAACCAATGATGAAGAAGCATAGGAAAAGGAAGGGAATAGGGTTTAAGTTTTCTTTTCTTTAACTTTTTTTTTTTCAAACCTTTGTTGCATTTACCTTCCGCAGCCGCAACATCCACGAGCCTCACTTTTTTTTTTTTTCTTTTTTTACATAATGGGCTATTAACCTAATTCCTTAAAATTACTAAATTACCCATACAAATTAATTTAACTACTACTTTATCCAAAAATAGTTCTACATATATCTTGGGTTTTATAGCCATCTTAGAGAAAGTTGTGTGATGCTCAGGGTATAAATGTTGATGTAGCTGATGACACTGGTATATCACTTAAGGCATCACATGATCTTAGTAGCACCTTAGCAAGAGGGAAGGAATTTGTAAGGTTCACGCCAGAGGACCAAAAAACCTACTTGCGTGCAAAAAGGCAACGAAACTTGCAATATGGTGAAGCAGGAAGGTTGTTGAGATATTTCCAACAATAAGCCATTGAAAATCCATATTTTTACTTTGCATTTCAGTTGGATGTTGATGAGATAATTACTAACATTTTTTGAGTTGATCATCAGATGAAGACAGATTATGGCATTTTCGGTGATGTTGTGTCATTTGACACAACATTCCGAACAAACAAATAGTACAGTCCACTTGCTTTATTTACTGGCTTTAACCACTTCAGAATGACTGTGATTTTTGGTGCTACATTATTATATGATGAAACTACAGCATCATTTGAGTGGTTATTCGAAACTTTCTTACATGCAATGTCAGGGAGAAAGCCTGTTAGTTTTTTCACAGATCAAGATCAGGCAATGGCTAAGGCAATTTCTTAAATCATGCCTGAGGTGTTTCATGGATTGTGCACTTTTCACTTAATGCAAAATGCTTTGAAGCATTTAGGCTACTTGTTCAAGGGTGGTTTAAAATTTGGTTGCAATTTCAAAACTTGCATTTTTGGGTATGAGGATGAATATGAGTTGGTTGAAGCTTGGGATTCTTTAATTCATAAATATAACTTGCAAGAGAACTTATGGATAAAGAAGACTTGGGAACTTAGAAAGAAGTGGGCACATGTGTATATGAAGTTGATATATACTGCAGGAATGCGAAGCACTCAACTTAGTGAAAGCTTGAATGCAAAATTGAAGAAGCATTTAAAAGTTGATCATAAAATTGTTCAATTTTTTGCACACTTCAATCGAGTTGTTATGGATAAGCGGTATGAAAAAGTAAAAGCTATATACGATTCAAGACAACAGTTGCCGAGAATAAAGTTGAAAATGTCTCCTATGTTAATTCAAGTTGCTAAGACACCCCTTCTATCTTTGACTTATTTCATAATGAGTTAAGCACATCCCTTTGTTGTCAAGTGAAGCGATGCCATGAGTTAGAAAGAAAAGTCACGTATGTGATTGGCTTATATAGAGAGGATATAGAGTATATTGTTAAAGGTAATGTGGAAGTTAATGAGTCAGGAGGAGACAATATTTGTTGAGAAATTCATTGCACTTGTCAAAAATTTGAGAGTTTTGGAATTTTATATGGTCATGCAATTAAGGCGCTTGATAAATGAATATTATGGAAATTCCTAAAAGGTATATATTAGGTCAATGGAGACTAGATGCGAAGGATTGTGCAATTGAGGAAACAGTTACAGTGGTTGAGAATGACCCTAAGTTGGTGATAGTAGCACGCTACAGAGATCTTTGTCCTAGAATGGTAAAACTAGCTGCTCGATCATCTGAATGCAAACCTGCCTATCAATTAGTTGATAAAACTCTTAGGGGCTTGTCTGCAAAAGTAAACAATATGATGGCTTCATTAGACGTCTCAGGCGCTTCTGGTAGTGGAGGCAATATTGAAGTAGGTACTAAAGAATTTGTAGTTGATCCAAACTTTGCACGAGCTAAGGGCTTAAAAAAGAAAGAGGCCAGACACAAGGGTGTGAGTAGATTAAAAACTTGGCATGAGAAGACTACTAAGAGAACAAAAGTTGTTTCGTAACCTACCCGCCTTACTCCCGTATTGAATTTACCGAAGTACTTGATTTCAAATTGGCTAGATTTACTTTTAAATTTTGCAATGTACCGATAAATGTTTTATAACCTCTTTAGAGCATTGGACAGTCAAGCGATACTAGAAATATTCAGAATTCATCTTCAAACCACACGCCGGTGAGATCTTATTCTTTTTATTGAAATCATATTACTTAAGTACATAATGATCATAAAACTACTAACAATATTTTATGGACTAGGGTGTTGAGATACCCTATTGGTCACAACTAATGAATTCCGAATATAATCTGCTCATGCACAATGTTAATTTTGCATGCCCGCCAACTTATCCACTATTAACGCCTTTGTCTTCCCAAGCATCATACAATCCACGAAGTTCTCAGGTGTGTAATATACTTGTTTGTAATCTAGATTTTTTGTTTTAAATACATGTGTATTTAATTCCAATGCATTTCTTTATATCTTCTTCTTCTTCTTCTTCTTCTTCTTCTTCTTCTTCTTTCTTCTTCTTCTTCTTCTTTTTTTTTTTTTTTTTTTTTTTTTTGTAGGGATTAGGATTTGATCTAGTAAAGCACAGTCCCATCGTGGCTGAGTCGGTCTTTCGTAATGATGGTTTGTTTGATTTTTTCAATCATTCGGAACCATTCCCACAAAATTGAAATGTAAACATTTATCTAGCGAGCCACCATTTTGCTTTATTTTTGAGAATTAAATTGAAATGGATTCAAGGTTTATTTAAGGAGAAGCCACTATTATTGTGTTTTATTTTTATTTGTGTTTGATACATAATAGAGCATCAAATTGTGCAGATTGGATATGGATTCAAGATTTATTTAAGGAGAAACCAATGTTATTGTGTTTTATTTTATTTGTGTTTGATATATAACAAAGCATTAAATTGTGTAGATTGGAATTTTTTTTTTTTTTTAATTTTATAAGTTTTATTGTGGCTGCAATTTTTTTATGCTGGAATACAGATTGGAGTAAAAGCAGATTGTAAATTTTTTTTTATACTGGAATGCAGATTGTAATAAATATAATATATGTCCAAAACGTTATTGAGTAGACTAGGTAGCACAGTGGTTGAAGTCCTTCTTTTTTCTTCAGTTTGTCTGGGTTCAAGCCCTGTCAACACCCAGTTTTTTTTCAATTGAATATGCATTAAACTTTATGAAACGACGCCGTTTCGGATCAGCAGTACCCCCGAATCCACACACTTCACATCACACACTCTCTCTCTCTCACACACACTCACTCTCTCTCTGTCTCTCTCACACACACTAGCACACGCCACACTTTTTTAATAAAAAACAAAACAAAATTTATCTTATACTTTTTCATTTTTATTTTATTTTATTTTACTTCACATCACACACTCACTCTCTCTCACACACACACACCTCACACACTCACTCTCTCTCTCTCTCTCACACACACACACTAACACACGTCACACTCTTTTAATAAGAAACAAAACAAAATTTATCTTTATACTTTTTCATTTTTATTTTATTTTATAAAATATATAATTTTAATATATGAATCTGATTTTATAAAATTAATATTGTTTAAAAAAATATTGTTCAAATAATTAAAATGAGATTAGTATTGAACATATTTAATAAAAGGCAAATTACACTAACCGTCCCTATAGTTTGGAACTCGTGTCACTTTGGTCCCTAACTTTTCAATTGTGACATATTTGACCCTGAATTTTAAATCTTGTTCCAAATAAGAACAATTGAAGATACCATTGTTTATATTCAAGGGCAAAATCGTCAATTTAATAAAATATAAACTAATTTGACAAAAATAAATGTCAAAAAAATATTTTTAATTTTTTAAAAATTATTTTTATCTACCAATGATAAAATTATATAAAGTTGATAAAAATTAATAAAAAGTACATGATTAATTTTTAAAAATTAATTTTACATGATCATCATCCAAACACATAATAAAAATTAAATTGGTAAAAAAAATGTCTAAAAGATTTATCAATTTTACATAATTTTATTTTTAGTGAGTAGAAATTATTTTTAAAAATTTTAAAATATTTGTTTGACATTTATTTTTGTCAAATTAGTTTATATTTTATCAAATTGACAATTTTATCCTTAAAAATCTAATGATATCTTCAATTGTCCTTATTTGGAACAAGATTCAAAATTCAAGGTCAAATGTGTCACAATTGAAAAGTCAGGGACCAAAGAGACACAAGCTCCAAACTATAGGGACTATTAATATAATTAACCCTTTAATAAAAATTTAAATTAATAATTCAAAATATATAAAAGCCTATATAATTAAAATGATTTGTATAACTTAAATTAATACAAAAAATAATTACTATAATTACTTTTTTTGAATACAAAATAAGAAAACGTAGGAACTAATAAAGACAAAAACAAAAATATTAATATTAATTAAAACCATATAAATAAAAAATAATAATATTCAAACTATATAAATATTAACTCAAATTGTACAAATACAAAGTAATAATATTCAAATCATACATCTATTACTGAAACCATATGAATAAAAAAAAAAAATATTCAAACCATACAAATGTTAACTCGAACTATACAATAAAAATAATTTTAAATCATTATTTTATATTTTTAGTAAGTACTTTTAATTTGGGAGATTTTTTTAAGGTCCCTGGTATTAAGATTTTATAGTATAAAGGACACTCAATATTTTCATAATATCTAAGGTCCCTCAACATCGATTCAGAGAAAATTCGATCCAAAGAATGTCTCTAGACAAATCATAGAGAAAATTTCAAATTTCTCTTGACACATCACAGAGAAAATTTCAAATTTCTATAAACAACAATGAAGATTATTGTTCTACTTCAGAGAAAATTGGGTTGGTTCAGAGAAATTCATTGGTTTGGATTGAATTTTCTCTGGGTTGAACTCAATTTTCTCTGGGTTGGTGCAGAGAAATTCTCTAGTTTGGATTGAATTTTCTCTGGTTTGGTCTAGAGAAATTCTTTGGTTTGGATTGAAATTTCTTTGGATTGATTTGAGGGACCTTAAACATTCTCTCCTTGGCATTTCATCAAATGCCTTCTTTGCTAAATCCATGTCCCCTTGTTTTTGTTTTTTGTTTTTTGTAAACTGTGCATCAAGGTGATGTCAGCAAATAATTGCTTCTATTTTGTTGTAAACCCTCTATCTGCTCATGCTAAAAAGATATGTGTTTTGTGTTACTACAGCCACTCTAGAAAGTATCAGGATGGGACTCAATTGTAGTACTTTCATGTATTCATTCCAGGTAATTGAATTTGTTCAATTTAAAAAATGATTACAACACTCTGGACAATATTTGATGGCAAAGATTGAAGCACCCATTCTACAACTAAAGCAGAATGCAGATAACAACAATGAGGATTAGTGCTCTACTTCAAAGAAAATTTGGTTGGTTTAGAGAAATTTTATAATTTGAATTGAATTTTCTCTATGTTGAACTCAATTCTTTCTGGTTTGGTGCAGAGAAATTCTCTGGTTTGGACTAAATTTTCTCTAGTTTGGTCCAGAGAAATTCTCTAGTTTGGACTGAATTTTCTCTGGTTTGGTCCATAAAAATTCTCTGGTTTGAATTGAAATTTCTCTGGATTGATTTGAAAAACCTTAGACATTCTCTCTTTGGCATTTCATCAAACACCTTCTTTGCTAAATTCATGTCTCCAGCTCATGTAAGGTTGTCTTCCTTTTTTAGTTGCCATTATGATATTTTCAATCATTATTTAAAGACAGAAGTAAAGAAAAATCTTGTAATTGAAAAAGAACAGAACCACAATCACATTAAGACCCAGAAACTGTCAAACATAAAACATCAGCGAGTGTAATGGAAACCCAAATTCCAATGTATACCTTCAATAGGTCTGAAGAAGCCTCCCCACTATATGACCATGATGATAATGGAGACAGACCACCACTACCACAACTCTGAATTCGATTTAGAAGTTTTCTACGAAAAAAGCAGCGATCGGAGATGAGCATGGGCATGGCGGTGGTAGTGGGAATGGGGACGATCTAGAAGTCTTCGTGGTGGGAATGGGGACAATCTGGAAGACGCGGAGATAAGAGAGAGAAGGGAATAGGTGAATTTAGCAGAGGAAGAGAATTTAGAGAGAAAGAGAAAAAAAAATGAGGTTTGATTTAAGAAATTTCTCTGTGATATATGAGTGTAGGGTTGAGGGACCTTAGACATCATAAAATAATATTGTGGATATCTTCCATTATTAAATATGAGAGAAGGACCTTAGACTAATTTTTCCTTTAATTTGTACAAAAAAATAAAAATTTTAATATAAAAATACATTATTTTTACCATGATAGACAAATAAACACAAAAAAATATTTTTTTAAATTCTAAAAGAATACTTTTGTTCTAGAAAGTGAAAATCATGTTCAAATGATGATCTTTTTTTTTTTTTTCCTTCTACTTTATTCCCCAAATTAGTTTCGATTTCTTTTATTTATTTTGACAAGAAATTATAAAAATGAAAAAGTCAATAAATTAAAAATAAAACACTTCAAATTGGACTTTTAACAAGAAATTATAAAAATAAAAAAGTCAATAAATTAAAAATAAAACACTTTAAATTGGACTTAAGCCCATACCCAAATCGGACGTGCATTGCACATAGATTGAACTATAGATCAAACTTGCCCACATGCCCGTCTACGAGTTGCCACCCGCCCAAGGCAGTGATTGGGTGAATGAGTATCTTCCTAAATGTGGTTATACCGATGGAGGAGAGAGCGAAGTCGAACTACCTCTGCCGAGGACGACGGCTCCGATCGTCGATGGTGAGTTTCTTCTCCTCCGTCTATTTTACATTTATTTTTTATTTTTTGTACCTCACCTCAATTGCATCAAACTCATTAAAAGAAAAATTCTTCTGTTTTTCAATTCAGTTCTGCTTTGCTTAGGGGTTTCTTTATTCACTTTTTAATTTTCAATTTAATTAAATGCTAGGCAAGGATCTCAAGCAAAAGATTGAAAATGTGCTTGAAAAATTACGCGGTTGGCAATCTGGGCCTTTGCTAGTTCAATTTTGGACATCCAAAACATTGAACGGCTGGTATTCTCTTAAAACTCAAAATTCACTTTTTTTTCTTGTAACATATGATGATACACTTTGTGTGTATCGGAGGATCTCTAGCGATCGTGACATTAACTTGCATGGAAAGTGTGAAGAAGACGCCTCGCTTCCCGGCAGTGCATTCTATAGCCAAAAGCCGTTGGTTTGGTCTGAGAATGATTTAGCATCTTTGTGTTTGCCTGTAAATTTGCTTGGGTATGAACCACCTTCGTATGTTATTCACCCAAAAAAAAAACTTCCGTATCAGAATTGTGTTGGTATACTTGAAATAGTATCCAACACCAAAGAGTTATGTCTACAATTTTTCAAGGAAGCTCGTGTTTGTGACATCTTTCAGGTTTGTCGCCAACCCAATCCATATCTTAGACATGTTCAATTTCATGTTTAAAAAATTAGTATTTTCTTCTATTGGCAATTGTTCTCTACATTTTTAAGTTTTCAAAGGATTCATAAGTTGTATCATCTCTTTTATTATTTCCTTGCAGAATGAAGGTCTGATATGTTCAGATGTAGGACTTGAACACTTGGGCATGAAAGTAAGTGGCAAAAATTGTAATGCAAAAATGTCAAGTATGGTATGGAGCGATTGTTTGGTGATTTTAGAGAATTACTCCACGCTGTTTATCCTTTGACATTTGTCAAGTTATCTCTTAAAATTTTAACCCGCAACTTTAACTAATAAATATGGCTTGAAAATTGATGTATTAAATTCGAGTTGTCTCTTAAAATTTTATAAATGTATAAAATATTAGGGATTGTTATTTTCATCTATGTGGTCAATAGTCCCTCACTTACTAGGAGCCACCAATATTTCTTCATTTTTTGTTGGGGAAAAAAAAATAATGTAGAGAATATTTTTGAGACTATTGTAAGTTCAAGGTTTTCTGATCAGAGGCCTTGTAATGTGTGGGGGAATGAAGAAATATTGGTGTCTCCTAGTAAGTGGGAGACTATTGCCCACAGATGAAAATAATGATTCCTAGTAGTAAAGAGCAGTTTATGGGTTGAAAATTTTGTGTGGTTCCTAATAAATTATGAGATTAATGGCCATGTTGTGTAGTTCCTAGTAGTAAACTAACAAAAATAATTCATTATTTACTTCTGAATTCCCTGATATTAGAAGACATTGTCCGCTTGGTTCTTATTTTATTTTTTATTATTATTATTTTTTGTATTCTGAGCTTTCCTAGCAAAAAACAAAGTAGTATTTATTTATTTTTCCTACTTAATTAGTTAAGAAACTGTTTTTCATAATGGACTAATTATTATTATTAAATTTTTTATTTTTTTTTGCAGCTCGATGTCTCAACTCAAGGAAGTGAGGTTCCCTCCACTTTTTCAGTGGATCACACCCGGCAATTTACAACTGAACAGGTTAACTCAACTAAACTTACTACTGTACATAAATGTATAAAATTTGTTTTTATGATATTGATTTGACTTAATATTTAGGTTTTCAATAGAAAATATGAATTGCTCAATTGGGTACATGATGTTGCCAAGAATAATGGTTTTGGTGTTGCTACTTAAGTCATCGGCCTATGGTAAGAAATCAAGGATTTATCTTGCTTGTACAAGTGGACAATATCAAGCAACCAAAATGATAACCGGTACAAAGAAGTGCAGATGTCCTTTTACTGTGAAGGCATCGGAGACAAATGAAAAATGGTCATTGAAAGTAATCAATGGATTGCATACCCATCCACTTGCAAAGCATCACGAAGGATACTTCATATGCAGGGAGATTTTCAAATAATGAGAAATCATTGTTAATAGATATGTTGTTGTCATGATGGAATTTTGTTTGATATGACTTTTATGTTTGCTAGATGTTATGTTGTTTAAGTTAATGGTTGAACAATTGGCATGTTTGTATTTTGAAAAATTATAACAAATTAATGTTGAATAATATGTTTGCTTAATGTTATGTTTTTGTTTAATTGGTAAATATTATGAGAGCAGTTTGTTTTATGGGTATGTTATTATTATTTTTAAAATTTATGATAGGTTGAATTTTTTTGAAAATTTATATAATTTTTCTTGTGAACAGATTATGTGAAACCGTGGTTCCAAACTGAACCGAACCGTGTTTAAACGGTTTGGTTTGGATTGGCTCTATGATTTTAATAGTTTGGTTTAGTTCCAATTTTTATAGAACATTGATTGGTCTTGATTTTATCCCAAACCAATCCAAATTGAAATAAAACTAGACCATACACACTCCTAATCAGACTGAAAGAGATTTTACTTACGTTAAAAAATAGAAATATTACTCTACTGTTAGTACTCTGCCTTCCCATATGAGCTTTTTGGTTCATCAGTCGATAAATAGTGTGATGGTGCTAGTTGGCTGATTGGTTCTGAATGGAGTGATTGGATTCTAAAGTTTTTGTTTCCTCATCAATTCTGGTATTTTTTGGGTTTCAGAGGTCTGCTCAGGTGCTCATGCTGTTTTTTGTTGGCTGTGTGATGAACTGCTGATGTCTGCACTGGTGTCTGCATTGATGAAGTTTTTGATGTTGTGTTCAGGTGTTGTGCCTGGTCTAACCAATTAGTTTTTTGTTTTTTGTCTGGTTGGCTGTTGGTTTGAATTGGTTGTTGATCTGTATGGAGTTCATGGCAGCAGAGGCTTGCTTGGTTGTTTGCTGCTGGTGCTAACTGCTGATGTCTGCACTGGTCTCATCACTGCTGATGTCTGATTGGTTGGTCTGTGGATTGGATTCTGGTGTTTTGTTTCCTCATCAATCCTGTACTGCATCAGGAACAATGGGCTGTTAATTTGGGAGGTTGTGCTATGCTATGGTTTGATGATCTGTTCTGCTTTTGGTCTGCTGTTGGTCTGATGAATTTGTTGATCTGTTCTGTTTTGATCTAATGAATTTGTTTTGGACTGCTATGCTCAGCAGTGGAATGCTTTGCTGTTGTGGTTAAATCTGATATGTTAGGAGTATCTACTGTTGTTGGACTGCTATGAACTGATATGTTAGGCTTGTCCGTTTTGTTTGATAAGTTGCTGCTGCTGATAGCTTTTGGGGTTGTGTTCTGCTTGTGTGCGATCTGATTAAGGTTCAAGTATGCATTATGAATTGGTTTTGGCTAAGGTTCAAGAATGCTTTGGTCTGCCTGCCTATACTGTGTTTGCTGTGATCTGTTTGTTGGTTTCTGTTTCTTATTTGTGTTCTGTTCTCTTGTTTGCTTTTTCTTCCTGTCGGGTTTGGTTCCTCACCGAACTCCTGGGGTTGGTCAATTCCATGGAGGAGGATATAAGCTCTAGCGATCGTGACATTAACTTGCATGGAAAGTGTGAAGAAGACACTTCACTTCCCGGCAGTGTATTCTATAGCCGAAGCCCTCAGTTTGGTCTGCGAATGCTTTAGCATCTTTGCGTTTGCCTGTAAATGTGCTTGGGTATGAACCACCTTCGTATGTTATGTATCAGAATTATGTTGGTATACTTGAAATAGTATCCAACACCAAAGAGTTATGTCTACAATTTTTCAAGGAAGCTCGTGTTTGTGACCTCTTTGAGGTTTGTCGCCAACCCAACCCATATCTTAGACGTGTTCAAATTCATGTTAAAAAAATTAGTATTTTCTTCTGTTGGCAATTGTTGTCTACATTTTTAAGTTTTCAAAAGATTCATGAGTTGTATCATCTTTTTTGTTATTCCTTTGCAGAAGGAAGGTCTGATATGTTTAGATGTAGGACTTGAACACTTGGGCATGCAAGCAAGTGGCAAAAATTGTAATGCATAAATGTCAAGTATGGTATTGAGTGATTGTTTGGTGATTTTAGAGAATTACTCCACGTTGTTTATCCTTTGACACTTGTCAAGTTATCTCTCAAAATTTTAACCCGCAACTTTAACTAATAAATATGGCTTGAAAATTGATGTATTAAATTCAAGTTGTCTCTCAAAATTTTATAAATGTATAAAATATTAGGGACTGTTATTTTCATCTATGTGGTCAATAGTCCCTCACTTACTAGGAGCCACCAATATTTCTTCAATTTTTTGTTGGAAAAAAAAATGATGTGGAGAATATTTTTGAGACTATTATAAGTTTAAGGTTTTCCGATCAGAGGCCTTGTAATGTGTGGGAGAATGAAGAAATATTGGTGTCTCCTAATAAGTGGGAGACTATTGCCCATAGATGAAAATAATGATTCCTAGTAGTAAAGAGCAGTTTATGGGTTGAAAATTTTGTGTGGTTCCTAATAAATTATGAGTTTAATGGCCATGTTGTGTAGTTCCTAGTAGTAAACTGACAAAAATAATCATCATTTACTTCTGAATTCCCTAATATTAGAAGACATTGTCCGCTTGGTTCTTTTTTTATTATTATTATTATTATTTTTTGTATTCTAAGCTTTTCTAGTAAAAAACAAAGAAGTATTTATTTATTTTTCCTACTTAATTAGTTAAGAAACTGTTTTTCATAATGGACCAATTATTATTATTATTTTTTTTTTTTAATTTTTAATTTTTTTTTATTTTTTATTTTTTGCAGCTCGATGTCTCAACTCAAGGAAGTGAGGATCCCTCCGCTTTTTCAGCGGATCACACCCGGCAATTTACAACTGAACAGGTTAGCTCAACTAAACTTACTACTGTACATAAATGTATAAAATTTGTTTTTATGATATTGATTTGACTTAATATGTAGGTTTTCAATAGCAAATCTGAATTGCTCTATTGGGTACATGATGTTGCCAAGAATAATGGTTTTGGCGTTGCTATTAAGTCATCGGCCTTTGGTAAGAAACCAAGGATTTATCTTGCTTGTACGAGTGGCCAATATCAAGCAACCAAAATGATAACCGGTGCAAAGAAGTGCAGATGTCCTTTTACTGTGAAGGCATCGGAGACAAATGAAAAATGGTCATTGAAAGTAATCAATGGATTGCATACCCATCCACTTGCAAAGCATCACGAAGGATAATTCATATGCAGGGAGATTTTCAAATAATGAGAAATCATTGTTAATAGAATGTTTGCTTGATATGAGTTTTATGTTTGCTAGATGTTATGTTGTTTAAGTTAATGGTTGAACAATTGGCATGTTTGTATTTTGAAAAATTATGACAAATTAATGTTGAATAATATGTTTGCTTATTGTTATGTTTTTGTTTAATTGGTAAATATTATGAGAGCAGTTTGTTTGATGGATATGTTATTATTATTTTTAAAATTTATGATAGGTTGAATTTTTTTGAAAATTTATATAATTTTTCTTGTGAACAGATTATGTGAAACCGTGGTTCCAAACCGAACCGAACCGAACCATGTTTAAATGGTTTGATTTGGTTTGTATTGGTTCTATGATTTTAATGGTTTGGTTTAGTTCCAATTTTTATAGAACATTGATTGGTCTTGATTTTATCCCAAACCGATCCAAATTGAAATAAAACTAGACCATACACACTCCTAATCAGACTAGTTACGTTAAAAAATAGGTATGCCTTTGTTAAGCCCAATACATGCAATCAGGGACATAAGAAGATCAATAACTCTACCTGTCGTAACCCGTATGCATTTGAGTTGGTTGAATTTGGACAGGATAGTTACTCATCAAGAATACTCGATTGACGACATTACCTTCTATCCAAGCAAGGAAGAAGTGACGTGTGAAGGGGATGATAATTAATGGATTAGGTAAATCTAGTGCATATGTTGATGCTCTCCCTATTGGTTTGAAAGCATACATGAAGTATATCAAGGATGTAAATGCGATAGTAATTGAGGTTTCAGGCTATTGCTGATTTAATAGGTTTTATAGAGAATGCATGGTATCAAGTTAGGCATGATTTACTAGGTGAGTTGCACACCACAAAGAGAATACACTGCACTTTATGAGTTATATGGAAGTGTTGAGGCGCTGACACACATCCTGTCATACTTTGAAGGCAACCTTGACTATGAGCATTGGATGATTATGTCAAACATGAGACATCTTATTATGTCATGCTATAACGTTGTATTGTACTATTTATCTGTACAACAATTTCTCACCTTTTTACCTTTGAGAACAGTGCCAGTGTCTTAACTTGAGTGTCGTGAGATTGCCATCGAGTTTGTTAAAGAAATTTATTTTGTGCAGGTACAACAAATTAATCTTGTTTGTATTTATTAATTTATCAATTAGTTGTACATAATTATAACTGATATTTTTGCATTTTGTTGTACGTTTTTTTTTTTTTTTTTTTTTTTGCGATCGAATCATCTAGTTCCTCCAATATCAACCAATTGGAGACGTTACCATCACTCTTGAGCAGACGACTGAGATAAAGCATATGCTTGACTGGGATAAAGCGTACACGTTCAACATATTCAACATTTAAAGGACATCATACATCAATCACATTGTAACTACTCAAGAGACATTTAATATTGTAGATATTGATTGATGTATAATTTTATTTATAATAAAATTTAATAAACTTTTTTATTTGTATTATGTTTTCGAATTTGCATTAGTAAATATAAGCATCATAATGTTCCATTCACATAAACATAACCATTCAAAACATCATCACATGTTCCATAATTTGTAAGAATAAAGTACGCATTACAAGAGTGCATTCACATAAACATAATCATAACTATATAAAATATATATATATATATATATATTCGTACACTATTCCATTCACATAAAAATGTTTGCACCCCAAAAACAATAATAAATAAATAAATAAACACTTTGTAACAACAATCTCAACACCTACGATTGTATGTCGTAGTCGGTGATGCAAATCGGCTTTGCGCAGAACAGCAAAAAATGATTCTACTATCTTTGTATCAAAACCAAAAAATAACCAAGAAAAGAAAAAAGAAAAAGAGTAAATACTATCATAAAATCAACTATTAAATATGAAGAAAAAGTATTTGTCATTATACATACAAAAAGGCTTCATCATTGTATATCTCAATAAAAACATAGATCTTTATCATTAGGCATCTCTCTTTTTACAAAAAGTTTTAAAAAAATCATCAAAATAAGAAGACATTTAGAGAAATATTAGTCACAAAACCAACCACAAAAGCTTTGTAACACACAATTCTATGGTAAATTTTATAGTTGATTCTGTGTACTGTTACATTAGCAACAATCAATTCTAAAAACACAAATTGTATATACTAACAAAACTTGAATACATAAATTTAATTACTAATTTTGCACCTTAAAAAATGAAAAATAAATAAATTTATACAGACAATTACAATGTGAAAATTTATAAAGGCCTCATTTAAATTTAGTTTTAGCTCCCAATTAAGGTTGAGCCGCCTCATGAGCAACATCATTCGATACAGCTTCATCTTCCATGACAATATCCAGCATATCTGGTGTATCCTCCTTATGTGCTAAAGCATCGCTAGACCACAGCCACGTTTAACATCCAATGCAGGATGTCTTCTATTCGAAGTAGTAGGTGGCAAACGTTTACTATGCTCAATATCCACATTATATCTGCAAGATTTATATGATCAACAAGAAGAGGGCAAAAATCAATTCAACATCAATATCATGTGAATGCATAATGTGAATTCAATTCAATTCAATATATAGATAATGACTCACAACCTAAGACATTGAAAGTTCGATATCATTTAAAACCATATGTAATTCATGAACTTGTCTAAAATTAGAAAACCGGCATCATAAGTTGCTTTTGAAGTTCAGGTTTGAACAAATGAGAGTGGTTCGACAATAGTCTATATTTATGTTAACTATTTAACAATGTCTAATAAATGACGAGTCTCTGGTGGTGATCACAGTATATGAGAATTAACAAAGAGTTCAGGCACAGACAACAGGCTAGGACAACTATTTATATCGCATGAAAAAAAATGTCCATAAATGAAGTCTCAGGGTTGGTTAAGCATTTCAAAAAAGATTTAAGGCCATACTAGCAATCCTAGCGAAGCATAAGTTTGAGACCTT
Organism: Camellia sinensis; assembly: GCF_055761805.1. Taxonomy (NCBI): domain Eukaryota; kingdom Viridiplantae; phylum Streptophyta; class Magnoliopsida; order Ericales; family Theaceae; genus Camellia; species Camellia sinensis. Next base: position 64,493,937 of record NC_138970.1, read on the forward strand.
TGAAACCGAAGAGTATGTTGCCTTCATTTCATATGATTTTATACTAACAAATTAAAGTGGGTGTGGGTCCAACTTCTAATCAACCTTAAAAGAAAAAATGAATGAAATTTACTGAAATTTGTTTTCATTTAACCTAATTTCTGTTTTTGTAAACAATCCTTCTACTTTCTTTGCCCTTGCCAAGCAACTTAACTTTCAATTATAACAGGAAAGAATAGCAATAAAACACACACACACACAGAGAGAGAGAGAGAGAGAGAAAGAGTTACCATTAGGGCGAAAGTCCCCTTCATAAAACTTCTCACCAGAATCTGGCCAAACTTCATGATGAGAACCATTGATGGAGCTATATCCAAGGCATAACAAGATTTGGTACGATGCAATAGTGTGAACATTGGGTGCACTTGCTAGCAAACAACCAAACCTGCAAAACAATGTAAATAACAAACTTCCATGCTTGGAGACCAACGAGAGGAGAAAATAAAACCTGAAAGCCTGCCTATGAAGAGAAATGACCAAAAATTGATCCAAACAGATGTTCTGTTGAATATACTTCAATGCCAATGAAAAATACAAATTGCTATGTACATTTTGGTAGAGTATATTTCAAGGAAATATTCCAACAAAATCTGAAACACTATTTAGACTTACATAAAATGGAATAATCGAAGGTCAAATGTACAATGTGCAATAACCCAATCTGACTAAGCTAACTAAAGAATATGGACCCATGTTGCCAACTCCAAGTAATTGGGATTAAGGCTTGCTAAGCTAATTTTATTGAGCTTCAATTATCTGACTTTATTTTTGGAGCACGCAAGCAGGGGCAGGAGAGTGAAGTTAAAAGGAATGAGAATGCTTCTTGAGTATTTGAATATTCAATAAAAATCCTTAAGTTACCTACTTGATAGAACTAATTCAATAATCCAAGTGCATAGTTATCTATAAATTTGAAAAAGGACTGATCCATTAAATCTGAAGTTAACCTAAAGTAAGATGCTAGCCGAGTATAGTCAAAATTGAAAATAATAAAAAGGAAAAGGTAATAGTGTTATAATAATTCAAAGCAATAACCAGGTTGCTTGGATACTGAAACCTAATCAAAGCCTCGTAAGAAATACTTACAAGAAGCAGAATAACATTTCGTTGAATCAAGTAATTTGCCTCATTTCTTCCAGGCCATGGCTGGAACTTATATGATCGAGTTTGTGATTTGTACATTTTTTTATGAGACTGCTCAGCTGCCCAAACATTACTTTAGAAGATGTTCCCATTCATTTTTCTACATGTTTCCAGAAGACAAACAGAGGTTAAGTGAAAGTGGCAAACAGAAACTTTTCATGACAAAAACAAATATAATAAAGGTTCTCCTAAGAACAAATATCAAGACAAAAATAAGGGGAAAGATCTAACTACCACAGTACCAAAAGTAAAAAAGAACTAATCTAAAATTTATGATGACAAGATGAAATTTGAGCTATGAACACCAAACTAACCAAAATATAATCAAATCGATCCAAACAAAAAAATATATAGATTTAGCATTCACCCTACGAACTAAAAGTTCTAACATTCATTACAATCATATGAAATTTAAATACTATCAAGACAATGACCAAAAAATCCACTACAAATATGAACATATAACATCAATCAAAAACTGCATACACATGGGAGCTTGCACATATGAGACAAATACATAAACACAGTGACAAAACTACAACTGGGATTAGAATTGTGCTAAAATAATGAATAGACAGCATAATGCCCATTTGCAAACAAGGGCCTGGGCATGAATTAGAAAACATAACATGACTTCAATGTTTTTAACAGTTTATGACATTTATCCGTTATGTAAGTTAAATTTTCATTAAGTGAGCTTTTATCACCTCAGTAACAAGATTGGTGTCAGTCCCACTAGATTCTTTTAACTCCATTGTTTGCCTAACCCAATACAAATAATAAAATAAGGCATGTTCACTGTTCACCAACAAAGACAGTCCACGCTATCAAGAGGGAGCACCCCCTCTCCAAGATTCCTCAATCACAGAAAATAACTTCATAGCCTCATCCTCATGTCCCTCAAAAGAAACACCCAGAAGCTGACTCACCTCATTGATTTGATCCAACACCCAAGCCGAAACCTCCTCAGCATAAGGAGGATCATCCCCCAGAAACACCTTCTCTACCTCCGACTCTCGTCCCTCTTCCGCAGCAATCAACATGTCTGTCTCAGTACCCTCTTCCGTCAGCCAAATCACCATCGCCAACTCGTCTGCCATATTGGCCCACCGAGTTTCGTCTGCTGACCACACCTCCATGTGATTTCCCCTAGATCCCGACAGAGTCCGATGCTGCTCCTCCAACGTCAGACTCTCATGACCCAATAAAAATTCCCCATCATGAGGATACTCAGGATGCTGAGCACCAGCCAACGGCCTCCCAGCGTCCTTGCAATGCTCGAGCTCCTCCACCGACGGCGCTAACTCACTGTCGTGCTGCTAGCAAAGCCCCAATCCTTCAGAAATCGTTGAAAAGACCTGATGAACATCCGGGTTGTCTTGACCCAAAATGTGTGGGTCACTAATTTAATTATCAAACAAACAATAAATTCATAAGAAAAATGCTTAAATAATATTCAGCAACTCTAGCAATCATCACTCATAACAAATAAGAGAGAGATCTCCAGCAAGCATTTGAGATCATAATTTGCTACGACGATATACAAAGAGAAACATGTAATGATATGCCAATAAGCAGATTGGTTAAAAACTTCAATTGTACAAAGACTCTTTAAGATTACCATGTGCATCTTGTTTATTGATGAACAATTGAAACTTTTCCTCTCTTATTCATTATGATCAGATACAGTAGATATTTATACAAGTGAGTAAAAACAAATCAATGTAACAAACTTCTAACTAATCAATCCTAACAAACTCTAACTGCTGTGAGCTGAACTGGAGCTGCAGCTGATGAAGCATAGGCTGCTGTTGGAGCTGTTGGAGCTGCTTGAGCTGCTTTATCTGCTGCTAAGATAGTCTTATCATCCCCCTGCAAGCTGATGGGAGGAGAGTGGACCAGCAGCTTCGACTGAAGCTATTGAAACCAAGCAGCAGACAGAGGTTTGGTGAAGACATCTGCAATTTGTTCAGCAGAAGGGATATATTGAAGGAGCTTCTTGGGGGCAATTTTTTCCCGGATGAAATGACAATCAACTTCAATGTGTTTGGATCGAGTGTGAAATACAGGATTGGATGCTAAAGCAATTGCAGATAAGTTGTCACACAAAAGGACAGGAGCAGTGACAGGAGCAATAGAAAGATCATGAAGTAACATTTGTAACCAACTGAGTTCAGCAGTAGCATGAGCAAGAGAGCGATACTCAGCTTCAGTGCTAGATAGAGAGACGGTAGGCTGTGAAGCTGCAATAGTCTGTGCAGGCTGTGAAGCAGAGGTGGCTAAAATAGGCTGTGAAGCTGCAATAGGCTGTGCAGGAGAACAGAGCTGAGGAACTGCAGAGGGAGCATCAAAAAGGGGTGCAGAAGAACAGACTTGACGATCTGTAGAGGAAGAAAGCAGAGAAGCTGCTGCTGGACAGAACTGAGCAGCAGACAAAGAGGACCTGGACGGAGACTGATCAGTAGCAGATGTAGGCCAAAAGAAAGAGTGAAGCTGTGATAAAGACTGAGGAAGAGCAGAAGGATGAGCAGAGAATGGAAAAACATCTTCATGAAACTCCACATGTCTAGAAATATAGACTTGGCCAGTGGCCATATCCAAACATCTATAACCTTTATAAGAAGAGTGATAGCCAAGGAAAACACATAAAGAGGACCAAGGCTGCAATTTAGTATATGAGTATAAGGTCTTAACCAAGGAAAACATTGGCATCCAAAAACCTTCAAAAAGGAGTAATCAGGTCAGACATGATAGAGAAGTTCAAAAGGTGATTTGTGAAATTGTGAGACAATTTGGCACTAGGCATTCGATTGATAAGGTGAATAGCAGTAGCAACTGCATTAACATGTCATAACCATGGAGTTTTCAGCGTCCCAACTGTCGAACAGCGGATCATTAACAGCAGGAGCCTTCTTGTCACCAGTGATGTAACCGATCTTTCCTTGCCCACGGATATACATCCGGACAGATTGTGACCAGCGGAGAAAATTATCACCATTTAGGCGGATGGTGGTGATCTGGACAGAGTGAGAGTTGGACGTTTTCACCGGAATGGCAGCGACAGGGGTTGAAGTGGTTTCGGACGTGACTTCCGACATGGCTATGACGGTTTTAGGGCTGCTGTGTTTTTTGTTGCTCTGATACCAACTTAGAAAATATGAGGAAGAAGAACTCCGAAAATATGAGGAAGAAGGAATATATTTCTGTTATATTCAAAACTTCTTATCTTACAAGACCAAATGACACTCCTTATATAGGAGATATTACAAACATCATTATAACCCATTATATGCCACTTACATATTATATATTACCACTATCTACCACTATCATATTATATACATTGCCACCAACACCACTATCATATTCTATACATGCCACTATCTACCACTAACACCACTATCATATTATATACATGCCACTATCTTATTATATACATTAACACAAATTTCCAGCAATAAGTATTAACAAAACCGAAAATCAAGTAAAAACAAGAAAAGGCAAATGGACAATAAATTTATTTATTTATTCATTTTTATTTTATTTTATTTTTTTTTTGGGGGGGGGTGTGGAGGACACCAATTTCTACGTGAAAGATTTCAAAAGGAAACTGTGTTCCTTATCCCTACTAAAGAGAATCTCAGTTGGACTCTTAACTGCTTAAAAAACTAAAAGGAAGTTTAAATAATTATGTTAAATTTAAACAAAATAGTGACCTGAACTATGAATTTAATCATCTGACCACCATAGAATAGACATTCAACATTGGTCTTACCGAAAAACAAAATAAGACATTTCATTTTTCACAAGTAGAACAAACCTTCAACATTGGTCTTACCATAAAAAAAAAAAAAAAAAAAAAAACGACCAACATTGGTCCAATTCTAGAGAATCGTGCTAAAATAGAAAAGTAAAGCAAGTATCTAATCTTTTGACAAGAATGACGAGTGTGCTCTTTCATGAGTGATGTAAAACTTTAGGATATGCGGAGAAAGATTTTGGGGATAACCAAAGTCCACGATCTCTGCAATTTTTGATGAAAAAGTAAATCAAGTATTAATGTAGGTAGCTAGAAAGAAGAGCCCAATCTAGCACACATTAAGCATTTCGAAAGTACAAATATCAGAAAGTTCAGCTTTGAAGATGAAGAGTGTCGACCAGAAGATCATTCAATAGTAGTGCATAATTTGCAATAAATGCATGGACAAAAGCAACTTTGTCTATGCATTAGTATGTGCACATATGCATATGATTATATCGAATCAGGTGGCCATCAAATGTATCGTATATTGTTGAAAATATGCAGCAAAGCACAATGAAAAAGGGCAAGACACAAATAAGAAACACATGATAATTCACAAACAAAAGATAGATGCTTTTTTTAAAGATTGTCTCAAAGGCAAGGCCATGCTTATATTGAAATAACTAATTCACCACACAAAGATACTTGAATCAACAAACACATATGCTTGATTCACCAAAATTTGGGAAGAATTTAGGTTAGTTTTGATCTCACATTAGTGGCTATAAGATATCAAAATTATCTAAGAAATTTTAAAGAATACATGCAATCCATTTCTTAGATCAAGTTTAATCATATGCTTAATCATGATCTCAAGTAATAACAGTAAATTTATGCAAAACCGAGATTAATTTTCTACAAAATCTATGACCAAGATGATGTGAAAGTGGCAATTTTTAAAATTACAAAGCACCTTTCATTTATTTTTTAAGAAACATTTCACAAAATCCCAACTTTGTAAATAAAAATTAATGTCAAAACCACATTTTTTGAAGCAAAAATTCAAAATAATGCTTGGCATAAAAAGAACGAAAAGGTAAATTTATTTGCAGAACACGAAATGCACAAGTGATGTTTCTACATTTCCACATTTCCTTTTTTAATAGACTTACCATGACTTTCTGCAAACTATTAATTTAGAGTGGTTAAAAAATGATAAAATGGCAGCTTATGTTGAACAACATTGCCATCAGGTGTACTAAAAATCTAAAAAATGCGATGACAAGTATTGAATAGTTTACTATAGAAGTAGATTCCATCAACATTGTAAATGATCATAAAAATATTTTAGGTTATACTTCAAATTGTATAGCAATTACAATGATCAATTGAGATTCATTTGAGAATGGAGGTTTGAGACTTGTTACAATAAACTTCTAAATTTCTCAAGACATCAATGTAAAAAAATAGTTTAACACCTAAGGAACTACATGTCTTAGATTGGATAAGATGCAACCACTATGCATTTAGAATGCACAAGTTTGCTTCAAAAGACTCCAGACCAATTGAAATAAGGGTAAGAGTCCATCCAAGGAACAACTCACTAAAAAAAACAAAAGAAGCCAAGAATCAAACATTATGGGTCCTTTTCCCTTTTTAGCAGCTTTCTGAGGGAGTACAGCACAAGGCAGGATTCTAAAGATACCTTTTATCAAAGGTTGAACATATAGAAACTATGACTAAAAAAAATAACAGTTAATCATCACAAGTGAGTGAGCAATGAGGAATCTCATTATCCTTCTACTAAAGAAGGGATATTTTTGCTTTTAGGTATCTACGTGCTGCAAACTAATATATGTTCTAACTGCCAGAAAAAGAATAATTACATAAAGTTATCGAACTTCAAGCAGCTATGACAGAGCTATTTTGATACAAGGTGTTTGATGGCAACACCTCCTAACAGATCTATTGCCGCGGATCTTGAACCTAGATTTAAATGCAATATCAAAAGGAATCAAGCTACTTTTTAAAAGTAGCCCTTTTGACCATAACAATGAGAGAGAAAGTAAGCACCTCAATCACTACCCCAAAAAGGCCAAAAAATCCCAGAATGATGAAATTAGTAATTGTTAAAATTTACCATCACCTACCACACACTTACCATCACCTACCACACACTCACCTACTACACTCACCTACTCCTCACCTACCACCACCTACTCCACTACACCTACATCTATATAAGGAACCATTTGTAATAGACAAAATTAACATTATATCAATCAATAATACATCAGTTTTTTCTTACATTGTATCAGAGCAGGTTTAGAACCTAATATTTTCGCTTCACCGGCGGGCGGCAACCTCGCCTTGGCCGCCCGCCGGACCTCAACCTAGTCCGCTAGACTTTTCTACACATACCTTGAAATTTCTTGGAGTCCACCACCTTCACGCCCAACTCCTTCAAGTCGCTGTCCTTGACTCACCCAGTCAACCCAGACACATACACAACACCAACTTGATCTTCTCATTCACGACCCATCACCACGATACCAGACACACACATACACATATATATCAATGAGGTGTAAGAACCATCTTACCGATCTCAGTAGCAGCGTCGGTGTCTGCGGTTCTTGTCTCCGGGAACGACTCTTTGCCCTAATCGCAGCTCAAGCACAAGTCCAATCGAGCTCAACAAATTCCATCTCGAACAAGAAGATCGCCGGAAAACTGATCCTCTTCCACCGCCTCTCGTTTTCCCTCGCTCAACCTCGCCGTACGTCTGTCGCCGTGCATCTAGAATCTCCGGCCACCACCACCACTCGCTGTCCGATCAGTTGTTCTACAGTACTCCGCAAATTGGCCCCCCTGGTACTATAAACTCGAGCAAGAAGAAGAAGACTAGGTTCTCTCTCTCTTCGCGAGATTGTTCAGATCCAAATCGAAGAAGACGGACTCGGATCCTTGCGTTTCAGATTCCATTCGGACTGGGAGAATTCTAGTGATTTGGATCTTTATTATGGCCATTGCTAGCGGCATCAAATACAAGGGAATGGATGCTGATAACAAGGAGAGAAGGAAAGAAGTGCTTGTGAGCATGTGCGATCAGCGAGCCAGGATGTTGCAAGATCAATTCAGTGTCAGTGTTAACCATGTCCATGCCTTGGCTATCCTTGTCTCAACTTTCCATTATTTCAAGAACCCATCAGCAATTGATCAGGAATCTTTTGCTCAGTACACGGCCCGCACAGCCTTCGAGCGGCCACTGCTGAGTGGGGTAGCTTATACACAGAGTGTGCCTCAAAAGAAATCATATCTCTCCTTTCTCTTAATTTATTCCATTCTCTGCCCCATACACTCAACACACTGCCCCATCCACTCACATGCACGACATCCATTCTCTGCTTATTATTTTTTTTTATATTCCACAAAAAAAAATATATATATATATATATAATAATAATAATAATAATAATAATCACACCGCTGTTTTTCTTATCACCCATCCACCAATTTTTTTTTTCTCTCTTTTCTTTATCCATTGTTTTCTTTTATTTTATTTTTCTTATTCAACAAAACAACACCACCAAATAACACCAACAACATTCCACAACCTTGTCATTTTATTCATATCAGGGGATCAACCCCGATCACACTTTTACATCACAAAAAAAAAAACATCATCCACAGGCGGGATTTTTCTTCTCTACTCTGCCGCCGGCCTTTTCTTCTTGCCTCCGTCCTGAACGGCCCTTGACGGTGTTGCCTCCTTGTTTCCCACTCCACTGGGCACGATCACTCCACCCTGCTCCTCCACTACAGCATACGGTGGACCTCCAAATCGGAACTGTTAAAATTCATGTATTATTGATTGATGTGTTTTGTGTATATTACAAGGATTCCTATTATATAGGAGAGGATTTGGGAGTAGGTGAGGAGTAGGTGAAGTGGAGTGTGTAGTGGAGTAGGTGAAGTGGAGGTGGAGTGGTGTAGTGGGTTAGGTTTAGTGGAGTAGGTTTAGGTGTACATTAACAGCCCCCCTCAAACTCAAGGAGGATAGGAACTAACTAACTTGAGTTTGAAGAGAGTAACAAAACAAGAAAGTAAACTGATAAATAAAATAAAACAGGATAGGAGACACGGTATGGTCGTGTCAGACCGATGTAGCAGACAGTTCATGGGGTCATGTCGGACCGTTGTAGCAGACACTGTGTGGTCGTGTCAGACCGATGTAGAAGACAGTTTATGGGGTCATGTCGGACCGATGTAGAAGACAGTTTACGGGGTCATGTCGGACCGTTGTAGCAGACACTGTGTGGTCGTGTCAGACCGATGAAGAAGACAGTTTACGGGGTCATGTCGGACCGTTGTAGCAGACACTGTGTGGTCGTGTCAGACCGATGTAGAAGACAGTTTATGGGGTCATGTCGGACCGATGTAGAAGACAGTTTACGGGGTCATGTCGGACCGTTGTAGAAGCTGACCGGAATCAATGTCGGGACAGTTTACGGGGTCATGTCAGACCGTAGTAGAAGCTGACCGGAATCAATGTCGGGACAGTTTATTGGGTCATGTCGGACCGTTGAAAAAGGCGCACCCTCAAAAGGTGTGCCCAATCTGTCAAAAGGCGTGCCATCAAAAGGCGTGCCCAATTTATCAAAAGGTGTGCCGGACATGATGGCGAGGCGCGTGATGACCTTGGCTGGCGCGCCCGTTTTGTCGTCTGTCGGCAAGTGGCGCGCGATGCACGGATCGGCCCTGGCTATTTAAACCAAGGTTGAGGCAGAGGCTGTGCAAACCAGTCTGAAACCTCTGAACTCTCGGAGAGCTTGTCTCTAAGAGCTGCAAATCTTGAAACACTCTGTAACCAACCCTTCTCTGAAAAACTCTGCGTTTGCGGAGAGAGAAACTTTGTAACACTTTGTAGCCCAGAAAATGGCCTCTTCTTCCCGTGGGCTGCTCACCCTCTTTCCCGACCTCAACGAGTCAACAAGAGAGAGAACTGGTGCGGTGGCACTGGAAACTCAACCAAGCGCCCCGGAGTTTGCTCCGTTGAACTTTCCGATGCGGTCTGTGGAGCAAAGAATGGCAGTGCAGTCGGATGTGGAAGCCAATCAGTATACATTGAAGTCATGTGTGGAAACCATGACTGCGGTTACAAACTTGTCGAACCGGCTGCAGAGTAGGGCAAATGAGGTGCAGCAGTTAAACTCCCAGCTGGCTCTGCTCCAACGCATGTATAAGGATGCGCGAGCAGAGATAAGTGTGCCAAAGGCGGAAAATAAGGAGCTGAAGCGGAAGGCCACCGTGATGTTCCGTTTTGGAGGTCCGCCATATGCTGCAGTGGAGGAGCAGGGAGTAGTGATCATGCCCAGTGGAGTGGGAAATACGGAGGCAACACCGGCAAGGGCCGCCCAGGACGGAAGCAAGAAGAAAAGACCGGCGGAATAGGCGAAGAAGTGAGGTCGGTTGGTGGCCGGCTGCAGAAAAGAAAACAAAGCTGTTGGTGTTTTTTTTTTTTTTTTTTTTTTTTTTTGGTTTGTGTTTGTTTGTTTGTTTGTTTTTTTTTTTTTTTTTTTTTTGTGTAAAATGGTGATCGGGGTGGATCCCTGAGATGAATAAAATATGGTTGGGTGTGCAAAGCTATATGGTATGAATGGAATTGAAAAAAAGATTAAAAATAATGTGAAAAAAAAATAAAGAAAAAAAAAATAATAAAAATATATTTGAAATCAAAAAATGAAAGATGGGGGAAATAAGGAAAGTGGTGGGGAGAAAATAAATAAAAATAATGGAGTTGGAAATCAAACGGAGGAGAGATGATGTGGTGTTTTTTTTTTTTTTTTTTAAGATAATAAAAAGAGATATATATTAATATATATATATATATATATAATAAAGAAAGTGGGAAACAAGAGTGGAATGAAAAGAATCGTGGGTCACATGGGTGAGTAAAAGAAAAAAAATAAAGAAAGGAAAAGAGGGGGAACAAAAGTTGGTGTCTGGGTGTGATGATATTGGAGAATGAAAAAAAAAAAAAGGTATATAATAATAATTAGAAAAGTGAATGGGGTGGCCCAGAGAGAGAGTGTGTGTCTGTTGAGAGAGAGAGAGCAACCCGTATGTGTGTAGCATCTGTCTCCAAGAAGCCCCTGAGAGAGATTGATGCCGGGATATGGTGTATGTGCGCTGCTATCTGTGTGGTGTGTACCTGGAGAACCAAAAAACTGCCGAGAGAGGGAGACCAGGTGCCGAGAGAGCCAGATCAGTGTTGTGTATCTTTTCTCGTTGCTGGTGAGTATGTTTCCCTCAAAACAGTGTGTGTGTAGCTCAATTTGTGAGTCTCAAGCTTTGTGTGTGAGTATGGCAGTGTATGGAGGGTGGGAGGAGGATAGCGCAAGTTAGCAGCCACAGCAAGACGAATCTCCAAAATGATGAAGAAATGAGAGAGATGTGACCCAAATCAGCGTGGTGGCGGAGCTGGGCACAGGGGCGCTTTACAAGGCGGCGTCGGGGCCGAGGTCGGCGGCGGTGGAGATTGGTTTAAAAAAATAAAAAAAGGTATGGGTATGTGCAAAAGGTGGTGGATAAGGGGTTGGAAAGTGGTCACCTTGAGTAGAGAGAGAGAGAGAGTGTGTTGTTTTTTTTTTGTTTTTTTTATTTTTTTATTTTTTATTTTTTTTTTTTTGAGAGAGCTGTGTATGCTAATCGGAAGCAGAGCCTGTAGCACATGAAGCTTGTGTGTTGGCAGTGATGAATGTGAAGAAATTGAGACAGTCATTGACGACGAGATCGACATCGGGGAGGAAGGCTTTGAGGCCGTTGGACTGGCCATGGCCTTCGAGATCTAGGGCGAAGCAGGCGAACCCATGTTGGGCGAGGAAGATGGGGGTGGACTGGAATTGCCAGCTGATGTTGTTGCAGGAGCCGTAGACCATCAGGATGACGCCACGTGGAGGGGAGCTTTTCAAAAGTTCATGGCTGGGAGACAGAGAATGTCGAGGAGATAGCTTTGAAAATTTCCAAATGGCCAAAGGCATCGGGAACACACAAGAGGATTACTGTGATTACTCAAGGTGCAGATCCAGTCGTTGTTGCTGACGATGGGAAGATCAAACTGTTCCCTGTGATATTGTTACCTAAAGAGAAACTCGTTGATACCAACGGAGCAGGGTTTGAATTGGTTGAGATCCGGCGGGCGGTCAGGGCAAGGTTGCCGCCCGCCGGAAGGCGAACAACACCAAGATCTTTAACCTTGCTCTGATACCATGTTAAAATTCATGTATTATTGATTGATGTGTTTTGTGTATATTACAAGGATTCCTATTATATAGGAGAGGATTTGGGAGTAGGTGAGGAGTAGGTGAAGTGGAGTGTGTAGTGGAGTAGGTGAAGTGGAGGTGGAGTGGTGTAGTGGGTTAGGTTTAGTGGAGTAGGTTTAGGTGTACATTAACATGAACATCACGGTGGCCTTCCGCTTCAGCTCCTTATTTTCTGCCTTTAGCACACTTATCTCTGCTCGCGCATCCTTATACATGCGTTGGAGCAGAGCCAGTTGGGCGTTTAACTGCTGCACCTCATTTGTCCTACTCTGCAGCCGGTTCGACAAATTTGTAACCGCAGTCATGGTTTCCACACATGACTTCAATGTATACTGATTGGCCTCCACATCCGACTGCACTGCCATTCTTTGCTCCACAGACCGCATAGGAAAGTTCAACGGAGCAAACTCCGGGGCGCTTGGTTGAGGTTCCAGTGCCACTGCACCAGTTATCTCTCTTGTTGACTCGTTGAGATCGGGAAAGAGAGTGAGCAGACCGCGGGAAGACGAAGCCATTTTTCTGGGCAACAGAGTGTTATAGAGTATCTTTCTCAGCAAAACGAAGAATTTTTCAGAGGTTTCTCTCAGTTTTTCTGTCTCAGCTTCTGCCTCAGCCTCAGCCTCTGTCTTGGTTAAATAGCCGAGGCAGCCACGCGTATCGCGCGCCACTAGACGCCAGACGACAAACGGGCGCGCCAGCCAAGGCACTCACGTGCCTCGCCATCATATCTGGCACGCCTTTTTATGGATTGGGCACGCCTTTTGATGGCACGCCTTTTGAAAGATTGGGCACACCTTTTGAGGGTGCGACTTTTTAAGGGGTCCGACAAGACTCTGTAAACTGTCCCGACATTGATTCCGGTTAGCTCCTTCATGGGTCCGACAAGACTCTGTAAACTGTCCCGACATTGATTCCGGTTAGCTCCTTCAAGGGTCCGACAAGACTCTGTAAACTGTCCCGACATTGATTCCGGTTAGTTTCTACAAGGGTCCAGCAAGACTCTGTAAACTGTCACAACAACTGTCACAACATTATCTACTACAACGGTCCGACATGACCCCATAAACTGTCTTCTACATCGGTCTGACACCGCCATCCAGTGTCCTCTACACCGTTATGACACCCCCATACAGTGTCCTCTACACCGTTATGACACCCCCATACAGTGTCCTCTACACCGTTATGACACCCCCATACAGTGTCCTCTACAACGTTATGACACCACCATACAGTGTCCTCTACAACGTTATGACACCACCATACAGTGTCCTCTACCACGTTATGACACCACCTTTCAGTGTCTTCACCAATGGTCTGACACGACCATACAGTGTCTCCTACCCTCTTTTATTTTTATGTATTTTCTTGTTTTGTTACTCTCTCCAAACTCAAGTTGGTTAGTTCCTATCCTCCTTGAGTTTGCGGGGGGCTGTTAAAATTTACCATCACCTACCACACACTTACCATCACCTACCACACACTCACCTACTACACTCACCTACCACCACCTACTCCACTACACCTACATCTATATAAGGAACCATTTGTAATAGACAAAATTAACATTATATCAATCAATAATACATCAGTTTTTTCTTACAGTAATTGTCCATATGAAACGACAAGCTCAAAATCTTTGTAAATCTATCACTCAAAAGCCAACCAAAAGTTAGCCCACAAATATAACAAATTCAATCACCAAGCTAATGCAATCCTAAACATTTAAAAATCAAAAAGATTAGGAAGCATCCATCAATCTTGCATATAAAAATAAAACATATTTTTTAAAAATACACAAACAAAGAAATTAGAATAATAAGAAATAAGGGGTTACCCATCAAAGAAGAAGAACTATTTTTATTTATTTATTTATTTTGGCAATATGATATTCAATAAAATAAAATAAAAAAACTCATACAAATAATTCAGAGGTGGTCACAACCGAGATTGCAGAAAAGGTCTAACTATTAGCACTAAAAAGGCTATAGGTTTAGAAACTACTTAAATTGTGTGGTTGGCTTCATAAATACCTAATTTGCAAAGTTCACTGAAAAGATTAAAGTGGCCTTCCCTTGGTTCTAATTACTTGATAAAAAGTAACAAAGAGTGAAACTTCTGAACTTTCATATGTTCTATCTATAGCCACTGTATAACATTGAAGCTAAAAAACATGAAACCAAAAAAAATTATGGAAAACAAATTTGTAGCCAAAAGAAAGCAAAATCTGAGACTTCGGTCTACTTCCCTTGAAAAAAAAAAAAAAAAAAACTAGAGCAAGGAATAACAAACCAAAGAAATAAAGCAGAGAAAAATGATAACAGAAGTAAGAACAAGAAAGAAAGCTCCACAAACAATGAAGAATTGGTGATAATATTTATTAACCTTTTAAAAAATAAGATTGTTAGCTATTCTAGTTGTGTTTCAGCTTCGAAGATTGACCCCTGGAAATCAGAAGGAAGAAAAAAAAAAAAAAAATTTAAGTTACAACAAATTAAAACAAAAAAGGAAACCAAAAAAAAAAAAAAACAGAGATACCCAAACAAGAGCTTTGGTTGAAGATGATGGCCTTCAATGTAGGAACAATGGCTTGAAAAAAGAGGCTCTTTGATGCCTCCTTTGAAATTGGTTGAACACATAGTTAAACCCATAGATTTGGTCCAACACAGCTTCAAGATCATCATACAAATCATAAACCCATCGTCATCCAAATCGTCAACATTTAACCCATCTCCGGTACACTTTTCAGATCATCATCGTGAGCCATTGATCGTCGTCCATAATGTGATCTCACTATCATTGTTGAGAGATAGAAAGAGAGACGTAAGGACTGAGAGAAAGAGAAATGCAGGGAGAGAGAGAGAGAGAGACGGCATAGTGGGAGAGAAGAGGTAGGCGTGGCTAGCAAAAGGTAGACGTGGCTAGCAAAAGCGAGACATGCTGGTTCTCCTACACAGAGAGTGAGTAATCTGTGCATTTTCCAATTAATCCAAAACTCTTCAATAAAACAAAAACTCTTCAATAAACAGAATAAAGGAGGACACAAACGGATAGCAAAACGAGAGCCATGTTTACTGGAGCATCTACTAACTCCCTCTTATATATAAGTGTATAGAGATATATATATATATATTCAGGCAGTAGCTACATCAATATTTAAAGAAGTATCGAGTGAGCATTTGCATCGAAAACATTCCAATCTCCTAGAACAGAATGAAGAAGACTGATATTTGCAATCATAAATAAACATACAAGAGCCTAGTGCTGAGTCAAAGCTAATAAAGATCATACTTCATTTCATGTTTTTAATGAAATTTTTACTTTACTAATAAAAAAACTCTGTAAAAAATGAAAGGGTGACAATATAAAATAAACTAGCCAAGATTTATTTTAACTTTTTTCCATTGACACGTAGTTTTGTGCATTGTTTAAGCTAAAACAAATTAAAGTTGGTTTCTAGAGTCCACATATGGTTGTAGAGACGGCTTAACAAACCAAGGTCGCACTTCAACAACAAATTCAATAGGAATGAGCATATGTTATATCATAGAGTAGAACTTGATTTCAAAACAGATGATTTTATTATTAGATATGCCTCTAGTGTAGCTAGAATGAATATGTCATTGCTATCTTTTTTTTCCTTATTCTGTTCTTGCAGAAGTAGCAAATTTCATTTACCATAGCTACAAGACCAAGGAAAGAAAACAAATACCTGAACCCACCCTCTTTCTTGAGTGCAACATACACTGTAGGATGTTCTTACCGACATTACAATTATCTTTTGAAGAATCAAGTGGAAGAAGTGATTTTTAGAGCTAGTCATCAGTTGATCAACAGGGTGAGCCTGTACTTCTTCCCATTTTTCCTTTTTGGTGGTGATTGTCTCCACACATGGGTGAAACTAATGTTGGGGGTTGGGGCGGGGGTGTTTCAGGTCAGATATATTCACAAGAATTATCCGAAAACAACTAGAAAATGGGCATGCTAAGGCACAACCACAACACATATAAATCCACTGTGGAACTCTTTAGTTGCTACTTCGATCTTTGCAGTTGCAGCAACAACTGAGCTTCGTCTGCATTGGACTTCAGTCCTTGTACAACTTTGTTCTTGAAAAACGCTTCTAGCTTTGTTGGTAGCCATGCCTCGGTAATTAGCTTCTTACCACGTGCATTAGAGGTCAAGGGATAACCATGAAACTGTATTTACAATCTCATATAGAAAACAGTGGCTTGTTTAGATGGGAAAATCCTTAATATTAATTTGTCAACCACTATCAGGTAAGCAGCCAGCCATTGCTTTTCAAGAAGTCTTTTCTCTGTTCTTACCAGCAAAACAGAGAGAGAGAGAGAGAGAGAGAGAGAGAGAAATTTCCTAGATACATCGACTTTATTTTATACCACACAAAATTGAAAGGTTGACAGCTATGAAGCACAGGTGCGGGTATAAATACGGGTATAGGTACGATACGAGTACACTAATATGGCAAATTCTTTAAAAAGTAGGGTACGGGTACGGGTACGGCTAGAGTACTCCAATTTTTTTTAAAATTTATAACTAAACATCCAATATACAAATTCAAGTTTCAATATCAAAACTAAAAAGAGTACAGCTTGTCTAAAAAGTTATATAATTCTTTATTTTTCTTTTTTGATTGTCTAAAATAGGATGCAAAAGAGAGCAAAATCATGACTCTTGGGTAAAGAGTGCTGGAAATAACTTACTTAATATTTTCAAAATTGAAAGAAGAATAATAAAGGATGCAACAAATTTTAGCAGCTGCAAAAAAAAAAAAAACCCTCGCCGTACCCGTTCCGTACCGGTGTTGTACCCACAACGTACCCAAATGTATTTGCCATACCTAGCATGTATTCGGCGTACCCGGTACGCGTACCGGTACACGTATCCACACCCGGTAAGTACTCGGTGCTCGTACGGTACCATTTTTGGAGTACCCGTACTTCATCGGTGAACAGGTAGAATTATTCTCGAATACTACAGGTAAACTGCTAGGTGTTGGCTCAACTCAACATCCATCAGGAAAAGAGCACCATTTAAGCCACTTCAGCCTAAATAAAATCCATAGGGCTGCATTTCGTATTGTGAGCAAAAGATATAGAAATCAGCAGCATATGTCACTTTTGCCTCATTTCAACAAATTTAGCTCATAGACAAAATTGTACAGTTTAGCTCCCTTACCTTGTTCATAAAAAGCAACAGGTATATTCAGAAATTGATACTCGATTAGTGAGCAACATCTTAAGAGAATCTTTAAGTTATTAAGCAACATCTAACTATTAACAAAACTTAAAAATTCTTGAAAACAAAAATTAGGTTTACCTGGCTGAAAAGGCTTCTATGACCCTATTGTAGTGATCATTCAGCAACATCTAGTTATTAAGCAAACATGTTGTTAATAAAGCTTTTGATTTTACTATTATTATTATTATGATTTATTTATTTATGTAAACGCAGTGATCATTCCCCAAGCATTTAATTTTTAGCATTTTTTTCAAATGCCAAATTCTTCAATAAGTTCATCCTAGTGTAAGAGAAGAGGTACAATAAAACCCAACCAATTTTGTTAATATCATACCACTTAGTGTACCATTTTTGTAATTAGTTTGGTACGTACCGGTACAAGAAAGAATATCATAATGCAATATATATATAAATGTTCACCTAATAACACACTTTTTGTGCGCATAATAGGCCTACACATGGACGTGTTAGTACAAATATATTTTTTTTTGGATAAATTACACGTTTTATTATAAAGTAGAATTACCTTCACAGCTTAAGAAATTTACTCAATATCATGCATTCCATGACTATCTTTTGGCATGAACCTCTTTATCACTTCTCGGAGGGCTATCCACAATCAAGGGAAAAGTGAATGCATCTATTGAAAACCCCCTTTGAACCATTTCCTCAACAAGTATTAATGCCTCATAGCACTTGTGTTGTCCAATAAATCCTCGGATAATAGTGTTCTAAGTGACACATCTGCCAAGCAACCATTATGTTCCATTTTAACAAACAACTCTTTAGCTTCATGCAGTAGGCCTACTTCACAAAGGCCTTGTATCATCGTAGTGTATGCCTTAACATCAGGTTGTAATCCCTTGGAAGAAAGGTTACTAAAAAGGGCCCTTGTAGTATCAAGCTTTTTATCTTTGCAAAATGCATCAATGAGGATATTATACATAACAATATCAAGATGTAAACCATTGCGTTCCATCATGTGGAATAATGACAATGCTTCAAGAATATTGTCGTTTTTGCACAGCCCATCCAACATGATACCAGAAGTTTAAGAATCTAGAATTATGCCAGTAGCTTGCATATCATTAAAAAGTTTTTGGGCAGCTCCACATCTACCTATTTGAAACAAACCCCGTAACATAGCACTGAAAGTTCCATTTTCGGGTTTCAAACCCCTGGGAGGCAATTCTCGAAAGAGATGCATGGCCTCATCTATTTTCATTTTCTTGCAATATCCATTGATTAGAATGGTATAGCTAAAAACATTAGGGTGAAGGCCCCTCTCCACCATGGTATTGAACACTCTCATTGCTTTATCGATGTGGCCTTGCAAACAATATCCATCCATTAGAGTATTGTATGTGACTACATCAGGATCCACATCTCTTTGTATCATGACTTCAAGTACCCTCTCTGCCTCTTTCATCTTCCCTTCCTTGGTACATGCATCCAGCAACACACTATACGTATGAACATCCAGAGCAATATCACTATCCAATATTTCTCTAAACATTCCGGTGGCCTCCTTCCACCAGCCAAAATCACATAGGCCATGAATCAAAGAAGTATAAGTGACAACATTTGGGGAAATACCCTTTTCCTCCATTTTAGAAAAGAGTTTGAGAGCATCATCCACCATTCTATCCTTGCAAGGACTGTCAATGACTGTGGTATACACTACGGTGTCAGGTTTACAGCTTCCGTCTTCCATTACCCTAAGCAAACTAACAGCCCTGATAGTGTTCCCCGTTCTACAAAGCCCATTGACAATGGTTCCATACATAACCACATCGGGTTCAATTTATCTACTTGTCATTAATTTCTTAAATAACTCGATAGCTTGAGGAGTTCTATCTTGCAAAATAAGTCCATTAATCAGAGTTGTGAAGGTAGTTACATCAGGTGTATAACCGCGTTTGAAGAGGTTACCCAAAAGAGAGAACCCGAAATAGACTCAATTAACACGGCAGTAACAGTTAATAGCAATGTTGAAGGTGTAGATATTGACCTGAATGCCTACAAAATGGAATTTCCCAATAAGAGAGAGAGAGAGAGAGGGAGCGATGCCGTAATGACCCATTTTCAAAAGAGGGCTTAAAGCTTTTATTGAATTGAGAAGTAGGGGGCAGAGGTCGCATTCGGACCATGCGATTGAACGAATTTAAAGCAGATTGAAGATGATTGGGACCCAAATTGCATAGTTTCCTGGGGCTTGTTGTGGAATTAGAGAGAACGAAACAAAAACAAATGACAATGAAAGCTGAGTTGGAGAGAGAAGTGGCGGTGGTGTACCTTTTAATATCCTCCCCTCTTTCTCTTTCACTTTCACTTTCACTTTCACCTTCGTTTGTTGTAGTTTGTGCTGTTTGGAATCAGAGAAAGTCCGTCAAGAGGTCATTTGGTGCTCTGGAAAATGCTACAGACCATTTATGATTTGGTAATTTTTTATTTTTTATTTTTAATTATTATTTTGATTCATATCCATCCCTCATATATAAAGCGCGAATACCACCTTGCCCCTTTGCTTATATCATAATCACCATCTCTCATCATAATCATCATTCCATATGGAATGGTCTCATTGTACATCATACATCATCATACATTAGTTATCAAAATCACTCAGCTACCTTTTTATATTATATTTTTTTTTATTGATAAATTAAAAAAAATGTATAGTTAATCAGATACTTTTAACATAATTATATTAATATGTTTTTAAATTTTAACTTACATAATACTTAAGCTATTTTATCATCTCATCACCAATAATTTGTTGTCATCAATTATCAATAATTCGATAATTATATAAATAAAAAAATAACTTTATCATATTATCTTTGTTTATTTCATTATCTACCTACTATTGACATTACTTTTGATTGCTTAACCATACAAAAAGGAAGATTAATATAATTATGTAAACAATGTGAGGCTAATTATATTTAATTTAATTATGTTAAAAGTGTGACATTATATTTTTTCTAAACTTCAAGGGTAGTGAATGTAACGGGCATAGTTCCTTTCCATACTCTTATTCTCCATACTTCCTAATATTTTATTTTTTAAACTCCATTTTAGGCTCATAATGAAGACTATTTGCGCAAAAAATTAGCTTCATCGATGAATATATAAACAAATCATTTTTTTTATTTTATTGAATGAAAAGTTTAAATTTAAATTCACAATTACTATCCATTTTAAAAGATAGAGGTGTTGTGTAGCATAATATTTCTCAAAATAAGTATTGGTAATAATATTATAAGGTAAAGTAACTAAAATTAATTAATACATAACTATAAGGCTGCGTTTAGAATTTTTTTAATGTGTTTGGTTTCTCTCATGATGGGATTCAATTTGAGAGAATATTTTGGGCTTAGTGGGTCCATTGTGAGCCAAATCTTAGTAATTCAAACCGTTCACTTTTTAATACTCATTAATAAGAATATTCATATAAAAAATTAAAATGATTGGATTTCGATAATTATATGTTTGAATTTTTGTGGTGTTAATTTTCTTTTAAAGTCTTTTTTTTTCTTTGCCACAATTATATTTTCTCTTTTGCTTCTCTTGGTTTAGATAGCACTATATATTTATAGTTTACATTGATTTCTTTACCTTATCTTATGGTTTACATTTTTAATCCTTAAGTTAAAATTTAATATATATATATATATATATTTTTTTTGGATACATCGGAAAGTAGAAGTTAAATTTTAATATCAAAATTGGGGTTTTGACTCCTCTACTACAAATGGATATATGGATATTTATATAAATAAATAAATAAAAGTTTTGAATAATTGTTTTAAATATTTTAAGAAAAAAATTCATTTTATTCATTTGTAGTGTGAGCCATGAGCACTTCATTCCTTTATGATTCAAATATTATCTGAAAGTGTCTATATGATTTTGGACCAAAGTACAATTGTTAACTCCGTTAACTATAATTGTGAAATGGTTATAATACCTTCAAACCCCATCCTTTTTTTTCCCCTTTTCTCTCATCTCACATACACATAATTTAATATTAATTCAATTAATCATAAATTCTTAATTTATTATAATTCATCTTTTTAATCTAATTTTAATTTAGTTATATTTTAAATCAATCCTTAATTATTATTTATTTTAATTTTAAATTAACTTTTAATTATATTTTATATTTTACATCAATCTTTAATTGTATTTTATTTCTATTATCATCTTAATCTAATTTTACATTTGGAGTAAATGGAGGTAAGTATGTCTTTTTGTTTTGTTAATTCCACTTTATATTTTCAGAAAATTAAGTCCGCTCTACAAAATAATGAGTGTGATACACCTTTTATTAGTTTAGATGGCAAAAAATAACGGTATCACTTTAATCCAAAACTATATGGGAACTTTCTAACTATATTTGAATCATAAATGGGACTTTCTAACTATATTTGAATTATAAAGGGGTAAAGTACTTCAGCCTCAAATCACAAGGGTAATATGAATTTTGCCCATGTTTTTAAATTTGTAAATGATTTCTAACTCAACAAATGAATATGTACAAAAAACTAATATTTAAAAAAAATGAGTTTGATTATTCGTTTATTTTTAATTTATATTTAAACTAATATTTAACTCAACTAATATTTTTTTTAACAAATATTTTTTTTAATTTAAATTGATTTTTTCAATTGAGTTGTGACCAATAGTTTTTACTCCTAAATTTTGAATATTTAAAAGACGTTACAAATAGAATTTCTTTTAAAACAAAAACATTAATGTTTAGTTTGGAAATAGACTATTTTAGTAAGTTTTTTTGCTAAAATATGAGGTGAAAAAAATAGTATATTTAGAATGATTTTTAACTTTTCACCCAAAAAAAAAAAAGTCTAAAAAATGGAGAGAAAAAAATCTTTTACTTTTGTATAATTCTTTGGCTTTTAACATTTTTAGTGTTTTTTTTTTTTGAATTTTAACTATCTTTTTGTTGCAAAAATAAATAAAATAAATGATCAATAAAAAAATATATCTAATCATCTCGCTCACTTATTTTAAATTAGAGTTAATTACCTAAAATTTTATTTACAAATGTTATGGTAGCGCAGGTCCTATTTAAGATTTTTTGAACCAATAAGTCTTATTTAGTAAAACTGATAATATTATCAATTTTTCCTAATTTTTAAAACTAAGAACATTATCAATTTTGCATTGTAATATTCCAAATAATTGTTTCACTAACTGATAAAAAAATAGAGCATGAGATTAAATGTTTTTGCCTTATTTATTAGTTTGATTCAATTATCCAATAAAATCGAGAACATTATCAATTTTTTTCAGTTTTAAAACTGAAAACATTATTAGTCAATCATGCTTTCTTATAGACATAAAATTTTCAATTTTGCACAAAAAAATAATTTAATTTTTTCAAAAAAAAAAATAGTTTTTTTTATTTGAAAGTTGATATTTTAAATTTTTTAAAATCAAAATATATGTTAAATTATTATGTTTCTCTATAAATAATCATAAATGATGAACAATCATTATTTGAGGGATAGTTCCAAATATTAAAAATTTAATAAAACTTAAAAATATTACTTAAAACTTAATGAATTATAAGTTAATCAAATAAAAGCCCCTTTAAATTGCGCGCATAGCGCGGAGCACATCCACTAGTAACATATTGATCACCTTATGTTATTTGATTCATATAACATAAGTGGGTTTGAGTATAAAAAATAAATAGTTATTTCATCGTACATTTTTTAAAATAACGAGTATCTCAAAAACTCAATAAAAATATGAGAAATTGGTGGTGAATTTAATTTAAGAAAGGTATAAGACTTATGATTGAATGATTATTTTGTTTTGGTTTTTTATAAAATATTGCGGTGAGAAGTACATTTTGTCATAAAGTGCTGTTATTAGTACCCCATCCATTATTTTGGACCCTTCATTTTTTTGGACCTTCACTTATAAATTTTAAAACACTTAAAAAAAAAAAAAAATTCTCAAATAATATCAAAATTATCCTTATAAAAACATTCTACCCATTCAAATGCACATTCCCTCACCTCAAAAAGCTTCTCTTTCAAAACCTTGACAAAACCTACGACAGTGGAACCTCCCAAAGTCAATGGAAAAAATTTGTGATGATTAAAAAGCTTTTTCTCTGGTTTATTACAAGATTTGTCAATCTGTTTGATTTTTTTATTCTATTATCTCTTTTCACATACACAACACAATCCACTTTCATGCTTCTCTGGTTGGTTTTCTGTGATTCATCCATGGCCTTACTATACTTGTATTCTTCTTTGTGTGAGCAAAAGTGAGTAGGATGTCACTCCCCACTCGACCCCGGTCAACCGACCAGCCGACCCCCCAAGGGTGGTCTGACCTCCTTTGTTTGCCTACTTCTGCTGCTGTTTCGGTTATCTATTC
Source organism: Camellia sinensis (assembly GCF_055761805.1). Lineage (NCBI taxonomy): Eukaryota > Viridiplantae > Streptophyta > Magnoliopsida > Ericales > Theaceae > Camellia > Camellia sinensis. The sequence goes on from NC_138970.1 coordinate 64,517,865, forward strand.
TTGAACAAATAAAAAAAATGTCCGATTACCTATTCCTGAACAAATAAACAATGTTCGAACCTGCATTCCCGAATTTCGGTCATATGTTCGGGAGTTCAGTCCCAAAAAAATGACGAAGAGTTTTTATTATTTTTGTCATTTTTTTTTAAGAAACTTACCCTTAGAAGGCCAATCTAAGAACACCATCAAAGTTATTAATCTTTTATGAGCTTTTATTATTGTACTCTTCTCGTCTCATGGAGTTATGGTTGCCGAAAAAACTTCCACTCATTGTTATAGTCGAAGAAGTGTATGTAATCAAATGGTTGTCACCGTTGCTACCAGAACAATACCCCAAAAGGTTTTCAAGATTTTGAGGATGGGTGAGTTTTGAAAGTGAGATTTTGAGAAGATGGATGGGTAGTGATGAAGGTGGGTAGTCTCATAAACCCTAACTCATGATATAATAAGTGAATGGGTTTAATTGTGAGATGATGTGATAAAAAAAAAGGCTAAAAAATAGGGGGTCCAAAATAATTGATAGGGTACTAATAGCAACACTCTTGACTATATTGCAAGATATTTTGTTTCTAATTTTACCCTTAACCTATTTGTTGGAATTTTTTTTTATCTATTGAATTTTTTTGAACTTATCTATTTAAATTTGTATTTATCTGTTCAATTTTTTTGACCCTATCTGTTCAAATTTGTATCTATTTTTCAAAATTATTTTTAATATTTTTTAATCTATCTATTGAAATTTACTAAGGGTTGGTTTGGGATGTTCTAAAAAAGTGTACTTTTTGACTTATTGGCTTTTATGGGTTGGGTTTGGGTTGGGTTTGATGTGATGTGTTAGAGAGGTGATGTGATTTAAATAAGATGATGTGACTTAAATAGGATAATGACTTTTTGACTTTTTGTATTATTTAAGTTATGCCAAACTAGGCCTAAATAACCTATCTATTGAAATTTTACTCTTTAATCTATTTGTTGAAATCTTCTTTATCTGTTCAAATAGAGTCAATTTTTTAGAGAAACATTTGAACAGATCATATCCACTGTTCATTTTTTAATTTCAATTTTTTTTATCTGTTCAAACAGAGTCAATTTTTTAGAGAGAAATTTGAACAGATCATATTCACCGCAATCTATCTGTTGAAATTTAAACCGATCATATCCATTGAAATTTGAACAGATCCGGTTCAAACGAAATCACCATCGGATGATGACAGAATTGTTAGAGAGAGATGAAAGTGCCGTTCACCTCAACCCAAACCCACCAATCATCCACTTTTAAACCCCTCTCTTCTACCAACACCACCGCCCAGAGTACCAGCTCCACCACCACCACCACCACCACCAACTTCTGTTACGAACCTAAGTCAGTCATTGATCTCCACCGTAGCCCCAGCATTATCACCACCGACAAACCCTTTTCAAAATTCGAAACTCCTCCATTTTCCCTCGAGTTGGACGACCACATACTGAACAACTTGGAAGATTGGGAGTCTGTGATGAGAGAATTCAGATTGCACACCGACTCTTACCCTGCTACTCTGAGATCCATTGTTGGAAGTCATTTATGTTTTGAGGTTTATTGCTTGCTGAGACCCTCACTCACTCACACTCTCTCTCTCTCTCTCTCTCTCTCTCTCTCTCTCTCTCTCTCTTACTTTTGTTCGGATTGCACAGACCACCTCGCTTCATCACCGACGGCGCCACCAGAATCTGTCCTTCCAGCGGCAGAGTCATGGGGAACCGGAACAGCACTACCTTCATTCAATCCACGCTTCTCTTCAGCTACCGCGCCTCCACCAACTACTCAGATATCTAGATTATGGACATCTCGAGCTCGATCATGGAGTTTCATCCAGATCTGGATCATGAAAGCAGATCTGGAACAAAAGGTGCGAGCCGAGATAAAGATTTTGTGAGGTCGTTGGAGAGATTCAAACAGGAGGTACTTTGGAGGTGGTTGTGAGGGACACAACGCCATTAAAGCTCTAAGAGTCGAGCTAGGGTTAGGTTTGTATGTGTGAAATGGTGATGCCTGCTTGGGGTATGTGTAAGTTCTAGAGAGAGAAAGTGAGAGTTAAAGAGAGAGAAAGATGGGGTTGAGAAGCAGAAGGGGGACCGGCGGGGAGAGGCAGTGTTGAAGATGAGGCTGGAACAGTCGACGACCGGCGCCGGAGAGCAACCAAGGTTCGAAGGAGGAGAAAGAGGGACTGGGGTTCCATTGACGTTGATGTATCTGGGATGGTTGAGATGAGAGAGATAGAGAGAGAGTAAGTAGCATTTAATTTGTACAGATAGAAATGAAAAACAAGGTGTGAACATTGAGAAAAGTTAAGGATTATAAAATTTTTTTAATGAAAATAATTATGAAAGATTTATGATCTTTGGATTACCATGATTAGTGTGTGATATTTTATTCTAAGTATAATTTAAAAATCACAAAACTTTTATGATTATTTTTATGAAAGGTTTTTCATGATACCTACTATTGTTGGGGAACATTTGAGCAAAAAAAAATGGATAGTTTGGTCATTTCGGATAACCAATGTCTTTATGATATCCTATTTTTGCGCGTAGACTTTTGACAAAAAAAAAAGAATTTAAATTTGAATTTATGGCCAAGCACCCTAATAATATTCAATTTTATATTTTAATCAATAAATATTAAATTAATGTACATATGTCCTTATTTTAGGACCAAGCAAATAACTTTCTCCCAATACTAAAATAAATAAATAGTTTTATAACATATATCTGAAAAAAAATAGCATATCATATGTCTCAGTTACGACTATGATACACCATTTTTTAATTTTTAGTCATGATTTATTGTGATTTTAGTTGTAACTTAATTATAATCTACTATGATTATTATTTTAATTATGTCTCAAATAGTATTTGGTTCATATTTACTGTGCTCACTTTAATTATGGCTGAAGTATAATTTTTTTATTAATTCTACTTAACAAAAATAGATAACTGATTTAGATTTAAAATAAATCAAAAGATGAAGATTAAAATTGACAAAATTCAAAACTCCAAATTTATTTTGGTTACAAGGCCTAAACCCTTCTTTATTTTAAATTTTCCAATAAATTTTAAAATTTTTTTGACTTCTAGTGAAAATTTGATATTTTTGAACTAAACATTTCACAGTAATGTTAAGGATACTAAATATTTTACCAAATGTCTCACATGGGGTGAGTTCCACATAAGTGTGGAGTCCACATCCATGTGAGACATTTAATAAAACATTTGGTAGAAATTTTGAAGCTTCTAGCATTTTCCTTCCACTCACCTTGTCTGGCATTTCTTTAAAAATAAAAAATAAAAATAAATAAAAAAAAGGTCAAAAGTCCATCCCAAAAGGCTATGAAGTATTAGATCCAAGGTAAAACAATATTATTTGGTGATAAAGACACGTTGTGAAGGTCGCTACAAAAATTTGCCAAAAAATGGGTCGAAAAAGTTGCTTATGCTAGTGGGCGCCGGTAACAGGTGGTGGCAGTGAGGTAGAGAAATGTGTGATACTTAACAGATAAGTTGTTGAATAAGTGACACGTGTCACATTTTAATAAAAGGTTTATTGAATTTCAACATATAAACAAATAAGTTAATTTTAATAAATAGTTGTCCTTTTGGCCCAAAGTTGGCCCTAATGGCTCAAAAGATTCAAAATTGGACTTATGGGTGCCCTTAAAAAATTATTTTTTATTAAAAAAATTAAAATTAAGAAGCTTGTATGTTATTGATTAAAAAAAAATAGTGATTCTACTTACACCATTAGTTTATCTCCATACATCTTTCATATGAGATTTTTTTTTCCAATTTTATCTATGTATGAAATTACTTTTAAGGACAAAAGATTAAAATTAAATATATTTTATTATCTCCTTATACTCCTAATACTCTTCAATCCTTACTGTGTTTCTTTCCTTTCCAGTTTTTTTTTCTCTGCTACATATCTCTTTTCAAAAAGTGAGAATCATAGCGTTTTAATCATAAAAGAAAATAATGGATGAAGAAACGGTAGTAAAAAACTATAAAATAAATAAGTAAAATTGTGAGGTTTTTTTATTTGTTTGATAGGTGTTCATTTTGTTTTTTAAGAGAGTTCTTCGACTTTTATTTGGTGTGTCAAAATCAAACAAAATAAAATAGTCCGGAATCTCATTGTCGAACAAAAAATATATGTCCGATAACCCACTACCGAATAAAAAATACATTTTTGATATGTTTTTCGACTTTTGTTCGGTGTGTCAAAATCGAACAAAATAAAATAGTCTGAAATCCCATTGCTAAACAAAAAATATGTCCGATAACTCATTGCCAAATAAAAGATACATTTTCGGTAAGAATAAAGATTTGGACCCCCTTTCTCCCCACCCCCTTTGACCCCCTTTCTTTTTTGATTGGTCACTTTTTCTTTTTCTTTTTCTTTTTTTTCTTCTCCTCCAATCACCACCCGCCACGTGTGTGTGGGGGTGGTGGGGGTTGAAGTTTGAGGGGGTCTAAATCACTACTGATATATATATATATATATATTTACTTGGAAAGATTATGCTTTTATTCATTACAACAATGCAAGTATAATCATCTGACCGTTGAACATCTTGAACGGCACTCATTTGATGGTAGATTATCTAAAAATGAAACATTTTTATTAGTTGGCATGTCAACGAGTATGATGCAACTAAAAGAGATATTGATTACATTGAAACAAAAGAATGCCTTTAATGCGACAACCATGATGACAATTTACAACACATGTAAAACGATAAGTGGCTGGACAAATTATTTTAATTCGGCAACATAACATTGGAGTAATCTAATTTGTATTGCAATATATCACCAAAGAGGCACTTCACAAATAGGTGCCAACTAATTTATTGTTAAGTAAAGTAAAATCATCTAATCGAACGACAACAAATGACTAGAAAAAATTAGTTTGTCTAGTAATACGACACTAAAATAATTTGAATTCTTTAGTATTATATTACCAAAATCTATCAGTGTAAGGGTTTTGAAGAGTTTTTAATTTAAGATTAATTTTAATAGTATAATGGTGTAATGAGAATTATTTTTTTTTTAGTATAATAAGATAAAAAGTTAAAAGAGATAAATTAAAAATGTAAATAGAAGTACTAAAAAAAATCACATAATTAATTTTCACTCAAGAAAGATTACGTGTCGGTCCCCCTTTTGAACGGCTCAGATTGCAAATCTACTTTGACATGTTATTTCTGGTCACGTCCTCGGTACTGCTGGATCCTCCATTGTGGAAGTGCTTGCTAGGATTTGTGGGAGATTATGCAGTGTACTTCTTTCTTGTCAATCGATCTATCCTATTATTAAAAATCAACAATTTATTTGATGTCTAAATTTTGATAACAAAAATGCTTCCTACCCCCACTGGAGGTCGACCCCCAGTGAGGTGTCATCGGGGGATTGGCCCAAAAAAAAAACTGTTTTTTTTTTTTTTTTTTTTTTGAGTTTTCGGTCAGTGGGAGCGCGCCACGTCACTGGGGGCGCGACCCCCACTGGGGGTATGCAGCGGGACTGATTTTGATAAATTCTCTTTATATGACGTGTTCTTATTTTCATATTTAAAATAAAGAAAAAGTATATATATATAGTTAATAAAAGTAAAACTCAAACTTTGAACTTTAAATTTGATAAATAAAACTCTTTAACACTTGCATAGCCAATAGTGAATTTAGTCCAAAATTTTATGTTGAACACCCAATTCAGTTGAACACCATCCAGACTCACTTTCTTGAACACCCAACCTAACCCAACCCATAACCCTTTAACTAATATATATGTTTTGTGAAGTGAATACACAACATAATTTGGAGTTTTACTTTCCCAGCCTGTACTCTTTGACAAAATTGTATAATTTTGTAATTTCCAACAAGTGTATCATTTGAATGTTAATATTGATCAACAATTTTATAACTTATCCTAATTTAAATTAAAGAAGCTTGCTTCATCTTTTTTTATCATACTAGTAATAAAAACAAAATATATTTATGTAAATTTTTGTATCTACATTTTATTTTTTGAAACAATGATATCAATATATTATAATTTTATTTTATTTACTTATTTGTTTGTGGTTTGAAAATTCTAAAAAAAATTAAATTTTTGAATGTACTATGAAAAAAATTCCTATAATACACACAGTGAACACACTAGAAAAATTTTCTAGAGTCACTACTGTGCATAGCATACCGTATATATACGTATCACATGTGCTAATTGCTAGTATATATATATGCACACACATTTATTGCTTTATAAGGGTTGTATAAGCCCTAGATTCCCACCTCTCCTCCTCTCCCCTATGGTCCATTTCATTTGTTTATATAGAGAAATCACGGTTGATGGTTGATTGATTGAGTGAGCAAAATTAGACATTTCTCTCTCCACTCTCTCTCTTTATTGTGTTTTTCTGTATAAAGTGATGAACTATGATCTAAATCGTTATACAGTATAAGATTTGTGTTTTTTTGGTAATGTTCACTATTCTCTCTCTCTCTCTCTCTCTCTATATATATATATATATATATTTATGCATGCTTGTAGATTTCCCTAGTCGTCGCTGCCGCCGCCACTACTGCCATCTCCACCGCTCCTCCTTTCCTTCATTGCCACTTCCTTCCTTGTGACGACTTCTTTCCTTTGCAAATCCCATTTCCCAATCCTTTCTTCTTCTTCTTCTTCTTCTTCTTCCTCTTTTTCTTCTCTTCTTTCTAAAACCTTAGATTTGCGACGGACAATGGTGGCGAGGGTTTCAGGAAGAAGAAGAAGAAAAAGAGATGGAAGCAACTTTCTTCTTCTTCTCTTCCTTCTAAAACCTTAAATTTGTGATGGATGATGGTGACTAAGTGTGGGGATGTATTTTCTGAATACCAACACGTGGCATGGTGACACCGACGTGTCAGCCGACGTGCCACGTGTCGTGGTAGTTTTGTCGATGTTATCTTGTCTAGGCCGAGGTTATCTCCGAAGATATCAGAATCCGAGATAAGCGGATAAGGGACAAGAGTCCTAGATATAAGAGGAGACTTTGCTAAGATAAGGATAAAGCTCTTAGGGAGTTTATCTTTATCTCTTGAGGAATCCAAAGTAATACTAAATTGGAGTCTATAGAAGTCAGGCATCTAGTAGGACTTGGATTGAGTAAACTATAAAAGAGAGGCACCCCCGTGGGTCTAAGGTACACAGTTTTATACTCAAGCTTGTGAGTTTAGCACTTGATTATCTTTGCGAGATATACTGACTTGATCGTCGAAGTGCCCCCGGGTGGAAGTGCCACCGCCAGAGCCTTTTTCTTTCTGTTACAGGTTACTAAAGCCATCTATTCTGCCGGTGCTCTCCAGCTGATTACTAGGCGGGCAGTGTGGTAAGAAAATTACTCACACAATTTGGCGCCATCTGTGGGAAGCTTAGAAGAATAGATGGCCAGTGACGGACAGAGGGAAAACATTGGGGGCGACACTCCTACTGGGAGTGGTAGACCAATTGACCTTGACGTTGAAGGAGACAACCACAGTACAGAAAATCATGACCAGGGCCACGGAGAAAAAGACGTCGGTCAGGAAGGCATCGCTTCAAAAAGGACAAACCAAAGCAAGTACTATAACGAAAATAACCTTCAGGTTTGGAGGGATAGGTGCCTACGAAGGGATGAAGAAGTAAAAGACTTGGCAAACAAGCTGGCAGACCTACAATCAGTGGTCAACTTCATGATGCAAAAGAATGTTATGCAGCCACCATACCCGCTGCAAGATACGCTGATGCCAGCGATTAATACCCAGAAGAGAGGAAGAAAAGCAATCCCCGAAGCCCCTCAGCACACCAGGAGTGGAAGCCACTCTCACCGACCTTCCAGAGAAGTCGGACGAGAGGAACCAAGGCAAGAAGAGTTCCGAAGGACACATCTCATGAAGGATCCAGGGCCCAAAGAACATCGGCATGTTCAAGGGCAAGCACTCTGCTTTGACACAACCCATGGAGAAAGATCGAAACGGGCCCACCACGAGGCCGAAAGTAGTGTGCCAAAAAGATTGAAGTCCAGAGATAGCCGAGCTCCAGGTAGGAGTAAGGAAGACTTGAGGGATTACTTCAAAAGGAGACAACAGAGTGTTGAAGCCGAGGTAACTTCCCCAGTTAAGCCGAGAACACCATTCTCGGTGGAACTGGACAAATTTGAAGCACCAAAGAGATTCAGTATGCCGAGGTTCCAAATTTATGATGGTAAGTCAGACCCCAACTTTCATGTTGGACTATACCTGAACTCAATGGCATTATACAGTGGGAACGAGCCGTTGCTCTGTAAAGTATTTCCCTCATCCTTTGGGAAAATTGCATCCGATTGGTTCCATAAGCTACCAAAGGGAAGCGTGAAGACATGGGAAGGCCTGGCCGAGATGTTTGTGGCCAGGTTTGTAACGAACAAACTACAGCCCTTGAGGGTCGACGCCCTGATGGCTTTAAGAATCACCAAGGAAGAAGGCCTTAGGGCCTACGCGAAGAGATACTACGAGGTGTTCAATCGAATACCCGAATGTAACCAAGAAGTGGCGGTTGTATCTTTCAAGAACGGCCTGAAAAGATGACTGTCCACTACGGAAGTCTTTGGCAAAAACACTGCCAAAAAGCATGGAAGAGCTCATGGCAAGAATTGAGAAGTACGCCAGAGCCGAGGAAGATACATCGGGAAACAAAGAGATAAAGCAGGAGAAAGGAAACGGCTCGCCGAAGCGAGGCCGAGGTAACAACGGACCGACCAAACAAGAAACAGAATTGAAGGGTAAACAGGCAGTGACGACGGTGTTCCGAATCCCTATCCATAAAGTCTTGGATCACATACGAAACCAACCCTATTTCAGAACTCCAGCAAGAACACCAGGGGAATTCATGGGAAGAAACGTTGGTAGGCGTTGTGCTTACCACAATGAAGAAAGGCACCCAACTTAGGGTTGCAGAGCCCTAAAAGCACACTTAGAAGACTTGGTAAGACAAGGCCATCTGAGGGACCTTATTGATGAGGCCAGGACAAAAGAAGAACAGGCAAGATTGCCTCAAGCACTTGCAGCTCCGCCTCCCCCAGCACAACAACCACAGGTAGGAGGACCACAGGTGGTTAATGTAATTCACTCAAAGGTGAACGAAAGCGACATTCGGGGAGAAACCCAAAGAGTAAAACATCTACAGCACGTGAACCAGGTCAGAAACAAAAGACCTCGGCCTGAAGAAAGCCAAGGACCAATGATAACCTTCACTGAAGCCGACCTAGAGATGGTCCAGCATCCACACAATGATGCCTTGGTAGTATCCCTCCAGGTTGGGGAATGCCAAGTAAAACGCATCCTAATAGATCAAGGCAGCTCTTGTGACATCATGTACGTCAGATGTTACAAGGAGCTGGGCCTTCATCCTGACGACCTGGAACAATCCAGCAACCCTATGGTCGGCTTCAATGGAACGCCGACATGGCCACTGGGCGCAGCAAGCGTAGAAGTACAAGCCGGTACTAAGAAGATCAAGACAGAATTTATGGTGCTTGACACACCCTCGCCATATAACATCATCTTGGGAAGACCATGGTTACATGCAATGGGGGCAGTTCCCTCAACATTGCATCAACTACTTTGGTTCCCCACAGAGCATGGAATTGAAGAAGTCAGAGGAGATCAACTGCAGGCAAAAAGTTGCTCTATGGCAGCAACGAAGTCTACTTGCAGCATTCAAGAGCCAAAAAAGGCTGAGATTGAAGACGAGGACATGAAGGTCCTAGATGATGTCGGCAAGGAGCCAACCGAAAAGTGTGAAGAAACACTAAAAAAAATCCTTGTCCAGGAGGGCGACGAAGAACGCTTCTTTCTTCTCGGTTCAGGCTTAGCCGAAGAAGAGGAAAGAGAACTGGAAGATTTTTTGAGAGCCAACATTGAGGTGTCCGCCTGGACACCTTACGAAATGCCTGGCATTGACCCCGAGGTCACTTGCCACAGACTGAATGTCGACAGGTCGGCAAAACCTGTGATTCAACGAGCCAGAAGACCGACGTTGATGCACGTCGAAGAAGTAGAAGAAGAAGTAGACAAACTTCTGGAGGCCAGGGCCATCCGAGAAGTTCACTACCCGACATGGCTGTCCAACACAGTAGTAGTGAAAAAGAAGAACGGTAAATGGAGGGTCTGTGTAGACTTTACCAGCCTCAACAAAGCCTGCCCCAAAGACAGCTTTCCTCTGCCCAAGATTGACCAGCTAGTAGATGCAACTTCAGGGCACGAAAGGATGAGTTTTTTGGATGCATACAGGGGGTACCACCAGATTGCCATGTACCCACCAGACGAGGAGAAGACTGAGTTCATCACCCCTAAAGGCTTGTACTGTTACAAGATAATGCCTTTTGGGTTGAAAAACGCAGGAACAACTTACCAAAGGTTAGTAACAAAGATGTTCAAGCACCTGATTGGCAAAACGGTAGAAGTCTACATCGATGACATGGTCGTGAAGACCAAGGAATCTAAGGGTCATCTTGCCGACCTAAAAGAAGTCTTTGATATACTTAAAACATATCGGCTCCGACTCAACGCATCAAAGTGCGCGTTTGGAGTTGGATCAGGTAAGTTTTTAGGGTATCTGGTAACAAGAAAGGGCATTGAGGCCAGCCCAAACCAAATCAAGGCCATCCTAGAGCTGAAGAGCCCAACGTCGGCAAAACAGGTTCAGATGCTTACTGGAAGGGCCGCAGCCCTAAACAGATTCATCAGCAGAAGCTTAGATAAATGCAGACCCTTCTTCAACTTGATGAAAAAAGCCGCAGACTTTCTGTGGACAGAAGAATGCGAAGCCGCTTTAACCGACCTAAAAAAGTACTTGACCACAACTCCAGTTCTTTCCAATCCAGAACCAGGGGAAGAATTGTTTTTGTATTTGGCAGTTTCAGAACACGCAGTCAGTGCAGTACTAATCCGAGAAGAAAAATGGGAGCAAAAGGCCGTTTATTATGTAAGTAAAATCTTGGCCGATGCAGAAACAAGGTATCTACCACTGGAGAAATTAATGCTAGCCTTAGTAATGGCTTCAAAGAAGTTGAACTATTACTTTCAGGCACACAAGATTGTGATCTTAACAGAGCATCCACTGAAGTCCTTGTTGCAGCAAGGAGACTTAACAGGAAGGATAGCAAGATGGGTCGTAGTCCTAGGTCAGTATGACCTGGAGTTCAGACCGAGAACAGCAATTAAGGCCAAGTTTTGGCCGACTTCGTGGCAGAATTCACCCCCGAAACCATCGAACATCGGGCTCCGTTGAGCCAGGATGAGCATTGTCCCAGCAAGCGAGGAGAATCCCAGCCAAAGGCAAAAGAGCAAAGGAAGGAAAAGCTCAGACCCTGCAGTATCTACATTGGCGACTCATTCAGACTATTCGTCGATGGAAGTTCGAACCGACAAGGAGCGGGGGCAGGAGTACTGCTGATATCTCCAGATGGAGAAATAATAGAACAGTCCATCCGTCTAGGGTTTAAGGCCTCAAACAATGAAGCGGAATATGAAGCATTAATTGCAGGGCTAAAACTGGCAGCAGCAGCAGAAGCAGATGAGGTAATAGTTTTTTGTGATTCACAACTTATTGTTAACCAGTCAACAGGTGAATTTGCAGCCAGGGACGAAAGGATGTCGGCATATGCAAAAGAGGTCATCAGATTGACAGCCCTATTTCAGAACTGCCGACTACTCCAAGTTAGCCGAGATAACAACACCCACGCCGACGCGTTGGCTAACCTGGCAAGTTCAATGCAGACTGGAAAAACAAGGACAATTATGATCGACTATATGTCGAGCCCGAGCATAGAACCAGAGAACACAGAGCAGCAAGCAATGTGTGTGGACATGGGGCCAAGCTGGATGGATGCAATTGTTGCATTTCTGAAAGAAGAAAAGTTGCCAGAAGATCGTAAGGAGGCACACAAAATCAGATTGAAATCTGCAAGATTCTGTCTGACAGAAGATGGACATCTTTACAGAAGATCCTTCACTGGACCCCTTTTAAGTACACCCTTTGCAGGTTGAAGATTTCCTATATGAAATTCATGAAGGAATTTGTGGAAGCCATGCTGGAGGCAGATCATTAGCCCACAGGGCCATTACCCAGGGGTATTTGTGGCTCTACATGCAAAAGGATACTGAAGCCTACGTGAAGAAGTGTGAACAATGCCAAAGGTTTGCACCTTTAATACATCAGCCAGCTGCTGACCTGAACCCAGTATCCAGCCCTTGGCCGTTTGCCCGATGGGGGATGGATCTTGTCGGGCAACTTCCCCAGGCAACTGGGCAGAGAAAATACCTGTTGGTGGCAACAGATTACTTTACGAAGTGGAGAGAGGCAGAACCTCTTGCCAAAATCCGAGATGTGGACGTCAAGAACTTTATATGGAGAAACATCATCACCAGATTTGGCATTCCAAGAGCAATAGTTGCCGACAACGGAACACAGTTTGACAGCAAACTCATCAAGAACTTTTGTGCCAAATTCAAAATTAAGAACTACTTTTCAACACCAAGTTTTTCCCAAAGTAATGGTCAAGCAGAAGCATCCAACAAAGTAATTTTGGATGGAATAAAGAAGAGGCTGCAGGCAGCAAAAGAAAAGTGGGTAGACGAATTGCCCAACGTACTTTGGGCATATCGGACTACGCCGAGAAGATCAACAGGGGAATCCCCCTTTGCCATGGCTTATGGCACAGAAGCAGTCATCCCATTAGAGATCGGCATCCCAGGGATCAGGACCCAGGGAGTAGAGAATGGCACCAATGACATACTCTTAGCCCGAGATCTGGATCTTCTGGAAGAACGAAGAGAAAAAGTTGCAATTCAGCTAGCAGTATACCAGCAACAGCTTGCTAGAGCTTACAACAAAAAGGTCAATCCAAGAGATTTTCAAGTCGGCGACCTAGTCCTAAGAAAAGTCGTCGGCAACAAGAAGGATCCCAGAGAGGGCAAGCTTGGCCCAAACTGGAAAGGACCCTACAGAATTACTTCAGTATTAGGCAATGGAGCTTATCGGCTTGAAGATAACGAGGGCAAAGCACTGCCAAGACCTTGGAACACTTGTAATTTGAAATTCTTCTATCATTAGATGTGCAGTATTTTTGGCCAATGTCATCAATAAAATCTTTTCCCTTTTCTTAAAACGCATATATTTGATAAAGTTACATATTGATGTTTTTTAAGACATGAACAATGAGAACCCAAGTAGAACTCAGGTTCACATTGAGGGCAGAGAGAAGACAGAGATACTTAATTCACTTGTTGAAATTTGTAGCAATTTACAAGTTGGAATTAAGCTGATTCCTTATCTTCACTTGTTGAAATTTGTAACAATTTACAAGTCGAAGTTAAGCCGAGATTATTCCTTAATTCACTTGTTGAAATTTGTAACAATTTACAAGTTGGAATTAAGCTGATTCCTTATCTTCACTTGTTGAAATTTGTAGCAATTTACAAGTTGGAGTTAAGCTGATTCCTTAATTCACTTGTTGAAATTTGTAGCAATTTACAAGTTGGAATTAAGCTGATTCCTTAATTCACTTGTTGAAATTTGTGGCAATTTACAAGTTGGAATTAAGCTGATTCCTTATCTTCACTTGTTGAAATTTGTAGCAATTTACAAGTTGGAGTTAAGCTGATTCCTTATCTTCACTTGTTGAAATTTGTAGCAATTTACAAGTTGAAGTTAAGCCGAGATTACTGTTTCTCTTCACTTGTTGAAGTCGAAGTAAAACCGAGGTTATAGTTTGCACACTTATAGCAATCTACAGGTTGATCAAACCAAAGAAGATGCTTAACACTTGTTGAAATTTGTAGCAATTTACAAGATAATGTTAAGCCGACATGTGATCATCTGTTGAAAATTACAGCAATTTACAGGTTGAGGTAAAAGCTAAGTATATTGTTTAAACACTTGTTGAAATTTGTAGCAATTTACAAGTTGATCATTATTATAACTTGAGAAAAATTTACAGTATATAACACTTGTTGAAATTTGTAACAATTTACAAGTAGGTTAGACCGAGATCACTGTTTAAATACTTGTTGAAACTTGAGAAGAAGCTTGCAAAGTTAACATTGAATAGTATATGTTAAACACTTGTTGGAATTTATGAAGAGTTTGTAGGTCTGTATCTTGCTGAAGTAAAACGTTATTGTACCCGAGGTACGTAACCCCGAGAAGATTGCACAAAGGAGGCAAAATGGAAAGGCATGCAAAATATTCCAAGTATAGAATCATACAGACGCAATCAAGAGAAATTAAAGATTAAAGCGTTCAGACGAAAACAGTTGCAGTTGTATACAAAGAAGGCACTACGGCCTACCAGAAATAAAGTTGTATCCAACAGAAGCAGAAGATACATCAGCTAACTAGAAGAGCTTACATTGTTTCAAAACCAGAAGTACAGAAAAGCTTATATTATCCAAAGAAACGAAAAGAGTACGGAAGACATCCATGTTATGATTCTTTAGTTTCAGGAGCGATTTGGGTCTCGACCTCGGCAGATTCCTGGGGAACTACTTCGGCAGCCTTCTCTGCAGCCAACTTGGCATCAATCTCTGCAAGCGATTTGGGTCTGGACCTCGGCTTCTTTGATTGGGCGGATAAGGGACAAGAGTCCTAGATATAAGAGGAGACTTTGCTAAGATAAGGATAAAGCTCTTAGGGAGTTTATCTTTATCTCTTGAGGAATACAAAGTAATACTAAATTGGAGTCCATAGAAGTCAGGCTTCTAGTAGGACTTGAATTAAGTAAACTATAAAAGAGAGGCACCCCCATGGGTCTAAGGTACGCAGTTTTATACTCAAGCTTGTGAGTTTAGCACTTGATTATCTTTGAGAGATATACTGACTTGATCGTCGGAGTGCCCCCGGGTGGAAGAGCCACCACCGGAGCCTTTTTCTTTCTGTTACAGGTTACTAAAGTCATCTATTCTGCCGGTGCTCTCCAGCTGATTACTAGGCGGACAGTGTGATAAGAAAATTACCCCCACACTAAGGTTTCAAGGAGAAGAGATGGGGGCAACAGATGAACGACAACGGCTAGGATTTCAAGAGAAAGAAGAAGAAGAATAGAAGATGGGGGCAATAGCGAAAGAGGCGATGGTAGTCATCCGAAGACGACGAAAAAAGCTCGAGTGCAACGGTACAGAAGGCGGGTGTGAGGATTAAAATGAAATTAATTGAATTGTTTTGAGGGTGTTCAACCAAAAAAAAAAAAAAAGAGCTTAGAGCCACCTAAAAAGTGGTGTAATAAAAAAGTGTGGGTTAAATATGTGATGCAAGTAGAATTATCAAAAAATATATTAAAGACAATCTACTTTTACAAAGACCATTTGACCCCTCAACAACTAGATCACCACAACCTCTAGCTCTTCCTTCACCCTTCACAACCACCGCCACCGTCACCTCCCATCTTCACCCTACCTCTAGTTCCTCCTTCACCCTTCTGTCACCGCTACCTCTCCCATCTTCACCCTAAACATAAGTATACAAGAGTCCGGATCTTCTGCCATACTTTCCTGCAGTGGTTCCTGTCGTGGCCAAAAAACGACGTCATTTTTGACCAACTCTCTCTCTCTCACGCACAGCTATGGAGTCTACTTTCTCTCTCTAAACCAGAGGTGAACTTGTTGAATTCTCTCTCTCTCTATGTATATATATATAGTTATTGAAAGAGGCAAAGTGGAAGGGAATTAGAGATGCCAGAAATGGAAGGTCCGTCAAAGCCACCACAAATCTCCGAAATGTTTCAGAAATTCGCACTCGCTTTCAAGACCAAAACATTCGAATTCTTCGCCAAGGAAGACGCCGAAGAATTCATTACCGATCAGAAGGTCGTTGTGATCAAACCAGACCAAACCCACAAATCCTCTGCTTCAAAACCATCTTCCCCAATTCGAACCATCGATACCCAGTTCGCAGAGACTCTGATTTCTTCCCTTTTCGCTACGATTTCATCGTTTGAAGCTTACTATCTTCAGTTACAGACAGCCCATTCGCCTTTCGATGAAGACCCCATTAAAGCTGCCGATAAAGCTCTGGTCTCTCATCTTCAGAGATTGTCTGATTTCAGGAATTGGTTTAGGAATTTTCGCAAAAACCCCGATTGCATTCTTGATTTCCCAATTGGGTCTTGCTCGGAAGCTCAGGTACAAGAGAATCAGAGCAAGCTTCAGGCTCTGGACACTGTCTTCAATCGATTGCAGTCCGAAATCGACGATAAAGACACCAAAGTGCTGGCTCTAAGGCAAGAGCAAGCTTACTATCTTATCTTCTGTTCTGCGGTTTTCTTTTTTTTTTTTGTTTTTTTACTCCAAAACGACGTCGTTTTGGGGCACTACAAGAAACCCACAGGAAAGTATGGCAGAGGATCTGGACTCGTAAGGTGAGAGGCACTGGTGACCTAGGCGGATCTCTAGCTTTGTTGTAAAAATGCTGCCTACTGCATGTTCAACATTTTAAAATTTTCATCTTTTAATTCAAGTGTGGCAGACAGTACGAACATTAAGAAAGGCTTTAAAATTTGCAGCAATTGGACAAATTGATTGAGACTAACCAAGCATTCCCTTTACAAATTCCATAAAACATGTCCCCCCTTTCCTCCTCCATTTGAGGAATTTCCAGGGATTATATATACAAGAATGAGACCAACCAAACAAACTATAGATCAACTGAAATAAATAATAATGTCATTTCTCTTTCATGTGATCAGCAAGAGCAGAACCTTTGCAGATTGGACACAAGTTCTTCATCTCTAACCATTTCTTGATGCAGTCTACATGGAAATCATGACCACAAGTTTTCAACGTCCCAACGTCATCCATGTTCTTGTACTCCTCCTGTCAAACACAAGTATGGGGTCAGAACCAGTAGTTAGAGAATAAAACAGCTACAAAGGTTCATTTGGGAATTGAATCTTTTAGTAGTTTTAAAAAAGTAAAAAAAATTGAATTACCTTTTTTGACTAATTTAAAAAATTGAATTAACTTTTTGAATAATTTAACTTGTTCCCAAACAAGGCCTAGTCAATTTTTCTTTCTTTTTTTAACTCTTTCAAATTTATGTAAAAATTTACTTTTCAAGTCCATCTAATCTTGAAAGATCTAAAAACTCATTCCCACACCACACCTGCACTCAAGTCCATGTAACATGGAGGTAGCATTGTCGGTACAAGCTGCTTTTTTGCTAAATAGGCCAAAAAGCAAAAGCCTGTCTGGGAAGAGCTAAAAAAGCAACTAAAATGCCAAAAAGTCTACTATCCCACTAACAAAAAATAACTTTTTTAGCAAATCCCAAACCCCGCCTAAGCCTTAACAGCCCAGTCTCCAGCAAACCCAGGGAGAGAGCATTGTCAGCACAAGGTTTAGTTCTTACCAAGCAGATTACACATTTTCCTTCCTCTTGGAATTGATCTGAAGAACAATAAATTGATTCAGTCAAACACTTAGAGATCAGATCTTCTGACACGCCTGTGCTGACACTTCCGATCCTTTCCCCTAGTGCAAGTAGTTCCTACTCATGCCAATAATTTCAGATTAATTGAGAGCTATCGGGAACAAGATAAAGTAAATAGGGGAGGTAAACTGATAGTAACCTCATAGCTCATATTGTCTATGTCTAGCCTCATGTCCCTATGCTGATCAAACAAATTTCTGGACCCATACAAGGCCGAGCGATCCACAATCATAAGGCCCTGCAAAAACATCAAAAACATATATACACATATATATCAGCGACTACTACCAGGTCAAAATCAACATTTCTTGACGTCAGGCATCCCATATCAAACAAATTACTTCAGCTTAAACAATAGATTAAGGTATAAACTTCTAAAAAAAAAAAAAAAACCCAATTAGTATACATTAATGTGTGTTTGGTAGGAGAAAAATTGGATACACACCTAACCTTTAGCATAATACCTATGAAGCACGGGTGCGGGTACGAGTACGGTACGGGTATGAGTGCGGGTATGCCGATACGTCAAAATTCAAAAAAAATATGGTACGGGTACGGCTGCGGTACGCCGATAATTTTTATTTTTATTTTTATTTTTATAATTATGGTTAAAGGATCCAATCTACAAATTAAAATTTAATATCAAAAGTAAAAAGAGAATTACAAAACAAAATATAATTGTCAAATGGTCATAATTAATATCATTTTAAAAATTAAAATTAAAATAATTAAAAATTAAAAATTTGATTTATCATTAAAATGAAATTTTAAATTATTATTATTTTTTTATAATTTTTTTCCCCTTCAAAAGGTTAAGTCTGTGTATAATTTATATTATACTGTATAGAGAGTTTAATTTATATTCATCCCTAGCTTTGTCACTCCTCAAAGATTGTTCAAGCTCTCTGTCGTCGCCACCGCTGTACCCATTGTCGAATCGTCAACATCCTAGATGTTTCAATTTCGGTGGTTTATCTGAGGAGAAGCTGAGCCTGAGGTCTGATCCAACATCTCAAAGATCCAGCATTTTGGTCACGGTGCCGCCTCTCAGGTCTGGTCTTCTCTCTCTTTCGTCAAACCTCACCTATTCTTTCCATTCCTTCATCAGATCTATGTTGAGGAGATATGCTAAGAAGAGAGAGTTGATGTCGAAGACATGGAGATGAAGAGTGTAAGGAGAAACAGAGGGGTGGTGGTGGTCGATCTAGATCTAGATCGAAGTCTACCTGAACCACTGTTGCCGTCTTTCGCTGCCATCTACGGCGAAGAATGAGTCTCCTTCGTTCTTCGACTCCCCTTGCCCTTCATCCACTACCACTACTCCTTCTTGATTCGCCCTCGGTTCACTCTTCCCAAACCCATTCTCCGAACCCATATCTCTCTGTTTCGAACCTATATATATATATTAAAGTTAGGTTAAGTCGGCTTACCCTTCCGTACCCACGGCGTACCCATGCCGTACCCAAATGTACCAAACATACCAGACCCTCTTTGGCCATACCCGGTACGCGTGCAGCCGTACCGGTACGCGTACCCGTACCTGGTACGTACCCGGTACTCATACGGCATTATTTTTGGAGTACCCGTGCTTCATAGCATAATACACAAAATGGTTGTCCGGTGACTTGAAACCATAACCTCAAGGTTATTAGATCAAGATTTTACCATTGAACACATAAACTTCGATCCCAGGAAAATTTTTGACAAGATATTAGCAATTGAATGTTATTTATAATGAAAGAAATATTTTTCCGCAACCTTCAAATGTTATGCAAGAAATAGATGAGCATTCAAGTAATAACAACAACCGTCATCTTGGCAAGGAAAAAAAAAAAATTCTCCACTCAGTTTATAATTCATCTTCGTGAAGTTAATAATCCATCAATATTCCAAGTTTTGTTTCATTAGAGTGCATCTAATAGAAAACCAATATTTAGGACAAAAGTCATACCACAATAATAACTTCATTATCACATCAGGCATCATACAAAGATGGACAAATCTAGATCTCAACAAGCAAAATTCAATCTGGGCAAAGAAGTCATATGTATAGAAAAAATAAAATAATCTTATGGGCACATAAGGATCACAATCTAATTGTGTTCCCCATTGTTATGTCAATCAGCTGGGAAACAAGAACGTCTTAAAAACATTACGGGAATCCCAAAAAAAAAAAAAAAAGATTTGTAAAATCACAAAAACGTTTGCAAATATAAGCTAAGGCTCATCTATGCATTATTAAGCCCAAAAATTGATTAATTGAACATGTTTTGAGGTCTATTCATCTATTCATATAAACACAAAAAGAGTAGAATAGGAAAGTAGATGTTATGCAAACCGAAATTGTTAAAATACACTGTTATCGAATGCAAGGGTAAACTATTCTAAAATGTGTTAGGTCCAAACCAATTGACATCTAGAAATTGGTTGGATAATAAATGCACGGGGAAATGTTATAAAGGTCTATTTTCAACAAATATTAATTCAGAAAAATGTTGAGACAAAGATCAAAAAAATAAAAAATAAGAAGAAGAAGAAGAAGAAGAAGAAGATGACAAAACTGACACACACACAAAAAAAGGGCTTAAAGGATCACCTTTGGGAAGGCAGGGAGATTCCATTCCAAGGACAAACATAAGGAAGTACAGGTTGAAGCAGTGTTATAAAGGTCTAGTTTCAACAAATATTAATTCAGAAAAATGTTGAGACAAAGATCACATAAATATTTAAAGTTAAAAAAATAAATATTCTCAGCCTCTAATCTACCATTGGTCGCTCAAGCGTCTCCTCTTCCTCTTCTTCTTGTTTCCTCTCCTATTCTCTTTTCTACTTTCCTAGATTCTTGTACAAATCTAAAGAGAAAATTTCCAACCTTGTATTATTTTCTTACTTAAAAAAGGATTAAGAAATCAAATATAAATTTTATCAGAGATTCCTAATTGGCATAAACATAACTCACTCTCTCAATGTGCTTCAATTGATTTCTGTGTCTTTCAAGGGAAAAAACTCTGGAATTTCATCTTCTCCACTTTTTTCATGTCGATTTCCAAGAAACATTAGATGTTTCAGTTTTGGAGTAAAAAAAACAAAAAACAATCCTAGGCCACGATTATTTTATCATGCCCCAGGATCAAGCAAGAGCAGAAGTGTAAAAACTGAAATTTTTGAAATGACAAGAGTCAAGAGAGGACTCCTTCCTTGCCCATGTCAATATCCTTCTTTAAATTCCTCTTACGTATAACAGATTTCAGCCTTTAATCATATAAAAATAGGTGTATTTTAATTGTTCAGGCCCGGAATCATTCCTATGGCCCTAGGATAGGAAAAGAGTACAAATAGGGAAGCAAAAATGGTCTTCCTTAGGGGTGCCCACCAATCCACCCTCCCAAAATTAGAACATATGGACTGGGCAAATTTGTTCACTCTCTCTGGTGCACTGGAAAAAAGAGGAGCCCGCCCCCAAAATCAGATTAATCTGCCTCTCATCAAATTTATACGTCTTGTGGACGGATTAGGTCCCCTACATGGCTAGATCACACCTTTAAAATATGTCACATGACTAGCCCACCATACTTGCATCTTTTCTTTCTTTTCTTTTAAGTTAGTTTGCTGATATGCTCAGTCTACAAATTCAAAATAGACAAACACTGACTCATTATTCTGCCCCCTTGAACTATTGTAGTCACCAGTTTCTCACTAAGGCTTCCTTCCATGAAGAGAAATCATGCAGGCATATTACTTAAGCACTCTTCCATTTTCAGAAAAATGATGGTAGCAAACCACTGAAAAATTATGTGGCATGTGACTGGTGAAAAGCTTGTGATTGCATTGACTTTAGAGAGGCTACTGCATCTACCAATTGATAAGTTCCTTAAGAAAGACAATGCATACCTCAGGTGCCAGTCTACTACGGAGACCTGCCTCATCAGAAAGTGATCGGTATCTATCACTTGATATCCTTGTTCTTCCACTTCGGTCACTGTTACGCCATCCTATGGTGGACAATGGCCTTGGATGTCTGGATGAATAACTTTCTGCAACTAACTGCAACCCCTCATCTGAAGCTGGTGTGTGTCCCAAGTGCAAATTGCTCGAAGAAGCTTCTCTAAAAGTTGGGGCAGATCTTTGTGTATAATTGCTTCTAACTCCCCTCACAGAGTGGTTTGAAGTCCCTTGCAAATTTTGAGGTATAGGAGTTCTGCTTGAAATCATATCGTTATGATACCCCCCAATCTCTACAGCAGCACTAGTATTACTGCTTCCTATAATAAAGTGGTTTGTCTCATGACTGAAAACATTAGCATCTGCAATTTGCACATGCGAACACACCAAAAAATAAAAAACTTCAAGAAAAATGGGAAACATAATACAAGGACACAAACATAGACAATAGAAACTAACCTGGAAGTGGAATCCTCCCATGAGCAACAGGAGACATGTGAATATGGCTCCAGTCCTGTATTGGCATATTAGAACTCTGACCCATAAGCTCCACTGACCCAGAGTGATCAGCAAAGTTGCCAGTTGTATATGAATGGTGTGAAGGATTGCCTGACAAATGGGTCCTAGCTAGATTGGTTTCCAAATCAACTGCAGCTCTGCTTCTCACATTCCTCAGAGTAGCCTCACCCCCAATCGAGAGGCTGTTGCCTCTATAACTAGAGCCGATGGTAGTGCAATCCCAAGGTGCATGATGAGAATCAGTATTCGGTTTTTCCTGCCATGTGTCAGAGGACAAATCGGGCGGATTTCCAGAATTATAGTATCCACTTGAACTGCCTCTCTCACAGACTGCAGGAACACTGGGGCTTTTTCGCTTGTATGTTCCTCTTCCATTGGTCATTGTAACATCAACAAAACCACCTTCAACTCCATGAAATATTTGTCCCCCATAATCGGATGAGGAGGCATGATGTGCGTAATTTTCAGGGGCCATAGAGAAGCTTCCAGCAGCAGATGGAAGTAGGAAAGGATCATGAGATGGACCTGAAGCATCAGTTTGAAAATGTGGCACTTCAATGCTATGACTTGAGGAAGGAAACCCGTTTGACCTTGGAGCAGGATTCCAGTGAGAAGCATAATGTACGCCATCTATGGACATATTTTCAACAGGATAAACAAGAGAACTGTTTTCGTCAGCTCCAGACCTTGCTGCAATAAAAAAATAGACAAGTACGAGCATTAGTCGATATAAAGAGTTATCTAAGTGTAAATTACTCTAAGTCGATCATGACTAGATTTCCTCGTGTTTGTATGGATCATTTCAAGTTCTTCAGTTACAGTCAGAGCACACTGCATCAAGGCACAAGGATGGTCCCAATTTTACATAAAAGAGAAAGTTACTACTTTTGTAACTGCCTTGCCAAGTACAATGCAATGAGTGAATCACTCAACTACCATTATGAGGCAGCCTAACAAATTTATCAGCCTATGCAGGGGCTAAAGCCACATCCTACATTACAAAGGCATGCTTACAAGGTGAGGCCAAAGTTCCATCAGAAACTGCTATGAGTTACAATCCATGCATGCATGGAAATGGAACATTTCTTTTCTATTGTTTTGTATATCCTTTTATGGTATATGATCATGATTAGTAGGACCCTAAAAATCATAGCAACAGGGGGATAGCAATGGATATATGAGAAAGAGAAACAGATTGAAAGATTCAATACCCAAATGGCAGTAAGGTTGCTCTGGATGCACATGATTCCAGCTCTGATCATTGTCAGCCTCAAACATTTGCGCTGTGTTAAACACCTGTCTATGCCCCATATGTCACCTTAATGTTCAGGGTAATTTATGTTCTGAAGCCTCAAAAAGTAAGAAAAACACGACCTGCTCATAAACATAATCCCAAAGATCAAAGTCATTTTCGTAGAAATGCCTCAAGAAGGCAAGATAAGTGTATGCTCCCAAGACTCCATTGTATTTATCACTACAAATGCAATAGCTCTATTGCAAATAGGACATGTCTAATTGAAATCTGCCACTAAAAGCAACAGTAAAACGTCCACACACATTATCTTGTACGTGTAAGTTGAAAAAAAATCCTTAATAAGAACCATAAAAATATACTTATAAACAGGTTAAAACTTCCTTATTGAATGCTATCTTCCAAAGCAGATTTTTGGTGTCCAATCTAATGTCTCAATCCTGTTTCATATCAAAACTCTCCCCGAGCTATATATATGTCACGCATGGATACATTATTGTGTACCAATATAAATAGTTACAAATAATATTATCTGAATGATCAATAATGCTTCTCACCTTCAACTAAATCCTTCACATCAAACATAAGTTGTATCGAGCATAAGTAGATCACAACATGTTGCCACAAGATGACCTGTTTAACCCTTTAAAGAGATTGATCACGGCATTTTCATAGTATTATAGATCTCAATGATCAATAATTTTTCCCACTAATAATACGTCGTGTTAGAGAGAGAGAGAGACTCCACAATTCTTCCATTAACTTAATGACTCCTACAGGTTGATTAGGCTGGCTCACCATGGTTAGATCCAAATGCCTCTAATTAATTTAATAACCTCCATATCTTACTACAATCAAGAGAAGAAAAAAAAACCCAATTCAAATATCACACAGCTTCTCAAGAATTCAGAATTAGAAGTTACAAGGGTACAAATAGAATTACTCAAAGAAAATCCAAGAATGACATGCAAATTAGAGAAGAAGCATATCAACAAATAGTAAAAACAAGCAGCCATTCCATACATTTGCAAGACTCAACAATTTTTAAAAGAATTCAAGAGCCATTCACAATCCTTGGAATATAATGAATATAGTCTAAGAATACTACCACACTTTAAAGACAAACATTTTTTAATTTTATTAGGATCTCTACATGGGTTGGAAACCCAACACAACAAAACCAATGTAGTGGACAAAAAAAAAATAAAAAATATCAAGAAAAGCTGATTAAGGAGAACATAGTCTAACATATGTCCAACAAGCATCAAACTAAAACTACAGGAACAACACCATATCCACTTCTAAAAATGGATCTACAAACACCAATTCCACCCAACACACACAACTCAGATAAAGAAAGTAGCCACCTGCCACTGCATTGATATTACCCCTTTCCCCCCTTCCCAGATGAAAAGGTGTGGATAGTGTGGAGAGGTAGTGGTGATCTGAGAAGATGGTAGGAACACAATTGGCAATGGATACCTGTAGGTGGAGAAGGAGAGAGCCAAGGCAGCCCTAGCAAAAAAGAGGAGATGGCAGTGGAGATACTTCTGATCTTGCCAAAGGATAGTTGGAGAAGGCTTGATGAAGATAAACGGAGAGACTCCCTTTTATAGGACAGATGGCCTAATCCCCTTGGGATCCCTGCCATCATATGTTTGTCCCAAGATTTCCTGTCCTAGGGATCTCCAGGACAAGGATCTATGCCACAGGATCTCCAGGACAAGGATCTATGCCACAGGATCTCCAGGACAGGGATCTCTACCGCGTAATCTCTTGTCCTAGGGAACTCCAGTGCAAGGAGTCTTTTGTGCACATATCCTCTTTGTCTGACAAAGAGTGGAATTTCTTACCACAGCAATACAATGTTAAATGTCTTTGGTCAACGCCTCTCTCTCTCTAAGACTGGTCAAGAAGGGACCGCCCCAAAGGATGAGTCAAGTAACCCTGACAATCTATTGACTCTAGCCTCCAAGTCACAATCCTCCAATGATCCCGTTCGAGAGTCCAGGCCATACTCCCAGCTTGCTTTGGGTTTGGCCAAGTCCTTTGGTCAATCCCTTTAAGAAAATTTGTTACAGGAGATTGGTTACAGGAGATCCATGGTAGGAGATTTGGCAATGGAAATCAGTTTGTCCTGTCCTTGGTCGTTTGGAGCTAACTGAAGAGGTGTGTGGAGATTCACTATTGGCCAACATGTAGCCCCAAGAGGCACCACATGGCACCAACTAACCCACAAGGAGATGACATGGTGGTGCCATTTAATGGAGACGGACACATGTACCTACAAAAAGCACAAGATTATAAATAAATAAATATGTAAAGGACCAACTCTATAAAAGTTCTTACAAGTATCCCAAGCACGCTAAAATCCCCAAAAGACCAAGTCAATAGCTTATCTATGACAAACTCAATCCTAACTAGTTTGGATTTGGCAATAAAAACCCACATAAAAGATGCATAATTGAATTAAACAAATCAAAAATATTAACGGGGAAAAATTCCTCGAAGAAAATGTGACCAAAGGAGTATAGAAGAGCATAGTTGTCAAATCGAGAATCATAAATACGACAAAGTAATAAATAAAAAAATATATATATATGTTAAAACAATCGTCTATATGAAAGAAAATAAAATAAATTAATTTTGGCACATATAAAAATATAAGGACATGATTACGACATCTAAATTGGAAGACATTGCCTACATAGCAAGATATTGTTCTCTCTCAACATCCAAAAATGGACCAATAATATA
The DNA here is from genome assembly GCF_055761805.1 of Camellia sinensis. NCBI lineage: Eukaryota > Viridiplantae > Streptophyta > Magnoliopsida > Ericales > Theaceae > Camellia > Camellia sinensis. Next base: position 64,543,855 of record NC_138970.1, read on the forward strand.
AATCCTAAATAGAGTTGAATAAGAAGAAAATTTGAGTGAGCAGCCTTTAGTGGAAACCTAAGAAACTTTAAAATGTGTATTTGCATATTGTTTAGAAAAAGTTTAAACAAATTGCGGAACCCCTGCGTCTGACTGTCCAAACCCATATCATATTGAACCAAGTTTATTCCACCAAAGTAAAAATAGATATTTTATAGGTGCAAGTTATTTTATCCTCAATATCCTTAGAAGATGAGTTTTAACAATGTTTATTAAATTATAGGTGCAAGTTATTTTATCCTCAATATCCTTAGAAGATGAGTTTTAACAATGTTTATTAAAAGACAACGTGAAAACAAGGGTGAAGAACTTGTCAGGTTTGATTAGATCCAACCAGGTCCTATTAAACTCTCTTATTGCCATTAAAACACCAAATCATGCAAAAGTATCGGTTATTTTCGTACTAACCACTCTTTTAGAAGTATGTCTCACACACACACACACACACACACACAAAGTAAAAAAGAATCGAAAGAATCACAATCATAAATAGAATTGTAAATCACGTGACTCACTATCAATGTTCTCAAAATAAAAATTTGCTTCAATCATCTATGCATGAATCGTGAATCGTAAAATTCTAATAACTATCTAGAGAAGGATTACGCTTCTGATTTCGAAAAAAATGGAGAATCGAGAGGGGGGGGGGGGAGAGGGGGAGGAAGGAACACGATGATATAACCATAGAAACAACTGAGGCACCATGAGATTGAGATAAACGATACAACGAGAAAACAAACTAGCAAGAGATATCTCACCCCTCCAAACACCACCCAAAAACAAACTTGATCCCCATTTCCCAAATTAAACCGAATGAATTGGGAGAACCGTGAAAGTCTTTGGGAAATGAATTTCCACAGTGGAGAAAGAAAATGTTGTGATAAAATATAGAAGTAGAAATTGAAAGAAAATATTTTTTTTGCCACAAAAAAAAATGCCTCATGTGAGGGTCACATGACAATTTGCATTAGGTAATTTAACACCAAACTAACGGAAGGGCCAAATTGCAACTTGACCAAAAAGTGCAGGGGATTGACTATTACAATTGAAAAATGAGACCAAAATGGTTTTGATGTGAAGCGCAAGGGTCCAAAGTGTAATTTACCGCCAAATCAAATACACATACAATACTTCACCACTAAAAGCCCATGTCTTGTGAATTCATAACATTGGGATAGTTTTCCTACGAAGCATTAGGGAAAGAATTTTCCAACATCAAGCTTATCAACCAAAAAGGAAAGACTACATTAACAAATCAAAATTGAAAAGAAGGATAGAAAACTTCCTTCAAAGGTCATTCAATTATTATTATTCTCCTATATTTCATATTAAGATAATAGCATTGTTGTAGAACCAGAACAAGGAGGAAGGAGAATTTGAATTATTTGCCCAAAGCGGAAGCAATAGAGGGCTAGGCGGGGGAGAGATGGAGGAGCGAGGGCACATAGAAACCTAAGATTGAGAGTGGCTAAGGAAGCGTTTATTTATTTATATTTAAAGGTATAATTTATTGCATTTCTTATTTTTTATTTTATTTTTCTTTCCAAATTATGCAAAGATTAGATTTGTACCCAATCTACTCCTCCCAAACCGCCCATCTAACGGAGACTAAACTAGGTGCACTTTTTAGTTGAAATATATATATATATATATATGCCTACAAAACACTATAAGCATAGTAAATCCTAATTGCGAAAGTAACAACACATCATTGATGACATATATTTTTACTTCCCACTCCTCATGAAACCCACATTGAAAGATCTATCAAAAAATATACATTCTTTCATTAGTAAGAGCAAAGCTAGATCTATCAAAAAATCTACATCCTTTCATTACTAAAACCAACGCCAATTATAGGATAAAAATGCGTTCTATAAAAGTTTTTTTTGCAATTCATATGTTTAAGTAGTCCCATGCTAGTCATAACCATGATTCTATCTGGACGGAAATGTCATTCTAGAAAGATTCCTGCTCTGAACCACAAATCATGTTTCATGAGCCAAAATGTCACCCCAAGTAGGCGATTCTTGCAACTAAGAATTCAGCCAAAAGAGAAACAATAATACAAAAGCTTTCAATTATCAAGCATCCAAATCAATCTAATTAAAATCTATACACGAGCATTATATATAGTCATAAGTACTACCTACTTAGGAAACTAGATAATGAATAAATATAATTCTACTGAAGCCATAATTTCTAATTACATTAATATTCCTATATTCTTCAGCTTATCTTCATCCAATTCATTTCTGATCCCCATCATTTCAAGCATTTTTTCCGAGGTATAAAATTTACAAACCCTATGTTATTGTCAGTCTCTCTAGGTAACAATAATCATGAAAAAAACAGCCTGCTCTAAAAATCAACAAGCATTTCCCTCACACATGAATTGTCAAAATCATCATCCCCACAGCTTGAACAAGAAATCAATGATTTAATTAATGCACTGCATAGTATTAATTCGATTGGAAAGGATGAAGAATATCAGCTCTAACAAACTTTCAACAACACATTGACATTCTGATGAGTGCCACAAAGCGAGGAAATAAATTAGGATCAATGATTCCCAAAAAAAAAACAAAAACAAAGGAAAGAGACCAATTGAATATTTTACGTTCTGCCATAGCATGAAGGTCACTAAGCAAGAAAACACCATGTCTGTGTGCATGAATAAATACCACTAATGCCTCAAAATCCAACAGGACAAATAAGCTATCATTGTGAAACTTCATTACATAATCACACACATTCATAGCCGTATACATATCCTTAAGCAGAGTTTTGGCCTCAATGTGAAATCTATTTTCATGCATCAAGTACCTGTTATCGCTTAGCAGAGAGAGAGAGAGAGAGAGAGAGAGAGAGAGAGGAGAATACGCATTACAGCTTGTAGATAAAAACTTGTGCATAAAAAATTAAAAAAACCAATTGAACAGAACTATCAAGTCAGAGCACCAAATGAGTATAACCAACAACTGCATTCATTGCAACTGCATTCATTGCTTGAATTTGCAAGCATTCTGTAACTCCATCCAATTTCCACATCTTAAGAGAAAAAATAATAATAATGATTTACAACATAATGAAATAAATGTATTATGAGAAGAACCGTAACAGTTGGCTTAACTCTAAAGAATAAGGTAGTTACAAGGCAGCATTTGCCATTGTTGCTTGGTGATACAAACCAAGAGACAGATAAAAAAACAACGCTCAATCAGCACACATGAATGTGTGTCTGGGAGGGAAAAGATTGGGTACACACCTAACCTTTAGCATAGTGCACAAACCAAGAGACATAGATGCAAGCTGAAAATTTCAAAAGGAATCACAGGGAGCCAATAAGCTTCTCAGTGAAGAAACATCCTTAGATCCAACTAGGGGAGAGAGAGAGAGAGAGAGAGACTCCATCAGACTGATTGCCAATAATACCAACATCAAACGGAAATCAACTTTCCTTAAACTGCATGCACTCCATCTCACTAGTTTAATCATTATGGCATTCTAGTGTATCTCCAATTACCATGAAAATTACATCAGCCAAAGGGCATCAAGCCTCATACTTCACCTTACAAAAATTACAACATAAAGAAAAGAATAAAAAAAGAAAAAAGAGAAACACCTCCTTCCACAAATTTTGATAGTTCCCTAACTCCATTTGGTTAATAATATTAGTAATGTAACTACCACCTAACCCAACATAAGGAAATATATTGGAAAAACTTTTGGGATCACTTTGGATTGCTAAATGTACCATGTTTCAAAATGTGCGTTCCAAAACGTAATTTGCTAGAGTAGTAGTGTTTTCTGGTAACATTGATCAAAAGCTCTCAAGCATTGCTACATCAGATCATCAATAGACTGAATGTAATGAATCATCACCTGGCACTCTTTCAATTTGAACTACATGACCCTTGCCAATCACCAGAAAGACCAAGTTCTTTTACACAAGCTCATGCTGCAGTAAAGATTCCCAACCTGGAGCATGTTATTGGCTCAACCCAAGGTTCTGAAAAGCGGTTGCCAAGGTTCTAAAAAGCGGTTGCGGTCGCCGTAACGGTGGCGGTGGCGCCGTTGCGGTTGAGGGGTGTAAAGGCCGTAGCGTAACGATTGCGGTAACCAAAACCGTGAATGTTTTTATTTTTTGCACAATTTGAAAAAAACTTACCGATACGCATATTTTTTTTTTCCATGATCATATTTATTGGGTTTAAAATAAATATTGATCAATTTTTGTAAATTTTTAAGTATGATCCAATATATTTTATATTTTTAAATCACTATAAACTGAGTTTTTTACATTTTATTTTAATAATTAATGACTTTATATTATACAAAAAATCAATCACTAACTATTATATATAAGATAAACGATGACAAAAGTAAGAGAATAAATAAGAGCCTAAATATATATATATACATATTTTAACCAAGCCAAATAGATAATGACCACACCTATTATTATTATTATTATTATCAAATAATATATAGATAGACAAACACAAACAAAATGGTTGAATAATAGCAGCTGAATAGAATAGTATAGGTATTACAGCTTCAACAAATCAATAACATGTTCATCTTCCCTCTTCTCTCTCTCTATCTCTTGCTCCTCCATTTTCTCTCTTTATCTTCCCTCTTCTCCCATTTTTAGCTTTTTTTTGTCTGTTTTTTCGAAAGAAACAATTTGGAACCGTTACGTAACAGTGCGTAACAGGCCGTTACGACTGTTACGGCACCGTTACGACCGCTACGGCCGACACACCTGTGAATCTCAATCACACTGCAAAAGCGGCCGTAACGGGTGGCGGTAACCACTAAAACTGTTACGTAACGGTTGCGGCCGCTTTTTAAAACCTTGGCTCAACCACAAATCTGACTATTGTATAAATGGGATTTTCATGTCATAACATCTCCTTAAAACTCCAGCTTCACTAGATAATGATCTCCAACAGCACATAATAACCACCTATGGGCTAATCACCGAGAACTATCCTGCAGTGAACTCTTTGCAGCACAATAACACTGAATCAGTTAATTTATAAGTGAGCCCACATTAGTTCCCCCACTCATTAAAGCAAAAGTAATCTAACTTCCAAGATGGAAAACAAAGATCAGAGAAACACAAGTTTTGGAAGCCATGGAATCTCCAAAGTGTATTAGAAACTAAAATAAGATATAAATTGTACCAGACATTTCTTATCAAGGATGCCACTAAATACTAACTATACTCGGTGTGCCACAAATTTAACACTGATAATAAAGAATCGCAAGATTCTAAGGCTTCACACAATCCTCATATAAAACTGCAATGTTTTTACAACAAAATTGAGTTCTCTAAAAACAATTAAATTCCACAGAACAAGGTCCTAAGATAATTCTGCAGCTTTATTAACAAAGTATCCTAAAGTTTGCTCTCCCAATATAAACGCCAACATATAAGACACCGCAACCAGAGCAGATGACTATAATGAAACTTGATGAGCACACCGAACTTCAGACTCAAATCTGTTCGTCAGTTGTCCAAATTACCTAAAGGGCCCTGCAATACCATTTGCAATTCAATGCTGTTAAAGAAGCAATGCTAACTATTATATCCACCAAATTTAGTGTCCTATATATGGCCAGGGACTATATAACCAAAGTTTCCAAAACTAATCTGCAACATGGCATTAGAAAAACAAAAAAGGGCAGAAAATCAAGTTTTGTACGCAACCAAAGCCATGGTACCACACAGTGAAAAGGCTCAACAAAAATACACAAGAATTTCTTAAAAAACACCTTGGGATGGAGAAAGTGGACAAAACAGACTTGCATTTCCAGAGTATAAAAGATGGGTTCCTTTTGAAAACACAAATTTGTCAGATAGGAGAGAAGAGGAGGAGGAGGAGATAAGGTCCCAGTATCAAGAATTCTCACCTGCAGATGTAAAGTAATTATGCCCTCATTCCAAAGCCTCCATATTAACTAACGTTCATTACAATTACAAGAGATGTGAGCAAGAATGATACACCATCAGAGTCCCCACACCTCAAAAACTCAACTCAACAAAGCCTTAGACCACACCCATTAGGGCCAGTTATATGTATCCTACTACGTCTCCAGGGACATATCCTCCATTTAATTATACCAGCATCTGAAAACCAGCATGATAATAACCATCTAAACCTAGTTTCTGGAAATGTAATCTAGAGCAGTGCTAGCACCAAGAGTATGTATGTACCTTGGTGAAAAAAATCAACCAAAAAAAAAACCCACAGCAAGATGATATTACCCAAAAAAATACAAAAAATGACTTGGCTGTAAAATGGCACTTGTGCCATAACAAAGATGATAATAACAATTTAGATTATTTCCTTCCATAAAATTATAATCTTGGTCACTTAACATACAACTTAAATAAACTTTCATCAATTTTCAAAATCCACACATAATGAGGAATTAATCATGGTAATTCAATGCATACAAACCAACACTGCATCAGTGTCCTAAAAAGAACATTAATGTCATCTAGACGTCAAATACATAGACAAGTTATACATATTTGGTAAATGATAGAAACATACAACACAGAAATTCCAAAAAAAGGGCCCCAATTCAAAGTCACCAGGAAAGATGAGGTTCATTAATTTATAGGCCAACACCGTAATTTAAAATAGAAAACTAGATCCTAACAAAAGAAGAAACTAAATATTTATTAAGTCCTAATTAAAAATAAATAAACACAAATATTAAATACATAAAATTATAGTTATATAATTGTAATACCAAAATGGGCACATGCATTTTCCTCATCAAACCAGACCTCTTCCATAATTAGGGAGGGGAGAGCTAAGAACAAAGGGAAGACAGTGAGGATGTTGGCTTCTTTGGGCATGATTTGGATAATTTGGGTGAAAAACAAAGTTTTGAAAAGCGGTTGCGGTCACCGTAACGGTTGCAGTGACGTCGTTGCGGTTGCAAGGTATAAAGACCATAGCGTAACGGTTGCAGTAACCTGAGCCGTGATTTTTTTTTATTTTTCGCACAATTTGAAGAAAACTTACCGATACCCTTTTTTTTTTTCTCTTCAGAATCGCATTTATTGGGATTTAAAATAGATTTTGATCAATTTTTGTTACTTTTAAGTATGATCCAATATATTTTATATTTTCAAATCACTATAAAATGAGTTTTTTACATTTTATTTTAATAGTTGAGGACTTTAAGAATAATTGATTTTAAATGTTTACAAATTATTTTTGACCAATACTTACTTAAATGAAATGATTATAAAAATAGAAATTGTGCCACAAATAAAAATTATTTTTGAGGCATTTTTTAAGACAACACTTTACAGCTAACTAAATAAAAAATATTTACAATTAAATATTAAATAAAATGATTATAAAAATAAATACAACTGTTTATATATTTTTTATTTTACATGTTAATGTAATGAAATAAAAAAATTATAAAAAAAATTATAAAGGAAAAAAATTCATTTGGGTTTGGATCACTTGAGAATTTGTTCTTTTTTTTTGGTAAACTTTTTTTTTTTGGGGGGGGAGGGGGGAGGGGGGAGGAAGCAATTTAGAATATTGTAAAATGGTGTAACAGTGTGTAACAGACCGTTACGGCCGATACATAACACCGAAACGACCGTTACACATGTGAATTTCCGTCACACTGATATAGTGGCGGTAATGGGTGGTGGTAGCCACCACAACTATTACATAACGGTTGCGGCCGCTTTTTAAAATCTTGATGAAAAGGAATTAAAAGGTTTTTAATGGTATGGAGAAACCAATTATAGGTCGGTAAATTTATTGATCCTAGACATGTACCTTGAAAAAACTAAAAATTAATTTGGTTTAAAAAATGGGAAAAAAAATAAATAAATAAGTAAAATCATTATTTTCACATGGTTTTATCTTTTGGGGGTAGAAATAAATTTTTAAAAAAATAAAAATATCTTTTAGGTGTTTAATAGTGTCACACTAATTTCTTCTCTTTTTTTTCAATTTCTGAAAACAGATTCTAAAAATGAAACCAAACAGAGCCCATATTTTTTGTTTAGTTACCATGGAAAATTGGGGAGAAAATTCACAAATTTTTTCTTGATCTTTGGATTAGAAGTGGCACAATCTTTTCTTGAAGGGAAAGCTAGGGGAAAAGCATAGAGTGTGTGGGCTTAGCTCTTTTATGGGCAAGCTTTTTCTAAGGAACTTCATTTTATATGGCTCATAAATGTAAAGCATAAAGCACATAAACCCAAATGACATGTGATAAGAAAGGTTGATTTCCTCTTCCAGACCTGCCAATTTGCCATTTAGAGTAACCACAAGATATCTAGTCATATGGAAAGATGGATGATTGCTTAAAATAAGTCGAAGGTTTTCAAATTCATGAGTGCAAATGTTATTGTGGTATTGTCATTCAAATGATTTTGGAAATTCAGGGAAGAGTGTGAAGTTAGTGAAGACACCATGATTTCATTTTCAGATGAATGATCTCTGAGCTTCCAGGGCCATAAGCATTTGACAAAGTAATGAAATTATGAGTACAAGATAATGACAAAATTTTACTAGTTGGCATGAGATCCAGCCATTAAGGCCTTGTTTGGTTTGTGTTTCCCAAAAAATTTTGGAAAAAATTCTCTACAAATAAGTTTTCAAAAGTAATCAAATCAAACAAATTTTTCCAAAAAAATTTCCCAAAACTTGTTTGGTTTACAAGTTTTCCAAATAAATCTCTCTCTCATACACATCAAATCAATCACTTTTTTCAAAATTCTCTCTCAAAATAATTTTCCAAAACATCTTTTGAAAAAAACCAAACCAAACAACTTTTCGTACTTTTTATCTCTAAAACTCATCTCCCAAACTCAAACCAAACATACCCTAAGATTTTGTTTACTAGATTTCTCCATAAAAGAATGCATCATCGGTACAAATAAATGCCAGGTATATTAAAATTTTCTACTCATCTTTGCTTATCTATTGGCTGTAATAGCAATCTTGAATTACTAGAAAAATCAAACACTTGAATTTTGGGTGCTAGGTATATTAAATATTTCTACACTTGAATTTTGCTTATCTATTGACTGTGATAGCAGCCTTCAATTACTTGATAAATCAAACACATTATTTTCAGCTTAAACAAGGATTGTGACAATCCAGTGCATCGAGTTATCACCGTAGTATAGTTTTTTAATGCTTCTAGCATAATTCATCATTAAGAGTATGTATTCCCAACTAAGAACGTTGTCACAATACACAGAAATGATTGGAATTTGGATTACTATGCCCTTGGCATGCACATATTAGAGGTCCTTCAGTTGAAGAGGAGGTAGCAAGACATGGATTTCCTCAATCAAATTGTGCCAAAGCCTGAGATAGACAGTGGCTACTGAACTCTTGACCAAATTGGATCAAACATACCCAAATCTGTATATGGCTGCCTTTATTATTCACCACCTGTGATTAATTGCTGTTTATCACTACTTACATTTCCTGCCCATTTCTTACCAAATTTTTAACTAAAAGAATGAATTATCCCTTGCTAAAGCATATAACCATATTATTATTCTTAGGGTCAGATTAGGATGTTCTTTAACGCAATCAAAACCACTCACTTTTCAATATTAACAACAAAACCAAACCATGTCAGATGATGGTGGTCAGGGAAGTTAAAGACCACGGTTAATATCATAGTTGTGGTGTACAACAACAAACAGCACAGTCAAATAGGCAGTTGATTTCCAGTTCAGTATGAAGTTACAGCATTCTATAAAAACTTCATACTGAAAATTACAACTTATGCAAATTACATATATCTATGATTACACCTGTTTTGATCAACTTAAACCAAAAACGACACAATTTCTGCATTTAGTATGCTAATTCGCTCTCCTATTTTGTACAATTTGGCTGAGAAAGCAGTTTAAGAGATAAGACACAAAGCAGCACTGCCAAAACTGATCTTAATTTTGGCTCAAAGATTATTGCTTGAATTCATATGACCAGTGTAATCAACAAACCAAACAATCAAAATGAAACAAATTTATAGAAGATGGAACCATCAACACAATTGTGATAAGATAAATAAGAGAAACACTTGGTATCCCCTAAACCAAGACCATCAGCCTCAATCTTTTACTAGAAATAATGCAAATTTGCTCAAACCCTGAACTGAAGTTATAATTTGTAAGTTCTACTGCTCTAGTATAATAAAGAATACTTTTAGCCAAAAAGTCGAAAAACTATTAAAAAAAAACTATCATCTCTACGTTTTTTTGCACATCTTTTAATAAAATAAAACTATCATCTCTACGTTTTTTTGCACGATCTTTTAGTAAAATGCCAAAAAAAAAACACTAAACAGTCAATTCTCAAAACAACCCTTAATTCAACCCAGCAAAGATATTAACTTTAGTCAGTACTACTACTATTTAAATCCAAAAACAAGAGTTAGCAAATCAGGGCGGAATCAAATATGCACGTCAACAATCACAAACCCAAAATGGTTATCTGATTCAACTCCATTATACAAACAAAAAAATTAATATTTATAAATAATAAAAAAAAGACAACTGACACAACCATCATCATTATCATCAACTCAATCAAAGGGGAAAAAAAAAACTAGTCTTAAAACAGGACGAACACACACACACACACACACACACATATATACATCAAACCCTCTCACGCTACACAGAAACGAAGATTGTCAAAAGAAACCATTGATCAACCAAAAATGCAAATCAGAATGAGAAAATATATAATGATCATACAATCGATGAACAAATTAAACAAGAACACAATCGAATAAAAAGGCACATAAAAAATTATATGAAAAAACATGAAATTTCACAGTAACAGTTAATGAAAGGATGATCGGTGACGATGGTGGAGATTTCTACTGAAAAATCATACCTTTGCAGAGGCCGATTACTCGTAAACGATCAACTCGATACACAGAGACAGGTATCTGTTTCTGTATATCTTCTATCTAGAGAGAGAGAGAGACAGAGAGAGAGAAGAAAGTAATTTCAGGGGAGAAAATGGTGAAATCACAATATAAAATATGGCCCTGTTTGGCAAGTTGGGTTTTAGTTTTTTGGGATTGAAATGGATAAAATAAAATAAAATAAAATAATTAATAAGATAAAATGTTATATTAAATTTATAATTATTTGATTTTGTTTTTTTTAATAAAAAAAAATCTAATATTTAACCTAATATTTTTTTTAATATAAAAATTTTAATTTATTAAAATAGTAAAATTTAAAATTTTAATCTATTAAAATAGTAAAATTTCCAAGCAAAGAACATCAACCTGTTCGATTGAGTTGGGTTGGGTGCTTTTTGCCTTGTTGTCTACAAAACAAGTATTATAAAGAAGATGTGAAATTGGTTGGACCGCCCACCGTTAATACAAAATTATTTTGGTATGTATAATTCATTTTCTTTTGATTATTAATAAATTTTGACTTATTTAAATATAAAAATATATTAGGAGGTGACCATCGGCCTAACTTAATTTGATATTTTTAAATTATAAAAAAAATTATTTTGCCTATAAAACTTGAGCTGAATTGAGATTTTGTGCCAATTTAATACTTGGATTGTAGTTGGGATAAAGAGTTTATAATCCAATTCAACTCAATCCGCCCATTTATAATATATTAATTATAGTTTAATATTATTTTAATTATAAAATAAAGTAAAAAAATTTTAAAAAATGTATATATATTTTAGGTTTATATTAAAACATTTGTTAAAAATCATATTTATTTTATTATTAAATTTTGTTAATATTTCAAATTTAAATAATAAATAAAATATAAATAATTTAATATCCATTCAAGATAAAAATAAAAATAAAAAATTAATAACTCCTATCTATTTGGTTAAGTGGACGGGTTTGAGCTTTGAAAATATTTTTAGGACTGAATTTGAGATAGCTAGATTAGACCTGAAGTTTTGTCGGGCCAGCATTAGGATGACACATATCATCTTGTTATATTGCATAAGCTCAGTCCGAACTTGGCCCAGCTCGGTTCGAGATTTGTTCATGCCTGCTTTTATTCCACATAGGCCCCTTTTATACCACATTTGAAAGATGTGTATTTTTAAGATTGTCATAATTGAGGGATTAATATGTACCGATTTATATTTGGAATGTTCTAAATAAGTGCACTTTTTGACTTTTTATGAAATAAGAGTTGGGTTTGAAGTGGCTATCCTAAGTTTGGCATCTTTAAAAAAAGCCAAAAAATCAAAAAGTCACTATCTTATTTAAGTCGCATCATCTTATTTAAATCACATCACCTCTCTACTACATCACATCACTTCAAACCCAACCCATATTTCATAAAAAGTCAAAAAGTACATTTATTTAGAACATCCCAAACAACCCCAGCCTAAATGAGATAAGTGATATTCGCTAATAGTTGAAGGGGGTCTTAGTGTAATTATTCTTAAACATATTAATGGCCTTAATGATTATTTATCTCAATTTATATATAAAAAATATTTGTAATATTTAAAAATAAAAAATTCTAAATACTCATAATTTAAATTTTACAATTCATTTATAATGACATGGCAATAGAATTGAGTCTTATATAATTAAATTTATAATAAAAAATAACATATATAGCTATGTTATTATTAATAGAATTATGAAATTTAAATTGTCAGTCTCAATTTCTTATGTAAGAACATGTAAAAGTATGTTTAATATATAAAAAGTATATTGAGTGTTTTTAATATTTTGTATTCCATCTACTTCATTAGCATGACTCATTCAAATTACTTACTCAAAAAAATGACTCATTTAAGTTTTCGTGGAAAAAAATTAATTATTCTAATTTTTTGATTAATTTAGCTTGATAAATTAGTTTTATTTGGGAATAACTTTTGGCTTTTTTTGGTTTGGATGTGATAGTTGTGAAAAAAAAGGTAAAATGATTATGATTTGGATGTGATATTTTATCTGATTAACTTATTTAGCCTATTTTATCTGTTTATATTTATTTAATCAATTTAACTCTTGTGAAACGAGGCTTAAATTGTATATACAAAATATAATAAATGAAGATTTTGTCAGATAAATAATCTTAAAATAATTAGAAAAAAATTAGTGATATGTTTTTGTTCAAAAGTATTTATAAGTATTTAAACTTTAGAAGTTTAAGATTCATCTTTAAGTAATTTTTAGTAGTGTTACTTTAATTAAAAAAATTAGTTTTATTTTTCAAACTCAATAATATAGTAGTCTATTAGAATATTTAAGGCAAACTCTCTTTCTTAGGTCTTTCTCTTTTCTAATTATCAACTAATCATTTTTTTTACACATCATTAAGTATAGCAAGTTATTTAAAAAGTAGATTTAATACCAATTTTCTTTTTTTCAATTTACATTTATAGCTCAATGTTTCACCACTTCTTATATATAAACACTACAGTTTTTTAGTTCATGAATTTAGAGAGGAATTTGAAAGTAAAAAGAGAAAAGTGTGTGAAACTTAAGTGAAATATAATTATATTTCACTCACATTTTACTTATTTTTTTTCTTTCTCTTTCCAAATTCATAAACCAAACTGTACGAGCACGTAATAATCTTCTCGTATAGTCTTGTTGATCAAGTTTGCACTCCTCCAAACGTTGTCGTTTTGTTACTTGAAAACACACGTGAGCTAGCCGACAGGTATGTGCAAGAAACCCTCTAATGCCTAAGTCAACAAGTAGACAATAGACAATAAGCTCTGTGTATTTGTGAGTGGGAATTGTCATACCTCAAACTAGATGTAGTAATGAGCTTTTATAGATTCCATGTGACACAATCCTAGTAGGACTCTAGCTCTCCTTAGCAGAGTCCTCATAGAAATCACATCTTTAAGGATAATGCCCATCATTAAAACACATTTCTCACTGCTTGCCAAGTGAGATGGAACAGTTCGCCCTGTTAGTTATACCTAACTGAGCTATTCTACTTCATTCCACAAGTGACCGGGCTAAATGTAGCTCGGCCTTCATCATTTACTTAACACGTTATCTCGACCCGCACACGGATAGAGGGGTCCAAACCCACTGACCGTCCTAACAACTGCCAGCCTAGGACTGAGCTAACTGGGAACCTTGCTCGGCCAAATGCGCGGCCCAACATCAAAAGACGACCTTTCCTAGCTCGGCCCAATTGGCAAACAAATTACCCTCTCAATTGCCCCTTAATTCTATCTGCATAGCATGATTGGGATTGTTATCCTCTCACCAAGCTAAGAATGCTCAAATCAGCTGAACTAGAAAAGTTGCTTGGTTTCATTGTTCAGTTCCAAGAAGTCATTGTCAACCGTACCACACATTCCTCCATTACGTTCCTCCATTTGCTTAGCACATTTGACACAACACCATGCCTGAGATACGTAGCACACCTCTGTTGGCGCCTTATCTCTATCACAGCCATCGAGCACTGGTCTCGAAAATTTGAACCGTCCCACCATTTGCCTCAATTACATATATACAACCCATATACTCGAATAGTCACACATACTGTTCATCATTTTCAAACCTCCCTGCAACTCAAACTTCACACTTCCATTTTCTGCAGGTTTCTTGTCTGACATTGCTGTTATGCCGGACTTTACTGTGGCACGAGCACCATCTTCGTCTACCCTAATGTGCTAGTGCACTCTCCCCATTAGGGCTTCCATAGTGAGGGTCGGCGTCATTATCACTGAATCCCTCAGTTTATGGCCTACTGGCAAACCCTGGTTATATCGCACGATAGCTAGGTTGATGGGGCAATCACTTATCTAGTTGAAGGTCTCCCAATATCTGTTATTATAGGCCTTCAATATTTCATTCTCGCCTATGTCGATGGTGAGCAATTGATCTATCTCAATAGGCATCTTGGTGTTTGTCTTAAACCTGGTAACAAACGCCTTCGCAAGTTGCGCCCAAGAAGCAATATTACCTTCTGGCAAATTTTCAAACCAAGTCAAGCCCAAATCCCCAAGGCTAGATGGAAACATAATGCATATCAGAGCCTCATTCCTTTGGTGTATGGTCATAACTTGGTGAAAGTAGCTTAAATGCATGTAAGGATTTGACTTCCCGTCTTAGATCGTGAACTTAGGCTGGTTGAAGCCCAAGGGCAGTGGTGCGTTCTCTATCGCCAGAACGAACTTCTAGCTATACAACATTGCCGATGCCTTATCGGATGGTCCGTAGGCAATGCGCGATACTGGCATTCTAATCTCGAAGCTTTCATGTGTCCTAGGTACCAATCGCTGCAGAGTCGAGATCCTTTGAGGGTCATGGATCTGGGCGTCTTCTCTACTTCGCGCCCTTCATTCTAGAACAAATCACAGATCCACTAATTTGGGTAGCTCAGTGTATCGAGAGGTGGTTTGGTGAATATGTGAGGGTCGGTAATTGCTTCCCTCCGTGCAAGACCTTTCAGTCCTTATTCTTTTAGACCTGGAGTAATGAGTCATCGAGGTCCTTGAGCGTGTATCGCTTGTCTAGAGGCTTCTCCTATTGGAATATATAGGTATGGCCTGTCTCTTTTGATCTCGGAGCGACAAGAACGAGTTCTTTCTTCTCGATTTTCCACCACTGTCGCACCATTACCCTTCATCTGGCGTTTCATGGCCTCCATGTTAGCTGTCATTCTCTTTATCAATTTGTCTTGCTCCCTTACATGATCCTTCAAAACCTGGGCATCCATCATTCCCACTATCCATTTGGGCTTTGAAAGCGACGAGAACTTAAGCCCCATTTTTCTCACATGCTCCTATGTGGGTTCCGTCGCTGGAGGTCCAAATCCATCATGGGTAGAACAAAAGGCAGATCATCGCGTCTCTTGTTCCCTTCAAGAGTTTGTCCATCGATGGCAGACTAAGGCAAGTTTTCGTTGTGCGCCATTGAACTTAGTTGAAGGAAAGCTCAATCAAAAGATTAGTTCTCTGTAAATCCTTTCCACGAACGGTGTCGATTGTACAAGCATGAAATAATCTTCTCGTATAATCCTGTTGACCAAGTTTGCACTCCTCCAAACGTCGTCACTTTGCTACCTGAAAACACACGTGAGCTAACTGGCGGGTATATGCTAGAAACCCCTCCGATGCCTAAGTCAGTAAATAGACAATAGACAATAGACAATAAGCTCTGTGTATTTGTAAATGAGAATTGCCATACCTCAAACTAGATGTAGTCATGAGCTTTTTATAAATTCTATGTGGCATAGTTCTAGTAAGACTTTAACTCTCCTTAGTAGAGTTCTCATAAGAATCACATCTTTAAGGATAATGCTCATCATTACACCTTTCTCACTGCTTGCCAACTGAGATAGAACACTCTGCCCTGTTAGTTATACCTAACTGAGCTACTTTACTTCGTTCCACAAGTGACCGGGCTAAATGTAGTTCGGCCTTCATCATTTACTTAACACGTTACCTCGGCCCGCACACGAATAAAGGGGCCCAAACCCACTGACTGTCCTAACAACTGCTAGCCTAGGACCGAGCTAACTAGGAACCTGGCTCGGCCCAATGCGCGGCCCAGCATCAGAAGATGACCTTTCCTAGCTCGACCCAATTTGCACACAAATTACCATCTCACAAACACACCTATTATTACAAGTTCTGCAACTTTCCAGTGTCCTTCTTTGAAGTAATCTCGTTTGTGTATGGACATTGAGTTCACCAACCAACACATATACAACATGCATAAATAACTCCAACAAACATTTTATAGCAACAACTATGATAATATAAAACTAGCGACTACTTGAGTTTTGATTTATGTTTGACTTGTTAAAAATTCATTTAATATTGACTCATTATGTAAACAAGTGATGCGTGAACACTATTTTAAATTTGTTAAGTTTCAAGCCAAAATTGAATAGCTTACTACTCGACTCAAGAAACTTATATGTACTATATAAAAATCAAGCTACTCAAATTCTACTTATATTTGACTCATTAAAAATTGACGTGCTTTGTGAAAAAACCAAACTCGAACATAATTTTAAGCCCAAGTTATCAAATCAAACTTAAATAACATATTACTTGACTCGACTCGACTCATTTTTTAGCCCTCTATAAAACTTGCAAACTTTAGTGATTTGAAAAAAATATGTAAAAGTAATCAAGGCATTTGGTCTAATGGTTGTGTAACATTTATTGTGGTATAAGATTTTGGATTCAACTCTTATAAAAAGGCAGTTTGATATTCTTATTTTGGTGGTGTAGTAGTAGAGAAAGTGTTAGGTTTAGGCTTACCTTAATTTGATATTCTTATTATGGTGGTGTAGTCGTGGAGAGAGTGTTAGGTTTAGGCTTACTTTTGTTGACTTTCGAGGTCATTTAGTTGCTCTTCTATTGATTTGACCTTAAAAAGAAAAAAAAAATTTAAAAAAAAGTGAAAGTGGATGGTTTTATTTTGTTGTCCTCAATTTTGTAATTTTTAAGTCATAAAAATTTATTTATTAGAAAATAGTGAAAGTTCATTACTTTGCACCAGTTAATTTTTTATTTTGTTGTTTCAAAGGCCTCAAATTGAAATTATTAGCTTTAAATCCAAAAAGTATCCCAATTTTGTAATTGGCCCTTAATTTTTCAATTATTAATTCTCAATTGAAATAGTGTTTTTAAAAAGGTGAAGCACTAATAAATGTTAAGTAATGATGATGAACTGTTTGGATCTCATTTTTTTTTTTATAGACTCAAATGTCTCATTCTAGTGTGAATTATATAAAGGCCAAACATAAATGCACATTTGAGTGTTATGTGTTGAGAGACAAATGTGAGTTTTCTTATAATATTGAAGTTACCAAACGTAATGCTTCAAAAAAAAAACTCATTATTGTACTTTTTCTAAACGTAACTCTCCAATGTAACACATTAAAAAACTCATTAGTGTACTTTTTTTCAAACATAACTCTCCAATGTAATACTCTAAAAACGTAACACTCTAATGTAACACACTAAAAAAATTCCTTAGTATACTTTTCCTAAACGTATCAACGTAACCTTCAAAAAAAAATTCTTAGTGTATTTTTTTCAAGCGTAACACTTCAATGTAACACGCTAAAAAAATTCCTTAATATACTTTTCTCAAACGTTACACTTCAATGTAACACACTAAAAAGCTCATTAATATACTTTTCTCAAATGTAAAAATGTAATATTTCAAAAAACTCTTTAGTATACTTTTTCCAAACGTAACATTCCAATCAATGTAACACACAAAAGCTCCTTAATGTACTTTTCTTAAACGTAATAACATAGCATTCCAAAAAAAATTTAGTATATTTTTTCTAAACGTAACACCCCAATCAATATAACATACAAAAACTTTTTAGTGTACTTTTTTCAAACATAGCACTGTAATGTAACATTCTAATATAACATTCTAATATAACATCAGAAAATCACATTAACAGAAATGTAGATTTTCACACTTAAAAACCAACACTTTAGTTACTAATCCCTCCAAAAAGAATCTTTCAAACCTTACCTTTCTATTTCCATCCCAAAAAATGAATGAAAAAATTGAAAAAAAATAAATCATAAAAGGATATTCA
The DNA here is from genome assembly GCF_055761805.1 of Camellia sinensis. Lineage (NCBI taxonomy): Eukaryota > Viridiplantae > Streptophyta > Magnoliopsida > Ericales > Theaceae > Camellia > Camellia sinensis. Next base: position 64,562,477 of record NC_138970.1, read on the forward strand.
CTTAAACTCAAATGACACAAAGTCAAATAAATATAACTTTCCAAAATAAAAGGGACTAATTGATTCATAAGAAAACTCTTAGGACTAAACATTCCCTCATATGGGATTTATGAATAAATTTTCTTTTTTAAAATAGTGAATTTCATTGTTTCAAATTAATGAATTTCACTATTCAAATATTGCAGATTCAGTCAAAAAAATAATTAAATTTTACATCTTATAATAATCTCAGACAAGAGAATTTCAAATATCTGAATTTTTTGAACAAAACATACATTTAGATTATAATTTATTAGTTTTTAAGTTTTAAAATCATCGAAAAATAACAAAACAATACTAATTATTAGTGTTAAGGGTATTTTGGTCTAAAAATGATCTCAGAAAATTTGGAGCACTTGAACTATGAAACTTTATACTAATAAAATCTTATATTGGAGATCTAACCTTATCTCTCAAATAATTATACATTTTTTTTAATGAAAAGAATCAGAAAAAAATGTAAAATATGTAAAATGCTTTTAAATTTTATTTAATCAATATTTTTTTTCACATGTATTTTAATCAATGTTTTAAGAATTCTTATTAACGATACATATATAATTAATTTTTTAAAAAATGGTATCATTGTATAAGGAAAATGCTTTTATTCACACGACACAATAAAAAAACACAGTAATACTAACACTCACAAATTCAAACAATTTGAGTAAACTGTGAATGATTATTTTTCAAAAAATCATTACACTGAATTATTTGAGATTTACAAAGCCACCCATTAATAGTAATGGAACTATATGAACAAAATTGCAAAGTTTCTTTATGTTATATGAGTTATTGTTTTCTGATCATACTGTCTAAACATCTTATAACATTTTCTAACTAAAATATATTGCATTTTTTGTTCAAAAAAAAAATTACATTTTCTAATTTTTTTAATATTTTAAGTAATTTTTAAAATTTTTAGACACACTTAACATAAATATACTTAAAAAGTATAATATTTGTAAAAAGAATCTTTAAAAAAATCCACTAAATACCAAAAATACAAAAAATACGAAAATTCAGTATACTTTTCATATTTTTATGTATTTATTAATTTTTTAAAATATTTTTTTACAAATATTTTACTATTTAGATACATTTAAGTAGAGTACATCTAAAAAAGTAAAAAAATTACTTAAAATTTTAAAAATATTCACTAAAAACAAAAAAATACGAAAAGTAAAAAACTTAATTTTTAAAAAATTGAAACCAAACACACTTAATATTATTACCGAAATTGCATCCTACATTCAGAATAATCACATAATAGTCACATGACATATTTTCCCTCCTCCAAGTTCAAGGAAAACAAAAATCAAGATTGCTTCATCCCGTATCAAACAAAAATTGGCCAATTTATTGGTTAATATTAGAAAAATAATTGATACACCAAATTTGAACTCGCCCAAATAGCTTGGATTATATAATTCAGATGATCGTTCGGATGACTGGAGTTACCCTTGTCAACCAACATGTCAATTAGCATCTGACAGATGACCGGTCGGATGACTGACATGCACAAAATTAAAAGCTTCGGGTAAGTCCAAATTCGGTGATTTAGCATTGATGTTAATATTATATGCATAAACTCTGTAATTGTTCATAAAATATAAGGTTAATCACATCAATATTTCATCAACTATTAGTGACTATTACTAGACTCATGAGCGTATTTGTATAATTTTTAAAATTAAAAAAATTAAGTTATCTGAATTCATAAATAATAATAATAAAATAATATTTATTAATAATTGAAAGGGTCTTGATATAATTATTTCTAAACTATATACATATATTAAGTTTGGAATATATACTCCATGCGATGCACCGAAAGTATGAGGATATGGTATCGGACAACACAAAGGAGGATGCTTTAGAAATTGGAGTTATAGATTAGATGATTGGGAATATAAATTAACATCACATTCCTTATTTTTCGAATATGTAAAACAAAAAGATGATGGATATATATAAATTAGACTTTTTTTTTTTTTGTTTATATGTACACTTTAATACACAATTTTAATTTTTTTTATTGAATGTGTTCAGGGTCCAGATTGATTGGGGTATGTGGAGGGGAATATATTATTTTGATCGGATATATAAGGATAAAACAAAATTATGTGGGTCTCTATGTGTATCCACATTTTTCACACTATAGCCTTTTAGGGTTATTTTAGGAATTGTCATTTTAATTAATTTTTTGACTTTTGCCAAGGGAAATACTATTTGCACATGATACAAATTCTCAATACACATTACAAGTATGTTTGGATATAAATTTCTAAACAAATATCAAATGTTCAGATTTAAAGTTATAAACAAAAATAAATTATTCAAATATATAACCCATTTAATTATTTATATCTAAACAATTGCTTTATGTTCATAAATCTAAATCCGAACATTTGATATTTGTTTGAAAATTTATATCCGAAAATATTTGTGTGTGTACTGAAATCTTGTATGATGTGCAAATAGAATTATCTTTTTACTAAAAAACATATAAAAAATAAAGAAAAAAATTAATTTTTTCATAATAATTTTTTAAAAATTATTTTATCCTATTGCCATAACATGTCTCAGTGTGCTGAGCCCACATTTGGCCAATTAATGGCTTTGATTAAGCCAAGTATTTAGTGGAGCTATGGTAGAGGTGTAGTGCTTGGCAAAATTATTTGGTGGGTCTGAGATAACTTTATATGGTGTTCTAATTTAATATTTATTGATTAAAATAATAAGGCTTGATATTTTTTGTTAAATTTTTTTGGAGTAACTTAACTCGTATCAAGTATAAATAACATGAAATATAGTTTCAAGGTTATCAAATAACTTTTAGTAGATACTGCTACTTCAAGTCCAATTCAGATCCTTTGTAGTATATTGCCTATAGTATACATTGTAATGTCCTAAAATAATGTGTTTTGGGACAGAAGTTTAAAAAAAAAATGAAAGAAAAGAACTTGTTGCTTTTTCCTTTTAAATTTTGCCTCAAAATAACGAAGTTTTGAAACATTACATAATGCAATACAAGCAATACACGGTCATGTTTGATTCACAAGACTAATAGTGAAATATTAATAATCCTATTAAATTAGTGTGACATTCATTATCCAATTTGATTAATATTCATTAGATTAATAATTTCACCCCTACCCTATTACTAATATCTTACAAATTTGTTGGATTAATTATCCATTGGATTAATAATCCTAAACCAAAATGTTAAAACAAATATAGGATAATTGGCCCACAGATTAATAATCCCAATCCCATACTCTAATCCACCCAATCAAACATGCCATATGAGAATTCCTTCAAGTTTTGCTCACAATTTTCCACCTCCACAATTACCTTGTGTAAATCCAAAGCTCCTTTTTTCTTTTCTTAGAATGTAATACAGACAACACACTACAGATGATCAGAATTCTTTCAAGTCTTCCCCTCAATTTTCCACCTCCACAATTAACTTGTGCCAAAGCTCTTTTTTCCTTTTTCTTTTTTTTTTTTCCTTTTTTTTAAATTTTTTCTTTTTTCTCTTCTAAACTTTTTTGCAATAGACAATATTATATCTATAATCTGTTCAACTTTAACTAAGAAAAATAATAATGAAAAGTTCTCTTGTACCATACTGAAAATGTAAATTTCTAATTTATCTCCTAAGAGTAACTCCAAGACTCTTCCAATGAAATTTACTAATTAAATTAACCAACCCTTAACATTCTTTTTCCGACTCCAATAGAACTCTAAAAGGATTGAAATTTTGCATATTGTCAATTTGACTAGTTACATTTGATTAGTTGTTAAAGACTAGCTAAATTGATTAGTCAACTCCCGCCTTTGATTGTCACTGTCGCCACCTTTCGACCACCAACCTCTTATCATTTCCCACTCTACTGACAACCTTCATCCCTTGTTGTGACTCCATTTCTTGTTGGGGTATATCTCCTTATTGGAGTTTGAGACCCAATTGGTTTGTTAAAAAAATTTTAATTTGGTTTGGTTTAGGTATAATATATTTTATATATTATATCTAATTTGTGGAGACCCAATTTAATTTGGTAACAACTAAGGTTTTGATAAAAACCTAAGATTCAATAATTATATATATACATATATATATTGGTTTTAATTCTTCGAAAAAATAGCGGCAGCAAATTGATTTCTGGGAGATAGTGCTTCGGGTGTAACTTTTCGATGAGACAATGGTTGCTGTATGGATTCAATTTCCAAGGGTTTGTTCTTGAACCATAGCATCTCTGATGTGATGCTAGTTTGATTTAGATTTTGGGTCTATTATTTTGGATCTTCTACATTCTGTTTTAAAGATTTTTGTTCATCTATTTGGTGAGGTCTTTCCTTTTGTTTATTTGTGATTATTTGAAATTCACTTAAGGGTGGTTTTGTGAGACCGTTCGTGTCTCGTTTGTAATCGTTTGGAAACTCTTTGGTTAATAGTGGAATCGGATTTCGATCCCGTGGACGTACCTCACATTGAGGGAACCACGTAAAAATTCTTGTGTTGCTTTTGATTTAATTTTTCCCCATTAATTTTTATTTTCATTGATTGATCTACTTGTGGGAAATCATATTTTCCCTAACACTTCCCAACTTCTATCCCTACTAGTGGCTCTCATTCCTCACAATGACCCCCACTTTGCAACCCCCTACTCCAACCCCCCTCCTCTATTACAACCCTATCCCTAGCCCCCGCCACTACGATCCCCCTCCCCAAATCAAGGTTTTGAACACTTTTTTTTTAATTAAAATTAAATTTGATGGGAAAAAAATGAATAATTAAAAATGCTCTAGAAATTGAAAAATAATATACAAGCTCACTTCTTAGATTTAATGATGTGTAAGTGATATGATTGATTAATAATTGGAGAAAATATGAGAGAGAGTGCAATTTCCTAATTGATTGTCATATTACTTGGCTTAAAAGTTGAGTATAACTTTTAAAAGTTGAGTATAATTTTTAATCTTGAATAACAATGCTCTAAGTTTATTCCTATTTTTATTTGCATTTATTTATTTATTTTGAATTGCAAATTAGGAGGATCGTGGATTTCAAAGTAAAAGTTGACATTTTGGATAGAAAGAAAATGAAGGGACCATAACCCTTTTATTAGTGGAGGAGGGTTGTCCCAATGTTGAATGCAGGCAAAATTCCAATTAGTTGTTAATAGAATATTATTATTACCTATATATATTGATTGGATTTGTGTACTTATTGGCATGGTGGCCTCTAAACCTAACTTAGAAGAAACAGATGCATGTGCAAGTTGGTTACCATCCAATGAACACCAGACTTGGCCAGAGACTAGTGTAATTAATTGATAATTGAATTAGAAGAACTTTTGTAAGTTGAGGGGTAGGCAAATATAGGTCTGACCCGGGTTAAGACTGTATTTAGATTATGCAATAAGAGGACGTGTATTATTTGAAATTTGGCCTAATTTAACCATTTAAAGTTGAATTTTATTTTATTTTTTTAATTTCAAACTTGACCACAAAACTCAATAGATATGAGCTATTATTATTATTATTATTAAATTATACTGAATTTATTAGAAAATAAATAAATCATACAAGTTTTGTATAATTATATAAACTTCTCTATTAATAAAACTAAAACAATCAAAACTAATATAAATAATGGATACATATATGGATAAATAAAAAATATATATATCAGCGTAAAAAATATAATAATATTATTTTTTCATCTGTAAGACTAAGAAAATACTAATGAAAAGTTAATTAATTATTATGTGAATTAAAAACTTAATAAAATTCAATATAATTATGTTAATCGTGTGAGATATAATGCATTTTTTCTAACTCTTATTGGAAGTTGATGTAATTTAATTTTTTGGTCAATCTATTTATTTGCAAGTTTTTTTCTTAAAAAACGTACATTACAAAATAAATGGAATTAATGTTGGAAATGTGAAATTGGATGGATATTGATATAGATGGTAGAGTTTGATATGCATTATCACTCACCTTGAAATTCAGAAAGTTTATCTGTCTTGGAGATTTTATATATTTGTTTAGAAATATCTGTTTTGGGCTATCGATGGTGGATAACTATGATTGTTGTAGAAATTGCATGAGAATTAGATGAATTGAAACTAATTTCTCATCCTTGTGCTTTGAACATTGTTGCTCATTTAATACATTGCATATGTAAATGAAATTGAGAAAATGGCTGAATGTTGGAAAGGTGCGTGTATCACCAAACTAAGTTGGCCTATGTGTCAAGGGTGAAAGTCTTAAAAAATGCGCGTATACATGGATGTCAATTCCCCCAGACGAAATGTCCGTAAAATGGTAATAGTAGTACTTGTATAGACTATGTTTACATGGGTGCCGCTTGACGGTTTTCCACGGACGAAATATCCATGAAAGGTTGTACCGATTTGAGAATTCCCCCTTGTTTTCTATTGTAAAGAGCATGACTTTGAGAATTTTGATATAAATTGAACATGGCATTGTTTTTGGAAAGAAAATGTAAAACATTTTGGTCATGAGCATTGTAGATGCGTTTTACCCTTATATCTTTGTTAAGATTCATATATTGTGTTAGATTATTTATATTGGATTTTGGCTCACCCTATTTGGGGAAAACCATTTTCAGGTACTGGTGACATGCCTCCACCAAGGCAATAGCTTGGGAGGAGTTGGAGCAAGTGCTTCTTTTGTTGCATTCATTTTGTACAGCCAAGGGCTTTAAATATATTGGACCTAAAGTCCACTTTTGTGTAACCAAGAACTATCTTGGAAAGTTATAAGCCTTTAAGGCATTTCTTATCTGTTTAACTTCCGTTCTTTTCTGTCTAACATATGCTATATATTCAGGGTTAGCCATTATGAATGTATACTGCATATGTTTCCCTTTTGTAATCCCAATTAGATTCAATAGAAGATAATTACTCTATTATTATTGTCGTTTATGAATATTGTGGAGTGATTATGGTAATAAATTTTGGGGCGCTACAATAATAATATTATTTTTTCATTTGTAAGATTAACAAAATACTAATGAAAAGATAATTAATTATTATGTGAATTAAAAACTTAATAAAATTCAATATAATTATGTTAATCGTGTGAGATTTAATGCATTTTTTCTAACTCTTATTGGAAGTTAGTGTAATTTAATTTTTTGTCAATTTATTTATTTGTAAGTTTTTTTCTTAAAAAACGTAAATTACACTAACCTACCTTAAGGTTTGGAGAAAATATTGCAAGTCTTATAATTTTTGCATAATTATCATGACTTTCTTTTTAATAAGGACAAAAGGGATCGGAAAACTTACCCAAAAGAAAAGAAGATTGGAAATGATTCAGATGGTGTGAAAACACAAAGATGAATAATAAAAAAATAAATATTTAAACGTAATATAACAATATTATTTTTTTCATTTATATGATTAATGAATTCTTGATGAAATGTGAATTAAAACCTTAAAGGAATCTAATATAGTTATATCAAAATTGTGAGACTTTATGTATCTTCTTTAAACTTCAAGGGGGTCAATTTAATTTACCCATTAAAAAAATAAAAATAAAATAAGCATAAGCTTCTATCTAGTCTTGATCTAGACTAGAAAGCACTACAGGAAATTACACTTTTGGCGACTAACTTTGTTGATTAAAATAAATTTAATCACCAAAAGTTGTACAATCAACAACTAAAAATTACTTTGGTCGGCGTTATTTACGGTTTTAGCTACTAATTTTTTTTAGTAGCCAAAAAATTATTATTGGAAACTACGAATAAATTTAGTCGCTAAATATGCCACAATAGGCGACTACAAAAATATTGGTCGGTGGTAATTTTGGTTTTAGGCTACTAAAATTTATTTTAGTCATGGTGTACTATTTTTTGCCAACTACAATAAATTTAGTAGCCAAATAACTAGCTTAATGTTTGGGTCCGTGAGACTTATCATGGGTTGCATTTCAATTAAGGGTGAGAATTTTCAATACAACTTGAACTATATATAAAGTTAGCATGTTACGGTTGACCATTTCCAACAGACACGTATATAATACTATCTGATATCACAAAATATTAAATAGGTCGGGTTAGTGTCAATTCTATATAATACAAAATTGACACAGATAACATGTACAATGAAGAATTAATTACATATTTTAATATTAACTTTTATGTAACTCCATCAAATTTGTTAAAAAGTATATAAAATAAGATTTTAAGACTAATATAAATTTTGTTGAATAGATTATTTTAATAACTTTTTGATTTTTTATGAAAATATATAAAGAAAAGTAAAGAGATGATGTGACCTAAAAAAATATATATATATATATATATTATTTTATGTTAACCCAAACAAAGTGTAATTGAAGATAATATATTTTGTCTACTATTTGAGTTAACTTAGTAAAAAATAATAATAATATATCATTTTTATAAAATAAAATTGAGTTTAAATCAAATATTCTTATGAATAACTTTATTAAATAGAAATTAGTTGTATTGAATTTAACTTGAGATGAAAAAAATAATTTTTTATACACTTGATTTTTTTAGTTGATAGATTTTTAAAATTTTTTTTGACATAACATGTTAAAACGATAAAAATTGGACCAAGACTGAAAATGATTTGATATGAAATAATAAACGATTTGAAATGTTGAGGTAATTCTAATATGAATCCAAAATGAACATGATCCAACACAACATGACACGACACCCACTCCTAATTTCAATGATCTATTATTTTGGGCACTCAGGTTAAAAGTCCATTTCTGAAATTCTTGGGCCAATAGGTTGAAGCTTTTCTTCTTTTTCTTTTTCTTTTTTTTTTTTGGGGGGGTGTGGCCAACATGACATTATTTGTTCAAAAGAATATCTATTTGTTCAAACTTTACCTGTCTATTTATCTGTTCAAATGTCACTTATCTATACACGTGTCACCTATATGTGCAAATTATCTATTCAAATGTCACTTATCTATACACGTGTTTAAATTTTTAACTATTTGTATATGTGTCACCTATCTGTTCAAATTATTGCCACTTACTATTGCCGCTAACTATCACCACCGACGATTTTTCCGATGCTAATGATTTTTCTAATAACTTTTCAATGGGTGTCCTTATTACAAGGAAAAAAAAAAAAAGGTTTAAACTTTAGACTAAATGACATATGGCCGGAATAACCCATTATTTTGTAAGATCTTTAGTATGTATCATTATTAAAAAAGTTAAATTTCAATAAGAACACTCGGGTGATAGATTTAAATTTGAATTTTAGTTTCCCAAAGGTCTACACACTAAAATATCATGTATATAAGGACAAGTTTCTACAAAATGATGAAAATACTCATTCATACAGATCTGTTGAAATTGATGTTGTTTGTCCACTCTCTCTCTCTCTCTCTCTCCCTCCCTCCAAACCCTTTTCCTCTCTTTACCTCTACTTCTCTCTCTCTCTCTCTTCAAACCCTAGACCCGACGAAAACACCATTGTAGCCCAACTGTATTATCAAAGTGGCGTTAGTGGAGATGGCAACGTCGCCGACGATGAAGTGGGCCACCGAAAAATGCCACAGTAAGTAGACCCTCTCTGTCTCGGAAATGACGAAGAAGATGAGGAGAAGAGTACCAGAGGTTCTATGGAGGCTATCCACAACCGCAGTCGCACTCTTGCCGATACCATCATCTTTTTGATTCCACCATCTCTGTCGTCGCCTGAGTGTCGTTACCAAGGATGGCAATGCCTCGGTTGTAGTGGCGATTGTAACGCCCTCCAAATAACACATAATACCCATCAATCAGAAATGCAGTAATATAAGAAAACCAACACATTTCCATTCATCAGAGTAGTTCTTACAACAGTATTACATGTTAACAACAAAAGCAAATGCCCTACGGGCTTACACCTTTCCAAGTCAACACTTGGTTACACAAAAGAAGAGTACTAACTCTATACAAAATAAGCCCTTGGCTTGATATACATGTAATACAAACAAAATAATCAAAAGGAGTCTTCAACTCTCATAACCTTCCAAGCTATGTCCCTGGAGGTGGCATGCTACCTGTACCTGAAAATAATGTCCCATATTGGGTGAGCCAACGCCCAGTAGAGATATGCTAAACACAATATGAGTAGTAACTAAGACATTAGCAATTGATAAATGTTTAACTCCCATAAATCAATTCATAAACCATTTCCATTACGTGACCACAATGTCTATGTTTCATTTCATTTTCCATTTTTTATCCAATTTCCAAATTTATACCCGAGGCTCAGAACATGGCCACACACACTCTAAACGAAATAATATTTCATATTAAACGTTTCCCATTTCGCAATAGATAAGCATACAAGCTGTCTCAACACCTCATCAGATAAGCATATGAGCTGTATAAACACTTCAATAGATAAGCATATGAGCTGTATAAACACTTCAATAGATAAGCATATAAGCTGTATAAACACTTCAATAGATAAGCATATGAGCTGTATAAACACTTCAATAGATAAGCATATGAGCTGTATCAACGTAACACAATTTCCGGTCTAAAGGTCCAGCCCCTTTCTTCCAATAGACCTTCCGGTTTAGAGGTCCAGCCCCTTTCTTCCAATAAACCGTTCGGTTTAGAGGTCCAGCCCCTTTCTTCCAATAAACCGTGGAGTACAGCCCCTTTCTCCTCCCACACAAAACAATGTATATACACATAGATCCTATACACAATCAATCAACACATAACGTTAATATATTCTATCAGCCATCATAGTCTATGACACATCCAATTGATTAGTTTTAGTTTACCTAATCATCATGCATTATCTATAACAATCATAGCTACCCTCCACCGGTAGCCCAAAGCATTTATTTCTAAACAGATAATAAAAGCCTCAACAGATAAAATATCAATGTTCTCAAAAGTGAGCGATTTATAAATCCAACTCCACTATTTCACAATATAATGAATCTATTTCATTAATTCCAACTCAATTTCATATAATCACAACCTTTTTCAAATTAATTATACCAATTAATTCATATAACAACTTAGCGTTCTTTACCCCAATTCCCAACATTGACCCAATGGTGTAAATATCAACAACCAACAACAATAACCTCATTTTGAAACCCAATATACATTTTCAAGAATCAAAATGACAAAACCCCCATTTAACATTTTGAAACCCTAAGTCCCAAAATGCCCAACTTCAACACTTTATCAAAATAACCAAAAATCTATATCAAATACCATAGGAGTGAGTAGGAATCCCTACCTCAAAAGTTGACACCCAACGAAGAAGATGATGAAAACGAAAATGCTCTAAATCACAAGTTTCTCGGATCAAAAGATAACCCTCGACGATCAACCCAACTCTTACAAAGGCCGAAGGAAAGGGAAACACTCTAACTAGATCAAACCCTAGAGAGAAGGGAGTTTCTAGATAGAGGAACTCTCAAAAAGTCTTTTTAGAAAGTAAAAGAGAGAGAGAGAATGTAAAAAGTGATTTTAAAAAGCCCAGCTGCCAACTGATATACGACATTCTCGCTCGAGCGGAGAACACAACGCTCGAGCGTCAAGAACAAAAAACTAGGTTCGCTCGAGCGCAATAAGGCCCGCTCGAGCGCCAAGACACATGAAAAAAGTACATCCACTCGAACGTGAAAACCAGTCCGCTCGAGCGTAGATTTCCCCCTCCCAGAACTTACACCCAAAAGTACTACCCGCTCGAGCGCCACCGCTCGAGCGTAAAAATCACACCTGCAGAAGTTTTGCAGGGACACGAAAAACTGGGAGCGTGCAATCTCCGCTCGAGCGCAAGAAGACCCGCTCGAGCGGACCTCCTAAAAACTGGGCAACAAAGAATTGAAACCAAAGCCTAACCAACCTGTAACAACTCTGCCCAATACATCCTAAAACTCAATCAAGTGGAATTAAAGGATGACAACAAGGTATACTACCACCAACATCACGGAACCGAGTCCGGAATACAACAGAACAGAAAAGGGACAACCGGGATCGCTATAACCTCCTCCCCTTAAAGAATTTCGTCCCCGAAATTAAACACAAGTTTTTCAGAAACAAGATTTTTCTCAATTCCTAACATTAACACAACATAATATTAAACAACCCGGCCAATTACCGGCCAATCACATCTCTTTTCAAGAGGCATAACACATTATTCATAACAACCTGCATTATCAACATGCATTCTTTTGAAATTTAGCAATTTCAACTCATTTTCCACAATTCCATAATACATGCAACATTATCATCATGCTTGCATTTCCACAATATACTTAACATACACAATGCTAAAACAAACTTCCATTAACCAAAACATTCACAATGTTTTACAACTTAAGACACATACAATATTCTTAAAGTTCAACGATATTACAAAATTACCAATACATGGTTACACATCAACAAACAAGTCTGGATATTTCTCGCGGACTTCCAACTCACGTTCCCAAGTGGCTTCCTCCACTTCGTGATGTTTCCACAAAACCTTCACCAAAGGAATGGTCTTGCCACGCAGGACTTGATCCCGCTTATCCAAGACCCGAACCGGTCTCTCCTCATACGAGGCATCCTCATCTACCTCCAAGTCGGTCTAATCTAACACATGGGATGGATCCGGCTCATACTTCTGAAGCATACTCACATGAAACACGTCATGCAGTCCGGACAACTGCGGCGGTAAAGCTAAACGATAAGCAACCTCACCAATCCTCTCAAGGATCACAAAGGGACCAATAAACCGAGGGGATAACTTCCCACTCTTCCTGAACCTCATCAAACCTTGCCTAGGTGATATTTTAAAGAAGACATGATCACCTACCTTAAACGCCAAAGGCCTCCTCCTACGGTCGGCATAACTCTTTTGGCGACTCTAGGCTGTAACAAGCCTCCTACAGATAAGCTCAACTTTCTCCATCGTCTCCCTAACCAACTCCGGACCCAACAAAGGTGCATCACCCACCTCGGCCCAACACACTGGAGACTTACACGGTCGGCTATACAAGGCCTCAAACGGTGCCATACCGATACTAGACTGAAAACTGTTGTTGTAGGCAAACTCCACCAAGGGCAAGTGCTTCTCCCACATCCCACTGAAGTCAAGGACACAACCTCGAAGCATATCCTCAAGGATTTGAATGGTACGCTCGAACTACCCGTCAGTCTGAGGATGATAAGCCGTACTAAAGGTCAACCTAGTGCCCAAGGCACTCTGCAAACTCAGCCACAACCTAGCAGTAAAATAAGGATCACTATTTGAGACGATCGTCACTGGGACCCCGTACAATCTCACTATGTCCCGAATATACAAGTCGGCAAGATGATCTACCGAATCTCTCATGCGCATAGGAATGAAGTGCGCCGACTTAGTCAACCGGTCTACAACCACCCAAATGGCATCATTACCCCGCTGAGTCCTCGGAAGACCTACAATGAAGTCCATAGTGACATGCTCCCACTTTCACTCGGCAATAGGCAAGGGTTGCAACAAACCCGCTGGCCTCTGATGCTAGGCCTTCACTTGCTGGCAAGTAAGGCACTTCGATACGAAAACAGCCACATCTCTCTTCATACCTCGCCACCAAAACTGGCAACCCAAATCCCGATACATCTTAGTGCCTCTCGGATGCACTGCAAGACGTAAATGATGGAACTCTCGGAGTACTTCCTCTCGGCAAGACTCCGGCACAAACAAACGGTCTCGGTATCTCACACTCAGGTCGGGATACACCGTCAAACCCTTCTCAACCTTCCCATTTGAGATTTTCTCTCGGAGGGATTCTACCTCAAGGTCACCTCTCTATGCCTCTAACACTCGGGTCACAAGTGTAGGCTGCGCAACAACAGAAAACAAGGCCGCAGCCTCAGCTGATTCACTTAGAAGCAAGTCAAACTCGCCAAGTGCACTCAACATCTCCCATTCTCGGATGGCTATACAAGCTACATCACTAATTTCCTACTAAGGGCATCGGCCACAACATTGGCCTTTCCCGGGTGATAGTGCAACTCAAAATCATAGTCCTCAATGAACTCCATCCATCTCCTCTGCCTCAAATTCAAGTCTCTCTGTGTAAACAGATACTTCAAACTCTTGTGGTCCGAGAACACCTCGAACCTCTCACCATAAAGGTAGTGTCTCCAAATCTTCAAGGCAAAGATCACTGCTGCTAACTCTAAGTCGTGTGTAGGGTAATTCTTCTCGTGTACTTTCAACTGACGTGAGCCATAAGCTACCACTTTCCCCTCTTGCATCAACACACAACCCAAACCCTCTCGTGAGGCATCACAATAAACCGCATAACCCAACCCTCTCTCCGGAATAATCAAAACCGGAGCGGGGGTCAATCTAACCTTCAACTCTTGGAACGACTTTTCACAAGTCTCACTCCACACAAACTTGACCACTTTTCGCGTCAATCTAGTCAACGGCGCAGCTAGCCTGGAGAAATCTTTCACAAACCGACGGTAATACCCAGCTAATCCCAGAAAACTGCGGATCTCAAACACACTCTTAGGCTGTGCCCAATCTTGCACTGCCTCTACCTTGGATGTATCAACAGACACCCCTTCACCAGATACCACATGGCCTAAGAATTTGACCTCTCCTAGCCAGAACTCACACTTTCCAAACTTGGCATACAGCCTATGGGCTCTAAGCAATTCAAGCACCACTCTCAAGTTTTCCTTGTGCTCCTCCTCAGAAGGCGAATAGATAAGAATGTCGTCCACGAAAACGACTACAAATCGATCCAAAAATTCCCGGAAGATCCGGTTCATCAAGTCCATAAAGACTGCCGGTGCATTGGTAAGCCCGAATGGCATCACCAGAAACTCATAATGGCCATACCGCGTACGGAATGCCGTTTTAGGAATATCCTCCTCCCTGACCCTCAACTGGTGGTAACCCGATAACCCTTCAACTGGTCAAACAAATCATCTATACGAGGCATAGAGTACTTATTCTTGACCGTAGCTCGATTCAACCTCCGGTAGTCTATACACAATCTCAAGGCACCATCTTTCTTTTTAGCAAAGAGGGCCGGTGCTCCCCACGGCGAAGCACTAGGGCGAACAAAACCCTTATCTAGCAATTCCTGGAGCTGAATCTTCAACTCACTCAACTCGGCTGGGGCAAAACGATAAGGTGCCATAGAAATCGGCGCTGTGCCGGGCACTAAATCAATAGAGAACTCTATCTCTCGGTGAGGTGGCAAACTAACGAGATCCTCGGGAAAAACATCCGAATACTCACAAACCACCCTCGGCAATACAATCTGGGTCTCGTCACAGTCACCACTCATAAAGCTAGCAAGTAGACCACTAAGCTTATTCCGCCCTCACGGATCATACATCGGTGGCAACACACTACCAACCCGATCCCCCAAGAAATGGAAACACTCCCTGCTCAAGGTACAAACTGTGACCCTCTGGCGGTAGCAATCAATAACTGCCCAGTATGACGATAGCTAGTCCATACCCAAAATAACATCAAAACCCTTCATGGGCATGACCACAAATGGAAAAGGAAGCCTATGGTCGGCGACCTCTATATCACAACCTCTAACACCTTGTTTCAAGATCAACTCACCACCAATAGGCGATACCACACATATAGGAGATGCTAACTGTGCTAACTCCAATTCCAAAACAGATGCAAATGCAGCAGACACAAAAGAATGAGATGCACCCGTATCAATCAATACACTAGCAACTGAGTTACAAAACAGAAAGGTACCTCTCACTACTGATGGAGCCGGTACTAGATCCTGCGTGGTAACAGCATACACGCGCCCTGTAGGCCCCTGATCTACCTGCTTACCTCTAGGAGCAAAAGATTGCTGCATTGACTGGGATGACGAAGCTCCCGGATTGGCCCTTGAGGCCTGCACAGACTGAGCTGGCTGAAAACCCTGCGTCTGCCTAGAACCAGACGCTCCTAAAGTGGCACTCAACTGTGGGCAATACCTCTTCAGGTGCCCAGGCTGACCACACTGATAGCAAGACAAAGGCTGGCCCCTGCCATGACTTTGGCCCTGAGGTCTAGCTGAAGAAGAAGCAGCTCTCTGACCCCCTCCCTTCTGCAGGCAAACCGAAGACTTGTGACCCAGCTGGCCACACGCAAAACAAGTCAGGCCTCCCTGACTACCTCTCCCAGAGCCCGCGCTCGGTACTGGAAAGGTCGATCTAGCCAAACCACCTTGAGACTGCTAAGGGTTAGAACCCCTCTGTCTCCTGCCGTCACCCTGACCATCTTAGCTCCTCTTGGAACCTCTCTGCCCCTCGTCTTCCTCCTGCATCATAATCTCCATATGAGCAGCAGCATCAACCAAACGCCTGTACTCTCGAATAAAGGACCCTCCAACCCTCAACTTGAGTCCACACCTCAACTTCCGCTCAAACTCAAAACAACGGCGTTCCTCGGACGTCACCAGTTCAGGTGCAAATCTGGACAGACTAGTAAAAGTAGCCTCAAACTCGGCCACTGACAAGCCTTGCTGTCTAAGCTGGCAAAACTGCTCCCTCAGCTTCTCCCTAGTAGCTGAAGATAAAAACTTCTCCTGGAAAACATTCACAAATGTTAATCATATTATTTAATTTTGATGATGTCTAAAATATTATTTGTAACAATTTGGATTTTTTTAATATACATATTATTTGACACAAAATATTATCTTTTTAAATATATATATATTTGTTAAATATTATAATAAAAATATTTTTGAAAACTTTACTATTCACTTTTTGAAAATTTAGGTTGATCACTATTCACTTTTTGACAAAATTAAAATAAAAATATTTTTGAAAACTTTACTATTCACTTTTTGAAAATTTAGGGTGATCACTATTCACTTTTTGACAAAATTAAAATTGATTAAAATTTTTGATTAATTATATTATTTTGACAAATTTAATATTGATGGGTTGTCTTGTGTTGACAAAATTAATATGGAGTGGTAGAATATATTTAGTTTAAAATCTCTACAACTTATACAATATTTTAAAGAAGGCATATATTTTCAGATTCATCATAAATATTATTAAAGAGATTTTTTTATGCAAATATTTGATTAGAACATTATATATATATATATATATATATATTGCATATAATATAAATAGAATACATCACGTGCGCTATTAAAGTTTTTACATTACATTGATTATATCATATTATAATCAAACAAGAAGAAAAAGATGGAGTTATATATATATATTATAAACTAGATGGAGAAAATTATTTGTTTGTTTGAAAGTTGTGAACTTTGTATTAAATTGTCTACAAAAATAGTGGCTCTATGTTTGAAAAAAACAAAAAGAAAAAATCAGTCTTATTTTTTATCTTTTTACTGACTATTCAAAATCAAGGAGTGTGCTTATGTAAGCGATGACATCAAAAGTGTGCTTATGTAAGCCATGACATCAGGAGCGTGCTTATGTAAGCCATGACGTCAGGAGCGTGCTTATGTAAGCCATGACGTCAGCAAGGAGCGTCCAACGGGTATATTTTTGTGTATAAATAGAAGTGTTGTGTGTGGAGAAAAAATAAAGAACTTGAAGAGAAAATATTTCTGTGAGCTCCAAAATTCTGAGTATTCTGCTCTTCCACTTTCAGATCTAAGTCTAGCTTTTGTTCTTACACTTTCATATCTACTCTTTGTGAGAGAATTATTGTAAAAGTGGGTTCAATTACCACTTATTCTTATTCCTTATTTTTGTGAGAGATTTTGTAAGGGTAAGGCATTTATTGTTGACTGAGGCTCAATAGATAAGAGTAAGTCCTGTGCCAAATCCACAAGCTTGGTGGTGTATTTATTCAATTGATAGTAAAGAAATTCTCAAGGAGGTTCCTTGGGGAGTGGACGTAGGCCTGGCGTGCCGAACCACTATAAATCGCAGTGTTTGATTTTCTCTCTCTATCTCTTCTACTTTTATATTGATAATTATTATTCTGTTTTTATTTATTTATTAAAATCTGAATATTGTATTATTTTTAATATTGTGAAATTTTTAATAACCCAATTCACCCCCCCTCTTGGGTTGCCTATCTGAGATAATAACAAACGCCTCCCATGCACCACCAACACTGCCCTTCTCGTACTTCCACCACTGACCCGCATCTCCCTTCAGCTGGAAGGATGCCAAGGTCACCTTCAAAGCCCCGTCCTCGATGCCAAGCATCTCGAACGTCTTCTCCATCCGTTCCAACCACTCGTCAGCCTTAAGTGGCTCCTTCGGATCCCCAACAAATTCGTCCGGATTGGGCCGGAAGAATTCCCTCTTCAAGAAGGAAGGCCCTGCCTCAACAACCTGGGCCTGAACTAGAGCCTGAGCTCGGAAAATACCCACAGACTCCCTCAAAGCATCGGCTATCCCTCGGGCTAAAGCGCCCATAGCCTCCTGACCTGCTGGCTCGGCCACATTGGCCTGGCCAACCCCTTCTTGCTGTGCCGGAATATCATCCGGTAAAGGCATCTCCTGCCTACCACGTCTGCCTCGTCTACCACGTCCTCGTCTTGACATTCTAATAAAGGTAACGAAGAACGTTAGCACATTCATAAATGTGCCAAAACTAAACACTCGCGTCCTAATACATGGACAACTGTAATTCACTCCACGTAAGCACATAAACACATAAGCACTTACGAATTTCATTTCTGGATAATTATAGTCCCGAGGCGTTACTAGAGTTTCGGTTATAAACAGCATTGATCAAGTGATTTTCCAACAAGACTCCTAGAAACCCAAGGATCCAATCAACATCCTAGAAACTAAATCCCATACCTATATAGTCACATAAGCATGTTATCAATTCAGCACATAGCATATGACACTACATCTAAGTCTCAATCAAGCGAGACAAACCCATTGTGATCCCAATCACTTCCCACGTACCCAAAGTATTCGAACCCGGTACGCTCTGATACCAAGTTGTAACGCCCTCAAAATAACACGTAATACCCATCAATCAGAAATGCAATAATATAAGAAAACCAACACATTTCCATTCATCAGAGTAGTTCTTATAACAGTATTACATGTTAACAACAAAAGCAAATGCCCTACGGGCTTACACCTTTCCAAGTCAACACTTGGTTACACAAAAGAAGAGTACTAACTCTATACAAAATAAGCCCTTGGCTTGATATACATGTAATACAAACAAAATAATCAAAAGGAGTCTTCAACTCTCATAACCTTCCAAGCTATGTCCCTGGAGGTGGCATGCTACCTGTACCTGAAAATAATGTCCCATATTGGGTGAGCCAACGCCCAGTAGAGATATGCTAAACACAATATGAGTAGTAACTAAGACATTAGCAATTGATAAATGTTTAACTCCCATAAATCAATTCATAAACCATTTCCATTACGTGACCACAATGTCTATGTTTCATTTCATTTTCCATTTTTTATCCAATTTCCAAATTTATACCCGAGGCTCAGAACATGGCCACACACACTCTAAACGAAATAATATTTCATATTAAACGTTTCCCATTTCGCAATAGATAAGCATACAAGCTGTCTCAACACCTCATCAGATAAGCATATGAGCTGTATAAACACTTCAATAGATAAGCATATGAGCTGTATAAACACTTCAATAGATAAGCATATAAGCTGTATAAACACTTCAATAGATAAGCATATGAGCTGTATAAACACTTCAATAGATAAGCATATGAGCTGTATCAACGTAACACAATTTCCGGTCTAAAGGTCCAGCCCCTTTCTTCCAATAGACCTTCCGGTTTAGAGGTCCAGCCCCTTTCTTCCAATAAACCGTTCGGTTTAGAGGTCCAGCCCCTTTCTTCCAATAAACCGTGGAGTACAGCCCCTTTCTCCTCCCACACAAAACAATGTATATACACATAGATCCTATACACAATCAATCAACACATAACGTTAATATATTCTATCAGCCATCATAGTCTATGACACATCCAATTGATTAGTTTTAGTTTACCTAATCATCATGCATTATCTATAACAATCATAGCTACCCTCCACCGGTAGCCCAAAGCATTTATTTCTAAACAGATAATAAAAGCCTCAACAGATAAAATATCAATGTTCTCAAAAGTGAGCGATTTATAAATCCAACTCCACTATTTCACAATATAATGAATCTATTTCATTAATTCCAACTCAATTTCATATAATCACAACCTTTTTCAAATTAATTATACCAATTAATTCATATAACAACTTAGCGTTCTTTACCCCAATTCCCAACATTGACCCAATGGTGTAAATATCAACAACCAACAACAATAACCTCATTTTGAAACCCAATATACATTTTCAAGAATCAAAATGACAAAACCCCCATTTAACATTTTGAAACCCTAAGTCCCAAAATGCCCAACTTCAACACTTTATCAAAATAACCAAAAATCTATATCAAATACCATAGGAGTGAGTAGGAATCCCTACCTCAAAAGTTGACACCCAACGAAGAAGATGATGAAAACGAAAATGCTCTAAATCACAAGTTTCTCGGATCAAAAGATAACCCTCGACGATCAACCCAACTCTTACAAAGGCCGAAGGAAAGGGAAACACTCTAACTAGATCAAACCCTAGAGAGAAGGGAGTTTCTAGATAGAGGAACTCTCAAAAAGTCTTTTTAGAAAGTAAAAGAGAGAGAGAGAATGTAAAAAGTGATTTTAAAAAGCCCAGCTGCCAACTGATATACGACATTCTCGCTCGAGCGGAGAACACAACGCTCGAGCGTCAAGAACAAAAAACTAGGTTCGCTCGAGCGCAATAAGGCCCGCTCGAGCGCCAAGACACATGAAAAAAGTACATCCACTCGAACGTGAAAACCAGTCCGCTCGAGCGTAGATTTCCCCCTCCCAGAACTTACACCCAAAAGTACTACCCGCTCGAGCGCCAAAGTACCCGCTCAAGCGCCACCGCTTGAGCGTAAAGAAACTCGCTCGAGCGTAAAAATCACACCTGCAGAAGTTTTGCAGGGACACGAAAAACTGAGAGCGTGCAATCTCCGTTCGAGCGCAAGAAGACCCGCTCGAGCGGACCTCCTAAAAACTAGGCAACAAAGAATTGAAACCAAAGCCTAACGAACCTATAACAACTCTGCCCAATACATCCTAAAACTCAATCAAGTGGAATTAAAGGATGACAACAAGGTATACCACCACCAACATCACGGAACTGAGTCCGGAATACAACAGAACAGAAAAGGGACAACCGAGATCGCTATAGCGATGACGCTATGTCATTTTTTCTTAGGCTAGATGACCCTTCTAACTATCGCAAACTTTTAACTCAAAGGGTCGTTGTCATCTCTAACAATGTTCGTCCTCTCTCAACTTTCCATCTCTACTATTGTTTCCAAGACGAGGTCTCTCTCTACCTTTACTCTATCACGTGAAGCTTTGGATCTTTTTCGACGGCATAAGTCACATCCACCACTGCTGCCGCTGCAAAGAAGTTTCTGGCAAACGGAGATCTGTATACTGGCAGATCTGAGAAAAAAAAAGTAGGATATATTTGTACACTAGCAAATCTGTATATACAACATATGTGTGTGTGTGTGTGTGTAGAGAGAAAGATAGAGCAGAGAGAGAAATAAGGAGAGTCAAAAAGAAAAAAAATTCAAATAAGATGATGAGATTTGAAGAAGTGATTGTTTCTCTTTCTCTACTCTCTCACTATATTACATAGATAGAATCAATCTCTATTATTTGTACAAATAAAAAAAAAAGTATAGATAAAAGATTGGATAGATAAAATTTGAACAAATAAGAGAAAAAATTAAACATATAGGAAAAAAATTAAACATCCAAAACGACCAAATGACTTCTCACCAAACTATTTCATAAAATGTGGGCTTCTCACAAACAAAAAATATTCACTAGATTTAATGTATTAAACAATTGTTAGATTAGACTTTTCAACAGTTTTCTCTTTAAATAAAAAAAAATACTCATAAAAATCAACCCATAATCGATCCTATAAAAAATAAATAAATAAAAAGAAGGATTAATTTCATTTTATCCCTTTATCATTTAGCTCAAATACACGTTACCCCTTTCAAGTTTAGAAATATACACATAACCTACTTGTGTTTTGAGGTAAATTGCAAAATTTAACTCTGTTAATGATTTTTGCACAAGTCAATATTACCTTTATTTTTATTCCCAATTTTCTTCATATGCCATTATCACCATAACTTTCTCTCTCTAAAATTGGACTACACACCCCTTCTAACTGTTGGAAAATTGGTTTTATATAGGCTTATTTTAGGCCATCTTTGAGCCTAATTTTGAATGGGCCCCAAACGTCTTTCGGGGTGGGTCCGAAGAAGTGACGTGTTCCTTACTGCATGGTAAGTCACATGGTGAAGATGATTCGTCAAAACCATTTATGAGTGAATGAGAACTTGACGTCGTTTTCGGGTTCATGGAATAGACATTTAAAGAATTAAATGTGGGTTTCCTTAGAATGGGTTGTCCCATATTGAAACTTTAAGACAGCTTGTGTATGTATATAAGCTCTAGATTGCAACACTTGGGTTGGACCCCAAGGGGCATCCCAAGTTTGTAGAAGGGAAGAGTTATGGACAAAGTGAACCTTAGCCTAAACCACTATACGCACACGCGCCGCCGCCATCCGACCGGCCGAGCCGTACCGTGCGGGGTGTGGGTTGGGTCGGTTCTAATATTAATTTTTTGGACAAAATTTATTTGATTTTTTTTTTTCCAAAAATTCTTAATGAAATTAAATTTCAATTTTTGTGCCATAATTGAATTAAATTTTCTGTCCAGATTATTACCTTCTTCAGTCCGAAAATTCCTAATAGATCCAAACTGTTTTACAGTTTTAAAACTGCTAGAAACTGCCTAGCAGTTACAGATTTAATCCAGCAGCAGTTATCTGTTTGAATCTGCCTTAGATCTGTTTGAATAGAAACTGCATCTGTTCAATTCAAAATTACACCTGTTCAGGTTGGTTTCATACCTGTTCGGGCAGTTTGGTTGCCTATAAATAGAGTCATTTTCCAACAGTCTAGTACATCTGAAAATTGACTGAAAATTTTATTTTGCTATCCTATTTTGCTTCTTTGCATAAATTATCTACATATTAGTTTTAAGGAAAATTAAAGAGAGTATAGAACATAAGGTTTTTGTTTGCTGTACAAATTGTTTGGAGTGCTACTACAATTTGTGAAGATCATTGTATCTTGGGAGATAGACGCCTTTTATCCGTAAGCATCGTAGCGAGGCGAATCTGTCTTAAGAACAGAGTGTCACACACTCAACTTGATCTTTTAATTATTTATTTGGTTCGGTAAAATAAATTCGGTAAGTATTTATTTTATTTGTTTGATTTGGTTTCAATTATTTATTTTACACAGAAGATTGTTCCAACAATCTTAAGACAGATTCGAATTATTCTGTTTACAGAATTTTTCGTTTGTTTCATTTTCTCTTTCTTCTTCTTACATAAATTTTTTTCTGTAATTTTATAAAATAATATTCTGGTTGGAAAACAAATAGTAGTAATATACTGTTTGATAGATAGTAGTAATATACTGTCTATTTTCTTTGACAACTAGTAGTAATATACTGGTGTCATTAACAATTCAAAATATTTATTTGTGAAATTTGTCAGAAATTAATTTTGGTTTTCAGAAATAATTTATGAGTGTTCATTAATTAAAATTCTGTTTCAGTATTTTAATTATTGAAGTGTTATTGAAATTTAATTTTTTGTGTAGAATTAATTTGGTTAAATAAAATTTTATTTTATTTTCAAATTAATTGAAAATAAAAGTTACAATTTCAGTTGCTTTTATTTTACATAATTTAATTCTGTGATCTTGGTTTAAATTTTTTGTATAGTATAAAATTCTAATTATAATTTTGTTTTATAATTTAGAATTCATGGCTACCGAAACAGGGCAAACTAATGCCGAAACAAGTACTAGTATGGTGGTTGCAACTACGTCAACCCCTCCTCCTGTTGTGACTGTACCAGTCAATTATGGTGAAAAACCAGAGAAGTTCGGAGGAACTAATTTTAAAAGATGGCAAAAGAAAATGCTATCTAAAGGAGGGGAAACTAAGAAGTACAAGTTTAATGGCAAGTGTTACATTTATGACAAAGAGGGACATCGGGCCAAAGATTGCCATTGCAAACGCAAAGGCAAAGAAAGATCAAACAAGAAGCTTACTCAAGCCTATATGACTGAAATTGACAAAATTTTCAATAGAGATGACATAAATCTTTCTGCAGTTGTTTCCGAAGAAAATCTTGTCGAAAATCCTAAAGAATGGTGGGTGGACACTGGTGCTACTCGCTATATCTGTGCTGACAAAAAGATATTTACATCTTATTCTATAATTGACAACGGTGAATAACTTTTTGTGGGCAACTCTTTGACTTCTAAAGTTGAAGGATAAAGAAAGATTATTCTAGAGATGACATATGGAAAGGAACTCACTCTCAACAATGTGCTGCATGTACTGGACATTCACAAGAACCTTGTTTCCGGATCTTTGTTGAGTAAGAATGGGTTTATGCTAGTTTTTGATAGTGACAAGTTTGTATTTACCAAAAACGGGATGTATATAGGAAAATGTTACATGTCTGATGGCCTTTTCAAAATGAATGTAATGATTGTTGTACCCTCTGTTATTAATAAAAATACATTTTCTTCTTACTTACTTGAGTCTTAAAATTTATGGCATGGTAGACTTGGACATGTTAATTATAGATCTTTGCGTAGATTAATTAATATGGAATGTTTACCTAAATTTGACATTGATTCAAATCATAAATGTGAAATTTGCGTTGAGCCAAAATTATCCAAAACTCTTTTTCATTCAATTGAAAGGAGTACGGAACCACTTTAATTAATTTATAGTGATATTTGTGATTTCAAATCAATTCAAACTAGAGGTGGGAAAAAATATTTAATCACTTTTATAGATGACTATATTAGATATAGTTATGTTTATTTAATTCGAACTAAGGATGAAGCTTTGAAAACTTTCATTCAATATAAGAATGAAGTTGAAAATCAACTTGGTAAGAAAATTAAAAAACTTAGAAACAATAGAGGTGGTGAATATGAATCACATTTTGGTGAATTTTGTAAAGAACATGAAATAATTCATCAAACCACCGCTCCTTACTCACCTCAGCAAAATGGAATTGCTAAAAGGAAAAATAGGACATTAAAAGAAATGATACATGCCATGTTAATAAGTTCTGTATTACCTCAAAACTTGTGGGGGGAGTAATACTTTCTGCTAATTATATACTTAACAAAGTACCCTGAAAGAAAGTGAATCAAACATCTTATGAATTGTGGCATGGGAGAGTATCATCCTACAAATACTTAAAAGTGTGGGGGTGTTTGGCTAAAGTGACTATTCCTAGTCCTAAAAAGACTAAGATAGGTCCTAAAACTGTTGATTGCATTTTCATTGGTTATGCCAAGAATAGTAGTGCATATCGGTTTTTGATTCATAAATCAGAACATTCTGAAATGCATGTAAATACTATTATTAAATCTCGGAATGCATCTTTCTTTGGACATGTGTTTCCAAATAAAATTGGACAAGAGACTAGTAATAATAAAAGATCTCATGATGCTATTACTAGTCAAGATCAAAAACATGATCAAGAACAAGAGCAAGAGATAGATCAAAATGAGGAAGAGGAACTTAGGCGTAGTAAACGTGCTAGAACCTCAAAATCTTTTGGTCTAAATTTTTTAACATTTTTGTTAGAAAATGAGCTCTTAACTTTTAAAGAGGCTATGTCTAGTCCTAAGGCTTCTTTATGGAAAGAAGCTGTCAATAGTGAAGTTGAGTCCATCTTACAAAATCACACTTGGGAATTGGTGGACTTACTACCAGGTTATAAACCTCTTGGGCACAAGTGGATTTTCAAGATAAAGATGAAAGCGGATGGATCAATTGACAAATACAAGGCAAGACTTGTGGTCAAAGGTTTTAGACAAAACGAAAGTCTTGATTACTTTGACACATACTCACCGGTTATTAGAATAACATCCATTAGAATGCTAATTGCTATTGCATCTTTGTATAATCTATAAATTCAACAAATGGATGTGAAAACCACTTTCTTATATGATGAGTTAGATGAAGAAATTTACATGGAACAACCAGAAGGGTTTTCTATTCCAAGAAAAGAAAAGAAAGTGTGTAAATTGGTTAAATCATTATATGGTTTAAAACAAGTGCCAAAGCAATGGCATGAGAAATTTGACAAGGCAATTATACCAAATGGATTCAAAATCAATGAGTGCGACAAATGTGTTTATATTAAAAACACAGACAAAGGTTATGTCATTGTATGTCTTTATGTATATGATATGCTTATCAAATGTAGTAATAATGAAATAAGTAAAACTACCAAGAAAATGTTGAATAAACATTTTGACATGAAAGACATGGAGATTGCTGATGTAATACTTGGTATGAAAATTACCAAAACATCAGAAGGTTATGCTTTGTTATAATCTCATTACATTGGAAAATACTTAACAAATTCAGCAAAGATGATGATCATCTTGCTAGAACACTTGTGAATGTTAATTTGTTTCTTTTTAAGAATGTACAGGAAAGTATTTCAATCTTAATGTACTTGATGAACTGCACTCACCCAGATATAGCTTATGCAGTAAGTAAATTAAATAGATATACAAGTAATCCAGGAGTAGAACACTGGAAAAGCTATCATAAGGGTTTTAAGATATCTCTGATTTACTCGTAACATTGGGCTGAATTATACTAGATATCCAGCAGTACTTAAAGGATACTGTGATGCAAACTGGATATCGAATACTAGAGACTCAAAATCCACCAGTGGGTATGTCTTTACTCTTGGTGGGGCGACTGTATCTTGGAAATCTTCTAAATAGACTTGCATTGCTAGGTCTACTATAGAATCAGAATTCATAACTTTAGATAAAGCTGGGGAAGAAGCAAAATGGCTTCGCCACTTCCTTGAAAATATTCCAATGTGGCCAAAACCGGTGCCTGCTATATGCATACATTGTGATAGTCAATCAGCAATTGGTAGAGTACAGAGTCATATGTATAACGGTAAGTCACGACACATTCGTCGTCGACATAACACTGTGAGACAACTACTCTCTAATGGAATTATTTCCATTGAATATGTGAAATCTAAAGACAAAGTAGCGGATCCACTAACCAAAGGGTTAGAAAGAGAGTTATTTGAAAATTCATCGAGGGGAATAGGATTTAAGCCTATTAAATAACAGTTATCACAACAGCAACCCAACCTAGTTGACTGGAGATCCCAAGATCTAGGTTCAATGGGACAACCGAGTTGTGTATGACTCAGAAGGATCACTGAGAAGTCCAACTCCTATCCATTTCTATTATGAAATAGTGATGTCTACAGTGTTTTAGGTTAAGTAAAATTTTAATGATTCTTATATCTAGGTAAACCTAGTGGAGTATGGCAGGATACTCTTCATAAGAATCACCTACATGAGTGTGAACTGGGCCGGTTCTATAAGATTTGTGAAGGGCTACAAGTCTTTAAAGCACTCATGAAAGACTAGCTTATTCAAGGCCAAAATGAACACAATAGTGAGAACTAAACTGCGTTTGGTGTGTGAGTTCTATTGTTTTGGTTTACACAAACGGCCGAACAGTTCAAGACATCATGTTCACTGGTTAGCTAGTAAATCCGATAGTGTCTCACAAGGAAAGGTGCAAAGCCAAAAGCTACCTATCCTTTGCAGAATATTTTCAATTTCTGTACTCTCTGTAATTAGATCATGTTGTTGCATTTTCTCTCCGTCAAATTCCATTGATGTGGGGGATTGTTGGAAAATTGGTTTTATATAGGCTTATTTTAGGCCATCTTTGAGCCTAATTTTGAGTGGGCCCCAAACGTCTTTTGGGGTGGGTTTGAAGAGGTGACGTGTTCCTTGCTGCACGATAAGTCATACGGTGAATATGGTTCATCAAAACCATTTATGAGCAAATGGGAAATTGACGTCGTTTTCGGGTTCATGGAATGGACATTTAAAGAATTAAATGTGGGTTTCCTTGGAATGGGTTGTCCCACATTGAAACTTTAAGAGAGCTTGTGTATGTATATAAGCTCTAGATTGCAACACTTGGGTTGGGTCCCAAGGGGCACCCCAAGTTTGTAGAAGGGAGGAGTTATGGATAAAGTGAACCTCAGCCTAAACCACCACATATGCGTGCACGCGCTGCCACCGCCGTCCGACCGGCTGAGCCGAGCCATGTCGGGCGCGGGTATGTGGGGATGGGTCGGGTCGGTTCAAATATTAATTTTTTTGACAAAATTTATTTGATTTTTTTTTTCCAGAAATTCTTAATGAAATTAAATTCCAATTTTTGTGCCATAATTGAATTTAATTTTTTGTCCAGATTATTACCTCATTTAGTCCGAAAATTCCTAACAGATCCAAACTGTTTTACAGTTTTAAATCTGCTAGAAACTGCCCAGTAGTTACAGATTTAAACCAGTAACAGTTATCTGTTTGAATCTGCCTCAAATCTGTTTGAATAAAAACTACATCTGTTCAATTCAAAATTACACCTGTTCAGGTTGGTTTCATGCCTGTTCAGGCAGTTTGGTTGCCTATAAATAGAGTCATTTTCCAACAGCCTAGTACATCCGAAAATTGACTGAAAATTTCAGTTTGCTATCCTATTTTGCTCATTTGCATAAATTCTCTACATATTAGTTTTAAGGAAAATTAAACAGAGTATAGAACAAAAGGTTTTTGTTTGCTGTATAAATTGTTTGGAGTGCTACTACAATTTGTGAAGATCATTGTATCCTGGGAGATAGACGCATTTTATCCGTAAACATCGTAACGGGGCGAATCTGTCTTAAGGATAAAATGTCACACATTCGACTTGATCTTTTAATTATTTATTCAGTTTGGTAAAATAAATTCGGTAAGTATTTATTTATTTGTTTGATTTGGTTTCAATTATTTATTTTACACAGAAGATTGTTTCAACACTAACATACCACCATAACTCACGACAACAATCCAACCCCTTTACACTGTTTCCCTTCTAAACCAAGACATCCACTTTATGCCTGCTCCAAAGCAACCATCATCATCTTCAAACGTACAACCCTTTCAACAGTGAAGATTTGTAGATTTGATTCACAAGTAAATGTAATTTTTGAAGAAAACATAAAGCCCATTGTTGTATTATATATAAATATAATTTTTTGTATGCATACATATAATTTTTTTCTTCTTCCAGTAAAACTGTCTGTGTTATTAATTTTGTCAAATTATTTTATTATTTGCATTATGAAGCTTTGACCGAAGTACTTCTTGGAATATGTCTTCAATTATAAAATTCAAACCAATTACTCTCTTTTGTAATTTTTGAAGAAAACATGAAGCCCATTGTTCTGTTATATATATATATATAAATATAATTTTTTGTATGTATGCGTATAATTTTTTTCTTCTTCCAATAAAGCTGTCAATGTTATTAATTTTGTCAAATTAGTTTGTTATTTGCATTATGAATCTTTGACTGAAATACTTCTATTGGAATATGTCTTCAATTATAAAGTTCAAACCAATTACTCTCTTTTGTTTTGGTTGGAATCTGATGAGCATTACAACAATTATAATTTGGGAACTTGACTAAAAGTTAATTATTTTAGGTCATATTACCTTTTTATTTTTTTACATATTTAAAAAAAAAAAAACCTTAAAAAATTAACTTTTAACTAACTTCTTAAAACAAGCCAAATCACTAATTTATTTGAATGAAAGAAGGTTATGAAAAAAATAATTTTGTGGCCACCATGTGGTGACTGTTTCTTCCAATTTATATATATATATATATGTGTGTGTGTGTATATGTGTATGACTGTGTTGTGTTAATAGGAAATTGTGGGGAGTGATGATGGTAGTGTTTTGATGGCTCATTTTGGGAAGTGGATTAAAAGCCATTTCCTAACTTTTAATCCATTTCTATCTCTTACAAAAAAGTTAAAAATTAACTTTTAATTATATTCCCAAAGCACCCCGATGAGCGGGGATGTGGCCATGGGTTGTGTGGCGGCGGTGTTAGAGCAATTGTGGTTTTGGGTTGGGTTCTTTGTGATGACATGCAATACACACATTTGATGTCATGATACACACAAATTGTTGGTGATTTCAAATTATATCCCTAATAATGTCACCGCGCTTCTTAACTAATATTGAGCTACATGCACGCACTACAATATTTTCTTATTTAGTGACATCTGAAAGTGCCACAAAATTATTCTTTTAATAACATTTTTTAGTCTTGTGGCATTTTAAACAAATGTCATTTATACCAGTGTCACGGTAAGTGCTAGCGGCACCTCAGTGACATTGCAAGTGCCACTACACCATCATGGCTAAAGACTTTCAATGACATTTGATGTCATGATAGACACTATTTGTAACACTATCAAGTGCCATTAAAAAAAAGATTTAGTGGCACTTGACACTTGTCAGTGTCATTACACCATCGAGGCTAAAGACTTTCAGTGACACTTTAAAGTCATGGTAGACACTATTCGTGACGCTATCAAGTGCCATTAAAGAAGACTTACAATCTAAAAAATGCCACTATATAGATTTTTAATGGTGCTTGTTATGCCACAACTGATATTTTTAACAACTTCATAAATGCCACCAAATCCAATTCATTTGTGCCATTAAATGGATATAAGTGTCATTGGAACTTATTCTAGTGATACTTTGCAAAGTGACTACCACTACTACGACATGTCACTTATATGTTCTTTCCATTAACACTTTATTGAAATGCCATTAGAGCATTACATGTGTGTGGTTCTGTGATATTTTTCTAAAACGTGTCACTAAATATTATTTTTGTGGCATTTTCTAAAAACATGCCAATAGTGTAGTGCCATTAAAGTGTATTTTTGTTGTAGTGACGGTTATCTATAACAGTTTCCGTTAATTTTACACTTTTTTCCAAATTATGAGAGATTTATGTGTATATTTATGAACTAGAAAGAGATTAGTTTGTTTGGTTTCACTTTTCAGAATTTATTTTTCAAAAAATTGAAATTTTTTATTTTTCGTGTGTGTGTTTTTTTTTAAAATTTTTTTTATTGAATTTTTAAAAATATTTTAAGTAAATTTTTTTAAAATAAATTTTTAGATACATTTATCATAAATACATTTTAAAAGTATAATATTTGTAGGGGTGTAATCATGTCGGGCCTTGCGGGCTCTCGCAAAAAATCTGGCCGGCCCCACCCGGCCTACGGGCTAGAAAAAAATAAGCCCAGGCCCAAGCTCAGGCCTAGAGGTATTCAGGCTTTGGGACGAGCCAGTGGGTCGGGCCCCTGATCTTAGGCTCGGGCTTTGGGCAGGTTTGGGCAGGCCTAAACAAATTTTTTTAATTTTTTTAAAATTTTTTCTACTAAAATTTTATTATTTTTCATTAAAAATAACACTGCGCCTCGGGTGGGCCGGGCTTCAAAACGATGGCCCTGGCCCTGGCCCAAGGCCTTGGGCTGAGTTTGGGCTTGGGTCTAAACAGGCTGGGCCCACCTCGGGCCGTGGGCAGGCTTTGGGCAACCCGCGGGCCAAAATTACACCCCTAAATATTTGTGAAAAAATCTTTAAAAAATTCATCAAATATAAAAAATAAAAATATAAAAATATAATATACTTTTATATTCTTATATATTTATTAATTTTTTAAAAAATTGACACTAAACACAATAAATATATTTTTGAGTTAAATTAAACTAAAACGGGTAGAATATAGGGCCAATTTGAAAACTTAATTAAAAACAAAATTTTAACTTTGAACTTATTTTGAATCACATTACTTATCAATTTTTTTTTTTTTATAAATTTAAAAAAATAAAAATAACAGATCAACTTTTAACCCAACCCTCAAAAACAATCCATAATTAAACCAAATAAAAATGGAGTTGATTTTTATTGTAGGTAAAAACTGAAAAAATACGTGAAATCAATCTACCGACGATCTAACCAAACCAACTGTTAGACCAGCCTGCAGTTTCATTTCATTCCTTTTGCAAAGCCAGCTGTGTCTCCTCCCCACAACTCCTCAGAAATAAAAAAAGGGCAAATTACATATACCCCTCGAGGTTTCGCTAAATTACAGATACCCCCTGAGGTTTCGGAAATTACATCCCGCCCCCTGAGGTTTGTATTTTCATAACAATTTGCCCCTTGAGGTTTATATTTCATAACAAATTACCCCCTAATTTCTTATGCAAATATAGCATTCAGGGGGGAATTCGTAATTTCTCAAACCTCAGGGGGTATCTGTAATTTAGCCAAACCTCGAGGGGTATATGTAATTTGCCCTAAAAAAAACAAAGAACTTTCTCTCTCTCACTAGCTAACCTTCATTTTCTCTCTCCTCCCATCTCCGTGATCCTCAACAATCCATCAGCTAGTAAACAAGAAACACAGAGAGAGACAGAGAGAGAAAGAAGCACAAGTCAAAAAGAGAAACCAGAGAGATGAGTGTGATTGAAATCCTAACGAGAGTCGACGCGATCTGCAAGAAATACGACAAGTACGACTTCGACAAGCAGCAACATCTCAACCTCTCCGCCGCTGACGACGCCTTCGCCCGCCTCTACGCCGCCGTCGACTCCGACATCGACGCCGCTCTTCAGGTCTCTCTCAAAAAGTTCTATTTTCTAGGGCTTGCGTTTGATTTTTTTTTTTTTTTTTTTTTTTTTTTTTTTTTTTTTGCAGTTGGAGGTTTTTATTTTTTGATTTTGTAGAAAGCGGAGGCGGCATCGAACGAGAAAAGTAGGGCCTCTGCGGTTGCTATCAATGCCGAGATTCGACGCACCAAAGCTCGGTTGCTTGAGGAAGTCCCTAAATTGGAGAGATTGGCTATAAAAAAGGTTCGATCTTTTTGAAATTATTCTATTGATTTTATAGTAGAAATGTTTAATTTGATAATTTAGTTTGACTTTATTGAATTTGAATTTTGTGGTTATGTGATATTTTTGAAACCATAGAACTGAGGTTGACTTCAGCTGATTGTTCAACAGTTAGGGGAACTTATGATTCTAAGTTTATGTTAGAATGTTCTAAATTTGGTTGGGTTTCAAAAGTGACAGCTTCTTGAATTTTTTAAGCTTGATTTGTTAGGGTTTTGGGGTTGAAATATCCATTTCGAGGACTGTGAACAGTGATCTGTGAATTCTAACTTTTAAGTTTTGTGAAAATAAGGAGGAGGAGGAAGAAAAGTAGAGGAAGCAAGAAAAGTTTACCCTGATAAGGGTGAAGCAAAACACATAAAAAATATATAATCTCCAGTTCTCTAGAGCTCAGCTCCATTGAATTGAGGAATTACAATAGTATTTGTAGGATTTTAATAAAGTTTGATTATTTATCAAAAAAATAAAAATAAAAAAGAACAAAGTATTTGTAAGATGCTGTATTTCTCATGTTTCCATTATGAATGTTGACTCACAACTAAGAATGATAAACCTTACTGATTAAAATATTGTAAACCAACTGAAAACTATAGGAAAGACCCAAAAACATAACTTCAACCATAATACGACTCATTGGTGACCCTCGTGACCTGTGTTCAGGAAAACTGAAAACTACGGAAGTACGCTCAACTCGACCCTTAGAACCTAATAAATTACATGTAAATGTTTTCTTTTCTTTTCTTCTTCTTTTTTTATATTTTATTATATATATATGTAACGGGTCAGCTTGCGCGTAGCTTGACTAATTCTGGAGCTCTGAAATTAATGACCAGGCAAATCTCCAGTAGCCCCTTAGAGTGACTCAAGCTCGAGACCTTGAATCTTATCCTCAAGTCTTTACTTTTCGGTCAATCCCTTGGGATTTAAATTACATGTAGATCTGTCCAGCTACTTCCAAACAAACTTCATATTATTATAATTGGAGACTTTCAAAACTTCCATGGGTCCCTTCCTTTTGACTGAAAAAGCATCTTGATAACCGTGGCACCCATGGCCTTCGTCTTAAGCTTCTAAAGCCTATTAGATTTGTTTAACCATTTGACAGATGTTGCATCAATAATAAATCTTACTTTCAGGTTAAGGGGCTTTCGACAGAAGAACTTGCTGCCCGTAATGATTTGGTCCTTGCTCTGCCAGATAGGATTCAAGCCATACCAGATGGGAGTGCAGCTGCTCCCAAACAATCTGGAGGCTGGACAGGTTCAGCTTCCCGCACAGAAATCAAGTTTGATTCAGGTGATTGGTTGCCTTTATTCTACTCTTTTTCTCCCTCCTTTTTTCTTTTTTTTGGGAGGCTCTTACTTGAGATTTGTTGTTCAATTATTTGTTTCATTTGGATCATAGATGGACAGTTCAAGAGTGAGTACTTCCAGCAAACAGAAGAGTCCAGCCAATTCAGGCAAGAATATGAAATGCGGAAAATGAAGCAGGCATGCAATTCTTTAGAGTTGAATGCCTTTCTTTTTTTAATTGGAGGGAAATATGATTTTTTTCTTTCTGATGAGGATTTGTTCTTTTGTGGTTTCTACATTCATTGTTCTATTGATTCCAAATAAAAAATAAAAATAATTTGTTTTACTTTGATGTTCACACAGGACCAAGGATTGGAAGTGATATCAGAAGGTTTGGATACATTGAAAAACATGGCCCATGATTTGAATGAGGTTTGCTGCTGCCTTGTGCATTTGTATCTGTTGCTTTGTCCCATTTTGTGCACATCAATTTATGACTTTGCAATTCATACAGGAAATGGATCGGCAAGTTCCTTTAATGGACGAGATTGACACTAAGGTTTGAGAACTCGTCCTGTCCTGTTAATATCTAAAGCTACGAGTATTCTTAAATTATTAATGGTGTATTTCTTCACATCCTACAGGTTGACAAGGCCGCATCTGATCTTAAGAACACCAATGTGAGACTAAAGGATACTGTTAACCAGGTGATTGAGCTGCCACTGTATTTTCTGTAGATTTGCATCACTTTGTGTGTTGTAGAGCTGTGCTATGTCGTAGATCTCTTTGCTGGATTTGACAGAAAGTTTTGATTTGTTTCAGTTGAGGTCCAGTCGAAATTTCTGTATTGATATTATACTGTTGTGCATAATTCTTGGGATTGCTGCCTATCTATATAAGTAAGTTTCACTTTCTCTAAAAAAATGGAAAGAAAATGTTTTATCTAATTCTTGGTAATAGCTGACTTGCTTAATGGACTCTAGAAAATAATTTCATGCATGGGTGAACTTATAGTTAGAAGCCAATAATTGAACTTATAAACTAGAGCTGAGTGCATGGTTATTCTGGTTGAATCTTCTTTTTGCTTGGTTCAGTTTCTCCTGTTAATCTCTTTCTTTTCACTACCTTAGTGCATTTCAATGAAATAACAATTGTCGGATTGATTCTCCTACTTGTATGGGCTGAAATTTGATTGATTGGTCGACATTTGATTTTTCAAATTTCCTTCTCTTTTGGTTTAGTATTTTAAGCAGTCATTCTGATGGTTGTTGTACCTGCAGTGTATTGAAGAATTAAGATGATCGATCGGCTACTGTTTCTGCTCGTGATATTGGCTTTGTCTGGTATTGTTTTGCGTTGATTGAGGCCTTGTTATGTGCTTATTTTGGAGATGATTTGTTTTTCCGGTGTGTGTATGTCTTTTCTCATACTTTTGACTACTAATAATGTATATTTGTTCCAGCTTTCATTTTGTCTCCTTAATTTAAGGTATTATATTTCTATGCATATGATTAATGTTGTGACTCCTGTAAACACCACTTATGGTATTTGTGCAACCTATAGAGGGAAGAACCAAATTTGGATGAATTTGTAGGCTAGGGTTGCATCAACCGAAACTCCTATAAAAACTGATCTTGAAAAATCTGCAATTAAAGTCTAGGATATTTGCTGTTAGGATTAAACTAGGGATTGGCCCAGCTGAATGTTAAAAAAATGAATTTGTGCTGGTACTAAAGAGCAAGAGTTCAGGATTTTATTGAGTTGATTTACAACAAAAATTTGTTCTGCATCACTTTTTCATAGAAATCTCCTTGTGGTTTTAATTTCTTCTCGTAACTTTTTTTTTCTTCTGAAATATTATTAAAGTTGACCTTTCAGTTATAGCTGGGTTGTTGTGTCAACAATTTCGTGTTATGGTCGTCAAACTTACATCATATGATACCGTGATATTGTAGACATGCTATTTACTGCAGACAACAAAGTAGTAGAACGAGTGATATTTGGTGCTTTATGCTACAACATCCACCTTACCATAGAAAAGTTGTAAAATCGATCAGAATACTAGTAGCATAGGATGTGGCCAGCATTCAACAGTATAAGCGTTTTTCTTTTTTTAAAACCTAAGAATAGTTGTAAATTCAATCTGAATAATATTAGCATAGGATGTAGCTAGCATTCAGTGGTGTTTGCCCACTTTTCTAGTTGAAAAAAAATGATCGTCTCTTGGGTCTTCTTTTCCCTCTTGTTTGTGGCATTTAATGGCTATTAGATGTTCCAAGGAATTAGCCTTTTCTATGTTTCTTGGTGTAGAGGGTCCAAATGTAAGCATTGGAGATATGGATACTGCAAACGTTTAGTTGGAGATGATGGAGATTACCGTGAGTAAAGAGCAATGCAACCCAAAGGAATAGGTGGTGAATATATGATCCAAATGAGGAGGGGAGCCTTTTATGAAGTAGAGGAGATTGAGGTAAAGTACACTTATCAGAAAAAAAAGAAAAAGAAAAAGAGATTGAGAAAAAGTTGAAGTCCTTTTAGTATGTAAGTGGGCCTTGTGTTGCAATTGAAATAGAAATTATTTGTGATCAAGTTAGGATTCTTCTCTATGATAATCTGATAAGGATCTTATGATGTCGATGATATGAAGATAAGTGACTGTCGACGATTGGTCTAGGTGAAGACATCATCCACACCCGGATGAGACTTTGCTCTTAGCCACTAAGCCACATGATTCCCAATTCTCAGAATGGATCATAACACTACTCGAAGATCACACCCTGGACACAATATTGGCCATGAAACTATCTGAAAACCACACTATGGCTTCATACCAAGCTGCAAGAGGCCCCCAAGTTTTGCTAGTCAATTTTGGCAGACATCAGTTTGGGTGTGTGAGAGGTGAGGAAGAGGTTCTAGTCTAGCAGGAGATCCTCACTCTTCTGAAAGATAGGAGAAAGTGGCCCCTACCGAAGGGTCTCACTCTTTTTGAGGTTAAGAGTCAAGATAAATGTTTTTGTTTTGTCCTTATGGTACCGTTGGAGATGTGGACACTCTTTCAGAAAACCTCACCTAAAACATATGATGACCCCCTAGTCCAACATCAGTTCTATAAAATGGCACATAAACTGATTCGTGTTAGCGCCCTTCCTTCAGCTAGCTCTGCTTGATCTATACATCTTTTTTCTTCTTCTAATAGATACTAGTCATATAATTGATCTTTCGGTTTTTGAATTGTGTGGTTTAGTTCAGGTTGTTTTATGAGGTTGGTAATTCAAACCCAAATTCCAACATCAGTTGACATAACTAGGTTATGTATTTCACTGATTCAACCAATTTGCATAGAAAGTTTCAATTTTACAAATCAAACCTGAATTCCATTTCCCCAAAATTCAACTTAAATAGTGAATATCAGAACAAAACAATTTTAGAATTCTAATTTGATAATCATACTTCATAAAAAATACCAACAAAAAATTCCATTCTAAACTTGACTATGCCACCTACCTGAAGATCTCCACGAATGACTATGATTCTACCATTGATGGACTGAAATAGTAGCATTGCAGACACCCATCGTCCAATGAGGAAGAGGGAGAGAAGAGCAGAGGGAAGTGAGAGAGAGAGAGAGAGAGAGAGGGAGGGAGGGAGGGATAAGTTTTACCGTATATTATGACAGATCTGGCAAGGACTTTATGTATAATCATGCACTAATGCATTAAATAATAGATTTTAAATGGGTAAATGGGATTTCTGTTGGTTTTGATTCACTCTGTGTCCAAAATACAAAAGCAGGATACCAAACCAAAACTGATAAAAAACCTATCGGTTGGTCGGCTATTTTACACCCCTACTTCCTACGGTATCTCGACCGCCAATAATACATGGCAGTTCGAGTACATAGAATGAAATGGGTTATCTTAAAAAACTGATCAACCACCAGCATAATTGAATTGTGCTAGGTGCTATGCCTACTCACATGATCACAATTAACAGTTGCAATTGGGAAGTCACTCTCTTGTGACTGGCCCGTAGCTAGCTGATGAGTGTGACACCTATTGCTGGTCTGTCCAATATCCCTCCATATACTAGGCCTATAACATTTGTCTTCCAAGAAGAGAACAACTTTATCT
This sequence comes from Camellia sinensis, assembly GCF_055761805.1. Lineage (NCBI taxonomy): Eukaryota > Viridiplantae > Streptophyta > Magnoliopsida > Ericales > Theaceae > Camellia > Camellia sinensis. The sequence goes on from NC_138970.1 coordinate 64,600,965, forward strand.
TGCCTAAGATGGATTATACCCCTTCCATTTAGCTCCTGGATTAGAAAATTTCCATCTTCCCCATATTTGATTCGCTACGAGTTTGAAAAGTATTCTGTGAATAAACACCTTTAATAGCATCAGATTCAATTACCTCAACCAATAAAGTATTAAATCATTCTACAACTCAATGCATTTGCAACATGGTTTTGTGAACTATCCTCATGCTTAAGGACAAAATTGTAAGCTTCAATACTTGCACCACATAAAATTCTACATTAATACAATTTCCTTGTGTCGTTAACTTCTTGCTTAAAATGCTATAGGTTTACTCCGTTGGCTAAGATTCTACCAAACTGGCTTGAGAAACATCACATTCCACTTCAAGTGCTAGGTTGAAATCCTCCCCGTTGCAGGCAGGAAATGGAGATTTCTACATCATAATCAATGATTGTGAGAGAGCCACATTAATACATTAGTATTTTAAAACTCATAATGATGTGGCAATTTATACTCTAAATTTTGAATTTTGATGATGTTCCACAAAATAGACCTAGGTGGTGGCCTCTCTTCTTCCTCATGGAATGAGCTTATCTCTACTTTTTTGGACATTGAAGCATGTATATCATATCCTTAACTGAATCGTAGCTCCTTTTGCAAGTTTTTGCACTTCCTATGCAAGGGTGCCACTTGCTGGGTCAAATCTACTAAAAAGTGTTAATTTTTGTCAAGCTGCCCTCTCTTTGCCTTGAAGTATAAAAGCAGTTTCTAAGGACTTGAAACATACTTTAATGTAAAAAAGTAGCAAAGAGAAAAAAAATAGAAAAAATAAACACAGTAGAGTATTGAGAAAAAGACTTGATAATTCACAAAAGCAAGCATCAATAGTGGTAGATGAACAAAAATCCCGAAGTGGTTGTGTTTCTAACAATCTCTATACATACTAACAATTGAGTACCAAATCCTTATTTTGTCATCCTTAAGAATACCATTAAATCCATGACTACAGTTACAAAATCCTTTTCCGTTAATCCTATACGGTAAAAGCATAATAAAACACTCACTTAAATCATCAAACAAAACTCTAATGCTCTCTAAGATTAAGAATAAGAATAAGATCAATTAATTGGTCACTTCGTTTGGTCTTGAAACTCCTCTTTTAACTTCGGCATTGCTGCCTGTTTGGTAACGTTTACGTTTTCAATTTATATTTACAAAAATTTTATAAACTGGTTTTTGTTTATTTTTTATTTATTTTTAGAAAAACATAAATTACAAACGCGTTTGGTTTAGACAAAATATTTTTAAAAATTTAAAAATATAAAAAAGAGTGAGAAATGGCAAGTGGTGGCGGGTGGTGACGAGTGGTGGCGGCGGAAGACGGTGGTGGAAAATGATGGCGGGTGGTGGTGGCGGCGGAAGGCGGTGGTGGAAAATGGTGGCAGGTGGTGGGTGATGGTGGCAAAAGACGGTGGTGGCAAGTGGCGGGTGGGTGGGTGGTGGTGGCGGCGGCGGCGGCGAAAGACGATGGTGGAAAGTGGCGGGTGGTGGCGGCGGAAGACGGTGGTGGAAAGCGATGACGGGTGGGTGGATGGTGGTGGCAGGTGAGTGGTGGTGGCGGGTAGGTGGTGGTGGTGGTGGTGAGTGGGTGGGTGACGGTGGCGGGTGGTGGCGGCGGCGGCGGGTGGGGGGTGGCGGTGGCGGTGGCGGTGGCGGGCGGTGGGTGGCGGTGGCGAGTGGGTGGTGGGTGGTGGTGGTGGAAGACTGTGGTGGTAGCGGGGGGTGGGTGGCTGGCGGGTGGTGGTGGTGGTGGCGGGTGGTGGTGAGTGGTGGTGGGGGGTGGGTGGTGGTGGTGGAAGACGGTGGTGGAAAATGGTGGCGGGTGGTGGCTAGTGTTGGGTGGGAAAAAAAAAAAAACTGAAAACTCAAAACGGAAACACATTTTTTGAGTTTATATTTTTTGGCCAAATTTATAAACTGAAACCATTAATTTATAAATCAAAAATTTACCAAGCAAGTTTTTATTTGAGTTTTTTAAATTTTTGTAAATATAAATTAAAAACTGAAAATGTAAGTGTTGCCAAACGGAAACTTTTACCAGATGCTTCTCCTGAGCTGTATCACATAAGTAAACATACATAACAACATTAATCACATTCTAGCTCAAACAAATCCAGTATTTGGAAATATAAGTTTACATACATAAGTTTGCACCACAATTTAATTTCAATAAAAAATGCCTTAACCACGAACACATTTTCTAAATTAACCTAAATTCATTTCAATTGCAAAAAAATTGTTAGTCACCAAATATGAGATCATGCCTTGGACATAAAATTAAATTTACACAATGTCTAGAACTCTAGCATATACACAAATTTCTTAACTCATCCTAGCAACTAAAAGTTAACATACTCAACATAAAATCTAAGAACAAATTTATGCACTTACATATTTATAGCATGTGAATTTATAAAAAATGAAGTTTTGGGGTGTGAAAACCTTACTCGAAGCAAGTCTTTATTAATAGAGCTGAAAGGAGTACAAAGAGCTTACAAGCTTGCACTCATCAACAACACCCTCAATGTCGATGATGCCACTTTTTATCATTTGTGTAGTTACCAGTAATGGTCAAACCATTCGAACTTACGTTCACCTAGTTTATTTTTATATTGCTCTTCTTGTTTATTACATTTTTGTCTTATTTATCTCAGATTCTCAGTTTTGTTCTGTGTGTGCGTGGTAAGTGAGCAATTTTATTACTAGAACAGAGAGATGTAATGAGGCTTTGGACATGACCCTAAGTGTCTGTAAAAAATAAACCTTCGAGGCAACACAACTCTTAGGCAACATAAAAACAGGATCTAACCAAACAAAGAAAGTAAAATGCTCACAGCTCGAGGGACTAGGCTAAAGCACAAAAACCAAAATATAGATAAACAAACCGCACTCATCCAGAACACTTCTTCTCACAAGCCAGAGGCTCAGTAGTAGGCATATATAACTCAAGAACTATACAATAAACAAATAGAACCATTATCCCACGTCTCCTTATATCAATTAGAGTGTGAACTCTTACTAGAAGGCTTTGGGCATGACTTCTTTTCCCTTGCAATTTGTTTGGTTGAGTTTTCAGAATCTGCTTTTGTAATTTTTTTTTTTTCAAAAAATTACAAATTAGTTTGACAAAAATAAACCCCAAACTAGTTTATTTTTGAATTTTCTAAAATTATTTTCGTCCCCAAAAAGAGAAAACTATATGAAAATAATATTTTTCTTTTCTTTCACCAAACTAGTTTTTGTAAATTTTCAAAAATAGATTTTGAAAACACAACCAAACATTAGAATTTGAATTTCTCTATAAGTTTCCTTTTGTTCTCATCTTTGAAAGGAGTGGCATCCATAATCCTTTTAGTTTCATCCTTGGCTTCTTTTTTATTATTATTATTATTTTTTTTATTATTAGCAATAAAAGGAGTGTTTTGTGGCTAGAGGGCCATCCATCTCTCCTCGAAGCTTGTATTCTGTAGTTCTTGTGTGCTAAATAAAATCCTGTCTTTGTATTCTCCTCAGGGATCTTGTTTTCTCCTTTGTGATTGTACTTCCTTTTGTGGCTGCTTATTTGGTATTAGAGCAGTGGAAGCTTTAACATCTGTTTTTCTAGTTTTTCCAACTTCAAGTTATAATCCATTTCCTTTTTCTACTCTTGGACTTAACACATAAAGAGTATGCTTTGTGACTGTCGCTATTTGTGGATCATATCATCTGTAGCATCTTCCTTTTAAGAAATACTCACATCTTTCCTCTCTTTTTTTTCCCCTTTACTCTTCATCTCAACCCCTGGAATCTCATTGGGAACACATGCTGATAACACATCAAAAATATTTGATGAAGTTGGATAAGTTGACGTAGAGGTCACCTCAAGCTTTTTCTTTGGGCAAGCATGCATGACATCCTTACCATTTCTCTTTTTGGCCTTCTGCCCATTCACTGGGTTTTGTTTCCCCTTTATCCTTTTTAACTAACCATTCTTGTTTGGTTGAGAAACTAGAAACCATGAGCTTTTGGTCAATGACTAAAAGCCTCGCACTCATCACATTTTTGGGGTTTCCTTGACACTTCAACTTTAATTTGATAAGGGTCCTCATAACCTAAATTAAGTATGAAGGAATTTGGAATCTCCTTATTTGCTTAAATTTCAATACACACGCTTTGGCAAAATAAGCCTACAATGAGATCGAGTATACTGCCAATCACATTCGCCACATAGCTGAAACCATCTTCTATCCAAAGCTTAAATGGAACATCAAAAAACTTCCCGCAAACCAGCACACTAGAGAATTCACTCCTAAATAATTTCATACCAGGGTGACATCTTTTTACAATTGCATACATCTCAACTTCCACAATTCAAGTATGTTTGTCTTACTATATCATGTTAAGTATCTTCCAAACATTTTCTATTATAAGAATTGGTTGGTCTAATAGTTCTTACATTTCACCCTTGGCGTTGTAATATACATTATCAAATTTTATTTATCAAAAAAAAAAAATAAAAAAAATATACATTTTCAAATTTCTCTCATTAATGATTTGACTATAGATAACAAAATGGTACCCTTTTAAAATCTATGGGGTTGTGATATTCATTATTTTTAATTTATGTATGTTTTTGTTAAGTTATATTTCATCTATTTGATTGTAGTCTTATATATTCAAAACCTCTTAATCTAGAACTGTTCTCTACTCTTAAAACATTTATTCTACTATAATTTCGTTGATCAATACTTTTAACAATTAACATATCTCATGTAATCTTGTCTTCCAACATGTCTAGCCACTTCATTCATTAATTGCAAAGAAAACATTCAATAATTTATAAGCTTGTAACAGTTTCATTTAACCCAAAGATTCACATGCTTGGAGAGTGAACTTTTAGTTGCAATATGTGTATATATATTACACAGATATCTACAACATACCCATTTATGTACATTGTATTTATGAAAAAAGTAGTGATTTACAAACAGAAATTATAACTAGAAATTCACTAGTAGAACATGGCATGTTAGTTTCTAATTATTTCATAAAAAATATCCATCATCATTGTTATTATTTTCTGAAGTAATAGTGCCGTGTCATTCTAGTTAGAAATTCTTTTTATGAAGCATTCCCAGTGAAATAAATCACTGTATTTGCTTTGGCCCACTACCTTGTTGTACAAGACTTATTTGACACATTCCAACTTCTTTAAAAATATGAAACATACATTCACTTCCAGAAAAGCACCTAGATGTTATATCCATATGGTTTCCTGAATACTTCACTCACCTTCTGCGAAGTCCAAGTGATTAAACTCTTGATATTGGATTATAGAATTCCACTGGTTGGTGTTGAAGTTGTTACCTTCAAACTGGTTTGTACTACATAATTATTCGATTCAGTTCTGTCGTCGCTCCATTGATCATCTCTGTCAGTTACCTTCTTCTTGGGTTGGATGATATTCTCATACTGAGTTCCTTCAGTGGGCTGCTTTCTCTTCTGTCCATTGATTGAATTGTCAAAAGGTGGGACCGAGTATTGTGAATAGTTTGTGTCAGAATAGCCTTCACAGACTGTAGTAGAGTTTTTGCTAGCTTCAAAGCTTATGCTAGAAAACCGTGTCTATGGAAGACCCAATGATTAATGGTAACACCAGGCAATCTCTGTACAGAAATTCTCTGACCATTTCAAGTTTGGCATTGACGTTAGTCCGGAAAACGTTTTCCGCCCAAATAGGCTTCTTTTCCATTGACCACTGAAACATTTTCCGTTGACTTTTGTTTTCCGTTATGCCAAACACCAGCGCAAACAAATGGAGTGTTAACAAGAAGTGGACGTTCTTATGAATCACTAGATCCAACATGAGGGCTTAACCTTCCTTGCCACTTCTTGCATTGGCATAGTCTACAACAAGCTCTAAGCAGCTCTTCTTCTCCTGAGTTTCCATTAACACATGCAGACACAATACACATTTCATATATCAACTCAATACCAGCACAAGAATATATACTCCCTCCGTCCCAAAATAATGGTCCCTTTTGGGGAATCCAACTTTTTTTGGTAGTGCAATTATTGCATTTGAAAAAAGTTGATTTTCCAAAATTATCCTTTTGATAGTACATTTTTTGAGAATATCAATACATAATTGTACTTTTTATGTTGTTTATTAATTTAAAAGAAGGGTAAAATAGGAAATTTATATTATTTTTGTACTTGATTTTTTAAGAAGGACTAATATTTTGGGACAATAAAAAATGGAATAAGGGACTAATATTTTGGGACGGAGGGAGTATAATTTTTCTACTTTTTTACACTAAGCAGAGATTGATCGAAATGCTTTTCTTCCTAACAGTTAGGTGATCGGGTGGCACTGCACTGCACTACCACCGCTACCATTACCTTCACCACCACCATCACCATTGCGGCCACCACTGTCGCCCCACCACCACCACTAATACAACCATTAGTTTATTGATTTCAAGGATGCAGCCAAACATAGGAAAGTGTTTTCTCTGAAACTTTCCCGCTGAAGCAAATGGAACGTAAATGAAAGCTAGATATCATGCAAAACAACTTACCCTCATGCATCTTTTTCGCTTGGAAGTCAGCCTCGTTGCTTCAGGCAATCTGTACTCCTGCATGTTCCTGTCCGTCTTGATTCCTCTTGGAGGGCGTCCTCTATAGAACACCAGAGCTTTTTTCACTCCAAATATCCTTGCTCCACATGAACTGAGAATTGGTTTATCAGTTCCCGCAGCCTTCCAATAACCTGAAGCTGCCATCCTATTAGGCCTCACTCCGTTGGGCTACTTTCTATCCCTTGGGGTGAAGAAGTACCATTCCTCCTCGCCAAACAAAGCTTCCCTGTTTAAAAGAGAAAAAAAAAATTTATTTTTCGCTTAGTTAGTTTGACCATCAAAAGAATAAAAGAAGATTTCTAGAACAAAGTGTTGGGTGCAACAACACAGACTAGGTAGCTCCCAAGGTTTGCACTTGTAGAGATCAACTTCAGCAATGATAGCTGCTGGCAGTGAACTTGAGGTTGCTTTGTTTCTCAAATAGTGCACGATGAGCTCCTCGTCAGTTGGGTGGAACCTAAAACCAGGTGGAAGTTGAATATTTGAGTTGGGTTTTTCTCCATGGAAGAGGGCTTTCTTCTTTTTGTTGGAGGAACCTAGGATGAATTAACTACCGATGTTATCAAGTGAGGTCGATGTGAATTAGAGAGCAGTGTACTGGTTATATTATATATGGTGTACTCATGCAGGTTAGGTCATTGATGTTGGCTAATTAAATAGGATTAAATCAATTACATGTGGGTGGTTTTATGAAATAGAAAGGAAAGCAACCCTTTGTCTTAACTATAGACTTATTTGTGTGGACAATGATGGGTCTTTGTATATACCATATTTAGAAGTGTGAGATAGTATTGTAGCCTCTTGCTAGAATTATGACCAGTATAATGATTGTGGAGATTCAATATGAAGTCTACTAATTGAATGGCTTGGATCATCTAAGTATAACCAATCTATGACTGATTTTGAGTTGGCGCAGCATGGAAGTAATGTGTGAAATGTGACAATGTGGTCAGGTTGCATTATGCTTCCATAAAATAAAAATTGAATGGCTTGAATTATGACCAGTACCATGTTTGTGGGAAATAATTTTCAGTTGGATCGAAGTACTATGTTTGTTTTTCAGAGTCGATCAGAAATTTGATGCTAGCCTTGATTTATTCTCTTATGTTACATATATGAACTGACTGATCAAACATCTTCCTGAGAGAACTAGGAGTTATTTTCTGCATTCTTTGGTCAAACATCCATTAAAAAGCAGGCATTGAGGAGGAAGTTTCCGAACCAACATGGCTAGCTTGTTGGCCAAGAGTCTCTATACCTTGTTAGGATGTACGAGGTTTGACTCTTCTCACCTTTTGTTTGAGTGATTTTTCCGTTATATTTGTTTGGAGTTTTCTGGTATTTGTTTGGTTTGATGAGGTTGTTGTATGATTGTGGCTACATGTTTGACTTTATTTTTCCAGTTTGATGTAATTTTCTTGTTATTTATCTCCTCCTACCTATTGACCAAAAATAAAGAGTTTCTTTTGCTATTGATTTGATGTGAAATGCTAGGTTATATAAAAGCAGCTGGCTTGAATTAGTCTTGGCAATATTTTTTATTTGTAAAATATTTCAAAATTGAAAGCTTCAAAAAAATTTGCTTCAAATTCAATTATTGAATTCATCAAAATAAGATTTTCAGAGCATATGAGAGGGTTTGATCCTTTTAATGCCAACATAGCAAGATAGGAATAAATCACCTTATGATTATTATTATTGTGATTGGTTATATATGTCTTTTTTTTGCCTACTAGTATAGAATAAAATATAGTCAATAGAAAATTAAAGCTAATTAAAAGTGAGGAGTCAAAGACCTGGATTAACCCCCCAGTTTGATTACGGAAATAAGGAAAATATTAAACATAAATATTTTCTTTATACAAAAAAAAAAAAAAAAAACTCGTACAAAATCTCGTAGGGTGTCATTTTTTTACAATCATGAACCGCAAAATGATAGATTTTCTATTTTTCAATGGATGAATATTATTTTATATATATAAAAAATTCAATATATAAATTATTATTATTTTTTGTTTGTACAAGGTTGCTGTACAAATGCTGCCCTTTGGCTCCATCCATGCCATGTCATGACCTAGCTTTGTCCGTACAAAATTCCAAAAGGGGGAACCCTGTATAAACCCTGCTGTGAAGTTGAACTGGAGAAAAGAATTCTTTCGAAAACTACAAAATCTTTTGATACCGAATTTTGATTTTGCATGCAAATGAAATGTACCATGTGAGGTCATTGTGTGTAGGATTGTAAATGAACTGAGCCGTTAATGAATAATACAGCTTAGCTTGTTTAAAACTTATTTGAGTTTGACTTATTTACTGAATAAACAATTTCAAATCAAATTTTTAGACTTGGTTTAGTATTGAGCCGAGATTGAGTAGACTCAAACTCAACTCGATTAAGCTTGTGAATAGTTACATAAATTAATATTTATTTTTAATGATATATCAAATATGTTCTATTTGTCTATTTGTGTTTGGTGTTTGTACAAATTTAAATATTTGATTGATAAAATTTATTAATAACATGTTTTTTTTGGGTGCTCATAATGTTTTCTTTTTTCTCTTAATGTGCATTAGAGTTTAGTGTTCTTTTTTCTTTTTTTTTTTTTAAAAAATTCTTTTCGAACTTGAGTTTGACTCTTTTATATAATTGAGTTGACTCGAACTAAACTCAAGCCTAAGCTTGGGTTTTTTAAGTTTGTTGTGCTCATCTTGAGCTTGAGTTTGACAAATTTTTAACGAGCCTTCTTTAAAATATGTGTCGATTCGATTGACTCGACTCGGTTCACTCAGCCAAGAAACGTGTTGTGAGGTTGTTCATACCAATGCTTCCTTGTCAGGTTCTGTAGATATGAACATTGAACCCTAAGAGAGGTTTTGTTTGGGAGTCTGTAAAAGATATGGATGTTCTTTGGGGGCTCAAAATCTTGGCAGCTAGCAGAGTCTTTGTATTGACAGAACAAACAATCATTTTACTAGTGATGATGAAATTGTTTTTGAGGTTGGTTTTTGACGAGGTTAGTGTGTTCGGTTCTGTTTGGTGCAAGTTCGGATATGTTTTTCAGAATTTGTTAGTGTTTGGTGCAATTTTGCTAATATTTAAAAAAGGTAAAAAAAAAACTTAAAGCCGAGTAGGGATTGTTTTTAGCTTTTGCCTTTAGATTTGTAAACCAACAAATTATAGTAATTTAGCTATCTATTGTTTTACAAAATAAAGAAAAAAAAATGCCTTTAATGTATATTGGTTTTTGTTTTTGGACAACTACAAAAGAAATCCAAAGATTTGAGTCTTTTAACAAAATAAATTATGAGTTTCCAATTTTATCAATTTAAACTCTAATCTTTTGATTTGTTTTTAATCTAAACCATTAATTTATTTTTATTAACTAAAATTAATGAAAAAAAAGTATTTTAGTCATTAAACTCAATATAAGTATACATAAAACGTCTAAAATATAGTTTTTATTTGAGTTTAAAGGCTAAAATATCATTTTTGTAGTTGTTTTTACGTAATAAAAATAGACAAATGATTTAGATTGAAAACAAATTAAAAGTTTAAGGTTTAAATTGACAAAATTAAAAATTTAGGATTTATTTTGATATAATTGTCCCTTTTGTTATTTTTTATTGCAATGCATTAATTTATAGTTTAAATTTGGTTTCTACTGAACCCTGCCCCAGTTTTGATATGTAATTGTGTAACCTCTTGAATAAGAGATGTCAAATGGGTTTCTCACTTGCGAGGAAATCTTCTAGACCGAACTATTACTAAGAACTATAGGTGACAAATGGATTTTCAATGTTATGGTCCCAGACTTATCAGCTTATATTTTTTTAATGTTATATTTGTGTGGTAGAGGTTGAATTGATGTAGTGTATGACCTACTTATAAATGAATTTGAGCCATAGATTGATGTTTCTGGAGAAAATTCGGGATAAAAATTCCAAATTCATAGTATTACTGAAAATGGATAGGTATAGGGCTCAACATGGTTCGGACTAAATCACTATTTACAGTTTTATAAAATTTAGAATCAAACTAAATTATGAAGATTATGGAACTGAAGGTACTATTTGTGCAATGATCCAATTTTTTTTTATATTTAAAATAGTCAGTGTATAAATTAATTGAGTAATATTTGGATTGAAGTGTTGTGTAAAGTTATGTGCGAAAATGGTTTAATTTTGTAATCATTTTTTTTTAAAATATAATTTTCAATCTCAGAAATTATGAAAATTTTATTATATTATTCCCATATGAGTATAGCACGTTGGATAAAAATTTCAAAAATAAATTGATGAGTATTTATTTTATAAAAAATTTGCGGACTGATTGATGTTCAATTTAATTTATAGTGGACTTTGAAATTAAGTTTTGGGTGTTTAGACCATGATTTGAGATAAATTTGTTGGGTCTATTTTGGTATATAATTGGACCATGTTTGGCTTATAGGTGGGGTTTATGACTTAAATTTAATTTAAATTGAATTTGTTTAATGACTCATGTTTAACTGTTTGGTCATTTTTAATTAGGTGATTGGTAATAACTATTTTGGGAGTCATTATTTATTATGTAAGATTATAATAAATATTTGATATTTGATTTTATAGTGTGTACTATATGGTGAAAAATTATATATTTTTGTAGTGAATAAAATAGGTATATATTTTGTGGTGAGCAAAATATTATATTTTGTAGTGAAAAAAATTATATTATTTTATAATTTATGCAGTAAAATTTTGAAATATTATTATAAAATTATATATTTAGGGAAAACAAACCTTGGAAGCAAACCCACGTGGGTTGCCTCCCACTTTTTCCATCTTTCCAATCCCTTTCCCATTCATTTATTTTCGGCTTGGAGCAGAGAGCTCCTCCTTCTCTCTCTCCCTTCTTCCCTCTCTGTCTCTGTCTCTGTCTCTGTCTCTCTCCCCCTCTTTTTTCTCCATTATTGGCTGAAGCTTTAAGTTTAGAGTGAGAGTCTTTAGAGTGAGATTTTACAAAAATGTTGTAAATGAAAGTCGGAAAGCTCGTTGTGATCTTCCCAATGGTGGTCTCGGATCCATAATCGGGCGATATTTACATTTTCAGATTTGCTTTTCTTCATATTTGAGGTTGGCACTTTCTGCATATCATTACATTAAAACTATGTTAGGGTTATTTTGAAAAAAATATGTCATTTTAAGAGGTATTGCATATATATATATATTTCAGATTTTTGTTTGGTAATTTTTGAAAGAAAAATTATGTTGAAATGTTAAGAATGTTGGCATTTTGAGATTGATTTGAAAAATCATTTTTGTGTTGATAATTTTGTAAAAAAAAAATTCCGAAAATAAAATTTAAAAGTTGTAGGAATTGTATCTACATCATATTATGATTAGATGATTTATTTTGAGAAATATAAAGTTGAAATATATATTTTTTTATCTTTGATTTGGAATTTATTTTTGAGAAAAATAAATTGATATTGAGGAATATTGTGTAGATTGTTAAGTTGGGATTATACAGTTGTTTTGAGATTAAAAAACTTTAAAAGTGTTATATTCATGAAACTTTATGGAAGGTGTTATGTTGATGATTAAGTTGTGTTCATTTTTTTTTTTTTTTTTTTTTTTTTTTTTTTTTTTTTGTGAAAATGGAAAATGTGAAATGTGGACTTTTGAACTCATAACCTTGAAAATGTTACTCTTGGGCATATTTTATAATTTTAAGGTAAATATCATGTCGATTAAGTAATTTTAGAAAAAGTTGTGAAATTGTTGTTTGTAGAGATTTAGGAAAAATTGGGTAGACATGAAATGTGAGTGTATTTGAGAGATGAGACATGTGAGGTTAAGTTGGGTGTTATTAATTTGGAAGATGGTGAAAATAATGGACTAAATAATTTGATGAATTAAATTAGTTTAGTTAATATTTTAAATCCTTCGTAAGTAAAGGGGCATTATTGGGTTTAATTCATAACTTCAATATTATGAGATTAAAAGTGACGAAGTTGACCAAGTATGACATTGGAGAAATAAGCGAGATTAAGATGATGTGGTATGGTATTGGGTTCCTAGTTTTACAAGTTGAGTAATGTTATAATAATAATTTCACACTTCAAAATTTTTATGAGATATTTAAATTGTTTCGTGGTTTTTGACAAGAAAAGAATAGAATGTGATTTTTAGCTTATTTGGAGCAAATGGATGAATTGGATTAAAACAAAAATGAGTTATCGAGACTTTTATTTATTTATTTATTTATTTTCCCTTGGTTTAATTTGATGGGGGTTAATGTTGATAATTGGAAAGTGAACACTCGTGTTATAATTTATAATTATAGTCAAGAGGAGATTTTGATATAATTGATTAAGTGTTGGAATATTCACTTGTGTTTAGTGAGAATTATGATTGAAATTGAAGATCCCGATATTTCACTTGCATGAGAAAAATGCGAATTTGATTCTATTTAATGTTTGGGATAGGGATGAGTTTTGGAAAGATTGTAATTACATTTCATTGATAAAGTATGTGAATTAGAAATTGATGAAACCTTGAACCCACCTTGATGTTATATGCTATTGTTGATGATGAACCTATTATTTAAAAGTTTTGATTTTGGTAACCGGTAGAGGATTTCCATATTGGTATTTAAATGAGATTCTTGGAAAGATAAGAAAATGTTTGATTTTGGAAGTTGTTTTATATAAAGAATATTGTTCAATTGTCTTGAAGAGACTAAGTTGGAAGTTGTTGATTTACATGTGGTAAATACATGAACATTGACATTATTATATTTTCTCTTGGGATTGTATCATGGTATTACATTGATAAAGATATGAAAATTGATCACAATGGAACATTGTATGGAACATTGTGTGGTGGAATTGAAATTGGAACTATTCTAATGCATTGTTACATATTGCATTGCCATTCCATTTCATTGTTATTATGGATTTCGAATTGCAATTGAAAACTATTGTTTTGAGAAGTGAATTGTTTTTGGGAAATAAGATCATTTGGATTTGTTTTGGGTAAATACGTTGGTAAGTCCGGATAAGGAGTGTAGTTTGATGTTGGCTAAGTTGGCCTGAGTGTCCAGGGTGAAAAACCGAAAACACGAGCGGAGGAGGTACCACTGCCTTTCTGGTGAGAGACCAATAAAGTGGGAATTTAGTAGTGCTCGATATGCCTACTTACAGACACCAGCCTAGGGATTACCTGAGTCGTATTTACTTCTTTAAAATTTTATTGAAATGGTTGGATTAACGTGTTTTCAAATTGGCATTGTGCACGAGATTTTCAAAAGATGAGAAAAATATTTTGAGCATGACATAGCATATGCATTCATCTCATAAGACCGTATACAAATTTATTTGATACTTTGTTAGATGTCATTATGAATGCTTTAATTATTTGATTCAATTGGCAATGGGATAATTAAATGAATTGGGAAAGGATGTCCTATTACTGCTGAAGCATGTTTATTTATTTAAGTTAACTAGTTGTGGTTAATTAAATAAATTGGATTTAGGAGATTATGTAATAAAGTCCTATGGTTTAACATGATATGATTTCACGTATATGTATGAGTATCTTTGTACCCGCATATCTTCTAATGTTTTAATATGAGATTGTTTGGTGAGCTGGTGGTTGCTTACCCCCTGCCTGTACATGTGTACAGGGAATGCTTTTCAGATTTGAAGATCAAACAATGAGTTTTATCATTTCATAAGTGTAATGTATTGATAGATTGTACTACTTCATTTGTTTGTTTGGCTAAATGCTATCTTTTTGTAAGGAGTGGTGTTCTTTTTTTTATTCTAAGCCTCTGGGCAATTCTTTTATTTGTATGTAAATGTCCTTGCTGTATAACGAGAGGGAACATGTATATTTAATTATTCATCTTTTCATCCAAGGATGAATTGTCATTTGTAAATGGACTTAATTAATGAATATTGATAATGTTATCCGAGTAATAAAATACAGGGTGTGACAACTTGGTATCAGAGCGAACCGAGTTTGAATACCTTGGCTCGTGGGAAGTGGTTTTGACCATAGTTGGGTTTACCTTGGGATTGTGAACGACTTTTGCATTTTATGTGATAATATGCTTATGTGCTAAGATGTTATATGTTTATGTGGGCATGGGGTTGAGTCTCGAAGATGTTGTGTCGGGTCCATAAATTTTCTTAGAAATCTCATTGGAAATGCGGCTGATCAACGTGATTTCTAATAGGAGGTCTAAAAGGATTTTGGCACGCCCCTACTTTTTATTACTTGGATTACTATTACCAAACCATTATTATACATTCAATTTCAGAGTTAGCATACAGAAGCTCATTATATTTACAAGGAATACATAAGTAAGAATTCTCTCATTCGAATATAAGAATGAATGCAACATATACATAACTAAATAAAGTGCCCGCAGGCTTACATCATTTAAATTAAGAGGAAGGGTTTAACCCTTTTACATTAATGGCATACCGCCTATACATAAAAAGGTCCCGTGACCAACAATTAAGAAAGATCCACGATCTTGTAGCACATCTCGATATTCACCTGAAAAAGATTTAACAACGTAGGATGAACATAAAGTCTAGTAGGGATCTCAACATGATCCTCAACAATAACAACTTACAGATAGCTATGATCATGAATGCTAACCAAATATACATACATAAATACTTATCTAAAAAAAAAGACGTTCAATTATTTCAACAACACCAAGGTTCTTTTTTTTTTTTTTTTTACTACCCATTTCCCATTAAACAATTATTATACGATGACCACATTTTCCATTTGTGACAAAACACCACATAATAGCCATTTTATTTCTTTTGAAAGCATGTTCACCAAGTCCGATTTCTTTACATTATTAATAATCCGATACAAAACCCAGGTCCTTTTTCCACACGTTCATCGTATTCTCAATCTTAAGTTCAAATTTAATGAGACATTTCCAACAAATAGTTCATGGTAAGAATTCCCCTCAACCACTCTCTAGCATGTTCAAATACACACAGGCACATCTACACATCACTTAAGACAATTCAACCTCACCGAATCATGATCATCATAACACGTAACACATAACCAAATAAGACAACAACAATAAATAATCTCCGCTCTACTTGTCAAAAGTACAGTAAGCCAATGATACATCTTTCCACAATAACATGCCAATTTACCAGACACCAGCTGGAAGGGAATGGTACCTCTGCTAATTTTCCATGCGCTAGCTGTAAGGAAATGGTACCTCTGATTCTTAGTGCAGCACACATAGCCAATTCTCTAGGTGCTAGCTGGAAGGAAATGGTACCTCTGATTCTCAGTGCAGCCAATTCTCCAGGCGCTAGCTGGAAGGGAATAGTACCTGTGATTCTCAGCGCAACACACGTAACCAACCATCAAAGCATGAATAGATACAACCAACAAGTGTAATGCATACACACAACTAATCAACACAACAATGTCATCCTCCACTGATGACCAAGAACAAAACCTCTAAGCAAACGTATTCGACTTACACATTAACAATAATCCAACTTTCATAAAACTTTGGATCCAATCTCAAGTAAAGTGTTAGCGTCTCATTCCTTCCATTCCAAAACCAATTACCTTATTCACCCATGTTAATATTCTCCACCTTATGCCTCAATCCAATTTATTTCATTCCACAATAATATGACCAATTCAATTTCCTTCATTTTCAATGGGGGAATTTCTATCAAGGGTGACAAGTTATAATTTACTTTATTTCCATTTAATGGTGGTGTAAATCAATAATATTTTAATCTCATGATTTAATTCCCTTTTTGACCATTAACGACTTATCGAATCACCACATTTAAGTGTAATCAATCCAACACAAGTTTAAGTACCGAAATTTATGAAAACCCGGTTTAATCACAAGTTATTATCAATCCAATAATCAAATTTCTTAATTCAAAGCACGATAAATTCATCACTTAATTCCCTATATTCATGACATGCTTAACCCAAAATTAAAACCCTTTTTATCAATGAGCATTATTATTAAAAATAAGGGCTTTATTTCTCTAATCATGAATATAGTGAATCACCCCCAAATTTAACCCAACATCAATCCATCTCATGAAATTTCAATCTTAACACCCAAATATTATGCCCTCTATCATGATTTTCGAAAATAAATCCACACCACATGGTTTTTATGCAATAAGAACCTACCACATGTCTATCTATAATAGAGGTATTGAAAAGAATCAAGGAAATCCCTACCTCAAGAGAGAAGAGGTGAAAAAGCTCAAAAGTCAACCTCGCCGGAATACGATCTCCACCGGTCAAAACGAAGCCCTTGACACGCTCATCATTTGGTATAAGGGAGTAGCACCAAAATCTCAATGGATTTCTTGAGATCAAAGAAGATACAAGATTTTGAGGGTTTGGGTAGAGAGAGATGAGAGAAAAAGAGAGAAAATATTGTAGAGAGAGAGTGATATAATTTGAAATGGGAGGAAAAGGAGCAAAAGTGCAAAATATAGCTGAAAAGCACAAAAAATTAGGCTGAAACGCGCTTGGCCGCATGTGCGGCGCTCACTCCCGCACGTGTGGAGTGCCTCTCCCGCACATGCGACTATCACCCCCGCACGTGCGGTCTCTCCCGCACCTCCCCTCACGCACCTGCCTTTTAAGCAGTGTGCACATGGCCCCTCCTCCCAGCTTCCTGCACATGCGGCCTAATCTCTCGCATGTGCGGTCCAAGGCCCCGCACGTGCGGCCCTGGCCCTCCAGTCCGGAAAAATCTCGGTTTCTTCCCCGACCCTCCGAAACGAATAAAAACTCTGATTCGAAACAACCACAACAGAAAATATTTAAGAAAGAAATTTCCAACACAACTCACCCGACATCTTAACAACGATAATTCTAACATAATTCAAAAGAGTAAAGCAAAATGCGCACAGGTCATCACAGATTTCTAGAACGACTAACCATCTTCATAGTGGCAACTCGTTATTTGTTATGTGGTTATGTGATTTTATACTACTTGGTGTGCATATGTTGAGT
Organism: Camellia sinensis; assembly: GCF_055761805.1. Taxonomy (NCBI): domain Eukaryota; kingdom Viridiplantae; phylum Streptophyta; class Magnoliopsida; order Ericales; family Theaceae; genus Camellia; species Camellia sinensis. Next base: position 64,618,658 of record NC_138970.1, read on the forward strand.
TTCGTATTAGAACATGAGAATGTATCTCGGTGGGAGGTGTTCTTGCTAAATGTTATGAATGGTATATATATGACCTTGCATGATTGTGAAATTGTTCTAGTCAGTTGATTATATGTGGAGTTGTTCTTGAAAGCTTGGGTTGTATACTCTTGTGTGTTTTTGGGAAGAGGTGTGGCCTCGACATGATAAAGATTGTGAATAGTGGTAAGGGGTGTATTTTCCAAAAGATATTGACTGTTTGGAGATTTGGTTGTAAAATTTATAAAGTGCAAACTAAGTAAGGTTTAAAGATGAGATTTGAAATGGACAATATTCATAATTGTTGTTGCCTTTATTTGTTTAATTGTTTTGTCCTTGGGTGTCAAGGGAGGGAGTGTCCAACACTCGTTGGTAATAGAATTATCTTAAAGGGAATGAGTTGTGTTTTGAGCCATGGTTGTATTTTCCTTTGGGGACATCTTGTGTCTAGTTGGTTAGTCTAGTGATTTCCAAATAGAGTCTTGGAATGACTCTACAAGTATGATAGTTTGGCAGTATAATCTAGATTTTTGATTGTTTTGGCCGTGTAATTTGGGTAGCTTCGAGAACTAGACTCTCTTTTTCTTGCAATTGGGTGAGTTGGAATGAAATATAAACACCACAAACTTCTCTGCAAGGCACAATTCGGGTTGGATTCGCATCTAAATATTTATAGCCTCATTGAAATAAAAAAATGAATAAAATTACAACTGAAAGGAGTTTTGTCAAACGAGATTGCCAAGAATAAAAACCTAACACAGAGAAAGAAAGAAAGATAAAAAAAACTAAGTAAAATCTAGTTACATCTTCTTTCGTGGAAAGAATGATTGCATTTAGCATATGTTTGAATTGGATAATCCTTTGTGATATGTTTAAAGGCGAACATATTGAAATAGGAAGAAGAACATTAATTGATGCAGGGAAATGCATGCAAGTTATGTCATTTGTGAGTTTGATTATTATAAATGGCATAACTCAATACCATGGCAGATATAGGTATAAAAAAAAATTGAGTTATAACCAAACATTACATGAAGTATAACCAAACAATTCTTGGATCATAAGTAAATAATGTCATAATCAACATCATAATGTGTCATAACTAACAACACTATAGATCATAACAAATGACACAAAAATCGTAACTAAAAGTGCATATAGTACACTACCATAAAATTTCCGTGGTTAGCATTCCTCAAAAATAAAGTTAATTGGTAAAAACAAGAAGAACTAACATTTTGTGCAATAACATTTTTTTTGTGTGTGTGTGTGTGTGTGTGTATCAATAGGATTTGTATGCATAAACCTTTCCTCTAAAGAGTTGATAATCTGTGATTGTTAATACCTGACAACATTGTTAATTGTCATCGTCGTCAAAGTTGTCAGAGCGAAGGTGAAAAGGCAATGTGAAACTCAAGATCCTCAGAGTCAACTCCATCCTCATTGCCTATGTAGTAATTAAAGAGAAACTAATGTTAATATTTGGCAATGTTGAAGTAAAAATCAATTTGTTTGTAAAATAATGAACCTAGCCACATCTTCTATACTGTAAACAATTGGCGGTGGCATGAAGCATATTAGAAGCAGTGGAGGAGCCAAAATTTTGGTTCAGAGGGGGCAATAGTAAAGTAAAATATTATGCCTATAATAGTGTTATCTAGGGGTGCTCACAGATCGATTTTTGACGGTTCGATTTGTGGTTTGGACCCGCTCACATGTCTGTGGTTTGGGAAAAATTGAACTCGCAACCGCCAACAATGCGGGTTGCGATTTGTGTGAATAAGATTTGCGAATGTGCAGGCCGTTGCGGGCGGTTTGCGGATTGAGCTTTTTTCTTTAAAAATTTATTTTTTGGCTTGTTTTTTCCCATTTTTAAATATTTTGATTACGGGAGATTCAACACTATCCTCTATTAAAACTGGATTACAAAAAATTAGAACGAAAATTAAAATAAAAACTAACATAGAAAAAAAATCGCATAACTAGATTTGCAAAAAATTGAAAAAAATTCCAATTGAAAAATAAGTATTTCAGACAAGGCAGTGTGTGATATTATTATAATGTTATAATGTTAGAGCCTACATGTTTGATAATCATATTAAAGTGAGTGAGAGAAGAGAAGATTGGAGTTACATACTTACAAAACTTACAAGAAATTCTAATGGTCCAGATTTAAAAAATAAAATAAAATTGTATATAAATGTGGGTGGGTGGGTGCAAGTGCAGGTAAAACCTGTGACTTGCCCACAACCCGCAAAATAGGAAAATCCTAAACTGCATCCGACCCTAACAATTTTGCGAAACCACCCAAATAGGCGTGGGTGGTTCGGATTGGGATGTTTTCGCTGGTCAGATAACCCTATGCCTAGCCCTAGTGTTACCCACCCCGCTGCGCTTTGACCCTAATAAACTTAACCCTCATTTCTAATCATGACATTAACTTAGACTGTAATGATCGTCTCCAAACAAAATAAAATATTTTATTGAGAGACTTCATCAAAAAAATAAATAATCATTCTACATATTTGTATATATATATATATTTGTCACAAAAGGGGGAAAAAATACCAATAAGAACTAACTAGCAAATATTATAAAAAATAATAGAAAACAAACATTTAAAGATAGACTTTATAACATCATAAAGGTGATTTCTGTCATAAAATAAACATCTGAATAGTGCAAATTATAAGAACTATTTTAAAATAAAGAAAAAAAGAGAGAGTATATAATCAAATTTAGAGGGGAAAAATTGAAAGAACTATTTATAAACCTATACTAAAACATAGATTTTAGAAAGTTGAAGAGGGGCATGTGCCCCTCTTGGGCCCATACTCCCTCCGTCCCTGATGTAAAGAGAGAAATTCTATAATTCACACAATAAAAATGATGTGTATCATATGTTTAATTATTCCGTTCAAAAGAAAAAGGGCAAACTTCACTTTATCCCTTGTAGTTTGGGTTATATGCAGTTTACCTCCTTAATATTTAGAAATGACTACATAACCCCTTTGTAGTTTATGAACTGAAGCACACCATTAAACCCGTCAACGATTTAATAAAAAAAACTAAAATACCATTGTATTTTCTTCATTTGTTTGAAAGGTAAGTGAACTTTAGCCCCTTGTGTGCTTTATTCCATGTGCGATTTGCCACCTTGAAATTTGAAAATAAGCATATAACCCTCTTATGTCTGCTACATGTTTTACACTTGCTGTTAAGTTGGACGGAATATTTAATGGTACACTTTAGTCCACAAACTACGTGGGGGTTATGTGGTTATTTTCAAACGTTAGGATGTAAACTGTACATGACTCAAACCATAGGAGGTAAAGTGAAGTTTGCCCAAAACAAAATGTTTAATTATGAATTTTGTGGTCCTTAGTTATAATCAAATAGTGATGTTTGTTATGATTGAGGCATGATTCATTATAGTGTTGATTATGATTTAGTTATGACTTATTGTAATTACTATTTTGGTTATGATTGAAATTTTTTTAGTTATACCTCAAATGATATTTGGTTTATGACTTATTGTGATATTGGTTATGGCATATTGTGGTTACTATTTTAATTATGACCAGTGAGGTCTTTAGTTATGTCTTAAGTGAATTTTCGTTATGATCCATTGTTTTTTTGTTTTTATTTTAATTATGACTGAAAGTGATTTAATTATGATATTTGCAATATTAGTACCACAATTATCATAATTTGCATATAGTACACACTCTAAAAATAAGTGTGTATTGTATGACCCATCTTAAGAATATATGTATACTATTAATTCTTAAATACAAAGTTCATTGCAGCTAACATCATTTGTATCTCAAACATGGGATAGGGTGTGTATCATATGCATCTTTTTATATATTTTTTTCGTATATATTATGACAATTTGTGACAATTGTTACGTAATTTTCTGATAGAATTACGAGAGTTTATTATTAAAAAATAAAGTTAAACATTACAAAAATGCCTAATTTTATTTTTGAATCACAAATTATTGTAATTTTATTAAAATATTACATAATATTTACTATAAAAATATATTTAAAAAAATACTTGCACCACCTCCGGAAGGGATTTCCCTTGTTGTTGGACACTAATAATTATATGAACCCCACTTAACTACGCCGAATTTACCTATAATGAGAATGTGTAGTTGAGATTGAATTTGTGTAGTGTGTGATTCATATGTAAAATAAATTTGAACCATAAAATGATAAATCTAAATAGTTAAATCTAAATTTATAGTATTACTGTGTTGGACACACCATGGTTGTTAGTGAGGTAGCTGTGTGGTTAGGTTTCGTACCTTGTTTCACCCTTTTGACTGACTAGTATGTGCCTTGTGAAAATATTTTTAGAAGTTAATTTTATTTTTCACTTTTATAATTTGACTCAAATTTTATTTTGGTCCCTACATTTTAATTCTAGTTTCAATTTGATTCTCTCATCCAAATTTTCGTTAAATTTTTTTCTATGTATAGATTTCAAATCATTAATTTTAACTTCCAACTTGAATAGAAGGACCAAACTAAAACTAGATTTAAAGTATAGAGATCAAATTGTTCAATTTGAAATCATAGGGACCAAAGTGGAACTTGGGTTAAACTATAAGAGTTAAAAGTGCAATTAACCCTAATCTAATTACTAATTTGCTAATTTCCTAACTTTGTCCAAAAATAAAATAAAAATAACAATTAAAAAATAAATAAATATTATCATTTAAGCACCTAATTGTAATTTTGCCTAAAGTTTAACCATAGTCATTAGTAATGTGGTAAAATATTTGGAATTCCAAACATTGTCCAATTATCATTGGACATGCCATAAGTTTGTGTTCCTCTATCTTATGTTTGGTTCATTGGAATTAAATGAAACAGAATGGTCATTCCATTAGAAAATATATTTTCATATTTGGTGTACTAAAAATAAAATATAAAATATATTATAAATAGAATTATCATTTACTATTGTAAAAGAATTATCATTTCATAAAGATGTTAAGAAATGATTATTCCATTTTTATCTTTTATTTCAGTGCATCACATACTGCCTTATCATAACTACTTTTTTCTTAGCCGTAAGATGTATAGCTAAAAAATTGAGCAGTGAAGTTGCCTTCTTGAGTTCGTCAAAAACTTGCAAATATATAATTAGAGTTTTACCTGGAAATTTGGGGCAGAAGCTTACATCGGATGTTCTTGCTGGAATTTTAGTATTATTTACATCCGGGCCAAAACACACGAGACTTGGAAGATTTGAAAGGTTGACAAAGTTAATTTCTCGCGAAAAGATTTCTTCTTCGTTTTCCCTGGTGACAATCTTATCTACCTTCTCGCAATGTTCAACTGTTAGATCTTCTAGATTCACAAGGACGTTGGCCATGGAAATTGTGAATATATATCTCAGGTTGTCACAGTGCTCCACTGCCAGAAATCTTAGATTTTCGAAACAATGAGTTTGTTGGGAAATATTCTTCCATATGTGCGTCAACTTGGGCAAATACTTCAATTTCAATTCGCTTAACTGAGTGATTAATGTTTCTTTCTCAGCAACATCAGCACATACACCCTCTTGGAGATCAAATATCATTTCCAGTGAATCACACCACCATACTTTTAGCCCTTGTATATTGTGCAGCCTTTGCATTAACTTGGACGAGACAACACTTGATAATCTTTCACAACACTGGACCCGCATGAATCTTACTTTGTCAAGGCATCCGACTTCAAGTTGGTTGTGCCATATCTCAGTTGGCTCATCTATTCCTGTGACATCAAGTATGCCCTTGGTGCTTAAACTAAACTGCAATTGTTATCACCTCAACTGTGTTAGTGACATATTTACTAATCCATTGTTTGGTTAAAAAATAAGATCGGATTAATAGTCAAATACACATCATTTCTAACAAAATAGTTGAGGGACTAATTATTTAGGACTAACAGTTCATTGTATTGTAATCCACTCCTATCTAGTCCGTTCAAACAAATACTCCCTTAGTGTTAACACCATTTATTTGGGAGTTGGGAACAATTGACAAAAGAATAATAATATACAAATAGAAAAAACATATAACATTTGTATACAGACGGATGTGGTTGCAGTAAGACTTATCCTTTTAAAATCATGTGCCCATTAAAATGACATTTAATTACAAAAAATACCACCATTAAATCATTCTAGAAAAAAATTAGGGAAAATATCATATTAGTAGAGTTTTGAAAAAAAATTTAACAATTAGTGAGAAACTTTATAAAATTAATAATCAAAATTGTAAATTACTTTTCCACGGACTTGTATTTTTTGTCCTTCTGACATCCACTGGGATGTAATAAGACCATCTCCAACGCTTCACCAAACCTTACATCAGATTTGAAATTTGGTGAAAAAGTCACTTTTTGCAGCTCCAATGGTTTCATCAAATTGGTATCAAAACGAGAATTCACCAAATTTTTCATCAAAGTGAGAACAAGGGGAAGATTTCACCAATTTACTGTGCGTGACCATTGAGGGAGACCAACCGGTCAACCAGCCGGTTGACCAACCAGTCGACCGGTTCCCTTACAAATAAGTTGGTTCAAACAGGTCAAAAGGTTCAAAGAGGTAAAAAAAAATAAAATAAAATACACTAACCAGTCGACCTGCCGGTCGATCGGTCGACCCCTACTTTGATGACAACCATTGGAGCAGTCTGTATCAGATTGAGAAAATAGTCTTTTTTTTAAGCAGATTTAGTGAAAAATTTGGTGAACCCTTGGAGATGCTCTAACCCCAAAAAATTATGTCTAATTTTTTATTTTTATTTTTATAGAATGGATTAATTTTCTTGACAAAATCTTTGACCGCATCAATGCTAAAGAGTTTATTCTCCTTGATTTTGTGTACCCAACAATTCTTTCCTTTTCAAACATTTAGAGGTTTATCCTTAGTTTAATGGATATTGGAAATATTTTCTTTGAAAGAATGGGTTGTTAATGTTGAATACTATAATTTTAAGACAACTCACTTACCTTTCTATCCGAGAGATGGTGTTGAGCTGAGTTAAAAAATTCCACTTCTCGAACATTGCTCTCTTGTAGCTCTAGCATGCGCTGCAATGCTGAAGGGAATGCCCTCATGTTGGGACAGTTGATTACTTTTATCTTCTTGAAGAATGATCCTTCAAATGTGTAAGCTTGGGGACATAAACTCTTGAGGTTTGGCAGATGACAGAGTTTGAGACTATTTAGTCGAGGGAACATGATTATATTTGTTACGACTTCATCATCTACTTTTGGTTCCTCATTAACAATCGCTTCCAACACACCACATTCAGTCACAGTTATTTCTTGTAGTTTCCCAAGAAGTCTGGCATGAGAAGATGAGAATATATATCTCAAGCTGCTACAACCCACTACTGTCAATGATGTCAGGTTCTGAAAGCTTGGAATTCTTAGTAAGTTGTTCTTCCAAACATGTGTCAACTTTGGTAGATAAAGTAGGACCAATTTTGTTAATGAAGGGAGTACGATATCTAGATAGCCTTCCCTAACAATTATTCCTTCAAGATCAAATGCTACTTCCACAGATTGACACCACCCCACCATAAGTCGTTCAACACTCTGCATGCCCTCAATCACATTGGATGGAAAAAGAATATGCGATAGCTTACGACACTGCCAAATAATCATGTTGCCCACTTTAAGTTGAAGTTCCCTAGGCCATATCTCTATCACGTTATCCATTCCAACGATCGCCAATTTCTCAATGGTAATTAATTTAACCTACAAAGTTCATTCACAGGGTTACAAATATAGTTAAACACAACATATTTTATTTCCATTAAAAAAAATCTATTAAATATCATTCATTTAATGAGAAAATAACATAGCAGAATTTTTGATTCTGTTTGTGTTGAGTGTGGTTTAGATAATGAAGTTGCTAACCACTTGGTCATGATCTTAAGTGAATTTCATTGTTTTTAAAATTAAAATTATTTTCTTCAAAAACTATAAAATTGGAGTATTGCTCTATACAATTTTAAAAATTAGACCCACTTTTTAAGTTCAATGACGTGTCAATCAATTAAAATATCTAAGGCAACATTCTCTCTCATATCTTCTCTAATTATCAACCAATCATATTATTTACATATCATTGGATCTAAAAAATGAGTCTAAAAAGTGGACTTGTATATCGTTTTTCATAAAATTATACATGTTTTCTAATGCAAGCTCACTATTCTTGAAAATCATTGATTTTGTCATTTCATAGCAAGATAAGGTTAACAAGAAAAAATAGAATATTTTTTTGAGTTTAATAAAATATTAGCCTCCAAACACGTTTTACAATGTAAATAAGATTTTTGACAATTTAAGTAAATATGAGCAACTAAAATGATTGACTGGGATCCTTGTTTGTTGTTTTTTTGTGTTTTGTTTTTCCTTTGATTGGTCCCTCTCCAATTCTTGGGTCAAGTGCTAGCATATGATTGCGCTTACTTTTTGGTACCAATCTAGTTGGAATCATTGAGTCTAGTTATGATACATTGTGCACTTTCCTCCTTTGTTGATGCAAGTTATAGTTGGAATTTTACTTCTTCATCAATAAAGTCTTTTCTTTGTTGATTCAAAAAAAATAAAAATATATATATATATATATATTAATATTGTAATTAAGTTTTACCACAGTAGAATATTTTTATTGATGGCTTTCTTGGCGACCACTCTTACTTGGTGACCAATCTTCCTTGCTTATATATAGGCCTCTCATTGTATTGTAAAAAGACACATTATTGAATACACTTTTGGGTAAATTATGCAATTGGTCCCTGTAGTTTACACGATGTCTCAATTTGGTCCCTATTGTTTTAATTTGCTCAATTTTTCCCTTTAATTTAACGGATTGTGTCATATTGGTCCAATAAATAACGGCAGTTAGGTTTGGTGGACAGAAACTTAAACGATGTGTCAATTTGGCCCTGTTGTTTTAATTTACTCGATTTTGACAAGGATCAAATTGATACATCGTGAAAACTACATGGACCAAATTAACACATCGTTTGAGTTTCTGTCCACCAAACCTAACGGTTGTTATTTATTGGACCAATATGACACAATCTATTAAATTAAGAGGCAAAATCAAGCAAATTAAAACAATAGGGACCAAATTGACACATCGTGTAAACTATAGGGCCCATTTGCATAATTTACCCTACACTTTTCTATTTCTTTAATACTGTTAACATGGTATCAAAGTTATATGTGAAGCTCTAGGTGTTCTTCGCCTTACTGGAGGGTGACAACCTTGCCTTGGCTGCTCGCCGGATCTCAGTCCTATCTGTTGTCTTTGCATCCCAAACCCCTCAGTCCTTGAACCTGAGTATCTTATTCGCTGGACCAAATTGGCACATTCGTCTCTTTCTTCAACCATTGCCGCCATTACTCACCGCAGCTTCGGCCATGCCTCCACCTCGGACGTCTGTTCCATCACACCATCTACAACTTCAGCCATCTCTGCCGTCCTTTGCCGTTGCTCAACCACCAGCCTACATTTAAGATCTTTCCTCTCCCTCTCTCGGATTTACCGGTCTCTCTAATCTACACTCCCATTTTTTTAAAAATTCTCTCTCTCTCTCTCTCTCTCTCTCTCTTGGGTACAATTTTTCTTCTATTCAAACAAAACAATATATTTTTCAACTCAATCACATGGGCTTGTCCCACAATTAAAATAAAAATTCCCTTCTACAATTTTTTTTTTTAGAACATGATCTCTCTCTTCCGCTCTACTAGGTCTTTCCTTCTATTTCAATTTTAAATAGGTTTCTAACTTCAAACCTATTTGAGTTTTAGGAGGGGAATCTGCCCATAACATGGGGAGCAAGGTGATACACCATGCGAACCACCCAAGCTGTCCATTGGCGCACCACCCAAGTCGCCCTCTGGCGCATTACCCAAGTAGCCCCTTGGCGTACTACCTAAGTCGCCCCTTGGCACATTCTGTCTTAAGCTACCCCTTGGCACACTCAGTTCCTACAATGGTTTGGCACGACCATAAAGTGTCATCTGGCATTCGCTCCGATCGCTCCTACAATGATCCGGCATTAGTTCTGGTTGCTCCTACAACAGTTCAGCACGACCATAAACTGTCTCCAGCATTAGTTTTGGTTGCTCCTACAACGGTCTAGCACAACCACAAACTGTCTTCCAACATTATTATTTTTATTTTATTTTCTCTAGTTTCTCTTTCCAAACTCCAGTTGATCTCTTTGCAACCACCTTTAGTATGAGGGGGACTGTTAACGAATATTGTGTATATATATATTATATTAACTATATATATTAGATACTTTAATTAGGTTTAACCATATTAGGATATTTCTATTGTTAGCTTTCTTGGTGACCGTTCTTACTTGGTCACCACTCTTTCTTGCCTATATATAGGCCTCTCATTGTATTTTAAAGAGACATATTATTGAATACACTTTCCTATTTCTTCAATACTATTAACATTGAGAAACAATAAGGTTAACAAGAATGTTTTCTATTAAAATATCAAGCTTAGATTAATTAATTTTTGGTTAATTAATATTTTGAAAATTTGGGAAATGACAGATTAGAGGCGAACTTATAAATTTCCTCTACTTTATCTAGGGCAAACTCACCTAAAAACAAAGTAAGTTTATCATAGAGAGAGAGAGAGAGAGAGAGAGAGATCAGGGTGGCTTACGGAGGTAGAGGTAGGGCCAGCCTTGAAATTTATGAGACCTTAGGCAAACTATGAAATGAGGCCCTCTTACATATACTTTTTTAGATAAATTACAAATACATCATATGAAGTTTGCTTAAAATATGAATTGCCTATTGTGGTTTTGAAAATTACATCATGTCTCTTGAAGTTTCTAATTTCATAATACATAGTCTTTATTATTAATAAATCAACCAATTAACAGTTTTTAATAATGTCAGAAATTTATTTCAATTAATAATTCAGGTAATTTTATTATTGTATAGGAGAGCAGTTAGAAATTTTATTTTTTCAATTAATTCAGTTAAATAATTTTTTTTGACAATGAGATATTTGTAATTTTCTAAACCACAGGGGTAATCCATATTTTAAGCAAATCTCAAGGGGTATTTGTAATTTACCCTACTTTTTCTTTTAATAAAAATTTTATAGATAAAATGATAGTACTAATAATTTTTTTATTTGTTAGTAGTCACCAAAAAAGTTTACTTGCACAAATAATCGTTAAAATTATAATAAATTTACTTCCATATATTAAGATAAAAAGAAATCATTGCAAAGACTCAAAAAGATAAAAATTTGATGTTGTTATTTTATAATTTAGCAATATACAGTTTACAATTGACCCAACTATCATATTTTAGCGGCAAAATCACTAATTAAATTTGCATAATCTAATTTATTTACCAAATCTTTTTCAATAGATAATATAACTAATCCATTCAATATTTCTTGTAACATTGTTGATCAAAGGAAAGATTTATTCAATATATATATATATTCAATTTGGCCCAACAACACATATATGAAAAAATAAAAAATTTCAATTGTAGATTGTTCGCCATTGCTACAAGATTTTTTTTTAAGTGCCCTTTAGATTGGGCCTCAATAAATAAAAAAAAATTAAGGTAAATTACAAATACATCTTTTAAAATTTTCTTAAAATATGGATTCTCCTTGTGATTTGGAAAATTATAAGTATTCTCAATTTTATTTTATTAATTAATTCTTATAATTTTATTATTGTATGAGAGAATAGTTAAGAATTTTATTTTTTCAGTTAATTTTGATAAATAAAAAATTCCGCTTAATAAAATAAAAAAAATTCAGCCCCAATGTTTTTTGGGTGTATTTGAATAATATAGTATAAGGGATTAATGAATTGGGTTATCTACTAGCCGGTCCTGTTTTTGGACTTTATTAGCCATTAGGTTCTGACTTATAGTCTTATGCATAGATAAGTCCTGACCCATCTATTATTTTTCCTTTTTTTACCCTTGAGTGTTTTATGTTGCCTTAAACAGTCTTTTGCTCTCTTCCTCCACCATTTGTGCAGACTCTCTCTCACAAAGAAGACACATCTTTCACTACCATTTCTGTAAAGAGTTTCATCGCCGCACCACCACCGTTGCCATGGTTGTTCACCCACTATGGCCACTGTCATCGACCACTGACGCCTTTGCCGACCACCACCACCATCATTGTTCACCAACCATCTCTGCTATTCTCCTCCGTTGCCGTCAACGTCACTACGACCACCACTACGGTCGTCGTCAAACCATCACCAGCATTGCCACCATCATCTTCCACTCACTACCGTTGTCATCCATTCACTACCACCATCGATCTATAATCCATCATCACGAATCCACCACCTCATTCACCAAATACATCAACTATGACTGATCTACACTCTACATCTCTAATCTTCAATCTATTGTTGCCGATTCATCGATTTAGTTGTAGATCTACATCGATCTAGTTGTTTCAATAGTGAAATCGACTCCAAATGATTCCAAACAGTCGTATTATAACAGTTACAATTTAGACCCGACCATTTTCTTATCGTATATATGAAATTCCATATCTTTAACTGTTGTTTATAACCTCCTACTCTTATTGCTAGTTGAGTTTGGTTGTTTGGGAGTTATGATTATGTTTGAAATAGGTTGGGAGTTAGTTTTTCAAAAGAGTTGTTTTCTGCTTGTTCGCTCGAGCAATGTTTTGGTCACTCGAGCGGTCTTTAAGATCTCCCAGTATTTCTGCAGGTCAGCAAAACTTCTGGGAGTATGGTGATCTTTGCTCTAGCAGCCTTCTTTCGCTCGAGCAGTCTCTGTTGTCTACAAAACTTCTAGAAGGGGGTTATTGTATGCTCGACCAGTGTTTTGGTCGCTCGAACGATCTCACTTATTTTATCTAATGCTCGACCAGTGTTTTGGTCGCTCGAGCGGTCTGCGCGTATATTAATTTAGAAAATGGTCCAAACCCTAATTTCTCCACTTTCTCTCTAATTCTCGCTTAAAACCTTAAATACTCCATCATCCATTGCTTTCTCCACCATTTCTCTTTGGGAAGAAAGGCAAAGCACATCGAGAGCTTCAATATAATCGGAGAGGATATCATTTTTGGCTCTGCCAAAGTTTCACTCTTGCTCTCTTCCTCTTCTACTCTTAAGGTAGGGATTTATTAAACCTCTTGTATGATTTTTAGCTTAGTTATTTTCTCTTAGAAAGGGTTTGTTGATTTGGAAATTTTGGGTTAAATCTAGGGTTTGATTTTGAAATGTAAAAGAGAGGTTTTCAAATGGGTGCTTGAGAAAGGTTTTGGGGATATGTTTATGGTTTAAGATATGTGAAATGTTGGAATTTTTTTACTCAAATGTGATTTTGAAAGTAAATGAGGTTTTGTTCAAAAATCATTAGTATTTGGTTTTATGAAAGAAAAAGGGAAAAGATGTTTGGTGTTGAAAAGACAAAATGAATGTATCTGTTGATAATGAGGGTAGAGTTGGATATGTAATATCGTTCCCATTTTGAAAATAATGAGATTATATCTTTCGTTGGAAATTATCTGTTGAATAGAAATATCTGTTTTGGGCTATCGATGGAGGATAGCTTTGATTGTTGTACAAATTGCATGAGGATTAGGTGAATTGAAACTAATTACTCATATATCTTGCATCGAGCATTCTATAATACTTGATTATTGAAAATAGATTCTTTTGAGAAAAAAAAGGTGTATACCTTGGTGAATTTGGTTAAGGGGTATGGTTGTGGTTTATATTATTGGCCTGTGTGTCCTTGGTGAAAGTCTAGAAACCCGCGCGGTTAGGTGTCAATCCTTCTGGTTAGTACTAGTAAAATGGCTTTGGTAGTGCTTGTATAGCCTATTGGCAGACACGTACCTAGAGATTCCTAGTGACGTATGTATTTGTTGTGGCATCACGGTAGGGGTGATGGGTGTTGTGAGATGACGGTTGTTGGGCATGATTTGGAAAATGAATGTTCTTGATGTTATAGCCTCGGATGGCTTTGTAAAGCAAAAATGTTGTGGAGTAAATCTAAGTTGTAATGAGTAATTTCACTAAATAGTTCTATACAACTTACTTGTGGATGATTATGTGTATCGATTAACACCTTTGTTTTCAGAGAATGTTTATAAAACTTTTAAGTTTTGCTTGAAGAGCAGAAAATGTATTTTGGCTTATGATCGGTGTGAGTTTTGGGTAGTTGTGGGAAGTGTTTCACATTCAAGAGAATGATTTTCAAAGAATCGAGAAAATGATGCAAATTTTCTTTTTAACCAAGTTCTGTAATCATTTGTTTTACCTAGAATGATGGATGTTGTGTAGTGACTTAGCTTGAATTGCTAATTTTGGGTTGGGTGTTTGGTTTAAGGAGGGCTTTGGTGTTATTGAGGCTTGTATATAGGGGTGTTGTCTCTGACATTATTTTGTTATAAGTTTTCTTTTTCTACGTGAGTTCACCAAAACTTTTATTGTGGGGATTTCCTTCTGTGTTCTAGTGCGGAGCACTCGGGGTGTGTTTAGGCGTGTGTTGTCGTAGTTGTTGCGTGGTTGATGCCTCTGGTTTGCATGTGGTTGTTGTCTTTGTTCTTGTCTCATAGGCCCAATGAATTTTATGGGTAGAGGAGGCATTCGTGATTTGTTCCTTGAGTTTCATTGTTCGGGTGTCTTTGGGGCCCTGAAATGTTGAATCAAGATCCGGGAATTTATCCCAAGTATGGATCCAATCTTAAGTTGGTGGTTGTGCTTTCGATTGTGATTGAGTTGCCTTTGATTCGGCCGTATCTTTAATTTCGGAGACAAAATTTCCTAAGGTGGGGAGGTTGTAGCATTCTGAGAATTTTCTTCATCGCTCGAGCAATGGATTGGTCACTCGAGCGGTCTGGCGTGTTGTCCAGTACTTTTGCAGGTTTGTGATTATGGTTGCTGCTGAAGTTTGCTCGAGCGCAAGATTGGTCACTCGAGCGGTGTGCCTTGTATTGTCTAAGCTTTTGCGAGTTTGTATTCTTAGCTCGAGCAATGGTTTCTTCACTCGGGCAATGGTTTCATCGCTCGAGCGGTCTGTTCAAATTCAGCATCTTTAAAAAGCCATTTTAGTCCACTTTTCTACATTCTTTTCTCTTTCTTCTTCTTCTCTTCCACCATTTTTGTGGGTTTCAAGCTTTATAGCTTGGTTTTCATCTTTTTCTAGTCACTTTCTACCCATAGTTCTTTAGATCAAAATGTAGAGGATCGCGAGAGCTTCATTTTAATCTGAGCGGATCGTGTTTTCATCGCCATGGATTTTTTGGCTTTCTCCTCGTTGCTTCAAGAGGTAGGGATTTCTTTGTTCTTCTTTAACACCTTGTCTATAGATAGACATGTGGTAGACTTTATTGTATAAAAATCATATCCATTATGGATTTCTTTGAAAATCATGAAAGGAGATCTGGGGTTTGAATGTATGGAGTTGAAATTGTTAAATTGATTGTAGTTTGGGTTAATTGGGGAGTAGTTTAACATGTTTATGTTGAGAGGAAGAAAAATCCCTAATTTAATATTTTGACTTAGTGAATTAAAAAATGGTAAAGTTGAATAATGTTTGTGTTTTGTTAATACGGATTATGAAATTGTGTTAATAGCGAAAAAGGAAAATTAACCATGGTATTGGAATTGTTTTGGATTAATTATATTAAGTTGAGTTGGGTTATGGCTTTGATATCCATGGATTTAGTTTTGTGAAATAAAGAAAATGGATTTTGGATAAAGATTTGAGTATGTTGACGTGGAAAACAAGAGAATTGATTGTTGAAAAGACAAAGAAACCATAACGTTTTGCAAATTCAGAAACGAACTTGAGGTTGGATTTTGAACACTTTAATTATTGTTATTATTATTGGACTTAAGGTCTTGTGAGAATTGGATTATGGTTTTACGGGTATTAAATATATATGCTTAGAGGTTTTGTCCTTGGTCATTGGTGGAGGATGACATTGTGATGTTGAATAGATTTTGTGTATGTAATACACTCGAGTTATTTATGTTTGTTGTATATTGTGATGGTTGGAAATGTGCCTACCCTGAGAATAAGAGGTACCATTACCTTCCAGCTAGCGCCTGGAGAATTTGTTGCACTTAGAATGAGAGGTAACAATACCTTCCAGCTAGCACCTGGAGAATTTGGCGGAGGTACGATTACTTTCCAACAGGTGTCTAGTAAATTGGTAAAGGTCCCATTCCTTTCCAGCTGGTGACTGGTAAATTGGCTTGTGTTATGGAAAGGTGTATCCTTGGCTTACCGTGCTTAAGGCAGGTAGAGTAAAGTTTTATTTATTATTATTGTCCTAGCATATCTGTGTAGATCATGTGGTTTAGGAAGACCGAGTTGTCTTATATGTTGAGTAGGTAGTTGTTGGGTGTTTGTTGTTTTCATTTTTTGTAATAGATGTTTATGTATACATGTGAGCATATCAAATTAATTGTTGAGAGTATCTTTTTAACTTTGGACTTAAGGCCCGGAAATGTGATGAAGGTGTTAGGGATGGACGTAGGTTATGTATAGAGTTTGTAAGTAATATGAGGAAATCAAATTTTTTTTCTTTTTCTTTTGTGAACACATTTCAAAAGCAAATGGTTGTTACATGATATATTTGTTTTTTCAAATGGAAAATGAGAAAGAAATGTGAACAGTCTATACTGTTGAATAAATTGGATGATTTTGGGAAAGGTAATTATGTAAATATATTTTGGGCATAACCATCACATTATTTATATAGTATGAGATGAAGCGTTCATGATCGTAACTATCTGTAAGTTGTTATTGTTTAGGATCATGTTAGGATCCCTACTAGACTTTATGTTCATCCTACGTTGCTAATCTTTTTTAGGTGAATGTCAAGAAGTGGTTCGAGATCGAGGATCTTCTTTATCTGGTGGCCACGGGGCGTTTTAATCGTTGGTAGATCGCCATTGCGTAGAAAGGGTTGAACCTTTTCTCTTTTATGTAATGATGTAAGCCTGCGAGTAATTTATTAAATTTTGTCACATGTTGCATCCATTATGTATCTAAATTCTTTTATTTATTTTGTTAATGTATAGAACTTTCGTTTGTTATTTCTAAAATTGTATTATAATAATGGTTTTGGTAATGTTATACGTGAAAAGAAAGTGGGGCATTACAACTTGGTATCAGAGTGAACTGGGTTTGAATACTTTGAGCTTGTGGGAAGTGAATTTTACCACACTGGGTTTGCTATGCTTGGTGAGGACGTTTTCATATAGGTAGGATAAGTATTACAACTTTATGTGAGCATGGGGTCAAGTTTCCTGGATAGTGCTTGTAACCAATGAACTTACTTTGAGGTTTATTGGAAACACGTCTGATCAACGTGGTTTCTGATAGGAATTCCTTGAGAGTTCTGGGTGAGTAGTTATCTGGTGGACTTGATTTGATTATGTGGTTAAGTGTTTAATTGTTTATATGTAGTAGAATTGTGTTTTTGGGAACTAAGTGTGTCTTGTAGCCTAGCGGTGGTGAGTGTGTGCCTCGGGGAAGGCTATTGTGTTGTGCATTAAGTTTGGTTTTTTTTTTGGGTTTTATAGGATGTCTACACTAGGGAATAAAGGACGAATTGGAAATAGAAGTGTTGGTAGAGGCATGACGGTTCCTTTAGCACCTGCCGTTGCAACATCGGCTATCAACTAAGAAGTTGCACGTGAGATTGTGAGAGCAGTGCAAGGTGATCAAGCTCACAATGAGGGTGACAACAGGCATACCCTCAAGCTTACTAAGGAGTTTCTTCACTCCAATCCACCAAAGTTTTTGCGGGAGGCTAAACCATTAGAGGTAGATGATTGGTTGGAACAGACTACCAAGCTCTGGATATGCTCAAAGTTAAGGATGAGGGGTTGAGGATTTCTTTGGTGAGTTTTCAATTGAAAGGAGACATGGGTTATTGGTGGAAGTATGCTAAGAACATTGTAGGTAACATGTGGGTTGCTTTCATGGCGGCCTTTTTGGCCAAGTGCTTCCCTCCCTTAGCTCGGGAAAAGTTGAGGGAGCATTTTGTCAAGTTGCACCAGGATGCTACTCCTTTGGCATAGTTTAAGATACAGTTTACTAATTTGTCAAGGTTTGCTCCAGAGTTGGTGGCAACAGAGGAGTGTCGTTGTTTTGAGTTTGAGGTAACATGTGAGCCCTGTTTCGTTTGGGAGTAAATTGTTAAGAACGGGAAATTTGTGGGTTACTGTGATCGGTGGGGTTGCGTTGTGAGAGCCGAGTTATAAGGCTCGAATGTGTTAAGAGTAATGGAGTATGAGACTTTAGGGTTTTGTAGAATTGGCAGGTTAGGTGAGAATGTTTCGAGGGAGTGTGAAACTCATATTTAGGGATAGTAAGAATGGTACTTGTGTGTGTTGTTTAGTGTTATGGTTTTGGTGGTCAGTGAGTTCGTTGTGGTCCTATCGATTGTGATAAGGGTAGATCGTGGTATTATTAGATATTGGATGGAGTTTATGAAAGTGGGAGGAGAATTTCGTGGGTAGATGCTAGAAGTATTTCTTGGAATGAAGAATGGTTGTGTTCTCGGGTGACGAGTGTGCCATTGGTGAAGATTCTTTTGTGTCTGGAATTATGTGATTGCCGTTGACCAAATCGGTCTTACGTTCGAGATGTAAAAAGGGTGTTTGCCATGTAGGCATATGAGTGGTGATTTCCTTGAAAACAATAGTGGTATGGCCAAATCTGGAAGAATCTGGGGGTGATTCAAGGAGTATGGGGGAATTTGTGTATGGAACTCCACATAGAGTAATGGTATTGGGTAGCATGTCAGTGTTTGGTGTCAAGTGGAAAGTTTTACTGAGTTGGTTAATCGATTAGTTGATGTCAGAATATGGTTGACAAATAGTCACATTTGGTCTAGCTTGGAGTTTGGTAAAGAGGGTTGTAACTCTGTAAGTGCCTTAGAGTGGTTTAGCAAGAGTGGAGTCTTGTGTCTGCAGTTGGAAAGCTTGTTTGGAGCTACTTGTGAATTATTGGAACTCCTCGGGTTGGAGAAGTGAGTGTAGGGTCATTGTTTTACATGTGCATTATGCCTCATGTGGGTGATAACTTATGATAATGTTTATGATGGAAGAGAATTTCAAGATGGTGAACTTTCTTGTGTTTTGTTGCGTTGATAACGCGGTTGTTATTTCTATTAAGGGTTGTTTTATAAATGTTACGTATGTATTTGTCGTGGCATCACGGTAGGGGTGATGCGTGTTGTGAGATGACAGTTGTCGAGCATGATTTGGAAAATGAATTTTCCTAGTGTTATAGCCTCAGAAGGCTTTGTTAAGCAGAAATGTTGTGGAGTTAATCTAAATTGTAATGAGGAATTTCACTAAACAGTTCTGTACAACTTACTTGTGGATGATTATGTGTACCGATTAACACCTTTGTTTTCAGAGAATGTTTATAAAACTTTTAAGTTTTGCTTGAAGGGTAGAAAATGTATTTTGGCTTACGATTGGTGTGAGTTTTGGGCATTTGTGGGAAATGTTTCACATTTAGGAGAATGATTTTTAAAGAATCGAGAAAATGATGAAAATTTTCTTTTTAACCAAGTTTTGTTGTCATTTGTTTTACTTGGAATGATGGATGTTGTGTAGTGACTTAGCTTAAATTACTAATTTTGGGTTGGGTGTTTGGTTTGAGGAGTGTTTTGGTGTTATTCGAGGCTTGTATACAGGGGTGTTGTCTCTGACCTTATTTTGTTGTAAGTTTTCTTTTTCTACTTGAGTTCACCGAGACTTTTATTGTGGGGATTTCCTTCTGTGTTCTAGTGCGAAGCACTTGGGGTGTGTTTAGGCGTGTTGTGGTAGTTGTCGCGTGGTTGATGCCTTTGGTTTGCATGTGGTTGTTGTCTTTGTTCTTGCCTCATAGGCCCAATGAATTTTATGGGTAGAGGTGGCATCCGTGATTTGTTCCTTGAGTTTCATTGTTCGGGTGTCTTTGGGGCCCTGAAATGTTGAATTAGGACCCGGGAATTTATCCCAAGTATTGATCCAATCTTAAGTTGGTGGTTGTGCTTTCGGTTGAGATTGAGTTGCCTTTGATTCGGCCGTATCTTTAATTTCGGAGACAAAATTTCCTAAGGTGGGGAGGTTGTAGCATTCTGAGAATTTTCTTCATCACTCGAGCAATGGATTGGTCGCTCGAGCGGTCTAGCGTGTCGTCCAGTACTTTTGCAGGTTTGTGATTATGGTTGCTGTTGAAGTTCGCTCGAGCGCAAGATTGGTCACTCGAACAGTCTGCCGTGTATAGTCTGAACTTCTGGGAGTTTGCATTCTTTGCTTGAGCGAAAGTTTCATCGCTCGAGTGGTCTGTTCGAATTCAACATCTTTAAAGTCCACTTTTGTCTATTATTTTATCTCATCTTCTTCCCTTCCATCATTTTTGTGGGTTTCAAGCTTTATAGCTTGGTTTTCATCTATTTCTACTCACTTTCTACCCATAGTTCTTTAGATCAAAACGTAGAGGATTGCAAGAGCTTCATTTTAATTTGAGCAGATCGTGTTTTTGTCGCCATGGATTTTTCATCTTTCTCTTCGTCGCTTCAAGAGGTAGGGATTTCTTTGTTCTTCTTCAATACCTCGTCTACAGATTGACACGAGGTAGATTTTATTGCATAAAAATCATATCCATGATGGATTTCTTTGAAAATCATGGAAAGGGATCTAGGGTTTGAATGTTTGGAGTTGAAATTGTTAAATTGATTGTTGTTTGGGTTAATTAGGGAGTAGTTTAACATGTTTATGTTGAGAGGAATAAAAATCCCTAATTTAATATTTTGACTTAGTGAATTAAAAAATGGTAAAGTTGAATAATGTTTGTGTTTTGTTAATACGAATTGTGGAATTGTGTTAATAGCTAAAAGGAAAATTAACCATGGTATTGGAATTATTTTGGATTAATCATGTTAAGTTGAGTTGGGTTATGGCTTTGATATCCATGGATTTAGTTTTGTGAAATAAAGAGAATGAATTTTGGATAAAGATTTGAGTATGTTAACTTGGAAAATAAGAGAATTGATTGTTGAAAAGACAAAGAAACCATAACATTTTGTAAATTCAAAAACGAACTCGAGGTTGGATTTTGAACACTTTAATTATTATTATTATTGTTGGACTTAAGGTCTCGTGAGAATTGGATTATGGTTTTACGGGTATTAAATATATATGCTTCGAGGTTTTGTCCTTTGTCATTGGTAGAGAATGACATTGTGATGTTGAATAGATTTTGTGTATGTAATATACTCAAGTTATTTATGCTTGTTGTATATTCTGAAATTGTATTATAATAATGGTTTTGGTAATGTTATCCGTGAAAAGAAAAGAAGGGGCGAAATCGGTAGAGAGAGAGAGATTTGTGGGGGTTACAACAGCTGTGCATCGCGGCGGTGTGGGTTGCGATGGTGGTGGGGTAGTGGTGGTATAGGTGAAGATGAGTGTTGCGACAAGGATGGGAGAGGGGTGGAGGTTGGTGTCTAACGACCATCGATAGGCAAGGGTTTAGGTTAGGGTTAGGGTTAGAGTTAGGGTTGGAGAAAATAAGAGTAAGTTGGTATTATTTAAAAATTAGTAGTGTGTATTGAGACAAAATTAAAAGCTTTAATTTGTGTGTGATGTGAACTGAGTAAGTGATGTGTAGTGAAAGGATTTGTGGGGTGTAAATAGAATCATCCTAAAAAAAGAGAAGGAGGACTTAATGGAATATCAACTTTATCCATAGGACTTTTAGGAAGTTGACACTACAAAATAACACTGTAAAACTAATCATTTCAAAATTTCTTCCCAAGAATTCTAAGTAAAACAAAAACCTTATAAAAATCTCTATGGAACCGCTACTCAAACAATCCTTGTAGTTTTTGTGTGGTGCACCAAAATGGCGTCGTTTTGGTGCACGCACAAAAAAAAAAAAAAATGAAATGAAATGAAATGAAACCCAAAAGAGAAGAAAAAGCCAGAGAGAAAGACCTATAGTGCAAACAAAGCACTTATTCACCTTCTCTTCTCACAATTAACCACCATGACCACCTCTGGCGACCTCCCCTCCCTTTCCTTTTCCAAAATCTGTCTTCAATAACATATCTCGTGACCCCCTACTTGCAAAATCCACCTCACCTTCCTATCGTAGTCCCACCCCTACTAATCCTTTCCCCATCTCAACTCCAATGAGCCTCTATAGCCCATCCCTACCCTCACACGCCCTTTCCCAGTAGCCATTGCTGCCACAAGCTCTCTCTATCTCTATCTCGATCTCGCCAGCGTTGGTGTTAGTGAGGGGTAGTAGGGTGGTCGAATAGTGGAGGGGTAGTATAGATCAAGCCCCTTCTTCTTCTTCTTCTTCTTCTTCTCTCTTTCTCCCTCTCTCTTTCGATCTCCCATTTGTGGGTCTTCTTTCTGGTGCTTCTATGCTTTGGTCTTGCATTTCGCTTCAAAATTATTTTTTTGGGGGGTGTGCTACAAAATGACGTTAGTTTATTTTTTCATGTGGCATTTATCCATGCAAAATTCTAGCGGGGAATGATAACGAGACCACATTGGAACAAATTGAAAATATAGGGTTTAAATTGAAACTAAGGTGACTAAACTGACATTTCATTTAAACTATAGGGACTAATGGTTGTTCCTTAATCTCAAAACCCTTTATTTTAAATTCTTGGGATAATTACAAAAAAAAAAAAAAAAAACACCTCCAATATTTGACCCTTGCAATGTTATAAACTTTGAGTTTTCGATTTTATCAGTTTAAACCTTAATTTTTTTAATTTGTTTTCAATAAAAATCATTTGTCTATTTTTCTTAACTAAAATTCATGAAAAAATAATATTTTAGTCATTAAACTCAATATAAGTATACATAAATGTCTGAAATACCCATTTTCATTGAATTTAATGAGTAACATACCCATTTTCTATTGATGTTATTTAACAAAAATAGGCAAATGATTCAGATTGAAAACAAATCAAAAATTTAGATTTTAAATTGACAAAATTAAAACTCAGGGTTTATTTTGTTGTAATTTCCCCTAAATTCTTCCATCCAAAATGCAATATTAATATTTTTAAATAAGGGGACTGACGTGTAGGTCCTAATAGATGGACTTATTGTCCATTAGGTCCTATGAGAATTAATGACTTTTTTATTTTTTTATCAAAACACTATTAAAAAACGTCACGAATTGTTAATTTTCAGCGACAGATTGAAAATTTTGTCAAAAAAAATGTCACTAATTATAAGTTTATCGTCACAAAAGTCACTAATTTTCAACTTTTAGTGACAGTTTGAAAAATTCATCATAGAAAAACGTCACTAATTATAAGTTTTAGCGATAGTTTATAAAAACCCGTGACAAAAAAAAGTCACTAATTGTCACTTTTTAGCAATATATGCAAAAAATCGTCACAAAATTATATTTACTGACGATTTTACTAAGACTTATTTTCAATAGTACTTTATTGGAATTAAGCCTAATTATTAAGACCAATTGGTAGTTTACCGTATAAATAAGTTGGTCAAAGTTCGCAAAACTACAGCCCAATTCATATTAGTTTAGCTAATTTTTAAGTCAAAAGAAATAGGGCAAACTATACCTATAGTCTCCATACTTGCCTCTCATGTCAATTTGGTATCTGTAATATTAATTTTAGCGTTTAATTTTTCAAATTGTGTCAATCTAGTCCAAGTGATAATAGCGGTTAAAAAATTGAATAAAAATCAAAGGCAAAATGATCTATTAAAAAGGAAATGAATCATTTAAAATTCAATGTGAATCCTTCAATTACTTTGAAGGGAATTAAAAAACCATTTTGTCCCTTAATTTTAGTCCAATTTCTAAATGAAATATTATCAATTGGGCTAAATTGATACGATGTGCAAAATTTATAGCGATCCCAATTTTTTCCCTTCAGTTATTGTATTCCGGACTCGAGTTCCGTGGTTATTGTGTTGTCTATATCTTTTTTCCCTCCTTTAATTTGTTGTGTTTGAGTTTTGGGATGTGTTGGTTGAGTTTGTAACAGGTTGGTATTGAGTTGAAATAAGTGGTTGTTGCCCAGGTTTTGCCCTCTTCGCTCGAGCGAGCCTTCTTGCGCTCAAGCGAGCCCTGGGTGTTTGCTTCTTTGCTCGAGTGAGCATTCTTGCGCTCGAGTGAGCTATGTGGGTTCTCAGGTTTCTTTTCAAACGCAGCTTCAGCTTGAGCGAGCTTCTTTGCGCTCGAGCGAGTCTCGCGTGGTGTGTCTTTTCGCTCGAGCGAGCATTCTTGCGCTCAAGCATGCGTCTGCGTTTCTGTAAGACCTGAAGGTTGGTATTCTCCGCTCGAGTGAGAACTCTTGTGCTCGAGTGAGCCTTGTGTTATGGTGTTCCTTCGCTTGAGCGAGAACTCTTGCGCTCGAAAGTGCTTCTGCGTTGCAGACCTGAAGCTTTGCATTGTTCGCTCGAGCGACGCTTGTTACGCTCGAGCGAGGTCTTTTTTTGTCTAGTCGCTCGAGCGACCACTCCTTCGCTCGAGCAAGCCCTGTATATACCAGTTCGTAGCAGCGGGTTTTCACATCACTTTTTCATCTTCTTCTCATTCCAAACCCTAAATTCGGCTGTCTCTCTTTCTAATTCTCTCTCTCTCTACAAATACACCTTGTTCTTGGGTCTCTCTACCCTAGCCTCTTTGTAAGAAAGCTAGAGCATTGCGTGGGCTTCACTTTGATCCGAAAAAGTGTGGATTTGAAGCATCTTGAGTTTCCTTCTCCTTCTCCTTTGAGCTTCTCTATTTGAGGTAGGGATAAACTACTCATTTTTATGAGTTTTAACATAAATATTAGTCATTTTGTGTAAATGGTGAGATTGGGAAATTTTGGGAAGTTAGGTTTGAAATTTGAAATGTTTGAAAGAGGGGTTTTCTATGTTGGGTTCCATTGTGTATGTGAGGCCTTGAAATGGGGTTTATTTGTGTATCATTGATGAAATTGAGCCTTAGGGTTGAAGTTTGAGAAAAAGGGGAAAAATGCCCTAATTGGGATTAAATAAATTGTTCGTAGAAATAATGAAATAAATTATGAAATTATGAAATTATGAAATTGATTTGAGAATCATGAAATTGGGAGAAATTGTGATTACATGGTGTAGTTGGATCAATGAATCACTCACCTATGGAAAATATGATGACATATCTGTTGAGAAATTTATTTATCTGTTTAGATATATCTGTTTGGGCTATCGGTGGAGGATAGCCATGATTGTTGTAGAAATTGCATGTTAATTAGGTGAATTGAAACTAATCAATTGGAATATGTCATTGAATATGACGGTCGGATATAAACATTGAAAATGTGATTGAATTGGTCATTGTATATGACAATTTGTTTAAATACATTGTATATGTATATTGTTTAGGAGGAGATAGGGGATGTATTCCATTGTTTGGGTGGAGATAGGGGATGGACTCCATGGATAATTAAGTTGGCCGGAGTGTCCAGGGTGAAAGTCCTGAAATCTTATATATATTTGGGTGCTGGTTCCCTCGGACTTAGTTCCGTAAAATGGCAAGAAAATAAAAGTGTTGAATGATGTTTGTTATTGAAGTGTTGATATATGAGTTGTAGCCTCATTTTCTTAATTGTTTGGATAACATTGGACTATGTCAATGAACTGATTTGGATAAATAATGGGAAGGGAATTGAATATGATGTAAACGTTGATTGGTCATGGAGATGATGTAAATGGTTTACTAGTGTTAAGCATTTATCAGATGCTAATGTTTTAGTTAATTCTCATATTTTGTTTAGCATATCTCTACTGGGCTTTGGCTCAACCTATTTGGGACATCATTTTTCAGGAACAGGGGACATGCCGCCTCCAAGGTCTTAGCTTGGGAGGTTTTGGAGTTGAAGACTCTCTTTTTTTTTTTATCTTGTTTTGATATTAAATGTAAATTCAAGCCAAGGGCTTTATATGTAAAGAGTTAGAACTCTTCTTTTGTTGTAACCAAGTGTTCACTTGAAAAGTTGTAAGCCCGTAGGGCATCTATTTTGTTGATTAATATGTACCATCTTTTGTATAGAACACTCTGACGAATGAAATATAATGTTTCATTTATGATTATGGATCTCATGGTTAATTGATTTGTATTGTAATTTTGAGGGCGTTACAAAATTGAAATGTAAACTTGATGCAATTAAAATTACAAGAACCAAATTGATATAAATCAAACTACAAGAATTAAATGTAATTTGCCTAAAGAAATAGAACACATAACAGAAATTTGTTCCTAAATACTAATTAATTTCGAGTATAGTTTGACGTTCTTATTTTTGCATCCAACAACATATTCAATCCAAAATATGTTGTGTTCTGATTATGGCCCAAAAGGTCAAATGAAAATAGCGAAATAATAAATAAAATTTATAGACACCTTATAGCAATGAAATCTTAAATAAATAAATAAATAAGCTTAAGTCAAAGAAGCTTACCTTATTGAAGAGAGGTTGAATAGTATTGTAATTTCTATCCGAAGTATTGCAAAAACTATTGAGCTTTGGTATCCCCCAGAGATACAGCTTGTTCAATTGCAGTAGCTCAATTTCATTTATTTCCTTACAGATAGCAATAAAACTTGGCAGGCCTCCAAGACATAATTCCATTAGTTTAGGAAGCACAATTTCATCTATTGTTTCTGTTGTTATTGATGCTATCTCATTTTGATCTCCGTCTTCTTCACTCGAAATAAGTACTTCCTCCTTACGACAATCAGATACATTAAGTATCTGTAGTTGCATCAGATCTCTGGCTATGGATAATGAGAACATGCTTTCCAGTTTATCACATCTCTTCAGTTCTAGAGAAGTGAGGTTGCGGAGCTGTACAAGTTGAGTAGGACCCTTCCACAAATGTGTCACTGCAGGCAAGTCCCGTAGTTCTAGCCTTTTCAATGCACTGAAGGCCACCTGTAATGCCCCAATTTTCATAAAATCCAATGAAACAAATCAAAATCGTATTCGTTATCTATTTTCAAATCAAATTAAATTAACCTGCAGAAGTCAATAATCTTATCAAGATTCAACAATAATCATAAACAAAATAATTCTCTTTTCCTATTATACTTTATTTCATTATAGTTTGAGGTTTACAAAAGAGATTACGTACGATTACACATACACAATTTCCAAAGCATGGATCTATAACATGTGATACAATACTCCGTAACTATTCAAAATTTAAATGCCTTAATAGATTACAAGTTACAATGGTTATAACCCTATTAGAAAAAGAATGGGTCTCTACCCAAACATATAAACCAATGCTTTACAAAAATAAGCAAACAAAATAAAGGAGCATTTGTGCTTCAAAAATCGTATCACGAGCCTTCAACGAGACAAAGGGAAATCACCAACACCTAAAAATGATTTTCCACAAAGGGATGAACACTAATGCCTAGTGAATATAGTATTAACAATGTATATGAGATTAATATGATTATGATCATGAATGCAATGATATGCTATGCTTAAAATATAAGGGGTTTTTTTTTTTTTTTTTTCCCAATAGGATGCTCAATGCACAACTTTCAAAACAATATTCATTTCAAAACATCGGGGCAGTAAATAAGACATTGAAATTTCCTGGTATGTGTCCGCAAGTAGGTTCTCAAGCACTACCAAATATCACTTTAACGGCTACTAACTGGAAAGAAATTGATACCTACTCCGCTCGTGTTCTAGGACTTTCACCACGACCCTCAAACCAACTTAATTCTCAAATCCACAATTACATCCTCTATCCAAATTTACCACGTGATCAACATTCCCAACATTTTCAAAATAATAGCACAGTCTCAATGTAAGGCCGTGGAAGTGCAATGGATGCATGAAACAGTAATCTATAACAAAATATTCCAATAAGAAATATATTTAGAGCAAAACTCAACATTCTCAATAATTCCAAAATAGTATGAGATTCTAATAAACTCATCAGTTCTTAACATATAGCCCATATTTCATAATTTCTGTTATTTCCAATAAATCCAACAAATTCAAGATAACTAATATCTCCAAGGAAATTAACAATCTCCATAATAAATCACCAATTTTCACATTATTCCAACAATTTAATCCTATTCAAAATCACATTTTTTCATTTCTCAAATTTTCTAGGGTTTGAATTTTTTTTAAAGTTTTCTCAAATTTAAATATAACCAAGGTTTTAAATAACGGTCTCGGTTACTAAAATGGTAGCGGTAATGCAGACGTGGTTGCGAGGTGTAACTGCCGTAGCGTAATGGTGGCTACAGTCGGAGCCGTGAATTTTTTAATTCTTCGCACAACTTTAAGAAAACATACCGATACACACGTTTTTATTTCAGAATCAAATTTAGTGAGGCTCGAAAATGATTTTAATATATTTTTTTTTTAGTTCAAAACATGATCCAATATATTAACTAATTTTTATATTAGTTTTAAGATGCTATGAAAATTTTCACTATTGTTGAATTTATTTAATTTTCTTTACTTTACTAATTATAATTATGGATAACTTTTCCGATTTGTTAAAAAAAATGAATTTTAAAAACAATAGTCTCATAAATAAAAATTCAAAATACAAAATGTCAAACGTAATAATGCAAAAGTACGTAACAAGAAATCTAAATTTTGTTCAATAAATTTAACATAAGAGAAATATATTAAGTTCATATTCAAATATAATTAAGTAAAAAAGTAATGAAATCTTGTAGAACTTGAAGATTGGACATTCAAAACATATATAGATAAGATTTTTACTTAAGTTTTATGTAACTAGAAAATAAAAAGAGAAAATAGCAATATATACAAAATTTAAATTAAAATATATATATAGATGTGTAAAAGTTGTAACGGCTGTAACGGTGTTGTAGCGGCAATGTAACGGCCGCTACGGCCTTTACGTAACGGTGGCGGCCATTACGGTCATGAATTTTTATCACACCGCTGTAGCAACCGTAACGGGTAGCGATAACCGCCACAATCGTTACATAACGACGTTAGTAACAGTTGTGGCCGTTTTTTAAAATCTTGAATATGACACTATGAAATTTATGTACCATAAATCATTTTGGGAAGCGAATTTTAAACATTTGATAAAATATGAGCAAATCCTAATTTTTATACAATATATATATATATACATATATATATATATAATAAAAAAGCCTCAATTTCTTCAGAATCATAACTAACAGAAAATGCCACACAATCAAGGTAAAAGAAATATACGAAGATAATATAATCCCAACCTCAAACTAAAAGAGGAGAAGAAAAGTCTCAAAATTGAATGCATCGAAAACACGATCGGCTCCGGTCAAAACGAAGCCCTCAACACGCTCTATATTTCGTATCAAAGTAGCAAGTTGAGATTCTAACTCTTGATATGGTGGATCGAAAGTTTTGTGTTTTTTTATTTAAAAAAGGGAGAGACAGAAGAGAGGAAAAGAAAGAGAGACGGAAGGAGAAGAACAAAATGGAAGGAAAGAAAGAAATTATTGGATCTGTGAACTTCACATTATTTGGCAAAAAAATGCCCGCATCAATCTACACAACAAGAGTTTCTTCAACACCATTCAGCTTGTTTGGTTCCACTGAAATTCATTTTTCAAAAAATTGAAATTTTTTGTTTTTCATTTTTTTTTTTTTTTTACTGAATTTTTTAAATATTTTAAGTAATTTTTTTTTTTAAATTTTTAGACACACCTAACATAAATACACTTAAAAAGTAAAATATTTGTGAAAAAAATCTTTAAAAAATTTACTAAATACCAAAAACATTTTTTTAAAAAAATACGAAAATTCAGTACATTTTTGTATTCTTGTGTATTTATTGATTTTTTTAAGGATAATTTATTTTTTAGATACATCTAAGTAAGATAAATCCAAAAAAGTATTAAAAAAAATGTTCAGAATTTTAAAAATATTCACTGAAAAAAAACAAAAACGAAGAAAACAAAAATCTCAATTTTCAAAAAATTAAATTCAGAAAATTGAAACCAAATACAGTAATTAGGTCTCGTTTGGCAAGTGGTGATTTTAGTCAAAAAGTCACTAAAAAAATCAAAAAATCAACAACTTATACCAAAAAGTCAAAGATTTCATTTTCATCTCTATTTATTGCACATCTTTTCATAAAAAAACCAAAAACTCATCCCAAACATTCTAGTTTTTTTTATGTCATATTTTAGCCAAAAAGTCAAAAATTACTAAAAAAGCTTGTTCCCAAACGAGGCTTTAGCTTTGTCTAGTTTGATTGATGGGAGATAAGCAAGTTTGTTTGTTTGATCTCTCTAGTAGTTATTTGTTAGCTTTTGTTTGTTTGTTTGTTTGTTTTTTTTTTTTTTGAACTAAGCTTTTGTTTTCTTGGCTTCGGTCCTATCTTACCAAAAAAAATAAAATAAAAATAAAAACGTAAATTACACTGATACCCCCTAATGTTTCTATTTCATACAAATCCCCTTTACATTTGAAAAATTACATTCTCCTTCGTGAGATTTGTAATCTCATTACAAAATGCTCCATGCATTGCTTATGTCATACCATAAAATTTTCTATGTTAATGTATATTAGATTTATACTTATCTATCTGCATTGTAGATATATCTCATCTCTATCTCCTTGTATCTCTATCTCTATCTTCTTTTATCTCTATCTCATTTTATACTGATCTAGGTTTCCTCAGCCTATATATATAGGCTTCCCCTATTGTATGATTTATTTAATTTAATAATACAGATACACAATTCTAACATGGTATCAGAGCTATAGATCCTAAAATTATAGCCTTATTTCTTTTCTTTTTCTGTTTAGTCTCGTACATAGTGGTACTACAACATTTTATTCAATCATGCAAAAACAAATCGAACTATTTCGCCATATTTTTTTTTCCCAACTTTTTTTCCCTCAGAATCAAACTGATCGGAATCTTTTTAGGATTCCACCGACAACAATCTCATCACCAGCAAGTTGCTTACGTGCCACTTTTATGCTCGGCGCGTCATCTTATTCCGACATCACTCGCATACACTTTTCCACGCGTCAGCTACGCCATCTGCTCAGCCGTTCAGCCGTCCGCTGCTTCGCCGTCAGCTGGTCAACCGTTAGCCACTTCATCTCAGCTACTGACGTCATCCACCTAACGTCAGCCCTACACGCTCGTTTGGCCCAGCCGCGTGGGTGCCTGTGATGTCAGCCTTACGCATGTTCTGGCTTAGCCACGTGCACATCCCACATGCTGACGTCAGCCCTAACCCTTCAGCATCTGTTTTTGTTCATTTATCCAATTTCATCCTATTTTTTTTCCGTTCACCTTGGTTCCCACCTAATTTGGACCTTATGAATCCATTGGCGCACTTCGTTTTTACAGATTTTGCTCTTATAGCATTGTTTTCCTCTATTTACTTCACCAAACAACAGTTATGGATCGTCATGATCATATCTCTGTTATCTTTGATGGCTCCAACTACATGTTATGGGCCCAGGCCATGTCTGATTTTTTGAAAGGGAAGAAACTTTGGCGCATTATCACTGGGGATGTGGCTCAACCAGTGAAAGAGGCTAATGAAACAATTGCCATATATGAAGATCGTTTAGAGGACTAGGACAATAAAAACTACCAGATCATTCCCTGGCTTCGAAATACTTCTGTTACCTCTATCAGTTCACAGTTTGGGTGTTTTCAACTTGCCTTCGTGACTACTCCTGCCAAAGACATTTGGGATTTTTTAAAAGAACATTATCAGACTACTAGTCTTGCTCATTAGTATCAACTTCAAATTCAACTTCATCGCTTACGTCAAGAGCCTGGTTAGTCTGTTAATGATTTTTTCTCTCAGATATATTCTATTAGGACCAGCTTGCTCTCTCTGAACCTGATTGGCCTAATATTGAAGATGTTGCTTTATTCACTAAGTATCATAATCAGTAACAAGTGGTTTAGTTTCTCATGGCTCTCACTACCTAGTTTGAGCCAGTGCATGCATCTCTCATTCATCGTACTCCACTGCTCACTCTTGAGCAGGTTATTTCCAAGCTATTATCTGAGGAGACTCGTCTTGGCACTCTGAAGACTCATCATGTGGATACTGTTCTTGCCACTCCTCAATGACTGAGTTCCTCTTCACCAAACACCCAGCGGACCACTACTTGCAATTATTGTCAGAATCGAGGCCTTCTTTCTACTCATCCTCTACTTCATTGCCCGGTCAGATCCTGTCGGTACTGCAACAAGATTAGTCCTGGTCATTGCAGCAAGATTGCTTTCGCAATCCAAATCGCTCATCTATGACTCACTCCTCTCGTGATGCTTCTTCACGAGGTCATTCACAACATCCTGGGAATCAATCTAGATCTCTGCCTGCTCATTGCACTGCTCCTGCTGCCTCTGAGGAGTTTTCTGAGCCTTTAGATCCCGCTGCTCCTGTCTTTTCCCAAACTGATGTTGAAGCCATGTTCAAACAGTTTTTCACCACCTCTGGTACACCTCCTTCTACTGCTCTATCTGTGACTTCAGGTACATCTCCCTGGTAGTTTGACTCAGCATGTTGCAATCATATGACTTCCAGTTCTACTATATTTTCTTCTATCTCTTCCTTTCCTCATATTTCCTCCATTCATACTGTTAATGGTTCTTTTATTTTTGTAAGTCATATTGGTTCTGTTTCCACCTCTCATCTATCCTTATCAAATGTTTATCTTATTCCTGCTCTCACTTTAAATCTTATCTCTATTAGTCAATTATGTGAGCTTGGTCTAACTGTCACATTTTCTACTAATGGTTGTTTGGTACAGGACCCTTAGATAGGACAGACTCTTAGGATCGACCGTAAGTATGGACATCTTTATGAGCTCTTTCATATTCATGTTCCAGACTTCTACATCTGCTTCCAGCGTGCCTCCTTTTAATATTTGGCATTGCCATTTAGGATATATTCCTGTTAGTCAGTTGAAATCTTTAGTTTCTACTAGTCAGTTAGGTCATGTAATTCCCGATACTTTGGATTGTTTATCTTGTTAACTAGCAAAACAACCTACTTTATCATTTAATACAAGTACTTCTGTTTCTCATGCACCATTTGATCTTATACATTCTGATATTTGGGGACCATCATCTACTACCACTATGGAGGGATCATGTTACTTTGTTGTTTTTGTTGATGATTTTTCACATTTTACATGATTGTTTCTCATGAAAAGTTGATTAGAACTCAAACAACTTTATTACAATTTTGCAAACATGGTCCAAACCCAATTTTCTAAAACCATTAAAAATTTTTGATCTGATAATGCTATGAAATATAGGGATCTTAATTTTCTCTCCTTTCTTCAGCGTCACGGTACTTAGCCTCATCACTCCTGTGTTGGCACGTTCTAACAAAAATAGACGTGCTGAACAGAAGCATAGGCATATTCTTGACACTACTTGAGCTTTTCTTATCTCTTCCTCGTGTCCTGAATATTTTTAAGGGGAAGCTGCTCTTATTGCTGTTTACACTATTAACTGTGTTCCCACTCCTACTATCCATAACCAAACCCCTTATGAACGTTTAAATGGTACTAGTCCTCCATATACAAATCTTTTGGTTGTTGGGTTAGCATGTTTTGTTCTCCTCCAACCTTATGAACGCACCAAACTCGAACCCCGTTCTCGTCTTTTTGGCTTTCTCGAGTATGGATTGAACATAAAGGCTATCGTTGCTGGGATCGTATCTCTAAATGTCTTCGTGTCTCTCGTCATGTGGTTTTCTAGGAGCATAAAATGTTTTCATCCTTATCCTCGTTCCACTTATCATCATCTTCTACTTCCATTCTGTTTACTAATCCTTTTATTGATCTCTTCTCTAAAGACTGTGATGCAGGTTCCTCCTCTCTAGAGACGTCTTTGCTTACACCTAATCTTATCCCGATTGCTCCCTCTAATGGTCCTTCTGTGTTCGTTCCGGCGCCTCAAACTCTCATTGAGTGCCCCGTTGAGTCTCCTATCACCCTACCAAATCCTCCTCCCACAGGTCGTCTAAGTCGGGTAACTCTCCAACCTACTTATCTTCGTTATTATATCATTGGATCCACTGCCTTTCCACTCATGAAACTACATCCTATCGTGAGGCTTGCACTAATCCTTTTTGGTAGCAAGCTATGACTGATGATCTTCAGGCTCTAAACAAAACTCATACTTGAGACATTGTTGATCTTCTTTCTAGAAAGACTGCGATTGGTTGCAAATGGTTCTACAAAATCAAGATTGACTCTAATGGTTCTATGGAGCGGTACAAAGCTCGCCTTGTTACAAAATGCTTTGCCTAGGAATATGGTATTGATTATGAGGAGCCTTTTGCTCCGGTTGCTAGGCTTACCTTTGTTCGCAGCCTGAGAGTTGTTACTGTTTCTCGCCACTGGAACCTTTTCCAATTGGATGTCAAAAATGCCTTTCTTAATGGTAATCTTCTTGAGGAAGTTTATATGCAACCTCCACCTGCATCTACTTATCCGACTAATAGAGTTTGCAAACTTCAACATGCTCTCTATGGTCTCAAACAAGCCCCTTGTGCTTGGTTTGCTAAGTTGAGTTCCACCATTCATGATCTTGGCTTCACCTCCAGCTCGTATGACTCTGCTCTTTTATTCGGAAGACTACTCATAGCACCACTCTTCTCCTCTATGTAGATGATATGATTATCACCGGTGATGCTGTGGCTGGTATTCTTAGCCTCAAACAATCTCTTAGTCGACATTTTGAGATGAAAGATCTTGGTACTCTCAATTATTTATTGGGTCTTGAAGTCTCCAATGATTCTACTATTTATTATTTATCATAGGTCGAATATACATCCGATCTTTTGGCTCATGTTGCTCTTACGAATTGCAAGATTGCCTCTACTCCAATTGATACTTGGACTCGTCTCACTTCGCTTGAAGGGGATCTTCTCTCAGATGCTACTCTTTATCGCCAGCTAGTAGGTAGTCTTGCTATCTCACTGTGACACGTCTTGACATTGCTTATCCTGTACATCTTGTTAGTCAGTACATGTCAGCTCCTCGCACCCCTCATTACATTGCCCTGCTTCGCATACTTCGCTACCGCAAAGGCACCATGTTCCATGGACTCCATGATTCTGCTCACTCCTTTCTTGAGCTTCATGCCTTTTCTGATGCTGATGGGGCTGGGGATCCTACAAATCGCCGCTCCACCACGGGTTTTTGTTTCTTCTTTGGGGATTCACTTCTTGCTTGGCGTAGTAAGATAGTACTGAAGTTGAATATCGTGCTCTTGCTAACACTACCCAGGAACTTCTGTGGCTTCACTGGCTTCTTACTGACATGAGTGTTTCCTTCTCTGGTGCTACCTCTCTCCATTGTGACAATCAGAGTGCCATTCAGATTGCTCATAATGATGTCTTCCATGATTGTACCAAACATATTGAGATTGATTGTCATTTCATTCGGCAGCATGTTTCACGTGGCACTGTTTATCTTCTTCCTATTTCTTCTGCTGATCAACTTGCTGATATTTTCACCAAGGCTCATCCTCTTGGTCGATTTAGCGATCTAGTTTCCAAACTCAAGTTGGTTAATGCTTACCTACCTTGAGTTTGAGGGGGCCTGTTAATGTATATTAGATTTATACATATCTATCTGTATTGTAGATATGTCTCATCTCTATCTCCTTGTACCTCTATCTTATTCTATACTGATCTCGGTTTCCTCAGCCTATATATATAGGCTTCTCCTATTATATGATTTATTCAATTCAATAATATAGATACACAATTCTAACATTCTAAATGACCATCTTTCCCTTTTTCCTACAATTTCTTCTTCCTTTCACCATGACTACATTCTACAACTTTCCATCATTAAATTCTACCTGAACATATTCTTATTCAGTGATGATATACAAACATAAATTTTATATAGAACTTTCAAACACAATGATAGCTTAATGGTGGCCTTTCACTTTAAAACAAAACATCCATAAACATGATATATATTAACAACAATATCACTATCATCACATTTTTATGATTTTTTTTGTATAAATTTTTATATATGAATATAATTTTTCA
This sequence comes from Camellia sinensis, assembly GCF_055761805.1. Lineage (NCBI taxonomy): Eukaryota > Viridiplantae > Streptophyta > Magnoliopsida > Ericales > Theaceae > Camellia > Camellia sinensis. The sequence continues at coordinate 64,654,807 of NC_138970.1, forward strand.
TTTTTATTTCTACCATTATAGCTAGATTAGATCAATTTAATCTAGATATATTTAAAAAGTATAAAATTTGTATAAAAAACTTTTAAAAAATCCATTGAATACAACAAAATAAGATAATATATTGAATTTTTGTTTTGTTTTGTTTTTTTTTTGTATTTGGTGAATTTAAAAAAAAAACCACAAAATATTATATTTCTTAAGTATATCTAGATTAGGTGTATCTAAAAAATAAAAAAATTGCTTAAAATGTGAAAAAAAATTAGTAAAAATAAAAAAAATAGGAAAAAAAAAAATTAAAAAACTCAATTTATTTTTATTTTTATTTTTATTTTTATTTTTTATGTAAGTTAAACAAAACAAGATGATTGTTATTTCCCTTGAAATGACATGAATAAAATATCTGTATTATTTTATTATTTAATATGTATAAAGGTTAAGGAGCAAATATGTCATTTTAATTTGACAGGGAGGTAAGTGTAATTTTTCAAATGTGAGTAAGGATTTGTATTAAATAGAAACCACAGGAGTGTCAGTGTAATTTACCCCCCCCCCAAAAAAAGGGGGAGGACCACCCCACGTGGTCTCTTCTGTCCCATCAAAACTTTATTTATTTATTAATTATTATTATTTTTCATAATATCTATCTCAATATCTATATCTATATCTATATGTACCTATATATATATATATATTAACAAATACAATTTTAGTAACACTATAATATCTTGTGACATAAATAATAAAACGGTATAATTATTTCCTCACTACAAAATATATTTTGTTTAATGGTACACATTATAAATATTTATAATTCTCTCATAATAATAATAATAATAATAATAATAATAATAATAATAATAATAATAATAATAAATCTAGGGAGCCTCCTAATTTTATTCCAAAATTTATCATAATCCACTTGGCAGCAACCTTGGGGGCTATTTTATTTTATTTTATTTTTTAAAAAATAAATAAATAAAGTGCTCCATATAAGGCATTGCTCTTGCGTTTGGTTTCAAAATTAATTTTTTGGGTGTGCAACAAAACGCCATTAGTTTAGTTTGGCATGTTGCATTAGTCCATGCAAAATTTTAACAGTGAGTGATAGCGAGACCACATTGCAATAAAATTAAAAATATAGCGTTTAAATTAAAATTACAGTAACTAAATTGACATTTCATTTAAACTTTAGGGACTAATGGTTGTTCCTTAACCTCAAAACCCTTTATTTTAAATTCTAGGAATAATTACCAAAAAAAAAAAGAAAAAAGAAACTCTAATGTTTGACCCTTGCAACAATATAAACTCTGAGTTTTTAATTTTATCAATTTAAACCTTAATTTTTTAATTTGTTTTCAATCTAAATCATTTGTCTACTTTTGTTAACTAAAATTGACCCCCCCACCCCCCCAAAAAAAGTATTTTAGTTATTAAACTCAATATATGTATACATAAAATATCCAAAATACTCATTTTTATTGAGTTTAATGACTAACATACCCATTTTTCTATCGATTTTACTTAACAAAAATAGGCAAATGATTTAGATTGAAAACATATCAAAATTCAGGTTTAAATTGACAAAATTAAAACTCATGGTTTCTTTTGTTACAAGGGTTAAAAAAAAAAATTTGTGTGTGTAATTTCCCCCAAATTCTTCCATCCAAAATACAATCTTAGTCTTTTTAAAAAAGAGGATTTTCGTGTAAATCCTAATATGTAGACTTCTTGTCCAATACGTCCTGTGAGAATTAATGCATGTTTTTATCAACCACTATTAAAAAATGTTACTAGTTAATTTTCAGCGACAACTTGAAAAATTTATTAGAAAAAATGTCTGGCTTGTTTTGTTTGCTTTTGGGAGAGTTGTTTTTGATTTTTTTTTTCAAAATTTTGTTTGGTTTGTGGTTTTTCTCAAAAGAATTCCAAAATCATTTTCTCTCTCTTATACATCAATCAATTACTTTTTCTCTCTCATCTCTCATTCTCAATCACTTTTTCTCTCACACACATCTACTTAATTACAACAAATTATCAAATCATCCCAAGCTCTCAAACTCCAAAACTAATTTCAAAATATACAACCAAACAAACTAAAAAAATTTCTAAACTCTCTCCCCAATTTTTTGTTGAAAATACTCTCTCAAAAGCAAACCAAACACACCCGTCATAATTATAAGTTATAACAACAGTTTAAAAAAATCAATAGAAAAAAAAGTCACTAATTTTCAACTTTCAGCCACAGTTTGAAAAATTCATCACAGAGAAATGTCACTAATTGTAAGTTTTAGCGACAATGTATCAAAATCGTAACAAAAAAAGAAAAAGGTCGGTAATTGTTGATTTTTAGAGACATGTAACAAATCGTCACAAAAATTTATTTTTAGCGACGATTTTACTAGGACATGATGGGAATTAAGTCCAACTATTATGACCTATTGGTAGTTTACCGTTCAAATAATTTGTTCAAAGCTCAAAAATTACTGTCCAATTCATATTAGTTCAACTAAACTTTTAGTCAAAAGAAATGAGGCAAATTATACCTGTAGTTTCTATACTTGCTTCTCATGTCAATTTGGTTTCTGTAATATTAATTTTGCCCTTTAATTTTTCAAATTGTGTCAATCTAGTCCAAGTGATAATAGCTGTTAAAAATCTGAATAAAAATCAAAGGCAAAATGATCTATTAAAAAGGGAATGAATCATTTCAAATTGAATACGAATCTTTCAATAACTTTGAAGGGAATTAAAAAACCATTTTGTTCTTTTATTTTAGTCCAATTTCTAAACGAAATATTATCAATTAGACTAAATTGATACAATAAATTAAAATTGATGCAATTAAAATTACAAGAACCAAATTGATATAAGACAAACTACAAGAATTACATGTAATTTATAGCGATCCCGGTTTTCCCTTTCGTGCTTAACTGTAATCCGGATTCGGTTTCATGAGGGTGCTGTTGTCTTATCCTCTTTCTATCCCTTTCTCTTTGTGTTCGAGCTTCGGGTTGTGTTGGGCAAGTTGGGAATAAGTTGGTTGTGTTTTAAAACGTAAAATCTTTGCCCAGTTTTTGGTCCTTCCGCTCGAGCGGCGCTTTTGACGCTCGAGCGGGACTCTGTTGTTGCTTGTCCGCTCGAGCGGGGGGTGTTGGCGCTCGAGCGGGGAAATCACCCATCCAGTTTGTTGTCTGCAGTGGTATACGCTCGAGCGGGGAGTTTGACGCTCGAGTGGGACTCTGTTGTTGCTTGTCCGCTCGAGCGGGGGATGTTGGCGCTCGAGCGGGGAAATCACCCATCCAGTTTGTTGTCTGCAGTGGTATACGCTCGAGCGGGCATCATGTCTGTAAAAGTTCTGGGAGCGTGCATCCGCCGCTCGAGCGGGGAATTGGACGCTCGAGCGGGGATCTGTGAGTGACGCTCAAGTGGGGAGTTCGACGCTCGAGCGGGGCGACCTTTATATAAAGCCGAGATCCGACCTTTTTGTTCATTTTTCAACATCCTTTCTATAGCGACCCCGGTCTTTTCCCATTTGATTATTGTATCCGGACTTAGGTTCCGTAGATTCTGTCATTGTATAATTGTTGTTGTTGTCTTTTTTTTTTCTCATTTGGAATTATAGGATGTGTTGGGCAGGGTTGTTTCAGGTTGGTTGGGTTTAGAAACCAAGTGTTGCTGTCCAGAATTTTGGATCTTCGCTCGAGCGAGGAGTTTGTCGCTCGAGCGAGATGTTATTTTTGGTTCTTTGCTCGAGCCGGGGTTTGGTAGCTCGAGCGAGAGTTTGCGTCTGGTTTGGGCCTGTAGCTTTGCATTCTTGGCTCGAGCGAGCTTTTCTTCGCTCGAGCGAGTTAGTTCGTTCTTCGCTCGAGCTATAGTTCCTTCGCTCGAGCGTGTGTCTGGTTATAGACCTGAGGGTTTGAGTTCTTCGCTCGATCGAGTTTTCTTTCGCTCGAGCGAGCTTTTGGGTTGTTGGCTCGAGCAAGGCTTCCTTGGCTCGAGCGTAGTTTTTCTGTGTCTGGTCGCTCGAGCGACCAAGTCTTCGCTCGAGCGAGCCTGTCAGGTTTAAATAGGCAGCAGCGTGTTTCAGATCTGTTTTTCATGCACTTTCATATTCCAAAACCCTAGTTACGAGTTCTCTCTCTCTCTACACACCTTCTCTCTTAGGATTGATCTACTTAGAGTAAGTTTCTACCTTAGATCCTTTATTAAAAAGATAGAGTGGGTCGAGGGCTTCCATTTAATCTGAACATTTGGCGATTTGGAGCACATTGGTATTTGGGCACTCATCTCTGTCTTCACCTTTTGGGTTGTTTTCTTCGAGGTAGGGATTTCCTACTCCATTCTATAGGTTTTGTTCTAAGTTTTGGTATTTTGATATGTTGGGGATACTTTGGTAATTTTGGGAAAACCCTAGTTGTATTAATAAATTAATTTGTATAATTAATTCATGGAATTGGGAAAATATGGTTAAACTCATGGAATTGGGGAATTCATTGATTAAATGGCGTAGTTGGTTAATTTAGATCACTCGTCTATTGAATTGTTGGTATATTTATTTCCAAGTCTAGAAATAACTGTTTTGGGGCTATCGGTGGAGGATAGTCGTGCTTGTTGTAGACACTGCATGTGGATTAGGGATAACTGAAACTAATCATTGATTAAGTCATCAATTTTGACTGCTGAATTAATACAGACATTATGTGTATTGATTGTGTGTTGTATATGTTATGTGTTTGCATACATTGTTTTGTGTGGGAGGAGATAGGGGATGTACTCCACGGTTTAGGGGAAGATAGGGGATGGACCTCTAAACCGGATTTTGTTTGGGAGGAGATAGGGGACGGACTCCATTAGCATCACTTTTATGTGTGCTTATTTATATTGAAGTGTTTTTATTGATACAGCACTAAAATGTGTATCAAACTGGAAGTATGAAGTGTTTTGATTTGAGCCTGAGTCTCATCTGTTTGTTGACATTGGAAGAATATGAATTTGATATATATATATAGTTCACTGTTGTAAGTTTGGCCAGGTTCTGAGCCATAGTGATAATGTTGGAAAGTAAAACGTGTTTTAGACATTAGTGTCATGAGACTGTATAAAGAGGTAATTGAATATCCTGGTTAACCATCTATTGAATGCTATTGCTTTATTCATTGCTTATATGTGGTTTAGTATATTTCTACTGGGCTGTGGCTCACCCTTTATGGGAACATCATTTTCAGGTCCAGGTGATAAGCTACCTCCCAGGACTTAGCTTGGAAGGATTTGGAGTTTGAAGACTATCTTTAGTAGTTTGTTTTTAGTTGATAAATAATCAAGCCTAGGGCTTTATTTGTATTCGAGTTAGAACTCATATTTTGTGTCCAAGTGTAGGCTTGGAAAGATGTAAGCCCATAGGGCATTTAATTTGATGTTACATGTAATGTTTTTATTTAGTAATACTCTGATGAATGAATTAATAAATTGTTTTCTTTAAATAATGCATGTCGATGATATACGTATAATGGGTTTATTTTGAGGGCGTTACAACTTGGTATCAGAGCGTATCGGGTTTGAATACTTTGGGTACGTGGGAAGTGATTAGTATCACAATGGGTTCGTCTCGTTTGATAGAGACTTAGTGTAACGTTATATGCTTATGTGATAACATGTTTATGTGATTATGTGGGTATGGAATGTAGTTTCTAGGATGTTGATTGGACCCTTGAGTTTCTAGTAGTCTTGTTGGAAAGGCACTTGATCACTACTGCTTCCAACCGGAACTATAGTAACGCATTGGGACTATCATTATCCGGGAATGAAATTCGTAGGTGCTTATGTGATTATGTGCTTACGTGGATTGAATTATTGTTGTCCAATGCTTTAGGACGCGAGTGTTTAGTTTCGGCACATTTATTAATGTGCTAACGTTTTTGTTTTCTTTATTAGGATGTAAGGACGTGGACGAGGACGCGGTAGGCGTGGTAGGCCGGGTAGGCAGGAGGTGCCTGTGCCTGAAGAGATTTCGGTAGTTCAGAAAGGAATTGGCCAGGCCAATGTGGCCGAGCCAGTAGGCCAGCAGGCTATGGACGCTCTAGCCCGAGAGATAGCAGGGGCATTCAGGGAGTCAGTAGGCATTCTCAGAGCTGAGAATCAAGCTCAGGTTGTTGTTGCGGATGCAGGACCTTCCTTTCTGAAGAGGGAGTTCTTCCGGTCTAATCCGGAGGAATTTGTGGGTGATCCTAAAGAGCTGCTTAAGGCAGATGAATGGCTCGAACAGACAACGAAAACGTTTGAGATGCTTGGCATCGAAGACGAGGGGTTGAAAGTGACCTTGGCATCTTTTCAGTTGAAGGGGGATGCGGGTCAGTGGTGGAAGTTCACTAAGGGTCGTATAGGAGGGACATGGGAGGCTTTTGTGAATGCTTTCCAGGAGAAGTTCTTATCTCCAGCAGTTAGGGAGAAGCTGAGAGACCAGTTCTGCCAGCTTAAGCAGTTGAGTTCTTCAGTGGCCGAGTTTGAGGCTGCATTTACTAGTTTGTCCAGGTTTGCACCTGAGTTAGTGGCGTCTGAGGAACGCCGTTGTATCGAGTTTGAGAAGAAGTTGAGGCGTGGTCTCAAGCTGCGAGTTGGGGGAACTATGATTCGGGATTATGGGCGTATGGTTGATGCTGCAGCCCATATGGAGATCATGATGCAAGAGGAGGAGGAAGGACAGAAGGGCTCCAAGAGGAGTCAGGATGGTCAGAGTGATGGTAGGAGACAGAAGGGTTTTAATCCCCAGCAGTCTCAGGGTAGCTTTTCTAGATCGACTTTTCCTGTGCCGAGTGCTAGTTCGGGGAAAGGCAGTCAGGGAGACATTACCTGTTTCAAGTGTGGCCAGCTGGGCCACAAGTCTCCAGTTTGTCCTCAGAGGGGAGGAGTGTAGAGAGCAGCGTCATCTTCGGCTCGATCTCAGAGCCAGAGTCAGGGTAGAGGCCAGCCACTCTCGTGTTATCAGTGTGGTCAGCCAGGGCATATGAAGAGGTATTGCCCTCAGTTGGGTGGCACACCTGGTGCATCTGGTTTGCGGCAGATTCAGGGTCTGCAGCCAGCTCAGTCGGGTAAGGCCTCGAGGGCCAATCAGGGGGCTTCATCGTCCCAGTCAGTGCAGCAATCTTATGCTCCTAGGGGTGAGTAGGTTGATCAGAGGTCGTCTGGGCGCGTGTACTATAGCGATCCCGGGTTTACCCTTGTTGTACAGTGATCCGGACATGTGTCCGTGGATGTTGGTAGTTGGTTGTTATTGTGTTTACATTCCTTTTTCTTCGTATTTGAGTTATAGGATGTGTTGGGCGGATTTGTTTCAGGTTGGTTGAGTTTAAAAAACCAAAACTAGTTGCCCAGATTTTTGGCCTGTCCGCTCGAGCGGAGGTGTTGGCGCTCGAGCGGGGAATACACCCATCCAGTATTTCCTGTGCAGTGTTGTACGCTCGAGCGTGGGATTGGCCGCTCGAGCGGGGTTGTGTGAGTGCCGCTCGAGCGGGGAGTTGGGAGCTCGAGCGGAGGCCTGGTTCTGCAAAAGTGCTGGGCGAGTGCATTCTGCGCTCGAGCGGGATGTTGGCCGCTCGAGCGGAAGTCTGTGAGTGGACGCTCGAGCGGGGTGTTTTACGCTCGAGCGGAAGACTGGGTTTAAGTTTCGAAGTTGTGACTTTTCAAATCACTTTTTCACTTTCTCTTCTCTCTCTTACTTTTCCAAAATCACCATTGTTGAGCCTCTCACTCTAGACTCTACCTTCTTTCTAGGTTTTGATCTAGTAGGAGTGATTTACTCACCTTTGGCCTTTACAAAAAAGTTGTTGATCGTCGAGGGCTTCATTTTAATCTGAAAATCTCGGGTTTTGGAGCACGTTGGGTTTTGTCGTCTTCTCCTTTGGGACTCCGAATTTGAGGTAGGGATAACCTACTCCTCTCTATGGGTTTTGTCTTTAAATTTTGGTATTTTGAGATGTTGGGCTTGGTTTGGTAATTTTGTGAAAGATTGGGACTTTTGTGTAATTTTACAAAAGTTGGGGTTTTATTCTTAAGAAACCTAGATGCATGTTTGGCATAGAAAAATGGAATTAATGTTGAATCATTGATGAAAATGGGACCTAAGGGTTGAAATAGTAATTATGGAAAATGGCCTAATTACATTGTTTAATTAATTGAGATAATTAATTGTGAGAAATGAGGAATGAAATGTTGATTGAATATCCATTTGTGCATTTATTTTCTGTTTAGAAATAACTGCTTTGGGCTATCGGTGGAGGATAGTCGTGATTGTTGTAGACAATGCTTGATGATTAAGTAAACTGAAACTAATCAATGAAATGTGTCATGGAACTTGACGGTTGATAGAACACATTAATTATATGTATTGTGTGATTGTATATAGAACCTTTGTGTTTGTATACGTTATGTGTAGAGGAGGAGATAGGGGATGTACTCCGCGGTTTAGGGGAAGATAGGGGATGTACCTCTAAACCGGATAGGTATTGGGAGGAGATAGGGGATGAACTCCGTAGACAGAGCTCATATGCTTGTCTAGAGAAGTGAAGATAGAGCTCATATGCTTATCTTTGTGAAGTGTGGATACAGCTTGTATGCTTATCTGTGGATATTGTTGATATACATATCTGTTGTGAAGTGTGGATACAGCTTGTATGCTTATCTGTGGATATTGTTGATATACATATCTGTTGAGAATGTGGATATAGCTTTTATGCTTATCTGAATGTGAGATATAGTTTTTATACATATCTGTTGAAATGATGATAGAGCTGACATGCTTATCGGTTGAAAAAGGGAAAATGAAAGGTAACTTAGACTCATAAGTTGTAAGACATAAATATGAAATTTATGTGATTGTATCAGTGTTGGCCATCTATCAATTGCTAATGTTTTAGTCATTGTTCATGGTTGGTTTAGTGTATTTCTACTGGGCTGTGGCTCACCCTATATGGGAACATCATTTTCAGGTACAGGAAGCATGCCACCTCCAAGGACATAGCTGGGAGGCTAGAGGCGGACATGTTTGTTGTTTTACTTTTGATGTATTGCATGTAACTTCAAGCCAAGGGCTTAATGTGTATCGAGTTAGTACTCTTTGTTGTAACCAAGTGTTAACTTGGAAAGCTGTAAGCCCGTAGGGCATTTTGTTATGATGTTAACATGTAATACTTATGTAATGAGACACTAATGAATAATAGAAGGTGGTTTGTTTATACGTCAACGCAATGTCTTATTTGATGGGTTTAATGTTATTATTTTGAGGACGTTACAACTTGGTATCAGAGCGTACCGGGTTCGAATACTTTGGGTACGTGGGAAGTAATTAGTATCACAATGGGTTTGTCTCGCTTGATAGAGACTTAGATGTAGTATCATATGTGATGTGCTTAAATGCTAACATGCTTATGTGACTATGTGGGTATGGGATTTAATTTCTAGGATGTTGATTGGATCCTTGAGTTTCTGGGAGTCTTGTTGGAAAAGCACTTGATCAATGCTGTTTCTAACCGAAACTCTAGTAACGTCTCGGGACTATCATTATCCGGAAATGAAATTCGTAAGTGCTTATGTGTTTATGTGCTTATGTGGAGTGAATTACAGTTGTCCATGTATTAGGACGTGAGTGTTTAGTTTTGGCACACTTATGAATGTGTTAACGTTCTGTGTTGCCTTTATTAGGATGTCAGGACGAGGAAGAGGTGCTAGACGTGGTAGACCTGCGAGGCAGGAAGTACCGTTACAGGGTGAGATTCCGGCAGTGCAGGAGGGGGTTGGGCAGGCCACTGTGGCCGAGCCAGTGGGTCAGCAGGCTATGGGTGCCTTGGCCAGAGAGTTAGCAGGAGCTTTGGGTATTCTTAGGGCTGAGAATCAGGCAGTTGAGGCAGGGCCTTCCTTCTTGAAGAGGGAGTTCTTTCGGTGTAATCCGGACGAGTTTATCGGGGATCCTAAAGAGCCGCTTAAGGCAGATGAATGGCTCGAACAGACAACGAAGACGTTTGAGATGCTTGGCATCGAGGACGGAGCACTGAAAGTGACCTTGGCATCCTTCCAGCTGAAGGGAGATGCGGGTCAATGGTGGAAATACGAGAAGGCTCGTGTTGGTGGGACTTGGGAGGCATTTGTGAATGCTTTTCAGGAGAGGTTTTTGTCTGCAGTAGCTAGAGAGAAGCTGAGGGATCAGTTTAGCCGGCTTAATCAGCAGGGCTTGTCAGTGGCCGAGTTTGAGGCTACTTTTACCAGTTTGTCCAGGTTTGCACCTGAACTGGTGGCGTCTGAGGAACGCCGTTGCTATGAGTTTGAGCGGAAGTTGAGGCGGGGCCTCAAGTTGAGAGTTGGTGGGTCTTATATCCGAGAGTATAGACACCTGGTAGATGCTGCAGCTCATATGGAGCTTATGATGCAGGAGGAGGATGAGGGGCAGAGAGGCTCCAAGAGGAGCCAGGATAGTCAGAGTGATGGCAGAAGGCAGAGGGGTTCTAACCCTCAGCAGTCGCTGGGTGGTGTTGCTAGATCGACCTTCCCAGTGCCGAGTGTGGGCTCAGGGAGAGGTGGTCAGGGGGACTTCACTTGTTACAAATGTGGCCAGGTGGGTCACAAGGTTTCTGTTTGCCCGCAGAAGGGTGGAGGTCAGAAAGCTGCTTCTTCTTCAGCTAGACCGCAGAGTCAGAGTTTGGGCAGGGGGTAGCTCTTGACTTGTTATCAGTGTGGACAACCTGGGCACATGAAGAGATTTTGCCCACAGTTGAGTGCCACTTCGGGAGCGTCTGGTTCTAGGCAGACGCAGGGTTTTCAGCCAGCTCAGTCTGTGCAGGCCTCGAGGGCCAATCCGGGAGTTTCGTCATCCCAGTCTGTGCAGCAGTCTTTTGCTCCGAGAGGTGAGCAGGTAGACCAGGGGCCTACGGGGCGCGTGTATGCTGTTACCGCGCAGGATTTAGTACCGGCTCCATCAGTGGTGAGAGGTACTTTTCTGTTTTGCAACTCAGTTGCTAATGTGTTGATAGACACGGGTGCATCTCATTCTTTTGTATCTGCTGCATTTGCATCTGTTTTGGAATTGGAGTTAGCACAGTTAGCATCTCCTATTTGTGTGGTATCGCCTTTGGGTGGTGAATTGATTCTGAAACAGGGTGTTAGAGGATGTGATATAGAGGTCGCCGACTATAGGCTTCCTTTTCCGTTTGTTGTCATGCCCATGAAGGGTTTTGATGTTATTTTGGGTATGGACTGGCTATCGTCATACCGGGCTGTTATTGATTGCTACCGCCAGAGGGTTACATTGTGTACCTTGAGCGGGGAGTGGTTCCATTTCTTGGGAGACCGGGTTGGTAGTGTTTTGCCACCGGGGTATGATTCGCGAGGGCGAAGTGAGCTTAGTGGTTTACTTGCTAGCTTTGAGAGTAGCGAGTGTGTTGAGACTCGGATTGTGTTGCCGAGGGTGGTTTGTGAGTATTCGGATGTCTTTCCCGAAGATCTTGTTAGTTTGCCACCTCACCGAGAGATAGAGTTCTCTATTGATTTAGTGCCTGGTACGGCGCCGATTTCTATGGCACCTTACCGTTTTGCTCCAGCAGAGTTGGTTGAGTTGAAAGTTCAGCTCCAGGAATTGCTAGATAAGGGCTTTGTTCGCCCTAGCGTTTCACCGTGGGGAGCGCCGGCCCTCTTTGTTAAAAAGAAAGATGGTGCCTTGAGATTGTGTATTGACTATCGGAAGTTGAATCGGGCTACGGTTAAGAATAAGTACCCTATGCCCCGTATAGATGATTTGTTTGACCAGTTGAAGGGTTCCCGTTGTTTCTCTAAGATAGACTTGAGATCGGGTTACCACCAGTTGAGGGTCAGGGAGGAGGATATTCCGAAAACGGCATTCCGTACGCGGTATGGCCATTATGAGTTTCTGGTGATGCCATTTGGGCTTACCAATGCACCGGCAGTCTTTATGGACTTGATGAATCGGATTTTCCGGGAGTTCTTAGACCGATTTGTGGTTGTCTTCGTGGACGACATTCTTATCTATTCGTCTTCTGAGGAGGAGCACGAGGCACACTTGAGAGTGGTGCTTGAGTTACTTAGAGCCCATAAGCTGTATGCCAAGTTTGGGAAGTGTGAGTTCTGGCTGAGGGAAGTCAAATTCTTAGGCCACGTGGTATCCGGGGAAGGGGTGTCTGTTGATACATCCAAGGTTGAGGCAGTGCAAGATTGGGCACAGCCTAAGAGTGTGTTTGAAATCCGCAGTTTTCTGGGATTGGCTGGGTATTACCGTCGGTTTGTGAAAGATTTCTCCAGATTAGCGTCACCGTTGACTAGACTGACTCGGAAGGGAGTCAAGTTTGAGTGGAGTGAGACTTGTGAAAAGTCGTTCCAAGAGTTGAAAGTTAGATTGACCACCGCTCCGGTGTTGATTATTCTGGAGAGAGGGTTGGGTTATGCGGTTTATTGTGATGCCTCACGAGAGGGTTTGGGCTGTGTGTTGATGCAAGAGGGGAAGGTGGTAGCTTATGGCTCACGTCAGTTGAAATTACACGAGAAGAATTACCCCACACACGACCTAGAGTTAGCAGCTGTGATCTTTGCCTTGAAAATCTGGAGGCACTACCTTTATGGTGAGAGGTTCGAGGTATTCTCGGATCATAAGAGTTTGAAGTATCTGTTTACACAGAAAGACTTGAATTTGAGGCAGAGGAGATGGATGGAGTTCATCGAGGATTATGATTTTGAGTTGCATTATCATCCGGGAAAGGCCAATGTTGTGGCCGATGCCCTTAGTAGGAAGACCATTGGTGATGTAGCTAGTATAGCCATCAGGGAATGGGAGATGTTGGGAGCACTTGGCGAGTTTGATTTGCTACTGGGCGAATCTGTTGAGGCTGCGGCCTTGTTTTCTGTTGTTGCGCAGCCTACACTTGTGACTAGAGTGTTAGAGGCACAGAGAGGTGACCTTGAGGTAGAATCCCTCCGAGAGAAGATCTCCAGTGGGAAAGTTGAGAAGGGTTTGACGGTGTATCCCGACCTGAGTGTGAGATACCGAAACCGTTTGTTTGTACCGGAGTCTTGCCGAGAGGAAGTACTCCGAGAGTTTCACCATTCGCGCCTTGCGGTGCATCCGGGAGGTACTAAGATGTATCAGGATTTGGGTCGCCAGTTTTGGTGGCGGGGTATGAAGAGAGATGTGGCTGTTTTCGTATCGAAGTGTCTTACTTGCCAGCAAGTGAAGGCCGAGCATCAGAGGCCAGCGGGTTTGTTGCAACCCTTGCCTATTGCCGAGTGGAAGTGGGAGCATGTCACTATGGACTTCGTTGTAGGTCTTCCGAGGACTCAACGGGGTAGTGATGCTATTTGGGTGGTTGTAGACCGGTTGACTAAGTCGGCGCACTTTATTCCTATGCGCGTGAGAGATTCGGTAGATCATCTTGCCGACCTGTATATTCGGGACGTAGTGAGATTGCACGGGGTCCCAGTGACGATCGTCTCAGATAGAGATCCTCGTTTTACTGCTAGGTTGTGGCAGAGCTTGCAGAGTGCCTTGGGCACTAAGTTGACCTTTAGTACGGCTTATCATCCTCAGACTGACGGGCAGTCCGAGCGTACTATTTAGATCCTCGAGGATATGCTTCGGGGTTGTGTCCTTGATTTCAGTGGGACGTGGGAGAGGCACTTGCCATTGGTAGAGTTTGCCTACAACAACAGTTTTCAGTCTAGCATCGGTATGGCACCGTTTGAGGCCTTGTATGGCCGACCGTGTAGGTCTCCAGTTTGTTGGGCCGAGGTGGGTGATGCACCTTTGTGGGGTCCGGAGTTGGTTAGGGAGACGACGGAGAAAGTTGAGCTTATCCGTAGGAGGCTTGTTACAGCCCAGAGTCGACAAAAGAGTTATGCCGACCGTAGGAGGAGACCTTTGGCGTTTGAGGTAGGTGATCATGTCTTTCTGAAGATATCACCTAGACGAGGTCTGATGAGGTTTGGGAAGAGTGGGAAGTTATCCCCTCGGTTTATTGGTCCTTTTGAGATCCTTGAGAGGATTGGTGAGGTTGCTTATCGCTTAGCCTTACCGCCGCAGTTGTCCGGAGTACATGACGTGTTTCATGTGAGTATACTTCGGAAGTATGAGCCAGATCCATCACATGTGTTGGATTGGACCGATTTAGAGGTAGATGAGGATGCCTCGTATGAGGAGAGACCGGTTCGGGTCTTGGATAGGCGGGATCAGGTCCTGCGTGGCAAGACCATTCCTTTGGTGAAAGTCTTGTGGAAACATCACGGAGTGGAGGAGGCCACTTGGGAACGTGAGTTGGAAGTCCGAGAGAAATATCCGGACTTGTTTGTTGATATGTAATCTTGTATTTAAAGTTTGCATGTTGTTGAACTTAAGAGCTTTTATATATGTCTTAAGTTGTGAAACATTGAAAATGTTTTGATTATTGGAAGTATGTTTGGAACTTGCCTCATATGGAAGTTGAATGTGACACTATATGTGTTGAATATATTGTTAAAATTGGAAAGATAGTGCATAATGTTAATGCATGTTGAAAATACATATGTTGTTTACATATTGTGTTATCTCTTGTTAAAGGGATGGGATGACCGGTAATGGGTCGAATTGTTGAATGTTCAAGTGTAACATTGTTTAAATGGAGAAAAACTTGTTTTTGAAAATTTGTGCTTAATTTCGGGGACGAAATTCTTTAAGGGGGGAGGTTATAGCGATCCCGGGTTTACCCTTGTTGTACAGTGATCCGGACATGTGTCCGTGGATGTTGGTAGTTGGTTGTTATTGTGTTTACATTCCTTTTTCTTCGTATTTGAGTTATAGGATGTGTTGGGCGGATTTGTTTCAGGTTGGTTGAGTTTAAAAAACCAAAACTAGTTGCCCAGATTTTTGGCCTGTCCGCTCGAGCGGAGGTGTTGGCGCTCGAGCGGGGAATACACCCATCCAGTATTTCCTGTGCAGTGTTGTACGCTCGAGCGTGGGATTGGCCGCTCGAGCGGGGTTGTGTGAGTGCCGCTCGAGCGGGGAGTTGGGAGCTCGAGCGGAGGCCTGGTTCTGCAAAAGTGCTGGGCGAGTGCATTCTGCGCTCGAGCGGGATGTTGGCCGCTCGAGCGGAAGTCTGTGAGTGGACGCTCGAGCGGGGTGTTTTACGCTCGAGCGGAAGACTGGGTTTAAGTTTCGAAGTTGTGACTTTTCAAATCACTTTTTCACTTTCTCTTCTCTCTCTTACTTTTCCAAAATCACCATTGTTGAGCCTCTCACTCTAGACTCTACCTTCTTTCTAGGTTTTGATCTAGTAGGAGTGATTTACTCACCTTTGGCCTTTACAAAAAAGTTGTTGATCGTCGAGGGCTTCATTTTAATCTGAAAATCTCGGGTTTTGGAGCACGTTGGGTTTTGTCGTCTTCTCCTTTGGGACTCCGAATTTGAGGTAGGGATAACCTACTCCTCTCTATGGGTTTTGTCTTTAAATTTTGGTATTTTGAGATGTTGGGCTTGGTTTGGTAATTTTGTGAAAGATTGGGACTTTTGTGTAATTTTACAAAAGTTGGGGTTTTATTCTTAAGAAACCTAGATGCATGTTTGGCATAGAAAAATGGAATTAATGTTGAATCATTGATGAAAATGGGACCTAAGGGTTGAAATAGTAATTATGGAAAATGGCCTAATTACATTGTTTAATTAATTGAGATAATTAATTGTGAGAAATGAGGAATGAAATGTTGATTGAATATCCATTTGTGCATTTATTTTCTGTTTAGAAATAACTGCTTTGGGCTATCGGTGGAGGATAGTCGTGATTGTTGTAGACAATGCTTGATGATTAAGTAAACTGAAACTAATCAATGAAATGTGTCATGGAACTTGACGGTTGATAGAACACATTAATTATATGTATTGTGTGATTGTATATAGAACCTTTGTGTTTGTATACGTTATGTGTAGAGGAGGAGATAGGGGATGTACTCTGCGGTTTAGGGGAAGATAGGGGATGTACCTCTAAACCGGATAGGTATTGGGAGGAGATAGGGGATGAACTCCGTAGACAGAGCTCATATGCTTGTCTAGAGAAGTGAAGATAGAGCTCATATGCTTATCTTTGTGAAGTGTGGATACAGCTTGTATGCTTATCTGTGGATATTGTTGATATACATATCTGTTGTGAAGTGTGGATACAGCTTGTATGCTTATCTGTGGATATTGTTGATATACATATCTGTTGAGAATGTGGATATAGCTTTTATGCTTATCTGAATGTGAGATATAGTTTTTATACATATCTGTTGAAATGATGATAGAGCTGACATGCTTATCGGTTGAAAAAGGGAAAATGAAAGGTAACTTAGACTCATAAGTTGTAAGACATAAATATGAAATTTATGTGATTGTATCAGTGTTGGCCATCTATCAATTGCTAATGTTTTAGTCATTGTTCATGGTTGGTTTAGTGTATTTCTACTGGGCTGTGGCTCACCCTATATGGGAACATCATTTTCAGGTACAGGAAGCATGCCACCTCCAAGGACATAGCTGGGAGGCTAGAGGCGGACATGTTTGTTGTTTTACTTTTGATGTATTGCATGTAACTTCAAGCCAAGGGCTTAATGTGTATCGAGTTAGTACTCTTTGTTGTAACCAAGTGTTAACTTGGAAAGCTGTAAGCCCGTAGGGCATTTTGTTATGATGTTAACATGTAATACTTATGTAATGAGACACTAATGAATAATAGAAGGTGGTTTGTTTATACGTCAACGCAATGTCTTATTTGATGGGTTTAATGTTATTATTTTGAGGACGTTACATGTACGCTGTTACCGCGCAGGATCTTGTGCCAGCACCATCAGTTGTGAGAGGTACCTTTTTGTTTTGCAACTCGGTTGCTAATGTTTTGATTGATACGGGTGCATCCCATTCCTTTGTGTCTGCTGCATTTGCATCTGTTTTGGAGTTGGAGTTAGCACAGTTAGCATCTCCTATATGTGTAGTGTCACCTCTTGGGGGTGAATTGATTTTGAAACAAGGTGTTAGGGGTTGTGATATAGAGGTTGATTACCATAGAGTCCCATTTTCCTTTGTCGTTATGCCTATGAGGGGCTTTGATGTTATTTTGGGTATGGACTGGTTATCGTCATACCGGGCAGTTATTGATTGCTACCGCCAGAGGGTCACTTGTTGTACCGTGAGCGGAGAGTATTTTCATTTTCTGGGAGACCGGGTTGGTAATGTGTTGCCACTGGGGTATGTTCCGCGAGGACGGAGTGAGCTTAGTGGTCTACTTGCTAACCTTTCGATTAGTGAGGATGATGAGACTCAGACTGTGTTGCCAAGGGTGGTTTGTGAGTACTCGGACGTCTTTCCCGAGGATCTTATTGGTTTGCCACCGCATCGGGAGATTGAGTTCTCTATTGACCTAGTGCCCGGCACGGCGCCGATTTCTATGTCACCTTATCGTTTTGCCCCAGCCGAGTTAGTTGAGTTGAAGATTCAGCTCCAGGAGTTGCTAGATAAGGGCTTTATACGTCTTAGTGTTTCACCGTGGGGAGCACCAGCTCTCTTTGTTAAAAAGAAAGGTGGTGCTTTGAGACTTTGCATAGATTACCGGAAATTGAATCGGGCTACGGTTAAGAATAAGTACCCTATGCCTCGTATAGATGATCTGTTCGATCAGTTGAAGGGTTCCCGTTGTTTCTCGAAGATAGATTTGAGATCGGGTTATCATCAGTTAAGAGTCAGGGAGGAGGATATTTCGAAGACGGCATTCCGTATGCGGTATGGCCACTATGAGTTTCTGGTGATGCCATTTGGGCTCACCAATGCACCAACAGTTTTTATGGATTTGATGAACCGGATATTCCGGGAATTTTTAGACCGTTTTGTAGTCGTCTTTGTGGACGACATCCTTATCTATTCACCTTCTGAGGAGAAGCACGAGGAACACTTGAGAGTGGTGCTTGAGTTACTTAGAGCCCATAAGCTTTATGCTAAGTTTGGGAAGTGTGAGTTCTGGCTAGAAGAGGTCAAGTTTTTAGGCCATGTAGTTTCTGGGGAAGGAGTGTCTGTTGATACATCCAAGATTGAGGCGGTGCAAGATTGGGCACAGCCTAAGAGTGTGATTGAGATCCGCAGTTTTCTGGGGTTAGCTGGGTATTATCGTCGGTTTGTGAAAGATTTCTCTAGACTAGCTTCGCCTTTGACTAGATTGACTCGGAAGGGAGTCAAATTTGTATGGAGTGAGACCTGTGAAAGGTCGTTTCAGGAGTTGAAAGTTAGACTGACCACCGCTCCAGTATTGATTATTCCAGAGAGAGGGTTCGGTTATGCAGTCTATTGTGACGCCTCACGAGAGGGTCTGGGTTGTGTGTTAATGCAAGAAGGGAAAGTAGTTGCCTATGGCTCACGTCAGTTGAAAATTCACGAGCAGAATTACCCTACGCATGATCTAGAGTTAGCAGCTGTGATATTTGCCTTGAAGATTTGGAGGCATTATCTTTATGGTGAGAGGTTCGAGGTGTTCTCGGATCATAAGAGTCTGAAATATTTGTTTACACAGAAAGACTTGAACTTGAGGCAGAGGAGGTGGATGGAGTTCATAGAGGATTATGACTTTGAGTTGCATTATCATCCGGGAAAGGCCAATGTGGTGGCCGATGCCCTTAGCAGAAAACCTGTTGGTGTCATAGCTAGTATAGCCATCCGAGAATGGGAGATGTTGGGTACACTTGGGGAGTTTGACTTACTTCTGGGCGAGTCCGTTGAGGCTGCGGCCTTGTTTTCTGTTGTTGCACAGCCTACACTGGTGACTCGAGTGTTAGAGGCTCAGGGGGGTGACCTTGAGGTAGAATCCCTCCGTGAGAAGATTTCCAGTGGGAAGGTTGAGAAGGGTTTGACGGTGTATCCCGACCTCAGTGTGAGATACCGAGACTGTCTGTTTGTGCCAGAGTCTTGTCGAGAGGAGGTACTCCGAGAGTTCCATCATTCACGCCTTGCGGTGCATCCGGGGGGCACTAAGATGTATCGGGATTTGGGTCGCCAGTTCTGGTGGCGGGGTATGAAGAGAGATGTGGCAGCTTTCGTATCTAAGTGCCTTACTTGTCAGCAAGTGAAGGCCGAACATCAGAGGCCGGCGGGTTTGTTGTAACCCTTGCCTATTGCCGAGTGGAAGTGGGAACACATCACTATGGACTTCATTGTGGGTCTTCCGAGGACTCAGCGGGGTAGTGATGCTATTTGGGTGGTTGTAGACCGGTTGACTAAGTCGGCGCACTTCATTCCTATGCGCGTGAGAGATTCGGTAGATCATCTTGCCGACTTGTATATTCGGGACATAGTGAGGTTACACGGGGTTCCAGTGACGATCGTCTCAGATAGAGATCCTCGTTTTACTGCCAGGTTGTGGCAGAGTTTGCAGAGTGCCTTAGGCACTAAGTTGACCTTTAGCACGGCTTACCATCCTCAAACTGACGGGCAGTCCGAGCGTACTATTCAGATCCTTGAGGATATGCTTCGGGGTTGTGTTCTAGACTTTAGTGGGTCATGGGAGAGGCACTTGCCGTTGGTGGAGTTTGCCTACAACAACAGTTTCTAGTCTAGTATCGGTATGGCACCGTTTGAGGCCTTGTATGGCCGACCGTGTAGATCTCCTGTTTGTTGGGCCGAGGTGGGTGATGCACCTCTGTTGGGTCTGGAGTTGGTGAGGGAAACGACGGAGAAAGTTGAGCTTATCCGTAAGAGGCTTGTTACAGCACAGAGTCGTCAAAAATCTTATGCAGACCGTAGGAGGAGACCTTTGGTGTTTGAGGTGGGTGATCATATCTTTCTGAAGATATCACCTAGGCGGGGTTTGATGAGGTTTGGGAAGAGCGGGAAGTTGTTCCCTCGGTTCATTGGTCCTTTTGAGATCCTTGAGAGGATTGGCGAGGCTGCTTATCGTCTAGCTTTACCGCTGCAGCTGTCCGGAGTACATAACGTGTTTCATGTGAGTATGCTTCGGAAGTATGAGCCGGATCCATCACATGTGTTGGATTGGACTGATTTAGTGGTTGATGAGGATGTCTCGTATGAGGAGAGACCGGTTCGGGTATTGGATAGGCGGGATCAAGTTTTGCGAGGCAAAACCATCCCTTTGGTGAAAGTTTTGTGGAAACATCACGGAGTGGAGGAAGCCACTTGGGAACGTGAATTGGAAGTCCGCCAGAAATATCCGGACATGTTTGTTGATTTGTAATCTTATAATTAGATTCTGTTATATTGTTGAACTTAAGAACTTTATATATGTTTTAGATTGTAAAACGTTAAGTTTGTATTGGTAAATGGGTGTATCTTGAAACTTGCATCATTATGGAAGTTTAGTGTAACATTGCACCTGTTGAGTACATTGTTGAATGTGTTGTATATATATCATGCGATGGAATATGATATGGGAATTGTTAACATTGAAAGGAATAATGTATAATAATGATATAGGTTGAAATATATGTTGTTTTTTATATATTGTGAGATGCCTCTTGATAAAGAGATGAAATGACCAGTTTTGGGTCAAGATGTTTACTAATGAATTGTCATATTATAAAAAAAAAGAAAAAGGGGAATCTGTTTTTCAAAAACTTATGCTTAATTTCGGGGACGAAATTCTTTGAAGGGGGGGAGGTTATAGCGACCCCGGTCTTTTCCCATTTGATTATTGTATCCGGACTTAGGTTCCGTAGATTCTGTCATTGTATAATTGTTGTTGTTGTCTTTTTTTTTCTCATTTGGAATTATAGGATGTGTTGGGCAGGTTTGTTTCAGGTTGGTTGGGTTTAGAAACCAAGTGTTGCTGTCCAGAATTTTGGATCTTCGCTCGAGCGAGGAGTTTGTCGCTTGAGCGAGATGTTGTTTTTGGTTCTTTGCTCGAGCCGGGGTTTGGTAGCTCGAGCGAGAGTTTGCGTCTGGTTTGGGCCTGTAGCTTTGCATTCTTGGCTCGAGCGAGCTTTTCTTCGCTCGAGCGAGTTAGTTCGTTCTTCGCTCGAGCTATAGTTCCTTCGCTCGAGCGTGTGTCTGGTTACAGACCTGAGGGTTTGAGTTCTTCGCTCGATCGAGTTTTCTTTCGCTCGAGCGAGCTTTTGGGTTGTTGGCTCGAGCAAGGCTTCCTTGGCTCGAGCGTAGTTTTTCTGTGTCTGGTCGCTCGAGCGACCAAGTCTTCGCTCGAGCGAGCCTGTCAGGTTTAAATAGGCAGCAGCGTGTTTCAGATCTGTTTTTCATGCACTTTCATATTCCAAAACCCTAGTTACGAGTTCTCTCTCCCTCTACACACCTTCTCTCTTAGGATTGATCTACTTAGAGTAAGTTTCTACCTTAGATCCTTTATTAAAAAGATAGAGTGGGTCGAGGGCTTCCATTTAATCTGAACATTTGGCGATTTGGAGCACATTGGTATTTGGGCACTCATCTCTGTCTTCACCTTTTGGGTTGTTTTCTTCGAGGTAGGGATTTCCTACTCCATTCTATAGGTTTTGCTCTAAGTTTTGGTATTTTGATATGTTGGGGATACTTTGGTAATTTTAGGAAAACCCTAGTTGTATTAATAAATTAATTTGTATAATTAATTCATGGAATTGGGAAAATATGGTTAAACTCATGGAATTGGGGAATTCATTGATTAAATGGCGTAGTTGGTTAATTTAAATCACTCGTCTATTGAATTGTTGGTATATTTATTTCCAAGTCTAGAAATAACTGTTTTGGGGCTATCGGTGGAGGATAGTCGTGCTTGTTGTAGACACTACATGTGGATTAGGGATAACTGAAACTAATCATTGATTAAGTCATCAATTTTGACTGCTGAATTAATACAGACATTATGTGTATTGATTGTGTGTTGTATATGTTATGTGTTTGCATACATTGTTTTGTGTGGGAGGAGATAGGGGATGTACTCCACGGTTTAGGGGAAGATAGGGGATGGACCTCTAAACCGGATTTTGTTTGGGAGGAGATAGGGGATGGACTCCATTAGCATCACTTTTATGTGTGCTTATTTATATTGAAGTGTTTTTATTGATACAACACTAAAATGTGTATCAAACTGGAAGTATGAAGTGTTTTGATTTGAGCCTGAGTCTCATCTGTTTGTTGACATTGGAAGAATGTGAATTTGATATATATATATAGTTCACTGTTGTAAGTTTGGCCAGGTTCTGAGCCATAGTGATAATGTTGGAAAGTAAAACGTGTTTTAGACATTAGTGTCATGAGACTGTATAAAGAGGTAATTGAATATCCTGGTTAACCATCTATTGAATGCTATTGCTTTATTCATTGCTTATATGTGGTTTAGTATATTTCTACTGGGCTGTGGCTCACCCTTTATGGGAACATCATTTTCAGGTCCTGGTGATAAGCTACCTCCCAGGACTTAGCTTGGAAGGATTTGGAGTTTGAAGACTATCTTTAGTAGTTTGTTTTTAGTTGATAAATAATCAAGCCTAGGGCTTTATTTGTATTCGAGTTAGAACTCATATTTTGTGTCCAAGTGTTGGCTTGGAAAGATGTAAGCCCATAGGGCATTTAATTTGATGTTACATGTAATGTTTTTATTTAGTAATACTCTGATGAATGAATTAATAAATTGTTTTCTTTAAATAATGCATGTTGATGATATACGTATAATGGGTTTATTTTGAGGGCTTTACACTTTCTCTCTCTTACTTTTCCAAAAAGCTATTTTGACAGCTCCTCTCACTAAAACCCTAACTTCTCTCTTAGGATTGATCTAGTAGGAGTTGTTTTCTCACCTTGGGCCTTTACAAAAGTTGTGTTGATCGTCGAGGGCTATCTTTTAATGTGAAAATTTCGAGATTTGGAGTATTTCCGTTTCTTCATCTCCTTCGTTGAGCCCCATCATTCGAGGTAGGGATAACCTACTCTATCTTATGAGCTTTGTCTTTGAATTTTAGCATTTTGATAGGTTGGGAGTTGTTGGTTAGTTTTGAGAAAGTTTGGGCCTTTGTGTAATTTTACCAAAGTTGGGGTTTTAAATATATAAACCTATATGCATGTTGGGCATAGAGAAATGAGATTAATGTTGGGACATTGGTGGAAATGGAACCTTAGGGTTGTTTTGTGAATTATGGTAATTTGCCTTAATTGGTTTAATTAATTAATGCATATAATTAATTGAAGAAAACGAGGAATTGAATTGAAAATGTTGAAATTGGGAATGTATGGGACTAAAGAGTGTAGTTAAATCTTTTATTGCTCATCTAATTGAATGTTGATATATTATCCATTTGTGCATTTATTTTCTGCTTAGAAATAATTGCTTTGGGCTACCGGTGGAGGGTAGTGTTGATTATTGTAGACAATGCATGATGATTAGGTAAACTAAAACTAATCAATTGGATGTGTCATAGAGTATGACGGTTGATAGAATACACTAACTTTATGTGTTGGTTGATTGTGCATATGGCCAATGTGTTTATATGCATTATGTGTAGACAGTTGATAGAATACATTAACTTCATGTATTGATTGATTGCGTATGTGATTCTGTGTTTATATGCATTACTTGTGTATGGGAGGAGATAGGGGATGTACTCCACGGTTTAGAGGAAGATGGGGGATGTACCTCTAAGCTGGTTAATGGTTTAGGGGAAGATAGGGGATGTACCTCTAAACCGGTCAATGGTTAAGGGAAGATGGGGGATGGACCCTGGGATGCAGCTCATATGCTCACCCATTGAAGTGTTGATATAGCTCATATGCTTATCTGTTGTAGTAGTGATATAGCTCATATGCTTATCTATTGGAATGTTGATATAGCTCATACGCTTATCTGTTGTGGTAGTGATATAGCTCACATGCCTGTCTGTTGAAGTATTGATATAGCTCATATGCTTATCTGTTGTAGTGGTGATATAGGTCATATGCTTATCTATTGAAAGATTTGTTTGATTTGATATAACACTAAAATGTATGTCATCATCGTTTGTGAAATATGGAAGTAGTTTACGTGTTATTGATACAACACCAAAATGTGTATTCACCTTGAATTTCAAAAATGTTCTAGTGATGAACTATAATCTCATCAAAATGTTTTGGCCAGAATACTGAACCTTGTTTTCTAATTCAAAGTTGAATAAGAACTGGAAAGTGAATTGTAACATAAACTTGACTATCCTGGAATTTTTATAAGATGTAAATGGAAGTGTAAGTGTTAACCATCTACCAGTTGCTAATCTCTTAGTCATTGTTCATAGTTGGTTTAGTTTTTTCTACTGGGCTGTGGCTCACCCTATATGGGGACATCATTTTTAGGTACAGGTAGCTTGCCACCTCTAAGGACATAGCTTGGGAGGCTAGAGGCGGACATACTTTGGTTGTCTTATTTTTTTGTATTATATATAGTTTCAAGCCAAGGGCGTAAGGTGTAATTGAGTTAGCATTCTCTTTTGTAACCAAGTGTTAACTTGGAAAGCTGTAAGCCCGTAGGGCATTTGTTTTGTTGTAAACATGTAATACTTTTGTAATAAAGTACTCTGATGGATAGATGAATGTGGATCTTTATGTATCTATGCATGTCTTTATTGAGGGGTTTAATGTTATTATTTTGAGGGCGCTACATAATTTGTCTAAAGAAATAAAACACAAAAACGGAAATTTGTTCCTAAATACTAATTAATTTCAAGTGCAGTTTTATGTTCTTATTTTTGCATCCAACAACATATTCAATCCAAAATATGTTGTGTTCTCATTATTGCCCAAAAGGTCAAATGAAAATAGCAAAATATTAAATAAAATTTATAGACGCAGCAATGAAGCTTAAATAAATAAATAAATAAGCTTAAGTCAAAGAAGCATACCTTATTGAAGAGAGGTTGAATAGTATGGTAATTGCTATCCGAAGTATTGCAAAAACTATTGAGCTTTGGCATCAACCTGAGTGTCAGCACGTCCAATTGCAGCAGCTCAATTCCATTCATAGCCTTGCAGATAGCAGTAAAACTTGGCAGGCCTCCAAGATACAATTCCTTTAGTTTAGGAAACACAATTTTATCTATTGTTTCTATTGTTGTTGATGCTATCTCATTTTGATCTCCTTCTTCGTCACTCAAAATAAGTACTTCCATCTTAAGACAATCAGATACATTAAGTGTTTGTAGTTGAATCAGATCTCTGGCTATGGATAATGAGAACATGCTTTCTAGTTTATCACATCTCTTCAGTTCTAGAGAAGTGAGGTTGCGGAGCTGTACAAGTTGAGTAGGACCCTTCCACAAATGTGTCACTGCAGGCAAGTCCCGTAGTTCTAGCCTTTCCAATGCACTAAAGGCCCCCTATAACGCCCCAATTTTCATAAAATTTGATGAAACAAATCAAACTCGTATTCGTTATCTATTTTCAAAGCAAATTAAATTAATATGCAGAAGTCAATAATCTTATCAAGATTCAACAATAATCTTAAACAAACTAATTCTCTTTTCTTGTTATACTTCATTTCATTGTAGTTTGAGATTTACAAAAGAGATTACGTACGATTACACATACACAATTTCCAAAGCATGGATCTATAACATGTGATACAATACTCCATAAATATTCAAAATTTAAAAGCCATAACGAATTACAAGTTACAATGGTTAGAACCCTATTACAAAAAGAATGGGTCTCTACCCAAAAATATAAACCAATGCTTTACGAAAATAAGCAAACAAAATAAAGGAGCGTTCATGCTCCAAAAATCATATCACAGGCCTTCAACGAGGCGGAGGCAAATCACCAACACCTAAAAATGATTTACCATGAAGGAATGAACACTAATGCCCAGTAGATATAATATTAACAATGTATATGAGATTAACATGATTATGATCATGAATGCAATGATGTGATATGCTTAAAATATAAGGTTTTTTTTTTTGTCTTCTTTTCAATAGGATGCTCAATGCATAACTTTCAAAACAATATTCATTTCAACATTTTCATTTAAAAACATCAGGGCAGTAAAAAAGACATTGGAATTCCCTGGTATGTGTCTGCAAATAGGTTCTCAAGCACTACCAAATATTACTTTAACGGCTACTAACTGGAAAGAAATTGATACCTACTCCGCTCGTGTTTTAGGTATAGCGATTCTGGTTTAGACCCAAACCATTTTGTATTCTAGACTTGGGTTTCGTGGTCTTGTATTGTTATTCTTGTCTTATTCTTTTTCCCTTTGTTGAGTTTGGATATGGGATTGTTTTGGTTGCGTTTGGAACAGGTTGGTAGCTTAGTTTTCAAACTTTTGTTGCCCATAATTTTACTCTTCCGCTCGAGCGGGTTTTGTGAACTCTTAGTACTTTTGCAGGTCTGTAAAACTACTACGAGGGTGTATTCTACGCTCAAGCGGTGTTTTCTATGCTTGAGCGGCCATTTTTGGGCTCAAACGATGGTCTGTCCTCTGCAAAACTACTGGGAGTGTGTATTTTGCGCTCGAGCGTCAATTCTTGGGCTCGAGCGGTGCTACCCTTTGTCATTGTGTCTTTACACTCGAGCATCACTTCTTGCGCTTGAGCGGACTATGCGTATATCAGTTCATAAAAAAGTCATTTTACATCATTTTTTCAGATCTATTTCTCTCCAAACCCTAGAGTTGAGACTCTCTCTCTCTCTCTCTCTAAAACCTACATTCTCTCTACTCTTTTATCTAGATCTAGTGATTTCTCCACCCTTGTGCCTTTGTTAAAAAGGTATAGCACATCGTGGGTTCTCTTTTCATTTGAACAAAAGTGCGTTTCGTTGTCTTTGAAGTTTTCCCTTTGCTTTGCTCGCCTTCTACCTTTGAGGTGGGGACTTTCTACACTCTCCTATGATGTTTAACTTAGTTATTTGTTGTTATGTAAATAAATGTTGGGATTTGGAGGATTTTAGACAAATCTAGGGACTTAGGTTTAAAATCAAAAGTGGGGTTTTCAAGTGAAAGTATTGAAAATGATTGTGGGTATAGATATGAGAATGTGTTGTCTTAAAATTGTTGATTTTGACACATGGATTGGATTTTGGGAGAAAATGAAGCTTTGCCCTAATTTGTTCCTAATAATTATTTAGTATAAATAATGGAATTGGCATTGGAAATGTGAAATTGGATAGATGTTTATATAAATAATGGAGTTGGATATGTATTATCCCTTACTCATGGAAATTTAGATAATTTATCTATCTTAGAGATTGTATATTTGTTTAGAAATATTTGTTTTTTTTGGGCTATTGATGAAGGATAGCTATGATTGTTGTAGACATTGCATGGGGATTAGGTGAATTGAAACTAATCTCTTATTGGTTGTCATTGAACATGACTGTGTTTTAATACATTGTATATGTATGATGTTTGGGAGGAGAAAGGGATGTACTTCAAGTTTGGGAGGAGAAAAGGGATGGACTCTAGTGAATTAAGTTGGCCTGTGTATCCAGGGTGAAAGTCCCGAAAATCATTTGTATACATGGGTGCCGATCCCACGGACGAAATTTCCGTAAAATGGCAAATGAATGAATTTGTATGATAACTATACAGATTTGAGACTCAATGAGTTGTATCCTCAGTAGTCATTGATTGAATGAAATGGATATGAACAATGAAATGAGATAAAGCTTGGAAAATTATGATCTTGTGGATTATGAATGATTTTATCACGAGTATTGTTTATGCACATTACACTTATACCTTTGTTAAAATTCATATATTATGTTAGGTTGTTTCTACTGGGATTTGCCTCACCTTACTTGGGAAAAACCATTTTCAAGTGCTAGAGATATGCCTCCGCCAAGGACTTAGCTTGGGAGGACTATGGTGCTGTTATTTTGTGTTTAACTTTTGTACAAGCCTAGAGCTTTATTTGTATTGAGTTTCTAACTCATTTTGTTGTAACCAAACATGGTCTTGGAAAGATGCAAGCCTTTAGGGCATATGAATATCTATCTAGCTTTCATTTTTTATTACTACTTGTAACACATGTTGTAGATTCAGGATGGATTATTTATAAATGTATACCGCATGTGTCACCTTTTGTACAACAACTTTGATTAATGAAAGATCACTATTTTGTTTCTATCAATGTGTATATATTGTTGGGAGTTGGGTTATGGTATTTATTTTGGGGCGTCACATTAGGACTTTCACCATGTGACATTTTGTTTTCAGGGCTGCTCAAGTGGGGAAATTGCCGCTCGAGCGTAGAATTGTTGCTCCCAGCATTTTGTTGCACTTCAAGCGTGTCTGCTCAAGTGTGAAATGCCCCGCTCGAGCGTGAAATGTTAGCTTCCAGTAGTTTCACTGTAGCGCTGCAAAACTTCTGGAGTTTCTCTTTCTCCGCTTGAGCGAAGAAGTTGTCGCTCGAGCAGACCCTCTTGATTGTGTCTGGACACTCGAGCTTGGGAAGTCACGCTCGAGCGGGGAGCGCGATATCAGCTTTTTTAAATATGGTGATTCTAGATCATTCTCTTATCTCTTTTGTTCCATCTTCCATCTCCTCTTCCTCTCTCTATGGAACCCTAGATTTCTACCCCCTAATACCTCTCACACCTTTGAATTCCACTCAAAATCGCTTGCTAGAGGTGAAGAACACTGGAAGATTGTCATTATCTGCTGATTGGATTGTGGGTTTGCGATAGATTCGTGAAGAAGCTTGGATTTTGGGCTTGATAGTTGAGGTAGGAGTACTTTTATCCTTGTATGTCTTCATTTTTGAAGAGATTTCATGGTATTGTGTGTGATTTGTGAACTAATTGAAGATTTTGTTGGATTGAACCCTCATTTCACATGTTTACTCATTTGCTTAATATTTTGTTCGAAGTCTCTCAATTCCTTCTTTAAAATATGAATGTAAATGTGGTTAAAATCTAGATTGGTGATAAAGAATAGAAACCCCCAAATTTGGTGAAACCCTAAGTTCCCAAATTGAGTAGAAAATACTAAACTCAATGGAATTTCTTTTGATTCATAAAACTTTGAGAACAAAGGAGAGATGGGAAAAGTAGATATTGATGTAACTAAAAGAATTGTGGCTTGTATGCTATTGTTCTTTGAGTCTTATGTGATGTTCATATATGGTAATGTTTGATGTTTGATTTTGGGATTGAAATGTGAATTAATTGTTAAGCATGCATGAGTCCAATGTGTGAGTCGGTTTTGGGTAAACGTGGTGTTGTGTTGGTGCCCGCGCAGGGAATTTAAAAAGGTGCCCAAATGCCATATCTAGGCTTATCGCTGGACGAATGTGGGAAAATGTTTTGGGGTGTCCACACAGTCCCGCCATATAATAGCCGACAAAAGTGGAAAAACGGATGGTTTTCCTTAGGGTGCCCACCTCCCGCAGTATGATAGTCGACAAATGTAGGGGTTGTTTGCTAAAAGTGAAAGTAAGGATTGTTCTCTATTGGACTCATGTAGGTGAATGGGTGACATGATTTCCATGGTTGTGGATGTTTAATTGTTTTACATGAAGACATGAATTGCAATTGTTTGTGCTATATTATTACGGTTCACTGGGAATTGTTGATGATTATCTATGAAGACGAATTTTATTGTATCGTCTTATCACATAAATACCATAAACTAGTTCAAAGGATTAGATACCAGGATAAATGTATTCCTACTGGGCATATAGCTCAACCCTAATTTATTTTTCAAGAATTGATGAAGTTCAACTTCACTGAAGGATTGGTTCAAGCATTGGCTCCATTTCCTTTTTGGGAAAAGTTGAAGTCAGGAGCATTTTGGTTGTTTCCTTTAAATTTGGGATTTTGTAACAGAATTACTGTATGTACTTTGTGATGTTGTACGCCTAAAGGGCTTATATTTTGTTAAGTCATCTAGTTCATTGAATTGAAAAGCAAAATTGAAACATTGTGGGAATGTATTCATTAAATTGTAATCAATTGATTATTAGTTCAATGAAAAAAATGACCTTTTGGAATTTAATGGCATCATGTTATTATTGTTCTTTATTGTATGAATTTCCAGGCTATTACACACCATAACTCTCAAACCAACTAAATTCTCAAATCCACAATTACATCCACTCTCCAGATTTTACCACGTTATCAACATTCCCAACATTTTCAAATAATAGCACAATCTCAATGTGAGGCCATGGGAGTGCAATGGATGCATGAAACAGTAATTTGTAACAAAATATTCCAATAAGAAATATATTTAGAGCATAACTCAACATTCTCAATAATTCCAAAATAGTATGAGATTCTAATAAACTCATCAATTCTCAACATATATCCCATATTTCATAATTTCTATTATTTCCAATAAATCCAACAAATTCTAGATAACTAATATCTCCAAGGAAATTAACAATCTTCATAATAAATCACCATTTTTCACATTATTCCAACAATTTAATCCTATTCAAAACCACATTTTTCATTTCTCAAATTTTCTAGGGTTTGAAAAAAATTAGAGTTTTCTCAATTTAAATATAACCAAGGTTTTAAATAACGGTCGCGGTTACTAAAATGGTAGCGGTAATGCAGACGTGGCTACGGAGTGTAACTGTCGTACCGTAACGATGGCTGCAACCGGAGCCATGAATTTTTTAATTCTTCGCACAACTTTAAGAACACATACTGACACGCATGTTTTTATTTCAGAATCACATCTAGTGAGTCTCAAAATGATTTTTAGTATTTTTTTTTGTTTAAAACATGATCCAATATAAAAACTAATTTTTATATTAGTTTTAAGTTGCTATGAAATTTTTTTACTATTGTTGAATTTATTTAATTTTCTTTACTTTACTAATTATAACTATGGGTAACTTTTCCGAATTGTTAAAAAAAATGAATATTAAAAACAAATAGTCTCATAAATAGAAATTCAAAATACAAAATGTCAAACATAATAATGTAAAAGTACGTAACATGAAATCTAAATTTTGTTCAATAAATTTAACATAAGAGAAATAGATTATGTTCAAATTCAAATATAATTAAGTAAAAAAGTGATAAAATCTTGTAGAACTTGAAGATTGGACATTCAAAACATATATAGATCAGAAAATAGCAAATAAAAATTTATATAAATATATACATAGATGTGTGACGGTGCTATAGTGGCCATGTAATGGCCGCTACAACCTTTATGTAATGGTGGCAGTCGTTGCGGTCATGAATTTCTGTCACACCGCTATAGCGGCCAAAACGGGTAGCGATAACCGCCACAACTGTTACATAACGATAGTAACGGTTGCGACCGCTTTTTAAAACCTTGAATATGACACTTCGAAATTTATATGCCATAAACCATTTTGGGAAGAGAATTTTAAACATTTGATAAAATAATCCTTATTTTTATACAATATATATATATATATATATAAAATAAAAAAACCTCAATTTCTTCAAAATCATAACTAACAGAAAATACCACACAGTCAAGGTAAAACAAATATACAAAGATAATATAATCCCTACCTCAAACTAAAAGATCAAAATCGAATGCATCGAAAACACGATCGGCCCCGGTCAAAACGAAACCCTCAACACGCTCTATATTCCGAATCAAAGTAGCAAGGTGAGATTCTAACTCTAGATTTGGTGGATTCAAAGTTTTGTGTTTTTTTATCTAAAAAAGGGAGAGATAGAAGAGAGGAAGAGAAAGAGAGACGGAAGGAGAAGAACAAAACGGAAGGAAAGAAAGAAATGATTGGATTTGTGAACTTCACATTATTTGGAAAAAAAATGGCCCTCATCGATCTACACAGCAAGAGTTTCTTTCTTCAGCACCATTTAGCTTGTTTGGTTCCACTGAAATTCACTTTTCAAAAAATTGAAATTTTTTGTTTTTCATTTTTTTTGCTTTCACTAAATTTTTTAATATTTTAAGTAATTTTTTTAATTTTTAGATACACCTAACATAAATATACTTAAAAAGTAAAATATTTGTGAAAAAAATCTTTAAGAAATTCACTAAATACCAAAAATATTTTTTTAAAAAAATACGAAAATTCAATACATTTTTGTATTCTTGTGTGTTTATTGATTTTTTAAATATTTTTTTAAAAATATTTTATTTTTAAAATACATCTAAGTAAGATAAATCTAAAAAAGTATTGAAAAAATTGTTTAAAATTTTAAAAATATTCACTAAAAACAAAGAAAATAAAAAAAAAAACTCAATTTTCAAAAAATTAAATTCAAAAAATTGAAACTAAACACAGTGATTAGATTTGTCTAGTTTGATTGAGGGGGGATGAGCAAGTTTGTTTGTTTGATCTCTCTAGTAGT
The DNA here is from genome assembly GCF_055761805.1 of Camellia sinensis. Lineage (NCBI taxonomy): Eukaryota > Viridiplantae > Streptophyta > Magnoliopsida > Ericales > Theaceae > Camellia > Camellia sinensis. Next base: position 64,687,058 of record NC_138970.1, read on the forward strand.
TATTTGTTAGCTTTTGTTTTTTTTGGCTTCGGCCCTGTCTTACCAAAAAAAAGTGTAAATTACACTAACACCCTCTGATGTTTCTGTTTAATATAAATTCCTTTCACATTTAAAAAATTACATTCTCCTTTGTGAGATTTATAATCTCATCATAAATTGCTCCATGCATTGCTGATATCATACCATAAAATTTTCTAAATGACCATCTTTCCCTTTTTCCTACAATTTATTCTTCCTATCATCATGATTATATTCTACAACTTTCAATCATTAAATTCTACCTGAACATATTCTTATTCAGTGAAAATATACAAACATAATGATAGCTTAATAGTGACCTTTCACTTTAAAACAAAACACCCATAAACATGATTTATATTTACAACGATATCACTATCACAACATTTTTATGATTTTTTTTTGTATAAATTTTTATATATGAATATAATTTTTCATTTTTATTTCCACCATTATACCTAGATTAGATGAATTTAATATAGATATATTTAAAAAGTATAAAATTTGTATAAAAAACTTTAAAAAAGTCCATTGAATACAACAAAATAAGATAATATATTTAATTTTTTTATTTTTTTTTAATTTTATTCTTTTGTATTTGGTGAATTTAAAAAAAAAAATACAAAATATCATATTTCTGAAGTATATCTAGATTAGGTGTATCTAAAAAATAAAAAAAAAATGCTTAAAATGTTAAAAAAAAATTAGTAAAAATAAAAAAAATAAAAATAAAAACTTAATTTTTTTAATGTAAGTTAAACCAAACAAGATGATTTTTAATTCCCTTGAAATGACATGAATAAAATATCTGTATTATTTTATTATTTTATATGTATAAAGGTTAAGGAGCAAATATGTCATTTTAATTTGACAGGGAGATAACTATAATTTTTCAAATGTGAAGAAAGATCTGTATTAAATAAAAACCTCAGGAGTATCAGTGTAATTTATCCAAAAAAAAAAAAAACGGAGGGACCACCCCACGTGGTCTTTGCTCTCCCATCAAAACTATTTATTTATTAATTATTATTATTTTTCATAATATCTATCTCAATATCTATATCTATATCTAATGTACCTATATATATAATAACAAATACAATTTTAGTTACACTATAATATTTTGTGTCATAAATAACAAAATGGTATAATTATTTCCTCACTACAAAATATATTTTGTCTGATGGTACACTATAAATATTCGTAACTCTCTCATAGTAGTAACATAAATAATAATAATACAATAAATCTAGGGAGCCTCCTAATTTTATTCAAAAATTTATCATAGTCCACTTGGCAGCAACCTTGGGGCTATTTTATTTAATAATAATAAAAAAATTGCTCCATAAGGCTTTGCTCTTGCGTTTGGTTTCAAAATTATTTTTTGGGGGTGTGCAACAAAATGACATTAGTTTAGTTTTGCATGTTGCATTTATCCGTACAAAATTTTAACAATGAATGATAGCGAAATCACATTGCAACAAAAATGACTAAACTGACATTTCATTTAAACTTTAGGGACTAATGGTTGTTCCTTGACTTCAAAACCCTTTATTTTAAATTCTAGGTATAATTACAAAAAAAAAAAAAAAAAAACTCTAATGTTTGACCCTTGCAACAATATAAACTCTGTGTTGGGTATACCTCCTTATTGGAGTGTGGGACCCAATTGGTTTATTAAAAATTTTTAACTTGGCTTGGTTTAGGTATAATATATTTTTATATATTATATTTATGGAGACCCAATTCAATTTGGAAACAACTAAGGTTTGATAAAAAACCCTAGATTCACAATACATATTTTTTGGTATTGGTTTTCACCAAAAAGAAGAAGTACTGCGGCAGCCACACAGATTCCAGAGCCAACATTGATTGTTGGGGCTTAAGTTCAATTGATGTTCCATTGTTGCTGTGCATCATTGGTTAGTGGGTGAAATTGATTTGGGTTGTTATTTCGGATCTTCTTCGACTCTAATTCTGAAGATTTTGGTTCATCTATTTGATGAGGTTTTTCCTCTTGTTTATTTGTGATTATTTGGAATTCACCTAAGGGTGGTTTTGTGAGACCATTGGTGTCTCGTTTGTAATCGTTTGGAACTTATTTGGTTGATAGTGGAATCGGATTTCGATCCCGTGGACGTACCTCACATTGAGGGAACCACGTAAAAATTCTTGTGTTGCCTTTGATTTAATTTTTCCGCATTAGTTTTTATTCCCATTGATTGATTTACTTGTAGGGAATCACATCGATTTTCCCTAACAACTGGTATCAGAGCTTACGGTTTATTTGGATTTAATTATTTGTGTAAATCAATAGAGGGGAATGTGGGTTCAATGGAAGCAATTGGGTAACTTGAAAAACTAAAATGGAGGACCTATTATTTTGTAAAAATTTATATGGACCCATTGAGGGTGATAGTGGCAAACCCGAAGGTATGAAAGATGATGAATGGAATAGGCTTAATCGAAAAGCCGTTGGTGTTATCCGTCAATGGATTGATGACAGTGTGTTTCATCATATTGCTACTGAAACTTCAGCACATGATTTATGGAAAAAATTAGGGTCTTTATGACAGAAAATCAGCCACAAATAAAGCTTTTCTATTTCGTAAGTTGGTTAATTTAAAATATAAAGATGGCAGCCCCATTCCGGAACATTTGAATGAAATAAAGAGTATTGTTAACCAACTTGCTTCTATGAAAATTATTTTTGATGATGAGTTGCAGGCTTTGATGCTACTTAGTTCTTTGCCCGAAAGTTGAGAGACCTTGGTTGTGACCGTTAGTAATTCAGCGCCCGATGGAGTTGTTACAATGGGCCAAGTCACTAGTAGCCTGTTGAATGAAGAAACTAGAAGAAAATCAGTGGGTTTCTCTCATTCAGAAGCATTTGTTGTGAGAGGCCGAAGCAAAACAAGGGGGAGGAGTAAGACTCCTCATGGTCGTGATCAAAGCTGTGACAAATCAAAAGATGGTTCTTTTTCAAAGAAAGACATTGAGTGCCATTATTGCCATGAGAAAGGGCACATGAAGCGGGAATGCCGAAAGCTCAAGAATAAGGAGAAAAGGCGTGACAAAAGTGTGGACAAGAAGCAAGAAGACACAACAGCAGTTACTACTGATGATCTCATGGTCGTTTGTGAAGATGATTGTATCAATTTTGTGGGCCAAGAGAGCAATTGGGTGATTGATTCGGGTGCTTCTTTTTATGTGACTTCTCGAGTTGATTTCTTCACTACCTACACCGAAGGAGATTACGGTTCTGTTCGAATGGGTAATGAAGGTTTGTCCAAGATTATTGGCATGGGTGATGTTTGCTTGGAAACAAATTTGGGTTGCAAGTTGTTGCTTAAAGATGTGAGGCATGTTCCCGACATTCGCCTCAATTTGATCTCTACTGGAAAGCTAGATGATGAAGGCTTCAACAACAAATTTGGTAATGGAATATGGAAGCTCACAAAGAGTTCTTTGGTGGTGGCTAAGTGCAAGAAGACTCATACACTTTATTCGATGTAAGGAAAAATTTGTAAAGGTGTTATCAATGCACTTGAAGATGATACTTCTACCGAATTGTGGCACAAGCGGCTTGGCCATATGAGTGAAAAGGGGCTGCAAGTTTTATTCAAGAAAGAGCTTCTGCCCGGTTTGAAAGGTACACATCTTAAAACTTGTGTTCATTGTTTGGCGGGTAAACAACATAGAGTTTCTTTTCATAAAAATGTTGCTTCTTGAAAAGAAAATGTGTTGGAGTTGATTCATTCGGATGTTTGTGGTCCTTTAAAAGTTAGAACACATAGTGGTGCACTTTATTTTGTTACTTTCATTGATGATTATTCGAGGAAAGTTTGGGTTTTTCTACTAAAAACTAAAGATCAAGTTCTAGAAGTATTTAAGCATTTTCAGGCCATGGTTGAAAGAGAAACAGGGCAGAAATTAAAGTGCATCCGATCAGACAATGGTGGTGAATACATTGGGCCATTTGATGAGTATTGTCACAGCCAAGGTATTCGGCATCAAAAGACAGTTAAGAAGACTCCTCAACAAAATGGAGTTGCCGAGAGGATGAACCGCACCATTGTAGAAAGAACAAGGTGTTTGCTTTCACAAGCTAAATTGCCAAGATCCTTTTGGGGTGAGGCATTGAAGACAGCGGTTGACGTGATCAATTTGTCTCCTTCCTATCCTTTGAACGGTGATGTTCCAGAAAGAGTTTGGACCAGTAAAGATGTGTCTTATGAGCACTTGAGAGTGTTTGGTTGCCGAGCTTTTGTTCACATTCCAAAAGATGAGAGGTCCAAGCTTGATAGCAAGTCAAGACAATGTATTTTTCTTGGCTATGGACGTGATGAGTTTGGTTATAGATTGTGGGATCCGGTCGACAAGAAAATCATTCGAAGCCGTGATGTTGTGTTTCTTGAAGACCAAACGATTGAAGACTTTGACAAAGGTGATCAACCGGAGCCAAAAACTAGTGATCTCATTGACATGGATCCATCTCCTTCATCTTCGGTGGATGATGAAAATCGGAGAGATGTGCAGCCACCTATTGAAGATGTAGAGGATGATGCTAATCCTAATGAAGTTGAGCCAGAAATTGAGGAAGAGCATCCAACTCAAGAACCGCCACCACAACTTGAGTTGAGGAAATCTACAAGGAACCGACAACCTTCAAGAAAGTATCCTCCCAATGAATTTGTGTTGATTTCTGATCAAGGAGAGCCTGAGAGCTACCAAGAAGCAATTGAGCATGCAAAGAAAGGTGATTGGAAAAAGGCCATGGAAGAGGAGATGAACTCCTTACTTGAAAATCACACCTATGATTTAGTGAAGTTGCCTAAGGGGAGGAAAATTTTAAAAAATAAGTGGGTCTTCAAATTGAAGAATGATGGCAAGAATCTGAGGTACAAGGCACGTCTTGTTGTGAAAGGCTTTGGGAAAAAGAAAGGTATTGACTTTGACGAGATTTTCTCGCCGGTTGTAAAGATGTCTTCTATTCGGGTTGTACTTGGCATGGCTGCAAGTATGAACCTTGAAGTTGAGCAACTTGATGTGAAGACCGCATTTCTTCACAGTGATCTTGAAGAAGAAATTTACATGGAGCAACCAGAAGGTTTTGTGAAAAAAGGGAAAGAGAAATTTGTTTGCAAATTGAAGAAAAGTTTGTATGGTCTCAAGCAAGCCCCGCGGCAATGGTACAAAAAATTTGGCTCTTTCATGATGAATAATGGTTTTTCTAAAACCACTTCAGACCATTGTGTGTTTGTGAAAAATTTCCCAGATGGTAAATTTATTATTCTTTTGCTTTATGTTGATGACATGTTAATTGTGGGTCAAGATTCTACCATGATAAACAGGCTGAAATTGGAGTTGAGCAAGTCTTTTGCTATGAAAGATTTGGGACCGGCAAAGCAAATACTTGGTATGAAAATTGTTCATGATCGTAAAGAGGGGCTGATTTGGTTGTCTCAAGAAAGCTACATTGAGAAAGTTTTTGAGAGGTTCAACATGAATAAAGCAAAGCCGGTTGGTTGTCCACTTGCAGGTCACTTCAAGCTTAGTTCGAATCAATGTCCTACAAGTGAGAAAGACAAGGAAGATATGTTGAAAGTTCCTTATGCTTCAGCAGTTGGTTCTTTGATGTACGCCATGGTTTGTACAAGGCCGGATATTGCTCACGCTGTTGGTGTGGTGAGTCGTTTTCTCTCTAATCCGGGTAAAGAACATTGGGCAACGGTAAAATGGATTCTAAGGTATCTTCGAGGGACTTCGAAGGTGTGTTTGTGTTTTGGGGATGGTAAGCCGATGCTTGATGGGTTCACAGATTCTGACATGGCCGGTGATATTGATTCTAGGAAATCTACTTCGGGGTATTTGATGACTTTTGCAGGGGGAGCTGTGGCATGGTAATCTAAATTACAAAAATGTGTTGCTCTCTCAACTACCGAAACTGAATTTATTGCCATTACGGAAGCTTGTAAAGAAGAGTTATGGTTGAAGAAATTTTTGCAAGAGTTGGGTTTGAAGCAAGAAAAGTATGTACTTTATTGTGATAGTCAAAGTGCTATTCATTTGAGTAAAAATTCTATGTTTCATTCGAGATCGAAACACATTGATATGAGATACCATTGGATTCGTGATGTGCTAGATTCGAAATTGTTACAACTCGAAAAGGTTCACACAGATGATAATATTTCGGATATGTTGACAAAGACTTTGTCGAAGGACAAACATTTAAAGTGTCAAACTTTGGCGGATATGGTTGATCTCTCCACCTAAGTCGGTAGGGGGAGAATTGTTGGATATACCTCCTTATTGGAGTGTGGGACCCAATTGGTTTATTAAAGAATTTTAACTTGGCTTGGTTTAGGTATAATATATTTTTATATATTATATTTATGGAGACCCAATTCAATTTGGAAACAACTAAGGTTTGATAAAAAACCCTAGATTCACAATACATATTTTTTGGTATTGGTTTTCACCAAAAAGAAGTACTGCGGCAGCCACACAGATTCCAGAGCCAACATTGATTGTTGGGGCTTAAGTTCAATTGATGTTCCATTGTTGCTGTGCATCATTGGTTAGTGGGTGAAATTGATTTGGGTTGTTATTTCGGATCTTCTTTGACTCTAATTCTGAGGATTTTGATTCATCTATTTGGTGAGGTTTTTCCTCTTGTTTATTTGTGATTATTTGGAATTCACCTAAGGGTGGTTTTGTGAGACCATTAGTGTCTCGTTTGTAATCGTTTGGAACTTATTTGGTTGATAGTGGAATCGGATTTCGATCCCGTGGACGTACCTCACATTGAGGGAACCACGTAAAAATTCTTGTGTTGCCTTTGATTTAATTTTTCCGCATTAGTTTTTATTCCCATTGATTGATTTACTTGTGGAGAATCACATCGATTTTCCCTAACACTCTGAGTTTTTAATGTTATCAATTTAAACCTTAATCTTTTGATTTGTTTTCAATCTAAATGATTTGTCTACTTTTGTTAACTAAAATTGACCCCCCCCAAAAAAAAGAAAAAAGAAAAATAGTATTTCAGTTATTAAACTCAATATATATACATAAAATGTCCAAAATACGCATTTTCATTGAGTGTAATGACTAACATAGCCATTTTTTTTTATCAATTTTACTTAACAAAAATAAGCAAATCATTCAAAATGAAAACAAATCAAAAATTCAGGTTTTAAATTGACAAATTAAAACTCATGGTTTCTATTGTTACAAAGTTTAATTTTTTTTTTTGTTGTTGTTGTTGTTGTTGTTGTGTGTGTGTAATTTCCCCCATATTTTTCCATCCAAAATACAATTTAGTATTTTTAAATAAGAGGGCTTACGTGTAAATCCTAATATGTAGACTTCTTGCCCAACATGTCCTGTGAGAATTAATGCATTTTTTTAACAATTACTATTAAAAAATGTTACTAATTGTTAATTTTTAGCGATAGTTTGAAAATTTTGTCATAAAAAATGTCATAATTATAAGTTATAACGGTTTAAAAAATCAGCACAAAAAAGTCACTAATTTTCAACTTTTAGTGACAGTTTGAAAAATTCATCACAGAAAAATGTCACTAATTGCAAGTTTTAGCGACAATTTATAAAAATCGTAACAAAAAAAAGATCAGTAATAGTTAATTTTTAGCGACATGCAAATAATCGTCACAAAAAATTATTTTTAGCGACGATTTTACTAGGACTTGATAGAAATTAAGTAAAACTATTATGACCGATTGGTAGTTTACCCTTCAAATAATTTGGTCAAAGTTCGCAAAATTATAGGCTAATTCATATTAGTTCAGCTAAATTTTTAGTCAAAAGAAATAGGGCAAATTATACCTATAGTCTCTACACTTGGCTCTCATGTCAATTTGGTTTCTATAATATTAATTTTGCCCTTTAATTTTTCAAATTGTGTCAATCTAGTCCAAATGATAATAGGCGTTAAAAATTTGAATAAAAATCAAAGGCAAAATGATCTATTAAAAAGGGGAATGAATCATTTCAAATTGAATGCGAATCCTTCAATAACTTTGAAGGGAATTAAAAAACCATTTTGTTCCTTAATTTTAGTCCAATTTCTAATGAAATATTATCAATTAGACTAAATTGATAGATGTGCAAAATTGAAAGGTAATTGATGCAATTAAAATTACAAGAACCAAATTGATATAAAACAAACTACAAGAATTAAATGTAATTTGTCTAAAGAAATACAACACATAAAAACGGAAATTTATTCCTAAATACTAATTAATTTCAAGTGTAGTTTGACATTCTTATTTTTGCATCCAACAGCATATTCAATCCAAAATATGTTGTGTTCTCATTATAGCCCAAAAGGTCAAATGAAAATAGCAAAATAATAAATAAAAATTGTAGACGCCCCACAGCAATGAAGCTTAAATAAATAAATAAATAAGCTCAAGTCAAAGAAGCATACCTCATTGAAGAGAGGTTGAATAGTATGGTAACTGCTATCCGAAGTATTGCAAAAACTATTGAGCTTTGGTATCCCCCAGAGTTTCAGCTTGTTCAATTGCAGCAGCTCAATTCCATTCATAGCCTTGCACAGAGCAGTAAAACTTGGCAGGCATGCAAGATACAATTCCTTTAGTTTAGGGAACACAATTTTATCTGTTGTTTCTGTTGTTGTTGATGCTATCTCATTTTGATCTCCTTCTTCTTCACTCGAAATAAGTACTTCCATCTTACGACAATTAGATACATAAAGTTTCTGTAGTGGCATCAGATCTCTAGCTATGGATAATGAGAACAAGCTTTCCAGTTCATCACAATTAGTCAATATTAGAGAAGTGAGGTTGCGGAGCCGTACAAGTTGCGTAGGACCCTTCCACAAATGTGTCACTGCAGGCAAGTCCCGTAGTTCTAGACTTTTCAACGCACTGAAGGCCACCTATAACGCCCCAGTTTTCATAAAATCCAACGAAACAAATCAAACTCGTATTCGTTATCTATTTTCAAATCAAATTAAATTAACATGCAGAAGTCAATAATCTTATCAAGATTCAGCAATAATCATAAACAAAATAATTCTCTTTTCCTGTTATACTTCATTTCATTATAGTTTGAGATTTATCAAAGAGATTACGTACGATTACACACACAATTTCCAAAGCATGGATCTATAACATGTGATACAATACTACATAAATATTCAAAACTTAAATGCCGTAATGGATTACAAGTTACAATGGTTAGAACCCTATTACAAAAAGAATGGGTCTCCACCCAAACATATAAACCAATGCTTTATGAAAATAAGCAAACAAAATAAAGGAGCATTCGTGCTCCAAAAATCACATCACAAGCCTTCAATGAGGCGGAGGCAAATCACCAACACCTAAAAATGATTTACCATGAAGGGATGAACACTAATGCCCAGTAGATATAATTTTAACAATGTATATGAGATTAACATGATTATGATCATGAATGCAATGATGTGCTATGCTTAAAATATGAGTTTTTTTTTTTTCCCAATAGGATGCTCATTGCACAACTTTCAAAACAATATTCATTTCAAAACATCAGGGCAATAAATAAGACATTAGTTGTGTCTGCAAATAGGTTCTCAAGCACTACCAAATATCACTTTAGCAGCTACTAAATGGAAATAAATTGATACCTACTCCGCTCATGTTTTAGGACTTTCACCATGACTCTCAAACCAACTAAATTCTCAAATCCACAATTACATCCTCTATCCAGATTTACCACGTTATCAACATTACCAACATTTCCAAAATAATAGCACAATCTCAATGTAAGGCCATGGGAGTGCAATGGATGCATGAAACAGTAATCTGCAACAAAATATTCCAATAAAAAATATATTTAGAGCATAACTCAACATTCTCAATAATTCCAAAATAGTATGAGATTTCTAATAAATTCATCAATTCTCAACATATATCCCATATTTCATAATTTCTATTATTCCAATAAATCCAACAAATTCTAGATAACTAATATCTCCAAGGAAATTAACAATCTCCATAATAAATCACCAATTTTCACATTATTCCAACAATTTAATCCTATTCAAAATCACATTTTTCATTTTGTCAAATTTTCTAGGGTTTGAAAAAAATTTAGAGTGTTCTCAATTAAAATATAACCAAGGTTTTAAATAACGGTCGCGGCTACTAAAATGGTAGTGGTAATGTAGACATGGTTGCTGGGTGTAACTGCTGTAGCATAACGATGGCTGCAACCGGAGCCGTTAAATTTTTAATTCTTCGCACAACTTTAAGAAAGCATACTGATACGCAAGTTTTTATTTCAGAATCACATTTAGTGAGGCTCAAAATGATTTTTAGTATTTTTTATTTTATTTTAGAACATGATCCAATATACAAACTAATTTTTATATTAGTTTTAAGTTGCTATGAAAAATTTTACTATTGTTGAATTTATTTAATTTTCTTTACTTTACTAATTATAATCTTGGATAACTTTTCCGATTTGTTAAAAAAAATAAATATTAAAAACAATAGTCTCATAAATAGAAATTCAAAATACAAAATGTCAAATATAATAATGTAGAAGTACATAACATGAAATCTAAATTTTGTTCAATAAATTTAACATAAGAGAAATAAAAGTTCATATTCAAATATAATTAAGTAAAAAGTAATGAAATCTTGTAGAACTTGAAGATTGGACATTCAAAACATATATAGATCAGATTTTAACTTAAGGTTTATGTAACTAGAAAATAAAAAGAGAAAATAGTAATGTATACAAAATTTATATAAATATACATATATATAGATGTGTAACGGTCGTAACAGCTGTAACGGTGCTGTAGCGGCAATGTAACGGCCGCTACAACCTTTACGTAACGGTGGTGGCCATTGTGATCATGAATTTGTGTCACACCGCAATAGCGGCAATGTAACTTGAAGATTGGACATTCAAAACATATATAGATCAGATTTTAACTTAAGGTTTATGTAACTAGAAAATAAAAAGAGAAAATAGTAATGTATACAAAATTTATATAAATATACATATATATAGATGTGTAACGGTCGTAACAGCTGTAACGGCAAGGTAACGGCTGCTACAACCTTTACGTAACGGTGGTGGCCGTTGTGATCATGAATTTGTGTCACACCGCAATAGCAGCCGTGTTATGCCCTGAATGTTTATTACTCGGATAATCTTACCAATATTCATTAATTAAGTCCATTTACAAATAACATTTCATCCTTGGATGAAATGATGAATAATTAAATATACATATTCTCTCTCGTTATACAACAATGACATCTACATACAAATAAAAAAAAAAAATGCCCTGAGGCTTATAATAAAAGAGAGGACACTACTCTTTACAAAAAGATAACACTCAGCCAAATAACAAATGAAGTAGTACAATCCATCACTACATTACACTTATGAAATGGTAAAACCCATTGTTTGATCTTCAAATTCGAAAAGCATTCTTTGTACACATGTACAAGTAGGGGGTGAGCAAAACTCACCGAGCAATCTCATATTAAAACATTAAAAGATATGCGAGTACAAAGATACTCATACATATTCGTGAAATCATATCATGTCAAAATCATAAGGTTTTATCACATAATCTCTTAATCCAATTTATTTAATTAACCACAACCAATTAACTTAAATAAATAAACATGCTTCAATAGTAACATGACATCATTTTTAATCCATTCAATTATCTCATTATCAATTGAATCAAATAATTAAACAATTCATCAAATCCATTTTAAACAGTCTTATGAGATGAATGCATATGCTATGCCATGCTATGTCCTTTTTGAAGATAAATCACATTTTCATCCTTTGAAAACTATCATGCTCAATGATGTCATGCAATTTCAATTGTTCAAAACTTAACAATTTATTTCAAGGGTAGTAAATACGTCTCTGGTAATCCCTAGGCTGGTGTCTGCAAGTAGACTATACGAGTACTACCAAATTGTCATTTTTATCGGTATTTACCGGAAGGCTGGACACTTGTCCACGCAGATTTTTTGGTCTTTCACTCCGGACCCATAGGCCAACTTATTCAATATCATTTTTACCACATATCAAGACTTACCAACATATTTACCCCAAAATCTGTAACGCCCTCAAAATAATAACATTAAACCCATCAATATAAACATACATTTATATACAAAAGATCTATATTTCCTCAATTCATCAGAGTACCTCATTACAAAAGTATTACATGTCAACAACAAAAGTAAATGCCCTACGGGCTTACAGCTTTCCAAGTTAACACTTGGTTACAAAAGAGAGTATTGACTCGGTTACACATTAAGCCCTTGGCATTGAATTTTCATGTAATACATCAAAAGGAGATAGGAGAACAAAAGTCTGTCCGCCTCTAGCCTCCCAAGTTATGTCCTTGGAAGTGGCAAGTTACCTGTACCTGAAATGATGTTCCCATATAGGGTGAGCCACAGCCCAGCAGAGATATACTAAACCAACTATAAACAATGCCTAAAAGATTAGCAACTGAAAGATGGTCGATACTTACATCTCTATTTACATCTTATTTCAATTCCATGACAACCAAGTCTATGTTACAATTCACTTTTCATTTCTTATTCAACTTTGAGTTTGAAAACAAGGCTCAGTACTCTGGCCAAAACATTTGATGAGGTTATAGTTCATCACTAGAACACTTTCGAAATTCACGGTGGATACACATTTTGATGTTGTATCAATAACACATGAACTACTTCCATACTTTACAAACGATGATGATATACATTTTAGCGCTATATCAAATCAAACAAACTTTTCAATAGATAAGCATGTGAGCTACATCACTACTACAACAGATAAGCATATGAGCTATATCAACATTTCAATAGATAAGCATATGAACTATATCAATACCACAACAGATAAGCATATGAGCTATATCAACATTCCAATAGATAAGCATATGAGCTATATCATACCATAACAGATAAGCATATGAGCTATATCAATACCACAACAGACAAGCATGTTACACATCAACAGATAAGCATATTAGCTGTATCCACACTTCACTAGACAAGCATATTAGCTGTATCTACACTTCACTAGACAAGCATATGAGCTGTATCTACACTTCACTAGACAAGCATATGAGCTGTATCTACACTTCTCAAAGATAAGCATATGAGCTGTATCTTCACTTCTCTAGACAAGCATATGAGCTGTATCTACGGAGTTCATCCCCCATCTCCTCCCAATCCTATCCGGTTTAGAGGTACATCCCCCATCTTCCCCTAAACCGTGGAGTACATCCCCCATCTCCTCCTCCACACAAAGCATATAAACACAAAGGTTCTATACACAATATAACGCATGTAAACACAGAATCACATACGCAATCAATCAATACATAAAGTTAATGTATTCTACCAACCGTCTACACATAATGCATATAAACACATTGGTCATATACACAATCACTCAATACATACAGTTAATGTATTCTATCAACCGTCATACTCTATGACACATCCGATTGATTAGTTTTAGTTTGCCTAATCATCATGCATTGTCTACAACAATCAACACTACCCTCCACCGGTAGCCCAAAGCAATTATTTCTAAGCAGGAAATAAATGCACAAATGGATAATAGATCAACATTTCAACTAGATGAGCAATAAAAGATTCGTCTACACTCTTTAATCCCATACATTCCCAATTTCAATATTCTCAATTCGATTCCTCGCTTTCTTCAATTAATTATATGCATTAATTAATTAAACCAATTAGGGCAAATTACCATAATTCACAAAACAACCCTAAGGTTCCATTTCCATCAATGTCCCAACATTAATCTCGTTTCTCTATGCCTAACATGCATATGGGTTTATATATTTAAAACCCGACTTTTGTAAAATTACACAAAGGCCCAAACTTTCTCAAAATTACCCAACAACCCCCAACATATCAAAATGCTAAAATTCAAAGACAAAGCTCATAAGATGGAGTAGGTTATTCCTACCTCGAATGATGGGACCCAACAAAGGAGATGAAGAAACAGAAATGCTCCAAATCCCGAAATTTTCAGATTAGAAGATAGCCCTCGACGATCAACACAACTTTTGTAAAGGCCCAAGGTGAGAAAACAACTCCTACTAGATCAATCCTAAGAGAGAAGTTAGGGTTTTAGTGAGAGGAGCTCTCAAAATAGCTTTTTGGAAAAGTAGGAGAGAGAAAGGATGTTGAAAAGTGAACAAAAAGGTCGGATCTCAGCTTTATATAAAAGTCGCCCCGTTCGAGCGTCTAACTCCCCGCTCGAGCGTCACTCACAGATCTCCGCTCGAGCGTCCAATCCCCTGCTCGAGCGGCGGATGCACGCTCCCAGAACTTTTACAGACATGATGCCCGCTCGAGCGTAAAATTCCCCGCTCGAGCGTCAGACACGTACTCCCGCTCGAGCGTCCAATCCCCTGCTCGAGCGTATACCACTGCAGACGAAATACTGGATGGGTGATTTCCCCGCTCGAGCGCCAACACCCCCGCTCGAGCGGGAAGACCAAAAACTGGGCAAAGACTTTACGTTTTAAAACACAACCAACTTATTCCCAACTTGCCCAACACAACCCAAAGCTCGAACACAAAGAGAAAGGGATAGAAAGAGGATAAGACAACAGCACCCTCACGAAACCGAATCCGGATTACAGTTAAGCACGAAAGGGAAAACCGGGATCGCTATAACCTCCCCCCCTTAAAGAATTTCGTCCCCGAAATTAAGGGTACGCCAAAGCACAAGGTCAATTGATCACAGAGTATTCAACAACCGAGCCCCAAGGAAAGAAACTACTTTCACAACAAACCTCCGACTCACTCTTACCAAGGAAGAGACTAACCATGGGAACACATTCTAAACGACAACACCTTAGGTACGCAAGCCTCAACAAACCAAACCTCCCCCGAAACAATTCACCAATAACCGATTAGTGCTTCAAGCTAAGTCACTACTCAACAACACGACCAAAGCAAATCTTTAGAGTAGATAATAAGAAAACATTTTTCACAAATACGGCGTTACCCAAAACGCAGAGTCATCCACGGTTTATTTGCCCAAAGATTAATCTGGAATTCTTTAAAATCCTTGAATTAAATCAATTTTTTTTCAACAACGCATTCAGATGGTCCCAAACACTAGGAAAATTTTGTTTTCCATTTCTTTCCAAAATAACACTATCAACAATATCACTCGCATGGTGATGCCACACCCAACACGGAATACAACATTTCTATAATGATAGTTAATAGAAATAACAACAGTACTATCAACACATAAGGTATAAGAAATTCATGGTTTTGCAATTTCATCCCGCATCCTTTTACAAAAAAAGTCATAAATACAGCTCAGGACCTGGCCAACAACCAAATGAGATCACATCTCATCCCCACAATACCCCCTTTTAACACACAAATGATACACATATTAGTGCCGTATCAATATCAAACCAAACATCATACATACATAATGTATAAAAGCCAATCCTTCACAATGATCAATCCAAAACTCGATACCGACAAGCTGACTAATCAACTCAATAAACTCTACACCCAG
This sequence comes from Camellia sinensis, assembly GCF_055761805.1. Taxonomy (NCBI): domain Eukaryota; kingdom Viridiplantae; phylum Streptophyta; class Magnoliopsida; order Ericales; family Theaceae; genus Camellia; species Camellia sinensis. The sequence continues at coordinate 64,702,688 of NC_138970.1, forward strand.
TAACCCACACACTGACGTGCCACTAAAACCACTAACCCCAACCACGGAGTTTTCTACACAAACCACAAATTTTGGAATCTCTCCGGATCTCCTAAAACTGAACCGCATCAACACTGCGTCTAAAGGAATTACCATTCCCTGCCATGGCTATCTGGCAAGCCTGCTCACTTCCTTGACCGAAGACCGACATGGTCAACCTCAATCACAACAACCCGAACACGAAGGACCACTTTGACCAACGCTATACTCATTACTTTAGAACATGAACTGCTCTTCCTTCAAAGAATGCGGCCAGCATCCACTCACAACCCAAACCCAACAATTGATAACCAATCACAATACGAACACTACCCTTATACAACCGATGGGGTCACCACGGACTCACTGACTGGCAAGACCCAAAACACGAACCAACATACAGGTACCATTTCCACTAACTCGAGATACAAATCTCACGTTCCCTCGAACATTCTCACATAATCTTGCCAACACCGCGCAACTCTCGAAACCATCACATCTAACCATCACATCAAATCTCCACATCTTACTTGCCACTCATCCCGAGAATACCCTCCAGAGGCCCGGCCTCCGTGCTAAGCCACTAGTCAAAACTACCGCTAGGCAACCATCATGAACCAAACCTCGACACCGTTACAAGTCGCCGACAAGGCTTTCAAAGATTCATTCTTCTAATTTTCCAGAGGAGTAAAAGTCCTCACCTCCCTCGTCATTAACCCACATCTTCATCCACAAACACTATACCACTGTGACTCGATCCAGGGGTCACTCACTAACCACGGGCTATATGCCCAATTAACCCTTCTGATAACATCCTCTGACCCGACCAGTGCTAAGGTACGAACCTATCACATTCGATCCAAATAAAGAAATTTGGAAACTTAGGGAAACACTCATTATACTACTGCCCGAGATATAGTACCAGCTACCCACAACACATCGCTCTCGATACAACAATCACAACCTTATATAGAGACTAACATCCCCTCACTTAAAACGGTCAATCAGTACACTTGCAATCTCGGTAACATTACTCACCACGAAGGTACAAGTCCAACCTTAACAAAATTATGCGCTATGCCCCCAAAGGACACCATATTAAATACGTGCTACATCTAGTATTAATCGTACACTTCACATCCTCTCGAGTTCTCCCGACAGTAGACCAAAAGGTATACCACGCACAAAAATTTTAAATGGGTAATACCCATGAAATTCCACACACTCGGCAAGTAAAACAGTTCTCGCTCCAATATTGCCTTGGCTAGGACACGCACCCCTCGGTGGTTCCTTCAAATTTTGAAAATATGGCTCCCCAGCCCTCATCTTTCCCAAATCAAGCCACACGCATAATAATAATAAAAATAATGCATTACTACCAATTTTTTTTTTTTTTTTTTTTTTGTGGTTTTACAGCAACTTTATACATTAATAAAACTTTAGAGTTACAACAGGCTCCAATTCACCCATTCCAGGGAAATTAACAAACAAAGCATATATGTATATATATATGGATAAACAAACAGTTTAGATGTTTCAACATTCCCAAAACACATTGGTTACACAACGGAACCCAATGATCACAAAACAATAATCCACTGATTACAAAACGGATTAGTCAAAACAAAACCATCCCATCAGTATTACTACTACTACCGTCCCTCGCTGGACCGCCAAACTTGGTCATCTCCAAACACAAGACAACCTACGAGTTTACAAGCCATGGACAAGAACTACTGACGTGCCCCCTCTGTCCACACCTGGAACAACTACAGACTTCCCCAACTGGGGCTTGGGAACTCGACTCTACTGAGGCCCTCGCAATCTGGCCTGCTAGTCCCCCGAAACGATACTGTTCCTGCCTAGTCGAATGAAACTGAGCCTGGCTAGGTTGCAAAACCCCTAAAGAAGCCCCCGGCTGAGTACAGAAACGTCGAATATGACCCGGCCGATTACACAACCAACAAGTAGGCGGTGCCTGAGCACGAGATTGGTTCAGAATCTGGGCTAATGAAGACCCCAACAACTGCCTCCCCACTGAGCATTTGATCGGCCCAAAACCCGGCTGGTTAGATGATCCTGGTGGTACGACTACTGGTTGAACTGCTAACCCTGCCCTCTTCCTCCGTGGGCAACCCAAAACCATGTGGCCCGGTAGACCACATTTGAAACAACAGACACCCTTCTGCTTACGTTCTCCCGAATCCAAATCCGACATTGGAAGGGTAGTTCTAGCCCGACCTCCCTGTTGCGGGTTTAAACCCCTCTGCCTCTTAAAAGGCCTACCAGCACCCTGAGTCATGGGAGTTGCCGAGATGGCTCCCTCCCCACTCTGCCCCATTGCTAGCACCGCAACCTCTACATGGGCAGCTGCCTCAACAAGCACACTATATCTTTTATGCCAAGACCCTGCTATCCTTACACGGATGTCGTCACGCAACTTACTCTCAAACTCGAAACAGCGCGAGTCCTCCGTCTCCACCAATTCTGGAGCAAACCTCGACAGGTTAGCGAACCATCTTTCGAACCGCACCAAAGGTGTAGTACCTTGGCGTAACTCCACAAACTGTTTCCGCAACTCTTCCCGAGCGGAAGGAGGGAAATCGCAACTTTCTTGCCTAGTCATCCTAATAAAGTAACAGAGACTCGTTAGCACACTCACAAATGTGCCGAAGCTATAACACTCGTGCCCTAATACATGGACAACTGTAATTCACTCCACGTAAGCACATAAACACATAAGCACTCACGAATTTCATTTCCGGATAATGATGGTCCCGAGGCGTTACTAGAGCTCCGGTTAGAAACAGCATTGATCAAGTGCCTTTCCAACAAGACTCACAGAAACCCAAGGATCCAATCAACATCCAAGAAACTACATTCCATACCCAAATAATCACATAAACATGTTATCACAAAAGTACGTAACATTACGTCTAAGTCTCTAACAAGCGAGACAAACCCATTGCGATACTAATCACTTCCCACGTACCCAAAGCATTTGAACCCGGTACGCTCTGATACCAAGTTGTAACGCCCTCAAAATAATAACATTAAACCCATCAATATAAACATACATTTATATACAAAAGATCTATATTTCCTCAATTCATCAGAGTACCTCATTACAAAAGTATTACATGTCAACAACAAAAGTAAATGCCCTACGGGCTTACAGCTTTCCAAGTTAACACTTGGTTACAAAAGAGAGTATTGACTCGGTTACACATTAAGCCCTTGGCATTGAATTTTCATGTAATACATCAAAAGGAGATAGGAGAACAAAAGTCTGTCCGCCTCTAGCCTCCCAAGTTATGTCCTTGGAAGTGGCAAGTTACCTGTACCTGAAATGATGTTCCCATATAGGGTGAGCCACAGCCCAGCAGCGATATACTAAACCAACTATAAACAATGCCTAAAAGATTAGCAACTGAAAGATGGTCGATACTTACATCTCTATTTACATCTTATTTCAATTCCATGACAACCAAGTCTATGTTACAATTCACTTTTCATTTCTTATTCAACTTTGAGTTTGAAAACAAGGCTCAGTACTCTGGCCAAAACATTTGATGAGGTTATAGTTCATCACTAGAACACTTTCGAAATTCACGGTGGATACACATTTTGATGTTGTATCAATAACACATGAACTACTTCCATACTTCACAAACGATGATGATATACATTTTAGCGCTATATCAAATCAAACAAACTTTTCAATAGATAAGCATGTGAGCTACATCACTACTACAACAGATAAGCATATGAGCTATATCAACATTTCAATAGATAAGCATATGAACTATATCAATACCACAACAGATAAGCATATGAGCTATATCAACATTCCAATAGATAAGCATATGAGCTATATCATACCATAACAGATAAGCATATGAGCTATATCAATACCACAACAGACAAGCATGTTACACATCAACAGATAAGCATATTAGCTGTATCCACACTTCACTAGACAAGCATATTAGCTGTATCTACACTTCACTAGACAAGCATATGAGCTGTATCTACACTTCACTAGACAAGCATATGAGCTGTATCTACACTTCTCAAAGATAAGCATATGAGCTGTATCTTCACTTCTCTAGACAAGCATATGAGCTGTATCTACGGAGTTCATCCCCCATCTCCTCCCAATCCTATCCGGTTTAGAGGTACATCCCCCATCTTCCCCTAAACCGTGGAGTACATCCCCCATCTCCTCCTCTACACAAAGCATATAAACACAAAGGTTCTATACACAATATAACGCATGTAAACACAGAATCACATACGCAATCAATCAATACATAAAGTTAATGTATTCTACCAACCGTCTACACATAATGCATATAAACACATTGGTCATATACACAATCACTCAATACATACAGTTAATGTATTCTATCAACTGTCATACTCTATGACACATCCGATTGATTAGTTTTAGTTTGCCTAATCATCATGCATTGTCTACAACAATCAACACTACCCTCCACCGGTAGCCCAAAGCAATTATTTCTAAGCAGGAAATAAATGCACAAATGGATAATAGATCAACATTTCAACTAGATGAGCAATAAAAGATTCGTCTACACTCTTTAATCCCATACATTCCCAATTTCAACATTCTCAATTCGATTCCTCGCTTTCTTCAATTAATTATATGCATTAATTAATTAAACCAATTAGGGCAAATTACCATAATTCACAAAACAACCCTAAGGTTCCATTTCCATCAATGTCCCAACATTAATCTCGTTTCTCTATGCCTAACATGCATATGGGTTTATATATTTAAAACCCGACTTTTGTAAAATTACACAAAGGCCTATACTTTCTCAAAATTACCCAACAACCCCCAACATATCAAAATGCTAAAATTCAAAGACAAAGCTCATAAGATGGAGTAGGTTATCCCTACCTCGAATGATGGGACCCAACGAAGGAGATGAAGAAATGGAAATGCTCCAAATCCCGAAATTTTCAGATTAGAAGATAGCCCTCGATGATCAACACAACTTTTGTAAAGGCCCAAGGTGAGAAAACAACTCCTACTAGATCAATCCTAAGAGAGAAGTTAGGGTTTTAGTGAGAGGAGCTCTCAAAATAGCTTTTTGGAAAAGTAGGAGAGAGAAAGGATGTTGAAAAGTGAACAAAAAGGTCGGATCTCGGCTTTATATAAAAGTCTCCTCGCTCGAGCGTCTAACTCCCCGTTCGAGCGTCACTCACAGATCTCCGCTCGAGCGTCCAATCCCCCGCTCGAGCAGCGGATGCACGCTCCCAGAACTTTTATAGACATGATGCCCGCTCGAGCGTAAAATTCCTCGCTCGAGCGTCAGACATGTACTCCCGCTCGAGCGTCCAATCCCCTGCTCGAGCGTATACCACTGCAGACGAAATACTGGATGGGTGATTTCCCCGCTCGAGCGCCAACACCCCCGCTCGAGTGGGAAGACCAAAAACTGGGCAAAGACTTTACGTTTTAAAACACAACCAACTTATTCCCAACTTGCCCAACACAACCCAAAGCTCGAACACAAAGAGAAAGGGATAGAAAGAGAATAAGACAACAACACCCTCACGAAACCGAATTCGGATTACAGTTAAGCACGAAAGGGAAAATCGGGATCGCTATAAAATCATTTCATGAAAACTTATTTCTCAACATTCTTTTCTCAATGCAAGTTTTCAAATCAACCTTCAAAGTCTAATGTAATGAAACGAAATGATATGCCAATTTCACAAGATGAACATAAATACTTTTATTCCAATTCATCATCCAAGGAATAACACAATTTTCTCTACAAGACTTGCATATCCATAGGCCACTAAGACCAACCTTATTCCATTTTCCTTCAATTCTTTTCCAGTTCATATATGCTACTCAATTCATGAGTTAAATTCTTTATCTTTCAACAACCAAAATGAGATTACAACTCAGTGATTTTCCAATTATACAGAACTCACATAAACACTTCAAACTTGCCATTTTACGAATATTTCATCCGAAGGAATCGGCGCCCATTTATATATAAAATTTCGAGTCTTTCACCCAGGACACTCCGGCCAACTTGCCTTAAATGAAGTCCATCCCCTTTCTCCTCCCAAACAAACATATATATGCAATTTATTATAAACATAATCACATATGGAGTACATCCCCTTTCTCCTCCCAAACAAATATACATATGCAATGTATTTGTAAACATAATCACATATGGAGTACATCCACTTTCTCCTCTCAATAAACGTACATATACAATGTATTTATAACATGGTCATATTCAATGACACCAACAATGGATTAGCATTAAATCGCCTAACTCTCATGTAATTTCTACAACAATCATAGCTATCCTTCACCGATAGCCCAAAACAGATATTTCTAAACGGATATTTAAACAATTAAATTTCATAAAAATTCTGATAAATACAATCTATTCCGCATCTCATCAAATATGAACAACTACACTAGTTTTCATATTACAATCATGTCCTGTAACCTCTCAAGTTCGATTTCTAACTATGTTGGTTCTATTCCAACAGATACATTAAGCAAAATAATACCGTTAATGCCCAAGAAAGTATCATTTTCTTTCCAAACTCATTCTCCAAGCATTATTCAACTATGACATCATATTTTGATCAAAAGCCCCCAAAATTAAATGCAATTCCTTTGTTTTCTTTAAAAATGCTCTTTTAGTCACAAACCGGTAAAAATTTCAAAACCAATCGAATTGAAGTACATTTTTGTTCAAATTTAAAACATAGCTCTTTCATAACCTTACAAACATATTCCAAGTTTACACTTTCGCAATTTGGGTATCAACTCTTTATTTTTCTCAAAATTTCCCTTTTAAGCAAATAAATCACGAATTTTAAAAAAAATTCTAATTAATTTATATGCAACTCTAAACTCCATATAATCAAGTAAAAGTGCATAAAGAAGTGTAGGAAAAATCCCTACTTAACAATTTACACAATATTCCTCAATATCAATTTATTTTTCTCAAAAATAAATTCCAAAACTCAATGATGAGATAAATATTTCAACTAATTTCTCAAATAAATCATCTAATTATAATATAATGTAGATACAATCCATACAACTATTAAATTCTATTTTCGGATTTCTTTTTACAAAATTAACAACACAAAATGATTTTTCCAAAATCAATCTCAAAATACCAACATTCTTAACATTTCAACATAATTTTTCTTCCAAAAATTACCAAACAAAAATTTGAAAATATATCTATATGCAATACCTCTTATAATGATATATTTTCTCAAAATAACCCTAATATAGCTTTAATGTAAAAATATGAAGAAAGTCCCTACCTTAAATATGAAGAAAAATAAATCTGAAAATGCAAACATCGCCCGATCATGAATCCGAGAACACTATTGCAAAGATTACGACGAGCTCTCCAACTTTTATTTACAACACTTTTGCAAAATCTCACTCTAAACACTCCCACTCTAAGCTTAGAGCTTATGTCAACAATGAAGGAAAGAAAAAAAAAGAAGAGAGAGAAATAGAGACGGAGGGGGAACCTCGGTCAACAAAAAGGGAAAAGATGAAATGAAAAGGAATTTTCTGATCCTTGGAGGGAAGCTTAGGATCCTTAGACCCTTTGGCATTTTGCATTTGCTGTTGGTGGAATTGTTGGCCACCCATTCTTCTTTTCCTTTTTTTTTTATATTAATTCTTTAATCACACTCATGTTCCCCACTATCAACATACCCACCATTTTTCTTTTGAATTTCCAGGCATCCCACGTGACTCCTCAGATAATCCAACACCAAAAATTAATATATAATACATTATAAAATATCTAAAAATTTTATAATACAAATTATAAAATGATATAATTTTTTTTCTCATCACAAAATATAACAGTTTTGTACATCGCAAAATATAGTATTTTGTTCACTACTAAAAATATATCCAATTTTATTCTTTATAAAATATATAATTTTTCACCATATGGTACACACCATAAAATAAATAATCCTATATAATAAATAATAACAACTCTTAGTTACTATCAATCACCTAATTAAAAATGACCAAACAGTTAAACATGAGTCATTTAACAAACTCAAATTAAATTAAATCTAAATCATGGATCTCACCCATAAGTCAAACGTGGTCCAATTATATAGGAAAATAGTCCCAACAAATTTATCTCAAATCCTAGTCCAAACACCAAAAACTCAATTTCAAATTCTACTATAAATTAAACTGAATACCAATCAGTCTGTGAATTTTCATAAAATAAATACTCATCATTAAATTCTGAACTTTTTACCCAGCGTGCTAGACTCATATGGGAACAACATATAAAAATTGCATAATTTTCTGAGATCGAAAACTATTTAAAAAAAACTACAAAGCCGATCTTTTTTTGCACAGAATTAGACAGTAATCAAATTCAAAAATTTGCTTAATTAAATTATGCACTAGCAAATATAAAAAAAATTGGGTCATTACAGGCCGTAATGTGTAGCGATAACCACCACAATTGTTACATAATGACAGTAACGGTTGCGTCGCTTTTTAAAACCTTGAATATGACACTCTGAAATTATATACCATAAACCATTTTGGGAAGAGAATTTTAAACATTTGATAAAATATGTGCAAATCCTAATTTTTATACAATATATATATATAGATATAAAATAAAAAAATCTCAATTTCTTCAAAATCATAACTAATAGAAAAGACCACACAATCAAGGTAAGACAAATATACAAAGATCATATAATCCCCACCTCAAACTAAACTAAAAGAGGAGAAGAAAAGTCTCAAAATCGAATGCATCAAAAACACGATCAGCTCCAATCAAAACGAAACCCTCAACACGCTCTATATTCCGTATCAAAGTAGCAAGGTGAGATTCTAACTCTAGATATGGTGAATTGAAAGTTTTGTATTTTTTTATTAAAAAATGGAGAGATAGAAAAGAAGAAGAGAAAGAGAGACGGAAGGAGAAGAACAAAATGGAAGGAAAGAAGAAATGATTGGATTTGTGAACTTCACATTATTTGGCAAAAAAATACCCCTCATCGATCTACACAACAGGAGTTTCTTTCTTCAGCACCATTCAGCTTGATTGGTTCCACCGAAATTCATTTTTCAAAAAATTGAAAATTTTTGTTTTTCATTTTTTTTGTTTTCACTAAATTTTTTTTAATACTTTAAGTATTTTTTTAAAATTTTTAGATACACCTAACATAAATATACTTAAAAAGTAAAATATTTGTGAAAAAAAACCTTTAAAAAATTCAGTAAATACTAAAAATATATTTTTTAAAAATACGAAAATTCAATACATTTTTGTATTTTGTGTGTTTATTGATTTTTAAAAAAAATATTTTATTTTTTAGATATATCTAAGTAAGATAAATCTAAAAAAGTTTAAAAAAAATTGTTTAAAATTTTAAAAATATTCACTAAAAACAAAAAAAAAAAAAAAACAAAAACAAAAACAAAAAGGAAAACAAGGAAAACAAAAACTAAATTTTCAAAAAAATAAAATTCAGAAAATTAAAACCAAACACAGTGATTAGCTTTGTCTAGTTTGATTGAGGGGGGATAAGCAAGTTTGTTTGTTTGATCTCTCTACTAGTTATTTGTTAGCTATTTTATTTTATTTTATTTTTTTAACTAAGCTTTTGTTTTCTTGGCTTCGGCCTATCTTACCAAAAAAAAAAAAGAAAAAGAAAAACGTAAATTACATTGACACCCTCGATGTTTCTATTTAATACAAATCTCTTTCACATTTGAAAAATTACATTCTCCTTAGTGAGATTTGTAATCTTATTATAAATTGCTCCATGCATTGCTGATGTCATGCCATAAAATTTCTAAATGACCATCTTTCCCTTTATCCTACAATTTCTTCTTCCTATCATCATGACTGCATTCTACAACTTTCAATCATTAAATTCTACCTGAACATATTCTTATTCAGTGATGATATACAATGTAACGAGTTGAATCAAATTGAATTTATATAGCGATTCCGGGTTTTACCCTTGTTGAATAGTGATCCGGACATGTGTCCGTGGATGTTAGTTGTGGTTTATTATTTTGTTTACATCCTTTTTACTTCGTAATTGAGTTATAGGATGTGTTGGGCAGGTTTGTGTCAGGTTGGTTGAGTTTAGAAACCAAGACTAGTTGTCCAGATTTTGGCCTGTCCGCTCGAGCGGGGGTTTGGGCGCTCGAGCGGGGAATACACCCGTCCAGTATTTCCTGTACAGAGTTGGACGCTCGAGCGTGGGATCGGTCGCTCGAGCGGGAGTGTTGTGTGTGACGCTCGAGCGAGGGAGTTGGCGCTCGAGCGGAGACCTAGTTCTGCAAAAGTTCTGGGAGTGAGTATCCGGCGCTCGAGCTGGAGTTTGGTCGCTCGAGCGGGAGTCTGTGAGTGACGCTCGAGCGGGGGTTTTGACGCTCGAGCGGAGAGATTTTTATATAAATCCGAGATCCGACTTTTGGATCACTTTTTCAAGATCTTTTCTCTCTCCTACTTTTCCAAAAAGCCATTTTCAGAGCTTCTCACTCTAAACCGGCCCTTCTCTCTTAGATTTGATCTAGTAAGGATCGTTTGCTCACCTTTTGTCTTCACGAAAGTTGTGTTGATCGTCGAGGGCTTCCTTTTGATCTGAAAATTTCGAGGTTTGGAGCGTTTTGGTTTTGGTCTTCATCTTCTTTGGGGCTCCGAGTTTGAGGTAGGGATATCCTACTCCTCTCTATGGATTTTGTCTTTAAATTTTGGTATTTTGAGATGTTGGGGTTGGTTTTGTCATTTTGTGAGAGTTTGGGGCTTTTGTGCTATTTTACAAAAGTTGGGGTTTTACTCATAATAAACCTAGATGCATGTTTGGCTTAGAGAAATGGAATGAGTGTTAAATCATTGATGAAAATGGGACCTAAGGGTTGAAATGTTAATTATGGGAATTGACCTAATTACATTGTTTAATTCATTGGGATAATTAATTGTGAAGAATAAGGAAATGAAATGTTGATTGAATATCCATTGTGCAATTATTTTCTGTTTAGAAATAACTGCTTTGGGCTATCGGTGGAGGATAGTCGTGATTGTTGTAGACAATGCATGATGATTAGGCAAACTGAAACTAATCAATGAAATGTGTCATGGAACTTGACGGTTGATAGAATACATTAACTGTATGTATTGGGTGATTGTATATAGAACCATTGTGTTTGTATACGTTATGTGTAGAGGAGGAGATAGGGGATGTACTCCGCGGTTTAAGGGAAGATAGGGGATGTACCTCTAAACCGGATAGCGTTGGGAGAAGATAGGGGATGAACTCCGTAGATACAGCTCATATGCTTGTCTAGAGAAGTGGAGATAGAGCTCATATGCTTATCTTTGTGAAGTGTGGATATAGCTTATATGCTTATCTGTGGATATTGTTGTTATACATATCTGTTGTAGATTGTGGATATAGCTTATTTGCTTATCTGAGAATGTGGATATTGTTGTTATACATATCTGTTGAATGTGGGTAGTGCTTATATGCCTATCTGTTGAAAAAGGGAAAATGAAAAGTAACTTGGACTTGTAAGTCGTATGGCATAAACATGTGATTTATGTGAATGTATCAGCGTTGACCATCTATCAATTGCTAATGTTTTAGGCAATGTTCATGGTTGGTTTAGTATATTTCTACTGGGCTGTGGCTCACCCTATATGGGAATATCATTTTCAGGTGCAGGAAGCATGCCACCTCCAAGGACATAGCTTGGGAGGCTTGAGGCGGACATAATGATGTCGTTTTACTTTTTGATGTATTACATGTAAATACAAGCCAAGGGCTTAATGTGTATGAGTTAGTACTCTTTTGTTGTAACCAAGTGATAACTTGGAAAGCTGTAAGCCCGTAGGGCATTTTGCTTTTATTGTTAACATGTAATACTTTTTGTAATGAAACACTGATGAATAGAAGAATGTGGTTATTTCATATGTTAATGAATGTGTTATTTGATGGGTTTATTGTTATTATTTTGAGGGCGTTACAATTTATACTTTAATCTCAGTTGGGGATTTATTTTAAATTATTAAATTCCATTCATTTTGGACCCAATTGATTGAATCTTGACCCGTTAGTAACCATATAATATTGTTGTGGTTTTATTATTATTATTTGATTACCATAAAAGAGTTGAGAATATTTATGGTTTGTACCATTAAACAAAATATATTTTTGTGGTGAGAAAATATTATATTTACTTTTGTCATTAAAGATGTTGAAATGTATTTTTAAATTGATATATATATATATATATATGGTTAGATATTTGTTGTGGTTAGATATTTTTAAATTGATATATATAAATATTTGTTTAGTTAGATATTTGTTTAGATTTCTATTTTCAACTTTTGGGAGATTGTCGAGAGGAACGAAGAAAAAAAGGGGTTCCAAGTTGGTTTTTCATGGGTTTGATCTTGTATAAGTCATTTTTGACGCATAATGCTTTGGATCAAAACGTAAAGGGTGGAAAGGGCGTCGTTTGGCTCCGAACAGATTTAATTTCTGTTGCCAAAAAATTTGAAAGCTTCTTGGCTTGAGGTAGGGATTTTTCCTATACTTCTTTATGCACGTTTACTTGATTATATGGAGCTTAGAGTTGTGTATAATTTAATTAGAATTTTTGGAAAATTTGTGATTTATTTGCTTAAAAGAGAAATTTTGAGAAAAATAAAAAGTTGATGCCCAAATTGTGAAAGCGTAAACTTGGAATATGTTTGTAAGGTTATGAAAGAACTATGTTTTAAATTTGAACAAAAACGGACTTCGATTCGATTGGTTTTAAAATTTTTACCAATTTGCGACCAAAAGAGCATTTTTAAAGAAAACAAAGGAATTATGTTTAACTTTTGAGACTTTTGATCAAAATAAGATATCATAGTTGAATAATGCTTGGAGAATGAGTTTGGAAAGAAAATGTAAGAACCCGAATATAAAAATCAAGTAAATAATTAAATAATAATAATTTCACAATCTCCAATATTTTGATGGTGAATCCTAAAGTGCAAATTAATTATTATTGAATGATCTTTTAATTAATTTTAAACTTAAAATAAATTTATGGTGAAAGTCCTTAGTTTAGAGGCAAGATTTATTATAATATATATATAGAGAGAGAGGAGGGTATAACTTGAACTCTAGACCACAAGGTTAATATATAAGACTGTTACCATTTGAGTTGCATATAACTTATATATATGTTTTGTAACAACCCGACCCTCATATATGCTTGTGATGTATGTCCGTCCTTTATTCTGTGCTATTAAGTGACTAAGGTGAAGCTGTATAAGAGAATGGGGTCAAGTAGCTATGTTGTAATGCTTAGTCGAATGAATTGTATCTGTTAGGAAAGAAATGTATCTGTTACTATTCGAACGATAAAGTAGAAATTGAGGGCCTTAGCGGATTAATAAGTCAAAATTGATCACATATTTGGAACCAGCATAATTTTTAGGTAATATTAAGCACTTCTGTGAAATTTCAATTTTCGAATGTGTAAACGATTGATTTTTGTCTCATTCTCTTTTCATGGAAATATAAGAGTGTTCTTGGTCATTTGATAAGTTAAGGAAACATAACACTAAGCTTGGGAGTTGAAGAGGTAGAGAGAAAAGGTTCTCAAGAAGGGTGAGATTGGGCTTAAGGTATGTAATTGTTTGTTTAATTTTCATCTACAACCCCTCTTGTCATAATTTATGTGAAGATGTTTCTATAATCTTGTCCCTAAGAGTTTGAAGTTGTAATGATGTGAGTATGAGAACTAAATTAGCAAAATGATCTTACCTTGTATGTGTTGATTCAATTTGAAGTATCTAAGAGAAACTTTACTCTATTTCTTCAATTGGCTTGTTTGAATTTAAGTATGTGGCATGGTTCTAAGTTTATGAGTTGAGATATGAGAACAAATAGAAATTTTGTGACTTGGAGTGAATTTGAGTTGTGGATTCATGATTGATTCTTACTCAAATGAAATGTGTAATTTGATCCTTGTTCACATGTAATTGCATGCTTTGAACTTGTATATTAGTAATTGAAAGTTAGATTTTTGAGGCCTAAACATGTTTATAAGAAGAAGAAAATTGTGCAAAAATTTCGGACCTTTAGTGCAGAATCGCCGCACGTGCGGGGCCTAAGGCCGCACGTGCGGGAACCTCAGCCGCACGTGCGGGAGTCACTGCCGCACGTGCGGGAAAATGGCAAATTGTTGGACTTCAACACTACAAAAACCGCACGTGCGGGGCCTCAATGCCGTACGTGCGGGAGGTGTGCCGCACGTGCGGGAGATCCTAGCCGCACGTGCGGCCCAGGGCAGAAAAGTCGGGATGCTCCGTTTTGCATGTTGGGTCCTCTAATGTGGTCAAAACCTACAGTTTATATTGTTTGAATATTCGTTAATTTAATCAAAGTAAGTGAACCGAATGTTGGTTTAACAAGAAAAAGGGGCTAATGTAATCTTTTATATGTTCATGTGTGTAGGGAACACCTCAAAAGGAAGTGCACCGCCACAACACAGTGAGTAATAGTGCTTCAATGTATCCCTACTCTGTAATTATAATTAACGACGTTGTGATCTTGTAGAAAGTAGCATCGCATGATATACTGACGTTATATCTTGACGTTATGAATGTCACTATTAAACTTGTGTTGGCATGAGATGATTGGTATGAAATGACATATCTGCTATAGATAATTTGATACGAAATTGTGAAAACATTGAAAAGGTTGTGAAGTTGTACGCATCCTATATGAAAGTTGTGACTACCGGAAAGTATCAAGGCAACATGAATTTGTGAACCAATGTGGCTTAGTGCCATTTGTGACTCAATGTGGCCTAGAGCCAATTGTGAATTAAGGTGGCTAAGAATCTTGATGTGAAACTACGTAACCAATGGTCAATTGTGAATTGTGAACTAATGGGGCCAAGGGCCATTTGTGAATAAAGAAATAATGAGGCCAAGGGCCATTTGTGAATAAAGAAATTATGAGGCCAAGGGCCGATGTGTGAAATATGAATGTCCCTATTGTGAGCTTGTGGATTGAACAGAACCAAAGGTTTATGTGAGGAATTGTAAATTGTGAACCCAAAAAAAAAACTCTTTCCGAACGTATAAAGTGTTTAGGCCAGGGGCCACATTATGATAATTATAAACCGATTATGTTGTCCCTACAAGTCGTACAGAGACAGACTAATGGCATGATTACAGCAATAAATATATTTACTAGCATATTAGTACTATTATTCACTGAGCTTGGCTCACCCTATGTTATGTCCGTTTCTGTAGGTAATCAACCAGGAGGTCGATCTTAACTCGGCATCGTCATACTTTTGTCAGCCTAGGCACAGCCAAGCTTGAAGTCGGGACCCTACTTTTGTTGAGTCGTTAGATGGAGATTCACACTTTTGTTAATGGCCTAAGTGGTTACACACTTAATGGTTTTGTTATACACCCCCCTCGGGGTTGGTTTTGTATATGCCTGTAAATAACTAACTCTTAAGTGTACTTTGGCTTTTGTTGTGCTTGACCTGTGAAATGTGTTGATCCTGGCATGACTTAGTAGCTCAATGGATGTCATACTTTCTGGTTTTTATCAATTTTATTTTATAGCTTCCGGGCAGGCCCCTCTATGTAACCAGGTTAAGCGTCATCTTCTGTTCAGGTCACGCCCAAACTTCTAGGGGCAAGATAGGGGTGTGACATGTTTTGTATATTTTATCTTTTTATTTGGCCTATGTGTGCCCACCACTAGTATAAAATAAAATAAACACAAACCCTACTCTATTATTTGTTCACTACATGGGGTAACAACACAGCAACCACGGGAGATATAGCGATCCCAGTTTTCCTCCATTGTTTATTGTATTCTAGACTCAGTTCCGTGGATGTTTGTTGTTGTCTATATTGCATTTCCGTCATTTAATTCTTTGTATTTGAGTTTTGGGATGCGTTGGGTGAGTTTGGAACAGGTTGGGTGTGTTTTGAAACAAATGGTTGCTGTCTAGATTTTGGTTTCTTCGCTCGAGCAACCTTTCCTTCGCTCGAGCGAGCGAGCTCTATGTTTTGGATTTCTTCGCTTGAGCGAGGACTCCTGCGCTCGAGCGTGCTTCTGGGTTGCAGACCTAAAGCTTCGCTTTGTTCGCTCAAGCGACGCTTCTTGCACTCGAGTGAGGTTTTTTTGTGTCTGGTCGCTCGAGCAACCAATCCTTCGCTCGAGTGAGCTTTGAGTATATTAGATCGCAGCAGCGGGTTCCTTCTACACTTTTGATCTCCTTTTCTTATCAAACCCTAAATTCGACACACTCTCTCTCTATACATTCCTTCTCTCTACAAATACACTTAATCTAGAGTGTCTCTACCCTAGTCCCTTTGTTAAAAAGGTGGAGTATCACGTGGGCTACATTTTGATCCAAAAAAGCTTGTGTTTGGAGCATCTCCGAATTTCCTCTCTTTCTCCTTTGAGCTCCTAACTTTGAGGTAGGGATAAACTACTCGTCTTTATGAGTTTTAACATAAATTTTAGTCATTTTGTATAAATGGTGAAATATGGAGATTTTAGAAGGTTAGGGTTTGAATTTGAAATTATAGAAAGGGGGTTTTCAATTGTTGAGCTTCATGTATATGTGAGACCTTGGAAAATGGGATTATTGGTATAAAATTGAGGAAATTGAGCCTTAGGGCTAAAGTTGAGAAAAGGGGGAAAGTGCACTAATTAAATGTAATTGATTAATTTGTATAATTAATTTGGTAATTGTGGGAATATGAAAATGATTTGAAAATCATGAAATTGGATAGAATTGGGATTAAATGGTGTAGTTGGATTGATTAATCACTCACCTATGAAAATGTTGATAATTTATCTGTTTGATAAATTTATTATCTGTTTAGAAATAATTATTTTGGGCTATCGGTGGAGGATAGTATTGATTGTTGTAGGCACTGCATGATGATTAGGTAAACTGAAACTAATCACCTAGAATATGTCATTGAATATGACGGTTGAAATAACACATTGAATATGTACATTAAATGATCATTGTATATGATAAAGTGTTTAAATACATTGCATATGTATCTTTGTTTGGGAGGAGATAGGGGATGTACTCCATGGTTTGGGAGGAGATAGGGGATGTACTCCATTGTTTGGGAGGAGATAGGGGATGGACTCCACTGATAATTAAGTTGGTCGGAGTGCCCAGGGTGAAAGTCCCGAAACCTTATATACATCTAAATGATGTTGATGAATTGAAGTGTTGTCTTTATGAGTTGTAGTCTCATTTGAAATTGTTGATGATAGAAGTGTTGATAATATGAGTTGTAGTCTCATTTTGAATTGCTTGGATAAATAATGTATTATGTTGTTGATTTGATTGAGATAAAGAAATGGGAATGAATTGAAACACGGTTGTAAATGTAAATAAATGTATGGAAATCTATGTTGATCGATTATGAAAAAGGGGGTTGAGATAGTTTCGAGCTATTAAACATTTATCGAATGCTAATGTTTTAGTTATTTCTCATATTATGTTTAGCGTATTTCTATTGGGCTTTGGGTCACCCTATATGGGACATTATTTTCAGGTTCAGGTGATATGCCATCCCCAAGGATCTAGCTTGGATAGTTTAGAGGCTGCAAGTTTCCTTTTGTTGTTACTTTTCTGTATTACATGTTTTATTTCCAAGCCGAGGGCTTTAATTGTAAAAGGGCTTCTGACCCTCTTTTGTTGTAACCAAGTGTTGACTTGGAAAGTTGTAAGCCCGTAGGGCATTTACTTTTGTTGTCAACATGTAATACCTTTTGTAGAAAATACTCTGATGAATGGAAATATAATACCTTTTTCATGATTTTGGAATCTTATAAATGATTGATTTATGTATTATCTTGAGGGCGTTACAACTTGGTATCAGAGCATACCGGGTTTGAATACTTTGGGTACGTGGGAAGTGGTTAGTACCACAATGGGTTTGTCTCGCTTGTTAGAGACTTAAGTGTAATATTATGTGGTTATGTGATAACATGCTTATGTGACTAAATGGGTATGGAATTTAGTTTCTAGGATGTTGATTGGATATTTCAGCTTCTAGGAGTCCCATTGGAAACGCACTTGATCACTGCCGTTTCTAACTGGAACTCCAGCAATGCCACGGGACGGTCACTATCCAGAATGAAATTCGTAAGTGCTTATGTGATTATGTGCTTATGTGGAGTGAATTACAGTTGTCCATTGTATTAGGACGCGAGTGAAATAGCTTCAGCACATTTGTGAATGTGCTAATGTCTTTGTTACCTTTATTAGGATGTCAGGACGAGGACGTGGTGGTAGGCGTGGTAGGCCTAGAAGGCAGGAGATGCCTATACCGGATGATATTCCGACACAGGAGAAGGGTGTTGGTCAGGCCAACGTGGCCGAGCTAGTAGGTCAGCAGGCCATGGGCGCCTTAGCCCGTGAGATGGCAGGAGTATTGAGGGAATCCATGGACATTCTCAGGGCTGAGAATCAAGTCCAGGCCCATGTAGCTGAGGCAAGGCCGTCTTTTTTGAAGAGGGAGTTTTCCGGTCGAATTTGGACGAGTTTTTGGGTGATCCAAAAGAGCCACTGAAGGCTGATGAATGGCTTGAATAGATGACAAAGAAGTTTGAGATGCTAGGCATCGAAGACGGAAGTTTGAAGGTGACCTTGGCGTCTTTCCAATTGAAGGGGGATGCAGGTCAGTGGTGGAAGTTTGTTCGAGGGCGCATTGGAGGGACTTGGGATGCTTTCGTTGATGCCTTTTAGGAGAAGTTTTTGCCTCCTACTATTAGGGAGAAGTTGAGGGATCAGTTCTGTCAGCTCAAGTAGCTGAATACGCTAGTGGCGGAGTTTGAGGCCACCTTTACCAGCTTATCTAGGTTTGCACCCAAGTTGGTGGCGATCGAAGAGCATAGGTGCTTGGAGTTTAAGAAGAAATTAAGGACCGGACTCATGTTTCGAGTGGCCAGGTCCATGATTAGGGAGTATTGGCGTTTTGTGCAAGTTGTAGCCCATCTTGAGACTATTATGCAGGTGGAGGAGGAGAGGATGAGGGGCTCCAGGAGGAGTCAGGATGGCCAGGGGGACAGTAAGAGGCAGAGAGGTTCTAACCCTCAGCAGTCCCAGAGAGCACATTCTAGATCTACCTTTCCAGTACCGAGTTCGGGTTCTGGGAGAGGCGGGCAGGGAGACGTTACTCATTACAAATGTGGTCAGCTGGGTCACAAGTCTCCAGCTTGCCCGCATAAGGGAGTAGGGCAGAGAGCAGCTTTTTCTTCGGCTCGTCCTCAGAGCCAGAGTCAGGACAGAGGTCAGCCGCTCATTTTTTATCAATGTGGGTAGGCGGGGCACCTGAAAAGGTTTTTCCCACAGTTGAGTGGCACATCTGGTGCATCTGGTTTGAGGCAGACGTAGAGTTATCAGCCAGTGCAGTCAGTTCAGACCTCGAGGGCCAATCAGGGAGCCTCTTCGGCTCAGTCTGTGCAGTAGTCATATGCTCCGAGGGGTGAGCAGGGAGACCAGAGACCTACGGGGCGCGTGTATGCTGTTATCGCAACGGATCTTGTACCGGCTCCATCTGTTGTGAGAGGTATCTTTTTGTTTTGCAACTCGGTTGCTAATGTGTTGATTGATACGGGTGCATCCCATTCATTTATATCTTCTACTTTTGCATCTGTTTTGGGATTGGAGTTGGCGCAGTTAACATCTCCTATTTGTGTTGTGTCACCCATTGGGGGTGAGTTGATTTTGAAACAGGAGTGTCAGGGCTGTGATATAGAGGTTGCTGATCATCGGCTTCCCTTTTCTTTTGTGTTGATGGATATGTCTGGGTTTGATGTGATTTTGGGTATGGACTGGTTATCGTCATATCGAGCTGCTATAGATTGCTACCGTCAGAGGGTTACTGTATGTACCTTGAACGGGAATTATTTTCATTTCTTGGGAGATCGAGTTGGTAGGGTGTTACCACCCGTGTATGATCCGCGATGGCGGAGGTAGCTTAGTTGTCTTCTCGCTAGCTGTATGAGTAGTGAGTGTGATGAGACCCGGACTGAGTTGCCCAGAGTGGTTTGTGAGTACTCGGATGTCTTTCCTAAGGATCTTGTTAGTTTACGACCCCACTAAGAAATCGAGTTCTCTGTTGACTTAGTGCCTGGCACGGCATCGATTTCTATGGCACCATATCGTTTTGCCCCAGCCGAGTTGAGTGAGTTGAAAATTCAACTCCAGGAGTTATTGATTCAACTCCAGGAGTTATTAGATAAGGGCTTTATCCGCCCTAGTACTTCGCCTTGGGGAGCACTAGCCTTCTTTGCTAAAAAGAAAGATGGGGCTTTTGAGACTTTGCATTGATTACCGAAAATTGAACCGGGCTACGGTTAAGAACAAGTACCCCATGCCTCGTATAGATGATCTGTTTGACCAGTTGAAAGGATCCAGTTGTTTCTCTAAGATAGACTTGAGATCGAGTTACCATCAGTTGAGGGTCAGGGAGAAGGATATCCCGAAGACGGCATTCCGTACGCAGCATGGCCATTATGAGTTTCTGGTGATGCCTTTTGGGCTCACCAATGCACCGACTGTGTTTATGGACTTGATAAACCGGATTTTCCGAGAATTCTTAGATCGTTTTGTAGTCATTTTTGTGGACGACATTCTGATTTATTCACCATCTAAGGAGGAGCAGGGGGAACACTTGCGAGTGGTGCTCGAGTTGCTTGGAGCCCATAAGTTGTATGCTAAGTTTGGGAAGTGTGAGTTCTAGCTAAGAGAGGTTAAGTTCTTAGGCCACGTGGTATTCGGGGAATGGGTGTCTGTTGATTCATCCAAGATAGAGGCAGTGCAAGATTGGGCACAGCCTAAGAGTGTCTTTAAGATCCGTAGTTTTTTGGGATTGGCCGGGTATTACCGTCAGTTTGTAAAGGATTTCTCTAGGCTAGCTTCGCCGTTGACTAGATTGACGCGAAAAGGGATCAAGTTTGTATGGAGTGAGACTTGTGAGAAGTCGTTCCAAGAGCTTAAAGTTAGACTTACCACTGCTCCAGTCTTGACTATTCCGGAGAGAGGTTTGGGTTATACAGTGTATTGTGATGCCTCACGAGAGGGTTTAGGTTGTGTATTGATGAAGGAGGGGAAAGTAGTAGCCTATGGCTCGCGGCAGTTGAAAACACACCAGAGAAATTACCCTACTCACGACTTAGAGTTAGCAGCTGTGATATTTGCCTTGAAGATTTGGAGGCACTATCTTTATGGTGAGAGATTCGAGGTGTTCTCTGATCATAAGAGTTTGAAATATCTGTTTACACAGAAGGACTTGAATTTGAGGCAAAGAAAGTGGCTAGAGTTCATAGAAGATTATGACTTTGAGTTGCATCATCATCCGGGGAAGGCCAATGTGCTGGCCAATGCCCTAAGCAGGAAATCCATTAGTGATGTAGCTTGTATTGCTATCCGGGAATAGGAGATGTTGGGTGCTTTTGGTGAGTTTGACTTGCTTCTGGGTGAGTCCGTTGAGTCTGCGGCCTTGTTTTCTGTGGTTGCACAACCTACACTTGTGAATCGAGTATTAGAGGCACAGACGGGTGACTTTGAGGTAGAATCTCTCCAGGAGAAGATCTCTAGTGGGAAGGTAGAGAAGGATTTGACTGTGTATCCTGACCTGAGTGTGAGGTACCGAGACCGTTTGTTTGTGCCAGAATCTTGCCGAGAGGAAGTACTCCAAGAGTTTCCCCATTCGCGCCTTGCGGTGCATCCGGGAGGCACTAAGATATATCGTGATTTGAGTCGCCAGTTTTGGTGGAGGGGTATAAAGAAAGATGTGGCAGTATTTGTGTCGAAGTGCTTTACTTGTCAACAAGTGAAGGCCGAGCATCAGAGGCTAGCGGGTTTGTTACAGCCGTTGCCTATTGCCGAGTGGAAATGGGAGCATGTAATGATGGATTTTGTCGTGGGTCTTCCGAGGACTCAACAGGGTAGTGAT
Source organism: Camellia sinensis (assembly GCF_055761805.1). Taxonomy (NCBI): domain Eukaryota; kingdom Viridiplantae; phylum Streptophyta; class Magnoliopsida; order Ericales; family Theaceae; genus Camellia; species Camellia sinensis. Next base: position 64,724,770 of record NC_138970.1, read on the forward strand.
GCCATTTGGGTGGTGGTTGACCGGTTGACTAGGAATGCGCGTGAGAGATTCAGTAGATCATCTTGCCGTCGTGTATATTCGAGACATAGTGAGGTTGCACGGGGTTCCAGTGTCGATTGTCTCAGATAGAGATCCGCGTTTTACTGCTAGGTTGTGGCAGAGTTTGCAGAGTGCCTTGAGTACTAGATTGACTTTTAGTGTGGCTAACCATCCTCAGACTGACGGGCAGTCCGAGCGTACCATTTAGATCCTTGAGGATATGCTTCAAGGTTGTGTCCTTGATTTTAGGGGGTCGCGAGAGAGGCACTTGCCCTTAGTGGAGTTTGCCTACAACAACGGTTTCCAATCGAGTATTGGCATGGCACCATTTGAGGCCTTGTATGGCCGACCGTGTAGATCTCCAGTGTGTTGAGCCGAGGTGGGTGATGCACCTTTGTTGGGCCTGGAGTTGGTTTAGGAAATGACGGAGAAAGTAGCACTTATCCGTAAGAAACTAGTTACAGCCCAAAGTCACCAAAAGAGTTATGCTGACCGTAGGAGGAGACCTTTGTCATTTGAGGTGGGTGATCACATCTTTTTGAAAATATCACCTAAGCAGGGCTTGATGAGTTTGGTAAAAGTGGGATGTTGTCCCCTCAGTTTATTGGCCCTTTCGAGATCCTTGAGAAGATTGGTGAGGTTGCCTACCGTTTAGCTTTGCCGCTACAGTTGTCCGGAGTGCATGACGTGTTTCATGTTAGTATGCTTCGAAAATACGAGTCGGATCCGTCACATGTATTGGATTGGACCGACTTAGAGGTTGATGAGGACGCCTCATATGAGGAGAGACCGGTGAGGGTCTTGGACAGATGGGACCAAGTCTTGCAAGGCAAGACGATACCCTTGGTAAAAGTTTTGTGAAAACATCACGGGGTTGAGGAAGCCACTTGGGAACGGGAGTTGGATGTCCGTGAGAAATATACGGACCTGTTTGTTAATGTTTGAGCATATGTGGAAAAATTTTGTTTTTTAATCCAAGAACATTGTATATGTTTAGTTTGTAAAACATTGTATATGTTTTGAGGACATAAGAGTTATGAGAATGATACAAGTTTAGTTAACATTGTATATGTTGAATGTGTTTTAGAAATGCAAATATGTTATTAACATTGAATATGTTATGAAATTATGGGATATATGTTTTGAAGTTGATGAATTTCAAAGAATGCATGTCGATAATGCATAATGAACTATATTTTGTAATGTTGTTCTCTTGAAAAGAGATGGAATGACCGGTGAATGGGTCATGGTGGTGGATGTTGAATTATAATGTTGTTGAGAATTGAAAAATCACAATTTTGAAACTTATATCTAATTTCGGGGACGAAATTCTTTAAGGGGGGGAGGTTATAGCGATCCCAGTTTTCCCTACATTGTTTATTGTATTCCGGACTCGGTTTCGTGGATGTTTGTTATTGTCTATATTGCATTTCCGTCCTTTAATTCTTTGTATTTGAGTTTTGGGATGTGTTAGGTGAGTTTGGAACAGGTTGGGTGTGTTTTGAAACAACTGGTTGCTGTCCAGATTTTGGTTTCTTCGCTCGAGCGAGCTTTCCTTTGCTTGAGCGAGCGAGCTCTATGTTTTGGATTTCTTCGCTCGAGTGAGGACTCCTGCGCTCGAGCGTGCTTCTGGGTTGCTGTCATGACCCGAACCCGTCCCCATGGGTTAAAGACATAACCGGCCAGTAATCACGAGATTACCTACGGTCTTGAACCAAACCAGACATAACTCATCAGAGTAAAGGGGGCTAAACGGAAGCAATTTCAAACTTTTGTCCATAGAGTTGTGCTTACATGGCATGTCATAACAAACCACATGCACATATGTTAATAACTCACATCAAAATATGCAATAACATAAAGTTCTGTACATACAAGATCATCAAAGTCCTAGTCAGCCTAACCAAAATTTATATACAATTGTAGTCCAAAGTCCTCGCCAACATGACAAAATATAACCAAATAGCAAAAAGGTGAAGACGAGTCTCGTGCATGAGACGTATGGGCTGACTCTTCAAAACCTTGGTGGTTCCGCACAAACTTCACTGAGGCTGGGTTTGGACCTCCCTTGGCTCACCTACAGACACATGAATGAGCGTGAGCAAAAGCCTAGTGAATAACATCAAATAAAGAAGTTACACGAACGGTACTTAGAACAATATGCACCAAACGGTCTTGGGCCCAATTCCTATTTCTATCTAATATATATATGGGTCACGTAACTGCGGTTCTAGACACATTGAACGGCCTCGGGCCCAATCCATTCATGTTAAATAGCCTTCGGCCCATTCATTCTTTCATTCATGTCAGACTAGCCTTTGGCCCATCCATTCTTTCATTCATGTCAGACTGACCTTTGGTCCAACCATTCTTTCATTCAGGTCAAACTGGCCTTTGGCCCATTCTTACTTTCATTTATGTCAAACTGGCCTTTGGCCTATTCATACTTTCATTCATGTCAAATTGGCCTTTGGCCCATTCATTTGAATTAACGAACTTATAAGATTTACATTGTCACGACCCGAACCCGCCCCTATGGGTTAAGGCCATAACCGGCCAGTAATCGCGAGATTACCTACGGCCTCAACTCAATTAAAACAAAATTTATCAGAGTAAAGGGGCCAAACAGAAGCAAATTAAAACTTTGTCCATAGAGCTGTGCTTATATGCACACCATAACATTCCAAACATCTATATGTTAATAACTCACATCGAAATATGTACTAACACAAAACACTGTACATACAGGATCATACAAGTTAAAGTCAGTCGAATCCAAGACTTATATACAAAAGTAGTCCAATGCTTTCGCCAACATAACAAAACTATAAACAAAGGACAAAAGCGAAGACAGTCTCGTGCGTGAGACGTTTGGGTTGACTCCTCAAAACTTTGACTGTTTCTCATAATTTCACCGAGGCTGGTTCTGGACGTCCCTTGGCTTACCTACATGTACATGAATGTGCATGAGCGAAAGCCCAGTGAATAATATCAAATAAAGTGGATACAGAAGCAATCTTTGAAATAGTTACAGCAGATGGCCTTTGGCCCAATCACTCAGATCAATCGGCCTTCGGCCAAATCATTCATATCAATCGGCCTTCGGCCTAATCATTTATGTCCATCGGCCTTCGGCCCAATCATTCATATCAATTGGCCTTCGGCCCAATCATTCGTATCAATCGGCCTTCGGCCCAATCATTCGTATCAATCGGCCTACGGCCCAATCATTCATGTCAATCGTTGTCCACCATTCAAATTAATGAACTTACAAAACTTACATAGAAGTAAATAATTGGACAACAGCATATTTCAAATATCTTGTTGGGATATTACTCACAGTGATCGGTTTGTGGATTTGCCCTGGAGCTTGACCCTACATATCACATAACACATATGGGTCACAAATAATTCAATCCGTTCTTTAATTCACATATTCCTCTTTAGGCCTCATTCTTATCTCTTTAACTCAATTACAATGCTCAATGCATGTCTAAGAGTACTTAGAAGTGAAAGAGAACGGAAAACGAAACTCAGAATGCATAAACAAAATTTCAGAAAACAGGGTCCCTGCTCGAGTGGAGCGTGAACTTCCCCGCTCGAGCGGACCCATGAGGTCTGCAAAAGTACTGGTTATGTCATTTTTACGCTCGAGCGTGCATTCTGGCGCTCGAGTAGAAGTCCATCCTATATAGCTCCCCGCTCGAGCGGACATCATGCCTGCACAAAAATACTGGGAGCACGAAATTCACGCTCGAGCGGCGGTTTCCCCGCTCGAACGGACATCAAATTTCTGGAAAATCCAGAATGTGTTCTTGAGCTCCAACTTCGAATTCAAAGGCTCTAAATGCATGATTTTGGCTCAAACTTCATATATATGTGTGCTAACATGATACAAACACTAAATTACAACATTTTGAAGCTCAATTTCATAAATCAAATCCATGCATGGCTCATTTTCCACCAAATTCATCACTAACATAACAACTTCATGCATTCAAAGCTTCTACTCCCATGGATTGTACATGCATGTGACATATAACCCTCATTCTCACCCCATATGATGAAAAAATGGTCAAATACATGGATTTCAACCAAGATTTAACATGAGTTATGTAATTCAAGCTCAATTATGTAAATTCAAGACAATTATATACATGCATGCATACATTGACTTTCAATTCAACATAAACAACTCAATTCCACTTCAATCCTTACTCTTGATCATTAATCCACCTTGAATACACAAAATTACACATTAAGCTTATGGATTTACTTACGTAGAGGCTCAATTCTTCCAATCTATAGCAAATTCTTGAGTAATCTTCCAAAATCTCCAAGCCTCAAGACCAAAACTTCAATCTCCTACACTCTCTCCCTCTATGGCCGGCCCTATCTTCTTTTCTTTGAGTTTATGATCAGCCAAAATAAACTAAAAGAGGGAATTTGAGGGTGTAGTGACTCAATACAACTAATCCCACTAAGTCCAATATAGTAATAATAAATAATTGGGTACTAATTCTCCAATTTAATCAACTTAATCTGGTCTGAATCAAATTTTCAATTAAACTTCACCGTAGGCTCTAAAAATTATGCCAATCACAATGGCGCAATCAATTTGATTTCGATGGCCGTTAAGGCCTTCAATTTAATTTTGGAAGCAGATAATCAAACAGATATTCCTACGGTAAACAGATAGAAATTCAAAACCACATATTTTCACATACTTGCACACAAAATCATATTAAACACATAATCATACTCATTTTAAGGACCAATTAACACATTACAGAACAGGGATATCACATACATAGAAGTAAGTAATTGGACAAATAACATACTTCAGATATCTTTATTAAGATATTACTCATAGTGATCGGCGGGATGATTTGCCTTGGAGCTCGACTCTACACATTCCATGAACACAATGGGTCACAAACAATTCAATCCGTTCTTAATTCTCACATTCTTCTTTAGGCTTCATTCTTATCCCTTTTAACTTTTTTACAATGCTTAATGCATGCCTAAGAGTACTTAGAAATGAAAGAGAACGGAAAATGAAACACAGAACACATTTACAAAATTTCAGAAACAAGGGTCCTCGCTCGAGCGTGGACTTTCCCGCTCGAGCGGACCCATTAGGTCTGCAAAAGTACTGGTTGCCTCGTTTCTACGCTCGAGCGTGAACTGGGACGCTTGAGCTGAAGGTCATTCTACATAGCTCCCCGCTCGTGCGGACATCATGTCTGCAAAAAGTTATGGGAGCTCGCATTTTCCGCTCGAGCGGCGCCTTCCCCGCTCGAGCGAACATGCCAAATTCTGGAAAATCTAGAATTGTTCTTCAAGTTCAAACTCGACCTCCAAAGGTTCAAAACTCATAATTTTGATTCCAAAACATGCAATTACATTACATATCATGAGTATACAAGCTAGATGAGGTCAATTGCTCAAAATCGTGGTCCAATTCTTCCAAATTAATCAACATTTCTTTGTATACTCAAGGCTCATGCATTCAAACTTTACATAAGCCCCTTACCTACAATAATCAAACATGCATGTCAAGAATATGGTGCAAATGGTGTTCACTCTCATGAAGCTCAACTAAAACCATGCTTGCATGTATGATCCAACCCACAATCTTTCATAATTCATATATTACATGTTAGATTATGTAATTTCATAGGAATTCTCTACATGCATGCACACATGGACTTCAGTCTCAACTTAATCAACTCAATTCATGATCTAACTCACCATTTAATCTTCAATTCACAAAATCACAACTCAAACTTATGAATTAAGGGTTGATTACTCACCTAGGAGCTTTAATCTTCCAAACTTATGCTTAATTCTTGAGTTGGTCTTCAAATTATTCAAGCTTCAAGATCAAAACTTCAATTTGAGCTCCCTCTCTCTCTATCCGACCCTCACCCTCTCTCTCTAGAGTGATTTTCGGTTTTGAGCTCAAACAAGTGAATAAAGGTATACTAGAGCCCTTTATGAGCTCTCTCTCTCAACCACATTTCATTAATATAAAATAATAAGGCTTAATTAATCGTTCTGAATCTAATTATTTTGATCCAAATCAATTTTCAATCGAATTTTACCGTAGGCTCTAAAAATTACGCTAATCACAATGGCGTAATCAATTTCGGGTTTTGTGGCCGATAAGGCCTTCGATTTAATTCCAAAGTAGAGAGTCAAACAGATTTTCCTACGGTGAACAGATAGAAATTCAAAACCACATATATTCACATAAATGACACATAAAATTATATCAGACACATAATCACATTCATAATAAAGACCGATTAGCATGGTACGGAATAGGGTTATCATAGTTGTAGACCTAAAGCTTTGCTTTGTTCGCTCGAGCGACGCTTCTTGCGCTCGAGCGAGGTTCTGTTGTGTCTGGTCCCTCGAGCGACCAATCCTTCGCTCGATTCGCTCGAGCGAGCTTCGAGAATATTAGATCGCAGCAGCGGGTTCCTTATACACTTTTGATCTCCTTTTCTTCTCAAACCCTAAATTCGACACACTCTCTCTCCATACATTCCTTCTCTCTATAAATACACTTAATCTAGAGTGTCTCTACCCTAGTCCCTTTGTTAAAAAGGTGGAGTATCACGTGGGCTACATTTTGATCCAAAAAAGCTTGTGTTTGGAGCATCTCCGAATTTCCTCTCTTTCTCCTTTGAGCTCCTAACTTTGAGGTAGGGATAAACTACTCGTCTTTATGAGTTTTAACATAAATTTTAGTCATTTTGTATAAATGGTGAAATATGGAGATTTTGGAAGGTTAGGGTTTGAATTTGAAATTATAGAAAGGGGGTTTTCAATTGTTGAGCTTCATGTCTATGTGAGACCTTGGAAAATGGGATTATTGGTATAAAATTGGGGAAATTGAGCCTTAGGGCTAAAGTTGAGAAAAAGGGGAAAGTGCCTTAATTAAATGTAATTGATTAATTTGTATAATTAATTTGGTAATTGTGGGAATATGAAATTGATTTGAAAATCATGAAATTGGATGGAATTGGGATTAAATGGTGTAGTTGGATTGATTAATCACTCACCTATGAAAATGTTGATAATTTATCTGTTTGATAAATTTATTATCTGTTTAGAAATAATTGTTTTGGGCTATCGATGGAGGATAGTCTTGATTGTTGTAGGCACTGCATGATGAATAGGTAAACTGAAACTAATCACCTGGAATATGTCATTGAATATGACGATTGGAATAACACATTGAATACGTACATTAAATGATCATTGTATATGATAAAGTGTTTAAATACATTGCATATGTATCTTTGTTAGGGAGGAGATAGGGGATGTACTCCATTGTTTGAGAGGAGATAGGGGATGGAATCCACTGATAATTAAGTTGGCCGAAGTGTCCAAGGTGAAAATCTCGAAATCTTATATACATCTGAATGATGTTGATGAATTGAAGTGTTGTCTTTATGAGTTGTAGTCTCATTTGAAATTGTTGATGATAGAAGTGTTGATAATATGAGTTGTAGTCTCATTTTGAATTGCTTGGATAAATAATGTACTATGTTGTTGATTTGATTGAGATAAAGAAATGAGAATGAATTGAAACACGGTTGTAAACGTAAATGGATGTATGAAAATCTATGTTGATCGATTATGAAAAAGGGGGTTGAGATAGTTTCGAGCTGTTAAACATTTATCGAATGCTAATATTTTAGTTATTTCTTATATTATGTTTAGCATATCTCTACTGGGCTTTGGCTCACCCTATATGAGACATCATTTCAGGTTCAGGTGATATGCCACCCCCAAGGATCTAGCTTGGATAGTTTAGAGGCTGCAGGCTTCCTTTTGTTGTTACTTTTCTGTACTACATGTTTTATTTCCAAGCCGAGGGCTTTAATTGTAAAAGGGCTTCTGACCCTCTTTTGTTGTAACCAAGTATTGACTTAAAAAGTTGTAAGCCCATAAAGCATTTACTTTTGTTGTCAACATGTAATACCTTTTGTAGAAAATACTCTGATGAATGGAAATATAATACCTTTTTTATGATTTTGGAATCTTATAAATGATTGATTTATGTATTATCTTGAGGGCGTTACAGGAGAGGGTTTGAGAGAAGGAAAAAAAAAGAAGTTACAATCAAAGAACTTTTGGGTGTGTGGTAGGGTTTTAACTTTCTTCTTTATTTTATATTTGTTCTTTATCCTTATTCTATTTTATGATTTAATTCATTGATGGGGAGGTTGTAGGTGTATGTAATTTGTGTATATATATATACTGTTAAGAAATCTGAGGAATTAAATTCTTGTATAAAGAATGGTGTAATTCTTAGTCCAAAAATTCCGTACAGAATCACAAACTTTAAAAATCAAGAAACCATATCAAACGAATGAATTTTGAACTGAAATTTTTATAGTAGATTAATTACATATTGAGTTGCATATCTAAATTTTCTCATAATTTTTGGGAGTCGCAATCTATATTAACTGGTGCGTTCAAATCTGTCCAGAAAACTGGTTTAAAACAGTAACTTCGGAAGTGTCGTTCTCTTCGGGTATAAATCAAAAAATTATCAAATCAGCGTCATTAGAACCGGTTACGAGTCTATTTTCTTACATTTTTGGCCTTGCATCGATTGCTCGTGCATACTAAGAGAACTATTAATTTCTTTAAAGTGCCGCAGAAAATAAGCTGTTTAGATATAATTAATTGTAGATAATTATTTTGAAAGAAAATCAAGTAAAACCAATTGGGTTTGAAACTTAGGATATATTAGTTGATATCTGGAGGATTTTGGAATTTTTCGAACAGTGTAGAGTGGGTTTTGTAATTTTCAAGGTGAGCGAATAGATTGGGAAAACTTGTTTAAAACTCTGTTTTATCTTAAACTTACTTTTAGTTAAGTTTCGATCGGAACCCATGTCTTAGGTAATTTTAGACCTTGAAGAACATTAACTTAGGTATTATTTAAGAGTAACGGTGAGTGGGGTTGAGCTATGTTAGTGCGCTTTAGTGTGGGGTACTTAGTTTATTATTCTTTTTAGTATTTTTAAATTAGTAGTGACGTGTAGTCTTCATACTTGGTTCAGGACACTAGTTGGACTTTCATACTCTATTCGAGGATTATATTATTTCATTTTTAGGTGAGTAGTCTCATGCTTCATATTCTTTTATAAATGTTCCCCTATCCTGAACTGTTGGAAAATTTAATTGTTATTTCAGGACTAAACTGTTTTGATAAATTATTATATTATCAATGGAATCAAATTATTTCTGAAACATGTATAAACTTGGCATATTGTGAATTATTTGTTTTAGTCTCATATTTATAATGGTGAACTACCATGTTTTGCGAAACTGACGTATATTGATTAATAGGACCATCTGTATACTTTACTCCAGTGAAATTATTCCACTATGTGTGGTGACTCTGGCCACTAGGGAATAGATCTGGGTTGGGCCATGATGACTCTAGTGCTCAACGATTGTAAGGAAAAGACCTGGGTTAAGCTAGATGACCTTCAATCGGATCGTCTTAGAGAAAAGGCCCGGGTTGCCACCCTGAGGATGACTCTTAGTTCGGTATTGCATCCAACGGGGCTTATAGCCTTGAGAACTGTGTGGCATGTTGCTCGTTATTTCTTGGTACTCAGAAAATTATTGGTGTTCATGTTGCAATCTGTTTTAAGTGAAAAATGTCATTTATCATGTTTTTAAGAGACATGAGTATTTTAATTGTTGAACTGTGGAACCTTCTTTTTGAAACAGATTATCTTTATCAAAAGTGTATGTCAATCTAGTTTCTGTAATATATATCTTATTTTGGAATTGATCCCTGTTTTAAAAAATGTATATACTATCCGTGTTGCTACTCACTGAGCTATCAGCTGACTTAGTTGTTTCACTTTCAGGAGTTAGAGAACTTAGAGTGGACTTATGGCGTAGCGGGGACTCAATTGCATGGACCTCTAGGACATTCATTTATTTTGTTTTAACTTGTTATGTTGGGTTTTGTGCATACATTGTGGTTGGATTTTTATTTAGAATTATTTTATTTTGTGGGCGATTTGTGTTCCATTTAGTATATATTTTTGGAAGTTGGTTATGGTTGGTTTTACCATTTATACTTGTGACTTGTCATTGGATTAGGTTTTGATTTATTTATTTATGGGCTATCATCACATTTATTCTTTGTGATTTTGGATTCATGTTTAGGCTTACGTGAGCCTTGGGCTGAGTCCCTGTGGGCCACGGCTGGTCATGCTTGGATTTGGAGTGTGACAAAAAATGATGTTTTCTTGGGCATTAACGGTATTATTTTGCTTAATGCATCTATTGAAATAAAACCAACACGGTTAGAAATGGACCTTGAGAGGTTACCGGACGTGATTGTGATATGAAAACTAGTGTAGTTGTTCATATTTGATGAGATGTGGAATAAATTGTATTTATTGAAATTTTTAGAATTTAATTGTTTAAGTATCTATTTAGAAATATCTGTTTTGGGCAATTGGTGGAGGATAGCCATGATTGTTGTAGAAATGCGTGAGGCTTAGGTAAATTGAACCACATTCCTCATTTGTTACATTGGACATTGCATTACATTCATTTCATTAGAAATGTATCTGTTTTTGATAAATGTTTGGAAATGTATCTGTTTGTGAAAAGATGAATACTTGGTGAATCTAGATAGGGGGTGTAGAACCGCGTGGTTAGGTGTCATGCCTTCTAGTTTACTGGTAAAAATGACAGTGGTAGTGCATTAGGGCCTATTTGCAGACACTCACCTAGAGATTCACAGAGCCTGTATTCATGTAACAAGATATGGTTTAAAATGGAAATGGTTTTATATCAGTTGTTGCATCTTAGCATTGCATGCTTTATAAAAAGAGAGATAAACTGTTTTATCATGAGCATGGCATGAGCATCCTCCTCTTTAGTCTTGTCATGGTCCATATGTTGTGTAGTACATCTCTACTGGGTTGTGGCTCATCCTATAAGGAAAATCGTTTCAAGTACAGGTGCTATGCCTTCACCAAGGCATTGACTTGGGAGGACTCGGAGCTGAGACTTCATTTTTGTTTTATGGTTATTTATTGAATGTAAGTCTAGAGATGTATTTGCGTTGAGTTAAAACTCCATTTTGTGTAACCAAGAATGTTCTTGGATAAGTTTGTAAGTCTGTAAAACACTAATTATTTGTTTGGCTTCCATTTCATACTTGTTGTAAAATGCATGCTTGGGATTGGAACTGGGGCATTGAGATGTGAACAACATGTATTTGGCATTTGGGATTAAATGGAAATGGATGTATGAAATAGTTAGCTATATATATGTGTTTGTCTATCAGATGGGTTTGTTGTATAAATATATATACCCTGCCCAATTGTTCGGGGCATTACATGCAAACATAAATTTTATATAGAACTTTCAAACACAATGATAGCTTAATGGTGACCTTTCACTTTAAAACAAAACACCCATAAACATGATTTATGTTTATAACAATATCACTATCACAACATTTTTATGATATTTTTTTGTATAAATTTTTATATATGAATATAATTTTTCATTTTTATTTTCACCATTATACCTAGATTAGATTAATTTAATATAGATATATTTAAAAAGTACAAAAATTTGTATAAAAAACTTTAAAAAATCCATTGAATACAACAAAATAAGATAACATATTGAATTTTTGTGTTTTTTATTTTATTTTTTTGTATTGGTGAATTTAAGAAAAATCAAAAAATATTACATTTCTGAAGTATATCTAGATTAGGTGTATCTATAAAATAAAAAAAATTGCTTACAATGTTAAAAAAAATACGAAAAATAAAAAAACTTAATTTTTTAATGTAAGTTAAACCGAACAAGATGACTATTATTTCCCTCGAAATGACCTGAATAAAATATCTGTATTATTTTATTATTTTATATGTATAAAGGTTAAGGAGCTAATATGTCATTTTAATTTGACAGGGAGGTAAGTGTAATTTTTCAAATGTGAAGAAGGATCTGTATTAAATAGAAACCTCATGAGTATCAGTGTAATTTACTCCCCAAAAAAAGGAGACCACCCCATGTGGTCACTGCTCTCCCATCAAAACTTTGGTAACGTTTAGTAGAATTTTAGAATTATGATTTGAGAATAAAATTATATTTTGAGTTCATGAGTTTTGGAATTATGATTTGAGTGTAAAAAAATTGTTTGGTTATGAGTTTTGATATTTGAAAAGAGTTTTGATGTGACATATGATATTTGATTAAGAAACGTACAACTCATGACCAAACACACGACCCAAAATTTTATTCAAAGCTCATAAAAAAATTTTAAAAAATTTTGAAAATATTTCTTATTTAAAATATAAAAATAACAGTAGCCACAAAAAAAAAAAAACAAAAAACCGAACACTGTTCCGGTCAACCGTCCGAACGTCTGGGAGGATGACCGGGTAGACGTGTTTTGAAAAGTGGGTGTAGAATCAATTTTGAAAAGTGTAACCAAATGCCACACTCAAAGCGAGGGGGTAGAAACGAGATTTGAAAACCCCACCAAACAAAACCTTTATTTATTTGTTAATTATTATTATTTTTCATAATATCTATCTCAATATCTAAATCCAAATCTATATCTATATCTACCTGCATATATATAATAACAAATACAATTTTAGCAACACTATAATATTTTATGACATAAATAATAAAATGGTATAATTATTTCCTGACTACAAAATATATTTTGTTTGATGGTACACATTATAAATATTCATAACTGTCTCATAGTAGTAAAATAATAATAATAATAATAATAATAATAATAATAATAATAATAATAATAATAATAATAATAATAATAATAATAATAACACAATAAATCTAGGGAGACTTCTAATTGTATTCGAAAATTTATCATAATCCACTTGGCAGCAACCTTGGGGGCTATTTTATTTAAAAAGGCTCCACAAGGCTTTGGTCTTGCGTTTGCTTTCAAAATTATTTTTTTGGGGTGTGCAACAAATTGACGTTAGTGTAGTTTTGCATGTTGCGTCTATCCATACAAAATTTTAACAGTGAATGATAGCCAGATCATATTACAACAAAATTAAAAATATAATGTTTAAATTGAAATTACAATAACTAAACTGACATTTCATTTAAACGTTAGGGACTAATGGTTGCTCCTTAACCTCAAAACCCTTCATTTTAAATTCTAGGAATAATTACAAAAAAAAAAAAACTCTAATGTTTGACCCTTGCAACAGTATAAACTCTGAGTTTTTAATTTTATCAATTTAAATCTTAATCTTTTAATTTGTTTTCAATCTAAATCATTTGTCTACTTTTGTTAACTAAAATTGACCCCCCCAAAAAATATAGTATTTTAGTTATTAAACTCAATATAGGTATACAAAAATGTCCAAAATATCCATTTTCATTGAGTTTAATAACTAACATACCCATTTTTCTATTGATTTTACTTAACAAAAATAAGCAAATGATTCAGATTGAAAACAAATCGAAAATTTAGGTTTTAAATTGATGAAATTAATAATAAAAAAATTTTTGTGTGTGTAATTTCCCCCAAATTCTTCAATCCAAAATACAATCTTAGCATTTTTAAATAAGAGGAGTTACGTGTAAGTCTTAATATGTAGACTTCTTGTTTAATATGTCCTGTGAGAATTAATGCGTTTTTCATCAATCACTATTAAAAAAATGTCACTAATTGTTAATTTTCAGCGACAGTTTGAAAATTTTGTCATAAAAAATGTCAAAATTATAAGTTATGACGACTGTTTAAAAAAATCATCACAAAAAGTCGCTAATTTTCAACTTTCAGCGACAGCTTGAAAAATTCATCACAGAAAAATATCACTAATGGTAAGTTTTAGCAACAATTTATAAAAATAGTAACAAAAAAAAAAGGTCAGTAATAGTTAATTTTTTGTGACATATGCAAAAAATCGTTACAAAAAATTATTTTTAGCGACGATTTTAACAGGACTCGATGGGAATTAAATCCAACTATTATGACCTATTGATAGTTTATCCATCAAATAATTTGGTCAAAGTTCGCAAAATTACAGTCCAATTCATATTAGTTCAACCAAATTTTTAGTCAAAAGAAATAGGGCAAATTATACCTGTAGTCTCTATACTTGCCTCTCATGTCAATTTGGTTTCTATAATATTAATTTTGCCCTTTAATTTTTCAAATTGCGTCAATCTAGTCCAAGTGATAATAGCCGTTAAAAATTTGAATAAAAATCAAAGGCAAAATGATCTATTAAAAAGAGGAATGAATCATTTCAAATTGAATGTGAATCCTTCAATAACTTCGAAAGCAATCAAAAAAACCATTTTGTTCCTTAATTTTAGTCCAATTTCTAATGAAATACTATCAATTAGACTAAATTGATACGATGTGCAAAATTGAAAGGTAAAATTGATGCAATTAAAATTACAAGAACCAATTGATATAACACAAACTACAAGAATTACATGTAATTTGTATAAAGAAATACAACACATAAAAACGGAAATTTGTTCCTAAATACTAATTAATTTCAAGTGTAGTTTGACGTTCTTATTTTTGCACCCAACAACGTATTCAATCCAAATATATGTTGTGTTCTCATTATAGCCCAAAAGGTCGAATAAAAATAGCAAAATAACAAATAAAATTTATAGACGCCCCACAGCAATGAAGCTTAAATAAATAAATAAATAAATAAGCTTAAGTCAAAGAAGCATACCTTATTGAAGAGAGGTTGAATAGTTTCGTAATTGCTATCTGAGGTATTGCAAAAACTATTGAGCTTTGGCATCAGCCTGAGTGTCAGCATGTTCAATTGCAACAGCTCAATTCCATTCATAGCCTTGCAGATAGCAGTAAAACTTGGCAAGACTCCAAGACACAATTCCATTAGTTTAGGAAACACAATTTTATCTGTTGTTTCTGTTGTTGTTGATGCTATCTCATTTTGATCACCTTCTTCTTCACTTGAAATAAGTACTTCCATCTTACGACAATCAGATACATTAAGTATCTGTAGTTGCATCAGATCTCTGGCTATGGATAATGAGAACATGCTTTTCAGTTTATCACATCTCTTCAGTTCTAGAGAAGTGAGGTTGCGGAGCCATACAAGTTGAGTAGGACCCTTCCACAAATGTGTCACTGCTGGCAAGTCCCGTAGTTCTAGCCTTTTCAATGCACTGAAGGCCACCTGTAACGCCCCATTTTTCATTAAAGCCGATGAAACAAATCAAACTCGTATTCGTTATCTATTTTCAAATCAAATTAAATTAACATGCAGAAGTCAATAATCTTATCAAGATTCAACAATAATCATAAACAAAATAATTCTCTTTTCCTGTTATACATCATTCCAGTATAGTTTGAGATTTACAAAAGAAATTACGTACGATTACACATACACAATTTCCAAAGCACGGATCTATAACATGTGATACAATACTACATAAATATTCAAAATTTAAATGCCCTAATAGATTACAAGTTACAATGGTTAGAACCCTATTACAAAAAGAATGGGTCTCTACCCAAACAAATAAACCAATGCTTAGTGCTCCAAAAATCACATCCTGAGCCTTCAACGAGATGGAGGCAAATCACCAACACCTAAAAATGATTTTCCACGAAGGGATGAACACTAATGCCCAGTAGATATAATATTAACAATGTATATGACATTAATATGATTATGATCATGAATGCAATGATGTGCTACGCTAAAAATATAAGGGTTTTTTTTTTTTTTTTTTCCCCAATAGGATGCTCAATGCACAAATTTCAAAACAATATTCATTTCAACATTTTCACTTCAAAACATCGGGCAATAAATAGGACATTGGAATTCCTTGGTACGTGTCTGCAAGTAGGCTCTCAAGCACTACCAAATACCACTTTAATGGCTACTGACCGGGAAGGAAATTAATACCTACACTGCTCGTGTTTTCGGACTTTCACCATGACTCTCAAACCAACTTAGTTCTCAAATTCCTAATTTCATCCCCTATCTAGATTTACCACGTTATCAACATTTCCAACATTTTCAAAATAATAGAACAATCTCAATGTAGGGCCACGGGAGTGCGATGGATACATGAAACAATAATTTGTAACAAAATATTCCAATAAGAAAATATATTTACAGCATAACTCAACATTCTTAGTAATTCCAAAATATTATGAGATTCCAATAAACTCATCAGTTCTCAACATATATCCCATATTTCATAATTTCTATTATTTCCAATAAATTCAAGATAACTAATATCTCCAAGAAAATTCCCAATCTCCATAATAAATCACCAATTTTCACATTATTCCAACAATTTAATCCTATTCAAAATCACATTTTTCATTTCTCAAATTTTCTAGGGTTTGAATAAAATTTAGAGTTTTCTCAATTTAAATATAACTAAGGTTTTAAATAACGGTGGCGGTTACTGAAATGGTAGCAGTAATGCAGACTTGGTTGCGGGGTGTAACTACCGTAGCATAACAGTGGCGGCAACCGGAACCGTGAATTTTTTAATTCTTCACACAACTTAAAAAAGAATACCGATACGCATGTTTTTATTTCAGAATCACATTTAGTGAGGCTCAAAATGATTTTTAGTATTTTTGTTTAGTTTGAAAACATGATCCAATATATAAACTAATGTTTATATTAGTTTTAAGTTGCTATGAAAATTTTTCCTATTGTTGAATTTATTTAATTTTCTTTACTTTACTAATTATGATTATGGATAACTTTTCCTATTTGTTAAAAAATATATATTAAAAACAATAGTCTCATAAATAGAAGTTCAAAATACAAAATTTCAAACATAATAATGTAAAAGTAAATAACACGAAATCTAAATTTTGTTCAATAAATTTAACATAGGAGAAATAGATTAAGTTCATATCCAAATATAATTAAGTAAAAAAGTAATGAAATCTCGTAGAACTTGAAGATTGAACATTCAAAACATATATAGATAAGATTTTTACTTAAGTTCTATGTAACTGAAAAATAAAAAGAGAAAATAGCAATATATACAAAATTTATATAAAAAAAAATATATAGGTGTGTAATGGTCATAATGGCTATAACAGTGCTATAGCGGCAATGTGATGGCTGCTACAGCCTTTACGTAATGGTGGCGGCCGTTGCGGTCATGAGTTTCTGTCACACTGCTATAACGGCCGTAAAGGGTAGTGATAATCAGCACAATCGTTACATAACGACGTTAGTAATGGTTGTGGCTGCTTTTTAAAACCTTGAATATGACACTATGAAATTTATATACCATAAATCATTTTAGGAAGAGAGTTTTGAACATTTGATAAAATAAGAGCAAATCCTAATTTTTATAATATATATATATATATAATAAAAAAAACCTCAATTTCTTCAAAATCATAACTAACAAAAAAATACCACACAATCAAGGTAAAACAAATATACAAAGATAATATCATCCCTACCTCAAACTAATAGAGGAGAAGAAAAGTCTCAAAATCGAATGCATTGAAAACGCAATCGGCCCCGGTCAAATGAAACCCTCTCTATATTTCGTATCAAAGTAGCAAGGTGATATTCTAACTTTAGATATGGTAGATCGAAAGTTTTGCCTTTTTTTATTTAAAAAAAGGAGAGACAGAAGAGAGGAAGAGAAAGATAGGCGGAAGGAGAAGAAAAAAAATGGAAGGAAAGAAAGAAAGAAATGATTGGATTTGTGAACTTCACATTATTTGGTAAAAAAATGCCCCTCATCAATCTACAAAACAAGAGTTTCTTTCTTCCGCACCATTCAGCTTGTTTGGTTCCATTGAAATTCATTTTTCAAAAAATTGAAATTTTTTGTTTTTTAATTTTTTTTTGTTTTCACTGAATTTTTTTAATATTTTAAGTAATTTTTTAATTTTTAGATACATCTAACATAAATACACTTAAAAAATAAAATATTTGTGAAAAATATCTTCAAAAAATTCATTAAATACCAAAAATATTTTTTTTAAAAATACAAAAATTCAGTACATTTTTGTATTCTTGTGTATTTATTGATTTTTAAAAATATTTTATTTTTTAGATACATCTAAGTAAGATACATATAAAAAAGTAAAAAAAATAAAATTTTAAAAAATTCATTAAAAACAAAAAAAAATACGGAAAAAAAAAATCATTTTTCAAAAAATTGAATTTAGAAAATTGAAATCAAACACTGTAATTAGCTTTGTCTAGTTTGTTATAGGGAGGATAAGCAAGTTTGTTTGCTTGATCTCTCTAGTAGTTAATTGTCAGCTTTTATTTTGTTTTGTTTTTTTTTTTTTTAACTAAGCTTTTGTTTTCTTGGCTTTGGCCCTATCTCACCCAAAAAAAAAAAAAGAAAAAAAAAAAAGAAGGGTTAATTACACTGACACCCTCTAATATTCCTGTTTAATACAAATTCATCTCTCACATTTGATGTGATGACCAGGTACGTAACCCGTCTTACTTTTCTTTTGTGCGCGTTGGGTTCAACACTTTTGAAATCTATTTCTCAAAATTTTCATCTCTATTAATTTCAATTCTGAGTTCCACTTGTTTCGGGAGGCTTAAAGTTGAATCCGGGGGTTTTACACTTGAGCTGGAAAATTTTATAGGCTGAAGGCTGAGCCATACGTGCTGGGGGCCTTGGGTCGCATGTGCGGGATGGGGCAGCACTTGTGGGAGATGAGGCCACACGTGCGGAAAACAGGGGAAGTTCTGGGTTGGTCACTGCAATATATGCAGGTGCGGGAATGGAAGTGCGGAGGAAGGGGCTGCACGTGCGGGGATGAAGGCCGCACGTGCGGGAGTGAGTGCCGCACGTGTGGGAGACGCTGAGCCCGAAAATTTTCTTTTTCTTCCTTCCTTGGGCTGAGTGCATATCATTTTATACACCTCTCTCTCTCTCTCTCTCTCTCTCTCTAAAAACCCTTTTCTCCTCATTCTCTCTATATTTCCTACATCAACACTCACTAAATTTTTGATTTCTCCAAATCTATAAACATTTTGACCCTTGTCTCTTGATCAAAGTTGGAAAACTCTTCGAGAGCTTTGTTGTGTGCGGTGGAGATTGGAGTTCAACGCCGCCAAATTTAGGGCTTTCATCTATTTTCTTTCAACAAGATTGAGGTAGGGCCTTCTTTGAGTTATATATGCGTTTTTGCAAGGTTGATGTTGATTTTGGAGTTTTCTTGATGAAGGTTTTGATTTTTGGCTCAAGAATGATAGGATTTTCAAAAGTGGGTTTAAATCTCAAATTTTTCTAAGTTAATCCTTGAGGGTTTCACCTTCATTGTGTGAGAAAGGATGTTCTGTGTGAGTGTCTTTTTAAAAAGGGTGAAGAGATACCTATTTTTAGCCAAAAGACCAAAAATTTATGGATTTTTGAAATGGGTTGAGGATCTATGAAATTAGTCAATTTGTTGATATGTCATAATGGAAGAATGAAATAGAAAATATCTTTTGCCATTTGTGGAAATGATGTCATGGAATGAGTGAAATGTGGAGATGGAAACTTATAGTTGAAATTGTAGACAAAGTTATGAAGTAACAAATTGATGGTTTAACATGAAATGTGAAAAGTGTTTATTTGTTGATGACTTTAAATGAAAATGTGGTTATCATGCTAGATAGTGTTGAAAGCGGAGTGGAAAGTTTGATTATGATGAACTATCGTTGAGATATTTGAAGATGGAGGAATGTTATGTAGTAATGATAATTATTGCATTGCATATTCATTTAATTGATTATTACACATTTTAAAATTGAGCTTGGGAAACTTTTGCTTTGAGAAAGGTAAGTTTGTGAATGAATTTATTGAAAGGTTTTGGGGTAAATACGTTGGTAAGTCCGGATAAGAGGTGTAGATGAAATTGATTAAGTTGGCCTGAGTGTCCGGGGTGAAAGACTGAAAACACGCACGGAGGAGGTACCACTTCCCTTCCAATTAGCAACTGATAAAGTGAGGTTTTGATAGTGCTAGTTATACCTACTTGCAGACACCAATCTATGGATTACCTGAGTCGTATTTACCACCACTTGAATTAAAATTGTAAATTTTAAATTGTTGAGATTGCAAGTTATCATTGAACATGATGTTTTTTTTTAAGGATGAGCAAAAGTGATTTTCTTTTAAAAGGCATAGCGTGGCATGTGCATTTCAGATCAGAAGTCTTGCATAAAATGTATATACTTTGTTAATAATTCTCTATTGAGCTTTATGCTCACCCCTATGGGATTTTGATGTAGGAAAAGACGTGGTGAATCCGCCAAATTAGGGCGTGGATGCATGCATTGAGAGCATGAGACTCTATTTTGTTGTGACCATATTTTTTGTAAACCAAGGGTTATATATGTGTGGGTTCGAGAAACCATCTTTTGTGTAACCAGGCTTAAGCCTTAGAATTTGTAAGCCCCTTGAGGGCATTTATTTATTTTTGATTAAATGTTCTACATGCTATCAATTCATGTACTAGAATTCATTGAATGTATAACCGCATGTGGGATTATTTTGTTTAAACTTTGAGATCATGTAATGGAATGTATTGGGGATAATTCCGGTATCTCCTAAGTGCCTTTGTTATTATTATATCTATTGTATTTCTTTTTTTTTTTTGGGGGGGGGGGGGGGGACGTTACATTTGAAAAATTACATTCTCCTCCTTGAGATTTGTAATCTCATTACAAATTGCCTCTGGATTGCTGATGTCATACCATAAAATTTTTAAATGACCATCTTGCCCTTTTTCCTATAATTTCTTCTTCCTACCATCATGATTACATTCTACAACTTTTTATCATTGAATTCTACCTGAACACATTCTTATTCAGTGGTGATATACAAACATAAATTTTATATAGAATTTTCAAATACAATGATAGCTTAATGGTGGCCTTTCACTTTAAAACAAAACAACCATAAACATGATTTATATTTACAACACTATCATTATCACAACATTTTTATGATTTTTTTTTGTATAAATTTTTATATATGAATATAATTTTTTTTTATTTCCACCATTATACCTAGATCAGATCAATTTAATCTAGATATATTTAACAAGTATAAAATTTGTATATACAAACTTCAAAAAAATTCATTGAATACAACAAAATAAGATAATGTACTGAATTTTTTTTTTTTTTTTTTTTGGTATTTGGTGAATTTAAAAAAAAATCAAAAAATATTATATTTCTCAAGTATCAGGTGTATCTAAAAAATAAAAATAAAAAATTGCTTAAAATGTTAAAAAAAATTAGTAAAAATACAAAAAAAATGAAAAAAAAAACTCATTTTTTTATGTGAGTTAAACCAAAAAAGATGATCGTTAGTTCCTTAAAATGACATGAACAAAATATCTATGTTATTTTAAATGTATAAAGGTTAAAGGGAAAATATGTCATTTTAATCGGACAGGGGGATAAGTGTAATTTTTCAAATGTAAGGGAGGATCTATATTAAACAAAAACTTTAGGGGTATCAATGTAGTTTACCCAAAAAAAGGGAGGCACCCCACGTGGTCTCTGCTCTCCCATCAAAACTTTATTTATTTATTAATTATTATTATTATTTATATATCTATCTCAATATCTATATCTATATGTACCTATATATATATATATATAATAACAAATACAATTTTAGTAACACTACAATATTTTGTGACATAAATAATAAAATAGTATAATTATTTCCTCACTACAAAATATATTTTGTTTGACGGTACGAATTATAAATATTCATAACTCTCATAGTAGTAAAATAAATAATAATAATAATAAATCTAGGGAGCCTCCCAATTTTATTTAAAACTTTATCATAATCCACTTGGCAGCAACCTTGGGGCCTATTTTATTTAAAAAGGAAAAAAAAAAAAAGAAAAAAAAAGAAAAGTGCTCCATGAGGCTTTGCTCTTGCGTTTGGTTTCAAAATTAGTTTTGCATGTGGCATTTATCCGTGCAAAATTCAAACTGTGAATGATAGTGAGACCACATTGTAACAAAATTAAAAATACAGGGTTTAAATTAAAATTACAGTGGCTAAACTGACATTTCATTTAAAGACTAATGGTTGTTCCTTAACCTCAAAACCCTTTATTTTAAATTCTATGGATAATTACCAAAAAAAAAAAACTCCAACGTTTGACCCTTACAATAAGAGAAATTTTGAGTTTTCAATTTTATTAATTTAAACCTTAATCTTTTAATTTGTTTTCAATCTAAATCATTTGTTTTAATTATTAAACTCAATATAGGTATACATAAAATGTCCAAAATACCCATTTTCATTGAGTTTAATGAATAACATACCCATTTTTCTGTTAATTTTACTTAACAAAAATAGGCAAATGATTCAGATTGAAAACAAATAAAAAATTCAGGTTTTAAATTGACAAAATTAAAACTCATGGTTTATTTTGTTACAAGGGTTTAAAAAAAAAATTGTGTGTAATTTCCCCCAAATTCTTCCAGCCAAAATACAGTCTTAGTATTTTTAAATAAGAGGAGTTGCGTGTAAATCCTAATATGTAGATTTATTATCCAATATGTCCTATGAGAATTAATGGTGTTTTTCATTAATCACTATTAAAAAAACGTCACTAATTGTTAATTTTCAGCGAAAATTTGAAAATTGTCACAAAAAATGTCATAATTATAAGGTGTAAGACAGTTTAAAAAAATTATCACAAAAAAAGTCACTAATTTTCAACTTTCAGTAACAATTTGAAAATTTTGTCATAGAAAAATGTATTGTAAGTTTTAGCGACAATTTATAAAAACCTAAACAAAAAAAATCACTAATTGTTAATTTTTAGTTACATGCAAAAAATTGTTACAAAAAATTATTGTTAGTGATGATTATAGCGATCCCGGTTATCCCTTTACTGTTCTGTTGTATTCCGGACTCGGTTCCGTGAAGTTGGTAGTGGTATCTATCTTGTTGTGTCCTTTAATTCCACATGATTGAGTTTTAGGATGTTTTGAACAGGGTCGTTACAGGTTGGTTAGGCCTTGGTTTCAATTCCTTGCTGTTCAGTTTTTAGGCGTTCCGCTCGAGCGGGTCTTCTTGCGCTCGAGCGGGTATTGCACACCTTCAATATTTCGGGTTCCTGCAAAACTTCTGCAGATATGATTTCTGCGCTCGAGCGGGTTTTTTTACACTCGAGCGGTGGCGCTCGAGCAGGTCGTTTGGCGCTCGAGCGGGTAGTACTTTCTGGGTGTAAGTTCTGGGAGGTGGAAATCTGCGCTCGAGCGGACTGGTTTTCGCGCTCGAGCGGAAGTGCTTTGTTTTTGTGTCTTGGTGCTCGAGCGGGCCTTATTGCGCTCGAGCGTGTCCAGATTTTTGTTCTTGGCGCTCGAGCGTCGTGTTCTCCGCTCAAGCGGGTCATACGTATATGAGTTATCCGCGGGTTGATTTCAAATCACTTTTTGCTTTTCTTTCTCTCTCCTACTTTTTCTAAAAACCGTTTTGAGAGCCTCTCTCTCTAGATACTCCCTTCTCTCTAGGGTTTGATCTAGTTAGAGTGTCCTTTTCCCTTCGGCCTTTGTAAAAGTTGTGTCGATCGTCGATGACGTCATTTTAATCTGAAAATTTCGGGATTTGGAGCATTTTGGTTTTGGTCTTCATCTCCATTGGAGCTCAAACTTTGAGGTAGGGATAACCTACTCCGTTCTATGAACTTTGTCTTTAAATTTTGGTATTTTGAGATGTTGGGGTTGGTTTGGTAATTTGGTAAAAATTTTGGGACGTTTGTGTAAATTTACAAAAGGTTGGGGTTTTAGCTAAATAAAGCCTACATGCATGTTTGGCATGGAAAAAGTGAAATTAATGTTAAAACATTAATGAAAATGGAACCTAAGGGTTGTAATGTTAATTATGGAAAATGCCCTAATTACATTGATTGATTAATTGGTATAATTAATTGTTGGAAATGAGGAATTGAATTGAGAATGTGGGGATTGAAAAGGGAAGGGGTTAAAGGGTGTAGTTGGATTATTTATCGCTCACCTAGTTGAAATGTTGATTATATATCCATTGTTGCATTTATTTTCCGTATAGAAATAACTGCTTTGGGCTATCGGTGGAGGATAGTCGTGATTGTTGTAGACAATGCATGATGATTAGGCAAACTGAAACTAATCACTGGAATGTGTCATTGAGATTGACGATTGAAAGAATACATTAAATTTATGTGTTGTGTGATGATGTGTATAATTGTTGTTTATATGCATTGTGTTGTGTTGGAGGAGATAGGGGATGTACTCCACGGTTTAGGGGAAGATAGGGGATG
This sequence comes from Camellia sinensis, assembly GCF_055761805.1. Taxonomy (NCBI): domain Eukaryota; kingdom Viridiplantae; phylum Streptophyta; class Magnoliopsida; order Ericales; family Theaceae; genus Camellia; species Camellia sinensis. Next base: position 64,749,161 of record NC_138970.1, read on the forward strand.
GACCTCTAAACCGGATGTGTTGGGAGGAGATAGGGGATGGACTCCATAGATAGAGCTCGTATGCTTATCTATTAATGTGTTGACAGAGCTCATATGCTTGTCATTGGAAGTGTGATAGTGCTCATATGCATATCTGTGGAAGTGATGATATAGCTTGTATGCTTATCTATTGTTGTGTGATATAGCTAGTATGCTTATCTATTATGAAATGGGAAGTGTTTGATATGAGTCATCATCTCATATGAGTTGTTTGGCCAGGTTCTAAGCCATGGTTGTAAATTGAGAATTGAAAGAAATTGGAAAATGGATTGTAATATGGACTTGTATGTCATGAAACCTGGAAGTGTGATAAGGGAAAGTATCTGTGTTGGCCATCTATTAATTGCTAATCTTTTAGTCATTGTTCATATTTGGTTTAGTGTATTTTTACTGTGCTGTGGCTCACCCTATATGGGAACATCATTTTCAGGTACAGGTAGCATGCCACCTCCAAGGACGTAGCTTGGGAGGCTAGAGGCGGACACACTTTTGTTGTCTTATTTTGATGTATTACATGTATATTCAAGCCAAGAGCTTAAAGTGTAAATGAGTTAGCACTCTTTTGTTGTAACCAAGTGTTAACTTAGAAAGCTGTAAGCCTCTAGGGCATTTGCTTTTATTGTTAACATGTAATACTTTTTGTAAAGAAACTCTGATTAATGGAAGGATGTGGAACTTTTGTAATCAATGCATGTCTATATTGATGGGTTTTATGTTATTATTTTGGGGGCGTGACAATGATTTTACTAGGACTTGATAGAATTTAAGTCTAATAATATATTAGGACCTATTGGTAGTTTACCCTTTAAATAATTTGGTCAAAGTTCACAAAATTACAGTCCAATTCATATTAGTTTAGCTAAATTTTTAGTCAAGAGAAATAGGGCAAATTATACCTGCAGTCTCTATACTTGCCTCTCATGTCAATTTGGTTTCTGTAATATTAATTTTGCTCTTTAATTTTTTAAATTGTGTCAATCTAGTCCAAGTGATAATAGCCATGGAAAATTGAATAAAAATCAAAGGCAAAATGATCTATTAAAAAGGGAATGAATCATTTGAAATTGGATGCGAATCTTCAATAACTTTGAAGGGAAAAAGGCATCTTGTCCCGTAATTTTAATCAAATTTCTAATGAAATATTATCAATTAGATTAAATTGATACCATGTGCAAAATTGAAAGGTAAAATAGATGCAATTAAAATGATAAGAACCAAATTGATATAAAACAAACTACAAGAATGAAATGTAATTTGTCTAAAGAAATACAACACATAAAAACGAAAATTTGTTCCTAAATACTAATTAATTTCAAGTGTAGTTTGACGTTCTTATTTTTTCATCCAACAACATATTCAATCCAAAATATGTTGTGCTCTCATTATAGCCCAAAAGGTCAAATGAAAATAGCAAAATAATAAATAAAATTTATAGACGCCCCACAACAATGAAGCTTAAATAAATAAATAAATAAATAAGCTTAAGTCAAAGAAGCATACCTTATTGAAGAGAGGTTGAATAGTATCGTAATTGCTATCCGAAGTATTGCAAAAACTATTGAGCTTTGGCATCTGGCTGAGTGTCAGCTCGTTCAATTGCAGCAGCTCCATTCCATTCATAGCCTTACAGAGAGCAGTAAAACTTGCCAGGTCTCGAAGATACAAAACCTTTAGTTTAGGAAACACAATTTTATCTGTTGTTTCTGTTGTTGTTGATGCTATCTCATTTTGATCTCCTTCTTCACTCGAAATAAGTACTTCCATCTTACGACATTCAGATACATGAAGTTTCTGGAGTTGCATCAGATCTCTGGCTATGGATAATGAGAACATGCTTTCCAGTTTATGACATCTCTTCAGTCCTAGAGAAGTCAGGTTGCGGAGCCGTACAAGTTGAGTAGGACCCTTCCACAAATGGCCATGACAAATCTCTTTCAATTTATCTAAATTATTGAGATATAGCGACTGCAACACAGGGAAGGCTATTTGTGGAACTAGAACCCCATCTGTTGTGTCAATGACATATTCCAGATCCTGACAATCGTCCAAGGACAATTCTATTAATTTTTTGAAACCATCTTTGTCTAAATCATAGCCAACATTCTTCACACCTACTGCTCGTGTTATTTCTAAAATTTTAGTGATCTTGAGAAGTTTCTTGAACTCACTCTCCATAATATCGCTCTCGTGAAGATCCTCGAGACTCAACTGGTTTTGTAACTGATAATCACGACAATCTCTAGTACTGATCATAGGGCTAATGGTTATAGCGAATGCTCTTAGATTCGTAAGGACCAAGTCTCTTGGCCAGTATGCAAAATGTCGTAGGTGAATGACCAAAGTTGTAAAATTTGACAACCCACACAGCTCAGTCAAAGTCGCTTTAGCTTCTTCTATCCTGTTTTCATCATTAAAGCTAGACCCAAGATACAACTCTTCTAGCTTTGATAAGCTCGACAAAACACCTGGGCAAATCCTCTTCACACCACATCGCAACAAATCCAGTAGCTTCAAGTGACTAAGCCGACCTATTTCTTTTGGCAACTCCTCGATTTTGGTGCGTTCCAAACTCAAAATTTCTAGATTCTCTAATGCTCCTATTACAGATACATCATTGATCAGTCTGCATTCGTATAGTGACAAGCTTCGGAGGTTGGTCAACCATCGCAGGGATGTCAGCAATGATCCTTGTAAGTACACATTCAACATGCTTAAAGCTTTGAGTTCCTTCATCCCTCCGTAGAAACTATCAGGAAGTTTTGATGCATAACTGCCCTCCAGCCGCAAAAGATGGAGTCTTGGAAATTCTAGATTATCAGGCAGCTGGCTCATACCAGTGCATCGCAATGAAATTACAGCGTGATTTTTGTGTCGTTCTTTCTCCGGCCATTCTTTCAATGTTTCGTCACATCTTACCATAAATGAATGCTCCTCCCTAGATGCTATTGATATAGTAACATCACGAACTACATCATGCATTTTAACACAACCTCCTCCTTCACCATCCATCAAGAGATAGCTTTTTTTTAACTCATCGACAAAGGCATGTACTCTGTCTCTTGCTTCCTTGACGCTATCAATGGCCTCAAACAACTCTATCCCAACTCCATATCTAACAAGATCTTCAATTGGAATATTAAAATCTTCTGCATATAAGGAGCAAAGCAAAAAGCATTCCTTAATTTCTCTACTTCCTAAGAAGTTGTAACTCAACTCCAGAGATTTGAACACCTTTTCTTCTACTCCCCTGATGTTTTTTACCATGGACTTGCGTAACTGTAGAAGGGCTGAATTCCATGAATGCCTATCTTTATCTTTGAGTGCCCTCGCAACTGTAACAATAGCAATCGGCAAACATCCGCATTCATCTGCAACTTTCTTCTGTGTGATATACAAATCAGTACTTGTGTGACTTGTGTCATTGGAAATTCCAGCCATCTCCTCAAAGAGATTCCATGCTTCTTCTTCAGTTAAGACTTCAACTGTAAATTTCTTTTGAGCATCCATATCATTGCATACATTATCAAATCTAGAAGTCAGCAAAATTTTGCAACCTCTATGATCATATCCAAATGGAATTCCTATGTCATTCAGTTTGAGACGCTCCCAAACATCGTCCAATATGACAAGGATTCTCTTGGTGCGCCTTAGTCTTTCACGCAGTCGATTTGCTCTTCCACGTTCAGTCTCCTCCCCATATTCCAAACCCAATTTATCTCCAATTTCACCTTGAATCTTCCTTTCATTAGGACTTTGGGACACTACAGCCATCACAACGTCATCGAACAATTTCTCTTCTTTTGCTCTTTTGGCAACTTCTTTCACCATTGTTGTCTTACCAACACCTCCCATCCCACATATGGCAATCATGTGGAATCCATCATACTTCAGTGCCCCCATGACATCGTTCATAATCAATCTTCTAGATTCAAAAACCTTAATACCTTCAGTGGATGTGGATTCTATCCCTGGTGGAGGCTCCTTGTAGGCCACTTCTGTCAGTTTCCTCTCTTCGTGCAACTTAGCCACCTCTTTTGCCTTGTTGGTTGCTTTCTTACCGAGCGAGTAACGTAACTTCAGGTTTGGACACCACCCATATAGACACCCTTTGTTTGCTTCAACTTCATCTTTTAGAATTTCTCTGGCCTCTTCGCTGCATTTATCAACCCTTTCCAGCCACCCCTTAACATCAGGTCCAATAACTTTTACATTTCTTTCTGCTTCATCGACTGATAGCTGCATTGCACCTCTTTTCTCATCCAACTTCTCGACTTCTTCTTTCAGATTCTTGACCTCGCTTTTATAGGAAAATAGATAACCAAAATGACGGCCAACTGGAGCCATTAGAAATTCTCCAATCTTGCCTACAATCGGACCAACAAAACCAACCCAACCAGTAGCCATTTCTCAATTCTATTTCAGTTATGTACCTCTCTCTCTGTTTCTTTTCTTTTTCTTCCAACACCCCCCCCCCCCCCCCCTTTCTGCAATGCAATATGTAAAACTAGAAGAAAACAAACAACTACTGAAAACAGAATGGTAATTGTTGAACACAAAGTTAAAATAGAGTGGCAGAGGAAGAGATTACAAAGATTTCTAAAACAAAAGAAGATATACAGAGATTTCTTTATCCTGGTAAGTAACAGTTGAACGAAGAGAAATACAATTTTGTAGAGGATATGAAGATATCAAAGGAACACTTTGCAAGAGGGGATCTAAAGATTTTTTTTTTCGTTTTGACAAGCTAGGTTGAATATAGAGAATTACAATATAATTGGACAAAGAGAACTTGTGTTGTAAAACAGAAATTGCAAAGAAGAAAGTGAGCTTAGTAAAATGAAAGCAGAATGCAGAGTATACTGATTTGGTAATTGTTCAACGCAGAGTTAATAAAATAGAGTTGCAGAGGAGAAGATCACAAAGTTTCCTAAAATCAAAAGAGAATACAGGGATTTTTTTTTTTTTTTTTTTTCTGGTAAGCAACAGTGGAACACAGAGATTTATAATAAAACTGAAGACAGTAAGTTGAGATCAGTCGACAGTGAAGAAAAATAATAGAATTGAAGTGGCAGTGGAAGTGGAAGTAAAGAAAGAAAAACCTTGGAAACTTTCCAGAGTGTCTTAGAGATGAAACATGCACAGCCTTAACAACTCACGGTCGACAGGGAAGAGAAAAGCTTTTCACCAAAAACAAACAAGACCATTAACATCCATCAAAGAGAAACAATTAGATTCAGAGAGGTTTTGAAGGAGAGTTTGAGGAGGAGAGAATATTTTGAGATCAGACCAATACCTAATCCCTGCACCATCTGATGCTCTTACATCTAAAATTAATTTTTTATTGATTACTATGAGGATATTTTGTGAATATTCGTTGCTCCCTTGCGTGTGTTTTGCTTTGTGATATTTTTTATTAAAAAAAAAATGTTTTTTTAGAATGGTGTATTATTGACCGCACTACAATCTAATTTAGCGAAGGGAAGTTCAGTAATGGCGGACACAGGGCCGGCAAGGGGGGGCCACTGCCCTTGCAAATTATTTCCAAATTTTAGGTAATATTATGCATTTTCCCCTCTAGTCTACAATTTGTGAAAAAAATAAAAAATAAAAAAATATTTTTCAAAGCCTCAAATTACTTCCAGTCTTCGATTAGAGTTATCTTACAATACTATATATAGTATGTAAATTATGATCTAAATTGATGTTAGTTACAAGTTATTGTATCTATGAGACTAACAAATTATCAAATCAAATTAGTTACAAGTCATTGTATCTATTAGTTACGATTCATTGTGATTTTTGGTTATTACTAAAATAATTTTTAATTATGACTCAAATTGGTGTTAGTTATGATTCATATCGTATGTTATCATTTTTAAAAGGCAACAACTCTTAGTAAAAAAATAGAAAAAATTCTATTTAAAAAAAAAAATAAAGCAAATGAAAGAGAGAAAAAACAAAAAACTAAAGTTAGAAAAGTGCGAGTGTATGAATTCAATATTTTTATTCGATCTAAATAATTATAATGATTAGAGGATTAATGAAAATTTTTAAATATCAAAAAATAATAAGTATTAAACATAAATATCAAAAGTGTACGGGTAAGTTACCCATGAGAAAAATAAAAATACTAAACCCAAGCTCTTTGGATTGAGATGCTTAACATTGTTCAAACACATTATTTTAATCTCTATCTCTATCCATCGGACAAAGCTAGATGCTTTTATGCTTTCATGCTTTCATGGACCACATTCCATGTGATGCAACTGTCCCACTTTGCTTTTCCTTTTGGTCAGCAATGACTGGGGCCGAGTAAGGTTTAATTTGGTTGGGTTTAAGAATAAAAATTTGTTTGTGAATATATTATTTTAATAAATTTTTAATTTTTATAAAAAGATATATAAAAAAAGAAAAGTAAAGAAATGATATGATTTAAAAAAGATGGAAAGACAATAAGCATGTTATTTTAAGTTGTTCCCAAACAACCTGTAAATTAAAATTAAAATCAAATTATTATTGATGATTTTAGAAAATTTAAAATTAAATTAGATTATGAAAATTTTATAATCAAATTAGATCGAATAATACTATGTTGATTGTTTCAACTTAAAATCACGAATTTTTATAACATTGTCATTATTCATAAAATGATTATAAAATTTATTTATAATTTGTTCAAACATTAATATATCATCATTTTACAAATAAAAATATTTGAGATAATTATTTTAGAATTAATTTTATTAGTATACAAAACACACTTATAAGAGTAAAACGTTAACAACTTATGTATAAAAATGAGATACTAATAAGATATTTAAGTAACTTATGTTAAATAAAAAACTATATATATATATATAAAGAAAAATGATTTGGCTTTTCTCACGTTGTCATCTTAACTTGAGAAAGTGTATGGATTTGGTAGGTCTATTTTGAGACCAATTTTGGTGATTCAAACCATTCACTTTTTTGGATTTGTTGAGTAGAATATTCATCGAAAAAATTCAAGATAATTGGATATCGATAGCTATAAGTTTTATATCATATTTGTTTTACAAAATGAATGATAAATATAATTTTAAGAATAGCCATTCATTTTTTTTAATTCAAATTTGATTCAAACATATAACTAACGATATTCGATAATCTTGGATTTTTGTATAAATATTTTACTCAACGAGTTTTAAAAAATAAATAGTTTGGATTATTGAAATCGTTCTTAAAATGATTTTACTAAGTTCAAACGCTCTCTTAAATTTGTGAAAAGTCCATCCCTAAGATATTTAGATCAAAGGTAAAAACTTGTTTGATGATTATTGATTCATATTTGAAAAATAAACTAGAAAACCCCTAGATGTTGATTTGTGATTATGTAACAAATTTAAGCAGAATAAAACAATCCTAATCAAACAATCAAGACAAAGAGACAACGATTTTAACGTGGAAAAAACCACAATTGGACACCTCCAATTGTGATAAAAAAACCTCGGGCAACAGCCACAAGAACAATCCACTAAGAAGATTTAAAGGAATTGCACAGGTATACTCTCAATTACCTAGCGAATCCACAACGCCTAATTGAACCAACCTCTATGTGCCTCTTCCAAACCCATCTTCACCACGGAATTGTCTTTCTGATGAGCCACTCTGGATTCCACCACAGCTTCAGGCTCGAATTCTTCAGAATACACAACTGAAGAACAACACTCTCTTTTGTAGAACAAAACACAACCTTTGATGTACTCTCTTTAGAACATGAGTTGAATACTCAATAAAACATCAAAGAAAACAAACAAAATATCTCCAGATATAAACCTTAAGATCCAAAAAATAAGATCTGGAGAACTTCAATCAATGCCTTAGTTTTGGGAGAAAACTAAGTATTTATAGAGAACCAAAAGTAATCCTAGATTGGGAAGAAAACAAACTCCTTGAGAAATCCGGATTCTGAGGCTCGCTCGAGCGAAGATTTGCTGGCTCGAGCGAGGAGTGTATTTTTCATGATTTCTACTAGTGCCTTGGCTCGAGCGACGGATCCTTGGCTCGAGCGAGGAATACACTCTTTCAGGTTTTTGTATGGACGCAATCCTTGGCTCGAGCAAGAACTCCTTGGCTCGAGCGAGAAAGCCTTGGCTCGAGCGAACATGGGCGGACATGCAATTTTGAATGCAATTTTGCAATTTGCTTCGGCCGCGAGCTCGACCCCGTAATAATCAGCGAAGTGGCAATCTTGAAAGCATTAACATCACAAACTTCTCTTAACGGCACAATTCGGATTGGATTCGCATCTAATAAACTCATAGCCTCACTGAAATAAAAAAGAGCGAATAAAATTACAACTCAAAGGAGTTTTGTCAAACAGGATTGCCAAGAAATAAAACCTAACAATATTGGTTATCTCAACTTGAGAGAACGTTTGGACTTAGTATGTCTATTTTGACACCGATTTCGATTATTCGAACCGTTTACTTTTTAGGATTTGTTAAGTAGAATATTCATGTAAAAAATCATGATAATCAGAAATTAGTAACTATATGTTTAAATCAAATTTGTATTATAAAAAATGAATGGTTATTTTTGAAATTATATTTATCATCTATTTTTTAAAAACAAATATGATTCAAACATATAGTTACCGATGTTCAATTATCTTGATTTTCTGCATAAATATTCTACTAAACTACTTTTAAAGAGTCAACGGTTCGGATCACCAAAACCTATTAAAAAATTAGCCTACCAAGCCTAAACATTTTTTGAAGTGGTCATCTTAATGTGAGAGAAGCCAAACCCTTGTTTGAAATGGGTTATGATTTAGTTCTCTCTTACCATAGTAGAAATTCAATTAAATTATGCTTTTGACTTTGATTCATTTAAGAGTAAATTGGCGATAAATCCAAACTAAGGAGGGTGTAAGGCATTAGGTTTAGTGAATATTTTTTGTTAGTGAGAAATCCACCATTTGTGAAATAGTTTAGTGAGAAGTCTTTGTTTGTTTTAAAAGACATTTTGTTTTTAATTTTATCCCTTAATTTATCTATTGACTTTTGTTGACTATCAGTTCAAAAAAATTTCCTTTATGTTAAATTTTTTTCCTTATCTGTTCAAAAATTTTCCCTATCTGTTTAATTATTTTCCTATGTGTTCAATTTTTTAACCCTATCTATTTAATTTTTTTCCTTGTATATTTAAAATCTGTGGATTTCTCTCTATTTGTTTAAAATATGTAGATTTCTCTCTATCTGTTCAAATTATCTTATTCAAAAAATCTATTTGTTGAAATTATTTGTTGAAAAAATCTATCTATTTCAATCTATCTGTTCAAATTCTTTTTATCTCTCTTCTCACTATTTGTACAAATAAAATTCAAATTCCACAACAATAGCAAATCTCTATGTTTTGAAAATCTATCTGTTTAAATTCAACAACAACCACAACATCTCTCTCCTCAAGATCAAAAACAACAAAAAATATAAATAATAAATAAAAACTTGTACAATAGACACATAAACTAGCCAACACCTCAATATGATAGTAGTAAAATAGAGTAATATGTAAAACAGAAAAAATACTATGATCTAAGGAGAATATCGACTTTAAATCACACTAGTATCATGTATTTTGTTGAATATGTTCTGTTGAAAAGAGTTTTCAACTCGAATATATTTTTTGAATTGAAAAAAAATAAATATATTATTTATCTATTTTTTTGATTTTTAAATCTAACTCTAAAAATAATAAATAAAAAAGATGATATATGCTGGTTGGTTTTTATTTTCAAAAATATATATAGATGTAACAATACATAGGCATACAATCTCTACTACTGCTATGTTCATGGTCTTGGTGGTTTGAATTGTTTTTATATTTTAAGTACTTTATCTGGATGAGGTATGTTGTGATTGTAATATGTAGATAAGACATGTAGTGATTATAATAATTTTTTTTTTTTTGAGGAAGTGCACAAGTTGAATTATGTTGAAAATTTATAAAATTTTAAATCGCCAAACCAATTCGCATCTATCAGTCAATCTATCAATCCGCTTAATCCACATCCGCCGGATTGGCAGACGGATGCGGATTGATTTTCTCCAATCTGCCAATCTGGCGGACGGATGGCGGATTGGAAGTTCCGTGGCCGCAATCGATCCACGCCCATACCTATTGGTTACGTCTTATTATGATGTTTGATTATATATGGAAGTGGGATTGGTTATGATTTATTGTGATTTTTGGTTACTACTAAAGTAATCTTTAATTATGACTCAAATTGGTGTTAGTTATGATCCATATTTGTATGTTATCATTTTTAATTTTTTTTATTTTGTACAAGTGTAAAAGTACTTTATAATCCAATTTTGATACTTTTTTGTTTTATTAATGATTATTAGATATTGATTAAAAAATTTATTTACAAATTTAATGATAACGTTCAATTTTTATGTTTATAAAGTGAATTATTTAATATAACACGTATGAAACTTTGGTTAGAATGTACTAAAACTAGTGTAGAGTCAATTTTTAATTGTATGGAATTTGGCCTCCTCTGCTCCTGCTGATGAGACTCAAAACCTACATCTGGGGTCGTATAGGGGGTCTTTACCACTTGGGCTACCCTGTCTCTGAAGGAAATAGAATAAAAAAAGTTTTACTATAATGACATTCTATCAATAAAAATCAGAGTGTTAAAATATTTATGATCCCTCCTTATGTTATAATTTTTATTATATAAACATATTATAAAATAAAATAACAAATAAATTCTAAATAGTATGATAAATTATAGGAACATTCACACACAAGTCATAATTTTTGAACTTATACTCTATTACCTCGTTTGGGAACAGACTAATTTAGTAACTTTTTAGCTATTTGGTTAAAATATGAGCTAAAAAAAACTAGTATGTTTGGAATGACTTTTTGACTTTTTACGAAAAGATGTGCAAAAAGTAGAGGGAAAAGAGACTCTTTGACTTTTTAGTATGGGTTGTTGGCTTTTTATTTTTTTAGTGACTTTTTGACTTTTTGGCTAAATGGGTCGCTTCCCAAACGAGGTAAGAGCATCCACTTCAGCCTCTTCAAATTTTTAGTCAAATTATAACTAAAAAAACTATTTTACTATTTTAGCTAAGTACCTACTGTATCAAACTCTCTATTCTAACTTAACTATATTAAAATATTATTTTCTTATTATGTTTGTTATTCTTTCTTTTTTTATTAAGTTGATGAGTTACCAATCAAATAATTCTTAAAAAATGCCAAAAAAAATAAAAAAAAATTGGCCGTTGACCGGTTGGCCGGCCGGACTTCCGAGCAGACATTCGGTAACACAAATCTCCATGTTGTAGTGATGAACAGTACCTCACTTGTTGTAGCGAGGTACTGTAACACACGTAAATTAGCGATGAACAGTAGCGAGACTGATGCAGTCCATTTTTGATGAACAGTATCACTAATTTAGCTAAAAAACGATTTTAGCTAGTTTGATGCGGATGTTTTAAGTCTTAACTAGATTTTTTGAATCTTTAAGTCCTATTAAATTTTTAATAATCGAAATTACCCTTCAAATAATGATTGTTCATCATTTATAATTATCTATAAAGGAACATGATGATTTGACATTTATTTTAATTTTCAAAACTTTAAAATATCAACTTTCAAATTGAAAAAATTAAAAAAAATTATGTGCAAAAAAAAGAACTAATGTTTTTCTTTTAAAAAATTGAAAAAACTAAATTATTTTTTGTATAGAACTGAAAATTTTGTGTCTATGAGGAAGCATGATGATAGAACATTGATGTGCAAAAATGAAAATAAATAAATAACTAAATAAATAAATAACTTTAAAAAAAATGATAATGTTCTCAGTTTTAAAATTGGAAAAAATTGATAATGTTTTCGATTTTATTAAATAGTTGAATCAAACCAATAAGTAGAAGGGCAAAAACGTTTAATGGCATGCTCTATTTTTTTCATCAGTTAGTGAAACAACTATCTAAAACATTACTATATAAAATTGATAATATTCTTAGTTTTAAAAATTGAAAAAAACTAATAATATTTTCAATTTTACCATTGGTTTAAAAAATCTTAAATAGGGCCTAAGCTACTATAATATTTGTAAATAAAACATTTAGATAATTAACTCTAAATTATACATTGACCTATTTGAGACATAAAAAAATAAAAATCCTAAACCGAGACTCTTTGGATTGAGATGCTTTGAATGGTTCAAAAACATTATTGGAATCTCTGTCCATCGGACAAAGGCAGATAGATGCTTTTATGCTTTCATGGACCACATCCCATGTGATGCGAGTGTCCCACTCTGCTTTTCCTTTTGGTCAATTATTACAGCAATGACTGGGGCCGAGTATGGTTTAATTTGGTTGAATTTAAGAATAAAAGGTTGTTTGACAATAAATTATTTTGATAATTTTTTAATTTTTATAAAATAATATGTAAATAAGTAAAGAAATTATATGATCTAAAAAGATAATAAATATGTTATTTTAGTTTGTTCCAAAACAACTTGTAAGTTAAAATTAAAATCAAATTATTATTGATGATTTTAGGAAATTTAGAATTAAAACCAGGCTCTTTGGATTGAGATGCTTTGCAAACACATTATTTTAATCTCTATCCATCGGACAAAGGCAGATTCTTTTATTCTTTCATGAACCACATCCCATATGATGCGAGTGTCCCACTTTTCTTTTCCTTTCCCTTTGGGTCAATTATTACAGCAATGACTGGCCTAGTATGGTTTAATTTTGTTGAATTTAAGCCTTCGTCTGGGATATGGATTGATTTTTTAACTTTTTAATTTTAATTATTTTCGTTTACGGTTAAAAAGCCTAATTTAAGATAGAATTTTTAATTTTTTTCACTTTTATAAAATTAAAAAAAATAATAATTATGATTTAGATATAATATTTTATCTTATTGACTTTTTAACTTATTTTGTCTTTTTTGTGATTATTTTAGCCTAAAAAATTTATGCCAAACACAACCTAAGAATAAAAAGTTCTTTGACAATATGTTATTTTAGTAATTTTTTAATTTTTATAAAAAGATATGTAAAAAAATAAAAAAATAATATGATATAAGAAGATAATAAATATGTTATTTTAGTTTGTTCCCAAACAATTCGTAAATTAAAATTAAAATTAAATTATTATTGATAATTTTAGGAAATTTATAATTAAACGCATGGATTGAGATGCTTTGCAAACGTATCATTTTAATCTCTATCCATCAGATAAAGGCAGATGCTTTTATGCTTCCATGGACCACATCCCATGTGATGCAAGTGTCCCACTTTGCTTTTTGATCAAATATTAAAGGAATGACGGGGGCCGAGTGTCGTTCAATTTGGTAATACGTTATTTTAATAATTTTTTAAATTTTATGAAAAGATTTATAAAAAAAGTAAGAAATGATATGATTTAAAAAGATAAAAAGATAATAAATATGTTATTTTAGTTTGTTTCCAAACAATCCGTAAATTAAAATTAAAATCAAATTATTATTGATAATTTTAGAAAATTCTTAGAATTAAATCAGATTATGAAAATTTCCTAATCAAATCAGTTCGAATCAATACTATGTTGTTTGTTTCAGTTTAAAATCACTAATTTTTATAACATTTTCATTATTGACGTCATGATTATAAAATATTTTTTTTAATTTGTTCAAACATTAATATACTATTTTACAAACAAAAATGTTTTAGAAAATTATTTTAGAATTAATTTTACTACTATACGAGATCACACTTATTTGAATTATATATATACATATATAAAGAAAAATGGTTTGCCTTCTCTCATGTTGTCATCTCAAGGGTTTGAGTTTGGTAAGCCTATTTCGATGCTAATTTTAGTGATTCGAACCGTTTATTTTTTAGAATTTACTGAGTAGAATATTCATAAAAAAAAATTAAGATAATTAGATATCGATAGCTTTAAGTTTTATAATATTTTTTTTGCAAACTAGACGATAGATATAATTTCAAGAATATCCATTCATTTTTTTGTAATTCAAATCCGATTCAAATATATAATTAACGATATCTGATAATCTTGATTTTTTTACATAAATATTCTACTCAACGATTTCTAAAAAATAAATAGTTTGGATCATTAAAATCGGTCTTACAATGGGTCTACTAAGTCTAAACGCTCTCTCAGGTTGAGATGGCCAACTTGAGAGAAGCCAAACCCAAAGAAAATAAATTGGTGAAAAGTCCATCCCAAAGAGAGTATAAGACATTAGATCAAAGGTAAAAACTTGTTTGGTGATTATTGATAAGGGCACATCGAAAAAATTGAGCTTCTCTTACATTGGTTATCTCAACTTGAGATAGCGTTTAGGCTTAGTACGTCTATTTTGGCACCGACTTCGATTATTCGAACCATTTACTTTTTAAGATTCGTTAAGTAGAATATTCATATAAAAAATTAAGATGATCGAAAATCAGTAACTATATGTTTGAATCAAATTCATATTACAAAAAATGGATGGCTATTTTTGAAATTATATTTGTCGCCTATTTTTTAAAAACAAATATTATTTAAACATATAGCTATCGATGTCCAATTATCTTGAATTTTTGTATGAATATTCTACTAAACTACTTTTAAAAAGGAAACGGTTCGAATTACCAAAATCAATCCAAAAATTAGCCTACCAAGCCCAAATGTTCTTTGAAGTTGTAATCTTAACATAAGAGAAGCCAAATCTTTTTTGAAATGGGTTATGATTTAGTTCTCTCTTGCCATAGCATAAATTCAATTAAATTAAGTCTTTGACTTTGATTCATTTAAAAGTAAATTGGTGATAAATCCAAGTTAATGAGGGTATAAGGCATTAGGTCCAGTGGATATTTTTTTGTTGGTAAGAAGTCCATCTTTTGTGAAATAGTTTGGTGAGAAATCCTTTTGTTTATGTTGAAAGACGTTTTGTTTCCAATTTTTACCCTTAATTTATCTATTGACTATCTATTCAAGAATTTTCCTATATGTTCAAAAATTTTCCTCATCTGTTTAATTTTTTCCCTATCTGTTTAAAATCCATGGATTTCTCTCTATCTATTTAAAATATGTGGATTTCTCTCTCTATTTGTTCAAATTATCTTATCAAAAAATCTATTTGTTGAAATTGTTTGTTGAAAAAATCTATCTATTGCAATCTATCTGTTCAAATTCTCTCTGTCTCTCTTCATACTATATGTACAAACAAAATTCAAATTCAACAACAACAACAAATCTTTATGTTTTAAAAATCTATTTGTTTAAATTCAACAACAACAACATCTCTTTCTCCTCAAGATAAAAAACAACAAAAAATATAAATAATAAATAAAATCTTGTGCAATAGGCTCATAAACTAGCCAACACCTCATAATAGCAGTGAAATAGATTGATTTGTAAAATAGAAAAATACTATGATCTAAGAAGAATATCGACTTTGAATCACACTAAGTGTTATGTATTGACAACCTTGCATGTTTGGTTGCTGAGAAAAACACATAAACATAATAAGAAAACCAAATATAGTCTTATTCTCATTGTTGCTTTGATGTTCAAATGATCAATTTCTCCACTTTTCCAAGAGAAAATAACATCAAAATCAACAATCAACAAACACAGAACTTTGAAACACATATATATTCACATGCAACCGATACACATGTAAATAGAGAAATATATAGACACACACACACATATATAGTATAAAACCAAATGTCTAGATCTCCTTTTCCTTCTCGACTATTTTAGGATCCAAACCCAATCTCTTTGACTGTATAAAACTACATCATCGTCGAACTATTCATCTTCGTCTTCATATTCGCAGCCAGACCACGGTGGTGGTATAGATCTAGGGTTAGGGTAGGCGGATCTACAGATCTATATATGTTGGCGTCGGATCAGCGACAAGAAGAATACAATGTGAAGACAATGGTGCAGAGAGTCATAGGTGAGCTTTAGATCTTTTTCTTCTTCAGGCCTTTGCGACGTTAGTGGTCTCCGAAGGCTGTGACAAATGAGCCGCAAACCACCGTTGAATCGGTAGTGTAGTACCAATTGTCGGAGTGAAAGCAGAGACGAATGCGAGATCTAGAGAGAGGGTGAGAGGGTTTTGTGTTTTAAGCACACAGAGAGAGAGAGAGAGAGAGAGGACATGACATCTAAATCGTATGAGATAACGGAGGTAATGTAGGGGTATTTTGGTCATTGTGTAATAGATTGTCCTTGTAGGCATAATAAATTAGCTTCTGGACCTATGCACAAGGAAAATCCAAAAATCCAAAATTGGATTTTTCAACAGAGCGCTCTTGATTTAATTTCTTTCACACTTTTATGGAAATCCATCAAGTGTACTCCTGATTCTAAAATCATGCTTTAGCTCATAATGTAAATCTAGTGTTACTTATGATATAATAAGAAAGAAAATCCCTAAATACCTCAAGGAAGCACTTTTTGGGAAAAGCCAACCATGATATGATCTGCTACTAGTTTCTGGGTTTATTTATTTTTGGTTGTAATAAGGCTTGTATTAATGAGACTAAAAGTTTTTTGGCACAAATTTTGACATTAAAGACTTAGGTCTTGTTGATGTTATTTTGGGTGTTAAAGTTACTAAAAAGAATAATGGATTTGTTTTGACTCAATCTCATTTTATGGAAAAAGTGTTAAGGGAATTTAATCACTTTGATTATAAATCTAGTAAAACTCCTATTAATTCTAGCAATAAATTGGCCACATTTAGGCTCTTCTGTTAATCAAGAAGAGTATGCCTGTATTATAGGAAGTTTAATGTATGCTATGAATTATATTAGATCTGATATTGCATGTGCAGTTGGTATGGTAAGTATGTTTACTAGTAATCCTAGCAGTGAGCATTGGAAGGAATTTAGTAGAGTTTTGAGATAATTGAAATATACAATAAATTATGGTTTACGTTAGTTTTGAACAAATCCTATTCTTAAATGTTATAGTGATGCTAATTGGGCTTCTTAATTCATAGCATACTAGTGAATGGTTATTTACTGTTGGTGGTATAGTTGCATGGTCTTCTTAAAAACAATCATGTATTGCTTTGTCTTCTATGGAATATGAATTTGGATGAAAAATTTCATGACATGTATTCCATTTATTGAAGTGCCTAGAGGGCCTATTACTTTGTATTGTGACAATCAAGTGGCAATTCACAATACGAAAAATATGAGAATCTCAAATAATAGCAGACATATTGCTATGAGATATAATCACATAAGAAAACTTGTGAAGAAAGGTAAAATATTATTTGAATATTTACCTATTGATTAAATGCTTGCGGACCCTTTGAAATGCCACATAGTGGTGAAAGGATCAAAAAAATTATGAGAGATATGAGACTTTTACCGATTACTTAAAAATAGATTTTTATTGTAGCCTACTCTCTGTATAACTCAGATAAACACTATTTTAGAGTTCAAAGGTTTTTAATTAAAATCTATAATATGAAATATAATGAGAGATTATATTTCAAGTGCATTTATAAACTTGTGAATAGTGAGGGTTAATGCTATTCCAAACAAAGTTCCATATCTAATTAATGCATTTAATATTCCACAATTAGAAGGTTAGATTTTTAATTCTTAACATAACTCATAGTTTCGGTGGGACGATAGAGAAGTTGTGAAGCGTCCTAGATGAGTTTTCCTTTTCAAGTATAGAAGTAAGGGCCGCTTCTTAAGCATTACCGGTTTAATCCTAGAGTACTTGCTAATCGGGATTAGTGCAAGGCCGATTAATGAGCTGCCATTGTGAACTATGAACCTATGTATGGTGTGAATATGGTTGTTTTTAGTTTTTGAATTCACTAAGATCAAGACTTAGCTCTCTTAGCTATTTGAAACTTCACTAAGATCAAGACTTAGTTCTCTTAGTTGTTTGAAACTCAAATGTCATATTCAGCTCTAAGCGGCATTTTCTTGAGCTCGAGCGTTGGTCTGGTGTCTGCAAAACTACTAGATGTATGTATTCTGCGCTTGAGCATCATTTTTTGCGTTTGAGCAGAACAACTTATTCTGTCTAATGCTCGAGCTTCAACTCTTACGCTCGAACGAACTGTGCGTATATCAGTTCGTAAAAAGGTCATTTTACATCACTTTTTTACTACTCTCTTTCTCTCTACTTTTCAAAAACCCTAGATCTGGAGTCTCCCTCTCTAAAACTCGCCTTCTCTCTACATTTTCACCTAGATCTAGTGATCTCTATACCTGTGTGCCTTTGTTAAAAAGGTAGTGCGCATCAAGAGCTCTCTTTTTGTCCGATTAAAGTTTGGTTTTGGCGTCTTTGAAGTTTCTCCATCTCTTCCTTTGGTCTTCTAAGCTTGAGGTAAGGATTTTCTACACTTTCATATGACTTTTAACTTAGTTATGAGTTGTTGTGTAACAATGGTGGAAATTTGGGTGTACTATGAACAAAACCTAGGGTTTGGGTATTAATTCAAAAAAGGGGTTTTAAGTAAATGAGTTATAAATAGTTATGGAGTTGAATATAAGGTTATATTGTGACAAAATAGTTGATTTTGGCATTTGGGTTGATGTTTGGGAAAGAGAGAGTTTGCCCTAAAATGTTTCAAATATTTATTTTGTATAAACAAATATAATTGGGATTGAAAATGTGGAATTGAATGGATGTTGACATAAACGGTAGAGAATGATATGTATTATCACCCATCTTTGAAATTTTGAATAAATTATTTGTCTTGAGATTAAATATCTGTTTAGAAATATCTGTATTGGGCTATCGGTAGAGGATAGCTATGATTGTTATAGAAATTGAATGAGGACTAGGTAAATTGAAACTAATCTCTTGTTGGTTGCCATTGAATATGACTGTGTTTTAAGTACATTGTCTATCTATGATGTTTGGGAGGAGCAAGGGAATGTACTCCATGTTTAGGAGGAGAAAGAGAATGGACTCCATTGAATTAAGTTGGCTTATGTATCCAGGGTGAAAGTCCCAAAACCACGCATATACATGGGTGCTGATTCCCGCATATGAAATTTTCATAAAATGGCAAATTGAAGTATTTGTATGATTGTTGTGTTGATTTGAGAACCACTGAGTTGTAGTCTTAGTTGGGTTGTCTGGAAAATAATGAAATTGCTCATGGGTTGAGATGAAATGAATTGACGTGAATGAAATTGAGATACCAAGAATTGGGATACAATACTTGGCATATTGTGATTTTGTAAAACTTAAATGATTTTACTACGAACATTGTATATGTACACTTTACTTATATCTTTGTTAAGACTCATATATTGTATTAGATTGTTTCTACTAGGCTTTGGCTCACCTTATTTGGGAAAAACTATTTTCAGGTGTTGATGATATGCCTCCGCCAGGGCAATAGCTTGAAGGGATTTGGAGCAAGAGCTTATGTTTTTGTTGTATCTATTTTGTATAGCCAAGGGCTTAAATTTGTGTCGAGCTAGGTTCATTTTTGTTGTAAGCAAGTAGCGACTTGGAAAGATGTAAGCCATTAGGGCAAATAAATATCTGTGTAACTTTCATTCTTTCGTGTATCTATCTCTCATGAATATTTACTCTGATGAACCAAAGCATGATAATTCAATTATATTTCTACTTATGAGATGAGTTTGTGTATTTATTTCTAGGGGCGTTATAATAAAAGAGAGAAAAGAGAGTAGGTTCTAAAGAATGAAGATGAAGATCTCAAAAGAGAGTTGATCAGGGTAGCTCGGTGGTGTGAGTACTTGTGTCAATTCTCGCCAAAAGTGTTAGACTTTTCCAATGAGTTCTGGTATAGCGATCCCGGTTGTCCCTTTACTATTCTGTTGTATTCCGGGCTCGGTTCCGTGAAGTTAGTAGTGGTATCTATCTTGTTGTCGTCCTTTAATTCCACTTGATTGAGTTTTAGGATGTTTTGGGCAGGGTTGTTACAGGTTGGTTAGGCCTTGGTTTCAATTCCTTGTTGCCCAGTTTTTAGGCGATCCGCTCGAGTGGGTCTTCTTGCGCTCGAGCGGGGATTGCACACCTCCAGTATTTCGTGTCTCTGCAAAACTTCTGCAGATGTGATTTTTACGCTCGAGCGGGTTTGTTTACGCTCGAGCGGTAGCGCTCGAGCGGGTCTGGTGACGCTCGAGCGGGTAGTACTTTCTGGGTTTGAGTTCTGAAAGGTGGAAATCTACGCTCGAGCGGACTGGTTTTCGCGCTCGAGCGGAAGTGCTTTATTCTTGTGTCTTGGCGCTCGAGCGGGCATTATTGTGCTCGAGCATGTCCAGATTTTTGTTCTTGGCGCTCGAGCGTCGTGTTCTCCGCTCGAGCGGGTCATACGTATATGAGTTATCCGCTGGGTGATTTTAAATCACTTTTTGCTTTTCTTTCTCTCTCTTACTTTTTTTAAAAACCATTTTTGAGAGCCTCTCTCTCTAGAAACTCCCTTCTCTCTAGGGTTTGATCTAGTTAGAGTGTCCTCCTTCTCTTCGGCCTTTGTAAAAGTTGTGTTGATCGTCGAGGGCGTCGTTTTGATCCGAAAATCTTGGTCTTTGGAGCACTTTGGTTTTGGTCTCTTCTCCATCCGAGCTCTAACTTCGAGGTAGGGACATCCTACTCCTCTTTATGAGCTTTGTCTTTAAATTTTAGTATTTTGAGATGTTAGAGTTGGTTTGGTAATTTTGTGAAAGTTTGGGGCTTTTGTGTAAATTTACAAAAGTTGGGGTTTTAGCTATATAAAACCTAGATGTATGTTTGGCATGGAAAAGTGAAATTAATGTTAAAACATTAATGAAAATGGAACCTAAGGGTTGTAATGTTAATTATGGAGAATGCCCTAATTACATGGGTTAATTAATTTGCATAATTAATTATGAGAAATGAGGGATTGATTTAGAAAGTTGTGGGATTAAAGGGTGTAGTTGGATTATTTATCACTCACTTAGTTGGAATGTTGATTATATATCCATTGTTGCATTTATTTTCTGTATAGAAATAACTGCTTTGGGCTATCGGTGGAGGATAGTCTTGATTGTTGTAGACAATGCGTGATGATTAGGCAAACTGAAACTAATCACTGGAATGTGTCATTGAGTTTGACAATTGAAAGAATACATTAAATTTATGTGTTGTGTGATGATGTGTATAATTGTTGTTTATATGCATTGTGTTGTGTTGGAGGAGATAGGGGATGTACTCCACGGTTTAGGGGAAGATAGGGGATGGACCTCTAAACCGGATGTTGTTGGGAGGAGATAGGGGATGGACTCCATAGATAGAGCTCATATGCTTATCTAGTAATGTGTTGACAGAGCTCATATGTTTGTCATTGGAAGTGTGATAGTGCTCTTATGCATATCTGTGGAAGTGATGATATAGCTTGTATGCTTATCTGTTGGTATGTGATATAGCTAGTATGCTTATTTATTATGAAATGGGGAAATGCTTGATATGATGTCTCATATGAGTTGTTTGGCCAGGTTCTGAGCCATGGTTATGAATGGAAAATTGAAAAGAATTGGAAAATGAACTGTAATATGGACTTGTATGTCATGAAACCGTAAGATGTGATAAGGGAAAGTATCAGTGTTGGCCATCTATCAACTGCTAACCTTTTAGTCATTGTTCATATTTGGTTTAGTATATCTCTACTGGGCTGTGGCTCACCCTATATGGGAATATCATTTTCAGGTACAAGTAGCATGCCACCTCCAAGGACGTAGCTTGGGAGGCTAGAGACAGGCGGACTTTTGTTGTTTTGTTTCTAGATGTATTACATGTATATTCAAGCCAAGGGCTTAATGTGTAAATGAGTTAGTACTCTTTTGTTGTAACCAAGTGTTAACTTGGAAAGCTGTAAGCCTCTAGGGCATTTTCTTTTATTGTTAACATGTAATACTTTTGGTTATGGAACTCTGATGAATAAAAGAATGTGGAACTTTTATATATCAATGCATGCCTATATTGATGGGTTTGATGTTATTATTTTGAGGGAGTTACAACTTGGTATCAGAGCGTACCGGGTTCAAATACTTTGGGTACGTGGGAAGTGATTAGGATCACAATGGGTTTGTCTCGCTTGATAGAGGCTTAGATGTAGTGTCATATGCTATGTGCTTAATTGATAACATGCTTATGTGACTATGTGGGTATGGAATGTAGTTTCTAGGATGTTGATTGGATCCTTGGGTTTCTGGGAGTCTTGTTGGAAAAGCACTTGATCAATGCTGTTTCTAACCGGAACTCTAGTAACGCCTCGGGACTATCATTATCCGGAAATGAAATTCCTAAATGGTTATGTGCTTATGTGCTTACGTGGAGTGAATTACAGTTGTCCATGCATTAGGACGCAAGTGTTATAGCTTCGGCACATTTATGAATGTACTAATAGTCTTGGTTACCTTTATTAGGATGTCGGGACGAGGACGCGGTAAGCGTGGCAGGCGTGGTAGGCAGGAGATGCCTTTACCGGAGGAGGTTCCGGCAGTGTAGGAAGGAGTTGGTCAGGCCAACGTGGCCAAGCCGGCGGGCCAGCAGGCTATGAGTGCCTTGGCACGAGAGATAGCTGGAGCTTTGGGTATTCTTAGAGCTGGGAATCAGGCAGCTGAGGTAGGGCCTTCTTTCTTGAAGAGGGAGTTCTTCTGGTCTAACCCGGATGAGTTTGTTGGGGATCCAAAGGAGCCACTGAAGGCTGACGAGTGGTTGGAACAAATGAGTAAGACGTTCGAGATGCTTAGCATCGAGGACGGGGCACTGAAAGTGACCTTGGCATCCTTCCAACTGAAGGGAGATGCGGGTCAATGGTGGAAGTACGAGAAGGCTCGTGTTGGTGGTACATGGGAGGCGTTTGTAAATGCTTTCCAGGAGAGGTTCTTATCTGCAGTGGCTAGGGAGAAGTTGAGGGATCAGTTTAGCCGGCTTAATCAGCAGGGTATGTCTGTGGCAGAGTTTGATGCCACTTTCACTAGTTTGTCCAGGTTTGCACCTGAGTTGGTGGCGTCCGAAGAACGCCGTTGCTATGAGTTTGAGCGGAAGTTGAGGCGAGGCCTCAAGTTGAGGGTTGGTGGGTTGTTCATCCGAGAGTATAGACATTTAGTGGATGCTGCAGCTCATATGGAGCTCATGATGCAGGAGGAGGATGAGGGGCAGAGAGGCTCCAAGAGGAGCCAAGATGGTCAGGGTGACGGCAGGAGACAGAGGGGTCCTAATCCTCAACAGCCTCAGGGTGGTTTGGCTAGGTTAACCTTTCCAGTGCCGAGTGCAGGCTTCGGAAGAGGTAGTCAGGGGGATTTTACCTGTTACAAGTGTGGCCAGCTGGGTCACAAAGTTTCGGTTTGCCCGCAGAAGGGAGGGG
The DNA here is from genome assembly GCF_055761805.1 of Camellia sinensis. Classification (NCBI taxonomy): domain Eukaryota; kingdom Viridiplantae; phylum Streptophyta; class Magnoliopsida; order Ericales; family Theaceae; genus Camellia; species Camellia sinensis. The sequence continues at coordinate 64,772,567 of NC_138970.1, forward strand.
GTCAGCGAGCTGCTTCTTTTTCAGCTAGACCTCAGGGCCAGAGTCAGGGCAGGGGCCAGCCTTTGTCTTGCTATCAGTGTGGTCAGCCTGGGCACCTGAAGAGGTATTGCCCACAGTTGAGTGCTACTTCGGGAGCGTCTGGTTCTAGGCAGACGCAGAGTTATCAGCCAGCTCAGTCTGTGCAGGCCTCGAGGGCCAATCCGGGAGCATCGTCGTCCCAGTCAGTGCAGCAGTCGTATGCTCCGAGGGGTGAGCAGGTGGATCAGGGGCCTACAGGATGCGTGTATGCTGCTACCGCGCAGGATCTAGTACCGGCTCCATCAGTAGTGAGAGGTACTTTTCTGTTTTGCAACTCGGTTGCTAGTATGTTGATTGACACGGGTGCATCTCATTCTTTTGTATCTGCTGCATTTGCATCTGTTTTGGAATTGGAGTTGACACAGTTAGCATCTCCTATTTGTGTGGTATCGCTTATTGGTGGTGAGTTGATCTTGAAACAAGGTGTTAGAGGTTGTGATATAGAGGTCGCCGACCATAGGCTTCCTTTTTCTTTTGTTGTCACGCCCATGAAGGGTTTTGATGTTATTTTGGGTATGGACTGGCTATCGTCATACCGGGCTATTATCGATTGCTACCGCCAGAGGGTTACGTTATGTACCTTGAGCGGGGAGTGGTTCCATTTCTTGGGAGACCGGGTTGGTAGTGTTTTGCCACCGGGGTATGATTCGCGAGGGCGGAGTGAGCTTAGTGGTCTACTTGCTAGCTTTGAGAGTAGTGAGAGTGATGAGACCCAGCTTGTGTTGCCGAGGGTGGTTTGTGAGTATTTGGATGTCTTTCCCGAAGACCTCGTTAGTTTGCCACCTCACCGGGAGATAGAGTTCTCTATTGATTTAGTGCCCGGCGCAGCGCCGATTTCTATGGCACCTTATCGTTTTGCCCCAACCGAGTTGAATGAGTTGAAAATTCAGCTCCAGGAATTGTTAGATAAGGGTTTCGTTCGCCCTAGTGTTTCACCGTGGGGAGCACCGGCCCTCTTTGCTAAAAAGAAAGATGGTGCCTTGAGATTGTGTATAGACTACCGGAAGCTGAATCGGGCTACGGTCAAGAATAAGTACCCTATGCCCCGTATAGATGATCTGTTGGACCAGTTGAAGGGTTCCCGTTGTTTCTCTAAGATAGACTTGAGATCGGGTTACCACCAGTTGATGGTCAGGGAGGAGGATATTCCTAAGACGGCATTCCGTACGCGGTATGGCCATTATGAGTTTCTGGTGATGCCATTCGGGCTTACCAATGCACCGGCAGTCTTTATGGACTTGATGAACCGGATCTTCCGGGAATTCTTGGATCGATTTGTAGTCGTTTTCGTGGACGAAATTCTTATCTATTCGCCTTCTGAGGAGGAGCACGAGGAACACTTGAGAGTGGTGCTTGAGTTACTTAGAGCCCATAGGCTGTATGCCAAGTTTGGGAAGTGTGAGTTCTGGCTAGGAGAGGTGAAATTCTTAGGCCATATGGTATCCAGGGAAGGGGTGTCTGTTGATACATCCAAGGTAGAGGCAGTGCAAGACTGGGCACAGCCTAAGAGTGTGTTTGAGATCCGCAGTTTTCTGGGATTAGCTGGGTATTACCGACGGTTTGTGAAAGATTTCTCCAGGCTAGCTTCGCCGTTGACTAGATTGACGCGGAAAGGGGTCAAGTTTGTATGGAGTGAGACTTGTGAAAAGTCGTTCAAAGAGCTGAAGGTTAGATTGACCACCGCTCCGGTTTTGATTATTCTGGAGAGAGGGTTGGGTTATGCGGTTTATTGTGATGCCTCACGAGAGGGTTTGGGTTGTGTGTTGATGCAAGAGGGGAAGGTGGTAGCCTATGGCTCACGTCAATTGAAAATTCACGAGAAGAACTACCCTACACACGACCTAGAGTTAGCAGCAGTGATCTTTGCTTTGAAAATTTGGAGGCACTACCTTTATGGTGAGAGGTTCGAGGTGTTCTCGGACCACAAGAGTTTGAAGCATCTGTTTATGTCACGACCCAAACCCGGCCCTATGGGTTTAGCACCGTAACCGGCCAGTAATCCGAGATTACCGAAGGCCTGCTTAATAGTAGCACAGTAAAACAGAGTACAGGGCCTGGCGGAAGCCAATACAGTAAATAAATAATGTCCATTGAGCTGTGACAGTCTGTATGCCAAAAAGATTTTTCATGCATTCACATATACAAACAGTACAGTCTATACAAAATTCACAGTCACACAGTACAGGGACCTAATCCCTTGATAACAGTACAGTTAGTAGCTGACAGTCTATACAGTAATCCAAACAGTATGGAGACAGACGGGGGAAAAACAAGACACCCCAAAGCCAAAGCATGGCAACTCGGAACCTCGCAGTGAGGCACAAAGGCTGACTTGACAAAACTGGAGTCTAACCCGCGCTCCTAGCTCCGATCTGGTGGCTGAGCACCTACATATATATATAAACAGTGAGCTAAAGCCCAGTGAATAACATAATGCGTAAAGAGGTTAAGAATGAAATGTCCTTACAGTAATGAAAGCAGTTCATTAAACAATACTTCAGTCTTTCAGTCAGAACAGTTATTCAGTCATATGTGGTACATCCATTAGCATAGCAGTAAACAGTAGGTCTTAAAGACCGAACAGTAATGATGGTCATCAATCAGTAAACAGTAGTGGTTCCACGAGAGAACCGACAGAGATCTCAGTAACAGTAACAGTAACAGTAGATGCCAAGGATGCCACAGTACAGTTTAGAATATAGGACATACATTCATTCAGTAAACAATATCAGTTCGGTAAACAGTTCAGTTCAGTATTCAGAAGATAATCATTTGAACATATCTTTACACAATTGTTACTCACAGAGTTTGGGCTACAGTATGCTAGAGCGTGCCTCCCCAGTTGCCAACCCTACACAATTCACAGGTTGAACACACACTAAGCTACACAGTTGGGAAATATCATAACTTAATCCCTAATTTGCCTTGGTGTGTTCCACATCTATATCCTCAACAAGATGTCTTAAACTAGGTCTAAGAATGCCTAGAATGGGATGAGGATGCAAAGATGTGATCAGAAGACAGTTCCAGAATATTCAGAAAAATAGAGTCCCGCTCGAGCACAGGTTTCCCCGCTCGAGCGGACATGCAACAAAGGTACACGCTCGAGCGTCAACTTTCCCGCTCGAGCGTACTGTAAAAGTACTGGATGGGTGAAATCTCCGCTCAACGGACGCTCAACGCCCGCTCGAGCTTGAGACACACGACCCCGCTCGAGCGCCCAATCCTCCGCTCGAGCGGACTGTAAAACAGTGCAGAGATACTGGATGCTCGGATTCCACGCTCGAGCGGCACTTCCCCCGCTCGAGCGGAAGTGCAAAATCTGGAAATTCCGGATTGTACCTCCAAGCCAAAAACCAAGTTTTAACAACTCAAAACTCGACCTCTTGGGCTGAATTTCCTGAAAACATTTGTAAACCCATAGTTAAACATGATTCAAAACTCAATTTGAGAAATCAAAGCCCAAGGGTGTTTAATTCAAACCCAATTCCAAACCAATTTCACGAACAAGAAGAACATGCAAACATGCATGAATTCAAACCATTTCAAAGCTTCAATTTGATGCTCTAAGGAGCCAATTGTTTCCAAAACATGATGAAATCATGGACTTAAACATACTTATGTACATGCATGTAACCTTTTGCCACGAAAATAACTCAAACTTCTACATTACAAACATGCATGCATGAATTATGCTCTATATCAACATGTATGAACTAAAACATGGCTTAACTCTACAATTGAAGCATGAATCATGCAAGAATTAACTCAAACACAAAATCAAAAAGATGAAATTCATACCTAGGTTCCTTGAATGCAAGTCTAGAGGTTCAATTAGGCACTCAACCTTCAAGTTCTTCAATTAGCAAGCAAAACTCAAGATGGAAGACAAGTTCTCTCACTCTCTCCCTCTCTTGGTCGGCTAGAGCAAGAAAAGGCTGAGGAAAATGTTTGTTCAAGTATGCAAAGGCTCTAATATGTTATAATAAGAGGCCCACTAACAATGGCAATATGGTGAATAAATCAACTCATGCACTCTAACTCATTTTAATCTAATTTAATCATACCTAATCAGTTTTCAGATAATTATACCATAAAATCCTATGAATTCTAATGAACACAGAACATTAATCAAGTCCAGGTCCGGCCGCCGATAAGGCCTTCAATTAGCAGTTTAAACACTAAAATACGAACAGATCAAATAAACAATCAACAGATAGAACGCAATTCAAACGTACATACTCAGTCAATTCAGTTCCAGTTTTCAGTCAGTCAGTTCAGGACTTTAATCAGTTCAATTACCAGTCATAATCAGTTCAGTTTAACGGTAATCAATGTTTATCGGTAAGCAGTGGTGAGGGTTATTACAGTCTCCCCTCCTTATAAAGAGTTTAGTCCTCTAAACTCGAGTTACCTTCATTCTGGAAGAAAACAGGATTCAGTGGAAATAGTTCAGGATATCTTTTAGCTATGTCATCTTCCCTTTCCCAAGTGGCATACATGCCACCATGGTTCTGCCAGTCGACTTTCACCAATGGGATCTCTTTGTGTCACAGTTTCTTGATCCGTCTGTTCACAATCTGTGTAGGCCGTTCCTCGTAAGTGTAGTCATCACTCAACACTACCCGAGTAGGCTCAATTACATGAAAGGGATCCCGGAGATAATCTCTTAACATCGAAACGTGGAAAACGTTATGCATGTGCTCCATTTCAGGAGGGAGCGCAACTTGATACGCCACCGGATTAATTTTCTCAATATTCTCATATGGTCCGACAAATCTTGGCGCTAACTTGCTTTTGACTCCAAAACGAGTCTGGCCTTTCATCGGTGTCACTTTCACAAAAACGTGATCACCCACTTCATACTCTCTGTCCCGTCTTCTGACATCCGCATAACTCTTCTGTCGGCTCTGTGCAGTTTTTAATCTCTGTTGTATCAGTTTCACTTTCTCAGTTGTTTCAGAAACAATCTCGAGCCCAAGCAAAGGCCCATCTCCAACTTCTGCCCAGCAAATCGGAGATCTACATTTTCTGCCATACAATGCCTCGAAAGGCGCCATACCAATACTCGAATGGTAGCTATTGTTGTAGGCGAATTCAGCCAAAGGTAAATGGCTTTCCCAGTTTCCCTGAAAGTCAAGGACACACATTCTCAGTAAATCCTCCAGAGTTTGGATGGTCCTTTCTGACTGTCCATCTGTCTGAGGATGATAGGCACTACTCAGCCTCAATTCAGTACCCAATGCAGTCTGTAGACTTTGCCAAAACCTCGATGTAAACTTCGAATCCCTGTCAGAAACAATAGACACAGGCACTCCATGCAGTCTCACAATTTCATCAATATAGATAACGGCCAATTTGTCCGCATTATAGATTGTCTTGACAGGTAAGAAGTGAGCAGATTTGGTTAGTCTATCAACAATAACCCAAATTAAATCCATACCTGTTCTGGAACGAGGCAATCCCACAATAAAATCCATGGTGATATGCTCCCATTTCCACTCTGGTATGGGTAGGGGTTGCAATAATCTGGCCGGTCGTTGATGTTCAGCTTTGACTTGTTGGCAATGAAGGCATTTGGACACAAAGTCGGCAATTTCTTTCTTCATTCCCGGCCACCAGAAATTCTGTTTCAGATCTTGGTACATTTTCGTATTCCCCGGGTGGATAGACAATTTTGAATTGTGGCCCTCTTGCAGAACTCTTCTTTTTAGTTCAGTGTCATTCGGCACACACAGTCTCTCTTGAAATTTCAGTACATTGTTCTCGAATTTGAAACCCGGTCTCGGCTTAGACTCTCTTTCTTCGATGATCTTTTTCAAGAAGTCATCCTGTTGCTGTTTCTCTTTAATTTCTTCTATCAAGGCTGGTTGAGCAGAAATAGCAGCTAGCGTTCCACCTTGTTCTCTCAAAACAACTTCAATTTCAAATTTTTCAAGGTCACCAAGCAGCTCTTTCTGTCCGGTGAGCAAACAAGCTAAGTTGGCAATTGACTTTCGGCTCAATGCATCGGCAACAGTATTGGCTTTTCCCGGATGGTACAGAATCTGTAGGTCGTAGTCTTTAATCAGTTCCAGCCATCTCCGCTGTCTCATATTTAGTTCTTTCTGTGTGAAGAAATATTTCAAACTCTTGTGGTCGGTATATACTTCACATGTCACCCCGTATAGATAGTGACGCCAGATTTTCAGTGCAAATACTACTGCAGCAAGTTCCAGATCATGGGTCGGGTAGTTCTTTTCATGCGGTCTCAGTTGACGGGAAACATAGGCAATTACTCTCCCATTCTGCATTAAAACACATCCCAAACCCGTCTGAGAAGCATCACTAAATACAGTATAACCATCCATACCTGAAGGTAAAGTCAAAACCGGTGCAGTCACAAGTCGAGTTTTCAACTCTTGGAATGCTGATTCCCTTTGGTCAGTCCAGTCAAATGATGTCCCCTTCTGAGTTAACTGAGTCAATGGTAGGGCAATTTTGGAGAAATCTTTGACAAATCTTCTGTAATATCCAGCCAATCCCAAAAAGCTTCGGACTTCAGTCACATTTGTTGGTCTAGGCCAGTTCACTACAGCTTCAATTTTCTGCGGATCAACAGAAATTCCATTTTTGCTAACAACATGCCCCAAAAACATAACATGGTCAAGCCAAAATTCACATTTAGACAGTTTAGCATATAGTTTCTGTTCTCTTAGGGTTTGTAGGGCAAGTCTCAGATGGTGTTCATGTTCTTCTATACTTTTGGAGTAAATCAGTATGTCATCAATGAATACAACAATAAAATTGTCAAGGTACGGTTTAAAGATTCTGTTCATGAGGTCCATAAATGCAGCTGGTGCATTCGTGACTCCGAAAGGCATAACTAAAAATTCGTAATGTCCATACCTCGTTCTAAAAGCAGTTTTATCAATGTCATCTGATTTAACTTTCACCTGATGGTATCCGGATCTGAGATCAATCTTCGAAAATACTTTGGCACCCTGTAACTGATCAAACAGGTCATCAATACGCGGTAATGGGTATTTATTCTTTACAGTTACGTTATTCAGTTCACGATAGTCAATGCACAGTCTCAGTGAGCCGTCTTTCTTCTTTACAAACAAAACAGGAGCGCCCCATGGCGAAGTGCTAGGCCTGATGAACTTCTTATCCAGCAGTTCCTGCAGTTGCACTTTCAGTTCTTTCAGTTCAGTTGGGGCCATTCTGTAAGGAGCTTTCGATATTGGCTGTGTACCCGGAATCACATCAACGGTAAATTCAATTTCCCTGTCAATCAAATCCCCTGGCAGATCATCTGGAAATACATCTGGGAATTCCCTGACTATAGGAATACAATTCACATCAGTTTTAACACTATCATCAGTAGACACAGTCAGCACAGAACACAGATATCCCTTACACCCCTTTCTAATCAATTTTACAGCTTTCACAGATGAAATCAAATACGGAGGAGGTACTACTCCACTCCCATTAAACACGAATTCAGGCAAACCAGGTGGACGGAAAACAACTTGCTTGGTCACACAATCAATAGTGGCATGATATTTTTGTAACCAATCCATCCCCAATATTACATCAAAATGATCAATGTTCAATGGTAGTATATCAATAAACAGATGCATATCCCCAACAATGATTTCACATGCGGGGTACATATAAGCACATGTCATGGATCCTCCTACGGGTGATGATACGGCTAGCAGATAGTTCATGGGTTCTAAGGGTCTATTCAATTTCCGTGAGAAAGCATGCGATACATAAGAATGTGTAGACCCCGAATCAATCAATACATATGCATTTTGTGTACAAATAGAGAGGATACCTGACACAACGGTTTCAGTATTTTGCACGTCTCCCGGTACTAGGGCGAATACTCGGCCCTGCCTCATGGGCTGCTGCGCTTGGTGCAGCTTTACTACTGGCTTGTGGAGCAGAGGGACAGTCTTTAACCATGTGGCCCACTTTGCCACACCTGTAACAAGCTCCAGATATTCTGTAGCAGACCCCTTTGTGCTTCTTGCCACACTCAGAACACGGTGGTATGAAATCACTCCCTTGGCTGGGGCTAGTTATTGACCCCGTATTCTGTTTCTTGTTCGCTAGGTTATGCTTTCCCTTCTTAAATTTGAAACCCTGCCTTTTACCATGCCATTCAGACGCTGGTGATTCGGTTTTCAGTGCTTCAATGTTTGATTCAGCCATCAAGGCTCGGTCAAGAACATTTACATAGTTCGGTAGCTTCAAAACATTTATTCTGTCGAGAATTGCAACATTAAGGCCGCCTTCAAATTTCCTGGCCTTCTTATATTCAGTATCCACCATATGCGGTGCATATCTAGCAAGCTCGGTGAATTTCGTCTCATATTCCGCAACGGACATTGTGCCCTGCTTCAGCTGTTCAAATTCAGTCACTTTTCTATCCCTGACACACTGAGGGAAGTACTTTTCAAAGAAGGATTCCTTGAACTGAGCCCAGGTCATAACAGTATTTGTATCGCGGATCAACATCCACCACCTTCTAGCTTCTTCTTGTAGGGTGAAGGTAGCTAACAATACTTTATTCGCTTCTGAGCACGGAAACACCTCAAATAGTTTTTCTATTTCAAGCACCCACGCTTCAGCCTTTAGCGGTTCCAGTCCTCCCTGAAAGGATGACGGTTTCATCTTGCTGAATTTATGGGTGAGAGCAATAATATCCCCATCATTCACATTCGCATTAGGTTCCGGCTGTACCGGAGGAGGAGGAGGTGGGGGCTGTTGGTTCTGTTGTTGTTCAAGTCTAGCAGTTATCAGTTCCATCATTCTTTCCATTCTTGCCTCAGTAGATGAGGATTCAGGTTCATTTGCATTGTCCATTTCACTATAAGCAGTTATAACAGTTATAGTAATTGTAACATAAACAGTTGCATATTTAGACAATTATCACATCAACATGTATTAACATAGCCACACACTTTTCAAGTTCATGAAATGCCCTAATCACTTTTCTAGGACACCCTATAGCTCATTTGGACACGTGCGTGCGGTATGACTCGTGGTTAAGTATCGCTCTGATACCACTCTGTCACGACCCAAACCCGACCCTATGGGTTTAGCACCGTAACCGGCCAGTAATCCGAGATTACCGAAGGCCTGCTTAACAGTAGCACAGTAAAACAGAGTACAGGGCCTGGCGGAAGCCAATACAGTAAATAAATAATGTCCATTGAGCTGTGACAGTCTGTATGCCAAAAAGATTTTTCATGCATTCACATATACAAACAGTACAGTCTATACAAAATTCACAGTCACACAGTACAGGGACCTAATCCCTTGATAACAGTACAGTTAGTAGCTGACAGTCTATACAGTAATCCAAACAGTATGGAGACAGACGGGGGAAAAACAAGACACCCCAAAGCCAAAGCATGGCAACTCGGAACCTCGCAGTGAGGCACAAAGGCTGACTTGACAAAACTGGAGTCTAACCCGCGCTCCTAGCTCCGATCTGGTGGCTGAGCACCTACATATATATATAAACAGTGAGCTAAAGCCCAGTGAATAACATAATGCGTAAAGAGGTTAAGAATGAAATGTCCTTACAGTAATGAAAGCAGTTCATTAAACAATACTTCAGTGTTTCAGTCAGAACAGTTATTCAGTCATATGTGGTACATCCATTAGCATAGCAGTAAACAGTAGGTCTTAAAGACCGAACAGTAATGATGGCCATCAATCAGTAAACAGTAGTGGTTCCACGAGGGAACCGACAGAGATCTCTGTAACAGTAACAGTAACAGTAACAGTAACAGTAGATGCCAAGGATGCCACAGTACAGTTTAGAATATAGGACATACATTCATTCAGTAAACAATATCAGTTCGGTAAACAGTTCAATTCAGTATTCAGAAGATAATCATTTGAACATATCTTTACACGATTGTTACTCACAGAGTTTGGGCTACAGTATGCTAGAGCGTGCCTCCCCAGTTGCCAACCCTACACAGTTCACAGGTTGAACACACACTAAGCTACACAGTTGGGAAATATCATAACTTAATCCCTAATTTACCTTGGTGTGTTCCACATCTATATCCTCAACAAGATGTCTTAAACTAGGTCTAAGAATGCCTAGAATGGGATGAGGATGCAAAGATGTGATCAGAAGACAGTTCCAAAATATTCAGAAAAATAGAGTCCCGCTCGAGCGCAGGTTTCCCCGCTCGAGCGGACATGCAACAAAGGTATACGCTCGAGCGTCAACTTTCCCGCTCGAGCGTACTGTAAAAGTACTGGATGGGTGAAATCTCCGCTCGACGGACGCTCGACGCCCGCTCGAGCTTGAGACACACGACCCCACTCGAGCGCCCAATCCTCCGCTCGAGCGGACTGTAAAACAGTGCAGAGATACTGGATGCTCGGATTCCACGCTCAAGCGGCACTTCCCCCGCTCGAGCGGAAGTGCAAAATCTGGAAATTCCGGATTGCACCTCCAAGCCAAAAACCAAGTTTTAACAACTCAAAACTCGACCTCTTGGGCTGAATTTCCAGAAAACATTTGTAAACCCATAGTTAAACATGATTCAAAACTCAATTTGAGAAATCAAAGCCCAAGGGTGTTTAATTCAAACCCAATTCCAAACCAATTTCACGAACAAGAAGAACATGCAAACATGCATGAATTCAAACCATTTCAAAGCTTCAATTTGATGCTCTAAGGAGCCAATTGTTTCCAAAACATGATGAAATCATGGACTTAAACATACTTATGTACATGCATGTAACCTTTTGCCACGAAAACAACTCAAACTTCTACATTACAAACATGCATGCATGAATTATGCTCTATATCAACATGTATGAACTAAAACATGACTTAACTCTACAATTGAAGCATGAATCATGCAAGAATTAACTCAAACACAAAATCAAAAAGATGAAATTCATACCTAGGTTCCTTGAATGCAAGTCTAGAGGTTCAATTAGGCACTCAACCTTCAAGTTCTTCAATTAGCAAGCAAAACTCAAGATGGAAGACAAGTTCTCTCACTCTCTCCCTCTCTTGGTCGGCTAGAGCAAGAAAAGGCTGAGGAAAATGTTTGTTCAAGTATGCAAAGGCTCTAATATGTTATAATAAGAGGCCCACTAACAATGGCAATATGGTGAATAAATCAACTCATGCACTCTAACTCATTTTAATCTAATTTAATCATACCTAAACAGTTTTCAGATAATTATACCATAAAATCCTATGAATTCTAATGAACACAGAACATTAATCAAGTCCAGGTCCGGCCGCCGATAAGGCCTTCAATTAGCAGTTTAAACACTAAAATACGAACAGATCAAATAAACAATCAACAGATAGAACGCAATTCAAACGTACATACTCAGTCAATTCAGTTCCAGTTTTCAGTCAGTCAGTTCAGGACTTTAATCAGTTCAATTACCAGTCATAATCAGTTCAGTTTAACGGTAATCAATGTTTATCGGTAAGCAGTGGTGAGGGTTATTATAGTTTACACAGAGAGACTTGAATTTGAGGCAAAGGAGATGGATGGAGTTCATTGAGGACTATGATTATGAGTTGCAGTATCACCCGGGAAAAACCAATGTTGTGGTCGATGCCCTTAGTAGGAAATCCATTAGTGATGTAGCTTGTATAGCCATCCGGGAATGGGAGATGTTGGGTGTACTTGGCGAGTTTGATTTGCATCTAGGAGAATCTGTTGAGGCTGCGGCCTTGTTTTCTGTTGTTGCGTAGCCTACACTTGTGACTAGAGTGTTAGAGGCACAGAGAGGTGACCTTGAGGTAGAGTCCTTCCGAGAGAAGATCTCCAGTGGGAAAGTTGAGAAGGGTTTGACGGTGTATCCCGACCTGAGTGTGAGATACCGAGACCGTTTGTTTGTGCCGGAGTCTTGCCGAGAGGAAGTACTCCGAAAGTTTCATCATTCACGTCTTGCAGTGCATCCCGGAGGTACTAAGATGTATCGGGATTTGGGTCGCCAGTTTTGGTGGCGGGATATGAAGAGAGATGTGGCAGTTTTCGTGTCTAAGTGCCTTACTTGCCAGCAAGTGAAGGCCGAGCATCAGAGGCCAGCGGGTTTGTTGCAACCCTTGCCTATTGCCGAGTGGAAGTGGGAGCATGTCACTATGGACTTCGTTGTAGGTCTTCCGAGGACTTAGCGGGGTAGTGATGCCATTTGGGTGGTTGTAGACCGGTTGACTAAGTCGGCGCACTTCATTCCTATGCGCGTGAGAGATTCGGTAGATCATCTCGCCGACTTGTATATTCGGGACATAGTGAGATTGCACGGGGTCCCAGTGACGATCGTCTGAGATAGAGATCCTCGTTTTACTGCTAGGTTGTGGCAGAGTTTGCAGAGTGCCATGGGTACTAAGTTGACCTTTAGTACGGCTTATCACCCTCAGACTGACGGGCAGTCCGAGCGTACTATTCAGATCCTTGAGGATATGCTTCGAGGTTGTGTCCTTGACTTTAGTGGGACGTGGGAGAGACACTTACCATTGGTAGAGTTTGCCTACAACAACAACTTTCCGTCTAGTATCGGTATGGCACCGTTTGAGGCCTTATATGGCCGACCGTGTAGGTCTCCATTGTGTTGGGCCGAGGTGGGTGATGCACCTTTGTTGGGTCCGGAGTTGGTTAGGGAGACGACGGAGAAAGTTGAGCTTATCCGTAGGAGGCTTGTTACAGCCCAGAGTCGCCAAAAGAGTTATGCCGACCGTAGGAGGAGGCCTTTGGCGTTTGAGGTAGGTGATCATGTTTTCTTGAAAATATCACCTAGGCGAGGTTTGATGAGGTTTGGGAAGAGTGAGAAGTTATCCCCTCGGTTTATTGGTCCCTTTGAGATCCTTGAGAGGATTGGCGAGGTTGCTTATCGTTTAGCGTTGCCGCTACAGTTGTCCGGAGTTCATGACGTGTTTCATGTGAGTATGCTTCGGAAGTATGAACCGGATCCATCGCATGTGTTAGATTGGACCGACTTAGAGGTAGATGAGGATGCCTCGTATGAGGAGAGACCGGTTCGGGTCTTGGATAGGCGGGATCAAGTCCTGCGTGGCAAGACCATTCCTTTGGTAAAGGTTTTGTAGAAACATCACGGAGTGGAGGAAGCCACTTGGGAACGTGAGTTGGAGGTCCACGAGAAATATCCGGACTTGTTTGTTGATGAGTAATCTTGTATTTAAACTTTGTAATGTTGTTGGACTTAAGAGCTTTATATATGTCTTAAGTTGTAAAACATTGGTAATGTTTTGGCTTAATGGAAGTGTGTTGTAGAACTCACCTTGACATGGGAGTTGATTATGATATTGCATATGTTGGCTATATTGTAGAATTGGAGTTGTATCATGTATATTGATTATGATATGAACTGTGAACCATGCATGTTGAAAATGGTTAGAAATGGAAGAAAATTGCATGATAATAATGCACTTGTAATATATGTGTGAAATGCCTCTTGAAAAGAGATGGGATTGACTGGTAATGGGTCGGGCTATTTAATATTATGCTGTAATATTGTTGAGAATGGAGAAAACCTGTTTCTGAAAAATTTGTGTTTAATTTCGGGGACGAAATTCTTTAAGGGGGGGAGGTTATAGCGATCCCGGTTGTCCCTTTACTGTTCTGTTGTATTCCGGGCTCGGTTCCGTGAAGTTAGTAGTGGTATCTATCTTGTTGTCGTCCTTTAATTCCACTTGATTGAGTTTTAGGATGTTTTGGGTAGGGTTGTTACAGGTTGGTTAGGCCTTGGTTTCAATTCCTTGTTGCCCAGTTTTTAGGCGATCCGCTCGAGCGGGTCTTCTTGCGCTCGAGCGAGGATTGCACACCTCCAGTATTTCGTGTCTCTGCAAAACTTCTGCAGATGTGATTTTTACGCTCGAGCGGGTTTGTTTACGCTCGAGCGGTAGCGCTCGAGCGGGTCTGGTGACGCTCGAGCGGGTAGTACTTTCTAGGTTTGAGTTCTGGAAGGTGGAAATCTACGCTCGAGCGGATTGGTTTTCGCGCTCGAGCGGAAGTGCTTTATTCTTGTGTCTTGGCGCTCGAGCGGGCATTATTGCGCTCGAGCGTGTCCAGATTTTTGTTCTTGGCGCTCGAGCGTCGTGTTCTCTGCTCGAGCGGGTCATACGTATATGAGTTATCCGCTGGGTGATTTTAAATCACTTTTTCCTTTTCTTTCTCTCTCTTACTTTTTCTAAAAACCATTTTTGAGAGCCTCTCTCTCTAGAAACTCCCTTCTCTCTGGGGTTTGATCTAGTTAGAGTGTCCTCCTTCTCTTCGGCCTTTGTAAAAGTTGTGTTGATCGTCGAGGGCGTCGTTTTGATCCGAAAATCTTAGTCTTTGGAGCACTTTGGTTTTGGTCTCTTCTCCATCCGAGCTCTAACTTCAAGGTAGGGACATCCTACTCCTCTTTATGAGCTTTGTCTTTAAATTTTAGTATTTTGAGATGTTGGAGTTGGTTTGGTAATTTTGTGAAAGTTTGGGGCTTTTGTGTAAATTTACAAAAGTTGGGGTTTTAGCTATATAAAACCTTGATGTATGTTTGGCATGGAAAAGTGAAATTAATGTTAAAACATTAATGAAAATGGAACCTAAGGGTTGTAATGTTAATTATGGAGAATGCCCTAATTACATGGGTTAATTAATTTGCATAATTAATTATGAGAAATGAGGGATTGATTTGGAAAGTTGTGGGATTAAAGGGTGTAGTTGGATTATTTATCACTCACCTAGTTGGAATGTTGATTATATATCCATTGTTGCATTTATTTTCTGTATAGAAATAACTTCTTTGGGCTATCGGTGGAGGATAGTCTTGATTGTTGTAGACAATGCATGATGATTAGGCAAACTGAAACTAATCACTGGAATGTGTCATTGAGTTTGACGATTGAAAGAATACATTAAATTTATGTGTTGTGTGATGATGTGTATAATTGTTGTTTACATACATTGTGTTGTGTTGGAGGAGATAGGGGATGTACTCCACGGTTTAGGGGAAGATAGGGGATGGACCTCTAAACCGGATGTTGTTGGGAGGAGATAGGGGATGGACTCCATAGATAGAGCTCATATGCTTATCTAGTAATGTGTTGACAGAGCTCATATGCTTGTCATTGGAAGTGTGATAGTCCTCTTATGCATATCTGTGGAAGTGATGATATAGCTTGTATGCTTATCTGTTGGTATGTGATATAGCTAGTATGCTTATCTATTATGAAATGGGGAAATGCTTGATATGATGTCTCATATGAGTTGTTTGGCCAGGTTCTGAGCCATGGTTATGAATGGAAAATTGAAAAGAATTGGAAAATGAACTGTAATATGGACTTGTATGTCATGAAACCGTAAGATGTGATAAAGGAAAGTATCCGTGTTGGCCATCTATCAACTGCTAACCTTTTAGTCATTGTTCATATTTGGTTTAGGATATCTCTACTGGGCTATGGCTCACCCTATATGGGAATATCATTTTGAGGTACAGGTAGCATGCCACCTCCAACGACGTAGCTTGGGAGGCTAGAGACAGGCGGACTTTTGTTGTTTTATTTCTTGATGTATTACATGTATATTCAAGCCAAGGGCTTAATGTGTAAATGAGTTAGTACTCTTTTGTTGTAACCAAGTGTTAACTTGGAAAGCTGTAAGCCTCTAGGGCATTTGCTTTTATTGTTAACATGTAATACTTTTGGTTATGAATCTCTGATAAATAAAAGAATGTGGAACTTTTATATATCAATGCATGCCTATATTGATGGGTTTGATATTATTATTTTGAGGGCGTTACATCTGGAATATGCCATTCACAACTTTATTACTACACCTAGCAACAAATGAAGTAGAGATAAACCAATAAAGGTCATTGGGGAGCAAAAGATCTAGATTTTTGTATGTTTCTGTATGTAATGGTCGATTTTGTCATGGATTCCATCAATGTAGAAGTAAACAGATCGTGATCAACTAGAGCAAGAATTTTCAAAAACCCTAGATCATAACCGGAGGCTTTTGGTGGAAGTGGAAGTGGTAGTGGGTTGGTCACCAGAGGATGTCAGCGGGAGTAGAAGTGGTAGTGGGATTAGGGTTACGGTTAGACTTAAGAGAATAGGGATGGGGACAAAATTGGAATTTGAAGTTAGGATAAAATTGTAATAAAATAAGATTAAAAAAAATAAGGGATCCAAAGTAAAAAGGTATGGGCATTTAGCAGCCCTTTTTATGCTTATCCTTAAGAGTAATGTTAGGAATCCCAAATATTTTATCAACATTTCTACTAAATGTCTTACATGTAAGATATTTAGTAAAAATGTTAGTAAAACATTTGAGATTTCTAAACTTTTTTCTATCTTTAATACATGAAAGTTTTTATTATGAGAAGACTTTGATCTTTTGTTTTGGGTAAAGAATTATTAAATAGTGTTAGGAGTATTAATTTATGTAACAATTTATATAGAGATTTTTAAATTAGGATTTTAATTTTGGGGCAAGACATCTTCATCAATCAAGATCGGTGGAGATAATTTGAGACTTAAAACAATAATGATAAATGACAATTTATATATATATATATATATATTTTAATATTGTTACAATCTTTTTATTTCAATTTTTTTGGTCACTTTTTCCAATGAAAAATAACTACAAATAATATTTAAAAATAATCTTTACAATAACTCCTCCCTTTTAAACATTTAAAGTTATGCAGTTTTGGCTTACTTTTCCTTTTCATCATCTATGTATTTTGGTTATTAGAATCTATTTTCAGAAATTTTTTATAAAATATTAAAGATTAATTTAGTGCAAAAAATAAAAATAAAATCAAAAGCACTCATTTTTATATAGTTTTATTTCTTTGGATGGTAGAAATATTTTTAAAAATTTTAAAATATATTTTGATATTTATTTCTATTAAGTTATTTTTTATTTTCTTTAAAAAAATTTAAAATTTCCGAAAAAATAAAACCTCTTTCGAAGCTTCAAGTTACAATGAGTTGTCAAACAGAAACTGATCAGCCACATATACATATTTGGGAAAATTACAGGTAAATGGGTTTTGAAAATTTATTTATAAATATATAAAAAAAAATTAGAATTTTAATTATTGATATTTATAAACTTTACCATTAATGTATAATTTTTTTAGGAAAATTAGTCTAACATCCCTTTCCAACTTTTAGTTATGGGAGAGGTCCACAATACTTTTTTTATAATCTGAGGTCCCTCGCCCACACTCATATATCACACCCTCTCGCTCTCTCTGTATATATATACATATACCAAATCTCTCTTTCTCTCTCTCTCTCTCTATATATATATATATCTATACATATACCAATTTTCCATCTCTATATTTTCTATTTGAAATTTCAATAAAGAAAGGCCACCGATTACTACAACTATTAGGAATCATGTGATTTTGATTGATACATTGTGCCTTTGGTTCATGGGTGACACATAAATTTTAGATTATGGTTGGGTTGGGTTTGGGTTTGGGATTGGAATTGGGATTGGGCAAAGAAAGGGGTTGCAGGGGGGATTTTGTTGTGGAAATATGTCAAATTGTTTCAGATCTTAAGCCCAAACCTTCGTAAGAGGGGCTCGTTTTGCTCCCCTCAGAATGTTCTGCATACTTGTAGCAAAACTATATGACATTAGAAGAAAATAGGAAAACAAATTGTCCTTTTTTTTGGCAATTTCCTCCATTAATCTTTGTCTACATTTCCTGGTTCTGATGAAAATTTTCTTTCTTTCTTTTTTTTTTTCCAGAGTTTTAAAAAGAGAAAAACTTGGTAACAAAAGGATTGTGAGTCAACTTAAAAGATGTTAAAGATGAGGTATAATTTTGGAAAATAGTCAAACAATGAATTTTCTCTGATGATATTAGATTCACTTTACTTTATGTGCTTGCTTGATCTTGTTGAAGCTAGTAGTTTGGTTGAGATGAATTTCTCTACAATTTCTTTGCTATTTGTTTGGTTGAGATGAATTTTCTCTGGCATTTCAATTTATATTGCTTGTTTGATTTTTACTGGTCAATTTATTCCATGTGATGAATTTTTTCTTGAATCTTAATTTTCTCTTATCACAATTATAATCATATTAACTTGTGTGTCTTGATTGATTTTCTTTGGTATCTGAATTTTTCTTGACCCATCAAATTATGTTGCTTGTTTGATTTTCACTGGTTAGTTGTCTCCTTGTGTGTAATTTTTCCCTTCAGATGAATTTTCTCTGCCATCACAATTTTTTCTGAACGCATTGGATTCACTTTGTTCTATTTGCCTTGATTTTCTATGGCTAGTTGCCTCTTTGATTTTCTCTCCAATTTTCTTTGACATGTTAATTTTCCCTAACTACATTAAACTCCCACTAATTTGTGTCGTTTGTTTGATTTTCACTGGTTAGTTGTTCCTTGAGCTGAATTTTCTTTGGCATTTGAATTTTTCCTGAAAACATTAAAGTCTCACTAATTTAGGTTATTTGTTTGATTTTCACTAATTAGTTGTCTCCTAGTGTGTAATTTTCCCTTTGAGATGAATTTTCTCTAGCACTAAGATATCCCCTTTAGATTAATTTTCTCTGAACACATTTGACTCTCTTTCTCTATGTACCTTGCTTGATTTTCTCTAGCTAGTTGTCTCTTTGATTTTCTCTCGAATGTTCTATGGCATTTGAATTTTCCCTGCCCACATTAAACTCCTACTAATTTATGTTGCTTGTTTGATTTTCACTGGATTTCTAACTTTGAATTTTATTTTTGATCTTTTGATGTGTAATGTTTGCTATTTTTTAAACAGTAATTAGATTTTGTATTTTAAGTTCTTTGATGAACTTAGCATGGTGTTTTCTTGTAAAAAATTATGGAAAAATTGGTTTATGAGTAGCTCAATTTTCTCTAGTTTGTTTAAAACACGGAGAAAATTGTGAGTAAATCAAACAAAATTGGTCAAAATACAAAGAAATTTGTGAGCAAACTAGAGAAATTTTATTTCGAAATTTCTCTGTAAAAATTAGAGGGATCCCAACTACTATGAAAATATTTTATATCCTTTATAATATAAAATCTTAAAATGAGGGATCTTAAAAAAAAATTTCCAAATTTGTTTTCTAATCTTACATTGAATTATTATATCCCCTACATATTTCAACACCGCATTCCATGATGGAAAACCTTAGAATCCTTTGCATGAAAGCAGTTCTAAATTTATTAAGATCAATCACATCCCACAAAATATTCACCAGTTTAATCACTTCGGTTTGAAATTTAAAAATATATATATATATATATATAGAGATTTTTAAATTTTAATTTATAGTTCTTTTAGTTAATTTTTTTAATATTTTAGGTTTAATTTTTTTTTTTAATTTTAGATCTACTTTGTTTGGATATACTTAAAAAGTAAAAATTTTGTAATTTTTTTTTTTAAAATTCACTAAATACAAAAACGTACAAAAATTCAATATAATTTTTTTTGAATTATTGAAAATAAATTTAGATTTATTCATAAATATTTTATCTTTTAAATACATCTAGGTTAGGTGTATTTAAAAAAAAAAATAAAATTTCACTAAAATATAAAAAAGTCAACTGAAAAACAACAAAACCGGAATGACAAAAACTCAAAAACATCAAATAGGATTTCACTCTTCAAATAGGAGTCTATTTTATGAAAGATTCTCTGGATTTCATTCTTTGATGGGTCTCCAAGATCTATGTTTGTTGAAGAGATATTTATATAATCCGATAGATTGCGTAAAGGGCATGGTAGCAATGGAATTGGGAAAGAGATTAATTTCTATTCTATTAGTATGTTTTATTAGATTAGTATTAATTAGTGATCCCAAGACTATTAAATCACTGCAAATGCTAATAATGTTTTCCTCAAAAAAAAAAAGAAAAAGAAAAAAAACTTCATTACGTAGGTAGATTGTTTACCTATCTTGCCAGATCATGAATTAAATTAATTACAGATCTTGATAATATCCTTAATAACTGAAATCACATTCCAATCCGAATCACCTTGTTTTGTAACATATCAGTCAAAATTCGGCAATTTGTAAAAATGGATATCCATTTGAGCTTTTGTTTGCTGGCTAATGGATTGCATCTAAACAAGCTCTTGCCTCTGTAAACAAGGGTGAAGAAAGATGTAGATGAGAAGCACCTTGGGAAAAGGTCCAAACTTGAAAATCTGAATTATCTGTAAGTGAATTCGCAAGCACACAGCTATCATTATCTTGATCTAAATTAATGTTTATGACATTTTTTTCTATCGATAAATTTGCAAAAGCACCTAAAAAAAAAGTCATTTTGGTTTGAGTTTGTTAGATTAAGTTTTTTGAAAACTGAATTTTTTAGTTTTTGTGTTTTTTTTTTATTTTTAGTGAATATTTTTGAAATTTTAAACATTTTTTTTTTTACTTTTTAAGACACACCTTATTTAGATGTATTCAAAAAATAAAAAATTTGTGAAAAAATATTTTTACTATTGAGAAGATGAACAATTAAAAGGACAATGCAATTTTCACTACATAAATAAAAAAATGACAAAACAAATAAATAAATAAGACAGTAAAGTTTTGGGTATAAATTTACAAAAAGCATACAAAGTAAAGTAGGATAAATTACAATTATAGTCCTTAAAGTTTAAGAGGACTTACGTATAAGTCATAATAGGTGGACTTAATGTCTAATATGTCTTATGATAATTAATGACCGTTTTTTATCAAACACTATTAAAAAAAAGTTATTAATTGTTAATTTTCAGCAACAATTTGAAAATTTCGTTACAAAAAAAGTCATTAATTGTGAGTTTTAGCAACAATTTATAAAAACCTTAACAAAAAAAAGAAGTCACTAATTATCAATATTTAGCGACATATGCAAAAAAACATCTATCACGCCTCACTTTTTATTACTCGAATTCCATTACTAAAACCATTATATTAGATTCAATTTCAAAGATAGCATGCAGAAGCCCGTTATATAAACAAGGAATACATAAGTAAGGATTCTCTCATTCGAATATTAAATGAATGCAACATGAATTCATATCTAAATAAATTGCCCGTAGGCTTACATCATTGAAAATCAAGAGGAAGGGTTTAACCCTTTACAACAATGGCATTCCGCCTACACATAAATAGGCCCCGTGGCCAACAAATAAGGAAGATCCGAAATCCTGTTGCACAACTTGATAATCACCTGAAAAAGATTTAACAACGTGTGATGAATATAAAGTATAGTAGGGATCTCAACATGATCCTCAACAATAATAACTTACAGATAGCTATGATCATGAATGCTAGTCTCATACCATATAAATAATGTGACATTTTGTAGCCAAAGTATACTTACATAATACTTTTCTAAAAAACATTCAGTTTATACATTAATACCAGGTTTCGCCTTCCTTACTTATTTCCCATTTAAACAAGTATGAGTCGATAGCCATATTTTCCATTTGTGACAAAACACCACATAATATCTATTTTATTTCTCTTAAAAACATGTTCACCCAATTTAACTTTCATCACATTAATTATACTCAATATATGACAAGATCTGTCTCCACACGTTCATTACATTTACAACCCTTAACTCAAAATTTAATGAGGCGCCTTGACAAAATAATTCATGGTAGGGAACTCCACAACAACTCTCTAGCATGACCAAATATACATGAACACATCTTCTCAACTTATAGACAGTTCAACCTTACAAAATCATACTCATCTTATTGCAAGACACACACAACCAAACCGAACACAAAATAAATAACCTCTGCTCTACCTGCCTGAAGCACAGTAAGCCAAATGATGCATCTCTCCACAATAACATGCCAATTTACCAGACACCAGCTGGAAGGGAATGGTACCTCTGCTCCATTTCTCCAAGTGCTAGCTGGAAGGGAATGGTACCTCTAATTTTCAGCGCTACCAATTCTCCAGACGCTAGCTGGAAGGTAATGGTACCTCTGATTCTCAGCACAATACACACTTTCCAACCATCACCTTAAACCACATTCATAGATAACACAAGTGTACTACGGACACATAAACATTTCAACATACACAATGTCATCCCCCACCGATGACCAAGGACAAAACCTCTAAACAATATATATAAACATGTAATACCATTAACCACTTCTCATGAATCTTTGAGTCTAATTACACAATAAATAAAATAAAATATATTTGTGAACAATCCCAAGTAAATTTTCAAAATTTACACAATGTTAATCTTCCATTCTTCGATTTCAAAATCAATTACCTTGTTCCTTCACATTAATGTTCCCCACCCTTTGCCTCAATCCATTTATTTCATTACACCGAAACATAACCAACTTAATTTTCTTCATTTAAAATAAGGGATTTCAATCATGGCTAACAAGGTTATAATTTACACAATTTCTATTTAACGGTAGTGCACCCAAAGATATTCTAATCTCATGATTAAAATTTCCTTTTTAACAAATAATAAAAACATCAATTTATCGTGCTTAAACATAATCAATCCAATACAAGTCAACATTTCAATCCTTAAAACCCAATTTATTCTTAATTCAATTTCCAAATCATTAGTCACATTCCTTAAACTCATGATAACATTATTCTACAATGTTAACCCCCTTTTTATCTAATAGGCATTACTACAAAATTTAGGGCTTTGTCTCTCCAATCATGAATATATTGCATCACACCCCAAGTTTAACCCAACATTAACCCCTCTCATGAACTTTCCATCTCAACACCCCAATCTTATATCCTCTACCATGATTTTTGAAAATAAACCCATACTACATGGTTTTTATGCAATAATAACCTACCACATGTCTATCTATAGAAGAGATATTGAAAAGAATCAAAGAAATCCCTACCTTAAGAGAGAAGTGGAGAAAAAGCTCAAAAATTAACTTTGCCGAAATACGATCTCCACCGGTCAAGACGAAGCCCTCGACACGCCCATCATTTTGATATAAGGAACTACTACCAAAACCCCAATGGATTCTTGGGATCTAAAGGAAATATGAAGATTTGAGGGTTTGAGTAGAGAGAGATGAGAGGAAATGAGAGATGAGAGGAAATGAGAGAAAATATTGTAGAGAGAGAGTGATATAATCTGAAAATGAAAGCAAAAGGAACAAAATATCAAAATATAGTTGAAAGCACGAAAATCAGAGCACTTCACGTGTCTGGCCGCATGTGCGGCGTCTACTCCCGCACGTGCAAAGCGGTCTCTCGCATGTACGGCTCCTACCCCCACAAGTACGGCTTCCCCCGCACCTCAGCTCACGCACTTGCCTTTTAAGCAGTGTGCTCACAGCCTAAGCCCCAGCTTCCTGCACGTGCAGCCTGATCTCCAGTACGTGCGGCCCCCTCCCCGCACGTGCAGCCCAAGGCCCTGTACGTGCGGCCCTGGCCCTCTAGTCTGGAAAAACTCCGGCTTCTCCCCCAACCCTCCGGTGCCGACCCCGCACCCTTTGAAACGAATGAGAACTCTGGTTCGAAACAACCACAACAGAAAATATTTAAGAAAGAAATTCCAACATAACTTACTCGGTATTCTAAACAACGAAAATTCCAACATGATTCAAGAGTAAAGCAAAATGCGCACAGGTCATCACATCATCACAAAAAATTATTTTTAGCGACGATTTTACTAGGACTTATTTTTAATAAGATTTGATGGGAATTAAATTCAATTATTAAGGCCCATTGGTAGTTTACCCTAAAGGGGGTTTAACATTTTTTTTGTTTAAGACATTAAAGTTTCGATTTTGTCAATTAAATCTCTAAAGTACTAAATTAAAATTAATTTAGTCTTGAAGACAATATAAAAACAAAACATAAGCCCAAAGGTTATATAAGATTGATATAAGACACAAATTTAAATTTATTATTAACTTAATTATTCTTCACGCATATATTTTTAGAGTTGGTATATTTCTCCCAAACTGATTAATCCTAATTGCTTACATTGGTCTTCCGCTATTTCTATTATACTATTATCTATTTATTCTAATACACAATTATCCATTTTATCCAAAATTTTGACTATTTTTTATATTTAATTTCATTATATTTTTCTTGTTCCACAATTATTTCTAATTCTTCTAAACTATGATTACTTAGATCTATTTTTTTTTTAATTTTTTTTTTCTAATGGTATTAATTCAAAAGGTTCATTTGGAGAGTTTTCCTGTAAAGATAAGGATAATTATCTATATTATTTTCTTACTTATTTTTTACAGAGCTAATTGCTTACCTTTATCTAATAATACATGTTGAATTTCATGTATAGTTTTTAGTTGATTTTTGTTAAATACTTTTAATAATGCAAGGAAATCGACTTTTAGTGGCGTTTCAAAAATGCTGCTATAAGCTTGAAAAATACCGCTATAGGTTTTTACAACGTTTAATATTTTCATCACTGATGCGGCCATCACAATAGCTTTACAACATTTCAAAAATGTTGCTAAAAATATTACGCGGCGGTTTTCAAAGCGCTGCAAAATCTTGAACTCCGGCTTATATTTCCATCACAATTAACGTATGACATCAGGTGACATCATCTTAGTGGCGCCCTTCCTCTTTTTACTAGAGTAGCTGGACATGATGTCATGATTACATCATTTGGTGTTCTGTTTTTTCAGAAACGCCATTTTTTTTGTTTATTACTTTACATCATGTGGTACCTATTGTGCATATGAACACAAAACCACAATTTTGAATTACAAATTAATACCAAGAATATGACCCATCAATGGCTCAAATTTGAATTATACCTGCTGTGCATATGAGCACAAAAATGTTTTATCAATCCTAATGAACAAATGCCAAAAATAAGATGTGGCAAAATATATATGCTTCATCAACCACAATTTTTATATTTGCTTCATCAAAATAAAAATATAGTGTACTCAATCCTTGCTTTTAGAAATGTGCAATAAAAAATAAGAAACAAGCCTAGAACTTTGCATTTCAAAAATCTAAAACAGAAATAACCAGATCATCAGTATGTGATCTAAGTAAACAGAAAACAGTTATATTGAATCATCTGCAACAACAACTCCACTTTGAAAATCCATTATTAAGCACATCTGTTTATCTACCAAGGCTGTCATTGTAAGATTTCTGAATAGCTTTCTGTATCTCATATATTCAATGTGTATCAATTACAATCAGACCTTAGAATATATATAGCCCTAACTCCTAAACCAAAAAGGAAAATAGAAATACAATACGACCATGACTCTAATAGGACTCTAAGTTAATTTGTAAGACTCACAATATATTTCACAATATATTCTCACACCCCCGCTCAAACTCAAGGTGTTTTGGCAGAAAACACTGAGAGTTTGCTTAGAAGAAACTGAAATCGAGTAATAGTGTGAGCCTTGGTGAAGAAGTCCGCAAGTTGCAAAGCTAAAGGGATGAAAGGAAGTGAGATAGAGGCAGACTGCAAATGTTGGCGAACAAAGTGACAATCAATCTCAATGCGTTTTGTCCGCTCATGGAAGACAGTATTGTGGGCAATCTGAACAGCATTGCGGTTGTCACAATAGAGAGAGGTTGGAGAAGACTGAGAGACACCCAAATCAGACAAAAGACAACGAAGCCAAACAATCTCAGCAGTGACATGAGCCATAGCACGATACTCAGCTTCGGCAGAAGAGCGGGCAACGACTGATTGTTTCTTACTTTTCCAAGAGATCAAGGAATCACCAAGAAACATACAGAAACCAGACATAGACTTGCGATCAGTAACATCACCAGTCCAACCAGAGTCAACATAGGCCACCAAGTCTAAAGAAGAAGTAGAGGACAATAGTAAGCCTTGAAATATGGTACCTCTGAGTTAGCGAAGAATGCGAACCAAAGCAGTCCAATGGGTAGAGCGAGGAGCAGAGACGAACTGACTAACCACATGAACAGCATAAGCAAGATCAGGGTGAGTGACAGTCAGATAAACTAAACAACCTACAAGCTCGCGATATAAAGTAGGATCATCCAGAGGGACACCATCAGTAGAATTAAGCTTCACATTAAGCTCAATAGGTGTATCAGAAACCTTAGTATCGGTAAGACCAGCACGGTGAATGACTTCATTAGCATATTTAGCTTGAGACAGAAAATAGCCCTTTGGAGAAGAAGCAACCTCAATACCAAGAAAATACCGTAATGGACCTAGATCTTTCATTTCGAAGGTGCGGAAGAGATGCTGCTTGACCTCAGAGATAGCAGAAGAGTCAGAGCCAGTGATGATCATATCATCCACATAGAGTAAGAGAGCAACAAAACCAGCCGATGTATGTCTCAGAAATAAAGCAGAGTCTGAAGCAGAAGAATGAAACCCAAGCTCGGTAACAGTAGTCTGAAAGCGATCATACCAAGTATGAGAAGACTGCTTCTGACCATATAGAGCACGTCGAAGACAACAAACTTGGCCAGAGGAATGGGGAAGACCAGGAGGAGGATGCATGTAAACCTTCTCAGTGAGATGGCCATTAAGAAAAGGATTCTTAACATCCATCTGATAAAGAGGCCAAGAATGAATAGCAGCGACAGAGATCAAAGTACGGACAATAGTCATCTTGGCAACAGGAGCAAATGTTTCCTCATAATCAATACCATACTCCTGAGAGAAACTTTTGGCAACCAGACGAGCTTTGTAGCGTTCAAGAGACCTATCAGAATGAGTCTTGACTTTGTAGACCCATTTACAACCAACCAAGTTCTTACTAGCAGGTAAAGGAACCAGTTCCCAAGTACTATTTTTTTGTAGAGCAAACAACTCATCTTCGATAGCGTGAACTCAATGAGGGTCCTGACATGCCTCTTTGCAAGACTGAGGTTCTGAAAAAGAGTGAATAACAGACAAAAAGTACGATAGGAAGCAAAAAAACATGTATTAGACCAACCTAACCTGTTTGGAGGATGACGCGCTCAAGTAGAATATCGGTGTGCAGCAGGATCAGAGTCAGCAGCATCAGGAGGATCAGCAGTAGGAGTAGAGACAACTGGTGGAGGAGCGAGAATATACTAACAACAGAGAAGGAGAACAAACTGAAGGAGGAGAAGCAGCCAGAGGTGAACCAGGAGTAGAAGATGAAACAAGCTCAGGAGGAACTGTGGAGATGTACTCATCAGACGGTACCTCAGAAGGAAATGGGTCAATGTGAACCAAATCCTCTTTGGAAACTGGAGTAGTGACAGGAGGAAGCTGAAAGTAAAGCAGACGTTCGAGAAAAGAAAGATGACGAGAGACATAAAGACGACGGGAAACAGGGTCGTAACATCGATAGCCTTTCTGAGTAGGACTATAACCCCAAAAGACACAGAGGACAGACCGGGCACTAAGTTTGGTCCTATCTTTGCCGGGAAGAAGGACAAAACAGGCAGACCCAAACACACGAAGGAGAGAGTAGTTAGGAAGTTGGGAGAACAAAGCCTCATAAGAAGACTGACCAGAAAGAATAGGAGTAGGCATGTGATCGACAAGAAAAGCAGCAGTAAGAACTGCCTCCCCCCCAGAATGGAGTCGGAACTGAGGCCGAGAGAAGAAGAGACCTAGCTGTCTCAAGGAGATGACGCTATTTACGCTCAGCGCTATGGGTATCCGACATCAAAGTGAACAAAAGTTATAGAATTTTGGGGTCAAATTATAACCACTATCTCAGTACTTAGAACACACAGGGGAGTGAGCCAGTCCAAGTGTAATAGTCAATGAAATTTTGGGGTCAAAGTGTAAATACCAACAAATCGGTTATATGTATCACAGGGGACTGATTGCGAACCAGAGATGATTCAAAAGATAGGACGGAGTCACAATGGCGCGATGGCTGTGGATGACGACAGAAGACGATCGCGACCTGAATCAGAAGCACGGTGATGACGTTTGCAAACCAGAGGGATTGAGTTCGCGAACCAGAAGGACCGGAACTGAGCCACGACGAAGCACGGGCTTAAGCTGATCTCGAGTTGCTGATGCTGACTAAAGACGTGACCCATGAACCAGAGAGCCTTGTTCGAAACCCTAAGTCCATGCCTATTGTTTGAAGTTGTTGCTGATTATTCGAAGTTGTCTCTGTTCTTTGGTCTTCTTCACAGTCGCGACTTAGTTTGACTGGCTGTCTTAAGACGGGTTTCCTCGGAGAGGAGCTCACGAACAATAGCATCCACAGAAGGAAGAGGAGATAGGTGAAGGATGCCACCTCGAATAGCCTCATACTGAGGGGAGAGAGCCGTTAAGAACTGCACTAAACGACCTTCCTCCTGAAACTCAAGATAAGCGTCCAGTATCTTGAGACTAGGTGGTTCCATAAGAGCCAATTGATCTCAAAGACTTGTCATCTCAATATAGAAGTCCTGAATAGTCTGATCCCGCTGACGAGCACTCTGAATAGCTGTTTCCAACTCATAACACTTGGCAAAGTTGGACTGCTGATAAACATCTAGCAAATAATCCCACACCTCCTTGGTAGTACTGTACTTAGAAAACATCATTCCAATACAGTCATCCACAGAATTATGAAACCAGGTCTGAACTTGGGCATTATCACAATCCCAAGTATCACAGGAAGTCAGATACCCTTCCGCCTTTGGGTCCGATGGACGAGGAACAGAACCAGAAACATAGCCCCATTTTTTCTAACCAAGAATAAAATTTTTCATAGCACTGGCTCAATAGGCATAATTGCCACCAGTGAGTTTGCATTTGATGGCTTGGATTTTAGTATCTGACATTGTAGTAAAGCAAAGTTTGTGGTGTCCAAGTATAAAATAAATTTAATCAGAGGGGTCAAATTGTAATAATCCTAAAGTTAACATAGCTGGGTCAAATACTTAGATACCAATAACAATACTAGACATAGAGAGAGAGAGAGAGAGAGAGAGAGAGAGTTAACCAGAGAGCTCAATATGAGAGAGAGAGAGAGCGAGAGAGAAAGAGATAACCAGAGAGCTCAATGATGATGTCGAAGCCCTAAGGAGAACCAGCGAGACAGAGAGAGACAGTGAACCAAAGCAGACTCTCGCAAGAGAGTGCGAGTCACGAATCAGAGGAGAAGAACCACGATCCAGCGATGCAGAGAGATGCGCCAGAGATGACTCACACAGAACCACGGATCAAAGGTGACAGAGACCTAGTCGTGAGGGAGAACCAGTCACGAAACAAAGGGAAGAACTACGAACCAAACCCCAGAAGCCGTTTTCTATCTGCTGACTTTGAGTTGGCTTTGATACCATGTAAGATTTCTGAATAGCTTTCTGTATCTCATATATTCAATGTGTATCAATTACAATTAGACCTTAGAATACATATAGCCCTAACTCCTAAACCAAAAAGGAAAATACAAATATAATACGACCATGACTCTAATAGGACTCTAATACAATCATGCCTCTAATAGGACTCTAATTTAATTTGTAAGACTCACAATATATTTCACAATATATTCTCACAGTTATGTCATCAGAACCTTCATTTTCCAGAGAAAAAATGTCATGAAACTGGAATGATCTTGTACCACTGCCAAAAATAAATTAACAAATTTTTAATTTTAAAAAATAGGTGAATCAAACAGTATGCTCCAAGAAAATCAGAACGACTATAATAAGGCACCAAGAAATGTTCTTTCCTAAATCACTATGTATTGAAAAAACAAAAAATGTAACATATGCAAATCAAGAAGATAAAATAGAAGCGGTTGACTACTTTCAACAATTAATCCATTGTTCTGTTATCAATCCTTATTATTTCGAAACATATAAAAATATCTAAGCATGATTTGAGTTTTGTATTGTTGCCTGACCAAAATTCAACAACCTATGGAAAGAGGTCTCACTTAAAAGTTAGAAATGGTCAACCTTCAAAGCCTTCTTCATTTTTAAATGCTAAATGTTGAGAAACTATAAAAACAAAACACGATACCTCCCAAGAATATCCATTTATAGAATGTCATGGTCAAGATGGAACTTGAGATTTTTGCACACATTTTAATTCATATTTCACATAACCAAAAACTCATACGCTCTTCTATTTTTTTCTTTTTCATTTTTCATATATATATATATATATAATCAATAACCCATCCTAAGCAAAGTCTTGTGGATCCTCCTCAGAAGCTATTTGTAGTTACTTGCATAAGATCAGTATGAAAAAAACTCATCAATCACATACATATATGAAGCTGGTGGCAAAATAGATTACATTATCATAATTATATAAATGAGATATGTATTGTTTATCTAAAAAAAAAAAGAACTGCAAGATTCTAGAAGAGAAAAAAGAATTGATACTAGATTCTTAAGTAAGTTTAAGCAAACTTACAGCAAAAAGAGCCCCTTTGACATTGAGTTTGTCCTATTTACGTCTTCTTCTTCTTCTTTTTCTTTCCTTTCTTTGATATTTGAACCTACATTTGACAAGAACAAATAACATGAACCCGGAACTACTAATTACAATATAGACTCGTGCTCCTGAACTGTCCAAATTGGACAATCCAAGAAGAACTTCATCAAAGATGACTACATATCCCAAATGAATATTCTTGGACGGGTCTAAGGCTATTTATGCATGCATGGATCATTACTTGCTAAATTAACAACTATCATGGTTTTTGCGTCCCGGTGGTGCAATCTAAATCAGAACTATTAAGCATACTAGAAGCACTTCTAGCATGAAGCATATTAATGAAGAAACTAAAAATTTCTACAATGCTCTTGATAGATTATGATATATTCAAGCAATGCATTACTTTCTTTAAAAAAAAAATAATAATCAGAGAACCTAGCAATAGGGTTCAAAAGTCACAAGAACCAGATTGTTCTGATTGATCACAAAGCAGAAAATTCTATGATTGCAGTTGATAGAACTGTGATATCCCTGTTCCGTAATATGTTAATTGGTCCTTAATATGAGTATGATTATGTGTTTAATCTGTGGTTTTGAATTTCTATCTATTCACCGTAAGAATATCTGTTTGATTATCTGCTTTGGAAATTAAATTGAAGGCCTTATCGGCCACAAAATCCAAATTTGATTGCGCCATTGTGATTAGTGTAATTTTTAGAGCCTACAGTGAAATTTAATTGAAAATTTATTCAGATCAGATTAAATTGATAAAATTAGTAAATTGGTACTCAATTATTTTAATATTAAGAATTTTGATTAAAAAAGCTTTTAGTGGGCCACTTTCACTCAAATTCCTTCTTTAGTTTATTTTGGCTGATTTTTGACTCTAAGAGTAGAGAGAGGGTCGGCTAGAGAGGGTGAGACAAGAAGAATTGTGTTTTGGCTCAAGGTTTGTGAGTTTGGGAAGTTAAACTCAAGATTCAACTAGAAATTGGGAAGATTAAGGCTCCTAGGTGAGTAATCAACCCTTGACTCATGGATTTTTGTTTGTAATTTGTAAATTCAAGTTTGATTAATGGCCAAGAACATGAGTTAGTTTGACTATAAGGAAATTGAGTGGTTTTGTTGAATTTGAAGTCTTAGAACACATGCATGTAAGAAATTACTATGAATTTCCATATTTGAGCACAATGTGTATGATCCATGTTGAAATTTTGGTTTTAGACCATGTACTTAATCATCTCTTCACCAATTAAGTTGAGGATATTGTGTATATTTTTCATGCAAGTGAAAATCATGGGAGTTTGAGTCTTGCATGTTTGAATCTAATGTGTTGGTCATGAGTTTGAGTTAATTTGAGACATGCATGTGTTTGATTCATGAAATTGAGCTTCATTGGGTTGTAATTTGGGGTTTATACCATGTTAGTACAAGTATATTTGAAGTTTGAGCTATTGCATGCAAGAAATGTTGGATGGAATGTCTAATTGAAGCTCAAGAACATGTTTTGGGTTTTCCAGAATTTTGATGTCCACTTGAGCGGGGAAACCGCCGCACGAGCGTGAATTTCGTGCTCCCAGTATTTTTGCAGACTTGGATGTCCGCTCGAGCGGGTAAGTTTACGCTCGAGCGGGGAACTATATAGACAGATCTCCAGCTCGAGCGCCAGAGTTCGCAATCGAGCGTAATTTTGATGCATCTAGCACTTTTTGCAGACATGGTGTCTGCTCGAGCGGGAGCCAGGTAGAGAGACCTTTCGCTCGAGTGCCAGAGTTTGCGATCGAGTGTAAATTTGACATATCCAGTACTTTTGCAGGCCTTAAGGGTCCGCTCGAGCGGGGACCCTGTTTTCTGAAATTTTGAAAATGTATTCTGTGTTTCGTTTTCCGTTCTCTTTCGCTTGCAAGCACTCTTAGGCATACATTGAGCATTATAAATGAGTTAAAGAGATAAGAATGAAGCCTAAAGAGGAATATGTGGATTTAAGAACGGATTGAATTGTTTGTGACCCTTTTGTGTTCATGGAATGTGTAGGGTCGAGCTCAAGGGCAAACCAACCAACCGATCACTATGAGTAATATCTTAACAGAGATATCTGAAATATGTTGTTGTCTAATTGCTTACTTCTATGTAAGTTTTATAAGTTCATTGATTCGATTGGTGGACAATATTTTCCATACCAAATGAGGAGACCGTTTTGACATGAATGAATGGGCCGGAGGCCGTTTTGACATGAATGAATGGGCCGGAGGCTGTTTTGACATGAATGGATGGGCCGACATGAATGGATGGGCCAGAGGCTATTTTGACATAAATGAATGGGCCAGAGGCCGTTTCGACATGAACGAGTGAATGGGCCAAAAGCCAGTCTGTCATCTGAATAGGCCAAAGGCCGTTTCGACACAAATGAAAGTTTGAATGGGCCAAAGGCCAGTTTGTTTGGAACCGCAGTCACTTGACCTAAATTGTGTATATATGTTAAATAGAAATATGAATTGGGCCCAAGGCCATTTCAAGCATGTTGTTCTACATATCGTTTGTATAACTTCTGTATTTGATATTATTCACTGGGTTATCGCTCACGCTCATTCATGTGTTTGTAGGTGAGCCCAGAGATGTCCAAACCTAGCCCCAATGAGGTCTATGTGGAACAACAAAGGTTTTGGGAGAGTCAGCCCTTGTGCCTCACGCACGAGACCGTCTTTGCCCTTTTGTTATGTATTCATATTTTGTCAGGTTGGCGAAGACTTTGCATATGTTGTATATGGTCGTGATGGGTTGACTTAGACTTATATGATCCTGTATGTCCAAAACCTTATGTAGTACATATTTTGTTGTGAGTTATTAATATGTATATGTATGGTTTGTTATGATGTGCCATGTAAGCACAGCTCTATGGACAAAGTTTTAAATTGCTTCCGTTTGGCCCCCATTAACTTTGTTAAAATACGTTTGGTTTGGTTTGAGGCAGTAGGTAATCTCATGATTACTGGCCGGTTATGTCCTTAACCCACGGGGGCGGGTTCGGGTCATGACAGGAACATTACAATGGCAAGTACTTAACAGGGATGTCATGTGGTGTCGGATGAAAAATTCAGAAAAATCATGCGAATCATATAGCACTGCTCTTACTTTTACTATAGTTTTACTTGGTGTTAGAATTTTCCTTTCATTGGCTTCAAGAAAAACCTAATATATATATATATATATACACATTAAACTGTTCATTATTTTATTTCTAATTTTTCTTTAAGCTCTCATGCTTTTCAGTTTCTTCATTTCCTTTATCTAAATTTATGATTTTAATAAAATTCAAGGTAGCATTATTTGATACATTAGTGAAGCATATGCCTATGTAAAGTTAGTATTGGTTATGAACTTTGGGTATGTTTGAGTAATGCTTTTAAAAAGAACTATTAGTTTTAGATAAATTTATGCTTTTAACAAATCTAGCTGGCATGCTTCTCACCTCGCTGCCTAGCTAATATAGGCTTAGGTTCTTTTCATTTAATCTTTTCATGTTTGTGTGTACACAATTCTATGTGCGCTTAACTATTCCCTTCTTAGAAATGTACACAATTCTATGTGTTCTAAACTATTCCCTTCTTAGAAATTCATCATTGGTTTCTTTATATTCTGTATTAGTTTGTATATATAGATATATCTATATATATAACCTCTTGTACTCATATCAGGATGCTTTTGGTTTAGGGTTTAGGGCTGAGACAAGGTGATCCATTATCACTATTCCTGTTTAATATTGTAGCTGAGGGTCTCAATGTTCTATTGGAGAGAGCTTTGCAGAGGGGATTGATTAAAGGGGCAGTGGTAGGCTCTAATGAGGTTAGGATCATCCATCTCCAGTTGCAGATGGCATAATTTTATTTTGTGAGGCAAAATGGGAGGAGATTGTTGCTATCAAAAGGATCCGGAGGTGTTTCGAAGTATTATCTGGGCTGCAGATTAATTATTATAAGAGTGGTACGTGGGGTTGGGATTGATGAGGAGCTCACTAAAGAGTTTGCTAACAAATTGAATTGTCTTCATCAGAGTCAGCCATTAAAATACTTGGGGCTGCCATTGAGAGCTAATCCAAGGAAAAGGAGGACATGGCAGCCAGTGATTGATAAATGCAAACAAAAGTTGGCTTCTTGGAAGAGAAGGTTCCTATCCTTTGCTAGTAGATTGACCTTGATAAAATCTGTGCTATCTTACCTATCCTTGTTTAAGATGCCATAAGGGGTTGCAAAGGAAATAGACAAAATGCAATCTAGATTCCTATAAGGCGGTGATAAGCTTAGAAGAAAAAAATCATCTAGTCAACTGGGAGGTGATTTCACAAAGTAAAAGTCAAGAGGGCTTAGGAGTTAAGAGACTCAGACTTGTGAATGATTATCTTCTTTTGAAGTGGTGGTGGAGGTTTGGGTCTAACTATGATGCTTTGTGGAAGCATGTGATCTGCAGCAAATACAGTGAAGCTGGATGGGAGTGGTGGCCACTACCAGTTGTAAATCTCAGGTCTTCTCAGATTTGCAAAGGTATAGACCTGAATTGGTCAACGTAGGTCTAGTTATTGGGGATGGGAGGAGAACACAATTTTGGGTGGACAAATGGATTGGCTATGTTTGTTTGAAAGAGGAATTTCCTAGACTTTTTTCTTTGTCAATGGACAAAACTGAATCTGTGAATTTGGTGCTGAGTAGGAGGAATGAGCTTGAGGAGGGAAATCTTAGGTTCAGAAGATCTCTATTTCAGTGGGAGGTGGAGGAATTGAGGAGGCTGGATGAGATGTTACTCAATGCACCTGCTCTTAGGGAAGAGAGGAGTGATAGTATAGCGATCCTGGATTTACCCTTGTTGTACAGTGACCCGGACATGTGTCCGTGGATGTTGGTAGTTGATAATTATCTTGTTTACATCTTTTTGACTTTGTGTTTGAGTTATGGGATGTGTTGGGTAGGTTTGTTACAGGTTGGTTGAGTTTAGAAACCAAAACTAGTTGCCCAGATTTCGACCTGTCCGCTCGAGCGGGGGTTTTGGCGCTCGAGCGGGAATTGCACCCATCCAGTATTTGCTGTGCAGTGTTGGACGCTCGAGCGTGGGATTAGCCGCTCGAGCGGGGTTGTGAGAGTACCGCTCGAGCGGGGAGTTGGAAGCTCGAGCGGAGACCTAGTTCTGTAAAAGTTCTGGGAGTGTGCATCCGCCGCTCAAGCGGGACCGTTGACGCTCGAGCGGGAGTCTGTGAGTGACGCTCGAGCGGGGTGTTTGACGCTCGAGCGGGGCGACTGGGTTAAAGCTCCGTGTTTTGTCTTTTCAAATCACTTTTTCACTTTCTCTTCTCTCTCCTACTTTTCCAAAAACACCATTGTTGAGCCTCTCACTCTAGAACTCTACATTCTCTCTAGGTTTTGATCTAGTAGGAGTGATTTGCTCACCTTTGGCCTTTACAAAAAGGTTGTTGGTCGTCGAGGGCTACATTTTAATCTAAAAATTTCAGGTTTTGGAGCACGTTGGGTTTTGTCATCTTCTCCCTTGGGGCTCCGGATTTGAGGTAGGGATATCCTACTCCTCTCTATGGATTTTGTCTTTAAATTTTGGTATTTTGAGATGTTGGGGTTGGTTTGGTAATTTTGTGAAAGTTTGGGGCTTTTGTGTTATTTTACAAAAGTTGGGGTTTTATTTATAATAAACCTAGATGCATGTTTGGCATAGAGAAATGGAATAGATGTTGAATCATTGATGAAAATGGAACCTAAGGGTTGAAATGTTAATTAAGGAAAATGACCTAATTACATTGTTTGATTAATTGGGATAATTAATTGTGAGAAATGAGGAAATGAAATGGAATTGTTGAGATTGGGAATGTATGGGGTTAAAGGGTGTAGTTGAATTATTTATCACTCACCGAAATGAAATGTTGATTGAATATCCATTTGTGCATTTATTTTCTGTTTAGAAATAACTGCTTGGGCTATCGGTGGAGGATAGTCGTGATTGTTGTAGACAATGCATGATGATTAGGCAAACGAAAACTAATCAATGGAATGTGTCATGGAATTTGACGGTTGACAAAATATATTAACTGTATGTATTGAGTGATTGTATATAGAACCAATGTGTTTGTATACGTTATGTGTAGAGGAGGAGATGGGGGATGTACTCCGCGGTTTAGGGGAAGATGGGGGATGTACCTCTAAATCGGATAGTGTTGGGAGAAGATAGGGGATGAACTCCGTAGATACAGCTCATATGCTTGTCTAGAGAAGTGAAGATAGAGCTCATATGCTTATCTTTGTGAAGTGTAGATACATCTTATATGCTTATCTGTGAATGTGGGATATAGTTGTTATACATATCTGTTGAGAATGTGGATATAGCTTGTATGCTTATCTGTGAATGTGGGATATAGTTTTTATACATATCTGTTGAGATGATGATAGAGCTAATATGCTTATCTGTTGAAAAAGGGAAAATGAAAAGTAATGTGGACTTATAAGTCGTATGACATAAAATGTGGTTTATGTGGATGTATCAGTTTGGCCATCTATCAATTGCTAATCTTTTAGTCATTGTTCATGGTTGGTTTAGTGTATTTCTACTGGGCTGTGGCTCACCCTATATGGGAATATCATTTTCAGGTGCAGGTAGCATGCCACCTCCAAGGACATAGCTTGGGAGGCTAGATGCGAGCAGATTTTTTCTTGTTGTTTAGTTTCTTTTGAGGTATTACATGTATATTCAAGCCAAGGGCTTAATGTGTAGATGAGTTAGCACTCTTTTGTTGTAACCAAGTGTTAACTTGGAAAGCTGTAAGCCCGTAGGGCATTTTGCTTTTGTTGTTAACATGTAATACTTTTGTAATGAAACTTTGATTAATAGAAGAATGTGGGTATTTTGCATGTCAATGAATGTCTCAATTGAGGGTTTAATGTTATTATTTTGAGGGCGTTACAACTTGGTATCATAGCGTACCGGGTTCGAATACTTTGGGTACGTGGGAAGTGATTAGGATCACAATGGGTTTGCCTCGCTTGATAGAGACTTAGGTGTAGTGTCATATGCTATGTGCTTAATTGATAACATGCTTATGTGACTATGTGGGTATGGGATTTAGTTTCTAGGATGTTGATTGGATCCTTGGATTTCTGGGAGTCTTGTTGGAAAAGCACTTGATCAATGCTGTTTCTAATCGGAACTCTAGTAACGCCTCGGGACTATCATTATCCGGAGATGAAATTCGTAAATGCTTATGTGTTTATGTGCTTACGTGGAGTGAATTACAGTTGTCCATACATTAGGACGTGAGTGTTTAGTTTCGGCACATTTGTGAATGTGCTAACATTCTGTATTACCTTTATTAGGATGTCAGGACGAGGAAGAGGTGCTAGGCATGGCAGGCCTGCGAGGCAGGAAGTACCGTTACCGGAAGAGGTTCCGGCAGTGCAGGAGGGAGTTGGCCAGGCCAATGTGGCCGAGCCAGTGGGTCAGCAGGCCATGGGTGCCTTGGCCAGAGAGATAGCAGGAGCTTTGGGTATTCTTAGAGCTGGGAATCAGGCAGCTGAGGCAGGGCCTTCTTTCTTGAAGAGGGAGTTTTTCCGGTCTAATCCGGATGAGTTTATCGGGGATCCGAAAGAGCCACTGAAGGCTGATGAGTGGCTAGAGCAAATGAGTAAGACGTTCGAGATGCTTGGCATCGAGGACGGAGCACTGAAAGTGACCTTGGCATCCTTCCAGCTGAAGGGAGATGCAGGTCAGTGGTGGAAGTACGAGAAGGCTCGTGTTGAGGGTACATGGGAGGCGTTTGTAAATGCTTTTCAGGGGAGGTTTTTGTTTGCAGCAGCTAGGGAGAAGCTGAGGGATCAGTTTAGTCGGCTTAAACAGCAGGGCTTGTCAGTGGCCGAGTTTGAGGCTACTTTTACCAGTCTGTCCAGGTTTGCACCTGAACTGGTGGCGTCCGAGGAACGCCGTTGCTATGAGTTTGAGCGGAAGTTGAGGCGGGGCCTCAAGTTGAGAGTTGGCGGGTCTTACATCCGTGAGTATAGACACCTGGTAGATACTGCTGCTCATATGGAAATTATGATGCAGGAAGAGGAGGAAGAGTAGAAGGGCTCCAAGAGGAGCCAGGATGGTCAGGGTGATGGCAGGAGGCAGAGGGGTTATAACCCTCAGCAGCCTCAGGGTACAGTTTCTAGATCGACCTTTCCAGTGCCGAGTGCAGGCTCGGGGAGAGGCAATCAGGGGGAGTTTGCTTGTTTCAAGTGTGGCCAGCTGGGTCACAAGGTTTCAGTTTGCCCGCAGAAGGGTGGGGGTCAGAGAGCTGCTTCTTCTTCAGCTAGACCGCAGAGTCAGAGTTTGGGCAGGGGGCAGCCCTTGTCTTGTTATCAGTGTGGACAGCCTGGGCACCTGAAGAGGTTTTGCCCACAGTTGAGTGCCACATCGGGAGCGTCTGGTTCTAGGCAGACGCAGGGATTTTAGCCAGTTCAGTCTGTGCAGGCCTCGAGGGCCAATCCGGGGGCTTCGTCGTCCCAGTCAGTGCAGCAGTCGTATGCTCCTAGAGGTGAGCAAGTAGATCAGGGGCCTACAGGGCGCGTGTATGCTGTTACCGCGCAAGATTTAGTACCGGCTCCATCGGTAGTGAGAGGTACTTTTCTATTTTGCAACTCGGTTGCTAGTGTGTTGATTGACATGGGTGCATCTCATTCTTTTGTATCTGCTGCATTTGCGTCTGTTTTGAAATTGGAGTTAGCACAGTTAGCATCTCCTATTTGTGTAGTGTCACCTCTTGGGGGTGAATTGATTTTGAAACAAGGTGTTAGAGGTTGTGATATAGAGGTCGCCGACCATAGGCTTCCTTTTCCGTTTGTTGTCATGCCCATGAAGGGCTTTGATGTTATTTTGGGTATGGACTGGCTATCGTCAAACCGGGCCGTTATCGATTGCTACCGCCAGAGGGTCACGTTATGTACCTTGAGCGGGGAGTGGTTCCATTTCTTGGGAGACCGGGTTGGTTGTGTTTTACCACCGGGGTATGATTCGCGAGGGCGAAGTGAGCTTAGTGGCCTACTTGCTAGCTTTGAGAGTGGTGAGAGTGGTGAGACCCAGCTTGTATTGCCGAGGGTGGTTTGTGAGTACTCGGACGTCTTTCCCGAGGATCTCGTTAGTCTGCCACCTCATCGGGAGATCGAGTTCTCCATTGATTTAGTGCCCGGCACGGTGCCGATTTCTATGGCACCTTACCGTTTTGCCCCAGCAGAGTTGGTTGAGTTGAAAGTTCAGCTCCAAGAATTGCTAGATAAGGGTTTTGTTCGCCCTAGTGTTTCATCGTGGGGAGCACCGGCCCTCTTTGCTAAAAAGAAAGATGGTGCCTTGAGATTGTGTATTGACTACCAGAAGTTGAATCGGGCTACGGTTAAGAATAAGTACCCTATGCCCCGTATAGATGATTTGTTTGACCAGTTGAAGGGTTCCCGTTGTTTCTCTAAGATAGACTTGAGATCGGGTTACCACCAGTTGAGGGTCAGGGAGGAGGATATTCCTAAGACGGCATTCCGTACGTGGTATGGCCATTATGAGTTTCTGGTGATGCCATTTGGGCTTACCAACGCACCGACAGTCTTTATGGACTTGATGAACCGGATCTTCCGGGAATTCTTGGATCGATTTGTAGTCGTTTTCGTGGACGACATTCTTATCTATTCGCCTTCAGAGGAGGAGCATGAGGAACACTTGAGAGTGGTGCTTGAGTTGCTTAGAACCCATAGGCTGTATGCCAAGTTTGGGAAGTGTGAGTTCTGGCTAGGGGAGGTGAAATTTTTAGGCCACGTGGTATCCGGGGAAGAGGTGTCTGTTGATGCATCCAAGGTAGAGGCAGTGCAAGATTGGGCACAGCCTAAGAGTGTGTTTGAGATCCGCAGTTTTCTGGGATTAGCTGGGTATTACCGCCGGTTTGTGAAAGATTTCTCCAGGTTAGCGTCACCGTTGACCAGACTGACGCGGAAAGGGGTTAAGCTTGTGTGGAATGAGACTTGTGAAAAGTCGTTCCAAGAGTTGAAAGTTAGATTGACCACCGCTCCGGTGTTGATTATTCCGGAGAGAGGGTTGGGTTATGCGGTTTATTGTGACGCCTCACGAGAGGGTTTGGGTTGTGTGTTGATGCAAGAGGGGAAAGTGGTAGCTTATGGCTCACGTCAGTTGAAAGTACACGAGAAGAATTACCCTACACATGACCTAGAGTTAGCGGCTGTGATCTTTGCCTTGAAAATCTGGAGGCACTACCTTTATGGTGAGAACTTCGAGGAGTTCTCGGACCACAAGAGTTTGAAGTATCTGTTTACACAGAGAGACTTGAATTTGAGGCAGAGGAGATGGATGGAGTTCATTGAGGACTATGATTTTGAGTTGCATTATCACCCGGGAAAGGCCAATGTTGTGGCCGATGCCCTTAGTAGAAAATCCATTAGTGATGTAGCTTGTATAGCCATCCGGGAATGGGAGATGTTGGGAGCACTTGGTGAGTTTGATTTGCTACTAGGCGAATCTGTTGAGGCTGCTTCCTTGTTTTCTGTTGTTGCGCAGCCTACACTTGTGACTAGAGTGTTAGAGGCGCAGAGAGGTGACCTTGAGGTAGAGTCCTTCCGAGAGAAGATCTCCGATGGGAAAGTTGAGAAGGGTTTGACGGTGTATCCCAACCAGAGTGTGAGATACCGAGACCGTTTGTTTGTGCCGGAGTCTTGCCGAGAGGAAGTACTCCGAGAGTTTCACTATTCACGTCTTGCGGTGCATCCGGGAGGCACTAAGATGTATCGGGATTTGGGTCACCAGTTTTGGTGGCGGGGTATGAAGAGAGATGTGGCTGTCTTCGTATCGAAGTGCCTTACTTGCCAGCAAGTGAAGGCCGAGCATCAGAGGCCAGCGGGTTTGTTGCAACCCTTGCCTATTGCCGAGTGGAAGTGGGAGCATGTCACTATGGACTTCGTTGTAGGTCTTCCGAGGACTCAGCGGGGTAGTGATGCTATTTGGGTGGTTGTAGACCGGTTGACTAAGTAGGCGCACTTCATTCCTATACGCGTGAGAGATTCGGTAGATCATCTTGCCGACTTGTATATTCGGGACATAGTGAGATTGCACGGGGTCCCAGTGACGATCGTCTCAGATAGAGATCCTCGTTTTACCGCCAGGTTGTGGCAGAGTTTGCAGAGTGCCTTGGGCACTAAGTTGACCTTTAGTACGGCTTATCACCCTCAGACTGACGGGCAGTCCGAGCGTACTATTCAGATCCTCGAGGATATGCTTCGGGGTTGTGTCCTGGACTTCAGTGGGACGTGGGAGAGGCACTTGCCATTGGTAGAGTTTGCCTACAACAACAGTTTTTAGTCTAGCATCGGTATGGCACCGTTTGAGGCCTTGTATGGCCAACCGTGTAGGTCTCCAGTTTGCTGGGCCGAGGTGGGTGATGCACCTTTGTTGGGTCCGGAGTTGGTTAGGGAGACGACGGAGAAGGTTGAGCTTATCCGTAGGAGGCTTGTTAGAGCCCAGAGTCGTCAGAAATCTTATGCTGACCGTAGGAGGAGGCCTTTGGTATTTGAGGTAGGTGATCATGTTTTCTTGAAAATATCACCTAGACGAGGCTTGATGAGATTTGGGAAGAGTGGGAAGTTATTCCCTCGGTTTATTGGTCCTTTCGAGATCCTTGAGAGGGTTGGCGAGGTTGCTTATCGGTTAGCTTTACCGCCACAGTTGTCCGGAGTACATGACGTGTTTCATGTGAGTATGCTTCGGAAGTATGAGCCAGATCCATCACATGTATTGGACTGGACTGATTTAGAGGTAGATGAGGATGCCTCGTATGAGGAGAGACCGGTTCGGGTCTTAGATAGGCGGGATCAGGTTCTGCGCGGCAAGACTATTCCTTTGGTGAAAGTCTTGTGGAAACATCACGGAGTGGAGGAAGCCACTTGGGATCGTGAGTTGGAAGTCCGTGAGAAATATCCGGACTTGTTTGTTGATATGTAATCTTGTATTTAAATTTTGAACTATTGTTGAACTTAAGAGCTT
The DNA here is from genome assembly GCF_055761805.1 of Camellia sinensis. NCBI lineage: Eukaryota > Viridiplantae > Streptophyta > Magnoliopsida > Ericales > Theaceae > Camellia > Camellia sinensis. The sequence goes on from NC_138970.1 coordinate 64,815,065, forward strand.
TTATATATGTCTTAAGTTGTGAAACATTGAAAATGTTTGGTTTATTGGAAGTATGTTTTGGGACTTGCCTCATAAGGAAGTTGAATGTAACATTATATATGTTGAATATATTGTTGAAATTGGAAAGGAAATGCGTAATGTTGATGCATGTTGAAAGTACATATGTTGTTTACATATTGTGAAATGCCTCTTGTTAAAGGGATGGGATAACCGGTAATGGGTTGAATTGTTGAATGTTAAAATGTAACATTGTTTAAAATGGAGGAAAACCTGTTATTGAAAACTTGTGCTTAATTTCGGGGACGAAATTCTTTAAGGGGGGAAGGTTATAGCGATCCCGGATTTACCCTTGTTGTACAGTGACCCGGACATGTGTCCGTGGATGTTGGTAGTTGATAATTATCTTGTTTACATCCTTTTTACTTTGTATTTGAGTTATGGGATGTGTTGGGCAGGTTTGTTACAGGTTGGTTGAGTTTAGAAACCAAAACTAGTTGCCCAGATTTTGACCTGTCCGCTCGAGCGGGGGTTTTGGCGCTCGAGCGGGAATTGCACCCATCCAGTATTTCCTGTGCAGTGTTGGACGCTCGAGCGTGGGATTGGCCGCTCGAGCGGGGTTGTGTGAGTACCGCTCGAGCGGGGAGTTGGAAGCTCGAGCGGAGACCTAGTTCTGTAAAAGTTCTGGGAGTGTGCATCCGCCGCTCGAGCGGGACCGTTGACGCTCGAGCGGGAGTCTGTGAGTGACGCTTGAGCGGGGTGCTTGACGCTCGAGCGGGGCGACTGGGTTAAAGCTCCGTGTTTTGTCTTTTCAAATCCCTTTTTCACTTTCTCTTCTCTCTCCTACTTTTCCAAAAACACCATTGTTGAGCCTCTCACTCTAGAACTCTACCTTCTCTCTAGGTTTTGATCTAGTAAGAGTGATTTGCTCACCTTTGGCCTTTACAAAAAGGTTGTTGATCGTCGAGGGTTACATTTTAATCTGAAAATTTTGGGTTTTGGAGCACGTTGGGTTTTGTCATCTTCTCCCGTGGGGCTCCGGATTTGAGGTAGGGATATCCTACTCCTCTCTATGGATTTTGTCTTTAAATTTTGGTATTTTGAGATGTTGGGGTTGGTTTGGTAATTTTGTGAAAGTTTGGGGCTTTTGTGTTATTTTACAAAAGTTGGGGTTTTATTTATAATAAACCTAGATGCATGTTTGGCATAGAGAAATGGAATAGATGTTGAATCATTGATGAAAATGGAACCTAAGGGTTGAAATGTTAATTAAGGAAAATGACCTAATTACATTGTTTGATTAATTGGGATAATTAATTGTGAGAAATGAGGAAATGAAATGGAATTGTTGAGATTGGGAATGTATGGGGTTAAAGGGTGTAGTTGAATTATTTATCACTCACCGAAATGAAATGTTGATTGAATATCCATTTGTGCATTTATTTTCTGTTTAGAAATAACTGCTTGGGCTATCGGTGGAGGATAGTCGTGATTGTTGTAGACAATGCATGATGATTAGGCAAACGAAAACTAATCAATGAAATGTGTCATGGAATTTGACGGTTGACAAAATACATTAACTGTATGTATTGAGTGATTGTATATAGAACCAATGTGTTTGTATACGTTATGTGTAGAGGAGGAGATGGGGGATGTACTCCGCGGTTTAGGGGAAGATGGGGGATGTACCTCTAAACCGGATAGTGTTGGGAGAAGATAGGGGATGAACTCCGTAGATACAGCTCATATGCTTGTCTAGAGAAGTGAAGATAGAGCTCATATGCCTATCTTTGTGAAGTGTAGATACAGCTTATATGCTTATCTGTGAATGTGGGATATAGTTGTTATACATATCTGTTGAGAATGTGGATATAGCTTGTATGCTTATCTGTGAATGTGGGATATAGTTTTTATACATATCTGTTGAGATGATGATAGAGCTAATATGCTTATCTGTTTAAAAAGGGAAAATGAAAAGTAATGTGGACTTATAAGTCGTATGACATAAAATGTGGTTTATGTGGATGTATCAGTTTGGCCATCTATCAATTGCTAATCTTTTAGTCATTGTTCATGGTTGGTTTAGTGTATTTCTACTGGGCTGTGGCTCACCCTATATGGGAATATCATTTTCAGGTGCAGGTAGCATGCCACCTCCAAGGACATAGCTTGGGAGGCTAGATGCGAGCAGATTTTTTCTTGTTGTTTAGTTTCTTTTGAGGTATTACATGTATATTCAAGCCAAGGGCTTAATGTGTAGATGAGTTAGCACTCTTTTGTTGTAACCAAGTGTTAACTTGGAAAGCTGTAAGCCCGTAGGGCATTTTGCTTTTGTTGTTAACATGTAATACTTTTGTAATGAAACTTTGATTAATAGAAGAATGTGGGTATTTTGCATGTCAATGAATGTCTCAATTGAGGGTTTAATGTTATTATTTTGAGGGCGTTACAGATAGGTTGAGATGGGATGCAGATGCATCAGGGTTTTTCTTTGTTGCCACAGCATACAAGTGGTGTGAGTTATGTGGCTAATAGAAAAATAGCAGATTTCATTTAGAAGAATGTCTCTGCACCCAAGGTTTAGTTTTTTGGTTGGTTAGCTTGGAAAGGTAGGATTAAGACAGCTAGCTATCTCCAAAGAATTGGAGCGCTCAGTGAAGATATAGAAGTTAAGTGTACTTTTTGTAAGGAGGACGCGGAGAGTGTCAACCATGTGCTACTGTTTTGCCCCTTTACTTAGAAGATTTAGGCCAGAATTATAAACTGGTGGGGTATACAGTGGCTAATGCTTGGGTTTGTGAGTAGCTTATTATGTTGGTGCACTGGTATTAAGCTCAAAAAATAGGAGATGATGATCTGGAGAGCACTCCTTCTGGCTGTGCAATGGTCGACTTGGAAGCAGAGAAATGATTGTATCTTCAACAGTTCACAGGTGGATCCGGATGGTCTGTGTGAATCCATTAAGATTAGGATTCTTTGTGGGTTAAAACCTGCTGCCCATCCTTCAATTACTCAGTCAATGACTTAGTTCATAATCTTCAACAAGTTAGACTTTGCACAAGGGGTGGGCCTTGAGTTTGTTTGGGTGGTTGCTTCTCCCCTGCATCACTGGAGGCTGCTGCAGTTGTTGGGTGTGTTTTATTTCTTCGTGGTCGTGCTAGCATCTGATTAAGTGTATCCTCCTTGGTGCCAACCTAGTTGGAATTGGGGTAGTTTACTCTGATGCTTTTTGCACTTCTTCTTCTTTATTGATGTAAACTCATATGAAATGTATGCTTCTTGTTCGCTGATAAAAAAAAAAGGATGCTTTTGGTTACGACGTGTCTTATTCATGTTTCTTGATTAAGTAACTAGCTATTTATTTTTATTTTATTTTGAGTTCTAGTAAAATAGGAATGAAACAACATATTTGCCAAGATGTGAGGACATATATGACCACAAGCACCATTTAAGAACTCAGACTGTTACTCTAAATTATATAATGCCAATTTATCATTTTTATTGAAAGATAGATGTTGACACCATAATAGGAAGATGATTACATCATTGAATTTCATTTAGTCCATCAGCACAGAAGATCATAGCAAAATTAATATAGAAATAAAGAAATATTTATCAAGCCTAAGAAAACCAAGCAGAAAGAAACAAAAACAAAAAAACACATTGTGATAGAACATAACAGTTTACAAAGATATATTCTACTCTCTAAGCACCAAAACCAAAAATTAAACATCACAGTATACTGAAGCGTTCAAAAAACTAAAAATTAAATAAATAGAAAATTACTTATTGAAAGAAATGGAAATCATTCTTTAAAGGTTGAGAAGCCCTTTGATTAACATATCAGACAACCTCATTCATCCACAACTTCTTTTATATACTCTGTTTTACCCTTTTTTTCACTGTAACCTCTTCAACTTAGGCAATTATTTATTTATTTATTTTTTATTATTGTTGAAAATTTGGTATGCCAAGTAAAAGCTTCAAAAACTTGGATAAATTCTTTCATAAAGTAGCATGGAGAAGCTATATATATATATATTATGCAACAGTTAATCAATCATCGTGTCCACTAAATTGAATTCAAACTCTCCTTTTATAAAACAACTTGCAGATTAATATCAGAGAAAGCGCACACACTCACACTTATATGTATATATATATATATATATCTCAAACAGGTCTGAAAAATAAAAAATCTAAGTTCATACAAAACAAATGCATATATACATGTTCGAAATTAAAGTTAAGCTTATAGATTTGAGTTCGAGTTTAGCAGCACAGAATGAATCGATCAATTAATGAATGATTAGATCTAATAAAAACAACAAATCAGAAGAGAGAAGCCAGATCTGAGTTAGAATGTACATAATCTATTAAATAAATAAATAAATAAAAACTAAATGAATTGAAACTCACAAAACCAGAAGAGAGAACTACAAATCTAGAGAATCAACCTTCAAATAATTATTTTGTTCGATAATTATTTATAGTGCAACACTAATATTTAGATTATTTTATTCGACTTCTTTGATGTATCTAATGCATATTTATTAATATTGGCAATGTTGAGAAATCAGACTCTACAATTCTAAACGCATGTGCGGATCCGGGCCTTATAACAATTTTATATAACCTTTATGCTTATATTTTATTTTGTACTGTCTTCAGGACTAAATTGATTTGAATTTAATACTTTAGGGACTTAATTGACAAAATAAAAACTTTAAGCACTTAAACACAAAATATATTAAATTGTAGGGAGTATAACTGTAGTTTATCTAGTAAAGTAATATCAACCTGGAAGTTTAGACGTGCAACTACCCATTTTTCAATCAATCAACCCACATTAAGATTAAAAGCAACTTCTTTGAGTCTCCTCTATAATTTATTCAATAATATTGACAATTACTCATGACATGAGTGCAATTGCACACAACACAAATTTCAAATTCACTTATAAATTATTACATGGCTAATAATAAAGTGTGTCCAGTGCACAAGGTTTTGCTAGCAGCATCACCAACCCAACAAACAAGAACACACACTACAAAGAGCAACTAGTAAGAGCTAATAGCTTATTCAAATTTAGACAGTAGTCCAATAAAACGTAATCATAACAACTAAATAGTTTCCATAGATATATGAGACCACCCTATAACCTTGGTTGGTTTCTCCAACTTATTGATCCTCATAGAATTTGAGAAAATCATGACTCAAAAATCACCTATGAAGAAAAAAGCCAAATCTAAATAGTTTATAGAGAAACTAGAGAGAAGAAAAATACTAAAAAAAGAACAAACAACATGGATGTCTCAACAACATATGCCATTTCTTAGTTGGTTTAGTTAACAAACCTAGAGATGCCAAAAAACAACAAAGCTAAATAGTTATTAGGTCAACCACAAAAGAAGAAGAAAATTATTAGAAAATCAGAAGGGATAAAAATGCTAAAACAGGAACAAAGTACAAACATATATATTCCGTCTATTTGTTTGTACTTTTATTTTAGCATAAATTTATGTCAAAATTTATCCCTTTCATTAAAAAGAAGCCTATTTACAAACTACTATGTACTATGCTTTGTCTGTTTTGAAGGGGAAACAAAAATCTATGAGATTTTTTGAAATATGTGTTCCATGGAACACATTGTCCTATATTTGGTTAGGACTCTAAAAATGATGATACTAATAGTCGTGGTAGCGGTGGTGTGAGTTGTGACAGTGGTGGGTGCTGGCTGTGACAATGGTAGTGGCAATGGTGGTTATAGGGTGGTTGGTGGTAGAGAGGTGATAATGGTATGGTGGATCGTTAAGAACACCAAAAATAAAGACTAAACTTTATCTAAATTCCGTAGAATAATGGCAAGTCTAGGTATCGATCCACAGGAACTAATGTGAAATTCAACTAATTTTAATAGCAAGATTCCTAGATTAATTTAGACGAGAATGATTGATGAGAATTAAATTAAAGTGAGAATTAAATTAAAATGAGAATTAAAATAACAACTAGAAAGTTAAATTAACACTAAAGATTCCACCACTAGTTGCATAAATAGGGTTTAACATTGGCATCTAATTGCAATATGGTTTGAACTACCCAATGTTTGGCAACTACAAGTTTAAAACATTTATCAAAAGGATTGTTGTGTTCAACGTATAGCCACGAATTATCTCAAGTAGTATGAGTCGTTCGCTCTAGACTACGGCATCAACACAACTTGTCTCTCCTAATATGACTTGCCTTGTACTTTGAGTACAACACATAGAAAACCATTGTATAAAAAACATTCAACAATCACAGAAAGTAGAAGCGTAGCCGCTCATGGAGGAATGGAAAAATGATGAAGAAGAAGCCGCCATGAAAGACCTCCAATCCTTCAACTCCAAAACCCTAGCCTCCATTGCCCTTTTTTCAGAGAATTTTCAAACCTGAGAATAGCCTTCTTTTCCTTCTCTTATACTTTCCTAGCAAAATAGGTGACTTTAGAAAGGGGGCAAAAAAATGTGCACAAAAATCGAGGTGCTCGTACATGCGGGAAATTTTGGCTACACGTGTGTGGCTCCACACATGTGGATTATGCAGTCCGTTTTGATCTTCAGGAAGGGAGCCGCATGTGCAGGAATGACCCTCCGCACGTGTAGTGCATGCTTTTCAGCTAAAACGTACAAACACATCCAACCTGATTCACATCAACACTAGTAAAACGTACAAAGTTACAACAACAAGAGGATTAGGAAATCTCAATTATCGGCCTCAATGGTATACATTTCGACCTCATTCACACCCCCCAACTTACAACTTGCTAGTCCTCGAGCGTGGAAAAAAAAGAAGAAGAAGCAAAATTAGCTACATTTTCGTGGGAAGAATGATTGCATTTTTTAAATGGATAATCCTTTGTGATATGTTTAAAGCTGAACATATCGGAATAGGAAGAAAAACATTATATGCAAGTTATGTCATTTATGATTTTGATTATCATAAATGGCATAACTCAATACCATGAGAGTCATAACTTCAAAAAAAAAATTGAGTTACAACCAAACGTCACATGAGATATAACCAAACAACTCTTGGATCATAAGTAAAATAATATCATAATCAACATCACAATGTGTCATAACTAACAACACTATAGGTCATAACAAATGACACATAAATCGTAACTAAAAATTCATATAGTACACACAACCATAAAATTTCCATGCTTAGCATTCCTCAAAAATAAAGTTAATTGGTAAAACAAGAAGAACTAACATTTTGTGCACTGACATTTTTTTTTTTTTGATCAATGGGGTATATGTATGCATAAACCTTGCCTCTAAAGAGTTGATAATCTGCAATTGTTAATACCTGACAACGTTGTTAATTGTCATCGTCGTGAAAGTCATCTTCTTCGACAAAGTCTTCAAAGTCATCTTCTTCAACAAAATTGTCAACGTCAAGATTTTGATAAAAAAAGGTCATTGTTGAGATACTTAAAGTCCAAGCCAACTCCATCCTCATTGCCTATGTAGTAATTAAAGAGAGAGTAATGTTAATGTTTGACAATGTTGTTGAAGTAAAAATCAATTTGTTTGTAAAATAATCAACCTAGCCACATCATCTATACTGTAAACAGTTGCAGGTGGCATGAAGCATATCTGAAGAGAGAAATTCCATAAATTATCCTGTTCAAAAGAAAAAGGGTAAACTTCACTTTACCTCCTATAGTTTAGGTTATGTTCGGTTTGCCCCTCTAACGTTTAGAAATGAAAACATAACCCCTTGTGGTTTGTGGACTAAAGTGCACCGTTAGAGCCGTTAACTATTTAATAAAAAAGATTAAAATACCCTTATATTTTCTTCATTTGTTTAGAAGGTAAAGTGCACTTTAATCCCCTATGCTTTTTTGCATGTGCGATTTGTCCCCTTGAAATTTGAAAATGAGCATATAACCCCCTTATGTCTTCCACGTGTTTCACACATGGTGTTAAGTTGGACAAAATGTTTAACGGTGCACTTTAGTCCACAAACTATGTGGAGGTTATGTGATTATTTCCAAATGTTAGAGGGTAAACTGCACATGACTCAAACTACAGGGAGTAAAGTGAAGTTTGTCCAAAACAAAATGTTTACTTATGAATTTTGTGGTTCTTAGTTATAATCAATAGTGATGTTTGTTATGATTTAGGTATGATTCATTGTTGTGCTGGTTACGATTTAATTATGACTTATTATAATCGTTATTTTGGTTATGATAGAAAAAAAATTTAGTTATACCTCAAATGATATTTGATTTATGATTTATTGTGGTGTTAATTATGACATATTGTGGTTACTATTTCAATTATGACCAATGAGATATGTAGTTATGTCTCAAGAGGTTTTTGGTTATGGCCCATTATTTTTCTTTTAATTATGACTAAAAGTGATTTAGTTATAATATTTGTAATATTAATACCATAATTATCATAATTTACATATAGTACATACTCCAAAAATAGGTGTGCATTGCATGACCCATCTTAAGAATATATATATACTATTAATTCTTAAATACAAAGTTCAGTGCTGCCAACATAATTTGTATCTCAAGTATGGGATAGAGTGTGTGCCATATGCACATTTTTATATAATTTTTTAGTATATATTATGACAGTTTGTGACAATTTTTACGTAATTTTTGGGTAGAATTACGAGAGTTTATTATTAAAAAATAAAGGTAAACATTACAAAAATATCTAATTTTGTTTTTGAATCACAAATTATTGTAATTTTACCAAAAAATTACATAATATTTACTATAAAAATATATTTAAAAAAATACTTGCACCACCTCCATAAGGGATTTTCCTTCTTGTTGGACACCAATAAGTATACGACTCCACTTAACTATGCCGAATTTACCTAGAATGAAAATGTGTAGTTGAGATTGAATTTGTGTAGTATGTGATCCATATGTGGAATATATCTGAATCACAAAATGATAAATGTATGTAGTTAAGTCTAAATTTGTAGTATCACCGTGTTAGATACACCATGGTCATTAGTGAGATAGCTATGCGGTTAGGTTTAGTACCTTATTTCACCCTTTTGACTGACTAGTATTTTACCTTGTAAAAATATTTTTAGAAGTTAATTTTATTTTTCATTTTTATAATTTGGCTCAAATTTGCTTTGGTCCCTACATCTTAATTCCAATTTTGTGTGTGTCAATTTCTGACCACACTGCCAAATTAGTACTTAACTGGAGAGCACTGGCAGAATAGATAAGTCCCAAACGACTTGCAACAGAAAGAAGAGATTCCGGCAGTAGTTCGTCCACCCGGGGACACTCCGATGATCAAGTCAGTTATCACTCAAAGATAGCAAAAGTGTTTAACTCACTATTAAGAATATAAATTGCGTACCTTAGGCCCATGGGGGTGCCTCTCTTTTATAGTCAATACAATCCTAATCCCAATAGAAGCCTAGCTCTAGTAGACTTAGGATTACTGCTAATCTTGGACTCCCAGTAGGATTGGGATAAACTCTCTAAGTGTCTTATCCTTACCCAAACTGAAGTCTTCTCTCATTTTAGGACTCTTGTCCCTTATCCGCTTATCCCGGACTCCGATATCTTCGGAGATAACCTCGGCCTAGCCGAGATTACCTCGGCATCATGTCCAGGACACGTGGCACCTCGGCTGACACTTCGGCGTCACCTTGGCCACGTGTTGGCACTCAGAAAATACGTCCCCACAATTGCCCCCTAGGTTCTATTACCTCGGCATCCTGAGGTGATGGAGCCTATATCGTTTCTTCCATTTAACGCATCGGCTAAGCTCACTTTATTCGTTTATTACCGAGGTCATGATACGTCGGCTCAATATGACCAGAAACTTAAGTTTCTCTGCCGAGATCATCCTACAAGCCGAGGTTAAACTTCGTTAAATCGAGAATTCTAAGAGCTTCAACACGCGTATGAGCTGTCACACATAACTACTCAACCATTCTTGCCACACGTCTCTCTCTCTGTGGGCCGTTCTCGATATGCATCACTAAGTCGCATTGCTCTCGCGTGCACCGTCTGACACGCACGTCATTTTTGGCACATTAATTGCCTTTTTGCCGCCGTTTTGTGTTTTAACAAAACTTTCTTCCTCTCTCTTCGTCTTTTCACCTTTGCATCCTCATTCCCGTGCAAGCTCTCTCTCTTCGCTCTCCTAAATCTGCCTTTGATTCAAGCGTTTGAGCTCTGCAACTTGCTCCGTTCACCTCCTCCAGCGAGTTTTTTACCATTCCGTCGCTTTTGCAACCATTGTTCGACTTCGGCTACCCTTACACCGGTCTCACTTTCTCTGGTAAGCCACTGTTCCTCTTGTATCAGTTTGTGTTTCTCTTCAAAAAGCTTTCATTACTTGTCACCATTGCTATTTTGCTCAAGTTCTTGATTTATGAATCACGTATCTGAGCACATTTACTTTACGATTTTGCTTTTACCCAATTCGTTTCTTGAATACACACACACTGCTCACAAATTTGTTCACTTTTGCCACTGTTCTTGGCCTCGCACCCTTGTGCACACTTTGTCACAGTGTTCTTGATGGTTCATCACTGTTCTTGATTCTGAAACACGTTCTTGTTTCTGTTTGCTGTGTTTTTTTTTCTAGATTCTTGCCTTCAATCTTCACTTGCCTAGACTTTAGGATTGGGATTTGTCTATAGAATTTACGAACCTTAGGAAAAACTGACACGAATTCCCTTTAGATCCATTCAAACTCTTACCATAGTACATTTTTTAGGTTTTAGCCGAGGTCCCTCAAACCCTTCCAAAACACTTCTTTCTGAAATCCAACTCCTCAAATTAAGCTGACGTCATGGGTATGTGGAAGCATAGGGTAGACACCCCAACTAGGTTAGAGTACGTTAGCGGGAGTTTTCCATTCCTGCCGACGTCCACCTCAAGTTGGCAGGGGAGGAGGATTCCATTATGCCCGACGTGAACCTCATGCCTTTCCCAGCAGTGGCCTTTATCGAGTGTGGATTTAGGTTTCCACTTGACACCCTTTTCCGAGAAATCCTTCATTACTATAAATTGAACCCAATGCCGCTTTCCATCAATTCTTACCGAGTTATCAACGGTATAATAGCCTTAGCCAAACAAGAGAATGCTAGGGTAACTTTATCCGATATCCAGTATTGCTACACCATGTGTGGCCTTAAATTAGAAAAAGGCTACATTTACTACCTTGAACCGAGGTCCACAGAGTACAAAATTGTTGCCGACCTCCCAGACTCCAACAAGGGAGCTGGGACTGATTACTTCATTGTCTCGGGGAACTGGGAGTTCGCTCCAGACGAGGACCTCTGCCTCTACCCTCTTAGCCAAACAGTTTTTGTAGAGGGTAATGGTAAGAACCTAGTGTTAATACCTGTCTTCAAAGTCTTCAATACTTTGTTCTTTATACATTCTAACGTTGGTTTTCCTTGCGGCTCTTTCTCAGCCAGCAAAGGATTTCCGTAAGTCCTTTTTCCCGAGCAAAGGTTTGAAGAAGCTACTGGATCTGCCAGTTCATAAGCGAAGAGCTCCCTTGCTTCTGAACTTCATCCCGACCTACAAGTCAGTTTTTCCTAACGTTCCAAAGAAGAAGAAGAGTCAGTCTCCTCCGTCCTCCACTACTCTTCCCACATCATCATCATCTTGGCCAGATCAGGGCTCAACCTCTGATCCAGTAGAGCATCCATCTACCTCGGCTCCACAACTGATCCTACCATCTCAACGCCGTTGACGACGCCGAACTATTTTTGCTACTGAGATGGGCTGCAAGCAAGTAATCGCTGAAGATCTCTTGGCCGACATCCCTACCACCGTTGACGCTCAACCAGCACCATCTCAGCCTCAACCGAAGCCGAAACAAAAAAGACTGAAGAAGGCTCAGCCAAAGGCAACGGTGACTCAGATTGATACTGAGGACACCTTGCCTATTTCAAAATTGGCTGAGAGTGAGAAGGCCCCTTCTGCTGTCGAGAAGAGGTCCGCCGAGGCCTAACCATCCCAATCTACTCGGTCAAAAAAGGCCAAGGTCTGAGTCGGCCACAACCTCGGGGCCAATGAAGCCAGATGCCCCCTGGGCCCCTCCGATCACCATCGATGACAAGCCGGTCAGAGCTGGTGATAGTGTAACTGATCTCGAAGTCGGCGTCGCCCTTTCTATGGCTTTGCTTCTTCCAAACGATCTTAACAGAAACGCCGAGATGGGTGAGTATGAAAACTTTGCTCTGATGCTCCAGCATTCTGTTCAAGTAAGTCTCTTATACTTGGTATTTTTCTTTCTCTATTCTTTTATACTTTTAGAATTTTTACTAACTTTTGTTCTGTCCATTTTCTTTCAGGCGATCCAGCACACCCACTCATTCTCAATGCAATCTTTTGAAAAGAGGAAGGAGTTGGCGGACAAGATCAGGGAGGTCTCTGGTTTCCAGAAGACTCTCAAAAGACCGAGGAAAAAATGAAGACTTTGGCCGACCAGGCTGAGGCAGCCATTAGGCCAAAGACGAGGCCGAGGAAAAAGCTGATGTTGCCGAGGCTATCGCCAAGGTCCTTATGGCTGAAAAGAAAGAGGCCAAGACAAAGATGGCTGAGGCCCAAAAAGAACTACAAGATGCCTTAGCCACAAAGGAGGCCGAGATCAAGGCTGCCGATGAGAGGGCATACGCAGAGGGGGCGGCCGACGTCAAGGAGGACTACAAAAAACAAGTGAAGCAAGCATGCAACAAGGGTTTCACCCTTGGTTGGATGGCTGCCCTAAAAAAGCTTGACGTCCCCAAGGACTCCCCCCTCAAGAATGCCGACGGCCTCCCCCTTCCATTCCCCCATACTCCAAGCCAATCTGAAGACGATTCTGAGTCTGAGGATGAAGCTTTAGTGAGGAAGAAGAAGGATGCTGAGATTGCTGGGGCCAAGTCCCCTACTCTGAATGAGCAAGTCTTGGACTTGACTTAGGATGAGGAGGGTGAGGCGGTCTCCAAAGACACTACTCCTGGGAAGACAACATCGGATGTGCCCATTGTCGACAAGAGCCTTGACCAAACTCTTCAAGAAATTGATACCGAGCTCGCGGTTGAGAGGGCCGCCCAGATGTCTTCTCAGCTGTCTTCTGAACTCTAGACCCAACCAGCCATAGACGCCGAAGAGTCTTAGTTTGATGCTTTTCTTCTTTTTTCTCTATACCTTGTACTTTTTTCGTTTTTTGAAACAATGTAAGCTTTCTGTCTGGCCGATGTGCCTTCTTTTGTAATTTCTAAACAATTACTCGTTTGGTAGGCCGAAGTGCCCTCTTCATTTTGAACTGCTTCTTCTGAATTCAAGTACAATTTCCTTTGTATGATTCTGTACTTAGAATAATTTTGCATGCTTTCAAGCATACGCCTTTATCTGTGCAATTTCCTCGGGGTCATATACCTCGGTTTATACAAACCAATGATTTACCTCGGCAAATACATAAGTACTTCTTTTAATACAACCTTGGTCTTAACTTGTAAATTTCAACATGTATTTAAACCAATCATTCTTTGTCATAACCTCGGTTTCAACTTTAGTTTAACTTCAACTCGTAATCTTAAGTTTCAACAAGCGTTAAACATAACCTTATTTTAACTTCAACTTGTAAACTTAAAATTTCAACAAGTGTTAAACATAACTTCGGTTTAACTTCAACTTGTTAACTTAAGTTTCAATAAGTGTTAAACATAACCTTGGTTTAACTTCAACTTGTAAACTTAAAATTTCAACAAGTGTTAAACATAACCTCGGTTTAACTTCAACTTGTAAACTTAAGTTTCAACAAGCGTTAAACATAACCTCAGTTTAACTTCAACTTGTAAACTTAAGCTTCAACAAGCGTTAAACATAACCTCAGTTTAACTTCAACTTGTAAACTTAAAATTTCAACAAGTGTTAAACATAACCTCGGTTTAACTTCAACTTGTAAACTTAAGTTTCAACAAGCGTTAAACATGTTTTAGTTTGTAAATTCTACCTTTCCAGGAACCATTTCCCAACTCTCTGCCCCCTAATGTGAACTTAAGTTCCACTTGAGTTCTCATTGTGCATGCGTTCCAAAGATATCGTCAAGTATCTTATCAGTCATAAGTGTAAAAAAATCAAGTTAAAACTTTATTATTACTTCGGTTAATAACAAAGAACAAGAAAGTCTAATGATAAAAAAATTTCAGATTGCAAGTATTCTAGGGTCTTGGTAGCTCTTTGCCTTCGCAATCCTCAAGCCGATATGCCCCGTTGCCCAAGACTGAGATGATTCTATAGGGTCCTTCCCAATTTGGGCCAAGCTTGCCTTCTCTGAGATCCTTCTTGTTGTCGATGACCTTTCTCAGGACGAGGTCACCAACTTGGAACTCTCGCGGGTTCACCTTTTTATTACAAGCCCTGGCAAGCTGCTGCTGGTATGCCTCTAGCTGAATTGCTGCTTTCTCTCTTCTCTCTTCTCTTTTCTAGAAAATCCAGATCTCGGGCTAAAAATACATCATTAGTTCCATTCTCCACTGCCTGGGTTCTGATCCCTGGGATGCCGACCTCTAGCGGAATGACTGCTTCTGTGCCATAAGCCATGGCAAACGGGGATTCCCTCGTTGATATTCTCGGCGTAGTTCAATATGCCCTGAGTACACTGGGTAATTCATCTACCCACTTTCCCTTTGCTACTTGTAGCCTTTTCTTTATCCCATCCAAGATAACTTTGTTGGACGCTTCTGCTTGTCCATTGCTTTGAGGAAAACTTGGAGTTGACAAGTAATTCTTGATTTTGAATTTTTCACAGAAGCTTTTGATTAGCTTACTGTCAAATTGTGTTCCATTGTTTGCAATTATTGCTCTTGGAATCCCAAACCTGGTAATGATGTTTTTCCAGATGAAGTTCTTCACATCAATGTCTCGAATCTTGGCAAGGGGTTCAGCTTCTACCCACTTGGTGAAGTAATCTGTTGCTACCAGCAGGTACTTCCTTTGTCCAGTTGCTTGGGGCAGGTTTCCAACAAGATCCGTGCCCCATTGGGCAAATGGCTAAGGGTTGGACACTGGGTTCAAGTCAGCTGCTGGTTGATGTATCAAAGGTGCAAACCTTTGGCACTTCTCACACTTCTTCACATAAGCTACGGCATCTTTCTGCATATAGGGCCACCAGTACCCCTGAGTAATGGCCCTGTGGGCACGTGACCTACCCCCAGCATGGCTTCCACATATTCCTTCATGTATTTCGTACAGAAAATCTTCAACCTGTGTACGATGCACACACCTCAGAAGGGGTCCAATGATTGATCTTCTGTAGAGGTGTCCTTCTGGGGTCAAACTGAATCTTGCCGACTTCAGTCTGATCTTGTGCGCTTCTTTTCGGTCATCGGGCAGCTTCTCGTCTTTAAGGAATGCTATTATTGCATCCATCCAGCTTGGTCCCATGTCCACACACATTGCTTCACGCTCTGTGGTCAGTGGTTCGATGCTCGGGCCCGACAAGTAGTCAATCATTATTGTCATTGCCTTTCCAGGTTGTATTGCACTAGCTAGGTTGGCCAGGGCATCAGCGTGACTGTTATCATATCGGCTAATCTGCTATAGTCGGCAGTTCTGAAACAGGGCCACCAATCTGCCGACCTCTTTTACATAGGTCGACATCCTTTCGTCTCGTGTTGCGAACTTACCTGTTATCTGGTTGACTATAAGCTGAGAGTCACAGAAGACTATCACCTCATCTACTTCTATTGCTACTGCCAGTTTCAGTCCTGCAATCAGTGCTTCATATTTTGCTTCATTGTTTGAGGCCTTGAACCCTAAACGAATGGATTGTTCTAGTATCTGTCCATCTGGAGATACCAGTACTACTCCTGCCCTCGCTCCTTGTCGGTTTGAACTCCCATCAACAAACAGTCGAAAGGAGTCGCCGATGTAAATACTGCAGGGTCTGAGTTTTTCACCCTTCCTCTATTCCGTTGCCCTCGACTGGGCTCCTCCTTGCTCGCTTGGACATCGTTCACCTCGGCTTAACGGAGCTCGATGTATGATGGATCCTGGTGTGAACTCGGCCATGAAGTCGGCCAAAACTTGGCCTTTGATTGCTGTTTTGGGTCTGTATTCCAGGTCATACTGGTCCAAGGCCACTGCCCATCTGGCTATTCTGCCTGTCAGATCTCGCTACTGCAGCAGGGACTTCAAAGGATGTGCAGTTAGCACCACAATTTTGTGGGCTTGAAAGTAATGGTTTAGTTTCTTTGAAGCCATTACTAAAGCCCTCGTTAACTTCTCCAAGGGTAAATACCTGGTTTCTGCATCAGCCAGGGTTTTGCTTACATAGTAAACAGTCCTTTGTTCCCCTTTTTCTTCTCAGATTACCACTGCACTTACCGCATGTTCTGAAACTGCCAAGTATAGGAACAGCTCCTCTCCAGGTTTTGGATTTGAGAGAACTGGAGCTGTGGTCAAATACCTCTTCAAGTTGGTCAAGGCGGCTTCGTATTCTTCGGTCCATAAAAAGTCTGTGGCTTTTTTCACTAAGCTGAAGAAAGGTTTACACTTGTCTGAGTTTCTGCTTATGAACCTATTCAGGGCTGTAGCCCTTTCAGTCAGCATCTGCACCTGTTTTGCCAATGTCAGGCTCTTTAGCTCTAGGAGGGCCTTGATCTGATCTGGGCTGGCCTCAATGCCCCTTCTGGTCACCAAGTATACTAAGAACTTACCAGATCCGACTCCAAATGCACATTTTGATGCATTGAGTAGGAGCCGATATGTTTTTAGGATGTCGAAGACTGCCCTCAGGTCTTCCAAATGATCCTTAGGTTCTTTGGTCTTCACGACCATGTCATCGATGTATACCTCTACTGTTCGGCCAATTACGGGTTTGAACATCTTAGTTACCAATCTCTGGTAAGTTACTCCTGCATTTTTCAACCCAAAAGGCATCACTCTGTAGCAATACAATCCTTTTGGGATGATAAACGCAGTCTTCTCCTCATCTAGATGGTACATGGCTATCTGATGGTACCCCTTGTAGGCATCCAGGAAGCTCATCCTTCTATGCCCTAAAGTGGCATCAACCAGTTGGTCAATCTTGGGTAAAGGAAAACTGTCTTTGGGACAGGCATTGTTTAGGCTGGTAAAGTCCACGCAGACCCTCCATTTACTATTCTTTTTCTTTACCACCACTGTATTCAATAGCCATGTCAGGTAATTTACCTCTTGAATGGCTTTGGCCTCTAGAAGTCTGTCTACTTCCTCTTCCACTGCCTCAACATGCAACAACGTCGGTCTTCTTGCCCGTTGGATTATAGGTTTAGCTGACCTGTCTACGTTCAGTTTATGGCAAGTGACCTCGGGTTCAATGCCAGACATTTCGTAAGGCGTCCAGGCAAACACCTCAATGTTTGCTCTCAAGAAAGCCTCTAGTTCTTTTTCCTCTTCTTCGGCTAAGCCTGAGCCGAAAAGAAAGAAGTGTTCCTCATCCCCTTGCTGGACAAGGATTTTCTTCAGGGCTTCTTCACTCTTCTTAGTTAGCTCTTTGCCGACGTCATCTAGGACTTCCACGTCCTCGTCTTCGATCTCTACTGTCTCTGGTTCTCGTATGCTGCAGGTGGACTTCCACCTCTTGGTTGCATTCTAGTATCCGGTTGAATACCTCATAGTACCTTTTGGCATAGGCCCTCAGGCTTTCGTCCTCGCCAATTTTCAAAGCCATCAGGGCATCCAACCTTAATGGCTGTAGTTTGTTTGTCACAAACCGAGCCACAAACATCTCAGCCAGACCTTCCTAGGTTTTCACAGTTCCTTTCGGCAACTTGTGAAACTAGTTTGATGCAATTTCTCCAAAGGATGAGGGGAACACCTTGCAAAGCAATGGCTCGTTCCCGGTGTATAACACCATCAAGTTTAGGTACAAACCGACGTGAAAGTTGGGGTCCGACTTCCCGTCGTAGATCTGGAATCTCGGCATGCTAAACCTCTTCGGGGCTTCGAATTTGTCCAATTCTACCGAGAATGGTGTTCTTGGCTTAACCGGGGAGGTTACCACGGCATCTTGTTGCCTTCTCTGTAGGTAATCCCTTAGGTCCTCTTTGGTCCGACCAGGAGCTCGGCTATCTCTTGACTTCAGCCTTTTAGGTGCACTACTCTCAGCTTCATTGTGAAACCTCTTCGACCTTTCTCCATTAGTTGCGTCAAAGCACAATTCCTGCCTTTGAACATGCCAATGTTCTCTGGGGTCTGCTTCCTTGGTGCGATGTGTCCTTCGAGATTCTTCCCTTCTCGACTCTCCTCGCCCGACCTCCCTGGAAGGCCGGTGAGAGTGTTTTTCACTCCTGGTGTGCTGGGGGCTACAGGGATTGTTTTCTGCCCTCCCTTCTGGGCATTGGCTGCTGGAATCGGCGTGTCCTGCAGCGGGAACGGTGGCTACATGATGTTGTTTTGCATTATGAAATTGACGATCGATTGCAGGTTTGCCAATTTGTTCGCCATCCCCTTCATCTCATCGTCCCTCCATAGGCATCTATCTTTCCATACCTGGAGGTTATCCACGTTATAGTACATGTTTTGGTCTGATTTCTTCGGTACGTCGCCCTCCAGGCAGACGTCCTTTCCTTCGTGATTCTTATCATGAGTCTCTTTGTTGCAGTTGTCTCCTTCGACGTCTAGGTCAATAGGTTTTCCACTCCCAGTAGGAGTGCCATTCCCAACCTTCTCTTTCTGTCCATCATTGGCCATCTATTCTCCTTTCATTCCCACAGACGGCGCCAAATTGTGTGTGTCAATTTCCGACCACACTACCAAATTAGTACTTAACTGGAGAGCGCTGACAGAATAGATAAGTCCCAAATGACCTGCAACAGAAAGAAGAGATTCCGGCGGTGGTTCGTCCACACGGGAGCACTTCGGTGATCAAGTTAGTTATCTCTCAAAGATAGCAAAAGTGCTTAACTCACTATTCAGAATATAAATTGCGTACCTTAGACCCATGGGGGTGCCTCTCTTTTATAGTCAATACAATCCGAGTCCCAATAGAAGCCTAGGTCTAGTAGACTTAGGATTACTACTAATCTTGGACTCCTAGTAGGATTAGGATAAACTCTCTAAGAGTCTTATCCTTACCCAAACTGAAGTCCTCTCATTTTAGGACTCTTGTCCCTTATCTGCTTATCCCGAACTCCGATATCTTCGGAGATAACCTCGGCCTAGCCGAGATCACCTCGGCATCATGTCCAGGACACGTGGCACCTCGGTTGACACTTCCGTGTCACCTTGGCCACGAGTTGGCACTTAGAAAATATGTCCCCACAAGTTTCAATTTGGTTCTCTCATCCAAATTTTCGTTAATTTTTTCTACGTGTACATTTAAAAGATTAACAAGTGTTCCAAAATCGTTAATTTTAACTTCCAATTTAAATAGAAGAACCAAACTAAAACTAGATTCAAAGTATAGAGATCAAATTTTTCAATTTGAAATCATAGGGACCAAAGTGAAATTTTAGTTAAAACTACAAGAGTTAAAACTGCAATTAACTCTAATTTAATTACTAACTTGATAATTTCCTAACTTTGTCAAAAATAAAATAAAATAAAAATAAATAAATAAATATTATCATTTTGCAAACTTATAAGCACCTAATTGTAATTTTCCCTAAAGTTTAACCATATTCATTAGTAATGTGAGAGATTGTGTAGAATATTATGTCCTAGCATTGTCCAATTATCATTGGACATGACATAGGTTTGTGTTCCTTTATCTTATGTTTGGTCATTTAAAATTAAATGAAATAGAATGGTCATTTAGAACATATATTTTCATATTTGGTGTACTAAAAATTTATTATAAATAAAATTATTGTTTACTATTATAAAAGAATGATCATTTCATAAAGAGGTTAAGAAATGATTATTCCATTTCAATCTTTTATTTCAGTGAATCAAATACTACCTTATCATAACTACTTTTTTCTAAGCTGTAAGATGTATAGCAAAAAATTGAGTAGTGAAGTTGCCTTCTGTAGACACCCCATTTTTGACCGTCCGCAAAGACTTGGACGTCACCGGTTGAACACTCGGTGATCATCCATGTCCGTGTTTGTTTTGAGTTCCCGGAGGTCTTGGCTGCGTGCCTTGCCTCGGGATCTCTCGACTTACTTGTTCTGTGCTTGGTTTTGCACCAAGGACTTGTGTGTTTTTGTACCTGAGGGTAGAAAGTAGTTTGTTAGCTACCCCTGACCCCCACCGGCCTCGGCTTGAGGCCACCGGCCGTGTCTTCTTTCTACCAGTCGTTGGTGAAATACACCATTGGCCGGTCGGCATTTGGTGTGGTCGGCCGACCATCTGTTTGGCCGATGGCCTCTTTTGCTGGCCGGTACCACCTTTTTTCCTTTTACAGGCATAATGCATGCCAGCTGTGCCAGCTGGAATGCATGGACCCTCCTCTCCATGCACGGGTGTGGCTGTTTTGCCCCTTTTGCACCTTTTTGGTCTAGCTTCTTGAGGAAGCTTGGACCTTTGTCTTAGCTTCCTCAAGAAGCTTGGACACCTGTCCCAGCTTCCTAAGGAAGCCTTGGCCCCTTTGCCTTGGCTTCTTTAGGAAGACTTGACCCTCTTTATTAGCTTCCCTTGGAAGCTTAGTCTTTGCATTGTCTATATAAGAAGCCTCCCCTCTCCTTTGTTTTGGTTCAACAAAAACCAGACCTAGAACATACATATATCTTATATACACCTTCTCTCTCTATATCTCCCTCTCTCTCTTCATTTTGTGTGTGTTTAAGGGCCTAAGAGAGTGTTTTGTTCTTAGTTTTACACTAAAACACACACCATTACACCATACTTCGACTTGGGAGGTCTTGAGGGTTTGTTCTTGAAGTTTTGGGTCGGTTTTGGACAGAAGAAGGTGGCTGACCTTGCTGTTCTTGAGGTGTTCTTCAAGGGTAACACTTTTGCTTTAGATTTCCCATTCTTGCATTAGCTTTTGACCTGCTTTGCATACTAATTTAGACTCTGTGTATAACATATAAAAGTCTTGTTTTTGCCTGCTCTAAATAGTTGTTTCAGAGTGTTTTGTTGTTTGAGGTCGTTTGACCTCTCTTAGGGCTTGTTTGGCTCCATTTTGCGCTATTTTGGGTGAGCTCCGGGACCACCTTATTTGGGCCTCCTCACCACTAAAATCTTGAGGGATATCAGTGGTGAGGATGGTGCCTTGGGGTCCTAAGAAGGAGAGGGCCACCCCTCTCCTTGTTGTCCTTGAGAAGGGCCATTTTTGCCTCATGTGTGAGCACCTAGTTTAGGTCCATGTTGGCCATGCCTTAACTGTTATTTGGTAATATTTTGCCATATATTACCTCTGTTTCATGTTGGTTTAGACACACCTTGCATGCCTTGCATACATGTCTTGTAATGCCATCATTTTGCCTTAACATGTACTTAGCATGTAGATTACCATGCTTGCTTGTTTTGGCCAAGCTTTGTGAAGCTTTTAGGCTTGTTTTGCCATGCTTAAGGTCTGATGTAGGTTGTCTTAGCCATGCTTGCCATACTTTGTATAGCCCCTTTGCATTTTAGCTTGTTGGCTTTAAGTGTATGAACCATGAGCATGCATTACTTGCATCATTTTTAGTGGTTTAGCACCATTTATCATGTCATTTCAGTCCACTTAACATGCTCGCATGCTTGCATTTAATGCTCCTTTGATGCTTTAAGAGGTTGTGTTGTATGCTCCATGTTTAAGCACTTGTGCGTGCCTCCATGTGTAGATCATTTAGATGCCATCTAAGTGGTTTTTGGGGCTTGCCTTAACATGATTTGGGACTGATTTGATTCATTTTGATCATTTGCTTCATGTGTCACATGATCATGATTTAAGCCCTTTGGCTTGTCTTGGATTTTGGGTTTTATTTGCATGCCATGTCTATATTGTTTACTTGGTTTGGCACCATTCTTAACATGATTTTCAAAGCTTAATGTGCATGCTATATGTCCATGTTTGCATCCTCTTAAGTGTGCTTGAGAGTTGCTCTTCAATGCTTAAGTGTTAGTCCTTGTGTGCATGCATGCTTGCATGTTATTTGGTCATCATTCTCTTAGCATTTGGCCATTGTTTTGGGCCTAGTATAAGGCTGTCCAAATCAGTTTAAGACCACCCCTTGAATGTTGATGCATGTTCACCTTGTGTGTTGTTGCATACTTGCGTGTGGTTGCATGATTGAATGAAGTCACATGCTTACTTGCATGCTTGAACATCCACATTGTATCTTGTATGCTTGTTGATTAGCATTGATGCCTCATACCTTGCAAGCTTGCTTGCATAGGTTGCATGCCTAATATGCATTGTACATTGCTTGTGCCCATGCTCATGTTGCATACTTAGCTCACATGCTTAGGTTGCATTTGGCATGCATGCCTTGCTTCTTGATCAAGTGATAGAGGTTGGGCCTCTTTGTTTGTTTATGTGCACTGCATTTCATTTGATATCAAAGTGCATACTTGGTTTCTCGGGCCATCACGCATTGAAATGCGCGATTGGTGGTCCGAGAATCAAGAACCATGTCCTTTTGAGTCATAAACATGATAGGGGATGCGTTGGTGCACACATTTGCTTGAAATGCATTGCCATGCCCTGTTTTGCCCTCTGCTGCTGTCAAAACAGGATTCTGCAGGAAGATTTGGCCGGCCGGCCATCTATACTGCCGACCGACCAAATATGGATGGCCGAGAGCTCAACAAATGGTCGGTGACCATCCTGCTATGGCCGGTGATGATTTATCTTAGCCGGTGGTGATCCACAATGTCCAGAGAGTGTTCCTTGAGAATTGTGCCGTTTTTAGAGGAGAAAAACAGTGGAAACAGAGGCAACTTGTGCATGGTGGTGGGTTTCTGAGCGGAACCGAGTGCGCATGCATTGGGCCCTCTTCCCGAGGTTGCTTTTACTGCCTTAGTAGATTAGTTAATTTGCTTAACTAGTTTAATTTGTCTGTAATAATCAATTAGCTTGTAGGTTAATTAATTGTATTATTCTTTTGGTCCCTCCGAGCGAGGGTGAACTTGTAATAAGTGTGGGTTTGTGTGTGCATGTTTTCCAATCCCCACTTCTTTCTTCCTTTTACTTACCTGCTTTGATGGTTAGTATTAGGACATATTTGATTTAGCATACCTTACGCTATGCATGCGTGCATCATTCATCAGTATTGCATGCACCGGGCTCGGCGCATCATGCTAACTGCATAAGTATT
This sequence comes from Camellia sinensis, assembly GCF_055761805.1. Taxonomy (NCBI): domain Eukaryota; kingdom Viridiplantae; phylum Streptophyta; class Magnoliopsida; order Ericales; family Theaceae; genus Camellia; species Camellia sinensis. Next base: position 64,838,285 of record NC_138970.1, read on the forward strand.
TCAATTCTAACTTGAATACGTGCATCAAATGGTTGCATTTCACATGCCATCCTAGGATTAGCCGAGCCCATCTTAGTTACATTTTGTATGCGTCGCATTAGGCACTTAACATGAACTAGGATCATGCATATGATTACTAACTAGTTTATTGTTTTGGCACGGAGTACTAGGTGAGCATTTATGCTTTAGCATCTCGCATGAGTGTGAATGTTAACATGACAACATGCTTACCATGAGGCTATTTGCTTATATGATATAACTGCTTGAGTGCTTGCGGATGGAGGTTGAATTACCTAAATTGGAATAATGCGCTAAAGCTGTGAGTTTTAAGCCCACTAGATAGTGGCAAAACCATCTTTTCTAAAGCCCACTTGAGGGTGGCAAAACCTGCATTTTAGCCTATTTGCGAGTAGCAAACATTTTCAAAACAAACATGCAATGTTTTGTTCCAATTTAGGCGATTTGGTCTATACTTGTTTGCTGTGCGCATAACATAGTAATTCTAGGCTACTAACCAGAATAGGAACACATAATGCTTTCAAAATAAGATATCACGGTTAGTAGAGGCCGATCTTTGATCGGGCGAGAGGGGGTGCTCATAGCTGACCTTCCCTAATCGTACCCAAGTTCCCGAGCCGAGGCAACTTTGGTGATGACGGACACGTGGCCTTTGGCACCGAGTCAGGGTTTCCTAAATTTTCCAAAATAAAATATTTAGGTGGCGAATCTGTATCTGGCAAAGCAGTCCACGTTTGGCACTTCTTTTCTAAAAAATCTGTTTTTCTCAAAACGATTTGCCGAATTTGGACTCTTTGGTTCAGATTAAGAACCGTGACAATTCGAGAGTCCGAACTGTAGTGAGCCCAATATGAACAGAATGGGACTCATCCTCCCAGGGCGTTCGGGGACGTCTACACCTTCTTGAGTTCGTCAAAAACTTGCAAATATATAAATTGGAGTTTTACCTGGAAATTTGGGACAGAATCTTGCTTTGGCTGTTATGACTGGAATTTTAGTATCATTTACATCCGGGCCAAAACACACAAGACTTGGAAGATTTCTAAGCTTGACATCCATATTTTCTCGCGAAAAGATTTCTTCTCGCAATGTTCAACTGTTAGATTTTGTAGATTCACAAGAGCGTTGGCCATGGAAATTGTGAATATATATCTCAGGTTGTCACAGTGCTGCACTGTTAGAAATCTTAGATTTTCGAAACAATGAGTTTGTTGGGAAATATTCTTCCATATGTGCGTCAACTTGGGAAAATACTTCAATTTCAATTTGCTTAACTGAGTGATTAATGTTTCTTTCTCAGCAACATCAGCACATACCCCTTCTTGGAGACCAAATATCATTTCCAGTGAATCACAGCACCATACTTTTAGCCCTTGTATATTGTGCAGCCTTCGCATTAACTTGAACAAGACAACACTTGATTAATTCCCACAAAACTGGACCCGCATGAATCTTACTTTGTCAAGGCATCCGACTTCAAGTTGATTTTGCCATAAATCAGTTGGCTCATCTATTCCTGTGACATCAAGTATTCCCTTGGTGCTTAAACTAAACTGCAATTGTTATCACCTCAATTGTGTTAGTGACATATTTACTAATCCATTGTTTGGTTGAAAATGAAGAAGTAACTAATAGTCAAATACACATCATTTTTAACAAAATAGTCCAGAGACTAATTATTTAGGACTAACAGTCCATTGTATTACAATCCATCCCTATCTATTTAGGACTAACAATCTATTGTATTGCAATTCACCCATATCTAGTCCGTCCAAACAAACACTCCTTTAGTGTTAACACCATTTATTTGGGAGCTGGGAACAATTAACAAAAGAATAATGATATACAAACATTGTTTTACAAAAAAAATGATTTACAAACAGAAAAAAATATAGCATTTGTATACAGAATGATGTGGTTGCATTGAGACTTGTCCTTTAAAATCATGTGCTCATTAAAATGACATTTAATTACAAAAAATACCACCGTTACATCATTCTAGAAAAAAAAATTAGGGAAAATATCATATCAATGGAGTTTTAAAAAATAATTACAAATTAGTGAGAAACTTTATAAATATTAATAATCAAAATTGTAAACTTTTTCATGAACTTTGTATTTTTTCCCCCCCTAACATCCACTGGGATGTAATAACCCCAAAAAATTATGTTTAATTTTTATTTTTTAAAAGAATGGATTATTTTTCTTCACAAAATCTTTGACCACATCAATGCTAAAGAGTTTATTCGCCTTGATTTTGTGTACCTAACAATTCATTCCTCTTCAAACATTTAGAGGTTTTTCCTTAATTTAATGGATATTGGAAATATTTTCTTTGAAAGAATGGGTTGTTAATGTTGAATACTATAATTTTAAGACAGCTCACTTACCTTTCTATCCAAGAGATGGTGTTGAGCTGAGTTAAAAAAGTACACTTTTCGAACATTGCTCTCTTGTAGCTCTAGCATGCCCTGCAATGCTGAAGGGAGTGCCCTCATGTTGGGACAGTTGATTACTTTTATCTTCTTGATGAACGATCCTTCAAATGTATAAGCTTGGGGACATAAACTCTTGAGGTTTGGCAGATGACAGAGTATGAGACTATTTAGTTGAGGGAACATGATTATATTTGTTGTGACTTCATCATCTACTTTTGGTTCCTCATTAACAATTGCTTCCAGCACACCACATTCAGTTACAGTTATTTCTTGTAGTTTCACAAGAAGTTTGGCTTGAGAAGATGAGAATATATATCTCAAACTGCTACAACCCAGTACTTTTAAGGATGTCAGGTTCTGAAAGCTTGGAATTCTTAGTAAGTTGTTCTTCCAAACAAGTGTCAACTTTGGTAGATAAAGTAGGATCAAAATTTTTAATGAAGGGAGTACGATATTTGGGTAGCCTTCCCTAACAATTATTCCTTCAAGATCAAATGCTACTTCCACAGATTGGCACCACCCCACCATAAGTCCTTCAAGACTCTGATTACAACACGGCCAAATAATCATGTCTCTCACTTTAGGTTGAAGTTCCCTAGGCCATGTCTCTGTCACGTTATCCATTCTAACGATCACCAAGTTCTCAATGGTAATTCATTTAACCTACAAAGTCCATTCACAGGGTTACAAATATAGTTAAACACAACATAATTTATTTTCATTACAAAAAAATCCATTAAATATCGTTCATTTATAATGTTGAAAATAACATAGCAGAATTTTTTGTTCTGTTTCTGTCGAGTGTGGTTTAGATAATGAAGTTGCTAACCACTCAGTCATGATCTTGAGTGAATTTCATTGTTTTTTAAATTAAAGTTATTTTCTTCAAAAATTATAAAATTAGAGCATTATTATACAAGTTCCAAAATTAGACCCACTTTTTAAGTTCAATGATGTGATAATCAATTAAGACATCTAAGGAATATTTTCTCTTATATCTTCTCTAATTATCAACCAATCATATTACTTATATATCATTGGATCTAAAAAGTAAATTTAAAAAGTGGACTTGTATATATTTTTTATAAAACTATACACATTTTCTAATGCAAGCTCACTATACTTGAAAATCATTGATTTTGTCATTTCATAGCAAGATAAGGTTAACAAGAAAAAATAGAATATATTTTTGACTTTAATAAAATATTGGCCTCCAAACACATTTTGCAATGTAAATCAGAATTTTGACAATTTAAGTAAATATGAGCAAGTAAAATGATTTAGTGGGATCCTTGTTTGTTGTTGTTTGTTTGTGTTTTGTTTATCCTTTGATTAATCCCACTCCAATTCTTGGGTCAAGTGCTAGTATACGATTGTGCTTGCATTTCAGTGCCAACCTTGTAACGCCCTCAAAATAAATCCATAATTTATCCAACAATAGCATGCTTAGACATAAGAGAATAAAGTATAAATATATTCCATCAGAGTAATCTTTACAAAAGTGTATTACATGTTGACATCAAAAGTAAATGCCCTAAAGGCTTACAACTTTCTAAGTCAACACTTGGTTACAAAAAGAGAGTGCTAGCTCTATACAAAGAAAGCCCTTGGCTTGATATACATGTAATACAACCAAAAACACAAAACAGTCCAATAGTCCCAAGCCTCCCAAGCTATGTCCTTGGAGGTGGCATGCTACCTGTACCTGAAAATGATGTCCCATATAGGGTGAGCCACAGCCCAGTAGAAATACACTAAACCAACCATAAACAATGACTAAAATAATATCATTCAATAGATGGTCCACACTTATATTCCAACTTATACTGTGTTACAGTTTAATGACAATCATGTCCATATTACATTTCACTTTCCATTTCTTATCCAATTCTCAATTCATAACTATGGCTCAAGACCTGGCCAAACACTTACATGAGATAGTAACTCATATTAAACATTTTTCATTTCACAATAGATAAGCATATGAGCTATATCAACACTTCGATAGATAAGCATATGAGCTATATCAACACTTCCATAGATAAGCATATGAGCTGTATCAACATTTCAACGGATAAGCATATGAGCTGTATCACCGGAGTCCATCCTCCATTTTCTCCCAAACATTAACCGGTTTAGAGGTCCATCCCCTATCTTCCCCTAAACGGTGGAGTACATCCCCTATCTCCTCCCATACAACACAATGAATATAAACAATTATCATATACATCAACAATCAATACATAAAGTTAATGTATTCTTTCAACCGTCATATTCGATGACACATTCCATTGATTAGTTTTAGTTTGCCTAATCATCATGCATTGTCTACAACAATCACGACTATCCTCCACCGATAGCCCAAAGCAGTTATTTCTAAATAGGAAATAAATGCACCAAATGGATAAAATATCAACATTATGTCTAGGTGAGCGATAAATTAATCCAACTACACCCTTTCATCCCATACCTTCCCAATTCCAATATTCTCAATTCAATTTCTCATATCCCGAAATTAATTATACAAATTAATTTACCAACAAATTAGGGCATTTTCCCATAATTCTCACAACAACCCTAAGATTCCATTTTCATCAATGATCTAACATTAATTCCTTTTCTCAATGTATTACACACATTTGGGTTTATAAATTTGAAAACCCCACTTTTGAAAATTACACAATGACCCCAAACTTTCTCAAAATTACCCAACAACCCCCAACATATCGAAATACTAAAATTCAAAGACAAAGCTCATAAGATGGAGTAGGATATCCCTACCTCGAAGTTAGAGCTCAAATGGAGAAGAGACCAAAACCAAAGTGCTCCAAACTCCAAACTTTTCGGATCAAAACGAAGCCCTCGACGATCAACACAACTTTTACAAAGGCCAAAGGAAAGGGAAGTACTCTAACTAGATCAAACCCTAGAGAGAAGGGAGTTTCTAAAGAGAGAGGCTCTCAAAATCGGTTTTGGGAAAGTAAGAGAGAGAGAGAGAGTGAATGTAAATAGTGATTCAAAAATGCCTAACTGCCTTCTGATATACGACATTCTCGCTCGAGCGTAGAACAGGACGCTCGAGCGTCAAGAACAAAAAACATGGTCAGTTCGAGCGCAAGAATGCCCGCTCGAGCTCCAAGACACAAAAACAAAACACACCCGTTCTAGCGTGAAAAACCAGTCCGCTCGAGCACAGATTTTCATCTCCCAGAACTTACACCAAAAATGTACTACCCGCTTGAGCGCAGATTTTCATCTCCCAGAACTTACACCAAAAATGTACTACTCGCTCGAGCGTAGAAATCACAGCTGCAGAAGTTTTGCAGAGCAAAAAAATACTGGGAGTGTGCAATCTCCGCTCGAGCGCTAGACGACCCGCTCAAGCGGAACGACCAAAAACCTGGCAACAAGATTTTAGACCAAGGCTCAACCCACCTGCTCGAAACATGCCCAACATATCCTAAAACTCAAACAAATGGAATCAGAGGATGACAATAAGATAGATACAACTACCAAATCCACGGAACCAAAGTTCGGAATACAACAAATACAGAAAGGGAAAACCGGGATCGCTATAAACCTAGTTGGGATTGTCGACTCTAGCTATGATACTTTGTGCGCTTCCATCCTTTGTTAATGTAAATTATGCTTGTAAATTTACTTCTTCATCAATAAAGTCTTTTCTTTACTGATAAAAAAAAAAATATATTAGATATTGTAATTAAATTTTACCATATTAGAATATTTTTATTGATAGCTTTCTTGGTGACCACTCTTACTTGATTATAAAGAGACATTATTGATTACACTTTTCTATTTCTTCAATACAGTTAACATGGTATTAGAACTATAGGTTAAGTTCTTGGTGTTCTTCGTCTTACTGGCGGGCGACAACCTTTCCTTGGATGCTCGCCGGATCTTAGTCCTATCTGTTATCTTTGCATCCCAAACCCTTCAGTCCTTGAACCTGAGTATCTCATAGCCACACATTCGTCTCTTTCTCCGACTATTGCAGCCATTACTCAACGCAACTTCGGCCATTGCCTCCACCTCGGACGTCTATTCCATCATGCCAACTACAGCTCCGGCCATCACGCTGGCAGTTCCGGCCCATCGCTGCTATCCTTTGCCATTGCTCAACCACCAGTCCACATTCAAGATCTTTCATTTTCCTCTCTCGGATTTACCCCTCTACACTCTCATTTTTTTAATCAAACCCATCCTACACACTCTCCCAAACCCACAATTTTTTAATTAAATCCGTCCAAAATTCTCTCTTTTTGTCTCTCTCTCTCTCTCTCTGGTACACTCTTTCTATTCAAACAAAACAATATGTTTTTCAACTCAATCACATGGGCTTGTCCCACTATTAAAATAAAAATTCTTTTCTATAATTTTTTTTTAGAATATGATCTCTCCCTTCCGTTCCACTCAATAAGTTTATATCTTCAAACCTATTTGAGTTGAGGAAGTAAGGGTAGCCGCGGGGGAGAGGGGGGTAATATACTTATATCATGGTGAGCAAAGTGATACACCATGGGAACCACCCAAGCTATCACTTGGCGCACCACCCAAGTCAACCCCCTAGCGCACCACCACCTAAGCTGCCCCTTGGCACACTACCTAAGTCAGCCCCTAGCACATTCTTTCTTAAGCTACCCCTTGGCACACTCAATTCCTACAATGGTCTAGTATGACCATAAACTGTCTTCTGGCATCAACTCCAATTGCTCCTACAACGGTCCAGTATGACCATAAACTCCAATTGCTCCTACAACGGTCCGGTATGACCATAAACTATCTTTCGGCATTAGTTTCGGCTGCTCCTACAACATTCATGCACAACCATAAATTGTCTTCCAGCATTATTATTTTTATTTTATTTTATTTTCTCTAGTTTCTCATTCCAAACTCTAGTTGGCCTTTTTGCAACCACCTTGAGTTTGAGGGAGACTGTTAGTGAATATTGTATATATATATATAATATATTCACTATATATATTAGATACTGTAATTAGGTTTTACCATATTAGGATATTTATATTGTTAGCTTTCTTGGTGACCACTCTTCCTCGCCTATATATAGGCATCTCATTGTATTGTAAAGATACATTTTATTGAATACACTTTTCTATTTCTTCAATACTGTTAACATTGAGAAAGAATAAGGTTAACAAGAATGTTTTCTATTAAAATATCAAACTTAAATTAATTAATTTTTGCTTTATTAATACTTTGAAAATCTGGAAATGACAAATTAGAGGCGAACTTATAAATTTCCTCTACTTTATCTGGGGCAAACTCACCTAAAAAAAAAATAGTTTTATCATACACACACACACACACAGAGATTAGGGTGGCTTAGGGAGGTAGAGGTAGAGGTAAGGCCAGCCTTGAGATTTATGAGATCTTAGGCAAACTATGAGATGAGGCCCTCTTACATATGCTTTTTTGGGTAAATTACAAATACATTTCATGAAGTTTGCTTAAAATATAAATTGCCTTTTCTGGTTTTGAGAATTACATGTTGTCTCTTGAAATTTCTAATTTCATAACAAATTGCGCATTTTATTAATAAATCATCAAGCCAATTAACAGGCTTTAATGATGTCATAAATTTATTTCAATTAACAATTCAGGTAATTTAATTATTGAATAAGAGAGCAGTTAGAAATTTCATTTTTTCAATTAATTCTGTTAAATAATTTTTTTTGACGATGGGATATTTGTAATTTTCTAAACCACAAGGCAATCTATATTTTAAGCAAACCTCAAGAGGTATTTATATTTTACCCTCCTTTTTTTGTAAAAAATTTATAGATAAAATGATAAGTACTAATCATTTTTTTCTTTCTTAGCAGTCACAAAAAAAAATTTTGCTTGTATAAATAATTATTAAAATTATAAATTAAAATTTACTTCCATATATTAAGATAAAAAGAAATCATTGCAAAGAGTCGAAAAGATAAAAATTTGACGTTGTTATTTTATAATTTAGCAATATTCAATTTACAATTGACTCAACTATCACATTTTAGCGGCAAAATCAGTAATTAAATTTGCATAATCTAATTATTTACCAAATATTTTTCAATAGATAATATAACTAATCCTTTCAATAATTCTTGTAACATTGTTGATCAAAGGAAATATTTATTCAATATATATATATTCAATTTGGCCTAACAATACATATATGAAAAAATATAAAATTGTTCGTCGCTGGTACAAGAATTTGACGAACAATTTTTTAGGGGCCCTTTAGACTAGGCCTCAATTAATAAAAAAAATTACGATAAATTACAAATGCATCTTTTAAAATTTTCTTAAAATATGGATTCCCCTTGTGATTTGGAAAATTATAAGTATTCTCAATTTTATTTTACTAATTAATTCATATAATTTTATTATTGTATGAGAGAGCAGATAAGAATTTTATTTTTTTCAATTAATTTTATTAAATAAAATATTTCTCTTAATAAAGAAAAAAACATTGGGCCCCAATGTTTATTAGGTCTATTTGAATAATATAGTATAAGGTACTAATGCATTGGGTTATCTACCAGTCGGTCTTGTTTTTGGATTTCATTACCCATTAGGTTCTGACTTAGAATCTTATGTACACTACACATAAGTCCTGGCCCATCTATTATTTTGCTTTTTTACCCTTGAGTGTTTTGTGTTGCCCTAAACAATCTTTTGTTCTCTCTCTTCCTCCACCATTTGTGCAGACTCTCACACACACACACACACACACACATACACAAACAGAAGACTTATCTTTTTCTACCATTTATGTAAAGAGTTTCATCGCCGTACCACATCGTCGCATTGGTTGTTCACCCACTATGGTCACCGTTATCAACCACTGCCACCTTCGCCGACCACTGCCACCACCATTGTTCACCAACCATCTCCACCGTTCTCCTCCGTTGCTATCAACGTCACCATGACCACCACACTACAGTTATCATTGAACCATCACCACCACCGCCACCATCATCTTCCACTCGCCACCGTCATCGTCTATTCGCAACCACCATCGATCTACACTCCACCGTCACAAATCCACCACCTTGTTCACCAACTACATCAACCATCACTGATCTACATTCTACATCTCTGATATTCACTCTATTGTCACCGATCCATCGATTTAGCTGTAGATCTACATCAATCTAGTTGTTTCAATGGTGAAATCGACTCGAAATGACTCCAAATAACACTATTTTTTCATATCTTATTTCTTCTCTTCCTCATCCTGCTTTTCCTCATTTCTCCCTCCCTTCCTCCCTCCCTCCCTCTCTCTCTCTCTCTCTCTCTCTCCACTCTATTATCGTTGATCCATTGATTTAGCCGTAGATCTACATTGATCTAGTTGTTTCAATGGTGAAATCAACGACACTATTTTTTCATATCTTACTTCTTCTCTTCCTCATCCTTCTCTCTCTCTCTCTCTCTATTTTTAAAAATAGATTTGCTGTAAAAAAAATTAGTAATAAATTTATCAGTATCTAGTTGTGTTCAGTGACAAATTTATCACTGAATGTATCATTAATTTTTGTTGATCTTGTATTGATCTATGATGGATTCATTTTTTTTTCAATGATAAATTTATCAATCTCTATTGTTTATTGTGTGTATGTGTGTGTGTATGTGTGTGGATTATTGTAAATAAGTGAGTGAACATGATTAAGAGTGAATGATTCAAATTTATTTGTAATTTTAAAAAAATCTATTATCACTGATGAAAGTGTGTGTAAATATGACTGAGTAATTGAGTGGTGGAGATGGTGGCTGCACTAATGTAGTGGTGATAGATGTTATTTTTGTTGAAACAATTCAATAAAATATCGTTGGAGGTGGTTGCCAGTGCCAGAGGTGATCGCCAATGACCAGAGATGGTTGCTGGCGAAGGGAGAGAAAGATATAATAGTGTTGCTGGGTAGTGGGCAAGTTGCTGGATAGTGAGTTTTGGGCTAAGGGTAAAATTGGAAAAACATGGTTATAATTTGGGGTTAGGACCTAGTGGGTATTAAGTTGTTGGACTGGCCCCGTAACTCCTCCCAAATTTGGAGCCCTGCTTTGGGCCAAATTCTAGGGGCCTAAGCCTTGCTTACTCACCTCAGGCTAGTGAGAAGGTGTCTACTAGGGAAAGGGAAGAACGAGACGGGGTATTATTAAAATGTATATCCAAATACAAAAAATAAAATAAAATTTGAATTAAGCATATATTCCTCAAATGAGTGATGTGAAATCTGTTTATTTTAAATTCATATCTAAAAACACAATTATATTATTGATTTTAATTATGGTTTCAGTTGAAATTATAAGAACAAGTTTAAGAGTGAGAGAAGAGAAGAGGAAAATAAAAGAGAGAGAGAGAGAGAGAGAGAGAGAGAGAGAGAGAGATAACTTGGAAGAGGCACAAAACCTCATCTTAGGATTTTCCTCTATAACACTATGTATTTATACTAGGAACAATAAGTACATAAAGACAAAAATACCCTTTATCTAACTTAACACTCCCCCTCAAGTTGGTGTATAAATATCTCTCATGCCTAACTTGCACACAATGGGATGAAAAACCTTACTACCTAACCCTTTAGTAAAAAATCGGCTAACTGATCTTTGGATTGCACAAAAGGCATACAAATCACACCACTACTTATTTTCTCCTTGATAAAATGTTTGTCAATCTCAATGTGTTTGGTCCTATCATGCTGGACAGGATTATGAGCGATGCTAATAGCAGCCTTATTATCACAATATAATCGCATTGGTCCACCATTCAATAATCCTAAGTCGGCCAAGAACACTTGAAGCCACAAGAGCTCATAGATGCCATTTGCCATTGCTTGGTACTTTGCTTCTGCACTTGATCTAGCCACAACAGCTTGCTTCTTACTCCGCGAAGTCACCAGATTACCGCCTATAAAATTGTAATAACCCCAAGTAAACTGCCTATCATCAACTGCACCAGTCCAATCTGCATCAGTGAAAGCCTTTATTTTCAAATTACCATGATTAGAGAACAAGATTCATTTTCCAGGTGCGAATTTGAGATACCTAAGGATCTGATCAACTGCATCCAAATGCCCTATTCGAGGATCATGCATGACTTGACTTACAACACTAGCTGCATATGCAATATCTGGCCTAGAATGAGAAAGATATATTAATCTCCCTATAAGTCTTTGATACCTTCCTTTATTTACACAATCTCCATCACAACTGCCAAGTCTGTGATTGGCCTTAATAAGAGAATCTGCTGGTCTACATCCTAACATACCTACTTCCTCAAGTAGATCTAAGATGTACTTTCTTTGAGAAATGAAGATGCCATTATCCGATTTAGCAATCTCAATCCCAAGAAAATACCGCAAAGAGCCAAGATCTTTGATTTCAAACTCCTTGGAAAGTCAAGCCTTGATTTGGGACATCTCCTCTACATCATTACCAATCACCACTATGTTATCCACATAGACAATGGCCCCGTTTGGTAAAGCTGTGGAAAAGTGATTATAGATTATAGCTTAACAGATTATGGCTTATAGTTGTGAACATAAGCTATTAACCTGTTTGGTGTAGCTATGGGATTATGGATTTAAGTAGCAGAGTAGTGTTTGGTTAATAAGCTGTAAAATAACTTTTTACTGTATAATTGTCCTTTATGCCCTTATATGATGTAAAAATGATTATTTTGTCATTTTTTTTAGTTTTAATTTTAGAAAAAATATTTCATTAATAAAAGTTAATATAATTAGTATTAATTAGTATCAATTAATATAAAAATTGATACATTTGCTAAAAATGTAATGGAACTATTATTGACACATTTATTTTCCATTATAAATTAATTAGTATCAATTAATTGCTTAATTAGTATCAATTAATGTCTTAATTAGTCTCAATTAATACTTATTAATTAGTATAAATTACTATTAATATTTAATTTTTATTAGTATCAATTAATATTAATAATCAACAATTGTTATTAATTAGTATCAATTAATAATTAATTCATTACAAAAGTATACAATATTAATTTATTAATAATTAATACCAATTAATATTGATTTTTTTAATTAATATTGATTTTTTTTTCTTTTTGTTCAGAAATATACAATTTTTTATTTTTTAATTAATATAAAAATATACAATATGAATTTATTAATAATTAATACCCATTAATATTTATTTTTTTCTTTTTCTTCAGAAATATACAATTTTTTAATTTTTTAATTAATATTAATATTTGGGTATTGACGAGGGGTGTTTAAGTAATTTTAGCCCCCTGCACCAGCTGTGCGCTTAAGTCAAAAATTTAAGCAACCCCTGACCAGCTTTTGAGATAAGTTGAGAAATAGCTTGATTTAAGCTATAAGCTGGTTAACTTAAGCTGCACCAAACACAATATTTTAGCTTAAATTAAGCTAAAAGCTGAAATAAACAACTTATAAGCTCTACCAAACATGCTTAATAAGAATAACAATTTTAACTCCACATCTTTTGATGAACATAGTATGATTAGCATGATTTTGCTTGTACCCAAATTTGAGCATCACCTTAAGAAACCTATCAAACCAGGCTCTAGGAGAATGTTTCAATCCATACAAAGCCTTCTTTAATCGACAAACATTCCCTTCAGTGACTGAAGAAGTGAAACCTGAAGGAACATCCATGTACACTTCTTTTTCTAGATCACCATGGAGAAAAGCATTCTTTACATCAAGTTGCTATAATGGCCAACCTAGATTTGTAGCACATGAAAGAAGGACACGAATAAAATTCATTTTAGCCACTAGAGCAAAAGTCTCCTGATAATCAATGCCATATGTCTGAGTAAACCCTTTAGCAACCAGTCTCGCATTATATCTCTCAATAGTCCCATCAGCCTTTTGCTTGATTGTAAACACCCATTTGCAACCCACAGGCCTTTTACCCGATAGTAGAGAAACTGATTCTCAAGTGCCTTTCTTACTCAGAGCTCTCATCTCCTTTGCTATAGCTTGTTTCCACTAAGGATTAATGAATGCTTCCTTATAATTCTGAGGAATGGAGACATAAGACAAAGACGAAACAAAAGCATGATATGATATAAATAAGGAGTCATATGACACAAATTTAGAAATAGGATGTTGAGTACAAGTTCTAATACCTTTTCTAATAGCAATAGGAAGATTTGAATCATCAACAAGAATAGTATGAGAAGTAACCAACGACTCATTACCTGAGGATTCCATAGATGAATTAGGAACTGGGATCGAAGGTGATGATTGACACGGCGGCACATAGGTCGACTATTCTCTTTGTCTCCGAGAGTAGGTTTGAAGATTAGATCTATTCAACCTACTAGACTCCTCCTGAACACAATTTGGTTTATCCAACCTACTAGACTCCCCCTAAACACACTTACTCAGATCCTTCTCACAATACGATGATGCCTCCTCCCCCTCATAACAAATAGTAGAAAACAATGGATTGGAAAAAACAATCTCTTCCATTGAAGAAACCTCTCCTTGAAGAGATTGGGCCTTGAAGAACGGCTCAGACTCACAAAAGGTGACATCTATGGTAACATAAGTTTTGCGAGAGAGAGAGAGAGAATCATAGTGCTTATGACCTTTCTGGGTGGAGGGGTAACCAATGAAGACAAACCAAAGAGCCTCGGGGTCCAATTTGCTCCGAGTAAAAGGAGAAATGTGAACAAAGCAAACACAACCAAACACCTTAGGAGGAAGGGAATGAGAGGGTATAGACATGGGAGGTAGAAAGGTAAGGGGGTGCTGAAACTAGAGGACCCTAGAAGGCATGAGCTTAATGAGATACGCGGGGGTGAGAACAACATCACCCCATAGTGGTTTAGGAACCCGCATTGTGTACATAAGGGCATGAGCAACCTCAAGAAGATGATGGTTTTTGCGTTCAACAACACTGTTCTATTCGGGAGTGCCAACACAACTGGTTTGATAAAGAATACCATGTACCTCACGGGATGCGTGAAATTCACCATCAATGTACTCAGTACCATTATCACTCTGAAGGACTTTAATTTTAGTTACAAACTAAGTACGGACCATTTTATGAAATGTTTGAAAGCAAGAAAAGACCTCACTTTTGGTGTGAAGTAAGTAAACCTAAGTGACACGAGAATGACAGTCAACAAACATGACAAACCAACGATAACTAAACACAGACATAATACGAGAGGGACCCCATATATCAAAATGAATAACCATAAATGGAAACAAACTTCTTTTATTAATTGAAGGCTAACAAGTTCGTTTATGTTTAGCAAACTTACAAACATCACAATGAAAATGATTCCTATCACAATCCTTCACTAAACTAGGAAATTTTGTTTGCAAAACTGAAATAGAGGGATGGCCTAAACGCCGATGCCACTGATGTAATAGAGAAAGAGATAAAGTGTTGGTTGTATGAAGAGCTTGGCTGGTAACAGAAGATCTACCCTCCAGAAAATACAGTCTCCCATGTGCTTTACCATTGCCAATCGTTCTCTCTATACCCAATTCCTAAAAAACACAATAAGAAGGGAAAAAGGTTATAGAACAATTTAAGAAATTGGTAATACGACTAATAGACAGTAAATTAGAAGAAAATTTGGGAACATGAAGAACAGAAGAGAGAGAGAGATAGAGGGAGAACAATGAATAGAACTGGTCCCAGACACAGAGGATAAAGACCCATCATCCACTCTTACTTTATTCTTGCCATAACAAGGAGAATATGAGTGAAAAATGGTGGACAAACCTGTTATATGATCGATAGCACCAGAGTCAATAATCCAAGGGAAGGAAGAGACAACACTCAAAGCATGTGTATGAGTACTTGTAGAAGCAAAGTTGGAGGAAGAATGATCAGAAGTAGAAGTAGGAGCAGAAGCAGAAGCAGAAGCGTAAACAGAAGCAGGAGAAGAATCAAGCCGAGCCGTCAAACGCCAAAGAGTATGTAACTCATCATGGGAGAGAGCTGCAGAATCACCCAAAGTACTAGTAGAGGATTCTGACATGTGTGCATGAGAGCAGATAATACTAACCCAGCCACTAGTACCACCACGGCCACTACCTCTTCCGCGATTAGGTCTACCATATAAGTTTCAACAGTGCTCTCGATCATGCCTTTCTTTTCCCCAATAATCATAGATAATTTGATCACGAGCACTAGAAGGACCTTTACCCTCTGACGTAGACAGACCAAATTTCCCATCCTTAGGAGTAGAAGAAATAATTAAAGTAGACTGGTTTTCAAGGGGCTAATGAACCATAGCACTCCGTCAGCTCTTTTCTTGGAGAACATAAGCATAGGCCTCATGGAAAGTAGGAAACAATTGGCGATCGAGAACCTGAACACGAATCTAGTCATATTCTAAGCTGAGACCAGCAAGAAAGTCATAGACCCGTTCCTTGGACACCATCTACTGAAAGGTAGTGACATCTTGAGAACAGACAGCTTGGAAGTTATGATAATAATCAAGTTCTTGCCACAAACTGCTCAACTCAGTATAGTACTCAGCAAGAGACCTATCCTTTTGATTAAATCCCTGAATCTTTTTTCGTAGTTCATATGCTTGAGCATCATTACCTCGTTGAGAATACATCTGAGAAGCTGCAGTCCAAATCTCATAAACAGTATCCATCAACACAAAGGATTGGCTAATGGTAGGGTGGTTGGAATTGATTAGCCAAGTCATAACAAGTGCACTTTCCTTATACCATTTGTCATGTGCTAGTCCATCCTTGCTAGGAACCTTAGTAACTCCAGTTATGTAACTTAACATACCATGAGCACTAATGGCCAACTGAAAGGAACGTGACCAAATCAGATAGTTGTTACCATCTAACTAACAGAAGTTAGTTGAAGAGAAGAGGTATCACCCAGAGGTACAATAAGACCAAACCCTTTGGCCTCACTGGTCACAGGGTTCTTGTTATCATTAGTCATGGACTAAGAACACAACTATATCAAAACAATAGAGAGGAAGGTGGAACAACCCCAACAAACTACAAACCAGTCCCACAAGAGCCAAAAACAGTCCAGAAAATGGCAAAACAGTAAGGTAGATTGAAATATAGCGTTTCTGGTTCAGACCCAACCCATTGTATGTGTTGAATTCGAGTTTCATTGCTTTTTATAATTATTCATGTCTTGTTTCTACTTATACCTCTTTGAGTTTGGCTTTTGGGTTGTGTTGGTTGTGTTTGGAACAGGTTGGTAGCTTGTTTTTCAAACTTTTGTCACCCAGATTTTTGTCCCTTTGCTCGAGCGGTCCTTGTGAAACTCCAGTACTTTTGCAGGTTTGCAAAAATACTGGGAGTTTGTATTCCTCACTCGAGTGAAGTTTCTTGCACTCGAGCAACGACCTCTGTTTGCAAAATTACTGGGAGTATGTATTCTGTGCTCGAGTGAAGCTTCTTGCGCTCAAATGGAACAACTTATTGTGTCTGGTCGCTCGAACGACAAGTCTTGCGCTCAAGCAAACTGTGCGTTTATCAGTTCGCAAATAGGCCATTTTACATCACTTTTTCATCTCTCTCTCTGTCTCTCTCTCTGTCTCTCTAAAACATTTCAAAATCCTAAGTTGAGACCATCTCTCTCTAAAACTCACATTCTCTCTACAAATACACCTAGATCTAGTGATTTTTTCACCATACTCTCTTTGTTAAAAAGGTAAAGCTCACCTAGAGCCTCGTTTTGATCTGAACAAAGTTGGGTTTCGGTGTGGTTGGAGTCTCCTCACTCTTTTTCTCATCTTCTAAGCTCAAGGTAGGGATTCTCTACACTCTTTTATAATTTTTAACTTAGCTATTTGTTTTTATAAAACAATCTTGTGATTTTGGGAGATTTTGAGCAAACCTAGGGTTTTGGTTTAAAATCAAAAGAGGAGTTTTCAAATGGATTTATTGAAAATGGTTGTGGAAGTGGAACACATGCTTGAGTTGTGATAGAATTGTTGATTTGATGCTTGGAATGAATTTTGGAAAAAAAAAAAAGATTTTTGCCCTAAATGTCTCAAATATTTATTTTGTATAAATAAATGAAATTGAAATTGGAAATGTGAAATTGGATGGATATTAATATGGATGGTAGAGTTGGACATGTATTATCGCTCACATCTTGAGTTTTGAAAAGTTTATCTATATTGGAGATTTTATATTTGTTAAGAAATATCTATTTTGGGCTATCGATGGAGGATAGCTATGATTGTTATAGAAATTGCATGAGGATGAGGTGAATTGAAACTAATTTATCATCTATGTGCATTGAACATTATTTCTCATTTAACACATTGCAAATGTATATGATTTTAAGAAAAATGAGTGAAAGTGGGAAAGGGGTGTATATCACCAAATTAAGTTGGTCTGTGTGTTCAAGGTGAAAGTCCTGAAAACACGCATATACATGGGTGTTGATTCCCGCGGACGAAATATCCGTAAAATGGCAATAATAGCGCTTGTATAGGCTACGTTTACATAGGTGTCGTTTGATGGTTTCCTGTAGACGAAATATCTGTGAAAGGTTGTACTAGTTTGAGAATTCCCCCTTGTTTTCTATTGTAAAAGACATGATTTGAGAATTGTGATACACACTAAACATGGCATGGTTTTGGGAAAGACATGTAAAACGTTTTGGCATGGGCATTGCATATGCATATCACCCTTATATCTTTGTTAAGATTCATATATTGTGTTGGATTATTTTTACTGGGTTTGGCTCACCCTATATAGGAAAACCATTTTCAAGCATTGGTGAGATGTCTCTGCCAAGGCAGTAGCTTTGGAGGATTGGAGCAAGAGCTTCATTTTGTTTACTTCTTGTTAATATTTTGTACAAGCCTAGGGCTTTATTTGTATTGGATTTAAATCCATTTTGATGTAACCAAGTACAGTCTTGGAAAGTTGTAGCCTTCAGGGCATTTATATTATCTGTTTAACTTCTATTTCACATATTTGTTGTTGGCACATGCTATAAATTCAGGGCTATAACTTATAAATGTATATTTGCATGTGTTACCTTTTTGTACAACTGAGTCTTATGTAATGGAAGGATATTATACTTTGATTTGCATTGTTATTTACTTATCGTAATGGATGGTTTATTGTATTTGTTTCGGGGTGTTACAAAAAAAACACCCATAACTAGACTTGGAGTCCAAAAAATAAGCCCAGAGCAACAACTGAAGCCTAGGAGGGCAAGAGATGGTCTAGTCATCTCCTAGCGATTAGGACCCAAGCCACGAGTCGAGCAAAAAACTCACAGAACAGACAGATCAAAAAATAGGGTCAATTTTTCTGAAAAATAGAAAAAAAAAATTGAAAAATAGGCAATAACCATCTAGAAAATATATGAAACTTTTTCTAGGAAATCCAGAGCCCTAGGCGAGCATCCTGGATATATATATATATATATATATTTTTAAAGATTTTTGAATTAAAGAAAAAAAAAGAACGAACAAGAACAGGGAAGAATAGAAGATTACCTTTGCATAGCTCTGATACCAAGTTGAAATTATAAGAACAAGTTTAAGATTGAGAGAATAGAAGAGGAAAATAAAAGAGAAAGAGAGATATATAACTAGGAAGAAGCACAAAACCTCATCTTAGGGTTTCCCTCTATAACACTATATATTTATACTTGGAGAAATAAGTACATAAAAACAAAAATACCCTTCATCTAACTTAACAATTTCAAAGGTTGATAAGAATGAATATAAAAGGCGCATTACACACAAGTTCCCTTTTGTGAACTTATACTCCATTAAGTCTTAAATAAGATTTTTAGTATTGCTATTAGCACTTACCTAATTCTTTTAGACCCTCCAATTCTCATTTTTTTTTTAAAAAAAAAAAAAAAAAATTACAATTATACCTTGAAGTAAAATTACATTAAATGACAACGTTTAATGGAACATTCACCCACAAAATGAAAACAATTAGAATGACACTTTTTAATATTGGACACCCACCTTCATCCCCATCTATACATATTCCTTACCAATCTAAACCCTAATCGTATTCTTCTTCATCACCATCCTAAACCCACGTATTCATCCTCAATGAAAAACATTTGAAACTACCTAATCAATTAACATTTTGTTTGGTGGTTTCAAATGTGTTCAGTATTCCAAATCAGCTAATGTTGCAAACAATCCTATTATAGACTCCAAGTTTATACATTTGTGGTCGTTGTCACCATTCGTTGATACTTATAGAGTAATAGAGGACGATGACAACGACTGTGATGAGGTTGGCATTGCATTGGTAAGTTTATCTATCTTGCATTTACGATTCTGGATTGTTTTCGTTTTGGTACTGGTTTGCCGACTGCTAAGATGCTGTTCAATAATACAATGTTGAACAAAAACATTTAGTTTAGTACTACAATGTTGAACATAAACAATTTGTGCGGCATTGGAATACCTAACGGTTCCATTTTGTAGGATTTTCCCTCTATTTCTATTTTTTCTGAGGGGTTTTCCCTCTAAAACCCCTTGTATTGAGAGTTTCACCCTGAAAAAAAAATATAAAAAAAAATTGTGATGGGGAGTTGGAGGTTACCTAAGAGAAGAAAAAAGAGACCGTTGAAGAGATTTTTGACTGAGATATTGTTGTTCACGGTGACAAGGAGAAAGAGACTATCGTTTATGAGAGAAGGAGAAAAGAGAGACAGTCAATTCGTCTCTCAATCGTTTGTTGTTCTCAATCGTTTCTCAATTGTTCATCGTTTACTGAGAGAAGAAGAATAAAAGGTGTGCAAAATTGGGTGGGTGCGCACTTGGGTGCGATGATATTATGAATATGGGTGAAATTGGTATTAAGTGGAGTGTTCAAAAAAAAAAAAAAAAAAATCTTATTCCAAAGAAATTGGGGGGGGGGGGGGTCCAAAGAAATTAGGCAAGTACTAATAGCAACCCTCAAGATTTTTGTTCCTTCAAGTCCCATTAATTTTTAATAGATGAAATTACCCTTCAAACAATGGTTGTTAATCATTTGTAATAATTTATAAAAAAAATATGGTGATGTAACATTTATTTTGATTTTCAAAACTTCAAATCATCATAATTTTTACAATGTATATTTATTTTTGAAAAAATTTATATTTTTAGAACCAACACAACGAAATCTGTCAAACCATATTAATATTGAATAAAAAATTATATAAAAATTAAAATATGTTTTTTATTACAAATTTACAATTTAAACCATTTTTAATAGTAAGTTTTAACTTACTTAACTATTTATATTTTTTTTGGTCTAATTTTTTCAAATTTTTTCAAGTTTAAAATTGAAAATATTCTCAGTTTAAAATTAGAAAAACTAACTCAATTTTAAAAGTAGAAAAATTGGAGAAATTTCTTAAAAACTAAGAATATTCTCAATTAATACTGGAAAAAACAGAGAAATTTCTTAGTTTCACTAGATAATTTCGCAAACTGAGATATGATTAGTTTTGTATGGCTAAAAAAATATTATTTTATTTTCATAAAATTTTATATTCAATATTGGTCTTATTTGATAAATCTCGTTGTGAAGACTCCAAAAACATAAATTTTATTAATTGTGAAGTTTTAAGTTTTGAAACAACAAAATAAAAGTAAAATGCCACATCAACAATACCATTTGAATAAGAGAAAATATATGGTACTTTTGAGGCATATGTACGTGATTACCAAAAGTTTTGTGTATGTGGAGAGGGTGGGGCCTCAATTTATATTGGAGCATGAAGCATAATGCTGGGTGATTGGTGGATAATATTGTCATGTATTACACTTATAACACCTAATAACTTTTTGTTAGTACTTAATGAATTGACGCTTCTGAATGCCTTTCGTCTTTTAATAAGGGTAAAACAATCATATATTCATAAACTTTTTGAAAATAGGACTTTATGCGTTAAAAAAAGGTAATTCTATTTACACCTCAATTACTCTCAGTTCACACCATTATTCATAATATTTTGATTACAATTTTATCATTCAATCAAATATCCAAATTGCCGTTATCTCTATTTCATTCCTTCATCAACAAACCCTAACCTAACCTATTGACAGCCACCACCACCGACCAACCATCACAGATTGGCCAACCACCACCATCACAAAGTCATTTTTACTGTTGTTGTTGCCGCTCTCCTTCTTCTTTTTTCATTCCGTCGTTGCAACCATCACCACCCTCATTTGCAACTTTTCTCTGTTGCTTCGTCGTTGTTGTCATTGCCGCTTCGCCTTCCTAGTCCATCGCTGCCGCCACCATTCCGTAATCACCACCATTATAATGACCTATCACCATCGTGTCTCTCATCACGCAGAGACCACCACCATCGCAACTCTCCTACATCTGATGACCAACCATGTGTAGTCCATAGAGAGAGATTTGTGGAGTTGCGATGATTGTGCATCGCTTTAATAAGGGTTACGATGGTGGTAAGGCAGTGGTGGTAAGGGCAAAGATGAGGGTTGCGACAAGGAGGAGAGAGGGGTGGAGGTCGGTGGCTGATGGCCATCGATGGACAATGTTTCGGGTTAGGGTTAGGGTCGGAGACAATGAGAATAATTTGAAATTATTTAAAAATTAGTGGTGTGTATTGAGACAAAATTAAAAGTTTTAATTTGTATGTGGTGTGAACTGAGCAGGTGATGTGTACTAAAAGGATTTGTGGTGTGTAAATAGAATCACTGTAAAACAAAAAGAATGAGGACTTAATGGAATATCAACCTTATTAATAGGACTTTTAGATGATTAACCCTACAAAATAATACTGTAAAACTAATAATTTCAAAAGTTCTTCCCAAGAATTCTAAGTAAAATAAAAACCTTATAAGTTATAAAAATCTCTTTGGAATCGCTACTCAAACGAGTCCAGATCTTATGTAGTGTTTTTCCTTTAGTGTTTGTGTAGTGCACCAAAATGATGTTGTTTTGGTGTGCATACCAAAAAAAAAAAAAAAAAAATGAAACAAAACGAAATGTAGAAGAGAAGAAAAAGCCAGAGAGAAGAAGACCCACAGTGCAAACAGAGCACTTCTTCACCTTCCTTTCTCATAATCGACTACCATGACGACCTCTGGCAATCACCCCTCCTTTCTCATTCCCTCCCCTCCCTTTCCCTTCCCAAAATCTCTAGCGACCCCCTGCCTACGAGATCCACCTCATCGTTCCACTATAGCCCCACCCTTACCAATCCTTCTCTCATCTCAACTCTGACGAATCTCTCTAACCCGTTTCTACCCTCACCCGTCCCTTCTCAGCCACCATTGCCGCCGCAAGCTCTCTCTATTTATATCTATATCTCTATTTCGATCTCGCCAGTGCTGGTGTTAGCGGGGGTAGTAGGGTGGTCAGATAGTTGAGGGGTAGTATCGGTCAAGCACCTCGCTCTTTCTCTCTCTCGCCTATAGGTCTTCCCTCTCGTGCTTCTATGCTTTGCTCTTGTGCTTTGTTTCAAAATTATTTTTTGGGGGGTGTGCAACAAAATGACGTTAGTTTAGTTTTGCATGTGGCATTTATCCGTGCAAAATTCTAATGGTGAATGATAACGAGACCACATTGCAACAAAATTGAAAATATAGGGTTTAAATTGAAACTACAGTGACTAAACTGACATTTTGTTTAAACTATAGGGACTAATGGTTGTTCCTTAACCTCAAAACTCTTTATTTTAAATTCTATGGATAATTACAAAAAAAAATAAATAAAAAATTCCAATGTTTGACCCTTGCAATAATATAAACTCTGAGTTTCCAATTTTATCAATTTAAACCATAATTTTTTAATTTATTTTTAATTTAAATCATTTGTCTGCTTTTGTTAACTAAAAATGACCAGAACAAAATAGTATTTTAGTTATTAAGCTCAACGTAGGTACATAAAATGTCCAAAATACCCAATTTCATTGAGTTTAATGACTAACATATCCATTTTTCTATCGATTGTACTTAACAAAAATAGACAAATGATTCAGATTGAAAACAAACTAAAAATTCAGGTTTTAAATTAACAAAATTAAAATTCATGGTTTATTTTGTTACAAGGGTCATTTGTGTGTGTGTGTGTGTGTAAAATTTCTCCTAAATTCTTCCATCCAAAATACAATCTTAGTATTTTTAAATAAGAAACTTAAGTGTAACTCCTAATATGTAGACTTACACAACAAATTTTTTTTGGACACTTTTTCTCACCAGCACTCAAATAAAATAATAATTCCTAGAGTTATGGTGGAGTATTCAGAATTTATCTATGGGTTCCTAGTTTATTTTAATTTCATATATCCATGAGTGTGATTACAACCATAAAATGAATATATATAAAAACCCTAAACTTTGTATACACAACTAACTAAAATAATTGAAATCAATCCATAATCTTTATGCCAATACAATATCAAACCAACATTAAATAAATAAAATAAATAAATAAATAAAAACAACGAAATAAACATAAATTAAGGGAAGTGGGTTTTGAACTCACAATTATTTTTTAAAAATCAAAAAAATACTTAGAGAATTAATAAAACCACCAAAATAAAACCCTAACCTCATTTGTTTCCCCTCTCCTCTCTCTCTCTCTCTCCTCTGTTATTGCTCTCTGTTTTGATTTTGTTTTTTTTTTTTTTCTTTTCCTTTTCCTAATGACAGCCCTATTATAACCTAATCATAATTATATAACCTAATAACTATTATATTATACAAATACAACATAAATACAACATACATAAATATAATATATATTTTATCAATATATAAAACACTTTTTTTTTATATAAAAGATATAAATATATAAATATTTGGATTAATTATATTTATTAAATATCACATTAAATTTTTATGTATTCACGCAATTAATAAAGTCAAAAACTAAAATAAAAAAAAGTAGTAGTAGTAGTAGTAGTAGTAGTAGTAGTAATAATAATAATAATAATACTAATACTAATAATAATAATAATAGTAATAAATTAAAGAAAAAATTAGGGTCGTTACAGTTTGTCTCCTTTGAGCTTCCTTATTTCCTTTGTTATCTAATATATATATATATATAAATGGTGGAGAATGAGACCAGATGCATCATATGGATTAAGTTTGTTCATATTTTAAATAACAAAAATAAATATTAATTTTGGTCCTCATATTTTTAATTAAATCAATTGTAACCTGCAATTTTTAATTTTGTGTCAATTTAGTCAAATTAATAATACCGTAAATTCAAAGTCAAAATTGAGTTAATTGAAACTATAGGGACTAAAATTCAAGAAACTTTATCATTGTACAGGAGAACAATTTGAAATTTTATTTTTCTTGTTAAGTCATATAAAGCTGTTGATCAATTTTGTACAGATGGCAAGTATAGTTAAAAAAAACATGTCATATTAAGTTTAATTTATTTGTTTATATTTATTTTGTGCATTTTAAAAATTTTGAAAATATATTGGCATTTTTTGTTATTAGATAACTTGGAAAGTTTTTGGCTTAGTGACTGTAACGCCCTCAAAATAATAACATGAAATCCATCAATAAGACATATGAAATAACCATATTCTTCTATTCATGAGAGTTTCATTACATAAGTATTACATGTTAACAACAAAAGCAAAATGCCCTACGGGCTTACAGCTTTCCAAGTTAACACTTGGTTACAACAAAAAGAGTACTAACTCATACACCTTAAGCCCTTGGCTTGTATTTACATGTAATACATCAAAAGTAAAACGACAACATTATGTCCGCCTCTTGCCTCCCAAGCTATGTCCTTGGAGGTGGCATGCTTCCTGCACCTGAAAATGATATTCCCATATAGGGTGAGCCACAGCCCAGTAGAAATACACTAAACCAACCATGAACAATGACTAAAATATTAGCAATTGATAGATGGCCAACACTGATACAATCACATAAATCATCTATTTATGTCAACCGACTAATGAGTCCAAGTCACTTTTCATTTTCCCATTTTCAACGGATAGACATATAAGTACTACCCACATTCTCAACAGATATGTATAACAGCAATATCCACAGATAAGCATATAAGCTATATCCACATTCTACAACAGATATGTATAACCACAATATCCACAGATAAGCATATAAGCTATATCCACACTTCACAAAGATAAGCGTATGAGCTCTATCTTCACTTCTCTAGACAAGCATATAAGCTGTGTCTACGGAGTTCATCCCCTATCTTCTCCCAACACTATCCGGTTTAGAGGTACATCCCCTATCTTCCCCTAAACCGCGGAGTACATCCCCCATCTCCTCCTCTACACATAACGTATACAAACACATTGGTTCTATATACAAACACTCAATACACATAGTTAATGTATTCTATCAACCGTCAAGTTCCATGACACATTCCATTGATTAGTTTCGGTTTGCCTAATCATCATGCCTTGTCTACAACAATCACGACTATCCTCCACCGATAGCCCAAAGCAGATATTTCTAAACAGAAAATAAATGCACAATGGATATTCAATCAACATTTCATTTCCTCATTCTTCTCAATTAATTATCCCAATTAATTAAACAATGTAATTAGGCCAATTCCCATAATTAACATTTCAACCCTTAGGTCCCATTTTCATCAATGATTTAACATTCATTCCATTTCTCTATGCCAAACATGCATCTAGGTTTATTATGAATAAAACCCCAACTTTTGTAAAATTACACAAAAGCCCCCAAACTTTCACAAAATTACCAAACCAACCCCAACATCTCAAAATACCAAAATTTAAAGACAAAATCCATAGAGAGGAGTAGGATATCCCTACCTCAAATTCGGAGCCCCAAAGGAGAAGATGACAAAACCCAACGTGCTCCAAAACCCGAGATTTTCAGATTAAAAAGAAGCTCTCGATGATCAACAACTTTTTCGTAAAGGCCAAAGATGAGCAAATCACTCCTACTAGATCAAAACCTAGAGAGAAGGTAGAGTCTAGAGTGAGAGGCTCAACAATGGTGATTTTGGAAAAGTAAGAGAGAGAAGAGAAAGTGAAAAAGTGATTTGAAGAGTAACAAATTCGGGACTTTAACCCAGGTCTCCGCTCGAGCGTAAAACACCCCGCTCGAGCGGCCACTCACAGACTTCCGCTCGAGCGGCTAACCTCCCGCTCGAGCGCAGAATGCACTCGCTCAGCACTTTTGCAGAACCAGACCTCCGCTCGAGCTCCCAACCCTACGCTCGAGCGTACAACACTGCACAACAAATACTGGATGGGTGTATTCCCCGCTCGAGCGCCAACATCTCCGCTCGAGCGGACAGGCCAAAAATCTGGGCAACTAGTTTTGGTTTCTAAACTCAACCAACTTGAAGCAAACCCACCCAACACATCCCATAACTCAAATATGAAGTAAAGAGGATGCAAACAAGATAATAAACCACAACTAACATCCACGGACACATGTCCGGATCACTGTACAACAAGGGTAAACCCGGGATCGCTATAGTGACATTTTTCAAAATGTTATAAAATATTTGTTTATGACACTTTTCACCTAATGCCATAAAAAGTAACTTGCACCTACCTAGTTTAGTAACATTTTAAAAAAAATATCATTGCTACTAAAGTTTAGTGTCATCTGTTGATAAATGTCACTAAAATAATTTCTTGTGTCATTCTTTTATAAAATGCTATAAAATTGATGTGACATTTCTTTATTGAAATGCCACTAGAGCCTTATTTGTTTGTGGTTCTCTGACATTTTTCTAAGACGTGTCACCAAATATAATTTTTGTGGCATTTTCTAAAAACATGTCACTAGTGTAGTGCCACTAAAGTGTGTTTTTGTTGTAGTGTCTAGAATAATTTCCGATTAACAACACATTTCTATAAGAGCATTATGACCCATTTTCACGTTTTGTCCAATCAAAACTTCACTCACCTTAAATTTTGGTTGATTATATTTGATAAGAAAAGTTGTACTTTTCAGTTGATTATATTTGATAAGAAAAGTTCTAAGGAAATATATTCAAAAAACTTTTGAAAACGTTTTAGATCGTTAAATTTATCATTTTGAAACGAGTGTATCATATTTCAAAATGTGTATTCCAAAACGTAATTCGCTAGAGTATTAGCGTTTTCTGATAACATTAATCAAAAGGTTTCAAGCATTGCTACATCAAATCATCAATAGACTAAATGCAATGAATCATCACCTAGCACTCTTTCAATTTGAACCACATAACCCTTGCCAATCACCAGAAAGACCAAGTTCTTTTACACAAGCCCATGTTGCAGTAAAGATTCCCAACCTGGAGCATGTTATTGGCTCAACCATAAATCTAACTATTGTATAAATAGGATTGTCATGTCATAATATCTGCTTAAAACTCCAGCTTCACTAGATAATGATCTCCAACAGTACATAATAACCACCCATGGGCTAATCACCGATAACTATCCTGTAGTGAACTCTTTGCAGCACAATAACACTGAATCAGTTAGTTAATTAGTGAGCCTCACATTAGTTCATTAAAGCAAAAGTAATCAAACTTCCAAGATGGAGAACAACGAGCAGAGAAACACAAGTTTTGGAAGCCATGGAATCTCCCAAGTGTATTAGAAACTAAAATAACAAATAAATTGTACTGGTCATTTCTTATCAAAGATGCCACTAAATACCAACTATACTCAGTGTGCCACAAATTTAACACCAATAATAAAGAATCTAAAGATTCTAAGGCTTCACACAATCCTCATATAAAACTGCAATGTTTTTACAACAAAATTGAGTCCTCTGAAAAAATTAAATTCCACAGAACAAGGTCCTAAGACAATTCTGTAGCCTTGTTAACAAAGTACCCTAAAGTTTGCTCTCCCAATATAAACGCCAACAAATAAGACACTGCAACCGAAGCAGATGACTATAATGAAACTTGATGAGCACACCGAACTTCATACTCAAATCTATTCGTCAGTTGTCCAAATTACCTAAAGGGCCCTGCAATACCATTTGCAATTCAATGCTGTTCAAGAAGCAATGCTAACTATTATAACCACCAAATTTAGTGTCCTATATGTGGCCAGGGACTAAGTAACCAAAGTTTCCAAAACTAATTTGCAACATGGCATTAGAAAAATAAGAAAGGGCAGAAGTTTTGTACGCAACCAAAGCCATGTTACCACATAGTAAAAAGGCTCAACAAAAATACCAAAGAAAAAGTATGTAAATCTCTTAAAAAAAAACACTTTGGGATGGAGAAAGTGGACAAAACAGACTTGCATTTCCAGAGTATAAAAGATGGGTTCCTTTTGAAAACACAAATTTGTCAGATAGAAAAACAGGAGGAGAGAAGAGGAGGAGGAGGATAGGTCCCAATATCAAGAATTCTCACCTGCAGATGTAAAGTAATTATGCCCTCATTCCAAAGCCTCCATATTAACTAACGTTCATTACAATTACAAGAGATGTTAACAAGAATGATACACCATCAGAGTCCCCAGACCTCAAAAACTCAACTCAACTCAACTCAACAAAGCCTTAGACCACAGCTATTAGGGCCAGTTATATGTATCCTACTACATCTCCCAGGACATATCCTCCATTTAATTATACCAGCATCTGAAAACCTGCATAATAATAACTGTCTGAACCTAGTATCTGGAAATGTAATCTAGAGTAGTGCTAGCACCAAGAGTACGTATGTACTTAGTGAAAAAAATCAGCCAAAAAAAAAAAAAAAAAAATAACGCCGCAGCAAGATGATATTACCCAAAAAAATACAACAAATGCTTGGCTATAAAATGGCACTTGTGCCATAACAAAGATGAGAATAACAATTTAGATTATTTCCTTCCATAAAATTATAATCTTGGTCACTTAACATACAACTTAAATAAACTTTCATTGGCTTTCAAAATCCACACATAATGAGGAATTAATCATGGTTATTCAATGCACACAAACCAACACTGCATCAGTGTCCTAAAAAGAACATTCGAATCAAATAATGTCATCTAGATGTCAAATACATAGACAAGTTATACATATTTGGTAAATGATAGAAACATATAGCACAGAAATTCCAAAAAGGGGCCCCAGTTCAAAGTCACCAGGAAAGATGTGGTTCAGTAATTTATAGGCCAACACCCTAATTTAAAATATAAAACTAGATCCAAACAAAATAAGAAACTAAATATTTATTAAGTCTTGATTAAAAATAAATAAACACAAATATTAAATACATAAAATTACAGTTATATAATTGTAATACCAAAATGGGCGCATGAGCGTTCCTCATCAGACCTCTTGCATAATTAGGGAGGGGAGAGCTAAGAACAAAGGGAAGAGAGTGAGGATATTGGCTTCTTTGGGCATGATTTGGATAATTTGGATGAAAAGGAATTAAAAGGTTTTTAATGGTATGGAGAAACCAATTACAGGTCGGTCGATTTATTGATCCTAGACATGTATCTTGAAAAAACTAAAAATTAAATTGGGGTAGAAAATGAGGGAAAAAAAAATTCATCGTCTTCACATGGTTTTATCTTTTGGGGCAGAAATAAATTTTTTAAAAAATAAAAACATCCTTTTGGTGTTTAATAGTGTCATACTATTTATTATTATTATTTTTTTAATTTTTGAAAACAGATTCTGAAAATAAAACCAGGCAAAGCCCATATTTTTTATTTGGTTACCGTGGAAAATTGGGCAGAAAATTCACAAACTTTTTCTTGATCTTTGGATTAGAAGTGTGTGCGTACCGGATTTCGCACTAGATAAAAGTGGATCGGGGCTTCGCACTCAGTTGGTCTATCCAAGGATTGAGGTTCCTGCAGCAAGAAGCACCGTAAGAGCTGCTCGGTGTAGACACCCCATTTTTGACCGACCTTAAGACTCAGACATCATTGATTGAGCGCTTGGTGATTATGCATGTTGTGCTCGTTTCGAGTTTCCGGAGTTTTCAGCTGAGTGCCCTGCCTCCGGGCCTCTAAACTCTTTGTGTTTCGGCTCGATTTGTGGACCAAGCCTTGTTTCCCTTCCCTGGAGGGTGGGAGATGTCTTGTAGACCACTTTTTCTGCTTGGAGACTAGTTTCCGGTTTCCGGTTTCCGGAGTCTTCGACCGCGCGCCTTGTCTTGGGACCGCTTAACGTTTTTTGTTTGGCTTGGTTTTTGAACCATGCCCTGTTAACCTTGCCTAGAGGGACTTTGTGGTCTGGGAGACCACTTTTTTGTGGTCGTAGACCACTTTTCCCTCGTAGATCGCTTTTGGGGCCCGTAGACTAGTTTTCGAGGCTCCCGGCTGCGCGCCTTGCCTCCCGGACTCTTGTCTTGCATCCTTTTTGGTTTGTTTTTGATACAAACCTTGTTTTCCTTGCTTGGAGGGTGGAATAAGGGTGGGAGACCAGTTCTTCCCCTGGGAAACCACTTTTCCTGCCTGCCAGCCAGTTTTCTGGTTGGCCAACTGGTTTTCTTGGTCTTTGGACCACCAATAGTGGTCGGCCACCACACCATTGCCTTGCTTTCAGTGTGCAGACCACCTCCCTCCCCATGGCCGACCACTTGCCTCTCTGGCTGACCACTTCCATTGGGCGGCCGACCAGTGTAAGTAGCTGGCCGACCACTTCAAGTGGTCGGCAGCTTTCCAGCACCTTTTTGGAGATATTTTCTAGCCAGCTGTTACAGCTGGAAGGCACAGAAACCATCCTCCATACACGTGTATGGTGGGATGGCTTTAGGCCTAAAGCTTGTCCAACAAGCTTGTTGCATATTTTTCTATATAAGGGAGCCTCCTCCCTCATGCCTTAGGTTCAGAAAAACTCCTTTGAGCTATACATACATCCTTGTCTCTATATGTTCTTGTTTGCTCTATATTTGTGCTTGAAAGTGTAGTTTTTCCATACTATTACGCACAAACACACACTCAAACACCATCCTATTGTTATTGAGGCACTTTGAGGTTGATTTTGGATCTTTTGGACTGGTTTGAGCTCAAAGAGGTTGCTGGATTTGCAGCTTTGAAGTGGTTCTACATGGGTGAGCTTCTAACCCTTAAAACCCTTGTTTTGGTTTAAGATTTTGGACCTATTTGCATGCTTATTTAGGCCTAACTTTCTACTACAAAAAGTTCTGATTTTTAGTCCTTAGCATGTTTGTTTAAGGTCTCTTTTGTGTTGGGGGTGGTCCACCCCCTCTTGTGCCTTGTTTGGCCTTATTTTGTGCTTTCCTTTTAAGCTATTGGGACCACCTCCTTTTGGCCTTCTCACCACTGAAACTCAGAGGAATTTTAGTGGTGGAAATGGTGTTTTGAGGTCCCAAATAGGAGAGGGTCATCCCCTCTCCTTGTGTTTTGTATGCTCGCTTTGTATGCCTCATGTTTGAGCATGTTTGTTAAGCTTATGTTGGCTCCATCTTAGCATGTATTTGGGGTTATTTTGACATGGCATACCACTGTTTTGATTTGGTTTTGTCATCCCTTGCATGCCTTATACACTTGTAGTGTAAATTTTGCAAACTAGTCTTGTATGCTTCATGAAGTAGCATGCCTTTCTAGCATGATTTGATTCCATTTCAGCATGTTCTTGGTGTTGTTTTGCCATGATATACCTCTATTAAGGTTTGGCTTGATAGCCCCATGCATGCTCCATGCACTTGTAGTGTATTTCCATTAACTAGCTTAATGTGTATCATGCTTTTGATCAACATTCTAGCATGCTTTTGGCTCAACTCTAAGAAGCTTTTGTCCATGTTTTAGCATGATTAAGCTCTGATTTGTGTTGTTTTGGTCATGCATACTTTGCTTTGTATAGCTATGGTTCAATCTTGCTCACTAGCTTTGCGTATTGAGTCCATTAGCATGCATTACTTAGACTATTTTCATGATTTGGAATATTTTGAAATGTGATTTCGGTACATGTAGTGTTGCCATGCATTCACATTTGTCACTCTTTCAATGCTTTGAAGGGTTGGTCCTTTATGCCTTAAACATGAGCCATTGTGTATGCCTTCATGCCTAAGCTTGCGAGCTATCATTTCAATATGTTTTTGGGGTTATTTTGCTATGATATACCTCTGATTTTTGTTGGCGAAGCCATCTCATGCTTGGTCTTAATAGGTGTAGTGTAATCCTCCCTTTTGGCCTTGCATATTCCATGCTTCATGCCTTCATGCTAGCATGTTTTGGCTATACTCTGTGCATGTTTTAACCTTGATTTAGCATGATCTAGGACTGTTTTGGGTTGTATTTAGCTGTAGTGCAATTGGCCTTGCTAGCTTTGAGCTTTGGGCACCATAGCATGCTTCATTTGTATCATGTACATGATTTGGCATCATTTAACATGACATTTCAAAGCATATAGCATTGCCATGTTCCCACTTCTTTCATCCTTTGAGTGCCTCTAGGGGTTGTGCATTGTTGCCTTATTTGTGACCAAGTGTGCATGCATGCATACTTAGACCTTTGAGCCCCCATCTTGGCATGTTTTGGTCTTTGTTTAGACCTAATTAAGCTCTGTCCATGGTTGGTTCATGCATTTGTGCCATGTGTTGCATGTCCCTTTGTATAGTCCTCTTTGCTAGCTTTAATGCTTAAGGACCCTTGCATGTTTTGCTTGTGTTGTTTGAATGATTTGGAATCATTTCATACCATATTTCAGAGCTTATAGTGTTGTTACACTCCCAAGTTTATCCTTCTTGAGCGCTCTTGAGAGTTGTGCTCTTAGGCCTAGTTGATGGGCCAATGCATGTGCATGCTTTGTTTTGCATTTCATGCCATCATTTTAGCATTATGGCCCCTGTTTTGGGCAGTCCACATTCGATTTAAGTCCATTTAGCATGTTTATTTGCTTGTTACTTGCATGCTTATGTTATATTGCATTGAGTATGCCATGTTGTTCTTAATATTGTGTATGCCATATTGTTTGCATGCTTATGTTACATTGCATTGAGTATGCCATGTTGTTCTTAGCATTGTGTATGCCATATTGTTTGCATACTTATGTTACATTGAGGTAGTGATTTGGGGAACAGTGATCAGTGGTTGAGAACGGTTATTTCAGCTCGTGTTTGCCAACTGTATGTTGTCTTTAAATTTATTCAGCTCATAACATAGCACACTACACTTTCTGGTTGTTTGTTTCCTTATTATTGCTTTATTTATCTTTTTGCAAGGTAGTTTAGCACAATTGCATCCGACCAGGTAGATATTCCCTGAGCACTCTGGGATAGAGGTCGAAGACTTAATCGATCTGAGGATCTGATAGACAGACAAGCAGTGTTCCTTTCCTTACCCTCGGTTACTAGACGGAGGTCAGTAAGGCACAGTGTATCAGTACAGCGGTTACCAGATCAGTGGTCCTTGAGTAGTCGGGCTGAGATTTCTGAGTCTACGGCAGAGACAGATATATCGATTATTCGGTTAGATCAGCACTCTATAGCAAGCATGGAGGATATGATGCGTCAAATCCAAGAGACTATGCAAGCCATGCAGCAGGATGCTGCTCGTTAGGCAGAGTTTGCCGCATGCCAGGCCGAGGTTATGGCCCAACAGGCAGAGCTGATTGCTAGACTTCAGCAGCAGCAACAACCGCAGCAGCAACAACCAAGAGTTCCAATACTTGGGGAGACCGCCAACGTCCAAGAAAATACAGACGTTCCAACGGGGCCAGCTCCGCTGTAGACCGCCCCGAGAACTCTCGGCTCTACGCCCGAGGGCGCGAATTCACTTGTTCTTTAGCTACTACAGTTCGGACTCATTGTCACAGTTCTGAATCTAATCTCACAAAGTGCAATGTGAAACCGATAAATCACCAAAGAGTCCAAATCCGGCAAATCGTTTTGGAAAACTGATTTTTATAACGAAGTGCCAAACATGGACTGCTTTGCCAGATATAGAGTCGCCACCTAAATGTTTTATTTTGGAAAAATTTAAGAAACCGTGACTCGTGCCTAAGGCCACGTGTTCGTCATCACCAAAGTTGCCTCGGCTCGGGAACTTAGGTACGAGAGGGGAAGGTCATGCAATGAGCACCCCCGCTCGCCCGATCAAAGATCGGCCTGTACTAAGCATGATATTTTGTTTTCGAAAATACATGTGTTCTTATTCTAGTTAATTAGCTAATCTTACTACGTGATGCGCACATCATACAAGTATAGACTAGATCGCCTAATTTGGAACAAAACATTGCATGTACGTTTGTGAAAATGATTTGAAATTTGCTACTCGTAAGTAGGCTAAATCGGGGATTCAATGAATTGTTCCAATTCAAGCAATCCAACCTTCACCCACAAGCATTCAAGCAGTTAGTCACATAAGCAGTTAGCCTCATGGCAAGCATGCTAACATGGCAGCACTTATACACATGCAGTATGCTAAAGCGTAAACACTCACAGTGTACTCTGAGCCAAAACAGAGAACTAGTTAGAAATCATGCATGATCCTAGTTCATGTTAAGATGGCTAGTGCAACGCATGCAAAAAATGTAACTAAGATAGGCTCGGCTATCTTAAGATGTCATGTGAAATGCAACTTGGTACATGTATTCAAATAGGAATTGAAATACAATGCAGTTAGTATGATACGTCGAGCCCGGTGCATGCAATACAGATGAATGGATGCACGCATGCAAGCATAAGGTATGCTAAATGAAACATGCCCTAAAACTAACCATCGTAAGCGGTTAAGTAAAAGGGAGAAAGAAATGGGAGTTGGAAGACATGCATCACACACACGCACACTTATTACAACAGTTGGCCCTCTCGACAGAGGGTCCAAATAAGAAGCTAACTAGCTAATCTAAGCTAATTAAACTAATTATTACACAACAAAATTGGCTAACTAATCCTAGTTAACTAATTAAGCTATTACAAAACAAATGAGAAGCTAAACACATTAACTACGTAATTACAAAATCAAAGCATAAACTAGCTAAGCAAATTAGCCAAGTAAAGCAATAAATCAGGAACTTCAGAGGGAGAAGAATGCATGCACGTCTGGTCGCCTCGTTCGGAAATCCAATGCGATGCCCGATTTGCCTCTATTTGCAACTGTTCTCAGAACCTTGCACCAAGCTCCAGAAAGCTTCAACTCCACCTTGGGAACCTGAGGGAGGGTGGCCGACCACCTAGGGGTGTCACCAGCCACTACTGACCACCCATCTTTGCTGAAAGCCAGAAAAAGTGGTCGGCCAGCTAGTTTTTCTGGCTAGCCGACCAGTTTTTGCTGCACTTCTTCCAGTTTGCTGCAACAGAGAGCAAGAAAGGGCATGGTAATGTATTTGTAAGATATGTGTACACAACCACCCTCCCTATCATTTCATAAGCTCAAGGGAGTGTGGTTCTCAACCCTCGGGCCACCAATCACGCATCTCGATGCATGATGGCCGAGAAGCCAAATTGCACAATTCAATGTAAAATGAATGCACATATAAACACATAAAGCCTAAAACTCTATCATGTGTGATCAAGAGCGTCGGCGACCAAGAATTGAGGCACGTTTCATCACTTCAAGTATGAAACATCCCTCGTTTCTCGTGTTCGGATTAACACTAAATCCAAACAACAATGCAAAATAAGCATGTTAAACTCAATGCAAGGCATGCAACTCAATGTAATACAATATAACAATGCGACTCTAGCATGCAAACATGCAATGCAACAAAACAAGCATGCAAACAACATGCGAAGGATAAGCATGCAACAACATGCAATGCAATGTGATCAAACTACCAATGCTAAGGGCATGCACAATGCAATGAAACATAAGTATACACAATGCAAAGTAACAACATGGCATACACAATACAACATGGACTTAAACTGAATATGGATAGACCTCAGCCATGCCAAAACCGTGGCCATAATGCTAAAATAAAGGCATGAAATGCAAAACAAAGCATGCACATGCAATGGCCCATCAACTAGGCCTAAGAGCACAAATCTCAAGAGTGCTCAAAGAGTGATAAACAAAGGAGTGTAACGACACTCTAAGCTCTGAAATAAGGTATGAAATGATGCCAAATCATTCAAACAATACAAGTATAGCATGTAAAGGTCCTTAAAGCATGAAGCTATCAAAGAGGACAACAAAGGAGGCATGCAATACATGCATGAACCAACTATGGATAGAGCTTAAATAGGTCTTAACAAAGACCAACACATGCTAAGATGGAAGCTCAAAGGCCTAGGCATACATGCATGCACACTAAGCCACAAACAAGGCAACAATGCATAACCCTTGGAGGCACTCAAAGGGTGGAAGAAATAGGAACATGGCAGTCCTAAATGCTCCGAAATATCATGTTAAATGATGCCAATCATTCACATGATGCAAATGAAGCATGCTATGGTACCCAAAGCTTGAAGCTAGCATAGGCATTTGTACTATAACTATGCAAAACATGAAACATATGGCAAAGGAAATCCAAAACAGTACTAGAACATGTCAAAATGAGTCTAAAACATGTAAAGAAGGAAGCCAAAATAAGCTAGCATGATGGGCATAAAGCATGGAATAGGCAAGGGAAAAAGGGAGGAATACACTACACCTAATATGACCAAGCATGAGACGGCTTTGCCAACAAAAATCAGAGTTATATCATGGAAAAATAACCCCAAATAAACACTGAAATGATAACTCGTAAGCTTAGGCACGAAGGCATACACAATGACCCATGTTTAAGGCATAAAGGGCAAACCCTCCAATGCATTGAATGAGTGAAAGATGCAAGTATATGACCACGAAACAGGGACTGAAATCACATTACAAATGATGCCAAATCATTCAAATAGGCCAAGCAATGCATGCTAGTGGACTTGATACACAAAGCTAACAAGCTAGAATGCACTATAGCTATACAAAGCAAGGCATGCATGACCAAGACAACACAAGTCAGAGCTAGAGCATGCTAAAACATGGATAAAAGCTTCTTAGTGTTATGCCAAAAGCATGCTAGAATGACATGTTAAAGCATGAGACACATTAGGCTAATTCATGGAATTGCACTGCAAGTGCATGGAGCATGCAAAGGCCAACCAAACCAAATCTTAACAGAGGTATGACATGGCAAAACACCACCAAAAACATGCTGAAATGGACTCAAAACAAGCTAGAATGACATGCTACTTCATGAAGCATACAAGACTAGTTTATGAGATTTACCCTACAAGTGTATTATGCATGCAAGGGATGATCAAGAAAACCAAAAACAGTGGCATACCATCTCAAAATAACCCCAAGTACATGCTAAGAACAAGCCAACACAAGCTTAATAAACATGCTCAAACATGAGGCATATATGGCAAGTATACAAAACACAAGGAGAGGGGATGACCCTCTCCTATTTGGGACCCCAAAACCACCTTTCCATCACTGAAAATCCTCTGGATTTCAGTGGTAGAAAGGTTATGTAAAGGCTACAACAAGAGCCTAAAGGGATGGCTCAAAACAAGGCCTAAGAGGGGGTAGACCACCCCCAACAAAAAAGTGACCTTAAACAAACATTTTAAGGACTGAAAAACAGAACTTTTTGTAGTTAAGAGTTAAGCTTAAAACAGCAAGAAAATAGGGCTAAAAGCTTAAGCGAAAATGGGGGTTAAAGGGTTAGTTGACTCACCCTTGTAGAACCTCTTCAAGGCTGCCACTCCAGCAGCTTTCGTGGATCAAAACCAGTCCAAAAGCACCAAAGACAACCTCAAGAAGCCTTAGCAACAAAGGTATGGTGTTTTAGTGTGTGTTTGTGTGCAAAAGTATGATCAAATGACACTTTAAGGCACAAAACAAGAGCAAAATGAAGAAGTATAGATATAGATGATATGTATCACTCAAGCACACTTTTTCTAAACCTAAGGCATGAGAGAGGAGGCTCCCTTATATAGCAAAACAAAGTTCAAGCTTGTTGAACACACTAAGAGCTCTAAGCAATCCCTCCATACACGTGTATGGAGGATGCTTTCTGTGCCTTCCAGCTGGCACAACTGGCAAGGAAAGCTGCCGACCAGTTAAAGTGGTCGGCCAGCTACTTTTTTTGGTCTGTCGAAAGAGAAAGTGGTCGGCTAGTGGCTGGCAAAACCAAAAAGTGGTTGGCCAGTGTCCAAAATGAAGCTCCAGAAGTTAGCTTTCCAATGGCACCAGCCTTGCATTAAAATCCAACTGTGCAAAAAGTTATGCCTGTTTTGGGGAAGCCGCGCAGTTTCGATTCAACCGGATTGATGCCCTACTTCAACCAACCATATCTCCCCCATTCGGACTTGGCTTTAGGAGATTCTTGAGTGCAAAATGAAGCCCCAGAAGTAAGCTTTCCAAGGTGGTGGCCTCATAGCTGAAATCCAAGCATTCAAAAGGATAGGCCTGATTTAGCGAGGGCTGCTTGATTAAAAAAATAGCTGGCTGACCAGAAAACTGGTCTACGGGCACCAAAAGCGGTCTATGAGAGAAAAGCAGTCTCCCAGACCTTAGTGTTCCTCTAGACCAAGGCAACGAGGCATGGTCTGAAAACCAGGCCAAAAGGAGAATGTTAAGCGGTCCCGAGACAAGGCGCGCGACCAAAGACTCCGAAAATCAGAAACTAATCTCCAAACGGGAAAAGTGGTCTACGACTGCAAAAAGTGATCTACAACCACAAAAAGATGGTCTACAAGACCTCTCCCTCCCTCCTGGGAAGAGAAACAAGGCTTGGTCCACAAACCGAGCCAAAGCACAAAGAGTTCAGAGGCCCGGAGGAAAGGCACTCGGCCGAAAACTCCAGAAACTCGAACGAGCACAACATGCATAATCACCAAGCGCTCAATCAATGACGTCTGAGTCTTAAGGTCGGTCAAAAATAGGGTGTCTACATCCGCCCCCAATCTTGCCCCAGCTGTCCAAAGCGCCGACCAATATAGTGGACACACCGTTTGAGTTCGAGGTGGATCCAACGACGCTAAAAGTGAGCAAGCTAGAAAAGCTATTCAAGAAGTCTCAAGGCTTGAAATCCATTTCAGATATAGAGGATGGATATACCGATTCGGCCGTGACTCTGCCGGACTGGTTTAAGATGTCGCACATAGGCCGTTTTGACGGTTTTGGAGATCCTATGGTGCACCTATGGCAGTTTGCAGATATCCTAAGGCCGATGGGCCTCTCCAGATTGCAAAAGCTTTCCTTATTTGACTGGACCCTGTTGGGTGTAGCGGCTATTTGGTACGCGAAGCTAAAGGATTTTGTTAAGA
The DNA here is from genome assembly GCF_055761805.1 of Camellia sinensis. NCBI lineage: Eukaryota > Viridiplantae > Streptophyta > Magnoliopsida > Ericales > Theaceae > Camellia > Camellia sinensis. The sequence goes on from NC_138970.1 coordinate 64,877,913, forward strand.
GAAGCTGGGAGGAGATGGCTGAGGCCTTTATAGCTCAATACTCCTACAACACACAGATCGAGGTCACAACTCGTGATCTTGAGACAACCAGGCAGGAGCCTAAAGAGAGCTTCTCCGACTTTGTAACCCGCTGGAGGGCTAAGGCCTCGAGGATGACCATCAGGCCCGTCGACAAAGATCAGATTTTGGTGGTTGTGCGCAACCTCCAACCCAAGCTCATGCAAAAGATGATCGTCCTCCCCCTACCCACCTTTGCAGATTTACATGAGATCGGGGTGCAGATCGAGGGCGCCATGAAATAAGGTCTGATTGACCATGAAAGAGAGCAGCCCAAGAGGGCATTCAACCGCAGTACAAATGCAGGGACAAGCAATGCTGCAACTGCCAGAACTTCAGATGTGGGAATGGTCACCACCACCCCTCCTAAAACCCTTGCAGCAACACCTTTTACCGATGTATCTGGAAGTAGCTTGCAAACAGGTAGATATGCGCCCCGAGGCCAAAGAACCTTCACCCCACTATATATGTCTTTGTCCAAGGCTTTGGGGGTTTTGATCAAGAAATGGCACTTGAAGCCCCTAGAGTCGCAACCCTTGCCAGAAAAACTTTCTCCCTCCCATAACCCAGCGAAGTACTATGCCTACCACCAACAGCATGGTCACGAAACCGACCAGTGCTTTCGATTGCGTCATGAGATTCAAGATCTCATCGACAACGGGGTGATCGTGCCTCCAGAGAAGCCGAATGTCACCACCAACCCACTGCCACCACATAACTAAGCTCCACCTCCCAAACGCATCAACTTGATCCAAACTGGGGTTGTGTCATACGACCCTAGTATATATATATATATATATATCACCTTTTCCCATCTACCTTCATCCCGGACAACATGGATTTGTGCATGTTGAGCACCTCCCGAACCCAACCTGAACCGGTGGTAGTGACTATCAAAGATAGAATTGGAACGGCTGTGGGGGCAGATGAGAATGATGATTCAGAGCCTGAGGGGTTTGCAAACTTTGAGTACAACCTGGGTGGTTACATCACATCAGCGGGCTAGGCTAGGCCAAGGGTAGAATTGCCAGTAGTGGCAGAGATCAGCGTGGTACGGGAGGATGGACCTAATCAGGGGTTAGATGACCTAGCAGAACTGGAAGAGGACATTGCTAACCTTCAGTTCTTCAACGAACATGACTTAGGGGACGTGACTGTCAACTGGTTTGATATGGAAGGACCAACGGAAGCTACTGGGTGGCTCAACGACGAGCCAGATGTTGTTGAGCAGTCTTAGCTAGAACAGGGTCCGTCAGAGACGGGGACATCAGCAGTGGCCGGAGTGGCCGAGAATTAGAATAGATCGCCGAGGGGCGCTGGTGCTAAGAATTTCGCTCGGGATCCGGGCAGTTTGAACACAGAAGATACTAAACAGTAGGCTGCACTGAAGTAGTTTGAGTAGGAAAAGATCAAAGATCTGGAGAGAGCTAGAAAGGCCAAAGCCATTGTGGGGATGGAATGTGCTATGAGCAAGAGAATAGAATGTGCTGTGCGCACAGGAATAGATGCAACGGAACCAGAAAGCTGATTGTCAATGGCCGACGGAATGTGGTGGGAAGACGACGACTTGTGTCTTGCCCACACCGATGAAGATTGGGGACAAAACCAACCAGATGATACTTGGTATGTGGGAGAGGTGGACTACATGACCAGGAGTGGGCAGTATTTCTAGCCCTCACACTTGGATCAACCAGAGGCGTCCGGGAAGGACAAAGAGGCAGAGAGGCAGAAAGAAAAATTACTCGAAGAGGAGGCTGTGCTGAAACAGCTTAAGAAGATACAAGCAGACATCTCCATCTGGGGACTACTTATGGCCTCCAGAGTTCATAGATAGGCTGTCCTTTCTGCCATGGACAGGGCCAAACTTTCAATCGACACCATGCCTGAGCAGCTGGTAGGGCTGGTTTTTCCAGGAGAAGCTTTCCCGACGTTGACCTTCACTGACAAGGAGCTACTGCCTGAGGGCTCAGATCATAACAAACCACTCTACATCTCTCTGGAATGTAGGGAGAAGTGGATACTGGTGGTCCTTGTTGACACAGGATCTGCTATCAACATGTGTCCGTCGAGGACGACATATGCAATCGGGTTGAAGCCCGCAGATTTTGTGCCAACCGCCCAGGTGATAAGGGCCTACGACAATACCAGCAGAGAGGTGATGGAGGCTGTGCAGATTCGGACTCAGGTTGGTCCAGGGCAACGGGATATTGATTTTCATGTCTTGGACGTCCCCACAACCTTCAATCTACTCCTAGGGCGGCTGTGGCTGCACCAGGTGAAGGCAATCTCTTCTACCCTGCACCAGATGCTGAAGTACCCCCACGGGAAGGGGGTGGCTATTATTTTTGGGAATTCTTCAATCCATCCGCCACTAAAGGTGTCTACACTGGTTCTGGAGATCGAGCATGGCGTGGAGGATGTGTTCCTAACAGGATTTACCCTAGCTGAGGCCTGGGTTGTACAAAATATACTGGCTATTGATGAGGGGTTATATGTCAGTGCACAGTCTGTGTACCTCATGAACAATCTCTAGCACATTCCCGGGATGGGATTAGGGAAATTGGCCAGAAAGGCATTGCAGCATCGACCGAAGTGCCGCACAACCCGCATACCTTTGTTTAGGTTATCTGCCTACCAAAGAGGATTGGGTGAGGAAAGGCAAAGAAATGGCTGGAAGAGCCAGAGCCAAGCAGGCCAGGAAGCATTGTGATTTGATGCACCGACCTATCCATGGTACCCTAAACGGACGCTTTGTCCGGGAGGGGGAAGACTTCCCATTCTGCGGCTTCCCAGAGCCATGGCTAAATACAGAGAGGCGGCGGTTGCCGGGGTTTGAGATATTCTTTGACTTGCAATTGTTTGGGGATGATGTTGCCAAGGAGCTGACAGACCTACCAGCTGAGGCTGAGTAGTGCAAGGAGGAGGATTTCGAGAGCACAGAGATTGAAATGTGGGTAGCATTGGCTTGTTTACTCTCAGATCCTCAGATCGTACAGGAGTGCTTGGGGGATAACTTCTCAGTTTCTATGATTGAGAATGAAGCAGCTGTGAGCCCATCTTCAAACATTTTGGATGCATCCATCGCACCCTCCCTCGTCTGGCAATATGAGGAGGGCTTCTTATCGAGCAGCACCGGATCAGGTAAGGAGCCGGAATCTGATTTCACTGAGTCTGTGGAGTCAGAATCAGGTTCCAATTCGTCTGAGTCTGAGTTTGAGTCTGGTATTCTTGGGGGTGACAATCCAGATGCCACAGTCCTATCTAGGTCATCTTTTTCTTTTTCCTTTAAGTTTATTGTAACAGAGGAATCAGGCGATTTGGAAGTGATTAATGAGAAATGTGCGGCTGTGGCCTTCGAGTACTTTTCTGTGCCTTTGATTTATTGCATTAATCAGGACTTTCAAAATTTCGATGAAAACGACGAGAAAGAAATTCCTCCGGTTTTGAAATATTTGCTTGATCAAGAACAGGAGAGGTTTGTAAAACCCTTGGTTGATGAAATCACCATAATTAATGTGGGTACTGAGAAGGACCCGCGGCTGGTCCAAATCGGGTCCACGTTGTCTTCGGAGGAGTGCGAGCGCTTAGTCGCTTTATTGAAAGATTTCAAAGATGTTTTCGCATGGTCCTACGAAGGCATGCCTGGAATTAATCCTAAAATTGTACAGCACCGGATCCCTCTTGACCCAGAGGCCCGACCTGTTAAGCAGAAGCTCCGAAGGATCCGCCCGGACTGGGCTCTCAAGATCAAAGAAGAGGTCACCAAGCAAATTGACGTAGGGTTCTTGCTGGTATCATAATACCAAACATGGTTAGCCAATATAGTTCCAGTGCCGAAGAAGGACAGCAAAATTCGAGTATGTGTGGATTTCAGGGATTTGAACAAAGCCAGTCCGAAGGACGACTTTCCTCTGCTGCATATCGATGAATTAGTAGACTTCACTACGGGGCATGCGTTGCTCTCTTTTATGGATGGGTTTTCTGGCTACAATCAGATTTTGATGGCACCCGAAGACCGGGAGAAGACTGCTTTTACCACCCCGTGGGGAACCTATTGTTATAGGGTGATGTCGTTTGGGCTGAAGAATGCTGGAGCGACATATCAACGGGCAGCGACCACAATTTTGTACGATATGATCCATAAAGAGGTTGAGGTGTACGTGGACGACATGATTGTCAAGTCCAAGGAAAGAGAGGGCCACTACACCGCCTTACAGAAATTATTTCAACGGATCAGAGAGTTTCGGTTGCGGCTGAATCCTCAGAAGTGTACATTTGGTGTTACAGCAGGGAAAATGCTGGGGTTCTTGATCACACAGAGAGGTATCGTGGTTGTTCCTTCCAAAATCAAGGCCATCTTAGAAATGCCACCACCGAAGACTGAAAAGGAGGTGCGAGGCTTTCTGGGTAAAGTGCAATTCATAAGATGATTTATTGCAAAATTAACCTTGACTTGTGAGCCACTCTTTGGTCTCCCGAAGAAAGGAAAGAAGTTCCAATGGAACGGCCGATGCCAAGTTGCTTTCAAACGGATCAAGCAATATTTATAGAACCCACCTGTGTTGTCACCGCCTGAGTCGGGGAAACCGTTGATTCTATATCTTTCAGTTACTGAAACTACAATGGGTTGCATGCTTGCACAGAAGTCTGAGGACAAAGTGGAGAGGGCTATCTACTATCTGAACAAGAAAATGCTGGATTACGAGACCCGCTACACTCCGCTGGAGAAGGCTTGTCTAGCCTTGGTATGGGTTACCAAGAAGCTGCAGCACTACCTGTTAGCTCACTCTATAATACTGGTTTCGAGATTAGATCCCATCAAATATCTCTTCGAGAAACCGGCACTTACGGGTAGGCTAGTCCATTGGTTGCTTCTACTTTCCAAATTTGATCTGAAGTATATGACGCGCAAGTCGGTGAAAGGGAGAGCGGTAGTGGAGTTCCTAGCCGATCACCTAGTGGAAGGGGATGAAGCAGTTGAGTATCTGTTCCCAGACGAGGCCATTCTGCATGTCGAAGAAGAGACTTTGACGATGTACTTTGACGGACCGTCAAACCAATACGGGTATGGGATAGGGGTGTTGCTGATAGGACCCGACAATTCCCACATACCCTTAGCATTCAAACTCCGGTTTAGAGCATCGAACAATGAGGCAGAATATGAGGCATGTATTGCTGGTTTAGAAGTAGCTCTGGAACTAGGGACAGAACGGTTGGATGTCATCGAGGACTCGAACTTTATTGTATCTCAAGCTAAAGGAGATTGGAAAGTTAAAGAAGAAAAAATGAGAATCTACCACCAGACCTTGGACGCTCTGATTCCTCAGTTTGAGAAACTGAATTTCGCTCATCTGTTAAGAGAGAACAACAAGTTCGTAGATTCATTAGCAACTCTATCTTCCATGATAGACATCCCTTTTGGAGTCCGGATGCGTCCGATCATCATTGAACAAAAATTTGTGCTGGCCTACGAGCTGATTACTACCATAGATGAGGTATAAGATGAGAATCCCTGGTATTACGATGTCTGGAACTTCTTGGAAAAAGAGGCGTATCCATCAAGGGCAAAAGCCAAAGATAAGAGGGCAATTCGAAGCATGGCTGCTCAGTTCATCGTTTGCGGGGGTAAACTATACAAGAGGGGTCATCTCGGGATGCATAAGCTGTGTGTTGATGCTGAAGAATCCAAGCGCCTGATGGAGGCCATCCATGGAGGAGAGTGCGGATCGCACATGAACGGGGTGATGCTAGCCTGGAAGATCCTTAGACAAGGTTATTACTGGTCCACCATGGAGGAGGATTGTATTGGCTTTGTTCGGCGATGCCACAAATGTCAGATCCATGCAAATCGCATGAACATTTCGCTGTCAAAGCTGTACAACATGACTTCGCTATGGCCGTTTTCAGTCTGGAGGATTGATGTAATCGGGGCTGTCACTCCAAAGGGGTCCAACAGGTATGAGTACATTCTGGTAGCGATAGACTACTTCACGAAATGGGTCGAGGCTCAATCTCACGCAGTGCTGAAGGCGTCGCATGTAGCTAAGTTCATCAGGAACAACATCATCTGTCGCTACGGGGTCCTGAACGAGATTATTTTGGATAATGGATCCCACTTGAAGAAGGAGGTAATCGACTTGTTGGAGAAGTACAACGTGGCTTTTCATAAGTCATCTATATATCGGAGGTAGTCCAACGGGGCAGTTGAGGCTGCCAACAAGAACATCAAGTACATTCTGCAGAAAATGGTGGAAACTTACAGGGACTGGCCAGATAAGCTGCCATTTGCTCTTTGGGGCTACCGGACTTCAATTCGAACTTCTACTGGAGCAACTCCGTATTCCTTGGTTTATGGGATGGAGGCTGTTCTGCCTATCGAAGTTGAGGTTTCGTCATTACGGGTATTGGCTTAGTGTTAGATAGCTGAGGTAGATTGGTAGCAAAGCAGGTTCGAAGAACTCATGCTCTTTGATGAAAGAAGGCTGAAAGCACTGTATCATGTCCAGGGTAATCAACGAAGAATTGCCAGGGCTTTCAACAAGAAGGTTAAGTCCAGGAATTTGAAAGAAGGGGATTTAGTGCTCAAAGACAACCGAGCTCCCATCCATGACCATAGGGGCAAGTTCAGGCCCAATTGGATAGGCCCTTACATCGTCAAGTCTATCTGGTCAGGTGGAGCTATCGTTCTGATGGACCTAGATGGCCTAGAGTTCTCCCAACCGATCAACATAGACAAGTTAAAGAAATACTATCCCTGAGTGGCTCGCTAGGCCGAAAACCTTAAAGGGAGACCTAGGCAAAAGTTAGAGCATGAAAATTTTGAAATGATAAAAACTGAGCTCGCAAGGTTGAAAACCCGGAAAGGGTAGCCTTGGCAAAAGTTACAGCGCAAAAGGAGAGTGTTAACACACGAATGAACCTGAGCCGAACTACGTAAGGCTTGATTTCCACCTTTGGGATATGTAGGCAACTTCATCCTGAAGTCTAGCCATAAACACTTCCAAATCAACTTTGTTTGTGTGATCTTATTGGTCATCTTTGTCTATTCTGCATTCAAGAGCTCAGTTGTGATCTCCAATGTAATGCTATTCAAACTAGGGGCAACTTTCCAGTTGCTGAGGATCCAGGGTTGTACCTCTCAGTGATAGATCTCGGGCGTGTCCAGTTGTGATCCATATCGAAAATGGTTTTGAAAAGTTTTAATAAAAGTTGATTTTGCTCAAATTAATCTTTTTACAACTTAGACCATTCTTGGACCAAATGGAAAATTTTCAGTACCCACAACCTTCAATTACATTGATTTCAGTACAGAGTTCTCCTACTCTTGAATACAAATTGAAGTTGCTTTTTATTACATTCATAAAGAAAACTTGAAAGTACTGATTAAAGCAAATAAATTTGGGGCATAGTCAGGTATTCCTGCGTCCCCTCCCAGAGCTGGTCGAAGCCTCTGGTACCAAAGTAGGCCCAACTTGCGCCTCTTCATCAAGCCAAGCCTATGCACTCATCAGAGAGGGTGCAACTGGAAGTAGGAGCGGGGCCAGAAGCTTTCTCATCCTCCATGCCGTGGCATATCGAGCTAGCTACGCGCCTTAGACCAGAAATGCTGCCAGGTACTCTATCCCCTCTTCCAAGCAAGTCTGATCATGTCTGAGCTGGCGCCAGAATCGGAATGGGAAGTAAAAGACATAGTGTATCAGGCCAATCAACTGAATCCCAGGCTGGCGAGACATGCTGTAACTCATTGCCAGCAGATTGAGCCAAGGGCAGTGCCAAGCAATACTGGTAGCGGATAGGCTGCACATCCATTTGCACCACCATCCCTCATCAGGGGCATCGACTAGACATCGCCGGAAGAAATAGCCACGAGCTGAATATGCTGGGAATGAGTCCACAACCTTCAATTTATCTATCAACCATATCTGGGGCGGGATGAAAAATGAGAGATTAAAGAATAGAGAGGTGTACGTTGAGAGAAAAGTGAGAAAAGGGTTTTGTGAGAAAAACCGAGCCTGAGGGCCGAGTGATGTGAGAAATATATGTGAGATGGGATGGGAAATATTACTTGCAGCAATAGTGAACTCCCCGTGAATCTAGTCGTCTCTCGGCGATGGAAAGTATCCAAACCCATCAATGTCTCAGCCAGTGTCATGGTAATGCTGCTCTTGCCCTCTTTCAAGCCTTGGGCAACCTCAATCAAACAGACGCTAGACCCTCCGGAGCCTGAGGCAAGCAAGAAATGAGATAGCATGCACAAGCAGAGCGCATGTTGCCAAAAACCCTGCCAGTGATGATCGCCGCGGTCACCGGCATCAGAAAACCAATAAACCAAGCTGGGGATGTCTAATTCTCCATCGCGGATCAAAGACCTAGCATCATGCATAGTGAGCCTGCACATTTGTCCTAAGGCTTGGATGTAGCTGAAGCGGAATTGGGGCAGGATTTCTTGCTCGCATCCGGACTCCATCAAAGCTTGGAAGTCTTCAAAAGTGGGACATATCTCTTGTCCGCCGAAGCTAAAAACATGGGTAATCGGATTCCAAAACCTTGCCGCGGCATGAAAGAACGGAAAAAGCAGTGGAGTGTGACTTAACGTGAATAGTGCATTTATACCGAAGCCCCATAAATTTACCTTTTCCGAGCCATCCAAGATAGCAATCCAATTTGTGAGATTTTCGACAAGAAATGCCTCCATTTTGGTGCAAAACTGAGTTAGAATGAGGGAACCTCGAAGTTGGAACCTTTATGGAGGATAAGGCACTGTTTGGAGGACAAGTGTCAGAAAACTGGAGGTCCCCAGGCTAAGTGGTCGGCCGACCACTTTTTCTGGTCGGCCAGCTAGTTTTTCTGGTCGGCCAGCTACCCTTTTGGTCTGTAGGACAAAAACTGGTTGCCAAACTCTAAAAGTGGTCGGCCATGTGCAAAAATGTGGTCTCTAGCTCTTTCATGTCTCCACAAGGGAGTCTCTAGTTTTCCTATGTGCTGAGAATGCTAAAGGTCTAAGTTTACCTCTGTTTCGAATGCATTTTGTCACTTTGTTTGCCTCAAAATGCATTCGTTTATTGAGTTGTTAAGTTTTGCTTATCGAATTGTTGCTCTTTGATTATCGAGTTGTTGCGATTTGTTTATCGAGTTGTTACTCGTTGCTTATCGAGTTGTAAACTTACTAAGGTTTTGTTGTTTCTTACTGAGTTAAGTTGTTTAGTTTGTTACGTTGGTTCACTACCTGACTTGGTAATACATTGGTTTTCAATTTCCATTCAATCTCATTTTTGTGTAAAATGGTGCGATGCGATGCGATGCTTAGAATACAAGTACAACACTTTTTGAACAAAAAACTGTTTTCATTCCATCATAGCTTCTTTTTACAACATTTTACAACAAGGTACAAGTTTTGAAGAAAATAAAAACTGCCTAACACTGTACAATGTGCTACAACTACATGTAAAAGAAAAATAAAGCAGGAATATATGCATCGGTGCTATCAAGCTCAAGACCGAGAGGCCTTCTTCACCCTCTTCAGCTGAGCAGCCTCTGCACCACCGCCGCCGGCACCACCATCTGAATCGGAGTCGCCATCCTCGGAATCCTCCTTGGCATCACCTCCGCCCTCAGAACTTGAACCGGAGTCATCATCTCTGCCTGCAGATGTCTCTGACTGAGGATGCACAGACTCCTCCTACTCGCTGGACTCGTCATCCTGTCGGGCAGATACTCTACGTCCCCCTCGGCCGCGAGTCGAGGCCCCTCTCCTAGCTGCTCGAGAAGGCCTGGATGGCCCGGGCCGTGGCAGTGGAACCTGAAAAGGGCAATTTGAATACATCAACCAGAGTATGTATATCAGATGCAGATGCAAGTATGATGTACGGAGTGTGTGCATGCAAATATAGTATGTGAATGTGATGTGTCAGATGTGCTCTACACATGCAGTCAATCAATGCAGTGAAATATTCATTTTGGGCATGTCATCAGAAGTATGATAAATACAGGGAAATTGAAAAGTACTGGAATGCCGGAGGCGTACAGCAGCGTCTCCCTCCGCAAGACCATACTCTCGAGTGAGGCCACCACTCCGAGCAACCCCTCAGTATACTCTCTGGGAGGCTGCAGATGCAAGTTCAAGTCATCAGTGAATGAATGAATGTCTAAATATCTGAGTGATAAATGAAAGCTGTGTAACATACCGGTGGTGAGTCAGGGTCACTGACATATCGATGATTCGGCAATGGAGGCTCTAGTGGAATCGGGTAAGATATCCCATACTGCTAGCCTGTCAGCTCGGTCGGAAGATCGGGCCATCCAGTCCACTGCCTAATGGGAGGCATCCCCCTACTCCTACCTCCCAAACTACTGGCCCTGCTAGTCGAGGGAATGTCTATGGCTTGGGCTCAACTCGATGATGGCATATCAGCAGCTCTCCTCGTGGGGGTACGGACACCTGTCAGTGGAGGCATTAGGAATGTGTGGACATATGTCGCGTGCTCCCCGTCCCCCAAAAAAAGGACTGCATCAATACCCAGCATGAGATCGTCAGTCTCCCGGGGGGTGAGACTCTCTGTGGAGCGCATGTCCAATGGAGGCACTGAAGGTATCTCCTGGGCGAGATTGCCCATCGTCTGGTGCATGAAGCGCTACCCGAGAAATCAGGCTTTGCCTACTGGTCCCTCGAACAAAATCCTGTACCGGGAGGCACCCCATGCCCCAGCAAACCGGAACCGGGAATACCCTGGCATGGCTATCCATGGTTGCCAAGTAATCTGCGGATATCAAATGCATAAATTGATCAGTTGTCATAAATATGCAAGATGAACCAAAGCTGAAAGCATGAAGAACTGAGAGTTCTGGTTTACCTCCGTCGCCCGTACAGTGTCAAAGTACTGTCAGAGATATAATAATGTCTCCCGGGGCCTAGACCAGCACCGACCATCGAATCTGTGTGAGTACGGTATCTCAAGTGGGGCCTCAACCTCCAGCTTGGGAGCGAGCGTCGGGAAGTAGGCGTAAACCCACAGCTGTGAAAGGTAAGACAGTGGCTGTCAGAATACAGAATGTATAGAAAATGCAGAATGCTGAGTGCAGAATGCGAATACAAAATGTATAGAAAATACAGAATGTATAGAAAATGCAGAATGCTGAGTGCAGAATGCGAATACAGAATGCAGAATGCGAATACATAATGTATAGAAAATGCAGAATACTGAGTGCATAATGTGAATACATAATGTATAGAAAATACAGGATGTCGAGTGCAGAATACGAACACAGAATATACAGAAAATGCAAAATGCTGAGTGTAGAATGTAGAGTATAGAATGTAATGTGTGCAATGTGTGCCGTGTGTAGTGTACAAATAATGAAAGGCAGAAATGTAAATCAAGAGGGCAGAATGTACCTCCCAGCTCGCTAGTAGCCACCTACTATGGTCCCGCGCTGGCAGGAAGTCGCGCTTATGTAGCAGCAAAAGGTAGCGAGGCCAGCGCCACCCCAATCATACTGACGGACCTGTGATAGGTCTACCAGAGCGCTCAGCAGATATAGCCCAACTGTGTTTCCCCTGTTGGAGAACAATGCCGTCCCGAGAAGGAACATCAGAAACCCCCGGGCATACTGCTCTATGGCCTCAACGGTCTCAGGTGGAGTCCTCCTGTACTGCTTAGCAAACCAGGTGTACCTGACCCTGCCTGATAATCTGTCGATCGGCGGATGGGCTTCGAGCAGATAAGTGAAAGCCGCCTCCACTCACCCATATCCGCATCGTATGGTATCGGCTAGCCTCCCACGTTGATGCTCGTCAATATGGAAGTCATACAAGGTCATCGTCATATCCCCAGTGGCAGAGAAATGGAAGGAGTTGGTGGTGTCCCACAATCTCTCTACTAATGCGCCTAGAAGGGTCTTGCTCGCCGGAAGTCACGACACTCCCATACAAAATATGCTAAACTCGGCCTCATCTACAGTATGCCGAACAGCCTCCGGGAGCTCCATAGACCACTCCCTAGCAATGATCGACCCGTAACCCCATGTGAAATGGGAAGATACCTGCGTGTAGAATGAACAGATGTATTCGGTTTCAGAATAAGCATAATGTTATGTATGAGTAGCGTGCCAAATAAACCGAATACTATGTTATGAACTGTTTGTTCAGATTGAACAGTGTTTTATGTTATGAGCTACGTGCCAAATAAACCAAATACTACGTTATGAACTGTGTGATCAGATTGAGAAAAATATTGCGTTATGAACTGTGTATTCAGATTGAGCAAAATACTGCGTTATGAATTACGTGTTCAGATTGAGCAAAATACTGCGTTATGAATTGCGTGTTCAGATTGAGTAGTGTTATGAGTTGTGTGCCAAATAAGCAGAATGTTGTGTTATGAACTGTGTGTTCAGATTGAGCAGTGTTATGAGCTGTATGCCCAAATGTGCTGTGTGCCCAAAATGAGCTATGTGCCCAAATGTGTTGTGTACCTAAAATGAGTTGTGCACCCAAAATGAGCTGTGTGCCCGAAATGAGCTGTGTGCCCAAATATGCTGTGTGCCCAAATGAGCTGTGTGCCAAATTAACAAAGTGTTGTGTTGTGAGCTGTGTGCTAAGTCAGCATTGTGGTATGTATGAGCTGTGTGCCAAATTAACAGAGTGTTATGTATGAGCTGTGTGCCGAGTGAGCAAGTGTTGTATATGTAAATGTGTTCAGAATGAGCAGATAAAATACATAGTGAAAGCATAAAATGTGCAAGAAATGCAAAATACATCGCAGAGAATGTAAAAATAAAGTACGCACCTCTCGCGCATGATGAGATAAGTGAGACTCCGGCTCCCGTAGTAGTAGGTCTGCGGGTGCTCAGTGCGCGCAGTCCGTGAAATGGTGAAAGGTGCTTGGAGGTAGGATGTGCTCCTGCGGGTGGTACCCCTCCAGGTCGAACGACCGCATCCTCGGAGGCAACGACATAATGTCGGCTCATCCTCTACTCTCGGGAAGCCTCCGCCGTATGGAATATTGTCAGCCATCTGAAAAAAGGTGCAAAAATGAGCCAAAATGAGCAAAATGAGCTACAATTGCAAAAAGTCAACAAAAGTAAACTCTTGGGAAGAGAAAAAGTCAACAAAAGTCAACGCCCGAGAAAAGGTGCTAAACTTTGAGACAAACATACCTCAAGTGGTGAAAATGGAGAAAGAAGCTCCGAAAACAAATTCTAGTTCAAAACGAAGAGAATCGAAAGTTTTCTCGAAACAACTTCGCGTGGGGCATTGGAAAACGCATATAAAGTGCAGATCTGAGAGAGAAAATGGTCTAGGGAGGAAGAGATGTTGATTTCGGCCTTGGAGGCGTGAGCAAAAGTGATTTGATGTGTATACTTAAAGATCTGACCATCAAAAGACCAATCTGTCCCTGTTTTGCTAAACTAGTCCGCAAGCTAGTTTTTCTGGTCGGCTAACCACTTAAGTGGTCAACAATTGGTCGGCCACTGATGTAGATGGTCGGTAGCCCTCCTAGATGGTCTCCAGGATCCCATTGTTCTCCCTGTGTGTTTTGATGATGATTAGAGTCCTCGACTCTCGAGAAAGTGCAAGAAAAGTACACTTTTCGGCTCAAAATTGCCCCCACGGGAACTTTAATTCAAGTCTTCGATGCGTGGCTCATCGTTACTCGTCAAGAGCAAGGTGTATCCTTTTTAATTATGTTGTGACCCCTCTGAGGGGTAAACCGGAGGTTATGGTTGAATTGCACTTGTTATGGCTTACATTTCCTCTTTCGGCATTTTGTTTCAAACATACAATCAAAGTTACGCATTTCTCTTGCATTGTCTTGCACATTTTACTTGCGTTGTCATGTACGTTTCTGTTACATTGTTATGCACACCACTCATCGCATTGTTATGCACGTCTCGTTGCATTGTTATGCACACCACTTGCTCGCATTGTTATGCACGTTTCTCGTTGCATTGTCATGCACTCTCCACCTGCGTTGTCGCGCACACTTGTTGCATTGTTATGCATACTTTAAGCGCATTGTTATGCACACTACTTGTCACATTGTTATGCATACTACTCGTCGCATTGTTATGCATACTACTTGCGTTGTCGCGTATGTTTTACTTGCATTGTTATGCTTGTTTCACTCGCATTGTTATGCACCTACACTTTGCTTGCGTTGTCACGCACTTTTCACTTGCATTGCTATGCATGTTTCCATCAGCATCATATGTGCGCACACGTTTATCTCGTATTGGAATTGTATCTTGATGTAACGTTGAGCATGTGTTGCTACTATATTGTACCTGTTGAGTTTCTTTCTTTTACAGGCACGATATTGTATGTACGATTCATTTGAAGCTGGTGAAACCAGACAATCTTGTATGTACTCCGCATGAGACGTAGTGAGAATTGTATAATTCTCTTACATCCTTTCTACATGAAATGTAGTTTGGTTTGTATTCGCTTGTTTAAACTGTTGCATTTATTGTGTATAATTATTTCATTACAACTTTATTTGCATGATCATAAGTTATGTTCGGCATCTTGCATGTCATTTGTATTTCGTCCCTACCTGCGAGCACATCTCTTTGTTATCTTGCCTGTTTGTCTAAGTCTTCGGCCTTGTCAAAAATGGGTCGTCTATGGGCTTTGACATTCACTCACGTCACTTCTTGACTTCTGAGTTCTGTCAAAGAGGGGCAACTGTAGACACTCCATTTTTGACCGACCTTAAGACTCAGACGTCATCGATTGAGCACTCAGTGATTATGCATGCTGTGCTCGTTTCGAGTTTCCGGAGTTTTCGGCTGAGTGCCTTGCCTCCGGGCCTCTGAACTCTTTGTGTTTCAGTTCGGTTTGTGGACCAAGCCTTGTTTTCCTTCCATGGAGGGAGGGAGAGGTCTTGTAGACCACTTTTTGTGGTCGTAGACCACTTTTTCTGCTTAGAGACTAGTTTTCGATTTCTGGAGTCTTCGGTCGCGTGCCTTGTCTCGGGACCGCTTAACGTTCTCTGTTTGGCTTGGTTTTTGAACCATGCCTTGTTGACCTTTCCTAGAGGGACTCTGTGGTCTGGGAGACCACTTTTTTGTGGTCGTAGACCACTTTTCCCTAGTAGACCGTTTTTGGTGCCCGTAGACTAGTTTTTGAGGCTCCCGGCTGCGCGCCTTGCCTCCCGGACTCTTATCTTGCATCCTTTTTGGTTTGTTTTTGGTACAAACCTTGTTTTCCTTGCTTGGAGGGTGGAATAAGGGTGGGAGACCAGTTCTTCCCCTGGGAGACCATTTTTCCTGCCTGCCAGCTAGTTTTCTGTTGGCCAACGGGTTTTCTTGGTCTTTGGACCACTAATAGTGGTCAGCCACCACACCATTGCCTTGCTTTCAGTGTGTAGACCACCTCCCCCCCCCCCATGGTCGACCACTTCCACTGGTCGGCCGACCAATGTAAGTAGTTGGCCGACCACATCAAGTGGTCGGCATCTTTCCAGCACCTTTTTGGAGATATTTCCTAGCCAGCTATTACAACTGGAGGGCACAAAAATCATCCTGTGTATGGAGGGATGGCTTTAGGCCTAAAGCTTGTCCAACACGCTTGTTGCATATTTTTCTATATAAGGGAGCCTCCTCTCTCACGCCTTAGGTTCAGAAAAACTCCTTTGAGCTGTACATACATCTTTGTCTCTGTATCTTCTTGCTTGCTCTATATTTGTGCTTGAAAGTGTAGTTTTTCCATACTATTGCACACAAACACACACTCAAACACATCCTATTGTTGCTGAGGCACTTTGAGGTTGATTTTGGAGTTTTTGGACTGGTTTGAACTCAAAAAGGTTGCTGGAGTTGCAGCTTTGAAGTGGCTCTACAAGGGCGAGCTTCTAACCCTTAAAACCCTTGTTTTGGTTTAAGCTTTTGGACCTATTTGCATGCTTATTTAGCCCTAAATTTCTACTACAAAAAGTTCTGATTTTAGTCCTTAGCATGTCTATTTAAGGTCTCTTTTGTGTTGGGGGTGGTCCACCCCCTCTTGTGCCTTGTTTGGCCTTATTTTGTGCTTTCCTTTTAGGCTATTGGGACCACCTCATTTTGGCCTTCTCACCATTGAAACTTGGAGGAATTTCAGTGGTGGAAATGGTGTTTTGAGGTTCCAAACGGGAGAGGGTCATCCCCCTCCTTGTGTTTTGTATGCTTGCTTTGAATGCCTCATGTTTGAGCACGTTTGTTAAGCTTATGTTGGCTCCATCTTAGCATGTATTTGGGGTTATTTTGACATGGCATACCACTGTTTTGATTTGGTTTTGTCATCCCTTGCATGCCTTATACACTTGTAGTGTAAATTTTGCAAACTAGTCTTGTATGCTTCATGAAGTAACATGCCTTTCTAGCATGATTTGATTCCATTTCAGCATGTTCTTGGTGTTGTTTTGCCATGATATACCTCTGTTAACGTTTGGTTTGATAGCCCCATGCATGCTCCATGCACTTGTAGTGTATTTCCATTAACTAGCTTAATGTGTATCATGCTTTTGATCATCATTCTAGCATGCTTTTGGCTAAACTCTAAGAAGCTTTTGTCCTTGTTTTAGCATGCTCAAGCTCTAATTTGTGTTGTTTTGGTCATGCATGCTTTGCTTTGTATAGCCATGGTTCAATCTTGCTCACTAGCTTTGCGTATTGAGTCCATTAGCATGCATTACTTAGACTATTTTCATGATTTGGCATCATATGAAATCTGATTTTCGTACATGTAGTGTTTCCATGCATTCACATTTGTCACTTTCAATGCTTTGAAGGGTTGGTCCTTTATGCCTTAAACATGAGCCATTGTGTATGCCTTCATGCCTAAGCTTGCGAGCTATCATTTCAATGTGTTTTTGGGGTTATTTTGACATGATATACCTTTAATTTTTGTTGGCAAAGCCATCTCATGCTTGATCTTAATAGGTGTAGTGTAATCCTCCCTTTTGGCCTTGCATATTCCATGCTTCATGCCTTCATGCTAGCATGTTTTGGCTATACTCCGTGCATGTTTTAACCTTGATTCAGCATGATCTAGGACTTTTTTGGGTTGTATTTGCCATATGCTTCATGTATTGCATAGCTGTAGTGCAATTGGCTTTGCTAGCTTTGAGCTTTGGGCACCATAGCATGCTTCATTTGTATCATGTACATGATTTGGCATCATTTAACATGACATTTCAGAGCATATAGCATTGCCATGTTCCCACTTCTTTCACCCTTTGAGTGCCTCTAGGGGTTGTGCATTGTTGCCTTGTTTGTGGTCAAGTGTGCATGCATGCATACTTTGACCTTTGAGCCCCCATCTTGGCATGTTTTGGTCTTTGTTTAGACCTAATTAAGCTCTGTCCATGGTTGGTTCATGCATTTGTGCCATGTGTTGCATGTCCCTTTGTATAGTCCTCTTTGCTAGCTTTAATGCTTAAGGACCCTTGCATGTTTTGCTTGTGTTGTTTGAATGATTTGGAATCATTTCATACCTTATTTCAGAGCTTATAGTGTTGTTACACTCCCATATTTATCACTTCTTGAGCGCTCTTGAGAGTTGTGCTCATGGGCCTAGTTGATGGGCCAATGCATGTGCATGCTTTGTTTTGCATTTCATGCCATCATTTTAGCATTATGGTCACTGTTTTGGGCATGGCTGATGTCTGTCCACATTTGATTTAAGTCCATTTAGCATGTTTATTTGCATGTTGCCTGCATGCTTATGTTACATTGCATTGAGTATGCCATGTTGTTCTTAGCATTGTGTATGCCATATTGTTTGTATGCTTATGTTACATTGCATTGAGTATGCCATGTTGTTCTTAGCATTATGTATGCTATATTGTTTGCGTGCTTATGTTACATTGCATTGTGTATGCCCTGTTGTTCTTTGCATTGTGTATGCCATGTTGTTCTTTGCATTGTGTACGCCATGTTACATCGCATTGTGTTATGCATGTTGTTGCTTGCAGTGTGTTTGGATAGGGTATTAGTCCAAACACGAGAAACGAGGGACGTTTCATACTTGAAGTGATGAAACGTGCCTCAATTCTCAGTTGCCGACCCTCTTGATCATATATGATAGAGGTCAAGGCTTTATGTGTTTATTTGTGCATTCATTCACATCGATTCGTGCAATCTTGGCTTCTTAGCCATCATGCATCGAGATGCGTGATTGGTGACTCGAGGGTTGAGCACTACACTCCCTTGAGATCATGAAATGATAGGGAGGGTGGTTGTGCACACATATCTTACAAATACATTGCCATGCCCCTTCTTGTTCTCTGTTGCAGCAATCTGGAAGTATGGCAACAAAACTGGTCGGCTGACCAGAAAAACTAGCTGGCCGACCACTTTTTCTGGTCTGCAGCAATGGTAAGTGGTCGGCAGGTGGTTGGCAACATCAACAACTGGTCGGCAGCTCTCCCACAGGTCCCCAAAGTGAGTTAGAAGCTTTTTGGAGCTTGGTGCAAAGTTCTGAGAACAAAGGAAAACAGAGGCAAGTTGGGACATCGTGATGGATTTCCAAACGAGGCGACCGAGTATGCATGCACTCTTCTCCCTCTGAGTACATTTCTTTATTGCTTTACTTAGCTAGTTAATGCTTTGGTTTTGTACTTAATTAGTTAATGCGCTTAACTATTCAATTTATGTTGTAATAACTAGTTAGTTAATTTGTTAGTTAATTAGCTTTGTTTTGTACTTAATTAGTTAGCTTGTTAGTTAGCTAGTTTTGTGATGTAATAATTAGTTTAATTAGCTTAGATTAGCTAGTTAACTTCTTTATTCGGACTGTCCGTCGAGAGGACCAACTGTTGTAATAAGTGTGCATGTGTGTGATGCATGTCTTCCAACCCCCATTTCTTTCTCCCTTACCGCTTACGATGGTTAGTTTTAGGGCATATTTTGATTAGCATCCTTATGCTTGCATGCGTGCATCATTCATCTGTTTTGCATGCATCGGCTCGGTGCATCATACAAACTGCATTGTATTTCAATACTTACTTGAATATGTGATCAACAGCATGTTATCAAGTTACAATCACATGACATCTTAGAATAGCCGAGCCTATCTTCGTTGCATTTTTGCATGTGTTGCATTAGCCATCTTAACATGAACTAGGATCATGCATGATTTCTAACTAGTTCTATGTTTTGGCTCGGAGTACACTGTGAGTGTTTACGCTTTAGCATCCTTGCATGTATGTAAATGACTGCCATGTTAGCATGCTTGCCATGAGGCTAACTGCTTAAGTGTTTAACTGCCTGAATGCCTGTGGGTAAAGGTTGGATTGCTTGAATTGGAACAATTCATTGAAATGCGAGTTTTAAGCCCACTTGAGGGTGGCAAAATCCGCGACTTAGCCTACTTGCGAGTAGCAAACTTCAAACAATTTCCAAACAAACAAACAGGGAATGTTTTGTCCCAACTGAGGCGATCTAGTCTATACTTGTATGCTGTGCGCATCACCTAGTAATTCTAGCTAATAAACCGGAATAAGAGCACATGTGTTTTCAAAAACAAAATATCATGTTAGTAAAGGCCGATCTTTGATCGGGCAAGCGGGGGTGCTCATTGCATGACCTTCCCCTCTTGTACCCAAGTTCCCGAGCCAAGGCAACTTTGGTGATGATGGACACGTGGCCTTAGGCATGAGTCAGGGTTTCCTAAATTTCTCAAAATAAAACATTTAGGTGGCAACTCTGTATCTGGCAAAACAGTCCATGTTTGGCATTTCTTTATTAAAAATTGATTTTCCAAAACGATTTGCCAGATATTTGGACTCTTTGGTGATTTATCAGTCTTGCATTGCACTTTACGAGATTAGATTCAGAACCGTGACACGAGTCCGAACTGTAGTAGCTAAGAACAAAACGATTCGTGCCCTCACGGTGCGGAGAGCGGAGTTCTCAGGGCAGTCTACACCCGGCCGGGGTTGGCCGGATAACCCCTCCGGTGTGGGAATCAGTCGTCGAAGAAAAAGTGTAAAGAGTTGAATTTGTGGTAAGTAGGGTTCAGTTTTCATCAGTTACCTTCAATGTGAAATTTTTGTAGTATATATAGAGTTCCTTGTTTGTTTCCCAAGATGGTTACATGGAGCTTTGGTGCTGCCAAGCTTCTTCTAACATTGCTTAAGGTAGGAGACCATCAAGTTGTTGATAATGGATGCACATACTTGTTGTAATCATGCTGGTAACAGATCACATTCTTCTGGTTTAACTGTTTCCATGATTCTAGGTGTAGGGGACCAGCTGATGTGGTAACTTGCACATGCATATACTCATGGCTTCCACGTTTCTTTGAGAGGTTCCCCCAGCTTAGCACCGTTGTGCCTCGGCTCGGCCCTTTGCGAGGCTACTGTTGGGATGGGTTGGCCCATTCGGATATTTGTGTACGAATTCGGCCTACTTTGGTTCTGATGATGGGTTCGACCCATCAGTTCAACCTATAGGATGAGTCCTTCAGCTCGGCCCTAGCCTAGTATTGCAGCTAGGCTGGCCTTTTCACTGCGAGTTGGGCCCAAGTGCTTGAGGACTGGGGTGGACTGTTAGTAATGGAACTAGGCTTAGTTGGGTTGTCCACATGCTCATCTGACCCATTTGGATTTGAGCTTGGGGGATTGGACCGGCCCAAGGCTTGGGTCCGACCCATTTCTTATTTAGCCCCTTCATTTGCCCCCTAGCTCACGCTAAGGTTCCCCTTAGGGGGAGCTATGGTCCTGTACTCCAAACGTCGCATCGCTTCAGTTCTGCCCCAGTTCGGCCTTGGTGACGGTTTAATCCTGACACACAACCCTTGCATGCGTCCTTTCATGGTGACACGTGGCAGTGTGGGATAGGTGTGCAGAGATAGTGTGCCGATTCCATACCGACGGTCGTGCTTCGTATACCTTGACACCGACTGTTGCAATAAATGCTCTGGGCTGTCAATCCAAAACCTTTTATCTGCTTTTCATTCTTCTAGAGAGTTTTAAAAAACCCTTTCCATTCCCCTGAGCCAGTCTCGTTGGTGCTCTGTCCAATCGTTCTGCTACTGCTCTTGCTTCAGCACCGCCTGCTTGCCACCGCTGCTCTGATCTCTGTAAGTTCTCCTGTAATTCTTCTTTCCCTGCCTTTTTCTATTTTGATCATCTCGTTTGGCCCTTGCATCGTTGTATTCCACATCTTAATATCTGAGTTCCACCCCTGTACCACTAGGTTTGGTTTAATCGAAAAGTTTTGCTCATTAGTTGATACTCCTGAGGCCATGGCCATGTTTCATCATGACTATAATATCCCTGATGATGTGACCCTTTCGCTGGCAAGGGTCGATGCCAAGCGTATGGGCACTAGGAATATTGCCACCTTTCCGATTGCATCCATCGTTGAGGAAGGGGTTTGGTTTTCCCTCGACCCTTTGGTGCACCGATTTCTGCACCAGGTTCAACTCACCCCAATGCAAGTGTCTGTTAACCTATTTCATGCCATCTGCGGTATGTCCGCTCTCAACAAGCAGTTTGGTTTCAATCTCGATATTTGGGACATTTTGGGTTGCTACACTCCCTCGCACAACAAGGATCACAGCATGTACTACCTGCGTGTTCGTTCGATTGATTGTCATCTGGTGACTGGTTTGCCTGATTCAAACAAACACAATGATGATTTTCTGCAAGTTGGTGGCAACTGGGAGTTCCCTGCTCGGACCAAATTCCAGTCCGAACGGATGCCCGTGAAGGATGGCTACCCAGGTTCGAATCCTTCCTCTAGTGTCTTTTGCGTTTCTTGCCTTTGTTTTGGATGTTGCTTTAATGTGGCTTTTCTTTTTCTTGCAGAGGCTTCCCGTTTTCAGCGTAGGCCGAACCGAGAAAACGCTGAGGCCATCAAAGCCGTTCTGAGGTACAAGAAGAGGTCTGCACCAGAGTTGTTGGATTACTAAGCGACTTACCGTTCTGTCATTTCGAAGAAGGCGAGGCTTGCTGCATCCATTTTAGATTCTGACACTGAGACTGATACATCCCTCACCCTTCTGGTTATGAATCGCCGCCGGAGCCAGGGTGCACTGCCTGAAAGGACGCCCTCTTCTGCCCCCAGTTTCGCAGGGGGTGGGTCTGTGTCAAAGAGAAGAGTGTTGGTGGATTTGGAGGCTGAGGCTTTTGGCGCCTCTGATGCTTTGGAGACCCCTCTGTTGAAGGCCGAGGCGAAGAGCCTCATGGATGTAAAATTGAAGGTGGGAGCTTCTGGAACTCACGCTACTACTGCCGAGCCCTCTGCTTCGGTTGCTGCGAGGGCAAAAAAGAGGAGGAGAGAGACCCGCAAGGCAGTGGTAGGGGATGCTTCTAAAGATCCTATTGAGGACGAAGTACTTGAGAAATGAGAACCGCTGATGCTGCATCAAGGCAGGGCCATTTCTATCTTTGATTCGGTTGTTGCTTCTTAAGACTTTGCTTTTGACTTGACCAAGACTCTGTTGATGCCGGTTGACATGGCTGACCATAATGGGCCCGCGATATTCCTATTTTGAAGGGGACCCTGCAGATGATGACTGCTGTAAGTGCATTCTTGCTTTGCTAGTTTTTGGTGTTATGCTACTGCCTTCTTTCTTTTAATACTTAGTAATCCGTTGTAGTGTATTCAGAGGATGCATATGTCCATCACCCGAGCGGAGGAACTGGAAAAGGCTATACTGGAGACCGTTATGAATGCTGAGAGACTGACAGTGAGCCTGGAGGCCGAGAAAGAACGACGCAGAACTGCCGAAAGGGAAGCTTTCCATCTAACAAGGTTGTTGCTTCAGCTGAAAAGTCAAAGGAGGCTGCTATTGGAGAGTAGGCTCAACTTGAAGGAAAAGTGGCAGAGTTGGAGGCCGTTATTGCGGTGATGGCTGCCGAGCGTTCTGCATTAGAGGCCAAGTACTAGCAACAAGGTTGGGATGAGGCTGGGGCTGCCTATAAAGAGGAGGTGCTGGTGCTGCGAGACAAGCTCTTTCTAAAGGGTTGGTCGAGTGCTCTAGCCGTTGCCCTGGTTCCTGAAGGCTCTCCCCTGTTTCAGGATATCCCAGTTCCCTCAAGGTCCCTGGGTTCAAAGATTGTTTCTAACCTTACAGTTCTTCTGGCTGAGGTTTCCCCAGAAATTGATTCTGCAAACAAGACTCAGGAAAGTGATGTTGCCATCGAGACGGTGAATGTTAAAAGGGGTGGAACCCTGGAGACTAAAGCCACAGGGGACATGGTTAAGGAAGCTTCCACTTCTCAGGAAGTCGGAGCTGCCTCTACTTTTCCTCCCCAAGACGGCCTGGACAAGATAGTGGACACTGCTCCTGAGGTTCCCTCTGTTGATGAAAGCTTAAGTTTTCTTTGGAAAGATTTGAAGTTTTTGCTTGTTGGACTTTTTTTTGTTTTGATGTACTGTGGCTCGGTCCCCTTGACGAGTTCTCTCTCTATACTTGCCAAGACAATTTTTCTTTTTTCTTTTCTTTTCTTTGTTGCTGGCTATGAGGCCATCTGTGCCTTTGTTGGATGATGGAATTTTCCTTTTGAATTTGCAATCTTATGCTATCTGGCTTCTATATCTGAATGTACTCTGTACTATCTGCCCCGGCTGAGCACTGTTGGGACCTCAGGGCCGAACATATGCTCGGTCTAGTCCTGTACTGTTTCGAATAGATGCTCTGTCTAGTTCTGTATTGTTTGCCCCCTGCTGAGCTCTATCGGGACCTCGGGGCCAAACGTATGCTCGGTCTGGTTAACAAGAATGTTGCATGGTTGTATTTGGTTTTGTAATGAAAGGAAGAGGGTCTTACTTAGGTCCAGGTTGGTTCTGAAAAATAATTGTTTGTCCCCACCTGGAGCTAAATAAGATCTGTACTGAAGACTGTTCTCTCTAGGTAGAGCTGCTTAAGTCAGTTGCAACTTTGATATCATAAGTGTATTTGAATGGGATAAAGATATGAAGAGGTGTCTTACTCAGGTCCAGGTTGGTTTGAAAGAAAACAATTGTTTGCCCCCAACTGGAGTTGAGTAAGACTAATGCTGGAAGTTTGTTTCTGATAGAGGTTAGCTTAATCCGTTCCAACGCTTGTTTGTATGTGGCAGTATTGAAGTGTTGATGGAATGATACTTAAGAGATTTTGTAGATTCAGAGATGTTTACTTAAGATGTGTTAGTGCGGTTTCCACCAAGCAATTCCACTTGGCTAAAGTCCAATTTACTTGCCAAACATAATTCCACCAAACAGTTCCACTTGGCATGTTTGAGTGCTCACTAAATTTTAATTCCGTTCAATCGTTCTGAAACTAAGTCCATTTGGGTTAAGACCAAAGCTGAGTTCGTTTGATACACATCAAAGCTAATTCCGTTTGATAAACATCAAAGTTATTTCCATTTGGTATCTACCAAAGCTAATTCCGTTTGATAAACATCAAAACTAATTCCATATGATAAACATCAAAGCTAATTCCGTTTGATAAACATCAAAGCTATATCCGTTTGATGGACACCAAAGCTAATTACAAAAATTTGACAGTCTCGAGAGAAGTGAGGAGACATTTGTATTGGCCAAAAGATAAATGTCTTTACATCCTGATAGAGAAGTTGGGACTTAATTCTATTGATAGTATTTCTTGAGATTTGCAACAGTCCAGGGTCGTGGTATGGCTCGGCCTTTAAGATCCTCTAGGTAGTAAGCTCCATTTCCAGCAACAAATGTGACTTTGTAGGGACCTTCCCAGTTAGGCCCAAGTTTTCCTTCGTCGGGCACCCTTTTTGTGATCCATGACTTTCCTCAAAACCAGTTCTCCAGGCGTCAATTGTCTTGGGAAAACTTTTTGGTTGAAATTCTTAATGAGCTGCTGCTGATATGCTACCAGTTTGATCAGTGCGGCTTCTCTTCGGCCTTCTACCATATCTAGTGCTTGTGCAATAGCTTCCTCGTTACTGGTGCTTTCAAACAATTCAGACCGGAGGGTTGGGAGACCTACTTCGAGTGGGATGACGGCCTCCACTCCATAAGTCAAGGAGTAAGGTGTTTCTCCCGTTGAGCGTCGTGTTGTGGTTCGATACGCCCATAGTACGTGGGGTAACTCTTCAACCCATTTTCTTTTTGCATGTTCAAGCCGTTTCTTTACTCCGTTGATGATGGTTTTGTTTGACGTTTCTGCCTGCCCATTACTTTGTGGGTACCCTGGAGAAGAGTTCCGATATTCGATTCTAAGGTCGGCACAAAACTTTCTGAAGATCTTTCCATCGAACTGTGTTCCATTATCTGCAATCAATACCCGCAGGATGCCGAAACGCACCATTACGTTTCGCATGCTGAACCACTTTGTGTCCATTTCTTTGATACTTGCTAGTGCTTCAACTTCAACCCACTTAGTGAAATAGTCGGTTGCAGCGATGAAAAACTGTCTATTCCCAATACCTCGTGCCAATGGTTCGACAATATCCAGCCCCATTGGGAAAAGGGCTACGGGCTGGTGAGTGGAGTGAGAGTTTTGGCTGGCTGATGCATTAGCAAAGCAAACCTCTGACATTTATCGCACTTCTGAACGTACTGCTGTGCATCTTGTTGCATCAATGGCCACTTGTACCCGTGAGTGAGGGCTCAGTGCGGCAGTGACCTTCCACCAACGTGGCATCCACGAATCCCGTCGTGAATTTCGTAGAGAACATTTTCGACCAGATTTGAATGCACACATAAAAGATAAGGACCGAGATAGGAGCGTCTGTACAGCTTCCCAGATGGTGAGATCCAAAACCGAGCTGACCTATGTCTGATTTTGTTGACTTCCTTTTTATATTCAGGGAGGGTGCCAGTTTTTAGAAAAGTAAGTATTGGATCCATCCAGCTTGGCTCTAGGTTGCTACAGAGGACTGAAGATGCAATACTTGGTTCTAACAAGAACTCAACCCAAATTTTTCTAGCATCCTTGGCATCTACTGACGAGCCAGGGCAAGCCAGAGAATCGGTATGGTTGTTCTTCTCCCGACTGATTCGTTCCACTCGTATGGATTGAAATTTTTTGAGTAGATCTTTGGCCTTACTTGCGTACATAGCCATTCTTTCATCTCGTGTTTTATAGACCCCAAAAAGCTGGTTCACCACCAGTTGTGAGTCGCTGAAAACAAGAAGTTGTTCTGCACTGAAGTGTTCAGCACTGCGTAAGCCAGCCAACAGTGCTTCGTATTTCACTTCATTGCTAGAAGCCTTCCAACCGAGTCTGAGAGCCTGCTCCCAAATAAATCCTTCTGATGAGATAAGTATACTCCTGCCCCCGAGCCTTGGTTATTGGATGATCCGTCAACATAAAGCTGCCATATGTTTCCAATAAAGAGTTTTCATGCTTTCGAAGTGTAGTACTTTTCCTGTTTGGTAGTGCATGGCACCTGTGCCAAATTGGGACTCCTTGGCTCGGTACTCTGGGTGGGAGCAAATTCTGCGACAAAATTTGCTAAGACCTGGGCCTTGATTGCTGTCCTGGATTGGTACCGAATGTCAAACTCACCAAGTTCTACCGCCCATTTTGCTGTTTGGCCAGAGAAATCAGCTCGGCTGAATACAGATCTGAGGGGGAACTCAGTGAGGACATTGATGGTATGCCCCTGGAAGTAATGTTGTAATTTTCTTGAGGCGATAGGTAGCGCGTAAACTAACTTTTCCAAGGGTAGGTACCATCTCTCGGCATCTAGTAAAGTCTTGCTAACATAGTATATTGGTCTCTGCTCCTTGTTGACTTCTCGAATTAATACCGTGCTTACGGCGTGATCGGAAACTGCTAGATATAGGTACAGCTCCTCTCCTGGTTCTGGAGTGGATAGAAGAGGTGGTGTACTGAGGTATCTTTTGAGACTTTGCAATGCTTCAGTACATTTAGGACTCCAGTCAAACGCTGCCTTTTTCCTTAATAGCTGGAAGAAAGGCTTCATCCAATCTGAAGACTTGCTGATGAACTGATTCAGGGCAGCCGCCATTCCAGCCAGCTTCTGTAGCTCTTTAGCATTCGTTGGTACTTCAAGCTCTTGTATTGCTTTGATTTGATCTGAATTTGCCTCGATTCCTCTATGAGTGACCATATACCCCAAGAACTTCCCTGTTCCTACCTCGAAAGTGTATTTCGAGGCATTAAGGCGAAGCTGGTGGTTCTTTAGGATACCAAAGACTTTTCTTAAGTCTGGAAGGTGGTTTGTAGCGAGCTTGCTTTTTACTACCATATCATCTATATAAGCTTCCATGGTCTTTCCGAGTTGGTCCTTGAACATTCGAGTGATCATTCGCTAGTAGGTTGCTCCGGCGTTCTTGAGGCCAAACGGCATTACTTTGTAGCAATAAGTCCCCCTTGGAGTGATAAATGCTATCTTCTCTTGATCCGGACCGAACAGTGGTATCCGGTGATAACCGCTATAAGCGTCTAGAAAGCTCATGCGCTCATGCCCTGCTGTTGAGTGTACCAATTGATCGATGTGAGGCAGTGGAAAACTGTCTTTGGGATAAGTTTGTTTAGGCAAGTGAAGTCAACGCAGACTCTCCATTTTCCGTTCTTCTTTTTTACAACAACTGTGTTGGACAGTCATTGTGGGTACTAAACTTCTTTAATCGCTCCCGATGCCAAGAGTTTTTCGACTTCGGCAATTACTGCTTCAGTGTGCTCAACTAAGGACCTCCAACTTTTCTGTACAACAGGCCAAGCTGAAGGGTTGATGTTGAGTTTGTGGCAAGCAAATTCTGGGTTCAACCCTGGAGTATCGTATGCTGACCATGCAAATACCTCCATATTTTCCCTTAGCAGTTCAAGCAGCTAAAGTTTCTCATCAGCGCCTAGCGAGGTACCGATAAGGAAGTACTTTTCTGGATCATCCTCCTTTACCAGGACCTTCTCCAAATCCTCTACCATCTTTTCCTCTGGGGCTCCTCCTACTTCTTCCAAAACTGGTTGTTCGGCCACTTCTATTGTTTGTACCCAGTTACAAAGTTGCTTGGCCTTCAATGCTGTCGTAAAGCAATGTTTGGACGCAACTTGATCCCCTAAGATCTGCTCTACTCCGTGTTCCGTTGGGAAACGGATGAGCTGGTGGTAGGTTGAAGGGACTGCTTCCATTTGGTGAATCCATGGACGGCCAAGTATGGCGTTGTAAGGGGAAGGTGTATTAATAACTAGAAACTCTATCCGGAGGGTCTTCGTTCCTGCCACAACTGGCAACACTATTCTGCCAAGTGGCCACTCTGGCTGTGAATTGAAGCTGACCAATCGAGCTGCCTCTGGGGTGAGATGTTGCTCGGAGATACCAAGCTTTCTGAACAAGTCATAATAAAATATGTCTGCTGCGTTGCCTCGATTTACCAGGACTCGTTTTACGTCAAACCGTTTCCCAATTCCCACAGTTATAATCAGTGTATCAGTATGTGGGTGTTGTATGCCTTCTAAATCCTTTCTAGTAAATGAAACAGTGCATAAAGGGGGTTTGGTTGCCGAGCGTACCTTTTTCGATGCGGGCTCAACCGACATGACCTGCTGAATTTGCACAGCCTTAGCAATCTCTTCTCTCAGTGCCTCTTCAGGTACCTGGGTCGCTGTTCCATGGATCACATTTATTATCAACCGAGGTGGATGCTTAATGTTTGGTTCTAGTGGTGGGTTCCCCAGTTCAGTCACTTCTTTATCCTGATCTATGTAATCCCGGAGGTGCCTAGCTGCTACTAGGTCTTCCAAGTGTTGCTTCAGTGCTTTGCAGTTCTTTTTCATATGCCCCCTGTCTTGGTGATAGGTGCATCTGAGCTTCTGATTACGCTGGGCCGGATCTTCCAACATTTTCGGCGGCCAAACAAAGAAGGGCTCTCTTTTGATCTTTTCCAAGATTCGATACATTGGTTCCTTGAATATGGTCACGATTGCTTCGTTAGATTTGGACTTATCCACTTCATTCACCATAAGCCCTCGGTGTTCTCCTCGGTCCATTCTCTTCTTATGCCGAGCTGTTTGTTCTGCTGACGCTTCCTCGATGGGGATCTGTTCATCTTCGAGACGAGCGTACTGTTCAATCCTAGCACGCAAATCTTTCAATGCTGTGGCGGGTCGCTTGGTAAGTGATTGTCTCAACTTACTTTCCAGGCACAGACCATGTTTAAAAGACATAACGACCATCTGCTCACTGCACATGTTTTCCACCAGGTCATTGTACTCTTTCCAATACCTCCTAGCATAACTGCGCAGCGTTTCTTCCTGTTCCTTTCGGAGACCGAACAGTGTATCCGGCTCTTTCGAGATCTTAGTGTTGGAGACAAACCTGGCTAAGAACCCTTCGGAGAGTTACTTCCAGCCATGAATTGATATAGCGGGGAGTCGATCGAACCATCGAAGTCCGATTTCTCCCAAGCTGGATGGGAAGACTTTGCACATCAGTGCCTCATCTCGGCTCCATAGGGAGATCATTTGTCTATAAGGGCTAATATACGTTAGTGGGTCCGACTTCCCATCGTACGAAGTAAACTTTGGCGGGGTGAATTTCTTTGGAGGTCTCATGGCCTTGATTTCCAGGGAGATTGGTGAGGAGACAAGCCTGTCCAGTCCTCGGTGCTCTCTCTGGTGAATGGTACGATCCAGATGATCCCGACGTTATTTGTTCTGCTTGTTGCCAATTGGCCAAGTACGAAGGTCTTGAGGAGGGCATTCAGTCTGTTGGCTAATCGTCTTCTGCATCTTAGCCCTTCTCTGGCGTGAACCACGGGTGTGGCTGCTCGCCACTTCACTTTGTACCGGGATTGGCTGGCTTTGCTTCCTAGACTCATTTCTGGAGAACTTCTTCACTGGTGGCTTTCTGGATAAGCTCCTCTATCGTAAGCGGGAGGGCTCTGCTTCAGTCTTCTTTTCCGTTGGATCACCCAGCACCCTTTTGAGTTACGCTTTCAGCTCCTGTATATCCATCCCCATGGAGTCTATGATTCGATCTCTGTAATCCTTTTCCAGAAGAAAGTGATGAGAGGAACCTCTAGTGAAGGGCAATCGATGCTCAACGGATTCGAGGGTCCGATTATTGTTTCTAGTTTGTTCTTCTAGGACTGTTGGGAGTGCCAAGCCTTCGTCCTTTGTCTTCTTTATCTATGGAGTATGTGTCGAATGTGGGATGTCCTCAACCCCCATCGCCGGAACTGAGTGCAGAGCTTAGAGACAAAGTTTCCACGTTCACTGCACCAATTGTGCATACCGGATTCCGCACTAAATGAAAGTGGATCAGGACTCCGCACTCAGTTGGTCTATCCAAGGATTGAGGTTCCTGCAGCAAGAAGCACCGTAAGAGCTGCCCGGTCGGGGTTGGCCGGATAACCCCTCCGGTGTGGGAATCAGTCGTCGGAGAAGAAGTGTAGAGAGTTGAATTTGTAGTAAGTGGGGTTCCGTTTTCGTCAGTTCCCTTCAATGTGAAGTTTTTGTAGTATATATAGAGTTCCTTGCTTGTTTCCCAAGATGGTTACATGGAGCTTTGGTGCTGCCAAGTTTCTTCTAACATTGCTCAAGGTAGAGGACCATCAAGTTGTTGATAATGGGTGCACATACTTGTTGTAATCATTCTGATAACAGATCACATTCTTTTGGTTTAACTGTTCCTGTGATTCTAGGTATAGGGGACCAGCTGAGGTGGCAACTTGCACATGCATATACTCATGGCTTCCACGTTTCTTTGAGAGGTTCCCTCAGCTCGGCACCGTTGTGCCTCGGCTCAGCCCTTTGCGAGGCTACTATTGGGATGGGTTAGCCCATTCGGATATTTGTGTACGGATTCGACCTACTTTGGTTCTGATGATGGGTTCGGTCCATAGGATGAGTCATTCAGCTCGGCCCTAGCCCAGTATTGCAGCTGGGCTGGCCTTTCCACTACGAGTTGGGCCCAAGTGCTTAAGGACTTGGGTGGACTGTTAGTAATGGAACTGGGCTTAGTTGGCTTGTCCACATACTCATCTGACCCATTTGGATTTGAGCTTGGGGGATTAGACCGGCCCAAGGCTTAGGTCCGACCCATTTCTTATTTAGCCTATTCAAAGGGCACAATCTTTTCTTGAAGGGAAAGCTAGGGGAAAAGCATAGTGTGTGCAGGCTTAGCTCTTTATGAGCAATTTTTTCTGAGGAACTTCATTGTATACATCCAGTATTGCTCATAAATGTAAAGCATAAAGCACATAAACCTAATTGACATGTGATAAGAAAGGTTGGTTTCCCCTTCCGGACTTGCCAATTTGCCATTTTTGAGTAACCACAAGATATCTAGTCCTATGGAAAGATGGATGATTGCTTAAAATAAGTAGAAGGTTTTCAAATTCATGAGTACAAACCTGGTTGTGGTATTGTCATTCAAATGACTTTGGAAAATCGAGGAAGTGTGTGAACTTAGTGAAGACTCCATAATTTCATTTTCAGATGAATGATCTTTGAGCTTCTAGGACCATACGCATTTGACAAAGTAATGAAACCATTGATCAAGACACCATAAGGGGTGTTCACTTTATAATAGTATATCATCGTAAGTTAAGGTTCAAATCTCCTCCTCTTATCTATCTAATTTTTTTTTTTTATTTCAAATAAAAAAGTAGACACGTGGCAGCATAAGAAACAAAGGCTTCGAGACACCATAAGGGGTGTTCACTTTATAATAGTATAGATAGATAGATAGATAGATAGATAGATAGATAGATAGATAGATAGATAGATCAAACCCTCTCACGCTACACAAAAACGAAGATTGCTAAAAGAAACCATTGATCAACCAAAAATGCAAATCAGAATGAGAAAATATATAATGATCATACAATCGATGAACAAACTAAACAAGAACACAATCGAATAAAAAGGCACATAAGAAAATTATATGAAAAAACATGAAATTTCACAGTAACAGTTAATGAAAGGATAATCGGTGACGATGGTGAAGATTTCTATTGAAAAATCAACTCGTAAATGATCAACTCGATATACAGAGACAGGTATCTGTATATCTTCTATCTAGAGAGAGAGAAAATGGTGAAATCCATGTGGCCTTGTTTGGCAAGTTGGGTTTTAGTGTTGTGTTTGTTTGTTTGTTTGTTTTTTTTTTTTTTTTTTTAATATCACAAATATCATATTCAATAATATATATATATATATATATATTTAAATATAAATATTTTAATCTATTAAAATAATTAAAATTAAAATAATCTATCAAAATGATTAATTTTCCAAACAAGGCCATAAAACACTTCGGTTGGGAGATTGGTTGGACCGCCCACCGTTGATCCAAAATTATTATGGTATTTATAATTCATATTCTCTTGATTATTAATAAATATTTAATTTTTATTTTTTATTTATAAATTTATATATTTTGACTTATTTAATTATAAAAATATATTAGGAAGTGACCATCAGCCTAACTTAATTTGATATTTTTAGATTATGAAACCCATAAGACTGGAGCTGAATTGTGATTTTGCGTCAATTTAATACTTAGGTTGGAGTTGGGATAAAGAGTTTATATAGATCGATCCACCCATTTATAATATATTAGTTATAGTTTGATATTATTTTAATTATAAAATAAAGTAGAAAAAATGTAAAAATTAAAAAAAAAAATGTATATATACTTTAGGTTTATATTAAAACATTTGTTAAAAATATATTTATTTTATTATTGAATTTTGTTAATATTTCTAATTTAAATAATAAATAAAATCTAAATAATTAAATATCTTAATAGCTCATATCTATTTGGTTAAGTGGACGGGTTTGAGCTTTGAAAATGTTTTTAGAATTGAATTTGAGATAGCTAGATTAGATCCGAAGTCGGGCCGGGCCAACATTAGGATGACACATATCGTCTTATTATATTGTATAAGCTCGGTCTGAACTCGGCCTGGCTCGGCCTGAGATTTGTTCACCCCTACTTTTATTCCACACAGGCCCGTTTTATACCACCTTCAAAAATGTGTATTTTTACGATTGTCATAATTGAGGAATTAATATGTACCGATTTATAAATGGGATAAAGTGATATTCGTTAATAGTTGAGGGGGTCTTAATATAATTATTCTTAAACATATTAATGGCCTTAATGAATATTTATCTCAATTTATGTATAAAAAATATTTGTAATATTTTAAAATTAAAATTCTAGATATTCATAATTTAAATTTTACAATTCATCCATAATGACATGGCAATAGAATTGAGTCTTATATAATTAAATTTGTAAAAAAAAAATTTAATAAATAACATATCTAGCTGTGTTATTATTAATAGAATTATGAAATTTAAATTGTCAGTCTCAATTTCTTATGTAAGAACATGTAAAAGTGTGTTTAATATATAAAAAATATATTGAGTGTTTTCAATATTTTATATTCTATCTACTTCGTTAGTATGACTCATTTAAATTACTTACTCGAAAAAATGACTCATTTAAGTTTTCCTTTGGGAAGAATTAATTTAGTTTGATTTTTTGATTAATTTAGCTTGTCTAAATTAGTTTTTTGCTTGAGAATAACTTTGGCCTTTTTTTGACTTGGATGTGATAGTTGTAAAAAAAAAAAAATTTAAGTATGATTTAGATGTAATATTTTATCTGATTAATTTATTTAATCTATTTTATCTTCTTGTGTTTATTTATTCAATTTAACTCTTGCGAAATGAGGCTTAAATTATATATATAAAATATAATAAATGAAGATTTTGTCAGATAAGTAATCTTAAAATAATTAGAAAAAAATTAGTGATATGTTCTTGTTCAAAAGTATTTATAAGTATTTAAACTTTAGAAGTGCAAGATTCTCTTTAAGTGTTTTTTAGTGGTGTTACGTACTTTAATTAAAAAATTAGTTTTATTTTTCAAACCCAATAATGTAGTCTATTAGAATTTTTAAAGGAAACTCTCTTTCTTAGGTCTTTCTCTTTTCTAATTATCAACTAATTATCTCTTTTACACCTCATTAAATATAGAAAATTATTTAAAAAGTAGATTTATATACCAATTTTCTTTTTTTCAATTTACATTTATAGCTCAATGTTTCACCACTTCTTATATATAAATGCTATGGCTGTTTAGTTCATGAATTTAGAGAGGGGATTAAAAGTAAAAAGAGAAAGTGTGTGAAACTTAAGTACAATGTAATTATATTTCATTCACATTTTACTTATTTTTTCTCTTTCTCTTTCTAAATTTATAACCCAAACACACTTATTATTATAAGTTTGGCAACCTTTCATTGTCTTCCTAGAAGTAATCTCATTCGTGTATGGCCATTGAGTTCACCAAGCACACTACAAGAAAATCAGGTTTTAGCAGCGTTTTTTATTGCAGCGGCCTAAAAAATGTTGCTACAGATGGGCTATTGTAGCGGTTATTAACCACAACTAAAAATTAAATTTTTAGTAACATTTTTTGCCTAAAACACTGCAATATATTTTTTAATAATGACGGTTTGTACACAACCGTTTCTAAAAGCCAATCAAAATAGAGGCCCGCCAAATCGAACTCTGATTTCGCGCGAAATCATATTTTTTTTTTCGTGAGGAGTGGATAACATATCAGAATTTCAGTCAAAAAAAAAAAAAAAAAATCGTTCAACTCATCTAAAACTGTGCCCTAGTCCAGCACCCCTGTTTGGCGAAGCATCAGAGTTCATCCTCTCCCGCGGCGACGTATCGGCGTTCATCCTTCCCCGCAGCATTCATCATCCTCCCACTTTGATTTCAAGGTCAGTTTGCTTTCTCTGTTTCTCTTTCTCTATCCCTTTCTTTCTTCTTGTCTCTCGGTTTATCTCTCTGCCATTCTCCCTTTCTTTTACTATCTTTGTCTATGTTTTTCCTATACTGTCTTCGGTCAAGTTTGGGTCAATGAAATTCATTGTTAATCTACGACTTGCCACTCCATTCAGTGCTTCTAATATCTCCAAAACTTCTCTACTTTGAAGGATTTCATGAACATCTTGAATGATTTTGATTTGGAAAAATAATTTAGAAAATAGAAAAAAAAAATTGTTGGTATTCAATATATGTATGTACTGACCCCGACCTGGATTTCCATGTGCCGAGTCACACATCAGAAATCTACAAGGGGCAATGAACCCAAAGGACATCCCTTGACTAGCCCCTTTGGGAAGCAATGAGCCCAGAGGACATCCCTTGACTATCTCTTTTGGGGAATTCCCATGGTTGTCGTTATATATCTATTAAATAGATGCGTATGATATTAGAGAACTTTTAAATATAAAATGCTAACACTATATGTTGATAATCAGTTCATCTATAGTATGTTCAATGAAAATTTGAAGAAGATTGAGATTAACCAGTAGTATGTTCAACAAAAATTCAAAGATTGAGATTAACGGGCCATAGAGATCAACCCAATCACTATAACACCTTGGGAGATTATCCATACCTCCATTAAGGAGAGTCAAGGGGAAAAATAAACCAAGAAAAAAGAAAAAGGAAATAAAATTAAGAATGATAAAAAAGAGAATATTGAGGAGAATGCATCACCACTAAGTCAACTGCAACAGAGAGTTTGTAGAAGCACTTAACATGGAATAACTTATAGCAGCCAAAATCACTGTTTTTCTCAAACAAAAAATGTTACAATTTTGCACAAAGAGTTTTCTTTCTGGAACAACAATGGTGGCATAAATGATACTCATGTACATATATCTCATTGTATTATTATTTGAGAAAGTGAACCCACTAGATGTTTCCATTAACATATAAATATAAAGTTCAGCTTTTGTCTTCTTGAGGTTGGGGATGTTTTGTGGGTGCTACGGCTTGTCATGTCCTGATGGATATATTGCATAACCACTTTTAGTTCTTCAAACACTTGCAATAATTGGTCATAGAAATTATGGTTTGTTTGGAAATCAACTTTTTAGTGCCTGTTTAGTTAAAATATGAGGTGAAAACAATTAGTGTTTGGGAATGATTTTGACTTCTATACAAAAACATGCAAATAGTAGTGAGAATGGAAGGAATTTTTGACCTTTTTTATGATTTTATGATTTTTTTTAGTGACTTTTTAGCTAAGCCAAACAATCCCTTAGAACCATATTTCTTTCTGTCACCAAGGCACTCTTATTTGTGAGTTGGCATAATAGGGGGAAATTTTACTCAAATCAGGGGGAAAAAAATTATGGGATGCACATCACAGAAAATTTGCGAACATATTCATTTTTGTTTTGTAGTTTATTTTTGTTCTGAAGTTTATAGTCAAATATTTTATTTTTGTTTGAAAATTTATATTCAAACAATACAAATATTCAAATTTTTTCTAGTGTGCTTTATGGTGTGCATAACGGGTATTATGCTTTCTGGTGTGTCCTGCAACTGGTCTGAATTCTTGGCTTCTCAACTCTGTCTGTTAAACTCTGTTATGCATGACTGTAAGGGTGGGAGGTAGTGTTAATAGTAAGGGGGTTGTGGCTTGTGGTTGGCTTCTGCTGTTCTGCACTGGTCTGCTGTCATTGATGCTTTGGG
Organism: Camellia sinensis; assembly: GCF_055761805.1. Classification (NCBI taxonomy): domain Eukaryota; kingdom Viridiplantae; phylum Streptophyta; class Magnoliopsida; order Ericales; family Theaceae; genus Camellia; species Camellia sinensis. Next base: position 64,914,406 of record NC_138970.1, read on the forward strand.
TACATCCAGATGTGCAATGGGGCTGCTCCTGGTGTACTGGTGGCACAACTAGGTTTCATTGTTTGAGAGTTATCCATTTGGGAGACTTGGGCAGCTTTTTGATTTCTTCCGAATGATGTCATTTTATTTTACCACGGTCGGTAACTATTTTTGCACTATGGTATGTTATTTATGCCATCTTGAGCTGTGAATCTCTGCTATGTTGTGAGCTTTGATTGAAATTAGTGTTGGAATCTGTTGCTGCAGGATTAGAATGTTAGTTTTTGAGGATAATGTTAATTGTTTATTGGTTTATTACTTCTTTGTTTCATGTATCTGCGAACAAAAAATATTAATTTTTTGGGAGGGGAAGCACTTAATTAGTGACTTTCTTGTGAATTAATTTTGTTGATATTGGTTGCGCTAAACATTTAATATTACAAGTTAAGTTGTTTCTGTTTAGTGTCTAGAACTTGATGATGTTGATGTCATCTATTCCTATACAGTTCTCTTTCACATCAGTGTCTGCTTATTATCATTTACTTTGGTGTTACTTGTCACACACATAAATGGTGCTGCAAAGAATGTGATTTAACTGACGAAAGAAGAGCGAGATTAGAAATGAACTATGTATGCAGTACTTGAAGTTCTTTGAGAGTTTGATATATATTGTTGGACCCATTCGCTAATAGCTTTAGCTTTGCAACTGATTGTTTTCTTGACACATTATTAACTATGAAACACAGATACTAAAAAAACTATACGTGTACATTGTATACATTACGTGAGTAGAATGCTGCATGTTATAATTACTCAAATAAAAGCTGAATCCCTAATCTGGGCACAAATCGATGTGCCACAAGTTTAGTATAGATTACTTTTTCAATGTTATTGTTTTCCCTTTAATTCATAAAAAATTTATGTACTAAGGTAGAATTGTAGTATTTTCTTAGAAATAGTGTATTATATTAGAGATTTTTCTTATCTATTATGTAATACTTAAATTTAATCATGGAGTTTAAACCATATAATGTATTGTACAAGAGATTTTTCTTAACCTTCAACAACCAAACTTTCATTATGTATTTGCATGTGCACGTGAAAGAAAGTAAAAAATCATAACCAAACCAAACTAAGCCTTATGTTCCATCAAATGGAGTCGACAGGGTAAAAAAAATCATAACTCATAAAAATTAAAATGCTACATAAATTGTGAAAATGAAATTGAAGAAAAAAAATAAAAAAAAAATGAAACGTATCAAATATAAAATAGTTCAATTTTAGGAAAAGATATACATGAAAAGTCATATACAAATAATTCAATTATGTGTACCTACACTAAATTGTGTAGTGCTTTTTTATATTAGTATAGATAACTCTTTATATAATATATTTAACTTTTCATTTTGTTTCGTGGTACTTCAATTTAGTTAATTATCAATGGATAAGAGTTGGATGAAGAAGAGTAGATTGTCAAGAGACTGTGTGCAAGGGATTAAAGAATTTTTAGAGTTTGCTTCTCACAATGTATCTAATGATGGAACAATTTCATGTCCATGTATGAGATGTGTGAATTCATACATGTTGACTTTAGAAGTTGTACATGATCACTTGGTATCCTATGGAATTAGTCCGGGTTATAATTGTTGGTATCTTCATAGGGAAATTATGTCTGCAACGACTTCTAGTAGAACTAGTCAAAGCCATGAAGAAATACGACCTGAGTATGGTGATATACGTGACATGTTGCGGGACGTGTTTCCCATGCACACCCAAAATATAGATGAATATGCAGAAGAAAGTAATTTACCAGAACCATCTGATCAAGGTCCAAGCATGCAACGACCTCAAGAAGATCCTAATGAAGAGGCACAAAAATTTTACGACTTACTGAAAGATGCTGAGAAGCCTTTGTATGAAGGGTCCAAGAATTTTAGCAAGTTGTCAGCAATTGTGCATCTGTATCACTTGAAATGTCTTAATGGATGGAGCAACAACTCATTCACAATGTTGCTTCAAATTTTGAGAGATATGCTTCCTTCAGATGCAAATTTGCCGAAAGCCACTTACGATGCCAAGAAGATTATTAAGGATTTAGGTCTCGGTTATGAAAAGATTCACGCTTGTCCTAATGATTGTATATTATTTTGGAAAGAACATGCAAATGATGAAGTGTGCCATTGTGGTGCTTCAAGGTGGGCAACAAATGAGAATGATTTGCAGCATAATATGAGTACTTCATCTAAAAAGAGAAAGAAAAAGGCTGCAAAGGTTTTACGGTGGTTTCCCTTGAAGCCTCGATTATAGAGGTTGTTCATGTCTTCAAAAACAGCTGCTTATATGAAATGGCATGCTGAAGGTCATACAAATGATGGCATAATGAGGCATCCTGCCGATTCTATGGCTTCGAAAACATTCGACTCTCGATATGTAGATTTTTCCTTTGACTCCCGCAATGTCAGGTTGGGGTTGGCAGCAGATGGATTTAACCCTTATGGGAATATGAGTACTAGTTATAGTATATGGCCGGTCATATTGGTCCCATATAATTTGCCTCCATGGATGTGCATGAAAAGATCTTCTTTCATCCTATCATTGCTTATTCCTGGTCCGAGCTCCCCTTCGAATGACATAGATGTGTATATGCAGCCTTTAGTTGAAGAATTGAAGGAATTATGGGATGTTGGAGTACAAACTTATGATATATCTTCCAAAGAGAACTTTCAAATGCATGTAGCTCTAATGTGGACTATAAATGACTTTCCCGCATATGGTGATTTGTCTGGTTGGAATACCAAGGGTGCTCTTGCATGTCCTTCTTGTAATTATGAGACTCATTCTCGATGGTTAAAACATGGAGGGAAATATTGTTTTATGGGCCATAGGCGTTTCTTGGATAAAGATCATAGATTTCGTAAAGATAGAGCATCATTTGATGGCAAACAAGAAATAGAATCAGCTCCTGATATACTATCTGGCTTTGAGATCATGATGCAAACAGAAGACCTTGATTACAAATTTGGGAAGACAAAGGCAAATGAAAAAAACAAAAAAAGAAAGAAACAAGCGGATGGTGATGAGATACAACCATGGAAGAAAAAAAGTATATTTTTTACATTGTCATATTGGGCAAATCAAAAATTGCGTCACAATCTTGATGTGATGCATATAGAGAAAAATGTGATTGATAATGTATATGGAACATTGTTGAATTTAGATGGGAAGACAAAGGATAACTTGAAGGCACGTCTTGGCTTACAAGAGATGGGTATAAGACGTGAACTTCACCCACAAAAGATCAGTTCCAATAAGACATATTGGCCTCCAGCTTGCTTCTCAATGATTTTAAAAGAGAAAGATGACTTCTTGAAAGTTTTGAAAGGGGTAAAAGTCCCAGATGGTTATGCTTCAAATATTTCACGTTGTATTCAACTTAGGCAGCGTAAGATTATAGGTTTGAAGAGTCATGATGGTCATATTTTGATGCAGCAACTTCTTCCTATCGTATTACGAGGAACATTACCAAAAAAAGTCGCTTCACCTCTAATTAAGTTATCTTGTTTCTTTAGGGAAATATGTTCCAAAGTCTTGCAAGTGGAAGAGCTTGACCAACTTGCATCTCGAATTGTACTGACTTTATGCAATTTGGAGAGAATCTTCCCTCCCTCCTTTTTTACTGTTATGGTGCATTTAGTCGTCCATTTGGCCACTGAGGCTAAAATTGCTGGCCCAGTTCACTATAGATGGATGTATCCCATTGAGAGGTTAGGTGTGACAACTTTTATCCATTTGTGTTTTTAATCCACATCACAATGACATCCAATTTAGTCGATCTATAATCATGTTGTTTTTCATGTAGGTATCTCCAACGACTAAAATCTTATGTTCGTAATAAAGCCCATCCAGAGGGCTCTATTGCAAAAGGATACATAGCTGAAGAGTGTTTAATATTTTGTTCGCGGTATTTGGAATCTATTGAAACTGTATTCAATCGACCCTTATGAAATGTGGAAGATTCTACAGGGGCAATAATGAATATCGAACTTGATCAAAAGTCATGGATACAAGCACATCGTTATGTGCTATTTAACAATGATGAAATTCAACCATATCGGATGTAAGCAATATTTATGAGTTATGGTATATAAATAAGTTTGAGTTTCCCATTTTAATACTTGCAATAGTAACACAAGTTAGGAATAAACATACAGAGAACACAAGGAGCATATAAAGAGACAAAGTCGTCCGCGTCGTCTAACTGATGAAGTTCTTAATAAGATGCATATGGAAAAGTTTTGTGAGTGGTTTCGATCATATGTAAGTATGTAGCTATTAAATAATACTATTATCATATACAATTTTTAGCGTAGAGATTAATGTAATCATTTTAATGGATTCTATAATATATCAGGTTGTAGCTATGGATGACACAAGAAAGCAACAACTTACTGATGAAATCAAGTGGCTTGCTCAAGGCCCAAACACTCTAGCTAGACGATTCAAATGATATGTTGTTAATGGTTTTAAGTTCCGAATTAAAAATTACGAGGAGGCGAAGAAAACTCAGAATAGTGGGGTTTGTGTGGCCACTGAAGGAGGCACCATGTATTATGGTGTTTTATTTGATATCATTGAGCTGAATTATTTTGACAAGTTGAAATATGTACTATTCAAATGCAGTTGGGCTGATGTGAACACAAGTAGAGGCTACAAGATAGATGAATATGGTTTTAACCTTGTAAATTTTTTGCATTTGATACATACTGGAGAACGGTTAAATGATGAACCATTTGTCTTGTCATCTCAAGCAACACAAGTTTATTATGCGGGAGATGTAAGGCATGAAAATTAGTTGGTTGTTGTTAAAACAAAAGCGAGGGATGTGTTTGATGTTGGTACTACTGAATTGGGTGATGGTGATATTGACAATTACTATGATAACGAGCCGTATAATATGATAGTTGAAGACACTCATGCGGATGCGAATGAAAACCTCAATTGGGCTAGAAATGATATAGATGGAACGACAATCAATATACCACTTCCACTTGATAACCAACTGATCGATGAAGATGATTTAGATGAGGATGTCTAGCTATTGAGTTCAACTAGTTTGATTTTAATTTATTTATTCTCATGTTAATCTTTGAAACATGATTTGGTTTTGAATATAAATTTCAAATTTCTTAATTTCATATATGTATGGCAACCCATGTTTTTTATTTTAACGTTTGTTGTTAAATATAGCTATTAAAAACTTGGACTGTCAAATCAGCATCTTGACAATATGTTTTTTTGCTCTCTCTGGTTTTAACTTTTAGTTGGTGAATCTAGGTATATCATATCTTGAGATGAAATAAGTCTGCATCCGTCTAAGAGAGGTGAGTATAGTCATGTATGTCCGCACCTGTCTGAATGTAGTACTATTATTGTGTCATGTTATGTTTAATGAACTAAGGAGTTTACTAACAACACTTGGGATGATGTGGATGTGTTGGAGCCTTTTTCTTACAGAGCAGTTTAATGTGTTGCCTCTGGGCATCTGCACCATAATGCTGGTGCTGTGCTTGCCTAACCTGAACTATGTACTGTCCGATTTTGATATGATTACATTCAGCCTGCTCAAAATTCTAGTCAAATTATTGTGCTCAAACTATCCCTAGGGATTTTTAAGGCATTAATGATAGGCCAAATCAATTTTTTATTGTGTTCTTCAGTGGCTAGATTTTAATTACGATCCTTTTTTTTTTAAATGCTTTTCTAAGGCTTTAAATTTTAATATTATGAATTCCTATAAGAAATTAAATATGTCGAAGGTAGCACTGAATACTTATCTGAATTACGTAATATAAGTAACTCAGTCAATGACATTGTACATCATCTTCAACAGGTTTTATTCTGCCTTGGCTAAGGTTACTGTCTAGCTAATTTCTGTTTCTTTCTGATTTGTCCCTGTGTTGTTTGATCTGTGTTATTGTGGTCTGGTGTGAGATCCGAGTTATTGTGGTATGTTTCTGGGATGGTTTTCAAGGCAACAGTTCGGGTGTTGGTTTGTAAGGTAGAAGACTGCTATTGTGGTAAGGCTGCTGTTTCTACTAGAATACTAGGCCCCAGTTTGGGTGTGCATTAGCTTCAGGCTGCAGAGTTCTAAGTTTGCATTGGTGCTTCTAGTCTGCTAGTAGCAGGTTTGTTGTGTTTCAGTTCTGGGCTGGTTTTCAAGGAACCAGTTCAGGTGCTGATTTGTAAGGTAGAAGTTTGCTAGTGTGGATAAGGCTGCTGTTTCTGCTGGAATATTAGGCACCAGTTTTGAGAGTGCATTACCATCAGGCTGCAGAGTTCTTAGCTTGTGGTTCAGGTTGCTGGTTCTGTTTCCTTAGTTGTCTACTGCTGGTCTTTAAGGCACCAGTTCTGTTTCCTTAGTTGTCTACTGCTGGTTTCTTTGCTACTGTGGTGAACCTCTGCTACTGTTGGATGGTGCTTTGTGGTGATTATTGCTGCTGTATGCAATAGAGGTTTCTTTGCTACTGAGGTGAGTACTGGTTTGTTGAGTGCTGTCCTGATATGTTTAGTGGTGATCCTTGGTGCTGCTGAGTGCAATGTTGTAGTGATGGCCTTTGGCTTTGGGGTGATAGAGTACTAATTGAGTACTGTTTTTGCTGATGAAATCTCAATGCAATAGAGGTTTTTGCTACTGTGGTGAATCTTTGTTGCTGCTGCTGTATGGCTTGCTTTGCTGTTGTCCTGTTTATGTTTAGCTGTTGTCTGCTCTGTTTGGTCTCTTGTAGTGGTTGGTCTGCTTAGCTTTGTTGGTCTGCTCAATTTTGTTTACTGGTTGGTGGTTGCTCAGTTAATGTATTCTGTTTTAGTGGTTGGTCTGATTATGATAGGCTGGGCTTTTTGGCAGTAGTCTGTTTGGTTTTATAGGTGTTCGGTTTGCTTTGTTTTGTCGTTGGTTTCTCACCAACTCTAGGGGTGCTACCAAATGATAGGATGGGCTTTTTGGTGCCAACCTAGTTGGGACGATTTAGCTCATTATGATGCTTTTGCACTTTCCTTTTCTTTGTTGATAGTTTTTTGTACTATGTACTTGATTCTTGCATCAATAAAGCTTTTCTTTTACCGATCGAAAAAAAAAGTAATATAAGTGACCTTAATTAAGCCAAGAAAGGAAAATCTATGGACAGATATATTTTTGTTTTATTTTTTTTCTACATTTTGCTTTTGGCTTTGTTTTAGTCTGATGAAATAGGATGAATGGCCAAATTTCTCTAAATGACCAAAAGGTCCCACAAAAAGGAATATTACTTACAAATAAGGTATTGGTCGCAGGTTAGGCCCCACATTTGCCACTTAAAGTACCTTGAGGATTTTCTCAATGTTCACCAATTTTACATGAACAGAACAGAGGCAAATTCTTATGTTTAACCTTGTCATGCTATATTTGCTTATGTTGAACCTTGTCATGCTATGTTCTTTATCCGCATGCATGTCTCTTTATCTATCTTACTGATCACACCTTGATTCATACTTTGAACCTAAATGGTTAGTATTATTGGTGAAGAAAGGTACAAAATGTGTACAGTTTTGCTTGGCTTCAGTGTTTAAATCTTACGGTTTGTGAAAATATTGATTAGTTCATGGTTAGTTAATTGATTTGGCCTATCATTAATGCCAAATAACATTGACTCATGAAACAATAGCAATAATGATTACCCAAACCCTAAAAAAATCCTCTTTGACAAGAGATATCACTCATCACTACTGGGGATAGTGAGGCCCTTGGTCTGCATTTGTTTATGCATCCATTGCCAGTTTTCTGGTGTGACCTCACCCCCAAGAGCCCGAATAACTGAGCCACCATTGTATAAGCCCACTTTGCAGAATTCCTCTAGGTTTAGCCCCTTTACGAATCCGTAAAAACACCCACTTGCAAACAGGTCCTCTACTCCAGTGGCATCTATTGCCTTTGCCTCTCCAATTGCTGGAACCCGAACAATCTGAAAGAGGTAATGAATTCTATCCATTACTTACCAAAAAGTAAAAAAATATAAAAGTGCACTTTTTTAGTGCTAATGTTCTGTACTTAGATCTGTTTCTGTAGTTAGATCTGTGTCTGTAGACTTACTATATACTAAAAGAGAGCATATTGTGTACTTAAAATAGAATAAATGTCTTGTGTTAATCTTGTGTACTTGCCATGATCATTACATAACAAATTCAGATTCACAATGTTTAGGATGATACCAATTATAATATCCATTCCATAAGGGGTACACATGTGCCTTTGGAAGAGAGATTATTATAAGATTCCATGGAATAGTTACCTTTCAAAGTTCCACAGATTTTATATATATAACCAGGTTATATATTAATATTTCTAATAACCAAAACTATGGAAGAGGAGACAAATATAACATATCACTGACCTCTTTTCCATGTTTTGCAATGCATCCATTAGGGCCTAATGTCACCACAGCCCACTGACAGTGTTTTACCAAAAAATCAAGAGCAGACTCAGGATTGGCACCTTCTTCACCCCTACAACCGTGCCAAGACAATCAAACACCATTTACTAGAGACTGCACCCTTAGTTGAGAACCAATGAACTTACAATCATTTTGCCCCTCCACAAATACCACAGTGCAGCAAAAGGAAACACATCCCATATTTTCCATTCCAAGATTCTAAATTTATACCCAATCCACCATTGTAACAGATCTGTTCCTCTTTCCATGCATTGTGTACAGAAAATCTCCTTAAAAGTAGAAAAAGAAAATAATCTTGCGAGGTGTATATGAGCTTTTCCTATGGCTTATGTTCTTTAATATCTTTAGTATACTATGATAAATGCTCATTTAATTTGATTAATATCTTTGTGTTTGATTAATTACATCTATTGTTTATCTAGCAGATATGGCAAAGAAACGATTTAGAACTTGCAATCTTGAGAATGAGTCCCAAAATAAGCGATCAAATGGCTTTTCACAACCTAGCCAGTCAAATAACTCTTCACAGCCTAGCCAACCAAATAACCCTTCACAGCTTAACGCACCAAGTGGAACTTCACAACCTAGTCACTCAATTGGCTCTCCACAGATGGACTGGCCAAATAGAACTTCACAACCTAGTCGTTCAAATGCCTCTTTACAGCTTAATCGGCCAAATGAAACTTCACAGCCTAGTCGATCAAATGGCTCTTCACAACCTAGTTGGTCACATCCCTCCTCACATGCTCCATCACATGTTCCACATCCTCAACCTCAAGAATCAGAGGTTAACCCTCAGTTTGAAGATGATTTAGATGAGGACTGTATAGCGATTCCGGGTTTTACCCTTGTTGAATAGTGATCCGGACATGTGTCCGTGGATGTTAGTTGTGGTTTATTATCTTGTTTGCATCCTCTTTACTTCATATTTGAGTTATGGGATGTGTTGGGTGGGTTTGCTTCAAGTTGGTTGAGTTTAGAAACCAAAACTAGTTGCCCAGATTTTTGGCCTGTCCGCTCGAGCGGAGATGTTGGCGCTCGAGCGGGGAATACACCCATCCAGTATTTGTTGTGCAGTGTTGTACGCTCGAGCGTAGGGTTGGGAGCTCGAGCGGAGGTCTGGTTCTGCAAAAGTGCTGAGCGAGTGCATTCTGCGCTCGAGCGGGTGGTTAGCCGCTTGAGCGGAAGTCTGTGAGTGGCCGCTCGAGCGGGGTGTTTTACGCTCGAGCGGAGACCTGGGTTAAAGTCCCGAATTTGTGACTCTTCAAATCACTTTTTCACTTTCTCTTCTCTCTCTTACTTTTCCAAAATCACCATTGTTGAGCCTCTCACTCTAGACTCTACCTTCTCTCTAGGTTTTGATCTAGTAGGAGTGATTTGCTCATCTTTGGCCTTTACAAAAAAGTTGTTGATCGTCGAGAGCTTCATTTTAATCTGAAAATCTCGGGTTTTGGAGCACGTTGGGTTTTGTCATCTTCTCCTTTGGGGCTCCGAATTTGAGGTAGGGATATCCTACTCCTCTCTATGGATTTTGTCTCTAAATTTTGGTATTTTGAGATGTTGGGGTTGGTTTGGTAATTTTGTGAAAGTTTGGGGGCTTTTGTGTAATTTTACAAAAGTTGGGGTTTTATTCATAATAAACCTAGATGTATGTTTGGCATAGAGAAATGGAATGAATGTTAAATCATTGATGAAAATGGGACCTAAGGGTTGAAATGTTAATTATGGGAATTGGCCTAATTACATTGTTTAATTAATTGGGATAATTAATTGAGAAGAATGAGGAAATGAAATGTTGATTGAATATCCATTGTGCATTTATTTTCTGTCTAGAAATATCTGCTTTGGGCTATCGGTGGAGGATAGTCGTGATTGTTGTAGACAATGCATGGTGATTAGGAAAACTGAAACTAATCAATGGAATGTGTCATGGAACTTGACGGTTGATAGAATACATTAACTATGTGTATTGAGTGATTGTATATAGAACCAATGTGTTTGTATACGTTATGTGTAGAGGAGGAGATGGGGGATGTACTCCGCGGTTTAGGGGAAGATAGGGGATGTACCTCTAAACCGGATAGTGTTGGGAGAAGATAGGGGATGAACTCCGTAGACACAGCTAATAGGCTTGTCTAGAGAAGTGAAGATAGAGCTCATATGCTTATCTTTGTGAAGTGTGGATATAGCTTATATGCTTATCTGTGGATATTGTGGTTATACATATCTGTTGTAGAATGTGGATATAGCTTATATGCTTATCTGTGGATATTGTTGGTATACATATCTGTTGAGAATGTAGGTAGTGCTGATATGCCTATCCGTTGAAAAAGGGAAAATGAAAGGAAACTTGGACTTATAAGTCGTATGACATAAATAGATGATTTATGTGATTGTATCAGTGTTGGCCATCTATCAATTGCTAATATTTTGGTCATTGTTCATGGATGGTTTAGTGTATTTCTACTGGGCTGTGGCTCACCCTATATGGGAATATCATTTTCAGGTGCAGGAAGCATGCCACCTCCAAGGACATAGCTTGGTAGGCAAGAGGCGGACATAATGTTGTCGTTTTACTTTTGATGTATTACATGTAAATACAAGCCAAGGGCTTAAGGTGTATGAGTTAGTACTCTTTTTATTGTAACCAAGTGTTAACTTGGAAAGCTGTAAGCCCGTAGGGCATTTTGCTTTTGTTGTTAACATGTAATACTTATGTAATGAAACTCTCATGAATAGAAGAATATGGTTATTTCATATGTCTTATTGATGGATTTCATGTTATTATTTTGAGGGCGTTACAGACTGGTTAAGGGAAGAAGAAATGCAACGTACAGGTATTATTAGATTTTTAGTTGAGGTACAAATTACAAGTCACCCTTAACTTCCATGATATATATCATTGTTGTATTGAAATAGATGAATCGACCAAGCGAAACATGCGGGGAATTACACGTATGGTTGAAGTGTGGAATTTGACTCCAGAAGAACGCATTATGCTCACCTTCAACAAGGATTTGCAGGCGGTTTCTACAGAGGGTGGTATATTCAGTCGCTTCATAGGTACCATTGCTAGGAAGCCACACTTATGCCTAATTAAGTACAAGAATTGGCATGAAGTGCCAGATCAGTACAAAGAAGATTGTTGGAATATTATCGAGGTAATTTTCTAATTACAAGTATTTTGTGATAATTCTACTACAGTAGTAAAGAAAATTGTATTAACTTCAACTACAATCTTAGATTTTATAACAAATTAAAGTTATAATTGAATCATTAATTTGGTTTCTATTCCTAATACCAGCATGTGCATGTATATGTTGCTTATTTGCAAATGACCTTCAAAAAGCACAATCAAAGATTCAATTTTCTTACACAACAAATAACACATTGTTGATCATATCATTATCATTAATCCAAAATCAAATATGTTGTTCATATCAATATACAATAAGACAATACTAATAATACACTGATTTTCTGAGCAGATTGACAGAAAATGAGCACAGGATTTACAAATGAAAACAAAAGATTGGCCTTTTTTCAATATAACCAGGACAAACAACTTTAACATCCAAGGCACTGAGAAGCTTCTTTGAAATGTATCCATTCCATTTCCTGTCGTCATAATGATTTCCTCTCATTTAGCTTCAATCGTCACTCCATTCTTTTGTTTGCTTATGAATCTAAGCCACCTTGCTTTTCATTTTTTTTCTTTCTCTATACATAACATGTTACCCCCCCCCCAAAAAAAAAAATCAGAACTCATCCTAGAAAAGAAAAAAATTAAAATCCAGAATTTAATCTATAAAGCAGTTCAAAACGTTCCCAATAGGCAGTCCTTCAATTTCTGAATTCCTAACTCCTCTGCTTCTGCATGCAGGTAGAATGATCACAATTTTCAAATCTTTGATTATATAACTGCTGAGGCTTTTCTTCATTGAATAAATCTTTTTACGACATATGTTTGTTGTTAGGATTGTCTGAAAGTTCCTTTCCTATATTAGGATATAGGTGTCGTCTAGAAGTAAGAAGTATGAAATTAGTGTGGTTCATTATCTCCATGTAAAAATATGAGAATTAGGCAAAGAAATGCACAAATTTAGTTTATATTATTGTATTGATAATTTTAAGAATGTTCATAACATGAAAAACCATACAATTGTAGTCCAAGTTTGCCATTCCTCAAGATGAGAGAAGGGATATGATTAGGCAAGGAAAATTGAAGTCAATGGGAGAGAAATGAAGAAATTGGAAATGTAGTTTAAAAGCAAAGTACTATGATGAGACAAAGACAGCAGCATAGATAGTAGCTACTGCACCTTTAACAGTTAACTGTAAGCACTATGCTGACCTTGTCGTGTATTGGTTTTCAAAGGAAGGACAGGTATGCATAGACGTATGTTTTCTATCAAATAATCCAATGTCATTATATCATTTTTTTTAACATATTGTTATGCATTTATGAGTGAAGGAACTTAGTGCAACCAATAAGGAAAGCAGGCGAGAGAAAACAAGTGCACATACGGGAGGATCTAAAACTTATGCACAACATACATATGATATGGTATTTCAAACTTCATTCCTTTTTTTATATTTTGAATTTGGTTAGCGCATTATATTATGAATTTATTCTCAAACGATATGATTGTTACATAGGAGCAAAAAGATAAGATTGCACTAGATCGAGCAAAATTATATATACCGCTTCACAAAAGGAAAGATGGGACACCAGTCAATGAAGCAGCAGCTACAAAAATTGTATGCCCATTTAATAAGTTACATTTTCAAAATTCTAATGTGTTTGTGGCAAACAATCACTCTCGCTCTTTGTCTTCTTATTTTTTTCCCCCCATTTATGCTACAGGAAAAACTAGAAGCTTTGATGAGCTCACAACCAAGTAGCTCCGAAGGAAATGTTGGTGGACGTATATCTTGGTCACCAAATGATATTTATTCTCAAGTGATGGGTAAAGAGCATCATGGTCGTGTTCGAGGTTTAGGATTTGGGCCTACTCCTTCCAAGCATGGCTTCATGTGTAATAATTTTGACCACTTAAGAATGGTTTCTGATGAAGAGAGAATGAGAGACAAAGACACTATAATTGAGTTGAAGGAACAACTAAAAACTCAAGGTGATCAGTTACAAACTCAAGGTATTCAGTTGCAAGCTCAAGATGCTGTAATAAACTCTTTAAAAGAGCAAGTAGCATTTTTGATGAGTCAGAGACATAGTTCTAGTGGTTTGCAGGTATAACTACATATAACATATTCTTTTATATGATGTATTTATCATATGTTATCATTTTCTAAATTTATGCATACTTATGTAAATTTTATTGTATAAATTAGGCGACAGATGGATATAGTGGCATTCCGGACCAAGCTTCTCCACGAACACATCAAAGATCCTCTTTTCGGAGTCATGAAATGCAACCTTCTAATCGAGGTAAATCATCATTACAATACACATACATTGACACAAATTTGGAACCACTGTTAATGACTTTTTTACCAATAAATTGTTAGTTAGTTAGTTTGGACGAAATTGGGGTTTGATAGGTTGACTTCTCTACTTTGCTTCCTTTATTGGCATCCGTAAAAATACCAAACAAACCAATGAAATAGAGAATTGGGCAAAAATCGAACAAATTTGAATATCAGCAACGTATCAAACTGTAATATACAATTAAAAATAGACCCTTAGATGTTGCTAGTGGTTGCTTGATTTGGTGGCTGCTACTAATGTTTGGCTTGATGATCTTCAACTTCATTGTAATCTTTATTTTTTTATATGTAAACCATATACTTACCAAAAAAAAAAAAAAATAAGACTTGTCGAGAATTATTTGTTGTCTAAATTTTCTTTATTGATTTTAAAATTGAAAATGATACTTATGCTCATTCAATTATTTTTATTGCAGGAAATAAGATAATATGAAGTATCAAACAATGGACGTCATTTCTCAATTTGAACATTTTTCATGGAGATCTTTATAAAATGGTGTCATGAGTAATACTTTTGAGTGCTATTGTTATGTGACAAGTTTTTCTTTTGGATTATGGTGTGGGCTATTAGTTTGCTAGAAACATTGGATATTTTTGTATTACAGGCTTATGTAATGGACCTTTTAATTAAGGTGTTTTGGATATTTTGGGATTATGAAAATGCAGACTCTTTTACCTTTTACAATTATTGAGCATTGAGCCATTAGAATAAAATAGTGTTGTTGTAGATATATAATGTGAGCAGGGCTATGATGTCTGTTTTGATCATTTTGTAATCAAATTGTCCCTGTAATATGGCCTTTTGGGTTTTGTTTCTAGTTCCTTTTCTTGTTTGGATCTTTTCAATGTAACCAGGTTATGTTGCTCTTAGGTTTTTTTTGGAATTGTTCGCCTTGTTCTTGCCCTCATTTGCTCTTTGCTTATGTGGTGTGTGAATAGGATGGTTTTTGTTGTGTAGATTGTCTTTTTTTGTTTTTTGGTTTATGTGTCTTTGTATAGTTGGTTAGCTCCTAGGGTATACCCGTTGTATCTTGTAGTTTTTTGTCGTTTTATTTATGACTTTATTCATCCCCCCCCCCCCCAAAAAAAAAAAAAAACATAGCCTACAACAGTGGTTAATAACCGTCGCTGTAAATAAAATTCGAAACGAATTATATGGTTATAGCGACAGTGTAAAACTGATGGAATAGAGTCAAAATATAGCAGCGGTTTACAAAATGTCGCAAAAGTGAAGGATATAGCAGCAGTCGACCCGTCGCTATAAAGTTAGCAAGTAATTGGTAAATTCAAGATATAGCGACATTTGTAACTGCCACTACATCAACCGTCGCAATAAAAATAACTATACCAGCGTTTGCGAAAAACGTCACTATAAGGATATGCCGACGGGGCTATTGCGGCGGTTTGGCCGCCACTATTGCAACCGCGGGTAAAGGTGTTTTAGTTTTTAGCGGCGCTTTTTCTTGCTTTTAGCAACAGTTTTGGCCGCTACTAAATCTTGGTTTTTTTGTAGTGGCAACACATATACAGCATGCATAAATAATTCCAACAAACATTTTATAGCAACAACTATGATAATATAAAACTAGCGATTACTTGAATTTTGATTTGTGTTCGACTTGTTAAAAATTCATTTAATATTGATTCGTTATGTAAACAAGTGATGTGTGAACGTAATTTTAAATTTGTTAAGTTTGAAGTTAAGACTAAATAACTTACTGTTCAACTCAAGAAACTTATATATAGTATATAAAAATCAAGCTATTCAAATTTAACTCTTATTTGACTCATTAAAAATTAACTTGTTATGTGAAAAAATCAAACCTGAACATAATTTTAAGCCCTTTAAGTTATCAAATCAAGCTTAAATAACCTATTACTCAACTTGACTTAGCTCATTTTTAGCCCTATAAAAAACTTGCAAACTTTAGAGATTTGAAAAAATATGTAACAGTAATTAAGACATTTAATCTAATAATTGTGTAACACTCATTGTGGTGTATGATTTTAAATTTAACCCCTATAAACAGCAATTTGATATACCTTTATGATGGTGTAGTAGTAGAGAATGTTAAGGCCTCGTTTGGGAAGAAGCTAATTTAGTAACTTTTTAACTATTTGGCTAAAATATGAGCTAAAAAAAACTAGTATGCTTGGGATAACTTTTTGACTTTTTACGAAAAGATGTGCAAAAAGTAGAGAGAAAAGATAATCTTTGACTTTTTAGTATGGGTTGTTGGCTTTTTAACTAATTTAATAACTTTTTGACTTTTTGAGTAAAAGGGAGAGTTCCCAAACGAGACCTAAGTCTAGGCTTGGCTTTGTTAATTTTGGAGGTCATATAATTGCTCTTCCATTGATTTGACCCCAGAAAAAAAAATTTAAAAACAAAAAAGTGAAAGTGGATGGTCCTATTTTGTTGTCCTCAATTTTGCAGTTTTTAAATCATAATTTATGAAATATATTTATTAGAAAATAGTGAAAATTCATTACTTTGTACCAAATAATTATTTTTTTGTTGTTGTTTCAAAGGCCTCAAATTGAAATTATCAGATTTAAATCTGAAAAGTATACCAATTTTGTAATTGGCCTTTAATTTTTCAATTATTAATTCCCAATTGAAATTGTATTTTTAAAAAGGTGAAGCACAATTAAATATCACATAATGATTTGATGAACTGTTTGGATCTCTTTTTTTTTCTTATAGACTCAAAAGTCTCATTCTAATGCGAATTATATAAAAGGGCCAAACATAAATGCACGTTTGAGTATTATATATTGAGAGACAAATGTGAGTTTTTTTTTTATAATATTGAAATTATTAAATGTAATACTTTAAAAATAAAAATAAAAACTCATTAGTGTATTTTTTCCAAACGTAACTCTCCAATGTAACACTCTAAAAACGTAACACTCTAATGTAACACACTAAAAAATTCATCAGTGTACTTTTTGTAAACGTAACTCTCTAATGTAACACTTTAAAAACGTAACACTCTAATGGCCTTGTTTGGGAAGTGGCTACTTTTTTGGCTTTTTGGCTATTTGACTATTTTAGTATGTTATTTTAGGGGTTATTTGGGATGAACTATATAAGTGCACTTTTTGACTTTTTGGGAAGTTGGGTTGAATTTTTTGGTTGATTGTTATATTAAAAAATATGTTTGAAATGATATTTGAGGTTGAAATGGCAAATTTGTCTCTAATCTCACTTTTTTCCAAAATTGGTATAAAGGGGCAAAATTGTCATTTATTATTGGTGGGACAGCCTGACAAGTGACAGTGGTAGGCCATCAGTGCACTTGTCAAGTGACAGTGTAGCCTGCCAAGCCACCTTTTTTTTATTATTATTTTTATTATTTTTTTAATATAAATCATTGATTTAGGTACTATTTGAGGCTATTTTAGCCTCAAACTTGGGTTCCCAAACAAGGCCAATGCAACACACTAAAAAAAATTCTTAGTATACTTTTTTCAAACGTAATAATGTAACCTTCCAAAAAAAATTATTTTTAATGTAACACTCTAAAAAAATTTCTTAATGTATTTTTCTCAAATGTTACACTTCAATGTAACACACAAAAACTCATTAGTATACTTTTCTCAAACATAACAATGTAATATCTCAAAAAAACTTCTTAGTGTATTTTTTTCCAAACGTAACACTCCAATCGATGTAACATACAAAAGCTCCTTAATATATTTTTCTCAAACGTAATAACGTAGCATACCAAAAAAACTTTTAGTGTATTTTTTTTCCAAACGTAACACTCCAATCAATATAACATACAAAAACTTTTTAGTATACTTTTTTCAAACGTAGCATTATAATGTAACATTCTAATATAACACTCGAAAACTAAACTAAAAGAAATGTAGATTTTCACGTTCGACAACCAACACTTCAGCTACCAATTCCTCCAAAAAAAAATCTTTCACACTTTACCTTTCCATTCCCATCCCATCCCAAAAAATTGAAAAAAAAAAAGAATTATAAAAGGACATTCACTTAAACTCAAATGACACCAAATCAAATAAATATAACTTTCCAAAACAAAAAGGACTAATTGATTCATAAAAAAACTCTTAGAACTAAACATTCCCTCATATGGGATTTATGGATAAATTTTCTTTTTTAAAATAGTGAATTTCATTGTTTCAAATTAATGAATTTCACTATTCAAATATTGTAGATTCAATCAAAAAAAAAAAAAAAAAAATCAAATACATCTTATAGGTCTTGTTTAATAATCTCAGACAAGAGAATTTCAAATATCTGAATTTTTTGAAAAAACATACATTTAGATTATAATTTATTATTTTTTTAAGTTTTAAAATCATCCAAAAATAACAAAACAATGCTAATTATTAGTGTTAAGGGTATTTTGGTCTAAAAATGCTAATTATTAGTGTTAAGGGTATTTTTTGAACTATGAAACATTTTTCTTGTCTCTTTATACTAATAAAATATTATATTGGAGATCTAACCAAATCTCTCAAATAATTGTACATTTTTATAATGAAACGTGTATCAGAAAAAAAGTAAAATAGGTAAAATGCTTTTAAATTTTGTTTAATCAATATTTTTTCACATGTATTTTAATTTATGTTCTAAGAATTCTTATTAACAACACATATATAATTAATTTTTTTTTTAAATATGGTATCATTGTATAAGGAAAATGCTTTTATTCACACAACAAAATAAAAAATCACAGTAATACACATCTACCAAATTTTGGCTTGCCTAAATCGTCTAAATTTGTACATGTCAAGCGTTTGACTAATCATCCAGCAACAAAGGTGACCATTGCAGTTGACAAAGATAACAACCAAGATTGACAAGAATTGCACCGGTCCTCTGGATGGTCGTCCGAGAGGTCATCCGGGCAGTCGACCGACACTCACAAATTCAAACAATTCGAGCAAACTTTAAATCGGCGAATGATTATTTTTCAAAAAACCATTACAGCGAATTATTTGAGATTTACAAAGCCACCCATTAATAGTAATGGAGCTATATGAATAAAATTACAAAGTTATCTTTATGTTATATGAGTTATTATAGCGATCCCGGTTTCCCCTTCTTTATTTATTGTATTCCGGACTCGGTTCTGTGGATGTGTTGTTGTCGTATTTTCATTCCCATACTTCAATCTTGTATTTGACTCTTGGGTTGTGTTGGGCAGGATTCGAACAGGTCGGTTGTGTTGAAACCAAAAGTTGATGCCCAGATTTTGGCCTTCACGCTCGAGCGGGGCTTTTGACGCTCGAGCGGGCCCTTTGTTGCTGCATCTCCGCTCGAGCGGGCGTTTTGACACTCGAGCGTGAATATTCATATCTCAAAATTTTGTTCTGCAGGTCGTCGGACGCCGAGCGTCCACTTTCACGCTCGAGCGGGGACCATCGACTGCAAAACTTTTGGAAGTGTGCATCCGGTGCTCGAGCGCCGCTTTTGACACTCGAGCGTAAGTCTGTGTCTGACGCTCGAGCGGGGAATCTCATGCTCGAGCGGACCTGTTTGTATATCAGTCCGAATTTTGACTTTTTGGATCACTTTTTCGGTATCTTTTCTCTCTCTAACTTTTCAAAACCTCCATTGGAGAGCTCCATATTCTAAACTTCAACTTCTCTCTGGGGTTTGATCTAGTTTGAGTGATCTTCTACCTTAGTGTCTTTGTAAAAAGTGTAGATCTTGGCTTGTGCTACATTTTCACCCGAAAATCTTGGGTTTTGGAGCATTTTGAAATTCTTCATCTTCTCCATTTGGTCTCATCTTTTGAGGTAGGGATAACTACTCATATTTATGGTCTTTGACATAAACTTTTAGTCATTTGTTATGATGTTGAAGTTAGGTAATTTTGGGTGTTAGGGTTTCAATTGTATAAAGAGGGGTTTTGTTCTTTGGGCCAATGCATGGGTATTTTGGGTCTCAAATGAGGCTACTGTTGTTTGTTGTTGATATTTGAGCCTTTTGGTCAGTGTTGAGAAGGAGGGAGGAAAGCCCTAATTTTTGTTATGAATTAATTTATATAATTAATTTGGGAATGTTATGGGGATATAAAATTAAGTTGGAAATGATGAAATTGGCTTAATATAAGATGGAATGGTGGTGTCGGATTTATTAATCACTAATTTTGAAATTGTTGAATAATTTATCTGTTGATGCATTTATTATCTGTTTAGAAATAATTGCTTTGGGTTATCAGTGGAGGATAGTCTTGATTGTTGTAGACACTGCATGATGATTAGGCGAATTAAAACTAATCGGTTGAATACGTCATCGAATATGACGGTTGGAATAATACATCGATTCTGTGTATTGATTGATCGTGTATATGATAATTGTTTATATACATTGTATTGTGTGGGAGGAGATAGGGGATGAAATCCTAAACCGGATATTATTTGGGAGGAGATAGGGGATGGACTCCATTGATACAGTAAATCTGTGTATCATTTGTGAAGTATGGAAGTGTTTTAATGTGACATTGATACAGCAAATATGTGTATCTAATGTGAAGTATGGAAGTGTTTTGTTATGAGTCGTAATCTCATTTAATTACTTGGCCAGGTTCTGAGCCATGTTTATGAATTGAAAATTGGTTAAATAAAGGAAAGTAAAATGAAACATAGACATATTTGTCATGGAATTGGATTGTGTTGTGCGTTGGATTGTATGAGTTAAACATTTATCAAATGTTAATGTTTTAGTTATTGCTCATATTATGTTTAGCATATCTCTACTGGGCGTTGGCTCACCCTATATGGGACATCATTTTCAGGTGCAGGTGATATGCCGCCTCCAAGGATGTAGCTTGGGAGGTTGTAGAAGCTGAATGCTTTCTTTTGTGATTATTTTGTGTATTACATGTATATCAAGCCAAGGGCTTATTTTGTGTAAAGAGCCAAAACTCTATAATCGTTGAACCCAAGTGTTAACTTGGAAAGTTGTAAGCCTATAAGGCATTTACTTTTGTTGTCAACATGTAATATCTCTTGTAAGAATACTCTGATGTTGGGAATATAATATCTCTTTATTGTATTATGGATGTATGATTATGGGTTTATTTTGAGGGCGTTACAGTTATTGTTTCCTGATCATACTATCTAAACATCTTATAACATTTTCTAATTAAAATATATTACATTTTCTAATTTTTTTAAAATTTTAAGTATTTTTTTTTTTAATTTTTAGACACACTTAACATAAATACTTTTAAAAAGTATAATATTTTTGAAAAAAAAAATCTTCAAAAAATTTACTAAATACCCACAAAAAAAAAAGATGACAATTTAGTACATTTTTCATATTTTATGTATTTATTAATTTTTAAAAATATATTTTCACAAATATTTTACTATTTAAATACGTCTAAGTAAGTTGCATCTAAAAAAGTTAAAAACTTGCTTAAAATTTTAAAAATATTCACTAAAAATAAAAAAAAACACGAAAACAAAAAATTCAATTTTCAAAAAACTGAATTCAAAAAATTAAAATCAAACACACTGAATATTATTACCGAAATTGCATCCTACATTCAGAATAATCACATGATAGTCACATGACATATTTTCCCTCCTCCAAGTCCATGGAAAACAAAAATCAAGATTGCTTTATCTCGTATCAAACAAAAATTGGCTAATTTATTTGTTAATATTAGAAAAATAATTGATACACCGAATTTGAGCTCGTCCAATTAGCTCAGATTATATAAGTCAGATGACCGTTCAGATGACCGGAGTCACCCTTGTCAACTAACATGTCAATCAGCATCTGACAGATGACCGGTCGGACGATTGACATGCACAAAATTAAAAGATTCAGGTGAGTCCAAATTCGGTGATTTAGCATTGCCATTAATATTATATGCATAAACTCTGTAATTGTTCATAAAATATAAGATTAATTACACCAATATTCTATCAACTATTAGTGATTATTACTAGACTATCATGAGTGCATATTTGTATTATTTTTAAAATTAAAAAAATCAAAATATATGAATTTATAAATAAAAATAATAAAATAATATTTATTAATAATTGAAAGGGTCTTGATATAATTACTTCTAAACTATATACATATATTAAGTTCGATATAATCATTTTAATTAATTTTTTGACTTTTTATTAAGGGAAATGCTATTTGCACATCATACAAACTTTCAATACACACCATAAATATGTTTGGATTTAAATTTTTGAACAAATATCAAATGTTCGGATTTAAAGTTATAAATAAAAATAAATTATTCAAATATATAGCCTGTTCAATTATTTATATCCAAACAACTGCTTTATGTTCATAAATCTAAATCCGAACATTTGATATTTGTTTGAAAATTTATATTCGAAAACATTTGTGGTGTGTACTAAAAACTTGTATGGTGTGCAAATAGAATTATCCTTTTTCTAAATGACATACGAAAAATAAAGAAAAAAGTTATTTTTTTATCTTATTTGTGTTTGTTATGTAGAGTATTCTAGGCCAGCTTACGCGCATCAGACTATGTCCCTACAGCCTAAACAAGCCTTTTGAAACAAGGTTTAAGCCCTGCAGCCTGTGGCCCTTAGGTATGGGTTTGCTGGCTAGGGGATTCAAGCCTGAGATTTGGGAGGGAGCAAATCTTCAGACCCCAGTCGTTACCCATTAGGCCAACTACCTTTGATTAAAATAAATAAAAAAAAGTTAATTTTCCATAGTATTTTTTTTTTTGGAACTATATTAACCTATTGCCATGTCTCAGTGTGCTGAGCACACATTTGGCCAATTAATGGCTTTGATTAAGCCAAGTACTTAGTGGAGCTATGGTAGAGGTGTAGTGCTTGGCAAAATTATTTGGTGGTTCTAAGATAAGTTTATATGGTGTTTTAATTTAATATTTATTAATTAAAATAATAAGATTTAACAATTTTTGTTCGATTTTTTAGAGTAACTTAACTTGTGTCAAGTGATAAATGATATGAAATATTGTTCCAATGTCACCAAATAGTTTTTAGTAGGTACTACAATTTCAAGTCAAATTTAGATCCTTTGTAGTATATTGTCTATAGTATATATTGTAATGTCCTAAAATAATGTGTTTTGGGACAAAAGTATAAAAAAATGATAAAGAAAATGAAAGAAAAGAACTTGCCTTTTCCTTTTAAATTTTGCCTCAAAATAACGAAGTTTTAAAACATTACATAGTACAATACAGGCAATACACTACAGAGGATCAGAATTCCTTCAAATCTTGCCCTCAATTTTCCACCTCCACAATTACCATGTGTAAATCCAAAGCTCTTTTTTTCTTTTTTTAAAATGCAATACAAACAATACATTACAGAGGATAAAAAATCCTTCAAGTCTTGCCCTCAATTTTCTAGCTCCACAATTACTTTGTGCCAAAGCTCTTTTTTCTTTTTCTTTTTCCTGTTTTTTTTTTTTTAAAAAAAAAAATTCTTCTAAACTGTTTTGCAATAGACAATATCAT
This sequence comes from Camellia sinensis, assembly GCF_055761805.1. Taxonomy (NCBI): domain Eukaryota; kingdom Viridiplantae; phylum Streptophyta; class Magnoliopsida; order Ericales; family Theaceae; genus Camellia; species Camellia sinensis. The sequence goes on from NC_138970.1 coordinate 64,937,858, forward strand.
ATCTATAATCTGTTCAACTTTAACTAAGAAAAATCATAACGAAAAGTTCTCAAACTCCGTCAACCCCCCCCCCCCCCCCTTCCCCAAAAAAAAAAAAAAAAAAACAATTGAATAGTTGGTTGCACCACAAAAACATCTCATTGCACCTAATTTCCAATTGTACCATACTCAAAATATAAATTTCTAATTTATATCCTAAGAGTAATTCCATGATTCTTCCAATGAAATTTATTAATTAAAATAACTAACCCATAAACATTTTTTTGGGACTCCAACAAAACTCTAAATGGATTGAAAGTTTGCATATTGTCAATTTGATTAGTTGTTAAAGACTAGTTAAATTGATTAGTCAACTCCCGCCTTTGATTGCCACTGTCGCCACCTTTTGACCACCAACCTCTTATTATTTCCCACACTAGTGGCAACCTTCATCCACTTGTGACCCCACTTCCCAACTTCTATCCTCACTAGTGGTTCTCATCCCTCACAATGACCCCCTCATTGCAACCCCCCACCCCAACCCCCTTTCCCTATTGCAACCCTATCCCTAGTCCCTACCACTATGATCTCCCTCCCCAAATCTAGGTTTTGAACCACATCTGGTTCCTCAAAGTGATGTAGAAGACCCCTAACAGCATCCTCTCTCGCTAGTTGATGTGGTTCAATACATCCGTTCGTATGGAATATCGAATAACCGCATTGGAAGTGGAATATCTTTCTACGTTGGGCCTTTTTCTTCTCATTGTGATGCCTCTTCTTGATTGGTTCTAGCGAATAGGGGCTGATCGACTGTGTAGAACTCTGCGTTTCGGATCGACCACGCTTGGAGCCCAGCGTGTTCATGTTTGTCCAAAACTTCTTTGTAACTGGAATCAGCTCCGAGGTTACATAATATAATTGTTGGGATCCCGCCGTTTATTTTCCTTGGGAGGGCATATTTGCAATTTGAAATCCAATCCTGTTGGGCTCCAATAAATTCCCGCCAGTGTTTTAAATATTGTGGGGCCACATCATCGATTACATTATATAACACGTCATCGTTATGGTCCCGCAAATCGATGGGCCTATGTCCACAACCTGAGCAGGCACATCAGGCATGCCACTTTCTAGACCGGGAGTGTCAGCGACGACGTCAGATAGGCCACCAGTTTTTCGTAAAACCAAACCCTGTATATACAGACTAGACAACTTCAATTTTTGCCCAAGTTGCTCATCCTTTTCAGTACCAACGTCTGGCAAATTGAAATGGAAAAAGTGAGGTTCATCATACGGGCAGAAATCTTCAATCCTCCAAACAGAATCACAAAACGATTTAGATGTGAATCATTTTTTCTTTGAATAATTCCATTTCCTTTTAAAATAACTTCTACCGAAGACACCACTCCGACTAGACACCACTCCGACTAGAAGTTGTCCAACGGCGACTAAAATTTAATCTCAATCTAGGAGTATAAGATCGCCGTTGTGAAAAAAGCATAGTAGTGGCCATAATCGATGGTGAAACTATGGCAATAACAAGAAATCTAGCGTTTTTATTTATAGGGATTTATATTGACCACGACATAGGTCAATAACAACAGTGTGAAATTGTGACAACATATAAATTTCACAGTGCGACAAGCGCATATATAGAATTAATATGGGGCATATAATTTAACTAAGCATTAATGGACCACACTGACAGATGGCGTTCAGTGAGAATGGCAATGGGGAGTGGGCCACTTTTTTCCGGACCCACCGGACTAACGTATTCAAATTTCCTGCTTGCGCTTTCCACGCTCAATCTTTCAATCCGGACCGCAGATCTGGGAGCGGAGCGAAGCCCTGTAGCCAACAACACGGCAGCAAATGCAGAGAAAGTGACCAATCAGGGGACAACACATGGCGCGGGGGGGAGCATCCCAGTAATATTATAGGGACGCTCCTAGGAACATATATAAGTCACTCACTAACTCTCTACCACCAGGACAGTTTTTGAGAGAGTGACTTACGTCATCCGAGAGAGTTAGTGACGTCATTGCAAGTGAGCTATGGCCTCCATGCGACGTCGTTTTAGATTAATTATTATCCCAACTATATTATATCAATTGAATATCTAAATTAATTATTCTCCCAACTCTATCTAAATCAATTATATAAGAACATCCATTAGGCATTCATATCACATATGAGAATTGGGCGTCTAACAATTTTGAGAGGCCGTTGCGCTATCAAAATTAAGTAAAATCATAATGTCCGCCGAGATAAACCCAGTCGGTCTTACTGATGCCCTTCATGAAGATGATGAAGGCGAATTGGAAATCGAAATCATAGACGCGACCTTAAACGTACCAGTATCAAATATATCCATCACCAATCCAAAGATAGGCAATGCAATGTGGCAGAAGCTCACATTCAAGTCAATGATAATTGACAAATGCAAACTAAGCTGCAGGCCGCAGTGTCCGTTTAATTCTACTAGTCGTGTAGAAGTTGAGATACGGGACACAAGATTATGAGCCGACGATCAATTGCAGGCTCATTTTACATTTCCGGTTACATGCCCAGTGGACATCACATATTTTGGTAATGCATATGCTGCTGCAGATAAAAAAGGGTGCCCATGGACAGCATGATAGTCTTGCCTCAGTTACGTTGCGCTGCACGTGCCAATTATCCACGTGCTTGTTTATGAATACTTTGGACAATACGGTTATTAATGGAGGCCGATGGACATCACAAAAAACAAATGTACAACGATGACAAATGTAAACAAAAATTTTATTAATAATAATATTTCAATCTACAATTCAAATGCGCCCTTACAACCTCCAGAGAGCACTGGAAGTCCGGACATTCACCGCGACAATGTATACATGGCTGACATACAGTGGTCTCAAAAGCTTGACGGAGAATGTATTTACTCGGCTTATTGCACGCAGGATGACGACTACATTGTCCAGCTTTGGGATTATTAGCCCTGTAAATTATTGTCTTGCATTGACCATTGTTCTCAACCAGATTTCATATTATGTAAAAGAATGGCGATGGGGAAATATTTATATAAATTTTTAGGATTAAATAACATGCAAATACATTAAAATTATATGTTTGTTTTTTATAAATTTCAATAGTCACTATAATCAGAATTGTCAGATGCACAATTCTCATATGGGCCAGATATAAGGCCTATTTAATTGAGACATTACATAAAGCCCATTTATATAAATTGAATAAATAACGTACACATCATCCCAAAACTGGACGTGGCCCAATTGAGGCCCATTAGACATAGGCCCATCAGTGAGAGATCAAGCCCAATAATAGTAACGGATTTCATGTGCATCGCGGCCCAGTATTCCACTAAAATATATAACATACTTATACAGACAAAACCATTATACAGAAAATAATTTTATTGCGTATTGCAAAGCAACTTATGATACATCATAATTTGAATTACACATTTTTTTTTTTATCCAAAACTACAACATCAGAAGATCCACAAACATCTTATTCGTCAGCGGCAGGATGTGTGTCCGCACATCGATCCATTGTCTACATGGATGGACTCATCGCCTGGGTTTCTAATTCGGAAACCGCTTTCAGACCGGCGAACAGCGCATCTTCTTGCCGCTGTAAGGCGTTGATTAGACGAATTAAATTTCGGCGTTATCTTCGCCGACAACAAATAAGGACCAGTGCAACAACAAAATATCAGGCTCGTATTTTAAAATCAACCGCCTAAATTGACCTAGATCTCCGAGATCCATTGCAAAATAAGACAAATCCGCACATTATTTTGCCTTTAACAATAGTATTTATGCTGCGCTTTCCATGTTCAATCTTTTAATCCTGGTCGCAGATCTGGGAGGGAACGGAGCCTTGTAGCCGACAACACGACACCAAATGCGGAGAAAGGGACCAATCAGGGGACAACACGTGGCGCGGGGGGGAGCGTCCCAGTAATATTATAGGGACGCTCTTGGAAGCATATATAAGTCACTCACTAACTCTCTACCACCAGGACAGTTTTTGAGAGAGTGACTTGCGTCATCCGATAGAGTTAGTGACATCATTGCGAGTGAGCTATGGCCTCCATGCGACGTTGTTTTAGATTACAAAATAAGAACATATTCCTCACATATCCCAGATGTTCTTTAACCAATGAGAGGCTTATGGAGAAAATTAGAGCGTTATTTACCAACAGGCCCCCAAATTATGTCAGAGTTGCACACGAATTCCATGAGGACGGCGAACCACACCTACATGCGCTAGTCCAACTTCCATTCCATTTTCAAATGCAGGACGAACGTTTATTTGACGTTGCCCATGACAACAGTAATCGCCATTTCCATCCAAATATACAAGGGGCAAATAACCACCAGGCTGTACTGGAATACATTTCCAAATATGGTGATTTCATGGAGTGGGGTGAATTCCGTGAAAGGGGTTACTGCGCTAACCGGGAGAATAAGGAAAATATATATCGTGAGGCACTTGCCGCTGACAGCAAGGAAGAAGCACTGTCAATGGTAAGAAATGACGATCCAAAATATTTTTGGTTAAATTACGATAAGTTGTCATGCAATTATGATCGAATCTCATTTAAACCCCCATTGCCATACGTTCATCCGTTTACAGAGACAACATGGATCGTTCCACCATATATATAGCAATGGATTGCCGAGAACATCAAGGACAAAGCCCAATGACCACACAGGCCCAAAAGCAAGGGGCAAACAACCACCAAGCTGTACTGAAATACATTTCCAAATACGGTGATTTCACGGAATGGTGTGAATTCCGTGAAAGGGGCCACTTTCTAAACTCAACGATTCCCTCACAATGACCCCCTCATTGCAACCCCCTACCCCAACCCCCTTTCCCTATTGCAACCCCATCCCTAGCCCCCACCACTATGATCCCCCTCCCCAAATCTACGTTTTGAACACTTTTTTTTTTATTAAAATTAAATTTGATGAAAAAAAAATGAATAATTAAAAATGCTCTAGCATGTTAAGTTGAAAAAAAAAATATAAGCTCACTTTCTAAACTCAATGATATGTAAGTGATATGAATAATTAATGATCAGAGAAGATATGAGAGGGAGTGTTATCTTTAATATCCTAATTGATTGTCATATTAGTAGGCTTAAAAGTTGAGTATAATTTTTAATCTTGAATAGCAATGCTCTAAATTTATTGCTATTTTTATTTGTATCTGTTTATTTATTTATTTTGAATTGCAAATTAGGAGGATGGTGGATTTCAAAGTAAAAGTTGACATTTTGGATAGAAAGAAAATGAAGGAACCATAACCCTTTTATTAGTGGAGGGTTGTCCCAATGTTGAAAGTAGGCAAAATTTCAATTAGTGGTTAATAGAATATTATTATTACCTATATATATTGATTGGATTTGAAATGTTTAATTGCTTAGCTACTTATTGGCATGGTGACCTCTAAACCTAACTTAGAAGAAACAAGTGCATGTGCAAGTTGGTTCACCAGACTTGGCCAGAGATGATATGTATTATTTAAAATTTCTGACTTGATATTTGGCCTAATTTAATCATTTCAAGTTGAATTTTATTTTTATTAATTCCAAACTTGACCATATAACTCAATAGATATGAGCTATTATTATTATTAAATTATATTGAATTTATTAAAAAAATATAATAAACCATACAAGTTTTGTATAATTATATAAACTTCTCTATTAATAAAACTAAAACAACCAAAACTAATATAAATAATGGATAGACATAAGGATAAGTAAAATAAAATATATATTTCAACGTAAAAGAGATAACAATATTATTTTTTCTTCTGTAAGACTAAAAAGATACTAATGAAAAGATAATTAATTATTATGTGAATTAAAAACTTAATAAAATTCAATATAATTATGTTAATTGTGTGAGATTTAATGCATTTTTTTTCTAACTCTCCTTAGAAGTTGGTGTAATTTAATTTTTTGTCAATCTATTTATTTGTAATTTTTTTCTTAAAAAACATAAATTACACTAACCTACCTTAAGGTTTGGAGAAAATATTGCAAGTCTTATAATGTTTGCATAATTATCATGACTTTCTTTTTAGTAAGGACAAAAGGGATCGAAAAACTTACCTAAAAGAAAAGAAGATCAGAAATGATTTAGATGGTGCGAAAATACAAAAATGAATAATAAAAAATATATATTTAAACATAACATAACAATATCTTTTTTTTCATTCATATGATTAGCGAATTCTTGATGAAAAGTGAATTAAGTGTAATGCGAATTAAAACCTTAAAGAAATCTATTGTAGTTATATCAAAATTGTGAGACTTTATGTATCTTCTTTAAACTTTAAGGGGGTCAATGTAGTTTACCGATAAAAAAAATAAAAAATAAAAAATAAAAAAGCATAAGCTTCTATCTAGTCTTGATCTAGACTGGAAAGGTATTGTTTAGGTCCGTGAGACTTACCATGGTTGCATTTCAATTAAGGGTGAGAATTTTCAATACAACTTGAACTATATACAAAGTTAGCATGTTACGGTTGACCATTTCCAACACAGACACGTATATAGCATGATCTAACATCACAAAATATTAAATAGGCTAGGTTAGTATCAATTTTATATAATACAAAATTGACACAGATAGCATGTATAATGAAGAATTAGTTACATATTTTTATATAATCCTTTATATAACTCCATCAAATTTATTAAAAGTGTCACAACCCAAACCTGTCCCTGTAGGTTTAGTGTCGTAACTGGCCAACAATCCTTGGATTACCAAAGACCTCTTAAGACTTGACTTGAGATTAGGGGCTGCAGAAACAAATATACGAAATATATACATAGTCCATTGAGCTGTGCAGGCATACATGGAACTGAAAATCTTGAACTTTATAAACATACGAGTGACGTCATAGGTACAGTATTTACACGTCACAATCAAGTACATGCAAAAGAAGATCTTGTTCATAAAACAAAAGGAACAGACTTATACATCCATATTGACACAGCCACAAAACATGACTTGATTTGGAACCTCCTCGTGAGGCGCAAATGGTGGCTGACTAACACAAAAATACCCCAGGCGTCATCTTAAGCCTGATCACGAGCCTGCTCACCTACATACATAATAAATAACTAGTGAGCCCAGTGAATAATAACAAAGTAAAGGGGTAAATGAATGATGTCCCATAACTGTGGCTGAAACTGAAATTCACATTCGTATTCTCGTTCTAAGCATGTATACAAAAATCAGAGTTCATGCTTAATCTTACATATTACATCCATTAGTGCTGAAAGATCTCATACAGAGTGGCTTAAATCATACTTGTCAGTTCTATTGAAGAACCTCCAGCCGGGTAAAGGATAACCTGTCAATCGCATAAAGGAACCTCCAAACTGGGAACTTATAAACTTGTCAGTTCCATCTAGGAACCTTCGGCCGGGTACAGATAGCTTGTCAATTCCATAAGGAACCTCCGGTACCGGGAACTTGTAACATACTTGAATCATAGCATAATGTCACCTGTAACATACTTGAATCATAGCATCATGTCACTTGTAACATACTTGAATCATAGCATAATATCACAAATGCTTGTTATTGTGGGACAATCATTCATAGTATAAAACATGGCATTTCATTCAACAGATCTTATTTCATATACCGAAAATAATTTAACTTGAACATAGCTTTACTATGGTATTACTCACAGATAACAGATGTTGCAAGTAGACAATTCAACTTCCTTGTGGCACGTGACCTACACAGTTACAGAACGAACGTATACCGAATTACACACCTGGAATTAATAACTTAGTCATTTCTTGTTTTGGTGTGTTTCTACCTCATTATCCTCATCATGGTGTCTTAATCATGGCATATGATGCCTAAGAAGGAATGAGGATGCAAAAATGCACTTGAAATCATTTTTCAAAACTTGCTGAAAACAGGGTCCATGCTCGGGCGTGATTTTCCTCGCTCGAGCGGACATGCAAAAAGTGAGGGTTCACTCGAGCGTGACTTTTCTCGCTCGAGCGGATTATAAACTTTGGAAAGGTACTGGTTGCTTGCTTTTCATGCTCGATGGACGCTTGATCTTCCCTCGAGCGTGAGACTCAAACCCTCGCTCGAGCTTGACTTTTGTCGCTCGGGCGTGCTGCAAAATATATGAGCTTCTGGGTACATGCAATTCACGCTCGAGCGGGATTCAAGTTGCTCGAGCAGAAGTGCACGTACTCAGAGTGGTCGCTCGAGTGTGAACTTCTACGCTCGAGCGTAGATGCAAATTCTAGAATTTCCAGATTTGCTTCCAAAGTTCAAAACTCAAACTTAAAGCTTCAAAACTTGATTTTTCTAGGCCAAAACTTGAGGAAATACTTAAGAACTCATAAAACATCACGAATTTAAAGATTATTTCAAGAAATCATGGCCCAATAGGTTGCCAATTATGCAAAATGCAACTTGAAATGTAGGAACATGCTATAAATATGACTTGCATGTTTAATTTGAGTTCATAGTTTCCCAAAACATGATCAAATGAAATATCCAACACAAAATATGGTGAATTCTTAGATTATAACCAAAATATGAACATGCATGTGAGAATTCTCATGAAAACAACTTCAAAACTTCATGATATGGACATGCATGCATGGAATGACTTTGCTTTCTTAAATTCTAGCTCAACTCCATGTGAATTCACCTATTTCATTTATATTCATGTACTAAATGACTCAATTTCAAGGTTGTAAGATTGAGCTCTTACCTAGGCTACTCAATTGAGCTCCACTTAAGCAAAATCTTGCGCAATTCACCAAATCTCCTAGCAATTCTCTCCTATCTCAACTTTGATCTCAATTTTCCTTCCCTCTCTCTCTCTCTCTCCCATGTTTGGCTTGTTTGAGTCATAAGATGAGGGATTGAAAATGTATTCTTCTAGTCTTGACTCAACAATTTGCCTTATATAGGCTTGGGCAAAGATGTAATTATTTATTGATCAAGTTAATCAAGTAAATCTTAAATTATTTTAATTTAATCGTTCCGAACTGAATTTCAATTAAACCTACCATAAAATTCTAAAAATTCCAATTAACACATAAACCAAGTCAATTTCTGAATCAGTTGCCAATAAGGCCCTCAATTCGCAATCCGAAGCTAAAACATGAACAGATCTTCCTACGTTAAACAAATATAAACACAAAATAATGCAATGCACATGTAATTAACTCAGGATTTCTCCTTAATTACTTGCTAGGCATACTTAAACATGAACTAGCGCTAATCATGGGTCGGGGTTGTTACAGTATTCCCCCCTTAAAGAGTTTGGTCCTCCAAACTCAAGTTACTTTCATTGTAGAAGAACACTGAAACCAAAGGGAACAGTTCAGGATATCTTTTCATCATGTCTTCTTCCATCTCCCAAGTTGCATAGGTTCCTCCATGATTTTGCCAATCAACCTTCACCAATGGGATTGCTTTGTTCCTTAGTCTTTTAATCCGACGATTAACAATCTGTATGGGTCTTTCCTCATACATATAATCATCTTTCAAGAGTACATGAGTCAGTTCAATGACATGGAATGGATCTCTTAGATACCCTCGAAGCATAGATACATGAAAAATATTGTGCATATGCTCCATTTCTGGAGGTAGGGCTACCTAATACGTCACGGGATTGATCCTTTCAAGAATCTCATACGGCCCAACATACCTTGGTGCCAACTTTCCTTTTACTCCAAATCGTGTTTGACCCTTCATCGGAGTTACCTTGATAAACACATGATCTTCGACTTCATATTCCCTATCACGCCTTCGAATATCAGCGTAACTCTTTTGTCCGCTTTGTGCAATTTTCAGTCTCTATTGAATCAGTTTTATGCTTTCAGTTGTTTCTTGCACAAGTTCTGGTCCCAACAATGGTTTGTCACCTACTTCGGCCCAACAAATCGAAGATCGACACTTCTTACCATACAAAGCTTCATAAAGAGCCATTCTGATGCTTGAATGATAACTATTGTTATACACAAACTTAGCCAATGGCAAATAGGTCTCCTAATTTCCTTGGAAATCTAAAACACACATTCTGAGCATATCTTCCAAAGTTTGATTGGTTCGTTCAGTTTGACCATCTGTCTATGGATGGTAGGCGCTGCTCAACCTCGATTCTGTCCCCAAAACCTGTTGCAAACTCTGCTAAAATCTTAATACAAACTTTGAATCTCTGTCAGATACAATAGACACTGGCACTCCAGGTAACCTCACAATCTCATTCATATAAATATTGGCCAATTTGTTAGCATTGTAAATAGATTTAACAGGTAGAAAATGGGCTGACTTAGTTAAATGATCCACACTGACCCAAATAGAATCATACCTCGGGAAAAGCGAGGCAATCCCACAATGAAGTCCATGGTAATGTGCTCCCACTTCCATTCCGGTAATGGAAGCGGTTGTAACAAACCAGCGGGTTGCTGATGTTCTGCTTTAGTTTGCTGACATTATAAACATCTAGCCACAAAATCTGCAATACACTTTTTCATTCCAGGCCACCAGAAACTCTGTTTCAAATCGTGGTACATCTTTGTGTTCCTCAGATGCATGGCAAATTTTGAATTGTGAGCTTCAGACATAACACATTTCCTCAAGTCATAACAATCCGATACACAAAGGCGATTCTGAAATTTCATTACATTATTCTCAAGTATAAATCCGGGCCTTGGCTTTGATTCGATTTCAACCATGATCTTTTTTAGAAATTCATCTTGCTGTTGCTTCTCCTTAACTTTTTCAATGATTGCAAGCTGAGCTAAAATAGCAGCTAAAATTCCATCTTGTTCACGCATCACAACCTTAATCTATTTCTTTTCTAGGTCATATAACAATTCTCTCTGATCGGTAAGCAAACATGATAGACTTACCATTGACTTTTGGCTCAAGGTATCTGCTACAGTATTAACTTTCCCCTGGTGATACAAAATTTGCAAATCATAGTCTTTGATTAGCTCTAACCATCTCCTCCATCTGATGTTCAATTCTTTTTGGGTGAAGAAATATTTCAAACTTTTATTGTGATAACCCTGGTCCTTGTTATGCTAACTAATCCTGATCATGATTGTGATTATGTGTTTGATATGATTTTGAGTGCCATTTATATGAATATATGTGGTTTTTAATTTCTATCTGTTCACCGTAGGAAAATCTGTTTGATTATCTGCTTTAGAATTTAAATTGAAGACCCTATCGGCCACAGAACCCGAAATTGATTACGCCATTGTGATTAGCGTAATTTTTAGAGCCTACGGTGAAATTGAATTGGAAATTGATTCGAATCAAAATAATTAGATTCAGAACGATTAATTAAGTGTTATTAATTAGATATAATCAAATTGGATTAAGAGAGGGACTATATAAGAGCCTTATTACACTTAACTCTTCATTTTTGGTAAACTCAAAATCCGGTTACACACTCTAGAGAGAGAGAGAGAGAGAAAGGCCGGTTCTAGAGAGAGAAAGAGGGAGAATTGTGTATCTTGGCTCAAAGTTGTGAATTTGGAAGCTTAACTCCAAGAACTATTGGAAGCTTGGAACTCCAATGTGAGTATTTGAGCATTGATTCACAAATTGTGATTGTAATTATGAGAATTTGAAGCTAGATTGTAAACAAAAGTGTGAATTAAGTTATATATGAAGTTAGATTGAGCATGCATGCATAGAATTACCATGACTTGCCATATAGTTGCATATTTGAAAGTAAAGAATGCTAATCATGATGAAATTGAGATCAATGTGTGCACGCATGTAGCAATTTGTTATGAGTCCTCATGTTTGTGTATAAGACATGTTGATTGGGTTGAATTGGAAGTCATTTAAGACATGCATCCATGGAAATGAGACTATGGACTCAACTACATATTTTGGAGATGAATTTGGCAAGAATGGTATGAGTATGAAATTGATCCATGGGAATTGAGCTTCAAAATGTTATAATTTAGCATTTGTATCATGTTAGAAGGTTTGCATGTGACATATGAGTCATAATATACAAGAAACATAAGTTTAAATGCAAGCTTGAGCTTCAAGAACAGTTCTGGAAATTCCAGAATTTGGTGTGTCCACTCGAGCATGGAGAGCACCGCTCGAGCGTGAAATGTGAGTACCCAGAACTTGTGCAGACTTTGATGTCCGCTCGAGCGGGGAGAGTCACACTCGAGCGTCAGTCATATACGTTTGACCCTCAGCTCGAGCGTCCGAATTAGTGCTCGAGCGTGAATATGAAGTAACCAGCACTTTTGCAAACCAAAGGGGTCCGCTCGAGTGGGGAAACCTGCGCTCTAGCGGGGAGCCCTGTTTTAAAAACTTTGTAAGGATGTTTTGTGTTTCGTTTTCCGTTCCCTTTCATTTCTAAGTACTCTTAGGCATGTGTTAAGCATTGTAAATGAGTTAAAAGAATAAGAAAGAGGCCTAAGAGGAATGCATAAGTTAAGAACGGATTGAATCGTTTATGACCCATATGTGTTATACAATGTATAAGGTCGAGCTCGAGGTCAAATCCACCGGCGGAACACTGTGAGTAATATCTTAGTAAAGATATTTTCAAGTATGTTACTCTCCAAATGCTACTTCTGTATAAGCTCCATGGATTTGTTGATTTAAAATATGAATGAGTATTCTATATGCCTAATTTGTATAAGGCCGTTTGCCGTTTGCCATTTGCTGTTGATATGTTTGATACATCTGAATTGGGCCAAAGGCCATCAGACATGAATGATTGGGCCAAAGGCCGTCGGATATGAATGATTGGGCCTAAGGCCGTTGGATATGAATGATTGGGCCTAAGGCCATCGGATATGAATGATTGGGCCAAAGGCTGTCGGACATGAATGATTGGGCCAAAGGCCGTTAGACATGAATGTAAAGATGGGCCAAAGGCTGTTTGAATATGTCATTTGATATGTTTGAATACCGTGATGGACCAAAGGCCGTTTGAATGAAAGGGGTTGTGATCATGAATATGAAATACGCATGGATATGAATATAAAGAGAATGGGCTCGAGGCCATTTGATACGCCTGATATGTTTGAATTGGACCCAAGGCCGTTTGACATGTTCGAATTGGACCAAAGGTCGTTTGAATAGAGAGTTGGTTGGACCTAAGGTCGTTTCGGATAGATGGACCCGGGGTTGCATTGTTTTATATAAGAATTGGACCTGAGGTCATTTTGCATATGGATATGATGTGTTGGACCTAAGGTCATTTTGCTTAGTAGAGATTTGTAAATCTGGTGTGAATGAGAATAGTGGTTCGAATATGTACATTATAAGTATGATTCATTAATGAACGAATCTCATTCATTAACCTCTTTATTTTGATATTATTCGCTGGGCGTTAGCTCACTCTCATTTATATGTATGTAGGTGAGCAAAGGGACGTTCAACCCCAGCCTTAGTGGAATTTAAGAAAGGAACCCGAGTTTTGTGAAGTCAGCCCAGGTGCCTCACGCAAGAGGCTTGTTTATGATTTTTTTTTTGTATTTCTTCTGCTATTTTTATTGGTCGTGATGGACTGTTTATGTGGATAAACTTTTGGTTTAGCTGACTATGTGTTTGAATGATCCTGGGTATATAAGATATTAACTATTGATATGTGGTGTGAGTTATTACTATGTACATGTGAAATGTCTTGATATGCCATGTAAGCATAGCTCATTGGACAAATTTTTTTAAGTCGTTTCCGTTTGGCCCCTTAACTCTACTGGAGTATATTCTAATCTGATTTGGGGCCGTAGGTAATCTCATGATTACCAGCCGGTTATGACCTTAATCTATAGGGGCGGGTTTGGGTCATGACAGAGTGGTATCAGAGCACGCGTTAATAACTCACACACTTGTCCAAATGAGCCATAAGGTGTCTAGAAAAGACTTAAGATACATCCATTTGATAATTACATGACGTAAGCATTGAGAACATATGATTATATGAGATATGAATTGTTGCACTAATGTGTACAACATGTTTGTTTTGTTATAATGCACGTATATGAACGTATGAATCATGAAAAGTTGCTTATGTGCACTCGATTTTGCAAATGGGTGTCTATGTGGAATATGAATATGATCTAAGTGTATAATTACTTAGTAAGTGTTCAGCACACGATATCTGATAAGTATGAAATCTTCTATTTTTCATGTGATTAATTGTGTCTTGACGATATGTAAAATGAGAATACAACGATGTGCGTATGTGCGAATGTACCTATGTGTATCTGTCATTATTTCTATATTGGGCCTTCCTGTATTTGGCATGGCTTAATAAGAGTTTGTGTAGATCATGGATAAAGTAAGGGCATACGAGTTGGCAGACTCTTTCACAGCCCGACTTGATAGACTGGAAAGAATAGTACAAGAAATGGCAGAGATCTTAAGACAACAATATCAGTTGCCGCTACGGCAAGAACCCTTGCCACCACCAATGCAAGAGCACCAAGTGAATGAGTTGGAAGTCACAAAATACGTTGAGGTGCTAGACCGAGCACTGATGATTGAAGCTAACATGAACCAATCTTCTGAATGGAAAAGCAAGAGACAAGGCTTTTTCTCAAAGAAGGGGTTATTTAAAAAGCAAGATACGGGATCATCGTGCACTTCAAACTCTACAAGGAATACAGCACCGACATGTAATGAATGTGCTGAGAAACACCGAGGAGTTTGTTACCGAATTTCTAGGGCTTGTTATAGGTGTGGTGGAATGGACCATATGGTAAGGAACTGTCCCCAAACTGAACAAAATGTGAATAAATCTTCTACCTCAGCTAGATTCGTACCAATGGTAGGAATTGCTAATCAAGATAGAGTAATTACACTCATCCCAGAAAGCGCTCAAAATACTGCGACCATTATCCCAGGTATCTATACTGTTTATAAACGAATGCTTATGTGTTGATTGATTCTGAATTAGTGCATGTGTATATCTTTGCTTGGGATATTATTTGATTCAGATCGGCATATTCTTTCATATCTGCTGCATGTGTATCTAGATTTGTTAGACCCACAAGATCGAGACCGTATTCATTGAATGTATATGCTTCATTTGGGAAATTTGTGAAATACGTATTGGAATATTGATTGGCTCTGTACATGCACATATACATCTAAACCTATGCTCAGGGTGATTTGTTATATTACTGTCTTCAATGACTAAACCACTGGAATTATGACTCTGTGATTGTGTGGCTGAATTGAGCCCCCCAAATAACGAAATTTATAAATTGTGAGATCATGTATTTTGATTGGTAGAAAATTGACTGGACTATGTGACTATATTAAGCTTGACTCGTAGACCTATGCTTTGTGACTAATTTGGAACTTTTGCGTAACAAATCCTATACTATGTGCAACCGAGGAACTTTGTTTAATGTGTGACTGTGCACCATGTACTTGCATATAAGACTTATTTGGGAACTGCTGTACTGATTATGATACATACCTCCTGATATGAACAACTGCATACATATGCAACTATACCTGAACTTATGTGAACAATGCCATATTGTACATGACCTGAAATACTTTGATATGGACAGTTGTGATGAATGACTCTAATATGACTTTGAAAACTGATGAACTTAGGACAGTTGTGAAACTATCGACTATGTACCTAAGCAAACGAAGTATGCTTTACAGAACCAAATGTACCCCATTTGAGAAAACTTTTATCTGGTTCGATCTAATAGAACTTTGTTTGATTTGGCCCGATAGAACCCTCATTGATTTAATTTGACAAGACCTTTGTCTGGATTGATTTGATAAGAACGTCTATCTGATTTGATTTTGTTAAGGGGGATTACGAATTGTTCGTGAATAAATGAACATATTATTCTTGATGAGAAAACTGACAGACCCAAAACTTGAATCCGTTTGGTATACTTGACTTATTTAGAAGACCTTATGTGGGCTATCTACAGACCGATCTAACCATAAACACCATTAAGAACCAACATTTAATTGTTGGAGACATACGTTATAAATGAACAGAAATGTGCAAATCCAGTGATTGGATGCTTAAGGAATGACTGCTTATGTGTTACTAAATTCTTATCTATTTGACGCTATGGAAACCGATGACAGTAGATTGATTTGATTATAAACAGTACTGCACATTTATCTTTGACTGATCAGAATATGTTTTGTATGGAAGAATAGTTGTTTCAGTGTTATCGGGTTTTAGGAAATCATGTTATGGTAACTGTTGACCGTGAACTGTTTCGATTATGAACACTATGGGATTAGAAAACCTTGATTATCCGAAAGTGTGTGAAATCAGTACGCCTTGTAAATAACTGCTCAGTGCCATTATATTCTGTAATTGGGGCTTTGAGGATGTGTAAATTGTGCTTAACATGTGATTGACCCCTCCGATATTACCTTTGATGTCATGGGATTAATACATGAATTGCTTTGTGTTCATTGACGACTGTCAGATAACGTCGAAAGACTTAATGGAACAGGGAATCAGACATTGAACTAAATTGTGAACTGTAAATTGTTGAATGATTGAGAACATATGAATTATGTAGAAATTGACTGCGTCATTATTATTTTACTTTGCGATCAATGTTATGGGGATATGTGGACTATGTGCATTGTATGGTTAATTGCTTTGATGCTACCTTTGTTGATTCGGGAATCATCCACTTTATATTCCTGAAGGCTTTTAATTGACCTTGGATAACTGTGATGAGACACTGAACTAAATACCGAATTAGATTGTGAATTGTGGAATTATTGGAGAATGAATTGAACTTGTGTGACGAGGAAATCGTTGAATTTGTGTCTAAATGTTTTCGATGTCAACAAGTCAAAGTTGAACATCAGATATAAACGAGACTACTTCGACCGCTCTCTATTTCAGAATGGAAATAGGAATATGTGACTACGAATTTCATTGTGGG
This sequence comes from Camellia sinensis, assembly GCF_055761805.1. NCBI lineage: Eukaryota > Viridiplantae > Streptophyta > Magnoliopsida > Ericales > Theaceae > Camellia > Camellia sinensis. The sequence goes on from NC_138970.1 coordinate 64,954,800, forward strand.
GCTGCCTTGGACACCCAGGGTATAAGTCCCGTTTGGGCTATTGTGTATAGAATTACTAAGTCTGCTCATTCCTCCCTGTAAAATTTTCGTATGATGCTTATAGACTAGCCACTGTTTACATCGATAAGATTACTTGTTTGCATGGGGTCCCGGTATCTATTGTTTTAGACAGGAATCCTAAAATGTGTCTGAATTCTAACAAGCCTTCAAGAGGCAATGGGAGCTGAATTGTAATTCAATGTCGCTTTCCATCCGCAAATCAATTGATAATCAGAAAGAACATTTTTTGATTTTGGGAGAAATGCTCCAAAAGTATGCGTTAGATTTTCAGGGAAGTTGGAAAAATCTATCCATCGTTGGCAGACTCTGCTTACAACAACAGCTTACACTCTAGTTTCGGTGTGGCACCGTGCAAAGCCTTGTATGGCGGAAAAGGTAAGCCTCTGATTGATTGAGGACAGAGTGTCGCTTGATTTAGAGACTGAGCAAAGGACTATCAAAAGGATTGGAACCGTTGAATAAGAAGTATTCCGAATTTTTTTTCGACTAAAGGTAAAATAAGTTTAGAGGACCAAACTTCCTAAAGGCGGGAAGACTGTGATAACCCTGGTCCGTGTTATGCTAATTAATCCTGATTATCATTGTGATTATGTGTTTGATATGATTTTGAGTGCCATTTATATGAATACATGTGGTTTTGAATTTATATATGCTCACCGTAGGAAAATCTATTTGATTATCTGCTTTAGAATTTAAATTGAAGACCCTATCGGCCACAGAACCCGAAATTGATTACGCCATTATGATTAGTGTAATTTTTAGAGGCTACGGTGAAATTTAATTGGAAATTGATTCGGATCAAAATAATTAGATTCAGAACGATTAATTAAGTGCTATTAATTAGCTATAATCAAATTGGATTAAGAGAGGGACTATATAAGGGCCTTATTACACTTAACTCTTCAGTTTTGGTAAACTCAAAATCCGGTTATACACTCTAGAGAGAAAGAGAGAGAGAGAGAGAGAGAGAGAGAGGCCGGTTCTAGAGAGAGGAAGAGGGAGAATTGTGTATCTTGGCTCAAAGTTGTGAATTTGGAAGCTTAACTCCAAGAACTAGCTAGAAATTGGAAGCTTGGAACTCCAATGTGAGTATTTGAGCATTGATTCACAAATTGTGATTGTAATTTTGAGAATTTGAAGCTAGATTGTAAACAAAAGTGTGAATTAAGTTATATATGAAATTAGATTGAGCATGCATGCATAGAATTACCATGACTTGCCATATAGTTGCATATTTGAAGGTAAAGCATGCTAATCATGATGAAATTGAGATCAATGTGTGCATGCATGTAGCAATTTGTTATGAGTCCTCATGTTTGTGTATAAGACATGTTGATTGGGTTGAATTGGAAGTCATTTAAGACATGCACCCATGGAAATGAGACTATGGACTCAACTACATATTTTGGAGATGAATTTGGCAAGAATGGTATGAGTATGAAATTGATCCATGGGAATTGAGCTTCAAAATGTTGTAATTTAGCATTTGTATCATGTTAGAAGGTTTGCATGTGATGTATGAGTCATAATATGCAAGAAACATAAGTTTAAATGCAAGTTTGAGCTTCAAGAACAGTTCTGGAAATTCCAGAATTTGGCGTGTCCGCTCGAGCGTGAAGAGCGCTGCTCGAGCGTGAAATATGAGTTCCCAAAACTTTTGCAGATTTTGATGTCCGCTCAAGCGGGGAGAGTCACGCTTGAGCGTCAGTCATATACGTTTGACCCTCAGCTCGAGCATCCGAATTAGCACTCGAGTGTGAATATGAAGTAACTAGCACTTTTGCAAACCAAAGGGGTCCGCTCGAGCGGGGAAACCTGCGCTCGAGCGGGAAGCCCTGTTTTAAAAACTTTGTAAGGATGTTTTGTGTTTCGTTTTCCGTTTTCTTTCATTTCTAAGTCCTCTTAGGCATGTGTTAATCATTGTAAATGAGTTAAAAGAATAAGAAAGAGGCCTAAGAGGAATGCATAAGTTAAGAGCGGATTGAATCGTTTGTGACCCATATGTGTTATACAATGTGTAGGGTCGAGCTCAAGGGAAAATCCACTGGCGGAACACTGTGAGTAATATCTTAGGAAAGATATTTTCAAGTATGTTACTCTCCAAATGCTACTTCTGTATAAGCTCCATGGATTTGTTGGTTTGAAATATGAATGAGTATTCTATATGCCTAATTTGTATAAGGCCATTTGCCGTTTGCCATTTGTCATTTGCTGTTGATATGTTTGATACATCTGAATTGGGCCAAAGGCCGTCGGGCATGAATGATTGGGCCAAAGGCCGTCGGATATGAATGATTGGGCCTAAGGCCATCGGACATGAATGATTGGGCCAAAGGCCGTCAGACATGAATGATTGGGCCGAAGGCCATTGGACATGAATGATTGGGCCAAAGGCCGTCGGACATGAATGTAAAGATGGGCCAAAGGCCGTTTGAATATGTCATTTGATATCTTTGAATATCGTGATGGGCCAAAGGCCGTTTGAATGAAGGGGGTTGTGATCATGAATATGAAATACGCATGGATATGAATATAAAGAGAATGGGCCCGAGGTCGTTTGATGCGCCTGATATGTTTGAATTGGACCAAAGGTCGTTTGAATAGAGAGTTGGTTGGACCTAAGGTCGTTTCGGATAGATGGACTCGAGGTCGCATTGTTTTATATAAGAATTGGACCTGAGGTCGTTTTGCATATGGATATGATGTGTTGGACCTAAGGTCGTTTTGCTTTGTAGAGATTTGTAAATCTGGGGTGAATGAGAATAGTGGTTCAAATATGTACATTATAAGTATGATTCATTAATGAACGAATCTCATTCATTAACCTCTTTATTTTGATATTATTCACTAGGCGTTAGCTCACTCTCATTTATATGTATGTAGGTGAGCAAATGGATGTTCAACCCCAGCCTTAGTGGAATTTAAGAAAGGAACCCGAGTTTTGTGAAGTCAGCCCAGGTGCCTCACGCAAGAGGCTTGTTTATGATTTTTTTTTTTTTTTTTTTTTTTTTTGTATTTCTTCTGCTATTTCTATTAGTCGTGATGGACCGTTTATGTGGATAAGCTTTTGGTTTAGCTGACTATGTGTTTGAATGATCCTGGGTATACAAGATATTAACTACTGATATGTGGTGTGAGTTATTATTTTGTACATGTGAAATGTCTTGATATGCCATGCAAGCATAGCTCATTGAACAAAAATTTTTAAGTCGTTTCGATTTGGCCCCTTAACTCTGATGGAGTATATTCTAATCTGATTTGAGGCCGTAGGTAATCTCATGATTACCAGCCGGTTATGACCTTAATCTATAGAGGCGGGTTCTGGTCATGACATTTATGGTCAGTATACACTTCACAAGTTACTACATACAAGTAGTGATGTCAGATTTTCAAAGCAAACACCACAGCTGCCAGTTTGAGATCATGAGTTGGGTAATTCTTTTCATGAGGGCGGAGTTGTCTAAAAGCATAGGCAATCGCCTTACCATTTTGCATTAATACACAGCCCAAACCTTTGTAGGATGCATCACTGTAAATCTAGAATCCATATGAACTATTGGGCAAAATCAAAATCGGTGCGGTTACTAGTCTCGTTTTCAGTTCTTGGAAGGCCGCCTTTCATTGATCGTTGCAATCATACGGTACATTTTTCTGTGTCAACTGTGTCAATGGCATGGCAAGTTTTGAAAAATCTTTTACAAATCTTCTGTAATAACCAGTAAGCCCCAAAAAGCTTCTAACTTTGGACACATTAGTTGGTCTTGGCCAGTCAACAATGGCTTCAGCTTTCTGTGGGTCCACTGATATACCATCCCGGTTGATTACATGGCCCAAAAGGCTACGCTGTCTAGCCAGAATTCACATTTGGATAGTTTTGTATATAATTTATTTTCTCTCAGAATCTGCAAGGCAATTCTCAAATGTTTCTCATGTTCTTCCCTGCTTTTTGAGTAGATCAATATATCATCAATAAAGACAACAATAAATTCATCCAGAAATTGTTTGAACACTCTATTCATGAGATCCATAAAGGCAACAGGTGCATTGATTGCCCCAAATGGCATAACTAGGAACTCATAATGTCCATATCTAGTTCTGAATGTGGTCTTCTCTACGTCCTTTGCCTTGACCTTCAACTGGTGATACCCGGATCTAAGGTCAATCTTAGAAAACACTTGGGCTCCCTGAAGTTGATCAAATAGGTCATCAATTCGGGGCAGTGGGTACTTGTTTTTTACGGTTACTTTGTTCAACTCACGGTAGTCAATACATAGCCTCAAAGATCCATCTTTCTTTTTAACAAATAACACCGGAGCACCCCAAGGTGAGGTACTTTGACGGATAAACTTTTTGTCTAAGAGTTCTTGGAGCTGGACCTTCAACTCTTTCAATTCTGTAGTCGACATCCTATAAGGAGTCTTGGAGATAGGTTGAGTTCCCGGTGTTACTTCAGTAGTAAATTCAATTTCCCTATCGATTAAGTCCCAGGTAGATCATTGGGAAACACATCAGGAAAGTCACAAACCACAGGGATGGTTTTTATACTGGTACTATCTAAAGGTTCAGTCAATGCACAACACAAGTAGCCTCGACAACCTTTTCTTAACAATTTTTGGCTTTCATGAATGAAATCAAGTAAGGCGGAGGAACTACCCCATTCCCAGTGAAAGTAAACTCAGGCGTACCAGATGGTTTAAACATGACAATTTTGTTCACAAAATCAATAGTAGCACAGTATTTAGTCAGCCAATCCATACCCAGAATTTAGTCAAAATGATCAACTCTCAAAGGTAGCAAGTCCACATATAATGTCACATCACCAATTACAACATCACATGTCGGATAAACATAAGCACATATCATAGAACCCCCAGATGGTGTAGACACATGTAGCAAACATTTCACAGGTTCTATCAGTCTAGTTAATTTCTGAGAAAAAGCATGCGAGACAAATGAATGTGTAGAACCAAAGTCAATTAGTATATAGGCATTCTGAGCACAGATAGGGATAATACCTGACACCACTGTTTCGGTATTCTATACATCTCCAGGCACGAGTGTAAACACTCTTCCTTGCCTTAGTGTCTCATTTCCAACATTACCTCTGGCATTTGTTCTAGTATTGGCCCTTGTTACAGGAACAGATCCGGCTGAACTTACTGCTGGGTGGTTAACATTGTCAAATCTCATTGGACAGTCTCTAATCATGTGATCGGTTTTGCCACATCGGAAACATGCACCCGAAGCACGTTGACACATGCCTTTGTACCTCCTTCCACATTCTAAACAAACCGGTATAGATCTGCCACTTTGGCTTGAGCTGCTCGAAGATCCAGTATTTTGTTTTTTGTTCATGAAGAAGGAACGACCCTTCCGAAAATTAGATCCAGGCCTTTTGCTTTTCCATTCCGTTATTGGTGTTTTAGCTTGTTTCATTACCGCTATTGTGGCCTCTGCCATTATTGCTCTGTCCAACATTTCCACATAGGTAGGCAATTTCAAAATGCCCACTCGGTTAAACACTTCTAGATCCAGTCCGCCCTCAATTTTTTGTGTTTTCTTGTAACCAGTATCCACCATGTGTGGAGTAAACCGAGCTAGTTTGGTGAATTGGGCTTCATACTCAGCTACCGACATCCTACCCTACTTAGGTTCTTGAAACTCTGACACCTTCTGAACCCTAAAACATTAGGAAAAATACTTGTTGTAGAATATCTCATTGAACTGTGCTCATGTCATGTCTCTATTGTTATTTCGAACTAACAGCCACCATCTTCAGGCTTCATCCTTTAAGGTGTAGGTGGCCAAGAGCACTTTTTGGGTCGCGGAGTAAGGGAATACTTCGAATAACTTTTCCATCTCTAGCAGCCAGGTTTCTGCCTTTAATGGTTCGATGCCACCCATGAAGGTCGGCGGCTTCATCTTTGTAAATTTCTGTGTCAAATTAATTATGTCATGGTTGTTTGGTTCGACTTGTACCGGTGGAGGTGGTGGAGGTAATGGTTGTTGCCTCTGTTGTTGTGCCATTGCTTCTGTTAAAGCAGCAAGCATTTGCTCCGTTCAGCTCATGCGAGCCTCGGAAGACTCATTTACACCACTCCTCCTTGCATTGTCCACGCTGTTATATAGACACCAGGTAATAATAAACATAGGAATAATCCTGTTCGCTTCCTTCAATTTCATTTATCCAGATTCAAATTCACTTCTCATATTTATAAAGATTACTACTCACTCACACATGCTGATGATATACCACTACTTCTTTCTAGGACATCCTATATCTCTTATGGACTCGTGTGTGCGATATAACATGTGTTTTGATACCACTCTGTCACGATCCAAACCTGCCCCTATAGGTTTAGTGTCGTAACCAGCCAGTAATCCTTGGATTACCAAAGGCCTCTTAAGACTTGACTTAAGATTAGGGGCTGCAGAAACAAATATACAAAATATATACATAGTCCATTGAGCTGTGCAGACATACATGGAATTGAAAATCTTAAACTTTATAAACATAAGAGTGACGTCATAGGTACAGTATTTACACATCACTATCAAGTACATGCAAAAGGAGATCTTGTTCATAAAACAAAAGGAACAGACTTATATATCTATATTGACACAAGCACAAAACATGACTTGATTTGGAACCTCCTCGTGAGGTGCAAAACACAAAAATACCCTAGGCGTCATCTTAAGCCTGATCACGAGCCTGCTCACCTATATACATAATAAATAACTAGTGAGCGGGTGCCCAGCGATTAATAACATAGTAAATGGGTAAATGAATGATGTCCCATAATTGTGGCTAAAACTGAAATTCACATTCGTATTCTCGTTCTAAGCATGTATACAAAAATCAGAGTTCATGCTTAATCTTATGTATTACATCCGTTAGTGCTGAAAGATCTCATATAGAGTGGCTTAAATCATACTTGTCAGTTCTATAGAAGAACCTCCGGCCAGGTAAGGATAACTTGTCAGTCCCATAAAGGAACCTCCGAACTGGGAACTTATAAACTTGTCAGTTCCACCTAGGAACCTCCAGCCGGGTACAGATAGCTTGTCAGTTCCATAAGGAACCTCCGGTACTGGGAACTTGTAACATACTTGAATCATAGCATAATGTCACCTGTAACATACTTGAATCATAGCATCACGTCACTTGTAACATACTTGAATCATAGCATAATATCATAAACGCTGGTTATTGTGGGACAATCATTCATAGTATAAAACATGGCATTTCATTCAACAGATCTTATTTCATATACCGAAAATAATTTACCTTGAACATAGCTTTACTAAGTTATAACTTACAGATAACAGATGCTGCAAGTAGACAATTCAACTTCCTTGTGGACAGTTACAGAACGAACGTTTACCGAATTACACACCCGGAATTGATAACTTAGTCATTTCTTGTTTTGGTGTGTTTCTACCTCATTATCCTCATCATGGTGTCTTAATCATGGCATATGAATGCCTAGGAAGGAATGAGGATGCAAAAATGCACTTGAAATCATTTTTCAAAACTTGCTGAAAATAGGGTTCATGCTCGGGCGTGACTTTCCTCGCTCAAGCGGACATGTAAAAAGTGAGGGTTCGCTCGAGCGTGACTTTCCTCGCTCGAGCGGACTGTAAACTTTGGAAAGGTACTGGTTGCTTACTTTTCACGCTCGATGGATGCTCGATCTTCGCTCAAGCGTCAGACTCAGATCCTCGCTCGAGCGTGACTTTTGTCGCTCGAGCGTGCTGCAAAACATATGAACTTCTGGGAACATGCAATTCACGCTCAAGCGTAGATGCAAATTCTGAAATTTCCAGATTTGCTTCCAAAGTTCAAAACTCAAACTTAAAGCTTCAAAACTTGATTTTTCTAGGCCAAAACTTGAGGAAACACTTAAGAACTCATAAAACATCACGAATTTAAAGATCATTTCAAGAAATCATGGCCAAACTGGTTGCCAATTATGCAAAATTCAACTTGAAATGTAGGAACATGTTATAAATATGACTTGCATGTATAATTTGAGTTCATAGTTTCCCAAAACATGATCAAGTGAAATATCTAACACAAAACATGGTGAATTCTTAGATTATAACCAAAATATGAACATGCATGTGAGAATTCTCATGAAAACAACTTCAAAACTTCATGATATGGACATGCATGCATGGAATGACTTTGCTTTCTTAAATTCTAGCTCAATTCCATGTGAATTCACCTATTTCATTTATATTCATGTACTAAATGACTCAATTTCAAGGTTGTAAGATTGAGCTCTTACCTAGGCTACTCAATTGAGCTCCACTTAAGCAAAATCTTGAGCAATTCACTAAATCTCCAACCAATTCTCTCATATCTCAACTTTGATCTCAATTTTCCTTTCCTCTCTCTCTCTCTCTCTCTCTCCCACGTTTGGCTTGTTTGAGTCACAAGATGAGGGATTGAAAATGTATTCTTCTAGTCTTGACTCAACAATTTGCCTTATATAGGCTTGGGCAAAGATGTAATTATTTATTGATCAAGTTAATCAAGTAGATCTTAAATTATTTTAATTTAATCGTTCCGAACCGAATTTGAATTAAACCCCCCATAAAATTCTAAAAATTCCAATTAACACATAAACCGAGTCAATTTCTGAATTGGTTGTCGATAAGGCCCTCAATTCGCAATTCGAAGCTAAAACATGAACAGATCTTCCTATGTTAAACAGATATAAACACAAAATAATGCAATGCACATGTCATTAACTCTGGATTTCTCCTCAATTACTTGCTAGGCATACTTAAACATGAACTAGCTCTAATCATGGGTGGGGGTTGTTACAAAAAGTATATAAAATAATATTTTAAGACTAATATAAATTTTGTTGAATAGGCTATTTTAATAATTTTTTAATTTTTTACGAAAAGATATACAGAAAAGTAAAGAGATGATTCGACCTAAAAAAGATAAAAAGATAATAAGTATATTATTTTAGGTTAACCTAAACAAAGTATAATTGAAGATAATATATTTTGTCTACTATTTGAGTTAATTTAGTAAAAAATAATAATAACATATCATTTTTATAAAATAAAATTGAGTTGGAATCAAATATTCTTATGAATAATTTATTAAATAGAAATTAGTTGTATTAAATTTAACTTGAGATGAAAAAATAAATAAAATTTATACACTTGATTTTCTTAGTTGATAGAATTTTTTTTTTTTTTTTTGACATAACATGTTAAAATGATAAAAATTGGACCAGGACTAAAAATGATAAGATAGGAAATAATAAACTATTTGAATTAATGTTGAGGTAATTTTAATGTAAATCCAAATCCGAACATGATCTAACATGACATGATACGACACCCACTCCTAATTTCAATGATCTATTATTTTGGGGCACTCAGGTTAGAAGTCCATTTATGAAATTCTTAGGCCAAAAGGCCAAAATGTTTTTTCATTTTTTGGCCAAAATGACATTATTTGTTCAAAAGAATATCTACATGTCTATTTATCTGTTCAAATGTCACTTATCTATACACATGTCACCTATATGTGCAAATTATCTGTTCAAATGTCACTTCTCTATACACGTGTTCAAATGTCTAACTATTTGTACATGTGTCACCTATCTGTTTAATTTACTGGCACTCACTATTGCCGCTAGCTACCACCACCGAGGATTTTTCCAATGCCGACGATTTTTCCAATAACTTTTCAATGGGTATCCTTATTACAAAAAAAAAAAAAAGGTTTAAACTTTAGACTAAATGACATATGGTAGGAATAACCCATTATTTTTTAAGATCTTTCGTATGTATCATTATTAAAAAAATTAAATTTAAATAAGGACACTTGGGTGATAAATTCAAATTTGAATTTAAGTTTCTCAAAGGTCTACATACTAAAATATTATGTCCATAAGGACAAGTTTCTACAAAAATGAAAATACCCATTCATATAGATTTGTTGAAATTGACGTTGTTTGTTCATTTCTTCAAACCATTTCTCTTTCTCTCTCTCTCTCTCTCTCTCCCTCTCTCTCTCTCTCTTCAAACCCTAGACCCGACAAAAACACCATTGTAGCCCAATTGCATTGTCAGAGTGGTGTCGGTGGATGTCACGACCCGAACCCCGCTCTGTAAGGATCGGTGAGGTGACCGGCTAGTAACTTGAAGGCACCAAAAACTCAAAAGGCTTCAGATAGTGGCTTGACTAAAAGAATCCTTCTGGGCTTGTTCTTCGTGTTGCCCACCCATACATATATATATACACACAGTGAGCTAAAATCTAGTTAATAACATTAAAGTAAAAGAGTTCGTGAACGAATTTTGAATATATCATATTCGTAAAACAAATCATAACAAAACCATTCTCATATTTGAACATAATAATGGTACATCCAATAGAACATAACATATCTTCATCCGACTAGGGTAATCGGTTCCGGGCATCGATTATCAAACATATCACCACTTCGTAAAATGGTTAGCGAGATCTCGTAATCACATATATGTCATGGACCCGCATTAACATGCTGTTCCTCATGACTTCGGACTTTCTTTAGATGCCATGGTAGATTCAAAATAGAACATTTGCTCATTTGAACAAAATAATATTTCAAAAATCATAGCTTATCGAATAACATTTCGAACATAATTCATATGAACATATCTTTACAATAACGTTACTCACAGTACTTGGTCAGATGATACACCATGACGAATCAACCTACGTAATACACGCATGGATATACACATTGAAACACAACTTCAATCAATACTTCATCTTTCTAATCCATTACTTAAGTTGGTTTCTAGCTTATTAATCTTCCATGAGGTTTAAATCATGTCTAGAAATGCTTAGAAGAAAATGAGCATGAAAATATAAACAAAAGTTGTTTTTCAAAATACACTGAAAATTGGGTAATCGCTTGAGCGGTTCTTTCACCGCTCGAGCAATGAATGTGAGGTCACAGTATTTTCAATCTGTAAAAATAATTTATGGTTGCCTTCAAAGTGCGCTCAAGTGGTAACTTTACTGCTCGAGTGGTCTGCGATTTTCAGAACATCAAATTTCATCAAAAATGGCTTCCAACTTATTTTCAAAACTTGAATTCATATATGTTTTAATCAAAACCTTGAAAACACCTTAGAACACATAAATTCATATTTATTTATAAACTATTTGCTTATAACCTCATCAATTTAACAAAGATTGAACCAAAATCTCCATGCATGTACAATTTTCCAAACTTCTTTTTCTTTGAAAATCAAAACATGAAATTGAACATATAAATCCATGAACTTCTAAAACAGTAAACAAATTATAGGCTTTCATGCATGCGATTCCAAAATTCAAATTAAAATGATGAACATAACATGACCTTCTCATCTTATAATTATAGCTCAATTTCTTCATCAGCTTGCTAATTTCCTTCTAATTTCATGAATATGATTCCTAACTCTTCTTAATTTCAAGTGTAATGTGAAATCTTTATAAAATCTTTCGTAAACATGCATTTAGCTTATATTCTTACTCAAACCCAATTGTCAATTAAAAAGCCAAAATCTTTGAGTTTAATGTTAAATCCATAGAACATACATTTAAGAATTCCAACATCAATTTCCATGGAAAATTATTTTCAAATCTTATGAGCCGTGCAAGAAAACAAATTTATGAACATGAATTCCATGATTTGATGCCATGCATGTCAAGTTTATGAACCCATTTCTTCCAATTCTTCATTAACATGTTCATGCATGTTCTTTACTTCAAATTACGTCACCAAAGCTCTCAATTAAGCTTGAACTCTTCATAATTAAAACTTAAATTTCATAAGTACAAGAGTGTAGATGCTTCTAATTCAAGAAATTAGGATGAAATCCTACGTTAGGTTGATGATGAACTATGGAGAATCAAGCCTACACCTTCTTTAATCTTTAAAAAAAAAAAAAAAAAAAAAAAAAAAAAAAAAAAAAAAAGAAGGCCTACACCTTCTTCTTCTTCTTCTTCTTCTTCTTCTTCTTCTTCTTCTTCTTCCTTTGAGCTCCTTTCTCTCTATCTCTCTCAAAGATGAGGTCTCTACAAACCCCACCCACTCTCTCTCAAAATACATCTTCATTCTATTATTGATGATTAGAATTAGGAGTTCAATTAGACACTAATCTTAATTAGGCTTTAATTAATTCTAGGTTTAGGCTAATGGATCTCACTAAACTAAATTAAATTAAATCTAATCATACGTTTAATTAAATCATACTATTGTGAATTAGGCCCTAAACACCTATCTAAATATATAATTCTAACTTTATGGTTTACTAATTCAGACAAGTTCAAATACATGTCCCTACACATTAATCAAATTAATTAAATATAAATAATATAATCATATATAACCCTTTTTAAGTTCACTAATTACACAACTGAGCTTAAATTAAGCTCATACACATTAAATTACAATTATTCAGTTATGTTTAAACTACTAAATCAGAAACTCATAGACATATAAATTTTGCAATTAAACATGAGATAATCATTCATATATAAATATCATGCATATATATCAATCCCATATATGTCAATTTGAATTTATGAAGTCTTATATTAACTATTCTGAATCAGAATTGAACCACTTTATCAAATAATTCATGTAAAACATAATCAATTAGCACATAAAAATCGGCCTTGTTTGGTTTGTGTTTGTAGAGTAGTTTTTGAAATAAAAAGTACGAAAACTTGTTTAGTTTGTCTTTTTTCAGAAATGATTTTGGAAAATTGTTTTGAGAAGAGAGTTTTAAAAAAAGTGATTGATTTGATATGTATGAGAGAGAGAGAGAGAGAGTGAAATGGCTGTTTTCGAGAAAAGTTCATACTTATGTATATTTTGTATAAACTGCCACATTACTATTCTAGTATGAGAATGAACATTCATGATCATAGCTATCTGTAAGTTGTTATTGTTGGAGATCATGTTGAGATCCCTACTGGACTATATGTTCATCCCACGTTGTTAAATCTTTTTCAGGTGATAGCCAGGATGTTCTACAAGGTTTTGGATCTTCTTATTTGTTGGCCACAGGACCTCTTTTGTGTTGGCGGAATGCCATTTATGTAAAAGGGTTATACCCTTCTTCTTGACTTTTAATGATGTAAGCCCAAGGGCAATTTATTTAGTGTTCTCATGTTGTATTTACTTGCATACGAATGAGAGCAATGCTATTCACTTCTACAAGTTGAATATACGAGTTTATTTCCGCATGTTATCTCTGAAATGGAATTAAGTAAATGAAATTGGTAATACTTCGAGTAATAAAAAGTGGGGCGTGACAACTTGGTATCAGAGCGAGCCGGGTTTGAATACTTTGGGCTCGTGGGAAGTAGTTTTTACTACAGTGGGTTTGCTTCATGTGGTGAGGACGTTGCATATAGTTAACATGAATGTTCGGACTTGTATGTTGCATTTATATGGGCATGGGATTATGTTTTCTAGATAGTACTCGTAGCCGGTGAACTTGCTTTGAGGTCCTCTTGGAAACACGCCTGATCAACGTGGTTTCTGATAGGAATTCCTTGAGAGTTCCGGGATGAGTGACTATCTTTATGGACTTGATTCGATTATGTGTTTAAATGTTTAAATGTTTTTATGCAATAGAAATGTATGTTTAGGGTGGTAAGTGTATGCCTCGGGGAAGGCTGTTGTGTTGTGCAGTAAGTGTGGTTTTGTTTTTGGACTTTATAGGATGTCTACATGAGGGAGCATGAGATTTGTATCTCGGGTTAGAGGAAATGGTACCGGTGTGTTGATTAGTGTTTTGGGCTTTGCTAGTTAATGAGTTTGTTGTGATCCCATCAGTTATGTATTTGGGTGATGTTCGTATTATGACTTGTTATCGGTTGGTGACTATGTGTGGGTGAAACGAGTTAGTGGTGTTATTGGTTATTGGGTATGGTTTGTGAGTGGGAAGAGAATTTCTTGAGTGGATGCTGACGGCAATCTTTGAAAGGAAAATTAGTTTGTGTCCTCAGATAACGAGGGTAGCATTGGTTAAAATTGTCATTTGTATTAGGGATTGGGTGATTGAGGTTGACCATGTCAGTCTTGAGTTTGAGGAGATAGGGGATGTACTCCACGGTTTAGGGGAAGATAGGGGATGGATCTCTAAACCGGATTTTGTTTGGGAGGAGATAGGGGATGGACTCCATTAGCACCACTATATGTGTGCTTATTGATTTTTGGAAGTGTTTTTTTTACATGTTGTTGATACAGAAAATTTGTGTATCAATTGAAGTATGGAAATGTTTATGTATGAGTTGTAGTCTCATTTAATAGCTCGGCTAGGCAATGGGCCATGTTTATGATTTTAAATTGATTAAGTAAAGGAAAGTAGGATGAAATTCCAAAATCATGAATTTCTTATGCCTTATGTGTTGATAGTAAGGTTGTTATTTCTATTAACTATTATTATAGAAATGTTATGTTTTATGTTGGTTGTGGCATCACCGTGTGAGTGGTGGGTGTTATGTTGGAAATAGATTGGAACATAAATTCTTCCTAGTGTTTTGGCCTTCTAAGGGCGCTGTTAAAAAGGAAAATGTTGAGGATTTGATTTAATTTGAATGTTATGAGAATTTCCAAATGAGTAGTTTTTGGCAAATAAACTGGAGATGTTTATGTATTATGGGTTTATGAAAAATGTTTACAAAACTTTTGAGTTTCGCATGGAAAATGCAAAATTTATTTTTGAATGTCACGTTGAAAATTTGATTATCTTTGAGAAATGTCTCATGAACAAAAGAATGATTTTTCTTATATTTATATAAAAGATTTGCTTTGATTGCTTATGTGAAGTTATGAATGTTGAGTAGTGACATAGCTTGGAGCGGTAGTTGGGTGTTTTGGTGATTTGTTTCGGGAAGGGTTTGGTTTTGTTGAGGCTTTTGTGCCTGAGTGTTGCCTTTTGAAACGTGTCCCCATGGTAAGCCCTTTCTTTTGTGAGAGTTAACCAGAGGTTTGTGGTGAGAATAGTTTCTTTTCTAAGTGCTCGGGTGTTGAGTGCTATGTGATTAGTTGGCCTTGTGTTTCTGGTGTATTCTTAATTTCGGGGACGAAATTCTTTAAGGAGGGGAGGTTATCGCGATCCCGGTTTTCCCTTCATTGTTTAATGGTATTTTAGACTCGGTTCCGTGGATGTGTTGTTGTCTTTTTCTAGTTTCCATCCTTTACTCTTTGTATATGAGTCTTGGGTCGTGTTGGGTAGGTTTAAAACATGTTGGTTGTGTTTGGAAACCAAGGGTTAGTGTCCATTAAATTTTCATAATGGTTCATTTAATATCCTTATTAGTGGTTCATTTAATATCCTTATTAGTGGTTACAAACTTGTTCATTTAATATCCTTATTAGTAGTTCAGTTACTACCCTTATTAGTGGTCCATTCATATTCAAACTTGTCCATTCATATTTGTAACTGTGTTCATTTAATTCTAGTTAGTGTTCATTTAACGCTAGTTAGTGTTCATTTAATTCTAACTTGTCCTTTCATTTTCCAATTAATGGGCTTTAATAACAACCTTTCAATATCACTTGTTCATCTCCCTTTTGATTTCAAAACCCTAGAACCATCTTCTCTCTCTACACACCTTCTCTCTAGGTTTTCATCTCCCTCTAGTGTAAATCTAGACTAAGTCCTTTGTAAGAAAGGTAGAGTGGGTTGAGGGCTTCATTTTAATCTGAAAGTTTGGCGATTTGGAGCACTTTGGTTTTTGGCCATCATCTTCTCCATTTGAGGTAGGGATTTCTTTGTTCTTTTTCAATACTCCATCTATAGATAGACATGTGGTAATTTTGTATTGCATGAAAATCATATCCGTGTTGGATTTGTTTGAAAATCATGAGGGGAACCTAGGGTTGGTTGTTTGAGAATGGTTTTGTTATCACTGACTGTGGTTTGGACTAATTAGAGAGTAAAATTAGCATGTTATTGTTGAAAGAAGAGAAAGCCCTAAATTATATTTTGATTTGGTAAAATAAAAAGGATTTACGGTTGAACAATGTTGGTAAATTTCTATTGTTAATATGAGTTGTGTAGAAGGTGTTAACAGTTAAGGGATTAATTATGGTATTGGGGTTATTTTGAAATGAACGTATTGAATCAAGTTGGGTTATGGCTTATTATCCATGGAATTGATTTTGTAAAATGAAGAAAATGTAATTGGTTTTGTGAAAAGGGAAAAGTGTTTTTGGAATAAGTGATGGAACATGTTGACTTAAGAAAATTATGTAGTTGATCTTGAAAATGGTAAATGAAATGTTAACTCTATGTGAGTCTCGGAGAATAAATTTGAGAATTAAACTATTGTATCACGAGTGTCGAATACACATATTTGGGGGTTTTATCCTTACCTATCGTACTAGTGTCATTGTTGGGTTTAAGGTTTGCTTGAGAGTTGAGTCTCTTTTACTAGGTGTACTGAATACATGCATCTAGAGGTTTTGTCCTTGGTCATCGGTGGAGGATGACATTGGTGTGTTGAATTGTGATGTATGCGTTACACTTGTGTTGGTTAAACATTATTGAATAGTTTATGTGTATGTATTACACTTGTTATTGATGCTTTGTTGTATTGAGGAATTTGTATATGATAATTGTTTATATACATTGTTTTGTGTGGGAGGAGATAGGGGATGTACTCCACGGTTTAGGGGAAGATAGGGGATGGACCTCTAAACCGAAAACTGTTTGACATTGATACAGCACTACAATGTGTATCATTTGTGAAGTATAGAAGTGTTTTTGTTTGATATTGATACAACACCAAAATGTGTATTATTTGTGAAGTATGGAAGTGTTTTTGTCTGAGATTGATACAGGACTAAAATGTGTATCTATTATGAGGTATGAAATGTTTAAAATGAGTTATTATCTCGCTTATCGCTTTGGCATATCCTTAGCTTACTGTGCATATAGCCGGTAAAGCAGAGTTTTAATTGTTATCGTCAGTGTATCTAAGTATGTTATGGGTTGCGGTGGTTACAGTTTTGAAAGGCCGAGCTGCCTCATTTGTGGATTATATACATGTTGATGATTTGTTATTTCCCTTTTATTTAAGGCATGCATGTATTGATATGAATGTATTGGGAACAAACCAAAATGCCATTTTGAGATTTTGGAAAGTGTGAAGGAAAATGGGGTATTTGTGAACATGTTTTCAAAAAAAGGTCATTTTGTTGTAAGTACGGAAAATGGGGGAAGAGTAATGGGCTTGGTGAAATTGTTTTTCTAAAACTGTTATAGTCATGAAAGTTTGGAAAAATGGGTAATAAAAAGGAAAGGAAAAAAAAGGTAAACCGCTTATAGCGTCGAATGAAATGGCTGTTTTCGAGAAAAGTTCATACTTATGTATATTTTGTATAAACTGCCACATTACTATTCTAGTATGCGAATGAACATTCATGATCATAGCTATCTGTAAGTTGTTATTGTTGGAGATCATGTTGAGATCCCTACTGGACTATATGTTCATCCCACGTTGTTAAATCTTTTTCAGGTGATAGCCAGGATGTTCTACAAGGTTTTGGATCTTCTTATTTGTTGGCCACAGGACCTCTTTTGTGTTGGCGGAATGCCATTTATGTAAAAGGGTTATACCCTTCTTCTTGACTTTTAATGATGTAAGCCCAAGGGCAATTTATTTAGTGTTCTCATGTTGTATTTACTTGCATACGAATGAGAGCAATGTTATTCACTTCTACAAGTTGAATATACGAGTTTATTTCCGCATGTTATCTCTGAAATGGAATTAAGTAAATGAAATTGGTAATACTTCGAGTAATAAAAAGTGGGGCGTGACAGAGAGAGAGAGAGAGAGAGTGATTTTGGGGAGTAGGTATCCAAACAAAATTTTGAGATTTTTTTTGAAAAAAATTGTTTCATTTGATTACTCTTGAAAATTTGTTTTGTAAAGAATTTTTCTCAAAAATTTTTCTGAAAAACAAACCAAACAAAGCAAAAATTACAATGAAATTAATTAAGAAATAACGACTAATTAAATGAAAGTATGTTCGGGTCGTTACAGTGGAGGTGGCCACATCGTTGACGGTGAAGTGGACCACCGACAAATGGCACAGTAATTAGACCCTTTGTAACTTTCTAGGTTCAATTCTAGTCCATTTCAGTCTCTCTGTCTCGGCAATGGTGAAGAAGCAAATGAGGAGAGTACTGGCGCATGTAACGCCCTCAAAATAATAAGTAAACCCAACATCCAACAATTATATATATATGGTAGATAGATCACGTTTCCAAACTTACATCAGAGTTAATATTCCAAAATGGGTCTTTCATATAAATTACAAATGTTTACAAACAAAATAAAATGCCCTGCGGGCTTACACCTTTCTAAGTTGTCACTTGGTTACACGAAAGAAGAGTTCTAACTCTATTAGTAGTAAAGCCCTCGGCTTGTAATTACATGTGATCAATAAAACAAATGACGAAGCAGAGTCTTCAACTCCGAAAACCCCTGAAGCAAAGATCTGGAACTTAACACGCCTCCAGTACCTGAAAAATGATATCCCAAGTAGGGTGAGCCAAAGCCCAGTAGAGATATACTAAACCCTACACGAGTAATAACTAAAAAATTTAACATTTGACAAATCAATAACCCAAGTACACCAATTAACATCCTTCTCATAATCCGACAACAATTACAGCCATGCTACCACCCACTTCTCTTAGTTAGCCAAAACAATTTCAAAATATGGTTCATTATCTAACTAAACACTTTTGGTGAGACAGCGCTCAACCTACCAATACATCCGTTATTCTTAATTCAACATGAGACTACGACTCATGTAACTAATACTCCACTTGACAACTTTGTTCATGCAACTCAATTCATAAGGTTTCGGAACTCTCACCCCGGACACTCTGGTCTGCTTAATTACCTATGGAGTACATTCCCCATCTCCTCCCAAGTAATGATACATATACAATGTATTTAAACATATAACCACCTATGGAATGCATTTCCTATCTCCTCCCAAACATAGATGCACAAACAATGCGTTAAAGTATATGAACACACGTGTGGAGTACATAAATGATGTGTTAAAGCATATGAACACATATGGAGTACATCCCCCATCTCCTCCCAAACAAGTTACATACATAATGTGTTAAAGTATATGAACACATATAGAGTACATCCCCCATCTCCTCCCAAACAAATTACATACATAATGTATTAAAGTATATGAACACATATGGAGTACATCCCCCATCTCCTCCCAAACAAGTTACATACATAATGTGTTAAAGTATATGAACACATATGGAGTACATCCCCTATCTCCTCCCAAATAAAGATACATATATAATGTATTTAGACACTTCAGCACATACCATGATCAATCAATACACATATTTGCTGTATTATTCCAACCATCACATTCAATGACATCACACGTTTGATTAGTTTCAGTTTTTCCTAATCAACATACAGTGTCTACAACAATCAAGACTATCCTCTACCGATAGCCCAAAGTAGTTATCTCTAAACAGATAATAAATTCATCAACAGATAAGATATCGACAATCTCATAGGTGAGTGATTAAATTATCCAACTACGCCTTTCAATCTCATAATTTCCCAATTTCATGAACATCAACTCAATTTCATATTTCCGCATTTTCTCAAATTAATTATTCAAATTAATTCATTACAAAAAAAATTAGGCATTCTCCATTTTACTCAAATATTGATCCTAAGACCAAATTTCACCAATTTAACTCTCAAACTCATATTTCCAAGGCCTTAAATACACATGGAGTTATTACACACAAAACTTCCCCCCCTTTTATAAATTACAAACCAAACCCTAACTTTCTCCAAAATTACCCAACAACACCAACTAATCAAAATGACAAATATTTAAGTCAAAACCCATAAGAAGGAGTAGGATATCCCTACCTTGAAGTGAGAGACCAAATGGAGAAGATGAAGGATTTCGAAATGCTCCAAAACCCAAGATTTTTCGGATGGATAGGAAGCCCACACCAAGCTCTACACTTTTTACAAAGGCTCAAAGGTAGGAGATCACTAGAGGTAGATGATTCCTTAGCGAGAAGATGGAGTTTAGAGTGAGGTGCTCTCCAATGGAGGTTTTGAAAAAGTAAGAGAGAGAAAGAAAGTCAAAAAGTGATCCAAAAAGTGATTTCACGGATTAATATAAAAATCACACCGCTCGAGCGTGGAAACCCCCGCTAGAGCGTAAGACACAGACTCATGCTCGAGCGTGAAAAGCGCCGCTCGAGCGTCGATTGCACACTTCCAGAAGTTTTGTAGACCATGGTCCCCGCTCGAGCGGAGTAACAAAATCAAAGGTTCACGCTCGAGCGTCAAAACCGCCACTCGAGCATCCGAAGACCTGCAGAAAAAAATACTGGGAGATGGAAAATCACGCTCGAGCGTCAAAACTCCCGCTCGAGCGGAGAAACAAAATCAAAGGTCCCGCTCGAGCGTCAAAAGCCCCGCTCGAGCGTGAAGGCCAAATTCTAGGAATCAACTCTAGGTTTCAAAGCACAACCAACCTGTTCCAAACCTGCCCAACACAACCCAAGACTCAAATACAAAGAGTAAAGGATGGAAATGAGAATACGACATCAACACACTCACGGAACCAAGTCCGGAATACAATAAATAAAGGAAAGGAAAATCGGGATCGCTATAGCGCATATCCGCTGCCGCCCCGAGTGTCATTGGAAAGGATGGCAATGCCTCGGCTGTAGTGACGAAGGCTCCATGTCATTCCTCATTAGGCCAGATGACCCTTCTAACTATCATAAACTCTTAACTCACTATGTCGCTGTTGTCTCTAACAATGCTCCTTATCTCTCAACTTTCCAACCCGACTGTTGTTCCCAAGGCGAGGTCTCTCTCTACCTCTACTCTCTCGCGTGAAGCTTTGGATCTCCTTCGACGGCATGAGTCACATCTACTATCACAGTCGCCACATCCGCCGCCGCTGCAAAGAATTTTATGGCAAACGGAGATCTGTGTACTAGTAGATCTGAGAAAAGAAAGGTAAGGTAGATCTATACACCAGCAAATCTGTATATACGACATATATATATATATATGTGTGTGTGTGTGTGTGTGTATATAGAGAGAGAGAGAGAAATAAGGAGAGTCAGAAAGAAAAAAAATTTCAAATGGTATGATGAGATTTGAAGAAGTGATTGTTTCTCTCTCTCTACTCTCTTATTACATTACATGGATAAGATCAATCTCTACTATTTGTACAAATAAAAAAAAAAATTGTACAGATAAAAGATTGGACAGATAAAATTAAAATAGATAAGAAAAAAATTAAAATATAGGAAAAAAAATGGAACATCCAAAACAACTAAGACTTCTCACCAAACTATTTCATAAAATATAAGTTTTGCACCAACAAAAAAAATATTCACTGGACGTAATGTATTAAACAATTATTATATTGAACTTTTTAACAATTTTTTCTTTAAATAAAAAAATCATCAGAAAAATCAACCCATAATCGAATTGTCCTATAAAAAAAATAAATAAATAAAAAGGATTAATTACATTATATCCCTTTATGATTTAGCTCAAAAACACATTACCCCTTTCAAGTGTAGAAAAATATACATAACCTTCTTGTGTTTTCAGGTAAAGTGCAAAATTTAACTCTGTTAATGATTTTTTTGCATAAAGTCAATATTACCTTTATTTTTATTCTCAATTTTCTTCATATGCCATTAGATCATAACTTTCTTTCTAAAATTGAACTACCCACCCATTTAACATACCACCATAACCCACGACAACAATCCAATCCCTTTACACTTTTCCCTTCTCACCCAAGACATCTACTCTATGCCTGCTCCAAAGCAACCATCACCATCTTCAAGTGTACAACCCTTTCAATAGCGAAGATTGGAGATTTGATTCACAAGGCAACGTAATTTTTGAAGAAAAAATGAAGCCCATTGTTGTGTTATATATACAAATTTTTGTACGTATATATATAATTTTTTTTCTTCTTTTAGTAGAACTGTCAATGTTATTAATTTTGCCAAATTATTTTGCTATTTGCATTGTGAAGCCTTGACTGAAGTTCTTCTATTGGAATATGTCTTCAACTATAAAGTTCAAACCAAATACTTTCCTTTTTCTTGGTTGGAATCTGGTGAGCATTACAACAATTATATACATTAAATCACTAATTTATTTGAATGAAAAAAGGTTCTAGAAAAAATAATTTTGTGGCCACCATG
Organism: Camellia sinensis; assembly: GCF_055761805.1. NCBI lineage: Eukaryota > Viridiplantae > Streptophyta > Magnoliopsida > Ericales > Theaceae > Camellia > Camellia sinensis. Next base: position 64,977,156 of record NC_138970.1, read on the forward strand.
TGGTGACTGTTTCTTCCAATATATATATATATATAATATATATATATATATGTTTGTGTATGACTTTGTTGTGTCAAGAGGAAATCGTGAGAAGTGCTGATGGTAGTGTTTCGATGAGAGGGGATGTGGCCATGGGTTGTGTGGCGGTGGTGTTAGAGCAATTGTGGTTTTGGGTTGGGTTGTTTGTGATAATGGACAATACATAAATTGTTGGTGATAAAATAAGAGAATGAGAGCATTATAATTTTGATTTCAAATTATATCCTTAATAATGTCACCAAGCTTCTTAACTAATGTTTAGCAACACGCACTATTATCTATAATAGTTTTTGTTAATTTTACACTTCGTTCCAAATCATGAGAGATTTATGTGTATATTTATAAAACCTGAAGAGATTAGCTTATTTGGTTTCATTTTTTAGAAAATTGAAATTTTTTATTTTTCGTATTTTTTTTTTTTTGTTTTCATTGTTTTTTAAAAATATTTTAAGTAATTTTTTTAATTTTTAGATATATCTATCATAAATACACATAACAAGTATAATATTTGTGAAAAAATCTTTAAAAAATCCATTAAATACCAAAAATAAAAATAAAAATAAAAATTTAGTATATGTTTCTATTTTTGTGTATTTATTGATTTTTTAAAATATTTCTTTTACACATATTTTATTTTTTAGATATATCTAAATAATGTGCATATAAGAAAGTAAAAAAATTGCTTAAAATTTTAAAAATATTCACTAAAAATAAAAAAAATAATAACGAAAAATAAAGGACAAATTACACTGACGGTCCCTATAGTTTGGGTTTTGTGTCACTTTGATTCCTGATTTTTCAATTGTGATGCATTTGACCCTGAATTTTGAATCTTGTTCCAAATAAGGACAATTGAAAAAATCATTGCTCAATTTCAAGGGTAAAGTCGTCAATTTGATAAAATATAAACTAATTTGACAAAAATAAATGTCAAAAAAATATTTTTGAATTTTTAAAAATTATTTCTATACACTAAAGATAAAATTATATAAAATTGATAAATTTTTTAGACATTTATTGTTTTATGTTTATCAAATTAATTTTTATTATGTGTTTGAATGATGATCATGTAATGGGTGGTTGTTTTTATTTTCATTAAATTAGTTTCTATTTTTCCAAAAGTTAAATATGACAACAACTTTAATATCATTATTAAACCAATCCATTAAATCAAAAAATCCAAAACCAAAAACATTTCATATATTAAATATATTGATTACATAATAAAAGCCTAACAACCACCCATTATAGGATTATCATCCAATAGATAATACAAATTAATTTGTTAAAAGAAAAAATGTCTAAAAGATTTATCAATTTTACATAATTTTATCTTTAGTGGATAAAAATTAATTTTAAAATTTTAAAAATATATTTTTGATATTTATTTTTGTCAAATTAATTTATATTTTATCAAATTGATAACTTTATTCTTGAAATTAAGTACTAATAGTATTTTAAATTACTTTTATTAAGAATAAGATTTAAAATTCAAGAATAAATGTGTCATAATTGAAAACATGAATGACAAAGTGAAAAGTTAATCTACTGATGATCTAACCAAACCGACGGTTAGGACTGTTACGCTAGAATTAGGATCTTCTCTTTAATTTCTCTCCTTAACTTCCTACTTGTAGGTCCTTGGGCCTACTTTTGGGCCTAATTACGATAATCCAAACCGTTCACATTTTAAGATTTGTTGAGTATATCAAACCTGTGAAAAATCAAGTTGACCAGATATAAGAAAGCATATGTTCGGAAAACTGTTTATTAAATTTTTTTTTAAAAATGGTTTGTAGTTCGATAATTCAAACACGTAGTTTCTGATATCCGATCAACTTGATTTTTTACAGATATAATATACTTAACAAACCTTAAAATGTGAATAGTTTGGATTATCAAAATTGGGCTCAATAGTCAAGAAGTTAAGTAGAGAAATTAAAGGGTTGTTTAGGATGATCTAAATAAGTGATTTTTTTAACTTTTTATGAAATATGAATTGAGTATAGATTGAATTTAAAGTGATGTGGTAAAGAGGTGATTTATGTAACTTAAGGAGGGATCTGATTCGTTAAACCAGCCTGCAATTTCATTTTTTTTGCAAAGCCAGCTGTCTCTCCTCCCCGCCTCTGTGCCGCCGTTGACTCCGACATCGACGCTGCTCTTCAAGTCTCTCTCATACAAATATAATATACTTAACAAACCTTAAAATGTGAATAGTTTGGATTATCAAAATTGGGCTCAATAGTCAAGAAGTTAAGTAGAGAAATTAAAGGGTTGTTTAGGATGATCTAAAGAAGTGATTTTTTTAACTTTTTATGAAATATGAATTGAGTATAGATTGAATTTAAAGTGATGTGGTAAAGAGGTGATTTATGTAACTTAAGGAGGGATCTGATTCGTTAGACCAGCCTGCAATTTCATTCTTTTTGCAAAGCCAGTTGTCCCTCCTCCCCGCCTCTGTGCCGCCGTTGACTCCGACATCGACGCTGCTCTTCAAGTCTCTCTCAAAAAGTTCATTTTTCTAGGGCTTGGGTTTGATTTTTTTTTTTTCTTTCCTTTTCTTTAGCAGTTGGAGGTTTTGATTTTTAGATTTTGTAGAAAGTGGAGGCGGCATCGAAAGAGAAAAGTAGGGCCTTTGCGGTTGCTATCAATGCCGAAATTCGACGCACCAAAGCTCGGTTGCTTGAGGAAGTCCCTAAATTGGAGAGATTGGCTATAAAAAAGGTTCAATCTTTTTGAAATTATTCTGTTGATTTTATAGTAGAAATGTATAATTTGATAATTTACTTTAACTTTATTGAATTTGAATTTTGTGGTTATGTGATATTTTTGAAATCATAGAACTGAGGTTGACTTCAGCTGATTGTTGAATAGTTTTGGGGAACTTATGATTCTAAGTTTATGTTAGAATGTTCTAAATTTGGTTGGGTTTCAAAAGTGATAGCTTGTTGAATTTTTTAAGCTTGATTTGTTAGGGTTTTGGGGTTGAAATATCCATTTCGAGGACTATGAACAGTGACCTGTGAATCTAAATTAAGTTTTTGTGAAAATAAGAAGGAAGAAGAAAAGTAGAGGAAACAAGAAAAGCTTACCCTGATAAGGGTGATGCAAAACACATAAAAAATATATAATCTCCAATTCTCTAGAGCTCAACTCCATTGAATTGAGGAATTACAATAGTATTTGTAGGATTTTAGTAAAGTTTGATTATTTATCAAAAAAAAAAAAAAAACAAAAAACAAAACAATCAGTGTGTTTGGTTTGAGTTTTTTGGATTATGTTTTCTGAAAACTGAGTTTTTTGATTTTTTTGTTTTTTTTTTTTCAGTGAATATTTTTAAAATTTTAAACATTTTTCTTACTTTTTTACATGCACCTTCCTTAGATGTATCTAAAAAGTAAAAAAAAAAATTGTGAAAAGATATTTTAAAAAATTAATAAATACATAAAAATACAAAAAATGTACTGAATTCTCGTATTTTTTTTATATTTTTGGTATTTAGTAAAATTTTAAAAGGTTTTTTTCATAATTTTTTTACTTTTTAGGTATATTTATGTTAGGTATGTCTAAAAAGTAACAAAAAATTGCTTAAAATATTAAAAAAAATTTAGTTAAAACAAAAAAATACGAAAAACAAGAAAGTAGAATTTTCTGAAAAGTGGTTTTAGAAAAGAGGAACCAAGCTATTTGTAGGATGCTATATTTCTCGTATTTCCATTATGAATTTTGACTCACAAATAAGAATGATAAACCTTACTGATTAAAATATTGTAAATCATCTGTAAACTATAGGAAAGACCCAAAAACATTTCAACCATAATATGACTCATTGGCGACCCTCATGACTTTTGTTCAGGAAAATTGAAAACTACTGAAACACACTCAACTCAATCCTTAGAACCTAATAAATTACATGTAAATCTTTTTCTTTTTCTTTTTTTTTTAATAACTAGGTGTCTAAGCCAACTTGCTCACACCTCGACTAATTTCAGGGCTCTGAATTAACAACTAGGCAAATCTCAAGTAGCCTTTAGAGTGACTCGAACTCGAGACCTTGAATCTTATCCTCAATTCTTTACTGCTTGGCCAACCCCTTGGGATTTAAATTACAGGTAAATCTATCCAGCTACTTCCAAACAAGCTTCATATTTATTATAATTGGAGACTTTCAAAACGTCCATGGGCCCTTTTCTTTTGACTGAAAAAGCGTCTTGATAACTGTGGTACCCATGGCCTTTGTCTTAAGCTTCTAAAGCCTATTAGATTTGTTAAACCATTTGACGGATGTTACATCAATAATAAATCTTATGTTCAGGTTAAGGGGCTTTCGACAGAAGAACTTGCTGCCTGTAATGATTTGGTCCTTGCTCTGCCAGATAGGATTCAAGCCATACCAGATGGGACTGCAGCTGCTCCCAAACAATCTGGAGGTTGGACAGGTTCAGCTTCCCGCACAGAAATCAAGTTTGATTCAGGTGATTGGTTGCTTTTATTCTACTCTTTTTTTCCCCTCCTTTTTTCTTTTTTCTGGGAGGCTCTAACTTGAGATTTGTTGTTCAATTATTTGTTTCATTTGGATCATAGATGGACAGTTCAACAGTGAATACGTCCAGCAAATAGAAGAGTCCAGCCAATTCAGGCAAGAATATGAAATGCGAAAAATGAAGCAGGCATGTAATTCTTTAGAGTTGAATACCTTTCTTTTTTTAATTGGAGGGAAATATGATTTTTTTCTTTCTGATAAGGATTTGTTCTTCTGTGGTTTCTGCATTCATTGTTCTATTGATTCCAAATAAAAAATAAAAATAATGTGTTTTACTTTGATGTTCACGACCAAGGATTGGAAGTGATATCAGAAGGTTTGGATACATTGAAAAACATGGCCCATGATTTGGATGAGGTTTGCTACTGTCTTGTGTGTTTGTATCTGTTGCTTTGTCCCATTTTGTGCACATCAATTTATGACTTTGCAATTCATACAGGAAATGGATAGGCAAGTTCCTTTAATGGACGAGATTGACACTAGGGTTTGAGAACACATCCTGTCCTGGTAATATCTGAAGCCACAAGTATTCTTAAATTATTAATGGTGTATTTCTTCACATCCTACAGCTCGACAGGGCAGCATCTGACCTTAAGAACACCAATGTGAGACTTAAGGATGCTGTTAACCAGGTGAGTGAGCTGCCACTGTATTTTATGTAAATTTGCATCACTTTGTGTGCTGCAGAGAGAGAGAGAGAGAGAGAGAGAGAGAGAGAGAGAGAGAGAGAGAGATTCAGCTATGCTATGTCGTATATCTCTTTGCTGGATTTGATAGAAAGTTTTGATTTGTTTCTGTAACGCCCTCATAATAATAACATACCTTTATATACAAAAGATCTACATTTCCTCAATTCATCAGAGTACTTCATTACAAAAGTATTACATATTAACACAAAAAAAATAAATAAATGCCCTACGGGCTTACAGCTTTCCAAGTTAACACTTGGTTACAAAAGAGAGTATTGACTCGGTTACACATTAAGCCCTTGGCATGAATTTTACATGTAATACATCAAAAGGAAAATACAGCAACAAAAGTATGTTTGCCCCTAGCCTCCCGAAATGTCCTTAGAGGTGACATGCTACTTGAAAATGATGTTCCCATATAGGGTGAGCCACAGCCCAGCAGAGATATACTAAACCAACTATGAACAATGATTAAAAGATTAGCAACTGATAGATGGTCGATACTTACACTTCCATTTACATCTTATTTCAATTCCATGACAACCAAGTCTACGTTACAATTCACTTTTCATTACTTGTTCAACTTTGGTTTTGAAAACAGGGCTCAGTACTCTGGCCAAAACATTTTAATGAGAATATAGTTCATCACTAGACATTTTCAAAATTCACGGTGGATACACATTTTGGTGTTGTATCAATAACACATAAACTACTTCCATACTTCACAAACGATGATGATATACATTTTAGTGCTATATCAAATTAAACAAACTTTTCAGTAGATGAGCATATGAGCTATATCAATACTACAACAGATAAGCATATGAGCTATATCAACATTCCAATAGATAAGCATATTACACATCAACAGACAAGCATATTAGCTGTATCCACACTTCACTAGACAAGAATATGGGTTGTATCGACACTTCACTAGAAAAGCATATTAGCTGTATCTACACTTCACTAGACAAGCATATGAGCTGTATCTACACTTCTCAAAGATAAGCATATGAGCTGTATCTTCACTTCTCTAGACAAGCATATGAGCTGTATCTACGGAGTTCATCCCCTATCTCCTCCCAATCCTATCCGGTTTAGAGGTACATCCCCCATCTTCCCCTAAACCGCGGAGTACATCCCCCATCTCCTCCTATACACAAGCAATGCATATAAACACAGAATCATATACACATCGATCAATACATAAAGTTAATATATTCTATCAACCGTCTACACATAATGCATGTAAACACATTGGTCATATACACAATCACTCAATACATAAAGTTAATGTATTCTATCAACCGTCATACTCTATGACACAACCCATTGATTAGTTTTAGTTTGCCTAATCAACATGCATTGTCTACAACAATCAACACTACCCTCCACCGGTAGCCCAAAGCAATTATTTCTAAGCAGGAAATAAATGCACAAATGGATAATATATCAACATTGCAACTAGATGAGCAATAAAAGATTCGTCTACACTCTTTAATCCTATACATTCCCAATTTCAACATTTTCAATTCAATTCCTCGCTTTCTTCAATTAATTATATGCTTTAATTAATTAAACCAATTAGGGCAAATTACCATAATTCACAAAACAACCCTAAGGTTCCATTTCCATCAATGTCCCAACATTAATCTCATTTCTCTATGCCTAACATGTATATAGGTTTATATATTTAAAACCCCAACTTTTGTAAAATTACACAAAGGCCCAAACTTTCTCAAAATTACCCAACAACCCCCAACATATCAAAATGCTAAAATTCAAAGACAAAGCTCATAAGATGGAGTAGGTTATCCCTACCTCGAATGATGGGACGCAACAAAGAAGATGAAGAAACGGAAATGCTCCAAATCCCGAGATTTTCAGATTAAAAGATAGCCCTCGACGATCAACACAACTTTTGTAAAGGCCCAAGGTGAGAAAACAACTCCTACTAGATCAATCCTAAGAGAGAAGTTAGGGTTTTAGTGAGAGGAGCTCTCAAAATACCTTTTTGGAAAAGTAGGAGAGAGAAAGGATGTTGAAAAGTGAACAAAAAGGTCGGATCTCGGCTTTATATAAAAGTCGCCCCGCTCGAGCGTCCAAGCCCCCGCTTGAGCGTCAACAATCCCGCTGGAGCGGCGGATAAACACTTCCAGAACTTTTACAGAACCAGGTCTCCGCTCGAGCGTTAACCCCACCGCTCGAGCGTCAGACACAACATCCCGCTCGAGCGTCAAAGCTCCCGCTCGAGCGTACAACACTGCAGAGGAGATACTGGAAGATGGAAAACTACGCTCGAGCATCAAAAACCCCGCTCGAGCAGACAGACAACAACGAAGGGCCCGCTCGAGCGTCAAAATCCCCGCTCGAGCGTGAAGGCCAAAAACTGGGCAACTACTCTTGGTTTCTAAGTCCAACCGACCTGTTTCAAACTCGCCCAACACAACCCAAGACTCGAATGCAAGGAGTAAAGGATGTAAACAAGATATACACGACAACCAACTCCACGGAACCTAAGTCCGGATACAACAGTTAAAGAAGAGGGGAAACTGGGATCGCTATAACCTCCCTCCCTTAAAGAATTTCGTCCCCGAAATTAAGGATACGCCAAAACACAAGGCCAATCAATCACAGAGCATTCAACAACCGAGCCCCCAAGAAGAGAAATTACTTTCAAAACAAACCTCCGACTCACTCTTACCAAGGAAGAGACTAACCAAGGGAACACATTCTAAACGACAACACCTTAGGTACGCAAGCCTCAACAAACCAAACCTCCCCCGAAACAATTCACCAATAACCGACTAGTGCTTCAAGCTAAGTCACCACTCAACAACACGACCAAAGGAAATCTTTGGAGTAGATAATAAGAAAACATTTTCTTGTTCAAGAGGCATTTCTCAACGATGTTTAAATTTTCAACGTTAACGTTTCGGAATAAATCTTGCATTTTCCATACAAAAACTCAAAAGCTTTGTAAACATTTTTCACCAATACGGTGTTACCCAAAACGCAGAGTCATCCACGGTTTTTTTTTGCCCAAAAGATTAATCTGGAATTCTTTAAAAATCCTTGAATTAAATCAACTTTTCAACAACGCATTTAGATGGCCCCAACCGCCAGGAAAATTCTGTTTTCCATTTCCTTCCAAAACAGCACTATCCACAACCATCACTCACACAGTGATGCCACTACCGACACAGAATATAACATTTCTATAATGATGGTTAATAGAAATAATAACAGTACTATCAACACATAAGGTATAAGAAATTCATGGTTTTGCAATTTTATCCCACCTCCCTTTAATACACAAATGATACACATTATAGTGCTGTATCAATATCAAACCAAACATCATACATACATAATGTATAAAAAGCCAATCATTCACAATGATCAATCAATACATATATTAGATGTATTATTCCAACTGTCAGATTCAACGACAAAACATGTTCGATTAGTTTCAGTTTTCCCTAATCAACATACAAAGTCTACAACGAACGAGACTAAACTCAAGGTGACCAATGCCAACCCAAAACCTGATACCGACAAGCTGACTAATCAACTCAATAAACTCTACACTCAGTAATCCACACACTGACGTGCCACTAAAACCACTAACCCCAACCACAGAGTTCTCTACACAAACCCCAAATTTTGGAATCTCTCTGGATCTCCTAAAACTGAACCGCATCAACACTGCGTCTAAGGAAATCGCCATCCCCCCGCCATGGCTATCTAGCAAGCCTGCTCACTTCCTTGACTGAAGACCGACATGGTCAACCTCAATTACAACAACCCGAACACGAAGGACCACTTTGATCAACGCTATACTCATTACTTTAGAATGCTGCCAGCATCCACTCACAATCCAAATCCAACAATTGATAATCAATCACAATACGAACACTACCCCTATACAACCGATGGGGTCACCACGGACTCACTGACTAGCAAAACCCAAAACACGAACCAACATACAGGTACCATTTCCATTAACCTGAGATACAAATCTCACATTCTCTCGAACATTCTCACAAAACCTTGCCAATACCACGCAACTCTCGCAACCATCACATCTAACCATCACATCAAACCTCCACATCTTACTTGTCACCCATCCCGAGAGTACCCTCCAGAGGCCCAGCCTCCATGCTGAACCACTAGTCAAAACTACCGCTAGGCAACCATCATGAACCAAAACCCGGCACCACTACAAGTCACCGATAAGGCTTTCAAGGATTCACTCTTCTAACTATCCAGCAGAGTAAAGGTTCTCACCCTCCTCACTATTAATCCACATCTCTATTTGCAAACACCATACCACTGTGACTCCATCCACGGATCACACCCTGACTACGGGCTGTACACCCAATCAATCCTTACGATAGCATCTCTCGACCTAACCAGTGTTAAGGTACTAACCTATCACATTCTATCATAATAAGGGAGCCCAAAAACTTAGGAAGTACCCATATACTACCACCTGAGATATAGCACCAACTGTTTACAATACATCACTCCCCGATGCCAACAACCATGCCCTCATGTAGGGGCTAACACTCCCTCAATCGAAACAACCAACCAGTACATATGCCAATTCGGCAGCGTTACCTACCATGAAGGTACAAGTCTCATTCCTAATAAGGTTATGCACTATACCCTTGCAAAACACCATGTTAATCTCATACTATATCTAGTATTTATTTCACACTCCACATCTTCTCGAGGAGTTCCCGCGACAGTAGACTAACATCACTTTCACACACGTAAAATCAATTAGATAACACTAGTGAAATTTCGAACACCGGTAAGTATAACTGTTCTCGCCCCCCTTGCACTTCTGATTAAGATACGCATCCCTCTGTGATCCTTCTAAATCTGAAAACACGGCTTAACGGCCTTCACTTTTCCCAAACTAAAACACACGCACAAGAATGCATTTACCAAAAATTTTATGGTCTTACAGTAACTTATCACATCAATAAAACTTTAAAGCTACGCAATGCTCCAATCCACCCAATCCGAGGAAATTAACAAACCAAGCATATACGTATATATATAAATAAACAAACAGTTTAGATGTTTCAACATTCCCAAAACACATTGGTTACACAACAGGACCCAATGATTTCAAACGATAATTCACCGATTACAAAACAGATTAGCCAAAACGAAACCAACCCCTCAGTATCACCACCACTGCCGTCCCTCGCTGGACCGCCAAAATTGGTCATCTCCAAATACAAGGCAACCTACGAGTTTACTAACCACGGACAAGAACTACCGACGTGCCCCCTCTGTCCACACCTGGAACAACTACAAACTTCCCCAACTGGGGCTTGGGAACTCGACTCTACTGAGGCCCTCGCAATCTGGCCTGCTAGTCCCCCAAAACGATACCGTTCCTGCCCAGTCAAATGAAACTGAGCCTGGCTAGGTTGCGAAACCCCTAAGGAAGCCCCCGACTGAGTACAAAAACGTCGAATATGACCCGGCTGATTACACGTCCAACAAGTAGGCGGTGCCTGAGCACGAGACTGGTTCAGAATCTGGGCTGATGAAGACCCCAACAACTGCCTCCTTACTGAGCATTTGACCGGCCCAAAACCTGGCTGGTTAGATGATCCTGGTGGTACAACTATTGGTTGAACTGCTAACCCTGCCCCCTTCTTCTGTGGGCAAACCGAAACCTTGTGGCCCAGCTGGCCACACTTGAAGCAAGTGACGCCCTCTGCTTACTTTCTCCCGAACCCAAATCCGGCACTGGAAGGGTAGTTCTAGCCCGACCTCCCTGTTGCGGGTTTAAAACTCTCTGCCTCTTAAAAGGCCTACCAACACCCTGAATCATAGGAGTCGCCGAGATGGCTTCCTCCCCACTCTGCCCCATTGCTAGCACCGCAGCCTCTACATGGGCGGCCGCCTCAACAAGCACCCAATAACTTCTATGTCAAGACCCCGCAATCCTATCACGGATGTCGTCACGCAGCTTACTCTCAAACTCGAAACAACGCAAGTCCTCCGTTTCCACCAATTCTGGAGCAAACCTCGACAGGTTAGCAAACCACCTTTCGAACCGCACCAAAGGTGTAGTACCTTGGCGTAACTCCACAAACTGTTTCCGCAACTCTTCCCAAGCGGAAGGAGGGAAGTCAGAACTTCCTCGCCTAGGCATCCTAGTAAAAGTAACAGAGACACGTTAGCACACTCATACATGTGCCGAAGCTAAACACTCACGTCCTAATACATGGACAACTGTAATTCACTCCACGTAAGCACATAAACACACAAGCACTTACGAATTTCATTTCCGGATAATGATAGTCCCGAGGCGTTACTAGAGTTCCGGTCAGAAACAGCATTGATCAAGTGCCTTTCTAACAGGACTCCCAGAAACCCAAGGATCCAATCAACATCCTAGAAACTAAATCCCATACCCACATAATCACATAAGCATGTTATCAATTTAGCACATAGCGTATGACACTACATCTAAGTCTCTATCAAGCGAGACAAACCCATTGTGATTCTAATCACTTCCCACGTACCCAAAGTATTCGAAACGGTACGCTCTGATACCAAGTTGTAACGCCCTCAAAATAATAACATACCTTTATATACAAAAGATCTACATTTCCTCAATTCATCAAAGTACTTCATTACAAAAGTATTACATATTAACACAAAAAAAAAAATAAATGCCCTACGGGCTTACAGCTTTCCAAGTTAACACTTGGTTACAAAAGAGACTATTGACTCGGTTACACATTAAGCCCTTGGCTTGAATTTTACATGTAATACATCAAAAGGAAAATACGGCAACAAAAGTATGTTTGCCTCTAGCCTCCCGAAATATCCTCAGAGGTGACATGCTACCTGAAAATGATGTTCCCATATAGGGTGAGCCACAGCCCAGCAGAGATATACTAAACCAACTATGAACAATGATTAAAAGATTAGCAACTGATAGATGGTCGATACTTACACTTCCATTTACATCTTATTTCAATTCCATGACAACCAAGTCTACGTTACAATTCACTTTTCATTACTTGTTCAACTTTGGTTTTGAAAACAGGGCTCAGTACTCTGGCCAAAACATTTTAATGAGAATATAGTTCATCACTAGACATTTTCAAAATTCACGGTGGATACACATTTTGGTGTTGTATCAATAACACATAAACTACTTCCATACTTCACAAACGATGATGATATACATTTTAGTGCTATATCAAATTAAACAAACTTTTCAGTAGATGAGCATATGAGCTATATCAATACTACAACAGATAAGCATATGAGCTATATCAACATTCCAATAGATAAGCATATTACACATCAACAGACAAGCATATTAGCTGTATCCACACTTCACTAGACAAGAATATGGGTTGTATCGACACTTCACTAGAAAAGCATATTAGCTGTATCTACACTTCACTAGACAAGCATATGAGCTGTATCTACACTTCTCAAAGATAAGCATATGAGCTGTATCTTCACTTCTCTAGACAAGCATATGAGCTGTATCTACGGAGTTCATCCCCCATCTCCTCCCAATCCTATCCGGTTTAGAGGTACATCCCCCATCTCCTCCTCTACACAAGCAATGCATATAAACACAGAATCATATACACATCGATCAATACATAAAGTTAATATATTCTATCAACCGTCTACACATAATGCATGTAAACACATTGGTCATATACACAATCACTCAATACATAAAGTTAATGTATTCTATCAACCGTCATACTCTATGACACAACCCATTGATTAGTTTTAGTTTGCCTAATCAACATGCATTGTCTACAACAATCAACACTACCCTCCACCGGTAGCCCAAAGCAATTATTTCTAAGCAGGAAATAAATGCACAAATGGATAATATATCAACATTGCAACTAGATGAGCAATAAAAGATTCGTCTACACTCTTTAATCCTATACATTCCCAATTTCAACATTTTCAATTCAATTCCTCGCTTTCTTCAATTAATTATATGCTTTAATTAATTAAACCAATTAGGGCAAATTACCATAATTCACAAAACAACCCTAAGGTTCCATTTCCATCAATGTCCCAACATTAATCTCATTTCTCTATGCCTAACATGTATATAGGTTTATATATTTAAAACCCCAACTTTTGTAAAATTACACAAAGGCCCAAACTTTCTCAAAATTACCCAACAACCCCCAACATATCAAAATGCTAAAATTCAAAGACAAAGCTCATATGATGGAGTAGGTTATCCCTACCTCGAATGATGGGACGCAACAAAGAAGATGAAGAAACAGAAATGCTCCAAATCCCGAGATTTTCAGATTAAAAGATAGCCCTTGACGATCAACACAACTTTTGTAAAGGCCCAAGGTGAGAAAACAACTCCTACTAGATCAATCCTAAGAGAGAAGTTAGGGTTTTAGTGAGAGGAGCTCTCAAAATACCTTTTTGGAAAAGTAGGAGAGAGAAAGGATGTTGAAAAGTGAACAAAAAGGTCGGATCTCAGTTTTATATAAAAGTCGCCCCGCTCGAGCGTCCAAACCCCCGCTCGAGCGTCACTCACAGACTCCCGCTCGAGCGTCATCAATCCCGCTGGAGCGGCGGATACACACTTCCTGAACTTTTACAGAACCAGGTCTCCGCTCGAGCGTCAACCCCATCGCTCGAGCGTCAGACACAACATCCCGTTCGAGCGTCAAAGCTCCCGCTCGAGCGTACAACACTGCAGAGGAGATACTGGAAGATGGAAAACTATGCTCGAGCGTCAAAAACCCCGCTCGAGCGGACAGACAACAACGAAGGGCCCGCTCGAGTGTCAAAATCCCCGCTCGAGCGTGAAGGCCAAAAACTGGGCAACTACTCTTGGTTTCTAAGTCCAACCGACCTGTTTCAAACTCGCCCAACACAACCCAAGACTCGAATGCAAGGAGTAAAGGATGTAAACAAGATATACACGACAACCAACTCCACGGAACCTAAGTCCGGATACAACAGTTAAAGAAGAGGGGAAACTGGGATCGCTATAGTTTCAGCTGAGGTCCAGTTGAAATTTCTGTATTGATATTATACTGTTGTGCATAATTCTTGGGATTGTCGCCTATCTATACAAGTAAGTTTCACTTTCTCAAAAAAATGGAAAGGAAATGTTTTATCTAATTCTTGGTAATAGCTGACATGCTTAATGGACTCTAGAAAATAATTTCCTGCATGGGTGAACTCATAGTCAGAAGCCAATAATTGAACTTATAAACTAAAGCTGAGTGCGTGGTTATTCGGGTTGGATCTTCTTCTTGCTTGATTCAGTTTCTCTTGTTAATCTCTTTCTTTCCACTACCTTAGTGCATTTCAATGAAATAACAATCATCAGATTGATTCTCATACTTGTCTGGGCTAAAATTTGATTGTTTGGTCAACATTTGATTTTTCAACTAATAAAGTACGGACACTTCTAAGAAGGTAACGTATCTGTATCGTGTCCATGTCGGACACGGATACTCTTTAGATACTCTTAGGACACGTGTCCGACACACTTCAAAATGTGTCCTATTTTTAAATTTTTTTAAAAAAACCCGGACACTCTTTGGACACTTGGAGGACATGTGTGAATCGCTTAAACACACGTGTCTATCGATTAGACACATGCAAAACTAATTATAAGTTTGACCAAAACAACTTAATATACAATAATAAAACAAAACCCCTATAAATTTATAGGAATTAGTGTCACATTGCATTTTTTATTATCTTTGAATAATATTTTTATATATATAACATATAATAAATATAAAAAATTATATATTTCATGCGTGTCCTCCACATGTCGTGTCCTGTATTTTTTGAAAATTAACGTGTCAGCGTGTCCGTATCGTATCTGTGTTGTGTCACGTGTTCATGTTCGTGTTCGTGTTCATGTTGTGTCCGTGTCTGTGTCCATGCTTCTTAGTTTTTCAAATTTCCTTCTCTTTTGGTTTAGTATTTTAAGTAGTCATTTTGATGCTGCTAGTACCTGCAATGTATTGAAGAACGAAGATGATCGATGAGCTACTGTTTCTGCTCGTGATATTGGCTTTGTCTAGTATTGTTTTGCGGTGATTGAGGCCTTGTTATGTGCTTATTTTGGAGATGATTTCTTTTCCCGGTGTGTGCATGTATTTGCTCATACTTTTGACTACTGGTTTTGTACCTTTGTCTTTCAAATACGACTTTCAGCACATCAGACATTTCTGGACTAATAATGTATATTTGTGCTCGCTTTCATTTTGTCTCCTTAATTTAAGGTATTATATTTTTATGCATATGATTAATGTTGCGACTCCTGTAAACACCACTTATGGTACTTGTGCAACCTATAAAGGAAAGAACCAAAAGTGGATGAATTTGTAGGTTAGAGTTGCATTAAGTGAAACTCCTATAAAAAGGGTAAACTATCAATAGGTCCTAATAGTTAGACTTAATTCCCATCAAGTCCTATTGAAAGTAAGTCATAGTAAAATCGTCACTAAAAATAATGTTGTGACAATTTTTTGCATGCCGCTAAAAATTGACAGTGACTTTTTTGTCATCATTTTTATAAATTGTCGCTAAAACTTACAATTAGGAATTTTTTTTGTAACAAAATTTTCAAATTGTCTTTGAAAATTGAAAATTAGTGACTTTTTTTATGACAATTTTTTTAAACTGTCGCTAAAACTTATAATTAGTGACATTTTTTGTGACAATTTTCAAACAATCGCTAAAAATTAACAATTAGTGACGTTTTTTAGTAGTTTTTGATGAAAAACGTCATTAATTATCATAGGGCTTATTGGGTAATAAATCCACCTATTAAGACCTACACGTAAGCCCCTTTATAAAAATTGATCTTGAAAAATCTGCAATTAAAGTCTAGACTATTTGCTGTTAGGATTAAACTAGGGATTGGCCCAGTTGAATGTTAAAAAAATGAATTCATGCTGGTACTAAAGAGCAAGAGTTCAGGATTTTATTGAGTTGATTTACAACAAAAATTTGTTCTGCATCACTTTTTCATAGAAATCTCCTTGTGGTTTTAATTTCTTCTCTTAACTATCCTTTTTTTTTTTTTCTTTTTTTTAAATCTTTCTAAAACATTGGAAACATTATTAAAGTTGACCTTTTAGTTATAGATGGGTAGTTATGTTAACAATTTCATGTTATGGCCCTCAAACTTACATCATATGATACCATGATATTGTAGACATTCTATTTAGTATAGACAACAAAGTAGTAGAACGAGTGATATTTGGTGCTCTATGCCACAACATCCTCCTTACAATAGAAAAGTTGTAAAATCGATCAGAATACTAGTAGCATAGGATGTGGCCAGCATTCAACAGTGTAGCCGTTTTTCTTTTTTTAAAACCTAAGAGTTGTAAATTCAATCCCAATAATATTAGCATAGGATGTAGCCATCATTCTGTGGTGTTTGCTCACTTTTCTAGCTGAATAAAAATGATTGTCTCTTTGGTCTTCTTTTCCCTCTTGTTTATGGCATTTAATGGCTATTAGATGTTCCAAGGAATTAGCCTTTTCTATGTTTCTTGGTAAAGAGGATCCAAACGTAAGCATTGGGGAAATGGATACTGCAAACATTTAGTTGGAGATGACGGAGATTACTGTGAGTAAAGAGCAACGCAAGTAGTGTAGGACCCAAAGGAATAGTTGGTGAATATATGATCCAAATGAGGAGAGGAGCCTTCCTTTTATAAGCAGATGAGATTGAGGTAAAGTTACTTATAAAAAAAACAAAAACAAAACAGAGATTGAGATAAAGGTGAAGTCCTTTTAGCATGTAAGTGGGCCTTGTGTTGCAATTGAAATAGAAATTATTTGTGATCAAGTTAGGATTCTTCTCTATGATAATCTGATAACACTACAAGAAATTGCACTTTTGGCAACTACTTTTGGCGACGACGTCAATTTTTCATCGCCAAAAGTATATTTTTGGTGACGCAGTGATCAATTTCGTTGGTAAAAGTATACCTTTACCGACGCAATTTGCTACTGTCGCTAAAAAAGCATAACATTCTTTTAGCGCCAAAATTTTTGGTTGGCACCAAAATTTCAGAACTTTTAGCTACGAGGCTTATGTTTTAGCAACACAATGAGCGTTGCTACTAGTGTGCATACTTTTGGCGACGACAAGTTGGCGTGGGCAAAGAGTTAACCATTTAGCGATGATAACACTATTCGTAGGTAAAAGTTTTGCTAGTGGAATGATGTGATATAGTGATTTGTATTTTTTTATTACAATTTTTCAAAGAGTTTCAAATATTCCAGTTATTGAATTGTAAAATTAAAATGATCATTGAATTAGATCACAAAATGAACCCATTAAGCCCAAACACACTCTTAAGTTGAGATAACTAATTTGAGATAATTTAAACTTTTTCAAAGAATATGGTTAGATTATCAATTTCAATATGTTTGGTTTTATTTTCAGAAACTAATTTCAATTTTTTTCCCCTAAAAAACTAAAAAAAATAGGGTGAAATAAAAAATATTTATTATTTTTGTATATTTTTATCTTTTACGTCATAAATACTTTTTAAAATTTTAAAAATATAATTTTGATTTTTATTGCTCTCAAATTATTTTTAATCTTTTCAAAAAAACAAATCTAAAAATTGTTTTGAAATTATTATTATTATTATTATTATTATTATTATTATTATTATTATTATTATTATTATTATTATTATTATTATTTTGGTTGTGATCTGATTATGGGGCAATGGCAAATTCCCTCTTAAAATTCCCTCCTTTTTTTTGTCCCCTCATCAAATCTCCCCTCATCCATCTCCACGATTTCACTCTTCACTACTATAAAAATAGTTAAAGATCACATTTTGACAATTGAAAGTATCTCACTTTTAGTGGAAGTGTGATAAAAAAAAATTAGATTGATATTTTAATCACACTTAATTTGAGTGAGTGTGATAATATTTATTTTTAATCTCACTTTTTAAATAAATATGATTATATATATATATATTTTTTAATCACATTTTCTAAATACGTGCAATTGTATGTATTTTTTTTAATTTTAATTTTATATAAAACAATTTCCCCTTTTCTGATTCATAAAAATTCAAACTGCCCTTTACCCTTTTTTTTTTTTTTAATTGCGTAGTAGAGCAACCCACACATACAACAGAACACAATTCACTTCATTTTTTTTTAGATTCCCAAACCTATCTCTCACTCACTCCTCTCTCCAAACCCTAACCCTACATCCTTTGATCGGCGGCGACTACGAACAGCAGCGGCCTGCAACGACGGTGAGCGACTGAGGTCTCCAAGATACAAAACACAATATGTTCAAATAAATTGTGCCTTTTATGTTTCTAAATGTAATCTGAAGAATATGAGCAATTCGATAGGCCATAACTTGATTCACCATAATTTGCTTGCTCTTGTGGTGCTAGAGCATCAAAGTAAGATTAATTCCTCTTGCATTTCTGGTTACAATTTGTTTCAAGTTCAGGCAAATTCACATATTCGAAAGTCGCATATCACTTCCAAATTCTGGGGAAAATGTCTGAATTTACGGAAAACGAAGTTGCCAATGGAAACAAATCGAGTGCTTTCTGTTTTTCCTCAGTCTGTGTTAGCCACCAATCCAACTTCTAAGGTACACTATCAATTTCTAACCTATTTTTTTTTCCCCTTTGCACCGTTTACGTCATTGTGTTCAATTGAATGAATTTATTAGTCCAATTGATTATCTCGTTAGTATTTTTAACT
Source organism: Camellia sinensis (assembly GCF_055761805.1). NCBI lineage: Eukaryota > Viridiplantae > Streptophyta > Magnoliopsida > Ericales > Theaceae > Camellia > Camellia sinensis. The sequence goes on from NC_138970.1 coordinate 64,996,215, forward strand.
CAAGTTTATAATTTTTCCCACATACCACTTATTTGTTTATTTTTCATATAAAAAAATTATAAAAAAAAAAACTCAATTGAACCAAATTGAGACAGAGTGATAAATTCATGGTTAAAATCGAGTCAATTGAAATTATAGGGAGTAAAATGACACATGAAGTAACAGAGTACATAGACTACCATTTTAATTTGCCCATTGAATAACTTTTGGAATAAGCTTTTGGGTTTTTTCCATTTTGGTTGAAAATTTTTCAATGTGAAGAGCAATGACAGATATTACAAACGATGATTTGAGTTACTGGTTTGGATGTCAGTTGATTTTGACTATTTCTTTCATTGTAGCAACTTACGGAAAGTTCAACCTTGATGGAAATACAAAATTACAGGTATTAACACCATAGGCTTTTGCATTTGTAATTGACCCCAGAAATTTTGTTGGGTTTAGATGAATTCAAATACCTAAATCTTTCAGATAGATAATGTATTCAACATGAGATTCTTGTATCCAATCCAATTGAATAGGTGGTTGTTAGTGCTCCTACTTCAGGTTCGGTATCAGGAATAGATATGCAGGTCACTAATACTAGTGGCACCTTAGTTCTTCACTGGGATGGGATACAAAATGGAAAAGAGTAAGTACACTTGTAAATATAATGATTTGCTTTGATTCAAGTTTTGAGCTATAGCATTAAAATGTTTTATGTTACTTTTGTCATTTTTTCACGCAGTTAGAATTATGTATTTTTCAAATTGCAAAACTGCTGGAATGGGAAAAGCTAACAAAGATAAAGCATCATCTGAATCTTACAGATTTTGGGGTGTTCTGGCTTGTCACTAGTCTGTCCAATAATGCATCTAAAAATCCTTATTTTTGTCTGTTCATATTTGACCACGAAAAGCATGATCACTGACTTATTGATCTTGCAGCCTGTGGATTATGAGCCTCCATTCTTCAGAAACTGCACAGAACAAGAAGCTCATAGCCCATGGATTAAAATCCTTTGAAAATTGAGAGGTTGGGAATGTCAACAACAAACATTTTGTATTAGCTCTCAAGGTAAAGATATAAGATTGCAGGAACAGTGAGACACTTGGATCCCTTGTTCAAATTTTGAGTTTTGTAATTGGAAATTATGCAGGTTAAGAGTATGCTTGATCCTTGTGAAGATGAAAATGATGACAGTCAAGACGATGATGTGAGCATGGGAGCTGATTTTGTACAAAGGGATGAGCATTATGAATCTGTCAGTGAGGTACTGTGTTAACATTTCTTTACTGTTTGTTCTCCATGAGCTTCACTAACTGCTGAAAGCTTGATTTACCATACAGAACAAGTGTTTAGTTAACTACTTGTCAATTTGTAACCCACTTTAGGTTAGCCATTCGCAAGATAACCAATACAAAGTCGCGCCAATAGGTAATTACATGTCTTTGTGCTCGGCTGTTTCAGCTTGTTTACATATTAGGTGTTTCCAGTATTCGCTGAAGTTTGAAATGTGAATGACATTAGTTCTTTTGACAGATAAGCAGCAGAATTGTGATGATAATGGATGACATGGTTGACGAAGGTGATAACGACCCATGATGGGTTTCTTGATGCCAAAAGCAACTGGAGGCTAGGTATGTTCAGTCAAATTTTAAGTTCTATTTTTTTTAAAAAAAATTTAAATGCTTTTTAAAACATACCAATTGTCAATGACTTTTCAGGCTAGGCCCACTATGTATCAAGTTTTAAAGGAGATGGTTGACAAGATGGGCCATGCAGTAAGTTTGGCATGATTAGCAATGCCTCTATCTTTTCATACCTTGATTTCTCTTTTGTAAGACCTACATTTGATATAACTGTTTGTTTCTTATGCAGGTGAAGGTTGTTCGAGTCACCAAGAGGGTACATGAAGCATATTTTGCTCAGTTATACCTCACAAAGGCATATTCCTGTTACAAGCCTGTATTTTGTTTGACTAATATTTTCCATAAAACTTGCTTTAATAGTAATATTTAACTGATAAAGTTTTTTTTTTTTTTAAATCTCAGTTGGGTAATGAAACGGAGAGTGTTAGCTTTGATCTTCGACCTTCAGATGCCATTAACATTGCAGTAATATGCAAGGTACTTTTGCTCATTTTGAAGATTGTTGCTACTTCGGTGGATTTTTGTGGTTGTTTCTCATCATGTAGTCCTCTTATCTAACATAGTTTTAATCACTGCTCTCTCACTTGATAGCATTATATAATGGTGTTGGATAAACGTAGTGTTATTTGCATGCAAAACTGATAGCTGAGTAATACTGTGAGATGCAACAAAGTGTACAATGAAATAGAAAAGAAAAGGACTTCTGGGAAGGGTATGTGTATTGGGGGTAATGATGACTCAAAAATGAGTGATGAAACAAAAGAAGAAATGGCAAAGAAAATTGGGAAATAAGGAAGGAAAAGAGAGGATAGTGTCCCCCAAGTTTAGGTGGGTTTGTGGACCCCATTTTGAAATTAATGTTTGGGGGATTGGTGAACTGCCACAGTTCTTTCAAAGGAGAAGTTATTTGTTCTCGGGACATCGTTACGTGGTATTTTAATAATATTGTGATTGGTGAAAATAATAGAATTTATGAATTTATATTAAATAATTAAAAAAATATAAATAAATATGATAAATTATGATTAAAACTAAGTAATAATTTTTCGTTTCAAAGAGTCCCACAACATGGAAGCTTGTCCCTTGGTAGAGCGCATTCAATTCTATACTTTTCCCATTCACAAGCATTTAATTCGGGATGTTGTCATACTCTCTCTTTCTCTCTCCACCTGTATCTCTAACACGATAAAGACCACATACACAGTGAAAAAAATGCATATAACATAACTTTGTTATTTTAATATAGTGAGAGGTAAAATTTTCTTTTAATTATTAATTTAAGTGATTGAATTAGCAATTCGAATCTCTCAAATCAGAATGCCAATTCCACGATGGAGGAGGAATTAATAGTCTTACAACCGATTTTTTTTTTATTATTATAAACAAACATGATTTTAGTAAGACTTACGGATTGCTAAATTAATTTCCGTCGTAAATCTCTAATCAAACATGACCTTTAAGGTCTAAATTTAATTTCATGGATTGGTTGTTTCTACATGGATTGGAAGAATCAACTTTGGATAGGTCACGAAAAGGTCAGAAGTTTGCTTTTGTGTAGGTAATATATTGCACTGAATTTTTGAAACAAATCACAAATGGTAAAAACAGAGGAGCCTAGTGGTAACCCTACCCATACTAAGTTTTTAAAAAGGTCCCCAACCACATGCCCCAGATTTTAGGGGAAGCCGAGGTGCCTTGCTAAGGAGGTAAAATCACTTATGATCTCATTTGGGATAGGTGGAAATTAATTTTAGGCCAAATATCACTTTATTTATTTAGGCCAAATTTTAGGCCTCAGAGAATTTTTTTTTTTTATCCCAAAAAAAAAAAAAAAAAACTATGTTTTGAGTCCTAAAAAAAATGACAAAAGTATATATGGTTGTTTATGTATAAGAATATTTTAGTGGTTTTACTCCAGCAATTAATTGTTCAAACAGTTCACCTTGATACATAAACTATATTTTTAAATGTTAGAATAATAAAGCGCACATAAAAAGAATCAATACAACCCATGTCTGAATTTTTTCTCGGCCGTTGGAGGCATTGTCGAAAAAGCTAAAGTCAAAAACCCTAAGAAGTTAAGCTCTTAACCTATTGCTGCCACTATGTACTTATCTCTCTGTTATACACACACATCATATAGCGATCCTGGGTTTACCCTTGTTGTACAGTGATCCGGACATGTGTCCGTGGATGTTGGTAGTTGTTTATTATCTTGTTTGCATCCTCTTTACTTTGTATATTGAGTTATAGGATGTGTTGGGCATGTTTGTTACAGGTTGGTTGTGTTTGGGAGCCTAGCGCTGCTGCCCAGATTTTTGGACCTTCGCTCGAGCGGGGAGTTGGTCGCTCGAGCGAGAGTTGAGTTCGTGTCTGGTGGATCGAGCCAGAGTGGCTTCGCTCGAGCGAGCGCTTGCATCTGGTTCTGGACCTGAGAGTTGCATTTCTTGGCTCGAGCGAGTTTTCTTCGCTCGAGCGGTCTGGTTTGTTCTTCGCTCGAGCGAGAAGTCTGTCGCTCGAGCGTGCTGGTTGCAGACCTGAGGGTTTGAGTTGTTGGCTCGAGCGAGAACTTCTTGGCTCGAGCGAGAGTTTTCTGTGTCTGGTCGCTCGAGCGACCAAGTCTTCGCTCGAGCGAGCGTGTTTTATATCAGCGGACAGTAGCGTTTTTGAACATCACTTTTTCACTTTCTTTTTCTTTCAAACCCTAGATCCGAGACTCTCTCTCTAAACTTACATTCTCTCTAAGAATTGATCTCCCTAGAGTGTGAATCTAGCCTAGGGCCTTTGTAAAAAAGATAGAGGGCGTTGAAAGTTTCGACTTAATCTGAAAAAGTTTGGATTTGGAGCACGTTGATCTTCGAGTCTTCATCTCCTTTTTGGCTCAAACTTCAAGGTAGGGATATCCTACTCCTCTCTATGGATTCTGTCTTTAAATTTTAGTATTTTGAGATGTTGGGGTTGGTTTGGTAATTTGGTGAAAGTTTGGGGCTTTTGTGTTATTTTACAAAAGTTGGGGTTTTATTCATAATAAACCTAGATGCATGTTTGGCATAGAGAAATGAAATAAATGTTGAATCATTGGTGAAAATGGGACCTAAGGGTTGAAATGTCAATTATGGTTGATGACCTAATTACATTGTTTGATTAATTGGGATAATTAATTGTAAGAAATGAGGAAATGAAATGTTGATTGAATATCCATTGTGCACTTATTTTCTGTCTAGAGATAACTGCTTTGGGCTATCGGTGGAGGATAGTCGTGATTGTTGTAGACAATGCATGATGATTAGGCAAACGGAAACTAATCAATGGAATGTGTCATGAAAATTGACGGTTGTTAGAATACATTAATTGTATGTATTGAGTGATTGTATATAGAACCAATGTGTTTGTATACGTTATGTGTAGAGGAGGAGATGGGGGATGTACTCCGCGGTTTAGGGGAAGATGGGGATGTACCTCTAAACCGGATAGTGTTGGGAGAAGATAGGGGATGAACTCCGTAGATACAGCTCATATGCTTGTCTAGAGAAGTGAAGATAGAGCTTATATGCTTATCTTTGTGAAGTGTGGATACAGCTTATATGCTTATCTGTGAATGTGGGATATTGTTGTTATACATATCTGTTGAGAATGTGGATATAGCTTATATGCTTATCTGTGAATGTGGGATATAGTTTTATACATATCTGTTGAAAAAGGGAAAATGAAAAGTAACTTGGACTCATAAGTCGTATGATAAAAAGAAAATGTGATTTATGTGAATGTATCAGTGTTGGCCATCTATCAATTACTAATCTTTCAGTCATTGTTCATGGTTGGTTTAGTGTATTTCTACTGGGCTATGGCTCACCCTATATGGGAATATCATTTTCAGGTACAGGTAGCATGCCACCTCCAAGGACATAGCTTGGGAGGCTTGAGGCGGACATACTTTTGTCGTTTTACTTTTGATGTATTACATGTAAATTCAAGCCAAGGGCTTAACGTGTATGAGTTAGTACTCTTTTGTTGTAACCAAGTGTTAACTTGGAAAGCTGTAAGCCCATAGGGCATTTGCTTTTGTTGTTAACATGTAATACTTTTTGTAATGAAACTCTGATGAATAGAAGAATGTGGTTATTGTACATATCAATGCATGTCTTATTTGATGGGTTTAATGTTATTATTTTGAGGGCGTTACAACTTGGTATCAGAGCGTACCAGGTTCGAATACTTTGGGTACGTGGGAAGTGATTAGGATCACAATGGGTTTGTCTCGCTTGATAGAGACTTAGATGTAGTATCATATGCTATGTGCTTAATTGATAACATGCTTATGTGACTATGTGGGTATGGGATTTAATTTCTAGGATATTGATTGGATCCTTGGGTTTCTGGGAGTCTTGTTGGAAAGGCACTTGATCAATGCTGTTTCTAACCAGAACTCTAGTAACGCCTCGGGACTATCATTATCCAGAAATGAAATTCGTAAGTGCTTATGTGTTTATGTGCTTACGTGGAGTGAATTACAGTTGTCCATGCATTAGGACGTGAGTGTTTAGTTTCAGCACATTTGTGAATGTGCTAATGTTCTGTGTTACCTTTATTAGAATGTCAGGATGAGGAAGAGGTGCTAGGCGTGGGAGACCTGCGAGGCAGGAAGTACCGTTACCGGGCGAGATTCCGGCAGTGTAGGAGGGAGTCGGCCAGGTCAATGCGGCTGAGCCAGTGGGTCAGCAGGCCATGGGTGCCTTGGCCAGAGAGATAGCAAGAGCTTTGGGTATTCTTAGAGCTGGGAATCAGGCAGCTGAGGCAGGGCCTTCTTTCTTGAAGAGGGAGTTTTTCCGGTCTAATCAAGATGAGTTTGTCGGGGATCCGAAGGAGCCACTGAAGGCTGATGAGTGGCTAGAGCAAATGAGTAAGACGTTCGAGATGCTTGGCATCGAGGACGGAGCACTGAAAGTGACCTTGGCATCCTTCCAACTGAAGGGAGATGCGGGTCAATGGTGGAAGTACGAGAAGGCTCGTGTTGGTGGTACATGGGAGGCATTTGTGAATGCTTTTCAGGAGAGGTTTTTGTCTGCAGCAGCTAGGGAGAAGCTGAGGGATCAGTTTAGCCGGCTTAAACAGCAGGGCTTGTCAGTGGCCGAGTTTGAGGCTACTTTTACCAGTCTGTCCAGGTTTGCACCAGAACTGGTGGCGTCTGAGGAACGCCGTTGCTATGAGTTTGAGCGGAAGTTGAGGCGGGGCCTCAAGTTGAGAGTTGGTGGGTCTTTTATCCGAGAGTATAGACACCTGGTAGATGCCGCTGCTCATATGGAAATTATGATGCAGGAAGAGGAGGAAGAACAGAAGGGCTCCAAGAGGAGCCAAGATGGCCAGGGTGATGGCAGGAGACAGAGGGGTTATAACCCTCAGCAGTCTCAGGGTGCAGTTTCTAGATCGACCTTTCCAGTGCCGAGTGCAGGCTCGGGGAGAGGCAACCAGGGGGAGTTTGCTTGTTACAAGTGTGGCCAGCTGGGTCACAAGGTTTCAGTTTGCCCGCAGAAGGGTGGGGGTCAGAGAGCTGCTTCGTCTTCAGCTAGACTGCAGAGTCAAAGTTTGGGCAGGGGGCAGCCCTTGTCTTGTTATCAGTGTGGACAGCCTGGGCACCTGAAGAGGTTTTGCCCGCAGTTGAGTGCCACTTCGAGAGCGTCTGGTTCTAGGCAGACGCAGGGTTTTCAGCTAGCTCAGTCTGTGCAGGCCTTGAGGGCCAATCCGGGGGCTTCGTCGTCCCAGTCTGTGCAGCAGTCTTTTGCTCCTAGGGGTGAGCAGATAGACCAGGGGCCTACGGGGCGCGTGTATGCTGTTACCGCGCAGGATTTAGTACCGGCTCCATCGGTAGTGAGAGGTACTTTTCTGTTTTGCAACTCGGTTGCTAATGTGTTGATAGACACAGGTGCATCTCATTCTTTTGTATCTGCTGCATTTGCATCTGTTTTGGAATTGGAGTTAGCACAGTTAGCATCTCCTATTTGTGTGGTGTCACCTCTTGGTGGTGAGTTGATTCTGAAACAGGGTGTTAGAGGTTGTGATATAGAGGTCGCCGACTATAGGCTTCCTTTTCCGTTTGTTGTCATGCCCATGAAGGGCTTTGATGTTATTTTGGGTATGGACTGGCTATCGTCATACCGGGCTGTTATCGATTGCTACCGCCAGAGGGTCACGTTATGTACCTTGAGCGGGGAGTGGTTCCATTTCTTGGGAGACCGGGTTGGTTGTGTGTTGCCACCGGGGTATGATTCGCGAGGGCGAAGTGAGCTTAGTAGTCTACTTGCCAGCTTTGAGAGTGGCGAGAGTGGTGAGACCCAGCTTGTTTTACCAAGGGTGGTTTGTGAGTATTCGGATGTCTTTCCCGAAGATCTTGTTAGTTTGCCACCTCACCGAGAGATAGAGTTCTCTATTGATTTAGTGCCTGGCACGGCGCCGATTTCTATGGCACCTTACCGTTTTGCTCCAGTAGAGTTGGTTGAGTTGAAAGTTCAGCTCCAGGAATTGCTAGATAAGGGTTTTGTTCGCCCTAGTGTTTCACTGTGGGGAGCACCGGCCCTCTTTGTTAAAAAGAAAGATGGCGCCTTGAGATTGTGTATAGACTACCGGAAGTTGAATCGGGCTACGGTTAAGAATAAGTATCCTATGCCCCGTATAGATGACCTGTTTGACCAGTTGAAGGGTTCCCGTTGTTTCTCTAAGATAGACTTGAGATCGGGTTACCACCAGTTGAGGGTCAGGGAGGAAGATATTCCTAAGACGGCATTCCGTACGCGGTATGGCCATTATGAGTTTCTGGTGATGCCATTCGGGCTTACCAATGCACCGGCAGTCTTTATGGACTTGATGAACCGGATCTTCCGAGAATTCTTGGATCGGTTTGTAGTCGTTTTTGTGGACGACATCCTTATCTATTCACCTTCTGAGGAGGAGCACGAGGCACACTTGAGAGTGGTGCTTGAGTTGCTTAGAGCCCATAGGCTGTATGCCAAGTTTGGGAAGTGTGAGTTCTGGCTGAGGGAAGTCAAATTCTTAGGCCACGTAGTATCCGGGGAAGGGGTGTCTGTTGATACATCCAAGGTAGAGGCAGTGCAGGATTGGGCACAGCCTAAGAGTGTGTTCGAGATCCGCAGTTTTCTAGGATTGGCTGGGTATTACCGTCGGTTTGTGAAAGATTTTTCCAAGCTAGCGTCACCGTTGACTAGACTGACTCGGAAGGGAGTCAAGTTTGTGTGGAGTGAGACTTGTGAAAAGTCATTCCAAGAGCTGAAAGTTAGATTGACCACCGCTCCGGTGTTGATTATTCCGGAGAGAGGGTTGGGTTATGCGGTTTATTGTGATGCCTCACGAGAGGGTTTGGGTTGTGTGTTAATGCAAGAGGGGAAAGTGGTAGCTTATGGCTCACGTCAGTTGAAAATACACGAGAAGAATTACCCCACACACGACCTAGAGTTAGCAGCAGTGATCTTTGCCTTGAAAATCTGGAGGCACTACCTTTATGGTGAGAAGTTCGAGGTGTTCTCGGACCACAAGAGTTTGAAGTATCTGTTTACACAGAGAGACTTGAATCTGAGGCAGAGGAGATGGATGGAGTTCATCGAGCATTATGATTTTGAGTTGCATTATCATCCGGGAAAGGCCAATGTTGTGGCCGATGCCCTTAGTAGGAAATCCATTAGTGATGTAGCTAGTATAGCCATCCGGGAATGGGAGATGTTGGGTGCACTTGGTGAGTTTGATTTGTTACTGGGCGAATCTGTTGAGACTGCGGCCTTGTTTTCTGTTATTGCGCAGCTTACACTTGTGACTAGAGTGTTAGAGGCACAGAGAGGTGACCTTGAGGTAGAATCCATCCGAGAGAAGATTTCCAGTGGGAAAGTTGAGAAGGGTTTGACGGTGTATCCCGACCAGAGTGTGAGATACTGAGACCGTTTGTTTGTGCCGGAGTCTTGCCGAGAGGAAGTACTCCGAGAGTTTCATCATTCGCGCCTTGCGGTGCATCCGGGAGGCACTAAGATGTATCAGGATTTGGGTCGCCAGTTTTGGTGGCGGGGTATGAAGGGGGATGTGGCTGTTTTCGTGTCGAAGTGCCTTACTTGCCAGCAAGTGAAGGCCGAGCATCAGAGGCCAGCGGGTTTGTTGCAACCCTTGCCTATTGCCGAGTGGAAGTGGGAGTATGTCACTATGGACTTCGTTGTGGGTCTTCCGAGGACTCAGCAGGGCAGTGATGCTATTTGGGTGGTTGTAGACCGGTTGACTAAGTCGTCGCACTTTATTCCTATGCGCGTGAGAGATTCGGTGGATCATCTTGCCGACTTGTATATTCGGGACATAGTGAGGTTGCACGAGGTCCCAGTGACGATCGTCTCTGATAGAGATCCTCGTTTTACTGCTAGGTTGTGGCAGAGTTTGCAGAGTGCCTTGGGCACTAAGTTGACCTTTAGTACGGCCTATCATCCTCAGACTGACGGGCAGTCCGAGCGTACTATCCAGATCCTCGAGGATATGCTTTGGGGTTGTGTCCTGGATTTCAGTGGGACGTGGGAGAGGCACTTACCCTTGGTAGAGTTTGCCTACAACAACAGTTTTCAGTCTAGCATATGTATGGCACCGTTTGAGGCCTTGTATGGCCGACCGTGTAGGTCTCCAGTTTGTTTTGCCGAGGTGGGTGATGCACCTTTGTTGGGTCCGGAGTTGGTTAGGGAGACGACGGAGAAAGTTGAGCTTATCCGTAGGAGGCTTGTTACAGCCAAGAGTCGACAAAAGAGTTATGCCGACCGTAGGAGGAGACCTTTGGCGTTTGAGGTAGGTGATCATGTCTTTCTAAAGATATCACCTAGGCGAGGCTTGATGAGGTTTGGGAAGAGTGGGAAGTTATCCCCTCGGTTTATTGGGCCTTTTGAGATCCTTGAGAAGATTGGCGAGGTTGCTTATCGGTTAGCCTTACCGCCGCAGTTGTCCGGAGTGCATGACGTGTTTCATGTGAGTATGCTTCGGAAGTATGAGCCAGATCCATCACATGTGTTGGATTGGACCGATTTAGAGGTAGATGAGGATGCCTCGTATGAGGAGAGACCGGTTCGGGTCTTGGATAGGCGGGATCAGGTCCTGCGTGGCAAGACCATTCCTTTGGTGAAAGTCTTGTGGAAACATCACGGAGTGGAGGAAGCCACTTGGGAACGTGAGTTGGAAGTCCGTGAGAAATATCCGGACTTGTTGTTGATAGGTAATCTTGTATTTAAATTTTGAACTATTGTTGAACTTAAGAGCTTTTATATATGTCTTAAATTGTGAAACATTGAAAATGTTTTGGTTTATTGAAAGTATGTTTTGGAACTTGCCTCTTATGGAAGTTGAATGTAACATTGTATATGTTGAATATATTGTTGAAATTGGAAAGGAAATGCGTAATGTTGATGCATGTTGAAAGTACATATGTTGTTTACATATTGTGAAATGCCTCTTGTTAAAGGGATGGGTTGACCAGTAATGGGTCGAATTGTTGAATGTTCAATGTATCATTGTTTAAAATGGAGGAAAACTTGTTTTTGAAAACTTGTGCTTAATTTCGGGGACGAAATTCTTTAAGGGGGGGAGGTTATAGCGATCCCGGGTTTACCCTTGTTGTACAGTGATCCGGACATGTGTCCGTGGATGTTGGTAGTTGTTTATTATCTTGTTTGCATCCTCTTTACTTTGTATATTGAGTTATAGGATGTGTTGGGCATGTTTGTTACAGGTTGGTTGTGTTTGGGAGCCTAGCGCTGCTGCCCAGATTTTTGGACCTTCGCTCGAGCGGGGAGTTGGTCGCTCGAGCGAGAGTTGAGTTCATGTCTGGTGGATCGAGCCAGAGTGGCTTCGCTCGAGCGAGCGCTTGCGTCTGGTTCTGGACCTGAGAGTTGCATTTCTTGGCTCGAGCGAGTTTTCTTCGCTCGAGCGGTCTGGTTTGTTCTTCGCTCGAGCGAAAAGTCTGTCGCTCGAGCGTGCTGGTTGTAGACCTGAGGGTTTGAGTTGTTGGCTCGAGCGAGCATTTTTTTCGCTCGAGCGCACTTCTGAGTTTTTGGCTCGAGCGAGAACTTCTTGGCTCGAGCGAGAGTTTTCTGTGTCTGGTCGCTCGAGCGACCAAGTCTTCGCTCGAGCGAGCGTGTTTTATATCAGCGGACAGTAGCGTTTTTGAACATCACTTTTTCACTTTCTTTTTCTTTCAAACCCTAGATCCGAGACTCTCTCTCTAAACTTACATTCTCTCTAAGAATTGATCTCCCTAGAGTGTGAATCTAGCCTAGGGCCTTTGTAAAAAAGATAGAGGGCGTTGAAAGTTTCGACTTAATCTGAAAAAGTTTGGATTTGGAGCACGTTGATCTTCGAGTCTTCATCTCCTTTTTGGCTCAAACTTCAAGGTAGGGATATCCTACTCCTCTCTATGGATTCTGTCTTTAAATTTTAGTATTTTGAGATGTTGGGGTTGGTTTGGTAATTTGGTGAAAGTTTGGGGCTTTTGTGTTATTTTACAAAAGTTGGGGTTTTATTCATAATAAACCTAGATGCATGTTTGGCATAGAGAAATGAAATAAATGTTGAATCATTGGTGAAAATGGGACCTAAGGGTTGAAATGTCAATTATGGTTGATGACCTAATTACATTGTTTGATTAATTGGGATAATTAATTGTAAGAAATGAGGAAATGAAATGTTGATTGAATATCCATTGTGCACTTATTTTCTGTCTAGAGATAACTGCTTTGGGCTATCGGTGGAGGATAGTCGTGATTGTTGTAGACAATGCATGATGATTAGGCAAACGGAAACTAATCAATGGAATGTGTCATGAAAATTGACGGTTGTTAGAATACATTAATTGTATGTATTGAGTGATTGTATATAGAACCAATGTGTTTGTATACGTTATGTGTAGAGGAGGAGATGGGGGATGTACTCCGCGGTTTAGGGGAAGATGGGGATGTACCTCTAAACCGGATAGTGTTGGGAGAAGATAGGGGATGAACTCCGTAGATACAGCTCATATGCTTGTCTAGAGAAGTGAAGATAGAGCTTATATGCTTATCTTTGTGAAGTGTGGATACAGCTTATATGCTTATCTGTGAATGTGGGATATTGTTGTTATACATATCTGTTGAGAATGTGGATATAGCTTATATGCTTATCTGTGAATGTGGGATATAGTTTTATACATATCTGTTGAAAAAGGGAAAATGAAAAGTAACTTGGACTCATAAGTCGTATGATAAAAAGAAAATGTGATTTATGTGAATGTATCAGTGTTGGCCATCTATCAATTGCTAATCTTTTAGTCATTGTTCATGGTTGGTTTAGTGTATTTCTACTGGGCTGTGGCTCACCCTATATGGGAATATCATTTTCAGGTACAGGTAGCATGCCACTTCCAAGGACATAGCTTGGGAGGCTTGAGGCGGACATACTTTTGTCGTTTTACTTTTGATGTATTACATGTAAATTCAAGCCAAGGGCTTAACGTGTATGAGTTAGTACTCTTTTGTTGTAACCAAGTGTTAACTTGGAAAGCTGTAAGCCCATAGGGCATTTGCTTTTGTTGTTAACATGTAATACTTTTTGTAATTAAACTCTCATGAATAGAAGAATGTGGTTATTGTACATATCAATGCATGTCTTATTTGTTGGGTTTAATGTTATTATTTTGAGGGCGTTACACATCAATTTTATGCATTATGAAAATACATACAGATGTGTACACTTATTATGCATATGTGGACATTTAAACATACACAAACACTGACACTCAAGTTCGTGCACAAGTTTCTCAAGATGACTGTGAAGCAATGATAATTTATCAGTTTGGATGATGAAAAAATACAGGAAAGGATATGAGAAGTTGGAACTTGGAAGTTTGTAACAAATTGGATTTGCAATGATTGTTTTGAGATTCCATGGATTATTTAATAACTGCAGAGGATATCTCATCCTCTTTTCCAATTTGGGTTTGCAATGACCTCTTTTTTGGTTTTCCTCAGGAATCAACTATTTGAGAATGTCTGATTGATGATTGTCAATAGTTTGATATTCTTCCATACTTCTGAAGTTTTTTTCTATTTTTTGTTTTTTTCTAATTTATATGCAGGCTATTAGCCCGTGAAGGAATCAATGCAGAGCAGTTTGCTCGGGATCTTAAATCTTTTGAATTAAAGGTAATTCTTTCATATCTTCAACTTGATGCATAATTTGTTTTTCTCATCGACTGCCACTTATGATATTTATCTTAGAGTAATTCAATGGTTTTAGTAAGTTGAAATTTTGTATCAAGTGAATCTAATTGTACCATGGATTTCCAGAATTTTGTCCTCTTTTTTTACTTCTTTTTTTTATTTTTTATTTTTCACTTAGTATTGTTTATTTATTTATTTTTTATCCATCCTCTCGTATTTTAACTTTCTTCTTCAAGATGACTTTTGAAGATGTTTTCCCTGCTGAGGCAACAATCGTGGAAGAGTATCTGCAACAGGTAACTTTCATTCATTTTGTTGCTTATTGACAACATAATGTCAAAATATTGATACTCTAGCTCTTGCTTTCTTGCATTGTTGTGTGTAAATTTTTGCTCACATTGATTGACGGAAAGAAGATTGTAAATTTTGGTTTATATTGCAATACAGAGAAAATAGTATTTCCTTCCCATTCACTTTGTTGTGTGCCATGCCCTGGAATACCAATATATCAGTTATTGTGCATTACAAAGACAAATAAAGTAGTTTTAACTTTGGTTGTCATTTATATGTTTATTTGTTTTTCTGCAAGCCATCATTTGGAGCTTAGTATTTTTTATTTTTTTGAAAGACTGAATAAGTATAAAATATGTATGTATGCATATAAAATTTGTACATCAAAGTAGTTAGGTAGGTCAAGACCCAGGATGAACTTTGTGATTGGTGTTTTCCGTGATAAATTGTCCATTTAAGCATTCTATATTCTTTTTAAACACTATTGTTTATATTTAGTCACAGAATGTTACAGGTGAACTATGAAGCAAATGGTTGGGTTACACATCAGGTGTCAGATATATGGGCAAAAACATCTCCTGACCGAGGTCAGGCTGTTTGGGCTTTATGGCAAATGGGTGAAGCATGGCTTTGTACTCATCTATGGGAGCATTATACTTGTACTATGGACAAAGTAAGATTTGCTTATACTTATAATGGGAGCATTATACTTATACTTGCGGGGCTGTTGCTGCTGCAATGTTGCTGCTGCAATGTTGCTGTGAGGCAGCTGCTACTAGATGTTGGTCTGCTGGATAAGTTTGTGGGTGGTTTTCATGTCGTTTTGCCTGTCTTTGTTAGTTTCATTTTTTCATTTTGTTATCTGTTGTTTCTAATGTGGGTTCATAATTTGGATGTATTTGGGTATTTTAGTGACATTACCCTTTTAGGTCTTATACATTGCTTCTAAAAGCAGTATCAGTAGTGTTTTTTTTGCTTGCACATCAACTTTAGGTGATTTCATATGAATGTTATTAGTTTGTAATAGTCGTGCCTGAGGGATGCCTCTTGTAAATCTGTAAATCTTATAAAAATATATAAATTATTTTCAATTATTTTTGTTAGTAAATGTGTCACAAAAGTTTCTTTTTGCCCACTCATATTGTGTTGCTAGAAGTGTATTTTTTGTCAATGCCAATTTGTCATTGCCAAAAGTAAACATTTATCGACAAACAAATCGTCGACAAATGGCAATATTTACCGACGTAAATATGTTGCCAAAAGTTTGCTTTTGCCCACTCATATTGTGTTGCTAAATGTGTATTTTTTGCCAATGTTAATTTGTCGTTGCCAAAAGTGAAGTTTTATCGACAAACAAATCGTAGGCAAATGACAACATTTACCGACGTAAATGTGTCGCCAAACGTTTATTTTTGCCGACGCATATTTTGTTGCTAAAAGTATATTTTTTGCCCACGCAAATTTGTGTTGCGAAAAGTGCCACACAATCATCATCTTTGAATGGCTTTTACCAACGCAAGGTAAATTGCCGACGATGGATGAAGGCTTTTACCGACGACTATGTTCGTCGCTAAAGGCATTACTTTTACCAACGCAATGATAATTTCATCGGCAAAAACTTTTGCTGACTCACTTTTGCCTACGGGTTGCCAACGTAGCTTGGTGTGTCGGTAAAACTCTTTGCCAACGAATTTTCCCTTTTAGCAACATATTTTGTTGCGTTGCGAAAAATGCAATTTCTTGTAGTGTAAGGATCTTATGATGTCAATGATATCAAGATAAGTGCCTGTCACTGATTGGTCGAGGTGAAGACATCATCCACACCCTGATGAGACTTTGCTATTAGCCACTAAGCCACATGATTCCCAATTCTCAGAATGGATCATGACACTACTCGAAGACCACACCCTGGACACAATATTGGCAATGAAACTATCTGAAAACCACACTTGCTAGTCAATTGTGGCAAACATCAGTTTGGGTGTGTGAGAGGTGAGAAGGAGGTTCTAGTCTAGCAGGAGATCCTCGCTCTTCTGAAAGATAGGACAAAGTGTCCCCTACTGAAGGGTCTCACTCTTTTTGAGGTTAAGAGTCAAGACAAATGTTTTTGTTTTGTCCTTATGGTACCGTTGGAGATGTGGACACTCTTTCAGAAAACCTCACCTAAAACATATGACGACCCCTAGTCCAGCATCAGTTCTATAAAATGGCACAGAAACTGACTCGTGTTGGCGCCCTTCCTTCAGTTAGCTCCGCTTGATCTATCCATCTTTTTTTTTTTTTCTAATAGATACTAGTCATATAATTGATCTTTTGGTTTTTGAATTGTGCGGTTCAGTTCAGGTTGTTTTACCAGGTTGGCAATTCAAACCCAAATTCCAACATCAGCTAGCATAACCAAACGATGTATTTCACCGATTAAACCAATTTGCATAGAAAGTTTCAACTATGAAGCACGGATATTTCAAATAGGGTCACGCATATGTATCTTATCCGTATCGAATACTGATACTCCCTGGATACTCGTGGATACATATCGGATACTTATTAAAAGTATCGGATACTTCTTAATTATTTTTTTATTAATTTTGGAGTATCGGATACTTAATTTTGAAGTATCGGATAATCCAAGTCATGTTTACTTATTTTTATGAAATTAGAATTGTAGCATTTCTTGCATAGTAATATAATATAATATAATTGCAAGTATAAATATAAGAATATTTTTCTAATACTTCATTAAGTTCTTCGATAAGAAGAGCATAGTGAGTTAAATAATAGAATTTATCAAATTGATGTATCCTAATTATCTCATGTATATCCCCTACAACTACACAGAAAGTAAGAATTAACAAAAGAATATAACAATGGTAAAATTAAATATCAATAAATAAATAAGCAGGTAAACTTAAATACAATATTTTCAACTAATGTCAAAAGAAAAAGTGTAGGGACAAGTTATGAATTGTTCTATTATTATAATATAAATATATTAAACTTGATATTGAAATGAAATATTTGCAAGACATATTAAAAATTTAAAAAGTAAACAAGCTACTAGCTTAAATTAATACAAAATTCTTAAAAGTTAGTATTTTGCATTATAAAATTACATTATGATTTCTCAACGTTCTTTAGCTTATGTGTAACTCACTATTAATAATTTTAAAAAATATATTTTTCACAAACGTATCCTAGCCGTACCGGTATCCTATTTTTTTAGGTTTTGTCGTATCACCGTATCTGTATCGTGTCGTATCCGTATCTCGTATCCGTATCTATGCTTCCTAGAGTTTCAATTTTATAAATAAAACCTGAATTCCATTTCCCAAAATTCAACATAAATAGTGAATATCAGAACAAAACAATTTTAGAATTCTAATTTGATAATCATACTTCATAAAAAATACCAACAAAAAATTCCATTCTAAGGATGAAAAAAGCACACCTTATGTCTAAATTTTCTCCTTGGCTTCTCATTTGCTCTCATATTACCCTTTGCTTAATTGCTTTCCCTCTTTGATTTCTTCATGGAAGGCACTGCCAAACCTGACTATGCCACCTTCCTGAAGATCTCCACGAATGACTATGATTCCACCATTGGACTGAAATAGTAGCATTGCAGACACCTATTGTCCAATGAGGAAGAGGGAGAGAAGAGCAGAGGGAAGTGATAGCAGAGAATAATGGAGAGAGAGAGAGAGAGAGAGAGTAAATGAGATTCATGAGTAGGATAAGTTTTACAGTATATTATGACAGATCTAGCAAGGACTTTATGTATAATCATGCACTAATGCATTAAATTATGGATTTGAAATGGGTAAATGGGATTTCTGTTGGTTTTGATTCACTCTATCTCCAAAATACAAAAGCAGGATACCAAACCAAAACTGATAAAAAAACCTATCAGATGGTCGGCTATTTTACACCCCTATTTCCTACAGTATCTCGACCGCCAATAATACATGGCAGTTCGAGTACATAGAATAAAATGTGTTATCTTAAAAAAGTACTCACATGAACACAATTAACAGTTGCAATTGGGAAGTCACTATCTTGTGACTGGCTCGTGGCTAACTGATGAGTGTTACACCTATTGCTCATCTGTCCAATATCGCTCCATATACTAGGCCTATACCATTTGTCGTCCAAGAAGAGAACAACTTTATCTTGCCTAAGATGGATTATTCCCCTTACATGTAGCTCTTGGATTAGAAAATTTCCATCTTCCCATATTTGATTCATGAGTTTGAAAAGTATTCTGTGAATAAACGCCTTTAATAGCATCAGATTCAATTACCTCAACCAATAAAGTATTAAATCATTCTACAACTGCATGCATTTGCAACATGGTTTTGTGAACTATCCTCATGCTTAAGGAGAAAATTGTAAGCTTCAATGCTTGCACCACAACAGAAAATTCTACATTAATACAATTTCCTTGTGTCATTAACTTCTTGCTGAAAATGCAATAGATTTACTCCATTGGCTAAGATTCTACCAGACTGACTTGAGAAACATCACATTCCACTTCAAGTGCTAGTATAAATCCTCCCCACTGCAAGCAGGAAATGGAGATCTCTACATCATAATCAATGATTGTGAAAGAGCCACATTAATACATCAGTATTTTAAAACTCATAATGACATGGCAATTTATAGACTCTAAATTTTGAATTTTGATGATGTTCCACAAAATAGACCTAGGTGGTGGCCTCTCTTCTTCCTCATGGAATGAGTTTTATCTCTACTTTTTTGGACATTGAAGCCTGTATATCATATCTTAAACTGAATCGTAGCTCCTTTTGCAAGTTTTTGCACTTCCCATGCAAGGGCTGCCACTTGCTGGGTCAAATCTACTAAAAAGTGTTAATTTTTGTCAAGCTACCCTCTCCTTGCCTTGAAGTATAAAAGTAGTTTCTAAGGACTTGAAACTTACTTTAATGTAAAAAAAGCCACAAAGAGAAAAAAAGAGAACAAATAAACACAGTAGAGTATTGAGAAAAAGACTTAAAAATTCACCGAAGCAAGCATCAATAGCAGTAGATGAACAAAAATCCCGAAGTGGCTATTTTTCTAACAATCTCAATACATACTAACAATTGAGTACCAAATCCTTATTTTGTCACCCTTATGAATATCATTAAATTCACGACTACAGTTACAAAATCCTTTTCCATTAATCCTATATGGTAAAAGAATAATAAAACACTCACTTAAATCATCAAACATAACTCTAATGCAATAAGATAAATTAATTGGTCACTTCGTTTGGTCGTGGAACTCCTCTTTTAACTCCGGCGTTGCTAAACTTTTATCAGATTTTTCTCCTGAGCTGTATCACATAAGTAAACATACATAACAACATTAATCACATTCTAGCTCAAACAAATCCATATTTGGAAATATTAGTTTACATACATAAGTTTGCACCACAATTTAATTTCAATAAAAAAATGCCTTAACCACTAACACATTTTCTAAATTAACCTAAATTCATTTCAATTGCAAAAAAATCGTTAGTTACCAAATATGAGATCAAGCCTTGCACATAAAATTAAATTTACACAATGTCCAGGACTCTAGCATATACACAAATTTTCTAACTCATCCTAGCTACTAAAATTTAACATACTCAACATAAAATCTAAGAACAAATTTATGCACTTACATATTTAAAGCATGTGAACTTATAAAAAAAAAAAATGAAGTGTTGGGGTGTGGAGCTTACTTGAAGCAAGTCTTTATTAATAGAGTTGAAAAGAGTACAAAGAGCTTACAAGCTTGCACTCATCAACAACACCGTCAATGTCGATGATGCCACTTTTTATCATTTGTGTAGTTACTAGTAACCGTCAGACCATTCGAATTTATGTTCACCTAGTTTGTTTTTATATTGATACTTCTTGTTTATTACATTTTTGCCTTATTTATCTCAGATTCTCAGTTTTGCTGTGTGTGTGTGTGTGTTGAAAGTGAGCAATTTTATTACCAAAAAAGAGAGATGTAATGAGGCTTGGGACATGACCCTAAGTGTCCATAAAAAATAAACCTTCGAGGCAACACAACTCTTAGGCAACATAAAAACAGAATCTAACCAAACAAATAAAGTAAAACCCTCACAGCTCGAGGGACTAGGCCAAAGCACAAAATCCCAAATATAAACAAAGAAACCGCACCCATCCAGGACATGTCTTCTCACAACCCAGAGGCTCAGTAGTAGGCATATATAACTCAAGGACTATACAATAAACAAATAGAACCATTAACCCACATCTCCTTATATCAATTAGAGTGTGAACTCTTACTAGAGGGCTTTAGGCATGACTTCTTTTCCCTTGCAATTTTGTTTGGTTGAGTTTTAAAAATTTGCTTTTGAAATTTTTTCAAAAAATTACAAATTAGTTTGACAAAAATAAGCAGCAAACTAGCTTATTTTTTGAATTTTCTAAATTATTGTTGTCCCCAAAAAGAGAAAACTATATGAAAAATGTTTTTTTTTTTTTTCCTTTCACCAAACTAGTTTTTGTAAATTTTTAAAAACAGATTCTGAAAATTCAACCAAACATTAGAACTTGAATTTCTCTTTAAGTTTCCTTTTGTTCTCATCTCTAAAAGGAGCGGCATCCATAATCCTTTTAGTTTCATCCTTGGCTTTTTTATTTTATTTTATTTTTATTTATTTTTATTAGCAATAAAAGGAGTGTTGAGGCTAGAGGGCCATCCATCTCTACCCTGAAGCTTGTATTTTGTGGTTCTTGTGTGCTAAATAAAATCCTGTCTTTGTATTCTTCTCAGGGATCTTATTTTCTCCTTTGTGATTGTACTTCCATATGTGGCTGCTTATTTGGTATTAGAACAGCGGAAGCTTTAACATCTGTTTTCTAGTTTTTCCAACTTCAAGTTATAATCTATTACCTTTTTCTACTCTTGGACTTGACACAGAAAGAGTATGATCTGTGACTGTTGCTATTTGTGAATCATATCATCTGTATCATTTTCCTTTGAAGAAATACTCACATCTTTCCTCTCTTTTTTTCCTTTACTCTTCATCTCAACCCCTAGAATCTCATTTGGAACACATGCTGATAGCACATCAAAAATATTTGATGAAGTTGGATAAGTGGACGTAGACGTCACCTCAAGCTTTTTCTTTGGGCAAGCATGCATGACATCCTCACTATTTCCCTTTTTGGCCTTCCACCCATTCATTGGGTTTTGTTTCCCATTAATCCTTTTTAACAAACAATTCTCGTTTGGTTGAGGAACTAGAAATCATGAGCTTTGGTTAATGACTAAAAGCCTCGCACTCATCACATTTTTGGGGTTTCCTTGACATTTCAATTCTAATTTTACAAGGGTCCTCATAACCTAAATTAAGTATGAAGGAATTTGGAATCTCCTTATTTGCTTAAATTTCAATACACACGCTTTGGCAAAATAAGCCTACAATGGGATCTATACTGCCAATCACATTCGTCACATAGCTGAAACGATCTTCTATCCAAAGCTTAAATGGAACATCAAAAAACTTCCTGCAAACCAGCACACTAGAGAATTCACTCCTAAATAATTTCATGCCAGGGTGACATCTTTTTAGAATTGCGTACATCTCAACTTCCACAATTCAAGTATTCTTGTCTTACTATATCATGTTAAATAACTTCCAAACATTTTCTATTATAAGAATTGGTTGGTCTTATAGTTCGTACATTTCACCCATGGCGTTGTAATATACATTATCAAATTTCTCTCATTAATGATTTGACTATAGATAACAAAATGGTACCCTTTTAAAATCTAGGGGTTGTGATATTCATTATTTTTAATTTATGTATGTTTTTGTTTAGTTATATTTCATCTATTTGATCGTAGCCTTATATAATCAAAACCTCTTAATCTAAAGTTGTTCTCTACTCTTAAAACATTTATTCTACTATAATTTCGTTGATCAATACTTTTAACGATTAACATATCTCATGTGATCTTGTCTTCAACATGTCTAATTGCAATGAAAACATTCAATAATTTATAAGCTTGTAATAGTTTCATTTAACGCAAAGATTCACATGCTTGGAGGGTTAGTTGCAATATATGTATAGATATTACACAGATATTTAAAACATACCCATTTATGTACATATGGTAAATTACAAATACACCCCTTGAGGTTTACTTAAAGTATAGCTTGTCCCTTGTGATTCGAAAAATTATAAATACCCTCTTTTCAAAAAAAATTATTTAACAGAATTAACTAAAAAATGAAATTCGTAATTGCTCTATTATACAATAATAAAATTACTTAAATTATTAATTGAAACATATTTCTAACATCATTAAAAACTGTTAATTGACTTGATGATTTATTAATAAAAGGGGCGATTTGTTATGAAATTAGAAACATTAGGGGTTGAAATGTAATTTTTAGAACCACAGGGGGCGATTCATATTTTAATCAAACCTCATGGGATGTATTTGTAATTTACTCAAAATTTTAAATTAACACTAAATATTAAGGTTGAAAATTTGATTTGAGAAAAATCCTAGGGCAAAGAATCCACCACTAGTTGGGTAAATAGGGTTTAACATTGACATCTAATTTCAATACGGTTTGAACTACTCAATGTTTCACAACTACAAGTTTGAAACATTGATCAAAAGGATTGTTGCATTTAACGTATAGACTTGAATCATTTCAAGTAGTATAAGTTGTTTGCTCTAGACTACGGTAGTAATATGACTCGTATCTCATAACATAACTTGTCTCACACTTTGAGTACAGCACATAGAAAACAATTGTATGAAAAGTATTCATTAATCACAGAAGTAGAATACTGAAAGGAATAGAAAGAATTGAAATTAAAACTTCTAAAACATTCATGCAACTTGCTCAAACTGTTTAAACAATCAGAGCCTAGTTAAAACTCTATATACATGGCTAGGGTTTCATCAAAACCTTAGAAAGAGAAGCCTAGCCGCTCATGAAGGAGTAGAAAAATGATGAAGAAGTTGCCATGGAAGACCTCCAATCCTTCAACTCCAAAACCCTAGCCTCCTTTGCCTATTTTCTAGAGAATTTTTGAACCGTAGAACAACCTTTTTTTCCCCATCTTATACTTTTCCAACAAAACAGGTGACTTTAGAAAAAACGTGCATGAAAATCAACGTGGCCACATGTGCGGAAAAGGCCGCACGTATGGGAAAGACTCCGTACATGCGGGAAAAACCCTCTACACGTGCAGATTATGCAGTTTGT
Organism: Camellia sinensis; assembly: GCF_055761805.1. Lineage (NCBI taxonomy): Eukaryota > Viridiplantae > Streptophyta > Magnoliopsida > Ericales > Theaceae > Camellia > Camellia sinensis. The sequence goes on from NC_138970.1 coordinate 65,019,608, forward strand.
TTTGATTTTCAGGAAGGGGGCCGCACGTATAGGAATGACCCTCCGCACGTGCGGTACATGCTTTTCAACTAAAATATCACTTTTTGGCTCATTTTGTACTTCAAACACATCGAACTTGATTCACATCAAACATTGGTAAAATGTACAAAGTTGCATCAAGAAAAGGGTTAAGAAATCTCAATTATAGGCCTCAATGGTATACATTTCGGTCTCAATCATATCCCCCAACTTACAACTTACAACTTACTAGTCATGGAGTAAGGAAACAAAGAAAGAAAGAAAAAAAAGAAAGCAAAATCTAGTTATATCCTCTTTCGTGGAAAGAATGATTGCATTTAGCATATATTTGAACTTGATAATCCTTTGCGATATGTTTAAAGTTGAACATATTGAAATAGGAAGAAAAAAATTAATTGATGTGGGGAAATGCTATATGCAAGATATGTCATTTGCGAATTTGATTATTATAAATGGCATAACTTAATACCATGGAAGTCATAGCTAAAAAAAAAAAAAAAAAAAAAAATTGAGTTATAACCAAACATACATGAAGTATAACAACTCTTGGATCATAAATAAAATAATGTTATAACTAATATCGCAATATATCATAACTAACAACACTATAAGTCATAACAAATGACACATAAATCTAACTAAAAGTGCATATAGTACACACTACCATAAAATTTCCGTACCTAGCATTCATCAAAAATAAAGTTAATTAGTAAAAACAAGAACTAACCTTTTGTGCAATGGCATTTTGTGTGTGTGTGTGTGTGTGTGTATCAATAGGATATGTATGCATAAAGCTTTGCTCTAAAGAGTTGATAATTTGCAATTGTTAATACCTGGTGTTAACATTAGCTATCATCGACAAGTCATCTTCATCTTCATCTTCGACAAGTTCATCAACGTCGAAGTCATCTTCATCTTCATCTTCAACAAGTTCGTCAACGTCAAAGTCATCTTCATCTTTATCTTCGACAAGTTTGTCAACGTCAAAGTCAAATTCAAATTCAATTTCCTCAAAGTCGATTTCATCCTTATTGCCTATGTAGTAATTAAAGAGAAACTTATGTTAATATTTGGCAATGTTGAAGTAAAAATAATTTGATTGTAAAATAATGAACCTAGCCACATCTTTTATACTGTAAACAATTGGTGGTGGCATGAAGCATATCTAAAGCAATGGCGGAGCTAGAATTTTGGCTGAGGTAATAGTAAAATAAAATGTTATGTCTATAATAGTGTTACCCATTCTGTTGCGCTTCGACCCTAATAAACTTAACCCTTATTTCTAATCATGACATTGACTTAGACTGTAAGGATTGTCTCCAAACAAAATAAACTATTTTAATGAGAAAAAAAAAATCATTCTACATATTTGTATATATATATTTGTCACAGAAGGGAGAAAAAATACCAATAGGAACTAACTAGCAAATATTATCAAAAATAAGAAAACAAACATTTAAAGATAGATTTTATAACATTATAAAGGTGATTTCTGTCATAAAATGAACATTTGAATATTGCAAATTATAAGAACTATTTTAAAATAAAGAAATAAAAAAAAAGAGTATATAATCAAATTTAGAGAGGCTAATTGAAAGAACTATTTATAAACCTATACTAAATCATAGATTTTAGAAAGTTGAGGAGGGGCACTAGGCCCATGCTCCCTCCGTCCCTGATATAAAGAGAGAAATTCTATAATTCACACGATAAAAATAATGTGTATCATATGTTTAATTATTCCGTTCAAAAGAAAAAAGGACAAACTTCACTTTATCCCCTATAGTTTGGGTTATGTCCGGATTACCCCCTTAATATTTAGAAATGATCACATAACCCCCTTGTGGTTTGTGGATTGAAGTGCACCATTAAGCCTTTAATGATTTAATGAAAAAGACTAAAATACCCTTGTTTTTCTTCATTTGTTTGAAAGGTAAGTTCATTTTAACCTCTTGTGATTTATTCCATATGCAATTTGCTACCTTGAAATTTGAAAATAAGCATATAGCATTCTTATGTCTGCCACATGTTTTACACTTGCTGTTAAGTTAGACGGAATGTTTAACAGTACAATTTAGTCCACAAACTACGTGGAAGTTATGTGATTATTTCCAAACATTAGGAGGTAAACCGTACATGACTCAAACCACTGGGGGGAAAGTGAAGTTTGCTCAAAACAAAATGTTTAATTATGAATTTTGTGGTTAGTTATAATCAGTAGTGATATTTGTTATGATTTAGGTATGATTTATTATAGTGTTGGTTATGATTTAATTATGACTTATTGTAATTGTTACTTTGGTTATGATCGAAATTTTTTTAGTTATACCTCAAATAATATTTGGTTTATGACTTATTGTGGTGTTGATTATAGGATATTGTGGTTACTATTTTAATTATGACCAATGAGGTCTTTAGTTATATCTCAAGTGAATTTTGGTTATAACTCATTGTTTTTTATTTTATTTTAATTATGACTGAAAGTGATTTAATTATGATATTTGTAATATTAGTACCACAATTATCATAACTTGCATACAGTACATACTCCAAAAATATGTGTATTGTATGATCCATCTTAAGAATATATATATATATATACTATTAATTCTTAAATACAAAGTTCATTGCTGCTAACATCATTTGTATCTCTAGCATGTGATAGGGTGTGTATCATATGTATTTTTTTGGTATATATTATGACAATTTATGACAATTGTTATATAATTTTCTGATAGAATTATGAGAGTTTATTATTAAAAAATAAAGTTAAACATTAAAAAAATGCCTAATTTTAGTTTTGAATCACAAATTATTGTAATTTTATTAAAAAATTACATAATATTTACTATAAAAATATATTTTAAAAAAATACTTGCACCACCTCGGGAAGGGATTTCCCTTATTGTTTGACACCAATAATTATATGAACCCTACTTAACTATGTCGAATTTACCTGGAATGAAAATGTGTAATTGAGATTGAATTTGTATAGTGTGTGGTCTATGTGTGAAATAAATCTAAACAATAAAATGATAAATCTAAATGTGTAATATTACTTTGTTGGACACACCACCATGGTTGTTAGTGAGGTAGCTGTGTGGTTAGGTATAGCGATCCCGGTTGTCCCTTTACTGTTCTGTTGTATTCCGGACTCGGTTCCATGGAGTTGGTAGTTGTATCTATCTTGTTGCTATCCTTTGAATCCATCTAATTGAGTTTTAGGATGTGTTGGGCTTGTGTTGAACAGGTGGGTTAAGCCTTGGTCTAAATCCTTGTTGCCCAGGTTTTTGGTGTTACGCTCGAGCGGGTCATTCTGCGCTCGAGCGGAGTTTGGTTTCTAGTTTACCGCTTGAGCGGGTGTTCTGGCGCTCGAGCGGAGGTTGCACACCCCCAGTATTTCGTGTCCCTGCAAAACTTCTGCAGGTATGATTTCTACGCTCGAGCGGGTTTCCTGCGCTCGAGCGGGTAGCGCTCGAGCGGGTTTGTTGGCGCTCGAGCGGGTGGTACTGTCTTGGTGAGAGTTTTGGGAGAGGGAGATTTGCACTCGAGCGGACTAGTTTTCTCGCTCGAGCGGATGTACTTTATTCTTGTGTCTCGGCGCTCGAGCGGGACTTCTTGCGCTCGAGCGGACCTAGTTTTTGTTCTTGACGCTCGAGCGTTGTGTTTTCCGCTCGAGCGGGAATGTCGTATAACAATTGGCCGTGGGGCATTTTTAAATCACTTTTTCTCATCTCTTCTCTCTCTTACTTTTCCAAAAACTCCATTGTTGAGCCTCTCTCTCTAGAACCTTGCCTTCTCTCTAGGTATTGATATAGTTAGAGTTGTTTCCTCACCTTTGGCCTTCACAAAAAAGTTGTTGATCGTCGAGGACTATCTTTTGATCCGAGGAACTTGTGATTTGGAGCAACTTCGTTTTTCATCTTCTTCTTCGTTGGGTGTTAACTTTTGAGGTAGGGATTCCTACTCACAACTATGGGCTTTGACCTAGATTTTTGAGCATTTTGTTAAATGGTTTGATTTTGGGATCTAGGGTTTCAAAATGTATAAAAGGGGGTTTATTATTTTGATTCTAAAATGTGTATTTTGGGTTTCAAAATAAGGTTATTTATGTTGGTTGTTGATATATGGACCATGGGGCCAATATTGGGAAAATGGGGTAAGAACCCTAATTTGTTGTATAAATTAATTGGTGTAATTAATTTGGGAAAAGTGTTGGTATTTGGAATTGAGTTGGAAATAATGAAATTGACTCATTATATGGTAGAATAGTGAAGTTGGATTGGTTAATCGCTTACTTTTGAAAACATTGATATTTTATCTGTTGGAGCTTTTATTATCTGTTTAGAAATAATTGCTTGGGCTACCGGTGGAGGGTAGTTTTGATTGTTGTAGACAATGCATGATGATTAGGCAAACTAAAACTAATCAATCGGATATGTCATAGAGTATGGCGGTTGATAGAATACATTAACGTTATGTATTGATGGATTGTGTATATGACCTATGTGTATATACGTTGTGTGTGTGGGAGGAGATAGGGGATATACTCCACGGTTTAGGGGAAGATAGGGGATAGACCTCTAAACCGGATGTGTTTGGGAGGAGATAGGGGATGGACTCCACTGATACAACTCATATGCTTGTCAGATAATGTGGTGATACAGCTCATATGCTTATCTATGGAAGTGTTGATATAGCTCATATGCTTATCTATGGAAGTGTTGATATAGCTCATATGCTTATCGGTTGAAGTGTGGATACAGCTTGTATGCTTATCTGTTGAGATGTTGATATAGCTAGTAGGCTTATCTATTGTGTAATTGAGAAACGTTTGATATGAGTCACTGCCTCATAAATGGTTGGCCAGGTTCTGAGCCGTTGATATAAATTGTGAAATTGTAAAAAAATGGAAAATGAAATCAAACATGGTCATAGTGATGATGGAATGGAAATGGGTTATGAATTGATTTATGGAAATTGAACATTTATCAATTGCTAAAGTCTTAGTTATTGCTCATACTGTGTTTAGCATATCTCTACTGGGCGTTGGCTCACCCTATATGGGACATTATTTTCAGGTACAGGTAGCATGCCACCTCCAAGGACATAGCTTGGATGATGATGAGAGTTGAAGACTCTTTTGTTTATTTGTTTGTATTACATGTACACTAGCCAAGGGCTTATTTTGTATAGAGTTTGTACTCTACTTTTGTGTAACCAAGTGTTGACTTGGAAAGCTGTAAGTCCATAGGGCATTTGCTCTAAGTCCATAGGGCATTTACTCTGATGAAATGAAATGGTTGGTTTCTTTTATATCAATGCATGTCAAAAGAGATGGGTTTTATGTATTATTTTGAGGGCATTACATTAGGTTTAGTACCTTATTTCACCCTTTTGACTGACTAGTATTTACCTTGTGAAAATATTTTTAGAAGTTAATTTTATTTCACTTTTATAATTTGACTCAAATTTTAATTTGGTCCCTACATTTTAATTCTAGTTTCAATTTGATTCTCTCATCCAAATTTTTGTTAATTTTTTCTGTGTACATTTCAAAATCATTGTTTTTAACTTCTAACTTGAATAGAAGGACCAAACTAAAACTAGATTTAAAGTATAGAAATCAAACTGTTTAATTTGAAATCATAGGGACCAAAGTGGAACTTGATTTAAACTATAAGAGTTAAAAGTGCAATTAACCCTAATCTAATTACTAACTTGCTAATTTCCTAACTTTGTCAAAAATAAAAAATAAATAAGTAAATAAATAGTATCATTTTGCAAACTTATAAGCACCTAATTTTAATTTTCCCTAAAGTTTAACCATATTTATTAGTAATGTGAGAGATTGTGTAGAATATTATGTAAAATATTTGGGATTTCTAGTATTGTCCAATTATTCATTGGAATTAAATGAAATAGAATGGTCAGTCCATTAGAACATATATTTTCATATTTGGTGTACTAAAAATATAATATAAAATATATTATAAATAGAATTATTGTTTACTATTGTAAAAGAATGACCATTTCATAAAAAGGTTAAAGAAATGATTATTCCATTTCAATCTTTTATTTTAGTGAATCAAATACTGTTTTATCTTAGGTGTAAGATGTATAGCTAAAAAATTGAGTAGTGAAGTTGCCTTCTTGAGTTCGTCGAAAACCTGCAAATATATAATTGGAGTTTTACCTGGAAATAATTTGGGGTAGCGGCTTACAATGGTTTCTTCAGCTGGAATTTTGGTATCATTTACATCCGGGCCAAAACACACGAGACTTGGAAGATTTTCAAGTTTGACAAAGAAAATTTTTAGTGAAAAGATTTCTTCTTCGTTTTCCCTGGTGACAATCTTTTCTACCTTCTCGCAATGTTCAACCGTTAGATATTTTAGATTCACAAGAACGTTGGCCACGGAAATTGTGAATATATATCTCAGGTTGTCACAGTATTGCACACTTAGAAATCCTAGATTCTTGAAACAATGAGTTTGTCGGGAAATATTCTTCCATATGTGCGTCAACTTGGGCAAATACTTCAATTGCAATATGCTTAACTGAGTGATTAATGTTTCTTTCTCAGCAACATCGGCACATACACCCTCTTGGAGATCAAATATCATTTCTAGTGAATCACACCACCATACTTTTAGCCATTGTATATTGTGTAGCCTTTGCATTAACTTGGACGAGACAACACTTGATAATTTTCCACAACACTGGACCCGCATAAATCTTACTTTGTTAAGGCATCCGACTTCAAATTGGTTGTGCCATATCTCAGTTGGCTCATCTATTCCTGTGACATCAAGTATTCCCTTGGTGCTTAAACTAAACTGCAATTGTTATCATCTCAATTGTGTTAGTGACAAAGTATGCATGTTTTGTGCTTTATATCAATAAAGTCCTTTTGCTGATAAAAAAAAAAAAAAATTTGTGTTAGTGACATATTTACTAACCCATTGTTTGGTTAAAAAATGAAGATCGGATTAATAGTCAAATACACATCATTTCTAACAAAATAGTTAATGGACTAATTATTTAGGACTAACAGTTTATTGTATTGTAATCCGCCCCTATGTAGTTCGTCCAAACGAACACTCCCTTAGTGTTAACACCATTTATTTAGGAGTTGGGAACAATTGACAAAAGAATAATGATATACAAACAGAAAAAACATATAACATACAGACTGATGTGGTTGCACTAAGACTTATCCTACCCATTAAAATGACATTTAATTACAAAAAATACCACCATTACATCATTCTTGAAAAAAATTAGGGAAAATATCATATCAGTAGAGTTTTGAAAAAATAATTACAAATTAGTGAGGAACTTCATAAATATTAATAATCAAAATTATAAACTTTTTCATTGACTTTTTTTTTTTTCCCCCTGATGACATCCACTGGGATGTAATAACCCCAAAAAATTATGTCTAATTTTTATTTTTTTTAAAGAATGGATTATTTTTCTTGACAAAATCTTTGACCGCATCAATACTAAAGAGTTTATTCTCCTTGATTTTGTGTACCCAACAATTCTATCCTCTTCAAACATTTAGAGGTTTATCGTTTAGTTTAATGGATATTGGAAATATTTTCTTTGAAAGAATGGGTTGTTAATGTTGAATACTATAATTTTAAGACAACTCACTTACCTTTTTATACAGGAGATGGTGTTGAGCTGAGTTAAAAAATTTCACTTCTTGAACATTGCTCTCTTGTTGCTCTAACAAGCGCTGCAATGCTGAAGGGAGTGCCCTCATGTTGGGACAGTTGATTACTTTTATCTTGATGAATGATCCTTCAATTGTGTAAGCTTGGCAGATGATAGAGTTTGAGACTATTTAGTTGAGGGAACATGATTATATTTGTTGCGACTTCATCATCTACTTTTGGTTCCTCATTAACAATCACTTCCAGCACACCACATTCAGCTACAGCTATTTCTCGTAGTTTCACAAGAAGTTTGGCTTGACAAGATGAGAATATATATCTCAAACTGCTACAACCCACTACTGTTAAGGATGTCAGGTTCTGAAAGCTTGGAATTCTTAGTAAGTTGTTCTTCCAAAAAAGTGTCAACTTTGGTAGATAAAGTAGGACCAATTTTGTTAATGAAGGGAGTACGATATCTGGATAGCCTTCCCTAACAATTATTCCTTCAAGATCAAATGCTACTTCCACAGATTGACACCACCCCACCGTAAGTCCTTCAAGACTCTGCATGCCCTTAATCACATTGGATGGAAAAAGAATATTCAATAGCTTTCGACACAGCAAAATAATCGCGTCTCTCACTTTAGGTTGGAGTTCCCCAGGCCATATCTCTATCACGTTATCCATTCCAACGATCCCCAATTTCTCAATGCTAATTAATTTAACCTACAAAGTCCATTCACAGGGTTACAAATATAGTTAAACACAACATATTTTATTTCCATAAAAAAAAATCCATTAAATATTGTTCATTTAATGTTGAAAATAACATAGCAGAAATTTCGATTCTGTTTGTGTCCAGTGTGGTTTCGATAATGAAGTTGCTAACCACTTAGTTATGATCTTAAGTGAATTTCATCGTTTATTAAATTAAAATTATTTTCTTCAAAAACTATAAAATTGGAGTATTGTTCTATACAATTTTAAAAATTAGACCCACTTTTTAAGTTCAATGATGTGACAATCAATTAACATATCTAAGACAACATTCTCTCTCATATATTCTCTAATTATCAACTAATCATATTATTTACATATCATTAGATCTAAAAAATGAATCTAAAAAGTGAACTTTTATATCATTTTTCATAAAATTATACACGTTTTCTAATGCAAGCTCACTATACTTGAAAATCGTTGATTTTGTCATTTCATAGCAAGATAAGGTTAACAAGAAAAAATAGAATATATATTTGAGTTTAATAAAATATTGGCCTCCTAACACATTTTACAATGTAAATCAGATTTTTGACAATTTAAGTAAATATGAGCAAGTAAAATGATTGAGTGGCATCCTTGTTTGTTGTTTTTTTGTTTGATTTTGGTACCAATCTAGTTGGAATCGTTGAGTCTAGTTGTGATATTTTGTGCACTTCCCTTCTTTGTTGATGCAAGTTATGCTTGTAATTATACTTCTTCATCAATAAAGTCTTTTCTTTGCTGATCCAAAAAAAGAAATATATTAATACTGTAATTAAATTTTACCATAGTAGAATATTTTTATTGATAGCTTTCTTGGTGACCACTCTTGCTTGCTTATATATAGGCCTCATTGTATTGTAAAGAGACACATTATTGAATACACTTTTGGGTAAGTTATGCAAATGGTCCTTGTAGTTTACACGATGTGTCAATTTGGTCCCTATTGTTTCAATTTGCTCGATTTTGCCCTTTAATTTAACTGATTGTGTCATATTGGTCCAATAAATAACGGCCATTAGGTTTGGTGGACGGAAACTTAAACGATGTGTCAATTTGGCCATGTTGTTTTAATTGGCTCAATTTTGACAGAGACCAAATTGATACATCGTGTAAACTACATGGACCAAATTGACACATCGTTTGAGTTTTCGTCCACCAAACCTAACGGTCATTATTTATTGGACCAATATGACATAATTTGTTAAATTAAGGGGAAAAATCGAGCAAATTAGAAAAATAGGGACCAAATTGGCACATCGTGTAAATTATAGGGACCATTTACATAATTTACCCTACACTTTTCTATTTCTTCAATACTGTTAACATGGTATCAAATTTATATGCTAAGCACTAGGTGTTCTTCGCCTTACTAGCGGGTGACAACCTTGACTTGGCCGCTCGCCGAATCTCAATCCTATCTACTATCTTTGCATCCTAAACCCCTCAGTCCTTGAACCTGAGTTTCTTATTCGCCGGACCAAATTGACACATTCGTCTATTTCTTTGACCATTGCCGTCATTACTCACCGCAGCTTCGGCCATCGCCTCCACCTCGGACATTTGTTCCGTCACACCATCTACAACTTCGGCCATCGTCACCGTCCTTTGCCATTGCTCAACCACCCCACATTCCAGATCTCTCCTCTCCTCTCTCGGATTTACCTCTCTTTCTCTAATCTACACTTCCATTTTTTTAATCAAACCCATCCTACACACTCTCCCAAACCCACAATTTTTTAATTAAACCCATCCAAAATTCTCTCTCTCTCTCTCTCTCTCTCTCTCTCTCTCTCTCTCTCTCTCGGGTACAATCTTTCTATTCAAACAAAACAATACTTTTTTCAACTCAATCACATGGGCTTGTCTCACCATTAAAATAAAAATTCCTTTCTTCAATTTTTTTTTAGAACGTGATCTCTCTCTTCCGCTCTACTAGGTCTTTCCTTCTATTTCAACTTTAAATAGGTTTCTATCTTCAAACCTATTTGAGTTTTAGGAGGGGAATTTGTCTATAACATGGTGAGCAAGGTGATACACCATGTGAACCACCCAAGTTGTCCCTTGGCGCACCACCCAAGTCGCCCCCTGGCGCACTACCACCTAAGCTGCCCCTTGGTGCATTTTGTCTTAAGCTGCCCCTTGGCACACTCAGTTCCTACAATGGTCCGGTACGATCATAAAGTGTCTTCCCGCATTAGCTCCGATTGCTCCTATAACAATCCGGCACGACCATAAACTATCTTCAGGCATTAGTTCTGGGTGCGCCTACAACGGTCTGGTACGACCATAAACTGTCTTCCAGCATTTTTATTATTATTTTATTTTATTTTCTCTAGTTTCTCTTTCCAAACTCCAGTTGATCTCTTTGCAACCACCTTGAGTTTGAGGGAGACTGTTACTGAATATTGTATATATATTATATTAACTATATATATTAGATACTTTAATTAGGTTTTACCATATTAAGATATTTCTATTGTTAGCTTTCTGGTGACCACTCTTTCTTGCCTATATACAGGCCTCTCATTGTATTTTAAAGAGACATATTATTAAATACATTTTTCTATTTCTTCAATACTATTAACATTGAGTAAGAATAAGGTTAACAAGAATGTTTTCTATTAAAATATCAAGCTTAGATTAATTAATTTTTGGTTAATTAATATTTTGAAAATTTGGGGAATGACAGATTAGAGGCGAACTTATAAATTTCCACTACTTTATCTGGGGCAAACTCACCTAAAAACAAAGTAAGTTTATCGTATATATATAGAGATATATATATATATATATATCAGGGTGGCTTACGGAGGTAGAGGTAGGGCCAGCCTTGAAATTTATGAGACCTTAAGCAAACTATGAAACGAGGCCCTCTTGCATATACATTTTTAGATAAATTACAAATACATCCTTTGAAGTTTGCTTAAAATATGAATTACCTCTTGTGGTTTTGAAAATTACATCATGTCTCTTGAAGTTTCTAATTTCATAATAAATGGTCTTTATTATTAATAAATCACCCAATTAACAGTTTTTAATAATGTCAGAAATTTATTTCAATTAATAATTCAGATAATTTTATTATTGTATAGGAGAGCAGTTAGAAATTTTATTTTTTCAATTAATTCTGTTAAATAAAATTTTTTGACAATGAGATATTTGTAATTTTCTAAACCACAGGGGGTAAAATCCAAATTTTAAGCAAATCTCAAGGGGTATTTGTAATTTATCCTACTTTTTTTTTTTTTTTTTGTAAAAATTTTATTGATAAAATGATAAGTACTAATAATTTTTTTATTTATTAGTAGTCACCAAAAAAGTTTACTTGCACAAATAATCGTTAAAATTATAAATTAAAATTTACTTCCATATATTAAGATAAAAAGAAATCATTGCAAAGACTCAAAAAGATAAAAATTTGATGTTATTTTATAATTTAGCAATACGCTGTTTACAATTGACCCAACTATCACATTTTAGCAGCAAAATCACTAATTAAATTTGCATAATCTAATTTATTTACCAAATCTTTTTAAATAGATAATATAACTAATCCATTCAATATTTCTTGTAACATTGTTGATCAAAGGAAAGATTTATTCAATATATATATATATATATTCAATTTGGCCCAACAACACATATATGAAAAAATAAAAAATTTCAATTGTAGATTGTTCACCTATAGCGATCCCGGTATTCCCTGTTATTGTTTAACGGTAATCCGGACTCGGATCCGTAGATTCGTTGTTGTCTTATCCTCATTTCTATCCCTTACTCTTTGTGTTGGAGTTTTGGGTTGTGTTGGGCAAGTTGGGAATAAGTTGGTCGTGTTTTAAAACTTAGAATTTTTGCCCAGGTTTTGCTCTCTACGCTCGAGCGGAGATTTGACGCTCGAGCGGGTTTTGTTGTTGTCTTTCCGCTCGAGCGGCAGTTGAGACGCTCGAGCGTGAATTTCCTTCTCTTAGCATTTTGGTCGTCTGCAGAAAATTCTGGGAGAGTGCATCTGGTGCTCGAGTGGATCTTTGGACGCTCGAGCGTGAACCTGTGTCTGACGCTCGAGCGGGGTGTTGTACGCTCGAGCGGACCTGTTTTTATATCAGTTCGTGAAATCACCTTTTTGATCACTTTTTGATTTCCTTTCTCTCTCTTACTTTTTCAAAACCTCCATTGGAGAGCACCTCACTCTAAAACCTAACTTCTCTCTTAGGATTGATCTAACTAGAGTTGTTTTCTCACCTTGGGCCTTTACAAAAGTTGTGTTGATCGTCGAGGGCTATCTTTTAATCTGAAAATTTCGGGATTTGGAGCATTTCCGTTTCTTCATCTCCTTCGTTGCGCCCCATCATTCGAGGTAGGGATAACCTACTCCATCTTATGAACTTGGTCTTTGAATTTTAGCATTTTGATATGTTGGGGTTTGTTGGGTAACTTTTGAGAAACTTTGGGCCTTTGAGCAGTTTTACAAAAGTTGGGGTTTTAATCATATAAAACCTAAATGCATGTTTGGCATGGAAAAGTGAAATTAATGTTAAAACATTAATGAAAATGGAACCTAAGGGTTGTGAAGTTAATTATGGAATATGCCCTAATTACATTGGTTAATTAATTTGTATAATTAATTGTAGGAAATGAGGATTGTGTTGAAAATGTTGAAATTGGGAATGTATGGGACTAAAGAGTGTAGTCGAATCTTTTATTGCTCACCTAGTTGAAATGTTGATGTATTATCCATTGGTGCATTTATTTCCTGCTTAGAAATAATTGCTTTGGGCTACCGGTGGAGGGTAGTGTTGATTATTGTAGACAATGCATGATGATTAGGCAAACTAAAACTAATCAATTGGATGTGTCATAGAGTATGACGGTTGATAGAATGCATTAATTTTATGTATTGAGTGATTGTGTATGTGATTCTGTGTTTATATGCCTTACTTGTGTATGGGAGGAGATGGGGGATGTACTCCACGGTTTAGGGGAAGATGGGGGATGTACCTCTAGACTGGTTAATGGTTAATGGTTTAGGGGAAGATGGGGGATGTACCTCTAAACCGGTTATTGGAATGTTGATACAGCTCATATGCTTATCTAAGGAAGTATTGATACAACTCATATGCTTATCTGTTGAAGTGTTGATACAGCTCATATGCTTATCTATTGGAATGTTGATACAGCTCATATGCTTATCTGTTGTAGTAGTGATATAGCTCATATGCTTATCTATTGAAAAGTTTGTTTGATTTGATATAGCACTAAAATGTATATCATCATTGTTTGCGATATATGGAAGTAGTTTATGTGTTATTGATACAACACCAAAATGTGTATCCGCCTTGGATTTCGAAAGTGTTCTAGTGATGAACTATAATCTCATCAAATGTTTTGGCCAGAGTACTGAGCCTTGTTTTCAAACTCAAAGTTGAATGGAAAATGAAAAGCGAATTGTAACATAGACTTGGCTGTCTTGGAATTTTAATAAGATGTAAATGGAGATGTAAGTATTGACCATCTATCTGTTGCTAATCTTTTAGACATTGTTCATAGTCGGTTTAGTATATTTCTACTGGGCTGTGGCTCACCCTATATGGGAACATCATTTTCAGGTTCAGGTAGCATGCCACCTCTGAGGACATAGCTTGGGAGGCTAGAGGCAGACATACCTTTGTCGCCTTATTCTTTCTTGATTGTTTTTCATATAGATTTGAGCCTAGGACTTAATGTGTATTTAAGCTAGCACTCTCTTTTGTAACCATGTGTTAACTTGGAAAGCTGTAAGCCCGTAAGGCATTTTGCTTCTGTTGTAATCATGTAATACTTTCGTAATGAAATACTCTGATGAATAGATGAATGTGGACTTTTATGTATCAATGCATGTATCTATACGGATGGGTTTAATGTTGTTATTTTGAGGGCGTTACAACTTGGTATCAGAGCGTACCGGGTTCGAATACTTTGGGTACGTGGGAAGTGATTAGTATCACGATGGGTTTGTCTCGCTTGTTAGGGACTTAGACGTAATGTTACGTACTTCTGTGATAACATGTTTATGTGATTATTTGGGTATGGAATGTAGTTTCTTGGATGTTGATTGGATCCTTGGGTTTCTGGGAGTCCTGTTGGAAAGGCACTTGATCAATGCTGTTTCTGACCGGAACTCTAGTAACGCCTCGGGACTATCATTATCCGGAAATGAAATTCGTAAGTGCTTATGTGTTTATGTGCTTACGTGGAATGAATTACAGTTGTCCATGTGTTAGGATGTAAGTGTTTAGCTTCGGCACATGTATGAGTGTGCTAACGAGTCTCCGTTACTTTTACTAGGATGCCTAGGCGAGGAAGTTGCGATTTCCCTCCTTCCGCTCGGGAAGAGTTGCGGAAACAGTTTGTGGAGTTACGCCAAGGTACTACACCTTTGGTGCGGTTCGAAAGATGGTTTGCTAATTTGTCGAGGTTTGCTCCAGAATTGGTGGAGACGGAGGACTTACGTTGTTTCGAGTTTGAGAGTAAGCTGCGTGACGACATCCGTGTAAGGATAGCGGGGTCTTGGCATAAAAGATATAGGGCGCTTGTTGAGGCGGCCACCCATGTAGAGGCTGCGGTGTTAGCAATGGGGCAGAGTGGGGAGTAAGCCATCTCGGCGACTCCTGTGACTCAGGGTGTTGGTAGGCCTTTTAAGAGGCAGAGGGTTTTAAACCCGCAACAGGGAAGACGGGCTAGAACTACCCTTCCAGTGTCAGATTTGGGTTCGGGGGAAAGTAAGCAGAGGGGCATCATTTGTTACAGGTGTGGTCTGCTGGGCCACAAGGTTTCGGTCTGCCCACAGAAGAAGGGGGCGGGGTTAGCAGTTCAACCAGTAGTTGTACCACCTGGATCATCCAACCAGCCGGGTTTTGGACCGATCAAATGCTCAGTGGGGAGGCAGTTGTTGGGGTCTTCATCAGCCCAGATTTTGAACCAATCTCGTGCTCAGGCACCGCCTACCTGTTGGGTGTGTAATCAGCCGGGTCATATTCGACGTTTTTGTACTCAGCCGGGGGCGTCTTCAGGGGTTTTACAACCTAACCAGGCTCAGTTTCTTTCGACTGGGCAGGAACAGTATTGTTTTGGAGGACTAGCAGGCCAGATTGCGAGGGCCTCAGTAGAGTCGAGCTCCCAAGCCCCAATTGGGGAAGTTTGTAGTTGTTCCAGGTGTGGACAGAAGGGGCACATCAGTAGTTCTTGTCCGTGGTTAGTAAACTCGTAGGTTATCTTATGTTCGGGGAGGACCAACTTCGGCGGTCCAGCAAGGGACGGTAGTAGTAGTGATACTGATGGGATGGTTTTGTTTTGACTAATCCGTTTTGTAATCAGTGGATTATTGTTTGTGATCATTGGGTTCTGTTGTGTAACCAATGTGTTTTGGGAATGTTGAAACATCTAATATTTTTTATATATTATTTTATTAGGATTCTTGTAATTTAGTATAAATATTTTAGAATTATTAGGTTTCTTAATTTTATTATTTTGGAATTAGATTTTGACTAGGATTTTAAATAGTTTAGAATTTTACTTTCCTATTCTCTTAGGTTTCCTTATTTGTATTGATTTAAGTTTCCTAGTTTATTTTAGAATTACTTTTCCTATAAGTAGTAGGTTTAGTTTATTATAAATAGCTATGTAAGCCTTATCGCAAAAACAACTTTTTATTCATTCAATCAATAATATTAAGATATTTTCTCTTCCTTGTGGATTCATGGTTCTATTTTTCTCGTGGATTCGAGAGCCCCTTTCGTTTACTAGAACGATATCTAGTCCCTGTGTATTCCGCTACTTCAGTTCTCCTCTGTTGCCGTCAACGTCACTACAACCACCACTATGGTCGTCGTCAAACCATCACCAGCACTGCCACCATCATCTTCCACTCACCACCATTGTCATCCATTCACTACCACCATCGATCTACACTCCATCGTCACGAATCCACCACCTCATTCACCAAATACATCAACTATCACCGATCTACACTCTACATCTCTAATCTTCACTCTATTGTCGCCGATTCATCGATTTAGTTGTAGATCTACATCGATCTAGTTGTTTCAATAGTGAAATCGACTCCAAATGATTTCAAACAACAGTATTATAACGGTTCCAATTTAGACCCGACCATTTTCTTGTTCTTATATCCGAAATTTCATATTTTTAACTATTGTTTATAACCTCCTACTCTTATTGCTAGTTGCGTTTGGTTGTTTGGGAGTTATGATTGTGTTTGAAACAAGTTGGGAGTTAGTTTATCAAAAGAGTTGTTCTGTTTTCTGCTTGTTCGCTCGAGCGGTCTTTGAGATCTCCCAGTATTTCTGTAGATCTACAAAACTTCTGGGAGTAGGGTGATCTTGTGCTCGAGTAGTCTCTGCTATTTGCAAAACTTCTGGGAGGGGGTTATTGTACGCTCAACCGGTGTTTGGTCACTCGAACGATCTCACTTATTGTGTTTGAAGCTCAAGTAGTGTTTTGGTCGCTCGAGCGGTCTTCGGAAAAGGTCCAAACCCTAATTTCTCCACTTTCTCTAATTCTTGCTTAAAACCTTAAATACTCCATCATCCATTGCTTTCTCCACCGTTGCTCTTTGGGGAAAAAAGCAGAGCACGTAGAGAGCTTCAATCTAATCGGAGAGGATATCATTTTCGGCTCCATCAAAGTTTCACTCTTGCTCTCTTCCTCTTCTACTCTTAAGGTACGGATTTATTCAACCTCTTGTATGATTTTTAGCTTAGTTATTTGCTCTTAGAAAGTGTTTGGTTATTTGGGAAATTTGGGTTAAATCTAAGGTTTGATTTTGAAATGTAAAAGAGGGATTTTCAAATGGATGCTTAAGAAAGGTTGTGAGGATGTGTTTATGGTTTGAGATATGTGAAATGTTGGAATTTCTTTACTCAAATATGATTTTCAAAGTAAATGAGGCTTTGTTCAAAAATCATTGGTATTTGGTTTTATGAAAGAAAAAGGGAAAATATGTTGGGTTTTGAAAAGACGAAATGAATGTATCTGTTGATGATGAGGGTAGAGTTGGATATGTAATATCATTCCCATTTTGAAAATGGTGAGAATATATCGTTCGTTGGAAATTATCTGTTGAATAGAAATATCTGTTTTGGGCTATCGGTGGAGGATAGCTTTGATTGTTGTACAAATTGCATGAGGATTAGGTGAAT
This sequence comes from Camellia sinensis, assembly GCF_055761805.1. Taxonomy (NCBI): domain Eukaryota; kingdom Viridiplantae; phylum Streptophyta; class Magnoliopsida; order Ericales; family Theaceae; genus Camellia; species Camellia sinensis. Next base: position 65,037,249 of record NC_138970.1, read on the forward strand.
TGAAACTAATTACTCATATATCTTGCATTGAGCATTTCTCTTATACTTAATTATTGAAAATGGCTTATTTTGAAAAAAAAGGGTGTATATCTTGGTGAATCTGGTTTGGGGGTGTGGTTGTGGTTTATATTATTAGCCTGTGTGTCCTTGGTGAAAGTCTAGAAACCCACACGGTTAGGTGCCGATCCTTCTAGTTAGTACTGACAAAATGGCTTTGGTAGTGCTTGTATAACCTATTGGCAAACACGTACCTAGAGATTTCTAGTGACGTATATATTTTTTGTGGCATCACGGTGGGGGTGATGGGTGTTGAGAGATAACGGTTGTCGGACATGATTTGGGAAATGAATTTTCCTGGTGTTATAGCCTCGGATGGCTTTGTTAAGCAAAAATGTTATGGAGTTAATCTAAATTGTAATGAGGAATTTCACTAAATAGTTCTATACAACTTACTTGTGGATGATTATGTGTGCCGATTAACACCTTTCTTTTCGGAGAATGTTTATAAAACTTTTAAGTTTTGCTTGAAGGGTAGAATATGTATTTTGGCTTACGATCAGTGTGAGTTTTGGGCACTTGTGGCAAATGTTTCACATTCAAGAGAATGATTTTCAAAGAATCGAGAAAATGCTGAAATTTTCTTTTTAACCAAGTTCTGTTATAAGTTTGAGGAGTGTTTTGATGTTATTGAGGCTTGTATACAGGGGCATTGTCTTTGACCTTATTTTGTTATAAGTTTTCTTTTTCTACATGGGTTCACCGAGACTTTTATTGTGGGGATTTCCTTCTATGTTCTAGTGCGGAGCACTCGGGGTGTGTTTGGGCGTGTTATGGTAGTTGTCGCATGGTTGATACCTCTAATTTGCATGTGGCAGTTATCTTTGTTCTTGTCTCATAGGCCCAATGAATTTTATGGGTAGAGGCATCCGTGATTTGTTCCTTGAGTTTCATTGTTCGAGTGTCTTTGGGGCCCTGAAATGTTGAATCAGGATCTGAAAATTTATCCCAAGTATGGATCTAATCTTAAGTTGGTGGTTGTGCTTTCGGTTGTGATTGAGTTACCTTTGATTCGGCCTTATCTTTAATTTCGAGGACGAAATTTCCTAAGGTGGGGAGGTTGTAGCATTCTGAGAATTTTCTTCATTGCTCGAGCGAACTGGCGTGTCGTCCAGTACTTTTGCAGGTTTGTGATTTTGGCTGTTGCTGAAGTTCGCTCAAGCACAAGATTGGTCGCTCGAGCGGTGTGCCTTGTATAGTCTAAGCTTTTGGGAGTTTGCATGCTTTGCTCAAGCAATAGTTTCCTCGCTCGAGCGGTCTATTAGAATTTAGCATCTTTAAAAAGCCATTTTGGTCCACTTTTCTCCATTTTTTTCTCTCTCCTCTTCTTCTCTTCTACCATTTTTGTTGGTTTCAAGCTTTCTAGCTTGGTTTTTACATATTTCTAGTCACTTTCTACCCATAGTTCTTTAGATCAAAACGCAGAGGATCGTGAGAGCTTCATTTTAATCTGAGTGGATCGTGCTTTCTCCTCGTCGCTTCTAGAGGTAGAGATTTCTTTGTTCTTCTTCAATACCTTGTTTATAGATAGACATGTAGTAGATTTTATTGCATAAAAATCATATCCATTATGGATTTCTTTGAAAATCATGAAAGGGGATCTACGGTTTGAATGTTTGGAGTTGAAATTGTTAAACTGATTGTTGTTTGGATTAATTGGGGAGTAGTTTAACATGTTTATGTTGAGAGGGAGAAAAATCCATAATTTAATATTTTGACTTAGTGAATTAAAAAATGGTAAAGTTGAATAATGTTTGTGTTTTGTTAATATAGATTGTGAAATTGTGTTAACAGCTAAAAAGGAAAATTAACCATGGTATTGGAATTATTTTGGATTAATTATGTTAAGTTGAGTTGGGTTATGGCTTTGATATCCATGGATTTAGTTTTGTGAAATAAAGAGAATGGATTTTGGATAAAGATTTGAGTATGTTAACTTAGAAAATAAGAGAATTGATTGTTGAAAAGACAAAGAAACCATAACGTTTTGTAAATTCAAAAACGAACTCGAGGTTGGATTTTGAACACTTTAATTATTGTTATTATTGTTGGACTTAAGGTCTCGTGAGAATTGGATTATGGTTTTACGGGTATTAAATATATATGCTTAGAGGTTTTGTCCTTGGTCATCGGTAGAGAATTGTGGAGATATATTTTCTAAGTACCAACACGTGGCAAGGTGACGCCGACGTGTCATTTGAGGTGCCACGTGTCCTGGTTGTTATGCCGAGGTCATCTCGGATAGGCCGAGGTTACCTCCAAAGATATCAAAATCCGAGATAGGCGGATAAAGGACAAGAGTCCTAGAATGGGAGGGGACTTCAGTTTGGGTAAAGATGAGACTCTTAGAGAGCTTATCCTAATCCTATTGGGAGTCCAAGATTAGCAGTAATCCTGAGTCCATTGGAGTTAGGCTTCCATTGGGACTAGGATTGAGTTGGCTATAAAAAAGAGGCACCCCCATGGGTTTAAGGTATGCTTTTTAGGCTCAAGCTTGTGAGTTGAATAAATTGATTTATCTTTGAGAGATATTGTGTACTGACCTGATCGTCGGAGTACCCCCGGGTGGCGAACCACCACCGGAGTCTTCTCTTTCTGTTGCAGGTTAGTCAGGTGCCATCTATTCTGCCGGTGTTCTGCAGCTGGATACTAAGATTGTAGTGTGGTCAGATTTTCACCCACACAATTTGGCACCGTCTGTGGGAAAGAAAGAAAAATAGATGGCAGGTAACAGACAGAAAGAGAAGGTTGGGGACGACACTCCTGTTGGGAGTGGGAAACCTATTCACCTTGACATCGAAGAAGACAACTACAACAAGGAGACTCGTGATAAGAATCACGGAGGAAAGGATGTCGGCCAAGAGGGCGGTGTACCGAAGAAATCGGACCAAAGTGGGTATTACAATAAGGACAACCTCCAGGTATGGAAGGATAGATACCTACGGAGGAACGAAGACCCTTCCAGAAGAGACGCAAAGACAGGGGGCATGAGCGCTCCCAATGAGATAACATTCAAGTATAGAAGAGCTCAGCCTAAGTGAGCAGATCCCGGATTCCAGATCCTGGATCCTCGATCCCAGAAGACAAGATCTCGGCCTAAATAAGTAGGTCCGAGAAGAAAAGAGCTCAACCTGAGTGAGCAGATCCAAGATTCCAACAGACAAGATCTCGACACTTAAGTCCGAGAAGAGAAGAGCTCAATGAGCAGATCTCAGATCCCAGAAGATAAAAAAGAAAACACACAAGGTCAGACTGCAGTTAGCCAGGTTGAAGACCTTTTATAAGGTTCGCGAAGGAGTATGTGGAAGCCATGCAGGGGGCAGAGAGAAGAAGAATATGTTTAACACTTGTTGAAATTTGTAGCAATTTACAAGTTGAAGTCAAACCGAGATGATGTTTAACACTTGTTGAAATTTGTAGCAATTTACAAATTGAAGTTAAACCGAGAAGATGTTTAACACTTGTTGAAATTTGTAGCAATTTACAAGTTGAAGTTAAACCGATATGATGTTTAACACTTTTTGAAATTTGTAGCAATTTACAAGTTGAAGTTAAATCGATATGATGTTTAACACTTGTTGAAATTTGTAGCAATTTACAAGTTGAAGTTAAAACCGAGATGATGCTTAACAATTGTTAAAATTTGTAGCAATTTACAAGTTGAAGTTAAAACCGAGATGATGCTTAACACTTGTTGAAATTTGTAGCAATTTACAAGTTGAAGTTAAATTCTGAGAGAATTTACAAGTTGGAGTTAAGCTGAGGAACGAAGATTAGCTTAACCCTTGTGGAAATTCTGAGAGAATTTACAAGTTGGAGTTAAGCCGAGGAACAAAGATTAGCTTAACACTTGTTGAAATTCTAAGAGAATTTACAAGTTGGAGTTAAGCCAAGAAACGAAGATTAGCTTAACACTTGTTGAAATTTTGAGAGGATTTTACAAGTTAAAGTTAAACCGAGGTCATGATTGAGAGAAGATTGGTTTAAACACTTGTTGAAATTTTGAGAAAATTTACAAGTTGAAGTTAAACCAAGGTTATGAAGTATCTATACACGCGACGAGATAACCATGTTGCCAAGACTTGGAAGATAATAGAAGACAAAAGTCTTAAGCAACACTTGTGAAAATATTTGTTAAAATATTTTCAAGTGTTAAGCCGAGGCTAAGATAAATCAATTAATGGGTACAACCAAGGTGTGACACCCCGAGGAAATTGCACAGTTAAGGTATACTTTGGAAAGACATGCACATTTTTCTAAGTATAGAATCATACGAGAACCAGAGCAGGCAGAGATCGGACATGAGGACGTATAAGTCCTAGAGGACGTCGGCAAGGAGCCAGCCGAGAAGAATGAGGAAGCAACACTTGAAAGCCTTTGTTAAAGAACACACTTGTAGAAATAAAGTACCAAGGTTATGTTGATCCAAGGTGTCTACCTCATGATAATTCCGAAGTGATGCTTATCCAAGGTGTACTACCCCGAAGTGATTGGCAGAATATGTTCAAAAAAGTTGAAAAAATTCTAAGTATGGAAAGCATTCAGGCAGTAAGCAGAAGAAAGCATTCAACACTCAGGAAAGAAACAAACATGCATTAAAAAAAGGTACTTCGACCTGGTAAAGTGATTTCTTGTTCAGATACAAAGCAGTGGCGCATCGGCCAACAACAGACATTGTTCAGAGGCAAAGAAGTTACATATGCAAAGAAGACAAAAGTACAAAAGGGACTAAAGCAAGAACGTCGGACTGAATTACTTCAACGGTTGACGGTGGTTCAGCCTCGGCAGTCAGTTGGGGGAGCTTCTCTACCGTTATCTCGGCATCAGTTTCAAGAAGGGACATGGTTCTAAGACTATGCAGAAAAACAGAAACGAGGGCAAGAATCTGGAAATACAACAAGAAAAACCAGAAGAGAAAATTTAGAATCAAGAAAACAGCAAAAATCAAGAACAAATCCAAGTACAGAAACACTAAGTGAGTGTGTGAAGAACAAGAAAGTAACGAACCAAACATGATGCTAGCAACAGAAAGCGGATATGACAAGAACAGTTCCAGGCATTTCAGCAATAAAAAATCAAAAACTTGAAGACAGACGAGAACAGAAGGCCACAGATAAACAGATTCAAAGTAAATCAGAAGAGTTATGAAAGATTGAGCTTAATAAAAAGTGAGAATTAATGAACCTACCAAATGAACGTCGATATGAAGATCGCCGGAGTCAAATAGATGACTGGAAATCGGGAAACCCACCGGAGAGTGTGAACGGAGTAGTTGCAGAAAGCTTGAAAAGAGATCAATGAAGGATTGGGGATATTTTTTGAAGAAGAGAAAAGTTTTGGCACAGAAAGCACATGAAAGAATGCAAAATGAAAAGACAAAAGGAAAGAGAGAAAGTTTTGTTGAAAACTCGAAAAGGTAACGAAGGAGTATTGGATTATACCCTGGGTGACATACCTGTCAGGCGGCGTGCGCAGAAACGACGCAACCTGATAGCACGTACAAGCCAGTAAGGGATGAACGCATGGACAAAACGGTTGAGGAGCATATGCATGACAGCTCATGCTCAGTTACAAAGCTTTTGAAGTTTACGAATTAATGGAAAACTGACCTCAGCTAGGAGGTGCGATCTCAAGCAGCTTGGAAAGCATGAATCTTGATACTTGACACAAGTGGACAGTAAAATCCAGGGAACTTTGAGGTCGGCGAGTTTGATCTCGGACAGAGGGGCACAGATGAATGAACAGTGTAGGTTCCATCACCTCAGAATGCCAAGGTAATAGAACCTAGGGGGCAGTTGTGGAGATATACTTTCTGAGTACCAACACTTGGCAAGGTGACGCCGACATGTCAGCCGAGGTGCCACGTGTCCTGGTTGTTATGCCAAGGTCATCTCGGATAGGCCGAGGTTACCTTCGAAGATATCAAAATCCGAGATAAGCGGATAAAGGACAAGAGTCCTAGAATGGAAGGAGACTTCAGTTTAGGGAAAGATGAGACTCTTAGAGAGCTTATCCTGATCCTATTGGGAGTCCAAGATTAGCAGTAATCCTGAGTCCATTGGAGTTAGGCTTCCATTGGGGCTAGGATTGAGTTGGCTATAAAAGAGAGGCACCCCCATGGGTCTAAGGTATGTTTTTTAGGCTCAAGCTTGTGAGTTGAATAAATTGATTTATCTTTGAGAGATATTGAGTACTGACTTGATCGTCGGAGTACCCCCGGGTGGCGAACCACCACCGGAGTCTTCTCTTTCTGTTGCAGGTTAGTCAGGTGCCATCTATTCTGCCGGTGCTCTGCAGCTGGATACTAAGATTGCAGTGTGGTCAGATTTTCACCCACACAAGAATGACATTGCGTTGTTGAATAAATTTTGTGTATGTGATACACTTGAGTTATCTATGCTTGTTGTATATTGTGATGGTTAGAAATGTGCACGCACTGAGAATGAGGTACCATTACCTTCCAGCTAGTGCCTGGAAAATTTGCTGCACTTTGAATGAGAGGTACTAATACCTTCCAGCTAGCGCCTGGAGAACTTGGCAGATGTACGATTTACCTTCCAACAAGTGTCTAGTAAATTGGTAGAGGTCTCATTTCCTTCCAGTTGGTGACTAGTAAATTGGCTTGTGTTATGGAAAGGTGTATCCTTGGCTTACCGTGCTTAAGGCAAGTAGAGTAGAGTTTTGTTTATTGTTATTGTCCAAGTGTATTTGTGTAGATCATGTGTTATGATGATTGTGGTCCAGGAAGACCGAGTTGTCTTATATGTTGAGTAAGTAGTTGTTGGGTGTTTGTTGTTTTCATTTTTCGTAATAGATGTTTATGTATACATTTGAGCGTATCAAATTAATTGTTGAGAGTATCTTTTTAACTTTGGACTTAAGGCCTGAAAAATGTGATGAACGTGTTGGGGATGGACATAGGTTATGTATTGAGTTTGTAAGTAATATGAGGAAATCAGATTTTTTTTTTTGTGTGAACACATTTCAAAAGCAAACAGCTGTTACGTGATATATTTGTTTTTTTTAAAATGGAAAATGAGAAGGAAATGAGAATAGTCTATACTGTTGAATAAATTGGATGATTTTGGGAAAGGTAATTATGTAAATATATTTTGGTCATAACCGTTATATTATTTATATAGTATGAGATGAAACGTTTATGATCGTAGCTATCTGTAAGGTTTTATAGTTTAGAATCATGTTGGGATCCCTACTAGACTTTATGTTCATCCCACATTGCTAATCCTTTTCAAGTGAATGTCAAGAAGTGGTTCAAGATCGAGGATCTTCTTTATCTGGTGGCCACGGGACCTTTTAATTGTTGGCAGATTGCCATTATGTAGAAAGGGTTGAACCTTTTCTTTTTTATGTAATGATGTAAGCCTGCGAGCAATTTGTTAAATTATGTCACATGTTGCACCCATTATGTATCCGAATGAGAGAACCTTATTTTATTTGTTTTGTTAATGTATAGAACTTTTGTTCGTTATCTCTAAAATTGTATTATAATAATGGTTTTGGTCATGTTATATGTGAAAAGGAAAAGTTGGGCATTACAACTTGGTATCAGAGCGAGCTGGGTTTGAATACTTTGAGCTCGTGGGAAGTGGCTTGTACCACATCGGGTTTGCTATGCTTGGTGAGGACGTTTGCATATAGTTAGGATAAGTATTAGGACTTGATGTGTTGCATGTATATGAGCACGGGGTCAAGTTTCCTGGATAGTGCTTGTAACTAGTGAGCTTACTTTGAGGTCTTAATGGAAACAAGCCTGATCAACGTGGTTTTTGATAGGAATTCCTTAAGAGTTTCAGGGTGAGTAGTTATCTAGTGGACTTGATTTGATTATGTGATTAAGTGTTTAATTGTTTATATGTAGTAGAATTGTGTGTTTGGGAACTAAGTGTGTCTTGTAGCCTAGCGGCGGTGAGTGTGTGCCTCGGGGAAGGCGATTGTGTTGTGCACTAAGTTTGGTTTTGTTTTTGGATTTTAAAGGATGTCGACACAAGAGAATAGAGGACGAATTGGAAATAGGAGTGTCGGTAGAGGCATGACGGTTCCTTTCGCACTTGTCGTTGCAGCATCAGCTGTTGGTGAAGAAGTTGCACGCGAGATTGTGAGAGGAGTGCAAGATGCTCTAGCTCACAACGAGGGTGACAACGGGCGTACTCTCAAGCGTACTAAGGAGTTTATTCGCTCCAATCCACTGGAGTCTTTAGGGGAGGCTAAACCGTTGAAGGTAGATGATTAGTTGGAACAGATTACCAAGACTCTGGATATGCTCAAAGTTGAGGATGAGGGGTTGAGGATTTCTTTGGCGAGTTTTCAATTAAAAGGAGACGTGGGTTATTGGTGGAAGTATGCTAAGAACACTGTAGGTAATATATCGATTGCTTTCACGGAGGCCTTTTTAGCCAAGTACTTCCCTCCTTCAGCTCAAGAAAAGTTGAGGGAACATTTCGTCAAGTTGCACCCGGATGCTACTCTTTTGGCATAGTTTAAGATACGGTTTACTAATTTGTCAAGGTTTGCTCCAGAGTTGGTAGCAATAGAGGAGCGTCGTTATTATGAGTTTGGGAGGCAGTTGCATGATGATATTCGGGAGAAGGTAGTTGGATCTCTGTGGAAGAATTGCTATGCTTTAGTTGAGGCAGCGACCCATGTGGAGGCCATGGTTGTGCGTATTGGTCGAGTTAGGGAGGATGCCACTTCGGCAACTCCTACGGTTCATAAGCACTCTAGGCTTAGTAAGAGGTGAGTGCATGCTCAATCTCAAGCTCAGTCCTTGTCTTCGTCGGGGGTTTCAGATTCGTCGGTTGGAAGCCTTAGTGAGGTTCAGGCTTTAAGCCAGCCTCAAAGTAGGGGGTCTACTGTTTGTTTTGATTGTGGTCATCTGGGCCATGTGAGACATTTGTGCCCATTGCGTGTGAATTTTTCGGGTGTTTTAAGACCTAGTCAGACTCAGTCTTTTCAGTCCAGTAGGGGGCGGTATCAGTACCAGACCCGCGTAGGCCAGGCTTCGAGAGCTTCGTGAGGGTCGACTTTTTAGCCATCACAGTAGTATTACCCTTCAGAGGGGCTTTTGTGTTAGAGGCCGGTAATATAATATTTGAATTTTTGTTGTTGACCGGTGTACTGTTGGATGTTGAGACATCATGATTATATGTCATATATACATGTTTTTTGTTATTCCTCATGTGTTGGAGGCCTGTGATGGATTTTGGACTCTTTTATATATGTAATGAGAAGTTGTTCATGGGATTGATAATCATAACGGTGTTGTATACATGTTATTACTTTATGAAATGATTATACGATGGCCTGTGAGCCTTGTTTCATTTAGGAGTTAATTGCTGAGAACGGGAAATCTGTGGGTTACTGTGATCGGTGGGGTTGTGTTGTGAGAGCTGAGTTATAAGGCTCGAATGTGTTGAGAGTAATGGAGTATGAGACTTTAGGGTTTTGTAGAATTGGCAGGTTAGGTGAGAATGTTTCGAGGGAGTGTGAAACTCGTATTTAGGGGTAGTAAGAATGGTACTTGTGTGTGTTGTTTAGTGTTATGGTTTTGGTAGTCAATGAGTTCGTTGTGGTCCTATCGATTGTGATAAGGGTAGTGTTTGTGTTGTGGTATTATTAGATATTGGATGGAGTTTATGAAAGTGGCAGGAGAATTTCGTGGGTAAATGCTAGAAGTATTTCTTGGAATAAAGAATGGTTGTGTTCTTGGGTGACGAGTGTGCCATTGGTGAAGATTCTTTTGTGTCCCGAATTATGTGATTGTCGTTGACCATATCGGTCTTATGTTCGAGATGTAAAAAGGGTGTTTGCCATGTAGGCATATGAGTGGTGATTTCCTTGAAAACAATAGTGATATGGCCAAATCTGGAAGAATCCAGGGTGATTCAAGGAGTATGGGGTAATTTGCGTGTGGAACTCCACATGGAGTAATGGTATTGGGTAGTACGTCAGTGTTTGGTGTCAAGTGGAGAGTTTTATTGAGTTGGTTAATCGATTAGTTGATGTCGGAATATGGTTTGACAAATAGTCACATTCGGTCTAGCTTGGAGTTTGGTAAAGAGGGTTGTAACTCTATAAGTGCCTTAGAGTGGTTTAGTGAGAGTGGAGTCTCATGTTTGCAGTTGCAAAGCTTGTCTAGAGCTAGTTGTGAATTAGTGGAACTCTTCCGGTTAGAGTAGTGTGTGTGGGGTCATCATTTTACGTGTGCATTATGCCTCATGTTGGTGATAACTTATGATAATGTTTATGATGGAAGGGAATTTCAAGATGGTGAACTTGTGTTTTGTTGCGTTGATAACGCGGTTGTTATTTCTATTGAGGGTTGTTTTTATAAATTTGACGTATGTATTTGCCGTGACATCATGGTAGGGGTGATGGGTGTTGTGAGATGACGATTGTCAAGCATGATTTGGAAAATGAATTTTCCTGGTGTTATAGCCTCAAATGGCTTTGTTAAGCGAAAATGTTGGAGTTAATCTAAATTGTAATGAGGAATTTCACTAAACAGTTCTGTACAACTTACTTGTAGATGATTATGTGTACTGATTAACAGCTTTTTTTTGGAAGAATGTTTATAAAACTTTTAAGTTTTGCTTGAAGGGCAGAAGATGTATTTTGGCTTACGATCGGTGTGAGTTTTGGGCACTTGTGGGAAATGTTTCACATTTAGGAGAATGATTTTCAAAGAATCGAGAAAATAATGAAAATTTTCTTTTTAACCAAGTTCTGTTATCATTTGTTTTACCTAGAATGATGGATGTTGTGTGGTGACTTAGCTTGAATTACTAGTTTTGGGTTGGGTGTTTGGTTTGAGGAGTGTTTTGGTGTTGTTGAGGCTTGTATACAGGGGTGTTGTCTCTGACCTTATTTTGTTGTAAGTTTTTTTTTTCTACGTGAGTTCACCGAGACTTTTATTGTGGGGATTTCCTTTTGTGTTCTAATACTGAGCACTCCGAGTGTGTTTGGGCATGTTGTGGTAGTTGTCACATGGTTAATGCCTCTGGTTTGCGTGTGGTTGTTGTCTTTGTTCTTGTCTCATAGGCCCAATGAATTGTATGGGTCAATGAGGCATCTGTGATTTGTTCCTTGAGTTTCGTTGTTCGGGTGTCTTTGGGGCCCCGAAATGTTGAATCAATATCCGAGAATTTATCCCAAGTATGGATCCAATCTTAAGTTGGTGGTTGTGGTTTCGGTTGTGATTAAGTTGCCTTTGATTTAGCCTTATCTTTAATTTCGAAGACGAAATTTCCTAAGGTGGAGAGATTGTAGCATTCTGAGAATTTTCTTCATCACTCGAGCAATGGATTGGTTGCTCAAGCAGTTTGGTGTATCGTCCAGTACTTTTGCAGGTCTATGATTCTGGCTATTGTTGAAGTTCGCTTGAGCACAAGATTGGTCGCTCGAGCGGTTTGCCTTGTATAGTCTGAACTTCTGGGAGTTTGCATTCTTCGCTCGAGCGACGGTTTCATCGCTCGAGCGGTCTGTTCGAATTCAACATCTTTAAAAAGCCATTTTGGTCCACTTTTCTCTATTATTTTCTCTCTCCTCTTCTTCCCTTCCACCATTTTTGTGGGTTCAAGCTTTATAGCTTGGTTTTCATCTATTTCTACTCACTTTCTACCTATAGTTCTTTAGATGAAAACGTAGAGGATCGCGAGAACTTCATTTTAATCCGAGCATATCGTGTTTTTGTCGCCATGGATTTTTCGGCTTTCTCCTTGTCGATTCAAGAGTTAGGGATATCTTTGTTCTTCTTCAATACCTCGTCTATAGATAGACATGTGGTAGATTTTATTGCATAAAAATCATATCCATTATGGATTTCTTTGAAAATCATGAAAGGGGATCTAGGGTTTGAATGTTTGGAATTGAAATTGTTAAATTGATTGTTGTTTGAGTTAATTGGGAAGTAGTTTAACATGTTTATGTTGAGCGGGAGAAAAATCCCTAATTTAATATTTTGACTTAATGAATTTAAAAATGGTAAAGTTGAATAATGTTTGTGTTTTGTTGATACGAATTGCGGAATTATGTTAATAGCTAAAAGGGAAAATTAATCATGGTATTGGAATTATTTTGGATTAATTATGTTAAGTTGAGTTGGGTTATGGCTTTGATATCCATGGATTTAGTTTTGTGAAACAAAGAGAATGGATTTTGGATAAAGATTTGAGTATGTTAACTTAGAAAATAAGAGAATTGATTGTTGAAAAGACAAAGAAACCATAACGTTTGGTAAATTCAAAAACGAACCCGAGGTTGGATTTTGAACACCCTAATTATTGTTATTATTGTTGGACTTAAGGTCTCGTGATAATTGGATTATGGTTTTACGGGTATTAAATATATATGCTTAGAGGTTTTGTCATTGGTCATCAGTGGAGGATGACATTGTGATGTTGAATAGATTTTGTGTATGTAATACACTCGAATTATCTATGCTTGTCGTATATTCTGAAATTGTATTATAATAATGGTTTTGGTAATGTTATATGTGAAAAGAAAAGTAGGGGTGAAATCCGTAGAGAGAGAGATTTGTGGGGGTTACAACGTTTGTGCATTGCGGCAGTGAAGGTTGCGAGGGTGGTGGGGCAGTGATGGTATGGGCGAAGATGAGGGTTGTGACGATGAGGGGAGAGGGGTGGAGGTCGGTGGCTAACGACCATCGATGGCCAAGGGTTTAGGTTAGGGTTAAGGTTAGGGTTAGAGTTAGGGTTGGAGAAAATAAGAGTAAGTTGGTATTATTTAAAAGTTAGTACTGTGCATTGAGACAAAATTAAAAGCTTTAATTTGTGTGCGATGTGAATTGAGCAAGTGGTGTGTAGTGAAAGTATTTGTGGCGTGTAAATAGAATCACCCTAAAAAAAAGGAAGGAGGACTTAATGGAATATCAACCTCATCAATAGGACTTTTAGGAAATTAACACTATAAAATAACACTGTAAAACTAATCATTTCAAAATTTCTTCCCAAGAATTCTAAGTAAAACAAAAACCTTCTAAGTTATAAAAATCTCTTTGGAAATTGGAACCGCTACTCAAACGATCCTTGTAGTGTTTGTGTAGTACACCAAAATGGCGTCATTTTGGTGTACGCACACAAAAAAAAAAAATGAAATGAAACGCAGAAGAGAAGAAAAAGCCAGAGAGAAAGACCCATAGTGCAAGCAGAGCACTCATTCACCTTCCCTTCTCACAATTGACCACCATGACCACCTCTGGTGACCTCTCCTCCTTTCCCATACCTTCCCCTCTCTCTTCTGTCCCAAAATCTGTCATCACTAACATCTCTGGCGACCCTCCACCTGTAAAATCCACCCCATCTTCCCACTGTAGCCCTACCCTTACCAATCCTTTCCCCATCTCAACTTCGACGAGCCTCTATAGCCTATCACTACCCTCACCTGCCCGTTCTCAGCAGCCATTGCTGCCACAAGCTTTCCCTATCTCTATCTTGATCTCGCCAGTGTTGGTGTTAGTGAGGGGTAGTAGGGTGGTTGAATAGTGGAGGGGTAGTATCGATCAAGCCCATTCCCCTCTCTCTCGATCTCCCACCTGTGGGTCTTCTTTCTAGCGCTTCTATGCTTTGGTCTTGCATTTTGTTTCAAAATTATTTTTTTGGGGTGTGCAACAAAACGACGTTAGTTTATTTTTTCATGTGGCATTTATCCGTGCAAAATTCTAATGGGAATGATAACGAGACCACATTGGAACAAATTGAAAATATAGGGTTTAAATTGAAACTACGGTAACTAAACTGACATTTCATTTAAACTAGAGGGACTAATGGTTGTTCCTTAACCTCAAAACCCTTTATTTTAAATTCTTGGGATAATTACAAAAAAAAAAAAAAAAAAAAGAAAAAAAAACTTCAATATTTGACCAATAAACTTAGTTTTCGATTTAATCAATTTAAACTTTAATTTTTTTTAATTTGTTTTCAATAAAAATCATTTGCCTATTTTTCTTAACTAAAATTGACGAAAAAATAATATTCTAGTCATTAAACTCAATATAAATATACATAAAATGTCTAAAATACCCATTGTCATTGAATTTAATGACTAACATACCCATTTTTCTATCGATGTTACTTAACAAAAGTAGGCACATAATTCAAATTGAAAACAAATCAAAAATTCAGATTTTAAATTGACAAAATTAAAACTCAAGGTTTATTTTGTTGTAATTTCCCCTAAATTCTTCTGTTCAAAATGCAATCTTAGTATTTTTAAATAAGGGGGACTGACGTGTATGTCCTAATAGATGATCTTATTATCCAATTAGTCCTGTGAGAATTAATGACAAATTTTTTTTTATCAAAACACTACTAAAAAAAGTCACTAATTGTTAATTTTCAGCGACAAATTGAAAATTCCATCACAAAAAAATATCAGTAATTATAAGTTTTAGTGACAGTTTAAAAAATCGTCACAAAAAGTCACTAATTTTCAACTTTTAGCGACATAGAAAAACACCACTAATTATGAGTTTGACCGATAGTTTATAAAAAACAGTGACAAAAAAGGTCACTAATTGTCAATTTTTAGCAACATATGCAAAAAATCGTCACAAAATTATTTTTAACGAATGATTTTACTAGGACTTATTTTTAATAATACTTGATGGGAATGAAGTTAAATTATTAAGACATATTGGTAGTTTACCCTATAAATAATTTGGTCAAAGTTCGCAAAATTACAGCCCAATTCGTATTAGTTTAGCTAATTTTTTAGTCAAAAGAAATAGGGCAAATTATACCTATAGTCTCTATACTTGCCACTCATGTCAATTTGGTTTCTGTAATATTAATTTTGGCCTTCAATTTTTCAAATTGTGTCAATCTAGTCCAAGTGATAATAACGGTTAAAAAATTGAATAAAAATCAAAGGCAAAATGATCTATTAAAAAGGGAATGAATCATTTAAAATTGAATATGAGTCCCTCAATTACTTTGAAGGGAATTAAAAAACCATTTTGTCCCTTAATTTTAGTCCAATTTCTAAATGAAATATTATCAATTGGACTAAATTGATACGATGTGCAAAATTGATGCAATTAAAATTACAAGAACCAAATTGATATAAAACAAACTACAAGAATTAAATGTAATTTGCCTAAAGAAATTGAACACATAACAACGGAAATTTGTTCCTAAATACTAATTAATTTCAAGTATAGTTTGACATTCTTATTTTTCCATCCAACAACATATTCAATCCAAAATATGCTGTGTTCTCATTATAGCCCAAAAGGTCAAATGAAAATAGCAAAATAATATATAAAATTTATAGACGCCCTATAGCAATGAAGCTTAAATAAATAAATAAATAAATAAGCTTAAGTCAAAGAAACATACCTTATTGAAGAGAGGTTGAATAGTATGGTAATTGCTATCCGAAGTATTGCAAAAACTATTGAGCTTTGGTATCTCCCAGAGTATCAGCTTGTTCAATTGCAGCAGCTCAATTCCATTAATAGCCTTGCAGATAGCACTAAAACTTGGCAGGCCTGCAAGATAAAATTCCTTTAGTTTAGGAAATACAACTTTATTTGTTGTCTCTGTTGTTGTTGATGCAATCTCATTTTGATCTCCTTCTTCTTCACTCGAAATAAGTACTTCCATCTTATGACATTCAAATACATTAAGTTTCTGTAGTTGCATCAGATCTCCGGCTATGGATAATGAGAACATACTTTCCAGTTTATCAAATCTCTCCAGTTCTAGAGAAGTGAGGTTGTGGAGCTGTACAAGTTCAGTAGGACCCTTCCACAAATGTGTCACTGCAGGCAAGTCCCGTAGTTCTGCCTTTGCAACGCACTGAAGGCCACCTGTAATGCCCCAATTTTCATAAAATCCGATGAAACAAATCAAACTCGTATTCGTTATCTATTTTCAAATCAAATTAAATCAACATGCAGAAGTCAATAATCTTATCAAGATTCAACAATAATCATAAACAAAATAATTCTCTTTTCTTGTTATACTTCATTGCATTATAGTTTGAGATTTACAAAAGAGATTAAGTACGATTACACATACACAATTTCCAAAGCATGGATCTGTAACATGTGATACAATACTGCATAAATATTCAAAATTTTAATGCCCTAATAGATTACAAGTTACAATGGTTAGAACCCTATTACAAAAAGAATGGGTTTCTACTCAAACATATAAACCAATGCTTCACAAAAATAAGCAAACAAAATAAAGGAGCATTCATGCTCCACAAATCACATCACGAGCCTTCAACGAAACGGAGGCAAATCACCAACACCTAAAAATGATTTTCCACGAAGGGGGTGAACACTAATGCCCGGTTGATATAATATTAACAATGTATATGAGATTAAGATGATTATGATGATGAATGCAATGATGTGCTATGCTTAAAATATAAGGGTTTTATTTAATTTTTATTTTTTTTTCCAATAGGATGCTCAATGCACTACTTTCAAAACAATATTCATTTCAACATTTTCATTTCAAAACATCGGGAAAGTAAATAAGACAATGGAATTCCCTGGTACGTGTCTACAAGTAGGCTCTCAAGCACTACCAAATATCATTTTAATGGCTACTAACCAAAAGGAATTAATCCCTACTCCGCTCATGTTTGAGGACTTTCACCATGACTCTCAAACCAACTTAGTTCTCAAATCCAAAGTTACATCCCCTATCCAGATTTACCACGTCATCAACATTTCTAACATTTTCAAAATAATAGCACAATCTCAATGTAAGGCCATGGGAGTGCGATGGATGCATCAAACAGTAATCTGTAACAAAATATTCCAATAAGAAAATATATTTATAGCGTAACTCAACATTCTCAGTAATTCCAAAATAGTATGAGATTCCAATAAACTCATCAATTCTCAACATATATCCTATATTTCATAGTTTCTATTATTTCCAATAAATTCAAGATAACTAATATCTCCAAGAAAATTCACAATCTCCATAATAAATCACCTATTTTCACATTATTTCAACAATTTAATTCTATTCATAATCACATTTTTCATTTCTCAAATTTTCTAGGGTTTGAAAAAAATTTAGAGTTTTCTCAATTTAAATATAACTAAGGTTTTAAATAAACGTTGGCGGTTACTAAAATGGTAGTGGTAATGCAGACGTGGTTGCGGGGTGTAACTGTCGTAGCGTAACGGTAGCGGCAATCGGAGCCTTGAATTTTTTAATTCTTTGCAAAACTTTAAAAAAAAATACCGATACGCATGTTTTTATTTCAGAATCACATTTAGTGAGGCTCAAAGTGATTTTTCGCATTTTTGTTTAGTTTGAAAACATGATCCAATATATAAACTAATTTTTATATTAGTTTCAAGTTGCTATGAAAATTTTTACTATTATTGAATTTATTTAATTTTCTTTACTTTATTAATTATAATTATGGATAACTTTTCCTATTTGTTAAAAAAATGAATATTAAAAACAATAGTCTCATAAATAGAAATTCAAAATACAAAGTGTCAAACATAATAATGTAAAAGTACCTAACATGAAATCTAAATTTTGTTCAATAAATTTAACATAAGAGAAATAGATTAAGTTCATATTCAAATACAATTAAGTAAAAAAGTAATGAAATCTTGTAGAACTTGAAGATTGGACATTCAAAACATATATAGATAAGATTTTTACTTAAGTTTTATGTAACTAGAAAATAAAACGAGAAAATAGCAATATGTACCAAATTAATATAAATATATATATGTGTAACGGTCTTAATGGCTGTAAAGGTGCTATAGAGGCAATGTAACGGCCGCTATGACCTTTACGTCATGGTGGCGGCCGTTGTGGTCATGAATTTCTGTCACACCGCTATAGCGGCCATAGCTATAGCGATCCCGGTTGTCCCTTTACTGTTCTGTTGTATTCTAGACTCTGTTCCGTGGAGTTGGTAGTTGTATACCTTGTTGTCATCCTTTACTTCTTTTGTTTGAGTTTTAGGATGTGTTGGGCATGTCTCGAGCAGGTGGGTTGAACCTTAGTCTAAAATCTTGTTGCCAGGTTTTTGGTCGTTCCGCTCGAGCGGGTCGTATGGCACTCGAGTGGGGTTTACACCCTTCCAGCATTTCGTGCCCCTGCAAAACTTCTGCAGGTGTGTTTTCTACGCTCGAGCGGGTTTCTTGCGCTCGAGCGGGCTTGTTGGCGCTTGAGCGGGTAGTACCTTGTTGGTGAAAGTTCTGGGGGATGAAAATCTACGCTCGAGCTGACTGGTTTTCACGCTCGAGCGGATGTACTTTATTCCTGTGTCTTGGCGCTCGAGCGGGCCTTATTGCGCTCGAGCGGACCTAGTTTTTTGTTCTTGACGCTCGAGCGTCCTGTTCTACGCTCGAGCGGGAATGTCGTATATCAGAAGGTAGTTGGGCATTCCTAAATCACTTTTTACATCCTCATTCTCTCTCTTACTTTTCAAAAAAGCCATTTGAGAGCTTCTCTCTCTAAAACCTTGCCTTCTCTCTAGGTATTGATCTAGTAGGAGTTGTTTCCTCACCTTTGGCCTTTACAAAAAAGTTGTTGATCGTCGAGGGCTATCTTTTAATCCGAGAAATTTGTGGTTTGGAGCATTTTCGTTTCCTTCATCTTCTTCGTTGGGTGTCATCTTTTGAGGTAGGGATTCCTACTCACTCTTATGGGTTTTTACCTAGATTATTGGGCATTTTGTTAAATGGAATGATTTTGGGACTTAGGGTTTCAAAAAAGTATAAATGGGGGTTTTGTCATTTTGATTCTTAAATATGTATTTTGGGTTTCAAAATGGTGTTATTGTTGTTGGTTGTTGATATTTGAACCATTGGGTTAATATTGAGAAATGGGGAAGAAAGCCCTAATTTGTATAACTAATTAATTTGGGAAAGTTATGGATTTATGGAATTGAGTTGAATATAATGAAATTGGCTCATTTTGGGGTCGGATTAGTGAAGTTGGATTTATTAATCGCTCACTTTTGGAAACATTGATATTTTATCTGTTGGAGGTTTTATTATCTGTTTAGAAATAATTACTTTGGGCTACCGGTGGAGGGTAGTTGTGATTGTTGTAGACAATGCATGATGATTAGGAAAACTAAAACTAATCAATTGGATGTGTCATAAAGTATGACGGTTGATAGAATACATTAACGTTATGTATTGATTGATTGTGTATATGACCTATGTGCATATACGTTGTGAGTGTGGGAGGAGATAGGGGATGTACTCCACGGTTTAGGGGAAGATAGGGGATGGACCTCTAAACCGGATGTTGTTTGGGAGGAGATAGGGGATGGACTCCGCTGATACAGCTCATATGCTTGTCAGTTAATGTGTGGATATAGCTCATATGCTTATCTATGGAAGTGTTGATATAGCTCATATGCTTATCTGTTAAAGTGTGGATACAGCTTGTATGCTTATCTGTTAAGATGTTGATATAGCTAGTATGCTTATCTATTGTGAAATGTGAAATGTTTAATATGAGTCACTGTCTCATGTAAACTGTTGGCCAGGTTCTGAGCCGTTATTGTGAATTGTGAATTTGATAAGAAATGGAAAATGAAATGAAACATGGACATAGTGGTCATGTAATGGAAATGGTTTATGAATTGATTTATGAGAGTTGAACATTTATCAATTCCTAATGTCTTAGTTACTGCTCATATTATGTTTAGCATATCTCTACTGGACGTTGGCTCACCCTTTATGGGACATCATTTTCAGGTACAGGTAGCATTTCACCTCCAAGGACATAGCTTGGATGGTTATGGGAGTTGAAGACTCCTTTTTTTTTATTATTTTGCTTGTATTACATGTATATCAAGCCAAGGGCTTATTTGTATAGAGTTAGTACTCTTCTTTTTTGTAACCAAGTGTTGGCTTGGAAAGCTGTAAACCCGTAGGGCAATTGCTTTTGTTGTTAACATGTAATATTGTTGCAAGAACTACTCTGATGAATCGAATGATGTTAATTTCTCTTATATCATTGCATGTCTAAAATGATGGATTTTATGTTTTTTTTAAGGGCGTTACAACTTGGTATCAGAGCGTACCGGGTTCAAATACTTTGGGTACGTGGAAAGTGATTAGTATCACAATGGGTTTGTTTCGCTTGATAGAGACTTAGATGTAGTGTTATATGCTATGTGTTTAATTGATAACATGCTTATGTGACTATGTGGGTATGGAATGTAGTTTCTAGGATGTTGATTGGATCCTTGGGTTTCTGGGAGTCTTGTTGGAAAGGCACTTGATCAATGCTGTTTCTAACCAGAACTCTAGTAACGCCTCGGGACTGTCATTATCCAGAAATGAAATTCGTAATTGCTTACGTGATTATGTGCTTACGTGGAGTGAATTACAGTTGTCCATGCATTAGGACGTGAGTGTTATAGCTTCAGCACATTTGTGAATGTGCTAATAGTCTTGGTTACCTTTATTAGGATGCCAGACGAGGACGTGGTAGGCGTGGCAGGCGTGGTAGGCAGGAGATGCCTTTACCGGACGATATTCCGGCACAGCAGGAGGGAGTTGGTCAGGCCAATGTGGCCGAGCCAGCGGGTCAGCAGGCTATGGGCGCCTTGGCCTGAGAGATAGTAGGAGCTTTGGGTATTCTCAGAGCTGAGAATCAGGTTGCTGAGACAGGGCCTTCTTTCTTGAAGAGGGAATTCTTCCGGTCTAACCCGGACGAATTTGTTGGGGATCCGAAGGAGCCACTTAAGGCTGACGAGTGGTTGGAACAGATGGAGAAAACGTTCGAGATGCTTGGCATCGAGGACGGAGCTTTAAAGGTGACCTTGGCATCCTTCCAACTGAAGGGAGATGCAGGTCAATGGTGGAAGTACGATAAGGGCAGTGTTGGTGGTGCTTGGGGGGTTTTGTGGATGCCTTCCAGGGGAAGTTTTTATCTTCAGCTGCTAGCGAGAAGCTGAGGGAGCAGTTTTGCCAGCTTAAACAGTAGGGTTTGTCTGTAGCCGAGTTTGAGGCTACTTTTACTAGCTTATCCAGGTTTGCACCTGAACTTTTGGCGTCCGAGGAATGCCGTTGCTTTGAGTTTGAGCAGAAGTTGAGGCGTGGACTCAAGTTAAGGGTTTAAGGGTCCTTTATTCGAGAGTATAGACGTTTGGTGGATGCTGCAGCGCACATGGAAATTTTGATGCAGAAAGAGGATGAGGAGAAGCATAGAGGTTCCAAGAGGAGCCAAGAGGGCCAGGGTGATGGCAGGAGACAGAGGGGTTTTAACCCTCAGCAGTCTCAGGGTGGTTTGGCTAGATTGACCTTCCCAGAGCCGAGTGCAGGCTCCGGGAGAGGTGGTCAGGGAGGCTTGACTTGCTTTACATGTGGCCAGCTGGGTCACAAGTCTTCGATTTGCCCACAGAAGGGAGGGGGTCAGGGAGCTGTTTCTTCTTCGGCTTGACCTCAGGGCCAGAGTCAGGGTAGGGGCCAGCCTTTGTCTTGCTATCAGTGTGGTCAGCCTGGGCACCTGAAGAGGTTTTGCCCACAGTTGAGTGCCACTTCGGGAGCGTTTGGTTCTAGGCAGACGCAGAGTTATCAGCCAGCTCAGTCTGTGCAGGCCTCGAGGGCCAATCCGGGAGCTTCGTCGTCTCAGTCAGTGCAACAGTCTTTTGCTCATGGAGGTGAGCATGTGGATCAGGGGCCTACAGGGCGCGTGTATGCTGTTACCGCGCAGGACCTAGTACCAGCTCCATCAGTAGTGAGAGGTACCTTTCTGTTTGCAACTCGGTTGCTAGTGTTTTGATTAATACGAGTGTGTCCCATTCTTTTGTATCTGCTGCATTTGCATCTGTGTTGGAGTTGGAGTTGGCACTATTAGCATCTCCTATATGTGTTGTATCACCTGTTGGGGGTGAATTGATTTTGAAACACAGATGTAGAGGTTGTGATATAGAGGTCGCCGACTGTAGGCTTCCGTTTCCTTTTGTAGTTATGCCCATGAAGGGTTTTGATGTTATTTTGGGTATGGACTGGTTATCATCATACCGGGCTGTTATTGATTGCTACCGCCAGAGGGTCACGGTTTGTACCTTGAGCGGGGAGTGTTTCCATTTCTTGGGGGATCGGGTTGGTAGTGTGTTGCCACCGGTGTATGATCCGCGAGGGCGAAATGAGCTTAGTGGTCTACTTGCTAGCTTTATGAGTGATGAGTGTGATGAGACCCAGACTGTATTACTGAGGGTGGTTTGTGAGTATTCGGATGTTTTTCCCAAGGATCTCGTTAGTTTGCCACCTCACCGAGAGATAGAGTTCTCCATTGATTTAGTGCCCAGCACGGCGCCGATTTCTATGGCACCTTATCGTTTTGCCCCAGCCGAGTTAAGTGAGTTGAAGGTTCAACTCCAAGAATTGCTAGATAAGGGTTTTGTTCGCCCTAGTGTTTCACCGTGGGGAGCACTGGCCCTCTTTGCTAAGAAGAAAGATGGTGCCTTGAGATTGTGTATCAATTATCGGAAGTTGAATTGGGCTACGGTTAAGAATAAGTACCCTATGCCCCGTATAGATGATCTGTTTGACCAGTTGAAGGATTCCCGTTGTTTCTCTAAGATAGACTTGAGATCGGGTTACCACCAGTTGAGGGTCAAGGAGGAGGATATTCCGAAGACCGCATTCTGTACGCGGTATGGCCATTATGAGTTTCTGGTGATCCATTTGGACTTACCAATGCACCTGCAGTCTTTATGGACTTGATGAACCGGATCTTCCGGGAATTCTTAGATCGTTTTTTGGTCATTTTCGTGGACGACATTCTTATCTATTCGCCTTCAGAGGAGGAGCACGAGGAGCACTTGAGAGTGGTGCTTGAGCTGCTTAGAGCCCATAGGCTGTATGCCAAGTTTGGGAAGTGTGACTTCTGGCTAGGGGAAGTCAAATTCTTAGGCCATGTGGTATTCGGGGAAGGGGTGTTTGTTGATACATCCAAGGTAGAGGCAGTGCAAGATTGGGCACAGCCTAAGAGTGTTTTTGAGATCCGCAGTTTTCTAGGATTAGCTGGGTATTACCAACGGTTTGTGAAAGATTTCTCCAGGCTAGCTTCGCCGTTGACTAGATTGACGCGGAAAGGGGTCAAGTTTGTGTGGAGTGAGACTTGTGAAATGTCGTTCCAAGAGTTGAAGGTTAGATTGACCACCGCTCCGGTGTTGATTATTCCGGAGAGAGGGTTGGGTTATGCAGTCTATTGTGATGCCTCACGAGAGGGTTTGGGTTGTGTGTTGATGCAAGAAGGGAAAGTGGTAGCTTATGGCTCACGTCAATTGAAAATACACGAGAAGAATTACCCTACACATGATCTAGAGTTAGCAGCAGTGATCTTTTCCTTGAAGATTTGGAGGCACTACGTTTATGGTGAGAGGTTCGAGGTGTTCTCGGACCATAAGAGTTTGAAGTATCTGTTTACACAGAGAGACTTGAATTTGAGGCAGAGAATGTGGATAGAGTTCATAGAGGACTATGACTTTGAGTTGCACTATCACCTGGGAAAGGCCAATGTTGTGGCCGATGCCCTTAGTAGGAAATCCATTAGTGATGTAGCTTGTGTAGCCATCCGGGAATGGGAGATGTTGGGTGCACTGGGCGAGTTTGATTTGCTTCTAGCGAATCCGTTGAGGCAGCGGCCTTGTTTTCTGTTGTTGTACAACCTACACTTGTGACTCGAGTGTTAGAGGCACAGAGAGGTGACCTTGAGGTAGAATCCCTCCAAGAGAAGATCTCCAGTGGGAAGGTTGAGAAGGGTTTGACGGTGTATCCCGACCTGAGTGTGAGATACCGAGACCGTCTGTTTGTGCCGGAGTCTTGCCGAGAGGAAGTACTCCGAGAGTTTCATCATTCGCGCCTTGCGGTGCATCCGGGAGGCACTAAGATGTATCGGGATTTGGGTCGCCAGGTTTGGTGGCGGGGTATGAAGAGAGATGTGGCTGTTTTTGCATCGAAGTGCCTTACTTGCCAGCAAGTGAAGGCCGAGCATCAGAGGCCAGCGGGTTTGTTGCAACCCTTGCCTATTGCCGAGTGGAAGTGGGAGCATGTCACTATGGACTTCATTGTAGGTCTTCCGAGGACTCAGCGGGGTAGTGATGCTATTTGGGTGGTTGTAGACCGGTTGACGAAGTCGGCGCACTTTATCCCTATGCGCATGAGAGATTCGGTAGATCATCTCGCCGACTTGTATATTCGCGACATAGTGAGGTTGCACGGGGTCCCAGTGACGATGGTCTCAGATAGAGATCCTCGTTTTACTGCTAGGTTGTGGCAGATTTTGCAGAGTGCCTTGGGCACTAAGTTGACCTTTAGTACAGCTTGTCATCCTCAGACTGACGGGCAATCCGAGTGTACTATTCAGATCCTTGAGGATATGCTTCGAGGTTGTGTCCTTGACTTCAGTGGGACGTTGGAGAGGCACTTGCCCTTGGTGGAGTTTGCCTACAACAACAGTTTTCAGTCTAGCATCGGTATGGCACCGTTTGAGGCCTTGTATGGCCGACCGTGTAGATCTCCAGTTTGTTGGGCCGAGGTGGGTGATGCACCTTTGTTGGGTCCGGAGTTGGTTAGGGAGACTACGGAGAAAGTTGAGCTTATCCGTAGGAGGCTTGTTACAGCCTAGAGTCACCAAAAGAATTATGCCGACCGTAGAAGGAGGCCTTTGGCGTTTGAGATAGGTGATCATGTCTTCTTGAAAATATCACCTAGGCAAGGTTTGATGAGGTTTGGAAAGAGTGGGAAGTTATCCCCTCGGTTTATCGGTCCCTTTGAGATCCTTGAGAGGATTGGGGAGGTTGCTTATCGTTTGGCTTTGCCACCATAGTTGTCTAGGGTTCATGACGTCTTTCATGTTAGTATGCTTCGGAAGTACGAGCCGGATCCGTCTCATGTGTTGGATTGGACCGACTTAGAAGTAGATGAGGATGCCTCATATAAAGAGAGACCGGTTCGGGTCTTGGATAGGCGGGATCAAGTCTTGCGAGGCAAGACCATTCCCTTGGTAAAGGTTTTGTGGAAGCATCACGGAGTGGAGGAAGCCACTTGGGAACGTGAGTTGGAAGTCCATGAAAAATATCCGGACATGTTTATTGATGTGTAATCATATATTGTGATTTTGTAATATTGTTGAACTTTAAGAGCATTGAAAATGTCTTAAGTTGTGGAACATTGTATATGTTGTGGTTAATGGAAGTTTATTTTAACATTGTGTATGTTAAGTATATTGTGGAAATGCAAGCATGATATTAGTGTTGCATTTGTTAAGGAATTGTGGGAAACGAGTTGAAACTAGTGAATTTCAAAGGAATGCATGTTGATAATGCAGGTTATTATGTGTAATGTGAAATGCCTCTTGAAAAGAGATGGGATTGACCGGTAATGGGTCGGATTGTTTAATATTATGTTGTAATATTGTTGAGAATGGAGAAAACCTGTTTTTGAAAAAAAAAACTTGTGTTTAATTTCGGGGACGAAATTCCTTAAGGGGGGAGGTTATAGCGATCCCGGTTGTCCCTTTACTGTTCTGTTGTATTCCTGACTCAGTTCGGTGGAGTTGGTAGTTCTATACCTTGTTGTCATCCTTTACTTCTTTTGTTTGAGTTTTAGGATGTGTTGGGCATGTCTCGAGCAGGTGGGTTGAACCTTGGTCTAAAATCTTGTTGCTAGGTTTTTGGTCGTTCCGCTTGAGCGGGTCGTATGGCGCTCGAGCGAGGTTTACACCCTTCCAGCATTTCGTGCCCCTGCAAAACTTCTGCAGGTGTGTTTTCTACGCTCGAACGGGTTGCGCTCGAGCGGGCTTGTTGGCGCTTGAGCGGGTAGTACCTTGTTGGTGAAAGTTCTGGGGGATGAAAATCTACGCTCGAGCGGACTGGTTTTCGCGCTCGAGCGGATGTACTTTATTCCTGTGTCATGGCGCTCGAGCGGGCCTTATTGCGCTCGAGCGGACCTAGTTTTTTGTTCTTGACGCTCGAGCGTCCTGTTCTACGCTCGAGCGGGAATGTCGTATATCTGAAGGCAGTTGGGCATTCCTAAATCACTTTTTACATCCTCATTCTCTCTCTTACTTTTCAAAAACGCCATTTGAGAGCTTCTCTCTCTAAAACCTTGCCCTATCTCTAGGTATTGATCTAGTAGGAGTTGTTTCCTCACCTTTGGCCTTTACAAAAAAGTTTTTGATCGTCGAGGGCTATCTTTTGATCCGAGAAATTTGTGGTTTGGAGCATTTTCGTTTCCTTCATCTTCTTCGTTGGGTGTCATCTTTTGAGGTAGGAATTCCTACTCACTCTTATGGGTTTTTACCTAGATTATTGGGCATTTTGTTAAATGGAATGATTTTAGGACTTAGGGTTTCAAAAAAGTATAAATGGGGGTTTTGTCATTTTGATTCTTAAATATGTATTTTGGGTTTCAAAATGGTGTTATTGTTGTTGGTTGTTGATATTTGAACCATTGGGTTAATATTGAGAAATGGGGAAGAAAGCCCTAATTTGTATAACTAATTAATTTGGGAAAGTTATGGATTTATGGAATTGAGTTGAATATAATGAAATTGGCTCATTTTGGGGTCGGATTAGTGAAGTTGGATTTATTAATCGCTCACTTTTGGAAACATTGATATTTTATCTGTTGGAGCTTTTATTATCTGTTTAGAAATAATTGCTTTGGGCTACCGGTGGAGGATAGTTGTGATTGTTGTAGACAATGCATGATGATTAGGCAAACTAAAACTAATCAATTGGATGTGTCATAAAGTATGACGGTTGATAGAATACATTAACGTTATGTATTGATTGATTGTGTATATGACCTATGTGTATATACGTTGTGAGTGTGGGAGGAGATAGGGGATGTACTCCACGGTTTAGGGGAAGATAGGGGATGGACCTCTAAACCGGATGTTGTTTGGGAGGAGATAAGGGATGGACTCCGCTGATACGGCTCATATGCTTGTCAGTTAATGTGTGGATATAGCTCATATGCTTATCTATGGAAGTGTTGATATAGCTCATATGCTTATCTGTTGAAGTGTGGATACAGTTTGTATGCTTATCTGTTAAGATGTTGATATAGCTAGTATGCTTATCTATTGTGAAATGGGAAATGTTTAATATGAGTCACTGTCTCATGTAAACTGTTGGCCAGGTTCTGAGCCGTTATTGTGAATTGTGAATTTGATAAGAAATGGAAAATGAAATGAAACATGGACATAGTGGTCATGTAATGGAAATGATTTATGAATTGATTTATGAGAGTTGAACATTTATCAATTGCTAATGTCTTAGTTACTGCTCGTATTGTGTTTAGCATATCTCTACTGGGCGTTGGCTCACCCTTTATGGGACATCATTTTCAAGTACAGGTAGCATGCCACCTCCAAGGACATAGCTTGGATGGTTATGGGAGTTGAAGACTCTTTTTTTATTATTATTTTGCTTGTATTACATGTATATCAAGCCAAGGGCTTATTTGTGTAGAGTTAGTACTCTCCTTTTTTGTAACCAAGTGTTGGCTTGGAAAGCTGTAAGCCCGTAGGGCAATTGTTTTTGTTGTTAACATGTAATATTGTTGCAAGAACTACTCTGATGAATAGAAAGATGTTAATTTGTCCTATATCATTGCATGTCTAAAATGATGGATTTTATGTTTTTTTTTAGGGCGTTACAATAGCAGATAGCGATAACCGTCACAATCGTTACATAACGATATTAATAACGGTTGTGGCTATTTTTTAAAACCTTGAATATGACACTATGAAATTTATATACCACAAATCATTTTAGGAAGAGAATTTTAAACATTTGATAAAATATGAGCAAATCATAATTTTTATACAATATATATATATATAATAAAAAACCTCAATTTCTTCAAAATTATAGCTCACAAAAAATACTAAACAATCAAGGTAAAACAAAGATACAAAGATAATATAATCCCTACCTCAAACTAAAAGAGGAAAAGTCTCAAAATCGAATGCATCGAAAACAAAACTTGGCCCCAGTCAAAACGAAACCCTTAACCTGCTCTATATTCTGTATCAAAGTAGCAAGGTGATATTCTAACTCTAGATATGGTGGATTGAAAGTTTCGCATTTTTTTATTTAAAAAAGGAAGAGGCAGAAGAGAGGAAGAGAAAGAGAGATGGAAGGAGAAGAAAAAAATGGAAGGAAAGAACGAAAGAAATGATTGAATTTGTGAACTTCACATTATTTGGCAAAAAAATGCCCCTCATCGATCTACACAACAAGAGTTTCTTTCTTCAAAACCATTCAGCTTGTTTGGTTCCATTGAAATTCATTTTTCAAAAAATTGGAAATTTGTTTTTTTTCATTGATTTTTTAATATTTTAAGTAATTTTTTGATTTTTAGATACACCTAACATAAATACACTTAAAGAGTAAAATATTTGTGAATTTTTTAAAAAAATTCACTAAATACCAAAAATATTTTTTTAAAAAATATAAAAATTCAATACATTTTTGTATTCTTGTGTATTTATTGATTTTTTTAAATATTTTTTTTAAAATATTTTATTTTTAGATACATCTAAATAAGGTACATCTAAAAAAGTAAAAAAAAAAATTGTTTAAAATTTTTAAAATATTCATTAAAAAAATACAAAATAAAAATTTAATTTTCAAAAAATTAAATAAGAAAAATTGCAACCAAACACAGTGATTAACTCTGTCTAGTTCGATATAGGGAGGATAAGCAAGTTTGTTTGCTTGATCTCTCTAGTAGTTAATTGTCAGCTTTTGTTTCGTTTTTTTTTTTATTTTTTTTGTCTAAGCTTTTGTTTTCTTCGCTTCGGCCCTATCTCACCCAAAATATAAAAAAAAAATTTTAAGAAAGGTAAATTACACTGACACTCTCTGATATTTCTGTTTAATATAAATTCATCTCTCACATTTGAAAAATTAGATTCTCCTCCTTGAGATTTGTAATCTCATTACAAATTGCTCCCTGGATTGCTGATGTCATACCCTAAAATTTTTTAAATGATCATCTTGTCCCTTTTCCTACAATTTCTTCTTCCTATTATCATGACTACATTTTACAACTTTTCATCATTAAATTCTACTTGAACACATTCTTATTCAGTGATACTATACAAACATAAATTTTACGTAGAACTTTCAAACACAATGATAGTTTAATGGTGACCTTTCACTTTAAAACAAAACAACCATAAACATGATTTATATTTACAACGATGTCACTATCACAACATTTTTATGATATTTTTTGGTATAAATTTTTATATATGAATATAATTTTTTTTTTTTGTTTCCACCAATATACCTAGATCAGATCAATTTAATCTAGATATATTTAAAAAGTATAAAATTTGTATAAAAAAAAAAACTTTAAAAAATCCATTGAATACAACAAAATGAGAGAATGTATTGAATTTTTTGTTTTTCTATTTTATTTTTTTGTTATTGGTGAATTTTAAAAAAAAAATTACAAAATATTATATTTCTTAACTATATCTAGATTAGGTGTATCTAAAAAATTTAAAAAAAAAAAAATTGCTTAAAATGTTAAAACAAATTTAGTAAAAAAAAAAATACGAAAAATAAAAGAACTCATTTTTTTATGTGAGTTAAACTAAAGAAGATGATTGTTATTTCCCTTAAAATGACATGAACAAAATATCTGTATTATTTTATTCTTTTATATGTATAAAAGTTAAAGGGCAAATATGTCATTTTAATTTGACAAAGGCTAAGTGTAATTTTCAAACAATCCTGCTACGTAGCTCGAATTTTCCGTGATTCGTGTGGCCCGAAATCCCAAAACGTCATTTTGGGATTTTTTTTTTTTTTTTTCCCCTCTCTTTCTTCATCCTTTTCATAACTCACAGAAGAAGAAGAAAGAAGAAGAGAAGATGAGAGATTCAAATCATCAACAACCAACACATCATCATCATCATCAACAACCAACACATCATCATCATCACTATAGCGATCCCGGTTATCCCTTTACTGTTCTGTTGTATTCCGGACTCGGTTCCGTGAAGTTGGTAGTGGTATCTATCTTGTTGTGTCCTTTAATTCCACATGATTGAGTTTTAGGATGTTTTGAACAGGGTTGTTACAGGTTGGTTAGGACTTGGTTTCAATTCCTTGTTGTTCAGTTTTTAGGCGTTCCGCTCGAGCGGGTCTTCTTACGCTCGAGCGGGTATTGCACACCTCCAGTATTTCGGGTTCCTGCAAAACTTCTGCAGATATGATTTCTGCGCTCGAGCAGGTTTGTTTACGCTCGAGCGGTGGCGCTCGAGCGGGTCGTTTGGCGCTCGAGCGGGTAGTACTTTCTGGGTGTAAGTTCTGGGAGGTGGAAATTTGCGCTCGAGCGGACTGGTTTTCGCGCTCGAGCGGAAGTGCTTTGTTCTTGTGTCATGGCGCTCGAGCGGGCCTTATTGCGCTCTAGCGTGTCCAGATTTTTGTTCTTGGCGCTCGAGCGTCGTGTTCTCCGCTCGAGCGGGTCATACGTATATGAGTTATCCGCTGGGTGATTTCAAATCGCTTTTTACTTTTCTTTCTCTCTCCTACTTTTTTTAAAAACCCTTTTGAGAGCCTTTCTCTCTAGATACTCCCTTCTCTCTAGGGTTTGATCTAGTTAGGGTGTCCTCCTTCTCTTCGGCCTTTGTAAAAGTTGTGTTGATCGTCGAGGGCGTCATTTTAATCTGAAAATTTTAGAATTTGGAGCATTTTGGTTTTGGTCTTCATCTCCATTGGAGCTCAAACTTTGAGGTAGGGATAACCTACTCCTTTCTATGAACTTTGTCTTTAAATTTTGGTATTTTGAGATGTTGGGGTTGGTTTGGTAATTTGGTAAAAATTTGGGCTTTTGTGTAAATTTACAAAGGTTGGGGTTTTAGCTAAATAAAGCCTAGAGGCATGTTTGGCATGGAGAAAGTGAAATTAATGACAAAACATTAATGAAAATGGAACCTAAGGGTTGTAATGTTAATTATGAAAAATGCCCTAATTACATTGGTTGATTAATTTGTATAATTGATCGTGGAAAATGAGAAATTGATTTGAGAATGTGGAAATTGGAAAAGGAAGGGGTTAAAGGGTGTAGTTGGATTATTTATCACTCACCTAGTTGAAATGTTGATTATATATCCATTGTTGCATTTATCTTCTGCATAGAAATAACTGCTTTGGGCTATCAGTGGAGGATAGTTGTGATTGTTGTAGACAGTGCATGATGATTAGGCAAACTGAAACTAATCACTGGAATGTGTCATTGAGATTGACGATTGAAAGAATACATTAAATTTATGTATTGTGTGATGATGTGTATAATTGTTGTTTATATGCATTGTGTTGTGTTGGAGGAGATAGGGGATGTACTCCACGGTTTAGGGGAAGATAGGGGATGGACCTCTAAACCGGATGTTGTTGGGAGGAGATAGGGGATGGACTCCGTAGATAGAGCTCATATGCTTATCTAGTGATGTATTGACAGAGCTCATATGCTTGTCATTGGAAGTGTGATAGTGCTCATATGCATATCTGTGGAAGTGATGATATAGCTCGTATGCTTATCTGTTGTTGTGTGATATAGCTCGTATGCTTATCTGTTGTTGTGTGATATAGCTAGTATGCTTATCTAATATGAAATGAGAAGTGTGTGATATGAGTTACTGTCTCATATGAGTTGTTTGGCCAGGTTCTGAGCCATGGTTGTAATTTGAGAATTGAAAGGAATTGGAAAATGAATTGTAACATGGACTTGTATGTCATGAAATTGTAAAGTGTGATAGGGGAAAATATCAGTGTTGACCATCTATCAATTGCTAATCTTTTAGTCATTGTTCATATTTGGTTTAGTATGTTTCTACTGGGCTGTGGCTCACCCTATATGGGAACATCATTTTCAGGTACCGGTAGCATGCCACCTCCAAGGACGTAGCTTGGGAGGCTAGAGGCGGGCACACTTTTGTCGTTTTATTTTTGATGTATTACATGTAAATTCAAGCCAAGGGCTTAATGTGTAAATGAGTTAGTACTCTTTTGTTGTAACCAAGTGTTGTAACGCCCTCAAAATAATAACATGAAATCCATCAATAAGACATATGAAATAACCATATTCTTCTATTCATGAGAGTTTCATTACATAAGTATTACATGTTAACATCAAAAGCAAAATGCCCTACGGGCTTACAGCTTTCCAAGTTAACACTTGGTTACAACAAAAAGAGTACTAACTCATACACCTTAAGCCCTTGGCTTGTATTTACATGTAATACATCAAAGTAAAACGACAACATTATGTCCGCCTCTTGCCTCCCAAGCTATGTCCTTGGAGGTGGCATGCTTCCTGCACCTGAAAATGATATTCCCATATAGGGTGAGCCACAGCCCAGTAGAAATACACTAAACCAACCATGAACAATGACTAAAATATTAGCAATTGATAGATGGCCAACACTGATACAATCACATAAATCATCTATTTATGTCAACCGACTAATGAGTCCAAGTCACTTTTCATTTTCCCATTTTCAACGGATAGACATATAAGTACTACCCACATTCTCAACAGATATGTATAACAGCAATATCCACAGATAAGCATATAAGCTATATCCACATTCTACAACAGATATGTATAACCACAATATCCACAGATAAGCATATAAGCTATATCCACACTTCACAAAGATAAGCGTATGAGCTCTATCTTCACTTCTCTAGACAAGCATATAAGCTGTGTCTACGGAGTTCATCCCCTATCTTCTCCCAACACTATCCGGTTTAGAGGTACATCCCCTATCTTCCCCTAAACCGCGGAGTACATCCCCCATCTCCTCCTCTACACATAACGTATACAAACACATTGGTTCTATATACAAACACTCAATACACATAGTTAATGTATTCTATCAACCGTCAAGTTCCATGACACATTCCATTGATTAGTTTCGGTTTGCCTAATCATCATGCATTGTCTACAACAATCACGACTATCCTCCACCGATAGCCCAAAGCAGATATTTCTAAACAGAAAATAAATGCACAATGGATATTCAATCAACATTTCATTTCCTCATTCTTCTCAATTAATTATCCCAATTAATTAAACAATGTAATTAGGCCAATTCCCATAATTAACATTTCAACCCTTAGGTCCCATTTTCATCAATGATTTAACATTCATTCCATTTCTCTATGCCAAACATGCATCTAGGTTTATTATGAATAAAACCCCAACTTTTGTAAAATTACACAAAAGCCCCCAAACTTTCACAAAATTACCAAACCAACCCCAACATCTCAAAATACCAAAATTTAAAGACAAAATCCATAGAGAGGAGTAGGATATCCCTACCTCAAATTCGGAGCCCCAAAGGAGAAGATGACAAAACCCAACGTGCTCCAAAACCCGAGATTTTCAGATTAAAATGAAGCTCTCGACGATCAACAACTTTTTCGTAAAGGCCAAAGATGAGCAAATCACTCCTACTAGATTAAAACCTAGAGAGAAGGTAGAGTCTAGAGTGAGAGGCTCAACAATGGTGATTTTGGAAAAGTAAGAGAGAGAAGAGAAAGTGAAAAAGTGATTTGAAGAGTCACAAATTCGGGACTTTAACCCAGGTCTCCGCTCGAGCGTAAAACACCCCGCTCGAGCGGCCACTCACAGACTTCCGCTCGAGCGGCTAACCTCCCGCTCGAGCGCAGAATGCACTCGCTCAGCACTTTTGCAGAACCAGACCTCCGCTCGAGCTCCCAACCCTACGCTCGAGCGTACAACACTGCACAACAAATACTGGATGGGTGTATTCCCCGCTCGAGCGCCAACATCTCCGCTCGAGCGGACAGGCCAAAAATCTGGGCAACTAGTTTTGGTTTCTAAACTCAACCAACTTGAAGCTAACCCACCCAACACATCCCATAACTCAAATATGAAGTAAAGAGGATGCAAACAAGATAATAAACCACAACTAACATCCACGGACACATGTCCGGATCACTGTACAACAAGGGTAAACCCGGGATCGCTATAACCTCCCCCCCTTAAAGAATTTCGTCCCCGAAATTAAGCACAAGTTTTCAAAAACAAGTCTTCCACCATTTTAAACAATGTTACACTTTAACATTCAACAATTCGACCCATTACCGGTCACCCCCTCCATTTAACAAGAGGCATTTCACAATATGTAAACAACATATGTACTTTCAACATGCATTAACATTGCGCACTAACTTTCCAATTTCAACAATATACTCAACATATACCATGTTACATTCAACTTCCATATGAGGCAAGTTCCAAAACATACTTCCAATAAACCAAACATTTTCAATGTTTCACAACTTAAGATATATATAAAAGCTCTTAAGTTCAACAATAGTTCAAAATCTAAATACAAGATTACATATCAACAAACAAGTCCGGATACTTCTCACGGACTTCCAACTCACGTTCCCAAGTGGCCTCCTCCACTCCGTGATGTTTCCACAAGACTTTCACCAAAGGAATGGTCTTGCCACGCAGGACCTGATCCCGCCTATCCAAGACCCGAACCGGTCTCTCCTCATACGAGGCATCCTCATCTACCTCTAAATCAGTCCAATCCAACACATGTGATGGATCTGGCTCATACTTCCGAAGCATACTCACATGAAACACGTCATGCACTCCGGACAACTGCGGCGGTAAGGCTAACCGATAAGCAACCTGACCAATCCTCTCAAGGATCTCAAAAGGACCAATAAACCGAGGGGATAACTTCCCACTCTTCCCAAATCTCATCAGGCCTCGCCTAGGTGATATCTTCAGGAAGACATGATCACCTACCTCAAACGCCAAAGGCCTTCTCCTACGGTCAGCATAAGATTTCTGCCGACTCTGGGCTGTAACAAGCCTCCTACGGATAAGCTCAACTTTCTCCGTCGTCTCCCTAACCAACTCCGGACCCAACAAAGGTGCATCACCCACCTCGGCCCAACAAACTGGAGACCTACACGGTCGGCCATACAAGGCCTCGAACGGTGCCATACCGATGCTAGACTGAAAACTGTTGTTGTAGGCAAACTCTACCAATGGCAAGTGCCTCTCCCACGTCCCACTGAAGTCCAGGACACAACCCCGAAGCATATCCTCGAGGATCTGAATAGTACGCTCGGACTGTCCGTCAGTCTGAGGATGATAAGCCGTACTAAAGGTCAACTTAGTGCCCAAGGCACTCTGCAAACTCTGCCACAACCTAGCAGTAAAACAAGGATCTCTATCTGAGACGATCGTCACTAGGACCCCGTGCAATCTCACTATGTCCCGAACATACAAGTTGGCAAGATGATCCACCGAATCTCTCACGCGCATAGGAATAAAGTGCGCCGACTTAGTCAACCGGTCTACAACCACCCAAATAGCATCACTACCCCACTGAGTCCTCGGAAGACCTACAACGAAGTCCATAGTGATATGCTCCCATTTCCACTCGGCAATAGGCAAGGGTTGCAACAAACCCGCTGGCCTCTGATGCTCGGCCTTCACTTGCTGACAAGTAAGGCACTTCGATACGAAAACAGCCACATCTCTCTTCATACCCCGCCACCAAAACTGGCGACCCAAATCCTGGTACATCTTAGTACCTCCCGGATGCACTGCAAGGCGCGAATGATGAAACTCTCGGAGTACTTCCTCACGGCAAGACTCCGGTACAAACAAACGGTCTTGGTATCTCACACTCAGGTCGGGATACACCGTCAAACCCTTCTCTACTTTCCCACTGGAGATCTTCTCTCGGAGGGACTCTACCTCAAGGCCACCTCTCTGTGCCTCTAACACTCTAGTCACAAGTGTAGGCTGCGTAACAACAGAAAACAAGGCCGCAACCTCAACAGATTCGCCCAGTAGCAAATCAAACTCGGCAAGTGCTCCCAACATCTCCCATTCCCGGATGGCTATACAAGCTACATCACTAATGGTCTTCCTACTAAGGGCATCGGCCACAACATTGGCCTTTCTCGGATGATAGTGCAACTCAAAATCATAATCCTCGATGAACTCCATCCACCTCCTCTGCCTCAAATTCAAGTCTCTCTGTGTAAACAGATACTTCAAACTCTTGTGGTCCGAGAACACCTCGAACTTCTCACCATAAAGGTAATGCCTCCAGATTTTCAAGGCAAAGATCACAGCCGCTAACTCTAGATCGTGTGTGGGGTAATTCTTCTCATGTATTTTCAACTGACGCGAGCCATAAGCTACCACTTTCCCCTCTTGCATCAACACACAACCCAAACCCTCTCGTGAGGCATCACAATAAACCGCATAACGCAACCCTCTCTCCGGAATAATTAACACCGGAGCGGTGGTCAATCTAACTTTCAGCTCTTGGAACGACTTTTCACAAGTCTCACTCCACACAAACTTGACTCCCTTCCGAGTCAGTCTAGTCAATGGTGACGCTAACCTGGAGAAATCTTTCACAAACCGACGGTAATACCCAGCTAATCCCAGAAAACTGCGGATCTCAAACACGCTCTTAGGCTGCGCCCAATCTTGCACTGCCTCAACCTTGGATGTATCAACAGACAACCCTTCCCCGGATACCACGTGGCCTAAGAATTTGACTTCCCCCAGCCAGAACTCACACTTCCCAAACTTGGCATACAGCCTATGGGCTCTAAGTAACTCAAGCACCACTCTCAAGTGTTCCTCGTGCTCCTCCTCAGAAGGCGAATAGATAAGGATGTCGTCCACGAAGACGACCACAAATCGGTCTAAGAACTCCCAGAAAATCCGGTTCATCAAGTCCATAAAGGCTGCCGGTGCATTGGTAAGCCCAAATGGCATCACCAGAAACTCATAATGGCCATACCGCGTACGGAATGCCGTTTTCGGAATATCCTCTTCCCTGACTCTCAACTGATGGTAACCCGATCTCAAGTCTATCTTAGAGAAACAACGGGAACCCTTCAACTGGTCAAACAAATCATCTATACGGGGCATAGGATACTTATTCTTAACCGTAGCCCGATTTAACTTCCGGTAGTCAATACACAATCTCAAGGCACCATCTTTCTTTTTAACAAAGAGGGCCGGTGCTCCCCACGGCGAAACACTAGGGCGAACAAAGCCCTTATCAAGCAATTCCTAGAGCTGAACTTTCAACTCAACCAACTCTGCTGGAGCAAAACGGTAAGGTGCCATAGAAATCGGCGCCGTGCCGGGCACTAAATCAATAGAGAACTCTATCTCTCGGTGAGGTGGCAAACTAGCAAGGTCTTCGGGAAAAACATCCGAATACTCACAAACCACCCTCGGAAATACAATCTGGGTCTCAACACACTCACTACTCTCAAAGCTAGCAAGTAGACCACTAAGCTCACTTCGCCCTCGCGAATCATACCCCGGTGGCAAAACACTACCAACTCGGTCTCCCAAGAAATGAAACCACTCCCCGCTCAAGGTACATAATGTGACCCTCTGGCGGTAGCAATCAATAACAGCCCGGTATGACGATAACCAGTCCATACCCAAAATAACATCAAAACCCTTCATGGGCATGACAACAAACGGAAAAGGAAGCCTATAATCGGCGACCTCTATATCACATCCTCTAACACCCTGTTTCAGGATCAACTCACCACCCAAAGGCGATACCACACAAATAGGAGATGCTAACTGGGCTAACTCCAATTCCAAAACAGATGCAAATGCAGCAGATACAAAAGAATGAGATGCACCCGTGTCTATCAACACATTAGCAACCGAGTTGCAAAACAGAAAAGTACCTCTCACTACTGATGGAGCCGGTACTAAATCCTGCGCGGTAACAGCATACACGCGCCCCGTAGGCCCCTGGTCTACCTGCTCACCTCTCGGAGCAAAAGACTGCTGCACTGACTGGGATGACGAAGCTCCCGGATTGGTCCTCGAGGCCTGCACAGACTGAGCTGGCTGAAAACCCTGCGTCTGCCTAGAACCAGACGCTCCTGAAGTGGCACTCAACTGCGGGCAAAACCTCTTCAGGTGCCCAGGCTGTCCACACTGATAACAAGACAAGGGCTGCCCCCTGCCCAAACTCTGACTCTGCGGTCTAGCTGAAGAAGAAGCAGCTCTCTGACCCCCACCCTTCTGCGGGCAAACAGAAACCTTGTGACCCAGCTGGCCACACTTGTAACAGGTGAAATCCCCCTGACCACCTCTCCCGGAGCCTGCACTCGGCACTGGGAAGGTCGATCTAGCAACACCACCCAGCGACTGCTGAGGGTTAGAACCCCTCTGCCTCTTACCATCACCCTGACTATCCTGGCTCCTCTTGGAGCCTCTCTACCCCTCATCCTCTTCCTGCATCATGAGCTCCATATGAGCTGCAGCGTCTACTAGGTGTCTATACTCTCGAATGTAAGACCCACCAACCCTCAACTTGAGGCCCCGCCTCAACTTCTGCTCAAACTCATAGCAACGGCGTTCCTCAGACGCCACCAATTCTGGTGCAAACCTGGACAGACTAGTAAAGGTAGCCTCAAACTCGGCCACTGACAAGCCCTGCTGATTAAGCCGGCTAAACTGATCCCTCAGCTTCTCCCTAGCTGCTGCAGACAAAAACCTCTCCTGAAAAGCATTTACAAATGCCTCCCTAGTACCACCAACACGAGCCTTCTCATACTTCCACCACTGACCCGCATCTCCCTTCAGTTGGAAGGATGCCAAGGTCACTTTCAGTGCTCCGTCCTCGATGCCAAGCATCTCGAACGTCTTACTCATTTGCTCTAGCCACTCATCAGCCTTCAGTGGCTCCCTCGGATCCCCGATAAACTCATCCGGATTAGACCGGAAGAACTCCCTCTTCAAAAACGAAGGCCCTGCCTCAGTGGCCTGATTCCCAGCTCTAAGAATACCCAAAGCTCCTGCTATCTCTCTGGCCAAGGCACCCATAGCCTGCTGACCCACTGGCTCGGCCACATTGGCCTGGCCCACTCCCTCCTGCACTGCCGGAATCTCACCCTGTAACGGTACTTCCTGCCTCGCAGGTCTACCACGCCTAGCACCTCTTCCTCGTCCTGACATCCTAATAAAGGTAACACAGAACATTAGCACACTCATAAATGTGCCGAAACTAAACACTCACGTCCTAATGCATGGACAACTGTAATTCACTCCACGTAAGCACATAAACACATAAGCACTTACGAATTTCATTTCCGGATAATGATAGTCCCGAGGCGTTACTAGGGTTCCGGTTAGAAATAGCATTGATCAAGTGCTTTTCCAACAAGACTCCCAGAAACTCAAGGATCCAATCAACATCCTAGAAATTAAATCCCATACCCACATAGTCACATAAGCATGTTATCAATTAAGCACATAGCATATGATACTACATCTAAGTCTCTATCAAGCGAGACAAACCCATTGTGATACTAATCACTTCCCACGTACCCAAAGTATTCGAACCCGGTACGCTCTGATACCAAGTTGTAACGCCCTCAAAATAATAACATGAAATCCATCAATAAGACATATGAAATAACCATATTCTTCTATTCATGAGAGTTTCATTACATAAGTATTACATGTTAACATCAAAAGCAAAATGCCCTACGGGCTTACAGCTTTCCAAGTTAACACTTGGTTACAACAAAAAGAGTACTAACTCATACACCTTAAGCCCTTGGCTTGTATTTACATGTAATACATCAAAGTAAAACGACAACATTATGTCCGCCTCTTGCCTCCCAAGCTATGTCCTTGGAGGTGGCATGCTTCCTGCACCTGAAAATGATATTCCCATATAGGGTGAGCCACAGCCCAGTAGAAATACACTAAACCAACCATGAACAATGACTAAAATATTAGCAATTGATAGATGGCCAACACTGATACAATCACATAAATCATCTATTTATGTCAACCGACTAATGAGTCCAAGTCACTTTTCATTTTCCCATTTTCAACGGATAGACATATAAGTACTACCCACATTCTCAACAGATATGTATAACAGCAATATCCACAGATAAGCATATAAGCTATATCCACATTCTACAACAGATATGTATAACCACAATATCCACAGATAAGCATATAAGCTATATCCACACTTCACAAAGATAAGCGTATGAGCTCTATCTTCACTTCTCTAGACAAGCATATAAGCTGTGTCTACGGAGTTCATCCCCTATCTTCTCCCAACACTATCCGGTTTAGAGGTACATCCCCTATCTTCCCCTAAACCGCGGAGTACATCCCCCATCTCCTCCTCTACACATAACGTATACAAACACATTGGTTCTATATACAAACACTCAATACACATAGTTAATGTATTCTATCAACCGTCAAGTTCCATGACACATTCCATTGATTAGTTTCGGTTTGCCTAATCATCATGCATTGTCTACAACAATCACGACTATCCTCCACCGATAGCCCAAAGCAGATATTTCTAAACAGAAAATAAATGCACAATGGATATTCAATCAACATTTCATTTCCTCATTCTTCTCAATTAATTATCCCAATTAATTAAACAATGTAATTAGGCCAATTCCCATAATTAACATTTCAACCCTTAGGTCCCATTTTCATCAATGATTTAACATTCATTCCATTTCTCTATGCCAAACATGCATCTAGGTTTATTATGAATAAAACCCCAACTTTTGTAAAATTACACAAAAGCCCCCAAACTTTCACAAAATTACCAAACCAACCCCAACATCTCAAAATACCAAAATTTAAAGACAAAATCCATAGAGAGGAGTAGGATATCCCTACCTCAAATTCGGAGCCCCAAAGGAGAAGATGACAAAACCCAACGTGCTCCAAAACCCGAGATTTTCAGATTAAAATGAAGCTCTCGACGATCAACAACTTTTTCGTAAAGGCCAAAGATGAGCAAATCACTCCTACTAGATCAAAACCTAGAGAGAAGGTAGAGTCTAGAGTGAGAGGCTCAACAATGGTGATTTTGGAAAAGTAAGAGAGAGAAGAGAAAGTGAAAAAGTGATTTGAAGAGTCACAAATTCGGGACTTTAACCCAGGTCTCCGCTCGAGCGTAAAACACCCCGCTCGAGCGGCCACTCACAGACTTCCGCTCGAGCGGCTAACCTCCCGCTCGAGCGCAGAATGCACTCGCTCAGCACTTTTGCAGAACCAGACCTCCGCTCGAGCTCCCAACCCTACGCTCGAGCGTACAACACTGCACAACAAATACTGGATGGGTGTATTCCCCGCTCGAGCGCCAACATCTCCGCTCGAGCGGACAGGCCAAAAATCTGGGCAACTAGTTTTGGTTTCTAAACTCAACCAACTTGAAGCAAACCCACCCAACACATCCCATAACTCAAATATGAAGTAAAAAGGATGCAAACAAGATAATAAACCACAACTAACATCCACGGACACATGTCCGGATCACTGTACAACAAGGGTAAACCCGGGATCGCTATAAGTGTTAACTTGGAAAGCTGTAAGCCTTTAGGGCATTTGCTTTTGTCGTTAACATGTAATACCTTTTGTAATGAAACTCTGATGAATAGAAGAATGTTAATCTTTATTACCAATGCATGTCTTTATTGATGGGTTTTATGTTATTATTTTGAGGGCGTTACAATCACACAAAGACTTCATAAAGAGAGAGAGATACAGAGAACGAGAGAGAGAGATACACAGAGATAGAAAGAGATACAGATCTGTGTATACACACAGAGGATGGCGGGCATCGGTGATGGTCTCCCCTCCCTCTTCTCTCTTCGTTCCCTCTCCCTCTCTGTTCTCCCTTCATTCTCTCTTCTTTTTCTCTTTCTCTCTCTTCCTTCCTCACTCCCTCTATTTCTGTTTTAGATATAAAAGAGAGGGGGGAAAAAAAATCCAAAACAACGTTGTTTTGGATTCGGGCCTCTCGAGCCACGAAAAATTCGAGCTTTGAAGCATTTTTCTTTTTCAAATGTAAAAGAAGATCTGTATTAAACAAAAACCTCAGAAGTATCAGTGTCATTTACCAAAAAAAAGGGGAGGCACCCCACTTGGTCTCTGCTCTCCCATCAAAATTTTATTTATTTATTAATTATTATTATTTTTTTTATAATATCTATCTCAATATCTATATCTATATCCACCTATATATATATTAACAAATACAATTTTAGTAACACTATAATATTTTGTGACATAAATAATAAAATAGTATAATTATTTCCTCACTACAAAATATATTTTGTTTGACGGTGCGCATTATAAATATTCGTAACTCTCTCATAGTAGTAAAATAAATAAATAAATAAATAAATAATAATAATAATAATAATAATAATAATAATAATAATAATAATAATAATAATAATAATAATAATAATACAATAAATCTAGGAAGCCTCCTAATTTTATTTGAAAATTTATCATAATCCACTTGGCAACAACCTTGGGGGCTATTTTATTTTAAAAGGAAACAAATAAACAAACAAAAAGAAAAAAGAAAAAAAAAGTGCTCCATAAGGCTTTGCTCTTGCGTTTGGTTTCAAATTATTTTTGGGGGTGTTCCTTAACCTCAAAACCCTTTATTTTAAATTCTATGGATAATTACAAAAAAAAAAAAAAAAAAATAACTCCAATGTTTGACCCTTGCGATAATATAAACTCTGAGTTTTCAATTTTATCAATTTAAATCTTAATCTTTTAATTTGTTTTCAATCTAAACCATTTGTCTACTTTTGTTAACAAAAATTGACCCCCAAAAAATAGTATTTTAGTTATTAAACTCAATATAGATATACATAAAATGTCTAAAATACCAATTTTCATTGAGTTTAATGACTAACATATCCATTTTTCTATTGATTTTACTTAACAAAAATAGGCAAATGATTCAGATTGAAAACAAATCAAAAATTCAAGTTTTAAATTGACAAAATTAAAACTCATGATTTATTTTGTTATAAGGGTTAAAAAAAAATAAAAAAAAAATTGTGTAATTTCCCTCAAATTCTTCCATCCAAAATACAATCTTAGTATTTTTAAATAAGAGGAGTTACGTGTAAGTCTTAATATGTAGACTTATTGTCCAATATGTCCTATGAGAATTTAAAAAATGTCACTAATTGTTAATTTTCAACGACAGTTTGAAAAACTTATCACAAAAAATGTCATAATTATAAGTTGTAACGACAATTTAAAAAAATCATCACAAAAAGTGGCCAATTTTTAACTTTCAGTAATAATTTG
Organism: Camellia sinensis; assembly: GCF_055761805.1. Classification (NCBI taxonomy): domain Eukaryota; kingdom Viridiplantae; phylum Streptophyta; class Magnoliopsida; order Ericales; family Theaceae; genus Camellia; species Camellia sinensis. The sequence continues at coordinate 65,080,510 of NC_138970.1, forward strand.
AAAAATTTGTCACAGAAAAATGTCACTAATTGTAAGTTTTAGCGACAATTATAAAAACCGTAACAAAAAAAATCACTAATTGTTAATTTTTAGCGACATGCAAAAGGTTGTCACAGAAAATTATTATTAGCGACGATTTTACTAGGACTTGATGGAAATTAAGTCTAACTATTACGACCTATTAGTAGTTTACCCTTCAAATAATTCGGTTAAAGTTCGCAAAATTACAGTCCAATTCATATTAGTTTAGCTAAATTTTTAGTCAAGAGAAATAGGGCAAATTATACCTCTAGTCTCTATACTTGCCTCTCAGGTCAATTTGGTTTTTGTAATATTAGCTTTGCCCTTTAATTTTTTAAATTGTGTCAGTCTAGTCCAAGCGATAATAGCCGTTATAAAATTGAATAAAAATCAAAGGCAAAATGATCTATTAGAAAGGAAATGAATCATTTGAAATTGGATGTGAATCCTTCAATAACTTTGAAGGGAATTAAAAAACCATTTTGTCCCTTAATTTTAGTCCAATTTCTAAATGAAATATTATCAATTAGTCTAAATTGATACCATGTGCAAAATTGAAAGGTAAAATAGATGCAATTAAAATTATAAGAACCAAATTGATATAAAACAAACTACAAGAATTAAATGTAATTTGTCTAAAGAAATACAACACATAAAAACAGAAATTTGTTCCTAAATACTAATTAATTTCAAGTGTAGTTTGACGTTCTTATTTTTGCATCCAACAACATATTCATTCCAAAATATGTTGTGTTCTCATTATAGCCCAAAAGGTCAAATGAAAATAGCAAAATAATAAATAAAATTTATAGACGCCCCACAGCAATGAAGCTTAAATAAATAAATAAATAAGCTTAAGTCAAAGAAGCATACCTTATTGAAAAGAGGTTGAATAGTATCGTAATTGCTATCCGAAGTATTGCAAAAACTATTGAGCTTTGGCATGTGGCTGAGTGTCAGCTCCTTCAATTGCAGTAGCTCAATTCCATTCATAGCCTTGCAGATATCAGTAAAACTTGGCAGGTCTTGAAGATACAATCCCTTTAGTTTAGGAAACACAATTTTATCTGTTGTTTCTGTTGTTGTTGATGCTATCTCATTTTGATCTCCTTCTTCTTCACTCGAAATAAGTACTTCCATCTTACGACATTCAGATACAACAAGTATCTGTAGTTGCATCAGATCTCTGGCTATGGATAATGAGAACATGCTTTCCAGTTCATGACATCCCTTCAGTTCTAGAGAAGTCAGGTTGTGGAGCCGTACAAGTTGAGTAGGACCCTTCCACAAATGTGTCAATGCGGGCAAGTCCCGTAGTTTCAGCCTTTTCAAGGCACTGAAGGCCTCCTCTGGTAGTTGGCCATGGCAAATCTCTTTCAATTTATCTAAATTATCGAGACATAGTGACTGCAACACAGGGAAGGCTATTTGTGGAACTGGAACCCCATCTGTTGTGTCAATGACATATTCCAGATCCTGACAATCTTCCAAGGACAATTCTGTTAATTTTTTGAAACCATCTTTGTCTAAATCATAGCCAACATTCTTCACACCTACTGCTCGTGTTATTTCTAAAATTTTAGTGATCTTGAGAAGATTCTTGAACTCACTCTCCATAAGATTGCTCTTGTGAAGATCCTTGACACTCAACTGGTTTTGTAACCGATAATCACGACAATCTCTAGTACCGATCATCTTCTCAGATAAATATTTACCATGGAATCCAGTGGTTATAGCGAATGCTTTTAGATTCATAAGGACCAAGTCTCTTGGCCAGTATGCAAAATGTGGTAGGTAAATGACCAAAGTTGTAAAATTAGACAACCCACACAGCTCAGTGAAAGTCGCTTTAGCTTCTTCTATCCTGTTTTCATCATTAAAGCTAGAACCAAGATACAACTTTGGAGGTGCTCACTAAAGGTTTTGATTAGCACGTCTGTCAATGACTTACGGGGATCAAACGGTCAACGCAATCTCTGCAACACGACCTAAACCCTACGCGACTTGGGTGACGTCCCACTAACCCTGACATTTAATTAACCTTTCATAAGCACAAACCCAAGAATTAATATACACATAATAATGACATAAATAAAACAAATTAGGACATATATGATCTCATAATACCTTTACTGTTGGGGTGGCGGAGGCCTTCTGGCCGCCCAGGCCACCAGATTCTCGGTGATCAGCACTTGGATTTCTTCAAGGTTCTGTTCACACCTTGCTAACTGCTCTGAGATGTACTGTTGTGTATAACGGTCTGGTCGAAGGCTAAGATAATATCTTTTACGATCAAGCCAGAATTGTTGTGCTGATAATGCTAATTCTAATAGATTAACAGAGGGCATACATATTAAACACGAATAGCAAACTTTTATTGAGGAAGTAAAATATTTTACAAGAGAGGGTTGGAAGAAGATTACAGGAGAAGGGAAAAGAAAAGAAAAGCTGAAAATTTCTAAGTGCCTCAACAAGGGTGAAGGCAATCCCTTAAATAGACAAAAGAAGATAAGACTACAGTATTACATAGAGACAGGTGGAGATCTTCTATTGCACCGACAGATTACACCTATCTTCTTATCTTCAAAGTTGGCGGAAGTGGGGAACAGCTTTGTTCCTGATACTGATGGAGCATCTTGCTTTCTGAAAAGTCTTTTGTCCTGTTATGCCGACGCTCTAAAGCTCGGGGCCCTTTCCTTTATTACTTTTGTCTTGGGCCATCTTGTCTGCTACGGCAGCTGTAAAGGAATCCCAAAAATCTCCAAGAGTGGGTTCCACCTCATCTTCGGATTGAGACTCTCCTGCTAACACGTGGTCGGTTGGATCGGCCTCTGATTCAGATTGGGTATGACTGGTGCCTGACTTCATGGATTCGTCATCCCCAGGAGTAACTGATTGGAGGAATTGTTCCTTAAGATAATCCATGCTCTTTAGAATTATCTCATTTTCTGAAAGATTAGGATATCGCTGTTTGAACTCTTTTTGCATTTGAACAAAAGGGTTCGATACTGGAGAAGAAGATGGTGCTGGTAAAGCTGGTTGCTTAACTGACTCCCAGCAAGCCTTGGTATGCTGTTGTATTTTCGTAATAAGATCTTTAAGATCCATTTTATCCCACCATTTGATAAAATAAATTCTTTTTAATCGGGGGATCTTGTTCTAGTAGTCACATGCAAAATCCCATTTCCAAATCCATGGGATGCTGAATCGGATAGAGAAATGGACAATAGCTTTTCTGATTGAAAGTTCTCTGTTTTTATTTAAATATGAATAGGCACGAGAATAGGCAACATGCCATTCATCAAATTCTGTTCGAACTGATTCTGGTAAAATATCAAGGGAAAGACCGAACTTATCCCACCAAATGAGGAACCAATGAGGAACATCATTTTTGAGAACATCGGTCGTAATACGGATAAACCAAGAATGGTTCTTGATTGGGTTCTGGTAATAGAATACCTGAGTAAAGGCATCAATATAGTCCCAGTAAGAGTATTTGGTCTGTTTGTTCCGGAGATCAATATCCCGGGTAGTATGCGGATGGATACCCCAAGTTGAAATGGGCATAATATTACGGATGACCATTTTACTGAATTGGATAGGACTGGCAGTCTTGTTGGCATCATGCAAAGTATGCTTGATTTCAGCAGCTCCAGTTTCAACCATTATCTGTTCATAAATGTACCGGTATTGATCAAAATGGGGAGGTGACTGTTGAGTGGTGAGATAACGGCGTTTAATCTCCCACGGGTCGGACATCCACTGCTCATCGGATGGTTCAATCCAAAGAACAGTTTCATCAGAAAGACTGTTTGGTGTATACGGATCTTCCGGCCTTAGGAGAACATCCCTTGCCGTTGGATTACTGGTTTGACCTCCTCCGCGAGAGAGGGGTGGATATTCGGATGGATCATAGCGAGGGTTAGAACCCCGGCCACGACCTCGACCTCTTTGGCCTCTACTGGTCATTTGCTGATTTCTGCAAATATTCACGGGTCAAAAAGTCAGGCAAAGAGTTAGTTTCGCCTTTAATATATTCAATATCAAAGTCAAAATTGGATAAATAACCCTGCCAGCTTACGAATATCTGTTTAGAAACAAGATTTTTAACATCCTGTTTAAATATCTGACGAGCAGCAGAGCAATCAACTCTGATGATAAAATGCTAGTTTAATAAATCATCCTGGAATTTCATAACACATTTTACAATGGCTAAACATTCCTGTTTAATGGTTGGATAGTTTAAAGAAGCTTGATTCCAATGCCCAGAATGAAAACGTAGAAGTTCTTCTTTCTGAGTTTTGGGATTAAACTGTTTTAAAATACCACCAAATCCTTCATTGGAAGCATCGGTTTCAACAATTTTCTTCCATTCAGGATTAGGTAAATTTAAACAAGGTAACTGTTGGACTTTAGCTTTGATTTTCTTAACAGCTAAAGTATGTTCTGGTGACCAAGGTGGAGGATTCTTCTTCAACCTGGTATACAGGATGTTAGCATCTGCAGATAAATTCTGGTAATAGTCACGAATATAATTAAGACTTCCTAAAAATCTCTGTAATTGAGTTTTGTCTTTAATTTCATCTGGAAACTTAGAGGCAAACTCCATGCTTCTGTTTATAGGAATAATACTACCATTTGAAATATTATGTCCTAAATATCTGATAGTAGTTTGAAATAATTGCATTTTTGGTGCAGAAAGAACTAAACCAATTCTGATAATAACATTCTTAAAAATATTAAGATGTTTCACATGCTGATCAATTGATGAAGAGAAAATTAAAACATCATCAATATAAGAGAGAGTAAATTCTGTAAATGGATTAAAAATATCATTCATGATATGCTGGAATTCTGATGGTGCATTCTTTAAACCAAATGGCATGACATTCCATTCATAATGCCCAAAAGGTACTGTAAAAGCTGTTTTATAGCGATCCTGTTCAGCAATTTCAACTTGCCAATATCCTGATTTAAGATCAAATTTAGAGAAGATTATGGCATCCTGGAGGCGATCTAAAAGATCCTTTTTGTTCGGAATAGGATATCTAATCCATTTTAATTTATCATTCAACCGTTTATAGTTAATTACAAGGCGGGGAACTCCTCGTTCTAACTCTGCATTTTTATTGACATAAAAAGCGGTACGACTCCACGGGGAGTGACTAGGACGGATAAGTTTCTTCACAAGAAGATCTTGAATTTCTGTTTTACACATTTCCATATATTCCTTTTTCATTTGGCTAGGGCGAGCTCTAGTTGGAATATATTTTTCATCAAAATCTGGTTCATATGGTAAAGTTACAATATACTTTTTTCGATTCCAAAAAGCATTAGGAACAGTACCACAGACTTCTGTTTGAAATTCTTTTTCAATTAATTTAATTTTCTGTTGGAAAGAAGATTGTTGTAATCTTTGTTCTGTTGTCAAAAAAGAAACTTCTTTTTGAATCAAATTTATCTGGTTTTGTTTAACAGAAATTAAATCACGAATTTGATCTAATTCTTTAGTATACGGTTGAGTGATAAATTCAAAATTAACTGTTTTTCCCTGAAGTTGGGAGTATATACCTGTTGAATCAATTTTCGGGATAGGCATTAAGAGACATGAAAAAGGTGTGCCTAAAATGATATTTGTCGCAAGATTTCTGACTAGCACAAAGGATGTGGGAAGACAGAGATCTTCATTACAAATATAAGCTTCTGGAATTTTATACCTGATTTGGAGAGAATTTCCACTTGCACTGGTAAGACTCTGGGTAGTCTTTTCAAAATATCTGGTTGGAACTATACCTTCTTGGATACAGTTCATATCTGCTCCACTATCAACTAAGGCAATAGCATCCTTAATGATAAAATCCGGTTTAATCATAAAAGAAATTTTTATGTACCATTTCTGAAAAGTAACTTGATTAACAAGTAGCTGATAAGGAGTAGAGGTTTCTGGTTCGTTCTTGGTAAGGTCAAGTTTTTGTTCAGTTTCTTTCTCTTTCTGTTTGGGAATTTGGGTATGAAGATACTTAATATCTTTAATAGCAGCTTCACTAGCGGTTTGCAAGTGTTTGACTTCTGTTTTAAGAACATTTATTTCCATTTTTAAATCCTGTAAAGTAGTTGGTTGTTCTACTACTGATTTTGTCTGAATTCTATTAATTACTGTTTGAAGATTATAAGAATAATCTGGAATGGGAGGAGTGTCTGTTATGGTTTGCTGGTGTTCATAACACATTTTTAAATATTTTATTTTTATTTCTGGATCCTGGATCTGGTCTGCAACAACAAGCATATCCTTTTGTGTATCAGTTAAAACATTTATACTACTGGGTTCTCCTAAGTTTAAACCATTCATTTCTACTATGGATCTCCAGTAATTAATTTCTGATATTTGTTCCTGATTGGTGCTACAGGGACATGGTTCTTCTGTATCGTCTTCATCAGAGGAAGAAGAGTATAACTGGTTAAGCTCATCATCAGAAGGGATTTCTCCTTCAGTTGAAATTTCTTCAGCTTCTAAGACTTGAATCAACTGGTCCTTAATGTCTGGAGCAAGGTTTAATTCATTGACCTTAGATTTAGCTTTAGATCTACATCTATTAGCATAATGTCCTGTTTGGCCACATTTATAGCACTTAACTTCTGATTTAGATTTTCCCTTTTGTTTACTGGTAAATTTCTTTGGATAAAACTTCTTGGTAGGTTTCGGATGGCTAGTCTTTGAATAAGACTTTTTTCTGTAAGGTTTAGAGGATTTTTTATGAACAATCTTTCTGGTTTTGGCTGGGTATTTAATACCGGGCTCATAGGCAAACTGGTCACAGAATTCACCTAATTCTTTTCTTCCTGTTAAGTTTTGTTGTTTCATTTGATACTGGAGTTTGAGGTCATTACACAAAGAAAGACCTTCATCGGTAACAATGGACACTAGTTGTCCATAGGTATACTGCTCATAAGGAATAGACATCCGGTCATGACGGTCCCGAAGTTTTTTCCTAACACGTTCGGCAAAGAGGGTAGGAAGGCCATCAAGAAATTTGGCTTTCCAATGAGTACTGTTAGCATCGGAGCGTTGGGTAACCTTAAGAAGGAAAACATCCTTATACCAACGGAAATGGGTTAAGGAGGGACAACGCAGATTCTAGAGAAGCTCACGACCACGGTCCTGAGTAGAGGTACTGGTACCAACAAAGTGGTAGATAACTGTTTGGATGAGGGTATAAACCGCATCAGACTGTTGGACCTGCTGGTTAGTAGTTGGGTCAAGCTCGACTTTAACAGCGGTTAAAATTTCAGTTTGTTGGAGGGGAGTCATAATATTATCCCACCAACCTTTAAGAATACCGGTAAAGCCATTGATAATAAACTTAGCTATGGCCTGGTCATTATTACTGTATTGGCGACAAACAGTAGCATACATCATCATTTGTTGTAGCTTTTTATAAATGCCAAACTCGGATTCACCATCAATATTCCATTCATAAATGGTTTTACCTTGGTAACTATTCTGTTCATTCAGATAAGCTTCTTCATAAAGAATATCTGGGGGAGTAGGTCTGGAATAGTAATTTCTGGTATGAGGTAAAAATCCAGGTTTAGCAGGACTGTAATAGTTAAGCTTGTTTACAGATGATGGTTCCTGAAAGTTCATTTGAATTTCTTGAATTTGTTCTGGGGATAATAGGTCCTGGTCATGGTTGGTTTCGGCTCTTAGCATGTGGATAGATCCACTGCTAGATTGTTCTGGAGGTTTAGGAGGTTCCGGAGGACGGACATTAAGATTCTGCATTTTCTGTAAAAGGGTGTCCATAAACTCAGTATTAGACGACTTTAACTTAAAGTTAGTGATGTCTAATGATGGCTTAATAGATACTGGATGAAGAGTCGAAACTCCTGTAACTGGTGGAGTTAAGGTTCTATCCTTAAAGGTAGTAACAGCTTCTTCAACACGGGTTAATTGTTTACTGATGGTTTGACAGATAAGATTAGTATAATTATTCTGTCTTACGAGTAAAGTATCTGTTTTACTTAATTTTGCTGATTGTGCATCAATATATGCAGTAGCAGATAAAGGTTGCCTGGTAGTTTCTCCATTAGGGACAAGCTCTAAGGCTTGGGCAGGAGGGTGAATAGAATGAACAATTTGTCCTTCTGTGGTGGTCCAAGCTTTATACTGGTCTTCAATAGCGGTTAAGCCAGGTTGTGTTACAGATTGATACCATTCAACAAAGGGTATTATTTTCTGATGTAACTCAAGATGTTGGTAGAATTGAGTTTTATATTCTGTTAATTGTTCAGGGGTATGATTGGCAAAATACCAACCCCTAAATTCTTTGTATTGATTCTGGTTAAATTCCTGGTTAATTATTTTTCGATTTTCACTTCCTGGTGTAAAATCCATTAAATATCAAAATTCATATCACTGGCTGTAGGGCTATCTGGTGAAGGTTGTGTAGGTTGGGTATACACACCATGAGGAATTCTATTTTGAGAAAGACGGATTCCTTGAATTTCTGATGTCATAGGGTCTTCTTGTGGATCACTAGGTGGTCTACTAGGGGGCCTAGAAGGTATCTGTTGAAGGATATTTTCAATTTGTCTTCTGGAAGGTAGGTTGTCAACAGATTGACGGCTAGATTCTGGATAGTCCACTTGATAAGGAGGGACAGATCTAAAACTGTTATTGGAAAAACTCCTAGGTGCTGTTCTAAAACTAGCATTAGAAGAATTGCTTCTAGTAAGCATGGGTTTCTGGAATTGGAGATAAACATGACCTCCTTGTGTCTGGATAACATCATCGATGTTATGTTGAATCATTGGTTTGGGTGGTACAGCATTAGGAATTTCCCACCTATCTGGAAAAGTAATGTCCTTCCAAGCAATCATCTTGGGGACAGCTACTTGGCTACTGTAGAGGTTAGTCTCAATTAAGACTGTCGGACCTGTTTCAGTTTTCTTTTTTACATAAGGATTTAAAGTTGTTAAAGCCTCTATGTATATTCTGGAATGTACAGAAAAGAGTGGAGTACCTGGTTTATAATTATATCCATGGGTGAGAACTCTGAGTTCTAAGACATTGGATAAGTTAGCATCGCATAAAGCAACACTAAGATTCGGATATATATCAAAATAAACTGGTCCATGAGACAAACTTGTCTCAATAGCTCCCATAAGTGAAGCTCTCCAATCGAGGCAGCGGCCATCACGAAGGGTGCATTGAATACTGGTGTTTTGACCAAGAAGGGTCAATGGTTTGAATGCAATTTGTACTAATCCTATATGGATGTACTTATAGTCTTTCAGAAAGGGGACAAAATCATTAACATGAATTAATCTAATAATTTCATCATTGTTCTGGATACAAGATGCATGTTCAAATGTCTTGATAATTGTTCTGCTGAGAAATTGGAATTTTCCTTTTCTGTATATGGTGTATGGATCTACTGATGGTATGGTCCATTTATCGAGGGCCTGTTTTACATCCTGGTATGCAACTAATTCTGCAGCTTCGGCTAATGAGGAAACAGTATTTCCTACAGTTGTTACTGATTCAGTTCATGGTATCAGAGCCAAGTTTTAGTTAACACATAATAATAATATAAACATAATAAATTAGACATATATGATCACAATACACCCATGTCTGAACAAAATGAAAATACCGTGGAAAACATCCTTATACCAACGGAAATGGGTTAAGGAGGGACAACGCAGATTCTGGAGAAGCTCACGACCACGGTCCTGAGTAGAGGTACTGGTACCAACAAAGTGGTAGATAACTGTTTGGATGAGGGTATAAACCGCATCAGACTGTTGGACCTGCTGGTTAGTAGTTGGGTCAAGCTCGACTTTAACAGCGGTTAAAATTTCAGTTTGTTGGAGGGGAGTCATAATATTATCCCACCAACCTTTAAGAATACCGGTAAAGCCATTGATAATAAACTTAGCTATGGCCTGGTCATTATTACTGTATTGGCGACAAACAGTAGCATACATCATCATTTGTTGTAGCTTTTTATAAATGCCAAACTCGGATTCACCATCAATATTCCATTCATAAATGGTTTTACCTTGGTAACTATTCTGTTCATTCAGATAAGCTTCTTCATAAAGAATATCTGGGGGAGTAGGTCTGGAATAGTAATTTCTGGTATGAGGTAAAAATCCTGGTTTAGCAGGACTGTAATAGTTAAGCTTGTTTACAGATGATGGTTCCTGAAAGTTCATTTGAATTTCTTGAATTTGTTCTGGGGATAATAGGTCCTGGTCATGGTTGGTTTCGGCTCTTAGCATGTGGATAGATCCACTGCTAGATTGTTCTGGAGGTTTAGGAGGTTCCGGAGGACGGACATTAAGATTCTGCATTTTCTGTAAAAGGGTGTCCATAAACTCAGTATTAGACGACTTTAACTTAAAGTTAGTGATGTCTAATGATGGCTTAATAGATACTGGATGAAGAGTCGAAACTCCTGTAACTGGTGGAGTTAAGGTTCTATCCTTAAAGGTAGTAACAGCTTCTTCAACACGGGTTAATTGTTTACTGATGGTTTGACAGATAAGATTAGTATAATTATTCTGTCTTACGAGTAAAGTATCTGTTTTACTTAATTTTGCTGATTGTGCATCAATATATGCAGTAGCAGATAAAGGTTGCCTGGTAGTTTCTCCATTAGGGACAAGCTCTAAGGCTTGGGCAGGAGGGTGAATAGAATGAACAATTTGTCCTTCTGTGGTGGTCCAAGCTTTATACTGGTCTTCAATAGCGGTTAAGCCAGGTTGGGTTACAGATTGATACCATTCAACAAAGGGTATTATTTTCTGATGTAACTCAAGATGTTGGTAGAATTGAGTTTTATATTCTGTTAATTGTTCAGGGGTATGATTGGCAAAATACCAACCCCTAAATTCTTTGTATTGATTCTGGTTAAATTCCTGGTTAATTATTTTTCGATTTTCACTTCCTGGTGTAAAATCCATTAAATATCAAAATTCATATCACTGGCTGTAGGGCTATCTGGTGAAGGTTGTGTAGGTTGGGTATACACACCATGAGGAATTCTATTTTGAGAAAGACGGATTCCTTGAATTTCTGATGTCATAGGGTCTTCTTGTGGATCACTAGGTGGTCTACTAGGGGGCCTAGAAGGTATCTGTTGAAGGATATTTTCAATTTGTCTTCTGGAAGGTAGGTTGTCAACAGATTGACGGCTAGATTCTGGATAGTCCACTTGATAAGGAGGGACAGATCTAAAACTGTTATTGGAAAAACTCCTAGGTGCTGTTCTAAAACTAGCATTAGAAGAATTGCTTCTAGTAAGCATGGGTTTCTGGAATTGGAGATAAACATGACCTCCTTGTGTCTGGATAACATCATCGATGTTATGTTGAATCATTGGTTTGGGTGGTACAGCATTAGGAATTTCCCACCTGTCTGGAAAAGTAATGTCCTTCCAAGCAATCATCTTGGGGACAGCTACTTGGCTACTGTAGAGGTTAGTCTCAATTAAGACTGTCTGACCTGTTTCAGTTTTCTTTTTTACATAAGGATTTAAAGTTGTTAAAGCCTCTATGTATATTCTGGAATGTACAGAAAAGAGTGGAGTACCTGGTTTATAATTATATCCATGGGTGAGAACTCTGAGTTCTAAGACATTGGATAAGTTAGCATCGCATAAAGCAACACTAAGATTCGGATATATATCAAAATAAACTGGTCCATGAGACAAACTTGTCTCAATAGCTCCCATAAGTGAAGCTCTCCAATCGAGGCAGCGGCCATCACGAAGGGTGCATTGAATACTGGTGTTTTGACCAAGAAGGGTCAATGGTTTGAATGCAATTTGTACTAATCCTATATGGATGTACTTATAGTCTTTCAGAAAGGGGACAAAATCATTAACATGAATTAATCTAATAATTTCATCATTGTTCTGGATACAAGATGCATGTTCAAATGTCTTGATAATTGTTCTGCTGAGAAATTGGAATTTTCCTTTTCTGTATATGGTGTATGGATCTACTGATGGTATGGTCCATTTATCGAGGGCCTGTTTTACATCCTGGTATGCAACTAATTCTGCAGCTTCGGCTAATGAGGAAACAGTATTTCCTACAGTTGTTACTGATTCAGTTCATGGTATCAGAGCCAAGTTTTAGTTAACACATAATAATAATATAAACATAATAAATTAGACATATATGATCACAATACACCCATGTCTGAACAAAATGAAAATACCGTGGAAAACATCCTTATACCAACGGAAATGGGTTAAGGAGGGACAACGCAGATTCTGGAGAAGCTCACGACCACGGTCCTGAGTAGAGGTACTGGTACCAACAAAGTGGTAGATAACTGTTTGGATGAGGGTATAAACCGCATCAGACTGTTGGACCTGCTGGTTAGTAGTTGGGTCAAGCTCGACTTTAACAGCGGTTAAAATTTCAGTTTGTTGGAGGGGAGTCATAATATTATCCCACCAACCTTTAAGAATACCGGTAAAGCCATTGATAATAAACTTAGCTATGGCCTGGTCATTATTACTGTATTGGCGACAAACAGTAGCATACATCATCATTTGTTGTAGCTTTTTATAAATGCCAAACTCGGATTCACCATCAATATTCCATTCATAAATGGTTTTACCTTGGTAACTATTCTGTTCATTCAGATAAGCTTCTTCATAAAGAATATCTGGGGGAGTAGGTCTGGAATAGTAATTTCTGGTATGAGGTAAAAATCCTGGTTTAGCAGGACTGTAATAGTTAAGCTTGTTTACAGATGATGGTTCCTGAAAGTTCATTTGAATTTCTTGAATTTGTTCTGGGGATAATAGGTCCTGGTCATGGTTGGTTTCGGCTCTTAGCATGTGGATAGATCCACTGCTAGATTGTTCTGGAGGTTTAGGAGGTTCCGGAGGACGGACATTAAGATTCTGCATTTTCTGTAAAAGGGTGTCCATAAACTCAGTATTAGACGACTTTAACTTAAAGTTAGTGATGTCTAATGATGGCTTAATAGATACTGGATGAAGAGTCGAAACTCCTGTAACTGGTGGAGTTAAGGTTCTATCCTTAAAGGTAGTAACAGCTTCTTCAACACGGGTTAATTGTTTACTGATGGTTTGACAGATAAGATTAGTATAATTATTCTGTCTTACGAGTAAAGTATCTGTTTTACTTAATTTTGCTGATTGTGCATCAATATATGCAGTAGCAGATAAAGGTTGCCTGGTAGTTTCTCCATTAGGGACAAGCTCTAAGGCTTGGGCAGGAGGGTGAATAGAATGAACAATTTGTCCTTCTGTGGTGGTCCAAGCTTTATACTGGTCTTCAATAGCGGTTAAGCCAGGTTGGGTTACAGATTGATACCATTCAACAAAGGGTATTATTTTCTGATGTAACTCAAGATGTTGGTAGAATTGAGTTTTATATTCTGTTAATTGTTCAGGGGTATGATTGGCAAAATACCAACCCCTAAATTCTTTGTATTGATTCTGGTTAAATTCCTGGTTAATTATTTTTCGATTTTCACTTCCTGGTGTAAAATCCATTAAATATCAAAATTCATATCACTGGCTGTAGGGCTATCTGGTGAAGGTTGTGTAGGTTGGGTATACACACCATGAGGAATTCTATTTTGAGAAAGACGGATTCCTTGAATTTCTGATGTCATAGGGTCTTCTTGTGGATCACTAGGTGGTCTACTAGGGGGCCTAGAAGGTATCTGTTGAAGGATATTTTCAATTTGTCTTCTGGAAGGTAGGTTGTCAACAGATTGACGGCTAGATTCTGGATAGTCCACTTGATAAGGAGGGACAGATCTAAAACTGTTATTGGAAAAACTCCTAGGTGCTGTTCTAAAACTAGCATTAGAAGAATTGCTTCTAGTAAGCATGGGTTTCTGGAATTGGAGATAAACATGACCTCCTTGTGTCTGGATAACATCATCGATGTTATGTTGAATCATTGGTTTGGGTGGTACAGCATTAGGAATTTCCCACCTATCTGGAAAAGTAATGTCCTTCCAAGCAATCATCTTGGGGACAGCTACTTGGCTACTGTAGAGGTTAGTCTCAATTAAGACTGTCTGACCTATTTCAGTTTTCTTTTTTACATAAGGATTTAAAGTTGTTAAAGCCTCTATGTATATTCTGGAATGTACAGAAAAGAGTGGAGTACCTGGTTTATAATTATATCCATGGGTGAGAACTCTGAGTTCTAAGACATTGGATAAGTTAGCATCGCATAAAGCAACACTAAGATTCGGATATATATCAAAATAAACTGGTCCATGAGACAAACTTGTCTCAATAGCTCCCATAAGTGAAGCTCTCCAATCGAGGCAGCGGCCATCACGAAGGGTGCATTGAATACTGGTGTTTTGACCAAGAAGGGTCAATGGTTTGAATGCAATTTGTACTAATCCTATATGGATGTACTTATAGTCTTTCAGAAAGGGGACAAAATCATTAACATGAATTAATCTAATAATTTCATCATTGTTCTGGATACAAGATGCATGTTCAAATGTCTTGATAATTGTTCTGCTGAGAAATTGGAATTTTCCTTTTCTGTATATGGTGTATGGATCTACTGATGGTATGGTCCATTTATCGAGGGCCTGTTTTACATCCTGGTATGCAACTAATTCTGCAGCTTCGGCTAATGAGGAAACAGTATTTCCTACAGTTGTTACTGATTCAGTTCATGGTATCAGAGCCAAGTTTTAGTTAACACATAATAATAATATAAACATAATAAATTAGACATATATGATCACAATACACCCATGTCTGAACAAAATGAAAATACCGTGGAAAACATCCTTATACCAACGGAAATGGGTTAAGGAGGGACAACGCAGATTCTGGAGAAGCTCACGACCACGGTCCTGAGTAGAGGTACTGGTACCAACAAAGTGGTAGATAACTGTTTGGATGAGGGTATAAACCGCATCAGACTGTTGGACCTGCTGGTTAGTAGTTGGGTCAAGCTCGACTTTAACAGCGGTTAAAATTTCAGTTTGTTGGAGGGGAGTCATAATATTATCCCACCAACCTTTAAGAATACCGGTAAAGCCATTGATAATAAACTTAGCTATGGCCTGGTCATTATTACTGTATTGGCGACAAACAGTAGCATACATCATCATTTGTTGTAGCTTTTTATAAATGCCAAACTCGGATTCACCATCAATATTCCATTCATAAATGGTTTTACCTTGGTAACTATTCTGTTCATTCAGATAAGCTTCTTCATAAAGAATATCTGGGGGAGTAGGTCTGGAATAGTAATTTCTGGTATGAGGTAAAAATCCTGGTTTAGCAGGACTGTAATAGTTAAGCTTGTTTACAGATGATGGTTCCTGAAAGTTCATTTGAATTTCTTGAATTTGTTCTGGGGATAATAGGTCCTGGTCATGGTTGGTTTCGGCTCTTAGCATGTGGATAGATCCACTGCTAGATTGTTCTGGAGGTTTAGGAGGTTCCGGAGGACGGACATTAAGATTCTGCATTTTCTGTAAAAGGGTGTCCATAAACTCAGTATTAGACGACTTTAACTTAAAGTTAGTGATGTCTAATGATGGCTTAATAGATACTGGATGAAGAGTCGAAACTCCTGTAACTGGTGGAGTTAAGGTTCTATCCTTAAAGGTAGTAACAGCTTCTTCAACACGGGTTAATTGTTTACTGATGGTTTGACAGATAAGATTAGTATAATTATTCTGTCTTACGAGTAAAGTATCTGTTTTACTTAATTTTGCTGATTGTGCATCAATATATGCAGTAGCAGATAAAGGTTGCCTGGTAGTTTCTCCATTAGGGACAAGCTCTAAGGCTTGGGCAGGAGGGTGAATAGAATGAACAATTTGTCCTTCTGTGGTGGTCCAAGCTTTATACTGGTCTTCAATAGCGGTTAAGCCAGGTTGTGTTACAGATTGATACCATTCAACAAAGGGTATTATTCTCTGATGTAACTCAAGATGTTGGTAGAATTGAGTTTTATATTCTGTTAATTGTTCAGGGGTATGATTGGCAAAATACCAACCCCTAAATTCTTTGTATTGATTCTGGTTAAATTCCTGGTTAATTATTTTTCGATTTTCACTTCCTGGTGTAAAATCCATTAAATATCAAAATTCATATCACTGGCTGTAGGGCTATCTGGTGAAGGTTGTGTAGGTTGGGTATACACACCATGAGGAATTCTATTTTGAGAAAGACGGATTCCTTGAATTTCTGATGTCATAGGGTCTTCTTGTGGATCACTAGGTGGTCTACTAGGGGGCCTAGAAGGTATCTGTTGAAGGATATTTTCAATTTGTCTTCTGGAAGGTAGGTTGTCAACAGATTGACGGCTAGATTCTGGATAGTCCACTTGATAAGGAGGGACAGATCTAAAACTGTTATTGGAAAAACTCCTAGGTGCTGTTCTAAAACTAGCATTAGAAGAATTGCTTCTAGTAAGCATGGGTTTCTGGAATTGGAGATAAACATGACCTCCTTGTGTCTGGATAACATCATCGATGTTATGTTGAATCATTGGTTTGGGTGGTACAGCATTAGGAATTTCCCACCTATCTGGAAAAGTAATGTCCTTCCAAGCAATCATCTTGGGGACAGCTACTTGGCTACTGTAGAGGTTAGTCTCAATTAAGACTGTCTGACCTATTTCAGTTTTCTTTTTTACATAAGGATTTAAAGTTGTTAAAGCCTCTATGTATATTCTGGAATGTACAGAAAAGAGTGGAGTACCTGGTTTATAATTATATCCATGGGTGAGAACTCTGAGTTCTAAGACATTGGATAAGTTAGCATCGCATAAAGCAACACTAAGATTCGGATATATATCAAAATAAACTGGTCCATGAGACAAACTTGTCTCAATAGCTCCCATAAGTGAAGCTCTCCAATCGAGGCAGCGGCCATCACGAAGGGTGCATTGAATACTGGTGTTTTGACCAAGAAGGGTCAATGGTTTGAATGCAATTTGTACTAATCCTATATGGATGTACTTATAGTCTTTCAGAAAGGGGACAAAATCATTAACATGAATTAATCTAATAATTTCATCATTGTTCTGGATACAAGATGCATGTTCAAATGTCTTGATAATTGTTCTGCTGAGAAATTGGAATTTTCCTTTTCTGTATATGGTGTATGGATCTACTGATGGTATGGTCCATTTATCGAGGGCCTGTTTTACATCCTGGTATGCAACTAATTCTGCAGCTTCGGCTAATGAGGAAACAGTATTTCCTACAGTTGTTACTGATTCAGTTCATGGTATCAGAGCCAAGTTTTAGTTAACACATAATAATAATATAAACATAATAAATTAGACATATATGATCACAATACACCCATGTCTGAACAAAATGAAAATACCGTGGAAAACATCCTTATACCAACGGAAATGGGTTAAGGAGGGACAACGCAGATTCTGGAGAAGCTCACGACCACGGTCCTGAGTAGAGGTACTGGTACCAACAAAGTGGTAGATAACTGTTTGGATGAGGGTATAAACCGCATCAGACTGTTGGACCTGCTGGTTAGTAGTTGGGTCAAGCTCGACTTTAACAGCGGTTAAAATTTCAGTTTGTTGGAGGGGAGTCATAATATTATCCCACCAACCTTTAAGAATACCGGTAAAGCCATTGATAATAAACTTAGCTATGGCCTGGTCATTATTACTGTATTGGCGACAAACAGTAGCATACATCATCATTTGTTGTAGCTTTTTATAAATGCCAAACTCGGATTCACCATCAATATTCCATTCATAAATGGTTTTACCTTGGTAACTATTCTGTTCATTCAGATAAGCTTCTTCATAAAGAATATCTGGGGGAGTAGGTCTGGAATAGTAATTTCTGGTATGAGGTAAAAATCCTGGTTTAGCAGGACTGTAATAGTTAAGCTTGTTTACAGATGATGGTTCCTGAAAGTTCATTTGAATTTCTTGAATTTGTTCTGGGGATAATAGGTCCTGGTCATGGTTGGTTTCGGCTCTTAGCATGTGGATAGATCCACTGCTAGATTGTTCTGGAGGTTTAGGAGGTTCCGGAGGACGGACATTAAGATTCTGCATTTTCTGTAAAAGGGTGTCCATAAACTCAGTATTAGACGACTTTAACTTAAAGTTAGTGATGTCTAATGATGGCTTAATAGATACTGGATGAAGAGTCGAAACTCCTGTAACTGGTGGAGTTAAGGTTCTATCCTTAAAGGTAGTAACAGCTTCTTCAACACGGGTTAATTGTTTACTGATGGTTTGACAGATAAGATTAGTATAATTATTCTGTCTTACGAGTAAAGTATCTGTTTTACTTAATTTTGCTGATTGTGCATCAATATATGCAGTAGCAGATAAAGGTTGCCTGGTAGTTTCTCCATTAGGGACAAGCTCTAAGGCTTGGGCAGGAGGGTGAATAGAATGAACAATTTGTCCTTCTGTGGTGGTCCAAGCTTTATACTGGTCTTCAATAGCGGTTAAGCCAGGTTGGGTTACAGATTGATACCATTCAACAAAGGGTATTATTTTCTGATGTAACTCAAGATGTTGGTAGAATTGAGTTTTATATTCTGTTAATTGTTCAGGGGTATGATTGGCAAAATACCAACCCCTAAATTCTTTGTATTGATTCTGGTTAAATTCCTGGTTAATTATTTTTCGATTTTCACTTCCTGGTGTAAAATCCATTAAATATCAAAATTCATATCACTGGCTGTAGGGCTATCTGGTGAAGGTTGTGTAGGTTGGGTATACACACCATGAGGAATTCTATTTTGAGAAAGACGGATTCCTTGAATTTCTGATGTCATAGGGTCTTCTTGTGGATCACTAGGTGGTCTACTAGGGGGCCTAGAAGGTATCTGTTGAAGGATATTTTCAATTTGTCTTCTGGAAGGTAGGTTGTCAACAGATTGACGGCTAGATTCTGGATAGTCCACTTGATAAGGAGGGACAGATCTAAAACTGTTATTGGAAAAACTCCTAGGTGCTGTTCTAAAACTAGCATTAGAAGAATTGCTTCTAGTAAGCATGGGTTTCTGGAATTGGAGATAAACATGACCTCCTTGTGTCTGGATAACATCATCGATGTTATGTTGAATCATTGGTTTGGGTGGTACAGCATTAGGAATTTCCCACCTATCTGGAAAAGTAATGTCCTTCCAAGCAATCATCTTGGGGACAGCTACTTGGCTACTGTAGAGGTTAGTCTCAATTAAGACTGTCTGACCTATTTCAGTTTTCTTTTTTACATAAGGATTTAAAGTTGTTAAAGCCTCTATGTATATTCTGGAATGTACAGAAAAGAGTGGAGTACCTGGTTTATAATTATATCCATGGGTGAGAACTCTGAGTTCTAAGACATTGGATAAGTTAGCATCGCATAAAGCAACACTAAGATTCGGATATATATCAAAATAAACTGGTCCATGAGACAAACTTGTCTCAATAGCTCCCATAAGTGAAGCTCTCCAATCGAGGTAGCGGCCATCACGAAGGGTGCATTGAATACTGGTGTTTTGACCAAGAAGGGTCAATGGTTTGAATGCAATTTGTACTAATCCTATATGGATGTACTTATAGTCTTTCAGAAAGGGGACAAAATCATTAACATGAATTAATCTAATAATTTCATCATTGTTCTGGATACAAGATGCATGTTCAAATGTCTTGATAATTGTTCTGCTGAGAAATTGGAATTTTCCTTTTCTGTATATGGTGTATGGATCTACTGATGTTATGGTCCATTTATCGAGGGCCTGTTTTACATCCTGGTATGCAACTAATTCTGCAGCTTCGGCTAATGAGGAAACAGTATTTCCTACAGTTGTTACTGATTCAGTTCATGGTATCAGAGCCAAGTTTTAGTTAACACATAATAATAATATAAACATAATAAATTAGACATATATGATCACAATACACCCATGTCTGAACAAAATGAAAATACCGTGGAAAACATCCTTATACCAACGGAAATGGGTTAAGGAGGGACAACGCAGATTCTGGAGAAGCTCACGACCACGGTCCTGAGTAGAGGTACTGGTACCAACAAAGTGGTAGATAACTGTTTGGATGAGGGTATAAACCGCATCAGACTGTTGGACCTGCTGGTTAGTAGTTGGGTCAAGCTCGACTTTAACAGCGGTTAAAATTTCAGTTTGTTGGAGGGGAGTCATAATATTATCCCACCAACCTTTAAGAATACCGGTAAAGCCATTGATAATAAACTTAGCTATGGCCTGGTCATTATTACTGTATTGGCGACAAACAGTAGCATACATCATCATTTGTTGTAGCTTTTTATAAATGCCAAACTCGGATTCACCATCAATATTCCATTCATAAATGGTTTTACCTTGGTAACTATTCTGTTCATTCAGATAAGCTTCTTCATAAAGAATATCTGGGGGAGTAGGTCTGGAATAGTAATTTCTGGTATGAGGTAAAAATCCAGGTTTAGCAGGACTGTAATAGTTAAGCTTGTTTACAGATGATGGTTCCTGAAAGTTCATTTGAATTTCTTGAATTTGTTCTGGGGATAATAGGTCCTGGTCATGGTTGGTTTCGGCTCTTAGCATGTGGATAGATCCACTGCTAGATTGTTCTGGAGGTTTAGGAGGTTCCGGAGGACGGACATTAAGATTCTGCATTTTCTGTAAAAGGGTGTCCATAAACTCAGTATTAGACGACTTTAACTTAAAGTTAGTGATGTCTAATGATGGCTTAATAGATACTGGATGAAGAGTCGAAACTCCTGTAACTGGTGGAGTTAAGGTTCTATCCTTAAAGGTAGTAACAGCTTCTTCAACACGGGTTAATTGTTTACTGATGGTTTGACAGATAAGATTAGTATAATTATTCTGTCTTACGAGTAAAGTATCTGTTTTACTTAATTTTGCTGATTGTGCATCAATATATGCAGTAGCAGATAAAGGTTGCCTGGTAGTTTCTCCATTAGGGACAAGCTCTAAGGCTTGGGCAGGAGGGTGAATAGAATGAACAATTTGTCCTTCTGTGGTGGTCCAAGCTTTATACTGGTCTTCAATAGCGGTTAAGCCAGGTTGGGTTACAGATTGATACCATTCAACAAAGGGTATTATTTTCTGATGTAACTCAAGATGTTGGTAGAATTGAGTTTTATATTCTGTTAATTGTTCAGGGGTATGATTGGCAAAATACCAACCCCTAAATTCTTTGTATTGATTCTGGTTAAATTCCTGGTTAATTATTTTTCGATTTTCACTTCCTGGTGTAAAATCCATTAAATATCAAAATTCATATCACTGGCTTTAGGGCTATCTGGTGAAGGTTGTGTAGGTTGGGTATACACACCATGAGGAATTCTATTTTGAGAAAGACGGATTCCTTGAATTTCTGATGTCATAGGGTCTTCTTGTGGATCACTAGGTGGTCTACTAGGGGGCCTAGAAGGTATCTGTTGAAGGATATTTTCAATTTGTCTTCTGGAAGGTAGGTTGTCAACAGATTGACGGCTAGATTCTGGATAGTCCACTTGATAAGGAGGGACAGATCTAAAACTGTTATTGGAAAAACTCCTAGGTGCTGTTCTAAAACTAGCATTAGAAGAATTGCTTCTAGTAAGCATGGGTTTCTGGAATTGGAGATAAACATGACCTCCTTGTGTCTGGATAACATCATCGATGTTATGTTGAATCATTGGTTTGGGTGGTACAGCATTAGGAATTTCCCACCTATCTGGAAAAGTAATGTCCTTCCAAGCAATCATCTTGGGGACAGCTACTTGGCTACTGTAGAGGTTAGTCTCAATTAAGACTGTCTGACCTGTTTCAGTTTTCTTTTTTACATAAGGATTTAAAGTTGTTAAAGCCTCTATGTATATTCTGGAATGTACAGAAAAGAGTGGAGTACCTGGTTTATAATTATATCCATGGGTGAGAACTCTGAGTTCTAAGACATTGGATAAGTTAGCATCGCATAAAGCAACACTAAGATTCGGATATATATCAAAATAAACTGGTCCATGAGACAAACTTGTCTCAATAGCTCCCATAAGTGAAGCTCTCCAATCGAGGCAGCGGCCATCACGAAGGGTGCATTGAATACTGGTGTTTTGACCAAGAAGGGTCAATGGTTTGAATGCAATTTGTACTAATCCTATATGGATGTACTTATAGTCTTTCAGAAAGGGGACAAAATCATTAACATGAATTAATCTAATAATTTCATCATTGTTCTGGATACAAGATGCATGTTCAAATGTCTTGATAATTGTTCTGCTGAGAAATTGGAATTTTCCTTTTCTGTATATGGTGTATGGATCTACTGATGGTATGGTCCATTTATCGAGGGCCTGTTTTACATCCTGGTATGCAACTAATTCTGCAGCTTCGGCTAATGAGGAAACAGTATTTCCTACAGTTGTTACTGATTCAGTTCATGGTATCAGAGCCAAGTTTTAGTTAACACATAATAATAATATAAACATAAATCTAGTATCAGAGCCAAATCCTCTTCACACCACATCGCAACAAATCTAGTAGCTTCAAGTGACTAAGCCGACCTATTTCTTTTGGCAACTCCTCGATTTCGGTGCCTTCAAAACTCAAAATTTCTAGATTCTCTAATGCTCCTATTACAGATACATCATCGAACAGTCCGCATTCATATAGTGACAAGCTTCGGAGGTTGGTCAACCATCGCAGGGATGTCGGCAGTGATCCGTCTATGTACACATTCAACATGCTTAAAGCTTGGAGTTCCTTCATCCCTCCGTAGAAACTATCTGGGAGATTTACTAGTTTTGATGCATAACCGTCCTCTAGCCATAAAAGATGGAGTTTTGGAAATTCTAGATTATCAGGCAGCTCGCTCATACTAGTGCATCGCAATGAAATTACGGCGTAATTTTTGTGTCGTTCTTTCTCCAGCCATTCTTTCAATGCTTCGTCACATCTTACCATAAATGAATGCTCCTCCCTAGATGCTATTGATATAGCAACATCACGAACTACATCATGCATTCTAACACAACCTTCTTGTTCACCACCCATCAAGAGATAGCCCTTTTTTAAGTCATCGACAAAGGCATGTACTCTGTCTGTTGCTTCGGCAACGCTATCAATGGCCTCAAACAACTCTATCCCAACACCATATCTAACGAGATCTTCAATTGGAATATTAAAATCTTCTGCATATAAGGAGCAGAGCAAAAAGCATTCCTTCATTTCTCTACTTTCTAAGAACTTGTAACTCAACTCCAGAGATTTGAACACCTTTTCTTCTACTCCCCTGATGTTTTTTACCATGGACTTGCGTAACTGTAGAAGGGCTGAATTCCATAACTGCTCATCTTTACCTCTGAGTGCCCTCGCAACTGTAACAATAGCAATCGGCAAACATCCACATTCATCCGCAACTTTCTGCTGTGTGATATACAAATCAGCACTTGTGTGACTAGTGTCATTGGAAATTCCAGCCATCTCCTCAAAGAGATTCCATGCTTCTTCTTCAGTTAAGACTTCAACTGTAAATTTCTTTTGAGCATCCATATCGTTGCATACATTATCAAATCTAGAAGTCAGCAAAATTTTGCAACCTCTGTGACCATCTCCAAATGGAATTCCTATGTCATTCAATTCGAGACGCTTCCAAACATCATCCAAGATGACAAGGATTCTCTTCGTGCCTCTTAGTCTTTCACGCAATCGATCTGCTCTACCACGTTCAGTCTCCTCCTCAAATTTCAAACCTAATTTATCTCCAATTTCACCTTGAATCTTCCTTTCATTAGGACTTTGGGACACTACAGCCATCACAACCTCATCGAACAATTTCTCTTCTTTTGCTCTTTTGGCAACTTCTTTCACCATTGTTGTCTTACCAACACCTCCAATCCCACATATTGCAATCATGTGGAATCTATCATCCTTCAGTGCCTCCATGACATCGTTCATAATCAATCTTCTAGATTCAAAAACCTTAATACCTTCAGTGGATGTGGATTCTATCCCTGGTGGAGGCTTATTGTAGGCCACTTCTGTCAGTTTCCTCTCTTCCTTCAACTTAGCCACCTCTTTTGCCTTGTTGGTTGCTTTCTTACCGAGTGAGTAACGTAACTTCAGGTTTGGACAGCACCCATATAGACACCCTTTGTTTGCTTCAACTTCATCTTCTAGAATTTCTCTGGCCTCTTCGCTGCATTTATCAACCCTTTCCAGCCACCCCTTAACATCAGGTCCAATAACTTTTACATTTCTTTCTGCTTCATCAACTGATAGTTGCATTGCACCTCTTTTCTCATCCAACTTCTCGACTTCTTCTTTCAGATTCTTGACCTTGCTTTTATAGGAAAATAGATAACCGAAATGACGGCCAACTGGAGCCATTAGAAATTCTCCAATCTTGCCTACAATGCCTACAATCGGACCAACAAAACCAACCCAAACAGGAGCCATTTCACACTTCTATTTCAGTTATGTACACTTTTTTTCTTTTTCTTTTTTTTTTCTTTTTTCTGGAATGCAAATATGTAAAACTAGAAGAAAACAAACAACTATTGAAAACAGAATGGTAATTGTTGAACACAGAGTTAAAATAGAGTGGCAGAGGAAGAGATTACAAAGATTTCTAGAACCAAAAGAAGATATACAGAGATTTGTTTATCCTGGTAAGTAACAGTTGAACAAAGAAAAATACAATTTTGTAGAGGACATGAAGATATCAAAGGAACACTTTGCACGGGGGGATCTAATTTTTTTTTTTTTTTTTTCGACAAGCAAGGTTGAATATAGAGAATTACAATATAATTGGACAAAGAGAACTTGTGTTGTAAAACAGAAATTGCAAAGAAGAAAGCGAGCTTAGTAAAATGAAAACAGAATGCAGAGAATACTGATTTGGTAATTGTTCAACACAGAGTAAATAAAATAGAGTTGCAGAGGAGAAGATTACAAAGTTTCCTAAAATCAGAAGAGAATACAGGGAATTTTTTTTTTTTTCTTCTGTAAGCAACAGTGGAACACAGAGATTTATAATAAAACTGAAGGCAGAAAGTAAGTTGAAATTTAAACAGAGAGAAATTATAGAATTGAAGTGGAAGTGGAAGTGGAAGTGAAGAAAGAAAAACCTTGGAAACTTTCCAGAGTGTCTTAGAGATGAAATATGCACAGCCTGAACAACTCAGGCGACAGGGAAGAGAAAAGCTTTTCACCAAAGACAAACAAGAGCATTAACATCCATCAAAGAGAAACAATCAGATTCAGAGAGGTTTTGAAGGAGAGTTTGAGGAGGAGAGAATATTTTGAGATCAGACCAATACCTAATCCCCGCACCATCTATGCTCTTACATCTAAAATTAATTTTTTTTATTGATTATTAGAAGGATATTTTGTGAATATTCGTTGCTTCCTTGCGTGTGTTTTGCTTTGTGATATTTTTTATTAAAAAAAAAAAATTGTTTTTTTTAGAATGGTATATTATTTTCTGCACTATAATCTAATTTAGCGAAGGGGAGGTCAGCAATGACAGACACAGGGCCGGCAGGGGGGGCGCCACTGCCCCTGCAAATTATTTTAAAATTTTAAGTAATATTATGCATATACTCCTTTAGTCTACAATTTGTGAAGTGTTGGCCCCTGCAAAAAAAAAAAAAAGCCTCAAATTGCTTCCAGTCTTCAGTTAGAGTTATCCTGCACTACTACAGATAGTATGTAAATTATGGTCTAAATTGATGTTAGTTTCAAGTCATTGTGTCTATAAGACTAATAAATTATTAAATCAAATTGTTTACGTCTTATTATGATGTTTGATTATATCCAAAAGTGGTGTTGGCTACAATTCATTATGATTTTTGATTACTACTAAAATAATCTTTAAGTATGACTCAAATTGGTGTTAGTTATAATCCATATTTGTATGTTATCATTTTTAGATTATTTTTTTTTTTTTTTGGTACAAGCGTAAAAAGTACTTTATAATCCAATTTTGATTTTTTTTTATTAATGATTATTAGATATTGATTAAAAAATTTATTTGCAAATTTAATGATAATGTCCAATTTTTATGTTTATAAAGTGAATTAACATGCGTATGAAACTTTGGTAAAAATGTACTAAAATTAATGTATAGTTAATTATCAATTGTATAGAATTTGGCCTTCTCTTAACAAGATTTCTGTGTCCGCCACTGGAAGTGAGACTCGAAACCTAGACCTACTTTGGGCTATCTTGTCTCTTAAAAAAAAAAATGTTACTAATGGCATGCTATCAATAAAAGTCATAGTGTTAAAATATTTATGATCCCTCCATATGATATAATTTTTATTATATAAATATATTATAAAATAAAATAAAAAATAAATTCTAAATATTATTGGTGATTTTAGCAGATTTATAATTAAGGCTTAATTTGGTTGGATTTAAGAATAAAAATTTGTTTGGGAATATGTTATTTTAGTAATTTTTTAATTTTTATAAAAAAAGATATATAAAAACGTAAAGAAATGATATGATTTAAAAAAGATAATAAGCATGTTATTTTAGGTCGTTCCCAAACAACCTGTAAATTAAAATTAAAATCAAATTATTATTGATGATTTTAGAAAATTTAGAATTAAATTAGATTATGAAAATTTTATAATCAAATTAGATCGAATTAATTCTATGTTGATTGTTTCAATTTAAAATTACGAATTTTTATAACATTGTCATTATTCATAAAATGATTATAAAATTTATTTATAATTTGTTCAAACATTAATATATCATCATTTTACAAATAAAAATATTTTAGATAATTATTTTAGAATGAATTTTACTACTATACGAAACACACTTATAAGAGTAAAAGGTTAACAACTTATGTATAAAAATAAGATACTAATAAGATATTTAAGTGACTTATGCTAAATAAAATATTATATATATATATATATAGAAAAAGGGTTTGGTTTTTCTCACGTTGTCATTTTAATTTGAAATAGCGTTTGGGTTTGGTAAGTCCATTTTGAGATCAATTTTGGTGATTTAAACCGTTTACTTTTTTGGACTTGTTCAGTAGAATATTCATCTAAAAAATTCAAGATAATTGGGCATCGATAGCTATAAGTTTCATATCATATTTGTTTTACAAATGAATGATAAATATAATTTCAAAAATAGCCATCCATTTTTTCTAATTTAAATCTGATTCAAACATATAACTAACGATGTTCGATAATTTTGATTTTTTACATAAATATTTTAGTCAACGAGTTCTAAAAAATAAATAGTTTGGATAATTGAAATCATTCCTAAAATGAGTCTACTAAGTTCAAACACTCTCTCAAGTTGAGATGGCTAACTTGAGAGAAGCCAAACCTAAAGAGAAGAAATTTGTGAAAAGTTCATCCCAAAGAGAGTGTAAGATATTAGATCAAAGGTAAGAACTTGTTTGATGATTATTGATAAGGACACGTCGGAAAAATTGGGCTTCTTTCATATTAGTTATTTCAACTTGAGAGAACGTTTCAGCTTAGTACGTCAATTTTGGCACCAACTTCGATTATTCAAACCGTTCACTTTTTAGGATTTGTTAAGTACAATATTCATGTAAAAAATCATGATGATCAGAAATCAGTAACTATATGTTTGAATTAAATTTGTATTACAAAAAATGAATGGTTATTTTTAAAATTATATTTGTAACGCCCTCAAAATAGGATATAACTCAACCATTCATAAGATCTACAGATATAATAGAAATATTATGTTTTCATTCATCAAAGTCTACTTTACAAAAGATGTTACATGCATTACACTTTCATAAATACTCATCTTGAAACTATAGCATGTAACTCTAATTGATAACAACAAAATAAGTGCCCTACGAGTTTACATCTTTCCAAGTTATCACTTGGTTACAACAAAAGACGAGTCCTAGCTCTATACATAAAACAAAAAAAAAAAAAAAAGGCTTCAGCTTGAGTTTACATTTAACACAAAAGAAAATAGCAAAGTGGAGCCTTCAGCCCCTAAACCTCCCAAGCTATGTCCTTGGAAGTGGCATGTCACCTGTACTTGAAAATGGTTTCCCAAGTAGGGTGAGTCAAAGCCCAGTAGAGATATGCTAAAACAATATATGAGATTTAACTAAGGTATAAGCATCAGATAAATGTGCAATATCATTAACCAACACATATTCTTTCCAAGACCATTCAATATAGATAACAAAAACCTCAATTCATTTCCATTCATCCATTTCGGGTAAATCTATTAACCAAATTCATTATTATCAAAACAACCAAAATGAAATTACAACTCAATGGTTCACAATTCAATACATTCATCAATCCAACACTTCTATTTTTTGCCATTTTATGGAATCACATCCAAGGGAACCGGCACCCTTAAATATATAAGATTTCGAGACTTTCACCCTGGACACTCCAGCCAACTTAATTCTCAATGGAGTCCATTCCCTATCCCCTCCCACACAATGGAGTACATCTCATATCTCCTCCCAAACAATGATACATATATAATGTATTTAAGCACGTTGTCATATACAATGACTAATCAAATCACATATTCAATGGTTTAATCAAACCATCATATTCAATGACATAATTCAATTGATTAGTTTCAATCTTCCTAATCCTCATGTAATTTCTACAACAATCATAGCTATCCTTCACCGATAGCCCAAAACAGATATTTCTAAACAGATAAATAAATCTATCAACAGATAATTTATCAAATTCCATAGGTGAGTGATTTATCAAATCCAACTACGCCATTTATTTATATATCCTCTCAATTTCATATTTCTCATACCAATTTCATTATTTATACAAAATAGTTATTTAACATAAATTAGGGCAATTTCCCCATCTTTCCAAATATCAATCACAAGTCTAAATTGCATCATCTTAACCCATATAATCTCATCTTCAACACCCTACATATATTCTCATGACTCAAAATGGAAAACCCCTTTTTCAAATCTAAAGCTCAAACCCTAGTTTCATCCATAACCCCCAAACTCCACCATTTATACAAAATGACAAAATACCTAGGTTAAAACTCATAACAAAGAGTAGAATATTCTTACCTCAAGTGGAGAAGCTCAAAGAGGAAGAAGGAGAAACTTGAAGATGCCCCAAACTCAAACTTTTTTAGATCAATGGAAGCCCACGAGTTGCTCTACCTTTTTCTCAAAGGGAGTAGAGTAATGGTACTTGGATCAAAGAGTATTTGTAGAGAGAGAGAGAGAGTTTTAGATAGAGGAGCTGCGGATTAGGGTTTTGGGATGAAAAGAAATCAAAAAGTGATGGAGAAATACTCGGCTGTGAACTGATATATGCGAGGCTCGCTCGAGCGACCAGACACAACAAGAGACCTCGCTCGAGCGCAAGAAGAGTCGCTTGAGCGCACAATGCAAAGCTTCAGGTTTGCCACAGACGCAAACGCACGCTCGAGCGTAAGAAACCTCGCTCGAGCGAAGCACTCCACTTTCCCAGAAAAGCTACATCTGGGAAAGAAACCTGAGGACTCTCAACTCTCGCTCGAGCGCAAGAAACCTCGCTTGAGCGAAGAAGCAAATTACACAAGGCTCGCTCAAGCGCAAGAAATCTCGCTTACGCGAAGAGACCAAAATTTGGGGAACAACCATTTATACCAACTAACAACTAACCTGCTCCAAACACGCTCAACAAGTTCCAAAACTCAAATACAAGGAGTCAAAGGAGAAAAACAATACATGGATACAATATTTAACCACGGACCCCAAGTTCGGGACACAACAAAGGTCGAGGCAAAACCGAGATCGCTATAACATTTTTTGTCTATGTTTTAAAAACAAATATGATTCAAACATATAGCTACCGATGTCCAATTATCTTGATTTTCTACATAAATATTCTACTAAACTACTTTTAAAGAGTCAATGGTTCGAATCACCAAATCTATTAAAAAATTAGCCTACCAAGCCCAAACGTTTTTTGAAGTTGTCATCTTAATGTAAAAGAAGCCAAACCCTTGTTTGAAATGGGCTATGATTTAGTTCTCTCTTGCCATAGTAGAAATTCAATTAAATTATGTTTTTGACTTTGATTCATTTAAGAGTAAATTAGTGATAAATCCAAACTAAGGAATGTATAAAGCATTAGTTCAGTAGATATTTTTTGTTAGTGAGAAATTAACCCTTTGTGAAATAGTTTAGTGAGAAGTCTTTTTGTTTGTTTTAAAAGACATTTTATTTCTAATTTTATTCCTTAATTATCTATTGACTTTTGTTGACTGTCAGTTCAAAATTTTTCCTTATATGTTAAAAAGTTTTCCTTATTTGTTCAAAAATTTTCCTTATCTATTTAATTTTTTTCCTATTTGTTCCATTTTTTTACCCTACCTGCTTAATTTTTTTTCCCTGTATATTTAAAATCTGTGGATTTCTGTCTATTTGTTTAAAATATGTGGATTTCTCTCTCTATCTGTTCAAATTATCTTATTCAAAAACTATATCTATTGAAATTATTTGTTAAAAAAATCTATCTATTGCAATCTATCTGTTCAAATTCTTTTTATCTCTTTTCTCTCTATTTGTACAAATAAAATTCAAATTCCACAACAACAACAAATCTCTATGTTTTGAAAATCTATCTATTTAAATTCAACAACAACGACAACAACAACAACAGCAACAGCAACAACATCTCTCTCTTCAAGATCAAAAACAACAAAAAATATTTAAATAATAAATAAATACTTGTACAATAGGCACATAAACTAGCCAACACCTCAATATGATAGCAGTAAAATAGACTGATATGTAAAATAGAAAAATACTATGATCTAAGGAGAATATCGACTTTGAATCACACTAAGTATCTTGTATTGATAACCCTACGTGTTTGGTTGCTAAAAAAAAACATAGAAACATAACAAGAAAACCAAATATAGTCTTATTCTCACTATTGCTTTGATGTTCAAATGATCAATTTCTCAACTCTTCCCTTTTTGTCTTGGGAACCAAAGAGAAAATAACATCAAAATCAACAATCAACAAACATTGAACTTTGACACACACACACACACACATATATATATTCACATGCAACCGATGCACATGTAAATAGAGGAATATACACACACACACACATATGTATAGTATAGAACCAAATCTCCTTTTCATTCTTGACCATTTCCAGATCTAAACCTAATGTCTCTGATCTTATAAAACTAGATCATCATCAGACTCTTCATCTTTATTTTCATATTCGCTGCCAAACCATGGTGGTGGTCTAGATCTAGGGTTAGGGTAGGCGGCTCTACAGATCTGTAGATGTTGGCATCAGATTGGCGACAACAAGAATACGACGTGAAGGTAATAGTGTGGAGAGTCATAGGTGAGCTTTAGATCTTCTTCTTCTTCTTCAGGCCTTTGGCAGTGTTGGTGGTCTCCGAAGGCTGTGACGAAGGAGCTGGAAATCGTCGTTGAGTCGGCGGTGGTGGTATCGACTAGCAAAGTCGAAGCGGAGATGAATGCAAGATCTAGAGAGAGAGAGAGAGAATGAAAGCGTTTTGTGCTTTGAGCAAAGAGAGAGAGAGAGATGACAGGACATGAAATCTAAACCGTGTGAGATAGCGGAGGTAATGTAGGGGTATTTTGGTCATTGTGCGATAGATTGTCCTTATGGATGTAATAAATTAGCGTCTAGACCTATGGATAAGGAAAATCCAAAATTGGATTTTTCAACTGAGCGCTCTTGATTTACTTTCCTTCAAACTTTTATGGAAATCCATCAAGATTACTCTTGATTTTGAAATCATGCTTAGCTCATAATGAAACTCTAGTGTTGGTTATGACATAAAAAGAAAGAAAATCCCTAAATACCTCAAAGAAGCACTTTTTGGGAAAAACCAATCATGATATGATCTGCTACTAGTTTCTAGATTCTATTTCCTAATAAAACGCTCTTTGGCCAAACAAGTTTTCAAATAATAACCCCACTCCAAAAGTATTTTACTTATTTTATAACAATATATAATGGTAGTTTTCAAATTTTAATGTCACTGGAGCTTTTTATTCATTTTACTTGCTAAGGTGCTTAAAGACGTTGAAAGTCTGGTTAGAGCTTTCGCTCTGGTCTGGAACAGATTTAAAGCATAGTGGGGGGCAAAAGTCAATTGGGAATTCTATCTATACTCCAAAAAAATGGAGGTGTAGATATTAGACTTTTTAGGTTGTGTTTGATTTATTAATTTAAAAAATAAAAGATAAAAGTTATAAAAGGTGTGTGATCACCCACTTTTTACTTTTTCCTTTTCTTTATAAATCTCTACCTAAATTTATGAACTAAACACATCTTAAAGTTTTGAAACAAATGACTATTTTAGTTGACTTTTTGGTTATTTTATGAGATGAAAAAAATTTGTGTTTGTTTGGGATGATTTGTGAATTTTTTTTTATAGTTAAATAGATGGTTGTAAGACAAAAAATGATTAATTAATGTGTAAAATATGACATTTTATCTTATTGACTATTTTAATTTTTTTGTCTTTATTAATTATTTTAACCTCAACCCTTGTTCCCAAACAGAGCCTATAACAACTTGTTTGTTATCCAATCTTGTTTGGTGTTTGTGATGAGCTAAATTGACTAAAACAGTCAATAAAGACAAAAATAAAATAAAATAAAACAATTAATAAGACAAAATATCACATTCTACACATCAATCAATCATTTTTTTTTTCTCTCACAACTATCTGTTCAGCTACAAAAAAAATTCATAGATCATCTCAAACACAAATTTTAAGAAAATACTAGAGGCACCAACATTTTAATAATTTAACGTACTTCTAGAATAATTTTCGATTAACACCACATTTCTGCATAAGCATTATGACCCATTTTCTTGTTTTGTCCAATCAAAACTTCACTCGCCTTAAATTTTAGTTGATTATATTTGATAAGAAAATTTGTATGGAAATATATTGGAAAAACTTTGAAATCGTTTTAAATTGCTAAATTTACCATTTTAAAACGAGTGTATCATGTTTCCAAATGTGTGTTCCAAAACATAATTCGTTAGGGTATTAACATTTTTTTGGTAAACACTAATCA
Source organism: Camellia sinensis (assembly GCF_055761805.1). NCBI lineage: Eukaryota > Viridiplantae > Streptophyta > Magnoliopsida > Ericales > Theaceae > Camellia > Camellia sinensis. The sequence goes on from NC_138970.1 coordinate 65,113,624, forward strand.
AAAGCTTGCAAGCATTGCTACATCAAATCATCAATAGACTGAATGCAATGAATCATCACCTAGCACTCTTTCAATTTGAACTACATAACCCTTGCCAATCACCAGAAAGACCAAGTTCTTTTACACAAGCCCATGCTGCAGTAAAGATTCCCAACCTGGAGCATGTTATTGGCTCAACCACAAATCTGACTATTGTATAAATGGGATTTTCATGTCATAATATCTCCTTAAAACTCCATCTTCACTAGATAATGATCTCCAACAATTCATAATAACCTCCCATGGGCTAATCACCGAGAACTATCCTGCAGTGAACTCTCTGCAGCACAATAACACTGAATCAGTTAATTTATAAGTGAGCCCCACATTAATTCCCCCATTCATTAAAGAAAAAGTAATCAAACTTCCAAGATGGAGAACAAAGAGCAGAGAAACACCAACTTTTGAAAGCCATGGAATCTCCCAAGTGTATTAGAAACTAAAATAAGATATAAATTGTACCAGTCATTTCTTATCAAAGATGCCACTAAATACCAACTATACTTGGTGTGCCACAAATTTAACACCAATAATAAAGAATCTCAAGATTCTAAGGCTTCACACAATCCTCATATAAAACTGCAATGTTTTTACAACAAAATTGAGTCCTCTGAAAAAATTAAATTCCACAGAACAAGGTCCTAAGATAATTCTGTAGCTTTATTAATGAAGTACCCTAAAGTTTGCTGTCCCAATATAAACGCCAACATATAAGATACCACAACCGGAGCAGATGACTATAATGAAACCTGATGAGCACACCGGACTTCAGACTCAAATCTATTCATCAGTTGTCCAAAATCCAAATTACCTAAAGGGCCCTGCAATACCATTTGCAATTCAATGCTGTTAAAGAAGCAATGCTAACTATTATATCCACCAAATTTAGTGTCCTATATATGGCCAGGGACTAAGTAACCAATGTTTTCAAAACTAATCTGCAACATGGCATCAGAAAAATAAGAAAGGGTAGAAAATTAAGTTTTGTACACAACCAAAGCCATGTTACCACACAGTAAAAAGGTTCAACAAAAATAAACAAGAAGAAGTATGTAAATCTCTAAAAAAAACACTTTGGGAGGAGAAAGTGGACAAAACAGACTTGCATTTCCACAGTATAAAAGATAGGTTCCCTTTGAAAACACAAATTTGTCAGATAGAAAAACAGGAGGAGAGGAGAGAAGAGGAGGAGGAGGAGAAGGAGATAAGGTCCCAGTATCAAGAATTCTCACCTGCAGATGTAAAGTAATAATGCTCTCATTCCAAAGCCTCCAATTAACTAACGTTCATTACAATTACAAGAGATGTGAACAAGAATGATACACCATCAGAGTCCCCAGACCTCAAAAACTCAACTCAACAAAGCCTTAGACCACAGCTATTAGGGCCAGTTATATGTATCCTACTACATCTCTAGGGACATATCCTTCATTTAATTATACCAGCATCTGAAAACCTGCATAATAATAACTATCTAAACCTAGTTTCCGGAAATGTAATCTAGAGCAGTGCTAGCACCAAGAGTATGTATGTACTTGGTGAAAAAAGCCAACAAAAAACAAAAGCCGCAGGAAGATGATATTACCCAAAAAAATACAACAAATGACTTGGCTATAAAATGGCACTTGTGCCATAACAAAGATGATAATAACAATTTAGATTATTTCCTTCCATAAAATTATAATCTTGGTCACTTAACATACAACTTAAATAAACTTTCATCAGTTTTCAAAATCCACACATAATGAGGAATTAATCATGGTTATTCAATGCATACAAACTAACACTGCATCAGTGTCCTAAAAAGAACATTCGGATCAGATAATGTCATCTAGATGTCAAATACATAGACAAGTTATACATATTTGGTAAATGATAGAAACATACAGCAAGGGCCCCAGTTCAAAGCCACCAGGAAAGATGAGGATCAGTAATTTAAAGGCCAACACCTTAATTCAAAATAGAAAACTAGATCCTAACAAAAGAAGAAACTAAATATTTATTAAGTCCTAATTAAAAATAAATAAACACAAATATTAAATACATAAAATTACAGTTAAATAATTGTAATACCAAAATGGGCGCATGCGCGTTCCTCATCAGACCTCTTCCATAATTAGGGAGGGGAGAGCTAAGAACAAAGAGAAGACAGTAAGGATGTTGGTTTCTCTGGGCATGATTCGGATAATTTGTGTGAAAAGGAATTAAAAGGTTTTTAGTGGTATGGAGAAACCAATTAATTAAAAACTAAAAATTAATTTGGTTTAGAAAATGGAAAAGAAATAAAAAATAAAAAAAATCATCACCTTCACATGGTTTTATCTTTTGGGGGCAGAAATAATTTTTTTTTAAATTAAAATATCTTTTAGGTGTTTAATAGTGTCATACTATTTATTATTATTATTATTTTAATTTCTAAAAATAGATTCTGAAAATGAAACCAAACAGAGCCCATATTTTTTGTTTGGTTACCATGGAAAATTGGGGAAAAAATTCACAAATTTTTTCTTGATCTTTGGATTAGAAGTGGCACAATCATTTCTTAAAGGGAAAGCTAGGGGAAAAGCATAGTGTGTGTGGGCTTAGCTCTTTATGGGTAAATTTTTTCTGAGGAACTTCATTGTATACATCGAGTATCGCTCATAAATGTAAAGCATAAAGCACATAAACCCAATTGACATGTGATAAGAAAGGTTGGTTTCCTCTTCCGGACTTGCCAATTTGCCATTTTAGAGTAACCACAAGATATCTAGTCATATGGAAAGATGGATGATTGCTTAAAATAAGTAGAAGGTTTTCAAATTCATGAGTGCAAACGTGATTGTGGTATTGTCATTCACATGACTTTGGAAATTCGGGGAAGAGTGTGAAGTTAGTGAAGACTCCATAATTTCATTTTCAGATGAATGATCTTTGAGCTTCGAGGGCCATACGCATTTGACTAAGTAATGAAATTATGGGTACAAGATAATGACAAAATTTTACTAGTTGGCATGAGATCCTACCATTAAGATTTGTTTACTAGATTTCTCAATAAAAGAATGCATCATCAGTACAAATAAATGCTAGGTATATTAAAATTTTCTACCCATCTTTGCTTATCTATGGACTGTAATAGCAATCTTGAATTACTAGATAAATCAAACACTTGAATTTTGGGTGCTAGGTATATTAAACATTTCTACCCATCTTTGCTTATCTATTGACTGTAATGGCAGCCTTCAATTACTTGATAAATCAAAACACATTATTTTTTCAGCTTAAACAAGGATTTTAACAATCCAATGCACTGAGTAATTGCCCTAGTATATTTTTTTAATGGTTCTAGCATAATTCATCATTAAGAGTATGTATTTCCAACTAAGAACGTTGTCACAATACACATAAATCCACATGGTTGGAATTTGGATTACTATGCCCTTGGCATGCACATATTAGAGGTCCTTCAGTTGAAGAGGAGGTAGCAAGACATGGATTTCCTCAATCAAACTGTAGTGACCCTCATTCCCCACCTTAGCCTCGGGCATAAGCATTTGTATAATCTTGTTTTGCTAAACTTGCAGTGGTGAATTTTCTTGACTTGTCTTAACTAGAATGAGATTTTTGTCTTGGTTTGTGCTTATGTGAAATTTGCTTGTTGAGTCTTGAATCTTTTCCTGGTGAGTCTAGCCGAGGTCACCTTAAAGCTAGAACCATCTTGAAGCCACTTTGGTTGACCTCTACCTTCGTCCTGGCATATTAGCCGAGATGTCATTTTCTAGGCCGAGGTGTATCATTAAGGACGAGAGGTGTATCATCTAGGCCGAGATGTTATCCTTGAACCCAAGTGATCTTGTTCCAGATTGGTGCGACCTAGACCGAGGTGTGGTACATCTAGGCCGAGGTGTGGCACAGCTAGGCCAAGTGTTGTCCGTCCTAGCCGAGATCATAGATACCTCACCTACCGGAGCCGATGTTTTCACCTGATGTCAGTACTTTGTCAGAGTGCCATGCCGCTTTACTTGTTAAACACCCTTTCGCCATGCTTTTGTCTGGTCTGTCAGCCACCTTTTCGAGGAGAACCAACCAGCCGTTGCCACGTGTCCGAGCTGAGAGTTAAATCAGCCGGCAGAGAGAAGAACCTATCATTTTGTATCATATCTTTGCCTTGAGAGAGAGAAGCTCTAGAAGGAAGAAGGAGTTTTAGAGTGAGAAAGTGGATCTTCGAGCTTGATTCTTAGAGATCTAACTGTTAGATTCGTGTATTAAGGTTAGATTCTTGATCTACTCTTGTTATTCTTGTTAATCATCTAGCTGCATTGCATGATCGAACCTGATTTGCAAGCCATGCATTGATTGAAAGTTTGGTTTTAGAAAGAGAGTGGTATTCATGTGTTCTTGAATAAAAGCCTTGTTTGATCCGAAAGTTTGCATCGAGATTCATGCTTTTGTGTTTGTCTTCATAAGATCTTCGAGTATGGGTACCCAGGTCCGTGTTTTAAATTCATAGCATGAAGTTCTAGATTTCGTAGTGACAAGTTAAGATTGAGCATTCATGTGTTTCATGTTCTTCATGTTCTTCAGCAGAGGGAAACCCAGATTTTCCCGACTTCATTTCCTTGAGTGTGGCCACTGGGACCACACCTCGGCAAGAAGGTGTGGGACCTCAGCAATTGCCTGGTTGGTACCCAACATGTTTTCCCGAAAAGAGAAATAGTGTTTTGTCTTGGTTCGACTTAGTTTTGAGGAAATGCCGAGATCATTTGCATCCATGTAAAACTTGTTTGAAAGTGCATTCAATAGACTTTGCCATGTGTTTGTAGGACTTGGACTCTCGCTTGACCCCAACATTGAAGAACTAGGTGAGTGGTATTTTTAATAAAGCTATGTTATAAAGTTTTGATAAAGTTTTGCTTTGTTTTGAAAAGTATTTGCTAAGCATGAATAACTGCCCCTATTTGTGTATCAAGTATTAGTTTTGATCTTGACAATCTTGAAAGTCCGTACGTGCTAGGGGACTATAAGCATTTGTAGCACAATCTTGAAAGTCCGTACGTGCTAGGGGACTATAAGCATTTGTAGCACAACCTTTGTTAATGTTATCCCTTGAAACTTGGAAGCCTTGAAAGACTTTGATTGATGAAGCTCGTTAGACTTGTTAGATGAACTTGATTTATCCCACGTTTTGTTATAAGCTGTGATGATGTATTGTTTTGTTAAAGATCTCGGATGTCATACATGCAAACCCTTTATTACTTGTACCATTCACTGAGTATCCAAGCTCACCCTCTCTATATATATATAGGTGATGAGCAAGAAGGCGATGAAGCCTAGATGTGTTTGCTGACATGTTTTCAGATGTGTTCCCCGACGTGTTTTGGATTCATATTTTTGTAACATCTTGAAGATCATGCTTCTTAGCTTATATTTCATTGTGTTTGTATATGTCGGCTTGAGAAGCCTTTTGGTCAAGATGTATTTTGTATTTCATTTCCTGATTGTATCTAAGTTGTAAGACCTTGTAAAGATGTATGTCATTTCATTTGACTTATGCACAGCTCTTATGGACTAATTAGATTGTATAAATACTGCTTCCGCACATGTTAGCCCCATATGTAATACTCTGATTGTGTGTAAATTTTGAAAGTTGGCCTTCGGTAATCTCGGATTACTGGCCATCACGGCACCATTCTACTAGGGGCGGAATAGGGTCGTGACAGATTTGTATCAGAGCACAAGTTCCTTATAGTACGTTACTCACACTTCGAGTCCTAAAGAGCATAGGACTTTTCGTAGGATTGATGTTAGGATTGCATCCATATGCTTGCTACTTGACAATGTGTGTATCATTTCGGTGTGACTATTTGCTATTGCATGCACATTATTTGATCATCTTGTTTTAAAGTCACATTTTGCACACTCTTAGCACCATGAGAAGAGGTAGACCACCGGTTGGCCGAGATCATCCCGAGGACAGATTGGATAGATTAGAGAGACTGGTCGAAGGTTTGGTTCGTGAGTTAAGGCAAACTCGGCCACAAGACGCTAGTACCACTTCTACCCAGGCCGAGCAGACAAATGGCCGACATGCAGTTCCACCTCCGCCCCCTCCAGTGCCGCAAGTGCCTCCATAACAAGCTTTATATGGGGACGGCACCATAGCCTTGATCAGAGAGTTCAAAAAGATGAAGCCGCCGAGGTTCTCTGGGGGTATTGAACCGATGAAGGCCGAAGCGTGGGTCTTGGAGATGGAGAAGCTGTTCGAGATCTTTCCCAGCACCGACGCCCATAAGGTGTCATTAGCAACATTCACCTTAGACGACGATGCACGAAGATGGTGGATGATGACTCGAGAAAGCAACCCAGGTCTGACTTGGGCCAGATTTTTGGAGCTGTTCTACAACAAGCATTTTCCCCTTAGTGTCCGAGATCGCAAAACCACTGAATTTCAGACTCTGACACAAGGTAACAAGACAGTGGCAGAATACGACTGCGCTTTTACCAAGTTGGTGAGATATGCGCCTCACATGGTCGATGATGAATACAGAAAAGCTAGAAAGTTCGAAAGTGGACTGCGTGAACCAATTCAAGATCGAGTTAACATGCTTAACATGCCAACTTACGCCGGAGTGTTGAACAAGGCCATCCTTGCAGAAGCTAACCTGAACCGATATCAGAATTCAGGAGAGAGCCAGAGGAAGAGGCAGAACAATGATAGCCGCCGAGTTCCGTTTAACTCCAATAAAAAAGCGAATGTGGGCAGCTCCAGCAACTCGAACTAGGGAAGTAGCGCTAAGCCGACGTGTGCAAGTTGTGGGAAGCCGCATTCTGGAGTTTGCCGTTGGGCGTCAGGAGCCTGTTTTGAATGTGGTGAAATGGGTCATCGCGTGAAAGACTGTTCGAAGACAAGGACTGACGATGGTAAGAAAGATGGGAGCACCTCGGGCTCTGCGCAACGAAATAACATCGGGAGGGCCCAAACGAGACAGGGCAGAGTTTTTGCATTGGTACCAGGAGACACTACGAATGCTGAGACAGTGGTGTCAAGTATGCTCTTAATTTGCTCTCAAGATGCATACATATTAATTGATTCGGGATCTACACATTCATTCATATCTGTTAAGTTTGCCGAGAAATTAGATAGAGAACGAGAACCCCTTGATTATGTGTTACATGTGGCTACTCCATCTGGGAGAACTATGATTGTTGCATCCATTTATAGGGCGTGTATTGTTGTGATTGAGAGTGTAGAATTATTAGTTGATTTGACACTGTTAAGCATGACTCACTTTGATGTCATATTGGGGATGGACTGGTTAGTAGCAAATTACGCATCTATTGATTGTGTTTCGAAGAATGTCACATTGAAACCCCCAAACCAAGCCGAGGTTATTTTCCAGGGTAAAGGAGTAGTGCCCCCACCTTACTTAATCTCATCTATGAAAGCCTATAAATTGATCCAAAAAGGGTACCGAGGTTACCTGTGTAGTATACTAAGTGATCTGAATGGAAGTGTTGAGCCAGCCCACATCCCAGTTGTCAAGGAATTCCCCGACGTCTTTCCAAATGACTTGCCTGGCTGCTTTGTTGATAGAGAAATAGAATTTACGGTTGATATTATGCCGGGAACCCAACCTATCTCCAAAACACCCTATAGAATGGCCCCAGCCGAACTTAAAGAATTGAAACTGCAAATACAAGAGTAATTGGGTAAGGGATTTATTAGGCCAAGTACTTCAGCATGGGGGGCACCCGTTCTGTTTGTTAAGAAAAAGGATGGCACGCTTCGTCTTTGTATCGACTACCGAGAACTGAACAAGGTAACCATTAAGAACAAGTATCCGTTGCCGAGGATCGACGATTTGCTTGATCAACTACAAGGGGCATGAGTCTTTTCTAAGATTGACCTCAGGTCGGGCTACCATCAGCTGAAAGTTAAGGCCGAGGACGTCGAGAAGACTGCTTTCCGGACAAGGTATGGCCACTACGAATTTTTGGTAATGCCTTTCGGAGTGACCAATGCTCCTGCAGCATTCATGGATTTGATGAATAGGGTCTTCAAGCAGTACCTAGACGAGTTCGTGGTTGTTTTCATCGACGACATATTGATCAATTCCAGAGTGGAAATGGAAACATATCTCCATGGATTTTGTGATTGGTTTGTCGAGGATGCAAAAAGGCATGAACTCGATTTGGGTTATAGTTGACAGATTTACTAAGTCAGCACACTTTTTGCCTGTTAAGACTACATTCAATGCCGACCGACTTGCTGGACTGTATATGAATGAGATTGTGAGGCTTCATGGAGTGCCGACTTCAATAGTGTCAGACCGAGATCCGAAGTTTGTTTCTAGATTTTGGCAGAGTTTACAAAGGGCTTTGGGAACCGAGTTGAAGTTTAGCACAGCATTTCATCCCCAGACCGATGGACAAACAAAAAGAACGATTCAGACACTCGAAGATATGCTTAGACTATGTGTGTTAGATTTCAAGGGAAATTGGGAAGTACATCTACCGTTAGTAGAATTCGCTTACAACAACAGTTATCAAGCCAGCATTGGCATGGCACCGTACGAAGCTTTGTATGGGAGGAAGTGCAGGTTGCCGATATGTTGGACTGAAGTGGGAGATAAAGCTTTGATTGGCCCCGAACTGGTTCAAGTTACAACCGAGAAGATTAAGCTCATTCAACAAAGGACTAAAACCGCACAGAGCCTGCAGAAGAGTTATGTCGACGAGAGAAGGAGGGAATTAGAATTTGGGATCGGGGATCATGTATTTTTGAAGATTTCGCCGACGACAGGAGTTTCAAGATTTAGGAAGAAAGGTAAATTATCACCTCGATATATTGGGCCATTTGAGATTCTTGAGAAAGTCAACCCCGTTGCCTACAAGCTTGCTTTGCCCCCAGAATTAAGCCAAGTCCACAACGTGTTTCATGTTTCGATGTTGAGGAAATACATCCGGGATCCACTGCATGTAATCGATTATTCTGAAATTGTGGTTAATGAAGATTTAGACTACGAGGAAAGGCCGGTGAGAATTATTGACAGGCAAGAGCGACAGTTGCGAAACAAATCGATACCAATGGTAAAGATCGAATGGAAGGGACATTATGGCAAGGAGGCTACATGGGAAAAGGAAGGAGAAATGAAAATCCGTTATCCGGAGTTATTTGTGGAGCAAGGTAACTAAAGTTTGGGAACCAAACTTCTCTAAGGAGGGTAGACTGTAGTGACCCTCATTCCCCACCTTAGCCTCGGGCATAAGCATTTGTATAATCTTGTTTTGCTAAACTTGCAGTAGTGAATTTTCTTGACTTGTCTTAACATTTTTGTCTTGGTTTGTGCTTATGTGAAATTTGCTTGTTGAGTCTTGATTCTTTTCCTAGTGAGTCTAGCCGAGGTCACCTTCAAGCTAGAACCATCTTGAAGCCACTTTGGTTGACCTCTACCTTCGTCCTGACATATTAGCCGAGATGTCATTTTCTAGGCCGAGGTGTATCATTAAGGCCGAGAGGTGTATCATCTAGGCCGAGATGTTATCCTTGAACCCAAGTGATCTTGTTCCAGATTGGTGCGACCTAGACCGAGGTGTGGCACATCTAGGCCGAGTGTTGTCCGTCCTAGCCGAGATCATAGATACCTCACCTACCGGAGCCGATGTTTTCACCCGATGTCAGTACTTTGTCAGAGTGCCATGCCGCTTTACTTGTTAAACACCCTTTCGCCATGCTTTTGTCTGGTCTGTCAGCCACCTTTTCGAGAAGAACCAACCAGCCGTTGCCACGTGTCCGAGCTGAGAGTTAAATCAGCCGGCAGAGAGAAGAACCTATCATTTTGTATCATATCTTTGCCTTGAGAGAGAGAAGCTCTAGAAGGAAGAAGGAGTTTTAGAGTGAGAAAGTGGATCTTCGTGCTTGATTCTTAGAGATCTAACTGTTAGATTCGTGTATTAAGGTTAGATTCTTGATCTACTCTTGTTATTCTTGTTAATCATCTAGCTGCATTGCATGATCGAACCTGATTTGCAAGCCATGCATTGATTGAAAGTTTGGTTTTAGAAAGAGAGAGTGGTATTCATGTGTTCTTGAATAAAAGCCTTGTTTGATCCGAAAGTTTGCATCGAGATTCATGCTTTTGTGTTTGTCTTCATAAGATCTTCGAGTATGGGTACCCAGGTCCGTGTTTTAAATTCATAGCATGAAGTTCTAGATTTCGTAGTGACAAGTTAAGATTGAGCATTCATGTGTTTCATGTTCTTCATGTTCTTCAGCAGAGGGAAACCCAGATTTTCCCGACTTCATTCCTTGAGTGTGGCCACCGAGACCACACCTCGGCAAGAAGGTGTGGGACCTCGGCAGTAGCCTGGTTGGTACCTAGCATGTTTTTCCCGAAAGGAGAAATAGTGTTTTGTCTTGGTTCGACTTAGTTTTGAGGAAATGCCGAGATCATTTGCATCCATGTAAAGCTTGTTTGAAAGTGCATTCAATAGACTTTGCCATGTGTTTGTAGGACTTGGACTCTCGCTTGACCCCGACATTGAAGAACTAGGTGAGTGGTATTTTTAATAAAGCTATGTTATAAAGTTTTGATAAAGTCTTGCTTTGTTTTGAAAAGTATTTGCTAAGCATGAATGACTACCCCTATTTGTGTATCACGTATTAGTTTTGATCTTGACAATCTTGAAAGTCCGTACGTGCTAGGGGACTATAAGCATTTGTAGCACAATCTTGAAAGTCCGTACGTGCTAGGGGACTATAAGCATTTGTAGCACAACCTTTGTTAATGTTATCCCTTGAAACTTGGAAGCCTTGAAAGACTTTGATTGATGAAGCTCGTTAGACTTGTTAGATGAACTTGATTTATCCCACGTTTTGTTATAAGCTGTGATGATGTATTGTTTTGTTAAAGATCTCAGATGTCATACATGCAAACACTTTATTACTTGTACCATTCACTGAGTATCCAAGCTCACCCTCTCTATATATATGTAGGTGATGAGCAAGAAGGCGATGAAGCCTAGATGTATTTGCCGACATGTTTTCGGATGTGTTCGCCGACGTGTTTTGGATTCATATTTTTGTAACATCTTGAAGATCATGCTTCTTAGCTTATATTTCATTGTGTTTGTATATGTCGGCTTGAGAAGCCTTTTGGTCAAGATGTATTTTGTATTTCATTTCCTGATTGTATCTAAGTTGTAAGACCTTGTAAAGATGTATGCCATTTCATTTGACTTATGCACAGCTCTTATGGACTAATTAGATTGTATAAATATTGCTTCCGCACATATTAGCCCCATATGTAATACTCTGATTGTGTGTAAAATTTGAAAGTTAGCCTTCGGTAATCTCGGATTACTGGCCATCACGGCACCATTCTACTAGGGGCGGAATGGGGTCGTGACACATTGTGCCAGGGCCTGAGATAGACAGTGGCTACTGAACTCTTGACCAAATTGGATCAGACATACCCAAATCTGTATATGGCTGCCTTTATTATTCACCACCCGTGATTAATTGCTGTTTATCACTACTTACATTTCCTGCCCATTTCTTAGCAAATTTTTAACTAAAAGAATGAATTATCCCTTGCTAAAGCATATTACCATTATTCTTAGGGTCAGATTAGGATGTTCTTGAACACAATCAAAACCACTTTCACTTTTCAATATTAACAACAAAACCAAACCATGTCAATGATGATGGTGAGGGAAGTTAAAGACCACGGTTAATATCATAGTTATGGTGTACAACTACATACAGCGCAGTCAAATAGGCAGTTAATTTCCAGTTCAGTAAGAAGTTACAGCATTCTATGAAAACTTCATACTGAAAATTACAGCTTATGCAAATTACATATATCTATGATTACACCTGTTTTGATCAACTTAAACCAATTAAACCAAAACGACACAATTTCGGCATTTAGTATGCTAATTCACTCTCCTATTTTGTACAATTGGCTGAGAAAGCAGTTTAAGAGATAAGACACAAAGCGGCACAGCTAAAGCTAATCTTAATTTTGGCTCAAAGATTATTCCTTGAATTCATATGACCAGTGTAATCAACAAACCAAACAATCAAAATGAAACAGATTTATAGAAGATGGAACCATCAACACAATTGTGATAAGATAAATAAGAGAAACACTTAATATCCCCATAAACCAAAACCATCAGCCTCATTCTTTTACTAGAAATGATGCAATTTGCTCAAACCCCTGAACTGAAGTTATAATTTGTAAGTTCTACTGCTCTAGTATAATAAAGAATACTTTTAGCCAAAAAGTCAAAAAAAACCACTAAAAAAAATATCATCCCTACTTTTTTGGCACGTCTTTTAATAAAATGCCAAAAAAAAAAAAACACTAAAAAGTCAATTCTCAAAACAACCCTTAATTCAACCCAGCAAAGATATTAACTTTAGTCATTACTACTACTATTTAAATCCAAAAACAAGAGTTAGCAAATCAGGGCGTAATCAAATATGCACGTCAACAATTACAAACCCAAAATGGTTATCTGATTCAACTCCATTATACAAACAAAAAAATTAATATTTAAAAAAAAAAAAAATAGACAACTGACACAACCATCATCATTATCATCAACTCAATCAAAGGGGGAAAAAAACTAGTCTTAAAACAGGACGAACACACACACAGACACACACACAGACACACACACATATATATACATCAAACCCTCTCAAGCTACACAGAAACGAAGATTCTCAAAAGAAACCATTGATCAACCAAAAATGCAAATCAGAATGGGAAAATATATAATGATCATACAATCGATGAACAAATTAAACAAGAACACAATCGAATAAAAAGGTACATAAGAAAATTATATGAAAAAACATGAAATTTCACAGTAACAGTTAATGAAAGGATGATCGGTGACGATGTTGAAGATTTCTACTGAAAAAGCATACCTTCGCAAAGGCCGATTACTCGATATACAGAGAGGCATCTGTATATCTTCTATCTAGAGAGAGAGAGACTAATTTCAGGGTAGAAAATGGCGAAATCACAATACATGGTTTTGGGTTGGGTTGGGTGCTTTGCCTATTTGTCTACAAAAACAAGTTTTTAAAGGGGTGATTATACAGTAATACCGGAGTATGTGGTGGTCCATAAGGTTTTGATTGGTAAAGCGATACAAACGTCCACGATTTATATTAGGAATGAGTAAATAATATGGAGCTAATTAATTAGTAATTGATTTGGAGTATAGACACGTGGTGTTCTGAGAATATTGAATAATTTCCCTAAATAAAGACTATGCGAAATTGGCTGGATCGCCGACCATTTATTCAAAATTATTATGTCATGTATAATTCATATTCATAAATATATTCAGTCAGTTTAGTTTTAGTTTTTTTAATTTAATTTTTTAAAAATTTAATTTTTAATTTTTATTATTTTTTTTATTTTTAGTAAATATTTTTAAAATTTTAAGTATTTTTTATTTTTTTATATGCACCTTAGTTAGATATATCTAAAAAGTAAAATATTTGTGAAAAAATATTTCAAAAAATTAATAAATACACAAAAATATGAAAAATATATTGAATTTTCATATATATATATTTATATTTTTAGCATTTAGTGAATTTTTTAAAGATTTTTTTCACAAAAATTATACTTTTTAAGTGTATTTATGTTAAGTGTGCTTAAATTTTTTTTTAAAAAAAGTGCTTAAATTTTTTTTAAAAATTCAGTAAAACAAAAAAAATACAAAAAATAAGGAAGTAGAATTTTCTGAAAATATTTTTAGAAAACCCAAACCAAGCAAAGTGATTAGTTATTTATATCAAAATTCTCTTAATTATTAATAAATATTATTTTTTATTTTTTATTTATAAGTTTATATAGTTTGACCTATTTGATTACAAAAATATATCAGGGGGTGACTAGCAGTTTAGCCTAATATCAGTTTAGCCAAATTTGATATTTTTAGATTATGAAAAAATTATTTTTCCCAGAAGACTGGCGCTAAATTGAGATTTTGTACCAATTTAAATTGGTTTGCAGTTGTGATAAAGAGTTTATAGTCCAATCAAGCTCGATCTACAAATTTATAATATATTAATTATAGTTTTATATTATTTTAATTATAAAATAAAATAGAAAAAATGTAAAAAAAATTAAAAATGTATATATATATATATTGTAGATTTATATTAAAATAACATTTGCTAAAAAATATATTTATTTTATTATTGAATTTTGCTAATATTTCAATTTAAGTAATAAATGAAATCTAAATAATTTAATATCCATTCAAGACAAAATAAATAAATAAATAAATAAAAATTAATAACTCATATCTATTTTGTTAAGTGGACAAGTTGGAGATTTGAAATGTTTTTAGGATTGAGTTTAGGATGGCTAGATTGGACTTGAAGTTGGGTCGTGCTAGCATTAGAATGACACATATCTTTTTATTATATTGTATAAGCTCAGTCCAAACCTGACCTGGCCTGACCCGAGCTTTGTCCACCTTTACTTTTGTTGCACACAGGCCCCTTTTATACCATCTTCAAAAGATGTGTATTTATACGATTGTCATAATTGAGGGATTAATATGTACTGATTCATAAATGGAGTAAAGATGATATTCACTGATAATTGAGAGAGTCTTAGTGTAATTAGTCTTAAACATATTAATGGCCTTAATGATTATTGATCTTAATTTATGTATAGAAAATATTAGTAATATTTAAAAATAAAAAATTCTAGATACTCATAATTTAAATTTTACAATTCATCCATAATGACATGACAATAGAATTGAGTTTTAATTCATCCATAATGACATGACAATAGAATTGAGTTTTACATAATTGAATTTATAAAAAAATAAATAACATAACTAGGCATGTTATTATTAATAGAATTATGAAATTTAAATTGTGTCAATTTCTTATGTAAGAACATGCAAAAGTGTGTTTAATATATAAAAAGATATTGTGTGTTTTTAATATGGTAAATTACACTTTGTATCTTTATACTTTGTACCAAATTTCACTTTGGTTCTTATATATGAAATCATGACAGTCAACCCCCTGTACTTTTAGTCAAATTTTACTTTGGTCCCTATATATAAAATCGTGATAATCAACTCCGTTACATTTTTACTCAAATCCCACTTTAATCCTTACACAAGTGTCAATGTTTTATATTCTATCTACTTCATTAGTATGACTCACTTAAATTACTTACTCAAAAAAAAAAAAAAAAAAGACTCATTTAAGTCTTCGTTTGGGAAAACTAATTCAGTCTGATTTTTTGGCTAATTAAAGCTTGGCTAAATTAGTTCCGTTTAGGAATAACTTTTCGTCTTTTTTGGTTTGGACGTAATGATTGTGAGAGAAAAAAATAAATGACTATGATTTGAATGTGATATTTTATCTGAAATATAATAAATGAAGATTTTGTCAGGTAAGTAATCTTAAAATAATTAGAAAAAATAAGTGTTATGTTCTTGCTCAAAAGTATTTATAAGTATTTAAACTTTAAAAGTTTATTATTCATCTCTAAAGCTTTTTTTTTTTTTTTTTTTTTTTTTTTTTTTTTTTTAAGTAGTGTTACTTTAACTAAAAAATTATTTTTATTTTTCAAACTCAATAATTTAATAGTCTATTAGAATATTTAAGGCAAACTATTTTTCTTAGGTCTTTCTCTTCTCTAATTATCAACTAATCATCTTTTTTATACATCATTACGCATAAAAAATTATTTAAAAAGTTGATTCATATACCAAAATTTTTTTTTTTCAATTTACATTTATAGCTCAATGTATTTTTCCCAAACATAACACTTTAATGTAGCACATTAATGTACTTTTCTCAAACGTAACAACGTAATATTTCCAAAAAACTTCTTAGTCCAGACGTAACACTCCAATCAATGTAACACAAAAACTCCTTAATGTACTTTTTTTAAACATAATAACGTAACAATCCACAAACACTCTTTTTTCCAAACTTAAACTTAACACCCCAATCAATGCAACACACAAAAACTCCATAGTATATATTTTTTCAAATATAGCAATCTAATGTAACATTCTAATGTAAATACCAGAAAACTACACTAACATAAATATAAATTTCCACATTCGACAATTAACACATCAGCCACCAATCCCTCCAAAGAGAATCTTCCATACCTTACTTTTCCATTCTCATCTCAAAAATGAATTAGAAAATTGAAAAAATAAATCACAAAAGAACATTTACTTAAACTTAAATGGTACCAAATTAAATAAATATAACTTTCCAAAACAGAAAAGACTAATTAGTTCATAAGAAAACTCTTAGGACTAAACATTCCCCTATATGAGATTTATGGATAAATTTTTCTTTTTAAAATCGTGAATTTCATTGTTTCAAATTAATGAATTTCACTACTCAAATATTGTAGTAAAAAAAAAAAAAAAAAAATTTTACATCTTATAAGTCTTGTTTAATAATCTCGACAAGAGAATTTCAAATATCAAATTTTTTTGAAAAAAACATATATTTAGATTACAATTTATTATTTTTAAGTTTTAAAATCATCCAAAAATAACAAAACAATGCTTATTATTAGTGTTAATGGTATTTTGGTCTGAAAATGATCTTAGAAAATTTAGATCACTTGAACTATGAAGCATTTTTCTTGTCTCTTTATACTAATAAAATCTTATATTGGAGATCTAGCCAAATCTCTCCAATAATTATACATTTTTTTTTTATGAAATATAGCGATCCCGATTTTTTCCGTCATGTAATTGTATTTCGAACTCGGCTTCCATGATTGATTGTCGTTGTCTATGCCTTGTTTCCATCCTTAAATTCTTCGTATTTGAGTTTTGGGATGTGTTGGGTAAGATTGTAACAGGCTGGTTGGGTGTTGGAACAAATGGTTGCTGTCTAGAATTTGGCATCTTCGCTCGAACGAGGCTTTTTGCACTCGAGCGAGCCCTGAGTTGGTGCTTCTTCGCTCGAGCGAAAGTTCTTGAACTCGAGCGTGCTTTCTTTGATGTGTCTCTTGGCTTGAGCGAGAAGTCTTGTGCTTGAGTGTGCGTCTGCGTCTAGATTGGACCTGAAGGTTGGTAATATTCGCTCGAGCGAGGCTTTTGTCGCTCGAGCGAGCGAGCTATATGTTTTGTGTTTCTTCGCTCGAGTGAGAACTCTTGCGCTCGAGCGTGCTTCTGGGTTGCAGACCTGAAGCTTCACTTTGTTCGCTCGAGCGAGGTTCTTTTGTGTCTGGTCGCTTGAGCGACCACTTCTTCGCTCGAGCGAGCCTCGAATATATCAAATCGTAGCAGCAATTCTCTTCTTCACTTTTTGATCTCTTTTTATCTCCAAACCCTAGATCTGACTCTCTCTCTCTCTACACACTCCTTCTCTCTACCTATACACGTGATTTAGAGGGTTTCAACCCTATTCATTTTGTTAAAAGCTAGAGTACCTCGTGGGCTATCTTTTGATTCGAAAAATCTCAGATTTGGAGCACTTTCAAGTTTCTTCACCTTCTCCTTTGGGCTCCTAACTTTGAGGTAGGGATAAACTACTCATTCTCATGAGTTTTAACTAAATTTTAGTCATTTTGTATAAATGGGGAGTTATGAAAATTTTGGGGAGTTAGGGTTTTGAAATTGAAATTATAAAAGAGGGGTTTGTTAATGTGGAGTTCTATGTGTATATGAGACCTTGGAAAATGGGGTTATTGGTGTAGAATTGATGAAATTGAGCCTTAGGGTTGATGTTTGAGAAAAGGGGGAAGTTGCCCTAATTAAGTTTGAATAATTAATTTGTATAATTAATGTGGTAAATTGTGGAAATATGAGATTAATTATGTTGGGAATCATGGAACTGGGGGAAAAATATAATTGAATGGTATAGTTGGATTGAGAATCGCTTACCTATGGAAAATGTATTAATTTATCTGTTTGATAAATTTAATTACCTGTTTAGAAATAACTGTTTTGGGCTATCGGTGGAGGGTAGAATTGATTGTTGTAGACAATACATGATGATTAGGGTAATTGAAACTAATCAATTGAAATATATCATTGAATATGATGGTTGGATTAACACATTGAATATGTGCTTTAATTGATCATTGTATATGATAAAGCGTTTAAATACATTACATATGTATATTGTTTGGGAGAAGATAGGAGATGTACTCCAGTGTGTGGGAGGAGATAGGAGATGTACTCCACAATTTGGGAAAAGATAGGGGATGGACTCTAGTAATAATTAAGCTGGCCGGAGTGTCCAGGGTGAAAGTCCCGAAATCTTATATGCGTTTGAATAACGTTGATGAATTGAAGTGTTGTTTTCTTATGAGCTGTAGTCACATTTTGAATTGTTGATGAATTGAAGTGTTGTTTTCTTATGAGTTGTAGTCTCATTTGAATTACTTGAATAAATGAACCATGTCAATGAAATGAATTGGAAATACAAATGAAACTCGGTTGAAAGATGAATATCAATGTTAGTGTATATCGATATACATGTGTTGAACATTTATCAGATGCTAATGTTTTAGTTTTTCTCATATTTGGTTTAGCATGTTTCTACTGGGTTGTGGCTCACCCTATATGGGATATCATTTTCAGGTATAGGTAATATGCCGCCTCTAAAGATGCAGCTTGGGAGGTTTAGAAGCTGAAGGCTTATTTTTTTTGTAGCTATCTTTTGTATTACATGTAATTCAAGCCAAGGGCTTAATATGTTAGGAGTTAGAACTCCTTTTTATTGAAACCAAGTGTTGACTTGGAAAGTTTGTGAGCCCGTAGGGCATTTACTTTTGATGTCAATATGTAATACTTTTTGTAAAGAATATTCTGATGAATGAATCTATTTTATTTTCCTATGTCTATGGATATTATGAATGATTGATTTATGTATTTATTTTGGGGGCGTAACATGAAAAGTGTGTATCATAAAAAAAATTAAAATATGTAAAATGCTTTTAAATTTTGTTTAATCAATATTTTTTTCAGATGTATTTTAATCAATGTTTTAAGAATTCTTATTAACGACACATATATAATTAATTTTTTAAAAATATGGTATCACTGTATAAGGAAAATGCCTTTATTCACACAGCAAGTGGCGGAGCCACAGTGGGGCAGGGGGGTTACGTGCCCCCGGGCTTTTGGATTTTTTTTTTTTACAAATCTAAAGAAAATATTTTAAATAAAAAAATTATAAAATATTATTGAGAGTGAAATATCAATGGCATTTTTAAAATTATGAAAATAATAATGTTTTTTTTATATTGAAAATAAAGATATTACGATAAATCATATTATTATTTATGAAAATTTTAATACAATAGTGATGTCTATCATTATTGATATACAATTATAATTAATCTCAATAAAGATATGAAATTTATTGAATTGTTAGTTACATTTGACATTTGGGGTTTATCCTCTATGTGTTTCTTTACTATTGATTGGTGATATCATACGTCAATGGTGACATGGTATTACTATTACATTAAATTTTTACTGAAATTTTGTATAAAAAATTACTTTATCATAATATAATTTATTTTAAAACTTATATCCATGACTTTTTTTTTTTTTTTATATATATTGTTCATGATATACTAGTTACAAATAATATATATATATATATATTTATCTTTCTTGAAGTCAATTGTAAAAATTTATGTGAAATATTTTTATAAATTTTTTTGATGTTATAATTAATAAGTGCCCCCTCTGATTTAATTTCTTGGCTCCGCCACTACACACAACATAATAAAAAATCGCAGTTATACTATATCCATCGAATTTTGGCTTGTCCTTGTCCAAATTTGTACATGCCGGTCGTCCAGGTAGTTGACCAGTCGGTTGTCCGGCTAGTCATCCGGCAATAAGGGCGACAACCACGGTTGACAAGAATTGTACTAGTCGTCCGGGAGGTTATCCGGGCGGTCAACAAACACTCACAAATTTGAACAATTCGAGCAAACTTAAATTTGATAAATAATTTTTTTTTCAAAAAACCATTACATTGAATTATTTGAGATTTCACAAAGCCACCCATTAATAGTTTTGGAACTATATGAACAAAATTGCAAAGTTTCTTTATGTTATATGAGTTGTTGTTTCCTGATCATACTGTCTAAACATCTTATAACATTTTCTAATTAAAATATAATATTATTGCCGAAATTGCATCGTACATTGCCCTCCTCCAAGTCCAAGGAAAACAAAAGCCAAGATTGTTTTATCCCGTTTCAAACAAAAATAGGCCAATTTATTGGTTAAAAAATAATTGATACATCGAATTTGAGCTCGCTTGAATAGCCCGAATTATATAAGCTAGATGACCGAAGTCACCTTTGTTAACCTCGATTATTACCATTGTCAACTGGCATGTCAATCGGCATTTGACAGATGACCGGTTGGACGACTGACATGCACAAATTTAAATGATTTGGATGAACCCAAATTCGGTAGATGTAACATTGCTATTAATATTATATGCATAAACTCGGTAATTGTTCATAAAATATAAGGTTAATTACACCAATATTTCATCAACTATTAGTGACTATTACTAGACTATCATGGATGTATTTGTATAATTTTTAAAATTAAAAAAACCAAAATACATAAATTCATAAATAAAAATAATAAAATAATATTTACTAATAATGGAAAGGAATATAATTATATTAAGTTTGGAATATATACTCCATGCGATGCACCGAAAGTACGAGGATATGGTATCTGACAACCCAATGGAGGATTCTTTAGAAATTGGAGTTATAGATTAGATGATTGGGAATATAAATTACCATCACACTCCTTATTTTTGGAATATGTAAAACAAAAAGATAATGGAAATATATATATATATATATAAATTAGACTACTTTTTTTTTTTTTTGTTTATATGTACACTTTAATACACAAAATGTCTTTAATAATGACAATGCTACACTTTACAATTTTAATGTACACTTTACACAATTTTAATATTTTTATTGAATATGTTCAAGGTCTAGGTTGATTAGGGTATGTAGAGGGGAATATATTATTTTGATCCGATATATAAGGATAAAACAAAATTATGTGGGTCTCTATGTGTCTCCACATTTTTCACACTGTATTCCGTAGCCTTTTAGGGTTATTTTAGGAATTGATTATTTTAATTAATTTTTCGATTTTTTACTAAGGGAAATGCTATTTGCATATCATACAAACTTTTAGTACACATCACAAATATGTTTGGATATAAATTTCTGAACAAATATCAAATTTTCGGATTTAAAGCTATAAATAAAAATAAATTGTTCAAATATATAGCCCGCTCAATTATTTACATCTGAACAACTGTTTTATGTTTATAAATCTAAATCCAAACATTTGATATTTATTCAAAAATTTATATCCGAAAACATTTGTGGTCTGTACTAAGAACTGGTATACTATGCAAATAGAATTATCCTTTTACTAAAAGACATACAAATAATGAAAAAAGTTAATTTTTTTATAATAATTTTTTGAATATATATATATTTTTTTGGAACTAGCTTAACATATTGTCAAAACATATCTCAGTGTGCTGTGCACACATTTGGCCAATTAATGGCTTTGATTAAGCCAAGTATTTAGTGGAGCTATGGTAGAGGTGTAGTGCTTGGCAAAATTATCTGGTGGGTCTAAGATAAGTTTATATGGTCTTCTAATTTAATATTTATTGATTAAAATAGTAATATTTAATATTTTTTGTTAGGTTTTTTAGAACAATTTAATAAGTATCAAGCGATAAATGATATAAAATATTATTTTAAGGTCACCAAATATAACCTTTCATAGGTACTGCAATTTCAAGTCGAATTTAGATACTTTGTGGTACATTGTTGTTGGCTTTTTTGGCTTTCGAAGGTTAATAATATAATTTTAAGCATGCCAGTAAGGATCAATCAGTTCTTACCAAATATTTAATTGCCAACCAATTATCAGACGATTATGTTTTAGTTCTCTTAGCCTCAATGAAGAGGACTTTTACTGGTGGGTTGTTTTAGAAGAATTTAGTAAATAACAACAAGTGAATAATTCCAGAATCTGAATTTCATTAAGTAAAAATGAAACACTTACAATGATCTGACCCAACCTCGTAGAGGTTTACAGCAACAAGCTATTTGAAACTACTCCTAGGAATGAAGTGCAGTACAGGAATTGAAGTACAAAAATGTAAAGAACTGTAAAAAACTGTAAGGAAATACGAAGTAAATAAACTGGTTTTTTGATTTGAGTCTAGATCTTTCATCCTGGGACCTTCTCTTCTATTTATACTTCTCAATGATAACCGTCGAAGTGGACTTCTAACTATCGAAATGTCCTCCCATGATTGCTGAACCTGCTCTCTCACAGTCAGTTCCACTATGCCACCTTTGCAGTTAGGCTTTCCTCTTGATTTTGAATTTAAACTTTGTGAGTAATCGTTAGGCCACATCACTTTATATCCCTCGATCGTTCCAACGCTACGCAGATCCATTATTATCAATACGGGCTGATAAGTGTCTAACTTTGGTTGACAACTTATATTAACTCCCTAAATTACTCTCTTAATGCCATGTGTTGAATTGTGATCGGCTTTTACAAATTATACAACCAACATTAGCCCCCGCACTAATATACCAAATACTGGGTGATATTAGTGGATCAAGGCACTTTACCCACGTCCTAGGACGTGCATGGGCTTTGCATCTTCTTAGAAATTCAACCGACGTCCATCATTTTTGTACTACATTAAATTCCCTTCTACGCCTTGAACATTTTCCACTATCTAAGCATTCGAAAAGGCTGATACAGTCCTTATGGCCAAGCAAACCTTTTCTTACATTGATTGAGCATACGAGGAGTCTATAGAAGATGATTATAGGCCTCGAAAGAATCTCAATGCATTTATTGATTACACTTATCCGCCTCAATTTATGCAAGTTATGAAAGTTTTTGCAACGTACCAACCTTTAGACCCAAAGTTTGCCAATTACAAACCCTTGGATCAAGCATTTGCAAAAATGGATCTTGGAAACTCTTCTTCTGCCTCACCATCTTCTGCATGGGACACAACTGCTTCTTCCTCTACCCTACCAACTTTTGCATGGGACATAGCTACTTCTTCTTCCTCCAGGTCTACTGGCTGGGGAAGCTGGCCAGAACCTAATGAATCCAAACTAAGAGAGCAAATTCACCATTGATTCGTCGAATTCGCTGATCCTCTGTTTATCCTACCTTTTGCTTGGAGCTCGGTGGTTTACCCCTATGTATCCATCGATCGCCGACACAGTTTGGAGGACAACTTACTTGTAGCGTGGTACACATCTTCCATGCCTACAAAGATAGTGCGAGCAACTCCTCATCCAGAGGAAGCACAAGGATATAATCCGTTATTCTTAGCCAAGGAGGCAAATTTTTGCTCTTCTGACTGGCTTAAATGTGTGAATAACCCCCAGTTCCCTTCTTCCTTTGGGATGGACCCTCCTGCACCTCCTCTTCCTCAAAATCCTCATTGGATGGAGGAACTGAAACTTACTCTCTTCGAGAATCAGTTTCTTCCTTCCTACCAATCTCCAGATCTTCCCAATACATTTGAGCGATACAAAGCTCAACTTTCGCTTGCAGTCTTTTCTCACTTGCCCTTCAATGTTCTTGGAGATGGTATTCCTCTTAAGAACTTTCAATGGGCTTGTGACATTATGACTCAGGGTCATGTCCTCAACCCCATTGCTCAAGCAGAACTTCAGATGTTTTGGATCAACTCCCGCTTCTTCTCCATTGGTACCAAATTTCTTTGGCTACCATTAACTTTTTGGACAGAATCTCGGCCCATCAAATTCAAACCCAGTACGAAGCAGAGAATCTTATTGACAAATATAATGACTTCAAGAATAAGGATTTTGCATATTGGGATGATCTAGATATGGAGGAGATGGAACAAGGATTGAAGGAAATGGAGTTCGAAATGAAAGTTGAACAACTTTTCCATCAAATAAGAACATATCAGCTACAACAACCCAGCTTGGATAGGACAGAGGATAGAATAAAAAAGGAACATAAATTCATTGACCACTGTTGGGGAAAATTTCATGACCGTGTTATTCTTTCTATTCTTTATTTTTATGAGATTGAATTTGTAACCAAGAAGACTTTTTAATGTAATTATTTTCATATCAATAAAGTTAGGTTTTTCTTTCTTTATTTGGCATGGTCTGGTTTTATATTCCAATTGCATACTTGTGACCATTCTATTCGCCCAAATCAAACAAAATCAGAGCTTTGAATTTACCAATTTTGTCCTTTGAAACCTGATTTGAACATTTCCAATGGAATACTTGAAACCTAATTTGAATATCTCCATCATATGGAGTATAATTGACAATCTTTGCCTTAGGTCTTCTCATCTTAATCATATGGTTAACACAATCAACAGCTCCGAATTAACTATCTTTGCTTCGAAAAAATAGTCTACGTGTTCTGAAGTATGGAAACTTCCCTTAGGGATTACACTGCTTTAATCTTAAAGAGTGAGTCCCTTTGGGTTCTTTCACTGCTTAACCAAATATTGATTTTTTGCAACTTTGAAATCTAAAACAAACAAGTTCCAACTGCAGAGTATTTTAAAGTCTACTTCGAAGGATTTTATTTTCAACAAAAAACCTAAAAGCAAGTCTTTAATCCCCTTGAAGCAAACAAAAACCTGAGCATTCTCGTACTCTTAGGTATGAAACGTGCTTCGAAGTCAACTACCTACTTTCAAAGCCTTTGCAGGATGTTGGACGTCTAGCTTTAAAGCCAAATCTTAATTTCGAAGCCAATCCGGATATTCAACATACGTTTCCCTCCAGAAACTTTTCTTCATTTTAAATTTGGGACCCTCCATATTTAAAATAAGGGTTTTAATTTCATATAGACCCAAATCATAAAATAATCATTTCGGATCCACCTGACCCACTCAACTTGTTTGGGTAACTTTTGGACAGAAAGGTTTAAAAACCCCTTTCCTTTGTATTCCACCTATTTACTTGCCAAAAAATTCCTTTATCTCCCTTTTGAACTTGCCTGCAGCTTTCGCTTCTTACTCACCTTCCTTTTTCACCCCTTCAGTAATGGCTTCTCTGAAAGTGCAAACTGTTGAGCGTGTGAGTCCCTCTGTAGCTTTAAGGAGGCTCATCAATGAAGAATGTGAAAAGTAGAAAGCTAGTGAACGGTGTACTGTTGATAGACGCATTCTTATTCCTCGCCGTCATGCTCAAGGAGAGTATTTCCTTGGACCCATTTTTAGGGAGGCCCCCGTTTAGCTCCCTGCCTTATACCCTTGTCTGGAGGATCATTACTCTACAAGGGGGGCTTTGACTGGGGAAACTGGAGGTTAAATTAACTCCACCGCTGCTGGCCCACAATGAGACCTGAATGAGAAGAATGGTATGATCGAGTTGTCCTTGCTAGGACAGTTGACCTTCAGGAACTATGCCTCCTTGATGTTCTTCGACTGGCCAGGTTTTCTATTCCTGAAGACCCTTTCCTTATACCTGCTGGATTATGTTTTTGGAATTTTTCTTTTAATTTTTTTCAATTTTGATGCGGTATGATGGCCCCTACCATTCTGGATATATGCCATCTTCTAGGTTTATCTCCCATTGGCACTTCTTTTGGTCTTGATTATCTCGAACTTAATGTGCCCTTTTCCATCCCTCTTTTGAACTCCTCCTTTAGTGATTTTGCACAGTCTGAAAATCCAAAGGAAGACCCTGTGACAGATAGAGAGTTCTTCTTCTTTCTTTTGTATTGACTTTGTAAATTCTTATTTTGTACCTCTTCTCAGAGGATTATGCCTGAGTTTGATCCCCTTGCTAAGTCTCTGGCTTTGGGGAAGAGAATAGACTTAGCTCCATATGTTCTGGGCCATGTATATAGAGCATGCTCCCAATTTTGTGAAAAACCTTTAGATACTAATCAAG
Organism: Camellia sinensis; assembly: GCF_055761805.1. Taxonomy (NCBI): domain Eukaryota; kingdom Viridiplantae; phylum Streptophyta; class Magnoliopsida; order Ericales; family Theaceae; genus Camellia; species Camellia sinensis. The sequence goes on from NC_138970.1 coordinate 65,139,642, forward strand.
GGGGGCCACTCTGGATATTACAACTCTGGTTTTTTGCTTATTTCACTGCTTTATATTCTAGGTGTTTGAAATTTTTTCTATCAAACCCTACCTCTTGTGGAATAAAATACGCCAGAATTTTACTTTATCCTTCCACTTTTGCCTTCTATTTTACTTTCTTTTATCAACTCCCAGTTTCCCTTTCTTCTCACACCTTCTTTTGTCCCTTCGAAGCCAATATTGGCCCAGCCTGGTTGAGGACTTTCTTGGCTGACAGAAACTGTTTCCAACCTCAGCACAGGGATATGTGGGCTTCTATTTTAACTCCCAGAGAGCTTTTCGTTGGCATTTTAAATCCTAGAGCTTACAAGTGCATAGCAGAACCCTACTGCCCTGCTCAATTTGCCAGACAATTTGGGTTTATCCAAGGGATCCCTATTCCTCTCTGCAGTCAAACCAATCCTAATCTTACCCAGAGAGTTGAAAGTACAAAACCCAGGCTAGATGAGGCAACCTCCAAACTCATTTAGGACTTAGTCGAATTTCAGTTCATTCCCTTTATCCCACAAGGCATTGTACTGAAGAGGTATCAAAACTGGTGGTCAACAAATATGGAGGTGCTCCTAGCAATACCTCCCAAAGACCTGCCAGTGGGACTGGACTTGCCTTCTCAGACCCAGCTTAAGGGAACTGGGCTTATCACTCCTTCTACAGCTCCTGCTATCCCAATTTCTACTCCTGCTGACACAAAGAGAGCTCCTTCTGCCTCTCCTCCTTCTCTTAGAGTTACTAGGGCTGCTTCGAAGAAAGACATCTGTTCCTTATCTTTCTTTTCTCTTCTTCTTATAATGCTTAAATCCTTTATTTATGGCTTTCTTTTTTATGTAGGAGCTTCACAAGTAGATTCTCTTCAATTGGCTCAAGCCCTAAAAATTCTTAAGGACAAGCAACAATAACAAAAGAAAAGAAAACTTGTGCTTACTCCTGAAGAGGTGGAAATATCTGAAGAACCGCCACTTAAGAGGAAGAAGAAAATAACAATCTCTCCCTCGGATTTCAATGATGACCCTGTTCATCAAGCCGCTGCCAAGGCAGTCGAGAAAGAGCAATCCAAAGAATTGGTGGTATTTCAAAGGTCGTAGAAAAGGAGACAGTAGCAGATAATAAGGAATGAGGCAACTGCTGCGGATGCACTTCAAAGAGAAATTGCAAGGAGGCAACAAACTGCTGAACACTATGCTCTTCGCAATTCTCCAACCATTATCACTACTACTTTTGAGGCTGGTAATTTCCTTCAGTTTTTGTTTTTGTTTTGATAATTCCCTTTCCCAAAGTTTTAGCAATAAAACTTACCATTGCTTCTTACTTTCTGATTTGTAGCACCAGTTATTCCACCTTCTCCTTCGACAAAGGTTTCCTCAGTCTTATCTAAAGTTAAAAAAGCATTAAAGGCAGCCTTCAAAAGAAGGAAGAAGGTCGATCCTAATATGCCCTTAAATGTAGAGCCCATCCAAACAATATTTCCACTCCCCAGCTCTACATTCTCCATACCTTTTTTGAGGCAGGGTATTCTTATATCCTTATCCTTTGGCTTAACTCCATATCTTCCTCATCTAACCTTTACCTCAGCCCAATTTACTCTTCCTACAATCCTGGTTGCTCCTTCTTTACTTGTAGAGATCCCATTTATCACTTCATCTTCAATGATAGCTAATACTTCTAGAGAAGATACTGGTAGCTCACTAATTCTTTGTCCACCATCACTATCCAGCTCCAATCCTTCTTCTCTTGATTTACTGGTGGCCAGGACTATGGAAACTGCTAAGGACACTTCATCCTCCTCTCCTATCCCTATGCAGCCATCTTTTCCTTCCACTAGACTGGCTAGGCTGGCTAGCCTTTTTGATATACCTTTTACCATTCCATCAGCCAGTAATGAAGCTGAGCCATTGGTTCTGGCTATCTCTTTCTTGAAAATTTTTGAGAGCTTTTCCACCACCAGTAGGGCTTCTTTACCTTCACTGGACTTGGACACATGTTTGGAATTGCTAACATTATTCTCAAGGATTCCATTCAAAGCCTTGCAAAGACCTATTATCAAGAATGGTTTCCTCCAGTGCTGCAAGATCCTTGAGCAATCCAACATGGCTATTTCAAGTCACTTGTCCCAGGCAACAGCTACCATAGATTTTTATGTCAACATTTGCCATATTCCCAAAGCTGCAGAGGAGAAGCTATCAAAAGACAAGGAATTTATTTCTCATATACATGCTAAGGTGTCTGAATTGAAAGGACAACATCTTTCTGCTTCTCAATTTCGAACCCAACTTTTGGAGAAGAAAGCTCAATTAGAGGAAGAGTTATCAGCAGTTAACTTGACTTTAGATCGAACTACTACAAAGCTGCAAATCACCAACCAAGGGCTGGCTGATCGAATGCAAGCCATGGTTACAACCATTCAGTTGTACCCATTCCTTAGGAGTACAGAATCAATTGTAAGGGAATAGCTGAAACATTATACTGACTTTTCGGCCAATCTATGTCTGCATGTACTTAACTCCTGATGAAATGGAATCTTTATTTACTATTTGAGTGTTTTCGTACTTCTTTGTTTTAGCATTTTCTACACTCATTGTGTTTCCCATACAGTTGGATAATAAGGTTTTAAGTACTTGCCATTAATTTTTTAGGGTGTACATACCCATTCAAATTCCTCAAATAGTATGCTCCCCCAGGGAAGACTCTATGAACTTGATATGGTCCTTTCCAATTAGGTGACCATTTGTCAAACTTATGGCTTTCAATTCCTATTGGGAGTATTGTCTTCCATCCAAATCACCTTCATCAAAGCTAATGTGCTTGACTTTCTTATTATAGTTTTTGGTTGCTTTCTTTTTTTGAAAGAGAATGCTATTCAATGCCAAAATTCTAGCTTCATCCACATTTTCTAATTCCAAGAACATGCTCTGATGGTACTGCTCAGGAGCTAACTGGTCCTGGCATCTCACATTCAAGGACTTAATGTTAATCTCTACAGGTAACACTGCATCATGCCCATATACTAAAGCATAAGGAGTAACTCCTGTACCTAACCTTGGAGAAGTCCTATAAGCCCACAATACATCCAACAACACGTTATGCCAATCCCTAGGATTGTCTTCCATAACTCTCTGTATTCCTTTTTTCAAAGACTTATTGGATGGTTCTACCTGACCATTTGCTTGTGCATCATAAGGGGTAGAATTAATAAAGCTAATTCCAAACTTTGCTGCGAAAGACTTTACCATCTTTCTATCAAATATAGTCCTATTATCCACAGTTATGGTCTGTGGGATGCCAAACCTGTGAATTAGATCTTTAATAAATCCAATAACTTCAGTTTGGTCTATAACGTTATATGGTTTAGCTTCGACCCACTTAGTGAAATAGTCTGTGGCCACTAAGATGAAACAATGGTGCTTTGAAGAGGGTGGATGTATTTTCCCTATTATCCATTGACCAACCTCTAAATGGCTAAGGTTTCACAATTGCATGCAAATCAGTTATTGGCATATGTCTTATTAAGTCATGCTTTTGGCATGCCTGGCAACCTCTAGCATATTCTATACAATATTTAAGGATGGTGGGCCAATAGTAGGAATGCCTTCGAAGCAGCCATCTTATCTTCACACCAAGTTGATGAGCACCACAGATACCTTCATGAACTTCAGCCATGGCTGTCAATGCCTCCTTTGGCCCTAGACATTCCAATAACAATCCATCTGCTCCCCTTTTGTAAAGAGTATTACCATATACTATGTATTGCATAGATTGTAATTTGATATTTCTACTAGCTTTTGAAGATGAGCCAGTTAGGTATTGCATTATTGAATGCCTCCAATCTTGATCTTGTAAGCCATTATACACCGCATTCCTTTTAGCTAAAGGTGGTATTAATTTTTGATATGTTGCTTGATTTATGTTCATTTGAGTGTCATCCCTTCTTCTGAAACTCGAATCTTTCTAAGGTACATCATTGGCTTTGTTATTCATGAACCTTGGGATATAAGTCACATTTGCTATCTGAAACTGAGCAAGCAAATGTAATGCAACAACATAGTATGACAACATGCTTGCACTTTGACATTTAAAAATTCATTTCACTTGGTTGACCACTAATTGAGAATCTCCAAATATATCAACTGCATGAGCTTGTAATCCAATAAGCATTTCCAGTCCCATTATTAAAGTTTCATATTCAGCTTGATTATTGGAACAAGTAATTTCATCAACTCTGAAACCATGTGTGGTTTCTATCCCCTGTGGTGACTTAATCATCACAATAATTCCAATAAGGCCATTGGCTTTTGATCCATCAAACCACATTTTCCATGGCTCAATATTAACCATACCAAGATCCATTATTTCTTGGCTTTTTGTCTGACATGGATGATCTGCCAAGAAATAGCTAAAACTTGTCCTCTTACTACCTTTTGGATGACATATTCTAGATGAAATTCTGATAAGGCTAGTATCCATTTGCCAATTCTTCCTCTCAACATAGGTCTAGATAACATAAACTTAACCAAATCTGTGGTTACAATTACCAAGACAATTGTAGGCAAAAGATAGTATCTTAATTTCATTGTAGCAAAATACAATGTAATGCACAACTTTCTACAGCTGAATATTTACATTCACAAGAATTTAAAAACCTATTAAGGTAATAAACTGCTTACTCCTTGCCTTCTTCATTGTTCTGGGCTAAGAAAACTCCAAATGAATTTTCTGCTGCAGCAATGTACAACTTCAAGGGCTTGTCACTCTTTGGTGGCATCAGCACTGGAGGCTTGGCCAACTAGGCTTTAATTCCTTTGAAAACAGTTTGATGCTCTGCTGTCCATACAAACTCCTATTCATCTTTCAGCTTTAATAAAGAAGAAAATACTTTAGTTTTCGCTGCAGTGTTAGAAATAAATCTTCGAAGAAAATTAACCTGACCAAGGAATTTTTGTACTTTTTTCTTACTTGATGGAGGCTTGGCGTCAATGATAGCTTTGGCTTTATTCTGATCAATCTGTTTTCCCTTCTTGTGTACTACATAGCCCAAGAAGTTTCCAGTTGATACACTAAAAGCACATTTGAGAGGAATAAGCTTCAACTTGAACTTTCTCATTCTTTCGAAAGTTGCTTTCAAGTGAACCAAGGGTTCTTCCATGGACTGGGATTTTACTACAATGTCATCAATGTAACACTCTAAATATCCTCTAATGAGATCATGAAATATAGTGTTCATTGCTCTTTGATATGTAGCCCCAGCATTCTTCAGACCAAATGGCATTTTGACTCATTTGAAGGTGCCAATGTTCCCTGGACATCTGAATGCTGTCATATGGACATCCTCCTCTGCAATGCAAATTTGGTTGTAACCAGAATGTCCATCCATCATAGACAAAATCTTGTGCCTTGCTGAACTATCTGCCAACAAGTCTACTATGGACATGGGTTACTCATCTTTTGGAGTTGCTAAGTTTAGGTTTCTAAAATCGATACATACCCTCATTTTACCATTCTTTTTAACTACAGGCACAATATTGGATAGCCATTCAACATATCTGGCTGTTCTAATAAAGCTTGCCTTGAGGAGCGTAAGAATTTCCTCATTAACCTTCTAAACCACCTCAGGACTCATTCTTCTTGGTTTTTGCTTGTATGGCTTGAAATTAGGCTTCATAGGGAGCCTATGTTCTACTAATGATCTATCCAATCTAGGCAGCTCATTATATGACCAAGCGAAGCAATCCTTATATTGTTTTAAGACAACCAATAACTGGCTTCTATTACAAGGACTTAACCACGCACTGATATAAATAAGTTGCCGTGCAAAACTTTCCCCTAAATTTACTTATTCCAAGGGATCTTTGTCATGATCCAAACCCACCCCTATGGGTTTAGCATCGTAACCGGCTAGTAATCCTTGGATTACCGAAGGCCTTTGAACAGAAGAATACATATAACAGGGGCTGCAGAGGCAAATATACAAACTTACATAGTCCATAGAGCTGTGTAGACGTATATGGTACAGGAAATTAAAACTTTTCATATACATATTTGCATACATACAATTATGGCGTCGAAAATATAATAGCCTTACATCACCCAAGCCACTTACACAATATTTCAAAAGTGTTCAGACCAGACATAAACATTTACAAGCACAAAGGTCACAAGAACACAAAACTTGGGTAGATTTCAAAAGGGAACCTCCACGAGAGGCATGATGGCTGGCTGACACCAAAACTCGCCAGGCAGCATCTCAGGCCGGGTCACGTGCTTGCTCACCTACATACATACAATAATACAGTGAGCTAAAGCCTAGTGAATAATAACTAGGTAAAGAGTTTTAATGAATGATGTCCAGCACAGAGTTAGATTTCAGAGTTTATATCAAAACGTATTCTTATCGGAAACAGAGTTGTAAGCATATTTCAATTGCAAATCGAAATTGAGTTCAGATACATGCTCGTATTCATATTCAACTTTTACATAAGATCATACGTGGCACACCCATTAGCTATCATATCAACTTGGTCCAGAGACTCACATGCATAGTTGGTACTGTCAACCATAAAGGTCTATATCTTGCGCGCAAGTAACCATGGTATTGTTACCCCTAAGCGAAGGCCACGTGAATATAGGCCTCGGTATTATCACCCCCAGGCAAGGGCCACGTGAATATAAGCCACAGAATTGTTACCCCTGGGTGAGGGCCACGTGCAGATTGGCCATGGTATTGTTACCCCCGAGCGAGGGCCATGTGAACTAAGGGTGCCACAAATACTTTTCAGAACATTCATTCATAATTCAAAAATTGCATTTCAGGAAACGAATCATATCATATCAGTTAGAAAATACTTAAAGTTAAACATAACTTTACAGAGTTATTACTCACAGTCAACAGATGGCTCCAAGTAAACAAGTAGAGTAGGCAACTCACTTATCCTGAGGCGCGTGACCTACATAACATGACAGTGACACACATTAAAACACACGCTCAAATTGTACATAACACATGTTCTTGTTCTAAGTGTGTTTCTAGCCTTTATCCTCATTATAGTGTCTTAAACTTGGCATAGGAATGCCTAGGATGGAAAGAGGATGCAACAATGAACTTGAAAACACTTCTCAAATTTTGCTGAAAACAGGGTCCACACTCGAGCGTGGCTTTCCTCACTCGAGCGGACATGCAAGATGTGAAGGCTCACTCGAGCGGACTGTAAACTTTGGAAAAAGTACTGGTTGCGTGTTTTTCACGCTTGACGGACGCTCGATCCCCGCTCGAGCGTGAGGCTCAGACCTTCGCTCGAGCGTGGATTCCCTCGCTTGAGCGGACTGCAAAACATAAGAACTTCTGGACATATGCATTTCACGCTCGAGCGTGACTCACGTCGCTCGAGCGAAAGTGCACGTACTCAGAGTGCTCGCTCGAGCGTGAAGTCATCTGCTCGAGCGTGGATCAAATTTCTGGAATTTCCAGATTTGATCTTCAAGTTCAAATTCGACCTTCAAAGCATCAAATTTCATTTTTCTGGGCCAAAACTTGAGAAAATACATGAGGACCCTTAAAACAACATAAATTAAAGATCATTTCAAGAAATCATGGCTCAATGGCTTGCCAATTGTGCAAAATTCAACTTGAAACTCAAGAGTAATTCATGAACATGAGATGCATGCAATTCTTTGAACCAAAGCTTCTCAAAACATGACCAAGTATTACCAAACAACATGAAACTCATTGTTTTCCCAAAATTAAAGTGAATACAAGACATGCATGAGGGAATTCTTGGAAATCAACTTCAAAATGCTATGAAACATGCATGCATGCATGATATGATCTATGTCCTTCCATTCTCTTTTTGCTCATCCTAAATTACTCAACTTAATCCTTATGAATTCATGTTTCAACATCACAATTACATAGTCTAGGTGTTGACTTCATACCTCAACCTCCCAATGAAGCTCTAATTAGTGAATTCTCTAAGCTCCCAAAACCAATCTCCTTGAATTCCCTAGCAACTTCTCCAAGCCTAAATATTGATCTCAACTCTCTCTTGCCCTCTCTCTCTCTCTCTCTCTCTCTCTCTCTCTCTTGTTGAGTTGTATAGGCTCAAGAGTGTATAATCAAATGAAGAAAAGGAAGATAAGTGGAACATGTTGGGGGTTTTTAGGGCCCACTCAATGGCAATTATGTAATTAATTTAAGCTAAATCAATTAGTACTGTTCATTCTAACTTAATCGTTCCAAAACAAATTTTAATTAAACTTACCATAAAATTCTATAATTCCTAATTAACATACAAATCAAGTCAATTTCTAAATCGGATGCCGATAGGACCTTCAATTCGCAAATCGAAACTAAAACATGAACAGATCTTTCTACACTGAACAGATATAAACACAAAATGATGCAATGCACATATAATTGACTCAGGCTTTCTTCTTAATTACTTATTTGGCATACTTAAATATGTATTAGCGTTAATCATGGGTCGGGGTTGTTACAGTCTTGTACTTGATCATTCACTAATGCTTCTCTTTTGATTTCTTCTACCTTTGAAGCAATTTCTTTGCTTTGTTCTGCTCTCACTTTCTCTGGCTCAACATCTTTTCCTTCTTCCTCATAGACAAAGTCTATCCATAAGGCTTTTTCCTCTTGTATCTCCTGGACCTTTGTTTCGATGTCCAATGCACAGTATTTATCAAAGGTTAAAGACCTGATCTGTTGTTGCCCCTGCTTACAGCCAACTACCATGGCTTCTTTCTCATGTTCTTAAACCTTTTGGACTATCGATTTTATGTCCAATATTGAAAACTTAATTAAAGCCAAGGGTCTGGCTTCTTGGGTTTCATCTTCTTGCCTATAACCAGGCATCATTATCATCCTTGATGACAAACTCTTTATCAGCACTCTCCTACACTAAATGATTCAGGTGTGCTACTTCCTCATTAGCCGTCACTTCAGTTGAACCATCTGGTTTTCTCAATATATTGAGTGGTGTCACTCCTTCAGTATACAACTTGGCCTCTGCAAAGTCAGCACATGCAATAAAGGGTTGAGGATCTGCATTGATCTCCTCTGTCTCTCCATTGCATAAGGCCATCATTATCTTCTAATGTAGAGATGAAGGCACACATTTGTTGGTGTGAATCCAATCCCTGCGAAGTAAAACATTATACTTAGCATTATTATCAATAACAACGAATGTCGTCATGCAATCTCTGGTTCCCACACTTAAGTTGATGGGTAAAATACCCTGAGCCATCTGCTTGTCCCCAGCAAAACCAGCAATGATTGTGCTGGTTGGGATTAATCTGGGGTTCCTTTTTCCCAATTTCTTCAAAGAGGATTTCGGAAGCAAGTTCACTGCTTCCCCATTATCCACCAATACCCTATTCATTTGTATCCCATCGAAAAAACCCTTGATATACAAGGGCTTGACATGTTGTGTCATGGATGTTGTAGGATACTCAAAACGTTATGAGAGATTAATACTCACTTCCTCACTCTCATCTTCAGTTTCCATTGGTGTGGCTACTTCAGACTCATCTTGAACTATTCTAACCTGTGAATCTTCACTAGAAACTGGAATAGGGTCAATCTCATGGCCTTCTTGGTTTCCATCTTTAGCTTGGAACTTTTGTGGCAATATATGCACCATATTTACTGATACTGGAGGAAAAGAGCCAAACTGAACTGTTGGCTGTACTTGTTTCTTTTCTAGGCTAACTTGTTCAGTTATTTCAGAAGCATCTTCCATGCTGCACTATGGTACTTCAGTACTAGTGACTTCCTTTGAATGGTCCACCCCTACTGGTTTGTCGACCAAAAATGTCTGTTCAGCCATGAAGGCTTCAAACTTCTCATCCTCAGCCATTTCTTTCCTTTGGTCTAGTTCTATTTCTCCTTCTGTCTCATTGTTACTTTCCATCAAGGCCTTTTCAAGACCTGCTAAGCTGGACCTTTCCTTGGCTTTCAGTTCAGTGTGAACTTTAGCCAAGTACTCTTTACTGAAACTTCTTTGTTCTGAGGAGCCAATTTTGGACTATGATCCAATTTTGGACTTTCTCTTTCCTCTATCTGGCCTTTTGGCTGGGTCAATGAAGAACTCTTTCCATTTTTCTTCAAATCCTTTTGGTGCTGATTGTACGTTCGCTGGATCTTCCTCATTTGAGACCTAGAAATTACTTAAACTATATTTGGTTCCTTTGTTTTTGGGTGCTTTAGTAACACCCAATTATTTGGAGCCACCAAGGGAGGTTTAACCATTCTACCCTGGTCTCCAAAAACACTTCTTTGGGTAGGCATTTCCTTAGGTTTGTTCTGCATGATAAACCAATCTGGAACCCCAAGTACCCATGAACTCACTAGTTCAGTTGCTAAACTAGCTCTTTCTGCCTTCGAAGCTGCTTGTGGAGGCCACTGCTTGGCTCTGATCCCCTGTCTTGAGCCTAATTCAGGCCTTCTGTCAGGGTGGTGACCTTCCATTTTGTTTGAGGCTGATCTTGAAGGCCAATCTTTGGCTCTGATTCCATAACTTAAGCCCACTTCAGGCCTCCTCTCAGGATAATTGCCTTCCATCCTGTAATAGTTGGGTGGTTTGAACTCATGTAAAGTTCTCTTGTCCTTGGAATGCACTCTAATGGCTAATGGTTCAGCCAAGAATGGCTGTTGTCTGGGACCAGTTGGGTATGGCCTCTTGTTGTAGGTACTAGTTGGTTAGGACATCTCTGCATATCCTTGTAATACTGTTTTTCATCAATTGGGAGCCTTTTCAACCATTTGTAACGTAACCTGCATCTGGGACATATCCTTTGCATGACAGCTGCCTCTAGGGAGTCATCATCCAGTGCCTCCTCACTAGAGTCCGCCCTTTGGTTTGCAAAGCTCTACCCATTCGCTGGTGAACTTCTGGTATCTTTCTTGACGGTAGTCTAGCTGGCAACATGCATCTACACATTAACCTCCTCCAATTCCATCAAGGATAGGTTCTAGAAGTCTGACACCACAACATTTGCTGTAACTTCCCCAATGTCTGGGAATGGATTAGTGTCAATCCCCATAGGCTTCTCTGCTTTAGTTAGGAATTTTAAACTCCCTTTTCGAATCTGTTCTTGGATCCTGTCCCAAAAAACAATACAGTTTTTAGTTGAATGAGACCAAGAGTTGTTTCATTTACAATACATTTTCCCTTTAAGTTCTTTTGGGGTAGGAATTTTAACTTCCTTTGGTAACTTTAGAAAATTTGCTACAAACAAATAATCAAAAACGTCATCTGCCTTTGTTAAATCAAAAGAGTATTTCCTATGAAGGTTTTTCTTTTTAAACTGCTGGTCTATTGTAGTCTCCTTATGAATTAATGCCTCACAGATCACAGGCTCTTTCCTTACGATCTCTGCTGCATCAATCTTGTAATTAGGGTCTCTATAATACATCTTGTATGATGCATTACTTCAATCTTGTTCTTTCTAAAGTAATGATTCATATTTAGACACCTTATACGTTATTTCCACTAAGTCTCGAAACTCAGTTGAGTTAAACTTTTTTCGAAGCCTAAACTCTAAACCATTTTGAGACAATCTCACAAATTCAGGCTCTGGTAGAATGACCCTGCACTCGTTTCGTGTTCTTTTGAACCTGGCAATAAATTGAACAACCTTCTCATCAGGCCTTTGACTCAACCTTACCAAGTTAGCCATGGAAACTTCTAGTTCTGTTTGGAAGAATTGAGCATGAAATGCCTTCTCCATTTGTTGCCAAGTTTGGATAAAGCCAGGTGTAAGGTTAATATACCATACAAAAGCTGTCTCAGTTAGGGAATTTGGAAAAAGTCTTAACTTCATGTAATCATTATTGGTAAATTCACCACATTGGGCTGCGAACCTAGCAATGTGTTCTACTATTAACTGGTTTCTATTCCCATAAAAAAGAGCAAAGTCTGGTATTCTAAACCCTCTTGGGTATCGATGCACCATATCTACCCATTATGGGTATGGCTTCCTATACACAGGAGTTTGAAGCCCCCGAGCCACAGGTCCATGCATTTCTCTGACAATATCAGCGATTTGGTCCCTAAGAACCATATTTTGTGCTTGTTGGACTACCACTAGAGGAACAAACACAGGGTTTGGTGGAAACCCTTGTGCTTGAGGTCCTCTTGGTCCATAGGGTGGTATATTTGGGACTGGCTGTCCCTGTGGTACTGGCTGCTGTTGAGGGTATGGTTGACCTCTTTGAGCCTGTCCTGTGAAAGGACTTGCGAAAGGGGCTATAATAGGAGGAACATGGGTTGTTTCTCTCCTAGTCGTAGGAAACCCTTCCAACCCCCTCGTATGAATTCAAACAGAGGATTAGTGAACCCCCTTGTGCCAGGAATGGCTTCGAACATGGGATTTGGAAACATTCTCATGCCATTTTCTTGTGTTGGCCTAGATCCACCAATTTGTATGGCTTCGCTGTTAGGTAATGAGGCATTTTGATTTACCATAGGCCTTGAAAGAGGCTTATACTATGATTGAGGTATAGGTGATGGTCTTTCATAATTTTGATTACTAGTCTGACCATTAGTATGTGTAACAGCGCCCGCGTGGGAGGGGCCTCGTGCTACAGTTCGGACTCGATTTGTGTCACGGTTCTTAATCTGAACCAAAGAGTCCAAATCTGGCAAATCGTTTGAGAAAACAGATTTTTTTGAAAAGTAGTGCCAAACATGGACTGCTTTGCCAGATACAGAGTCGCCACCTAAATATTTTAAAATGGGGGAATTTAGGAAACCCTGACTCGGTGCCGAAGGCCACATGTCCGTCATCACCGGAGTTGTCTCGGCTCGGGAGCTTGGGTACGATCGGGGAAGGTCAGCTATGAGCACCCCCTTTCGCCCGGTCCGAAGACCGGCCTCTACTAACCGTGATATCCGTTTTTGAAAACGTTACGTGTTCTTATTCCATTTATTAGCCTAGAATTACTATGTTATGCGCACGGCAAACAAGTATAGACTAGATTGCCTAATTTGGAAATAAACATTGCATATCCGTTTGGTTTGGAAAATGCTTTGGAATTTGCTACTCGCAAGTAGGCTAAAATACGGATTTCAACGAGTTTTTCCAACTCAAACAATCCGGCCTTCACCCACAGGCATTCAAAACAGTTTAACACATAAGCATCTAGCCACATGTCAAGCATGCTGTCATGGCAACATTCACACTCGTGCGATATGCTAAAGCGGAAATACTTACATAGTACTCCATGCCAAAACAAAGAACTTGTTAGCAATCATGCATGATCCAAGTCCATGTGAAGTGCCTAATGCATCGCATACAAAATGTTGCTAGAATAGGCTCGGCTATCCTAAACATGTCATGTGAAAATGCACAATTATCACGTATTCAGTTTGGGAATTGAAGTATTGATGCAATTAGCGTGATGTACCGAGCCTAATGCATGCAATACAAATGCATGGATGCACACATGCGTAGCATAAGGTATGCTAAATTAGACGTGCCCTAATACTAACCATCAAAGCAAGTAAGTAAAAGGGAAGAAAGAAGTGGGGGATTGGAAGACATTCACACACCCACACACACTTATTACAGATTTGCCCTCGCTCGGAGGGACCGAATAAATATTACAAAATTAACTAACTACGCAAGCTAATTAATATTACAAATTAACTAATTTAATTAACAAATTGAATTAAATTAATTAAAGCAGGAAAGCGTCTCGGGAGACGCGCCACCATGCGCAAGCTGCCTCTGTTTTCCTTCCTTTCCTCCTCTGGAGGCTGTCAAAGCCTCAGGACTACATCCTTGGACAGAGGGGATCATCACCGGCTGAGTGAAACTTCCACCGGCAGTGTAGTATGGCCATCGGCACAAAATAGGGTCTGTCGGCAGAGAAAATTGTGCCGGTCGGCACATTACACTGCCGGTCGGCAGAGTATTCCTGCAGAACCTGCAACTCACAGCAACAAAGGGCAAAACAAGGCATGGCAGCATATTTCAAGGTATGTATGCATCAACTATGTCTCTTATCATTGTGATGACTCAAAGGGACATGTGCCTCGGTTCTCGGACCACCAATCACGCATTTCCATGCATGATGGCCCAAAGAACCGAGTATGCAACTTTGGTTTCAAATGCAATGCACACCAATCAAACAAATTAGGCCCAATTCCTATCACCAATTCAAGGAACAAGGCATGCATGCAAAATGCAATGCAACCTAGGCACACAAGCTAGGAATGCAACATGGCATGGCAAAACACTTATGCAAGCATACAAGCATGCATATGGCAATGCAAATGGATGCAAAGATGGACTTAAACATGAATTAGGCGACTCTAAAATAGGCCTAAAACAGTAGCCAAAAGTGCTAAAGAGTGAGAGCTAAATGGCATGCACACACACATGCTCATAAGGACCAACACTTAAGCATGAATCAAACAACATTCAAGCACACTTGAAAGAAGAAAACATGGACAAATTAGTATGCAACATGAGCCTTAAAATCATGTTATAAAATGATGCCAAATCAAATTATAAATCAAGTCAAGCATGCAACAAAAAGTCCAAGTGTTCAAGGCAAGTTGATAAGGCATTGAACTACACTTATCATGACCAAACATGGCATGCATTAAACAACTAAAAATAGATTTTTAGCATGTTAAAACAAGGCCAAAGGACTCCTTAGATGGCATCTAAGTGGCCCAAATTCAAAGGCATGCAAAGGCACCAAAACATGGAACATTGCAAAACATGCTTTCAAAGCATTAAAGAGGCATGCGAGGCAATCAAACAAGCATGGAAATGGGACTGAAATGACATGTAGAATGATCCCAAATCACCAAAACAATGCAAAGATTGCATGCTACACATGCACATACTCAAGGCCAACAAGCCTAAATGCAAAGGAGCCATATAATGCATGCTAAAATCGACCCAAACGACTATGGACAGATCTAAAACATGGCAAAATAAGCATATAATCTTCACAAATGCAAACCTAAAACATGCTCCAACAAAGGCTAACAACCTAGATCATGTTAAGGCACAAACATGGCATTACAAGGCAACTATGCTAAACATGCATAAGGTTCCAAAACCAACTTTAAATCATGTTATATCATGGATATATAAGCATGAAAAACAAACCAAACATGCTCAACACACACTCAAGCATAGGCTTCCTTAGGAAGGCCAAAATGTGCCCTTTTCAAGGACAACAAGGAGAGGGGGTGGCCCTCTCCTTCTTGGGACTTCAAAGCATCATCTTCACCACTGAAATCCCTCAAGATTTCAGTGGTGAAGAGACCTCAAAACCAAAATCCCGGAGCTAGCACAAAATGGCTCAAAATGAGGCCTTTTGAGGCTTAAGGGTGGTCAACACCCCTCAAACAACAAAACACTCTTAATAAACAATAAAGAGGGCTTAAAAATAGAACTTTTTTATGTTATACAATAATCACAAAAACAGCTCTAAGATAGGTATAAAATTGATGCAAGAATGGGGAACAAAGGTGTAAGTTTCTTACCCTTGTAGTCCTCTTCAACAAGGATGCTCCAATGGCCTCCTTGAGCTCCAAACCAACACCAAAACTTCAAAACACACTCCTTAGAACCTCAGCTCCAAGAGGAAGGTGAAACACTAGGTGTTTGTGTGCAATAGTAAGGCACAAAACACCTAGTGTGCAAAATGGGAGGGAAAGAGAGATAGATTGTGTATGTCTAACCCTAACCCTAAAAAAACCAGAGCTCTCCTCTGTCTTTTTTTCCTTCAAAAATGTCTAAGCCTCTTTTTTTTCTAAGCCTTAGAGAGAGCTCTCTCTATAAGCCTCTTGTAAAGCTTATTCAACAAGCTTTGCAAGAGGGAGATCCCTCCATACACGTGTATGGAGGGGAGAAAAAGTTATACAGCTGTCCTAAAATATCTGCAAAAGCAGATGAACAGCAATCGGCCGGCAAAAAATGCCATCTTGGCCAAACAAAGTGCCGACCGGCACAAAAAAGTGCTGACCGGCAACAAATAGTGCCGACCGGCAAACTATTTTGCCGGTGGCAGCAAAAACCAGCCGGTGGCATCTAGCCACTGCCGGTGATGGGTGGGGATGGTCTACAAGCCCTACCCTGCCCTTCCAAGGCAAAACACAAGTGTTCGGTGCAAAACCGGACACTAAACGGTCAAGTTCGGAGATCCTGAGGCGGGGCGCGCGAGCCGAGACCTCCGGGAACTCCAAACGAACACAAACATGGATAATCACCGAGTGTTCAAACGGTGACGTCCAAGTCTTGAGGACGGTCAAAAATGGGGTGTCTACAGTTGCCCCTCTTTGACAGAACTCGAAAGTCATAACAATGACGGGAGTGAATGTCAAAGCCCAGAGACGACCCATTTTTGACAAGGCCGAAGACTTAGACAAACATGCAATACAAATAAGATATGCGCCCGAAGGCAGGGGCAAAATGCAAGACAATGCACGGAGCCGAGCATAACTTATGATCATGCAAAGAAAGCTGTAACGAAGCAAACATGCAACGGTTTTAAGCTAGCAAACCAAACTACACTACAATGCAGAAAGGATGTAAGAGAATTATGGAATTCTCAATGCGTCTCACTCGGGAGATACAATACCTGTGCGGCTCGTCTGGTTGCACCAGCTTCGAATGAACCGTACATACAATATCGTGCCTGCAAAGAAAACAAACTTAACAGGTACAATATGGTTAGCAACATGCATGACAATGCAAATGTGGATGCAAAACGATATGCGATATATACAAAACAATGTATAAACAATGTAAGTGCAGATGCAATGTAATTGAAACAATGCAAGCTACATGCAAAGCAATTGAATCGTGATCCAATCACGAGCGGTTCGAAACCACATCTATGTCAAATAGATTGATGGAGATAACAAGTCCGTCTACCACAGAACGGTCAACTGAACTGTGAGCATTGTAGACAGACGCAAGAACAAGTATTGGGTGGAATTGACATAAGTGGGGAAACAACCCGCTGGAGAAAGGACAATGATCCTAATGCCGGATGCAAAAATTACACTACAATGTAATACATGAATATGGCACGCAGGCCAAACCAAATCTTGCCTAGGAAAGGCATGCATACATACAAGCCATGTGTAACACAGAAAAGGTGCCGCAACCCTCAACCAACATACCAGCGTGGAATCGGCGCGATACACTAGAACTGTGTTTTAACATGAAAAGTAAGGGCACATACCGGACCAAGCTCAACCTGGAAAGGCGCAAGCCATAGGCGGGAGGTGATGCAATGAATGCATGCAATCTACAATGCAATATCTACAAATATGCAATGGAATGGACATGGATACAATGGATATGGCATACAAGCCAAACCAAATCTTGCCTAGGAAAGGCATGTACACGTACGAGCCATGTGTAACACAGAAAAGGTGCCGCAACCCTCAACCAACATATCAACGCGGAATCGGCGCGATACACAAGAACTGTGTTCTAACATGAAAAGTAAGGGCACATACCGAACCAAGCTCAACCTGGAAAGGCGCAAGCCATAGGCGGAAGGTGATGCAATGAATGCATGCAATCTACAATGCAAATGCATGACAATGCACTATGATGCAATGACTATGATTGCAACTTTCCCTATCTTACCAACAGGGTGATATACTAGGTTGGTTCAGTATCCAGAACTGAGGCGTAGACATGCCGCCTCAACCTATGGGGCTTCCATACAGATTTCAAGCCGAGGGTAAACCCCTGGGTATTTAAACCAGACTTTAGTCTCGGAACTCCCGAACCTTTGCGTTCTAGGCATAAGCCGTTCGAACTCTAGTTTCCACCGTCCCCGTTGGTCTTCTAGGAACTCATCGCAAGCACAGACTGGTGGCTTTACCAGACCACCGAAAAGTCGTTCGGGCACGACAAACACCGAAGGAATTGCACCTTCAGAGGATTTAAGGTCTCCTAGACCGGCATGCAAAATGTATGCATGTGTGACACGTATGCCACACAGAATGCAGAATTTTGAAAATTGGACTTACACGCTTCGCGAAGCCGGTTCGTATGCAAAACAATGCAATGTACTAACAAGTACAAGTGAGGTGCGTAAAATAACGCGAGGGGATACATGCCAGATGCAATCGAGGTGCACAAAACAGTGCAATGCGCAGAACAGCGCGAACAATACAATGCACAAAACAGTGCGATGCGCAGAACAGCGCGAACAAATACAATGCACAAAACAGTGCGATGGTTTGAAATGCACAAAACAGTGCGATGCGCAGAACAGCGCGAGGTTTGAAATGCACAAAACAGTGCAATGCGCAGAACAGCGCGAACAATGCAATGCACAAAACAGTGCGATAGTTTGAAATGCACAAAACAGTGCGATGCGCAGAACAGCGCGAGGTTTGAAATGCACAAAACAGTGCAATGCGCAGAACAGCGCGAACAATGCAATGCACAAAACAGTGCGATGACCAGTGTGACATGCACGCCACATGGAATGTAAACGGGCTCAAACGCGCAACAACGCATGTATTCCGGAATGCACGACAATGCATGGAATGGAAATGCAATGATGATGCATGAGACATGTGCACGACAATGCACAGGGGTGGCGCACGATAGTGCGATGTAATGCACCGAAGTAGTGTGATGAACTTGTGCAACACACATGGGGCAACTTTTGAATTCAAAAGGATACAAAAAGGATACACCTTGCACGAATTCGAGTGCCACGCACTGGAGACACGGCCAGCGGTCAAAACGGGGGCCGGTTGAACATCGGAGATGCACTTTCCTGCACTTTCTTGAGCTATGAAGACCCAAAACAACTAAAATGGCCTAAACAAGGCTGTGGGAACCCCACCGGCAGAAAGGGGAGGCCACCGGCTGGCCATCGGCACAAAAACAATTCCATCGGCACAAAAAAGTGCCGACCGGCACAAAACAATGCCGACCGGCAAAAAGTTGCTGAATCGGGGCAGTTTTGTCTTTTCGCCTCGGGTGTTATAAAATAGGGCCTGAAAACCCTATTCTTCACCTTTCCACCGCCGAAAATTCTTGCCCTCTCTCTCTAGAGTGCTTCTGTCTCATTTTTCGCCCGTTTCTTCGCGTTCTACGCCCGTTTCGTCGTCGGATTCGCGATCCTCTTCGCGTTTCGGACATTTTCCACCGATCACATTCTCGTTTCGGTGCCTCGTTCGGCGTTCTCGCCTTCTCGGGGTTTGTTCCCCTCACTTCCCTCTTCATTTCCGTGCTTTTTCACATTCCGGCCTTCCCGGCCATTTTCGACCCTCTCGGGAGTTGACTTTTCAGTTGACTCTTCGTATTCCGGCTCGGTTTTCCTTTTCCGGCCATTTTCACACCACTCTCTACATGGCGGACGACATTCCACGTGTCGGGACTCCCCCGGACCACGAGATGGACCCCGGGGTCGAGCTCTTACCACTGAGCGAGCGCCCGTTCGACCCGGCGACCTACCAGCCGGCGATTCACGTTCTGCCTCCAGACGGTCTACGTCAGTTCCGGAGCTTTGAGAGGTACGCGGCGCCTGAGCTACTACTGCGTGAGCCTACCTCCCACCTTTCATTCGGCACTTCCGAGGTAACTCTTCATCTTCTGCTTTACTTTTCGTAATGTAGGATACAAAAACTGCCATAGTTAGTTGTATTCTTTAACTGCTGAAATCTAATATGCCGTAGACCGTAGTTGACTGTAAACATACATACAACCGATATCTGCTTGAGACTGACACATGCACACACACTGCACTAGCCCTGAATTACTCAAACACACTGTACTTACTGTATTCTACTGCACACACACTGGTACCCAGTATTTGTCTGAATCTGTCAAACTTGCATACATGCCATATCTGTTTTGAAACGCCCAAACACGCTGACACAGCACACGTATTTTCTGTAAGCACACCGGCACCCGGTATCTGCCTGAATCTGGCAAACTTGCATACATGCGATATCTGTCTTTTCAAAATTGCATTTTGAATGTTGTCTTGCAATTGTTGTTTTCTGTTTGCAGGAGGGTTCCCATACCATTCGCGGGTATGGGAATACTGGTGCACGGGAGTGGTATGACGAGCTCCCTGATGCGGTCCGACGCATCGTGGACCGGGCGGGTTTCGGCTCCTTCTGCCGAGGACTCTCTAGGCTGTCTACTTGCAGACCTCTTCTTGCTGCTCTGGCGGAGAGGTGGTGGGACACCACCGATTCTTTCCATTTCTCTGCTACAGGGGACATGACGATGACCCCTCATGACTTCTCGATGCTCACAGGCATCGGGGTAGGGGGTGATCCGATCCCCTTTGACATAGCGATGGATGAGTGGACCGCCGCTCAAGTTCATCTACTGGGGGAGGCCCCTCCGCTAGCTCGCCCAGGCTTCGTCCGCTATTCCTGGTTCGAGGCACAGTTCAGGGTCCTGCCCGCATTGGGGGAGGAGACTCAGATGACCGAGGAGGACGTGGAGAGGTATGCTCGGGGCTTCCTCATGTTCCTTTTCGGGACTACTATCTTCGCCGACCGGGCGAACACCGTGCCTCTCTGCCTTCTCAGCGCACTGGTGGACGTCCGAGACATCTTGCATTATGACTGGGGCGGCGCTGCTCTGGCCACCCTGTACGGCTATATGAGCTCGGCTTCTCGCGGCAGCGGCCAGCTGCTTGGAGGTTACTGGCGGGCTTGGGAGGTACACTTCTTCTCTGCTTTTTCATTCCTGTCTCGTACTTTCTGTATTCTGTATACTGCACACACTGCGGTCTGCTTTACACTCACTGTATACTGTACACACGGCACACACATACATTCTGCTTTGCACTGACTGTACACTGCTCACACTGTACACTGCACACAATACACTGCACAACACACGGCTCTGCCATTTCTGCTTTATTCTGCATTCTGCTTTATCTGATGGTCATACTGACATCTGTTTTGCAGTTGTGGGTTTACGCCTACTTCCCTAGGCTTGCACCTGTACCAGTTGCGGAGCCTCCTCCGGCTATTCCTTTCTCGAGTCGTTTTGACGGGGGATGCACTCGGCGACCTCGGGAGACGTTCGGCTTCTTCCGCCGATATTTCGACACCATCACCCCCACAGAGGTATGCTTTACTTTCAGTTCGTTTAAGGTTCGCTTTCCAACTGCATATTTCAATAACAGTAGATAACAAACTGTCTGTTACTTTCAGATCACATGGCGGCCATGGGCTTCCTTGCCGTCGGCGATGCGGGGTCGGTTCCCTGGTGCTGAGGAGACCTCGCGTTTCCGGATTCTGCTAGAGGGCCCGGTCTGTCGGGCTTGGTACCTGGGGGAGCGTTTTCTACGCCAGACCCGCGGGTTACCTGAGCAGATAGTCCCGGTTCACCCTCCTGCAGAGATGAGGGAGACCGAGGGGCTGACCACTGAGCAGCTGGATGATTACTCCATCGGCTGGGAGGAGGCCGGCTTCCGAGGCACCGGCGACTATCAGGAGTACGTGCGGACGTACCTGATGCGACCTTTGAGCGGCCGTCGAGCAGAGGGGGCCAGGCCTGTAGCATCGGCGGCTGGGGCCGGAGCAGGAGCAGGGGCCGAATCTTCGAGGAGGGCCCGGGTCCGTGGCAGGGGCGGAGTGCGGGGTGGACGAGGAGCTGGGTGGCCTACCCTGCCCGCTGTGCTGACTTTCCAGGGGCAGGGTGGGGCGACCTGTCAGATCCCCTTCGCCCCTCCACCAGCTGGGCATGAGTTCACTGACATCCCCGACCTTCCGCCGGTATGTATCACTGCACTTCGTACAGTTATCTCATTTCAGTTTACTGATATTCCACAGAATACTAATGCATCTGATACCTTTGCAGGCTTCTTCTGAGTACACCCGTCAGTCGTTGGCGATGAATGCCTCGATGATGGGGATGCTCCAGCGGACATTTGACCTTCTGGCTGTCTACAGCATACCGGTATGTCCTTCTGACACTGGCCTCAAACCATTCATACACTGCTTTACATAATCTGATGCACGGCACAACACCCGACATACTGATCTCGCAGCATCTGATACACTGCATACACTGCATTCTGCACTGTACTCTGTACTGATAAACTGCTCACGGCATTCATACACTGTATTCAACATTGCATTCTGCACTGATAAACTGCTCACGACATTCATACACTGTATTCAACATTGCATTCTGCACTGATAAACTGTCTACAGTATACTGATGCATTTCACTTTTGTGCACTTTTTCAGCCTCCCTTCCAGATTCCCATGGCAGGAGGTGCTCCAGCCAGACCTTCTGTCCCTGCTCGGGGGAGAGACGAGGAGGGCAGGATATTTCCCCGCACTAGGGGTGGGCGTACTCACGTCGGGAGCAGCTCGCGCGCTCCAGTCCCGGACGATGACGACGACGAGGAGTCAGAGGCGGAGGCAGGGTCATCGGAGGAGGAGACCGGAGACGGTTCTAGCTCAGGCTCTGACGACGACGCTGATGATGCTCCTGGACCCTCGTCCAGGAAGAGGACCAGGACGGACTGACGGCCCTTCAGAGTGCTTGACACAGATGTAGATTTTTGCTATCTTTTCTTTCTTTCCTTGTACTTTTCTTTTTGGTTGGTAGATAGATTACCTTGTACTGCGACAGGCAGGTTTTGTTTCCGAAGCTTGTACATTTGAAAAGATAGTGAAATGAAACAGACTTTTTATCTGAAAAAGTGTTTACATTTACACATTTCATGCATTACATCGCATCTCATCATGTTACACCTCAATGTAAATGGAATTGATTGGTTGTCTGAAAATTGAACACTTGCACTGTAATAATCAGATAACTTAAACAGCCAACAGCAAAATGATCCAAGTAACCCACTGCCTGATTCTGGACACACAGCCCTTACTCTGTTGGGGATTGATCTGCATACAGCCCAAAACACAGCATTCGGTTCATTCTACACACAGCAAACTCTGAACAAACGGCCCAATCTGACATGACGGAGCTCAAAGATGGAACCGGTTGGAGTCGAAACACGCTCGAATGTAGAGAATGGCACAGCATTCTGAGCATAAATGATTTTTGAAATCAAATGAGGGTTTTTCAAACCGGGATATCGAGCCTACCACTGAACACAGCGGAAAGGACTCAAATAAAGAGGTACATGACCTAAACACAACGAGACACGCTCGGGAGAGACTCAAAACAAAAGACGAGACCGTCAAATGAAAGAGACACGACACACAGACGCGTAACCGAAGATGGGAGACCTCGGACCACGAGGAGCCAGTTCAATCTGGGTATTGTTTCCCACCCTTTCTCATTTGTGATTCTCACATCACTCGGCTCTCAAGCTCGGATTTTTCTCTCAAAACCCCTTTTCCTCTCTTTTCTCTCAACTCACACCTCTCTATTCTTCATTCTCTCATTTTTCATCCCTCCCCGGGGTGATTGATGGATGAATAGGAAGTTGTGGGTTCATGCTCAACATCGTTAGCTCACGGCTATTTCTTCCGGCGGGCAGAGTGCTCTTCTGGCAAGTACGTCGATGACGGGGGAGAGACAGAACGCCTGGCTCAACTGTGCCCCTAGTTCATCATTTTAACCATTTTTCGTTTTTGCCTTCTACTAAAACGGTTTTGATCAAAACGAGAGTTGGATTAACGTACTTGTTCGATTTTTGATTTGAAAAGCATGCAGGTCAGGCAGCAAGCACTGAAAGTTTTCCTTTTTGGGTCCAAGACAAAGGTCCGATTTTGGAAAATGAAATAGTTTTCGAGAAAGTAATCAACCTCAGTAAAAATTTTCAAAAACTATTTTTCAAACAGTCAATGCTCAACGAGCATGGAACTTACCCTTCGAGATGCGCAACCTCGGATCGGAGGTAATGGAAAATTGCCCCTGGTTTGAAGGAGGGTGGGAGGCAACGGAAAGTTGCCCCTAGTTTGCATGGCGGCTCACGACGGCTCGCGGCAACGGAAAGTTGCCCCTTGTTTGGATGGTGCCACAGCAATCCGCAGACAGTCTTCATTGGCGGTGATCGAACTCTCGGACACAGCGATGACGAAGACGGTTATAACACATATATGGACACAGTCACCTTGAAGGGTGTTGGCCACTGGACTTTGGAACGAAATTGAAACCATTGCATGGACTGAGACGCTTATGAAAGCGTTGGGGGCTGGACTTCATGATGAAGTTGCCTACGTATCCCAAACATGGGAATCAAGCCTTACGTAGTTCCGGTTAAGGTCTACTCGGGTATTTTAACCTTCACTTTGTTTGGCTCTTACTTTTGCCAAGGCGCCCAATGCAGGTTTTCGACCTTGCGAGCTTCTTTTCATTTTATTTTGTTCGTTTCTTTTTCTTTTCTTTTTTCTTTTTCTTGCCTTTTTTTTTTTGCTTTTCTTTTCTTCTCTTTTTTTTGTTTTGCTCTAACTTTTGCCTGGGTCGCCCTTCCGGGTTTTCGGCCCAGCGAGCCTCTCAAAGGGTAAAAGCGTAGCAAGTCCATGCCAAATGGTTTTTTGAAATTGAAGCCTCCCTGTGTCCAGGAGAACGGCTGTTGCACTGATCTGCGGAGAATCCATCAGGGTCACTCTACGAGCTTCTCCCGGCG
Organism: Camellia sinensis; assembly: GCF_055761805.1. Lineage (NCBI taxonomy): Eukaryota > Viridiplantae > Streptophyta > Magnoliopsida > Ericales > Theaceae > Camellia > Camellia sinensis. Next base: position 65,164,258 of record NC_138970.1, read on the forward strand.
GGATCTACTCCTTCGGATTCGACTTTGAGGCTTCTTGATCGAAGGCTACCTCAAAACTGGCCACACGGGCCTTTCATGGCGTTTGTCCGTTGAACTTTCTGAACAGTCTGAATGGGTTCAAAGTCGGAACGGGTTGAATCTTGAGGCTGAGAGCGATCCTAAGCTGCGCGATCTCAAGAGCGATTCCACACAGGTCTTCGCAGGGCCGCGTAAAATATTTGTTTTTGAAAGTTTTTAAGAAGGCGATAAATCGCTCGCGCCGAAGATAGTGTGGAACCAATCTGGATCAGGCCAGGGTCCTTCTCAGTACTCACGCCAACAAGCATGGCTTTATTCACAAAAAGGCTTAGCACGCCTCTCTTTCCCTCAAAATGACCAAAATTTTGCAAAACCCGAGGAATTCCTTCCTCTTCGTTTTTATCACCGCAGTGTTCAAAAGGTTTTTTTTTTGAAAAACTTAGGTCAATGCTATGAGTTTGGCGCGCAGGAGAGCAGGCGAGATGTACTGTCAGCCCAATCAAATTCTCTGGCACTTATGCTGAAAGCAAGCATGAAGGTTGAGATAGCAACAGCTGTTTCAACCGGCTTTGTTGGTGCAACTGGCCCCTCGGCAGAGACAGACTCAAAACAAAACAGATAATTACAAAACAAAACGGTGTTCGAGGCAACAACCCCAGAATCACCTGGTATTATATACAACGGGGACTGACTCGATACAACAAGACAGCCACTTAAGCAGAAAAAGACTGACTCAAGATAGAGAGACAGACTCAAAACAAAAGACTGACTCGATATCCAAGCCAGGATTTACAAAACTCGGTTTCACCGATGCTCAAAAATGCGTGCCAGACGCTTTATCCAAAAATGTACCAAATGTTGCCCGCAGGCGGTTCACTTTACATACTCGCAGTATCTGAGCCCTCGAAATCCAGCAACTGGGTGGTAACGGGCTTGCCTGAGGTGGGTGGTAGGATAACCTTGTTATCAATCAAATCCTGCACTTCATGACGAAGGCGGGAACATCCATCGGTGCTGTGACCGGACTGTTGATGGTACGCGCAGTACAAGGTAGCATCATGGGTGGCGGGGAGATTCTTCGGGAGCGGTCGGGGCTCCAAAGGCTTAAGATGCCCATTCTTCGCCAATATCAACAATGCCCTAGACAAAGGCATGTGGAGGTCGTGAAAGACTCTGCGCCCTCGGGGCAGGTACTTTGCAGTTTGAGGATTCTTGCCAGACGCGCTGGCGAAAGGATCAGCTGGCGCTGCCTTGGCTTTTTGAACCTTTCCCGGTGCAGGGTTGGGAACAACAGGAACTGTCTGGGCATGACGGGGCCCATCCCGATTTTCTGCCTGGCTTGAACTGCCTTTGGTTGGAGCGGGAAAAGCATCATCTATAGCTTTGGTCACTATTGCAGATGTTTGTTGCTTGTTCATCCCTCTGGCCTTCAGAGCCTCGACTGCCCACAGCAGTTGTTCAATGGGGTCGGCGTCTATCTTTGCCTTTTCTTTTCCTCTGGCCTCAGCCTGATCGAGGGTCTGGGTTGGTGCTGGCATGTCGTGGCTATAGCCGGAAGTCACCTCTGGCTGGCTGAGCTCTATCACAATCCGCCCCAGTAGCGGGGGCTCCTGTGGTACAAAATTCCCGGCATACGGTGCCACTGGCGGTGAAGCCGACATTCCATAGGCGAGGTCTGCCACAGACCTTTGGAGATCGCCTATCATCCCCATCAATTCGAATGTGGTGGGCTCACGAGCCTGGTATAACTGGGGAGTCCAGACCGGGTGCACAACGGGCATCCTGGGCGGATATGACATACTGATGCTGGCCTCATTCTGTGGAGTGGTTCCCTGCTCCGATACAGCTGCCATAACCACAATTTCTTCTGAACTTTGTGCCGCCATAAATCCTGCCTCAGCAAAAGGGGGGGATACTGGTTGTCCTGTATCAACTCTGCAACTCTCTGAACTGAAAGAAAAACAGACAGCACTTCAGCCCAAACTGATCAAACACGGGTGTAGCCGAACAACTGTTCCCTACTGCTGATCACTGTTCCCAGATTTCTATTCTCCAAAATACTGAATCTGATACCCGCGGATAACTGATTCTCACAACTGATACTGATACTGGTGTTCCCAGGTTAGATACTCTGGCTTGCGAACCGACATGTGCGTTCCTGTAGAGGGACACTCTAAAAGCACATAGCAAGTAAGAGAGAGCCAAAACACCCCTATGTTGGGGTAGGGTTTCCCTGTCCTATTTTGTCAGGAGCTAGGGTTTCACTACGCACACAGCGGTTTCACACAACCTATCGGGTAAGCAACCTGTCCTAGTTTGGAATGGTCACTACGGATTCTGAATATGCACTAGGTCGAATGGTCAAAAAGGGTGCCCCGGTAAAACCGGGGTTTGTGTTCCCATGCTGTCAGAGCCCATAGCCGGTCAGCCTTATGGACATGCCTTGACAAGACAAGCCTCCGGCAAACCGTTCAGGAATGGCAGATGGCAAACACTGTGTTCCTAGGCGCACCAATGCACATGCAATGCAAAGAAACACATAAATGAGATCAAAACAGGATATCACGAGTTCAAGTCAAACTCTCTAAAAATCCCCAGCAGAGTCGCCAGAAACTGTAACAGCGCCCGCGTGGGAGGGGCCTCGTGCTACAGTTCGGACTCGATTTGTGTCACGGTTCTTAATCTGAACCAAAGAGTCCAAATCTGGCAAATCGTTTGAGAAAACAGATTTTTTTGAAAAGTAGTGCCAAACATGGACTGCTTTGCCAGATACAGAGTCGCCACCTAAATATTTTAAAATGGGGGAATTTAGGAAACCCTGACTCGGTGCCGAAGGCCACATGTCCGTCATCACCGGAGTTGTCTCGGCTCGGGAGCTTGGGTACGATCGGGGAAGGTCAGCTATGAGCACCCCCTTTCGCCCGGTCCGAAGACCGGCCTCTACTAACCGTGATATCCGTTTTTGAAAACGTTACGTGTTCTTATTCCATTTATTAGCCTAGAATTACTATGTTATGCGCACGGCAAACAAGTATAGACTAGATTGCCTAATTTGGAAATAAACATTGCATATCCGTTTGGTTTGGAAAATGCTTTGGAATTTGCTACTCGCAAGTAGGCTAAAATACGGATTTCAACGAGTTTTTCCAACTCAAACAATCCGGCCTTCACCCACAGGCATTCAAAACAGTTTAACACATAAGCATCTAGCCACATGTCAAGCATGCTGTCATGGCAACATTCACACTCGTGCGATATGCTAAAGCGGAAATACTTACATAGTACTCCATGCCAAAACAAAGAACTTGTTAGCAATCATGCATGATCCAAGTCCATGTGAAGTGCCTAATGCATCGCATACAAAATGTTGCTAGAATAGGCTCGGCTATCCTAAACATGTCATGTGAAAATGCACAATTATCACGTATTCAGTTTGGGAATTGAAGTATTGATGCAATTAGCGTGATGTACCGAGCCTAATGCATGCAATACAAATGCATGGATGCACACATGCGTAGCATAAGGTATGCTAAATTAGACGTGCCCTAATACTAACCATCAAAGCAGGTAAGTAAAAGGGAAGAAAGAAGTGGGGGATTGGAAGACATTCACACACCCACACACACTTATTACAGATTTGCCCTCGCTCGGAGGGACCGAATAAATATTACAAAATTAACTAACTACGCAAGCTAATTAATATTACAAATTAACTAATTTAATTAACAAATTGAATTAAATTAATTAAAGCAGGAAAGCGTCTCGGGAGACGCGCCACCATGCGCAAGCTGCCTCTGTTTTCCTTCCTTTCCTCCTCTGGAGGCTGTCAAAGCCTCAGGACTACATCCTTGGACAGAGGGGATCATCACCGGCTGAGTGAAACTTCCACCGGCAGTGTAGTATGGCCATCGGCACAAAATAGGGTCTGTCGGCAGAGAAAATTGTGCCGGTCGGCACATTACACTGCCGGTCGGCAGAGTATTCCTGCAGAACCTGCAACTCACAGCAACAAAGGGCAAAACAAGGCATGGCAGCATATTTCAAGGTATGTATGCATCAACTATGTCTCTTATCATTGTGATGACTCAAAGGGACATGTGCCTCGGTTCTCGGACCACCAATCACGCATTTCCATGCATGATGGCCCAAAGAACCGAGTATGCAACTTTGGTTTCAAATGCAATGCACACCAATCAAACAAATTAGGCCCAATTCCTATCACCAATTCAAGGAACAAGGCATGCATGCAAAATGCAATGCAACCTAGGCACACAAGCTAGGAATGCAACATGGCATGGCAAAACACTTATGCAAGCATACAAGCATGCATATGGCAATGCAAATGGATGCAAAGATGGACTTAAACATGAATTAGGCGACTCTAAAATAGGCCTAAAACAGTAGCCAAAAGTGCTAAAGAGTGAGAGCTAAATGGCATGCACACACACATGCTCATAAGGACCAACACTTAAGCATGAATCAAACAACATTCAAGCACACTTGAAAGAAGAAAACATGGACAAATTAGTATGCAACATGAGCCTTAAAATCATGTTATAAAATGATGCCAAATCAAATTATAAATCAAGTCAAGCATGCAACAAAAAGTCCAAGTGTTCAAGGCAAGTTGATAAGGCATTGAACTACACTTATCATGACCAAACATGGCATGCATTAAACAACTAAAAATAGATTTTTAGCATGTTAAAACAAGGCCAAAGGACTCCTTAGATGGCATCTAAGTGGCCCAAATTCAAAGGCATGCAAAGGCACCAAAACATGGAACATTGCAAAACATGCTTTCAAAGCATTAAAGAGGCATGCGAGGCAATCAAACAAGCATGGAAATGGGACTGAAATGACATGTAGAATGATCCCAAATCACCAAAACAATGCAAAGATTGCATGCTACACATGCACATACTCAAGGCCAACAAGCCTAAATGCAAAGGAGCCATATAATGCATGCTAAAATCGACCCAAACGACTATGGACAGATCTAAAACATGGCAAAATAAGCATATAATCTTCACAAATGCAAACCTAAAACATGCTCCAACAAAGGCTAACAACCTAGATCATGTTAAGGCACAAACATGGCATTACAAGGCAACTATGCTAAACATGCATAAGGTTCCAAAACCAACTTTAAATCATGTTATATCATGGATATATAAGCATGAAAAACAAACCAAACATGCTCAACACACACTCAAGCATAGGCTTCCTTAGGAAGGCCAAAATGTGCCCTTTTCAAGGACAACAAGGAGAGGGGGTGGCCCTCTCCTTCTTGGGACTTCAAAGCATCATCTTCACCACTGAAATCCCTCAAGATTTCAGTGGTGAAGAGACCTCAAAACCAAAATCCCGGAGCTAGCACAAAATGGCTCAAAATGAGGCCTTTTGAGGCTTAAGGGTGGTCAACACCCCTCAAACAACAAAACACTCTTAATAAACAATAAAGAGGGCTTAAAAATAGAACTTTTTTATGTTATACAATAATCACAAAAACAGCTCTAAGATAGGTATAAAATTGATGCAAGAATGGGGAACAAAGGTGTAAGTTTCTTACCCTTGTAGTCCTCTTCAACAAGGATGCTCCAATGGCCTCCTTGAGCTCCAAACCAACACCAAAACTTCAAAACACACTCCTTAGAACCTCAGCTCCAAGAGGAAGGTGAAACACTAGGTGTTTGTGTGCAATAGTAAGGCACAAAACACCTAGTGTGCAAAATGGGAGGGAAAGAGAGATAGATTGTGTATGTCTAACCCTAACCCTAAAAAAACCAGAGCTCTCCTCTGTCTTTTTTTCCTTCAAAAATGTCTAAGCCTCTTTTTTTTCTAAGCCTTAGAGAGAGCTCTCTCTATAAGCCTCTTGTAAAGCTTATTCAACAAGCTTTGCAAGAGGGAGATCCCTCCATACACGTGTATGGAGGGGAGAAAAAGTTATACAGCTGTCCTAAAATATCTGCAAAAGCAGATGAACAGCAATCGGCCGGCAAAAAATGCCATCTTGGCCAAACAAAGTGCCGACCGGCACAAAAAAGTGCTGACCGGCAACAAATAGTGCCGACCGGCAAACTATTTTGCCGGTGGCAGCAAAAACCAGCCGGTGGCATCTAGCCACTGCCGGTGATGGGTGGGGATGGTCTACAAGCCCTACCCTGCCCTTCCAAGGCAAAACACAAGTGTTCGGTGCAAAACCGGACACTAAACGGTCAAGTTCGGAGATCCTGAGGCGGGGCGCGCGAGCCGAGACCTCCGGGAACTCCAAACGAACACAAACATGGATAATCACCGAGTGTTCAAACGGTGACGTCCAAGTCTTGAGGACGGTCAAAAATGGGGTGTCTACAGTTGCCCCTCTTTGACAGAACTCGAAAGTCATAACAATGACGGGAGTGAATGTCAAAGCCCAGAGACGACCCATTTTTGACAAGGCCGAAGACTTAGACAAACATGCAATACAAATAAGATATGCGCCCGAAGGCAGGGGCAAAATGCAAGACAATGCACGGAGCCGAGCATAACTTATGATCATGCAAAGAAAGCTGTAACGAAGCAAACATGCAACGGTTTTAAGCTAGCAAACCAAACTACACTACAATGCAGAAAGGATGTAAGAGAATTATGGAATTCTCAATGCGTCTCACTCGGGAGATACAATACCTGTGCGGCTCGTCTGGTTGCACCAGCTTCGAATGAACCGTACATACAATATCGTGCCTGCAAAGAAAACAAACTTAACAGGTACAATATGGTTAGCAACATGCATGACAATGCAAATGTGGATGCAAAACGATATGCGATATATACAAAACAATGTATAAACAATGTAAGTGCAGATGCAATGTAATTGAAACAATGCAAGCTACATGCAAAGCAATTGAATCGTGATCCAATCACGAGCGGTTCGAAACCACATCTATGTCAAATAGATTGATGGAGATAACAAGTCCGTCTACCACAGAACGGTCAACTGAACTGTGAGCATTGTAGACAGACGCAAGAACAAGTATTGGGTGGAATTGACATAAGTGGGGAAACAACCCGCTGGAGAAAGGACAATGATCCTAATGCCGGATGCAAAAATTACACTACAATGTAATACATGAATATGGCACGCAGGCCAAACCAAATCTTGCCTAGGAAAGGCATGCATACATACAAGCCATGTGTAACACAGAAAAGGTGCCGCAACCCTCAACCAACATACCAGCGTGGAATCGGCGCGATACACTAGAACTGTGTTTTAACATGAAAAGTAAGGGCACATACCGGACCAAGCTCAACCTGGAAAGGCGCAAGCCATAGGCGGGAGGTGATGCAATGAATGCATGCAATCTACAATGCAATATCTACAAATATGCAATGGAATGGACATGGATACAATGGATATGGCATACAAGCCAAACCAAATCTTGCCTAGGAAAGGCATGTACACGTACGAGCCATGTGTAACACAGAAAAGGTGCCGCAACCCTCAACCAACATATCAACGCGGAATCGGCGCGATACACAAGAACTGTGTTCTAACATGAAAAGTAAGGGCACATACCGGACCAAGCTCAACCTGGAAAGGCGCAAGCCATAGGCGGAAGGTGATGCAATGAATGCATGCAATCTACAATGCAAATGCATGACAATGCACTATGATGCAATGACTATGATTGCAACTTTCCCTATCTTACCAACAGGGTGATATACTAGGTTGGTTCAGTATCCAGAACTGAGGCGTAGACATGCCGCCTCAACCTATGGGGCTTCCATACAGATTTCAAGCCGAGGGTAAACCCCTGGGTATTTAAACCAGACTTTAGTCTCGGAACTCCCGAACCTTTGCGTTCTAGGCATAAGCCGTTCGAACTCTAGTTTCCACCGTCCCCGTTGGTCTTCTAGGAACTCATCGCAAGCACAGACTGGTGGCTTTACCAGACCACCGAAAAGTCGTTCGGGCACGACAAACACCGAAGGAATTGCACCTTCAGAGGATTTAAGGTCTCCTAGACCGGCATGCAAAATGTATGCATGTGTGACACGTATGCCACACGGAATGCAGAATTTTGAAAATTGGACTTACACGCTTCGCGAAGCCGGTTCGTATGCAAAACAATGCAATGTACTAACAAGTACAAGTGAGGTGCGTAAAATAACGCGAGGGGATACATGCCAGATGCAATCGAGGTGCACAAAACAGTGCAATGCGCAGAACAGCGCGAACAATACAATGCACAAAACAGTGCGATGCGCAGAACAGCGCGAACAAATACAATGCACAAAACAGTGCGATGGTTTGAAATGCACAAAACAGTGCGATGCGCAGAACAGCGCGAGGTTTGAAATGCACAAAACAGTGCAATGCGCAGAACAGCGCGAACAATGCAATGCACAAAACAGTGCGATAGTTTGAAATGCACAAAACAGTGCGATGCGCAGAACAGCGCGAGGTTTGAAATGCACAAAACAGTGCAATGCGCAGAACAGCGCGAACAATGCAATGCACAAAACAGTGCGATGACCAGTGTGACATGCACGCCACATGGAATGTAAACGGGCTCAAACGCGCAACAACGCATGTATTTCGGAATGCACGACAATGCATGGAATGGAAATGCAATGATGATGCATGAGACATGTGCACGACAATGCACAGGGGTGGCGCACGATAGTGCGATGTAATGCACCGAAGTAGTGTGATGAACTTGTGCAACACACATGGGGCAACTTTTGAATTCAAAAGGATACAAAAAGGATACACCTTGCACGAATTCGAGTGCCACGCACTGGAGACACGGCCAGCGGTCAAAACGGGGGCCGGTTGAACATCGGAGATGCACTTTCCTGCACTTTCTTGAGCTATGAAGACCCAAAACAACTAAAATGGCCTAAACAAGGCTGTGGGAACCCCACCGGCAGAAAGGGGAGGCCACCGGCTGGCCATCGGCACAAAAACAATTCCATCGGCACAAAAAAGTGCCGACCGGCACAAAAAAATGCCGACCGGCAAAAAGTTGCTGAATCGGGGCAGTTTTGTCTTTTCGCCTCGGGTGTTATAAAATAGGGCTTGAAAACCCTATTCTTCACCTTTCCACCGCCGAAAATTCTTGCCCTCTCTCTCTAGAGTGCTTCTGTCTCATTTTTCGCCCGTTTCTTCGCGTTCTACGCCCGTTTCGTCGTCGGATTCGCGATCCTCTTCGCGTTTCGGACATTTTCCACCGATCACATTCTCGTTTCGGTGCCTCGTTCGGCGTTCTCGCCTTCTCGGGGTTTGTTCCCCTCACTTCCCTCTTCATTTCCGTGCTTTTTCACATTCCGGCCTTCCCGGCCATTTTCGACCCTCTCGGGAGTTGACTTTTCAGTTGACTCTTCGTATTCCGGCTCGGTTTTCCTTTTCCGGCCATTTTCACACCACTCTCTACATGGCGGACGACATTCCACGTGTCGGGACTCCCCCGGACCACGAGATGGACCCCGGGGTCGAGCTCTTACCACTGAGCGAGCGCCCGTTCGACCCGGCGACCTACCAGCCGGCGATTCACGTTCTGCCTCCAGACGGTCTACGTCAGTTCCGGAGCTTCGAGAGGTACGCGGCGCCTGAGCTACTACTGCGTGAGCCTACCTCCCACCTTTCATTCGGCACTTCCGAGGTAACTCTTCATCTTCTGCTTTACTTTTCGTAATGTAGGATACAAAAACTGCCATAGTTAGTTGTATTCTTTAACTGCTGAAATCTAATATGCCGTAGACCGTAGTTGACTGTAAACATACATACAACCGATATCTGCTTGAGACTGACACATGCACACACACTGCACTAGCCCTGAATTACTCAAACACACTGTACTTACTGTATTCTACTGCACACACACTGGTACCCAGTATTTGTCTGAATCTGTCAAACTTGCATACATGCCATATCTGTTCTGAAACGCCCAAACACGCTGACACAGCACACGTATTTTCTGTAAGCACACCGGCACCCGGTATCTGCCTGAATCTGGCAAACTTGCATACATGCGATATCTGTCTTTTCAAAATTGCATTTTGAATGTTGTCTTGCAATTGTTGTTTTCTGTTTGCAGGAGGGTTCCCATACCATTCGCGGGTATGGGAATACTGGTGCACGGGAGTGGTATGACGAGCTCCCTGATGCGGTCCGACGCATCGTGGACCGGGCGGGTTTCGGCTCCTTCTACCGAGGACTCTCTAGGCTGTCTACTTGCAGACCTCTTCTTGCTGCTCTGGCGGAGAGGTGGTGGGACACCACCGATTCTTTCCATTTCTCTGCTACAGGGGACATGACGATGACCCCTCATGACTTCTCGATGCTCACAGGCATCGGGGTAGGGGGTGATCCGATCCCCTTTGACATAGCGATGGATGAGTGGACCGCCGCTCAAGTTCATCTACTGGGGGAGGCCCCTCCGCTAGCTCGCCCAGGCTTCGTCCGCTATTCCTGGTTCGAGGCACAGTTCAGGGTCCTGCCCGCATTGGGGGAGGAGACTCAGATGACCGAGGAGGACGTGGAGAGGTATGCTCGGGGCTTCCTCATGTTCCTTTTCGGGACTACTATCTTCGCCGACCGGGCGAACACCGTGCCTCTCTGCCTTCTCAGCGCACTGGTGGACGTCCGAGACATCTTGCATTATGACTGGGGCGGCGCTGCTCTGGCCACCCTGTACGGCTATATGAGCTCGGCTTCTCGCGGCAGCGGCCAACTGCTTGGAGGTTACTGGCGGGCTTGGGAGGTACACTTCTTCTCCGCTTTTTCATTCCTGTCTCGTACTTTCTGTATTCTGTATACTGCACACACTGCGGTCTGCTTTACACTCACTGTATACTGTACACACGGCACACACATACATTCTGCTTTGCACTGACTGTACACTGCTCACACTGTACACTGCACACAATACACTGCACAACACACGGCTCTGCCATTTCTGCTTTATTCTGCATTCTGCTTTATCTGATGGTCATACTGACATCTGTTTTGCAGTTGTGGGTTTACGCCTACTTCCCTAGGCTTGCACCTGTACCAGTTGCGGAGCCTCCTCCGGCTATTCCTTTCTCGAGTCGTTTTGACGGGGGATGCACTCGGCGACCTCGGGAGACGTTCGGCTTCTTCCGCCGATATTTCGACACCATCACCCCCACAGAGGTATGCTTTACTTTCAGTTCGTTTAAGGTTCGCTTTCCAACTGCATATTTCAATAACAGTAGATAACAAACTGTCTGTTACTTTCAGATCACATGGCGGCCATGGGCTTCCTTGCCGTCGGCGATGCGGGGTCGGTTCCCTGGTGCTGAGGAGACCTCGCGTTTCCGGATTCTGCTAGAGGGCCCGGTCTGTCGGGCTTGGTACCTGGGGGAGCGTTTTCTACGCCAGACCCGCGGGTTACCTGAGCAGATAGTCCCGGTTCACCCTCCTGCAGAGATGAGGGAGACCGAGGGGCTGACCACTGAGCAGCTGGATGATTACTCCATCGGCTGGGAGGAGGCCGGCTTCCGAGGCACCGGCGACTATCAGGAGTACGTGCGGACGTACCTGATGCGACCTTTGAGCGGCCGTCGAGCAGAGGGGGCCAGGCCTGTAGCATCGGCGGCTGGGGCCGGAGCAGGAGCAGGGGCCGAATCTTCGAGGAGGGCCCGGGTCCGTGGCAGGGGCGGAGTGCGGGGTGGACGAGGAGCTGGGTGGCCTGCCCTGCCCGCTGTGCTGACTTTCCAGGGGCAGGGTGGGGCGACCTATCAGATCCCCTTCGCCCCTCCACCAGCTGGGCATGAGTTCACTGACATCCCCGACCTTCCGCCGGTATGTATCACTGCACTTCGTACAGTTATCTCATTTCAGTTTACTGATATTCCACAGAATACTAATGCATCTGATACCTTTGCAGGCTTCTTCTGAGTACACCCGTCAGTCGTTGGCGATGAATGCCTCGATGATGGGGATGCTCCAGCGGACATTTGACCTTCTGGCTGTCTACAGCATACCGGTATGTCCTTCTGACACTGGCCTCAAACCATTCATACACTGCTTTACATAATCTGATGCACGGCACAACACCCGACATACTGATCTCGCAGCATCTGATACACTGCATACACTGCATTCTGCACTGTACTCTGTACTGATAAACTGCTCACGGCATTCATACACTGTATTCAACATTGCATTCTGCACTGATAAACTGCTCACGACATTCATACACTGTATTCAACATTGCATTCTGCACTGATAAACTGTCTACAGTATACTGATGCATTTCACTTTTGTGCACTTTTTCAGCCTCCCTTCCAGATTCCCATGGCAGGAGGTGCTCCAGCCAGACCTTCTGTCCCTGCTCGGGGGAGAGACGAGGAGGGCAGGATATTTCCCCGCACTAGGGGTGGGCGTACTCACGTCGGGAGCAGCTCGCGCGCTCCAGTCCCGGACGATGACGACGACGAGGAGTCAGAGGCGGAGGCAGGGTCATCGGAGGAGGAGACCGGAGACGGTTCTAGCTCAGGCTCTAACGACGACGCTGATGATGCTCCTGGACCCTCGTCCAGGAAGAGGACCAGGACGGACTGACGGCCCTTCAGAGTGCTTGACACAGATGTAGATTTTTGCTATCTTTTCTTTCTTTCCTTGTACTTTTCTTTTTGGTTGGTAGATAGATTACCTTGTACTGCGACAGGCAGGTTTTGTTTCCGAAGCTTGTACATTTGAAAAGATAGTGAAATGAAACAGACTTTTTATCTGAAAAAGTGTTTACATTTACACATTTCATGCATTACATCGCATCTCATCATGTTACACCTCAATGTAAATGGAATTGATTGGTTGTCTGAAAATTGAACACTTGCACTGTAATAATCAGATAACTTAAACAGCCAACAGCAAAATGATCCAAGTAACCCACTGCCTGATTCTGGACACACAGCCCTTACTCTGTTGGGGATTGATCTGCATACAGCCCAAAACACAGCATTCGGTTCATTCTACACACAGCAAACTCTGAACAAACGGCCCAATCTGACATGACGGAGCTCAAAGATGGAACCGGTTGGAGTCGAAACACGCTCGAATGTAGAGAATGGCACAGCATTCTGAGCATAAATGATTTTTGAAATCAAATGAGGGTTTTTCAAACCGGGATATCGAGCCTACCACTGAACACAGCGGAAAGGACTCAAATAAAGAGGTACATGACCTAAACACAACGAGACACGCTCGGGAGAGACTCAAAACAAAAGACGAGACCGTCAAATGAAAGAGACACGACACACAGACGCGTAACCGAAGATGGGAGACCTCGGACCACGAGGAGCCAGTTCAATCTGGGTATTGTTTCCCACCCTTTCTCATTTGTGATTCTCACATCACTCGGCTCTCAAGCTCGGATTTTTCTCTCAAAACCCCTTTTCCTCTCTTTTCTCTCAACTCACACCTCTCTATTCTTCATTCTCTCATTTTTCATCCCTCCCCGGGGTGATTGATGGATGAATAGGAAGTTGTGGGTTCATGCTCAACATCGTTAGCTCACGGCTATTTCTTCCGGCGGGCAGAGTGCTCTTCTGGCAAGTACGTCGATGACGGGGGAGAGACAGAACGCCTGGCTCAACTGTGCCCCTAGTTCATCATTTTAACCATTTTTCGTTTTTGCCTTCTACTAAAACGGTTTTGATCAAAACGAGAGTTGGATTAACGTACTTGTTCGATTTTTGATTTGAAAAGCATGCAGGTCAGGCAGCAAGCACTGAAAGTTTTCCTTTTTGGGTCCAAGACAAAGGTCCGATTTTGGAAAATGAAATAGTTTTCGAGAAAGTAATCAACCTCAGTAAAAATTTTCAAAAACTATTTTTCAAACAGTCAATGCTCAACGAGCATGGAACTTACCCTTCGAGATGCGCAACCTCGGATCGGAGGTAATGGAAAATTGCCCCTGGTTTGAAGGAGGGTGGGAGGCAACGGAAAGTTGCCCCTAGTTTGCATGGCGGCTCACGACGGCTCGCGGCAACGGAAAGTTGCCCCTTGTTTGGATGGTGCCACAGCAATCCGCAGACAGTCTTCATTGGCGGTGATCGAACTCTCGGACACAGCGATGACGAAGACGGTTATAACACATATATGGACACAGTCACCTTGAAGGGTGTTGGCCACTGGACTTTGGAACGAAATTGAAACCATTGCATGGACTGAGACGCTTATGAAAGCGTTGGGGGCTGGACTTCATGATGAAGTTGCCTACGTATCCCAAACATGGGAATCAAGCCTTACGTAGTTCCGGTTAAGGTCTACTCGGGTATTTTAACCTTCACTTTGTTTGGCTCTTACTTTTGCCAAGGCGCCCAATGCAGGTTTTCGACCTTGCGAGCTTCTTTTCATTTTATTTTGTTCGTTTCTTTTTCTTTTCTTTTTTCTTTTTCTTGCCTTTTTTTTTTTGCTTTTCTTTTCTTCTCTTTTTTTTGTTTTGCTCTAACTTTTGCCTGGGTCGCCCTTCCGGGTTTTCGGCCCAGCGAGCCTCTCAAAGGGTAAAAGCGTAGCAAGTCCATGCCAAATGGTTTTTTGAAATTGAAGCCTCCCTGTGTCCAGGAGAACGGCTGTTGCACTGATCTGCGGAGAATCCATCAGGGTCACTCTACGAGCTTCTCCCGGCGGGATCTACTCCTTCGGATTCGACTTTGAGGCTTCTTGATCGAAGGCTACCTCAAAACTGGCCACACGGGCCTTTCATGGCGTTTGTCCGTTGAACTTTCTGAACAGTCTGAATGGGTTCAAAGTCGGAACGGGTTGAATCTTGAGGCTGAGAGCGATCCTAAGCTGCGCGATCTCAAGAGCGATTCCACACAGGTCTTCGCAGGGCCGCGTAAAATATTTGTTTTTGAAAGTTTTTAAGAAGGCGATAAATCGCTCGCGCCGAAGATAGTGTGGAACCAATCTGGATCAGGCCAGGGTCCTTCTCAGTACTCACGCCAACAAGCATGGCTTTATTCACAAAAAGGCTTAGCACGCCTCTCTTTCCCTCAAAATGACCAAAATTTTGCAAAACCCGAGGAATTCCTTCCTCTTCGTTTTTATCACCGCAGTGTTCAAAAGGTTTTTTTTTTGAAAAACTTAGGTCAATGCTATGAGTTTGGCGCGCAGGAGAGCAGGCGAGATGTACTGTCAGCCCAATCAAATTCTCTGGCACTTATGCTGAAAGCAAGCATGAAGGTTGAGATAGCAACAGCTGTTTCAACCGGCTTTGTTGGTGCAACTGGCCCCTCGGCAGAGACAGACTCAAAACAAAACAGATAATTACAAAACAAAACGGTGTTCGAGGCAACAACCCCAGAATCACCTGGTATTATATACAACGGGGACTGACTCGATACAACAAGACAGCCACTTAAGCAGAAAAAGACTGACTCAAGATAGAGAGACAGACTCAAAACAAAAGACTGACTCGATATCCAAGCCAGGATTTACAAAACTCGGTTTCACCGATGCTCAAAAATGCGTGCCAGACGCTTTATCCAAAAATGTACCAAATGTTGCCCGCAGGCGGTTCACTTTACATACTCGCAGTATCTGAGCCCTCGAAATCCAGCAACTGGGTGGTAACGGGCTTGCCTGAGGTGGGTGGTAGGATAACCTTGTTATCAATCAAATCCTGCACTTCATGACGAAGGCGGGAACATCCATCGGTGCTGTGACCGGACTGTTGATGGTACGCGCAGTACAAGGTAGCATCATGGGTGGCGGGGAGATTCTTCGGGAGCGGTCGGGGCTCCAAAGGCTTAAGATGCCCATTCTTCGCCAATATCAACAATGCCCTAGACAAAGGCATGTGGAGGTCGTGAAAGACTCTGCGCCCTCGGGGCAGGTACTTTGCAGTTTGAGGATTCTTGCCAGACGCGCTGGCGAAAGGATCAGCTGGCGCTGCCTTGGCTTTTTGAACCTTTCCCGGTGCAGGGTTGGGAACAACAGGAACTGTCTGGGCATGACGGGGCCCATCCCGATTTTCTGCCTGGCTTGAACTGCCTTTGGTTGGAGCGGGAAAAGCATCATCTATAGCTTTGGTCACTATTGCAGATGTTTGTTGCTTGTTCATCCCTCTGGCCTTCAGAGCCTCGACTGCCCACAGCAGTTGTTCAATGGGGTCGGCGTCTATCTTTGCCTTTTCTTTTCCTCTGGCCTCAGCCTGATCGAGGGTCTGGGTTGGTGCTGGCATGTCGTGGCTATAGCCGGAAGTCACCTCTGGCTGGCTGAGCTCTATCACAATCCGCCCCAGTAGCGGGGGCTCCTGTGGTACAAAATTCCCGGCATACGGTGCCACTGGCGGTGAAGCCGACATTCCATAGGCGAGGTCTGCCACAGACCTTTGGAGATCGCCTATCATCCCCATCAATTCGAATGTGGTGGGCTCACGAGCCTGGTATAACTGGGGAGTCCAGACCGGGTGCACAACGGGCATCCTGGGCGGATATGACATACTGATGCTGGCCTCATTCTGTGGAGTGGTTCCCTGCTCCGATACAGCTGCCATAACCACAATTTCTTCTGAACTTTGTGCCGCCATAAATCCTGCCTCAGCAAAAGGGGGGGATACTGGTTGTCCTGTATCAACTCTGCAACTCTCTGAACTGAAAGAAAAATAGACAGCACTTCAGCCCAAACTGATCAAACACGGGTGTAGCCGAACAACTGTTCCCTACTGCTGATCACTGTTCCCAGATTTCTGTTCTCCAAAATACTGAATCTGATACCCGCGGATAACTGATTCTCACAACTGATACTGATACTGGTGTTCCCAGGTTAGATACTCTGGCTTGCGAACCGACATGTGCGTTCCTGTAGAGGGACACTCTAAAAGCACATAGCAAGTAAGAGAGAGCCAAAACACCCCTATGTTGGGGTAGGGTTTCCCTGTCCTATTTTGTCAGGAGCTAGGGTTTCACTACGCACACAGCGGTTTCACACAACCTATCGGGTAAGCAACCTGTCCTAGTTTGGAATGGTCACTACGGATTCTGAATATGCACTAGGTCGAATGGTCAAAAAGGGTGCCCCGGTAAAACCGGGGTTTGTGTTCCCATGCTGTCAGAGCCCATAGCCGGTCAGCCTTATGGACATGCCTTGACAAGACAAGCCTCCGGCAAACCGTTCAGGAATGGCAGATGGCAAACACTGTGTTCCTAGGCGCACCAATGCACATGCAATGCAAAGAAACACATAAATGAGATCAAAACAGGATATCACGAGTTCAAGTCAAACTCTCTAAAAATCCCCAGCAGAGTCGCCAGAAACTGTAACAGCGCCCGCGTGGGAGGGGCCTCGTGCTACAGTTCGGACTCGATTTGTGTCACGGTTCTTAATCTGAACCAAAGAGTCCAAATCTGGCAAATCGTTTGAGAAAACAGATTTTTTTGAAAAGTAGTGCCAAACATGGACTGCTTTGCCAGATACAGAGTCGCCACCTAAATATTTTAAAATGGGGGAATTTAGGAAACCCTGACTCGGTGCCGAAGGCCACATGTCCGTCATCACCGGAGTTGTCTCGGCTCGGGAGCTTGGGTACGATCGGGGAAGGTCAGCTATGAGCACCCCCTTTCGCCCGGTCCGAAGACCGGCCTCTACTAACCGTGATATCCGTTTTTGAAAACGTTACGTGTTCTTATTCCATTTATTAGCCTAGAATTACTATGTTATGCGCACGGCAAACAAGTATAGACTAGATTGCCTAATTTGGAAATAAACATTGCATATCCGTTTGGTTTGGAAAATGCTTTGGAATTTGCTACTCGCAAGTAGGCTAAAATACGGATTTCAACGAGTTTTTCCAACTCAAACAATCCGGCCTTCACCCACAGGCATTCAAAACAGTTTAACACATAAGCATCTAGCCACATGTCAAGCATGCTGTCATGGCAACATTCACACTCGTGCGATATGCTAAAGCGGAAATACTTACATAGTACTCCATGCCAAAACAAAGAACTTGTTAGCAATCATGCATGATCCAAGTCCATGTGAAGTGCCTAATGCATCGCATACAAAATGTTGCTAGAATAGGCTCGGCTATCCTAAACATGTCATGTGAAAATGCACAATTATCACGTATTCAGTTTGGGAATTGAAGTATTGATGCAATTAGCGTGATGTACCGAGCCTAATGCATGCAATACAAATGCATGGATGCACACATGCGTAGCATAAGGTATGCTAAATTAGACGTGCCCTAATACTAACCATCAAAGCAGGTAAGTAAAAGGGAAGAAAGAAGTGGGGATTGGAAGACATTCACACACCCACACACACTTATTACAGATTTGCCCTCGCTCGGAGGGACCGAATAAATATTACAAAATTAACTAACTACGCAAGCTAATTAATATTACAAATTAACTAATTTAATTAACAAATTGAATTAAATTAATTAAAGCAGGAAAGCGTCTCGGGAGACGCGCCACCATGCGCAAGCTGCCTCTGTTTTCCTTCCTTTCCTCCTCTGGAGGCTGTCAAAGCCTCAGGACTACATCCTTGGACAGAGGGGATCATCACCGGCTGAGTGAAACTTCCACCGGCAGTGTAGTATGGCCATCGGCACAAAATAGGGTCTGTCGGCAGAGAAAATTGTGCCGGTCGGCACATTACACTGCCGGTCGGCAGAGTATTCCTGCAGAACCTGCAACTCACAGCAACAAAGGGCAAAACAAGGCATGGCAGCATATTTCAAGGTATGTATGCATCAACTATGTCTCTTATCATTGTGATGACTCAAAGGGACATGTGCCTCGGTTCTCGGACCACCAATCACGCATTTCCATGCATGATGGCCCAAAGAACCGAGTATGCAACTTTGGTTTCAAATGCAATGCACACCAATCAAACAAATTAGGCCCAATTCCTATCACCAATTCAAGGAACAAGGCATGCATGCAAAATGCAATGCAACCTAGGCACACAAGCTAGGAATGCAACATGGCATGGCAAAACACTTATGCAAGCATACAAGCATGCATATGGCAATGCAAATGGATGCAAAGATGGACTTAAACATGAATTAGGCGACTCTAAAATAGGCCTAAAACAGTAGCCAAAAGTGCTAAAGAGTGAGAGCTAAATGGCATGCACACACACATGCTCATAAGGACCAACACTTAAGCATGAATCAAACAACATTCAAGCACACTTGAAAGAAGAAAACATGGACAAATTAGCATGCAACATGAGCCTTAAAATCATGTTATAAAATGATGCCAAATCAAATTATAAATCAAGTCAAGCATGCAACAAAAAGTCCAAGTGTTCAAGGCAAGTTGATAAGGCATTGAACTACACTTATCATGACCAAACATGGCATGCATTAAACAACTAAAAATAGATTTTTAGCATGTTAAAACAAGGCCAAAGGACTCCTTAGATGGCATCTAAGTGGCCCAAATTCAAAGGCATGCAAAGGCACCAAAACATGGAACATTGCAAAACATGCTTTCAAAGCATTAAAGAGGCATGCGAGGCAATCAAACAAGCATGGAAATGGGACTGAAATGACATGTAGAATGATCCCAAATCACCAAAACAATGCAAAGATTGCATGCTACACATGCACATACTCAAGGCCAACAAGCCTAAATGCAAAGGAGCCATATAATGCATGCTAAAATCGACCCAAACGACTATGGACAGATCTAAAACATGGCAAAATAAGCATATAATCTTCACAAATGCAAACCTAAAACATGCTCCAACAAAGGCTAACAACCTAGATCATGTTAAGGCACAAACATGGCATTACAAGGCAACTATGCTAAACATGCATAAGGTTCCAAAACCAACTTTAAATCATGTTATATCATGGATATATAAGCATGAAAAACAAACCAAACATGCTCAACACACACTCAAGCATAGGCTTCCTTAGGAAGGCCAAAATGTGCCCTTTTCAAGGACAACAAGGAGAGGGGGTGGCCCTCTCCTTCTTGGGACTTCAAAGCATCATCTTCACCACTGAAATCCCTCAAGATTTCAGTGGTGAAGAGACCTCAAAACCAAAATCCCGGAGCTAGCACAAAATGGCTCAAAATGAGGCCTTTTGAGGCTTAAGGGTGGTCAACACCCCTCAAACAACAAAACACTCTTAATAAACAATAAAGAGGGCTTAAAAATAGAACTTTTTTATGTTATACAATAATCACAAAAACAGCTCTAAGATAGGTATAAAATTGATGCAAGAATGGGGAACAAAGGTGTAAGTTTCTTACCCTTGTAGTCCTCTTCAACAAGGATGCTCCAATGGCCTCCTTGAGCTCCAAACCAACACCAAAACTTCAAAACACACTCCTTAGAACCTCAGCTCCAAGAGGAAGGTGAAACACTAGGTGTTTGTGTGCAATAGTAAGGCACAAAACACCTAGTGTGCAAAATGGGAGGGAAAGAGAGATAGATTGTGTATGTCTAACCCTAACCCTAAAAAAACCAGAGCTCTCCTCTGTCTTTTTTTCCTTCAAAAATGTCTAAGCCTCTTTTTTTTCTAAGCCTTAGAGAGAGCTCTCTCTATAAGCCTCTTGTAAAGCTTATTCAACAAGCTTTGCAAGAGGGAGATCCCTCCATACACGTGTATGGAGGGGAGAAAAAGTTATACAGCTGTCCTAAAATATCTGCAAAAGCAGATGAACAGCAATCGGCCGGCAAAAAATGCCATCTTGGCCAAACAAAGTGCCGACCGGCACAAAAAAGTGCTGACCGGCAACAAATAGTGCCGACCGGCAAACTATTTTGCCGGTGGCAGCAAAAACCAGCCGGTGGCATCTAGCCACTGCCGGTGATGGGTGGGGATGGTCTACAAGCCCTACCCTGCCCTTCCAAGGCAAAACACAAGTGTTCGGTGCAAAACCGGACACTAAACGGTCAAGTTCGGAGATCCTGAGGCGGGGCGCGCGAGCCGAGACCTCCGGGAACTCCAAACGAACACAAACATGGATAATCACCGAGTGTTCAAACGGTGACGTCCAAGTCTTGAGGACGGTCAAAAATGGGGTGTCTACAGTATGTCCATTACTTTGCATAGGCTGTTTATCTCTAGCCAATCTTTGCTGAGAAACATTTGAATTTTCCTCTATATGCCTTATGTTAGTTGGTTGATGGGAATTCATCCGATCCATAAAAGATATTGCCCATCTTTCCATTGTGTTCATTAACTGCTGTCCTATGGCATCTACTAGGCCTCCCCATGGATTCATTGGCTGAGTAGATGGAACAGTGGATGGTCCAATTCCATGGCCTCGTCCAATATTTTGAACATGTGGTGCATGTTTTGAATTACTGGTCTGTTCGACCATAGGTTCTGATGAGATAGGTGCTTCCATAGGATGTATTAGCACATTATCCTTTGGATCGGGTACTTCTACCTCTCTTTCTACACCTTTTTCCAGGCATTCACTTTCTCCTTGTGTCTTACGTCTAGCCATTTCAATTAGTCCCACTAGGCGTGCCAAAAATATATGTTGGCTTTTTTGACTTTTGAAGGTTAATAATGTAACTTTAAGCTTGCCAACAAGGATTAATCAGTCCTTACAGAATATTTAATTGCCAACCAATTATTAGACGATTGTATTTTAGTTCTCTCAGCCTCAATGAAGATGACTTTTACTGGTGGCTTGTTTTAGGAGAATTTGGTAAATAACAACAAGTAAATAATTCAGAAATCTAATTTTCATTAAGTAAAAATGAAACACTTACAATGATCTGACCCAGCCTCGTAGAGGTTTATAGCAACAAGCTATTTGAAACTACTCCTAGGACTGAAGTGCAGTACAGGAATTGAAGTACAGAAATGTAAAGAATTGTAAAAAAACTGGAAGGAAATATGAAGTAAATAAACAGGTTTTTTGATCTGAGTCTGGATCTTTCATTCTGGGGCCTTCTCTGTTATTTATAATTCTCAATGATAACTGTCAAAGTGGGCTTCTAACCGTCGAAATGTCCTCCCATAATTGATGAACCTGCTCTCTCACAGTCAATCCCACTACACCACCTTTGCAGTTAGGCTTCTTTCTTGATTTTGAATTTGAACTTTGTGAGTAACCGTTAGGCCACATCACTTTATATCCCATGATCGTTCCAGTGCTACGTAGATCCATTATTATCAATACGGACTGACACGTGTCTAACTTTGGTTGGCAATGTAGCGATCCCAGTTTTCCCTTTCTGTATTTGCTGTATTCCGGACCTTGGTTCCGTGGAGTTGGTGGTCGTATATCTCGTTGTCATCCTTTAATTCTTTTTGTTTGAATTTTAGGATGTGTTGAGCATGTTTCGAGCAGGTAGGTCAAGCCTTGGTCTAAATCCTTGTTGCCAGGTTTTTGGTCTTTCCACTCGAGCGGGTCGTATGGCGCTCGAGCGGAGATTGCACACTCCCAGTATTTCGTGTCCCTGCAAAACTTCTACAGGTGTGGTTTCTACGCTCGAGCGGATTTCCTGCGCTCGAGTGGGTCATGCTCGAGCGGGATTGTTGGAGCTCGAGCGGGTAGTACATTTTTTGGTGTAAGTTCTGGAAGGGGAGAATCGACGCTTGAGTGGACTGGTTTTCGCGCTCGAGCGGATGTACTTTATTCTTGTGTCTTGGAGCTCGAGCAGGCTTTCTTGCGCTCGAGCGTGTCCAGATTTTTGTGCTTGACGCTCGAGCGTTGTGCTTTTCGCTCGAGCGGGAATGTCGTATATCAGAAGGCAATTGGGCATTTCGAAATCACTTTTTACATCCTCACTCTCTCTCTTACTTTTCAAAAACGCCATTTGAGAGCCTCTCTCTCTAAAACCTTGCCTTCTCTCTAGGTATTGATCTAGTAAGAGTTGTTTCCTCACCTTTGGCCTTTACAAAAAAGTTGTTGATCGTCGAGGGCTATCTTTTGATCCAAGAATCTCGGGATTTGCAGCATTTCCATTTTCTTCATCTTCTTCATTGGGTGTCAACTTTTGAGGTAGGGATTCCTACTCACTCTTATGGTCTTTGACATAGATCTTTGGTTGCTTTGATAAAGTGTTGAAGTTGGGTAATTTTGGGACCTAGGGTTTTAAAATATTAAAAGAGGGTTTTGTTATTTTGATCCTAAAATGTGTATTGTGGGTTTCAAAATAATGATGTTGTTGTTGGTTGTTGATATATAGGCCATTGGGTCAATATTGGGAAATGGGGTAGAAAACCCCAATTTGTTGCATAAATTAATTGGTATAATTAATTTGGGAAAATTGTGGATTTATGGAATTGAGTTGAAAATAATGAAATTGGCTCATTATGTTGTGAAATGGTGGAGCTGGATTTATAAATCGCTCACTTTTGGAAACATTGATATTTTACCTGTTGGAGCTTTTATTATCTGTTTAGAAATAATTGCTTGGGCTACCGATGGAGGGTAGTTTTGATTGTTGTAGACAATGCATGATGATTAGGCAAACTAAAACTAATAAATTGGATATGTCATAGAGTATGACGGTTGATAGAATACATTAACGTTACGTATTGATTGATTGTGTATATGACCTATGTGTATATACGTTGTGTGTGTGGGAGGAGATAGGGGATGTACTCCACGGTTTAGGGGAAGATAGGGGATGGACCTCTAAACTGGATGCTGTTTTAGAGAAGATAGGGGATGGACTCCACTGATACAGCTCATATGCTTGTCAGATAATGTGATGATACAGTTCATATGTTTTTCTATGGAAGTGTTGATATAACTCATATGCTTATCTGTTGAAGTGTGGATACAGCTTGTATGCTTATCTGTTGAGATGTTGATATAGCTAGTAGGCTTATCTATTGTGTAATGAGAAACGTTTAATATGAGTCACTGTCTCATGAAAATTGTTGGCCAGGTTCTGAGCCGTTGTTGTAAATGGGAAATTGGATAGGAATGGAAAATGAAATGAAACATGGACATAGTGGTCATGTAAAGGAAATGGGTTATGAATTGATTTATGGGAATTAAACCTTTATCATTTGATAATTTCTTAGTTATTGCTCATACTGTGTTTAGCATATCTCTACTGGGCGTTGGCTCACCCTATATGGGACATTATTTTCAGGTACAGGTAACATGCCGCCTCCAAGGACATAGCTTGGATGGATATGGGAGTTGAAGACTCTTTTTGATTATTTTGTTTGTATTACATGTATATCAAGCCAAGGGCTTACTTTGTATAGAGTTAGTACTCTTCTTTTGTGTAACCAAGTGTTGACTTGGAAAGCTGTAAGCCTATAGGGCATTTGCTTTTGTTGTTAACATGCAATATTGTTGTAAGAACTACTCTGATGAATAGAAATGGTTGAATTGTATTATATCAATGCATGTCTAAAGAGATGGATTTTATGTATTATTTTGAGGGCGTTACAACTTGGTATCAGAGCGTACCGGGTTCGAATACTTTGGGTACGTGGGGAGTGATTAGTATCACAATGGGTTTGTCTCGCTTGATAGAGACTTGGATGTAGTGTCATATGTCATGTGTTTAATTGATAACATCTTATGTGACTATGTGGGTATGGAATGTAGTTTCTAGGATGTTGATTGGATCCTTGGGTTTCTGCGAGTCTTGTTGAAAAGGCACTTGATCAATGCTGTTTCTAACTAGAACTCCAGTAACGCCTCGGGACTGTCATTATCCGGAAATGAAATTCGTAATTGCTTATGTGATTATGTGCTTACGTGGAGTGAATTACAGTTGTCCATGTATTAGGACGCGAGTGTTATAGCTTCGACACATTTGTGAATGTGCTAATAGTCTTCGTTACCTTTATTAGGATGTCAGGACGAGAACGTGGTAGGCGTGGTAGGCAGGAGGTGCCTTTACCAAATGATATTCTGGCACAGCAAAAGGGAGTTGGTCAGGCCAATGTGGCCGAGCCAGCGGGTCAGCAGGCTATGGGCGCCTTGGCCCGAGAGAAAACGGGAGCTTTGGGTATTATCAGAGCTGAGAATCAGGTTGCTGAGGTAGGACCTTCTTTCTTAAAGAGGGAGTTTTTCCGGTCTAACCCGGACGAATTGTCGGGGATCCGAAAAAGCCACTTAAGGCTGACGAGTGGTTGGAACAGATAGAGAAGACATTCGAGATGCTTGGCATCGAGGACGGGGCTTTAAAGGTGACCTTGGCATCCTTTCAACTGAAGGGAGATGCGGGTCAGTGGTGGAAGTACGAGAAGGGCAGTGTTGGTGGTGCGTAGGAAGTCTTTGTAAATGCCTTCCAAGAGAAGTTCCTATCTTCAGCTGCTAGGGAGAAGCTGAGGGAGCAGTTTTGCCAGCTTAAGCAGCAGGGTCTGTCAGTGGCCGAGTTTGAGGCCACATTTACTAGCTTGTCCAGGTTTACACCTGAACTTGTGGCGTCCAAGGAACGCCGTTGCTTTGAGTTTGAACGGAAGTTGAGGCATGGACTCAAGTTGAGGTTTGGAGGGTCATTTATTTGGGAGTATAGACGTTTGGTGGATGCTACAGCTCATATGGAGCTTATGATGCAAGAGGAGGAGGAAGGGCAGAGAGGCTCCAAGAGGAGCCAAGATGGTCAGGGTGATGGCAGGAGATAGAGGGGTTCTAACCCTCAGCAGTCTCAGGGTTGTTTGGCTAGATCGACCTTCCCAGTGCCGAGTGCAGGCTCCGGGAGAGGTAGTTAGGGAGGCTTGACTTGTTTTGCGTGTGGCCAGCTGGTCACAAGGCTACAGTTTGCCAGCAGAAGGGAGGGGGTCAGCGAGCTGCTTCTTCTTCAGCTAGATCTCAGGGCCAGAGTCAGGGCAGGGGCCAGCCTTTGTCTTGCTATCAGTGTGGTTAGTTGGGGCACGTGAAGAGGTATTGCCCACAGTTGAGTGCCACTTCAGGAGCGTCTGGTTCTAGGCAGACGCAGAGTTACCAGCCAGCTCAGTCTGTGCAGGCCTCGAGGGCCAATCCGGGAGCTTCGTCATCCCAGTCTGTGCAGCGGGCTTTTGCTCCTAGAGGAGAGCAGGTGGATCAGGGGCCTACAGGGCGCGTGTATGCTGTTACCGCGCAGGATTTAGTACCAGCTCCATCGGTAGTGAGAGGTACTTTTCTGTTTTGTAACTCGGTTGCTAATGTGTTGATGGACACGGGTGCATCTCATTCTTTTGTATCTGTTGCATTTGCATCTGTTTTGGAGTTGGAGCTAGCACAGTTAGCATCTCCTATTTGTGTAGTGTCACCTCTTGGTGGTGAGTTGATCCTGAAACAGGGTGTTAGAGGTTGTGATATAGAGGTCGCCGACCATAGGCTTCCTTTTCCGTTTGTTGTCATGCCCATGAAGGGTTTTGATGTTATTTTGGGTATGGACTGGCTATCGTCATACTGGGCTGTTATTGATTGCTACCGCCAGAGGGTCACAGTTTGTACCTTGAGCGGGGAGTGTTTCCATTTCTTGGGGGATTGGGTTGGTAGTGTGTTGCCACCGGTGTATGATCCGCGAGGGCGGAATGAACTTAGTGGTCTACTTGCTAGCTTTATGAGTGGTGAGTGCGATGAGACCCAGATTTTATTGCCGAGGGTGGTTTGTGAGTATTCGGATGTTTTTCCCAAGGATCTCGTTAGTTTGCCACCGCACCGAGAGATAGAGTTCTCTATTGATTTAGTGCTCGGCACGGCGCCGATTTCTATGGCACCTTATCGTTTTTCCCCAGCTGAGTTGAGTGAGTTGAAGATTCAGCTCCAGGAGTTGTTAGATAAGGGTTTTGTTCGCCCTAGTGTTTCGCCGTGGGGAGCACCGACCCTCTTTGCTAAGAAGAAAGATGGTGCCTTGAGATTGTGTATCAACTACCGAAAGTTGAATCGGGCTACGGTTAAGAATAAGTACCCTATGCCCTGTATAGATGATTTGTTTGACCAGTTGAAGGGTTCCCGTTGTTTCTCTAAGATAGACTTGAGATCGGGTTACCACCAGTTGAGGGTCAGGGAAGAGGATATTCCGAAGACGACATTTCGTATGCGGTATGGCCATTATGAGTTTTTGGTGATGCCATTTGGGCTTCGGCAGTCTTTATGGATTTAATGAACCGGATATTCCGGGAATTCTTAGATCGATTTGTAGTCATTTTCGTGGATGACATTCTTATCTATTCGCCTTCAGAGGAAGAGCACGAGGAACACTTGAGAGTGGTGCTTGAATTGCTTAGAGCCCATAGACTGTATGCCAAGTTTGAGAAGTGTGAGTTTTGGCTAGGAGAAGTCAAATTCTTAGGCCATGTGGTATCCGGGGAAGGGCTGTCGGTTGATACATCCAAGGTAGAGGCAGTGCAAGATTGGGCACAGCCTAAGAGCGTTTTTGAGATCTGCAGTTTTCTAGGATTAGCTGGGTATTACCGTTGGTTTGTGAAGGATTTCTCCAGGTTAGCTTCGCTGTTGACTAGACTGACTCGGAAGGGAGTCAAATTCGTATGGAGTGAGACTTGTGAAAAGTCGTTCCAAGAGTTGAAGGTTAGATTGACCACCGCTCCGGTGTTGATTATTCCAAAGAGGGGGATGGGTTATGCAGTCTATTGTGATGCCTCACGAGAGGGTTTGGGTTGTGTGTTGATGCAAGAGGGGAAAGTGGTAGCTTATGGCTCACGTCAGTTGAAAATACATGAGAAGAATTACCCTACACATGACCTAGAGTTAGCAGCAGTGATTTTTGCCTTGAAGAGTTGGAGGCACTACCTTTATGGTGAGAGGTTCGAGGTGTTCTCGGACCATAAGAGTTTGAAGTATCTGTTTACACAGAGAGACTTGAATTTGAGGCAGAGAAGGTGGATGGAGTTCATTGAGGACTACGATTTTGAGTTGCACTATCACCCAAGAAAGGCCAATGTTGTGGCCAATGCCCTTAGTAGGAAATCCATTAGTGATGTAGCTTGTATAGCCATCCGGGAATGGGAGATATTGGGGGAACTTGGTGAGTTTGATTTGCTTCTGGGCGAATCTGTTGAGGCTGCGGCCTTGTTTTCTGTTGTTGCATAGCCTACACTTGTGACTCGAGTGTTAGAGGCACAGAGAGGTGACCTTGAGGTAGAATCCTTCCGAGAGAAGATCTCCAGTGGGAAGGTTGAGAAGGGCTTGATGGTGTATTCCGACCTGAGTGTGAGATATCGAGACCGTTTATTTGTGCCGGAGTCTTGCCGAGAGGAGGTACTCTGAGAGTTTCACCATTCACGTCTTGCGGTGCACCCGGGAGGCACTAAGATGTATCGTGATTTGGGTCACCAGTTTTGGTGGCGGGGTATGAAGAGGGATGTGGCAGTTTTCATGTCTAAGTGCCTTACTTGTCAGCAAGTGAAGGCCGAGCATCAGAGGCCAGCGGGTTTGTTGCAACCCTTGCCTATTGCCGAGTGGAAGTGGGAGCATGTCACTATGGACTTCGTTGTAGGTCTTCCGAGGACTCAACGGGATAGTGATGCTATTTGGGTGGTTGTAGACCGGTTGACTAAGTCGGCGCACTTCATTCCTATGCGCGTGAGAGATTCAGTAGATCATCTTGCCGACTTGTATATTCGGGACATAGTGAAATTGCACGGGGTCCCAGTGACGATCGTCTCAGATAGAGACCCTCGTTTTACTGCTAGGTTGTGACAGAGTTTGCAGAGTGCCTTGGGTACTAAGTTGACCTTCAGTACGGCTTATCATCCTCAGACTGACGGGCAGTCCGAGCGTACTATTTAGATCCTTGAGGATATGCTTCGAAGTTGTGTCCTTGACTTTAGTGGGACGTGGGAGAGGCACTTGCCCTTGGTGGAGTTTGCCTACAACAACAGTTTCCAGTCTAGCATCGGTATGGCACCGGTTGAGGCCTTGTATGGCCGACCGTGTAGGTCTCCAGTTTGTTGGGCCGAGGTGGGTGATGCACCTTTGTTGGGTCCGGAGTTAGTTAGGGAGACGACGGAGAAAGTGGAGCTTATCCGTAGGAGGCTTGTTACAGCCCAGAGTCGCCAAAAGAGTTATGCCGACCGTAGGAGGAGCCCTTTGGCGTTTGAGGTAGGTGATCATGTTTTCTTGAAAATATCACCTAGGCGAGGTTTGATGAGGTTTGGGAAGAGTGGGAAGTTATCCCCTCGGTTTATTGGTCCCTTTGAGATCCTTGAGAGGATTGGGGAAGTTGCTTATCATTTAGCTTTGCCACCACAGTTGTCCGGGGTTCATGACGTATTTCATGTTAGTATGCTTCGGAAGTATGAGCCGGATCTGTCCCATGTGTTGGATTGGACTGACTTAGAGGTAGATGAGGATGCCTCGTATGAGGAGAGACCGGTTCGAGTCTTGGATAGCCGGGATCAAGGCTTGCGAGGCAAGACCATTCCCTTGGTGAAGGTTTTGTGGAAGCATCATGGAGTGGAGGAAGCCACTTGGGAACGTGAGGCGGATGTCCATGAGAATTATCTGGACTTGTTTGTTGATGTGTAATCATGTATTGAAATTCTGTAATATTGTGGAACTTTAAGAGCATTATATATGTCTTAAGTTGTAAAACATGGTATATGTTTTGATTTATGGAAGTATACTGTAGAATTTGCCTTATGATGGAAGTTGATTTTAACATTGTATATGTTAATGATGTTTAGAAATGCAAAAATATGTTTTGGCATTGAAAATGAGTTGAAATTGGTAAATTTCAAAGGAATGCATTTTGATAATGCAGGTTGTTATGAATAATGAGAAATGCCTCTTGAAAAGAGAGGGGATTGACCGGTAATGGGTTGGAATGTTCAATATTATGTTGTAATATTGTTGTAAATAAAGGAAACCTGTCTTTGAAAAACTTGTGTTTAATTTCGGGGACGAAATTCTTTAAGGGGGGAAGGTTATAGCGATCCCAGTTTTCCCTTTCTGTATTTGCTGTATTCCGGACCTTGGTTCCGTGGAGTTGGTGGTTGTATACCTCGTTGTCATCCTTTAATTCTTTTTGTTCGAATTTTAGGATGTGTTGAGCATGTTTCGAGCAGGTAGGTTGAGCCTTGGTCTATATCCTTGTTGCCCAGTGTTTTGGTGTTACGCTCGAGCGGGTTATTCTGCGCTCGAGCGGAGTTTGGTTTTTGGTTGTTAGCTCGAGCGGGTGTTCTGGCGCTCGAGCGGAGATTGCACACTACCAGTATTTCGTGTCCCTGCAAAACTTCTGCAGGTGTGATTTCTACGCTCGAGCAGGTTTTCTGCGCTCGAGCGGGTCGCGCTCGAGCAGGTTTGTTGGCGCTCGAGCGGGTAGTACTGTCTTGATGAAAGTTCTGAAAGAGGGAAATTTGCGCTCGAGTGGACTGGTTTTCTCGCTCGAGCGGATATGCTTTATTCTTGTGTCTTGGCGCTCGAGCAGGCCTTCTTGTGCTCGAGCGGATCTAGTTTTTTGTTCTTGACGCTCGAGTATTGTGTTTTCCGCTCAAGCGGGAATGTCGTATATCAGTTGGCTGTGGGGCATTTTTAAATCACTTTTTCACATTCTTTCTCTCTCTTACTTTTCCGAAAAAGCCATTAGAGAGCACCTCACTCTAAAACTCAAACTTCTCTCTAAGTATTGATCTAGTAGGAGTTGTTTCCTCACCTTTGGCCTTCGTAAAAGTTGGGTTGATCGTCGAGGGCTACATTTTGATCCAAGAAACTTGTGATTTGGAGCAACTTCGTTTTCGTCATCTTCTTCGTTGGGTGTCATCTTTTGAGGTAGGGATTCCTACTCACTACTATGGGTTTTGACCTAGGTATTTGGGCATTTTGTTAAATGGTTGATTTTGGGAAGTTAGGGTTTGAAAATGTTGAAAGGGGGTTTTGTTATTTTGATTAAAAAATATATATTTTGGGTTTCAAAATAATGATGTTGTTGTTGGTTGTTGATATATAGGCCATTGGGCCAATATTGGGAAATGGGGTAGAAAACCCTAATTTGTTGTATAAATTAGTTGGTATAATTAATTTGGAAAAATTGTGGATTTATGGAATTGAGTTGGAAATAATGAAATTGGCTCATTATGTTGTGAAATGGTGGAGCTGGATTTATAAATCGTTCACTTTTTAAAACATTGATATTTTATCTGTTGAAGCTTTTATTATATGTTTAGAAATAATTGCTTGGGCTACCGGTGGAGGGTAGTTTTGATTGTTGTAGACAATGCATGATGATTAGGCAAACTAAAACTAATCAATTGGATATGTCATAGAATATGACGGTTGATAGAATACATTAACGTTATGTATTGATTGATTGTGTATATGACCTATATGTATATACGTTGTGTGTGTGGGAGGAGATAGGGGATGTACTCCACGGTTTAGGGGAAGATAGGGGATGAACCTCTAAATCGGATGTTGTTTGGGAGGAGATAGGGGATGGACTCCACTGATACAGCTCATATGCTTGTCAGATAATGTAGTGATACAGCTCATATGCTTATCTATGGAAGTGTTGATATAGCTCATATGCTTATCTGTAGAAGTGTGGATACAACTTGTATGCTTATCTATTGAGATGTTGATATAGCTTATATGCTTATCTGATGATGATATTGATATGGCTAGTATGCTTGTCTAATGGGAAATGGGAAATGTTTATTATGAGTCACTATCTCAAGTAAATGGTTGGCCAGGTTTTGAGCCGTTGTTGTGAGTTGTGAAATTGGTAAGAAATGGAAAATGAAATAAAACATGGTCAGAGTGGTCATGTAATGGAAACGAGTTATGAATTGATTTATGGGAATTAAACATTTATCAATTGCT
This sequence comes from Camellia sinensis, assembly GCF_055761805.1. Lineage (NCBI taxonomy): Eukaryota > Viridiplantae > Streptophyta > Magnoliopsida > Ericales > Theaceae > Camellia > Camellia sinensis. Next base: position 65,195,962 of record NC_138970.1, read on the forward strand.
AATGTCTTAGTTATTGCTCATACTATGTTTAGCATATCTCTACTGGGCGTTGACTCACCCTATATGGGACATTATTTTCAGGTACAGGTAGCATGCCACCTCCAAGGACATAGGTTGGATGGATATGGGAGTTGAAGACTCTTTTTGATTATTTTGTTTGTATTACATGTATATCAAACCAAGGGCTTACTTTGTATAGAGTTAGTACTCTTCTTTTATGTAACCAAGTGTTGACTTGGAAAGCTGTAAGCCTATAGGACATTTGCTTTTGTTGTTAACATGTAATACTGTTGTAAGAACTACTCTGATGAATAGAAATGGTTGAATTCTTTTATATCAATGCATGTCTAAAGTGATGGGTATTATTTATTATTTTGAGGGCGTTACAATTTGAGTGATGAGACATGTGAAGTTATGTTTGGTATTATTAATTTGGAAGAGGGTGAACATAATGGACTTACGAAATTAATGAATTAAATGAGTTTGGTTAATATTTAAAATCCTTCGTAATTAAAGGAGTGTTATTGGGTTAAATTCCTAACTTTTAATATTATGAGATTAAAAGTGATGATGTTGACCAAGTATGAGATTTGGGGAAATAAGCAAGATTAAGTTGATGTGGTATGGAATTTGGTCCCTAATTTTACTAGTTGAGTTATGTTATCATAATATTACCTAAAATTCATGTAACGCCCCAAAATAAATACATAAATCCATCACTTTAGCCATGCATTGATACAAAAGAAATTAACCATTTCTATTCATCAGAGTAGTTCTTACAATAATGTTACATGTTAACAACAAAAGCAAATGCCCTATAGGCTTACAGCTCTCCAAGTCAACACTTGGTTACACAAAAAGAGTACTAACTCTATACAAAATAAGCCCTTGGCTTGATATACATGTAATACAAATAAAACAATCAAAAAGAGTTTTCAACTCTCATCATCATCCAAGCTACGTCCTTGGAGGTGGCATGCTACCTGTACCTGAAAATAATGTCCCATATAAGGTGAGCCAATGCCCAGTAAAGATATGCTAAACACAGTATGAGCAATAACTAAGACCTTAGCAATTGATAAATGTTCAATTTCCACCAATCGGTTCATAATCCATTTCCATTTCATATTTCATGTCATAACAATTTCGTAATTTACACCAACGGCTCAGAACCTGGCCATCCACTTATATGAGACAGTGACTCATATTAAACATTTCCCATTTTACAATAGATAAACATATTAGTTGTGTCAACATCTCAACAGATAAGCATACGAGCTATATCCACATTTCAACAGATAAGCATATTAGCTATATCAACACTTCCATAGATAAGCATATGAGCTGTATCAACACTTCCATAGATAAGCATATGAGCTGTATCAACACATTATCTGACAAGCATATGAGCTGTATCAGTGGAGTCCATCCCCTATCTCCTCCCAAACAATATCCGGTTTAGAGGTCCGTCCCCTATCTTCCCCTAAACCATGGAGTACATCCCCTATCTCCTCCCACACACACAACGCATATACACATAGGTCATATACACAATCAATCAATACATAACGTTAATGTATTCTATCAACCGTCATACTCTATGACATAACCAATTGATTAGTTTTAGTTTGCCTAATCATCATGCATTATCTACAACAATCAAAACTACCCTTCACCGGTAGCCCAAGCAATTATTTCTAAACAGATAATAAAAGTTTTAACAGATAAAATATCAATGTTTTCAAAAGTGGGCGGTTTACAAATCCAACTCCATTATTCTACCATATAATGAGTCAATTTCATTATTTCCAACTCAATTCCAAATACCAACATTTTTCCCAAATTAATTATACCAATTAATTTATACAAGAAATTAGGGCTTTCTTCCCCATTTTCCAATGTTGACCCAATGGTCCATTTATCACCAACCAATATCAATACCACTATTTTGAAACCTAAAATACTCATTTTAGAATCAAAATAATAAAACCCTCTTTTGACATTTTGAAACCCTAAGTCCCAAAATTACCCAACTTCAACACTTTATCAAAATCACCAAAAATCTATGTTAAAGACCATAAGAGTGAGTAGGAATCCCTACCTCAAAAGTTGACACCCAACGAAGATGATGAAGAAAACGAAAATGCACCAAATCCCGAGATTCTTGGATCAAAAGATAGCCCTCGACGATCAACAACTTTTTTGTAAAGGCCAAAGATGAGGAAACAACTCTTACTAGATCAATACCTAGAGAGAAGGCAAGGTTCTAGAGAGAGAGGCTCAACAATGGAGTTTTGGAGAAGTAAGAGAGAGAAATGAGTGTGAAAAAGTGATCCAAAAAGTCGGATCTCGGTTTTAAATAAAAGTCGCCCCGCTCGAGCGTGGAAACCCCCGCTCGAGCGTCACTCACAGACTCCCGCTCGAGCGTCAACAATCCCGCTCGAGCGGCGGATACACACTTCCAGAACTTTTTACAGAACCTGGTCTCCGCTCGAGAGTCAACTCTCCCGCTTAAGCGTCACACACAACAACCCCGCTCGAGCGTCAAAACCCCCGCTCGAGCGTACAACACTGCAGAGGAGATACTGGAAGATGGAAAAATACACTCGAGCGTCAAAACCCCCGCTCGAGCAGACAAACAACAAGGAAGGGCCCGCTCGAGCGTCAAAATCCCCGCTCGAGCGTGAAGACCAAAATCTGGGCAACTACTCTTGGTTTCTAAGTTCAACCAACCAGTTTCAAACCTGCTCAACATAACCCAAGACTCGAATACAAGGAGTAAAGGATGTAAACAAGACATATACAACAACCAACTCCACGGAACCTAAGTCCGAATACAATGATTAAAGGAAGGGAAACCGGGATCGCTATAATTCATATATGAGATATTAAAATTGTTTTGGCGGATTTTGACAAGAAAAGAAAAGAATATGATTTTAGCTTGTTTGGAGCAAATGGATGAATTGGATTAAAACAAGAATGAATTATTAAAAACTTTTAGTTATTTATTATTTTCCTTGGTTTAATTTGATGGGGTTGATGTTGATAATTGGAAAGTGAACACTCGTGTTATATTTTATAATTATAGTCAAGAGAAGATTTTGATATAATTGATTAAGTGTTGGAATATTCACTTATGCTTATTAAGAATTATGATTTAACTTGAAGATCCCGAGATTTTATTTGCATAAGAAAAATGGGAATTTGATTCTATTTAATGTTTGGAATGGTGATGAATTTTGGAAAGATCATAATTACATTTTATTGATAAAATATGTGAGTTAGAAATTGATGAACCGGTAGAGAATTACCGTGTTGGTATTTAAATGAGTAGATCCTTGGAAAGGTAGGAAAATGTTTGATTTTGGAAGTTTGTTGCGTATAAAGAATATTGTTGAATTGTCTTGAAAAGGATATTGTTGAATTGTCTTGAAAAGACTAAGTAGGAAGTTGTTGATTTACATGTGGTAAATACATGAACATTGACATTATTATATTATATCTTGGGATTGTATCATGGTATTACATTGATAGAGATATGAAAATTGATCACAATGGAGCATTGTGTGGTGGAATTGAAATTGGAACTATTCTAATGCATTGTTATATATTGCATTGCCATTCCATTTCATTGTTATCATGGATTTCAAATTGCAATTGAAAACTATTGTTTTGAGAAAGGAATTATTTTTGGTGAAACATGATCAATTTGATTTGTTTTGGGTAAATACGTTGGTAAGTTCGGATAGGGGGTGTAGTTTGATATTAGTTAAGTTGGCCTGAGCGTTCAGGGTGAAAGACCGAAAACACGCGCGGAGGAGGTACCACGTGCCTTTCGGTGAGAAACCGATAAAGTAGGGACTTGGTAGTGCTCGATATGCCTACTTGCAGACACCAGTGTAGGGATTACCTGAGTTGTATTTACCACTTTGGAATTTTATTGAAATTGTTGGATTAATGTGTTTTCAAATTGGCATTGTGCATAAGATTTTTAAAAGATGAGAAAAATATTTTGAGCATGACATGACATATGCATTCATCTCATAAGACTGTATAAAATGTATTTGATGTTTTGTTAGATGTCATTATGAATTGTTTAATTATTTGATTCAATTGATAATGAGATAATTGAATGAATTGAAAATGATGTCATGTTGCTATTGAAGCACGTTTATTTATTTAAGTTAACTAGTTGTGGTTAATTAAAATAAATTAGATTTAAAAGATTATGTGATAGAATCATATGATTTTGACATGATATGATTTCACGTATATGTATGACTATTTTGGTACCCGCATATCTTCTAATGTTTTAATATGAGATTATTTGGTGAGCTAGTGGTTGCTCACCCCCCTGCTTGTGTGTATAGGGAATGCTTTTCGGATTTGAAGATCAAACAATGGGTTTTACCATTTCATAAGTGTAATGCAGTGATGGATTGTACTATTTCATTTGTTTGTTTGCTTGAGTGCTATTTTTTTTTTGTAAAGAGTAGTGTCCTCTCTTTTATTGTAAGTTTCAGGGCATTTCTTTTATTTTTATGAAAATGACACTGTTGTGTAACGAGAGGGAACATGTACATTTAATTATTCATAATTTCATCAGAGGATGAATTGCCATTTGTAAATTGGACTTAATTAAGGAATATTGGTAATGTTATCCGAGTAATAAAATATGGGGTGTGACATTATGAATTGTAATATTTACATAGTACTTTAATAACCATGTATATGACGCCAAAATTTTAAACAAGAACCACTTTTGTTGGTTTTATTTTTTAAATATGTTTTCACTTTTTGATTTTTCATATTTTCTCACTTTTGGTGATTAAAAATATTAGAATTTCTTCATATGTTATATTTAAATTATACTGTTACATGAAAATATAATATCTAATAATTTAAATAGAATTAAAAAGTAAAATATTAGTAAAAGATTTATAAATTCAAACATGTACTGATTTTTTATTATTATATTTTTTTTGTTATTATTTAATATTAATATTTTTTTTTTCTAAAAAGAATACACAACAAATTATTTTCTAAGTGTACTTAGATTAAGTGAACTTAAATCTCAAAGTAAAATTAAAAAATAAAAAAAGTAGTAAATGAAGTGAATCTAAAAAGATAATAAAATGGTTATTAAAAAAAATGTCAAAGACAAAAAATATGAAAATCAAAAAATTCAAAACAAAAGTTAAAAAAAAAAAAAATCAAACCGAAAATTATAAACTTCTCTTTTTAAAAATTTTTCTTCACTAATCTCTAATTTTACACAAATTATTCACAAGTTCCTTTCAAATTTTATGTGAATTTAATAATCTAATTAAAAAATGATGTATACACGCAAAAATATAACACTAAACATCTACATTATGACCAACTATTTAATAATGAATAATTAACTTCTCATTGTTACCTATATTATATTGTTGTAAAGATTACACATTGTTTTTGTAATATCTTATATATATATATATATATATATCAATGTCTACATATATAAATAAAAAAAGGGGGAAATCATCAGAAAGTCCTATTTACCAATCTATTACTCCATGTGGTCCCACATTCATTCTTTTGGATTGACAAGTCCTGTTTGGCATGTTTCGTGGACAGTCAGGTCCCATTTTGAATTTATGTGATATGTGTGTGGACAGGTTTGCCCTTTTTTTTGTTTTTTTCTATAGAGGTGTATATTGGGATTGAATGCAGATTTTGTGGGATACGTTTGCTGATCCACGTTTGGTAATTTGGGTCTCATGTTTTGAACATGGATGAACACTGCAGTGCTGGTGACCTGCATTCGGAACTTCCGCAAAAATAGAGGACCCGTTTCGGGGATTCTAAAAGGGTATGTGGGTTTAAGCACCGCCATATTCATCGATCTTTGCACAGCGCTGTCCTCCTCTGACCCTTCAACTTTCCTTCTCATGCTCACAATCGTCCCCTTCCTCGTCTACCTCACTGCCATTCTCTTCCTCCGCGAAATCCCACCTTCCTCCACCGCCGGCGAAGACAAAGAAGAAGCTCGGTACTTCAGAATCATCAATGTCGTAATAGTTGAATCAAATTTCTAAACAATCTTCAGATTGATCTACAAACAATTCAATTGCTTCCATCGAATTAGAAAGATGAGTACCTCAAAAGGACTCATAAGATCTAACCCAGTTCATTTCACTACAGAATCTGGTAAAAAAACAGAGTGATATAGCAGTCAATCAATCAGTACAAGCCAACCCAGAAGACCAGTTAAAGGACCCAGAAAGAAAATAAGAAAAAGAGTAGAAAAAAGAAAGAAACCCACTTGGAGAGAGGTATTCGATGTCACCGGAGCTCACAATTGTTTAATTTCTCAGTCATTTGCAATCATCCTTCTAATCCTCTTAGTTTCTCTAATTTCAATCCCACTGTACATCGCAACCCAGAATTGGATTCGATCTAATTCCGAATCAAATTCGGACCTCGAGGGGGTTGTGACTGAACCGTTGCTGGGTATGCCGGAAGACGGCGACGGAGGTTACGGTGGCGGTGGAGGTGGAGAGGAGAGCGCCGGTTATCGGAGAGGATCACACGATAATTAAGGCGTTGAGGACGGTTGATTTCTGGGTATTGTTTGCGCTGTTTCTGTGCGGAGTTATTTCACGTCCCACATCACGTGCCTGTAACCCACACCGTCCAAAAAGAGTACTATTACCTTTTTTGTGGAACGTGAATCTCACACACCCCTTCCCATAAATACATGCCCCACATCACGCGCCTGTAACCCACACTGTCAAAAAAGAGTACTATTACCTTTTTTTTGGAATGTGAATCTCACACACCCCTTCCCATAAATACACACGGGTCTACAAACTCAAATTAACACTTCAATGGCAAAATAGTAAACAAACAATCCAAAGGACTAAACGGTTTAAAATAAAACAATTAGGACCACATGATCTACAAGATGAGAAAATGGGATTTACTGGTCAATTCCCCTAAAAAATATATATATAATTGTAAATTTATATATGTTACTATATTTATACATTATCAATCTGTAATATTATATTACCATCAGATACTTTAATTTTATAATATGCATCACTTTAGTAATATAGTTATATTTGCTAGGAAAAATTACAAAATTGTATATTGTTCTCCTATCAACTTATGTTTAATACATATATACATACATATCATACAAACAAGTGCCCACAATAAACACTTTCAATAACAAACTAAAACTTTGCAAAACACCTCCATCACCACAATAATTATACCATTTTTTCCATCATAGAAAACTAAAACTTTGCAAAACACCTCCATCACCACAATAATTATACCTTTTTTTCCCTCATAGAAAAAATCACATTATTGAGGAAAATGAATTTTGAAATTCACAACAATATGATATCTATTGCAACATACTCTCTAAGCAAAATTAGACGAGCCGAAGCAGGAATTATCCTATTTATTATGAAATTCAAAAAAAATAAAAAATAATGTATCTCATGCACACATTTTAGTCAAATTACAAGAAAAAAATGGATCTATAAATATTGTGAAAACAATTATGAAATTTATATATCGATGGAAATATTAAACTATAATATCATTCCATTTTTTAAAACAAATTATTTCATATTTTCTACATAAATGAAATATACTAATGACTAATGTTATATTTTTCAACCTACAAGATATTCGTGGCATAGGAAACGAGACTCAACAACTCTTGATGTATAAAAATATATTACATATTGATATTAATGCATTCTTACACCAATAGTATGCAAATAATATGTAATAGTGGGTTCAATGAATTTGTATTATGAGATGAATTATTTAACAAAATTGTGTAATTGTGCAATTAATTTCATACATTCAATTATATTACAGGCATGAATTATGAAAAATTGAAGTGAAAAGTTGATAAAAAAATATTTGTGTGATACTGTATATTTAAAAGACATGTTTATTATTTATCATTTAAGATAAGATTGTGATCTCAACAATCTAACTATACATTACTATTTATGTTTATGAAATTTTTCATTTATCATTTAACTTCTTTAGTCAAGTATGTATTCATTTCTTATTTAGTTGTATTTTGGATATAAATTAATTTATCCATACAAGTCTCCATACTTTATATACATATCACATACTAATTTAAGAGGCACGCATAATTACAGTACCAACAATTGATGGAAAATCATGTGCCACGTGCCCAAGCACTAGTAATACTAAGAAAACGAAAGAACTTGCTAAAGTAAAATATATCACTAATGATTGACGGCACTTGCCAATCCACATTAGACCCCTTATACTTAAGTAAATTAACCAAAACTTGGCAATCCGTCTTTACCGTGATCCTATATAACTGTTCCCTCACAGCCTATCGCAAAGCCTCTAAACATGTTGTAGCTTCAGCCATCAGTGGAGATGATGGACATTGAATTTCCATTGCTTTTTGGCCCATATGTTGATTGTTATCATTTAAACAAACCCAAGCTGCTCCTACAATCAACCCATTTGATCTCCATGACCCATCAATAAGTAAAGTTCACATTGTTAAATCTTTCTGTAGAGCTGCTACTAGGTGTTGGAACAATCTTCTGTGTAAAATAAATAATTTGAAACCAAATCAAATAAATAAAAATAAATTACTTACAAAATTTATTTACCGAAATGAAAAAGTACAAAATTGATCAAGTCGAGTGTGTGACACTCTGTCCTTAAGATAGATTCACCCCGCTTCGGTGCTTATGGATAAATGGCGTCAATCTCCCAGGATACAATGATCTTTACACAGATTGTAGTAGCATTCCAAACAATCTGTATGGCGAACAAAATCTGTGTTCTATACTCTCAAAATTTTTCCTAAAATAATATGTAGAATATATATGCAAAAGAGAGAAAAACTACGAAGAGAAATGAAAATTCTAGATGTTCAAACTGCTAGAAATGTCCTGGTATTTATAGGCAGATTGGTGCCTGTTCGGTCAGATATAATTCAAACTGAACAGGTGCAAAATCTGTTTGAACCCAGGTTTGAATCTGTCTGGAAGAAATCGAATCTGTTTAGTGCAAATTGTCAACCTGTTTGAACCTGCTGGACAGTTGGAAATTGGACCGAAGGAGGGTTGTTTGGACATAAATTTTGAATTCAAATTTAGTGAAAATTTTGAATTAATTTCGTTTTGGAAAAATAAATTTCCCGTAAGAATTTTTGGAAAAAATTCAAATAAATTTTGTCCAAAAAATTAATATTAGGACTGATCCGACCCACAATTGGCTCGGCTCACTCGGTGGTGGCGCGCGTGGTGGTTTGGGCCAAGGCCTACTTTGTCCATAACTCCTTTCTTCTACAAACTTGGGGTGCCCCTTGGGGCCCAACCCAAGTATTCCCACTTAGAACTTATATGCACACATAAGTTCTCTTTAAGTTTCAATGTAGGACAATCTATTTCAAGGAAACCCATATTTTACTCTTTAATTGTCCATTCCACAAACTCGAAAACGACGTCAAGTTCCCATTCACTCATAAATGGTTTTGACGATCCGTTTGCACCATGTGACTTGCCATGCGGTAAAGAACACGTCACCTCTTAGACCCACCCCAAAAGACATATGGGCCCAACTCAAATTTAGGCTCAAAATTGGCCCAAAATAAGCATATAAAAACCATAATTCCAACACTGGCTGTATGTCTTGTTGCAAAACACACACATTAGAATTATCATCTAGTGCATCTATGGAAATATGATTTAGTGTCAATGAACTAGATTTAACAACATTACAACGTATGGTCATATTGAAGCACTCATTGCCTATTGCAATTTTGTCCGCACTTGACAGCACATTATGATTAAAAACATAACTGTTATGTTGTAACCAAATAGCCCAAAGTATAGCCACCGACTGAATAATAATCTCTTCGTGTCTAACTTGCTCCACCCAATTTTTAAACCGCATAAAAAAAGACATTGGATTTCCAAGACTGAAGTCTAGACCCAACATAGAACCCCACCACACTCTCTATGAAAATGGACAATCAAAGAATGCATATTCCAACGTTTCTTCACTCGAATGGCACCCAGCACAAATCAGATCAACCATCATGCCTCTTTGCTTTAATTTCCATTGTACTGGTAAAATGCAATGAAGGCATTTCCAAAGGAAAACAGTCCATTTATGATGGATTTTAAGAAGCCACAACTTATTCCACATTAGATTTTCAGGACTTTGACTTCTACATGAGGGATAAAATCGAACTAAGGCTTGCTTATATCTAGATTTCACTGTATATGCCCCACTCCTTATTGGGCTCCACACCAATTGATCTTTACGATTGTGAAACGGAATACAGGTAGGAAGGATATGGTCAATACTACTTGCTGGAAAAAATAATTTAATCAAATTCAACCTACAACAATTATTCTTCTTATCCATAAAATGCTCTAGACGCATAGTAGAAAAAATTTGCATGAGCCTCATCCCTTTCAATGGATTAACAATGGATGGAATCCACTGATCCTTAAAAGGATTTATGATCTTACCGTTACCAATCACCCATTGCAAACCAGACATCAATAACTCCATACCCCATAAAATACTTTTCCAACCCCAAGTGCCCCTCCTAAGTTCTTGTGACAACCTCGATCTATAATTAACTAATAAACCATGATTAGGAATGTCTAATAAGTAATTAAGATGAAATTATGAGTTAATTGTGCATTACGTGCATGTTTTGTGTTTATATCTGTGCATGGTAGGAATATCTATCTAAAATTCTATTTTAGTATGCGAATTGGAGGCCTTACCAGTCACCGAATACGAAATTGACTAGGTCAACGTGTAATTTAAAATTTTTGAAATATTATAGTAGGTTTAATTTAAATTCGATTCAGAATCAAATAATTGAAATAAATTAATCACGATTGATTAGTTTTAATTCAACTTAATTAAGTTAATTTAAGAAAGCCTATGTAAGGCTAATTTTGACCTTAGAACATTCTATACATATCATTTTATCTCCTTAAGCTCAAGAAAAATGTAGAGAGCGAGAGAGAGAGAGAATTGAGGTTTTTAGGTAAGAGTTCAACCCTTATTTTATGATATGAGACTCCTTTACATGTCGATTCAAGAGAAAATTAGAGATTAATTCAAGAATTAAACTTAAATAGGTGAATTAGAAGTTAAATCACGTATGCATGTTCATTTCATCACGATTTCTAAGAATTCTCACATCCATTGGTTTATAATTGCATAACATTGAGAATTCAACATGCTTTTGTCCATAACAACTCATTGTTCAAGTTTTGGAAGCTTTGAATGTAAGATATTGCATGCATGTTTGCTATACATGGAGTTTCAATTTGATTTTGAAGAATTTCCATGCAATTGGGACTTGATTTTGCAAAATGATTTCCAAATCATAATGTCTTACAAGTTTCTACATGTTTTCTTCAATTTTGGCCCAAAAGAATGTGTTTTGGTGCATTAGAAATGAGTTTTGAAGCATGAAGATGAAATTTAGAAATTCCAGAGTTTGCAATGTTCGCTCGAGCGCACATTACAAGCTCTCTGTACTTTTGCAGTCGAGTTAGTTGGCTTAAGCGACTAAAGCTTCACTCGAGTGACCACCCTTTGTTTTGAACCTTGGCTCGAGCGACCAGAAAGTGAGCTTGAGGGTAAAAACATGGCATTTAGTACTTTTGCAGACTAGGGGGTCTGCTCGAGCAACCAAATGACCGCTCGAGCGAACTACCTTATTTTTGAAATTTTGCAAAGTGTTTTCCAAGTGCATTTTTGCATCTTCATTGCATCTAAGGCATTCTTAAGACATGATTTAGGCTACTCTAATGAAGAAATGACTTCGAAACACACCAAAAAAGAAAAATGATAAGTTAAGTATTTTCAGAGCGTGTGTTTCAATATGTATTTGTCACGTGTTTGTGTAGGTCACGCGCCATAGTCCGTTTGATTTGTCTGGATATGTCTGACTTGCTTCTAGCGTTATCTGTGAGTAACAACTCTTTAAAGTTATGTTTGACTATAAGTATTTTTTGAACAATATGATATGATCTATTTCTAAAACGTTATTTTGTGAATCATGAATCTAAAATGTATTCATGGCATCCTTAGTATCATGTGATATATGTTATCTGTAACTTGGTACCAGGGTTTTATGTGGGTTCCAATTATGGAACTGTTATGCATAACCACCTATCTGCTTTGTCTCTGCCTAGTATATGGGTCCTAGTGACCATCTTATGTGAATAAGGGTCATCTAAATGACCATCTACTCTACACGTGGGTCTTTATGGCCAATCTAATCAATTAGCGCTAATGGATGTATTACGTATGACTATATGCAAAATCTGAATATGAATATGACTCTGTTTCTGATCTGAATTCTGATTTCTCAATTTGTTATGGACATCATTCATAAAACCTTTACTCTATTGTTTTTCGTTGGGCTCCAGCTCACTGTATTATTTTTGTATGTAGATGATTAGCCACGTGACCAGGCTTAAGAACTCATTCTGGATCAGTTAGAGTTAGCCAACCTGTGCGCCTCTTGAGGAGGTTCTAGAAGTCTTTTGTGATCTAGCTTTTGAGTGAATTTTAAGCTTTGGTTTTCTTTTTTTTTTTATATCTAAACAAGCTTTTGTTTATCCATATATTGGGCTAAGTACCTTTTGTTATATCTGTATATGTAATGACGTAAGTATGACATCATATTATATATAAATAAAGTTTAAAATTTTCTGTCTCATATAAGTCTGCATAGCTCTATAGACGTATATTTGTATTTGCTTCCGCTAGACCCTTATATTTTGTTAATATGCCTCAAAGGCCTTTGGTAATCTTAGGATTACTGGCCGGTTATGACACTAAACCTATAGGGGCGGGTTTGGATCGTGACAGAGTGGTATCAAAGCCAAGTTATACCACACACATGAGTCAATGTGAGTTATATGATGTCCTAAAAAGGAATTAGGGCCTTTACATCAGCATGTGTGCGTGTGTGTAGACACCCCATTTTTGACCGTCCTCAAGACTTGGATGTTACCATTTGAACACTCGGTGATTATCCATGCTCGTGTTCGTTTTGAGTTCTCGAAGGTCTCGGCCGCACGCCTTGCCTCAAGATCTCTCAACTTGACTGTCTTGTGCTTGGTTGTGGACCAAGCACTTGTATTTCTATTTTTGAGGGAAGAGGGTGGCTTGTTGGCCATTCCTTTAACCCACCGGCCAAAGCATGAAGCCATCGACCCTTTTTTCTTTCCACCGGCCAAAAGTGTTGGCCGATCGGCACTATATTTGGTCAGTCGGCCACCTTTGTTCGTCAATCGGCCATATTTTCCGGCCGAACCCGTTCCATCTGCTTTTGGCAGATATTTTGTGCCAGCTGGCACGCACAATTACTCCCATCCATACACGTGTATGGAGGGATTTGAGCCTTGCTTAGCTTCTCCAAGAAGCTTGGCAAAATTAATTTTCTTATAAAAGGAGAGCCTCCTTTCCCTTTCCAGGGTTCTAGAAATCTGATATACAAGTTAGATATATCTCTCTTTCTATATCTCCCTCTCTCTAGATTTGTGTGTGTGTTTGAACTCAAAAGTATGTTTTGTTCTTACTATGGCACATAAACACCTAGCATTACACTATCCTTGGCTACTGAGGCACTAGAAGGTTGATCTTAGAGTTCTTGAGTTGGTTTTGATCCAAGGAAGTTGTTAGAGTTGGTGTTCTTGAAGTGTTCTTCAAGGGTGAGCAAACTCCCTTTAATTTCCCCATTTTGGCTTAAGCCTTTAGACCTATTTGCATATTATTTTAATTTCCCCCTCCTTGTTTGGCCTTGTTTTGTGCCTTTACTTTTGAGCTTTGGAACCATCTTGTTTTGGCCTTCTCACCACTGAAATCCAGAGGATTTTCAGTGGTGGAGAAGTGGTTTTGAGGTCCTAAAAAGGAGGGGGACACCCCCCATCTCCTTGTGTCTCATATGCTTGTGTTATTGGCTCATAAGGTTAGCATGTTTACTTAGCATGTCTTGGTTCTATTTCAGCACTTTTTAGTGACTTTTAGGACCTGCCTTAACTCTATTCCATGTTGGTTTGATAGCATCTTGCATGCTTCACATACTTGTAGGGTAATCTTGCATGTTTGCATAACATGCATCTTGTGTTTGGACCACTATCCTTGCATGTTTTGGCTCAGCTCAAAGGAACTTTTAATTATGTTTCACCATGTTTGAGCTCTGCTTAGTGTTGTCTTGGTCATGCATGCATTGTTTTGTGTAGCCTTGGTTCATTCTAGCTTGTAAGCTTTGTGCCTTGAGTCATATAGCATGCATTACTTAGCTTGTTTCAATGATTTGGCATCATGTGAAATATGATTTTAGTCCATATTTCATGGTCACACACTTGCATTTATCACCTATTCCATGCTTTGGATAGTTTGTGTTTTGTGCCTTAATAATGTGTCATTGTGCATGCCATCATGCTTAGGCCTTTGGGATGCCATCTAAGTGGGTTTTTGGGCTCATTCTAACATATCATAGCTCTGATTTTTCTTGGTTAAGTCATGCCATGTTTGGTTGTAATAGGTGTAGTGCAATTACCCCTTTTGGCCTTGTATGCGTCTTGTTTTGTGCTCACCTTTCTAGCATGTTTGGGCCTCATTCCATACATGTTTTGGCCTTGTTTTGGTCTGCCTTGGGATTGTTTTTGGTCACCTTGGTCCTTTGGGGCTTGGGTGATATGGTCATGGTTCAACTCCCTTGGCTAACCTTAGCCTTGAGCTTTCGTGCATGCTTTGTTTGACTTGTTTGAGTGGTTTGGCACCACTCCTTGCATCATTTCAGAGCTTACTTCATTGCCATATTCTCATGTTTATCACATCTTGCTCATATTTGAAGATTGTGCATTGTTACATAGTTTATGGGCCAATGTGTGTGCATGTGTGTTTCACCCTTTTGGTGCCTTGATTTTGGTACTTTGGCCACTGATTTGGGCCTATTTGAGAGCTGTCCATTTTGGTATAAGTCCATCCTTTGCATGTTGTCGCATGTTTGCCTTGCACTTTGTTGCATACTTGGCCTAATGCTTGTGGTTGCATGCTTATCATTGGCATTGTTGTTACATGCCATGCATGTTTTGTATGTGTAGGTTACATTTTGCATGCTTGCTAATTTGCATCTTGTCACATGTTAGCTTAGGTTGCATTGCATTTGGCATGCTTGTTACCTTAGCCTTGTGTGCATACTTGAAGCCTTATTGCATTTGGCATGCTTAGGTTTCATGACATTGTTTTTGCATGCATTGCACTATATTTGGCATACTTGCATGCATTGCATTGTGTTTGGTTTGGGGTGTCAAACCAAACACGAGGAGCGAGGAACGTTCGTACTTGAAGTGACGAAACGTGCCTCAATCCTTAGTCGCCGATGCTCTTGATCCAACATGATAAAGTGTGGGGCCTTCATGTGTTTTGTGCATTCATTTCATATTGATTTGCACACTTGGCTCCTTTGGCCATCATCAAAATGCGTGATTGATGGTCCGAGGGTCGAGGACCATACTCCCTTGAGTTCATGACATGATAGGGAGAGTGGTAGTGCATACATTGCTTTGAAAATGCATTGCCACGCTCTGTTTGTCCTCTGCTGCAGCAAAACAGGATTCTGCAGGAAGAGATAGCCGGTCGGTCATCTTCAGTGCCAGCCGACTACAAATTGTTGGCCAAGGCCCTCACAAATGGTCGATGACCAATTCCACATGGCCGATGCTCCTATAATTTGGCCGGTGACATCCCACAGTGCTCAGGGAGTGGTTCGGAAACATCCTTGGGACTTGTGCAGTTTTCAGAGGTGTAAAATAGTGCAAACAGAGGCAACAGGTGCCATGGCAACGGGTTTCCGAGCGAGGTGATCGAGCATGCATCATTCAATCATTCCGAGGCAGAGTTGTGGCGGCCTCTTTAGTTTCATTGGCCTAGTTAATTTGTTTAAATTAGTTAAGTGTTGTGTAATAATTAATTAGCTAGTTAATTAGTTAATTGATTTGTATTATTCTTTCGGTCCCTCCGTCGAGAGGGCGAATTTTGTAATAAGTGTGCGTGAGTGTGTGAATGTCTTCCAACCCCACGTCTTTCTCCCTTTTACTTACCTGCTTTTGATGGTTAGTTTAGGGCATGTTTCAATTAGCATACTTATGCTTGCATATTTGCATTCATTCATCTGTCTTCCATGCACCGGGCTCGGTGCATCATACTAACTGCATTGTATTTCAATACCGATTTGAATACATGTTCTCTAGTTGCATCTCACATGACATTTTAGAATAGCCGAGCCTATTTCTAGTTGCATTTTGCATGTGTTGCATTAACCATCTTAACATGAACTAGGATCATGCACGATTACTAACTAGTTTTTGTTTTGGCTCGGAGTACACTGTAAGTGTTTATGCTTTAGCATCTTGCATATGTGTGAGTGTTAACATGAAAGCATGCTTGCCATGAGGCTATTTGCTTATGTGATATAACTGCCTGAATGCCTGTGGATGAAGGTTGGATTACCTGAATTGAGACAATTCATCAAAATCCGCATTTTAGCCTACTTGCGAGTAGCAAACTTCAAACCATTTCCAAAACAAACGGATGTGCGATGCTTTGTTCCAAATTAGGCGATCTAGTCTATACTTGTGTGTTGTGCGCATCACATAGTAATTCTAGCTACTTAATTGGAATAAGAACACATGTGTTTTCAAAAATAAAATATCATGTTTAGTAGTGGCTGATCTTTGATCGGGTGAGCGGGGGTGCTCATAGATGACCTTCCCCAATCATACCCAAGTTCCCGAGCTGAGGCAACTTTGGTGATGACAGACACGTGGCCTTAGGCAACGAGTCAGGGTTTCCTAAATTCTCCCAAAAATAAAACATTTAGGTGGCGACTCTGTATCTGGAAAAGCAGTCCATGTTTGGCACTTCTTTCTCAAAAATCAGTTTTCCAAAACAATTTGCCGGATTTGGACTCTTTGGTGATTTATCAATCTCACATTGCACATTGTGAGATCAGATTAAGAATCGTGACAATTTGAGTCTGAACTGTAGCACGGAGGCCCGTCGGGGCGCGTCTACAGCGTGTGTGAATTATATGAACATATCTAAAACAATATGAACTGAAATTGAATACTGTGAAAGCTATAAGAATTATTTGCCTATGGTTATTATCATTATGTTTACTTATAGAAAATGGAGAGAACAAGAAGTGATGATGTAATCGAATCCTCTGATGCTCGAATTAACCATTTGGAAAGAATGATAGAAACTCCGACCGAATCGATGAGACAACAACAAAGACAACAACTTTTGCCTCATCCTCCTTCTCCTGTACAATTTGAGCAGATGAACAATGACATCATTAGTTTGACTCAAAAGTTCAACAAAATAAAATTGCCAACTTGTTTAAGGGGAGTTGAACCGCTAAAGGCTGAGACTGGATATTAGAAACCAAGAAACTATTTGAAGTGTTTCCATCTTCCGAAACTCAAAAAGTTCTGTTGGCCATTTATACTCTAAAAGACGAAGCCCGATATTGGTGGATGCTTATCCGAGATAACAATGGGACTTTGACCTGGAATCAATTCAAGGAGATCTTTTATGAAAAATACTTCCCTCAGTGTTTCCAAGACTGAAAAGTCTCTGAGTTTGAGCAGTTAAAACAATGCAACATGTCTGTAGCAGAGTATGAAGCTAAGTTCATTGAGTTAGCTCGATTTACTATTCACATGGTGGATACGGATTATAAAAAGGCTAGGAAATTCGAAGGTGGGCTTAATTTAGATGTGTTTTATCGTGTTGATGTGCTGAAACTGCCCAAATATGTGGATGTACTAGATCGAGCTTTAATGACTGAGGCCAATTTAGCAACAATTGAACAAACCAAGGCCTCAATGATTGAATAGAGAGATAAAAGATCCGGGTTCAATTTTAGAAAGGGTTGTTTATTCTTAGTGAACAAGAAGCAAAATACGGCATCTACTAGTAGCTCAAGTCAGAGTAGTGGATTTGTACCTATTTGTTCTGAATGTGGAAATAAACACAAAGGTGTCTATTACCATGCAACGGGTGCCTGCTTCTAGTGTGGCAAGACAGGCCACATGGTAAAGGATTGTCTACTCGCATCTGAAAATAGCAAACTTCTTACAGCAAGTTCAACTGGGTCTACTCCTGCACCAAGGTCAAATACAAGAACCAACACCAAGAAGGAAACTTTGAGACAAGGCCGAGTTTTTGCACTTGTGCCTGACGATGTGCAAAACACCGAATCTGTGATATTAGGTATACTTTATGTTGTGCTCAAAACGCATATGTGCTGATAGATTCTAGATCTACACACTCGTTTATATCGCATTCTTTTTCCCAAAAATTGATTAAACCATTAGAATCTATGAATTATCTATTATCTATATCTATACCATCTGGGGATTCTATCCTATATGCTTATGTGCATCCAGCATGTGATGTGTGATTTGTGATGTGTTGTTATATGTTGATTTTCTACCCTGGAATATGGATCATTTTGATTTTATATTGGGTATGGATTGGTTGACGAAGTACCATGCCACCATTGATTGTCTTGTTAAATCTGTTATATTTCGGCCACTGGGATTGCCTGAGTTTGTGTTTGTTGGGAATGAGGTAGTTCCTCCCCTGTACTTGATTTCTGCTATAAAAGCAAACAAACTACTTGGAAAAGGATGCAAGAGATTTTTGTGTTGTGTTTTGAATGTGCCTACAGATAGTACTAATGTCGAAAATATCACGATAGTCAACGAATTCCCTGATGTGTTTCCTAATGAATTTCCTGGAGATTTGACAGATAGGGAAATTGAATTTACCATTGAGGTAATACATGGGACACATCCGATTTCCAAAACCCCTTACAAAATGTCGACTTTTGAATTAAAAAAATTAAAAATTCAACGACAAGAACTGTTAGACAAGAAGTTTATCCGACTGAGCACTTCACCTTGGGGTGCTCCAATCTTGTTTGTCAACAAGAAAGATGGGACTTTGAGGTTATGTATCGACTACACGGAGTTGAACAAAGTGACTGTTAAAAACAAATATCCATTGCCCAAATAGATGATTTGTTTGATCAACTTTAAGGAGCCTAAGTGTTTTCAAAGATAGATCTTAGATTCGGATATCACCAACTAAAAGTTAAAGTAGAAGACATAGAGAAAACTGCCTTCCGAACTAGATATGGACATTATGAATTTCTGGTAATGCCTTTTGGGGTAACTAATGCACCTGCTACCTTCATAGACCTAATGACTATGGTGTTCAAACAATTTCTTGATGAGCTTGTTGTTGTGTTCATTGATGACATTCTGATTTATTCTAAAAGCAGGGAAGAACATTTGAGAATCGTGTTACAGACTTTGAAAGAGAAGAAATTGTATACAAAACTGTCTAAATGTGAATTCTGGCTTGACAGCATAACTTTTTTAGGGCATGTGATCAACAAGTGTTAGGTCTCTATTTGTTGCCAATTCTGTGAACAAGCTTGGTTTAATTGAGTTGTAATTTTTCCTTGTTTTTTGGTCTTCTCGCTCGAGCTGGAAAAGTTGCGCTCGAGCGGAGATCTCACACTCTCAGTAGTTTGGCTTGTTTGCAAAAATACTGGGAGATGTGTTTTTACACTCGAGCGTAAGTTCCAGCGCTCGAGCGTAGACTCTGTTTAGTCACATGCGTATAAGTGACATCGCTCAAGTGGCCATTCCTGTGCTCGAGCGAGGCTCACGATTCTATTTGCTATAAAAGCTACGTTTCAGTTAGGTTTTAGGTTATGGCTTCCAGATCTTCTTTGAGGGTTCTAGGGTTTTCTTCTAGAGTAATTTTGCTAGTTTTCTTTGATGTTTGGTTGAGTATTAAACTTATGGTTTGACAAGTATACATCAAAGAGTGGTTCGATTATTCAACTTCAAGAGTGTTCTTCTTTGGTGGAATCTGGAGATTCAAGCGTGGAGTATTCTAAGGACTTCGAAGCTGTGCGTAGTTGTTGATTTGACATGGATGTTGTGGATTCAACATCAAGCTGATCAATTATGAGACGAAGACAGTGGTGAAACAGATACAGATTGTTGAAGACAAATTAATTGTGTTTGGGTAATTTGTTTCAGTAAATTTGTATTCTTTCTTTCATTGTGGATTGATTAGTGGCATTTCGCCCACGATTTTTTAATCACAATTAGAGGTGCTCCAATTGTGGTTTTTCTATGTAAAAATCTGTTGTGTCGATTTATTAATTTAGAAGCAACAATCTAAATCACTTTCGTACGTGCTAAATGATTTAGATTGTTAGTTTTAATTGTTTGGGAATTGGTGCAATTGATCTTGATCCGAATCATGAATTGCTTAGGTTTTTCAATTGGTATCAGAGCGGGCCACTCTTTGTTTTCATTAAAACTATAGAAGTGTGATTTTGTGTGATTTGTGCTATGGATTCAATTCGTAAAGGTAACTCAATCCATAGACCTCCGTTACTTAATGGTACAAACTATTCTTATTGGAAAGCTCGTAAGAGGGCATTTTTAAAATCAATTGATAAGAAAGTTAGGCACTGTGTGATCTATGGGTGGAGTGAACCTGTTGTCACCATTGGTGGTGTTGATATCCCTAAACCTCTTGATAAATGGGATGCAAGCAATTATCAAAACTTGAGTTGGAACAGTAAAGCTCTCAATTCCCTCTTTTGCTCCGTCACACCTGAAGAGTTTCGTCGTATCTGCACATGTGAGGTAACAAAAGAGGCTTGGGACATTCTTGAAACTATTTACGGGGGTACTATTACTATTAAAAGATCAAAACTTCAACGTCTCACCTCATCTTTTGAAACTCTGTTTATGCGTGATGATGAGACGTTTGATGATTTTTATACTAAAATTAGTAACATCGTGAATTCCTGTTTCACACTTGCTGAAAAAATCGCTGAAGCTAAGGTTGTTGGAAAATTTTTGAGATCTTTACCTAAGAGGTTCCAATCAAAAGTGACAGCTATTGAGGAGGCTCTGAATGTTGACAACCTCAAGCTTGATCAGTTGGTTGAAAACTTGCAAACTTATGAAGCCTACCAGATTTATAAGAGATAACAAAAAGATAGTGTGGCTTTGACCAGTGCTCATAAGACTGCTAAGACCCCTAAGATTGAGTTTGATCTAGAGTCTGAAGTGACGGCTATGTTTACCAAATAGTTCAAAAAAATTTAAAGAAAAAAAAAGCCTAATTTCAAGAACCCTAGTTCAAAAGATAAGGGTAATGAAAAATCCAAAACTTTTCTACCAAAAGTTGCTTCAAAAACTGAGATAAAGATTGTGAAAGGGCTAGGTGTTTAGTGTTACGAGTGTCAAGGGTTTGGGCATATTGCTCTTGAATGCCCATCAAAAAAGAACCGAAAGAAAGTCTATACACTGACTTGGGATGATGAAAACGGGTCAGAGCAAGAACCCGAGAAAACCAAATCTGGTGAAGACAGAAATAGTATCTACATGGCATTCTGGTCTACCATAACTCAACCTCCTCCAAAGCTAGTTAAGTTTGCTCGTGGTCAGAGTCTGCGCCGTGCTCCGACCTTTGATGGGAGTAATTACTTATTTTAGAAGATCAGAATGAGGATGTATCTTAGAGCCTATGGCTCTGAAGGTTGGCGAGTAATTGAAGAGGATGTTTAATCCGAGCAATCAAAGAGTTTTGAATACCATCCGTGAAGCAATTTCAAAAGAAGAACAACAACGGATTGCTCACTGCATAAAGGCTAAAGATGCATGGGACATTCTTAGTGAAGTCCATGAAAGAGAAGAGTCATCTCAACAATCATCCATCAACTTTCATGCCTTAGTTGCTCGACAGGATGAGATCAAGAAGGACGAGAAGCAAAAAGATGATGATGAAAACTCGGAAGACAATGATGAGATTGATGGTGATGACCTATAACAAGCTTATGAAAAGCTTTACAATGAATCTCTGAATTTGTCCAAGATCAATGACAAAATCACTCTCAAGCTCAAAGCATGTGAAAACGAGAATGTCAAGCTAAAGGGACAGATTGCAGCAGCAAAAAAGAATGTCATCAAGATCTCCAATGATAGACAAGACCTTTAAGGAAAACTTCTATCTTGTGAAATCAAAAGGAATGAAATTCTAAGAATCTATGCCACATATGAAAAGAAGATTGAAATCCTTGAGACGTCACAAGCTGCTTTGGAAGAGCTGGTTGGTCAGAAAAAGGATATGTGGAACAAAGGATCAAAGACTCTAGAAGACATTATCGGGTCTCAACAGATGAGTTGTGACAAAAGTGAGATAGGCTATGCTGATGCAACAGTTTAAAAGGGACAGGCTTTACATCACATGACCTTAAGACTCAAGCAAAGGGAAAGCTCAAGTGTGATCCTTCTCTTCATTAACCTAAAAGGGGTAAGATCAACAAAAGGAAGGTAAAACCTGTTTTTGTTTGTCATCATTGTGGTAGGTATGGTCATATTCGTCCTTATTGTTATGAGTTTTTGGGTAAGATGTTTCAAAAAATTAGAAATTCTAATACTTCTTAGGTTAGAAGACGACCTTACATGTCTAGGCGGAACACCAAGATTCATGAGGGTGTTCACAACGCTAAGACGTTTACCAAGACTGCCAATTCTGCTTCTGTTAAGACCAAAAAGATATGGGTGAGAAAAAATGACTTAACTTGTTTTGTTGTTCACATTGCACTGAAAGCACATGACTCACACATCTAGTATCTTGATAGTGGGTGCTCTCATCACATGTCTAGTGATAAATACTACTTCACATCTCTAGAGAAATATGGAGGAATTGTTACCTTTAGAGATGGTGGCACTTTTAGAGTCATTGGTAAGGGCTTTATAAGTGTGGCTGGTCTTCCTAAGCCCGAAAATGTCTTACTTGTTGATGGCCTTAAAGCTAATCTTTTGAGCATTAGTCAAATGTGTGATTCCCATCATGAAGTATTATTTTCAAAAAATAAATGTGAAATTTTAGATAAGAAGGGAAATACTGCCATGCATGGGGTTCGCACATCTGATAACTGCTGTGGGATTGTTACCACTAATGATCTCATATGCCACTCGGTCAGCATAAGTAACCTTGACCTGTGGCATCAAAGATTAGGTCATATGAATTTCAAAGACCTAACCAAGATAGCCAACAAAGAGCATGTGAGAGGAGTACCCAAAATGGGTAAGAATGTGAACTATGTGTGTAGACCATGTCAACTTGGGAAGCAAACTCATGCCCCTCATAAAAAGGTGAACAGCTTCACAACCAAACGTCCTCTTGAACTGGTTCATATGGATCTTATGGGACCCACTTGCACTGAAAGTATTAGAGGTAAAGGATATTTTTTTTTAACTGTTGATGATTACACTCGTTTTTCATAGGTTAATTTTTTAAGAGAAAAATCTGATACGTTTGATGCTTTTTCAGTCTTAGTCCTTGAAATCCAAAATGAATAGGGTGTCTCTATTAGGCGTATCATAAGAATCCAAATTGATTGTGGTCGTGAATTTGAAAATAGTTCGTTTTTGAATTTTTGTGATATGCATGGAATTAAGCACGAATTTTCTACACCTATTACTCCACAACAAAATAGAGTTATTGAGAGGAAAAACAGGGTAGTTCAAGAGATGGCTAGGGTCATGCTCCTTAGTAAGAAAGTTCTTTCAAAGTTCTAGGTTGAAGCTTTAAATACACCACAACAAAACTGACTTTTTACGGCACCACATCAACGACATACAATAAATGCACGCCGTAGTTTCTCACTTTTACGACTTGCTTTTTTTGCACGTCGTAAATACTTTTCTAATCACGGTGTGTCTATTGCATAGGCTGTGAATGGTAATAAAGATGATTATTTTACGGCTTGCAATGCACGTCGTAAATAATGTAACTTTCTATGACGTGCATATAGCGTGCCGTTAATACATCAATTATACATGACGTACATATGCCAACCGTGAAAAGTGAATACTTTTCACGGCGCACGCAACGCTCGCCGTTAAAAATATTGCACTTTTTGCAACGCACACATCGCATGTCATTAAAAGTATTGTTTTTTTACGACGCGCAATGCATGTCGTGAATTGTAAGAACAAAAAAAAAGCACCAAAATGAAATTTGGGGTGCCAATCACACCAAAAAAAAAAAAAAAAAAATTCAAATTTTTTTCCCCCAAAATAACTATTTCAAAATGGAACATCACAAGGTTTCAATCTCTTTGTCTCTCTCTCATTCTCTGATGATGATGAAGGCCGAATAAATTGCTAGGGTTACTAGGATCATCTCATATCTTCTCTTCGGTTATGTATCTGAAATCAAAGGTATCTATTGTCGTCTTATGCTTCTCTTCTCTTCTTGGTTGTGTATCTGAAATCCCTAATTCATTCTCACTCCCAGCCTAGTCTTGCCTGAGTCTCTTTCACTTCTCTCTCTCTTGGTGGCGCAACACTGTGTGCAGTACCCATACGGCGACGTGGTGGCGCCACCCTATTTCAACCACAACAATGGCATCTCTCACCCCTGGCATCCTCTCCAAACTTCTCCAAAATCTCTGCAACACTGTCGCCAGAGGGTATTGAGAAGAAAGTGGGTGTGAAAGAAGAGATTGAGGGTTCGGAGAGTCTTTGATCTTCAGAGCCATTGATTAGCCCCCAATCACATTGTAGGCTGAATACAAAACCTGATTTGGGGGTTTTTGAGAAGGTCTCTGTGAAAAAAAGAAGATTTTATGGATGGGTTTGATGAGTTTAAGATCATAAATAGATAGGTTACGATAGGTTAGAGAGAGAATGTCCTATTCATTGCAAAAGTAGCAATCTTTGAGAGTCACAGCAACAATGGCTGCAATGGTTGCTTTTCAGAGCTCCTTCATTTCTTTTTCTCACCTCAAATTCCTTCTTGGGCCAATGCATCTATGGTTCAATGTCTTCTCTCATTGTCTCTGTTTTGTTTCATGTTATTTGATTTTGGGGCGACACATCTTGAAATCGCCATATATAGTTCAAATTTAAGGTATGCTCTCTATTTTGTTTCTAATTTTTTTTTTCAATTAATGCCCAGCTTTGATGTATGAGGTGTTTTTTGATGCTCTGCTTCATGCTTTTCTGATCTTTCTCCTAATGGTTGTTTAGAGAGAATGTGTGCCTATGGCCTGTAAGAAAGTAAGCAACTGCTTTTTGTTATGTCTGAGAGAGTATGGCCATGAGAGAACAATCCACTTGTTATGTCTTGCATTAGCATTGCACACTGAGTGTTTGACGGTATGTCTGTGAGAGAAAAATCATAACGATCGTTTGTTAACATATAAAAATACAGTTTCTACTACTATGACTTTGAAAAAAAAAAAACGAGGGCGAAATCATAGTTTATGAATTAAAATTTATTAAAGTAATTAATTCAAAATGAAATTATTTCTTTTTTGCAACCAAACAGGCATGTGAAGCTCAAACATTGTCATACATAAGTTGGGACTAAGTGGTGGTTTAGTTCAATTTTTATTGTTGTAGTCAATATTTTGAAGTTTTGAATCCTACTAATAATACAGCAACATAGTTCGTCTTTTTTTGCAATTACCAATTATTAAGAGGCTGTGACCAAAGGCAAACAAAGGCTGACTAAAGATGTCATGTTATAAGATAATTAGGGGGGGGGGGGGAATTTATATATGGTATAGTATAGATAACTACAATTTTTTTCTTCTTTTTACTAAATGGTAAAATCTTGTCTTTAAAATTAAATTTACCCTTCGTTTGTTTTGGATGAAAATATTTTTTTTGGAAAACGTTTTTTGTATTTTCTGGTGTTTTGGACTTATTGGTGTTTAGTTCAATTTTTTATTGTTGTAATCAATTTTAAATTTCTGAAGCTCCTGCAAAGGTTTAGTTTCTTTTTGTTTGAGTCACATACACAATCTCAACTTATGTTTTGAACATTGATAATTGGGTGTTCAATTTATGGGTTTAATAATAACATTATGCTGCTTGAAGGGTTAGTTAATAGATGGGATTTGTGATCCTTCAAATGTCTTCTGGAAGTTTAAAGGCCTATGACTTCCAAATTTTGTGACCTCATTCAAGGGTACAAATTATAATCAACCAAAACCAAGCTTGAAGTAGTACAAACTGTTATCATTAATGAAGTAGTTTTTCCTGTTTTTGTTATTGATGTCTATAAATAGTACTAATGAATTATTCAATGAATTAGTCATGGATGAACTGTAAATGGTACACTTTGAACTCCATGATTCAAATAGCTATTATATCAAACTGTCCATATTCTTTTTTCAAGTTTGATTGCCTAACATGTTGAAAAAGAAAGACAAGGTGCTTAGATAAAATGGTACACAAACATAATGGTGTCTCAAGAGTATTTTTTGAAACTATGAGCCTAAGTAACTGGTATTTTGTTTGAAAATGAAAGAATAATTTGGCAACCAAATCATTTTGTATAAAAGTATAGATTTCACGAACATTGGTGTTACAGAAGGATATCATCAATGGTATTGACTCACATATATTATCAATTTATTTATTTATTTTTTTTTTTTTTGGGACTTGAAATCAGTGTTAAAAGTTTTGTATGTTGCTTGATAGTTGCTAGGTCTCAATCGGATTCAGATGTAGAAGTTTCTGAAGCTGTCGAAGCTGCTATAGAAGGAGGTGATCTTAGGATTGTTGGTGATGATGTCGAAGTTTTTGGGGATGGGAATTTTAGTCCAGCTCTAGGAGTAGAAACTATCTTATTTTTCCCTAAAAATCCTTCGCCATGTGAGAATTCCATCTGTCATTATCAATTAATTTTATTTTTAAGTTAAAAATGTTATCTTTTCCTTTTTTGGACTAGTGTTTTTAATAGCATTTCTTTCTTTATGCAGCGGTAGTGGCAAGGGAGGAGGGTGAACTAATAGTTGGAATGAAAAATGAGGGTGATATTCTTATTTCTTGATTTTGTGTGTGTGTAGTGCAAGACATACAATATTATGGTTTTTATGAAAATTTGACAGCTCCTCGTGTCAATGTATGGCTAGCAGTTATATGCTCTTGAATAATATCATGCATTATTCTTCTTGTTTTTTTGTATCAACAGTATAACTCTTCTTAGCCTTTTGTATTGAGTGGTATCTAGTAGATAGCTTATCTCACTTGCTCTTGGATGATGACAACAGGGGAATCAAGTGTGAATGTCATTGCAATCAAGGCCATTGTTCATCTTCCTTTTAATATATTTAAACTTCTTATTAAATCTTCCTTACAAACCTTGTGGGGGCCGAGTATTAAGAGATGCAAATAGGCCGAATAAGTGAACTTAGGGAATCGAGATATATACATTGTATTCGCCCCGTCTTATACAAATTCAGAAGTATCCTAATCGGCCACATAACCAGTTGAGAGAGGAGCCAAGTGAAGAGTGGTTTGCAACAAAAGGAGCCGAGTAAATAGTTACACAGTGGATTAAAGGTGGGCCCGACCCTGAGGCCCAAGAAAAGATAAAATTGAAGAACATCAACCAGAGAGAGGTGTTATAGCGATCCCGATTTTTCCTGTTGTTGTTTAACTATAATTCGGACTTGGTTCCGTAGATTTGTTGTTGTCCTATTCTCATTACAGGCCTTTACTCTTTGTATTTGAGTCTTGGGTTGTGCTGGGAAGGTTTGAAACAGGTTGGTTGAACTTAGAAACCTAGAGTTGATGCCCAGAATTTGGCCTTCACGCTCGAGCGGGGATTTTGACGCTCGAGCGGGCCCTTCGTCGTTGCTTCTCCGCTCGAGCTGGCGTTTTGACGCTCGAGCGTGGATTCCCATCTCTCAGTATTTTTCCTCTGCAGGTCTTCGTGCGCTCGAGCGGGAGTTTTGACGCTCGAGCGAGAAACTTTGATTTTTGTTCGTTCGCTCGAGCGGGGAGTTTGACGCTCGAGCGGGGACCTAGTCTGCAAAACTTCTGGAAGTGTGCAATCTACGCCCGAGCGGCCCTTTCCGCGCTCGAGCATGAGTCTGTGTCTGACGCTCGAGCGGGGGTTTCCACGCTCGAGCGGGGAGTCGATTATATCAGTCCGTGAAATCACTTTTTGAATCACTTTTTCACACCCGTTTCTCTCTCTTACTTTTTCAAAAAGCCATTTCAGAGCTCCTCTCTCTAAAACCATAACTTCTCTCTAAGTATTGATCTAGCTAGGGTGTTTTCCTCACCTTTGGTCTTTACAAAAGTTGGGTTGATCGTCGAGGGCTTTCCTTTGATCCGAAAATTTCAAGTTTTGGAGCACGTTGAGTTCCGTCATCTTCTTCCCTTGGGCCCCGAATTTGAGGTAGGGATTCCTACTCACAATGGTATAAACGAGGGTTTGTTATTTTGATTCTTAAACATGTATTTTAGGGTCTCAAAATGATGATTTGAGTGTTGGTTGTTGATATTTGAACCTATGGTTAATATTGAGAGTTGGGGGAGAAGGCCCTAATTTGTGTATTGATTAATTGATATAATTAAATTTGGGAAAGTTATGAATTTGTGAAAATGAAGTGAATATAATGAAATTGGCTCATTATTTGATGGACTAGTGGAGTTGGATTTATTGATCGCTCATTTGTGAAAATGTTGATAATTTTATCTGTTGGAGCTTTTATTATCTGTTTAGAAATAATTGCTTGGGCTACCGGTGGAGGGTAGTTTCGATTGTTGTAGACAATGCATGAGGATTAGGCAAACTAAAACTAATCGAATGGACGTGTCACAGAGTGTGACTGTTGAATGAATACATTAACTTTATGTATTGATTGATTATATATACTACCAATGTGTATATATATATATATGTTGTTCTGTGTGAACGGTTTATTAGAAGAAAGGGGTTGGACCTCTAAACCAAACGGTTTATTGGAAGAAAGGGGCTGGACCTCTAAACCAAACGGTTTATTGGAAGGAAGGGGCTAGACCACTAAACCGGAATTTGATACAGCTCATATGCGTATCTATTGAAGTGTTGATATAGCTCATATGCTTATCTATTAAGTGTTGATATAGCTCATATGCTTATCTGTTGAATTGTTGATATAGCTCATATGCTTATCTGTTGATTTGTTGGTATTGCTCAGATGCATATCTAATGGAAAGTGGGAAATATTTGACCTGAGTTACTGTCTCATCTAGGCTGTTGGCTAGGTTCCGAGCCGTAGTTGAATTGTGAATTGGATAAGAAATGGATAATGAAATGAGACATGAATGTAGTGGTCTTGTAACGAAAGTGGAGTGTGAATTGATTGGTGTGAGTTAAACATTTATCAATTGCTAAAGTCTTAGTTATTGCTCATACTGTGTTTAGCATATCTCTACTGGGCGTTGGCTCACACTATATGGGACATCATTTTCAGGTACAGGTAGCATGCCACCTCCAAGGCCATAGCTTGGATGAAGATGAGAGTTGAAGACTCTTTTTGATTCTTTTTTTTGTATTAAACACGTGTACCAAGCCTTGGGCTTTCCTTGTATAGAGTTAGTACTTGTTCTTTGTAATCAAGTGTTGACTTGGAAAACTATAAGCCCTTAGGGCATTTACTTTTGTTGTTAACATGTAATATTGTTTTAAGAACTACTTTGATGAATGGAAATGTGTTGATTTCTCTTATCTCAATGCATGTCTAGAGTGTTGGGTTTTGTGTACTATTTTGAGGGCGTTACAACTTGGTATCAGAGCGTACCGGGTTCGAATACTTTGGGTACGTGGAAAGTGATTAGTATCACAATGGGTTTGTCTTGCTTGGTTAGAGACTTAGATGTAGTGTTATGTGATTATGTGATAACATGTTTATGTGACTACTTGGGTGTGGGATTTAATTTCAAGGATGTTGATTGGATCCTTGGGTTTCTAGGAGTCTTGTTGGAAGAGCACTTGATCAATGCTGTTTCTAACTGGAACTCTAGTAACGTCTTGGGACTATCATCATCCAGAAATGAAATTCGTAAGTGCTTATGTGTTTATGTGCTTACGTGGAATGAATTACAGCTGTCCATCGTGTTAGGACGCTAGTGATATAGTTTTGGCACCATTGTTGTTGTGCTAATATCTTTGTTGCTTTTACTAGGATGCCTAGACGAGGGAGTTTTGATTTCCCTCCTTCCACACGGGAAGAATTGCGGAAACAGTTTGTGGAGTTACGCCAAGGTACCACACCTTTGGTGCAATTTAAAGCATGGTTTGTGAATCTGTCAAGGTTTGCCCCGAAATTGGTGAAGACGGAGGAATTACGTTGTTCAGAGTTTGAGAGTAGGCTGTTTGGTAGCATCTGGGAAAGGATCGCGGGGTCTTGGCATAGGAGTTACAGTGTGCTTGTTAGGGCTGCGACTCATGTTGAGGCAGCGGTGCTAGCCATGGGACAAAATAGAGAGGAACCTATGGTGATGGGTGTTGGCCGGGTTAAGGAGGAAGTCATTGCAGAGACTCCTGCAGTTTATAGGTACTCTAGGCCTGGTAAGACGTGGAGGCGAAAGTATGCTCAGTCCCGGGTTAAGTCCTTCTCTTCGTCAGGGATTTCAGACTCTTTTGTTGAGAGGTCCAGAGAGGTTCAGGCATCAAACCAGCCTCAAAATAGGGAGTTTGTTAGTTGTTTCAAATGTGGTCAGTTGGGCCATAAGTATTCGGTTTGCCCACAGAGGAAGAGGGTAGGGTTGGCAGTCCGACCAGTAGTTGCACCGCCTGAATCTTTTAGCCAGCCAAATTTTGGGCCGATCGAATGCCCAGTGGGGAAGCAGCTGTTGGGCCCTCCATCAGCTCAGGCTTTAAACCAGCCTCGTGCTAGTGAGCCGCCTACTTGTTGGATGTGTAATCAGCCAGGTCACTTCAGCCGTTTCTGTACTCAGCCAGGGGCTACTTTGGGGGTTTTACAACCTAGTCGGGTCTAGCCTTATTTGACTGGACAGGGGCAATACCGTTTTGGAGAACAAACAGGGCAGATTTCGAGGGCCTCGGGAGAGTCGAGTTCCCAAGCCCCGGTTGGGGAAGTCCGCAGTTGTTCCAGGTGTGGCCGGCTGGGGCACACCAGTAGTTCTTGTCCGTGATTCGTAAGCTCGTAGGTTATCTTGGGTTGGAAATGACCAATTTTTGCAGTCCAGCGAGGGATGGTAGTGGTGGTAATACCGATAGGGTGGTTTTGTTTTGACTAATCCATTTTGTAATCGGTGAATTATCGTTTTGTAATCATTGGATTCTGTTGTGTAACCAATGTGTTTTGGAAATGTTGGAACATCAAGGTTGTTTGTTTCTATATATATATATATATGTTTATATAGCTATGTGTATCAATACTCATCTATTTTCCTGAAATGGGCAGATTAGAGCATGTAGTGACTCTAAAAGTTTTATTGACGTAATGGGTTGTTGTGAGACCATAAAATTCTCGGTAATAATGCATTCTTATGCGTGTGATATAGTTTGGGGAAAAATGAGGGTTGATGAGCCATGTTTTCAAATTTGAAAGGATTACGGAGAGATGCGTATCCCAATCAGGATTACTAGGAGGCGAGAACAGTATACCTGCCGGGTGTTCAAAATTT
Source organism: Camellia sinensis (assembly GCF_055761805.1). Taxonomy (NCBI): domain Eukaryota; kingdom Viridiplantae; phylum Streptophyta; class Magnoliopsida; order Ericales; family Theaceae; genus Camellia; species Camellia sinensis. The sequence goes on from NC_138970.1 coordinate 65,227,578, forward strand.
CATTAGTGTTATCTAATCGATCTTATGTGCATGAAAATGATGTTGATCTACTGTCGCGGGAATTCCTCGAGGGGATGGGAAGTGTGTGATTAATACTAGGTGTAGCACGTATTTAACATGGTGTCTTACGAGGGCATAGTGCATAATCTTGTTAGGATTAGACTTGCACCTTCGTGGTAGGTAATGTTGCCAAATTGGCATATGTATTGGTTGGTTGTTTCGATTAAAGGAGTGTTGGCCCCTATAGGAGGGTATGGTTATTAGCATCGGGGAGTGATGTGTTGTAAGCAGCTGGTGCTATATCTCGGGTCATAGTATGTAGGTGTTTCCTAAGTTTTCGAGCTCCTTTATTAGGATAAAATGTAATAGGTTTGTACCTTAACATTGGTTAGGTCGGAGATGCTATCGTAAGGGTTGATCGGGTGTAAAGCCCGTGGTTAGGGTGTGACCCATGAATGGAGTCACAATGGTATGGTGTTTGCGAATGGAGATGTGGGTTAATAGCGAGGAGGGTGAGGACCTTTACTCCGCTGGATAGTCAGGATGGTGAGTTTTTTGAAAGCCTTGTCGGCGTCATGTTTTGGTGTCGGGGTTTGGTGCAAGACAGTTGTTCAGTTATAGTAATGGCGGGTGGTTGGGCACGTAGACCTAGTGTCTTGGTTGTACTCTCAGGATGAGTGATAAATAGGAAGTGGAATAAAGGGTGGACCCTCTGGGTCATTGTCGGACGAAGATGTTAGGTTTGATTGTGTTTAGTACGAACGGTTACTTAGTAGTGTAAATGTCGTGGTGTGGCAAACCCTGTCAATTAGCTCTGTGCGAGGAAAAAGGGTAAGCAAACTCTGTTACTACAAATTCAGTCGAAGTGGTGGGTGAAATCCCTAGATGAGGAAGTTTTGCATAATACGATGCGTGTTAGTGTATGGTTCACATGTTGTTAGTAGATGATGTATAGAAGGAGATTAATCTTAAGGAATCCCAGGTGAGTGCCTTGGTGAGGCTTTAATATGGTTACTGATGGGAGTGTGGTCTGAAGTTTGAAATTTGGTTTGAGGTTTGGTAAAGCTAGGTCACTTTGGCATAAGCGTCCGTCGTTCAGTTTGGATAGTGGTAATACGAGTAAGGGGGTGAAAGTGCGTGGAGTAAGTGTGGCACGCTGTTAGAGTCGTTTCGACTTATTCAGTCTTGTCTGTGCGGTGTAAGGCGTGGGGTGTATAAAGTTATCCCTTTTGTTGCTGCGTTGTTGGGAACTTCTAACGTTTAGGAGTCCCTATTGGGATAATATATATATTTTTTGGGAATTGCGTCATTACCGTGAGTATGGCGGGTTTTGTGGGTGATTATGTTGTAATTCGCTTGAGGGAAATTGAGCACTCTTTGTGAACTAAAATGATCTTGAATCGAAATGTGGGTTTGCGATCCTTACTTTCGGAAAATAGTTGGAGGAAAATCTTTGAGTTCGGCTGTGGCCAGTTGTGTGTCTGGGACAAGACCTTGAAAATTTTTGGGGGTATTAATGTGCTGTAATGTGGTTCCTTACCCTTGCTTCGTCTTGCATTCCTGTTTTGTGGAAGTCGACCAGAAACTTCGTGTACAAACGTTTCTCATGTTTCCTGCGTTGGGGTGGTGAGTACTAAATACTGATGAAAGTACTGTTGGTAGTCGAGGCACCGTGGAGGTCTCAGAACACTGTAGTGGTTGCGTGTGGCTTACTATTATCATTGTTATCGAGTCTTGGGGAATGGGACCCTTCCATTAATAGAGGTGTTGTGGGAACATAACGGGGTTGGGAAACCACTTGGGTGAGTAAATTTTAGATCCGAGAGAGATATTCGGATCTATTTGTGGATGTTTGAGCATGTGTTATAGTTTTGTTGTGTTGTTAGGCTTTAAGAGCATTGAATATGCCTTAAGTTGAAAAACATTGCATACGTTGAATGTGTTATAGAACTAGAGAATATATCATGAACATTGACGATGATATGAACTTGTGAACCACGTATTTTGGAAATTCTTAGATCTGAAGAAATACATGTTATAGCAAATGTTGTAAATTGCTTCTTGAATAGAGATAAAGTGACCAGTAATGGGTCAGGTTGTTGAACATTGAATTGTAAAATTGTTGAGAAATTTCAATTGGGGGTCCTTGGCAAACAAATAGTAGGTGGTCACGTGTTTTGAGTAACACCGTGCTTATGAAAAATGTTTACAAAACTTTTAAATTTCGCATGGAAAGTGCAAGATTTATTTCGGAATACTAACATGGAAAATTTAAACATCTTTGAGAAATGTCTCATGAAAAAAAAAAAAAAAAAAGATTCTTCTTTTATCTATGCAAACGATTTACTTCGGTCGTGTTGTTGGGAATTATGCATGTTGAGTAGTGACTTAGCTTGGGGTGCTAGTCGGTGGTTGGTGAATTGTTTCGGGGAAGGTTTGGTTTTGTTAAGGCCTTCATGCCTATAGGGTTGTCGTTTAGAACGTGTTCCCTTGGTTAGTCTCTTCCTTAGTAAGAATAAATCGAAGGTTTGTTGTGAGAGTAATTTCTTTCCTTGAGGCTCGGCTATTGAGTGCTCTGTGATCCATTGGCCTTGTGTTTTGGCGTTTCCCTAATTTCGGGGACGAAGTTCTTTAAGGGGGGGAGGTTATAGCGATCCCGGTTTTCCCTGTTGTTGTTTAACTATAATCCAGACTTGGTTCCGTAGATTTGTTGTTGTCCTATTCTCATTACAGGCCTTTACTCTTTGTATTTGAGTCTTGGGTTGTGCTGGGAAGGTTTGAAACAGGTTGGTTGAACTTAGAAACCTAGAGTTGATGCCCAGAATTTGGCCTTCACGCTCGAGCGGGGATTTTGACGCTCGAGCGAGCCCTTCATCGTTGCTTCTCCGCTTGAGCTGGCGTTTTGACGCTCGAGCGTGGATTCCCATCTCTCAGTATTTTTCCTCTGCAGGTCTTCGTGCGCTCGAGCGGGAGTTTTGACGCTCGAGCGTGAAACTTTGATTTTTGTTCGTCCGCTCGAGCAGGGAGTTTGACGCTCGAGCGGGGACCTAGTCTGCAAAACTTCTGGAAGTGTGCAATCTACGCCCGAGCGGCTCTTTCCACGCTCGAGCGTGAGTCTGTGTCTGACGCTCAAGCGGGGGTTTCCACGCTCGAGCGGGGAGTCAATTATATCAGTCCGTGAAATCACTTTTTGAATCACTTTTTCACACCCGTTTCTCTCTCTTACTTTTTCAAAAAGCCATTTGAGAGCTCCTCTCTCTAAAACCATAACTTCTCTCTAAGTATTGATCTAGCTAGGGTGTTTTCCTCACCTTTGGTCTTTACAAAAGTTGGGTTGATCGTCGAGGGCTTTCCTTTGATCCGAAAATTTCAAGTTTTGGAGCACGTTGAGTTCCGTCATCTTCTTCCCTTGAGCCCCGAATTTGAGGTAGAGATTCCTACTCACTATTATGGTCTTCGACATAGATTATTGGTAGTTTGATAAAGTGTTGAAGTTGGTTGATTTTGGGACTTAGGGTTTCACAATGGTATAAACAAGGGTTTGTTATTTTGATTCTTAAACATGTATTTTGGGGTCTCAAAATGATGATTTGAGTGTTGGTTGTTGATATTTGAACCTATGGTTAATATTGAGAGTTGGGGGAGAAGGCCCTAATTTGTGTATTGATTAATTGATATAATTAAATTTGGGAAAGTTATGAATTTGTGAAATTGAAGTGAATATAATGAAATTGGCTCATTATTTGATGGACTAGTGGAGTTGGATTTATTCATCGCTCATTTGTGAAAATGTTGATAATTTTATCTGTTGGAGCTTTTATTATCTGTTTAGAAATAATTGCTTGGGCTACCGGTGGAGGGTAGTTTCGAATGTTGTAGACAATGCATGAGGATTAGGCAAACTAAAACTAATCGAATGGACGTGTCACAGAGTGTGACTGTTGAATGAATACATTAACTTTATGTATTGATTGATTATGTATACTAGCAATGTGTATATATATATATGTTGTTCTGTGTGAACGGTTTATTGGAAGAAAGGGGTTGGACCTCTAAACCAAACCGTTTATTGGAAGAAAGGGGCTGGACCACTAAACCGGAATTTGATACAGCTCATATGCGTATCTATTGAAGTGTTGATATAGCTCATATGCTTATCTATTGAAGTGTTGATATAGCTCATATGCTTATCTGTTGAATTGTTGATATAGCTCATATGCTTATCTGTTGATTTGTTGGTATTGCTCATATGCATATCTAATGGGAAGTGGGAAATATTTGACATGAGTTACTGTCTCATCTAGGCTGTTGGCTAGGTTCTGAGCCGTAGTTGAATTGTGAATTGGATAAGAAATGGATGATGAAATGAGACATGAATGCAGTGGTCTTGTAACGAAAGTGGAGTGTGAATTGATTGGTGTGAGTTAAACATTTATCAATTGCTAAAGTCTTAGTTATTGCTCATACTGTGTTTAGCATATCTCTACTGGGCGTTGGTTCACCCTATATGGGACATCATTTTCAGGTACAGGTAGCATGCCACCTCCAAGGCCATAGCTTGGATGGAGATGAGAGTTGAAGACTCTTTTTGATTCTTTTGTTTGTATTAAACACGTGTACCAAGCCTTGGGCTTTCCTTGTATAGAGTTAGTACTTGTTCTTTGTAATCAAGTGTTGACTTGGAAAGCTATAAGCCCTTAGGGCATTTACTTTTGTTGTTAACATGTAATATTGTTGTAAGAACTACTTTGATGAATGGAAATGTGTTGATTTCTCTTATCTCAATGCATGTCTAGAGTGTTGGGTTTTGTGTACTATTTTGTGGGCGTTACAGGTATGTGAAAATTGGTATGCTTAACTTATGATATAAGCGATCAAGAGAGTATACACTGACTTATCCGTCGGAGTGCTAATTCCGGCACCCCCGACCGGAGTGTTCTTTCTTTTTCAGGTTGCTAGCTGAGGATCACGAGCGTCCCATTGGATCCAAAAAGTATTTCCAAATTAACTCCCCCACAATTGGCGCCGTCTGTGGGAATAATCCAGCACAACCATGGCGGGCGTTACAGAAGATCCTCCGGCAGTCGCTGACAACCTTACGCTACCAGTCGATACAACTCCAAGCACCATGCTGGGACCAGAAAACATCACTGGAAGAAGAGCCTTGAACTTCAATTCAACTGATGAAACAATGCAAGCAATTATGGATCAGGCGAAGCAAAACGAATAGAGGTTGGAGAACATGATGGTTGAAAATGAGCGTCTTCGACAGGATTTGGCCTTGGATGTGGCAAAATCCCAACAAGCCGCGCGCCAAGACCTAGCACAACCTCTGAGAAAGGATGTTCAACGACCTTGAGCTCGGAGACAAGATAGTGACAGTGATTCTGACTCCTTATCCCCAAACCCCGAAAAGAAGGGGCGAGTCAAAGTCTCTAGTTCTTCTGAGGGAAGTTTGCGTGCACAGAATAAGAGAAGAAGAAATGATTCAGACGAAGAGGATCAACATGACCCCTTTGTGCGACGGATCGCAAGGGCAGTACTATCCAAAAAGTTCAAGGCTCCATCATTCACCCTATACGACGGAAAATCAGATCCCACTGACCACATCCATCATTATAAGCAAGCCATGACGCTGCATGCAGACGACGAGGCTCTCATATGCCGAATATTTTCGAGCAGTTTGGGACCATTGGCCGTCAGATGGTATTATAAGTTGAAACCGATGTCGATTAAGAGCTTCCATCAATTACAGAAATCCTTTAGGGCTAGATTCATCACTAATGAGGTCCAGCCGAAGCAAGCTGACTCTCTCTGGGCAATGCAGATCCAACCAGGGGAAACCTTACGAGCGTATTCGGCGTGCTATTGGGAATGCTCTAATCTTGTAGATGACGTCTGCAACGACTCCATGGCCATCACTGCCTTTAAAATGGGGTTACATCTTGATAGTGCCCTCCGTAGTTCCTTAACTAAAAGGTCCCCCAAAATAGTTTGGTCGTTGATGAAGAAAGTTGAGGAATACTACAAAGTGGAAGATGACGCTTTGCGGGTTAAAGCTAGGAACAAGGCCAACAAGACGGCCCCATCTGAAATTGTTCAGCCGATAAATTCTGTACCATCACGGAGCCTTGAACCTTGAAATCGGACTAAACGAGACAAGCGACGGGATTCGCGACGATCAAACGATCAATGTTCCCACCGAGCTAGTGAACAACTTCAAGTAGATAGAAGGCGCACAAGGTGCGCGGACAAGAAATATATGGAGTTGTCAGAGCCGATCAGCATGGTTATGTCTAAAGTCCAACACCTTCCATTCTTCAATTGGCCATCGAAAATGGTGGGACCTCCTGACATGAGGAGACAAGATAGGCGGTGCGAGTATCACAAAGACCACGGCCTTGATACCGAGAGTTGTTATGCATTGAAGGATCACCTTGAGGAATTAGTACAAGATGGTCGGCTTAAGCAGTACGTCTGAAAAGACAACTCAACCAAAAAGTAGCTTTACGACAGGATTTACCTCCACTCGGCGTAATCCATATGATATATAGCCTGCCAACGCCATCCGCGGTATATACAATTCAGTCACATCCTGACCCCCAAAAGCAAATCACACCAGTAAAACGGCCCCATGAAGCTCCGAGTATTACTTTCGATGATTTTGATTTGATCAACGTAACACTTCCCCACATTTATCCATTGGTCATTGAACTATTCGTAAACCGATTCACCTTTGAACACGTTCTCATAGACTAGGGGAGCACTTCGGAAGTTATGTATTACAAGACCTTCATCAAACTCGGGTTCACCGAGTCGGACCTGTCTCCGGCTCCTTATCCGTTATTCGGGTTCAACGTTAATCCAGAATACCCGTTGGACAAAATCACATTACCAATTCGAGCGGGCTCCCGAATAGTGGATGTGGAGTTCTTGGTCGTCAAGCTGCCTTCGCTGTATAATCTCATCATGGGACGAACTTGGCTGCATATCATGCAGGCCGTGCCAAGTACCTATCATCAATTGCCCCGCTTCCTGACTGAACGCGGCATTGAACAAATCTGTGGTTCCTAGAAATCGGCACAAGCATGTTATTTTCTTGCCGCCGAGACACCAAGAGAGTTGGAAGTGAATTCTATTGAGGTGTCGGATCGAGAGAGCCTCGATGAAAAGACCACGAAAGCCCTGGAACGAGTTGAAATTTACGGGAATCCTGACAGGTTCTTCTTGGTCGGCGTTTCCTTGAATCAAGTCGACAGGTAAGAGCTAATTACCTTCTTACTCGGCAACCTTGATGTATTTGCATGGTCACCGTATGAGATGCCAGGGGTAAATCCATCTATTACTCAGCACCGTTTAAATGTTGACCCCAAATGTAAGTTGATTGTTCAGAAAAGCCGGCGGTCAGCCGCAGAACACACTGCTGCCGTCGTTGAAGAAGTTGACCGGTTGCTTGATGCCGGAGCAATTTGGGAAGTGACCTATCCTACATGGCTATCGAATACTGTGGTTGTAAAGAAGAAAAATGGGACTTGGCATGTCTGCGTGGATTTCACAAACTTAAACAAAGCTTGCCCCAAGGATTGTTTTCCCCTCCCTAGGATAGACCAACTCGTAGACGCCATGGCACGTCATCAACATATGAGCTTCATCGATGCCTACAGAGGCTACCATCAAATTGCCATGCATCCGGAGGACCAAGACAAAATTGCATTCCTCACCCCAAGAGGAACCTACTGCTATAAGGTTGTGTCTTTTGGACTGAAGAATGCAGGGGCAACTTACCAAAGACTAGTCATAGCCATGTTTAGAGAGCAACTCGGCCATGCAATGGAAGTATACATTGACGATATGGTGGTCAAGTCCAAAGAAGAGCAAACTCATCTAGCCGATCTGGAAGAGACATTCGGCATTTTATGCAAGTACAAAATGAAGCTGAACGCTTCCAAATGTGCATTTGGGATCGGATCTAGCAAATCCTCGGCTACATTGTCAACCACCGGGGAATCGAAGCCAACCCGAGGCAAATCATAGTAATCCTTGAACTCAGCTCCCCTCAATCGGTCAAGGAGGTTCAAAAGTTGATGGGGATGGCCGCCGCACTCAACAGGTTCATCAGTCGTTCCACAGATTGCTACCGACAATTCTTTCATACCCTACAGCAGGGTAAAGCATTTGAATGGACCTCTGAGTGCGAAGCTGCTTTCAACGGTTTGAAGACTTACTTCCGATCAGTTCCACTATTGACAACACCTTTGGCAGGTGACCCGCTCATTTTATATCTAGCAGTTTCTGACCGGGCCGTCAGCGCCGTACTGTTAAAGGAAGTGCTTGAGGAGCAGCGACCAGTCTATTATGTGAGCAAGGCAATGGTTGATGCCGAAACACATTACCTTCCGTTGGAAAAACTCATCCTAGCCCTCGTCATGGCAGCAAGAAAACTGATGCATTACTTTTAGGGGCATACCATCGGGGTACTAATGGACTACCCCCTCCGGTTAGTACTCTGTAGTGCAGAAGCATCAAGGCGCATTTCAAAGTGGGCTCTTGAACTCAGTACGATATTCAGTTTCTTCCTAGAACCTCAATCAAGGGGCCAGTGCTTGCCGACTTTGTGGCCGAATTCACTAGGGGTCTTGCCAACTTCAAATCTGATCAAATTCAACCTAAACCAAAGTAGAGAATTTATGTTGGGGACATTTGGCAGTTGTACTGTGATGGATCATCCAATCAACGCGGCAGTGGGGCGAGCGTAGTGATCATGGCTCCCAACGGGGCAATAATCGAGCAGGCTGTCAAACTCTGCTTCGATGCATCGAATAATGAGGCCGAATACGAAGCTTTGCTAACCGGTCTACGGAATGCACATCTCCTTGGTGCTTGGCGTCTGCTTGTCTTCTGCGATTCAAAGCTGGTCATTAACCAATTGAAAAGGGAATACGCAGCCAAAAATGACCAAATGGCAGCTTACATGAAAACGGCGAATTCGTGGCTGGCAAAATTCGACCATCATGAATTAAACCAAATAACCCGGGATCAGAACACACATGCGGATGCCCTGGCCTGTCTAGCTTCTGCCATCAACTCAGAAATCAAATAGACAATTGAAGTGGGCTTTATCCCTGAGCCGAGCATTGCCCCCTCAGAGTCGATTCAACTTAATGTCATAGAATCAGGTCCAAGTTGGATGGACCCTATCACTACATTCCTATCTTCTGAACAGCTCCTGGCAAAAAAGAAAGAAGCTCACAAACTACGAAGCAAAGCCCTGCAATATTACTTGGATCCACAAGGAAAGCTTTACAAAAAATCCCTTTCTGGTCCAATCTAGAATGCGTTCATCCGGATAAGGTCGAAGAACTCATGACTGAAATACATGAAGGTAGTTATGGTGCCCATTTCGACAGGCGCTCTTTGGCTCATCGAGCTGTGACACAAGAGTATTATTCGCCGACAATAAGAGCTGACGCCGAGAATTACGTCAAGAAATGTGAACGGTGTCAGAAGTTTTCCCCTTTAACCCATTTGCCTGCTGAAGACTTGAGCTCTATCACCAGTCCCTGGCCGTTCGTCCAATGGGGTCTTGATATCGTCTGACCATTGCCGCGGGTCCCAGGGAACAAGCGATTCTTGATTGTCGCGACAGATTACTTCACAAAATGGGTCGAAGCGGAGGCAGTAACACACATTCGAGATGCTGATGTTAAGCGCTTTGTATGGAGAAATATCATAACACAATTCGACATTCCAAGAGCACTTATTTCAGACAACGGCACCCAGTTTGATTGTGGCATCTACAGGGAGCTGTGCATCAAGTATGGTATCGGGCCTTATTTCTCCACGCCAGTTTACCCTCAAAGTGTAGATGCGCCCGCGTGGGCCTCACTACTACAGTTCGGACTCGATTTTGTGTCACGGTTCTTAATCTTGAACCAAAGAGTCCAAATCCGGCAAATCGTTTTGAGAAACAGATTTTTTGAAAAGAAGTGCCAAACATGGACTGCTTTGCCAGATACAGAGTCGCCACCTAAATATTTTTTAAATGGGGAAATTTAGGAAACCCTGACTCCGTGCCGAAGGCCACATGTCCGTCATCACCGGAGTTGTCTCGGCTCAGGAGCTTGGGTACGATCGGGGAAGGTCAGCTACGAGCACCCCCTTTCGCCCGGTCCGAAGACCGGCCTCTATTAACCATGATATCCAATTTTGAAAACGTTATGTGTTCTTAATCCGGTTATTAGCCTAGAATTACTATGTTGTGCACGCAGCAAACAAGTATAGACCAAATCGCCCAAATTGGAACAAAACATTTCATGTTTGTTTTGAAAATGGTTTGCTACTCGCAAGTAGGCTAAAATGCAGATTTTGCCACCCTCAAGTGGGCTTTTAGAAAAGATGATTTTGCCACTATCTAGTGGGCTTAAAACTCACAGTTTTAATGCATTATTCCAATTTAGGTAATTCAACCTCCATCCACAGGCATTCAAGCAGTTATATCACATAAGTAGCTAGCCTCATGGTAATCATACTGTCATGGCAACACTCACACGCATGCGATATGATAAAGCATAAAAGCTTACCTAGTACTCCGAGCCAAAACAGAAACTAGTCAGTAATCATATGCATGATCCTAGTTCATGTTAAAAATGGCTAATGCAACACATGCAAAGATGCACTCTAAACAGGCTCGGCTATCCTAAAGATGGCATGTGAAATGCTGCAACTAACAAGTACTTAACTTGGAATTGAAATACAAGTGCAGTTAGCATGATGTGCCGAGCCCGGTGCATGTAAGACAAATGTATGGATGCACGCATGCTATCATACTGTTATGCAAATTTAAATATGCCCTAGTCTACCATCATAAGCGGGTAAATAAAAGGGAGAAAGAAGTGGGGGGTTGGAAGACATGCACAACGCACCCACACTTATTACACAATTGCCCTCACTCGGAGGGTCCAAATAAATATTACAGTCCGAATAAATAACTAACCACATTAATTATTACAGAATTTTTAATTACTGAACAAAATGAATGCAGAAAGAAGAAAGGTGGCCACAGCCCCCGCCTCGGGATGAGCGAACAATGCAAGCTTGAACCCGTCTCGCCTAGAAAGTCCGTACCATACCACTGCCGCCTCGGTTTACACTGCCCTGCTTCTCTGAACAGTGCCAAAGTACTGGGACAGGCTTGTTGCATACTGCAGAGTGCCACCGGCTGGGGGAAATGCCCACCGGCAGTGCATAATTTCCATCGGCAGATGATGTAATTATCGGCCAGCCACCAATTGCCGGTCGGCACTAAATGATGCCGGTCGGCAGAAACTCCCTGCAGAAGACAGTTTTTGACAGCAACAAGAACAGACAGTGTATGGCATGGAATTTCAAGCAAGTGTATGCATGGCCACTCTCTCTATCATGTAATGGACTCAAGGGAACATGGCCCTCGACCCTCGGGCCACCAATCACGCATTTCGATGCATGATGGCCAAAGAGTCAAGTATGCATTTCAATGTCAAATGCAATGCACACAAAACATACAAGGGACCCAACCTCAATCATGGTTGGTCAAGAGGCGAGGCAATGCACAACAATGCATATGCGACCTAAGCATGCAAGCAAACATACAAACATGCAATATAACTACATGGCACACACAATGCTAACAACATAACATGCACAACGTATTGAAACATGGCATACACAATGCAAGATGGACTTACACCAATGTGAGTGGACCTCAGCCGCACCCACATCAGTGGCCAGAAGATGAAAATGAAGTGCCTTGAAATGCGTGCACACGGGCACGCAAACCGAGGCAATGGCATATGCAATGCAATGGCTAAAATGGCATATAGAGTGCAACATGGACTTATACTAACATGAGAGAGCCTCAGCCACACTCACATGAGAGGCCGATGGATGAAAATGAAGTGCCTCGAAATGCGTGCACACGGGCACGCAAACCGAGGCAATGGCATATGCAATGCAATGGCATGGAAAATGGTATGCAAACATGCCAATGGGATTTCAGCACTGAAATGTGGGGGAAAACAGCCCCGAAATGAGGCGAAAACACACCCGATGCATGGAATAGTCCCGAAACATGGACTTTTGGCACCCGGAATGGCCTATAGCTATACCAAATATGCACAATATGGACATGGAGCATGAAGACAGAAGCAAGACAGCTCTGAGACAAGCATTTTTACAGTTTATGACATGGCCAAACAGCAAGCAAAGATGGGGCTAAAATGGCATACAAAAACGGCCCTAAACATGAGATTATGAAGCAACTCACAGCTGCTGACCCCAAACATGTTAAGGCCCTTCAACAACATTGAAGAGAGACCAAAAATATGCAAATTTACAGTTCATGGAAGCCCCGAAATCAGTATACAAACATGCTAGAAATGCAATGCAAAATGAGGCTCAAAAGTGGCTATAACATGAGGTATACAAAGCATTCACCAAACAAGCAAAGACCCTTAATAAAACATGTTAAGAAGTTCAAAATAAAGCCACTTTCAGTTTTGATCATGGTCCAAAAATAGAAAAATGGTAGGCTAGTGAAGCATGCAAGAATATTGACATACAAGTAGATATTGAAGCAAGTGCAAGATGGAGGGCTCAAACAGTGTTGAGCCCTTCAACAAACATGTAGAATAGCTCAAAATAAGGCCACTTTCAGTTTTGGCCGGAGCTCAAATATACCAGCAACTATGGCTTAGATATGATGCAAGAATAGGCTAGAAAAGGGAAGAAGAGGACTCACCTTTGTAGACCAATGAACCAGCAGCTTTTGGTTGAAGTTTGGGTGCTCCTAGCCTCTGCAAATGACCTCCAATGTGCTGGAATGAAGTGTAGGGGTGTGGTGCTATGGGTTGGTGAAGAAGTGGTCCAAGAACAAGGGTATTTGATGATTGAATGAGAGAGATATGGAGAGAGATTGAGGGTTGTATGTATGTGTATCAGATATACATGGTATATCTCTGGTTTTTTTGCTTCAAAACCATCCAACCTAGACAAAGGGAGAGGAATGGTGCTTATATAAGGCAAGGGAAGCACTTAACTTACAAGCTAAGTAAAGGGAAAGGGTCAAAGGGGTTCAAGGGGGGTGCAAAGCTTCTAGAGAAAGCTAAAACAGTTGGCCAAGCTTCTCCAAGAAGCTTGGCCAAAGGGTTCAAGCTTCTAGAAGGTTAGGGGGTTCAAAGACTCACAAGGTGCAAAACAACCACACATGTGCGTGGGGGATCGATTCTGTGCATTCCAGCTGGCACAGCTGGAATCCACTCAATCTGCCGAATGCTCCGGAAGGTCGTCGGCTACCAAAAATTTCCGGTCAGCACAATAAAGTGCCGGTCGGCACAATAAATTTCCGGCCGGATAAATATAGTGCCGGTGGATGGCCGGTAAGATCAAAAAACTGCTGGTTGGTGTCCAAATTGAAGCCCCGGAAGTTAGCTTTCCAATGGCGCAAACCTTGCATTAAAATTCCTCCTGTGGAAAAAGTTATGCCCATTTTGGTGAAGCCGCGCAGATTCGATCCAACCGGGATGATACCCAACTTCAACCAATCATATCTCCCCCACCCAGACTTGGCTTTAAGAGATTCTTGAGTGCAAAATGAAGCCCCGGAAGTAAGCTTTCCGACGGTGGTGGTCCCATAGCTAAACTCCAAGTGTACAGATAGATAAGCCTGATTCAGCGAGGGCTGCTCGACTCGCTTCTACCGGGATTCATGCCAAACTCTTCCCAAACTAGTTTTCTCCTCTCCTTTCCTCTCTTCTTTAACTCCAAACCCTTGAACAAAGTGTTTTGAAGGATTTTCCTCTCTCCTTGCCAAAGAAACTGAACATTTGCCCTGCACACCTTTCTCCGCCAAGCAAAACATCAGTGGTGCCCAAGTCTTAAGGGTGGTCAAAAATGGGGTGTCTACACAAAGCAATGGTCAAGCCGAGGCTTCTAACAAATCCATCTTAGACAGCATCAAGAAGAGGCTGGAGAAAGCTAAAGGCAGATGGGTCGAAGAATTACCGAGTGTATTGTGGGCGCATCGCATTATGCCGAGGCAATCCACTGGGGAAACGCCGTTTGCTTTATGCTTTGGGACCCAGGCAATCATCCCCCTGGAGATCGGCCTCCCAACTTTGAAATCAAAAGTTTTTGATACGGGCCGAAATGACATGATGTTGGCCTTGGATTTGACTCTAATTGAAGAACGACGAGACCGTGCCCTCACGTCCATGGCGCGGTACCAGCAACAGCTTGCTAAATCATATAATCAACGTGTCCAGCTATGCCACTATGCACCAGAAGAATTGGTCCTGAAGAGAGTATTTCTGGCTGCCAAGAATCCAGCGGACGGAAAACTGGGTCCTAACTGGAACGAAACTTATTAGATCGATTCAATTGCGGGCATAGGGGCATATCAGATCAAAGACATGTCTGGGAGGAGTCTGCCACACCCTTGGAATTCTACGCACTTGCGTAAATTTTATCATTAACCTGGCATGTGGGGCACGACTTGTTTTGTGTATTCGCCGTGTACAACTTTCATTTTCATAATGCAAGACTACTTATCTCACTATATGGAATTATAGTTCGAAATAAAAAGCCTCAGAATTCGAAGCCCCATCCGTGAATGACACGTTTGGGCCGAATAAGCCTCCGGATTCGAAGCACCCTTCGTGGATGTCACGATTGGCCAAGTAAAAAGCCTCCGAATTCATAGCCCCATCCGTGAATGACACGTTTGGGCTGTATAAGCCTTCGGATTCAAAGCGCCCTTCGTGGATGTCACGATTAGCCAATTAAAAACCCTCCAAATTCGGAGCCCCATCCGTGAATGACACGTTTGTGCCGAATAAGCCTCCGGATTCAGCGCTCTTCGTGGATGTCACGATTGGCCAAGTAAAAAGCCTAGGAGTGCGAGCCCCATCCGTGAATGACACATTTGGGCCGAATATGCCTCCGGATTCGGAGCGCCCTTTGTGGATGTCACTATTGGCCAAGTAAAAAGCCTCCGAATTCGGAGCCCCATCCGTGAATGACACATTTGGGCTGAATAAGCTTCCGGATTCGGAGCGCCCTTCGTGGATGTCACGATTGGCCGAGTAAAAAGCCTCCGAATTCAGAGCCCATCCGTGAATGACACGTTTGGGCCGATTAAGTCTTCGGATTCGGAGCGCCCTTCGCGGATGTCACGATTGGCCAAGCAAAAAGCCTCTGAATTCGGAGCCCCATTCGTGAATGACATGTTTGGGCCGAATAAGCCTCCGGATTCGGAGCGCCCTTCGTGGATGTCACGATTGGCCAAGTAAAAAGCCTTCGAATTCGGAACCCCATCCGTGAATGACATGGTTGGGCCATATAAGCCTCCGGATTAGGAGCGCCCTTCAGGGATATCATGATTGGCCAAGTAAAAAGCCTCTGAATTTGGAGCCCCATCCGTGAATCACACGTTTGGGCTGAATAAGCCTCTGGATTCGAAGTGCCCTTCGTGGATGTCATGATTGGCCAAGTAAAAAGCCTCCGAATTCGGAACCCCATCCGTGTAGGATCGAGTGAGCATTCGGCTTCGGCACGCTTTTCATGAATAATCAACAAATATGAACTCAGTTGAAGGATGGAAGATTCTTAACATGTTTAAACATAAACTAAGACAACATGTGTAAACATAAACTAAAACAATGTGCAATATAAGCTGAAACGACATGCAAATATATAAGATAATATGTTTTATTGAATTAATCAATAATGCATAAATCGCTCCCAATTTATGTCAGAGCGCTACAATATATTTAACTTTATTCGGCGTCCCCTTCATCATCACTCTTCCCGACTTCAAAGGCCGCAAAAGGAAAATGATGACTCTAGTATAATGGCGATGCCGAATCAACGTCTATTACCTGAAGAGACTTTGCGGCCTGGAGAGCCTTGATCCACCCGTGTTTAAATCCACAGTTTTCACATCGGCAAACCTCCTCAGCGAGCTTTTCCTTGGCCTTGTTCATAAGCCCGGCCCTTTGCAGATTCTATTGCAACACATGCTTGCCGTGTCACGATCGGTAATCCCGTGACTTATAAGGCACTGAGTCACCCTTTCCTCCACAACCGAGTTAGATTGGCCAGCCGCACGCGGCTTGGCAGTTTGGGCCTTTTTCAGCTCACGCTCAGTCTTCTCCGTGCGAGCCTCCAAGTTCCGAATTCGTTCATTTTTTTGCTCTATCTCCCGCCTCGCGGCACGTAGATGTATGCCGATTTCATAGGTGGTGTACAGTCCTTTCACTGCTTCATGGATGCCCTTCCGAAACACTTTGAAATCCTGTTGACTGACCATCGACTGCTGGACTTCTGGTGGAAAAATCTGTCGAGTGAACTCGACTGCCACACCTGGGTCGTGAACAATTGAATCCGCTTCCGTCATTGATTTATTCCTCACAAAAACCCTAAAACTCAACAGTCGCGGTGTCGCATCGGATTCACCTCTCGGTCGCGGTCGAGGGGAGTTGCCCCACTATTGTTTCTCCCTTCTGGGTGTTCTACTTCGATGACGTGGGGACTGATGTTTTTCCCACTCCCTCGACGTCCTACTTCCTGTGCGCATAGGCTCGCCAATTCATTTCTATATCCAGCTCAGCCAATGTCCTCATTTCTCCTCTACTGTTGAAGAATAGTCTGTTTGACATTCGCACTTATTTAGCCTTCCTCAACAGACTAGTTTAAATTGAGCCTGAACACACTAATGGGACTTACACGCGTGAGGCACTCACCCCATTTATTCCTAACGGGTGCGGCGCCCCCGAGGCGATCTCATTAATAATAAACTTCAAAAGCCCGGTGCCAATCTACTCGTGCCCCAGTCCCTCCATGAACTGATAGTATTCGGCGTTCCAGTTCATACATTGGCTGGGGCAAGGGCAGATTTATTAATCTAATCAGCCAAATATCTAATCCCAGGGCCGATCTACTCGTGCCACAGCCCCTCCATGAACTGACAGTATTCAGCGTTCTAGTTCATGCATTGGCTGGGGAAATGGAAGATTTATTAATCTAATCGGCCAAATATCTAATCCTGGCACCGATCCACTCGTTCCGCAGCCACTCTATGAACTGGCAGTATTCGGCGTTCCAGTTCATACATTGGTTAGGGCAAGGGCAAATATATTAATCTAATTGGCCAAATATCTAAACCTGGTGCCAATCTACTCGTGCCCTAGCCCCTCCATGAACTGATAGTATTCGGCATTCCAGTTCATACATTGGCTGGGGCAAGGGCAGATTCATGAATCTAATTGGCCAGACAACGACGCCCTGAGCCGATTCACTTGTTCGGATAAGTTGAAAGACAGATAAAGTTACTAAATTGCCAAGATACTGTTGTCTAATCGACAAGTGTTCACGAATGTTTAATTCACTTATCTCATGATCCTACATCCTATTGGATCGATAGCTAGCAAGCATAGTAGACTGTAGTTATTTTATCCACAGTAGTAAAAAGCAACACTATTCATCAATAGCAGAAATTGAGCAAAAATAATAGCGAAGAGCAAAGGAAATTTTCAAGCAAAGGGAATTTTTATTAATAAATTGGGTACAGATAGTAGCCATTTTCCACATGAAAACTACCTTAAACTAACAGAAATTTACTAAACAAAAGGCTACAACCTTGCATGGAAGATGCCTAGCAAAAATTAAAATGTCACCCTAGTCAATCCTTAGGGTCAGACTCTAGCGGCTCAACGTCCACTTGCTCAAATGGAATCGGCTGGGCCAATGTCACATTCGCGGCAGCAAGGGCTTTGAGCCAGCTGTGTTTGAAGCCCCAGTTCTCGAATTTGGGCACTTCGTCCGCATAGCTCTCCAAGGCGGCTTCTTGTCCAGCTTGGAAAGCTTTGGAAACCTCAGAGTCGGCTTTGTCCTTCACCCTCTTCGATTCTTTCAAGTCGGTGTCCAACCTGGCAATCACTTCCTTGGCTAGCTGGACCGCTTCTTCACTCGCTTTTACCCTGTCTTCAACAGCCAGCCTTAACTGGTTGGAATTCCTCGCGCTCTTGGCCTCAGAGTTGGCCCTCGCACGTTCCTCCGCCGCTTTCGCCACTTCCGAATCGGCTCTTTTAGAGGCTTCGACAACCTTGCTCTTTTCATTTTCAACTTCGATTTTCATGAAGGCGATCTGTTCTATAGCGTCATGTTGACAGCGGCCTATTTCGGCTATCCTGCCCACCGTTTGCAAAGTAAGGAAATATAGTTAAATGATAATAAAAATATATGTATTTAGGCGGATGACTGCATATAAAGCATGTACCAATAAGGCTGTCTGAGCGGCTAATGCGATCGATAGTAGATCTAGCTCGGCCCAAAATACGACTTTGTCAACCGGCAACGAGACTGAAGAGGCCATGCTCAAGGCCACAGTCGGGTCTTTTAAAGCCGACGCGTCAGAAGAAATCGGCATGTTCCTTATCCTTGGTTGAACAGTGAACGGAACAACCAAATCCCATTCCTCAATGCGCGGCCGTTTATTGACTTGCTCTTCAGCGGACTCGGCTTCTTTCTCGACAAGGCGTTTCTCCTCCCTTTGCTGAGCCTCCTGATCCACCCGCTCTATCCGCTCCATCCGCTCCATCTCGACCTTTTCGGGTTAAGCCATCTCTTCCTCGACAATAGGCAGGGAGGGCTCAGCATCGACAACGGGTGGAACTTCCGATCGGATGGCCTCGGCTCTCTGCCGGGCGGCCATTCTTTCGACATTTTTCTTCTTGGCAAGTTGCGTGAGTGACAACCCAACCACATCCTCAGGATACGGGCCGGGAAGGTCTTCTAAATCTATAAAGATGTCTTCGAAGGAAGCGTCCCCTCGGCCTGAGGTGGACGGAGGGTTGGATAAATTAAGGCCGACTTCCACAAAGGCCAAGTTCAAAGCCTCATCTACTTCGGCTTTGGACTGGCTTGATTCCTCAGCGACCTCCTCGGCTACCACCACCTGCTTCGAATCGGATGCCTCCGAACCAACTTGCCTCAAGTTTTTGAAGTTGGTTAAGATAAGGGTCGTAAGAGACTCTTCGCCCCTTGAAATTGGGTTGTTTTCTGCCGCCGAAAATGTCGTATACGTCGGCTCGTATCGAAGAAGAATGTGGGCCGCCCTCCCTTGTTTCTAAAGGCTTGGACGGCCAAAGTATTGGAGCGCGACTTTAATTTCTACGAGAACGGCGTCTTCGGTTGAAACCAAAACTTTCTTCAAATCATTTCCTGCACAAATAAAACCATGAGACCACGGAAATAATGGTGAATAAATATAAGAAAGATAAACGCAAGGAGCTATATGGCCACTTGGTTCACCTCTCCATCTAGGAATAGGATCTAGACGGTCTTCGCCTTCGTCGAATTCCCAGTTACCTCGGACAACGACCATGGCATCATCAACTCGCTTGCCAGAGCTGGAAAGCATAGTCACTAATTGATGGTCGATGTCCTTGGCCCTAAATAAATAGCACCCATGTCGGCCAGAAGACTTGGCCAAGGCATAACAATGCCAAATAGCAGGTATGCCAAGATTAATGCTAAGGCAACGGTTTAACTCTATAATCCCCATTATGATTCTAAAAAAATTCACATTAGGTTGGGAAGGGATTAGACCCCAATGGTGGAGAATGGCCCTAAGAAATGGGTGAAGGGGGAAACGGACTCCGCCCTCTGCAATTGATAGGAGACGGAAGACGATTGTGCTTTCATCAGCCCTCTCCATATCAAGGGTGTTGTCTGTCACAAGTGACAGACGGACGTCATCAGGGATGGAAAAATGGCGCCGAAAGCCAGAGGCTCGATCCGCAGAAAAGAGGTCTTTCAAATGCTTTGCTATTTTCGTCAATATATGGAATATGCTAAACTAAAAAAAAAACAGGAAAAGGGATTCGAAATAGAGAGGAAGAGAACTTACAACAGGCGGAGAAGACAATGATGAATAAAAGGAGGTTGCAGAGGTGAATTGGAAGGCACACCAAGAGCTTTAAGTATTCAAAAAATGTGTATGCATTTGAAAAGACAATAAAATTTTAAATCACAATAAATGGAAGAAGTGTACGAAGAGGCGGGAAGTTGTAATGATGACCAAAAAGCGTGTGAGCTCTGACATTCGCGTTGCAATGAGGTTAGCCGCCGAATTTCGACTCCGACTTTTCGAGTTCGAAACCAAACACGCCAGCTAACTGTTGTTAGTGGAGTGTTTGGGGGGCAATTGTGGGGGCCGAGGATTAAGAGATGCAAATAGGCCGAATAAGTGAACTTAGGGAATCGAGATATATACACTGTATTCGGCTTCGTCTTATACAAATTCAGAAGTATCCTAATCAGCCGCATAACCAGTTGAGCGAGGAGCCGAGTGAAGAGTGGTTTGCAACAAAAGGAGCCGAGCCAATAGTTACAAGGTGGATTAAAGGTGGGCCTGACCCTGAGGCCCAAGAAAAGATATAAATAGAAGAACATCAACCAGAGAGAGGTATGTAAAAACTAGTATGCTTAACTTATGATATAAGCGATCAATAGAGTATACACTGACTAATCCGTCGGAGTGCTAATTCTGGCACCCCCGACCGTAGTGTTCTTTCCCTTTTAGGTTGCTAGCTGAGGATCATGAGCGTCCCATTGGATCCAAAGAGTATTTCCAAACTACCTCCCCCACAAACCTATTTATATATATTATTTAGAACTGTTTCATAAACATTTTAAATTAATGGATATAAATATTTCTTATGAAAATAGGCTGCTTCAGATTCATGGGGAATTTATATTAGCTTTATCAATGTAATATTGCTACCAATTGTGGAGAATGCAGCAAAACACGCTGGATCAGTCATATTTGCTTTTAAAAACAAGTTGGTATGTCACAAATATACATATGTATTTTTAATATGTTATCTTTATAGTTTTGTCTGTCTGAATAAATGACAAGTAAATTTTTTAATTTTTTTTTTCTCTGTCATGCAGGATATCTAACTGGGGGTAGCTTTGGGTTCAGCAGCTCAAATTTCAATGTTTGTGGTGAGACTTGAAATTGATAAATAACCAAGTAAATAAAACCCAAGATGAAATTATATATAAATTAAATGCTAAATTAACTTGTTCAATTTTTAGGTTCCATTATGTGTGGTGGTTGCATGGATAACGGGTATACATATGGATCTTGACTTCAATCTCCTAGAAACTGGTTCCCTGGCTTTCTCAATTATAGTCACAGCTTTCACTCTCCAGGTTCTTTTCTATTAATCTCTCCAATAATGATATTTCGATTAGCATCATTATTCTATTTGCTGCTTCAATAATGCTATACACTGCATATAAATGTAATTACAAAAATATGAAATAAAAAAAATTATAAATTACAAGAATATGACACTTGTACAG
Organism: Camellia sinensis; assembly: GCF_055761805.1. Classification (NCBI taxonomy): domain Eukaryota; kingdom Viridiplantae; phylum Streptophyta; class Magnoliopsida; order Ericales; family Theaceae; genus Camellia; species Camellia sinensis. The sequence continues at coordinate 65,248,983 of NC_138970.1, forward strand.
AACCCATAACACTCACAATTATGGTTCGTAATTTTAAAATTGCCAATATCATGTTACTCAAGATAATTTTTTTTGGTACAAAAAATTGTTTTTTTAATACATTTAGGCAATGCAAAGATGGGTAATCATGCTATACAAACAAATTTTTTATACATAAATTCTATATAGAATTATACGACTCATTTTATTTCTAGTTAAAACGCTAAACATGGTCCTTTTTGTGGAGTGCATTTTTTTTTTAACCATACATTCTGTCTGAGAGATCATCTTGGTCTGCCGCTGAAAGTTGGTCGTAAAAATCATCCCCATCTCCTATGGCTGGTTCATCGTGCCATTGATTATCTTGTTCTTCCATTACTGGTGACTCGTGTGAGACGCTATGCTGAGAGTTGGGATACTGACTTTCATCGACGAATGTCTCTTTGCTGAAAGGATATCCTGGGATAGCTAAATTACAATATATCTTCTGATTTCTATCTTCGCAGACTAGGCGTCCGTAATTTCCATTATAAGCTAATAGAGGATTGTTAGCAAATTTCCTCCAGTTATTGAGCTGATCCCTGAGTGAAGATCTTCTACATGGCCAGGGTCTCCGATTGAGAAGTCCTAGGTATCCTGGAAATGTCAAGGTTCCTCTATGGTACATTTTGTGTTTAGCTGGATTACACCATATTCCTTTCCTCTCTGGTGGTCTGCTATCAATTAATGCTTCTACATATGGATGATGCTCTTCCATTACACAAAGTAAGGAATGAGCAAGTTTATTCCAAAAGCTATCTGTCTGTTCTGGATCTGAAAAAATTATTCTAGAGACAAAGCCGTAATCTAACAATTGTGAGGCTGTTAGATAACGCGTTTTGCCCCTGAGCTCTATCTCTAATGGCTCGAATGTTGCTAGATTTATCTGGCAAAGGCAGATGCTGAAATCTAAATTACACTAGCATCGACCAAAATGTTCTGACCTTTTATTACATTTTTCTTCTTCTAAGCAGGGCTGTTCTTCATCTTCATAGAGATAGGTCCATTAATAGGCTATGCCTGGGCATTCAACTCCTACTATGGAGAGGTCTTGAAGAAATTGCTGAATAGTGACTAGCTCGCTATTTTTGCCATCTTCGGCTAAGGTGTATATATAAGGTTTTAGGTCTTCTATTGCTTGGCTTTTCTCACAAAAAGATCAAATGATAGAATGCCTAAAGAAATGCATTCTAGCACTCAATTAGTCAAATTCCTCACAAGTGAGTTGTCTGATTTCTTGGTTAGGAAAGGGGGCAGCTGTTTTTCCTGGAGCAAATTTTTTTAAGCTGGTTGGTTAAGGTTCGAATGGTTGCTCTCAATTGTTTTTCTTCGTCTCGGAGCTGGTCTAGCTCTTCACTGACCTTTTTGCCTTTATCCATAATTTTCTTGAAATTTCTGGTAAGGCCTTCACAATGTCTGCACATTTGGAGAGAATTTTGAGAATCTATTTGACGGTTAGAACTACTGCTTCTAGTACTACTACTTCTAATTATCTGGCTAACTGGAACTCCACTAGTAGCAAGAATAGTTGACCGCATCTTGCTCAATGTGTCCAGGTAATCTTTAGCTATCTGGCTGATAAAATAACTGGTTCCTATTTGTCTTCGGGCATAGGTACTGGCTGACTGAAAATCATAAAATCCTTTACACTGAGGTATAAGAAAATTTTTAAATAAGGGTTCAACTTCTATCCAGTCATGGTAGATATCAGGCTTGGTTCCTTTAGCTACTACATAAAAAGAAAAACTTTTAGACAAAGGTTTATTTTGAATTTTTGAAAAATATATACTAAGAGAGTTTAGGGCTGAAAGGCGTTTAGATGGGTGGTTATGAATGTTCCAAAGGTTATCTAACAAACACTGTTGAACTGGGTCTAGCTCAATTCCTGTTGATGGTCTGAACTTGTTTTTGCCTTCATGAATGGAAAGAGCGAATCCCCCAAAGTTCATGGTTTTGCTGTTCTCCTAAAATTTCTATTGTTTCAGCTAATCTTATTATTTCATCTAAATCTTTTTTTGTTCTTCTGTATACTGGTTTTTTCTTTAATTTCCCTATTTTTGTAAAAATTAATTCTAAGTTAACTGTTTCTTGAAAATCTTCTAGGTTCCAATAGTTGCTATCAAATTCTTCTAAATCTTCTAATTCATAATTTTCTATGTCTAAATTTTTTAAAGAAGTATTTGCTATCTCATCAAGTAGATATTTTTGGACTAACTCAGGAAAAATGTTTCTACTAGGAAATAAAAAACTAGAGGGAACTGAATCTACTCCTATGGTACCACCACGCTTTGCACGCAACTCGGATAAATGGGCTATGGTGCTAAGGGCATATGCTGTGGGTGTATGTACAGTTCGCTTGAAGAAGCTAATGTTGTGTTGGTTGATAAACATGCCACCTTGTAGGCTAAGTATGAAGTTAAGTCCTAAGATGAAAGGATGATTTTGTCGAGTATTTCCAATCCAAACTTGAGGTAATGGGAACCATTCTATATGCTGATCTTGAGAACCTAGATGATGAAAACTAATCTGTGCTCCATTGATGCAATGTGTATATGTCTGTTTAGTGTCATCGGCTATACTGACTAAAGCTGGGGTTGTTAAAGCTGAACTATGTGTTGTTCAATGTATGATTTACTGGCTTCTGTATCTATCATGGCATCTATACTAAGGGTTTTTTTCTACAAATTTAATTACACAAGAGATATCAACTAAATTTGACTTTGGTATAACAGGGTAATTGAATGGTAAATATGTATTATCTGAATGTGCTTTGGAGTACTGACTAAAGGGTTGAGAATCAACTAGGTTGACTAATTCTAAAGAATTCATATATTTTTCCACAAGTTTATCTTTTAAGGGGTATTTATTGTGAAATTGTTCTAGCTACTGTTTAAGCTGTCTATTTTCTAGTTCTAAACATTCTATGTCAAAATTAGTCTTAGTTTTTATCTCTCGTATTTGTAACTTGAGTTCTCTTACTTTTATTTCTAATTCTCTAATTGTTAAATGTAATTCTCTGCTTTCTATACTATGATCGTCTCTGTTATTTCCTAATGTTATCTTATGTGTCATGTTTAATTTTTCGAGGCAGACTATACAATAGGTTATACTGCATAATAAACACTGAACTCGCTTATCTTTAGCTGGAAACCAATTACAATAGCTGCATCTAGTAGTATCAAATCCTAGTCCTATTTGAAAATTATGTTGGCATTCAGTATCTGGATTACATTCCATCATAAAGAAAGTATCAAGAGAAGGAGTCGTTCCTATTTCTTGGTTGAGTTGTCCTAAAAGATTATCTACATTTGTATCACTTTCTGAATCACTATCTGAACTTATAGCTTCTATTTGATATTCATAATCACTAACTATGCTAGACTTCTGAATCATCGCTATTTATGCTAACTATATCTTCTTCTAAGTCTTCTATGATATGCAGTCTTTCTATCTGTTTATTAGTATTATGCCTTTGTCTTTTTGGGCAGTTTTTTGCAAAATGATTGGGTTCTCCACATATAAAACAATTACATTTTTTACTGTTGGGTTTTCTAACATATCTTTGCTTTCTTTTATCTCTTTCTTCTTTGGGTGGTTGCTTATAATTTATTCTATTAAAAGTTCTACTTTTTCTAATGAATTTATGTTTTTTCCATGGTTTTTTATATTTTTTCTTCCAATATTTTTCTTTTCTATATTTTCCATATTTTTTGTATTTTTTCCTATTATATTTATTTTCATATTGCTGAGGAGTATATATTACACTGCTACAAAAACCATAGTTTTGTTTTTTCAAATCTTTCTGTATTTTAATTTCTATACATTTTTTTCTGAGTCTGTGGAAAGTAAAAATTATCCTAGGGCCTATCCCTAATGCTCCTTTTATTTTTACTTCTCCTGAGGCTATTTTTGCTGGTAAGTTTGTATAATAAATTGACCATTTATTTTCTATTTCTCTTCCTAATTCTCCTGGTAATTTCCTAAAATATTTATTTCATATTTCTTCATCAAAACTTTTTCCCGTCCTAGCTACTATGGCTAAATACTCTTTGCTAAAGGGTACAACATATTTCCAACTTCCTAATGTTATCTGATTTAACTCAGTTAATGTTATGCTTTGGGTGTAATCATTTTTTCTAGAAGGGTCGTATCCTATAAGCATTTCTTTTATAAAACTAGTAAAATTCCATGGGTTATCCCCTAGTTCTTTAAGCTGTCTAATTGTTTGTTCATACTTTCCTTTAAAGGTTAAATATATATTAAAAGCTGAATCTCCTAAAAGTGTCTCTATATATTCCCACATATCCGTCGATTCAAAAGGATTACTCATCCATGCCTTTACCGCATCTTTTTCCCATTTTTCTATCACTTCTTGCCATATCTAAGGGTCGAATCTGGCTAAATCTAAAAGGGTTCCTTGATTATTAACTGGCTATAATTGTATGTTCATATCTGGTTGTCTACACTTTCCATGAAATCAATAACTTTTATTTGGGTCGGCCTTGCTTCGTCCTGAACTAGCTAATGGTCTTCTTCCTCCTACTGCATAATGCATTGGTTCTACGGGATCTTCTACAATTGGTTGTGGATTACTAGTTCTTGTGCTTTCTGTGTTCATGTAAAAAGTATCTTCTAAGTTGGATTGTTTTGGTATTTTAAATATTTTGCTAGGATGTATTTTATCTTCTATGATATCATCTACATATTCTGTATGAAATTCTTGATCTAAAAATGACACTGCTTCATAATGGGTATGTCCTCTAGCTAAGTATTCGAAGTATCTAGCATCTAATACTTTATTCATGTCTTCTAGGGTGAAATTTTCTAAATCTATCTCATCAATATTATATATCTTATTTTGTGATATTGTTTTTTCTTCTGTCATTACATAAAGCTGATTTATTTTACTACAATTATCTTGATTTTCTTCCCTATCTATACTACTAAATTCATCATCCTCAGATTTTTCTGGTGCTACATACGTATATTGAGTGAATCTTACTGCATAGCTTCCATCTGCTCTTTGATATAATAAGTTATCTTGAGGAGCTAATCTCTTTTGTCCTAGAAAGTCTCCTAGTTTCCAATCTAATGTTGCATTATCTTCCGAGCTAAATTTTTTAGCTGGTAGAGCTTTTATTCCTTTTGCGCCTAATAACTTAACTATCTGATCATTTGTGGGTCTATAATGAGTATTACTTTTTGAGACTGCTAAGCCTAAAAATCCTGTGCAAACTAATAAGTTCTTTTCTCCTTTTTTCATGTTGTATCTCCTACTTTTTATTCCTATTTTTATCTTTTTATGAAAGGTTGAGGTTGGTAATAGGAAATCTGGTATAAAATAAACTATTCCTCCTTTTGAATTCATATCTAATTCATAGCTGCCTAAAATACTTTGTCCTACATCATTAAATCTATCATCATAAAGACATACAAAAACTTTAGTTTATAAATTTTCTCTAGTTAAAGCCTTAACTCCTACTACAACTAATCCTAAGTGGGTCATTTTAAGGTGTTCATTTACTGCATATTTATAGCTTTCTCTATCTATTAAATTTAGTTCATTTTTTTCATCTTCATGAGTTACACTAATCATTTGTTCACCATAGTGTTTAAATGGATATTGTTTTTTATGAATTTTTCCTAACTTATATACATATTTAGCTGGAATTAATTCTAACTTTTCCTTATTAAATTTTTCTATTTGTTGTTCTACATCTATAAATTCTTCCATTCTAATATTTTCATCCTCATTGCGCTTTTTGCTACTATTTCCTTTTATTAGTTGTTTAAACATTTTTATTTTCTGTAAGTTCTACAAACGGGTTTCCTAGGTAATTTAAGCTTTTCGAAATATCTAGCTATATCTTCTTCGTTTATCTGAGATAGGGGTTTGTTTGTTTGTCCTTCTACTCCTTTTCCTTTTTGAAGTATTATTCTTTCTAAAGAAGCTAAACGATTTTCTAGGCTGTGTAGTTGTTCTGATAGATATTCAAAATTTTCACACAATCTGATTAAAAATAAAATTTCTATATTATTTTGTCTCACTGATATTTTATCTGACTGATTTATTCCTTGATAGCTACTGATTCCTTATGGGTTATTATGAAAATCTTCTGCTTGTTTTAAAATAGTCTGGTAATCTCTATTAGCTTTTTTTATCACTACTCATAAACTAAGATCTTATTAATTGTTCTAAGCCTTCCAATTTTTGTTTTAAATTATCTTGAATTTGATTAATTTGTTCTATTTGTTTAGCCATTTGATTTATCTGGCTATGAGTTTGTTCAATTAGTTGTCTAAATTCTAACTTTATTTGTTTTGAGCTGCTAGTATTTATGGCTGCAATTAAAGTTTCTAACTCTAGCTTCGTGCAAAATTTTTCTAAATTTAAATCTGTTCGTTTTTGTAAAATTGAACTACACTGGACTTGGATATAATCTAATTTTTTATCTTGATCTTTGATTATATTGCGGGTATTACGAAGATAATCTATAGATGAAGTAAAAAGACTACTAATTTTTTCTATGTCCTTTTTAATATTTTCTGCAAAATTAATCTGATAGTCTACAATACTATTTAACTGAGGATTATGCTCATTATGAAGCTGATGTGTAAAAGTATCTTCAAAATTACAACGAAATTTATTTTTATCTATGCTAAGACGATGATTATAATTGTTGAGTTCTAAATCTAAATATTCTACTCTTTTCATACACAAAATTAATTCCTACTTTAAAATTATTACAAGCTACTATAATATGAAATCTATAACTAAAATGTCCAAAAATAAAAACTACTCTATTACCATAGGCAAAATGCATAAACTAACTTAAACTGCCCTAAAACCGAACACTGCTCTGATACCAATTTTTGGGGGTGAGTTAGTGGTCTACCACTATTTTGAAATTGGGCTGAGAATTATCTAATTCATTCTACAGTTATGCTAATAGGTCTTCAAGCAGTTGTATGGCTAGCTTTAAGGCTTCTTGTTTTACAGTTAGCTGTCTATTTATTTGAGAAATTTTTAAACTGTAATTTTCTAGGGATCTGCCAGAGGCTAATGATAAGAGAAACTGATATCTTAATTTTTGATCTTCTAATTCTTGTATAAGTTCAGTACTAATTTTGATTTTAATCCTAAGTTTTTCATCTAAAGGCATAAAATTTTGATTTTTTTTTTAAAATTCTTTTATGAACAATATTTCCTTAATATTTCTACTCGGGTTGTTCTCTTTTTATTCTAAAATTCTTTTTCTTTGGCAAAACTATTTTTAGGCAATGTTTGTCTTCATTACATGTACTCCCACCTTGAAGCTAAGCCTCGTTCAACATAGTATATTTTTATTTTCCAATTTTTACCTTTCCCTTTCTGCCTACAATTTGCCCTCCAATGCCTAACCACGGCTTACACGGGCTCTTCAGCTTCAGCTAAGGTCACTCAATAATAAATTAGAAAACAGCAGATACTATGAAGGTGCAAATCATGTAATATTAATGAGCAAACAAGCATTCCATAAACTTAGTTTTCCCAAAAAGAAAATAAATTTTTAGAATAGAAGAGGTACCCTTTTGAAATATTTAAGGAAAAAGAGAAACTACTCACACTTCATATTAATAAGAAATATACTTACAAAGATTATATTACAGACTCTGGAATTCTGAAACACTTAGTACACTTAGAGGTTTTTGAGAGGGGTTGGAAATTTTTACAAAGCAGAGTGAAGGGGAATTTTTCATTCTGCCTCTTCCATTGGCAAGAATGCCAATTTATACAACACAAAAGGAAGATAAAAACAAAGATTCTAAACCTATGCTTGACATCCTACGTCCAAACCTTTTCCTAAAGGTCAAAACCTATTCAAGCCTAAACTTAGGCTTTTTCAAAATCAAATAAGGACAAACCTATATACATACAATTGTATGCCTACTTTGACAAAATTTCTATGGATAAAAACAGATAGAGGGTTTGGATAATGATGCCGGGTACTGCTCTGGGCCCCATCGCACATCATTCAATCCTCCCTTTTTGACAAAATTTTGACACTATAATTTATTACAGGACACGTGTAAGGATTCTCACAACTTTTCTTTAATGGAGCATGGTGGGGGTCATCTGCTTTATTAAAGTAGTGAGTGAAGGAAAATCCTTATTACTGACAGAAACAAATAATTACAGACACAAAAATCTACAGAATATTTTGGCACGCATTTCTCTGATAATTGAAGGGAAGCCTTATCTTCTACGAATTTTGTTGTCTTCTGCTATAGTACCAATTATTGATGTTGACGCTTGGAGGCTGATTCTTCAAAGCGGATTCGTTGTGGAAGTTTTGCAAAATTTGAAGAGTCAAAAATCTTGGAACTATTACAATATTTTCAGAATATTATATGAGTCCTTTAAAAATAAAAATAAATAAAAATAAAAATAAAAATAAAAAATGCAGTCCACACAAAAGACTCATATAATATTCTGAAAATCTCAGACCAAGTATGCCAAAAATCTCGTGTCTAAGTTCGGTCTAGAGTTGGCCAAACATGCACGCACTTCCATGAGCACGAGTCTTCATCTCTCCAAAGATTCCTCTGGTACTGATGTTGATCCTACCCTTTATAGGAGTATGATAGGGAGTCTTTTGTACCTTACAACCAGTCGACCTGACGTTACATTTAGCGTAGGTGTTTGTGCCCGTTACCAAGCCTGTCCTAAAAAGTCTCATATTCTTGTGGTCAAACGCATCATTAAGTATGTTAATGGGACATTAGGGTATGGGATTTGGTTCTCGACTGACATTACAACTGAAATCACTGGTTTTTCTGATGTCGACTAGGCTGGGTGTGCTGATGATCAGAAGAGCACATCCGGAGGGTATTTTTACCTTGGCAATAATTTGGTTACCTGACATAACAAAAAGCAAAATGCCATCTCTCTTTCGAATGTCGAGGCTGAGTACATTGCTGCAGGGAGTTGTTGTACACAAATGTTGTAGATGAAGCAAATGCTTCATGATTATGGTATAGACCAGGACACTCTCACCCTTTTCTGTGATAATACAAGTGCCATCAACATTTCTAAAAATCTAATTCAACACTCTCACACCAAACACATTAACATTCATCATCATTTCATTCGAGAGTTAGTTGAAGAGGGCCTTGTAGTTCTTGAACATGTACCCACTGAGCATCAAAAAACTGATATTTTTACAAAACCCCTTCATCTTCTGAGGTTTGGGTTCCTGAGAAAGACCTTGGGTGTAGTGCTCAGTAACTAGGGTGTGACTTGTTACTTGCGCGGGTGAGAGTGATTGGCTTTCTGTGTGCTTGGATGCTATAATCTCATTGTCATTGATTCTTGTCATCCTTGCATTTAGACTTATATGAACACGTCTCATGCTGCTTGCAAGATTTCATTCTTTTTTGTTCATAGCTCATTCTGAATGCTCATGCTCATTGACTTCATGATCTCATTCTGTACGCATCTTTGAGATAAACTATTGCAAGGGTTTTCGCATAAGTGATGAAGTTTCTCTATGGACTTCTAACAGTGTCTCTTATACATTTCTAGAGGAATTGACCTATACTGGCATATCATGGGTGATGTTGAGACTCTTGACCATCCTATATCTTGTTTCACTTCCACGGTTCCTCCCTCACTTCTTTGAAGTCCAGGCATTAGAAAAAGGTTACCTCAGAGGCACCAACCAGGCCATCCTTATTGTTTCCATGCTTCTCTGGTTTGGTCTCCATACTCTTGAGTGTAAAAGCCACCAATGAGTGCCCACAAGTCAGAAAAGTTTAAAAAGAAAAATGAAAAAAAGAGACTCATTGATTGAGGGGGAGCCTCCTCTTTTACTCAACAAATGCCCCTTGATTTCTAGTGGTTTGACTTTTCTCAGTGGTTTAGATACTCTTGCCGGAGGTCCAACCATCCGATCACTACAAGGATTAACTCTAGCTCTGTGGCCTCTCAAGGTTTGCACAGACACATTTATTATGTGAGCTCTCATGTTTTGTCTTTGAGTAGTGCATTCTTATATAGCTTATGCTCATTGATCCATGTTTACCTGATTTGCTCACGATTCTGTGGTTCTTATGGTCAAAATTATGAGTTTGCGAGTCATGGTTTATGGATTATCTCATCTAATTGTCACATTCTTGCTATTGTGCTCACCTCCTTTTGTTTCAGGTCCCACTTGCCAGTGTGAGGTATTTTTAACTACTCAGAAGGGTGCATTTTGCCTTGGTTATTTTTTCTTCCCCGCTCGAGCATCAACTCTAGCGCTCGAGCGCAGATTTCACTCCTCCAGTACTTTTGTAGAGTGCGCAAGATTCTGAGAGATTGTTTTTTGCGCTTAAGTGCAACATTCTTGGCTCGAGCGGTGAGACGTTCATAAGTGAGTATACTCGAGCGTTGGGTCTCCTGCTCGAGTGGTAAGCCCTCGTATAAAACTTCACCCTGTCTTTTCACTCCTATTTTTTCCCAAATTTCTTCTCCTCTCTCCTAGGGGTTCGTTTGCGACCTCACTCGTCCCTTTTGAGTTTTGCTTGGATTGAGACTTGGTGTTTTCCTCTTCCTTCTTCGTTTCTGGTAAGCCTCTCTCTCTCTCTCTCTCTCTCTCTCTCTCTCTCTCTCTCTTCATGTCTTTTTTCTTTTCTTAGTTGGTCTCTCTCGATTTGGCTCTGAGTTGCGTCTTGGTTATGGAGTCCTTATGTTGATTTTGCTTGGTTGTGTTTTTTTTTTTCTTGCCTTACTAAATTTGTGCATTGCGTCTTTTACTGCTGCTATATTGGGCTTATTTTTGGTTTTGCATTGCTTTATTAGAGTTTTCTTTGTTTCACTTTGTTTGGTGTCTTTTACTGATCTCTAAATACTCACTTTGCTCTCAGTGTGACCATTGATGCTTCTGATAAGTTTTGGCTTTTGGATTTTCAGGGTTTTAGATTTTATTCTATTGCTGCTTTGGACTATGCTATCCGTGCCTTTGTGTTACTAATGCATTATGCTCCTTTGTTTTTTTGCAATTTGTTTTTTGTCACTATTTTTGTTAACTTATGTGTTCGGCCTTTGCCTTTTGGGGGTGGATGTTTATCTGTTTTGTTGGGGTTGTTGTCTCCTTGGGTTTAGCCATGTCCTCCTCTACCGCTAAACGCCGCAAGTCCACCACTAACCGCCCACATTCTAACTCTGACCGTTTCTTCTCCGCTAAAAAAGCCAAAAACTTTAAGGAAGCCTACACCTTCCATAGTGTCCATCTTGAGCATAATGTCCAGCCAAATACTTTTGAGTCCATTCCTATCCGGCCTGTGTTTCAACTCTTAGGGGGCTACTTAGTCCTTTCCTTCACTAGGAGCCAAAATTTGGATTGGGTTTATGAGTTTTATTGTAATATTGAGGGAGTTGATGATATCGGTCCTTCCTTTAAAACTTGGGTTATTTCAAAGGAAGTTGTAGTTGACCAGGACCTCATTCGTTCTCTTCTCGGCATTGGCCCTGTTTTCAATGCTCGCTTCTTTTTCTTTGTCTGCCCTACATGTGACTTCAATGAGGTGGCCATTGAGTTATGCGGTACACCTCAAACCTGGATCCAGGGGGCCCTCATCAAACAACATGAACTTTTTTCCAAGTTTAGGTTACTTAACCTCATTGTTTGTGCCAATCTTATTGTCATCACCCATAGCTCTAAAATTAAGTAGGACCAAGGTTATACCCTCTATTGTATTGATCACCAGTTGCCCATCAATCTTGTCATTCTTGTCCTGCGCAAGATGACAGCCGTTATTGGAAACAAACAATTAGGGTTACCCTATAGTTGTCTGATCAACCGTCTCTTGTCTAAACTTGAGGTCCCGGTCTTAGAAGAGGATGAGTTTGCCACTCCAATTAAACCCTTTACTAAGAAAACAGTGTCTCAAAGTTGGGCTCATGTTAAGGGGGAGTTGTCTAGGATGGATCCTTCTTCTACAGGTGATAATGATTTTCTAGTCGATGAGGTCGAGATTGATGCTGCGGTGGCCAGTACAGAGGAGCTTGACCATTCGTGGCCAGCATCACCGGTTTGAGCAGTCCATGACTTAGCAGTTGGATCACATGGATGCTCGTCTTGATGCCTTCGATGGTCAGCTTGGCCATCTTGAGTAGTCAGCTGCACAGACTACTTTTCAGCTTGACCAGATTCTCTCTTTGCTTCAGTTGCAACAGCCTCATCCGTCGCCGCCAGATCATTGATTGTGTTGCTCATCAGATAGTATTTTTTTCTCTCTTGGACAGTTTTTTTTTTTTTTTTTGTCTCTCTTTTTTTGTTACTGTTGGCTTCCGAACAAAAAGGAGCAGTAGGATTTATGATTTGGTGGTTGGTTTTTGGATATTATTGGATATTGGTTTGGTTAATGCTGGGCACAGACACACACATAGATTTGGATATTTGGTTTGGATATTGGATATATGATTTGATTAAACACTCATAGGGTTTTTGATATCTATGTTGCTAATATCTATGTCGATCTGCATGTGTTTTTATATATCTTAATATCATCTTTCTAGTGGTTTGGTTTTTGGCTTAACAGATGGTTTGTTTGTGTTCCAAACTTTTAGGCATGTTTTGTGTGTTGGTTGTGTTAGCTAGTATGTCTAGTGCGTGTGTTTGTTAGGAAAAGGTTTGTTTGTGTTCCCAACTTTTAGGCGTGTTTTGTGTGTTGGTTGTGTTAGCTAGTATGTCTAGTGCATGTGTTTGTTAGGAAAAATTGTCAGAAGGTTTTGTCCGGGAATTGACAAAGGGGGAGATTGTTAGGTCCCTACTTGTTGCCAATTCCGCGAACAAGCTTTGTTTAATTGAGTTGTAATTTTTCCTTGTTTTTTGGTCTTCCTGCTTGCGCTCAAGCGGAGATCTCACACTCTCAGTAGTTTGGCTTGTCTGCAAAAATACAAGAAGGTGTGTTTTTACGCTCGAGCATAAGTTCCAGTGCTCGAGCATAGACTCTGTTTAGTCACACATGTATAAGTGACACCGCTTGAGCGGCCTTTCCTATGCTCGAGCGGGGATCGTGATTCTATTTGCTACAAAGGCTGCGTTTCAGTCAGGTTTTAGGTTACGACTTCCAGATCTTCTTTGAGGGTTCTAGGGTTTTCTTCTGGAGCAATTTTTCTAGTTTTCTTTGATGTGTGGTTGAGTATTAAACTCATGGTTTAACAAGTATACATCAAAGAGTGGTTCGATTATTCAACTTCAAAAGTGTTCTTATTCGGTGGAATCCGGAGATTCAAGTGTGGAGTATTTGAAGGAGTTTGAAGCTGTACACAGTCGTTAATTCAACATGGATGTTGTGGATTCAACATCAAACTGATCAATTCCAAGACAAACACTATGGTGAAAGAGATACAGATTGTTGAAGACAAATTGATTGCATTTGGGTAATTTGTTTCAGTAAATTTATATTCTTTCTTTCTTTCTTTCTTTCTTTCATAGTGTATTGATTAGTGGGGTTTTGCCCGTGTTTTTTTAATCACAATTGGAGGTGTTCCAATTGTATTTTTTCCACGTAAAAATCAGTTGTGTCGATTTATTAATTTTGAAACAACAATCTATATCACTTTCGTGCGTGCTAGATGATTTAGATTGTTAGTTTTAATCGTTTAGGAATTGGTGCAATCAATCTTGATTCGAATCACGAATCACTTAGGTTTGTCAACAAGGATGGCATATCTGTTGACCCACAGAAAGTATGGGCTATTGTGAAATGGCTAAGACCGATTACAATGACAGAAGTTAGAAGTTTTCTGGGGCTTGCTGGTTATTATTGCAGATTTGTAAAAGACTTCTCCTGTCACGACCCAACCCCCACCCCACGGGGTTAGAGATGTAACTAGCCAGTAATCCAAGATTACCAAAGGCTTGCTTAACAATAAGTAGTATAAAGGGCTAATGGAAGCCAAGAATACCACAATAAATCGTCCAATGAGCTGTAAAACTAAAATGAATAACAACCCTGTATATGCATCATTGTACAGTCCTCCAATACTGTATCATATACATGGACCAAAAGCATATACAATAGCTAGGGAATTAATCCCTTAAGGTCTATTCAAAAGACTATTCAAAAAAATAAAAGATCTTTTCTATGAGTCACTTGAGCATGTAACAAAAGGGTGAATTCATAACCACCCAAACAGCCTTGGAGTTAGACCCAAAAAGAACCTCGAAGGGAGGCACGGTGGCTGGCTTGACAACTAGAAGGTAGGTTGACGCCCTCTTGTCCTTTCTTGAGCTTGATCACCTACATGACAAATATAAACTGTGAGCCAAAGCCCAGTGAACAATAATGTGTAAAGAGGTTAGAAATAATATCCATTTGAACAATAAAGTCAAGTCACATAGCAGTAGCATGTTCGTTAAAACATAGCAATCATGTGGATCTATGGGCTCATATGTCAGTTCTTCAAATCATATTCATATAACTTAATATCTCATACACATCTGGTCATGATACTGTTACCCTCAGGTGAGGGCCATGTGAATATAGGCCACGGTATTGTTACCCTCGGGTGAGGGCCACGTGAACATAGACCATGGTATTATTACCCTCAGGTAAGGGCCACATGAATAAAACCGCGATATTGTTAACCCTGGGCATGGGCCACGTGAGCATATTACATGGAGTGGACTCACTCATTTAGTAAATCATATCACTGTAGAACAAACTTGATCAAGAACAATAATAATCAGAAAGAAGTAGAACTCAACATAGCTTTACTACATTGTCACTCACAATTAGTTCCTGTAGCACGTGGCTAGGATGCGGCGTTTGACCTACATAGACACATGAAAGCACAATGGTTCAATATACAGTCCTTCCGTTCAATTAGTCACTAACTTATCCGTTACTGATTATTTAATCCGATCTCATTCATTCTTTCATTTCCTTGTGTTTCTACAATGCGCATGCACAAGAAAACAGTTGAAAATCATGCAATTAGAGGCCCAGAAGTAAGAGAAAATAGAAGAAAAATCAAACTAGGCTGGCCCTGTTGGTCATACGTGCGGTGGTCTGACCGCTCGTGCGATGGCCTTGGCCACACGAGCGGGCAAACTTCATAATGCAATTTTGGCCAAAACAAGGTTGGCCGCTAGTGCAATGGCCCAGGCCACTCGAGCGGTCTGGGTGAAAAACTAGTGCAAATTTTTTGCTAAAAATAGAGCTTTTCCCTTTTTCAAACCCAAGTTCATTTTACACAAAAGAAGGCTCAAAAACACTTCAAAACCACATGGATTGAATACTTCTAACTTCAGCAGCCTGGGTGAAAAACCAGTGCAAATTTTTTGCTGAAAATAGAGCTTTTCCCTTTTTCAAACCCAAGTTCATTTTACACAAAAGAAGGCTCAAAAACACTTCAAAACCACATGGATTGAATACTTCCAACTTCAAACAATCAAGCAAGGCACAATACTCAAATTAGACCACAAAATCATGAACTTTGAGTATAAAATCATACTCAATGTAAAGTGTGGTTACCAAAGCTAAAATTAATACAATTTCTCCTCAAATTTAAGGAGTCATGCACAATTTCACATGGGACAACAAAAATGATGCCATGTGTGCTCCAATTAAAAGTTATTTCCTACAATCTTCATCTTTAGGGTTCTAAACAACCATTAACACTACTTTACTTTTTTATTCAACTTAGTTCATGATAAAGGCAACCTTAATTCATATGATTTAAGGAAAATTTCTTACCTTACTTGATAGTTTGATGAAGATTGCTCAATTCCCCTTTTCCTCTTCTTGAACCCTAGTTCTTCCTCTCTTTCCCTTTTTGGCTCTAGAATGCTTAAGTCCATCTAAACTATCTATCTCTATTTACCTTTATTTGATGAGTAGATTTAGCCCTTGTTTGGGTCTTCCTGTTTCTAAGTTTAATTTTTAATAACTAATTCTCATCACAATCCTCTTCAATTAACACTAAATTAAAGCGTACTACTGTGAATTAGGTTCTAATTGCCTATTTCAAATATTTAATATTAATCTTATGGTTCACTGATTCAGATAGGTTTACTTCCTAACTCTCTCTATATGTTCTCTTTATTCCAATGCAATGAACACATAACACAAGACACATAATTTGCATATAAACACATAATTATGGCAAATCACATCATTTAACAAGTAATTAAGGAGGCGGGTGTTACATTCTCCCCCCTTTAGGATGTTTGGTCTTCCAAACTTAAATATCTTCTTCCGTGAAGAATGTAGGGTCCAATGGAAAGAGATCCTGGTATCTTCTTTTCATATCATCTTCTCTTTCCCAAGTTGCCTACATGCCACCGTGATTTTGTCAAATCCACTTTCACTAATGGTATGTCCTTGTTCCTCAACTTCTTAATCCAACGGTTAACAAGTGATTAAGGAGGCAGGTGTTACATCTCCAAACTTGCCATGCCACTCACTCAATTGACATAGAAAGGTGTACCATTTGACTAAAGAGAATCCGCCTTCTAAGAGTTGAAGACCAGATTAGTAACTACACCGATTCTAACATTGCCTTCTAGTACGGATGGATTTCAAATTTACAGTGATGCTTCATACAAAGGTTTGGGATGTGTGTTAATGAAAAATTATAAAGTAATTGCTTATGTTTCTCGCCAACTCCAACTACATGAAAAGAATTACCCAACCCATGACCTTGAACTTACAGTCGTGGTTTTTTATTTAAACATCAGGCATCACTATTTGTATTGAACGACTAGTGAAGTGTACACTAATCATAAAAGTTTAAAATATTTATTCACTCAAAAAAACTGAATATGAGACAAAGAAAATGGCTGGAGTTAATAAGAGACTATGACTTACAGATTTTGTGTCACCCAGGAAAGGCCAATACAGTTGTAGATGTTTTGAGTCAAAAATCCATTGGAAATTTGGCATGTTTACTCACTGGACAAAGGGAGTTACTGAAAGACTTAGAAAGAAATAAGATTGAAATTGTGTTGTGTGAACAGGGTGGAATTTTAGTCGCTATCTCTGCACAGCCAGATATAATTGAAAAGGTTAAAGAAAAATAGCCAGAAGATCAGTATCTGAAAAAGATTATGGATGAGCTTGATTCCAAACCAAGACCAGCGTTTGTGTTGGAAAGTAATATGTTGAAATTTCAAGGTAGATGTGACATTTTGTTCTAGGTGCCCGCTCGAGCGAAGGAAGTTACGCTCAAGTGGAGAATTGTAGCTCTCAGAATCTCGCGAGTTTTCAGGTGGGTCGCTCAAGCATAGGAAGTTGCGCTGAAGCAAAGAATGTTGGCTCCCAGTTGTTTCACTGTAGCTCTGCAAAACTTCTAGGACTTTTCATTTTATGCTCGAGGGCCTTCCAATTTTGTGTCTTACGCTCGAGCGTAGGAAGTTGAGCTCAAGCGGTTTGCGCGAAATCAACAAATTAAAAAGGACATTCTAGATCATTCCTTTACCTTTTTCATTTCTATCTTCCTTCCTCTCTCCTCATTTTTGATAACCCTAGATTCTCACTCTAAAATACCTTCCATTTCATTAAGATTTGGCCAAGATTGCTTATCAAAAAGTGAAGAAGACTTGAGGATATCACTTTTCTACCGATTAAAATTTGGAATTTGTGAAGGATTCTCCTAGAAGTTTGTTATCTTGCTTGAGCATTGAGGTAGGGTTAGCTTTAACCTTGTATTTCTTTGTTTTGAAGAAGTACTGATGGCATTGTTCTGGCTTAAGATGAAATGTTGATATTGAGTTGAAACAAACCCTTAATTTACATAAAGTAGATTTTCCCTCACTTTTAATTGAAATTTACCAAACTCCTTTTATCAAACATACATTTTATGGTAATGGAAACGCATATAAGTGGAGAAGTGGAGAAAACTCCAAATGTAATAAAACCTTAATTTTGAAATTGGGTAGAAAATGGTATTTTAATTGAAGGTTTTCCTTAAAGTATTAGTATGTTGTGAATAATGAAGAAATGAGATATATGGATATTATTGTTGTAACGCCCTCAAAAAAAATAACATTAAACCCATCAAATAAGACATTCATTGACATATGAAATAACCACATTCTTCTATTCATCAGAGTTTCATTACAAAAGTATTACATGTTAACAACAAAAGCAAAATGCCCTACGGGCTTACAGCTTTCCAAGTTAACACTTGGTTACAACAAAAGAGTACTAACTCGTTTACACATTAAGCCCTTGGCTTGAATTTACATGTAATACATCAAAAATAAAACGACAAAAGTATGTCCGCCTCTAGCCTTCCAAGCTATGTCCTTGGAGGTGGCATGCTACGGACCCAACAAAGGTGCATCACCCACCTCGGCCCAATACACTGGAGACCTACACGGTCGGCCATACAAGGCCTCAAACGGTGCCATACCGATGCTAGACTGAAAACTGTGGTTGTAGGCAAACTCTACCAAGGGTTAGTGCCTCTCCCACGTCCCACTGAAGTCCAGGACACAACCCCGAAGCATATCCTCGAGGATTTGAATAGTACGCTCAGACTGCCCGTCAGTCTGAGGATGATAGGCCGTACTAAAGGTCAACTTGGTGCCCAAGGCACTCTGCAAACTTTGCCACAACCTGGCGGTAAAACGAGGATCTCTATCTGAGACGATCGTCACTGGGACCCCGTGCAATCTCACTATGTCCCGAATATACAAGTCGGCAAGATGATCTACCGAATCTCTCACGCGTATAGGAATGAAGTGCGCCGACTTAGTCAACCGGTCTACAACCACCCAAATAGCATCACTACCCCGCTGAGTCCTCGGAAGACCTACAACGAAGTCCATAGTGACATGCTCCCACTTCCACTCGGCAATAGGCAAGGGTTGCAACAAACCCGCTGGCCTCTGATGCTCGGCCTTCACTTGCTGGCAAGTAAGGCACTTCGATACGAAAACAGCCACATCTCTTTTCATACCCCGCCACCAAAACTGGCGACCCAAATCCCGATACATCTTAGTACCTCCCGGATGCACCGCAAGGCGCGAATGGTGAAACTCTCGGAGTACTTCCTCTCGGCAAGACTCCGGCACAAACAAACGGTCTCGGTATCTCACACTCAGGTCGGGATACACCGTCAAACCCTTCTCAACCTTCCCAATGGAGATCTTCTCTCGGAGGGATTCTACCTCAAGGTCACCTCTCTGTGCCTCTAACACTCGTGTCACAAGTGTAGGCTGCGCAACAACAGAAAACAAGGCCGCAGCCTCAACGGATTCGCCCAGTAGCAAATCAAACTCGCCAAGTGCTCCCAACATCTCCCATTCCCGGATGGCTATACAAACTACATCGCTAATGGATTTCCTACTAAGGGCATCGGCCACAACATTGGCCTTTCCCGGATGATAATGCAACTCCAAATCATAATCCTCGATGAACTCCATCCATCTCCTCTGCCTCAGATTCAAGTCTCTCTGTGTAAACAGATACTTCAAACTCTTGTGGTCCGAGAACACCTCGAACTTCTCACCATAAAGGTAGTGCCTCCAGATTTTCAAGGCAAAGATCACAGCCGCTAACTCTAGGTCGTGTGTAGGGTAATTCTTCTCGTGTATTTTCAACTGACGTGAGCCATAAGCTACCACTTTCCCTTCTTGCATCAACACACAACCCAAACCCTCTCGTGAGACATCGCAATAGACCGCATAACCCAACCCTCTCTCCGGAATAATCAACACCGGAGCGGTGGTCAATCTAACTTTCAACTCTTGGAACGACTTTTCACAAGTCTCACTCCACACAAACTTGACTCCCTTCCGAGTCAGTCTAGTCAACGGTGACGCTAGCCTGGAGAAATCTTTCACAAACCGGCGGTAATACCCAGCTAATCCCAGAAAACTGCGGATCTCAAATACACTCTTAGGCTGTGCCCAATCTTGCACTGCCCCTACCTTGGATGTATCAACAGACACCCCTTCCCCGGATACCACGTGGCCTAGGAATTTGACTTCCCTCAGCCAGAACTCACACTTCCCAAACTTGGCATACAGCCTATGGGCTCTAAGCAACTCAAGCACCACTCGCAAGTGTTCCTCGTGCTCCTCCTCAAAAGGCGAATAGACAAGAATGTCGTCCACGAAAACGACTACAAATCGATCCAAGAATTCCCGGAAGATCCGATTCATCAAGTCCATAAAGACTGCCGGTGCATTGGTAAGCCCAAATGGCATCACCAGAAACTCATAATGGCCATACCGCGTACGGAATGCCGTCTTAGGAATATCCTCCTCCCTGACCCTCAACTAGTGGTAACCCGATCTCAAGTCTATCTTAGAGAAACAACGGGAACCCTTCAACTGGTCAAACAAATCATCTATACGGGGCATAGGGTACTTATTCTTGACCGTAGCCCGATTCAACTTCCGGTAGTCTATACACAATCTCAAGGCACCATCTTTCTTTTTAGCAAAGAGGGCCTGTGCTCCCCACGGTGAAACACTAGGGCGAACAAAACCCTTATCTAGCAATTCCTGGAGCTGAACTTTCAACTCAACCAACTCTGCTGGAGCAAAACGGTAACGTGCCATAGAAATCGGCGCCGTGCCGGGCACTAGATCAATAGAGAACTCTATCTCTCGGTGAGGTGGCAAACTAACAAGGTCTTCGGGAAAGACATCCGAATACTCACAAACCACCCTCGGCAATACAATCTGGGTCTCATCACACTCACCACTCTCAAAGCTAGCAAGTAGACCACTAAGCTCACTTCGCCCTCGCGAATCATACCCCGGTGGCAAAACACTACCAACTCGGTCTCCCAAGAAATGGAACCACTCCCCGCTCAAGGTACATAACGTGACCCTCTGGCGGTAGTAATCGATAACAGCCCGGTATGACGATAGCCAGTCCATACCCAAAATAACATCAAAACCCTTCATGGGCATGACAACAAACGGAAAAGGAAGCCTATGGTCGGCGACCTCTATATCACAACCTCTAACACCCTATTTCAGGATCAACTCACCACCAAGAGGTGACACTACACAAATAGGAGATGCTAACTGTGCTAACTCCAATTCCAAAACAGATGCAAATGCAGCAGATACAAAAGAATGAGATGCACCCGTGTCTATCAACACATTAGCAACCGAGTTGCAAAACAGAAAAGTACCTTTCACTACCGATGGAGCTGGTACTAAATCCTGCGCGGTAACAGCATACACACGCCCCGTAGGCCCCTGGTCTACCTGCTCACCTCTAGGAGCAAAAGACTGCTGCACAGACTGGGACGACGAAGCCCCCGGATTGGCCCTCGAGGCCTGCACAGACTGAGCTGGCTGAAAACTCTACGTCTGCCTGGAACCAGACGCTCCCGGCGTGGCACTCAACTGCGGGCAAAACCTCTTCAGGTGCCCAGGCTGTCCACACTGATAACAAGACAAGGGCTGCCCCCTGCCCAAACTCTGACTCTGCGGTCTAGCTGAAGAAGAAGCAGCTCTCTGACCCCCACCATTTTGCGGGCAAACTGAAACCTTGCGACCCAGCTGGCCACACTTGTAACAAGCAAACTCCCCCTGATTGCCTCTCCCCGAGCCTGCACTCGGCACTGGAAAGGTCGATCTAGAAACTGCTCCCTGAGACTGCTGAGGGTTATAACCCCTCTGCCTCCTGCCATCACCTTGGCCATCTTGGCCCCTCTTGGAGCCCCTCTGCTCTTCCTCCTCTTCCTGCATCATAATTTGCATATGAGCAGCGGCATCTACCAGGTGTCTATACTCTCGGATGTAAGACCCACCAACTCTCAACTTGAGGCCCCGCCTCAACTTTCGCTCAAACTCATAGCAACGGCGTTCCTCAGACGCCACCAGTTCAGGTGCAAACCTGGACAGACTGGTAAAAGTAGCATCAAACTCGGCCACTGACAAGCCCTGTTGTTTAAGCCGGCTAAACTGATCCCTCAGCTTCTCCCTAGCTGCTGCAGACAAAAACCTCTCCTGAAAAGCATTTACAAACGCCTCCCATGTCCCCCAACACGAGCTTTCTCGTACTTCCACCATTGACCCGCATCTCCCTTCAGCTGGAAGGATGCCATGGTCACTTTCAATGCTCCATCCTCGATGCCAAGCATCTCGAACGTCTTACTCATTTGCTCTAGCCACTCATCAGCCTTCAGTGGCTCCTTCGGATCCCCGATAAACTCATCCGGATTAGACCGGAAAAACTCCCTCTTCAAGAAAGAAGGCCCTGCCTCAGCTGCCTGATTCCCAGCTCTAAGAATACCCAAAGCTCCTGCTATCTCTCTGGCCAAGGCACCCATGGCTTGCTGACCCGCTGGCTCGGCCACATTGGCCTGACCAACTCCCTCCTGTACTGCCGGAACCTCCTTCGGTAACGGTATTTCCTGCCTCGCTGGTCTACCACGCCTAGCACCTCTTCCTCGTCCTGACATCCTAATAAAGGTAATGTAGAACGTTAGCACATTCATAAATGTGCCGAAACTAGACACTCACGTCCTAATGCATGGACAACTGTAATTCACTCCACGTAAGCACATAAACACATAAGCACTTACGAATTTCATTTCCGGATAATGACAGTCCCGAGGCGTTACTAGAGTTCCGGTTAGAAACAGCATTGATCAAGTGCCTTTCCAACAAGACTCCCAGAAACCCAAGGATCCAATCAACATCCTAGAAACTAAATCCCATACCCAAATAAACACACAAGCATG
The DNA here is from genome assembly GCF_055761805.1 of Camellia sinensis. Lineage (NCBI taxonomy): Eukaryota > Viridiplantae > Streptophyta > Magnoliopsida > Ericales > Theaceae > Camellia > Camellia sinensis. The sequence goes on from NC_138970.1 coordinate 65,271,691, forward strand.
TTATCAATTAAGCACATAGCATATGACACTACATCTAAGTCTCTATCAAGCGAGACAAACCCATTGTGATCCTAATCACTTCCCACATACCCAAAGTATTCGAACCCGGTAGGCTCCGATACCAAGTTGTAACGCCCTCAAAAAAAATAACATTAAACACATCAAATAAGACATTCATTGACATATGAAATAACCACATTCTTCTATTCATCAGAGTTTCATTACAAAAGTATTACATGTTAACAACAAAAGCAAAATGCCCTACGGGCTTACAGCTTTCCAAGTTAACACTTGGTTACAACAAAAGAGTACTAACTCGTTTACACATTAAGCCCTTGGCTTGAATTTACATGTAATATATCAAAAATAAAACGACAAAAGTATGTCCGCCTCTAGCCTTCCAAGCTATGTCCTTGGAGGTGGCATGCTACATGTACCTGAAAATGATATTCCCATATAGGGTGAGCCACAGCCCAATAGAAATACACTAAACCAACCATGAACAATGACTAAAAGATTAGCAATTGATAGATGGCCAACGCTGATACATTCACATAAATCACATATTTATGTCATACGACTTATGAGTCCAAGTTATTTTTCATTTTCCCTTTTTCAATAGATAAGCATGTTAGCTCTATCATCATTTCAACAGATATGTATAAAAACTATATCCCACATTCACAGATAAGCATATAAGCTATATCCACATTCTCAACAGATATGTATAACGACAATATCCCACATTCACAGATAAGCATATAAGCTGTATCCATACTTCACAAAGATAAGCATATGAGCTCTATCTTCACTTCTCTAGACAAGCATATGAGCTGTATCTACGGAGTTCATCCCCTATCTTCTCCCAACACTATCCGGTTTAGAGGTACATCCCCTATCTTCCCCTAAACCGCGGAGTACATCCCCCATCTCCTCCTCTACACATAACGTATACAAACACATTGGTTCTATATACAATCACTCAATACATATAGTTAATGTATTCTATCAACCGTCAAATTCCATGACACATTCCATTGATTAGTTTTCGTTTGCCTAATCATCATGCATTGTCTACAACAATCACGACTATCCTCCATCGATAGCCCAAAGCAGTTATCTCTATACAGAAAATAAATGCACAATGGATATTCAATCAACATTTCAATTCGGTGAGTGATAAATAATTCAACTACACCCTTTAATCCCATGCACTCCCAATCTCAACAATTCCATTTCATTTCCTCATTTCTCACAATTAATTACCCCAATTAATCAATCAATGTAATTAGGTCATTTTCCATAATTACCATTTCAACCCTTAGGTCCCATTTTCATCAATGATTCAACATTAATTCCATTTCTCTATACCAAACATGCATCTGGGTTTATTATAAATAAAACCCCAACCTTTGTAAAATAACACAAAAGCCTCAAATCTTCACAAGATTACTAAACCAACCCCAACGTCTCAAAATACCAAAATTTAAAGACAAAATCCATAGAGAGGAGTAGGATATCCCTACCTCAAATCCGGAGCCCCAAGGGAGAAGATGACAAAACCCAACGTGCTCCAAATCCCGAAATTTTCAGATTAAAATGTAGCCCTCGACGATCAACAACTTTTTTGTAAAGGCCAAAGGTGACCAAATCACTCCTACTAGATCAAAACCTAGAGAGAAGGTAGAGTTCTAGAGTGAGAGGCTCAACAATGGTGTTTTTGGAAAAGTAGGAGAGAGAAGAGAAAGTGAAAAAGTGATTTGAAAAGTCAAAACACGGAACTTAAACCCAGTCGCCCCGCTCGAGCGTCAAACACCCCGCTCGAGCTTCACTCACAGACTCCCGCTCGAGCGTCAACAATCCCGCTCGAGCGGCGGATACACACTCCCAGAACTTTTACAGAACCAGGTCTCCGCTCGAGCTTCCAACTCCCCGCTCGAGCGTCACTCACACAACCCCGCTCGAGTGGCCAACTCCATGCTCGAGCGTCCAACACTGCACAGGAAATACTGGATGGGTGCAATTCCCGCTCGAGCGCCAGAACCCCCGCTCGAGTGGACAGGTCAAAATCTGGGCAACTAGTTTTGGTTTCTAAACTCAACCAACCTGTAACAAACCTGCCCAACACATCTTATAACTCAAATACGAAGTAAAAAGGATGTAAACAAGATAATAATCAACTACCAACATCCACGGACACATGTCCGGATCACTGTACAACAAGGGTAAATCCGGGATCGCTATAATTGTGGAGATGGAATTATGATTTGGGTAGTGGTCCCTTTGTATGTTATGTGATGTTGCTTGCTTGACAATGCTAAGTATTTGATGATTGAATGGAAATTTAATAAATTGTTCATTGAGCATGAGTTCGGGTAAGAGTCGGTTTTGATATTGTGTGAGCTGTGTTGGTCCCCGCGCGGGGGAAATTAAAGGTGCCCAATTGCCCTATCTAAGCTTATCGCTGGACGAATATAGGAAAAATGTTTTTGGGTGTCCACTGGTCCTGCCATATTGTAGTCAGCAAAAGTGGAAAAACTGATGATTTTGGGTGCCCACTTCCTGTTGTATAATAGTCAGTAAATGTGGGGATGGTTTTTAAACAAAAATGAACTCATGTTTTGACTTGGACTCTTACATAGGACTCATGGGTTATTTTCTTTTGATATGAAGATAAATGATGTGGGATGTAAATGTGATTATTCAATTGTTATGGTGTTTGCATGGTTCACAATAATTACATGTGTACATAAACTCTTTATTGTGTTTTGTCTCAATGATGTCACATGCTTATTCGAATAATTAAATACTTGGTTAAATGTATTCCTACTGGGCATGTAGCTCAACCCTATTTTATTTTTCAGGAAATGAGAATACACCATATCCATGAAGTGTTGGGGAAAGACAAGCAGTAGTTCAATTAGGGAAAGACTGGTTCAAGAATATTTTGTTGTTATTGTAGAAAGCATTGTACCTAGATTTTTGAATTTGTTTTGTTATTTTGTAAGCCCTTGAGGCTTGTTATTATTTTTGAAAGGCCATCTAGTTTATTGAATTGGAGAGTGAACTCAGGATGTTTTGGGAATGTAAATGTTGAATTGTAATCTTTTAAATCCTAGTTCAATGAGAAAGATGACCTTTGGGGTATGTTATGGTGTTTGTTTGGTATGTTCCTATATGTCTTAGCAGGGGCGTTACAATAGGCTTTGTGTACTGGACCATTCTGAGTTAAGAAAATGTGTTATGACTGAGGCTCACAACTCCAAATTTGCTATGCACTTGAGAAACATGAAACTGTACCATGATTTGAAACTGAATTTTTGGTAGCCTAAGATGAAGAAATGTATTGCTGATTATGTAGCCAAATGTTTGCAATGCCAACAAGTGAAAGCCAAACATCAACGACCCGCCAGATTACTTCAGCCGCTTCCAATACCAGAATAGAAATGGGAGCATATTACGATGGATTTCATTGTTGGACTGCTTCGCTCATCTAGAGGTATGGATTTTATCTGGGTCATTGTTGATCGTTTAACTAAATCTGCTCACTTTTTGCCTGTTAAAACTGTGTGAGATTACATGGGGTGCTAGTATCTATAGTGTTTGATAGAGATTCCAAGTTTACTTCGAGATTCTGGCAGAGTTTACAACATGCCTTGGGAACTGAGTTGAGACTTAGTAGTGCATACCTGTAGTTGGCTTTTTGCGCACCTCGGAGAGGTTTAGCCTCCTCGGATACGATAGCCCTACAGTTTGGACTCCCATGGTTCTAAATTTGGTTTCACAAGTGCAATGTGAAATAGAAAAACACAAATGAGAGTCCAAATCTGACAAATCTTAGAAAATCCATTTATCATCAGAGATGCAAAAAATAGATTGCATTGCTAGATTTCAGAGTTGCCACCTAAATATTTTTGAAAAAATAAGGAAACCCATGACTTGTGCCAAAGGCCACTTGTCCGTCATAACCAAAGTTTGTTTCAGTTCGGGAACTTAGGTATGAGAAGGGAAGGTCATGAATTGAGCACCCCACTCACCTGATAAAAAATCGGCCTCTACTAATCATGATGTGATTTTTATGTACAGTATATGCTCATGTTTTGATTATTATGCTAACTTACTATGTGAGGCACATAAGTATAGACTATATCATCTAATTTGGAATGCTTTCATTTCATGTGATTTTGAAAGGAGTTTTGAATATGTGCTACTTGAATGAAAAGCCAGTTCATATGTACAGTTATCAAAGTCATCCGAACTTAAGCGAAGAAGCCTTCATCCACAAGCATTCAAGAGGTATTTTAAATAAGCACGTAGCCTCATGGTAAGATGCTAAGCATGGAAATAATCACACACATGAATATGCTAAAGCCAAAAATGCTCATCTAGTACTCCTTGTAAGCTAAAGAAAAAAAGATAGCAATTAGAAAAATGCATGAACCTAATAATGTACATGACTAATGTAACACATACAAAAATGTAACTATCAGATGTGGCTTCTTAACATGACATATGAATCAATTCAAGGCATGAGAGGGTCTGAATATCCTAATCAACTAATTATTACAACACCAAATGAATTAACTAATTATTACATGTACAAATATTACAACAATAAATATGAAATGAACTAAAATAAGAACGGCATGCATGCGAGCGAGAACATCCTTCAGAAACCCCCTCTGCTCACTATTAGAAGCTGTTCTATTTTACTCTCAAGATCTGCTCTGTTCTTCCAATAGTTTGCTATTTGCATATTCTGAAGTCTGGCCGGCCCACGATGAAGCCCGACTAGGTCTAAAAAAATACGGTCGTTCTCTTTGCTGGGCTTCCAAAAAAACCACCACTGTTGTACAAGATTCTAGGCCAGACTACTGAACTGGTCAGCCGTGCAAGAGATTGGCCGGCGGTCCACTGATTTTGGAGAAATACCTACTGCGACAGAACTGAAACAAAGCAAAACAGAGGGTTTCCGAAGGATGTTCAGCCTTCCTGCTCTCTCCTGTTATGAAGATTTTCAAGGAGAGAGTAAGTTTGCTTCACAAATCATCAAACATTCCATGGGTATTTAAATGATGATTAATGAAGCAAAGGGATGAAAATAATTCAATGGATACAAAGCTAAGGTAAATTATGAAAGAGGCATTCAAAGAGATGGCCAAAACCTACAACATCTCATGGAAAATAAGAGCAAGTAAGTACTCAAGTTTAGAGAGAATAGATTTAAAAGAAGCCATTCTTGAAGGCAGAGCATATACACAAGAGATTCTATCATTAGGAAGACCAAAGAGACTCATCTTCTTACTCAAGGAAGATGGATTAAAACCTCAATTTCCATGCTTTAAAGGAAAAAGAAGAGTCTTTAATGGCCTTGATGAAGAGCTCTCATGTAGCTTTAAAACAAATATAAGGCTAGACTAAACAAAAATAAATAAATGAAAGCAAAGACAAGATGATTTCAAGCTCATCTTCCTACTCATGGAACATTGATGAAACATCCATTTCCATACTACAAAAGAGGAAATAGAAGAGAGCTATGCAATATCTTTAAAGGAGAGAGATATGAGACAAGGATCGAGCTATCTATGTAAGCTTTAAACACATACAAACAACTCATATTCAATAAAAAAAACTACCTAAAACTGTGCTGAAATGAAGCCTAAATATGAAAAAGCTAAAGAACAAGACTATGAAGGGTAGCTAACCCTTCCACCTTTAACAAGGTTTAAATCACATGTTTTAAGCCTAAAAATACTCTGAAATTTAGTGTTTAAAATAGAGGATGAAGAACAAGAGGATAAAAGGTAAGAAAATGGAAAGAGATGAAGAATCAACCTCTAGAGAAGATGAAGAGTTTCTTGGTTTATAAACTCCAAGCCAAACACTCTTAAGTATCTGAAATTAATCGCAAAGTTCCAGGAAAAACTTCAATATCAAGCTCCAACGGTGTATACACAGTGTATCTATATCAAGAGGGTAGAGGAAAGCCTTGGGCAAAATGTTCTAACCCCAAACCATGAAATGAGGGGTTGTATTTATAGAAAAACAACCGACTTCAACGTAAATATCTTTAAAAGAGACAGTTGGTCCAAGCATGTACATAGGAGCAGCTACAGTTGTTACAAAATATCTACTACGCTGAACATGGCTGGCCGGCCATGAGGATGTACGGCCGGCCCAAAAAGTGGTATGCTAGTCCAATTTTGGTCTGGCTGCCATGGAGACCCAGCCAGGCCTAAATACCCATGGCCAAGTCTAAAATACCCACAACCACGTCAAAAGTTTGAAAAGATGATTTTTAACGGTCTAAAACATTTTGGTCAAAATAGGGTGTAAGGTTTAGGCTTGAAGGGTTTTTAAAGCTCAAAAGTGAATTCTTTTGCTGAAGATTTGAACAATGGCACAGTATAACATTTCGTCATCGAGTGTTCAGAGTGAAGCGCCCAAGTCTTAAGGGCGGTCAAAATGGGGTGTCTACATCCACAAACAGATGGCCAATCAGAAAGAACGATACAGACTCTGGAGGATATGCTGAGAATGTGTGTGTTAGACTTCCAAGGAAATTGGGAGACATATTTGCCTTAGGTCGAGTTTGTATATAATAACAGCTATCACACAAGTATCAGTAGGGCTCCTTATGAAGCTCAGTATGGAAGAAAATGCCGATCTCCGATCTGTTGGGCTGAAGCAGGTGATAGACCTTTATTGGGACCGGAACTTATGCAAAAGACAACTGAGAAAGTGATATTGATTCAACAACGTTTGAAAACTGTGCAGAGTCGTCAAAAGAGTTATGTGGATATCTAAAGGAGAGACGGAGAGTATGAAGTCAGTGACCATGTGTTCATCAAAGTGACTCCGATGAAGGGCCAGACACGGTTTGGAATTAAAGAAACGTTGGCACTACGGTACATTGTGTTGTATGAAATCATTAAGAAAATCAATCTTGTAACCTATCAAGTGGCTTACCTCTAGTCATGGAGCATATGCACAAGTTTTTCATGTTTCAATGCTTTAGGATTATTTGAGGGATCCGTTACATGTGATTGAACCAACTCATGCGCTCTTAAAAGATAATTTTACTTATGAAGAACGGCCAATCCAAATTGTGAATCGGAGGATCAAAAGATTGAGAAACAAAGAAATTCTGTTAGTGAAAGTAGATTGGCAAAATCACGGAGGGACGTATGTGACTTGGGAAACCGAAGAAGACATGATGAAAAGATATCTGGACTTATTTTCATTGGACCTTACGTTCTTTCGAAACGAAGGTAATTCGAGTTTGGAGGGCCAAACTCTTTAAGGGGGGAAGACTGTGACAACCCCGATCTATAATTAACTAATAAACCATGATTAGGAATGCCTAATAAGTAATTAAGATGAAATTATGAGTTAATCGTGCATTATGTGCATGTTTTGTGTTTATATCTGTCCATGGTAGGAATATCTGTCTGAAATTCTGTTTCGGTATGTGAATTGGAGGCCTTATCGGCCACCGAATATGAAATTGACTAGGTCAACGTGTAATTAAAAAAATTTGGAATATTATGGTAGGTTTAATTTAAATTCGATTCAGAATCAAATAATTAGAGTAAATTAATCACGATCGATTAGTTTTAATTCAACTTAATTAAGTTAATTTAAGAAAGCCTATATAAGGCTAATCTTGAGCTTAGAACATTCTGTACATATCATTTCATCTCCTTATGCTCAAGAAAAAAGTAGGGAGAGAGAGAGAGAGAGAAAGAAATTGAATTCAAGAAGAAGAAAAGAAGAATTGCTAGGATTATAAGAGAATTGGTGGAATTGAGAAAGAGTTTGCTAGGATTCAAGGGAATTAAGGTTTTTAGGTAAGAGTTCAACCCTTATTTTATGATATGAGATTCCTGTACATGTCGATTCAAGAGAAAATTAGAGATTAATTCAAGAATCAAACTTAAATAGGTGAATTAGAAGTTAAATCATGCATGCATGTTCATTTCATCACGATTTCTAAGAATTCTCACATCCATTGGTTTATAATTGCATAACATTGAGAATTCAGCATGCTTTTGTCCATAACAACTCATTGTTCAAGTTTTGGAAGCTTTGAATGTAAGATATTGCATGCATGTTTGCTATACATGGAGTTTCAATTTGATTTTGAAGAATTGCCATGCAATTGGGCCTTGATTTTGCAAAATGATTTCCAAATCGTAATGTCTTACAAGGTTCTACATGTTTTCTTCAATTTTGGCCCAAAAGAATGTGTTTTGGTGCATTAGAAATGAGTTTTGAAGCTTGAAGATGAAATTTGGAAATTCCAGAGTTTGCAGTGTTCGCTCGAGCGCACATTACAAGCTCTTTGTACTTTTGCAGTCGAGTTAGTTGGCTCAAGCGACTAAAGCTTCACTCAAGTGATCACCCTTTGTTTTGAACCTTGGCTCGAGCGACCAGAAAGTTATCTTGAGCGTAAAAACATGGCATCCAGTACTTTTGCAGACCAAAGCGACCAAAGGAGCGCTCAAGCGAACTACCCTGTTTTTGAAATTTTACAAAGTGTTTTCCAAGTGCATTTTGGCATCCTCATTGCATCTAAGGCATTCTTAAGACATGATTTAGGCTACACCAATGAAGAAATGACTTCGAAACACACCAAGAAACAAAAATGATAAGTTAAGTATTTTCAGAGTGTGTGTTTCAATGTGTATCTGTCACGTGTTTGTGTAGGTCACGCGCCATAGTCTGTCTGATCTGTCTGAGTTGCTTCTGGAGTTATCTGTGAGTAACAACTCTGTAAAGCTATGTTTGACTATAAGTATTTTCTGAACAATATGATATGATCTATTTTCTAAAATGTTATTTTGTGAATCATGAATGATTGTCTAGTTTTTTGAAATATATTCATGGCATTCTTAGCATCATGTGATATCTGTTATCTGTTACCTGGTACTAGGGTTTCACGTGGGTTCCAATTATGGAACTAGTTATGCATAACCACTTATCTATTTTGTCTCTGCTTAGTATATGGGTCCTAGTGACCATCTCATGTGAATAAGGGTCATCTAAATGACCATCTACTCTGCACGTAGGTTTTTATGACCAATCTGATCTGTTAGTGCTAATGGATGTACCACGTATGACTATATGCAAAATCTGAATATGAATATTACTCTGTTTCTGATCTAAATTCTGATTTCTCAATCTGTTATAGGCATCATTCATAATACCTTTACTCTGTTGTTATTCATTGGGTTCTAGCTCAATGTATTATTTATGTATGTAGGTGATCAGGCGCGTGACCAGACTTAAGAACTTAATTTGAATTTGTTAGAGTCAGCCAACCTGTTAGCCTCCCGAAAAGGTTCCAAAAGTCTTTTGTGATCTAGTTTTTGAGCGAGTTTTAAGCTTTTGCTTTCTTTTGTTTTATATCTGAACAAGCCTTTGTTTATCTGTATATTGGGCTAAGTCCCTTTGTTATATCTGTATATGTAATGATGTAAGTATGACATCATATTATATGTAAATAAAGTTCGAAATTTTCTGTTTCATATAAGTCTGCACAGCCCTATGGACGTTGTATATTTGTATTTGCTTCTGCTAGCCCCTTATATTTTGTTAATATGCCTCAAAGGCATTTGGTAATCTTAGGATTACTGGTCGATTACGACGCTAAACCTATAAGGGCGGGTTTGGATTGTGACAGTTCTTGAACTCATAGGAAGTTTTGATTAAAATAGTACTTACCTAGTAAGACCTTCGCTATTAAAGAATTTGGGCTTTTCAACACTCTCCAAGCTTGCTTGGCAAGTAAGGCCTGATTAAAACATAACAAGTCTCTAAACCCCAAGCTCCCCACCCCTTAGGTAAACACACCTGCTGCCAACGCTTCCAACAAATACCACTTGCTCTATCTGAATACCAAAGAAATTTCCCAATTATGGTAGTAAACCGGCTTAGAAATGACAATGGCATTTTAAACACAGATGTCAAATAGACTGGGATAGAATGTGACACATGATTAATGAGCACACACCGCCCTACCCCACATTTCCAACCTTGAAGTTTACCTTGAACCTTATCCAGAATACAATTAAAAATCTTCTTCTTAGACCTTCTCGAGAACCCGAGATTGGCACCAAGATAAATCTTTGGCTTCGCCACTATCTTAACACCCAAAACCGATACTAGAAAACCTTTATGAGCAACCAGCATATTTTACTAACATAAATATCTGACTTATTAAAATTAATACAAAGCCCTGTCTGATCACAAAAAGCCCTCAAGACCCGCTGTAAACAACAAACCTCCTCCATTTTAAATTTCAAAAAAATGAAACAATCATCTACAAATAGCAGATGGGAAATTAGAGGCGAATGTCTACTTATTGCAATACCTCAGCAAATCCTTTATGTGCTGAGATGAGCAAAACCATCCAATAACACTTGCATTACCAACAAGAAAAATGAGAAAGTGGATCCCCCTATCTTAGACCAGCCTTGGGAACAAACAATTCAGATTGTTGGCCATTAATAAGCACAGAAAAGATTACAGTTGACACACATTGATTAATCAGTTGAACCCACTAGTCACTAAACCCCATCTTATGTATAATCACCATTAGGAACTCCCAATTAACCCTGTCATAGCCTTATTCATATCTAATTTCAATCCAAATTCAGAAATTCGGCCAATTCTTTTATGTTTGATATGCTCAATCAATTCGTGGGCTAACAGTATATTATCCGAAATTAATCTTCCAATAAAAAATGCACTCTGATTACAAGAAATCAACTCCGGCGATACCACCCTGATCCGATTTGCCAAAACCTTAGCCCCTATTTTATATAAAACACTACATAATCTAATAGGCCTATAATCATGGACTATTAACGGGCTTTTCTTTTTGGGAATTAAACAAATAAATGTTTTATTCTGCTCCTTTAATAAAAACCTGGAATTAAGAAAACAAAGCACTGCATCAATCACCGACTGCCCAACCAGAGCCCAATAATTTTGAGAAAATCCCTTAATAAACCTATCAAGACCCGGTGCCTTAAATTTACCCATTTGAAATACAACTTTCTTGATTTCCATCATGGTAAATGGTTGATCTAACTCCTCTAATTGACTTGAATTAAGTTTAGTAGTAAGCGCATTTAAAATATTAAAATGGTTAAGAACAAAACCTAATTCAGAGAAGTCCCCACTGGCAGAATCTCTACTGGAAAATAGGTGTTTAAAATGCTCCACAAACACCTTTTGAATTTCTGTTGGCTTTGTGATTGCAACACCATTACTAGTACCTTGAACAAAGCTTATAGGTCAAGTTTGATTGACATGATTAGAATATGGAATTGAGATTATTAATCTATGAGCCTAATAATTCTTTGTTTGTTTTGAAATTTTATTTCAGGATTATTAATCCAATGGATAATTAATCCAACAAATTTGTAGGATTATTAGTGATGGGATATGGATGGGATTATATATACTGAGTTAGGAAATAAAATAAAAAGACTCTTTTACCCTTGACTAAAAATTAAAACACATATTATTTTATATTTTAGAAGGCTAAAAATATTTTTTTAAAATTTAAAAATATTTTTTGATATTTATTTTATCAAATTAGTTTATATTTAATTAAAAAAAATAACCAAACATGGCTTTGTATTTTGTATTTTTATTTTGCTTTTATTTATTTATTTATAATTTTTTTCAAAACCACATTTATGAAGAAATTTTGATAAAATAAAGATTGTGAAGAAACATTGATGGAAGGTAAGATTGGAAAAGAAGATAAATATAGTTGTAATCCTACATTCATATGTTTTGTTATCCAATGCAAATCAAACAATGGACAAGGGGATCATTTATCCTACTAATCTAATTGGATAATGAGTACCACACTAATTTCATGGAATTATTAATATCTTCACTATTAGTCTTATGAATCAAACATGGCCATATAGGTTCTTGTCCTTCGCCAAGATGCCAAAACTAATATAAATAATGGATAGATATAAGGATAAATAAAATAAAAATATATTTCGACGTAAAAAAGATAACAATATTCAGTGTGTTTGGTTTTAGTTTTTTGAATTCAATTTGTTAAAAATTGAGTTTTTTTTTTTAGTGAATATTTTTAAAATTTTAAACATTTTTTTATAGCGATCCTGGTTTTTCCTCTATTGGTTATTGTATTTCAGACTACGTTCCATGGATGTCTATCGTTGTATATGTTGCATTTCCATCCTTTAACTATTTGTATTTGAGTTTTAGGTTGTATTGGGCAGGTTTGTAACAGGTTAGGTGTATTTTGAAATAAATGGTTGCTGTCCAGATTATGGTGTCTTTGCTTGAGCAAGGCTTTTGTCACTCGAGCGAGATTTGTGTTTTAGTTCCTTCGCTCGAGCCAGAGTTCCTTCGCTCGAGCGAGAGTTGAGTGGTGTGTCTGTTGGCTCGAGCGAGAAGCCTTGCGCTCGAGCTTGCATCTGCGTCTAGTTTTGGACCTGAAGGTTGCATTTCTTGGCTCAAGCGAGCTTTCCTTCGCTCGAGCGAGCAAGGACTATGTTTTGGGTTTCTTCACTCGAGCGAGCATTCTTGCGCTCGAGCGTGCTTCTGGGTTGCAGACCTGAAGCTTCATGTTGTTGGCTCGAGCGAGGCTTCTTGCACTCGAGCGAGGTTTCTTTGTGTCTGGTCGCTCGAGCGACCATTCCTTCGCTCGAGTGAGGCTCAAATATATCAGTTCATAACAGTAGCTTCTTCTTCACTTTTCTTCATCTCTTTTACTTAAACCCTAGAATGGCTGCTCCCTCTCTCTCTACATACCTTCTCTCTACAAATCCATCTAGTTTTAGTGGTCTCCTACCCTAGCCTCTTTGTAAGAAAGGTAGAGCTTGGTGTGAGCTACATTTTGATTCGAAAATCTTTGGGTTTGGAACATCTTGAGTTTTCTCCATCTTCTCCATTGGGTCTCTTCATTTAAGGTAGGGATACCCTACTCCTTCTTATGAGTTTTAACATAGATTTTAGTCATTTTGTATAAATGGTGGGTTATAGAAAATTTGGGAAAGTTAGGGTTTGATTTGAGGTTATAAAAAGGGGGTTTTCAAATGTTAAACTCTATGTGTATGTGAGACCTTGGAAAATGGAATTATTGTTGTGAAATTGATGAAATTGAACCTTAGGGTTGATATTTGAAAAAGGGGGAAAATGCCCTAATTATGTTGAATAATTAATTTGAATAATTAATTTGGGAAAATGTGAATTTGAGTTAAAAATCATGAAATTGGGGAGTTATGGGATTGAATGGTGTAGTTGGATTAGTTAATCGCTCACCTATGAAAATGTTGATATTTTATCTGTTTAATAAGTTTATTATCTGTTTAGAGATAACTGCTTTGGGCTATCGGTGGAGGATAGTCTTGATTGTTGTAGACACTGTATGTTGATTAGGAAAAACTGAAACTAATCACCTGGAATATGTCATTGAATATGATGGTTGGAATAATACATCGAATATGTGTATTGATTGATCATTGTATATGATAAGTGTTTAAATATATTGTATATGTATATTATTTGGAAGGAGATTGGGGATGTACTCCATGGTTTGAGAGGAGATAGAGCATGTACTCTCAAGCCTACTTGGGAGGAGATAGGGGATGGACTCTATTGATAACTAAGTTGGCCGGAGTGTCCAGGGTGAAAGTTCCGAAATTCTAATTACGTTTGCATAACGTAGATAATTGAAGTATTGGAAGTGTTTTAAATATGGGTTGCAGTCTCATTTGAATTGTGGATATTGGAAGTGTTTTAAATATGAGTTGTAGTCTCATTTGAATTGTGGATATTAGAAGTGTTTTAAATGTGAGTTGTAGTCTCATTTAATCGTTTGGCTAGACAATGAGCCACGTTTATGATTTTAAATTGGATAAGTAAAAGAAAGTGGAATGAAACACGAATGTATTTGTCTTGAAACTGGAAAGTGTTGTAAGTTGGTTTACAAGTGTTAACCTTTTATCGAATGCTAATGTTTTAGTTATTTCTCATAATTGGTTTAGTATATCTCTGTTGGGCATTGGCTCACCCTATATGGGACCTCATTTTCAGGTTCTGGTGATATGCCACCTCCAAGGAAGGTTTTGGGAGTTGAAGACTCTTTTGTTTGTTTTTGTTATTTGAGTATTACATGTAAATTCAAGGCGAGGGCTTAATGTGTTTGAGTTAATACTCTCGTTTGTAACCAAGTGTTTGCTTGGAAAGTTGTAAGCCCGTAGGGCATTTACTTTTGTTGTCAACATGTAATACTTTTGTTATGAATACTCTGATAAATGGAAATATGTTTTATTTTCTTATATCTATGGATGTCATAAATGTTGGGTTTATATGTATTATTTTGAAGGCGTTACAACTTGGTATCAGAGCGTACCGGGTTTGAATACTTTGGGTACGTGGGAAGTGGTTAGTACCACAATGGGTTTGTCTCGCTTGTTAGAGACTTAGATGTGATGTTATGTATTTATTTTATAACATGCTTATGTGGCTATATGGGTTTGAAATTTAGTTTCTAGGATGTTGATTGGATCCTTGGGTTTCTGGGAGTCCTGTTGGAAAAGTACTTGATCAATGTTGTTTCTAATCGGAACTCTAGCAATGCCACGGGACTGTCATTATCCAGAAATGAAATTCGTAGGTGCTTATGTGATTATGTGGTTACGTGGAATGAATTATTGTTGTCCAATGTTTTAGGACGTGAGTGAGATAACTTCGGCACATTTGTGAAGGTGCTAATGTTTTCGTTACCTTTATTAGGATGTCAGGACGAGGACGTGGTTGTAGGCGAGGTAGGCCTAGGAGGCACGAGATGCCTATACCAGATGAGATTTCGGCGCAGCAGGAGGGTGTTGGTCAGGCCAATGTGGCCGAGCCAGTAGGTCAACAGGCCATGGGCGCCTTAGCCCACGAGATGGAAAGAGCATTGAGGGAATCCATGGACATTCTCAGGGCTGAGAATAAAGTCCAGGCCCATGTTGCTGAGACAGGGCCTTCTTTTCTGAAGAGAGAGTTTTTCCGGTCTAATCCGGACGAGCTTCTAAGGGATCCAAAAGAGCCACTTAAGGCTGATGAGTGGCTTGAGCAGGTGACGAAGACGTTTGAGATACTAGGCATCGAAGACGGAGGTTTGCGGGTGACCTTGGCATCCTTCCAGCTGAAGGGAGATACGGGTCAGTGGTGGAAGTTTGTTCGAGGCCGTATTGGTGAGACTTGGGAGGCTTTCGTTGGTGCCTTCTAGGAGAAGTTTCTGCCTCCCGTTGTTAGGGAGAAATTGAGGGATCAGTTTTGTCACCTCAAGCAGCTGAATACACTAGTGGCCGAGTTTGAGGCCACATTCACCAGTTTATCTAGGTTTGCACCTGAGCTAGTGGCGTCTGAGGAACGCCATTGTCTTGAGTTCGAAAAGAAGTTGAGGACCGGGCTCAAGCTTAGGGTTGCAGGGTCCATGACTCGGGAGTATGGGCGCCTTGTGGATGCTGCGGCCCATCTTGAGATTATTATGCATGAGGAGGAGGAGAGGATGAGGGGCTCCAAGAGGAGTCAGGATGGTCAGGGGGATGGTAGGAGGCAGAGGGGTTCTAACCCTCAGCAGTCCCATGGTGCGTTTGCGAGATCTACCTTTCCAGTGCCGAGTTCAGGTTCTGGGAGAGGCAGTTAGGGAGACTTTACTTGTTACAAATGTGGTCAGCTGTACCATAAGTCTCCAGCTTTCCTACAGAGAAGAGGAGGTCAGAGAGCAGCTTCATCTTTGGCTCGTCCTCAGAGCCAGAGTCAGGGCAGAGGTCAGCCGCTCTCTTGTTACTAGTGTGGTCAGGCGGGCACCTGAAGAGGTTTTGCTCGCAGTTGAGTGGCACATCTGGTGCATCTGGTTTGAGGCAGACTCAGAGCCATCAGCCAGCTCAGGCCTCGAGGGCCAATCAGGGAGCCTCATCGTCTCAGTCGGTGCAACAGTCTTATGCTCCAAGAGGTGAGCAGGTAGATCAGAGACCTTCAAGGCATGTGTATGGTGTTACCACGCAGGATCTTGTACCGGCTCCATCTGTTGTGAGAGGTACCTTTTTGTTTTGCAAATCGGTTGCTAGTGTGTTGATTGATACGGGTGCATCTCATTCCTTTATATCTGCTGCATTTGCATCTGTTTTGGGGTTGGAGTTGGCGCAATTAGCTTCGCCTATTTGTGTTGTATCACCTGTTGGGGGTGAGATAATTTTGAAACAAAGGTGTCGGGGTTGTGATATTGAGGTCGCCGACCGCTGGCTTTCATTTTCATTTGTAGTTATGGCCATGTCAGGTTTTGATGTGATTTTGGGTATGGACTAGTTATCGTCATACCGGGTTGTTATTGATTGTTACCGCCAGAGGGTCACTGTATGTACCTTGAGCGGGGATTGTTTTTATTTCTTGGGGGATCGAGTTGGTAGAGTTTTGCCACCAGTGTATGATCTGCGAGGGCAGAGTGAGCTTAGTTGCCTTCTCGCTAGCTGTATGAGTAGTTGTAACACGTCCGCAAGGGACCCCGCTACAGTTCGGACTCGATTTGTGGCACAGTTCTTAATCTGAACCAAAGAGTCCGAATCTGGCAAATCGTTTTTAAGAAAACAGATTTTTGAAAGAAGTGCCAAACATGGACTGCTTTGCCAGATACAGAGTCGCCACCTAAATATTTTATTTTGGGGGAATTTAGGAAACCCTGACTCGGTGCCAAAGGCCACGTGTCCGTCATCACCAAAGTTGCCTCGGTTCAGGAACTTGGGTACGATTGGGAAATGTCAGCTATGAGCACCCCCTCTCGCCCGATCCAAAGATCGGCCTCTACTAACCATGATATCCAATTTTGAAAACGTTATATGTTTTTATTCCGGTTATTAGCCTAGAATTACTATGTTATGTGCACAGCAAACAAGTATAGACTAGACCGCCTAACTTGGAAATAAGCATTGCATATCCGTTTGTTTTGAAAATGCTTTGGGATTTGCTGCTCGCAAGTAGGCTAAAACACGGATTTCAATGAGCTGTTCCAACTCAAGCAATCCAACCTTCACCCACAGGCATTCAGGCAGTTTATAACACATAAGCAGCTAGCCTCATGGTAATCATGCAATTATGGCAACACTCACACGCATGTGGTATGCTAAAGCATAAAAGCTTACCTAGTACTCCAAGCCAAAATAAAAACTAGTTAGCAAACATGCATGACCCTGGTCCATATTAAGTGGCTAATGCATCGCATACAGAATGCAATTAGGTTAGGCTCGGCTAATCCTAAAATGACATGTGAGATGCTACAACTAACACGTATTCAATTTGAAATTAAAATACAAATGCAGTTAGAGTGATGCGCCGAGCCCAATGCATGTAAGACAAATGTGTGGATGCACGCATGCATAGCATATGGTATGCTAATTTAAATATGTCCTAGTCTACCATCATAAGCGGGTAAATAAAAGGGAGAAAGAAGTGGGGGTTGGAAGACATACACACATGCACCCACACTTATTACACAATTGCCCTCACTCGGAGGGTCCAAATAAATATTACAGTCCGAATAAATAATACTAAATTAATTATTACAAAATTTCTAATCTAATTAACAAATTAAATGCAAAGAGAAGATGGCCGCAGTCCCCCGCCTCGGGATGCGTGAATGATGCATGCTCAGATTTATCTTGCCCCGAAAGCCCGTACCATACCATTGCTGCCTCTGTTTACACTGCCCTGCTTCTCTGAAAACTTCCAAAATCCTAGGACAGGTTCCCTGAACCCTGTAGGACACCATCGGCTGAAGGGAATACCCACCGGCGATGGAACTTATCCATCGGCTGGGGTTTCATATTATCGGCCACCAATCCATGGCCGGTCGGCACTCTACACTGCCGGTCGGCAAAAACTCCCTGCAGAAACTGGTTTTTGACAGCAACAAGGACAAACAGTGTATGGCATGGAATTTCAAGCAAATGTACGTGCGGGCACACTCCCTATCATGCAAGGGATTCAAGGGAGCATGACCCTCGACCCTCGGGCCATCAATCACATATTTTGATGCGTGATGGCCTAAGGAGCCAAGGTTGCAATTCAATGAAAATGCATGCAACATATAAATGAATACCAAAGCCCTATCATGCCAAAGTCAAGGGCCTCGGTGATCGAGAGTTCAGACGCGTTACATCACCTGCAGTATGAACACTTCTCTCCCCCCTCACACTTGGTTTGACACCCCAAACCAAGCAATGCAATGCATGTTATGCAAACATGGCTCAAAAATGCAACATATCACTAAAATGCAAAGCATGCCAAATGTAATGCAACATATCATGGCAAGCATGCAATGTTCCTAACATGCAATGCTACAATACAACTCATCATGCAATGCTAATATGGTATAATGCAAGCATGCGATTAGAGGCAACAAGTCACGCATACAACCATGTCCGAGAAGGGACTTAGACTGAAATGGGAGGCCTCAAACACCCCCCAAAACAGTGGCCAAAAGTGTCTCAAGTGATGGACAAAATGCACTACAAGCATGCAAGTCAAAAGGGGCCCAAGGCTAAGGCATAACAACAGGGCACTCCACTACCACTATCCCAAACAAGCATGGCATGAACTATATAACCCAAAAACAGAATTTTAGCATACAAACTAGCTCCAAAACCCGCTGGTATGGCAGCCCTAAAATGACCCAAACACATAGGCATACACAATGCACATGTCAAGGCATGAAAACACAACACTTCAAGGCATTGAAAGAGACACAAAGGACAATGTAAGACCACATTATATGGACTGGAATATGATCTCAACTAATGCCAAATGATGATAATAGGCCAAGCTAGGCATGTTAATGATCCATACACTCAAGGCTCATGATCCAAAATGCAAAGCAACTATATCAAGCATGCTAAACAAGACCAAATCAGTGGCCAACAGACCTCATGCATGACAAAATATGGTCAAGAACTTCACAAAGTGAAGCCAAAATATGAGAGCATGGTAGTCAAAAGTCATGATGCATTTATAGGCACAAACAAGGGAATACAAAGCAAGTATGTTAGCATGCAAAGGGCCACCAATCCGACCAAAAACAGAGATAACATCTGACCTAAATAGCACCAAAAACATCTGATATGGAGCCAAAAACAACCAAGCATATATGCTACCCTTATGAGCCCAAAACATGCACAAATGAGACACAAAGGGAGAGGGGTGTCCCTTTCCTATACAAGACTTCAAACCATCTTCTTCACCACTGAAAATCCACTGGATTTCAGTGGTGAGAAGGCTAATACAACAAAGCAAATGAGGCTTAAAGAAAAAGACACCAAAAGGGGCCAAAAGAGACCTAAGAGGGGGATTTCGACCCCCAATGCCAAAACACTATTAATGAAAGTTCTTAAGCATGAAAATATAAGACTTTTTTTAGTTATACACAAAGCTCAAATCAATATGAAAGATAGGTCAAAAGCCAATGCAAGATTGGGAAAAATAAAGCAAGAAACTCACCCTTGAAGAACACTTCAAAAACAGTTGGTCCAGCCACTCTTTTCTGACCAAAATCAGTCCAAAACCTTAAGAATCAACCCTCAATGCCTCTCAATCTCGGAGCAAGGTGTAATGGTGTGTGTATTAGTGCAAAAGTAAGGTCAAAATG
This sequence comes from Camellia sinensis, assembly GCF_055761805.1. Taxonomy (NCBI): domain Eukaryota; kingdom Viridiplantae; phylum Streptophyta; class Magnoliopsida; order Ericales; family Theaceae; genus Camellia; species Camellia sinensis. The sequence continues at coordinate 65,291,378 of NC_138970.1, forward strand.
CACTTTTAGGCCAAGAAAACACACACAAGGGAGGAGAGAGAGTAAAATATAGAGAGAGAGGGTGTATATATCAGATATATATATGTATAAGCTCTGGTTTTTCTTTCAAAACCACCAACCTCTGACAATGGGAGAAGAGGGGTCCTTATATAGGCAAAGGGAAATGGCTTAAGCTTCACAAAGAAGCTAAGTGAAAGGGGCAAAGGGGGCAAGGGAGTCAAGGCTTCTTGGAGAAGCCATGACAAAGGGTCAAGCTTCTCCAAGAAGCTTGACCAAAGGGCTCAACCTTCTAGAAGGAAAAAGGGTCAAGGGTGCAAAGTGGTCATCCCCGTGCATGGGGAGGAGTGATGGTGCATTCGAGCTGGCACAGCTGGCATGCACCATGCCTGAAGGGTGCAAAGGGTGCAGATCGGCCAGCAAAAGAGGTCACCGGCCAAAATAAAGTGCCGGTTGACAAAATATAGTGCCGACCGGCCATTGGTTTTAAGAAAACACTGCCGGTGGCACCAATAAACGGCCGGTGATGTGAGGGGACAGTCGGTGGGCTGTGGGAATGGCCAACAAGCCATTCCCTGCCTTTCAAGGCAAAAACACAAGCGTTTGGTGCAAAACCAGACACTGAAAAGTCGAGTTGAGAGATCCCGAGGTGAGGCGCGCAGCCGAGACCTCTGGGAACTCGAGACGAATACAAGCACGGATGATCACCGAGTGTTCCAACGGTGACGTCCAAGTCTTGAGGACGGTAAAAAATGGGGTGTTTACAGTAGTGAGGGTGATGAGATCCAGATTGAGTTACCAGAGGGGTTTGTGAGTGCTTGGATGTTTTTCCCAAGGACCTTGTTAGTTTACTACCTCATCGAGAGATCGAGTTCTCTATTGATTTAGTGCCTAGCACGGCACCAATTTCCATGGCACCGTATCGTTTTGCCCCAGCCGAGTTGAGTGAGTTGAAGATTCAACTCCTGGAGTTACTAAATAAAGGTTTTATCCGCCCTAGTACTTCGCTGTGGAGAGCACCGACCCTCTTTGCCAAAAAGAAAGATGGTGCCTTGAGACCTTGTATTACCGAAAATTGAATCGGGCTACGGTTAAAAACAAATACCCCATGCCCCGTATAGATGATTTTTTTGACCAGTTGAAAGGGTCCCGTTATTTTTCTAAGATAAACTTGAGATCGGGTTACCATCAGTTGAGGGTCAGGGAGGAAGATATCCCGAAGACGACATTTCGTATGCGGTATGTCCATTATGAGTTTCTGGTGATGCCATTTGGGCTCACCAATGCACCGGCAGTGTTTATGGACTTGATGAACCGAATATTCCGGGAGTTCTTAGATTGCTTTGTGGTCGTTTTCGTAGACGACATTTTGATTTATTCACCTTCTAAGGAGGAGCACGAGGAACACTTGAGGGTAGTGCTTGAGTTGCTTAGAACCCATAAGCTGTATGCCAAGTTTAGGAAGTGTGAGTTTTGGCTAAGAGAGGTTAAGTTCTTAGGCCATGTAGTCTCCGGGGAAAGGGTGTCTGTTGATACATCCAAGATAGAGGCAGTGCAAGATTGGGCACAGCCTCAGAGTGTTTTTGAGATCTACAGTTTTCTAGGATTGGTTAGGTATTACCGTCAGTTTGTGAAAGATTTCTCCAGGGTAGCTTCGCCTTTGACTAGATTGACGCGAAAAGGGGTCAAATTTGTATGGAGTGAGACTTGTGAAAAGTCGTTCCAAGAACTTAAGGTTAGACTCACCACTGCTCCGGTTTTGATTATTTCGGAGAAGGGTTTGGGTTATGTAGCGTATTGTGATGCCTCACGAGAGGGTTTGGGTTGCGTATTGATGCAAGAGGGGAAAGTGGTAGCCTATGGCTCGAGATAGTTGAAGACACACGAGAGGAATTACCCTACACATGACCTAGAGTTAGCAGCTGTAATTTTTGACTTGAAAATTTGGAGGCACTACCTATATGGTGAGAGATTCGAGGTGTTCTTGGATCATAAAAGTCTGAAATATCTGTTTACACAGAAGAACTTGAACTTGAGGTAGAGGAGGTGGATGGAGTTTATTGAGGATTACGACTTCGAGTTGCATTACCATCCGGGGAAGGCCAATGTTGTGGCCAATTCCCTTAGTAGGAAATCCATTAGTGATGTAGCTTGTATAGCCATCCGGGAGTGGGAAATGTTGGGTGCACTTGGCGAATTTGATTTGCTTTTGGGTGAATCTGTTGAGTCTGCGGCCTTGTTTTCTGTAGTTGCGCAGCCTACACTTGTGAATCGAGTGTTAGAAGCACAGGGGAGTGACCTTGAGGTAGAATCCCTCCGGGAGAAGATCTCCAGTGGGAAGGTTGAGAAGGGTTTGACTGTGTATCCCGACCTGAGTGTGAGGTACCGAGACCGTCTGTTTGTGCCGGAGTCTTGCCGAGAGGAGGTACTTCGAGAGTTTCACCATTCACATCTTGCGGTGCATCCGGGAGGCAGTAAGATGTAGCGTGATTTGGGTCGCCAGTTTTGGTGGCGGGGTATGAAGAAAGATGTGGCAGTTTTTATATCTAAATGCCTTACTTGTCAGCAAGTGAAGGCCGAACATCAGAGGCCAGCGGGTTTGTTACAACCCTTGCCTATAGCAGAGTGGAAGTGGGAGCATGTCACGATGGACTTTGTTGTAGGTCTTCCGAGGACTCAACGGGGTAGTGATGCTATTTGGGTGGTCGTAGACCGGTTGACTAAGTCGGCGCACTTTATCCCTATGGGCGTGAGAGATTCGGTAGATTATCTTGCCGACTTGTATATTCGGGACATAGTGAGGTTGCACGGGGTCCCAGTGTCGATTGTCTCAGATAGAGATCCACGTTTTACTGCTAGGTTGTGGCAGAGTTTGCAGAGTGCCTTGGGCACTAGATTGACCTTTAGCACGGCTTATTATCCTCAGACTGACGGGCAGTCCGAGCGTACTATTCAGATCCTTGAGGATATGCTTTAAGGCTGTGTCCTTGACTTTAATGGGTCATGGGAGAGGCACTTGCCCTTAGTGGAGTTTGCCTACAACAACAGTTTCCAATTGAGTATTGGTTTGGCACCGTTTGAGGCCTTGCATGGCCGACCGTGTAGGTCTCCAGTATGTTGGGCCGAGGTGGGAGATGCACCTTTGTTGGGCCTGGAGTTGGTTAGGGAGACGACGGAAAAAGTTGAGCTTATCCGTAAGAGGCTTGTTACAGCCCAGAGTCACCAAAAGAGTTATGCCGACCGTCGGAAGAGGCCTTTGGCATTTGAGATGGGTGATCACGTCTTTTTGAAAATATCACCTAGGCGGGGTTTGATGAGGTTTGGGAAGAGTGGGAAGTTGGCCCCTCGATTTATTGGCCCTTTCGAGATCCTTGAGAGGATTGGCGAGGTTGCCTACCGTCTAGCTTTACCGCCGCAGTTGTCTGGGGTGCATGACGTGTTTTATGTTAGTATGCTTCGGAAGTACGAGCCGGATCCATCACATGTATTGGATTGGACCGACTTAGAGGTAGATGAGGATACCTTGTATGAGGAGAGACCGGTGCGGGTCTTGGATAGGCGGGATCAATTCTTGCGAGGCAAGACAATACCCTTGGTAAAAGTTTTGTGGAAACATCACAGGGTTGAGGAAGCCACTTGGGAACGTGAGTTGGATGTCCGTGAGAAATATCCGGACATTTTTGTTAATATTTAACCATGTACTGGAAATCTTGTTTTGTTGATAAACTCTAAGAACATTGTATATGTTTTGGTTTATGGGAGTATTGTAATGGCTGGGTATGCCTTGAAAATGGAAGTTAATTTAGCATTGTATATGTTGAATGTGGTGTAAAAATGCAAATATATCATTAACATTGAATATATTATGGAATTGTGAACCATGTATATTGGAAATTGTTAGATTTCGAAGAAATGAATGTTGATAATGCATGTTGTAGCATACATTGTAAATTACCTCTTGAATAGAGATGGGTTGACCGGTAATGGGTCAGGATGTGGAATGTTGAATTGTAATATTGTTGATAACTGAGAATCCACAATTTTGAAACTTATATCTAATTTCGGAGACGAAATTCTTTAAGGGGGGAAGGTTATAGTGATCCCGGTTTTCCCTCCATTGGTTATTGTATTCCGGACTAGGGTCCATGGATGTCTGTTGTTGTATATGTTGCATTTCCATCCTTTAATTCCTTGTATTTGAGTTTTAGGATGTGTTAGGCAGGTTTGTAACAGGTTCGGTGTATTTTGAAACAAATGGTTGCTGCCCAGATTATGGTGTCTTCGCTCGAGCGAGGCTTTTGTCGCACGAGCGAGATCTGTGTTTTAGTTCCTTCACTCAAGCTAGAGTTGAGTGGTGTGTCTGTTGGCTCGAGCGAGAAGTCTTGCGCTCGAGCTTGCGTCTGCATCTAGTTCTGGACCTGAAGGTTGCATTTCTTAGCTCGAGCGAGCGAGGACCATGTTTTGGGTTTCTTCGCTCGAGCGAGCATTCTTGCGCTCGAGCGTGCTTTTCGGTTGCAGACCTGAAGCTTCGTGTTGTTGGCTCGAGCGAGGTTTCTTTGTGTCTAGTCGCTCAAGCGACCATTCCTTCGCTTGAGCGAGGCTTGAATATATCAGTTCATAGCAGCAGCTTCTTCTTCACTTTTCTTCATCTCTTTTACTTAAACCCTAGAACGGCTGCTCTCTCTCTCTCTACATACCTTCTCTCTACAAATCCATCTAGTTTTAGTGGTCTCCTACCCTAGCCTCTTTGTAAGAAAGGTAGAGCTTGGTGTGAGCTACATTTTGATCCGAAAATCTTTGGGTTTGGAACATCTTGAGTTTTTCCCATCTTCTCCATTAGGTTTCTTCATTTAAGGTAGGGATACCCTACTCCTTCTTATGAGTTTTAACATGGATTTTAGTCATTTTGTATAAATGGTGGGTTATGGAAAATTTGGGAAAGTTAGGGTTTGATTTGAGGTTATAAAAAGGGGGTTTTCAAATGTTAAACTCCATGTGTATGTGAGACCTTGGAAAATGAAATTATTGTTGTTAAATTGATGAAATTGAACCTTAGGGTTGATATTTGAAAAAGGGGGAAAATTCCCTAATTATGTTGAATAATTAATTTGAATAATTAATTTGGGGAAATGTGAATTTGAGTTAAAAATCATGAAATTGGGGAGTTATGGGATTGAATGGTGTAGTTGGATTAGTTAATCACTCACCTATGAAAATGTTGATATTTTATCTGTTTAATAAGTTTATTATCTGTTTAGAGATAACTGCTTTGGGCTATCGGTGGAGGATAGTCTCGATTGTTGTAGACACTGTATGTTGATTAGGGAAAACTGAAACTAATCACCTGGAATATGTCATTGAATATGACGGTTGGAATAATACATCAAATATGTGTATTGATTGATCATTGTATATGATAAGTGTTTAAATACATTGTATATGTATATTGTTTAGGTGGAGATAGGGGATGTACTCTCAAACCTGTTTGGGAGGAGATAGGGGATGGACTCCATTGATAACTAAGTTAGCCGGAGTGTCCAGGGTGAAAGTCCCAAAATTCTAATTACGTTTGCATAACGTAGATAATTGAAGTGTTGGAAGTGTTTTAAATATGAGTTGTAGTCTCATTTGAATTGTGGATATTGGAAGTGTTTTAAATATGAGTTGTAGTCTCATTTAATCGTTTGGCTAGACAATGAGCCATGCTTATGATTTTAAATTGGATAAGTAAAGGAAAGTGGAATGAAACACGAATGTATTTGTCATGAAACTGGGAAGTGTTGTAAGTTGGTTTACAAGTGTTAACCTTTTATCGAATGCTAATGTTTTAGTTATTTCTCATAATTGGTTCAGTATATCTCTACTGGGCATTGGCTCACCCTATATGAGACATCATTTTCAGGTTCTGGTGATATGCCACCTCTAAGGATATGACTTGAAAGGTTTTGGGAGTTGAAGACTCTTTTGGTTATTTTTGTTATTTGAGTATTACATGTAAATTCAAGCTGAGGGCTTAATGTGTTTGAGTTAATACTCTCGTTTGTAACCAAGTGTTGGCTTGGAAAGTTGTAAGCCCGTAGGGCATTTACTTTTGTTGTCAACATGTAATACTTTTGTTATGAATACTCTGATAAATGAAAATATGCTTTATTCTCTTATATCTATAGATGTCATAAATGTTGGGTTTATATGTATTATTTTGAGGGCGTTACATTTTTTTTTATACTTTTTTAGATGCACCTTACTTAGATGTATCTAAAAAGTAAAATTTTTGTGAAAAAATATTTTAAGAAATTAATAAATACACAAAAATACATAAAATATACAATTTTTTTTTTGTATTTTTGATATTTAGTGAATTTTTAAAAAAAAATTTCCACAAAAATTATACTTTTTTAGTGTATTTATGTTTGGTGTGTCTAAAAATTGAAATTTTGCTTAAAATATAAAAAAAAAAAAAAATCAGTAAAAACATAAAAAAAAAAACACAGAAAACAAAAAAATAGAATTTTTTGAAAAGTGTTTTCAAAAAACTGAAAACAAACATGGTGATTATTTTTTCATCTGTGAGACTAACAAAATACTAATGAAAAGATAATTAATTATTATGTGAATTAAAAACTTAATAAAATTCAATATAATTATGTTAATCGTGTGAAATTTAATGCATTTTTTCTAACTCTTACTGGAAGTTGGTGTATTATAATTTTTTGTCAATCTATTTATTTGTAATTTTTTTCTTAAAAAATGTAAATTACACTAACCTACCTTAAGGTTTGGAGAAAATATTGCAAGTCTTATAATTTTTGCAGAATTATCATGACTTTCTTTTTAGTACGGACAAAAGGGATCGGAAAACTTACCCAAAAGAAAAGAAGATCAGAAATGATTCAAATGGTGTGAAAACACAAAGATGAATGATAAAAAACATATATTTAAACGTAACATAAAAATATCATTTTTTTAATTCATATGATTAACGAATTCTTGATGAAAAGTGAATTAAGTGTAATGTGAATTAAAACCTTACAAGAATCTAATGTAGCTATAACAAAATTGTGAGACTTTATGTATCTTCTTTAAACTTCAAGGGGGTCAATCTAATTCACCCATAAAAAATTTTAAAAAAAATTAAAATAAAGGCATAAGCTTCTATCTAGTCTTGATCTGGACTGGAAAGGTATTGTTTGCGTCCGTGAGACTTGCCATGAGTTGCATTTCAATTAAGGGTGAGAATTTTCAATATAACTTGAACTATATGAAGTTAGGATGTTACGGTTGACCATTTCCAACACACACACACACATATATAACACGGTCTGATATCACAAACTATTAAATAGGTCGAGTTAGTGTCAATTTTGTGTATATATAATGTGACGCCCCAAAATAAATACAATAATCCATCCACAATATCCAATATACGACAACAACAATAATAAGGTTATCTTCCATTAATTCAATGTGATATACAAAAGAGAAACATATGCATCATACATTCATAAATCGTAACCCTGAATCTATAGCATATGTTTTCAATTAAAGGAGAGAAAGGAATATAAACAGATAAAAATGCCCTGTGGGCTTACTTATTTTCAAGATCGTGCTTGGTTACAACAAAATGAGTCATCAGCTCAATACAAGTAAAGCCCTAAGCTTAAAAAGAAAATAAATACAAAATAAACAGAAATTGAGCCTTCACAGTCTTCCCAAGCTAAGCCCTTACGGAGGCATATCACTAGCACCTGAAAATTGTTTCCCAAGTAAGGTGAGCCAAAACCCAGTAGAAACAATCCAACACAATATATGAATCTTAACAAGATATAAGTATGATGTACATGTTCAATGCCCAAAGACAAATCTTTTACAACTTTTTTCCAAAACCTTGTTATGCCAAACTTACATCTCAACCCATTTTACTTTAGTTCATTAGTTATATCCACTTCATTTAATGAACCAAATAGCGGATACACCCCATAGGTCTCCAACCAATATAATTATCATACAAATACATTTACTTGCCATTTTACAGAAATTTTGTTTGTGGGAATCGACACCCATGTATACGCGTGGTTTTAGGGACTTTCACCCTAGATACACATGCCAACTTAGTTTAATGAAGTCCATCCCCTTTCTTCTCCCAAATATGGAGTACATCTCCTTTCTTCTCCCAAGCATCATACATATACAATGTATACAAATCATAATCATATTCAATGATAACGGCTAAGAGATTAGTTTCCATTCGCCTAATCCTCATGCAATTTTTAAAACAATCATAGTTATCCTCTACCGTTAGCCCAAAATAGATATTTCTAAACATATATACAATCTTCACAACAGATAGATCATCCAAATTTCTATAGGTGAGAGGTAGTACATATCTAACTCCACCATTTATATAAACGTCTATCAAATTCCATGTTTCCAATACCAATTTCGTTTATTTATACAAAATAATTATTTGAGATAGTTTAGGGCAAACTTCCCATTTTTTCAATATCCATTCCAAGTACCAAAATCAATCATTTAAACATAGCACAAGCTCACATTTACTCCCATAACCATTTCCAATACATCCATTCAAAACCCATCTTTTGATTTTAAACCAAAACCCTAACTTTGTTCAAAATCACCTCAAATCCCAATACTTCTTACACATCAACAAATAACTAAGTTAAAACTCATAAAAGTGTAGAAAGTCCCTACCTCAAAGTTAGGAGACGAGCAAAGCAAGGTAGAAACTTCAACGACGCCGAAACCAAGTTTCAATTGGATCAAAACGGAGCTCTAGGAATGCTCTAACTTTTTTTCAAAGACACTAGGGTAGAGAACCTAGTGGATCTAGGTGAAAATATAGAGAGAGTGTGAGTTTTAGAGAGAAAGAGAGAGGGTCAAGATCTAGGGTTTTAAAATGTTTTTGAGAGAGAAATAAATGAAAAAGTGATGTAAAAAGTGGATGTCATGAACTGATATACGCACAGTTCGCTCGAGCGTGAGAAGTGATGCTCGAGCGTCAAACACAATAAGTTGTTCCGTTCGAGCTTAAGAAGTGACGCACGAGCGCCAAGACACAAAACAAAAGGGCATTACCGCTCGAGCTCAAGAAGTGACGCTTGAGCGTAGAATACATACATCCAATAGTTTTGTAGGCAATAGACCAACACTCAAGCACAAGAAAGGCCGCTCGAGCGCCCACCCGCTAGAGCCTAGGAAATACCGCTCGAGCGTAGAATACACCCTCCCAGTAGTTTTGTAGACCTGCAAAAGTACTGAGAGTTTACAAAGCCCGCTCAAGTGCAAGAAGTGCTACTCGAGCGGAGAAGCAAAATTCTGGATAACAAAGGTTTGAAAACTAAGCAACTAACTTGTTCCAAACACAACCACTACAATCCAACCACCCAATTTAAGGAAGAATAAAGGGGAAAAGACATGAACAAACATACGAAACTATGAAGCCACAATCCAGAATACAAAATGGGTCGGGTCTAAACTAGAAACACTATATATAATACAAAATTGACACAGATAACATGTATAATAAAGAATTAGCTACATATTTTAATATTATCTTTTATGTATATAGCGATCCCGGTTTTCCCTTTCTGTATTTGTTGTGTTCCGGACTTTGGTTCTGTGGAGTTGGTGGTTGTATACCTTGTTGTCATCCTTTAATTCTTTATGTTTGAGTTTTAGGATGTGTTGAGGATGTTTCGAGCAGGTAGGTCGAGCCTTGGTCTAAATCCTTGTTGCCAGGTTTTTGGTCGTTCCGCTCGAGCGGGTCGTCTGGCGCTCGAGCGGGGATTGCACACTCCCAGTATTTTTGTGCCCTGCAAACTTCTGCAGGTGTGATTTCTACGTTCGAGCGGATTTCCTGTGCTCGAGCGGGTCGCGCTCGAGCGGGCTTGTTGGAGCTCGAGCGGGTAGTACTTTTTTTGGTGTGAGTTCTGGGAGGGAGAAATATACGCTCGAGCGGACCGGTTTTCGCGCTCGAGCGGATGTACTTTATTCTTGTGTCTTGGAGCTCGAGCGGGCCTTCTTGCGCTCGAGCGGACCTAGTTTTTTGTTCTTGACGATCGAGCGTTGTGTTCTCCGCTCGAGTGGGATTGTCGTATAACAGAGGGCAGCTGGGCATTTTTGAATCATTTGCTACACTTCCTCTCTCTCTCTTACTTTTCCAAAACGTTTCTGAGAGCCTCTCTCTCTAGAAAACTCCCTTCTCTCTAGGGTTTGATCTAGTTAGAGTGCTTTCCTTTCCTTTGGCTTTTGTAAAAGTTGTGTTGATCGTCGAGGGCTTCATTTTGATCCGTGGATCTGGGAGTTTGGAGCATTTTGGTTTCATTCATCTTCTTCCCTTGGGCTCCGAATTTGAGGTAGGGATTCCTACTCACTACTATGGGTTTTGACCTAGATTATTGGGCATTTTGTTAAATGGTTTGATTTTGGGATCTAGGGTTTCAAAATGTTAAAAGAGGGTTTTGTTATTTTGATTCTTGAATGTGTATTTTGGGTTTCAAAATAATGAGATTGTTGTTGATTGTTGATATGTAGACCATTGGGTTCTTATTGGGAAATGGGGTAGAAAATCCTAATTTGTTGTATAAGTTAATTGGTATAATTAATTTGGGAAAGTTGTTGTTATTTGGAATTGAGTTGGAAATAGTGAAATTGGCTCATTATATTGTGAAATGGTGGAGTTGGATTTATTAATCGCTCACTTTTGAAAACATTGATATTTTATCTGTTGGAGCTTTTATTATCTGTTTAGAAATAATTGCTTTGGGCTACCAGTAGAGGGTAGTTTTGATTGTTGTAGACAATGTATGATGATTAGGCAAACTAAAACTAATCAATTGGATGTGTCATAAAGTATGACGGTTGATAGAATACATTAACGTTATGTATTGATTGATTGTGTATATGACCTATGTGTATATACGTTGTGTGTGGGGGAGGAGATAGGGGATGTACTCCACGATTTATGGGAAGATAGAGGATGGACCTCTAAACTGGATGTTGTTTGGGAGGAGATAGGGGATGGACTCCGCTGATACAGCTCATATGCTTGTCAATTAATGTGTTGATATAGCTCATATGCTTATCTGTTGAAGTGTGGATACAACTTGTATACTTATCTGTTGAGATGTTGATATAGCTTATATGCTCATCTATCGAAGTGTTGATATAGCTAGTATGCTTATATATTGTGAAATGGGAAATGTTTAATATGAGTCACTGTCTCATGTAAATTGTTGGCCAGGTTCTGAGCTGCTGTTGTGAGTTGGGAATTTGATAAGAAATGGAAAATGAAATTAAACATGGACATAGTGGTCATGTAATGGAAATGGGTGATGAATTGATTTATAGGAATTCAACATTTATCAATTGCTAATGACTTAGTTACTGCTCATACTGTGTTTAGCATATCTCTACTGGGCGTTGGCTCACCCTATATGGGACATTATTTTTAGGTACAGGTAGCATGCCACCTCCAAGGACATAGCTTGGATGGATATGGGAGTGGAAGACTCTTTTTGATTATTCTATTTGTTTTACATGTATATCAAGTCAAGGGCTTATTTTGTATATAGTTAGTACTCTTCTTTGTGTAACCAAGTGTTGACTTGGAAAGCTGTAAGCCCATAGGGCATTTGCTTTTGTTGTTAACATGTAATACTGCTGTAAGAACTACTCTGATGAATAGAAATGGTTGATTTCTTTTATATCAATGCATGTCTAAAGTGATGGGTTTGATGTATATTTTTGAGGGCGTTACAATGTAACTCCATCAAATTTATTAAAAAGTATATAAAATAAGATTTTAAGACTATTATAAATTTTGTTGAATAGTCTATTTTAATAACTTTTTAATTTTTTACGAAAAGATGTACAGAAAAGTAAAGAGATGATGTGACCTTAAAAAGATAAAAAGATAATAAGCATATTATTTTAGGTTAACCCAAACAAAGTATAATTGAAGATAATATATTTTGTCTACTATTTGAGTTAAATTAGTAAAAAACAATAATAACATATCATTTTTATAAAATAAAATTGAGTTGAAATCAAATATTCTTATGAATAATTTATTAAATAGAAATTAGTTGTATTAAATTTAACTTGAGACGAAAAAAATAATTTTTTATACACTTGATTTTTTTAGTCGATAGAAATTTTTTTTTTTTGACATAATAACATGCTAAAATGATAAAAATTGGACTAGGACTAAAAATGATATTATATGAAATAAGAAACGATTTGAATTAATGTTGAGGTAATTCTAATATGAATTCGAAATGATACAATCCGAACATGATCCAACACGACATGACATCCACTCCTAATTTCAATGATATATTATTTTGGGGCACTCAGGTTAAAAGTCCATTTTTGAAATTCTTGGGCCAATAGGCCAAAACATTTTTTTTTTTGTTGCCAAAATGACATTATTTGTTCAAAAGAATACCTTTTTGTTCAAACTTTACCTGTTTATTTATCTGTTCAAATGTCACTTATATGTACATGTGTCACGTATTTGTGCAAATTATTTGTTCAAATGTCACTTATCTAAACACGTGTTCAAATGTCTAACTATTTGTACATGTGTCACTTATCTGTTTAATTTATTGCCACAAGTTACCACCACTGGCGATTTTTCCGACACCGACGATTTTTTCAATAACTTTTCAATGGGTGTCCTTATTACAAAAAAAAAAAAAAGATTAAATGACATATGGCAGGAATAACCCATTATTTTTTAAGATCTTTCGTATGTATCATTATTAAAATAATTAAATTTAAATAAGGACACTCGGGTGATAAATTCAAATTTAAATTTTAGTTTCCTAAAGGTCCACACACTAAAATATCATGTCACAAGTTTCTACAAAATGATGTAAATACCCATTCATACAAATCTATTGAAATTGATGTTGTTTGTCCATTTCAAACCATTTCTCTCTCTCTCTCTCTCTCTCTCTCTCTCTCTCTCTCTCTCTCTCTCAAATCCCTAGACCTAACGAAAACACCAGTGTAGCCCAACTGCATTATTAGAGCAGCGTCGGTGGAGGTGGCGGCATCGCTGACGGTGAAGTGGACCACCGAAAAATGCCACAGTAATTTGACCCTCTATAACTTTCTAGGTTCAATTCTAGTCCATTTTAGTCTCTCTATGTCGGCAATGGCGAAAAAGCGGAGGAGGAGAGTAACGGAGGTTCTATGGAGGCTATTCCACAACCGTGCTCGTACTCTTGTCGAGACCATTATCTCTTTGATTCCACCATCTCCGCCATCGCCCGAGTGTCGTTGTAAAGGATGGCAACGCCTCGGTTGCAGTGGTGAAGGCACCATGTCATTCCTCCTTAGGCCAGATGACCCTTCTGACTATCACTAACTCTTAACTCACTACGTCGCTATCGTCTCCGACAATGCTACTCCTTGATCAACTTTCCATCCCGACTGTTGTTCCCAAGACGAGGTCTCTCTCTGGGCTTGTTTAGTTTGTATCTCAAGATACAATTTTTGAGAAAAAATTTTAAAATTTTGTTTGGGTTCAAATTTTTTGAATTTTTTTTTTCTAAAATCACTTTCTCTCTCCTACACATCAATCAATCACTTTTGCTCTCTCTTCTCTCCTTTCACTTTTTTTCTCACACATATCTATTCAACTATAACAAAATATCAAATCATCCCAAACTTCCAAATTCCAAAACTATTTTCAAAATATACAACCAAACAAATCAAAAAAATTTCTAAACTCTCTCTTCAAATATTTTTTTTGAAAATTTATCTCAAAACACAAGCCAAACGTACACTCTACCTTTACTCTCTCGCGTGAAACTTTGGATCTCTTTCGACGGCATAAGTCACATCCACCATCATCACCTCCACATCCACCGTCGCTGCAAAGAAGTTTCTGGCAAACGGAGATCTGTATATTGGCAGATTTGAGAAAAAAAAAAGTATGGTAGATCTATACACTAGCAAATTTGTATATACAACATATATATATATATAATAGAGAGAAAGAGAGAGAAATAAGGAGAATCATAAAGAAAAAAAGTTCACATAGGATGATGAGGTTTGAAGAAATGATTGTTCCTCTCTCTTTACTCTCTCACTACATTACATAGATAGGATCAATCTCTACTATTTGTACAGATAAAAAAAATGTAGAGATAAAAGATTGGACAGATAAAATTTGAACAAATAAAAGAAAAAATTGAACATGTAGGAAAAAAATTAAACATCCAAAACAACCAAAGGACTTCTCACCAAACTATTTAATAAAATGTGGGTTTCTCACCAACAAAAAATATTCACTAGACCTAATGTATTAAACAATTGTTAGATTGGACTTTTCAACAATTTTCTTTTTAAATAAAAAAAAAACTCATAAAAATCAACTCATAATCGATCCTATAAAATAAATAAATAAATAAAAAGAATTAATTATGTTTTATCCCTTTATCGTTTAGCTCAAATACACGTTACTTCCTTCAAGTTTAGAAATATACATATAACCTACTTGTGTTTTGAGGTAAAGTGCAAAATTTAACTCTGTTAAAGATTTTTGCACAAAGTCACTATTACTTTTATTTTTATTCTCAATTTTCTTCATATGCCATTATTATCAGAACTTCCTGTTGGAAATGGTAGAAAAATTCTGGGTAAAACCAGAATTTTTTCTTAAGTTTGGTCTATTTTTTAGGTGGGCCCCGAGTGTCGATTTACTTGGGTCAAAGTGGTAACGCGTTCTATGCCGCGTTGTGATTCACGTGGTATATTTGGTTGCTCAAAACCATTACCGAGTGAATGGGAAATTGAAGCCAAAGTGTGCTCCATGGAAATGGAGTTTTGGTGGAAATTCCTTAAAGTTGTAAATTGGCTTGTCCCACATTGATTTGGTGGGAAGTTTTGAATGGGTTTATAAGGCTTGGGTGAGATACTTGGGGTGTGCCCCAAGGAGTACCCAAGTGTTTTAGAGAGAGAGGTTATGGGCAAAATGGGCTAGACCCATTGGACCCAAAAATCACCACGCACGCACGCGCCGCCGCCGTCCGGTCGGGCGGGCTGGGCTGGGCTTGGGCGCGGGTGTGTGGTTGGGCTTCTAATCTTTTTGGGCAAAAAACATTTGAATTTAATTTTATTTTTTGGTAAAATAAAATCCAGAATTCGAATTAAACTGTTTTGGATTTATTGTTCATCCAAACAGGGCCCTTCCCGGTTTCAAACAGAATTAAACTGGTTTGGATTTATTGCTCATCCAAACAGAGCCCTTCCCGTTTTTATCTGTTTGAATTATTAACCCAACAGATTCAAAATCTGTTCAAATTCGAAACTAACAGGTTTCATACCTGTTCAATTCAAAACCAAGAGCCACCTTTACATCTATAAATAGACTAGCCTCCCATTTGGATTAATGTCGAATATTTTGTACTCCATCCTCTGCTTTAAATCTCTGCATTTTGCTGCATTTTATTTCTGAAAGAAAGAGTGTAAACACTTTTTGTGTTCGGCGAACGATGAAATTGTAGTGCTACTTTTATTCGTTGATAAGATCATTTCATCCTGGGAGATAGACGTCCAAATTCTGAAAGCACCGTGGAGAGGACGAATCTGTCTTAAGGACACAGTGTCAAACACTGGACTTGATCAGAAAATAATTCGAACAAATTAAATCAAGTAAGTTGTTTAATTTATTTTCAGTGTTGTTTTTATTTATTAAAATCAGATTTAAATTTTGTTTTTGTAACAAAATAAAATCTGTTTTTATTTATTTATTTTTATTTTGAGTTTGATTTTTGTAATCAAACAAATTCTCTCCTTTTCTTTATTTCTTTAAATTCTAATTGTTGTTGTGTACACAATAGAATTAAATCTTTTAAATACAGTGAAGATTGTCCAACACTTCCTCTCTCTAAAATTGGACTATCCACCCCTTCTAACATACAACCATAACTCACAACAACAATCCAATCCCTTTACATTGTTTCCCTTCTAACCCAAGACATCCATTCTATGCTTGCTCCAAAGCAACCATCACCATCTTCAAGCGTATAACACTTTCAACAGCGAAGATTGTAGATTTGATTCACGAGGCAATGAAATTGTTGAAGAAAACATGAAGCCCATTGTTGTGTTATATATATAATTTTTTTTTCTTCTTCTAGTAAAACTATCAATGTTATTAATTTTGTCAAAGTATTTTGTTATTTGCATTATGAAGCCTTGACTGAAGTACTTCTATTGGAATATGTCTTTAATTAGAAAGTTCAAACCAATTACTCTCTTTTGTCTTGGTTGAAATTTGGTGAGCATTACAACAATTATAATTTGGGTATTTGGCTAGGAATATATCTTCAATTATAAAGTTCAAACCAATTACTCTCTTTTGCCTTGGTTGGAATCTGGTGAGCATTACAACAATTATAATTTGGGTACTTAGTTAAAAGTCAATTATTTTGGGTCATATCACCTCTTTATTTTTTTACATTTAAAATCAACTTCACAAAACAAGCCATTAAATCACTAATTTATTTAAATGAAAGAAGGTTTTGGAAAAGATAATTTTGTGGCCACCATGTGGTGACTGTTTCTTCCAATTTAAATATATATATATATATATATATCTGTGTGTGTGTGTGTGTGTGTGGCTGTATTGTGTCAATAGGAAATTGTGAGAAGTTATGATGGCAGTGTTTTGATGAGAGGGGATGCGGCCATGGGTTGTGTGGCGGTGGCGTTAGAGCAATTGTGGTTTTGGGTTGGATTCTTTGTGATTATGGACAATACACAAATTGTTGGTGATAAAATAAGGGAACGAGGGCATTATAATAATTTTGTTTTTAAATTATATTCTTAATAATGTCACCATGTTTTTTAAGTAATGTTGAGAGCTATGCACACTGTTATCTATAACAGTTTCCATTAATTTTACACTTTATTTCAAACCATGAGAGATTTATGTGTATATTCATAAACTTGAAAGAGTTAGTTTGTTTGGTTTCACTTTTCAAAATTTATCTTTCAGAAAATTATTTTTTTTTTTTATTTTTTGTGTTTTTTTATTTTTTTTTTCATTGAATTTTTTAAAATATTTTAAATAATTTCTTTTTAAATTTATAGATACACTTATTATAACTCACTTTAAAAGTATAATATTTGTGATTTTTTTAAAAAAAAAAATTCATTAAATACCAAAAATATAAAAATTTAATATATTTATTCGTATGTATTTATTGATTTTTAAAAAAATTGAAACTAAACACAATAAATATATTTTTGAGTTAAATTAAACTAAAACGGGTAAAATATAGGGCCAATTTGAGAATTTAGTTAAAAGTCAAATTTTAGTTTTGGGTAAATTACACTTTTCTCCCTTGAGGTTTCTGAAAAATATAGGGATCTCTCTTGTGGTTTCAATAATTACAGAAAATCTCCCCTACTTTGTAACGCCCTCAAAATAATAACATTAAACCCATCAGTATAGATATGCATTGGTAATAAAGATAAACATTCTTCCATTCATCAGAGTAGTTTCTTACAAAAATATTACATGTTAACAACAAAAGCAAATGCCCTACGGGCTTACAGCTTTCCAAGTTAACACTTGGTTACAACAAAAGAGTGCTAACTCATTTACACGTTAAGCCCTTGACTTGAATATACATGTAATACATCAAAGAAATAAAACGACAAAAAGTCTGCCTGCCTCTAGCCTCCCAAGCTACGTCCTTGGAGGTGGCATGCTACCTGTACCTGAAAATGATATTCCCATATAGGGTGAGCCACAGCCCAGCAGAAATACACTAAACCAACCATGAACAATGACTAAAAGATTAGCAATTGATAGATGGCCAACACTGATGTATCCACATAAAACACATTTTTATGTCATACGACTTATGAGCCCAAGTTACTTTTCATTTTCCCTTTTTCAACAGATAAGCATATTAGCTCTATCATCATTTCAACAGATATGTATAAGAACTATATCCCACATTCACAGATAAGCATAAACTGTATCTATATTCTCAACAGATATGTATAGCAATTATATCCCACATTCACAGATAAGCATATAAGCTATATCTATACTTCACAAAGATAAGCATATAAGCTCTATCTTCACTTCTCTAGACAAGCGTATGAGCTGTGTCTACGGAGTTCATCCCCTATCTTCTCCCAACACTATCCGGTTTAGAGGTACATCCCCCATCTTCCCCTAAACCGCGGAGTACATCCCCCATCTCCTCCTCTACACATAACGTATACAAACGCATTGGTTCTATATACCATCATTCAATACATATAGTTAATGTATTCTATCAACCGTCAAATTCCATGACACATTCCATTGATTAGTTTTCGTTTGCCTAATCATCATGCATTGTCTACAACAATCACGGCTATCCTGCACCGATAGCCCAAAGCAGTTATTTCTAAACAAAAAATAAATGCACAAATGGATATTCAATCAACATTTCATTTCGGTGAGTGATAAACAATTTCAACTACACCCTTTAACCCCATACATTCCCAATCTTAACATTTCCATTTCTTTTCCTCATTTCTCATAATTAATTATCCCAATTAATCAAACAATGTAATTAGGTCATTTTCCATAATTAACATTACAACCCTTAGGGCCCCATCTTCATCAGTGATTTAACATTTATTCCATTTCTCTATGCCAAACATGCATCTAGGTTTATTATAAATAAAACTCCAACTTTTGTAAAATTACACAAAAGCCCCAAACTTTCAACAAATTACCAAACCAACCCCAACATCTCAAAATACTAAAATTTAAAGACAAAATCCATAGAGAGGAGTAGGATATCCCTACCTCAAAGTTTGAGCTCCAATGGAGATGAAGACCAAAAACAAAATGCTCCAAATACCAAGATTCTCGGATGAAAACGACGCCCTCGACGATCAACACAACTTTTACAAAGGCCGAAGGTGAGGGACTCACTCTAGCTAGATCAAAATCTAGAGAGAAGGCAAGATTTTAGAGAGAAGAGCTCTCAAAATGGCTTTTAGAAAAAGTAGGAGAGAGAAAGAAAAGCAAAAAGTGATTTGAAATCACCCAGCGGATAACTCATATACGTATGACCCGCTCGAGCGGAGAACACGACGCTCGAGCGCCAAGAACAAAACTCTGGACACGCTAGAGCGCAATAAGGCCCGCTCGAGCGCCAAGACACAAGAATAAAGCACTTCTGCTCGAGCGTGAAAACCAGTCAGCTCGAGCGCAGATTTCCACCTCCCAGAACTTACACTCAGAAAGTACTACCCGCTCGAGCGCCACCGCTCGAGCGTAAACAAACCCGCTCGAGCGCAGAAATCACGTCTGCAGAAGTTTTGCAGGAACCCGAAATACTAGAGGTGTGCAATACCCACTCGAGCGCAAGAAGACCCGCTCGAGCGGAACGCCTAAAAATTGAACGACAAGGAATTGAAACCAAGGCCTAACCAACCTGTAACAACCAGCCCAACATATCCTATAACTCAAATACAAGGTAAGAAAGGATGTAAACACGATAATGATCAACTATCAACATCCACGGACACATGTCCGGATCACTGTACAACAAGGGTAAACCCGGGATCGCTATATACTTTAACTGACAATATCCAGATTCCCCCAGTCCATCAATTTTGCACAAACGACGTTATTTTCTAAACAAAATGACCATATTACCCTTTTATTTGAGCGTGAAAAGACAAAAATACCCTTTGATTCCTCTCTTCAGTATTCAACTTTTTTTTTTTGTGTGCTCTCTCATCTCATCAAATTGAAACGTGAGAGAGACAGATAGAGAGAGAAGACCTATCAATGGGCAATGGAGGTAGCAGAAGAGTCGAAGCTGTAGCGCTGGTGTAATGGAGGTAGATTGGTTGTTGAGATGGGGCAATGGAGGGAATGGTAGGCTGCTACGACACAATAGATGAAGAGAGATGGTGCAACAGCAATGGTAAAGGCAAAGTAGGACTAGACGACAACAATGAAACTGAAAGAGTTGGGTTCCTTAATTGCAAATATTTCCAGACACCACTGTGTTCAAAATCCAAGGGCATCAACCCCCCCTCTCTCTCTCTATATATATAGATGTGTGTGCGTATTTGTCTCTTTTTTTTTTTTTTTTGCTAATTTAGTATAAGAAAGTTGAAAATTTTGCTTTAGATCATTGGGGTGTAGATTCCAAATTGCTATTTTAGTTTAAGAAAGTTGAAAATTTTGCTTTAGATCATTGGGATGTAGATTCCAAACATCATTGGATTCAAAATCCAAAGGCACCAATCCTCTCTCTCTCTCTCTCTCTCTCTCTATATATATATATACATATTTTTGAGTATTTGTATCTTTTTTTGCTAATTTAGTGCAAAAAAGTTGAAAATTTTGCTTTAGATCATTTGGGTGTAGACTCCAAACACCATTAGGTTCAAAATCCAAAGGCACCAATCCTCTCTCTCTCTCTCTCTCTCTCTCTCTCTTTCTCTCTCTCTCTATATATATATATATATATTTTGTGTATTTGAGTCTTTTTTTTTGGCTAATTTAGTGTAAGAAAGTTTAAATTTTTGCTTTAGATTAGTTAGTGTAGATGTGGAATGTGCTCTGTAATGTTTAATTTTTTATTTGTATATATATATATATATATTTGTGTATATGGGTTGTTGGGAAAATGTTTAAAGAGAAAACAATGAGTTATTGAAAATCCAAACAAGTTCCTATTCTTTGTTGGGTTTTAATTCTTTGCTAAAAATCCAAACAAGTATATGTGTATATATATAAACATACATATGTTAAACAAATTGTTCCCATGTTTATATATTTGTATGCATATATATATATATATATATCTGTTAGAAGAAAAAAAAAATTCTTCCCATGTTTGAATGTGTGTACATATATTCATATATCTATCTGTTAAACAAATTTAGAAATGAATTTAATTTTCTTTGCTAGAAATCAAAATATGTTTGCATGTGTTTATATACTTGTATCTGTTTATATATATGAGATTTGAAAAATCAATTGAACTGGGTATTGCTTGTTTGAATTTGAGTATTGATTTTTCTCAACAAGACATTTGAGGGCATTATGAACATTTCAACGTATATCTTTGATGACATCAGCAATTTCTGTTAGTTTTGTAAACGACAGTCCAAAAATGGAAGAATCTTGATATTGTCAATGAAAGTAGAAGAGGTTTCTGTAATTATTAAAATCACAGGGGAGGTTCCTGTATTTGTCAAAAATCTCAGGAGAGGTAAGTGTAATTTACCCTTTAGTTTTTAATCTAGTTAAAGTCACATCACTTATCTACTTATTTATACTCCCTCCGTCCCAAAATATTGGTCCCTTTTGGGAAATTCAACTTTTTTTGATGGTATAATTATTACATTTCAAAATTTTTAATTTTCCAAAAATACCCTTTGATTTAAAATTAAGGTCAAAGGAGTACTAATAGTGTATGAGAAAATTTGTCCAAAAATTTTGGCGGCAATTTGATATGAATCAAACCAATTAAGCGGGTATCTAAATAAAATTTGAAAGTTTCCTTTTCAATTTAAAATTCCATGAATAGAAACTCTTCTTCACACAAAGTCAAACTCTTCTGTTTTACTCCTATACCAAATCTGCTCATTTTCTTTCCTATATCTCATCAACTCTTCCAGCTTATTGTCTCATGTTTTCATCTTAAAATGTTGATCCATTTTAATCCATCATGGATTCTATAATTGAGACTTCCTCTGTTGTTTGTTCCCCTGTTCCTCTTTCTTGTGTTCATCATAGAATAAAGAAAAATCTAACAAATCATCTACGCCAATCAATTTTTGAAACTCTGCTAATACGAAGTAAGGATGGAAAATTGAAAAGGGGTTGTCAAACTGAGGTTGTTGCGAAGTTCTCTGTCCATATAAAAACTGTTCGTCGTATTTGGTAGAGAGAAATAGCTTGTATGGAAAATGGGTTAATGGTCAATGTATCTAGCAAATTAACAAATTCTGGCCGCAAGCAAGTTCAACTAAACTTTGGGAAAGTCCCTAAAATTCCTCTTCCTCATCGAACCAATATCCGCTCATTCTCAAAGGCATTGAATTTTGCAAAATCAACAGTTCATAGGAGAATTAAAGAAGGCAAAATTAGGCCGCATTCAAATGCGTTGAAGCCCTATCTATCTAAGGACAATAATTGACAAGACTCTGATGTTGTCTTTCAATGCTTGAGCCTAATAGTCTTCAAGGCCAACCAATGTTCAAATCCATGTATGACTATGTGCACATTGATGAGAAGTGGTTTTGCATCTCCATAAAAGCAGAGAGGTATTACCTTCTTCCTGAAGAAGAACCATAACATTGCTGTAAAAGTAAACGTTTGTTGGTGAATTTTGTCACTTAACTAAAAGCTTCTTTGATGGTGTTGCTGAAGAAATCATTTGTGAGTTTTGCAATGCTAAATGTAAATGGCAATGGTGAGAATTGGAACTCCATGTATCAGTCCTTCTTTTTGTTGTTTTTTCTCCCTTTTGATGTATATATTCCTTTTGAAATGTAATGAAATGCAGTAGTATGGTAATACTAGGTTTTTTTTTTTTTTTTTTGAAAATATTAATTGTTATAATTATGTACTTTTTGTGTATATTAATGTTAATGAATTTAAAAGAATGATAAAATGATAAATTCATGTCATTTTTGTACTTAATTTTTAAAAAGAAATTAATATTTTGAGACAATAAAAAATGATATAAGGAATTAATATTTTAGAACGGATAGAGTAAATTTTTAAAAATAAAAAATTAAAAAATCAACTTTTAATCAATTTCTAAAAACAACCCATAATTAACAAAAATAAAAAGCGTCAAATCATCATATAATGACGAGTTGATTTTTATCGTAGGTAAAAACTGAAAAAATGCGTGAAATCAATCTACTGATGATCTAACCAAACCAACTGTTAGACCAGCCTGCTGTTTCATTCCTTCTACAAAGCCAGCTGTGTCTCCTCCCCACAACTCCTCAGAAATCAAAAAAACAACTCTCTCTCTCTCTCTCTCTCTCTCTCTCACACACACTAGCTAACCTTGATTTTCTCTCTCCTCCCATCTCTATGATCCCCCACAATCCATCAACTAGTAAACAAGAAACAGAGAGAAACAAGAAACAGAGAGAGAAAGAGAAACCAGAGAGATGAGTGTGATTGAAATCCTAACGAGAGTCGACGCGATCTATACGACAAGTACGACTTCGACAAGCAGAAATGTCACGACCCCAAACCGCCCCTAGTAGTTTGGTGCTGTGATGGCCAGTAATCCAGGATTACCGAAGGCCAACTTACAAAAATCACACACATCAGAGTATAGATATAGGGGGCTCACAAGCGCGGAAGCAATAATCTAAAATACAAGTGGTCCATAAGAGCAGTGCATAGTCAAATGGAATGGCATACATCTTTACATAGCTTTAAAACTTGAATACAAAAGTACATCTTACATCTCGGCAAAAGGCTTCTCAAACCGACATAAACATAATACATGAATTATAAATCAAGAATACATAATCTTCAGGGTTGCCGACATCCTCAAAGCCGACATAACATGCATACAAAAAACACACATCTCGGCGTAGCCGACCTTTTGCTTGTTACCTACATATATACATAGGGAGGGTGAGCTTGGATACTCAGTGAATGGTACAGGTAATAAAGTGGTTAAATGAATGATTCCCGAGGTCTTTCAAAACAATACATAATATATCCTTGTCAAAACCATACTTATCATAGCTTGTACAAAACATGAGATAAATCTTATTCATCAAACTTGATCTTACAAAGCTTACATACATACGTCAAATCTTATCACATAACCTCGACATAACCTTGGTCCTTCAAAACTTACTTACTTACAAGACTTGTGTTACTTAGGCCCGTAGCCCGCTTTAACACGACGAGACTAGTGTTACTTAGGCCCGTAGCCCGTTTTAACACGACGAGACTTGTGTTACTTAGGCCCGTAGCCCGCTTTAACACGACGAGACTAGTGTTACTTAGGCCCGTAGCCCGTTTTAACACGACGAGACTTGTGTTACTTAGGCCCGTAGCCCGCTTTAACACGATGAGACTTGTGTTACTTAGGCCCGTAGCCCGCTTTAACACAGTAGTCTTTCCAAGAAAGGACCGTATCCTTTTTTTTTACTTAGTACTGCGAAAGTTTAGAGTCCTCCAGCACAAGGGACTATCCGAGAAGGTCATCAAAACAAAGCTTACTTGATAACTTGCCATTCAAAACAAAGCTTACACTTGATACATAAAATAGGGATATCATTCATGCTTAACAAATACTTTTATCAAAACAAGGCAAAGCTTTATCAAAACCTTAAGAACATAACTTTATTAAAAATATCACTCACATTGATTCTTGGGACGTCGGGATCAAGGCAAGGTCCAAGTCCTACAACACATGACAAAGCATACTGAATGCCCTTCTCAAAACAAGTCTCACATGCATGCGAATGATCTCGGGTAAACAAGCTAGAAGTCAAAACACTGTTTTTACATGTCAGGAAGACATGCTGGGTACCAACCAGGTCTAAGCCGAGGTCCCACACCCTCTGGCCGAGGTGTGGCTACCTAGGCTTCGGCGTGCAGTTGCATGCCGAGGTGCGCACAAGACAAACTAAAGGTGTAAGTGATCATGCAAGGTAGGCCAAGGTGAGATACGATGCTTGGCCTAAGTGTGAGGTCTAGGTGAGAGTGATCTCAGCGACTACACTTTGAGAAGTGAGGTCTGGAGATCTGGGCTTCCACCTGCGAAGAACAAGAAGGACAAGAACATGAAGATTATGAAGAACATGGATGCTAAAATCATAACTTCTTTGTTTACAAAATCTGAGATTCATGCTATGAGCTCGAAAACATGGACCTGGGTACCCATGCTTGAGAATCATGTGAAAACAAACACAAAAACATGGATCTAGGCATAAGCCTTCGGATCAAAACATGACTTTTCTTGAAGAACACATGAATGTCATTTTCTCTTTCTAAAACCAAACTTCAAAGCAATGCATGGCTTACAAATCATATTCAATCATGCAATGCAATAACATAAACATAAAGAACATCATGAGCAGATCAAGAATCTAACCTTAGAACACGGATCTAACGGTTCGATCTCTAGGGATCAAGCTTGGAAATCTATCTCCTCTCAAGAACTCTTCTCCCTCCTCAAGAGCTTCTCTCTCTACTCTTCAAAACAATATACAACAAAATGATGGGTTCTCTCTCTCTATCGGCTGACTTAACACTCAGCTCGGACACGTGGCAACGGTTGGTTGGTTCTCTTTGAAAAGGTGATAGATTGACAAGACAAGACTCTGACAAAGCGTATCTAACAAGCTACCCGGTATGGCACTCCGGCAAGTGGTGACATCGGCTAAGGACAAGGCTTCGGCAACTAAGGTGACAATGACCCCGGCTATGAATGACAACACTTGACTAAGCTGTGCCACACCTTGGCCTAGATGTGCCACACCTCGGTCTAGGTCATACCACTCCAGGACAAGATCACTCAGGTGCAAAGGTAACATCTCGGCCTAGATAATACACATCTCGGCCTTGGTGATTCACACCTCGGCCTAGATAATGACATCTCAGCCAATATGTCAAAGCAAAGGTGGAGGTCAAACGAAGGGGTTCCAAGATACCTCTAGACTGAAGATGACCTCGGCTTGGAATGATCTAGGCATAACATAACCTAGGCTTGGTATAACTTCGGCTAAACATAACTTAGGCTAGGCGTGTCCTATGCTTCTCATCAAGGAAGGAGCAAATCATGCGAGCAACACTTAGACACTTCACATAGCCACAAAACAAGGCATGGACCTTACTTACTTAAGCAAAACAAGTCACAAACATACAAATGCAAGCTTAGCAAGACGAAATCATGCAAATGCACATGAACATGACTAAGACATGAATGTGGGTTATTATAAGAAACATCTCAACCTCTCCGCCGCCGACGACGCCTTCGCCCGCCTCTACGCCGCCGTCGACTCCGACATCGACGCCGCTCTTTAGGTCTTTCTCAAAAAGTTCTTTTTTCTAGGGCTTGCGTTTGATTTTTTTTCTTTTGCAATTGGAGGTTTTGATTTTTTTTATTTTGTAGAAAGTGGAGGAGGCATCGAACGAGAAAATTAGGGCCTCTGCGGCTGCTATCAATGCGGAGATTCGACGCACCAAAGCTCGGTTGCTTGGGGAAGTCCCTAAATTGGAGAGATTGGCTATAAAAAAGGTTCGATCTTTTTGAAATTATTTTGTTGATTTTATAGTAGAAATGTATAATTTGATAATTTAGTTTGACTTTATTGAATATGAATTTTGTGGTTATGTGATATTTTTGAAAACATAGAACTGAGGTTGACTTCAGCTAATTGTTCAACAGTTTAGGGGAACTTCTAATTCTAAGTTTATGTTAGAATGTTCTAAATTTGGTTGGGTTTCAAAAGTGACAGCTTGTTGAATTTTTTAAGCTTGATTTGTTAGGGTTTGGGGTTGAAATATCCATTTCGAGGACTGTGAGCAGTGACCTGTTAATACTAACTTAAGTTTTTGTGAAAATAAGGAGAAGGAAGAAGAAAGGTAGAGGAAGTCAGAAAAGTTTACCCTGATAAGGGTGAAGCAAAACACATAAAAAAAATATATAATCTCCAATTCTCTAGAGCTCAGCGCCATTGAATTGAGGAATTACGATAGTATTTGTAGGATTTTAATAAAGTTTGATTATTTATCAAAAAAAAAAGAAAAAGAAAAAGAACAAAGTATTTGTAGGATGCTATATTTCTCATGTTTCCATTATGAATGTTGACTCACAAATAAGAATGATAAACCTTACTAACTAAAATATTGTAAGCCAACTGAAAACTATAGGAAAGACCCAAAAACATAACTCAACCATAATATGATTCATTGGTGACCCTCATGACTTGTGTTCAGGAAAATTGAAAACTACTGAAATACGCTCAACTTGACCCTTAGAACCTAATAAATTATCCTCAAGTCTTTACTGCTCGGCCAGCCCCTTGGGATTTAAATTA
The DNA here is from genome assembly GCF_055761805.1 of Camellia sinensis. NCBI lineage: Eukaryota > Viridiplantae > Streptophyta > Magnoliopsida > Ericales > Theaceae > Camellia > Camellia sinensis. The sequence goes on from NC_138970.1 coordinate 65,318,477, forward strand.
CATGTAAATTTGTCTGGCTACTTCCAAACAAACTTCATATTATTACAATTGGAGACTTTCAAAACTTCCACGGGCCCCTTCCTTTTGACTGAAAAAGAGTCTTGATAACCATGGTACCCATGGCCTTTGTCCTTTGTCTTAAGCTTCTATAACGATCCCGATTTTTCCCGTCATTTGTTGTTGTTGTCATTGTTGTCTATATCTCGTCTTCACCCTTTAACTCTTTAAATTTGAGTTTAGAAATGTCTTGGCCGTGTTTTGAATAGGTTGGTTTAGTTTTGGTCTTTAATCTTGTTGCCCAAAATTTTGATGATCCGCTCGAGCGGGTCTTTCTGTGTTCGAGCGGAGTTTGCATCCTTTCAGCATTTTGTGCGTCTACAGAGATACTGCAGAAGTGTTTTTCATGCTCGAGCGGAGTTCTTTACGCTCGAGCGGGTATCTTTGCGCTCGAGCAGGTACTCAAAGTCTGTAAAAGCACTGGAGGAGTGTATTCTACGCTCGAGCGGGTAATTTTGCGCTCGAGCGGGTAGTGTTTTGCTGTTGTGCCTTGGCGCTCGAGCTGGCCCCTTTGCGCTCGAGCGGGTTTAATTTTTGGTGTCTTACGCTTGAGCGTCCTATTCTCCGCTCGAGCGGACTATACGTATATCAGATCGCGACTGTGTCAATTTAAATCACTTCTTCAGTTCTCTCTCTCTCTAAAACATTCCAAAACTGTAATTTGAGAGCTTCTCTCTCTAGAAAACTCTCTTTCTCTACATTTTAGCTTAGATCAAGTGATCTCTTCACCCCCCATTCCTTCATTAAAAAGCTTGGGCTCTTCAAGACCTCCATTTTTATCCGAGTGGAAGGTGATTTCGGCGTGTTTGGAGTTCTTCCCTTGCTAGTCTCGTCTTCTACACATAAGGTAGGGATAACTACTCATTTTTATGAGCTTTAACATAGATGTTGGGCATTTTGTATAAATAGTTTGATTTGGGAAGTTAGGGTATAGCAATTCCGGTTGTCCCTTTTCTATTCCGTTGTGTTCCGGACTCGGTTCCGTGAAGGTAGTAATTGTATCTATCTTGTTGTCGTCCTTTAATTCCGCTTGATTGAGCTTTAGGATGTTTTGGGCAGGGTTGTTACAGGTTGGTTAGGCCTTGGTTTCAATTTCTTGTTGCCCAGTTTTTAGGCGGTCCGCTCGAGCGGGTCTTCTTGCGCTCGAGCGGGGTTTACACACTTCCAGTATTTCGTGACCCTGCAAAACTTCTGCAGGTGTGTTTTCTACGCTCGAGCGGGTTTCTTGCACTCGAGCGGGTCGCGCTCGAGCGGGATTGTTGGCGCTCGAGCGGGTAGTCCTTTTTCTGTGAAGTTCTGGGAGATGAAAATCTGCGCTCGAGCGGACTGGTTTTCACGCTCGAGCGGATGTGTTTTGATTTTGTTTCTTGGCGCTCGAGCGGTCATTTATGCGCTCGAGCAGGATCAGATGTTTGTGCTTTACGCTCGAGCGCTCTATTCTACGCTCGAGCGGGTCATGCGTATATGAGTTATCCGCTGGGTGATTTTAAATCACTTTCACTTTTCTTTCTCTCTCCTACTTTTTCTAAAACCCATTTTGAGAGCCCCTCTCTCTAGAACTCTACCTTCTCTCTGGGTATTGATCTATTATGAGTGATTTCCTCACCTTTAGCCTTTACAAAAAAGTTGTTGATCGTTGAGGGCTATCTTTTGATCCGAGAAATTCGTGGTTTGGAGCATTTTCGTTTTCTTCACCTTCTTGGTTGGGAGTCATCTTTTGAGGTAGGGATATCCTACTCCTCTTTATGAGCTTTGTCTTTAAATTTTAGCATTTTGACATGTTGGGGGTTGTTGGATAATTTTGAGAGAGTTTGGGCCTTTGTGTAATTTTACAAAAGTTCGGGTTTTTAATTATGTAAAACCTAAATGCATGTTTGGCATGAGGGAATGAAATTAATGTTGAAACATTGATGAAAATGAAACCGTAGGGGTTGAAATGTAAGTTATGGAAAATGCCCTAATTACATCGATTGATTAATTTGTATAATTAATTGTTGGAAATGAAGGATTGAATTGAGATTGTGGAAATTGGAAAAGGAGGGGATTAGAGGGTGTAGTTGGATCATTTATCGCTCACCAAATTGAAATGTTGATTTAATATCCATTTTGTGTATTTATTTTCTGTTTAGAAATAACTGCTTTGGGCTATCGGTGGAGGATAGTCTTGATTGTTGTAGACAATGCATGATGATTAGGCAAACTAAAACTAATCGATTGATTGAGTCATAGAGTATGACGGTGGATAGAATACATTAATTTTATGTATTGATTGATTGTGTATAGAACCTTTCTGTTTATATGCATTGTGTGTAGAGGAGGAGATGGGGGATGTACTCCGCGGTTTAGGGGAAGATGAGGGATGAACCTCTAAACCGGATAGTGTTGGGAGGAGATGGGGGATGAACTCCGTAGATACAGCTCATATGCTTGTCTAGAGAAGTGAAGATACAACTCATAGGCTTATCTTTGTGAAGTGTAGATACAGCTCATATGCTTGTCTAGTGAAGTGTGGATACAGCTAATATGCTTATCTGTTGATGTGTAATATGCTTATCTGTTGATGTGTTGATATAGCTAATATGCGTATCTATTAAATAAAGGTGGAGAATGAAAAGTGACATAGACTTGTATGTTATGAAACTGTGATGTGATATATGTGGATGTATCGGTATTGGCCATCTATCACTTGCTAATCTTTTAGTCATTGTTTATAATTGGTTTAGTATATCTCAACTGGGCTGTGGCTCACCCTATATGGGAACATCATTTTCAGGTACAGGTAGCATGCCACCTCCAAGGACATAGTTTGGGAGGCTAGAGGCGGACAGACTTTTGTTGTCTTATTTCCTTTTGTAATATTACATGTAAATTCAAGCCAAGGGCTTAATGTGTAATCGAGTTAGTACTTTTTTTAACCAAGTGTTAACTTGGAAAGCTGTAAGCCCGTAGGGCATTTGCTTTTGTTGTTAACATGTAATACTTTTGTAATGAAGCACTCTAATGAATTGAAGAATATGGATCTTTTGTATATAAATGTATGTTTATATTGATGGGCTTAATGTTATATTTTGAGGGCGTGACAACTTGGTATCAGAGCGTACCGGGTTCGAATACTTTGGGTACGTGGGAAGTGATTAGTATCACAATGGGTTTGTCTCGCTTGATAGAGACTTAGATGTAGTATCATATGCTATGTGTTTAATTGATAACATGCTTATGTGACTATGTGGGTATGGGATTTAGTTTCTAGGATGTTGATTGGATCCTTGGGTTCCTGTGAGTCTTGTTGGAAAGGCACTTGATCAATGCTATTTCTAACTGGAACTCTAGTAACGCCTTGGGACTATCACTATCCGGAAATGAAATTCGTAAGTGCTTATGTGTTTATGTGCTTACGTGGAATGAATTACAGTTGTCCATGCATTAGGACGCGAGTGTTATAGCTTCGGCACATTTGTGAATGTGCTAATAGTCTTGGTTACCTTTATTAGGATGTCAGGACGAGGACGCGGTAGGCGTGGCAGGCGTGGTAGACAGGAGATGCCTTTACCGAAGGAGGTTCCGGCAGTGCAGGAGGGAGTTGGTCAGGCCAATGTGGCCGAGCCAGCGGGTCAGCAGGCTATGAGTGCCTTGGCATGAGAGATAGCAGGAGCTTTGGGTATTCTCAGAGCTGGGAATCAGGCAGCTGAGGCAGGGCCTTCCTTCTTGAAGAGGGAATTCTTCCAGTCTAACCCGGATGAGTTTGTTGGGGATCCAAAGGAGCCACTGAAAGCTGACGAGTGGTTGGAACAAATGAGTAAGACGTTCGAGATGCTTGGCATCGAGGACGGGGCACTGAAAGTGACCTTAGCATCCTTCTAGCTGAAGGGAGATGCGGGTCAATGGTGGAAGTACGAGAAGACTCGTGTTGGTGGTACATGGGAGGCGTTTGTAAATGCTTTCCAGGAGAGGTTCTTATCCGCAGTGGCTAAGGAGAAGCTGAGGGATCAGTTTAGCCGGCTTAATCAGCAGGGTATGTCTGTGGCAGAGTTTGAGGCCACCTTCACTAGTTTGTCCAGGTTTGCACCTGAGTTGGTGGCATCCGAAGAACGCCGTTGCTATGAGTTTGAGTGGAAGTTGAGGCGGGGCCTCAAGTTGAGGGTTGGTGGGTCTTTCATCCGAGAGTATAGACATTTAGTGGATGTTGCAGCTCATATGGAGCTCTTGATGCAGGAGGAGGATGAGGGACAGAGAGGCTCTAAGATGAGCCAAGATGGTCAGGGTGACGGCAGGAGACAGAGGGGTCCTAACCCTCAGCAGTCTCAGGGTGGTTTGGCTAGGTCGACCTTTCTAGTGCTGATTGCAAGCTCTGGGAGAGGTAATCAGGGGGATTTCGCCTGTTACAAGTGTGGCCAGCTGGGTCACAAGGTTTCGGTTTGCCTGCAGAAGGGAGGGGGTCAGCGAGCTGCTTCTTCTTCAGCTAGACCTCAGGGCCAGAGTCAGGGCAGGGGCCAGTCCTTGTCTTGCTATCAGTGTGGTCAGCCCGGGCACCTGAAGAGATTTTGCCCATAGTTGAGTGCCACTTCGGGAGCGTCTGGTTCTAGGCAGACGCAGAGTTTTCAGCCAGCTCAGTCTGTGCAGGCCTCGAGGGCCAGCCCGGGAGCTTCGTCATCCCAGTCTGTGCAGCAGTCTTTTGCTCCTAGAGGTGAGCAGCTGGATCAGGGGCTTACAGGGCGCGTGTATGCTGTTACCGCGCAGGATCTAGTATCGGCTCCATCAGTAGTGAGAGGTATCTTTTTGTTTTGCAACTCGGTTGCTAATGTGTTGATTGATACGGGTGCATCTCATTTTTTTGTATCTGCTGCATTTGCATCTGTTTTGGAGTTGGAGTTAGCACAGTTAGCATCTCCTATATGTGTAGTGTCACCTCTTGGGGGTGAACTGATCTTGAAACAGGGTTGTAGAGGTTGCGACATAGAGGTCGCCGACTACAGACTTGCGTTCCCTTTCGTAGTTATGCCCATGAAGGGTTTTGATGTTATTTTAGGTATGGACTGGCTATCGTCATACCGGACTATTATCGATTGCTACGACCAGAGGGTCACGTTATGTACCTTGAGCGGGGAGTGGTTTCATTTCTTGGGGGACCGGGTTGGTAGTGTTTTGCCACCGGGGTATGATTCGCAAGGGCGGAGTGAGCTTAGTGGTCTACTTGCTAGCTTTGAGAGTAGTGAGTGTGGTGAGACCTAGCTTGTGTTGCCGAAGGTGGTTTGTGAGTATTCGAATGTCTTTCCCGAGGACCTTGTTAGTTTGCCACCTCACCGAGAGATAGAGTTCTCTATTGATTTAGTGCCCGGCACAGTGCCGATTTCTATGGCACCTTATCGTTTTGCCCCAGCCGAGTTGAGTGAGTTGAAGATTCAGCTCCAGGAATTGCTTGATAAAGGTTTTGTTCGCCCTAGTGTTTCGCCGTAGGGAGCACTGGCCCTCTTTGCTAAAAAGAAAGATGGTGCCTTGAGATTGTGTATAGACTACCGGAAGTTGAATCGGGCTACGGTCAAGAATAAGTACTCTATGCCCCGTAGAGATGATTTGTTCGACCAATTGAAGGGTTCCTGTTGTTTCTCTAAGATAGACTTGAGATCGGGTTACCACCAGTTAAGGGTCAGGGAGGAGGATATTCCTAAGACGGCATTCCGTACGCGGTATGGCCATTATGAGTTTCTGGTGATGCCATTTGGGCTTACCAATGCACCGGCAGTCTTTATGGACTTGATGAACCGGATCTTCCGGGAATTTTTAGACCGTTTCGTAGTCGTTTTCGTGGACGACATCCTGATTTACTCGCCTTCAGAGGAGGAGCACGAGGAACACTTGAGAGTGGTGCTTGAATTGCTTCGAGCCCATAGGCTGTATGCGCCAAGTTTGGGAAGTGTGAGTTTTGGTTGGGAGAGGTGAAATTCTTAGGCCACGTGGTTTCCAGGGAAGGGGTGTCTGTAGACACATCTAAGGTAGAGGCAGTGCAAGATTGGGCACAGCCTAAGAGTGTGTTTGAGATCCGCAGTTTTCTGGGGTTAGCTAGGTATTACCGTCGGTTTGTGAAAGATTTCTCCAGGCTAGCTTCGCAGTTAACTAGACTGACTCGGAAGGGAGTCAAATTTGTGTGGAGTGAGACTTGTGAAAAGTCGTTCCAAGAGCTGAAAGTTAGATTGACCACCGCTCCGGTATTGATTATTCCGGAGAGAGGGCTGGGTTATGCAGTCTATTGTGATGCCTCACGAGAGGGTTTGGGTTGTGTGTTGATGCAAGAGGGGAACGTGGTAGCTTATGGCTCACGTCAGTTGAAAATACACGAGAAGAACTACCCTACACACGACCTAGAGTTAGCAGCAGTGATCTTTGCCTTGAAAATTTGGAGGCACTACCTTTATGGTGAGAGGTTCGAGGTGTTCTCGGACCACAAGAGTTTGAAGTATCTGTTTACACAGAGAGACTTGAATTTGAGGCAGAGGAGATGGATGGAGTTCATTGAGGACTGTGATTTTGAGTGGCACTATCACCCGAGAAAGGCCAATGTTGTGGCCGATGCCCTTAGTAGGAAATCCATTAGTGATGTAGCTTTTATTGCCATCCGGGAATGGGAGATGTTGGGTGCGCTTGGGGAGTTTGACTTGCTTCTAGGTGAATCAGCTGAGGTTGCGACCTTGTTTTCTGTTGTTGCGCAGCCTACACTCGTGATTCAAGTGTTAGAGGCACAGAGAGGTGACTTTGAGGTAGAGTCCTTCCGAGAGAAGATCTCCAGTGGGAAAGTTGAGAAGGGTTTGACGGTGTATCCCGACCTGAGTGTGAGATACCGAGACCATTTGTTTGTGCTGGAGTCTTGCCGAGAGGAAGTACTCCGAGAGTTTCATCATTCACATCTTGCGGTGCATCCCGGAGTTACTAAGATGTATCGGGATTTGGGTCACCAGTTTTGGTGGCGGGGTATGAAGAGAGATGTGGCAGCTTTCGTGTCTAAGTGCCTTACTTGTCAGCAAGTGAAGGCTGAGCATCAGAGGCCAGCGGGTTTGTTGCAACCCTTGCCTATTGCCGAGTGAAAGTGGGAGCATGTCACTATGGACTTCGTTGTAGGTCTTCCGAGGACTCAACGGGGTAGTGATGCTATTTGGGTGGTTGTAGACCGGTTGACTAAGTCGGCGCACTTCATTCCCATGAGCGTGAGAGATTCGGTAGATCATCTCGCTGACTTGTATATTCGGGACATAATGAAATTGCACGGGGTCCCAGTGACGATCGTCTCAGATACAGATCCTCGTTTTACTGCTAGGTTGTGGCAGAGTTTGCAGAGTGCCTTGGGTACTAAGTTGACCTTCAGTACGGCTTATCATCCTCAGACTGACGGGCAGTCCGAGCGCACTATTCAGATCCTTGAGGATATGCTTCGGGGTTGTGTCCTTGACTTTAGTGGGACGTGGGAGAGGCACTTGCCATTGGTAGAGTTTGTCTACAACAACAGCTTTCAGTCTAGTATCGGTATGGCACCGTTTGAGGCCTTGTATGGCCGGCCTTGTAGGTCTCCGGTTTGTTGGGCCGAGGTGGGTGACGCACCTTTGTTGGGTCCGGAGCTGGTTAGGGTGACGACGGAGAAAGTTGAACTTATCCGTAGGAGGCTTGTTACAGCCCAGAGTCCTCAGAAATCTTATGCTGACCGTAGGAGGAGGCCTTTGGCGTTTGAGATAGGTGATCATGTCTTTCTGAAGATATCACCTAAGCGGGGGTTGATGAGGTTTGGGAAGAGTGGGAAGTTATCCCCTCGATTTATTGGGCCTTTTGAGATCCTTGAAAGGATTGGCGTGGTTGCTTATCGTTTAGCATTGCCGCCACAGTTGTCCGGAGTTCATGACGTGTTTCATGTGAGTATGCTTCGGAAGTATGAGCCGGATCCATCGCATGTGTTAGATTGGACCGACTTAGAGGTAGATGAGGATGCCTCGTATGAGGAGAGACCGGTTCGGGTCTTGGATAGGCGGGATCAAGTCCTGCGTGGCAAGACCATCCCTTTGGTAAAGGTTTTGTGGAAACATCACGGAGTGGAGGAAGCCACTTGGGAACGTGAGTTGGAGGTCCGCAAGAAATATCTGGACTTGTTTATTGAGGAGTAATCTTGTATTTAGATTTTATAATATTGTTGGACTTAAGAGCTTTATATATATCTTAAGTTGTAAAACATTGGTAATGTTTTGGTCTAATGGAAGTATGTTGTAGAACTTACCTTGATATGGGAGTTGATTATGATATTGCATATGTTGGCCATATTGTAGAATTGGAGTTGTATCATGTATATTGATTATGATATGTACTGTGAACCATGAGTGTTGGAAATAGACGAAAATTGCATGTTGATAATGCACTTGTGATATATGTTATGAAATGCCTCTTGAAAAGAGATGGAATTGACCGGTAATGGGACGAAATGTTTAATATTATGTCGTAATATTGTTGAGAATGGAGAAAACCTGTTTTTGAAAAACTTGTGTTTAATTTCGGGGACGAAATTCTTTAAGGGGGGAAGGTTATAGCGATCCCGGTTGTCCCTTTTCTATTCTGTTGTGTTCCGGACTCGGTTCCGTGAAGGTAGTAATTGTATCTGTCTTGTTGTCGTCCTTTAATTCCGCTTGATTGAGTTTTAGGATGTTTTGGGTAGGATTATTACAGGTTGGTTAGGCCTTGGTTTCAATTTCGTGTTGCCCAGTTTTTAGGCGGTCCGCTCGAGCGGGTCTTCTTGCGCTCAAGCAGGGTTTACACACTTCCAGTATTTCGTGACCCTGTAAAACTTCTGCAGGTGTGTTTTCTATGCTCGAGCGGGTTTCTTGCGCTCGAGCGGGTCGCGCTCGAGCGGGATTGTTAGCGCTCGAGCGGGTAGTCCTTTTTCTGTGAAGTTCTGGGAGATGAAAATCTGCGCTCGAGCGGACTGGTTTTCACGCTCGAGCGGATGTGTTTTGCTTTTGTTTCTTGGCGCTCGAGCGGTCATCTATGCGCTCGAGCGGGATCCGATGTTTGTGCTTTACGCTCGAGCGCTCTATTCTATGCTCGAGCGCTCTATTCTATGCTCGAGCGCTCTATTCTACGCTCGAGCGGGTCATGCGTATATGAGTTATCCGCTGGGTGATTTTAAATCACTTTTCACTTTTCTTTCTCTCTCCTACTTTTTCTAAAACCCATTTTGAGAGCCCCTCTCTCTAGAACTCTACCTTCTCTCTAGGTATTGATCTAGTAGGAGTGATTTCCTCACCTTTAGCCTTTACAAAAAAGTTGTTGATCGTCGAGGGCTATCTTTTGATCCGAGAAATTCGTGGTTTGGAGCATTTTCGTTTTCTTCACCTTCTTGGTTGGGAGTCATCTTTTGAGGTAGGGATATCCTACTCCTCTTTATGAGCTTTGTCTTTAAATTTTAGCATTTTGACATGTTGGGGGTTGTTGGGTAATTTTGAGAGAGTTTGGGCCTTTGTGTAATTTTACAAAAGTTAGGGCTTTTAATTATGTAAAACCTAAATGCATGTTTGGCATGAGGGAATGAAATTAATGTTGAATCATTGATGAAAATGAAACCGTGGGGGTTGAAATGTAAGTTATGGAAAATGCCCTAATTACATCGATTGATTAATTTGTATAATTAATTGTTGGAAATGAAAGATTGAATTGAGATTGTGGAAATTGGAAAAGGAGGGGATTAGAGGGTGTAGTTGGATCATTTATCGCTCACCAAATTGAAATGTTGATTTAATATCCATTTTGTGCATTTATTTTCTGTTTAGAAATAACTGCTTTGGGCTATCGGTGGAGGATAGTCTTGATTGTTGTAGACAATGCATGATGATTAGACAAACTAAAACTAATCGATTGATTGAGTCATAGAGTATGACGGTGGATAGAATACATTAATTTTATGTATTGATTGATTGTGTATAGAACCTTTGTGTTTATATGCATTGTGTGTAGAGGAGGAGATGGGGGATGTACTCCGCGGGTTAGGGGAAGATGGGGGATGAACCTCTAAACCGGATAGTGTTGAGAGGAGATGGGGGATGAACTCCGTAGATACAGCTCATATGCTTGTCTAGAGAAGTGAAGATACAGCTCATAGGCTTATCTTTGTGAAGTGTAGATACAGCTCATATGCTTGTCTAGTGAAGTGTGGATACAGCTAATATGCTTATCTGTTGATGTGTAATATGCTTATCTGTTGATGTGTTGATATAGCTAATATGCGTATCTATTAAATAAAGGTGGAGAATGAAAAGTGACATAGACTTGTATGTTATGAAACTGTGATGTGATATATGTGGATGTATCGATATTGGCCATCTATCACTTGCTAATCTTTTAGTCATTGTTTATAATTGGTTTAGTATATTTCTACTGGGCTGTGGCTCACCCTATATGGGAACATCATTTTCAGGTACAGGTAGCATGCCACCTCCAAGGACATAGTTTGGGAGGCTAGAGGCGGACAGACTTTTGTTGTCTTATTTCCTTTTGTAATATTACATGTAAATTCAAGCCAAGGCTTAATGTATAATCGAGTTAGTACTTTTTTTAACCAAGTGTTAACTTGGAAAGCTGTAAGCCCGTAGGGCATTTGCTTTTGTTGTTAACATGTAATACTTTTGTAATGAAGCACTCTAATGAATTGAAGAGTATGGATCTTTTGTATATAAATGTATGTTTATATTGATGGGCTTAATGTTATATTTTGAGGGCGTGACATAGGGTTTGAGATTTGAAATATTGAAAAGAGGGGTTTTGTTCCTTCGATTTACATATGTGTATGTGGGTCTTAAAATGAGGTTATTGATGTAAAATGATGATATTTGGACTTTTGGGTCAATGTTGAGAAAAAAGGAAAAATGCCTTAGTTGGGTTTAATCGGGTCATTGATGTAATTAATGAAATTAATCATGAGAATATGAAATTGGTTTGGAAATAATGAGATTGGACAATTGTGAGATGAAATGGTGTAGTTGGATTGATTTGTCACTCACCTATGAGAATATTAATAATTTATCTGTTTGATGAATTTATTATCTGTTTAGAAATAATTGCTTTGGGCTATCGGTGGAGGATAGTCTTGATTATTGTAGACACTGCATGATGATTAGGTGAATTAAAACTAATCAATTGAGTATGTCATTGAATATGACGGATGGAACAACACATTGAATATGTGCTTTGCTTGATCATTGTATATGATAAGTGTTTGAATACATTGCATATGTATGTTGTTTGGGAGGAGATAGGGGATGTACTCCACGGTTTGGGAGGAGATAAGGGATGTACTCCTAAACCGGATTTGGGAGGAGATAGAGGATGGACTCCAGTGATAATTATGTTGGCCGAAGTGTTTAGGGTGAAAGTCCCAAAATCTTGATTATGTTTGCATAACATAGATGAATTGAAATGTTGAAGTAGTACTGATATGAGTTGTAGTTTCATTTTGAATTAAAGTATGGAAATGTTAATAATGTGAGTTGTAGTCTCCTTATAAACTGTCTGGATGAATTGAGAACCATATCTATGAATTGGTTTTGATAATGAAACGGAAAAGAATTGAGATATATATATATATATATATGTATGTATATAGACTTGTGAACATGGTTTGGTTATGATAGAGACGTATGTCTGTTTATTTGAGTTGAACATTTATCAAATGCTAATGTTTTAGTTATTGTTCATATTATGTTTAGCATATCTCTACTAGGCGTTGGCTCACCCTATATGGGACATCATTTTCAAGTTCAAGTGATATGCCACTTCCAAGGACATAGCTTGGGAGGCTTAGAGGCTAAAAGATCTTTTTGTTGTGATTTTTTTGGGTATTAAATGTAAATTCAAGCCAAGGGCTTAATGTGTTTAGAGTTAAAACTCTCTCTATTTTTTGTAACCAAGTGTTGGCTCGGAAAGCCCGTAGGGCACCTACTTTTGTTGTCAACATGTAATACTTTTGAACTAAACACTCTAATGAATGGAAGTATGTTTTATTCTTTTATGTCTATGGATGCCATGAATGTTGGGTTTACATGTATATTTTTGAGGGCGTTACAACTTGGTATCAGAACGTACCGGGTTTGAATACTTTGGGTACGTGGGGAGTGGCTAGTACCACAATGGGTTTGTCTCGCTTGTTAGAGACTTAGATGTAACGTTATGTACTTATGTGATAACATGTTTATGTGACTATATGGGTTTGACATTTAGTTTCTAAGATGTTGATTGGATCCTTGGGTTTCTCGGAGTCCTGTTGGAAAAGCACTTGATCAATCTTGTTTCTAACCAGAACTCTAGCAACGCCACAGGACTGTCATTATCCGGAAATGGAATTCGTAAGTGCTTATGTGATTATGTGTTTACGTGGAGTGAATTACAATTGTCCATTGCATTAGGACGTGAGTGAAGTAGCTTCGGCACATTTATGAATGTGCTAATGTCTTTGTTACCTTTATTAGGATGTCAGGACGAGGATGTGGTGGTAGGCGAGGTAGGCCTAGGAAGCACGAGATGCCTATACCGGATGAGATTCTGGCGAAGCAGGAGGGTGTTGGTCAGGCCAATGTGGCCGAGCTAGTAGGTCAGCAAGCCATGGGCATCTTAGCCCACGAGATGGCAGGAGCTTTAAGGGAAACCATGGACATTCTCAGAGCTGAAAATCAGGTCTAGGCCCATGCGGCTAAGGCATGGCCGTCCTTTTTGAAGAGGGAGTTCTTCCGGTCGATTCCGGATGAGTTTGTGGGTGATCCTAAAGAGCCACTTAAAGCTGATGAGTAGCTGGAGCAGATGATGAAGACGTTTGTGATGCTAGGCATTGAAGACGGAGCCTTGAAGGTGACCTCGGCGTCCTTCCAGCTGAAGAGAGACGTGGGTCAGTGGTAGAAGTTTGTTCAGGGTCGTATTGGAGGGACTTGGGAGGCTTTCGTTGATGCCTTCCAGGAAAATTTTTTGCTCCTGCTATGAGGGAGAAGTTGAGGGACCAGTTTTGTCAGCTCAAGCAGCTGAATACACCAGTGGCCGAGTTTGAGGCTGCATTTACCAGTTTATCGAGGTTTGCACCTGAGCTAGTGGCGTCTGAGGAACGCCGTTGTCTTGAGTTCGAGAAGAAATTGAGGACCGGGCTTAAGCTTAGGGTTACGGGGTCCATGACTCAGGAGTATGGGCGCCTTGTGGATGCCGCGGCTTATCTTGAGATCATTATGCAGGAAGAGGAGGAAAGAATGAGGTGCTCCAAGAGGAGTCAAGATGGTCAGGGGGATGGTAGGAGGCTGAGGGGTTCTAACCCTCAGCAGTCCGAGGATGTATTTGCAAGATCTACCTTTCCGGTGCTGAGTGCAGGCTCTGGGACAGGCAGTCAGGGAGACTTTACCTGTTACAAATGTGGCCAGCTGGGCCACAAGTCTCCAGCTTGCCTGCAGAGGGGAGGAGGGCAGAGAGTAGCTTCATCTTCGGCTTATCCTCAGAGCCAGAGTCAGGGTAGAGGCTAGCCGCTCTCTTGTTACTAGTGTGGTCAGGCGGGGCACCTGAAGAGTTTTGCCCGCAGTTAAGTGGCACATCTGGTGCATCTGGGTCGAGGCAGAGTTATCAGCCAGCTCAGTCAGTTCAGGCCTTGAGGGTCAATCAAGGAGCCTCATCGTCCCAGTCTGTGCAGCAGTCATTTGCTCCGAGAGGAGAGCAAGTAGATCAGAGGCCTTCAGGGCGTGTGTATGCTGTTACCACGCAGGATCTTGTACCGGCTCCATCTGTTGTGAGAGGTACCTTTTTGTTTTGTAACTCGGCTGCTAATGTGTTGATTGATACGGGTGCATTCCATTCCTTTATATCTGCTGCATTGTATCTGTTTTGGGTTTGGAGTTGGCGCAGTTAGCATCTCCTGTTTGTGTTATATCACCTGTTGGGGGTGAGTTGATTTTGAAACAAGGGTGTAGAGGTTGCGATATTGAGGTCGCCGACTGCCGGCTTCCATTTTCTTTTGTAGTTATGGCTATGTTGGGTTTTGATGTGATTTTGGGTATGGACTGGTTATCGTCATACCAGGCTGTTATTGATTGCTACCGCCAGAGGGTGACTGTATGTACCTTGAGCAGAGAGTGTTTTCACTTCTTAGGGGATCGGGTTGGTAGTGTCTTGCCACCGGTGTATGATTCGCAAGGACGGAGTGAGCTTAGTTGTCTTCTCGTTAGCTGTATGAGTAGTGAGTGAGATGAGATCCAAATTGAGTTACCCAGAGTGGTTTATGAGTATTCAGATGTTTTTCCCGAAGACCTTGTTAGTTTACCACCTCATTGAGAGATCGAGTTCTCTATTGATTTAGTGCCTGGCACAGCACCGATTTCCATGGCACCGTATCGTTTTACCCCAGCTGAATTGAGTGAGTTAAAGGTTCAACTCCAGAAGTTGCTAGATAAGGGCTTTATCCGCCCTAGTACTTCACCGTGGGGAGCACCGACCCTCTTTGCTAAAAAGAAAGATGGGGCTTTGAGATTTTGTATTTATTTCCGAAAATTGAATCGGGCTACGGTTAAGAACAAATACCCTATGCCTCGTATAGATGACTTGTTTGACCAGTTGAAAGGGTCCCGTTGTTTCTCTAAGATAGATTTGAGATCGGGTTAACATCAGTTAAGAGTCAGGGAGGAAGATATTCCGAAGACGGCATTCCGTACGCGGTATGGCCATTATGAGTTTCTGGTGATGCCTTTTGCGCTCATCAATGCACCGACAGTGTTTATGGACTTGATGAACCGGATCTTCCGGGAGTTCTTAGATCATTTTCTGGTCGTCTTCATAGACGACATTCTGATTTATTCGCCTTCTGAGGAGGAGCAAGAGGAACACTTGAGAGTGGTGCTTGAGTTGCTTAGTGCCCATAAGCTGTATGCTAAGTTTGGGAAGTGTGAGTTCTGGCTAAGAGAGGTAAAATTCTTAGGCCATGTAGTCTCTAGGGAAGGGGTGTCTGTTGATGCATTCAAGATAGAGGCAGTGCAAGATTGGGCACGACCTAAGAGTGTTTTTGAGATCCGCAGTTTTTTGGGATTGGCCGGGTATTACCGTCGATTTGTGAAAGATTTCTCCAAGCTAGCTTCGCCGTTAACTAGATTGACGCGGAAATGGGTCAAATTTGTGTGGAGTGAGATTTGTGAAAAGTTGTTCCAAGAACTTAAAGTTAGACTTACTACCACTCCAGTTTTGATTATTCCGGAGAGGGGTTTAGGTTATGCAGTGTATTGTGATGCTTCACGAGAGGGTTTGAATTGTGTGTTGATGCAAGAGAGAAACTATGGCTCACGGTAGTTGAAAACACATGAGAGAAACTACCCTACACATGACCTAGAGTTAGCAGCTGTGATTTTTGCCTTGAAGATTTGGAGTCCCTACTTGTATGGTGAGAAGTTCGAGGTGTTCTCGGATCATAAGAGTTTGAAATATCTGTTTACATAGAAAGACTTGAACTTGAGGCAGAGGAGGTGGATGGAGTTTATTGAGGATTACGACTTCGAGTTGCATTACCATCCTGGGAAGGCCAATGTTGTGGCCGATGCCCTTAGTAGGAATCCATTAGTGATGTAGCTTGTATAGCCATCCGGGAGTGGGAAATGTTGGGTGCACTTGGCGAGTTTGATTTGCTTTTGGGTGAATTTGTTGAGTCTGCGGCCTTGTTTTCTGTAGTTGCGTAGCCTACACTTGTGAATCGAGTATTAGAGGCACAGAGGAGTGACCTTGAGGTAGAATCCCTCTGAGAGAAGATCTCCAGTGGAAAGGTTGAGAAGGGTTTGACTGTGTATCCTGACCTGAGTGTGAGGTACCGAGACCGCCTGTTTGTGCCGGAGTCTTGCTGAGAGGAAGTACTCCGAGAGTTTCACCATTCACGCTTTGCGGTGCATCTGGGTGGCACTAAAATGTATCGTGATTTGGGTCGCCAGTTTTGGTGGCGGGGTATGAAGAAAGATGTGGTAGTTTTTGTATCAAAGTGCCTTACTTGTCAGCAAGTGAAGGCCGAACATCAGAGGCCAGCAGGTTTGTTACAACCCTTGCCTATTGCCGAGTGGAAGTGGGAGCATGGCATGATGGACTTCGTTGTAGGTCTTCCGAGGACTCAGCGAGGTAGTGATGCTATTTGGGTGGTCGTGGACCGGTTAACTAAGTCGGCGCACCTTATCTCTATGCGCGTGAGAGATTCGGTAGATCATCTTGCCAACTTGTACATTCGGGACATAGTGAGGTTGCACGGGGTCCCTGTGTTGATCGTCTCGGATAGAGATCCACGTTTTACTGCTAGGTTGTGGCAGAGTTTGCAGAGTGCCTTGGGCACTAGATTGACCTTTAGCACAGCTTATCATCCTCAGACTGACAGGCAGTCCGAGCGTACTATTTAGATCCCTGAGGATATGCTTCGAGGCTGTGCCTTTGACTTTAGTGGGTTGTGAGAGAGGCACTTGCCCTTGGTGGAGTTTGCCTATAACAATAGTTTCCAATCGAGTATTAGTATGGCACCGTTTGAGGCCTTGTATGGTCAACCGTGTAGGTCCCCAGTGTGTTGGGCCGAGGTGGGTGATGCACCTTTGTTGGGCTCGGAGTTGGTGCGAGAAACGACGGAGAAAGTTGAACTTATCCGTAGGAGGCTTGTTACAGCCCAGAGTCGAGAAAAGAGTTATGCTGATCGTAAGAGGAGGCCTTTGGCATTTGAGGCAGGTGATCATGTCTTTCTGAAAATATCACCTAGGCGGGGTTTGATGAGATTTGGGAAGAGTGGGAAATTGTCCCCTCAGTTTATTGGCCCTTTCGAGATTCTTGAGAGGATTGGCGATGTCCGGAGTGCATGACGTGTTTCATGTTAGTATGCTTCGGAAGTATGAGTCGGATTCGTCACATGTATTGGATTGGACCGACTTAGAAGTTGATGAGGATGTCTCGTATGAGGAGAGACCGGTGCGGGTCTTGGATAGGCGGGACCAAGTCTTGCGAGGCAAGACGATACCCTTGGTAAAAGTTCTGTGGAAACATCACGGGGTGGAGGAAGCCACTTGGGAACGGGAATTGGAGGTCCGAGAGAAGTATCCGGATCTATTTGTGGATGTTTGAGCATATGTTGAATATTTTGTTGTATTGATAAACTTTAAGGAACATTGAATATGCCTCAAGTTGTAAAACATTGTATATGTTTCGGTTTATGGAAGTATTGTTAAATGTGCCTTGAAAATGAAAGTTTAATTTAACATTGTATATGTTGAATGTATTGTAGAAATGCGAATATATCATTAACATTGAATATGTTATAGAATGATGGAATATGGTATTGGAATTTGTTGGATTTCAAGGAAAAACATGTTGCTAATGCATATTGAATTATATTGTAAATTACCTCTTGAAAAGAGATGGGGTGACCGGTAATAGGTCAGGATGTTGAATATTGAATTGTAATGGTGTTGAGACTTGAAAAATCACCATTTTGAAACTTATAACTAATTTCGGGGACGAAATTCTTTAAGTGGGGGAGGTCATAACGATCCCGGTTTTCCACGTCATTTGTTGTTGTTGTCGTTGTTGTCTATATCTCATCTTCACCCTTTAACTCTTTGAATTTGAGTTTAGAAATGTCTTGGGCGTGTTTTGAACAGGTTGGTTGAGTTTTGGTCTCTAATCTTGTTGCCTAGAATTTTGATGATCCGCTCAAGCGGGTCTTTTTGCGCTCGAGTGGAGTTTGTATCCTTTTAGCATTTTGTGTGTCTACAGAGATACTGTAGAAGTGTTTTTCACGCTTGAGTGGAGTTCTTTACGCTCGAGCAGGTCTGAGCTCAAGCGGGTATCTTTGCACTCGAGCGGGTAATTTTGCGCTCGAGCGGGTAGTGTTTTGCTGTTGTGCCTTGGCGCTCGAGCGGGCCCCTTTGCGCTCGAGCGGGTTTAATTTTTGGTGTCTTACGCTCGAGCATCCTATTCTCCCCTCAAGCGGACTATACGTATATCAGATCGCGACTGTGTCATTTTAAATCACTTCTTCGGTTCTCTCTCTCTCTAAAACATTCCAAAACCCTAATTTGAGAGCTTCTCTCTCTAGAACACTCTCTTTCTCTACAATTTAGCTTAGATCAAGTGATCTCTTCACCCCCTTTCCTTCATTAAAAAGCTTGGGCTCTTCAAAACCTCCATTTTCATCCGAGTGGAAGGTGATTTTGGCGTGTTTGGAGTTCTTCCCTTGCTAGTCTCATCTTCTACACTTAAGGTAGGGATAACTATTCATTTTTATGAGCTTTAACATAGATGTTGGACATTTTCTGTAAATGGTTTGATTTGGGAAGTTAGGGTTTGAGATTTGAAATATTGAAAAGAGGGGTTTTGTTCCTTTGAACTACATATGTGTATGTGGGTCTTAAAATGAGGTTATTGATGTAAAATGATGATATTTGGACTTTTGGGTCAATGTTGAGAAAAAAGGGAAAATGCCTTAGTTGGATTTAATCGGGTCATTGATGTAATTAATGAAATTAATCATGAGAATATGAAATTGGTTTGGAAATAATGAGATTGGACAATTGTGAGATGAAATGGTGTAGTTGGATTGATTAATCACTCACCTATGAGAATATTAATAATTTATCTGTTTGATGAATTTATTATCTGTTTAGAAATAATTGCTTTGGGCTATCGGTGAAGGATAGTCTTGATTGTTGTAGATACTGCATGATGATTAGGTGAATTAAAACTAATCAATTGAGTATGTCATTGAATATGACGGATGGAACAACACATTGAATATGTGTTTTGCTTGATCATTGTATATGTTAAGTGTTTAAATACATTGCATATGTATGTTGTTTGGAAGGAGATAGGGGATGTACTCCACGATTTGGGAGGAGATAGGGGATGGACTCAAGTGATAATTAAGTTGGCTATGGAAATGTTAATAATGTGAGTTGTAGTCTCGTTATAAACTGTCTAGATGAATTGAGAACCATATCTATGTCTGGGCCTATTTTAATTGTTCCTGAAAAACATTAAATGGGCCATATTATTGTAAGTGGTCGTTTGGTCTGTTTACCAGTTACAGCCCATTTATCCAGCTTAAACCTGCCCAGAAATCGAATTTATTAAGACAACAGAAATTCAATAAAATTGTATTTTTATTTAATCATAAAAATTTACATAAATATTTTCCCATCACCAATATTTTACATAATATGAAAACTCGTCGAGTACAATGGTCAGTGCGAGATAATAATTTACAGGGCTAATAATCCCAAAGCTGGATAATTTGTTTGTCATCCTGCGTGCAATAAGCTGGGTAAATACAGTCTTCGGCAGGCTTCTGCGACCACTGGATGTCAGCCATGTATACATTGTCGCGGTAAACGTCCGGATTCTCAATGCTTTTCGGAGGTTGTAGTTGAAGAGGCATTCTATCTTGTACACCCCCTAATTGGCCGGTCTGGACATGTCCACTGCTTTGAACCACATCGGGTTCTTCAAAGTATCGTAGAAGACCCCTGATAGCGTCCTCTCGCTCTAATGGATGTGGTTCGATACATCCGTTGACATGGAATAACGAACACCCGCATTGGAAGTGGAATATCTTCCTGCGTTGGGCCTTCTTCTTGGCATTACGATGCCTTTTCTTGATTGGTTCTGGCGAACAGGGGGTCATCGACGGTATAGAATTCTGCATTTCGGATCGTCCATGCTTTGAGCCCGGCGTGTTCATGTTTTTCCAAAAACTCTTTGTAACTAGAGTCGGCTCCGGGGTTGCATAATATAATACTTGGAATTTCGCCCTTTATCTTCTTCAAGTGGGCATATTTACAATTTGAAAAAAATCCCGTTGCGCTCCAATAAACTCCCACCAATGTTTCAAAAATTATGGGGCCACATCATCGATTATGTTGTAGAAAGCGTCGTCCTTGTGGTCCCTTACATCGATGTGGCCAGAATAATAATTATGCAGACCCAAAGACCGGGCCCAACATGTTTTACCAATTCTAGATGGGCCTTCAATTATAATGCTCTTGGGCCTGTGCGGTCTTTGGGCTTCGTCTCTTAAATTGTCTGCAACCCATTGTTGTATGGCTGTTGGAACGATCCATACTGTGTCTGTAAATGGATGAACATACGGCAATGGTGGATTAAATGAAATCCGGTCATAATTGGATGACAACTTGTCATAATTTAGCCAGAAACATTTTGGATTGCCATTTCGTACCCCTAGCCGACAACGCGCCACAAAATACGGAAGGGAGCACCAATCGGAGGACGACACGTGGCGCGGGGAGAGCGTCCCAGGTAATATTAGTGGGACGCTCCTGGGCACCTATATAACTCACTCCCTAACTCTCTTCCACGAGTAAAGTTTTTAGAGAGTGACTTGCGTCATCCGAGAGAGTAAGTGACGTCATTGAGAGTGAGTTATGGCCTCAATGCGACGTCGTTTTAGAGACGTCGTTTTAAATTAATTATTCTCTCAACTCTATGAAAAGCGATATATAAGAACATACATTAGCCATTGATGCCCCATATGAGAATTGTGTGTTTGACAATTCTAACAGATCGCTGCGCTATCATAATGTCTAAAGAAATACAACAAGCCGATCTTACAGATAATCTCCACGAAAATGAAGAGGGCGATTTGGAAACCCAAATCATAGACGCGACATCAAACTTACCGGTGTCCAATATACCAATAACAAATCCAAAGATAGGCGATGCGGTGTGGCAGAAACTCACGTTCAAGTCTATGATAATTGAAAAATGCAAGCTAAGCTACAGGCCACAATGTTCATTTAATTCTACTGGTCGCGTCGAAGTCGAAATACGAGACACACGGTTACGAGCGGATGATCAATTACAGGCCCATTCTACTTTTCCAGTTACATGCCCAGTAGACATCACATATTTTGGAAACGCCTATGCTGCTGCATATATACATATATAGACCTGTGAACATGGTTTGGTTATGATAGAGACGTATGTCTGTTTATTTGAGTTGAACATTTATCAAATACTAATGTTTTAGTGATTGTTCATATTATGTTTAGCATATCTCTACTGGGCGTTGACTCACCCTATATGGGACATCATTTTCTGGTTCAGGTGATATGCCACATCCAAGGACGTAGCTTGGGAGGCTTAGAGGCTGAAAGATCTTTTTGTTGTGATTTTTTTTGGTATTACATGTAAATTCAAGCCAAGGGCTTAATGTGTTTAGAGTTAGAACTCTCTTTATTTTTTGTAACCAAGTGTTGGCTTGGAAAGTTGTAAGCCCGTAGGGCACCTACTTTTGTTGTCAACATGTAATACTTTTGAACTAAATACTCTGATGAATGGAAGTATGTTTTATTTTTTTATGTCTATGGATGCTGTAACAACCCTCACTTCATTCTAGTTATGCTTGCATTTATTTCATGATCTTGTCTTGATATGTTGCGTTTGCAAACCTCGATTTGTCTTGCATAAGTGTTACTTGCATGCTTTGTCCTTGTTTGGTGTGTGTGTAGCAGAGGTCGCCTTCAGCCTAGAACCCCCATTGGGACCACTTTGGTTGACCTCTATCTTCGTCCTAGCATATTGGCCGAGATGTCACTATCTAGGCCGAGGTGTGTACCACCGAGGCCGAGATGTGTATCATCTACGCCGAGATGTTATCCTTGAACCCAAGTGATCCTGTTCTTGGACTGGTACGACCTAGACCGAGGTGTGGCACATCTAGGCCGAGATATGGCACAGCTAGGCCAAGTGTTGTCCTTCCTAGCCGGGATCATTGACATCTTACCTACCAGAGCCGATGTTTTCACCCGATGTCAGTATCTTGCCAGAGTGCCCATGCCACTTTACTTGTTGAACACCCTTTCGCCATGCTTTTGTCTGGCCTGTCAGCCACCTTTTTGAGGAAACCCAACCGGTTGCTGCCACGTGTCCCAGCAGAAGATTAAGCCTAGAACCAGACGGGAGAACCTATCATTTGGTATCATATCCTTGTCTTTTAGAGAGAGAAGCTCTAGGAGGAAGAAGAAGTTTTAGAGTGAGAGAGTAGATCTTGAGCTTGACTCCTAGAAGATTGAACCGTTAGATCCGAGTTTTGAGGTTAGAATCTTGACCTACTCTTGTCGCTCTTGTTGATCATCTAGCTGCATTGCATGATCGAGCATGATTTGTAAGCCATGCATTGATTTAAAGTTTGGTTTTAGAAAGAGAAAGTGTTATTCATGTGTTCTTGAATAAAAGTCATGTTTTGATCCGAAAGCTTGCATCAAGATTCATGTTTTTGTGTTTGTCTTCATAAGATCTTCAAGTATGGGTACCCAGGTCCATGTTTTCGAACTCATCTCATGAAATCCCAGATTTTCGTAATAACAAGCTCTGATCGAGCATTCATGTTCTTCATGTTCTTCAAAAAAGGGAAACCCAGATTTTCCCGACTTCTTTTCCTTGAATGTGGCCATCAGGACCACACCTCGGCAAGGAGGTGTGGGACCTCGGCCATGACCTGGTTGGTGCCCACTATGTTTTCCCGAGATGAGGAACAGTGTTTTGTTTTGGTTCGACCTAGTTTGAAGGAATGTCGAGATCATTTGCATTCATGTAAAGCTTGTTTGATAGTGCATTCAATGTGATTTGTTATGTGCTTGTAGGCCTTGGATCCTTGCCTGCAACCCCGACGTTTGCAGAACTATATGAGTGGTATTTTTAATAAAGTTATGTTATAACGTTTTGATAAAGCTTTGCCTCGCTTGTTTTAGAAAAGTATTTGTTTAGCATGAATGATTATCCCTATCTTGTGTATCAAGTATTAGCCTTGTTTGAATGTAACCTTTGAAAGTCCGTACGTGCTAGGGGACTATAAGCATTTGTAGCACAACCTTTGAAAGTCCGTACGTGCTAGGGGACTATAAGCATTTGCAGCACAACCTTTGAAAGTCCGTACGTGCTAGGGGACTATAAGCATTTGTAGCACAACCCTTGATAATGCCATCCCTTGAAACTTGAACGCCTTGAAAGACTTTGATTGATGAACTTGATTAACCCCATGTTTGCTACAAGCTATGTTTATGTATTGTTTTGTTAAAGATCTCGGATATCGTTCATGCAAACCCTTTATTACTTGTACCATTCACTGAGTATCCAAGCTCACCCTCTCTATATATATGTAGGTGATGAGCAGGACGACGGCGACGCCTAGATGTGCTTTGCAACTTGTTTTGGATTCGCATTTTGTAGCATCTTGAAGATCATGCTTCTTAGCTTGCATTTCATTGTATTTTGTATATGATGGCTCGAGAAGCCTTTTGGTCAAGATGTATTTTTGTACTTCATTTTCATTGTACTTAAGTTGTAAAGCTATGTAAAAATGTATGCCATTTCATTGACTTATGCACAACTCTTATGGACCAATTAGACTTGAATATATTGTTTCCGAACATGTTAGCCCCATATGTAATACTCTGATTGTGGGTGAATCTTGGAAGTTAGCCTTCGGTAATCTCGGATTACTGGCCATCACGACACCATTCTACTAGGGGCGGAATGGGGTCGTGACAGATGCCATGAATGTTGGGTTTACATGTATATTTTTTAGGGCGTTACGGCTTCTGAAGCCTATTAGTTTCGTTTAACCATTTGATGGATGTTGCATCAATAATAAATCTTACTTCAGGTTAAGGGGCTTTCAACAGAAGAACTTGCTGCTCGTAATGATTTGGTCCTTGCTCTGCCAGATAGGATTCAAGCCATACCAGATGGGACTGCAGCTGCTCCCAAACAATCTGGAGGCTGGACAGGTTTTGCTTCCCGCACAGAAATCAAGTTTGATTCAAGTGATTGGTTGCCTTTATTCTACTCTTGTTTTTCCTTCCTTTTTTCTTTTTTCTGGGAGGCTCTTACTTGAGATCTATTGTTCAATTATTTGTTTCATTTGGATCATAGATGGACAGGTCAACAGTGAATACTTCCAGCAAACAGAAGAGTCCAGCCAATTCAAGCAAGAATATGAAATGTAGAAAATGAAGCAGGCATGTAATTCTTTAGAGTTGAATACCTTTCTTTTTTTAATTGGAAGGAAATATGATTTTTTTTTTTTTGATGAGGATTTGTTCTTTTGTGGTTTCTGCATTCATTGTTCTATTGATTCTAAATAAAAAATAAAAATAACGTGTTTTACTTTGATGTTCACACAGGACCAAGAATTGGAAGTGATATCAGAAGGTTTGGTTACATTGAAAAACATGGCCCATTATTTGAATGAGGTTTGCTACTGCCTTGTGCATTTGTATCTATTGCTTTGTCCCATTTTGTGCACATCAATTTATGACTTTGCAATTCATATAGGAAACGGATAGGCAAGCTCCTTTAATGGACGAGATTGACACTAAGGTTTGAGAACACCTCCTGTCTTGGTAATAGCTGAAGCTACAAGCATTCTTAAATTGTTAATGGTGTATTTCTTCCTACAGGTCGACAAGGCGGCATCTAACCTTAAGAACACCAATGTGAGACTTAAGGATACTGTTAACCAGGTGATTGAGCTGCCACTGTATTTTCTGTATATTTGCATCACTTTGTGTGCTGCACAGAGAGAGAGAGAGAGAGAGAGAGAGAGAGAGAGAGAGAGAGATTCAGCTGTGCTATGTCGTAGATCTCTTTGCTGGATTTGACAGAAAGTTTTGATTTGTTTCAACTGAGGTCCAGTCAAAATTTTTGTATTGATATTATACTGTTGTGCATAATTCTTGGGATTGCCGCTTATCTACACAAGTAAGTTTCACTTTCTCAAAAAAATGGAAAGAAAATGTTTTATCTAATTCTTAGTAATAGCTGACATTCTTAATGGATTCTAGAAAATAATTTCATGCAGGGGTGAACTTATAGTTAGAAGCCACTAATTGAACTTATAAACTAAAGCTGAGTGCATGGTTATTCTGGTTGGATCTTCTTCTTGCTTGATTTAGTTTCTCCTGCTTGGTCAACATTTGATTTTTCAAATTTCCTTCTCTTTTGGTTTAATATTTTAAGCAGTCATTCTGATGGTTGTTGTACCTGCAGTGTATTGAAGAATTAAGATGATCAATGGGCTACTGTTTCTGCTTGTGATATTGACTATGTCTGGTATTGTTTTGCATTGATTGAGACCTTGTTATGTGCTTATTTTGGAGATGATTTTTTTGGCCTAGTGTGTGTATGTCTTTGCTCATACTTTTGACTGCTGCTTCTATATCTTTGTCTTTCAAATACAACTTTTGGTACATCCGACATTTATGTATTAATAATGTATATTTGTTCCAGCATTCATTTTGTCTCCTTAATTTAAGGTATTATACTTCTATGCATATGATTAATGTTGTTGACTCCTGTAAACACCACTTATGGTATTTGTGCAACCTATAAAGGGAAGAACCAAACTTGGATGAATTTGTAGGCTAGGGTTGCATTAAGTGAAACTCCTATAAAAAGGGTAAACGACCAATAGGTCCTAATAGTTGGACTTAATTCTCATCAAGTCTTATTGAAAATAATGGATTGTTTGGGATGTCCAAAATAAGTGCACTTTTTGACTTTTTAGACTAAAAAGTTGGGGAAAAAAATATGGTTGTTTGGGTTAACTTTTTGACTTTTTATGGAAAAATGTGTATTAAAAAATTGTATAAATTAGTGTGTAGGAGAAAATTAGGATTCAGAGTTGTGTAGCCGTAATTTTTGACTTTTGGTGAATAGTGATAACTTTTTAACTTTTTGAGTAACTTTTTGACTTTTTGACTTTTTGGCCACATGCCAAACTTGGCCTAAGTCTTAATAAAATCGTCGCTAAAAATATTTTTTTGTGACGATTTTTTGCATATGTTGCTAAAATTATTTTTGTCGCCGTTTTTATAAATTGTCGCTAAAACTTACAATTAGTGATGTTTTTCTGTGACGAATTTTTCAAATTGTCATTGAAAATTAGCGACTTTTTTTTGATAATTTTTGTAAACTGTATTAGTGACATTTTTTGTAACAATTTTCAAATTATTGCTGAAAATTAACAATTAGTGATGTTTTTTTAATAGTATTTGATGAAAAACGCTATTAATTATTATAGGGTCTATTGGATAATAAATCTACCTATTAAGACCTACACATAAGCCTCCCTTATAAAAATTGATCTTGAAAAATTTGCAATTAAATTCTAGGATATTTGCTGTTAGGATTAAACTAGGGATTGGCCCAGTTGAATGTTAAAAAAATGAATTTGTGCTGGAACTAAAGAGCAAGAGTTCAGGATTTTATTGAGTTGATTTACAACAAAAATTTGTTCTGCATCACTTTTTCATAGAAATCTCCTTGCGGTTTTAATTTCTTCTTGTAATTTTTTTTTTTTTTTCCTTCATTTTTTCTTCTAGAACATTGGAAACATTATTAAGCTTGACCTTTTAGTTATAGCTGGGTTGTGAGGTTAGCAATTTCATGTTATGGCCCTCAAACTTACATCATATGATACCATGATATTGTAGACATTCTATTTACTACAGACAACAAAGTAGTAGAACGAGCGATATTTGGTGCTCTATGCTAAAAACCCCTCCTTACCATAGAAAAGTTGTAAAATCGATCAAAATACTAGTAGCATAGGATGTGGCCAGCATTGAACAGTATAACCGTTTTTCTTTTTTTAAAACCTAAGAAGAGCTATAAATTCAATCCGAATAATATTAGCACAGGAGGTAGCCAGCATTCAGTGGTGTTTGCCCACTTTTCTAGCTGAATAAAAATAATTGTCTCTTGGGTCTTCTTTTCCCTCTTGTTAAGGGCTATTAGATGTTCCAAGGAATTAGCCTTTTCTATGTTTCTTGGTGTAGAGGGTCCAAATGTAAGCATTGGAGAAATGGATACTGCAAACATTTAGTTGGAGATGATGGAGATTACTGTGAGTAAAGAGCAATGCAAGCAGCGTAGGACCCAAAGGTATAGTTGGTGATATATGATCCAAATGAGGAGAGAAGCCTTCCTTTTATAAGCAAAGGAGATTGAGGAAAAGTTACTTATAAAAATAACAAAAAGAGATTGAGATAAAGTTGATGTCCTTTTAGTATGTAAGTGGGCCTTGTGTTGCAATTGAAATAGAAATTATTTGTGATCAAGTTAGGATTCTATGATAATCTGATAAGGATCTTATGATGTCGATGATATCAGGATAAGTGCCTGTTGTCGATTGGTCGAGGTGAAGACATCATCCACACCCTGATGAGACTTTGCTCTTAGCCACTAAGCCACATGATTCCCAATTCTCAGAATAGATCATGACACTACTCGAAGACCACACCCTGGACACAATATTGGCCATGAAACTATCTGAAAACCACACTATGGCTTCATACCAAGCTACAAGAGCCCCCAAGTCTTACTAGTCAATTGTGGCAAACATGAGTTTGGGTGTGTGAAAGGTGAAGAGGAGGTTCTAGTCTAGCAGGAGATCCTCACTCTTCTGAAAGATAGGAGAAAGTGGCCCCTACTGAAGGGTCTCACTCTTTTTGAGGTTAAAAGTCCAGGCAAATGTTTTTGTTCTGTCCTTACGGTACCGTTGGAGATGTGGACACTCTTTCAGAAAACCTCACCTAAAACATGTGACGACCCCCTAGTCCAACATTAGTTCTATGAAATGGCATAGAAAATTAGCGCCCTTCCTTCAGCTAGGTCCACTTGATCTATCCATCATTTTTTCTTCTAATATGTACTAGTCATATAATTGATCTTTCGATTTTTGAATTGTGTGGTTTAGTTCAGGTTATTTTACCAGGTTGGCAATTCAATCCCAAATTCCTACATCAGTTAACATAACTAAATGATGTATTTCACCGATTAAACCAATTTGCATAAAAAGTTTCAATTTTACAAATCAAACCTGAATTCCATTTCCCCAAAATTCAACATAAATAGTGAATATCAGAATGAAACAATTTTAGAATTCTAATTTGATAATCATACTTAATAAAAAATACCAACAAAAAATTCCATTCTAAGAATGAAAAAAGCACACCTTATGTCTAAATTTTCTCCTTCGCTTCTCATTTGCTCTCATGTTGCCCTTTACTTAATCACTTTCCCTCTTTGATTTCTTCATGGAAGGCACTGCCAAACCTGACTATGCCACCTACTTGAAGATCTCCACGAATGACTATAATTCCACCATTGATGGACTGAAATAGTAGCATTGCAGACACCCATCGTAAAATGAGGAAAAGGGAGAGGAGCAGAGGGAAGTGATAACAGAGAACAATGGAGAGAGAGAGAGAAAGAGAGAGAGTAAATGAGATTCATGAATAGGATAAGTTTTATAGTATATTACGACAGATCTGGCAAACTTTATGTATAATCATGCACTAATGCATTAAATAATAGATTTGAAATGGGTAAATAGTATTTTTGTTGGTTTTGATTCACTCTATCTCCAAAATACAAAAGCAGGATACCGAACCTAAACGGATAAAAACCCTATCGGTTGGTCGGCTATTTTACACCCTTACTTCCTACGATATCTCGACCGCCAATAATACATGGCAGTTCGAGTACATAGAATAAAATGGGTTATCTTAAGAAACTGATCAACCACCAGCATAATTGAATTGTGCTAGCCTGCTAGGTGCTATGCCTAGGTAAAAGTAGCCCAACAACAGTTGCAATTTGGAAGTCACTATCTTGTGACTGGCCCGTAGCTAACTGATGAGTGTGACACCTATTGCTCGTCTGTCCAACATCCCTCCATATACTAGGCCTATAACATTTGTCTTCCAAGAGGAGAACAACTTTATCTTGCCTAAGATGGATTATATCAATTCCATGTAGCTCTTGGACTAGAAAATTTCCATCTTCCCCATATTTGATTCACAACGAGTTTGAAAAATATTCTATGAATAAACACCTTTAATAGCATCAGATTCAATTACTTTAACCAATAAAGTATTAAATCATTCTACAACTCAATGCATTTGCAACTTGGTTTTGTGAACTATCCTCATGCTTAAGGACAAAATTGTAAGCTACAATGCTTGCACCACAACATAAAATTCCACATTAATACAATTTCCTTGCGTCGTTAACTTCTTGCTTAAAATGCAATAGGTTTACTCCGTTGGTTAAGATTCTACCAAATTGACTAGAGAAACATCACACTCCACTTCAAGTGCTAGTTTGAAATCTCCCCCTTGCAGGCAGGAAATGGAGATATCTACATCATAATCAATGATTGTGAAAGAGCTACATTAATACATCAGTATTTTAAAACTCATAATGACATGGCAATTTATAGACTTTGAATTTTGAATTTTGATGATGTTCCACAAAATAGACCTAGGTGGTGGCCTCTCTTCTTCCTCATGGAATGAGTTTATCTCTACTTTTTTGGACATTGAAACCTGTATATCATATACTAAACTGAATCGTAGCTCCTTTTGCAAGTTTTTGCACTTCCCATGCAAGGGCTGCCACTTGCTGGGTCAAATTTACTAAAAAGTGTTGATTTTTGTCAAGCTGCCCTCTCCTTGCCTTGAAGTATAAAAGTAGTTTCTAAGGACTTGAAACTTACTTTAATGTAAAAAAGCAACAAAGAGAGAAAAATAGAAAACATAAACACTGTAGAGTATTGAGAAAAAGACTTGATAATTCACTGAAGCAAGCATCAATAGCAGTAGATGAACAAAAATCCTGAAGTGGCTGTTTTTCTGACAATCTCTATACATATTAACAATTGAGTACCAAATCCTTATTTAGTCACCTTATGAATACTATTAAATCCATGACTATAGTTACAAAATCCTTTTCCGTTAATCCTATACGGTAAAAGCATAATAAAACACTTAAATAATCAAACAGAACTCTAATGCTCTCTAAGAATAAGAGTAAGATAAATAAATTGGTCACTTCGTGTGGTCCTGGAACTCCTCTTTTAACTCCGGCGTTGCTAAACTTTTATTAGATTCTTCTCCTGAGCTGTATCACATAAGTAAACATACATAACAACATTAATCACATTCTAGCTCAAACAAATCGATATTTGGAAATATAAGTTTACATACATAAGTTTGCACCATAATTTAATTTCAATAAAAAAATGCCTTAACCACCAAAACATATTCTAAATTAACCTAAATTCATTTCAATTGCAAAAAAATCGTTAGGTACCAAATATGAGATCATGCCTTGCACATAAAATTAAATTTACTCAATGCCTAGGACTCTAGCATATACACAAATTTCCTAACTCATCCTAGCAACTAAAATTTAACATACTCAACATAAAATATGTTGGAACAAATGGTCTTGAATTCTTCAAATGGTGGTCTTTGGGTCTTCAAAATTTGGCAACGATCTTGTCTCTATAGAATAGAAAATTAGTGCTTCAAGTTGCGTAACTATAAGTCGCTTTCCTAAAGACAATATTTGTACTCACCAAAAGGTGTGCAGGGGGTTACAACAAATTTTCCTCCAGGATACAATGAAGCCTGATCTAAATATCTAGTCTATCGGCGTCTGGACTGACGACAATAGATCAGAACACTCTTGATATAATCAAGAAACCAAGACACTGATAATTAAATTTGGAGAACTTGATTATCAATAAGAAAAACAGAAATTTTCTTAAGAAACTCTTGATCGAAAATTCAAAATCAAGAGGGGGAGAGAAAGAGAGAGAGAGAATTACAGGAATACTTTTCAGGATTTTGGATGGAATGAAATGGCTGATTTCAGAGCCTATTTATAGACCTTGAAGCACCTAATCGAATGGTCATGTCCCTTGATCACATCCGATCAGATTTGACCGTTGGATCAACGATCTATGGTGTAGATCATTCTAACACCGAATAGATGCCTTGACTAATCACACCTGATCACGATCGGGTGCCATCTCATCTGTACGATCGCATGCATCTCCAATCGACGGCTATGATCAACTCACTCCAGATTGGACACAACCGTTTGATCGCTTGGTTGACTTATCGCCAACGGACGACATGCCATTGCCACGTGGAGCTGACTGTATTCCACGTCACCCATGCCACGTCGGATTTACGTCATCGCTCCAACTTGTCCGATGCAAGTAGGAAACACATCATTGCCATGTGCAGTTGACTGTATTCCACGTCACCCATGCCACGTCGGATCCACGTCATCGCTCTAACTTGTTCGATGCAAATAGGAAAGCGCCCTCATGGCACCTTCCGCCGATGCGTCCGTGCTAAGTGCAAAGTTCGCCATCAAACGCCACACAGCCCACTGCCCACACCACGCACGTGCGTGCGCGTGTGTGTGCGTGTGGTGCGAAGCACCATCCTTGCGGTGTGGGTGCATGCATACTAGCTTTCATCCCATAATTCCATAGTCAAAAGAATATTCCATGTAGCTTAAGTGCTCCATGTTTTGCTCTCTTTCCAATGTGGGACAAAGTCCCCAAGCTTAATTAATGCTTTCGAAAGAAAAACAAGGAAGGTTTTGAAAACACCCAAAAATTAAACTATAAATTTTAAAAACCATTTTGAAAATTTCCCAACATTCCCCTACCATTTTCAAAATACCAGATAATGACTCTTGGTTCACTTGGCAGCCTTATGCATAGGTGAAGATATCTTACGATTTGAATCATTCACTTAGTGACGACATCTCAAAGTTAGACAAGATGGCATAGTAGACTTGTCTTTGAATTAGCAATCTTGTATGACTAACCGGACATATCCCACGTACAGTACAGGTTACCTCAAGTATTCAAACAAACCGACACGTGGATTGGCCTTGTGTCTATATCTTGTTTCATGAGCGCTCTAGAGTCAAGCCCTTGGACTCATAGAAAGCGGCACCACCTCCTACACTCACATAGGTAAGCTTACTGAGAGTACTCCTGTAATTTACAGTACCCTAACAACCCAGTTGTAAGCTTATTAAGAGTTTGCTAACTCATCCTCTTCTTTTCACATTACAGGTACCAAGCACTTCAACCTTGGGATGAAAAAGAAATAAAACTAAGTGTTTGCAATCACGACAAATGGTGTACGTGGGCTCATTGAACTCAAGACTTGATGTTTCTTCAAGCGTTGAGTTGAGTTTCCATCAGGAGTGATTATGTTAAATGGCCTTAAGACCCATCCCCTATGATGTTTTCCATACTAAATCTCTTGCAAGTCCCTTTGTTAAGGGGTCAGCCAAGTTTTCACTTGATTTTACATAACTAATGGTAATCACACCTTTTGTGATTAACTGCCTAACACAGCTATGTCTCAGTCCTATACGCCTAGACTTTCCATTATAGACATGGCCATAGGCCCGTGATAGAGTTGCTTCACTATCACAATGCAAAGATATTGGTGGTATAGGTTTTGGCCATATCTTAATCTCTAATAAGATATTCCTTAGCCATTCTGCCTCTTTGCTACAAGATGCTAACGCTACAAACTCTGACGCCATAGTTGAGTCTATTATGCATGTTTGCTTCTTAGAACTCCAGGAGATAGCCCCTCCTCCAAGAGTAAAAATCCAACCACTCGTGGACGAGTGGTCTTCACGGTCAGTTATCCAACTAGCATCTGTGAATCCTTCTAGCACTGCTGGATAACCATTATAGACTATTCCATTGTCTATTGTTTTCCTCAAGTACCTAAGTACTCGGTTAATAGCATGCCAATGCACACTACTGGGATTACTAGTGTATCCATTAAGTTTTCCCACTGCAAAAGCAATATCAGGTCTAGTGCAAGTCATGGCATATATCAGGCTACCTATTACTCTTGAATATTCTAGCTGATCAACAGCTCTTCTAGTATTGGGATACAATTTCAAAGTAGACATGGGTGTACAATTATATTGATTAAATTTCTTAAGAATTTTCTCAATATAGTGCGACTGGGTTAGAATCAAATTATTGTCCTCTCGTTTGATCTTAATACCCAAAATTACATCAGCCAAGCCCATTTCTTTCATATGAAAGCTAGACGATAAGAAATTTTTAGTACTTTCAATGACATCATTGTCAGTACCAAAAATAAGCATGTCATATAGATATATGATTACACCTCTATTTCTAGTAAACTTACTGTACACACACTTATCATATTCATGTATCCTAAAACCATTTGACACTATTACTTTGTCAAATTTCTCATGCCACTATTTTGGAGCTTATTTCAATCCATATAGTGACTTCACGAGTTTACACACTTTGTGCTCTTGACCTTGTACAACAAATCCTTCCGGTTGTTGCATGTAGATTTTCTCATCTAACTCTCCATTTAGGAAAGCAGTCTTAACATCCATTTGATGGATTTCAAGCTTATAGATTGAGGCTAAGGCAATTAACACTCGAATGGTGGTGATTCTAGCCACCGAAGCATATGTATCAAAATAATTGATACCCTCCTTTTGAGTAAAACCCTTAGCAACTAATCTTGCTTTGAACTAGTCAATTGTGCCATCAACTTTTATTTTCCTTTTGAAAATCCGTTTACAACCAATGGGTTTAAATCAACAAGTATCCTGATATTGTTACCCATGATAGAATCCATCTCATCGTTTATTGCTACTTTCTAGAAAGCAACATCTTGAGACTTCATAGCCTCCTCAAAGGTTAATGGATCTGAATCCATATTCAAAGAAATCATTATTTGCTTACAATAAGCTTTCCTAGTTCCTTCTACAAGGTAAACAATGAAATCAGGGCTAAATGACTTCTTAGTCCTAGCCCTCTTACTCCTCCTTAGCTCAATAGGCTCATTAGGTTCATTAGGCTCAATAGGTTCATGTCGTTCACTTTCCTCTGTAGACATCAAAGGAGTTGATTCATTTTCTTGATTAGAATCCAACCTTGGAATGGTTGTGAAACGATTCTCATAAAATACCGCATCACGTGATTCAATGATGGTATTTGTTTCCATTGAACCATTGGGCTCTACTACCAGAAACCTATATGCTTTGCTATGTATAGCATAGCCAAGGAATATGCATTCAATTCATTTTTCACCTAATTCCTTCCTTTTAGGTTCAGGCAATCTGACTATTGCTCTACAGCCCCATGTTTTCAATTAACTAAGATTAGGTTTCTTGTTTTTCCAAAGTTCATAAGGAGTAACATTTCTTCCCTTGAGAGGAATTCTATTAAGTATGTAATAGGCTCAGTGCAAGGCTTCGCCCCAAAAACCAAAACTTAAACTGGAATAAGAAAGCATAGCATTAATCATTTCTGTTAATGTCCTATTCTTTCTTTCAGCTACTCCATTTTGTTATGGTGTGTAGGGTGCAGACTTCTCATGAATAATACTAACATTTTGACAATATTCTGGAAAATGGTATTTACCGCCTCTATCAGACCTAAGTCTCTTTATTTTGACATTACACTGATTTTCTACTTTTGTCTTAAAAATCTTGAATTTATCAAACACCTCATCTTTTGAATGCAAAAGATAGATATGACAGTACATAGAAAAATCATCAATGAACGTTACAAAATATTTCTTACCACCTTTAGTGGGGGTATTATGCATGTCACATACATCACTATACACAAGTTCAAGTAGAGATGTGGTTTTATCTACTTTAGGAAATAGAATGCGAGTGATTTTTGATTGCATACAATGTTTACATTTTTCAAACATATCAATGCCATACTTAGGAATTAAATCTAAATTAACCACATCATGCATTTTCCTAGTATTAACATGACCTAAACGAGTATGCCATAAAGAAAGAGAATCAACAATATAAGCAGAAACAGATGTATTATTGATAACATTAAGTTTGAACATACCTTGTTACATATAGCCCTTCCCAACAAAAACCCCACCCTTAGACAGGACAAATTTGTCCGACTCAAATACTAACTTGAAACCATACTTATTAAGCAGGCTTCCAGATACAAGGTTTTTCCTAACATCAGGTACATGATAAACATCATGAAGACTTATGACTTTTCCAGATATAAACTCTAGATCCACCGTCCCTTCGCCTTTGATAGCAGCAGTTGAAGAGTTACCCATGTAGAGAACTATTCCATCACTTACTTGTTCATAAGTAGTGAAACGGCTCTTGTCGTTGCAAATGTGCCTTGTTGATCTTGAGTCAATTCACCAGTCACCAGCATATTCTAATAGCCATGAACTTATTCTTGGCATTTGATGCTTCTGGCTTCTTCTTGTATGACCGACATTCATTTCTGAAGTGCCCTGGCTTGCCACAGTGCCAGCAAGCGCCTTTCGGTTTCTTAGCATTTTTCTCGAGTTGGGGTTCATGCTTACGCTTCTTTTTGTTGAACCTCTTACCATCATCCACCATGTGGATCTTGGACGTCTAAGCCAATTGGTTATCTTTACTTTCAAGTAACCTTGACTCTTCTTCAACTCGGAGGTGTTGAGTCAATTCCTCTAAAGTAAGATCTTCCTTTTTGTGCTTCAGAGTTTTGTTAAAATCCTTCCAAGAAGATGGAAGTTTCTCTATTATAGATGAAACTACAATAGATTCATCCATGTTCATATTCTTTTGTCAAAATTGACTTAGAATATGTTGGATCTCATGGAATTGTTCCATAATGGGCTTTGTATCAATCATTGTAAAACACATAAAATTACTAACAAGAAATTTCTTACTGGTGGCATCCTCGGTGAGGTACTTTGACTGTAATAAGTCCTAGAGTTGCTTTGTTATTTCCAGATGTTGATGCACATCGAATAAAGAGTCTGACAGCGCATTCAGAATGTGTCCTTGGCAAATGTAGTTGTCATTCTCCCATTTGGTTCTGGCACGAGTGTGCTCCATAGCCTCGTCTTCTTGCTCCATTGGATAGGGGGTAGTTAGCACATAGACCACTTTGAGAGTGGTGAGCAAAAAGTGCATCTTCTTTTGCTAGCGCCAAAAATTTCCTCCATCAAAACAATCAAGTTTCATGAAATCTTGAGTCATTTTTTGAATAGACATCGCCATATCCAACTATTGTCATTAGATTGTTAGAACAAAGGTCTTGAATTCTTCAAATGGTGGTCTTCGGGTCTTCAAAATTTGGCAATGATCTGGTCTATATAGAACAGAAAATTAGTGCTTCAAGTCGTGTTACTATAAGTCGCTTTCCTAAAGACAATATTTGTACTCACCAAAGGTGTACAGGGGGTTACAACAAATTTGCTTCCAGGATACAATGAAGCCTGATCTAAAGATCTAGTCTATCAGCATCTGCACTGACGACAATAGATCAGAACACTCTTGATATAATCAAGAAACCAAGACACTGATAATCAAATCTGCAAAACTTGATTATCAATAAGAAAAACAGAAATTTTCTTAAGAAACTCTTGATCGAAAATTCAAAATCAAGAAGGGGAGAGAGAGAGAGAGAGAGAGAGAGAGAATTGCAGGAATACTTTTCAGGATTTTGGATGGAATGAAATGGCTAATTTCATAGCCTATTTATAAACCTTGAAGCACCTGATCGAATGGTCATGTCCCTTGATCGCATCTGATTAGATCTGACCGTCGGATCGACGATCTATGGTGTAGATCATTCTAACACTGAATAGATGGTTTGACTAATCACACCTAATCACGATCGGGTGCCAATCTCATTCGTACGATCGCGCACATCTCCAATCAATGGATATGATCAACCCGCTCCAGATCGGACACACAATCGTTTGATCGGTTAGTTGACTTATTGCCAACGGACGACACTGTCACGACCCAAACCTGCCCCTGTAGGTTTAGCACCGTAATTGGCCAGTAATCCGTGGATTACCAAAGGCCTCTGAACAGATTAGCAAATAATAAGGGGCTGCGGAAGCAATAATACAAAATAGACAAGGTCCGATGAGCTGTGATAACGTACATGGGACAGAACATTTCAAAAAAAAAAACTAATTTATATATATATAAAAACATGCCAGTCCAGATACACAATATTTACAAGGTATTTACAGAATGTACTTCCCAAGACCTGACTTTACAGAGCATACACAAAGACTAGCATGAATACAAAAAAAAAAAAAAAAAAAAAAGAGTCATGGTATTAGGCTTCGTTCAGAACCTCCTCGGGAGGCACAACGGTTGGCTGACAAAAACAGTATAGAAGGCCGTCAACTCTGGCCCTGGTCACATGCCGGCTCACCTACATACATAATATAAATTGTGAGCGAAAGCCTAGTGAATAATAACAGAGTAAAGGGGTTTTATGAATGAGTCCATACAGATTCAGAATTCAATATTCAGTTTCGTATCAAAATCATAACTTGTCTAGATCATATACAGACAGAAATCGTAACCCTCGTTTAACTTTACGTGATACATTCTTTAGCACTAGCAGAAACAGTTGACCCATAAGGGACGGCCATAAAGGCATACAGTTGACTTACGTGCACGGAGACGGTACAGTTGGCTCATGAGACGTACAGTTGACCCATAAATGGGGCATAAGGATCCATAACAGTTGGCTCATGAGACGTACAGTTGACCCATAAAGGGACGTAACAGAACAGATAACAGTTATCATTTGAGGCTAAGAATGTCACGAATACATTTAAGAAACATTGGAAAACCATTCATTCGTACAGAAAATATTACCTCAGCAAACAGATCATTTTACATCACTTAGAAAGTACTTATAATTGAACATAACTTTACAAAGTTATTACTCACAATTAATCTTGAGATAGTAAGATGGAGCAGACTGAGTAACGGTGTATGGCACGTGACCTAGAGCACACATAACGGATACACACTTGAAACATACGTTCTAATTGTACAAAACTTATTTCGTTGGCTCTTAGTGTGTTTCTAATCTCTTATCCTCATTATGGGGTCCTAAACATGGCCTAGGAATGCCTAGGATGGAATGAGGATGCAAAAATGCATTGAAAAGCCTTTCACAAATTTTGCTGAAGATAAGGTCCACGCTCGAGCGTGGGTTTCCCCGCTCGAGCGGACATGTAGATAAAGGAGCTCTGCTCGAGCGTGAAATTACCCGCTCGAGTGGACTATAAAATTGGACAAAAGTGCTGGATGCATGAAATTCACGCTCGACGGGTGCTCGACCCCTGCTCGAGCGTGTGACAAAGACACTCGCTCGAGCGTGGATTCCCCCGCTCGAGCGGACTACAAAACACACAAACTTCTGGGTATACGCATTTCACGCTCGAGCGTGACTCTCGCCGCTCGAGCGGAAGTGCATGTACTCAGGCATCACGCTCGAGCGTGAAAGTCCCCGATCGAGCGTGGGTCAAATTTCTAGAAAATCCAGATTGACCTCCAAACATGAAATTCGACCTTCAACCATCCAAAACTCATTTTTCTGGGCCAAATCTTTGGAAAACACTTAATAACTCATAGAACAACATGTTTGAAGAATCATTTCAAGAAATCATGGCCTAAGAGCAACCCAATTGGTGCAAAATCAACATGAACTTTATGATTATGCCATCAATTCAACATGCAAGGACCTCTTTGAATTCAAACCTTCCAAAACATAACCAAACTTAATAATTTGATGGAAAATAAGTTGAATGGCTATAATATGAGTGAAATTGACACATGCATGGAAGAAATCTTGGAATTCCAACTCAAAACATGGAAATTTATGCATGCATGCATGGATCCCTTAGAAAGACAACTCAAGTGCTATGAATTACACATGCATGTATGTATTGAGTTTCAATTCACCAATCTTAGCTTAAACCTAACATGAGTCCATTTAATTCACTAGAATTCTTACATTAATAAATCAATTTCCTAATCAATAGGGTGGATGCCTACCTCAAGTCTTGAATTCCTCAATATGAAGGCTCTAAAATGCAAATCCTTCTATTTCTCCTAAACTCCAAGCAAATCCTTGTTGAATCCAACTTCCCTTCAACTCTCTCTCTCTCTCACGTTTTGCATCAGAGGAATGGAGGAGTGAAATGAAAATGTGAGCTAGTGGAGTCTAAATGGTCCATAAGTGGTCATTGATCAAAAAGTAAATAAATAGCATTATTTTAATCGTTCCGAACCGAACTTTAATTAAACTTACCATAAAATTCTGTAAATCCTAACTAGCACATAGCACAAGCCGATTCCTGATTCGGACGCCGATAAGGCTCTCAATTCGCGAACCGAAGTTAAAATATGAATAGATCTTTCTACGCCTAACAGATAGATATACAAAGATGATGCAATGCTCATGCAAATTAGTTCCAAATCCTTCCTAAATTATTGTTAGGCTTACTAAGCACGAATTAACGTTAATCTGGGGTTGGAGTTATTACAGTCTCCCCCCCTTAAGAGAGTTTGGTCCCGAAACTCGAATTACCTTTATTTTGGAAAAACATAGGGTTCAATGGAAACAATTCTGGATATCTTTTCATCATATCTTCTTCTGTTTCCCTGGTCGCATAGGTTCCTCCGTGGTTTTGCCAATCCACTTTTACCAAAGGTATTTCTTTGTTTCTCAATCTCTTGATCCTGCGGTTCACAATTTGAATAAGTCTTTCCTTGTAGGTGTAATCATCTTTTAACAGCACATGTGTTGGCTCAATGACGTGGAATGGATCTCTCAAGTATTCGCGAAGCATCGAAACATGAAACACATTGTGCATATGCTCCATTACCGGTGGTAAAGATACCCGATATGATACTGGATTGATCTTTTCAAGGATTTCGTAAGGTCCAATATACCTTGGCGCTAACTTGCCCTTGACACCAAACAGAGTTTGACCCTTCATCAGGGTCACCTTTATGAACACATGGTCCCTAATTTCATATTCTCTATCTTCTCTTCGGACATCAGCATAGCTTTTCTGCCGACTCTGTGCAGTTTTTAGGCGTTGTTGGATTAGTTTCACTTTCTCGGTTGTTTCTTGCACAAGTTCCGGTCCCAACAAAGGTCTATCACCTACTTCAGCCCAACATATTGGAGAACGACATTTTCTTCCATACAAAGCTTCGTAAGGAGCCATCTCAATGCTTGAATGGTAACTGTTGTTGTACACAAATTCAGCTAATGGCAAGTAGGTCTCCCAATTCCCCTGGAAGTCTAACACACACATTCTGAGCATATCCTCTAGAGTCTGATTAGTTCGTTTAGTTTGTCCATCCGTCTGTGGGTGGTAGACACTACTCAATCTCAGTTCAGTCCCCAAAGCCTGTTGCAAACTCTACCAAAACCTCGATACAAACTTTGAGTCTCTATCAGACACAATAGATACTGGCACTCCATGTAATCTCACAATTTCAGTCATATAGATATTGGCCAATTTATCAGCGTTATAAATAGTTTTGACAGGCAGAAAATGGGCAGATTTAGTTAAACGGTCAACTATAACCCAGATAGAGTCCATACCTCGAGAAGAACGAGGCAATCCCACAATGAAGTCCATGGTAATGTGCTCCTATTTCTATTCCGGTATTAGGAGTGGTTGTAGCAAACCAGCGGGTCGTTGATGTTCAACTTTAACCTGTTGGCAATGTAGACATCTAGCTACAAAGTCTACAATACTCTTTTTCATTCTAGGCCACCAAAAATTCTGTTTCAAATTATGATACATCTTCGTGTTCCCCGGATGCATAGCAAACTTACTACTGTGAGCTTCGGTCATAACACGTTTTCTCAAATCATCACAATCAGGTACACAAAGACGGTTTTGAAATTTCAGCACATCATTCTCAAATACAAATCCCGGCCTCGGCTTTGAATCAAATTCCACTATGATCTTTTTCAGGTATTCATCTTCATACTATTTCTATTTGATCTCGTCAAGAATTGTAGGTTGAGCGGAAATAGCAGTTAACAACCCATCTTGTTCTAGGTCATTCAGGAATTCTTTTTGATTAGATAACAGACAAGACAACTTTGCACTGGATTTTCGGCTCAAGGCATCTGCTACAGTATTAACCTTTCCTGGATGATACAAGATTTGCAAATCATAATCCTTGATTAATTCTAACCATCGCCTCTGTCTCGTGTTCAATTCCTTTTGGGTGAAGAAATATTTCAAGCTTTTATGATCTGTATATACCTCACAAGTTACCCCATACAAATAGTGACACCATATTTTCAAAGCAAACACCATAGCTGCTAATTCAAGATCATGTGTTGGGTAATTCTTTTCATGAGGTCAGAGTTGTCTAGAAGCATAGGCAATCACCTTTCCGTTTTGCATTAGCACGCACCCCAAGCCTTTGTAAGAAGCATCACTGTAAACTTGAAATCCATTAGTACCATTGGGCAAAGTTAAAATTGGTGCAGTTACTAACCTGGTTTTCAGTTCTTGAAAGGCTGCCTCTCTTTATTCGTTCCAGTCAAATGGTATATTTTTTTGAGTTAACTGGGTCAATGGCATGGCAAGCTTAGAAAAGTCTTTTACAAACCTTCGGTAGTAACCTGCAAGTCCCATAAAACTTCTGACTTTTGTCACATTTATCGGTTTAGGCCAATCCATGACAGCTTCAATTTTCTGAGGGTCAACAGAAGCACCATCCTTGTTGATTACATGTTCCAAAAATGCCACACTGTCAAGCCAGAATTCACACTTGGACAATTTAGCATACAATTTATTTTCTCTCAAAATCTGCAAGGTGGTTCTCAGATGGTTCTTATGTCCTTCCCTGTCTTTAGAATAAATCAAAATGTCATCAATAAATACAACAATGAAGTCATCCAAATATGATTTAAACACCCTATTCATAAGATCCAGGAAAGCTGCAGGTGCATTGGTCATCCCAAACGGCATTACTAAAAATTCATAATGTCCATATCTAGTTCGGAATGCAGTTTTCTCTATGTCCTCAGCTCTAACCTTTAATTGATGATACCCGGACCTGAGGTCAATTTTGGAAAACAATTGGGCACCCTGAAGTTGGTCAAACAAGTCATCTATTCGGGGCAGAGGGTATTTATTCTTGATAGTCACTTTGTTCAGTTCTCGGTAGTCTATACACAATCTTAAAGATCCATCCTTCTTTTTGACAAACAAAACTGGAGCACCCCATGGTGAAGTACTCAGACGGATAAATTTCTTATCTAACAGTTCCTGAAGTTGGGTTTTCAATTCCTTCAATTCAGAGGTGGACATTCTATAGGGAGTCTTGGAAATAGGTTGTGTCCCCGGAAACACTTCAACAGTGAATTTAATTTCTCTATCAACTAAGTCCCCAGGTAAGTCAGTTGGAAACACATCGGGAAATTCACAAGCAACAGGGATTGTTTCTACAGTAGTACTGTCAAATGGTGCAGTCAGTATACAACACAAATAACCCCTACAACCCTTCCTAAGGAGTTTTACAGCTTTCATAGCCGAAATCAAATATGGGGGAGGAACTACCCCATTCCCAATAAAAGTAAATTCAGGCATACCCGATGGTCTAAATACAACAGTTTTATTTGCACAGTCAATGGTAGCACAGTATTTAGTCAACCAGTCTATCCCCAAGATACAATCAAAATGATTAATGTCCAAGGGCAATAAATCAATATATAACACCATGTCGCCAATCGTAATATCACATGCAGGGTAAACATGAGCACACATCATGGAATCCCCAGATGGTGTAGATACAGAGAGCATGTATGTCACGAGTTCTAAGGGTCTAGTCAATTTTTGAGAGAAAGCATGCGATACAAAAGAATGTGTAGAACCAGAGTCTATCAGCACACACGCATTTTGAGAACATATAGGGAGTGTACCTGACACCACAGTATAGGTGCTTGGTACGTCACCGGGCACTAAGGTGAACATTCGACCTTGTCTCAGAGGTTCTTTCCCAGTATTGGCCTTTGCATTTGTTTTCGCTACAGAGGCGGATCCGGTTGAGCTTGCCGCAGGACGACTAGCATTCTCATACCTGAATGGGCAATCTTTCACTACATGACCTAGCTGGCCACATCGGTAACAAGCACCAGATACTCGGTGACACACACCCTATGCCTTTTACCACAATCGGAACAGACTGGATTAGACCCATTACTCTGACTCGAGCTGTTTGTAGACCCTGTGTTTTGCTTCTTACTGATAAAGGACCGACCTTTTTTAAAACCAAGCCCAGCCCTTTTCCCTCTCCAATTAGTTGTTGTAGTTGTTGGGGCCTTACTCTGTCTCATAGCGGCTATGGTAGCTTCCACCATTAAGGATCTGTTTAAGACTTCCACGTAGGTAGGCAATTTCAACACGCCCACCTGATCAAACACCTCCAAATCCAATCCACCTTCAAATTTTCGTGCTTTC
This sequence comes from Camellia sinensis, assembly GCF_055761805.1. Taxonomy (NCBI): domain Eukaryota; kingdom Viridiplantae; phylum Streptophyta; class Magnoliopsida; order Ericales; family Theaceae; genus Camellia; species Camellia sinensis. The sequence continues at coordinate 65,361,727 of NC_138970.1, forward strand.
TTGTAATCAGTATCCACCATGTGTGGAGCGAACCGTGCCAGTTTGGTGAATTTAGCTTCATACTCTGCTACAGACATTCTTCCCTGTTTGAGTTCCTAAAATTCAAACACTTTCCGATCCCTGAAACATTGGGGAAAATACTTGTCGTAGAAGATAGCATTAAACTGTGCCCATGTCATATTTCCATTGCCACCTCGGATCAGTAACCACCACTTGCGGGCTTCATCTTTCAGAGTGTAGGTGGCTAGGAGGACTTTCTGAGTTTCAGAACAAGGAAATACTTTATACAATTTTTCCATCTCAAGCAACCACGTCTCAGCTTTCAAAGTTCAATTCCACCATAGAACGTTGGCAGTTTCATTTTCATGAATTTCTGTGTCAGATTGATGTTGTCATTATTATCTGCCTCGGCTTGTGTCGGTGGAGACGGAGGGGGCAAATGTTGTTGTCTCTGTTGTTGTGTCAAGGTTTCAGTCAATGCAGCTAACATCTGTTCCATTTGGCCCATGCGAGCCTCTGAAGATTCACTTTCACCACTTCCCCTTGCATTCTCCATCTTACTATACAGACATCAAATGATAATAAACACATGCATAATCTTATTCGTCTCCTTCAATTCATTTGATTTAGATGTACATTCAGTTTTCATATTTAGTTGCATTACCACACACTCACACATGCAGATGGAATGCCCTAACTCTTACTAGGACATCCTAAGCTCATATGGACCTGTGTGTGTGGTAGAACACGTGCTCTGATACCAATCTATCACGACCCAAACCAGCCCCTGTAGGTTTAGCACCGTAACCGGCCAGTAATCCATGGATTACCAAAGGCCTCTGAACAAATTAACAAATAATAAGGGGCGGCAGAAGCAATAATACAAAATAGACAAGGTCCAATGAGCTGTGATAACGTACATAGGACAGAACATTTGAAAAAAAAAAACTTATTTATATATATAAAAACATGCCAGTCCAGATACACAATATTTACAAGGTATTTATAGAATGTACTTCCCAAGACCTGACTTTATAGAGCATACACAAAGACTAGCATGAATACAAAAAAAACAACCATGGTATTAGGCTTCGTTCGGAACCTCCTCGGGAGGCACAACAGTTGGCTGACAAAAACAGTACAGAAGGCCGTCAACTCTGGCCCTGGTCACACGTCGGCTCACCTACATATATAATATAAACTGTGAGAGAAAGCCTAGTGAATAATAATAGAGTAAAGGGGTTTTATGAATGAGTCCATACAGATTCAGAATTCAATATTCAGTTTCATATCAAAATCATAACTTGTCTAGATCATATACAGACAAAAATCGTAAGCCTTGTTTAAGTTTATGTGATACATTCTTTAGCACTAGCAGAAACAGTTGACCCATAAGGGACGACCATAAAGGCATACAGTTGACTCACGTGCACGGAGATGGTACAGTTGGCTCATGAGACGTACAGTTGACCCATAAATGGGACGTAAGGATCCATAACAGTTGGCTCATGAGACGTACAGTTGACCCATAAAGGGACGTAACAAAACAGATAACAGTTATCATTTGAGGTTAAGAATATCACGAATACATTTAAGAAACATTGGACAACCATTCATTCATACAGAAAATATTACCACAGCAAACAGATCATTTTACATCACTTAGAAAGTACTTATAATTGAACATAACAATACAAAGTTATTACTCACAGTTAATCTTGAGACAGGCAGACGGAGCAGACTAAGTAACGGTGTATGGCACGTGACCTACAGCACACATAACAGATACACACTTGAAACATACGTTCTAATTGTACAAAACTTATTTCGTTGGCTCTTAGTGTGTTTCTAATCTCTTATCCTCATTATGGAGTCTTAAACATGGCCTAAGAAAGCCTAGGATGAAATTAGGATGCAAAAATGCATTGAAAACCGTTTCTCAAATTTTGCTGAAGATAAGGTCCACACTCGAGCGTGGGTTTGCCCACTCGAGCGGACATGCAGATAAAGAAGCTCTGCTCGAGCGTGAAATTACCCGCTCGAGCGGACTATACACTTGGACAAAAGTGCTGGATGCATGAAATTGACGCTCGACCGGCGCTCGACCCCCGCTCGAGCGTGTGACACAGACACTCGCTCGAGCGTGACTCTCGCCGCTTGAGCGGAAGTGCATGTACTCAGGCTTCACGCTCGAGCGTGAAAGTCCCCGCTTGAGCGTGGGTCAAATTTCTAGAAAATCCAGATTGACCCCCAAACATGAAATTCGACCTTTAACCATCCAAAACTCATTTTTCTGGGCCAAATCTTTGGAAAACACTTAATAACTCATAGAACAACATGTTTAAAGAATCATTTCAAGAAATCATGGCCTAAGAGCAACCCAATTGGTGCAAAATCAACATGAACTTTATGATTATGCCATCAATTCAACATGCAAGGACCTCTTTGAATTCAAACCTCCCAAAACATAACCAAACTTAATAATTTGATGGAAAATAAGTTGAATGGCTATAATATGAGTGAAATTGACACATGCATGGAAGAAATCTTGGAATTCCAACTCAAAACATGGAAATTTATGCATGCATGCATGGATCCCTTAGAAAGACAACTCAAGTGCTATGAATTACACATGCATGTATGTATTGAGTTTCAATTCACCAATCTTAGCTTAAACCTAACATGAGTCCATTTAATTCACTAGAATTTTTACATTAATAAATCAATTTCCTAATCAATAGGGCGGATGCCTACCTCAAGTCTTGAATTCCTCAATATGAAGGCTCTAAAATGCAAATCCTTCTATTTCTCCTAAACTCCAAGCAAATCCTTGTTGAACCCAACTTCCCTTCAACTCTCTCTCTCTCTCTCACGTTTTGCATCAGAGGAATGGAGGAGTGAAATGAAAATGTGAGCTAGTGGAGTCTAAATGGTCCATAAGTGGTCATTGATCAAAAAGTAAATAAATAGCATTATTTTAATCTATTTTAATCGTTCCGAACCGAACTTTAATTAAACTTACCATAAAATTCTGTAAATCCTAACTAGCACATAGCACAAGCCGATTCCTGATTCGGACGCCGATAAGGCTCTCAATTCGCGAACCGAAGTTAAAATATGAATAGATCTTTCTACGCCTAACAGATAGATATACAAAGATGATGCAATGCTCATGCAAATTAGTTCCAAATCCTTCCTAAATTATTGTTAGGCTTACTAAGCACGAATTAACGTTAATCTGGGGTCGGGGTTATTACAGATAGGTCACCCATGCCACGTCGGATCCATGTCATCGTTCCAACCTGTCCGATGCAAATAGGAAAGCGCCCTCATAGCGCCTTGCGCTGGTGCTAAATGCAAAGTGTGCAATCAAATGCCACACATCCCATTGCCCACACTGCGCACGCACGCGTGTGCGTGTGCGGATGGTGTTAAGCACCATCCTTGTGGTGTGGGTGCATGCACACTAGTTTTCATCCCATAATTCCATAGTCAAAAGAATATTTCATGTAGCACTTTATTAAGTGCTCCATGTTTTGCTCTCTTTCCAATGTGGGACAAAGTTCCCAAGCTTAATTAATGCTTTCCAAAGAAAAGCAAGGAAGGTTTTGAAAACTCCCAAAAATTAAACTATAAATTTTAAAAACCATTTTGAAAATTCCCCAACAAAATCTAAGAACAATTTATGCACTTACATGTTTATAGCATGTGAACTTATAAAAAAAAATGAAGTTTTAGGGTGTGAAAACCTTACTCAAAGCAAGTCTAATAGAGATGAAAAGAGTACAAAGAGGTTACACACTTGCACTCATCAACAACACCCTCAATGTTGATGATGGCACTTTTTATCATTTGTGTAGTTACTAGTAATAGTCAAACCATTCGAACTTACGTTCACCTAGTTTATTTTTATATTTCTATTTCTTGTTTAATGGTGAAGACTTGGCCTAATAACCTTGAGGTTATGGGTTCAAGTCTTGGAACCATCACTTTGTGCATTATGTCAAAGATTAGGTGTGTACTCAATCTTTCCCCTCCTAAACACACATTAATGTGTACTAATTGGGCGTTGTTTTTTTCTTCTTCTTTATTACATTTTTGTCTTATTTATCTCAAATTCTCAGTTTTGTTCTCTGTTTGTGTGTGTCGGGGGGGGGGGGGTAAGTGAGCAATTTTATTACCAAAAAAAAGAGATGTAATGAGGCTTGGAACATGACCCTAAGTGTCCGTAAAAAATAAACCTTCGAGGCAACACAACCCTTAGGCAACATAAAAACAAGATCTAACCAAACAAAGAAAGTAAAACCCTCACAGCTCGAGGGACTAGGCCAAAGCACAAAAACCAAAATATAAACAAACAAACCGCACCCATCCAAAACACTTCTTCTCACAACCCAGAGGCTCAGTAGTAGGCATATATAACTCGAGAACTATACAATAAACAAATAGAACCATTAGCCCGTGTCTCGTTATACCAATTAGAGTGTGAACTCTTCCTAGAAGGCTTTGGGCATGACTTCCTTTCCCTTGCAATTTGTTTGGTTGAGTTTTCAGAATCTGCTTTTGAAATTTTTTCAAAATATTACAAATTAGTTTGACAAAAAAAAAAAAAAAAAAAAAAACACACCCAACTAATTTATTTTTGAATTTTCTAAAATTATTTTCGTCCCAAAAAAAAAAAACTATATGAAAATAATGATTTTTTTTTTCCTTCACCAAACTAGGTTTTGTAAATTTTCAAAAATAGATTCTGAAAACTCAACCAAACACTAGAAGGCTTTGGGCATGACTTCCTTTCCCTTGCAATTTGTTTGGTTGAGTTTTCAGAAATCTGCTTTTCAATTTTTTTCAAAAAATTACAAATTAGTTTGACCAAAAAAAAAAAAAAAACACCAAACTAATTTATTTTCGAATTTTCTAAAATTATTTTCATCCCCAAAAAAAACTATACGAAAATAATAATTTTTTTTTTCTTTCACCAACCTAGGTTTTGTAAATTTTCGAAAATAGATTCTGAAAACTCAACCAAACATTAGAATTTGAATTTCTCTTTAAGTTTCCTTTTGTTCTCATCTCTAAAAGGAGTGGCATCCATAATCCTTTTAGTTTCATCCTTAGCTTCTTTTTTTTTTATTTTTTTTATTTTTTTTTTATTAGCAATAAAAGGAGTGTTTTAAGGCTAGAGGGCCATCCATCTCTCCCCGAAGCTTGTATTCTGTAGTTCTTGTGTGCTAAATAAAATCCTGTATTTGTATTCTCCTCAGGGATCTTGTTTTCTCCTTTGTGATTGTAGTTCCTTCTATGGCTGCTTATTTGGTATTAGAGTAGTGGAAGCTTTAACATCTGTTTTTCTAGTTTTTCTAACTTCAAGTTATAATCCATTACCTTTTTCTACTCTTGGACTTAACACAAAAATAGTATGCTCTGTGACTGTGGCTATTTGTGGCTATTTGTGGATTGCGGGTCCAACTTGAATCCATCGGTTCGTCACATTTTTGGGTCACTTTCAGGGGCCCTAGGACTTGGTTGTGGTGTGACGACAGAGCTTCAAGGTAGGGCAGATGGTCGACGTCGGTCGCCATTGGGAGGAGTGTCGTTACTTTCAGGGGAACAAGTTGTGGATCTTGCTCTGGCAGTGGAGGATGTAGCGACTATTCCTATTGGGTTTGCTGGCAGTTCTCCTGGTAGGGTGATGGAGGATGAGGGTGCTCGTCAGAAGGAGTTTAAGCAGAGTACTTGGGGGTTGACGATCTCCGCAGATGTTGCGGTGGGCTTTGGGCAAAGTTCTTCGCCTATGAGTGCTTGGGCTATGGTTCCGATGCAGGAGGGACCAGTGGATATTTGTAGTGGACCACCAAGGGTGCCGGAAAGGTGGGAGGATCTGGTGGATGAGTTGGTTGATGGTGTGGAAAATTCTAGTGATGAGGACCTATTTCTCTTTCGTTTCCTCATCCGCTTGCCGTTTCTCCTGCAGGCTTGGGTGGTGATGGGTCCAATGGTAGAGGATGGTATTGGGGTTTCGGAGCCTTCACCTGCAGAGGTTTTGGATTGGGTTTTGGAAAGAATTAGTGAGGTTAGTCATTTGTTAGGTGTTTCATTTGAGGGGCATGAGACTGAAGCAATGCGCTTATTTTTAGCAATAGAGATATCTTGGCGCAGTGGGGTTCCAGTAACGAAGGTGGTTAGGCCTGGGGTCCAACAGCAGAGGGGGATAGAGAGCTGAGGAATTTGGAGTGTTCTATTAACTATGATACACATTCGGGGGATCATGGGAAGACAGTTAGGCGGGGAAGGGACAAATAGTTATTTTTGAAATGAGATTGAAGGTATTATCTTGGAATGTGGGCGGTTTGAATGATCGGCAGAAGCGTGTGGCGGTGGGGGTATTGTTGCGAAGTGTGAAAGCAGATGTGGTTTGTATTTAGGAAACTAAGATGGAGTGTGTGGATGGGGAGGTTGTTAACGAGATTTGGCGTGGTCGGTGTATTCAGTGGGTGTTCCTTCCAGCTTTGGGTGTGGCAGGGGGGATTCTTGTTTGTTAGGACACTAGAGTGGTGGTGAGAGAGGAGGCGGAGGTTGGGGCTTTTTCACTATCATGATTGTTCAGATGTGTGGAGGATGGTTATTGATGGGTGTTCACAGAGGTGCATGGCCCAGCTCAATGTGTGGAGCGACGTCCATTTCTAGAGGAGTTAGAGAGTGTTGCTTTTTTATGGGAGTTGCCATGGTGTGTAAAGGGTGACTTCAATATGGTGCGGTGGCTGGGGGAAAGGTCGGGAGGGGGTCGTTTGATGAGCGTCATGTGCACTTTTTCGGATTTCTCTTATGAGCTTCGTTTGGTGGAGTTGCCTTTACCGGGGGAGGGGCGATTACACGTGGTTTCGGGGCCTCGGATTGATCGTTTTTTGGTGTTAGAAGCTTAAGAGGAGCATTTTTAAGGGGCAGTTCAGTAGCGCCTATCTAAGCCGGTGTCTGACCATTGGCCTATTCTGTTGGATGATGGTGGTATTCGGAGGGGCCCCTAGCCCTTTCGTTTGAGAATATGTGGCTTAGTTCTGATGGGTTTGTAGATAGGGTGAGGCAATGGTAGGAGAGTTATGTTGTGTTTGGCTCTCTGAGTCATCGGCTGGCTCTGAAGCAAAAATTGTTGAAGGCAGATTTGAAACTCTGGAATAAGGAGGATTTTGGTCATTTGGATGGGCAGAAGGAGGAGGTGTTGGCTTAATTGCTAATATTGGATTGTGGAATTGGTGTGGGTTTGACTAATGAGCAGGGGGTTCAGAAGGAGCGCTGGCGAGCTGATTATGTTCGGATTGCTCAAATGGAGGAGGTCGATTTTAGGCAGAAATCGCGGTGTTTGTGGTTGAAGGAAGGGGATCGTAATACAAAGTTTTTTCATCGGATGGCCAATGCACATCGGAGAGTGAATAAGATTTGGAAGATTAAGGTGGATGGGAAGATTGAGGAGGAGGTTCGGGAGGGAATTGTCAGTTTTTATCAGCATTTGTTTAGGAAGCAGGAGGAGGGTTGGTGCCCGAGGGTCGATGGAGTGGTGTTTAGTGGGATCTCTAATTCTGATGGGCTGGAACAACCGTTTTCTAAAGCGGAGGTGATGGGTGCTTTGCAGGGGATGAGTGGCAATAAGGCTCCAGGCCCAGATGGTTTCACTATGGCTTTTTTCCAACATTGTTAGGACATTGTAAAAGGGGATGTGATGGCGGTACTGAAGCAATTTTATCAGACAAGGTAGTTTGAGAAGAGTCTCAATGCGGCTTTTGTTACTTTGATCCCTAAGGTGGGAGGGGTTGAAGATATTCGCCAGTTTCGGCCGATTAGTTTGTTGGGAAGTGTGTATAAGCTTCTAGCGATGGTTTTGGCCAATCGACTTAAGTTGCAAGTGGAGGATGTGGTGTCAGAATCACAAAACGCTTTTGTGGATGGCCGCGAAATTCTGGACGTAGTGTTAGTGGCTAATGAGTGTGTTGACTCTCGTTTGCAAGCAGGGCAGTTAGGTGTGATTTGTAAGTTGGATATTGAGAAGGCCTATGATAATGTTAATTGGGATTTCTTAATGTTTGTTATGGAACGGATAGGTTTTGGGGAAAAGTGGCAGCAGTGGATTTGGTCTTGCATTTCGATGGTCCGGCTATCTATTTAGGTGAATGAGACGCCGGCGGGTTATTTCCAAATGTTTCGGGGTTTGCGACAAGGAGATCCTTTGTCTCATTTGTTGTTCATTCTTGTCATGGAAGCGTTGAGTCGGTTGTTGTCTCGAGCGGTGCAATGTGGTTTGCTGGCAGGTTTTTTAGTGGGAGATGGGGTTTGTGTTTCTCACCTTTTGTATGTTGATGATGCTTTGATTTTTTGTGAGGCAAATTCGGAGCAATTAGGGCATCTGTGCTGTGTCTTGCTATGTTTTGAGGCGGTCTCGAGTCTAAAGGTGAATTTGGCCAAGTCAAATTTAATTCCAGTAGGGAAGGCCAGCCATATCTCGAGTTTGGTAGCCATTTTGGGTTGTAAGGTGTCTCATTTGCTGGTGTCTCATTTGCCGGTGTCTTATTTGGGTTTGCCTTTGGAGGCTCCTTATAAAGCGAAAGGGGTATGGGATGGGGTGTTAGAGAGGGTACGGCGTCGTTTGGCTGGGTGGAAAAGACAATAATTGTCGAAGGGTAGCAGGTTGACTTTGGTGAAGAGTGTTTTGAGTAGTGTTCCAACTTATTTTATGTCGGCCCATGTCATTCTAGTGTCCGTGGCTTGTCGTTTGGAGAAGCTGCAGCGTGATTTTCTGTGGGGCAGCGATGGTGGGGAGTTTCGATATCACCTTGTTCGGTGGGAGCAAATTTGTTGTCCTAAGGAAGAGGGGGGGTTGGGGGTGAGGACGTTGTGTAAGTTTAATTTGGCTTTGTTGGGGAAGTGATTGTGGAGGTTTTCCAATGATCGGGATCAGTTATGGCAGAGGGTGGTGGCATCCAAATATGGGTTAGGGAGGGGTGATTAGTGTACTATGGAGGTGGGGCGTTCTCATAGATATGGGTTGTGGAAAGGTATTTGGTTGGGTAGGGTTGGTTTTTGGGATAACATCCACTTTCGCATGGGTAATGGTATGCGTGTGCAGTTTTGGAAAGATCGGTGGTGTGGGGAGGTTACTTTACATGAGTGTTTTCCTTTGATTTTTCTGTTGGCGGTGGATCCTAATGTGATGGTGGCTTCATATTTGGGTGGTGGCGGTGAGGCGTTGGTTTGGAATATCGTGCTTCGTCGGCAGACTCAAGATTGGGAGGTTGGGCAGTTGGTGGATTTGTTGGCCTTTTTGTATGGGGTTAGGATCGACCGTGATGAGGAGGATGTTTTGGTTTGGATGGCTCCTCATGCGAAAGGTGTTTTTTTCGTCTCGTCATTTTATGGGGCTTTGTGTGGCGAGGGTGGGAGTTTTTTCCTTTCGCGTCATGTGTGGGTTTTTGGGGTTCTATCAAAGGTGGCTTTCTTTGTGTGGACGACTACATTTGGTAGAATTTTGACTATTGATAATTTGATTCGTCGGCATCATATTTTGGTGAATTGGTACTGCATGTGTTGTACGGATGCGGAGATAGTGGATCATTTGCTTATTCACTGCCTGCTTACTTCTCGTTTGTGGGCGCTTGTTTTTTTTCTGTATTTGGCGTGGTGTGGGTGCAACCAAAGCAAGTTCTGGATGTGCTTTGTTGTTAGGGGGGTGGTCAAGTTGGGAAGCGTCGGAGGAGAGCATGGGCATTAGCTCCTTTGTGTTTGATGTGGCTGCTTTGGTTGGAGCGGAATCGTCGGGTTTTCCAGGGGAGATCCCAGTCGATTGTTTAGTTACAGCCTCGGTTATGTGGTGTTTTGTACAGTTGGGTGTCAAGTTGGGTCAATCCTAATTTATTTACTGCTTTAGACTTTGTGGATGATTTAGTTGGTTAGGTCCCTGTTTGTGGGGTTGGTTTTTGTATTCTTTCGACATCTTCTTGATGCTTTTTTAATAAAACTTTATTTATCAAAAAAGAAATACTCACATCTTTCCTTTATTTTTTTTCCTTTATTTTTTTTCCTTTATGCTGTGTTTGGTTGGGGGATTTAGAAAGGGAAAAGGAAAGAAAAAGGAAAAGGTGTGTGAAATTAGATGAAATGTAGGTATATTTTATTCACACTTCACCTACCTTTTCCCTTTCTCTTTTCATTTCCAAATCCCTTCCCAAGTCCCACAACCAAACACAGCGTTACTCTTCATCTCAGCACCTAGAGTCTTATTTGGAACGCATGCTGATAACACATAAAAAATATTTGATGAAGTTGGATAAGTGGACGTAGAGGTCACCTCAAGCTTTTTCTTTGGGCAAGCATGCATGACATCCTTACCATTTCTCTTTTTGGCTTTCCGCCCATTCACTGGGTTTTGTTTCCCCTTTATGCTTTTTAACTAACCATTCTTGTTTGGTTGAGGAACTAGAAACTATGAGCTTCGGTTAATGACTAAAAGCCTTGTACACTTCACATTTTTGGGGTTTCCTTGACACTTCAACTCTAATTTCATAAGGGTCCTCATAACCTAAATTAAGTATGAAGGAATTTGGAATCTCCTTATTTGCTTAAATTTCAATACACACGCTTTGGAAAAATGTAATAACCCTCACCACTGTTTACTGATTGCCTACTGATTACCGCTAAACTGAGATTGAATATGATAAGTAATTGAATCTACTGAAATACTGAACTGGCTGACTGAAATCTGGAACGGAATTAATTAAGCATATCTGTTTAATTGTATGTCTATCTCTTGCCTGTTTGATTATCTATTCATGTCTTCGTGGTTAAATTGCGAATTGAAGGCCTTATCGGCAGCCGAATCTGAAATTGACTAATAATTTGTGTTAAGTAGAATTTATGGGATTTTATGGCATATTTATTTGAAATGTGATTTAGTATGATTAAATTAGATTAAAATAAGCTAAATTGCATAGTTGGCCATATTTACCTTAATGCCATTATGAGTGGGCCACTTAGCCAACACCTACTTGAGCCTTGTTATACATGTAAACAAAACATTTCATCAGCCAAGCTCCTTGTTGTTGCCGACCAAGAGGGAGAGAGGGAGAGCAGTGAGTGTTCTCGAGAGAATTGCTTGGAAATTGGGAAGATTGAAGGAGTTCTTGTAACATTGAGCCTCCATACCTCTAATTCAAGACTTAGGTAAGGAATTCAACCTTTTATTGTTGTGTTTAAGTTGATTCTTGCATGGTTCTTGTGTTCTTAGTGATCTAAGCCTAGAACTAGCTCAAGTTGTTGAATTAGGAGCTCATTCCATGCATGCAGGCCTATATTGTTTAATTTTGAGTTGATTACATGGAATTGGGTACATGCATGTTGATATTATGGTTCTAGTTCATGATTTCATCATGTTTTTGAAGAAATAGACTCATTTGATCTTGTTTAGAAGCTTTGAATTCAAATGAGACCATGCATGTTGCATGTTCATCTTGTTCATGAAAATTGGTTTGAAATCGTGTTGAATTGATCTCCCCTTGGGCTTTGATTTTACAATTGAGCTTTGGAATCATGTTATACTATGGGTTTTGAAATGTTTTCCAGAAAATTAGCCCAAGGGAATCGTTTTTGGTATATTGAAACTTGTTTTTGAGCTTGAGGTTCGAATATGGAATTTCCAGAATTTGGACTTCCGCTCGAGCGGGGGTTACTGCCGCTCGAGCGGGAAAATCGTGCTTCCAGTACTTCGCACTGTTTTACAGTCCGCTCGAGCGCGGTTTTTGACGCTCGAGCTGGACCTTGTGCATTACGCTCGAGCAGGTGTCGGGCGCCCAATCGAGCGTGATTTTCACACATCCAGTACTTTTGACTATTTTGCAGAACGCTCTAGCGGGAAATTCTACGCTCGAGCGGATACCTTTGTCTGCATTCACGCTCGAGCGGTGAAACCTACGCTCGAGCGGGACCTCTGTTTTTTGAAAATTCTGAAACTGTTTTCTGAGTGCATCTTTGCATCCTCATTTCATCCTAGGCATTCTTAGGCCTAGTTTATAGCATCTTAATGAAGATATAGATGTAGAACCACACCGAGGCATTTAGGAATTAAGTTATTACCTTTCCCAACTGTGTAGCTTAGTGTGTGTTCAATCTGTAATTGTGTAGGGTTCGCGACTGGAGACGCGCTCTAGCTTAACTGTAGCCCATAACTCTGTGAGTAACAATTGTGTAAAGATATGTTCAAAAATGATTATCTTCTGAACAATTGAACTGTATTGTTTCGGAACTGATACTGTTAACTGAATGAATGAATGTCCTATATTCTGAACTGTATTGTGGCATCCTTAGCAACTACTGTTACTGACTGTTATTGTTACAGAGATCTCTGTCGGTTCCCTCGTTGGAACCACTACTGTTTACTGATTGATGGCCATCATTTACTGTTCGGTCTTTTAAGACATACTGTTTACTGTACAGTTATGCTAATAGATGTACCACATATGATTGAATGACTGATATACTAAATCAATGAACTGTTTTCATTACTGTAAGGACATTTCATTCTTAACCCCTTTACGCATGATGTTATTCACTGGGCTTTAGCTCACTGCTCATAAATATATGTAGGTGTACAGGCACCAGACCGGAGCTAGAAGCGTGGGTTAGATTTGCCTTTTTGTCAAGCCAACCACTGTGCCTCACTGCGAGGTTCTGAGCCTGTCAAGCTATGGCTTAGGGGTGTTTTAGTTCCGCCTTCTGTCTCTGTAACTGTTTTGTTTACCGTACTGTACTATTTAATAGGGATTATGTCCCTGTTCTGAATGACTATATATATTGTACATATTGTTTTGTCTGACTATATATATTTGAATGAAAAGTCTTTTTGCATACAGACTCACGGCTCATTGGACATTGTTTATTTACTGTATTGGCTTCCGCCAGGCCCCTGTACTCTGTTTCACTGTATTACTGTTAAGCAGGCCTTCGGTAATTCTCGGATTACTGGCCGGTTACGGTGCTAAACCCATAGGGGCGGGTTTGGGTCGTGACAGAGTGGTATCAGAGCAATACTTACCACGAGTTATACCACACACACGTGTCCAAATGAGCAATAGGGTGTTCTAGAAACGCAATTAGGGCATCACATGAGCATGAAAAGTGTGTGTGGTTATGAATATATTTTAATGTGCTAATCTGTTTAAACAAATGACTGCCTATGTTGATAACTGTTATAACTGCCTATAGTGAAATGGATAATGCAAGAACTACGAATGAATCTGAATCCTCATCCTCTGAGGCAAGAATGGCAAGACTAGAAAGAATGATGGAACTAATAACTGAAAGACTAGATCAACAACAGAATCAACAGCCCCCACCTTCTCTTCCGGTACAGCCGGAACAGAATGTGAATGTTAATGATGGGGACATAATTTCTCTCACCCAAAAGTTCAGTAAAATGAAACCGCCATCCTTTCAGGGAGGCCTTGAACCCTTAAATGCTGAAGCATGGGTTCTTGAGACTGAGAAGTTATTTGAAGTGTTTCCGTGCTCTGAAACACATAAAGTACTGTTAGCTACCTTCACCTTGCAAGAAGAGGCCAAAAGGTGGTGGATGCTTATCCGCGATGATAATACTGTAGTGACTTGGGCTCAATTCAAAGGAGCCTTCTTTGAAAAGTACTTCCCTCAGTGTGTTAGGGACAGAAAGGTGACTGAATTCGAACAACTGAAACAGGGTACCATGTCTATTGCTGAATATGAAACATAGTTCACTGAGCTTGCTAGATATGCACCACATATGGTGGACACTGACTATAAGAAGGCCAGAAATTTTGAAGGCGGCCTTAATGTTGCAATACTGGACAGCATAAATGTTTTGAAGCTACCGAACTATGTAAATGTTCTTGACCGAGCTTTCATGGCTGAGTCAAACATCGAAGCACTGAGACAAACTGAAACACCAGCGTCTGAATGGCGTGGTAAAATGCAGGGTTTTAAATTCAAGAAAGGCAAGAATAACCCATTGAACAAGAAACAGAATACGGGGTCAACAACTAGCCCCAGCCAAGGGAGTGGTTCTATACCGCTCTGTTCTGAGTGGGGCAAGAAGCACAAGGGAGTTTGTTATAAAATATCTGGAGCTTGTTACAGGTGTGGCAAGGTGGGCCACATGGTTAAAGATTGCCCTTCTGCTCCACAGGGCAATAGTAAAGCTGCAGCCAGCGGCGCAGCATCAAATGCTCCACCAAAACCTAACCCCAAAGCTACCGGGAAAGAGCCTATGAGGCAAGGCCGAGTGTTCGCACTAGTACCTGGAGATGTGCAGAATACTGAGACCGTTGTGTCAGGTATTCTCTCTATTTGTACTCAAAATGCATATGTTCTGATTGATTCGGGGTCTACGCACTCGTATGTATCGCATGCTTTTTCGCAAAAACTGAATAGACCGTTAGAACCCATGAATTATCTGTTAGCTGTATCATCACCCATTGGGGGATCTATGACCTGTGCATATATGTACCCTGCTTGTGAAATTATTGTTGGAGATGCACATCTGTATATTGATTTACTGCCACTGAACATTGATCATTTTGACGTAATATTGGGAATGGACTAGTTAACGAAACACCATGCTACTATAGACTGTGTAATCAAAGAAGTAGTTTTCCGTCCAACTGGTTTGCCTGAATTTGTGTTTAACGGAGTATGAGTAGTACCTCCTCCGTATTTGACTTCATCCGTGGAAGCTGTTAAATTGATTAGAAAGGGGTGTAAAGGGTATCTATGTTTTGTATTGACTGTACCTACTGACGATAATGCTAATGTGAACAGTATTTCCATAATTAGAGAATTCCCAGATGTTTTTCCAGATAATCTGTCAGGGGATTTGATTGACAGGGAGATTGAATTCACCGTTGATGTGATTCCGAGTACACAGCCAGTATCTAAAGCTCCTTACCGAATGGCTCCAACTGAATTGAAAGAATTGAAAGTGCAACTACAAGAACTGTTAGAAAAAAAGTTCATCAGGCCTAGTACTTCACCGTGGGGTGCACCTGTCTTGTTTGTGAAAAAGAAAGACGGCTCACTGAGACTGTGTATTGACTACCGTGAACTGAACAAGGTAACTGGGAAAAATAAATATTCCTTGCCGCGCATTGATGACTTATTCGATCAGTTACAGGGTGCTCAAGTGTTTTCTAAGATTGATCTCAGATCCGGATACCATCAGTTGAAAGTTAAACCAGAAGACATTGACAAAACTGCTTTTCGAACGAGGTATGGACATTACGAATTTTTAGTTATGCCTTTCGGAGTTACCAATGCACCTGCGGCATTTATGGACCTCATGAACAGAATCTTTAAACCATACCTTGATGACTTCATAGTTGTATTCATTGATGACATGTTGATTTACTCCAAAAGTATAGAAGAACATGAACATCATCTGAGACTTGCCCTACAGACCCTAAGAGAACAGAAACTTTTTGCTAAACTGTCTAAATATGAATTTTGGCTTGATCATGTTATGTTTTGGGGGCATGTTGTTAGCAAGGATGGAATTTCCATTGATCCACAGAAAATTAAAGCTGTAGTAAACTGGCCTAGACCAACAAATGTTACAGAAATCCGAAGCTTTTTGGGGTTAGCTGGATACTACAGAAGATTTGTCAAAGATTTCTCCAAAATTGCCTTACCGTTGACTCAGTTAACTCAGAAGGGGATATCATTTGACTGGACTGACCAAAGCGAATCAGCATTCCAAGAGTTGAAAACTCGACTAGTGACTGCACCGATTCTTACCTTACCTTCAGGTACGGATGGTTATACTGTATTTAGTGATGCTTCTCATAAGGGTTTGGGATGTGTTTTAATGCAGAATGGGAGAGTAATTGCCTATGCTTCCCGACAACTGAAACCGCACGAAAAGAACTACCCGACCCATGATCTGGAACTTCCTGCAGTAGTATTTGCACTGAAAATCTGACGTTACTACCTTTATGGGGCGACATGTGAAGTATATACCGACCACAAGAGTTTAAAATATTTCTTCACACAGAAAGAATTAAACATGAGACAGCGGAGATGGCTAGAACTGATTAAAGACTATGACCTACGGATTTTGTACCATCCGGGAAAAGCCAACACCGTTGCCGATGCACTGAGCCGGAAATCGATTGGCAATTTAGCCTGTTTACTCACTGGACAGAAAGAGTTGCTTTGTGACCTTGAAAAATCTGAAATTGAAGTTGTTTTACGAGAACAAGGTGGAACAATAGCTACTATTTCTGCTCAACCGGCACTGATTGAATAAATTAAAGAGAAACAACAACAGGATGACTTCTTGAAGAAGATCATCGAAGAAAAGGAAACTAAACCAAGATCGGGTTTCAAATTTGAGAGTAATGTACTGAAATTTCAAGAAAGACTGTGTGTACCGAATGATACTGAACTGAAAAGAAGAGTTTTGCAAGAAGGCCACAATTCAAAACTGTCTATCCATCCAGGGAACACGAAAATGTACCAAGATTTGAAATTGAATTTCTGGTGGCTAGGAATGAAGAAAGAAATTGCTGATTTTGTATCGAAATGCCTTCATTGCCAACAAGTTAAAGCCGAACATCAACGACCCGCAGACCTATTGCAGCCCTTACCGATACCGGAGTGGAAATGGGAACATATTACTATGGATTTTATCGTTGGATTACCTCGCTCCAGTAAAGGTATGGACTCAATTTTGGTTATTGTTGATAGACTGACTAAATCTGCTCACTTCTTACTTGTTAAGACAATTTATAATGCGGACAAATTGGCTATACTCTATATTGCTGAAATTGTTAGACTGCATGGAGTGCCTGTGTCCATTGTTTCTGATAGGGATTCAAAGTTTACATCGAGATTTTGGCAAAGCCTACAGACTGCATCGGGTACTGAATTGAGACTGAGTAGTGCCTACTATCCTCAAACAGATGGCCAGTCAGAAAGGACCATCCAAACTCTCGAGGATTTACTGAGAATGTGTGTCCTTGATTTTCAGGGAAACTGGGAAAGCCATTTGCCCTTAGCTGAATTCGCCTACAACAACAGCTATCATTCAAGTATTGGTATGGCGCCTTTCGAGGCATTGTATGGCAGAAAGTGTAGATCTCCGATTTGCTGGGCAGAAGTTAGAGATGGGCCTTTGCTTGGGCCCGAGATTGTATATGAAACGACTGAGAAAGTAAAATTGATACAACAGAGACTGAAAATCGCACAGAGCAGACAGAAAAGTTATGCAGATGTCAAAAGACGGGACAGAGAATAAGAAGTAGGTGATCACGTTTTTGTGAAAGTGACACCGATGAAAGGCCAGACTCATTTCGGAGTCAAAGGCAAGTTAGCGCCAAGATATGTCGGACCGTATGAGATTATTGAGAAAATCAATCCGGTGGCGTATCAAGTTGCGTTTCCTCTTGAAATGGAGCATATGCATAACGTCTTCCACATTTCTTCGTTGAGGGATTACCTTTGGGATCCTTTCCATGTAATAGAGCCTACTCGTGTAGTACAGAGTGATGACTACACTTACGAGGAATGGCCCATACAAATTGTGAACAGACGGATCAAGAAATTGAGAAACAAAGAGATCCCGTTAGTAAAAGTCGACTGGCAAAACCATGGTGGCGTGTATGCCACTTGGGAAAGGGAGGATGACATAGCTAAAAGATATCCTGAACTATTTCCAGTGAATCCTATTTTCTTCCAGAACGAAGGTAACTCGAGTTTCGAAAACTAAACTCTTTATAAGGAGGGGAGACTGTAATAACCCTCACTACTGTTTACTGATTGCCTACTGATTACCGCTAAACTGAGACTGATTATTATAAGTAATTGAATCTACTGAAATACTGAACTGACTGACTGAAATCTGGAACGGAATTAATTAAGCATACCTGTTTAATTGTATGTCTATCTGTTGCCTGTTTGATTATCTGTTCATGTCTTTGTGGTTAAATTGTGAATTGAAGGCCTTATCGGCGGCCGAATCTGAAATTGACTAATAATTTGTGTTAAGTAGAATTTATGGGATTTTATGGCATATTTATCTGAAATGTGATTTAGTATGATTAAATTAGATTAAAATAAGCTAAATTGCATAGTTGGCCATATTTACCTTAATGCCATTGTGAGTGGGCCACTTAGCCAACACCTACTTGAGCCTTGTTATACATGTAAACAAAGCATTTCATCAGCCAATCTCCTTGTTGTTTCCGACCAAGAGGGAGAGAGGGAGAGATGTGAGTGTTCTTGAGAGAATTGCTTGGAAATTGGGAAGATTGAAGGAGTTCTTATAACATTGAGCCTCTATACCTCTAATTCAAGACTTAGGTAAGGAATTCAACCTTTTATTGTTGTGTTTAAGTTGATTCTTGCATGGTTCTTGTGTTCTTAGTGATCTAAGCCTAGAACTAGCTCAAGTTGTTGAATTAGGAGCTCATTCCATGCATGCATGCCTATATTGTTGAATTTTGAGTTGATTACATGGAATTGGGTACATGCATGTTGATATTATGGTTCTAGTTCATGATTTCATCATGTTTTTGAAGAAATAGACTCATTTGATCTTGTTTAGAAGCTTTGAATTCAAATGAGACCATGCATGTTGCATGTTCATCTTGTTCATGAAAATTGGTTTGAAATCGTGTTGAATTGATCTCCCCTTGGGCTTTGATTTTACAATTGAGCTTTGGAATCATGTTATACTATGGGTTTTGAAATGTTTTCCAGAAAATTAGCCCAAGGGAATCGTTTTTGGTATATTGAAACTTGTTTTTGAGCTTGAGGTTCGAATATGGAATTTCCAGAATTTGGACTTCCGCTCGAGCGGGGGTTATTGCCGCTCGAGCGGGAAAATCGTGCTTCCAGTACTTTGCACTGTTTTACAGTCCGCTCGAGCGCGGTTTTTGAGGCTCGAGCTGGACCTTGTGTATTACGCTCGAGCGGGTGTCGGGCGCCCAATCGAGCGTGATTTTCGCACATCCAGCACTTTTGACTGTTTTGCAGAACGCTCGAGCGGGAAAGTCTACGCTCGAGCGGATACCTTTGTCTGCATTCACGCTCGAGCAGTGAAACCTATGCTCGAGTGGGACCTCTGTTTTATGAAAATTCTGAAACTGTTTTCTGAGTGCATATTTGCATCCTCATTTCATCCTAGGCATTCTTGGGCCTAGTTTATAGCATCTTAATGAGGATATAGATGTAGAACCACACCGAGGCATTTAGGGATTAAGTTATTACCTTTCCCAACTGTGTAGCTTAGTGTGTGTTCAATCTGTAACTGTGTAGGTGTCACCACCCCATTTCGCCCCTAGTAAAATGGTGCTGTGATGGCCAGTAATCCGAGATTACGGAAGGCCAACTTTCAAGATTCACACACAATCAGAGTATTACATATGGGGCTAACATGTGCGGAAGCAAGACATACAAGTCTAATTGGTCTATAAGAGCTGTGCATAAGTCAATGAAATGGCATACATTTTTACATAGCTTTACAACTTGAGTACAATGAAAATGAAGTACAAAAAAAATACATCTTGACCAAAAGGCTTCTTGAGCCATCATATACAAAATACAATGAAATGCAAGCTAAGAAGCATGATCTTCAAGATGCTACAAAATGCGAATCCAAAACAAGTTGCAAAGCACATCTAGGCGTCGCCGCCGTCCTGCTCATCACCAACATATATACAGAGAGGGTGAGCTTGGATACTCAGTGAATGGTACAAGTAATAAAGGGTTTGCATGAACGATATCCGAGATCTTTAACAAAACAATACATAACATAGCTTGTAGCAAACATGGGGTTAATCAAGTTCATCAATCAAAGTCTTTCAAGGCGTTCAAGTTTCAAGGGATGGCATTATCAAGGGTTGTGCTACAAATGCTTATAGTCCCCTAGCACGTACGGACTTTCAAAGGTTGTGCTACAAATGCTTATAGTCCCCTAGCACGTACGGACTTTCAAAGGTTGTGCTACAAATGCTTATAGTCCCCTAACACGTACGGACTTTCAAATGTTGTGATCTAAAACAAGGCTAATACTTGATACGCAAAATAGGGATAATCATTCACGTTAAACAAATACTTTTCCAAAACAAGCAAGCCAAAGCTTTATCAAAACGTTATAACATAAATTTATTAAAAATACCACTCACATAGTTCTGCAAACGTCGGGGTTACAGGCAAGGATCCAAGGCCTACAAGCACATAACAAATCACATTGAATGCACTATCAAACAAGCTTTACATGAATGCAAATGATCTCGGCATTCCTTCAAACTAGGCCGAACCAAAACAAACACTGTTCCTCATCTCGGGAAAACATAGTGGGCACCAACCAGGTCTTGGCCGAGGTCCCACACCACCTTGCCGAGGTGTGGTCCCGATGGCCACATTCAAGGAGATGAAGTCGGGAAAATCTGGGTTTCCCTTTCTTTGAAGGACATGAAGAACATGAATGCTCAACCACAACTTGTTATTACGAAATCTGGGATTTCATGAGATGAGTTCAAAAACATGGACCTGGGTACCCATATTTGAAGATCTTATGAAGACAAACACAAAAACATGAATCTTGATGCAAGCTTTCGGATCAAACAAGGCTTTTATTCAAGAACACATGAATAACATTTTCTCTTTCTAAAACCAAACTTTAAATCAATGCATGGCTTACAAATCGTGCTCGATCATGCCATGTAGCTAGATGATCAACAAGAACGACAAGAGTAGGTCAAGAATCTAACCTCAAAACTCGGATCTAACGGTTCGATCTTCTAGGAATCAAGCTCGAGATCTACTCTCTCACTCTAAAACCTCTTCTTCCTCCTAGAGCTTCTCTCTCTAAAAGACAAGGATATGATACCAAATGATAGGTTCTCCCGTCTGGTTCTAGGCTTAATCTTTTGCTAGAACACGTGGCAGCAACCGGTTGGGTTTCCTCAAAAAGGTGGCTGACAGGTGTAGACACCCCATTTTTGACCGTCCTCAAGACTTGGACGTCACTGTTTGAACACTCGGTGATCATCCATGTTTGTGTTCGTTTGGAGTTCTCGGAGGTCTCGGCTACGCGCCCTGCCTCAGGATCTCCGAACTCGATGGTTTAGTGTCTGGTTTTGCACCAAACACTTGCATTTTGCCTTGGAGGGGCAGGGAATGCCTTGTGAGGCATCCCCACACATCACCGGCAGTTGCTAGAGGCCACCGGCTGGTTTTTGCTGCAATATATATTGCCGGTCGGCACTTTTTAGTGCCTGTCGGCATTCAATTTTGCCAAAATGGCATTTTTGGCCGGCCGACTACTGTTCATCTGCTTTTGCAGATATTTTTAGACAGCTGTCTTGCTTTTGCTCCCCTCCATACACGTGTATGGAGGGATCTCCCTCTTGTGAAGCTTGTCTTGTAAGCTTTCCAAGACAATAAGGCTCTATAAGAGAGAGCCTTCTCTCTTGGCCTTAGGGTTAGACACTTGGGATATTTTGGAGAGCTTAGACAGCCATTGTTAGCGTTTGAGTTCTAGGGTTAGGGTTTGATACACATTATCTCTCTCTTTTTCCCTCTTGTGTGTGTAAAAGTGTGTTTAGTCCATACTATTGCACACAAACACCTAGCATTTCACCTTCACTTAGCTACTGAGGTTCTAAGGGACTGATTTTGAAGTTTTGGTGTTGGATTCAAGCCAAGGAGGGCCATTGGAGCACCATTGTTGAAGAGGTCTTCAAGGGTAAGAATCTTACCCCTTTTTACCCCAATCTTGCATTGTATTTTTACCTATCTTAAAATCGTTTTTGAGCTTAGTGTATAATACAAAAAATCTCTGTTTTTAGGCCCTCTTGACAGTTTATTCAGAGTGTTTTGTGGTTTGGAGGTATTTGACCCCTCCTAGGCCTTGAAAGGCCTCATTTTGTGCTATTTTGAGTGAGTTTCGAGACTTTGGTGTTTGGGCCTCTTCACCATTGAAATCTTGAGGGATTTCAGTGGTGAAGATGGTGCCTTGAAGTCTCTAAAAGGGGAGGGCCACCCCTTCCCTTTGTTATCCTTGAAATGGACCATTTTTAGCCTCTTGAGAGAGCATCATGTTAAAGTGTGTATCGGCCATGTCTTGGTTGCTGTCCATGCTTAATATGTTGTAATATACCTCTGTTTTTTGTTGGTTTTGGTACACCATGCATGCTTAGCATACCTACCTTGTAATGCCATGTTTATGCCTTAATGTGCCTTAGGTTGTTAGCTTTTGTTCAAGCATGTTTTAGGCTTAGTCTTGTGAAGCTTTTGTGCATATTTTGCCATGTTTTAGGTCTGTCCATATTTGTTTGGGTCGGATTTGGCATGCTTAGTATAGCTCCTTTGTATTCGGGCTTGTTGGCCTCAAGTATGCGGATGTGTAGCATGCGTTGCTTGCACCATTTCGGTGGTTTGGAACCACCCTACATGTTATTTCAGTCCTTCTAGCATGCCTAAATGTTTGCATGTTGTGGTCCTTTTGTTGGTTCAAGAGTTGATGCTCCATGCTTCATATTTGTGCCGTGATGTATACCTCTAGGATTAGGTTACTTGGATGCCATCTAAGTGATTCTTGAGGCTTGTTTTTGCATGATTTGGGACTATTTTGGTTCAATTTGGTCATTTGCTTCATGAGTCATATGATCATGCTTTAGGTCCTTGGGCCTCGTTGCATGTATAGCTTGCATGAGTAGGTTAATTTGGCATCATTTCCTACATGTTTTCAAGGCTTATAATGCATGCTAATTAGTCCATGATTGCCCCTTTCAAGTGTGCTTGAGGGCTGTCTAATTTGTGCCTAAGTGTTGGCCCTTAATCATATGTATGTGTGCATGTGTTTTGGTCCCCTGTTTTGGTCATTTTAGCCACTGTTTTTTGGGCCTATTTAGAGCTGCCCAAATCATGTATAAGACCACCTTTTCATTGGTTAGCATTGCCTCATGTTTGCTTGTATGCTTGCATAAGTGTCTTGCCATGCCATGTTGCATCCTTAGCTTGTGTGCCTAGGTTGCATTGCATCTTGCATGCATGCCTTGTTCCTTGAATTGGTGATAGGAATTGGGCCTTGGTTTATTTGATTGGTTTGCGTTTCATTTGATATGAAAGTTGCATACTTGGTTCTTTGGGCCATCATGCATGGAAATGCGTGATTGGTGGTCCGAGAATCGAGACACATGCCCCTTTGAGTCATTACCACGATAAGGGACATGGTTGGTGCATATATGCCTTGAATTGTGCTGCTATGCTTTGCCCTGCCCTCTGTTACTGTGAGTTGTAGGTTCTGCAGGAACACTATGCCGGCCGGCAGTGAATAGGGCCGACCGGCAATAATTTCTCTGCCGACAGCTTCATTTTGTGCCGGTGGTCACATGCCATTACCGGTGGCAATTCCATGCAGCCGGTGATGTCTCCCAGCATCCAAGGAAGCAGTCTTGAGGTTTTGGCAGCCTCCAGAGGAGTGAAGGAAGGAAAACAGAGGTAGCCTATGCATGGCGGTGTACTTCCGAGCGGGATCGAACATGCATTGCATCGGGCTCTCCTCCAGAGGCGGTTTACTGTTTTCCTAGATTAGAATAATTTGCTTAGTTGATTAGGCAATTTGTAATATTTAATTAGCTTGCGTAGTTAATTAATTTGTATATTTATTTGGTCCCTCCGAGCGAGGGCAAATCTGTAATAAGTGTGTGTGAGTGGTGTGTATGTCTTCCAATCCCCACTTCTTTCTTCCCTTTTACTTACCTGCTTTGTTGGTTAGTATTAGGGCACGTTTAACTTAGCATACCTTATGCTATGCATGCGTGCATTCATGCATTTGTGTTGCATGCATTAGGCTCGGTACATCATGCTAACTGCATTTGCACTTCAATTCAAAAATTGAATATGTGATAGTTGATCGCATTTCATATGCCATGCTTAGGTTAGCCGAGCCCATTTAATTGCATCCTGTATGTGTTGCATTAGACAATTTAACATGAACTAGGACACGCATGTTTTGCTAACTAGTTTACTGTTTTGGCATGGAGTACGATGTAAATATTTATGCTTTAGCATCTCGCATGCGTGTGAATGTTAACATGACAGTATGTTTGCCATGCGGCTAAATGCTTATGTGAGATAAATTGTTTGAATGCCTGTGGGTGAAGGTTGGATTGCTTGAGTTGGAAAAACTCATCAAAATCCGTGTTTTAGCCTACTTGCGAGTAGCAAATTCCAAAGCACTTTTCAAAAAACAAACGGATATGCAATGCTTATTTCCAAATTAGGCAATCTAGTCTATACTTATTTGCTGCGCGCATAACATAGTAATTCTAGGCTAATAACCGGAATAAGAACACATAACATTTTCAAAAACGGATATCACGGTTAGTAGAGGCCGGTCTTCGGACCGGGCGAAAGGGGGTGCTCATAGCTGACCTTCCCTGATCGTACCCAAGCTCCCGAGCCGAGACAACTCCGGTGATGACGGACATGTGGCCTTCGGCACCGAGTCAGGGTTTCCTAAATTTCCCCATTTAAAAAAACATTTAGGTGGCGACTCTGTATCTGGCAAAGCAGTCCATGTTTGGCACTACTTTTTTCACAAATCTGTTTCTCAAAACGATTTGCCAGATTTGGACTCTTTGGTTCAGATTAAGAACTGTGACAATTTGAGAGTCCTGAGTTGTAGTGACCCCAAATGAACAGAACGGGACTCACCCTCCCGGGGCGTTCGGGGACGTCTACAGTTTCTGGCGACTCCGCTGGGGATTTTAGAGAGCTTGACTCGAACTCGTGATATCCTGTTTTGATTCCATTTATGTGTCTCTTTGCATTGCATGTGCATTGGTGCGCCTACGAACACAGTGTTTGCCATCTGCCATTCCTGAACGGTTTGCCGGAGGCTTGTCTTGTCAAGGCATAACCATAAGGCTGACCGGTTATGGGCTCTGACAGTATGGGAACACAAACCCTGGTTTTACCGGGGCACCCTTTTTGACCATTCGACCTAGTACATATTCGGAAACCATAGTGACCATTCCGAGCTAGGACAGGTTGCTTACCCGATTATAGGTTGTTTGAAACTGCTGTGTGCATAGTGAAACCCTAGCTCCTGACAAAATAGGACAGGGAAACCCTACCCCTCTATAGGGGTGTTTTGGCTCTCGTTACTTGCTATGTGCTTTTAGAATGTATTTCTACAGGAAAGTACATACCAGTTTGCAAGTTTGAATATCAGGCCTGAGGGCACCAGAATCAGTGTTGTTAGGAATCAGTTACATCTGCGGGTATCACATTCAGATTTGGGGACAGTGGTTTTTGGGAACAGTGATTAGTAGTGGAATACAGTTGTTCGGCTACACCTGTGTTTGATCAGTTTGAGCTGAAATGCTGTCTGTTTTCCTTTCAGTTCAGAGGGTCAGAGAGTTGATACAGAATAGCCAGTGTTCTCCCTTGCTGAGGCAGGAAAGTACATACCAGTTTGCAAGTTTGAATATCAGGCCTGAGGGCACCAGAATCAGTGTTGTTAGGAATCAGTTATATCTGCGGGTATCACATTCAGATTTGGGGACAGTGGTTTCTGGGAACAGTGATCAGTAGTGGAATACAGTTGTTCGGCTACACCTGTGTTTGATCAGTTTGAGCTGAAATGCTGTCTGTTTTCCTTTCATTTCAGAGGGTCAGAGAGTTGATACAGAATAGCCAGTGTTCCCCCTTGCTGAGGCAGGACCTATGACGACGCAGAATTCAGAAGAGTTCGTAGTTATGACGACTGCATTAGATCAAGGGATCACTCTGCAAAGTGAGACCAACATTGATATGCCACATCCACCCAGGACGCCTGTTGTGCACCCGGTCTGGGCCCCCCCAGTTGTATCAGGCTCGTGAGCCCACCACCTTTGAACTAATGGGGATGATAGGTGATCTCCAGAGGTCTGTGGCGGATCTCGCCTACGGAATGTCAGCTTCACCTCCAGCCGCACCATATGCCGGGAGTTTTGTACCCCAGGAGCCCCCGCTGTTGGGGCGAATTGTGATTGAACTCAGTCAACCGGAGACGGCCTCCAGCTACGGCAATAACATGCCGGCACCAACCCAGACCCTCGATCAGGCTGAGGCCGGAGGAAAAGGCAAAGCAAAGGTAGACGCTGATCCCATCGAACAACTGCTCTGGGCAGTCGAGGCTTTGAAAGCCAGGGAGATGAACAAGCAACAGATAACCGCAGTTGTGGCGAAAACTGTGGAGGATGCTTTCCCCACTCCACCTGAGGGGAGTTCGAGTCAGTCAGAAAATCAGGATAGGCCCCGTCATGCCAGAACAGTTCCTTCTATTCCCGCCCCTGCACCCGGGAAAGATCAGAAAGCTAAGGTGGCGCCTGCCGACCCTTTTGCCTGTGCGGCTAGTAAAAGTGCTCAGACTCCGAAGTACCTGCCCCGAGGGCGCATGGCCTTTCATGCTCTCTACATGCTTCTATCCAAGGCACTCCAAATCCTCGCCGAGAAGGGGCACCTTAAACCCTTGGAGCCCCGGCCACTCCCAAAGAATCTCCCAGCCACGCATGATGCTGCTCAGTACTGCGCATACCACCAGCAGACAGGCCATCCTACTGACAATTGCTCCCGCCTCCGTCATGAGGTACAAGATTTGATTGATAACAAGGTTATCCTCCCGCCCACCTCAGCCAAGTCCGTTACCACCCAGTTGTTGGATTTTGAGGGCTCAGATACTGCGAGTATGTAGTCAGAAAGTGAACCACCTGCGGGCAGCATTCGGTATATTTTAGATGTAGCGTCTGGCACGCATTTTTGAGCATCGGTGAAATCGAGTTTTGTAAATCCTGGCTTGGGTGTCGAGTCAGTCTTTTGTTTTGAGTCTGTCTCTTTGTTTTGAGTCAGTCGTTTTGCTTAAGGGTCTGTCTTGTTGTGTTGAGTCAGTCCCCTTTGTATTGAATACCAGGTGATTCTGGGGTTGTTGTCCCGAACACCGTTTTGTCTTGTAATTATCTGTTTTTGTTTTTAGTCTGTTTCTGCCGAGGGGCCAGTTACACCAACAAATCTGAATGAAACAGCCGTGGCTGTCTTATTTTCATGCTTGCTTCCAGTGTGAGTTGATTGTGCCAGAGGACTTGAATGGACTGACAGTATATTTTGCCTGCTCTCCTGTGCGCCAATCTCATTGCATTAACCTAAAGTTTTTCAAAATTTTTCAAACACTGCGGTGATAAAAACGAAGAGGAAGGAATTCCTCGGGTTTTGCAAAATTTTGATCACTTTGAGAGAAAGAGAAGCATGCTAAGCCTTTTAATGAACGAAATCATGCTTGTCAGCGTGAGTACTGGGAAGGACCCTGGCTTGATCCAGATTGGTTCCACACTATCTTCGGCACGAGCGATTCGTCGCTTTCTTAAAAACTTTCAAGAACAAATGTTTTACACGGCCCTGCGAAGACCTGTGTGGAACCGCTCTTGAGATTGTGCAGCCTAGGATCGCTCCCAGCCTCAAGATTTGACCTGTTTGTTTTGAACCTCGAGCTCATCTGAAACATTCAACGGTCAAACGCCACGAAAGGTCTGTGTGGCCAGTTCCGAAGCAGCCCTCGAGCAAGAGGCACCGAAGTCGAATTAGAAGGAGTAGATCTCGCCGGAAGAAGCTCGTGGAGCAACTGTGTTGGATTCTCCTGCAAATCATTGCAACAGCCGTTCTCCTAGATACAGAGAGGCTTCAACTTCAAAAACCATTTGGCATGGACTTGCTACACTTTTACCCTTTGAGAGGCTCGCTGGGCCGAAAACCCGGAAGGGCGACCCAGGCAAAAGTTAGAGCAAGAGAAAAAAATATACAAAAAAGAAGCAAAAAAAAAGAAAAAAAATACAAAAGAAAAGAAAAGAAAAGAAAAAATATACAAAAGAGAAGAGGAAAAGAAAACGAAATGAACAAAAGAAATCGAAAAGAAGCTCGCAAGGTCGAAAACCCGCATCGGGCACCTTGGCAAAAGTTAGAGCCTGAAAGGTGAAGGTTAAAATACCCGAGTGTACCTTAACCGGAACTACGTAAGGCTTGATTCCCATGTTTGGGATACGTAGGCAACTTCATCCTGAAGTCCAGCCCCCAACGCTTTCATAGCGTCTCGGTCCATGCAATGGTTCCGATTTCATCCCAAAGTCTAGTCGCCAACACCTTCTAAGGTGATTGTGTCCATATATTTGTTATGACCGTCTTCGTCATCTCTGTGTCCGAAAGTTCGACCAGCATCAATGAAGACTGTCTGCGGACTGTTGCGGCACCATCCAAACAAGGGGCAACTTTCCGTTGCCACAAGTCGTCGTGAGCCGCCATTCAAACCAGGGGCAACTTTCCGTTGCCGTGCGGCGTTCTTCAAACCAGGGGCAATTTTTCATTGCCTCCGATCCGAGGTTGCGCATCTCAAAGAGTAAGTTCCATGCTCGTTAAGCATTAGCCGTTTGCAAAAATAGTTTTTGAAAATTTTTACTGAGGTTGACTATTTTCTCGAAAACTATCCCATTTTCCAAAACTGGACCATTTTCTTGGACCCAAAATGAAAAATTTTCAGTGCTTACAGCCTGACTTGCATGGCTTTCAAATCAAAAATCGAACAAGTACGTTAATCCGACTCTCATCTTGATCAAAACTGTTTTAGTAGAACCAAAACAAAAAGTGGTCAAAATGATGAACTCGGGGCACAGTTGAGTCAGGCGTTCTGTCTTTCCCCCGTCATTGACGTACTTGCCAGGAGGGCACTCTATCCACCGGAAGAAATAGTTGTGAGCTAATGGCATCGGGTGTGAACCCGCAACTTTCTATTCATCCATTAATCACCTCGGGGAGGGATGAAAAATGAGAGAATAAAGAATAGAGAGGTGTAAGTTGAGAGAAAAAGCGAGCCAAAGGGTTTTGAGAGAAAAACCGAGCTTGAGTGCCAGAGTGATGTGAGAATCACAAATGAGAAAAGGGTGGGAAACAATACCCAGAGAAACTGGCTCCTCGTTATCTGAGGTCCACCGTCATCGTCAACGCGTCTGTGTGTCGTGTCTTTGTCGTACCTCAACCTTTGTTTTAGGTCGTGTACCTCTTTGTTTGAATCCTCCCCGCTGTGTTCAGTTGTAGGCTCGATACCCTTGTTTGTCGTACCTCAACCTTTGTTTTTAGGTCGTTTATGCTCAGAATGTTGTGCCATTCTCTATATTCGATTGTGTTTCAACTCCAGCTGGTTTCATCTCCATAGTCCGTCCTGTCAGATTGGGCTGTCTTGTGTCGGGATTGCTGTGTGCAGAATGAATTGAATGCTGTGTTATGGCCTGTATGAAGATTAATCCCCAACAGAGTGAGGGCTGCGTGTCCAGAATCAGGCAGTGGGTTGCTTGGGTTATTTTGCTGTTGGCTGTTTAGTTATCTGATTATTACAGTGCAAGTGTTCAATTTTCAGACGACCAATCAATTTCATTTACATTGAGGTGTAATATGGTGTGATGCGATGCAAAGTTTGAAATGTAAAGACATACAGATGTAAACACTTTTTTTTAGATAAAAAGCCTGTTTCATTTCATCATCTTTTCAAACATACAAGCTTTGGAAACAAAAACCTGCCTGTGGCAGTACAAGGTGTCCTAACTACCAACAAAGAGAGGAAAGTACAAAGAAGAAGAAAAATAACAAAATCTGCATCCATGACGAGCACTCCGGGGGGCCATCAGTCGGTCCTAGTCCTCTTCCTGGACGAGGGTCCAGGAGCATCATCAGCATCGTCGTCAGAGCCCGAGCTAGTGCCGCCTCCGGTCTCCTCCTCTGATGACTCTGCCTCCGCCTCTGACTCCTCGTCATCATCATCGTCCGGGACTGGGGCTCGCGAGCTACTCCCGATATGAGTGCGCCCCGCCTTGGTATGGGGGAATGCTCTACCCTCCTCGTCTCTCCCTCGAGCCGAGACGGAAGGTCCAGCTGGAGCACCTCCTGCCATGGGAATATGGAAAGGAGGCTGAAAAAGTACATGAAAGGGAAATGCATTAGTATACTATGAACAGTTTATCAGTGTAAAATGCAGTGTATGAGTACAGTATGAGAATGCTGTGGGCAGTTTATCAGTGTAGAATGTAGTGTATGAGTACAGTGTGAGAATGCTGTGAGCAGTTTATCAGTGCAGAATGCAGTACAGTGGATGAATGCCGTGAGCAGTTTATCAGTGTAGAGTACAGTGCAGAATGCAGGGTATGCAGTGTATCAGATACTGTGAGATCAGTGTATTAGGTGTTGTGCCGTGCATCAGGTTATGTAAAGCAGTGTTTGAGTGGTTTGAGGCCAGTGTCAAAAGAACATACCGGAATGCTGTAGAGGGCTAGGAGGTCAAAAGTCCGCTGAAGCATCCCCATCATCGAGGCATTCATCGCCAACGACTGACGGGTGTACTCAGAAGAAGCCTGCAAAAGTACCAGATGCATTAATATTCTGTGGAATATCAAATAAACTGAAATGAAATGACTGTACAAAATGCAGTAATACATATCGGAGGCAAGTTGGGGACATCGATGAACTCATGATCAGCTGGCGGAGGGGCGAAGGGGATCTGATAGGTCGCCCCACCCTACCCCCGGAAAGTCAGTGTAGCAGGCAGGGCGGGCCAGCCAGTTCCCCGTCCTCCCTGAACTCCGACCCTGCCCCGGACTCGGGCCCTCCTCGCAGCTGCTGCTCCAACTCCCGCTCCAGCCCCAGCCGCCGGCGCCATGGGCCTGGATCCCTCTGCTCGACGGCCGCCGCTCAGAGGTCGCATCAGGTACGTCTGCACGTACTCTCGATAGTCGCCAACGCCTCTGAAGCGGGCCTCCTCCCAGCCAATGGTGTAATCGTCCATCTGCTCGGTGGTGAGCCTCTCGGTCTCCCTCATGTCCGCAGGAGGGTGAACCGGGACTATCTGCTCAGGTAGTCCTAGGGTCTGGCGTAGGAAACGCTTCTCTAGGTACCAAGCCCGACAGACCGGGCCCTCCAGCAAGATCCGAAAACGCGAGGTCTCCTCCGCACCGGCAAACCGATCCCGCGTCACTGCCGGCAACGGAGCCCACGGCCGCCATGTGATCTGAAAGTAACAGACAGTTTGTTATCTACTATTTTTGAAACATGCAGTGGAAAGGCGAAGCTTAAATGAACTACAAGTAAAACATACCTCAGCGGGGGTAATGGTGTCAAAGTATCGGCGAAAAAAGCCGAATGTCTCTCGTGGCCGCCGGGTGCATCTCCCGTCGAAACGGCGTGAAAAGGGGACGACTAGAGGAGTCTCTGTGACTGGCACAGGAGCGAGCCTGGGAAAGTAGGCGTAAACCCACAACTGCAAGATAAATATCAGTGCATTTATCAGATAAAGCAGAATACGGAATAAAGCAGAAATGGCAGAGCCGTGTGTTGTGCAGTGTATTGTGTACAGTGTACAATGTGAGCAGTGTACAGTCAGTGTAAAGTAGAATGTATGTGTGTGCCGTGTGTACAGTATACAGCAAGCATAAAGCAGACTACAGTGTGTGCAGTGTACAGAGTATAGAAAATATAGGGCAGAAATGAAAAGCGGAGAAGAAATGTACCTCCCAAGCCCGCCAATAGCCTCCGAGCAACTGGCCGCCGCCGCGGGAAGCTGAGCTCATGTATCCATAAAGGGTGGCCAGAGCGGCGCCACCCCAATCATAATGCAGGATGTCCCGGACGTCCACCAGTGCGCTGAGAAGACAGAAAGACACGGTGTTTGCTCGGTCGGCGAAGATGGTCGTCCCGAACAGGAACATGAGGAAGCCGCGTGCATACCTCTCTACGTCCTCCTGAGGCATCTATGCCTCCTCCTCCAACACGGGCTGGACCCTAAACTGGACCTCGAACCAGGAGTAACGTACAAAACCTGGACGAGCGAGGGGTGGCGCCTCACCCAGCAGATGGACCTGAGCGGCGGTCCACTCATCCATCTCGATATCAAAGGGGATCGGATCACCCCCTACCCCGATGCCTGTGAGCATCGAGAAATCGTAAGGGGTCATCGTCATGTCCCCTGCTGCGGAGAAGTGAAACGAATCAGTGGTGTCCCACCACCTCTCCGCCAGAGCGGCAAGGAGAGGTCTGCAGGTAGAAAGCCTGGAGAGTCCTCGGCAGAAGGCGCCGAAACCCGCTCGGTCCATTATGCGGCGGACAGCGTCAAGGAGCTCGTCGTACCACTCCCGAGCACTAGTGTTCCCATACCCGCGAATGGTATGGGAATCCTCCTGTAAACAATGAATGACAATTGCAAGACAACATTCAAAATGCAGTTTTGAGAAGCATACAGATATAGCATGCGTGCAGGTTTAACGGGTTTGAACAAATACCGGGTGTCGGTGTGCTTACAGTGAACTACAGCGTGCGATGTGTCAACATGTTCGGGTGGTTCAGTACAGTATAGCATGTGTGCATAGTTTGACAGACTCAAGCAAATGCTGGGCACTAGTGTGTTTGCAGTGAAATGCAGTGTGCACCGTGTATTTGAGTGATTTAGGGTTAGTGCAGTGTGTGTGCATGTGCCAGTCTCAAGCAGATGTCAGTTGTATGTTTGATTGCGATCAACTACAGTATACGGTATATCAGAGCTAAAGCAGTTAAAGAGTACAACTAGCAATGACAGTTTTTGTATCCTACATTGCGGAAAGTAAAGTAGAGGAAAGAGAGTTACCTCGGAAGCACCGAAGGAAAGGTGGGAGGTAGGCTCACGCAGTAGTAGCTCAGGTGGCACGTGCCTCTCGAAGCTCCGGAACTGGCGGAGTCCGTCGGGTGGCAGAACATGAATCGCTGGCCGGTAGGTCGCCGGGTCGAACGGGCGCTCGCTCAACGGTAGAAGCTCAACCCCGGGATCCATTTCGTGGTCCGAGGGAGTCCCGCCACGTGGAATGTCGTCCGCCATATCGAAAATGATGCGAAAATAGCCGGAGGAAGGAAAACCGGGCCGGAATACGAAGAGTCAACCGGAAAGTCAACTCCCGGGAAATTCGGAAATGGCCGGGAAGGCCAGAATGTGAAAAGGCACGGAAATGAAGAAGAAAGCAAGGGGAACAAACCCCGAAAAGGCGGGAACACCAAACGAGGCACCGAAACAAAGTTTTGTTCGGTTGAAAATGTCCGAAACCCGAAGAAAATCGCGAATCCGACGACGAAATGGGCGTAGAACGCGAAGAAACGGAGAAACGGGGAGAGAAAAACGCTCTAGAGAGAGAGAGTAAGGGATTTCGACGGAGGGGAAGTGAGGAAATAGGGTTTGAAACCCTATTTTAAAACACCCGAAGTGAAAAGTCGAAACTGCCCCGCATCAGCAACTTTTTGCCGATCGGCAGTATTTTGTGCCGGCCGGCAGTATTTTGTGCCGATGGAATTATTCTGCAGCCGGTGGACAGCCGGTGGCCTCCTCTTCCGGCCGGTGGTGTTCCCACAACCTTTTTAGGCCATATGAGAAGTTTTTGGTCTTCATAGCTCAAGAAAGTGCAAGAAAATGCATCTCCGATGCTCAATCGGCCTCCGTTTTGACTTCGGACCACGTCTGCCGTGCGTTGCACTCCAACTCGTGCAAGGTTGTATCCTTTAGTATCCTTTTTGCCTCTTAAGAGATCCAAAAAGTTGCCCCGTGTGCGTTGCACGCGCTCATCACACTTTCTCGGTGCATCACATCTCGCTGTCACGCGCCTCGCAGTTGCATTGTTGTGAACGTACTGCATGCGTTGTAACACGCACCCCTTGCATTGTCATGCACATCTCTCATGCATTGTCATTGCATTTTTATTCCATGCATTGTCATGCATTCCGAAACACGTGCGTTGTTACGCATTTAAGTCCATTTACATTCCGTGTGGCATACGTGTCACACTTGGCATCCTTTTACATTCCGTGTGGCATACGTGTCGCACTGAGTTTCATTTTGCACCTTATGGAGCATGCGTGTTTCATTTTGCCTCATTTGCACCGGCACGTGTGCCTCATTCTTATTAGCACGTGTGCCCCATTTTCATCGGCACGTGTGCCTCATTTGCATCGGCCCGTGTGCCCCACTTGCATTGGCATGCGTGCCTCATTTGCATTGTCTTGCATTCCTCACGATCTGCATTGTTTTGCATCCATTACCTGCGTAGGCCGCATGTTTTGATTGCGTAGACCGCATTATTATTATTTCATTACCTGCGTAGACCGCATGTTTTGATTGCGTAGACCGCATTATTGTTCAATTTCATTACCTGCGTAGACCGTATGTTTTGATTGCGTAGACAGCATAATTGTTCAATTTCATTACTTGCGTGGACTACATGTATTGTTTGCGTAGACCGCATTATTATTATTTCATTACCTGCGTAGACCGCATGTTTTGATTGCGTAGACCGCATTATTGTTCAATTTCATTACCTGCGTAGACCGCATAATTATACAATTTCATTACTTGCGTAGACCGCATGTATTGTTTGTGTAGACCGCATTATTATTAATTCATTACTTGCGTAGACCGCATGTTTTGATTGCGTAGACCGCATTATTATTATTTCATTACCTGCGTAGACCGCATGTTTTGATTGCGTAGACCGCATAATTGTTCAATTTCATTACTTGCGTAGACCGCATGTATTGTTTGCGTAGACCGCATTATTATTAATTCATTACTTGCGTAGACCGCATGTTTTGATTGCGTAGACCGCATTATTATTATTTCATTACCTGCGTAGACCGCATGTTTTGATTGCGTAGACCGCATTATTGTTCAATTTCATTACCTACGTAGACCGCATGTTTTGATTGCGTAGACCGCATTATTGTTCAATTTCATTACTTGCGTAGACCGCATGTATTGCTTGCGTAGACCGCATTATTATTATTTCATTAACTGCGTAGACCGCATGTTTTGATTGCGTAGACCGCATTATTGTTCAATTTCATTACTTGCGTAGACCGCATGTATTCTTACGTAGACCGCATTATTGTTCAATTTCATTACTTGCGTAGACCGCATGTTTTGATTGCGTAGACCGCATTATTATTATTTCATTACCTGCGTAGACCGCATGTATTGCTCGCGTAGACCGCATAATTGTTCAATTTCATTACTTGCGTAGACCGCATGTTTTGTTTGCGTAGATCGCATGTTTGTTCAAATTCATTACCTGCGTAGACCGCATGTATTGCTTGCGTAGACCGCATATTTGTTAATTTCATTACCTGCGTAGACCGCATGTTTATGATCAATTTCGTTGCCTGCGTAGACCGCATGCTCCACTTACATGTCTGTATTTTCACAGCATTGCTATGCTCCCCACTTGCTTTGCGCTATCACGCATTTCGAGTACACTTGTTGCTAACAATATTGTACCTGTTAAGTTTGTTTTCTTTTCAGGCACGATATTGTATGTACGGTTCATTTAAGGCTGGTGCAACCAGAC
This sequence comes from Camellia sinensis, assembly GCF_055761805.1. Lineage (NCBI taxonomy): Eukaryota > Viridiplantae > Streptophyta > Magnoliopsida > Ericales > Theaceae > Camellia > Camellia sinensis. Next base: position 65,397,171 of record NC_138970.1, read on the forward strand.
GAACCACGCAGGTATCAGACGGTCAAGGAGACCTTAAATCCTTGGAAGGTGTGAGACCTTTGGCACGTTGATGTGCATGGTTCGCTTGCATTGTCATGCGTATCAAAAGCCGCGCGTTGTTGCGCACTTCAAACCTTTGCATTTCATAACAAAAAATATATAGTTGCATTGTCATGCATCATTATGATATAATGTAAATATTGCATTGTAGATTGCATGCATTCATTGCATCGCCTTCCACCTATGGCTTGCGCCTTTCCATGATTGAGCTTGGTCTGGTATGTGCCCTTACTTTTCATGTTAAAACACAGTTCTGCATGTGTACGCGCCTATTCCACGCTGGTATGTTGGTTTGAGGGTTGCGGCACCTTTTCTGCGTTACACATGGCTCGTATGCGTACATGCCTTTCCTAGGCAAGATTTGGTTTGGCCCGCGTGCCATATCCATTGCATTGTAGTTTGCATGCATTCATTGCATCACCTTCCATCTATGGCTTACACCTTTCCAGGTTGAGCTTGGTCTGGTATGTGCCCTTACTGTTCATGTTAAAACACAGTTCTGCATGTGTATCGCGCCTATTCCACGCTGGTATGTTGGTTTAAGGGTTGCGGCACCTTTTCTGTGTTACACATGGCTCGTATGCGTACATGCCTTTCCTAGGCAAGATTTGGTTTGGCCCGCGTGCCATATCCATTGCCATCTTCCTAGCACATCCATACATATTATATTGTAGTGTAATTTTTGATTCAGCATTAGGATCATTGTCCTTTCTCCAGCGGGTCGTTTCCCCACTTATGTCATTCCACCCAATACTTGTTCTTGCGTCTGTCTACAATGCTCATAGTTCAGTTGACCGTTCTATGGTAGACAGACTTGTTACCTCCATCAATCTATTTGACATAGGTGTGGTTTCGAACCACTCGTGATTGGATCGTCATTCAATTGCTTTGCATGTAGCTTGCATTGTTTCAATTACATTGCATCTTCATTTGCATTGTTTATACATTGTTTTGCATATATTGCATATCGTTTTGCATCCATTTTGCATTGTCATGCATGTCGCTAACAATATTATACCTGTTAAGTTTGTTTTCTTTGCAGGCACGATATTGTATGTACGGTTCATTTAAGGCTGGTGCAACCAGACGAGCCGCACAGGTATTGTATCCTCCGAGTGAGAAGTGTCGAGAATTGCATAATTCTCTTACATCCTTTCTGCATTGTAGTGTAGTTTGGTGTATGCTAGCTTAAAATTGTCGCATGTTTGCTTCATTACAGCTTTCTTTGCATGATCATAAGTTATGCTCGGCTCTGTGCATTGTTTTGAATTTTGCCCTTGCCTCCGGGCACATACCTTGTTTGTCTTGCATGTTTGTCTAAGTCTTCGGCCTTGTCAAAAAATGGGTCGTCTCTGGGCTTTGACATTCACTCCCGTCATTGTTATGACTTTCGAGTTCTGTCAAAGAGGGGCAACTGTAGACACCCCATTTTTTACCGTCCTCAAGACTTGGACGTCACCGTTTGAACACTCGGTGATCATCCATGTTTGTGTTCGTTTGGAGTTCCCGGAGGTCTCGGCTACGCGCCCTGCCTCAGGATCTCCGAACTCGACCGTTTAGTGTCTGGTTTTGCACCAAACACTTGCATTTTGCCTTGGAGGGGCAGGGAATGCCTTGTGAGGCATCCCCACACATCACCGGCAGTGGCTAGAGGCCACCGGCTGGTTTTTGCTGCCACCGGCAATGTATATTGCCGGTCGGCACTTTTTAGTGCCGGTCGGCACCCAATTTTGCCAAAATGGCATTTTTGGCCGGCCGACTACTGTGCATCTGCTTTTGCAGATATTTTTAGACAGCTGTCTTGCTTTTGCTCCCCTCCATACACGTGTATGGAGGGATCTCCCTCTTGTGAAGCTTGTATTGTAAGCTTTACAAGACAATAAGGCTTTATAAGAGAGAGCCTTCTCTCTTGGCCTTAGGGTTAGACACTTGGGATATTTTGGAGAGCTTAGACAGCCATTGTTAGGGTTTGAGTTCTAGGGTTAGGGTTTGATACACATTATCTCTCTCTTTTTCCCTCTTGTGTGTGTAAAAGTGTGTTTAGTCCATACTATTGCACACAAACACCTAGCATTTCACCTTCACTTAGCTACTGAGGTTCTAAGGGACTGATTTTGAAGTTTTGGTGTTGGATTCAAGCCAAGGAGGGCCATTGGAGCACCATTGTTGAAGAGGTCTTCAAGGGTAAGAATCTTACCCCTTTTTACCCCAATCTTGCATTGTATTTTTACCTATCTTACAATCGCTTTTGAGCTTAGTGTATAATACAAAAAAGCTCTGTTTTTAGGCCCTCTTGACTGTTTATTAAGAGTGTTTTGTGGTTTGGAGGTGTTTGACCCCTCCTAGGCCTTGAAAGGCCTCATTTTGTGCTATTTTGAGTGAGTTTCGAGACTTTGGTGTTTGGGCCTCTTCACCACTGAAATCTTGAGGGATTTCAGTGGTGAAGATGGTGCCTTGAAGTCTCTAAAATGGGAGGGCCACCCCTTCCCTTTGTTGTCCTTGAAATGGATCATTTTTAGCCTCTTGTGAGAGCATCATGTTAAAGTGTGTATCGGCCATGTCTTGGTTGCTTCCCATGCTTAATATGTTGTAATATACCTCTGTTTTTTGTTGGTTTTGGTACACCATGCATGCTTAGCATACCTACCTTGTAATGCCATGTTTATGCCTTAATGTGCCTTAGGTTGTTAGCCTTTGTTCAAGCATGTTTTAGGCTTAGTCTTGTGAAGCTTTTGTGCATATTTTGCCATGTTTTAGGTCTGTCCATAGTTGTTTGGGTCGGATTTGGCATGCTTAGTATAGCTCCTTTGTATTCGGGCTTGTTGGCCTCAAGTATGCGGATGTGTAGCATGCGTTGCTTGCACCATTTCGGTGGTTTGGAACCACCCTACATGTTATTTCAGTCCTTTTAGCATGCCTAAATGTTTGCATTTTGTGGTCCTTTTGTTGCTTCAAGAGTTGATGCTCCATGCTTCATATTTGTGCCATGATGTATACCTCTAGGATTAGGTTACTTGGATGCCATCTATGTGATTCTTGAGGCTTGTTTTTGCATGATTTAGGACTGTTTTGGTTCAATTTGGTCATTTGCTTCATGAGTCATATGATCATGCTTTAGGTCCTTGGGCCTCGTTGCATGTATAGCTTGCATGAGTAGGTTAATTTGGCATCATTTCCTACATGTTTTCAAGGCTTATAATGCATGCTAATTAGTCCATGATTGCCCCTTTCAAGTGTGCTTGAGGGTTGTCTAATTTGTGCCTAAGTGTTGGCCCTTAATCATATGTATGTGTGCATGTGTTTTGGTCCCCTGTTTTGGTCATTTTAGCCACTGTTTTTTGGGCCTATTTAGAGCTGCCCAAATCATGTATAAGACCACCTTTTCATTGGTTAGCATTGCCTCATGTTTGCTTGTATGCTTGCATAAGTGTCTTGCCATGCCATGTTGCATCCTTAGCTTGTGTGCCTAGGTTGCATTGCATCTTGCATGCATGCCTTGTTCCTTGAATTGGTGATAGGAATTGGGCCTTGGTTTGTTTGATTGGTTTGCGTTTCATTTGACATGAAAGTTGCAAACTTGGTTCTTTGGGCCATCACGCATGGAAATGCGTGATTGGTGGTCCGAGAATCGAGACACATGCCCCTTTGAGTCATTACCATGATAAGGGACATGGTTGGTGCATATATGCCTTGAATTGTGCTGCCATGCTTTGCCCTGCCCTCTGTTACTGTGAGTTGCAGGTTCTGCAAGAACACTATGCCGACCGGTAGTGAATAGTGCCGACCGGCAATAATTTCTCTGCCGACAGCTTCATTTTGTGCCGGTGGTCACATGCCATTGCCGGTGGCAATTCCATGCAGCCGGTGATGTCTCCCAGCATCCAAGGAAGTAGTCCTGAGGTTTTGGCAGCCTCCAGAGGAGTGAAGGAAGGAAAACAGAGGCAGCCTATGCATGGCGGTGTACTTCCGAGCGGGATCGAACATGCATTGCATCGGGCTCTCCTCCAGAGGCGGTTTACTGTTTTCCTAGATTAGAATAATTTGCTTAGTTGATTAGGCAATTTGTAATATTTAATTAGCTTGCGTAGTTAATTAATTTGTATATTTATTTGGTCCCTCCGAGCGAGGGCAAATCTGTAATAAGTGTGTGTGAGTGGTGTGTATGTCTTCCAATCCCCACTTCTTTCTTCCCTTTTACTTACCTGCTTTGTTGGTTAGTATTAGGGCACGTTTAACTTAGCATACCTTATGCTATGCATGCGTGCATTCATGCATTTGTGTTGCATGCATTAGGCTCGGTACATCATGCTAACTACATTTGCACTTCAATTCAAAAATTGAATATGTGATAGTTGATCGCATTTCATATGCCATGCTTAGGTTAGCCGAGCCCATTTAATTACATCCTGTATGTGTTGCATTAGACAATTTAACATGAACTAGGACACGCATGTTTTGCTAACTAGTTTACTGTTTTGGCATGGAGTACGATGTAAGTATTTATGCTTTAGCATCTCGCATGCGTGTGAATGTTAACATGACAGTATGTTTGCCATGCGGCTAAATGCTTATGTGAGATAAATTGTTTGAATGCCTGTGGGTGAAGGTTGGATTGCTTGAGTTGGAAAAACTCATCAAAATCCGTGTTTTAGCCTACTTGCGAGTAGCAAATTCCAAAGCACTTTTCAAAAAACAAACGGATATGCAATGCTTATTTCCAAATTAGGCAATCTAGTCTATACTTATTTGCTGCGCGCATAACATAGTAATTCTAGGCTAATAACCGGAATAAGAACACATAACATTTTCAAAAACGGATATCACGGTTAGTAGAGGCCGGTCTTCGGACCGGGTGAAAGGGGGTGCTCATAGCTGACCTTCCCTGATCGTACCCAAGCTCCCAAGCCGAGACAACTCCAGTGATGACGGACATGTGGCCTTCGGCACCGAGTCAGGGTTTCCTAAATTTCCCCATTTAAAAAAACATTTAGGTGGCGACTCTGTATCTGGCAAAGCAGTCCATGTTTGGCACTACTTTTTTCACAAATCTGTTTCTCAAAACGATTTGCCAGATTTGGACTCTTTGGTTCAGATTAAGAACCGTTACAATTTGAGAGTCCTGAGCTGTAGTGACCCCAAATGAACAGAACGGGACTCACCCTCCCGGGGCGTTCGGAGACGTCTACAACAGGCCAGACAAAAGCATGGCGAAAGGGTGTTCAACAAGTAAAGTGGCATGGGCACTCTGGCAATATACTGACATTGGGTGAAAACATCGGCTCTGGTAGGTAAGATGTCAATGATCCCGGCTAGGATTGACAACACTTGGCCTAACTGTGCCACATCTCGGCCTAGATGTGCCACACCTCGGTCTAGGTCGTACCAGTCCAGGAACAGGATCTCTTGGGCTCAAGGATAAAATCTCGGCGTAGATGATACACATCTCGGCCTCGGTGGTACACACCTCGGCCTAGATAGTGACATCTCAGCCAATATGCTAGGACGAAGATAGAGGTCAACCAAAGTGGTCCCAATGAGGGTTCTAGGCCGAAGGCGACCTCTGCTACACACACACCAAACAAGGACAAAGCATGCAAGTAACATTTATGCAAGAGAAATCGAGGTTTGCAAACGCAACATATCAAGACAAGATCATGTAATAAATGTAAGCATAACTAGAATGAAGTAAGGGTTGTTACAGTAGGGTTGGCGACTGGAGACGCGCTCTAGCTTAACTGTAGCCCAGAACTCTGTGAATAACAACTGTGTAAATATATGTTCAAAAATGATTATCTTCTGAACAATTGAACTGTACTGTTTCTGAACTGATACTGTTAACTGAATGAATAAATATCATATATTCTAAACTGTATTGTGGCATCCTTAGCAACTACTGTTACTGTTACAGAGATCTCTATCGGTTCCCTCGTTGGAACCACTACTGTTTACTGATTGATGGCCATCATTTACTGTTCGGTCTTTTAAGACCTACTGTTTATTGTATAGTTATGCTAATAGATGTACCACATATGACTGAATGACTGATATACTGAATCAATGAACTGTTTTCATTACTGTAAGGATATTTCATTCTTAACCCCTTTACGCAGGATGTTATTCGCTGGGCTTTAGCTCACTGCTCATAAATATATGTATGTGTACAGGCCCCAGACCGGAGCTAGAAGCGTGGGTTAGATTTGCCTTTTTGTCAAGCCAACCACTGTGCCTCACTGCGAGGTTCCGAGCCTGTCAAGCTATGGCTTAGGGGTGTTTTAGTTCCCCTTTCTATCTCTGTAACTGTTTTGTTTACCGTACTGTACTGTTTAATAGGGATTAAGTCCCTGTTCTGAATGACTATATATATTGTACATACTGTTTTGTTTGACTATATATATTTAAATGAAAAGTCTTTTTGCATACAGACTCGCGGCTCATTGGACATTGTTTATTTACTGTATTGGCTTCCGCCAGGCCCCTGTACTCTATTTTACTGTATTACTGTTAAGCAGGCCTTCGGTAATTCTCGGATTACTGGCCGGTTACGGTGCTAAACCCATAGGGGCGGGTTTGGGTCGTGACAAAAAAATAAGCCTACAATGGGATCGAGTATACTGCCAATCACATTCGCCACATAGCTGAAACCATCTTCTGTCCAAAGCTTAAATGGAACTTCAAAAAACTTCCTGCAAACTTGCACACTAGAGAGTTCACTCCTAAATAATTTCATACCGGGGTGACATCTTTTTACAATTGCATACATCTCAACTTCCACAATTCAAGTATGTTTGTCTTACTATATCATGTTAAGTAACTTCCAAACATTTTCTATTATAAAAATTGGTTGGTCTTATAGTTCTTACATTTCACCCATCGCGTTGTAATATACATTATCAAATTTCTCTCATTAATGATTTGACTATAGATAACAAAATGGAACCCTTTTAAAATCTATGGGGCTGTGATATTCATTATTTTTAATTAATGTATGTTTTTGTTAAGTTATATTTCATCTATTTGATCACAGTCGTATATATTCAAAACCTCTTATCCTAAAGTTGTTCTCTACTCTTAAAACATTTATTCTTCTATAATTTCATTGATCAATACTTTTAACAATTAACATATCTCTTGTAATCTTGTCTTCAACATGTCTAACCACTTCATTCATTAATTGCAAAGAAAACATTCAATAAGCTTGTAATAGTTTCATTTTGGGGTACTTACGTATAGGTCCTAATAAGTGAACTTATTATCTAATAGGTCCTGTGAGAAAAATTTGTCATAAAAAAAGGTCACTAATTGTAAGTTTTACGACAATTTATAAAAATCATGATAAAAAAAAATCACTAATTGTCAATTTTTAGCACGTATGTAAAAAATTGTGACAAAAAATTTATTTTTAGTGACATTTTTATTAAGACTTATTTTTAATAGGACTTGATGGGAATTAAGTCTAACTATTAGGACCTATTGGTAGTTTACCCTTTCATTTAACCCAAAGATTCACATGCTTGGAGAGTGAACTTTTAGTTGCAATGTATGTATATATATTACACAGATATCTACAACATACCCATTTATGTACATTGTATTTACTTATGAAAAAGGTAGTGATTTACAAACAGAATTTAAAACTAGAAATTCACTAGTAGAACATGGCATGCTAGTTTCTAATTATTTCATGACAAATATCCATCATAATTGTTATTATTTTCGGAAGTAATAATGACGTGTCATTCTAGTTAGAAATTCTTTTTATGAAGAAATCTTTGAAAGTATGAAACATATTGTCACTTCCAGAAAAACACCTAGATGTTATATCCATATGGTTTCCTGAATACTTCACTCACCTTCTGCGAAGTCCAAGTGACTAAACTCTTGATATTGGATTATAGAATTCCATTGGTTGGGGTTGAAGTTGTTACCTTCAGACTGGTTTGTAATACATAAATTCGATGCAATTCTGTTGTCGCCCCATTGATCATCTTTGTCAGTTACCTTCTTCTTGGGTTGGATGAAATTCTTATTCTGAGTTCCTTCAGTGGGTTGCTTTCTTTTATGTCCATTGATCGAACTGTTGAAAGGTGGGACTGAGTATTGTGAATAGTTTGTGTCAGAATAGCCTTCACAGACTGAAGTAGAGGTTTTGCTAGCTTCAAAGCTTATGCTAGAAACTGTTTCCATGGAAGACCCAATGATTAATGGTAACACCAGGCAATCTCTGTACAGAAATTCTCTGACCATTTCAAGTTTGGTATTTGTACTTGTAGAGCATGGTTCTTCACAAAGTGGTTCATTTCTATAACCAAATTGATCTTCTAAACTGTTCCTTATACTGTTTTTCTGCCGAACTCGGCAGAGTACCCAATCATCCAACTGTTAAGAAGAAAAGCATTTCGATCAATGTCTACTTAGTGTAAAAAAAAAAATAGAAAAATTATCAATATTCTTGTGCTGGTATTGAGTTGATATATGAAATGTGTACTGTGTCTGCATGTGTTATTGGAAACTCATGAGAAGAGGAGCTGCTTAGTGCTTGTTGTAGACTATGCCAATGCTAGAAGTGGCATGAAAGGTTAAGCCCTTATGTTGGATCCAGTGATTCATAAGAACATCCACTTCTTGTTAACACTCCATTTGTTTGCGCTGGTGTTTGGCATAATGGAAAATGAAAGTCAATGGAAAATGGTTCCATGGTCAACAAAAAACTGGCCTATTTGGGCAGAAAATGTTTTTCCGGACTAATGTTGTACCAATGGCACCACACTACCACCGCTACCATCACCTTCACCACCACCATCACCACTGCCGACCACCACCGCCGCCCCACCACCACCACTAATACAATCATTAGTACATTAGTTTCAAGGGTGCAGCCAAACATAGGAAAGTGTTTTCTCTGAAAGTTTTCCGCAAAAGCAAATGGAACATAAATTAAAGCTAGATATCATGCAAAATAACTTACCCTTATGCATCCTTTTCGCTTGGAAGTCAACATCATTGCTTTGGGCAATCTGTACTCCTACATGTTCCAGTCCATCTAGATTCCTCTTGGAAGGCATCCTCTATAGAACACCAGAGCTTTTTTCACTCCAATTATCCTTGCTCCACATGAACTGCGAATTGGTTTATCAGTTCCTGTAGCCTTCCAATAACTTGAAGTTTCCATCCTATTAGGCCTCACTCCGTTGGGGTACTTCTTATCCCTTGGGGTGAAGAAGTACCGTTCCTCCTTGCCAAACAAAGCTTTCCCTGTTTAAAAGAAAAAAAAAATTATTTTTCGCTTAGTAAGTTTGACCATCAAAATAATAAAAGGTGATTTCAAGAACAAAGTGTTGGGTGCAACAACACAGACTTGGTAGCTCCCAAGGGTTGCACCTGTAGAGATCTATTTCAGCAATAATAGCTGCTGGCAGTGAACTTGCGGTTGCTTTGTTTCTCAAATAGTGCACGATGAGCTCCTTGTTAGTTGGGTGGAACCTAAAACCAGGTGGAAGTTGAATATTTGAGTTGGTTTTTTTTCTCCATGGAAGAGAGCTTTGTTCTTTTTTGTTGATAGAGGAACCTAGGATGAATTAACTACTGATATTATCGAGTGAGGTCGATGTGAATTAGAGAGCACAGTGTACTGGTTATATATGGTGTACTCTCACGCAGATTAGGGCATTGATGTTGCCTAATAAAATAGGATTACGTCAATTACATGTGGTGGTTCTATGAAATAGAAAGGAAAACAACCCTTTGTCTTAACTAGTGACTTATTTGTGTGGACAATGATGGGTCTTTGTATACCATATTTAGAAGTGTGAGATAGTATTGTAGCCTCTTGCTAGAATTATGACCATTATAATGATAGTGGAGATTCAATATTGTATGAGACGGTTCAGAAAAGTTGTTGGAAAATTCGAAGATCTTCGAAGATCCTTGAAGAAGAATTCGAATTCTCTAGAAGATGATGAGAGGCATAGATTCTTCAATAGTCTCAACTAAGAACACAAAAGAAAGGAGATGATGGAGATAAGAGATTGGGTGAAGAAGAAGGCAAAGTAGTTAGAGAGAGGATAATGGCAAGGCTCTCCCATGGGTCTCCCACTTTCACTCTCAATGTTGATAATGGAGATGGGAAATTAGTTCTTTCCCAAGTGTTGTCTCTCCAAAATCCATCCCTTGTAAAGCTATGGGTGGGTGCTATTTATAGGCACCTCATGATGTAGGATGGAGCCCATGTGCAAGGCACATGGAGAATATTCTCTCTAACCACCTTGTCCGAGGAGGTGACCTCTCCGAGGATGAGGAAAACCCCGAAGAGGAGATCAACCTCTCGGCGAACCCTTCTTCTTACCCACACCTAACCAATGATCCCCAATCATCCCAAGGGGTCAGGGGTAGTCCTAGAGGACGTCCTGCCGCATAAGGGTCAGGGGTAGTTCAAGAGAATGCCCTGCTGCAAATATTGCTGAGTCTCAGGGACCCCCCTAGATCGTGTCACCCCGACCCGGGTATAGGCTAGTTTAATCGAAGAGTGAATTTATCTCCACTCACCGTCCTCGGATCGAGTCCTTTGTTCGGACTCCATCACGCCCATGGTTCTGGTGCACATATCCTGGAAAGCTCCGAGCCCGCAAGTGTTCTGAGACTCATTAACAGAGCGACTTCTAGATTGCGTCTGAATCCGTTCGAAGCCAAGTGCTTCAGATCTCTAGGTTCGTAGATCCGAACCCTTTCGAGTCCGAGTGCCTCGGATCTCTAAGCTTGCTCAATACCCTTTCGAGTTCGGGCCCGAGTAAGTCTCTAAGTCTCTAAGTTCGTGGATCCGAACCCCTTCGAGACTTAGAGTAATTCAGCACATTTGCTGGCGATAAATCTGGGCCCACCAATCTTGGACTTGCGATAAATTCGTGCCCACCAATCTTGGACTATTGGGCTTAATTAATTTAATGGGTTCAAATTAGTTCCTCTTACAAATATGAAGTCTGTTAATTGAATGGGTTGGAACATCTAAGTATAACCAATCTATGACTGATTTTGAGTTGGCGCAGCATGGAAGTAATGTGTGTGAAATGTGATGACGTGGTTAGGTTGCATTGGGCTTCCATAAATATAAAAATTGAATGGTTTGAATTATGACCAGTATAATGAACTCGTAGGGCATCATTTTTTTACAATCATGAACCGCAAAATGGTAGATTTTATGTTTTTCAGTTGATGAATATTATTTTATATATATAAAAGATTGAATATATAAATTATTATTATTTTTTGTTTGTACAAGGTTGCCGTACAAATGCTGCCCTTTGGCTCCATCCATGCCTGGTCATGACTTAGTTTTGTCCGTAAAAAATTCCAAAGGAAGAACCGTGTAAAAAAACCTGCTGTGAAGTTAAACTGGAGAAAAACAACTCTTTCAAAAACTACAAAATATTTTGATACCCAAGTTTGATTTTGCATACAAATGAAATGTACTGCGTGAGGTCAATATGTGTAGGGCTGTAAACGAATTGAGCTGTTAATGAACAATACAGCTTAGTTTGTTTAAAGCTTATTTGAGTTTGACTCATTTACTAAATAAACAATTTCAAATCAAATTTTTAGACTCAGTTTAGTATAAAGTTGAGATTGAGTAGATTCAAACTCAACTCGATTGAGCTTGTGAATATAGTTACATAAATTAATATTTATTTTTAATGATATATCAAATATATTATATTTGTTTATTTGTGTTTGGTGTGTATATAAATTTCATAACATCTTTTTGCTCTTAATGTGCATTATAGTTTAGTGTTATTTAAAAAATAAAAAAAAAAAATTCTTTTCGAACTTGAGTTTGGCTCTTTTATATAATTGAGTTGACTCGAATTGAGCTCAAGCTTAAGCTCGGGTTTATCAAGTTTGTTGCACTCATCTTGAGCTTGAGTTTGACAGATTTTTAGTAAGCCGAACTCGAATACTTCAAAATATATCTCGATTCGATTTGACTCGACTCGGTCCACTCAGACAAGAAACTTGCTGTGAGATTGTTCATACTGATGCTTCCATGTCATGTTATGTAGATCTGAACGTTGAACCCTAAGGGAGGTTTTGTTTGGGAGTCTGGAAAAGATGTTCTTTAGGTGATTGAAATCTTGGCAGCTAGCAGTCTTTCTATTGACAGAACACACAATTACTTTACTAGTAATGATGAAATTGTTTTTGAGGTTGGTTTTTTGACAAGGTTACAAGGTGCTTTTTTTTTGTTTTTGTTTTGAGGAGTGTGTTAGGTGCTATTTGGTGCAAGTTAGGATATGTTTTTCAAAGTTTGTTTGTAACGCCCTCAAAATAATACATAAAACCCATCACTTTAGACATGCATTGATATAAAAGTATTCAACCATTTCTATTCATCAGAGTAATTCTTACATCAATATTGCATGTTAACAACAAAAGCAAATGCCCTACAGGCTTACAGCTTTCCAAGTCAACACTTGGTTACACAAAACGAGAGTACTAACTCTATACAAAGTAAGCCCTTGGCTTGATATACATGTAATACAGAAAAAATAATCAAAAAGAGTCTTCAACTCCCATATCCATCCAAGCTATGTCCTTGGAGGTGGCATGCTACCTGTACCTGAAAATAATGTCCCATATAGGGTGAGCCAACGCCCAGTAGAGATATGCTAAACACAGTATGAGCAATAACTAAGACATTAGCAAATGACAAAGGTTTAATTCCCATAAGTCAATTCATAATCCATTTCCATTACATGACCACTATGTCTATGTTTCATTTCATTTTCCATTCCTATCCAATTTCCCATTTACAACAACGGCTCAGAACCTGGCCAAGAATTTTCATGAGACAGTGACTCATATTAAACGTTTATCACTACACAATAGATTAGCCTACTAGCTATATCAACATCTCAACAGATAAGCATACAAGCTGTATCCACACTTCAACAGATAAGCATATGAGCTATATCAACACTTCCATAGATAAGCATATGAGTTGTATCACCACATTATCTGACAAGCATATGAGCTGTATTAGTGGAGTCCATCCCCTATCTCCTCCCAAACAACATCCGGTTTAGAGGTCCATCCCCTATCCTCTCCTAAACCGTGGAGTACATCCCCTATCTCCTCCCATACACACAACGTATATACACATAGGTCATATACACAATCAGTCAATACATAACGTTAATGTATTCTATCAACCGTCATACTCTATGACATATCCAATTGATTAGTTTTAGTTTGCCTAATCATCATGCATTGTCTACAACAATCAAAACTACCCTCCACCGGTAGCCCATGCAATTATTTCTAAACAGATAATAAAAGCTCCAACAGATAAAATATCAATGTTTTCAAAAGTGAGCGATTTATAAATCCAGCCCCACCATTTCACAACATAATGAGCTAATTTCATTATTTCAACCTCAATTCCATAAATTCACAATTTTCCCAAATTAATTATACCAATTAATTTATACAACAAATTAGGGTTTTCTACCCAATTTCCCAATATTGACCCAATGGCCTATATATTAACAACCAACAACAACATCATTATTTTGAGACCCACAATACACATTTTAGGATCAAAATAACAAAACCCTCTTTTAACATGTTGAAACCCTAGGTCCCAAAATTACCCAACTTCAACACTTTATCAAAACAACTAAAGATCTATGTCAAAGACCATAAGAGTGAGTAGGAATCCCTACCTCAAAAGTTGACACCCAACGAAGAAGATGAAGAAAACGGAAATGCTCCAAATCCCGAGATTCTTGGATCAAAAGATAGCCCTCGACGATCAACAACCTTTTTTGTAAAGGCCAAAGGTGAAGGAACAACTCTTACTAGATCAATACCTAGAGAGAAGTCAAGGTTTTAGAGAGAGGTGCTCTCTAATGGCTTTTTCGAAAAAGTAAGAGAGAGAAAGAATGTGTAAAAGTGATTTAAAAATGCCCCACAGCCAACAGATATACAACATTCCCGCTCGAGCGGAAAACACAACGCTCGAGCGTCAAGAACAAAAACTAGGTCCACTCGAGCGCAAGAAGGCCCGCTCGAGCGCCAAGACACAAGAATAAAGCACATCCGCTCGAGCAAGAAAACCAGTCCGCTCAAGCGCAAATATCCCTCTCTCAGAACTTTCACCAAGACAGTACTACCCGCTCGAGCGCGACTCGCTTGAGCGCAGGAAACCTGCTCGAGCGTAGAAATCACACCTGTAGAAGTTTTGCAGGGACACGAAATACAGGGAGTGTGCAATCTCCGCTCGAGCGCCCGAACACCCGCTCGAGCAGACAACCAAAAACCAAACTCCGCTTGAGCGCAGAATGACCCGCTCGAGCGTAACACCCAAAACCCGGGCAACAAGGATCTAGACCAAGGCTCGACCTACCTGCTCGGAACATGCTCAACACATCCTAAAATTTGAACAAAAGGAATTAAAGGATGACAACGAGGTATACAACCACCAACTCCACGGAACCAAGGTCCGGAATACAATAAATACAGAAAGGGAAAACTGGGATCGCTATAACCTCCCCCCCTTAAAGAATTTCGTCCCCGAAATTAAACACAAGTTTTTCCAAAAACAAGTTTTCTTTATTCACAACAATATTACAACATAATATTGAACATTCCGACCCATACCGGTCAATCCCCTCTCTTTTCAAGAGACATTTCTCATTATACATAACAACCTGCATTATCAACATGCATTCCTTTGAAATTTACCATTTTCAACTCATTTTCAATGCCAAAACATATTTTTGTATTTCTAAACATCATTAACATATACAATGTTAAAATCAACTTCCATCATAAGGCAAGTTCTACAGCATACTTCCATAAATCAAAACATATACCATGTTTTACAACTTAAGACATATATAATGCTCTTAAAGTTCCACAATATTACAAAATTTCAATACATGGTTACACATCAACAAACAAGTCCGAATAATTCTCACGGACATCCGCCTCACGTTCCCAAGTGGCTTCCTCCACTCCGTGATGCTTCCACAAAACCTTCACCAAGGGAATGGTCTTGCCTCGCAAGACTTGATCCCGCCTATCCAAGACCCGAACCGGTCTCTCCTTATACGAGGCATCCTCATCTACCTCTAAGTCGGTCCAATCTAACACATAGGGCGGATCTGGCTCATACTTCCGAAGCATACTAACAAGAAAGACGTCATGAATCCCGGACAACGGTGGTGGCAAAGCCAAACGATAAGCAACTTGCCCAATCCTCTCAAGGATCTCGAAGGGACCGATAAACCGAGGGGATAACTTCCCACTCTTCCCAAACCTCATGAAACCTCGCCTAGGTGATATTTTCAAGAAAACATGATCACCTACCTCAAACGCCAAAGGCCTCCTCCTACGGTCAGCATAACTCTTTTGGCGACTCTGGGCTGTAACAAGCCTCCTACGGATAAGCTCAACTTTCTCCGCCGTCTCCCTAACCAACTCTGGACCCAACAAAGGTGCATCACCCACCTCGGCCCAACAAACTAGAGACCTACACGGTTGGCCATACAAGGCCTCAAACGGTGCCATACCGATACTTGACTGAAAGCTGTTGTTGTAGGCAAACTCCACCAAGGGCAAGTGCCTCTCCCATGTCCCACTAAAGTCAAGGACACAACCTCGAAGCATATCCTCAAGGATCTTAATAGTACGCTCGGACTGCCCGTCAGTCTAAGGATGATAAGCCGTACTGAAAGTCAACTTAGTACCCAAGGCACTCTGCAAACTCTGCCACAACCTAGCAGTAAAACGAGGGTCTTTATCTGAGACGATCGTCACTGGGATCCCGTACAATCTCACTATGTCCCGAATATACAAATCGGCAAGATGATCAATCGAATCCCTCGCGCGCATGGGAATGAAGTGCGCCGACTCAGTCAACCGGTCTACAACCACCCAAATAGCATCACTACCCCGCTGAGTCCTCGGAAGGCCTACAACGAAGTCCATAGTGACATGCTCCCACTTCCACTCGGCAATAGGCAAGGGTTGCAACAAACCCGCTGGCCTCTGATGTTCGGCCTTCACTTGCTGACAAGTGAAGCACTTAGACACGAAAACTGCCACATCCCTCTTCATACCCCGCCACCAAAACTGGCGACCCAAATCACGAAACATCTTAGTGCCTCCCGGCTGCACCGCAAGACGTGAATAGTGAAACTCTCGGAGTACCTCCTCTCGGGAAGACTCCGACACAAACAAACGGTCTCGGTATCTCACACTCAGGTCGGGATACACCGTCAAACCCTTCTCAACCTTCCCACTGGAGATCTTCTCTCGGAGGGATTCTACCTCAAGGTCACCTCTCTGTGCCTCTAACACTCGAGTCACAAGTGTAGGTTATGCAACAACAGAAAACAAGGTCGTAGCCTCAACAGATTCGCCCAGAAGCAAATCAAACTCGCCAAGTGCCCCCAACATCTCCTATTCCTGGATGGCTATACAAGCTACATCACTAATGGATTTCCTACTAAGGGCATCGGCCACAACATTGGCCTTTCCCGAGTAATAGTGCAACTCAAAATCGTAGTCCTCAATGAACTCCATCCATCTTCTCTGCCTCAAATTCAAGTCTCTCTGTGTAAACTGATACTTCAAACTTTTATGGTCCAAGAACACCACGAACCTCTCACCATAAAGGTAGTGCCTCCAAATCTTAAAGGTAAAAATCACTGCTGCTAGTTCTAGGTCATGTGTAGGGTAATTCTTCTCATGTATTTTCAACTGACGTGAGCCATAAGCTACCACTTTCCCCTCTTGCATCAACACACAACACAAACCCTTTCGTGCGGCGTCACAATAGACTGCATAACCCATCCCTCTCTCCGGAATAATCAACACCGAATCGGTGGTCAATCTAACCTTCAATTCTTAGAACAACTTTTCACACGTCTCACTCCATACGAATTTGACTCCCTTCCGAGTCAGTCTAGTCAACGGCGAGGCTAACCTGGAGAAATCCTTCACGAACGGACGGTAATACCCGACTAATCCCAGAAAACTGCGGATCTCGAAAATGCTCTTAGACTGTGCCCAATCTTCCACTGCCTCTACCTTGGATGTATCAACAGACACCCCTTCCCCAAATACCACATGGCCTAAGAATTTGACTTCTCCTAGCCAGAACTCACACTTCCCAAACTTGGCATACAGCCTATGGGCTCTAACCAACTCAAGCACCACTCTCAAGTGTTCCTGATGCTCCTCCTCTGAAGGCGAATAGATAAGAATGTCGTCCACGAAAACGACCACAAATCGATCTAAGAATTCTCGGAAGATCCGGTTCATCAAATCCATAAAGACTGCCGGTGCATTGGTAAGCCCAAATGGCATCACCAGAAACTCATAATGGCCATACCGCGTACGGAATGTCGTCTTCGGAATATCCTCCTCCCTGACCCTCAACTGGTGGTAACCCGATCTCAAGTCTATCTTAGAGAAACAACGGGAATCCTTCAACTGGTGAAACAGACCATCTATACGGGGCATAGGGAACTTATTCTTAACCGTAGCCCGATTCAACTTCCGATAATCGATACACAATCTCAAGGCACCATCTTTCTTTTTACCAAAGAGGGTCGGTGCTCCCCATGATGAAACACTAGGGCGAACAAAACCTTTATCTAACAATTCTTGGAGCTGAATCTTCAACTCACTCAACTCGGCTGGGGCAAAATGATAAGGTGCCATAGAAATCGGCGTCGTGCCGGGCACTAAATCAATAGAGAACTCTATCTCTCGGTGAGGTGGCAAACTAACGAGATCCTCGGGAAAAACATCCGAATACTCACAAACCACCCTCGGCAATACAGTCTGGGTCTCATCACACTAACCACTCATAAAGCTAGCAAGTAGACCACTAAGCTCACCCCGCCCTCGCGGATCATACATCGGTGGTAACACACTACCAACCCGATCCCTCAAGAAATGGAAACATTCCCCGCTTAAGGTCAAATTGTGACCCTCTGGCGGTAGTAGTCAATAACAGCCCGGTATGACGATAGCCAGTCCATACCCAAAATAACATCAAAACCCTTCATGGGCATAACGACGAAGTGAAATGGAAGCCTGCGGTCGGCGACCTCTATATCACAACCCCTACATCCGTGTTTCAAAATCAATTCACCCCCCAACAGGTGATACTACACAAATAGGAGATGCTAATAGTGCTAACTCCAACTCCAACACAGATGCAAATGCAGCAGATACAAAAGAATGAGACGCACCCGTATCAATCAATACGCTGGCAACCGAGTTGCAAAACAGAAAAGTACCTCTCACCACTGATGGAGCCGGTACTAGGTCCTGCGCGGTAACAGCATACACGCGCCCTGTAGGCCCCTGATCAATCTGCTCACCTCTAGGAGCAGAAGACTACTGCACTGACTGGGATGACGAAGCTCCCGGATTGGCCCTCGAGGCCTGCATAGACTGAGCTGGCTGATAACTCTGTGTCTTCCTAGAACTAGACGCTCCCGAAGTGTCACTCAACTGTGGGCAATACCTCTTTAGGTGCCCAGGTTGACCACACTGATAGCAAGACAAAGGCTGGCCCCTGCCCTGACTGTGGCCCTAAGGTATAGCTGAAGAAGAAGCAGCTCGCTGACCCCCTCCCTTCTGCGGGCAAACCGAAGACTTGTGACCCAGCTGGCCACATGCAAAACAAGTCAAGCCCCCCTGACTGCCTCTCCTAGAACCTACACTCGGCACTGGGAAGGTCGATCTAGCCAAACCACCCTGAGACTGCTGAGGGTTAGAACTCCTCTGTCTCCTTCCATCACTCTGACCATCTTGGCTCCTCTTGGAGCCTCTCTGCCCTTCCTCCTCCTCCTGCTTCATAAGCTCCATATGAGCTGCAGCATCCACCAAACGTCTATACTCCCGGATAAACGACCCTCCAACCCTCAACTTGAGTCCACGCCTCAGCTTCCGCTCAAACTCAAAGCAACGGCGTTCCTCGGACGCCACAAGTTCAGGTGCAAACCTGGACAGACTAGTAAAAGTAGCCTCGAATTCAGCCACTGACAAACCCTGCTTAAGCTGGCAAAACTGTTCTCTCAGCTTCTCCCGAGCTGCTGAAGACAAAAACTTCCCCTGGAAGGCATCCACAAAAGCCCCCCACGCACCATCAACACTGCCCTTCTCGTACTTCCACCATTGACCCGCATCTCCCTTTAGTTTGAAGGATGCCAAGGTCACCTTTAAAGCTTCGTCCTCGATGCCAAGCATCTCGAACGTCTTCTCCATCTGTTCCAACCACTCGTCCGCCTTAAGTGGCTCTTTCGGATCCCCAACAAATTCGTCTGGGTTAGACCGGAAAAACTGCCTCTTTAAGAAAGAAGGTCCTGCCTCAGCAACCTGATTCTCAGCTCTGAGAATACCCAAAGCTCCCGCTATCTCTCAGGCCAAGGCGCCCATAGCCTGCTGACCCGCTGGCTCGGCCACATTGGCCTGACCAACTCCCTCCTGCTGTGCTGGAATATCATCCGGTAAAGGCATCTCCTACCTACCACGCCTGCCACGCCTACCACGTTCTCGTCCTGACATCCTAATAAAGGTAACCAAGACTATTAGCACATCCACAAATGTGCCGAAACTATAACACTCACGTCCTAATGCATGGACAACTGTAATTCACTCCACGTAAGCACATAATCACGTGAGCAATTACGAATTTCGTTTCCGGATGATGATAGTCCCGAGGCGTTACTAGAGTTCCGGTTAGAAACAGCATTGATCAAGTGCTTTTCCAACAAGACTCCCAGAAACCCAAGGATCCAATCAACATCCTAGAAACTACATTCCATACCCACATAGTCACATAAGCATGTTATCAATTAAATATATATAGCATATGACACTACATCTAAGTCTCTACCAAGCGAGACAAACCCATTGTGATACTTATCACTTCCCACGTACCCAAAGTATTCGAATCCGGTATGCTCTGCTACCAAGTTGTAACGCCCTCAAAATAATACATAAAACCCATCACTTTAGACATGCATTGATATAAAAGTATTCAACCATTTCTATTCATCAGAGTAATTCTTACATCAGTATTACATGTTAACAACAAAAGCAAATGCCCTAAAGGCTTACAGCTTTCCAAGTCAACACTTGGTTACACAAAAGGAGAGTACTAACTCTATACATGTTAACAACAAAAGCAAATACCCTACAGGCTTACAGCTTTCCAAGTCAACACTTGGTTACACAAAAGGAGAGTACTAACTCTATACAAAGTAAGCCCTTGGCTTGATATACTTGTAATAGAGACAAAATAATCAAACAGAGTCTTCAACTCCCATATCCATCTAAGATATGTCCTTGGAGGTGGCATGCTACCTGTACCTAAAAATAATATCCCATATAGGGTGAGCCAACGCCCAATAGAGATATGCTAAACACAGTATGAGCAATAACTAAGACATTAGCAAATGACAAAGGTTTAATTCCCATAAGTCAATTCATAATCCATTTCCATTACATGATCACTATGTCCATGTTTCATTTCATTTTCCATTCCTATCCAATTTCCCATTTACAACAACGGCTCGGAACCTGGCCAAGAATTTTCATGAGACAGTGACTCATAATAAACGTTTCTCACTACACAATATATTAGCCTACTAGCTATATCAACATCTCAACAGATAAGCATACAAGTTGTATCCACACTTCAACAGATAAGCATATGAGCCATATCAACACTTCCATAGATAAGCATATGAGCTGTAACACCACATTATCTGACAAGCATATGAGCTGTATTAGTGGAGTCCATCCCCTATCTCCTCCAAAACAACATCCGGTTTAGAGGTCCATCCCCTATCTTCCCCTAAACCGTGGAGTACATCCCCTATCTCCTCCCATACACACAACGTATATACACATAGGTCATATACACAATCAGTCAATACATAACGTTAATGTATTCTATCAACCGTCATACTCTATGACATATCCAATTGATTAGTTTTAGTTTGCCTAATCATCATGCATTGTCTACAACAATCAAAACTACCCTCCACGGGTAGCCCAAGCAATTATTTCTAAACAGATAATAAAAGCTCCAACAGATAAAATATCAATGTTTTCAAAAGTGAGCGATTTATAAATCCAACTCCACCATTTCACAACATAATGAGCTAATTTCATTATTTCAACCTCAATTCCATAAATTCACAATTTTCCCAAATTAATTATACCAATTAATTTATACAACAAATTAGGGTTTTCTACCCCATTTCCCAATATTGACCCAATGGCCTATATATTAACGACCAACAACAACATCATTATTTTGAAACCCACAATACACATTTTAGGATCAAAATAACAAAACCCTCTTTTAACATGTTGAAACCCTAGGTCCCAAAATTACCTAACTTCAACACTTTATCAAAACAACTAAAGATCTATGTCAAAGACCATAAGAGTGAGTAGGAATCCCTACCTCAAAAGTTGACACCCAACGAAGAAGATGAAGAAAACAGAAATGCTCCAAATCCCGAGATTCTTGGATCAAAAGATAGCCCTCGACGATCAACAACCTTTTTTGTAAAGGCCAAAGGTGAAGGAACAACTCTTACTAGATCAATACCTAGAGAGAAGGCAAGGTTTTAGAGAGAGGTGCTCTCTAATGGCTTTTTCAGAAAAGTAAGAGAGAGAAAGAATGTGTAAAAGTGATTTAAAAATGCCCCATAGCCAACTGATATACAACATTCCCGCTCGAGCGGAAAACACATCGCTCGAGCGTCAAGAACAAAAACTAGGTCCGCTAGAGCGCAAGAAGGCCCGCTCGAGCGCCAAGACACAAGAATAAAGCACATCCGCTTGAGCGAGAAAACCAGTCCGCTCGAGCGCAAATATCCCTCTCCCAGAATTTTCACCAAGACAGTACTACCCGTTCGAGCGCCAACAAACCCGCTCGAGCGCGACTCGCTCGAGCGTAGGAAACCTACTCGAGGGCAGAAATCACACCTGCAGAAGTTTTGTAGGGACACAAAATACAGGGAGTGTGCAATCTCCGCTCGAGCGCCAGAACACCCGCTCGAGCGGACAACCAAAAACCAAACTCCGCTTGAGCGCAGAATGACCCGCTCGAGCATAACACCAAAAACCCGGGCAACAAGGATCTAGACCAAGGCTCGACCTACCTGCTCGGAACATGCTCAACACATCATAAAATTTGAACAAAAGGAATTAAAGGATGACAACAAGGTATACAACCACCAACTCCACAGAACCAAGGTCCGGAATACAGCAAATACAGAAAGGGAAAACTAGGATCGCTATATTGTTGGTGTTTGGTGCAATTTTGCTAATAAATTGTGAGGTAAAAAATATTTTAAAAAGATAAAAAAAAAAAAAAAAAATTGAAGCCGAGTACGGATTGTTTTTAGCTTCTACCTTTATATTTGTAAACCAACAAATTATAGTAAAATCTATTGTTTGACAAAATAAAGAAAAATAAATGCCTTTAATGTATACATACATATATATATATATATATATATATGTTTGGACAATTACAAAAGAAATCCCAAGATTTGAATCTTTTAACAAAATAAATCATGAGTTTTCAATTTTATCAATTTAAACATTAATTTTTTAATTTGTTTTTAATCTAAACCATTCATCTATTTTTATTAAGTAAAATCAATGGAAAAAAAAATACTTTAGTCATTAAACTCAATATAAGTATACATAAAATGTCTAAAATATTATTTTTGTAGTTGCTTTTACTTAATAAAAGTAGACAAATGGTTTAGATTGAAAATAAATCAAAAGTTTAGGGTTTCAATTGACAAAATTAAAAATTTAGGGTTTATTTTGATATAAGTATCCCTTCTTTATTATTTATTTATTTTATTTTTTGTGGTAATGCATTAATTTATATTTATTTTTTTTTTATTTTTTGTGGTAATGCATTAATTTATAGTTTAAATCTGGTTTTTACTGAGCCCGCCCCAGTTTTGATGTGTAATTGTGTTACCTTTTGAATAAGAGATGTCAAATGGGTTTCTCACTTGCAAGGAAATCTTCTGGACTGGGCTATTACTAAGAACTATAGGTGAAAAATGGATCATCAATGTTATGGTCCCAGACTTATCAGCGTATATTTTTTTAATGTCGTATGTGTGTGACAGATATTGAATTGATGTAGTGTGGGGTCTACTTATAAATGAATTTGAGCCATAGATTGATGTTTCTAGATAAAATTCAAGATACAAATTATGAATTCATAGTATTACTGAAAATGGATAGGTATAGGGCTGAGCATGGTTCAGACTAAATCACTATTTACAATTTTATGAAATTTAGAATCAAACTGAATTCTGAAAATTTTGGAACTAAGGTACTATTTGATATAAATTAAATAAGTGTATTTATTTAGATTATATAACCTCTTTACTTTTCTACATATTTTTTTGTAAAAAGTCAAAAAGTATATCTATTTAAATCATTTCAAACAATCCCTAAATCAAATTGAACTTAAAATATGTAATTTGCTTAAGTTTGGAACAACGGTTTTTATCTACTTTGTTATTATTTACAATATGATTACAATACACTCAAAACATAAAACAATATGTCATAATTTTACAAACACCAATTGTTTAAAGGAAAATTTGGTCAAAACTCGCTCATAATAAAATTTTCATACATTAAGGACAAGTACAAATTTTTTTTTGGAAAAGTCCATTACACATCATTATTATCAAAATTATCATTAGTGAGTAATTTAATAATTTAAATTTTAAATTCCTATTTAAAAAAAAAATTAAATTTTAAACTAATATAACTTTTGATTTAGACATCGCTTTTTAAAAAAATTAATATTTTCAAAATTCTCTCATCAAGATCTATTAAATAAGATTATAAAATTCTTTTAAAAAATTAATAAAATTTTTACCATTAAAATTAACGTCAACTATAAAATTTCACTCTATCTCATAGTAAAACTTTTTTGTGAATTAGAGTAAAATTTTATTATAAAATTTATATTTTATTTTGTATTATCTTCAGGACTAAATTGATTCAAATTTAATATTTTAATGATTTAATTGACAAAACCAAGACTTTAGGAATTTAAACGAAAAAGATGTTAAATTATAAGGACTATAACTATAGAGTAATATCAACCTGTGTAACACCCTCAAAATAACACATAAAATCCATCACTTTAGACATACATTGATACAAAAGAATTCAACCATTTCTATTCATCAGAGTAGTTCTTATAACAATATTACATGTTAACAACAAAAGCAAATGTCCTACAAGCTTACAGCTTTCCAAGTCAACACTTGGTTACACAAAAGAAGAGTACTAACTCTATACAAGTAAGCCCTTGGCTTGATATACATGTAATACAAACAAAATAATCAAAAAGAGTCTTTAACTCCCATATCCACCCAAGCTATGTCCTTGGAGGTGGCATGCTACCTGTACCTGAAAATAATGTCCCATATAGGGTGAGCCAATGCCCAGTAGAGATATGCTAAACACAGTATGAGCAATAACTAAGACATTAGCAAATGACAAAGGTTTAATTCCCATAAATCAATTCATAACCCATTTCCATTACATGACCACTATGTCCATGTTTCATATCATTTTCCATTCCTATCCAATTTCCCATTTACAAGAACGGCTCAGAACCTGGCCAACAATTTTCAGGAGACAGTGACTCATATTAAACTTTTCTCATTACACAATAGATAAGCTTACTACCTATATCAACATCTCAACAGATAAGCATACAAGCTGTATCCACACTTCAACAGATAAGCATATGAGCTATATCAATACTTCCATAGATAAGCATATGAGCTATATCAACACTTTCATAGATAAACATATGAGCTGTATCACTACATTATCTGACAAGCATATGAGCTGTATCAGTGGAGTCCATCCCCTATCTCCTCCCAAACAACATCCGGTTTAGAGGTCCACCTCCTATATTTCCCTAAACGGTGGAGTACATTCCCTATCTCCTCACACACACATAACGTATATACACATAGGTCATATACACAATCAATCAATAGATAACGTTAATGTATTCTATCAACTGTCATACTCTATGACATATCCAATTGACTAGTTTTAGTTTTCCTAATCATCATACATTGTCTACAACAATCAAAACTACCCTCCACCGGTAGCCCAAGCAATTATTTCTAAACAGATAATAAAAGCTCCAACAGATAAAATATCAATGTTTCCAAAAGTGAGCGATTTATAAATCCAGCTCCACCATTTCACAACATAATGAGCCAATTTCATTATTTCCAACTCAATTCCATAAATCCACAATTTTTCCAAATTAATTATACCAATTAATTTATACAACAAATTAGGATTTTCTACCCCATTTCCCAATATTGACCCAATGGCCTATATATCAACAACCAACAACAACATCATTATTTTGAAACCCACAATACACATTTTAGGATCAAAATAACAAAACCCTCTTTTAACATTTTGAAACCCTAGGTCCCAAAATTACCCAACTTCAACACTTTATCAAAACAACCGAAGATCTATGTCAAAGACCATAAGAGTGACTAGGAATCCCTACCTCAAAAGTTGACACCCAACGAAGAGGATGAAGGAAACGGAAATGCTCCAAATCTCGAGATTCTTAGATCAAAAGATAGCCCTCGATGATCAACAACTTTTTTGTAAAGGCCAAAGGTGAGGAAACAACTCTTACTAGATCAATACCTAGAGAGAAGGCAAGGTTTTAGAGAGAGAGACTCTCAAATGGCGTTTTTGAAAAGTAAGAGAGAGAGTGAGGATGTAAAAAGTGCTTTAGAAATGCCCAACTGCCTTCTGATAGACGACATTCCCGCTCAAGCGGAAAACACAACGCTCGAGCGTCAAGCACAAAAATCTGGACACGCTTGAGCACAAGAAGGCCCGCTCGAGCACCAAGACACAAGAATAAAGTACATCCGCTCGAGCGAGAAAACCAGTCCGCTCGAGCACAAATTTCCCTCTCCCAGAACTTTCACCAAGACAGTACTACCCGCTTGAGCGCCAACAAACTCGCTCGAGCGCAACCCGTTCGAGCGCAAGAAACCCGCTCGAGCGGAGAAATCACACCTGCAGAAGTTTTGTAGGGACCCAAAATACTGGGAGCGTGCAATCTCCGCTCGAGTGCCAGAACACCCACTCGAGCGGACAGCCAAAAACCAAACTCCGCTCGAGCGCAGAATGACCTGCTCGAGCGTAACACCAAAAACCTGGGCAACAAGGATTTAGACTAAGGCTCGACCTACCAGCTCGAAAGATGCTCAACACATCCTAAAATTCAAACGAAAAGAATTAAAGGGTGACAACGAGGTATACAACCACCAACTCCACAGAACCAAGGTCCGGAGTACAGCAAATACAGAAAGGGAAAACTGAGATCACTATAACCTCCCCCCCTTAAAGAATGTCGTCCCCGAAATTAAATACAAGTTTTCAAAAACAAGTTTTCTCCATTCCTCCACGATATTTCAACAAAATATTAAACAATCCGACCCATTACCGATCAATCCCATCTCTTTTCAAGAGCCATTTCACATTATACATAACAACCTGCATTATCAACATGCATTCCTCTGAAATTTACCAATTCCAACTCATTTTCAATGCCAAAACATCATTAACATATACAATGTTAAAATCAACTTCCATCACAAGGCAAGTTCTACAGCATACTTCCATAAATCAAAACATATATTATGTTTTATAACTTAAGACATATATAATGCTCTTAAAGTTCCACAATATTACAGAATTTCAATACATGATTACACATCAACAAACAAGTCCGGATAATTCTCACGGACATCTGCCTCACGTTCCCAAGTGGCTTCCTCCACTCCGTGATGCTTCCACAAAACCTTCACCAAGGGAATGGTCTTACCTCGCAAGACTTAATCCCGCCTATCCAAGACCCGAACCGGTCTCGCCTTATACGAGGCACCCTCATCTACCTCTAAGTCTGTCCAATCCAACACATGGGACGGATCCGGCTCGTACTTCTGGAGCATACTAACGTGAAATATGTCATGCACCCCAGACAACTACGGTGGCAAAGCCAAACGATAAGCAACTTCCCCAATCCTCTCAAGGATCTCTAACGGACCAATAAACCGAGGGGATAACTTCCCACTCTTCCCAAACCTCATGAAACCTCGCCTAGGTGATATTTTCAAGAAAACATGATCACCTATCTCGAACGCCAAAGGCTTCCTCCTACTGTCGGCATAACTCTTTTGGCGACTCTAGGCTGTAACAAGCCCCCTACGGATAAGCTTAACTTTCTCCGTCGTCTCCCTAACCAACTCCGGACCCAACAATGGTGCATCACCCACCTCGGCCCAACAAACTGGAGACCTACACGGTCGGCCATACAAGGCCTCAAACGGTGCCATACCGATGCTAGACTGGAAACTGTTGTCGTAGGCAAACTCTACCAAGGGCAAGTGCCTCTCCCACGTCCCACTAAAGTCAAGGACACAACCTCAAAGCATATCCTCAAGGATCTGAATAATACGCTCGGACTGCCCGTCAGTCTGAGGATGATAAGCCGTACGGAAGGTCAACTTAGTACCCAAGGCACTCTGCAAACTCTGCCATAACCTTGCAGTAAAATGAGGGTCTCTATCTGAGACGATCGTCACGGGACCCCGTGCAATCTCACTATGTCCCGAATATATAAGTCAGCAAGATGATCTACCGAATCTCTCACGCGCATAGGAATGAAGTGCGCCGACTTAGTCAACCGGTCTACAACCACCCAAATAGCATCACTACCCCGCTGAGTCCTCGGAAGACCTACAACAAAGTCCATAGTGACATGCTCCCACTTCCATTCGGCAATAGGCAAGGGTTGCAACAAACCCGTTGGCCTCTGATGCTCGGCCTTCACTTGCTGACAAATAAGGCATTTAGACACGAAAACTGCCACATCCCTCTTCATACCCCGCCACCAAAACTGGCGACCCAAATCACGATACATCTTAGTGCCTCCCGGGTGCACCACAAGATGTGAATGGTGAAACTCTCGGAGTACCTCCTCCCGGCAAGACTCCGGCATAAACAAACGGCCTCGGTATCTCACACTCAGGTTGGGATACACCGTCAAGCCCTTCTCAACCCTCCCACCGGAGATCTTCTCTCGAAGGGATTCTACCTCAAGGTCACCTCTCTGTGCCTCTAACACTCGAGTCACAAGTGTAGGTTGTGCAACAAAAGAAAACAAGGCCGCAGCCTCAACAGATTCACCCAGAAGCAAATCAAACTCGCGAAGTGCCCCCAACATCTCCCATTCCCGGATGGCTATACAAGTTACATTACTAATGGATTTCCTACTAAGGGCATCGGCCACAACATTGGCCTTTCCCGGGTGATAGTGCAACTCAAAATCGTAGTCCTCAATGAACTCCATCCACCTTCTCTGCCTCAAATTCAAGTCTCTCTGTGTAAACAGATACTTCAAACTCTTATGGTCCGAGAACACCTCGAACCTCTCACCATAAAGGTAGTGCCTCCAAATCTTCAAGGCAAAAATCACTGCTGCTAACTCTAGGACATGTGTAGGGTAATTCTTCTCTTGTATTTTCAACTGACGTGAGCCATAAGCTACCACTTTCCCCTCTTGCATTAACACACAACCCAAACCCTCTCGTGAGGCATCACAATAGACTGCATAACCCATCCCTCTCTCCGAAATAATCAACACCGAAGCGGTGGTCAATCTCACCTTCAACTCTTTGAACGACTTTTCACAAGTCTCACTCGATACGAATTTGACTCCCTCCCGAGTCAGTCTAGTCAACGGCGAAGCTAACCTAGAGAAATCCTTCACAAACCGACGGTAATACCCAGCTAATCCCAGAAAATTGCAGATCTCAAAAACGCTCTTAGGCTGTGCCCAATCTTGCACTGCCTCTACCTTGGATGTATCAACAGACACCCCTTCCCCGGATACCACATGGCCTAAGAATTTGACTTCTCCTAGCCAGAACTCACACTTCCCAAACTTGGCATACAGCCTATGGGCTCTAAGCAATTCAAGCACCACTCTCAAGTGTTCTTCGTGCTCTTCCTCTAAAGGCGAATAAATCAGAATGTCGTCCACGAAAATGACTACAAAACGATCTAAGAATTTTCGGAATATCCAGTTCATCAAATCCATAAAGACTGCTGGTGCGTTGGTGAGCCCAAACGGCATCACCAGAAACTCATAGTGGCTATACCGCGTACGGAATGCCGTCTTCGGAATATCCTCCTCCCTGACGCTCAACTGGTGGTAACCTGATCTCAAGTCTATCTTAGAGAAACAACGAGAACCCTTCAACTGGTCAAACAAATCATCTATACGGGGCATAGGGTACTTATTCTTAACCATAGCCCGATTCAACTTTCGGTGGTCGATACACAATCTCAAGGCACCATATTTCTTCTTAGCAAAGAGGGTCGGTGCTCCCCATGGCGAAACACTAGGGCGAACAAAACCCTTATCTAACAACTCCTGGAGCTGAATCTTCAACTCACTCAACTCGGCTGGGGAAAAATGATAAGGTGCCATAGAAATCGGCGCCGTGCCGGGCACTAAATCAATAGAGAACTCTATCTCTCGGTGAGGTGGCAAACTAACGAGATCCTCGGGAAAAACATCCGAATACTCACAAACCACCCTCGGCAATAAAATCTAGGTCTCATCGCACTCACCACTCATAAAGCTAGTAAGTAGACCACTAAGTTCATTCCGCCCTCGCGAATCATACACCGGTGGCAAGACACTACCAACCCGATCCCCCAAGAAATGGAAACACTGCCCGCTCAAGGTACGAACTGTGACCCTCTGGCGGTAGCAATCAATAACAGCCCAGTATGACGATAACCAGTCCATTCCCAAAATAACATCAAAACCCTTCATGGGCATAACGACAAAGGGAAAATGAAGCCTACGGTCGGCGACCTCTATATCACAACCTCTACATCTGTGTTTCAAAATCAATTCACCCCCAACAGGTGATACTACACAAATAGGAGATGCTAATAGTGCCAACTCCAACTCTAACACAGATGCAAATGCAGCAGATACAAAAGAATGAGACGCACCCATATCAATCAATACACTAGCAACCGAGTTGTAAAACAGAAAGGTACCTCTCACTACTGATGGAGTCGGTACTAGGTCCTGCGCGGTAACAGCATACACGTGCCCTGTAGGCCCCTGATCCACTTGCTCTCCTCTAGGAGCAAAAGACTGCTACACAGACTGGGATGAAGAAGCTCCCGGATTGGCCCTCGAGGCCTGCACAGACTAAGCTGGATGGTAACTCTGCGTCTGCCTAGAACCAGACGCTTCTGATGTGGCACTCAACTGTGGGCAATACCTCTTCAAGTGCCCAGGTTGACCACACTGATAGCAAGACAAAGGCTGGCCCCTGCCCTGACTCTAGCCTTGAGGTCTAGCTGAAGAAGAAGTAGCTCGCCGACCCCCTCCCTTCTGCGGGCAAACTGAAGACTTGTGACCCAGCTGGCCACATGTGAAACAAGTCAAGCCTCCCTGACTACCACTCCCGGAGCCTGCACTCGGCACTGGAAATGTCGATCTAGCCAAATCTCCTTGAGACTGTTAAGGGGTAAAACCTCTCTGTCTCCTGCCATCGCCCTGACCATCTTGGCTCCTCTTGGAGCCTCTATGCCTCTCCTCATCCTCCTCCAGCATCATAATCTCCATATGAGCTTCAGCATCCACGAAACGTCTATACTCTTGAATAAACGACCCTCCAACCCTCAACTTGAGTCCACGCCTCAACTTCCGCTCAAACTCAAAGCAACGGCGTTCCTCGGACGCCCCAAGTTCAAGTGCAAACCTGGACAAGCTAGTAAATGTGGCCTCAAACTTGGCCACTGACAGACCCTGCTGCTTAAGCTGGCAAAACTGCTCCCTCAGCTTCTTCCTAGCAGCTGAAGATAAAAACTTCTCCTGGAAGGCATTTACAAAGACCTCCCACACACCACCAACACTGCCCTTCTCGTACTTCCACCACTGACCCGCATCTCCCTTCAGTTGGAAGGATGCCAAGGTCACCTTTAAAGCCCCGTCCTCGATGCCAAGCATCTCGAACGTCTTCTTCATCTGTTCCAACCACTCGTTCGCCTTAAGTGGCTCCTTCGGGTCCCCAATAAACTCGTCCGAGTTGGACCGGAAGAATTCCCTCTTCAAGAAAGAAGGCCCTGCCGCAGCAACGTGGGCCTGATCCTGATTTCCAGCTCTGAGAATACCCAAAGCTCCTGCTATCTCTCGGGCCAAGGCACTCATAGCCTGCTAACCCGCTGGCTCGGCCACACTGGCCTGACCAACTCCCTCCTGCTATGCTAGTATATCACCCGATAAAGGCATCTCTTGCCTACCACGCCTGCCACGCCTATCACGCCCTCGTCCTGACATCCTAATAAAGGTAACGAAGACTATTAGCACATTCACAAATGTGCCGAAGCTATAACACTCGCGTCCTAATACATGGACAGCTGTAATTCACTCCACGTAAGCACATAATCACGTAAGCAATTACGAATTTCATTTCCGGATAATGATAATCTCGAGGCGTTACTAGAGTTCCGGTTAGAAACAGCAATGATCAAGTGCTTTTCCAACAAGACTCCCAGAAACCTAAGGATCCAATCAACATCCTAGAAACTACATTCCATACCCACATAATCACATAAGCATGTTATCAATTAAACACATAACATATGACACTACATCTAAGCCTCTATCAAGCGAGACAAACCCATTGTGATACTAATCACTTCCCACGTACCCAAACTATTC
Organism: Camellia sinensis; assembly: GCF_055761805.1. NCBI lineage: Eukaryota > Viridiplantae > Streptophyta > Magnoliopsida > Ericales > Theaceae > Camellia > Camellia sinensis. The sequence goes on from NC_138970.1 coordinate 65,429,128, forward strand.
GAACCCGGTACGCTCTGATACCAAGTTGTAACGCCCTCAAAATAACACATGAAATCCATCACTTTAGACATACAGTGATACAAAAGAATTCAACCATTTCTATTCATCAGAATAGTTCTTACAACAGTATTACATGTTAACAACAAAAGCAAATGCCCTACAGGCTTACAGCTTTCCAAGTCAACACTTGGTTACACAAAAGAAGAGTACTAACTCTATACAAGTAAGCCCTTGGCTTGATATACATGTAATACAAACAAAATAATCAAAAAGTGTCTTCAACTCCCATATCCATCCAAGCTATGTCCTTGGAGGTGGCATGCTACCTGTACCTGAAAATAATGTCCCATATAGGGTGAGCCAACGCCAAGTAGAGATATGCTAAACACAGTATGAGCAATAACTAAGACATTAGCAAATGATAAAGGTTTAATTCCCATAAATCAATTCATAACCTATTTCCATTACATGACCACTATGTCCATGTTTCATTTCATTTTCCATTCCTATCCAATTTCCCATTTACAACAACGGCTCAGAACCTGGCCAACAATTTTCATGAGACAGTGACTCATATTAAACATTTCTCAATACACAACAGATAAGCCTACTAGCTATATCAACATCTCAACAGATAAGCATACAAGCTGTATCCACACTTCAACAGATAAGCATATCAGCTATATCAACACTTCCATAGATAAGCATATGAGCTATATCAACACTTCCATAGATAAGCATATGAGCTGTATCACCACATTATCTGACAAGCATATGAGCTGTATCGGTGGAGCCCATCCCCTATCTCCTCCCAAACAACATCCGGTTTAGAGGTCTCCCCCCTATCTTCTCCTAAACTGTGGAGTACATCCCCTATCTCCTCCCACACACACAACGTATGTACACATAGGTCATATACACAATCAATCAATACATAACGTTAATGTATTCTATCAACCGTATAGCGATCCTGGTTATCCCTTTACTGTTCTGTTGTATTCTGGACTCGGTTCCGTGAAGTTGGTAGTGGTATCTATCTTGTTGTCGTCCTTTAATTCCACTTGATTGAGTTTTAGGATGTTTATGGGCTTGTGTTGAACAAGTGGGTTAAGCCTTGGTCTTTATCCTTGTTGCCCAGGTTTTTGGTGTTACGCTCGAGCGGGTCATTCTGCGCTCGAGCGGAGTTTGGTTTCTAGTCTAGCCCTCGAGCGGGTGTTTTGGCGCTCGAGTGGGGATTACACTCCTCCAGTATTTCGTGTTTCTGCAAAACTTCTGCAGATGTGATTTTTACGCTCGAGCGGGTTTGTTTACGCTCGAGCGGTGGTGCTCGAGCGGGTCGGTTGGCGCTCGAGCGGGTAGTACTTCCAGAGTAAGTTCTGGGAGGGAAAAATCTGCGCTCGAGTGGACTGGTTTTCACGCTCGAGCGGAAGTGCTTTATTCTTGTGTCTTGGCGCTCGAGCGGGCCTTATTGCACTCGAGCGTGTCCAGAGTTTTGTTCTTGGCGCTCGAGCGTCATGTTCTTCGCTCGAGCGGGTCATACGTATATGAGTTATCCGCTGGGTGATTTCAAATCACTTTTTGCTTTTCTATCTCTCTCCTACTTTTTCTAAAAACCATTTTTGAGAGCCTCTCTCTCTCTAGATACTCCCTTCTCTCTAGGGTTTGATCTAGTTAGAGTGTCCTCCTTCTCTTCGGCCTTTGTAAAAGTTGTGTTGATCGTCGAGGGCGTCATTTTGATCTGAAAATTTTGGTCTTTGGAGCACTTTGGTTTTGGTCTCTTCTCCATCCGAGCTCTAACTTCGAGGTAGGGATATCCTACTCCTCTTTATGAGCTTTGTCTTTAAATTTTAGTATTTTGAGATGTTAGGGTTGGTTTGGTAATTTTGTGAAAGTTTGGAGGCTTTTGTGTAAATTCACAAGAGTTAGGGTTTTGGCTATATAAAACCTAGATGCATGTTTGGCATGGAAAATGTGAAATTAATGTTAAGACATTAATGAAAATGGAACCTAAGGGTTGTAATGTAAATTATGGAAAATGCCCTAATTACATTGGTTAATTAATTTGCGTAATTAATTATGAGAAATGAGGAATTGATTTGGGAAGTCATGGGATAAAAGGGTGTAGTTGGATTATTTATCACTCATCTAGTTGGAATGTTGATTATATATTCATTGTTGCATTTATTTTCTGTGTAGAAATAACTGCTTTGGGCTATCGGTGGAGGATAGTCTTGATTGTTGTAGACAATGCATGATGATTAGACAAACTGAAACTAATCACTGGAATGTGTCATTGAGATTGACGATTGAAAGAATACATTAAATTTGTGTATTGTGTGATGATGTGTATAATTGTTGTTTATATGCATTGTGTTGTGTTGGAGGAGATAGGGATGTACTCCACGGTTTAGGAGAAGATAGGGGATGGACCTCTAAACCGGATGTTGTTGGGAGGAGATAGGGGATGGACTCCGTAGATAGAGCTCATATGCTTATCTAGTGATGTATTGACAGAGCTCATATGCTTGTCATTGGAAGTGTGATAGTGCTCATATGCATATCTGTGGAAGTGATGATATAGCTTATATGCTTATCTGTTGGTGTGTGATAAAGCTAGTATGCTTATCTATTATGAAATGGGAAGTGTTTGATATGAGTTACTGTCTCATATGAGTTGTTTGGCCAGGTTCTGAGCCATGGTTATAAATTGAGAATTGAAAAGAAATGGAAAATGGACTGTAATATGGACTTGTATGTCATGAAACCGTAAAGTGTGGTAAGGGAAAGTATCAGTGTTGGCCATCTATCAACTGCTAATCTTTTAGTCATTGTTCATATTTGGTTTAGTATGTTTCTACTGGGCTGTGGCTCACCCTATATGGGAATATCATTTTCAGGTACAGGTAGCATGCAACCTCCAAGGACGTAGCTTGAGAGGCTAGAGGCAGGTGGACTTTTGTTGTTTTATTTCTTTGTTGTATTACATGTATATTCAAGCCAAGGGCTTAATCTGTAAATGAGTTAGCACTCTTTTTTTGTAACCAAGTGTTAACTTGGAAAGCTGTAAGCCTTTAGGGCATTTGCTTTCGTCGTTAACATGTAATACTTTTTGTAACGAAACTCTGATGAATGGAAGAATGTGGAACTTTTATATATCAATGCATGTCTATACTGAGGGGTTTAATGTTGTTATTTTGAGGGCGTTACAACTTGGTATCAGAGCTTACAGGGTTCGAATACTTTGGGTACGTGGGAAGTGATTAGGATCACAATGGGTTTGTATCGCTTGATAGAGACTTAGATGTAGTGTCATATGCTTTGTGCTTAATTGATAACATGCTTATGTGACTATGTGGGTATGGAATGTAGTTTCTAGGATGTTGATTGGATCCTTGGGTTTCTGGGAGTCTTGTTGGAAAAGCACTTGATCAATGCTGTTTCTAACCGGAACTCTAGTAACGCCCTGGGACTATCATTATCCGGAAATGAAATTCATAAGTGCTTATGTGTTTTTGTGCTTACATGGAACGAATTATAGTTGTCCATGCACTAGGACGCGAGTGTATAGCTTCGGCACATTTATGAATGTGCTAATAGTCTTGGTTACCTTTATTAGGATGTCAGGACGAGGACGCGGTAGGCGTGGCAGGCATGGTAGGCAGGAGATGCCTTTACCGGAGGAGGTTCCGGCAGTGCAGAAGGGTGTTGGTCTGGCCAATGTGGCCGAGCCAACAGGTCAACAGGCTATGAGTGCCTTGGCACGAGAGATAGCAGGAGTTTTGGGTATTCTCAAAGCTGGGAATCAGGCAGCTGAGGTAGGGCCTTCTTTCTTGATGAGGGAATTCTTCCGGTCTAACCCGGACGAATTTGTTGGAGATCCAAAGGAGCCACTGAAGGCCGACGAGTGGTTGGAACAAATGAGTAAGACGTTCGAGATGCTTGGCATCGAGGACGGGGCACTGAAAGTGACCTTGGCATCCTTCCAGCTGAAGGGAGATGCGGGTCAATGGTGGAAGTACGAGAAGGCTCGTGTTGGTGGTACATGGGAGGCGTTTGTAAACGCTTTCAAAGGGAGGTTCCTATCTGCAATTGCTAGGGAGAAGCTGAGGGATCAGTTTAGCCGGCTTAATCAGCAAGGTATGTCTGTGGCAGAGTTTGAGGCCATTTTCACTAGTTTGTCCAGGTTTGCACCTGAGTTGGTGGTGTCCGAAGAACGCCGTTGCTATGAGTTTGAGCGGAAGTTGAGGCAGGGCCTTAAGTTGAGAGTTGGTGGGTCTTACATCCGGGAGTATAGACATTTAGTGGATGCTGCAGCTCATATGGAGTTCATGATGCAAGAGGAAGATGAGGAGAAACATAGAGGCTTCAAGCGGGGCCAGGAGGGCCAGGGTGATGGCAGGAGACAGAGGGGTTATAACCCTCAGCAGTCTCAGGGTGGAGTTGCTAGATCGACCTTTCCGGTGCCGAGTGCAGGCTCGGGGAGAGGTAGTCAGGGAGGCCTGACTTGTTTTACGTGTGGCCAGTTGGGTCACAAGTCTTCGGTGTGCCTGCAGAAGGGAGGGGGTCAGCGAGTTGCTTCTTCTTCAGCTAGACCTCAGGGCCAGAGTCAGGGCAGGGGCCAGCCTTTGTCTTGCTATCATTGTGGTCAGCCTGGGCACCTGAAGAGGTATTGCCCACAGTTGAGTGCTACTTCGGGAGCGTCTGGTTCTAGGAAGACGCAGAGTTATCAACCAGCTCAGTCTGTGCAGGCCTCGAGGGCCAATCCGGGAGCTTCATCATCCCAGTCAGTGCAGCAGTCGTACGCTCCTAGAGGTGAGCAGGTAGACCAGGGGCCTACGGGGCGCGTGTATGCTGTTACCGCGTAGGATTTAGTACCGGCTCCATCAGTAGTGAGAGGTACTTTTCTGTTTTGCAACTCGGTTGCTAGTGTGTTGATTGACACGGGTGCTTCTCATTCTTTTGTATCTGCTGCATTTGTATCTGTTTTGGAATTGGAGTTAGCACAGTTAGCATCTCCTATTTGTGTAGTGTCACCTCTTGGGGGTGAACTGATCTTGAAGCAGGGTGTTAGAGGTTGTGATATAGAGGTCGCCGACCATAGGCTTCATTTTCCATTTGTGGTCATGCCCATGAAGGGTTTTGATGTTATTTTGGGTATGGACTGGCTATCGTCATACCGGGCTGTTATCGATTGCTACCGCCAGAGGGTCACGTTATGTACCTTGAGCGGGGAGTGGTTCCATTTCTTGGGAGACTGGGTTGGTTGTGTTTTACCACCGGGGTATGATTCGCGAGGGCGAAATGAGCTTAGTGGTCTACTTGCTAGCTTTGAGAGTGGTGAGTGTGATGAGACCCATGTTGTGTTGCCGAGGGTGGTTTGTGAGTATTCGGATGTCTTTCCCGAAGACCTTGTTAGTTTGCCACCTCACCGAGAGATAGAGTTCTCTATTGATTTAGTGCCCGGCACAGCGCCGATTTCTATGGCACCTTATCGTTTTGCCCCAGCCGAGTTGAGTGAGTTGAAGATTCAGCTCCAGGAATTGCTAGATAAGGGTTTCGTTCGCCCTAGTGTTTCGCCGTGGGGAGCACCGGCCCTCTTTGCTAAAAAGAAAGATGGTGCCTTGAGATTGTGTATAGACTACCGGAACTTGAATCGAGCTACGGTCAAGGATAAGTACCCTATGCGCCGTATAGACGCTATGTTTGACCAGTTGAAGGGTTCCCGTTGTTTCTCTAAGATAGACTTGAGATCGGGTTACCACCAGTTGAGGGTCGGGGAGGAGGATATTCCTAAGACGGCATTCCGTACGCGGTATGGCCATTATGAATTTCTGGTGATGCCGTTTGGGCTCACCAATGCACCGGCAGTCTTTATGAACTTGATGAACCGGATCTTCCGGGAACTCTTGGATCGATTTGTAGTCGTTTTCGTGGATGACATTCTTGTTTATTCGCCTTCGGAGGAGGAACACGAGGCACACTTGAGAGTGGTGCTTGAGTTACTTAGAGCCCATAGGCTGTATGCCAAATTTGGAAAGTGTGAGTTCTGGCTAGGAGAGGTGAAATTCTTAGGCCATGTGGTATCCAGGGAAGGGGTGTCGGTTGATACATCCAAGGTTGAGGCAGTGCAAGACTGGGCATAGCCTAAGAGTGTGTTTGAGATCCGTAGTTTTCTGGGATTAGTTGGGTATTACCGTCAATTTGTGGAGGATTTGTCCAGACTAGCTTCGCCGTTGACTAGATTGACGTGGAAAGGGGTCAAGTTTGTATGGAGTGAGACTTGGGAAAAGTCGTTCCAAGAGTTGAAGGTTAGATTGACCACCGCTCCGGTTTTGATTATTCCGGAGAGAGGGTTGGGTTATGCGGTTTATTGTGATGCCTCGAGGAACGGTTTGGGTTGTGTGTTGATGCAGAAGGAGAAAGTGGTAGCTTATGGCTCACGTCAGTTGAAAATTCACGAGAAGAATTACCCTACACACGACCTAGAGTTAGCATCAATGATCTTTGCCTTGAAGATTTGGAGGCACTACCTTTATGGTGAGAGGTTCGAGGTGTTCTCAGACCACAAGAGCTTGAAGTATCTGTTTACACAGAGAGACTTGAATTTGAGGCAGAGGAGATGGATGGAGCTCATTGAGGACTATGATTTTGAGTTGCACTATCACCTGGGAAAGGCCAATGTTGTGGCCGATGCCCTTAGTAGGAAATCCATTAGTGATGTAGCTTGTATAGGCATCCGGGAATGGGGGATGTTGGGTGTACTTGGCGAGTTCGATTTGCATCTAGGCGAATCTGTTGTGGCTGCAGCCTTGTTTTCTGTTGTTACACAGCCCACACTTGTGACTAGAGTGTTAGAGACACAAAGAGGTGACCTTGTGGTAGAGTCCTTCCGAGAGAAGATCTCTAGTGGGAAAGTTGAGAAGGGTTTGACGGTGTATCCCGACTTGAGTGTGAGATACCGAGACCGTTTGTTTGTGCCGGAGTCTTGCCGAGAGGAAGTACTCCGAGAGTTTCATCATTCACGTCTTGCGGTGCATCCGAGAGGCACTAAGATGTATCGAGATTTGGGTCGCCAGTTTTGGTGGCGGGGTATGAAGAGAGATGTGGTTGTTTTCGTATCGAAGTGCCTTACTTGCCAGCAAGTGAAGGCCGAGCATCAGAGGCCAGCGGGTTTGTTGCAACCCTTGCCTATTGCCGAGTGGAAGTGGGAGTATGTCACTATGGACTTCATTGTAGGTCTTCCGAGGACTTAGCGGGGTAGTGATGCTATTTGGGTGGCAGTAGACCGGTTGACCAAGTCGGCGCACTTTATTCCTATGTGCGTGAGAGATTCGGTAGATCATCTTAACGACTTGTATATTCGGGACATAGTGAGATTGCACAGGGTCCCAGTGACGATCGTCTCAGATAGAGACCCTCGTTTTACCGCCAGGTTGTGGCAGAGTTTGCAGAGTGCCTTAGGCACTAAGTTGACCTTTAGTACGGCTTATCACCCTCAGACTGACGGGCAGTCCGAGCGTACTATTCAGATCCTTGAGGATATGCTTCGAGGTTGTGTCCTTGACTTTAGTGGGACGTGGGAGAGGCACTTACCATTGGTAGAGTTCGCCTACAACAACAGCTTTCAGTCTAGTATCGGTATGGCACCATTTGAGGCCTTGTATGGCCGACCGTGTAGGTCTCCAGTTTGTTGGGCCGAGGTGGGTAATGCTCCTTTGTTGGGTTCGGAGTTGGTTAGGGAGATGACGGAGAAAGTTGAGCTTATCCGTAGGAGGCTTGTTACAGCCCAGAGTCGCCAAAAGAGTTATGCTGACCGTAGGAGGAGGCCTTTGGCGTTTGAGGTAGGTGATCATGTTTTCTTGAAAATATCACCTAGGCGAGGTTTGATGAGGTTTGGGAAGAGCAGGAAGTTATCCCCTCGGTTTATTGGTCCTTCTGAGATCCTTGAGAGGATTGGCGATGTTGCATATCGTTTAGCCTTGTCGCCGCAGTTGTCCGGGGTTCATGACGTGTTTCATGTGAGTATGCTTCGGAAGTATGAGCCGGATCCATCACATCTGTTAGATTGGACCGACTTAGAGGTAGATGAGGATGCCTCGTATGAGGAGAGATCGGTTCGGGTCTTGGATAGGCGGGATCAAGTCCTGCGTGGCAAGACCATCCCTTTGGTAAACGTTTTGTGGAAACATCACGGAGTGGAGGAAGCCACTTGGAAACGTGAGTTGGAGGTCCGCGAGAAATATCTGGACTTGTTTGTTGTTGAATAATCTGATATTTAGATTATGTAATGTTGGTGGACTTAAGAGCTTTATATATGTCTTAAGTTGTAAAACATTGGTAATGTTTTGGTTTAATGAAAGTATGTTGTAGAACTTACCCTGATATGGGAGTTCATTATGATATTGCATATGTTGGCTATATTGTAGAATTGGAGTTGTATCATGTATATTGATTATGATATGAACTGTGAACCATGCATGTTGGAAATGGTTGGAAATGGAAGAAAACTGCATATTGATAGTGCACTTGTAACAATTGCTGTGAAATGCCTCTTGAAAAGAGATGGGATCGACCGGTAACGGGTCGGGTTGTTTAATATTATGTTGTAATATTATTAAAAATGGATAAAACCTGTTTTTGAAAAAAACTTGTGTTTAATTTCGGGGACGAAATTCTTTAAGGGGGGGAGGTTATAGCGATCCCGGTTATCCCTTTACTGTTCTGTTGTATTCCGGACTCGGTTCCGTGAAGTTGGTAGTGGTATCTATCTTATTGTCGTCCTTTAATTCCACTTGATTGAGTTTTAGGATGTTTATGGGCTTGTGTTGAACAGGTGGGTTAAGCCTTGGTCTTTATCCTTGTTGCCCAGGTTTTTGGTGTTACGCTCGAACGGGTCATTCTGCGCTCGAGCGGAGTTTGGTTTCTAATCTAGCGCTCGAGCGGGTGTTCTGGCGCTCGAGCGGGGATTACACTCCTCCAGTATTTCGTGTCTCTGCAAAACTTCTGCAGATGTGATTTTTACGCTCGAGCGGGTTTGTTTACGCTCGAGCGGTGGCGCTCGAGCGGGTCGGTTGGAGCTCGAGCGGGTAGTACTTCCAGAGTATAAGTTCTGGGAGGGAGAAATCTGCGCTCGAGCGGACTGGTTTTCGCGCTCTAGTGGAAGTGCTTTATTCTTGTGTCTTGGCACTCGAGCAGGCCTTATTGCGCTCGAGCGTGTCCAGAGTTTTGTTCTTGGCGCTCAAGCATCGTGTTCTCTGCTCGAGCGGGTCATACGTATATGAGTTATCCATTGGGTGACTTCAAATCACTTTTTGCTTTTCTTTCTCTCTCCTACTTTTTCTAAAAACCATTTTTGAGAGCCTCTCCCACTAGATACTCCCTTCTCTCTAGGGTTTGATCTAGTTAGAGTGTCCTCCTTCTCTTCGGCCTTTGTAAAAGTTGTGTTGATCGTCGAGGGCGTCGTTTTGATCTGAAATTTTTTTTCTTTGGAGCACTTTGGTTTTGGTCTCTTCTCCATCCGAGCTCTAACTTCGAGGTAGGGATGTCCTACTCCTCTTTATGAGCTTTGTCTTTAAATTTTAGTATTTTGAGATGTTGGGGTTGGTTTGGTAATTTTGTGAAAGTTTGGGGGCTTTTGTGTAAATTCACAAGAGTTGGGGTTTTGGCTATATAAAACCTAGATGCATGTTTGGCATGGAAAATGTGAAATTAATGTTAAGACATTAATGAAAATGGAACCTAAGGGTTGTAATGTAAATTATGGAAAATGCCCTAATTACATTGGTTAATTAATTTACATAATTAATTATGAGAAATGAGGAATTGATTTGGGAAGTCATGGGATAAAAGGGTGTAGTTGGATTATTTATCACTCATCTAGTTGGAATGTTGATTATATATCCATTGTTGCATTTATTTTCTGTGTAGAAATAACTGCTTTGGGCTATCGGTGGAGGATAGTCTTGATTGTTGTAGACAATGCATGATGATTAGACAAACTGAAACTAATCACTGGAATGTGTCATTGAGATTGACGATTGAAAGAATACATTAAATTTATGTATTGTGTGATGATGTGTATAATTGTTGTTTATATGCATTGTGTTGTGTTGGAGGAGATAGGGGATGTACTCCACGGTTTAGGGAAGATAGGGGATGGATCTCTAAACCGGATGTTGTTGGGAGGAGATAGGGGATGGACTCCGTAGATAGAGCTCATATGCTTATCTAGTGATGTATTGACAGAGCTCATATGCTTGTCATTGGAAGTGTGATAGTGCTCATATGCATATCTGTGGAAGTGATGATATAGCTTATATGCTTATCTGTTGGTGTGTGATATAGCTAGTATGCTTATCTATTATGAAATGGGAAGTGTTTGATATGAGTTACTGTCTCATATGAGCTGTTTGGCCAGGTTCTGAGCCATGGTTATAAATTGAGAATTGAAAAGAAATGGAAAATGGACTGTAATATGGACTTGTATGTCATGAAACCGTAAAGTGTGGTAAGGGAAAGTATCAGTGTTGGCCATCTATCAACTGCTAATCTTTTAGTCATTGTTCATATTTGGTTTAGTATGTTTCTACAGGGCTGTGGCTCACCCTATATGGGAATATCATTTTCAGGTACAGGTAGCATGCCACCTCCAAGGACGTAGCTTGAGAGGCTAGAGGCAGGTGGACTTTTGTTGTTTTATTTCTTTGTTGTATTACATGTATATTCAAGCTAAGGGCTTAATGTGTGAATGAGTTAGCACTCTTTTTTTGTAACCAAGTGTTAACTTGGAAAGCTGTATGCCTTTAGGGCATTTGCTTTTGTCGTTAACATGTAATACTTTTTGTAACGAAACTCTGATGAATGGAAGAATGTGGAACTTTTATATATCAATGCATGTCTATATTGAGGGGTATAATGTTGTTATTTTGAAGGCGTTACAACTTGGTATCAGAACTTACAGGGTTCGAATACTTTGGGTACGTGGGAAGTGATTAGGATCACAATGGGTTTGTCTCGCTTGATAGAGACTTAGATGTAGTGTCATATGCTTTGTGCTTAATTGATAACATGCTTATGTGACTATGTGGGTATGGAATGTAGTTTCTAGGATGTTGATTGGATCCTTGGGTTTCTGGGAGTCTTGTTGGAAAAGCACTTGATCAATGCTGTTTCTAACCGGAACTCTAGTAACGCCTCGGGACTATCATTATCCAGAAATGAAATTCGTAAGTGCTTATGTGTTTATGTGCTTACGTGGAATGAATTACAGTTGTCCATGCACTAGGACGCGAGTGTATAGCTTTGGCACATTTATGAATGTGCTACTAGTCTTGGTTACCTTTATTAGGATGTCAGGACGAGGACGCGGTAGGCGTGGCAGGCATGGTAGGCAGGAGATGCCTTTACCAGAGGAGGTTCTGGCAGTGCAGGAGGGTGTTGGTTTGGCCAATGTGGCCGAGCCAGCAGGTCAGCAGGCTATGAGTGCCTTGGCACGAGAGATAGCAGGAGCTTTGGGTATTCTCAGAGCTGGGAATCAGGCAGCTAAGGTTGGGCCTTCTTTCTTGAAGAGGGAATTCTTCCGGTCTAACCCGGACGAATTTGTTGGAGATCCAAAGGAGCCACTGAAGGCCGACGAGTGGTTGGAACAAATGAGTAAGACGTTCGAGATGCTTGGCATCGAGGACGGGGCACTGAAAGTGACCTTGGCATCCTTCCAGCTGAAGGGAGATGCGGGTCAATGGTGGAAGTACGAGAAGGCTCGTGTTGGTGGTACATGGGAGGCGTTTGTAAATGCTTTCCAAGAGAGGTTCCTATCTGCAATTGCTAGGGAGAAGCTGAGGGATCAGTTTAGCCGGCTTAATCAGCAGGGTATGTCTGTGGCAGAGTTTGAGGTCATTTTCACTAGTTTGTCCAGGTTTGCACCTGAGTTGGTGGCGTCCGAAGAACGCCGTTGCTATGAGTTTGAGCGGAAGTTGAGGCAGGGCCTTAAGTTGAGAGTTGGTGGGTCTTACATCCGGGAGTATAGACATTTAGTGGATGCTGCAGCTCATATGGAGCTCATGATGCAAGAGGAAGATGAGGAGAAACATAGAGGCTCCAAGCAGGGCTAGGAGGGCCAGGGTGATGGCAGGAGGCAGAGGGGTTATAACCCTCTGCAGTCTAAGGGTGGAGTTGCTAGATCGACCTTTCCGGTGCCGAGTGCAGGCTTGGGGAGAGGTAGTCAGGGAGGCCTGACTTGTTTTACGTGTGGCCAGTTGGGTCACAAGTCTTCGGTGTGCCCGCAGAAGGGAGGGGGTCAGCGAGTTGCTTCTTCTTCAGCTAGACCTCAGGGCCAGAGTCAGGGCAGGGGCCAGCCTGTGTCTTGCTATCATTGTGGTCAGCCTGGGCACCTGAAGAGGTATTGCCCACCGTTGAGTGCTACTTCGGGAGCGTCTGGTTCTAGGAAGACGCAGAGTTATCAGCCAGCTCAGTCTGTGCAGGCCTCGAGGGCCAATCCGGGAGCTTCATCATCCCAGTCAGTCCAGCAGTCGTACGCTCCTAGAGGTGAGCAGGTAGACCAGGGGCCTACGGGGCGCATGTATGCTGTTACTGCGCAGGATTTAGTACCGGCTCCATCAGTAGTGAGAGGTACTTTTCTGTTTTGCAACTCGGTTGCTAGTATGTTGATTGACACGGGTGCTTCTCATTCTTTTGTATCTGCTGCATTTGTATTTGTTTTGGAATTGGAGTTAGCACAGTTAGCATCTCCTATTTGTGTAGTGTCACCTCTTGGGGGTGAACTGATCTTGAAGCAGGGTGTTAGAGGTTGTGATATAGAGGTCGCCGACCATAGGCTTCCTTTTCCATTTGTGGTCATGCCCATGAAGGGTTTTGATGTTATTTTGGGTATGGACTGGCTATCGTCATACCGGGCTATTATCGATTGCTACCGCCAGAGGGTCACGTTATGTACCTTGAGCGGGGAGTGGTTCCATTTCTTGGGAGACCGCGTTGGTTGTGTTTTACTACCGGGGTATGATTCGCGAGGGCGAAATGAGCTTAGTGGTCTACTTGCTAGCTTTGAGAGTGGTGAGTGTGATGAGACCCATGTTGTGTTGCCGAGGGTGGTTTGTGAGTATTCGGATGTCTTTCCCGAAGACCTTGTTAGTTTGCCACCTCACCGAGAGATAGAGTTCTCTATTGATTTAGTGCCCGGCACAGCGCCGATTTCTATGGCACCTTATCGTTTTGCCCCAGCCGAGTTGAGTGAGTTGAAGATTCAGCTCCAGGAATTGCTAGATAAGGGTTTCGTTCGCCCTAGTGTTTCGCCGTGGGGAGCACCGGCCCTCTTTGCTAAAAAGAAAGATGGTGCCTTGAGATTGTGTATAGACTACCGGAACTTGAATCGGGCTACGGTCAAGAATAAGTACCCTATGCCCCGTATAGACGATATGTTTGACCAATTGAAGGGTTCCCGTTATTTCTCTAAGATAGACTTGAGATCGGGTTACCACCAGTTGAGGGTCGGGGAGGAGGATATTCCTAAGACGGCATTCCGTACGCGGTATGGCCATTATGAATTTCTGGTGATGCCGTTTGGGCTCACCAATGCACCGGCAGTCTTTATGGACTTGATGAACCGGATCTTCCGGGAACTCTTGGATCGATTTGTAGTCATTTTCGTGGACGACATTCTTGTTTATTCGCCTTCGGAGGAGGAACACGAGGCACACTTGAGAGTGGTGCTTGAGTTACTTAGAGCCCATAGGCTGTATGCCAAATTTGGGAAGTGGGAGTTCTGGCTAGGAGAGGTGAAATTCTTAGGCCATGTGGTATCCAGGGAAGGGGTGTCGGTTGATACATCCAAGGTTGAGGCAGTGAAAGACTGGGCACAGCCTAAGAGTGTGTTTGAGATCCGCAGTTTTCTGGGATTAGTTGGGTGTTACCGTCGGTTTGTGGAGGATTTGTCCAGACTAGCTTCGCCGTTGACTAGATTGACGCGAAAAGGGGTCAAGTTTGTATGGAGTGAGACTTGGGAAAAGTCGTTCCAAGAGTTGAAGGTTAGATTGACCACCGCTCCGGTTTTGCTTATTCCGGAGAGAGGGTTGGGTTATGCGGTTTATTGTGATGCCTCGAGGGAGGGTTTGGGTTGTGTGTTGATGCAGGAGGGGAAAGTGGTAGCTTATGGCTCACGTTAGTTGAAAATTCACGAGAAGAATTACCCTACACACGACCTAGAGTTAGCATCAGTGATCTTTGCCTTGAAGATTTGGAGGCACTACCTTTATGGTGAGAGGTTCGAGGTGTTCTCGGACCACAAGAGCTTGAAGTATCTGTTTACACAGAGAGACTTGAATTTGAGGCAGAGGAGATGGATGGAGCTCATTGAGGACTATGATTTTGAGTTGCACGATCACCTGGGAAAGGCCAATGTTGTGGTCGATACCCTTAGTAGGAAATCCATTAGTGATGTAGCTTGTATAGCCATCCGGGAATGGGGGATGTTGGGTGTACTTGGCGAGTTCAATTTGCATCTGGGCGAATCTGTTGAGGCTGCAGCCTTGTTTTCTATTGTTACACAGCCCACACTTGTGACTAGAGTGTTAGAGGCACAAAGAGGTGACCTTGTGGTAGAGTCCTTCTGAGAGAAGATCTCCAGTGGGAAAGTTGAGAAGGGTTTGACGGTGTATCCCGACCTGAGTGTGAGATACCGAGACTGTTTGTTTGTGCCGGAGTCTTGCCGAGAGGAAGTAGTCTGAGAGTTTCATCATTCACGTCTTGCGGTGCATCCGGGAGGCACTAAAATGTATCGAGATTTGGGTCGCCAGTTTTGGTGGCGGGGTATGAAGAGAGATGTGGTTGTTTTCGTATCGAAGTGCCTTACTTGCCAGCAAGTGAAGGCCAAGCATCAGAGGCCAACGGGTTTGTTGCAACCCTTGCCTATTGCCTAGTGGAAGTGGGAGTATGTCACTATGGACTTCGTTGTAGGTCTTCCGAGGACTTAGCGGGGTAGTGATGCTATTTGGGTGGTTGTAGACCGGTTGACCAAGTCGGCGCACTTTATTCCTATGTGCGTGAGAGATTCGGTAGATCATCTTAACGACTTGTATATTCGGGACATAGTGAGATTGCACGAGGTCCCAGTGATGATCGTCTCGGATAGAGACCCTCGTTTTACCGCCAGGTTGTGGCAGAGTTTGCAGAGTGCCTTAGGCACTAAGTTGACCTTTAGTACGGCTTATCACCATCAGACTGACGGGCAGTCCGAGCGTACTATTCAGATCCTTGAGGATATGCTTCGAGGTTGTGTCCTTGACTTTAGTGGGACGTGGGAGAGGCACTTACCATTGGTAGAGTTCGCCTACAACAACAGCTTTCAGTCTAGTATCGGTATGGCACCGTTTGAGGCCTTGTATGGCCTACCGTGCAGGTCTCCAGTTTGTTGGGCCGAGGTGGGTAATGCTCCTTTGTTGGGTCCGGAGTTGGTTAGGGAGACGACGGAGAAAGTTGAGCTTATCCGTAGGAGGCTTGTTACAACCCAGAGTCGCCAAAAGAGTTATGTTGACCGTAGGAGGAGGCCTTTGGCGTTTGAGGTAGGTGATCATGTTTTCTTGAAAATATCACCTAGGCGAGGTTTGATGAGGTTTGGGAAGAGCAGGAAGTTATCCCCTCGGTTTATTGGTCCTTTTGAGATCCTTGAGAGGATTGGCGATGTTGCATATCGTTTAGCCTTGCCGCCGCAGTTGTCCGGGGTTCATGACGTGTTTCATGTGAGTATGCTTCGGAAGTATGAGCCGGATCCATCACATGTGTTAGATTGGACCGACTTAGAGGTAGATGAGGATGCCTCGTATGAGGAGAGACCGGTTCGGGTCTTGGATAGGCGGGATCAAGTCCTGCGTGGCAAGACCATCCCTTTGGTAAACGTTTTGTGGAAACATCACGGAGTGGAGGAAGCCACTTGGAAACGTGAGTTGGAGGTCCGCGAGAAATATCCGGACTTGTTTGTTGTTGAATAATCTGATATTTAGATTATGTAATGTTGGTGGACTTAAGAGCTTTATATATGTCTTAAGTTGTAAAACATTGGTAATGTTTTGGTTTAATGAAAGTATGTTGTAGAACTTACCCTGATATGGGAGTTCATTATGATATTGCATATGTTGGATATATTGTAGAATTGGAGTTGTATCATGTATATTGATTATGATATGAACTGTGAACCATGCATGTTGGAAATGGTTGGAAATGGAAGAAAACTGCATATTGATAGTGCACTTATAACAATTGCTGTGAAATGCCTCTTGAAAAGAGATGGGATCGACTGGTAACGGGTCGGGTTGTTTAATATTATGTTGTAATATTATTAAAAATGGATAAAACTTGTTTTTGAAAAAAACTTGTGTTTAATTTCGGGGACGAAATTCTTTAAGGGGGGGAGGTTATAGCGATCCCGGTTATCCCTTTACTGTTCTGTTGTATTCCGGACTCGGTTCCGTGAAGTTGGTAGTGGTATCTATCTTGTTGTCGTCCTTTAATTCCACTTGACTGAGTTTTAGGATGTTTATGGGCTTGTGTTGAACAGGTGGGTTAAGCCTTGGTCTTTATCCTTGTTGCCCAGGTTTTTGGTGTTACGCTCGAACGGGTCATTCTGCGCTCGAGCGAAGTTTGGTTTCTAGTCTAGCGCTCGAGCGGGTGTTCTGGCGCTCGAGCGGGGATTACACTCCTCCAGTATTTCGTGTCTCTGCAAAACTTCTGCAGATGTGATTTTTACGCTCGAGCGGGTTTGTTTACGCTCGAGCGGTGGCGCTCGAGCGGGTCGGTTGGCGCTCGAGCGAGTAGTACTTCCAGAGTATAAGTTCTGGGAGGGAGAAATCGGCGCTCTAGCGGACTGGTTTTCGCGCACTAGTGGAAGTGCTTTATTCTTGTGTCTTGGCGCTCGAGCGGGCCTTATTACGCTCGAGCGTGTCCAGTGTTTTGTTCTTGGCGCTCGAGCGTCGTGTTCTCCGCTCGAGCGGGTCATACGTATATGAGTTATCCGCTAGGTGATTTCAAATCACTTTTTCTTTTCTTTCTCTCTCCTACTATTTCTAAAAACCATTTTTGAGAGCCTCTCCCTCTAGATACTCCCTTCTCTCTAGGGTTTGATCTAGTTAGAGTGTCCTCCTTCTCTTCGGCCTTTGTAAAAGTTGTCTTGATCGTCGATGGCGTCGTTTTGATCTGAAAATTTTGGTCTTTGGAGCACTTTGGTTTTGGTCTCTTCTCCATCCGAGCTCTAACTTCGAGGTAGGGATATCCTACTCCTCTTTACGGGCTTTGTCTTTAAATTTTAGTATTTTGAGATGTTGGGGTTGGTTTGGTAATTTTGTGAAAGTTTGGGGCTTTTGTGTAAATTCACAAGAGTTGGGGTTTTGGCTATATAAAACCTAGATGCATGTTTGGCATGGAAAATGTGAAATTAATGTTAAGACATTATTGAAAATGGAACCTAAGGGTTGTAATGTAAATTATGAAAAATGCCCTAATTACATTGGTTAATTAATTTGCATAATTAATTATGAGAAATGAGGAATTGATTTGGGAAGTCATGGGATAAAAGGGTGTAGTTGGATTATTTATCACTCATCTAGTTGGAATGTTGATTATATATCCATTGTTGCATTTATTTTCTGTGTAGAAATAACTACTTTGGGCTATCGGTGGAGGATAGTCTTGATTGTTGTAGACAATGCATGATGATTAGACAAACTGAAACTAATCACTGGAATGTGTCATTGAGATTGACGATTGAAAGAATACATTAAATTTATGTATTGTGTGATGACGTGTATAATTGTTGTTTATATGCATTGCGTTGTGTTGGAGGAGATAGGGGATGTACACCACGGTTTAGGGGAAGATAGGGGATGGACCTCTAAACCGGATGTTGTTGGGAGGAGATAGGGGATGGACTCCGTAGATAGAGCTCATATGCTTATCTAGTGATGTATTGACAGAGCTCATATGCTTGTCATTGGAAGTGTGATAGTGCTCATATGCATATCTGTGGAAGTGATGATATAGCTTGTATGCTTATCTGTTGGTGTGTGATATAGCTAGTATGCTTATCTATTATGAATGGGAAGTGTTTGATATGAGTTACTGTCTGATATGAGTTGTTTGGCCAGGTTCTGAGCCAGGGTTATAAATTGAGAATTGAAAAGAAATGGAAAATGAACTGTAATATGGACTTGTATGTCATGAAACCGTAAAGTGTGGTAAGGGAAAGTATCAGTGTTGGCCATCTATCAACTGCTAATCTTTTAGCCATTGTTCATATTTGGTTTAGTATGTTTCTACAGGGCTGTGGCTCACCCTATATGGGAATATCATTTTCAGGTACAGGTAGCATGCCACCTCCAAGGACGTAGCTTGAGAGGCTAGAGGCAGGTGGACTTTTCTTGTTTTATTTCTTTGTTGTATTACATGTATATTCAAGCCAAGGGCTTAATGTGTAAATGAGTTAGCACTCTTTTTTTGTAACCAAGTGTTAACTTGGAAAGCTGTAAGCCTTTAGGGCATTTGCTTTTGTCGTTAACATGTAATACTTTTTGTAACGAAACTCTGATGAATGGAAGAATGTGGAACTTTTATATATCAATGCATGTCTATATTGAGGGGTTTAATGTTGTTATTTTGAGGGCGTTACAACTTGGTATCAGAGCTTACAGGATTTGAATACTTTGGGTACGTGGGAAGTGATTAGGATCACAATGGGTTTGTCTCGCTTGATAGAGACTTAGATGTAGTGTCATATGCTTTGTGCTTAATTGATAACATGCTTATGTGACTATGTGGGTATGGAATGTAGTTTCTAGGATGTTGATTGGATCCTTGGGTTTCTGGGAGTCTTGTTGGAAAAGCACTTGATCAATGCTGTTTCTAACCGGAACTCTAGTAACGCCTCGGGACTATCATTATCCGGAAATGAAATTCGTAAGTGCTTATGTGTTTATGTGCTTACGTGGAATGAATTACAGTTGTCCATGCACTAGGACGCGAGTGTATAGCTTCGGCACATTTATGAATGTGCTAATAGTCTTGGTTACCTTTATTAGGATGTCAGGACGAGGACGCGGTAGGCGTGGCAGGCATGGTAGGCAGGAAATGCCTTTACCGGAGGAGGTTCCGGCAGTGCAGGAGGGTGTTGGCCTGGCCAATGTGGCCGAGCCAGCAGGTCAGCAGGCTATGAGTGCCTTGGCACGAGAGATAGCAGGAGCTTTGGGTATTCTCAGAGCTGGGAATCAGACAGCTGAGGTAGGGCCTTCTTTCTTGAAGAGGGAATTCTTCCGGTCTAACCCGGACGAATTTGTTGGAGATCCAAAGGAGCCACTGAAGGCTGACGAGTGGTTGGAACAAATGAGTAAGACGGTCGAGATGCTTGGCATCGAGGACGGGGCACTGAAAGTGACCTTGGCATCCTTCTAGCTGAAGGTAGATGCGGGTCAATGGTGGAAGTACGAGAAGGCTCGTGTTGGTGGTACATGGGAGGCGTTTGTAAATGCTTTCCAAGAGAGGTTCCTATCTGCAATTGCTAGGGAGAAGCTGAGGGATCAGTTTAGCCGGCTTAATCAGCAGGGTATGTCTGTGGCAGAGTTTGAGGCCACTTTCACTAGTTTGTCCAGGTTTGCACCTGAGTTGGTGGCGTCCGAAGAACGCCGTTGCTATGAGTTTGAGCGGAAGTTGAGGCAGGGCCTTAAGTTGAGAGTTGGTGGGTCTTACATCTGGGAGTATAGACATTTAGTGGATGCTGCAGCTCATATGGAGCTCATGATGCAAGAGGAAGATGAGGAGAAACATAGAGGCTCCAAGCGGGGCCAGGAGGGCCAGGGTGATGGCAGGAGACAGAGGGTTTATAACCCTCAGCAGTCTCAGGGTGGAGTTGCTAGATCGACCTTTCTGGTGCCGAGTGCAGGCTCGGGGAGAGGTAGTCAGGGAGGCCTGACTTGTTTTACGTGTGGCCAGTTGGGTCACAAGTCTTCGGTGTGCCCGCAGAAGGGAGGGGGTCAGCGAGTTGCTTCTTCTTCAGCTAGACCTTAGGGCCAGAGTCAGGGCAGGGGCCAGCCTTTGTCTTGCTATCATTGTGGTCAGCCTGGGCACCTGGAGAGATATTGCCCACAGTTGAGTGCTACTTCGGGAGCGTCTGGTTCTAGGAAGACGCAGAGTTATCAGCCAGCTCAGTCTGTGCAGACCTCGAGGGCCAATCCGGGAGCTTCATCATCCTAGTCAGTGCAGCAGTCGTACGCCCCTAGAGGTGAGCAGGTAAACCAGGGGCCTACGGGGCGCGTGTATGCTGTTACCGCACAGGATTTAGTACCGGCTCCATCAGTAGTGAGAGGTACTTTTCTCTTTTGCAACTCGGTTGCTAGTGTGTTGATTGACACGGGTGCTTCTCATTCTTTTGTATCTGCTGCATTTGTATCTGTTTTGGAATTGGAGTTAGCACAGTTAGCATCTCCTATTTGTGTAGTGTCACCTCTTGGGGGTGAACTGATCTTGAAGCAGGGTGTTAGAGGTTGTGATATATAGGTCGCCGACCATAGGCTTCCTTTTCTATTTGTGGTCATGCCCATGTAGGGTTTTGATGTTATTTTGGGTATGGATTGGCTATCGTCATACCGGGCTGTTATCGATTGCTACTGCCAGAGGGTCACGTTATGTACCTTGAGCGGGGAGTGGTTCCATTTCTTGGGAGACCGGGTTGGTTGTGTTTTACCACCGGGGTATGATTCGCGAGGGCGAAATGAGCTTAGTGGTCTACTTGCCAGCTTTGAGAGTGGTGAGTGTGATGAGACCCATGTTGTGTTGCCGAGGGTGGTTTGTGAGTATTCGGATGTCTTTCCCGAAGACCTTGTTAGTTTGCCACCTCACCGAGAGATAGAGTTCTCTATTGATTTAGTGCCCGGCACAGCGCCGATTTCTATGGCACCTTATCGTTTTGCCCCAGCCGAGTTGAGTGAGTTGAAGATTCAGCTCCAGGAATCGCTAGATAAGGGTTTCGTTCGCCCTAGTGTTTCACCGTGGGGAGCACCGGCCCTCTTTGCTAAAAAGAAAGATGGTGCCTTGAGATTGTGTATAGACTACCGGAAGTTGAATCGAGCTACGGTCAAGAATAAGTACCCTATGCCTCGTATAGACGATATGTTTGACCAGTTGAAGGGTTCCCGTTGTTTCTCTAAGATAGACTTGAGATCGGGTTACCACCAGTTGAGGGTCAGGGAGGAGGATATTCCTAAGACGGCATTCCGTACGCTGTATGGCCATTATGAATTTCTGGTGATGCCGTTTGGGCTCACCAATGCACTGGCAGTCTTTATGGACTTGATAAACCGGATCTTCCAGGAACTCTTGGATCGATTTGTAGTCATTTTCGTGGACGACATTCTTCTTTATTCGCCTTCGGAGGAGGAACACGAGGCACACTTGAGAGTGGTGCTTGAGTTACTTAGAGCCCATAGGCTGTATGCCAAATTTGGGAAGTGTGAGTTCTGGCTAGGAGAGGTGAAATTCTTAGGCCATGTGGTATCCAGGGAAGGGGTGTCGGTTGATACATCCAAGGTTGAGGCAGTGCAAGACTGGGCACAGCCTAAGAGTGTGTTTGAGATCCGCAGTTTTCTGGGATTAGTGGGGTATTACCGTCGGTTTGTGGAGGATTTGTCCAGACTAGCTTCGCCGTTGACTAGATTGACGCGGAAAGGGGTCAAGTTTGTATGGAGTGAGACTTGGGAAAAGTCGTTCCAAGAGTTGAAGGTTAGATTGACCACCGCTCCGGTTTTGATTATTCCGGAGAGAGGGTTGGGTTATGCGGTTTATTGTGATGCCTCGAGGGAGGGTTTGGGTTGTGTGTTGATGCAGGAGGGGAAAGTGGTAGCTTATGGCTCACGTCAGTTGAAAATTCACGAGAAGAATTACCCTACACACGACCTAGAGTTAGTATCAGTGATCTTTGCCTTGAAGATTTGGAGGCACTACCTTTATGGTGAGAGGTTCGAGGTGTTCTCGGACCACAAGAGCTTGAAGTATCTGTTTACACAGAGAGACTTGAATTTGAGGCAGAGGAGATGGATGGAGCTCATTGAGGACTATGATTTTGAGTTGCACTATCACCTGGGAAAGGCCAATGTTGTGGTCGATGCCCTTAGTAGGAAATCCATTAGTGATGTAGCTTGTATAGCCATCCGGGAATGGGGGATGCTGGGTGTACTTGGCGAGTTCGATTTGCATCTGGGCGAATCTGTTGAGGCTGCAGCCTTGTTTTCTGTTGTTACACAGCCCACACTTGTGACTAGAGTGTTAGAGGCACAAAGAGGTGACCTTGTGGTAGAGTCCTTCCGAGAGAAGATCTCCAGTGGGAAAGTTGAGAAGGGTTTGACGGTGTATCCCGACCTGAGTGTGAGATACCGAGACCGTTTGTTTGTGCCGGAGTCTTGCCGAGAGGAAGTAGTCCGTGAGTTTCATCATTCACGTCTTGCGGTGCATCCGGGAGGCACTAAGATGTATCGAGATTTGGGTCGCCAGTTTTGGTGGTGGGGTATGAAGAGAGATGTGGTTGTTTTCGTATCGAAGTGCCTTACTTGCCAGCAAGTGAAGGCCGAGCATCAGAGGCCAGCGGGTTTGTTGCAACCCTTGCCTATTGCCTAGTGGAAGTGGGAGTATGTCACTATGGACTTCGTTGTAGGTCTTCCGAGGACTTAGCGGGGTAGTGATGCTATTTGGGTGGTTGTAGACCGGTTGACCAAGTCGGCGCACTTTATTCCTATGTGCGTGAGAGATTCGGTAAATCATCTTAACGACTTGTATATTCGGGACAAAGTGAGATTGCACGGGGTCCCAGTGACGATCGTCTCAGATAGAGACCATCATTTTACCGCCAGGTTGTGGCAGAGTTTGCAGAGTGCCTTAGGCACTAAGTTGACCTTTAGTACGGCTTATCACCCTCAGACTGACGGGCAGTCCGAGCGTACTATTCAGATCCTTGAGGATATGCTTCGAGGTTGTGTCCTTGACTTTAGTGGGACGTGGGAGAGGCACTTACCATTGGTAGAGTTCGCCTACAACAACAACTTTCAGTCTAGTATCGGTATGGCACCGTTTGAGGCCTTGTATGGCCAACCGTGTAGGTCTCCAGTTTGTTGGGCCGAGGTGGGTAATGCTCCTTTGTTGGGTCCGGAGTTGGTTAGGGAGACGACGGAGAAAGTTGAGCTTATCCGTAAGAGGCTTGTTACAGCCCAGAGTCGCCAAAAAAGTTATGCTGATCGTAGGAGGAGGCCTTTGGCGTTTGAGGTAGGTGATCATGTTTTCTTGAAAATATCACCTAGGCGAGGTTTGATGAGGTTTGGGAAGAGCAGGAAGTTATCCCCTCGGTTTATTGGTCCTTTTGAGATCCTTGAGAGGATTGGCGATGTTGCATATTGTTTAGCCTTGCCGCCGCAGTTGTCCGGGGTTCATGACGTGTTTCATGTGAGTATGCTTCGGAAGTATGAGCCGAATCCACCACATGTGTTAGATTGGACCGACTTAGAGGTAGATGAGGATGCCTCGTATGAGGAGAGACCGGTTCGGGTCTTGGATAGGCGGGATCAAGTCCTGCGTGGCAAGACCATCCTTTTGGTAAACGTTTTGTGGAAACATCACGGAGTGGAGGAAGCCACTTGGGAACGTGAGTTGGAGGTCCGCGAGAAATATCCGGACTTGTTTGTTGTTGAATAATCTGATATTTAGATTATGTAATGTTGGTGGACTTAAGAGCTTTATATATGTCTTAAGTTGTAAAACATTGGTAATGTTTTGGTTTAATGAAAGTATGTTGTAGAATTTACCCTGATATGGGAGTTCATTAAGATATTGCATATGTTGGCTATATTGTAGAATTGGAGTTGTATCATGTATATTGATTATGATATGAACTGTGAACCATGCATGTTGGAAATGGTTGGAAATGGAAGAAAACTGCATATTGATAGTGCACTTGTAACAATTGCTGTGAAATGCCTCTTGAAAAGAGATGGGATCGACCGGTAACGGGTCGGGTTGTTTAATATTATGTTGTAATATTATTAAAAATTGATAAAACCAGTTTTTGAAAAAAACTTGTGTTTAATTTCGGGGACGAAATTCTTTAAGGGGGGGAGGTTATAGCGATCCCGGTTATCCCTTTTCTGTTCTGTTGTATTCCGGACTCGGTTCCGTGAAGTTGGTAGTGGTATCTATCTTGTTGTCGTCCTTTAATTCCACTTGATTGAGTTTTAGGATGCTTATGGGCTTGTGTTGAACAGGTGGGTTAAGCCTTGGTCTTTATCCTTGTTGCCCAGGTTTTTGGTGTTACGCTCGAACGGGTCATTCTGCGCTCGAGCGGAGTTTGGTTTCTAGTCTAGCGCTCGAGCGGGTGTTCTAGCGCTCGAGCGGGTGTTCTGGCGCTCGAGCAGGTCATTTTACGCTCGAGCGGGTTTGTTTACGCTCGAGCGGTGGCGCTCGAGCAGGTCGGTTGGTGCTCGAGCGGGTAGTACTTCCAGAGTATAAGTTCTGGGAGGGAGAAATCTGCACTCGAGTGGACTGGTTTTCGCGCTCTAGTGGAAGTGCTTTATTCTTGTGTCTTGGCGGCCTTATTGCGCTCGAGCGTGTCCAGATTTTGTTCTTGGCGCTCAAGCGTCGTGTTCTCCGCTCGAGCGGGTCATACGTATATGCGTTATCCGCTGGGTGATTTCAAATCACTTTTTGCTTTTCTTTCTCTCTCCTACTTTTTCTAAAAACCATTTTTGAGAGCCTGTCCCTCTAGATACTCCCTTCTCTCTAGGGTTTGATCTAGTTAGAGTGTCCTCCTTCTCTTCGGCCTTTGTAAAAGTTGTGTTGATCGTCGAGGGCGTCGTTTTGATCTGAAAATTTTGGTCTTTGGAGCACTTTGGTTTTGGTCTCTTCTCCATCTGAGCTCTAACTTCGAGGTAGGGATATCCTACTCCTCTTTATGAGCTTTGTCTTTAAATTTTAGTATTTTGAGATGTTGGGGTTGGTTTGGTAATTTTGTGAAAGTTTGGGGGCTTTTGTGTAAATTCACAAGAGTTGGGGTTTTGGCTATATAAAACCTAGATGCATGTTTGGCATGGAAAATGTGAAATTAATGTTAAGACATTAATGAAAATGGAACCTAAGGGTTGTAATGTAAATTATGGAAAATGCCCTAATTACATTGGTTAATTAATTTGCATAATTAATTACGAGAAATGAGGAATTGATTTGGGAAGTCATGGGATAAAAGGGTGTAGTTGGATTATTTATCACTCATCTAGTTGGAATGTTGATTATATATCCATTATTGCATTTATTTTCTGTGTAGAAATAACTGCTTTGGGCTATCGGTGGAGGATAGTCTTGATTGTTGTAGACAATGCATGATGATTAGACAAACTGAAACTAATCACTGGAATGTGTCATTGAGATTGACGATTGAAAGAATACATTAAATTTATGTATTGTGTGATGATGTGTATAATTGTTGTTTATATGCATTGCGTTGTGTTGGAGGAGATAGGGGATGTACTCCACGGTTTAGGGGAAGATAGGGGATGGACCTCTAAACCGGATGTTGTTGGGAGGAGATAGGGGATGGACTCCGTAGATAGAGCTCATATGCTTATCTAGTGATGTGTTGACAGAGCTCATATGCTTGTCATTGGAAGTGTGATAGTGCTCATATGCATATCTATGGAAGTGATGATATAGCTT
The DNA here is from genome assembly GCF_055761805.1 of Camellia sinensis. Lineage (NCBI taxonomy): Eukaryota > Viridiplantae > Streptophyta > Magnoliopsida > Ericales > Theaceae > Camellia > Camellia sinensis. The sequence goes on from NC_138970.1 coordinate 65,454,865, forward strand.
GTATGCTTATCTGTTGGTGTGTGATATAGCTAGTATGCTTATCTATAATGAAATGGGAAGTGTTTGATATGAGTTACTGTCTGATATGAGTTGTTTGGCCAGGTTCTGAGCCAGGGTTATAAATTGAGAATTGAAAAGAAATGGAAAATGGACTGTAATATGGACTTGTATGTCATGAAACCGTAAAGTGTGGTAAGGGAAAGTATCAGTGTTGGCCATCTATCAACTGCTAATCTTTTAGCCATTGTTCATATTTGGTTTAGTATGTTTCTACTGGGCTGTGGCTCACCCTATATGGGAATATCATTTTCAGGTACAGGTAGCATGCCACCTCCAAGGACGTAGCTTGAGAGGCTAGAGGCAGGCGGACTTTTGTTGTTTTATTTCTTTGTTATATTACATGTATATTCAAGCCAAGGGCTTAATGTGTAAATGAGTTAGCACTCTTTTTTTGTAACCAAGTGTTAACTTGGAAAGCTGTAAGCCTTTAGGGCATTTGCTTTTGTCGTTAACATGTAATACTTTTTGTAACGAAACTCTGATGAATGGAAGAATGTGGAACTTTTATATATCAATGCATGTCTATATTGAGGGGTTTAATGTTGTTATTTTGAGGGCGTTACAACTTGGTATCAGAGCTTACAGGATTTGAATACTTTGGGTACGTGGGAAGTGATTAGGATCACAATGGGTTTGTCTCGCTTGATAGAGACTTAGATGTAGTGTCATATGCTTTGTGCTTAATTGATAACATGCTTATGTGACTATGTGGGTATGGAATGTAGTTTCTAGGATGTTGATTGGATCCTTGGGTTTCTGGGTGTCTTGTTAGAAAAGCACTTGATCAATGCTGTTTCTAACTGGAACTCTAGTAACGCCTCGGGACTATCATTATCCGGAAATGAAATTCGTAAGTGCTTATGTGTTTATGTGCTTACGTGGAATGAATTACAGTTGTCCATGCACTAGGACGCGAGTGTATAGCTTCGGCACATTTATGAATGTGCTAATAGTCTTGGTTACCTTTATTAGGATGTCAGGACGAGGACGCGGTAGGCGTGGCAGGAATGGTAGGCAGGAGATGCCTTTACCGGAGGAGGTTCCGGCAGTGCAGGAGGGTGTTGGTCTGGCCCATGTGGCCGAGCCAGCAGGTCAGCAGGCTATGAGTGCCTCGGCACGAGAGATAGCAGGAGCTTTGGGTATTCTCAGAGCTGGGAATCAGGCAGCTGAGGTAGGGCCTTCTTTCTTGAAGAGGGAATTCTTCCGGTCTAACCCGGACGAATTTGTTGGAGATCCAAAGGAGCCACTGAAGGCCGACGAGTGGTTGGAACAAATGAGTAAGACGTTCGAGATGCTTGGCATCGAGGACGGGGCACTGAAAGTGACCTTGGCGTCCTTCTAGCTGAAGGGAGATGCGGGTCAATGGTGGAAGTACGAGAAGGCTCGTGTTGGTGGTACATGGGAGGCATTTGTAAATGCTTTCCAAGAGAGGTTCCTATCTGCAATTGCTAGGGAGAAGTTGAGGGATCAGTTTAGCTGGCTTAATCAGCAGGGTATGTCTGTGGCAGAGTTTGAGTCCACTTTCACTAGTTTGTCCTGGTTTGCACCTGAGTTGGTGGCGTCCGAAGAACGCCGTTGCTATGAGTTTGAGCGGAAGTTGAGGCGGGGCCTTAAGTTGAGAGTTGGTGGGTCTTACATCCGGGAGTATAGACATTTAGTGGATGCTGCAGCTCATATGGAGCTCATGATGCAAGAGGAAGATGAGGAGAAACATAGAGGCTCCAAGCAGGGCCAGGAGGGCTAGGGTGATGCCAGGAGGGCCACTGGTAGCCCAAGCAATTATTTCTAAACAGATAATAAAAGCTCCAACAGATAAAATATCAATGTTTCCAAAGTGAGCGATTTATAAATCCAGCTCCACCATTTCACAACATAATGAGCCAATTTCATTATTTCCAACTCAATTCCATAAATCCACAGTTTTTCCAAATTAATTATACCAATTAATTAATACAACAAATTAGGGTTTTCTACCCCATTTTCCAATATTGACCCAATGGCCTATATATCGAAAACCAACAACAACATCATTATTTTGAAACCCACAATACACATTTTAGGATCAAAATAACAAAACCATCTTTTAACATTTTGAAATCCTAGGTCCCAAAATTACCCAACTTCAACACTTTTTCAAAACAACCAAAGATCTATGTCAAAGACCATAAGAGTGAATAGGAATCCCTATCTCAAAAGTTGACACCCAATGAAGAGGATGAAGAAAACGGAAATGCTCCAAATCCTGAGATTCTTGGATCAAAAGATAGCCCTCGACGATCAACAACTTTTTTGTAACGGCCAAATGTGAGGAAACAACTCTTACTAGATTAATACCTAGAGAGAAGGTAAGGTTTTAGAGAGAAAGACTCTTAAATGGCGTTTTTGAAAAGTAAGAGAGAGAGTGAGGATGTAAAAAGTGATTTAGAAATGCCCAACTGCCTTCTGATATACGACATTCCCGCTCGAGCGGAAAACACAATGCCCGAGCGTCAAGCACAAAAATCTGGATACGCTCGAGCGCAAGAAGGCCCGCTCAAGCGCCAAGACACAAGAATAAAGTACATCCGCTTGAGCGAGAAAACCAGTCTGCTCGAGCGCAGATATCCCTCTCCCAGAACTTTCACCAAGACAGTACTACCCGCTCGAGCGCCAACAAACCCGCTCGAGCGCGACCCGCTCGAGCGCAGGAAACCCGCTTCAGCGTAGAAATCACACCTGCAGAAGTTTTGCAAGGACACGAAATACTGGGAGTGTGCAATCTCCGCTTGAGCGCCAGAACACCCGCTCAAGCGAACAACCAAAAACCAAACTCCGCTTGAGCGCAGAATGACCCGCTCGAGCGTAACACCAAAAACCTAGGCAACAAGGATTTAGACCAAGGCTCGACCTACCTGCTCGAAACATGCTCAACACATCCTAAAATTCAAACAAAAATAATTAAAGGGTGACAACGAGGTATACAACCACCAACTCCACGGAACCAAGGTCCGGAATACAGCAAATACAGAAAGGGAAAACTGGGATCGCTATAACCTAGAAGTTTATACATGCCACTGCCCATTTTTCAATCAATCAACCCACATTAAGATTAGTGCAATTACACACAAAACACAAATTTTAAATTCACCCATAAATTATAACATGGCTAATAATAAAGTAAGTCCAGTTGTACCCACAAAACACAAGGTTTTGCTAGTAGCATCATCAACCCAACAAACAAGAATACACACTACAAAGAGCAAATAGTGAGAGCTAATAGCTTATTCAAATTTAGACAATAGTCGAATAAAATGTAATCGTAACAACTAAATAGTTTCCATAGATATATGAGACCACCCTGTAACCTTGGTTGGTTTCTCCAACTTCTTGATCTTCATAGAATTTAAGAAAATCATGCCTCGAAAATCACCTGTGAAGAAAAAAATCCAAATCTAAATAGTTTATAAAGAAACCAGAGAGAAGAAATATACTAAAAAAGGAACAAACACATATTCCCATATATATATATATGTATATATATTTCTTTTTTCTTTACTTTCTTTTCTTTTGAACAGACAACATGGATGTCTCAACAACATATGCCGTATCTTAGTTTCGTTAACAAATCTGGAGATGCCAAAAAAACCAAAGCTAAATAGTTATTAGGTCAATCTCAAAAGAAGAAGAAAATTATTAGGAAAATCATAAGAGATAAAAATGCTAAAACAGGAACAAAGTTCAAACATATATATTCCATCTATTTGTTTGTACTTTTGTTTTAGCATAAATTTATTTCAAAATTTATTTCTTTCATTAAAAGGAAGCCTACATACAAACTACTATAGGCTATGTTGTGCCTGTTTTGAAGAGGAAACAAAAATCTATGAAAGATTTTTTGAAATATGTGTTCAGTAGAAAACAATTCCTATATTTGGTTAGGACTCTAAAATGATGATACTAATAGTCATGGTAGTGGTGGTGTGGATTGTGATAGTGGTGGTTGGGTGGTGGCTATGGTAATGGTAGTGACAATGGTGGTTATAGTGTGCTTGGTGGTAGAGAGGTGATAATGGTAACTGGTAGGTTGTTAAGCACACCAAAAATAAAGTCCAAACTGTACCTAAATTCCGTAGAATAATGGCAAATCTAGGTATCAATCCAGTAGGACTAATGTGAAATTCAACTAATTTTAATGGAAAGATTCCTAGATTAATTTAGACGAGAACAATTGATGATAAATAAATTCAAGCGAGAATTAAAATAAAATTACAACTAGAAAATTAAAGGGTAAGTTACAAATACACTCCTTGAGGTTTGCTTAAAGTATAGATTGTCCCCTATGATTCGAAAAATTATAAATACCCCATTTTCAAAAAAAATTATTTAACAGAATTAACTAAAAAAATGAAATTCATAATTGCTCTCTTATACAATAATAAAATTACTAATTGAAACATATTTCTAACATCATTAAAAACTATTAATTGACTTAATGATTTATTAATAAAAGGGACGATTTGTTATGAAATTAGAAACCTCAGAGGGTAAAATATAATTTCCAGAACCATAGCGGGCGATTCGTATTTTAATCAAACCTCAAGGGATGTATTTGTAATTTACTCAAAATTTTAAATTAACACTAAAGATTAAGGTTGAGAATTTGATTTGAGAAAAATCTTAGGACAAAGAATCCACCACTAGTTGTGTAAATAGGGTTTAACATTGACATCTAATTGCAATACGGTTTGAACTACTCAATGTTTCACAACTACAAGTTTGAAACATTGATCAAAAGAATTGTTGCGTTCAACGTATAGACACGAATCATTTCAAGTAGTATAAGTCGTTTGCTCCAGACTATGGTAGTAATATGACTCGTCTCTCATAACATGACTCGTCTCGCACTTTAAGTGCAACACAAAGAAAACCATTGCATGAAAAGTATTCAATAATCACTGAAAGTAGAATACTGAAAGGAATAGAAAGAAATTGAAATTAAAACTTCTAAAACATTCATACAACTTGTTCAAACCGTTTAAACAATCAATGCCTAGTTAAAACTCTATATACATGGCTAGGATCTCATCAAAACTCTAGAAAGAGAAGCCTAGCTGCTCATGAAGGAGTAGAAAGATGATAAAGAAGCTGCCATGGAAGATCTCCAATCCTTCAACTCCAAAACTCCAAAAGCCTAGCCTCCTTTGCCTATTTTTTCAGAGAATTTTCAAACCCTAGAACAGCCTTTTTTTCCTCATCTTATACTTTTCTAGCAAAACAGGTGACTTTAGAAAAACGTGCACGAAAATCAACATGGCCTCACGTGCGGGAAAGGCTGCACGTATGGGAAGGGCTTCACACATGCGGGAAAAACCCTTTGCACATGCGGATTATGCAGTTCTTTTTTATTTTCAGGAAGGGGACCACATGTGTAGGAATGACCCTCCGCACGTGCGGTGCATGCATTTTAACTAAAATATCACTTTCTGGCTCATTTTGTACTTCAAACACATTGAACTTGATTCACATCAAACATTGGTAAAATGTACAAAGTTGCATCAAGAAGAGCGTTAAGAAATCTCAATTATATGCTTCAATGGTATACATTTCGGTCTCAATCATATCTCCCAACTTACAACTTGCTAGTCATCGAGTAAGGAAACAAAGAAAGAAAGGGAAAAAAAAAAGAGCAAAATCCATGTAACGCCTTCAAAATAATAACATTAAACCCATCAATAAAGACATGAATTGGTAATAAAGATAAACATTCTTCTATTCATCAGAGTAGTTTCTTACAAGAGTATTACATGTTAACAACAAAAGCAAATGCCCTACGGGCTTACAGCTTTCCAAGTTAACACTTGGTTACAACAAAAGAGTGCTAACTCATTTACAGTTTAAGCCCTTGGCTTGAGATTACATGTAATACATCAAAATAAAACAACAAAAGAATCCGCCTGCATCTAGCCTCCCAAGCTACGTCCTTGGAGGTGGCATGCTACCTGCACCTGAAAATGATATTCCCATATAGGGTGAGCCACAGCCCAGTAGAAATATACTAAACCAACCATGAACAATGACTAAAAGATTAGCAATTGATAGATGGCCAACACGGATACATCCACATAAATCACGTTTTATGTCATACGACTTATGAGTCCAAGTTACTTTTCATTTTCCCTTTTCAATAGATAAGCATATTAGCTCCATCATCATTTCAACAGATATGTATAACAACTATATCCCACATTCACAGATAAGCCTATAAGCTACATCCACATTTCACAAAGATAAGCATATTAGCCCTATCTTCACTTCTCTAGACAAGCATATGAGCTGTATCTACACTTCTCAAAGATAAGCATATGAGCTCTATCTTCATTTCTCTAGACAAGCATATGAGCTGTGTCTACGGAGTTCATCCCCTATCTTCTCCCAACACTATCCGGTTTAGAGGTACATCCCCCATCTTCCCCTAAACCGCGGAGTACATCCCCCATCTCCTCCTCTACACATAACGTATACAAACACATTGGTTCTATATAGAATCATTCAATACATAAAGTTCATGTATTCTATCAACCGTCAAATTCCATGACACATTCCATTGATTAGTGTTCGTTTGCCTAATCATCATGCATTGTCTACAACAATCACGACTATCCTCCACCGATAGCCCAAAGCAGTTATTTCTAAACAGAAAATAAATGCACAAATGGATATTCAATCAACATTTCATTTCGGTGAGTGATAATTAATTCAACTACACTCTTTTTCTCATACATTCCCAATCTCAACATTTCCGTTTCATTTCCTTATTTCTCACGATTAATTATCCCAATTAATCAAACAATGTAATTAGGGCATTTTTCATAATTAACATTACAACCCTTAAGGTCCCATTTTCATCAATGATTTAACATTTAATCCATTTCTCTATGCCAAACATGCATTTAGGTTTATTATAAATAAAACCCCAACTCTTGAGAAATTACACAAAAGTCCCAAATTTTCACAAAATTACCAAACCAACCCCAACATCTCAAAATACTAAAATTTAAAGACAAAATCCATAGAGAGGAGTAGGATATCCCTACCTCGAAGTTTGAGCTCCAATGGAAATGAAGACCAAAATCAAAATGCTCCAAAGTCTGAAATTTTCAGATTAAAACGACGCCCTCGACGATCAACACAACTTTTACAAAGGCCGAAGAGAAGGAGGACACTCTAACTAGATCAAACCCTAGAGAGAAGGGAGTATCTAGAGAGAGAGGCTCTCAAAAAGGGTTTTTAGAAAAGTAGGAGAGAGAAAGAAAAGCAAAAAGTGAGTTGAAATCACCCAGCGGATAACTCATATACGTATGACCCGCTCGAGCAGAGAACACGACGCTCGAGCGCCAAGAACAAAACTCTGGACACGCTCGAGCGCAATAAGGCCTGCTCGAGCGCCAAGACACAAGAAGAAAGCACTTCCGCTCGAGCGCAGATTTCCACCTCCCAGAACTTACACCCAGAAAGTACTACCCGCTCGAGTGCCAAACGACCCGCTCGAGCGCCATCGCTCGAGCGTAAACAAACCCGCTCGAGCGCAGAAATCACATCTGCAGAAGTTTTGCAGGAACCCGAAGTACTGGAGGTGTGCAATACCCGCTCGAGCGCAAGGAGACCCGCTCGAGCGGAACGCCTAAAAACTGAGCAACAAGGAATTGAAACCAAGGCCTAACCAACCTGTAACAGCCCTGCCCAACACATCCTATAACTCAAATACAAAGTAAAAAGGATGTAAACAAGATAATAATCAACTACCAACATCCACGGACAGATGTCCGGATCACTGTACAACAAGGGTGAACCCGGGATCGCTATAACCTCCCCCCCTTAAAGAATTTCGTCCCCGAAATTAAACACTAGTTTTCAAAAACAGGTTTTCTCCATTTTCAACAATATTATATCATAATATTAAACAATTCGACCCATTACCGGTCAATTCCTTCTCTTTTCAAGAGGCATTTCACAATATGTAATCAACATATGTACTTCCAACATGCATCAACATTACGCATTTCCTTTCCAATTTCAACAATATATTTCAACATATACAATGTTACATTCAACTTCCATATGAGGTAAGTTCCAAAACATACTTTCAATAAACCAAACATGTTTAATGTTTCACAACTTAAGACATATACAAAAGCTCTTAAGTTCGACAATAGTCCAAAATGTAAATACAAGATTATACAACAACAAACAGGTCCGGATATTTTTCACGGACTTCCAACTCACGTTCCCAAGTGGCTTCCTCCACGCCGTGATGTTTCCACAAGACTTTCACCAAAGGAATGGTCTTGCCACGCAGGACCTGATCCCGCCTATCCAAGACCCTAACCGGTCTCTCCTCATACGAGGCATCCTCATCCACCTCTAAATCGGTCAAATCCAACACATGTGATGGATCTGGCTCATACTTCCGAAGCATACTCACATGAAACACATCATGAACTCCGGACAACTGCGGTGGTAAAGCTAACCGATAAGCAACCTCGCCAATCCTCTCAAGGATTTCAAAAGGACCAATAAAACGAGGGGATAACTTCCCACTCTTCCCAAACCTCATCAAACCTCGCTTAGGTGATATCTTCAGAAAGACATGATCACCTACCTCAAACGCCAAAGGCCTCCTCCTACGGTCGGCATAACTCTTTTGGCGACTCTGGGCTGTAACAAGCCTCCTACGGATAAGCTCAACCTTCTCCGTCGTCTCCCTAACCAACTTCGGACCTAACAAAGGTGCATCACCCACCTCGGCCCAACAAACTGGAGACCTACACGGTCGGCCATACAAGGCCTCAAACGGTGCCATACCGATACTAGACTGAAAACTGTTGTTGTAGGCAAACTCTACCAAGGGTAAGTGCCTCTCCCACGTCCCACTGAAATCCAGGACATAAGCTACCACTTTTCACAACTATATCCCACATTCACAGATAAGCCTATAAGCTACATCCACATTTCACAAAGATAAGCATATTAGCCCTATCTTCACTTCTCTAGACAAGCATATGAGCTGTGTCTACGGAGTTCATCCCCTATCTTCTCCCAACACTATCCGGTTTAGAGGTACATCCCCCATCTTCCCCTAAACCGCGGAGTACATCCCCCATCTCCTCCTCTACACATAACGTATACAAACACATTGGTTCTATATAGAATCATTCAATACATAAAGTTCATGTATTCTATCAACCGTCAAATTCCATGACACATTCCATTGATTAGTTTTCGTTTGCCTAATCATCATGCATTGTCTACAACAATCACGACTATCCTCCACCGATAGCCCAAAGCAGTTATTTCTAAACAGAAAATAAATGCACAAATGGATATTCAATCAACATTTCATTTCGGTGAGTGATAATTAATTCAACTACACCCTTTTTCCCATACATTCCCAATCTCAACATTTCCGTTTCATTTCCTCATTTCTCACGATTAATTATCCCAATTAATCAAATAATGTAATTAGGGCATTTTCCATAATTAACATTACAACCCTTAAGGTCCCATTTTCATCAATGATTTAACATTTAATCCATTTCTCTATGCCAAACATGCATTTAGGTTTATTATAAATAAAACCCCAACTCTTGAGAAATTACACAAAAGTCCCAAATTTTCACAAAATTACCAAACCAACCCCAACATCTCAAAATACTAAAATTTAAAGACAAAATCCATAGAGAGGAGTAGGATATCCCTACCTCGAAGTTTGAGCTCCAATGGAAATGAAGACCAAAATCAAAATGCTCCAAAGTCTGAAATTTTCAGATTAAAACGACGCCCTCGACGATCAACACAACTTTTACAAAGGCCGAAGAGAAGGAGGACACTCTAACTAGATCAAACCCTAGAGAGAAGGGAGTATCTAGAGAGAGAGGCTCTCAAAAAGGGTTTTTAGAAAAGTAGGAGAGAGAAAGAAAAGCAAAAAGTGAGTTGAAATCACCCAGCAGATAACTCATATACGTATGACCCGCTCGAGCGGAGAACACGACGCTCGAGCGCCAAGAACAAAACTCTGGACACGCTCGAGCGCAATAAGGCCCGCTCGAGCGCAGATTTCCACCTCCCAGAACTTACACCCAGAAAGTACTACCCGCTCGAGCGCCACCGCTCGAGCGTAAACAAACCCGCTCGAGCGCAGAAATCACATCTGCAGAAGTTTTGCAGGAACCCGAAGTACTGGAGGTGTGCAATACCCGCTCGAGCGCAAGGAGACCCGCTCGAGCGGAACGCCTAAAAACTGAGCAACAAGGAATTGAAACCAAGGCCTAACCAACCTGTAACAGCCCTGCCCAACACATCCTATAACTCAAATACAAAGTAAAAAGGATGTAAACAAGATAATAATCAACTACCAACATCCACGGACACATGTCCGGATCACTGTACAACAAGGGTGAACCCGGGATCACTATAATCCAGTTATATCCTCTTTTGTGAAAAGAATGATTACATTTGGCATATGTTTGAACTGGATAATCCTTTGTGATATGTTTATAGTTGAACATATTGAAATAGGAAGAAAAACATTAATTGACGCAGGGAAATGCTATATGAAAAGATATGTCATTTGTGAGTTTGATTATTATAAACGGCATAACTTAACACCATGGGAGTCATAACTAACTAAAAATAAATAAATAAAAAATAGAGTTATAACCAAACATCATATGAAGTATAACCAAATAACTCTTGGATCATAAATAAAATAATGTCATAACCAACATCGTAATATGTTATAACTAATAACACTATAAGTCATAACAAATGACACATAAATCTAACTAAAAGTGCATATAGTACACACTACCATAAAATTTCCGTACCTAGCATTCCTCAAAAATAAAGTTAATTAGTAAAAACAAGAAGAAATAACATGTTGTGCAATGACAATTTTTTTTTTTTTTGTGTGTGTGTGTGCGTATCAATAGGATATGTATGCATAAATCTTTCCTCTAAAGAGTTGATAATCTGCAATTGTTAATACCTGACAACGGTGTTAACATTAGTTATCTTCGACACAGTCATCTTCATATTCGACAAGTTCGTCAACGTCAAAGTCAAAGTCCAGTTCCTCATAGTCAATGTCATCCTCATTGCCTATGTAGCAATTAAAGAGAAACTAATGTTAATATTTGGCAATCTTGAAGTAAAAATAATTTGTTAGTAAAATAATGAACCCAGACACATCTTCTACACTATAAAAAATTGATGGTGGCATGAAGCATATCTAAAGCAATGGCGGAGTTAGAATTTTGGCTGAGCTAATAGTAAAATAAAATATTATGTCTATAATAGTGTTACCCATTGCGCTGCGCTTCGACCCTAATAAACTTAACCCTTATTTCTAATCATGACATTGACTTAGACTGTAAGGATCGTCTCCAAACAACATAAACTATTTTATTGAGAGATTTCATCAAAAAAATTAATAATCATCTACATATTTGTATATATATTTGTCGCAGAAGGGAGAAAAAAATACCAATAAGAACTAACTAGCAAATATTATCAAAAATAAGAAAACAAACATTTAAAGATAGATTTTATAACATCATAAAGGTGATTTCTGTCATAAAATGAAAGAACTATTTATAAACCTATACTAAAACATAGATTTTAGAAAGTTGAGGCGGGGCACTAGGCCTATGCTCCCTCCATCCCTGATGTGAAGAGAGAAATTCTATAATTCACACAATAAAAATGATGTGTATCGTATGTGTACTTATTCCGTTCAAAAGCAAAAGCACAAACTTCACTTTACCTCTATTGTTTGGGTTATGTCTGGTTTACCCCCTTAATATTTAGATATGACCACATAAACCCTTGTGGTTTGTGGACTGAAGTGTACCGTTAAGCCGTTAACAATTCAATAAAAAAGACTAAAATACCCTCGTATTTTTTCATCTGTTTGAAAGGTAAGTTCATTTTAATCCCTTATGCTTTATTCCATGTGTGATTTACTACCTTGAAATTTGAAAATAAGCATATAACCTTCTTATGTCTACCACATATTTTACACTTGCTGTTAAGTTGGACGGAATGTTTAACGGTACACTTTAGTTCACAAACAACATGGGGATTATGTAATTATTTCCAAACATTAGGAGGTAAACCGTACATGATTCAAACCACAAAGTGAAGTTTGCTCAAAACAAAATGTTTAATTATGAATTTTGTGGTTAGTTATAATTAGTAGTGATGTTTGTTATGATTTAGGTATGATTCATTATAGTGTTGGTTATGATTTAATTATGACTTATTATAATTGTTACTTTGGTTATGATTGAAATTTTTTTAGTTACCTCAAATGATATTTGGTTTATGACTTATTGTGGTGTTGATTATGAAATATTGTGGTTACTATTTTAATTATGACCAATGAGATCTTTAGTTATGTCTCAAGTGAATTTTGATTATGACCCTTTTTTTTATATATTTTAATTATGACTGAAAGTGATTTAATTATGATATTTGTAATATTAGTACCACAATTATCATAACTTGCATATAGTATACACTCTAAAAATATGTGTGTATTGTATGATCCATCTTAAGAATATATATATACTATTAATTCTTAAATACAAAGTTCATTGTTGCTAACATCATTTGTATCTCAAGCATGTGATAGGGTGTGTATCATATGTATTTTTCTTACGTATTTTTTTGGTATATATTATGACAGTTTGTGACAATTGTTATATAATTCTCTGATAGAATTACGAGAGTTTATTATTAAAAAAAAAAGTTAAACATTACAAAAATGCCTAATTTTAGTTTTGAATCACAAATTATTGTAATTTTATTGAAAAATTACATAATATTTACTATAAAAATATATTTAAGAAAAATACTTGCACCACCTCTGGAAGGGATTTCCCTTATTGTTGGACACCAATAATTATATGAACCCCACTTAACTATGCCGAATTTACCTAGAATGAAAATGTGTAATTGAGATTGAATTTGTATAGTGTGTGGTCCATGTATGAAATAAATCTGAACCATAAAATGATAAATCTAAATGTGTAGTATTATTGTGTTGGACACACCATGGTTGTTGGTGAGGTAGTTGTGTGGTTAGGTTTAGTACCTTATTTCACCCTTTTGACTGACTAGTATTTACCTTGTGAAAATATTTTTAGAAGTTAATTTTATTTTTCACTTTCATAATTTGACTCAAATTTTATTTTGGTTCTTACATTTTAATTCCCGTTTCAATTTGATTCTCGCATCCAAATTTTCGTTAATTTTTTCTATTTGTACATTTCAAAATCGTTGTTTTTAACTTCCAACTCTAATAGAAGGACCAAACTAAAACTGGGTTTAAAGTATAGAAATCAAACTATTTAATTTGAAATCATAGGGACCAAAGTGGAACTTGGTTTAAACTATAAGAGTTAAAAGTGAAATTAACCCTAATCTAATTACTAACTTGCTAATTTCCTAACTTTGTCAAAAATAAAATAAAATAAAAATAATAATTAAAAAATAAATAAATATTATCATTTTGCAAACTTATAAGCACCTAATTGTAATTTTCCCTTAAGTTTAACCATACTCATTAGTAATGTGAGAGACTGAGTAGAATATTATGTAAAATATTTGAGATTCCTAACATTGTCCAATTATCGTTGGACATACCATAGGTTTGTGTTCCTTTATCTTATGTTTGGTTCATTGGAATTAAATGAAATGGAATGGTGATTCCATTAGAACATACATTTTCATATTCGATGTACTAAAAATATAATATAAAATATATTATAAATAAAATTATTGTTTACTATTGTAAAATAATGATCATTTGTTAAAGAGGCTAAGAAATGATTATTCCATTTCAATCCACATTTATTCCAGTGAATCAAATAGTACCTTATCATAACTACTTTTTTCTTAGCCGTAAGATTTATAGCTAAAATCAAATAATACCTTATCGAAAACTTGCAAATATATAATTGCAGTTTTACCTGGAAATTTGGGGCAGCGGCTTACAATGGTGTCTTCGGCTGGAATTTTGGTATCATTTACATCCGGGCCAAAACACACGAGACTTGGAAGATTTAAAAGGTTGACAGAGTTAATTTCTTGCGAAAAGATTTCTTCTTCGTTTTCCTTGGTGACAATCTTTTCTACCTTCTCGCAATGTTCAACTATTAGATTTTTTAGATTCACAAAAACGTTGGCCACGGAAATTGTGAATATATACCTCAGGTTGTCACAGTGCTCCACTCTTAGAGAACTTAGATTTTCCAAACAATGAGTTTGTTGGGAAATATTCTTCTATATGTACGTCAACTTTGGAAAATACTTCAATTTCAATTTGATTAACTGAGTGATTAATGTTTCTTTCTCAGCAACATCAGCACATACACCCTCTTGGAGATCAAATATCATTTCCAATGAATCACACCACCATACTTTTAGCCCTTGTATATTGTGCAGCCTTTGCATTAACTTGGACGAGACAACACTTGATAATTTTCCACAACACTGGACCCGCATGAATCCTACTCTGTCAAGGCATCCGTATAGCGATCCCGGTATTCCCTGTTGTGGTTTAACTGTAGTCCGGACACGGTTCCGTAGATTCGTTGTTGTCTTATCCTCTTTCTATCCCTTTCTCTTTGTGTTCGAGCTTTGGGTTGTGTTGGGCAAGTTGGGAATAAGTTGGTTGTGTTTTAGAACGTAAAATCTTTGCCCAGTTTTTGGTCTCTCCGCTCGAGCGGCGCTTTTGACGCTCGAGCGGGACTCTGTTGTTGCTTGTCCGCTCGAGCGGGGGTGTTGGCGCCCGAGCGGGGAAATCACCCATCCAGTATTTCGTCTGCAGTGGTAGACGCTCGAGCGGGGGATTGGCCGCTCGAGCGGGAGTTTGTGTCTGACGCTCGAGCGGGGAGTTTGATGCTCGAGCGGGAATCATGTCTGTAAAAGTTCTGGGAGCGTGCATCTGCCGCTCGAGCGGGGGATTGGACGCTCGAGCGAGGATCTGTGAGTGACGCTTGAGCGGGTAGTTCGACGCTCGAGCGGGGCGACTTTTATATAAAGTCGAGATCCGACCTTTTTGTTCACTTTTCAACATCCTTTCTCTCTCTTACTTTTCCAAAAAGCTATTTTGAGAGTTCCTCTCACTAAAACCCTAACTTCTCTCTTAGGATTGATCTAGTAGGAGTTGTTTTCTTACCTTGGGCCTTTAGAAAAGTTGTGTTGATCGTCGAGGGCTATCTTCTAATCAGAAAATTTTGGGATTTGGAGCATTTCTGTTTCTTCATCTCCTTCGTTGAGCCCCATCATTCGAGGTAGGGATAACCTACTCCATCTTATGAGCTTTGTCTTTAAATTTTAGTATTTTGATATGTTGGGGGTTGTTGGGTAATTTTGAGAAAGTTTGGGCCTTTGTGTAATTTTATAAAAGTTGGGTTTTTAAAAATGTAAACCTATATGCATGTTAGGCATAGAGAAATGAGATTAACGTTGGGACACTGATGGAAATGGAACCTTAGGGTTGTTTTGTGAATTATGGTAATTTGTCCTAATTGGATTAATTAATTAATGCATGTAATTAATTGAAGAAAACGAGGAATTGAATTGAGAATGTTGAAATTGGGAATGTATGGGACTAAAGAATGTAGTTGAATCCTTTATTGCTCATCCAGTTGAAATGTTGATATATTATCCATTTGTGCATTTATTTCCTGCTTAGAAATAATTACTTTGGGCTACCGGTGGAGGGTAGTGTTGATTGTTGTAGACAATGCATGATGATTAGGCAAACTAAAACTAATCAATTGGATGTGTCATAGAGTATGACGGTTGATAGAATACATTAACCTTATGTGTTGGTTGATTTTGCATATGGCCAATGTGTTTATATGCATTTTGTGTAGACAGTTGATAGAATACATTCAGCTTATGTATTTATTGATTGCGTATGTGATTCTGTGTTTATATGCATTACTTGTGTATGGGAGGAGATGGGGGATGTACTCCACGGTTTAGGGGAAGATGGGGGATGTACCTCTAAACCGGTTAATGGTTAAGGGAAGATGGGGGATGGACCCAGGGATGCAGCTCATATGCTCTCCCATTGAAGTGTTGATACAGCTCATATGCTTATCTCTTGAAGTGTTGATACAGCTCATATGCTTATCTATTGAAATGTTGATACAGCTCATATGCTTATCTGTTGTAGTGTTGAATATAGCTCATATGCTTATCTTATAGCGATCCCGGTAATTCCCTGTTGTTGTATAACTATAATCTGGACTCAGTTCCGTAGATTTGTTGTTGTCTTATCCTCATTTCTATCCCTTTCTCTTTGTTTTAGAGTTTTGGGTTGTGTTGGGCAAGTTGGGAATTAGTTGGTTGTGTTTTAAAGCTTTGAAATTTTGCCCAGGTTTTGGTCTCTCCGCTCGAGCGACGGTTTTACGCTCGAGCGAGCTTTTGTTGCTGCATTTCCGCTCGAGCGGCAGTTTGGACGCTCAAGTGTGAATTTCCTTCTCTCAGCATTTTGGTCGTCCGCCGAAAATTCTGGGAGAGAGCATCCGGCGCTCGAGCGGAAATTTGGACGCTCGAGCGTGAACCTGTGTCTGTACGCTCGAGCGGAGTGTTGTACGCTCGAGCGGACCTGTTATTATATCAGTCCGTGATTTCACATTTTGGATCACTTTTTGACCTACTTTTCCTCTCTTAACTTTTAAAAACCGCCCCTTGAGAGTTTCTCTCTCTACTCTTACCTTCTCTCTAAGTTTTGATCTATTCCCGGTGGTCTTCTACCCTAGTTCCTTTGGAAGAAAGGTAGAGATTCGTGAGAGCTTTGTTTCAATCTGAGAAACTTGAGATTTGGAGCACGTGGGTCTTTGGTCTTCATCTCCGTCTTCTCCATTCGAGGTAGGGATTCTCCTTGTTTCTTTTCAATACTTCGTCTATAGATAGACATGTGGTAGTTTCTGTATTGCATAAAAATTGTATCATGTTGGATTTGTGAAAATCATGGGACTGAACCTTGGGTTTGGTGTTAAATTTGGGTTTATTATCATTAGTTGTGGTTTGGGCAAATTGGAGTGTTAATTAGCATGTGGTTGTTGAAAGGAGAGGAAACCCTAATTCTTTTTATTCGATTTAATAAATTAATTGAAGGGTTTTGATCTTTGGGCAAATACTAAGGTATTTTGAGTCTTAATTGAGGTTATTGTTGTTGTTGATGTTAATTGGGCCTTTTTGGTCAATATTGAGAAAGAGGAAGGAAAACCCTAATTTATTGTTTATGACTTAATTTGCATAATTAGTTCGAAATGGCTTTGAAAAGAATGTAGTGAATTTAAATGAGTTATGGCTTTTGTCCTTGGACATGATTTTGTGAAAACAAAGGAAGTGGAATTCATTTTGTGAAATGGGAAAGGTATTTCGAAACAAGTATAAGAAAATTGGAATGTTGTATCTTGAGTGTTGAACACACTTGTGTGGGATATAGCTTTAACTACCATGATCATGTTGTTGCTGAGTTTTATAATCTCATGTTAGTTGGGTCTGTTAATAGATGTACAATATGCATGCATCTAGAGATTTTGTCTTGGTTATTGGTGGAGGATGATACGGTTGCGTTGAATTGTTGTGTATGTAATACACCATTGTTGATTGAACATTATATGTGATGAAATGCTGAATTACATTATATTTGTATACTGGTTTGGGAGAAGAGAGGGGTTGTACTCCAGTGTGTGTGAGAAGATAAGGGATGGACTCCACACACTTATGTGTTCAGCGCTTATAATCAAAGGTATCATACCCTTCCAGCTAGCGCCTGGAGAACTGACGCGCTGATAATCTAAGGTATCATACCCTTCCAGCTAGCGCCTGGTAAACTGGTAGATTGTGGTGAGAAGTGTATCTTTGGCTTACTACGCATATAGCTAGTAGTGCAGTGTTGTTTTGTTATTGTTTCAGTGTATTTGGAAACATTGTGGATTGTATTTGTTACAGTGTTGGAGGGACGAGTTGAATCATTGATTGATTTTATGTATGTAGTTGAGTTGTTATCTTTTTTATAGAGGTGTGCATGGATAATTATGACATAATTGGAATTGCATTGAAATGCCTAATATGTTTTGAAAAGGCACATCTGTTGTATGTGGGGCAAATGGAAGAGTAATGGGCTTAGTGAATCTATGTTTATAAGTAGTTGTTAATGTTATAAAAGATTGGGAACGGGGGTTAATGAAAGGAAGAAGGAAAGATGAATCGCTTATAGCGTTAAATTAAACAGTTGTTTTCGAGAAAAGTTCATATATATTTTTATATATATATTTTGTATAAAATGTCACATTATTATTCTAGTATGAGAATGAGTGTTCATGATCATAGCTATCTGTAATGTTGTTATTGTTGAGGATCATGTTGAGATCCCTACTGGACTATATGTTCATCCCACGTTGTTGAATTCTTTTCAGGTTTCAAGCAGGTTGAGCTGTATGATTTGGATCTACTTATTTGTTGGCCACGGGGCCTTAGTTATGTTGGCGGAATGCCATTGTTGTAAAGGGTTACACCCTTCTTCTTGTACTTTTAATGATGTAAGCCCAAGGGCAATTTATTAAGTTAGTTCATGTAATGTTTACTTTGCATTCGAATGAGAGTATTGTTAATCATTCCTACGGATTGAATGTATGAGTTTATTTCCGCATGTTATCTCTGAAATTGGATTAAGTTAAAGAATTTGGCAATGACTCCGAGTAATAAAAAGTGGGGCGTGACAACTTGGTATTAGAGCGAGCCAGGTTTGAATACTTTGGGCTCGTGGGAAGTGGTTGTTACCACAGTGGGTTTACTACGTATTGTGAGGACGTTGCATATAGATGTCATGAAAATTAGGACTTATGTGTTGCATTTATATGAGCATGGGATTTAGTCTCTCGGATAGTATTCATAGCCGGTGAACTTGCTTTGAAGTCCTTTTGGAAACACGCCTGATCAACGTGGTTTCTGATGGGAATTCCTTGAGAGTTCCGGGATGAGTGGCTATCTTTGTAGACTTGATTCGATTATGTGTTTATATGTTTAGATGTTTATATGCAATAGAGGTGTATATCTTGTGACTTAGTAATGGAGTGTGCCTCGGAGAAGGCTATTGTGTTATGCACTAAGTGTAGTGTTTGCTTATGTGCTTTATAGGATGTCTACACGAGGAAGTAGAGGACGGTTGAGTAGTAGGAGTGTCGGTAGGGGCACAGCAGTTCCTTTAGCACCTGCCGTTGCAGCATCGGCTGTCGGCGAGGACGTCGCGCGTGAGATTGTGAGAGCAGTACAAGATGCCCTAGCTCGCACTGAGGGCTGCAGCAGGCATGCTCTCAAGCTTACTAAGGAGTTTTTCCGCTCCGGTCCACCAGAGTTTGTGGGGGAGGCTAAACCGTTGGAGGCAGAGAGTTGGTTGGAACAAATTACCAAGACTCTTGATATGCTCAGAGTCGAAGATGAGGAGTTGAGGGTTTCTTTGGCGACTTTTCAGTTGAAGAGTGATGCGAGTTATTGGTGGAAGTATGCTAAGAATAATGTGGGTAGCACGTGGGTTGCTTTTACCGAGGCCTTTCTGGCCAAGTATTTCCCTCCTTCTGCTCGGGAAAGGTTGAGGGATCAGTTTTTGGAGTTGCGTCAGGATGACACTCCTGTGGCACAGTTTGAGATGCGGTTTGCTAGCTTGTCGAGGTTTGCTCCGGAGTTGGTGGCAACAGAGGAGCGTCGTTGTTTTGAGTTTGAAAGGCGGTTGTGTTTCAATATTCGGGAGAAGGTAGCTGGATCCTTTTGGAAGGATTATTATTATTTAGTCGAGGCAGCGGCCCATGTGGAGGCCATGGTTATAAGTAATGATGGGGTTAAGGAGGAGACCGTTGCGGTAAGTCCTACGGTTCCTAAGCGTTCTAGGTGCAGTAAGAGGTGGAGGCAGAAGCATGCTCTGTTAGGGGCTGGCTCCTTTCCTTCGCCAGGGGTTTCGGACTCTTCAGTTGGGGGGTCCGGGGAAGTGCAGGTTTCAGACCAGTCTCAGAGTAGGGGGTCTGGTGGTTGTTTCATTTGCGGCCAGCATGGCCATGGTAGACGTTTTTGTCCTTTGCGTGTAAATTCTTCGGGTGTTTCAAAACCTAGTCAGACTCAGTCGTACCCGTCCAGTCTGGGGCGCTTCCTGTACCAGAAACGGGCAGGCCAGGCTTCGAGGGCCTCGCGAGGGGTGACTTATTAGTTAGTCCTATAGTATTACCCTGGAGGGGATTTTGTGTTGTTGACCGGTGTTGTATTATATGAATCATCTTGTTATTGACCGGTGAACTGTTGGATGCTGAGGCACCATGTTTATGTATCGTGTATGTATGCACTTTGTTGTTTGTTCTATCCTCTTGTATTGGGGAGTATGTATATGGAATTTCGAACTCTCTATTATGTTTATTGAGAAGTTGTTAAAGGAAATCAATGATCTTGATGTTGTTGCTTGCTTGGTACCTATTTGTTGATTTGTGTTTTGGGTCTTGCTAGTTAGCAAATCCTTGGTGACCCAATCGGTTGTATAGGGGTAGTGTTTGTATTGAAATTGGTTATCAATTGTGGGTCATGGTTTGTGAGTGGTTGTGGGCAGCATTCTTTGGAGGGAGAACAGTTTGAGTTCTAGAGTAATGAGAATAGCGTTGGTCAAATTGTCCTTCGTGATTGAGGTTTACCAAGTCCCATGGGGGGGGGGGGGGATAGTAATTCCCTTAGACACAGTATTGTTGGGGTTTGATTTTAAGGGATCCGTTAAGATTCCAAAATTTAGGGGTTTGTGTGGGAAACTCCGTGTGTGGGGTTAGTGGCACATCAGTGGGTGGATTACTGAGTGTGGAATTTATTGAGTTGATTAGTCAGCTTGTTCGTGTTGGGTTTTGGGTTGACGTCGGTCACCTTGAGGTTAGTCTCGTTTGTTGTAGACTTTGTGTGTTAATTAAAGAAAACCGAAACTAATCATCCGGTTGAGTCATTGAATATGACGGTTATAATAATACAGCAAATTTGTGTATTGAATGATCATTGTGAATGATTGGATTTTTTTGTTTTTATACATTATATATGTATATTGTTTGAGAGGAGATAGGGGATGGACTCCGATGATACAGCACCAAAATGTGTATCTGTTGAAAGATTGATATAGCTCATATGCTTATCTATTGTGAAGTGAAAACTGTTTTATATGAGTTATTATCTCATTTAATTGTTTGGCCAGGTTCTGAGCTAGGTGTATGTTATTATATTGGTTAAGTAAAGGGAGGAAGGTTGAAATTGCAAAAAACCATGAATTTCTTATGCCTTATGTGTTGATAGTGCTGTTGTTATTTCTATTAACTATCAATATAGAAATGTTATGTTCTGTGATGGTTGTTGATAGAGTTATTTTGAAAAGAATGGAAAACAAAATTTTCTTAGTGTTTGGGTTATCTAAATGCGTTGTTGAGAAATTGATTTAATTCAAGGGTGTTGAGGATTTCCAAATGAATGATTTTTTTTTTTTTGGCAGATAAACTGTGGATAGTTATGTGTTTTGGATAACACCGTATTTGTGAAAAATGTTTACAAAACTTTTGAGTTTTGCGTTGAAAAGGCAAGGTTTATTTTGAAATGTTTCATGAGCAAGAAAATGTTTTCTTATATTGATGTAATAGATTTGCCTTGTCTATCTTTTTATTTGAAGTTTTGTTGTTGGGTAGTGACTTGGCTTGAAGCGCTAGTCGGTTGTTGGTGAATTGTTTCGGAAGAAGGTTTGGTTTTTGTTGTAGCATTTGTGTCTACAGTGTTGTCGTTTGGAATGTGTTCCCTAGGTTAGTCTCTTCCTTGGTAAGAGTGAATCGAAGGTTTGTAGTGAGAGTAGTTTCTTTCCTAGTACTCGGGTGTTGGTGTTGTGTGATCAGTTGGCCATGTGTTTTGGCGCATCCTTAATTTCGGGGACGAAATTCTTTAAGGGGGGGAGGTTATAGCGATCCCGGTAATTCCCTGTTGTTGTATAACTATAATCTGGACTCAGTTCCGTAGATTCGTTGTTGTCTTATCCTCATTTCTATCCCTTTCTCTTTGTTTTAGAGTTTTGGGTTGTGTTGGGCAAGTTGGGAATTAGTTGGTTGTGTTTTAAAGCTTTGAAATTTTGCCCAGGTTTTGGTCTCTCCGCTCGAGCGGCGGTTTTACGCTCGAGCGAGCTTTTGTTGCTGCCTTTCCGCTCGAGCGGCAGTTTAGCGTGAATTTCCTTCTCTCAACATTTTGGTCGTCCGCAGAAAATTCTGGGAGAGTGCATCCGGCGCTCGAGCGGAAATTTGGACGCTCGAGCGTGAACCTGTGTCTGTACGCTCGAGCGGAGTGTTGTACGCTCGAGCGGACCTGTTATTATATCAGTCCGTGATTTCACATTTTGGATCACTTTTTGACCTACTTTTCCTCTCTTAACTTTTAAAAACCGCCCCTTGAGAGTTTCTCTCTCTACTCTTACCTTCTCTCTAAGTTTTGATCTATTCCCGGTGGTCTTCTACCCTAGTTCCTTTGGAAGAAAGGTAGAGATTCGCGAGAGCTTTGTTTTAATCTGAGAAACTTGAGATTTGGAGCACGTGGGTCTTTGGTCTTCATCTCCGTCTTCTCCATTCGAGGTAGGGATTCTCCTTGTTTCTTTTCAATACTTCGTCTATAGATAGACATGTGGTAGTTTCTGTATTGCATAAAAATTGTATCATGTTGGATTTGTGAAAATCATGGGACTGAACCTTGGGTTGGGTGTTGAATTTGGGTTTATTATCATTAGTTGTGGTTTGGGCAAATTGGAGTGTTAATTAGCATGTGGTTGTTGAAAGGAGAGGAAACCCTAATTCTTTTTATTCGATTTAATAAATTAATTGAAGGGTTTTGATCTTTGGGCAAATACTAAGGTATTTTGAGTCTTAATTGAGGTTATTGTTGTTGTTGATGTTAATTGGGCCTTTTTGGTCAATATTGAGAAAGAGGAAGGAAAACCCTAATTTATTGTTTATGACTTAATTTGCATAATTAGTTCGAAATGGCTTTGAAAAGAATGTAGTGAATTTAAATGAGTTATGGCTTTTGTCCTTGGACATGATTTTGTGAAAACAAAGGAAGTGGAATTCATTTTGTGAAATGGGAAAGGTATTTCGAAACAAGTATAAGAAAATTGGAATGTTGTATCTTGAGTGTTGAACACACTTGCGTGGGATATAGCTTTAACTACCATGATCATGTTGTTGCTGAGTTTTATAATCTCATGTTAGTTGGGTCTGTTAATAGATGTACAATATGCATGCATCTAGAGATTTTGTCTTGGTTATTGGTGGAGGATGATACGGTTGCGTTGAATTGCTGTGTATGTAATACACCATTGTTGATTGAACATTATATGTGATGAAATGCTGAATTACATTATATTTGTATACTGGTTTGGGAGAAGAGAGGGGTTGTACTCCAGTGTGTGTGAGAAGATAAGGGATGGACTCCACACACTTATGTGTTCAGCGCTTATAATCAAAGGTATCATACCCTTCCAGCTAGCGCCTGGAGAACTGACGCGCTGATAATCTAAGGTGTCATACCCTTCCAGCTAGCGCCTGGTAAACTGGTAGATTGTGGTGAGAAGTGTATCTTTGGCTTACTACGCATATAGCTAGTAGTGCAGTGTTGTTTTGTTATTGTTTCAGTGTATTTGGAAACATTGTGGATTGTATTTGTTACAGTGTTGGAGGGACGAGTTGAATCATTGATTGATTTTATGTATGTAGTTGAGTTGTTATCTTTTTTATAGAGGTGTGCATGGATAATTATGATATAATTGGAATTGCATTGAAATGCCTAATATGTTTTGAAAAGGCACATCTGTTGTATGTGGGGCAAATGGAAGAGTAATGGGCTTAGTGAATCTATGTTTATAAGTAGTTGTTAATGTTATAAAAGATTGGGAACGAGGGTTAATGAAAGGAAGAAGGAAAGATGAATCGCTTATAGCATTAAATTAAACAGTTGTTTTCGAGAAAAGTTCATATATATTTTTATATATATATTTTGTATAAACTGTCACATTATTATTCTAGTATGAGAATGAGTGTTCATGATCATAGCTATCTGTAATGTTGTTATTGTTGAGGATCATGTTGAGATCCCTACTGGACTATATGTTCATCCCACGTTGTTGAATTCTTTTCAGGTTTCAAGCAGGTTGAGCTGTATGATTTGGATCTACTTATTTGTTGGCCACGGGGCCTTAGTTATGTTGGCGGAATGCCATTGTTGTAAAGGGTTACACCCTTCTTCTTGTACTTTTAATGATGTAAGCCCAAGGGCAATTTATTAAGTTAGTTCATGTAATGTTTACTTTGCATTCGAATGAGAGTATTGTTAATCATTCCTACGGATTGAATGTATGAGTTTATTTTCGCATGTTATCTCTGAAATTGGATTAAGTTAAAGAATTTGGCAATGACTCCGAGTAATAAAAAGTGGGGTGTGACAACTTGGTATCAGAGCGAGCCAGGTTTGAATACTTTGGGCTCGTGGGAAGTGGTTGTTACCACAGTGGGTTTACTACGTATTGTGAGGACGTTGCATATAGATGTCATGAAAATTAGGACTTATGTGTTGCATTTATATGAGCATGGGATTTAGTCTCTCGGATAGTATTCATAGCCGGTGAACTTGCTTTGAAGTCCTTTTGGAAACACGCCTGATCAACGTGGTTTCTGATGGGAATTCCTTGAGAGTTCCGGGATGAATGGCTATCTTTGTAGACTTGATTCGATTATGTGTTTATACGTTTAGATGTTTATATGCAATAGAGGTGTATATCTTGTGACTTAGTAATGGAGTGTGCCTCGGAGAAGGCTATTGTGTTATGCACTAAGTGTAGTGTTTGCTTATGTGCTTTATAGGATGTCTACACGAGGAAGTAGAGGACGGTTGAGTAGTAGGAGTGTCGGTAGGGGCACAGCAGTTCCTTTAGCACCCGCCGTTGCAGCATCGGCTGTCGGCGAGGACGTCGCGCGTGAGATTGTGAGAGCAGTACAAGATGCCCTAGCTCGCACTGAGGGCTGCAGCAGGCATGCTCTCAAGCTTACTAAGGAGTTTTTCCGCTCCGGTCCACCAGAGTTTGTGGGGGAGGCTAAACCGTTGGAGGCAGAGAGTTGGTTGGAACAAATTACCAAGACTCTTGATATGCTCAGAGTCGAAGATGAGGAGTTGAGGGTTTCTTTGGCGACTTTTCAGTTGAAGAGTGATGCGAGTTATTGGTGGAAGTATGCTAAGAATAATGTGGGTAGCACGTGGGTTGCTTTTACCGAGGCCTTTCTGGCCAAGTATTTCCCTCCTTCTGCTCGGGAAAGGTTGAGGGATCAGTTTTTGGAGTTGCGTCAGGATGACACTCCTGTGGCACAGTTTGAGATGCGGTTTGCTAGCTTGTCGAGGTTTGCTCCGGAGTTGGTGGCAACAGAGGAGCGTCGTTGTTTTGAGTTTGAAAGGCGGTTGTGTTTCAATATTCGGGAGAAGGTAGCTGGATCCTTTTGGAAGGATTATTATTATTTAGTCGAGGCAGCGGCCCATGTGGAGGCCATGGTTACAAGTAATGATGGGGTTAAGGAGGAGACCGTTGCGGTAAGTCCTACGGTTCCTAAGCGTTCTAGGCGCAGTAAGAGGTGGAGGCAGAAGCATGCTCTGTTAGGGGCTGGCTCCTTTCCTTCGCCAGGGGTTTCGGACTCTTCAGTTGGGGGGTCCGGGGAAGTGCAGGTTTCAGACCAGTCTCAGAGTAGGGGGTCTGGTGGTTGTTTCATTTGCGGCCAGCATGGCCATGGTAGACGTTTTTGTCCTTTGCGTGTAAATTCTTCAGGTGTTTCAAAACCTAGTCAGACTCAGTCGTACCCGTCCAGTCTGGGGCGCTTCCGGTACCAGAAACGGGCAGGCCAGGCTTCGAGGGCCTCGCGAGGGGTGACTTATTAGTTAGTCCTATAGTATTACCCTGGAGGGGATTTTGTGTTGTTGACCGGTGTTGTATTATATGAATCATCTTGCTATTGACCGGTGAACTGTTGGATGCTGAGGCACCATGTTTATGTATCGTGTATGTATGCACTTTGTTGTTTGTTCTATCCTCTTGTATTGGGGAGTATGTATATGGAATTTCGAACTCTCTATTATGTTTATTGAGAAGTTGTTAAAGGAAATCAATGATCCTGATGTTGTTGCTTGCTTGGTACCTATTTGTTGATTTGTGTTTTGGGTCTTGCTAGTTAGCAAATCCTTGGTGACCCAATCGGTTGTATAGGGGTAGTGTTTGTATTGAAATTGGTTATCAATTGTGGGTCATGGTTTGTGAGTGGTTGTGGGCAGCATTCTTTGGAGGGAGAACAGTTTGAGTTCTAGAGTAATGAGAATAGCGTTGGTCAAATTGTCCTTCGTGATTGAGGTTTACCAAGTCCCATGGGGGGGGGATAGTAATTCCCTTAGACACAGTATTGTTGGGGTTTGATTTTAAGGGATCCGTTAAGATTCCAAAATTTAGGGGTTTGTGTGGGAAACTCCGTGTGTGGGGTTAGTGGCACATCAGTGGGTGGATTACTGAGTGTGGAATTTATTGAGTTGATTAGTCAGCTTGTTCGTGTTGGGTTTTGGGTTGACGTCGGTCACCTTGAGGTTAGTCTCGTTTGTTGTAGACTTTGTGTGTTAATTAAAGAAAACCGAAACTAATCATCCGGTTGAGTCATTGAATATGACGGTTATAATAATACAGCAAATTTGTGTATTGAATGATCATTGTGAATGATTGGATTTTTTTGTTTTTATACATTATATATGTATATTGTTTGAGAGGAGATAGGGGATGGACTCCGATGATACAGCACCAAAATGTGTATCTGTTGAAAGATTGATATGGCTCATATGCTTATCTATTGTGAAGTGAAAACTGTTTTATATGAGTTATTATCTCATTTAATTGTTTGGCCAGGTTCTGAGCTAGGTGTATGTTATTATATTGGTTAAGTAAAGGGAGGAAGGTTGAAATTGCAAAAAACCATGAATTTCTTATGCCTTATGTGTTGATAGTGCTGTTGTTATTTCTATTAACTATCAATATAGAAATGTTATGTTCTGTGATGGTTGTTGATAGAGTTATTTTGAAAAGAATGGAAAACAAAATTTTCTTAGTGTTTGGGTTATCTAAATGCGTTGTTGAGAAATTGATTTAATTCAAGGGTGTTGAGGATTTCCAAATGAATGATTTTTTTTTTTTTGCCAGATAAACTGTGGATAGTTATGTGTTTTGGATAACACCGTATTTGTGAAAAATGTTTACAAAACTTTTGAGTTTTGCGTTGAAAAGGCAAGGTTTATTTTGAAATGTTTCATGAGCAAGAAAATGTTTTCTTATATTGATGTAATAGATTTGCCTTGTCTATCTTTTTATTTGAAGTTTTGTTGTTGGGTAGTGACTTGGCTTGAAGCGCTAGTCGGTTGTTGGTGAATTGTTTCGGAAGAAGGTTTGGTTTTTGTTGTAGCATTTGTGTCTACGGTGTTGTCGTTTGGAACGTGTTCCCTTGGTTAGTCTCTTCCTTGGTAAGAGTGAATCGAAGCTTTGTAGTGAGAGTAGTTTCTTTCCTAGTACTCGGGTGTTGGTGTTGTGTGATCAGTTGGCCATGTGTTTTGGCGCATCCTTAATTTCGGGGACGAAATTCTTTAAGGGGGGGAGGTTATAGCGATCCTGGTAATTCCCTATTGTTGTATAACTATAATCTGGACTCAGTTCCGTAGATTCGTTGTTGTCTTATCCTCATTTCTATCCCTTTCTCTTTGTTTTAGAGTTTTGGGTTGTGTTGGGCAAGTTGGGAATTAGTTGGTTGTGTTTTAAAGCTTTGAAATTTTGCCCAGGTTTTGGTCTCTCCGCTCGAGCGGCGGTTTTACGCTCGAGCGAGCTTTTGTTGCTGCCTTTCCGCTCGAGCGGCAGTTTGGACGCTCGAGCGTGAATTTCCTTCTCTCAGCATTTTGGTCGTCCGCAGAAAATTCTGGGAGAGTGCATCCGGCGCTCGAGCGGAAATTTGGACGCTCGAGCGTGAACCTGTGTCTGTACGCTCGAGCGGAGTGTTGTACGCTCGAGCGGACCTGTTATTATATCAGTCCGTGATTTCACATTTTGGATCACTTTTTGACCTACTTTTCCTCTCTTAACTTTTAAAAACCGCCCCTTGAGAGTTTCTCTCTCTACTCTTACCTTCTCTCTAAGTTTTGATCTATTCCCGGTGGTCTTCTACCCTAGTTCCTTTGGAAGAAAGGTAGAGATTCGCGAGAGCTTTGTTTTAATCTGAGAAACTTGAGATTTGGAGCACGTGGGTCTTTGGTCTTCATCTCCGTCTTCTCCATTCGAGGTAGGGATTCTCCTTGTTTCTTTTCAATACTTCGTCTATAGATAGACATGTGGTAGTTTCTGTATTGCATAAAAATTGTATCATGTTGGATTTGTGAAAATCATGGGACTGAACCTTGGGTTGGGTGTTGAATTCGGGTTTATTATCATTAGTTGTGGTTTGGGCAAATTGGAGTGTTAATTAGCATGTGGTTGTTGAAAGGAGAGGAAACCCTAATTCTTTTTATTCGATTTAATAAATTAATTGAAGGGTTTTGATCTTTGGGCAAATACTAAGGTATTTTGAGTCTTAATTGAGGTTATTGTTGTTGTTGATGTTAATTGGGCCTTTTTGGTCAATATTGAGAAAGAGGAAGGAAAACCCTAATTTATTGTTTATGACTTAATTTGCATAATTAGTTCGAAATGGCTTTGAAAAGAATGTAGTGAATTTAAATGAGTTATGGCTTTTGTCCTTGGACATGATTTTGTGAAAACAAAGGAAGTGGAATTCATTTTGTGAAATGGGAAAGGTATTTCGAAACAAGTATAAGAAAATTGGAATGTTGTATCTTGAGTGTTGAACACACTTGCGTGGGATATAGCTTTAACTACCATGATCATGTTGTTGCTGAGTTTTATAATCTCATGTTAGTTGGGTCTGTTAATAGATGTACAATATGCATGCATCTAGAGATTTTGTCTTGGTTATTGGTGGAGGATGATACGGTTGCGTTGAATTGCTGTGTATGTAATACACCATTGTTGATTGAACATTATATGTGATGAAATGCTGAATTACATTATATTTGTATACTGGTTTGGGAGAAGAGAGGGGTTGTACTCCAGTGTGTGTGAGAAGATAAGGGATGGACTCCACACACTTATGTGTTCAGCGCTTATAATCAAAGGTATCATACCCTTCCAGCTAGCGCCTGGAGAACTGACGCGCTGATAATCTAAGGTGTCATACCCTTCCAGCTAGCGCCTGGTAAACTGGTAGATTGTGGTGAGAAGTGTATCTTTGGCTTACTACGCATATAGCTAGTAGTGCAGTGTTGTTTTGTTATTGTTTCAGTGTATTTGGAAACATTGTGGATTGTATTTGTTACAGTGTTGGAGGGACGAGTTGAATCATTGATTGATTTTATGTATGTAGTTGAGTTGTTATCTTTTTTATAGAGGTGTGCATGGATAATTATGATATAATTGGAATTGCATTGAAATGCCTAATATGTTTTGAAAAGGCACATCTGTTGTATGTGGGGCAAATGGAAGAGTAATGGGCTTAGTGAATCTATGTTTATAAGTAGTTGTTAATGTTATAAAAGATTGGGAACGAGGGTTAATGAAAGGAAGAAGGAAAGATGAATCGCTTATAGCATTAAATTAAACAGTTGTTTTCGAGAAAAGTTCATATATATTTTTATATATATATTTTGTATAAACTGTCACATTATTATTCTAGTATGAGAATGAGTGTTCATGATCATAGCTATCTGTAATGTTGTTATTGTTGAGGATCATGTTGAGATCCCTACTGGACTATATGTTCATCCCACGTTGTTGAATTCTTTTCAGGTTTCAAGCAGGTTGAGCTGTAAGATTTGGATCTACTTATTTGTTGGCCACGGGGCCTTAGTTATGTTGGCGGAATGCCATTGTTGTAAAGGGTTACACCCTTCTTCTTGTACTTTTAATGATGTAAGCCCAAGGGCAATTTATTAAGTTAGTTCATGTAATGTTTACTTTGCATTCGAATGAGAGTATTGTTAATCATTCCTACGGATTGAATGTATGAGTTTATTTCCGCATGTTATCTCTGAAATTGGATTAAGTTAAAGAATTTGGCAATGACTCCGAGTAATAAAAAGTGGGGCGTGACATATCTGTTGTAGTGTGATATGGCTTATATGCTTATCTATTGAAATGTTTGTTTGATTTGATATAGCACTAAAATGTATATTACCATCGTTTGTGGGGTATGGAAGTGGTCTATGTGTTATTGGTACAACACCAAAATGTGTATCCACCATGAATTTTGAAGGTGCTCTAGTGATGAACTATAATCTCATCAAATGTTTTGGCCAGAGTACTGAGCCTTGTTTTCAAACTCAAAGTTGAATAAGGAATGGAAAGTGAATTGTAACATAAACTTGACTGTCATGGAATTTTAATAAGATGTAAATGGAAGTGTAAGTATTGACCATCTTTCAGTTGCTAATCTTTTAGGCGTTGTTCATAGTCGGATTAGTGTATTTCTACTGGGCTGTGGCTTACCCTATATGGGAACATCATTTTCAGGTACAAGTAGCATGCCACCTCTGAGGACATAGCTTGGGAAGCTAGAGGCAGACATACTTTTGGTCTTATTTTCCTTGATTGTATTACATATAGATTCAAGCCAAGGACTTAATGTGTAATTAAGTTAGCACTCTCTTTTGTAACCAAGTGTTGACTTGGAAAGCTGTAAGCCTGTAGGGCATTTGCTTTTGTTGCAAACATGTAATACTTTTGTAATGAAATACTCTGATGAATAGATGAATGTGGATCTTTTATGTATCAATGCATGTCTCTATATGGATGGGTTTAATGTTTTTTTTTGAGGGCATGACAATCCGACTTCAAGTTGATTGTGCCATACCTCAGTTGGTTCATCTATTCCTGTGACATCTAGTATTCCGTTGGTGCTTAAACTAAACTGCAATTGTTATCACCTCAATTGTGTTAGTGACATCGTTACTAACCCATTGTTTGGTTAAAAAATAATGATCGGACTAATAGTCAAAAACACATGATTTCCAACAAAATAATTCAGGGACTAATTATTTAGGACTAATAGTCCATTGTGTTGCAATCTGACCTTATCTAATCCGTCTAAACAAACACTCCCTTAGTGTTAACATTATTTATTTGGGAGCTGGGAACAATTGGCAAAAAAATAATGATATACAAACTAAAAAAACATATAACATTTGTATACAGAATGATGTGGTTGTACTAAGACTTGTCCTTTTAAAATCAGGTGCCCATTAAAATGATATTTAATTACAAAAGATACCACCATTACGTCATTCTAGAAAAAAAATTAGGAGTAATATCATAGTAGAGTTTAGAAAAAATAATTATAAATTAGTGAGAAATTTTATAAATATTAATAATTAAAATCGTAAACTTTTTCGTGGACTTGTATTTTTTTTTTTTTTTTCTGATATTCACTGAGATGTAACAACCCCAAAAAATTATGTCTATTTTTTCTTTTTTAAGAATGAATTATTTTTCTTGACAAAATCTTTGACCACATCAATGCTTAAAGAGTTTATTCTCCATGGTTTTGTGTACCCAACAATTCTTTCCTTTTCAAACATTTAGAGGTTTATCCTTAGTTTAATGGATATTGGAAATATTTTCTTTGAAAGCATGGGTTGTTAATGTTGAATACTATAATTTGAACACAACTCACTTACCTTTTTATCCAAGAGATGGTGTTGAGCTGAGTTAAAAAATTCCACTTCTCGAACATTGCTCTCTTGTAGCTCTAGCATGCGCTGTAATGCTGAAGGGAGTGCCCTCATGTTGGGACAGTTGATTACTTTTATCTCCTCGATGAATGATCCTTTAAATGTGTAAGCTTGGGGACATAATCTCTTGAGGCTTGGCAGATGATAGAGTTTGAGACTATTTAGTTGAGGGAACATGATTATATTTGTTGCGACTTGATCATCGACTTTTGGTTCCTCATTAACAATCGCTTCCAGCACACTACATTCAGCTACAGCTATTTCTCGTAGTCTCACAAGAAGTTTGGGTTGAGAAGATGAGAATATATATCTCAAACTGCTACAACCCACTACTGTTAAGGATGTTAGGTTCTGAAAGCTTGGAATTCTTAGTAAGTTGTTCTTCCAAACATGTGTCAACTTTGGTAGATAAAGTAGGACCAATTTTGTTAATGAAGGGAGTACGATATCTGGATAGCCTTCCCTAACAATTATTCCTTCAAGATCAAATGCTACTTCCACAGATTGACACCACGCCACCTTAAGTCGTTCAAGACTCTGCATGCCCTTAATCACATTGGATGGAAAAAGAATATTCGATAGCTTACGACACCGCATAATAATCATTTCTCTCACTTTAGTTTGAAGTTCCCTAGGCCATATCTCTATCACGTTATCCATTCCAACGATCGACAAATGCTCAAGGGTAATTAATTCAACCTATAAAGTCCATTCACAGGATTACAAATATAGTTAAACACAACATATTTTATTTCCATTAAATATCATTCATTTAATGTTGAAAATAACATAACAGAATTTTCAATTATGTTTGTGTCTAGTGTGGTTTAGATAATGAAGTTGCTAATCACTTAGTCATGATCTTAAATGAATTTCATCGTGATTTAAATTAAAATTATTTTCTTCACAAACTATAAAATTAGAATATTACTGTACAAGTTTAAAAATTACCCATTTTTTAACTTCAATGATATGACAATCAATTAAGATATCTAAGACAATATTCTCTCTCATATCTTCTCTAATTATCAACTAATCACTTCACTTACATGTCATTAAATCTAAAAAATGAGTCTAAAGCGTGGACTTATATATAATTTTTCATAAAATTATACATGTTTTCTAATGCAAGCTCACTATACTTGAAAATCATTGATTTTCTCATTTCATAGCAAGATAAGGTTAACAGGAAAAAATAGTATATATTTTTGAGTTTAATAAAATATTGGCCTCCAAACAAGTTTTACAATGTAAATCAGATTTTTGACAATTTAAGTAAAAATGAGCAAGTAAAATGATTGAGTGGGATCCTCCTTCTTGTTTTTCCTTTGATTGGTCCCTCTCCAATTCTTGGGTCTAGTGCTAGTATAGGATTGCGTTTGTTTTTCAATGCCAATTTAATTGAGATAATTGACTCTAACTATGATACTTTGTGTACTTTCCTCCTTTATTTATTTATTTATTTTTTTTTTGATCGGCAAAAAAGAAATTTTATTGATGTAAGAATCAAGTACAAAATACAAAACAAAATACATCAATAAAGAAAATGGAAGTGCAAAATCATCACAATAAACTAAATTATCCCAACTAGGTTGACACCAAAAAACACATCCTATCATATGCTAACACCCCAGAGTTGGTGAGAAACCAACAAGAAAGCAGACCAAACACTACAACAACAACAACACAGCTGAGCAACAAAGAACAGCAGACTCAACCGCCCTACCACCAATAGCAGGTCACACCAGATTCCATCCCAGCCCTATATATCAGCCAACATATCAAACAGAACAAACAACCAACAAGACAGACCAGTAACAAAGCTTAGCTGACCAACAGACCACTACCTAAGCAAAGCATCCCAGCAGACCAACATATCATTTCCCTCATTTGTTGATGTAAGTTATGCTTGTAATTTTACTTCTTCATCAATAAACGTTTTTATTTGTTGATCAAAAAAAAATACATACATGTCACGTCCTCATAAAAATAACATTAAACCCATCAATATAGACATGAATTGGTAATAAAGATAAACATTCTTCTATTCATCAGAGTGGTTTCTTACAAAAGTATTACATGTTAACAACAAAAGCAAATGCCCTAAGGGCTTACAGCTTTCCAAGTTAACACTTGGTTACAACAAAAGAGTGCTAACTCATTTACACATTAAGCCCTTGGCTTGAATATACATGTAATATATCAAAAATAAAACGACAAAAGTGTGTCCGCCTCTAGCCTCCCAAGCTATGTCCTTGGAGGTGGCATGCTACCTGTACCTGAAAATGATATTCCCATATAGGGTGAGCCACAGCCCAGAAGGAACATACTAAACCAAATATGAACAATGACTAAAAGATTAGCAGTTGATAGATGATCAACACTGATACTTTCCCTTATCACACTTTACATTTTCATGACATACAAGTCCATATTACAACTCATTTTCCAATTCCTTTCAATTCTCAAATTTACAACCATGGCTCAGAACCTGGCCAAACAACCCGTATGAGACAGTAACTCATATCAAACACTTCCCATTTCATATTAGATAAGCATACTAGCTATATCACACAACAACAGATAAGCATACAAGCTATATCATCACTTCCATAGATATGCATATGAGCACTATCACACTTCCAATGACAAGCATATGAGCTCTGTCAACACATTAAGAGATAAGCATATGAGCTCTATCTATGGAGTCCATCCCCTATCTCCTCCTAACACATCCGGTTTAGAGGTCCATCCCCTATCTCCCCCTAAACCGTGGAGTGCATCCCCTATCTCCTCCAACACAACACAATGCATATAAACAATAATTATACGCATCATCACACAACACATAATTTAATGTATTCTTTCAACCGTCACACTCAATGACACAATCCAATGATTAGTTTCAGTTTGCCTAATCATCATGCATTGTCTACAACAATCACGACTATCCTCCACCGATAGCCCAAAGCAGTTATTTCTATACAGAAAATAAGTGCAACAATGGATATATAATCAACATTTCAACTAGGTGAGCGATAAATAATCCAACTACACCCTTTAACCCCTTCCCTTTCCAATTTCCACATTTCTCAAATCAATTCCTCCTTTCCAACGATTAATTACACAAATTAATCAACCAATGTAATTAGGGCATTTTCCATAATTAACATTACAACCCTTAGGGTCCCATTTTCATCAATGATTCAACATTAATTCCATTTCTCTATGCCAAACATGCATCTAGGTTTATTATAAATAAAATCCCAACTTTTGTAAAAATAACACAAAAGCCCTAAACTTTCACAAAATTACCAAACCAACCCCAACATCTCAAAATACTAAAATTTAAAGACAAAATCCATAGAGAGGAGTAGGATATCCCTACCTCAAATCCGGAGCCCCAAGGGAGAAGATGACAAAACCCAACGTGCTCCAAATCCCGAAATTTTCAGATTAAAATGTAGCCCTCGACGATCAACAACCCTTTTGTAAAGGCCAAAGATGAGCAAATCACTCCTACTAGATCAAAACCTAGAGAGAAGGTAGAGTTCTAGAGTGAGAGGCTCAACAATGGTGTTTTTGGAAAAGTAGGAGAGAGAAGAGAAAGTGAAAAAGTGATTTGAAAAGTCAAAACTCGGAACTTAAACCCAGTCGCCCCGCTCGAGCATCAACAATCCCGCTCGAGCGGCGGATACACGTTCCCAGAACTTTTACAGAATCAGGTCTCTGCTCGAGCTTCTAACTCCCCGCTCGAGCGTCACTCCCACAATCCCGCTCGAGCGGCCAACACCACGCTCGAGCGTTCAACACTGCACAGGAAATACTGGATGGGTGAAACTCCCGCTCGAGCGCCAAAACCCCCGCTCGAGCGGACAGGTCAAAATCTGGGCATCTAGTTTTGGTTTCTAAACTCAGCCGACCTGTAACAACCTGCCTAACACATCCTATAACCCAAATATGAAGTAAAAAGGATGTAAACAAGATAATAACCAACTACTATCATCCACGGACACATGTCCGGATCACTGTACAACAAGGGTAAACCCGGGATCGTTATAACCTCCCCCCCTTGAAGAATTTCGTCCCCGAAATTAAGCACAAGTTTTTCAAAAACAGGTTTTCCCCCATCTTAAACAATGTTACATTTTAACATTCAACAGTTCGACCCATTACCGGTCATCCCATCCCTTTAACAAGAGGCATTTCACAATATGTAAATAACATATGTACTTTCAACATGCATCAACATTACGCATTTCCTTTCCAATTTCAACAATATGTTCAACATATATAATGTTACATTCAACTTCCATATGAGGCAAGTTCCAAAACATACTTCCAATAAACCAAAACATTTTCAATGTTTCACAACTCAAGACATTAATAAAAGGTCTTAAGTCCAACAATAGTTCAAAATCTAAATACAAGATTACATATCAACAAACAAGTCCGGATATTTCTCGCGGACTTCCAACTCAAGTTCCCAAGTGGCTTCCTCCACTCCGTGATGTTTCCACAAGACTTTCACCAAAGGAATGGTCTTGCCACGCAGGACCTGATCCCGCTTATCCAAGACCCGAACCGGTCTCTCCTCATACGAGGCATCCTCATCTACCTCTAAATCGGTCCAATCCAATACATGTGATGGATCCGGCTCATATTTCCGAAGCATACTCACATGAAACACGTCATGAACTCCGGACAACTGCGGCGGTAAAGCTAACCGATAAGCAACCTCGCCAATCCTCTCAAGGATCTCAAAAGGACCAATAAACCGAGGGGATAACTTCCCACTCTTCCCAAACCTCATCAAACCTCGCCTAGGTGATATCTTCAGAAAGACATGATCACCTACCTCAAACGCCAAAGGCCTCCTCCTACAGTCGGCATAACTCTTTTGGCGACTCTGGGCTGTAACAAGACTCCTACGGATAAGCTCAACATTCTCCGTCGTCTCCTTAACCAACTCCGAACCCAACAAAGGTGCATCACCCACCTCGGCCCAACAAACTGGAGACCGACACGGTCGGCCATACAAGGCCTCAAACGGTGCCATACCGATCCTAGACTGAAAACTGTTGTTGTAGGCAAATTCCACCAATGGTAAGTGCCTCTCCCACGTCCCATTGAAGTCCAGGACACAACCCCGAAGCATATCCTCGAGGATCTGAATAGTACGCTCGGACTGCCCGTCAGTCTGCGGATGGTAAGCCGTACTAAAGGTCAACTTAGTGCCCAAGGTACTCTGCAAACTCTGCCACAGCCTGGCAGTAAAACGAGGGTCTCTATCTGAGACGATCGTCATTGGGACCCCGTGCAACCTCACTATGTCCTGAATATATAAGTCGGCAAGATGATCTACCGAATCTCTCACGCGCATAGGAATGAAGTGCGCCGATTTAGTCAACCGATCTACAACCACCCAAATAGCATCACTACCCCGCTGAGTCCTCGGAAGACCTACAATGAAGTCCATAGTGACAAGCTCCCACTTCCACTCGGCAATAGGTAGGGGTTGCAACAAACTCGCTGGCCTCTGATGTTCGGCCTTCACTTGCTGGCAAGTAAGGCACTTCGATACGAAAACAGCCACATCTCTCTTCATACCCCGCCACCAAAACTGGCGACCCAAATCATGGTACATCTTAGTACCTCAGGGATGCACCGCAAGACGTGAATGATGGAACTCTCAGAGTACTTCCTCTCGGCAAGACTCCGGCACGAACAAACGGTCTCGGTATCTCACACTCAGGTCGGGATACACAGTCAAACCCTTCTCAACTTTCCCACTGGAGATCCTCTCTCGGAAGGATTCTACCTCAAGGTCACCTCTCTGTGCCTCTAACACTCTAGTCACAATTGTGGGCTGCGCAACAACGGAAAACAAGGCCGCAGCCCCAACAGATTCGCCCAGTAGCAAATCAAACTCGCCAAGTGCTCCCAACATCTCCCATTCTCGGATGGCAGTACAAGCTACATCACTAATGGATTTCCTACTAAGGGCATCGGCCACAACATTGGCCTTTCCCGGATGATAGTGTAACTCAAAGTCGTAGTCCTCAATGAACTCCATCCATATCCTCTGCCTCAAATTCAAGTCTCTCTGTGTAAACAGATACTTCAAACTCTTGTGGTCCGAGAACACCTCGAACCTCTCACCATAAAGGTAGTGCCTCCAGATTTTCAAGGCAAAGATCACTGCTGCTAACTCTAGGTCGTGAGTAGGGTAATTTTTCTCGTGAATTTTCAACTGACGTGAGCCATAAGCTACCACTTTCCCCCTTTGCATCAACACACAACCCAAACCCTCCCGTGAGGCATCACAATAAACCGCATAACCCAACCCTCTCTCCGGGATAATCAACACCGGAGCGGTGGTCAATCTAACTTTCAGCTCTTGGAACAACTTTTCACAAGTCTCACTCCACACAAACTTGACTCCCTTCCGAGTCAGTCTAGTCAACGGTGACGCTAACCTGGAGAAATCTTTCACAAACCGACGGTAATACCCAGCTAATCTCAGAAAACTGCGGATCTCAAACACATTCTTAGGCTGTGCCCAATCTTGCACTGCCTCAACCTTGGATGCATCAACAGACACCCCTTCCCCGGATACTACGTGGCCTAAGAATTTGACTTCCCTCAGCCAGAACTCACACTTCCCAAACTTGGCATACAGCCTATGGGCTCTAAGCAACTCAAGCACCACTCTCAAGTGTTCCTCGTGCTCCTCCTCTAAAGGCGAATAGATAAGAATGTCGTCCACGAAAACGACTAGAAAACGATTCAAGAATTCCCAGAAGATCCGGTTCATCAAGTCCATAAAGACTGTCGGTGCATTGGTAAGCCCGAATGGCATCACCAGAAACTCATAATGGCCATACCGCGTACGGAATGCCGTCTTAGGAATATCTTCCTCCCTGACCCTCAACTGGTGGTAGCCCGATCTCAAGTCTATCTTAGAGAAACAACGGGAACCCTTCAACTAGTCAAACAGATCATCTATACGGGGCATAGGGTACTTATTCTTTACCGTAGCCCGATTCAACTTCCAGTAGTCTATACACAATCTCAGGGCACCATCTTTCTTTTTAGCAAAGAGGGCCGGTGCTTCCCACGGCGAAACACTAGGGCGAACAAAACCCTTATCTAGCAATTCCTGGAACTGAACTTTCAACTCAACCAACTCTGCTGGAGCAAAACGATAAGGTGCCATAGAAATCGGCGCTGTGCCGGGCACTAAATCAATAGAGAACTCTATCTCTCGATGAGGTGACAAACTAACAAGGTCCTTGGGAAAGACATCCGAGTACTCACAAACTACCCTCGGCAATGCAACATGGGTCTCATCACACTCACCGCTCTCAAAGCTAGCAAGTAGACCACTAAGCTCACTTCGCCCTCGCGAATCATACCCCGGTGGCAAAACACTACCAACCCGGTCTCCTAAGAAATGGAACCACTCCCCGCTCAAGGTACATAACGTGACCCTCTGGCGGTAGCAATCGATAACAGCCCGGTATGACGATAGCCAGTCCATACCCACAATAACATTAAAGCCCTTCATGGGCATGACCACAAATGGAAAAGGAAGCCTATAGTCGGCGACCTCTATATCACAACCTCTAACACCCTGTTTCAGGATCAACTCACCACCAAGAGGTGACACTACACAAATAGGAGATTCTAACTGTGCTAACTCCAATTCCAAAATAGATGCAAATGCAGCAGATACAAATGAATGAGATGCACCCGTGTCAATCAACACGCTAGCAACCGAGTTGCAAAACAGAAAAGTACCTCTCACTACCGATGGAGGCGATACTAAATCCTGCGCGGTAACAGCATACACGCGCCCAGTAGGCCCCTGATCTACCTGCTCACCCCTCGGAGAAAAAGACTGCTGCACAGACTGGGATGACGAAGCTCCCGGATTGGCCCTCGAGGCCTGCACAGACTGAGCTGGTTGAAAACCCTGCATCTGCCTAGAACCAGACGCTCCCGATGTAGTACTCAACTGCGGGCAATACCTCTTCAGGTGCCCCGGCTGACCACACTGATAACAAGACAAAGACTGGCCTCTGCCCTGACTCTGGCCCTGAGGTCTAGCTGAAGAAGAAGCAGCCCGCTGACCCCCTCCCTTCTGCGGGCAAACTGAAGACTTGTGACCTAGTTGGCCACACGCAAAACAAGTCAGGCCTCCCTGACTACCTCTCCCCGAGCCTGCACTCAGTAACAGAAAGGTCGATCTAGAAACTCCTCCCTGAGACTGCTGAGGGTTAGAACCCCTCTGTCTCCTGCCATCACCCTGACCATCTTGGCTCCTCTTGGAACCTCTTTGCCCCTCATCCTCCTCCTGCATCATAAGCTCCATATGAGCTGCAGCATCCACTAAGTGTCTATACTCTCGGATGTAAGACCCACCAACTCTCAGCTTGAGGCCCCGCCTCAACTTCCGCTCAAACTCATAGTAACGGCGTTCTTCGGACGCCACCAACTCAGGTGCAAACCTGGACAAACTAGTGAAAGTGGCCTCAAACTCTGCCACAGACATACCCTGCTGATTAAGCCGGTTAAACTGATCCCTCAGCTTCTCCCTAGCCACTGCAGATAAGAACCTCTCCTGGAAAGCATTTACAAATGCCTCCCATGTACCACCAACACGAGCCTTCTCGTACTTCCACCATTGACCCACATCTCCCTTCAGCTGGAAGGATGCCAAGGTCACTTTCAGTGCCCCGTCCTCGATGCCTAGCATCTCGAACGTCTTACTCATCTGTTCTAACCACTCGTCAACCTTCAGTGGCTCCTTTGGATCCCAAACAAACTCGTCCGGGTTAGACCGGAAGAACTCCCTCTTCAAGAAGGAAGCCCTACCTCGGCTGCCTGATTCCCTGCTCTGAGAATACCCAAAGCCCCTGCTATCTCTCGTGCCAAGGCACTCATAGCTTGCTGACCCGCTGGCTCGGCCACGTTGGCCTGACCAACTCCCTCCTGTACTGCCGGAATATCATTCGGTAAGGGTACTTCCTGCCTCGCAGGTCTACCACGCTTAGCACCTCTTCCTCGTCCTAACATCCTAATAAAGGTAATACAGAACGTTAGCACATTCAGAAATGTGCCAAAGCTAAACACTCACATCCTAATGCACGGACAACAGTAATTCACTCCACGTAAGCACATAAACACATAAGCACTTACGAATTTTCTTTCCAGATAATGATAGTCCCGAGGCGTTACTTGAGTTCCGGTTAGAAACAGCATTGATCAAGTGCTTCTCCAACAAGACTCCCAGAAACCCAAGGATCCAATCAACATCCTAGAAACTACATTCCATACCCACATAGTCACATAAGCATGTTATCAATTAAGCACATAGCATATGACACTACATCTAAGTCTCTTATCAAGCGAGACAAACCCATTGTGATCCTAATCACTTCCCACGTACCCAAAGTATCCGAACCCGGTACGCTCTGATACCAAGTTGTCACGCCCTCACAAAAATAACATTAAACCCATCAATATAGACATGAATTGGTAATAAAGATAAACATTCTTCTATTCATCAGAGTGGTTTCTTACAAAAGTATTACATGTTAACAACAAAAGCAAATGCCCTAAGAGCTTACATCTTTCCAAGTTAACACTTGGTTACAACAAAAGAGTGCTAACTCGTTTACACATTAAGCCCTTGGCTTGAATATACATGTAATACATCAAAAATAAAACGACAAAAGTGTGTCCGCCTCTAGCCTCCCAAGCTATGTCCTTGGAGGTGGCATGCTACCTGTACCTGAAAATGATATTCCCATATAGGGTGAGCCACAGCCCAGTAGGAACATACTAAACCAAATATGAACAATGACTAAAAGATTAGCAGTTGATAGATGGTCAACACTGATACTTTCCCTTGTCACACTTTACATTTTCATGACATACAAGTCCATATTACAACTCATTTTCCAATTCCTTTCAATTCTCAAATTTACAACCATGGCTCAGAACTTGGCCAAACAACCCGTATGAGACAGTAACTCATATCAAACACTTCCCATTTCATATTAGATAAGCATACTAGCTATATCACACAACAACAGATAAGCATACAAGCTATATCATCACTTCCACAGATATGCATATGAGCACTATCACACTTCCAATGACAAGCATATGAGCTCTGTCAACACATTAATAGATAAGCATATGAGCTCTATCTATGGAGTCCATCCCCTATCTCCTCCCAATACATCCGGTTTAGAAGTCCATCCCCTATCTCCCCCTAAACCGTGGAGTACATCCCCTATCTCCTCCAACACAACACAATGCATATAAACAATAATTATACACATCATCACACAACACATAATTTAATGTATTCTTTCAACCGTCATACTCAATGACACAATCCAATGATTAGTTTCAGTTTGCCTAATCATCATGCATTGTCTACAACAATCACGACTATCCTCCACCGATAGCCCAAAGCAGTTATTTCTATACAGAAAATAAGTGCAATAATGGATATATAATCAACATTTCAACTAGGTGAGAGATAAATAATCCAACTACACCCTTTAACCCCTTCCCTTTCCAATTTCCACATTTCTCAAATCAATTCCTCCTTTCCAACGATTAATTACACAAATTAATCAACCAATGTAATTAGGGCATTTTCCATACTTAACATTACAACCCTTAGGGTCCCATTTTCATCAATGATTCAACATTAATTCCATTTCTCTATGCCAAACATGCATCTAGGTTTATTATAAATAAAACCCCAACTTTTGTAAAAATAACACAAAAGCCCCAAACTTTCACAAAATTACCAAACCAACCCCAACATCTCAAAATACTAAAATTTAAAGACAAAATCCATAGAGAGGAGTAGGATATCCCTACCTCAAATCCGGAGCCCCAAGGGAGAAGATGACAAAACCCAACGTGCTCCAAATCCCGAAATTTTCATATTAAAATGTAGCCCTCGACGATCAACAACTCTTTTGTAAAGGCCAAAGATGAGCAAATCACTCCTACTAGATCAAAACCTAGAGAGAAGGTAGAGTTTTAGAGTGAGAGGCTCAACAATGGTGTTTTTGGAAAAGTAGGAGAGAGAAAAGAAAGTGAAAAAGTGATTTGAAAAGTCAAAACTCGGAACTTAAACCCAGTCACCCCGCTCGAGCGTCAAACACCCCGCTCGAGCGTCACTCACAGACTCCCGCTCAAGCGTCAACAATCCCGCTCGACCGGCGGATACATGCTCCCAGAACTTTTACAGAATCAGGTCTCCACTCGAGCTTCTAACTCCTCGCTCGAGCGTCACTCCCACAATCCCGCTCGAGCGGCCAACACCACGCTCGAGCATCCAACACTGCACAGGAAATACTGGATGGGTGAAACTCCCGCTCGAGCGCCAAAACCCCCGCTCGAGCGGACAGGTCAAAATCTGGGCAACTAGTTTTGGTTTCTAAACTCAACCAACCTGTAACAACCTGCCCAACACATCCTATAACCCAATTATGAAGTAAAAAGGATGTAAACAAGATAATAACCAACTACTATCATCCACGGACACATGTCCGGATCACTGTACAACAAGGGTAAACCCGGGATCGCTATATACATATATAAATATTAGATACTGTAATTAAATTTTACCATATTAGAATATTTTTATTGATAGCTTTCTTGGTGACCACTCTTACTTGACTATATATAGGCCTCTCATTGTATTGTAAAGAGACACATTATTGAATACACTTTTCTATTTCTTCAATACTATAAACATGGTATCAGACATATTACAACCTTTCCTTGGCTGCTCGCCGGATCTCAATCCTATTTGTTATCTTTTCATCCTAAACCCCTCAGTCCTTGAACTTAAGTATCTCACAGCCATACATTTGTCTCTTTCTCCGACCATCACCGCCATTACTCACCACAGCTCCAGCCATTGCCTCCACCTCGGACATCTATGCCATTACGCGAGCTATAGCTTCAGCCATCGCGCTGGCAGTTCCGGCCCATCATCGCCGTCCTTTGCGTTTGCTCAGCTACCAGCCCACATTCAAGATCTTTCCTCTCCCTTTCTCAAATTTACCCCTCTTTCCAATCTACAGTCTCATTTTTTTAATCAAACCCGTCCTACATACTTCCCCAAACCCACAATTTTTTAATTAACCCATCTAAACTTCTCTCTCTCTCTCTCTC
Organism: Camellia sinensis; assembly: GCF_055761805.1. Classification (NCBI taxonomy): domain Eukaryota; kingdom Viridiplantae; phylum Streptophyta; class Magnoliopsida; order Ericales; family Theaceae; genus Camellia; species Camellia sinensis. Next base: position 65,499,082 of record NC_138970.1, read on the forward strand.
TCTCTCTCTCTCTCTCTCTCTCTCTCGGGTACACTTTCTATTCAAACAAAACAATATGTTTTTCAACTCAATCACATGGGCTTGTCCCACTATTAAAATAAATATTCCTTTCTACAATTTTTTTTTTTTTGTTAAGAATATGATCTCTTCCTTCCACTCCACTCTGTCTTTTTCTCTGTTTTGACATCAAATAAAATTTTGATATTATTAAATATTGTTAATTGGCTTGATGATTTATTAATAAAATGCGATATTTATTATGAAATTAGAAATTTCAAGAGACATGCTGTAATTTTCAAAACCACATGATACAATTCATATTTTAAGCAAATTCCATGAGATGTATTTGTAATTTACCCAAAAAAGTATATGTAAGAGGGCCTCATTTCATAGTTTGCCTAAGATCTCATAAATCTCAAGAGTGGCCCTACCTCTACCTCCCTATGCCACCTCTCTCTCTCTATCTATTTTTAAAAACAGATTTGCTGTAAAAAAAAATCAGTAATAAATTTATCAGTATCTAGTTGTGTTCAGTGATAAATTTGTCACTAAATCTATTATTAATTTTTGTTGATTTTATATTGATCTATGATGGATTCAATTTTTTTTTCCAATGATAAATTTATCAATCTCTATTGTTTATTGTGTGTGTGTGTATGGATTATTGTAAATAAGTGAGTAAACATGAGTAAGAGTGAATGATTCAAATTTATTTGTAATTAGAAAAAAAAAAGCTATTACCACTAATGAAAGTGTGTGTAAATATGACTGAGTAATTGAGTGGTGGAGGTGGTGGCAGTAGTGATGTAGTGGTGATAGGTGTTATTTTTGTTGAAACAATTCATTAAAATATCGCCAGAGGTGGTTGCCAGTGCCGACGGTGATTACCAATGACTGAAGGTACCGGTGACTGGAGGTGGTTGCTAGCGTAGGGAGAGAAAGATATAATAGTGTTGCTGGGTAGCGGGCAAGTTGCTGGATAGTGAGTTTTGGGCTAAGGGTAAAATTGGAAAAGCATGGTTATAATTTGGGGTTAGGACCTAGTGGGTATTGGGGGTGTTTGGTGTGGATTATAGAGGGTTATTATAGCTTATTTTAATTTAGAAATCTGTGCCAGACTGTTTGGTGCATCTTCTGCTTACATCTTTTTAAGCAGAAATAGCTTAAATAAGCTAAGAAAAACTGATTATTTAGAAGCTGGGGAAGGGGTGCTTCTGCTTACAGCTTTCTAATTATCAGCTTTTAACTTATAATAATCCACACCAAACACCCCCATTAAGTTGTTGGACTGGCCCTGTAACTCCCCCCAAATTTGGAGCCCTACTTTGACACAAATTTTGGAGGCCTAAGCCTTACTTACTCACTCCAGGATGGTGAGGAGGTGTCTACTGGGGAAAGGGAAGAAGAAGACGGGATATTATTTTATATCCAATAATCTAAAACCATAAAATTCATTGCTAAAATGTACGTCTAAAAAAAATGCATTTAATTAAGCATATATTCCTCAAATGAGTGATGTGAAATCTATTTATTTCAAATTCATATCTAAAAACACAATTATATTATTCATTTTAATGATGATTTCGAAGGTTGATAAGAATGAATACAAAAGGCGCATTACACACAAGTTCCCTTTTGTGAACTTATATTCCATTGTCTTAAATAAGATTTTGAGTGCTTCTATTAGCACCTACCTAATTTTTTTGGACCCTCAAATTCTCACTTTTCTTTATTTATTTATTTATTACAATTATACCTTGAAGTAAAATTACATTAAAAGACAACTTTTAATGGAATACCCACCCACCAAATAAAAATAATTAGAATGACACTCTATAATATTGTACACCCACCTTTATCTCCATCTATACATATTCCTTACCAATCTAAACCCTAATCGTATTCTTCTTTATCACCATCCTAAACCCACATATTCATCTTCAATGAAAAACATTTGAAACTACCTAATCAGTTAACGTTTTGTTCGGTAGTTTCAAATGTGTTTGGTATTCCAAATCAGTTAATGTTGCAAACAATCTTATTACAGACTCTAAGTTCATACATTTGTGGTCGTTTTCACCATTCGTTGATAATTATAGAGTAATGGTGGACGATGACAACAACTCCAATGAGGTTGGCATTGCATTGGTAAGTTTATCTATCTTGCATTTACGATTCTGGGTTATTTTTGGTTTGGTACTGATTTGCCGACTATTAAGGTTCTGTTTAGTAATACAGTGCTGAACAAAAATATTTAGTTCAGTAAGACAGTGCTGAACATAAATATTTTGTTCGGCATTGGAATACCTAACGGTTCTATTTTGTAGAATTTTCCCCCTATTTCTATTTTTTCTGAGGGTTTTTCTCTCTAAAACACTGTGTATCGAGAGTTTTACCCCGAAATAAGCAATATATATATATATAGTAGGGAGTTAGAAGTTACCAAGAGAAAAAGAAAGAGACTGTCGAAGAGATTTCCGGCTGAGATACTGTTTTTCATAGTGAAAAGGAGTATAGCGATCCCGGTTGTCCCTTTACTATTCTGTTGTATTCCGGACTCGGTTCCGTGAAGTTGGTAGTGGTATCTACCTTGTTGTCGTCCTTTAATTCCACTTGATTGAGTTTTAGGATGTTTTGGGCAGGGTTGTTACAGGTTGGTTAGGCCTTGGTTTCAATTCCTTGTTGCCCAGTTTTTAGGCGATCCGCTCGAGCGGGTCTTCTTGCGCTCGAGTAGGGATTGCACACCTCCAGTATTTCGTGTCTCTGCAAAACTTCTGCAGACGTGATTTTCACGCTCGAGCGGGTTTGTTTACGCTCGAGCGGTGGCGCTCGAGCGGGTCTGGTGGCGCTCGAGCGGGTAGTACCTTCTGGGTATAAGTTCTGGGAGGTGATAATCTACGCTCGAGTGGACTGGTTTTCGCGCTCGAGCGAAAGTGCATTATTCTTGTGTCTTGGCACTCGAGCGGGCCTTATTGCGCTTGAGCATGTTCAGATTTTTGTTCTTGGCGCTCGAGCGTTGTGTTCTCCACTCGAGCGGGTCATACGTATATGAGTTATCCGCTGGGTGATTTTAAATCACTTTTTGCTTTTCTTTCTCTCTCCTACTTTTTCTAAAACCCATTTTTGAGAGCCTCTCTCTCTAGAAACTCCCTTCTCTCTAGGGTTTGATCTAGTTAGAGTGTCCTCATTCTCTTCGGCCTTTGTAAAAGTTGTGTGGATCGTCGAAGGCGTCGTTTTGATCCGAGAATCTTGGTCTTTGGAGCATTTTGGTTTTAGCTTCTTCTCCATCCGAGCTCTAACTTCGAGGTAGGGATATCCTACTCCTCTTTATGAGCGTTGTCTTTAAATTTTAGTATTTTGAGATGTTGGGGTTGGTTTGGTAATTTTGTGAAAGTTTGGGGCTTTTTTGTAAATTTTCAAAAGTTGGGGTTTTAGCTATATAAAACCTAGATGCATGTTGGGCATGAAAAATGTGAAATTAATGTTAAGACATTAATGAAAATGGAACCTAAGGGTTGTGTAACAGCGCCCGCGTGGGCCTCGCGCTACAGTTCGGACTCGATTTGTGTCACGGTTCTTAATCTGAACCAAAGAGTCCAAATCTGGCAAATCGTTTTGAGAAACAGATTTTTGAAAAAGTAGTGCCAAACATGGACTGCTTTGCCAGATACAGAGTCGCCACCTAAATATTTTAAAATGGGAGAATTTAGGAAACCCTGACTCGGTGCCGAAGGCCACATGTCCGTCATCATCGAAGTTGTCTCGGCTCGGGAGCTTGGGTACGATCGGGGAAGGTCAGCTATGAGCACCCCCTTTCGCCCGGTCCGAAGACCGGCCTCTACTAACCGTGATATCCTTATTTGAAAGCTTTACGTGTTCTTATTCCGATTATTAGCCTAGAATTACTATGTTATGCGCACAGCAAACAAGTATAGACTAGATTGCCTAATTTGGAAATAAACATTGCATATCCGTTCGGTTTGAAAATGCTTTGGAATTTGCTACTCGCAAGTAGGCTAAAATACGGATTTCAACGAGTTTTTCCAACTCAAGCAATCCGGCCTTCACCCACAGGCATTCAAAACAGTTTAACACATAAGCATCTAGCCACATGTTAAGCATGCTGTCATGGTAACATTCACACTCATGTGATATGCTAAAGCGGAAATACTTACATAGTACTCCATGCCAAAACAAAGAACTTGTTAGCAAACATGCATGATCCAAGTCCATGTTAAGTGCCTAATGCATCGCATACAAAATGTCGCTAAGATAGGCTCGGCTAATCCTAGACATGTCATGTGAAAATGCACGATTAACACATATTCAATTTTTGAATTGAAGTACTGATGCAGTTAGCGTGATGTACCGAGCCTAATGCATGCAATACAAATGCATGGATGCACACATGCATAGCATAAGGTATGCTAAATTAGACGTGCCCTAATACTAACCATCAAAGCAGGTAAGTAAAAGGGAAGAAAGACGTGAGGTTGGAAGACATACACACACCCACGCACACTTATTACAGATTTGCCCTCGCTCGGAGGGACCGAATAAATATTACAAATTAACTAACTACGCAAGCTAATTAATATTACAAATTAACTAACTACGCAAGCTAATTAATATTACAAATTAACTAATTTAATTAACAAATTAAATTAAATTAATTAAAGCAGGAAAGCATCTCGGGAAACGCGCCGCCATGCGCAAGCTGCCTCTGTTTTCCTCCCTTTCCTCCTCTGGAGGCTGTCAAAGCCTCAGGACTACATCCTTGGACAGAGGGGATCATCACCGGCTGAATGAAACTTCCACCGGTAGTGTAGTATGGCCATCGGCACAAAATAGGGTCTGTCGGCAGAGAAAATTGTGCCGGTCGGCACATTACACTGCCGGTCGGCAGAGTATTCCTGCAGAACCTGCAACTCACAGCAACAAAGGGCAAAACAAGGCATGGCAGCATATTTCAAGGCATGTATGCATCAACCATGTCTCTTATCATTGTGATGACTCAAAGGGACATGTGCCTCGGTTCTCGGACCACCAATCACGCATTTCCATGCATGATGGCCCAAGGAACCAAGCATGCAACTTTGGTTTCAAATGTATGCAAACCAATCAAACAAAACTCCCAATTCCTATCACCAATTCAAGGAACAAGGCATGCATGCAAGATGCAATGCAACCTAGGCATACAAGCTAGGAATGCAACATGACATGGCAATGCACTTATGCAAGCATACAAGCATACATATGGCAATGCAAATGGGTGGCAAGATGGACTTATACATGGATTAGGCAGCTCTAACAAGGCCTAAAACAGTGGCCAAAAGTGCTAAAGAGTGAGAGCTAAATGGCATGCACACACACATGCACATAAGGACCAACACTTAAGCATGAATCAAACAACATTCAAGCACACTTGAAAGGAGGGATCATGGATTAATTAGCATGCAACATGAGCCCTAAAATTATGTTATAAAATGATGCCAAATCAAGTTATAAATCAAGCCAAAACATGCAAAGAGTAGTCCAAGTATTCAAGGCAAATCAATAATGCATTGAACTACACTTATCATGACCAAACAAGGCATGCATTAAACAACTAAAAACAGATTTTTAGCATGTTAAAACAAGGCCAAAGGACTCCTTAGATGGCATCTAAGTGGCCCAAGTACAAAGGCATATACCATGGCCAAAACATGGGGCATTGCAACGCATGCTTCCAAAGCATTAAAGAGACATGCAAGGCAATCAAACAAGCATGGAAATGGGACTGAAATAGCATGCAAGATGATTCCAAATCATCAAAACAATGCAAAGATGGCATGCTACACATGCACATACTCAAGGCCAACAAGCCCAAATGCAAAGGAGCCATATAATGCATGCAAAGATCAACCCAAACGACTATGGACAGAGCTAAAGCATGGCAAAATAAGCACATAAACTTCACAAATGCAAGCCTAAAACATGCTCCAACAAAGGCTAACAACCTAGATCATGTTAAGGCACAAACATGGCATTACAAGGCAACTATGCTAAACATGCATAAGGTTCCAAAACCAACTTTAAATCATGTTATATCATGGGTATATAAGCATGAAAAACAAACCAAACATGCTCAACACACACTCAAGCATAGGCTTCTTTAAGAGGCCAAAATGTGCCCTTTTCAAGGACAACAAGGAGAGGGGGGTGGCCCTCTCCTTCTTGGGACTTCAAAGGATCATCTTCACCACTGAAATCCCTCAAGATTTCAGTGGTGAAGAGACCTCAACGCCAAAATCCCGGAGCTAACACAAAATGGCTCAAAATGAGGCCTTTTGAGGCCTAAGGGTGGTCAACACCCCTCAAACAACAAAACACTCTTAATAAAAAATAAAGAGGGCTTAAAAATAGAACTTTTTTATGTTATACAATAATCACAAAAACAGCTCTAAGACTAGTAGAAAATCAATGCAAAAAAGGGGAAAAAAAGGACTAGTTTCTCACCCTTGATGCCTTCTTCAACAAAGATGCTCCAATGGCCTCCTTGAGTTTGAATCCAAGACAAAAACTTCAAAACACACTCTTTGGAACCTCAGCTCCTAGAGGAAGGTGAAACACTAGGTGTTTGTGTGCAATAGTAAGGCACAAAACACCTAGTGAACAAAATGAAAGGGAAAGAGAGATAGATTGTGTATGTCTAACCCTAACCCTAGAAAACCAGAGCTCTTCTCTGTATTTTCCTCTCTCAAAAATGTCTAAGCCTCTCCTTCTTTGCCTTAGAGAGAGCTTCTCTCTATATGCCTCTTGTAAAGCTTATCCAACAAGCTTTTCAAGAGGGAGATCCCTCCATACACGTGTATGGAGGGGAGCAAAAGTTATACAGCTGTCCAAAAATATCTGCAAAAGCAGATGAACAGCAATCGGCCGGCAAAAAATGCCATCTTGGCCAAACAAAGTGCCGACCGGCACAAAAAAGTGCTGACCGGCAACAAATAGTGCCGACCGGCAGACTATTTTGCCGGTGACAGCAAAAACCAGCCGGTGGCATCTAGCCACTGCCGGTGATGGGTGGGGATGGTCTACATGCCCCACCTTGCCTCTCAAGGGCAAGATGCAAGTGTTTGGTGCAAAACCAGACACTAAACGGTCGAGTTCGGGGATCCTGAGGCAAGGCGCGTGAGCCGAGACCTCCGGGAACTCCAAACGAACACAAACATGGAAGATCACCGTGTGTTCAAACAGTGACGTCCAAGTCTTGAGAACGGTCAAAAATGGGGTGTCTACAGTTGCCCCTCTTTGACAGAACTCGAAAGTCATAACAATGACGGGAGTGAATGTCAAAGCCCAGAGACGACCCATTTTTGACAAGGCCGAAGACTCAGACAAACATGCAATACAAATAAGATATGCGCCCGGAGGCAGGGGCAAAATGCAAGACAATGCACGGAGCCGAGCATAACTTATGATCATGCAAAGAAAGCTGTAATGAAGCAAACATGCGACAGTTTTAAGCTAGCATACCAAACTACACTACAATGCAGAAAGGATGTAAGAGAATTATGGAATTCTCAATGCGTCTCACTCGGGAGATACAATACCTGTGCGGCTCGTCTGGTTGCACCAGCTTCGAATGAACCGTACATACAATATCGTGCCTGCAAAGAAAACAAACTTAACAGGTACAATATGGTTAGCAACATGCATGACAATGCAAATGTGGATGCAAAACGATATGCGATATATACAAAACAATGTATAAACAATGCAAATGCAGATGCAATGTAATTGAAACAATGCAAGCTACATGCAAAGCAATTGAATCGTGATCCAATCATGAGCGGTTCGAAACCACATCTATGTCAAATAGATTGATGGAGATAACAAGTCTGTCTACCACAGAACGGTCAACTGAACTGTGAGCATTGTAGACAGACGCAAGAACAAGTATTGGGTGGAATTGACATAAGTGGGGAAACGACCCGCTGGAGAAAGGACAATGATCCTAATGCCGGATGCAAAAATTACACTACAATGTAATGGATGGATATGGCACACAGGCCAAACCAAATCTTGCCTAAGAAAGGCATGTACGCATACAAACCATGTGTAACACAGAAAAGGTGCCGCAACCCTCAACCATCATATCAGCGTGGAATCGGCGCGATACACATATAGAACTGTGTTTTAACATGAAAAGTAAGGGCACATACCGGACCAAGCTCAACCTGGAAAGGCGCAAGCCAAAGGCGGAAGGTGATGCAATGAATGCATGCAATCTATAATGCAATATCTACAAATATGCAATGGAGTGGATATGGATACAATGGATATGGCACGCAAGCCAAACCAAATCTTGCCTAGGAAAGGCATGTACACGTACGAGCCATGTGTAACACAGAAAAGGTGCCGCAACCCTCAACCAACATACCAACGTGGAATCGGCGCGATACACATACAGAACTGTGTTTTAACATGAAAAGTAAGGACACATACCAAACCAAGCTCAACCTGGAAAGGCGCAAGCCATGGATGGAAGGCGATGCAATGAATGCATGCAATCTACAATGCAAATGCATGACAATGCACTATGATGCAATGACTATGATTGCAACTTTCCCTATCTTACCAACAGGGTGATATACTAGGTTGGTTCAGTATCCAGAACTGAGGCGTAGACATGCCGCCTCAACCTATGGGGCTTCCATACAGATTTCAAGCCGAGGGTAAACCCCTGGGTATTTAAACCAGACTTTAGTCTCGGAACTCCCGAACCTTTGCGTTCTAGGCATAAGCCGTTCGAACTCTAGTTTCCACCGTCCCCGTTGGTCTTCTAGGAACTCATCGCAAGCACAGACTGGTGGCTTTACCAGACCACCAAAAAGTCGTTTGGGCACGACAAACACCGAAGGAATTGCACCTTCAGAGGATTTAAGGTCTCCTAGACCGGGACGCAAAATGTATGCATGACAACGCATGTTTTTTTGTTTGTTTTTTTTTGAAATGCAAATGATGCAAGTGATGCATGTTGCATGGAATGCGCGACAACACGCGGCTTAAGGCATTTACAAAGCAATAGTGTGCACACCAATGCATTAAAGGTTTTGCACCTTCCAAGGATTTAAGGTCTCCTAGACCGTACGTGTTTAAGGTCTCGCCAGACCGTGCGTGTTTAAGGTCTCGCCAGACCGTGCGTGTTTAAGGTCTCGTCAGACCGTGCGTGTTTAAGGTCTCGCCAGACCACGGGGGTATTTACAAGACGCGTGACAATGCGCTGAAGGTTTCGCACCTCCAAAGGATTTAAGGTCTCCTAGACCGTGCGTGTTTAAGGTCTCGCCAGACCGTGTGTGTTTAAGGTCTCGCCAGAGCGTGCGTGTTTAAGGTCTCGCCAGAGCGTGCGTGTTTAAGGTCTCGCCAGACCATGGTGCAAAATGTATGCATGTGTGACACGTATGCCACACGGAATGCAAAATTTTGAAAATTGGACTTACACGCTTCGCGAAGCCGGTTCGTATGCAAAACAATGCAATGTACTAACAAGTACAAGTGAGGTGCGTAAAATAACGCGAGGGGATACATGCTAGATGCAATTGAGGTGCACAAAACAGTGCGATGCGCAGAACAGCGCGAACAATACAATGCACAAAACAGTGCGATGCGCAAAACAGCGCGGACAATTTTGAAATGCACAAAACAGTGCGACGGTTTGAAATGCACAAAACAGTGCGATGCGCAGAACAGCGCGAGGTTTGAAATGCACAAAACAGTGCAATGCGCAGAACAGCGCGAGGTTTGAAATGCACAAAACAGTGCAATGCGCAGAACAGCGCGAACAATGCAATGCACAAAACAGTGCGATGCGCAGAACAGCGCGAGGTTTGAAATGCACAAAACAGTGCAATGCGCAGAACAGCGCGAGGTTTGAAATGCACAAAACAGTGCAATGACCAGTGTGACACGCACGCCACACGGAATGTAAACGGGCTTAAATGCGCAACAACGCACGTATTCCGGAATGCATGACAATGCATGGAATGGAAATGCAATGATGATGCATGAGAAATGTGCACGACAATGCAAAGGGGTGCGTGTTGCAACGCATGTAACACGTGCATAACAATGCAAATGTGTGGCGCATGACAGTGCGATGTAATGCACCGAAGTAGTGTGATGAGCTCGTGCAACACACATGGGACAACTTTTGAATTCAAAAGGATACAAAAAGGATACACCTTGCACGAATTTGAGTGCCACGCACTGGAGACACGGCCCGAAGTCAAAACGGAGGCCGGTTGAATGTCGGAGATGCACTTTCTTGCACTTTCTTGAGCTATGAAGACCAAAAACAACTCAAATGGCCTAAACAAGGCTGTGGGAACCCCACCGGCAGAAAGGGGAGGCCACCGGCTGGCCATCGGCACAAAAACAATTCCATCGGCACAAAAAAGTGCCGACCGGCAAACAGTTGCTGGTGTGGGGCAGTTTTGTCTTTCCACCTCGAGTGTTATAAAATAGGGCTTCATGCCCTATTTCCTCATTCTTCTACCGCCGAAAACCTTCACTCTCTCTCTCTAGAGTGTTTCCTTCTCCTTTTTCGTCCATTTCTTCGCGTTCTACGCCCGTTTCGTCGTCGGATTCGCGATCCTCTTCGCGTTTCGGACATTTTCCACCGATCACATTCTCATTTCGGTGCCTCGTTCGGCGTTCTCGCCTTTTCGGGGTTTGTTCCCCTCACTTTCCTCTTCATTTCCGTGCCTCTTCACATTCCGGCCTTCCCGGCCATTTTCGACCCTCTCGGGAGTTGACTTTTCAGTTGACTCTTCATATTCCGGCTCGGTTTTCCTTTTCCGGCCATTTTCACACCACTCTCTACATGGCGGACGACATTCCACGTGGCGGGACTCCCCCGGACCACGAGATGGACCCCGGGGTCGAGCTCTTACCACTGAGCGAGCGCCCGTTCGACCTGGCGACCTACCGGCCGGCGATCCACGTTCTGCCCCCAGACGGCCTGCGTCAGTTCCGGAGCTTTGAGAGGTACACGGCCCCTGAGCTACTACTACGCGAGCCTACCTCCCACCTTTCATTCGGCACTCCCGAGGTAACTCTTCATCTTCTGCTTTACTTTCTGCAATGTAGGATACAAAACTGCCATAGTTAGCTGTATTCTTTAATTGCTGAAATCTGATATGCCGTAGACCATAGTTGACTGTGAACATACATACAACCGATATCTGCTTGAGACTGACACATGCACACACACTGCATTAATCCCGAATCACTCAAACACACGGCACACACTGTATTCTACTGCACACACACTGGCACCCAGTATTTGTCTGAATCTGTCAAACTTGCATACATGCCATATCTGTTCTGAAACGCCCAAACACGCTGACACAGCACACGTATTTTCTGTAAGCACACCGGCACCCGGTATCTGCCTGAATCTGATAAACTTGCATGCATGCCATATCTGTCTTTTCAAAATTGCATTTTGAATGTTGTCTTGCAACTGTTGTTTTCTGTTTGCAGGAGGGTTCCCATACCATTCGCGGGTATGGGAATACCGGTGCACGGGAGTGGTATGATGAGCTCCCTGATGCGGTCCGACGCATCATGGACCGAGCGGGCTTCGGCACCTTCTGCCGAGGACTCTCCAGGCTCTCCACATGCAGGCCTCTCCTTGCCGCTCTGGCGGAGAGGTGGTGGGACACCACCGATTCTTTTCATTTCTCTGCAGCAGGGGATATGACGATGACCCCTCATGACTTCTCGATGCTCACAGGCATCGGGGTAGGGGGTGATCCGATCCCCTTCGACATAGCGATGGATGAGTGGACCGCCGCTCAGGTTCATCTACTGGGGGAGGCCCCGCCGCTAGCTCGCCCAGGCTTCGTCCGCTATTCCTGGTTCGAGGCACAGTTCAGGGTCCTGCCCGCATTGAGGGAGGAGACTCAGATGACCGAGGAGGACGTGGAGAGGTATGCTCGGGGCTTCCTCATGTTCCTGTTCGGGACTACTATCTTCGCCGACCGGGCGAACACCGTGCCTCTCTGCCTTCTCAGTGCACTGGTGGACGTCCGAGACATCTTGCACTACGACTGGGGCGGCGCTGCTCTGGCCACCCTGTACGGATATATGAGCTCGGCTTCTCGCGGCAGCGGCCAGCTGCTTGGAGGTTACTGGCGGGCTTGGGAGGTACATTTCTTCTCCACTTTTCATTTCTGTCTCGTACTTTCTGTACTCTGTACACTGCACACACTGCGGTCTGCTTTACACTTGCTGTATACTGTACACACGGCACACACATACATTCTGCTTTACACTGACTGTACACTGCTCACACTGTACACTGTACACAATACACGGCTCAACACACGGCTCTGCCATTTCTGCTTCATTCTGTATATCCTGCTTTATCTGATGGTCATACTGACATCTGTTTTACAGTTGTGGGTTTACGCCTACTTCCCTAGGCTTGCACCCGTACCAGTTGCGGAGCCTCCTCCGGCTGTTCCCTTCTCGAGTCGCTTTGACGGGGGATGCACCCGGCGACCACGGGAGACGTTCGGCTTCTTCCGCCGATATTTCGACACCATCACCCCCACAGAGGTATGCTTTACTTTCAGTTCGTTTAAGCTTCGCTTTCCAACTGTATATTTCAATAACAGTAGATAACAAACTGCCTGCCACTTCCAGATCACATGGCGGCCATGGGCTTCCTTGCCGTCGGCGATGCGGGGTCGGTTCCCTGGTGCTGAGGAGACCTCGCGTTTCCGGATTCTGCTAGAGGGCCCGGTCTGTCGGGCTTGGTACCTGGGGGAGCGTTTCCTACGCCAGACCCGCGGGTTACCTGAGCAGATAGTCCCGGTTCACCCTCCTGCAGAGATGAGGGAGACCGAGGGGCTGACCACTGAGCAGCTGGATGATTACTCCATCGGCTGGGAGGAGGCCGGCTTCCGAGGCACCGGCGACTATCAGGAGTACGTGCGGACGTACCTGATGCGACCTTTGAGCGGCCGTCGAGCAGAGGGGGCCAGGCCTGTAGCATCGGCGGCTGGGGCCGAAGCAGGAGCAGGGGCTGGATCTTCGAGGAGGGCCCGGGTCCGTGGCAGGGGCGGAGTGCGGGGAGGACGAGGAGCGGGCTGGCCTGCCCTTCCTGCTGTGCTGACTTTCCAGGGGCAGGGTGGGGCGACCTATCAGATCCCCTTCGCCCCTCCACCAGCTGGTCATGAGTTCACTGACATCCCCGACCTTCCGCCGGTATGTATCATTGCACTTCGTACAGTTATTTCATTTCAGTTTACTTGATATTCCACAGAATACTAATGCATCTGATACCTTTGCAGGCTTCTTCTGAGTACACCCGTCAGTCGTTGGCGATGAATGCCTCGATGATGGGGATGCTCCAGCGGACATTTGACCTTCTGGCTGTCTACAGCATACCGGTATGTCCTTCTGACACTGGCCTCAAACCATTCCTACACTGCTTCGCATAATCTGATTCACGGCACAACACCTGACACACTGATCTCACAGTATCTGAACACTGCATACACTGCATTCTGCACTGTTTAACTGCTCACGGCATTCATACACTGTATTCACATACTGCATTCTGCACTGTTAAACTGCTCACGGCTTTCATACACTGTATTCAACATTGCATTCTGCACTGATAAACCGCTCACGGCATGCATACACTGTACTCACACACTGCATTCTGCACTGATAAACCGCTCACGGCATGCATACACTGTACTCACACACTGCATTCTGCACTGTTAAACTGTTCACAGTATACTGATGCATTTCACTTTTTGTGAACTTTTCAGCCTCCTTTTCAGATTCCCATGGCGGGAGGTGCTCCAGCTAGACCTGCTGTCCCTGCTCGGGGGAGAGATGAGAGGGGCAGGATATTTCCCCGTACCAGGGGAGGGCGTTCTTAGGTCGGGAGTAGTTCGCGAGCTCCAGTCCCGGACGATGATGACGAGGAGTCAGAGGCGGAGGCAGGGTCATCGGAGGAGGAGACCGGAGACGGTTCTTGCTCGGGCTCTGATGACGACGCTGTTGATGCTCCTGGACCCTCGTCCAGGAAGAGGATCAGGACGGACTGACAGCCCCCTGCGGAGTCGCTGGACATAGATGCAGATTTTTGCTATCTTTTCTTTCTTTCCTTGTACTTTTCTTTTTGTTGGTAGATAGATTACCTTGTACTGCCGCAGGCAGGTTTTGTTTCCAAAGCTTGTACATTTGAAAAGATAGTGAAATGAAACAGACTTTTTATCTGAAAAAGTGTTTACATTTACACATTTCATGCATTGCATCGCATCGCATCATGTTACACCTCAATGTAAATGAAATTGATTAGCCGTCTGAAAATTGAACACTTGCACTGTAATAATCAGATAACTTAAGCAGCCAACAGCAAAATAACCCAAGCAACTCACTGCCTGATTCTGGACACACAGCCCTTGCTCTACTGGGGATTAATCTATATACAGCCCTTAGCACAGCATTCGGTTCATCATGCACACAGCAAATTCCAAACAAACAGCCCAATCTGACAAGACGGAGCTCAAAGACGGAACCGGTTGGAGTCGAAACACGCTCGAATGTAGAGAATGGCACAGCATTCTGAGCATAAATGATTTTTGAAAGCAAATGAGGGTTTTTCAAACCGGGATATCGAGCCTACCACTGAACACAGCGGAAAGGACTCAAATAAAGAGGTACATGACCTAAACACAACGAGACACGCTCGGGAGAGACTCAAAACAAAAGACGAGACCGTCAAATGAAAGAGACACGACACACAGACGCGTAAACGAAGATGGGAGACCTCGGACCACGAGGAGCCAGTTCAATCTGGGTATTGTTTCCCACCCTTTCTCATTTGCGATTCTCACATCACTCGGCTCTCAAGCTCGGATTTTCTCCCAAAACCCTTTTCCTCTCTTTTCTCTCAACTCACACCTCTCTATTCTTCATTCTCTCATTTTTCATCCCTTCCCGGGGTGATTGATGGATCAATGGAAAGGTGCGGGTTCATGCTCAACACCGTTAGCTCACGGCTATTTCTTCCGGCGGGTAGAGCGCCCTTCTGGCAAATACGTCGATGACGGGGAAAAGACAGAACGCCTGACTCAACTGTGCCCCTAGTTCATCATTTTAACCATTTTTTGTTTTTGCTTTCTACTAAAACAATTTTGATCAAAATGAGAGTCGGATTAATGTACTCGTTCGATTTTTGATTTGAAAAGCATGCGAGTCAGGCTGTAAGCACTGAAAATTTTCCTTTTTGGGTCCAAGACAATGGTCCGGTTTTGGAAAACGAAATAGTTTTCGAGAAAATAGTCAACCTCAGTAAAAATTTTCAAAAACTATTTTTCAAATAGCTGATGCTCAACAAGCATGAAACTTACCCTTCGAGATGCGCAACCTCGGATCGGAGGCAATGGAAAATTGCCCCTGGTTTGAAGGAGGGTGGGAGGAGGCAACGGAAAGTTGCCCCTAGTTTGAATGGCGGCTCACGGCGGCTGGTGGCAACGGAAAGTTGCCCCTTGTTTGGATGGTGCCGCAGCAATCTGCAGACAGTCTTCATTGGCGGTGGTCGAACTTTTGGACACAGAGACGGCGAAGACGGTCACAACACATATATGGACACAATCACCTTGAAGGGTGTTGGCCACTGGACTTTGGAACGAAATTGAAACCATTGCATGGACTGAGGCGCTTATGAAAGCGTTGGGGGCTGGACTTCATGATAAAGTTGCCTACGTATCCCAAACATGGGAATCAAGCCTTACGTAGTTCCGGTTAAGGTCCACTCGGGTATTTTAACCTTCACTTTGTTTGGCTCTTACTTTTGCCAAGGCGCCCAATGCGGGTTTTCGACCTTGCGAGCTTCTTTTCATTTTTTTCTATTCTTTTCATTTCTATTTCTTCTTTTCTTGCTTTTTCCTTTCTTTTCTTTGCATTTTTTTATTTTGTATTTTTCTCTTGCTCTAACTTTTGCCTGGGTCGCCCTTCCGGGTTTTCGGCCCAACGAGCCTCTCAAGGGGTAAAAGTGTAGCAAGTCCATGCCAAATGGTTTTTTGGGATTGAAGCCTCTCTGTGTCCAGGAGAACGGCTGTTGCACTGATTTGCAGAAGAATCCATCAAGGTTACTCTACGAGCTTCTTCCGGCAAGATCTACTCCTTCTGATTCGGCCTTGATGCTTCTTGATCGAAGGCTACCTCAAATCTGGCCACACGGGCCTTTTCTGGCGGTTGGCTGTTGAATGTTCTGGATGAGTTCGAGGTTCAAGACAACAGGTCGAATCTTGAGGCTGAGAGCGATCCTAGGCTGCACAATCTCAAGAGCGATTCCACACAGGTCTTCGCAGGGCCGCGTAAAATTTTTGTTTTTGAAAGCTTTTAAGAAGGCGACGAATCGCTCGCGCCGAAGACAGTGTGGAACCAATCTGGATCAGGCCAGGGTCCTTCTCAGTACTCACGCCGACAAGCATGGCTTTATTCACAAAAAGGCTTAGCACGCCTCTCTTTCTCTCAAAATGATCAAAATTTTGCAAAACCCGAGGAATTCCTTCCTCTTCGTTTTCATCACCGCAGTGTTCAAAAGTTTTTTTTTGAAAAACTCAGGTTAATGCTATGAGTTTGGCGCGCAGGAGAGCAGGCGAGATGTACTGTCAGCCCAATCAGATTCTCTGGCACTTATGCTGAAAGCAAGCATGAAGGTTGAGATAGCAACAGCTGTTTCAATCGGCTTTGTTGGTGCAACTGGCCCCTCAGTAGAGACAGACTCAAAACAAAAACAGATAATTACAAAACAAAACGGTGTTCGAGGCAACAACCCCAGAATCACCTGGTATTATATATAACGGGGACTGACTCGATACAACAAGACAGACCCTTAAGCAAAAAAGACTGACTCAAGACAAAGAGATAGACTCAAAACAAAAGACTGACTCGATATCCAAGCCAGGATTTACAAAACTCGGTTTCACCGATGCTCAAAAATGCGTGCCAGACGCTTTATCCAAAATGTACCAAATGTTGCCCGCAGGCGGTTCACTTTACATACTCGCAGTATCTGAGCCCTCGAAATCCAGCAACTGAGTGGTGACGGGCTTGCCCGAGGTAGGTGGTAGGATAACCTTGTTATCAATCAAATCCTGCACTTCATGACGAAGGCGGGAACATCCATCGGTACTGTGACCGGACTGTTGATGGTACGCGCAGTACAAGGTAGCATCATGAGTGGCGGGGAGGTTCTTCGGGAGTGGCCGGGGCTCCAAAGGCTTAAGATGCCCATTCTTTGCCAATATCAGCAATGCCCTAGACAAAGGCATGTGGAGGTCGTGAAAGACCCTGCGCCCTCGGGGCAGGTACTTTGCAGTTTGAGGATTCTTGCCAGATGCGCTGGCGAAAGGATCGGCTGGCACTGCCTTGGCTTTTTGAACCTTTCTCGGTGCAGGGTTGGGAACAACAGGAACTGTCTGGGCATGACGGGGCCCATCCCGGTTTTCTGTCTGGCTTGAACTGCCTTTGGTTGGAGCGGGGAAAGCATCATCTATAGCTTTGGTCACTATTGCAGACGTTTGTTGCTTGTTCATCCCTCTGGCCTTCAGAGCCTCGACTGCCCACAGCAGTTGTTCAATAGGGTCGGCGTCTACCTTTGCCTTATCTTTCCCTTTGGCCTCAGCCTGATCGAGGGTCTGGGTTGGTCCTGACATGTCGTGGCTATAGCCGGAAGCCACCTCTGGCTGGCTGAGCTCTATTACAATTCGCCCCAGTAGCGGGGGCTCCTGTGGTACAAAATTCCCGGCGTACGGCGCCGCTGGCGGTGAAGCCGACATTCCATAGGCGAGGTCTGCCATAGACCTTTGGAGATCGCCTATCATCCCCATCAATTCGAAGGTGGTGGGCTCACGAGCCTGGTATAACCGGGGAGCCCAAACCGGGTGCACAACGGGCGACCTGGGCGGGTATGACATACTGATGCTGGCCTCACTCTGCGAAGTGGTTCCCTGCTCTGGTGCGGCTGTCATAACCACAATTTCTTCTGAACTTTGTGCCGCCATAAATCTTGCCTCAGCAAAGGGGAGACACTGGCTGTTCTGTATCAACTCTGCCACTCTGTATACCTTGAAAGAAAAACAGACAGCATTTCAGCCCAAACTGATCGAACACGGGTGTAGCCAAACAACTGTTCCCTACTGCTGATCACTGTTCCCAGATTTCTATTCCCCAAAATACTGAATCTGATACCCGCGGATAACTGATTCCTACAACTGATACTGATACTGGTGTCCCCAGGTTAGATACTCTGACTTGCAAACTGACATGTGCGTTCCTGTAGAGCAACACTCTAAAAGCACATAGCAAGTAAAGAGAACAAAACACCCCTATATTGGGGTAGGGTTTCCCTGTCCTATTTTGCCAGGAGCTAGGGTTTCACTACGCACACAGCGGTTTCAAACAACCTATCGGGTAAGCAACCTGTCCTAGTTTGGAATGGTCACTATGGTTCCGAATATGCACTAGGTCGAATGGTCAGAAAGGGTGCCCCGGTAAACCGGGGTTTGTGTTCCCATGCTGTCAGAGCCCATAGCTGGTCAGCCTTATGGACATGCCTTGACAAGACAAGCCTCCGGCAAACCGTTCAGGAATGGCAGATGGCAAACACTGTGTTCCTAGGCGCACCAATGCACATGCAATGCAAAGAAACACATAAATGAGATCAAAACAGGATATCACGAGTTCGAGTCAAGCTCTCTAAATCCCCAGCAGAGTCGCCAGAAACTGTAACAGCGCCCGCGTGGGCCTCGCGCTACAGTTCGGACTCGATTTGTGTCACGGTTCTTAATCTGAACCAAAGAGTCCAAATCTGGCAAATCGTTTTGAGAAACAGATTTTTGAAAAAGTAGTGCCAAACATGGACTGCTTTGCCAGATACAGAGTCGCCACCTAAATATTTTAAAATGGGAGAATTTAGGAAACCCTGACTCGGTGCCGAAGGCCACATGTCCGTCATCACCGGAGTTGTCTCGGCTCGGGAGCTTGGGTACGATCGGGGAAGGTCAGCTATGAGCACCCCCTTTCGCCCGGTCCGAAGACCGGCCTCTACTAACCGTGATATCCTTATTTGAAAGCTTTACGTGTTCTTATTCCGGTTATTAGCCTAGAATTACTATGTTATGCGCACAGCAAACAAGTATAGACTAGATTGCCTAATTTGGAAATAAACATTGCATATCCGTTCGGTTTGAAAATGCTTTGGAATTTGCTACTCGCAAGTAGGCTAAAATACGGATTTCAACGAGTTTTTCCAACTCAAGCAATCCGGCCTTCACCCACAGGCATTCAAAACAGTTTAACACATAAGCATCTAGCCACATGTTAAGCATGCTGTCATGGTAACATTCACACTCATGTGATATGCTAAAGCGGAAATACTTACATAGTACTCCATGCCAAAACAAAGAACTTGTTAGCAAACATGCATGATCCAAGTCCATGTTAAGTGCCTAATGCATCGCATACAAAATGTCGCTAAGATAGGCTCGGCTAATCCTAGACATGTCATGTGAAAATGCACGATTAACACATATTCAATTTTTGAATTGAAGTACTGATGCAGTTAGCGTGATGTACCGAGCCTAATGCATGCAATACAAATGCATGGATGCACACATGCATAGCATAAGGTATGCTAAATTAGACGTGCCCTAATATTAACCATCAAAGCAGGTAAGTAAAAGGGAAGAAAGACGTGAGGTTGGAAGACATACACACACCCACGCACACTTATTACAGATTTGCCCTCGCTCGGAGGGACCGAATAAATATTACAAATTAACTAACTACGCAAGCTAATTAATATTACAAATTAACTAACTACGCAAGCTAATTAATATTACAAATTAACTAATTTAATTAACAAATTAAATTAAATTAATTAAAGCAGGAAAGCGTCTCGGGAAACGCGCCGCCATGCGCAAGCTGCCTCTGTTTTCCTCCCTTTCCTCCTCTGGAGGCTGTCAAAGCCTCAGGACTACATCCTTGGACAGAGGGGATCATCACCGGCTGAATGAAACTTCCACCGGCAGTGTAGTATTGCCATCGGCACAAAATAGGGTCTGTCGGCAGAGAAAATTGTGCCGGTCGGCACATTACACTGCCGGTCGGCAGAGTATTCCTGCAGAACCTGCAACTCACAGCAACAAAGGGCAAAACAAGGCATGGCAGCATATTTCAAGGCATGTATGCATCAACCATGTCTCTTATCATTGTGATGACTCAAAGGGACATGTGCCTCGGTTCTCGGACCACCAATCACGCATTTCCATGCATGATGGCCCAAGGAACCAAGCATGCAACTTTGGTTTCAAATGTATGCAAACCAATCAAACAAAACTCCCAATTCCTATCACCAATTCAAGGAACAAGGCATGCATGCAAGATGCAATGCAACCTAGGCATACAAGCTAGGAATGCAACATGACATGGCAATGCACTTATGCAAGCATACAAGCATACATATGGCAATGCAAATGGGTGGCAAGATGGACTTATACATGGATTAGGCAGCTCTAACAAGGCCTAAAACAGTGGCCAAAAGTGCTAAAGAGTGAGAGCTAAATGGCATGCACACACACATGCACATAAGGACCAACACTTAAGCATGAATCAAACAACATTCAAGCACACTTGAAAGGAGGGATCATGGATTAATTAGCATGCAACATGAGCCCTAAAATTATGTTATAAAATGATGCCAAATCAAGTTATAAATCAAGCCAAAACATGCAAAGAGTAGTCCAAGTATTCAAGGCAAATCAATAATGCATTGAACTACACTTATCATGACCAAACAAGGCATGCATTAAACAACTAAAAACAGATTTTTAGCATGTTAAAACAAGGCCAAAGGACTCCATAGATGGCATCTAAGTGGCCCAAGTACAAAGGCATATACCATGGCCAAAACATGGGGCATTGCAACGCATGCTTCCAAAGCATTAAAGAGACATGCAAGGCAATCAAACAAGCATGGAAATGGGACTGAAATAGCATGCAAGATGATTCCAAATCATCAAAACAATGCAAAGATGGCATGCTACACATGCACATACTCAAGGCCAACAAGCCCAAATGCAAAGGAGCCATATAATGCATGCAAAGATCAACCCAAACGACTATGGACAGAGCTAAAGCATGGCAAAATAAGCACATAAACTTCACAAATGCAAGCCTAAAACATGCTCCAACAAAGGCTAACAACCTAGATCATGTTAAGGCACAAACATGGCATTACAAGGCAACTATGCTAAACATGCATAAGGTTCCAAAACCAACTTTAAATCATGTTATATCATGGGTATATAAGCATGAAAAACAAACCAAACATGCTCAACACACACTCAAGCATAGGCTTCTTTAAGAGGCCAAAATGTGCCCTTTTCAAGGACAACAAGGAGAGGGGGGTGGCCCTCTCCTTCTTGGGACTTCAAAGGATCATCTTCACCACTGAAATCCCTCACGATTTCAGTGGTGAAGAGACCTCAACGCCAAAATCCCGGAGCTAACACAAAATGGCTCAAAATGAGGCCTTTTGAGGCCTAAGGGTGGTCAACACCCCTCAAACAACAAAACACTCTTAATAAACAATAAAGAGGGCTTAAAAATAGAACTTTTTTATGTTATACAATAATCACAAAAACAGCTCTAAGACTAGTAGACAATCAATGCAAAAAAGGGGAAAAAAAGGACTAGTTTCTCACCCTTGATGCCTTCTTCAACAAAGATGCTCCAATGGCCTCCTTGAGTTTGAATCCAAGACAAAAACTTCAAAACACACTCTTTGGAACCTCAGCTCCTAGAGGAAGGTGAAACACTAGGTGTTTGTGTGCAATAGTAAGGCACAAAACACCTAGTGAACAAAATGAAAGGGAAAGAGAGATAGATTGTGTATGTCTAACCCTAACCCTAGAAAACCAGAGCTCTTCTCTGTATTTTCCTCTCTCAAAAATGTCTAAGCCTCTCCTTCTTTGCCTTAGAGAGAGCTTCTCTCTATATGCCTCTTGTAAAGCTTATCCAACAAGCTTTTCAAGAGGGAGATCCCTCCATACACGTGTATGGAGGGGAGCAAAAGTTATACAGCTGTCCAAAAATATCTGCAAAAGCAGATGAACAGCAATCGGCCGGCAAAAAATGCCATCTTGGCCAAACAAAGTGCCGACCGGCACAAAAAAGTGCTGACCGGCAACAAATAGTGCCGACCGGCAGACTATTTTGCCGGTGACAGCAAAAACCAGCCGGTGGCATCTAGCCACTGCCGGTGATGGGTGGGGATGGTCTACAAGCCCCACCTTGCCTCTCAAGGGCAAGATGCAAGTGTTTGGTGCAAAACCAGACACTAAACGGTCGAGTTCGGGGATCCTGAGGCAAGGCGCGTGAGCTGAGACCTCCGGGAACTCCAAACGAACACAAACATGGAAGATCACCGTGTGTTCAAACAGTGACGTCCAAGTCTTGAGAACGGTCAAAAATGGGGTGTCTACAGGTTGTAATTTAAATTATGAAAAATGCCCTAATTACATTGGTGAATTAATTTGCATAATTAATTATGAGAAATGAGGAATTGATTTGGGAAGACATGGGATTAAATGGTGTAGTTGGATTATTTATCGATCACCTAGTTGGAATGTTGATTATATATCCATTGTTGCATTTATTTTCTGTATAGAAATAACTGCTTTGGGCTGTCGGTGGAGGATAGTCTTGATTGTTGTAGACAATGCATGATGATTAGGCAAACGGAAACTAATCACTGGAATGTGTCATTGAGTATGACGATTGAAAGAATACATCAAATTTATGTGTTGTGTGATGATGTGTATAATCATTGTTTATATGCATTGTGTTATGTTGGAGGAGATAGGAAATGTACTCCACGGTTTAGGGGAAGATAGGGGATGGACCTCTAAACCGGACGTTGTGTTGGAGGAGATAGGGGATGGACTCCATAGATAGAGCTCATATGCTTATCTAGTGATGTGTTGACAGAGCTCATATGCTTGTCATTGGAAGTGTGATAGTGCTCATATGCATATCTGTGGAAGTGATGATATAGCTTGTATGCTTATCTGTTGGTATGTGATATAGCTTGTATGCTTATCTGTTGGTATGTGATATAGCTAGTATGCTTATCTACTATGAAATGGGGAAGTGCTTGATATGAGTTATTGTCTCATATGAGTTGTTTGGCCAGGTTCTGAGCCATGGTTACAAATTGAGAATTGAAAAGAATTGGAAAATGGATTGTAATATGGACTTGTATGTCATGAAATCGTAAAGTGTGATAAGGGAAAGTATCAGTGTTGGCCATCTATCAACTGCTAATCTTTTAGTCATTGTTCATTTTTGGTTTAGTGTATTTCTACTGGGCTGTGGCTCACCCTATATGGGAATATCATTTTCAGGTACAAGTAGCATGCCACCTCCAAGGACGTAGCTTGGGAGGCTAGAGGCAGGCGGACTTTTGTTGGTTTATTTCTTTGATGTATTACATGTATATTCAGGCCAAGGGCTTAATGTGTAAATGAGTTAGCACTCTTTTGTTGTAACCAAGTGTTAACTTGGAAAGCTGTAAGCCTTTAGGGCATTTGCTTTTCTTGTTAACATGTAATACTTTTGGTAATGGAACTCTGATGAATAGAAGAATGTGGAACTTTTATATATAAATGCATGCCTATATTGATGGGCTTAATGTTGTTATTTCGAGGGCGTTACAACTTGGTATCAGAGTGTACCGGGTTCGAATACTTTGGGTACGTGGGAAATGATTAGAATCACAATGGGTTTGTCTCGCTTGATAGAGACTTAGGTGCAGTGTCATATGCTATGTGTTTAAATTGATAACATGCTTATGTGTTTATATGGGTATGGGATTTAGTTTCTAGGATGTTGATTGGATCCTTGGGTTTCTGTGAGTCTTGTTGGAAAGGCATTTGATCAATGTTGTTTCTAACCGGAACTCTAGTAACGCCTCGGGACTATCATTATCCGGAAATGAAATTCGTAAGTGCTTATGTGTTTATGTGCTTACGTGGAATGAATTACAGTTGTCCATACATTAGGACGTGAGTGTTTAGTTTTGGCACATTTATGAGTGTGCTAATAGTCTTGGTTACCTTTATTAGGATGTCAGGACAAGGACGCGGTAGGCGTGGCAGGCGTGGTAGGCAGGAGATGCCTTTACCGGAGGAAGTTCCGGCAGTGCAGGAAGGAGTTGGTCAGGCCACTGTGGCCGAGCCAGCGGGTCAGCAGGCTATGAGTGCCTTGGCCCGAGAGATAGCGGGAGCTTTGGGTATTCTCAGAGCTGGGAATCAGGCAGCTGAGGCAGGGCCTTCTTTCTTGAAGAGGGAATTCTTCCAGTCTAACCTGGATGAGTTTGTTGGGGATCTGAAGGAGCCACTGAAGGCTGACGAGTGGTTGGAACAAATGAGTAAGACGTTCGAGATGCTTGGCATCGAGGACGGGGCACTGAAAGTGACCTTGGCATCCTTCCAACTGAAGGGAGATGCGGGTCAATGGTGGAAGTACGAGAAGGCTCGTGTTGGTGGTACATGGGAGGCACTTGTGAATGCTTTCCAGGAGAGGTTCTTATCTGCAGTGGCTAGGGAGAAGCTGAGGGATCAGTTTAGCCGGCTTAATCAGCAGGGTATGTCTGTGGCAAAGTTTGAGGCCACTTTCACTAGTTTGTCCAGGTTTACACCTGAGTTGGTGGCGTCTGAAGAACGCCGTTGCTATGAGTTTGAACGGAAGTTGAGGCGGGGCCTCAAGTTGAGGGTTGGTGGGTCATACATCCGAGAGTATAGACACTTAGTGGATGCTGCAGCTCATATGGAGCTTATGATGCAGGAGGAAGACGAGGAGAAACATAAGGGCTCCAAGCGGGGCCAGGAGGGTCAAGGTGATGGCAGGAGACAGAGGGGTTATAACCCTTAGCAGTCTCAGGGTGGAGTTGCTAGATCGACCTTTCCGGTGCCGAGTGCAGGCTCGGGGAGAGGTAGTCCGGGAGGCTTGACTTGTTTTGCATGTGGCCAGCTGGGTCACAAGTCTTCGGTTTGCCCGCATAAGGGAGGGGGTCAGCGAGCTACTTCTTCTTCAGCTAGACCTCAGGGCCAGAGTCAAGACAGGGGCCAGCCTTTGTGTTGTTATCAGTGTGGTCAGCATGGGCACCTGAAGAGGTATTGCCCGCAGTTGAGTGCCACATCGGGAGCGTCTGGTTCTAGGCAGACGCAGAGTTATCAGCCAGCTCAGTCTATGCAGGCCTCGAGGGCCAATCCGGGGGCTTCGTCATCCCAGTCTGTGCAGCAGTCTTTTGCTCCGAGGGGTGAGCAGGTGGATCAGGGGCCTACAGGGCGCGTGTATCCTGTTACCGCGCAGGATCTGGTACCGGCTCCATCAGTAGTGAGAGGTACTTTTCTGTTTTGCAACTCGGTTGCTAGTGTGTTGATTGACACGGGTGCATCTCATTCTTTTGTATCTGCTGCATTTGCATCTGTTTTGGAATTGGAGTTGGCATAGTTAGCATCTCCTATTTGTGTGGTATCGCCTATTAAGGGTGAGTTGATTCTGAAACAGGGTTGTAGAGGTTGTGATATAGAGGTCGCCAACCATAGGCTTCCTTTTCCTTTTGTTGTCATGCCCATGAAGGGTTTTGATGTTATTTTGGGTATGGACTGGCTATCGTCATACCGAGCTGTTATTGATTGCAACTGCCAGAGGGTCACGTTATGTACCTTGAGCGGGGAGTGGTTCCATTTCTTGGGAGACCGGGTTGGTAGTGTTTTGCCACCGGGGTATGATTCGCGAGGGCGGAGTGAGCTTAGTGGTTTATTTGCTAGCTTGGAGAGTGGTGAGTGTGATGAGACCCAGCTTGTGTTGCCGAGGGTGGTTTGTGAGTATTCGGATGTTTTTCCCGAGGACCTTGTTAGTTTGCCACCTCACCGAGAGATAGAGTTCCCTATTGATCTAGTGCCCGGCACGGCGCCGATTTCTATGGCACCTTACCGTTTTGCTCCAGCAGAGTTGATTGAGTTGAAAGTTCAGCTCCAGGAATTGCTAGATAAGGGTTTTGTTCGCCCTAGTGTTTCGCCGTGGGGAGCACCGGCCCTCTTTGCTAAAAAGAAAGATGGTGCCTTGAGATTGTGTATAGACTACCGGAAGTTGAATCGGGCTACGGTCAAGAATAAGTACCCTATGCCCCGTATAGATGACCTGTTTGACCAATTGAAGGGTTCCCGTTGTTTCTCTAAGATAGACTTGAGATCGAGTTACCACCAGTTGAGGGTCAGGGAGGAGGATA
Source organism: Camellia sinensis (assembly GCF_055761805.1). Classification (NCBI taxonomy): domain Eukaryota; kingdom Viridiplantae; phylum Streptophyta; class Magnoliopsida; order Ericales; family Theaceae; genus Camellia; species Camellia sinensis. The sequence goes on from NC_138970.1 coordinate 65,525,456, forward strand.
TTCCTAAGATGGCATTCTGTACGCGGTATGGCCATTATGAGTTTCTGGTGATGCCATTCGGGCTTACCAATGCACCGGCAGTCTTTATGGACTTCATGAACCGGATCTTCCGAGAATTCTTGGATTGATTTGTAGTCGTTTTCGTGGATGACATTCTTATCTATTCGCCTTCAGAGGAGGAGCACGAGGAACACTTGAGAGTGGTGCTTAAGTTGCTCAGAGCCCATAGGCTGTATGCCAAGTTTGGGAAGTGTGAGTTCTGGCTGAGGGAAGTCAAATTCTTAGGCCACGTGGTATCCGGGGAAGGGGTGTCTGTTGATACATCCAAGGTAGAGGCAGTGCAAGATTGGGCACAGCCTACGAGTGTGTTTAAGATCCGCAGTTTTCTGGGATTAGCTGGGTATTACCGTCGGTTTGTGAAAGACTTCTCCAGGCTAGCTTTGCCGTTGACTAGATTGACGCGAAAAGGGGTCAAATTTATGTGGAGTGAGACTCGTGAAAAGTCGTTCCAAGAGCTGAAGGTTAGATTGACCACCGCTCCGGTTTTGATTATTCCAGAGAGAGGGTTGGGTTATGCGGTTTATTGTGATGCCTCACGAGAGGGTTTGGGTTTTGTGTTGATGCAAGGGGGAAAAGTGGTAGCTTATGGCTCACGTCAGTTGAAAATACACGAGAAGAACTACCCTACACACGACCTAGAGTTAGCAGCTGTGATCTTTGCCTTGAAGATTTGGAGGCATTACCTTTATGGTGAGAGGTTTGACGTGTTCTCGGACCACAAGAGTTTGAAGTATCTGTTTACACAGAGAGACTTGAATTTGAGGCAGAGGAGATGGATGGAGTTCATTGAGGACTACGATTTTGTGTTGCACTATCATCCGGGGAAGGCCAATGTTGTGGCCGATGCCCTTAGTAGAAAATCCATTAGTGATGTAGCTTGTATTGCCATCCGGGAATGGGAGATGATGGGTGCACTTGGTGAGTTTGATTTGCCTCTGGGCGAATCTGTAGAGGCTGCGGCCTTGTTTTCTGTTGTTGCGCAGCCTACACTTGTGACTCGAGTGTTAGAGGCACAGAGAGGTGACCTTGAGGTAGAGTCCTTCCGAGAGAAGATCTCCGGTGGAAAAGTTGAAAAGGGTTTGACGGTGTATCCCGACCTGAGTGTGAGATACCGAGACCGTTTGTTTGTGCCGGAGTCTTGCCGTGAGGAAGTACTCCGAGAGTTTTATCATTCACGTCTTGCGGTGCATCCCGGAGGTACTAAGATGTATCGGGATTTGGGTCGCCAGTTTTGGTGGTGGGATATGAAGAGAGATGTGGCAGCTTTCGTGTCTAAGTGCCTTACTTGCTAGCAAGTGAAGGCCGAGCATCAGAGGCCAGCGGGTTTGTTGCAACCCTTGCCTGTTGCCGAGTGGAAGTGGGAGCATGTCACTATGGACTTCGTTGTAGGTCTTCCGAGGACTCAGCGGGGTAGTGATGCTATTTGGGTGGTTGTAGACCGGTTGACTAAGTCGGCGCACTTCATTCCTATGCGCGTGAGAGATTCGGTAGACCAACTTGCCGACTTGTATATTCGGGACATAGTGAGATTGCACGGGGTCCCAGTGACGATCGTCTCAGATAGAGATCCTCGTTTTACTGCTAGGTTGTGGCAGAGTTTGCAGAGTGCCTTGGGTACTAAGTTGACCTTTAGTACGGCTTATCATCCTCAGACTGACGGGCAGACCGAGCGTACTATTCAGATCCTTGAGGATATGCTTCGAGGTTGTGTCCTTGACTTTAGTGGGACGTGGGAGAGGCATTTACCATTGGTGGAGTTTGCCTACAACAACAGTTTTCAGTCTAGCATCGGTATGGCACCGTTGGAGGCCTTGTATGGCCGACCGTGTAGGTCTCCAGCTTGTTGGGCCGAGGTGGGTGACGCAGCTCTGTTGGGTCCGGAGTTGGTTAGAGAGACGACGGAGAAAGTTAAGCTTATCCGTAGGAGGCTTGTTACAGCCCAGAGTCGCCAAAAGAGTTATGCCAACCGTAGGAGAAGGCCTTTGGCGTTTGAGATAGGTGATCATGTCTTTCTGAAGATATCACCTAGTCGAGGTTTGATGAGGTTTGGGAAGAGTGGGAAGTTATCCCCTCGGTTTATTGGTCCCTTTGAGATCCTCGAAAGGATTGGGGAAGTGGCTTATCGTTTGGCTTTGCCACCGCAGTTGTCCGGAGTGCATGACGTGTTTCATGTGAGTATGCTTCGGAAGTATGAGCCGGATCCGTCCCATGTGTTGGATTGGACCGACTTAGAGGTAGATGAGGATGCCTCGTATGAGGAGAGACCGGTTCGGGTCTTGGATAGGCGGGATCAAGTCCTGCGTGGCAAGACCATCCCTTTGGTTAAGGTTTTGTGGAAACATCACGGAGTGGAGGAAGCCACTTGGGAACGTGAGTTGGAGGTCCGTGAGAAATATCCGGACTTGTTCATTGATGAGTAATCTCATATTTAGATTTTGTAATGTTGTGGGACTTAAGAGCTTTATATATGTCTTAAGTTGTAAAACATGGGTAATGTTTTGGTTTAATGGAAGTGTGTTGTAGAACTCACCTTGACATGGGAGTTGATTTCGATATTGCATACGTTGGCTATATTGTAGAATTGGAGTTGTATCATATATATTGATTATGATATGAACTGTGAACCATGCATGTTGAAAATGGTTGAAAATGGAAGGAAATTGCATGATAATAATGCACTTGTAATATATGTTGTGAAATGCCTCTTGAAAAGAGATAGAATTGACCGGTACTGGGTCAGGTTGTTTAATATTATGTTGTAATATTGTTGAGAAAGGAGAAAACCTGTTTTTGAAAAACTTGTGTTTAATTTCGGGGACGAAATTCTTTAAGGGGAGGAGGTTATAGCGATCCTGGTTGTCCCTTTACTATTCTGTTGTATTCCGGACTCGGTTCCGTGAAGTTGGTAGTGGTATCTACCTTGTTGTCGTCCTTTAATTCCACTTGATTGAGTTTGAGGATGTTTTGGGCAGGGTTGTTACAGGTTGGTTAGGCCTTGGTTTCAATTCCTTGTTGCCCAGTTTTTAGGCGATCCGCTCGAGCGGGTCTTCTTGCGCTCGAGCGGGGATTGCACACCTCCAGTATTTCGTGTCTCTGCAAAACTTCTGCAGACGTGATTTTTACGCTCGAGCGGGTTTGTTTACGCTCGAGCGGTGGCGCTCGAGCGGGTCTGGTGGCGCTCGAGCGGGTAGTACCTTCTGGGTATAAGTTCTGGGAGGTGATAATCTACGCTCGAGTGGACTGGTTTTCACGCTCGAGCAGAAGTGCTTTATTCTTGTGTCTTGGCGCTCGAGCGTGTTCAGATTTTTGTTCTTGGCGCTCGAGCGTTGTGTTCTCCGCTCGAGCGGGTCATACGTATATGAGTTATCCGCTGGGTGATTTTAAATCACTTTTTGCTTTTCTTTCTCTCTCCTACTTTTTCTAAAACCCATTTTTGAGAGCCTCTCTCTCTAGAAACTCCCTTCTCTCTAGGGTTTGATCTAGTTAGAGTGTCCTCCTTCTCTTCGGCCTTTGTAAAAGTTGTGTGGATCGTTGAGGGCGTCATTTTGATCTGAGAATCTTGGTCTTTGGAGCATTTTGGTTTTAGCTTCTTCTCCATCCGAGCTCTAACTTCGAGGTAGGGATATCCTACTCCTCTTTATGAGTTTTGTCTTTAAATTTTAGTATTTTGAGATGTTGGGGTTGGTTTGGTAATTTTGTGAAAGTTTGGGGCTTTTTTGTAAATTTCCAAAAGTTGGGGTTTTAGCTATATAAAACCTAGATGCATGTTGGGCATGAAAAATGTGAAATTAATGTTAAGACATTAATGAAAATGGAACCTAAGGGTTGTAATGTAAATTATGAAAAATGCCCTAATTACATTGGTTAATTAATTTGCATAATTAATTATGAGAAATGAGGAATTGATTTGGGAAGACATGGGATTAAATGGTGTAGTTGGATTATTTATCGATCACCTAGTTGGAATGTTGATTATATATCCATTGTTGCATTTATTTTCTGTATAGAAATAACTGCTTTGGGCTATCGGTGGAGGATAGTCTTGATTGTTGTAGACAATGCATGATGATTAGGCAAACGGAAACTAATCACTGGAATGTGTCATTGAGTATGACGATTGAAAGAATACATTAAATTTATGTGTTGTGTGATGATGTGTATAATCATTGTTTATATGCATTGTGTTGTGTTGGAGGAGATAGGAAATGTTCTCTATGGTTTAGGGGAAGATAGGAGATGGACCTCTAAACCGGATGTTGTGTTGAAGGAGATAGGGGATGGACTCCATAGATAGAGCTCATATGCTTATCTAGTGATGTGTTGACAGAGCTCATATGCTTGTCATTGGAAGTGTGATAGTGCTCATATGCATATCTGTGGAAGTGATGATATAGCTTGTATGCTTATCTGTTGGTATGTGATATAGCTTGTATGCTTATCTGTTGGTATGTGATATAGCTAGTATGCTTATCTACTATGAAATGGGGAAGTGCTTGATATGAGTTACTGTCTCATATGAGTTGTTTGGCCAGGTTCTGAGCCATGGTTACAAATTGAGAATTGAAAAGAATTGGAAAATGGATTGTAATATGGACTTGTATGTCATGAAATCGTAAAGTGTGATAAGGGAAAGTATCAGTGTTGGCCATCTATCAACTGCTAATCTTTTAGTCATTGTTCATTTTTGGTTTAGTGTATTTCTACTGGGCTGTGGCTCACCCTATATGGAAATATCATTTTCAGGTACAGGTAGCATGCCACCTCCAAGGACGTAGCTTGAGAGGCTAGAGGCAGGCGGACTTTTGTTGTTTTATTTCTTTGATGTATTACATGTATATTCAGGCCAAGGGCTTAATGTGTAAATGAGTTAGCACTCTTTTGTTGTAACCAAGTGTTAACTTGGAAAGCTGTAAGCCTTTAGGGCATTTGCTTTTGTTGTTAACATGTAATACTTTTGGTAATGGAACTCTGATGAATAGAAGAATATGGAACTTTTATATATAAATGCATGTCTATATTGATGGGCTTAATGTTGTTATTTCGAGGGCAGCCACTTGTTGGGTCAAATCTACTAAAAGGTGTTAATTTTGTCAAGCTGCCCTCTTCTTGCCTTGAAGTATAAAAGCAGTTTCTAAGGACTTGAACTTACTTTAATGTAAAAAGGCAACAAAGAAAGAAAAATAGAAAAATAAACACATTAGAGTATTGAGAAAAAGACTTGATAATTCACCGAAGCAAGCATCAATAGCAGTAGATGAACAAAAATCCGTGGCTGTTTTTCTGATAATCTCTTTACATACTAACAATTAAGTACCAAATCTTTATTTTGTCACCCTTATGAATACCATTAAATCCATGACTACATTTACAAAATCCTTTGCCATTAATCCTATATGGTGAAAGCATAATAAAACACTCACTTAAATCATCAAACAGAGAACTGTAATGCTCTCTAAGATTAAGAATAAGATAAATAAATTGGTCACTTCGTTTGGTCTTGGAACTCCTCTTTTAACTCCGGCATTGCTAAACTTTTATCAGATTCTTCTCCTGAGCTGTATCACATAAGTAAACATACATAACAACATTAATCACATTATAGCTCAAACAAATCCATATTTGGAAATATAAGTTTACATACATAAGTTTGCACCACAATTTAATTTCAATAAAAAATGCCTTAACCACCAACATATTTTATAAATTAACCTAAATTCATTTCAAAGGAAAAAAAATGGTTAGTTACCAACTATGAGATCATGCCTTGCACATAAATTTGAATTTACACAATGTCTAGGACTCTAGCACCCATCCAAAACACTTCTTCTCACAACCCAGAGGCTCAGTAGTAGGCATATATAACTCAAGAACTATACAACAAACAAATAGAACCATTAGCCCACATCTCGTTATATCAATTAGAGTGTGAACTCTTCCTAAAAGGCTTTTGGCATGACTTCTTTTCCCTTGCAATTTGTTTGGTTGAGTTTTCAGAATCTGCTTTTGAAAGTTTTTCAAAAAATTCCAAATTAGTTTGACCCAAAAAAAACACCAAACTAGCTTATTTTTGAATTTTCTAAAATTAATTTCGTCCCCAAAAAGAGAAAACTACATGATAATAATGAATTTTTTTTCCTTTCATTAAACTAGGTTTTATAAATTTTCAAAAACAGATTCTAAAAACTCAACCAAACATTAGAATTTGAATTTCTCTTTACGCTTCCTTTTGTTCTCATCGCTAAAAGGAGTGGCATCCATAATCCTTTTAGTTTCATCCTTGGCTATTTATTTTATTTATTTATTTTTATTAGTAATAAATGGAGTGTTTTAACGCTAGAGGCCCATCTATCTTTCCTCGAAGCTTGTATTTTGTAGTTCTTGTGTACTAAATAAAATCTTGTGTTTGTATTCTCCTTGGGATCTTGTTTTCTCCTACGTGATTGTAGTTCCTTTTGTGGCTGCTTATTTGGTATTAGAGACATGAAAGCTTTAACATCTGTTTTTCTAGTTTTTGCAACTTCAAGTGACCGACGCAGAAATTGTATGCTCTGTGACTGTTGCTATTTGTGGATCATATCATATGTAGCATTTTCCTTTTAAGAAATACTCACATCTTTTTTTTTTCATTTGTGTTGTGTTTAGTTGGGGGGTTTGGGGAGGGATTTGGAAAGAGAAAGGGAAAACGTGTGTGAAATTAAGTGAAATGTAAGTATATTTTATTCACATTTCACCTACTATTTCCCTTTCTCTTTTCAAATTCCTTCTCCAAGTCTCCCAACCAAACACAACATTACTCTTCATCTCAACCCCTCGATTCTCATTTGGAACACATGTTGATAACACATCAAATTTTTTTGATGAAGTTGGATAAGTGGACGTAGAGGTCACGTCGAGCTTTTTCTTTGGGCAAGCATGCATGACATCCTTACCATTTCTCTTTTTGGCCTTCTGCCCATTCACTACGTTTTGTTTTCCCTTTATTTTTTTTAACTAACCATTCTTGTTTGGTTGAGGAACTAGAAACAATGAGCTTTGGTTAATGACAAAGGGCATGTTTGATTGACAGGATTAGAGCATGCAATTGAGATTATCAATCAGTGGGCCCAACAATCTTGTGTTTGTTTTGAAATTTTGTTTTAGGATTATTAATCCAATGGATAATTAATCCAACAAATTTGTAGAATTATTAGTAATGGGGTAGGGGTGGGATTATCTATCTTGAGTTGGGAAATAAAATAAAATGACTCTTTTACCCTAGACTAAAAATTAAAACACTTATTATTTTTATATAATTTTATATTTTACAAGGCTACAAATAATTTTTTAAAATTTAAAAATATTTTTTTATATTTATTTTATCAAATTAGTTTATATTTAAAAAAAATTAAAAATAAACGAAACATGGCCTTTATTTTGCTTTTATTTATTTATTTATAATTTTTTTTCAAAACCACGTTTATGAAGAAAATTTGATAAAGTAAAGATTGTGAAAAAACATTGATGGAGGGTAAGATTGGAAAAGAAGATAAATATAGTTGTAATCCTACATTCATATATTTTCTTATCCAATGCAAATCAAACAATGGACAACAGGATAATTTATCCTACTAATCTAATTGGATAGTGAATACTACACTAATTTGATGGGATTATGGGATCGAGTATATTGCCAATCACATCCGCCACATAACTGAAACCATCTTTTATCCAAAGCTTAAATAAAACATCAAAAAACGTCCCGCAAACCAGCACACTAGAGAGTTCACTCCTAGATAATTTCATACCAGGGTGACATTTTTTTACAATTGCATACATCTGAACTTCCACATTCAAGTATGTTTGTCTTACTATATCATGTTAAAAGGTTTTGAAAAGCGGTTACAGTCGCCGTAACAGTTGCGGTGACGTGGTAGCAGTTGCGAGGTGTAAATGCCATAGTGTATCTGTTGCGGTAACCGGAACTGTGATTTTTATTTTTATTTTTTGCACAATTTGAAGAAAACTTACTGATACGCATATATATTTTTTTTCTTTTCAGAATCACATATATTGGGATTTAAAATAAATTTTGATCAATTTTTGTCAATTTTTAAGTATGATCTAATATATTTCATATTTTTAATCACTATAAAATGAGCTTTTTACATTTTATTTCAATAGTTAATGATTTTAAGAATAATTGATTTTAAATGTTTGCAAATTATTTTTTACCAATATCTGAACTAACTGAATAAAAAATATTCACAGTTATTAAATGAAAAGATTATAAAATAAAAATTGTGCCATAAATTATTAAGAAAAAAAATTCATTTAAGATTTTTTCTTTGGGATTGGATCACTTGAGTATTTGTTCTTTTTTTGTAAGCTTTGGTTTTTTTTTTTTTTGGAAAAAGGAAGCTATTCAAAATATTGTAGAAGGGTGTAACGGTGTCTAACGGACCGTTACGGCCGTTATGGTACTGCTACGGCTGTTACGTAACGCCGAAACAGCCGTTACACATGTGAATTTCCGTCACACCGCTATAGCGGCCGTAACGGATGGCGATAACCACCATAACCGTTACGTACAACATTATGTAACGGTTGCGGCCGCTTTTTAAAACCTTAACTTCTAAACATTTTCTATTAGAAGACTTGGTTGGTCTTATAGTTCTTACATTTAACCCATGGCGTTGTAATATACATTATCTAATTTGTCTCGTTAATTATTTGACTGTAGATAACAAAATGGTACCCTTTTAAAATCTATGGGGCTGTGATATTCATTATTTTTAATTTATGTATGTTTTTGTTAAGTTATATTTCATCTGTTTGATTGTAGTCTTATATATTCAAAGCCTCATAATCTAAAGTTGTTATCTACTTTATCAAAAAATAAAAAAATAAAAATAAAGCTGTTCTCTACTCTTAAAACATTTATTCTACTATAATTTCGTTGATCATTACTTTTAACAATTAACATATCTCATGTAATCTTGTCTTCAACATGTCTAGCCACTTCATTCATTAATTGCAAAGAAAACATTCAATAAGCTTGTAACGGTTTCATTTAACCCAAAGATTCACGTGCTTGGAGAGTGAACTTTTAGTTGCAATATATGTATATATATTACATAGATATTTACAACATACCCATTTATGTACATTGTATTTACTTATGAAAAAGGTAGTGATTTACAAACAGAATTTGTAACTAGAAATTCACTAGTACAACATGTCATGTTAGTTTCCAATTATTTCAGAACAAATATCCATCATCTTTGTTATTATTTTCTGAAGTAATAGTGCTGTGTCATTCTAGTTAGAAATTCTTTTTATGAAGCATTCCCAGTGAAATAAATCACTGTATTTGCTTTGGCCCACTACCTTGTTATACAATACTTATTTGACACATTCCAATATCTTTAAAAATATGAGACATACAGTCACCGCTGGAAAAACCACTTTTAGCGGCATTTTTAAACGCAAACGCTGCTATAGGTACTAAAAAAAAAACGTTGGTAAATCTTTTTATAACGTTTAGTACCAAACTCCAACAATGTGGCCGTCGCTATAGTTTTATGACATTTTAAAAACATCATTATATTAGTATGGGCGTCGTTTTTAAAAATGCCGCCAGATGCCTTAACTAACGGTTTTATGACGTCACTATGGTATTTAGCGACGTTTTGAAAACGCCGTCATATCTTTTTTGAAAAATCTAACCATTAGATTTAAGGTTTAGGTGACGTTTTAAGAAACGCCTTCATATCCTTTTTTTTTTTTTGAAATTGTGCTAATTTTATGTGACTGAAATAAAAAAATACTTGTAATAAAATTAAATAGCACTAACATAAAATAATAACTCCCATTCAAATAGTAAAATCTTATCAAATGATAGTCCATAATCATTGTGCAAAAAATAAAAAAAAATAATTCTTAGTATTATTTTGATCATATTAGTGATAGTATTTTGAGCACTGAAAAAAGAATGGAATCTGAGTTCACCAAAATAGGATGCCCCTCTATTTGAGCCAAAATAGGAATCTGGACATTTGTGTCAACTTGATATTCATATTCCCATTCACAAAAACCACATTCACACACAAATCCTTTTCCTACCATATCAACCTAGTTCACCAAAATAGAATGCCCTTCTATGCAGTGCCATGCGTCTTTGCAATTACATTAGGCAAAGGCAAATAGGTCCGAAGCTGAGTTTTGTTGACTTGTAATCCAGCCGCTCCATCTTTGTCTCCAATGCACTTTTTCCATTTATCTTTGTTGTTCCCTAAGCTTCAAAACATGTATACAATTGGGGAGAGAGAGAGAGAGAGAGAGAAGAAGAAGAAAAACTAGACAACAATTTACCATTATAATAGTTAAATGGAAATATAAGCTACAAACACTAATTCTCAACAAAAGAAAATTTCATAAAGAAAACAATCATCAATCCATATTGATATCAGTAATCATAAACAATAGCAGTTGTAAGCGGTGGAAAACGAAAAGAAAACTGATTTAATAATTATTGCCCTTTGGTAGCACATTCACATTAAATCAACTTACCCCAAATAATATTAAAATGATAGTCCACAATCAGAAGGAAAGCAACAAGCTTCTGCGATGATCTAGTGCAGGGATTTAAAAGAAGACAGAAATAGAAACATTTTGGACTATCAATCTATAGAATGTAATTCACCTATGTTTGTGTTCATTAGAAATGTCAAAAAAATAAAAAGAAAAAAGAAAAAAGAAATGCCTTCCTTCTTCCTTAAAGAGTCTAAACCATCAAAATATAACCAGATTTGCCAAAGAATCAAGAGCTGTCAAGATGTTAGATTATGGTATATGAATCTTATTTACATTAGCCCAACAAGGAATCAAGAGAAAGAATTTATAAAAAAACGTCTTTCTGTGCCTTTATTGTTGCTACTTGTTCATAACAATATTATATTCTCGGTGTTGCTTTTAAAGTTTGGAATTGAACAACGTAATGCCATACTATGAGCCAACTGGGGGAAATAACCAATGGTAGAGACTAATATGTATTAGCCAAATACAAACAACAGTTAATACTACTGTCCACATAGTTGGCAAATGACACATATATCCATCACCCAGTAGGACTTTACATAGAGTTCATACCAACAAAGAATAATAGTTTTGTCCACTTAGCTGATATCAAGCAATAATTATGTCATGGGAATTTATCAATATAAAACCTTTTAATGAAGGACCTTAAAGTAAATGGTTATATATATACCCCTATTGATAAAATATGCATATATACACATCCATAGGGGTACTACTGTAACTTGCATATGATTAGCAAGGCAGGCTGAAAATTTGAAGTATCAAAATCACCGAGAGTTTTGAAACATCTTTAACTAACACTGCTGGAAATGAGGGTTTTAGCGGCGTTTAAAAAACGCCGCTATAGGTCTCAAAAACGCCATCTAGACCTTTTGTGACGCTTTGCACCAAGTGCCGAAGACGCGGCCGTCGATATAACTTTGTGACGGTTTAGAAACGTCGCTATATTACTATAAAACGCCGCTAAAAGTTCTACTATGACATCACCAAGCTATTTAGCGACGTTTTTAAAACGCCGTCGTATCTCTTTTTAAAAAATCTAACCGTTGATATAATATTTAGTGACGTTTTTAGAAACGCCATGATAGCCTCTCTTTTTTTAAAAAAAAATTCTGCTAATTTTATGTGATTGAACTAAAAAAACTGAAAAATAACACTAACATGAAATAATAACTCTCATTCAAATATCAAATACAACATTAGTTCACTTTCCCATTCAATTTAATATGCAATCATCATTAATCACAAAATAACATATTCACAAATCATGTTTTAACAGAGACATTAACAGAGAAAGAAGTGTTTAAATCAAATTGATTCAAATTGATGAGAGAGTTCACTGTTAGTCTTCATTGGTCTATATACCTACATCAGAACATAAATTACAATCAGATTCACCAAAATAAACATAAATTGAAGAATTTGCAAACTTAATTTTCTTAATCACTTGATTGCATTTATTTATTTTTAATTGTTTAATTTTTTTGGTAGAGGTGGTTAGAGTTTTTCTCCTGACACAAATCTATGATTTAAGTTACAACTTTACTCCTTCAATAGAATTTAAACAAAAACTAGGACTAAAATTTTTGTTTTCATCCAGAATTGCAAAGAAGCTTTAAAAACAATTTAGATTTTAACAGAAGGCTCTGTTTAAGGGATTTATTACATTTCTTTATTTATTATTTTTCCAAAAAAGACTAAAGCCCATCAATAACAGGGCAACCTTCCATGTTCAATAGAGAGAGCTTGTGCAAACTTGCAATGCACCCAGAATAAGAGAGACTATTTTTACAAAGAATTGCAACACTTGTTTGCTTTTCTTGTTGATAAATGAAAAGTGCTTTAACACACTATTGTAGAGAAAAACTATTCAAAAAACTATTCATGGAAATCACATCTGCTCTGCAACATATTCGAAGATAAAAAACTCACTCACTTAGAATGACCAGGCAAAAGCTCTGTATCTCATGAGCTCCATCTAAAGTCTTCTTTGGAAACAGGGTAACCTGTCACAAAATAACATTGTTGAAAACAAATTGAAATGGAATTTAATAGTTAATAATTTATTTGTTTCAATGGGTAAGAATCGTCAATTACACGAATTTTAAAATCCCAATCAGCACTAATAATGAATCGTCCATCCGGTGAGAATTCCTGCAAGAACATAAAATTGTTTAGAAAAAGCCCAGCTTACAAGTAATGGTCATTCATGCATCCACACAAATGTAGCCCTAATTTCAAAGACTTTTATGTAATAACTCATAAGAATTTAACAATGTGTATAGGAGTAGAGAAAGAATACATATATATATATATATATAAACCTCAAAAACATTGGCAGGAAAAATTGTAGAAAAAAGATAATGATAAAATCTATTATGTCCAATTTATTCCTGTTATTCATGGGAAAATGGAGGGAATAATCAATGATTCACCAAAAATAAAAACTAAAAAATAAAAATTAGCAGAAATGTCTAGGACAATAAACTTGGGTCCGGCCAATTCACAATCAATTTATATTCACCTCATCTATTTTAACTTATGCTGCTATAGAATAGTTCTGAATTGAGGTTCTAATTTGAATGATCATAGAGATAACTTTCCAGCATCATGTATAAAGCTATTTTATATATTTGAAACTTGAACCAAATTCCTATACAGCAAAAGGATTATAAGTATCAATTCAAAACAAAGTCATATATTGGTAAAAGATTTCCTTTCTCTTGTTATGCAGTTGCAGGAAACCCATAATTATATTTAATCTGAATTGGGTTCAAGGAGGCAAAAGCATCGTTACCTCTACTAACAGTGTCAACTTTTTGTGGTATGCAATGAAGAAAATTGAGGTTCAGGATTGATTCTTTTGGATGCAAATATCATATCATATTCAGATTCATATGAGAGAGAGAGAGAGAAAACAACCGATAACAGAAGTGACACAATGTGTACATGCATAAAACTCCCTACCCACACATCAAAATTTGTACATTATTATCTTGATTTTGAATTCATGAAGTGTAAATAAATATTTTGAAAGCACATTGGTAAGGGCATTCAATTTCAAAATAAAGGCCAAATTGATTAAATGGTGAGTTCCTTAATAATTGTAGTCACACAGCAGGATAGACAATTTTTTCAAAAATATCCTTGTGTAATATTCTAGAAAGGAAGGTTTTTCAATTGACGGCCAACAATACCTGGGAAATGGCATATTATTGGGAAATTGTTGCCCCATGAATGCCCCTGAAACCATAGAATTGGACATGACAAAAATATAGAAGAAAATTTCAAGTGAATGGAAACAAAAACAGAAGTTGATGGTGTGATTTTACCAGGAGATGGAGACATTCCCGAAGAAGGTATCTGTGAAGGTGGTATAGATCCATAAGATGAAGCCTGAGGCTGCATCAAATGGGAGTGGGTATCTGTAGTTTACAATAAGGCTGTAGGAGCTGACAAATTTGGCAGTGCTCCTTGCACAGGCAACATAGAAGGCAACTACCTCACAGGAAAACACAATTTTTTGAGATTAAAAAATGATAATAATAAATAAATAAATAAATAAATTTGGCAATTTATTGTCTAGCTCAGCATATCTCTCACGCTTTTCTAAAGGTTTGTGCATATCTAGTTTTCATTATCCACCTAATTGTGCTTGTTCAACATATTGAGGAGTTTAGAAAGCAACTGGAACAAATATACAACCTGTTCTGGATAAAATCAACTGGAACAAAAATACAACCTGTTCTGGATAAATTAAGACATGCACACTATAGGCTTTTAATATAAGTTAGTATTCTACAAACACTAAAATTATCAATAGAAATATTTCAGCTCAGCCACATGCTTGCAACTGTGCACCTAATTACTATGTAAGCCCGAATTTATCAGGACTTCCATTGATATCATGCAAAATTTTAGCATGCATCACACACAGCTTAATATGACTGAGAAAAGTGTAGGAAAGGAGTAAATGTAAGGGCACAGATCAACACTTACTACACTCCACTACAGTTGGTGCAAACAAAGGTCCAGAAAGTAGTGCACACATATTGTGGCCCCTGATTAAAGAACACATGTCAGCCATAGTATTGAACCAAACAAAGGACTTTCAGAATTATGAACAGCCTTCGATGTGGAACTATAATTTCATTTATTGAACCACAGAAGGCAATAGCATGCATGGTTAGGACTAAATACAATGGTAACATTCAACAATTTATAGAGATGTAAGACACCACAATTTATCAAAAAAATTTAACGGTAATCAACAGAAGCAGATAAGTACTGCTATAACTTTTCCCATGTCCAATCCACAGTTTAGCATTCACTATTATGAGCAGCAGATTCAAGGAGGGGAAGGAAGGTTTTAAGTCATCAAGAAGAAGTGCATACTCTGAAATTGCTTCATAACCATCATCTGTAGTGGAGATTTGCAAATGCAAAGGCAGAGGCCTCCATTCATGCCCAGAGATGGGAAACTGAGGTTTGTTGGCTTGTTGCATCCCTATTTATTCATGGATTTTGTTTAAGGCATGCACTCCTTGAGAACCTCAAAGTGCTAGTACATATTACTCATTAACTAATGACCTCTTAGTGGCGGCTGTAAATTATATTTACACCCCCTCATTCATTTCAGCATGTCGTTTAACCCTCACCCCCTTATTTTTCTTGTTTCATTAATCAAGCTAGTTTATTTCTATCCTGCTGAGAAAACTTTATTCTCTTGGAGTTGAGATATCAAGTCTGCGCGATACTGTGAAAAGGAATCGCATTGAACTTGGATTGTTGAAACGAGCAAAAACTCTATCCATAATTATTGAAGCCCATGTAAGCATACATTAATATCTTGGATAAATGCTATTATTTATTCGATTGATGAGGACATATCCTATGTTATCATTTTTGTGTTTAATTGCAAGTTAGTTCCCTGTCATCCAAACATCTCTCAAATGTGACTCTGCTGGCATAGACATATCTTGATACCAAAATTTTAGTCAGGACGATAACTGAAGAAATTATTCTTAGACATATTTTTAACAAACTCTGGACCTGTGTAGCACTATAAACTTTTTTTCTTCAGACCCATCTTTTGAAATGATTTTCAAGACAAAGACAAAAAACTTTTAAAATTATTTTACATTGCATTAATTCTAAATTGGCTATTTAACAAAAGATACAAAACTAGGCAACCTGTAGTAAAACCTCTAGCAAACTATAAAGTTAAGGAGAAAGAGGAGACCAAAGTCCACTTAAAGTTGACAAATCAAAAAGGATGTTGCCCATATATACAGAAAAAATTAGATTAGTTTAGCCTGTATTGTTATGTACTCCCCAAAATGTAATTACTAAAGTATAGATGTAATAGAAACAAAGAAACAATACAAACACAAGCAAATAAAAACAAACACAAGCAAGCAAGATAAATAATAGCACTATTATGATGCTACTAAGAGAACGGGAAGGAGGAACCTGGTTCTAGATCAACATTTTATTATGTAATTCCTTTTCAATCAATAAATCAATGACAAACCTGTTCCAGCCAAACCCAGCTTTGGCTGATGACCTTCAATACAATATTGTGAAAAAATATAACGAAAGATCGATGAGTGATAGAAAAAAAAAATCAAATTTAAGTCAATACCCAAATTAACCAATAGACAGACTGCTAATCACTACTGAGTTCTCCAATTAATGTTTATCATCTAAATAAACCAAAATATATTTTGATACATAGAAATTGACATAATGGTGAATGTATCCTCATATTTAGAAGCATTATAGACAAAAGAATATAGCTCCAGAAAAGTAAGAGAAACCAAATTCAAGTAGATTCTCATCAGTATATTGAGTAAACAAATCTAAACACAGTTGTTCAATAACACATGGATATAAAGAGAACAGGAATATGCGACGTATTTATAAAACATCGTTAAATATTAATAAACGTGGCGTTTAAAAAAACGCCGTTAAAAAAACACCGCTTAAACCCATTTTAGAAATCACTTATCTTTTCATTATAACATGTTAACAGTGAAGAGCTTAGTTTCAACAATTAAAACTCATACTGCTTGACTAAAGTAGAGAGCACATATGAGTAGGCTTGAAAGAGTACAAACCTGTAACAGCTCAAGACATCAAATATGGTTTTGTTAATTAAATATTTATTATATGACTTGAATTATTGTCACACATGGCTATAAAGAGAACAGGAGACAGTAAACTTTGAGGTAATTTGAACCACAGACAGTAGACTTGAATTAAATAGTACTAATTTCGTAGTATGCGAGTTCAACATGTGGCCATTGAAACTTCAAAATGTGGGTCTGCTTCTTACATAGTTCATTTACTTTAGTACTATTTTCCCTTTAGAAATAATTATTTTCTTTGGCACTCATTTTTAATCATGCAATGTATTGTGCTAGTCTGAAAATGAATTGACTCTATTAGCATGTTTTAGCAAACAATATGTATGGAATATATGTATATATGTATGCAAGCAAACCTACCTTATGCATCAAAAAAAAAAAAACAAAAAACAAAACTAACCTGCCCTGAAAAAATAGAGTGATGAATAAGACAGAGCTGATCAAAGCTCCTTAGCTTCTATAGAGATCTGCAAGAACCACAAAACGAAATTTTTTTAAAAATAAAATTTTTACCCAAAAAATAAAAATAAATATAAATATAACCCAGCTCAGAAATCAGGGAAAAAAAACAAAAACAAAAACAAAAACTTGCCCAAAATTTCTCACTCCAAAACCCAGGAAAAAAAAGGGGCAAAAAATAGAAATCTAACAGAGAACAATAAAGAGAAAACTTCAACTTGAGCTTGGCATATAAACAAACATGTAATACACAAATAAATCCAAATATTACACACAAGATTTGAAGGTAGAGAAAGTGAAGAGATTGGAGATCTGTACCTCAAGCTAAAGAGAATATGGAAAAAGGAAAGTGTATATATGGGATTGTAAATGGGTAAGTGTATATTCAGAGATCTTTCAACTTTTTCAACATAACAGATCAGAAAAGGATGTGTTCAGACACAAATCAACTCCTCCTCCTCCTCATCCCCTCTCTCTCTCCCTCTCTCATATTTACGAGAGATGTAAAGATGTGTTGACACCTTGGACAAAGTGATACAAACCCTATGGGTAGAACTTACCCACGAAAATCGGCTTGCAAGGGGGGTGTCCAAACAGACCTATATTCACAAGGCCTCTGTGTTTTGATGTGGGATGATGGGATCATAACACAAGCTCCTTTAAAAAGACGTTTAAATAAGAAAATGGAATTTGATGCATCAAATTGCACTGGCCATTACAACATACAAACAAAAGATTGCCTTGTAACATAAAGTCATTGCCCAAACAACTTAAAACAGGACAAATATCCAAATAGGTTTGATTATTGATGTCCTATAGTGACCTTATATGAGTTAATTGACTCATTTCATAAACAAAGATCATCTCCACATCATTACTCTTCACTCTTCAGAATCCTTTGAATTGTAATATGGATGTTTGATCAACTTCAAAAATGGAGGGCCAATCCAAAAGAAAACTTCGAAGATGGAAGGGGCATCAATTTAAGCCATTAAATCTGCAAATGGCTCTCTTTGAGACAATTCAAGAACACCAAGAAAAGGGAAAAAAAGATAAAAAAGAAAAGGAATAGCCAATCTTTGACCAAACTTACATGCTTCAAATATTGAATGTTCACTAAATCAAACATACAACAGAAAAAAATGTATCCAATCCTTGACATATATACACAAATTTCATATGCACAAACAAAATACATAGAAAACACTGATGATCATGGACGCGAGAGAGAGAGAGAGAGAGAGAGAGAGAGGGTACCTCTTTATTCAAAATTATGATGCTTATCTTCTCACAGAGATTGAAAACTCTAAAGAACAAAATCCACAAAAATATCAAAACGCCAACCCCCCAAAAAAGAAACAAGAAAGAAAACAAAAGAAGAAACAACAATTGAAAAAAAAATAAATAAATAAAAATTATAATCATGAGTCACGTATCGATTTTTTCTTTTAACTGGAATCACAGATCGATCAATTTCAATTTCATAGTTCTTGATTACAATTTCAATTTCAATAACCAAATCGAGAGAGACAGAAGGAAGAGCTTGTGAGAGACAGAGAAATCGATACCTCGCTGGTGCAGATGGTGGTGGCGGTGGAGCTTCGAAATCGAAATTGAAATCAGAGATTCAGATGAAATCGAAATCAGAGAAATTGAGCCGGTGCAGACAGTCCTGGCGGTGGAGATTCGAAATCGAAATTGCTCTGAATCTCAAAGATGAATCTGTGAGAATGATAAGGGCTTAGAGAGGGTTGAGAGAGGCAAGATTTGAAGCCGTGAGGATTCCAAATAAGATGAACTTCGAAATCAAAATCGAAATAGCCAAGATGAATCACTGAGATTGTATCATTCTGAGATGAATTGATCCATTGAGAGGGTTGAGAGAGAGAGCGAACGAGAGAGTCAGTGAGTAAAAGATTAGGGCTGCAAAATGAGTGAGTGAGAGATTAGGGCTTCAGAGGCTCGCCCATTTAAGGGAGAAAGAGAGAGGACATTTAAAGGCGCTTTAAGACGCCTTCTATTATTGAAACGGTACCGTTTTAATATTTTAAAAAAAGTGACGTTTAGAAAACGCCGTCGAATATAATAAAATATGGCGTTTAATAAAACGTCATTAAATGAACGTCGTCAAAACTCATATTTCCTGTAGTGTAATAACCTTTCATAATAGTAATTTTCTCAACTTTTCTATAAGAAAAGCAAAGCACATTATATCTCTCTTTCCCTAATGTCCATTACTTGCAAAAAAATAAAAATAAAAAAATAAAAAAAATTCAAAAAGAAAACAAAAAGTAATCAAAATCTAAAAGTATGAGGCAAAGGCATCTTAGAAGGAAAAAGAAAACAAGAAAGTAATCAATATCATACAGAAGCTGAAGATTGACGATGGAAATTTAAAGGAAATTGTTCCAATCCAATGTCAAGACTAAACAGAACAACTATTACTCAATCTCAGATGTCATAAAGTAAACTGTCACAAAATTGAAAATTGGTGTGATTAGTGCACATGAAGCACATGTAAGCATCCTGCTACTGCTACAATTTTATCACAAGTTCTTAATAATAGTCCAAGTTCTTAATAATATAAACATGGCTTCAATTATAAGAGCTAAAAGTCAATCAATCGAGGAATCAATCTTCAAAGAGAACCAGAAGCAAAATTGGCCATTTGCAGTCCAAATGTCCTTCAAAACTAGACTACATACATACAGCAAGCCTTGGTGATAACCTGTTAGGTTAACCAAATCACTGAAAATTTGATCAAGATTTGCTTGCAGAGAGAAATGAAGCAGAGTGACAAATCTATGGGAAAAAGCAGCATGTAGTAGGAGAGGGTTGATCTAAATCTCAGAAGATCTCCTAAACAAAGCTAGATAACAATATCATAGCAACTGAACATGGCAACACAGATGAACAGTACAGAGTGTCCCTGTTTTCCAATATATTTCCTTCTTTTTGCTTTCCTCATAACCAAAAGAATAAAAATAAATTTAAGAAAATCCACTGCCACTTGAAAATCAATTGAGAAACATGTCAAAAAGATTTTGTTTATATGCGTTCAAGTATGTAGCAATGTTATCAAAAATAATACAGGTAAAGTGGAAAGTGTTGGCCGGAGCTAGTGGTGGGTAGTGGTTGGAGTTGGTAGTGTAAAGTGTATTTCATTGCACTTCTTCCAGCAAAGGGGAAAGAGTATTATCAGCATTTGAAGGTTGAATACTGATACTCTCCTTGAACTTTCAAACTTTACCTATCTTCATAGACAGTTCATAGAAAGTTCATGTTTTGGCCCAGAATTCCCATATAGTTACAGATCTAACCTGAATAGAACAACAATGTTACATACTTGAATGCATATAAACAATATATATATATATAATCCCTATTTAATCTAATGTCATATATGATGTGCTTCTTTCAATCCCTATTATTTGTTTTAAACAGTTAAAAAGTCATCGACAAATGAAAGGAAAACATCACAAGAAACAAGTGAAGAAAGAGTATATATATACAAAAAACAAAAAAAAATGAAGGAAGCTACATCTAAGTTATCAATTTAACAATGAACTTACATCTAAGTTATCAATTTAAGCAATATTAATATTGGATTTAACAATGAAGAAAGAGCATATATATCAAGAATAATTTAAAAATGAACTTACATCTAACTTATCAATTTAAGCAAAGATTAAAAAATAACATTATGCTTTTAATTATCCAAACTCAATTTTTTAAAAAATAACCATGCATTATGATAGATAGGAGTACAGATCTAACCTAAAAACACCATAAGAAAATATCAAGCAACCCCAAAGCTTATACATACTAGCTGAAACAGAGCCATGTGATGTACTACCGTTACGTGATGTGGTAGGAAGACTGTACCGTGGATGCCATGATGCCGGTGGATCGGGTATGACTCTCATCTTGAGTGTGGCTTGAGTCTCATCTGAACTAGAACTACTAGAGCTTGATTGCTCATTTTCACTAAAAGAATGGTCGGAGCTAGAACACATAGATAATATCTATAAAGAAACTACAAACATAAGATTAAGGACATGATAATCTATAAAGAAACTGCATTCAAAACGGAATAATAGTATTTTTTGTTTAACTGTATTTTTTATAGGAACTTTGAGTCTAGAGATGCTAAGACTTGCCCCAGTTTTAGGGACAAACACCCCTTGAAGCTTTACCTTATAGAATAATTACTCTCAAGTTTTGCATAACAGACAATGATCTGACCTGTCTAGTGGTAACAACTGGTGCTTAATTTGGTGACAAAATTCACTATAAGCCAACACCATAAGAGAATAAAGAAAGTAATAGAATCACTAAGTTTAAAAGTAAAAAAAAAAACTATTATGAATATTTCATTCTGATTTATCATATGTGTCACGCACTCAAAATAATAACATTAAACCCATTCATAGAGACATGCATTGAAACATAAAAGGTTCACATTCATCTATTCATCAGAGTATCTTATTTCAAAAGTATTACATATTAAAAAAAAATGCCCTACGGGCTTACAGCTTTCCAAGTTAACACTTGGTTACAAAAGAAAGTGCTAACTCAATTACACACTAAGCCCTTGGCTTGAATCTATATGTAATACAATCAAGGAAAATGAGACAACCAAAGTATGTCCGCCTCAAGCCTCCCAAGCTATGTCCTTAGAGGTGACATGATACCTGCACCTGAAAATGATGTCCCCATATAGGATGAGCCACAGCCCAGTAGAAATATACTAAACCAATTATAAACAAAGACTAAGAGATTAGCAACTGATAGATGGTCAACACTTACACTTCCATTTAAATCTTATTACAATTTCATGACAGTCGAGTCTATGTTACAATTCGCTTTCCATTTCTTATTCAATTTTGAGTTTGAAAACAAGGCTCAATACTCTGGCTAAAACATTTGATGAGATTATAGTTCATCACTAGAACACTTTCGAAATTCAAGGTGGATACACATTTTGGTGTTGTATCAATAACACATAAACTACTTCCATACTTCACAAACGATGACGATATACATTTTAGTGCTATATCAAATCAAACAATCTTTTCAATAGATAAACATATGAGCTATATCACTACTACAACAGATAAGCATATGAGCTGTATCAACATTCCAATAGATAAGCATATGAGCTACATCAACAATTCAATAGATGAGCGTATGAGCTGTATCATCACTACAATGGGAGAGCATATGAGCTGCATCCCCGGGTCCATCCCCCATCTTCCCTCAACCATTAACCGGTTTAGAGGTACATCCCCCATCTTCCCCTAAATCATGGAGTACATCCCCCATCTCTTCCCATACACAAGCAATGCATATAAACACAGAATCATATACACAATCAATCAATACATCAAATTAATGTATTCTATCAACCGTCTACACATAATGCATATAAACACATTGGTCATATGCACAATCAACCAATACATAAAGTTAATGTATTCTATCAACCGTCATACGCATAATGCATATAAACACATTGGTCATATGCACAATCAACCAATACATAAAGTTAATGTATTCTATCAACTGTCATACTCTAAGACACATCCAATTGATTAGTTTTAGTTTGCCTAATCATCATGCATTGTCTACAACAATCAACACTACCCTCCACCGGTAGCCCAAAGCAATTATTTCTAAACAAGAAATAAATGCACAAATGGATAATATATCAACATTTCAACAAGATTAACAATAAAGGATTCAACTACACTCTTTAGTCCCATACATTCTCAATTCAATTCCTCATTTTTCTTTAATTAATTATATGCATTAATTAAATAACCCAATTAGGGCAAATTACCATAATTCACAAAACAACCCTAAGGTTCCATTTCCATCAATGCCCCAACTTTAATCTCATTTCTCTATGCTTAACATGCATATTGGTTTATATATTTAAAACCCCAACTTTTGTAAAATTACACAAAGGCCCAAACTTTCTCAAAATTACCCAATAACCCCTCAACATATCAAAATGCTAAAATTCAAAGACAAAGCTCATAAGATGGAGTAGGTTATCCCTACCTCGAAGTTTGAGCCCAAACGGAGATGAAGACCCAAAGACCAACGTGTTCCAAATCCAAAGATTTTTCAGATTAAATCGACGCCCAAGTCACCCTCTATCTTTTTAACAAAGGACCTAGGATAGATTCACACTAGAGGGAGATGAAATCCTAGAGAGAAGGTAAGTATAGAGAGAGAGAGTCTCGGATCTAGGGTTTCAAAATAAAAAGGGGATGAAAAAGTGAAGTTAAACCCGCTGCTGCCTGCTGATATAAAACATGCTCGCTCGAGCGAAGACTTGGTCGCTCGAGCGACCAGACACAAGAAAACCTCGCTCGAGCGAATAAAGTCGCGCTCAAGCCAAAAACTCGAAGCTTCAAGTCTGCAACCCAAAAGCACGCTCGAGCGACAGAATGCTGGCTCGAGCGAGGAACTCGAAAACATACACCTTTCTCGCTCGAGCGAAGGAAAGCTCGCTCGAGCCAAAAACTACAGCTCTCAGGTCCAGGTGAGACACAGACGCACGCTTGAGCGAAGAAACCCTGGCTCGAGCCACCAGACACAAAAACTCAGCTCTCGCTTGAGTGACCAAAACCTGGCTCGAGCGAAGGTCCAAAATTCTGGGCAGCAACACTTGGATCCCAAACACAACCAACCTGTAACAAACCTGCCCATCACATCCCATAACTCAAATGCAAAGTATGAAAGGACGTAAACAAGATATAAACAACTGCTAACATCTACGGAAACGAGTCCGGATCACTGTACAACAAGGGGTAAAGCCCGGGATCGCTATAACCTCCCCCCCTTAAAGAATTTCGTCCCCGAAATTAAGGAAACGACAAAAGACGAGACCAACTGATCACAAAGCTCACAATACAAAGATGTTAATCTCTCAACTGATTGTCCACTTACCTTTACACATGGGAAGGGCTTAACGAGGAAACATGATCCGAAAGAGAAACAACACCCCGGCATATGAAACTTTAACAAAACCAAACCCTCTCCGAGATAACTCATCAAAACAACCGACTAGCGCTCCAAGCTAAGTCACTACTCAAAATCACAATCCCGAATAGAACAACTAATGCAAGCTTTTGTATGAATACATAGAAAATTATTCTCTGGTTAAAAAGGCATTTTCTCAAAAATAATCAAGTTTTCAACGTTAACATTCCGAAATAAAATTTTCATTTCCCATGCGAAATCCAAGAGTTTTGTAAACATTTCTCATAACACGGTGTTACTCACAACACCTAATCATTCTCAATTGATTTGGCCAAGATTTCTCATTGGAATTTCTCATAACGTTTAAATTGAATCAATTTCTCCACAATACATAATTTAGTATTCAACAACCTAACCCATTACCGGTCACCCTATCTCTATTCAAGAGACAATTTACAATATATGCTATAACATGCATTATCGACATGCATTTCTTTCAAATTCAATAATTTCTAACATGCATGGTTCACAATTCCGAAACACACTCACTGTTAATGGTACACTTGCATTCCCACATCACATTTAACATATATAATGCCAAATTAACTACCATTTTCAAAACATACTCCAGAATGCTACCATAGACTGAAACATAAGCAATGTTCATACAGTTCGTCAATACAACCAGATATTCAACGTACGTTCAAATACCTACCAATGGATCCAGATACCTCTCTCTCGGAACCGAAATTTACTTACCCAAGTGGTTTCCTCAACCCCATTACGTTTTCACAATACCTTAATGAATGGAAAAGTCCGGCTTAGCCAGACTCGATAACAATGATAATAGTAAGGCACAATCAAACACTACAGTGTTTTGGGACATCCACCACGTCCCGACTACCCACAATACTTAAACTAATATTTGGTACTTAATATCTCAACAAAGGAAACACGGAAACATTCGTGCACAAGGCTTCTAGTCAACTTTCACACAACAGGTGTAAGACGAAGCACGGGTAAGAAACAATATTACGGCACATTACTACCCCAAAAATTTTAAGGTCTTGAACAAAAATCATCTTGGTTTACGAGGAGTATCCAATAAACCCCAAGTGAAACACAACATAGCCATCCCACAAAACCCGTCATACTCACGTTGATGACGCTGTACTCAAAACAGAACTTTCAAGAAAGGGACTCCTAAACATTTGAAGTTCCCAACAACGTAACGACCTAAAGGATAACGTTGCACACTCTCGTGCCTTATAATGCACAAATAGGAACCAAACGAGTCAACATGATTCTAACAGAGTGCCTCACTCACTCTCCACAACCTTACCACCTCACCTGTGTTGCCACTATCCAAACTGGACGACGGACACTAATGTCAAAGTGACTTGACTTTACCAAACATCTAACCTCTCGATTTCACTCAGAAACCATACGAACCACACACTAACACGCATCGCACTGTACAAAACTCTCTCATCTAGAGATTTCCCTCACCACCTCGATTGAGCTCGAAGTAATAAAATTTGCATACCCTTTCCCTCGTACTAAGTTAACTGACAGGGTTTGCTACTCCGTGACATTCACCACTACCCAGTCACCGCTCGTCCCGAACACAAACTAACATAGTACCTTCATCCGCCAACGACCTATAGGGTCCACCCTTCATTCCAAATCTTACTTGTCACTCACCCCGAGAGTACAGTCAAGACACCCAGCCTCCGTGCCAAACTACTAGCCAATGCTACCGCTAGACAACCACTATGAACCAACCCCGACACCGTCGCATGTCGCCGATAAGGCTTTCAAAGATGCACCATTCTAAATTCCCAGAGTAGTAAAGGTCTTCAACCTCCCCATTAACATCCCAAACCTTTCTTCACAAAAGACTCACAACAGTGACTCGGCTCATGGGTCACACCCAAACTACGGGCTATACGCCCAATCAACCCTCACGGCAGCATCCCCTGACCTAACCAGTGTTAAGGTACAACCATATCACTTCCGATCAAAGTAAGGGAGTTCAAAAACTTAGGAAACGTCCATAAGCTACTACCTGAGATATAGCACCAGCTACTCACAACGCACCACTCCCGATGTTAACAGCCACACCCTTATATAGGGACCAACACTCCCTCTATCGAAACGACCAATCATTACACATGCCAATTCGGCAACGTTACCTACCACGGAGGTACAAGTCTAATCCTAACAAGATTATGCGTTATGCCCTCGTAAAGTACCATGTTAGATACATACTATACCTAGTATTAATCTCACACTTCACATCCTCTCGAGGAGTTCCTGCGACAGTAGACTAACACTAATGAAACTTCGACGCATACTATACCATGTTAAACATCACTTTCACACGCATAAAATCAATTAGACAACACTAATGAAATTTCGAACACCCGGCAAGTATAACTGTTCTCGCCCCCTTGTAATTCTGATTAAGATACGCATCCCTCAATAATCCTTTCGAATTTGAAAACATGGCTCATCAGTCCTCATTTTCCCAAAACCAAATCACACACATAAGAATGCATTATTACCAAAGATTTTATGGTCTTATAGCAACTTATCACATTAATAAAATTTTAGAGCTACAACATGTTCCAATCCACCCAATCCAAGGAGATTAACAAAGCAAGCATATGTATATAGGTAGATAAACAGTTTAGATGTTTCAACATTCCCAAAACACATTGGTTACACAACAGAACCCAATGGCCACAAAATGATAATTCACCAGTTACAAAACGGATTAGTCAAAACAAAACCAACCCCTCGGTATTACCACCACTGTCGTCCCTCGTTGGACTACCAAAATTGGTCATCTCCAAACATAAGATAACATACGAGCTTACAAGCCACGGACAAGAACTACTGACGTGCCCCCTCTGTCCACACCTGGAACAACTACAAACTTCCCCAACTGGGGCTTGGGAACTCGACTCTACTGAGGCCCTCGCAATCTGGCCTGCTAGTCCCCCAAAACGATACTGTTCCTGCCCAATCGAATGAAACTGAGCCTGGCTAGGTTGCAAAACCCTAAAGAAGCCCCCGACTGAGTACAGACACGTCGAATATGACCCAGCTGATTACACATCCAACAAGTAGGTGGTGCCTGAGCACGAGACTGGTTCAGAATCTGGGCTGATGAAGACCCCAACAACTGCCTCCCCACTGAGCATTTGATCGGCCCAAAACCCGGCTGGTTAGATGATCCTGGTGGTATAACTACTGGTTGAACTACTAACTCTGCCCCCTTCCTCTGTGGGCAACCCGAAACCTTGTGGCCTAGTAGACCACATTTGAAACAACTGACACCCCTCTGTTTACGTTCTCCCGAACCCAAATCCGACACTGGAAGGGTAGTTCTAGCCCGACCTCCCTGTTGCGGGTTTAAACCTCTCTACCTCTTAAAAGGCCTACCAACCCCCTGAGTCACAGGAGTTGCCGAGGTGGCTCCTTCCCCACTCTGCCCCATTGCTAACACCGCAGCCTCTACATGGGCAGCCGCCTCAACAAGCACACTATAACTTTTATGCAAAGATCCCGCTATCCTTACACGGATGTCGTCACCCAGCTTACTCTCAAACTCGAAACAACGCAAGTCCTCCGTCTCCACCAATTCTGGAGCAAACCTCGACAGGTTAGCAAACCATCTTTCGAACCGCACCAAAGGTGTAGTACCTTGGCGTAACTCCGCAAACTGTTTCCGCAACTCTTCCTGAGCGGAAGGAGGGAAATCGCAACTTCCTCGCCTAGGCATCCTAGTATAAGTAACAAAGGGTATTAGCACATTCATAAATGTGCCAAAAATAAACACTCGCGTCCTGATACATGGACAACTGTAATTCACTCCACGTAAGCACATAAACACATAAGCACTTACGAATTTCATTTCCGGATAATGATAGTCCCGAGACGTTACTAGAGTTCCGGTTAGAAACAGCATTGATCAAGTGCCTTTCCAACAGGATTCCCAGAAACCCAAGGATCCAATCAACATCCAAGAAACTACATTCCATACCCAAATAATCACATAAACATGTTATCACATAAGTACATAACATTACATCTAGGTCTCTAACAAGTGAGACAAACCCATTGTGATACTAATCACTTCCCACATACCCAAAGTATTCGAACCCGGCACGCTCTGAAACCAAGTTGTCACGCCCTCAAAATAATAACATTAAACCCATTCATAGAGACATGCATTGAAACATAAAAGGTTCACATTCATCTATTCATCAGAGTATCTTATTTCAAAAGTATTACATATTAAGAAAAAATGCCCTACGGGCTTACAGCTTTCCAAGTTAGCACTTTGTTACAAAAGAGAGTGCTAACTCAATTACACATTAAGCCCTTGGCTTGAATCTATATGTAATACAATCAAGGAAAATGAGAAAACCAAAGTATGTCCGCCTCTAACCTCCCAAGCTATGTCTTTAGAGGTGACATGATACCTACACCTAAAAATGATGTCCCCATATAAGGTGAGCCACAGCCCAGTGGAAATATACTAAACCAATTATAAACAAAGACTAAGAGATTAGCAACTGATAGATGGTCAACACTTACACTTCCATTTACATCTTATTACAATTTCATGACGGTCGAGTCTATGTTACAATTCGCTTTCCATTTCTTATTCAATTTTGAGTTTGAAAACAAGGCTCAATACTCTGGCTAAAACATTTGATGAGATTATAGTTCATCACTAGAACACTTTCGAAATTCAAGGTGGATACACATTTTGGTGTTGTATCAATAACACATAAACTACTTCCATACTTCACAAACGATGACGATATACATTTTAGTGCCATATCAAATCAAACAATCTTTTCAATAGATAAGCATATGAGCTATATCACTACTACAACAGATAAGCATATGAGCTGTATCAACATTCCAATAGATAAGCATATGAGCTACATCAACACTTCAATAGATAAGCGTATGAGCTGTATCATCACTACAATGGGAGAGCATATGAGCTGCATCCCCGGGTCCATCCCCCATCTTCCCTCAACCATTAACCGGTTTAGAGGTACATCCCCCATCTTCCCCTAAACCGTGGAGTACATCCCCCATCTCCTCCCATACACAAGCAATGCATATAAACACAGAATCATATGCACAATCAATCAATACATCAAATTAATGTATTCTATCAACCGTCTACACATAATGCATATAAACACATTGGTCATATGCACAATCAACCAATACATAAAGTTAATGTATTCTATCAACTGTCATACTCTAAGACACATCCAATTGATTAGTTTTAGTTTGCCTAATCATCATGCATTGTCTACAACAATCAACACTACCCTCCACCGATAGCCCAAAGCAATTATTTCTAAACAGGAAACAAATGCACAAATGGATAATATATCAACATTTCAACTAGATTAACAATAAAGGATTCAACTACACTCTTTAGTCCCATACATTCTCAATTCAATTCCTCATTTTTCTTTAATTAATTATATGCATTAATTAAATAACCCAATTAGGGCAAATTACCATAATTCACAAAACAACCCTAAGGTTCCATTTCCATCAATGCCCCAACATTAATCTCATTTATCTATGCTTAACATGCATATTGGTTTATATATTTAAAACCCCAACTTTTGTAAAATTACGCAAAGGCCCAAACTTTCTCAAAATTACCCAACAACCCCCCAACATATCAAAATGCTAAAATTCCAAGACAAAGCTCATAAAATGGAGTAGGTTATCCCTACCTCAAAGTTTGAGCCCAAACGGAGATGAAGACCCAAAGACCAACGTGTTCCAAATCCAAAGATTTTCAGATTAAATCGATGCCCAAGTCACCCTCTATCTTTTTAACAAAGGACCTAGGATAGATTCACACTAGAGGGAGATGAAATCCTAGAGAGAAGGTAAGTATAGAGAGAGAGTCTCGGATCTAGGGTTTCAAAATAAAAAGGGGATGAAAAAGTGAAGTTAAGCCCGCTGCTGCCTGTTGATATAAAACATGCTCGCTCGAGCGAAGACTTGGTCGCTCGAGCGACCAGACACAAGAAAACCTCGCTCGAGCGAATAAAGTCGCGCTCGAGCCAAAAACTCGAAGCTTCAGGTCTGCAACCCAGAAGCACGCTCGAGCGACAGAATGCTCGCTCGAGCGAGGAACTCGAAAACATACACCTTTCTCGCTCGAGCGAAGGAAATCTCGCTCGAGCCAAAAACTACAGCTCTCAGGTCCAGGTGAGACGCAGACGCACGCTCGAGCGAAGAAACCCTGGCTCGAGCCTCCAGACGCAAAAACTCAACTCTCGCTCGAGCGAACAAAACCTGGCTCGAGCGAAGGTCCAAAGTTCTGGGCAGCAACACTTGGATCCCAAACGCAACCATCCTGTAACAAACCTGCCCATCACATCCCATAACTCAAATACAAAGTATGAAAGGACGTAAACAAGATATAAACAACTGCTAACATCTACGGAAACGAGTCTGGATCACTGTACAACAAGGGGTAAAACCCAGGATCGCTATAATATGTTTATGTTGCAGCTCAAACAAGAATCAATGGTGGGACATAGATGGCCTTGCAAAAAACTGATGTTCCATTCTGAATATTTCATTCTTGACACATTTGCTAAGAAATTGTTTTTATGAGCTGTAAAAAAACCTAAGACAACCAATTTGTAGCTTACATAATAAATTAGTTTTCATACTTCCAATCCCGTAATTTTTCCCTTCAAATGATGTTTTTATTTGACCTTTTTTTTTGGGTAAAACAGTATTTGAGAGTCAGCACTTTGCAGCAGCAAATGTTCGTGTGTGATTTTTTCACTTTGGAATGGCATGAAGTTTTGTAGGCCATAAATGGAACCAAATTGCACATGAACATTATTAAAAGATTAGCATATGAAGCAAGTCAACTACTAACTTGTGAGTTAATCATTTTGTCTATTTTTATTAGAGATATGGCCCAACTGATTTCAGATACATTAAACCAGTGATACATTAATTTTTGCAGTGTCAATATAATAATTAACAAGCTCTGTGATCTAATATGTATTTCCAGAATATTGATTCACAATTACGGTTAAATTTTTGTTGAACTATCATCTTTTTTGGCCCAATACTGTGTCCTATTTATCCAAATAAAATTGTCATATGAAAATTAGTGTAGATGTTTCTTTCAGTTCAAAAAAGAACCTAACAGATCAAATCTATTCATGGGGTTACGAAAGGGGATCTTTGCAAGTACAATTTCTTGGAAGTCTTTTATATGGCCTCAGAAACTCAGTTTCACATCATCTTCCCATCCAATCTACTTAGCCATGACCAGCTTTCAACAATTCAACAATCTATTTTTATTAAGCAATTCAACAAATCAACAGACACACATATTGATGTGTACAAATGTTATACATGCAGTAAAATTCGAAAGAAATAGAGAGAGAGAGAGAGAGAGAGAGAGAGAGAGAGAGAGAGAGAGAGTACCGATTAAAGTTCAAAAACAAAGCAAACTATTCGCAACCATTGGAGCTTGAGGATCAAGTAAGAATTCCTTAAAACATTGATTTCAGTAAATGAGGATCAAGTCAGAATGCCTCTCTCTGAATCTCTGCAAATGAGGATCAAGTAAGAATGCCTTCAAAACATTGATCTCATAGATCTAAAGAGAGAGAGAGAGAGAGAGAGAGAGAGAGATAGTGGAGCTCGCTACCTCGCCGGTGCAGATGACAGTGGCGATGAAGCTTCGAAATCGATCTGAATCTTCGAAATCGCCGGTGTAGATGGAGCTTCGATGAAGAAATGTGTGCGTATAAGGGTTGAGAGAGAGGAAGAGAGATGTGTGCGTATTCAAGCTAAGACTCAGTGTTATGTATACTTATAGGATTGAGCATGTTGTGTTCTTTGAAGCTCTCTTCAACAGCCAATTGATCTTTTGAGAGACAAAACTTCTTCCTAGAGTAATCTCCTTCGTCTTCTTCATCGCTGAGAGAGAGAGAGAGATAGATTTGTGCGTATGAGGGTTGAGAGAGAGAGAAAGGGCTCATTCAAAATAAGGGTTTCAAAAAGAGGCACGTGTACCTACAGCATTTGGAGACGTTTCAAATGCGTTCAATTAGAAAACGGTATCGTTTTGGTTAAAAAGATATGCGGCGATTATAAAACGCCGTTAAAATTAGAAAACGTGACGTTTAATAAAATGTCGTTAATTAAATGCCATTAAATCCCTAATTTCTTGTAATGAGTCACTTCCAGAAAAACACCTAGATGTTATATCCATATGGTTTCCTCATTACTTCACTCACCTTCTGCGAAGTCTAAATGATTAAACTCTTTAGATTATAGAATTCCATTGGTTGGTGTTGAAGTTGTTACCTTCAGATTGGTTTGTGATACATAAATTCGATTCAGTTTTGTCGTCGCTCCATTGATCATCTCTATTAGTTACCTTCTTCTTGGGTTGGATGAAATTCTCATACTGAGTTCCTTCAGTGGCCTGCTTTCTCTTATGTCCATTGATCGAACTGTCAAAAGGTGGGACGGAGTATTGTGAATAGCTTGTGTCAGAATAGCCTTCACAGACTGAATTTGCTAGCTTCAAAGCTTATGCTAGAAACTGTGTCCATGGAAGACCTAATGATTAATGGTAACATGGCCCACACACTTGGTTCATTGACTTACCCAATGTAGACACCCCATTTTTGACCGTCCTCAAGACTTGGACGTCACCGTTTGAACACTCGGTGATTATCCATGTTTGTGTTCGTTTGGAGTTCCCGGAGGCCTCGACTCGCGTGCCTTGCCTCAGGATCTCCGAACTCGACCGTTTAGTGTCTGGTTTTGCACCAAACACTTGCATCTTGCCTTTGAGAGGCAGAGTGGGGCTTGTAGACCATCCCTACCCATCACCGGCAGTGGCTAGATGCCACCGGCTGGTTTTTGCTGCCATCGGCAATATAGTTTGCCGGCCGGCACTATTTGTTGCCGGTCAGCACTTTTTTGTGCTGGTCGGCACTTTTTTTGGCCAAGATGGCATTTTTGGCCGGCCGATTGCTGTTCATCTGCTTCTGCAGATATTTTTAGACAGCTGTATTGCTTTTACTCCCCTCCATACACGTGTATGGAGGGATCTCCCTCTTGCAAAGCTTGTCTTGTAAGCTTTACAAGAGGCATATAGAGAGGGCTCTCTCTAAGGCAAGAAGGAGAGGCTTTAGACATTTTTGAGAGAGGAAAATACAGAGGAGAGCTCTGGTTTTCTAGGGTTAGGGTTAGATACAAACATCTATCTCTCTTTCCCTCTCATTTTGCTCACTAGCTGTTTTGTGTCTCACTATTGCACACAAACACCTAGTGTTTCACCTTCCTCTTGGAGCTGAGGTTCTAAGGTCTTGTTCTTGAGTTCCTTGACTGGTTTGGAGCCAAAGGAGGCCATTGGAGCATCATTTGTGAAGAAGGCATCAAGGGTGAGATCCTAGTCCTTTTTTCCCCATTCTTGCATCAATTTTCTACTAGTCTTAGAGCTGTTTTTGTGATTATTGTATAACATAAAAAAGTTCTGTTTTTAGGCCCTCTTTATTGTTCATTAAGAGTGTTTTGTTGTTTGAGGGTTGTTGACCACCCTTAGGCCTCAAAAGGCCTCATTTTGAGCCATTTTGTGCTAGCTTCGGGATTTTGGTGTTGAGGTCTCTTCACCACTGAAATCTTGAGGGATTTCAGTGGTGAAGATGATGCTTTGAAGTCCCAAGAAGGAGAGGGCCACCCCCTCTCCTTGTTGTCCTTGAAAAGGACACATTTTGGCCTCTTAAGGAAGTCTATGCTTGAGTGTGTGTTGAGCATGTTTGGTTTGTTTTTCATGCTTATATATCCATGATATAACATGATTTCAAGTTGGTTTTGGAACTCCATGCAGGTTTAGCATAGTTGCCATGTAATGCCTTATTTGTGCCTTGACATGTTCTAGGTTGTTAGCCTTTGTTGGAGCATGTTTTAGGCTTGTATTTGTGAAGTTTATGTGCTTATTTTGCCATGTTTTAGCTCTGTCCATAGTCGTTTGGGTTGATCTTTGCATGCATTATATAGCTCCTTTGTATTTGGGCTTGTTGGCCTTGAGTATGTGCATGTGTAGCATGTCATCTTTGCATTGTTTTGATGATTTGGAATCATCCTACATGCCATTTCAGTCCCATTTCCATGCTTGCTTGATTGCCTTGCATGTCTCTTTAATGCTTTGAAAGCATGTGTTGCAATGCTCCATGTTTTGGCCATGGTGTATGCCTTTTTATTTGGGCCATTTAGATGCCATCTAAGTAGTCCTTTAGCTTCGTTTTAGCATGCTAGACCTCTGATTTTGGTCCCTCTTTGCATGCCTTGTTTGGGCATGTTAAGTGTAGTTCATTGCCTCATTAATTTGCTTTGAACACTTAAGCCTTTTTGGTGCATGCTTGGCTTGGTTTGTTGCTTGGTTTGGCACCATGTATTAGCATGATTTTAGAGCTTATAATGCATGCTAATTGCTCTTGTTTATCCTTTTCAAGTGTGCTTGAATGTTGTTTGATTTGTGCTCAAGTGTTGGTCCTTATGTGCATGTGTGTGTGCATGCCATTTAGCCCTCATTTTATAGCACTATGGCCACTGTTTTAGGCCTTATTAGAGTTGCCTAATTCATGTATAAGTCCATCTTGCCACCCATTTGCATTGCCATGTGTAAGCTTGCATGATTGCATGAGTGTTTTGCCATGTCATGTTGCATCCTTAGCTTGCATGCTTAGGTTGCATTGCATCTTACATGCATGCCTTGTTCCTTGAATTGGTGATAGGAATTGGGCCTAATTTGTTTGATTGGTTTGCATGCATTTGAAATCAAAGTTGCAAACTTTTGGGCCATCATGCATGGAAATGCGTGATTGGTGGTCCGAGAACCGAGATACATGTCCCTTTGAGTCATTACAATGATAAGAGACATGGTTGGTGCATACATGCCTTGAAATATGCTGCCATGCCTTGTTTTGCCCTCTGTTGCTGTGAGTTGCAGGTTCTGCAGGAATACTCTGCCGACCGGCAGTGTAATGTGCCGACCGGCACTATTTTCTCTGCCGACAGACCCTATTTTGTGCCGATGGCCATACTACACTGCCGGTGGAAGTTTCATTCAGCCGATGGCGATCCCCTCTGTCCAAGGATGCAGTCCTGAGGTTTTGACAGCCTCCAGAGGAGGGAAGGAAGGAAAACAGAGGCAGCTTGCGCATGGTGGCGCGCTTCCCGAGGCGTTTACTGCTTTTCTTAGTCTATTTTAATTTGTTAATTAAATTAGTTAATTTGTAATATTAATTAGCTTGCGTAGTTAATTAATTTGTAATATTTATTCGGTCCCTCCGAGCGAGGGCAAATCTGTAATAAGTGTGCGTAAGTGTGTGCATGTCTTCCAACCTCACGTCTTTCTTCCTTTTTTATTTACCTGCTTATGATGGTAGATTAGGGCACGTTTAATTTAGCATACCTTATGCTATGCATGTGTGCATCCATGCATTTGTATTGCATGCATTAGGCTCGGTACATCATGCTAATTGCATCAATACTTCAACTCCCAAACTGAATACGTGATAATTGCGCATTTTCACATGACATATTTAGGATAGCCGAGCCTATTCTAGCAACATTTTGTATGCGATGCATTAGGCACTTCACATGGACTTGGATCATGCATGTTTGCCAACAAGTTCTTTGTTTTGGCACGGAGTACCATGTAAGTATTTCCGCTTTAGCATATCACATGAGTGTGAATGTTGCCATGTCAGCATGCTTAACATGAGGCTAGATGCTTATGTGTTAAATTGCTTGAATGCCTGTGGGTGAAGGTTGGATTGTTTGAGTTGGAAAAACTCGTTGAAATCTGCATTTTAGCCTACTTGCGAGTAGCAAATTCCAAAGCATTTTCAAACCGAACGGATATGCAATGTTTATTTCCAAATTAGGCAATCTAGTCTATACTTGTTTGCTGTGCACATAACATAGTGATTCTAGGCTAATAATTGGTTTAAGAACACGTAAAGTTTTCAAAAACGGATATCATGGTTAGTAGAGGCCGGTCTTCGGACCGGGCGAAAGGGGGTGCTCATAGCTGACCTTCCCCGATCGTACCCACGCTCCCGAGCCGAGACAACTCCGGTGATGACGGACATGTGGCCTTCGGCACCGAGTCAGGGTTTCCTAAATTCTCCCATAAAAAATATTTAGGTGGCGACTCTGTATCTGGCAAAGCAGTCCATGTTTGGCACTACTTTTTCAAAAATCTGTTTCTCAAAACGATTTGCCAGATTTGGACTCTTTGGTTCAGATTAAGAACTATGACACAAATCGAGTCCGAACTGTAGTAGCAAGAGGCCCACGCGGGCGCGTCTACAGTTTCTGGCGACTCTGCTGGGGAATTTAGAGAGCTTGACTCGAACTCGTGATATCCTATTTTGATTTCATTTATGTGTCTCTTTGCATTGCATGTGCATTGGTGCGCGTAGGAACACAGTGTTTGCCATCTGCCATTCCCGAACGGTTTGCTGGAGGCTTGTCTTGTCAAGGCATGACCATAAGGCTGACCGGTTATGGGCTCTGACAGCATGGGAACACAAACCCCGGTTTTATCGGGGCACCCTTTTTGACCATTCGACCTAGTGCATATTCGGAATCCATAGTGACCCTTCCAAACTAGGACAGGTTGCTCACCCGATGTTAGGTTGTTTGAAACCGCTGTGTGCATAGTGAAACCCTAGCTCCTGACAAAATAGGACAGGGAAACCCTACCCCAACATAGGGGTGTTTTGTTCTCTTTACTTGCTATGTGCTTTTAGAGTGTTGCTCTACAGGAACGCACATATCAGTTTGCGAGTTTGAGTATCAAACCTGGGGACACCAGTATCAGTATCAGTTGTGAGAATCAGTTATCCGCGGGTATCGGTTCAGTTTTCGGGAACAGTGACTTCTGGGAACAGTGATCAGCAGTAGGGTACAGTTGTTTGGCTACACCCGTGTTCGATCAGTTTGGGCTAAAATGCTGTCTGTTTTTCTTTCAGTTCAGAGAGTTGTAGAGTTGATACAGAACAACCAGTGTCCCCCCTTGCTGAGGCAGGATTTATGGCGGCACAAAGTTCAGAAGAAATTGTGATTATGGCAGCTGTATCGGAGCAGGGAACCACTCCGCAGAATGAGGCCAGCATTAGTATGTCACACCCACCCAGGATGCCTGTTGTGCACCCAGTCTAGGCTCCCCAGTTATATCAGGCTCGTGAGCCCACCACCTTCGAATTGATGGGGATGATAGGCGATCTCCAAAGGTCTGTGGCAGACCTCGCCTATGGAATGTCGGCTTCACCGCCAACGGCGCCGTATGCCGGGAATTTTGTACCACAGGAGCCCCCGCTACTGGGGCGGATTGTGATAGAGCTCAGCCAGCCAGAGGTGGCTTCCGGCTATAGCCACGACATGCCAGCACCAACCCAGACCCTCGATCAGGCTGAGGCCAGGGGAAAAGACAAGGCAAAGGTAGACGCCGACCCCATTGAGCAACTGCTGTGGGCAGTCGACGCTCTGAAGGCCAGAGGGATGAGCAAGCAACAAACATCTGCAATAGTGACCAAAGCTGTAGATGATGCTTTCCCCGCTCCAATCAAAGGCAGTTCAAGCCAGGCAGAAAAACGGGATGGGCCCCGTCATGCCCAGACAGTTCCTGTAGTTCCCAACCCTGCACCGGGAAAGGTTCAAAAAGCCAAGGCAGCGCCAGCCGATCCTTTCGCCAGCGCATCTGGCAAGAATCCTCAAACTGCAAAGTACCTGCCCCGAGGGCGCAGGGTCTTTCACGACCTCCACATGCCTTTGTCTAGGGCATTGCTAATATTGGCGAAGAATGGGCATCTTAAGCCTTTGGAGCCCCGGCCACTCCCGAAGAATCTCCCCGCCACTCATGATGCTACCTTGTACTGCGCGTACCATCAACAGTCCGGTCATAGTACCGATGGATGTTCCCGCCTTCGTCATGAAGTGCAGGATTTGATCGATAACAAGGTTATCCTACCACCCACCTCGGGCAAGCCCGTCACCACTCAGTTATTGGATTTCGAGGGCTCAGATACTGCGAGTATGTGAAGTGGACCGCCTGCGGGCAACATTTGGTACATTTTGGATGAAGCGTCTGGCACGCATTTTTGAGCATCGGTGAACCGAGTTTTGTAAATCCTGGCTTGGATATCGAGTCAGTCTTTTGTTTTGAGTCTGTCTCTTTGTCTTGAGTCAGTCTTTTTTGCTTAAGGGTCTGTTTTGTTGTATCAAGTCAGTCCCCGTTGTATATAATACCAGGTGATTCAGGGGTTGTTGCCTCGAACACCGTCTTGTTTTGTAATTATTTGTTTTTGTTTTGAGTCTATGTCTGCCAAGGGGCCAGTTGCACCAACGGAGCCGATTGAAATAGCTGTTGCTATTTCAAACTTCATGCTTGCTTTCAGCATAAGTGCCAGAGAATTTGAATGGACTGACAGTACATCTCGCCTGCTCTCCTGTGCGCCAAACTCATTGTATTAACCTAAGTTTTTCAAAAAAAAAACTTTTTGAACACTGCGGTGATGAAAACGAAGAGGAAGGAATTCCTCGGGATTTGTAAAATTTTGATCATTTTGAGAGAAAGAGAGGTGCGCTGAGCCTTTTTATGAATGAAATCATGTTTGTCGGCGCGAGTACTGAGAAGGACCCTGGCCTGATCCAGATTGGTTCCACACTATCTTCGGCGCGAGCGATTTGTCGCTTTCTTAAAAACTTTCAAAAGCAAATGTTTTACGCGGCCCTGCGAAGACCTGTGTGGAATCGCTCTTGAGATTGCGCAGCCTAGGATCGCTCTTAGCCTCAAGATTCAACCTATTTGTTTTCCGACCTTGAACCCGTTCAGAATGTTCAGAAAGTTCAACGGACAAACGCCGTGAAAGGCCCGTGTGGTCAGTTTTGAAGTAGCCCTCGAGCAAGAGGCACCAAAGCCAAATCAGAAGGAGTGGATCTCGCCGGAAGAAGCTCGTAGAGTAACCCTGATGGATTCCTCCGCAAATCAGTGCAACAGCCGTTCTCCTGGACACAGAGAGGCTTCAATTTCAAAAAAAAAAAAAACATTTGGCATGGACTTGCTACACTTTTACCCTTTGAGAGGCTCGCTGGGTCGAAAACCCGGAAGGGCGGCCCAGGCAAAAGTTAGAGCAAGAGAAAAATACAAAAAAAGCAAAAATACAAAAAAGAAGAAAAGAAAAGAAAAAACAAAACAAAAAAGAAAAAGAAAAAGAAAAATGCAAAAAGAAAAAGAAATAGAAAATGGAAAGAAGCTCGCAAGGTCGAAAACCCGCATTGGGCGCCTTGGCAAAAGTGAGAGCCTAAAAAAAGTGAAGGTTAAAATACCCGAGTGGACCTCAACCGGAACTACGTAAGGCTTGATTCCCACGTTTGGGATACGTAGGCAACTTCATCATGAAGTCCAGCCCCCAACGCTTTCATAAGCGTCTCAGTCCATGCAATGGTTTCGGTTTCATCCTCAAAGCCCAGTGGTCAACACCCTTCAAGGTGATTGTGTCCATATATGTGTTGTGACCGTCTTCGTCATCGCTGTGTCTGAGAGTTCGACCACCGCCAATGGAGACTGTCTGCAGATTGCTGCGGCACCATCCCAAACAAGGGGCAACTTTCCGTTGCCACGAGCCGCTGTGAGCCGCTTTCCAAACTAGGGGCAACTTTCCGTTGCCTCCCACCCCCCTTCAAACCAGGGGCAATTTTCCATTGCCTCCGATCCGAGGTTGCGTGTCTCGAAGAGTAAGTTTCATGCTTGTTGAGCATCAGCTGTTTGAAAAATAGTTTTTGAAAATTTTTACTGAGGTTGACTATTTTCTCGAAAACTATTCCATTTTTCAAAACTGGACCGTTGTCTTGGATCCAAAAAGGAAAACTTTCAGTGCTTACAGCTTGACTTGCACGGTTTTCAAATCAAAAATCGAACAAGTACGTTAATCCGACTCTTATTTTGATCAAAATTTGTTTTGGTAGAAAGCAAAAACGAAAAAATGGTTAAAATGATGAACTAGGGGCACAGTTGAGCCAGGTGTTCTGTCTTTCCCCCATCACCAACGTACTTGCCAGAAGGGCGCTCTGCCCGCCAGCAGAAATAGCTGTGAGCTAACAGTGTTCGGCGTGAACCCGCAACTTCCTATTCATCCATTAATCACCCAGGGGAGGGATGGAAAATGAGAGATTGAAGAATAGAGAGGTGTAAGTTGAGAGAAAAGTGAGGAAAAGGGTTTTGAGAGAAAATCCGAGCTTGAGAGTCGAGTGATGTGAGGATCACAAATCAGAAAGGGTGGGAAACAATACCCAGATTGAACTGGCTCCTCGTGGTCCGAGGTCCCCCCATCTTCGTTTACGCGCCTGTGTGTCGTGTCTCTTTTTGATTTGGCGGTCTCGTCTTTTGTTTTGAGTCTCTCCCGAGCGTGTCTCGTTGTGATTAGGTCGTGTACCTTTATATTTGAGTCCTCCCTGCTGTGTTCAGTTGAGGGCTCGATATCCCGGTTTGAAAAACCCTCATTCGATTTCAAAAATCATCTATGCTCAGAATGCTGTGCCATTCTCTACATTTGAATGTGTTTTGACTCCAACCGATTCCATCTTTGAGGTCCGTCTTGTCAGATTGGGCCGTTTGTTTGAGAATTTGCTGTGCGCAGGATGAACCGAATGTTGTGTTATGGGCTGTATGCAGATTAATCCCCAAACAGAGTAAGGACTGTGTGTCCAGAATCAGGCAGTGGGTTGCTTGGGTTATTTTTGCTGTTGGCTGTTTTAGTTATCTGATTATTACAGTGCAAGCATTTAATTTTCAGACAACCAATCAATTCCATTTACATTGAGGTGTAACATGATGAGATGCGATGCAATGCATGAAATGTGTAAATGTAAACACTTTTTCAGATAAAAAGTCCGTTTCATTTAATTATCTTTTCAAATGTACAAAGTTTTGGAAACAAAATCTGCCTGCGGCAGTACAAGGTAATTTATCTACCAACAAAAAGAAAAGTACAAGAAAGAAGAAGATAGCAAAAATCTGCATCCATGTCGAGCACTCCAAGGGCCGTCAGTCCGTCCTAGTCCTCTTCCTGGACGAGGGTCCAGGAGCATCATCAGCATCGTCATCAGAGCCCGAGCTAGAACCGTCTGCGGTCTCCTCCTCCGATGACCCTGCCTCCGCCTCTGACTCCTCGTCGTCATCATCGTCCGGGACTGGAGCTCGTGAGCTACTCCCGACATGAGTACGTCCTCCCCTGGTGCGGGGAAATATCCTGCCCTCCTCATCTCTCCCCCGAGCAGGGACAGAAGGTCTACCTGGAGCACCTCCTGCCATGGGAATCTGGAAAGGAGGCTGCAAAGTACACGACAGGGAAATGCATCAGTATACTATAGACAGTTTAAAGGTGCAGAATACAGTGTGTGAGTACAGTGTATGAGTGCCGTGAGCAGTTTAGCAATGCAGAATGCAGTATATGAGTGCAGTGTATGAATGCCGTGAACAGTTTATCAGTGTAGGGTACGGTGCAGAATGCAGTGTATGCAGTGTCCAGATACTGTGAAATCAGTGTATCACGTGTTGTGCCGTGCATCAGATTATGTGAATCAGTGTATGAATGGTTTGAGGCCAGTGTCAGAAGGACATACCGGTATGCTGTAGACGGCCAGGAGGTCAAATGTCCGCTGGAGCATCCCCATCATCGAGGCATTCATCGCCAACGACTGACGGGTGTACTCAGAAGAAGCCTGCAAAAGTGTCAGATATATCAGTATTCTGTGGAATATCAAGTAAACTGAAATGAATGACTATACAAAATGCAGTAGAACATACCGGCGGTAAGTCGGGGACGTCAACGAACTCGTGCCCAGCCGGTGGAGGGGCGAAGGGGATCTGGTAGGTCGACCCACCCTGCCCCTGGAAAGTCAGTACAGCGGGCAGGGCAGGCCAGCCAGCTCCTCATCCTCCCCGCACTCTACCCCTGCCACAGACCCGGGCCCTCCTCGAAGATCCAGCCCCTGCTCCCGCTCCGGCCTCAGCCGCCGATGCTATAGGCCTGGCCCCCTCTGCTCGACGGCCGCTCAGGGGGCGCATCAGGTACGTCCGCACGTACTCCTGGTAGTCGCCGGTGCCTCGGAAGCCGGCCTCCTCCCAGCCGATGGAGTAATCATCCAGCTACTCAGGGGTCAGCCCCTCGGTCTCCCTCATCTCTGCAGGAGGGTGAGCCGGGACTATCTGCTCAGGTAACCCGCGCGTCTGGCGTAGAAAACGCTCCCCCAGGTACCAAGCCCGACAGACCGGGCCCTCTAGCAAGATCCGGAAACGCGAGGTCTCCTCAGCACCAGGGAACCGACCCCGCATCGCCGACGGCAAGGAAGCCCATGGCCGCCAAGTGATCTGAAAGTGACAGACAGTTTGTTATCTACTGTTATTGAAATATGCAGTAGGAAAGCGAAGCTAAACGAACTAAAAGTAAAGCATACCTCTGTGGGGGTGATGGTGTCGAAATATCGGCGGAAGAAGCCGAACGTCTCCCGCAGTCGCCGGGTGCATCGCCCGTCGAAATGACTCAAGAACGGGACAGCCGGAGGAGGCTCCGCAACTGGTACGGGTGCAAGCCTAGGGAAGTAGGCGTAAACCCACAACTGCAAAACAGATGTCAGTATGACCATCAGATAAAGCAGGATATACAGAATAAAGCAGAAATGGTAGAGCCATGTATTGTGTGCAGTGTATTGTGTGCAGTGTACAGTGTGAGCAGTGTACGGTCAGTGTAAAGCAGAATGTATGTGTGTGCCGTGTGTACAGTATACAGTAAGTGTAAAGCAGACCGCAGTGTGTGCAGTGTGCTGAGTACAGAAAGTACGAGACAGAAATGAAAAAGTGGAGAAGAAATGTACCTCCCAAGCCCGCCAGTAACCTCCAAGCAGCTGGCCGCTGCCACGAGAAGCCGAGCTCATATATCCGTACAGGGTGGCCAGAGCAGCGCCGCCCCAATCGTAGTGCAAGATATCCCGGACGTCCACCAGTGCGCTGAGAAGGCAGAGAGGCACGGTGTTCGCCCGGTCGGCGAAGATAGTAGTCCCGAACAGGAACATGAGGAAGCCGCGAGCATACCTCTCCACGTCCTCCTCGGTCATCTGAGTCTCCTCCCCCAATGCGAGCTGGACCCGGAACTGTGTCTCGAACCAGGAGTATCGGACGAAGCCTGGACGAGCTAGCGGTGGGGCCTCCCCCAGTAGATGGACCTGAGCGGCGGTCCACTCATCCATGTCTGTGTCGAAAGGGATCGGATCCCCCCCTACCCCGATTCCTGTGAGCATCGAGAAGTCATAAGGGGTCATCGTCATGTCCCCTGCGGCAGAAAAATGGAAAGAATCGGTGGTGTCCCACCACCTCTCCGCCAAAGCAGCAAGGAGAGGTCTGCATGTGGACAACCTAGAGAGCCCTCGGCAGAAGGTGCCGAAGCCCGCTCGATCCACGATGCACTGGACCGCATCAGGGAGCTCATCATACCACTCCCGCGCACCAGTATTCCCATACCCGCGAATGGTATGGGAACCCTCCTGCAAACAGAAAACAACAATTGCAAGACAACATTCAAAATGCAGTTTTGAAAGGACAGATATGGCATGTATGCAAGTTTGTCAGATTCAGGAAAATACCGGGTATCGGTGTGCTTACAGTGAAATACGTATGCTGCGTCAGTGTGTTTGAGTGTTTCAGAACAGATGTGGCGTATGTGCAAGTTTGACAGATTCAGACAAATACTGGGTGCCAGTGTGTATGCAGTGAAATACAGTGGGTGCCGTGTGTTTGGGTGATTCAGGGCTAGTGCAGTGTGTGTGCATGTGTCAGTCTCAAGCAGATATCAGTTGTATGTATGTTTACAGTCAACTACGGTTTACGGCATATCAGATTTCAGCAGTTAGAGAGTACAGCTAACTATGGCAGTTTTGTATCCTACATTGCAGAAAGTAAAGCAGAAGATGAAGAGTTACCTCGGAAGTGCCGAATGAAAGGTGGGAGGTAGGCTCGCGTAGTAGTAGCTCAGGCGCCGCGTACCTCTCAAAGCTCCGGAACTGACGCAGGCCGTCTGGGGGCAGAACGTGGATCGCCGGCTGGTAGGTCGCCGGCTCGAACGGGCGCTCGCTCAGTGGTAAGAGCTCGACCCCGGGATCCATCTCGTGGTCCGGGGGAGTCCCGCCACGTGGAATGTCGTCCGCCATGTAGAGAGCGGTGTGAAAATGGCCGGAAAAGGAAAACCGAGCCGGAATACGAAGAGTCAACTAAAAAGTCAACTTCTGAGAGGGTCGGAAATGGCCGGGAAGGCCGGAATGTGAAGAGGCACGGAAATGAAGAGGAAAGTGAGGGGAACAAACCCCGAAAAGGCGAGAACGCCGAACGAGGCACCGAAACGAGAATGTGATCGGTGAAAAATGTCCGAAACGCGAAGAGGATCGCGAATCCGACGACGAAACGAGCGTAGAACGCAAAGAAACGGGCGAAAAATGAGAGAGAAGCACTCTAGAGAGAGAGAGCAAGAGTTTTCGGCGTGGAGAGAATGAGAAAATAGGGCTTGAAGCCCTATTTTATAACACCCAAGGTGAAAAGACAAAACTGCCCCGCACCAGCAACTGTTTGCCGGTCGGCAATGTTT
Source organism: Camellia sinensis (assembly GCF_055761805.1). NCBI lineage: Eukaryota > Viridiplantae > Streptophyta > Magnoliopsida > Ericales > Theaceae > Camellia > Camellia sinensis. The sequence continues at coordinate 65,570,445 of NC_138970.1, forward strand.
TGTGCCGGCCGGCACTTTTTTGTGCCGATAGAATTGTTTTTGTGCCGGTGGCCAGCCGGTGGCCTCCCCTTTCGGCCGGTGGGGTTCCCACAGCCTTGGTTAGGCCATATGAGAAGTTTGTGGTCTTCATAGCTCAAGAAAGTGCAAGAAAGTGCATCTCCGACGTTCAACCGGCCTTCGTTCTGACCGCAGGCCGTGTCTCCAGTGCGTGGCACTCGAATTCGTGCAAGGTGTATCCTTTTTGTATCCTTTTGAATTCAAAAGTTACCCCATGTGTGTTGCACAAGTTCATCACTCTACTTCGATGCATTACATCGCACTATCGTGCGCCACACATTTGCATTGTTATGCACGTGTTACATGCGTTGCAATACGCACCCCTTTGCATTGTCGTGCATATTTCTCATGCATCATCATTGCATTTCCATTCCATGCATTGTCATGCATTCCGGAATACGTGCGTTGTTGCGCATTCAAGCCCGTTTACATTCCGTGCGGCGTGCGTATCACACTGGTCGTCGCACTGTTTTGTGCATTTCAAACCGTCGCACTGTTTTGTGCATTTCAAATCGTCGCACTGTTTTGTGCATTGCATTCCGTCGCGCTGTTTTGCGCATCTCATTGCATTTTGCATTGTCATGCATGTTAATTACATTACCTGCGTAGACCGCATGTTTGTAATCATCTCTTTATTTGCGTAGACCGCAAGTTAATTCTTGATTTGCGTAGACCGCATCTCAATTCTTTACTTGCGTGGACCGCATGATTAATTCTTTATTTGCGTAGACCGCATCTCAATTCTTTAATTGCGTAGACCGCATTACTATTTTCATTACCTGCGTAGACCGTATGTTTTGATTGCGTAGACCGCATGTTCAATTTCATTACTTGCGTAGACCGCATGTTCATTTCACTACTTGCGTAGACCGCATGTTTTGACTGCGTAGACCGCATGTTTAATTTCAATACTTGCGTAGACCGCATGTTAATTCTTTATTTGCGTAGACCGCATCGCAATTCTTTACTTGCGTAGACCGCATGCTAAATTTCATTACTTGCGTAGACCGCATGTCTTGATTGCGTAGACCGCATGTTTAAATTTCAATACTTGCGTAGACCGCATGCTTGGATTGCGTAGACCGCATGTTAATTTCAATACCTGCGTAGACCGCATGTTTTGATTACGTAGACCGCATGCTAAATTTCATTACTTGCGTAGACCGCATGTTTTGATTGCGTAGACCGCATGCTTAACTTCAATACTTGCGTAGACCGCATGTCTTGATTGCGTAGACCGCATGCTAAATTTCATTACTTGCGTAGACCGCATGTCTTGATTGCATAGACCGCATGTTTAAATTTCAATACTTGCGTAGACCGCATGTCTTGATTGCGTAGACCGCATGCTAAATTTCATTACTTGCGTAGACCGCATGTCTTGATTGCGTAGACCGCATGTTAATTTCAATACCTGCGTAGACCGCATGTCTTGATTGCGTAGACCGCATGTTTAGATTTCATTACTTGCGTAGACCGCATGTCTTGACTGCGTAGACCGCATGTTTAATCTCATTACCCGCGTAGACCGCATGTTTTGATTGCGTAGACCGCATGTTTAGATTTCACTACTTGCGTAGACCGCATGTTAAATTTCATTACTTGCGTAGACCGCATGTCTTGATTGCGTAGACCGCATGTTTAGATTTCACTACTTGCGTAGACCGCATGTTTTGATTGCGTAGACCGCATGTTTAATTTCATTACCTGCGTAGACCGCATGTTTTGATTGCGTAGACCGCATGTTTTGCTTGCGTAGACCGCATACTTGCCAATTTCGATACCTGCGTAGACCGCATGTTTTACCTGCGTAGACCGCGTTTTTTAATTCCATTACCTGCGTAGACCGTATGTTTTATTTGCGTAGACCGCATGTTCAGTTTCATTACTTGCGTAGACCGCATGTTTTGCTCGCGTAGACCGCATACTTGTTAATTCTAATACCCGCGTAGACCGCATGCTTATGATCAATTTCGTCGCCCGCGTAGACCGCATGCTCCACTTACATGTTTGTATTTCCACAGCATTGTTATGCTCCCCACTTGCTTTGCGCTGTCACGCATTTCGAGTACACCACATTTGCATTGTCATGCATGTTGCTAACAGTATTGTACCTGTTAAGTTTGTTTTCTTTGCAGGCACGATATTGTATGTACGGTTCATTTGAAGCTGGTGCAACCAGACGAGCCGCACAGGTATTGTATCTCCCGAGTGAGACGTATTGAGAATTCCATAATTCTCTTACATCCTTTCTGCATTGTAGTGTAGTTTGGTATGCTAGCTTAAAATTGTCGCATGTTTGCTTCATTACAGCTTTCTTTGCATGATCATAAGTTATGCTCGGCTCCGTGCATTGTCTTGCATTTTGCCCCTGCCTCTGGGCGCATACCTTATTTGTCTTGTATGTTTGTCTAAGTCTTCGGCCTTGTCAAAAATGGGTCGTCTCTGGGCTTTGACATTCACTCCCGTCATTGTTATGACTTTCGAGTTCTGTCAAAGAGGGGCAACTGTAGACACCCAATTTTTGACCGTCCTCAAGACTTGGACGTCACCGTTTGAACACTCGGTGATTATCCATGTTTGTGTTCGTTTGGAGTTCCCGGAGGCCTCGACTCGCGTGCCTTGCCTCAGGATCTCCGAACTCGACCGTTTAGTGTCTGGTTTTGCACCAAACACTTGCATCTTGCCTTTGAGAGGCAGAGTGGGGCTTGTAGACCATCCCTACCCATCACCGGCAGTGGCTAGATGCCACCGGCTGGTTTTTGCTGCCATCGGCAATATAGTTTGCCGGCCGGCACTATTTGTTGCCGGTCAGCACTTTTTTGTGCCGGTCGGCACTTTTTTTGGCCAAGATGGCATTTTTGGCCGGCCGATTGCTGTTCATCTACTTTTGCAGATATTTTTAGACAGCTGTATTGCTTTTGCTCCCCTCCATACACGTGTATGGAGGGATCTCCCTCTTGCAAAGCTTGTCTTGTAAGCTTTACAAGAGGCATATAGAGAGGGCTCTCTCTAAGGCAAGAAGGAGAGGCTTTAGACATTTTTGAGAGAGGAAAATACAGAGGAGAGCTCTGGTTTTCTTGGGTTAGGGTTAGATACAAACATCTATCTCTCTTTCCCTCTCATTTTGCTCACTAGCTGTTTTGTGTCTCACTATTGCACACAAACACCTAGTGTTTCACCTTCCTCTTGGAGCTGAGGTTCTAAGGGCTTGTTCTTGAGTTCCTTGACTGGTTTGGAGCCAAAGGAGGCCATTGGAGCATCATTTGTGAAGAAGGCATCAAGGGTGAGATCCTAGTCCTTTTTTCCCCATTCTTGCATCAATTTTCTACTAGTCTTAGAGCTGTTTTTGTGATTATTGTATAACATAAAAAAGTTCTGTTTTTAGGCCCTCTTTATTGTTCATTAAGAGTGTTTTGTTGTTTGAGGGTTGTTGACCACCCTTAGGCCTCAAAAGGCCTCATTTTGAGCCATTTTGTGCTAGCTTCGGGATTTTGGTGTTGAGGGAAAGATTTCAGTGGTGAAGATGATGCTTTGAAGTCCCAAGAAGGAGAGGGCCACCCCCTCTCCTTGTTGTCCTTGAAAAGGACACATTTTGGCCTCTTAAGGAAGTCTATGCTTGAGTGTGTGTTGAGCATGTTTGGTTTGTTTTTCATGCTTATATATCCATGATATAACATGATTTCAAGTTGGTTTTGGAACTCCATGCATGTTTAGCATAGTTGCCATGTAATGCCTTATTTGTGCCTTGACATGTTCTAGGTTGTTAGCCTTTGTTGGAGCATGTTTTAGGCTTGTATTTGTGAAGTTTATGTGCTTATTTTGCCATGTTTTAGCTCTGTCCATAGTCGTTTGGGTTGATCTTTGCATGCATTATATAGCTCCTTTGTATTTGGGCTTGTTGGCCTTGAGTATGTGCATGTGTAGCATGTCATCTTTGCATTGTTTTGATGATTTGGAATCATCCTACATGCCATTTCAGTCCCATTTCCATGCTTGCTTGATTGCCTTGCATGTCTCTTTAATGCTTTGAAAGCATGTGTTGCAATGCTCCATGTTTTGGCCATGGTGTATGCCTTTGTATTTGGGCCATTTAGATGCCATCTAAGTAGTCCTTTAGCTTCGTTTTAGCATGCTAGACCTCTGATTTTGGTCCCTCTTTGCATGCCTTGTTTGGTCATGTTAAGTGTAGTTCATTGCCTCATTAATTTGCTTTGAACACTTAAGCCTTTTTGGTGCATGCTTGGCTTGGTTTGTTGCTTGGTTTGGCACCATGTATTAGCATGATTTTAGAGCTTATAATGCATGCTAATTGCTCTTGTTTATCCTTTTCAAGTGTGCTTGAATGTTGTTTGATTTGTGCTCAAGTGTTGGTCCTTATGTGCATGTGTGTGTGCATGCCATTTAGCCCTCATTTTATAGCACTATGGCCACTGTTTTAGGCCTTATTAGAGTTGCCTAATTCATGTATAAGTCCATCTTGCCACCCATTTGCATTGCCATGTGTAAGCTTGCATGATTGCATGAGTGTTTTGCCATGTCATGTTGCATCCTTAGCTTGCATGCTTAGGTTGCATTGCATCTTACATGCATGCCTTGTTCCTTGAATTGGTGATAGGAATTGGGCCTAATTTGTTTGATTGGTTTGCATGCATTTGAAATCAAAGTTGCAAACTTTTGGGCCATCATGCATGGAAATGCGTGATTGGTGGTCCGAGAACCGAGATACATGTCCCTTTGAGTCATTACAATGATAAGAGACATGGTTGGTGCATACATGCCTTGAAATATGCTGCCATGCCTTGTTTTGCCCTCTGTTGCTGTGAGTTGCAGGTTCTGCAGGAATACTCTGCCGACCGGTAGTGTAATGTGCCGACCGGCACTATTTTCTCTGCCGACAGACCCTATTTTGTGCCGATGGCCATACTACACTGCCGGTGGAAGTTTCATTCAGCCGGTGGCGATCCCCTCTGTCCAAGGATGCAGTCCTGAGGTTTTGACAGCCTCCAGAGGAGGGAAGGAAGGAAAACAGAGGCAGCTTGCGCATGGTGGCGCGCTTCCCGAGGCGTTTACTGCTTTTCTTAGTCTATTTTAATTTGTTAATTAAATTAGTTAATTTGTAATATTAATTAGCTTGCGTAGTTAATTAATTTGTAATATTTATTCGGTCCCTCCGAGCGAGGGCAAATCTGTAATAAGTGTGCGTGAGTGTGTGCATGTCTTCCAACCTCACGTCTTTCTTCCTTTTTTATTTACCTGCTTATGATGGTAGATTAGGGCACGTTTAATTTAGCATACCTTATGCTATGCATGTGTGCATCCATGCATTTGTATTGCATGCATTAGGCTCGGTACATCATGCTAATTGCATCAATACTTCAACTCCCAAACTGAATACGTGATAATTGCGCATTTTCACATGACATATTTAGGATAGCCGAGCCTATTCTAGCAACATTTTGTATGCGATGCATTAGGCACTTCACATGGACTTGGATCATGCATGTTTGCTAACAAGTTCTTTGTTTTGGCACGGAGTACCATGTAAGTATTTCCGCTTTAGCATATCACATGAGTGTGAATGTTGCCATGTCAGCATGCTTAACATGAGGCTAGATGCTTATGTGTTAAATTGCTTGAATGCCTGTGGGTGAAGGTTGGATTGTTTGAGTTGGAAAAACTCGTTGAAATCTGCATTTTAGCCTACTTGCGAGTAGCAAATTCCAAAGCATTTTCAAACCGAACGGATATGCAATGTTTATTTCCAAATTAGGCAATCTAGTCTATACTTGTTTGCTGTGCACATAACATAGTGATTCTAGGCTAATAATTGGTTTAAGAACACGTAAAGTTTTCAAAAACGGATATCATGGTTAGTAGAGGCCGGTCTTCGGACCGGGCGAAAGGGGGTGCTCATAGCTGACCTTCCCCGATCGTACCCAAGCTCCCGAGCCGAGACAACTCCGGTGATGACGGACATGTGGCCTTCGGCACCGAGTCAGGGTTTCCTAAATTCTCCCATAAAAAATATTTAGGTGGCGACTCTGTATCTGGCAAAGCAGTCCATGTTTGGCACTACTTTTTCAAAAATCTGTTTCTCAAAACGATTTGCCAGATTTGGACTCTTTGGTTCAGATTAAGAACCGTGACACAAATCGAGTCCGAACTGTAGCATGAGGCCCACGCGGGCGCGTCTACACCCAATTTGGGCACAACTTGCACTAGCTCCTTATTGGTTATCTTAGCTAGGTCTAGATTGCTCATAATGGCGGAGTGAAGTGAGGTCACTAGTAGTAACTATCTCATAGCAATTATCAGATGTGTGCACACCGTGGTATTCCCCTTTTTGTCCAAAATCTGACATTTATCTTTTGAAAACAATACCTCATGATAGGAGTCACACATTTGACTAATATTTAGGAGATTAGCTCTCAAGCCATCACCAAGCAACACACTATCCAATTTTGGAAGTCTAGGAGCACTTATAGAACCCTTACCAATGACTCTAGAAATGCTACCATCTCCAAAACTAATAAGTCCTCATTCATATTTATTAATGGATGTAAAGTAGGATTTGTCATCGGGCATGTGACAAGAGCAACCAATATCAAAATACTATATGTGTGACTCACGTGCTTTGTAAGCAGTGTGAACAACAAAACAAGACAAGTCACTCTTTCTCACCCAAACTATTCTATTCTTGACTAAAGTGGAATCAACATAGTTCTTGGATGGAGTCTTAGCGTTGTAAGCATCATTTCAGCCAATGGTATTCCACTTAGACATGAAAGGTTGTCATCTAACCCAAGAGGTACTAGAATTTCTTCTACCTCTTTAAGACACTCTCCTATACAATTCAAAGTAATAAGGGTGAATGTGGTCAAACCTACCATAATGATGACAAACGAAAACACGTTTTACCTTCTTTTCTTTGATCATACCAACCTTAAGACGGTTGAAGGACTCATCATCATGTTGCATCTTTTGCTTCCACTTTTCTTGAGTCCTTGTATCATGAGACGTGAAAGCATTCCACTTTTGTACTTTGTCATCACCGAAGCCAATTCTGCTCTTGTCAAACCATATCTGTTGCGAGCCTATGATATCTTCCAATGTCTTTGATCCTTTGTTCTAGACCAATGGTAGCCTTAATACACTTGAGCTCTTCCTCTACCTTGATGACTTGCTCATCCAATTGAACTTGAGATATCTCAACAGTTTGCATCGCACAACTCATGTGCTTTCAATAGTTCACTCCTATGGATTCACAAGTTAGAGTTTTGCACAAAGAGCTTATCGATAAATTGAGATTTTAATGGCATCATTCCTTACTTCAGAAACCTCACCTTTCACTTGCACCTTCTCATAGGCTTGATGAAGCTCTTTATCATCGATTTTATCTCCCAACTCTTCATTCTTGCTCTCAGAAGATTCTTCACTTTTGGAAGACCCGTGCAAGGACACGTCATCCTCTCATTTATCATTCAGGTTCTCATCTTCAGTGGGAATGTCCAGCCTTGCAACAAGAGCATTGAACCTTGAAGTATTGGATGCTTGTAAGGAAGATTCCCCAATTTTGTGAAATTACATTAGGGTTTCCCAAGCATCTTTTGCATTCTCACAATGAGAAATGCGTTGATGCTTCTCAAACTTCACTCGAGGTACACAAGCTACTCTTCATTTCTCTTGCACTCCATTGCTTGATTGGCTTGATAATTTTCGGAAGAGTTTCTAAATTGATGATATATGGAGCTTCAAAGTTTTCCTCAGTGTGCCATCCATCCGGATTCCATGCCCTGAGAAACATTCTCATCCTGCACTTCCAAAATAGGTAATTATTTCCATCAAATATAGGTGCACGGTGTGGAAAACCAACTTGCTTAGTTAAGGAATTTTTGCATAGAATGCGAGACTTTCTTTTTGTTCTTCTTAGTGGGACAATCAAGAGCAATATGGCCAAAGCCTTGACATTCATAATACTTAATGCTTTGACCTCTAGTAATCTGCCTTTCAAGTTTAGGAAACGGTCTGACCTTGTCATTATCCTTGTCCTTTGGAATTGAATACTTGAAATTAGGCTTTTTCTTCCTTGAAAACTTTTTGTATCATTTTGTAAATAAAGCCATCATTTCATAATCGAACTGACCATCCACCTCCGGACTCTTTTCATCCCCATGAGTGCTACTAAATGCAGCAGTGTCTCTTTGCTTTTTCTTTGAAATAATGTGCGCCTCATAGGTTTGTAAATTCCCAACCAATTGGTGTTATCAACATCTTGAACCTTTTCCATCACCGTAACCTTTGGTTGGAAACGGTCAGGTAAAATCTCAAGACCTTCCTAACAATCCTAGCCTCAAGGATTTTCTCTCCCAAAGTAAAGCAAGAACTAACAGTATCACTGAGCTTAGCATAAAACTCATCAAAGGACTCACCATCCTTGTAAGCCCCAAAATAATTAACATATAAAAATCTTGATTTAATCATTTTCAAGTCATCATTATACTAATCAAATCTCTATGGTTGTATTTCTTAATATATGGGAGATTTACAAAAGAGGTCCACATGCAATTACATATTCAATCACCTCTAAGGTATGGATCTATAGCATGTGAGACAGATAATATAACCAAAAAAATAAAAACATAAAATAAAATAAAGCCCCTCAAGCCACAAGTTCTGAGGCTTAAGCTTAATTACAAGTAAATGGTTTACAAATCCACACACATAAGCCCCTTGGGTTGTCAAAAATATAACAATTAAGCAAAAGAGCCTTGCGCTCTCAAAAGCATCCACTCGCCTTCACCAAGAGGGAATCACCACATCCTTTTCTACACAAATCCACTAGGGTTGAGCACAAAACCCAGTAGGAAGATCTCAATAAACTATATATGTTTTGAGCAGTCCTATAGTATGGATGCAATGTCATGCCATGCTCCAAAACCATGAGTTTTGTCCTTTTGACATGCCACGCTCTTTTCAAAAACACATTATTTCAATGAGTTCAAACTACAAATACAGGGCGGTAAATAGAAGTTAGGTAATCCCTAGGCTGGTGTTTGCAAGTAGGCATATCAAGCACTACCAATCGCCACTTTACCGGCTCCTAATTGGAAAGAAATCTAGAACCTACTGCATGGGTTCTGGACTTTCACCAAGGATCTCAAGCCAACTTAACAAAAACCAGATACACCCCACTATCTGGACTTACCAAACATGTTTACCCAAAGCATTTCAAGTTCGAAGGTTTCTCAAACCATAATTTGACTTTCCAAAACCATTGTTTTAATTAAATGTTATTCAAAAGCTATGTAATGAATGAAAATGGAATGCAAATTTAATATATTCTCAATAAGCAATACCCAAAATTAACAACATTCTCAGTGGAACACAATGTCCAACATTTCATAAAATCATCACAATTATCGATATTTCTAAATATCATCCAACAATGTATATATGACATATGATAATATTTCATATTCACAATCAATGTCAAATTTTTATAATCCATGCATATTTCAATCACGCTATCAAGGGTAATTTCCCAATAACACAACACATCCAGCTCATGGGTGCTTCAACAATACATCACTTATGAAAGTTCATCATTTTTTTTAATGAAAATCCTAATATTTGTGTAAGTTTTTGTCACGACCCAAACCCACCCCTATAGGTTTAGCGTTGTAATTGACCAGTAATCCTAATAGGCCTCTAAGAAAAATTCACAATATAAGAGGCTAGTGGAAGCAAAATAACAAATATACAAAGTCCATTGAGCTGTGCAGACATATATGAGATAGAAAATTTAAACTTTATATACATATATTACATGTCATTCTTACGTCATCACATGTACAGATATAACAGAAAGGGACTTAGTCCTATATACAGATTAAATAAAAACTTGTCCAACTAAAACAAAAGAAAATATAAGTTTGGGATTGGTTCACAAAAAAACTTGACTACAATATTTTGAAACCTCATCGAGAGGCGCACTGGCTGGCTGACACAAACAGATCTCCAGGCAATCGTCTATAGGCCTGGTCATGCGCTTGATCACCTATATACATAATATAAACAATGCGCTGGAGCCTAGTGAATAAAAACAGAGTAAATGTTTTTATGAATGATGTCCCATAACAGATTTAGAAATTAGAATTTTAGATCAGAAACAAATTCATATATATATATATTCAGATTGTAAATAGTCATATGTGGTACATTCATTAGCTAACATAAGAGATTGGTCGTATGAGACCCATGTGCATAGTAGTTTGGTCATAAAGATTCATGTACAGAGTAGATAGTTATAAAGACCCATTCACATGAGATAGATGATTGTGCACAATCGTATCAGATAGCCATTTAGGATTCACTAATAGTTCCATGAAGGAACCCACGTGAGTTCCTGGTACCAGGTAACAGATAACACATGACAGATACACATGATGCTAAGGATGCCATGAATACATTTTAGAAATTCGACAATCATTCATTTTAATTAGAAAATAACATTTCAGAAAATAGAGTATATCATATCAGTCAGAAAATACTTATATCAATATATCTTTACAAAATTGTTACTCACATTTAGCTCTAGAGACAAACGGAACAAATCGGATGGACAGTTACGCATGACCGACACAAACACGTGATAGATACACATTGAAACACACGCCTTGTAAATGCTTAACTTATCACATTTCCTTCTTAGAGTGTTTCTAATTCATTTCCTTATTATTGTAGCTTAAATCATGGCTTAAGAATGCCTATGATGGAATATGGATGCAATTATGCACTTTGAAACACTTTGAAAATTTTCAGAAAACAGGGCAGTTCTCTTGAGTGAAGCTTTGGTCGCTCGAGCGGACCCTTGGCCTACAAAAGTACTGGATGCTCTTATTTTAAGCTCAAGCCAACTTTTTTGTCACTTGAGCCAAGGTTCAACAAAAAGGGTGGTCACTCGAGCCAACCGTCAAACTCTACAAAAGTACTGAGAGCATGCAAAGTGCGCTCGAGCAAAGGGTTTACTGCTCGAGTGAATTGTGCACATTCTAGAATTTCCAGAATTGAATTCAAGGTACAAAACTCAACTTTAAAGCATTAAAACTCATCATTTTGGGCCAAAACTCAAGAAAACACTTAAAAACTTGTGTAAAAACATGAAGTAAAGATCAATTTTCAAAATCAAGGCCCAAAAACATGTCAATTCCTTAAAATTATGCTTGAAGTTTCATATATATTACATGCATGTCATGATAAGGATTCCTTTCTTTGAAAACTTGAACAATTAGACTAAAATGGTATGAAATATGATGAATTTTCAAAGTAAAGCCAGAACATTGACATACATGTGAGAATTCTTGAAAAATAAACTCAAAATATGATGAAATATGCATGCATGTATTGAGCTTCAAATTCTACAATCTTGGCTAAATTTTCATGCTTAATCTATTATTTCACTTGATTTCTTACTCTAAACAACTCATACTCATACTTTAAAGGTTGAATTCTTACCTTAAATCTTGAGTTTTGGAGGTGTGGAGGTTCAATTTCTCAAATCCTTCCAATCCTCTACCAATTCTTAGTGATTCTTCCTTTTTTCTTCTTTGATCACTCTCTTCTCTCACTCTACACATTTTTGACTTCAAGGAAGATGAAGAATGAGTTCTAGAAGTTATATTGGCCTTATATAGGTCTAATTAGCCTAGATTAATTAATTGTGATTAAGGTTGATTAATTCTAATAAATTATAATTAATTTATTCTCATTATTTGATTCCGAATCAAAATCTAATTAAACATACTATAATATTCTAAAAATTCTAAATCATGCATTGACTTAGTCAATTTCGTGTTTGGATGCCGATAAAGCCTTCAATTTGTGCATCAAAACAAAATTCTAAATAGATAATCCTACGATAAACAGATAGAAACACAAATAATATGTAAATCACACAATTAGCACATGATTTCATTTAATCATTTAATTAACATCCCCAGTTATAGATTAATGACTAATTACAGGTTGAAGTATTCACAGTTTTTCATAAAATCAACTTTTTCCCAATTTCCAAAATCTAGGGTTTTTCCCAAAAATTACTTTCTTTCATTTTCAAAAGATATTTTCCTTAATGGACTTCCAAGAGTCCCATAAGGTCATAAAACAAATCAATTTAAACAAAATCATGAGAGAAATCATTTTTTCAAACACTTCAAAACTCAACACTCCAAATCCCAAACTCCCAACACAATAATCATATAAAAAAAAAACAAGGCATGCTAAAATCATATATCTAACTCTAAAAAACTCCCTACCTGAAGGTTGGAGAAGAAGGACGAGAAAACCCTAAGATTTCATCAATGTCGAAAGCCAATCACACAAGATGTAGCCCTTGAGGAGCTCTCCAAGATTCATGAGGAACTAGTGTCAAATCTCTAATGGATTTGGAGAAATCAAGAATTTAAAAGGGTTGGTGGGTGTTTTCTAGAGAGAGAGTAGAGAAAAGAAAGTAGAGTGAAGTGTAGAGAGAGAGAAGAATGAAAAAGTGAAAAGAGAGGGTTATTCCCTCAAATTTTAAGTGATTGGACAGACTTTATGAACCTGACTCCAAACCAACTGCTCGAGTAGTGGACCATGCGCTCAAGCAGTTAATTTAAACTTTTTGAATCTCTCTCTTCTGCATTTAGATAGCTTGAGCTGTAAAACCCTCGCTCGATTGGTGAAATCACATTCCCAATATTTTAGGCTTCAAAACAAAGAACTAAATGGACGGGTTTGCCGCTCGAGTGACTAGAGGACTACTTGAGCGAACTCAATATTTTTTTTTTTCAAATACAGCTAAAATCAACCTTAGAGTATTCCCACCATTCTCCAACTCACTCCAACACCCAAAGACCCAAGTCAACGTCTTGGAATATAATTCTGGACAAGAATGAATAATAATAAGGAGACTAGTAGGTGACAACACGTGATTTGGAGGGTTCAAAAGTGGTAAGGATCCTAATATGGAATTGAAATTTTGAATTAACATTGTTAAGTTGTTGAAGAAAAACTCAGGACATTATAACTTGCCCACCTTTAGAAATTTCGTCTCCAAAATTAAACTAATCCTCTCACCAACAATTCAAGATGACAACAAGCCCAACTAGAAAAGAATTTCCGAACAAAAATGATAGCGTTAACAATAAAATCACAACAACAACACACTTAACTCGGGGATCACAACTTCGACGATATTTCATAAAGATCATCATGATTTCAATAGGACCATAACCACAATATCAACAACAACTAATACAGTAATCATAAGCATAAATGTTCAACAACCATTCTCATGCCCAAAAATGACAACCATTTAAGAACACTTAGTTAATGATTACAATGTTCAACTTCTAAAACAACATTAGCGAATACAAAAATCTCAAACCAACTAAGTGTCCTCAAACAAATTCGGGTACTTAGAGCAAACTTATGTTTCCCGTTCCCAAGTTACTTGCTCAACCCTATGGTGCCTCCACAATACCTTTACTAACGGTAGAGTCTTGCAACTCAACACTTGTTTTCGGGCATCTAGAATTTGAACTAGTCTCTCCATATACAAGGCATCCTCATCTACGTCTAGGTCAGCCCAATCAAGTACATGCGATGGGTCAAGTTCTACTTTCTAAGCATAGAGATATGAAACACGTCATGAACCCTAAAAAGTTGTGGGGATAAGGCCAAATGGTATGTGATGGGTTGTTTTACATACCAAAATAAACACTAAACTGTACCAAATTCCTCAGAATAATGGTAAGTCGAGGTATCGATTCATATGGACAAATGTGAAATTAAATTAATTTTATTGTTAAATTCCTAAATTAATTTTGATCAAAGAGATGATTGTTCATAAACTAATAATAATTAAAATAAACTAAGAGATTAAACTGGCAATTAAAAGTGAAATTGAAGTTATTGATTTTGAAAAAAACCTAGGGTAATGAATTCACCACTAGTTACATAAATAAGGTCTCAGTTTGAAAATCAATTATGTTGCAGTTTGAACCAAATAATACTTCATAACTACAAGTTTGAAGCATTGATCAAGAGAATTATCACGTTCAATATATAGGCACGAACCATCTCAAGTAGCACGAGTCATTCGCTCTAAACTAGGGTAGCAAAATTACTCATCCCTCGTAGTATGGCTCGTCTTATACCTTGAATATGAAAGAAAAGAAAACCATTGCATGGAAAGCATTCAACAATCACAAAAACCAGAATACTTGAACAAATAATGGAAAATATATTTAAAAACTTCTTAAATACCACACAACTTGTTCAAACCATTACATAATTGAAAACCAAAAAGAAAACCTTATTTACTTGGCTAGGGTTTCATCAAAACCCTAGAAATAGAAGAACTAGCCACTCATGGAGGAGTGAGAAGAGGTAGATGAAGAGAAAATCACCATGGAATATCTTCTTGAAGCTTGAACCCCTTTCTCTTCAACTCTAGCTCCCTCTCTCTTGGAATATTTTCAAGCCCTAGTGCAGTCTCTTTTTATTCTCAGCAGAACAAACTCAAAATTTCGCGCATGTGTCCCTAGGTGGGCAGTTCAAGCGCCTGCAATTTCCACTTGAGCAGTGGTGGGCCGTACATGCGATGAAGTCTGGCCACAAGTGCTGCGAGTTGATAGGCCGATAAATTTCACTACTTGCACAGAGAATTTTCTTTTGTGCCACTTTTCGCCTGAATTTGCATGTTTCTTGCCAAATTTGTACATGTACACAAAACATATCATCTTCGCCAAATAAACAAAATTCAAAAACTATAAATGTAACTTAAGCAGCCTCAATGTGGTACCTTTCAGCCTACATCAGTATACCATTTCCCTAATCTACTCTAGAATCTCAAAGGGTCCAACAAACCGCGGAGACAATTTCCCACTCTTCCCAAATCTCATCAAATCCCACCTCCGTGAGATTTTAAGAAACACATGGTCATCAACCTCGAAGGATAGAGGTTGCCTCTTCTTATTGACATAACTCTTCTATCGACTTTGAGTTGTAGCTAACCTCTTTTAAATGAGAGTAATTTTCTTGGTCGTCTCTCAAACCAACTCTGAACCCAACATTGGTGTATCTCCCATCTCGACCCAACAAACAGGTGATCTACAAGGTCAACCATACAAGGCCTCAAACGGTGCCATTCCAATACTCGCCTGATAACTGTTATAGGAAAACTCAATCAATGGTAAGTGTCTCTCCCAAGACCCCTTAAAATTAAGGACACAAACTTTAAGCATGTCCTCCAAAATCTATATATTGTGCTCAGATTGCCCATCTATTTGAGGGTGATAAGCGGTGCTAAGAATCAATTTAGTTCCCAACGCCTCTTGAAAGCTTTTCCACAACAAGACAGTAAAACGAAGATCTCTATCTGAAATAATAGTGACCCGAACCCTATAAAGTCGAACTATGTCTCTAATGTACAACTCTGCTAAATAATTAACTGAGTTGCCTGTGCACATAAGGATAAAGTGTGTAGATTTGGTCAACGTATCAATAACCACCAAAATCGCGTCATTATCCCGTTGTGTTGTTGTAAGTCCAACTACAAAATCTATGTTGATATGCTCCTGTAGCTCGACTTTTCGCCCCCTCTTTCGGGAGTCAAATAGGCCCTACAATATCAGACTCCCGCAATTTTGAATCTAATCTCACAAGTGCAATGTGAAATAGATAATCACCAAAGAGTCCAAATCCGGTAAATCTTTTGGAAAATCAATTTTGAATCAAATTACCAAAAATGGTCTGCTTTGCCAGATACAGAGTCGCCACCTAAATATTTTTTGGAAAATTTAGGAAACCCATAACTCGCGCCAAAGGCCACGTGTCCATTATCACCAAGATTGTCTCAGCTTGGGAACTTAAGTACGAGAGGGGAAGGTCATGAATTGAGCACCCCTGCTTGCCTGATCAAAGATCGGCCTCTACTAATCATGATAAGAATCTTATGTACATTATATGCTCTTGTATCGGTTTATTAAGCGAGCATTACTATGTGATGCGCACACAGACAAGTATAGACTAACTTACAAGAATTGGAACACTTGATTCATGTTTTTCGAATATGCACCACTTGAAAAAATGATCGCATATGAACATTTACTCAAATTATTCCAATTCAAGCAATTAGCCTTCATCCACATGCATTCAAGTAGCTATAGCATTTAAGTAATTAGCCTAATGGCAAGCATGCTAGACATGGCAACAACAACATGCGATATGCTAAAACGAGTAAAGGCTCACCTAGTATTCCAAGCCAATAAGAGAAACGAGTTAGAAAAATGCATGATTCCTAACTATGCAATATGACTAATGCAACGCATGCAAAAATGCAACTACTAGGCTTGGTTACTAATATAGCACATGAATCAATTTGATAGCACGCTGTGGACGCACCCTGAGAGAGCCTGTGCTGCCACAGTTCGGACTCGATTTGTTATGGTTCTTAATCTGAACCAAAGAGTCCAAATCCGGCAAATCATTTTGAGAAAACAGATTTTTAGAAAAGAAGTGCCAAACATGGACTGCTTTGCCAGATACAGAGTCGCCACTTAAATATTTTATTTTGGAGGAAATTTAGGAAACCCTGACTCGTTGCCTAAGGCCGCATGTCTGTCATCACCAAAGTTGCCTCGGCTCGGGAACTTGGGTACGATTGGGAAAGGTCAGCTATGAGCACCCCCTCTCGCCCGATCCAAAGATCAGCCTCTACTAGCCATGATATCTAGTTTTTGAAAACACATGCGTTCTTATTCCGATTATTAACCTAATCTTACTATGTGATGCGCACAACACAAAAGTATAGACTAGATCACCTAATTTGGAACAAAGCATCGCATATCCGTTTGTTTGGAAATGATTTGAAATTTGCTACTCACGAGTAGGCTAAAACAAAGATTTCAATGAGTTGTTCCAACTCAAACAATCCAACCTTCACCCACAGGCATTCAAGCAGTAATATCACATAAGCACATAGCCACATGGTAAGCATGCTGTCATGTTAACATTCACACTCATGCGAGATGCTAAAGCATGAATACTTACATCGTACTCCGTGTCAAAATAATGAACTAGTTAGTGATCATGCTTGATCCTAGTTCAAGTTAACAAATGGCTAATGCATCACATACAAAATGTCATTAGAACGGGCTCGGCTAATCTAAGAATGACATGTGAAATGCAGCGACTCGATGCACGTATTCAAGTTTGGAATTGAAATACAATGCGGTTAGCATGATGCGCCGAGCCCGGTGCATGCAAGACTGATGAATGATACACGCATGCATAGCATGAGGTATGCTAAATTCAACGTGCCCTAATACTAACCATCAAAGCAGGTAAGTAAAAGGGAGAAAGAAGGGGGGGTTGGAAGACATGCACAGACGCACTCACACTTATTACAAATTTGCCCTCGCTCGGAGGGACCAAAAGAATAATACAATTTAATTAACCTACAAGCTAATTAAATAATTTACAGACCACCTAATTAATTAACAAATCAATTAAGTAAAGAAAGCGATAAAATGCCTCAGGAAGAGGGTCCAATGCATACGTGCTCGGGTTTGTTCGGAAATCCGTCGCCATGCACAAGTTGCCTATGTTTTCCCTGCTCTGCTCCTCTGAAAATTGCAAAGTCCCAGGGAGCACTTTATGAACACTGGGGAAAGCCACCGGCCATGAGGAATCATCACCGGCCATGGCAGGGTGGTCATCGGCCATCCATGGAGCTATCGTCTATCCATCATTGGTCGATCGGCACTGTATGTGGTCGACCGGCCAAAGCTTTCTGCAGAAACCTGTTTTGACAGCAGCAGAGGGCAAAACATGGCATGGGAATGCATTTCAAGCAATGTTTGCACCAACCACACTCCTTATCATGTTTATGACTCAAAGGAGTTTGGTACTCGACCCTCGAACCACCAATCGCGCATTTCAATGCGTGATGGCGAAAGAGGCCGAGTTGTGCATTTTGATGTCAAATGCAACGCACACCAAAACAAACAAATTGCCCAACCTCTATCACTTGATCAAGAGGCAAGGCATGCATGCTCATGCGATGCAACCTAGGCATGTGAGCTAGTATGCAACATGAGCATGGGGCAAGTATACAAGCTAGCAAACATGCAAAGTATAATCTTAACCATGTAAGCATGCAAGATGCAACATTGACAACATGTTAAGTACAATGCATGCCAAATGCATTACAACCTAAGCATGCAAATGTGTAATGTAATAAGCATAGAACAAGGCCAAATATGCAACAACACATAAGGCAAGCATGCAACACATGCGAAGGATGCTCTTAAACTAATTTAGGCAGCCCTCAAACAAGCCCAAAACAGTGGCCAATGCTAAGGAAATGGGGCCAAATGCACATACAAGCATGCATGCATACAAGGTCCAACACTTAAGCATATAGAGACAACTTTCATGCACACTTAAAAGAGGAACATCGTGTGCACATGGCATGCATATTAAGCTCTGAAAAACACATGAGGATGGTACCAAACCAACCTAAACCAAGCAATCAAAGTATGCTAACAAGCCCAAAGCTTGAGACCAACCAAAGGGCTCAAACCATGGCCATGCCGACCAGGCCTCAAAGAGCCAAGGGGACTCCAAACAGCCCCAATGCAGGTCTAAACAAGACCAAAGACACACCTAGATGGCATCTAGATGGTCTAAACATGCAAGCATACAAAAGGGTCCAAACATGGGGCGCAAGACAACAACCTTTTAACACATTAAAGGGACATCAAATGTAAGCACACAAGCACACCAGTAGGACTGAAATGGCATGGTAAGTGGTTCCAAACCACTAAAACAAAGCAAGGATGGCATGCTAGAGGGGTCAATGCTCAAGGCATATAAGAGGGATTACATGGTAGCTATACAAAGCGAAGCATGGACGACCAGAATGACTAAAAACAGACCTCAAGCACACTAAAACAAGCATAAAAGCTTCACAAAGCTAGGCCAAAATACATGAGCATGGTAGTCTAAATGCTATGTACATGTTAAGGCAAATCATGGCATTACAAGACATGTATGCAAGGAAAGCATGGTGTGTCTAAACCAAGTAAAAACAGTGCTATATCATGACATAATAAGCACAAATAACACTTAAGACATGGCCAACATGCACTTAAAAATGGTGCTCACACATGAGGCTAAAATTGCACATATTGAAGACAACAAGGAGAGAGGGTGGCCCTCTCCTTCTTAGGACCTTAAACCCCCATCCTCACCACTGAAATCCCTCAAGATTTCAGTGGTGAGGAGGCCCAAACAAGGTGGTCCCGGAGCTCACCAAAATAGCACAAAAATAGGGCCTAACAAGGCCTAAGAGGGGTCAAACAACCCCAAAGCTCAAAAGAAACCTTAAACAACTATTTTAAGCAACTAAAAAAAAGACTTTTATATGTCATACACTAAGCTTGAAACAGCAAGCAAGGTAGGCAAAAAGACTATGCAAAAATGGGGTAAAAAGGGCAAGAATCTTACCCTTGAAGACCTTCTTCACAAGGATCACTCCAGCAGCTTTCTTAGTTCCAAACCAGCTCAAGAACTTCAAGGACAACCCCCTAATGCCTCAGCAACCAAGGTAAGGTGTAATGGTAGGTGTCCTAGTGCAAAACTAAGGACAAACACACACTTAGAGCAAAAGAGAGGGAGACATAGAGATAGAATAGATACACTATGCTAACCCTAGAACCAGAGCTCCCCTCAGCCTTTTTTGTAACCCTAGAAGAGGGAGGAGAGGCCCTCCCTTTATAGAGGATCACTCTTGCAAAGCTTACAAAACAAGCTAAGCAAGAGTGAAATCCCTCCATACACGTGTATGTAGGGGGTGCAAAGTGTATGCCAACTAGCACAGCTGGCATGAAAATATCTGCAAAAGCAGATGCACAGTGGTCGGCCAGCCAAAAATGCCAAAATGGCCAAATACATGGTCGACCGACCACAAAGAGTGTCGACCGGCCAAATATATGGCCGATGGCAACAAAACACTGGCCGGTGGCCTCAAGCCATGGCCGGTGAGGTGTGGGGATGGCCCACAAGCCATTCCTTGCCCCTTAAAGGCAAAACACAAGTGTTTGGTGCAAAACCAAACACAAAATAGTCGAGTCGAGAGATCCTGAGGCAAGGTGCATAGCCGAGACCTTCGGGAGCTCAAGACGAACACAAACACGGATGATCACCAATTGTTCAAACGGTGACGTCCAAGTCTTGAGGACGGTCAAAAATAGGGTGTCTACAGTTGCCCCTCTTTGACAGAACTCGAAAGTCATAACAATGACGGGAGTGAGAGTCAAAGCCCAGAGACGACCCATTTTTGACAAGGCCGAAGACTTAGACAAACATGCAAGACAATAAAGATATGCGCTCGAAGGCAGGGGCAAAATGCAACTGACAATGCAAGAAGCCAAGCATAACTTATGATCATGCAAAGAAAGCTGTAACGAAGCACATACAATGCAACAGTTTTAAGCTAGCATACACAAATCCAACTACACTACAATGTAGAAAGGATGTAAGAGAATTATGTACTTCTCGCTACGTTTCATGCGGAGAATACAATACCTGTCCGGTTCGTCTGGTTGCACCACCTTCAAATGAACCGTACATACAATATCGTGCCTGCAATAGAAAGCAACTTAACAGGTACAATATCATTAGCAACATTCATAACAATGTAATCGAAAGCTGCGTGACAACGCAATGCACTAACAAGTGCGAATGAGGTGCGCAAGATAGCGCGATGCGCAAAATAGCGCGATTGAGATGCATGCAAAATGCGAGCAAGGTGCACAGAACAATGCGATGATATGCAAATGATATGCAAAATTACAAAACAATGTAAAATCAATGCAAATGATATGCAATTGAATCATGATCAAATCATGAACAGTTCAAAACCACACAAATGTCATAAGGATGATGGAGGTGCAAAGTTCGCCTACCATAGAAAAGGTGCCGCAACCCTCAAACCACAATACCAGCAGTGGAATAGGCGCGTACATATGCAAAACTATGAGTAATGTAGACGGACACAAGAACAAGTAATTGCGTGGAATGACATAAGTGGGGCATGATCCGCTAACGAAAGAACATGATCCTAAATGCTGGACGCAACAAATTACACTACAATGTAATATATACAATGGATAAGGCCTACGGCCAAACCGTATCTTTCCTAGGAAAGGCATGGACACATACAAACCGCGTCTAACACAGAAACGGTGCCGTCACCCTCAAACCACAATACCAGCAGTGGAATAGGCGCATACACATAATATCATAACTGTGCTTCGACGTGAAAAAGTATGGGCACATACCAGACCAAGCTCAACAAGGAAAGGCGCAAGCCATAGATGGATGTGATGCAGTGAATGCATGCAATACAAACTATGTACAATACAACGAATGCATGACATATGCACTATTTACAATGCAACCTACATACTAGCATGCGATGGATGTAGTGGATAAGGCCTGCGGCCAAACTGTGTCTTGCCTAGGAAAGGCATGGACACGTACAAACCATGTTTAACATGGAAACGGTGTCGTTACCCTCAAACCACAATACCAGCAGTGGAATAGGTGCATACACAAAATCTCATAACCGTGCTTCAACGCGAAGAGTACAGGCACATACCAGTCCAAGCTTAACATGGAAAGGCATAAGCCGTAGATGGGGGTGATGCAGTGAATGCATGCAAACTGCAATACAATATATACAATATGCAATGGATGGATGTAAATGCAATATTTACAGTGAAATGCATGACATATGCACGTTGGTTTTTTTTTTATTTTTCTTTGAAAATGCATGAAAAGTGCATGATGATGCATGTTTTTTTTTTTTGTTTGTTTTTTTTTTTTTGAAATGCATGAAAAGTGCATGATGATGCATGTTTGTTTGTTTTTTTGTTTGTTTGTTTGTTTTTTGAAATGCATGAAAAGTGCATGATGATGCATGTTTTTTTTTTCTTTTGAATGCATGAAAATGCAAATGAGAGAAAAATGCATGACAAGTGCATGATAATGCATGATGACGCGAATGCGTGACAACGCACGTCTTTTGATATGCATGTCAATGCACAATGATTTTGAATGCGCGACGACGCGCATCGCTTGAAATGCATGACAATGCATGTGAACTAGAATGCGCGACAACGCGTGTCGCTCGAAGTGCATGATAAGTTGAAACCTACCGAAAGTCGTTCGGGCACGACAAACACCGAAGGACTTGCACCTTCAGAGGATTTAAGGTCTCCTAGACCGAGCGTATTTTAGGTCTCGCCAGACCGTAGGGAGGTACAAGTCGTGCGTGTTACAATGCGTGTGCATGCAACGGATGATGTGTGCTACAACACATGCGGACATGCAAGCACCAAAGGTTTTGCACTTTCAGAGGATTTAAGGTCTCCTAGACCGTGGAGCGCATAACAATGCGAGCAAAATGACGTATAACTCAACGCGCGTTCACATCAAAACGTTGTAAAGCAACGCGCGTGGGAGGCAACTTTCGAATCTTGAAAGAGACAAAAGGATACAAAAAGGATACACCACACCCGTATTCAAGCGCTACGCACAGAAGACACGGTCCGAGGTCAAAACGGAGACCGATTGAGCTTCGAAAATGCACTTTCTTGCACTGTCTTGAGCAATGAAGGCCCCAAACCACACATTTGACCCAAACAAGGGTGTAGGAGGCTCACCGGCCACTGGAGGAGGTCACCGGCCATCCACCGGCCATCAAAACAGATCACCGGCTATCTATTTGGCCGACCGGCCAACAGTGTGGCAGACCGGCCAAACATGCCTGAATCAGGGCAGTTTGGTCCTTTAGACACGGGTCTTTTAAAATAGGGGTTTAAACCCTATTTTCTTCATTCCTTCTTGCTCAAAAATTCCTCCCCCACCTCTCTAGGCTATTTCTCTCCCTTCGATCCTCCGTTTTCCTTGATTTTAGAGCCCGTTTCGTCGTTCAATTCGCGAATACCTTCGCGTTTCGAACATTTTGAACCGAACAAAACTTTGTTTCCGTGTCTCATTTCGATTTCTACCACACGGGGCTTGTTTCCCTCGAGTTCACCTCGATCTCTGTGCCTTTTTCGCACCCCGCTATTCCGGCCATTTTTCACCCTCCCAGGGTTGACTTTCCATTGCCTTTTCGCATTCTAGCCCGGTTTCCACATTCTCGGCCATTTTCACACTCTCTTCGAGATGGAAGACGATATTCCAGGTGGTGGGCATCCCCCGGAGGTAGATATGGACCCAGAGGCCGAGCTCTTGCCTCTCAGTGTCCGTCCGTTCGATCCGGCGACCTACAGGCCGGCGATTCACGAGCAGTCTCCTGACGGTCTTCACCAGTTCAGGAGTTTCGACAGGAGGGTGCCATCAGACCTGCTTTTGCGCGAGCCAGAGACGCACTTTTCATACGGTGCTTCCAAGGTATACTCTTCCCCGTTTTATTTTCTGTAAAGTAGAACACTTAACTACAATAGTTGACTCTGCCTTTAACTGTTTGATCCGGATACACCGATACCCCATATGCTGTAGTTGACTGTGAACACACCTGCATTCGGTATCTGTTTGAATTGGAACACGCGCGCACACACTGTATTTGCCCTGAACCACTTAAACACCCTGACACATCATACACTCTAGTTCGCTGCGAGCACACCGGCACCCAATGTATATTTGAATCTGAACACGTGCACACACGTTATATCTGAACTGAACCACTCAAACACACTGACACATCATGTGCTGTAGTTCTCTACTAGCACACCGGCACCCGATGTCTATTTGAATTTGAACACGTGCACACACACCGTATTGTTACTAATTCTGAATGCTCTTCAAAACTGTATATTGAATATTGCTTCGCAATTGTTTGCTTTTGAATACAGGGGGATTCCCATGCCTTCCGAGGGTATGGGAACGTTGCTGCCCGCGGATGGTACATGGAGCTACCAGACGCAGTCCGTCACATTGTCGACCAGGCCGGCTTCGGCGCCTTCTGCAGGGGACTCTCACGCCTTACTGCGAGCTGGCCTCTTCTTGCCGCTCTGGTGGAGAGGTGGTGGGACACCACCGACTCCTTCCACTTCTCTGCCACGGGAGACATGGCGATGACTCCCTATGACTTCCCGATGCTCACCGGCATCGAGGTAGGGGGTGATCCGATCCCCTTTGACACAGACACGGATGAGTGAGAGGCCGCTCAGATATATTTGCTCGGTGAGCTGCCGCCTCTCACTCGTCCAAGCTTCGTCAGATACTCGTGGTTCGAGGACCACTTCCGGATTCAACCAGCTTTAGTTGAAGAGGCGTCAATGGCTCAGGAGGAGGCAGAGCGGTATGCACGCGGCTTCCTCATGTTCTTACCGGGGATGACCATCTTCGCTGGCCGGGCGAACACCGTGCCCCTCTGTTTGCTGAGCGCTTTGGTGGATGTCACACGGATCCTGTGCTACGACTGGGGTGGAGTAGCCTTGGCCACACTCTACGGATACATGAGCTCATCCTCCCGGTGCAGCGGGCAGTTGCTCGGAGGCTACTAGCGAGCGTGGGAGGTACATTTTCTTCCTTTTTTACATTTCTGCTTTATATTTCCTGTACCCTATACACTGCACACACTGCGGTCTGCTTCACGCTGATTGTATACTGCACATATGGTACATTCTGCACAATACACTGCACGATACACGGTTCTGCGATTTCTGCTTCATTCTGCATTCTGCTTTATCTAATAAGCATACTGGTATTTACTCTGCAGTTGTGGGTCTATGCCTACTTCCCGAGGCTTGCGCCAGTGCCCGACGTGGAGACCCCCCTCGGTGTTCCATTCTCTCGACACTTCGATGCATGCTTGCCCTCATGTTCATATTGCATGCTTAGTTCACATGCCTAGGTTGCATTGCATTGAGCATGCATGCCTTGTCTTTTGATCAAGTGATAGAGGTTGGGCCTTATGTGTTTGTTTGCATTTCATTTGAAATCAAAATGCACAACTTGGCCTCTTTGGCCATCACGCAATGAAATGCGTGATTGGTGGTCTGAGGGTCAAGCACCATCCTCCTTTGAGTCATAAACATGATAAGGAGTGTGGTTGGTGCAAACATTGCTTGAAATGCATTGCCATGCCATGTTTTTCCCACTGCTGCTGTCAAGACAGGTTTCTGCAGGAAGCTTTGGCCGGCTGACCATCCTTAGTGCCGACCGACCAAATATGGATGGCCGAGAGATCAACCAATGGTCGATGATCATTACCAATGGCCGGTGATGATTCCCCTTGGCCGGTGGTACTCTACCGTGTCCATGAAGCATACCTTGGGAGTTGTGAAATTTTTAGAGAAGCAGAGCAGGGTAAACAGAGGCAACTTGTGCATGGCGACGGATTTCCGAGCAAACCCGAGCACGCGTGCATTAGACCCTCTTCCGAGGCCTTTTGCTGCTTTCTTAGATTAGTTAATTTGCTTAACTAGTTTAATTAGTTTAATTGGTCTGTAACATTTTAATTAGCTTGTAGGTTAATAAATTGTATTATTCTTTTGGTCCCTCCAAGCGAGGGCGAATTTGTAATAAGCGTGCGTGTGTGTGATGCATGTCTTCCAATCCCCACTTCTTTCTCCCTTTTACTTACCTGCTTTTGATGGTTAGTATTAGGACATATTTCAATTAGCATCCTTATGCTATGCATGCGTGCATCCGTTCATTTGTATTGCATGCACCGGGCTCGGCGCATCATACTAATTGCATAATATCTCAAATCTAACTTGAATACATGTTATCTGTGCATTTCGCATGCCATTCTTAGATTAGCCGAGCCTATTCTAGTTGCATTCTATATGCGTTGCATTAGCCATTTTAACATGAACTAGGATCATGCATGATTACTAACTAGTTTCTTGTTTTGGCTCGGAGTACACTGTAAGTGTTTATGTTTTAGCATCTCGCATGAGTGTGAATGTTAATATGACAGCATACTTACCATGAGGCTAGCTGCTTATGTGATATAATTGCTTGAGTGCCTGTGGATGGAGGTTGAATTACCTAAATTGGAATAATGCACTAAAACTGTGAGTTTTAAGCCCACTAGATAGTGGCAAAACCATATTTTCTAAAGCCCACTGGAGGGTGGCAAAACCTGCATTTTAGCCTACTTGTGAGTAGCAAACCATTTTCAAAACAAACATGAAATGTTTTGTTCCAATTTAGGCGATTTGGTCTATACTTGTTTGTTGTGCGCATAACGTAGTAATTCTAGGCTAATAACCGGATAAGAACACATAAGGTTTTCAAAATTGGATATCATGGTTAGTAGAGGCCGATCTTCAGATCGGGCGAGAGGGGGTGCTCATAGCTGACCTTCCCCAATCGTACCCAAGTTCCCGAGCCGAGGCAACTTTGGTGATGACAGACACGTGGCCTTTGGCACCGAGTCAGGGTTTCCTAAATTTTCTAAAATAAAATATTTAGGTGGCGACTCTGTATCTGGCAAAGCAGTCCATGTTTGGCAATTCTTTTCTAAAATCTGTTTTCTCAAAACGATTTTCCGGATTTGGACTCTTTGGTTCAGATTTAGAACCGTGACAATTTGAGAGTCCTGAACTGTAGTGAACCCCAATATGAACAGAACGGGACTCATCCTCCCGGGGCGTTCGGGGACGTCTACAACTGGCAAAATAGATGACACCTGGCTAACCTACAACGGAAAGAGAAGATTCCGGTGGTGGTTCGTCTACCCGGGGGCACTCCGACGATCAAATCAGTATATCTCTCGAAGATAATCAATAGTGCTAATTTCTCTATTTTGAATATAAATTGCGTACCTTAGACCCATGGGGGTGCCTCTCTTTTATAATTAACTCAATTCTTGTTCCAACAGAAGCCTAGCTTCAATGGACTTCTACACAGTGCTTATCCTAGACTCTTCAATAGATAAAGATAAACTCTTTAAGAGCTTTATCCTTATCCAGGCTGTAGTCCCTCCTCATTCTAGGACTCTTGTGCCTTATCCGCTTATCTCGGATTCTGATATCTTTAGAGATAACATCGGCCTTGCCGAGATAACCTTAGCATCATGACCAGGACACGTGGAACCTCGGCTGACACGTCGGCGTCACCTTGGCCACGTGTTGGTACTCAGAAAATATATCCCCACAATTGCCCCCTCTATTACTTCGGCATTCTGAGGTAATGGAACCTATATCGGTACTCCCTGCCAGTACATCGACTTAAGCCGAGATCATAATTATAGGCCGACATGTCTTCTTAAAGATCAAGAATTCCCAAGTGCCCTTTAATGCATATGAGCTGTCGTGCATAACAACTCAACCATTTCAGCCACGCGTATTTCTCTCATTGGATCATACTGGATACGCGTCTGTAAATCGAATCATTCTCGCGTCTACATGCGCCGTCTGACGCATTCGTCGTTCCAGGCGCATGAATTGCTCTTTTTGCCGCCGTTTCAAGTTTTTGACAAAACTTGTTTCTTTCCCCCTTCTTTTCACTTTTCACTTTCGCGTCTGTAGACGCGCCCGTGGGCCTCGCTACTGTTCGGACTCGATTAGTGTATCACGGTCCTTAATCTGAACCAAAGAGTCCAAATCCGACAAATCGTTTTGAGAAACAGATTTTTGAAAAGAAGTGCCAAACATGGACTGCTTTGCCAGATACAGAGTCGCCACCTAAATATTTTATTTTGGGGGAATTTAGGAAACCCTGACTCGGTGCCAAAGGCCACGTCCCGTCATCACCAAAGTTGCCTCGACTCGGGAACTTGGGTACGATTGGGGAAGGTCAGCTATGAGCACCCCCTCTCGCCCGATCCGAAGATCGGCCTCTACTAACCATGATATCCGTTTTTGAAAACGTTATGTGTTCTTATCCCGATTATTAGCCTAGAATTACTATGTTATGCGCACAGCACAAAAGTATAGACTAGATTGCCTAATTTGGGAATAAGTATTGCATATCCGTTTGTTTTGGAAAAAATGTTTTGGAATTTGCTACTTGCAAGTAGGCTAAAACACGGATTTCAATGAGATATTCCAACTCAGGCTACCCAACCTTCACCCACAGGCATTCAAGCAGTTATATCACATAAGCAGCTAGCCTCATGGTAATCATGCTATCATGGCAACACTCACACGCATGCAAGGATGCTAAAGTATAAATACTTACATCGTACTCCGTGCCAAAACAAAGAACTTGTTAGCAATCAACGCATGATCCAAGTCCATGTTTGAATGTCTAATGCAACGCATACGGAATGTCACTAGAGTAGGCTCGGCTAGTCTATGAATGACATGTGAAAATGCACAAGTAGCATGTATTCAAGTTAGATTTGAAATACTAATGCAGTTAGCATGATGCGCCGAGCCCGGTGCATGCAATACTGATGAATGATGCACGCATGCATAGCATAAGGTATGCTAAATTGAACATGACCTATTACTAACCATCAAAGCAGGTAAGTAAAAGGGAGAAAGAAGTGGGGGTTGGAAGACATGCGCACACTCACCCACACTTATTACAAATTCGCCCTCGCTCAGAGGGACCAAAAGAATAATACAATTCGAATAATGAATTAACTATCCTAGTTAATTAATTATTACAGACCAACTAAATTAATTAAACAAATTAATTAATTTAAGAAAGCAAGAAAAAAAGGGCCTCGGGAAGAGGGCTCAATGCACGCGTGCTCGGGTCTTGCTCGGAAGTCCACTGCCATGCACAAGCTGCCTCTGTTTTCCCTACTTTGCTTCTCTGAAGACTGCCAAAGTCTCAGGATGTGCCCACTGGATGTTGGGGAATGCCATCGGCTGGAGATAATCATCACCGGCTGTGATCTGGTGTTGATCGGCCAAAAATGAATCCATCGGCCACAGATGGATTGCCGGTCGGCACTCTGTGCAGTCGATCGGCAAAAAGTTCCTGCAAAATCTGTTTGACAGCAGCAGAGGACAGAGCTTTGCATGGCAATGTAATTCAAGCAATGTATGCATCAACCATATCCCTTATCATGTTTATGACTCAAACGGACATGGTCCTTGGTTCTCGGACCATCAATCGCGCATTTCAATGCGTGATGGCCCAAGAGACCAAGTTGTGCATTTTTCATTTCAAATGTAATGCAATGCACATAGTCAAACCAAGGGGCTTCTACCTCTATCATGACTCACTTCAAGAGGTGAGGCAATGCATGCACGATGCAATGCAACCTAGGCATGCGAGCTAAGGATGCAACATGGCAATGCAATGCATTTAGGCAAGTATGCAAGCAAATATGCAAGGCAAGCATGCAAACAAGCAAAGGATGGACTTAGACTAATTTAGGTAACCCTCAAACTAACCTAAAACAGTGGCCAAAATGCTATGGAATGAGGGGCAAATGCACATACAAACATGCATGCAAATGGGCCAACACTTAAGCATCAAAGAGATAACTCTTAAGCACACTTAAAAGAAGATAAACACGGACATATGGCATACATACCAAGCTCTGAAAATCATGTTAAGGATTGTGCCAAACCAACTAAATAAAGCAATCAAAACATGCAAGCAAAGTCCAAATACTTGAGGCAAGGCAAGGAGACTTAAACCATGGCCAAGCCAACCAAGCCCCACAAGGCCAAGAAGACTTAAAACATGTTCAAGGCAGACCTAAACAATGCTAAGGGAACACCTAGATGGCATCCAAGTGTCCTAAAAATGGAAGCATGCAAAAGAGACCAAACATGGAGCATTCAACACAAGCTTTTAAAGCATCAAAGAAGCATCAAGAGGCAAGCATGCAAGCATGTTATAAGGACTGAAATAGCATGGCAAGTGGTCCCAAACCACTGAAAATGATGCAAGTAATGCATTCTATACACTTACACCCTTAAGGCCAACAAGCCAAAATGCAAAGGGGCTATACAATGCATGCCAAGGTCGATCCAAACAACCAAGGACAGACCTTAATCATGGCAAAATAAACATGAAAGCTTCACAAAGCCAAGCCTAAAACATGCTAGAACAATGGTTTACAACCTAAGGCATGCTAAGGCAACAAAATGGCATTACAAGGCATGTATGCTAAGCAAGCATGGTGTACCAAAACCAACTAAAAACAGAGGCATATTCTGACATAATAAGCACAAAAATCAGCTAAGGCATGGTCAACATGAACCTAAACATGGTGCTCCCTCAAGAGGCCAAAAAATGCCCTTTTCAAGGACAACAAGGAGAGGGGGTGGCCCTCTCCTTCTTGGGACATCAAGGCACCATCCTCACCTCTGAGATCCCTCAAGATTTCAGTGGTGAGGAGGCCCAAACACCAAGGTCTCGGAGCTCACCCAAAATGGCACAAAATGGAGCCTTACAAGGCTTAAGAGGGGTTAAACAACCCCAAATCACAAAACACTCTAAACAAACTGTTTAGAGGGCCTAAAAACAGAACTTTTTTATGTTATACACAAAGCTCAAAAATAGTTGCAAGGTAAGCTAAAAGGGTATGCAAGAAAGGGGTAAAAAGGGGCAAAGTTGTTACCCTTGAAGACTTTCTTCACAAATGAAGCTCCAGCAGCTTCTTCAGCTCCAAACCAGCTCCAAGAACTCCAAGAACACTCCTTTGGCACTCAATAACCAAGAAAAGGTGTAATGGTGGGTGTTTGTGTGCAAAAGTAAGACCAAACACACACTAAACTAACAAGAGAGGGAAATATAGAGATGGAATAGATACAAATTCCTAACCCTAATGTCAAAGCTCTCTAAAAATGTTGTCTAACCCTAAATCCAAGAGAGGAGACTCTCTCTTATAGAGCTCTCTCTTGTAAAGCTTGTCAAATAAGCTTGTCAAGAGAGAGATCCCCCCATACACGTGTATGGAGGGGAGAAAATGTGGGTGCCAGCTATCACAGCTGGCACAAAATATCTACCAAAAGTAGATGAACAGTGATCGACCATTCAAAATTGCCATTTTGGCAAAATAAATGGCCGACCGGCAACAAACAGTGCCGACCGGCAATATACATTGCCGATGGCATAAAATCACTGGCCGGTGGCCTCAAGCCATGGCCGGTGATGTGTGGGGATGCCTCACAAGGCATTCCCTGCCCCTCCAAGGCAAAACACAAGTGTTTGGTGCAAAACCAGACACAACACGGTCGAGTCGAGAGGTCCTGAGGCAAGGCGCGCAACCGAGACCTCCGGGAACTCAAGACGAACACAAACAAGGGTAATCACCAAGTGTTCCGATGGTGACGTCCAAGTCTTGAGGACGGTCAAAAATGGAGTGTCTACAGTTGCCCCTCTTTGACAGAACTCGAAAGTCATAACAAGTCTTAACAATGACGGGAGTGAATGTCAAAGCCCAAAGACGACCCATTTTTGACAAGGCTGAAGACTCAGACAAACATGCAAGACAAACAAGATATGCGCCCGAAGGCGGGGGCAAGATGCAAGACAATGCACAGAGCCGGACATAACTTATGATCATGCAAAGAAAGCTGTAATGAAGCACACATGCGACAATTTTAAGCTAGCATACACCAATGCAACTACATTACAAATGCAAAAAGGATGTAAGAGAATTATGCAATTCTCGATACATCTCACTCGGAGGATACAATACCTATGCGGCTCGTCTGGTTGCCCCAGGTTCAAACGAACCGTACGTACAATATCGTGCCTGCAAAGAAAGCAAACTTAACAGGTACAATGTTATTAGCAACATGCATGACAATGCAAAAATGAATGCAAAATAATATACAATAAATACAAAACAATGTATAAACAATGCAAATGAAAATGCAATGTAATTGAAACAATGCAAACTATATGCAAAGCAATTGAATCATGATCCAATCATGAGCGGTTCAAAACCATACCTATGTCAAATAGATTGATGGAGGTAACAAGTCCGTCTACCATAGAACGATCAACAGAACTATGAGTAATGTAGACGGACATAAGAACAAGTATTGGGGGGGATGACAAAGGTGGGGAAACGACCCGCTGGGGAAAGGACTACGATCGTAATGCTGGATGCAAAAATTACACTACAATGTAATATACACAATGAAAATGCTGGGGAAATGACAATGGATATGGCACGCGGGCCAAACCAAATCTTGCCTAGGCAAAGCATGTACGCATACAAGCCACACCTAACATAGAACCGTCCACTGAACTATGCTTCGACATGAAAAGTATGGGCACATACCGGACCAAGCTCAACATGGAAAGCCGCAAGCCATAGGCGGAAGGTGATGCAATGAATGCCTGCAAATTACAATGCAATGTGCACTGGGATGGAAAAGATACGATGAATATGGCCTGCGGGCCAAACCAAATCTTGCCTAGGAAGGGCATGTACACGTACAAGTCATGTCTAACATAGAACGGTCTACTGAACTATGCTTCGACACGAGAAGTAAGGGCGCATACCAAACCAAGCTCAACTTGGAAAGGCGCAAGCCATACGAGGAGGTGATACAGTGAATGCATGCAAATTACAATGCAATATACACTATATGACAATGATGCATGACAATGCAACTATTTACGATGGTTCATGACAATGCAACTATTTACGATGATGCATGACAATGCAACTATTTACGATGATGCATGACAATGCATGTTTTTTTTTGTTTTTCTTTTGAGATGCAAATGCATGATGATGCATGATTTTGAAGTACGCGACAATGCGCGGCTTTTGAGACGCACGTGAACTTGAATATGCGACGACGCGAGTCGCTTGAAGTACATGTATAATGTAACTTATCAAAAGTCGTTCGGGTGCGACAAACACCGAAGGACTTGCACCTTCAGAGGATTTAGGGTCTCCTAGACCGTGGAAATTCTCGATATGTCTTACTCGGAGTATACCATACCTGTGCGATTTGTCTGGTTGCACCAGCCTTAAATGAACCGTACATACAATATCGTGCCTGCAAAGAAAACAAACTTAACAGGTACAATGTGATTGACAACATGCATATTAATATACTTAGAAATGCGTGACAACGCAAATCAAGCGGGAAGCATAACAATGCTGTGAAGGCACAGACATGTAAGTGGAGCACGCGGTCTACGCAGGCAACGAAATTGATCATAAGCATGCGGTCTACGCAAGCAATGAAATTGGTTACAAACATGCGGTCTACGCAAGTAAAACATGCGGTCTACGCAGGTAATGAATTTGAACATAAGAATGCGGTTCACGCAAGCAGAACATGCGGTCTACGCAAGTAAAACATGCGGTCTACGCGAGCAAAACATGCGGTCTACGCAAGCAAAACATGCGGTCTACGCAAGTAATGAAATTGATTACAAACATGCGGTCTACGCA
Organism: Camellia sinensis; assembly: GCF_055761805.1. Lineage (NCBI taxonomy): Eukaryota > Viridiplantae > Streptophyta > Magnoliopsida > Ericales > Theaceae > Camellia > Camellia sinensis. The sequence continues at coordinate 65,603,914 of NC_138970.1, forward strand.
AGTAGCGTGATTAATTATAAACATACAGTCTACGCAAGCAAAACATGCGGTCTACGCAAGTAGAACATGCGGTCTACGCAAGTAATGAAATTGAACACAAACATGCGGTCTACGCAAGTAGAACATGCGGTCTACGCAAGTAATGAATTTGAACATAAGAATGCGGTCTACGCAAGAAATGAAATTGAACACAAACATGCGGTCTACGCAAGCAGAACATGCGGTCTACGCAAGTAAGCATGATTGAATGCATGCAAAATGCAATGAGATGCGCAAAACCGCGCGATGCTTTAGACAACGCGAGTGCACAAGATAGTGCAATAGAATGCATGCAAAATGCAATAAGATGCGCAAAATAGCGCGATGCGTTAGACAACGCGAGTGCACAAGACAGTGCGATTGATTTGATATGCACAAGACAGTGCAATTGGCATGTGATGCACATGGGGCAACTTTTGAGTTTTATAAAAGCCAAAAGGATACGGAAAGGATACACCTTGCACGAATTCAAGTGCCACGCACAGAAGACACGATCCGGGGTCAAAACGGAGGCCGGTTGAGCGTCGGAAATGCACTGTTTTGCACTATTTTGAACACTAAAGACCCTAGACACCACACATAACTCAAACAAAGGTGTAGGAGGCTCCAAAACCACTGTGGGAGACCGCCGGATGTCCACCGGCCATCAAAATGCATCACCGGCCATCCATCGGCCATCATACAATTTCCATCGGCACAATATTTTGCCGACCGGCAAAGAGTGTGGCCGACCGGCAAAAAGTCACTGTGTCGAGGCAGTTCAGTCATTTGGCCACGGGTCTTTTAAAATAAGGCTTCTAGCCTTATTTTCTTCACTTCCCATAGCTCGAAATTTCTCTCCCTCTCCCTCTATACCATTTTCCTCCTTTGATTCTTCACTTTCTTGCGTTTCTAGCCTCCACTTCGTCGTTCGATTCGCGTTCACCCTTGCGTTTCGAACGTTTTGAACCGATTGAAATTTCATTTCGGTGTTGTTTTTTCGATTTCTGCCACTCGGGGCTTGTTTCCCTCGAGTTTTTCTCGATATCTGTGCCTTTTCCGCACTTCGGCTTTTTCGGCCTTTTCCAGCCCTTTCGGGGTTGACTTTTTTTGTTGACTCTTCACATTCTCGCCCGATTTTTCGTCTTCCGGCCATTTTCACATTCCCTTCGAGATGGCGGACGATCTTCCACAGGGCGGGGCCCCTCCCGAGCTCGAGATGGATCCCGAGGCCGACCCCTTGCCACTTCATATCCGGCCGTTCGATCCAGAGACCTACAGGCTTGCGGTTCATGTGATGCTCCCCGATGGACTACGTCAATTCCGGAGCTTCGAGAGGAGCGTGGCACCCGAGCTTCTCCTGCGTGAGCCTACCTCCCATCTGTCCTTCGGCGCTTCCGAGGTAACATTCTTTCTTCTGTTTTATTATTTCTCGCAATGTAGAACATAACTGCCATTAGTTGATCCTGTTCTCTAACTGCTTAGCCCGGATGCACCGATACACTGTACACTGTAGTTGATTGCAAACAAACTTACAACCGATATTTGTTTGAAACTTACACGTGCACACACACTGCACTGACCCTGAATCACCCAAACACACACTGTATTTCACTGCATACACACTGGTACCCGATATCTGCTTGAGTCTGAAAACATGCGCACATGCTGTATTTGCCCTGAACCACTTAAACACGCTGACACATCACACGTTGTAGTTCACTGTAAGTACACCGGCACCCGATGTCTGTTTGAATTTGAAAACATGCACACATGTTGTATACCTGTATGCTTCTTAAAACTGCGTTTTGAATATTGCCTTGCAATTGTTGTTTTTGATTACAGGGGGATTCCCATACCATCCGCAGGTATGGGAATATCGTCGCTCGGGATTGGTACATAGAGCTGCCAGACGCGGTTCGTCATATCGTCGACGAGGCCGGTTTCGGCATCTTCTGCAGGGGGCTCTCTAGGCTTACGACCTGTAGGCCCTTGCTCGCCGCTTTAGTGGAGAGGTGGTGGGATACCACCAACTCTTTCCACTTCTCCGCTGCGGGGGACATGACGATGACCCTTTACGATTTCTCGATGCTCACCGGCATCGGGGTAGGGGGTGATCCGATCCCCTTCGACACCGATATGGATGAGTGGGACGCCGCCCAGCTGTACCTGCTTGGCATTCAGCCTCCCCTCGCTCGGGCAGGGCTTGTCAGGTACTCTTGGTTTGAGAGCCATTTTCGGATCCAGCCAGCCTTGGCGAAGGAGGTGCAGATGACCCTAGAGGAGGTAGATCAGTACGCGCGGGGCTTCATCATGTTTCTGCTCGGGACGACCCTTTTCGCTGACCCGGCGAACACCGTGCCTCTATGCCTGTTGAGCGCACTGGTGGATGTCAGGCGAATTCGCCGTTATGACTGGGGTGGCGCAAGCTTGGCCACATTGTATGGTTATATGAGCTCTTCTTCCCGCCTCAGCGGACAGCTTCTCGGCGGCTACTGGCGAGCTTGGAAGGTACATCTTCTTCCCCTTTTACATTTCTGCTTCACGTTTTCTGTATTCTATACACTGCACACACCACGGTCTGCCTCTCACTGACTATATACTGCACACACGGCACACATATACTCTGCTTTACTTTGACTATATACTGCACACACTGTATACTCTGTACAATACACTGCACAACACACGGCTCTGCCATTTCTGCTTTGTTCTGCATTTTGCTTTATCTGATAGTCATACTTATATCTGTTCTGCAGTTGTGGATGTATGCCTACTTTCCCAGGCTTGCCCCAGTACCTGATGTGGAGACCCCACTCGGCGTCCCCTTTTCTCATCGCTTTGATGTGCGATGCGTGCGGAGACCACGGGAGTCTTTTATTTTCTTCCGCCGCTACTTCGACACCATCACCGCTGCGAAGGTATGTTCATCTTTAGAATTTGCTTAGGCTTCGCTTAGTACTGTATGTTTTCAATAACAGATAGATAGCAAACTGCATATTATTTTCAGATCACCTGGCAGCCTTGGGCTCCGTTGCCGGCCATGGTGAGGGATCACTATGAGGGCGCAGGGGAGACTGCCCGTTGTCGGATTCTGTTGGAGGGCCCGGTCTGTCGGGCTTGGTACCTGGGCGAGCGTTTCTTGCGTCAGACCCTGGGTTTACCGGAGCAGATAGTCCCGGGTCCACCTCCTGCCCATATGAGAGATACTGAGAGGTTCGCCGCCTAGGAGATGGGGGACTACACCGTCGGCTGGGGTGCAGAGCATCACAGAGGCGAGGGCCACTACGCAGAGTACGTCCGGACCTACATTATGCGACCCTTGAGCGGTGGCTGTCGAGTTGAGAGAGAGAGGCCAGCGGCGCCAGCAGCTGGAGCGGGGGCTGGAGTAGGAGCGTCGAGGAGAGCTCAAGTCCGAGGCAGGGGTGGAGTTCAGAGAGGGCGGGCGACCAGCTGGCCTGCTCTGACCACTTTACTAACATACAGAGGGCAGGATGGGGCGACCTACCAAATCCCCTTTGCTCCTCCCCCGGCTGATCATGAGTTAGCTGGTATCCCCGACTTGCCTCCGGTATGTATTACTTCATTTTGCATCTTGCATTGGCATTTCATTTCAGTTTATTTGATATTCCGCGGAATACTGATATATCTTGTACTCTTGCAGGCATCCTCCGAGTACACCCGGTAGTCCGTGCAGTTGAATGCCTCTATGATGGGGATGCTACAGCGGACCTTCGACCTCCTAGCCCTCTATAGTATTCCGGTATGTCCTTCTGACGACAGTCTCAAACCATTCATAAGCTGATTCACGTAATCTGATGCACGACACAACACCTGACACACTGATCTCACAGCATCTGATATACTGCATACACTGCATTCTGCACTGATAAACTACCCACGGCATTCACACACTGTGCTCATACACCGCATTCTGCACTGATAAACTGCTCACGGCATTCACACACTGTACACTGCATTCTGCACTGATACACTGCTCACTATATTCTGATGTATTTGCCTTTTGTGCTTTTCAGCCTCCCTTCCAGATTCCTCCGGTGGGTGGTGCTCCGGCTGGGCCCTCTATTCCTGCTCGAGGAGGGCGTAGAGACACTGTACGTCCCCGTACCAGGGCGGGGCGTGTTCATGTCGGGAGTAGCTCTCGGGCGCCGACCCCTGATGATGACGATCATGACGATGATGAGTCCGAGGCAGAGGCAGGGGCCGGGTCATCTAAGGAGGCTGGAGACGACTCAGACTCAGGCTCAGATGGCGACACTAATGACGATGCCCCTGGACCTTCGTCCAGGAAGAGGACGAGGACAGATCCCCAGGCCCGAGACTACTGATGACGATCCAGATTGCTGCTTTTCTTCTTTTTTGTACTCTTTTTTTTTCTTCCTTCTCTTTGCCGGTAGTTAGATTACCTTGTACTGCCACAGGCAGATTTTTGTTTTCAAAGCTATGTACTTGAAAAAGATAATGAAATGAGCAAACTTTTTGCTTAAAAAGTGTTACATTTACATATCTCATGTATTGCATCGCATCACATCATGTTACACCTCAATGTGAATGGGATTGACCTGTTGTCTAAAAAATCGAGCATTTGTACTGTAATGATCAGATAACCAAACGGCCTCATAGCAAAACAGCCCAGGCAACACCCTGCTCAAACTGAATGCACAGCCCATACTCTGTTGGGGATTAGTCTGCATACAGCCCCTAACACCACTCTCGATTCATTCTGCACACAGTAAATCCTGAACAAGCGGCCCAATTTGACAAGACGGAACACAAAGATGGAACCAGTTGAAGTTGAAGCACGCTCAGATGCCCCAAATTTTTTTTTCGCTTCGCACAGATGTAGAGAATGGCACAGCACTCTGAGCATAAACGATTTTTGAAATAAAAAAGGATTTTCAACCGGGGTATCGAGCCTACAACTGAACACAGCGGGAAGGACTCAAACAAAAGGGTACACGACCTAAACATAACGAGACACGCTCGGAAAAGACCCAAAACAAAAGTTGAGGTGAACAAAACGAAAGACACGACACGTGGACATGTTCAACGAAAGACCTCAAATCTCGAGGAGCCAGTTCCTTCGGGTATGTTTCCTACCCTTTCTGATTTGTGATTCTCACATCACTCGGCCCTCAGGCTCGGTTTTTTCCTCTAAAAACCCTTTTTCTTACTTTTTTCTCAACTTACACCTCTCTATTCTTTATTCTCTCATTTTTCGTCCCTGCCCAAGGTGATTGATGAATGAATAGGAAGTTGGGGGTTCATGCCCAATGCCGTTAGCTCACAGCTATTTCTTCTGGTGGGTAGAGTGCCCTCCTGGTAAGTATGTTGACGACGGGGGAAAGACAGAACGCCTGACTCAACTGTGCCCCTAGTTCATCATTTTGACCATTTTTGTTTTGGTTTTCTACTAAAACAGTTTTGATCAAGATGAGAGTCGGATTAACGTACTTGTTCGATTTTTGAGTTGAAAACCATGCGAGTCAGACTATAAGCACTCAAAATTTTCCTTTTTGGGTCCAAGAAAATGGTCTAGTTTTTGAAAATGGAATAGTTTTCGAGAAAATAGTCAACCTCAGTAAAAATTTTCAAAAACTATTTTGCAAACAGTCAATGCTCAACGAGCATGGAACTTACTCTTTGAGATGCGCAACCTCGGATCGGAGGCAATGGAAAATTGCCCCTGGCTTGAAAGGGATGGATGGCAACGGAAAGTTGCCCCTGGTTTGAACGGCGACTCACGACGACTCGTGGCAACGGAAAGTTGCCCCTTGTTTGGATGATGTCGCAGCAGCCCGCAAACAGTCTTCATTGGTGGTGGTCGAACTCTTGGACACGAAGATAACGAAAACGGTCATAATCAATATATGGACACAGTCACTTTGGAAGTGTTGGCGACTGGACTTTGGGGTGAAATCGAAACCATTGTATGGACTGAGATGCTATGAAAGCGTTGAGGGCTGGACTTCAGGATGAAGTTGCCTACGCATCCCAAACATGGGAATCAAGCCTTACGTAGTTCCGGTTAAGGTACACTCGGGTATTTTAACCTTCACTTTCCAGGCTCTAACTTTTGCCAAGGTGCCCGATGCGGGTTTTCGACCTTGCGAGCTTCTTTTCATTTTCTTTTTTCTTTTTTTTCTTGATTTTTTGATTTTATTTCTTCTCTTTTTTTTTTTCCTTTCTTTTTTTTGATTTTATTTCTTCTCTCTCTTTTTTTTTTTTTGCATTTTTTGTATTTTTCTCTTGCTCTAACTTTTGCCTGGGTCGCCTTTCCGGGTTTTCGGCCCAGCAAGCCTCTCAAAAGGGTAAAAGTGTAACAAGTCCATGCCAAATGGTTTTTGAATTTGAAGCCTCTCTGTATCTAGGAGAACGGCTGTTGCAATGATTTGCAGAAGAATCCATCATGGCTGCTTCACGAGCTTCTTCTGGTGAGATCTAATCTTTTTTATTTGACTTTGATTCCTCTTGTTCGAGGACTACTTCAAAACTGGCCACACGGGCCTCCTTTGATAGTTGACCGTTGAGTGTTACGAATGAGTTCGAGGTTCAAAACAAACAGGTCGAATCTTGAGGCTGAGAGCGATCCCAAGCTGCACAATCTCAAGAGCGATTCCACACAGGTCTTCACAGGGCCGCGCAAAACATTTGTTTTTGAAAGTTTTTAAGAACGCGATAAATCGCTCGCGCCGAAGATAGTGTGGAGCCAATCTGGGTTAAGCCAGGGTCCTTCTCAGTACTCACACTAACAAGCATGGTTTCATTCATTAAGGGCTTAACATGCCTCTCTTTTTCTCAAATTGATCAAAGTTTTGCAAAACTCGAGGAATCCCTTCCTCTTTGTTTTCACCGCAGTGTTAAAGAGGTTTTGAAAAACAAAGGTCAATGCAATGATCCTCGAGGCACAGAAGAGCAGGTAGAATGCAGGGCCGTTCCATTCAAAACATCTGGCACAACTAGCCCAAAACAAACAATAAGCACGGAAACAAGATAGCCGCAGCTGTTTCATTCAGGTTTCTCAGATGTAACTGGCTCCACAGCAGAGGCAGACTCAAAAAGAAAGCAAAAAGGTTAAATACGAAACGGTGTTCGAGGCAACAACCCCGGAATCACTCGACATCCGATACAACAGGACTGACTCGGTACCACAAGACAGACCCAAAAACAAAAAGACTGACTCAAAGCAAAGAGGCAGACTCAAAAACAAAACAGAGAACTGACTCAAAAACCCAAGCCAGAAGATACAAAACTGTATTTACAAATGCTCAAAAAGTGCGTGCCAGACGCCACATCTGAAATACACCGAGCGCCGTCCGCAGGTGGTCCAACCCCTGATCACATACTCGCAGTATCCTCAAAGTCCAACAACTCGGTGGTAACAGACTTCACTGAGGTAGGTGGAAGAATGACCTCATTATCGATCAGATCCTGCACTTCATGGCGAAGGCGGAAACAGTTATCGGTGGCATGACCGGTCTGTTGGTGGTACGCGCAGTACAAAGCAGCATCATGGGTGAGAGGGAGATTCTTCAGGAGAGGCTGAGGTTCAAGGGGTTTGAGGTGCCCCCTTTCGGCAAGAATCTGAAGTGCCTTAGACAGAGGCATGTAGAGAGCATGAAAGATCCTGCGCCCTCGGGGTAGGTACTTTGAAGTCTGAGTATTCTTACTAGACACACTGGCAAAAGGGTCGGCAGGCACCACCTTGGTTTTCTGATCTTTCCCAGGTGCAGGGTTGGGAATAGGAGGAATTGTTCTGGCATGACGGAGCCTATCCCGATTTTCTGACAGACTTGAACTACCCTCAGGTGGAGTGGGGAAAGCATCCTCCACAGTTTTTGCCACAACTGCGAATATATGTTGCTTGTTCATCCCCCCGGCTTTCAAAGCCTCGACTGCCCGGAGCAGCTGTTCAATGGGATCGGCATCTGCCTTCATTTTGTTCTTATCTCTGGCCTCAGCTTGATCGGGGGTTTGGGTTACTACATCAGAACGAAGCCCGGTTGTTGCTGACATGTCGTTGTTGTAGCTGGAGGCAACCTCTGGTTGGCTGAGCTCTATCACAATCCGCCCCAGTAGCGGGGGCTCCTGTGGCATGAAATTCCCGGCATACGGTGCCGCTGGTGGCGAAGTCGACATTCCATAGGCCAGGTCGGCCACGGATCTCTAGAGGTCACCAATCATTCCCATCAATTCAAATGTGGTGGGCTCGCGAGCCTGATACAACTGGGGGGTCCAGACTGGGTGTGCGATAGGCGACCTAGGCGGATGCGATACATCAACATTGGTTTCATCCCGCAGGGTGATCCCTTGATCTAGCGTAGCTGTCATAACCACAATCTCTTCTGAATTCTGCGTCATCATAAGTCCTGCCTCAGCAAGGGGGAACACTAGCTATTCTGTATCAATTTTCTGGACACTCTGAACTGAAAGGAAAAACAAACAGCATTTCAGCCCAAATAGATCAATCACAGATGTAGCCGAATAACTGCACTCTATTACTGATCACTGTTCCCCAGAATCACTGTCCCCAAAACTGAACTTGATACCCGCGGATAACTGATTTCTCAACAGCACTGATACTGGTGCCCTCGGGCCTAACACTCAATCTTGCAAACTGATATGTACGTTCCTGTAGAGATACACTCTAAAGCACATAGAGATAAGTGAGAGCCAAAACACCCCTATGGAGGGGTAGGATTTCCCTGTCCTATTTTGTCAGGAGCTAGGGTTTCACTATGTACGCAGCAGTTTTCAAACAACCTATAGTCGGGTAAGCAACCTGTCCTAGCTTGGAAGGGTCACTATGGATCCGAATATGCACTAGGTCGAATGGTCGAAAAGGGTGCCCCGGTAAAATCGGGGTTTGTGTTCCCATACTGTCAGAGCCCATAACCGGTCAGCCTTATGGTCATGTCTTGACAAGACAAGCCTCCGGCAAACCGTTCAGGAATGGCAGATGGCAAACACGGTGTCCTAGGCGCACCAATGCACATGCAATGCAAAGAAACACATAAATGAGATCAAAACAGGATATCATGAGTTCGAGTCAAGCTCTCTAAAATCCCCAGCAGAGTCGCCAGAAACTGTAGACGTGCCCATGGGCCTCGCTACTGTTCCAACTCGATTAGTGTATCACGGTCCTTAATCTGAACCAAAGAGTCCAAATCCGGCAAATCGTTTTGAGAAACAGATTTTTGAAAAGAAGTGCCAAACATGAACTGCTTTGCCAGATACAGAGTCACCACCTAAATATTTTATTTTAGGGGAATTTAGGAAACCCTGACTCGGTGCCAAAGGCCACGTGTCCGTCATCACCAAAGTTGCCTCGGCTCGGGAACTTGGGTACGATTGGGGAAGGTCAGCTATGAGCACCCCCTCTCGCCCGATCCGAAGATCGGCCTCTACTAACCATGATATCCGTTTTTGAAAACGTTATGTGTTCTTATCCCGATTATTAGCCTACAATTACTATGTTATGCGCACAGTACAAAAGTATAGACTAGATTGCCTAATTTGGGAATAAGTATTGCATATCCATTTGTTTTGGAAAAAATGTTTTGGGATTTGCTACTCGCAAGTAGGCTAAAACACGGATTTCAATGAGATATTCCAACTCAGGCTACCCAACCTTCACCCACAGGCATTCAAGCAATTATATCACATAAGCAGCTAGCCTCATGGTAATCATGTTATCATGGCAACACTCACACGCATGCAAGGATGCTAAAGTATAAATACTTACATCGTACTCCGTGCCAAAACAAAGAACTTGTTAGCAATCAATGCATGATCCAAGTCCATGTTTGAATGTCTAATGCAACGCATACGACATGTCACTAGAGTAGGCTCGGCTAGTCTATGAATGACATGTGAAAATGCACAAGTAGCATGTATTCAAGTTAGATTTGAAATACTAATGCAGTTAGCATGATGCGCCGAGCCCAGTGCATGCAATACTGATGAATGCACGCATGCATAGCATAAGGTATGCTAAATTGAACATGACCTATTACTAACCATCAAAGCAGGTAAGCAAAAGGGAGAAAGAAGTGGGGGTTGGAAGACATGCGCACACTCACCCACACTTATTACAAATTCGCCCTCGCTCAGAGGGACCAAAAGAATAATACAATTCGAATAATGAATTAACTATCCTAGCTAATTAATTATTATAGACCAACTAAATTAATTAAACAAATTAATTAATTTAAGAAAGTAAGAAAAAAAGGGCCTCGGGAAGAGGGCTCAATGCACGCGTGCTCGGGTCTTGCTCAGAAGTCCACTGCCATGCACAAGCTGCCTCTGTTTTCCCTGCTCTGCTTCTCTGAAGACTGCCAAAGTCTCAGGATGTGCCCACTGGATGTTGGGGAATGCCACCGGCTGGAGGGAATCATCACCGGCTGTGATCTGGTGTTGATCGGCCAAAAATGAATCCATCGGCCACAGATGGATTGCCGGTCGGCACTCTGTGCAGTCAATCGGCAAAAAGTTCCTACAGAATCTGTTTGACAGCAGAAGAGGACAGAGCTTTGCATGGCAATGTAATTCAAGCAATGTATGCATCAACCATATCCCTTATCATGCTTATGACTCAAAGGGACATAGTCCTTGGTTCTCGGACCATCAATCGCGCATTTCAATGCGTGATGGCCCAAGAGACCAAGTTGTGCATTTTTCATTTCAAATGTAATGCAATGCACATAGTCAAACCAAGGGGCTTCTACCTCTATCATGACTCACTTCAAGAGGTGAGGCAATGCATGCACGATGCAATGCAACCTAGGCATGCGAGCTAAGGATGCAACATGGCAATGCAATGCATTTCGGCAAGTATGCAAGCGAATATGCAAGGCAAGCATGCAAACAACAAAGGATGGACTTAGACTAATTTAGGTAACCCTCAAACTAACCTAAAACAGTGGCCAAAATGCTATGGAATGAGGGGCAAATGCACATACAAACATGCATGCAAATGGGCCAACACTTAAGCATCAAAGAGACAACTCTTAAGCACACTTAAAAGAAGATAAACACGGACATATGGAATACATACCAAGCTCTGAAAATCATGTTAAGGGTGTTGCCAAACCAACTAAACAAAGCAATCAAAACATGCAAGCAAAGTCCAAATACTTGAGGCAAGGCAAGGAGACTTAAACCATGGCCAAGCCAACCAAGCCCCACAAGGCCAAAAAGACTAAAAACATGTTCAAGGCAGACCTAAACAATGCTAAGGGAACACCTAGATGGCATCCAAGTATCCTAAAAATGGAAGCATGCAAAAGAGACCAAACATGGAGCATTCAACACAAGCTTTTAAAGCATCAAAGAAGCATCAAGAGGCAAGCATGCAAGCATGTTATGAGGACTGAAATAGCATGGCAAGTGGTCCCAAACCACTGAAAATGATGCAAGTAATGCATTCTATACACTCACACCCTTAAGGCCAACAAGCCAAAATTCAAAGGGGCTATACAATGCATGCCAAGGTCGACCCAAACAACCAAGGACAGACCTTAATCGTGGTAAAATAAACATGAAAGCTTCACAAAGCCAAGCCTAAAACATGCTAGAACAATGGTTTACAACCTAAGGCATGTTAAGGCAACAAAATGGCATTACAAGGCATGTATGCTAAGCAAGCGTGGTGTACCAAAACCAACTAAAAAAAGAGGCATATTATGACATAATAAGCACAAAAATCAGCTAAGGCATGGTCAACATGAACCTAAACATGGTGCTCCCTCAAGAGGCCAAAAAATGCCATTTTCAAGGACAACAAGGAGAGGGGGTGGCCCTCTCCTTCTTGGGACCTCAAGGCACCATCCTCACCTCTGAGATCTCTTAAGATTTCAGTGGTGAGGAGGCCCAAACACCAAGGTCACAGAGCTCACCCAAAATGGCACAAAATGGAGCCTCACAAGGCTTAAGAGGGGTCAAACAACCCCAAATCACAAAACACTCTAAGCAAACTGTTTAGAGGGCCTAAAAACAGAACTTTTTTATGTTATACACAAAGCTCAAAAATAGTTGCAAGGTAAGCTAAAAGGGTATGCAAGAAAGGGGTAAAAAGGGGCAAAGTTGTTACCCTTGAAGACTTTCTTCACAAATGAAGCTCCAGCAGCTTCTTCAGCTCCAAACCAGCTCCAAGAACTCCAAGACCACTCCTTTGGCCCTCAATAACCAAGAAAAGGTGTAATGGTGGGTGTTTGTGTGCAAAAGTAAGACTAAACACACACTAAACTAACAAGAGAGGGAAATATAGAGATGGAATAGATACAAATTCCTAACCCTAATGTCAAAGCTCTCTAAAAATGTTGTCTAACCCTAAATCTAAGAGAGGAGACTCTCTCTTATAGAGCTCTCTCTTGTAAAGCTTGTCAAATAAGCTTGTCAAGAGAGAGATCCCTCCATACACGTGTATGGAGGGGAGAAAAGGTGGGTGCTAGCTATCACAGCTGGCACAAAATATCTACCAAAAGTAGATGAACAGTGATCGACCATTCAAAATTGCCATTTTGGCAAAATAAATGGCCGACCGGCAACAAACAGTGCCGACCGGCAATATACATTGCCGATGGCATAAAATCACTGGCCGGTGGCCTCAAGCCATGGCCGGTGATGTGTGGGGATGCCTCACAAGGCATTCCCTGCCCCTCCAAGGCAAAACACAAGTGTTTGGTGCAAAATCAGACACAACACGATCGAGTCAAGAGGTCCAGAGGCAAGGCGCGCAACCGAGACCTCTGGGAACTCAAGACAAACACAAACAGGGGTAATCACCAAGTGTTCCGATGGTGATGTCCAAGTCTTGAGGACGGTCAAAAATGTGGTGTCTACAGCGTCCGAAGCTTTTTTCTCTTTCTAACTTTTCCCATCAAGATCCTCCATTGCTTAAGCTTCCAAAGTTCTGCAACTTGCTCCATCCATTTCCTCCGGCGAGGTGCTTGCTAATCTGTTTCGTTGCCGCCGTTCTTCTAACTTCGACGATCCCAACATCGGCTTTTTTCCTCTGGTAAGTCATTGTTTCCTCTCGATTTAACATCTTGTTTCAGTTTTTGAAGATATCTTGAATTCTTGTCATTTTTGCGAACTTGCTTGTGACTTTCATGTATCTGAGTATGATTGATTCGTGATTCTGTTTTTGCCTAATCTCTTCTTGAGTATTCTCAACCTGCACTCACATTTGTCCACTTTTGCCATTATTCTTGGCCTTGTACCCTTTCACACATCCTGTCACAGTGTTCTTGGTGGTTCACCCTTGTTCTTGATTCTAAAACACATTCTTGTTTTTTGTTTTCCAGATTCGTGCCTTCAATCTTTGTTTCTATAGATCTAGGTTTGGGATTTGTTTGTAGAAAAATAATTGTTTTAGGAAAATTGAAACGATCCCCCACAGAATCTATATATTTTCAAGCTTTAGCCGAGGTCCTTAAAACCCTTTAGAAACACACCCTTCTGAAATCCAACCCCTTCAGTTAAGCCGATATCATGGGCATGTGGAAGCATAGGGTAGACACCCCATCCAAACTTGAATACTTTAGGCGAGAGTTTGATATCCCGGCTGACGTTCATCTGAGGTTGGCTGGGGAGGATGATTCTATCATGCCCACAGTTGATTCCATGCCCCTCCCTGTTGTAGCTTTTATCGAGTGCGGACTTCGGCTCCCACTCAATATTCTTTTTCGTGAGGTCATTCATTATTATAAGTTGAACCCAATGCAACTTGCCATCAATTCTTACCAAGTCATAAACGGTATAATTGCCTTAGCCAAACAAGAAAATGTTAGGATCACCTTAGCCCACATCCAATACTGTTATACCATGTGTGGCCTCAAAAAAGATACAGGCCTTGTTTACTACCTTAAGCTGAGGTCTACAGAATATAAAATCGTAGCCGACCTCCCAGACTCTAACAGGGGAGCTCGAGACGATTACTTCATTACCTCGGGGAACTGGGAGTTTGCTCCAGACGAGGACCTTCATCTCTATCATCTTCCTCGAACAGTTTTTGTAGAGGGCAATGGTAAGAGCCCTGCATTCACACTTATTCGTTTTCAAAGTCTTTAATACTTTATCTATTTCTAACGTCTATTTTTCTTGCAGCTCTTCCTCAGCCACCAAAGGGCTTCTATCTGTCTTTCTTTCCCAGCAAAGACTTAAGGACACTTTTGGATCTACTAGTCCAAAAATGAAAGGCCCCCCTTCTACTTAATTTCATTTCTACGTACAAGTCAGTTCTCCCCGGCGTCCCCAAGAAGAAGAAGAAGAAGAAGAGTCTGTCTCCTCCTTCCGCCACAACTCCTCAAGATGCCTCCACATCTTGGCAAGATCAAAGATCAACTTCTAATCCAGCCGAGCAGCCATCAACCTCGGCACCATATCTGATCCCGATATCCCAACGCCAACGCCAGCGACGAACCGTTTTTGCTGCCGAGATGGACCGTCAAAAAGCAGTTGCAAAAAATCTTTTCGCCAACATCCCATCAACCGTTGATGCTCCACCAGCGCAATCTCAGCCCCCTCCGAAGTCGAAAAGAATAAAGAAGGCTCAACCAAAGGCGAAGGTGACTCAGGTTGAGACTGAGGATATTTTGCCGATTTCTAAATTGGCTGAGAGCGACAAGTCTTAATCTGCTGCTGGGAAGAGGCGTTCTGAGGCCCAACCATCTGAATCTCCAAAATCAAAGAAGCCGAGGTCATCCGCTGCAACTACCTCGGGGTCTCGAAAGCATGATTCCCCCTGGGCCCCTAAAATCACTCTGGAAGATAAGCCAGTCATGGCCAACGATAGCGTTGATGACATTAACGTCGGTGTTGCCCTCAGTACCGCTCTTTTTCTTCCCGGCGATCTCGACCGAAACACTGAGTTGAGTGAATATGAGAGCTATGCTCTGATGCTCCAGCGCTCTGTTCAAGTAAGTGCCTTTATTTGGTGAGTTTTCTTTCTTTCTTTTTTATATTTTAGAAAATTTTGTAATAACTTCTGCTCTGTTTTATTTTTTCTCAAGCAATCCAGCATGCCGATTCTTTCTCAGTACAATCTTTCGAGAATCGGGAGAAGCTGGTCGAAATGAAGAGGGAGGTCTCCAGTCTTCAAAAGGCCAGCAAAAGTTTGCAATCAAAAATAAAAAAGTTGGAAGATCTGGCCGAGGCTGCCATCAAAGCTCAAACCGACGCCGAAGAAAAGGCGGAATCTGTCGAGGCCATCAAGAAGGTTCTTGAGGCCGAGAAGAGAGAGGCCGAAGAAAAGATGGCCCAGGCCCAAAAGGAACTGCAGGACGCTCTGGCCACAAAAGAGGCCGATGTCATTGCTGCCGATGAGAAGGGCTACAACGAGGGAGTGGCCGATGTCACGGCGGACTATGAAAAGCAAGTGAAGCAGGCATGCAACAAGGGTTTCACCCTTGGTTGGATGTCTCTTCTAAAAAAGCTTGAAGTCCCCGAGGACTCGCCCCTCGGGAACGCCGACGTCATTCCTCTTCCATTCCCTCCAACTACAACTCAATCCGACGACGACTCTGATTCTGAGGAGGAGGCTTTGGTGAGGAAATCCACGGAAGCTACTGGGGCCAAGTCCCCAACTCAGAATGAGCAAGTCCTGGACTTGACTCAAGATGAGGAGGGTGAGGAGGTTCCCAAAGATGCTGCAACTGAGAAGGCATCAACCGACGTGACCCATGCCGACAAGAGCCTTGATGAAACCCTTCAAGAAATTGATGCCGAACTTGCGGCAGAAAAGGCGGCCGAGGTGTCTTCCTAACAGTCGTCTGAAC
Source organism: Camellia sinensis (assembly GCF_055761805.1). Lineage (NCBI taxonomy): Eukaryota > Viridiplantae > Streptophyta > Magnoliopsida > Ericales > Theaceae > Camellia > Camellia sinensis. The sequence continues at coordinate 65,619,732 of NC_138970.1, forward strand.
CTCAAACCCAGCCTGCTAATGATGCTGAAGAATCTTAATTTTGATGTCTCTTTCTTTTGTCTTTTGCACCTTTGCTTTTCTTCTTTTTGGAACAATTGTAAGCTTTGGCCGATATGTCAGTTTTTTAATATAACTCTCTTTTCTGAATGCTTGTATGTGTGCCCTCTCTGCATTAGTCTTGTATGATTCCATACTTAGAATATTTTGCATATCTTTAATATACCCTTCAATCCTTGCGCAACCTTCTCGGGGTGACACACCTCGATTGTACAAACTTGATGATTTACCTCGGCAAGTAAAAAAGCACCTTTCTTGGCGTAACCTTGGTTTCACCTTGTAAATTTTTTCATGAAATTTTAACAAGTGTTTAACCTTAGTCTTCAACTTGTAAACTTTTCTCAAGTTTTAACAAGTATTAAACGTAATCTCGGTTTAACTTCAACTTGTAAATTTTTCTTAAGTTTCAACAAGTGTTAAACATCATCTCGGTTTAATCTTCAACTTGTAAACTTTTCTCAAGTTTTCAACAGGTGTTAAACATAATCTCGGTTTAACTTCAACTTATAAACTTTTCTCAAGTTTCAACAAGTGTTAAACATAATCTCGGTTTAACTTCAACTTGTAAACTTTTCTTAAGTTTCAACAAGTGTTAAACATCATCTCGGTTTAACTTCAACTTGCAAACTTTTCTTAAGTTTCAACAAGTGTTAAACATTATCTTGGTTTAACTTCAACTTGTAAACTTTTCTCAAGTTTCAACAAGTGTTAAACATCATCTCGGTTTAACTTCAACTTATAAACTTTTCTTAAGTTTCAACAAGTGTTAAACATTATCTCGATTTAACTTCAACTTGTAAACTTTTCTCAAGTTTCAACAAGTGTTAAACATCATCTCAGTTTAACTTCAACTTGTAAACTTTTCTCAAGTTTTAACAAGTGTTAAACATCATCTCGGTTTAACTTCAACTTGTAAACTTTTCTTAAGTTTCAACAAGTGTTAAACATTATCTCCGTTTAACTTCAACTTGTAAACTTTTCTCAAGTTTCAACAAGTGTTAAACATCATCTCGGTTTAACTTCAACTTGTAAACTTTTCTTAAGTTTCAACAAATGTTAAACATCATCTCTTCTCTTTGCCCCCTAATGTGATCCTAAGTTTCACTTGGGTTCTCATTATACATGTATTCCAAAAGCGACGTTATGTATCTTTATCAGTCACAAGTGTTCAAGAATTCTGCTAAAATTTTATTCATTACGTCGACAAAAAACAAGCAAAATCTAATGATAGAAAAATTTTAGATTACAAGTATTCCAGGGTCTTGGCAACGCTTTGCCCTCATTATCTTCAAGCCGATATGCCCCATTGCCCAATACCGAAGTGATTCTGTAGGGTCCTTTCCAATTTGGGCCAAGCTTGCCCTCCCTGGGATCTTTCTTGTTGCCGACGACTTTTCTCAAGACTAGGTCGCCGACTTGAAACTCTCTTGGGTTGTCCTTTTTATTATAAGCTCTAGCAAGCTGTTGCTTGTATGCTGCGAGCTGTATTACAGCTCTCTCCCTTCTTTCTTCTAGTAGATCTAGATCTCGGGCTAATAATATGCCATTGGTCCCATTCTCCACTCCCTGGGTTCTGATCCCTGGGATGCCGACTTCCAAGGGAATGACTACTTCTGTGCCATAAGCCATGGCAAATGGGGATTCTCCCGTTGATCTTCTCGGCGTGGTCCGATATGCCCAGAGTACGCTTGGCAGTTCATCCACCCACTTTCCCTTTGCTGCTTGCGGCCTCTTCTTAATTCCATCCAAGATGACTTTGTTGGATGCTTCTGTTTGTCCATTGCTCTGAGGAAAACTTGGGGTGAAAAAGTAATTCTTGATCTTGAACTTTACGCAGAAGCTCTGGATTATCTTACTGTCAAATTGTGTTCCATTGTCAGCAATTATTGCTCTCGGAATCCCAAATCTGGTGATGATGTTCCTCCATATGAAGTTCTTCACGTCCACATCTCAGATCTTGGCTAGGGGCTCAGCTTATATCCACTTGGTGAAGTAATCCATTGCTACCAGCAGGTATTTCCTTTGTCTAGTTGCTTGGGGGAGCTGTCCGACAAGATCCATGCCCCATTGGGCAAACGGCCAAGGACTGGATACTGGATTCAAGTCTGTTGCTGGTTGGTGTATCAGAGGTACAAACCTTTGGCACTTTTTACACTTCTTGACATAGGCCTTTGCATTTTTTGGCATGTAGGGCCACCAATACCCCTGGGTAATGGCCCTATGAGCTAGTGATCTGCCCCCAGCGTGGCTTCCGCAAATTCCTTCATGTATTTCATATAGAAAATCTTCTACTTGTAAAGGATGTACGCTCCTCAAAAGGGGTCCAGTGAAGGATCTTCTGTAGAGATGTCCTTCTGCTGTCAGACTGAATCTTGCCGACTTCAATCTGATCTTGTGTGCCTCTTTGTGGTCATCTGGCAGCTTTCCTTCTTTCAGGAATGCAACAATTGCATCCATCCAGCTTGGTTCCATGTCCACACGCATTGCTTTTCGCTCTGTGGTGGGTGGTTCAATGCTCGGGCCTGACAAATAGTCAACTATTATTGTCCTTGCTTTTCCAAGTTGTACTGCACTAGCTAGGTTGGCCAATGCATCGGCGTGACTATTATCATCTCGGCTAACCTGAAGTAGTCGGCAGTTCTGAAACAAGGCTGCCAACCTGACGACCTTCTTTGCGTAGGCCGACATCCTTTCATCTCGGGCTGCAAACTCGCCCGTTGTTTGGTTAACTATAAGTTGTGAGGCACAAAAGACTATTACCTCATTTGTTTGTACTACTGCTGCCAGTTTCAATCCTTCAATGAGTGCTTCATACTCTGCTTCATTGTTTGAGGCCTTGAATCCCAAACGAATCGATTGTTCTAGTATCTGCCCATCTGGAGATACCAGTACTACTCCTGCCCCTGCACCCTGTCGGTTTGAACTCCCATCAACGAACAGTCGAAAGGAGTCGCCGATGTAAATGATATAGGGTCTGAGTTTTTCCTCTTTGCTTTGTTTTTTTACCTTTGGCTGGGCTCTTCCTTGCTTGTTTGGACATCGTTCACCTTGGCTCAATGGAGCCCAATGTTCAATGGAATCTGGCGTGAACTCTACCACGAAGTCGGCCAAAACTTGGCCTTTGATTGTTGTTCTGGGTCTATACTCCAGGTCATACTGGCCCAAGGCGACTGTCTATCTGGCTATTCTTCCTGTCAAGTCTCCTTGTTGTAGCAAGAACTTTAAGGGGTGTTCAGTTAGCACCACAATTTTATGGGCCTGGAAGTAATGGTTCAACATCTTTGAAGCCATTACTAAAGCCAGTGCCAATTTCTCTAAGGGTAGATACCTTGTTTCTACATCAGCCAGGGTTTTGCTTACATAGTAAATAGCCTTTTGCTCCCATTTTTCTTCTCGGATTACCACTGCGCTTACTGCGTGTTCTGAAACTGCTAAGTACAGGAACAGTTCCTCCCTAGGTTCTAGATTTGAGAGGACTGGAGCCGTGGTCAGATACTTCTTTAGGTCGGCCAAAACGGCTTCGCACTTTTCGGTCCATAGGAAGTCTGTGGCTTTCTTCACTAAGTTGAAGAAAGGTTTGCACTTGTCTGAGCTTCTGCTGATGAACCTGTTCAGGGCTGCGGCCCTTCCCGTTAGTATTTGCACCTGTTTTGTCGACGTTGGGCTCTTCAAGTCCAGGATGGCCTTGATCTGATCTGGGCTGGCCTCAATGCCCCTTCTAGTCACCAGGTATCCCAAGAACTTACCAGATCTAACTCCAAATGCGCACTTAGATGCATTGAGTCGGAGTCGATATGATTTAAGGATTTCAAAGACTGCTTTGAGGTCGGCCAGATGACCTTCAGGTTCCTTGGTCTTTATGACCATATCGTCGATGTAAACTTCCACCGTTCGGCCAATCAGGTGTCTGAACATCTTGGTTACCAACCTTTGGTAAGTTGCTCCTGCGTTTTTCAACCCGAAAGGCATCACTCTGTAGCAGTACAACCCTTTAGGAGTGATAAACGCAATCTTCTCTTCATCTGGGGGGTACATGGCTATCTGATGGTCCCCCCTTTATGTATCCAGGAAGCTCACCCTTTCATGCCCCAAGGTGGCGTCTACCAGTTGGTCAATCTTGGGTAGAGGAAAACTGTCTTTGGGACAAGCCTTGTTCAGGTTGGTAAAGTCCACGCAGACCCTCTATTTACCATTCTTTTTCTTAACCACTACTGCGTTTGATAGCCACGTCGGGTAATTTACCTCACGAATGGCCCCGGCTTCTAGTAGTCTATCTACTTCCTCCTCTACTGCTTCAACGTGCATCAACATCGGTCTTCTTGCTCGTTGGATTACAGGTTTGGACGCCCTATCAACGTTCAATTTATGGCAAGTGACCTCGGGGTCAATACCAGGCATTTCGTAAGGCGTCCAAGCAAACACCTCAATATTTTCTCTTAGGAAAGCTTCCAGCTCTTTTTTCCTCTTCTTCGGCTAAGCCCAAGCCGAGAAGAAAGAAGCGTTCTTCATCCCCCTCCTGGATGAGGATTTTCTTCAGTGCTTCTTCACTCTTCTCGGCTGGCTCCTTGCCGACATCCTCTAGGACCTCCACGTCGTCGTCTTCGATCTCTGCCTTTGCTGGTTCTCGAATGCTGCAGGTGGATTTTCTTGCTGCTATGGAGCAATTCTTTGCCTGTAGTTGGTCTCCTCTAACCTCTTCAATCCCATGCTCTGTTGGGAACCGCAATAGTTGATGCAATGTTAAGGGAACTGCCTCCATTGCATGAAACCGTGGCCTTCCCAAGATGATGTTATAAGGGGAGGGTGTGTCGATTACGGTGAACTCTGTTGTTATCTTCCTAGTGCCTGCCTGTACCTCCAAGTTGGTTGTTCCCAGTGGCCATGCCGGCGTTCCATTGAACCCGACCATTGGGCTATTGGATTGTTCCATGTCATCTGGGTGAAGGTCGAGCTCCTTGTAACATCGGACGTACATGATGTCACAAGAGCTTCCTTGGTCAATCAGGATGCGCTTTACTTGGCATTCCCCAACCAGGAGAGATACTACCAAGGCACCATTATGCGGATGCTGCACCATCTCAAGGTTGGCTTCAGAAAAGGACACTACTGGTCCTTGGCACTCCTCTGCCCGATGTCGCTTCTCCCTGACTTGGTAGACATGCTGCAAGTGTTTCACCTTCTGGGTCTCCCCCCTGATTTCGTTCTCGTTGACCTTCGAGTGAATTACATTAAATACCCGAGGTCCTCCTGCCTGAGGTTGCTGTGCTGGGGGAGGCGAAGCTGCTAGTGCCTGAGGCAGTCTTGCCTGTTCTTTCCTTGTTCTGGCCTCATCGACAAGGTCTCTCAGATGATGTAACGCCCCCATTTTCATGCCCAAATGGTGATACACTAGTCATGGCTCTTTAAAGTAAAACTGATAACAAATCCTCATACTTGCATTACATGATGTAAATAGTCTTCATGCGATAATACAATTAATCTAACAACCTTTAATTAAACAACAAATACCACCAAGGGTTTACAAGTTCCAAGGCCTGAGCCTGGTTACACAAAATGGTTATTCAAACCCACACATATAAAGCCCTTGGCTTACAATCAGAGTCACAGCAAACGAACACACTATGCTCTCTTTACACACTTCCCTCAGTGAGGCGGGATCACCACATCATTTCCTGCACAAAAATCCCGTAGGGTGAGCATAAAGCCCAGTAGGAAAATCCTTCACAAAGTATATACATTTTATACAAGTCTCAAAAGGTGGATGCATATGCCATGCCATGCTCTTTTGAAAAATAAGAACACATCTTCATTTATTCAAAAACCATCATGCTCAATGATGCAATGCAATTTCAACTGTTCCACTTTTATCAATTTTATTCAAGGGGCGGTAAATACAACTCTGGTAATCCCTAGGTCAATGTCTGCAAGTAGACTATACAAGTACTACCAATTTCTCATTTTTACCGATCGCAACCGGAAGGCTCGACACCTATCATCTACACCACCTATTAATCACTAGGCTGGTGTCTGCAAGTAGACTATACAAGTACTACCAATTTGTCATTTTTACCAATCGCAACTGGAAGGCTGGACACCTTTAATTCATACTACCTGTCAAGACTTACCACCGTATTTATCCCAAAATCGTTTCATGAAAACATTTCTCAACATTCTCTTCTCCATGCAAAGTTTTGAAATCAGTTTTCATAAACTCTTCATTATCAAATGAATTGATATGCGAATGCCATGATTAAAAATGCAATGCAATGTTTCTTCCACTTTCAATACTCCCACACAATATTTCCACTGTGATCAAAATTCTCATTTTAATGCAATTTCACAAGATGAATAAATACTTTTATTTCAATTTATCAAAGGAATAACATAATTCCCACATTTCAAATAATCTTAACAATTTAGTCATCTCAAGACTATATTAATACTTTTAAACAATAATTCTCAAAACTTCAACAATTCCCATATTCCATAAAAACATCATTTATATGTAAATAAATAAATAATTTTCAAACATAATTTATTTTGGCACACAAAATAAATATAACAACATATTCTAAAAGTTTTCAACATCTTTCTTAAAAATTCCTAATTTCTAGGTTTTCTCACCAAAAGTCATTCATCTTCAAATATTTGAGAAGATCTCACCAAAAACATCTTTCTTTCATCAACATAGTTCAAAATATAAATTTCTATTTTTAGAAGGAAAAAGAAAGTAAACCCACTTTCAAAATCATTCACCTTCTTGAATCAACAATCCATTTTTCAAAACAAATTAAAAGATGATTTCCAAAATCATTTAGATCCTGCAAATATATATATATATATGACTCAAAGAAAATCCCTACCTCAAGTTAGAAGAGAAAACAAGCCAAAAATCCAATTTTTGATTTTGCCGGATTTTGATCTCCACCGATCAAAATGTTGCTCTCTCCAAGCTTTGCACCTTGGCCTCAAGAACAGGTTAAACAAATTAAATTAAATACTAGAGAGGTTCTAGCTCATGCGAATCATCAAAACTAGTAGCCAATGCAACCATCCCGCTAAAATCAAGGTCATCTATCTCCAATGTTTTAGTCCTGTAACTCAGATTTAACTGCTGCATCTCATCACATGAGATGTAAAACTTAACTCTCTCCTTGGATAGAATAATATATTCTTCTTCACCATCCTCATATGAAACATGATGCATTTGTCATGACATTTCTCTGTGGTGGGCCAAAATGATGAGTGGCCTTCTTCCTTTCAGACCAAGCATTTTTAGCATTCCCATTGATAGACATGTAACAACTCTTCCCACAGGATATAATATTAAGGAAAGCCATGCCACTGGCCTGACCACAAACCTAGTAACCTCAGTGGCATTGTGAACAGCTATACTGTTTGGAGTGATTTCAGTGAGGAGCGAAACAGCAACAGGCCGATGCTCCAACAACTCCTGGAGTTCTCTTTGCCTTTCCCCCTCAGACCTTGCCAACAAATCAAGCAAAGCCTGTCTGCCACATAATTTGCGGATTTTCCTTCGAGTACCAATCTCACAATGATTAACAACAAATCCATCACGAACTCGTTCAATTTCAGCACCAATTTCAACGGGTTGTTCTTCCATACTGCCACCACCACAAGTGCCTCTCTGCTGGCTAGTCATTCGTACCCACTCCCTTATAATCCTCACTCTCTCACACTCATTCTCACCAAGCCATGGTGCCCTTAAATAACTTTTCACTGGGGAAACATTGGATGCAACACCGCTTACTCCACTATTCATCCATTCCCGGAATATTTATCTCACCCTTTCCCTTTCAACTTCCCAAAAATCAGTGGATGTCTCACTGTAAATGCATAGCAGCGTTTAGGAAATTGTCGAGTATGCACTGGATTTGACTGCCTCAGATCCTAATACCTCAGTTTTGTCCCAGCTTCCACTGACTAAGAGGTTCATCTTATCAGTCACAACATGAAACATGTTTTTCCAACAATCTCATAGCGAGGCAGTGCAAGCTCTTTGAAAGAACACGGTATGGATTAAACTGGTTAGCATCACACCCCCAAGCTTACTAGATGCAATAGTTATATAGACTTGATCAGAGGGCTGAAAGGAGGTCCCCAAGACACCTATATAATAAATTGAGATGAAGCGAAAAATGGCCCAAGTCAAGACCAACAAAGTGACAAGCAGATGCTCTTTTATTGGCCACTCTATATGAATCTGCTCGGCTTCTTCCAGCTGGGTCCTTGCTTTCCAGCTGGGTCCTTGCTACAAAGATATTCTCTAAAACATGATTTCAATCTTAAGACAGGTGTAATGATACCAGCTGGAACAATACTAGTCGTGCTAGTACAGTAGTGCAAATGGATGATTCATTGTTACTTAATTAACTAAAGCTATAACTACATCACATGCATGCGCACAAAAGTGGTTCCCCTTTCATCCACTCCCTTCTTTTTATATTCCTTTACTAGAGAGAGAGAGTATATTTTTCTCTTTAATCATTTTATTCCACCTCCTTTGAACCCCACTCCAGCACTCACTTCCCTTTTATATAAAAAAATATCCTCCACCACAAAACCATCATCAGAATATATTCCCTACCTTCATTTTATTTCTTTATTCATTTATTTTTTTGAGTCATTACAGATGGCCTTGCCTCACCAAGTTTTCCAAGTGTGCTTTCAGGGCTCTGCAGCCCTGAGTCATATGCCCGTCTTCATTGTGATAAGCACAATGCCTGCCAAGGTTTCTCTCCATAAATTCTCCTGATGCCCTTGCTGGTGTTCTGAAATAGGGTTGATTCCGAATTTGATCCAGGACTTTGTGAATTGGGATTCGGAACACAGATGTCGCTGCCTATGTAGCCCTCAGTTCTGTCTCTTGCTTGTTCGATCCATTGTTGCCTCGGCCTAGCTTCGGCGAGCCGTTTCCTTTCTCTTGCTTTGTCTCCTTAGTTCCCGATGTGTCTTCCTCGACTCTGGCATACTTCTCGATTCTCGCCATGAGCTCTTCCATGCTTTTTGGCAATGTCTTTGCCAAAGAGTTTCGTAGTGGACAGTCGTCTTTTAGGCCGTTTTTGAAAGATATGACCGCCACCTCTTGATTACACTCTGGTATTCGGTTGAACACCTCATAGTATCTTTTTGCATAGGCCATAAGGCCTTCATCCTTACTGATCTTCAGAGCCATCAATGCGTCCACCCTCAATGGCTGCAGCTTGTTCGTCACGAACCTAGCCACAAACATCTCGGCCAGGCCTTTCTAAGTCTTCACGCTTCCCTTTGGTAGTTTGTGGAACCAATCTGATGCAATCTCCCCGAAGGATGACGGGAACACTTTGCAAAGCAATGGCTCATTCCTACTATACAATGCCATTGAGTTCAAATATAATCCAACGTGGAAGTTGGGGTCTGACTTACCATCGTATATTTGGAATCTCAGCATACTGAATCTCTTCGATGCCTCAAATTTGTCCAACTCCACTGAGAACGGTGTTCTCGGCTTATCGGGGGAGTTTACCTCGGCGTCGGGATTTTGTTGCTTCCTCTTGAGGTAATCTCTTAAGTCCTCCTTTGTCCGCCTAGGAGCTCGGCTATCTCCTGACTTTAGTCTTTTAGGTGCACTGCTCTCAACTTCGTTGTGAGCCCTCTTCGACCTTTCTCCATGAGTTGCGTCGAAACACAGCTCCTACCTTTGAACATGCCGATGTTCTCTGGGGTCCGCTTTCTTGGTGCGATGTGTCCTCTGCGATTCTTTCTTTCTTGACTCTCCTCGCCCGACCTCCCTTAAAGGCCGGTGAGAGTGTCTTTCACTCTTGGTGTGCTGGGGGGCTATTGGGATTGGTTTCTGTCCCCCCTTCTGGGCATTGGCCGCTGGGATTGGTGTGTCCTACAGCGAGAATGGTGGCTGCATGACATTATTTTGCATCATGAAATTGACGACCGATTGCAGGTCCGCCAATTTGTTCGCCATCTTTTACTCTTCTTCTTCTTCGTCCCTCCACAGGCATCTATCCTTCCATACCTAGAGGTCGTCCTCGTTGTAGTACCCACTTTGATATGGTTTCTTCGGTACGTCGCCATCCTGGCTGACGTCTTTTCTGCTGTAATTCTGGTCTTCGTTGTAGTTGTCCTTCTCGACGTCAACGTCTACAAGTCTCCCACTTCCGTTAGGAGTGTCGTCCCTAACCTTTTCCTTTTGTCCGTTACTGGCCAACTATTCTTCTTTCTTTCCCACAGACGGCGCCAGATTGTGTGAGTGATTTTCTGACCACACTGCCAACTCAGTAATCAACTGGAGAGCACTGGCAGAATAGATGACACCTGGCTAACTTGCAACAAAAAAAGAAAATTCTGGCGGTGGTTCGTCCACCCGGGGGGCACTCCGACGATCAAGTCAGTATATCTCTCGAAGATAATCAATAGTGCTAATTTCTCTATTCTGAATATAAATTGTGTACCTTAGACCCATGGGGGTGCCTCTCTTTTATAATTAACTCAATTCTTGTTCCAACAGAAGCCTATCTTCAATGGACTTCTACACAGTGCTTATCCTGGACTCTTCAATAGATAAAAATAAACTCTCTAAGAGCTTTATCCTTATCCAGGCTGTAGTCCCTCCTCATTCTAGGACTCTTGTGCCTTATCCGCTTATCCTGGATTCTGATATCTTCGGAGATAACCTCGGCCTTGCCGAGATAACCTCGGCGTCATGACCAGGACACGTGGAACCTCGGCTGACACGTCGGCGTCACCTTGGCCATGTGTTGGTACTCAGAAAATATATCCCCACATTAACTTTTAAAAGTTATACTCAACTTTTAAGCCCAGTAATATGACAATCAATTAGAAAATTGCACTCTCTCTCATATTTTCTCTAATCATTAATCAATTATATCACTTACACATCATTGAATCTAAAAAGTGAACTTGTATATTATTTTTCAATTTAACATGCTAGAGAATTTTTAATTATTCATTTTTTCCCCATCAAATTTAATTTTAATAAAAAAAAAAGTGTTCAAAACCTTGATTTGGAGAGGGGGATCATAGTGGCGGGGGCTAGGGATAGGGTTGCAATAGGGGAGGGGGTTGGGGTATGGGGTTGCAAAGAGGGGGTCATTGTGAGGGATAAGAGCCACTAGTAGGGATAGAAGTTGTGAAGTGTTAGGGAAAATATGATCTCCCACAAGTAAATCAATCAATGGGAATAAAAACTAATGCGGAAAAATTAAATTAAAAGCAACACAAGAATTTTTACGTGGTTCCCTCAATGTGAGGTACGTCCACAGGATCGAAATCCGATTCCACTATCAACCAAAGAGTTTCCAAACGATTACAAACGAGACATGAACGGTCTCACAAAACCACCCTTAGGTGAATTCCAAATAATCACAAATAAACAAGTGGAAAGACCTCACCAAATAGATGAACAAAAATCTTCGAAATAGAATGTAGAAGATCCAAAATAATAGACCCAAAATCTAAATCAAACTAGCATCACATCAGAGATGCTATGGTTCAAGAACAAACCCTTGGAAATTGAATCCATACAGTAACCATTCTCTCACCGAAAAGTTACACCTGAAGCACTATCTCCCAGAAATCAATTTGCTGCCGCTATTTTTTTGAAGAACTAAAACCAATATATATATATACATATGTATCTATAAAATTATTAAATCTTTGGTTTTTATCAAAACCTTAGTTGTTAGCAAATTGAATTGAGTCTCCACAAATTAGATATAATATATAAAATATATTATACCTAAACCAAACCAAATTAAAATTCTTTTAACAAACCAATTGGGTCTCAAACTTCAATAAGGAGATATACCCCAACAGGAAGTGGAGTCACAACAAGGGATGAAGGTTGTTAGTAGAGTGGGAAATGACAAGAGGTTGGTGGTCGAAAGGTGGCGACAGTGACAATCAAAGGCTGGAGTTGACTAATCAATTTAGCTAGTCTATAACGACTAATCAAATGTAACTAGTCAAATTGACAATATGCAAAATTTCAATCCTTTTAGAGTTCTGTTGGAGTCGGAAAAAGAATGTTAAGGGTTGGTTAATTTAATTAGTAAATTTCATCAGAAGAGACTTGGAGTTACTCTTAGGAGATAAATTAGAAATTTACATTTTGAGTATGGTACAAGAGAACTTTTCATTATTATTTTTTCTTAGTTAAAGTTGAATAGATTATAGATATGATATTGTCTATTGCAAAAAAGTTTAGAAGAGAAAAAAAAATTAAAAAAAAAGGAAAAAAAAAAAGAAAAAGGAAAAAAGAGCTTTGGCACAAGTTAATTGTGGAGGTGGAAAATTGAGGGCAAGACTTGAAAGAATTCTGATCATCTGTAGTGTATTGTCTGTATTACATTCTAAGAAAAGAAAAAAGGAGCTTTGGATTTACACAAGGTAATTGTGGAGGTGGAAAATTGTGAGCAAAACTTGGAGGAATTCGCATAGTGTATTGCCTGTATTGCATTATGTAATGTTTCAAAATTTGGTTATTTTGAGGCAAAATTTAAAAGGAAAAAGCAACAAGTTCTTTTCTTTCATTTTCTTTATTATTTTTTAAACTTTTGTCCCAAAACACATTATTTTAGAACATTACAATGTATACTCTAGGCAATATACCACAAAGACTCTGAATTGGGCTTGAAGTTGTAGTATCTACTAAAAATTATTTGATGACCTTGAAACAATATTTTATATCATTTATCACTTGACACAAGGTAAGTTATTCTAAAAAAAGCTAACAAAAATTATTAAATCTTATTATTTTAATGAATAAATATTAAATTAGAACACCATATAAAGTTATCTTAGACCCACCAAATAATTTTGCCAAGCACTCCACCTCTACCATAGCTCCACTAAATACTTGGCTTAATCAAAGCCATTAATTGGCCAAATGTGCGCTCAGCACACTGAGACATGTTATGGCAATAGGTTGAAATAGTTTTTAAAAAATTACTATGAAAAAATTAATTTTTTCTTTATTTTTTATATATTTTTTTAGTAAAAAGATAATTCTATTTGCACATCATACAATTTTTCAATACACACCACAAATGTTTTCGAATATAAATTTTCAAACAAATATCAAATGTTCGGATTTAGATTTATGAACATAAAGCAGCTGTTTAAATATAAATAATTGAATGGGTTATTTATTTGAATAATTTATTTTTGTTTATAACTTTAAATCCGAACATTTGATATTTGCTTAGAAATTTATGTCCAAACATACTTGTGGTGTGTATTGAGAATTTGTATGATGCGCAAATAGTATTTCCCTTAGTAAAAAGTCAAAAAATTAATTAAAATAATCAATTCCAAAAATAACCCTAAAAGGCTATAGTGTGAAAAATGTGGAGACATATAATTTTGTTTTATCCTTATATATCCGATCAAAATAAGATATTCCCCTCCACATACCCCAATCAACCTGGACCTTGACCATATTCAATAAAAATATTAAAATTGTGTATTGCAGTGTACGTATAAACAGAAAAATAGTAAAATTTATATATATATATATATATTTTTCCGTCATCTTTTTGTTTTACATATTCGAAAAATAAGGAGTGCAATGTTAATTATATTCCCAATCATCTAATCTATAACTCCAATCTCTAAAGAATCCTCCTTTGTGTTGTCCGATACCATATCCTCATACTTTCGATGCATCACATGGAGTATATATTTCAAACTATAGGGACATATTTTGTGAGTGACAACACGTGGCCAAGGTGACACCGGAGTGTCAGCCGAGGTGCCACGTGTCTTGGTCATGACGCCGAGGTTATCTGTGGAGATAACAGAATCCAAGATAAGGGGATAAGGAATAAGAGTCCTAGAACATGAGAGGGTCTCAGTCTGGATAAAGATAAAGCTCCTAGGGAGTTTATCACTATCTAGCTGGGGATCTAGAATAGGCATTGAGCCAAAGTCCATTGGAGCTAGGCTTCTGCTGGTTATAAAAGAAAGGCACCCTCGAGGGTCTAAGGTACGCTTTTTGTATTTTGGCTAGTAAGTTAAGCACTGTTTGCTATCATTGAGAGATAACTGAGTACTGACTTGATCATTAGAGTGCCCTCGGGTGGACGAACCACCGCCGGAGTCTTATCTTTCTGTGACATGTTATTCGAGCGCAATCTATTCAGTCGGCGTTCTCCAGCTGAGTACCTATTTGGCAATGTGGACAGAAATCAGTACACACAATTTGGCACCATCTGTCGGAATCGAAAGGAGAATAGATGGCCAATGACGCACAGAAAGAAAATATTGGAGACGACATCCCTATTGGAAGTGCTAAACACATTGATCCTAATGTAGAGGAAGAGAACTATAATGAAGAACCTCGGGACCAGAATCCCAGAGACAAAGACGTCGGCCAAGAAGGAGAGGTACCAAAGAAGGCTGGCCGAGGTGAGTACTATAATGAAAGAGACCTCCAGGTATGAAAAGATAGGTGCCTAAGGAGGGACGGTGAGATGAAAGGAATGGCAAACAAGTTGGCGAACCTATAATCGGTTGTCAACTTCATGATGCAGAACAACGTCATGGAGCCATCGTTTCCATTACAAGACACGCTGATTCCAACGACCAAGAATGATGCCCAGAAAATAGTTCCTGCAGTCCCTCAGCATGACAGGACAAATGAACATTCTCACTGGCCTTCCCGGGAGATCGGGCGAGGAGAATCAACGAGAGAAGAATCTCGGAGGACACCTCGTGCCAAGGAGACTTATGCCAAAGAACATCGGCATGTTCAAGAAAAAGAGCTTTGTTTTGACACGATAAAGGAAGGGAGGTCCAAAAGGACTCATAATGACGCCGAGAGTAGCGCACCCAAAAGGTTGAAGTCTGTTGACAACCGAGCTCCTAGACGAACTAAGGAGGATTTGAGAGACTACCTCCAGAGGAAGCAACAAGATGCCGAGGTCATATCTCCGGTTAAGCCGAGAACACCGTTCTCAGTAGAGCTGGACAAGTTTGAGGCCCCAAAAAGATTCCACATGCCGAGATTCCAGATATATGACAACAAGTCTAACTCTAACTTTCACGTCGGTTTATATTTGAACTCAATGGCACTATATACCGAGAATGAACCGTTGCTCTGCAAGGTGTTCCTCTTGTCCTTTGGAGAAATCGAATCAAACTGGTTTCACAAGTTATCGAAATGAACTGTGAAGAGTTGGGAAGGCTTCGCCGAGATGTTCGTGACCAGGTTTGTGACAAACAAACTACAGCCGTTGAGGGTGGACTCCCTGATGGCTCTGAGAATTGGCGAGGATGAAAGCCTTAGGGCTTATGCCAAAAGGTATTATAAGGTGTTTAACCGAATACCTGGGTGCAATCAAGAGTTGGTGGTCATTTCTTTTAAGAACGGCCTGAACGATGACTGTCTGCTTTGAAAGTCACTGGCAAAGATGATGCCCAAAAGTATGGAGGCACTCATGGCCAGGATAGAAAAGTATGCGAGAGCCGAGGAAAACACGACAGGGACAAAGACGTTGAAACAAGAGAAGAGAAACGGCTCACTGAAGTGAGGCCAAGGTAATACTGGATATAAAACAAGCAAGAGACAGGACTAAGGGCTGCACAGGCAGTCACTACCGTATTTCGAATTTTGGTTTACAAAGTGCTGGAAAAGATCAAGAACCAACCGTATTATAAAGCACTAGAAAAGGTCCCTGGTGAATTTATGGGAAGAAGCTTGGGGAAGCATTATGCTTACCATAGTGAAGATGGGCACCTGACACAAGGCTGTAGAGCCCTAAAAACACATTTGGAAGATCTGGTAAGACGAGGTCACTTAAGGGACCTAGTAGATAAGGCCAGAACAAGGGAAGATTAGGAGAGATTGTCATAGGCACCGGCAGCACCACCCCCACCAGTACCGTAACCACAAGCAGACGGACCTCGAGTGATCAATGTGATTCACTCGAAGGTCAACGAGAACGAAATACGTGGGGAGACTCAAAGGGTAAGGCACTTACAGCATGTGTGTCATGCCCAGCAGAAAAGGCCCAGGGAAATCAAGTGCCAAGGACCGATGGTGTCCTTTACTGAAGCTGACCTAGATATGGTGCAGCATCCAGACAACGATGCGCTGGTGATATCCCTCAAGATTAGAAAATGCCAGGTAAGGTGCATTCTAATTGACCAAGGCAACTCTTGTGACATCATGTATGTCAGATGTTACAAGGAGCTCGGCCTTCACCAAGATGATCTGGAGAAATCTAACAGTCCAATGGTCGGGCTCAACGGAACGCCGACATGGCCCTTGGGGGCAATAAATTTGGAGGTACAAGCAGGCACCAGGAAGGTGAGTATAGAGTTTACAGTGATTGATACCCCCTCCCCTTACAATGTTATCTTGGGAACGCCATGGTTGCACACAATGAGGGTTGTTCCCTTAACACTGCACCAGCTGTTGCGGTTCCCAACAAAGCATGAAATTGAGGTTAGAGGGGATCAGGTGCAAGCAAAGAATTGCTCCATGGCAGCAATAAAATCCACCTGCAACATTTGAGAAGCAGAAACAGTAGATATTGAGGACGAAGACATGGAGGTCCTGAACGACGTCGACAAAGAACCGGCCAACAAAAGCGAGGATGCCCTAAAGAAGATCCTAGTCCAACAAGGGGATGAAGAACGTTTCTTCCTTCTCGGATCAGGTTTGGTCGAGGAGGAGGAAAGGGAATTAGAAGCATTCTTACGGGCAAACATTGAGGTATTTTCCTGGACACCATACGAGATGCCTGGCATTGACCCCAAGGTCACTTGCCATAGTCTGAATGTGGACAAGTCAGCTAAATCTATCATCCAGCAAGCGAGGAGGCCGACGTTGATGCATGTTGAGGTAGTGGAAGGGGAAGTGGATAAACTGCTGGAGGCTAGAGCCATTCGAGAGGTAAGCTACCCAACAAGGTTATCAAACACAGTTGTTGTAAAGAAAAAGAACGAGAAGTGGATGGTGTCTACGTAGACTTCACCAGCCTGAATAAGGCTTGTCCCAAATACAGCTTCCCACTCCCCAAGATCGATCAATTAGTGGATGCCACTTCAAGGCATGGAAAGATGAGCTTCCTGGACGCTTACAGGGGATACCATCAGATAATCATGTACCCACCCGATGAGGAGAAGACTACATTTATCACCCTAAAAGGACTGTATTGCTAGAGAGTGATACCTTTCGGGTTAAAAAATGCAGGGGCAACTTACCAGAGATTGGTGACTAAGATGTTCAGACACCTAATTGGCAAAACAGTGGAGGTATACATTGTTGGCATGGTTGTGAAGACCAAAGAACCTGAGGATCATCTGGCAGACCTGAAAGCAGTTTTTTGATATCCTAAGGACATATTGATTCTAACTCAATGCATCGAAGTATGCATTTGGAGTTAGGTTTGGAAAGTTCCTAGGATACTTGGTTACTAGAAGGGGCATTGAGGTGAGCCCAGATCAGATCAAGGCCATCCTAGACTTGAAGAGCCCAGTATCGGCAAAACAAGTACAGATGTTGACTGGAAGGGCCACAGCCCTGAATAGGTTTCTAAGCAGAAATTCTGACAAATGCAAACCATTTTTTAGTTTGGTGAATAAGGCCACAGATTTTTTGTGGACAGAGGAGTGCGAAGTCGCCTTGGCCGACTTGAAAAAATATTTGACCACAGCTTCAGTATTCTCAAATCCAGTACTTGGGGAGGAACTGTTCTTGTACTTGGTGGTTTCAGGGCATGTAGTAAGTGCAGTAATAATCAGAGAAGAGATGGGAGAACACATGGCAGTTTACTACGTGAGCAAAACCCTAGCAGATGCAGAGACCAGGTACTTATCCTTGGAAAAACTGACATTGGCCTTGATAATGGCCTCCAAGAAGTTGAACCACTATTTCCAAGCCCACAAAATTGTGGTATTGACTGAGCACCCCATAAAGTCCCTTCTACAGCAAGGAGATCTAACAAGCAGAGTGGGTAGTGGTATTAGGCTAATACGATTTGGAATTTAGGCCCAGAACAGCAATCAAAGGCCAAGTTTTGGCCAACTTCGTGGCCGAGTTCACACCTGGTGCCATCCCACGTCAGGCTCCGGTCAGCCGTGACTTAGGATGTCCAGGGGAGCAAGAAGAGACCCAGCTGGGGATGAAAAATCCCACAGCAAAGAGGAGAGAGGAGAAAAGAGAAACTCAGACCCTGCGATATTTACATTGGTGACTCCTTCCGCCTGTTTGTTTATGGGAGTTCAAATCGTCAAAAAGCGGGGGCAGGAGTAGTGCTAGTATCGCCAGATGGGCGGATGTTGGAACAATTTATTCGTTTGGGGTTTAAGGCCTCAAACAACGAAGCAGAATATGAAGCACTTATCGTAGGATTGAAGTTGGTAGCAACAATGGAAGCCAACGAAGTGGTGGTCTTCTGTGACTCCTAACTTATTGTCAACCAGGCAACAGACGAATACGCAGCCCGAGATGAAAGAATGATGGCCTATGTAAAAGAGGTTGTCAGACTGTTAGCCTTATTTCAGGATTGCCGATTACAGCAAGTCAGCCGAGATGACAATAGCCATGCCGATGCCTTGGCTAACTTGGCTAGTGCAATGAAATCAGGGGAGACGAGGACAATAATGGTTGACTATTTGTCAAGCCCAAGTATGGAACCACTAAACACAGAGTATGAAGCAATATGTGTGAAGAAAGGACCAAGTTGGATGGATGCAATAGTAATATTCCTTAGAGATTGGAGGCTTCCAGATGATCGCAAAGAAGCACACAAGACCAGACTGAAGTCGGCTAGGTTTAGCCTGACAGCAGAAGGACATCTCTACCAAAGGTCCTTTACTGGCCCCCTTTTGAGATGTTTGCATCCTTCCCAGGTTGAAGACTTCTTATATGAAATTCATCAAGGAGTATGTGGAAGCCATGCTGGGGGTAGATCACTTGCACATAAGGCCATTACTCAGGGATACTGGTAGCCCTACATCAAGAAGATGCTGAAGCCTATGTTAGGAAGTGTGAGAAATGTCAAAGGTTTGCACCTTTGATGTATCAACCAGTAGCAGATTTAAACCGGTGTCCAGTCCTTGGCCATTTGCCCGGTGGGGCATGGATCTTGTTGGATAACTACCTCAAACGACTAGACAAAGGAAGTTCCTACTGGTAGCAACTGACTATTTCACAAAATGGGTAGAAGCTGAACCCCTCGTTAAGATTTGGGATATTGATGTGAAGAACTTCATATGGAAGAACATCATCACCAGGTTTGGAATTTCGAGGGCGATAATAGCAGACAATGGTACGTAGTTTGACAACAAGTTGATCAAAAGCTTCTGTGCAAAGTATAAAATTAAGAATTATTACTCCACTCCAAGTTTTCCTCAGAATAATGGTCAGGCAGAAGCATCCAACAAGACTATCTTGGATGGGATCAAGAAAAGGCTGGAAGTAGCTAAGGGAAAATGGGTGGATGAATAGCCCAATGTACTCTGGGCATATCGAACCACGCCGAGAAGATCAACTGGGGAGTCCCCATTTGTCATGGCTTATGGCACAAAAACAATCATCCCACTAGAAGTCGGCATCCCATGGATCAGAACCCAGGGAGTAGAGGATGGAACTAATGAGGCATTCCTAGCTTGAGATCTAGACCTACTGGAAGAGAAAAGAGAGAGGGAGAGAAGCAATTCGGCTGGGGGCACACTAGAAGCAGCTTGCTAGGGCTTACAACAAAAAGGTTAACCCAAGAGAATTCAAAGTTGGGGACCTTGTACTGAGGAAAATGGTCAGCAACAAAAAGGATCCTAGAGAGGGCAAGCTAGGCCCAAATTGGGAGGGACCTTACAAGATCATCTCGGTCGCCGGCAATGGAGCATATCAGCTTAAGGACATTAAGGGCAAAGAGTTGCCAAGACCCTGGAACACTTGCAATTTGAAGTTTTTCTATCACTAGATTTTTGTTTTTTAAGTTTATGTTATAATTTTATTAGCCGAGGTATTAATGAAGTTTTAGTTTTGCAGAATTGAAATTGTGTGATTGGACTGAATAGTCCTATGGCGATGTTTCTGGATGAAACATGACGAATAACTTAGACTTATTATATGGCAGAGTTGAATTAAACTTGCATATAATAGAGTTGAACTAAGTTAGCGATGTTTCTAAATGAAACATGACGAATAACTTAGACTTACTATATGGCAGAGTTGAATTATACTTGCACATAACAGAGTTGAACTAAGTTGGCGATGTTTCTAAATGAAACATGACGAATAACTTAGACTTACTATATGGCAGAGTTGAATTATACTTGCACATAACAGAGTTGAACTAAGTTGGCGATGTTTCTAAATGAAACATGACGAATAACTTAGACTTACTATATGGCAGAGTTGAATTATACTTGCACATAATAGAGTTGAACTAAGTTGGCGATGTTTCTAAGTGAAACATAATGAATGACTTAGGCTCATTATATGGCAAAGTTGAAATTATACTTGCATATAATGGAGTTGAACTAAGTTGAATTAAAATCAGACTTGCTATGTTGGCATAATTAAACTTGGAATGGAACTACGTGCATTTCAGTTAGATTAACAAAGAAATCAAGGTTGAGAACCTCGGCTAGTCCGTGTGTGAATCTGACTTCGGCGAAAGATTATACGTACTTGATGTGAACATAAGTGAAACTTAGGTTCACATTAGGGGGCACGGAGCTAGAGAATGAGTAAAAGTTTAAAGTGCTTGGGACTTGTTGAAATTCTGTAGAAAGCTGGTCTAACTCTTGTTGAAATTTTTAGAAAAATTTACAAGTATAAGTTAAGCCAAGGTAATATTGAAGTAAAACCGAAGTCTTGATAAAAGACAGCAAGCAAGACTGAAGTGGCAAGGTCAAAGAAACAACGCTTGTAAAAATATTTTATAATATTTTTAAGTGTTAAGCCAACGCTGAAGTAAGCAATCAGAAGATATACCCAATGTACTTTACCCTGAGGAGATTGCACAGTTAAGGCGTATTTTGAAGACATGCAAAATTATTATAAGTATGGAAGTGGTGAACATACATAGAAAGGAATGAGGCATTCAAACACTTAGAAGAAAAGAGAGAACTTGCATTCAAAAGATAAACTTGTTCGGAGTACAAAAAAGGGCACATTGGCCAAATTAAAAGCTAACATTACTCAAAAGAAAAAAGTACAAGGTACAGAAATAAGGAAAAGCTTCTAAATAGACTTTTCAGCGTCAGTAGTTGGCTGCGTTTCGGCCTCAAAAGACAACTGGGAAGGTTTCTCAGTAGTCCTCTCAGCTTGAATCTCGGCATCAATCTCAAGAAGAGTTTGATCGATGTTCTTCTCAGCAATATGCACCTCGGACAGGGTCTTTTTGGGGGAGACACTTTTTGTGACCCCATCTTTCTCATCCTGAGTCAAGTCTAGAACTTGCTCATTCAGAGTTGGGGACTTGGCCCCAACAGCTTTGGTGTTCTTAGACTTGTCGACCTCGGCATCGTCCTCGGACTCAGCATCGTCCTCGGACTGGCTTGGAGTAGGAGGGAATGACACGACAAGTCAGCTATCATCTCGAAGGGATGAGTCCTCGGGGACAGCTAGCTCTTTCAGAGCAGCTATCCAACCAAGGGCGTAACCCTTGTTGCATGCCTGTCTGACTTGCTTTTTGTAGTCCTCGCGGACATCGGCTGCCCCCTCAACATAAGCCTTCTTGTCCGCCGCTTTGATTTCGGCCTCTTTTGTGGCCAGGGCCTCTTTTGTGGCCAGGGCATCTTGGAGCTCTGCTTGGGCTCCGGCAGTTTTAGCTTCGGCCTCTTTATTTTGGCCTTGAGAACCTCTGCCACAGCCTCCGCAGCATCTGCCTTTTCCTCGACTTGATCTTGGGCTCGCTTAACTGTCTTGGCTTGATCCAGCAAGACTTTCATCTTGGCCTCGGCGTTGTTTAAGGATTTAAGCAAGCCAATAGCCTCCTTGGTCTTGTGGACTAGCTCCTTCTTCAAGTCCTCAGCCTGTATCGTAAAGGAGTGGGCGTGCTGGATCGTCTAGAAAAAAAGGAATGAACAAAGTTGGTAAACTTTTTTAGTATGAAAACAGAGAATAGAGAGTACCAAGTATTAGGAGTTTACCAATATAGAGTGCTACACCATCAGAGCGAAATTTTCATATTTGCTGACCTCGGCCATACGGTTGAGGTCATTGGGAATGAGCAATGCAGTGGAGAGGGCAACGCCGACCTCAATGTCAGTAGCACTGTCACCAACTCTGACTGGCTTGTCCTCAATTGTGATAGATGGGGCCCAGGGGTCATCAGGTTTAAGTGAACCCGAGGTGGTTGCATACTCAGATCTCGGCTTCTTTGACTGAACATTTTCAGAAGGATTAGCCTCGTCAGGCCTCTTCTCGGGGGAGGAGGAGCTTTTCTCAACCTCGGATAGTTTAGATATAGGCAAAGTGTCCTCAGAGTCAATCTGAGTCATTGTTGCCTTGGCTTTGGCCTTTTTCACCTTTTTTGGCTTGGCCCTTGGTTGGGATTGCGATGGGGAGGATTGAACTGTCACAACACCGGGGATGTCGCCTAAAAGGTCTTTGGCGACAGCCTTGCTACGTCTCATCTCGTCGGTGGTAGCGGCGACAGTGACTTTGGTACCGAAGTGGATTACTGGTAGTGCAGTAGGTGGGTTGGCTGGATCGTAAGACGACGCCTCAGAGGATTGGCATTTTCGTGTCACGACCCCATTCCGCCCCTAGTAGAATGGTGCTGTGATGGCCAGTAATCCGAGATTACCGAAGGCCCACTTCCAAAATTCATACACAATTACAGTATAAATATATGGGGCTCACAAGTGCGAAAGCAATATATACAATTCTAATTAGTCCATAAGAGTTGTGCATAAGTCAAATGGAATGACGTACATCTTAACAAGGTCTTACAACTTGGGTACAATAAAATGAAGTACAAAAATACATCTTGACCAAAAGGCTTCTCGAGCCATCATATACAAAATATAATGAAATGCAAGCTAAGAAGCATGATCTTCAAGATACTACAAAATGCGAATCCAAAACAAGTTGCAAAGCACATCTAGGCGTCGCCGCCGTCCTGCTCATCACCTACATATATATAGAGAGGGTGAGCTTGGATACTCAGTGAATGGTACAAGTAATAAAGGGTTTGCATGCATGATATCCGAGATCTTTAACAAAACAATACATAATCATAGCTTGTAACAAAACATGGAATGAATCAAGTTCATCTAACAAATCCTTCAAGCTTCATCAATCAAAGTCTTTCAAGGCTTCCAAGTTTCAAGGGATAACATTAACAAAGGTTGTGCTACAAATGCTTATAGTCCCCTAGCACGTACGGACTTTCAAAGGTTGTGCTACAAATGCTTATAGTCTCCTAGCACGTACGAACTTTCAAAGGTTGTATCAAAACCAAGGCTAATACTTGACACGCAAAATAGGGATAGTCATTCATGCTTACAAATACTTTTCCAAAACAAGGCAAGCAAAGCTTTATCAAAACGTTATAACATAGCTTTATTAAAAATACCACTCACATAATTCTTCAAACGTCGGGGTTACAAGCAAGGATCCAAGGCCTACAAGCACATAACAAATCCCATTGAATGCACTATCAAACAAGCTTTACATGAATGCAAATGATCTCGGCATTCCTTCAAAACTAAGTTGAACCAAAACAAAACACTGTTCCTCATCTCGAGAAAACATAATGGGCACCAACCAGGTCTTGGCCGAGGTCCCACACCTCCTTGCCGAGGTGTGGTTCCGATGGCCACATTCAAGTAAAGGAAGTCGGGAAAATCTAGGTTTTCCTTTCTTTAAAGAACGTGAATGCAAAGAGCATAACTTGTTATTACAAAATCTGAGATTTTATGCTATGAATTCAAAAACATGGACCTGGGCACCCATACTCGAAGATTTTATATAAACAAACACAAAAACATGAATCTTAATGCAAACTTTCAGATCAAACAAGGCTTTTTCTTCAAGAACACATGAATACCACTTTCTCTTTCTAAACCCAACTTTAAATCGATGCATGGCTTGCAAATCAAGTTCGATCATGCAATGCAGCTAGATGATCAATAAGAACAACAAGAGTAGATTAAGATTCTAACCTCAAAACACGAATCAAACGGTTTGAACTCTAAGGATCAAGCTTGGAAATCTATTCCTCCTCTAAGAACTTCTCTCTCCTCAAGAACAAGATATGATACAAAATGATGCATTTTTCTCTCTGCCGGCTGATTTAACACTCAGCTCGGACGCGTGGCAACGGTTGGTTGGTTCTTCTAAAAAAGGTGACTGAGTGAAAAGACAAGACTATGACAAAGTGTGTTCAATAAGCAAGATGGCATAGGCACTCCGGCAGGTAATGATCTCGGCTGAGAACAAGGCATCGGCAAGTAAGGGAACAATGATCTCGGCTAGGAAGAGCAACACTTGGCCTAGCTGTGCCACACCTCAGCCTAGATGTGCCACACCTCGGTCTATGTCGCACCAATCCAGGAACAAGATCACTTAGGCGCAAAGGTAACATCTCGGCCTAGATAATACACATCTCGGCCTTGGTGATGAACACCTTGGCCTAGATGATGACATCTCAGCCAATATGCCTTGGTTAAGGTGGAGGTCAACCAAAGCGGTTCCAAGATGGTCCTAAGCTTAAGGTGACCTCGGCTTGGATTAACCTAGGCTAAACACACACACCAAACAAGGAACAAAGCATGCAAGTAACACTTATGCAAGGCAAATCAAGGTTTTCCAAATGCAACATATCAAGACAAGATCATGTAATATATGCAAGCATGACTAGAGTAAAGTGAGGGGTGTTACATCCTACCCTCCTTAAAGAAGTTTGGTCCCCAAACTTAAGTTACCCTGCTCTACAAATAACTCCGGATGACGGATTTTCACTTCTTCTTCCTTTCCGCATGTAGCGTCCTTGCCATAATGCTCCTTTTATTCAACCTTTACCATCGGTATCGACTTGTTTCTCAACTGTCTCACTTGTCTGTCAATAATTCTCATCGGCTTCTCCTCGTAGCCTGAATCTTCATTTACTACAATCCCGGAATAATCAATTATATGCAGTGGATCCCGAATATACTTCCTCAACATCGAAATATGGAACACATTGTGAACTTGACTTAGTTCTGGTGGCAAAACCAGTCCCTAGGTAGCTGGGTTAACTTTCTCAAGTATTTCGAACGGCCCGATGTAACGAGGTGCTAACTTACCTTTCTTCCCAAATCTGGAAATTCCTTTCATTGGTGAAACCTTCAGGAATACATGATCCCCAACTTCAAATTCCAAATCTCTTCTTCTCTGGTCGGCATAGCTCTTCTGTCGACTTTGAGCAGTTTTGATCCTTTGTCGAATGAGCTTAATCTTCTCGATTGTAACTTGAACTAGCTAGGGACCAATCAAAGCTTTATCTCCCACTTCAGTCCAACATACCGGCGATCTGCATTTCCTTCCATACAAAGCTTCGTACGGCGCCATGTCGATACTAGCTTGATAACTGTTGTTGTAAGCGAATTCTACTAATGGTAGATGTATTTCCCAACTTCCCTTGAAATCTAACACACATAGTCTGAGCATATCTTCGAGTGTCTGAATCGTTCTTTCTGTTTGTCCATCGGTCTGGGGATGAAAAGCTATGCTAAACTTCAACTCGGTTCCCAAAGCTCTTTGTAAACTCTACCAAAATCTAGAAACAAACTTCGGATCTCGGTCTGACACAATAGACATCGGCACTCCATGAAGTCTCACAATCTCATTCATATACAGTACAGCAAGTCGGTCAGCATTGAATGTAGTCTGAACAGGCAAGAAGTGTGCTGACTTAGTTAATCTGTCAACGATAACCCAAATTGAATCCATGCCTTTTTGTGTCCTCGACAAACCAACCACAATGTCCATGGAGATGTATTCCCATTTCCACTCAGGAATTGGCAAAGGTCGAAGTAGTCCTGCTGGCCTCTGGTGTTCTGCTTTCACTTGTTGACAATGCAAACACTAGGATACAAACTCGGCTATTTCTCTTTTCAAATTCGGCCACCCAAAAGTTTGTTTCACATCTTGATACATCTTAGTGTTCTCTGGATGAACAGCAAATCTGGAACCATGAGATTCCTGTAGAATCTTTCTTTTCAACTCTGGAATGTCGGCCACACACAATCTTCCTTCAAACTTAAGTACCTGATTTTCAATAGTGTACCCTGACCTCGGCTCAGTGATAATCTCATCGGCAACTTTCTTTAAGAATCCGTCTTCTATTTGTCTGGCCTTCACTTCCTCTATAATGGTCGGCTCCACTGAAATCATGGTTAAGCATGCCAGACTTCCAACTGATTTTCTGCTCAATGCGTCGGCTACTGAGTTTGCTTTACCTGGGTGATACTGAATTTGCATGTCGTAGTCTTTCAATAACTCAAGCCATCTTCTCTGTCTCAAATTTAACTCCTTCTGAGTGAATAAGTACTTTAAACTCTGATGATCTATGAAAACTTGGCAAGAAGCCCCATACAAGTAATGACGCCAAATCTTCAAAGCAAACACCACGGCTACTAGCTCTAAATCATGGGTAGGATAATTCTTTTCATGAGGTTTCAACTGGCGGGATGCATATGCTATAACCTTACCTCCTTGCATTAACACGCAACCCAATACCTTATGTGAAGCATCACTATAAATCTGATATTCTTCTTTGTCTGACGGTAGTATAAGTATCAGTGCTGTAACTAAGCTCGTCTTTAACTCTTAAAAAGATGATTCCCTATCCTCGGTCCATTCATACGCCACTCCTTTCTGAGTTAGTTGTGTCAATGGTACTGCAATCCTTGTGAAATCCTTTACAAACTTCCTGTAATAGCCGGCCAAACCCAGAAAACTACGAACCTCGGACACATTAGTCGGCGTCGGCCAATTCACGACGACTTCAATCTTACTTGGATCAACAGAGATTCCTTCTTCATTAATCACATGGCCCAAAAATGAAATGCTGGAAAGCCAAAATTCACACTTGCTAAGCTTGGCATATAATTTCCTGTCTCTTAGGATTTGTAAGGCTAGTCTCAAATGCTTCTCAAGCTCATCACCACTCTTGGAATAGATCAGTATGTCATCGATGAAAACAACCACAAACTCATCTAGGTATGGCTTAAAAACTCTGTTCATCAAATCCATGAATGCTGCAAGAGCGTTGGTCACTCCGAAAGGCATTACCAAAAATTCGTAGTGGCCATACCTTGCCCGAAAAGCAGTCTTCTCGACATCCTCGGCCTTAACTTTCAGCTGATGGTAGCCCGACCTCAGATCAACCTTAGAAAAGACCCGTGCCCCTTGTAATTGATCAAGTAAATCATCGATCCTCGGCAATGGATACTTATTCTTAATGGTCACCTTATTTAGTTCTCGGTAGTCGATACAAAGACGAAGTGTACCATCCTTTTTCTTGACAAATAAAACTGGTGCTCCCCAAGGTGAAGTGCTCAGCCTAATAAATCCCTTGTCCAACAATTCTTGTAATTGTAGTTTCAATTCCTTGAGTTCGGCTGGGGCCATTCTATAGGGTGTTTTGGAGATAGGTTGGGTTCCCGACATAACATCAATCGAAAATTCTATCTCCCTATCCACTAACTGGCCAAGCAATTCATTTGGAAAGACATCGGGGAATTCTCTAACCACTGGGATGTCGGCTAACTCAACATTTCCATTCAAATCACTTAGTATACTACACAAATAACCTTGACACCCCTTTTGGATCAACTTATAGGCTTTCATGGATGAGATTAAGTAAGGTGGGCGTACTACTCCTTTACCCTGGAAAATAACCTCAGCTTGGTTTGGGGGTTTCAGTGTGACATTCTTCGAAACACAATTAATAGATGCATGATTCGTTACTAACCAGTCCATTACCAATATGACATCAAAGTGAGTCATGCTTAACGGCATTAAATCAACTAATAATTCTACACCCTCAATCACAACGACACACGCCCGATAAATGGATGCAACAGTCATAGTTCTCCCAGATGGAGTAGACACATATAACACATAATCAAGGGGTTCTTGTTCTCTCTTTAACTTCTCGGCAAACTTAGCAGATACAAATGAATGTGTAGAACCCGAATCAATCAATATGTATGCATCTTGAGAGCAGATTGGGAGTATACCTGACACGACTGTCTCAGCATTCTGAATGTCTCCTAGTACCAATGCAAAAACTCTGCCCTATCTCGTCTGGTCCATCCCGATGTTATTTCTCTGTGCAGAGCCCGAGGTACTCCCATTCTTCTTACCATCATCCGTCCTTGCCTTCGGACAGTCTTTCACGCGATGACCCATTTCGCCACATTCAAAACAGGCTCCTGATGCCCAACGGCAAACTCCGGAATGCGGTTTCCCACAACTTGCACACGTCGGCTTAGCATTACCTTCCTGGTTCGAGTTGCTGGAGCTGCCCACATTCGCTTTCTTCTTGGCGTTAAACGAAACTCGGCGATTATCATAGTTCTGTCTCTTCCTCTGGCTCTCTCCTGAATTCTGATATCGGTTCAAGTTAGCTTCTGCAAGGATGGCCTTGTCCAATACTCCGGCGTAAGTCAGCATGTTAAGCATGTCAACTCGATCTTGTATCGGCCCACGAAGCCCACTTTCAAACTTCCTGGCTTTTCTATATTCATCATCGACCATGTGAGGCGCATATCTCGCCAACTCGGTAAAAGCACGATCATATTCTGCCACTGTCCTGCTGCCTTATGTTAGAGTCTGGAACTCTGTAGTCTTGCGGTCTAGAACGCTAAGAGGAAAGTGTTTGTTGTAAAACAACTCCAAAAATCTGGCCCAAGTCAGACCTGGGTTACTTTCTCGGGTCATCATCCACCATCTTCGTGCATCGTCGTCTAATGTGAACGTGGCCAATGACACCTTCTGGGCGTCGGTGCTGGGAAAAATCTCAAACAGTTTCTCCATTTCCAAGACCCACGCTTCGGCTTTCATCAGCTCTATACCCCCAGAAAATCTCGACGGTTTCATTTTCTTAAACTCTCGGATCAGGGCTATGGTGTCGTCCCCTTATAAAGCTTTCTATGGAGGCACTTGCGGCGCTGGAGGAGGTGGAGGTGGAACTGCATGTCGGCCGTTTGTCTGCTCGGCCTGGGCAGAAGTAGTACTAGTGTCTTGTGGCCTAGGTTGTCTCAACTCACGGACCAAACCTTTGACCAATCTCTCCAATCTGTCCAATCTGTCTTCGGGATGATCTCGGCCAACTGGTGGTCTACCCCTTCTCATGATGCTAAGAGTATGCAAAATGTGACTTTAAAACAAAACGATCAAATAATATGCATGCAAATAACAAATAGTTACGCTGAGATGATGCACAGATTGTCAAGTAGCAAGCATTATGATGCAATCCTAACATCAATTCTAAGGGAAATCCTATGCTCTTTAGGACTCGAAGTGTGTGAGTAACGTACTATAAGAAACTTGTGCTCTGATACCAATCTGTCACGACCCCATTCCGCCCCTAGTAGAATGGTGCCGTGATGGCCAGTAATCCGAGATTACCGAAGGCCCACTTCCAAAATTCATACACAATTACAGTATAAATATATGGGGCTCACAAGTGCGGAAGCAATATATACAATTCTAATTAGTCCATAAGAGCTGTGCATAAGTCAAATGGAATGACGTACATCTTAACAAGGTCTTACAACTTGGGTACAATAAAATGAAGTACAAAAATACATCTTGACCAAAAGGCTTCTCGAGCCATCATATACAAAATATAATGAAATGCAAGCTAAGAAACATGATCTTCAAGATGCTACAAAATGCGAATCCAAAACAAGTTGCAAAGCACATCTAGGCGTCGCCGCCGTCCTGCTCATCACCTACATATATATAGAGAGGGTGAGCTCGGATACTCAGTAAATGGTACAAGTAATAAAGGGTTTACATGCATGATATCCGAGATCTTTAACAAAACAATACATAATCATAGCTTGTAACAAAACATGGGATGAATCAAGTTCATCTAACAAATCCTTCAAGCTTCATCAATCAAAGTCTTTCAAGGCTTCCAAGTTTCAAGGGATAACATTAACAAAGGTTGTGCTACAAATGCTTATAGTCCCCTAGCATGTACGGACTTTCAAAGGTTGTGCTACAAATGCTTATAGTCCCCTAGTACGTACGGACTTTCAAAGGTTGTGCTACAAATGCTTATAGTCCCCTAGCACATACGAACTTTCAAAGGTAGTGCTACAAATACTTATAATCCCCTAGCACGTACGGACTTTCAAAGGTTGTGCTACAAATGCTTATAGTCCCCTAGCACGTACGGACTTTCAAAGGTTGTACTACAAATGCTTATAGTCCCCTAGCACGTACGGACTTTCAAAGGTTGTATCAAAACCAAGGCTAATACTTGACACGCAAAATAGGGATAGTCGTTCATGCTTACAAATACTTTTCCAAAACAAGGCAAGCAAAGCTTTATCAAAACATTATAACATAGCTTTATTAAAAATATCACTCACATAATTCTTCAAACGTCGGGGTTACAAGCAAGGATCCAAGGCCTACAAGCACATAACAAATCCCATTGAATGCACTATCAGACAAGCTTTACGTGAATGCAAATGATCTCGGCATTCCTTCAAAACTAAGTTGAACCAAAACAAAATACTATTCCTCATCTCGGGAAAACATAATGGGCACCAACCAAGTCTTGGCCGAGGTCCCACACCTCCTTGCCGAGGTGTGGTCCCGATGGCCACATTCAAGTAAACGAAGTCGGGAAAATCTGGGTTTTCCTTTCTTTGAAGAACATGAAGAACATGAATGAAAGAGCATAACTTGTTATTACAAAATCTGAGATTTCATGCTATGAATTCAAAAACATGGACCTGGGCACCCATACTCAAAGATTTTATGAAAACAAACACAAAAACATGAATCTTAATGCAAACTTTCGGATCAAACAAGGCTTTTTCTTCAAGAACACGTGAATACCACTTTCTCTTTCTAAACCCAACTTTAAATCGATGCATGGCTTGCAAATCAGGTTCGATCATGCAATGCAGCTAGATGATCAATAAGAACAACAAGAGTAGATTAAGATTCTAACCTTAAAACACGAATCAAACGGTTTGAACTCTAAGGATCAAGCTTGGAAATCTATTCCTCCTCTAAGAACTTCTCTCTCCTCAAGAACAAGATATGATACAAAATGATGCATTTCTCTCTCTGCCGGCTGATTTAACACTCAGCTCGGACGTGTGGCAACGGTTGGTTGGTTCTTCTAAAAAGGGTGACTGAGTGAAAAGACAAGACTATGACAAAGTGTGTTCAACAAGCAAGATGGCATAGGCACTCCGGCAGGTAATGATCTCAGCTAAGAACAGGGCATCAGCAAGTAAGGGAACAATGATCTCGGCTAGGAAGGGCAACACTTGGCCTAGCTGTGCCATACCTTGGCCTAGATGTGCCACACCTCGGTCTAGGTTGCACCAATCCAAGAACAAGATCACTTAGCCGCAAAGGTAACATCTCGGCCTAGATAATACACATCTCAGCCTTGGTGATGAACACCTCGGCCTAGATGATGACATCTCAGCCAACATGCCTTGGTTAAGGTGGAGGTCAACCAAAGTGGTTCCAAGATGGTCCTAAGCTTAAGGTGACCTCGGCTTGGATTAACCTAGGCTAAACACACACACCAAACAAGGAACAAAGCATGCAAGTAACACTTATGCAAGGCAAATCAAGGTTTTGCAAATGCAACATATCAAGACAAGATCATGTAATATATGCAAGCATGACTAGAGTAAAGTGAGGGTTGTTACATTTCGGCTACGAGTTCTGCCTGCAGGAGCAAGGATAGGAACTCAGCGACGGTGTTGACGCTGGGTAGGAGGAATCAGTTGTGGAGTAGATGTTGATGGTTGCTCCACAAGACCAGAGGTTGATCCCCGGTCTGGCCTTGATGATGATTCAGCTTGCGGAGTTGTTGCTGAAGGTGGAGACTTGCTTTTCTTGGGGACGTCAGGCAGTGCAGATTTGTAGGTTGGGATGTAGTTAAGCAACAGAGGGGTTTTCCGCTAGTCAACTGGCAAACCCAGGAGCTTCTTGAAGTCTTTGCTAGGATAAAAGGTTTTTCGGAAGTCTTTTGGTGGCTGAGGAAGAGCTGCAAGTGCAAAAAACAGACATTAGAATATATAAAAAGAACAAAGTAATAAAGACTTGAAAATAGTTAAAGTGACACTTGGTTCTTACCATTACCCTCTTTAAAGACTATTCGACTTAAAGGGCAGAGGTGGAGGTCATCATTAGGTGGCAACTCCCAGTTGCTCGAGACGATGAAATAATCATCTCCAGCACCTTTGTTGGAGTCTGGGAGGTCGGCAATGAGTTTGTACTCGGTGGATCTCGGCTTGAGGTAATAGATGTAGCCCTTTTCTGATTTTAGGCCACACATGGTATAACAGTATTGGATGCCAGCTAGTGTTATCCTAGCGTTTTCTCGACTAGTTAAAGCAATGATACCATTAATGACTCTATAGGAGTTAATGGCCAATTTCATCGGGTTGAGCTTGTAGTAATAAAGGACTTGTCGGAAAATGATGTTTAGAGGGAACCTAACTCCATACTCTATAAAAGCAACTACTGGGAAGGGCATGAAGTTGTCATTGGGAATAATGGAGTCCTTCTCCCCAGCCAACCTAAGATGGACATCGGCAGGGATGGAGAACACTTTCCTAAAGTATTCAAGTTTTTTCTGGGATGTCTACCCTCCACCTAAACATACCCATGATGTCGACTAACAAGGGAAGGTGCAAGATTTCAGAAGAGAGTGGTTTGTATGGGTTTAAAAGACCTCGGCTAAATCCTAGAGAACACTAAAGTAAAGGTTTCTAAGGATCTAAGGGAGTTTTTGGTTCGGTTTTCCTAAAGAACAGGGTTCTAAATCAAATCCCAAACCTAAATCTACGGAGATACAAGAATCACAGGCAAGAAATCTGGAAGTAAAGCAAGAAAAACAAAAAAAGAACAATGATTCAGACTCAAGAAAACAAATAGAAATTCAAGAACATTGTACGAAGTGTGTGCAATGTGCAAGGCCAAGGACAGTGGAAAAATAACAAGTGTGTGAGCAGCATGTGTGTGCATATATCCAGAAAAAAGACTGGACAAAAGCAAAATCGCAAACAAACATGATGAAATTTGAAACACAAACGAAGATTCAAGAATATGAAGGGATTCACAATAGTAGCGCACAAGCGTAATGAAGTTTGAAGTCAATCAAAAACTGAAAAGAGAGAAAATAGTGGCTTACCGAAGAGAATGACGCCGGTATGAGGTACGTCGAAGTCAGACGATGAATGCTTTGCCGGACGGGACGAACGGAAACAATTGTAAAAAGCTCTAAGAAAACGACAATGGTGGTTTCTTGTTTAGAGAGATAGAAAACTTGAAAATAGAGGGAAAACAAAGTTGCAAAAGTGAAGAGACGGAGAGAAAATGAGGAAGTTTTGTCAAAATTGCGAAAGGGTGGCAAATCGTAATAATGCGCCTTGGACGACGTATCTATCAAGCGGCGTATGCAGAAGCGACCCGACCTGATGGTGCGTGTCAGGTACGGAACAATGAGTGAAGGACACATGAATGAAACGGTTGAGAAAACAGTGCTTGACAGCTCGTGCGCAGATAGAACTCTGCTGAGTTCTTGATTTAATGAAGCAAGAACCTCGGCTAGAAGACTTTGGTGTCTAGTTAAGGAACTTGAAGAGCTTGGTTCTTAGCTCTTGACTGTTGATCAAGTGGACTACAGATTCTTTGTCATATGAGGCCGACGTGTGATGATCTCGGCCATAAAAGATGGGATAAGTCCTAGCCGACGTGCTATATGGACAAACATTGTAGGTTCTATCACTTCAGGATGCCGAGGTAATAGAACCTAAGGGGCAATTGTGGGGACATATTTTGTGAGTGACAACACGTGGCCAAGGTGACACCGGAGTGTCAGCCGAGGTACCACGTGTCTTGGTCATGACGCCGAGGTTATCTCGGCTATGCTGAAATTATCTGCGAAGATACTGGAATCCAAGATAAGGGGATAAGGGACAAAAGTCCTAGAACAGGAGAGGGTCTCAGTCTGGATAAAGATAATCTCTATCTAGTTGGGGATCCAGGATAGGCATTGAGCCAGAGTCTATTAGAGCTAGGCTTCTACAAGGACTAGGTTAGTGCTGGCTATAAAATAAAGGCACCCTTGAGGGTCTAAGGTACGCTTTTTGTATTTTGGCTAGTGAGTTAAGCACTGTTTGCTATCTTTGAGAGATAACTGAGTACTAACTTGATTGTCGGAGTGCCCCCGGGTGGTCGAACCACCACCGGAGTCTTATCTTTCTGTAATAGGTTGTTCGAGCGCAATCTATTCTGCCGGTATTCTCTAGCTGAATACCTGTTTGGCAGTGTGGTCAGAAATCAGCACACACACACAAACTTATATATGTATATAGTTTAGAAATAATTATATCAAGACCCTTTCAATTATTAATAAATATTATTTTATTTATGAATTCATATATTTCGATTTTTATAATTTTAAAAATTATACAAATGCACTCATGATAGTCTAGTAATAGTCACTAATAGTCGATTGAACATTGGTGTGATTAACCTTATATTTTATGAACAATTACAGAGTTTATGCATCTAATATTAAAAGCAATGCTAAATCACCGAATTTGGAGTTACCTGAATCTTTTAATTTTGTACATGTCAGTCGTCTGACCGGTCATCTGTCAGATGTTGATTGACATGCCAATTGACAAGGGTGACTTTGGTCATCTGAACGGTCGTCTGACTTATATAATTCAAGGTATTTGGGCGAGCTCAAATTCAGTGTTTTAATCATTTTTCTAATATTAACCAATAAATTGGCCAATTTTTGTTTGATACGGGATAAAGCAATCTTGATTTTTGTTTTCCTTGGACTTGGAGAAGAGAAAGTATGTCATGTGACTATTATGTGATTATTCTGAATGTAAGATGCAATTTTGATAATAATATTCAGTGTGTTTAATTTCAGTTTTTTGAATTTAGTTTTTTGCAAATTGAGTTTTTTTTTGTTTTTCATGTTTTTTTGTTTTTAGTAAATATTTTTAAAATTTTAAGTAATTTTTTTACTTTTTTAGATGCACCTTACTTAAATATATATGAATAGTAAAACATGCGTGAAAAATATTTTTAAAAATTAATAGATACATAAAATATGAAAAATATATTGAATTTTCATTTTATTTATTTTTTTGTATTTTTGGTATTTAGTGAATTTTTTAAAGATTTTTTTCACAAATATTATACTTTTTAAGTGTATTTATGTTAAGTGTATCTAAAAATTAAAAAAAAAAATTACTTAAAATATTTAAAAAATTAAAAATGTAACATATTTTAATTAGAAAATGTTATAAGATGTTTAGACAGTATGATCAAGAAACAATAACTCATATAACATAAAGAAACTTTTCAATTTTGTTCATATAGTTCCATTACTATTAATGGGTGGCTTTATAAATCTTAAATAATTTAGTGTAATGGTTTTTTGAAAAATAATCATTCATTGAATTTAAGTTCGCTTGAATTGTTTGAATTTGTGAGTGTCGGTCGAATGACCATCCGAAGAACCGATGCAATTCTAGTCAACCGTAGTTGTCATCCTTGTCAACCGCAACTGTCACCCTTGTTGTCGGATGACTAGCCTGACAATTGGCATGCATAAATTTAGACGATTTGGGCAAGTCGAAATTTGGTAGACGTAGTATTACTGTGATTTTTTATTGTGTTGTGTGAATAAAAGCATTTTCCTTATACAATAATACAATATTTAAAAAAAAATTAATTATATGTGTCGTTAATAAATTTATTGGAAAGTCCTATTTTGGGAACTTTTGTACCATTTGGTCCCACGTTTTAAATGAATGATTGAGGAGTCCTTATTAAGTGTAATGTGTGACCAGTAAATCATTTTTCAAACGTAGATGGGTATTGGTTAGATAGATATACCCTTACTAGTTAATTAGGGAAGTTTTTTTTTTTTTTTTTCGAAATGTGTGACAGGTATGGTGTGATTCTCCAGTGTGGCAAGTATTAATGTGACACTCCAACGATAGGACACTCCAAACAAATTAAAAACTCCTTAGTGTACTTTTTTCAAATGTGACTACGTGGCAGGTATAATGTGACACTCCAAAAATTTTACTCATCCTTAATGTACTTTTTCCAAATGTGACAACGTGGTAGGTATGATATGACACTCCAAAAAAAATAAAAACTCCTTAGTATACTTTTTTTTAAATGTGATAACGTGGCGGGTATATTGTGACACTTTAAAAATATTAAAAACTCCTTAGTGTACTTTTGCTAAACGTGACATGTGACACTCTAATGTGGCGAACCCAATTTGATTGAATTACTGTGTGTCACTACAACAAATTTGGGATTTAAAGACGAAACAAATTTGTCCCAAAATGTATATATTTCGTCACCCAAACTAATTACGACGAACATTTTTCGTCACCCATTTTGTCTCCAAAGGGTCGTCGCTAAAGGGTCTTAGAGACGAAAAAAAAAATTCGTCATTGAAAATGATAAATTTGTGACGAATTTTTTTGTCTCCAATACACTTTGTTGGGAACATACTTGTAAATAATTAGCGACAAAATATTTTGTCATTAAAGAAGAAATTAGAGACAAAAGTATTTCGTCATAAATATAAGAAATAGAGACGAAATAATTTTGTCAAGTTTAATAAAAACGAAGACGAAAATTTTTTGTCAAAGAAGCTACCAATAGAGACAAAAACAAATTCATCATTAAAAATGATAAATTTGTGACGAATTTTTTTGTCTCCAATACACTCTGTTGGGAACATACTTGCAAGTAATTAGCGACAAAATATTTTGTCATTAAAGAAGAAATTAGAGACAAAAGTATTTTGTCATAAATATAAGAAATAGAGACGAAATAATTTTGTCACGTTTAATATAAACGAAGACAAAAAAAATTTGTCAAAGAAGCTACCAATAGAGACAAAAACAAATTCATCATTAAAAATGATAAATTTGTGACGAATTTTTTTTGTCTCCAATACACTCTGTTGGGAACATACTTATAAGTAATTAGCGACAAAATATTTTGTCATTAAAGGAGAAATTAGAGACAAAAGTATTTTGTCATAAATATAAGAAATGGAGACAAAATAATTTTGTCACGTTTAATATAAACGAAGACGAAATTTTTTTGTCAAAGAAGCTACCAATAGTGATAAAAACAAATTCATTATTAAAAATGATGAAATAATGTCAAAAAAAAATCGTCACACATTGAGGGTAATAGTGACAAAATGTGACAATATTTTTTGTCATGACAAATTCATTTAGCGACGAAATAAAGAATTTATGACAAAATTAATCATCCACCTAAGCCAAACAAGAGACAAAAAAACCTTCTTTAGGGATGAAAAATTTTGTCAATAATTTCATAATATTTTTTTCCACATTATATACCTATTTTATCAAAATCTAAATTTTAGTTCAACAAATATGACCCTGTTCATGTTGAAACCTGTTGAATATAACAATTCCATCACAACTTAACCTAACCTGTTATCAACACATTTACGAATTAACAAAATGAAAATATACATTCATCATTACAAATAATTTCATCCTGATATAATAAAATAGTGAAATATCCACAAAATATCCAAAAGTTATAACTTGTTCAATTCCACCAAAAATCCAACAATAACTAGTGTGACTGTATGTGTATCCTTATCAAACAAAAATGAACATTCAAACAAATTACATCATTGTTGCACGTCAAACATGGCACCCCAATCCAATCTGCAAAAAAGTAAATTAAAAGTTTTAGTAATAAATCAATTATACAAAAGATTAAAAACATTAGTAACTCATCAATTTACAGTTAGATCAATTATACAATTTATCCCTGTAACAGACTTTTTTGTAGATTATGAGAACAAAAAATTAATTTTAAGGCTAATTCACAAATGGTGCATCCCATTAATGTGCCGTAAGTTCATACAACTTATATTGGTCCCTCCTAAGGTGTTTCTATTGGTTCTTGTACAAATCTGTAATTGTGTGATAATTTAGCATTTCGACAGCCTTTTTTCAAGCTTTAAGTATAGAGAAAAAAATATATTTTTTAGACTAATTCACAATTTATACATCATGTGCACCTGTACAAATTGGATGTCATATGCATGTTTCCATTACTTCCTAATTCTTCAAACATGTATTCTTTTATAAAATTTGTTATATTAAAGTTAATATACTTTACCAAGAAGTATGTCCACTTGTGGATGAGTTCCCTCCACTTCCAAAGTGTCCAGTGAATCCTTTGGTCCTCAAAAAGTTGACAACATCAGCCATTATCTCCCCTTGCTTCCTCTTACCCTCTTCAAGATCTTCTATTTTATTGTTCTGCATTTGTATTTGTTCCTTTTGTGTCTCTATTTGCATCTCAAGGCGCTTCACGTAATCATTTGTTTCAGCATATATGGTAGTGGCTCTCCTAATAGAGGATGAAGGTCTCATGCCAAGTCCCTTCACATAGCCAGACCTTGGCTTTAGGACTTTGATTGATAGCTCTTCTGCAGTCAAAGGGGTTGATCCCGACTGTGAGAGGTGATCAGCCTGTGTCTGTATCATATTTTCCTATCAAATATAAAAAAAAATTAAATAAGATTACAACAAATAGTATTCTAAAATTTTGTTAATAAAAATTGCAATATATACTCACATAATTACACTGAGCTTGAGATGAGATCCACTCATGTGTTTTCTCATTATAGTGAGTTTACTTGTACAACTCTGCTAGATCAGGTAGCATCTTCTTTTCTCGTGCCTAATTCGATAGACCAAATATTCAATAAATAAAGATAAGAATCTAATATAATTCTGAAAGTGCAAGGATACGTACCAGTTTTTCTACTCTAACAGGGATTGACCTAGAACCACACCTATGTTTTGTATACATCCTTTCTCTGTTCGCGATGTTGGCCTTTGATTGTTCCTATAAGGAAGAATGACCAATATAACAATGAAATGTATCATTAGTAAGACAAATATGTTGGCTTTTGATTGTTCCTGTAAGGAATAATGAACCAATATAACAATGAAATGTATCACTAGTAAAACAAATTTAATGGTTGATAATAAAGGAATTGCATTGTTCCCCTCTATCATTTTCCTATATATCATTTCAACTTAAAAGATATTTCAAATTATTCACTAGTTTCATTCAATTCTGTGAAAAATAGATTAGAGGACTTATTGAGATTTCATCATAAGATGGTTTTTCTGGGTGAAAAAAGAAAAATGAGTAATTTACACCGTTCACAAATAGGGGGTATATAAGCATGGGCAAGATAGATTGTGAAAAAATCCATTTACATTTCACAAGATATGGAACAATTACTGATACCAAACTCATAACCCTTTCTTTCTTCCGCAACTCTATCAAATCTAAAGTTCTGTCTCAATACCCTATATTAGTTACTTAGCTAGTTGCTTACCATTATCATGAAACTTCAGACCAAACCCAAGAACAACTAGAAAATTAATACAATCATAGAAACTAAAATCTTAGTTCTTTATTCTATGATGTGAAAGATGCACTTTAAGGAACCATAAATTAATCTCCTATTATGCGAGCCTTCAAATCCATGTTTAATAGTTTCCCTTTCTCATTTTTCCACTTATTTGGTTTTTATGATGTTCCACTTACATGCCTAGAAGATAAAGGGAAAAGAATACATATGGAATTTCACAGCAAATTGATTGTGTTCTTTCTAGTTGTTTTAGAATCTCTCCCTATTCTAATCAAATTCTTTCTTCGCTAATATAATAAAAAAGATGAAAATGTTACCAAAAATTCTTTAGTGTTCCACTTTTTATCAATAAGATCTATCCACTTGGTAGGATCGACATTCTTCGGTGGGTGGTTTCTTGCGTACTCCTCCCCTTTAGCCTCCTTCAGCTCCATGAATT
Organism: Camellia sinensis; assembly: GCF_055761805.1. NCBI lineage: Eukaryota > Viridiplantae > Streptophyta > Magnoliopsida > Ericales > Theaceae > Camellia > Camellia sinensis. The sequence continues at coordinate 65,659,926 of NC_138970.1, forward strand.
GTTTGTGCAGCCTATAGGTATGGTTACTCAATCTCCGACCAAATTTTGTGTTCATTGCCTTCTCTATATCAACAGGGTCTCCTTGTAAATCAAATTGATCCTGCAAAAAATAGATAAGTCATAGATAATTCTTATAAAAAATAAAATAATTACAATAAATAATTAAGATTTCTAACCTATTATAAAAATGAGTAAAATCTCCTATAAGAAGACAATGAACTTACATTCAAGCGTTGAAACATCGCCTCCTTAACGGAGGCATCAACATACTTCCACCTATGAACACTTGGATCTGGTAAACAAGTTCGCACTTCTACACCAATCTTTGAGGCTAGTTTTGAGGCATAGTCCCCTACCGGTGCACGAAATTCTGGAGGGATAGGCACGCTAAGCTTTCCATCTCTATGAACAAGGCCTTGAACCTCTTTGCCTCAAGTCGGGCCACGAGCACACTTAGCAGCTGATATTGTGAAGCCATAATATTGAAATAGTATGTGAACAAATTTAATTAAGATCTTAAATCAATGTAAATAAAGAGTGTGTCTTACCAATAGTATTACCAGCAGTCACCTCAAGTTGAGGCTCCACATTGAGAGGTGGTGGCGGATTGCTAGTCACCTCAGGACGTGAAGAGGTATCCCCCTCTTCTAATGTGTGAGTCAATGCCTCATGATGAGATTGTGAACGGGCCCTCGATGGTATCTCTAACAGCTGAATAACATAATAAAATATGAATATATGTACAAAGATATACATGTCTATGTGTGTATGAATTGAAAGTAACAAGAAAGAATATATTTCACAATGCATAAATGTATAGTACCTCATTCTCAAACGAATCATAGGATTCAGTGTCACTGCCATCTTTAGCCTCTGACGGTCGATAATCATCGTCATTTTCCTCAATTGGTATTTGTTTGTCCTTCCTCAATTTCTTATGTTGAACCGTAGCCTTCAAACAAGTTGTTATATTCTTCACTCCTAGAACATTCATTCTCTCACAGTTTTTATTAATATTCTTCATTCTTTGTTTCTCATAGTTCGTTACCTTCTTAGTTGCGGTACTTGGTTTGGTCAATTGCTTTTTTGTAGCGTCCATTTTGCCCAACTATAAAGCATAATTGAACATTTTTTTGGTGGATACGCATAATTGAACATTAGATGTAAAGAAAAGATAATTATATATTTCTATACATAAAGCATAAAGCAACAACAATCTCAACAAGTGGATATGTCATATAGGCTCTAAATCATTGAAATATGGCTAGAGTGATATGGATGATTTTTGTTTTTACCATTTACTTATCATAGAACAAATTAATTACAAAGCCATCAGACACACAATATGACCAATCAATGATAAACCTACATAATAGTGGATGAACCCCACAACTGAAATTCAAACACATTAATTAAGAACAATGTTCATATAGAAAGTGCAAAATAACTACAAATCCTAGTCTACATCAAGATCCATATCGTAATCCACATCAGGTTCATCACACTCTTCATTTTGTTTGTCAGCTCTATTCTCTATCATTGTTTCATCAGATGACCTAACCCTTGTAACAACTTCTGCTTCAACACCATCTCTATAACATTGAACATTAGGGCCGATGTCAATTGGAACAACATTGGTAATATTTTCTTGTTGGAACACATCGCTTTTTTCTGGTTCATGTAATGATTCTCCGTCACCTACCTCTGGTACATCAAAGACACCCCTATGTTGCACTCGTTGAACGACTTGCCAAGGTTGTCCCCATTTGGTATCATTTAGGTAAAAGACTTGCTTAGCCTGGCTAGGCAAGATGAAAGGGTCGTGTTGATACCACCGACTTGTGACATCAATACTTGTGCAATAATCATCGGTTCGCAATGTTCTACTTCGACCTGTGTTTCCTGTGTTGTACCATTCACACTGGAACAATACAACTTTGTTATGACACATGTACTCCAATTCCCAAACATTGCACAAGTGACCATAAAATTCATGCGTCACTCCCTCATGATCCCCTTCCGTAAGCACACCACTATTCTGACTCTTACGGCGATTGTCTACTTCTCTTGTACGAAACCGTACGCCATTGATTATGCAACTTGAGTACTCTTTTACTAGCAAATTTGGGCCATTTGCTAATGACCATAAATCATTGGTTGCTTCTGGTGACTTTTCTTCTCTCCATATATTTATCTACATTCACATATAACGTACATTAAGATAGTAAAAATAAATTAATAAATGATCAAATCTTATACAAATTTTTAATCATGTCTTAAATTGAAAATGCCTTACCCGCTCTTTGAACCACTTGGGAAACTCTTGTTGTTGTATACGGGTTATGTAACGCCCTCAAAATAAAAGCATTAAACCCATCAATTAAGAGATTCATTAACATATAAGATAACCATATTCTTCCATTTCTTCAGAATCTTATTACATAAGTATCACATGTTAACAACAAAAGCAAAATGCCCTACGGGCTTACAGCTTTCCAAGTTAACACTTGGTTACACAAAAAGGAGTACTAACTCATACACTTTAAGCCCTTGGCTTGTATTTACATGTAATACTTCAAAAGTAAACGACAACATTATGTCCGCCTCAAGCCTCCCAAACTATGTCCTTGGAGGTGGCATGCTTCCTGCACCTGAAAATGATATTCCCATATAGGGTGAGCCACAGCCCAGTAGAAATACACTAAACCAACCATGAACAATGACTAAAATATTAGCAATTGATAGATGGCCAACACTGATACAATCACATAAATCATCTATTTATGTCATACGACTTATAAGTCCAAGTTTCCTTTCATTTTCCCTTTTTCAACGGATAGGCATATAAGCACTACCTACATTCTCAACAGATATGTATAACAACAATATCCATAGATAAACATATAAGTTATATCCACATTCTACAACAGATATGTATAACAACAATATCCACAGATAAGCATACAAGCTATATCCACACTTTACAAAGATAAGCATATGAGCTCTACCTTCACTTCTCTAGACAAGCATATGAGCTATATCCACGGAGTTCATCCCCTATCTTCTCCCAACACTATCCGGTTTAGAGGTACATCCCCTATCTTCCCCTAAACCGCGGAGTACATCCCCTATCTCCTCCTCTACACATCACGAATACAAACACATCGGTTCTATATACAATCACACAATACATGTAGTTAATGTATTCTATCAACCGTCAAGTTCCATGACACACTTCATTGATTAGTTTCAGTTTGCCTAATCTTCATGCATTGTCTACAACAATCACGACTATCCTCCACCGATAGCCCAAAGCAGTTATTTCTAAATAGAAAATAAATGCACAATGGATATTCAATCAACATTTCACTTTCTCATTCTTTTCAATTAATTATCCCAATTACTTAAATAATGTAATTAGGTCAATTTCCATAATTAACATTTCAACCCTTAGGTCCCATTTTCATCAACAATTCATCTTTCATTCCATTTCTCTATGCCAAACATGCATCTAGGTTCATTATGAGTAAAACCCCAACTTTTGTAAATTAGCACAAAAGCCCCAAACTTTCACAAAATTACCAAACCAACCCCAACATCTCAAAATACCAAAATTTAAAGACAAAATCCATAGAGAGGAGTAGGATATCCCTACCTCAAATTCGGAGCCCCAAAGGAGATGAAGACCAAAACCAAAACGCTCCAAATCTCGAAATTTTCAGATTAAAAGGAAGCCCTCGACGATCAACACAACTTTCGTGAAGACCAAAGGCGAGCAAACAACCCCTACTAGATCAAATCTAAGAGAGAAGGGCCGGTTTAGAGTGAGAAGCTCTGAAAATGGCTTTTTCGAAAAATAAGAGAGAGAAAAGATCTTGAAAAAGTGATCCAAAAGTCGGATCTCGGATTTATATAAAAGTCTCTCCGCTCGAGCGTCACTCACAGACTTCCGCTCGAGCGACCAAACTCCAGCTCGAGCGCCGGATACACACTCCCAGCACTTTTGCAGAATCAGGTCTCCGCTCGAGCGCCAACTCCCCCGCTCGAGCGTCACACACAACACTCCCGCTCGAGCGGTCAATCCCACGCTCGAGCGTCCAACACTACACAGGAAATACTGGATTGGTGTATTCTCCGCTCGAGCTCCAGAACCCCCGCTCGAGCGGACAGGCCAAAATCTGGGCAACTAGTTTCGGTTTCTAGACTCAACCAACTTGCAACAAACCTGCCCAACACATCCTATAACTCAAACACAAAGTAAAAAGGATGCAACCAAGATAATAGTCAACTACTAACACCCACGGACACATGTCCGGATCACTGTACAACAAGGGTAAACCCAGGATTGCTATAACCTCCCCCCCTTAAAGAATTTCGTCCCCGAAATTAAGCATAAGTTTTCGAACACAGGTTTTCCTCCATTTTAACAATGTTACATTTTTAACATTCAACAATTCGACCCATTACCGGTCATCCCCTCCCTTTAACAAGAGGCATTTCACAATATGTAAACAACATATGTACTTTCAACATGCATTAACATTACGCATTATCTTTCCAATTTCAACAATATATTTAACAGATATAGTGTCACATTCAACTTCCATATGAGGCAAGTTCCAAAACATACTTCCAATAAACCAAAACATTTTCAATGTTTCACAACTTAAGACATATACAAAAGCTCTTAAGTTCAACCATTAGCCCGAAATGTAAATACAAGGATTATACAACAACAAACAAGTCCGGATACTTCTCGCGGACTTCCAACTCACGTTCCCAAGTGGCCTCCTCCACTCCGTGATGTTTCCACAAGACTTTCACTAAAGGAATGGCCTTGCCACGCAGGACCTGATCCCGCCTATCCAAGACCCGAACCGGTCTCTCCTCATACGAGGCATCCTCATCTACCTCTAAATCGGTCCAATCCAACACATGTGATGGATCTGGCTCATACTTCCGAAGCATACTCACATGAAACACGTCATGCACTCCGGACAACTGCGGCGGTAAGGCTAACCGATAAGCAACCTCACCAATCCTCTCAAGGATCTCAAAAGGACCAATAAACCGAGGGGATAACTTCCCACTCTTCCCAAACCTCATCAGGCCTCGCCTAGGTGATATCTTCAGAAAGACATGATCACCTACCTCAAACGCCAAAGGCCTTCTCCTACGGTCGGCATAACTCTTTTGTCGACTCTGGGCTGTAACAAGCCTCCTACGGATAAGCTCAACTTTCTCCGTCGTCTCCCTAACCAACTCCGGACCCAACAAAGGTGCATCACCCACCTCGGCCCAACAAACTGGAGACCTACACGGTCGGCCATACAAGGCCTCAAACGGTGCCATACCGATGCTAGACTGAAAACTGTTGTTGTAGGCAAACTCTACCAAAGGCAAGTGCCTCTCCCACGTCCCACTGAAGTCCAGGACACAACCCCGAAGCATATCCTCGAGGACCTGGATAGTACGCTCGGACTGCCCGTCAGTCTGAGGATGATAAGCCGTACTAAAGGTCAACTTAGTGCCCAAGGCACTCTGCAAACTCTGCCACAACCTAGCAGTAAAACGAGGATCTCTATCTGAGACAATCGTCACTGGGACCCCGTGCAATCTCACTACGTCCCGAATATACAAATTGGCAAGATGATCCACCGAATCTCTCACGCGCAAAGGAATAAAGTGCGCCGACTTAGTCAACCGGTCTACAACCACCCAAATAGCATCACTACCCCGCTGCGTCCTCGGAAGACCTACAACGAAGTCCATAGTGATATGCTCCCACTTCCACTCAGCAATAGGCAAGGGTTGCAACAAACCCGCTGGCCTCTGATGCTCGGCCTTCACTTGCTGGCAAGTAAGGCACTTCGATACGAAAACAGCCACATCTCTCTTCATACCCCGCCACCAAAACTGGCGACCCAAATCCTGATACATCTTAGTACCTCCCGGATGCACCGCAAGGCGCGAATGGTGAAACTCTCGGAGTACTTCCTCACGGCAAGCCTCCAGTACAAACAAACGGTCCCGGTATCTCACACTCAGGTCGGGATACACCGTCAAACCCTTCTCAACTTTCCCACTGGAGATCTTCTCTCGGAGGGATTCTACCTCAAGGTCACCTCTCTGTGCCTCTAACACTCTAGTCACAAGTGTAGGCTGCGCAACAACAGAAAACAAGGCCGCAGCCTCAACAGAGCCGCCCAATAGCAAATCAAACTCACCAAGTGCTCCCAACATCTCCCATTCCCGGATGGCTATACAAGCTAGATCACTAATGGTCTTCCTACTAAGGGCATCGGCCACAACATTGGCCTTTCCCGGGTGATAGTGCAACTCAAAATCATAATCCTCGATGAACTCCATCCACCTCCTCTGCCTCAAATTCAAGTCCCTCTGTGTAAACAGATACTTCAAACTCTTGTGGTCCGAGAACACCTTGAACCTCTCACCATAAAGGTAGTGTCTCCAGATTTTCAAGGCAAAGATCACAGCTGCTAACTCTAGGTCGTGTGTGGGGTAATTCTTCTCGTGTATTTTCAACTGACGTGAGCCATAAGCTACCACTTTCCCCTCCTACATCAACACATATCCCAAACCCTCTCGTGAGGCATCACAGTAAACCGCATAACCCAACCCTCTCTCCGGAATGATCAACACCGGAGCGGTGGTCAATCTAACTTTCAGCTCTTGGAACGACTTTTCACAAGTCTCACTCCACACAAACTTGACTCCCTTCCGAGTCAGTCTAGTCAACGGTGACGCTAGCCTGGAGAAATCTTTCACAAATCGACGATAATACCTAGCTAATCCCAGAAAACTGCGGATCTCAAACACACTTTTAGGCTGTGCCCAATCTTGCACTGCCTCCACCTTGGATGTATCAACAGACACCCCTTCCCCGGATACCACGTGGCCTAAGAATTTGACTTCCCTCAGCCAGAACTCACACTTCCCAAACTTGGCATACAGTCTATGGGCTCTAAGCAACTCAAGCACCACTCTCAAGTGTTCCTCATGCTCCTCCTCTAAAGGCGAATAGATAAGAATGTCGTCCACAAAGACGACCACAAATCGGTCTAAGAACTCCCGGAAAATCCGGTTCATCAAGTCCATAAAGACTGTCGGTGCATTGGTAAGCCCGAATGGCATCACCAGAAACTCATAATGGCCATACCGCGTACGGAATGCCGTCTTAGGAATATCCTCCTCCCTGACCCTCAACTGGTGGTAACCCGATCTCAAATCTATCTTAGAGAAACAACGGGAACCCTTCAACTGGTCAAACAAATCATCTATACGTGGCATAGGGTACTTATTCTTAACCGTAGCCCGATTTAACTTCCGGTAGTCAATACACAATCTCAATGCACCATCTTTCTTTTTAACAAAGAGGGCCGGTGCTCCCCACGGCGAAACACTAGGGCGAACAAAGCCCTTATCTAGCAATTCCTGGAGCTGAACTTTCAACTCAACCAACTCTGCTGGAGCAAAACGATAAGGTGCCATAGAAATCGGCGCCGTGCCGGGCACTAAATCAATAGAGAACTCTATCTCTCGGTGAGGTGGCAAACTAACAAGATCTTCGGGAAAAACATCCGAATACTCACAAACCACCCTCGGCAACACAATCTGTGTCTCAACACACTCACTACTCTCAAAGCTAGCAAGTAGACCACTAAGCTCACTTCGCCCTCGCGAATCATACCCCGGTGGCAAAACACTACCAACCCGGTCTCCCAAGAAATGGAACCACTCCCCGCTCAAGGTACATAACGTGACCCTCTGGCGGTAGCAATCGATAACAGCCCGGTATGACGATAGCCAGTCCATACCCAAAATAACATCAAAACCCTTCATAGGCATGACAACAAACGGAAAAGGAAGCCTATAGTCGGCGACCTCTATATCACATCCCCTAACACCCTGTTTCAGGATCAACTCACCACCCAAAGGCGATACCACACAAATAGGAGATGCTAACTGTGCTAACTCCAATTCCAAAACAGATGCAAATGCAGCAGATACAAAAGAATGAGATGCACCCGTGTATATCAACACATTAGCAACCGAGTTGCAAAACAGAAAAGTACCTCTCACTACTGATGGAGCTGGTACTAAATCCTACGCGGTAACAGCATACACGCGCCCCGTAGGCCCCTGGTCTACCTGCTCACCTCTCGGAGCAAAAGACTGCTGCACAGACTAGGATGACGAAGCTCCCGGATTGGCCCTCGAGGCCTGCACAGACTGAGCTGGCTGAAAGCCCTGCGTCTGCCTAGAACCAGACGCTCCCGAAGTGGCACTCAACTGCGGGCAAAACCTCTTCAGGTGCCCAGGCTGTCCACACTGATAACAAGACAAGGGTTGCCCCCTGCCCGAACTCTGACTCTGCGGTCTAGCTGAAGAAGAAGCAGCTCTCTGACCTCCACCCTTCTGCGGGCAAACAGAAACCTTGTGACCCAGCTGGCCACACTTGTAACAAGTGAAATCCCCCTGACCACCTCTCCCGGAGCCTACACTCGGCACTGGGAAGGTCGATCTAGTAACACCACCCTGCGACTGCTGAGGGTTAGAACCCCTCTGCCTCCTGCCATCACCCTGGCCATCTTGGCTCCTCTTGGAGCCTCTCTGCCCCTCATCCTCCTCCTGCATCATGAGCCCCATATGAGCTGCAGCGTCCACTAGGTGTCTATACTGTCGGATGTAAGACCCACCAACCCTCAACTTGAGGCCCCGCCTCAACTTCCGCTCAAACTCATAGCAACGGCGTTCCTCAGACGCCACCAGTTCAGGTGCGAACCTGGACAGACTAGTAAAGGTAGCCTCAAACTCGGCCACTGACAAGCCCTGCTGATTAAGCCGGCTAAACTGATCCCTCAGCTTCTCCCTAGCTGCTGCAGACAAAAACCTCTCCTGAAAAGCATTTATAAACGCCTCCCAAGTACCACCAACATGAGCCTTCTCGTACTTCCACCATTGACCCGCATCTCCCTTCAGTTGGAAGGATGCCAAGGTCACTTTCAGTGCTCCGTCCTCAATACCAAGCATCTCGAACGTTTTACTCATTTGCTCTAGCCACTCATCAGCCTTCAGTGGCTCCTTCGGATCCCCGACAAACTCATCCGGATTAGACCGGAAAAACTCCCTCTTCAAGAAAGAAGGCCCTGCTTCAGCGACCTGATTCCCAGCTCTAAGAATACCTAAAGCTCCTGCTATCTCTCTGGCCAAGGCACCCATAGCCTGCTGACCCACTGGCTCGGCCACATTGGCTTGGCCAACTCCCTCCTGCACTGCCGGAATCTCACCCGGTGACGGTGCTTCCTGCCTCGCAGGTCTACCACGCCTAGCACCTCTTCCTCGTCCTGACATCCTAATAAAGGTAACACAGAACATTAGCACATTCATAAATGTGCCGAAACTAAACACTCATGTCCTAATGCATGGACAACTGTAATTCACTCCACATAAGCACATAAACACATAAGCACTTACGAATTTCATTTCCGGATAATGATAGTCCCGAAGCGTTACTAGAGTTCCGGTTAGAAACAGCATTGATCAAGTGCTTTTCCAACAAGACTCCCAGAAACCCAAGGATCCAGTCAACATCCTAGAAATTAAATCCCATACCCACATAGTCACATAAGCATGTTATCAAGTAAGCACATAGCATATGATACTACATCTAGGTCTCTATCAAGCGAGACAAACCCATTGTGATACGAATCACTTCCCACGTACCCAAAGTATTCGAACCCGGTACGCTCTGATACCAAGTTGTAACGCCCTCAAAATAAAAGCATTAAACCCATCAATTAAGAGATTCATTAACATATAAGATAACCATATTCTTCCATTTCTTCAGAATCTTATTACATAAGTATCACATGTTAACAACAAAAGCAAAATGCCCTACGGGCTTACAGCTTTCCAAGTTAACACTTGGTTACACAAAAAGGAGTACTAACTCATACACTTTAAGCCCTTGGCTTGTATTTACATGTAATACTTCAAAAGTAAACGACAACATTATGTCCGCCTCAAGCCTCCCAAACTATGTCCTTGGAGGTGGCATGCTTCCTGCACCTGAAAATGATATTCCCATATAGGGTGAGCCACAGCCCAGTAGAAATACACTAAACCAACCATGAACAATGACTAAAATATTAGCAATTGATAGATGGCCAACACTGATACAATCACATAAATCATCTATTTATGTCATACGACTTATAAGTCCAAGTTTCCTTTCATTTTCCCTTTTTCAACGGATAGGCATATAAGCACTACCTACATTCTCAACAGATATGTATAACAACAATATCCACAGATAAACATATAAGTTATATCCACATTCTACAACAGATATGTATAACAACAATATCCACAGATAAGCATACAAGCTATATCCACACTTTACAAAGATAAGCATATGAGCTCTACCTTCACTTCTCTAGACAAGCATATGAGCTATATCCACGGAGTTCATCCCCTATCTTCTCCCAACACTATCCGGTTTAGAGGTACATCCCCTATCTTCCCCTAAACCGCGGAGTACATCCCCTATCTCCTCCTCTACACATCACGAATACAAACACATCGGTTCTATATACAATCACACAATACATGTAGTTAATGTATTCTATCAACCGTCAAGTTCCATGACACACTTCATTGATTAGTTTCAGTTTGCCTAATCTTCATGCATTGTCTACAACAATCACGACTATCCTCCACCGATAGCCCAAAGCAGTTATTTCTAAATAGAAAATAAATGCACAATGGATATTCAATCAACATTTCACTTTCTCATTCTTTTCAATTAATTATCCCAATTACTTAAATAATGTAATTAGGTCAATTTCCATAATTAACATTTCAACCCTTAGGTCCCATTTTCATCAACAATTCATCTTTCATTCCATTTCTCTATGCCAAACATGCATCTAGGTTCATTATGAGTAAAACCCCAACTTTTGTAAATTAGCACAAAAGCCCCAAACTTTCACAAAATTACCAAACCAACCCCAACATCTCAAAATACCAAAATTTAAAGACAAAATCCATAGAGAGGAGTAGGATATCCCTACCTCAAATTCGGAGCCCCAAAGGAGATGAAGACCAAAACCAAAACGCTCCAAATCTCGAAATTTTCAGATTAAAAGGAAGCCCTCGACGATCAACACAACTTTCGTGAAGACCAAAGGCGAGCAAACAACCCCTACTAGATCAAATCTAAGAGAGAAGGGCCGGTTTAGAGTGAGAAGCTCTGAAAATGGCTTTTTCGAAAAATAAGAGAGAGAAAAGATCTTGAAAAAGTGATCCAAAAGTCGGATCTCGGATTTATATAAAAGTCTCTCCGCTCGAGCGTCACTCACAGACTTCCGCTCGAGCGACCAAACTCCAGCTCGAGCGCCGGATACACACTCCCAGCACTTTTGCAGAATCAGGTCTCCGCTCGAGCGCCAACTCCCCCGCTCGAGCGTCACACACAACACTCCCGCTCGAGCGGTCAATCCCACGCTCGAGCGTCCAACACTACACAGGAAATACTGGATTGGTGTATTCTCCGCTCGAGCTCCAGAACCCCCGCTCGAGCGGACAGGCCAAAATCTGGGCAACTAGTTTCGGTTTCTAGACTCAACCAACTTGCAACAAACCTGCCCAACACATCCTATAACTCAAACACAAAGTAAAAAGGATGCAACCAAGATAATAGTCAACTACTAACACCCACAGACACATGTCCGGATCACTGTACAATAGGGGTAAACCCGGGATTGCTATGCCTTGGTCAAATGGAGTTCGTAATAGATTTTTGTGTATCCTACTCAAAAGAATGTGATTATTATGCACTGCTAACTACATTAACAAAGCTAAGAATACACATATTTAAATGAAAAACATACTCTAGATACTTCTCTATCTCGGGGCTATTGTTCAACAAGAACCAATGAGCCATATCACGATATTCTTGTGACATATCAGCATCCCTTGTGATTAGGCCAATAGGACGGGCAGTTTCTGTGAATACAGTTAACCCTTTGCGACGTTCGCCACAATCTTGATTTCGTTCGGGTCGATTATGCACTGTTTCGATCCCATCAACATACATTGAACAAAAAGTAATGCACTCTTTGACAATGTAAGCCTCTGCGATTGAACCTTCTAGTCGAGCTCGGTTTGTAACAAACTTTTTTAAAGCTCCGAGAAACCTTGAAAAGAGAATTAGTTAAGAGCAAGGTTACACATGCAACATATAATTACGAACCTTTCAATTTAACAATTACCTTTCAATCCGGTACATCCATCAATATTGCACCGGTCCTCCAAGAATAGCCTCACGCGGCAAGTGAACGGCCAAGTGAACCATCACATCAAAGAAGGCTGGAGGAAAGATCTTTTCAAGCTTGCATAATATGTGTACTATACGTTCCTCTAATTTCTCAAGTTCATTACGGCGCAGTGTCCTTGAGCACAAATCCTGGAAAAAGCTACCTAACTCAAATAGTGTTTTACTAATCTCTTTGTCTACGAAACCACGCATCCCAATTGGAAGAATCCGTTGTATGAGTACATGGCAGTCATGACTTTTCAAGCCTGTTAATTTACCATTTCTTGCATTCACTGATCTTGATATGTTTGCAGCATAGCCATCCGGATACTTCACTGATTTCAAGAATTCAAAGAAACCCTCCCTCTCTTCAGGGGTCAACGAAAAGATTGCCCTAGGTTTGACATAAGTTCCATCAGGATGACGTGTTAACCACAACTCTTTCCTTATACCCATATCTTCCAAGTCCATCCGTGCTTTGTCGGTGTCTTTGTTCTTTCCATCAATGCCTAACATAGTTCCAAAGGTATTTTCACTAAAATTCTTCTCGACGTGCATAACATCAATGTTGTGTCGAAGCTTCTGTTTCTTCCAGTATGGTAACTCATACAAGATGCTTACCTTTGTCCAATTTGGTGCCTGACGGAGTCTTTTCTTATTTCTTGGATGCTTCCCATATGTGACACCTGTCACTCTGTCCAATTGCTCTAATATCTTTTCCACTGGTAACTTTAAAGATCTCTTTCGCTTCTCATGCTCACCATTGTAAGCCTTACTCTTTCGCCTTTCGGGGTGGTTTTGAGGCAAGTAGCATCGATGGTTAGTGTATGCAGTCTTACCTTTCAAGGATTGAAAATATGGTTCATCATTGCAAGTGTAGCAAGAATAATGACGCTTTGTTCTCCACCCAGATATGTCACCAAATGCGGGCCAATCGTGTATAGTCCACATCAAAGCTGCATGTATCTGGAAAGACTCACTAGTTACGGCATCGTAAGATAATGCACCATTTTTCCACAACTCATTCAACTCATCCACCAGAGGTCTCATGTAGACATCAATATCGATCCCTGGTTGTGATTCTCCAGGAATAAGTAGTGACATCATAAGAAAGGGATCTTTCATAACCAACCAAGGTTGCAAGTTATAAGGAATGAGTATTACAGGCCATAAACTATACGAGTTGCTCATGTTCCCGAAAGGATTGAATCCATCAACAGCCAACCCTAGCCTCACATTTCGAGGCTCCAGGGCAAACTGAGGATGTTGCACATCAAATTCCTTCCATTCATCATTATCGGTGGGATGTCTCAATACTCCGTCATCTATACGTTTCTCCTTGTGCCATCTCATGTCCTCAGCAGTCTTTCTTGACATGTACAATCTTTTCAGCCTTGGTGTTAATGGGAAGTACCGCAACACCTTATGGGGAATCTTCTTACCCCTGCCACGATTGATCTTGTATCTGGATGCCTTACATTTTGGACATTTATCTAACCATGCATTTTCCTTCCAAAAAAGTACACAATCATTTATACAAGCATCAATTAACTCATATGACAAGCCCGAATCACGAAGTATTTTCTTAGCTTCATAAAATGACTTTGGAACCAAATTATCTTTTGGTAAAAGTTTTGTTAAAAACTCCAATAGTGTGTTAACCGACTTATTGCTCCAGTGGTTTGTTACCTTCATATTAAGCAGCTCGATGACAAACTTCAGCAGAGTGTAGTTTGTGCAACCTAAGTACACCTCACGTTTGGCATCATTCAATAGTTTATCAAACGTTTGTAGTTCCTCATTCTGGGGTGCATCGTTGGGTTCTCCTCTTATTCGATCTTCCACTAAGGCATCAATACCACCTAAAACCTTATCTTCATCAATTGCCATTTCATGATGAGCCTCATTTGATACACGTGGTTCCCCGTGCTCATGCCAAATAGTGTACGTTTGCATAATCCCATATTGAAGCAAATGAATTTGCACATTTCGAAGATTTTGGGAATAATAGTTCACACAGTTCAAACATGGGCACAGAATTTTACCTTCCTGGTCAACAACTGCCATTGCAAATTTGATAAATGATGTCACCCCATCAATAAATGGCTGACTCATCCTTCCATCAGGTGTCTTACCCATTGCAATCCAACTCTTGTCCATGTCTGATCACAAATGAAAGATCAAGTTTTTTTATGTCATAAAACGCATCATGTGTACTATTAACCTATTCCATTTAGGAATGCACAATGTGTATCATAGAAAGAAAATCATATTACGTTGTCTATCTCTAATCTTTCCTTAGTTCTCCAAGTATATAACATATGTGTTGGACTTTTCAAAGAATTTTTTTATGCTTGTTTTTAATGCATTAAAGTGTTATTATGAGGGTAAGACTTGGGAGAAATTAATAAATGCTAAGATTTTTTTTTTAAATCAAAAAATCAGAAAATTTAGATTGGGAGATTGGAGCTCCTGCAAAGCTTGAGGCTAAAAACCCCCTTTTGCTTAATATATAGTATAGATATAGATAGCATATCACCCGTGCTATGCACGGGTTGTATTTACAATTATCTATATATGTGAATTGTGATTTTTAAATGTCTTTTTTTTTTTTTTTTTAAATGTCTTCTTTTTTTTTCATTTTTATATTATATTAAAGTTTAATATTTTGATAACAATCATATGTGCTAGACTTTCCAATGAATTAAATATCTTCTTTTTTATATTATATTAAAGTTTAATATTTTGATAATAATCATATGTGTTGGGCTTTCCAAGGAATTAAATATCTTCTTTTTTTATATTATATTAAAGTTTAATATTTTGATAATAATCATATGTGTTGGACTTTTTAAGGAATTTTTTTTATATTTGTTCTTAATGCATTAAAGTGTTCTTATGAGGGATAATAATCATATGTGTTGGGACTTTTCAAGGAATTCACATGTGTTGGACTTTTCAAGGAATTTTTTTATGCTTGTTCTTAATGCATTAATGCGTTATTATGAGGGTAAAGCTTGAGGGTTGGGAGAAGTTAATAAATACTAAGGTTTTATTTTTAAAAAAAAATCAGAAAATCAGGAAATTTAGATAGGGATATTAGAGCTCCCACAAAACTTATGGGTTAGAGATAGATATAAATAAATAAATAGATAGATATAGATATAGATATCTATATTTGTTTTAATTTTTTTTTAATATACAAATTATTTGTTTTGGAAAAGGTACTGCAGTAATTATGAGAAAAATCAAAAAGTCTTGTGGGTTATAGATAGACATAGATAAAGATATTTATATTTGTTTTAAAATACAAATTATTTGTTTTGGAAAAGGTACTGCAGTAATTATGAGAGAAGTCAAAAAGTCTTATGGGTTAAGAGAAGTTAATAAATGCTGAGATAAATTTTTTTTTTTAAAACAAAAAATTAGAAAATTAGGATTGCCTTATTGAAGCTCCCACAGGCCTTGGGGGTTAAAAACCCCATTTTGCTTAATGTATAGATAGATAGATAGATAGATAGATAGATAGATATATCTTTTTATTTTTATTTTTGTGTGGTTTCTATTCGGGTATTTTTTTTTCAATTTATTTAAGATGGAGTTGTGGGTATCTTTTTTTTTTTTAATTTAATTTATCTGTGGTTTCCTTTTGTTTTTAATTATTATTATTTGGGTAAGTTATGATGTGAGTCAGATATGTGATAAACATGTGAGTTTTATTGATTTAAAGTTTATTTAGATAAACTTTAAAGATTTTTTTTTTTAGTTTTATAGTTTTTTTTGTTATGTTATAATATAATATATAAAATATAGGTAGATATATACAACTTTAATAAAAAAATATTATCTGATTTTTTGGGGAAGAGAAAATGAATGTAAGTTTTAATATTTTTTTTTGAAAATTTGTGAGAGAGATTAGGAGGGAGAGATTATGAAATATTTTTGTTATTAAATAAATAAATCAGTCAATAGCTTTTTTTTAATCTATTTTGTAAATTAAAAATCAATAATTTTGGAAAATTGATTAATTTGTCTCATTAAGTGATTTAAAATTTTGATAGATATACATAAAAAAATACATAATTATATTATTAAATCATAATTCAAATTTAGATGTTATATCTTTTTGAGATCTATAGCTAAATTCTTATATATATTTTTTTATTTTTGTGTGTAGCCATAGTGTATGGGAGAAATTGAAAAGGGTGTTGCAATAATTCTGAGAGAAGCCAAAAGAGATTGTGGGTTGGGAGAAGTCAATAAATGCTGAGGTTGGGTTGGGAGAAGTCAATAAATGTTGAGCTTTTTTTTTTTAAATCAAAAAATTAGAATATTAGGATTAGGAGATTGAAACTCCCACAGGCCTTGGGGTTAAAAACCCCCTTTTGCTTAATATATAGTATAGATATATAGGTACCAAATGTTTGAAAAAATTCATGAACCAGTATGACATCATGTTCTTATAAGATCAATCTAGGTTGTATGATTTATGTGCTAAATATTTGTCCTGTGTGTACTAATAAAAGGGGCACATGTATCTTCTCATTTTATACCATAAACAGAGGACTTCGAAATTTACATTAGATCTCTGCTTGTTTCCTGTGAAAATCTTTCAAAACAATCCCAACCCAGAATTCCTGCACCTCTCAAACTTCCACGAATCAAACCCCTACATTTTTCCAATGCTTTAATGCTAAATTTTGGGTTTTTCTTTGGTTTTGTTGTTATTTTTACCAAAATCAATGGCTTCTTTTAAGCAAGTACCCAAATTATTTTTCTTCTTTATCAAACCGAGCCATAATTTCTGCAGGCTTCTTTAGTAACTCTAAGTTCAAACCAAGCCATGGAATTATTTATCTTCACTTTGACTTGTACACTAACAACCACATGTTCTCTACCTTTTGTCGTCTTCCATGGTAATTTTCTAATTTTTCTCTATATTTTGACATCATTTTTTATTATGTAGTCATTAGCTAGCTACTTTGTCCTTTGTTAGTGCTCTGCTCTCACTATGCTCAATTTGGTTCAATTAATTTATTGTTTGATGTTTAAGTGCTTTTACCAAGTTGGTTTGTGGAATGTAACAGTTTGGTTGTTTTGGATTGTGGCTTTATGAAATTTTCTATACCCTTATTTGCCGTGCTAAAAGCTTAAATTTTTAGGACTATTAGCATTAATACAAACACGGAAATTGCTTTCAAGTCACTACTTAATTCATGACCTGTTTGGTAATGTTGTGTGTTTAAGGTTGGTTGGTTGTTCTCAAATTTTGTCTTCCTTAAGTTAGTATTTTTGTTATTTTTGTCATTCTTTAAAGAAAAAAAGTCACACCCATAATGTGCTTTCTATGAATTTCCTCTATTAAACTTTAAATAAATAACACCTGTTTCTTTTTTCAAGAAGTGTGTATATACAGGCCATTGAATTATGTAGTCTTTTTCTTTTTCAGGTCAGTTTGAATTATGCAGTCTAAATTGTTCTTGATTATGATAGTGGGTGATCTCATCCTGGAACCATAGTTCTAAATCGCGGTATCGGGTAATGTAACGGTATCGATCGCGGAATATCGGTATCGGTAGTATCGACCGGTACGTATCGGGTATCGGGCGTCGCGGCTGTGAAATTTCAAAAATCATTAGCAATCCATCTAAAACTCAATTTTATGCATTTTTTGCCTCTTTTAGCCTTAATTTATCACATTTTAATCAAAATTTTGATATGTAGACTCTAATTTAGTTAGTAATAATAATGATATGTAGACTCTAATTTAGTTAGTAATAACAGTTTTCAATTAATAAATATTGTAATTCTAATTTAGTTAGTAATAATAATGCATTTAAAATAAATATTAAACATCTTTACTTAACAATTAAACCTCTTTAAAAAAATCTGACAGATTAAACCTCTATAAAAAAATCTGATATAAAAATAATCTGAAATAAAAAGATTT
The DNA here is from genome assembly GCF_055761805.1 of Camellia sinensis. Classification (NCBI taxonomy): domain Eukaryota; kingdom Viridiplantae; phylum Streptophyta; class Magnoliopsida; order Ericales; family Theaceae; genus Camellia; species Camellia sinensis. The sequence continues at coordinate 65,678,216 of NC_138970.1, forward strand.
GACAGATTGAAAAATTTAAAATAATAAAAAAAATCTAAAATAAAAAATTTGACAGATTAAATCTCTTTAAATAATATATATAAAAATATATATATTGAGCATATGTGCATTTAAAATATATATAAAAAATATTTTTATATATATAAAATTATGAGAGAATAACTTAAAACAAAACAGAGCATCACATATTATAAAAAAAACAAACCAAACCGTTGACTTAAAACAAAACACAGGATAATATATATATGCCGATTATATATATGTATATATATAAAAACAAAACAAAAATCATGACTTAAAACAAATCATGTATATATATGTATATATATAAAAACAAAACAAACCGCTGGCTTCTCCAGCCAAAAGAAAAACAAAAATAGAGCATCAGACTTATATTAATATCTTGAAATTTTCATTACACATCTTCAATGTGTTTCTATAAATATATAAATTATCATTGCAGAGGGTTCACAAAAGTTCACAAAAGCAAAAGTTCAGGTGGTGAACAAGCAGAAGGTTCATCCCTCACTACACTAACACCACACATATCATCAATGATCAAAGGTGTGACTTCAGGTGGTGAACAAGCAGAATGGTGAACAATGAATATACAAACTCTACAAGCAGAATGAAATAGATATCAAGCAGAATGAAAAAACAAAATTGCAGATTCATTGTACATGTTGATAAACCAAAAAACTCTATAATGAACAATGAACAAGCAGAATGAAAGGGTACCGTGAGAGCCTCTTCCAGTCAGATTGTGGAAGAATGCTTCAGCAAAGAGCTGGTCCCTCAGCCATGGGTTGCAACAGTAAGAACACCAGAGGAAGAGCAGAGGAAGTTTGATGGTCTTGAAGATCACAACCTTTCAACTTGATGGTCTTGACACAGCCTTTCAACTTCTCAGCCGATCCCTCACAATTGTTTTTTGAGGAATTTTTTTTTGGTCTACAATGGGCCCAACTTCTCAGCCTTTCATCTTCTCAGCTTTCAATTTTATTTGGTTTCATTTTTTGAAAATGATTTGGAGTCATTTGTTTTTTTTAGATACACTTAATTTAAATATACTTAATTATCTTTTTTTTTAGTCACATCAGATATCTATTTTTCTATACATATTTTTGTAAAAACTAAAAAAGTATAGTTATTTAGCACTTCCGAAACTACCAGTAAGTTGATATTAAAAAAATTTACTTTTTATAATGGCATAAATAATTTATATATGATTTTTTTGAAATTATTTTTAATTTAATAAAATATTAAATAGAATAAAAACAAATTTCTTACAAAATAAAAGTATTTGAATAAAAAAAGGTAAGAAATTTAAAATTTAAATATGGTATTTTCATTTAATCTGAAAATAATTCTAGATGAACAATAAATTATCACCTATAACCCTTTTTTTTTTAAATAAAAAAGTCTAACAAACTAAAAAAATCAACGTTTCTTTCTAATTTATTTTAGCAAAACTAACTTTTTAACAATTTGAGCCAAAGATATTCTTATTCTTTATTTTAATTTCTTTAATTGACAATTGAAATTAAAAAAAAAAAAAAACAAAATCCACCATGTTTGGTAAGTACTAAAAAAGTTATGTTTTGTTCTTTTGTGAAAAAAAAAAATTATATTAAAAAATATTATTGTTCAAGTCCTTATAGTTTAGAAAGACATAATTTTTTTTTATAAAATTTAAAACCAAAAAAAAGAAAAAAATTTAATAGCGATTAATAATTTGAACACGTGTATTTAAAATAACTTATATTTAGACCAATAATATTATGATACATTATTATGACACATGTGAATATTGATCTCATTCTAATTGTAGTAATATATTTTGAAGAAGAATTTAAATTTAAAATTTTATTTTATAATTTAATAAAGGATGCAAAATTTTATCACAGTTAAATTTTTTATGCAAATTATGAAAACAAAAAAGATTGAAATTTAAAATTTAAGTCTCACAATTTTATCACAATTTATTTCTTATTTTTTAATTTATCACAAATTTATTCATGTAACTTTAAACCTCCCTTACTAGAATTGCAAACTTAGGTGAGCCCAACCCAAGTAACTTGAGTCGAGCTTAAAATTTTTTAAAGATTGAATAACATAGTTTTCAATTAAGTGAGAACCTATGCAGAAATTCAAAAATTCAAATTAAATTTGAGTGGATTTGGGCAGAACCACCAAATAACTTGAGCAACCAAAACGAAATTATATATATAAATATATGAATTATTTGCTAATTTATTTTTTAAAATAATAAATTAGATTAATTAAAAATTTAATATTAACGAATAAAAGAAAAGCAATATACTTGAGATTTCCAATAGAATTTTTATTGAAAATATACCTTTTAGAAAGGGATCATCGAATAAAAGGTTGTTTGGGAAGTGCAATATTAGCTCACTTTTTTTTTTATAATCTTTTTATCTTTTTTTGGTCACATCACATCTCTACTTTTCTACGCAGCATTTCGTAAAAAGTAAAAAAAAAAAATAAACTTAATTATCTTTTTGGGTCACATTATATCTCTACTTTTCTATACATATTTTCATAAAAAGTAAAAAAGTATGCTTATTTGACACTTCCCAAACTACCACTAAGTTGATGTTAAAAAAATCTACTTTTTATAATGGCATACATAATTTAAATATGATTTTTTAGAAATTCTTTTTAATTTAAAATTACAAAAAAATATTAAATAGAATAAAAAAAATTTCTTACAAAATAAAAGTATTTGAATAAAAAAAGGTAAGGAGGAAATTTAATAATTTGAACACATGTATTTAACACAAATTATGTTTAGACCAATAATATTATGACACATGTAAATATTGAACTCATTCTAATCGTAGTAATATAATTTGAAGAAGAATTCACATTTGAAATTTTATTTTATAATTTAATAAAGGATTCAAAATTTAAGGAATGAATATTGATCTCATTCCAATTATAGTAACATAATTTAAGTAAAAATCCAAATTTGAAATTTTATTTTCAGAATATAAAATTAATTTATAAACCAATCATATTGTAACACGTATTAACAAAAAATTAAACAAAATGAAAAAAAATGAAAAAAAAGAATTACAACTTTCAACCTTAATGAAAATGACAATATTTTGAAATTATAATAGTATATAGATAAATCATGGAATCTATACTATATATTAAGCAAAAGGGGATTTTTAACCTCAAGGCCTGTGGGAGCTCCAATCTCCTAATCCTAATTTTCTAATTTTTTGATTAAAAAAAAAAATAACCTCAGCATTTATTGACTTCTCCCAGTCCAACCTCAGCATTTATTGACTTTTCCCAACCCACAATCCCTTTTGACTTCTCTCATAATTATTGCAACACCCTTTTCAATTGCTTCCATGCACTATGGTTACACACAAAAATAAAAATAAAAAAAGATATATAGATCTCAAAAAGATATAATATCTAAATTTGAATTATGATTTAATAATATAATTATGTATTTTTTTTATGTATATCTATCAAAATTTTAAATCACTTATGAGATAAATCAAAAAGTCTTGTGGGTTGAGAGAAATTAATAAATACTGAGGTTATTTTTTTTTTAAAAAAACAAAAAATTAGAAAATTAGGATTGGCATATTGGAGCTCCCACAGGCCTTAGGGGTTAGAAATCCCTTTTTGTTTAATATATAGTATAGATATACATAGATTTAATAAGAATTTATATTTGTTTTAGATATTTTTTTTAATATACAAATTATTTTTTAATTTTTTTTATAAAAATAATTTAACAATCCCATCACTAGCCATAGTGTATAGGAGAAGTTGAAAAAGGGTGTAGGAGTAGGTATGAGAGAAGTCAAAAAGTGGCTTGGGAAAAGTCAATAAATGCTGAGCTCTTTTTTTTTAAATCAAAATTTTAAAAAATTAAGATTGGGATATTGGAGCTCCCACAAGGCTTGTAAGTTAAAAACTCCATTTTTCTTATATAATACTAGCCCATCACCCGTGCTATGCACGAGATAATTATAGATATTTATATTTGTTTTAGATTTTTTTTAATATATAAATTATGTTTTTCAATATTTTTTATAAAAATAATTTAACAATTTGATCACTAACCATAATATACATGAGAAGTTGAAAAGGGTACTGCAATAACTATACACGAATTGTATCTATAATTATTTGTATGAGGGGATTTTAAATGCTGATCAGGAACTTTAATAAAAAATATTATCTGATTTTTTGGAGAAGAGAAAAGGAATGCAAGTTTTAATATATTTTTTTGAAAATTTGGGAGAGAGATTAGGAGAGAGAGATTATGAAATATTTTGGTTATTAAATAAATAAATCAGTCAATAGTTTTTTTAATTTATTTTGTAAATTAAAAATAAATAAATCAGTCAATAGTTTTTTTTAATCTATTTTGTAAATTAAAAATCAATAATTTTGGAAAATTGATTAATTTGTCCCATTAAGTGATTTAAAATTTTGATAGATATACATAAAAAAAAATACTTATTCTTAATGCATTAAAGTGTTATTATAAGGGTAAGGCTTGGGAGTTGTGAGAAATTAATAGATGCTAAGGTTTATTTTTTTAAATCAAAAAATCAAGAAATTTAGATTGGGATATTGGAACTCCCACAAAACTTGTGGGTTAGAGATAGATATAAATAAAAAGATAGATATAGATATAGATATTTATATTTGTTTTAAATTTTTTTTTAATATACATATTATTTGTTTTGGAAAAGGTACTGCAGTAATTATGAGAGAAGTCAAAAAGTCTTATGGGTTGAGAAAAGTTAATAAATGCTGAGGTTAAATTTTTTTTTCAAAAAACAAAAAAATTAGAAAATTAGGATTGGCATATTGGAGCTTCCACAAGCCTTGGGTCTTGGGGGTTAAAAATCCCTTTTTGCTTAATATATAGTATAGATATAGATAGATAGATAGATATAGATATAGATATAGATAATATAGATAGATAGATAGATAGATGTGTTGAAATTTTCAAGGAATTTTGTTTATGCTAGTTTTTAATGCATTAAAGTTTAATTATGAGGGGGTTTTGACCAAATCTCCCAAAAGGCATGGGAATTGGGAGAAATTAATAAATGCTGAGGGTTTTTTTTTTTTAAATCAAAAAATTAGAAAATTAGGTTGGGATATTGGAGCTCTCACAAGCCTTGGGGGTTAAAACCCCCTTTTGCTTAATATATAGTATAGACTAGCCCATCACTCGTGCTATGCACGAGATAATTATAGATATTTATATTTGTTTTAGATTTTTTTTAATATATAAATTATGTTTTTTAATATTTTTTATAAAAAATAATTTAACAATTTGATCACTAACCATAATATACGTGAGAAGTTGAAAAGGGTACTGCAATAACTATACACGAATTGTATCTATAATTATTTGTATGAAGGGATTTTAAATGCTGATCAGGAGATTTTGACCAAATCAATAAATGCAGGCATGTGGAAAGACATGTGGATTGAAAAAAGTTAATAAATGCTGATCAGGGAATTTTGACCAAATCAATAAATGCTGAGTTTTTTTTTTAAATAAAAAATAAAAAATTTAGAAAATTCAGATTGGAATATTGAAGCTCCCACAGGCCTTGGGGGTTAAAAACCCCCTTTTGCTTAACACGGAATAATTATAAATATTTATATTTGCATTAGATTTTTTTTAATATATAAATTATGTTTTTAAAGATTTTTTATAAAAATAATTTAACAATCTTATCACTAAGCATAGTGTATGAGAGAAGTTAAAAAAGGTACTGCAGTAACTATACACGGATTGTATCTATAATTATTTGTATGAGTGGATTTCAAATGCTGATCAGGGGATTATATCAATAAATGCAGGCATGTGAAAAAATATGTGGATTGAAAAAAGTTAATAAATGTTGATCAGGGGATTTTGACCAAATCAATAAATGTTGAGTTTTTCTTTTTTTAATAAAAAATATAAAAAATTCAGACTCGGATATTGAAACTCCCACGGGCCTTGGGGGTTAAAAACCCCTTTTTGCTTAATATATAGTATAGATATAGATAGATAGATAGATAGATAGATAGATAGATAGATAGATAGATATAGATATAGATATAGATAATATAATATAGATAGATATATGTATTGAAATTTTCAAGGAATTTTGTTTATGCTAGTTTTTAATGCATTAAAGTTTAATTATGAGGGGGTTTTGACCAAATCTCCCAAAAGGCATGGGGAATGGGAGAAATTAATAAATGCTGAGGTTTTTTTTTTTTTAAAATCAAAAAATTAGAAAATTAGGATTGGGATATTGGAGCTCTCACAAGCCTTGGGGGTTAAAACCCCATTTTGCTTAATATATAGTATAAACTAGCATATCACCCGTGCTATGCACGGATTGTGTTTACAATTATCTATATATGTGAATTGCGATTTTTAAATGTCTTCTTTTTTTTTTCTTTTTTTTTTAAATGTCTTCTTTTTTTCCTTTTTTATATTATATTAAAGTTTAATATTTTGATAATAATCATATGTGTTAGACTTTTCAAGGAATTAAATGTCTTTTTTTTATTATTATATTATATTAAAGTTTAATATTTTGATAATAATCATATGTGTTGGACTTTTCAAGAATTTTTTTTTATGCTTGTTCTTAATGCATTAAAGTGCTATTATGAGGGATAATAATCATATGTGTTGAGACTTTTCAAGGAATTCATGTGTTGGATTTCAAAGAATTTTTTATGTTTGTTCTTAATGCATTAAAGAGTTATTATGAGGGTAAGACTTGGGGGTTGAGAGAAGTTAATAAATGCTAAGGTTTTTTTTTTAAATAAAAAAAATCAAGAAATTTAGATTGGGAGATTGGAGCTCCCACATGGCTTGGGGTTAAAAACCTCCTTTTGCTTAATATATAGGATAGATAGATAGATAGATAGATAGATAGATAGATATAGACATATAGATAGATAGATAGATAGATAGATAGATAGATAGATAGATAGATATAGATATGGCACATACCATTTATATGACACAAGGACCAAAGTACCGGGACAATTGCTGCAATTTGCCCTCATCTAAATTAAAGGGATTTAAAAAGTAAAAAAAATAAATTATAATATTAAAAAATGTTCACTAAAAAAATATAGATTAAAAATTAAAAATTAATTATTGAAAACTCCATACTAAACAAGGTAATGTTTTCTATTAATTTTGAAAATTAAAAAATTATTATTAATTTTTCCTCTGTTTTTTTTCTCACAAAAAAAAAAAAAAGGGGGTTTTGACCTACGATTTTTCTAAAATGAGTGTTCAAGACGGAAAGGGTAGAATTGGTTCAGACAATGAGAAAAAGTGCTTATGCAAGGGACGCCTTCACTCTGACAAAGAATAGTCGGTTTTGCATAGGGTGCCTTCTTGGATAATATCTTCAATACTGGCATGCATGAAGGGCTTAAGTGTGAGACATATGAGAGGGGCTTTAGTGCGAAAATAAAAGAAATGGTTTATAGAGTGTCTTCTTGCTTCACGACTTCAATACTTGTGAGAGAGGAATAGGCTCAAGTGTGAGAGAGAAATGAGGGTTTCTAGGAAGTATCTTCTTGGGTCACGACTTGAGTGTCCGTGCACATAAAAATGAATGATAAGGGTCAGAGTGTGTCTCTTGGGGTGACGGTTTCAGTGCTCTGAAACACAAAACCATAGCATTTTAATAAAGAGAAATAATTAGTGATAAAATATTTTTGTCTCCTTAAATACAAGAACAGAGAATTTATTATTGGTGACAAAATATTTTTGTCTTCCACAACATAACCTTATGAGATGAAAAATATATTCATCGCGCAATTAATCAGAATTTATTAGTGACGAAATATTTTCATCTCCCACAGCTTATTCTTCTAAGACAAAAATATATTTGTCGCCCATTTAATAGAAAGATGAAACGGCATCGTTTGCATGATGGAGTGTTTATTGATGATGAAATATTTTCGTCTTCCATAACTTATCATTCCTAGACAAAAATATATTTGTCGCCTAATAAATGGAAATATGCAACGACATTGTTTAATAGGTAGGGAATTTATTGGTGACGAATTACATTCGTCGCAAAAAATATATATATTTTGTGACAAAATGTTCGTCTCCAATGAGCTAAAATAATTCGCGCCAATGCAAATGAAATTGGCGCCTGAATTTTGCAGACGAAATTTTTTTTCGTCTCCTATACGTTTGAGAAAAATTAAAACAAACGACAAAATTAATATTTTGTCATCTTTGGGTTAAATTTTAAGTCACCAAATTTTGTCACAATAGCCTAGATTTCTTATATTTTGTTTCCTTGTTTAATTATTATTATTATTATTTTCTTTTTGTGGAGAGGGATTTACTGTGAGAAAGAATAGTAACTTTGCACAAAATGTCTTCTTGGATAACAATGTTTGCATGCACAAACGGCTTAAATGTGAGAGAGAATAGAGAAACTTCAGTGCGAAATAGAAGAGATGGTTTATAGAGATTGTTTTCTCGAGTCACAGCTTCAATACTTGTAAGAGAGAAGACTCAAGTGCGAGGGAGAAATGAGGATTTGTAGAGGGTGTCTTTTCGGGTCACAACTTTAGTATTTGTGTGTGTGAAAGTAAGTGATTAAGGTAAGAGCGTCTCTTAGTTTCTGACGACATTTTAATAAAGAGAAATAATTAGTGAGAAAATATTTTCGTCTCAAACTCATATGTTCGTTGCCTAATCAACAAAAATACAAAAACAATGTTGTGTGGGGATGGAGAATTTATTGGTGATGAAATATTTTCGTCTCCTTCAACTTAACCTTATGAGACGAAAATATATTCGTCGCACAATCAATCAAAATGCAACACGACACATGGAGAATTATTAGTAACGAAATATTTTCGTCTCCCAAAACATATCCTTCCGAGACAAAAATATATTTGTCGCCTAATTATTGGTGATGAAATATTTTCGTCTTCCATAACTTATCCTTCCCAGACAAAAAATATATTTGTCACCAAATAAATAAAAAAATGAAACGACATCGTCTAATAAGTTTGGAATTTATTGGTGACAAATTCCTTTTGTCGCAAAAAACTTTAAATTTTGTGACAAAAATGTTCGTCTCCAATGAGCTAAAATAATTGGCGCCAATAAGAAAAAAAATTGGTGCCTCTTTTTTTTCTGACAAATTTATTTTTTCGTCTCCTATAGTTTTGAAAACAATTAAAAGAAACAACAAAAGTAATATTTGGTCATGTTTGGGTTACATTCTAAAACGAAAATAAATTTTATCACCAAATTTTAAAAATTAATTATTGAAAACTCCATACTAAACAAGGTAATGTTTTCTATTAATTTTGAAAATTACAAATTTTTTATTATTTGTTTCTCTGTATTTTTTCTCACAAAAAAATAGCTACATTAATTAGCTTCTCTTTTTTTTTTTTTTTTTTTGTTGGAGAGAGGTTTTGACCTTCGATTTTTCTGAAATGGGTGTTCTAGACGGAAAGGGTAGAGTTGGTTCAAACAATGAGAAAAAGTGCTTGCGTGCAAGAGGGGCCTTCACTGTGAGAAAGAATAGTGGGTTTGCATAGGGTGCCTTCTTGGATAATAGCTTCAATGTTGGCATGCACGAAGGGCTTAAGTGTGAGACAGAAGAGATAGGCTTTAGTGCGAAATAGAAGAAATGGTTTACAGAGTGTCTTCTTGAGTCACGACTTCAATACTTGTGAGAGAGGAGTAGACTCAAGTGCGAGAGAGAAATGAGGGTTTGTAGAAAGTGTTTTCTTGGGTCACGACTTCAAGGTCCGTGTACATGAAAATGAGTGATAAGCATCAGAGTGTATCTCTTGGGGTCACAGTTCCAATGCTTTGAAACACAAAACCACGGCATTTTAATAAAAAGAACTAATTAGTGATAAAATATTTTTGTATCCTTCAATACCAGAACAAAGAATTTATTATTGGTGATGAAATATTTTTGTCTTCCACAACTTAACCTTATGAGACGAAAAATATATTCGTCACGCAATCAATTAGAATTTATTAGTGACAAAATATTTTCGTCTCCCACAACTTATTCTTCTGAAACAAAAATATATATGTCGCCTATTTAATAGAAAGATGAAATGACATTGTCTGCATGATGGAGTGTTTATTGGTGATGAAATATTTTCGTCTTCCATAACTCATCCTTCGCAGACAAATATATTTGTCACCTAATAAATGGAAATATGCAACGACATCGTTTAATAAGTATGGAATTTATTGGCGACGCATTACGTTCGTCACAAAAAAAATTATATTTTGTGACAAAAATGTTTGTCTCCAATGAGCTAAAATAATTCGCGCTAATGCAAATGAAATTGGCACCTAATTTTTGCACACGAAATTTTGTTTTTGTCTCCTATACTTTTGAGAAAAATTAAAACAAACGACAAAATTAATATTTCGTCATCTTTGGGTTAAATTTTAAGACAAAAAAAATTTCGTCACCAAATTGTCACAATAGCCCAGATTTCTTGTATTTTTTATTGATTTTAAGCATTTGGTGACGAAATTTGGTTTTCCTCTCTAAAAATAATACATTTGGAGACGAAATTATTTCCTCTCTAAAATTTTTTCAATGGTGACGACAAATTTCGTCTCCAAAATGGCGCCAAATCTTCCACCAAATTTTCCAAGGGCGGGAAATTGTTTTGTGACGAAAAATAAAATTTAGAGACGAATAAAATTTTCGTCACCTATTGTTTTATTTGATTTTAAGCATTTGGTGATGAAATTTGGTTTTCGTCTCTGAAAATAATATAATTGGAGGTGAAATCTTATTTTCATCACTAAAACGTGCATATTTGGAGACTAAATATTTTTTCGTCACGCATTTTTAAAACAATTAGTAAGGAATTCACCTCCCACACTGCGCGTGTTAAAAACAACTAAACTTTAAAAAACTACTAGTGCGCTCTCCAATATAAGATTTATTAGTATAAAGAGACAAGAAAAATGTTTCATTGTTAAAGTGCTCCAAGTTTTCTGAGATCATGTTTAGACCAAAATACCATTAACACTAATAATTAGCATTGTTTTGTTATTTTTGGATGATTTTAAAACTTAAAAAAAAATTATAATCTAAATGTATGTTTTTTCAAAAAATTCAGATATTTGAAACTCTCGTCTGAGATTATTAAACAATACCTATAAGATGTAAAATTTAATTATTTTTTTGACTGAAATCTACAATATTTGAATAGTGAAATTCATTAATTTGAAACAATGAAATTCACTATTTTAAAAAAGAAAATTTATTCATAAATCTCATATAGGGGAATGTTTAGTCCTAAGAATTTTCTTATGAACCAATTAGTCCTTTTTATTTTGGAAAGTTATATTTATTGGATTTTGTGCCATTTGAGTTTAAGTGAATGTCCTTTTATGATTTTTTTTTTTTTTAATTTTTTGATTCATTTTTTGGGAGATGGGAATGAAAATGTAAGGTATGAAAGATTCTTTTTGGAGAGATTAGTGATTCAAGTGTTGGTTGTCGAGCGTGAAAATTTATATTTCTGTTAGTGTGGTTTTCTGGTATTATATTAGAATGTTACATTAGAGTGCTACGTTCGAAAAAAGTACACTAAAGAGTTTTTATTTGTTATATTGATTGGGATGTTACATTTGGAAAAAATACACTAATTTTTTTTTTTTTTTTTTGTAATGCTACGTTATTACGTTTGAGAAAAGTACATTAAGGAGCTTTTGTGTGTTACATCGACTGGAGTGTTACATTTGGAAAAAAGTACACTAAAGAGTTTTTTCTTTAAAATATTACATTATTATGTTTGAGAAAAGTAGACTAATGAGTTTTTTATTGGGTTACATTGAAATGTAATGTTCGATAAAAATACATTAATGAATTTTTTTAGCGTGTTACATTAAAGTGTTACGTTTAGAAAAAATACACTAATTTTTTTTTTTAAAGGTTACGTTGTTACGTTTGGGAAAAATATACTAATATCACGACCCCAAACCGCCCCTAGTAGTTAGGCGCCGTGATGGCCAGTAATCCGTAATTACCGAAGGCCAACTTTCAAAAGTTTAACACAATCAGAGTATGGATATAGGGGGCTCACAAATGCGGAAGCAATAAATCAAATACAAGTGGTCCATAAGAGCAGTGCATAAGTCAAATGAAATGGCATTCATCTATACATAACTTTACAAAACGAACACAACGAAGTAAAATACATATCAAATCTTGATCAAAAGGCTTCTCGAGCCGACATGTACAAAATACAGTGAATACAAGTCAAGAAGCATGATTTTCAAGATTCGCTGACATGAATACAAAATAAAGCCGACATAGGCACTGATCCAAAACAAACTTTCAAAACAGTCTAGGCGTCGCCGACGTCCTGCTCGTCACCTACATATATATAGAGAGGGTGAGCCTGAATACTCAGTGAATGGTACTGATAATAAAGGTTTTGCATGAATATAGCCGGGGTCTTCCGAAACAAAACACATCAAACTTTATCAAAACAAGGGATGAACCGTATTCATCAATCAAATCTTACAAGTATCAAGGGATGCTTACTGACATCGGCAAAACAAGGGATGAACCGTATTCATCAATCAAATCTTACAAGTATCAAGGGATGTCCACGCGATAAACCGTCAGTGGCAAAACAAAGACTGCACGATCCGTAATCGATTAGCCAAAGGTACTGCGAAAGTTTATAGTCCTCCAGCATAAGGGACTTGTGTTACGTAGGCCCATAGCCCGATTTAACATAGCAGAACTGGTGTTACTTAGGCCCGTAGCCCGATTTAACATAGCAGAACTGGTGTTACTTAGGCCCGTAGCCCGATTTAACAAGGACCGTATCCTTTTTATACTTAGTGCTGCGAAAGTTTAGAGTCCTCCAGCACAAGGGACTTTTCAAGAATGTCATCAAAACAAAGCTTTTACTTGGTACATCAAAACAGAGCTATTCATTCATGCTTAACAAATACTTTCGTCAAAACAAAGCAAGGCAAGATTTATCAAAACAGTATAACATAGCTTTGTTAGGAATACCACTCACATAGTTTTCCTCGGGTGTAGGCTCAAAGCGAAGGTCAAGGTCCTACAAATCACATGGCAAATCACATTCTCAAAACAAGCTTTATATACATGCAGATGATCTCGGCATCCTTGCCAGATCCAAGTCAATAACAAAGCAAAACATGCTGGGAGTTTAAACATTGCTCCCGTTTCATGAGAACACACACTGGGTACCAACCAGGTCTTTGCCGAGGTCCTACACCTCCTGGCCGAGGTGTGGTCCCGCTGGCCTTATTCAAAAGCAAAGTCGGGAAAACCTAGGTTTCCCTTTGAAGAACATGAAGAAGAAGAAGACGAATGCAAAGCTCATAACTTGATACAAAAATCAGAGATTTCATGCCAAGAGTTCAAAACATGGACCTGGGTACCCATACAAGAAGGTCATGCAAGAACAAACACAAAACATGGTTCTTGTCCCAAACTTTCGGATCAAAACAAGACTTTCTTCAAGAACACATGAAAACCATTTTCTCTTTCCAAAACCAACTTCAAATCGATGCATGACATACAAAACGAATCCGATCACGCAATGCAGCTAGAGGATCAACAACAATAATCAAAGTAGATCAAGATTCTAACCTCAGAACTCGAATCCAACGGATCAAACCACGAAGATCAAGCTTGGAAGACTTGCTCTCACTCAAGAACTTCTCTTCCTTTTCTCTAGAGCTTCTCTCTCTAAAGGCAGAGATTTGAGACAAAAAAAATGATTTGTTTCTAGGTCTGCCGGCTGTCTTAACAATCAGCTCAGACACGTGGCGCTACCGGGTTGGCTCAACTCAAAAGGTGATTGATAGATAAGACAAGTCTCTGACAAAGCGTATGCAGCAAGCTGGGCAAGACACATCGGCAAGAGATGACATCGGCTCAAATCAAGGATCCGGAAACAGGGTAACAAAGACATCGGCTAGGGAGGACGACACTTGACTAAGCTGTGCCACACCTTGGCTGGGGTGTGCCACATTTCGGCCTAGGCCATACCTGCCTGCGGACAAGGTTCACTAAGTGCAAAACATCTCGGCAATAATGCCCGAGGTGAAGATGGGGGTCGACCAAGGTCTCAAAATAGTTCTAAGTACAAGGGTTCAAAGGCGAACTAAGCTCAAGATGACCTCGGCCACACACACACACCGAACAAGGAACAAAATCACGCAAGCAATACAAACAAAACAAGGCAAGCAAATCCGTCCAATTATCATAACAAGGCAAGATCATGCAGGAATGTATGCAAGTATGACAAGAGTAAGGTGAGGGTTATTACATCCTACCCCCCTTAAAGAAGTTTGGTCCCCAAACTTAGATTACCTTGCTCCTTGAACAACTCCGGATAACGGATTCTCACATCCTCTTCCTTTTCCCACGTGGCTTCTGTGCCATAATGTTCCTCCCATTCGACCTTTACCATAGGTATCGATTTGTTTCTCAACTGCCTCACTTGTCTGTCAATAATCCTCATTGGCTTCTCCTCGTAGCCCAAATCCTCATTAACCGTGATCTCGGAATGATCAATTACATGTAGTAGATCTCGGATGTACTTCCTCAACATCGAAACATGAAACACATTGTGGACTTGGCTCAAATCTGGCGGCAAAGCAAGTCTGTAGGCAACGGGGTTAATTCTCTCAAGAATTTCAAATGGCCCAGTATAACGAGGTGCTAATTTACCTTTCTTTCCAAATCTGGATACTCCTTTCATTGGTGAAACTTTCAGGAATACATGATTCCCAACTTCGAATTCTAACTCATTCCTTCTCTGATCGGCGTAGCTCTTTTGTCGGCTCTGGGCAGTTTTAATCCTCTGTCGGATAAGTTTAATCTTCTCTGTTGTCACTTGAATCAATTCGGGACCAAGCAGAGCTCTGTCTCCGACTTCGGTCCAACGTATCGGTGACCTACATTTTCTTCCGTACAAGGCCTCATACGGCGCCATGCCAATGCTAGTCTGATAACTGTTATTGTAAGCGAATTCCACTAAGGGCAAATGTGTTCCCCAACTCCCTAGGAAGTCCAATACACAAAGTCTAAGCATATCTTCAAGTGTCTGAATTGTCCTCTCTGTCTGCCCATCTGTCTGGGGATGAAAAGCTGTACTAAATCTCAGCTCGGCTCCAAAAGCCCTCTGTAAACTCTGCTAAAATCTAGAGACAAATTTAGGATCTCGGTCTGACACAATTGACATCGGCACTCTATGAAGTCTGACAACCTCGTTCACATATAACAAGGCAAGTTGATTGGCGTTGAAGGTAGTCTTAACAGGTAAAAAGTGTGCTGACTTAGTTAATCTATCAACAACAACCCAAATCGAATCCATACCTCTCGGTGTCTTCGGTAAACCAGTCACGAAATCCATGGAGATATGTTCCCATTTCCACTCGGGAATCGGCAAAGGTTGAAGAAGTCCTGCCGGTCTTTGATGTTCTGCTTTCACTTGTTGACAATGTAAACACTGGGACACGAATTCGGCTATCTCTCTTTTCATGTTTGGCCACTAGAAGGTCTGCTTCACATCTTGATACATTTTGGTGTTCCCTGGATGGACAGCAAACTTAGAACCGTGAGCTTCCTGCAAAATTCTCCTTTTCAACTCTGGGATGTCGGCCACACATAACCTTCCTTCAAACTTAAGTACTTGGTTTTCGATGTTATACCCTGGTCTCGGCTTCGTGACGATTTCCTTGGCTATTTTCTTGAAGAAGTTATCTTCCATCTGTCTCGTCTTTACCTCATCAACAATAGTCGGCTCCGCTGTCATCATGATCAAACACGCCAAATCTCCATCTGACTTTCTGCTCAAAGCGTCGGCTACACTGTTAGCTTTACCCGGGTGATATTGAATTTGCATATCATAGTCCTTCAACAACTTGAGCCACCATCTCTGCCTCAAATTCAATTCCTTCTGAGTGAATAGGTACTTTAAACTCTTATGATCTGTAAAAATCTGGCAAGAAGCTCCATACAAATAGTGACGCCAAATCTTCAAAGCAAAAACCACGGCCGCTAATTCTAAATCATGGGTAGGATAGTTCTTCTCATGGGGTTTCAACTGGCGAGATGCATAAGCTATAACTTTACCCCCTTGCATTAACACACAACCCAAACCCTTATGCGATGCATCACTATAGACATGAAATTCTTCGTTACCTGATGGGAGTACGAGTACTGGTGCTGTAACTAACCTCATCTTCAGTTCCTGGAAGGCTAACTCACGATCTTTAGTCCATTCATACAGTGTTCCCTTCTTGGTTAGTTGCGTCAATGGAATTGCAATCTTTGAGAAATCTTTCACAAACTTCCTGTAATAACCTGCCAAACCCAGAAAACTACGAATCTCGGATACATTAGTCGGCCTCGGCCAATTTACTACGGCTTCAACTTTGCTAGGATCCACTGAGATACCTTCTTCATTAATCACATGACCCAAGAATGAGATAGTAGAAAGCCAAAACTCACACTTGTTAAACTTAGCATACAATTTCCGTGTTCTCAGAATCTGTAAGGCAAGTCTCAAATGATTTTCATGTTCAACTTCACTCTTGGAATAGATCAATATATCATCAATGAAAACAACTACAAACTCATCTAAATACGGTTTGAAGACTCTGTTCATTAAATCCATAAATGCTGCAGGGGCATTGGTTACCCCAAAAGGCATTACTAAAAACTCGTAGTGGCCGTATCTTGTTCGAAAAGCAGTCTTCTCAACATCTTCGGCTTTTACTTTGAGTTGGTGATAACCAGACCTAAGGTCAATCTTAGAAAAGACTCGTGCTCCTTGTAACTGATCAAGCAAATCATCAATTCTAGGTAATGGGTACTTGTTCTTGATAGTGACCTTATTAAGTTCCCTATAATCAACACAAAGGCGGAGTGTGCCATCCTTTTTCTTAACAAATAAAACAAGTGCCCCCCATGGTGAAGTGCTCGGCCTAATATCCCTTATCTAACAACTCTTGCAATTGCAGTTTCAATTCTCTAAGTTCAGCTGGGGCCATCCTATAAGGTGTTTTGGAGATCGGCTGTGTTCCCGACATGATGCCAACAGTAAACTCTATTTCTCTATCGGTTAAGTGGCCAGGCAATTCATCTGGGAAGACGTCAGAAAATTCATTAACAACTGGGATGTCGGCTAAATTAACATTTCCATTCTGATCACTCAGTATACTACACAAGTAGCCTCGACACCCTTTCTGAATTAACTTATAGGCTTTAATAGACTAAATCAAGTAGGGTGGGGGTACTATCCCTTTACCCTGAAAAATAACCTCGGCTAGGTTTGGAGGTCTCAGTGTGACACTTTTTGAGACACAATTAATGGATGCTTGATTTGCGACTAACCAATCCATTCCTAGTATAACATCAAAATGGGCTATGTCTAGAGGCATTAAATCTACTAATAATTCCACATTCTCAATCACAACACTACATGCTCTATAGATGGATGCAACAGTCATAGATCTCCCAGATGGAGTACACACAGATAACACGAAATCAAGGGGCTCTAGTTCTCTATTAATTTTCTCGGCAAACTTAGTAAATATAAACGAATGAGTAGAACCCGAATCAATCAACACATAGGCATCTTGGGAGCAAATTAGAAGTATACCTGACACCACTGCCTCAGCATTCTGAGTGTCTCCTGGTACTAACGCAAATACTCTGCCCTGTCTCATCTGTCATTTCCCAGCATTTCCCTTCTGAGCGGAGTTCGAGGTATCTTCACCTTTCTTGTTGTTATCAGCCTTCGTCTTGGGGCAATCTCTCACATAATGGCCCATCTCGCCACATTCATAACAAGCTCCAGACGTCCGTCGACAGATCCCGAAATGCTGCTTCCCACAATCCGAACACATTGGTTTAGCACTCCCTTTCTGTCTTAGGTTACTAGTACTGCCCATGTTCGTTCTCTTCTTGGTGCCCAGCTGTCCTCGGCGATTGTCATAGTTCTGCCTTTTTCGTTGGTTCTCTCCCGAGCTCTGGTATCGATTCAAATTAGCTTCGGCCTGAATGGCTTTGTCCAATACTTCGGCATAAGTCGGCATATCGAGCAGATTAACCCGGTCTTGAATCGGTCCACGAAGCCCACACTCGAACTTCCTGGCCTTCATATATTCATCGTTGGCCATGTGAGGTACAAACCTCGCCAATTCAGTAAAAGCGCGGTCATATTCCGCCACTGTTCTGTTGCCTTGCGTCAAAGTATGAAATTCGGTAGCCTTGCGGTTTCGAACACTTAGGGGAAAATGTTTGTTGTAGAACAGCTCTAAGAATCGAGTCCAGGTCAAATCTGGATTGCTCCCTCTAACCATCATCCACCACCTGCGAGCGTCATCATCTAATGTGAATGCTGCCAACGTCACTTTCTGAGCATCGGTGCTAGGGAAGATCTCGAACAACTTCTCCATTTCTAAAAGCCATGCCTCAGCCTTCATCGGCTCTATACCCCCAGAGAATCTCGGTGGTTTCATTTTCTTGAACTCCCGAATCAAAGCTATCGTGCCATCCCCATATAAGGCAGGCTGCGGGGGAACTTGCGGCACTGGAGGAGGTGGAACTACATTTCGGCCGTTGGTCTGCTCGGCCTGAGTCGACGTGGCACTGGCGAACTGCTGTCTTGTTTGCCTCAGCTCGCGGGCCAAGCCTTCGACTAATCTTTCCAGTCTATCCATTCTGTCTTCGGGCTGATCCCGGCCAAGTGGAGGTCTACCTCTCCTCATGACGCTATGAGCATGCAAAGTGTGACTTTAAAACAATTAAGCAAATAACCACGTAGGCAAGCAACAAATGGGTATATCAAGATAATGCACACCTTGTTCAATTAGCAAACACCATGATGCAATCCTAACATCGTTCTAAGGGAAATCCTATGCTCTTTAGGACTCAAAGTGTGTGAATAGCGCATACCGAGGAACTTGTGCTCTAATACCATTCTATCACGACCCCAAACAGCCCCTAGTAGTTAGGCGCCGTGATGGCCAGTAATCCATAATTACCGAAGGCCAACTTTCAAAAGTTTAACACAATCAGAGTATGGATATAGGGGGCTCACAAATGCGGAAGCAATAAATCAAATACAAGTGGTCCATAAGAGCAGTGCATAAGTCAAATGAAATGGCATTCATCTATACATAACCTTACAAAACGAACACAACGAAGTAAAATACATATCAAATCTTGATCAAAAGGCTTCTCGAGCCGACATGTACAAAATACAGTGAATACAAGTCAAGAAGCATGATTTTCAAGATTCGCCGACATGAATACAAAATAAAGCCGACATAGGCACTGATCCAAAACAAGCTTTCAAAATAGTCTAGGCGTCGCCGACGTCCTGCTCGTCACCTACATATATATAGAGAGGGTGAGCCTGAATACTCAGTGAATGGTACTGATAATAAAGGTTTTGCATGAATATAGCCGGGGTCTTCCGAAACAAAACACATCAAACTTTATCAAAACAAGGGACGAACCGTATTCATCAATCAAATCTTACAAGTATCAAGGGATGCTTACTGACATCGGCAAAACAAGGGATGAACCGTATTCATCAATCAAATCTTACAAGTATCAAGGGATGTCCACGCGGTAAACCGTCAGTGGCAAACAAAGACTGCACGATCCGTAATCGATTAGCCAAAGGTACTACGAAAGTTTATAGTCCTCCAGCATAAGGGACTTGTGTTACTTAGGCCCGTAGCCCGATTTAACATAGCAAAACTGGTGTTACTTAGGCCCGTAGCCCGATTTAACATAGTAGAACTGGTGTTACTTAGGCCCGTAGCCCGATTTAACAAGGACTGTATCCTTTTTATACTTAGTGCTGCGAAAGTTTAGAGTCCTCCAGCACAAGGGACTTTTCAAGAATGTCATCAAAACAAAGCTTTTACTTGGTACATCAAAACAGAGCTATTCATTCATGCTTAACAAATACTTTCGTCAAAACAAAGCAAGGCAAGATTTATCAAAACAGTATAACATAGCTTTATTAGGAATACCACTCACATAGTTTTCCTCGGGTGTAGGCTCAAAGCGAAGGTCAAGGTCCTACAAATCACATGGCAAATCACATTCTCAAAACAAGCTTTATATACATGCAGATGATCTCGGCATCCTTACCAGATCCAAGTCAATAACAAAGCAAAACATGCTGGGAGTTTAAACATTGCTCCCATTTCATGAGAACACACACTGGGTACCAACCAGGTCTTTGCCGAGGTCCTACACCTCTTGGCCGAGGTGTGGTCCCGCTGGCCTTATTCAAAAGCAAAGTTGGGAAAACCTGGGTTTCCCTTTGAAGAACATGAAGAAGAAGAAGACGAATGCAAAGCTCATAACTTGATACAAAAATCAGAGATTTCATGCCAAGAGTTCAAAACATGGACCTGGGTACCCATACAAGAAGGTCATGCAAGAACAAACACAAAACATGGTTCTTGTCCCAAACTTTCGGATCAAAACGAGACTTTCTTCAAGAACACATGAAAACCATTTTCTCTTTCCAAAACCAACTTCAAATCGATGCATGACATGCAAAACGAACCCGATCACGCAATGCAGCTAGAGGATCAACAACAATAATCAAAGTAGATCAAGATTCTAACCTCAGAACTCGAATCCAACGGATCAAACCACGAAGATCAAGCTTGGAAGACTTGCTCTCACTCAAGAACTTCTCTTCCTTTTCTCTAGAGCTTCTCTCTCTAAAGGCAGAGATTTGAGACAAAAAAAATGATTTGTTTCTAGGTCTGCCGGCTGTCTTAACAATCAGCTCAGACACGTGGCGCTACCGGGTTGGCTCAACTCAAAAGGTGATTGGTAGATAAGACAAGTCTCTGACAAAGCGTATGCAGCAAGCTGGGCAAGACACATCGGCAAGAGATGACATCGGCTCAAATCAAGGATCCGGCAACAGGGTAACAAAGACATCGGCTAGGGAGGACGACACTTGACTAAGCTGTGCCACACCTTGGCCGGGGTGTGCCACATCTCGGCCTAGGCCATACCTGCCTGCGGACAAGGTTCACTAAGTGCAAAACATCTCGGCAATAATGCCCGAGGTGAAGATGGGGGTCAACCAAGGTCTCAAAACAGTTCTAAGTACAAGGGTTCAAAGGCGAACTAAGCTCAAGATGACCTCGGCCACACACACACACCGAACAAGGAACAAAATCACGCAAGCAATACAAACAAAACAAGGCAAGCAAATCCGTCCAATTATCATAACAAGGCAAGATCATGCAGGAATGTATGCAAGTATGACAAGAGTAAGGTGAGGGTTGTTACAACTAAGGAGTTTTTTTAGTGTGTTACATTAGAGAGTTACGTTTGAAAAAAGTATACTAATGAGTTTTTTAGTGTGTTGCATTGGAGTGTTACGTTTTTAGAGTGTTACATTGGAAAGTTACGTTTGAGAAAAGTACACTAATGAAATTTTTTTTTTTTTTTGAAGTATTACGTTTAGTAATTTCAATATTATAAGAAAACTCACATTTATATCTCAACACATAATACTTAAACATGCATTTATGTTTGGCTTTTTATATAATTTATACTAGAATAAGACCTTTGAGATAAGAAAAAAAAAGATCCAATAGTTCATTAGATCATTATTTAATATTTATTAGTGTTTCTGTAAATCAGCAGTATAACGCAGCGGAATAAAAATTATGGTCATACCTTTGTTGCAGAGTCTGAATAGAAAAGATCTTGTGGGTAAATCACGTGCTTCCTGAATCTGATCAGTTAACCCAGCAGTAGGGGATCTCGTGGGTAAATCACGTGCTTCCTGAATCTGATCAGTCAACCCAGCAGTAGGGTGATATTACAACAGTGAATATCACCCACACAAATCACAGTGCAAATGGCTTTGATCGTTGTTTTTGGGAGAGAGTCAGAATATGGGAAATTTCTGTGTGTTTTAGACTTGACAGGAGGGTCTCAATTTATACATGTATAGGGGAGAGAGGAAAAGCCTCCAGCCTTTATGGCTGGTCATTAATGCACCATTAACCTCTGCAATAAAGGCAGGAGTTACAAACCCCATTAATGCAGGAGTTACAGTTATAAATTCAAAGCATTGAAATGGTCATGCCACATGGGCGCCCATTTCTAACATCTCCCACTCGCACATGAGTTGGCATGACACTGCCACATCTCTATCTCAATCTCCCCAAAAAATGAACAGTCTCATACTAGCCAATGCACCGTGCGACCGCTGAGAACACCTACATGTGGGAGTTCTATACTAGAAACTCAATATGAGTCAGCATAGAGACATCAACCCAAAAAAAATAGAAATAGTGTCTCATGTACCCAGACCCATCTAGCTACATCAGTCCAAAAACATCTCTAATCCCTCAAAGAGCATGTTTGACTCTCCTAGGTCCCGCATTATATTCACACCCAATCAGCATCCTATAAAGAGCAATGTGAGTTGTCGACAGTGAATATAGAGCAGAGATGTAGAACTAGATGATCTTTCCTTCACCCTTATATCATTTAATTTGCAATTGACCGCTTTCCCAGTAATGTCCCTTAAAGCCGAATCATACATGACCGCAGGCAACATACCAAAGTAGTTGAACATCAACTCTTCATCTTATGACATAGTCAAAGGTCACAAAAGGCACAAAGTGAAGTCATTTAGGGAAAAATGACTTTTAGGACTCACACGATGAAGAAGCAGGGATCCATTCTTTCACCTCGCTAATGGGTCGATAAGCACATGCAGTATGAATGCATGTTATAGTAGAGTTACTCTTCCAAAGAGTGATGTTAAACTCACACACTATACAGATCTTAGTCTAGTCACTTTTAAGCGCACAACTCGCTTCCTAGCGTCTAACTCGAATTCTCTATTTGCTCGCCTCTCAGGCATCAAATGAGATCTCGCATCTGGCTATCCATAACAGGCACATCATGGAAAAGTGGGTACTCTCATATCCATGGTTGGTCTCTAACAAGACCTCATCTTGGCTCCAACCACGGTGACATAGCTAGTGGATAATTTTGGCTTTTCTAATTGCTCCAAATACAATAAGCCACTAGTCTCATCCTTACTCGCTACCTAGCGCTAAGGGCGATTGCTCGTGTGAGTGAGCCAATCTTGCTTGCTAACATCAATTTAATTATTTTGTGTATGCTATTTCACAAGCCATTGCAAAAGGTAGTAAACATAAATGTGTAATAGAAACAAATATGAATACTAATGGCATAAATATCCCCAAAAAATATGAGTTCAACTGGATACACATAAAAAAAATATATCACCACCTACGTAGTCCTAAAGCCCTAACATGAGTAAGATAAACATCTCTAGCAATGGGCTTAGTCAGAGTGTCCGCAACCATACGACTCATAGGGATGTGCTCTAGGAGCACTTCTTTCTGCGCCAAAATGTCTCTGATAAAGTTGAACCTCACATCAATGTTTTTGGTTCTGCCGTGGTATTTAGGATCCTTAGCATAAGCAAGTGCAGCCATGCTGTCACAATGGATAGTCACAGGGTCTGAAGTGTGTGTGACAACATCCAAATGCTGAAGGAATCTCCTCAACCACACGGCTTCCTGAATGGCAGATGAACAAGCCACAAACTCAGCCTCCATTGTCGATAAGGCGATACAAGATTGCTTCTTACTGCTCCAAGAAATAGCACCATCGCTAAGCATAAAAGCATATCCTGAAGTAGACTTACGCTCATCTAAGTCTCCTCCCCAGTCAACATCACAATAGCCAACTAGATGTAGATCTAAACTCTGGTAGCAAAGTGTGTAATCTGCAGTCCCTCTAAGATATCGTAATATCCTCTTAACTGCTTTCCAATGAGCTGGTCCTGGGTTGGATTGGTAACGACTCACCAATCCGACCGCATAACAAATGTCAGGACGCGTACACATCATAGCATACATCAAGCTTCCAACAACATTTGCATAGGGAACACGGGCCATCTTTTCACTCTCTTCTTGAGTCTTAGGACCCATATCAAGGCTTAGGCTCTCGCCTTTTGCAACAGGAATGTCAATGGGTTTGCAGCTCTGCATCTGGAATCGCTCTAGGATAGTCTTAATGTAAGTCTCTTGAGACAAACCAAGAAGTCTCCTAGTGCGATCCCTAACGATCTTAACACCGAGCACATAGCTTGCCTCACCCATGTTCTTCATCTCAAATGTAGAGAACAACCACCTTTTAGTGGCGACAATCATCTCCTTGTCATTTCCAGCCATTAATATGTCATCTCCATATAATGACAATATCACAAAAATGTCCTTGGACCGCTTAACGTATACACAGTGATCTTCATCAATCATCGTAAACCCATTAGAAACAATGGCTCGATAAAATCTCATATTCCACTGTCTGGATGATTGCTTTAAGCCATAAATAGATCGTTAAAGCTTGCAAACTTCGCGCTCCTGACCTACTGCCACAAAGCCTTCTGGTTGATCCATATAGATCTCTTCATCCAATTCTCCGTTGAGAAATGCAGTCTTAACGTCCATCTGATATAGCTCTAAGTCCAACTGAGCTACTATGGCCAGGATTAGGCGAATAGAGGCAAACCTTACAACTGGTGAAAAAGTTTCCTCATAGTCCACACCCTCTCGTTGGGTGTAACCTTTCGCCACTATGCGAGCCTTATACCTTTCTATGGAACCATCCGCCCTGCGCTTGATTTTGAGAACCCATTTGTTCCCAATAGTCTTGCGCCCTGGCGGCAAATCAACCAAGTCCCAGACATGATTTTTCTTCATAGACTCTATTTCTTCATCCATTGCAGTACTCCATTCTTTACTAGCAGGGGATGAGAGAGCCTCTTTGAGATTCTTAGGCTCCATCTCATCACTCAGAGCAATCATGAATGCTTCCCCTTCAATCTCAAAACGACGACGGGGTATAGCTCCACGTTTGCTTCTACGTAGTTGAGAATTCTGAGAATCCTCATCCGTTGGATCTAATCCATGGACAGGTAGATCGCTCCCACTGTCCCTAGGAGCTTGAGGAATTATCTCCTCATTCTCTACTAGGCTACTAGGTGCGCCTTCAAGTAGATCCTTCATCTCATAGAGTTCTACTTCTCTAGTTACCTCACCTCTACTAGGGAAATCCTCCTCTAGGAAATCCACATCTCGTGACTCAATTTCAGTCACACTTCCATCCGGATGCTCCCCAACAAACACATAGCCCTTAGAATGCTCACTATAGCGAATGAAGATACACTTCTTTCCTCTAGGGCCCAACTTCTCAAACTTATGAGAAGCGTTATGTATGTAAGCTGCCGAACCCCAAGGCTGCAAATTGCCCAAATCAGGCTTTTTGCCAGTCCACATCTCATATGGGGTGGAAGGAACTGATTTGGAGGGCACACGGCTAAGGACGTAGGCAGCAGTCAATAAAGCATCTCCCCAATAAGAAATGGGAAGATTAGCTTGCGCCATCATTGATCTAACCATGTCAAGCAATGTGCGATTCCTTCTCTCCGCTACACTATTTTGCTGCGAAGTCTTAGGAATTGTCAATTGCCTGATGACTCCTTTTTCCTCACAGAGCACTTTAAATTGCTCAGATAGATACTCACGTCCTCGGTCAGTCCTTAGAGCCTTAATGCTCTTGTCTAATTGATTCTTAACCTCATGAACATACTGTCTAAAGCAATCCAATGCTTCTGACTTGTGAGAAATCAAATAAACATGACCAAAACGCGTGCAATCATCTATAAATGTGATGAAATAAGGGGCTCCATGTCTTGCCCTCACATTCATTGGTCCACATATATCAGAATGAATAAGTTGCAATGGGACTGATGCCCTTATGGCTTTCCCAAATGGTTTCCTTGTTGCCTTACCAGCAAGACAGTGCTCACAAGTGGGCAAAGTGACTCTAGCGAGTGGGCCTAAAAGACTTTCTCTAGCCAATCTAGTCATCCTGTCTTGCCCTATGTGGCCTAATCTGGCATGCCATCTCATAGAATCATTATCACAAAAAAATGCAATATTAGAAACAGAGCCATTGGCATTTTTATTAAGACTAGAATCATCCACATCCAAAACTAAAAAACCATCTGAAAGATAACCAAAACCATAAAAAATTGTTCCCAAATAAATGCTAACACCATTATTCTCAAAACAAAAACTAAAACCAAGGCTCATCATGCTAATTACTGAAACTAAGTTTCGCCGAATATCCGGAGCATAAAGAACATCATGAAGATACAAGGTGCGCCCTCGTCGCATTTCCAGCTTGAATGTGCCAATGCCAAGCACCTCTACACTGGACTCGTTCCCCATGTAAACTTTTCTGCTCCCAGCAGGTACTTGGCGATACTCAACGAACCCTACTCTGTCCCTCGCGATGTGGTTTGTTGCTCCGGAGTCTTTTTCTGCTCAGGGCAATCCCGAGCGAAATGTCCTTCTTTGTTACAGTTAAAGCATGTCAATTTAGCCTTTGCCTTCTTACCACCTCTCGTGCCCCTACGCTTGAAATTTCTAGCGCCATTGGGCTTAAGCGTAGCTGCTGCTTACTCCTTAGGGGCACCTTTTGCTTTTCCACGTTTGAACTGAGAAGTCCTACGTGAGCTTGACTCAACCACCATAGCAGAACCATCAGACTTAGCCGCCTCAAGGCGCTCAGGCTCTAGCTCCAAATGACGCGATATGTCTTCGAATGTTTTCACACTCTCATTATGCATCATGTTCTGCTTCATCTGCTCCCAAGAATTTGGCAGAGAGCGAATCACATCTTGTACTTGCTGCTCTTGAGTCAAATTATGCCCAGCAGCCGCAAGCTCACGTATCATGGCTGACATGACCCTCAAATGCTGCTTCATCGAGTGATGCGCCTTTTTCTGATATGAGTCAAACTTCATAGTCAGCCCACGTAGCTTTGCCAAAGAGGTAATACCAAATTTTTGCTTGAGAGCTTCCCACATCTCAAATGCAGTCGGGCAATGCTCAAACTCACTAATCAAGTCGTTGTGCATGCTGCTCAACATAGTAAAGCGCGCACACTGATCTTTGTTACGCCAAGTCTGAAAGGCTTCAAGATCATGATGATGTTGAGCTGTATTACCCTGCTCTGGCTCAACCATCACTTGTTCAAGTGTGATCAACACTTCTTGCTCATTAAGGAGGTATTGGATCTTACGGCGCCATATGTCATAATTATCGCCATCCAATTTCTCTCCCTTAGTTAAGTCTGCCACCACTGTCTTAGCAGCCATTTCTACATATAGAGTAAACAAATGCGCAGGGGATATTAATGATAGCAACACAAAAAAATTTATTTTGCAGCAAAAAAGAATCTAAATTAAATAATGATAATTTTACACATGTCTCAAGATCAAAAATTTGCTATGCTCGTAATCATCTCTTGCGTCTCTAGTGATAATTATCAAAATTTAATTTAATTCCATGCGCAAAAAACAATCAATCAATCTCCCACTACTTAAGGCATATACAAAGCATGATAAATTCCATACAATAGTGTACATATATATACATGATTAAGAAAACACGAAAATACCCAACTATGGCTCTGATACCAATGTAAATCAGCAGTATAACGCAGCGGAATAAAAATTATGGTCATACCTTTCTTGCAGAGTCTGAATAGAAAAGATCTCGTGGGTAAATCACGTGCTTCCTGAATCTGATCAGTCAACCCAGTAGTGGGGTGATATTACAACAGTGAATATCACCCACACAAATCACAGTGCAAACGGCTTTGATCGTTGTTTTTGGGAGAGAGTCAGAATATGGGAAATTTCTGTGTGTTTTAGACTTGACAGGAGGGTCTCAATTTATACATGTATAGGGGAAAGAGGAAAAGCATCCAGCCTTTATGGCTGGTCATTAATGCACCATTAACCTCTATAATAAAGGCAGGAGTTACAAACCCCATTAATGCAGGAGTTACAGTTATAAATTCAAAGCATTAAAATGGTCATGCCACATGGGCGCCCATTTCTAACAGTTTCACCTTTTTAAAAATACTATTTCAATTGAGAATTAATAATTGAAAAATTAAAGGATAATTACAAAATTGGGATACTTTTCATATTTAAAGCTAAAAATTTCAATTTGAGGCCTTTGAAACAACAAAATAAAAAATTTATTTGGTACAAAGTAATGAATTTTCTTTATTTTCTAATAAATAAATTTCACAAATTATGACTTAAAAATTGCAAAATTGAGGACAACAAAATAGGACCATCCACTTTCAATTTATTTATTTATTTTTATTTTTATTTATTTATTTTTTTTAAGAGGGGTTCAAATCAATAGAAGTGAAATTATATGACCTCGAAAGTTAACAAGCCAAGACTAAACCTAACACTCTCTCTACTACTACACCACCATAAAGGGTATATCAAAGTGCTCTTTATAGGAGTTAAATCCGAAATCTTATACCACAATGAATGTTACACAACCATTAAACCAAATATCCTGATTACTTTTACATATTTTTTTCAAATCACTAAAGTTTGCAATTTTTATATAAGGCTAAAAATGAGCTGAGTTAGTCGAGTAATAGATTATTTAAGCTTGATTTGATAACTTAAAGGGCTTAAAATTATGTTCAAATTTGATTTTTTCACATAAGTCAATTTTTAACAAGTCAAATATGAGTTGAATTCGAGTAACTTAATTTTTATATAGTATACATAAGTTTCTTGAGTCGAGTAGTAAATTATTTAATCTTGACTTGAAACTTAACAAATTTAAAATTGTGTTCACGTATCATTTGTTTACATAACAAGTCAATATTAAATAAACTTTTAACAAGCCGAACGCAAATCAAAACTCAAGTAATCACTAGTTGTATATTATCATATAGTTGTTGCAATAAAATGTTTGTTGGAGTTATTTATGCATGTTGTATTCGTGTTGCTTGGTGAACTCAATGGCCATACACAAACGAGATTACTTCAAGGAAGGACAATGGGAGGTTGCAAAACTTATAACAATAGGTGTGTTTGATTCATGAATTTAGAAAGAGAAAGAGAAGAAATAAATATAATGTGTGTGAAATATAATTATACTTCACTTAAGTTTCTCATATTTTTTTCTCTTTTTACTTTCAAATCCCTCTCCAAATTCATGAGCTAAACAACCATAGTGTTTATATATAAGAAGTGGTGAAACATTGAGCTATAAATGTAATTTGAAAAAAACAAAATTGGCATATAAATCTACTTTTTAAATAATTTTTTATACTTTATGATGTGTAAAAGAGATGATAAGTTGATAATTAAAAAAAAGAAAGACCCAAGAAAAAGAGTTTGCCTTAAATATTCTAATAGACTACTACATTATTGAGTTTGAAAAATAAAACTAATTTTTTAATTAAAGTAACACTACTAAAAATTACTTAAAGATAAATCTTATACTTCTAAAGTTTAAATACTTTTGAACAAGAACACACCACTAATTTTTTTTCTAATTATTTTAAGATTATTTACCTGACAAAATCTTCATTTATTATATTTTGTATATACAATTTAAGCCTCGTTTTGCAAGAGTTAAATTGACTGAATAAACATAAAAAGACAAAATAAGCTAAAAAAGTTAATCAGATAAAATATTATCTCTAAATCATAATCATTTTTTTTTCCCTCACAACTATCACATTCAAACCAAAAAATGTCAAAAGTTATTTCCAAACACAACTAATTCATCCAAGCTAAATTAATATAAAAAAAAAAATCAGACTAAATTAATTCTTTCCAAACCAAAACTTAAATGAGTCATTTTTTTGACTAAGTAATTTAAATGAGTCATACTAATGAGGTGGATAGAATATAAAATATTAAAAACACTCAATATACTTTTTATATATTAAACACACTTTTAAACATGAGAAATTGAGACTGTCAATTTAAATTTCATAATTCTATTAATAATAACACAGCTAGATATTTTTTTCTAAATATTTTTTTTTTACAAATTTAATTATATAAGACTCAATTCTATTGCTATGTCATTATAGCGATCCTGGCTGTCCCTTTACTGTTCTGTTGTATTTCGGACTCGGTTCCGTGAAGTTGGTAGTTGTATCTATCTTGTTGTCATCCTTTAATTCCACTTGATTGAGTTTTAGGATGTTTTGGGCAGGGTTGTTACAGGTTGGTTAGGCCTTGGTTTTAATTCCTTGTTGCCCAGTTTTTAGGCGGTCCGCTCGAGCGGGTCTTCTTGCGCTCGAGCGGGGATTGCACACCCCCAGTATTTCGTGTCCCTGCAAAACTTTTGCAGGTGTGATTTTTACGCTCGAGCGAGCGGTAACACTCGAGCGGGTAGTACCTTTTGGTGTAAGTTCTGGAAGGGGGAAATCTACGCTCGAGCGGACTGATTTTCGCGCTCGAGCGGATGTGCTTTACTCTTGTGTCTTGGCGCTCGAGTGGGTATTCTTGCGCTCGAGCGTGTCCAGATTTTGTTCTTGGCGCTCGAGCGTTGTGTTCTGCGCTCGAGCGGGTATGTCGTATATCAGTTGGCTGTGGGGCAGTTTTAAATCACTTTTTCTCATCCTTTCTCTCTCTTACTTTTCCAAAAAAGCCATTTGAGAGCTTCTCTCTCAAGAACTTTGCCTTCTCTCTAGGTATTGATCTAGTAAGAGTTGTCTCTTCACCTTTGGCCTTTACAAAATAGTTGTTGATCGTCAAGGGCTATCTTTTGATCCGAGAAACTCGTGGTTTGGAGCAACTTCGTTTTCATCATCTTCTCCTTTGGGTGTCATCTTTTGAGGTAGGGATTCCTACTCACAACTATGGGTTTTGACCTAGATACTTGGGTATTTTGTTAAATGGTTGATTTTGGGAAGTTAGGGTTTGAAAATGTTGAAAAAGGGGTTTTGTTATGTTGATTCAAAAATATGTATTTTGGGTTTCAAAATAATGATCTTGTTGTTGGTTGTTGATATATAGGCCATTGGGTCAATATTGGGAAATGGGGTAGAAAACTCTAATTTGTTGAATAAATTAATTGGTATAATTGATTTGGGAAAAATTGTGACTTATGGAATTGAGTTGGAAATAATGAAATTGGTTCATTATATGGTTGAATAGTGGAGTTAGATTTATTAATCGCTCACTTTTGAAAACATTGATATTTTATCTGTTGAAGCTTTTATTATCTGTTTAGAAATAATTGCTTGGATTACCGGTGGAGGGTAATTTTGATTATTGTAGACAATGCATGATGATTAGGCAAACTAAAACTAATCAATTGGGTATGACATAGAGTATGACGGTTGATAGAATACATTAACGTTATGTATTGATTGATTGTGTATATGACCTTTGTGTATATACATTGTGTGTGTGGGAGAAGATAGGGGATGTACTCCACGGTTTAGGGGAAGATAGGGGATGGACCTCTAAACCGGATGCCGTTTGGGAGAAGATAGGGGATGGACTCCACTGATACAGCTCATATGCTTGTCAGATAATGTGCTGATATAGCTCATATGCTTATCTTTGGAAGTGTTGATACAGTTCATATGCTTGTCATTGGAAGTGTTGATATAGCTAATATGCATATCTGTTGAAATGTGGATACAGCTTGTATGCTTATCTGTTGAGATGTTGATACAACTAATATGTTTATCTATTGTAAAATGAGAAATGTTTAACATGAGTCATTGTCTCACATAAGTAGTTGGCCAGATTCTGAGCCATTGATGTAAATTGTGAAATTGACAAGAAATGAAAAACTGAAATGAAACATGAACATAGTGGTCATGAAATGGAAATGGATTATGAATTGGTTTATGAAAATTGAACATTTATCAATTGCTAATGTCTTAGTCATTGCTCATACTGTGTTTAGCATATCTCTACTGGGCGTTGGCTCACCCTTTATGGGACATTATTTTCAGGTACAGGTAGTATGCCACCACCGAGGACATAGCTTGGATGATGATAAGAGTTGAAGACTCTTTTTTTGTTTATTTTGATGTATTACATGTAAATTCAAGCTAAGGGCTTAATATGTATTGAGTTAGTACTCTTCCTTTTTTTGTAACCAAGTGTTAACTTGGAAAGCTATAAGCCCATAGGGCATTTGCTTTTGTTGTTAACATGTAATACAGTTGTAAGAATTACTCTGATGAATAGAAATGGTTGATTTCTTTTGTATCGATGCATGTCTAAAATGTTGGGTATTATGTATTATTTTGAGGGCATTACAACTTGGTATCAGAGCGTACCGGGTTCGAATACTTTGGGTACGTGGGAAGTGATTAGTATCACAATGGGTTTGTCTCGCTTGTTAGAGACTTATGTGTGACATTATGTGTTTATTTGATAACATGTCTATGTGACTACTTGGGTATGGGATTTAATTTCTAGGATGTTGATTGGATCCTTGGGTTTCTGGGAGTCTTGTTGGAAAAGCACTTGATCAATGCTGTTTCTAACCGGAACTCTTGTAACGCCTCGGGACTATCATTATCCGGAAATGAAATTCGTAAATGCTTATGTGTTTATGTGCTTACGTGGAGTGAATTACAGTTGTCCATGCATTAGGACGAGAGTGTTATAGCTTCGGCACATTTGTGAATGTGTTAATGGTCTTGGTTACTTTTATAAGGATGTCAGGACGAGGACGTGGTAGGCGTGGCAGGCGTGGTGGGTAGGAAATGCCTTTACAGGATGATATTCCGGCACAGCAAGAGGGGTTTGGCCAGGCCAATGTGGCCGAGCCAATAGGTCAGGAGGCTATGGGTGCTTTAGCCCGAGGGATAGCCGATGCTTTGAGGGAGTTTGTGGGTATTTTTCGAGCTGAGAATCCAGTTCAAGCTCCAGTTCAGGCCTAGGTTGTTGAGGCAGGGCCTTCATTCTTGAAGAGGGAATTCTTCTGGTCCAATCCGGACGAGTTTGTTGGGGATCCGAAGGAGCCACTGAAGGCTGACGAGTGGTTGGAACAAATGGAGAAGACGTTCGAGATGCTTGGCATCGAGGACGGGGCTTTAAAGGTGACCTTGGCATCCTTCCAGCTGAAGGGAGATGCGGGTCAATGGTGGAAGTACGAGAAGGGCAGTGTTGGTGGTGCATGGGAGGCGTTTGTGAATGCTTTCCAGGAGAAGTTTTTGTCTTCAGCTGCCAGAGAAAAGCTGAGGGAGCAGTTTTGCCAGCTTAGATAGTAGGGCTTGTCAGTGGCTGAGTTTGAGGCTACTTTTACTAGTCTGTCCAGGTTTACACCTGAACTGGTGGCGTCCGAGGAACGCCGTTGCTTTAAGTTTGAGCGGAAGTTGAGGCGAGGCCTCAAGTTGAGGGTTGGTGGATCTTTCATCCGGGAGTATAGACGTTTGGTGGATGTGGCAGCTCATATGGAGCTCATGATGCAGGAGAAGGATGAGGGGCAGAGAGGCTCCAAGAGGGGCGAAGATGGTCAGGGTGATGGCAGGAGACAGAGGGGTTCTAACCCTCAGTAGTCTCAGGGTGGTGTGGCTAGATCGACCTTTCCAGTACCGAGTACGGGCTCTGGGAGAGGTAGTCAGGGAGGCTTGACTTTTTTTGCGTGTGGCCAGCTGGGTCACAAGTCTTCGGTTTGCCCTCAGAAGGGAGGGGGTCAGCGAGCTGCTTCTTCTTCAGCTAGACCTCAAGGCCAGAGTCAGGGCAGGGGCCAGCCTTTGTCTTGCTATCAGTGTGGTCAGCCTGGGCACCTGAAGAGGTTTTGCCCACAGTTGAGTGCCACTTCGGGCGCGTCTGGTTCCAGGCAGACGCAGGGTTTTCAGCCAGCTCAGTCTGTGCAGGCCTCAAGGGCCAATCCGGGAGCTTCGTCGTCCCAGTCAGTGCAGCAGTCTTTTGTTCCTAGAGGTGAGCAGGTGGATCAGGGGCCTACAGGGCGCGTGTATGCTGTTACCGCGCAGGACCTAGTACCGGCTCCATCAGTAGTGAGAGGTACCTTTCTGTTTTGCAACTCGGTTGCTAGTGTATTGATTGATACGGGTGCATCTCATTCTTTTGTGTCTGCTGCATTTGCATCTGTTTTGGAATTGGAGTTGGCACAGTTAGCATCTCCTATATGTGTAGTATCGCTTGTTGGTGGTGAGTTGATCTTGAAACAAGGTGTTAGAGGTTATGATATAGAGGTCGCCGACCATAGGCTTCCTTTTCCCTTTGTTGTCATGCCCATGAAGGGTTTTGATGTTATTTTGGGTATGGACTGGCTATCATCATACCGGGCTGTTATTGATTGCTACTGCCAGAGGGTCACGGTTTGTACCTTGAACGGGGAGTGTTTCCATTTCTTGGGGGATCGGGTTGGTAGTGTGTTGCCACCGATGTATGGTCCGCGAGGGCGGAATGAGCTTAGTGGTCTACTTGCTAGCTTTATGAGTGGTGAGTGTGATGAGACACCGATTGTGTTACCGAGGGTGGTTTGTGAGTATTCGGATGTTTTTTTCGAGGATCTTGTTAGTTTACCACCTCACCGAGAAATAGAGTTCTCTATTGATTTAGTGCCCGGCACAGTGCCGATTTCTATGGCACCTTATCGTTTTGCCCCAGCCGAGTTGAGTGAGTTAAAGATTCAGCTCCAGGAATTGCTAGATAAGGGTTTTGTTCGCCCTAGTGTTTCGCCGTGGGGAGCACCGGCCCTCTTTGCTAAAAAGAAAGATGGTGCCTTGAGATTGTGTATAGACTACCGGAAGTTGAATCGGGCTACGGTCAAGAATAAGTACCCTATGTCCCGTATAGATGATCTGTTCGACCAGTTGAAGGGTTCCCGTTGTTTCTCTAAGATAAACTTGAGATTGGGTTACCACCAGTTGAGGGTCAGGGAGGAGGATATTCCTAAGACGGCATTCCGTACACGATATGGCCATTATGAGTTTCTGGTGATACCATTCGGGCTTACCAATGCACCGGCAGTCTTTATGGATTTGATGAACCGGATCTTCCGGGAATTCTTAGACCGTTTTGTAGTCGTTTTCGTGGACGACATTCTTATCTATTCGCCTTCTGAGGAGGAGCACGAGAAACACTTGAGAGTGGTGCTTGAATTGCTTAGAGCCCATAGGTTGTATGCCAAGTTTGGGAAGTGTGAGTTCTGGCTAGGAGAAGTGAAGTTCTTAGGCCATGTGGTATCCGGGGAAGGGGTGTCTGTAGATACATCCAAGGTTGAGGCAGTGCAAGATTGGGCACAGCCTAAGAGTGTGTTTGAGATCCGCAGTTTTCTGGGATTAGCTGGGTATTACCGTCGGTTTGTGAAAGATTTCTCCAGGCTAGCTTCGCCGTTGACTAGATTGACGCAGAAAGGGGTCAAGTTTGTGTGGAGTGAGACGTGCGAAGGGTCGTTCCAAGAGTTGAAGGTTAGATTGACCACTGCTCCGGTCTTGATTATTCTAGAGAGAGGGATGGGTTATGCAGTCTATTGTGATGCCTCACGAGAAAGTTTGGGTTGTGTGTTGATGCAAGAGGGGAAAGTGGTAGCTTATGGCTCACGTCAGTTGAAAATACACGAGAAGAATTACCTTACGCACGACCTAGAACTAGCAGCAGTGATCTTTGCCTTGAAGGTTTGAAGGCACTACCTTTATGGTGAGAGGTTCGAGGTGTTCTCGGACCACAAGAGTTTGAAGTATCTGTTTACACAGAGAGACTTGAATTTGAGGCAGAGGAGATGGATGGAGTTCATTGAGGACTATGATTTTGAGTTGCACTATCACCCGGGAAAGGCCAATGTTGTGGCCGATGCCCTTAGTAGGAAATCTATTAGTGATGTAGCTTGTTTGGCCATCTGGGAATGGGAGATGTTGGGTGCGCTTGGTGAGTTTGAGTTGTTTCTGGGCGAATCTGTTGAGGCTGCGGCCTTGTTTTCTGTTGTTGCGCAGCCTACACTTGTGACTCGAGTGTTAGAGGCACAGAGAGGTGACCTTGAGGTGGAATCCCTCCGAGAGAAGATCTCAAATGGGAAAGTTGAGAAGGGTTTGACGGTGTATCCCGACCTGAGTGTGAGATACCGAGACTGTTTGTTTGTACTGGAGTCTTGCCGAGAGGAAGTACTTTGAGAGTTTCACCATTCACGCCTTGCGGTGCATCCGGGAGGCACTGAGATGTATCGGGATTTGGGTCGCCAATTTTGGTGGCGGGGTATGAAGAGAGATGTGGCAGTTTTTGTGTCTAAGTGCCTTACTTGCCAGCAAGTGAAGGCCGAGCATCAGAGGCCAGCGGGTTTGTTGCAACCTTTGCCTATTGCCGAGTGGAAGTGGGAGCATGTCACTATGGACTTCGTTGTAGGTCTTCCGAGGACTCAGCGGGGTAGTGATGCCATTTGGGTGGTTGTAGACCGGTTGACTAAGTCGGCGCACTTCATTCCTATGCGCGTGAGAGATTCGATAGATCATCTTGCCGACTTGTATATTCGGGACATAGTGAGATTGCATGGGGTCCTAGTGACGATCGTCTCATAAAGAGATCCTCGTTTTACTGCTAGGTTGTGGCAAAGCTTGCAGAGTGCCTTGGGCACTAAGTTGACCTTTAGTACGGCTTATCATCCTCAGACTGACGGGCAGTCCGAGCGTACTATTCAGATCCTTGAGGATATGCTTCGAGGTTGTGTCCTTGACTTTAGTGGGACGTGGGAAAGGCACTTGCCCTTGGTGGAGTTGCATACAACAATAGTTTTCAATCTAGCATCGGTATGGCACCGTTTAAGGCCTTGTACGACCGACCGTGTAGATCTCCAGTGTGTTGGGCCAAGGTGGGTGATGCACCTTTGTTGGGTCCGGAGTTGGTTAGGAAGACGACGGAGAAAATTGAGCTTATCCGTAGGAGGCTTGTTACAGCCCAAAGTCGCCAAAAGAGTTATGCCGACCGCAGGAGGAGGCCTTTGGCGTTTGAGGTAGGTGATCACGTCTTCTTGAAAATATCACCTAGGCGAGGTTTGATGAGGTTCGAGAAGAGTGGGAAGTTATCCCTTCGGTTTATTGGTCCCTTTGAGATCCTTGAGAGGATTGGGGAAGTTGCTTATCGCTTGGCTTTGCCACCACAATTGTCCGGGGTTCATGACGTCTTTCATGTTAGTATGCTTCGAAAATATGAGCCGGATCCGTCCCACGTGTTGGATTGGACCGACTTGGAGGTAGATGAGGATGCCTCGCATGAGGAGAGACCGGTACGGGTCTTAGATAGGCGGGATCAAGTCTTGTGAGGCAAGACCATTCCCTTGGTGAAAGTTTTGTGGAAACATCACAGAGTGGAGGAAGCCACTTGGGAACGTAAGTGGGAAGTCCGTGAAAAATACCCGGACATGTTTGTTGATGTGTAATTTTGTAATGAAATTCTGTAATATTGTTGAACTTTAAGAGCATTGCATATGTCTTAAGTTGTAAAACATTATGAATGTTTTGGTTAATGGAAGTTTGTTTTAACATTGCGTATGTTAAGTATATTGTGGAAATGCAAGCATAACATTAATGTTGCATGTGTTAAGAAATTGTGAGAAACAGGTTGAAATTGGTAGATTTCAAAAGAATGCATGTTGATAATGCAGGTTGTTATGAATAATGTGTTTTGCCTCTTGAAAAGAGATGAGATTGACCGATAATGGGTCGGGTTGTTTAATATTATGTTGTAATATTGTTGAGAATGGAGAAAACCCGTTTTTGAAAAACTTGTGTTTAATTTCGGGGACGAAATTCTTTAAGGGGGGAGGTTATAGCGATCCCGGTTGTTCCTTTACTGTTCTGTTGTATTCCGGACTCGGTTCCGTGAAGTTGGTAGTTGTATCTATCTTGTTGTCGTCCTTTAATTCCAGTTGATTGAGTTTTAGGATGTTTTGGGCAGGGTTGTTACAGGTTGGTTAGGCCTTGGCTTCAATTCCTTGTTGCCCAGTTTTTAGGCGGTCCGCTCGAGCGGGTCTTCTTGCGCTCGAGCAGGGATTGCACACCCCCAGTATTTCGTGTCCCTGCAAAACTTCTGCAAGTGTGATTTTTACGCTCGAGCGGGTTTCTTTACTCTAGAGCGGTAGCGCTCGAGCAGGTTTGTTGGCGCTCGAGCGGGTAGTACCTTTTGGTGTAAGTTCTAGGAGGGGGAAATCTACGCTCGAGCGGACTGATTTTCGCGCTCGAGCGGATGTGCTTTATTCTTGTGTCTTGGTGCTCGAGCGGGTATTCTTGCGCTCGAGCGTGTCCAGATTTTGTTCTTGGCGTTCGAGCGTTGTGTTCTCCGCTCGAGCGGGTATGTCGTATATCAGTTAGCTGTGGGGCAGTTTTAAATCACTTTTTCTCATTCTTTCTCTCTCTTACTTTTCCGAAAAAGCCATTTGAGAGTTTCTCTCTCTAGAACTTTGCCTTCTCTCTAGGTATTGATCTAGTAAGAGTTGTCTCTTCACCTTTGGCCTTTACAAAATAGTTGTTGATCGTCAAGGGCTATCTTTTGATCCGAGAAACTCGTGGTTTGGAGCAACTTCGTTTTCATCATCTTCTCCTTTGGGTGTCATCTTTTGAGGTAGGGATTCCTACTCACAACTATGGGTTTTGACCTAGATATTTGGGTATTTTGTTAAATGGTTGATTTTGGAAAGTTAGGGTTTGAAAAATGTTGAAAAAGGGATTTTGTTATTTTGATTCAAAAATATGTATTTTGGGTTTCAAAATAATGATTTTGTTGTTGGTTGTTGATATATAGGCCATTGGGTCAATATTGGGAAATGGGGTAGAAAACTCTAATT
This sequence comes from Camellia sinensis, assembly GCF_055761805.1. Lineage (NCBI taxonomy): Eukaryota > Viridiplantae > Streptophyta > Magnoliopsida > Ericales > Theaceae > Camellia > Camellia sinensis. The sequence continues at coordinate 65,717,004 of NC_138970.1, forward strand.
TGTTGAATAAATTAATTGGTATAATTAATTTGGGAAAAATTGTGGACTTATGGAATTGAGTTGGAAATAATGAAATTGGTTCATTATATGGTTGAATAGTGGAGTTAGATTTATTAATCGCTCACTTTTGAAAACATTGATATTTTATCTGTTGAAGCTTTTATTATCTGTTTAGAAATAATTACTTGGATTACCGGTGAAAGGTAATTTTGATTGTTGTAGACAATGCATGATGATTAGGCAAACTAAAACTAATCAATTGGGTATGTCATAGAGTATGACGGCTGATAGAATACATTAACGTTATGTATTGATTGATTGTGTATAACACCTTTGCGTATATACATTGTGTGTGTGGGAGAAGATAGGGGATGTACTCCACAGTTTAGGGGAAGATAGGGGATGGACCTTTAAATCGCATGTCGTTTGGGAGAAGATAGGGGATGGACTCCACTGATACAGCTCATATGCTTGTCAGATAATGTGCTGATATAGCTCATATGCTTATCTTTGGAAGTGTTGATACAGTTCATATGCTTGTCATTGGAAGTGTTGATATAGCTAATATGCATATCTGTTGAAATGTGGATACAGCTTGTATGCTTATCTGTTGAGATGTTGATACAACTAATATGTTTATCTATTGTAAAATGGGAAATGTTTAACATGAGTCATTGTCTCACATAAGTAGTTGGCCAGATTCTGAGCCATTGATGTAAATTGTGAAATTGACAAGAAATGAAAAACTGAAATGAAACATGAACATAGTGGTCATGAAATGGAAATGGATTATGAATTGGTTTATGAAAATTGAACATTTATCAATTGCTAATGTCTTAGTCATTGCTCATACTGTGTTTAGCATATCTCTACTGGGCGTTGGCTCACCCTTTATGGGACATTATTTTCAGGTACAGGTAGTATGCCACCACCGAGGACATAGCTTGGATGATGATAAGAGTTGAAGACTCTTTTTTTGTTTATTTTGATGTATTACATGTAAATTCAAGAAAAGGGCTTAATATGTATTGAGTTAGTACTCTTCCTTTTTTTGTAACCAAGTGTTAACTTGGAAAGCTGTAAGCCCATAGGGCATTTGCTTTTGTTGTTAACATGTAATACAGTTGTAAGAATTACTCTGATGAATAGAAATGGTTGATTTCTTTTGTATCGATGCATGTCTATAATGTTGGGTATTATGTATTATTTTGAGGGCGTTACAGTCATTATGGATGAATTGTAAAATTTAAATTATGAGTATCTAGAATTTTTTATTTTTAGATATTACAAATATTTTTTATACATTAATTGAGATAAATAAATATTAAGGCCATTAATATGTTTAAGAATAATTACACTGAGACCCCCTCAACTATTAGCGAATATCACTTTATCCCATTGACAATCGTAAAAATACACATCTTTCAAAGGTGGTATAGAAGGGGCCTGTGTGGAATAAAAGTAGGAGTGGACAAACCTCGGGCCGAGCCGGGCCGAGTTCGGACCGAGCTTATAGAATATAACAAGACGATATGTGTCATCCTAATACTGGCCCAGCCCAACTTTGGGTCTAATCTAGTTATCTCAAATTCAGTCCTAAAAACATTATCAAAGCTCAAGCCCATCCACTTAACCAAATAGATATGAGCTATTAATTTTTTTATTTTTGTATTGAATGGATATTAAATTATTTAGATTTTATTTATTATTTAAATTTGAAATATTAACAAAATTTAATAATAAAATAAATATGATTTTTAACAAATATTTTAATATAAACCTAATATATATATATATTTTTTAATTTTTACATTTTTAAACTTTATTTTATAATTAAAATAATATTAAATTATAATTAATATATTATAAATGGGTGGATCCAGCTGGATTATACTATAAACTTTTTATACCGAGTACAACCCAATAATAATTTTGGATAAATTGACACAAAATCTCAATTCAGCTCCTGTCTTGTGGACAAACTAATATTTTCATAATCTAAAAGTATCAAATTAAGTTAGGCTGATGGTCATTTCCTAATATTATATTTTTATAATTAAATAAGTCAAAATATATAATTGACAAATAAAAAATAAAAAATAATATTTATTAATAATCAAGAGAATATGAATTATACATACAATAATAATTTTGGATTAACGGTGTGCGGTGCAGCATCTTTATTTATTTATACTTATTTTGTAGGCAACCAAGGCAAAAAGCACCCAATCTAACGAAGTGTTTTTCATGGCGTTGTTTGAAAAATTAGTTATTTTAATAGATTTTTAATTTTTAATTTTTAATTATTTTAACAAGTTAGAATTTTTATATTTAAAAATATGATAGATTTTTTTTTTTTTTGTGTAGTTGAATATAATATTTATGAGGAAGAAAATAAAATGATTACTTTCTTCTCTCTCTAGATAGAAGATATGCAGATACCTGTCTCTATATTTCGAGTTTATCGTTTACGAGTAATCGGCATCTGCAAAGGTATGATTTTTCAGTAGAAATCTTCACCACCGTCACCGATCATCCTTTCATTAACTGTTACTGTGAAATTTCATGTTTTTTCATATAATTTTCTTATGTGCCTTTTTATTCGATTGTGTTCTTGTTTAATTTGTTCATCGATTTTATGATCATTATATATTTTCTCATTCTGATTTGCATTTTTGGTTGATCAATGGTTTCTTTTGAGAATCTGCGTTTCTGTGTAGCGTGAGAGGGTTTGATGTATATGCTTGTGTGTGTGTGTTCGTCCTGTTTTAAGACTAGTTTTTTTCCGCCTTTGATTGAGTTGATGATAATGATGATGGTTGTGTCAGTTGTCAATTTTTTTGTTTGTATTATGTAATGGAGTTGAATCAAATAATCATTTTGGGTTTGTGATTGTTGACGTGCATATTTGATTCCGCCCTGATTTGCTAACTCTTGTTTTTGGATTTAAATAGTAGTAATACTGACTAAAGTTAGTATCTTTGCTGGGTTGAATTAAGGGTTGTTTTGAGAATTGACCTTTTTTTTTTATTATTATTTATTTTAAAGACGTGGAAAAAAAGTAGAGATAATAGTTTTTTTTAGTGGTTTTTTTGACTTTTTGACTAAAAGGATTCTTTATTATACTAGAGCAGTAGAAGTTACAAATCACAACTTCAGTTCAGGGTTTGAGCAAATTGCATTATTTCTAGTAAAAGAATGAGGCTGATGGTTTTGGTTTATGGGATACCAAGTGTTTCTCTTATTTATCTTATCACAATTGTGTTGATGGTTCCATCTTCTATAAATCTGTTTCATTTTGATTGTTTGGTTTGTTGATTACACTGGTCATATGAATTCAAGGAATAGTCTTTGAGCGAAAATTAAGATTAGTTGTGGCCGTGCTGCTGCTTTCTCAGCCAACTGTACAAAATAGGAGAGTGAATTAGCATACTAAATGCAGAAATTGCGTTGTTTTTTATTTAATTGGTTTAAGTTGATCAAAATAGGTGTAATCATAGATATATGTAATTTGCATAAGCTGTAATTTTCAGTATGAAGTTTTCATAGAATGCTGTAACTTCATAGTGAACTGGAAATCAGCTGCCTATTTGACTGTGCTGTATGTAGTTGTACACCACAACTATGATATTAACCGTGGTCTTTAACTTCCCTCACCACCATCATCTGACATGGTTTGGTTTTGTTGTTAATATTGAAAAGTGAAAGTGGTTTTGATTGTGTTAAAGAACATCCTAATCTGACCCTAAGAATAATAATATGGTAATATGCTCTAGCAAGGGATAATTCATTATTTTGGTTAAAAATTTGGTAAGAAATGGGCAGGAAATGTAAGTAGTGATAAACAGCAATTAATCACGGGTGGTGAACAATAAAGGCAGTTATATACAGATTTGGATTTGTCTGATCCAATTTGGTCAAGAGTTCAGTAGCCACTTTTTATCTCAGGCTTTGGCACAATTTGATTGAGGAAATCCATGTCTTGCTACCTCCTCTTCAACTGAAGGACCTCTAATATGTGCAAGCCAAGGGCACAGTAATCCAAATTGCAATCATGTGGATTTCTGTGTATTGTGACAACATTCTTAGTTGGGAATACATACTCTTAATGATGAATTATGCTAGAAGCATTAAAAAAAATATACTAGGGCGATTACTTGGTGCATTGGATTGTTACAATCCTTGTTTAAGCTGAAAAAATAATGTGTTTGATTTATCAAGTAATTGAAGGCTGCTGTTACAGTCAATAGATAAGCAAAGACGGTTAGAAATATTTAATATACCTATTTATCAAAAATATATATATATATATATATCTATATATTTAATATACCTAGCACCCAAAATTCAAGTGTTTGATTTATCTAGTAATTCAAGATTTCTATTACAGTCCATAGATGAGCAAAGATGGGTAGAAAATTTTAATATACCTAGCATTTATTTGTACTAATGATGCATTCTTTTTTTGAGAAATCTAGTAAACAAAATCTTAATGGTAGGATCTCATGCCAACTAGTAAAATTTTGTCATTATCTTGTACCCATAATTTCATTACTTTGTCAAATGCGTATGGCCGTGGAAGCTTAGGGATCATTCATCTGAAAATGAAATTATGGAGTCTTCACTAACTTCGCACTTCTCCCCAAATTTCCAAAGCCATTTGAATGACAATACCACAATCACGTTTGCACTCATGGATTTGAAAACCTTCTACTTATTTTAAGCAATCATCCATCTTTCCATATGACTAGATATTTTGTGGTTACTCTAAAATGGCAAATTGGCAAGTCTGGAAGAGGAAACCAACCTTTCTTATCACATGTCAATTGGGTTTATGTGCTTTATGCTTTACATTTATGAGCGATACTCGATGTATACAATGAAGTTCCTTAGAAAAAAATTGCCCATGCTTGCACACACCATAGGGCATGTTTGGTTTGAATCTCAAAACATGCTTTTGGAGAAAAAATTTCAAAAACATGTTTGGTTGAATTTTTTTTTAAAACAAATTCCAAAATCACTTTTCTCTCTACTCAACATCAATCATCACTTTTTCTCTCTCCTCTCTCTTCTCTCCTTCTCAATCATTTTTTCTCTCACACCCATCTATTCAACTACAAAAAAATATCAAATCATCTAAAATTTCCAAACTTCAAAACTATTTTCAAAATATATAACCAAACAAATTTTCAAAGTTTCTAAACTCTCTCCAAAAAATTATTTTTGAAATAACATCTCAAAACACAAACCAAACAAAACCGATGCTTTTTCCCTAGCTTTCCCTTCAAGAAAAGATTGTGCCACTTCTAATCCAAAGATCAAGAAAAAATTGGTGAATTTTCTCCCCAATTTTCCATGGTAACCAAACAAAAAATATAGGCTTTGTTTGGTTTCATTTTCAAAATCTGTTTTCAGAAATTAGAAAAAAATAAATAATAAATAGTATGACCAAGGTTTTAAAAAGCAGCCGCAACCGTTACGTAACGCCGTTACGTAACGGTTTTAGTGGTTACCGTCACCCGTTACGGCCGCTTTTGCAGTATGATTGAGATTCACAGGTGTGTCAACCGTAGCGACTGCCGTAGCAGTCGTAACGGCCTGTTACGCACAGTTACATAACGGTTCCGAACTGCTTCTTTCGAAAAAAATCAAAAAAAAAAAACTGAAAATGAGGGAAGACGGATAGAGAGAGAAGAGGGAAGATGAAAAGGGAAGATGGAGGAGTAAGAGATAGAGAGAGAATAGAAAAGATGAATTACATGTTATTGATTTGTTAAAGCTGTAAGACCTATGCTATTTTATTCGGCTACTATCATTCAGCCATTTTGTTTGTGTGCGCCTATCTATATATTGTTTGAAAATAATAATAAGTGTTGTTATTATCTATTTATATATATATATATATATATTTAGGTTATTATTTATTCTTTTACTTTTGTCATTGTTTAGTGATTGATTTTTTTGTAAAATATCTAGAAAAACATAACACCTATAATTATATATTAATACATTTTTTATACATGTCAATTTTTTTTGATTAGTTTATTTTATTTTTATTTACTAGTTATCTAAAAAAAGAATGAATATTCAAGTGATCCAAACCCAAACAAAAAAATTTCCTTTATAATTTATTTTTTAATTTTTAATTTTTATATGATTACATTACCATGTATAATTTATTTTTTAAAACTATTCAAATTAAAAGTTGTGTCATGCCCCACTTTTTATTACTCGGAGTCATTACCAAATTCTTTAACTTAATCCAATTTCAGAGATAACATGCGGAAATAAACTCATACATTCACTCCGTAGAAATGATTAACAATACTCTCATTCATATGCAAAGTAAACATTACATGAACTAACTTAATAAATTGCCCTTGGGCTTACATCATTAAAAGTACAAGAAGAAGGGTGTAACCCTTTACAACAATGGCATTCCGCCAACATAACTAAGGCCCCGTGGCCAACATATAAGAAGATCCAAATCTTGTAGCACACCCTGCTAAACACCTGAAAAAGATTCAACAACGTGGGATGAACATATAGTCCAGTAGGGAACTCAACATGCTCCTTAACAATAACAACATTACAGATAGCTATGATCATGAACACCCATTCTCATACTAGAATAATAATGTGACAGTTTATACAAAATATATATATATATATATATGAACTTTTCTTGAAAACAATCATTTAATTCACCGCTATAAGCGATTTATCCTCCCTTTTTCCTTTCATTAACCCCCGTTCCCAATATTTTATAACATTAACAACTACTTAGAAACATAGATTCACTAAACCCATTACTCTTCCATTTGCCACACATACAACAGATGTGCCTTTTCAAAACATATTTGGCATTTCAATGCAATTCCAATTATATCATAATTATCCATGCACACCTCTATAAAAAAGATAACAACTCAACTACATACATAAAATCAATCAATGAGTCAACTCGTCCCTCCAACACTGTAACAAATACCATCCACAATGTTTCCAGATACACTGAAACAATAACAAAACAACACTGCACTACTAGCTATATGCGTAGTAAGCCAAAGATACACTTCTCACCACAATCTACCAGTTTACCAGGAGCTAGTTGGAAGGGTATGGTACCTTAGATTATCAGCGCGTCAGTTCTCCAGGCGCTAGCTGGAAGGGTATGATACCTTTGATTATAAGCGCTGAACACATAAGTGTGTGGTGTCCATCCCCTATCTTCTCACACACACTGGAGTACAACCCCTCTCTTCTCCCAAACCAGTATACAAATATAATGTAATTCAGCATTTCATTACATATAATGTTCAATCAACAATGGTGTATGACATACACAGCAATTCAACACAACCACGTCATCCTCCACCGATGACCAAGGATAAAACCTCTAGATGCAAATATTTAATACACCTATTAAAGACTCAATTACTATGAGACCACAAACCCGACAACAACATTAACATGGTAGTTCAAGATACAATTCCACACATGTGTGTGTTCAACACTCATGAAACAATAATCCAATTTTCATACGTATTTCAAAACACTTTTTCCATTTCACAAAACAAGTTCCACTTCCCTCTTTGTTTTAACAAAACCAACTCCGTCTCTTTAGTTGTCACAAAACCAAACCCATCCCTTTTATTTTACAAAAACCGATTTCTACCAATAAGGAAGCCATAACTCACATTAGTACACTACATACATTTCAAATCCATTTCAAAGCCAAAGTTAACCCCTTAGGCATTAACACCTTCACCCACTCACATCAACAGTAGAGAGTTACAATTTAGGTTCATTATTCTCCATTTTAATTTATCAATCAAAATATGATTTAGGCCTTTTTCCTTTATCAACTACAACATGCTAATTTACACTCCAATTAGCCCAAAACAACTCTCAATGATAACATAACCATTTTCAAATACCCAACCCTAGGTTCCTTCCCATGATTTCAAACAAATCCAACATGGATATGATTTTTATGCAATACAAAATTACCACATGTCTATCTATAGACGAAGTATTGAAAAAGAACAAGGAGAATCCCTACCTCAAATGTAGAACTAAAGGAGAAGATAAGTAAAACTTGGAAGTGCTCCAAATCCCAAATTTCTTGGATCACAACGAAGCCCTCGACGATCAACACACTTCTTACAAAGGCCCAAGGTGGGGAAAACACTCTAGCTAGATCAATCCTAAGTGAGAAGTTAGGTTTTAGAGTGAGGTGCTCTCCAATGGAGGTTTTGAAAAAGTAAGAGAGAGAAAGTAAATCAAAAAGTGATCAAAAAAATGATTTCACGGACTGATATAAAATAGTTCCGCTCGAGCGTACAACACCCCGCTCGAGCGTCAGACACAGGTTCACGCTCGAGCGTCCAAAGATCCGCTCGAGCGCCGGATGCACTCTCCCAGAATTTTCTGCAGACGACCAAAATGCTGAGAGGAGGAAATTCACGCTCGAGCGTCCCAACTGCCGCTCGAGCGGAAAGGCAACAACAAAAACCCGCTCGAGCGTCAAATCGCCGCTCGAGCGTAGAGACCAAAACCTGGGCAAAAATTCTAAGTTTTAAAACACAACCAACTTATTCCCAACTTGCCCAACACAACCCAAAACTCTAACACAAAGAGTAAGGGATAGAAATGAGAATAAAACAACAACGAATCCACGGAACCAAGTCCGGATTACGGTTAAACAATAGCAGGGAATACCGGGATCGCTATAACCTCCCCCCCTTAAAGAATTTCGTCCTCGAAATTTAAGGATACACCAAAACACAAGGCCAACTGATCACACAACACCAACACCCGAGTACTAGGAAAGAAACTACTCTCACTACAAACCTTTAATCCACTCTTACCAAGGAAGAGACAAACCGAGGGAACACGTTCCAAATGACAACACTGTAGGCATAAAAGCCACAACAAAATCAACCCTTCTGAAACAGTTTACTCACATCTGACCAGCGCTTCAAGCTAAGTCACTATGCAACAACACGACCCAAACAACTTTTGGAGTAAATAATAAGAAAACATTTTCTTGCTCAAGAGACATTTCTCAAAGATAGCCAAATTTTCAATGCTGACATTGCGAAATAAATTTTGCATTTTCCATGCGAAACTCAAAAACTTTGTATACATTTTTCACCAACACGGTGTTATCTAAAACACAGTCATCCATCATTTATTTGCCAAAAATCATTCATTTGAAATTCCTCAAAACCCTTGAATTAAATCAATCTCTCAACAACACATTTAGATGGCCCAAACACTAGGAAAATTTTGTTTTCCGTTTCTTTTCCAAAACAAGACCATCAACAACCATCACTCACACAGTGATGTCACAACCAACATGGAACAAAACATTTCTATAATAATAGTTAATAGAAATAACAACAGTATTATCAACACAAAAGGCATAAGAAATTCACAGTTTTGCAATTTCAGCCGGCCTCCCTTTACTTAATCAGTTTAATAACATACACCTGGCTCAGAACCTGGCCAACAAATTAAATGAGATAGTAACCCATATAAAACATTTTTCACTTCACCATAGACAAGCATATAAGCTATATCAATCTTTCAATAGATACACATTTTGGTGCTGTATCGTCGGAGTCCATCCCCTATCTCCTCCCAAACAATATACATATATAATGTAAAAAAAAAAAATCCAATCATTTACAATGATCATTCAATGCACAAATTTGCTGTATTATTATAACCGTCATATTCAATGACACAACCGGATGATTAGTTTCGGTTTTCCTCACTCAACACACAAAGTCTACAACGAATGAGACTAACTTCACGGTGACCAAGGTCAACCCAAAACCCTATACCAGTGAGCTGACTAATCAACTCAATAAACTCCACACTCAGTAATCCACCCACTGATGTGCCACTAACCCCACACACGGAGCTCCCCACACAAACCCCCAAATTTTGGAATCTCACTGGATCTCCTAAAATCAAACCACACCAACACTATGTCTAAGGGAATTACTATTTCCCCCCCCCCCCATGGCTACGTAGTAAGCCTACTCATCTCCTCGACCAAAAACCGACTTGGTAAACCTCAATTTCAACAACCCAATCACGAAGGACAATTTTGACCAACGCTATTCTCATTACTCTAGAACTCAAACTGTTCTCCCTCCAAAGAATGTTGCCAGCATTCACTCACAAACCATACCCCACAATTGATAACCAATCTCAATACAAACACTACCCCTATACAATCGATGGGGTCACCACGGACCTCTTAACTAGCAGGGCCCAAAACACAAATTTACACATAGATACCAAGCAAACAACAACTTCAGGATCATTGATCCCTTACACAACTCCTCAGCAGAAAAAGAGGATTCGAGATTCCACACATAATCCCCAATGCATGAGGGTTAAACAAACAACAATATGCATACATAAGCGATACATAAACACGGTGCCTCAGCATCCAACAGTACACCGGTCAACAACAAAATGATTCATATGATACACCACCTGTCAACAATACAAAAGTCCCCCTCCAGGGTAATACTATAAGACTAACTAATAAGTCGCCCCTCGCGAGGCTCCCGAAGCCTGGCCTGACCGTTTCTGGTACTGATAGCGCCCCCGACTGGACGGGTACGACTGAGTCTGACTAGGTTTTGAAACACTTGCAGAGTTCACACGCAAAGGGCAAAAACGTCTACCATGGCCATGCTGGCCGCAAACGAAACAACCACCAGACCCCCTACTTTGAGACTGGTCTGAAACCTGCACTTCCCCGGACCTTCCAACCGAAGTGTCTGAAACCCCTGGCGAAGAAAAGGAACCAGCCCCCGACTGAGCATGTTTCCGCCTCCACCCCTTACTGAACCTAGAGTATTTAGGAACCGAAGGACTTACCACTATAATCTCCTCCTTAATCCCATCATCACTCGCAACCATGGCCTCTACATGGGCCGCTGCCTCAACTAAATAATAATAATCCTTCCAAAAGGATCCAGCTACCTTCTCCCGAATATTGAAACACAACTGCCTTTCAAACTCAAAACAACGACGCTCCTCTGTTGCCACCAACTCTGGAGCAAACCTCGACAAGCTAGCAAACCGCATCTCAAACTGTGTCACAGGAGTATCATCCTGACGCAACTCCAAAAACTGATCCCTCAACCTTTCCCGAGCAGAAGGAGGGAAATACTTGGCCAAAAAGGCCTCGGTAAAAGCAACCGACGTGCTACCTACGGTATTCTTAGCATACTTCCACCAATAACTCGCATCACTCTTCAATTGAAAAGTCGCCAAAGAAATCCTCAACTCCTCATCTTCGACTCTGAGCATATCAAGAGTCTTGGTAATCTGTTCCAACCAACTTTCTGCCTCCAACGGTTTAGCCTCCCCCGCAAACTCTGGTGGGCCGGAGCGGAAAAACTCCTTAGTAAGCTTGAGAGCATGCCCACTGCCGCCCCCAGTGCGAGCTAGGGCGTCTTGTATAGCTCTCACAATCTCACGTGCGACATCCTCGCCGACAGCCGATGCTGCAACGGCAGGTACTAAAGGAACTGTTGTGCCTCTACCGACACTCCTACTACTCAACCGTCCTCTACTTCCTCGTGTAGACATCCTATAAAGCACAAAAGCAATAACTACGCTTAGTGTACAACACAATAGCCTTCTCCGAGGCACACTCCACTACTAAGTCACAAGATATACACCTCTATTGCATATAAACATCTAAACATATAAACACATAATCGAATCAAGTCTACAAAGATAGCCACTCATCCCGGAACTCTCCAGGAATTCCCATCAGAAACCACGTTGATCAGGCGTGTTTCCAAAAGGACCTCAAAGCAAGTTCACCGGTTATGAATACTATCCGAGAGACTAAATCCCATGCTCACATAAATGCAACACATAAGTCCTAACTTTCATGATATCTATATGCAACGTCCTCACAATACGTAGTAAACCCACTGTGGTAAAAAACCACTTCCCACAAGCCCAAAGTATTCAAACCCGGCTCGCTCTGATACCAAGTTGTCACGCCCCACTTTTTATTACTCGGAGTCATTACCAAATTCTTTAACTTAATCCAATTTCAGAGATAACATGCGGAAATAAACTCATACATTCAATCCGTAGAAATGATTAACAATACTCTCATTCATATGCAAAGTAAACATTACATGAACTAACTTAATAAATTGCCCTTGGGCTTACATCATTAAAAGTACAAGAAGAAGGGTGTAACCCTTTACAACAATGGCATTCCGCCAACATAACTAAGGCCCCGTGGCCAACATATAAGAAGATCCAAATCTTGTAGCACACCCTGCTAAACACCTGAAAAAGATTCAACAACGTGGGATGAACATATAGTCCAGTAGGGAACTCAACATGCTCCTTAACAATAACAACATTACAGATAGCTATGATCATGAACACCCATTCTCATACTAGAATAATAATGTGACAGTTTATACAAAATATATATATATATATATATGAACTTTTCTTGAAAACAATCATTTAATTCACCGCTATAAGCGATTTATCCTCCCTTTTTCCTTTCATTAACCCCCGTTCCCAATCTTTTATAACATTATCAACTACTTAGAAACATAGATTCACTAAACCCATTACTCTTCCATTTGCCACACATACAACAAATGTGCCTTTTCAAAACATATTTGGCATTTCAATGCAATTCCAATTATATCATAATTATCCATGCACACCTCTATAAAAAAGATAACAACTCAACTACATACATAAAATCAATCAATGAGTCAACTCGTCCCTCCAACACTGTAACAAATACCATCCACAATGTTTCCAGATACACTGAAACAATAACAAAACAACACTGCACTACTAGCTATATGCGTAGTAAGCCAAAGATACACTTCTCACCACAATCTACCAGTTTACCAGGAGCTAGCTGGAAGGGTATGGTACCTTAGATTATCAGCGCGTCAGTTCTCCAGGCGCTAGCTGGAAGGGTATGATACCTTTGATTATAAGCGCTGAACACATAAGTGTGTGGAGTCCATCCCCTATCTTCTCACACACACTGGAGTACAACCCCTCTCTTCTCCCAAACCAGTATACAAATATAATGTAATTCAGCATTTCATTACATATAATGTTCAATCAACAATGGTGTATGACATACACAGCAATTCAACACAACCACGTTATCCTCCACCGATGACCAAGGATAAAACCTCTAGATGCAAATATTTAATACACCTATTAAAGACTCAATTACTATGAGACCACAAACTCGACAACAACATTAACATGGTAGTTCAAGATACAATTCCACACATGTGTGTGTTCAACACTCATGAAACAATAATCCAATTTTCATACGTATTTCAAAACACTTTTTCCATTTCACAAAACAAGTTCCACTTCCCTCTTTGTTTTAACAAAACCAACTCCGTCTCTTTAGTTGTCACAAAACCAAACCCATCCCTTTTATTTTACAAAAACCGATTTCTACCAATAAGGAAGCCATAACTCACATTAGTACACTACATACATTTCAAATCCATTTCAAAGCCAAAGTTAACCCCTTAGGCATTAACACCTTCACCCACTCACATCAACAGTAGAGAGTTACAATTTAGGTTCATTATTCTCCATTTTAATTTATCAATCAAAATATGATTTAGGCCTTTTTCCTTTATCAACTACAACATGCTAATTTACACTCCAATTAGCCCAAAACAACTCTCAATGATAACATAACCATTTTCAAATACCCAACCCTAGGTTCCTTCCCATGATTTCAAACAAATCCAACATGGATATGATTTTTATGCAATACAAAATTACCACATGTCTATCTATAGACGAAGTATTGAAAAAGAACAAGGAGAATCCCTACCTCAAATGTAGAACTAAAGGAGAAGATAAGTAAAACTTGGAAGTGCTCCAAATCCCAAATTTCTTGGATCACAACGAAGCCCTCGACGATCAACACACTTCTTACAAAGGCCCAAGGTGGGGAAAACACTCTAGCTAGATCAATCCTAAGTGAGAAGTTAGGTTTTAGAGTGAGGTGCTCTCCAATGGAGGTTTTGAAAAAGTAAGAGAGAGAAAGGAAATCAAAAAGTGATCAAAAAAATGATTTCACGGACTGATATAAAACAGGTCCGCTCGAGCGTACAACACCCCGCTCGAGCGTCAGACAAAGGTTCACGCTCGAGCGTCCAAAGATCCGCTCGAGCGCCGGATGCACTCTCCCAGAATTTTCTGCAGACGACCAAAATGCTGAGAGGAGGAAATTCACGCTCGAGCGTCCCAACTGCCGCTCGAGCGGAAAGGCAACAACAAAAACCCGCTCGAGCGTCAAATCGCCGCTCGAGCGTAGAGACCAAAACCTGGGCAAAAATTCTAAGTTTTAAAACACAACCAACTTATTCCCAACTTGCCCAACACAACCCAAAACTCTAACACAAAGAGTAAGGGATAGAAATGAGAATAAAACAACAACGAATCCACGGAACCAAGTCCGGATTACGGTTAAACAATAGCAGGGAATACCGGGATCGCTATAACCTCCCCCCCTTAAAGAATTTCGTCCTCGAAATTTAAGGATACACCAAAACACAAGGCCAACTGATCACACAACACCAACACCCGAGTACTAGGAAAGAAACTACTCTCACTACAAACCTTTAATCCACTCTTACCAAGGAAGAGACAAACCGAGGGAACACGTTCCAAATGACAACACTGTAGGCATAAAAGCCACAACAAAATCAACCCTTCTGAAACAGTTTACTCACATCTGACCAGCGCTTCAAGCTAAGTCACTATGCAACAACACGACCCAAACAACTTTTGGAGTAAATAATAAGAAAACATTTTCTTGCTCAAGAGACATTTCTCAAAGATAGCCAAATTTTCAATGCTGACATTGCGAAATAAATTTTGCATTTTCCATGCGACACTCAAAAACTTTGTATACATTTTTCACCAACACGGTGTTATCTAAAACACAGTCATCCATCATTTATTTGCCAAAAATCATTCATTTGAAATTCCTCAAAACCCTTGAATTAAATCAATCTCTCAACAACACATTTAGATGGCCCAAACACTAGGAAAATTTTGTTTTCCGTTTCTTTTCCAAAACAAGACCATCAACAACCATCACTCACACAGTGATGTCACAACCAACATGGAACAAAACATTTCTATAATGATAGTTAATAGAAATAACAACAGTATTATCAACACAAAAGGCATAAGAAATTCACAGTTTTGCAATTTCAGCCGGCCTCCCTTTACTTAATCAGTTTAATAACATACACCTGGCTCAGAACCTGGCCAACAAATTAAATGAGATAGTAACCCATATAAAACATTTTTCACTTCACCATAGACAAGCATATAAGCTATATCAATCTTTCAATAGATACACATTTTGGTGCTGTATCGTCGGAGTCCATCCCCTATCTCCTCCCAAACAATATACATATATAATGTAAAAAAAAAAAATCCAATCATTTACAATGATCATTCAATGCACAAATTTGCTGTACTATTATAACCGTCATATTCAATGACACAACCGGATGATTAGTTTCGGTTTTCCTCACTCAACACACAAAGTCTACAACGAATGAGACTAACTTCACGGTGACCAAGGTCAACCCAAAACCCTATACCAGTGAGCTGACTAATCAACTCAATAAACTCCACACTCAGTAATCCACCCACTGATGTGCCACTAACCCCACACACGGAGTTCCCCACACAAACCCCCAAATTTTGGAATCTCACTGGATCTCCTAAAATCAAACCACACCAACACTATGTCTAAGGGAATTACTATTTCCCCCCCCCCCCCCCATGGCTACGTAGTAAGCCTACTCATCTCCTCGACCAAAAACCGACTTGGTAAACCTCAATTTCAACAACCCAATCACGAAGGACAATTTTGACCAACGCTATTCTCATTACTCTAGAACTCAAACTGTTCTCCCTCCAAAGAATGTTGCCAGCATTCACTCACAAACCATACCCCACAATTGATAACCAATCTCAATACAAACACTACCCCTATACAATCGATGGGGTCACCACGGACCTCTTAACTAGCAGGGCCCAAAACACAAATTTACACATAGATACCAAGCAAACAACAACTTCAGGATCATTGATCCCTTACACAACTCCTCAGCAGAAAAAGAGGATTCGAGATTCCACACATAATCCCCAATGCATGAGGGTTAAACAAACAACAATATGCATACATAAGCGATACATAAACACGGTGCCTCAGCATCCAACAGTACACCGGTCAACAACAAAATGATTCATATGATACACCACCGGTCAACAATACAAAAGTCCCCCTCCAGGGTAATACTATAAGACTAACTAATAAGTCGCCCCTCGCGAGGCTCCCGAAGCCTGGCCTGACCGTTTCTGGTACTGATAGCGCCCCCGACTGGACGGGTACGACTGAGTCTGACTAGGTTTTGAAACACTTGCAGAGTTCACACGCAAAGGGCAAAAACGTCTACCATGGCCATGCTGGCCGCAAACGAAACAACCACCAGACCCCCTACTCTGAGACTGGTCTGAAACCTACACTTCCCCGGACCTTCCAACCGAAGTGTCTGAAACCCCTGGCGAAGAAAAGGAACCAGCCCCCGACTGAGCATGTTTCCGCCTCCACCCCTTACTGAGCCTAGAGTATTTAGGAACCGAAGGACTTACCACTATAATCTCCTCCTTAATCCCATCATCACTCGCAACCATGGCCTCTACATGGGCCGCTGCCTCAACTAAATAATAATAATCCTTCCAAAAGGATCCAGCTACCTTCTCCCGAATATTGAAACACAACTGCCTTTCAAACTCAAAACAACGACGCTCCTCTGTTGCCACCAACTCTGGAGCAAACCTCGACAAGCTAGCAAACCGCATCTCCAACTGTGTCACAGGAGTATCATCCTGACGCAACTCCAAAAACTGATCCCTCAACCTTTCCCGAGCAGAAGGAGGGAAATACTTGGCCAAAAA
This sequence comes from Camellia sinensis, assembly GCF_055761805.1. NCBI lineage: Eukaryota > Viridiplantae > Streptophyta > Magnoliopsida > Ericales > Theaceae > Camellia > Camellia sinensis. Next base: position 65,734,056 of record NC_138970.1, read on the forward strand.
GGCCTCGGTAAAAGCAACCGACGTGCTACCTACGGTATTCTTAGCATACTTCCACCAATAACTCGCATCACTCTTCAATTGAAAAGTCGCCAAAGAAATCCTCAACTCCTCATCTTCGACTCTGAGCATATCAAGAGTCTTGGTAATCTGTTCCAACCAACTTTCTGCCTCCAACGGTTTAGCCTCCCCCGCAAACTCTGGTGGGCCGGAGCGGAAAAACTCCTTAGTAAGCTTGAGAGCATGCCCACTGCCGCCCCCAGTGCGAGCTAGGGCGTCTTGTATAGCTCTCACAATCTCACGTGCGACATCCTCGCCGACAGCCGATGCTGCAACGGCAGGTACTAAAGGAACTGTTGTGCCTCTACCGACACTCCTACTACTCAACCGTCCTCTACTTCCTCGTGTAGACATCCTATAAAGCACAAAAGCAATAACTACGCTTAGTGTACAACACAATAGCCTTCTCCGAGGCACACTCCACTACTAAGTCACAAGATATACACCTCTATTGCATATAAACATCTAAACATATAAACACATAATTGAATCAAGTCTACAAAGATAGCCACTCATCCCGGAACTCTCCAGGAATTCCCATCAGAAACCACGTTGATCAGGCGTGTTTCCAAAAGGACCTCAAAGCAAGTTCACCGGTTATGAATACTATCCGAGAGACTAAATCCCATGCTCACATAAATGCAACACATAAGTCCTAACTTTCATGATATCTATATGCAACGTCCTCACAATACGTAGTAAACCCACTGTGGTAAAAAAACACTTCCCACAAGCCCAAAGTATTCAAACCCGGCTCGCTCTGATACCAAGTTGTCACGCCCCACTTTTTATTACTCGGAGTCATTACCAAATTCTTTAACTTAATCCAATTTCAGAGATAACATGCGGAAATAAACTCATACATTCAATCCGTAGAAATGATTAACAATACTCTCATTCATATGCAAAGTAAACATTACATGAACTAACTTAATAAATTGCCCTTGGGCTTACATCATTAAAAGTACAAGAAGAAGGGTGTAACCCTTTACAACAATGGCATTCCGCCAACATAACTAAGGCCCCGTGGCCAACATATAAGAAGATCCAAATCTTGTAGCACACCCTGCTAAACACCTGAAAAAGATTCAACAACGTGGGATGAACATATAGTCCAGTAGGGAACTCAACATGCTCCTTAACAATAACAACATTACAGATAGCTATGATCATGAACACCCATTCTCATACTAGAATAATAATGTGACAGTTTATACAAAATATATATATATATATATATATGAACTTTTCTTGAAAACAATCATTTAATTCACCGCTATAAGCGATTTATCCTCCCTTTTTCCTTTCATTAACCCCCGTTCCCAATCTTTTATAACATTAACAACTACTTAGAAACATAGATTCACTAAACCCATTACTCTTCCATTTGCCACACATACAACAAATGTGCCTTTTCAAAACATATTTGGCATTTCAATGCAATTCCAATTATATCATAATTATCCATGCACACCTCTATAAAAAAGATAACAACTCAACTACATACATAAAATCAATCAATGAGTCAACTCGTCCCTCCAACACTGTAACAAATACCATCCACAATGTTTCCAGATACACTGAAACAATAACAAAACAACACTGCACTACTAGCTATATGCGTAGTAAGCCAAAGATACACTTCTCACCACAATCTACCAGTTTACCAGGAGCTAGCTGGAAGGGTATGGTACCTTAGATTATCAGCGCGTCAGTTCTCCAGGCGCTAGCTGGAAGGGTATGATACCTTTGATTATAAGCGCTGAACACATAAGTGTGTGGAGTCCATCCCCTATCTTCTCACACACACTGGAGTACAACCCCTCTCTTCTCCCAAACCAGTATACAAATATAATGTAATTCAGCATTTCATTACATATAATGTTCAATCAACAATGGTGTATGACATACACAGCAATTCAACACAACCACGTCATCCTCCACCGATGACCAAGGATAAAACCTCTAGATGCAAATATTTAATACACCTATTAAAGACTCAATTACTATGAGACCACAAACCCGACAACAACATTAACATGGTAGTTCAAGATACAATTCCACACATGTGTGTGTTCAACACTCATGAAACAATAATCCAATTTTCATACGTATTTCAAAACACTTTTCCCATTTCACAAAACAAGTTCCACTTCCCTCTTTGTTTTAACAAAACCAACTCCGTCTCTTTAGTTGTCACAAAACCAAACCCATCCCTTTTATTTTACAAAAACCGATTTCTACCAATAAGGAAGCCATAACTCACATTAGTACACTACATACATTTCAAACCCATTTCAAAGCCAAAGTTAACCCCTTAGGCATTAACACCTTCACCCACTCACATCAACAGTAGAGAGTTACAATTTAGGTTCATTATTCTCCATTTTAATTTATCAATCAAAATATGATTTAGGCCTTTTTCCTTTATCAACTACAACATGCTAATTTACACTCCAATTAGCCCAAAACAACTCTCAATGATAACATAACCATTTTCAAATACCCAACCCTAGGTTCCTTCCCATGATTTCAAACAAATCCAACATGGATATGATTTTTATGCAATACAAAATTACCACATGTCTATCTATAGACGAAGTATTGAAAAAGAACAAGGAGAATCCCTACCTCAAATGTAGAACTCAAGGAGAAGATGAGTAAAACTCGGAAGTGCTCCATATCCCAAATTTCTTGAATCACAACGAAGCCCTCGACGATCAACACACTTCTTACAAAGGCCCAAGGTGGGGAAAACACTCTAGCCAGATCAATCCTAAGAGAGAAGTTAGGTTTTAGAGTGAGGTGCTCTCCAATGGAGGTTTTGAAAAAGTAAGAGAGAGAAAGGAAATCAAAAAGTGATCAAAAAAATGATTTCACGGACTGATATAAAACAGGTCCGCTCGAGCGTACAACACCCCGCTCGAGCGTCAGACACAGGTTCACGCTCGAGCGTCCAAAGATCCGCTCGAGCGCCGGATGCACTCTCCCAGAATTTTCTGCAGACGACCAAAATGCTGAGAGGAGGAAATTCACGCTCGAGCGTCCCAACTGCCGCTCGAGCGGAAAGGCAACAACAAAAACCCGCTCGAGCGTCAAATCGCCGCTCGAGCGTAGAGACCAAAACCTGGGCAAAAATTCTAAGTTTTAAAACACAACCAACTTATTCCCAACTTGCCCAACACAACCCAAAACTCTAACACAAAGAGTAAGGGATAGAAATGAGAATAAAACAACAACGAATCCACGGAACCGAGTCCGGATTACGGTTAAACAATAGCAGGGAATACCGGGATCGCTATAAGTTGCATATGCTTCCACAAGTATAATAATTAAGAAAATAATTTTATACATCTAAATCCAATAATATATATATATTTTTTTGTTGCCACAAGCGTAATATAGATTTATGACATATAAAGTCATTAATTATTAAAATAAAATGAAAAAAACTCAATTTATAGTGATTTAAAAATATGAAATATATTGGATCATATTTAAAAATTTATAAAAATTGATCAATATTTATTTTAAAATCCCATAAATAAGATTATGGAAAAAAAAATATGCGTATCGGTAAGTTTTTTTTTAAATTATGCGAAAAATAAAAAAATTCACGGTTCCGGTTACCACAACCGTTACGCTATGGCCTTTACACCCCGCAACCGTGCCACCGCCACCGTTACAGCGACCGCAACGGCTTTTCAGAACCTTGAGTATGACACTATTAAACACCTAAATAAAAGATATTTTAATTTTTTTAAAAATAAGATGATGATTTATTTATTTATTTATTTTTTCCCATTTTCTAAACCCAATTAATTTTTAGTTTTTTCAAGATACATGTCTAGGATCAATAAATCTACCGACCAGTAATTGGTTTCTCCATACCATTAAAAACCTTTTAATTCCTTTTCACCCAAATTATCCAAATCATGCCCGAAGAAACCAACATCCTCACTGTCTTCCATTTGTTCTTAGCTCTCCCCTCCCTAACTATGGAAGTGGTCTGATGAGGAACGCGCATGTGCCCATTTTGGTATTACAATTATATAACTGTAATTTTATGTATTTAATATTTGTGTTTATTTATTTTTAGTTAGGACTTAATAAATATTTAGTTTCTTCTTTTGTTAGGATCTAGTTTTCTATTTTAAATTAGGGTGTTGGCCTTTAAATTACTAAACCTCATCTTTCCTGGTGACTTTGAACTGGGGCCCTTTTTTGAAATTTCCGTGCTGTATGTTTCTATCATTTACCAAATATGTATAACTTGTCTATGTATTTGACATCTAGATGACATTATCTGATCTGAATGTTCTTTTTAGGACACTGATGCAGTGTTGGTTTGTATGCATTGAATAACCGTGATTAATTCCTCATTATGTATGGATTTTGAAAACTGATGAACATTTATTTAAGTTGTATGTTAAGTGACCAAGATTATAATTTTATGGAAGGAAATAATCTAAATTGTTATTATCATCTTTGTTATGGCACAAGTGCCATTTTATAGCCAAGTCATTTGTTGTATTTTTTTGGGTAATATCATCTTGCCGCAGCTTTTTTTTTTTGTTGATTTTTTTCACCAAGTTTAAACATACTCTTGGTGCTAGCACTGCTCTAGATTACATTTCCGGAAACTAGGTTTAGATGGTTATTATTATGCAGGTTTTTAGACGCTGGTATAATTAAGTGGAGGATATGTCCCTGAAGATGTAGTAGGATACATATAACTGGACCTAATAGCTGTGGTCTAAGGGTTTGTTGAGTTGAGTTGAGTTTTTGAGCTCTGGGGACTCTAATGGTGTGTCATTCTTGTTCACATCTCTTGTAATTGTAATGAACGTTAGTTAATTGGAGGCTTTGGAATGAGGGCATAATTACTTTACATCTGCAGGTGGGAATTCTTGATATCGGGACCTTATCTCCTCCTCCTCCTCTTGCTCCTTCTCCTCCTCCTGTTCTCTCCTCCTGTTTTTCTATCTGACAAATTTGTGTTTTCAAAAGGAACCCATCTTTTATACTCTGGAAATGCAAGTCTGTTTTGTCCATTTTCTCCATCCCAAAGTGTTTTTTTTTAGAGATTTACATACTTTTTCTTGTGTATTTTTGTTGAGCCTTTTTACTGTGTGGTAACATGGCTTTGGTTGCGTACAAAACTTAATTTTCTACCCTTTCGTATTTTTCTAATGACATGTTGCAGAATAGTTTTGAAAACTTTGGTTACTTAGTCACTGGCCATATATAGGACACTAAATTTGGTGGATATAATAGTTAGCATTGCTTCTTTAACAGCATTGAATTGCAAATGGTATTGCAGGGCCCTTTAGGTAATTTGGACTACTGACGAACAGATTTGAGTCTGAAGTTTGGTGTGCTCATCAAGTTTCACTATAGTCATCTGCTCCGGTTGCGGTGTCTTATATGTTGGCGTTTATATTGGGAGAGCAAACTTTAGGGTACTTTGTTAATAAAGCTGCAGAATTATCTTAGGACCTTGTTCTGTGGAGTTTAATTTTTTCAGAGAACTCAATTTTCTTGTAAAAGCATTGCAGTTTTATATGAGGATTGTGTGAAGCCTTAGAATCTTGAGATTCTCTATTATTGGTGTTAAACTTGTGGCATTCCGAGTATAGTTGGTAATGGCATCTTTGATAAGAAATGACTGGTACAATTTATATCTTATTTTAGTTTCTAATACACTTGAGAGATTCCATGGCTTCCAAAACTTGTGTTTCTCTGCTCTTTGTTCTCCATCTTGGAAGTTTGATTACTTTTGCTTTAATGAACTAATGTGGGGTTCACTTATAAATTAACTGATTCAGTGTTAATGTGCTGCAAAGAGTTCACTGCGGGATAGTTCTTGGTGATTAGCCCATGGGTGGTTATTATGTACTGTTGGAGATCATTATCTAGTGAAGCTGGAGTTTTAAGGAGATATTATGACATGAAAATCCCATTTATACAATAGTCAGATTTGTGGTTGAGCCAATAACATGCTCCAGATTGGGAATCTTTACTGCAGCATGGGCTTGTGTAAAAGAACTTGGTATTTCTGGTGATTGGCAAGGGTTATGTAGTTCAAATTGAAAGAGTGCTAGGTGATGATTCATTGCATTCAGTCTATTGATGATTTGATGTAGCAATGCTTGAAAGCTTTTGATTAGTGTTACAAGAAAATGTTAATACCCTAACGAATTATGTTTTGGAACACACATTTTGGAACGTGGTACACTCTCATTTCAAAATGATAAATTTAGCGTTCTAAAATGATTCTAAAAGTTTTTCCAATATATTTCCTTACAACTTTTCTTATCAAATATAATCAACTAAAATTTAAGGTGAGTGAAGTTTTGATTGGACAAAACGTGAAAATGGTTCAGAATGCTCATATAGAAATGTATTGCTAATCGAAAATTATTCTAAAAGTATGTTAAATTATTAAAATGTTGGGGCCTTTATTATTTTCTAAAAATTTGTATTTGAGATGATTTATGAATTTTTTTTTTTGTAGCTGAACAGATACTTGTGAGAGAAAAAAGTGATTGATTGGTGTGTAGGATGTGACATTTTATCTTATTAACTATTTTAATAATTTTTTTATTTCATTACAAGAAAACACCTTTAGTGAGCACCTTTTTTGAGTTGGTAGCAAAAAGTACACTAATCTGCGACCAACATTTATTTTGGTCACGGATGATTGTGTTTTCGCGACCAACATTTTTTGGTGGCTAATAGGTAAGTATTTGCAACCAAATGCAAAATATGGTTGCCAAAAGTGATGGCGGGAGCGCCAAAAAATAAGCCAGGACATCAAACCTTTTGGTGACCAGTAGATTGTGGTCACAAAAAGGAAACTCACAAAAAGGAAACTGTAACAAAACTAAATGCTTGAATCAAAAACATGTTTAATCCTGAGCCTTGAGCTATTCCTTCATTGTTTCCTCTTTCCTTGAGCTTTCAATCTGTTCATCAAACTCTAGCCACCATGTCCGTTCACTTCATCCCCTAGTTTTGCTGCTCTTTATCTTTGCCTCCGCCTTGTACTTACCAGGTTAGTGTCTCTCTCTCAATCTCTCTCTTTGTTCATGTGCATATATATATAATCGATTGACCTTCCTTTTTGATTGTTGCAACTCCTCACCTCCGATCGGTTCATCAAACCCTAGCCACCATATCCATTCACTTCATCCCCTGTTTTGCTGCCTCTTCATCTTCGGCTCCGCCATTGTGCTTACCAGGTCTCTCTCTCTTTATCTCTCTCTCTCTCTCTCTCTCTCTCTCTCTCTCTCTCTCTCAATATACAATGATTTTTTTTTAGATCCCTCTAATTAGTCCTATTTCATCGAATGCTCTTTGTAATTTGTCAACTCACTACCCTCATTTCTATTTTAGTGAAGAATCCATATCTATGTCTATATCTATATCTCTATCATTTGATTTTTATACATAGACATTATGATGTCTATATCTATATCTATATCTATATCTATATCTCTATCAAAGCCTGTCTGTCAATACAGTTTATAAATCTCTATGATTTGATTTTCATACATAGACTTTCTGATTGATTTATAAACTGTATCGACAGACAGGCTTTGTCTCAAGCCAAAGGAACTGTATTCTTTTAGTTCTAATAGTTGCGAGTCACATGATAATTACAAATCCACTCTTATGGATCTTTTTAGTTTACAGATATTTTAGTCTTCATGACTTTTTTTGGGTCCCTAACATCAATCAAATACTCAAAAATGAATAAAAGCTCAAAATAGAGCACTATTAGATGAAAATATGTTCTTGCCTAGTGAACAACCACCTTCAAGACACCACATAGTGATTCAAGGATTGGCAAGTGGAAAGTAACTTAATGTTAGCCCTGGTTTTATGCACACTCATGAAATGATGATTTATTTGCTTGGATTGGCTTGTTGCACTTGGAACCTATTTTGGGAGTTTCTTCAAGTTGTTTGGAAATTGTGCTCTTCTTATAGCAGAATCTGAGTTTTAAGTGGCTCTTGGCATCTTTAAGCTGAAAAAACATATAAATATATATATATATATATATATCTATTTGGGAGAGTCCATTTGACAAGCCACTACCTTTAAAGTTCAAATCCTTTCAACAGTTTTGCTTTTCTTCCTCCTCATAGACTTCATGAACTTGCCCAATCTTCAGTCCCAACTACCACAAATATAGTAATAGCACCAGTAATGGAAACATTATCTTCTCAGATAATGAGTCAGGAATTCTATATTTGTTACAACCATCTCATCATGTTACTGCAGGAAAATTTTAGATAATTGTAATTTAGGCACTTTTTTTTTTTTTTGAAAGACCATGGCTGAAATGGATGAAAAAATAAGGAACATCATACAAGTGAACAACCTCCACATTGAGAATAAGATATTGTTTGAAAAACATTGTTGATGGACACCTCTTGGTGGTGATTGCCTGGTTGAAGAAGTATTATAGAATATTTTGGTAAAGTCCAACCTCAATGTGTTGGTAAATGTTGCATTATGGGAATAGGATGTATTATTTGGATTTCAAACTATTTCATAGTTAAATATGGAGCTTGAGCATAAATGGGATAGACTCACTGTATTGGCAAATGTTTGATACATTTTTAATCAAATTTTCTTTAGATAAAAATCTTTTGATGACAGAATTAGACTAAAGAATGTGCTGTAAAATTGCAGTTGTGGTGAGTCGTGGTGTGTGGTGTAGTCGTATGATTATATCTTCTCGATGATTTTCCTTTTTCTTTATCTTATACTTGTTGCTATAGTCCTATGCTATGATCATTCCCAAAGAAAGAAATGTAAGTGGCCTTGCAGCTTCATGTGCATATGAACTATGGTGTTTGACTCTGAGCAGCTTTTGTTGTACACAAATTATGCTGGATGCCTTGCATCTCCAAAACAGCATGAATGTCTAGAAGTAACTTCAAAGTATTATGTAACAGTTAAGGCTTATATCAACGATTTAAAAGGAAAAAATTGATTGGGTTTATCCCAATAATAACAATTTCTTAGCAATTTATCTTAATGCAGTAAGTTTCCACAGAGAGTAATCAAGGTTTTTAAAAGAGGGTACTAGCAAAGCACACTTCATTTATGATGCCTAGAAACTGAAATTATATGAACTTTTAAGGCTCTAATGTTCAGCAAACAACCATCCATACAAAATTGCCCCTTCGCAATAGTCCTGTACAATAGTGGCTCTTTGTGGCAGCTGCAGCTGCGGCAACTTTGTGCATTGTAGAAGCTCTTTGTCCTACTCTTTGTTGCATCATTGGGGCAGCAACAACTTGTATTTGGTGCTTTGTGCATTGTGGCAACAACTTGCTGTAGCAGCAGCTTTATGCTGCAACAACAACTTCTTATTGGTTCTTAATATTTTTCTCTTCTTTTCTTGACAGCAACAGCAGTATTCAATATTATGCTGATTGAATACTAGAACAACCATAATGGAATCAATAACTATTATAGTTTGAATAATATAGGAAGGAATGTGAGATTTTATGCTTGCCTACAGCGTGTAAATAACTTTTTCACCTTATAACAAAATTAGCCTCCAAAATAAGAATAAAATTCATATTTAATTCATATTTAGTTAATTGGTTTTTGGTTTATTCACCTAACATAATCTTCACTTTGTAGGTCACCAAATATGGGCAAGAGTTGGATGTCAATTAGAAATAGATTGAGTTCAGAGTATAGAGAAGGGGTTAAGTCATTTCTCCAATTTGCAATGACAAATGTTGGCCTAGATAATAGAATTCGTTGTCCGTGTGTGGATTGCCTAAATTTTGAACATCATACCTTTAAGGATGTGGAGTATTATTTGATCCGAAAAGGGATATCACTTTCATACAAGACTTGGGTGCACCATGGGAAAACTGTTTCCGTCAATCAACCTCGTGTGTGGAATAATGACAATGACATTGAAGGTGTTGGTGATGAAGGGACAACCAATGAATGCCTTGACGTTGAAGATGAAATGTATGATATGTTAGAAGACCGCCGTATGGCACATATTTTTGATGATGATGAAGATGATGAGTGGTATGATAATGAGCAAAGAGAGGATGCACAAAACTTTGATAAATTGTTAGAGGATGCTCATCGTCCATTATACCTTGGTTGTCAGAAGTTTACTTTGTTATCGTTTGTCATTAAGATGCTTCATATAAAAGTGTTAAACAAGTGCAGCAATAAGTCTTTTGACATGTTGTTGGGTGTATTGAAAGACCTTTTACCAGAAAGTGATCAAAAGATTCCATGCACCCTTTATGAAGCGAAGGAATTTTTACATGACTTGGGTTTAGGATATGTGCCTATTCATGCATGTAAGTATGATTGTGCTCTTTTTTTGGAAGGAAAATGCAAATTTAGAAAATTGTCCAATTTGTAAGGAACCTAGATACAGACTGAATGATGGCAAGGGTAAGTAGATACCTTATAAAATTTTGAGATATTTCCTGTTGACACCAAGGTTGCAAAGATTATACATGTCAAGAAAAATAGCTGAAGATATGAGATGGCATAAAGAAAAACGTGTTGATGATGGCATATTAAGGCATCTAGCCGATGGTGAGGCGTGAAAGGATTTTGATAGGCAGCATACTGTGTTTGCCCAAGAACCACGTAATGTGAGGTTAGGGTTGGCCACACCCTTTTGGAAATATGAGCAACTCATATAGTATGTGGCCTGTGGTAGTTATGCCTTATAACCTACCACCGTGGAAGTGTATGAAACAACCATTTTCCATGATGTCATTGCTTATTCCTGGACCGCAAGCACTAGGGAGAGATATTGATGTTTATTTGAGGCCATTAATTGACGAGTTGAATGAGTTATGGGAAGATGGTGTAGTTACTTATGATGCCTCAAGTGGGGCAAGTTTCTGAATGCATGCAACTGTTATGTGGACTATTAATGACTTTCTTGCATATGGTAACTTGTCAGGGTGGAGTACAAAAGGATATTTGGCTTGTCCCAATTGTAATGAGAATGCTTCATCACAACGGTTAAGAAGTAAGATAGGAGACACTGGTGCTCGCCGATATTTACCTGAAGACCATCCTTGGTGAAAAAGTAAGCTCTTTAATGGTAAGGCAGATGATCGAGCAAGACCTTTGGAGTTGACAGGGGAAAAAATATTAAATCAATTGGATTTAGGAACATTTAAACCATTTGGGAAGCATCCAAGCAACCAAAAAAGAAAAATGGATGAAAATACTGTCCTGAATTGGACAAAGAAAAACATATTTTTCGAATTGCCTTACAGGAAGACACTCAAATTACGACATAACCTCGATGTCATGCACATAGAGAAGAACATATGTGATAATTTAATTAGGACTTTGTTGAGCATTGATGGAAAGAATAAGGACACGGAAAAAGCACGCATGGATTTAGAGGATATGAAAATTAGGAAAGATTTGCACTTAAAGAGGCATGCGGATGGGTCATTTGAAAAGCCCATTGCATTGTACACATTGTCCTTAAAGGAAAGACAAGGTTTTTGTGAGTTCTTAAAATCGATTAGGTATCCTGATGGATATGCAGCAAACATCTCTAATTGTGTGAGCACAAAGGGCGGCAAGTTATCCGGTTTGAAAAGCCATGATTGCCATGTCCTTATACAACGATTTCTTCCTATTGGAATGCGTGGGTATCTTAACAAGGACATTTCTATTGCATTGTTCGAGTTGGGAAATTACTTTCGACAATTATGTTCAAAAATAGTGAGGGTGAATGATTTGGAGAAATTACAAGAGAGCATAGTACTCATACTTCGAAAGCTAGAAAAAAAATTTCCACCTACATTCTTTGATGTGACAGCTCACTTAGCTATTCACTTGCCTCGCGAAACCATTCTTGGAGGGCCAGTGCAATATCGATGGATGTACCCTATCGAAAGGTATTTTTATGCATTTTCTATGAAATTATATTTTTTACTATTATAGTACCATATATATGGTTCATATAATAATTTCCTGTTATTTGTTGAAGATTACTCGGGATTTTGAAAGGGTATGTAGCAAATCGAGCTCACCCAGAAAGTTCAATTGCAGAAGCTTACATCGTCAAAGAATGCCTAACTTTTTGCTCTATGTGTCTTGGTGGGATTGAAACTGTATTTAACAGAGAGGAAAGAAATGAAGATGGTGGTGATGTTGGTTCAGGGCATTCAGTTTTTTCACAAAAAGTCCGTACTTTTGGGCTAACTCAAAGGGTAGTTGACGTGTCTGAGAATGAAAGAACAGTGGCTCATTGGTTTATCTTGTACAATAGTCCTGAAATTGATGAATATCTAGAGTATGTTGTCATTTAGTTCAGTATATGCAAAATGCTTTTTCATTATGATCACACTCAAGTACTAATTATTCACGTTTGTTTTTTCAAGTAGAGAACACAAGAATCAGTTATAGAATGCAAATGTACATGACATTACAAGACGAGAACAACAAGAATTTCCTAGGTGGTTCAAAGAGCGGGTAAGATATATAGATAATATGTAACCTCACATCATAAACATAATTCATTGTTCCTAAATTGATATTAACATCATGCATTCATGTAGATAAATCACTTACGAGCTGAAGGATCATCGGAAGCAACTGATGAGTTGTGGTCATTAGCTGATGGTCCTGGTCCAATAGTGAATATTTATTCGGGTTGTATTTGTAATGGCATTTCACGACCCAAACCCACCCCTATGGGTTTAGCACCGTAACTGGCCAGTAATCTGAGATTACCGAAGGCCTGCTTAATAGTAAAACAGTAATACAGAGTACAAGGGCTGGCGGAAGCCAAAACAGTAATTAAAAGATGTCCAATGAGCTGTGACAGTCTGTATGCAAAAAAAAACTTTTCATAACATATTCACATTCATAACTGAAACATATTTACATCATATACAGAAGCATTCAAGTTAGGGACCAAATCCCTACCATAACAGTACAGTACAAATATCATTCGGTCTATACATAACAGAGACAGATAGGGTTAATCTAAGACACCCCAAAAGCAGCCTTAGCTTGAACAAATCTGGAACCTCGAAGTGAGGCACAAAGGTTGGCTTGACAAAAACAAGAGCTTAGCTTGACGCTCCTAGCATCGGTCCGGTGCCTGAACACCTACATATATATATATATATAAGTAGTGAGCTAAAGCCCAGTGAATAACATATGCGTAAAGAGGTTAAGAATGAATGTCCTTTCAGTATTGAAAACAGTCATTTATCAGTATATCAGTCATTCATAAACTATAATAGTCATATGTGGTACATCCAATAGCAAAACAGTACAGTAGGTCTTAACAGACCGAGCAGTCAATGATGGCCATCATATCAGTAAACAGTAGTGGTTCCAACATGAGAACCGACAGAGATCTCTGTAACAGTAGCAGTAACAGTTTAGTAATAGTAAATTGCTATGGATGCCACGAATACAGTTCACAAATAGGACAGACATTCATTCAGTAAACAGTGTCATTTTATAAAGCAGTACAATCGTTTGTTCAGGAAATAATCTCAATTGAACATATCTTTACTACATTGTTACTCACAGAGTTCTGGGCTACAGATAAGCTAGTACGCGTCGTCGGATGCCAACCCTACACAGTTACAGAACGAACACACACTAAGCTACATAGTTGGGAAATAATAACTTAACCCCTAACTTGACTCGGTGTAGTTCTACATCAATATCCTCATTAAGATGCGTTAAACTAGGCCTAGGAATGCCTAGGATGAAATGAGGATGCAAAGATGTACTTTCAAATATTTTTAAGAATTTTTGCTGAAACAGGGGTCTCGCTCGAGCGTGGCTTTCTCCGCTCGAGCGGACATGCAGACAAAAGGGCTCCGCTCGAGCGTGTATTCCTCCGCTCGAGCGGACTATAAACTACAGTAAAAATACTGGATGCACGAAATTCACGCTCGATGGGCGCTCGATACCCGCTCGAGCGTGAGACACAAGTCCTCGCTCGAGCGTGCATTCCCCCGCTCGAGCGGACTGTAAACACATGCCAAGTACTGGATACATGCAATTCACGCTCGAGCGTTACTTTCCCTGCTCGAGCGGACTGCATGAACTCAGTGTGTACGCTCGAGCATGGAGTTCCCCGCTCGAGCGTCAGTCCAAAATCTGGAATTTCCAGATTTAAACCTCAAGCTCAAAACTCAACTTTAAAGCATCAAATTCGATCTTTTTGGGCTAATTTTCTAGAAAACACTTGTAAACTCATAATATTACATGTTTTGAAGATCAATTTGAGAAATCAAAGCCCAAAGGTAGTTTAATTAAACACACTTTTCAAATAAACTTCAAGAACATAATTTACATGTAACATGCAAGTGTCCTAATGAACTCAAAGCTTCTAATACATGCTCAATTGAGTCTAAACTTCCAAAAACATGGTGAATTCATGTACTAGAACTATAATATGAACATGCATGTAACAATTTTCATGAACATAACCTCAAAACTTCCATATAAGGACATGCATGCATGGATTAAGCTTCAATTCAACAATTTAATCCAATTTTTGACTCAACTCACTCAATTACCATGTACCATGCAAGAATCTACTAAATTTCATGATCAAGAAGGGAAATTCTCTACCTTATGTCTTAAGTTCAAGATGTAGAAGCTCAATATGCAATTCTCCTTCAAATTCTCCAAGCAATCTTTGATGAATTCTATTTTCTCTCAATTCCCTCTCTCTCTAGTTGGTTTTGCTCTAGGAAATGAGCTGAAGAAATGTTGTACCAACATGTATGAAGTGGAGAGGGGTTACCTAGATAAATCCACTAGATGGCAATTTGGTGATTAAGGCCAACTCTTGTAATTTACCATTATTAAATCTATTTTAATCATACCCAATTAAATTTCAATTAAATATACCATAAAATTACATAAATTCTAACGAGTATAAAACATTAAGCAATTTCGGATTCGGCCGCCGATAAGGCCTTCAATTAGCAGTTTAAACATAAAACATGAACAGATAGTTCACTGACAAACAGATAGAAATGCATTCAAACTAATACATTCAATCAATCAGTTCAGGATTTCAGTCAATCAGTCAGTTCACATGCTTAATCATGGATTAGCACTAATCAGTGGTGAGGGTTGTCACAGCCTCCCCTCCTTATAAAGAGTTTGGTCCTCCAAACTTAAATTACTTTCATTTTGGAAGAAAACAGGATTCAGTGGGAACAAGTCCGGATATCTTTTCATCATATCATCTTCCCTCTCCCAAGTGGCATACACGCCACCATGGTTTTGCCAGTCAACTTTCACTAACGGAATCTCTTTATTCCTTAACTTTTTGATCCGTCGGTTTACAATTTGAATAGGCCGTTCTTCATAGGTGTAGTCGTCACTTAGCACTACACGAGTAGGTTCAAACAAATGGAAGGGATCCCGAAGGTATTCCCTCAACATTGAAATATGGAACACGTTATGCATATGCTCCATTTCAGGAGGAAGCGCTACTTGATACACCACCGGATTAATCTTCTCAATAATCTTATACGGTCCGATATATCTCGGCGCTAGCTTACCCTTGACCCCAAAACGAGTCTGGCCCTTCATCGGTGTCACTTTTACAAAAACATGATCACCTACTTCATACTCTCTGTCTCGCCTTCGGACATCCGCATAACTTTTCTGTCGGCTTTGTGTGGTTTTCAGTCTCTGTTGGATCAGTTTCACTTTTTCGGTAGTTTCTTGTACAATCTCGGGCCCAAGCAAAGGCCCATCTCCAACTTCTGCCCAACAAATCAGAGATCGACATTTTCAGCCATATAATGCCTTGAAAGGCGCCATACCAATGCTCGAGTGAAAACTGTTGTTGTAGGCAAATTCAGCTAAAGGCAAATGGCTTTCCCAATTCCCTTAGAAATCAAGAGCACACATTCTCAGTAAATCCTCCATAGTCTGGATGGTTCTTTCTGACTGGCCATCTGTCTGAGGATGGTATGCACTGCTTAGTTTCAGTTCAGTACCCAATGCTGTCTGTAAGCTTTGCCAGAACCTCGATGTAAACTTCGAATCCCTATCAGAAACAATGGACACAGGCACTCCATGCAGTCTAACAATCTCATCAATATAGAGTATAGCCAATTTGTCCGCATTATAAATGGTTTTGACAGGTAAGAAATGTGCAGATTTAGTCAGTCTATCAACGATAACCCAAATTGAATCCATACCTTTGCTGGAGCGAGGTAAACCAACAATGAAATCCATAGTAATATGTTTCCATTTCCACTCCGGTATCGGTAAGGGTTACAGTAAACCTGCAGGTCGTTGATGTTCGGCTTTGACTTGTTGGCAATGAAGACATTTCGCTACAAAGTCGGCAATTTCTTTCTTCATTTCCGGCCACCAGAAATTCAGTTTCAAGTCTTGATACATTTTTGTGTTTCCTGGGTGAATAGATAGTTTTGAATTGTGGCCTTCCTGCAGAATTCTTCTTTTCAGTTCAGAATCACTCGGTACACATAATCTTCCTTGGAATTTCAACACATTGTTCTCAAATTTGAAATCCAGCCTCGGTTTGGATTCCCGTTCTTCAATGATCTTCTTCAAGAAGTCATCCTGTTGCTGTTTCTCTTTAATTTCCTCAATCAGTGCCGGTTGAGCAGAAATAGCAGCTAAGGTTCCACCTTGTTCACACAAAACGATCTTAACTTTGAATCTTTCAAAGGTCACATAGCAACTCTTTCTATCCGGTGAGTAAACAAGCTAAGTTTCCAATCGATTTCCGACTCAGTGCATCGGCAACAGTGTTAGCATCTCCGGATGGTACAAAATTTGCAAATCATAGTCTTTAATCAGTTCTAACCATCTCCGCTGCCTCATGTTCAGTTCTTTCTGTGTGAAGAAGTATTTCAAACTCTTGTGGTTTATATACACCTCACATGTTGCCCCATAAAGGTAGTGACGCCAAATTTTTAGTACAAACACAACTGCAGCAAGTTCCAAATCATGGGCCGGGTAGTTCTTTTCATGCAGTCTCAGCTGTCGGGAAGCATATGCAATGACTTTCCCATTTTGAATTAAAACACATCCCAAACCCTTATGAGAAGCATCACTAAATATGGTAAAACCATCTGTACCTGAGGGTAGGGTGAGAATCGGTGCAGTCACAAGTTGAGTTTTCAACTCTTGAAAAGCTAATTCTCTCTGCTCGGTCCAGTCAAATGATATCCCCTTCTGAGTTAACTGAGTCAGTGGTAAGGCAATCTTGGAGAAGTCTTTGACAAACCTTCTGTAATACCTGAATAAGCCTAGAAAACTTCAGACTTCGGTAACATTTGTCGGTCTAGGCCAGTTCACTACTGCTTCAATTTTCTGTGGGTCAACTGTAATACCATCCTTGCTGATCACATGTCCCAAAAACATCACAATGTCTAGCCAAAATTCATATTTAGTTAGTTTCGCATAAAGTTCCTGTTCTCTTAGGGTCTGTAGGGCAGTTCGCAAATGATGTTCATGTTCTTCCGTGCTTTTGGAATAAATTAAAATGTCATCTATGAATACAACAATAAAGTCATTGAGGAATGGTTTAAAAATTCGGTTCATAAGGTCCATAAATGCAGCTGGTGCATTGGTAACTCCGAAAGGCATAACTAAGAATTCATAATGTCCATACCTCGCTTGAAAGGCAGTCTTTTCGATGTCCTCTGTCTTGACTTTCAACTGGTGGTATCCAGATCTAAGGTCAATTTTGGAGAAAAATTGGGTACCCTGTAACTGATCGAATAAATCATCAATACGAGGTAATAGATATTTATTTTTCACTGTTACCTTGCTCAGTTCACGGTAGTCAATGCAGAGTCTCAATGAGCCGTCTTTCTTTTTCACAAATAAGACCAGCCTACCCCACGGTGAAGTCCTGGGCCTGATGAACTTCTTATCTAGCAGTTCTTGCAGCTGAACTTTCAACTCTTTCAATTCGATAGGTGCCATTCTGTACGAAGCTTTAGATACAGGCTGTGTACCCGGGATCACATCAATGGTGAACTTGATCTCCCTATCAATCAAATCCCTTGGCAGATCATCTGGGAAAACATCTGGGAATTCCCTGACTATAGGAATACTGTTCACACCAGTTTTATCATCAGTAGGTACAGTCAACACAGAACACAGATACCCTTTACACCCTCTTCTAATCAATTTAAAAGCTTTCATGGATGAAATCAGGTATGGGGGAGGTACTACTCCAATCCCGTTAAACACAAATTCAGGCAGTCCAGGTGGACGGAAAACAACTTGTTTCGTTACACATTCAATGGTAGCATGATATTTCGTTAACCAATCCATTCCCAATATCACCTCAAAATGATCTATATTCAATGGCAGTAAATCAATATACAGATGAACATCCCCAATAATAATTTCACATGCAGGGTACATATAAGCACAAGTCATAGATCCTCCAACAGGTGAAGATATGGCTAACAGATAATTCATAGGTTCTAGTGGTCTATTTAATTTGCGCGAAAAAGCATGCGATACATACGAATGTATAGACCCTGAATCAATCAATACATATGCATTTTGAGTACAAATTGAGAGTATACCTGACACAACGGTCTCGGTATTCTGTACATCTCCCGGTACAAGTGCAAACACTCGACCTTGCCTCATAGGCTCCTTTCCGGTAGCTTTGGGGTTGTGTTTTGGTGCAGCAGTTGATGCTGCGGCGCTAGCTGCAGCTTTGCTATTGCCCGGAGGAGTGGAAGGGCAATCTTTAACCATGTGGCGCACCTTGCCACACTTGTAACAAGCACCAAAGACTTTATAACACACCCCCTTATGATTCTTACCACATTCGGAGCAGGGCGGTATAGAACGGTTTCCTTGACTAAAACTGTTTGTTGACCCTGTATTTTGCTTTTGTTCAATGGGTTGTTCCGACCTTTCTTAAACTTGAAGCCTCGTCTCTTACCACGCCATTCAGACGCTGGTGTTTCAGTCTGTTTCAGTGTCTCGATGTTCGATTCAGCCATTATTGCTCGGTCAAGAACATCTACATACTTCAGTAGTTTCAGAACATTGATTCTGTCAAGAATTTCTACATTAAGGCCGCCTTTGAACTTCCTGGCCTTTTTGTAATCAGTGTCAACCATGTACGGTGCATATCTGGCGAGTTTGGTAAACTTTGATTCATACTCAGCCACGGACATCGTACCTTGTCTCAATTGTTCAAACTCGGTTACCTTACGGTCTCTGACACACTGTGGAAAGTATTTCTCAAAGAAGGCTCCCTTAAACTGAGCCCAATTCGTAACAGTATTGGTGTCGCGGACCAGCATCCACCACCTTCTGGCCTCTTCTTGTAAGGTGAAAGTAGCCAGTAACACTTTGTATGCTTCAGAACACGGAAAAACTTCAAATAATTTCTCAGTTTCTAGCACCCACGCTTCGGCCATCAATGGCTCAAGGCCTCCCTGAAATGATGGCGATTTCATTTTACTGAACTTCTGCGTTAGAGCAATGATGTCATCATTCACATTAGGTTCTGGCTGTACCGGAGGAGGTGGGGGCTGCTGGTTCTGTTGTTGCTATTGCCTTAAGGCCTCAGTTAACAGTTCAACTGTTCCTTCTAGCCTTGCCATTCTGGCAGCAGATGATTCAGTTTCATCGGCATTCCTTGCATTATCCATTTCACTATATGCAACATAGTAATAATAAACATAGAAAGTTGCATACTTTAAACACATTAACACATTGGCACATACATTCATGTCATGTCCACACACACTTTTCATGCTCATGCAATGCCCTATTACTTTTCTAGGACACCCTATAGCTCATTTGGACACGTGTGTGCGGTATAACTCGTGGTTTAGTATTGCTCTGATACCACTCTGTCATGACCCAAACCAGCCCCTATGGGTTTAGCACCGCAACCGGCCAGTAATCCGAGATTACCGAAGGCCTGCTTAACAGTAAAACAGTAATATAGAGTACAGGGGCTGGCGGAAGCCAAAACAGTAATTAAAAGATGTCCAATGAGCTGTGACAACCTGTATGCGAAAAAACTTTTCATAACATATTCACATTCATAACTGAAACATATTTACATTATATACAGAAGCATTCAGGTTAGGGACCAAATCCCTACCATAACAGTACAGTACAAATATCATTCGGTCTATACATAACAGAGATAGATAGGGTTAATCTGAGACACCCCAAAAGCAGCCTTAGCTTGAGCAGATCTGGAACCTCGAAGTGAGGCACAAAGGTTGGCTTGACAAAAACAAGAGCTTAGCTTGACGCTCTTAGCATCGGTCTGGTGCCTGAACACCAATATATATATACATATATAAGTAGTGAGCTAAAGCCCAGTGAATAACTTATGCGTAAAGAGTTTAAGAATAAATGTCTTTTTAGTATTGAAAACAGTCATTTATCAGTATATCAGTCATTCAGAAACTACAATAGTCATATGTGGTACATCCAATAGCAAAACAGTACAGTAGGTCTTAACAAACCGAGCAGTCAATGATGGCCATCATATCAGTAAACAGTAGTGGTTCCAACATGAGAACCGACAGAGATCTCTGTAACAGTAGCAGTAACAGTTCAGTAACAGTAAATTGCTATGGATGCCACGAATACAGTTCACAAATAGGACAGACATTCATTCAGTAAACAGTGTCATTTTATAAAGCAGTACAGTCATTTGTTCAGGAAATAATCTCAATTGAACATATCTTTACTACATTGTTACTCACAGAGTTCTGGGCTACAGATAAGCTAGTACGCGTCGTCGGATGCGAACCCTACACAGTTACAGAACGAACACACACTAAGCTACACAGGTGAAAAATAATAACTTAACCCCTAACTTGACTCGGTGTAGTTCTACTTCAATATCCTCATTAAGATGCCTTAAACTAGGCCTAGGAATGCCTAGGATGAAATGAGGATGCCAAAATGTACTTTAAAATACTTTTCAGAATTTTTGCTGAAACAGGGGTCCCGTTCGAGCGTGGCTTTCTCCGCTCGAGCGGACATGCAGACAAAAGGGCTCCGCTCGAGCGTGTATTCCTCCGCTTGAGCGAACTGTAAACTACAGTAAAAATACTGGATGCACGAAATTCACGCTCGATGGGCGCTCGATACCCGCTCGAGCGTGAGACACAAGTCCTCGCTCGAGCGTGCATTCCCCTGCTCGAGCGGACTGTAAACACATGCCAAGTACTGGATACACGCAATTCACGCTCGAGCGTTACTTTTCCCGCTCAAGCGGACTGCATGAACTCAGTATGTACGCTCGAGCGTGGAGTTCCCCGCTCGAGCGTGAGTCCAAAATCTCGAATTTCCAGATTTGAACCTCAAGCTCAAAACTCAACTGTAAAGCATCAAATTCGATCCTTTTGGGTTAATTTTCTGGAAAACACTTGTAAACTCATAATATTACATGTTTTGAAGATCAATTTGAGAAATCAAAACCCAAAGGTAGTTCAATTAAACACACTTTTCAAATAAACTTCAAGAACATAATTTACATGTAACATGCAAGTGTCCTAATGAACTCAAAGCTTCTAATACATGCTCAATTGAGTCTAAACTTCCAAAAACATGGTGAATTCATGTACTAGAACTATAATATGAACATGCATGTAACAATTTCCATGAACATAACCTCAAAACTTCCATATAAGGACATGCATGCATGGATTAAGCTTCAATTCAACAATTTAATCCAATTTTTGACTCAACTCACTCAATTACCATGTACCATGCAAGAATCTACTAAATTTCATGATCAAGAAGGGAAATTCTCTACCTTATGTCTTAAGTTCAAGATGTAGAAGCTCAATATGCAATTCTCCTTCAAATTCTCCAAGCAATCTTTGATGAATTCTATTTTCTCTCAATTCCCTCTCTCTCTAGTCGGTTTTGCTCTAGGAAATGAGCTGAAGAAATGTTGTACCAACATGTATGAAGTGGAGAGGGATTGCCTAGATAAATCCACTAGATGGCAATTTGGTGATTAAAGCCAACTCTTGTAATTTACCATTATTGAATCTATTTTAATCATACCCAATTAAATTTCAATTAAATATACCATAAAATTACATAAAGTCTAACGAGTATAAAACATTAAGCAATTTCGGATTCGGCCGCCGATAAGGCCTTCAATTAGCAGTTTAAACATAAAACACGAACAGATAGTTCACTGACAAACAGATAGAAATGCATTCAAACTAATACGTTCAATCAATCAGTTCAGGATTTGAGTCAATCAGTCCATTAACATGCTTAATCATGGATTAGCACTAATCAGTAGTGAGGGTTGTCACATGGCATTTGATTCCACACGAAAGAGCGAGACAACTGTCGATACCTGATCAATTTAATTTTTTACATAAATATTCTTTTCGATGGACCCTAAGAAATGAACAATTTAGATTATTTAGAATGAGCCTTTAATTGACCTTACTAATCCCAACAACACCTCTCCAGCACCAACTAGAGAGGAGCTGAATCCATTTAAGATTTATCATAGTTCTTCAACGATTTTTGCTGACAACCAGATGTCGACAAAACATATATATAGAGCAATGAATAAGAAAGACAGTTAGCTTTTTTGATAGACGAACTTAAAGATCCACTCTCCCCAATTCATAGTTCTTGAACTTGTAGATCACTACAAGGAAGATATCCGAAGAAAGCCTTCAGCAGTAGACAAAACTTGAGCCTGAGAGGAGGAAATGTGTTCATTTCATGAATGAACATCAAAAAAATCAAATTAATAAAAACTTTAAATTCAAAAAATATTTAAAGAGATTTTAAAATTAAATTAACGTATGTATTATAGAATGTTGAAGTTTAACAATGTGTTATAACCTTATGCATTAAAATAAATTTTTTTTATTTATTTATTTATTTTTTTATAGAGAATCTAAATTCCATAAAATTAATGTAAGTAATGGAAACTACCAAGGAAGTTTTGAACAACCACCATAGGAATGTTGCTGTAGTGTATAACTTGAGTTTTGTATACTATTTATAATGTTTGATTTCAACGGTTTGCCTATATTTTCTCAAAAACCAAATGGATGGTAACGAGAATTGTTTTGTTACATGTGTATGTGAATTTGTTTGAGCTGTCAGTAGTATCAGTTTGGGCGGAAAGTCAAGTTCAAAATCTAGACTTCTTTTTTGTTCAGTTTCTTAGCCACCAAAAACAATCTTTCAATAATCTAAAAGTAAATAAAAAGATCAAATTTTTTAGTAAATGGTTTGTCAAATTTTTAAGTAAATGGTTTTTAAACATGTATATTCTGAAGGTATACATGTTTAACAAATCATAGCATGGTCTGTGCTATGAGGAGGTAGGCAGTTGGTCTGTACATGACTTTTTTTTTTTTTTTTTCTCTTTGTTGTTGTTGTTGTTGTTGTTGTTTCGAACTGGGCAATAAGGTTATGTGTGATTGTTAGTTTTGGGAGTAGAGTTAGATCCATTGATTTTTACAAAATTAATATAGAACTGTAAACAAAAATATTATTATTAACAACGCTTTCTTCAATTCTTTTTATTGCAGGTAGCTAAAGACGTAGTCATGCGCGTTTATGGACCTGAGTTTCCTGATGCATTAATTCTAAGTTGTTCATATATGCGTGGAGTTTTTGAGATACTTGGCATCGGACAAATATAACATGCATTTGAAATCTTTGATGTTTTGTTAAATATTTTTTGATGTG
This sequence comes from Camellia sinensis, assembly GCF_055761805.1. Lineage (NCBI taxonomy): Eukaryota > Viridiplantae > Streptophyta > Magnoliopsida > Ericales > Theaceae > Camellia > Camellia sinensis. The sequence goes on from NC_138970.1 coordinate 65,757,864, forward strand.
GTGAATTATTTTGGATGGATGGATGGTTATTTTGGACGTGTAATGTGTTAATATTTACAGGTGGTTGTAAATGCATACATTAACTATTATTTTGACTTTATAATTGATGGTTTTTTGTTTTTAGATTGGATTGTTGATGGATTGGTATATTGAAATTGATTGGATGGATATGAATTATGTATTAATTGCAAATGTATTATAGGTATTACAATAAATTTAGTATTATATTTAAAAAAATCATTTTTGAAATTAAAAGCTTTTTTGAGACCAATACGATTTTAGTCGCAGTAAGGTTATAGGAATGACTATTGGCGACCAATGTTTAGTCGCTAAAACATACCCTTTCGCGACCAACTTTGTTCTTAGTCGCGAAAACTTACTTTACGCGACTAACATGTTCGTCACAAATACTCAATTTCCACAACTAACTTTTCTTCTTGGTCGCTAAAACTTTACTTTCCTCGACCACAATTTTTGTCGCAAATGCTCAATCGAACAAATTTAAATCCTTTTAGTGACCAAACTATTTAGTCACTAATGCTATCTTTCAGCGACCAAAATAGTTAGTCGCTGAAAGTTAACTTTCAACGACCAACATATGATCAACTTTTGACAAATTCAAGTCCTTTTTGCCACCAACTTTTCTGGCCGCAAATAACAGTTTTTCACGACCAGATTCACTTTTGGTCGCCAATAACTTTCTCTAACGGGCTTTTGGCGACTAAATTGCGACCAACTTTTTTGGTCGCTAAAAACTATTAGCGACCAGATTTGATATTTCTGCGACCAAAAAGTTGGTCGCAGAAAGTGTTATTTCTTGTAGTGTTTATTGACTATTTTAGCCAATTTAGCTCATCCCAAACACCAAACAAGATTGGATAACAGACAAGTTGTTATTTATAGGCTCTGTTTGGGAACAAGGGTTGAGGCTAAAATAATTAATAAAGACAAAACAGATTAAAATGGTCAATAAGACAAAATGTCATATTCTACACATTAATTAATCATTTTTTTTTGTCTCACAACCATTTATTTAACTATAAAAAAAAATTCACAAATCATCCCAAACAAACACAATTTTTTTAATCTCATACGATAACCAAAAAGTCAGCTAAAATAGCCATTTGTTCCAAAACTTTAATATGTATAAATTTGGGTAGAGATTTATAAAGAAAAAGGGAAAGTAAAAAGATGAGTGATCACAAACCTTTTATAACTTTTTATCTTTTATTCTTTAAATTAATGAACCAAACACAACCTAAAAATGTCTGATATCCATACCTCCATTTTTTGGAGTACAGGCAGAATTCTCAACTAACTTTTGCCCCCACTATGCTTCAAATCTGTTCCAGACTAGGGCAATATGTCACGAACTGGACGCTTGTCATCCTTCCGAGAAATCGGCTCCATGAGTGGTACTGCATACCCCCGTGAATTATGTCCAAGGACCAACCCAGGAGATCCGATAGGGATTTACCCTGCCTGCCTTGCTGCTCATAAACTAATGTGTTTGCAAAGTACTTGGTGTAGAACTTGTATCCCTAATGAGTCAATACGTGACATGCTACCACCGCCAGTCCCTGATGCCCTCGTCAGGGGAACATTACCCTACCTGCCTCCATATTTGTCCATTCCCCTACCTATGGGAAACCCGTCCCCACGGACACCACCCTTGGTGCGGTCGCCACAATGAAGGTGCTTAGTGTAAGTCCCACGTACCATCCCCATCACAGTGCCCCTAGGTTGGCTCTGATACCACTTGTCACGGACTGGGCGCTTGTCACCCTCCTGAGAAGCTAATTCTATGAGTGATACTGCATACCCCCATGAATTATGCCCAAGGACCAATCCAAGAGATGCGATAGGGATCTACCCTGCCTTCCTTGCCGCTCACAAACTAATGCGCTTGCAAGGTGCTTGGTGTAAAACTCGCATCCCTAATAAGTCAGTACATGACAGATAGCTCTAACCACACTTTCAATGTCTTTAAGCACCTTAGCAAGTAAAATGAATAAAAGCTCCAGTAACATTAAAATTTGAAAACTATCATTATATTTATTGTTATAAAATAAGTAAAATACTTTTTGGGGTAGGGTTATTATCTAACAACTTGTTTGGCCAGAGAGCGTTTTATTAGGAAACAGAACCCAGAAAGTAGTAGTTGATCATGTTGGCTTTTCCCAAAAAGTGCTTCTTTGAGGTACTTAGGGATTTTCTTTCTTGTTATATCATAACCAACACACTAGAGTTACATTATGAGCTAAAGCATAATTTCAGAATCAGGAGTACTTTTAATGGATTTCCATTAAAGTTTGAAGGAAATTAAATCAAGAGTGCTCGGTTGAAAAATTAAATTTTAGATTTTCTTTGTCCATAGGTCCAAATACTAATTTATTATGTCCATAAGAACAATCTATCGCACAATGACTAAAATATCCCTACATTTCCTCTGTTATCTCACACGGTTTAGATTTCATGTGCTCTCATCTCTCTCTTTTGCTCAAAACACAAGCCCTCTATCTCTCTCTCTTTAGATCTCTCATTCGTCTCTGCTTCCACTTCTACAGTCAGTATTGCCACCGCTGATTCAACGACGATTTCTGGCTCCTTCATCATAGCCTTCGGAGACCACCGACGCCACCAAAGGCCTAAAGAAAAAGAAGATCTAAAGCTCACCTACAACTCTCTGCACCATCGTCTTTACGTTGTATTCTCGCCATTGCCGATCTGATGCCAACATTTATAGATCCGCTTACCCTAACCCTAGATCTAGACCACCACCATGGTCTGGTAGCGAATATGTAGACGAAGATGAAGAGTCCGACAATGATTTGGTTTTATACAGTCAGAGAGATTGAGTTTGGATTCGAAAATGGTCGAGAAGGAAAATGAGATCTGGTTCTATACTATATATATGTGTGTGTGTATGCACGTATATATATATATATATTCGTCTATTTATATGTGTATCGATTACATGTGAATATATATATGTGTGTGTGGGTGTGTGTGTTTCAAAATTCTGTGTTTGCTGATTGTTGATTTTGATGTTGTTATCTCTTTGGTTCCCAAGAGAACGAGAGAAAAGTTGAGAAATTGATCATTTGAACATCAATGCAACGCTAAGAATAAGACTATATTTGGTTTTCTTGTTATGTTTCTGTGTTTTTCTTAGCAACCAAACGCGCAGGGTTATCAATACATGACACTTAGTGTGATTCAAAGTTGATATTCTCCTTAGATCATGGAATTTTTCTCTTTTACATATCAGTCTATTTTACTGCTATCATATTGAGGTATTGGCTAGTTTATGTGCCTATTATAGAAGTTTTTATTAATTAATTTACATATTTTTGTTGTTTTTGATCTTGAGAAGAGAGATGTTAATTCAAATAGATAGATTTTCAAAACATAAAGATTTGTTGTTGTTGTTGAATTTGAATTTTATTTGTACAGATAGTAGGAAGAGAGATAGAGAGAATTTGAACAGATAGATTGTAATAGATAGATTTTTTTCAACAAATAATTTCAACAGATAGATTTTTTGAATAAGATAATTTGAACAAATAGAGAGAAATCCACATATTTTAAACAGATAGACAGAAATCCACAAATTTTAAATAGATAGGGAAAAAATTAAACAGATAGGGTAAAAAAATTGAACAAATAAGAAAAAAATTGAATAGATAAGGAAATTTTTTGAACATATAGGAAAATTTTTTAAACAGATAGTCAACAGATAAATTAAGGGGTAAAATTGGAAACAAAATATTTTTCAAAACAAACAAAAGGATTTCTCACCAAATATATTTCACAAATGATGGACTTCCCACCAACAAAAAATATTCACTGGAGCTAATGCCTTATACCCCCATTAACTTGGATTTATCACCAATTTACTTTTAATGAATCAAAGTCAAAAACATAATTTAATTGAATTTCTACGATGGCAAGAGAGAACTAAATCATAACCCATTGCAAATAAGGGTTTGGCTTCTCTTATGTTAAGATGACAACTTCACAGAACGTTTGGGCTTGGTAGGCTAATTTTTGCATTGATTTTGGTGAGTTGAACCGTTGGCTTTTTAAAAGTAATTTAGTAGAATATTCATGCAGAAAATCAAGATAATTGGATATCGGTAGCTATATGTTTAAATCATATTTATTTTTATAAAATAGACGACAAATATAATTTCAAAAATAGTCATCCATTTTATGTAATACAAATTTGATTCAAACATATAGTTACTGATTTCCGATCATCTTAATTTTTTACATAAATATTCTACTTAACGAATCCTAAAAAGTGAATGGTTCGAATAATCGAAGTTAGTGCCAAAATAGACGTACTAAGCCTAAACACTATCTCAAGTTGAGATAACCAATGTAAGAGAAGCCCAATTTTTTCGACATGTCCTTATCAATAATACTAAACAAGTTTTTACCTTTGATCTAGTATTTTATACTCTCCTTGGGATGAACTTTTTACCAAGTTCTTCACTTTGGATTTGACTTCTCTCAAGTTGGCCATCTTAACTTGAGAGAGCATTTCGACTTACTAGACCAATTTTAGGACCGATTTCAATAATTTGAACTATTTATTTTTTAGAACTCGTTGAGTTTAATATTTATGCAAAAAATTAAAATTATCGAATACCGTTAGTTATATGTTTGAATCAAATTTGAATTACAAAAAATGAATGGATATTCTTGAAATTATATCTATCGTCCATTTTGTAAAACAAATATGATATAAAACTTATAGTTATCGTTGTCTAATTATCTTAATTTTTTTGCATGAATATTCTATTCAACAAATTCTATAAAGTAAACGGTTAGAATTACTAAAATTAGTCTGAAAATAGGCTTATCAAGTTCAAATACTCTCTCAAGTTGAGATGACAGCATGAGAGGAGCCAAACCATTAGCTTGTTTTGGAAGTTTAGATTTGGCCTTTTTTTTGGGCTAAAATAGCCACAAAAAACAAAATAGACTTTTTAGCCCAATAAGACAAAACATCATATCTAATCCATAATTATTACATTATTTCTCTCACAAAAAATTTAAAAAAGCCAAAAAAGCAAAATCCCTTCTCAAACGAGACTTTTTAGCCCCAGACTAAAATAATTAAAAAAAATTATAAATATAAAAAGTCAACGCACTTTCCAAACAAACCCATATAATTTTTTTATTTAACGTAGTCACTCAAACAAGTGTGCTCATGTATAGTAGTAAAATTAATCCTAAAATAATTATCTAAGACATTTTTATTTGTAAAATGATAATATATTGATGCATGAACAAATTATGCCTCCGTTTGGGAAGTGGGTTGGCTTTTTGGCTTTTTGGCTATTTTAGCCTGGGCTATTTTAGCCTGGTTTGGGAAGGGCTTTTTGGCTTTTTGGCTTTTTTGACTTTTTTTGTGAGAGAGGATTGTAATGATTATGGGTTGGATTTGATGTTTTGTTTTTTGTGGCTAAAATAGCCTATTTTGTTTTTTGTGGCTATTTTAGCCAAAAAAGCCTGGGCTTTTTCTTCCCATCATGATGTCAATAATGAAAATGTTATAAAAATTAGTGATTTTAAAATGAAACAAACAAGTAGTATTGATTTGTTCTGATTTGATTATAAAAATTTCGTAATCCGATTTAATTCTAAGAATTTCCTAAAATCATCAATAATAATTTGATTTTAATTTTAATTTACGGATTTTTTGGGAACAAACTAAAATAACATATTTATTGTTGTTATTATTATTATTATTAGATCACATCATTTTTTTTTTACAAATCTTTTTATAAAATTTTAAAAATTATTAAAATAACATATTCCCAAACAACCCTTTAGTCTAAAAGAAATTTGGTCAAAATCTCATAATAAAATTTTAATGCATTAAGAATAAGTATATATTTTTTTTTCTTGAAAAGGCCAATACATACCACTATTGTCAAAATATTAAACTTTAAAATAATACAACTTTTGATGTAGATATCGATTTTTAATAAAATTAGTATTTTTATAATCTTCTCATCAAGATCTATCAAATAAGATCTATGTTGACTATGAAATTCTTTATAAAAAAAAATTATTACCATCAAAATTAATGTAAATAGTAACAGTAATATGTTACTCTGTTTGACAGTAACATGTTATTCTAATTCGCAGTAATATATTACTCTGGCAATATTGTCTAAGAAAAAAAATATATTTTAATTTATTTTTACTCAATTATATATTTTCATTTTAAGAAATTTATGAAACAAAATAAATTAAATTATCCTTTTTTTATCAAATAAGGATCCAATAGAAAGATTTTGACTAAATTTCCCAATTCTCAAATCCAACCAAATTAAACCACACTCGCCCCAGTCATTGGTGTAATAATTGACCAAATGGAAAAGAAAAGTGAAACACTCGCATCATATGGGATGTGGTCCATGAAAGCATAAAAGCATCTGCCTTTGTCCGATGGATAGAGATTAAAATAAGGATCCAGCTTGTCTCAAGATCAAAATTGGACCTGTTTAATCCGATTCACAAGTCTATTTTTAGATTTCTTTTTAATAATCTAAATTGTTTAATATATAAAACTTATCAAATATCATATCTCTATAAATTATTACATTGATCGGATGTCGATAATATATTTGATCGGATCAGATTTGTATTAAAAAAATGAATGGTGAAAAAATAAACGGTTAACAGAATTCTGATCGGATCAAATAGTTATCGATATCCAATCAACGTGATTTTTTACAAGAATATAGTACTCGAGTTCTACACATTTAACGGTTTGAATTATCGAAATAAGGCCAAAAAATGAGCCCATAGACCGAACTGGACGAATCCAATCTTGATCTCTATATAAGAGAAGCCGAATCTTAAGAGAAGCCGAATCTTAAAATAACGTGTTTGCGAAGCATCTCAAGCCAAAGAGGCTGGGTTTAATTCTAAATTTCCTAAAGCCATCAATAATAATTTGATTTTAATTTTAATTTACAGATTGTTTGGAAACAAAGTAAAATAATATATTTATTATCTTTTTAAGTGATATCATTTATTTATTTTTTTCACATACCTCTCTATAAAAATTAAAAAATTATTAAAATAATTTATTACTAAACAACTTTATGCTTTTGAATTCAAACAAATTAAACCATATTCGGCCAGTGTCATTGCCGTAATAATTGACCTAAAGGAAAAGCAAATGGGACACTCGCATCACATTGGATGTGGCTCATCACAGCATAAAAGCATCTGCCTAGAGATTAACGCGTGAGAACCATGCAAAGCATCTTCAAAGCATCTCAATCTAAAGAGCATGGGTTTAGGATTTTTTATTTTTTTTATATGTCAAATAGGTCAATGTATAATTTATCATACTATTTAAATTTTATTTTTTATTTTATTTTATAATATGTTTATATAATAAAAATTAAATCATAGGGAGAGATCATAAATATTTTAACACTATGATTTTATCAAAGTTTCATACGCATGTTATATTAAATAATTCACTTTATAAACAATAAAAATTAAACATTATCATTAAATTTGCAAATAATTCACTGACCCGAAACACGATGGCTTTCTCCCACCGAAAATTGACGCCCTCTTTTGCTCCTCTTTGTTTCAATTCTCAGGTGTTTATATTCGTTTCACACCCTCCATCTCCTTCTTCCTTCAGATTTTTAGATCTGGTCTCTCTCTCTCTCTCTCTCTCTCTCTCTCTCTCTTTATGCTCTGTCGGTGATGGAAGAGATGAGAGGCTGGGTCGTGATGGTGAAGGTGGGGGTAGAACTATGCGTGATGGGGCGATGGGGCGATGGTGCTATTCGCGGTTGAGCGGCGAAGGGTGGAGCTGGGTTGCGACGGCGAACATGCAGGACGGGGTCGGGATGGCAGTGGGGTTGGGTATGGTGGTAGTCAGCGGCGACGGCAGCTGTTGAAGACGACGGCAGCTGTTGCAGAGCCGATAGTGGCTGTATTAGTCGGAGGTGAAAAAACTATAGTTTGAAAGAAGAGTGAATGGTGGGGAGCAGGATAAAAATGATATTATAAAAATTGTAAAAATAAAAAACATAAAAATATAATTTTAAAGAGTAATGATACGTCCTTATTCTAATTAAGCTATAATGATGTGACAATGAATAAAAAAAAAAAAAAAAAACACACAAGGCCAAAACATTACATTACAATGGATCTACTTCCATTAGAATTCCTTTATTAGAGATCCTAATCATTTTTGAATTTTAAAGGCGTAAGGAGATAGTTTTGTGGTGTAAATAGAATTACCCCGTATACCGGATATCAAAACAATGTGAGATGACCAAATAACCAGCCTTACACAGGGCTTGTTAGGCATGCGGGTTAATTTTTTGATTTTTTATTTTATTTTTTAATTATTTTAGTTTGGGATTAAAAAGTTTTATTTGAAATAAATTTTTTGATTTTTTTAACTTTTGTGAGAGAAAAATTGAAATGATTATAAACTAGATGTGATATTTTATCATATTTTACTAAAATAATTTATTTTATCTTATATAATTATTTTAACGCAAAACATCTTCCCAAACAAACTCACAAGCTAATTACCAAAAATAAAAATTTCAGAAGATAATCACCAAAAATCAAAATCTTCAGAAGAGAAACTCACATACAATGAAGGGCAAAGTTAGTAAAACGGAAAAAGCCACTTCAAGTCTGTGAAACAAGACTACAAGCTTGTTTGGTAGAGTTTATAAGTTACTTATTTGTATATCATTAACATGCATTAATTAAAGAAAACAATTTATTAATTTATTCATCAGTGTATTACTAAATAAAAACATTACATGTAACATCAAATTAAATGCCCTATGGGCTTACATCTTTCCAAGCCAACACTTGGACACAAAATCTGAGTTCTAACTCCACTACAAATAAAGCCCTAGGCTTGATTATTTATCAAATAAAAACAAATAACTAAAGATAGTCTTCAACATCCAAAAGCCAAATCCTTCCAAGCTAAGTCCTTGGAGGTAGTTTATCACCTGGACCTGAAAATGATGTTCCCATAAAGGGTGAGCCACAGCCCAGTAGAAATATACTAAACCAATTATAAGCATTGAATAAAGCAATAGCATTCAATAGATGGTTAACCAAGATAATCAATTACCTCATTATACAATCTCATGACACTAATGTCTAAGACACGTTTTACTTTCCAACATTATCAATATGGCTCAGAACCAGGCCAAACTTACAACAGTGAACTATATATATATATAACATTCACATTCTTCCAATGTCAACAAACAAATGAGACTCAGGCTCAAATCAAAACACTTCATACTTCCAGTTTGATACACATTTTAGTGCTGTATCAATAAAAACACTTCAATATAAATAAGCACACATAAAAGTGATGCTAATGGAGTCCATCCCCTATCTCCTCCCAAACAAAATCCGGTTTAGAGGTCCATCCCCTATCTTCCCCTAAACCGTGGAGTACATCCCCTATCTCCTCCCACACAAAACAATGTATGTAAACACATAACTTATACAACACACAATCAATACACATAATGTCTGTATTAATTCAACAGTCAAAATTGATGACTTAATCAATGATTAGTTTCAGTTATCCCTAATCCACATGCAGTGTCTACAACAATCACGACTATCCTCCACCGATAGCCCAAACAGTTATTTCTAGACTTGGAAATAAATATATCAACAATTCAATAGGCGAGTGATTTAAATTATCCAACTACACCATTTAATCAATAAATTCCCCAATTTCATGAATTTAACCAAATTCCCCAATTCCCTTAAATTAATTATACAAATTAATTAATTAATACAACTAGGGTTTTTCCCAAAATTATCAAAGTAATCCCAACATATCAATATACCAAAACTTAGAACAAAACTTATAAAATGGAGTAGGAAATCCCTACCTCGAAGAAGATAACCCGAATGGAGAAGACGACGAAAGTCCAAAGTGCCCCAAACCCTCTCTTTTTCAGATTAAAAGAAAGCTCTCGCGAAGCTCTACCTTTCTTCCAAAGGAAGTAGGGTAGAAGACCACAAGGAATAGATCAAATCTTAGAGAGAAGGTGAGAGTAGAGAGAGAAACTCTCAAGTGGCGGTTTTTAAAGAGTTAGGGAAAAGAAGTAGGTCAAAAAGTGATCCAAAAAGTGAAATCACGGACTGATGTAGTCGATTCCCCGCTCGAGCGTGGAAAACCCCGCTCGAGCGTCAGACACAGACTCACGCTCGAGCGTGAAAAGAAACGCTCGAGCGCCGATTACACACTTCCAGAAGTTTTGCAGGCGATGGTATCCGCTCGAGCGTCAAACTCTCCGCTCGAGCGGAGGGACAAAATCAAGGAATCACGCTCGAGCGAAACAAAACTACCGCTGGAGCGGACGAACTGCAGAGCAAAGTACTGAGAGATGGAAAATCACGCTCGAGCGTCAAAACTCCAGCTCGAGCGGAGAAGCAACAATGAAGAGCCCACTCGAGCGTTAAAACTTCCGCTCGAGCGTGAAGGCCAAAATCTGGACATCACCTTTTGGTTTCAAAGTGCAACCCACCTGTTTCAAACCTGCCCATCACAACCCAAGATTCAAATACAAAGAGGAAAGGCTAGAATTGATAATGATATAAAAACAAGTCCACGGAACCAAGTCCAGAATACAGTATACAAAGGAAGGAAGAACCGGGATCGCTATAGTAAAGGGCGGCGTCATTGTTATTGAATCCCTCAACTTATTGCCAGCCGGCAAACCTCGTTTGTACTATGCGATAGCTAGGTTTGTAGGCCAATCTCCAATCTAATTAAAAGTCTCCCAATACCGGTTATTGTAAGGCCTCAATGTTTCTTTCTCGCCCATGTCTATGGAGAGAAGCTGGTCAATCTCCACTGGTGTCTTGGTGTTCGTTCTGAATCTGGTCACAAATGCCTCCGCTAGTTGTGCCCACGAAACTATGCTACCTTCTGGCAACCTTTCAAACCATGTTAAACCTAGGTCACCAAGGCTGAGGGTAATGGTGTGTTCTCTATTGTCGAAATGAAAGGTGAGCTCTGCAACCTTGCTAACGCTTTGTCTGCTGGTTCATAGGCAAGACGTGGCTCTGGAATTCCAACCTCGACACTCCCATGTGTTCTAGGAGCCAATCATTGTAGTGCGGAGACTCTATTGGGGTCGCGAGCCTGAGTGGTTTCTCTTCTTCGAGCCCTTTCTTCACGCACTGTCCGCCAGTCTGCCGACCTAGGCAACTACGTGTGCCTAGATGTCGTTTGGTGTAGATGTGTGGGCTGATAGCTGCTTCCCTCTATCTCTGACCTGGAGTAACGAGTCCTGGAAGTTCTTAATTGTGTATCACCCGACCTGAGGCTTCTACTTTCAATTTGTGATAGTATGACTTGTCTGTCACGATCTTCTGAGTGGCAAGAGTGTGTGTTGCCTTTGCGTCCCTCTTTTGCTGCCACCCCTTTGCCTTTTATCTGGCTCTTCATAGACTCTATGTTAGCCGCCATTCTTCTTATTACTTCTTCTTACTTCCTTACACGATCTTCGAGAACCTAAGGATCCATCTTCCACCTCTGTCTATCAGGGCTTTGAGAGCGGTGTGGACTTGAACCCTGTCTTCCTCTCACTTCTCTCTGTGGATTCCTTCGCTAGGGATCTAATTCCGCCATGGATGGGATAGAAGGTAAACCTTCGCGCCTCCCACCCCCTTCCGGTGTTTGCCCATCAATAGCAGATTGTGGCAAGTCTTCATTGTACGCCATTGCTTTCAACTAGAGAGAAAAACTTGATCAAGAGGTTTTGCTCTTTGTGAAATTCCCACAGACGGCGCCAATTGTACGAGCACGAAATAATCTTCTCGTATGATCCTGTGGATCAAGTTTGCACTCCTTCAAACAATGTTGCTTTGCCACCTGAAAACACAAACGTGAGCTAACCGGCGGGTATGTGCCGGAAACCCCTCTGATGCCTAAGTCAGCAACTAGACAATAGACAATAAGCTCTGTGTATTCTGGAGTAAGAATTGGGATACCTCTACATAGGTCTGGTCATGAGCTTTTATAGACTTTACTTGGCACAATTCTAGTAGGATTCCAACTCTCCTTATAAGAGTCCTTCTAGGAATCACACACCCTACTCATTACCAACCAAGTAAGATGGTTTGCATAATTCTAGTAGGACTTTACTCTCCTTAGCAGAGTCCTTCTAGGAGTCACACTCCTACTCACTACCAACCAAGTGAGATAGTTTTGTATAATCCTAGTAGGACTCTACTCTCATTAACAGAGTCCTGCTAGGAGTCTCAAGCCCAAGGATAATGATTATCCCTAAAACACCATCATCACTACAAGCCAAGTGAGATGGCTGAACCCTTACCTCGGTTGACATTGCGGTCAACCGTGCTCACACAGCTCGGTGATACTTTAAGCACCACTGTCAGTCTTGACTCTAAGATGACGCCCTGCAGAGCTATCCTTTAGCTCGGTTCTCCCTCCACTAATACCTCGGTCCAGGATAGCTAGGTTAGGTCACTGGTAGCCCATCTCTGACCGACCCGATGTTTTGATGATCAAGAACCGTGCTACATAAATAATTACCTCGGCCCATAGTTCGGCCCAAACTCGAAATATAAGATGTCTTCTTGGCCTAAGACCGAGCTACACCAGCACTTATCTCAGCCCATTATGCGGCCCAACTCCCAAAGAAGACTCTTCCTAGCTCGGCCTAATTTGTTTACAAATTACCCTCTCAATATTAATTGATGCTAATAAAAATTAAATATTAATATTAATTTATACTCATTAATAATTTTAGTATTAATTGAGACTAATTAAGCCATTAATTGATACTAATTAATAATTTTAGTATTAATTGATATTAATTAAGCAATTAATTGGTACTAATTAATTTATAATGGAAAATAATTGTGACAATAATACTTCCATTACATTTTTAGCAAATATATCAATTTTTATATTAATTGATACTAATTAATACTAATTATATTAACTTTCATTAATGAAATATTTTTTAAAATTAAAACTGAAAAAAATGACAAAATAATCATTTTTATATCATATAAAGACAGAAAGGACAATTATACAGTAAAAAGTTATTTTACAGCTTATTAACCAAACACTACTCTGCTGCTTAAATCCGTAATCCCACAGCTGTACTAAACAGGTTAACAGCTTATGTTCACAGGTATAAGCCTTAATCTGTTAAGTTATAATATATAATCACTTTTTCACAACTCTACCAAACGGGACCTACATCAGTTCGTAAAAAAACAAACAAACAAACAAACACTACTTGAAATTACCAAAAAATTCAATTGTCCCACCGTAAATACTTTACTAAGAAGGCTTGACACTAGAGGATTAATATTGAAAAGAAAACTAGAAGCCACCATGACTGTGTGAAAATAAGCCTTTGTTTGGCATGTTAGATTTTTTGTTTTTTTTTTTTAATATTATTTTAGTTATAAAAAGGCAAAATAGGTTAAAAATCTAATAAGACAAAACGTCATATCCAAACCATAATCATTTCATTTTTTCTTTTACAAAAGTTAAAAAAGTCAAAGAGCTTATATCAAACGAAACTTTTTAACCTCAGACTAAAATAGTCAAAAAGTCAAAAAACCAACTCATATCCCAAATGAATCCTAAGGCTGTAAATAACTGTGTGAACATCGGATCAAATGACGAAAAACCCAATGAATCCACATACCCAATGTAGAACTCTTCAAATCAAGATATAAATTGGGCGGGATAAAATTGAAAAGAAAAATAGAAGCCATCAAGTACTATAGCAAGTACTAACTCGGTCTTATATATAAGTTTATGATTTGAAATTTTTGTAAAATCTTAGAGCATCTCCAATGACTTGGAGCTGCTATTACCATAATTCGGCAGTTGCAGTACAGCAGTGTGCTCCAATGGCTGGCCATAGCAGCTGCTAAATTTGAGAAATGTCAAATTTTGTGTCAAATTTGACACAAGCTTTGGTAGTTGCTATTTGTGCCAAATCATGAAGAAACACCTCCATTTTTCCCTTCCTCTTTCCCTCCTACTCGTCATTTTTGCTGAAGAAACACAAAAACTAGTGTGTTCAGACGACCAGCCAGACGTGCAGTCATCCGGCCGGTTGTCCGGACACAGCAGTTTTTGTGCCAAAATGACAAAAATGGCAGCTAAACCATTGAAGCACTATCTATTTTTCATCAATTTTCTACTATTCATTGCCATAATTTGGCAATGGCAATGCTATTATAGAATTTGTCATTGGAGATGCTCTTAGGCAGCATTTGGTTCTGTTTTAGAATTGTGATTTGGATTAAAAAAATTCAAAACTCATAATAAAAAACACAACTCAAAACTCAGTTCAAAAATTAATTTCAAACCTCATAACTAAGCACACAATTTAAAACTCAATTCAAAAAACTCTTTTCAAAATTTATAACCAAACTTTTTCCAAAACTCTTTTCAATTTTTTTTTTCAAAACTCTATCTAAAAAAAAAAATTCAAAAAAATATTTTTTTATTTTATATTTTTTCCAAAAAATTTTTTTATTATTTTTTTAAGAAAAATATTTTTTATTTTTTATTTTTCAAAAACATTATTTTGTTACTTTTTTCAACTGTTGATCAAATAATTTGTTATGATTTAGATATATATGGACGATTCAAATTTTTTTTTAAATTTAAAAAATTAAATATTTAAAAAAAATAAAATATTTTAAAATATTTAAAATATAAAAAATAAAATATTTTTAAAAATACTTTAAAAATAAAAAATATTTCAAATAAAACCATAAAAAATATTTAAAGTAAAAATTATATATTTAAAATAAAAAAATAAAATATTTTAATTTTTAAATATTTAAAAGATTTTAAAAAAATATAGCACACAAATGTAGTAAATATAGCTCACATTAAAAAAATATTTACCATAAAAAAAAATTAAGAAAATTTTTAAATATTTTAAAAAAAGTCAATTCAAAAAATTTCAAAATACAACTCAAAACACAAAAACTCAAAAGTAAAAACTTAACTTTTTTTCTTTTCAAAAATCAAAACTCATAACTAAACAATTTTTTTTCTTCTCAAAAATCATCTCAAAAACTCAAAATAAAACTTCACCCTCAAACTAAACTAAACAGAGCCTTTAGTGATGTAGGAACACTTGGTGATAGTAACTGTTTGCACTATAAATAAACTTTTTGTCGATTATAGTTGGTTTAAATTTTTTATTACTTACTATTATTATTGTTATTGTATTATGATTATGCAGGAAAATCTTAGAAATTAAGAGAAGTTAAGTTAAGGTTTGAAGATTCATGGGATGGAGGACAAGTGGCAATGTAAAAAGGTGAAACTTATATTGGTGGTTAGATGGTTAATAGAAGTTTTTCCCCCTACATTTCTTTGTATAAATTGCCATTAATGGCTCTATTGTAAATGTACCAACAAATTAATACATGACTTAATTTCTATTTCTTTTTTATTCTAGGAGTATATCTAATCTAGATAGGAGTAGTTCAAACTTAGATAAAAGTAGTCTTAATGTATTTTATTTGTAATTTAATTGTTTATTCAATCTTTTACTTTATCATATTCTTCTTCTTCTTCTTCCCCCCTCCCCCTCTCTCTCTCTCTCTCTCTCCTTATTTGTTTTGTCATTATTTTTACTCCAAGGAAGCCCTTGAAACTTTCAAGGTATAGAACCTCAACACAATTGTTTGATCATTGTGTTGTTTGGTGAGATTTTAGTTAAGACTCTGCCAATCTAAGCCTAATAAAAATTTTATTAATAATTTAAACCCAGTGGGACATTGTCCTAATTTAGAAGAAAAAAAATGGTACAAAAAAAATATCAAGAAATTATGCCATCAAGTGGCATGTTTACATCTTGTGCACCCATGGATGCAAATCACTAATGGAGTGGTAATGTTTTAATGGGTATAAATTATCATTGGAATGTCTCATCTTCAATGCATAATGATTGTCAATATTGTGGCAATGATTCTACTGCCTATTGCTAACATAATGGCATGACAAAAGAAATGGAAAGAATGATTCCGCATTGTAAGGATGAAATTTATTAGTACAAGAGTGAAATTTTGGCCTTACAAAAAGCAATTAATTCTCTTGATTGGGAAAATTTTCCTATAATTTCGTCACCACCATATTATTTGATGCAAAAAGATGTAAATTAATGTGATGGAAAAATTCATCAACTTAGTTGTCAAGTTTATCAAGTTGATAGAGAAATTCAACAATGGAGTAAAAAATTAGAAAATCTTAAAAAGTACAAATTTTATGAGTTACTAAGAGGTATTTCCAAGCAAAACTTTCTATCTACAAAAGTCATGGCCAACAAAAAATTAAGTTTTGAAAATGTCATGACGAGGGAGAGGGGAAAGGGGGGAATTTTTCAAGCCATTAAATGAAAAAGAAGACCAACTTCTTTTAGTAGAGGATATTGAGTATTTTAATATTAACAATCCAATTGGAGGGCATGGTTGTAAGTGAAATATGACAAAGAATGTTGAATAATCATCACAAAATGATAGTGAAAATTCAATTGGAGGACATGATTTTATGCCAAACATAGCTAAATTTGATGAACAACTAATGAAAATTCAATTAGAGGACATGGTTTTAAGCCAAACATGGCTAAATTTGATAAACAACTATCACAAAATGATGGTTTTAAGCCAAACATGGCTAAAAATTGTGAACGACCCACATTTGATGACTTTGAATTTTTTGACATTGTTAATTTTGTCAAAAAACTTAATTTTCTAAAGTTAATTGACATTATGATTTCTGTCATTCAATAACCACATTGCCTCTGTGGTTCCCATCAAAAATTACTTTTGATGAATTGGTTTACAAAAAGAAATTCTGAATTTTATTTCTATTTTTTATGTAACAGTAATGGAGGAGTATTTCGATGTGGTCACAACAACCAAAAAACTATATATATATGGCCAATAGTTTATAATTTTCATAGTTTTTATTATATATTTATGTTCATACAACTCTTCAAGAATTTGAGTACTTTCATTCTTAATAGTTGGGGGGCATTATTTGCATCATGAATAAAATTTCTGTCGATTATGACTAAGTTTAAACTTTCTATTACTTATTATTATTATTGTTATTATTATTATGATTATGTAGAAAAATCTTGAAAGTTAAGAGAAGTTAAATCAAGTTTTGAAAATTCAAGGATGGAGGATAAGTGGCAATCTAAGAAGGTGAAACTTATATGGATGGTTAGATGATGGTTAATAGAAGTTTTTTCCTATATTTCTTTGTATAAATTGTCATTGATAGCTCTATTGCAAAGGCACTAACAAATCAATACATGACTTAATTTCTATTTCTTTTCTATCCTAGGAGTAGATCTAATCTACATAGGAGTAGTTCAAACTAAGTATGGCAATTTGAACCCGGCCCGAGGGGGACCCGCCTCCCCGTCCCCGATAAGAGCGATTTTTTCCCCAAAAACATCCCCAACGGGCCGGGGATGGTATTCAAAATTGAATCCTCGATCAATTTCGGGCTGGGGACGGGGATAGCTTTCACAGTCCCGGATTCGACCCGGCCCCAACCCTAGCCCTGGCCCCGGCCCCGTTTCTCCCCGAAGTAAAATTACTTTTGTACCCCTCTCTATATATATGTCTGTCTCTTAGTTTGTTTTCCTCATTTTAGGGTTATATAGACACACACAAAACACATCAGTCCCTCACAGTGCTCTTTACAGCGCCGATCTCCACCGTTTCTTCGTGTTCTTCATAGCTCTCGTTTCTCTGCCACCGTCGCTCTTCCCTTTACTCTCTCTCACTCTCTCTCTGATATCTCACCGATTTCAATCCTTCACAGTGCTCTGATCACCATTTTTGACGATGGGAGAGAGCTTCACGCCGTGAGAAAAATGGGGAGAAGAGAGACAAAGAGAGAGAAGAGAGCTGCCATGGAGTTCTGTGATCGCCATTTCCGCCCCTCACAGTGCTCTTTACAACGCCGATCTCCACCGCCAATCTCCTCTACTCCTTTTCTTTGCCGCCTTCCTCCGCCGATCTCTTTTGCCGCCCTCCTCCGCCAATCTCTACAGCTGCCCTTCTCCGCTTCTCTACCGATACCTTCTATCTCTCTCTATTCCTTTCTCTTTCTCTATGTGCTATATATATATATATTATAGATTTTAGCTTAGATCTGTCAGATCTATGATGATCTGTTGTTTTTTGTTGATCTGTTGTTTGATGATGATCTATGTTGTTGATCTATGTTGTTAATAATGATCTTCTGTTGTTTTTTTTTTAATCTATTGTCAGGGATTTTTTGAGGTCGAGGAAACTTGATCCCTGTTAGGGGGTGGAAGCGGGGGAGATAATGGGTTCCCCGTCGGGGATTGGGGACAGGGGCGGGGGCGGAGATAGAGAATTGTATACCTTCGAGGATCGGGGAACAGGGAGTGTAATCCCCGGCCCGCCTCGGCCCGTTGTCATTTTTAGTTCAAACTTAGATAAGAGTAGTCTTAATGTATTTTATTTGTAATTTGATTGTTTAGTGAATCATTTTACTTCATCTTCTTTTTCTTATTCTTCTTCGTCTTCTTTTCTCTCTCTTTTTTCTTATTTGTTTTGTCATTATTTTTACTCCAAGGAAGTCTTTGAAACTTTCGAAGCATAGAATCACAATACAATTACTTGATCATTGTGTTTTTTTGGTGAGTTTTGGTTAAGACTCCGTTGATCTAAGCCTAACAAAAATTTTACTAACAGTAATGTTATTTCAATGGGATTTGCTCCTCACATAAATATGGTAGGGACTGTAGATATGTACTACACATTTATACAGTGGCGGAGCTAGAAAAATTGTTCAAAAAGGACACTTATTAATTACAATTTTAATTTTTTTTTCTTATAACCAATAACAATAGATAATAATTTTTTTTAGTTAATATTAAGCACGAAATCTTAAATATATAATATAAAAGTTTTATTTTTTTAATATTATTATAAGCAATACAAAAGAGTCATGTTTGTCTTATGATAAATTATATAATATATAAATAATAGTGATACCACAATATCATATATATATGGTATCATTAATCTGTAGTAAAATAACACATGGAGAGTTAATTCTACTTGTCAAATATAATTAATAATTTAATAATTTTGTATTTTCGTAATGGGGTTAACTACGTTTACATGTAAATGATGATACGGTATTACTATTGCATTGAATTTTTTTCGCATAATGTTCATACATAATAATATGGCTTATTATAGTTTCTTTATTTTTAATTAAAACAACTAGCATTATTTTCATAATTAGAAAAATGCCATTAACAAATCATTTTAAATATTATTTCTATACAATTTTTTTTATTTGTTGATTATTTTCCTTTAAAAAAAAAACTTACAAAATTAAGGGGGCGCGTGCCCCTTTGGCCCCGTCATAAATCTGCCCCTGCATTTATATAGGGGTGTTTGGGAACCAAAAGTTGAGGCTAAAATAACCTCAAATACAGAAAAAGCCAAATAGCCTACTAAACTAATAATTTATATTTATTAAAAAAAAAAACAAAAACCAAAGCACTGGCAGCCGGCAGTGGGTAGGCCCAACCTAGTTCCACAGGCCGAAAAGACACTTTTGCCCCTATACAGTAATTTTGGAAAAAGTAAAGTTAGGGACAAATTTGTCATTTCAACCTTAAACATCATTTCAAACACATTTTTCAATACAACAACTCAAATAAAAATCCATCCTATCTTCCCAAACACAAAAACTAAAATATTCTACTAAAATAGCCAAATAGCCAAAATGCTTCTAAAATAGTCACTTCCCAAACATGCACATATTATCAACCTCATAAATTTTATAATTGTACAATAACATTTTAAAAAAAAACACAAATAAAGAAGAGACAAACCTGTTGTGAGAAATTGTGGAGTGAGAGGGAGAGAAAAGAAACCCAAGAAAATAATTGAGAGGGAAATTTATATCTAAATTGGGCCGAGCTGAGTAGTGGGCCGTTGTGGGCCACGGTAAGAAGGGCTGAGTATAAAGGCCTTGGAGTTAGCCCGGCCCAAGATAGCCTTGGAGTTAGCCCGGTCCAAGATGGCCTTCAAGTTAGTTCGGTCCAAGAGAGCTTCGCACTTAGCTCGGTCGCCATGCTCAGAGTTAGCCTGGTCATGGTGTATTATTGTTAGCTCGGTCAGAACCTTGCTATTAGTTAGCTCGGTCTAAGCACACCATGGTTTGTACAGGGGAAACCGAGGTAAGAGCAGTGAAAGGAAGAACCAAACTAGGCATAGTTTGGTCTACTCTACGGCTTAGCATGGCCATGCTTACCTCGGTCATATTGGAATCCGACCATGCTAAAACCATCTCACTTGATTTAAACAGTGAGGGGGTGTTGAAGGATAAGCATTATCTTTCAAGAGTATGACTCCTAGGAGGACTCTACATGGAGGAGTAAAAGTCCTACTAGGATTGTGCCATGCGGAACCTATAAAAGCTCACAGCATCACCTATGGAGAGGTAACACAACTTTGATTCCTGAATACACAGAGCTTTTTGTCTATTTGTCTATTTTGTTGACTTAGGCATCGGAGAGGTATCCGGCACACACCCGCCGGCTAGCTCACGTTTGTGTTTTCAGGGAGTAAAGCGACGTCGTACGGAGGAGCACAGACTTGATCAACAGGATTATACGAGAAGGTTTATTTCTTTCCCGTACAATTGGCGCCGTCTGTGGAAAAATCAAAAAAAGAACAAAACCTCTTGATCAAGTTTCCCTCGCTAGTTGAATGGTGCACAACGAAGATTTGCCGCAGTCCGCCATCGACGGACAAACCCCAGAGGGGGGTGGGAGGTGCGAAGGATTGCCCTCCATCCCTCCCATGGCGGACTTAGAGCCCCAGCGACAGAATCCCCGGAGGGGTACAAGGGGGAGGCAGAACAACAGCCCCCGTCACTCTTGCTCACAAAGTCCTGAAAGGCAAAGGTGAAGAATCGACCCTCAAGTTCTGGAGGATCGCGTAAAAGAGCAAGATGAACTAATAAGGAAGATGGCGGCGGACATGGAGGCCATGAAGCGCCAGATCAAGGAAAAAGGGGTGGCGACAGGAGAGGGGCGCAAAGGCAATACGCCTCCTCGCCACTCAGAAGATCGTGGTAGGCATACCACGCCATCACAAGCAGAGAGTAGAAGCCTCAGGATAGGTGACACTCAATCAAGGATTTCCAGAACTCGTTACTCCTGGTCTGAAAGAACGAGATCATTGAGGTCTTACACTGAGGGAAGTACCTATTGGACCTCGCATACGCACCAGACGTCATCCAGGCAAACTGAGTTGCCTAGATCATTCAACTTACAGACAATGTTTGAAGAAAGGGCGCGACAGAAGGAGGATGCCAGGGCTCGCGACCCGCACAAAGTTTCAGCCCTTCAGCGGTTGGCTCCTCGGACACATGGAAGCGTCGAGGTTGGAATGCCAATACCGCACATTACCTACGAACCAACAGATAAAGCATTGGCAAGACTACATAGCTCGTCGTTCGTTCCGACGATTGAGAACGCACCATTATCCTTAGGCTTCATCCAGCCTAAATTTACCACGTACGAAGGGAAGACAGACCCTTACATGCACCTAAGCCACTTTCGCCAGGTCATGAGTATACCGGCGGAACGAAGCTTTGATGTGCATCCTATTCCCATCCAGCCTTGGCGACCTAGGTTTAACCTGGTTCGAAAGGCTACCAGAAGGCAGCATAGCCTCTTGGGCACAATTAGCAGAGGCGTTCGTGACAAGATTCAGAACAAACACCAAGACGCCAGTGGAGATTGATCAGCTACTCTCCATTGACATGGGCGACAAAGAAACATTGAGATCCTACAACGATCGTTACTGGGAGACGTTCAACCAGATAGGGGACTGCCCCACCAATCTCGCCATCGCACAATACGAAAGAGGACTTCCAGTCGGAAACAGATTAAGGGATTCGGTTACTATGACTCCATCCCTCACAATGGAAGCCTTGATGGAAAGAGTGCACCAACATAGTCGGGTGGAGGAGGATGGCGCCCGTGCCAAGGCAAAATCTGGCACAACAGCAACACCAGACAAGAAGACTACAGTGAAGGTCAATACGGTAGAACGTCAAAGCAAGAATGGACGAGGTAGGCGAGACAACGAAGAGGACCGAGATAAAAGATGGTTGAGAGTCCGCACTGCCATTACCACAGTATTCAAGAAACAATCTACCGGATTCTCAGTGAGATACGCGATGAACCTTTCGTCAAATGGCCAACCAAATTGAGAGAAGCACAGAAGGACTACGACGAAAGATCTCGGTGCACCTTTCATAAGGAAAAGGGGCACGCACTAAAAACTGCACACCGTTGAGACAGCATCTGGAGGAATTAGTGGTAGCTGGTCACCTGGACCGGTACATAGAAGGAGGGACGCAGCCAGCCCCCCAAAACCACGACCACCCAGACGGAACACCGACCGACGCCCCACCTCAAGGCGTGATAAACGTAATACATAGGGTATTCGAGCCTGAGCGAGTATGTGAGCTCAGGGGCATGATAAAGAAGGCTGAGCACTTAAGGGAGGTATTAAGTGCACAGCCCACCATTAAAAAGGGGAAAACAGAGGCCATGAACGTCATGTCTTTTTCAGACAAGGACTTGGAAAGGATATATTGCCCTCACAACGATGCACTGATCATCACTCTCCGCATCAAGGATTACGACGTCAAGCGAATTTTGATTGACCAAGGAAGCTCATGTGAGATAATGTACTGCGAAACTTTCAAACAGCTGAAATTAAAGGACAAAGACTTGGCACCCGCCGTATCTCCCCTGATTGGGTTCAACTCAATGCCAGAATGGCCAGTCGGCAAGATAATCCTCCCAGTCAGAGCTGGAAGCATGACTAAACAAGTGGAATTCTGGGTATTAAAAGTGCCCTCCACTTACAACATAATCTTGGGAAGGACATGGCTGCATGCCATGAGAGCGGTAGCGTCAACATACCATCAAGTCATGCGGTTCCCCAACGAAGCCGGAGTAATTGAAGAGGTCTATGGAGACCAAATTATGTCCAAGCAATGCTTCGTCACAGTAAATGGCAACTGAGCTGCCAAGGGGTTTGTTCAGATGGTAGAAGAGCTCAAAAATAATGAATTGTTTGCAGATGTTGGCAAAGTCGCTGAACAGAAGGCAGCGGAAGACTTGGTACAGGTAAGAATAGATGAAAAAAACCCAGATAAGTTCTTTTTGCTTGGCTCATCTATGTCCAGCACTAAGAGAATAGAGGTCATGGAATTCTTAACCTCTAACATCGAAGTGTTTGCCTGGACGCCGTATGACATGCTTGGCGTTAACCCAAGCTTCATCTGTCACCAATTGAATGTCCACCCAACTGCCAGACCCATTATACAGCGCACTCGCAGATCAGCACTCCACTATGCCGAGATAGTGGCGGAGAAAGTAGAAAACCTGCTAGAAGCAGGGGCTATCAGAGAGGTGCACTACCCCAGATGGATCTCCAATACAGTGGTAGTGCCTAAGAAGAATGGAAAATGGCGTGTCTGTGTGGACTACAAAACAGTCAACAAGGCGTGCCCAAAAGATAGTTTTCCTCTTCCACGGATAGACCAACTGGTAGATTTGATGGCAGGACACAACCGTCGTAGCTTCCTCGATGCGTACAGAGGCTACCATCTGATCACTATGTATGAACCAGACCAGGAGGTCATATCTTAACGCCAAGAGGACTGTACTGCTACAAGATCATGCCCTTTGGCCTAAAGAACGCAGGGGCAACATTCCAACGGATGGTCACCAAGATGTTTGAACCATTATTAGGCAGAACAATGGAGGCTTACATCGACGACATGGTGGTCAAGAGCAAGGACAAGAGTGACCATCTCAAGGACCTAGGTGAGATGTTTCAGATCCTGAAGAAACGCAAATTACGCCTTAATGCATCTAAGTGTGCGTTCGGCGTAGGATCTTGTAAATTCCTAGGCTTCCTGGTAACCAACCGTGGCATAGAGGCAGACCCTTCCCAAATCAAAGCAATCCAGGATCTAGAGAGGTCCAACTCAGTAAAAGAAGTACAACATCTCACCGGTATGGCAGCCGCGCTAAACCGGTTCATAAGTCGGTCGTCAGACAAATGTCAACCATTCTTTCAAGCATTGAAGGCCAAGTTTCAGTGGAATGAAGAATGCGACCGTGCCCTTGAAAGTTTGAAAGAATACATGTCTTTTCCACCGCTGCTAGTGACCCCAATACCTGGAGAAGAACTATTTTTGTACCTGGCAGTCTCACAGCACGCAATTAGCACAGTGTTGGTCTGAGCGGAAGGAATCCAACATCAGCCCATATTTTATGTCAGCAAGACATTACTGGGCATAGAGACCAGGTACTTGCCATTAGAAAAATTGGCCTTAGCCCTGATGATGGCATCAAGGAAGTTGTCACACTACTTTCACGCCTACACAATAATTGTCCTCACAGCTTTTCCAATAAAAGCTTTGTTTGAAAGGGCGAACTTTTCTGGACGAGTCTTGAAGTGGGCAGTCGAGTTGGGACAGTTCGACATCAAGTTCCAACCCAGAACCGTGATAAAAGCCCAAGCCTTGGCAGACTTTGTCGCAGAATTCACCCCAGGAAGTCATCATATCTGCCTAGTCAACCTGACTGATACAATCGAACTAGGGTTAGAAGTTGACGCCGGAATAGCGCAACCCCTGGTGCAGGATACCCAGTCAGACCTCAAGGCAGACCAGAGTAAAGTAAGGAAGGAAGAAGCAAACCATGCTACACCAAGCCAAGACTCACCAACAAATAAAGACTTGGTACAATCAGATAGCGAGGGGCAAAAAGCAAGTACGGACCTTGAAGAAAACACCAGCAACACTCTTGATCCCAAGGCATCATCTGATCCCTCCACTTGCTGAAAACTATTCGTTGGAGAGATGTGGAAGCTCTTCGTGGATGGAGCGTCCAACAGGCACGGCGCAGGATTAGGCATAGTCCTCATCTCACCAGATGACCTAGTGATAGAACAAGCAGTCAACCTTGGCTTCCCAGCATCAAATAACAAAGCGGAATACGAAGCACTTCTGGCAGGCTTAAAATCAGCATCCTATATGAAAGCCACCGAGCTAATGGTTTACAGTGACTCATAGCTGATGGTAAACCAAATTTCAGGTGACTACGAGGCAAAAGACGACAGGATGGCTAAGTACCAAGAATTAGTCAGAAAAGAGATCAAGAAATTTGAAGTAGTGTGGATAGAACAGATTGGTAGGGAAGAGAACAGTAGAGCGGACGAACTAGCAGGCTTTGCTTCAATGGCAGATACATCTGTCCCACATCCGTTACTGATTGACTACTTACCAAGACCAAGCATTGAAGAACCTGAAGTAGAAGAAGTATGTTGCGCCGAACTAGGCCCTTCATGGATGGATCCCATCATAGCATTCTTAAAAGACGGCGTCCTACCAGAAGAGAAGAAAGAGGCCAACAAAATAAGAACCAAGTCGCAGCGATTTTGGCTCTCCTCATCAATGGCCTTGTATAAGAAATCCTTCACAGGACCTTATCTAAAGTGTGTCCATCCTAGCAAAGTTGAAGCGTTCTTGTTCGAAATACATGAAGACCTATGCGGAAGCCACCAAGGAGGAAGATCACTAGCTTACAGAGCCATTTCGCAAGGATATTGGTGGCCATACATGCAAGCAAATTCAGAGAAGTATGTAAAGAGGTGCGAGAAATGTTAGAAGTTCACACACCAAATACATCAGCCAGCCAGAGAACTTCTACCATTAACTAGCCCATGGCCTTTCGCAATGTGGGGCTTGGACATAGTAGGGCCACTCCCAACAACACCCGGCAATAGGAAGTTCTTTCTAGCAGCAACAGACTACTTCACAAAGTGGGTGGAGGCAGAAGCACTAGCATCAATAAAGGAGAAAGATGTGAAGAAATTCGTCTGGCAGAATATCATTACTCGGTTCGGCATACCAAAAGCTCTAATATCAGACAATGGCACCCAGTTCGACGGTAAAATTTTTAGAGGCTTTTGTGAAGAGTAGAAGATAGAGTTTTACAATTCTACACCGGCTTACCCCCAAGCAAACGACCAAGCAGAAGCATCAAACAAAGTTGTCTTGGATGGATTCAAGAAAAGGCTAGAAAAAGCAAAGGGCAAGTGGGCTGAAAAGCTCCCTCATGTTTTATGGGCTTACCGTACCACACCTCGTCGATCTACTGGGGAAACACCTTTTTCCTTGGCCTATGGCATGGAAGCAGTAATCCCACTGGAAGTGGGCCTCCCCACAATTACAAGTGAGAATTTTGATCCAGACTTAAATGGAGAAGCCATAGCATTAGAGCTCGACCTTGCGGAAGAAAGAAGAGAACGAGCACTGGTTCACATTGCCTCGTACCAGCAAGAGTTATCCAGAAAGTATAATAAGACAGTGCACCCAAGGCAATTCAAGATTGGAGATTGGGTACTGCGCAAAGTAATGGGAAATACCGTGATACCTGGAGATGGCAAGTTGGGGCCCAATTGGGAAGGACCTTACAAAGTGGTCGGATTAGTAGGAAAAGGGGCATATCACTTGGAAGATGAGGACAGCAAAGCCATTCCTAGGCCATGGAACACTGCCAATCTCAAACTATTTTATTTTTAGCTTTTCTTCTAAGTATTTGTAATTTTCTTTTTTCTTTCTCAATAAAACAAGTAGCATCTTTTCAGCACAGTTGTTTCATTCTGTAAAAGATTGTTTTAGTGAGTTAGGGACATTGTAAGCATAGTTGGCCGGAAAAACACCCCTGTTAAGCCCAGGATCAGGATCTAGGCTGCAGGACGTTTGGTCGGAATAAACCAAACACTTTACTCTAGGTCGGCAGGAAAAACTAACTTAGAGGTTGGCTGGAAAAACCAACACCCTTCCTAAGCCCAGGATCAGGATCCAGGCTGCAGGACGTTTGGTCGGAATAAACCAAACACTTTACTCTAAGTTGGCAAGAAAAACCAACTTAGAGGTTGGTTGGAAAAACCAACACCCCTCCTAAGCCCAGGATAAGGATCCAGGCTGCAGGACATTTTACTCTAGGTTGGCTAGAAAAACCAACTTAGAGGTTGGATGGAATAACCAACACCCCTCCTAAGCCCAGGATAAGGATCCAGGCTACAGGACGTTTGGCTGGAAACACCAAACACTTTACTCTAGGTTGGCAGGAATAACCAACTTAGAGGATGGCTAGAAAAACCAACACTTAGTCCTCTTCAGCCGAGATAAAGATTCAGGGTGAAGAGTGGTTGGCTGGATAAACCAACACTTTGTACTCTTCAACCGAGATAAGGATTTAGGCTGAAGAGTGGTTGGCTGGAAAAACCAACTGTAGACACCCCATTTTTGACCGTCCTCAAGACTTGGACGTCACCGCTCGAACACTCGGTGATTACTCATGTTTGTGTTTCGTTTTGAGTTCCTGGAGGCCTTGGCTACGCGCCTTGCCTCAGGATCTCTCAACTCGACTGTTCTGTGTTTGGTTTTGCACCAAACACTTGTGTTTTTGCTTCTGAGGGTAGAAAGTAGCTTGTTAGCTACCCCTGACACCCACCGGCCTTGGTTTGAGGCCACCGGCCATGTTTTGAGGCTACCGGCCATTGGTAAATTATACCATTGGCCGGTCGACACTCAGTATGGCCGGTGACCTCCTTTTCTGGCCGGTAGCACCTTTTTACCTTTTTCAGGCATGGTGCATACCAGCTATGCCAGCTGGAATGCACCAAACCTGCCCCGGGGCATACATGTGGCTGTTTTGCCTTTTTTGCACCCTTTTGGTCAAAGCTTCTTGAGGAAGCTTGACCCTTTGTCAAAGCTTCCTCAAGAAGCTTGCCAGCTGTCCTAGCTTCCTCAGGAAGCCTTGCCCCGTTTGCCCCTTTTGACCCCTTTTTTGTTTAGCTTCTTTGAGAAGCTTCAAACCTTTGTTTTGTCTATATATAGAGCCCCCCTCCTCCATTGTTGGGGGTTGAACGAAAAAAACCAGAGCTTATACATATATTCTGATATACATCACTCTCTCTCTATATCTTTCCCTCTCTCTCCTCTTTTGTGTGTGTTTTGTGGCCTAAAAGTGTGTTTTGACCTTAGTTTTGCACTAAGACACACACCATTACACCACACTTCGACCTTGAGAGGCTTAGAGGGTCTGTTCTTGAGTTTTTGGACTGGTTTTGATCATAGGAAGGTGGCTTATCTTGCTGTTCCTCAAGGGTTCTTCAAGGGTAACATTTTTACTTTAGATTCCCCAATCTTGCACTAGATTTTTGCCTACCTTTCTTGCTGTTTTAGACTTTGTGTATAACTGAAAAAAAGTCTTGTATTTTCATGCTTGAGATCTTTCATTAAGGTCATTTGGTTGTTTGGGGCCGATCTCCCCCTCTTAGGCCTTATTTGGCCCTTTTTGTACTCTCTTTGTTAAGCTTTGGAACCTCTTGTGTATTGGCCTTCTCACCACTGAAATCCAATGGATTTTCAATGGTGAAGAAGGGGCTTTGAGGTCTTGCATAGGGGAGGGACACCCCTCTCCCTTGGTCTCTCTTTTGTTTGCATCTTTGGCTCATAAGGATAGCATGCATGATCAGTTGTTCTTAGCTCAATTTCAGAGGTTTTTGGGTGTTATTTGGGCATATCTTACCTCTATTTTTGGTCGGATTAAAGGTCCCTTGCATGCATAATATACTTGCTTTGTATTCCCCCATTTTGTCTAGAAGTGCATCATGCATTTAGCCTACCATGCTCTTATGTTTTGGCCTAACTTTGTGAAGTTCTTAGCCATGTCTTACCATGCTTAAGGTCTGTTGGGTACTGTTTTGATCATATTTTCCATGTTTGGTATAGCCCCTTTGTATTTTGGCTTGTGAGCCTTGAGTGTGTGAGTCACTAGCATGCTTTAGTTGGGTTGTTTCAATGATTTGGAGTCATTTCACATGCCATTTCAATCCCTAATCCATGCTTGTATGCTTACATTCATCATCACTTTCTTGCCTTGAAAGGTTGTTCTTTTGTGCCTTGGAAAAGGTCATAATGCATGCCTTGTGATTAAGTCATTTGGGCTGCCATATCAGTGGGTTTTGGGGCATATTTTGATGCATGTAAACTCTGTTTTTAGTTGTGTAGCCCATGCCATGAGTGGTTGAGGTGGTTGTGGTACAATGCCCTCTTGTTGGTCTTGAATTCACCTTTGTTTTGCATCCATTCCTTAGTATGATTTGGCCACTGTCTATGGCAAGGCTGAGGTCTGTCCTTTATGGTTTAAATCCACTATTACATGCTTGTCACACATTTATTGCATATTTGACTCATTTCGTGTTGTCACATGCTAGTCTCATTGCATATTTGTCCATGTTTGCTACATTGCATGTTGCATACTTTAGTACATTGCACATTGGCATGTTTAGTTTGCATGGCATTTGGCATGCCTTGCTTACTTAGTTTCATGATTGCATATTTGTCCCATGTTGCATACTTGAGGTACATTGCATACATGCATAGCATTTCGCTTGGTTTGGGGTGTCAAACTAAGCATGAGAGTTGAGGAGTGTTCATACTCAAAGTGATGAAACACGCCTCAACCCTCGGTCGCCAATACCCTTGACCTCAACATGATAGGGCATTGGTACTCATTTGTTTTGTTGCAAGCATTTGCATTGATTGGCAAACTTGGCCTCTTAGGCCATCACGCATCGAAATACGCAATTGATGACCCGAGGGTCGAGGGTCACACTCCCTTGAGTCCATAACATGATTGGGAGAGTGGCCATGCTCACATTTGCTTGAAAATTCCATGCCATACACTGCTTGCCCTCTGCTGCTGTCAACTGCAGGATTCTGCAGAAAGCAATGGCCGGCCGGCTACCTACAGTGCCGACCAACCATCGGTGGCTGGCCGGTGGTACTACATTTAGCCGATAAGCCCATCCCCATGGCCGGTGGTACTTTGAATTGGCCGGTGACATTCCAGGGTGATCAGGAATCAGTTCATAGGTGCCCCAAGAATTTTCACAGTCTTCAGAGGATCAGGGCAGTGTAAATAGAGGCAACAGTGCTATGGCAGTGAGTTTCCGGGCGAGATGAGTCAAGCACGCATCATTCACACACCTCGAGGCGGGGTTGCGGCCACCTTTCTTCTGCATTTAATTTGTTAATTAATTAGAAATTTTGTAATTAATTATTTAGCTTGAGAGTTAATTAATTAGGTGGTTTGTAATATTTATTCGGACCCTCCGAGCGAGGGCAATTGTATAATAAGCGTGCGTGAGTGTGTGTATGTCTCCCAACCCCACGTCTTTCTTCCCTTTTATTTACTAGCTTTCGATGGTTAGCCTAGGGCATGTTTCAATTAGCATACAGTATGATAGCATGCGTGCATCCATACATTTGTCTTACATGCACCGGGCTCGGCGCATCATACTAACTGCATTTGTATTTCAATTCCAAAGTTGAATACATGTTAGTTGTAGCATCATCACATGCTATCTTAGAATAGCCGAGCCTATTGTAGTTGCATCTTGTATGTGTTGCATTAGCCATCTTAACATAAGCTAGGATCATGCATTGATTACTAACTAGCTTTTGTTTTGGCTCGGAGTACTAGGTAAGCTTTTATGCTTTAGCATCTTGCATGAGTGTGAGTGTTTGCCACGACAGCATGCTTACCATGAGGTTACGTGTTTACGTGTTATAACTGCCTGAATGCCTGTGGGTGAAGGTTGGGTTACTTAAATTGGAACAATGCATTGGATGCGAATTTTAAGCCCACTAGATAGTGGCAAAATCATCTTTTCTAAAGCCCACTTGAGGGTGGCAAAATCTATATTTTTAGCTTACTTGCGAGTAGCAAACCATTTTCAAAACAAGCATGAAATGTTTTGTTCCAATTTAGGCGATTTGGTCTATACTTGTTTGCTGTGCGCATAACATAGTAATTCTAGGCTAATAACCGGAATAAGAACACATAACGTTTTCAAAAACAGATATCACGGTTAGTAGAGGCCGATCTTCGAATCGGGCGAGAGGGGGTGCTCATAGCTGACCTTCCCCAATCGTACCCAAGCTCCCGAGCCGAGGCAACTTTGGTGATGACGGACACGTGGCCTTTGGCACCGAGTCAGGGTTTCCTCAATTCCCCCATAAAAAATATTTAGGTGGCGACTCTGTATCTTGCAAAGCAGTCCATGTTTGGCACTTCTTTTCTAAAAATCTGTTTTCTCAAAACGATTTGCCGAATTTGGACTCTTTGGTTCAAGATTAAAGACCGTGACACAAATCGAGTACGAACTGTGGGGTGAGGCCCTCACGCGGGGCGCGTCCACACCAACACTTACTGTTCTTCAGCCGAGATACAAATTCAAGCTAAAGAGTGGTTGGCTGGAAAAAACAAACACTTTGTACTCTTCAACCGAGATAAGGATCTAGGCTGAAGAGTGGTTGGCATGAAAAACCAACACTTATTGTTCTTCAGCCGAGATAAGAATCTAGGCTGAAGAGGTTGGCAACTAGGGCTTCATAGATTGGAAAGCTATGACCAGGATAAAGTATCTCGGCCAGAGAATGTTCTACTTCATTCAGACTACAGTTGGAAAGCAAAGTATATGCATAGAAGTAAATTGAAATAGCAGTTGGAACAAAAGAAATTTCATTGATCATGAAAGCCAAAGTACAAAAAGGGGACTTCAGCCCGGTTACCATTTCTTGACCAAAAATAAAAAGAAGAAAAATACAAAGTCAGACAAATAAGTCGTCAAGATTAGCATACTAGTTCAACTCGGAGCCCAGTTTCGGTCGGGAGCACGGTCTCGGTTGGAAGCACGGTTTCAGTGGGTTGCTCGTTAGTCAGGTTTTCCACCGTTGGCTCCACCCGAGCTGACTGATCGACGGGATCATTGATGACCGGGGTATCGAAGGGCACGGTTTCTTCTTCATCATCTGAAGCTTCGAGAAATTGTTGCTAAGTGGTGGCAGCATACTCCGCAAGTGAGCTCGGTATGAAGTATTGAGGAGGATTGAAGACCTCGGTCTCAGGCCCATGACCAAGCTGCACCACAGCACCCCTCCACCCGTACTTAAAGAAGAGGTCCTTTGTAGCTTCACACTGTTTAATGTACAGGGCTTCACCTTCTTTAAAGCCACGATCTTCCGCATCTTCCAGCTTCTTCTCAAGCTTAGTTATCTCGGCATTCTTTTTCCTTTCAAGTTTGGCCAGCTCGCGCAAATATTTGTCTTTTATCACGGCTACAGCCTTTTGTTTGTCCACCTCAGCCGAGCTAACAAGACCAGTCAGACAACCATTCTCGGTTCGTAGCTCGGCCAGCTGCTTCCTGGCCTCTTCTAGCTCGGCGGTCTTTTCAGTCACCTCGGCCATAGCCTGCCTTGTTTTTTTTCGAAGCTCCAACACTCGCTTATGAGCAATATGGTTCTTCTGTATGGCCTACAAAAGGATGGAGAGAAACGTTTTTAAATACGACCGAGCAGAAAGTTGTAAGAATTTGAAAGATAAACAAGAGAGCTACTTACCAGCACCACGGATTTTGTGGATGAGCGAAGTGCCTTTAGCTCGGTTAGGTGGTCGTGGTGCTCCATGTCAGGTGGAAGGCAAACACTTTTGGCTAGATTAAAGGCCATTAGGTGATCTTTTTCAGCGACCACCGAGTCTGTATCCCGTATAGCACGGTTCTGAAAAGTGATTTTTGGAGCCCACTTGGAAGAGTTAGCTCGGTTTGAGTGCTCCGGTTGTGGGCTTCGTAGAGGGCTTGGAGGAGGAATAGTATCTTCTTCATCAACAAGGCGTGGCTCGATCGTGGAAGTTTGAGCACGCTTGTTTGGACGAGATGAAGAGGGTTGATACGTCGGTAAGGCCATCACAGTCTCTTGGGGTAGGCTTGCTGGCGGTGCCACGGCTTGGTTTGTTTCGGTCAAAAGGGCCCTCACAGCTCGTTTCTTGGCCATCTCTTGCTCAGCAGTTAGAGGAATCAATCTGATTTGGGGCAAGTTTGGGTCCGGTTCAGGAGAGGCTTCCAATAAGAAATCAGTTTCCTTGGTCTTCCGTTTGCCACTATAGCGATAGGTCGGTTGAAAGTCCAGTAGCTCAGTCCAACTTCAGTTTGGATATCGCAGGGCGGCGCGAAGTATATTCAGGTTGGGGTAGCTGTATTGGGACTTGAGGAAGTTTGAATCTGCATAAAAAAAGACAAACAGTTAGTACGGTTTAAGATGAGAAAACCGAAGTAAAGAAAGGCATAGTATGAGGCCGAAGTAACTCTACCGACTACACCCTTGTTCCAATTTATTTTGTCACCAGGGAACTGGGCTTGTTGGTCTTCAAAATTTCCAGATACCCAAAGGAAGTCATCATCATTTACGTCTTTATCTGGGGTATCCTTTATTATTTTTTCACGCCGGCATCTTATTCTTAAATAATAGACCCATCCGTCTTCGGCGGAGCCTATAGAATATTGATGGAACAGCTCGGCTAAACCGAGATTAAGGCCAACCCGGCAGTTTAGCTCGGCAATACCATTTATTATACGGTAAGAATTGGTGGAAAGTTGGGTTGGGCAAAGGTTGGTCTGCCTAAGGAATTCACAGAGGAGAGGCTGTACAGGGAATCTTAGTCCAGTCTCCACTATGGATAGCAGGGTAAAGGGAATGAAGCTGTGTTTTCCCCATGGTATGATATCCAGGTCAGCTAGGGAGAGATGGACATCATCAGGAATGTTATAATCTTTTTGGAATTCGGCCATGGCGCCTGGTGAGTTAACTAAGAATCTATACTTTCCCATTTATGGTTTAAGTTATGAATAAATTAAACTGGAGTGTTAGCTCGATCGAAGAGTGATGCTGAGTAGCTCGGTCGAGCGCTCAAAGGAGTGCTTGGACAGCCTAAGTCTGCAAAGTGAAAAACAAAGGTGTTAAGCACAGATCGATTGGACCATGCTAAAAGAAACAAGGCAAGTCCTAGCTCGGCTAGGTGAGATACTGCAGGTCTTAGCTCGGTTTGAGCAAGGTGTTTGTTAGCCCGGTTGAGCCTCTAGGGGCAGCGTTCTTAGTTCGGTCTTGACTAAGAGGGCTGGTTTAGCCCCAAGCTGTAGCTCGATCGTGGTTAAGGCATTCAAGGACACTATTGCGTAGACTTAGTATAGTTCGGTAGTTCGGTGAAAATGAATCAAACGATGGTTCAACTTGTTGAAACTACTAAGTATAGCGCGAAGTATTAGTTCGGTTGGTTAGTCTGGCCAGACTGACATCAACTACAAACAACTTCCTAGTTCGGTTAGATGGTGATTTTGGATCAAATACAATGTTCTGCAAATTATTTCGTAAATACAAATAGTTTTTACAAGGTTCTTTCCTAGCAAACACAAGGCAGAACAAAAAATGGGAAACATGTGTTTTGCAAAAACACAAATGGGATGACATTTTGTTAGCTAGTAATGACCTTGGGTTATTGCATGAGACCAAGGAATATCTCTCCAAGAACTTTAAAATGGTCGATATGGGTGAGGCAAACTATGTTATTGGCATAGAGATCTTTAGGGATCGATCTCAAGGATTGCTAGGACTATCTTAAAAAGGATATATTGATCATATTCTGGAGAGATTCAATATGCAGTTTTGTTCAGCCGGTGATGCACCCATCATGAAGGGTGATAAATTAAGTGAAAAACAGTGTCCAAGGAATGACTTGGAAAGAAAACAAATGAAGGACATTCCATATGCATCAGCTGTAGGGAGCTTGATGTATGCCCATACATGTACCAGGCCAGATATTAGTTTTGCAGTTGGAATGTTGGGAAGATTCCAAAGTAATCCTGGAATGGAACATTGGAAAGCAGTAAAGAAAGTTATGAGATATCTTCAGGGAACAAAGGATTATATGCTCACCTATAGGAGATCAGAACAGTTGGAAGTTATCGGATACTCAGACTCAGATTTTGCTAGTTGCCTTGATAGTAGAAAATCTACATCAGGTTTTGTTTTTCTACTAGCTAGTGGAGCAATTTCATGGAAGAGTGTGAAGCAATCCACTATTGCTTCATCTACTATGGAGGCTGAGTTTGTGGCAAGCTTTGAGGCTACAAATCATGCTTTATGGTTGTGAAATTTCATCTCAGGACTTGGTGTTGTTGACTCAATTGCCAGGCCGCTGAAGATATATTGTGACAATACCGCAGCAGTTTTCTTCTCTAAGAATGGAAAGTACTCCAGTGGTTCCAAACACATGGAAGTAAAGTACTTGGTTGTTAGAGAGAGAGTCCAGAAACAACAAGTGTTAATTGAAAACTTAAGCACCTCTCTTATGATTGCTGATCCATTCACAAAGGGATTGCCACCAGAGACATACAAAGAGCATGTTATTAGGATGGGTCTTTTAAGCAACCCTTGATGTGTATGGTTAATCATGAGTGCTTATTTTTTTGACACTATTTGCGCAATAATAATTTTGTTTCTGTTTTTCCTGTTTCTAAAAGTGTGTGTACACATTATTTTGAATATTGATAAACAGGAAATGTCTTAACAAGACAAATTACAGGGGCCTTTCAGGCAAATAATTATATATCCCAATAAAGGACTGGGTTGGTGAAGGTTATCAATGGTGTGGTGCATAGAAGGAAATATGACATAAATGTTATATAATAGCTATGACTCACATTGGTGATCTGAAGTAATCACAGTATTATAGTTTCTAATATATCTGAACTTATTGGCTATTTTTTAAAATTCGTGATCACATGTCAAAGTTTTTAGTGTGGAATCCAATGAGTCAAAAGTTTTTAAGTTGCATATTTTTGAAAAAACTCATAATTGCATCATAATCGGCTTAATGGGCCAAGTGGGAGAATGTTGGATTTATTTTTCTAGTGTGGCCCAATAGCCTACATATTTTCTACATGTTTTAATTTATTTGGACTCCACAAATAGATAAAGCCAATATTTTGAGATCAAGTTCAGTAAATAGAATTTTAATATAATCACTATTCTAAGATAAGAAGGAAACCTTGATGGATTAGGAATTCTTCTGATAGAGTTTATCTGGCCCTCTTCTCTCCTCTATATAAGGATGGGTGACTCCCCTTTCATATCATGAGTATTTTTCCATCACTTTAAGTTTTATAGTCATCCTAATTAAGAGAGACAGAGAGAAGAAGGTGAGCCAAAATTAAAGGTTCAACTCTAAGGGGTATTTTCTCAACTTCTCTAATTCAATGGCTGACAAAGGTATATTCGTTTTATTCTTGAGTTGTATTGAATTCAAGATTCTGTAAAGTTTAATTCCGCATTATTATTATGGTTACATGTACCATTATCTTCTAAAAATAAGATGACGAAGAATATGATGATAATGATAAAAAAAAAGAAAAAGAAAAAAAGAAGGGGTTAATCTGATCAAACTCAATCTACCAACAAATTCTTACAAGAGGAGGAGATTTTCTTTTAACACCAATTATTTAATCTTTATCCATAAGTCATGAGATCAAAAAAAAAAAAAAAAAAAAAAAAAAAAAAAAAAAAGAAAAAAAGAAAAAAAGGCAACATGAATGACAATCAAAGAATGTTGCCAAGTAAGAAAGAGAAACTTTTAAAATTATGAAAATTTAATAATAGTCATTTAGAATTTTCACAGTTGCTTATATAGATAGATAGATAAATATAGTAATATATATATATATACATTTTATTTAACGTGGTCATTCAAATATCTTATTACTATCTTATTTTTATACATAAGTTGTTAATTTTTTACATTTATAATCGTGTTCTTAGATAGTAATAAAATTAATTTTAAAATAATTATTTAAAATATTTTTATTTGTAAAATGATGGTATATTACTTTATGTTTGAACAAATTATGAATAATATTATATTTTATAATCATGTAATGAATAATGGTAGAGCTATGGGAAAGTGCTTATAGCTTATACCTAAACAGCTTATAGCTTATAACTAGGGGTGTGCATAATACCGCCGAAACCGTCGAAACAGCTAAAATCTCACCGAACCGCACCGCCAAGGCAAATTCGTTATTATTTGCCAATCGAACCGCCGATTTTTGGTAAGAAAAATGGCAAATTCTAGTTATACTTTTATTAATCCGCCGGTTTCTATTTTTCTTCCAAACCGCACCGACCCACACTGCTATTAAATCATGTTTTATAAGATTCTAAAAATTCTTTTTTACTTAAGTTTGCTTGTTGTTCTATACCTTATAATATAGTATTACATTACTGCTCGAGGGGAATTCAAGATGTCAGTAATCTAAAATAAAGTTGGATTCCAATTCACTTTTCAATCTTTTTTTTTTTTTTTTCTGGCCATGTTGCAAACTTGCATCACTCACTTTTCAATCTAAATACTTTTCAACAGTAAACATTTTCAATATATTGTAAACCCTGAATGATATTAATTTTATGTATTGTATTTGATCATTGTAGCTTTCACAGATGTTTGTAATGAACTGATGGCATAGTCGTTGATATTATCATGTTGTTGCTACACTTGCTGCATCAGAAGAAAGCTTCGCAAGATGCTTAACATCACGGTATCTCTCGTCTTTTTTTTACTCTTTGATTTAAGTTTTGTAATTTGAATTATATTTTTTATAAACCGCCAATCCGCCCGAACCGCCAAGGCAAATCTGCCATTATTTGCCAACCGAACTGCCGGTTTTTGATAAGGAAAATGGCAAATTCTAGTGACACTTTTATCAATCCGCCACCCGCCATATGATTTCTATTTTTCTCTCAAACCACACCGACCTGCACCGCACACACCCCTACTTATAACTATGAACATAAGCTGATTTCTAACTTATAAATTAAGCATCTCCGGCCCCACTCAAAGAATAAGCTGATTTCTGACTTCCAAAAAGCTATAAGCTATAAGCTAAACCAAACACATCAAAATAGCTTAAATTAAGCTGAAAGCTGAAATAAGCAGCTTTTAAGCTGCACCAAACAGGCACAATGTTATAAAAAAATTGTGATTTTAAATCAAAACAAACAATATAGTATTAATTTGATTGATTTGATTATAAAATGTTCATAATCTAATTTAATTTTAAATTTTCTAAAACCATCAATAATAATTTGATTTTAATTTTAACTTATTCAATCCAACCAAATTAAACCCTACTCGGCCCCATTCATTGCTGTAATAATTGACCAAAAAGCAAAAGCAAAGACAAGTAGGAATGGCAACGGGGCGGGCTGGGGACCATACTCCCGTCCCTGATCCCTGATAGTGAGAAATTCCCCGTCCCCATCCCCGATCCCCGATGGGGACCCCATATCCCCCCCGCTCCCGCTTCTGATCGGGGATTGGGTATCCCCGACCCCGCAAATTCCCCGACCGAATTATAGTTTTTTTTTTTTAAAAAAAAAACAATTTTACAATCTGTCACACAATTTTAAGATTCTGTACATGTTTCGAAATTAAAATAATCTGTACATGTTTTAAAGAATCTGTACAATCTGCCACACAATTTTAAGAATCTGTACATGAATTTTCAAAAAACAATTTTAAGAATCTGTACATGTTTTAAAATTAAAATAACTTTCATCCTATCACAAAGAACTTTAAAAATTCAACATAATCAGCACATGTTTAAAAAATCCTATCACACACAACTTTCATCCTATCACAAAGAACTTAAAAAATTCAACATAATCTGCTAATATATACAATCTGTCCAGCAGCATCTGCCAATATATACAATCTGCCAATATATGTCAACAAATTCAATAAATCTGTCCAGCAGCATCTGTCAAATACACAACCCAAACACAAAACATCCTGTAGCAACAAAATAACACAAACAAAACATCTGTCCAGCAACCCACACACACAAGAAAATTCAACAAGTAGCAAAGATAATAATTAATCCCAAGCACAACCCGCAAGGGATAGGTTACCCAAAAATTGAAATTAAAAAAAAAAAAATATTCATTACAACATAAAAAATCAAATCCATTGTTTGTCCAATACCCCATACAAACCACACAACTTCCATCATCTCCTTCAACTTGAATTCCTGTTAAATAACAAAAGGAAAAAAATAAATAATCAATACTAATAATAAAATGTAAAAAATGTTAACAATTAAAACAAAGTGGGGTTTTGAAAAAATAATTACAAATCAGTAAGAAACTTTATAAATATCAATAATGAAAATTGTAAACTCTTTCATATATGTATTTTTTCCCCCTGAATTTCACTACAGTGTAATTACCCCTTTCTGTTTTTTTTATAACGAGTACAATGGACACAACTGCATCCTCACTGCAGCTCAAGCTAACAACTAACACTTGCTCAATTGGTATAGCATGTTATGACAACACTTATACATGCACTTCAATATTGGGTAACTATTACTTCCCAAGGTTGCAGTTTGGCTGAGTTTAAGGAATTTGGGAACCAACCAAGCAAGAACTAATGTGAAGACCCACCAAAAGCCAAATATTCATATTCATTTTCATATTTAAATTATAAATGTTAAAAAAAAAGAGAAGAATATAAATATTCAATGTTGTATCCAGTTTATAAAACAACAAATTACTGAATTTTATATTAGTACTAGCAGCTTTATAGTCTGTAGTCTACAACAGAGTGCTGTAACGAAAGTTCCAAACAAGATAATCTTGACATTCTAGCTCTAGAGACATCTCCCAGTTCCAAACAAGATCTCACACATCAACCCATATGTGAAATCAACATGAATACATTAATGTTATGTTTGGAGAAAGATATAGCTGAGCCAAATGATGCATCAAGGAAGAGTTCAGTTCATAACTGGACCAAATTAATTTCCTTGGTTGACACATGAATTCGAAGGGGAGTTCAAGAATGATAATTATGAAATCTTTCAGAAGCATAATATTTTCATTTTAGCTAATCAAATTTTAAAAACAAAGGTAAATCTTGGAGCAGTAACTGACAAGCATTGCAAGTATTATCCAAAGAAACTAATTTATCAAAAATAAATAAATAAATTATCCGAAGAAACTATACCTTATGCAGTAGTCATATTTAGCAGGAAAGTCAATCTTAGTCATAAAAACCTCATCAAATCCACCATCTCTACATTTATCGATGCAACCAAGTGTCAGAGCAGCTTCATCTTGCAGCTGGAATTATGAGAGAAGAAATATAATATTTAGATTAGTGCACTACCTCAAAAATTGGAGACAAACATGGATTTATGTCTATATCTAAAGTCATATAAACCAAAGGTTAATATGATTGCAATAGTACCCCCGAGAAAACCGCTCCTTGTCATGCGAAATGTCAAATTAAAGCCAGCAAATGGATCGCATATGATTAATGGAAATGATTGTAAAGATGTCCTCCTTTCCTGAAAATCAAAAGTTTAGAAAAGATAATTACATGAGCTATAATGTAAAGATAAAAAGCTAAACCACAAGTTCAGAGGAAGAATACAGTAAACTAACACCCAGGAGTTGAAGGGATCATAAAATGAATTTCTGGGCTTAAGGAAGATAAAATATTTGAACTCTATGTATTCTGATGAAGACGTAGTTCAAGTCCAGAGGTTAGCAATATTATCAAGGCTAATTGGCTGAGAAGTATATTTATAGGTATAAACTTCATGATTGTTGACCCTGCTATTGCAATTGATTTTCTTCCATGTGTGTGTGTGTGTGAATTAAGAGATTCCTCATCAGCACTCAACTGTAAAATGAAAATAAGGAAACTAAACCCAATTTGAACCATGGCCCATAACTTGCTCCGCATCCCCCCAACCCGGAAATGTAAATATATATATTATATACATCAGTATCATAAAAGTCGTGAAGAAACATACCTTCAAAGTATTGCTCTCACCTTGAGGCTGGAAGAAGAGCCCAGTTCCCCATAATTTTGAAATGACTGCAAAAAAACAAACAAACAGAAACAAAAAAGAACTTTCGTTAATTCACAAACATACCATCTGCTAAATGGTTATGAATTCTTGTGCACAACAGAGCTAGCTGTCAATTGAAAAAGGAGACCAAAAAATAGTTTCATTGCAAATCCTACAAGATATACATTTACAGGGAAAATAAATCATTTGGTTCTCCAGTTTTATTCAATGAAAAATAAAACAGATCTATACACTCATATTCAGATATATATATATAATAAATAAATTTGGAAAAAAAAAACAGAGGTTGAAGAAACAGATCTATACACTTAGTCTCAGATATACAGATCTAAAATAAATAGATCTATATACTCATATATATATATATATATAATATACATATATGTAAACCGTAGATCCAAATCCCTAGAAAGAGAGAGAGATACCAGCGGCGGAGGAGCGTCGGACCGTCGGTGAGGGAGGATCGGAGGATCGCCGGTGATGAGGGAGGCGCGACGGTGACAGATGAAAGAATAATTTTTTAAAATATTCTTTTTACAAATATTTAGAGTAAAAAAAATGGTTTAAAATTTTAAAAATATTCACCACAAATAAAAAAATTACAAAAAATTAAAAATTAAATTTAAAAAATTGAAACCAAACATAATAATTAGTTTTGAATCTTTAAAATTTGTATAATAATGGGATCCATAATCATAAAATTATAATGTTAAAATATATATTGATACATTAAGGTAACGTTTGGTAACGTTTACGTTTTTTATTTATGTTTACAAAAAATTTATAAAATGATTTTTGTTTGTTTTTAAAAAAACATAAACTACCAACGCACTTGATTTGAACAAAATGTTTGAAAATTTTTAAAAATATAAACTAAAAAATATGTTTGTTCATGCCTAAAATATTTATATTTATTTTTTTATTATTTATGACAATGGGATCATACACATTATAATTAAAAAAAGTTGAAAAAATTATTTTGAGAAAAAAATTAATTGAAAAAAGATTTGTTAGTCAAATTTTTTAAATTTCTGTTTAAAAATTAAAAAAAACTTATTTTTTAAGTTTATATTTTTTTTCAAATTTATAAATTGAGACAACCATTTATAAATTAAAAAAATTCTCAAATAAATTTTTATGATAATTTTTAAAATTTTTATAAATATAAATTAAAAATGAAATGATTATCAAGCCTAATTAATATATCGATATATACATGTAAGCGTTATTAATTTCAGAAAGGACAGAGTGAAAAGACCAAGACAAGCAGTCAATGAAAAATTAATTTTAAATGTAAGAGCATCAGATGGTGCAGGTATAGTACTGATCTCAAAATTATTGCTCGGTCCTCAAACTCTCCTCCAAAACCCCTTTGATTGTTTCTTTTTGATGGATGGTAATGGTCTTGTTTGTCTTTGGTGAAAAGCTTTTCTCTTCACCGTCGACTGAGTTGTTTCATCTCTAAGACACTCCGGAAAGTTTTCAAGGTTTTTCTTCACTTCCACTTCCACTTCAATTCTATTATTTTTTTCTCTGTTTAAATCTCAACTATAATTTTACTTTCTGTCTTCAGTTTTATTATAAATCTCTGTGTTCCACTGTTGCTTACCAGAAAAAAAAAAAAAAAAAATCCCTGTATTCTCTTTTGATTTTAGGAAACTTTGTAATCTTCTCCTCTGCAACTCTATTTTATTTACTCTGTGTTGAACAATTACCAAAAATTCCCTGTATTCTCATTTCACTTTACTTCAAAAAAAAAAAAAAAAAAAAGAAAAAAAAAGAAAAAAAAAACTTTAGATTCGCTCTTTTGGTTCATATCTTCATATCACTTTCCTTTCATATCTTCACTTTCGTATCTTCATTTCACTTTCCTTTCATATCTTCATATCTTCTTTTGGTTGTAGAAATCTTTGTAATATCTTCCTCTGCCTCTCTATTTTCACTCAGTTGGCTACTGGTTTGAAACAGAGAGAGAGGTACACAACTGAAATAGAAGTGAGAAATGGCTACTGGTTTACTCGGCTTTGTTGGCCCGATTGTAGGCAAGATTGGAGAATTTCTAATGGCTCCAGTTGGCCGTCATTTCGGTTATCTATTTTCCTATAAAAGCGAGATCAAGAATCTGAAAGAAGAAGTCGAGAAGTTGGATGAGAAAAGAAGTGCAATGCAGCTATCAGTTGATGAAGCAGAAAGAAATGTAAAAGTTACTGGACCTGATGTAAAGGGGTGGCTGGGAAGGGTTGATAAATGCAGCGAAGAGGCCAGAGAAATTCTAAAAGATGAAGTTGAAGCGAACAAAGGGTGTCTATATGGGTGGTGTCCAAACCTGAAGTTACGTTACTCACTCGGTAAGAAAGCAACCAACAAGGCAAAAGACGTGGCTAAGTTGCACGAAGAGAGGAAACTGACGGAAGTGGCCTACAATGAGCCTCCACCAGGGATAGAATCCACATCCACTGAAGGTATTAAGGTTTTTGAATCTAGAAGATTGATTACGAAAGATGTCATGGAGGCACTGAAGGATGATACATTCCACATGATTGCGATATGCGGGATGGGAGGTGTTGGTAAGACAACAATGGTGAAAGAAGTTGCCAAAAGAGCAAAAGAAGAGAAATTGTTCGATGAGGTTGTGATGGCTGTCGTGTCCCAAAGTCCTAATGAAAGGAGGATTCAAGGTGAAATTGGAGATAAATTGGGTTTGGAATTTAGGGAGGAGACTGAATGTGGAAGAGCAGATCGACTGCTTGAAAGACTAAGGGGCACCAAGAGAATCCTTGTCATATTGGACGATGTTTGGGATCGTCTCGAACTGAAAGACATAGGAATTCCATTTGGAGATGGTCATGGAGGCTGCAAAATTTT
Organism: Camellia sinensis; assembly: GCF_055761805.1. Classification (NCBI taxonomy): domain Eukaryota; kingdom Viridiplantae; phylum Streptophyta; class Magnoliopsida; order Ericales; family Theaceae; genus Camellia; species Camellia sinensis. The sequence goes on from NC_138970.1 coordinate 65,801,751, forward strand.
GCTGACTTCTAGATTTGATGATGTATCCAACGATATGAATGCTCAAAAGAAATTTACACTTGACGTCTTAACTGAAGAAGAAGCATGGAATCTCTTCGAGGAGATGGCTGGAATTTCCAGTGACACAAGTCACACAAGTACTGATTTGTATATCACACAGAAGAAAGTTGCGGATGAATGTGGATGTTTGCCGATTGCTATTGTTACAGTTGCGAGGGCACTCAAAGATAAAGATAGGCATTCATGGAATTCAGCCCTTCTACAGTTACGCAAGTCCATGGTAAAAAACATCAGGGGAGTAGAAGAAAAGGTGTTTAAATCTCTGGAGTTGAGTTACGATTTCTTAGGAAGTAAAGAAATTAAGGAATGCTTTTTGCTCTGCTCCTTATATGCTGAAGATTTTAATATTCCACTTGAAGATCTCGTTAGATATGGTGTTGGGATAGAGTTGTTTGAGGCCATTGATAGCGTTGCCGAAGCAAGAGACAGAGTACATGCCTTTGTCGATGACTTAAAAAAAGGCTATCTCTTGATGGATGGTGGACAAGACGGTTGTGTTAAAATGCATGATGTAGTTCGTGATGTTGCTACATCAATAGCATCTAGGGAGGAGCATTCATTTATGGCAAGATGTGACCAAGCATTGAAAGAATGGCCGGAGAAAGAACGACACAAAAATTACGCTGTAATTTCATTGCGATGCACTGGTACGAGCAAGCTGCCTGATAATCTAGAATTTCCAAAACTCTATCTTTTACGGCTAGAGGACAATCATGCATCAAATCTACCAAATCTCCCTGATAGTTTCTACGGAGGGATGAAGGAACTCAAAGCTTTAAGCATGTTGAATGTGTACATAGAAGGATCACTGCCGACATCCCTGCGATGGTTGACCAACCTCCGAAGCTTGTCACTATACAAATGCGGACTGATCAATGATATATCTGTAATAGGAGCATTGGAGAATCTAGAAATTTTGAGTTTTCAAGTCACCGAAATCGAGGAGTTGCCAAAAGAAATAGGTCGGCTTAGTCACTTGAAGCTACTGGATTTGTCGCAATGTGGTGTGAAGAGGATTTGCCCAGGTGTTTTGTCGAGCTTATCAAAGCTAGAAGAGTTGTATCTTGGGTCTAGCTTTAATGATGAACATAGGATAGAAGAAACTAAAGCAACTTTGACTGAGCTGTGTGGGTTGTCTAATTTTACAACTTTGGCCATTCATCTACGACATTTTGCATACTGGCCAAGAGACTTGGTCCTTACGAATCTAAAAGCATTCGAAATAGCCTTTGGCTATTTATACCAATTTAGATATTATCAATTACAATATCAATTACAAAACCAGTTGTTTCTCTGGGATCTTCACGAGAGCGATCTTGTGGAGAGTGAGTTCAAGAATCTTCTCAAGATCACTAAAATTTTAGACCTAAGACGAGTAGTAGGTGTGAAGAATGTTGGTGGCTATGATTTAGACAAAGATGGTTTCAAAAAATTAACACAATTGCTCTTGGAAGATTGTCAGGATCTGGAATATGTCATTGAAACAGCAGATGGGGTTCCAGTTCCGCAAATAGCCTTCCCTGTGTTACAGTTGCTACATCTTGAAAATTTAGAAAAATTGAAAAAGATTTGTCATGGCCAACTACCAGAGGAGGCCTTCAGTGCGTTGACAGAGCTGGAACTGCGAGACTTGCCCGCATTGACACATTTGTGGAAGGGTCCTACTCAACTTGTACGGCTCCGCAACCTCACTTCTCTAACATTGAGTAATTGTGATGAACTGGAAAGCATGTTCTCATCATCCATAGCCAGAGATCTGATGCAACTACAGAAACTTTCTGTAACTGAATGTCGTAAGATGGAAGTACTTATTTTGAGTGAAGAAGAAGGAGATCAAAATGAGATAGCATCAACAACAACTGAAACAACAGATAAAATTGTGTTTCCTAAACTAAACGATTTGTACCTTCGAGACCTGCCAAGTTTTACTGCTATCTGCAAGGCTATAAATGGAATTGAGCTGCCGCAATTGAACCGGCTGGACCTCTGGTGGATACCAAAGCTCAATAGTTTTTGCAATACTTCGGATAGCAATTACGATAATATTCAACCTCTCGTCAATAAGGTATGCTTCTTTGACTTAAGCTTATTTATTTATTTAAGCTTCATTCCTGTGGGGCATCCATAGATTTTATTTATTATTTTGCTATTTTCATTTGACCTTTTGGGCTATAATGAGAACACAACATATTTTGGATGGAATATGTTGTTGGATGCAAAAATAAGAACGGCAAACTACACTTGATATTAATTAGTATTTAGGAACCAAATTCCGCTTTTATGTGTTGTATTTCTTTAGACAAATTATTGTTAATTCTTGTAGTTTGTTTATATCAATTTGGTTCTTATAATTTTAATTGCAACAATTTTACCTTTCAATTTTGCACATGGTATCAATTAAGGGACAAAATGGTTTTTTAATTCCACTCAAAGTTATTGAAGGATTCCAATTTCAAATGATTCATTCCCTTTTTAATAGATCATTTTGCCTTTGATTTTTATTCAATTTTTTAACGGCTATTATCATTTGGACTAGATTGACACATTTTGAAAAATTAAAGGGCAAAATTAATATTACTGAAACCAAATTGACATGAGAGGCAAGTATAGAGACTACACGTATAATTTGCCCTATTTCTTTTGACTAAAAATTTAGCTAAACTAATATGAATTGAACTGTAATTTTGCGAACTTTTACCAAGTTATTTGAAGGGCAAACTACCAATAAGTCTTAATAGTTTGACTTAATTCCCATCAAGGCCTAGTAAAACCGTTGCTAAAAATAATTTTTTATAACGATTTTTTGTATGTCGCTAAAAATTAACAATTAGTGACTTTTTTTTGTTACAGTTTTTTTAAAATTATCGTTAAAACTTACAATTAGTGACATTTTCCGTGATGATTTTTTCAAACTGTCGTTGAAAGTTAAAAATTAGTGACTTTTTTTGTGATAATTTTTTTAAACTGTCATTAAAACTTATAATTATGACATTTTTTGTGACAATTTTTTTAAACTGTCGCTGAAAATTAATAGCCAGTGACATTTTTTAATAGTGTTTGATGAAATGCACCATTAATTCTCATAGGACATATTGGACAATAAGTACAATCATGACATTTTTTGTGACAAAATTTTCAAGTTGTCACTGAAAATTAACAACCAGTGACGTTTTTTTAATAGTGTTTGATAAAAAACGCCATTAATTCTCATAGGACATATTGGACAATAAGTCTATATATTAGGACTTACATGTAAGTCCTCTTATTTAAAAATACTAAAATTGTATTTTGGATGGAAGAATTTAGGGGAAATTACACACAAAAAAATAAATCAAAAAAATTGACCCTTGTAAGAAAATAAACCATAAATTTTAATTTTGTCAATTTAAAACTTGAATTTTTTATTTGTTTTCAATCTAAGTCATTTGCCTATTTTTGTTAAGTAAAATCAATAGAAAAATGGGTATATTAGTCATTGAACTCAATGAAACTGGGTATTTTAGATATTTTATGTATACCTACATAATAACTAAAATACTTTTTTTGAGGGGGTAAATTTTAGTTAAAAAAGTAGACAAATGATTTAGATTAAAAACAAATTAAAAGATTAATGTTTAAATTGGTAAAATTGAAAACTCAGAGTTTATATTGTTGCAAGGGTCAAACATTGGAGGGTTTTTTTTTTTGTTTTGTTATTATCCCTAGAATTTAAAAAGGTTGAGGTTAAGGGACAACCATTAGTCTCTATAGTTTAAACGAAATGTCAATTTAGTCATTGTAGTTTCAATTTAAACCTTATATTTTCAATTTTGTTGCAATGTGGTCTTGCTATCATTCAACATTAGAATTTTGCACGGATAAATGCCACATGCAAAACTAAACTAACGTCGTTTTGTTGCACATCCCCAAGAAAATAATTTTGAAACGAAATGCAAGAGCAAAACATAAAAGCGCCAAAGAAAAGACCTATAGGCAAGAGAGAGAGAGAGGGAGAAGAAGAAGGTGCTTGACCGATACTACCCCTCTACTATTTGACTAACCTACTACCCCCGCTAACACCAGCGCTGGCAAGATCGAAATAGAGATAGACATAAAGAGAGCTTGCGGCGGCAATGACGGTTGGGAATGGGCAAGTGAGGGTAGGAATGGGTTAGAGAGGCTCGTTGGAGTTGAGATGGAGGAAGAATTGGTAGGGGTGGGGTTACAATGGGAAGATGAGGTGGATCTTGTAGGTGGGGGGTCGCCAGAGATGTTAATGGCAGATTTTGAGAAGAGAGGGAGGGGAGAAGATGGGAAATGAGGGGTGATTGCCAGAGGTGGTCATGGAGGTCGATTGTGAGAAAGGAAGGTAAAGAAGTGCTCTGTTTGCACTGTGGGTCTTCTTCTCTTTGGCCTTTTCTTCTCTTCTACATTTCGTTTCATTTTTTTATTTTTTATTTTTTTTTGTGCACGCACCAAAACGACGTCATTTTGGTGCACTACACAAACACTACAAGGAAAAACACTATAGAAGATCTGGACTGGTCTGAGTAGCGGTTCCAAAGAGATTTTTATAACTTATAAGGTTTTTGTTTTACTTAGAATTCTTGGGAAGAACTTTTGAAATGATTAGTTTTATAGTGTTATTTTGTAGGGTTAATCATCTAAAAGTCCTATTGATAAGGTTGATATTCCATTAAGTCCTCCTTCCTTTTTTTTTAGAGTGATTCTATTTACATGCCACAAATCCTTTCAGTACACACCACTTGCTTACTTCACACAACACAAATTGAAGCTTTTAATTTTGTCTCAATACACACCACTAATTTTTAAATAATACCAAATTATTCTCATCGTCTTCGACCCTAACCCTAACCGAAAACCTTGTCCATTACTGGCCATCAGCCGCCGGCCTCTACCCCTCTCTCTTTCTCATCGCAACCCTTATCTTCATCCCTACCACCATTACCTCACCATCATCGCAACCCTCATTGCCGCAATGCACAGTTGTCGCAACCCCACAAATCTCTCTCTACAGACTACGCATGGTTGGTCATTAGATGTAGGCGAGTTGCGATGGTGGTGGTCTCCACATGATGAGAGGCGTGATGGTGACAGGTCATTGTAATGGTAGTGATTACGGGATGGCGGCAGCAGCGATGGACTGAGAAAGCGAAGCAGCAATGGCAGCGATAGCGGAGCAATGAAGAAGACGAGTTGCAAAGGAAGGTAGTGATGGTTGCAACGAAGAAAATGAAAGAAGGAGGAGAGTGGCGACAATAACGGTGAAGATGACTTCATGATAGTAGTAGTTGGCCAATCGGTGATGGTTGGTCGGTGGTGGTGGTTGTAAATAGGTTAGTTTTGGGTTTGTTGATGAAGGGATGGAATAGAGATGAAGGCAATTTGGATGTTTGATTGAAAGATAAAGTTGCAATTAAAAAATTATGAATAATGGTGTGAACTGAGAGTAATTAAGTTGTAAATAGAATTACCATTTTTTTAACACACGAAGTCCTATTTTCAAAATATTTATGTATGTATGACTATTTTTGCCCTTATTAAAGGGCGGAATGAATTGAGAAGCGTCAATTCATTAAGTGCTAATAAAAAACAGCAATGGTTGGTGGCCTGAAAATACATGGCTCAAATGGCTCGAAACACCGAAAACGACGTCGTTATGGGTGCAAAACGACGTCGTTTTGACAAATTCGAGCCATTCGAGCCACAGAATTCGGGCCACCAAACATTTTTCAATAAAAAATTATTAGGTGTTACAAGTGCAATACATGACAATATTATCCACCAATCACCCAGCATTATGCTTCATGCTTCAATATAAATTGCGGCCCCACCCTTTCCACATACACAAAACTTTTGGTAATCACGTAACCATGCCTCAAAAGTACCAGATATTTTCCATTATTCAAATGGTATTGTTGATGTGGCATTTTACGTTTATTTTGTTATTTCAAAACTTAAAAACGTCATAATTAAAAAAAAATTATATTTTTGGAGTCTACACAACGAGATTTATCAAATAAGACCAATACTGAATATAAAATTTTATAAAAATAAAATATTATATTTTTAGCCTTACAAAACTAATCATATCTCAGTTTGCGAAATTATCCAGCAAAACTGAGAAATTTCTATTTTGTTTCAATATTAATTGAGAATATTCTCAATTTTTGGGAAATTTCTCAATTTTTTCTAGTTTTAAAACTGAGTTAGTTTTTCCAATTTTAAACTAAGAATATTCTTAGTTTTAAACCTGGAAAAAAAGAATTGAAAAAATTAGATCAAAAAAATATTGTTAGTTAAGTTAAAACTTACGATTAAAAATGGTTTAAATTGTAAATTTGTAATAAAAAACATATGTTAATTTTTATATAATTTTGTATTTAATATTAATTTTAATTGATAGATTTTGTTGTGTTGATTCTAAAAACATGAAGTTTATCAAAAATAAATGTGCATTGTAAAAATTATGATGATTTGAAGTTTTGAAAATCAAAATAAATGTCACATCACCATACTTTTTTATAAACAATTAGAAATGATGAATAACCATTGTTTGAAGGGTAATTTTGTCTATTAAAAATTAATGGAACTTGAAGGAACAAAAAAATCTTGGGGGCTGCTATTACCACCTACTTAATTTCTTTGGACCACCCATTTCTTTGAACCCCCAGCTTAAACCCTAAATTTTAATAAATTTTTTTTTGAACACTCCACTTAATACCAATTTTATTCATATTCATAATATTATCACACCCAAGTGTACACCCACCTAATTTTGCACACCTCTTTTTCTTCTCTTAGTAAACAATGAACAATTGAGAAACGATTGAGAATAACAAACGATTAAGAGATGAATCGACTGTCCCTCTCTTCTCCTTCTCTCATAAACGATGGTTTCTTTCTCTCTGTCACCATGAACAATAGTATCTTAGTCAGAAATCTCTTTGACAGTCTATTTCTTCTTCTCTTAGGTAACTTCCAACTCCCTATTACACACACACATATATATATATATATATATATCCTTTATTTTGGGATAGAACCCTCGATACAGGGGGTTTTAGAGGGAAAAACCATCAGACAAAATAGAAATAGGGGAAAAATCCTACAAAGTGGAATCGTTAGGTATTCCAGTGCCGAGCAAAATATTTATGTTCAGCACTATATTACTGAACTAAATATTTTTGTTCAGCACTGTATTACTGAATAGAACTTTAATAGTCGGCAAATTAGTACCAAACCAAAAACAACCAATCATAAATGCAAGATAGATAAACTTACCAATACAACGTCAACCTTATCAGAGTTGTTGTCATCGTCCTCCATTACTCTATAATTATCAACGAATGGTGAAAACGACCACAAATGTATGAAAACGACCACAAATGTATGAACTTAAGAGTCTGTAATAGGATTGTTTGTAACGTTAACTGATTTGGAACACCGAACACATTTGAAACTACCGAACAAAACGTTAACTGATTAGGTAGTTTCAAATGTTTTTCATTGAAGATGAATACGTGGGTTTAGGATGGTGATGAAGAAGAATACGATTAGGGTTTAGATTGGTAAGGAATATGTGTAGATGGGAATGAAGGTGCGTGTACAATATTATAGAGTGTCATTCTAATTATTTTCATTTGGTGGGTGAGTATTCCATTAAATGTTGTCTTTTAATGTAACTTTACTTCAAGGTATAATTGTAATAAATAAATAAATAAATAAAAGTAAGAATTGGAGGGTCCAAAAAAATTAGGTAAGTGCTAATAGCAGCACTCAAAATCTTATTTAAGACAATGGAATATAAGTTCACAAAAGGGAACTTGCGTGTAATGCGCCTTTTATATTCATTCTTATCAACCTTCGAAATCATCACTAAAATGAATAATATAATTGTGTTTTTAGATATGAATTTGAAATAAACAGATTTCACATCACTCATTTGAGGAATATATGCTTAATTCAATCTATTTTTTTTTTAGACGTACATTTTAGTAATGGATTTTATGGTTTTAGATTATTGGATATAAAATAATATCTCGTCTCCTTCTTCCCTTTCCCCAGTAGACACCTCCTCACCATCCTAGAGTAAGCAAGCAAGGCTTAGGCCTCCAAAATTTGGACCAAAGTAGGGCTCCAAATTTGGGGGGAGTTACAGGGCCAGTCCAACAACTTAATACCCACTAGGTCCTAACCCCAAATTATAACCATGTTTTTCCAATTTTACCCTTAGCCCAAAACTCATTATCCAGCAACTTGCCCGCTACCCAACAACACTATAATATCTTTCTCCCCCTCCGCCAGCAACCACCTCCGATCACCGGTACCTTCGGTCATTGGCAATCACCTCCAGCACTGGTGACCACCTCCGGCGATATTTTAATGAATTGTTTCAACAAAAATAACACCTATCACCACTACATCACTACTGCCACCACCTCCACCACTCAATTACTCAGTCATATTTACACACACACTTTCATCAATGATAATAGTTTTTTTTTAAAAATTACAAATAAATTTGAATCATTCACTCTTACTCAGGTTCACTCACTTATGTACAATAATCCATACACACACACAATAAACAATAGAGACTGATAAATTTATGATTAAAAAAAAAATAAAATGAATCCATCATAGATCAATACAAAATCAACAAAAATTAATAATACATTCAATGATAAATTTGTCACTGAACACAACTAGATACTGATAAATTTATTACAAATTTTTTTTTACAGCAAATCTATTTTTAAAAATAGAGAGAGAGAGAGAGAGATGGAAGGAAAAAGAAAGAAGGAAGAAGAGGAGGAGGAGAAGAAGAAGTAAGATCTGAAAAAATAGTGTTGTTTGGAGTCATTTGGAGTCGATTTCACCATTGAAACAACTAGATCGATGTAGATCTACAACTAAATTGATGGATCGGCGACAATAGAGTGAAGATCAGAGAGGTGAAGTATAGATCAGTGATGGTTGATGTGGTTGGTGAACGAGGTGGTGGATTCGTGACGGTGGAGTGTAGATCAATGGTGGTTGCGAATGGACGATGACGGTTGTGAATGGAAGATGATGGTGGAGGTGGTGGTAATGGTTCGACGACGACCGTAGTGGTGGTCTTGGTGACGTTGATGGCAACGGAGGAGAACGGTGGATATGGTTGGTGAACAATGGTGATGGCAGTAGTCGGCGAAGGTGGTAGTGGTTGATGACGGTGGCCATAGTGGGTAAACAACCAAGGCGACGATGGTGGTGCGACGATGAAACTCTTTACAGAATGGTAGAGGGAGATGAGTCTTCTCTGTGTGAGAGAGAGAGAGAGTCTGGACAAATGGTGGAGGAAGAGAGAGAACAAAGGATTGTTTAGGGCAACACAAAACACTCAAGGGTAAAAAAGGGAAAATAATAGATGGGCCAGGACTTATGTGTACATCAGATTCTGAGTCAAAACCTAATGGGTAATAAAATCCAAAAACGAGACCGACCAGTAAATAACCCAATTCATTAGTACCTTATACTATATTATTCAAATAGACCCAATAAACATTAGGGCCCAATTTTTATTATTATTTTATTAAGCAATATTTTTTATTTAACAAAATTGACTGAAAAAATAAAATTTTTAACTTCTCTCTCATACAATCATAAAATTATATGAATTAATTAATAAAATAAAATTGAGAATACTTATAATTTTCCAAACCATAAGGGAATCCGTATTTTAAGAAAATTTTAAAAGGTGTAGTTGTAATTTACCGTAATTTTTTTTTATTGATTGAGGCCTAGTCTAAAGGGACCCTAAAAAAATTCATGTTCCAGCCACGAACAATTTTTTATTTTTTCATGTGTTGTTGGGCCAAATTGAATATATATATATTGAATAAATCTTTCCTTTGATCAACAATGTACAAGAATTATTGAATGGATTAGTTATATTATCTATTGAAAAAGATTTGATAAATAAATTAGATTATGCAAATTTAATTAGTGATTTTGCCGCTAAAATGTGATAGTTGGGTCAATTGTAAACTGAATATTGCTAAATTATAAAATAACAACATCAAATTTTTATCTTTTTTAGTCTTTGCAATGATTTCTTTTTATATTAATATATGGAAGTAAATTTTAATTTATAATTTCAACGATTATTTGTGCAAGTAAACTTTTTTGTGACTACTAACAAATAAAAAAATTATTACTATTTATCATTTTATCTATAAAAGTTTCACAAAAAAAAAGTAGGGTAAATTATAAATACCTCTTGAGATTTGCTTAAAATATAAATTGCCCTTGTGGTTTAGAAAATTACAAATATCTCATTGTCAAAAAATTTTATTTAACAGAATTAATTGAAAAAAATAAGAAATTTCTAACTACTCTCTTATTCAATAATAAAATTACCTGAATTATTAATTAAAATAAATTTTTGATAGCATTAAATATTGTTAATTGGCTTGATGATTTATTAATAAAATACGCTATTTGTTATGAGATTAGAAACTTCAAGAGACAAGCTGTAATTTTCAAAACCACATGAGGCAATTCATATTTTAAGCAAATTTCATGAGATGCATTTATAATTTATCCAAAAAGATATATATGTATGAGGGCCTCATTTCATAGTTTGCCTAAGATATCATAAATCTCAAGAGTGGCCCTACCTCTATCTCCCTAAGCCACCCTGATATCTCTCTCTCTCTCTCTCTCTCCCTGTATATGATAAACCTATTTTGTTTTTAGGTGAGTTTTCCCCAGATAAAGTAGAAGAAAGCCTCTAATTTGTCAGTCTGCAATTTTCAAAATATTAATAAAGCAAAAATGAATTAATTTAAGCTTGATATTTTAATAGAAAACATTCTTGTTAACCTTATTTTTTCTCAATGTTAATAGTATTGAAGTAATAGAAAAGTGCATTCAATAAAATGTATCTTTACAATACAATGAGAGGCCTATATATAGGCAAGGCTGAGTGGTCACCAAGAAAGCTAACAATAGAAATATCCTAATATGGTAAAACCTAATTACAGTATTTAATATATATAGTGAATATAATATATATATAACAGTCTCCCTCAAACTCAAGGTGGTTGCAAAGAGACCAACTGGAGTTTGGAAAGAGAAACTAGAGAAAATAAAATAAAATAAAAATAATAACGCTGGAAGACAATTTATGGTTGTGTCTGACCGTTGTAAGAGCAGCCAAAACTAATGACGAAAGATAGTTTATGGTCGTATCGGACCTTTGTATGAGCAACCAGAGTTAATGTCAGAAGACAGTTTATGGTCGTACCAAACCATTGTAGGAATTGAGTGCACCAGGGGGCAGCTTAAGACAGAATGCGCCAGGGGCTGGCTTAGGTAGTGCGCCAAGGGACAGCTTAGGTGGTAGTGCGCTAGGAGGTGACATGGGTGGTGCGCCAAGGGACAACTTGGGTGGTTCGCATGGTGTATCTCTTTGCTTTCCATGATATAAGTACATTGCGCCCCCCCCCCCCTTCGGTGACTGCCCACCACCCCCTCAAACTCAAATATGTTTGAAGATAGAAACCTATTTGATGTCAAAATAGAGAAAAAGACAGAGTGGAGCGGAAAGAAGAGATCATATTCTTAAAAAAAAAAAATTAGTAAAAAGGAATTTTTATTTTAATAGTGGGACAAGCCCATGTGATTGAGTTGAAAAACATATTGTTTTGTTTGAATAGAAAGTGTACCCAAAAGAGAGAGAGAGAGAGAGAGAGAGAGAATTTTAGATGGGTTAATTAAAAATTGTGGGTTTGGGGAAGTGTGTAGGACGGGTTTGATTAAAAAAATGAGATTGTAGATTACAAAGAGGGGTAAATTTGAGAGAGGGAGAGGAAAGATCTTGAATGTGGGCTAGTAGTTGAGCAACGGCAAAGGACGGCGGTGATGGGCCGGAACTGCCAGCGTGATGGCTGAAGCTGTAGCTGGCGTGATAGAATAAATGTCCGAGGTGGAGGCAATGGCTGGAGCTGTGGTGAGTAATGGCGGCGATGGTTGGAGAAAGAGACAAATGTGTGGCTGTGAGATACTCAAGTTCAAGGACTGAGGGGTTTGGGATGAAAAGATAGCAAATAGGACTGAGATCCGGCTAGCGGCCAAGAAAAGGTTGTAATATGTCTGATACCATGTTTACAGTATTGAAGAAATAGAAAAGTGTATTCGATAATGTGTCTCTTTACAATACAATGAGAGGCCTATATATAGTCAAGTAAGAGTGGTCACCAAGAAAGCTATCAATAAAAATATTCTAATATGGTAAAATTTAATTACAGTATCTATTTTTTTTTTTTTTTGATCAACAAATAAAAGCCTTTATTGATGAAGAAGTAAAATTACAAGCATAACTTACATCAACAAAGGAGGGAAATGGTCTGTTGGTCTGCTGGAATGCTTTGCTTAGGTAGTGGTCTGTTGGTCAGCTAAGCTCTATTACTGGTCTGTCTTGTTGGTTTTTTGTTTTGTTTGATATGTTGGCTGATATATAGGGCTGGGATGGAATCTAGTGTGACCTGCTATTGGTGGTAGGGCGGTTGAGTTTGCTGTTCTTTGCTGCTCAGCTGTGTTATTGTTGTTGTGGTGTTTGGTTTGTTTTCTTGTTGGTTTCTCAGTAATTCAGGGGTGTTAGCAAATGATAGGATGGGCTTTTGATGGCAACCTAGTTGGGATGATTTAGCACATTGTGATATTTTTGCACTTCCCTTTTCTTTGTTGATGTATTTTGTTTTGTACTTTGTACTTAATTCTTACATCAATAAAGTTTCTTTTTTGCCGATCAAAAAAAAAAAAAAAAAAATATGGGAAGTGCACAAAGTATTCATAATTAGAGTCAACTATCCCAATTAAATTGGCATTGAAAAACAAACACATGCTAGCACTAGACCCAAGAATTGGAGAGGGACCAATCAAAGGAAAAACAACAACGAGGATCCCACTCAATCATTTTACTTGCTCATATTTACTTAAATTGTCAAAAATCTGATTTACATTGTAAAACTTGTTTGGAGGCCAATATTTTATTAAACTCAAAAATATATTCTATTTTTCTTGTTAACCTTATCTTGCTATGAAATGAGAAAATCAATGATTTTCAAGTATAGCGAGCTTGCATTAGAAAACATGTATAATTTTATGAAAAATGATATATAAATCCACGTTTTAGACTCATTTTTTAGATTTAATGACATGTAAGTGAAGTGATTAGTTGATAATTATAGAAGATATGAGGAAGAATATTGTCTTAGATATCTTAATTGATTGTCATTATCTAAACCACACTAGACACAAACATAATTGAAAATTCTGCTATGTTATTTTCAACATTAAATGAATGATATTTAATGGAAATAAAATATGTTGTGTTTAACTATATTTGTAATCCTGTGAATGGACTTTATAGGTTGAATTAATTACCCTTAAGCATTTGTCGATCGTTGGAATGGATAACGTGATAGAGATATGTTCTAGGGAACTTCAACCTAAAGTGAGAGACATCATTATTATGATGTGTCGTAAGCCATCGAATATTCTTTTTCCATCCAAAGTGATTAAGAGCATGCAGAGTCTTGAACGACTTAAGGTGGCGTGGTGTCAATCTGTGGAAGTGGCATTTGATCTTGAAGGAATAATTGTTAGGGAAGGCTATTCAGATATCGTACTCCCTTCATTAACAAAATTGGTCCTACTTTATCTACCAAAGTTGACACATGTTTGGAAGAACAACTTACTAAGAATTCCAAACTTTCAGAACCTGACATCCTTAACAATAGTGGGTTGTAGCAGTTTGAGATATGTATTCTCATCTTCTCAAGCCAAACTTCTTGTGAAACTACGAGAAATAGCTGTAGCTGAATGTGGTGTGCTGGAAGCGATTGTTAATGAGGAACCAAAAGTAGATGATGAAGTCGCAACAAATATAATCATGTTCCCTCAACTAAGTAGTCTCAAACTCTATCATCTGCCAAGCCTCAAGAGTTTATGTCCTCAAGCTTACACAATTAAAGGATCATTCATCGAGGAGATAAAAGTAATCAACTGTCCCAACATGAGGGCACTCCCTTCAGCATCACAACGCAATGTTCGAAAAGTGGAATTTTTTAACTCAGCTCAACACCATCTCTTGGATAGTAAGGTAAGTGAGTTGTCTTAAAATTATAGTATTCAACATTAACAACCCATTCTTTGAAAGAAAATATTTCCAATATTCATTAAACTAAGGATAAACCTCTAAATGTTTGAAGAGGAAAAAATTGTTGGGTACACAACATCAAGGAGAATAAACTCTTAACATTGATGTGGTCAAAGATTTTGTCAAGAAATTCAATCAATTCTTTAAAAAAAAAAAAAATTAGGCATAATTTTTTGGGATTATTACATCACAGTGAATGTTAGAAAAGAAAAAAAAAATACAACTCCGTGAAAAAGTTCACAATTTTGATTAAATATTTATTAAGTTTCTCACTAATTTGTAATTATTTTTCAAAACTCTACTGATATGATATTTTTCCTAATTTTTTTCTAGAATGATGTAATGGTGGTATTTTTTGTAATTAAATGTCATTTTAATGGGCACATAATTTTAAAAGGATAAGTCTTAGTGTAACCACATCATTCTGTATACAAATGTTATATGTTTTTTCTGTTTGTATATCATTATTCTGTTGTCAATTGTTCCCAGCTCCCAAATAAATGGTGTTAACACTAAGAAGTGTTTGTTTGTGTCACGCCCTCAAAATAATAATATTAAACCCATCAATATAAACATACATTTATATACAAAAGATCCACATTCCCTCAAATAATCAGAGTACTTCATTACAAAAGTATTACATGTTAACAATAAAAGTAAATGCCCTGCGGGCTTACAGCTTTCCAAGTTATTACTTGGTTACAAAAGAGAGTATTAACTCGGTTACACATTAAGCCCTTGGCTTGAAATTACATGTAATACATCAAAGGAAAATAAGGCAACAAAAGTATGTCTTGTCCCTAACCTCCCAAGCTATGTTCGTAGAGGCGGCATGCTACCAGTACCTGAAAATGATGTTCCCATATAGGGTGAGCCACAGCCCAGCAGAGATATACTAAACCAACTATGAACAATGATTAAAAGATTAGCAACTGATAGGTGGTCGATACTTACACTTCCATTCACATCTTATTTCAATTCCATGACAACCAAACCTATGTTACAATTCACCTTTCATTTCTTATTCAACTTTGAGTTTGAAAACGGGGTGCAGTACTCTGGTGAAAACGTTTTGATGAGATTATGGTTCACCACTAGAACATTTTCAAAATTCACGGTGGATACACATTTTGGTGTTGTATCAATGACACATAAACTACTTCCATACTTCACAACGATGATGATATACATTTTAATGCTATATCAAATCAACAGACTTTTCAATAGATAAGCATATGAGCTATATCACTACTACAACAGATAAGCATATCACACATCAACAGACAAGCATATTAGCTGTATCCACACTTCACTAGACAAGCATATGAGCTGTATCTACACTTCACTAGACAAGCATATGAGCTGTATCTACACTTCACTAGACAAGCATATGAGCTGTATCTACGGAGTTCATTCCCCATCTCCTCCCAATCCTATCCGGTTTAGAGGTACATCCCCCATCTTCCCTTAAACCGCGGAGTACATCCCCCATCTCCTCCTCTACACACTGCATATAAACACAAAGGTTCTATACACAATATAACGCATGTAAACACAGAATCACATACGCAATCAATCAATACATAAAGTTAATGCATTCTACCAACCGTCTACACATAATGCATATAAACACATTGGTCATATACACAATCACTCAATACATAAAGTTAATGTATTCTATCAACCGTCATACTCTATGACACATCCGATTGATTAGTTTTAGTTTGCCTAATCATCATGCATTGTCTACAACAATCCACACTACCCTCCACCGGTAGCCCAAAGCAATTATTTCTAAGCAGGAAATAAATGCACAAATGGATATTCAATCAACATTTCAATTCGGTGAGTGATAAATAATTCAACTACACCCTTTTTCCCCATACATTCCCAATCTCAACAATTCCATTTCATTTCCTCATTTCTCACAATTAATTATCTCAATTAATCAAACAATGTAATTAGGTCATTTTCCATAATTACCATCCCAACCCTTAGGTCCCATTTTCATCAATGATTCAACATTTATTCCATTTCTCTATACCAAACATGCTTCCAGGTTTATTATAAATAAAACCCCAACTTTTGTAAAAGTACACAAAGGCCCAAACTTTCTCAAAATTACCCAACAACCCCCCCCGACATATCAAAATGCTAAAATTCAAAGACAAAGCTCATAAAGAGGAGTAGGATATCCCTACCTCGAATGATGGGGCTCAACGAAGGAGATGAAGAAACGGAAATGCTCCAAATCCCGAAATTTTCAGATTAGAAGATAGCCCTCGACGATCAACACAACTTTTGTAAAGGCCCAAGGTGAGAAAATAACTCCTACTAGATCAATCCTAAGAGAGAAGTTAGGGTTTTAGTGAGAGGAGCTCTCAAAATAGCTTTTTTTGGAAAAGTAAGAGAGAGAAAGGATGTTGAAAAGTGAACAAAAAGGTGATTTCACGAACTGATATAAAACAGGTCCGCTCGAGCGTACAACACCCCGCTCGAGCGTCAGACACAGGTTCACGCTCGAGCGTCCAAAGATCCGCTCGAGCGCCGGATGCACTCTCCCAGAATTTTCTGCAGATGTCCAAAATGCTGAGAGAAGGAAATTCACGCTCGAGCGTCCCAAATGCCGCTCGAGCGGAAAGGCAACAACAAAAACCCGCTCGAGCGTCAAATCGCCGCTCGAGCGTAGAGACCAAAACTTGGGCAAAAATTCTAAGTTTTAAAACACAACCAACTTATTCCCAACTTGCCCAACACAACCCAAAACTCTAACACAAAGAGTAAGGGATAGAAATGAGAATAAAACAACAACGAATCCACGGAACCGAGTCCGGATTACGGTTAAACAATAGCAGGGAATACCGGGATCGCTATAGTTTGGACAGACTAGATAGAGGCGAATTACGATACAATGAACTGTTAGTCCTAAATAATTAGTCCCTTGACTATTTTGTTAGAAATGATATGTATTTGACTATTAATCCGATCTTCATTTTTAACTAAACAATGGATTAGTAAATATGTCACTAACACAATTGAGGTGATAACAGTTGCAGTTTATTTTAAGCACCAAGGGAACACTTAATGTCACAGGAATAGATGAGCCAACTGAGATATGGCACAATCAACTTGAAGTCGGATGCCTTGACAAAGTAACATTCATGCGGGTCCAGTGTTGTGGAAAATTATCAAGTGTTGTCTCGTCCAAGTTAATGCAAAGGCTGCACAATATAGGAGGGCTAAAAGTGTGGTGGTGTGATTCACTGGAAACGATATTTGATCTCCAAGAGGGGGCATGTGCTGATGTTGCTGAGAAAGAAACATTAATCGCTCAGTTAATCGTATTGGAATTGATGTATTTGCCAAAGTTGACGCACATATGGAAGAATATTTCCCAACAAACTCATTGTTTCGAAAGTCTAACATTTCTAACAGTGCAGCACTGTGACAACCTGAGATATATATTCACAATTTCCATGGCCAACGTCCTTGTGAATCTACTTGATCTCACAGTTGAACATTGCGAGAAGGTAGAAAAGATTGTCACCAGGGAAAACGAAGAAGAAATCTTTTCGCAAAAAATCTTTTCGCAAGAAATCTTTTCGCGAGAAATTTCCATTGTCAGGCTTCTAAATCTTCCAAGTCTCGTGTGTTTTGGCCCGAATGTAAATGATACTGAAATTCCAGCCAGAACCAAAGCAAGACTCTGCCCCAAATTTCCAGGTAAAACTCCAATTATATATTTGCAAGGCAACTTCACTACTCGATTTTTTACCTATGCATCTTACAGCTAAGAAAAAAGTAGTTATGATAAGGTACTATTTGATTCATTGGAATAAAAATGTGGATTGAAATGGAATAATCATATTTTAGCCTTTTTGTGAAATGATCAATCTTTTACAATAGCAAACAATAATTCTATTTATAATATATTTTATATTATATTTTTAGTACACCAAATATGAAAAATATGTTCTAATGGAATGACCATTCTATTTCATTTAATTCCAATGAACCAAACATAAGATAAGGGAACACAAACCTATGGCATGTCCAATGATAATTGAACACTGTTAGGAATCCCAAATATTTTACATAATATTCTACACAATCTCTCACATTACTAATGAATATGGCTAACTTTAGGGAAGATTACAGTTAGGTGCTTATAAGTTTGCAAAATGATAATATTTATTTATTTTTTAATTATTATTTTTATTTTATTTTATTTTTGACAAAGTTAGGAATTAGCAAGTTAGTAATTAGATTGGATTTAATTGCACTTTTAACTCTTATAGTTTAAACCCAGTTCCACTTTGGTCCGTATGATTTCAAATTAAATAGTTTGATTTCTATACTTTAAATCTAGTTTTAGTTTGGTCCTTCTATTCAAGTTGGAAGTTAAAAATAACGATTTTGAAATGTACACATAGAAAAAATTAATGAAAATTTGGATGACAGAATCAAATTGAAATGGGAATTAAAATGTAGGGACCAAAATAAAATTTGAGTCAAATTATAAAAGTGAAAAATAAAATTAACTTCTAAAAATATTTTCACAAGGTAAATACTAGTCAGTCAAACAAAAGGGTGAAATAAGGTATTAAACCTAACCACCCAGCTACCTCACTAACAACCATGGTTTGTCCAACACAGTAATACTACAAATTTAGATTTATCATTTTATGGTTCAGATTTATTTCACACATGGACCACACACTATACAAATTCAATCTCAATTACACATTTTCATTCTAGGTAAATTCGGCATAGTTAAGTGGGGTTCATGGTGTCCAACAATAAGGGAAATCCTTCCGGAGGTGGTGCTAGTATTTTTTTTTAAAATATATTTTTATAGTAAATATTATGTAATTTTTTAATAAAATTACTATAATTTGTTATTCAAAACTAAAATTAGGCATTTTTGTAATGTTTAACTTTATTTTTTAATAATACACTCTCGTAATTCTATCAGAAAATTAATAACAATTGTCACAAATTGTCATAATATATACCAAAAAAATACGTAAAAAAATACATATGATACACACCTTATCTCATGCTTGAGATACAAATGATGTTAGCAACAATGAACTTGGTATTTAAGAATTAATAGTATATATATATATATATATTCTTAAGATGGATCATACAATACACAAATTTTTAGAATGTGTACTATATGCAAGTTATGATAATTGTGGTACTAATATTACAAATATCATAATTAAATCACTTTCACTCATAATTAAAATATAAAAAATAAAAACAATGGGTCATAACCAAAATTCACTTGAGACATAACTAAAGACCTCATTGGTCATAATTAAAATAGTAACCACAATATTTCATAATCAACACCACAATAAGTCATAAACCAAATATCATTTGAGGTAACTAAATTTTTTTTGATCATAACCAAGGTAACAATTACAATAAGTCATAATTAAATCATAACCAACACTATAATAAATCATACCTAAATCCTAACAAGCATCACTACTGATTATAACTAACCGCAAAATTCATAATTAAACATTTTGTTTTGAGCAAACTTCACTTTGCCCACTGTGGTTTGAGTCATGTACAGTTTACCTTCTAATGTTTGGAAATAATTACATAACCCCCACGTAGTTTGTGGACTAAAGTGTACTGTTAAACATTCCGTCCAACTTAACAGCAAATGTAAAACACGTGACAGACATAAGAAGGTTATATGCTTATTTTCAAATTTCAAGGTAGCAAATCGCACATGAAATAAAGCACAAGGGGTTAAAATGAACTTACCTTTCAAACAAATGAAAAAATACACGGGTATTTTAGTCTTTTTTATTGAATCGTTAACAGCTTAACAGTGCACTTCAGTCCACAAACCACAAGGGGTTATGTGGTCATTTCTAAATATTAAGGGGGTAAACCGGACATAACCCAAACTATAGAGGTAAAGAGAAGTTTGTCCTTTTGCTTTTGAACAGAATAATTAAACATACGGTACAAATCATTTTTATTGTGTGAATTATTGAATTTCTCTCTTCACATAAGGGATGGAGGGAGCATGGGCCTAGTGGCCCGCCTCAACTTTCTAAAGCTATGTTTTAGTATAGGTTTATAAATAGTTCTTTCAATTTGCCCCCTCTAAATTTGATGATATACTCTTTTTTTTTTTCTTTATTTTAAAATAGTTCTTATAATTTGCACTATTCAAATGTTCATTTTATGACAAAAATCACCTTTATGATGTAATAAAGTCTATATTTAAATGTTTGTTTTCTTGTTTATGATAATATTTGCTAGTTAGTTCTTATTGGTATTTTTTCTCCCTTCTGTGACAAATATATATACAAATATGTAGAATGATTATTTATTTTTTTGATGAAATCTCTCAATAAAATAGTTTATTTTGTTTGGAGATGATCCTTACAGTCTAAGTCAATGTCATGATTAGACATAAGGGTTGAGTGTATTAGGGTCGAAGCGCGAATGAGTAACACTGTTATAGACATAACATTTTATTTTACTATTACCTCAGCCAAAATTCTAACTCCGCCATTGCTTCAGATATGCTTCATGCCACCACAAATTGTTTACAGTATAGAAGATGTGGCTAGGTTCATTATTTTACAAACAAATTATTTTTACTTCAACATTGCCAAATATTAACATTAGTTTCTCTTTAATTGCTACATAGGCAATGAGGATGACATTGACTATGAGGAACTGCACTTTGACTGTAACTTTGACTTTTACGTTGACAAACTTGTCGAAGATGAAGATGACTTTGTTGAAAATAATGACTTTGTCGAAGATAACTAATGTTAACACCGTTGTCAGGTATTAACAATTGCAGATTATCAACTCTTTAGAGGAAAGGTTTATGCATACATATCCTATTGATACACACACACACACATACACACACACACACACACAAATGTCATTGCACAAAATGTTAGTTCTTCTTGTTTTTACTAATTAACTTTATTTTTGAGGAATGCTAGGTATGGAAATTTTATGGCAATGTGTACTATATGCACTTTTAGTTAGATTTATGTGTCATTTGTTATGACTTATGGTGTTATTAGTTATGACATATTGTGATGTTGGTTATGACATTATTTTATTTATGATCCAAGAGTTATTTGGTTATACTTCATATGATGTTTGGTTATAACTTAATTTTTATTTTTTTTTTAGTTATGACTCCCATGGTATTAAGTTATGCCATTTATTATAATCAAACTCACAAATGACATATCTTGCATATAGCATTTCCCTGCATCAATTTATGTTTTTCTTCCAATTTCAATATGTTCAACTTTAAACATATCACAAAGGATTATCCAGTTCAAACATATGCTAAATGCAATCGTTCTTTTCACGAAAGAGGATGTAACTAGATTTTGCTTTCTTTTTTTTCTTTCTTTCTTTCTTTCTTTACTCGATAACTAGCAAGTTGTAAGTTGGGGAATGTGATTAAGACTAAAATGTATACCATTGAGGCCTATAATTGAGATTTCTTAACCCTTTTCTTGTTGTAACTTTGTACATTTTACCAATGTTTGATGTGAATCATGTTCGATGTGTTTGAAGTACAAAATGAGCCAAAAAGTGATATTTTAGTTGAAAAGCATGCACCGCACGTGCGGAGGGTCATTCCTACACGTGCGGCCCCTTTCCTGAAAGTCAAAATGAACTGCATAATCCGCACATGCAGAGGCTTTTTTTCCACACATGCAGAGCCTTTCCCGTATGTGCTGCCTTTCCCGCACGTACGACCACATTGATTTTCGTGCACATTTTTTCTAAAGTCACCTGTTTTTGCTAGAAAGAATAAGATGAGGAAAAAAAAGGTTGTTATAGGGTTTGAAAATTCTCTGAAAAAATAGGCAAATGAGGCTAGGGTTTTGTAGTTGAAGGATTGGAGGTCTTCCATTGCGGCTTCTTCATCATCTTTCTACTCCTTCATGAGCGGCTAGGCTTCTCTTTCTAGGTTTTTGATGAAACCCTAGCCATGTAAATACAGTTTTAACTAGGCTTTGACTATTTAAATGGTTTGAGCAAGTTATATGAATATTTTAGAAGTTTTAATTTCAATTCCTTTCTATTCATTTCAGTAATCTACTTTTTGTGCTTATTGAATACTTTTCATACAATGGTTTTTTATGTGCTATACTCAAAGTATGAGACGAGTCATGCTATGAGAGATGAGTCATATTGCTACCGTAGTTTAGAGCGAACAACTTGTACTACTTGAAATGATTTGTGCCTACATGTTGAACGCAACGATCCTTTTGATCAATGTTTCAAACTTATAGTTATGAAACATTGAGTAGTTCAAACCGTATTGGAATTAGATGTCAATGTTAAACCCTGTGTTCGCAACTAGTGGTGGATTATTTGCCCTACGATTTTTCCCAAATCAAATTCTCAACCTTAATCTTTAGTGTTAATTTAAAATTTTGAGTAAATTAAAAATACATCCCGTGAGGTTTGATTAAAATAAGAATCGTCCCCTGTGGTTTTGGAAATTACATTTCACCCTTTGAGATTTCTAATTTCATAACACATTGCCCATTTTATTAATAAATTATCAAGTCAATTAACAGTTTTTAATATGTTAGAAATATATTTTAATTAATAATTTAAGTAATTTATTATTGTATAAGAGAACAATTATGAATTTCATTTTTTGGTTAATTTTGTTAAATAAAAAATTCTGAAAAGAGGGTATTTATAATTTTTCGAATCACAGGGGGCAATCTATACTTTAAGAAAACCTCAAGGGGTGTATTTGTAATTTACCCTTTAATTTTCTAGTTGTTATTTTAATTCTCACTTTAATTTAATTATCATCAATTATTCTCGTCTAAATTAATCTAGGAATCTTGCCATTAAAATTAGTTGAATTTCACATTAGTCCTTGTGAATTTATATCTAGACTTGCCATTATTCTATGGAATTTAGGTATAGTTTGGACCTTATTTTTGTTGTGTTTAATGGCCCACCAGTTACCATTATCACCTCTCTACCATCAACCACCCTATAACTACCATTGTCACTACCATTACCATAGCCACCACCCCAACCACACTATCACAACCCACACCACCGCTACCACAACTATTAGTATTGATAAGAATATACAGCCTATACAACAACATCCGAAGTCAAAGCTTATGCTGCTACAATCTAAGACATCAGTGCCACCACCATATCAGCAACACTCAACGCCCATCTCACAGCTGCAGCTTCAGATCTAGCTCAGCCTCTGTTCCTATATCTATCTGTTAGAGATATTAGATATTTGTTAGAGTTAGATATTAGTTAGAAGATTGGTTACAAGTTTGTTAGACAAGTTGTTAGATGGTTAGACAGTTATTTTACAATGTTTATATAAATAATAATGTAGCTACAATACAAGTATTGAATAAAGAATTAAGAGGTTCATCTTTTCTTCATGGTATCAGAGTGATGAGATGCTCTAACGAGCTTCATTGATCTATGGCATCTCTAATGGCTTCGTCTTCTTCGTCTTCTATTCCTTCCAACTTATCTTTGTTGATCACTAATCTATCATCCCTTTTACTGCTTCTGCTGCTCATGTTGGTTCCCCACACGCACACATTGCTGCTTCTGCTTATCATTTTGCTTCACCACAAGCAAATTCTGCTTCAACTGCTTCCAGTTCTCTTTGGCACCATAGATTAGGCCATCCTTCTCTTTTGAAATTACAGCATCTCACCCCACATCTTGGTATTAAGCTTTCCAAGCAACAGTGCCTTGATTGTATAGACTGTTCTTTTGCCAAGAGCCACAAACTTCCATTTCATCTTTCTAATTCTACTGTTAATAAACCTCTATCTTTGATTCATAGTGATGTATGGGGACCATTTGAGTCTTCTTCCTCTTACAAGTATTATGTTCTTTTTGTAGATGATTTTAGTAGGTTTACATGGTTGCATCCCTTGACCTACAAAAGTGAAGTTTATACTAAGATTCTTGAGTTTAAAGCCTATGCTGAGAAGCAATTTTCTACTGAACTCAAGATTCTTAAAACTGATGGTGGGAAAGAATTTATGAATAATAAAATGAAAGATTTTCTATCCACACAAGGCATTATTCATCAACATTCCTGTCCTTATACACCACCACAAAATGGTGTTTTTGAGAGAAAGCACAAACACCTTACTGAAATAGCCATTGCTTTGATGCATCATTCATCTCTTCCTTTACAATATTGGTTTGATGCTATTACCTGTGCCACCTTCTTGATCAATAGGTTGCCTTCTTCTAATCTCACTCATCAAACTCCCTATGAAGTTTTGCTTCAGACTCATCTAGATTTTTCTATGCTTAGAGTGTTTGGTTGACAATGTTTTCCACGGCTTCGCCCTTATTTCTCTCACAAATTACAGCCTAAGTCTATTCCTTGTGTTTTTCTGGGTTATCATTCTTTTGCTAAAGGATACAGATGTTTGGATCCTCTTTCTGGAAAGATTTATTTACCCAGACATGTGGTATTGAATGAACACATTATTCCTTTTGCTCTCCCATCTGCTGCAGATTCTTCCTCTGGTAAGTCTTTTGCAGATGCTTCATCTGGTGATCTATCTGTTCTTTATTCCTTTTTCTGATCTCCTATTTCCCTATCTGTTAGTTCTTTAGTTTCTTCTTCTCCTTCTTCACCTCATGTTTCTCCTCGTGTCAACTTTTGCTTTTTTATCTCATACAACTGCTTCTCTGCCTCTAGTCTCTTCTCCTCTTGCTACTTCTATTCCAATTCAATCCACTTCCATTCAATTTCCTAAAACCCTCATTTCTTCTAATGTTCATCCCATGACCACCAGGTCTAAAGCTGCTGCACTAGTTACCTCCACCACTGTTTCTCCATCATTTGCTGCCACTGAGCCTCCATCTCACAAAGAGGCTTTGCTTTCTCCCATCTGGCATCAAGCCATGACAGAAGAACTTCATGCTCTTCATAAACAGCAAACCTGGTCTCTTGTTCCTTTACCATCTGGCAAAGCTGCTATTGGATGTAAATGGGTGTTTAAAGTGAAATGAAATTCTGATGGCACCATAGCCAGACACAAGGCTCGATTGGTTGCTAAGGGATACCTTCAACATGAGGATATTAATTACCAAGAGACTTTTAGTCTTGTTGCAAAATTGCCTGCCATTTGGATTCTTCTTTGTCTTGCTCTTCATCGCAATTGGTATATCAAGCAGCTTGACATATCTAATGCTTTCCTTCATGGAGTTCTTGAAGAAGAGGTTTATATGTTGCAGCCTCCTAGCTTTGTTCATCCTACTCAATCCACTCATGTCTGCAAACTGCATGTAACAACCCTCACTTTACTCTAGTCATGCTTGCATATATTACATGATCTTGTCTTGATATGTTGCATTTGCAAAACCTTGATTCATCTTGCATAAGTGTTACTTGCATGCTTTGTTCCTTGTTTGGCGTGTGTGATTAGCCTAGGTTAAACTAAGCCGAGGTCACCTTAAGCTTAGAACCATCTTGGAACCACTTTGGTTG
The DNA here is from genome assembly GCF_055761805.1 of Camellia sinensis. Lineage (NCBI taxonomy): Eukaryota > Viridiplantae > Streptophyta > Magnoliopsida > Ericales > Theaceae > Camellia > Camellia sinensis. The sequence continues at coordinate 65,827,562 of NC_138970.1, forward strand.
ACCTCCACCTTCACCAAGGCATGTTGGCTGAGATGTCATCATCTAGGCCGAGGTGTTCATCACCAAGGCCGAGATGTGTATCATCTAGGCCGAGATGTTACCTTTGCGCCTAAGTGATCTTGTTCCTGGATTGGTACGACCTAGACCGAGGTGTGGCACATCTAGGCCAAGGTGTGGCACAGCTAGGCCAAATGTTGTCCTTCCTAACCGAGGTCATTCTCTCCTTACTTGCCGAAGCTTTGTCCTTAGCCGAGATTGTTACTTGCCGGAGTACCCTTGTCATCTTGCTTGTTGAACACACTTTGTCATAGCCTTGTCCTTTTACTCAGTCACCTTTTTGAGGAAAACCAACCCGGTAGTGCCACGTGTCCGAGCTGAGTGTTAAGTCAGCCGGTAGACCTGGAAATGTATCATTTGTTATGTCTTTGTTCTTGAGGAGAGAGAAGCTCTAGAAGAAGAAGAAGAAGTCTTTAGAGAGAGAAGTAGACTTCCAAGATTGATCTTTAGGGTTCAAACCGTTTGATTCGTGTTTTGAGGTTAGAATCTTAATCTACTCTTGTTGTTCTTATTGATCATCTAGCTGCATTGCGTGATCGAACCTGATTTACAAGCCATACATTGATTTAAAGTTTGGTTTTAGAAAGAGGAAGTGATATTCATGTGTTCTTGAACAAAAGCCTTGTTTGATCCGAAAGCTTGCATCAGGATTCATATTTTCGTGTTTGTTTTCATAAAGTCTTCGAGTATGGGTACCCAGATCCATGTTTTTGAATTCGTAGCATGAAATCATAGATTTTGTAATAACAAGTTGTGATTGAGCATTCAATGTTTTTCATGTTCTTCATGTTCATGTTCTTCAGCAGAGGGAAACCCAGATTTTTCCGACTTCATTCCCTTGAATGTGGCCATCGAGACCACACCTCGGCAATGAGGTGTGGGACCTTGGCCAAGACCTGGTTGGTGCCCATTATGTTTTCCCGAGATGAGGGACAGTGTTTTGTTTTGGTATTAGTTTTAAAGGAATGCCGAGATCATTTGCATTCATGTAAAGCTTGTTTGATAGTGCATTCAATGGGATTTGTTATGTGCTTGTAGGCCTTGGATCCTTGCCTGTAACCCCGACGTTTGAAGAACTATGTGAGTGGTATTTTTAATAAAGCTATGTTATAACGTTTTGTTAAAGCTTTGCTTTGCTTTATTTTGGAAAAGTATTTGTCAGGCATGAATGATATTCCCCATTTTGTGTATTAAGTGTTAGCCTTGCTTGGATGACAACCTTTGAAAGTCCGTACGTGCTAGGGGACTATAAGCATTTGTAGCACAGCCTTTGAAAGTCCGTACGTGCTAGGGGACTATAAGCATTTGTAGCACAACCTTTGAAAGTCCGTATGTGCTAGGGGACTATAAGCATTTGTAGCACAACCTTTGTTAATGTCATCCCTTGAAACTTGAAAGCCATGAATGACTTGATTGATGAAGCTTGAAAGATTTGTTGAATGAACTTGATTCACCCCATGTTGTTACAAGCTATGATTATGTATTGTTTTGTTAAAGATCTCGAATATTGTTCATGCAAACCCTTTATTACTTGTACCATTCATTGAGTATCCAATTCACCCTCTCTATATATATGTAGGTGATGAGCAGGACGGCGACGACGCCTAGATGTGCTTTGCAACTTGTTTTGGATTCCCATTTTGTAGCATCTTGAAGATCATGCTTCTTAGCGTGCATTTCGTTGTGTTTTGTATATGATGGCTTGAGAAGCCTTTTGGTCAAGATGTATTTTTGTACTTCATTGTATTGTACCCAAGTTGTAAGACCTTGATAAGATGTATGTCATATCATTTGATTTATGCACAGCTCTCAGGGACTAATTAGATTTGTATATATTGCTTCCGTACATGTTAGCCCCATATGTAATACTCTGTTTGTGTGTGAATCCTTGTAAGTTGGCCTTCGGTAATCTCGGATTACTGTCCATCACGGCACCATTCTACTAGGGGCGGAATGGGGTCGTGACAGATTGGTATCAGAGCACAAGTTTCTTATAGTACGTTATTCACACACTTTGAGTCCTAAAGAGCATAGGATGTCCCTTAGAATGATATTAGGATTGCATCATAATGCTTGCTACTTGACAATGTGTGCATCATCTCGGCGTGACTATTTGTTATTTGCATGCATATTATTTGATCGTTTTGTTTTAAAGTCACATTTTGCATACTCTAGCATCATGAGAAGGGGTAGACCACCAGTTGGCCGAGATCATCCCGAAGACAGATTGGACAGATTAGAGAGATTAGTCGAAGGTTTGGTCTGTGAGTTGAGACAACCTAGGCCACAAGACACTAGTACTACTTCTACCCAGGCCGAGCAGACAAACGGCGGACATGCAGTTCCACCTCCACCTCCTCCAGCGCCGCAAGTGCCTCCACAACAAGCCTTATATGGGGACGACACCATAGCCCTAATCCGAGAGTTTAAGAAAATAAAGCCGCAAAGATTCTTTGAGGGTATAGAGCCGATGAAAGCCGAAGCGTGGGTCTTGGAAATGGAGAAACTGTTTGAGATTTTTCCCAACACCGACGCCCAAAAGGTGTCATTGGCCGCGTTCACATTGGACGACGATGCACGAAGATGGTGGATGATGACCCGAGAAAGCAACCCAGGTCTGACTTGGGCTAGATTTTTGGAGTTATTTTACAACAAACACTTTCCCCTTAGCGTTCAAGACCGCAAGACTACGGAGTTCCAGACCCTAACACAAGGCAGCAGGACAGTGGCAGAATATGATCGTGCTTTTACCGAGTTGGCGAGATATGTGCCTCACATGGTCGATGATGAATATAGAAAAGCCAGGAAGTTTGAAAGTGGGCTTCGTGGGCCGATACAAGATCGAGTTAATATGCTCAACATGCCGACCTACGCCGGAGTATTGGACAAGGGCATCCTTGCAGAAGCTAACTTGAACCGATATCAGAATTCAGGAGAGAACCAGGGAAGAGACAGAACCATGATAGTCGCCGAGTTCCGTTTAACGCCAAGAAGAAAGCGAATGTGGGCAGTTTCAGTAACTTGAACCAGGAAGGCAATGCTAAGCCGACGTCTGCAAGTTGTGGGAAACCGCATTCCGGAGTTTGCCGCTGGGCATCAGGAGCCTGCTTTGAATGTGGTGAAATGGGTCATCGCATGAAGGACTGTCCGACGGCAAGGGCTAATGATGGTGAGAAGAATGGGAGTACCTCGGGCTCTACACAGAGGAATAACATTGGGAGGACCCAGACGTGACAGGGAAGAGTTTTTGCATTGGTACCAGGAGACGCTCAGAATGCTGAGACAGTTGTGTCAGGTACACTCCCAATCTGCACTCAAGATGCATACATATTGATTGATTTGGGTTTTATACATTCATTTGTATCTGCTAAGTTTGCCAAGAAGTTAAATAGAGAACATGAACCCCTTGATTATGTGTTATATGTGTCTACTCCATCTGGGAGAACCATGATTGTTGCATCCATTTATAGGGCATGTGTTGTTGTGATTGGGGGTGTAGAATTGTTAGTTGACTTGATGCCGTTAAGCATGACTCACTTTGATGTCATATTGGGAATGGACTGGTTGGTAGCAAATCATGCATCCATTAATTGTGTTTCTAAGAGTGTCACTTTGAAACCCCCAAACCAAGCCGAGATCATTTTCCAGGGTAAAGGAGTAGTACCCCCACCTTACTTGATCTTATCCATGAAAGCCTATAAGTTGATCCAAAAGGAGTGTCAAGGTTATCTGTGTAGTATACTAAGTGATTTGAATGGAAATGTTGAGTTAGTCGACATCCCAGTGGTTAGAGAATTTCCCGATGTTTTTCCAAGTGAATTGCCTGGCCAGTTAGTAGATAGGGAAATAGAATTTACGGTTGATGTTATGTCGGGAACCCAACCTATCTCCAAAACACCCTATAGAATGGCCCCAGCCGAACTCAAGGAACTGAAACTACAATTACAAGAATTGTTGGATAAGGGATTTGTTAGGCCGAGCACTTCACCTTGGGGAGCACCGACTCTATTCGTCAAGAAAAAGGATGGTACACTTCGTCTTTGTATCGACTACTGAGAACTAAATAAGGTGACCATTAAGAATAAATATCCATTGCTGAGGATTGACGATTTACTTGATCAACTACAAGGGGCACGGGTCTTTTCTAAGATCGATCTGAGGTCGGGCTACCATCAGCTGAAAGTTAAGGCCGAGGATGTCGAGAAGACTGCTTTTCAGACAAGGTATGGCCACTACGAATTTTTGGTAATACCTTTCGGAGTGACCAACGCTCCTGCATCATTCATGGATTTGATGAACAGAGTTTTTAAGCCGTACCTAGACGAGTTCGTGGTTGTTTTCATCGACGACATACTGATCTATTCCAAGAGTGGTGAAGAGCATGAGAAGCATTTGAGACTAGCCTTACAAATCCTAAGAGACAGGAAATTATATGCCAAGCTTAGCAAGTGTGAATTTTGGCTTTCCGGCATTTCATTTTTGGGCCATGTGATTAACGAAGAAGGAATCTCTGTTGATCCAAGTAAGATTGAAGCCGTCGTGAATTGGCCGACGCCGACTAATGTGTTCGAGGTTCGTAGTTTTCTGGGTTTGGCCGGCTATTACAGGAAGTTTGTGAAGGATTTCTCAAGGATTCCAGTACCACTGACACAGTTAACTCAGAAAGGAGTAGCGTATGAATGGACTGAGGATAGGGAATCAGCTTTTCGGGAGTTAAAGATGAGGTTGGTTACAGCACCGATACTTACAATACCGTCAGACCAAGAAGGATTTCAGATTTATAGTGATGCTTCACATAAGGGATTGGGTTGCGTGTTAATGCAAGGAGGTAAGGTTATAGCGTATGCATCCCGTCAGTTGAAACCTCACGAAAAGAATTATCCTACCCACGATTTAGAGCTAGCAGCCGTGGTGTTTTCTTTGAAGATTTGGCGTCATTAATTGTATGGGGCTTCTTGCCAAGTTTTCACAGATCATCAGAATTTAAAGTACTTATTTACTCAGAAGGAATTAAATTTGAGACAGAGAAGATGGCTTGAGCTATTGAAAGACTACGACATGCAAATTTAGTATCACCCAGGTAAAGCAAACTCAGTAGCCGACGCATTGAGCAGAAAATTAGTTGGGAGTCTAGCATGCTTAACCATGATTTCAGGGGAGCCGACCATTATAGAGGAAGTGAAGGTCAGACAAATGGAAGACGGATTCTTCAAGAAAGTTGCCGATGAGATTGTCATTAAGCCGAGGCCAGGGTACGCTATTGAAAATCAGGTACTTAAGTTTGAAGGAAGATTGTGTGTGGCCGACATTCCAGAGTTGAAAAGAAGGATTCTGCAGGAATCTCATGGTTCCAGATTTGCTGTTCATCCAGGGAACACTAAGATGTATCAAGATGTGAAACAAACTTTTTGGTGGCCAAATATGAAGAGAGAAATAGCCGAGTTCGTATCCCAGTGTTTGCATTGTCAACAAGTGAAAGCAGAACACCAGAGGCCAGCAGGACTACTTCGACCTTTGCCGATTCCTGAGTGGAAATGGGAGCACATCTCCATAGACTTTGTGGTTGGTCTGCCGAGGACACAAAAGGGCATGGATTTAATTTGGGTTATCGTTGACAGATTAACTAAGTCAGCACACTTCTTGCCTGTTCAGACTACATTCAATGTTGACTGACTTGCTATACTGTATATGAATGAGATTGTGAGACTTCATGGAGTGCCGATGTCCATTGTGTCAGACCGAGATCCTAAGTTTGTTTCTAGGTTTTGGCAGAGTTTACAAAGAGCTTGGGGAACCGAGTTGAAGTTTAGCCCAACTTTTCATCCCCAGACCGATGGACAAACAGAAAGAACGATTTAGACACTCGAAGATATGCTCAGACCGTGCGTGTTAGATTTCAAGGGAATTTGGGAAGTACATATACCGTTAGTAGAATTCGCTTACAACAACAGTTATCAAGCTAACATTGGCATGGCGCCGTACGAAGCTTTGTATGGGAGGAAGTGCAGATCGCCGATATGTTGGACTGAAGTGGGAGATAAAGCTTTAATTGGTCCCGAGCTAGTTCAAGTTACAACCGAGAAGATTAAGCTCATTCGACAACGGATCAAAACTGCTCAAAGTCGACAGAAGAGCTATGCTGACCAAAGAAGAAGAGAGTTGGAGTTTGAAGTCGGGTCTCATGTATTCCTGAAGATTTCACCAATGAAAGGAATTTCTAGATTTGGGAGGAAAGGTAAGTTAGCACCTCGTTACATCTGGCCGTTTGAAATACATGAGAAAGTTAACCCAGCTGCCTATAGACTGGCTTTACCACTAGAATTAAGTCAAGTTCACAATGTGTTCCATATTTCAATGTTGAGGAAGTATATTCGGGATCCACAGCATGTAATTGATTATTCCGGGATTGTGGTTAATGAAGGTTTAGGCTACGAGGAGAAGCCGATAAGAATTATTGGCAGACAAGTGAGACAGTTGAGAAACAAGTCAATACCGATGGTAAAGGTTGAATGGAAGAAGCATTATGGCAAGGAGGCTACATGGGAACAGGAGGAAGAAGTGAAAATCCGTCATCCGGAGTTATTTGTAGAGCAAGGTAACTTAAGTTTGGGGACCAAACTTCTTTAAGGAGGGTAGGATGTAACAACCCTCACTTTACTCTAGTCATGCTTGCATATATTACATGATCTTGTCTTGATATGTTACATTTGCAAAACCTTGATTCGTCTTGCATAAGTGTTACTTGTATGCTTTGTTCCTTGTTTGGCATGTGTGTTTAGCCTAGGTTAAACCAAGCCGAGGTCACCTTAAGCTTAGAACCATCTTGGAACCACTTTGGTTGACCTCCATCTTCACCAAGGCATGTTGGCCGAGATGTCATCATCTAGGCCGAGGTGTTCATCACCAAGGCCGAGATGTTACTTTTGCGCCTAAGTGATCTTGTTCCTGGATTGGTACGACCTAGACCGAGGTGTGGCACATCTAGGCCAAGGTGTGGCACAGCTAGGCCAAGTGTTGTCCTTCCTAGCCGAGGTCATTCTCCCCTTACTTGCCGAAGCTTTGTCCTTAGCCGAGATTGTTACTTGCCGGAGTACCCTTGCCATTTTGCTTGTTGAACACACTTTGTCATAGTCTTGTCCTTTCACTCAGTCACCTTTTTGAGGAAAACCAACCCGGTAGTGCCACGTGTCCGAGCTGAGTGTTAAGTCAGCCGGTAGACCTGGAATGTATCATTTGTTATATGTCTTTGTTCTTGAGGAGAGAGAAGCTCTAGAAGAAGAAGAAGAAGTCTTTAGAGAGAGAAGTAGACTTCCAAGATTGATCTTTAGAGTTCAAACCGTTTGATTCGTGTTTTGAGGTTAGAATCTTCATCTACTCTTGTTGTTCTTTTTGATCATCTAGCTGCATTGCGTGATCGAACCTGATTTACAAGCCATACATTGATTTAAAGTTTGGTTTTAGAAAGAGGAAGTGATATTCATGTGTTCTTGAACAAAAGCCTTGTTTGATCCGAAAGCTTGCATCATGATTCATGTTTTCGTGTTTGTTTTCATAAGGTCTTCGAGTATAGGTACCCAGGTCCATGTTTTTGAATTCATAGCATGAAATCGTAGATTTTGTAATAACAAGTTGTGATTGAGCATTCAATGTTTTTCATGTTCTTCATGTTCATGTTCTTCAGCAGAGGGAAACCCAGATTTTCCCGACTTCATTCCCTTGAATGTGGCCATCGGGACCACACCTCGGCAAGGAGGTGTGGGACCTCGGCCAAGACCTGGTTGGTGCCCATTATGTTTTCCCGAGATGAGGGACAGTGTTTTGTTTTGGTATTAGTTTTGAAGGAATGCCGAGATCATTTGCATTCATGTAAAGCTTGTTTGATAGTGCATTCAATGGGATTTGTTATGTGCTTGTAGGCCTTGGATCCTTGCCTGTAACCCCGACGTTTGAAGAACTATGTGAGTAGTATTTTTAATAAAGCTATGTTATAACGCTTTGTTAAAGCTTTGCTTTGCTTTGTTTTGGAAAAGTATTTGTCAAGCATGAATGATATTCCCCATTTTGTGTGTTAAGTGTTAGCCTTGCTTGGATGACAACCTTTGAAAGTCCGTACGTGCTAGGGGACTATAAGCATTTGTAGCACAGCCTTTGAAAGTCCGTACGTGCTAGGGGACTATAAGCACTTGTAGCACAACCTTTGAAAGTCCGTACGTGCTAGGGGACTATAAGCATTTGTAGCACAACCTTTGTTAATGTCATCCCTTGAAACTTGAAAGCCTTGAACGACTTGATTGATGAAGCTTGAAAGATTTGTTGAATGAACTTGATTCACCCCATGTTGTTACAAGTTATGATTATGTATTGTCTTGTTAAAGATCTCGGATATCGTTCATGCAAACCCTTTATTACTTGTACCATTCACTGAGTATCCAACTCACCCTCTCTATATATATGTAGGTGATGAGCAGGACGGCAGCGACGCCTAGATGTGCTTTGCAACTTGTTTTGGATTCGCATTTTGTAGCATCTTGAAGATCATGCTTCTTAGCGTGCATTTCGTTGTGTTTTGTATATGATGGCTTGAGAAGCCTTTTGGTCAAGATGTATTTTTGTACTTCATTGTATTGTACCTAAGTTGTAAGACCTTGATAAGATGTATGTCATATCATTTGATTTATACACAGCTCTCAGGGACTAATTAGATTTGTATATATTGCTTCCGCACATGTTAGCCCCATATGTAATACTCGGTTTGTGTGTGAATCCTTGTAAGTTGGCCTTCGGTAATCTCGGATTACTGGCCATCGCGGCACTATTCTACTAGGGGCGGAATGGGGTCATGACACTTCACAAGGCCTTATATGGGCTCAAACAAGCACCTAGAGCCTGGTACTCCACCTTCTCTGCATTTCTTCTATCTCAGGGATTTCAGAATAGTAAATGTGATTCATCTCTATTCATTCAAAAGTCTGATAACTATTACTGTGCTTTTAGTCTATGTTGATGACATATTACTCACTGGAAATAATGATGCTCATATTACCTCTCTTATTGCTCATATGCATGAGGTTTTTTCTATGAAAGAATTAGGTCATGTGTCCTATTTCTTGGGTATTTCCGTTCAAGCTACTGCTACTAGTTATACACTTTCTCAACAAAAGTATGCTCATGACATACTTGTGCGAGCTGAATTAGCTGAATGCAAGCCCTGTTCTTCATCTTTGTCTATCAAGCCTAGTCTCACTAGTTCTTCCACTGAACTGTTTGTCAATCCTTCTTTTTATCGCAATATAGTTGGGGCTTTGTAGTACTTAACTATCACCAGACCTGACATCTCCTTTACTGTTAATCAGTTATGTCAACATATGTATGCCCCCACCTTGGGTCATTTTTCTACTGTAAAAAGATTACTTTGGTTTGTCAAAGGCACACTCTCTCATGGTCACTCTTACTCTCCCAGCTCTTTTGATATTCATGCCTTCTCTGACTCTAATTAGGCTGGAGATCCTTCTGATAGAAAATCTACCTCCGGCTGCTGTGTGTTCTCAGACTCCAATCTCATCTCTTGGTCAGCCAAGAAACAGCCAATAGTTTCTCATTCTTCAACTGAAGTTGAGTATCTCTCCTAAGCTCATACTGCTGCAGAACTCTCTTGGCTTCGCATGCTCCTCACTAATTTGTTTATCATTTCTCCCACTCTTCCTATTTTGTGGTGTGATAATGTCTCGGCTGTTGCATTGGCCTCCAACCCTGTATTTCACTCTCGCTCTAAGCATATTGAGGTTGACTGTCATTTCGTTCGTGATCAAGTCCTTGCTAAAAATCGCATTTTGCGATACATTCCTACCATTGATCAAATAGCTGATATATTCACCAAACCTTTATATGTCGCTCGGTTTGCCTATCTCAAAGCCAAGCTTATGGAGTTTCAGCCCTCCATCAGCTTGCAGGGACCTAATAAGAATATACAGCCTATACAGTAGCAGCCGAAGTCACAGTTTATGCTGCTACAATCTAAGACATCAGTGCCACGACCATATCGACAGCACTCACGCCCATCTCACAGCTGCAACTTCAGATCTAGCTCAACCTCTGTTCCTATATCTATCTGTTTGTTAGAGATATTAGATATTTGTTAGAGTTAGATAATAGTTAGAAGATTGGTTACAAGTTTGTTAGACAAGTTGTTAGATGGTTAGACAGTTATTTTACAATGTCTATATAAACAATAATGTAGCTACAATACAAGTATTGAATAAAGAATTGAGAGGTTCATCTTTCTTCAAGTATCATCATTTTTAGAATCCTAACCAAATATAGGACAATGTTTTCTACTGAACACATTTTTCAAAAAACCTCTCATAGATTTTTGTTTCCCCTTCAGAACAAACAAAGCATAGTACATAGTAGTTTGTATATAGGCTTCTTTTTATTGAAAGAAATAAACTTAGAAATAAATTTATGCTGAAATAAATTTATGCTAAAATAAAAGTACAAACAAATAGATGGAATATATAAGTTTGTACTTTGTTCCTATTTTAGCATTTTTATCTTCTTCCTTTGAGGTTGACCTAATAACTAATAACTATTTGGCTTTGCTTTTTTTGGCATCTCTGGATTTATTAACTAAACTGACTAAGATACGACATATGATGTTCAGAAATCCATATGTTGTCTATTCGAAAGAAACGAAAGTATAGAAAAAGAAACATATATATATATATATATATGTGTATGTGTGTGTGTGTGAGAACATGTGTTTGTTCCTTTTCTAGTATTTTTCTTCTCTCTGATTTATTTATAAACTATTTAGATTTGGCTTTTTTCCTCACAAGTGATTTTCAAGGCATGATTTTCTCAAATTCTATGAAGATCAAGAAGTTGGAGAAACCAACCAAGGTTACAGGGTGGTCTCATATATCTATAGAAACTATTTAGTTGTTACGATTACGTTTTATCGGACTATTGTCTAAATTTGAATAAGCTATTAGCTTTTACTATTTGCTCTTTGTAGTGTGTGTTCTTGTTTGTTGGGTTGATGATGCTACTAGTAAAACCTTGTGTGCTTGTGGGTACAACTGGACTTACTTTATTACTAGCCATGTAATAATTTATGGGTGAATTTGGAAATTTGTGTTTTGTGTGCAATTGCACCAATGTCACGAGTGATTGTCAATATTATTGAATAAATTATAGAGGAGACTCAAAGAAGTTGCTTTTAATCTTAATGTGGGTTGATTGAATGAAAAATGGGCAGTGACATGTATAAACTTCCAGGTTGATATTACCCTACAGTTATAGTCCTTACAATTTAACATCTTTTTTGTTTAAATACTTAAAGTTTTGATTTTGTCAATTAAGTCATTAAAATATTACATTTGAATTAATTTAGTTCTAAAGACAATACAAAATGAAATATAAATTTTATAGTAAAATTTTAATCTGATTCACAATAAGTTTTACTGTGAGACAGTGTAAAATCTTACTATTGAAATTAATTTCAACAGTAAAAGTTTTATTAAGTTTTTTTTTAAAGAATTTCATCAATCTTATTTAATAGATCTTGATGAGAGAATTTTAAAAATATTAATTTTATTAAAAAACGATATTTAAATCAAAAGTTATATCAGTTTAAAATTTAATTTTTTTAGATAGGAATTTAAAATTTAAATTATTAAATTACTCACTAACAATATTTTTGATAATAGTGATGTGTAATGGACTTTTCAAGAAAAACTTGTGGTTGTCCTTGATGTATGAAAATTTTATTATGAGAAAGTTTTGACCAAATTTCCCTTTAAACAATTGTTGTTTGTAAAATTATGACATATTGTTTTATGTTTTGAGTGTATTGTGATCATATTGTAAATAATGGCAGTATATAAAAATCGTTGTTCCAAACTGAAGCAAATTACATTTTCTAAGTTCAATTTGATAAAGGATTGTTTGGGATGATCTAAATAAGTATACTTTGTAACTTTTTACGAAAAAATGTGTAGAAAAATAGAGAGGTAATGTGACCCAAATAAGTGCACTTATTTAGTTTATGGCAAATAGTACCTAGTTCCAAAATTTTCATAATTTAGTTTGATTCTAAATTTCATAAAACTGTAAATAGTGATTTAGTCTGAACCATGCTTATGCCTATACCTATCCATTTTCAGTAATACTACGAATTCGGAATTTTTATCCCGAATTTTATCCAAAAACATCAATCTATGATTCAAATTCATTTATGTGTAAACCCCATACTACATCAATTCAATCTATGGTTCAAAAATATAAGCTAATAAGTCTGGGACCTTAACATTAATGATCCATTTTTCACCTATAGTACTTAGTAATAGCCCAGTCTAGAAGATTTTCTTGCAAGTGAGAAACCCATTTGGCATCTCTTATTCTGAGAGAGGGACTTGGCTGCATGGTTATCATGGAAAGCTGGAAAATGCAACCAGTGACGTAGCTGAATTCTGGGGAGTTTATAGAGGTCTCACCAATATCCTAGAAAAGGGCATGACAGGCATTATCATAGAAACAGATTCTGAACAAGTGGTGTTGTTCATCAAAGGGGACACTCCTCCTAACTTTGCACAAAGAGCTCTTCTAGAGAGGCTTGGTGAATAAATCAGCAAGCTAGTTCATAGAGGAAATATGATGAACAAGAAGTTTCTTGGCCGCAACTCTTTCTCAAACATAATGGTAATCGACCTCAATATGCTTAGACCTGGCATGAAACGCAGGATTATTGGATAACGAGATTGCAGACAAATTATCACACCAGAGGGTGGGAGCGGGAACTGAAATATGAAGATCAGACAATAGCATTCCAAGCCAGCTCAGTTTAGCAGCAGTTTGAGCAAGAGCTCTATATTCAGCTTTACTGGAAGATCTAGACACAGTAGGTTGTTTCTTGGCTGACCAAGAAATCAAATTAAGACCCAAAAACACACAATAACTAGTTGTTGATCTTCGATCAAATGAGCAACCTGCCCAATCTGAGTCAGAAAAGGCATGTAAGGTAAGAGGGCTAGGAGTAAACTGGGGACCTTGATGAAGAGTGCCTTTTAGATATCTGAGAATTCTTTTAACCAAAGCAAAATGACTGGTGAGAAGAGTCTGAAGAAATTGGCATGCATAGTTAACAGCAAAAGCTAAGTCAGGTCTAGTGATAGTAAGGTATTGTAAGGCACCAACAAGACTGCGATAGAGAGAAGTCTGAGAGAAGGGTAAATCTGCTTGATCAATAGAAGATTTGAGAGTCATAGTAGAAGGAGAAGACTTGCAATTTGTCATACCAGCTTTAACCAAAATTTCAGTAGCATACTTCTGTTGGGATAAGAAATATCCTGAAGAATAAGAAGTAACAGAGATACCCAAGAAATAGTTTAGAAGCGTCAATTCCTTCATAGAGAATGTAGAATGCATCTGAGTAATGAGAGTAGAAATGTAGGAAGAATCACTTCCTGTAAGTAAAATATCATCAACATAGATTAAAAGGATAGTGATGGAGTGTGGAGTCTTTTTAACAAACAAAGATGAATCACAATGATTGGCCTTAAAACCATGAGTGAGAAGAAAAGAGGAAAATGTAGAAAACCAAGCCCTAGGAGCTTGTTTGAGTCCATACAAGGCTTTATTCAGTTTGCAGACCGTGGAAGGATTAGTTTGATCAACAAAACTAATAGGTTGATGCATGTAGACCTCATTCTCTAGAATACCATGAAGAAAAGCATTGGAAATGCCCAGTTGTTTGACAGACCACTGAAAAATGAAGAGCTAAACATAGAAGAAGTCTGATAGTGGGTTGTTCGGCTCTGATACCATAAAAGAAACTTTGCAGAGATCAAAACTAATCTATTAATTCAATTTAATATACAATTACAGAGACTGAGATATTTATAAACCACAATGGTTAAATGACTCTAAGTAACTCTGGTTCAAGTTAACTAAATCATAATAAACCAACTAACTCTAGTTTACTCTATAACTGCCTAACTGTCTAACTGGTGCAGTGGCTCAGCTATTGCAGTAGCTGTTGAAGTTGTCGACTGAATATGGTAGCTGGAGTTGGACTGTAGCTTAGCTGGAGCTTGACTGTGGCTAAGATAGCTATCATGGCTAGGCTCTTTATCAAAAATTGCACCAAACACTAACAAACTCTGAAAAACATATCCTAACTTGCACCAAACAACACCTAACACACTGCCCTTGTCAAACCAACCTCAAAAACAATTTCATCATTACTAGTAAAATGATTGTATGTTTTGTCAATACAAAGACTCTGCTAGCTGCCAAGATTTTGAGCCCCCAAAGAACATTCACATATTTTCCAGACTCCCAAACAAAACCTCCCTTAGGGTTCAATGTTCATATCTACAGAACATGACATGGAAGCATCGGTATGAACAATCTCACAACACGTTTCTTGTCTGAGTGGACCAAGTCTAGTCAAATTGAATCGAGATATATTTTGAAGTATTCAAGCTCGGCTAGCTAAAAATTTGTCAAATTCAAGCTCAAGATGAGCTCAACAAACTTAAATAACCGAAGCTTAAGCTTGAGTTCAGTTCAAGCCAACTTGATTATATAAAAAAGCCAAACTCAAGTTCGAAAATAATTTTTTTTTTATTTAAAAAAAAGAACACTAAACTATAATGCGCATTAAGAGAAAAAGGAAAATATTATGAGCACCCAAAAAAATACATGTTATTTATAAATTTTATCAATCAAATATTTAAATTTGTACAAACACCAAACACAAATAGACAAATAAAATATATTTAATATATCATTAGAAAAATATTAATTTATGTAACTATATTCACAAGCTTAATCGAGTTGAGTTTGAGTCTACTCAATCTCGACTCAATAAAAACGAGTCTAAAAATTTAATTTGAAAATGTTTATTTAGTAAATGAGTCAAACTCAAATGGGCTTTAAACAAGCTAAGTTTGTTTGCAACCCTACACATAATGACCTCACATGGTACATTTCATTTGCATGCAAAATCAAACTTGGGCATCAAAATATTTTGTAGTTTTTGAAAGAGTTGCTTTTCTCTAGTTTAACTTCACAGCAGGTCTTTTACAGAGTTCTTTCTTATGGAATTTTGTACGGACAAAGCTAAGTCATTACATGGCATGGATGGAGCCAAAGGGCAACATCTGTACGGTAACCTTGTACAAACAAAAAACATAATAATTTATATATTGGACTTTTTATATATATAACATAATATTCATCCATTGAAAAACAGAAAATCTAATCATTTTGCGATTCATGACTATAAAAAAAATGATGCCCAAAGAGATTCTGTACAAGTTTTTTTTTGTATAAAGAAAATATTTATGTTTAATATTTTCCTTGTTTTCGTAATCAAACTGGGGGTTAATGCGGGTCATGACTCCTCACTTTTTCATGGATGTTTGACCAAGAATGCAGAAAATAACTCCTAGTTCTCTCAGGAAGTTGTTTGATCAACCAGTTCATACATGTAACATAAGAGAATAAATCAAGGCTAGCCATCAAATTTCTAATCAACTCTGAAAAACAAACATGGTACTTTGATCCAACTGAAAAATCTTTCCCACAAAACAAAATCATGGCTAAATAAACATCACACAGAGCCTGGTTCATTATTCTGGTCGTAATTCAAGCCATTCAATTTTATATTTATGGAAGCATAATGCAACCTAACCACGTTATCACATTTCACACACATTACTTCCATGCTGCGCTAACTCAAAATCAGTCATAGATTGGTTATACTTAGATGATCCAAGCCATTTAATTAGCAGACTTCATATTGAATCTACACAATCATTATACTGGTCATAATTCTAGCAAGAGGCTACAATACTATTTCACACTTCTAAATATGGTATATACAAAGACCCATCATTGTCCACACAAGTAAGTCACTAGTTAAGACAAAGGGTTGCTTTCCTTTCCTTTCTATTTCATAGAACCACCACATGTAATTGATTTAATCCTATTTTATTAGCCAACATCAATGCCCTAATCTGCATGAGAATACGCCATATATAACCAGTACACTGTGCTCTCTAATTCACATAGACCTCCCTCGATAATATCGGTAGTTAATTCATCCTAGGTTCCTCCATCAACAAAAAAGAACAAAGCCCTTTACCATGGAGAAAAAACCCAAATCAAATATTCAACTTCCACCTGGTTTTAGGTTCCACCCAACTGACGAGGAGCTCATGGTGCACTATTTGAGAAACAAAGCAACCTCAAGTTCACTGCCAGCAGCTATTATTGCTGAAGTTGATCTTTACAAGTGCAACCCTCGGGAGCTACCAAGTCTGTGTTGTTGCACCCAATGCTTTGTTCTTGTAATCTTCTTTTATTCTTTTGATAGTCAAACTTGCTAAGAGAATTTTTTTTTCTCTCTTTTAAATAGGGAAAGCTTTGTTTGGTGAGGAGGAATGGTACTTCTTCACCCCAAGGGATAGGAGGTACCCCAACGGAGTGAGGCCTAATAGGATGGCAGCTTCAAGTTATTGGAAGGCTAGGGGAACTGATAAACCAATTCGCCATTCATGCAGAGCAAAGATAATTGGAGTGACTCACAGTCATCCCTTCAAGGGGAGCCTTGGTGTGAAGAGATTCCTGTTCCACTTCTGCTAGTAAGAACGGATGATGAGCCAGCAGTTGTTGAGGAAAAGGCAGCAAGCAAAGTTTATATCAGGAACAAGGACAGACAACAAGTCCCTTGGATGCAAGAGCCTACTTTCTCTCCTCTACTGTCAACTTCTTCTCCGAATGAGTGTCCAGAGTCACTCCCCTCTCTTGAGAGTCTAGGTAATTCTAATTCTAGTGCTCCTATTCCTGAGTTTTCAGATCTTGATGTTCCATTGCTAATAGGAAGGGGGTTAGGACATGTACCCATCATCCCATTACTAATCATGTATCTTATTCTAATTTGTCTTCCTCATATAAAGCCTTTTTGTCTAAAGTGTCTACTGTGAGTCTACTTACCAATTTTCAGGATGCTCTCTCTATTCATAAGTTCGAATGGTTTGACTGTTACTAGTAACTACACAAATGATAAAAAGTGGCATCATCGACATTGAGGGTGTTGTTGATGAGTGCAAGCTTGTAAGCTCTTTGTACTCTTTCAACTTTATTAATAAAGACTTGATTCGAGTAAGGTTGTCACACCCCAAAACTTCATTTTTTTATAAGTTCACATGCTATAAATGTGTAAGTGCATAAATTTGTTCTTAGATTTTATGTTGAGTATGTTAAATTTTAGTTGCCAGGATGAGTTAGGAAATTTGTGTACA
Source organism: Camellia sinensis (assembly GCF_055761805.1). Taxonomy (NCBI): domain Eukaryota; kingdom Viridiplantae; phylum Streptophyta; class Magnoliopsida; order Ericales; family Theaceae; genus Camellia; species Camellia sinensis. Next base: position 65,844,928 of record NC_138970.1, read on the forward strand.
TGCTAGAGTCCTAGACATTGTGTAAATTTAATTTTATGTGCAAGGCATGATCACATATTTGGTAACTAACGATTTTTTTGCAATTGAAATGAATTTAGGTTAATTTAGAAAATGTGTTGGTTAAGGCATTTTTTATTGAAATTAAATTATGGTGCAAACTTATGTATGTAATTATATTTCCAACTATGGATTTGTTTGAGCTAGAATGTGATTAATGTTGTTATGTATGTTTACTTATGTGATACAGCTCAGGAGAAGAATCTGATAAAAGTTTAGTAACACGAGTTAAAAGAGGAGTTGCAGGACCAAACAAAGTGACCAATTAATTTATCTTATTCTTAATCTTAAAGAGCATTAGAGTTCTGTTTGATGATTTAATTGAGTGTTTTATTATGCTTTTACCGTATAGGATTAACGGAAAAGGATTTTGTAACTGTAGTCACGGATTTAATGGTATTCATAAGGGTGACAAAATAAGGATTTGGAACTCAATTGTTAGTATGTATAGAGATTGTTAGAAAAAGAGCCACTTCAGGATTTTTGTTCATCTACTGCTATTGATGCTTTTTTCGGTGAATTATCAAGTCTTTATCTCAATACTCTACTGTGTTTATTTTTTCCATTTTTTTTTTTAATTTCTTTTTTATAGCAATTTTGTATTAAAGTAAATTTCAAGTCCTTAGAAACTGCTTTTATACTTCAAGGCAAGGAGAGGGCAGCTTGACAAAAATTAACACTTTTTAGTAGATTTGACCCAGCAAGTGGCAACCCTTGCATAGGAAGTGCAAAAACTTGCAAAAGGAGCTACGATTCAGTGAAGGATATGATATGTAGGCTTCAATGTCCAAAAAAGTAGAGATAAACTCATTCCATGAGGAAGAAGTGAGGCCACCAACTACGTCTATTTTGTGGAACTTCATCAAAATTCAAAATTTAGAGTCTATAAATTGCCACGTCATTATGAGTTTTAAAATACTGATGTATTAATGTGGCTCTTTCACAATCATTGATTATGATGTAGAGATCTCCATTTCCTGCCTGCAATGGGGAGGATTTCAACCTAGCACTTGAAGTGGAATGTAATGTTTCTCAAGTCAGTTTGGTAGAATCTTAGCCAACGGAGTAAACCAATTAGATCTTCAGCAAGAATTTAACGACGCAAGGAAATTGTATTAATGTAGAATTTTATGTTGTGGTGCAAGCATTGAAGCTTACAATTTTGTCCTTGAGCATGAGGATAGTTCACAAAACCATGTTGCAAATGCATTGGGTCGTAGAATGATTTAATACTTTATTGGTTGAGGTAATTGAATCTGATGTTATTGAAGGCATTTATTCACAGAATACTTTTCAAACTCATTGTGAATCAAATATGGGGAAGATGGAAATTTTCTAATCCAAGAGCTACATGGAAGGGGTATAATCCATCTTAGGCAAGATAAAGTTGTTCTCTTCTTGGAAGACAAATGTTATAGGCCTAGTATATGGACGGATGTCGGACATACGAGCAGTAGGTGCCACACTCATCAATTAACTACAGGCCAGTCACAAGATAGCTACTTCCCAATTACAACTGTTAATTGTGATCATGTGAGTTGGTGGTTGATCAGTTTTTTAAGATAAAGCATTTTATTCTATGTACTCGACCTGCCATGTATTATTGGAGGTCGAGATACTATAGCTTATAGGAAGTAGGGATGTAAAATAGCCAACCAACCGATAGGTTTTTTATCAGTTTTGCTTCGGTATCCTGCTTTTGTATTTTGGGGACAAAGTGAATCAAAACCAATAGAAATCCCATTTACCCATTTGCAATCTATTATTTATTGCATTAGTGCAAGATTATACATAAAGTCCTTGCCAGATCTGTCATAATATATTGTAAAACTTATCCTACTCATGAATCCCAATTACTCTCTCTCTCTCTCTCTCTCTCTCTCTCTCTCTCTTTCTCCCACCATTATTCTCTGCTATCGCTTCCCTCTGCTCCTCTCCCTCTTCCCCATTGGACGATGGGTGTTTGCACCGCTACCATTTCAGTCCATCAATGGTGGAATCATAGTCATTCATGGAGATCTTCAGGCAGGTAGCATAGTCAGGTTTGGCAGTGCCTTCCATGAAGAAATCAAAGAGGGAAAGCGATTAAGCAAAGGGCAATATGAGAGCAAATGAGAAGCAAACGAGAAAATTTAGACATAAGGTGTGCTTTTTTCATCCTTAGAATGGAATTTTTTGTTGGTATTTTTTATTGAGTATGATTATCAAATTAGAATTCTAAAATTGTTTTGTTCTGATATTCACTATTTATATTCAATTTTGGGGAAATGGAATTCAGGTTTGATTTGTAAAATTGAAACTTTCTATGCAAATTGGTTTAATCAGTGAAATACATCGTTTAGTTGTCTTAACTGATGTCGGAATTCAGGTTTGAATTGCCAACCTGGTAAAACAACCTGAACTGAACCGCACAATTCAAAAACCGAAAGATTAATAATATGACTAGTATCTATTAGAAGAAAAAAAAGATGGATAGATCAAGCGGAGCTAGCTGAAGGAAGGGCGCTAACACGAGTGAGTTTCTGTGCCATTTTATAGAACTGATGTTGGACAAGCGGATTGCCATATGTTTTAGGTGAGGTTTTCTGAAAGAGTATCCACATCTCCAATGGTACCATAAGGACAAAACAAAAACATTTGTCTTGACTCTTAATCTCAAAAAGAGTGAGACCCTTTGGTAGGGGCCACTTTCTCCCATCTTTCAGAGGAGTGAGGATCTCCTGCTAGACTAGAACCTCCTCCTCACCTCTCACACAAACTGATGTTTGCCACAATGGACTAGCAAGACATGGGGGCCTCTTGCAGCTTGGTATGAAGCCATAGTGTGGTTTTCAGATAGTTTTATGGCCAATATTGTGTCCAGAGTGTGGTCTTCAAGTAGTGTCATGATCCATTCTGAGAACTGGGAATCATGTGGCTTAGTAGCTAAGAGCAAAGTCTCATTAGGGTGTGGATGATGTCCTCACCTCCAACAATCGACGACAGGCACTTATCTTGATACCATTGACATCATAAGATACTTATCAGATTATCATAGAGAAGAATCCTAACTTGATCACAAATCATTTCTATTTCAATTGCAACACAAGGCCCACTTACATACTAGGACTTCAACTCTATCTCAATCTCTTTTTCTTTTTTTCTTTTTTTGATAAGTAACTTTACCTCAATCTCCTCTGCTTATAAAAGGAAGGCTCCTCTCCTCATTTGGATCATATATTCACCAACTATTCCTTTGGGTCCTACACTTCTTGTGTTGCTCTTTAGTCATAGTAATCTCCATCATTTCCATCTAAACGTTTGTAGTATCCATTTCTTCAATGCTTACATTTGGACCCTCTACACCAAGAAACAAAGAAAAGGCTAATTCCTTGGAACATCTAATAGCCATTAAATGCCATAAACAAGAGGGAAAAGAAGACCCAAGAGACAATCATTTTTATTCAGCTAGAAAAGTGGGCAAACACCACTGAATGTTGGCTACATCCTATGCTAATATTATTTGGATTGAATTTACAACTCTTCTTAGGCTTTAAAAAAAGAAAACGGTTATACAGTTGAATGCTGGCCACATCCTACGCTACTAGTATTCTGATCGATTTTACAATTTTTCTATGGTAAGGAGGATGTTGTAGCATAGAGCACCAAACATTGCTCATTCTACTACTTTGTTGTCTGTAGTAAATAGCATGTCTACAATATCATGGTATCATATGATGTAAGTTTGAGGGCCATAACACGAAATTGTTCACATAACAACCCAGCTATAACTGAAAGGTCAACTTTAATAATGTTTCCATTGTTTTAGAGAGAGTGAGTTATGGGAAGAGATTAAAACCACAAGGAGATTTTTATGAAAAAGTGATGCATAACAAATTTTTGTTGTAAATCAACTCAATAAAATCCTGAACTCTTGCTCTTTAGTACCAGCACGAATCATTTTTTTAACATTCAACTGGGCCAATCCCTAATTTAATCCTAACAACAAATATCCTAGACTTTAATTGTAGATTTTTCAAGATCGGTTTTTATAGGAGTTTCACTTAATGCAACCCTAGCCTACAAATTCATCCAATTTTGGTTCTTCCGTTTATAGGTTCCACAACTACCATAAGTAGTGTTTACAAGAGTCACAACATTAATCATATGCATAGAAATATAATACCTTAAATTAAGGAGACACAATGAAAGCTGGAACAAATATACATTATTAATACAGAAATGTCTGATGTACTGAAAGCTGTATTTGAAAGACAAAGGTACAAAAACAGTAGTCCTAAGTATGAGCAAAGACATACACTGTAACGCCCTCAAAAAAATACATTAAATCCAACACTTTAGACATGCATTGATACAAAAGAAATCAACCATTTCTATTCATCAGAGTAGTTCTTACAACAGTATTACATGTTAACAACAAAAGCAAATGCCCTACATGCTTACAGCTTTCCAAGTCAACACTTGGTTACACAAAAGAAGAGTACTAACTCTATACAAAGTAAGCCCTTGGCTTGATGTACATGTAATACAAACAAAATAATCAAAAAAGAGTCTTCAACTTCCATATCCATCCAAGCTATGTCATTGGAGGTGGCATACTACCTGTACCTGAAAGTAATGTCCCATATAGGGTGAGCCAACGCCCAGTAGAAATATGCTAAACACAATATGAGCAATGACTAAGACATTAGCAATTGATAAATGTTCAATTTCCATAAACCAATTCATAACCCCTATGTTCATGTTTCATTTCATTTTCCATTTCTTGTCAATTTCACAATTTACATCAACGGCTCAGAACCTGGCCAAGTTTCCCATTTTACAATAGATAAACATACTAGTTGTATCAACATTTCAACAGATAAGCATACAAGCTCTATCCACACTTCAACAGATAAACATATTAGCTATATCAACACTTCCAACGATATGCATATGAGCTATATCAACACTTCCATAGATAAGCATACAAGCGGTATCAACACATTAACTGACAAGCATATGAGCTGTATCAGTGAAGTCTATCCCCTATCTCCTCCCAAACAACATCCGGTTTAGAGGTCCATCCCCTATCTTCCCCTAAACCGTGGAGTACATCCCTTATCTCCTCCTACACACATAGAACCTATATACACAATGGTCATATACACAATCAATCAATACATAACGTTAATGTATTCTATCACCCGTCATACTCTATGACATATCCAATTGATTAGTTTTAGTTTGCCTAATCATCATGCATTGTCTACAACAATCAAAACTACCCTCCACCGGTAGCCCAAGCAATTATTTCTATATAGATAATAAAAGCTCCAACAGATAAAATATTAATGTTTCCAAAAGTGAGCGATTAATAAATCCAACTCCACCACTTCACAGTATAATGAGCCAATTTCATTATTTCTAACTCAATTCCAATAACAACACTTTTCTCAAATTAATTATATCAATTAATTTACACAACGAATTAGGGTTTTCTACCCCTCTTTCCAATATTGACCCAATGGTCTATATTTCAACAACCAACAACAATACCATTATTTTGAAACCCAAAATACACATTTTAGAGTCAAAACAATAAAACCCTTTTTTGACGTTTGAAACCCTAAGTCCCAAAATCACCCAACTTCAACACTTTATCAAAACAACCAAAAATCTATGTCAAAGACCTTAAGAGTGAGTAGGAATCCCTACCTCAAAAGTTGACACCCAACGAAGAAGATGAAGAAAACGGAAAAGCTCCGAATTCCGAGATTCTTGGATCAAAAGATAGCCCTCGACGATCAACAACTTTTTTGTAAAGGCCAAAGATGAGGAAACAACTCTTACTAGATCAATACCTAGAGAGAAGGCAAGGATTTAGAGAGAGAAGCTCTCAAATGGCGTTTTTGAAAAGTAAGAGAGAGAGAGTGAGGATGTAAAAAGTGATTTAGAAATGCCCAACTGCCTTCTAATATACGACATTCCTGCTCGAGCGAAAAACACAATGCTCGAGCGTCAAGAACTAAAAACTATTCCCGCTCGAGTGCAAGAAGACCCGCTCGAGCGTCAAGACACAAGAATAAAGTACATCCGCTTGAGCGCAAAAACCAGTCCGCTCGAGCGTAGATTTCCCCCTCCCAGAACCTACACCAAAAATGTACTACCCGCTCGAGCTCCAACAAGCCCGCTCGAGCGCGACCCGCTCGAGCGCAGGAAATCCGCTCGAGCGTAGAAATGACACCTGAAGAAGTTTTGCAGAGCACGAAAATACTGGGAGTGTGCAATCTCTGCTTGAGCGCAAGAAGACCCGCTCGAGCGGACCGTCTAAAAATTGGGCAACAAGAAATTGAAACCAAGGCTTAACCGACCTGTAACAACCCTGCCCAAGACATCATAAAACTCAAACATAGGGAATAAAGGATGACCATAAGCTTAACAACAACCAAATCCACGGAACCAAGGTCCAGAATACAACAGAAACAGAAAGAGAAAACCGAGATCACTATATACACACACCAGGAAAACAAATCATCTCCAAAATAAGCACATAACAAGGCCTCAATCAACGCAAAACAATACCAGACAAAGCCAATATCACAAGCAGAAACAGTATCCCATCGATCATCTTAATTCTTCAATACATTACGGGTACAACAACCTTCGAATGACTGCTTAAAATACGAAACCAAATGAGAAGGAAATTTGAAAAATCAAATGTTGACCAAACAATCAAATTTCAGCCCAGACAAGTATGAGAATCAATCTGACAATTGTTATTTCATTGAAATGCACTAAGGTAGTGAAAAGAAAGAGATTAACGGGAGAAACTGAATCAAGCAAGAAGAAGATCCAACTAGAATAACCATGCAGTCAGCTTTATATGTTCAATTATTAGCTTCTAACTATAAGTTCACCCATGCATGAAATTATTTTCTAGAGTCCATTAAGCATGTCAGCTATTACCAAGAATTAGATAAAACATTTTCTTTCCATTTTTTAGAGAAAGTGAAACTTACTTGTATAGATAGGCAGTAATCCCAAGAATTATGCACAATAGTATAATATCAATACAGAAATTTCAACTAGACCTCAGCTGAAACAAATCAAAACTTTATGTCAAATCTAGCAAAGAGATCTACGACGTAGCACAGCTAAATCTCTCCCTCTCTCTCTCTCTCTGTCTCTCTAAGCAATGCAAATCTACAAAAAATACAGTGGCAGCTCAATCACCTGGTTAACGGTAGCTTTAAGTCTCACATTGGTGTTCTTAAGGTCAGATGCTGCCTTGTCGACCTGTAGGACGTGAAGAAATACACCATTAATAATTTAAGAATACTTGTAGCTTCAGATATTACCAGGACAGGATGAGTTCTCAAACCTTAGTGTCAATCTCGTCCATCAAAGGAACTTGCCTATCCATTTCCTGTATGAATTGCAAAGTCATAAATTGATGTGCACAAAATGGGGCAAAACAACATATACAAATGCACAAGGCAGCATCAAACCTCATTCAAATCATGGGCCATGTTTTTCAATGTATCCAAACCTTCTGATATCACTTCCAATCCTTGGTCCTGTGTGAACATCAAAGTAAAACACATTATTTTTGTTTTTTATTTGGAATCAATAGAACAATGAATGCAGAAACCACAGAAGAACAAATCCTCATCAGAAAGAAAAAAAAAATCATATTTCCCTCCAATTTAAAAAAGAGAGGTATTCAACTCTAAAGAATTACATGCCTGCTTCATTTTCCGCATTTCATATTCTTGCCTGAATTGGCTGGACTCTTCTGTTTGCTGGAAGTATTCACTGTTGAACTGTCCATCTATGATCCAAATGAAACAAATAATTGAACAACAAATCTCAAGTAAGAGCCTCCCAGAAAAAAGAAAAAAGAAGGGAAAAAAAAGAGTAGAATAAAGGCAACCAATCACCTGAATTAAACTTGATTTCTGTGCGGGAAGCTGAACCTGTCCAACCTCCAGATTGTTTGGGCAGCAAGGACCAAATCATTACGGGCAGCAAGTTCTTCTGTCGAAAGCCCCTTAACTTGAAAGTAAGATTTATTATTGATGCAACATCCGTCAAATGGTTAAACAAATCTAATAGGCTTTAGAAGCTTAAGACAAAGGCCATGGGTACCATGGTTATCAAGACGCTTTTTCAGTCAAAAGGAAGGGGCCCATGGAAGTTTTGAAAGTCTCCATTTATAATAATATGAAGTCTGTTTGGAAGTAGCTCGACAGATTGTAACGCCCCGAAATAATTAACACTAACCCATCACATAACAGTACTACAATTGATCAACATTCTCTTTACTTCTATTCATTATATCTTTGATCATTGCAAAAGATGGCATATGCAATATATATTCACAAATCCTAGATTCTAAATCTATAACATATGGCATGGATACAAGAGTACAAGGAAAATAAAATCAAATAAAGAAATGCCCTAATAGCTACAACCTTCTAAGACAATATTTGGTTACAACAAAATGAGTTTAAACTCAATACAAGTAAAGTCCGAAGCTTGAACAAAATAATTACATAAAGAAACCAAAAAGAAGCCTTAAACTCCAGGTCCTCCCAAGTTATGTCCTTGGCAGAGGCATGTCATCAGCACCTGAAAGTTGTTTTCCACATAGGGTGAGCCAAAGCCCAGTAGAGATACTCTAACACAGCATATGAATCTTAGCAAAATTATAAAGTGAATGCACATGCATGCCATTTTCCAAACATTTCGCATTTTCCATCTCAGAACCATACAATGCCAGATTATACATCAATTCATGAAAATAATTATTTTACATAGAAAACAAGGCAGTGGATACAAAACACAGAGAATCTCTAGGTATGCATCTGCCAGTAGTCTATACAAGCACTACCAAAGCCATTTTACCAGTACTAACCAAAAAGATCGGCACCTAACCGTGCAAGTTTCTGGACTTTCACCAAGGACACACAGACTAACATCATAACCACAACTACACCCCCTAACCAGATTCACCAAGGTATTCACTCATTTTTCTCAAAATCTAATACATTTAAAATGTTCAATGTGTACTAATTCTCAATGCACAATGGATGAGAAATTAGTTTCAATTCAACATAATTCTCATGCAATGTCTACAACAATTAAGAGAATACCGATAGCCCAAAACAGATATTTCTATTCAATAGAAAATTTTCAATCAAAAGATATAATTTCAACAGTTATAAGGGGAATGATATTACATATCCAACTCCACCATTATCATCAACATAACCATTATTCTAATTTTTACAACGTCCAACATCATTCTCCATTTTTCCTTTTCACAATTTCAAATATCCAAAATTAGGGCAAAATCCCATTTTCTTTCAAAATCAATTTTAAGAAAAGATTTCCACCATTTCCACCCAACTCACCCATATCCACATTCCCATAATCATTTTCAAGAATCAATTTGGAAAACCCCTCTTTTGATTTTAAATCAAAATCCTAAGTTTTCTCAGAAATACAATCAATAACAATTTTTAAAGAGCAAATAACTAAGCTAAAAACCATATAAAAGAGTCAAAGAAATCTCTACCCCAAAGTAGAGGACCAAAGGAAACAAGGAGTAAAACTCGACGGAGCAAAAAACACTAACTTCTCTGATTAGAACGAAGCCCTAGACGTGCTCTATCTTTTATTCCAGAGGACTAAGGGTGAGGAAATGCACAGATTGAGAGAATTTGGAGCTAGAAATGAGAAGTAGAGAGAGAGTGTGTATGGATCTACGGTTTTGAAATGTTTAGAGAGAGAAAGAGATGAAAAAGTGACTGAAAATGACTGCCTCGCGGACTGATATACGCACAAACCGCTCGAGCACAAAAATGGTCGCTCGAGCGATAGACACAATAAGTGACACCGCTCGAGCAACCAAAATCATTGCTTGAACGAACAACGACCCTTCCCAGAAGTTCAGACTTTCAAAAGACCACTCGAGTGCAACAAAGACTGCTCGAGCAAAGATGCCAAACTTCCAGTAGTTTTGCTGACTGTAAAAGACCGCTCAAGCATAGGAATGATCGCTTGAGCGAACAAACAAAATCTTGGGCAACAACACTTGGAAAAACTAACCTCTTAACCTGTTTCAAGCACAACCAAAACTCCCAATAGCCAAACTAAACAAACAAGATGATGGAAATGAACTGAACAACAGTTAAATACACAGGTTCACAGATCCAAAAGCAATAAATGGATTGGGTCTAAACCAGAATTGTTATAATCTCCCCCCTTAAGGAATTTTGTCCCCAAAATTTAAAATCAACCAACATTTAAAGAAAATGAAACAATTCCCACGTCATCTAAATTTGTAACACGGATACAGCGAGTTTCTCAACACCAACTATCACAGTTCAATTTCTTCAAAACATATACAATGTTCATATTTTATAACACTTTCAAGATTTTCAACATAATTTTCAAATATTAACAAATAGGTCCGGATACTTCTCACGAACTTCTGCCTCACGCTCCCAAGTCGCCTCCTCAACTCCATGGTGTCACCACAACACCTTCACCAATGGAATAGTCTTGCCTCGCAAGGCTTGGTCTCGAGAGTCTAAAACCCATACCGGTCTCTCCTCATACGAGGCATCCTCGTGTACCTCTAACTCAGTCCAATCCAACACGTGTGAAGGATTAGGCTCACACTTCCGGAGCATACAGATATGAAACACGTCATGAATTTCGAAAGCTGGGGCGGCAAGGCCAAATGATAAGCTACCTCCCCGATCCATTCTAAAATCTCAAATGGCCTAATAAATTTAGGAGACAACTTCCAGCTCTTCTCAAATCTCATCAAACCTCGCCTTGGTGATATCTTCAAGAACACGTGATCTCTTATCTCAAAAGACAACGGTCTCCTTCTACAGTTGGCATAACTCTTCTAGCGACTTTGACCCAAAGCCAATCTCTTACGAATGAGTGCTATTTTCTCAATCGTTTCCCGGACTACTTCAAGACCTAACATAGGTGCGTCACCCACCTCGGCCCAATACATTGGAGATCTACACGATTGGCCATACAAGACCTCAAACTGCGCCATACCAATACTCGCCTGAAAATTGTTGTTATAGGAAACTCCACTAAAGGTAAATGCCTCTCCCACGATCCCTTAAAATCCAAAACATAACCCCAAAGCATGTCCTTTAAGATCTGAATGGTTCGCTCGGATTGCCCATCAATTTAAGGATGATAGGCGGTGGTACTAAACGTTAATCTAGTGCCCAAGGCATTCTGTAGGCTCTGCCACAATCGAACCGTGAACTGAGCATCTCTATCCGAAACTATAGTCACTAGGACCCCATGAAGTCGAACTATGTCCCTAACATAAAGGTCGGCAAGATAATCAATAGAGTCACTTGTGCACAATGGTACAAAATATGCTGACTTAGTTACCCAGTCGACTATTACCCACAGGGCATCATTACCCCGTTGAGTCCTCGGAAGACCCATAACAAAATCCATCGTGACATGCTCCCACTTCCACTCAACTATAGGTAAGGGTTGCAACAAACTCGCTGGTCGCTAATGCTCAGCCTTCCCATGTTGACAAGTAAGGCATCTCGAAACAAACAAGGCTACGTCTCTCTTCATTCCCCTCCATCAAAACTGGCAGCCAAGGTCATGGTACATGAATGGTGGAACTCTCGAAGTATCTCATCTCTACAAGATTTTGGTACGAAAAGGCGGTCCAAATACCTCACACTCGAGTCAGAGTGCACGTTCAAGCCCTTTTTTACCCTCCCACTGGATATCTTCCCTCGGATAGCCTCCACCTCGAGATCACCCCTTTGTACTTCTATAACTCGGCTCATAAGCGTAGGTTACAGTAAACAAATCGGCCTACTCAACAGACTCACTAAGATACAAGTCAAACTCGCCAATAGCACCTAACATCTCCCATTCCCGGATGGCAATATTCGCTACAATACTTACAGATTTCCTACTCAAGGCATCGGCCATTGCATTGGCCTTTCCCAGATGATAGTGCAACTCAAAATCATAATCCTCCATAAACTCCATCCACCTCCTCTGCCTCAAATTCAAATCTTTTTGTGAAAATAGATATTTCAAACTCTTGTGATCGGAAAACACCTCGAATCGCTCGCTATATAAATAATACCTCCACATTTTTAAGGCAAATATCACCGTAGTTAGCTGTAAGTCGTGAGTAGGATAGTTTCTCTCATGAGTTTTCAACTGCCATGAACTATAGACTACTGCATTCCCCTCTTGCATCAATATACAACCCAAACATTCCCGTGACGCTTCACAATAAACTGAATAAACCAAACCCCTCTCCAAAATAATCAATACTAGAGCAGCGGTGAGTCTAATCTTAAACTCTTGGAATGACTTTTCACAAGTCTCACTCTACACAAACTTAACCCCCTTCCTTGTCAATCTAGTAAGTGGTGAGGCCAATCTATAAAAATCATTCACAAAACGTCGGCACTACCTGGCTAAGCCCAAGAAACTCCAGACCTCAAAGGCATTCTTAGGTTATTCCCAATCTTGCACTGCCTCTATCTTAGAAGAGTCTACCGTCACTCCTTTCCTGGATACCACATATCCTAAGAGCTTAACTTCTTTTAACCAGAATTCACACTTCCCAAACTTAGCATATAAACAGTGGGCTCTAAGCAACTGAAGCACAACCCACAAGTGTTTCTCGTGTTCCTCCTCGGAGGGTGAGTAGATCAAGATGTTGTCAACAGAGACAACCATAAAACGGTCTAAGAACTCACAAAAAATTCAATTCATTAGATTTATAAACGAAGCCAGTGCATTAGTTAGCCAAAAGGCATCATTAAGAACTCGTAGTGGCCATATCGCGTACGGAATGCCGTTTTCTGAATATCTTCCTCCTTCACCCTCAATTGGTGATAACCCAATCTCAAATCAATCTTGGAAAAATAATAAAACCCCTTCAATTGGTCAAACAAATCATCTATGCGAGGCAATGGATACTTGTTCTTAACAGTTACCCAGTTCAGCTTCTTGTAATCAATACACAGTCGCAAAGTGCGATCCTTCTTAACAAAGAGAGTCGGTGCTCCCCAAGGCGTTGTACTAGGGAAAATAAACCCTTATCTAATAGCTATTGGAGTTGAATCTTTAACTCACACAACTCTGCAGATGCAAATCTATACGGTGCCATGGAAATCGGTGCGTGCCAAGCACTAAGTCAATGGAGAACTCGATCTCCCGGTGGAGTGGTAAACTAGTAAGATCTTCGGGAAAGACATTCGGGTATTCACAAACTACCCTCGACAATTCAACTCGGACCTTGTCACTCTCACCACCCAAGAGAGTTGTAAGAGGACAACTAAGCTCGCCCCTACCACGAGGGTCATAAATTGGCAATAAAATTCTATCAATTCGGTCCCCCAGAAAATAAAAATAGTCACCACCCGAGGTGCACACCGTAAATCTCTGACAGTAACAATCAATAACGGCACGATACGAAAACAACCAATCCATACCTATGATAACATCAAAACCCGACATGTCTAACAATACAAATGCAAAAGAAAGTTAGCGCCCGATAACCTCTATCTCACAACCACGACATCCCCTGTCCAAATCAATTTTACCTCCAATTGGAGACTCAACCCTGAGTGGAGACGCTAACTGGGCAACTTCTAACCCTAAAATTGATGTGAAATGCAAACAAAATAAAGGAATGTGATGCACCAGTATCAATCAACACATTAGCAATCGAATTGAACAGCAAAAAGTTACCTCTCAAAATAGAGGGTGTTGGCAACTGATCTGGCGTAGTAACAACATACACAAGCCCTGTAGGTCTCTGTTCCAACTGCTCACCCCTCAGAGCATAGGGCTGGTAAATTGACTGAGTCAAAGAGGCTCCCTGTGTGACCCTCGAGGCCTAAGCTGACTAGATAGACTGATGGCTCTGTGTCTGCCTTGAACCAGATGCACCAAATGTGCCACCTGCCTAAGGACAAAACCTCCTCAAGTGCTCCAACTACCCACGCTAATAACAGGTAGGCGGCTACCCTCTACCTTGACTCTGGCTCTGAAAACTAGCCGCAGACGGCGTAGACTATTACCCTTCTCTCTGCGGGCAAACTGGAGACCTGTGGCCTAATTGGCCACACTTAAAGCAAGTGATCCCACCCTGAATTCCTCTCCCTGAACTAGAACTTGGTACAGGAAAGATGGATTTGAACTGTGCTGCCTAGAACTACTGTGGAGTGGAACCTCTCTACCTTTTATTGTCCCATGCCTCGCCCTGAACCTCCTGACTCCTCTGTCTAGAGCCCCTCATCCTCTCATCTTCCGCTTGAATCACAGTCTCTAAGTGAGCCGCCACCTCTACAAGATGATCATAATCCCTAATCATAGACCCGACCACCTTGAAAAGGAGCCCGGTCCTCAGCCTCTTCTCAAACTCGATGCAACGGCATTCCTCCGTCGCCGTAAGCGCCGATGCAAATTTAGAAAGGCTAGTAAAAGCTACCTCAAACTCCCCTACAAGTGTGTTTAGTTGCTTGAACTTCAAGAACTGGTCCCTCAACTTCTCCCTAGCAGTGGGAGGCAAGAACTTGTCTTGGAATGCGTTAACAAAGGCCTCCCAAGTCACTCTAATGTGCCTACGCGCATACTTTTACCATTGACCTGCATCTCCCTTCAACTGGAAGGATGTCAAGGCCACTCTCAGACCATTGTTCTTGATGTCAAGCATCTCAAACATCTTCACCATCTGCTCTAGCCACTCATCTGCCTTCAGTGGCTTCTTAGGATCCCCCAAAAACTCGTCCAGATTCGACTAGAAGAACTCCCTCTTTAGAAAAGAAGGCCGTATCTTGGCAACATGGGTCTGAACTTGATTCTCAACTCTAAGAATGTCCATCGATTCCCTTAAAGCACTAGCCATTTCCCGGGCCAAAGCGCCCATGGCTTGCTGACCTCCTGGCTCGGCCACATTGGCCTAACCAACTCCTTCCTCTTGCGCCGGAATTTCATCTGATAACGGTACCTCCTGCCGTCTAGGCCTATCACACCTACCACTACCACGTCCACGTCCTAACATCCTAATAAAGGTGACACAACAAATTAGCACATTCACAAATGTGCCGAAGCTAATTCACTCACATCCTAATGTGGCGGACAGCAATTAATTCACTCCACATAAGCACCTAATCACATAAACACAAACGAACATCCTTTCTAGATAGTGACTGTCCCCACGACATTACTAGAGTTCCAGTTAGAAATAGCAGTGATTAAGTGCTCTTCTAATAGGACTTCTAGAAACTCGTAGACCCAATCAATATTTAAAAAATTAAATCAGATACTTACTTAGTCACATAAGCATGTTATCACATAGCATACCAGGTCTATTCCTAATATTATCTAGCAAGAAAACCCATTGTAGTAATAATCACTTCCCATGATCCCTAAGTATTCAAACAAGGTAGCTCTCATACCAAGTTGTAATGCCTCGAAATAATTAACACTAACCCATCACATAACAGTACTACAATTGATCAATATCCTCATCACTTTTATTCATTATATCCTTGGTCATTACAAAAGATGGCATATGCAATATATATTCACGAATCCTAAATTCTGAATCTATAGCATATGGCATGGATTCAAGAGTACGAGGAAAAATAAAATCAAATAAAGAAATGCTCTAATGGCTACAACTTTCCACGACAATGCTTGGTTACAACAAAATGAGTTCAAACTTAATACAATTAAAGCCCGAGGCTTGAACAAAATAATTACATAAAAAAACTAAAAAGAAGCCTTAAGCTCCGAGTCCTCCCAAGCTATGTCCTTGGCAGAGGTATATCATCAACACTTGAAAGTTGTTTTCCACATAGGGTGAGCCAAAACCTAGTAGAGATACTGCAACACAACATATGAATCTTAGTAAAATTATAAGGTGAATGCACATACATGGCGTTTTCCAAACATTTCTCGTTTGCCATCTCAAAATCATGCAATGCCAGATTATATATCAATTCATGAAATAAATCATTTTATATAGAAAACAAGGTAGTGGATACAAAACACTGAGAATCTCTAGGTACGTATCTGCCAGTAGGCTATACAAGCACTACCAAGCCATTTTACCAACATTAACCGGAAGGATCGACATTGTGACGACCGGGTCTCTTTTTCCCTTTTCTTTCTTTCTTCACTCCATTCTCTTTGCTCTCGTTGGGTTTGAAACGTTCAGAAATTCTTTCTTTTTGAATAAGTTCTTATTCTTGTTTTTGTTCGGTGATTGAATTTCACCCATTCCGGAGAGAGCGCGGTCGAGTCCGGGGTGCCCGGGAATGGAGTCAGGAAATTCTGGGCTGGAAACCAGGGGCCGCACGTACGGGAGAGGGCCGCACGTGCGAGAGGCCAGGCCGCACGTGCGGAATTCAGGGGTTGTTTGGCATGCATACTGAAATATATGCGCGAGTAGGTGAGATGCGGGTACGTGCGGGAGAGGCGCTCCACATGTATGGGGAAGGGCGCCGCACGTGCGGTCGGTCTGGGCCCAAAATTCTGCATTTTTGTATCATTTTGGCCGAGTTGTATCTCATTTTAGGGCTTTACTCTCTCACTCTAAAGACCATTTTGCTCTCCCTTCTCTCTAGAAAAACCTTCTCAAACACCCAAAACACTTCAATTCTTGCAAATCTTGAGTCAAGATCGTCATCATCTCTCTCTACTCTTGAAGATCAAACTAGAGCTCCTCTTGGTGTGGTGGAAGATTGAAGGACCTTTTATCAAAGCTAGGGTTTTCATCATCTTCTTCATCAAGCTTGAGGTAGGGTTTTCCTTTGAGTTATATATATGTTTATGTAAATCTTGAGTTGATTTTGTGAGCTCCTACTACTATTTCGAAAATGGGTTTTGATGGCTCTAGAAATTGTTGATTTAGTGGAATAAACTCTATTTTGCTTTCTTTAAAGATGTTTTCTTGAGATTTGGGTAAATATGGGTTGAGATTAAGGAGTAAAAATGTGGTTTTACTAAAAGATGATAATGTTAGTTTCTTTTTGTGAAAACCAAGTAATTTGGGGGTTTTCTTAAATCAAAGGAGATGAAGGTTCATATTGTATTATACGAATATATATATATATATATGTTTATATACATGTTTGTGGAGATCTTGTTGTAAACCATGGTATGTGAAGAGAATGAGAAATGTGTGATGATATACATATGAAAATATATACAAATATACATAAATATTTACATTGACGAAGAAATTCTTAACATGTGGAAGACCTTGGGACATGAAGGTGACATCCCTACATGGTTATAGTTTAAAATGATTGAAATGTTGAAATAGCGTGAAATGTGGTTTTATTGTTGCACATGGGTATTTGATGATAATTGCTTGGCTATGGATGGATTGACAAAGAAAGGGGAGAATGTAAGTTATGAACCTCTATGGAGGATTAATTGTGGTTATGGACCATGTTGAAAGACATGTATTAATTTGGGTAATTATTGCATTGGCATTATTTAAGTCTTGCATATCATGAAAATTGTTTTGAAAAGAAACTTGAACTTTCATTGAGAATGAATTATCGTGATTGAACTTTGGAAATAATCTGGGGTAAATACGTTAGTAAGTCTGGTTAGGTGGTGTAGGTTGTATTTGATAAGTTGGCCTGAGTGTCCATGGTGAAAGACCAGAAACCTGTGCGGATAAGTGTCAAGCCTTCCGGTTAATACCGGTAAAAATGACAATTTGGTAGTACTTGTAGAGTCTACTTGCAGACACCAGCGTAGGGAATTACCAGTGTCGTATTTACCACCCCCTGTTGATAAAAAGTATTGTAAGCTTGAAATTGATGAGAATGCATAATATTATTGAAAACATGGTGATTTTAAGTTGTGCATCTAAATAAAGTTCTTCCTGTATAATGGCATTGCATGGCATTTACCTCTTGTTTAATATTGAGTATCTTACATAAACGTATATACTTTTTAAGGATTTCTCTACTGGGCTTTTGCTCACCCCTATGGGATTTTGGTGTAGATAAGGATGTGTAATCTTGCCAAGCCGAAGGCGTGGATATGTTTGTGAAGAGTAGAATACTCTTATTTTGTTGTAAATTTTTGTAAAGCCAAGGGCTAACTTGTATGGGTCCGAGAGACCATTTTGTGCAACCGGGCTATTGCCTTGAAAGATGTAAGCCCTTAAGGGCATTTTATTGTTTTGAGATTAGGTACTTCACATGCTATAGATTCATGTGTATTTTGACCATTGAATGTATACTTGCATGTGGAACTTTTGTATAACTCTCTTATTAACTATGTAAGATTTTGGAGGTTTATAATCATGACGTTTATGAATGTTAATTAATGTGGATAGATCATGTTAAATTATTTCGGGGCGTTACAAACGCCTTACCGCGCAAGTTTCTGGACTTTCACCAAGGACACACAGACCAACATCATAACCACAACTACACCCCCTAACCAAATTCACAAAGGTATTCATCCATTTTTCTCAAAAACACAATACATTTAAAATGTTCAATGTATAATGATGCTCAATGTACAATGAATGAGAAATTAGTTTCAATTCAACCTAATCCTCATGCAATGTTTACAACAATCAAGACCATACCGATAGCTCAAAACAGATATTTCTATTCAATAGAAAATTTTCAATCAAAAGATACAATTTCAACAATTACAAGGGGAGTGCTACTACACATCCAACTCCGCCATCATCATCAACATAACCATTATTCCAATTTTTACAACATCCAACATCATTCTCCATTTTTCCTTTTCACAATTTCAAGTATCCAAAATTAGGGCAAAACCCCATTTTCTTTCAAAATCAATTTTAAGAAAAGATTTCCACCATTTCCACCCAACTCACCCTTATCCACATTCCCATAACTATTTTCAAGAATCAATTTGGAAAACCCCGCTTTTGATTTTAAACCAAAACCCTAAGTTTTCTCAGAAATACCCAAATCAATAACCATTTTTAAAGAGCAAGTAATTAAGCTAAAAATCATATAAAAAAGTCAAAAAAATCCCTATTCCAAAGTAGAAGACCAAAGGAAACAAGGAGTAGAACTCGACGAAGCCAAAAACACTAACTTCTCCAATTAGAACGAAGCCCTCGACGTGCTCTATCTTTTACTCCAAAGGACTAGGGGTGAGGAAATGCACAGATTGAGAGTATTTGGAGCTAGAAATGATAAGTAGAGAGAGAGTGTGTGTATGGATCTAGGATTTTGAAATGTTTAGAGAGAAAAAGAGATGAAAAAGCGACTGAAAATGATTGCCTCGTGAACTGATATACGCACAGACCGCTCGAGCGCAAGAATGATGGCTTGAGCAACAGACACAATAAGTGACACCGCTCGATCAACAAAATCACCGCTCAAAGGAACAATGACCCCTTCCTAGAAGTTCAAACCTGCAAAAGACCGCTCGAGTGCAACAAATACTGCTCGAGCGAAGATGCCAAACTTCCAGTAGTTTTGCAGACTATAAAAGATCGCTCGAGCTCAGAAACGGTCGCTCGAGCGAACAAACAAAATTCTATGCAACAACACTTGGAAAAACTAACCTCCCAACCTGTTTCAAACACAACCAAAACTCCCAATAGCCAAACTCAACAAGCAAATGATAGAAATAAGCTGAACAACAGTTAAATACACGGGTTCACGGATCTAAAAGCAATAAATGGGTCGGATCTAAACCGGAATCGTTATACAAATTTACATGTAATCTAAATCCCAAGGGGTTAGCCGAGTAGTAAAGACTTAAGGATAAGATTCAAGGTCTTGAGTTCGAGTCACTCTAAGGGGCTACTGGAGATTTGCTCGGTCGTTAATTTCAGAGCCCTAAAATTAGTCGAGGTGCAAGCAAGCTGGCCTAGACACCCAGTTATAAAAAATAAAAATAAATAAAAAAATTAAGAAAAAAGATTTACATGTAATTTATTAGGTTCTAAGGGTCGAGTTGAGCATATTTCAATTGTTTTTAGTTTTCCTGAACACAAGTCATGAGGGTCGCCAATGAGTCGTATTATGGTTAAAGTTATGTTTTTGGGTATTTCCTATAGTTTTCAGTTGGTTTACAATATTTTAATCTGTAAGGTTTATCATTCTTATTTGTGAGTCAAAATTCATAATTGAAACACGAGAAATATAGCATCCTACAAAGACTATTTTTTTTTAATGATAAATAATCAAACTTCATTAAAATCCTACAAATACTAATTCCTCAATTCAATGGAATTGAGCTCTAGAGAATTGGAGATTATATAATTTTTTTATGTGTTTTGAATCACCCTTAGCAGGGTAAGCTTTCTTGCTTCCTCTACTTTTCTTCTTCCTTCTCCTTATTTTCAGAAAAACTAAAGTTAGTATTCACAGGTCACTGTTCACAGTCCTCAAAATGGATATTTCAACCCCAAAGCCCTAACAAATCAAGCTTAAAAAATTCAACAAGCTGTCATTTTTGAAACCTAACTAAATTTAGAACATTCTAACATAAACATAGAATCATAAGTTCCCCTAAACTGTTGAACAATCAGCTGAAGTCAACCTCAGTTCTATGATTTCAAAAATATCACATAACCACAAAATTCAAATTCAATAAAGTGAAAGTAAATTATCAAATTACACATTTCTACTATAAAATCAATAGAATAATTTCAAAAAGATCGAACCTTTTGTTTATAGCCAATCTCTCCAATTTAGGGACTTCCTCAAGCAACTGAGCTTTGGTGTGTCGAATCTCGGCATTGATAGCAATCATAGAGGCCTTACTTTTCTCGTTCGATGCCGCCTCCGCTTTCTACAAAATCAAAAAATAAAAACCTCCAATTGCAAAAAAAAAAAAAAAAAAAAAAAAAAAAAAAAAAAAAAAACAAACAAACAAACAAAAGCATCCCTTAGGAAAAAGAACTTTTTGAGAGAGACCTGAAGAGCGGCGTCGATGTCGGAGTCGACTGCGGCGTAGAGGCGGGCAAAAGCGTCATTCGTGGCGGAGAGGTTGGGATGTTTCTGCTTGTCGAAGTTGTACTTGTCGTATTTCTTGAAGTTCGCGTCGACTCTCGTTAGGATTTCAATCACACTCATCTCTCTGGTTTCTGTTCTTGACTCGTGCTTCTCTCTCTCTCTGTTTGTTGTTTACTAGTTAATGGATTGTGGGGGATCACAGAGATGGGAGGAGAGAGAAAATGAAGGTTAGCTAGTGAAAGAGAGTTTTTTGTTTTTTGATTTCTGAGGAGTTGTGGGGAGGAGACACAAAATTATATTTTGGAGAACCTTCTTTCATCCAAATTAATTAGTGATTTGGCTTGTTTTAAGAAGTTAGTTAAAAGTTTTTAAGTTTTTTTTTTTTAATTTTTTGTAAAAAATATGTAAAAAAAAAAAAAAGGTAATATGACCTAAAATAATTAATTTTTAGTCAAGTTCTCAAATAATAATTGTTGTAATACTCATCAGATTCCAACCAAGACAAAAGAGAGTAATTGGTTTGAACTTTATAATTGAAGACATATTCCAATAGAAGAACTTCAGTCAAAGCTTCATCATGCAAATAACAAAATAATTTGACAAAATTAATAAGATTGACAGTTTTACTAGAAGAAGAAAAAAATTATATGTATACATACAAAAAATTTTATATATATATATATACAACACAACAGTGGCCTTCATGTTTTCATCAAAAATTACAAAAGAGAGTAATTGGTTTGAACTTTATAATTGAAGACATATTCTAATATAGAAGTACTTCAGTCAAAGCTTCATAATGCAAATAATAAAATAATTTGACAAAATTAATAACATTGACAGTTTTACTGGAAGAATAAAAATATTATATACATACATACAAAAAATTATATATATATATATATAATACAACAATGGGCTTCATGTTTTCTTCACAAATTACTTTGCCTTGTGAATCAAATCCACAATATTTACTGTTGAAAGGTTTGCACGCTTGAAGAGGATGATGGTTGCTTTGTAGCAGGCATAAAGTGGATGTCTTGGGTTAGAAGGGAAACAGTATAAAGGGGTTGGATTGTTGTAGTGAGCTATGGTGGTATGTTAGAAGGGGTGTGTTGGACAATTTTAGAGAGAGAAAGTTATGGTGATAATGGCATATGAAGAAAATCGAAAATAAAAATAAAGGTAATATTGACTTGTGCAAAAATCATTAACAGAGTTAAATTTTCCAATTTATCTCAAAACAAAAGTAGGTTATGTGTATATTTCTAAACTTTAAGGGGGTAACGTGTATTTGAGCTAAACGATAAAGGGATAAAATGTAATTAAACCTTTTTATTTATTTATTATAAGATCGATTATGGGTTGATTTTTATGAGTTTTTTTTTTTTTTTAAAGAGAAAATTGTTGAAAAGTCCAATCTAACAATTGTTTAATACATTAGGTCTAGTAAATATTTTTTGTTGGTAAGAAGCTCACATTTTATGAAATAGTTTGGTGAGAAGTCATTTGGTTGTTTTGGATGTTTAATTTTTTTCCTACATGTTTAATTTTTCCTCTTATCTGTTCAAATTTTATTTGTCCAATCTTTTATCTATAAATTTTTTTTTATCTATACAAATAGTAGAGATTGATCCTATCTATGTAATGCAGTGAGAGAGTAGAGAGAGAGAAACAATCACTTCTTCAAATATCATCATCCTATTTGAATTTTTTTTTCTTTTTGACTCTCCTTTATTTCTCTCTCTTTTTCTCTCTACACACACACACACACACATATATGTTGTATATACAGATTTGCTGGTGTACAGATCTACCCTACCTTTTTTTTTCCCTCAAATTTGCCAGTATACAGATCTCCATTCACTAGAAACTTCTTTGCAGTAGCGGCGGATGTGGCAGCGGCGGTGGTAGATGTGACTTATGCCGTCAAAGGAGATCCAAAGCTTCATGTGAGATAGTGGAGGTAGAGAGAGACCTTCTCTTGGAAACAACAATCGGGATGGAAAGTTGAGAGAGGAAGAGCATTGTTAGAGATGACAGCAACATTGTGAGTTAAGAGTTTGCGATAATCATAAGGGTTATCTGGCCTGAGAAAAAATGACATAGCGTCATCGCCACTATAACCGAGGCATTACCATCCTTGGCAACAACACTCGAGTGGTGACGGAAATGGTGGAAACAAAGAGATGATGGTATCGGCAAGAGTGCGACCGCGGTTGTGGAATAGCCTCCATAGAACCTCTGGTACTCTCTTTCTCCTCTTCTTCGCCGTTTCCACGGCAGAGAGGGTCTGTCACGCCCCACTTTTTATTACTCGAAGTATTACCAATTTCATTTACTTAATTCCATTTCAGAGATAACATGCGGAAATAAACTCGTATATTCAACTTGTAGAAGTGAATAACATTGCTCTCATTCGTATGCAAGTAAATACAACATGAGAACACTAAATAAATTACCCTTGGGCTTACATCATTAAAAAGTCAAGAAGAAGGGTATAACCCTTTACATAAATGGCATTCCGCTAACACAAAAGAGGCCCCGTGGCCAACAAATAAGAAGATCCAAAACCTTGTAGCACATCCTGGCTATCACCTGAAAAAGATTCAACAACGTGGGATGAACATATAGTCCAATAAAGATCTCAACATGATCCTCAACAATAACAACTTACAGATAGCTATGATCATGAATGTTCAATCTCATACTAGAATAGTAATGTGGCAGTTTATACAAAATATACATAAGTATGAACTTTTCTTGAAAACAGCCATTTCATTCAACGCTATAAGCAGTTCACCTTCTTTCCTTTTAATTACCCATTTTTCCAAACTTTCATGACTATAACAGTTTTAGAAAAAAAAACAATTTCACCAAGCCCATTACTCTTTCCCCATTTTCCGTACTTACAACAAAATGACCTTTTTTGAAAACATGTTCACAAATACCCCATTTTCCTTCACACTTTCCAAAATCTCAAAATGGCATTTTGGTTTGTTCCTAATACATTCATATCAATACATGCATGCCTTAAATAAAAGGGAAATAACAAATCATCAACATGTATATAATCCACAAATGAGGCAGCTCAGCCTTTCAAAACTGTAACCATCGCAACCCATAACATATTCAGATACACTGACGATAACAATTAAAACTCTGCTCTACCGGATATATGCACAGTAGCTAAGGATATGCCAAAGCGATAAGCGAGATAATAACCCATTTTAAACATTTCATACCTCATAATAGATACACATTTTAGTCCTGTATCAATCTCAGACAAAAACACTTCCATACTTCACAAATGATACACATTTTGGTGTTGTATCAATATCAAACAAAAAGACTTCTATACTTCACAAATGATACACATTGTAGTGCTGTATCAATGTCAAACAGTTTCCGGTTTAGAGGTCCATCCCCTATCTTCCCCTAAACCGTGGAGTACATCCCCTATCTCCTCCCACACAACACAATGTATATAAACAATTATCATATACAAATTCCTCAATACAACAAAGCATCAATAACAAGTGTAATACATACACATAAATTATTCAATAATGTTTAACCAACACAAGTGTAACGCATACATCATAATTCAACACACCAATGTCATCCTCCACTGATGACCAAGGACAAAACCTCTAGATGCATGTATTCAGTACACCTAATAAAAGAGACTCAACTCTCAAGCAAACCTTAAACCTAACAACGACACTAGTACGATAGGTAAGGATAAAACCCCCAAATGTGTGTATTCGACACTCATGATACAATAGTTCAATTCTCAAATTTATTTTCCGAGACTCACATAGAGTTAACATTTCATTTACTATTTTCAAGATCAACTTCATAATTTTCTTAAGTCAACATGTTCCATCACTTATTCCAAAAACACTTTTCCCTTTTCACAAAACCAATTACATTCTCTTCATTTTACAAAATCAATTCCATGGATAATAAGCCATAACCCAACTTGATTCAATATGTTCATTTCAAAATAACCCCAATACCATAATTAATCCCTTAACTGTTAACACCTTCTACACAACTCATATTAAGAATAGAATTTTACCAACATTGTTCAACCGTAAATCCTTTTTATTTTACCAAATCAAAATATAATTTAGGGCTTTCTCTTCTTTCAACAATAACATGCTAATTTTACTCTCTAATTAGTCCAAACCACAGTCAGTGATAACAAAACCATTCTCAAACAACCAACCCTAGGTTCCCCTCATGATTTTCAAACAAATCCAACACGGATATGATTTTCATGCAATACAAAACTACCATATGTCTATCTATAGACGGAGTATTGAAAAGGAACAAAGAAATCCCTACCTCAAATGGAGAGACCAAATGGAGAAGATGGAGGCCAAAAACCAAAGTGCTCCAAATCGCCAAACTTTCAGATTAAAAATGAAGCCCTCAACCCACTCTACCTTTCTTACAAAGGACTTAGTATAGATTTACACTAGAGGGAGATAAAAACCTAGAGAGAAGGTGTGTAGGGAGAGAGAGAAGATGGTTCTAGGGTTTTGAAATCAAAAGGGAGATGAACAAGTGGCATTGAAAGGTTGTTATTAAAGCCCATTAATTGGAAAATGAAAGGACAAGTTAGAATTAAATGAACACTAATTGAAATTAAATGAACACCAACTAGCATTAAATGAACACTAACTAGAATTAAATGAACACTAGTTAGAAATATGAATGGACAAGTTTGTCATAAAATCCCACTAATGGAATATGAATGGATCACTAATTGGAATTGAATAAACCATTATGAAAATTTAATAGACACTAGTTGGAATTAAATGGACATCAACCCTTGGTTTCCAAACACAACCAACCTGTTTTAAACCTACCCAACACGACCAAAGACTCATATACAAAGAGTAAAGGATGGAAACAGGAAAAAGACAACAATACATCCACGGAACCGAGTCTGAAATACAATTAAACAATGAAGGGAAAACCGGGATCGCTATAGGGTCTAATTACTGCGGCATTTTTCGGTGGTCCATTTCACCGTTAGCGATGTTGCCACCTCCACCGACGCCGCTCTGATAATGCAACTGGGCTACAATGGTGTTTTCATCCGGTCTAGGGTTTGGGGAGAGAGAGAGAGGTAGAGGTAGAGGTAAAGAGAGAAAAAGGGTTTGGAGGGAGTGAGTGAGAGAGAGAGAGAGAGAGATGGTTTGAAGAAATGGACAAACAAAGTCAATTTCAACAGATCTGTATGAATGAGTATTTTCATCATTTTGTAGAAACTTGTCCTTATATACATGATATTTTAGTGTGTAGACCTTTGGAAAACTAAAATTCAAATTTAAATTTATCATCCGAGTGTTCTTATTTAAATTTAATTTTTTTAATAATGATACATACAAAAGATCTTACAAAATAATGGGTTATTCCTGCCATATGTCATTTAGTCTAACCCTTTTTTTTTTCTTGTAATAAGGACACTTGTTAACAAGTTATTAGAAAAATCATTGGCGTCAGAAAAATCGTCGGTGGTGGTAGCTAGCGGCAATAGTGAGTGGCAATAAATTGAACAAATAGGTGGCACTTGTATAAATAATTAGACATTTAAACACGTGTATAGATAAGTGACATTTGAATAGATAATTTGCACACATTGGTAACACGTGTATAGATAAGTGACATTTCAATAGATAAATAGACAGGTAAAGTTTGAACAAATAGATATTCTTTTGAACAAATAATGTCATTTTGGCCACACACACACACACACACACACAAAAAAGAAAAAAAAAGAAAGGAAAAAAAGAAAATGCTTCAGCCTATTGGCCCAAGAATTTCAGAAATGGACTTTTAACCTGAGTGCCCCAAAATAATAGATCATTGAAATTTGGAATGGGTGCCGTGTCGTATCGTGTCATGTCGTGTTGGATCATGTTCATTTTGGATTCATATTAGAATTATGTCAACATTAATTCAAATCGTTTATTATTTCATATCAGAAAAAAATCTATCAACTAAAAAAATCAAGTGAATAAAAAATTATTTTTTTCATCTCAAGTTAAATTCAATACAACTAATTTCTATTTAATAAAATTATTCATAAGAATATTTGATTTAAACTCAATTTTATTTTATAAAAATTATATGTTATTATCATTTTTTACTAAGTTAACTCAAATAGTAGACAAAATATATTATCTTCAATTATACTTTGTTTGGGTTAACGTAAAATAATATACTTTTTATCTTTTTTAGATCACGTCATCTTTTTACTTTTCTGTACATCTTTTCATATACTTTAAAATAGTTATTAAAATAGTCTATTCAACAAAATTTATATTAGTCTTAAAATCTTATTTTATATACTTTTTAACAAATTTGATGGAGTTACATAAAAGATAAAATTAAAATATGTAATTAATTCTTCATTATACATGTTATCTGTGTCAATTTTGTTTTATATAGAATTGACACTAACCCGATCTATTTAATATTTTTTGATATCAGATCGTATTATATACCTGTCTATTGGAAATGGTTAACCGTAACATGCTAACTTCGTATATAGTTCAAGTAGTATTGAAAATTCTCACCCTTAATTGAAATGCAACCCATGGTAAGTCTCACGGATCCAAACATTAAGCTAGTTATTTGGCTACTAAATTTATTGTAGTTGGCCAAAATTAGTGTACCATGACTAAAATAAATTTTAGTAGCCTAAAACCGAAATTACTGCTGACCAATATTTTTGTAGTCGCCCATTGTGTCATATTTAGCGACTAAATTTATTTGTAGTCGCCAATAATAATTTTTTGGCTACTAAAAAAAATTAGTAGCTAAAATCGTAAACAACGCCGACCAAAGTAATTTTTAGTCGCTGATTGTATAACTTTTGACGACCAAATTTCTTTTAGTTGGCAAAGTTGATCGCCAAAAGTATAATTTCCTGTAATACTTTCTAGTCTGAAGCTTATGCTTTTTTAATTTTTTTTTTATGGGTAAATTAAATTGACCCCCTTGAAGTTTAAGAAGATACATAGTCTCACAATTTTGACATAACTACATTAGATTCCTTTAAGGTTTTAATTCACGTTACGCTTAATTCACTTTTCAACAAGAATTCGTTAATCATATGAATGAAAAAAATGATATTGTTATATTATGTTTAAATATATATTTTTTATTATTCATCTTTGTGCTTTCACACCATCTTAATCATTTCCAATCTTCTTTTCTTTTGGGTAAGTTTTTCGATCCCTTTTGTCCTTATTAAAAAGAAAGTCATGATAATTATGCAAAAATAATAAGACTTGCAATGTTTTCTCCAAATCTTAAGGTAGGTTAGTGTAATTTATGTTTTTTAAGAAAAAAACTTACAAATAAATAGATTGACAAAAAATTAAATTACACCAACTTCTAGTAAGAGTTAGAAAAAATGCATTAAATCTCACACGATTAACATAATTATATTGAATATTATTAAGTTTTTAATTCACTTAATAATTTGTTATCTTTTTATTAGTATTTTGTTAGTCTTACAGATGAAAAAATAATATTATTATATCTTTTACGTTGAAATATATATTTTATTTTATTTATCTATATATCTATCCATTATTTATATTAGTTTTGGTTGTTTTAGTTATATTAATAGAGAAGTTTATATAATTATACAAAACTTGTATGATTTATTTATTTTTTAATAAATTCAGTATAATTTAATAATAATAATAGCTCATATCTATTGAGTTATGTGGTCAAGTTTGAAATTCAAAGATATAAAATTCAATTTAAAATGGTTAAATTAGGCCAAATATCAAGCCAAACTAAATTTCAAATATTACATATCCTCTTGTTACACAATACAACTACAGTCTTAACCCAGGTCAGACCTATATTTGCCTATCCCTCAACTTACAAAAGTTCTTGTGAGTCAATTAGTAATTAATTACACTAGTCTCTGGCCAAGTCTGGTGTTCATTGGATGGTAACCAACTTGCACATGCATCTGTTTCTTCTAAGTTAGGTTTAGAGGTCACCATGCCAATAAGTAGCTAAGCAATTAAACATTACAAATCCAATCAATATATATAGGTAATAATAATATTCTATTAACCACTAATTGGAATTTTGCTTACTTTTGACATTGGGACAACCCTCCTCCACTAATAAAAGGGTTATGGTCCCTTCATTTTCTTTCTATCCAAAATGTCAACTTTTACTCTAAAATCCACCATCCTTCTAATTTCCAATTCAAAATAAATAAATAAACAGATACAAATAAAAATAGGAATAAACTTAGAGCATTGTTATTCAAGATTAAATCATACTCAACTTTTAAGCCTAGTAATATGACAATCAAGATATTAAAGATAACACTCTCTTTCATATTTTCTCTAATCATTAACCAATCATATCACTTACACATCGTTGAATCTAAAAAGTGAGCTTGCATATTATTTTTCAACTTAACATGCTAGGGCATTTTTAATTATTCATTTTTTTCCATCAAATTTAATTTTAATAAAAACAAAAGTGTTCAAAACCTAGATTTGGGAGGGGGACCATAGTGGCGGGGGCTAGGGATGGGGTTGCAATAGGGGAGGGGGGTTGGGGTAGGGGGTTGCAATGAGGGGGTCATTGTGAGAGATGAGAGCCACTAGTAGGGATAGAAGTTGGGGAGTGGGGTCACAACAAGGGATGAAGGTTATCAGTAGAGTGGGAAATGATAAGAGGTTGGTGATTGAAAGGTGGCGACAATGGCAATCAAAGGCGGGAGTTGACTAATCAATTTAGCTAGTTTTTAACGAGCATCTCCAACCTACTAGGCATATACTACTTGTTAGTTAAAATGCCTAGTGTGACTCACTTTTTTCAATTCCAATGCACTAGGCATATGATTAGGCATTTTAGCTTAACTCATATTCACTAATTACATGTAGCTAGCCTTCAATTCTAGGCAAAATGTATTCAATCATTAGGATCATTTCCCTCCATCTTTGTTGCTAACGTAGCATTCTATAAAATTAATAGTATTTGGATAAATAACTAAAATAAAGAGCATGGTCGGAGTAAAAACATAAAACAGTTGATAGGCAAAATAAAATGCATCTCCAACCCACTAGGTATATAATGCTTGTTAGTCAAAATGCTTACCATGACTCACTTTTTTCAACTCCAATGCACTAAACATATGATTAGGCATTTTAGCTCAACTCACATTCACTAGCTACATGTAGCTAGCCTTCAAAGCTAAGCAAAATGTATTTAATCATTAGGATTGTTTCCCTCCATCTTTGTTGCTAATGTGGCATTCTATAAAGTTAATAGTATTTGGATTAATAGCTAAAATACAGAGCATGGTTGGAGTAGAAATATGAAACAATTGATAGGCAAAGTAAAATGTATACTTCATAGTAATGTTTAGATAGGTAAAATGCCTATTACCGTTGGAGATGCTCCATTAACTAGTCAAATTGACAATATGCAAAATTTCAACCCATTTAGAGTTCTGTTGGAGTCAGAAAAAGAACGTTAAGGGTTAGTTATTTTAATTAGTAAATTTCATTAGAAGAGTCTTGGAGTTACTCTTAGGAGATAAATTAGATTTGAGTATGGTACAATTGGAAATTAGGTGCAATGAGATGTTTTTTGTGGTGCAACCATCTATTAAATTTGGGGAGGGGGGATTGAGAACTTTTCATTATTATTTTTCTTAGTTAAAGTTGAACAGATTATAGATATGAT
Organism: Camellia sinensis; assembly: GCF_055761805.1. Lineage (NCBI taxonomy): Eukaryota > Viridiplantae > Streptophyta > Magnoliopsida > Ericales > Theaceae > Camellia > Camellia sinensis. Next base: position 65,875,740 of record NC_138970.1, read on the forward strand.
ATTGTCTATTGCAAAACAATTAAGAAGAGAAAAAAAAGAAAAAGAAAAAAAGGAGCTTTGGCACAAGGTAATTGTGGAGGTGGAAAATTAAGGGCAAGACTTGAAAGAGTTCTGATCATCTGTAGTGTATTGCCTGTATTACATTCTAAGAAAAGAAAAAGAAGGAGCTTTGGATTTACACAAGGTAATTGTGGAGGTGGAAAATTGTGAGCAAAACTTGAAGGAATTCTCATAGTGTATTGCCTGTGTTGCACTGTGTAATGTTTCAAAACTTCGTTATTTTGAGGAAAAATTTAAAAGGAAAAAGCAACAAGTTCTTTTCTTTCATTTTCTTTATTATTTTTTTAAACTTTTGTCCCAAAACACATTAATTTGAAACAATGAAATTCACTATTTTACAAAAGAAAATTTATCCATAAATCCCATATGGGGGAATGTTTAGTTCTAAGAGTTTTCTTATGAATCAATTAGTCCTTTTTGTTTTGGAAAGTTATATTTATTTGATTTGATGTTATTTTGATTCATTTTTTTTTTCAATTTTTTGATTCATTTTTTGGGATGGGAATAGAAAGGTAAGGTGTGAAAGATTCTTTTTGGAGGAATCGGTAGCAGAAGTGTTGGTTGTTAAGCGTGAAAATCTACATTTTTGTTAATGTGACTTTCTGGTGTTATATTAGAATGTTACATTGCAGTGCTACGTTTGAAAAAAGTATACTAAAGAGTTTTTGTATGTTATATTGATTGGGGTGTTACGTTTGGAAAAAATACATTAAATTTTTTTTTGGAATGCTATGTTATTACATTTAAGAAAAGTACATTAAGGAGCTTTTGTGTGTTACATCGATTCGAATGTTACGTTTTGAAAAAGTACACTAAAGAGTTTTTTGAAATATTACATTGTTACGTTTGAGAAAAGTATACTAATGAGTTTTTTGGTGTGTTACATTGAAGTGTAACGTTTGAGAAAAATACATTAAGGAATTTTTTTAGCATGTTACATTGAAGTGTTACGTTTGAAAAAAGTACACTAAGAATTTTTTTTTTGGAAGGTTACATTGATACGTTTGGGAAAAGTATACGAAGCAGTTTTTTTAGTGTGTTACATTGGAGTGTTGTAACGCCCTCAAATTAAACCCATTATATATTTATCATTGACATGCAATATTTAAAGAAAACAATTCATTATCTCATTCATCAGAGTATTACTAAATAAAAGCATTACATGTAACATCAAATTAAATGCCCTATGGGCTTACATCTTTCCAAGCCAACACTTGGACACAAAAATATGAGTTCTAACTCAAATACAAGTAAAGCCCTAGGCTTGAATGTTTACATGTACTATCAAATAAAAACAACTAACTGAAGATAGTCTTCAAAATCCAAAAGTCAAATCCTTCCAAGCTAAGTCCTTGGAGGTAGCTTATCACCTGAACCTGAAAATGATGTTCCCATATAGGGTGAGCCACAGCCCAGTAGAAATATACTAAACCAAATATAAGCATTGAATAAAGCAATAGCATTCAATAGATGGTTAACCGAGATAATCAATTATGTGATTATACAGTCTCATGACACTAATGTCTAAGACACATTTCACTTTCCATTATTATCAACATGGCTCAGAACCTGGCCAAACTTACTACAGTGAACTATATATCATATTCACATTACTTTCAATATCAACAAAACAAATGAGACCCAGGCTCATGTCAAAACACTTCATACTTCTCGTTTGATACACATTTTAGTGTTGTATCAATAACATGTAAAAACACTTCAATATCAATAAGCACACATAATAGTGATGCTAATGGAGTCCATCCCCTATCTCCTCCCAAACAAAATCCGGTTTACAGGTCCATCCCCTATCTTCCCCTAAACCGTGGAGTACATCCCCTATCTCCTTCCAAACAAAAATGCATATACAATGTATTAAACACTTGTCATATACAACACACAATCAATACATGTATTTTCTGTACTAATTCAACAGTCTAAATCAATGACTTAACCAATGCGATTAGTTTCAGTTTTCCCTAATCAACATGCAATGTCTACAACAATCACGACTATCCTCCACCGATAGCCCCAAACAGTTATTTCTAAACAGGAATTAAATGTGTCAACTAACATAATTCCAACATTTTCATAGGTGAGTGATTAAACTACCAACTACACCACTTAATCAATAAATTCATTAATTCCATGAATTCAACTAAATTCCCCAATTTTCCCTAAATTAATTATATAAATTAATTTATTACAACAACTAGGGTTTTTCCCAAAATTACCAAACAACCCCCAACATATCAAAATACCAAAACTTAGAACAAAACCTATAATATGGAGTAGGAAATCCCTACCTCGAAGCGAAGAACTCGAATGGAGAAGATGACGAAAAACCAAAGTGCTCCAAACCCAAGATTGTTCAAATTAAACGGAAGCCCTCGTCCCACTCTATCTTTTTAACAAAGGACTTAGGGCAGAAATACACTCTAAGTAGATCAAACCTAAGAGAGAAGGTGTGTAAGGAGAGGGAGAAGACGGTTCTAGGGTTTTAGAATCAAAAGGGAGATGAAAAATGATCCAGAAAGTCGGGTCTCGGATTTTTATAACATTCGCCCCGCTTGAGAGTGGAAACCCCCGCTCGAGCGCCACTCACAGACTCCCGCTCGAGCAGCCAAACACCCGCTCGAGCGGCGGATGCACACTCCCAGAAGTTTTTGCAGACAGGTCCCCGCTCGAGCGCCCAACTCCCCGCTCGAGCGTCACTCACAACCTCCCGCTCGAGCGGCCAATCCCTCGCTCGAGTGTCCAACACTACACAGGACATACTGGATGGGTGTATTCCCCGCTCGAGCGCCCAAACCCCCGCTCGAGCGGACAAGCCAAAATCTGGGCAACTAGACTTGGTTCCTAAGCTCAACCAACCTGCTCCAAATCTTCCCAACACAACCCAAGACTCAATATAAGGATTAAAGGGTGCAAACAACATACTCTCAACAACCAGCTCCACGGAACCTAAGTCCGGATATAACAAGTAAAGAAAAGGGAAACCGGGATCGCTATAAGTGTTATGTTTTTAGAGTGTTACATTAGAGAGTTATGTTTGGAAAAAGTACACTAATGAGTTTTTCAGTGTGTTACATTGGAGAGTTACGTTTGGAAAAAGTACAATAATGAGTTTTTTTTTTTTTGAAGTATTACATTGGGCCTTTATATAATTTACACTAGAATGAGACCTTTGAGTCTATAAAAAAAGAAGAAGATCCAAACAGTTCATCAGATCAATATTTAACATTTATTAGTGCTTCACTGTTTTAAAAACACTATTTCAGTTGAGAATTAATAATTGAAAAATTAAAGGCCAATTACAAAATTGGGATACTTTTCGGATTTAAAGCTAATAATTTCAATTTGAGGCCTTTGAAACAATAAAATAAAAAATTTATGTGGTACAAAGTAATGAACTTTCACTATTTTCTAATAAATAAATTTTTATGACTTAAAAATTGCAAAATTGAGGACAACAAAATAGGACCATCCACTTACACTTTTTTTTTTTTTTTTTTTTTTTGGGGTCAAATCAATGGAAGAGCAATTATATGACCTCGAAAGTTAACAAAGGAAAGCCTAAACCTAACACTCTCTCTACTACTACATCACCATGAAAGAAATATCAAACTGCTCTTTATAGGAGTTGAATCCAAAATCTTACACCACAATAAGTGTTACACAACCATTAGACCAAATGTCCTGATTACTTTTACATATTTTTTTCGAATCACTAAAGTTTGCAAGTTTTATATAGGGCTAAAAATGAGCCGAGTCAAGTCAAGTAGTAGGTTATTTAAGTTTGATTTGATAACTTGGGCTTAAAATTATGTTTGAGTTTGGTTTTTTCATACAGCAAGTCAATTTTTAACGAGTCAAATATAAGTTGAATTTGAGTAGCTTGATTTTTATATAGTATTGTGTGAGTGATTTTCTGATCACACTGCCAAATTAGTACTTAGCTGGAGAGCACCGGCAGAATAGATTAAGCCCGAACGACCTGCAACAGAAAGAAAAGATTCCGGCGGTGGTTCGTCAACCCGGGGGCACTCCGACGATCAAGTCAGTAATCAAATATCTCTCACAGATAACTAATAGTGCTTAACTCACTAGACATAACATAAAAAGCATACCTTAGACCCATAGGGGTGCCTCCCTTTTATAGCCAATACAATCCTAGCCCCAATAGAAGCCTAACTTCAATGGACTCAGGATTACTGCTAATCTTGGACTCCCAGTAGGATTAAGATAAACTCTCTAAGAGTTTTATCTTAATCCAAACTGAAGTCTTCTCTCATTCTAGGACTCTTGTCCCTTATCCGCTTATCCGAGATTCCAGTTTCTTCGCAGATAACCTCGGCCTAGCCGAGATGATCTCGGCATCATGACCAGGACACGTGGCACCTCGGCTGACACTTCGGTGACACCTCGGCCACGTGTTGTCATTAAAAAATTATGTCCCCACAATTGCCCCCTACGTTCTATTACCTCGGCATCCTAAGGTGATGGAACCTATATCATTTCTTCCATTTAGCACGTCGGCTAAGCTCGCTTCATCATCTATTGCCGACGTCAGAACTCGTCGGCTCAATATGACCAAGACCTATAGTTTGCTTTCATCAATGCCTTAGAACCAACGTCCAAGTTCGTTCAAGTTTCTCAGCCGAAACCGTCCTCCTAGCCGAGGTATTTGTTTCATTGAATCAATAACTCCCAGAGTTTCAGCACGCGTATGAGCTGGCACGCACAGTATTTCAACTGTTTTTACCACGCGTTTTTCCCCTACTGGACCATACCTGATACGCGCTATCAAGTCGTATCACTTTTGAGTCTGCTGTCTGACAAGCACGTCGTCTAAGGCACTATAATTGCCATTTTGCCACCATTTCATGCTTTTGATCAAAATCAACTCTCTCTCCGTCTTTTCACTTCTGCATCTTCGTTCTTGTTAAAACTTTTTCTCTCAAATCCTCCATTGTTGCTTTTGCAAAGCTTTCTGCAACCAGTTTCATTCTCTCTCTCCGGTGAGGCTTTCGTTTTACTTATTTGCTTACTACCACTGTCTGACACCAGCGTACTTCACACCAGCCTTTTTGTAATCTAAACAATCATTCTTCAATGTTAGGCCAAAGTTCCTTCTTTCCTTTTTTGAATGCATTCTTTGATTTCTTCTTTCAACGTGGTTGTATGTGTCTTCTTTTTACTCATGTATGATTCTATACTTAGAATAATTTGCACATCTTCAAAATACACTTTAACTGTGCAATTTCCTCGGGGTGTAACACCTCGGTTGTACCTATTAATCGGTTTTATCTCAGCCTCGGCTTAACACTTGAAAATATTTTTTACAATATTTTCACAAGTGTTATTTACAAGTCGATACTTCACTTTTAGCAAGACTTCTGTCTTCAAATTTCTTCCAAGTCTTGGCAATATGGTAATCTCGGCAAGTATGTAGATATTTCTTTCACTCGTAACCTTGGCTTAACCTTAACTTGTAAATTTTCTCAAAATTTCAACAAGTGTTTAAACCAATCTTGACTCAACATGACCTCGACTTTAACTTTAACTTGTAAATTTTCTCAAAATTTCAACAAGTGTTAAACCAATCTTGACTTCAGCTTAACTTCAACTTGTAAATTTCAATTTCAACAAACAATCTCGGTTTAACTTCAACTTATAAACTTTTCTCCAGTTTCAACAAGTGTTAAACATAATCTCGGTTTAACTTCAACTTGTAAACTTTTCTCATGTTTCAACAAGTGTTAAACATAATCTCAGTTTAACTTCAACTTGTAAACTTTTCTCAAGTTTCAACAAGTGTTAAGCATAATCTCGGTTTAACTTCAATTTGTAAACTTTTCTCAAAATTTCAGCAAGTGTTAAACATAATCTCGGTTTAACTTCAACTTGTAAACTTTTCTCAAGTTTCAATAAGTATTAAACATAATCTCGGTTTAACTTCGACTTGTAAACTTTTCTCAAGTTTCAACAAGTGTTAAATATGACCTTGGTCTCTTGTTTGTTGGAATCTGAGATTTGCTCACTTTAGGCTGAGCTCTTCTCTTCTCGGACCTAATCATCTAGGTCGAGATCTTGTCTTCTGGAATCTGGGATTTGCTCACTTTAGGCTAAGCTCTTCTCTTCTCGGATTTAATCATCTAGGCCGAAATTGTGTCTTCTAGGATTCTCCATGCCCGACCTCCCGCGAAGGCCGGTGAGAATGTCCCTTGGTCCCGCCATGCTGAGGGACTGCAGGAACCGTTTTCTGCCCCCCTTTCTGGGCACCTTTCTTGGCCGCTGGAATCGGCGTATCTTGTAGCGAGAACAGTGGCTGCATGACGTTGCTTTGCATCAGGAAATTGACGACCGTTTGCAGGTCTGCCAATTTATTCGCTATTCCCTTTATCTTGTCGTCCCTCCACAGGCATCTATCCTTCCATACTTGGAGATCGTCCTTGTTATAATACCTGCTTCGGTCTGATTTCTTCTGTACGCCGCCCTCCTGGCCGACGTTCTTTCCTTCATGATTCTTATCACAAGTCTCTTCGTTGTAGTTGTCTTCTTCGACGTCAAGGTCAATATGTTTCCCACTTTTAGTAGGGGTGTCGTCCCCAACCTTCTCTTTTTGTCCGTCATTGGCTATCTATTCTTCTTTTTTTTCCACAGACGGCGCCAAATTGTGTGAGTGATTTTTCGATCACACTGCCAAATTAGTACTTAGCTGGAGAGCACCGGCAGAATAGATTAAGCCCGAACGACCTGTAACTGAAAGAAGAGATTCCGGCGGTGGTTCATCCACCCGAGGGCACTCCGACGATCAAGTCAGTAATCAAATATCTCTCAAAGATAACTAATAGTGCTTAACTCACTAGATAGAACATAAAAAGCATACATTAGACCCATGAGGGTGCCTAACTTTTATGGCCAATACAATCCTAGCCCTAATAGAAGCCTAACTTCAATGGACTCAGGATTACTGCTAATCTTGGGCTCCCAGTAGGATTAGGATAAACTAGCTAAGAGTTTTATCTTAATCCAAACTGAAGTCTTCTCTCATTTTAGGACTCTTGTCCCTTATCCGCTTATCCCGGATTCCAGTTTCTTCGCAGATAACCTCGGCCTAGCCGAGATGATCTCAGCATCATGACTAGGATATGTGGCACCTCGGCTGACACTTCGGTGACACCTCGGCTGACACTTCGGTGACACCTCGGCCACGTGTTGTCATTCAAAAATTTTGTCCCCACAAGTACATATAAGTTTCTTGAGTCAAGTAGTAAGCTATTCAATTTTGGCTTGAAACTTAACAAATTTAAAATAGTGTTCACACATCACTTGTTTACATAATGAGTCACTATTAAATGAATTTTTAACAAGCCGAACACAAATCAAAACTCAAATAGTTGCTAGTTTTATATTATCATAGTTATTGCTATAAATTGTTTGTTGGAGTTATTTATGCATGTTGTATATGTGTTGCTTGGTGAACTCAATGGCCATACACAAATGATATTACTTCAAGGAAGGACAATGGAAGGTTGCAGAACTTATAATAATGGGTGTGTTTGTGAGAGGGTAATTTGTGTGCAAATTGGATCGAGCTAGGAAAGGTTGTCTTCTGATGTTGGGTCGCGCATTGGGCCGAGCCAGGTTCCCAGTTAGCTTGCTCCTGAGCTGGCAGTTGTTAGGACAGTCAGTGGGTTTGGGCCCCTCTATCCGTGTGCGGGCCGAGGTAACGTGTTGAGCAAATGATAAAGGCCGAGCTACATTTAGCCCGGTTACTTGTGGAACGAAGTAGAGTAGCTCAGTTAGGTATAACTAACAGGGCAGAGTGTTCCATCTCACTTGGCTAGCAGTGAGAAAGGTGTTTTAATGATGAGCATTATCCTTAAAGATGTGATTCATATGAGGACTCTGCTAAGGAGAGTTAGAGTTCTACTAGGATTATGCTATGTGAAATTTATAAAAGCTCATGACTATGTCTAGTTTGAGGTATGGCAATTCTCACTTACAAATATACAGAGCTTTTTGTCTATTGTCTATTTACTGACTTAGGCATTGGAGGGGTTTCTGGCACATACTCACCTGCTAGCCCACGTGTGTTTTTAGGTAGCAAAGTGACGATGTTTGGAGGAGTGCAAACTTGGTCAATAGGATTATACGAGAAGATTATTTCCTACTTGTACAATTGGCACTGTCTGTGGAAAGGATTTACAGAAAACTAATCTTTTTATTGAGTTTTCCTTTAACTGAGTTCAATGGCACACAACGAAAACTTGCCTCAGTCTACCATTGATGGACAAACTCTTGAAGGGAATAAAAGATGCGATGATCTGCCTTTTGTTCCACCCATGATGGATTTAGACCCCCAGCGACGGAACCCACATAGGGGCGTGTGAGAAAAATGGGGCTTAAGTCCTCGTCACTCTCGAAGCCTAAATGGACAGCGGTGAATGATGGATGCCCAGGTTCTGGAGGATTACGTAAGGGAGCAAGACAAATTGATAAAGAGAATGACAGCTGACATGGAGGGCATGAAACGCCAGATGAAGGGTAAAGGTGCAACAGTGGTGGAAAATTGAGAAGGAAGAACTCGTTCTTGCCGCTCCGAGATCGAGATAGGCAAGCCACACCTATACACTCCGATAGTAAGAGCCTCTGGACAGGTGATACACGCTCAAGGATCTTGATGACTCATTACTCCAGGTCTGAGAGAACGAGGATGGAAAGGTCTTGCACAGAGGGAAGCAATTACCGACCCTTACACATTTACCAAACCACCTCTCGGTACACTAAGATGCTCAGATCGATAGATCTGTGATCTATTCTGGAAGAAAGGGCGCGAAGTAGAGAAGACGTCCAGATCCATGACCCTCAAAGGATCTTGGCTCTGCAGTGATTGACACCTAGGACGCATGGAAGCTTTGAGGTTAGAATGCCAGTACCGCGCCTTGCCTACGGACCATACGATAAGGCATCGGCAAAGTTGCATAGCTCGAAGTTCGTTCTGGCGATAGAGAACACACCACTGCCCTTGGGCTTCAACCAACCTAAGTTCACGATCAAAGACGAGAAGTCAAATCCTTATATGCATTTAAGCCACTTTCGCCAAGTTATAACCATACACCAAAGGAACGAGGCTCTGATGTGCATTCTGTTTCTATCTAGCCGTGGGGATTTGGGCTTGACTTGGTTTGAAAATTTGCCAGAAGGTAATATTACTTCTTGGGCGCAACTTGAGGAGGCGTTTGTTACCAAGTTTAAGACAAACACCAAGATGCCAGTTAAGATTGATCAATTGCTCGCCATTGACATGGGCGAGAAGAAAACATTAAAGGCCTACAACAACAGATATTGGGAGACCTTCAACCAGATAAGCAATTGCCCCACCAATCTAGCTATCTCGCAGTACAACCGGGGTTTGCCAGTGGGCCATAAACTGAGGGATTTAGTGACAATGACTCCGCCCCTCACTATGGAAGCCCTAATAGAGAGAGTGCACCAGCACAACAAGGTAGACAGAGATGGTGCTCGTACCAAAGTAAAGTCCAGCACAACAGCGATGTTAGACAAGAAACCTGCGAAAAATGAGAGTGTGAGGTTTGAGTTGCAGGGAGGCTTGAAAAGGATGAACAATATGTGTGACTATTCGAGTATATGGGTTGTATATATGTAATGGAGGCAAAGGGCGGGACGATTCAAATTTTTTAGACCAGTGCTTGATGGCTATGATAGAGATAAGGAGCCAACAGAGGTATGCCACATATCTCAGGTATGGTGTTGTGTCAGACGTGCCAGGCAGATGGATGAACATAATGAAGGAATGTGCGGTACGGTTGACAATGACTTCTTGAAACCGTACAAAGAAACCGAGCAGCTTTTCTAGTTTGGCTGATTTGAGCATTTTTAGCTTGGTGAGAGGACAATAATCCTAATCATGCTATACAGATAGAATTAAGGGGCAATTGAGAGGGTAATTTGTGTGCAAATTGGGCCGAGCTAGGAAAGATCGTCTTCTGATGTTGGGCCGTGCATTGGGCCGAGCCAGGTTCCCAGTTAGCTCGGTCCTAGACTAGCAGTTGTTAGGACGGTCAGTAGGATTGGACCCCTCTATCTATGTGCGGGCCGAGGTAACGTGTTGAGTAAATGATGAAGGCCGAGCTACATTTAGCCCGGTCACTTATAGAACGAAGTAAAGTAGCTTGATTAGGTATAACTAACCGAGTGGAGTGTTCCATATCACTTAGCAAGCAATGAGGAAGGTGTTTTAAAGATGAGCATTATCCTTAAAGATGTGATTCCTAGGAGGACTCTGATAAGGAGAGCTAGAGTCCTGCTAGGATTGTGCCACGTGGAATCTATAAAAGCTCATTACTACATCTAGTTTGAGGTATGACAATTCTCATTCACAAATACACAGAGCTTATTATCTATTGTCTACTTGTTGACTTAGGTATCAGAGGGTTTCTTGCACATACCCGCCGGCTAGCTCACGTGTGTTTTCAGGTAGCAAAGCGACAAAGTTTGGAGGAGTGCAAACTTGATCAACAAGATTAGACGAGAAGATTATTACGTTCTCGTACAGTTTGGTTTATGAATTTGGAAAGAGAAAGAAAAAAGAAAAAGAAAAATGTGAGTGAAATATAATTACATTTCACTTAAGTTTCACACACTTTTTCTCTTTTTACTTTCAAATTCCTCTCTAAATTCATGAACTAAACAACCATAATGTTTATATATAAGATGTGGTGAAACATTGAACTATATATGTAAATTGAAAAAAAGAAAATTGGTATATAAATCTACTTTTTAAATAATTTTCTATACGTAATGATGTGTAAAACAGATGATTAGTTGATAATTAAAAAGAGAAAGACCTAAGAAAGAGAGTTTGCCATAACTATTATAATAGACTACTACATTATTGAGTTTGAAAAATAAAACTAATTTTTTAAATTAAAGTAACACTACTAAAAAATACTTAAAGATGAGTCTTAAATGTCTAAAGTTTAAATACTTATAAATACTTTTGAACAAGAACACATCTCTAATTTTTTCTAATTATTTTAAGATTATTTACTTGACAAAATCTTCATTTATTATATTTTGTATATACAATTTAAGCCTCGTTTCACAATAGTTAAATTGATTAAATAAGCATAAAAAGATAAAATAAGCTAAATAAGTTAATCATATAAAATATCACATCCAAATCATAATCATTTTACTTTTTTTTCTCACAACTATCACATCCATACCAGAAAAGGCCAAAAGTTATTCCCAAACACAACTAATTTACCAAGCTAAATTAATCAAAAAATTAGATTAAATCAATTTTTTTCCACGAAAACTTAAATAAGTCATTTTTTGAGCATGTAATTTGAATGAGTCATGCTAATGAAGTAGATAGAATATAAAATATTAAAAACACTCAATATACTTTTTATATATTAAACACTTTTACATGTTCTTACCTAAGAAATTGAGACTGACAATTTAAATTTCATAATTCTATTAATAATAACACAGCTATATATGTTATTTTTTTTTTTTTTACAAATTTAATTATATAAGACTCAATTCTATTGCCATGTCATTATAAATGAATTTTAAAATTTAAATTATGAGTATCTAGAATTTTTTATTTTTAAATATTACAAATATTTTTTATACATAAATTGAGACAAATAATCATTAACGCCATTAATATGTTTAAGAATAATTACACTAAGACCCCCTCAATTATTAGCAAATATCACTTATCCCATTTATAAATCGATACATATTAATCCCTCAATTATGACAATCGTAAAAATACACATCTTTTGAATGTGGTATAGAAAGGGCCTATATGGAATAAAAGTAGGGATGGACAAACCTCGGGCTGAGTTTGGACCGAGCTTATGCAATATAACTAGATGATATGTGTCATCTAAATGCTGGCCTAACAAAACTTTGGGTCTAATCTAGCTATCTCAAATTCAGTCCTAAAAATATTTTCAAAGCTCAAACTCGTCCACTTAACCAAATAGATATGAGCTATTAAATTTTTTTTTTTATTTTTGCCATGAATGGATATTAAATTATTTAGATTTTATTTATTATTTAAATTTGAAATATTAACAAAATTTAATAATAAAATAAATATGATTTTTAACAAATATTTTAATATAAACCTAATATATATATATATATATATATTTTAATTTCTACATTTTTAAACTTTATTTTATAATTAAAATAATATTAAACTATAATTAATATATTATAAATGGGTGGATTTAGCAGGATTGTACTATAAACTTTTTATCCCAAGTGCAAACCAAGTATTAAATTGACACAAAATCGCAATTCAGCTCCTCTCTTATGGGCAAAATAACATTTTCATAATCTAGAAGTATCAAATTAAGCTACCTAATATATTTTTATAATTAAATAAGTCAAAATATATAAATTTATAAATAAAAAATAAAAAATAATATTTATTAATAATCAAGAGAATATGAATTATACAATAAGTCAAAATATATAAATTTATAAATAAAAAATAAAAAATAATATTTATTAATAATCAAGAGAATATGAATTATACATACCATAATAATTTTGGATTAGCGGTGGGCGGTCCAGTCAATTTCACATCGTCTTTATTTATTTAATATTTGTTTTTGTAGACAACTAGGCAAAAAGCACCCAACTTAAGGGGTAGTTTGGGATGTCTTAAATAAGTATATTTTTTGTTTTTTTGGACTAAAAAATTGAGAAAAAAAATATAGATGTTTGGGTTAATTTTTTGACTTTTTATGGGAAAATGTGTATTAAAAAATTGTAAAAATTGGTTTGTAGGGGAAAATTAGGATTGGAAGTTGTGCAGCCGTAATTGTTGACTTTTGATGAATAGTGTTAACTTTTTAACTTTTTGAGTAACTTTTTAACTTTTCGGCTTTTTCTTATCTTTCCAAACTTGGAACAGCTTGATGTTATTATTTAGAAATTTGACTATTTTAATAAATTAAAATTTTTATATTTTAAAAAATAATAAATTATTTTATAATTAAATGTAATTTTTATAAAAAAAAATCAAATAATTATGAATTTAATATAACATTTTATCCTATTAATTAATTTAATTTATTATTTTTTTTATTTTTATCCATTTTAACCCAAAAAGACTAAAACCCAACTAGCCAAACAGGGCCATATGTTTCACCATTTTCTTCCTTGAGATTACTTTCTTTACACACTCTCTCTCTCTCTCTCTCTCTCTCTCTCTCTCTCTCTCTCTCTCTCTCTCTCTCTCTTTCTCTCTAGATAGAAGAAGATATGCAGAAACAGATACCTGTCTCTGTATATCGAGTTGATCGTTTACGAGTAATCGGCCTCTGCAAAGGTATGATTTTTCAGTAGAAATCTTCACCATCGTCACCAATCATCCTTTCATTAACTGTTACTGTCAAATTTCATGTTTTTTCATATAATTTTCTTATGTGCCTTTTTATTCGATTGTGTTCTTGTTTAATTTGTTCATCGATTGTATGATCATTATATATTTTCTCATTCTGATTTGCATTTTTGGTTGATCAATGGTTTCTTTTGAGAATCTTCGTTTCTGTGTAGCGTGAGAGGGTTTGATGTATATGTGTGTGTGTGTGTGTTCATCCTGTTTTAAGACTAGTTTTTTTACCCTTTGATTGATTGAGTTAAAGATAATGATGATGGTTGTGTCAGTTGTCAATTTTTTTTATTTGTATAAGAGCATCTCCAACGGTTCACCTAAATTTTCATCAAATCTGAGTAAAAAAATGACAATTTTCTCAATTTGATACAGAATGCTCCAATGGTTGATTTTCATCAAATCTGCTCCAGGGACAACCGGTTGGTCGACCGGTAAGGCAAATTTTGTTTTTTGAATTGTTTGAACCTACCTATTTAAACTGTTTGAACCTTTTAGTGGTCAACCGGTAAGGCAAAAATATATATATATATATATTTTTTGAATTGTTTGAACCTACTCATTTAAATTGGTTGAACCTTTTAGTGGTCGACCGGTTGGTCAACCGACCGGGCAACCGACTGGTTGACCGGTTCCTCTCCTCCAACGGTCACAAACAGTAATTTGCTGAAATCTGTATCCTGCTCTCAGTTTGATAATTTTTTTGTTCAATTCTCAATTTGATACCAGTTTGGTGAAACCGTTGGAGCTTCAAAAAGTACCTTTTCACCAAATTTCAAATTTGATGTCAGGTTTGGTGAACCGTTGGAGATGGTCTAATGGAGTTGAATCAAATAACCATTTTGGGTTTGTGATTGTTGACGTGCATATTTGATTCCGCCTTGATTTGCTAACTCTTGTTTTGGGATTTAAATAGTAGTAGTACTGACTAAAGTTAATATCTTTGCTGGGTTAAATTAAGGGTTGTTTTGAGAATTGACTTTTTAGAGTTTTTTTTTTTTTTTTTGGCATTTTATTAAAAGACGTGGAAAAAAAGTAGAGATAATAGTTTTTTTTTAGTGGTTTTTTTTTTGACTTTTTGGCTAAAAGGATTCTTTATTATACTAGAGTAGTAGAAGTTACAAATCATAACTTTAGTTCAGGGTTTGAGCAAATTGCATTTTTTCTAGTAAAAGAATGAGGCTGATGGTTTTTGTTTATGGGATACCAAGTGTTTCTCTTATTTATCTTATCACAATTGTGTTGATGGTTCCATCTTCTATAATCTGTTTCATTTTGATTGTTTGGTTTGTTGATTACACTGGTCATATGAATTCAAGGAATAATCTTTGAGCGAAAATTAAGATTAGTTTTGGCTGTGCTGCTGCTTTCTCAGTCAACTGTACAAAATAGGAGAGTGAATTAGTATACTTGTCATGACCCCAAACCGCCCCTAGTAGTTTGATGCCGTGATGGCCAGTAATCCGAGATTACCGAAGGCCAACTGACAAAATTCACACACAATCAGAGTATAAATATACGGGGCTCAAAAGTGCGGAAGCAAAATATACAAATATAAGTGGTCCATAGGAGCAGTGCATAAGTTAGATGGAATGGCATACAACTTTACAAGCTTTACAACTTAAATAAAAATAAAATGAAGTACCAAAAATACATATTACAAAAGGGCTTCACAAGCCGACATAACAAAATACATGAAATACAACTAAAAGCATGATCTTCAGTATTGCCGACATCCTCACTGCCGACATAACATGCATGCAAAACACACATCTTGATCAAAAGGCTTCCCAAGCCGACGTATGCAACATACAAGTATTACAAATCGAGAAGCATAATTTTCAAGACTGCCGACGTAAATACAAGTCAAGCCGACATAATCAAAAATCCGAAACAAGCTCCAGAATCACATCTAGGCGTCATCGCCTTCCTGCTCATCACCTACATATATATAGAGAGGGTGAGCTAGGATACTCAGTGAATGGTACAAATAATAAAGGGGTTTGCATGAATAATAGCCGAAGTCCTTTCAAAACAATACAAGTCAAAACTTTAGATAACAAGGGATGGACCTCGTCCATCTAACAAATCTTCAAAGTTTTAAGGGATGCTTACTAGCATCAACGTATTACAAATGATGACATTCCGGCAACCATATCCACGCGGTAAACCGTCAGTGGCAAAACAAGACAAAACAAGGGAGACGTCTCAAACGAGGGTGCTACAAAAGTTTAGAGTCCTCTAGCACAAGGGACCTATGTTACAAAGGCCCGTAGCCTTTTAACACGAGAGTGCTGCGAAAGTTTAGAGTCCTCTAGCGCAAGGGACTTTTCAAGACAAGACGTGCTGCGAAAGTTTAGAGTCCTCCAGCACAAGGGACTTTCAAAACGAGATGTGCTGCGAAAGTTTAGAGTCCTCCCGCAGAAGGGACTTTCTGAGAAGGTCATTTGAAGCAAGTATAATACAAGATACAAAACTAAGGACAATCATTCATGCTTAACAAATACCTTTCAAAACAAAGCAAAGCAAAGCTCATCAAAACATTGATAACATAACCTTATTAAAAATACCACTCACATAGTTCGTCAATCGTCGAGGTCAAGGCAAGTCCAAGTCCTACAAACACATGGCAAAGTCTATTGAATGCACTTCTCAAAACAAGTCTTGCATGCATGCAAATGACCTCGGCATTCTTCAAAAACTAAGTCAAATCAAATCAAAACACCGTTTCTTATTTTTGGAAAACATGCTGGGCAACTACTAGGTCTAGGCCGAGGTCCCACACCTCCTTGCCGAGGTGTGGCCCCGACGGCCACATTCAAAAGTGAAGTCGGGAAAATCTGGGTTTCCCCCCTTTGACAACATGAAGAACATGAGCATGAAGAATATGAAGAACATGAACATAAGGAAGATGAATGCAAAGATTAAAACTTGCTATTACGAAAGCTGAGATTTCATGCTATGAATTTAAAAACATGGACCTGGGTACCCATACTCAAGGATCTTATCAAAACAAACACAAAAACATGAGCCTTAATGCAAACTTTCGGATCAAACGAGGCTTTTCTTCAAGAACACATGAAAACCATTTTCTCTTACTAAAACTAACTTTAAATCAATGCATGACGTGCCGAATAGGTTTGATCGTGCAATGCAGCTAGATGATCAATAAGGACAACAAGAGTAGGTTAAGATTCTAACCTCAAAACTCGAATCTAACGGTTCAAGCTCTCATGATCAAGCTTGGAAGTTCACTCTCTCTCTTGCTCAAACTTCTCCTCCTCCTTTCTAGAGTCTATCTCTCTAAAAGGCAAGGTTTGACACAAAATGATCTGTTTCCCCCGACAGTCACTGACTTAATCCCTCTATTGGGACACGTGGCACCGGCTGGTTGGCTCTATTCAAAAATGTGATTGACTGATTAGAGAAGACCATGACAAGGTGTATTCAACAAGCTAAACAGCAAGAGCACTACGGCAAGTAGCGACATCAGCTAACAACAAGACTCCGGCAAGCAAGTGGCAAGGACATCAGCTTGGCAGGACAACACTTGACTAAGCTGTGCCACACCTTGGCCTAGATGTGCCACACCTCGGTCTAGGTCATTCCATTCCAGGAACAAAATCGCTAGTGCAAGGATCAAGGATCTAGCACGCCTAGATATTAACATCTCGGCCTAGATGATGCACATCGCGGCCTAGGCGACGCGCACCTCGACCTAGATGGTGACATCTCGGCCAACATGCCAGGGTAGAGATGAGGTCAACTGATGGGGTTCCAAGATAGTTCTAAGTGGAAAAGGTTTCGAAGGTGTCTAGGCTCAAGAAAATCTCGGTAACACACCAGGCAAGAACAAAGCAAGTAAGCAACATTCGAGCAAAACAAGACAAGATTTGCAAATGCACATATTAAAACAAGATCATACATAAATGTATGCAAGTGGGACTAAGTCGAAATGAGGGTTGTTACATCTGACCCTCCTTAAAGAAGTTTGGTCCCCAAACTTGAATTACCTTGCTCCAAAAACAATTCTGGATGTCGGACTTTCATTTCTTCTTCCATTTCCCATGTAGCATCCTCACCATAATGGTCCTTCCATTCAACTTTCACCATTGGTATCGACTTACTTCTCAACTGTTTCACCTGCCTATCGACGATCCGTATCGGCTTCTCTTCGTAGCCTAAATCTTCATTAATTACAATTCCGAAATAGTCGATCACATGTAGCGGATCTCGAATATACCTGGCGGCAAGGCAAGTTTGTAAGCAGCGAGGTTAACCTTCTCAAGAATTTCAAAAGGCCCGATGTGACGGGGTGCTAACTTTCCTTTCTTCCCAAATCTTGTAACTGCTTTCATCAGCAAAATCTTTAGGAACACATGGTCCCTAACATCAAATTCCAACTCTCTTCTTCTCTGGTCGGCATAACTCTTCTGTCGACTCTATGCGGTTTTGACTCTTTGCTGAACGAGCTTAATCTTCTCGGTTGTCACTTGAATTAACTCGGGTCCAAGAAGAGCTTTGTCTCCTACCTCGGTCCAACATATCGGCGGCCTACACTTTCTTTCATACAGTGCTTCATAAGGCGCCATGCCAATGCTAGCTTGATAACTGTTGTTGTAGGTAAATTCCACCAAAGGCAAATGTACTCCCCAACTTCCTTGGAGGTCCAATACACATAGTCTAAGCATATCTTCAAGTGTTTGAATCGTCCTCTCTGTTTGCCCATCAGTCTGGAGATGAAAAGCTGTGCTAAACCTCAACTCGGCTCCGAAAGCTCTTTGTAGGCTCTGCCAAAATCTGGAAACCAACTTCGGATCTCGGTCTGACACAATTGACATCGGCACTCCATGAAGTCTAACAATCTCATTCACATACAACAAAGCAAGCTTATCGGCGTTGAAGGCAGTCTTAACAGGCAAGGAGTGTGCTGACTTAGTTAGTCTATCCACAATAACCCAAACCGAATCCATACCCCTTTGTGTCTTCGGCAAACCAACCACAAAGTCCATGGAGATGTGCTCCCATTTCCACTCAGGAATCGGTAAAGGTTGAAGAAGTCCTGCTGGCCTTTGATGTTCTGCTTTCACTTTTTGACAATACAAGCACTACGACACGAATTCGGCTATTTCTCCTTTCATATTCGGCCACCAAAATGTCTGCTTCACATCCTGATACATTTTGGTGTTGTAATGTCTCAAAAAAATAACATTAAAACCCATCACTAGACATGCATTGATATAAAAGAAACCAACCATTTATATTCATCAGAGTAGTTCTTACAATAGTATTACATGTTAACAACAAAAGTAAATGCCCTATGGGCTTACAACTTTCCAAGTCAACACCTGGTTACACAAAAGAAGAGTACTAACTCTATACAAAATAAGCCCTTGGCTTGATATACATGTAACACTAACAAAATAAACAAAAAGAGTCTTCAACTCTCATCATCATCCAAACTATGTCCTTGGAGGTGGCATACTACCTGTACCTGAAAATCATGTCCCATATAGGGTGAGCCAATGCCCAGTAGAAATATGCTAAACACAGTATGAGCATTAACTAAGACATTAGCAATTGATAAATGTTCAATTTCCATAAATCAATTCATAACCCATTTCCATTTCATGACCACTATGTTCATGTTTCATTTCAGTTTCCATTTCTTATCAATTTCACAATTTACATCAACGGCTTAGAACCTGGCCAACCACTTATATGAGACAGTGACTCATATTAAACGTTTCCCATTTTACAATAGATAAACATACTAGTTGTATCAACATCTCAACAGATAAGCATACAAACTGTATCCACATTTCAACAGATATGCATATTAGCTATATCAACACTTCCAAAGATAAACATATGAGCTGTATCAACACTTCCAAAGATAAGCATATGAGCTGTATCAACACATTATCTGACAAGCATATGAGTTGTATCAGTGGAGTCCATCCCCTATCTCCTCCCAAACAACATCCAGCTTAGAGGTCCATCCCCTATCTTCCCCTAAACCGTGGAGTACATCCCATATCTCCTCCCCCACACACACACAACGTATATGCACAAAGGTCATATACACAATCAATCAATACATAACGTTAATGTATTCTATCAACCGTCATACTCTATGACATATCCAATTGATTAGTTTTAGTTTGCCTAATCATCATGCATTGTCTACAACAATCAAAACTACCCTCCACCGGTAGCCCAAGCAATTATTTCTAAACAGATAATAAAAGCTCCAACAGATAAAATATCAATATTTTCAAAAGTGAGCCATCAATAAATCTAACTCCACCATTCAACAATATAATAAACCAATTTCATTATTTCCAACTCAATTCCATAAAATCACAATTTTCCCAAAATTAGGGTTTTCCACCCGATTTCCCAATATTGACCCAATGGTCTAAATATCAACAACCAATAACGATATCATTATTTTGAACCCACAATACACATTTTAGACTCAAAATAACAAATCCTCTTTTAACATTTTGAAACCCTATGTCCCAAAATTTACCCAACTTCAACACTTCATCAAAACAACCAAAAATCTATGTCAAAGGCCATAAGAGTGAGTAGGAATCCCTACCTCAAATTCGGAGCTCAAGGAAAGAAGATGAAGAAACTCAACATGCTCCAAAACTCAATATTCTCGGATCAAAGTGTAGCCCTCGACGATCAACTCAACTTTTACAAAGGCCGAAGGAAAATGAAACACTCTAACTAGATCAAACCCTAGAGAGAAGGGAGTTTCTAGAGAGAGGAACTCTCAAAATGTCTTTTTAGAAAGTAAGAGAGAGAGAGAATGTAAAAAGTGATTTTAAAATGCCCAGCTGCCAACTTATATACGACATTCCTACTCGAGCGGAGAACACTACGCTCGAGCGTCAAGAACAAAAAACTAGGTGCGCTCGAGCGCAAGAAGGCCCGCTCGAGCGCCAAGACACAAGAATAAAGTACATCCGCTCGAGCGCGAAAACCAGTCCGCTCGAGTGTAGATTCCTTCCTCCCAGAACTTACACCAAAAAGTACTACCTGCTCGAGCGCCAGAGTACCTGCTTGAGCGCCACCGCTCGAGCGTAAAGAAACCCGCTCGAGCGTAAAAATCACACCTGCAGAAGTTTTGCAGGGACATGAAAAACTGGGAGCGTGCAATATCCGCTCCAGCGCAACAAGACCCGCTCGAGCGGAACGACCAAAAACCTGGCAACAAGATTTCAGACCAAGGTTCAACCCACCTGTTCGAAACAAGCCCAACACATCCTATAACTCAAACAAATGGAATTAAAGGATGACAACAAGATAGATACAACTACCAACTCCACAGAACCGAGTCCGGAATACAATAGAGTAGTAAAGGGACAACCGGGATCGCTATAGGTGTTCCCTGGGTGAACAGCAAACTTGGAACCATGAGCTTCCTGCAAAATTTTCCTTTTCAACTCTGGGATGTCGGCCACACACAATCTTCCTTCAAACTTGAGCACTTGATTTTTTATGGTGTACCCTGATCTCGGCTTTGTGACAATCTCATCTGCTACCTTCTTGAAGAATTCATCCTCCATTTGTCTTGTCTTTACTTCCTCAACAATAGTCGGCTCCACTGAGATCGTGGTTAGACATGCCAAATTTCCAACCGCCTTTCTGCTCAAAGCGTCGGCTACGGTGTTAGCTTTACCTGGATGATATTGAATCTGCATATCGTAGTCTTTCAACAACTCAAGCCATCTTCTCTGCCTCATATTCAATTCTTTCTGAGTGAACAAGTACTTTAAGCTCTTATGATCCGTAAAAACCTAACAAGAAGCTCCATACAAGTAGTGGCGCCAAATCTTCAAAGCAAATACCACAGCTGCTAACTTTAAATCATGGGTGGGGTAGTTATTTTCATGTGACTTTAACTGACGAGATGCATATGCTATAACCCTACCTTTTTGCATTAATACGCAACCCAGACCCTTATGCGAAGCATCACTGTAAACATGAAGCTCTTCATTGCCTGATGGTAGTACCAGAATTTGTGCTGCGACTAACCTCGTCTTCAACTCCTGGAAGGCTGCTTCTCTATCCTTAGTCCATTCGTAAGCCACTCTCTTCTTAGTCAGTTGTGTCAACGGAATTGCAATCCTTGAGAAATCCTTTACGAACTTTTTGTAATAACCAGCCAATCCCAGAAAGCTACGAACCTCGGACACATTAACCGGCCTCGGCCAATTCACAACGGCTTCAATTTTACTAGGATCGACCGAAATACCCTCTTCATCAATTACATGACCCAAAAATGAAATAGTGGAAAGCCAAAACTCACACTTGTCAAATTTAGCATACAATTTCCGATCCCTCAAAGTCTGTAAGGTAAGTCTCAAATGCTCCTCGTGTTCGGCTTTACTCTTGGAGTAGATCAATATATCATCGATGAAAACAACCACAAACTCATCTAGATATGGCTTAAAGACTCTGTTCATCAAATCCATAAATGCTGCAGGGGCATTGGTCACTCCAAAAGGCATTACTAAAAACTCGTAGTGGCCATATCTCTTTCGAAAAGTGGTCTTCTCAACATCCTCGGCTTTAACCTTAAGCTGATGATAACCCGACCTAAGGTCAATTTTGGAAAAGACTCGTGCTCCTTGTAACTGATCAAACAGATCGTCTATCCTCGGCAATAGGTACTTATTCTTGATGGTTACCTTATTCAGCTCCCGGTAATCAATACAAAGACGATGTGTTCCATCCTTCTTCTTCCCAAGGTGAAGTGCTTGGCCTAATAAAACCCTTATCTAGCAACTCTTGCAGTTGAAGCTTCAATTCCTTAAGCTCGGCGGGGGCCATCCTAAAGGGTGTTTTAGAGATGGGCTGGGTTCCCGATATGATGTCAACAGTAAACTCTACCTCTCTATCAACTAAGTGACCAGGCAGATCATTTGGGAAGACGTCGGGGAATTCACTGACCACTGGGACGTCGGCTAACTCAACACTTCCATTCAAATTACTTAATATGCTACACAGGTAACCTTGACACCCTTTTTGGACCAACCTATAGGCTTTCATGGATGAAATTAAGTAAGGTGGGGATATTACACCTTTTCCCTGAAACGTGACCTCGGCTAGGTTTGGGGGCTTTAACGTGACACTCTTAGAAACACAATTTATAGATGCGTGATTTGCCACTAATCGGTCCATCCCCAATATAACATCAAAATGAGTTATGTCCAATGGCATTAAATAAGCTAACAATTCAACATTCTCAATCACAACAACACATGCTCAATAGATGGATGCAACATTCATAGATCTCCCAGATGGAGTAGATACAGATAACACATAGTCGAGGGGTTCTAGTTTCCTATTAATCTTCTCGGCAAACTTAGCAGAAATGAATGAATGCGTAGAACCCGAATCAATCAATACAAATGCATTTTGAGAGAAAATTGGAAGTATACCTGACACCACTGTCTCAGCATTCTGAGTGTCTCCTGGTACCAGTGCAAAAACTCTGCCTTGCCTCATCTATCCTTTCCCAATGTTACCCTTTTGTACGGAACCCGAGGTATTCTCATCTTTCTTACCTTCATCAGCCCTTGTCTTTGGACAGTCCCTCACAAAATGACCTATTTCACCACATTCGTAACAAGCCCCAGACGCCCGACGACAAACCCCGAAATGTGGCTTCCCATAACTAGAACAGGTCGGCTTAGTTCCACTTTCCTGCCTTGGGTTGCTGGAACTGCAAACATTCACTTTCTTCTTGGTACCAAACTGTGCTCGGCGATTGTCATAACTCTGCCTCTTCCTCTGGCTCTCTCCCGAACTCTAGTATCTGTTCAAGTTAGCTTCGGCTAGAATGGCTTTGTCCAATACTTTGGCGTAAGTCGGCATGTTGAGCATGTTAACCCGGTCTTGTATCGGTCCACAGAGCCCACTTTCGAACTTCCTAGCCTTCATATATTCATCATTAACCATGTGGGGTGCGTACCTTGCCAACTCGGTAAAGGCACGGTCATATTCAGCTACTGTTCTATTGCCTTGCGTCAAAGTCTGAAATTCGGTAGCCTTGCGGTTTCGAACACTTAAAGGAAAATGCTTGGTGTAAAACGACTCCAAAAATTGGGTCCAGGTCAAGTCTGGATTGCCTTCTCGAACCATCATCCACCATCTGCGGGCGTCGTCATCTAGTGTAAAAGCTGCTAATGTCACCTTATGGGTGTCGGTGCTGGGAAAGATCTCGAACAGCTTTTCCATTTCCAAAACCCACGCTTCGGCCATCATCGGTTCTATACCCCCTTGGAATCTTGGTGGCTTCATTTTCTTGAACTCCCTGATCAGAGCTATCGTGCCGTCCCCATATAAAGTTGGCTGTGGGGACACTTGTGGTACTGGAGGAGGTGGAGGTGGAGGCGGAATTGCATTTCGGCTGTTTGTCTGCTCGGCCTGAGTCGAGGTAGCACTAGCGTACTGCTGTCTGGTCTGCCTTAACTCGTGGGCCAAACCTTCAACCAACCTCTCCAGTCTGTCTAATCTGTCCTCGGACTGATCTCGGCCAACTGGAGGTCTACCTCTCCTTATGATGCTATGAGTATGAGGAGTGCGACTTTAAAACAAAATAAACAAATAAACACGCAGGCAGTAACAATTAAGCATGCCAAGATAATGCACACCTTGTCCACATAGCAAGCAATATGATGCAATACTATGCTCTTTAGGACTCAAAGTGTGTGAATAACGTATACTAAGGAACTTGTGCTCTGATACCATTCTGTCACGACCCCAAACCGCCCCTAGTAGTTGTAGACATCCCCGAACATCCCGGGAGGATGAGTCCCGTTCTGTTTGTTTGTGGGTCTACTACAGTTCAGACTCTCAAATTGTCATGGTTCTAAATCTGAACCAAAGAGTCCAAATCCGGCAAATCGTTTTGAGAAAACAGATTTTGAAAGAAGTGCCAAACAGGGACTACTTTGCCAAATACAGAGTCGCCTCCTAAATATTTTATTTTGGGGGAATTTAGGAAACCCTGACTCGTTTGCCCAACGCCACGTGTCCGTCATCACCAAAGTTGCCTCGGCTCGGGAACTTGGGTACGATTGGGGAAGGTCAGCTATGAGCACCCCCTTTCGCCCGATCAAAGATCGGCCTCTACTACCATGATATCTTGTTTTGAAAACATTATGTGTTCTTATCCCGATTATTAGCCTAGAATTACTATGTTATGCGCACAGCACAAAAGTATAGACTAGATCGCCTAATTTGGAAATAAGCATTGCATATCCATTTGTTTTGAAAAATGTTTTGGAATTTGCTACTCGCAAGTAGGCTAAAACACGGATTTCAATGAGCTATTCCAACTCAGACAATCCAACCTTCACCCACAGGCATTCAGGCAATTTATAACACATAAGCATCTAACCACATGGTAAGCATGCTGTCATGTCAACATCCACACGCATGCGGTATGCTAAAGTATAAATACTTACATAGTACTCCAAGCCAAAACAGGGAACTCGTTAGCAAATCAATGTATGATCCAAGTCCATGTTAAGTGCCTAATGCAACGCATACAAAATGTCACTAGAATAGGCTTGGCTAATCTAGAAGTGGCTTTGAAATACTAATACAGTTAGCATGATGCGCCGAGCCCGGTGCATGCAATACTGATGAATGATGCACGCATGCATAGCATAAGGTATGCTAAATTAAACATGACCTATTACTAACCATCAAAGCAGGTAAGTAAAAGGGAGAAAGAAGTGGGGGTTGGAAGACATGCACACACTCACCCACACTTATTACAAATTCGCCCTCGCTCGGAGGGACCGAAAGAATAATACAAATTAACTAACTCGCAAGCTAATTAATTATTACAAATCACCTAATTAATTAACAAATTAACTAAGCTAAGAAAAACAATAAAAAAGGGGCCTCGGGAAGAGGGTCCAATGCACGCATGCTCGGGTCTTGCTCAGAAGTCCAGTGCCATGCACAAGCCGCCTCTATTTTCCCTGCTCTGCTTCTCTGAAGACTGCCAAAGTCTCAGTATGTGCTCACTAGATGTTGGGGAATGCCACCAGCTGGAGGGAATCATTATCGGCTGTGATTTGGTGTCGATCGGCCAAAAATGAATCCATCGGCCACCGATGGATTGCCGGTCGGCACTCTGTGAAGTCGATCGGCAAAAGGTTCCAACAGAATCCGTTTGACAGCAGCAGAGGACAGAGCTTTGCATGGCAATGCAATTCAAGCAATGTATGCACCAACCATATCCCTTATCATGTTTATGACTCAAGGGACATGATCCTCGATTCTCGGGCCACCAATCACGCATTTCGATGCATGATGGCCCAAAGAATCGAGTGTGCAACTTCAATTTCAAATGTAAAGCAATGCAAATAAACAAGCAAAGGGGCTCAACCTCTATCATGCTCAACTCAAGAGGTATAGCATGCATGTTAATGCAATGCAATCCTAAGCATGTGAGCTAGTATGGAACATAGGCAATGCAATGTGTACATGCAAGTATGCAAGCAGACATACAAGAGGAGGATGCAAACAAGCAAGGAGACAGACTTAAACTAAATTAGGCCACTCTCAAACAAGCCTAAATCAGCGGCCAAAGTGCTCAAACATGAGGGCCAACACACATACACGCATGCACATGTTAAGACCTAAACACTTAAGCATCAAAGGATATCCTTTAATCACACTTCAAGGGGAATAATCACGGACATATGGCATACATTGGAAGCTTTAAAATCATGCTAAATATGATACCAAATCAATTAAACATGACAAGCCAAGGCATGCAACCAAGGTCCCAAAACTCAAAGTAAGCTAAGGGGCATTAAACTACCCTTGACAAAACCAAACATGGCATGCATTAAACAACTAAAATCAGATTTCTAGCATGTTAAAACAAAGCCAAAAGACTACTTAGATGATATCTAAGAGGCCTAAACATGCAAGCGCACCAAAGAGGCTAAACATGAAGCATGGAATGTCAACCTTTGAACACACTTAAGGGACATCAAATGCAACCACACGAGCATGCTAAGTGGGCTGAAATAACATGGCAAGTGGTTCCAAACCACTGAAATGAGGCAAGGATGCATGCTACACACTCACACCCTTGAAGCCTACAAGCTAAAATGCAAAGAGGCTATGCAATGCATGCTAAAGTCGACCCAAACAACTAAAGACAGACCTTAAACATGGCAAAATAAACATGAAAGCTTCACAAAGCTAAGCCTAAAGCATGCTAGAACAGTGGTTTACAACCTAAGGCATGTTAAGGCAACAAAATGGCATTACAAGGCATGTATGCTAAGCAAACATGGTGTACCAAAACCAAATTAAAACAATGCTATATCATAGCATAATAAGCGTAAAAAAAACAGCCAAGGCATGGTCAACATGAGCCTAAGCTAGGTGCTCCCTCAAGAGGCAAAAAAAATGATCATTTTCAAGGACAACAAGGAGAGGGGGTGGCCCTCTCCTTCTTGGGACCTCAAGGCACCATCCTCACCTCTGAAATCCCTCAAGATTTCAGTGGTGAGGAGGCCCAAACACAATGATCCCGGAGCTCAACCAAAATGGCACAAAATGGAGCCTTTCAAGGCTTAAGAGGGGTCAAACAACCCCAAAGCTTGAAACACCCTTAAACAACTACTTAGAGCGAGTAAAAACACAACTTTTATATGTTATACACTAAGCTCAAAAATAGATGCAAGATAGGTAAATAAGCTATGCAAAAATGGGAGAAAAGGGACAAGTTTCTTACCCTTGTAGACCCTCTTCACAAATGGTGGGCCAGCAGTCTCCTTAGGTCCAAACCAGCTTGAAAACTTCAAAAACAACCCTCTAGAACCTTAGTTCCAAGAGAAAGGTGTAGTAGTAGGTGTTTGTGTGCAATACTAAGGCTTAAAACACACACAAATACACCAAGAAAGAGAGATATAGAGATAGGATATACACAAACCCTAACCCTAGAACTCAAAGCTCTGAAAAATAATGCCTAACTTGTCTAATTTTGTCTAACCCTTCAACAAGAGAGAAGAGCCTCTCTTTTGTAGACAAAATGGTCTTGTAAAGCTTCCAATGGAAGCTAACAAGAGGGCAATCCCTCCATATGTATGGAGGGGGTGAAAGTGTATGCCAGCTGCACAAAAATATCTGCAAAAGCAGATGCACAGTAGTCGACCGGCCAAAAATGCAATTGACCCAAAAAAGGTGGCCGGCTGGCCATATATAGTGCCGGCCGGCCAAACATTTGGCCGGTAGAAGAAAAACACAGCCGGTGGCCTCAAGCCCTGGCCGGTGATGTGTGGGGATGGCCCACAAGCCATTCCCTGCCCCTCCAAGGCAAAGCACAAGTGTTTGGTGCAAAACCAAACACAAAACAGTCGAGTCGAGAGGTCCTGAGGCAAGGTGCGTAGCCGAGACCTCCGAGAACTCAAGACGAACACAAATATGGATGATCACCGAGTGTTCAAGCGGTGACGTCCAAGTCTTGAGGACGGTCAAAAATGGGGTGTCTACAGTAGTTTGATGGCGTGATGGCCAGTAATCCGAGATTACCGAAGGCCAACTGACAAAATTCACACACAATCAAAGTATAAATATACGGGGCTCAAAAGTGTGGAAGCAAAATATACAAATACAAGTGGTCCATAGGAGCAGTGCATAAGTTAGATGGAATGGCATACAACTTTACATAGCTTTACAACTTAAATACAAATAAAATGAAGTACCAAAAATACATATTACAAAAGGGCTTCACAAGCCGACATAACAAAATACATGAAATACAACTAAAAGCATAATCTTCAGGATTGCCGACATCCTCACTGCCGACATAACATGCATGCAAAACACACATCTTGATCAAAAGGCTTCCCAAGCCGACGTATGCAACATACAAGTATTACAAATCGAGAAGCATAATTTTCAAGACTGTCGACGTAAATACAAGTCAAGCCGACATAATCAAAAATCCGAAACAAGCTCCAGAATCACATCTAGGCGTCATCGCCTTCCTGCTCGTCACCTACATATATATAGAGAGGGTGAGCTAGGATACTCAGTGAATGGCACAAATAATAAAGGGGTTTGCATGAATAATAGCCGAAGTCCTTTCAAAAAAATACAAGTCAAAACTTTAGATAACAAGGGATGGACCTCGTCCATCTAACAAATCTTCAAAGTTTCAAGGGCTGCTTACAAGCATCAACATATTACAAATGATAACATTCTGGCAACCATATCCACGCGGTAAACCGTCAGTGGCAAAACAAGACAAAACAAGGGAGACGTCTCAAACGGGCACTACAACAAAAACCACATTTTATAGCATTCGATGAATGCTATCAAAAGTAAGAAATAGCATTCGTTGGAACGCTATGTTTGCCCATGTTATTAAAAGTGTATCGTTTTTAATAACAGTTATCGAATGTTATCGTTGAACGTTATCGTAAATATATTATAACAATTTTTGAATGCTATGAAATAGTTAAAAGTTACTAAAAATACCAAAGGATAACATTTTGTTAATGCTATGAAATTGTTTTAATAGCAATCTAGTAATGTTACAATTTACCATATCATAACTAACTAAGAATGTTATAATAAAGCATGCCAACAAACTTTTTGATAACATTTTTTTAATGCTACAAACACCTCATTATGATAGCAATTTTAAATGCTATCATATAGTATTTATAAATATAATAAAAATCCATTCCAACACCAATATTATTGGAAACCTAAATCCTGTAAATGCCACAAACACATTTTCATCCATCACATACAAAACAATATCATCGTTGAAAAATAACTCATCACCACAAATTTCAAGAAATAATAAAATTATCATAACATTGTCTTAATAAAGTACCAAAACACAATCTCTCACTACGTTCAGAAAAATAAAAACAAAAACTTAAAGCCATAATGTCGGTATGTACAAGACATAATAACACATTCAAATTCCTTTTTTTGCACCCACAAACTTCCAAGCTGACTTCTATTGATTCCATCTTCTTTCCAAACCTAATAACTGTAAAACAATAATCAACACATCACAGTAAGTATAATCAGTTTAAAAATAGAGTGTATATCATTAAAAAGGAAAAATAAAAATAAAATTATATCAATAAACAACATATTTACACCTAATGCTTATATCTCTACTCTCTTTCCTTTTCAAAAGCATGTAAGGAAATACAAAGTGACACAGTAAATGCAAAAGAGAATTGCCATTAAGAATTTTTTTTTAAAAATTTTCAAAATGAATGTTTATTTTTATTTTATTTTTTTTTATCAGGAAAAAAAGGAATTTTATTGATGAAATTAACATACAGAAACCATGACAATACATCAATAAAGGGAGGCGAGAGCAAAAAGCATCATAGCATTACTTCTTAATCCCAACTAAGTTGGCACTAAGAAAGAACACCTAATCATATGCTAGCTCAAGCCAAAAAGTTGGTGAGGGACCAACAAACAAAGAAACAAAAATTAAAAAAAAAAAAAAAAGAACTTGGCCCAAAAAGAGCAAACCAACTAACAAAAAGTTGAAGTATTTACTAACATAAACATGTTGCTGTGCATAATTTGTTGATCACGTATGCTTTACCAACTTTTGTTGGTTTGTCAGTAGAGGCATAACTTGTCACCTTGCCACACATATTTTGGATTATACATGCTTAACACAGAAGTCATATACTATTTGCTAGAATGCTTATCTAAAGGATAAAAATACTATTGACATTGCTCTTTAAAGGCTCATGGCTCACTTGGCTACATATGTATGCCACCATAACCTGTTAAAAGTATGCGAAGTTGTGTTGCTTCCATTATTCCTGCAAATGATTGGATTAACTTTTGAACTTTGGTTCTACTACTGTCACCGTCACATCATAACTGGTTTGCATATACTAATAGTGTCATTAAGTTCCTTGATATGTACTAATCACTTACCTCATGTAAAGTACGCCGAAGTTGTATGGCATTCCATCCATTTAATTGCAGATTTTTCATGGTATAAATAAGGTCATTTGTACATTGTAAAGATATTATGGCCTCCAAATATAACTAGTTACTTAGTTGCAAAGGTAAAGCATGAGCCTGATCTTTAATAGGCAAACCACCATAGTGCCACACCCTAGCATTGACCTCAAGAAACATGGCAGTACATAGATCTCTAGTGGCAACCAAATCAATCAGCACCAACAGCAACAAAAAAAGCAGCAAATTAAAAAGCCACTAGGACAAAAACAAGCAGAAGTAGCAACCAAATCAGATGCAACCCAATCCACTAGCAGCAACCAAATCAGATGCTAGGTAAAAAGAACACCCAATCCACTAGCAGCAGCAACCAAATCAAATGCTAGGTACAAATCATTAATCTCCTACGACCCTAAGCAAAACCCAAATCAGATGCTTGAGATTATAACTGTGGGGTATTGTTTTTTTGCTACATCTTCATCATCATGGTTATCTTTTTAGTATTTGCATTGTGTCATTGCCTTAGATTGATTTTTTTTGTTTTCATTCTCTGTTTCTTTGTGATGCATTTTGTGGATATATCAGCTTTCTATAGATAAAGAATTATACTCTGTTATTGATTTAATATGTGTTTGCTATTGGTTATTGCAATTTATGAGCAAGAAAGAAGTCTTTTTGTTGTTTGCCAAGTTTAGTATTGAACTCCACTGAGCATAGGTTGAGTCATGATTGGCTTTCTTGAACTGGAAAAAGTGATATCTTTTAATTACCATTTTTTCAAGACCTTAGATCCACACATGGTATTAGAGAGGAGATCTTATATTCTATTGTTGCTCTTCATAAATTTGCTCACAAAAATCAATTAAAATTCCAAAACAAGGAAAAAGAACAAAAGAACTAACTCTGATTCCTAGTCTACTGGAGTTGAATTCCTTTTTGAACTGACTTGAAATGTCCTAAATGTGAATGTTACTTAACATAATGCTGTATTTGTCTTTAAAGCCAAAATGATCTTGTTTTATGGGCATTGTTTCAATTACCTTGACTTTATATGGGCTCAGGATGCACTGCCATCCTCCTGAAACCTAGTGGCTGTTACATGCAAGGATGGACCATAGAAGAGACAGTGAGGGGCCATGGCCCCTCTGCTCACTTTGTATTGTCTTTATCTCTTAATAAAGTGTACTTCTATTGCATTATAAGGATTCTGGTTTAGATCCGACCCGTCTATTCATAAAAAAAAACATTTCTAGATTCTCTACAAATACATTTCTCCAGGTGTAATAAATAAAAACGAATATAATAAGATTTAAATTGTTCATGAAGAGTATTTTTTTTAATCTTTTAAAAAATTACCAACCTGTAGAAGCGATCATTGCCCCATAACAACTTTGTCAGTTGGCCATGCAACTGTAGTACCCACAGCGTCTTCGATGTTAGTCATGTCAACAGTAGGCCTCCATAAATAGGCTCCAAATTCTCTTGCGAGATCCACCCATACTCTCATGGCATTAGGTCCAATAGGAATGTGATGGACAAGCTGTTTCGGATCACTTGAAGACCAACGCCCTTCAGCAACTACTTCCCCTGACCCCATCCAATCCAGCAACTTGCATTTCTTGTTGGGGGTGTTAGTGTTCTGACCTAGTTAGTAACAAGGCAACGACAAACAAGAGAAATTGTCACTCATATATGGTTGTTAGCTCCCCTCTTTCTCTACATATATACACTATGTTTATGTAAACCCTCCAATTTGGTGATTACTATTGAAACTTTCTTATGTTTTTCCTCTTCAATTCTTCAAATTTTTTTCCTAGCAAATAAATCAGGAAAACATTGTTGTAGCACATATATTTTACTTAGCTTTGTCTCAAAAGCATATCTTCTACTTTCAAAGTTACAATTCCTTGTATATGTCATTGCATTTGCGTTTTTCTTTAACTTATTACTATTCTTGTTAGATGGATACTTAAGTGGTAATCTAAATTTGATCTCTAAAGATAAATATACTCATAGAATGGAAATGTATGTGTGTGTGCTTGTGCGCACACTACTTTCATGAAAAATGGAATGCAAATAACATTTTTCACCGAGGGAGAAACTATAGGTCTTGTTGATCCTTCCTCGCTTGCTTAATAATACTTTTGGGAGATAATTTCCCTTTCAAAACCAAAACTTAAAAATATGCTCATAAATTGCATCCATGCACATAAAACTTAATAATAAAACATTGGATAACCACATCAGAAAGAGAAGCTCAATCAAGTGAAACCTAATTTATTGCAAAGTCCATAGATTTAGGTATATTAGAAGCTTTGTGCAATTCAAAATAGTAAGATCTGTCAAATCAAATTCCCATAAAAAATAAAAAAAACAAAAAAAAAACAACAACAACAACAACATCAAATGAAGTAGAGTAATTTAAAATATTCAATTCTACACCAAAAATAATGAAACAAATCAAATAAAATAGGTAGAATTGTTTGTGTCATTTTACCTTGTTGTACAGAATTACTCCTGATGAAAGCAATATATAAACTAGAAGGTAAAGATACGTCAACAAAAGCTGTCTGTTGATCATGTTGTCTGCTTTATTGGCACCCCTTTTATTGGCAGTTAACAGCTTGCCAAGCTTCTTAAGAACCCAGGCACCCCACCTGAAACCAGAAATAAATAGGATTCCACAATAGTTTTTTGAGATATACAAGCCGCAGTTATCTAATTAAAGAGCAGGCATTCATCCCCTTAAGCAATGATCATCAGAATGCCAAGTGCACAACATTGAAGTTGGTACGAGCTGGAAAAGAATGAAATGGAGAGCATAATGATGCAAAATATTTGAAATTCTCAACCAAAAAAGGACCTTGTTTTCAAGCAGATATCACAAATAATGTAAGACAATCTTATGAGGAAAAGCAAAATAACAAGCAATTTGTAAATGCTTTTCTACAATTACTATTGAACATAACTTCATGGTTAAGGGTCCAAATGGAAATTGCACTTTTGAGACATTACAAAAATTTGGGAGGCCAAGACATGATTCAAAACAATCTATGTAGGTGAAAACATGAGAAAGGTTCCAAAAACCTTTTAAAAAACTGTGTAAGAAGAGTCTTATACTTTCCTGCCGTACAATAATCTAAGCCATGCACTGCCAGCAACCTATCCAAGGTTTCTTTGGGATTTCTCCGATTCTGTTCGGCAAAAATTACCAATCTTCTAATTATTTCTATGGACAGAAGAATCATAAGAAATTCTTCAGAAATCATTCCTTCACTGCTTTTCGTCTAACAGTTGCTAACAAGTAACGACTTTAGCTAGTCAGAGAAGTATCAGTTTCAAATTAACCTCCAAGACAATAGTTCATATAAAGCTCTTCAGACCAATAACATAACCATAGAAAAAATTTATTCTCAATGCCTTCTTTGCAGGTATCTATACAAAATAACCTAGTTTTTTTTTTAATCTTTTCTATGTTTTCATCATAAACGCTACATTTAACTTTAGTCAGAGACAAGCAGATCATTCAATGACCTTGACCACCATCTCCCAACATTTTCTATAAAATGTGATGGTGAATCTGTCTGGAACTTAGGGCCTTGTTACCCATCTTTGCATAAGCCTCACAACCCTCCACATCATCAAAGGGCCTTTACAACCAATCACATATCCGTAGGGACTCTTTGAAAGGAGACTATGCCTAGCATCCATCAAAACAAATGCAGTTCCATGAAAAGCACGTTTCAGAACTTTTCAGCTGCTAATCCAATTGCTTCCTCCTCCATAGCAACCCCTTTAACACCAGTATAAAACTGGTGTTTATGCTTTTCACGTTTTCAACCATGCCAACAACCCAAGTGAATAGTTTACATTAATATACCAAATCAGAAGTTGGCAACTAAATGAGTAGGTGAAATTGCCGTCTCCAAGTAATTGTACTACCAATGATAACATGGGAAATGGGTTCTACTTCTGTCAACATTAGAAGGTTTATGACGAAGGTGAACCTACCTCCCATTGCATAACATGCCCACTGGATGCCAAAAAACAAAGCATTATTTGGGAGCGGTTTTCATTCAAAACCCTTTTTTAACAAATAAACCATTCACACGGCTTTCAATCTAAGAAACATGGACACGAGAAACTACGCGGGCATGCGGCACAACAATTTTCAAAAAATGTACACCATTCAAATATTCCTATAATCATTCAAATATTTATTTATTTTTTTAAATACAACATAACACTAATTCTTATAAATACGCATTATTGTTCTTCTATCATTGTATCTTAAGATATTTTATTCAAACTTATAATTAACTTTATGTATGTTTTAAACAATGGATTCCAAGTGTCCAAAGCATTTCCAAAATCACGAAAAATGAAAATCAAAATAAAAAAGAATCTAGTCTTTTACTCTTTCTATTTTATAATTTGGAGTGCGTTCAATTTTATTTTTTTTCAAGTATCGCGGAGCAAGAATTGTAGAGGTGTTTTTCCCAGCTTTCATACAACTATACCCTTGGTGTAAGTTTCTGTTTATCTTTTCAGATAATATTGTGGAACTTAAAGCAAGGTGGACTACATTAAGAAGTGGATAATTTCAAAGTTATATAATTGATTCTAATGTTGTCAAATTGTAAAGGCTGCTACCAAATTGGTTGGCTCACAAAAAGCCCACAAAAAAGAGCCACATTGTTCCTAAACCATGAATTCAAGGAGAGGGGAGAGGAGGGGAAGGAAACTGTATTGCATTTCAAAACAGAGATAAAGAAAGTGTTCCAAATTCATTAAGCAACTGGTCTGAATGAAACCGTCATTCCAAATTCCCACATGATATTAAATGAAACAATGAGTCATTATTAATGACACAGAAAATTTATCAAAAAAACTTTTCCACAGTTACACTTAAGAAAATTCCCGTCAATTAGCATATATGAAGACAATGAAAAATGATGAAACATTCAATTCTCAGCGAGTCACACCAACACACACACACACACACTAGTACTCTGATCTGGAAACTGTAGAGCGTA
The DNA here is from genome assembly GCF_055761805.1 of Camellia sinensis. Taxonomy (NCBI): domain Eukaryota; kingdom Viridiplantae; phylum Streptophyta; class Magnoliopsida; order Ericales; family Theaceae; genus Camellia; species Camellia sinensis. The sequence goes on from NC_138970.1 coordinate 65,911,305, forward strand.
GATGGTCGCACAATGCCAATGACAATGGCAATAATGGTGAACACAAAAAAGAAAACAAATTGACAATCAATGTGTAATCCGAATGCTAAACGGTTCTCATCTCATCGAAAATCTGACCTGAAATATATATTGAAGAATGCTCAACTTTCAAGAACCCTAGAGTTTGCAGACATAGATCGCCAAGGATTTGGAGGATTTCATATTCCCAAAATCCTCTCTTTCTGCTGTACTTGAGATTAATTTAGAGGATTTCATATAAACAAAAAAAATAGAAACTATAATCAATACATACATATATATATATATATATAATAATTGATTAAGGAAATCGCAAGGGAGAGAGAACATTACCTTTAAACAACACAAAGCTTCACAGAATCACAGAATCGTAGAGTAAGAAGTAGTCCTAGAATCATTAGAAGCATTGTCGTTGATCATCACAATGAAAGGAAAAATAGGAAATAGATTTGGGAGTGGGTTTGGTGAAAAATAAGGGCGCCAGATTTTAGCGCAAAAAATCTGGGCCTTTTCATTTTAATATAATTGATAGCATTATATTTTTATTTATAGCATTTATACATTGTAATTAAAATTTTGAATTTCCGAATTATTTCACAGCATGTATGAAAAGCTATTAAAATTATATTAAATGTTATAAAATTGAAATGTTCTCCGCAGGTGCTATTTTATTACAAAATGCCACAAGTGCATCACATTTTATAGCATTTTCAAAAGAATGTTATAAAAAAATGCTATAAAATGTGTTTTTTGTTGTAGTGGGGGGTGCTACAAAAGTTTAGAGTCCTCTAGCATAAGGGACCTACGTTACAAAGGCCCGTAGCCTTTTAACACGAGAGTGCTGCGAAAGTTTAGAGTCCTCCAGCGCAAGGGACTTTTCAAGACAAGACGTGCTGCGAAAGTTTAGAGTCCTCCAGTACAAGGGACTTTCAAAATGAGATGTGCTGCGAAAGTTAGAGTCCTCCAGCACAAGGGACTTTCCGAGAAGGTCATTCGAAGCAAGTATAATACAAGATAGAAAACTAAGGACAATCATTCATGCTTAACAAATGCCTTTCAAAACAAAGCAAAGCAAAGCTCATCAAAACATTGATAACATAACCTTATTAAAAATACCACTCACATAGTTCGTCAATCGTCGGGATCAAGGCAAGTCCAAGTCCTACAAACACATGGCAAAGTCTATTGAATGCACTTCTCAAAAGAAGTCTTGCATGCATGCAAATGACCTCGGCATTCTTCAAAAACTAAGTCAAATCAAATCAAAACACCGTTTCTTATTTCTGGAAAACATGCTGGGCAACTACCAGGTCTAGGCCGAGGTCCCACACCTCCTTGCCGAGGTGTGGCCTCGACGGCCACATTCAAAAGCGAAGTCGGGAAAATCTGGGTTTCCCCCATTTGACAACATTGAGAACATGAGCATGAAGAACATGAAGAACATGAACATAAGGAAGATGAATGCAAAGATTAAAACTTGCTATTACAAAAGCTGAGATTTCATGCTATGAATTCAAAAACATGGACCTGGGTACCCATACTCAAGGATCTTATCAAAACAAACACAAAAACATGAGCCTTAATGCAAACTTTCGGATCAAACGAGGCTTTTCTTCAAGAACACATGAAAACCATTTTCTCTTTCTAAAACTAACTTTAAATCAATGCATGACGTGCCAAACAGGTTTGATCGTGCAATGCAGCTAGATGATCAATAAGGACAACAAGAGTAGGTTAAGATTCTAACCTCAAAACTCGAATCTAACGGTTCAAGCTCCCACGATCAAGCTTGGAAGTTCACTCTCTCTCTTGCTCAAACTTCTCCTCCTCCTTCCTAGAGTCTCTCTCTCTAAAAGGCAAGGTTTGACACAAAATGATCTGTTTCTCCTGACAGTCACTGACTTAATCCCTCTGCTGGGACACGTGGCACCGGTTGGTTGGCTCTACTCGAAAAGGTGACTGAATGATTAGACAAGACCATGACAAGGTGTATTCAACAAGCAAAACAGCAAGAGCACTCCGGCAAGTAGTGACATCGGCTAACAACAAGACTCCAGCAAGCAAGTGGCAAGGACATCGGCTTGGAAGGACAACACTTGACTAAGCTGTGCCACACCTTGGCCTAGATGTGCCACACCTCGGTCTAGGTCATTCCATTCCAGGAACAAAATCGATAGTGCAAGGATCAAGGATCTACCATGCCTAGATATTAACATCTCGGCCTAGATGATGCACATCTCGGCCTAGGTGACGCGAACCTCGGCCTAGATGGTGACATCTCGGCCAACATGCCAGGATAGAGATGAGGTCAACCGATGGGGTTCCAAGATAGTTCTAAGTGGAAAAGGTTTCGAAGGTGTCTAGGCTCAAGAAAACCTCGGTAACACACCAGGCAAGAACAAAGCAAGCGAGCAACATTCGAGCAAAACAAGACAAGATTTACAAATGCACATATCAAAACAAGATCATACATAAATGTATGCAAGTGGGACTAAGTCGAAATGAGGGTTGTTACAATACTAAATGCAGAAATTGTGTTGTTTTTGGTTTAATTGGTTTAAGTTGATCAAAATAGGTGTAATCATAGATATATGTAATTTGCATAAGCTGTAATTTTCAGTATGAAGTTTTCATAGAATGCTGTAACTTCATACTGAACTGGAAATCAACTGCCCATTTGACTGTGTTGTATGTAGTTCTACACCACAACTATGATATTAACCGTGGTCTTTAAATTCCCTCACCACCATCATCTGACATGGTTTGGTCTTGTTGTTAATATTGAAAAGTGAAAGTGGTTTTGATTGTGTTAAAGAACGTCCTAATCTGACCCTAAGAATAATAATATGGTAATATGCTCTAGCAAGGGATAATTCATTATTTTAGTTAAAAATTTGGTAAGAAATAGGCAGGAAATGTAAGTAGTGATAAACAACAATTAATCACGGGTGGTGAATAATAAAGGCAGTTATATACGGATTTGGGTATGTCTGATCCAATTTGGTCAAGAGTTCAGTAGCCACTTTCTATCTCAGGCTTTGGCACAATTTGATTGAGGAAATCCATGTCTTGCTACCTCTTCTTCAATTGAAGGACCTCTAATATGTGCATGCCAAGGGCATCGTAATCCAAATTGCAATCATGTGGATTTCTGTGTATTGTGACAACATTCTTAGTTGGGAATACATACTCTTAATGAAGAATTATGCTAGAAGCATTAAAAAAATATACAAGGGCAATTACTCGGTGCATTGGATTGTTACAATCCTTGTTTAAGCTGAAAAAATAATGTGTTTGATTTGTTAAGTAATTGAAGGCTGCTGTTACAGTCAATAGATAAGCAAAGACGGTTAGAAATATTTAATGTACCTATTTATCAAATATATATATATATATTTAATATACCTAGCACCCAAAATTCAAGTGTTTGATTTATCTAGTAATTCAAGATTTCTATTACAGTTTTTAGATGAGCAAAGATGGGTAGAAAATTTTAATATACCTAGCATTTATTTGTACTGATGATGCATTCTTTTTTTGAGAAATCTAGTAAACAAAATCTTAATGGTAGGATCTCATGCCAACTAGTAAAATTTTGTCGTTATCTTGTACCCATAATTTCATTACTTTGTCAAATGCATATGGCCCTAGAAGCTCAGAGATCATTCATCTGAAAATGAAATTATGGAGTCTTCACTAACTTCGCACTCTTCCCCAAATTTCCAAAGTCATTTGAATGACAATACCACAATCACATTTGCACTCATGAATTTGAAAACCTTCTAGTTATTTTAAGCAATCATCCATCTTTCCATATCACTAGATATCTTGTGGTTACTCTAAAATGGCAAATTGGCAAGTCCAGAAGAGGAAACCAACCTTTCTTATCACATCTCGATTGGGTTTATGTGCTTTATGCTTTACATTTATGAGCGATACTTGATGTATACAATGAAGTTCCTCAGAAAAAAATTGCCCATGCTCGCACACACCATAAGGCATGTTTGGTTTGAATCTCAAAATATTCTTTTGGAGAAAAAATTTCAAAAACATGTTTGGTTGAATTTTTTTAAAAACAAATTCCAAAATCACTTTTCTGTCTACTCAACATCAATCATCACTTTTTCTCTCTCCTCTTTCCTTTCCAATCATTTTTTCTCTCACACCCATCTGTTCAACTACAAAAAAAATCAATTCATCCAAAATTCCCGAACTCTAAAACTATTTTCAAAATATACAACCAAACAAATTTTCAAAGTTTCTAAACTTTCTCCAAAAAATTATTTTAGAAATAACATCTCAAAACACAAACCAAACAAGGCCGATGTTTTTCCCCTAGCTTTCCCTTCAAGAAAAGATTGTGCCACTTCTAATCCAAAGATCAAGAAAAAATTGGTGAATTTTCTCCCCAATTTTCATGGTAACCAAACAAAAAATATGTTATAGCGATCCCGGTTGTCCCTTTACTGTTTTGTTGTATTCCGGACTCGGTTCCGTGAAGTTGGTAGTTGTATCTATCTTGTTGTCGTCCTTTAATTCCACTTGATTGAGTTTTAGGATGTTTTGGGCAGGGTTGTTACAGGTGGGTTAGGCCTTGGTTTCAATTCCTTGTTGCCCAGTTTTTAGGCGGTCCGCTCGAGCGGGTCTTCTTGCACTCGAGCGGGGATTGCACACCCCTAGTATTTCGTGTCCCTGCAAAACTTCTGCAGGTGTGATTTTTACGCTCGAGCGGGTTTCTTTACGCTTGAGCGGTAGCGCTCGAGCGGGTTTGTTGGCGCTCGAGCGGGTAGTACCTTTTTGGTGTAAGTTCTAGGAGGGGGAAATCTACGCTCGAGCGGACTGGTTTTCGCGCTCGAGCAGATGTGCTCTATTCTTGTGTCTTGGCGCTCGAGCAGGCCTTTTTGCGCTCGAGCGTGTCCAAATTTTGTTCTTGACGCTCGAGCATTGTGTTCTCCGCTCGAGCAGGAATGTCGTATATCAGTTGGCTGCTGGGCATTTTAAAAACACTTTTTGCATTCTCTCTCTCTCTCTCTCTCTCTCTCTCTCTCTCTCTCTCTTACTTTTCCAAAAAGCCATTTGAGAGCCCCACTCTCTAATACCATAACTTCTCTCTAAGTATTGATCTAGCTAGGGTGTTTTCCTCACCTTGGGTCTTCACAAAAAGGTTATTGATCGTCGAGGGCTATCTTTTGATCCGAGAAACTCGTGGTTTGGAGCAACTTCATTTTCGCCATCTTCTTCTTTTCGTGTCATATTTTGAGGTAGGGATTCCTACTCACTCTTATGGTTTTTGACATAGATTTTTTGGTAGTTTTGATAAAGTGTTGTAGTTGAGTGATTTTGGGACTTAGGGTTTCAAAATGTGTTAAACATGGTTTTGTGATTTTGGGCTCATAATATGTATTTTGGGTTTCAAAATAATGATGTTGTTGTTGGTTGTTGATATATAGGCCATTGGGTCAATATTGGGAAGTGGGTTAGAAAACCCTAATTGGTTGTATAAATTAATTGTATGATTAATTTGAGAAAATGATGGTTATATGGAATTGAGTTGGGAATAATGAAATTGACTCATTATATGATTGAATAGTGGAGTTGGATTTATTAATCGCTCACTTTTGAAAACATTGACATTTTATCTGTTGGAGCTTTTATTATCTGTTTAGAAATAATTGCTTGGGCTACCGGTGGAGGGTAGTTTTGATTGTTGTAGACAATGCATGATGATTAGGCAAACTAAAACTAATCAATTGGATATGTCATAGAGTATGACGGTTGATAGAATACATTAACATTATGTTTTGATTGACTGTGTATATGACCTATGTGTATATACATTGTGTGTGTGGGAGGAGATAAGGGAAGTACTCCACAGTTTAGGGGAAGATAGGGGATGGACCTCTAAACCGAATGTCGTTTGGGAGGAGATAAGGGATGGACTCCACTGATACAGCTCATATGCTTGTCAGATAATGTGTTGATATAGCTCATATGCTTATCTTTGGAAGTGTTGATACAGCTCATATGCTTGTCATTGGAAGTGTTGATATAGCTAATATGCATATCTGTTAAAATGTGGATACAGCTTGTATGTCTATCTATTGTAAAAATGGGAAATGTTTAATATCAGTCATTGTCTCATATAAGTGGTTAGCCAGGTTCTGAGCCGTTGATGTAAATTGTAAAACTGAAGTGAAATGGAAATGAGTTATGAATTGGTTTATGAAAACTGAACATTTATCAATTGCTAATATCTTAGTCATTGCTCATACTGTGTTTAGCATATCTCTACCGGGCGTTGGCTCACCCTTTATGGGACATTATTTTTAGGTACAGGTAGTATGCCACCTCCAAGGACATAGCTTGGATGATGATGAGAGTTGAAGACTCCTTTTTTTGTTTTGTTTATTTTGATTTACTATATGTAAATTCAAGCCAAGGGCTTAATATGTATTGAGTTAGTACTCTCCTTTTTGTGACCAAGTGTTAACTTGGAAAGCTATGAGCCCATAGGGCATTTGCTTTTGTTGTTAACATGTAATACAGTTGTAAGAATTACTCTGATGAATAGAAATGGTTGATTTCTTTTGTATCAATGCATGTCTAAAATGTTGGGTATTATGTATTTTTTTGAAGGCATTACAACTTGGTATCAGAGCGTACCGGGTTCGAATACTTTGGGTACGTGGGAAGTGATTAGGATCACAATGGGTTTGTCTCGCTTGATAGAGACTTAGATGTAGTGTCATATTCTATGTGCTTAATTGATAACATGCTTATGTGACTATGTGGGTATGGGATATAGTTTCTAGGATGTTGATTGGATCCCTGGGTTTCTGGGAGTCTTGTTGGAAAAGCACTTGATCAATGTTGTTTCTAACCGGAACCCTAGTAACGCCTCGGGACTATCATTATCCGGAAATGAAATTCGTAAGTGCTTATGTGTTTATGTGCTTACGTGGAATGAATTACAGTTGTCCATGCATTAGGACGCGAATGTTATAGCTCCGGCACATTTGTGAATGTGCTAATAGTCTTGGTTACCTTTATTAGGATGTCAGGACGAGGGCGTGGTAGGCGTGGCAGGCATGGTAGGCAGGAGGTACCTTTACCGGATGACGTTCCGGCAGTGTAGGAAGGAGTTGGCCAGGCCAATGTAGCCGAGCCAGCGCATCAGCAGGCTATGGGCGCCTTGGCCTGAGAGATAGCAGGAGCTTTGGGGATTCTCAGAGCTGAGAATCAGGTTGTTGAGGCAGGGCCTTCTTTCTTGAAGAGGGAATTCTTCTGGTCTAACCCGGACGAGTTTGTTGGGGATTCGAAAGAGCCACTTAAGGCTGACGAGTGGTTAGAACAGATGGAGAAAACGTTCGAGATGTTGAGCATCGAGGACGAAACTTTGAAGGTGACCTTGGCATCCTTCCAACTGAAGGGAGATGCGGGTCAATGGTGGAAGTACGAGAAGGGCTGTGTTGGTGGTGCATGGGAGGCGTTTGTGAATGCTTTCCAAGAGAAGTTTTTATCTTCAGCTGCAAGGGAGAAGCTGAGGGAGCAGTTTTGCCAGCTTAAACAGCAAGGCTTGTCAGTGGCCGAGTTTGAGGCTACTTTTACTAGTCTATCCAGGTTTGCACCTGAACTGGTGGCGTCCGAGGAACGCCGTTGCTTTGAGTTTGAGCGGAAGTTGAGGTGTGGGCTCAAGCTGAGGGATGGAGGGTCATTTATCCGGGAGTATAGACGTTTGGTGGATGCTGCTGCTCATATAGAGATTATGATGCAGGAGGAAGACGAGGGGCAGAGAGGCTCCAAGAGGAGCCAAGATGGTCAGGGTGACGGCAGGAGACAGAGGGGTTCTAACCCTCAGCAGTCTCAGGGCGGTTTGGCTAGATCGACCTTTCCAACGCCGAGTGCGGGCTCTGGGAGAGGTAGTCAGGGAGGCTTGACTTGTTTTGCGTGTGGCCAGCTGGGTCACAAGTCTTCGGTTTGCCCGCAGAAGGGAGGAGGTCAGCGAGCTGCTTCTTCTTCAGCTAGACCTCAGGGCCAGAGTCAGGGCAGGGGCCAGCCTTTGTCTTGCTATCAGTGTGGTCAGCTTGGGCACCAGAAGAGGTTTTGCCCACAGTTGAGTGCCACTTCGGCCTCGTCTGGTTCTAGGCAGACGCAGGGTTATCAGCCAGCTCAGTCTGTGCAGGCCTCGAGGGCCAATCCGGGAGCTTCGTCGTCCCAGTCAGTGCAGCAGTCTTTTGCTCCTAGAGGTGAGCAGGTGGATCAGGGGCCTACAGGGCGCGTGTATGCTGTTACCGCGCAGGACCTAGTACCGGCTCCATCAGTAGTGAGAGGTACCTTTCTGTTTTGCAACTCGGTTGCTAGTGTATTGATTGGTACGGGTGCATCTCATTCTTTTGTGTTTGCTGCATTTGCATCTGTTTTGGAATTGGAGTTGGCACAGTTAGCATCTCCTATATGTGTAGTATCGCCTGTTGGTGGTGAGTTTATCTTGAAACAAGGTGTTAGAGGTTGTGATATAGAGGTCGCCAACCACAGGCTTCCTTTTCCTTTTGTTGTCATGCCCATGAAGGGTTTTGATGTTATTTTGGGTATGGACTGGCTATCGTCATACCGGGCTGTTATTGATTCCTACCACCAGAGGGTCACGGTTTGTACCTTGAGCAGGGAGTGTTTCCATTTCTTGGGGGATAGGGTTGGTAGTGTGTTGCCACCGATGTATGATCCGCGAGGGCGGAATGAGTTTAGTGGTCTACTTGCTAGCTTTATGAGTGGTGAGTGTGATGAGACCCAAATTGTTTTACCGAGGGTGGTTTGTGAGTATTCGGATCTTTTTTCCCGAGGATCTCGTTAGTTTGCCACCTCACCAAGAGATAGAGTTCTCTATTGATTTAGTGCCCGGCACAGCGCCGATTTCTATGGCACCTGATCGTTTTGCCCCAGTCGAGTTTAGTGAGTTGAAGACTCAGATCCAGAAATTGCTAGATAAGGGTTTTGTTCGCCCTAGTGTTTCGCCGTGGGGAGCACCGGCCCTCTTTGCTAAAAAGAATGATGGTGCCTTGAGATTGTGTATAGACTACCGGAAGTTGAATCGGGCTACGGTCAAGAATAAGTACCCTATGCCCCGTATAAATGATCTGTTTGACCAGTTGAAGGGTTCCCGTTGTTTTTCAAAGATAGACTTGAGATCGGGTTACCACTAGTTGAGGGTCAGGGAGGAGGATATTCCGAAAACGGTATTCCGTACGCGGTATGGCCACTATGAGTTTCTGGTGATGCCATTTGGGCTCACCAATGCACCGGCAGTCTTTATGGATTTGATGAACCGAATTTTCCGGGAATTCTTAGACCGTTTTGTAGTCATTTTCGTGGACGACATTCTTGTCTATTCACCTTCTGAGGAGGAGCACGAGGAACACTTGAGAGTGGTGCTTGAGTTACTTAGAGCCCACAGGCTGTATGCCAAGTTTGGGAAGTGTGAGTTCTGGCTAGGGAAAGTCAAATTCTTAGGCCATGTGGTATCCGGGGAAGGGGTGTCTGTAGATACATCCAAGGTTGAGGCAGTGCAAGATTGGGCACAGCCTAAGAGTGTGTTTGAGATCCGCAGTTTTCTGGGATTAGCTGGGTATTACCGTCGGTTTGTGAAAGATTTCTCTAGGCTAGCTTCGCCGTTGACTAGATTGACGCGGAAAAGGGGTCAAGTTTGTATGGAGTGAGACTTGTGAAAAGCCGTTCCAAGAGTTGAAGTTTAGATTGACCACCGCTCCGGTTTTGATTATTCCGGAGAGAGGGTTGGGTTACGCGGTTTATTGTGATGCCTCACAAGAGGGTTTGGGTTGTTTGTTGATGCAAGAGGGGAAAGTGGTAGCTTATGGCTCACGTCAGTTGAAAATACACGAGAAGAATTACCCTACGCACGACCTCGAGTTAGCAGCAGTGATCTTTGCCTTGAAGATTTGGAGGCAATACCTTTATGGCGAGAGGTTCGAGGTGTTCTCGGACCACAAGAGTTTAAAGTATCTGTTTACACAGAGAGACTTGAATCTAAGGCAGAGGAGATGGATGGAGTTCATTGAGGACTATGATTTTGAGTTGCACTATCACCCGGGAAAGGCCAATGTTGTGGCTGATGCCCTTAGTAGGAAATCCATTAGTGATGTAGCTTGTATATCCATCCGAGAATGGGAGATGTTGGGTGCGCTTGGTGAGTTTGATTTGCTTCTGGGCGAATCTGTTGAGGCTGCGGCCTTGTTTTCTGTTGTTGCGCAGCCTACACTCGTGACTCGAGTGTTAGAGGCACAGAGAGGTGACCTTGAGGTAGAATCCCTCCAAGAGAAGATCTCAAATGGGAAGGTTGAGAAGGGCTTGACGGTGTATCCTGACCAGAGTGTGAGATACCGAGACCGTTTGTTTGTGCCGGAGTCTTGCCGAGAGGAAGTACTCCGAGAGTTTCATTATTCACGCCTTGCGGTGCACCCGGGAGGCACTAAGATGTATCGGGATTTGGGACGCCAGTTTTGGTGGCGGGGTATGAAGAGAGATGTGGCTGTTTTCGTATCGAAGTGCCTTACTTGTCAACAAGTGAAGGCCGAGCATCAGAGACCAGCGGGTTTGTTGCAACCCTTGCCTATTGCCGAGTGGAAGTGGGAGCATGTCATTATGGACTTCATTGTTGGTCTTCCGAGGACTCAGCGGGGTAATGATGCCATTTGGGTGGTTGTAGACCGGTTGACTAAGTCGGCGCACTTCATTCCTATGCGCGTGAGAGATTCGGTAGATCATCTCGCCGACTTGTATGTTCGGGACATAGTGAGATTGCACGGGGTCCCAGTGACGATCGTCTCAGATAGAGATCCTCGTTTTACTGCTAGGTTGTGGCGGAGTTTGCAGGGTGCCTTGGGCACTAAGTTGACCTTTAGTACGGCTTATCATCCTCAGACTGACGGGCAGTCTGAGCGTACTATTCAGATCCTTGAGGATATGCTTTGAGGTTGTGTCCTTGACTTTAGTGGGACGTGGGAGAGGCACTTGCCCTTGGTGGAGTTTGCCTACAACAACAGTTTTCAATCTAGCATCGGTATGGCACCGTTTGAGGCCTTATACGGCCGACCGTGTAGGTCTCCAGTGTGTTGGGCCGAGGTGGGTGATGCACCTTTGTTGGGTTCGGAGTTGGTTAGGGAGACGACGGAGAAAGTTGAGCTTATCCGTAGGAGGCTGGTTACAGCCCAGAGTCGCCAAAAGAGTTATGCCAACCGTAGGAGGAGGCCTTTGGCGTTTGAGGTAGGTGATCATGTCTTCTTGAAAATATCACCTAGGCGGGGTTTGATGAGGTTCGGGAAGAGTGGGAAGTTATCCCCTCGGTTTATTGGTCCCTTTGAGATCCTTGAGAGGATTGGCGAGGTTGCTTATCGTTTAGCTTTACCGCCGCAGTTGTCCGGAGTGCATGACGTGTTTCATGTGAGTATGCTTCTGAAATATGAGCCAGATCCATCCCATGTGTTAGATTGGACCGACTTGGAGGTAGATGAGGATGCCTCGTATGAGGAGAGACCGGTTCGGGTCTTGGATAGGCGGGATCAAGTCTTGCTAGGCAAGACCATTCCCTTGGTGAAGGTTTTGTGGAAACATCACGGAGTGGAGGAAGCCACTTGGGAACGTGAGTTGGAAGTCCGTGAAAAATATCCGGACATGTTTATTGATGTATAATTTTGTAATGAAATTAGGTAATATTGTTGAACTTTAAGAGCATTGTATATGTCTTAAGTTGTAAAACATTGTGAATGTTTTGGTTAATGGAATTTTGTTTAAACATTGCGTATGTTAAGTATATTGTGGAAATGCAAGCATAATATAAATGTTGCATGTGTTAAGAAATCGTGAGAAACAAGTTGAAATTGGTAGATTTCAAAAGAATGCATGTTGATAATGCAGGTTGTTATGAATAATGTGTTTTGTCTCTTGAAAGGAGATGGGATTGACCGGTAATGGGTCGGGTTGTTTAATATTATGTTGTAATATTGTTAAGAATGGAGAAAACCTGTTTTTGAAAAACTTATGTTTAATTTAGGGGACGAAATTCTTTAAGGGGGGAAGGTTATAGCGATCCCGGTTGTCCCTTTACTGTTCTGCTGTATTCCGGACTCGGTTCTGTGAAGTTGGTAGTTGTATCTATCTTGTTGTCGTCCTTTAATTCCACTTGATTGAGTTTTAGGATGTTTTGGGCAGGGTTGTTACAGGTGGGTTAGGCCTTGGTTTCAATTCCTTGTTACCCAGTTTTTAGGCGGTCCGCTCGAGCGGGGATTGCACACCCCCAGTATTTCGTGTCCCTGCAAAACTTCTGCAGGTGTGATTTTTACGCTCGAGCGGGTTTCTTTACGCTTGAGCGGTAGCGCTCGAGCGGGTTTGTTGGCACTCGAGCAGGTAGTACCTTTTTGGTGTAAGTTCTAGGCAGGGGAAATCTACGCTCGAGCGGACTGGTTTTCGCGCTCGAGCGGATGTGCTCTATTCTTGTGTCTTGGCGCTCGAGTGGGCCTTCTTGCGCTCGAGCGTGTCCAGATTTTGTTCTTGACGCTCGAGCGTTGTGTTCTCCGCTCGAGCGGGAATGTCGTATATCAGTTGGCAGCTGGGCATTTTAAAATCACTTTTTGCATTCTCTCTCTCTCTCTCTTACTTTTCCAAAAAGCCATTTGAGAGCCCAACTCTCTAAAACCATAACTTCTCTCTAAGTATTGATCGTCGAGGGCTATCTTTTGATCCGAGAAACTCGTGGTTTGGAGCAACTTCATTTTCGCCATCTTCTTCTTTGGGTGTCATATTTTGAGGTAGGGATTCCTACTCACTCTTATGGTCTTTGACATAGATTTTTTGGTAGTTTTGATAAAGTGTTGTAGTTGAGTGATTTTGGGACTTAGGGTTTCAAAATGTGTTAAACAGGGTTTTGTGATTTTGGGCTCATAATATGTATTTTGGGTTTCAAAATAATGATGTTGTTGTTGGTTGTTGATATATAGGCCATTGGGTCAATATTGGGAAGTGGGTTAGAAAACCCTAATTGGTTGTATAAATTAATTGTATGATTAATTTGAGAAAATGATGGTTATATGGAATTGAGTTGGGAATAATGAAATTGACTCATTATATGATTGAATAGTGGAGTTGGATTTATTAATCGCTCACTTTTGAAAACATTGACATTTTATCTGTTGGAGCTTTTATTATCTGTTTAGAAATAATTGCTTGGGCTACCGGTGGAGGGTAGTTTTGATTGTTGTAGAGAATGCATGATGATTAGGCAAACTAAAACTAATCAATTGGATATGTCATAGAGTATGACGGTTGATAGAATACATTAACGTTGTGTATTGATTGACTGTGTATATGACCTATGTGTATATACATTGTGTGTGTGGGAGGAGATAGGGGATGTACTCCACGGTTTAGGGAAAGATAGGGGATGGACCTCTAAACCGGATGTCGTTTGGGAGGAGATAGGGGATGGACTCCACTGATACAGCTCATATGCTTGTCGGATAATGTGTTGATATAGCTCATATGCTTATCTTTGGAAGTGTTGATACAGCTCATATGCTTGTCATTGGAAGTGTTGATATAGCTAATATGCATATCTGTTGAAATGTAGATACAGCTTGCATGTCTATCTATTGTAAAAATGGGAAATGTTTAATATGAGTCATTGTCTCATATAAGTGGTTGGCCAGGTTCTGAGCCGTTGATGTAAATTGTAAAACTGAAGTGAAATGGAAATGAGTTATGAATTGGTTTATGAAAACTGAACATTTATAAATTGCTAATATCTTAGTCATTGCTCATACTGTGTTTAGCATATCTCTACTGGGCGTTGGCTCGCCCTTTCTGGGACATTATTTTCAGGTACAGGTAGTATGCCACCTCCAAGGACATAGCTTGGATGATGATGAGAGTTGAAGACTCTTTTTTTTTTTTTGTTTTGTTTATTTTGATGTACTACATGTAAATTGAAGCCAAGGGCTTAATATGTATTGAGTTAGTACTCTCCTTTTTGTGACCAAGTGTTAACTTGGAAAGCTGTAAGCCCATAGGGCATTTGCTTTTGTTGTTAACATGTAATACAGTTGTAAGAATTACTCTGATGAATAGAAATTGTTGATTTCTTTTGTATCAATGCATGTCTAAAATGTTGGGTATTATGTATTTTTTTGAGGGCGTTACATAGGCTCTGTTTGGTTTCATTTTCAGAATCTATTTTCAAAAATTAGAAAAAAAATAAAAATAAATAGTATGACACTATTAAACACCTAAAAGATATTTTAATTTTTTTAAAAATAAGAGGATGATTTTTTTTTTTTTCTTTCTAAGCCTAATTAATTTTTAGTTTTTTCAAGATACATGTCAAGGATCAATAAATCTACTGACCTATAATTGGTTTCTCCATACCATTAAAAACCTTTTAATTCCTTTTCACCCAAATTATCCAAATCATGCCCGAAGAAACCAACATCCTCACTGTCTTCCGTTTGTTCTTAGCTCTCCCCTCCCTAACTATGGAAGAGGTCTGATGAGGAACGCGCATGCGCCCATTTTGGTATTACAATTATATAACTGTAATTTTATGTATTTAATATTTGTGTTTATTTATTTTTAATTAGGACTTAATAAATATTTAGTTTCTTCTTTTGTTAGGACCTAGTTTTCTATTTTAAATTAGGGTGTTGGCCTTTAAATTACTGAACCTCATCTTTCCTGGTGACTTTGAACTGGGGCCTTTTTTTAGAATTTCTGTGTTGTATGTTTCTATCATTTACAAAATATGTATAACTTGTCTATGTATTTGACATCTAGATGACATTATTTGATCCGAATGTTCTTTTTAGGACACTGATGCAGTGTTGGTTTGTATGCATTGAATAACCATGATTAATTCGTCATTATGTGTGGATTTTGAGAACTGATGAACATTTATTTAAGTTGTATGTTAAGTGACCAAGATTATAATTTTATGGAAGGAAATAATCTAAATTGTTATTATCATCTTTGTTATGGCACAAGTGCCATTTTATAGGCAAGTCATTTGTTGTATTTTTTTGGGTAATATCATCTTGCTGCAGCTTTTGTTTTTTGTTGATTTTTTTCACCAAGTACATTCATACTCTTGGTGCTAGCACTGCTCTAGATTACATTTCCGGAAACTAGGTTTAGATGGTTATTATTATGCAGGTTTCCAGACGTTGGTATAATTAAATGGAGGATATGTCCCTGGAGATGTAGTAGGATACATATAACTGGCCCTAATAGCTGTGGTCTAAGGCTTTGTCGAGTTGAGTTTTTGAGGTCTGGGGACTCTGATGGTGTGTCATTCTTGTTCACATCTCTTGTAATTGTAATGAACGTTAGTTAATTGGATGCTTTGGAATGAGGGCATAATTACTTTACATCTGCAGGTCAGAATTCTTGATACTGGGACCTTATCTCCTCCTCCTCCTCCTCTTGTTCTTTCCTCCTGTTTTTCTATCTGACAAATTTGTGTTTTCAAAAGGAACCCATCTTTTATACTCTGGAAACGCAAGTCTGTTTTGTCCATTTTCTCCATCCCAAAGTGTTTTTTTTTTAGAGATTTACATACTTTTTCTTGTGTATTTTTGTTGAGCCTTTTTACTGTGTGGTAACATGGCTTTGGTTGCGTACAAAACTTAATTTTTTGCCCTTTCGTATTTTTCTAATGCCATGTTGCAGAATAGTTTTGAAAACTTTGGTTACTTAGTCACTAGCCATACATAGGACACTAAATTTCGTGGATATAATAGTTAGCATTGCTTCTTTAACAGCATTGAATTGCAAATGGTATTGCAGGGCCCTTTAGGTAATTTGGACTACTGATGAACAGATTTGAGTCTGAAGTTTGGTGTGCTCGTCAAGTTTCACTATAGTCATCTGCTCCGGTTGCGGTGTCTTATATGTTGGCGTTTATATTGAGAGAGCAAACTTTAGGGTACTTTGTTAATAAAGCTGCAGAATTATCTTAGGACCTTGTTCTGTGAAATTTAATCTTTTCAGAGAACTCAATTTTGTTGTAAAAACATTGCAGTTTTATATGAGGATTGTGTGAAGCCTTAGAATCTTGAGATTCTTTATTATCGGTGTTAAATTTCTGGCACTCCGAGTATAGTTGGCAGTGGCATCTTTGATAAGAAATGACTGGTACAATTTATATCTTATTTTAGTTTCTAATACACTTGGAAGATTCCATGGCTTCCAAAACTTGTGTTTCTCTGCTCTTTGTTCTCCATCTTGGAAGTTTGATTACTTTTGCTTTAATGAACTAATGTGGGGCTCACTTATAAATTAACTGATTCAGTGTTATTGTGCTGTAAAGAGTTCACTGCAGGATAGTTCTCGGTGATTAGCCCATGGGTAGTTATTATATACTATTGGAGATCATTGTCTAGTGAAGCTGGAGTTTTAAGGTGATATTATGACATGAAAATCCCATTTATACAATAGTCAGATTTGTGGTTGAGCCAATAACATGCTCCAGGTTGGGAATCTTTCCTGCAGCATGGGCTTGTGTAAAAGAACTTGGTCTTTCTGGTGATTGGCAAGGGTTATGTAGTTCAAATTGAAAGAGTGCTAGGTGATGATTCATTGCATTCAGTCTATTGATGATTGATGTAGCAATGCTTGAAAGCTTTTGATTAGTGTTACAAGAAAACGTTAATACCCTAACGAATTATGTTTTGGAACACACATTTTGGAACATGGTACACTCTTGTTTCAAAATGATAAATTTAGTGTTCTAAAATGATTCTAAAAGTTTTTCCAATATATTTCCTTACAACTTTTCTTATCAAATATCATCAATTAAAATTTAAGGTGAGTGAAGTTTTGATTGGACAAAACGTGAAAATGGGTCATAATGCTCATATAGAAATGTGTTGCTAATCGAAAATTATTCTAGAAGTATGTTAAATTATTAAAATGTTGGGGCCTCTAGAATTTTTTTAAAATTTGTATTTGAGATGATTTATGAATTTTTTTGTAGCTGAACAGATACTTGTGAGAGAAAAAAGTGATTGATTGGTGTGTAGGATGTGACATTTTGTCTTATTGACTATTTTAATAATTTTTTTATCTTTCACTACAAGAAAAAACACCTTTGGTGACCACCTTTTTTGAGTTGGTCACAAAAAGTACACTAATCTGCGACCAACATTTATTTTGGTCACGGATGATTGTGTTTTCACAACCAACATTTTTTTTGTGGCTAATAGGTAAGTATTTGCAACCAAATGCAAAATATGGTCACCAAAAGTGATGGCGGGAGCACCAAAAAAAAAAAAGGCGGGACATCAAACCTTTTGGTGACAAGTAGATTGTGGTCACAAAATGGAAACTGTAACAAAACTAAATGCTTAAATCAAAAACATGTTTAATCCTGAGTCCTTCATTGTTTCCTCTTTCCTTGAGATTCCGATCGATTCATCAAACTCTAGCCACCATCTCCTTACTTCATCCCTTGGTTTTGCTGCTCTTTATCTTCGCCTCCGCCTTGTACTTACCAAGTTAGTGTCTCTCTCTCTCTCAATCTCTCTCTTTGTTTGTGTATATATATAATCGATTGACCTTCCTTTTTCATTGTTGCAACTCCTCACTTTTGATCGGTTCATCAAACCCTAGTCACCATCTCCGTTCACTACATCCCCTGTTTTGCTGCATCTTCATCTTCGGCTCCGCCATTGTGCTTACCAGGTCAGTCTCTCTCTCTCTCTCCCTCTCTCTCTCTCTCAATATACAATGATTTTTTTTTAGATCCCTCTAATCAATCATGTTTCATCGAATGCTCTTTGTAATTTGTCAACTCACTGCCCTCATTTCTATTTTTAGTGAAGAATCCATATCTATGTCTATATCTATATCTCTGTCATTTGATTTTCATACATAGACATTCTGATTTTTATTTTTTTAATCTCTATGATTTGATTTTCATACATAGACTTTCTAATTGATTTATAAACTGTATCGACAGATAGGCTTTGTCTCAAGCCAAATGAACTGTATTCTTTTAGTTCTAATAGTTGCGAGTCACACGATAATTATAAATCCACTCTTATGGATCTTTTTAGTTTACAGATATTTTAGTCTTCATGACTTTTTTGGGTCCCTAACATCAATCAAATACTCAAAAATGAATAAAAGCTCAAAATAGAGCACTGTTAGATGAAAATATGTTCTTGCCTAGTAAGCAACCACCTTCAAGACACCACATAGTGATTCAAGGATTGGCAAGTATAAAGTAACTTAAGGTTAGCCCTGGTTTTATGCACACTCATGAAATGATGATTTATTTGCTTGGATTGGCTTGTTGCACTTGGAACCTATTTGGGAGTTTCTTCAAGTTGTTAGGAAATTG
Organism: Camellia sinensis; assembly: GCF_055761805.1. Classification (NCBI taxonomy): domain Eukaryota; kingdom Viridiplantae; phylum Streptophyta; class Magnoliopsida; order Ericales; family Theaceae; genus Camellia; species Camellia sinensis. Next base: position 65,929,723 of record NC_138970.1, read on the forward strand.
TGCTCTTCTTATAGCAGAATCTGAGTTTTAAGTGGCTCTTGGCATCTTTAAGCTGAAAAACATATAAATATATATATATATATATTTGTTTAGGAGAGTCCATTTGACAAGCCATTACCTTTAAAGATCAAATCCTTTCAACAGTTTTGCTTTTCTTCCTCCTCATAGGCTTTATGAACTTGCCCAATATTCTGTCCCAACTGCCACAAATATAGTAATAGCACCAGTAATGGAAGCATTATCTTCTCAGATAATGAGTCAGGAATTCTAAATTTGTTACAGCCATCTCATCATGTTACTGCAAGAAAATTTTAGATAATTATAATTTAGGCACTTTTTTTTTTTCTATTGAAAAACCATGGCTGAAATGGATGAAAAAAGAATGAACATCATACAAGTGAACAGCCTTCACATTGAGAATAAGATACTGTTTGAAAAACATTGTTGATGGTCACCTCTTGGTGGTGATTGCCTGGTTGAAGAAGTATTATAGAATATTCTGGTAAAGTCAAACCTTAATGTGTTGGTAAATGTTGCATTATGGGAATAGGATGTATTATTTGGATTTCAAACTATTTCATAGTTAAACATGGAGCTTGAGCATAAATGAGATAGACTCACTGTATTGGCAAATGTTTGATACATTTTTAATCAGATTTTCTTTCGATAAAAATCTTTTGATGACAGAATTAGACTAAAGAATGTATTGTAAAATTGCAGTTGTGGTGAGCCGTGGCGTGTGATGTAGTTGTATGATTATATCTTCTCGATGATTTTCCTTTATCTTTATCTTATACTTGCTGCTATAGTCCTATGCTATAATCATTCCCAAAGATAGAAATGTAAGTGGCCTTGCAGCTTCATGTGCATATGAACTATGGTGATTGGCTCTGATCAGCTTTTGTTATATACAAATTATGCTGGATGCCTTGCATCTCCAAAACAGCATGAATGTCTAGAAGTTACTTCAAAGTATTATGTAATAGTTAAGGCTTATATCAAGGATTTAAAAGGAAAAAATTGATTGGGTTTATCCCAATAATAACAATTTCTTAGCAATTTATCTTAATCCAGTAAGTTTCCACAGAGAGTAATCAAGGTTTTTGAAAGAGGGTACTAGCAAAGCACACTTCATTTTATGATGCCTTGAAACTGAAATTATATGAACTTTTAAGGCTCTAATGTTCAGCAAGCAACCATCTATACAAAATTGCCCCTTTGCAATAGTCCTGTACAATAGTGGCTCTTTGTAGCAGCTGCAGCTGTGGCAACTTTGTGCATTGTAGCAGCTCTTTGTCCTGCTCTTTGTTGCATCATTGGGGCAGCAATAGCTTGTATTTGGTTCTTTGTGCATTATGGCAACAACTTGCTGTAGCAGCAGCTTCATGCTGCAACAGTAACTTCTTGTTGGTTCTTAATATTTTTCTCTTCTTTTCTTGATAGCAGCAGTAGTATTCAATATTATGCTGATTGAATACTAAAACAACCATAATGGAATCAATAACAATTATAGTTGAATAATATAGGAAGGAATGTGAGATTTTATGCTTGCCTAAAGCGTATAAATTACTTTTTCACCTTATAACAAAATTAGCCTCCAAAATAAGAATAAAATTCATATTAATTCATATTTACTTAATTGGTTTTTGGTTTATTCACCAAACATAATCTTCACTTTGTAGGTCACCAAATATGGACAAGAGTTGGATGTCAATTAGAAATAGATTGAGTTTAGAGTATAAAGAAGGGGTTAAGTCATTTCTCCAATTTGCAATGACAAATGTTGGCCTAGATAATAGAATTCGTTGTCCGTGCATGGATTGCCTAAATTTTGAACATCATACCTTTAAGGATGTGGAATATCATTTGATCCGAAAAGGGATATCGCTTTCATACAAGACTTGGGTGCACCATGGGGAAACCCGTCAATCAACCTCGTGTGTGGAATAATGACAATGACATTGACGGTGTTGGTGATGACGGGACAACCAATGAATGCCTTGACGTTGAAGATGAATTGTATGATATGTTAGAAGACCGTCGTATGGCACATATTTTTGATGATGATGAAGAGGATGAGTGGTATGATAATGAGCAAAGAGTGGATGCACGAAACTTTGATAAATTGTTAGAGGATGCTCATCGTCCATTATACCTTGGTTGTTAGAAGTTTCCTTTGTTATCGTTTGTCATTAAGATGCTTCATATAAAAGTGTTAAACAAGTGGAGCAATAAGTCTTTTGACATGTTGTTGGGTGTATAGAAAGACCTTTTACCAGAAAGTGATCAAAAGGTTCCATGCACCCTTTATGAAGCGAAGGAAATTTTACGTGACTTGGGTTTAGGATATGTGCCTATTCATGCATGTAAGTATGATTGTGCTCTTTTTTTGGAAGGAAAATGCAAATTTAGAAAATTGTCCGATTTGTAAGGAGCCTAGATACAAACTGAATGATGGCAAGGGTAAGAAGATACCTTATAAAATTTTGAGATATTTCCCGTTGACACCAAGGTTGCAAAGATTATACATGTCGAGAAAAACAGCTGGAGATATGAGATGGCATAAAGAAAACCGTGTTGATTATGGCGTAATAAGGCATCTAGCCGATGGTGAGGCATGGAAGGATTTTGATAGGCAACATACTGTGTTTGCTCAAGAATCACGTAATGTGAGGTTAGGGTTGGCCACCGATGGTTTCAACCCTTTTGAAAATATGAGCAACTCATATAGTATGTGGCCTGTGGTAGTTATGCCTTATAACCTACCACCGTGGAAATGTATGAAACAACCATTTTCCATGATGTCATTGCTTATTCCTGGACCACAAGCACTGGGGAGAGATATTGATGTTTATTTGAGGCCATTAATTGATGAGTTGAAGGAGTTATGGGAAGATGGTGTAGTTACTTATGATGCCTCAACTAGGGCAAGTTTCTAAATGCATTCAGCTGTTATGTGGACTATTAATGACTTTCCTGCATATGGTAACTTGTCAGGGTGGAGTACAAAAGGATATTTGGCTTGTCCCAATTGTAATGAGAATGCATCATCACAACGGTTAAGAAGTAAGGTAGGATACACTGGTGCTCGCCGATACTTACCTGAAGACCATCCTTGGCAAAAAAAATAAGCTCTTTAATGGTAAGGTAGATGATCGAGCAAGACCTTTGGAGTTGACAGTGGAAAAAATATTAAATCAATTGGATTCAAGAACATTTAAACCATTTGGGAAGCATCCAAGCAACCAAAAAAGAAAAAGGGATAAAAATACTGTCCTGAATTGGACAAAGAAAAGCATATTTTTTGAATTGCCTTACTAGAAGACACTCAAATTACGACATAACCTTGATGTCATGCACATAGAGAAGAACATATGTGATAATTTAATTGAGACTTTGTTGAGCATTGATGGAAAGAATAAGGACACAGAAAAAACACGCATGGATTTAGAGGATATGAAAATTAGGAAAGATTTGCACTTAAAGAGCCATGCGGATGGGTCATTTGAAAAGCCTATTGCATTGTACACATTGTCCCTAAAGGAAAGACAAGGTTTTTGTGAGTTCTTAAAATCGATTAGGTATCCTGATGGATATGCAGCAAACATGTCTAGGTGTGTGAGCACGAAGGGCGACAAGTTATCCGGTTTGAAAAACCATGATTGCCATGCCCTTATACAACGACTTCTTCCTATTGGAATGCGTGGGTATCTTAACAAGGACATTTCTATTGCGTTGTTTGAGTTGGGAAATTACTTTCAACAGTTATGTTCAAAAACAGTGAGGGTGAATGATTTGGAGAAATTACAAGAGAGCATAGTACTCATACTTTGCAAGCTAGAAAAAAAATTTCCACCTACATTCTTTGATGTGATGGTTCACTTAGCTATTCACTTGCCTCGCGAAACCATTCTTGGAGGGCCAGTGCAATATCGATGGATGTACCCTATCAAAAGGTATTTTTATGCATTTTCTGTGAAATTATATTTTTTACTATTATAGTACCATATATATCATTCATATAATAATTTCTTGTTATTTGTTGAAGATTACTCAGGATTTTGAAAGGGTATGTAGCAAATCGAGCTCACCCAGAAGGTTCAATTGTAGAAGCTTACATTGTCAAAGAATGCCTAACTTTTTGCTCTATGTATCTTTGTGGAATTGAAACCGTATTTAACAGAGAGGAAAGAAATGAAGGTGGTGGTGATGTTGGCTCAGGGCATTTAGTTTTTTCACAAAAAGTCCGTACTTTTGGGCCAACTCAAAGGGCAGTTGACATGTCTGAGAATGAAAGAACAATGGCTCATTGGTTTATCTTGTACAATAGTCGTGAAATTGATGAATATCTAAAGTATGTTCTCATTTAGTTCAGTATATGCAAAATTTTTTTTCATAGTGATCACACTCAAGTACTAATTATTCACATTTGTTTTTTCGAGTAGAGAACACAAGAATCAGTTACAGAATGCAAATGTACATGACATTACAAAACGACAACAACAAGAATTTCCTAGATGGTTCAAAGAGCGGGTAAGATATATAGATAATATGTAACCTCACATCATAAACATAATTCACTGTTCCTAGACTGATTGTCACATGTTCATGTAGATAAATCACTTACGAGTTGAAGGATCATCGGAAGCAACTGATGAGTTGTGGTCATTAGCTAATGGACTTGGTCCAATAGTGAATATTTATTTGGGTTGTACTTGTAATGGCATTCGATTCCACACGAAAGAGCGAGACAACCGTCGATACCTGATCAACTTAATTTTTTACATAAATATTCTTTTCGATGGACCCTAAGAAATGAACAATTTAGATTATTCAGAATGAGCCTTTAATTGACCTTACTAATCCCAACAACACCTCTCCAGCACCAACTAGAGAGGAGTTGAATCCATTTAAAATTTATCATAGTTCTTCAATGATTTTTGCTGACGACCGGATGTTGACAAAACATATATATAGAGCAATGAATAAGAAAGACAGTTAACTTTTCTGATAGATGAACTTAAAGATCCACTCTCCCCAGTTCATAGTTCTTGAACCTGTAGATCACTACGAGGAAGAGATCCGAAGAAAGCCTTCAACAGTAGACAGAACTTGAGCCTGAGAGGAGGAGATGTGTTCATTTCATGATTAATGAACATCATAAAAATCGAATTAATAAAAACTTTAAATTCAAAAAATATTTAAAGAGATTTTAAAATTAAATTAACGTATGCATTACAGAATGTTGAAGTTTAACAATGTGTTATAACCTTATGCATTAAAATAATTTTTATTTTATTTTATTTTTTTATTTTTTATAGAGAATCTAAATTCCATAAAATTAATGCAAGTAATGGAAACTACCAAGGAAGTTTTGAACAACCACCATAGGAATGTTGCTGTAGTGTATAACTTGAGTTTTGTATACTGTTTATAATGTTTGATTTCAACGGTTTGCCTATATTTTCTCAAAAACCAAATGGATGGTAACGAGAATTGTTTTGTTACATGTGTATGTGAATTTGTTTGAGCCGTCAGTAGTATCAGTTTGGGTGGAAAGTCAAGTTCAAAATCTAGGCTTCTTCCTTTTTGTTCAGTTTCTTAGCCACCAAAAACAGTCCTCTTTCAATAATCTAAAAGTAAATAAAAAGATCAAATTTTTAAGTAAATGGTTTGTCAAATATTTAAGTAAATGGTTTTTAAACATGTATATTCTGAAGGTATACATGTTTAACAAATCATAGCATGGTTTGTGCTATGAGGAGGTAGGTAGTTGGTCTGTACATGACTTGGTTTTGTTGTTGTTGTTGTTGTTGTTGTTGTTGTTTTGAACTGGGCAATAAGGTTGTGTGTGATTGTTAGTTTTGGGAGTAGAGTTAGATCCATAGATTTTTACAAAATTAATATAGAACTGTAAACAAAAATATTATTATTAACAACGCTTTGTTCAATTCTTTTTTATTGCAGGTAGCTAAAGGCGTAGTCATGCGTGTTTATGGACCTGAGTTTGCCGATGCATTAATTCTAAGTTGTTCATATATGCGTGGAGTTTTTGAGATACTTGACATCGGACAAATATAAAATGCATTTGAAATCTTTGATGTTTTATTAAATATTTTTTGATGTGGTGAATTATTTTGGATGGATGGATGATGGGTTATTTTGGATGGATGGATGGTTATTTTGGACGTGTAATGTGTTAATATTTATAGGTGGTTGTAAATACATACATTAACTATTATTTTGACTTTATAATTGATGGTTTTTTGTTTTTAGATTGGATTGTTGATGGATTGGTATATTGAAATTGATTGGATGGATATGAATTATGTATTAATTGCAAATGTATTATAGGTATTACAAAAAATTTAGTATTATATTTAAAAAAATCATTTTTTGAAATTAAAAGCTTTTTTACGACCAATACAATTTTAGTTGCAGTAAGGTTATAGGAATGACTATTGGCGACCAATGTTTAGTCGCTAAAACATACCCTTTTGTAACCAACTTTCTTCTTAGTCGCGAAAACTTACTTTCCGCGACTAACATGTTCGTCGCAAATACTCAATTTCTGCGACTAACTTTTCTTCTTGGTCGCTAAAACTTTACTTTCCTCGACCACAATTTTCGTCGCAAATGCTCAGTCCAACAAATTTAAATCCTTTTAGTGACCAAATAGTTCGGTCACTAATGCTATCTTTCGGCGACCAAAATAGTTAGTCGTTAAAAGTTAACTTTCAGCGACCAACTTCTTAGTCGCATTATGATCAACTTTTGACAAATTCAAGTCCTTTCCGCCACCAACTTTTCTGGTCGCAAAGAACAGTTTTTAGCAACCAGATTCACTTTTAGTCGCCAATAACTTTCTCTAACGGGCTTTTGGAGACTAAATTGCGGCCAACTTTTTTTGATCGCTAAAAACTATTAGCGACCAGATTTGATTTTTCTGCGACAAAAAAGTTGGTCGCGGAAAGTGTTATTTCTTGTAGTGTTTATTGACTATTTTAGCCAATTTAGCTCATCCCAAACACCAAACAAGATTGGATAAGAAACAAGTTGTTATTTATAGGCTCTGTTTGGGAACAAGGGTTGAGGCTAAAATAATTAATAAAGACAAAACAGATTAAAATAGTCAATAAGATAAAATGTCACATTCTACACATTAATTAATCATTTTTTTGTCTCACAACCATTTATTTAACTATAAAAAAAAATAAATAAATAAATTCTCAAATCATCCCAAACAAACACAATTTTTTTTAATCTCATACGATAACCAAAAAGTCAGCTAAAATAGCCATTTGTTCCAAAACTTTAATATGTGTTTAGTTCACAAATTTGGGTAGAGATTTATCAAGAAAAAAGAAAAGTAAAAAGATGAGTGATCACAAACCTTTTATAACTATTTATCTTTTATTCTTTAAATTAATGAACCAAACACAACCTAAAAATGTCTGATATCCATACCTCCAGTTTTTGGAGTACAGACGGAATTCCCAACTGACTTTTGCCCCCACTATGCTTCAAATCTGTTCCAGACTAGAACAATATGTCACGGACTGGGCGCTTGTCATCCTCCTGAGAAACCGGCTCCACGAGTGGTACTGCATACCCCTGTGAATTATGTCCAAGGACCAGCCCAGGAGTTCCAATAGGGATTTACCCTGCCTGCCTTGCTGCTCACAAACTAATGCGTTTGCAAGGTACTTGGTGTAGAACTTGCATCCTTAATGAGTCGGTACATGACATGCTACCACCGCCAGTCCTTGATGCCCTCATTAGGGGAACATTACCCTACCTGCCTCCATACTTGTCTGTTCCCCTACCCATGAGAAACCCATCCCCGCGGACACCACCTTTGGTGCGGACGCCACAATGGAGGTGCTTAGTGTAAGTCCCACGTACCGTGCCCATCACAGTGCCCCTAGGCTGGCTCTGATACCATTTGTCACGGACTGGGCGCTTGTCACTCTCCCGAGAAGCCGACTCCACAAGTGGTATTGCATACCCTCGTGAATTATGCCCAAGGACCAATCCAGGAGATGCGATAGGGATCTACCTTGCTTGCCTTCTCACAAACTAATGCGTTGCAAGGTACTTCGTGTAGAACTCGCATCCCTAATGAGTCAGTACGTGACAGATAGCTCTAACCACACTTTCAATGTCTTTAAGCACCGTAGCAAGTAATATGAATAAAAAGCTCCAGTACCATTCAAATTTGAAAACTATCATTTTGTTTATTGTTATAAAAATAAGTAAAATACTTTTTGGAGTAGAGTTATTATCTGACAACCTGTTTGGCCAGAGAGCGTTTTATTAGGTAATATAACCCAGAAACTAGTAGCTAATCATGTTGGCTTTTTCCAAAAAGTGCTTCTTTGAGGTATTTAGGGATTTTCTTTCTTATTATATCATAACCAACACACTAGAGTTGCATTATGAGCTAAAGCATGATTTCAGAATCAGGAGTACTTTTAATGGATTTCCATTAAAGTTTGAAGGAAATTAAATCAAGAGTGCTTGGTTGAAAAATTCAATTTTAGATTTTCTTCGTCCATAGGTCCAGAAGCTAATTTATTATGTCCATAAGCACAATCTATTGCACAATGACTAAAATATCCCTACATTACCTCTGTTATCTCACACAGTTTAGATTTCATGTGCTCTTATCTCTCTCTTTTGCTCAAAACACAAACTCTCTCTCTCTCTCTCTCTCTCTCTCTCTCTCTCTCTTTAGATCTCGCATTCGTCTCCGCTTCCACTCCGACAGTCAGTATCGCCATCGCTGATTCAATGGCTATTTTTGGCTCCTTCATCACAGCCTTTGGAGACCATCGACGCCGCTAAAGGCCTAAAGAAGAAGAAGATCAAAAGCTCACCTACAACTCTTTGCACCATCGTCTTCACGTTGTATTCTCACCATCGCCGATCCGATGCCAACGTTTATAGATCCGCATACCCTAATCTTAGATCTTGACCACCACCGTGGTCTGGTAGCGAATATGTAAACGAAGGCGAAGAGTCGGACGATGATCTGGTTTTATACAGTTAGAGAGATTGAGTTTGGATCCGGAAATGGTCGAGAAGGAAAAGGAGATCTGGTTCTATAGTATATATATATATGTGTGTGTGTGTGTGTATGCGCGTATATATATTCCTCTATTTACATGTGTATCGGTTACATGTGAATATATGTGTGTGTGTGTGTGTGTGTGTGTGTTTACAAATTCTGTGTTTGTTGATTGTTGATTTTGATGTTGTTATCTCTTTGGTTCCCAAGAGAATGAGGGAAAAGTTGAGAAATTGATCATTTGAACATCAATGCAACACTAAGAAATAACATCAAAATTGAGGTTATCAATACATGACACTTAGTGTGATTCAAAGTCAATATTCTCCTTAGATCATGGAATTTCTCTCTTTTACATATCAGTCTATTTTACTGCTATCATATTGAGGTATTGGCTAGTTTATGTGTCTATTGTAGAAGTTTTTATTAATTAATTTATATATTTTTGTTGTTTTTGATCTTGAGAAGAGAGATGTTAATTGAAATAGATAGATTTTAAAAACATAAAGATTTGTTGTTGTTGAATTTGAATTTTATTTGTACAGATAGTGGGAAAAGAGATAGAGAGAATTTGAACAGATATATTGTAATAGATAGATTTTTTTCAACAAATAATTTCAACAGATAGATTTTTTGAATAAGATAATTTGATCAAATAGAGAGAGAAATCCACATATTTTAAATAGATAGACAGAAATCCATAGATTTTAAATAGATAGGGAAAAAATTAAACAGATAGGGTAAAAAAATTGAACAAATAAGAAAAAAATTGAATAGATAAGGAAATTTTTTGAACATATAGGAAATTTTTTTAAACAGATAGTCAACAAAAGTCAATAGATAAATTAAGGGGTAAAATTGAAAATAAAATATTTTTCAAAACAAACAAAAGGATTTCTCACCAAACTATTTCACAAATGATGGACTTCTCACCAACAAAAAATATTCACTAGAGCTAATGCCTTATACCCTCATTAACTTGGATTTATCACCAATTTACTTTTAAATGAATCAAAGTAAAAAAACATAATTTAATTGAATTTCTACGAATGACAAGAGAGAACTAAATCATAACCCATTGCAAACAAGGGTTTGGCTTCTCTTATGTTAAGATGACAACTTCACAGAACGTTTGGGCTTGGTATGCTAATTTTTGCATTGATTTTGGTGAGTCGAATCGTTGGCTTTTTAAAAGTAATTTAATAGAATATTCATGCAGAAAATCAAAATATTTGGATATCAGTAGCTATATGTTTAAATCATATTTATTTTTATAAAATAGACGACAAATATAATTTCAAAAATAGCCATCCATTTTATGTAATACAAATTTGATTCAAACATATAGTTACTGATTTTCAATCATCTTGATTTTTTACATAAACATTCTACTTAACAAATCCTAAAAAGTGAATGGTTCGAATAATCGAAGTTAGTGCCAAAATAGACGTACTAAGCCTAAACGCTATCTCAAGTTGAGATAACCAGTGTAAGAGAAGCCCAATTTTTTCGACATGTGCTTATCAATAATACTAAACAAGTTTTTACCTTTGATCTAATATTTTATACTCTCCTTGGGATGAACTTTTTACCAATTTCTTCTCTTTGGATTTGACTTTTCTCAAGTTGGTTATCTCAACTTGAGAGAGCATTTCGACTTAGTAGACCAATTTTAGGACTGATTTCAATAATTCGAACTATTTATTTTTTAGAACTCGTTGAGTTTAATATTTATGCAAAAAATTAAAATTATCGGATACCATTAGTTATATGTTTGAATCATATTTGAATTACAAAAAATGAATGGATCACTACAAGAAAAGAGGGTAAAAAACACGGAAGCATTTGCGACGACGCGTTCCCCATCGCAAAAAAGAGTTTTACCGATGGTGTTTAACCGTCGGTAATAAAACTGCATGGGTATGCAGAAGTATTAGCGACCGTCGCAAAAAAAAAATAAAATTTTGAGACGGCATAAGTTTGCTGTCGCAAATATTCGACAATTTGCGACGGCAAATGTCCGTCGCGAAAAAAGGATTACCAAAACGGCGTCGGTTTATTAATAATTATGTGTCATTTGCGACGGTATAAAACGTACCGTCGCAAAAAGTAAAAAAAAAAAATTTCCCCACTCTTCCCTTTCATCTTGCCGCTCGATCAGTTGGATCGAAATCCCTAATTGTTTGAAACAAAATTTTTTCCCCCAAAATCCCCAAACGAACGACGAGCGATGAACGGCAAAGGGCTAGCGGTGGTGCGGCGACGACGAGCGACGAACGGCGAGCAGGCTAGCGGTGGTGCGGCGACGACGACAGCTACTCAGCGTATGCTCTCTCTCTTTCTTTCTCTCTCTCTCTCTCTCTCTCTCTCTCTCTCTCTCTTTGTCATTTGGGCCACCGATTTTTCAAATTCCTGAAATAATTGAGCTACAGAACTTTTAAAATTGTTTATGGATGGTTCATTGAACAACATTTTGTGGCTAACATTGTTAATTAGGAAGCTCAAACCATTCTATTTTTCTATGATCTTTTGCTGGTACATTACAGTTAGTGATTCTGTTTCTAGATAAATTTTTGAATTGTCAATTCATGGTGGTTATAAAATTATTATAAAATTTCCTAATCATGATTTTTAAATGGTTGTAACGTATTTAGATTCTAGACAACCACCTTATTCTATGAGGCGTAATAGTAAAAGCTTAAACAAGATCTTTATTAGCAGGATTTTCAGTAAATATGGATATTTGTAAACTTTAGCCGTAAAACTTATCTTTTTCACAAAATTGATTTCATGTTAGGATTCTCTCTCTCTCTCTCTCTCTCTCTCTCTCTTTATATATATATATATATTTATTGATTTTTAAAAAAATTGAAACTAAGCACAATAAATATATTTTTGAGTTAAATTAAACTAAAATGGGTCAAATATAGGGCGAATTTGAGAACTTAATTAAAAGCTAAATTTTAACTTTTAACATAAATCACATCACTTATCTATTTTTTTATAATTTTTTTTTTAGAGATGAAAAAATTAACTTTTAATCAACCTCCCAATACAATCTATAATTAGCCCAAATAAAAAGCTTCAAATCATGGAGTTGATTTTTATTGTAGGTAAAAACTGAAAAAAAATACGTGAAATCAATCAACTGACGATCTAGCCAAACCAACTGTTAGACCAACCTGCAGTTTCATTCCTTTTGCAAAGCCAGCTGTGTCTCCTCCCCATAACTCCTCAGAAAAAAAAAAGAAAAAAGATCTTTCTCTCTCTCTCTAGCTAACCTTCATTTTCTCTCTCCTCCCATCTCCGTGATGCTCCACAATCCATCAACTAGTAAACCAGAAACACAGAGAGAGAGAGAGAAGCACAAGTCAAAAAGGGAAACCAAACCCAGGGGTGGGTGGCAATGTGGTTAAGGCTTGGAGTTTAAACCCCAAAGTAGCAGGTTCAATTCCCCTCCCCCTGGCCAATCTCTTGGGAGAAACACAGTTGGTTTGGAGGTTAAACCTCAAGTTGTCTAATCAGCACTTGGTGTGGGTTCAATGCTTCCCGCTGTGCGAGTTCCAACTTAAGCGGAACTTGTCTTGGAGGTCGGGACAAATTCTCAGGTTATAGTCTCCTCGCTCGGAATGGCTAACAGGACACATAGATAATCTCTGCATGGACGCTACCTTAGACCTGCGGGATCTGCGGGAGGGTAGGGAAAATTTTCCTTTAAAAAAAAAAACAAACAAACAAACAGAGAGATGAGTGTGATTGAAATCCTAACGAGAGTCAACGCGATCTGCAAGAAATACGACAAGTACGACTTCGACAAGCAGAAACACCTCATCCTCTCCGCCGCCGCCGCCGCCACCTTCGCCCGCCTCTACGCCGCCGTCGACTCAGACATCGACGCCGCTTTCAGGTCTCTCTCAAAAAGTTCTTTTTCCTAGGGCTTGCGTTTGAATTTTTTTTTTTTTTGTGTGCAGTTGGAGGTTTTGATTTTTTTGATTTTGTAGAAAGCGGAGGTGGCATCGAACGAGAAAAGTAGGGCCTCTGCGGTTGCTATCAGTGTCAAGATTCGACGCATCAAAGGTCGTTTGCTTGAGGAAGTCCCTAAATTGGAGAGAGTGGCTATAAAAAAGGTTCGATCTTTTTGAAATTATTCTGTTGATTTTATAGTAGAAATGTATAATTTGATAATTTAGTTTGACTTTATTGAATTTGAATTTTGTGGTTATGTGATATTTTTGAAATCATAGAACTGAGGTTGACTTCAGCTGATTGTTCAACAGTTTGGGGAAACTTATGATTCTAAGTTTATGTTAGAATGTTCTAAATTTGGTTTGGCTTCAAAAGTGATAGCTTGTTGAATTTTTTAAACTTGATTTGTTAGGGTTTTGGGGTTGAAATATGCATTTCGAGGACTGTGAATACTGACTTAAGTTTTTGGGAAAATAAGGAGAAGTAAGAAGAAAAGTAGAGGAAGGAAGAAAGCTTACCCTGATAAGGGTGAAGCAAAACACATAAAAATATGTGTATATATATATATATATAACCTCCAATTCTCTAGAGCTCAACTCATTGAATTGAGGAATTGCAATAGTATTTGTAGGATTTCAACAAAGTTTGATTATTTATTCAAAAAAAAAAGTACTTGTAGGATGCTATATTTCTCGTATTTCCAATATGAATTTTGACTCACAAATAAGAATGATAAACCTCACTGATTAAAATATTGTAAACCAACTGAAAACTATAGGAAAGACCCAAAAACATTGCTTCAACCATAATACGACTCAGTGTTTTAAAAGGTGTGTCTAAGTGCGCGCTTAGGCGCTAGGCCCACCGAGGCGCACCTGAGGCACCTCAGGCAGCTTGAGGAGAGGCACAATAGGAAAGGCATATTTGAGGCGCTTGAGGCGCGCGCCTTAGACTTAGGCGCGAGGTGCACGCCTCATGCTTTTCATTTAAATTTTTGCTCCATCCTTATTCTTTGTGCGTGTAACTACATGGAATTACAACCCCTTTAATATAAAATGTAAACACATGCTTTGAGTCCCAATTTTCATATCAAAAAAAGCTCTAGGCATTAAATGAAAGCTTTGGGATTGCAAGATGAATATATGGCTGTAGGATTCCTTTCAATGTTGTAAATTACGATAGTTTCGGGCCAATGATTTAAGCTATCAAGAAATTTGATCCCAATTTAAAATTAAAATCACTAAGGCATTATATGGTACGAGTTCCTTATCTAAAAAAAGAAATGAATGCCGTTAATAAATTGATGAAGAAAAATAAATAGTATAGGGCAAAGTAAGATTAAATGTTATTTTTGAGAAATTTTTGAAACGTTGAATGTTATTTTTCATGATTTTTGTAATATCGATTGCCATTCTATTTTTTTTTCCTGAAATTTTAACAATATTTGTTTTATGTTAAAAACTTCGCCTATATTAATATTTTGGTTATCTTCAACAACTTGCGCCTCGCTTCGGTGAGGCGCCTGCCTCACTTCAGTGAGGTGGGCGCCGCCACACCTTGTGTCTCACACTTACGGTCCAAGTGATCTTAGCGCCTCAATGCGCCTACAGCTTTTTGAAACACTTACGACTCATTGGCGACTCTCATGACTTGTGTTCAGGAAAACTGAAAACTACTGAAATATGCTCAACTTGACCCTTAGAACCTAATAAATTACATGTAAATCTTTTTTTTATCTTTTATTTTTTATAACTGGGTATCTGGGCCAGCTTGCCCACACCTCGACTAATTATATGGCTCTGAAATTAACGACTAGGCAAATCTCTAGTGGCGCCTTTGAGTGACTCAAACTCAAGACCTTGAATCTTATCCTCATGTCTTTATTGCTCGGCCAGCCCTTGGGATTTAAATTACATGTAAATCTGTCCAGCTGCTTCCATACAAACTTCTAATTATTATAATTGGAGACTTTCAAAACTTCCATGGGCCCCTTCCTTTTCACTTGAAAAACGTCTTGATAACTGTGGTACCCATGGCCTTTGTCTAAAGCTTCTAAAGCCTATTAGATTTGTTTAACCATTTGATGGATGTTGCATCAATAATAAATCTTACTTTCAGGTTAAGGGGCTTTCGACAGAAGAACTTGCTGCCCGTAATGATTTGGTCCTTGCCTTGCCAGATAGGATTCAAGTCATACCAGAAGGTACTGCAGCTGCTCGCAAACAATCTACAGGCTGGACAGGTTCAGTTTTCCGCATGGAAATCAAGTTTGATTTAGGTGATTGGTTGCCTTTATTCTACTCTTTTTTTCCCCTCCTTTTTTCTTTTTTTTGGGAGGCTCTTACTTGAGATTTTTTGTTCAATTATTTGTTTTATTTGGATCATAGACAGATAGTTCAACAGTGAATACTTCCAGCAAACAGAAGAGTCCAGCCAATTCAGGCAAGAATATGAAATGCGGAAAATGAAGCAGGCCTGTAATTCTTTAGAGTTGAATACCTTTCTTTTTTTAACTGGAGGGAATTATGATTTTTTTTTCTTTCTGATGAGGATTATTTCTTCTCTGGTTTCTGTATTCATTGTTCTATTGATTCCAAATAAAAAATAAAAATAATGTGTTTTACTCTG
Organism: Camellia sinensis; assembly: GCF_055761805.1. Taxonomy (NCBI): domain Eukaryota; kingdom Viridiplantae; phylum Streptophyta; class Magnoliopsida; order Ericales; family Theaceae; genus Camellia; species Camellia sinensis. Next base: position 65,945,387 of record NC_138970.1, read on the forward strand.
ATGTTCACATAGAACCAAGGATTGGAAGTGATATCAGAAGGTTTGGGTACATTGAAAAACATGGCCCATAATTTGAATGAGGTATGCTACTGCCTTGTGCATTTGTATCTGTTGCTTTGTCCCATTTTGTGCACATCAATTTATGACTTTACAATTCATACAGGAAATGGATAGGCAAGTTCCTTTAATGGACGAGATTGACACTAACGTTTGAGAACACGTCCTATCCTGGTACTATCTAAAGCTACAAGTATTCTTAAATTATTAATGGTGTATTTCTTCACATCCTACAGGTTGACAAGGCAGTATCTGACCTTAAGAACACCAATGTGAGACTTAAGGATACTGTTAACCAGGTGACTGAGCTACCACTGTATTTTCTGTAGGTTTGCATCACTTTGTGTGCTGCAGAGAGAGAGAGAGACAGAGAGAGAGAGAGAGAGAGAGTCAGCTATGCTATGTTGTAGATCTCTTTGCTGGATTTGATAGAAAGTTTTGATTTGTTTCAGCTGAGGTCCAGTTGAAATTTTTGTACTGATATTATACTGTTGTGCATAATTCTTGGGATTGCTGCCTATTTATACAAGTAATTTTCACTTTCTGAAAAAAAAATGGAAAGGAAATGTTTTATCTAATTTGTGGTAATAGCTGACATGCTTAATGGACTCCAGAAAATAATTTCATGCATGGGTGAACTTATAGTTAGAAGCCAATAATTGAACTTATAAACTAAAGCTGAGTGCATAATTATTCTGGTTGGATCTTCTTTTTGCTTGATTCAGTTTCTCCTATTAGTCTCTTTCTTTTCACTACCTTAGAGCATTTCAATGAAACAACAATCGTTAGATTGATTCTCATACTTGTCTGGGCTGAAATTTGATTGTTTGGTCAACATTTGATTTTTCAAATTTCCTTCTCTTTTGGTTTAGTATTTTAAGCAGGCATTCTGATGGTTGTTGTACGTGCAGTGTATTGAAGAATTAAGATGATCAATGAGCTACTGTTTCTACTCGTGATATTGGCTTTGTTTGGTATTGTTTTGCGTTGATTAAGGCCTTGTTATGTGCTTATTTTGGAGATGATTTGTTTTCTCGATGTGTGAATGTCTTTGCTCATACTTTTGACTACTGTTTCTGTACCTTTGTCTTTCAAATACAACTTTCGGCAGATCAGACATTTATGGATTAATATTGTATATTTGTTCCAGCTTTCATTTTGTCTCCTTAATTTAATGTTGTGACTCCTGTAAACACCACTTATGGTATTTTTGCAACCTATAAAATTGCATTAAGTGGAACCCCTAAAATTGATTTTGAAAGATTTACAATTAAAGTCTAGGATATTTGCTGTTAGGATTAAACTACGGATTGGCCCAGTTGAATGTTAAAAAAATGAATTTGTGCTGGTACTAAAGAGCAAGAGTTCAGGATTTTATTGAGTTGATTTACAACAAAAATTTGTTCTGCATCACTTTTTCATAGAAATCTCCTTGTGGTTTTAATTTCTTCTCGTAACTTTTTTTTTTTTTTCTCTAAAACATTGGAAACATTATTAAAGTTGACCTTTCAGTTATAGCTGGGTTGTTATGTTAACAATTTATGTTATGGCCCTCAAACTTACATCATATTATACCATGATATTGTAGACATTCTATTTACTACTGACAACAAAGTATTAGAATGAGCGATATTTGGTGCTCTATGCTACAACATCCTCCTTACCATAGAAAAGTTGTAAAATCGATCAGAATAATAGTAGCATAGGATATGGCCAGCATTCAATAGTGTAACTGTTTTTCTTTTTTTAAAACCTAAGAAGAGTTGTAAATTCAATCTTAATAATATTAGCATAGGATGTAGCCAGCATTCAGTGGTGTTTCTCCACTTTTCTAGCTGAATAAAAATGATTGTCTCTTGGGTCTTCTCTTCCCTTTTGTTTATGGCATTTAATGGCTATTAGATGTTCCAAAAAATTAGCCTTTTCTATGTTTCTTGGTGTAGAGGGTCCAAATGTAAGCATTGGAGAAATGGATACTACAGACGTTTAGTTGTAGATGATGGAGATTACTGTGAGTAAAAAGCAACACAAGCAGTGTAGGACCCAAAGGAATAGTTGGTGAATATATGATCCAAATGAGGAGAGGAGCCTTCCCTTTAGAAGCAGAGGAGATTAAGGTAAAGTTACTACAGAGATTGAGATAAAATTGAAGTCCTTTTAGTATGCAAGTGGGCCTTGTGTTGCAATTGAAATAGAAATTGTTTGTGATCAAGTTAGGATTCTTCTCTATGATAATCTAATAAGGATCTTATGATGTTAATGATATCAAGATAAGTTCCTGTCGTCGATTGGTCGAGGTGAAGACATCATCCACACCCTGATGAGACTTTGCTCTTAGCCACTAAGCTACATGATTCCCAATACTCAGACTGGATCATGACACTACTCAAAGACCACACCCTGGACACAATATTGGCCATGAAACTTTCTGAAAACCACACTATGGCTTTATACCAAGCTGCAAGAGCCCCCAAAGTCTTTCTAGTCAATTGTGGCAAACATTAGTTTGGGTTTGTGAGAGGTGAGGAGGAGGTTCTAGTTTAGCAGGAGATCCTCACTCTTCTGAAAGATAGGAGAAAGTGCCCCCAACCGAAAGGTCTCACTCTTTTTGAGGTTAAGAGTCAAGACAAATGTTTTTGTTTTGTCCTTATGGTACCGTTGGAGATGTGGACACTCTTTTTGAAAACCTCACTTAAAACATATGACGAGCCCCAGTCTAGCATCAGTTCTATAAAATGGCACAGAAACTGACTCATGTTAGTGCCCTTCCTTTAGCTAGGTCTGCTTGATCTATCCATCTTTTTTCTCTTCTAAATTCTACTAAATACTAGTCATATAGTTGATCTTTCGGTTTTTGAATTGTGTGGTTTAGTTCAGGTTGTTTTACCAGGTTGGTAATTCAAACCCAAATTCCAACATCAGTTAACATAACTAAACGGTGTATTTCACCGATTAAACCAATTTGCATAGAAAGTTTCAATCTTACAAATCAAACCTGAATTCCATTTCCCCAAATTCAGCATGAATAGTGAATATCAGAACAAAACAATTTTAGAATTCTAATTTGATAATCATACTTCATAAAAAATACCAACAAAAAATTCCATTCTAAGGATGAAAAAAGCACACCTTATGTCTAAATTTTCTCATTTGCTTCTCATTTGTTCTCATATTGCCCTTTGCTTAATCACTTTCCTTCTTTGATTTCTTCATGGAAGGCACTGCCAAACCTGACTATGCCACCTACCTGAAGATCTCCACGAATGATTATGATTCCACCATTGATGGACTGAAATAGTAGCATTGCAGACACCCATTGTCCAATGAGGAAGAGGGAGAGGAGCAGAGGGAAGTGATAGCAGAGAATAATCGTAAGAGAGAGAGAGAGAGAGAGAGAGAGAGAGAGAGAGAGTAAATAGGATTCATGAGTAGGATAAGTTTTACAGTATATTACGACAGATCTGGCAAATTTTATGTATAATCATGCACTAATGCATTAAATAATAGATTTGAAATAGGTAAATGGGATTTTGGTTGGTTTTGATTCACTCTGTCTCCAAAATACAAAAGCAGGATACCGAACCAAAACTGATAAAAACCCTATCAGTTGGTCGGCTATTTTGCACCCCTACTTCCTACGGTATCTCGACCGCCAATAATACATGGCAGTTTGAGTACATAGAATAAAATGGGTTATCTTAAGAAATTGATCAACCACCAGCATAATTGAATTGTGCTAGGTGCTATGCCTAGGTAATGGTAGCCCATAAACAATACTCACATGATCACAATAGTTGCAATTGGGAAGTCACTATCTTGTGATTGGCCCGTAGCTAATTGATGAGTGTGACACCTATTGCTCGTTTGTCCAACATCCCTCCATAAACTAGGCCTATAACATTTGTCTTCCAAGAAGAGAACAACTTTATCTTGCCTTAGATGGATTATACCCCTTCTATGCAGCTCTTGGATTAGAAAATTTTCATCTTCCCCATATTTGATTCACAAGGAGTTTGAAAAATATTTTGTGAATAAACACCTTTAATAGCATCAGATTCAATTACCTCAACCAACAAAGTATTAAATCATTTTACAACTCAATGCATTTGCAACATGGTTTTGTGAACTATCCTTATGCTTAAGGACAAAATTGTAAGCTACAATGCTTGCACCACAAAAAATTCCACATTAGTACAATTTCCTTGTGTCGTTAACTTCTTGTTTAAAATGCAATAGGTTTACTCCGTTGGCTAAGATTCTACCAAACTGACTTGAGAAACATCACATTCCACTTCAAGTGCTAGGTTGAAATCCTCCCCCTTGCAGGTAGGAAATGGAGATCTCTACATCATAATCAATGATTGTGAAAGAACCACATTAATACATCAGTATTTTAAAACTCATAATGACGTGGTAATTTATAAACTATGAATTTTGAATTTTGATGATGTTCCACAAAATAGACCTAGGTGGTGGCCTCTCTTCTTCCTTATGGAATGAGTTTATCTCTACTTTTCTGGTCATTGAAGCCTGTATATCATATACTAAACTGAATCGTAGCTCCTTTTGCAAGTTTTTGCACTTCCCATGCAAGGGTTGCCACTTGCTAGGTCAAATCTACTAAAAAGTGTTAATTTTTGTCAAGCTACCCTCTCTTTGCCTTGAAGTATAAAAGCAATTTCTAAGGACTTGAAACTTACTTTAATGTAAAAAAGCAACAAAGAGAGAAAAATGGAAAACATAAACACAGTAGAGTATTGAGAAAAAGACTTGATAATTCACTGAAGCAAGCATCAATAGCAGTAGATGAACAAAAATCCTGAAGTGGCTGTTTTTCTGACAATCTCTATACATATTAACAATTGAGTACCAAATCCTTATTTTGTCACCCTTATGAATACTATTAAATCCATGACTACAGTTACAAAATCCTTTTCTGTTAATCCTATACGGTAAAAGCATAATAAAACACTTAAATAATCAAACAAAACTCTAATGCTCTCTAAGATTAAGAATAAGATAAATAAATTGGTCACTTCGTTTGGTCCTGGAACTCCTCTTTTAACTCTGGCGTTGCTAAACTTTTATTAGATTCTTCTCCTGAGCTGTATCACATAAGTAAACATACATAACAACATTAATCACATTCTAGCTCAAACAAATCCATATTTGGAAATATAAGTTTACATACATAAGTTTGCACCACAATTTAATTTCAATAAAAAAATGCCTTAACCACCAAAACATTTTCTAAATTAACCTAAATTCATTTCAATTGCAAAAAAAATCATTAGTTACCAAATATGAGATCATGCCTTGCACATAAAATTAAATTTACTCAATGTCTAGGACTCCAGCATATACACAATTTCCTAACTCATCCTAGTAACTAAAATTTAACTTACTCAGCATAAAATCTGTTGGAACAAATGGTCTTGAATTCTTCAAATGGTGGTCTTCGGGTCTTCAAAATTTGGCAACGATCTTGTCTATATAGAATAGAAAATTAGTGCTTCAAGTCGCGTTACTATAAGTCGCTTTCCTAAAGACAATATTTGTACTCACCAAAAGGTGTGCAGGGGGTTGCAGCAAATTTGCCTCCAAGATACAATGAAGCCTGATCTAAAGATCTAGTCTATCGGCGTCTGCACTGACGACAATAGATCACAACACTCTTGATATAATCAAGAAACCAAGACACTGATAATCAAATCTGCAGAACTTGATTATCAATAAGAAAAAAAGAAATTTTCTTAAGAAACTCTTGATCGAAAATTCAAAATCAATAGGGGGAGAGAAAGAGAGAGAGAGAATTACAGGAATACTTTTTAGGATCTTGGATGGAATAAAATAGTTGATTTCATAGCCTATTTATAGACCTTGAAGTACCTGATCGAATGGTCGTGTCCCTTGATCGCATTCAATCAGATCTGACCGTTGGATCGACGATCTATGGTGTAGATCATTCTAACACCAAATAGATGCCTTGACTAATCACACCTGATCACGATTGGGTGCCATCTCATCTATACGATTATACGCATCTCCAATCAACGGCTATGACCAACCCACTCCAAATCAGACACACAACCGTTTGATCGGTTGTTTGACTTATCGCCAACGGACGACACGTCATTGCCATGTAGAGTTGACTGTATTCCACGTCACCCATGCCACGTCGGATTCACGTCATCGCTCCAACCTGTCCGATGCAAATAGGAAACACGTCACTGTCATGTAGAGCTAACTGTATTCCACGTCACCCATGCCACGTCGGATCCACGTCATCGCTTCAACTTATTCGATGCAAATAGGAAAGCGCCCTCATGGCGCCTTGCGCTAATGCGCCCGTGCTAAGTGCAAAGTGCGCCATCAAACGCCACACAACCCACTGCCCACACCACGCGTGTGCGTGCACGTGTGTGTACGTGTGGTGCGAAGCACCATCCTTGCGGTGTGGGTGCATGCACACTAGCTTTCATCCCATAATTCCATAGTCAAAAGAATATTCCATGTCACTTAAGTGCTCCATGTTTTGCTCTTTTTCCAATGTGGGACAAAGTCCCCAAGCTTAATTAATGCTTTCCAAAGAAAAACAAGGAAGGTTTTGAAAACACCCAAAAATTAAACTATAAATTTTAAAAACCATTTTGAAAATTCCCTAACATTCCCCTACCATGTTCAAAATACCAAATGATGACTCTTGGTTCACTTGGCAGCCTTATGCATAGGTAAAGATATCTTACGATTTGAATCATTCACTTAGTGACGACATCTCAAAGTTAGACAAGATGGCATAGTAGACTTGTCTTTGAATTAGCGATCTTATACGACTAAACGGACATATCTCATGTACAGTACAGGTTACCTCAAGTATTCAAACAAACCGACACGTGGATTGGCCTTGTGTCTATATCTTGTTTCATAAGCCCTCTAGAGTCAAGCCCTTGGACTCGTAGAAAGCGGCACCACCTCCTACGCTCACATAGGTAAGCTTACTGAAAGTACTCCTGTAATTTACAGTACCCTAACAACCTAGTTGTAAGCTTATTAAGAGTTTGCTAACTCATCCTCTTCTTTTCACATTACAGGTACCAGGCACTTGAACCTTGGGATGAAAAAGAAATAAAACTAAGTGCTTGGAATCATGACATATGGTGTACTTGGGCTTATTGAACTCAAGACTTGATGTTTCTTCAAGCGTTGAGTCGAGTTTCCACCAGGAGTGATTATGTTAAGTGGGCCTAAGACCCATCCCCTTTGACGTTTTCCACACCAAATCCCTTGCAAGTCCCTTTGTTAAAGGGTCAGCCAAGTTTTCACTTGATTTTACATAACTAATGGTAATCACACCTTCTGTGATTAACTTCCTAACACAACTATGTCTCAGTCCTATATACCTAGACTTTCCATTATAGACATGGCTATAGGCCCGTGATAGAGTTGCTTCATTATCACAATGCAAAGATATTGGTGGCATAGGTTTTGGCCATATCTTAATCTCTAACAAGAGATTCCTTAGCCATTCTGCCTCTTTGTTACAAGAAGCTAACGCTACAAACTCTGACGCCATGGTTGAGTCTGTTATGCATGTTTGCTTCTTAGAACTCCATGAGATAGCTCCTCCTCCAAGAGTAAAAATCCAACCACTCGTGGACGAGTGATCTTCATTGTCAGTTATCCAACTAGCATCTGTGAATCCTTCTAGCATTGCTGGATAGCCATTATTGACTATTCCATTGTCTATTGTTTTCCTCAAGTACCTAAGTACTCGGTTAACAGCATGCCAATGCACACTACTGGGATTACTAGTGTATCCACTAAGTTTTCCCACTGCAAGAGCAATATCTGGTCTAGTGCAAGTCATGGCATACATCAGGCTACCTATTACTCTTGAGTATTCTAGCTGATCAACAGCTCTTCTAGTATTGGGATACAATTGCAAAGTAGACATGGGTGTACAATTATATTGATTAAATTTCTTAAGAATTTTCTCAATATAGTGCGACTAGGTTAGAATCAAATTATTGTCCTCTCATTTGATCTTTGTTAGGTCCCTTAGTCTTGTCAATCCCGTGAACAACTTTGTTAATTGAGTTGTAAAATTTTCTTTATGTCTTCCGCGCTCGAGCGAAGGACTGCGTCTGGCAAAAACCTGAAAGAGATGAATGTGTGCTCGAGCGAAGCCTGCGTGGCTAGAGTGAAGAACTGCGTCTGCATTAAAACCTGAAAGAGTTTATTTCTCGCTTGAGCGAAGGTTTCGTGGCTCGAGCGAAGGCACTTATGGAAATCACGTGAGTTAAGTTCCTCGCTCGAGCCAGAGAAGCTTCGCTCGAGCGAGCTTCTAAATCCAGGATTTCTATAAGTAGTTGTTTTACTCCAAAACTAGGATTAATTTTTTCAGATCTACTTTGAGGTTTTCTAAGGTTTTCTTCTGGAGGGTTTTTTGTGAGTTTTCCTTGATGAAATTGAATGAGTATTAAACTCATGAATTGAGAAGCACATATCAAGGAGGTTGATCGAATACATACAAGAGTGTTATTCTTTGGTGGATTCCGAAGATTCAAATGTAGAGTTTCAAAGGAGTTTGATCATGTACGTAGTCATTGATTCGACAAGTGAAGTTGTGGATTCAACTTCAGATTAATCAATTCCGAAACAAAGGCGTGGTGAAAGAGTTACAGAAGGTTTGAAGACAAATTGACTGAGTTGGGTAATTTGTGTGTTATCTTTGCAATCTTTCTTTCTTTAATAGTGGATTGATTAGTGGCGTTTCATCCGTGGTTTTTTATTACAATTGAAGGTTCTTCAATTGTGGTTTTTCCACATAAAAATCGTTTGTGTCATTTTATTGTTTATTCTGAAAACAACAATCTAAATCACTTTCATAAGTGCTTGATGATTTAGATTGTGTGTTTTGAATATTTGGGAATTGGAATATTTTAATCCTGATCTAATCACGAATCACTTAGAATTTTCAAATACCCAAAATTACATCAGCCAAGCCCATGTCTTTCATACTAAAGCTAGACGACAAGAAATTTTTAGTACTGTCAATGACATCATTGTCAGTACAAAAAATAAGCATGTCATCTACATATAGACATATGATTACACCTTTATTTCTAGTAAACTTACTGTACACACACTTATCATATTCATGTATCCTAAAACCATTTGACACTATTACTTTGTCAAATTTCTCATGACACTGTTTTGGAGCTTATTTCAGTCCATACAGTGACTTCACGAGTTTACACACTTTGTGCTCTTGACCCTGTACAACAAATCCTTCCAGTTGTTGCATGTAGATTTTCTCATCTAACTCTCCATTTAGGAAAGCAGTCTTAACATCCATTTGATGGATTTCAAGCTTATAGATTGAGGCTAAGGCAATCAACACTCGAATGGTGGCGATTCTAGCCACCGGAGCATATGTATCAAAATAATCGATACCTTCCTTTTGAGTAAAACCCTTAGCAACTAATCTTGCTTTGAACTTGTCAATTGTGCCATCAACTTTCATTTTCCTTTTGAAAATCCATTTATAACCAATGGGTTTGGATCTAGCTGGCAAATCAGCAAGTATCCATGTATTGTTACCCATGATAGAATCCATCTCATCGTTTATTGCTACTTTCCAGAAAGCAACATCTTGAGACTTCATAGCCTCCTCAAAGGTTAATGGATCTGAATCCATATTCAAAGAAATCATTGTTTGCTTACAATAAGCTTTCCTAATTCCTTCTACAAGGTAAACAATGAAATCAGGGCCAAATGACTTCACAGTCCTAGCCCTCTTACTCCTCCTTAGCTCAATAGGCTCATTAGGTTCATTAGGCTTAATAGGTTCATATCACTCACTTTCCTCTGTAGACATCAAAGGAGTTGATTCATTTTCTTGATTAGAATCCAACCTTGGAATGGTTGTGAAACGATTCTCATAAAATACCGCATCACGTGATTCAATGATGGTATTTGTTTCCATTGAACCATTGGGCTCTACTACCAGAAACCTATATGCTTTGCTATGTGTAGCATATCCAAGGAATATGCATTCAATTCATTTTTCACCTAATTCCTTCGTTTTAGGTTCAGGCAATCTGACTATTGCTCTACAGCCCCATGTTTTCAAGTAACTAAGATTAGGTTTCTTGTTTTTCCAAAGTTCATAAGGAATAACATTTCTTCCCTTGAGAGGAATTCTATTAAGTATGTAACAGGCAGTGAGCAAGGCTTCGCCCCAAAAACCAAAACTTAAACTGGAATAAGAAAGCATAGCATTAATCATTTCTGTTAATGTCCTAATCTTTCTTTCAGCTACTCCATTTTGTTGTGGTGTGTAGGGTGCAGACTTCCCATGAATAATACTAACATTTTGACAATATTTTGGAAAATGGTATTCACCGCCTCTATCAGACCTAAGTCTCTTTATTTTGACATTACACTGATTTTCTACTTCTGTCTTAAAAATCTTGAATTTATCAAGCACTTTATCTTTTGAATACAAAAGATAGATATGACAGTACTTAGAAAAATCATCAATGAACGTTACAAAATATTTCGTACCACCTCTAGTGGGGGTATTATGCATGTCACATACATCACTATGCACAAGTTCAAGTAGAGATGTGGTTTTATCTACTTTAGGAAATAGAATGCGAGTGATTTTTGATTACACATAATGTTTACATTTTTCAAACATATCAATGTCATACTTAGGAATTAAATCTAAATTAACCACATCATGCATTTTCCTTGTATTAACATGACCTAAACGAGTATGCCATAAAGAAAAAGAATCAACAATATAAACAAAAACAGATGTATTATTGATAACATTAAGTTTGAACATACCTTGATACATGTAGCCCTTCCCAACAAAAATCCCACCCTTAGACAGGACAAATTTGTTCGACTCAAATACTAACTAGAAACCATACTTATTAAGCAGGCTTCCAGATACAAGGTTTTTCCTGACATCAGGTACATGTTAAACATCATGAAGACTTAGGACTTTTCTAGATGTAAACTCTAGATCCACCATCCATTCGCCTTTGATAGCAGCAGTTGAAGAGTTGCCCATGTAGAGAACTTTTCCATCACTTACTTGTTCATAAGTAGTGAAACGGCTCTTGTCATTGCAAATGTGCCTTGTTGATCTTGAGTCAATCCACCAGTCACCAGCATCTTCGAGCATGTTCACCAACAGCCACGAACTTATTCTTGGCATTTGATGTTTCTGGCTTCTTCTTGTATGACTGACATTCATTTCTGAAGTGCCCTGGCTTGCCACAGTGCCAGCAAGCGCCTTTCGGCTTCTTAGCATTTTTCTCGGGTTGGGGTTCATGCTTATGCTTCTTTTTGTTGAACCTCTTACCATCATCCACTATGTGGATCTTGGACGTCTAAGCCATTTGGTTATCTTTACTTTCAAGCAACCTTGACTCTTCTTCAACTCGGAGGTGTTGAGCCAATTCCTCTAAAGCAAGATCTTCCTTTTTGTGTTTCAGAGTTTTGTTAAAATCCTTCCAAGAAGATGGTAGTTTCTCTATTATAGATGAAACTACGATAGATTCATCCATGTTCATATTCTTTTGTCGAAATTGACTTAGAATATGTTGGATCTCATAGAATTGTTCCATAATGGGCTTTGTATCAATCATTGTAAAACGCATAAAATTACTAACAAGAAATTTCTTACTAGTGGCATCCTCGGTGAGGTACTTTGACTGTAATAAGTCCCAGAGTTGCTTTGCTGTTTCCAAATGTTGATACACATCGAATAAGGAGTCTGACAGTGCATTCAGAAAATGTCCTCGGCAAATGTAGTTGTCATTCTCCCATTTGGTTCTGGCACGAGTGTGCTCCACAGCCTCGTCTTCTTGCTCCGTTAGATAGGGGGTAGTTAGCACATATACCACTTTGAGAGTGGTGAGCAAAAAGTGCATCTTCTTTTGCCAACGTCGAAAATTTCCTCCATCAAAACGATCAAGTTTCATGAAATCTTGAGTCATTTTTTGAATAGACATTGCCATATCCAAATATTGTCTTTAGATTGTTGGAACAAAGGTCTTGAATTCTTCAAATGGTGATCTTCGGGACTTCAAAATTTGGCAACGATCTGGTCTATATAGAACAAAAAATTAGTGCTTCAAGTCGCATTACTATAAGTCGCTTTCCTAAAGACAATATTTGTACTCACCAAAAGGCGTGCATCGGGTTACAACAAATTTGCCTCCAGGATACAATGAAGTCTAATCTAAAGATCTAGTCTATCGGCGTCTGCATTGACAACAATAGATCAGAACACTCTTGATATAATCAAGAAACCAAGACACTGATAATCAAATTTGCAGAACTTGATTATCAATAAGAAAAACAGAAATTTTCTTAAGAAACTCTTGATCGAAAATTCAAAATCAAGAGGGGAAGAGAGAGAGAGAGAGAGAGAATTGCAGGAATGCTTTTCAGGATTTTGGATGGAATGAAATGGCTGATTTCATAGCCTATTTATAAACCTTGAAGCACCTAATCGAATGGTCATGTCCGTTGGATCGACGATCTATGGTGCAGATCATTCTAACACCGAATAGATGTTTTGACTAATCACACCTGATCACGATTGGGTCCCAATCTCATCCGTATGATCGCGTGCATCTTCAATCAACGGCTATAATCAGCTGTAGACACCCTATTTTTGACCGTCCTCAAGACTTGGACGTCACCGTTTGAACACTCGGTGATCATCCATGTTTGTGTTCGTCTTGAGTTCTCGGAGGTCTCGGCTACGTGCCTTGCCCCAGGATCTCTCGACTCGACTGTTTTGTGTCTGGTTTTGCACCAAACACTTGTGCTTTTCCTTGGAGGGGCAGGGAATGGCTTGTGGGCCATCCCTACACTCCACCGGCCATGGCTTGAGGCCACCGGCTATGTTTTGTTGCCATCGGCCAAATTCTTGGCCGGCCGGCACTATAGATGGCCGGTCGGCTATCTTTTTCTGGTCAATTACATTTTTGGCCGGCCGACTACTGTGCATCTGCTTTTGCATATATTTTCATGCAGCTGGCATGCACTTGGCTCCCCTCCATACACGTGTATAGAGGGATTTCCCTCTTAGCTAGCTTGTCTTGTAAGCTTACAAGATTGAAGCTCTATAAGAGGAGGCCTCCTCTCCCTCTTTTAGGGTTAGAGAAAATTTAGACAACATTTTTAGTGGCTTTTAGTTTTAGGGTTTGAGTGTTGTATCCATCCTATCTCTATTTCTCCCTCTCTTTAGCTCTAAGTGTGTGTTTAGTCTTATTATTGCACACAAACACATAGTATCACACCTTTTCTTGGTTACTGACGGCCAGAGAAGTGTTCTTGGAGCTGGTTTGGAGCCAAAGAAGGTGCTGGAGCTTCATTTGTGAAGAGGGTCTACAAGGGTAAGAAACTTATCCCTTTATTCCCCATTTTTGCATTGCATTTTTACCTACCTTGCATCTGTTTTTGAGCTTTGTGTATAACATATAAAAGTTCTGATTTTTAGTGCTCTAAATAGTTTGTTAAGGGTGTTTTAAGCTTTGAGGTTGTTTGACCCCTCTTAAGGCTTGTTTAGCCCCATTTTGTGCCTTTTTTGGTGAGCTCCGGGACTATATTGTTTGGGCCTCCTCACCACTGAAATCCTGAGGGATTTCAGTGGTGAGGATGGTGCCTTGAGGTCCCAAGAAGGAGAGGGCCACCCCCTCTCCTTGTTGTCCTTGAAAAGGGCCATTTTTAGCCTCTTGAAGGAGCATATAGTTTGAGTATGTATTGACCATGCCTTGACTGATTTTCAAGCTTATTATGTCGTAATATAGCATTGTTGTATGTCGGTTTTGGTACAGCATGCTTGTCTAGCATACATACCTTGTAATGCCATGATTTGCCTCAATACATGCATAGCATTTCGACTACCATGCTTTTGTGTTTTGGCCAAGCTTTGTGAAGCTTATATGCATATTTTGATGTGCTAAGGGACTATTTTAAGTCATTCGAGTCATCCATGCCTTGCTTTATATAGCTACCATGTAATCCCTCTTGTATGCCTTAAGCTTTGGCCCTTCTAGTATGCCATCCTTGCTTTGTTTCAGTGGTTTGGAACCACTTGACATGTTATTTTAGACCTCATGATGTGCCCATATGCTTTCATTTGATCCCCCTTCAATGTGTTTAAAGGTTGTTGCCTTATGCCCCTTGTTTAGGTCTTGGAGTATGCTTTCATTTTTAGACCACTTAGATGCCATCTAAGTACATCCTTAGCTTTGCTTAGGTCTGCATTAGACCTATTTTAAGTCCCTTTGGCTGTGTGAGGCTTGGTTGACCTAGCCTAGGTTTACCTCCCCTTTGGCTTGCCTTAAGTCTTGGATCATTGTTGCATGTTTGGCTTGCCTCATTTACTTGGTTTGGCACCTTTATAACATGTTTTTCAGAGCTTTATGTGCGTTCCATTAATCCATGTTTTGTCACTTTTAAGTGTGCTTAAAGGTTGCATGTTTAATGCTTGAGTGTTGGCCCATTAGCATGTGCATGTGTGTGTGTGTTGGGCCTCATTGCTATGGCCCTCATTTCCATAGCATTGGCTACTGTTTTGGACCTAGTTTAGGGCTGTCCAATTAGTGTAAGTCCCTTCCTTGCATGCCATTCAAATGTCATTACATTATTCCATGGTTGCATGCTTTGGTTGCATGTGTTGCATGCTTAAAATCACTTGCATTGGGTATGCATCCTCTTGGTCAAGTTGTTAGCACATTTGTATGACTTGCATGTTTGCATGGTTGAGTTGCACATTGCATACTTGATTAGCTTGCATGGATTGCATGCCTAGTGAGCATTGTGCATTGCATCTCCACGTTACACACTTAGGCTCACATGCTTAGGTTGCATTGTACTAGCATGCATGCTTGACCTCTTGAAGTGCTTGTGATAGAGGTTGAGTTCAATTTGTTTGTTTATGTGCATTGCATGACATTTGAAATGAAAATGCACAACTTGGTCTCTTGGGCCATCACGCATTGAAATGCACGATTGGTGGTCTGAGAACCAAGGGCCGTATCCCTTTGAGTCACAAACATGACAAGGGATGTGTCGGTGCGCACATTCGCTTGAATTGCATTGCCATGCAAAGCTTTGTCCTCTGCTGCTGTCAAACAGGTCCTGTAGGAATTTTCGGCCGATCGACTACACAGAGTGCCGACCGGCCATCCATCGGTGGCCGATGGATTCATCTTTAGCCAATGACCACCAAATCACAGCCGGTGATGATCCCATTTGGCCGGTGGCATTCCCCAGCATCCAGTGAGAATGTCTTGAGACTTTGGCAGTTTTCAGAGGAGTATAGTAGGGAAAACAGAGGTAGCTTGCGCATGGCAATGGACTTCCGAGCAAGACTGAGCATGCATTGGGCTCTTTTCCCGAGGCCGTTTATCGCTTTCTTAGATTAGTTGATTTGCTTAACTAATTTAGTTGGTCTGTAATAATTAATTAGCTAGGATAGTTGGTTTGTTATTCGGACTGTATCATTCTTTCGGACCCTCCGAGCGAGGGCAATTGTGTAATAAGTGTGGGTGCGTGTGTGCATGTCTTCTAACCCCCGCTTCTTTCTCCCTTTTACTTACCTGCTTTGATGGTTAGTATTAGGACATGTTTACTTTAGCATACCTTATGCTATGCATGCGTGCATCATTCATCAATATTGCATGCACTAGGCTCGGCACATCATGCTAACTGCATCGTATTTCAAATATGGCTTGAATACATGCTACTTGCCGTACTTTACATGCCATTTTAGGATTAGCCGAGCCTATCCTAATTGCATTCTGTATGCGTTGCATTAGCCACTTTAACATGAACTAGGATCACGCATGTTTGCTAACTAGTTTATTGTTTTGGCACGGAGTACATTGTAAGTATTTATGCTTTAGCATACCGCATGCGTGTGAATGTTAACATAATTGCACGATTACCATGAGGCTAGCTGCTTATGTGATATAACTGCTTGAATGCCTGTGGATGGAGGTTGAATTACCTAAATTGGGATAATGCATTAAAACTATGAGTTTTAAGCCCACTGGATAGTAGCAAAACCATCTTTTTCTAAAAACCCACTCGAGGGTGGCAAAACCTGCATTTTAGCCTACTTGCGAGTAGCAAATCATTTTCAAAACAAGCATGAAATGCTTTGTTCCAATTTAGGCGATTTGGTCTATACTTATTTGCTATGCGCATAACATAGTAATTCTAGGCCAATAACCGGAATAAGAACACATAACATTTTCAAAAACGGATATCACGGTTAGTAGAGGCCGATCTTCGGATCGAGCGAGAGGGGGTGCTCATAGCTGACCTTCCCCGATCGTACCCAAGCTCCCGAGCTGAGGTAACTTTGGTGATGATGGACACGTGGCCTTTGGCGCCGAGTCAGGGTTTCCTAAATTTCCCAAAACAAAATATTTAGGTGGCGACTCTGTATCTGGCAAAGCAGTCCATGTTTGGCACTTCTTTTCAAAAAAATCTATTTCTCAAAACGATTTGCCGGATTTGGACTCTTTGGTTCAGATTAAGAACCGTGACACAAATTGAGTCCGAACTGTAGCGAGGCCTTATGCGGGCGCGTCTACAGTTTCTGGCGACTCTGTTGGGGATTTAGAGAGCTTGACTTGAACTTATGATATCCTGTTTTGATTTCACTTATGTGTCTCTTTGCATTGCATGTGCATTGGTGCGCCTAGGACACCGTGTTTGCCATCTGCCATTCCTGAACGGTTTGCCGGAGGCTTGACTTTGTCAAAGCATGCCATAAGGCTGACCAGTTGTGGGCTCTGACAGTATGGGAACACAAACCCCGGTTTCACCGGGGCACCCTTTTCGACCATTCGACCTAGTGCATATCGAAATCCATAGTGACCATTCCAAGCTAGGATAGGTTGCTTACCTGATTATAGGTTGTTTGAAACCGCTGCGTGCGTAGTGAAACCCTAGCTCCTGACAAAATAGGACAGGGAAACCTTACCCCAACATAGGGGTGTTTTGGCTCCTATTTGCTTGCTATGTGCTGTCAGAGTGTGTCTCTACAGGTTGTGTGTATTAGTTTGCAAGTCTGAGTATCAGGCCTGTGGGCATCAGTATTTTGGGGCAATTAGTTTTACCTAAGGGTATCGGTTTACAGGGCAGAATTTGGGGCAGAATTCAGTAAAGAGTCAAATCTGTTTTGGCAAATCAGGCTGAGATGCTGTCTGTTTTCTCTTTTGCTAGGTAGTCTGGGAACCATAGCTTCAGAAGGCTCCGATATCCCCCAAGTACATTGGACTAGTGCTGATAGACTTTGTTAGGTCAGAAATTCAATTCAAGGGCAACCAGTGTTCTTTCGCTGAGGCAAGGCAAGGCCAGTCGGGGCTCACCGGTCCATCTGATTCGTCAGTCGCCAGTCACATCACCTTTGTTCAGACTCAGCAGACCGTGATGGCACAGGGTTCGGAAGAATTTGTGGCCGTGATAGCAGCATTAAATCAGGGAACTACCATGCAGAATGAGACCAGTGTTGAAACGCAATGCCCATCTGGGGCATTTGCCTCACATCCAGCTTTGGGACCCCAACCGAACTTTGACCCACTTCCGCCAGTTGAAGATTTGCAGTGTCCGAATCCTCGAGAAAGGTTGACTCAAGCTCAAGTGCTCAGACCCCTGGTGCAGCCTAATGAGAGACTTTATTCCCTTGATGTTAATGAGCTCAATCCGACTGTAGTGAAAATTGTGAACCTTGAGAGGCAATTCAAAAAGACACAGGGCCTTAACTCCATTCCCGACATTGAGGATGGGCACACTGAGGCTGCCGTACGGCTCCCAGACAGATTCAAAATGCCTTATATTGACCGTTTTGACGGGTCTGGAGATCCAATGGTACATATCCAACTTTTCTTGGATGTCTTGAAGCCGATGGGTCTGACCAAGCAACAGAAACTCTCCCTGTATGGAAGAACCCTGTCGGGTGTAGCAGCCACTTGGTACGCTAAGTTGGAAGATAAAGTGAAGCAAAACTGGGAAGAATTGGCTGAGGCCTTTGTTGATCAGTATTCTTACAATACCCAAGTTGAAATGACCATCCAAGAGCTTGAAGTAACCCGCCAGAACCCAACAGAGACTTTTGTGGAATTTGTTGTGAGGTGGAGAGCAAAAGCAGCACAGATGATAGATCGCCGCCCTTCTGAGAGGGATCAAGTACAGATGATGGTGCGAAACCTCGAGCATGACATGTTGCAAAAGTCGATAGTCGCTCCGCTATTCACTTTCAAAGGTTTGCATGATTTGGGGGTTCAGATCGAGAATGCGTTCAACAGTGGGATCATTCCCAGAACAAGTGAATCGACGAGGAAGGTTTTTGCAGGGAGTACCAATGCTGGTAGTAGCGTTATTTCCGAACCCACCGAAATCAATACAGTCGCCATAGCCGACCCTTTTGCCAATCCAAGCCTACAAACAGTCGGCCCAGCCCGGGCTCAGGGCAGAACTTTCACCCCCCTCTATATGAGCCTGACTAGCGCACTAAAAGTCCTGATGGAAAGAGGGCATCTCAAACCCCTCGATCCTCAACCTTTGCCTGACCCACTTCCAGCCAGACATAACCCCTCCAAGTACTGTATGTACCATCAGCAGCACGGTCATGGCACTGACCGTTGCTACCACCTTCGTCATGAGGTCCAAAATCTCATCGACAACCGGACGATAGCTCCACCTTCAGCTCCCAATGACCAAGTACCTCATCCACATTTCAATCTGATCCACACACTGGCCGTCCCTTACGACCCTAGCGTATACATCACCCCGGCCCATCTACCCAAGCCTGAGGTGTTTATCCCAGAAAGCATAGACTTATGCATGATGGGTGCATCTGAACCCCAATCATCTCAAACCCACGAACCCATTACTTCTGAGCTGATGAGGATGATCGAAGATCTTTAGAGAACTGTGGCGGATCTGGCCTTTGGAGTTTTGGCTCCGTCGTCAACCGCATCACATACCAGGGAGTTCATATCAAAGGGCTCCCTAACCTTGGGACGGGCTGCATTGGGAGAAGGCCAATCTGTTAGCAAAGTGGAGGCAAGTGGTAAGAACAAGGTAGGGACAGGCATTGGTCCCTATGAACACCTTCAGTGGGATATTGAGGCTTTGAAAGCCGAAGGGTTGAACAAACAGCAAGTACTCGCGGTTGTTGCAAAAGCTGTGGATGACACTTTCGCCACTCAGAATGAGAGCAGTTCAAATCAAGGAGCAAGTCAGGAGAAGGGTCGTTGCACCAAGAATGTCCCTTTCAGCTCTAATCCCGTGCTTGGAAGAGATTAGCAAACCCAGTCGGCGCCTACCAATCCCTTTGCTGGTGCATCCAGCAAAACTCCACAAACCTCAAAACAACCACCTCGAGGCCAGAGGGTGTTCGCGCCACTGTACATGTCTCTATCAGCGGCCTTGAGGGTTCTGATTAAAGAGGGGGATCTGAAACCCCTGGAGCTGCGACCACTGCCAGATAGACTTCCTCCCTCCCATGATCCGGCCAAGTACTGTGCCTTTCATCAGCAAGTTGGCCATGTCACTGATAGTTGTTTCCGTTTTCGTCACGAAACACAAGATCTGATTGACAATAAGGTCAACGTCGCACCAACTCAGCAAAGTCTATCGTCATTGGATCAGTGAACCTGGGGGATAATGTGATGCGATCGGGGGATGAACCACCTGTGGGTGGCGCTCAGTTTACTTCAGATGTGGCGTATGGCACGCACAATTTTGAACAATGTGCGAACACTAGTTTTTATACTTTCTGACTTGGGTATTGGGTCAATCTATTGTTTTATATATAGTCAGTCTTTTATACTGAGTCAGTCGGGTCTGTCTTGTTGTATCGAGTCAGTCCTGTTTTGTTGGAGTCTGGTGATTTCGGAGGTGTTACCTCGGACATCACTTGCTTGTTTTGTGCTTGTCTTTTTTTGCTTTCTTTTGAGTCTGTTTCTGCCGAAGAGCCGGTTACGCCAACAGATTTGAATGGAACAGCAGTGATTTTCACACTCTTGTGTTTGCTTCTGCCGTGTGCCAGTTGTGCCAGAAATTCTAAATGAGATGGCAGTATTTGGCTAGAAGCTGTGTCTTTTCTGTGCCTTGAATTCATTGCATTGACCTAAGTTTTCCAAAACTTTTTTCGAAACATTGTGATAAAAACAAAGGGGAAGGAATTCCTCGGGTTTTGCAAAAATTTGATCATTTGAGAGAAAGAGAGGCATGCTAAGCCTTTAATGATCGAGATCATGCTTGTTAATGTGAGTACTGAGAAGGATCCTGGCTTAATCCAGATTGGTCCCACACTGTCTTCAGCTCGAGCGGCTAGTCGTTTTCTTAAAAGATTTCAAAAAAATATTTTGCGCGATCCTGTGAAGACCTGTGTGGAATCACTCTTGAGATTGTGCAGCCTAGGATCGCTCTCAGCCTCAAGACTCGACCCCTTATTGTCAAAACTTGGACTTAAGTTCAGAAATGTTCAATGGTCAACTACAACGTGAGGCCTGTGTGGCCAGATTCAAAGCAGCCCTCAAACAAGAGGCAAGAAAGTCAGATCAAGAAGATCAGATGTCATAAAAAAAAAAGCTTGCAAAGCTAGATCAGAAGCACCCTTCGAACTAAGGGCAAAGGATTTCAAATGTGCTCGAGGAGCCGAAGATGGATCATTCCACAAATCAAAGAAGGTTGGCAAGAATGCCAAATCCCAGAAGGGAGCAAAGAAGACAGTTTCTGCTGAAGAACAACTGAGTTCCTCTCAGCAACACTAAGGACAAATCCAGCCCCCATGGGATGGACTCCTGCATTTTCAGCGAACAGCAGTCACTCTCCTGGATTCAGACGGATTCAAGATCTCAGAACCATTTGACATGGACCAAGCTACACTTTTACCCTTGAGAGGCTCGCTGGGTCGAAAACCCGGAAGGGCAACCCAGGCAAAAGTTAGAGTAAGAAAAAAAAGGAAAAGAACAAAAAAGAAGAAGAAGAAAAATGCAAAGAACAAAAAAGAAATGAAGAAAAGATAAAAAAAAAGAAAAGAAAAGAAAAACAAAGCTCGCAAGGTTGAAAACCCAGAAAGGGCGACCTTGGCAAAAGTTAGAGCGCAAAAGGAGAGGTTAATACCCGAGTGTGCCTTACACCCTAACTACGTAAGGCTTGATTCCCATCTTTGGGATACGTAGGCAACTTCATTCCGAAGTCCAGCCGTAAAACACTTTAAAATCAACTGTGTCCATGTAATGGTTTTGATCATCTTTGCCTTCTCTGCATCCGAGAGTTCGGTTGTCATCGTCACTCTGAGGACTGATTACAATGCACTGCGATGCTATCCAAACAAGGGGCAACTTTCTGTTGCCATACAGTGTATCATGGTGCCATTCAAACAAGGGGCAACTTTCCGTTGCCGTGCAGTTCTCTTCAAGCAAGGGGCAATTTTCCTTCGGATCTGAGGTTGGGCATCTCAAGAGTAGGTTCCGTGCTTGTTGAGCATTGGCCGTTTGCAAAAATAGTTTTTGAGAATTTTTACAGAGGTTGACTAATTTTCTCGAAAAATTATTCCATTTTTCCAAAACCGGACCATTCCTTGGACCCAAAAAAGGAAAATTTTCAGTGCTCATAGCCGGACTTGCATGATTTTAAATCAGAAAATTGAACAAGTATGTTAATCTAACTCTCATATTGGTCAAAATTGTTTTAATAGAAAACCAAAACAAAAAATGGTCAAAATGATGAACTAGGGGCACAGTTGAGTCAGGTGTTCTGTCTTTTCCCCATTGTTAACATGCTTGCCAAGAAAGGCACCATACCTGCCGGAAAAAGGCACCACTGAAGCTAACCGCAAAAGGGCAGAAAACTCTCACATCTTCCAAGCAACGAGGTATCAAGCCAAGTGCTAAGCACGAACTGGAATGGGACAAGATATCCCATTCCCTCATCTGGGCAGATCTGATCACGTCCAAACTCCCCAGCAGAGCATCATTAACCGATGTCAACTGCAGATTTGCTACACACCCAATTGTAGCGCAGCCCCTCTGTGGAAGAAACTCACTATTGTGAACAAGAAGAAGAATCTAGCGGAATGCTAGGGGCAAGACCTCGCAACTTTCTATTTATCCACCAACCACCTAGGAAAGGGATAAAAAATAAGAGATTGAAGAATAGAGAGATGTGCGCTGAGAGAAAAAGTGAGAAAATAGCTTTTTTCAGAAAAAAAAAGATTGAGTGCCAGACTGATGTGAGAATCACAAATGAGAAAAGGGCGGGAAACACTACCCGGACAAACTGGCTCCTCGCGAACTGAGAGGTCTCTTGTCTTTGTAACACGTCTGTGTGCCGTGTCTTTTGTTTTGTTTACCTCAACTTTTGTTTTGAGTCTTTTTCGAGTGTTACTCGATGTGTTTAGGTTGTGTACCTTTTGTTGAGTCATAGTATGCTATATTCAGTTGTAGGCTCAATACCCGGTTGAGAACCGTTTTCTCATTTTCAAAAAATCGTTTTGTGCTCAGAGTGCTGTGCCATTCTGCACATTTATGCAAAACAAGATTCTTTCTTTCATAAACTGCAAGGTTCAACCCAGGTCATGTGAGAACAGTAGAACAAGGACCTATCTGAAGCTATATAGGTTCCGGACTGCAAAGCAAAAGAAAAGAGGGGAAATTTGGAGCATCTTAGTCTGTTTCAACTTCGGCAAATTTCGAGACTGCACTCCAGGTGCACCTTCTCAGGCCTCGCCATTTCTCTGGAGTACAAGTGTATCTCGACTCCAAGTGTAAGCCTGCTTCAAGTCAGAATAGCAGTCCAAGCAGCACCCGAGGGTTTCACATGCAAATGTTATCTCTCGCCAATATAAACAGGGTGTCCCCTTTTGAGCTGAGCATATTGCCAAGTCCTCCGAAAGGTAAATCGGAGGCACCAGAGTACATGTTTGATGCCCTTCCATTGCATAGAATGTGCACTTTCATATACACTTCTGTTACATGCGTGCCGCGCATCGTTATGATTCATGCATAGAATATGCTTGCTTTCGATATTACATAGAATATGCTTTCAATATTGCATAGAATGTGCTCCTGTTTCTTGCATAAAAAATGCTCGTATCTTTTGCATAGAAAATGCACTCTTTCATACTTACATAGAAAATGCACCTCATTTGCATAGAACATGCATTCACTCGCACTGTCTTGTGCACTTACACTTCATATCTCACTAGCACTGTCTTGTGCATCTTGTGGTTGTATCTCACTCACACTATTTTGTGCATTGCATATCAATCACGCTGTTTAGTGTATCGCACTGTCTTGTGCATTTTGAAATCACTCGCGCTGTTTAGCGTATCGCACTTTCTTGTGCATTTCAAATCACTCGCGCTGTTTAGCGTATCGCACTGTCTTGTGCATTTCAAATCACTCGCGCTGTTTAGCGTATCGCACTGTCTTGTGCATTTCAAAATCACTCGCGCTGTTTAGCGTATCGCACTGTCTTGTGCATTTCGCATTGTTTAGCATATCGCACTGTCTTGTGCATTTCAAATCACTCACGCTTTTTTGCGCATCGCACTGTTTTGTGCAATTTACACTCGCGCTGTTTAGCGTATCGCACTGTTTCGTGCAATTTACTTTCGCGCTTTCTTACGCATCGCACTGTTTTGTGCGTCACATTGTTTCATTCGCGCTATTTTGTGCATCGCATTGTTTTGTGCTGTTTACACTCGCGCTGTCTTGCGCATCGCACTATCTTGTGCATTTCATTACATGCTCTCTCTCATCTTGCATAGAAAATGCTTGTAGCATTTGTCAGTGCATTGCATCGCACTATTTTGTGTAGGTTATCATTCGCACTGTTTTGTGCATCGCGCTGTTTTGTGCAGGTTCAGGTTCGCGCCATTTTGCGCATCACACTGTCTTGTGCACTTTCGTATTTGT
This sequence comes from Camellia sinensis, assembly GCF_055761805.1. Lineage (NCBI taxonomy): Eukaryota > Viridiplantae > Streptophyta > Magnoliopsida > Ericales > Theaceae > Camellia > Camellia sinensis. The sequence continues at coordinate 65,969,425 of NC_138970.1, forward strand.
AATCACTCGCGCTTTCTTGCGCATCGCACTGTTTTGTGCAGTTTACACTCGCGCTGTTTAGCGTATCGCACTGTTTTGTGCAATTTACTTTCGCACTTTCTTGCGCATCGCACTGTTTTGTGCATTACATTGTATCATTCGCACTATCTTGCGCATCCCACCTGCACTTGTTAGTGCATTCCATTTCATTCGCGCTATTTTGCGCATCACACTATTTTGTGCATCACACTATTTTGTGCACCTTACTTGCATCGTGCATGCATTTTATCGCGCTATCTTGCGTACCTTACCTGCACTTGTTAGTGCATTGCATCGCGTTATTTTGCACATCTTATTGTATTTTGCATGCATTCAATCGCGCTATCTTGCGCATCTCATTGCATTTTGCATGCATTCCATCGCGCTATCTTGCGCATCGCACTGTCTCGTGCACTCGCGTTGTCTAACGCATCGCGCTATCTTGCGCATCTCATTGCATTTTGCATGCATTCAATTGCGCTATCTTGCGCATCTCATTGCATTTTGCATGCATTCAATCGCGCTACCTTGCGCATCTCATTGCATTTTGCATGCATTCAATCGCGCTACCTTGCGCATCTCATTGCATTTTGCATGCATTTAATCACGCTATTTTGCACATCACACCGTCCTGTACATACGACGGTCTAGGAGACCTTAAATCCTCGGAAGGTGCAAGACCTTTAGTGCATTGATGTGCACAGTCCATTTACATTGTCATGTATCTCAATAATCGCGCGTTGCCGCGCATTTAAAGTTCATGTATTATCATGCATCCTATGCCGCGCGCTGTCGCGCATTTCAGAAAAGCAACATGCATCATTCGCATTTCATGAAAAAATAGTGCATATGTCATGCATCATTATAAATAGTGCATATGTCATGCATCATTGTAGATAATGCATATGTCATGCATTACATTGTAAATAGTGCATATGTCATGCATCATTGTAAATACTGCATATGTCATGCATCATTGTAAATAGTGCATATGTCATACATCATCAAAAAATAGTGCATGTCATGCATCATTGTAGATACTGCATATGTCATGCATTACATTGTAAATAATGCATATGTCATGCATTACATTGTAAATAGTGCATATGTCATACATCATTGTAAATAGTGCATTTGTCATGCATCATTGTAGATAGTGCATTTGTCATGCATCATTATAAACATGCATATGTCATGCATCTTACTGTAAATATTGCATTTACGCCCATCCATTGCATATTTGAAAATAGTGCATTGTAGCTTGCATGCATTCACTGCATCACCCCCACCTATGGCTTGTGCCTTTCTATGTTAAGCTTGGTCTAGTATGTGCCCACACTTTTCACATCAAAGCACGGTTCTGCATGTGTACGCGCCTATTCCACGCTGGTATGTTGGTTTGAGGGTTGCGGCACCGTTTTTGTGTTAGATGCGGCTTGTTTGAGTACATGCCTTTCCTAGGCAAGATACGGTTTGGCCGTAGGCCTTAATCCACTATATCCATTCCATTGCATATTGTAGATATTGCATTGTAGCTTGCATGCATTCATTGCATCACCTCCATCTACGGCTTGCGCCTTTCCATGTTGAGCTTGGTCTGGTATGTGCCCATACTTTTTACGTCTATACACTCATAGTTCTGTATGACCGTTCTATGTTAGACGTGGTTTGTGTGTGTCCATGCCTTTTCTCGGTAAGATTTGGTTTGGCTGCTTGCCATATCCATTATATATATTACATTGTAGGGTAATTTTTGCATCCAGCATTAGGATCATTGTTCTTTCGTTAGCGGGTTGTTTCCCCACTTATGTCATTCCACCCAATTACTTGTTTTTGTGTCCGTCTACATCACTCATAGTTCTGCATGTGTACGTGCCTATTCCACGTTGGTATGTTGGTTTGAGGGTTGCGGGACCTTTTCTATGGTAGACGGACTTGTTACTTCCATCAGTCTATTTGACATTTGTGTGGTTTTGAACCGCTCATGATTTGATTATGATTCAATTGCATTGCATTTTCATCTGCATTACTATACATAGTTTTGTATATTGCATATCATTTTGCATTCATTTTGCATGTTATGCATGTTGCTAACAATATTGTACCTGTTAAGCTTTCTTTCTTTTCAGGCACGATATTGTATGTACGGTTCATTTGAGGCTGGTGCAACCAGACGAACCGGACAGGTATTGTATCCTCCGAGTGAGACGTTTTGAGAATTGCATAATTCTCTTACATCATTTCTGCATTGTAGTGTAGTTGGTGTATGCTAGCTTAAAACTGTTGCAATATTATGCTTCGTTACAGCTTTCTTTGCATGATCATAAGCTATGTTCGGCTTTGTGTATTGTCTTGCATTTTGCCCCTGCCTTCGGGCGCATATCTTGTTTGTCTTGCATGTTTGTCTGAGTCTTCGGCCTTGTCAAAAATGGGTCGTCTCTGGGCATTGACATTCACTCCCGTCATTGTTATGACTTTCGAGTTTTGTCAAAGAGGCGCAACTGTAGACACCCCATTTTTGATCGTCCTCAAGACTTGGACGTCACCGCTTGAACACTCGGTGATCATCCATGTTTGTGTTTGTCTTGAGTTCCCGGAGGTCTCGGCTACGCGCCTTGCCTCAGGATCTCTCGACTCGACTATTTTGTGTCTGGTTTTGCACCAAACACTTGTGCTTTGCCTTGGAGGGGCAGGGAATGGCTTGTGGGCCATCCCCACACTCCACCGGCCATGGCTTGAGGCCACCAGCTATGTTTTGTTGCCACCGGCCAAATTCTTGGCCGGCTGGCACTATAGATGGCCGGCCGGCTATCTTTTTTTGGTCAATTGCATTTTTGGCCGGCCGACTACTGTGCATCTGCTTTTGCAGATATTTTCATGCAGCTGGCATGCACTTGGCTCCCCTCCATACACATGTGTATGGAGGGATTTCCCTCTTAGCTAGCTTGTCTTGTAAGCTTACAAGATTGAAGCTCTATAAGAGGAGGCCTCCTCTCCCTCTTTTAGGGTTAGAGAAAATTTAGACAACATTTTCAGAGAGCTTTGAGTTTTAGGGTTTGAGTGTTGTATCCATCCTATCTCTATTTCTCCCTCTCTTTAGCTCTAAGTGTGTGTTTAGTCTTATTATTGCACACAAACACATAGTATCACACCTTTTCTTGGTTGCTGAGGGCCAGAGAAGTGTTCTTGGAGTTCTTAGAGCTGGTTTGGAGCCAAAGAAGTTGCTGGAGCTTCATTTGTGAAGAGGGTCTACAAGGGTAAGAAACTTGTCCCTTTATTCCCCGTTTTTGCATTGCATTTTTGCCTACCTTGCATCTGTTTTTGAGCTTTGTGTATAACATATAAAAGTTCTAATTTTTAGTGCTCTAAATAGTTTCTTAAGGGTGTTTTTAGCTTTGAGGTTGTTTGACCCCTCTTAAGGCTTGTTTAGCCCCATTTTGTGCCTTTTTTGGTGAGCTCCGGGACTATACTGTTTGGGCCTCCTCACCACTGAAATCCCTCAAGATTTCAGTGGTGAGGATGGTGCCTTGAGGTCCCAAGATGGAGAGGGCCACCCCCGCTCCTTGTTGTCCTTGAAAAGGGCCATTTTTAGCCTCTTGAGCGAGCATATAGTTTGAGTATGTATTGACCATGCCTTGACTGATTTTCAAGCTTATTATGTCATAATATAGCATTGTTGTATGTTGGTTTTGGTACAGCATGCTTGTCTAGCATACATACCTTGTAATGCCATGATTTGCCTCAATACATGCGTAGCATTTAGACTACCATGCTTTTGTGTTTTGGCCAAGCTTTGTGAAGCTTATATGCATATTTTGATGTGCTAAGGGACTGTTTTAAGTCATTCGAGTCATCCATGCCTTGCTTTGTATAGCGACCATGTAATCCCTCTTGTATGCCTTAAGCTTTGGCCCTTCTAGTATGCCATCCTTGCTTTGTTTCAGTGGTTTGGAACCACTTGACATGTTATTTCAGACCTCATGATGTGCCCATATGCTTGCATTTGATCCCCCTTCAATGTGTTTAAAGGTTGTTGCCTTATGCCCCATGTTTAGGTCTTGGAGTATGCTTGCATTTTTAGACCACTTAGATGCCATCTAAGTACATCCTTAGCTTTGTTTAGGTTTGCATTAGACCTATTTTAAGTCCCTTTGGCCTTGTGAGGCTTTGTTGACCTAGCCTTGGTTTACCTCTCCTTTGGCTTGCCTTAAGTCTTGGATCATTGTTGCATGTTTGGCTTGCCTTATTTACTTGGTTTGGCACCTTTATAACATGTTTTTCAGAGCTTTATGTGCGTGCCATTAATCCATGTTTTGTCACTTTTAAGTGTGCTTAAAGGTTGCATGTTTAATGCTTGAGTGTTGGCCCATTAGCATGTGCATGTGTGTGTGTGTTGGCCCTCATTTCCATAGCATTGGCTACTGTTTTGGACCTAGTTTAGGGCTGTCCAATTAGTGTAAGTCCCTTCCTTGCATGCCATTCAAATGTCATTACATTATTCCATGGTTGCATGCTTTGGTTGCATGTGTTGCATGCTTAAAATCACTTGCATTGGGTATGCATCCTCTTGGTCAAGTTGTTAGCACATTTGTATGACTTGCATGTTTGCATGGTTGAGTTGCACATTGCATACTTGATTAGCTTGCATGGATTGCTTGCCTAGTGAGCATTGTACATTGCATCTCCATGTTACACACTTAGGCTCACATGCTTAGCTTGCATTGTACTAGCATGCATGCTTGGCCTCTTGAAGTGCTTGTGATAGAGGTTGAGTTCAATTTGTTTGTTTATGTGCATTGCATGACATTTGAAATGAAAATGCACAACTTGTTCTCTTGGGCCATCACGCATTGAAATGCACGATTGGTGGTTCGAGAACCAAGGGCCGTATCCCTTTGAGTCACAAACATGACAAGGGATGTGTCGGTGCACACATTCGCTTGAATTGCATTACCATGCAAATCTTTGTCTTTTGCTGCTGTCAAACAGGTCCTGCAGGAATTTTCGGCCGATCGACTACACAGAGTGCCGACCGGCCATCCATCGGTGGCCGATGGATTCATCTTTAGCCGATGACCACCAAATCATAGCCGGTGATGATCCCATTTGGCCGGTGGCATTCCCCAACATCCAGTGAGAAGGTCCTGAGACTTTGGCAGTTTTCAGAGGAGTATAGTAGGGAAAACAGAGGTAGCTTGTGCATGGCAATGGACTTCCGAGCAAGACTGAGCATGCATTGGGCTCTTTTCCCGAGGTCGTTTATCGCTTTCTTAGATTAGTTGATTTGCTTAACTAATTTAGTTGGTCTGTAATAATTAATTAGCTAGGATAGTTGGTTTGTTATTCGGACTGTATTATTCTTTCGGACCCTCCGAGCGAGGGCAATTGTGTAATAAGTGTGGGTGCGTGTGTGCATGTCTTCTAACCCCTGCTTCTTTCTCCCTTTTACTTACCTACTTTGATGGTTAGTATTAGGACATGTTTACTTTAGCATACCTTATACTATGCATGCGTGCATCATTCATCAGTATTGCATGCACCAGGCTCGGCCCATCATGCTAACTACATCGTATTTCAAATCTGACTTGAATACATGCTACTTGTCGTACTTTACATGCTATTTTAGGATTAGCCGAGCCTATCCTAATTGCATTCTGTATGCGTTGCATTAGCCACTTTAACATGAACTAGGATCACGCATGTTTGCTAACTAGTTTATTGTTTTGGCACGGAGTACATTGTAAGTATTTATGCTTTAGCATACCGCATGCGTGTGAATGTTAACATAATTGCACGATTACCATGAGGTTAGCTGCTTATGTGATATAACTGCTTGATTGCCTGTGGATGGAGGTTGAATTACCTAAATTGGGATAATGCATTAAAACTGTGAGTTTTAAGCCCACTGGATAGTGGCAAAACCATCTTTTTCTAAAAACCCACTTGAGGGTGGCAAAACCTGCATTTTGGCCTACTTGCAAGTAGCAAACCATTTTCAAAACAAGCATGAAATGCTTTGTTCCAATTTAGGCGATTTGGTCTATACTGATTTGCTGTGCGCATAACATAGTAATTCTAGGCCAATAACCGAAATAAGAACACATAACATTTTCAAAAACGGATATCACGGTTAGTAGAGGCCGATCTTCGGATCGGGCGAGAGGGAGTGCTCATAGTTGACCTTCCCCAATCGTACCCAAGCTCCCGAGCCGAGGTAACTTTGGTGATGACAGACACATGGCGTTTGGTACCGAGTCAGGGTTTCCTAAATTTCCCAAAACAAAATATTTAGGTGGCGACTCTATATCTGGCAAAGCAGTCCATGTATGGCACTTCTTTTCAAAAAAATCTATTTCTCAAAACGATTTGTCGGATTTGGACTCTTTGGTTCAGATTAAAAACCGTAACACAAATTGAGTCTGAACTGTAGCGAGGCCTTATGCGTGCGGGTCTACATCAGCCCGTTCCAGATCGGACACACAACCGTTTGATCGGTTGGTTGACTTATCGCCAACGGACGACACGTCACCCATGCTACGTCGGATCCATGTCATCGCTCCAACCTGTCTGATGCAAATAGGAAAGCGCCTTCATGGCGCCTTGTGCCCGTGCTAAGTGCGCCATCAAACGCCACACATCCCATTGCCCACGCCGCGCGCGTGCGCATGTGCTTGTGCAAATGGTGCGTAGCACCATCCTTGCGGTGTGGGTGCATGCACACTAGTTTTCATCCCATAATTCCATAGTCAAAAGAATATTTCATATAGCACTTTATTAAGTGCTCCATGTTTTGCTCTCTTTCCAATGTGGGACAAAGTCCCCAAGCTTAATTAATGCTTTCCAAAGAAAAATAAGGAAGGTTTTGAAAACACCAAAAAATTAAACTATAAATTTTAAAAACCATTTTCAAAATTCCCTAACAAAATCTAAGAACAATTTATGCACTTACATATTTATAGCATGTGAACTTATAAAAAAAAAATGAAGTTTTAGGGTGTGAAAACCTTACTCAAAGCAAGTCTTTATTAATAGAGATGAAAAGAGTACAAAGAGCTTACACACTTGCACTCATCAACAACACCCTCAATGTTGATGATGGCACTTTTTATCATTTGTGTAGTTACTAGTAACAGTCAAACCATTCGAACTTTTTTATTGCTATTTCTTGTTTAATGGTGAAGACTTGGCCTAATAACCTTGAGGTTATGGGTTCAAGTCTTGGGACCATCACTTTGTGCATTATGCCAAACATTAGGTGTGTACTCAATCTTTCCCCTCCTAAACACACATTGATGTGTACTAATTGGGCGTTGTTTGTTTCTTCTTCTTTATTACATTTTTGTCTTATTTATCTCAAATTCTCAGTTTTGTTCTGTGTGTGTGTGTGTGTTCGGAAGGGGGGGTAAGTGAGCAATTTTATTTCCAAAAAAGAGACATGTAATGAGGCCTGGAACATGACCCTAAGTGTCCGTAATAAATAAACCTTCGAGGCAACACAACTCTTAGTCAACATAAAAACAAGATCCAACCAAACAAAGAAAGTAAAACCCTCACAGCTCAAGGGACTAGGCCAAAGCACAAAAACCAAAATATAAACAAACAAACCGCACCCATCCAAAACACTTCTTCTCACAACCCTGAGGCTCAGTAGCAGGCATATATAACTCATGAACTATACAATAAACAAATATAACCATTAGCCCGTGTCTCGTTATACCAATTAGAGTGTGAACTCTTCCTAGAAGGCTTTGGGCATGACTTCCTTTCCCTTGTAATTTGTTTGGTTGAGTTTTCAGAATCTGATTTTGAAATTTTTTCAAAAAATTACAAATTAGTTTGACAAAAAAAAAAAAAAACACACCAACTAATTTATTTTTGAATTTTCTAAAATTATTTTCATCCCCCCCAAAAAAAAAACTATATGAAAATAATGATTTTTTTTTTCTTTCACAAAACTAGGTTTTGTAAATTTTGAAAAATGGATTCTGAAAACTCAACCAAACACTAGAAGGCTTTGGGCATGACTTCCTTTCCCTTGCAATTTGTTTGGTTGAGTTTTCAGAATCTGCTTTTGAAATTTTTTTCAAAAAATTACAAATTAGTTTGAACAAAAAAAAAAAAAAAACACCAAACTAATTTATTTTCAAATTTTTTAAAATTATTTTCGTCCCAAAAAAAAACTATATGAAAATAATGATTTTTTTTTCTTTCACCAACCTAGGTTTTGTAAATTTTCAAAAATAGATTCTGAAAACTCAACCAAACATTAGAATTTGAATTTCTCTTTAAGTTTCCTTTTGTTCTCATCTCTAAAAGGAGTGGCATCCATAATGCTTTTAGTTTCATTTTTAGCGTCTTTTTTTATTTTTATTTTTTATTTTTTATTAGCAATAAAAGGAGTGTTTCGAGGCTAGAGGGCCATCCATCTCTCCCCGAAGCTTGTATTCTGTAGTTCTTGTGTGCTAAATAAAATCCTGTATTTGTATTCTCCTCAGGGATCATGTTTTCTCCTTTGTGATTGTAGTTCCTTCTATGGCTGCTTATTTGGTATTAGAGTAGTGAAAGCTTTAACATCTGTTTTTCTAGTTTTTCCAACTTCAAGTTATAATCCATTACCTTTTTCTACTCTTGGACTTAACACAAAAATAGTATGCTCTGTGACTGTGGCTATTTGTGGATTGCGGGTCCAACTTGAATCCATCGGTTCGTCATGTTTTTGGGTCGCTTTTAGGGTGTTTTTGGGTCACTTTCAGGGGCCCTAGGACTTGGTTGTGGTGTGACGACGGAGCTTCAAGGTAGGGCATATGATCGACGTCGGTCGCCGTTGGGAGGAGTGTCGTTACTTTCAGGGGAACAGGTCGTGGATCTTGCTCTGGCAGTGGAGGATGTAGCGACTATTCCTACTGGGCTTGCTGGCAGTTCTCCTAGTAGGGTGATGGAGGATGAGGGTGCTCGTTAGGAGGAGTTTGAGCAGAGTACTTGGGGGTTGACGATCTCCGCAGATGTTGCGGTGGGTGTTGGGCAAAGTTCTTCGCCTATGAGTGCTTGGGCTATGGTTCCGATGCAGGAGGGACCAGTGGATATTTGTAATGGACCACCAAGGGTGCCGGAAAGGTGGGAGGATCTGGTGGATGAGTTGGTTGATGGTGTGGAAAATTCTGGTGATGAGGATGCTGTTTCTCTTTTGTTTCCTCACCCGCTTGCCGTTTCTCCTGCAGGCTTGGGTGGTGATGGGTAGAGGCCAATGGCAGGAGACGTTATTGGGGTTTCGGAGCCTTCACCTGCAGAGGTTTTGGATTGGGTTTTGGGAAGAATTAGTGAGGTTAGTCGTTTGTTAGGTGTTTCATTTGAGGGGCATGAGACTAAGGCAATGCGCTTATTTTCAGTAATTGAGATGTCATGGCGCAGTGGGGTTCCAGCAACAGAGGTGGTTAGGCCTGGGGTCTAATGGCAGAGGGGGATAGAGAGCTACGCAATTTGGAGTGTTCTATTAACTATGATACGCATTCGAGGGATCACGAGAAGACAGTCAGGCAGGGAAGGGACAAACAATTATTTTTGAAATGAGATTGAAGGTATTATCTTGGAATGTGGGCGGTTTGAATGATCGGCGGAAGCGTGTGGCGGTGGGGGTATTGTTGCGAAGTGTGAAAGCAGATGTGGTTTGTATTCAGGAAACTAAGATGGAGTGTGTGGATGGGGAGGTTGTTAACGAGATTTGGCGTGGTCGGTGTATTCAGTGGGTGTTCCTTCCGGCTTTGGGTGTGGCAGGGGGCATTCTTGTTTGTTGGGACACTAGGGTGGTGGTGAGAGAGGAGGCAGAGGTTGGGGCTTTTTCATTATCTTGATTGTTCAGATGTGTGGAGGATGGCTATTGATGGGTGTTCACAGAGGTGTATGGCCCAGCTCGATGTGTGGAGCGGCACTTATTTCTGGAGGAGTTAGAGAGTGTTGCTTTTTGATGGGAGTTGCCATGGTGTGTAAGTGGTGACTGCAATATGGTGCGGTGGCTGGGGGAAAGGTCGGGAGGGGGTCGTTTGATGAACGTCATGCGCGCTTTTTCGGGTTTCTCTGATGAGCTTCGTTTGGTGGAGCTACCATTATCGGGGGAGGGGGGATTACACGTGGTTTCGAGGCCGCATGTCTTCTCGGATTGATTGTTTTTTGGTGTCAAGAGCTTGAGGTGAGCATTTTTAAGGGGCAGTTCAGTAGCATCTATCTAGGCCGGTGTCTGACCATTGGCATATTTTGTTGAATGGTGGGGATATTCGGAGGGGCCCCTAGCCTTTTCGTTTTGAGAATATGTGGCTTAGTTCTGATGGGTTTGTAGATACGGTGAGGCAATGGTAGGAGAGTTATGCTGTGTTTGGCTCTCCGAGTCATCAGCTGGCTCTGAAGCTAAAATTGTTGAAGGCGGATTTGAAACTCTAGAATAAAGAGGATTTTGGTCATTTGAATGGGCAGAAGGAGGAGGTGTTGGCTTAATTGCTAATAATGGATTGTGGAATTGGTGTGGGTTTGACTAATGAGCAGGGGGTTCAGAAAGAGCGCTTGTGAGCTGATTATGTTCGGATTGCTCAAATGGAGGAGGTCAGTTTTAAGCAGAAATCGCAGTGTTTGTGGTTGAAGGCCGGGGATCGCAATACAAAGTTTTTTTATCAGATGGCCAATGCACATTGGAGAGTGAATAAGATTGGGAAGATTGAGGAGGAGGTTCGGGTGGGAATTGTCAGCTTTTATGAGTATTTGTTTAGGAAGTAAGAGGAGGGTTGGCGCCCGGGGGTCGATGGAGTGGTGTTTAGTGAGATCTCCAATTCTGATGGACTGGAACAACCGTTTTCTAAAGCCGAGGTGATGGGTGCTTTGTAGGAGATGAGTGGCGATAAGGCTCCAGGCCCAGATGGTTTCACTATGGCTTTTTTCCAGCATTGTTGGGACATTGTAAAAGGGGATGTGATGGCAGTACTGGAGCAATTTTATCAAACAGGGTAGTTTGAGAAGAGTCTTAATGCGACTTTTGTTGCTTTGATCCCTAAGGTGGGAGGGGTTGAGGATATTCGCCAGTTTCGGCCGATTAGTTTGTTGGGAAGTGTGTATAAGCTTCTAGAGAAGGTTTTGGCCAATCGGCTTCAGTTGCAAGTGGGGGATGTGGTGTTAGAATCACAAAACGCTTTTGTGGGTGGCCGCCAAATTCTGGATGCAGTGTTAGTGGCTAGTAAGTGTGTTGACTCTCATTTGCAAGCAGGGCAGTTAGGTGTGATTTGTAAGTTGGATATTGAGAAGGCCTATGATAATGTCAATTGGGATTTCTTGATGTCTGTTATGGAACAAATGGGTTTTGGGGAAAAGTGGCAGCGGTGGATTTGGTCTTGCATTTCGACGGTCCGGCTATCTATTTTGGTGAATGGGACGCCGGCGGGTTATTTCCAAATGTTTTGGGGTTTGTGGTAGGGAGATCCTTTGTCTCCTTTGTTGTTCATTCTTGTCATGGAAGCGCTGAGTCGGTTGTTGTCTCGAGCGGTGCAATGTGGTTTGCTGGCAGGTTTTTTAGTAGGGGATGGGGTTTGTGTTTCTCACCTTTTGTATGTTGATGATGCTTTGATTTTTTGTGGGGCAAATTCGAAGCAATTAGGGCATATGTGCTGTGTCTTGCTATGTTTTGAGGCGGTCTCGGGTCTGAAGGTGAATTTGGCCAAGTCGGATTTAATTCCAGTAGGGGAGGCCAGCCATGTCTCGAGTTTGGCAGCCATTTTGGGTTGTAAGGTGTCTCATTTGCTGGTGTCTCATTTGCCGGTGTCTTATTTGGGTTGGCCTTTGGGGGCTCTTTATAAGCCGAAAGGGGTATGGGATGGGGTGTTAGAGAGGGTACGGCGTCATTTGGCTGGGTGGAAGAGACAATATTTGTCGAAAGGTAGCAGGCTGACTTTGGTGAAGAGTGTTTTGAGTAGTGTTCCGACTTATTTTATGTCGGTCCATGTCATTCCAGTGTCCGTGGCTTGTCGTTTGGAGAAGCTGCAGCGTGATTTTCTGTGGGGCAGCGATGGTGGAGAGTTTCGATATCACCTTGTTCGGTGGGAGCAAATTTGTTGTCCTAAGGAAGAGGGGGGTTGGGGTGAGGACATTGTGTAAGCTTAATTTGGCTTTGTTGGGGAAGTGATTGTGGAGGTTTTCCAATGATCGGAATCAGTTATAGCGGAGGGTGGTGGCATCCAAATATGGGTTAGGGAGGGGTGATTGGTGTACCAGGGAGGTGGGGCATTCCCATGGATGTGGGTTGTGGAAAGGTATTTGGTTGGGTAGGGTTGGTTTTTGGGATCACATCCACTTTCGTGTGGGTAATGATATGCGTGTGCGGTTTTGGAAAGATCGATGGTGTGGGAAGGCTACTTTACAGGAGCGTTTTCCTTTAATTTTTCTGTTGGCGGTGGATCCTAATGTGATGGTGGCTTCGTATTTGGGTGGTGGCGGTAAGGCGTTGGTTTGGGATATCGTGCTTCGTCAACAAACTCAGGATTGGGAGGTTGGGCAGTTGGTGGATTTGTTGGCCTTTTTGTATGGGGTTAGGATCGACCGTGAGGAGGAGGATGTTTTAGTTTAGATGGCTCCTCGTGTGAAAGGTGTTTTTTTCGTCTCGTCATTTTATGGGGCTTTGTGTGGCGAGGGTGGGAGTTCTTTCGTTTCGCGTCATGTGTGGGTTTCTGGGGTTCTATCAAAGGTGGCTTTCTTTGTGTGGATGACAGCATTTGGTAGAATTTTGACTTTTGATAATCTGATTCGTCGGCATCATATTTTGGTGAATTGGTGCTGCATGTGTTGTGCGGATGCAGAGACAGTGGATTATTTGCCTATTCACTGCCCGCTTGCTTCTCGTTTGTGGGCGCTTGTTTTTTTCTATATTTGGCGTGGTGTGGGTGCAACCAAAGCAAGTTCTGGATGTGCTTTGTTGTTGGGGGGGTGGTCAAGTTGGGAAGCACCGGAGGAGAGCATGGGCGTTAGCTCCTTTGTGTTTGATGTGGCTGCTTTGGTTGGAGCGGAATCGTCGGGTTTTCCAGGGGAGATCCCAGTCGATTGCTCAGTTACAGCCTCGGTTATGTGGTGTTTTGTACAGTTGGGTGTCAGGTTGGGTCGATCCTAATTTATTTACTGCTTTAGACTTTGTGGATGATTTAGTTGGTTAGGTCCCTGTTTGTGGGGTTGGTTTTTGTATTCTTTCAACATCTTCTTGATGCTTTCTTAATAAAACTTTATTTATCAAAAAAGAAATACTCACATCTTTCCTTTATTTTTTTTTTTCCTTTATGTTGTGTTTGGTTAGGGGATTTGGAGAGAGATTTGGAAAGGGAAAAGGAAAGGAAAAGGAAAAGGTGTGTGAAATTAGATGAAATGTAGGTATATTTTATTAACATTTCACCTACCTTTTCCCTTTCTCTTTTCATTTCCAAATCCCTTCCCAAGTCCTATAACCAAACACAGCGTTACTCTTCATCTCAGCCCCTGGAGTCTTATTTGGAACACATGCTGATAACACATAAAAAATATTTGATGAAGTTGGATAAGTGGATGTAGAGGTCACCTCAAGCTTTTTCTTTGGGCAAGCATGCATGACATCCTTGCCATTTCTCTTTTTGGCTTTCCGCCCATTCACTGGGTTTTGTTTCCCCTTCATGCTTTTTAACTAACCATTCTTGTTTGGTTGAGGAACTAGAAACCATGAGCTTTGGTTAATGACTAAAAGCCTTGCACACATCACATTTTTGGGGTTTCCTTGACACTTCAACTCTAATTTCATAAGGGTCCTCATAACCTAAATTAAGTATGAAGGAATTTGGAATCTCCTTATTTGCTTAAATTTCAATACACACGCTTTGGAAAAATAAGCCTACAATGGGATCGAGTATACTGCCAATCACATTCGCCGGAACTTCAAAAAACTTCCTGCAAACTAGCACAGCACACTAGAGAGTTCACTCCTAATAATTTCATACCAGGGTGACATCTTTTTACAATTGCATACATCTCAACTTCCACAATTCAAGTATGTTTGTCTTACTATATCATGTTAAGTAACTTCCAAACATTTTCTATTATAAGAATTGGTTGGTCTTATAGTTCTTACATTTCACCCATGGCGTTGTAATATACATTATCAAATTTCTCTCATTAATGATTTGACTATAGATAACAAAATGGAATCCTTTTAAAATCAATGGGGCTGTGATATTCATTATTTTTAATTAATGTATGTTTTTGTTAAATTATATTTCATCTATTTGATCATAGTCGTATATATCCAAAACCTCTTACCCTAAAGCTGTTCTCTACTCTTAAAACATTTATTCTTCTATAATTTCGTTGATCAATACTTTTAACAATTAACATATCTCATGTAATCTTGTCTTCAACATGTCTAGCCACTTCATTCATTAATTGCAAAGAAAACATTCAATAAGCTTGTAACAGTTTCATTTAACCCAAAGATCCACATGCTTGGAGAGTGAACTTTTAGTTGCAATGTATGTATATATATTACACAGATATCTACAACATACCCATTTATGTACATTGTATTTACTTATGAAAAAGGTAGTGATTTACAAACAGAATTTATAACTAGAAATTCACTAGTAGAACATGGCATGTTAGTTTCTAATTATTTCATAACAAATATCCATCATAATTGTTATTATTTTCGGAAGTAATAGTGCCATGTCATTCTAGTTAGAAATTCTTTTTATGAAGCATTCCCAGTGAAATAAATCACTGTGTTTGCTTTGCCCCACTACCGTGTTGTACAAGACTTATTTGACACATTCCAACATCTTTGAAAATATGAAACATATGGTATATCACCTAGATGTTATATCCATATGGTTTCCTGAATACTTCACTCACCTTCTGCGAAGTCCAAGTGATTAAACTCTTGATATTGGATTATAGAATTCCATTGGTTGGTGTTGAAGCTGTTACCTTCAGGCTGGTTTGTAATACATAAATTCGATGCAATTCTGTTGTCGCTCCATTGATCATCTCTGTCAGTTACCTTCTTCTTGGGTTGGATGAAATTCTCATTCTAAGTTCCTTCAGTGGGCTGCTTTCTCTTATGTCCATTGATCGAACTGTTGAAAAGTGGGACTAAGCATTGTGAATAGTTTGTGTCAGAATAGCCTTCACAGACTGAAGTAGAGGTTTTGCTAGCTTTAAAGCTTATGCTAGAAACTGTTTCCATGGAAGACCCAATGATTAATGGTAACACCAGGCAATCTCTGTACAGAAATTCTCTGGCCATTTCAAGTTTGGCATTTGTACTTGTATAGCATGGTTCTTCACAAAGTGGTTCATTTCTATAACCAAATTGATCTTCTAAACTGTTCCTTATACTGTTTTTCTGCCGAACCCGGCAGAGTACCCAATCATCCAACTGTTAAGAAGAAAAGCATTTCGATCAATCTCTGCTTACTGTAAAAAAAAATAGAAAAATTACCAATATTCTTGTGCTGGTATTGAGTTGATATATGAAATGTGTACTGTGTCTGCATGTGTTATTGGAAACTCATGAGAAGAGGAGCTGCTTAGTGCTTGCTATAGACTATGCCAATGCTAGAAGCGGCATGAAAGGTTAAGCCCTTATGCTTGATCTAGTGATTCATAAGAACATCCACTTCTTGCTAACACTCCATTTGTTTGCGCTGGTGTTTGGCATAACGGAAAACGAAAGTCAACGGAAAATGTTTCCATGGTCAACAAAAAACAAGCCTATTTGGGCGGAAAATGTTTTCCGGACTAATGTTGTACCGATGGCACCACACTACCACCGCTACCATCACCTTCACCACCACCATCACCACCGCCGGCCACCACCGCCGCCCCACCACCACCACTAATACAATCATTAGTACATTAGTTTCAAGGATGCAGCCAAACATAGGAAAGTGTTTTCTCTGAAAGTTTTTCGCTGAAGCAAATGGAACATAAATTAAAGCTAGATATCATGCAAAATAACTTACCCTTATGCATCATTTTCGCTTGGAAGTCAACATCATTGCTTTGGGCAATCTGTACTCCTGCATGTTCCAGTCCATCTTGATTCCTCTTGGAGGGCATCCTGTATAGAACACCAGAGCTTTTTTCACTCCAATTATTCTTGCTCCACATGAACTGCGAATTGGTTTATCAGTTCCTGTAGCCTTCCAATAACCTGAAGTTGCCATCCTATTAGGCCTCACTCCGTTGGGGTACTTCTTATCCCTTGGGGTGAAGAAGTACCGTTCCACCTTGCCAAACAAAGCTTTCCCTGTTTAAAAGAAAAAAAATATTCTTTTTCGCTTAGTAAGTTTGACCATCAAAATAATAAAAGGAGATTTCAAGAACAAAGTGTTGGGTGCAACAACACAGACTTCGTAACTCCCAAGGGTTGCACTTGTAAAGATCTACTTCAGCAATAATAGCTGCTGGCAGTGAACTTGCGGTTGCTTTGTTTCTCAAATAGTACACGATGAGCTTCCTGTTAGTTGGGTGGAACCTAAAACTAGGTGGAAGTTGAACATTTGAGTTGGTTTTTTTTTTCTTCATGGAAGAGGGCTTTGTTCTTTTTTGTTGATGGAGGAACCTAGGATGAATTAACTACCGATATTATTGAGTGAAGTCGATGTGAATTAGAGAGCACAGTGTGCTGGTTACATATGGTGTACTCTCATGCAGATTAGGGCATTGATGTTGGCTAATAAAATAGGATTAAATCAATTACATGTGGTGGTTCTGTGAAATAGAAAGGAAGGGAAAGCAACCCTTTGTCTTAACTAGTGACTTATTTGTGTGGACAATGATGGGTCTTTGTATATACCATATTTAGAAGTGTGAGATAGTATTGTAGCCTCTTGTTAGAATTATGACCATTATAATGATAGTGGAGATTCAATATGAAGTCTGTTAATTGAATGGGTTGGATCATCTAAGTATAACCAATCTATGACTGATTTTGAGTTGGCGCAGCATGGAAGTAATATGTGTGAAATGTGATGACGTGGTTAGGTTGCATTATGCTTCCATAAATATAAAAATTTAACGGTTTGAATTATTACAAAAAAATTGATTTTTTGTGACGGCAAAATACCGTCGCAACTAACCCAAACGCCGTCTCAAAAGGTTTTTTGCGACGGTAAGTGGCTTTTTGCAACGGCAGGTGAGGGGTCGCAACAAAGGGGGTTGCAAAAGGGCTTTAGCGATGGCATAACACTGTCGCCTTTTGTTTGCGACGGCAAAATGCCTTTTTTGCGATGGAAAAATTCTGTCGCAAATGACGCGTGAAAATCTGAATTTTTTTGAGACGGCACTGTGTTGTCATCGCTAACAAGGTCTTTTGCGATGGCAAAAACAACCGTCGCTAAAGGTTTATTTGCGACAGGACCTAAGCCGTCGGTAAAGGACTATTAGCAACGGGAATAATACCGTCACTAAAGGTGTAACATTTCAGCCAATTCCCTATCTTTTGCGACAGTAAAGGGCCGTCGCAAAAAACCCTGGTTCAATTTATTTTTTGAGACGGTGTGTGCTGCCGTCTCAAAAAAAAAAAAAAAGTTGTATTAAAATTATTAAAAATATAAAAATAACCTGTATTAAATGAAAAATAACTAAAAAAAAAACCGATAATTATATAATAATATAAATACATACATAAACAAAAGTTGACACATAATGAAAATTCATAATGTTGTTCCATTCATAACAATGCATAAATAAAAATTCATAACAATAAAAATTATCCCACTACATAATGTCGCATAATACATATATAATGTTGTTCACAAATCTAAATAACGTAAATCAAAATCAAAAGTTTTCGTCTTCATTCTTCCGTGGGTTACAAAAACAAAAGTTGGTTATAATCTTTACACGCCCGCATTCCACAAGAAGCAAACTGCTACGCAGGAAATATCTGAAAATAAAAAAATAAAAATAATTAATGACAATATAATGGTGTTAATATTTTAATTACAGAAAAACATAAAAAATTAACTACTATGTAATTACAAAGGTAGTTTAGTAAATAATTTTGGCTAGACAGAAATCCGGTCGTAACTCCCACACCGAAAACCCGATTGGAGTCCCGTCTTCTCCCACAAGTCTCTCGTGCCTAGGCGGTCGTGCGTGCCAAGTTTCGTGCTAAACCGATGTCGTTTGGTGATTTTGGGGGGTCAACACCTCGAATTCAAGTTTCTTAAGGAACTAGTTTGCCTAGACCGAAATGCAGCTCTAACTCCCAAATCGAGAACCCGATTCGAGCCCTGCCTTCTCCCACAAGTCTCTCGTGCCTAGGCGGTCGTGCGTGCCAAGTTTCGTGCTAAACTAACACTGTTTGGTGATTTTGGGGCGTTAACACCTCGAATTCAAGTTTCTTAAGGAACTAGTTTGCCAAAAGTGAAATCTGGCTCTAACTTCCAAACCGGGAACCCGATTCGAGCCCCGTCTTCTCCCACAAGTCTATCGTGCCTAGGCGGTCGTGTGTGCCAAGTTTCGTGCTAAACCTACGCCGTTTGGTGATTTTGGGGCGTTAACACCTCAAATTCAAGTTTCTTAAGGAACCAGTTTGCCTAAAGTGAAATCCGGCTCTAACTCCCAAACTGGGAATCCGATTCGAGCCCCGTCTTCTCCCACGAGTCTCTCGTGCCTAGGCTGTCGTGCGTGCCAAGTTTCGTGCTAAACCTATGCCGTTTGGTGATTTTGGGGTGTTAACACCACGAATTCAGGCTTCTTAAGGAACTAGTTTGCCTAAAGTGAAATCCGGCTCTAACTCCCAAACTGGGAACCCGATTCGAGCCCCATCTTCTCCCACGAATCTCTCGTGCCTCGGCGGTCGTGTGTGCCAAGTTTCGTGCTAAACCTACATTGTTTGGTGATTTTGGGGCGTTAACACCTTGAATTCAAGTTTCTTAAGGAACTAGTTTGCCTAAAGTGAAATCCAGCTCTAACTCCCAAACCGGGAACCCGATTCGAGCCCCGTTTTCTCCCACGAGTCTCTCGTTCCTAGGCGGTTATGCGTGCCAAGTTTTGTGCTAAACCTACACCGTTTGGTGATTTTGGGGCGTTAACACCTTGAATTTAAGTTTCTTAAGGAACTAGTTTGCCTAAAGTGAAATCCGGCTCTAACTCCCAAACCGGGAACCCGATTCGAGTCCCGTCTTCTCCCACAAGTCTCTCGTGCCTAGGCGGTCGTGTGTCCCAAGTTTCATGCTAAATCTGGCACTAACTCCCAATTCGGGAACTCGATTTTATTCAAGATACTCTTTTTCTTCTAACTATGGGTGCGATGTCCAACTTTCTCCTTCTCTACCTGTCTCATATGCCTCTCCTTAAGGTCATCCCTCTTGTATTCGGTTAAAATACCCTCAGATTCTAATTGTAACAACATCTCAGTTCCAGACAACAATTTTGGTTTGAGTCTGACTTCCCGACTACCATCAAATGATACTTTATCCTTCCGAAATTTATGCCCAGTAGGTAAAAATCTGCAATGACCCAAGTATGATTGTTTCCTACAATGCTTCAACCAACATGATGTAGTTTCCTTATTGCAACAAGGACATGCATATTCACCTTTAGTGCTCCATCCTGACAAGTTTGCATATGCAAGGAAATCACTAATTGTCCACAGTAAAGCTGCATGCATTTGAAACATTTGATTTGTTGATGCATCAAATGTTGACACACCCTCATTCCATAGTTCTTTCAACTCCTCAATCAACAGTTCCATATACACATCAATCTTGTCACCAGGTCCTTTCGGGTCGTCAATAAACACGGATAAAATTAGAAATGGTTGCTTCATGCACATCCATGGCGGCAAGTTGTATGGAATGAACACAACAAGCCAAGTGCTATGAACTATGTTCATTGTCCTGAATGGGTTAAAACCATCAGATGCTAAGCCAAGCCTTACGCTTCGGCAATCATTACTAAAGTCAATATTCCGACGGCAAAATCTTTCCATGCAAGGGAGTCAGCAGGATGCCTAAAGACACCATCATCAGTTCGTTCCTCTGCATGCCATCTCATTAACTTGGCCGTCTTGGATGACGTAAACAACCTCTGCAACCTTGGCTTTAAAGGAAAATACCTCATCTGTTTTGCAACTATTCGTTTTCCACCTTTGTTAGGATCATTTGAACCACCATCACCATTTGATTTCCATCTAGAACTGTTGCATATGACACATTTATCAAGATTGGCGTCCTCGTTTCGAAACAACATGCAACTGTTGGGACATGCATCCCACGTCTCATACGTGAAGCCCAAATCTGTTGTGACCTTTTGAGCTTTATAATATGAGTCCAGGAGTTTCACACCCAACGGGAACGCCTCATTCAATAACTCAAGCAACATGTCAACAGACTTGTCTGTCCACTGATTAAGCACCTTCAAATGTAGAAGTCGAACAATGAATGACAAAGCTGTGAACTTCTGACAACCCGGATACAATTCACTTTGTGCATCTTGAAGAAGTTTGAAATACTTTGCAGTCTCTGCATTTGGACCGAGCTGGGGTTCAGATGCATGGGGATCAGGCCCCTGTGGTTCATTACCCTCAACACTTGTACCGGCATGTGGATTTCCCATAGCCCCTTGCATCATTCCAATCATATCATCCCCAATGTCTAAATTAGCTAATGTTTCATTCTCTCGATTACCATGCAGAGATACGTAAGATTCCCCATGATTAATCCAATGTTTGTATTTTTTAAAAAAACCATTCAAAATCAGATGCTCCCGTACACCCTCTTGTACAAGATGGTATCGATTCTCACACTTCCTACACGGACAACTGATCATCGAACCTTTAACCCTATTGGTGTAGGCAAACACAAGGAATTCATCAATCCTATTAATGTATTGCTTGACATCCTATTTGGCATATCAATCCAACTCTTATCCATCATCTGTACACATCCACAAAAATATCTCATCAAAGTAACTCTAAATATAATACCTACGTATTCATGTACCATGATACCTATCCCTCTTTTTCTATGATTAATGTATTGCGAAAAATGAATTTCTTTCAGAAAACTATTGAAGAGGGTGCAGATTTCATAGAAACAGATATCCTATCCTCCAAAGATGGTGTTCTTACGTGCTTCCATGACGTAACTCTTGATGTTATAACTGATATAGCAAGACCACCACCAGATTTACATGTTGGTGTCCTCTTATGATTTTTCCAAAATAATAAGAGGACACCAACATTAAAATTCACCTTAAGGTGTACATATGAAAAAATTTAATGAAAATTCAGACAAAATGACTAAATTAAAGTTGAACTAAGTATAGAGATTAAATTATTTAAATTGAAATATTTGATGGTTAGAATACTTTTTAAATGTTCCACAAAAAAGTATGACCTAATGAAAATGTTAGATTTCTTTAAACAAAACTGACTTTTTTTGCAACATTTGGACAAAATCTATAAATTGGCAGGATCAATTTTATTACAAATAAAACAAAAGAAGAACCAAAAAAAAAATTGAGTGGAAGTATTGATTGGACATTTTTTGACAGCACTAATGCACTAATGCTCAACTCTGTGTCAAGTGGGAATGAAATTAACGAAGCATTTTTTTTTTTTTGGGGGGGGGGGGGGGTCTCTTTTTCTCTGATAGTTTTAGAATAACTAAATTTCGCATCAAATTTGCTTCATTTAACGTGCCATTTTACATGTCATTCGGTTGTGCCTTTGCATAAATACATTGATGACAAATTAAATAATAAACAAATTTAATTATATAATTTGATCATCACAACATTACTTCACAATACACCATAAGTTACCTTCACCTTCCTTAAAATTTTAAAAAATACAATTAATATCACACTTTTGACATAATTAACTAATGTCAAAGATTTGTAGATATTAAAATAAATAGATATAAATATATATTTTAAACAAATAAAAATAATTTTTTTTAAAATATATATATATATTAAAAACATTTTTAAAAGTACTTTTATCTTCTAAAAATATAAAATTATATAAAAATAATACATGCTTTCTATTTTTTCTTTATTTTTAGAAAATTAAATTTTAATTTTTTTAACAAATTTTATGAAATAAATTTTTAAATAATAAATCAAACATAAGATAATTAATACAAAATTACACCCTACAAAATTATTAATTAAGTAATAATGTAAATAATGTCACATATTATTTCAACAGATTCAATATTATTTTGGAAAAATCGTAAAAGGACAACAACAGATTCAATATTATTTTCGAAAAATCGGTGGCCCAAATGACAAAGATACAGTGACTAAGTAGAGAAGAGAGAGAGAGAGAGAGAGAGAGAGAGCATACGCTGAGTAGCTGTCGCCGTCACCGCACCACCGGTAGCCTGCTCACCGCTCGTCGCTCGTCGTCGCCGCACCACCGCACCACCGGTAGCCTACTCGCCGTTCGTCGCTCGTCGTTGCCGCACCACCGCACCACCGCTAGCCTGCTCGCCGTTCATCGCTCGTCAGAGAGAGCCCTTCGCCGTTCGTCGCTCATTTGGGGATTTTGGGGGAAAAAATTTTGTTTCAAACAATTAGGGATTTCGATCCAACTGATCGAGCGGCAAGATGAAAGGGAAGAGGGGGGAAAATTGTTTTTTTTTACTTTTTGCGACCGTAAGTTTTACACCGTCGCAAATGATACATAATTATTAATAAACCGACGTCATTTTGATAATCCTTTTTTTGCGACGGACATTTGCCGTCGCAAATTGTCGAATATTTACAACAGCAAACTTATGCCGTCTCAAACAAATTTTTTTTGGCGACGGTTCAAACCGCCGTCGCTAATATACTTCCGCATTTTTAACCTACCCGTGCTGTTTTATTACCGATGGTTAAACGCCGTCGCTAAAACTCTTTTTGCGATGGTTTAATCTGCCGTCGCAAAAAACCATTTTTTGCGACGAGGATCGCGCTGTCGCAAATGCTTCCGTGTTTTTTACCCTCTTTTCTTGTAGTGTAGTATAATGAACTCGTAGGGCATCATTTTTTTACAATCATGAACCGCAAAATGATAGATTTTATCTTTTTCAGTGGATGAATATTATTTTATATATATAAAAAATTCAATATATAAATTATTATTATTTTTTTTTTGTTTGTACAAGGTTGCCATACAAATGTTGCCCTTTGGCTCCATCTATGCCCTGTCATGACTTAGCTTTGTCCGTAAAAAATTCCAAAAGGAAGAACCATGTAAAACATCTGCTGTGAAGTTAAACTAGAGAAAAACAACTCTTTCAAAAACTACAAAATCTTTTGATACCCAAGTTTGATTTTGCATGCAAATGAAATGTACTGCGTGAGGTCATTATGTGTAGGGCTGTAAATGAATTGAGCTGTTAATGAACAATACAGCTTAGTTTGTTTAAAGCTTATTTGAGTTTGACTCATTTACTAAATAAACAATTTCAAATCAAATTTTTAGACAGTTTAGTATTAAGTTGAGATTGAGTTAGATTCAAACTCAACTCGATTGAGCTTGTGAATATAGTTACATAAATTAATATTTATTTTTAATGATATATCAAATATATTATATTTGTTTATTTGTGTTTGGTGTTTATATAAATTTCATGACATCTTTTTTCTCTTAATGTGCATTATAGTTTAGTGTTATTGTAACACCCTCAAAATAATAGCATTAAACCAACATTTTAGACATGCATTGATACAAAAGAAATCAACCATTTCTATTCATCAGAGTAATTCTTACAACTGTATTACATGTTAACAACAAAAGCAAATGCCCTATGGGCTTACAGCTTTCCAAGTTAACACTTGGTTACAAAAAAAAGAGTACTAACTCAATACATATTAAGCCCTTGGCTTGAATTTACATGCAATACATCAAAATAAACAAAAGAAAGAGTTTTCAACTCTCATCATCATCCAAGCTATGTCTTTGGAGGTGGCATACTACCTGTACCTGAAAATAATGTCCCATAAAGGGTGAGCCAACGCCCAGTAGAGATATGCTAAACACAGTATGAGCAATGACTAAGACATTAGCAATTGATAAATGTTCAATTTTCATAAACCAATTCGTAATCCATTTCCATTTCATGACCACTATGTTCATGTTTCATTTCAGTTTTCATTTCTTGTCAATTTCACAATTTACATCAATGGCTCAGAGCCTGGCCAACCACTTATATGAGACAATGGCTCATATTAAACATTTCCCATTTTACAATAGATAAACACACTGGTTATATCAATATCTCAACAGACAAGCATACAAGCTATATCCACATTTCAACAGATATGCATATTAGCTATATCAACACTTCCAATGACAAGCATATGAGCTGTATCAACACTTCCAAAAATAAGCATATGAGCTGTATCAACACTTTATCTGACAAGCATATGAGCTGTATCAGTGGAGTCCATCCCCTATCTCCTCCCAAACAACATCCCCTAAACCGTGGAGTACATCCCCTATCTCCTCCCACACACACCACATATATACACAAAGGTCATATACGCAATCAATCAATACATAACGTCAATGTATTCTATCAACCGTCATACTCTATGACATATCCATTTGATTAGTTTTAGTTTGCCTAATCATCATGCATTGTCTACAACAATCAAAACTACCCTCCACCGGTAGTCCAAGCAATTATTTCTAAACAGATAATAAAAGCTCCAACAGATAAAATATCAATGTTTTTCACAAGTGAGCAATTAATAAATCTAACTTCACTACTCAACCATATAATGAGTCAATTTCATTATTTCCAACTCAATTCCATATAGCTACAATCTTCCCAAATTAATTATACCAATTAATTTTAAACAACAAATTAGGGCTTTTACCCCCAACTCTTAATATCAACACAAAGGTCCCAATATCACCAACCAACACTATATCATCATTTTGAAACCCAAAATACATATTATGAGCCCAAAATCACAAAACCCTTTTTAATACATTTTGAAACCCTAAGTCCCAAAATTTCCCAAATTCAACACTCTATCAAAATAACTAAAAATCTAGGTCAAAGACCATAAGAGTGAGTCGGAACCCGTACCTCAAAAGATGACACCCAATGAAGAAGATGGTGAAAACAAAATTGCTCCAAACCACGAGTTTCTCGGATCAAAAGATAGCCCTCGACGATCAACAACTATTTGTAAAGGCCAAAGGTGAGGAAACAACTCCTACTAAATCAATACCTAGAGAGAAGGCAAGGTTCTAGAGAGAGAAGCTCTCAAATGGACTTTCCAGAAAAGTAAGAGAGAGAAAGAATGAGAAAAAGTGATCTGAAACTGCCCCGCAGCCAACTAATATACGACATTCCCGCTCGAGCGGAGAACGCAACGCTCGAGCGTCAAGAACAAAAATCTGGACACGCTCGAGCGCAAGAAGGCCCGCTCGAGCTCCAAGACACAAGAATAAAGCACTTCCACTCGAGCGCGAAAACCAGTCCGCTCGAGCATAGATTTCCCCCTCCCAGAACTTACACCAAAAAGGTACTACCCGCTCAAGCGCTAACAAACCCGCTCGAGCGCTACCGCTCGAGCGTAAAGAAACCCGCTCGAGCGTAAAAATCACACCTGCAGAAGTTTTGCAGGGACACGAAATACTGGGGGTGTGCAATCCCCGCTCGAGCGCAAGAAGACCCGCTTGAGCGGATCACCTAAAAACTGGGCAACAAGGAATTGAAACCAAGGCCTAACCAACCTATAACAACCCTGCCCAAAATATCCTAAAACTCAATCAAGTGGAATTAAAGGACGACAACAAGATAGATACAGCTACCAACTTCACGGAACTGAGGCCGGAATACAACAGAACAGTAAAGGGACAACCGGGATCGCTATAACCTCCCCCCTTAAAGAATTTCGTCCCCGAAATTAAACACAAGTTTTGCAAAAATAGGTTTTCTCTATTCTCAACAATATTACAACATAATATTAAACGACCCGACCCATTACTGGTCAATCCCATCTCTTTTCAAGAGGCAAAACACATTATTCATAACAACCTGCATTATCAACATGCATTCCCTTGAAATTTAGCAATTTCAACTCATTTTTCACAATTTACTTAACATACACAATGTTAAAACAAACTTTCATTAACCAAAACATTCACAATGTTTTACAACGTAAGACACATACAATGTTCTTAACATTCAACAATATTACAAAAATTCCAATACATGGTCACACATCAACAAACAAGTCCGGATATTTCTCGCGGACTTCCAACTCACGTTCCCAAGTGGCTTCCTCCACTCCGTGATGCTTCCACAAAACCTTTACCAAGGGAATGGTCTTGCCTCGTAAGACTTGATCCCGCCTATCCAAGACCCGAACCGGTCTCTCCTCATACGAGGCATCCTCATCTACCTCCAAGTCGGTCCAATCTAGCACATGGGACGGATCCGGCTCATACTTCCAAAGCATACTAACATGAAAGACGTCATGAACCCCAGACAACTGCGGTGGCAAAGCCAAACGATAAGCAACTTCCCCAATCCTCTCGAGGATCTCAAAGGGACCAATAAACCGAGGAGATAACTTCCCACTCTTCCCGAACCTCATCAAACCTCGCCTAGGTGATATTTTCAAGAAAACATGATCACCTACCTCAAACGCCAAAGGCCTCCTCTAACGGTCGGCATAACTCTTTTGGCAACACTGGGCTGTAACAAGCCTCCTACGTATAAGCTCAACTTTCTCCGTCGTCTCCCTAACCAACTCCGGACCCAACAAAGGTGTATCACCCACCTCAGCCCAACACACTGGAGACCTACACGGTCGGCCATACAAGGCCTCAAACGGTTCCATACCGATGCTAGACTGAAAACTGTTGTTGTAGGCAAACTCCACCAAGGGCAAGTGCCTCTCCCACGTCCCACTAAAGTCAAGGACACATCCTCGAAGCATATCCTCAAGGATCTGGATAGTACGCTCGGACTGCCCGTCAGTCTGAGGATGATAAGCCGTACTAAAGGTCAACCTAGTGCCCAAGGCACTCTGCAAACTCTGCCACAACCTAGCAGTAAAACGAGGATCTCTATCTGAGACGATCATCACTGGGACCCCGTGCAATCTCACTATGTCCCGAATATACAAGTCGGCGAGATGATCTACCGAATCTCTCACGCGCATAGGAATGAAGTGCGCCAACTTAGTCAACCAGTCTACAACCACCCAAATGGCATCACTACCCCGCTGAGTCCTCGGAAGACCAACAACGAAGTCCATAGTGACATGCTCCCACTTCCACTCGGCAATAGGCAAGGGTTGCAACAAACCCGCTGGCCTCTGATGCTCGGCCTTCACTTGTTGGCAAGTAAGGCAGTTAGACACGAAAACAGCCACATCTCTCTTCATACCCCGCCACCAAAACTGGCGACCCAAATCCTGATACATCTTAGTGCCTCCCGGGTCCACCACAAGGCGTGAATGGTGAAACTCTCGGAGTACTTCCTCTCGGCAAGACTCCGGTACAAACAAACGGTCTCGGTATCTCACGCTCTGGTCGGGATACACCGTCAAACCTTTCTCAACTTTTCCACTGGAGATCTTCTCTCGGAAGGACTCTACCTCAAGGTCACCTCTCTGTGCCTCTAACACTCTAGTCACAAGTGTGGGCTGCGCAACAACAGAAAACAAGGCCGCAGCCTCAACGGATTCGCCCAGAAGCAAATCAAACTCGCCAAGTGCACCCAACATCTCCCATTCCCGGATGGCTATACAAGCTACATCACTAATGGATTTCCTACTAAGGGCATCGGCCACAACATTGGCCTTTCCCGGGTGATAGTGCAACTCAAAATCATAGTCCTCCATGAACTCTATCCATCTCATCTGCCTTAAATTCAAGTCTCTCTGTGTAAACAGATACTTCAAACTCTTGTGGTCCGAGAACACCTCGAACCTCTCACCATAAAGGTAGTGCCCCCAAATCTTCAAGGCAAAGATCACTGCTGCTAACTCTAGGTCGCGTGTAGGGTAGTTCTTCTCATGTATTTTCAACTGATGTGAACCACAAGCTACCACTTTCCCCTCTTGCATCAACACACAACCCAAACCCTCTCGTGAGGCATCACAATAAATCGCGTAACACGACCATCTCTCCGGAATAATCAAAACCGGAGCGGTAGTCAATCTAACCTTCAACTCTTGGAACAACTTTTCACAAGTCTCACTCCATACAAACTTGACCCCTTTCCGCGTCAATCTAGTTAACGGCGAAGCTAGCCTGAAGAAATCTTTCACAAACCGACGGTAATACCCAGCTAATCCCGGAAAACTGCAGATCTCAAACACACTCTTAGGCTGTGCCCCGTCTTTCACTACCTCTACCTTGGATGTATCAACAGACACCCCTTCCCCGGATACCACATGGCCAAAGAATTTGACTTCTCCTAGCCAGAACTCACATTTCCCAAACTTGGCATACAGCCTATGGGCTCTAAGCAACTCAAGCACCACTCTCAAGTGTTCCTCATGCTCCTCCTCAGAAGGCGAATAGATAAGAATGTCGTCCACGAAAACGACTACAAAACGGTCTAAGAATTCCCGGAAGATCCGGTTCATCAAATCCATAAAGACTGCCGGTGCATTGGTAAGCCCGAATGGTATCACCAGAAACTCATAATGGCCATACCGCGTACGGAATGCCGTCTTAGGAATATCCTCTTCCCTGACCCTCAACTGGTGGTAACCCGATCTCAAGTCTATCTTAGAGAAACAACAGGAACCCTTCAACTGGTCAAATAGATCGTCTATACGGGGCATAGGGTACTTATTCTTGACCGTAGCCCGATTCAACTTCCGGTAGTCTATACACAATCTCAAGGCACCATCTTTCTTTTTAGCAAAGAGGGTCGGTGCTCCCCACGGTGAAACACTAGGGCGAACAAAACCCTTATCTAGGAATTCCTGGAGCTGAATCTTCAACTCACTCAACTCGGCTGGGGCAAAACGATAAGGTGCCATAGAAATCGGCGCTGTGCCGGGCACTAAATCAATAGAGAGCTTTATCTCTCGGTGAGGTGGCAAACTAACGAGATCCTCGGGAAAAACATCCGAATACTCACAAACCACCCTCGGCAAAACAACCTGGGTCTCATCACACTCACCACTTATAAAGCTAGCAAGTAGACCACTAAGCTCATTTCGCCCTCGCGGATCATACATCGGCGGCAACACACTACCAACCCGATCCCCCAAGAAATGGAAACACTCCCCGCTCAAGGTACAAACCGTGACCCTCTGACGGTAGCAATCAATAACAGCTCGGTATGACGATAGCCAGTCCATACCCAAAATAACATCAAAGCCCTTCATAGGCATGACAACAAAAGGAAAAGGAAGTCTATGATCGGCAACCTCTATATCACAACCTCTAACACCTTGTTTCAAGATCAACTCACCACCAATAGGTGATATTACACATATAGGAGATGCTAACTGTGCCAACTCCAATTCCAAAACAGATGCAAATGCAGCAGATACAAAAGAATGAGATGCACCCGTATCAATTAATACACTGGCAACCGAGTTGCAAAACCTAGGTCCTGCGTGATAACAGCATACACACGCCCTGTAGGCCCCTGATCCACCTGCTCACCTCTAGGAGCAAAGGACTGCTGGACTGATTGGGAGGACGAAGCTCCCGGATTGGCCCTCGAGGCCAGCACAGACTGAGCTGGCTAATAGCTCTACGTCTGCCTAGAACCAGACGCTCCTAAAGTAGCACTCAACTGCGGGCAATACCTCTTCAGGTGCCCAGGCTGACCACACTGATAGCAAGACAAAGGCTGGCCCCTGCCCTGACTCTGGCCCTGAGGTCTAGCAGAAGAAGAAGCAGCTCGCTGACCCCCTCCCTTCTGCGGGCAAACCGAAGATTTGTGACCCAGCTGGCCACAGACAAAACAAGTTAAGCCTCCCTGACTACCTCTCCCAAAGCCCGTACTCAGTACTGGAAAGGTCGATCTAGCCATACCACCTTGAAACTACTGAGGGTTAGAACCCCTCTGTCTCTTGCCGTCACCCTGACCATCTTGGCTCCTCTTGGAGCCTCTCTGCCCCTCATCCTCCTCCTGCATCATGAGCTCCATATGAGCTGCAGCATCCACCAAACGTCTATACTCCCGGATAAATGACCCTCCAACCCTCAGCTTGAGTCCACGTCTCAACTTCCGCTCAAAATCAAAGCAACGGCGTTCCTCAGACGCCACCAGTTCAGGTGCAAACCTGGACAGACTAGTAAAAGTAGCCTCAAACTCGGCCACTAACAAGCCCTGCTGTCTAAGCTGGCAAAACTGCTCCCTCAGCTTTTCTCTGGCAGCTGAAGACAAAAACTTCTCCTGGAAAGCATTCACAAACGCCTCCCATGTACCACCAACACTGCCCTTCTCGTACTTCCACCATTGACCCGCATCTCCCTTCAGCTGGAAAGATGCCAGGGTCACCTTCAAAGCCCCGTCCTCGATGCCCAGCATCTCGAACGCCTTCTCCATTTGTTCCAACCACTCGTCAGCCTTAAGTGGCTCCTTCGGATCCCCAACAAACTCGTTCGGGTTAGACTGGAAGAATTCCCTCTTCAAGAAAGAAGGCCCTGCCTCAACAACCTGATTCTCGGCTCTGAGAATACCCGAAGCTCCCGCTATCTCTTGGGCCAAGGCGCCCATAGCCTGCTGACCCGCTGGCTCGGCCACGTTGGCCTGACCAACACGCTCCTGCATTGCCGGAACGTCATCCGGTAAAGGTACCTCCTGCCTACCATGCCTGCCACGCCTACCATGCCCTCGCCCTGACATCCTAATAAAGGTAACCAAGACTATTAGCACATTCACAAATGTGCCGAAGCTATAACACTCTTGTCCTAATGCATGGACAACTGTAATTCACTCCACATAAGCACATAAACACATAAGCATTTACGAATTTCATTTCCGGATAATGATAGTCCCGAGGCGTTACTAGAGTTCCGGTTAGAAACAGCATTGATCAAGTGCTTTTCCAACAAGACTCCCAGAAACCCAAGGATCCAATCAACATCCTAGAAACTAAATCCCATACCCACATAGTCACATAAGCATGTTATCAATTAAGCACATAGCATATGACACTACATCTAAGTCTCTATCAAGCGAGACAAACCCATTGTGATCCTAATCACTTCCCACGTACCAAAAGTATTCGAACCCGGTACGCTCTGATACCAAGTTGTAACGCCCTCAAAATAATAGCATTAAACCAACATTTTAGACATGCATTGATACAAAAGAAATCAACCATCTCTATTCATCAGAGTAATTCTTACAACTGTATTACATGTTAACAACAAAAGCAAATGCCCTATGGGCTTACAGCTTTCCAAGTTAACACTTTGTTACAAAAAAAAAGAGTACTAACTCAATACATATTAAGCCCTTGGCTTGAATTTACATGTAATACATCAAAATAAACAAAAGAAAGAGTCTTCAACTCTCATCATCATCCAAGCTATGTCCTTGGAGGTGGCATACTACCTGTACCTGAAAATAATGTCCCATAAAAGGTGAGCCAACGCCCAGTAGAGATATGCTAAACACAGTATGAGCAATGACTAAGACATTAACAATTGATAAATGTTCAATTTTCATAAACCAATTCATAATCCATTTCCATTTCATGACCACTATGTTCATGTTTCATTTCAGTTTTCATTTCTTGTCAATTTCACAATTTACATCAATGGCTCAGAGCCTGGACAACCACTTATATGAGACAATGGCTCATATTAAACATTTCCCATTTTACAATAGATAAACACACTGGTTATATCAATATCTCAACAGACAAGCATACAAGCTATATCCACATTTCAACAGATATGCATATTAGCTATATCAACACTTCCAATGACAAGCATATGAGCTGTATCAACACTTCCAAAAATAAGCATATGAGCAGTATCAACACTTTATCTGACAAGCATATGAGTTGTATCAGTGGAGTCTATCCCCTATCTCCTCCCAAACAACATCCGGTTTAGAGGTCCATCCCCTATCTTCCCCTAAACCGTGGAGTACATCCCCTATCTCCTTCCACATACACCACATATATACACAAAGGTCATATACGCAATCAATCAATACATAACGTCAATGTATTCTATCAACCGCCATACTCTATGACATATCCAATTGATTAGTTTTAGTTTGCCTAATCATCGTGCATTGTCTACAACAATCAAAGCTACCCTCCACCGGTAGTTCAAGCAATTATTTCTAAACAAATAATAAAAGCTCCAACAGATAAAATATCAATGTTTTTCACAAGTGAGCGATTAATAAATCTAACTCCACTACTCAACCATATAATGAGTCAATTTCATTATTTCCAACTCAATTCCATATAGCTACAATCTTCCCAAATTAATTATACCAATTAATTTTAAACAACAAATTAGGGCTTTTACCCCCAACTCTTAATATCAACTCAAAGGTCCTAATATCACCAACCAACACTATATCATCACTTTGAAACCCAAAATACATATTATGAGCCCAAAATCACAAAACCCTTTTTAACACATTTTGAAACCCTAAATCCCAAAATTTCCCAAATTCAACACTCTATCAAAACAACTAAAAATCTAGGTCAAAGACCATAAGAGTGAGTAAGAACCCCTACCTCAAAATATGACACCCAACGAAGAAGATGGTGAAAACGAAATTGCTCCAAACCACGAGTTTCTCGGATCAAAAGATAGCCCTCGACGATCAACAACTATTTTGTAAAGGCCAAAGGTGAGGAAACAACTCCTACTAGATCAATACCTAGAGAGAAGGCAAGGTTCTAGAGAGAGAAGCTCTCAAATGGCCTTTCCGGAAAAGTAAGAGAGAGAAAGAATGAGAAAAAGTGATTTAAAACTGCCCCACAGCCAACTGATATACGACATTCCCGCTCGAGTGGAGAACACAACGCTCGAGAGTCAACAACAAAAATCTGGACATGCTCGAGCGCAAGAAGGCCCGCTCGAGCTCCAAGACACAAGAATAAAGCACTTCCGCTCGAGCGCGAAAACCAGTCCGCTCGAGCGTAGATTTCCCCCTCCCAGAACTTACACCAAAAAGGTACTACCCGCTTGAGCGCCAACAAACCCGCTCGAGCGCTACCGCTCGAGCGTAAAGAAACCCGCTCGAGCGTAAAAATCACACCTGCAGAAGTTTTGCAGGGACACGAAATACTGGGGGTGTGCAATCCCCGCTCGAGCGCAAGAAGACCCGCTCGAGCGGATCGCCTAAAAACTGGGCAACAAGGAATTGAAACCAAGGCCTAACCAACCTGTAACAACCCTGCCCAAAACATCCTAAAACTCAATCAAGTGGAATTAAAGGACGACAACAAGATATATACAACTACCAACTTCACGAAACCGAGTCCGAAATACAACAGAACAGTAAAGGGACAACCGGGATCGCTATAGTTATTTTTTTTTTTTTAAATAAAAAAAATTCTTTTCGAACTTGAGTTTGGCTCTTTTATATAATTGAGTTGACTCGAATTGAGCTCAAGCTTAAGCTCGGGTTTATTAAGTTTGTTGCACTCATCTTGAGCTTGAGTTTGACAAATTTTTAGTAAGCCGAACTCGAATACTTCAAAATATATCTCGATTCAATTTGACTCGACTTGGTCCACTCAGACAAGAAACTTGCTGTGAGATTGTTCATACTGATGCTTCCCTGTCATGTTTTGTAGATATGAACGTTGAACCCTAAGGGAGGTTTTGTTTGGGAGTCTGGAAAAGATGTTCTTTGGGTGATCGAAATCTTGGCAGCTAGCAATCTTTGTATTGACAGAACACACAATTATTTTACTAGTAATGATGAAATTGTTTTTGAGGTTGGTTTTTTGACAAGGTTACTAGGTGCTTCTTTTTTTTTCTTTTTTTTTTTTTTTTTGAGGAGTGTGTTAGGTGCTGTTTGGTGCAAGTTAGGATATGTTTTTCAGAGTTTGTTAGTGTTTGGTGCAATTTTGCTAATAAATTGTGAGGCAAAAATATTTTAAAAATATTATTAAAAAAAAAAAAAAACTTGAAGCCGAGTACGGATTGTTCTTAGCTTCTACCTTTAGATTTGTAAACCAACAAATTATAGTAATTTAGCTATCTATTGTTTTACAAAAAAAAAAAAAGAAAAAAAAATGCCTTTAATGTATATATATATATATATATTGGACAATTACAAAAGAAATCCCAAGATTTGAATCTTTTAACAAAATAAATCATGAGTTTTCAATTTTATCAATTTAAACATTAATTTTTTAATTTGTTTTTAGTCTAAACCATTCATCTATTTTTATTAAGTAAAATCAATGGAAAAAAAATACTTTAGTCATTAAACTCAATATAAGTATACATAAAATGTCTAAAATATTATTTTTATTTGAGTTTAATAACTAAAATATCATTTTTGTAGTTGCTTTTACTTAATAAAAGTAGACAAATGGTTTAGATTGAAAATAAATCAAAAGTTTAGGGTTTCAATTAACAAAATTAAAAATTTAGGGTTTATTTTGATATAATTATCCCTACTTTTATTATTTATTTTTTGTGGTAATGCATTAATTTATAGTTTAAATCTGGTTTTTACTGAACCTGCCCCAGTTTTGATGTGTAATTGTGTTACCTCTTGAATAAGAGATGTCAAATGGGTTTCTCACTTGCAAGGAAATCTTCTAGACTGGGCTATTACTAAGAACTATAGGTGAAAAATGGATCATCAATGTTATGGTCCCAAACTTATCAGTGTATATTTTTTTAATGTCGTATTTGTGTGACAGATACTGAATTGATGTAGTGTGGGGTCTACTTATAAATGAATTTGAGCCATAGATTGATGATTCTAGATAAAATTCAAGATACAAATTCTGAATTCATAGTATTACTGAAAATGGATAGGTATAGGGCTGAGCATGGTTCAGACTAAATCACTATTTACAATTTTATGAAATTTAGAATCAAACTGAATTATGAAAATTTTGGAACTAAGGTACTATTTGATAAAAATTAAATAAGTGCACTTATTTATATTACATAACCTCTCTACTTTTCTGCATATCTTTTTATAAAAAGTCAAAAAGTATATTTATTTAGATCATTTCAAACAATCCCTAAATCAAATTGAACTTAAAAAATGTAATTTGCTTAAGTTTGGGACAACGGTTTTTATCTACTTTGTTATTATTTACAATATGATTACAATACACTCAAAACATAAAACAATACGTCATAATTTTACAAACACCAATTGTTTAAAGGAAAATTTGGTTAAAACTCCCTCATAATAAAATTTTCATATATTAAGGACAAGTACAAAAATTTTTCTTGAAAAGTCCATTACACATCACTATTATCAAAATTATCATTAGTGAGTAATTTAATAATTTAAATTTTAAATTCCTATTTAAAAAAAATAAATTTTAAACTGATATAACTTTTAATTTAGACATCGCTTTTTAAAAAAATTAATATTTTTAAAATTCTCTCATCAAGATCTATTAAATAAGATTATGAAATTCTTTTAAAAAATTAATAAAATTTTTACCATTAAAATTATCGTGAACTATAAAATTTCACTCTATCTCATAGTAAAACTTATAGTGAATTAGAGTAAAATTTTACTATAAAATTTATATTTTATTTTGTATTATTTTGAAGACTAAATTGATTCAAATTTAATATTTTAATGATTTAATTGACAAAATAAGACTTTAAGAATTTAAACGAAAAAGATGTTAAATTGTAAGGACTATAACTGTAGAGTAATATCAACCTGGAAGTTCATACATGCCACTGTCCATTTTTCAATCGATCAACCCACATTATGATTAAAAGAAACTTTTTTGAGTCTATAATTTATTTAATAACATTGACAATCACTCATGACATTAGTGCAATTGCACACAAAACACAAATTTTAAATTCACCCATAAATTATTACATGGCTAATAATAAAGTAAGTCTAGTTGTACCCACAAAACACAAGGTTTTGCTAGTAGCATCATCAACCCAACAAACAAGAACACACACTACAAAGAGCAAATAGTAAGAGCTAACAGCTTATTCAAATTTAGACAATAGTCCAATAAAATGTAATCATAACAACTAAATAGTTTCCATAGATATATGAGACCACGCTGTAACCTTGGTTGGTTTCTCCAACTTCTTGATCTTCGTAGAATTTAAGAAAATCATGCCTTGAAAATCACCTGTGAAGAAAAAAATCCAAATCTAAGTAGTTTATAAAGAAACCAGAGAGAAGAAATATACTAAGAAAGGAACAAACACATGTTCCCATATATATATATATATATATATTTTCTTTGTTTTCTTTTCTTTTGAACAGACAACATGGATGTCTCAACAACATATGTTGTATCCTAGTTTAGTTAACAAATCTAGAGATACCAAAAAAAGCAAAGCTAAATAGTTATTAGGTCAATCTCAAAAGAAGAAGAAAATTATTAGGAAAATCAGAAGAGATAAAAATGCTAAAACAGGAACAAAGTACAAACATATATATTCTATCTATTGGTTTGTACTTTTCTTTTAACATAAATTTATTTCAAAATTTATTTCTTTCATTAAAAAGAAGCCTACATACAAACTACTATGTACTATGCTGTGTCTGTTTTGAAGAGGAAACAAAAATCTATGAAAGGTTTTTTGAAATATGTGTTCAGCAGAAAATAGTTCCTATATTTGGTTAGGACTCTAAAAATGATGATACTAATAGTCATGGTAGCAGTGGTGTGGATTGTGATAGTGGTGGTTGGGTGGTGGCTATGGTAATGGTAGTGACAATGGTGGTTATAGTGTGGTTGGTGGTAGAGAGGTGATAATGGTAACTGGTGAGTTGTTAAGCACACCAAAAATAAAGTCCAAACTATACCTAAATTCCGTAGAATAATGGCAAATCTAGGTATCAATCCACTATGACTAATGTGAAATTCAACTAATTTTAATGGCAAGATTCCAAGATTAATTTAGACGAGAATAATTGATGATAATAAAATTAAAGCGAGAATTAAAATTACAACTAGAAAATTAAAGGGTAAATTACAAATACACCCCTTGAGGTTTGCTTAAAGTATAGATTGTCTCTTG
Organism: Camellia sinensis; assembly: GCF_055761805.1. Classification (NCBI taxonomy): domain Eukaryota; kingdom Viridiplantae; phylum Streptophyta; class Magnoliopsida; order Ericales; family Theaceae; genus Camellia; species Camellia sinensis. The sequence goes on from NC_138970.1 coordinate 66,006,617, forward strand.
TGATTCGAAAAATTATAAATACCCCCTTTTCAAAAAAAATTATTTAACAGAATTAACTAAAAAAATGAAATTCATAATTGCTCTCTTATACAATAATAAAATTGCTAATTGAAACATATTTCTAACATCAATAAAAACTATTAATTGACTTGATGATTTATTAATAAAATGGGCAATTTGTTATGAAATTAGAAACCTCAGGGGGTGAAATGTAATTTCCAAAACTATAGCGACCCCGGTCTTTTCCCATTTGATTATTGTATCCGGACTTAGGTTCCGTAGATTCTGTCATTGTATATGTAACGCCCTCAAAATTAACCCATTATATATATCAATGACATGCATTATTTAAAGAAAACATTTCAATAATTCATTATAATATTCATCAGAGTCTTACTAAACAAAAACATTACATGTAACATCAAATTAAATGCCCTAACGGCTTACATCTTTCCAAGCCAACACTTGGACACAAAAGTATGAGTTCTAACTCAAATATAAATAAAGCCCTAGACTTGAGTGTTTACATGTACTAACAATAAAATAAAACAAATAACTAGAAACAGTCTTCAAGTCCAAGTCCTTCCAAGCTAAGTCCTTGGAGGTAGCTTATCACCTGAACCTGAAAATGATGTTCCCATAAAGGGTGAGCCACAGCCCAGTAGAAATATACTAAACCACATATAAGCAATGAATAAAGCAATAGCATTCAACAGATGGTTAACCAGGATAATCAATTACTTCATTTTACAGCCTCAAGACACTATTGTCCAAGATACGTTTTACTTTCCAACTTTATCAACATGGCTCAGAACCTGGCCAAATTTACAACAGTGAATTATATATCATATTCATATTACTTCCAATATCACATTACTTCCAATGTCAACAACACAGATGAGACTCAGGCTCATATCAAAACACTTCATACTTCCCGTTTGATACACATTGTAGTGTTGTATCAATAACATGTAAAAACACTTCAATATAATAAGCACACATAATAGTGATGCTAATGGAGTCCATCCCCTATCTCCTCCCAAACAAAATCCGGTTTAGAGGTCCATCCCCTATCTTCCCCTAAACCGTGGAGTACATCCCCTATCTCCTCCCACACAAAACAAAGTATGTAAACACATAACATATACATCACACAATCAATACACAAAATGTCTGTATTAATTCAACAGTCAAAATTAATGACTCAACTAGTGTGATTAGTTTCAGTTATACCTAATCCACATGCATTGTCTACAACAATCACGACTATCCTCCACCGATAGCACAAACAGTTATTTCTAGACTTGGAAATAACTATAACAACAATTTAATAGGCGAGTGATTTAAATTATCCAACTACACCATTTAATCAATAATTTCCCAAATTCATGAATTTAACCAATTTCCTCAATTCCCTTAAATTAATTATACAAATTAATTAATTATTGCAACTAGGGTTTTTCCCAAAATTATCAAAGTAACCCCAACATATCAAAATACCAAAACTTAGAACAAAACTTATAAAATGGAGTAGGAAATCCCTACCTCGAAGAAAACAACCCAAATGGAGAAGACAGAGATGATACCCAAATACCAAAGTGCTCCAAAATCGGTAACTATTCAGATTAAATGGAAGCCCTCGACTCACTCTATCTTTTTAATGAAGGATCTAGGGTAAAAACACTCCCTAAGTGGATCAAATCTAAGAGAGAAGGTGAGTAGGGAGAGAGAGAAGTCAGACCTAGGGTTTGGAATCAAAAAGGAGATGAAAAAGACTGATCAAAACCCGCTGCTGCGTATATAAACTGGACAGGCTCGCTCGAGCGATCAGACACAGAAAAGCTACGCTCGAGCCAAAGAAACCTTGCTCGAGCCAACAACCCAAAAGCTCGCTCGAGCGAAAGAAATCTTGCTCGAGCGAAGAACTCAATCCCTCAGGTCTGTAACCAGACACATGCTCGAGCAAAGGAACTGTCGCTCGAGCAAAGAACGAACTAACTCGCTCGAGCGAAGAAAAGCTCACTCGAGCCAAAAACCTCTGCTCTCAGGCCTGACAACAAAACGCAATCCTCGCTCGAGCGAATAAACCCTGGCTCGAGCGACGGACCAAAACAAAGAGCTCGCTCGAGCAAAGAACTTCTCGCTCGAGCGAAGGGTCAAAATTCTGGGCAGCAACCCTTTGCTCCCAAGCTCAACCAACCTGCTACAACCTGCCCATTGCATCCCCCAACTCAGAAATAAGAAATTAAAGGACGGTAACAATCATAATACAATGGCAGGAGCTACGGAACCTAAGTCCGGATACAATAATCAAATGGGAAAAGACCGGGGTCGCTATAACCTCCCCCCCTTCAAAGAATTTCGTCCCCGAAATTAAGCATAAATTTTTTGAAAACAGGTTTTTCTCAATTCCCAAAGATATTATAAAACAATAATAAACAACTTGACCCAATACTGGTCACTTCATCTCTTTATCAAGAGGCATCTCACAATATATATATAAAAACAACATATATCTCAACCTGCATCACTATTGTGCATTATTCCTTTCAATGTTAGCAATTCCCATATCGAATTCAATTCCAAGATATATCCAACACATCCAACAATGTAATCAACATCTGTAATGTTACACTAAACTTCTATAATAAAGCTAGTTTCAAGATATACCCATTTACCAAAACATACTCAGTGTTTTACAACTTAAGACATTTATAAAGCTCTTAAGTTCAACAATATTACAAAATCTAAATACAAGATTACAAATCAATAAACATGTCCGGGTATTTTTCGCAAACTTCCAACTCACGTTCCCAAGTGGCTTCCTCCACTCCGTGATGTTTCCACAAAACTTTCACCAAAGGAATGGTTTTGCCTCGCAAAACTTGGTCCCGCCTATCCAAGACTCGAATCGGTCTCTCCTCATATGAGACATCTTTGTCAACTACTAAATCAGTCCAATCCAACACATGTGATGGATCCGGCTCATACTTCCGAAGCATATTCACATGAAACACGTCATGTACTCCGGACAACTGCGGCGGCAAAGCTAAACGATAAGCAGCCTCGCCAATCCTCTCAAGGATCTCAAATGGACTAATGAACCGAGGGGACAACTTCCCACTCTTCCCAAACCTCATCAAACCCCGTCTAGGTGATATCTTCAGAAAGACATGATCACCCACCTCAAACACAAAAGGTCTCCTCCTACGGTCGGCATAAGATTTCTGACGACTCTGTGCTGTAACCAGCCTCTTACGGATAAGCTCAACTTTCTCCGTCGTTTCCCTCACCAACTCCGGACCCAACAGAGGTGCATCACCCACCTCGGCCCAACAAACAGGAGATCTACACGGTCGGCCATACAAGGCCTCAAATGGTGCCATACCGATACTAGACTGGAAACTGTTGTTGTAGGCAAACTCCACCAACGGCAAGTGTCTCTCCCATGACCCACTAAAGTCTAGAACACAGCCCCGAAGCATATCCTCAAGGATCTGAATAGTACGCTCGGACTGTCCGTCAGTCTGAGGATGATAAGCCGTGCTAAAGGTCAACTTAGTGCCTAAGGCACTCTGCAAACTCTGCCACAACCTGGCAGTAAAACGAGGATCTCTATCTGAGACGATCGTCACTGGAACCCCGTGTAACCTTACTATGTCCCGAATGTACAAGTCGGCAAGATGATCTACCGAATCCCTCACGCGCATAGGAATGAAGTGCGCCGGCTTAGTCAACCGGTCTACAACCACCCAAATAACATCACTACCCCGCTGAGTCCTCGGAAGACCCACAACGAAGTCCATAGTGACGTGTTCCCACTTCCACTCGGCAATAGGCAAGGGTTGCAACAAACCCGCTGGCCTCTGATGTTCGGCCTTCACTTGCTGACAAGTAAGGCACTTAGATACGAAAGCTGCCACATCTCTCTTCATACCCCGCCACCAAAACTGGCGACCCAAATCTCGATACATCTTAGTGCCTCCCGGATGCACCGCAAGGCGTGAATGATGAAACTCTCGGAGTACCTCCTCTCGGCAAGACTCCGGCACAAACAGACGGTCTCGGTATCTCAGACTCTGGTCGGAATACACCGACAAACCCTTCTCAACCTTCCCACTGGAAATCTTCTCACGAAGAGATTCTACCTCAAGGTCACCTCTCTGAGCCTCTAACACTTGAGTTACAAGTGTAGGCTGTGCAACAACTGAAAACAAGGCCGCAGCCTCAACGGATTCACCCAAAAGTAAATCAAACTCCCCAAGTGCACCCAACATCTCCCATTCTTGGATGGCTATACTAGCTATGTCACCAACAGGTTTCCTACTAAGGGCATCGGCCACTACATTGGCCTTTCCTGGATGATAATGCAACTCAAAGTCATAATCCTCTATGAACTCCATCCATCTCCTCTGCCTCAAGTTCAAGTCTTTCTGTGTAAACAAATATTTCAGACTCTTATGATCCGAGAATACCTCAAATTTCTCACCATAAAGGTAATGCCTCCAAATCTTCAAGGCAAATATCACAGCTGCTAACTCTAGATCATGCGTAGGGTAATTTTGCTTGTAAATTTTCAACTAACGTGAGCCATAGGCAACTACTTTCCCTTCTTGAATTAACACACAACCCAGACCCTCTCGTGAGGCGTCACAATAGACTGCATAACCCAACCCTCTCTCTGGAATAATCAAGACTGGAGCAGTGGTCAGTCTAACTTTCAACTCCTGGAATGACTTTTCACAAGTCTCACTCCATACAAATTTGACTCCCTTCCGAGTCAACCTAGTCAAAGGCGAAGCTAATCTGGAGAAATCTTTCACAAACCGACGATAATACCCAGCTAACCCCAGAAAACTGCGGATCTCAAACACACTCTTAGGCTGTGCCCAATCTTGCACTGCCTCAGTCTTGGATGTATCAACAGATACTCCTTCCCCAGAAACTACATGGCCTAAGAACTTGACCTCTTCTAGCCAGAACTCACACTTCCCAAACTTAGCATAAAGCTTATGGGCTCTAAGTAACTCAAGCACCACTCTTAAGTGTTCCTTGTGCTTCTCCTTAGAAGGTGAATAGATAAGGATGTCGTCCACGAAGACAACTACAAAACGATCTAAAAATTCCCGGAATATCCGGTTCATCAAATCCATAAAAACTGCCGGTGCATTGGTGAGCCCAAATGGCATCACCAGAAACTCATAGTGGCCATACCGCGTACGGAATGCCGTTTTCGGAATATCCTCCTCCCTGACTCTTAACTGATGATAACCCGATCTCAAGTCTATTTTCGAGAAACAACGGGAACCCTTCAACTGATCGAACAGATCATCTATACGAGGCATAGGGTACTTATTCTTAACCGTAGCCCGATTCAATTTTCGGTAATCTATACAAAGTCTCAAAGCACCTCCTTTCTTTTTAACAAAGAGGGCCGGTGCTCCCCACGACGAAACACTAGGACGTATAAAGCCCTTATCTAGCAACTCCTGGAGTTGGATCTTCAACTCTACTAACTCAGCTGGGGCAAAACGATAAGGGGCCATCGAAATCGGTGCCGTGCCGGGCACTAGGTCAATGGAGAACTCAATCTCCCGATGCGGTGGCAAACCAACAAGATCCTCAGGAAAGACGTTCGAGTACTCACAAACCACCCTTGGCAACACAATCTGTGTCTCCTCATCCTCACTAATCGAAAGGTTAGCAAGTAGACCATTAAGCTCACTCCGTCCTCGTGGAACATACCCCGGTGGCAACACATTACCAACCCGGTCCCCCAGAAAATGAAAATACTCTCCGCTCACGGTACAACAAGTGACCCTCTGGCGGTAGCAATCAATAACAGCCCGATATGACGATAACCAGTCCATACCCAAAATAACATCGAACCCCTCATAGGCATAACTACAAAGGAAAATGGGATTCTATGATAATCAACCTCTATATCACAACCGCTAACACCTTGTTTCAAGATCAATTCACCCCCAAGAGGTGACACTACACAAATAGGAGATGCTAACTGTGCTAACTCCAACTCCAAAACCGATGCAAATGCAGCAGACACAAAGGAATGAGATGCACCCGTATCAATCAAAACATTAGCAACCGAGTTGCAAAACAAGAAGGTACCTCTCACAACTGATGGTGCTGGCACAAGATCCTGCGCGGTAACAGCATACACGCGCCCAGACGACCTCTGATCAACCTGCTCACCCCTAGGAGCATAAGATTGTTGTACCGACTGGGACGATGAAGCCCCCTGATTGGCCCTCGAGGCCTGACCTGACTGAGCTGGCTGTTGACCCTGAATTGGCCTCAAACCAGATGCACCAGGTGTGCCACCCAACTGCGGGCAATACCTCTTCATATGCCCTGGCTGACCACACTGATAACACGAGAGTGGCTGGCCTCTACCCTGACTCTGGCTCTGAGATCGAGCCGAAGATGATGCTGCTCTCTGCACTCCTCCCCTCTGAGGACAAACTGGAGACTTGTGGCCCAGCTGGCCACACTTGAAGCAGGTAATGTCTCCCTGACTGCCTTTCCCCGAACTAGCACTCGGCACAGGAAAAGTCGATCTAGAAAAGCTACCCTGAGACTGCTGAGGATTAAAACCCTTCTGTCTCCTACCATCACTCTGACCATCCTGACTCCTCTTGGAGCCCTTCTGTCCTTCCTCCTCCTCCTGCATCATGATTTCCATGTGGGTTGCAGCATCAACCATACGCCCATAATCCCGAATCATAGTTCCCCCAACTCTCAGCTTGAGGCCACGCCTCAACTTCTTCTCAAACTCAATACAGCGGCGTTCCTCAGAAGCCACCAACTCAGGTGCAAACCTGGACAAGCTAGTAAATGCAGCCTCAAACTCGGCCACAGAAGAACTCGACTGCTTAAGCTGACAAAACTGGTCTCGCAGCTTCTCCCTGACTGCTGGAGATAAGAACTTCTCCTGGAAAGCATTCACAAAAGCTCCCATGTAGCTCCTATATGACCCTTAGTGAACTTCCACCACTGACCCGCATCCCCCTTCAACTGAAAAGATGCCAAGGTCACTTTCAACCCCTCGTCTTCGATGCCAAGCATCTCAAACGTCTTCGTTGTCTGTTCGAGCCATTCATCTGCCTTAAGCGGCTCTTTAGGATCACCCACAAATTCATCCGGATTAGACCGGAAGAACTCCCTCTTCAGAAAGGAAGGTCCTGCATCTGCAGCAACATCCCGAGCTTGATTCTCAGCTCTGAGAATGCCTACTGACTCCCTGAATGCCCCTGCTATCTCTCGGGCTAGAGCGCCCATAGCCTGCTGGCCTACTGGCTCGGCCACATTGGCCTGGCCAATACCCTCCTGAACTACCGGAATCTCCTCTGGCACAGGCACTTCCTGCCTACCCGGCCTACCACGCCTACCGCGTCCTCGTCCTCGTCCTGACATCCTAATAAAGGAAACAAAGACATTAGCACATTAATAAATGTGCCGAAGCTAAACACTCGCGTCCTAATGCATTGGACAACAATAATTCATTCCACGTAAGCACATAATCACATAAGCACCTACGAATTTCATTCCTGGATAATGATAGTCCCATTGCGTTACTATAGTTCCGGTTGGAAGCAGCAGTGATCAAGTGCCTTTCCAACAAGACTACTAGAAACTCAAGGGTCCAATCAACATCCTAGAAACTACATTCCATACCCACATAATCACATAAACATGTTATCACATAAGCATATAACATTGCACTAAGTCTCTATCAAACGAGACGAACCCAATGTGATACTAATCACTTCCCACGTACCCAAAGTATTCAAACCCGGTATGCTCTGATACCAAGTTGTAACGCCCTCAAAATTAACCCATTATATATATCAATGACATGCATTATTTAAAGAAAACATTTCAATAATTCATTATAATATTCATCAGAGTCTTACTAAACAAAAACATTACATGTAACATCAAATTAAATGCCCTAACGGCTTACATCTTTCCAAGCCAACACTTGGACACAAAAGTATGAGTTCTAACTCAAATATAAATAAAGCCCTAGACTTGAGTGTTTACATGTACTAACAATAAAATAAAACAAATAACTAGAAACAGTCTTCAAGTCCAAGTCCTTCCAAGCTAAGTCCTTGGAGGTAGCTTATCACCTGAACCTGAAAATGATGTTCCCATAAAGGGTGAGCCACAGCCCAGTAGAAATATACTAAACCACATATAAGCAATGAATAAAGCAATAGCATTCAACAGATGGTTAACCAGGATAATCAATTACTTCATTTTACAGCCTCAAGACACTATTGTCCAAGATACGTTTTACTTTCCAACTTTATCAACATGGCTCAGAACCTGGCCAAACTTACAACAGTGAATTATATATCATATTCATATTACTTCCAATATCACATTACTTCCAATGTCAACAACACAGATGAGACTCAGGCTCATATCAAAACACTTCATACTTCCCGTTTGATACACATTGTAGTGCTGTATCAATAACATGTAAAAACACTTCAATATAATAAGCACACATAATAGTGATGCTAATGGAGTCCATCCCCTATCTCCTCCCAAACAAAATCCGGTTTAGAGGTCCATCCCCTATCTTCCCCTAAACCGTGGAGTACATCCCCTATCTCCTCCCACACAAAACAAAGTATGTAAACACATAACATATACATCACACAATCAATACACATAATGTCTGTATTAATTCAACAGTCAAAATTAATGACTCAACTAGTGTGATTAGTTTCAGTTATACCTAATCCACATGCATTGTCTACAACAATCACGACTATCCTCCACCGATAGCACAAACAGTTATTTCTAGACTTGGAAATAACTATAACAACAATTTAATAGGCGAGTGATTTAAATTATCCAACTACACCATTTAATCAATAATTTCCCAAATTCATGAATTTAACCAATTTCCTCAATTCCCTTAAATTAATTATACAAATTAATTAATTATTACAACTAGGGTTTTTCCCAAAATTATCAAAGTAACCCCAACATATCAAAATACCAAAACTTAGAACAAAACTTATAAAATGGAGTAGGAAATCCCTACCTCGAAGAAAACAACCCAAATGGAGAAGACAGAGATGATACCCAAATACCAAAGTGCTCCAAAATCGCCAACTATTCAGATTAAATGGCAGCCCTCGACTCACTCTATCTTTTTAATGAAGGATCTAGGGTAGAAACAATCCCTAAGTGGATCAAATCTAAGAGAGAAGGTGAGTAGGGAGAGAGAGAAGTCGGACCTAGGGTTTGGAATCAAAAAGGAGATGAAAAAGACTGATCAAAACCCGCTGCTGCGTATATAAACTAGACAGGTTCGCTCGAGCGAAGCCTTTGTCGCTCGAGCGACCAGACACAGAAAAGCTACGCTCGAGCCAAGGAAACCTTGCTCGAGCCAACAACCCAAAAGCTCGCTCGAGCGAAAGAAATCTTGCTCGAGCGAAGAACTCAATCCCTCAGGTCTGTAACCAGACACATGCTCGAGCGAAGGAACTCTCACTCGAGCGAAGAACGAAGTAACTCGCTCGAGCGAAGAAAAGCTCGCTCGAGCCAAAAACCTCTGCTCTCAGGCCTGACAACAAAACGCAATCCTCGCTCGAGCGAATAAACCCTGGCTCGAGCGACGGACCAAAACAAAGAGCTCGCTCGAGCAAAGAACTTCTCGCTCGAGCGAAGGGTCAAAATTCTGGGCAGTAACCCTTTGCTCCCAAGCTCAACCAACCTGCTACAACTTGCCCATTGCATCCCCCAACTCAGAAATAAGAAATTAAAGGACGGTAACAATCATAATACAATGGCAGAAGCTACGGAACCTAAGTCCGGATACAATAATCAAATGGGAAAAGACCGGGGTCGCTATAGTATAATTGTTGTTGTTGTCCCTTATTTTCTCATTTGGAATTATAGGATGTGTTGGGCAGGTTTGTTTCAGGTTGGTCGGGTTTAGAAACCAAGTGTTGCTGTCCAGGTTTTTGGTTCTTCGCTCGAGCGAGGAGTTGGTCGCTCGAGCAAGAGGTGGCGTCCAGTATGGACCTGTAGCTTTGCATTCTTGGCTCGAGCGAGCTTTTCTTCACTCAAGCGAGTTAGTTCGTTCTTCGCTCGAGCGATAGTTCCTTCGCTCGAACGTGAGTCTGGTTACAGACCTGAGGGTTTGAGTTCTTCGCTCGATCGAGTTTTCTTTCGCTCGAGCGAGCTTTTGGGTTGTTGGCTCGAGCAAGGCTTCCCTGGCTCGAGCGTAGCTTCTCTGTGTCTGGTCGCTCGAGCGACCAAGTCTTCGCTCGAGTGAGCCTGTCCAGTTTATATACGCAGCAGCGGGTTTTTAATCAGTTTTTATCATCTTTTTAGATTCCAAACCCTAAGGTCCGACTTCTCTCTCTCCCTACTCACCTTCTTTCTTAGATTTGATCTATTTAGAGGGCGTTTCTACCCTAGTTGCTTTATTAAAAATATAGAGGGAGTCATGGGCTTTCATTTAATCTGAACATTTGGCGATTTGGAGCACATTAGTATTTGGGCACTCATCTCTGTCTTCACCATTTGGGTTGTTTTCTTCGAGGTAGGGATTTCCTACTCCATTTTATAGGTTTTGTTCTAAGTTTTGGTGTTTTGATATGTTGGGGATACTTTGGTAAATTTTGGGAAAAACCCTAGTTGTATTATTAAATTAATTTGTATAATTAATTCATGGAATTGGGAAAAGATGGTTAAATTCATGGAATTGGGGAATTCATTGATTAAATGGTGTAGTTGGTTAATTTGAATCATTTGTCTATTGAATTGTTAACATAGTTATTTTCAGTTTAGAAATAACTGTTTTGGGCTATCGGTGGAGGATAGTCGTGATTGTTGTAGACATTGCATGTGGATTAGGAATAACTGAAACTAATCACATTGGTTAAGTCATTAATTTTGACTATTGCATTGATACAGAAAATACGTGTATTGATTGAGCATTGCATGTGCATACATTGTTTTGTGTGGGAGGAGATAGGGGATGTACTCCACGGTTTAGGGGAAGATAGGGGATGGACCTCTAAACCGGATTTTGTTTGGGAGGAGATAGGGGATGGACTCCATTAGCATCACTTTTATGTGTGCTTATTTATATAGAAGTGTTTTATTGATATAGCATTAAAATGTGTATCAATCTGGAAGTATGAAGTGTTTTGATTTGAGCTTGAGTCTCATTTGTATGTTGATATTGGAAGGATGTGAATATGATATATGTAATTCACTGTTGTAAGTTTGGCCAGGTTCTGAGCCATGTTGATAAAATTGGAAAGTAAAGCGTATCTTAGACAATAGTCATGAGACTGTAAAAATGAAGTAATTGATTATCTTGGTTAACCATCTGTTGAATGCTATTGCTTTATTCATTGCTTATATGTGGTTTAGTATATTTCTACTGGGCTGTGGCTCACCCTTTATGGGAACATCATTTTCAGGTTCAGGTGATAAGCTACCACCAAGGACTTAGCTTGGGAGGGTTTGGCTTCTGGATTTTGAAGAAGACTATTTTTAGTTAATTGTCTTTATTTATTTGTACATGTAAACATTCAAGCCTAGGGCTTTCCTTATATTGAGTTAGAACTCATATTTTTGTATCCAAGTGTTGGCTTGGAAAGATGTAAGCCTGTAGGGCATTTTATTCGATGTTACATGTAATGCTTTTATTTAGTAATACTCTGATGAATGAATTAATAAATTGATTTCTTTAAAGAATGCATGTCAATGATATATATATATATATATATAATGGGTTATTTTGAGGGCGTTACAAAAACCATAGGGGGCGACTCGTATTTTAATAAAACCTCAAGGGATGTATTTGTAATTTACTCAAAATTTTAAATTAACACTAAAGATTAAGGTTGAGAATTTGATTTGAGAAAAATCTTAGGGCAAAAAATCCACCACTAGTTGTGTAAATAAGGTTTAACATTAACATCTAATTGCAATACGGTTTGAACTACTCAATGTTTCATAACTACAAGTCTGAAACATTGATCAAAAGGATTGTTGCGTTTAACGTATAGACACGAATCATTTCAAGTAGTATAAATCGTTTGCTCTAGACTATGGTAGTAATATGACTCGTCTCTCATAGCATGACTCGTCTCGCACTTTGAGTGCAGCACCAAGAAAACCATAATATTGTATGAAAAGTATTCAATAATCACTAAAAGTAGAATACTGAAAGGAATAGAAAGAAATTGAAATTAAAACTTCTAAAACATTCATACAACTTGTTCAAACTGTTTAAACAATCAATGCCTAGTTAAAACTCTATATACATGGCTAGGGTTTCATCAAAACTCTAGAAAGAGAAGCCTAGTTGCTCATGAAGGAGTAGAAAGATGATGAAGAAGCTGCCATGGAAGACCTCCAATCCTTCAACTCCAAAACTCTAAAGCCTAGCCTCCTTTGCCTATTTTTTCAGAGAATTTTCGAATCCTAGAACAGCCTTTTTTTCCTCATCTTATACTTTCCCAGCAAAACAAGTGACTTTAGAAAAAAACATGCATGAAAATCAACATGGCCGTACGTGCGGGAAAGGCTGCACGTATGGGAAGGGCTTCGCACATGCGGGAAAAACCCTTTGCAGGTGCAGATTATGCAGTTCTTTTTTATTTTTAGGAAGGGGACCACACGTGTAGGAATGACCCTCCACACGTGCGGTGCATGCTTTTCAACAAAAATATCACTTTTTGGCTCATTTTGTACTTCAAACACATCAAACTTGATTAACATCAAACATTGGCAAAATGTACAAAGTTGCATCAAGAAGAGGGTTAAGAAATCTAAATTATATGCCTCAATGGTATACATTTCGGTCTCAATCACATCCCCCAACTTACAACTTGCTAGTCATCGAGTAAGGAAACAAAGAAAGAAAGGGAAAAAAAAAAGAAGCAAAATCTAGTTATATCCTCTTTCGTGGAAATAACGATTGCATTTAGCATATGTTTGAACTGGATAATCCTTTGTGATATGTTTATAGTTGAACATATTGAAATAGGAAGAAAAAACATTAATTGGCTCAGGGAAATGCTATATGCAAGATATGTCATTTGTGAGTTTGATTATTATAAATGGCATAACTTAATACCATGGAAGTCATAACTAAAAACAAAAACAAAAAAAAAAACAAAAAAAAAAAATTTGAGTTATAACCAAACATCATATGAAGTATAACCAAATAACTCTTAGATCATAAATAAAATAATGTCATAACCAACATCATAATATGTCATAACTAATAACACTATAAGTCATAACAAATGACACATAAATCTAACTAAAAGTGCATGTGGTACACACTACCATAAAATTTCCGTACCTAGCATTCCTCAAAAATAAAGTTAATTAGTAAAAACAAGAAGAACTAACATTTTGTGCAATGATATTTTGTGTGTGTGTGTGTGTGTGTGCGTGTCAATAGGATATGTATGCATAAACCTTTCCTCTAAAGAGTTGATAATCTGCAATTGTTAATACCTGACAACGGTGTTAACATTAGTTATCTTCAACAAAGTCATCTTCATATTCAACAAGTTCGTCAACGTCAAAGTCAAAGTTCAGTTCCTCAAAGTCAATGTCATCCTCATTGCCTATGTAGCAATTAAAGAGAAACTAATGTTAATATTTGCCAATGTTGAAGTAAAAATAATTTGTTAGTAAAATAATGAACCCAGCCACATCTTCTATACTGTAAACAACTGGAGGTGGCATGAAGCATATCTGAAGCAATGGCAGAGTTAGAATTTTGGCTGAGGTAAAAGTAAAATAAAATGTTATGTCCATAATAATGTTACCCATTCCGCTGCGCTTCGACCCTAATAAACTTAACCCTTATTTCTAATCATGACATTGACTTAAGACTGTAAGGATTGTCTCCAAACAACATAAACTATTTTATTGAGAGATTTCATCAGAAAAAAAAAAAAAAAAATCATTCTACATATTTGTATACATATTTGTCACAGAAAGGAGAAAAAAATACCAATAAGAACTAACTTGCAAATATTATCAAAAATAAGAAAACAACATTTAAAGATAGACTTTATAACATCATAAAGGTGATTTCTGTCATAAAATGAAAGAACAATTTATAAACCTATACTAAAACATAGATTTTAGAAAGTTGAGGCGGGGCACTAGGCCTATGCTCCCTCCATCCTTGATGTGAAGAGAGAAATTCTATAATTCAGACAATAAAAATGATGTGTATCATATGTTTAATTATTTCGTTCAAAAGCAAAAGCACAAACTTCACTTTACCTCTATAGTTTGGGTTATGTCCAGTTTACCCCCTTAATATTTAGAAATGATAGCATAAACCCTTGTGGTTTGTGGACTGAAGTGTACCGTTAAGCCGTTAATAATTCAATAAAAAGACTAAAATACCCTTGTATTTTTTTATTTGTCTGAAAGGTAAGTTCATTTTAACCCCTTGTGCTTTATTCCATGTGATTTATTACCTTGAAATTTGAAAATAAGCATATAACCTTCTTATGTCTGCCACATATTTTACACTCGCTGTTAAGTTGGACGGAATGTTTAACGGTACACTTTAGTTCACAAAGAACGTGGGAGTTATGTAATTATTTCCAAACATTAGGAGGTAAACCGTACATGACTCAAACCACAAAGTGAAGTTTGCTCAAAACAAAATGTTTAATTATGAATTTTGCGGTTAGTTATAATCAGTAGTGATGTTTGTTATGATTTAGGTATGATTCATTATAGTGTTGGTTATGATTTAATTATGACTTATTATAATTGTTTCTTTGGTTATGATCGAAATTTTTTTAGTTACCTCAAATGATATTTGGTTTATGACTTATTGTGGAGTTGATTATGAAATATTGTGGTTACTATTTTAATTATGACCAATGAGATCTTTAGTTATGTCTCAAGTGAATTTTGATTATGACCCATTTTTTTTATATATAAATATTTTAATTGTGACTGAAAGTGATTTAATTATGATATTTGTAATATTAGTACCACAATTATCATAACTTGCATATAGTATACACTCTAAAAATATTTGTGTATTGTATGATCCATCTTAAGAATATATATATACTATTAATTCTTAAATACAAAGTTCATTGTTGCTAACATCATTTGTATCTCAAGCATGTGATAGGGTCTGTATCATATGTATTTTTTTACGTATATTTTTGGTATATATTATTACAATTTGTGACAATTGTTATATAATTTTCTGATACAATTAGGAGAGTTTATTATTAAAAAATAAAGTTAAACATTACAAAAATGCCTAATTTTAGTTTTGAATCACAAATTATTGTAATTTTATTGAAAAATTACATAATATTTACTACAAAAATATATTTAAAAAAAATACTTGCACCACCTCCGGAAGGGATTTCCCTTATTGTTGGACGCCAATAATTATAAGAACCCCACTTGACTATGCTGAATTTACCTAGAATGAGGAAAAAAAAAAAAAAAAACTATACCGAATTTACCTAGAATAAAAATGTGTAATTGAAATTGAATTTGTATAGTGTGTGGTCCATGTATGAAATAAATCTGAACCATAAAATGATAAATCTAAATGTGTAGTATTATTGTGTCGGACACACCATGGTTGTTGGTGAGGTAGTTGTGTGGTTAGGTTTAGTACCTTATTTCACCCTTTTGACTGACTAGTATTTACCTTGTGAAAATATTTTTAGAAGTTAATTTTATTTTTCACTTTTATAATTTGATTCAAATTTTATTTTGGTCCTTACATTTTAATTCTCGTTTCGATTTGATTCTCACATCCTAATTTTTGTTAATTTTTTCTATGTGTACATTTCAAAATCGTTATTTTTAACTTCCAACTTGAATAGAAGAACCAAACTAAAACTAAGTATAGAATCAAACTATTTAATTTGAAATCATAGGGACCAAAGTGGAACTTGGTTTAAACTATAAGAGTTAAAAGTGCAATTAACCCTAATCTAATTACTAACTTGCTAATTTCCTTACTTTGTCAAAAATAAAATAAAATAAAAATAATAATTAAAAAATAAATAAATATTATCATTTTGCAAACTTATAAGCACCTAATTGTAATTTTCCCTAAAGTTTAACCATATTCATTAGTAATGTGAGAGATTGTGTAGAATATTATGTAAAATATTTGGTATTCCTAACATTGTTCAATTATCATTGGACATGCCATAGGTTTGTGTTCCTTTATCTTATGTTTGGTTCATTGGAATTAAATGAAATAGAATGGTCATTCCATTAGAACATATATTTTCATATTTGGTGTACTAAAAATATAATATAAAATATATTATAAATAGAATTATTGTTTACTATTGTAAAAGATTGATCATTTCACAAATAGGCTAAAATAGGATTATTCCATTTCAATCCACATCTTTATTCCAATGAATCAACTAGTACCTTATCATAACTACTTTTTTCTTAGCTGTAAGATGTATAGGTAAAAAATTGAGTAGTGAAGTTGCCTTCTTGAGTTCGTCGAAAACTTGCAAATATATAATTGGAGTTTTACCTGGAAATTTGGGGCAGAATCTTGCTTCGGTTTTTCTGGCTGGAATTTCCATATCATTTACCTCCGGGCCAAAACACACGAGACTTGGAAGATTTAGAAGGCTGACAAAGGATAAGAATCTTTTACCTAAAAAGATATCTTCTTCATTTTCCCTGGTAACAATCCTTTCTACCTTCTCGCAATGTTCAACTGTGAGATCAAGTAGTTTCACAAGGACATTGGCCATGGAAATTGTGAATATATATCTCAGGTTGTCACAGTGTTGCACTGTTAGAAATGTTAGATATTCGAAACAATGAGTTTGTTGGGAAATATTCTTCCATATGTGCGTTAACTTTGGCAAATACATCAATTCCAATACGATTAACTGAGCGATTAATGTTTCTTTCTCAGCAACATCAGCACATACCCCTCTTGGAGATCAAATATCATTTCCAGTGAATCACACCACCATACTTTTAGCCCTTCTATATTGTGCAGCCTTTGCATTAACTTGGACGAGACAACACTTGATAATTTTCCACAACACTGGACCCGCATGAATGTTACTTTGTCAAGGCATCCGATTTCAAGTTGATTGTGCCATATCTCAGTTGGCTCATCTATTCCTGTGACATTAAGTGTTCCCTCGGTGCTTAAAATAAACTGCAACTGTTATCACCTCAATTGTGTTAGTGACATATTTACTAATCCATTGTTTAGTTAAAAAATGAAGATCGGGTTAATAGTCAAATACATATCATTTCTAACAAAATAGTCAAGTGACTAATTATTTAGGACTAACAGTTCATTGTATCGTAATTCGCCTCTATCTAGTCCGTCCAAACAAACACTTCTTAGTGTTAACACCATTTATTTGGGAGCTGGGAACAATTGACAACACAATAATGATATACAAACAGATAAAAACATATAACATTTGTATACAGAATGATGTGGTTGCACTAAGACTTATCCTTTTAAAATTATGTGCCCATTAAAATGACATTTAATTACAAAAAATACCACCATTACATCATTCTAGAAAAAAATTAGGGAAAATATCCTATCAGTAGAGTTTTGAAAAATAATTACAAATTAGTAAGAAACTTAATAAATATTAATAATCAAAATTGTGAACTTTTTCACAGTTATATTTTTTTTTTCTTTTCTGACATCCACTGTGATGTAATAATCCCAAAAAAATTATGCCTAATTTTTTTTTTTTTTAAAGAATGGATTGAATTTCTTGAAAAAATCTTTGACCGCATCAATGTTAAGAGTTTATTCTCCTTGATTTTGCGTACCCAACAATTCTTTCCTCTTCAAACATTTAGAGGTTTACCCTTAGTTTAATGAATATTGGAAATATTTTCTTTGAAAGAATGGGTTGTTAATGTTGAATACTATAATTTTAAGACAACTCACTTACCTTTCTATCCAAAAGATGGTGTTGAGCTGAGTTAAAAAATTCCACTTCTCAAACATTGCTCTCTTGTAGCTCTAGCATGCGATGCAATGCTGAAGGGAGTGCCCTCATGTTGGGACAGTTGATTACTTTTATTTTCTTGATGAATGATCCTTCAAATGTGTAAGCTTGGGGACATAAACTCTTGAGGCTTGGCAGATGATAGAGTTTGAGACTATTTAGTTGAGGGAACATGTAACGCCCTCAAAATAATACATAATACCCAACATTTTAGACATGCATTGATACAAAAGAAATCAACCATTTCTATTCATCAGAGTAATTCTTACAACTGTATTACATGTTAACAACAAAAGCAAATGCCCTATGGGCTTACAGCTTTCCAAGTTAACACTTGGTCACAAAAACGAGAGTACTAACTCAATACATATTAAGCCCTTGGCTTGAATTTACATGTAGTACATCAAAATAAACATAACAAAAAAAAGAGTCTTCAACTCTCATCATCATCCAAGCTATGTCCTTGGAGGTGGCATACTACTTGTACCTGAAAATAATGTCCCATAAAGGGTGAGCCAACGCCCAATAGAGATATGCTAAATACAGTATGAGCAATGACTAAGATATTAGCAATTGATAAATGTTCAGTTTTTCATAAACCAATTCATAACTCATTTCCATTTCACTTCAGTTTCCATTTCTCCTCAGTTTTACAATTTACATCAACGGCTCAGAACCTGGCCAACCACTTATATGAGACAATGACTCATATTAAACATTTCCCATTTTTACAATAGATAGACATACAAGCTGTATCCACATTTCAACAGATATGCATATTAGCTATATCAACACTTCCAATGACAAGCATATGAGCTGTATCAACACTTCCAAAGATAAGCATAGGAGCTATATCAACACATTATCTGACAAGCATATGAGCTGTATCAGTGGAGTCCATCCCCTATCTCCTCCCAAATGACATCCGGTTTAGAGGTCTATCCCCTATCTTCCCCGAAACCGTAGAGTACATCCCCTATCTCCTCCCACACACACAATGTATATACACATAGGTCATATACACAATCAATCAATACATAACGTTAATGTATTCTATCAACCGTCATACTCTATGACATATCCAATTGATTAGTTTTAGTTTGCCTAATCATCATGCATTGTCTACAACAATCAAAACTACCCTCCACCGGTAGCCCAAGCAATTATTTCTAAACCGATAATAAAAGCTCCAACAGATAAAATATCAATGTTTTCAAAAGTGAGCGATTAATAAATCAAACTCCACTATTCAACCATATAATGAGTCAATTTCATTATTCCCAACTCAATTCCATATAACCATTATTTTCTCAAATTAATCATACAATTAATTTATACAACCAATTAGGGTTTTCTAACCCACTTCCCAATATTGACCCAATGGCCTATATATCAACAACCAACAACAAAATCATTATTTTGAAACCCAAAATACATATTATGAGCCCAAAATCACAAAACCCTCTTTAATACATTTTGAAACCCTAAGTCCCAAAATCACCCAACTACAACACTTTATCAAAACTACCAAAAAATCTATGTCAAAGACCATAAGAGTGAGTAGGAATCCCTACCTCAAAATATGACACCCAAAGAAGAAGATGGCGAAAACGAAGTTGCTCCAAACCACGAGTTTCTCGGATCAAAAGATAGCCCTCGACGATCAACAACCTTTTTGTGAAGACCCAAGGTGAGGAAAACACCCTTGCTAGATCAATACTTAGAGAGAAGTTATGGTTTTAGAGAGTGGGCTCTCAAATGGCTTTTTGGAAAAGTAAGAGAGAGAGAGAGAATGCAAAAAGTGATTTTAAAATGCCCAGCTGCCAACTGATATACGACATTCCCGCTCAAGCGGAGAACACAACGCTCGAGCGTCAAGAACAAAATCTGGACACGCTCGAGCACAAGAAGGCCCGCTCGAGCGCCAAGACACAAGAATAGAGCACATCTGCTCGAGCGCGAAAACCAGTCCGCTCGAGCGTAGATTTCCCCCTCCCAGAACTTACACCAAAAAGGTACTACCCGCTCGAGCGCCAAGAAACCCGCTCGAGCGTAAAGAAACCCGCTCGAGCGTAAAAATCACACCTGCAGAAGTTTTGCAGGGACACAAAATACTGGGGGTGTGCAATCCCCGCTCGAGCGCAAGAAGATCCCCTCGAACGGACCCCCTAAAAATTGGGCAACAAGGAATTGAAACCAAGGCCTAACCCACCTGTAACAACCCTACCCAAAACATCCTAAAACTCAATCAAGTGGAATTAAAGGACGACAACAAGATAGATACAACTACCAACTTCACGGAACCGAGTCCGGAATACAACAGAACAATAAAGGGACAACCGGGATCGCTATAACCTCCCGCCCTTAAAGAATTTCGTCCCCGAAATTAAACATAAGTTTTTCAAAAATAGGTTTTGCTCCATTCTTAACAATATTACAACATAATATTAAACAACCCGACCTATTACCGGTCAATCCCATCTCTTTTCAAGAGACAAAACACATTATTCATAACAACGTGCATTATCATGCATTCTTTTGAAATCTACCAATTTCAACTTGTTTCTCACGATTTCTTAACACATGCAACATTTATATTATGCTTGCATTTCCACAATATACTTAACATACGCAATGTTAAAACAAACTTCCATTAACCAAAACATTCACAATGTTTTACAACTTAAGACATATACAATGCTCTTAAAGTTCAACAATATTACAGAATTTCATTACAAAATTACACATCAATAAACATGTCCGGATACTTTTCACGGACTTCCAACTCACGTTCCCAAGTGGCTTCCTCCACTCCGTGATGTTTCCACAAAACCTTCACCAAGGGAATGGTCTTGCCTCGCAAGACTTGATCCCGCCTATCCAAGACCCGAACCGGTCTCTCCTCATACGAGGCATCTTCATCTACCTCCAAGTCGGTCCAATCTAACACATGGGATGGATCCGGCTCATATTTCCGAAGCATACTCACATGAAACACGTCATGCACTCCGGACAACTACGGCGGTAAAGCTAAACGATAAGCAACCTCGCCAATCCTCTCAAGGATCTCAAAGGGACCAATAAACCGAGGGGATAACTTCCCACTCTTCCCGAACCTCATCAAACCCCGCCTAGGTGATATTTTCAAGAAGACATGATCACCTACCTCAAACGCCAAAGGCCTCCTCCTACGGTCGGCATAACTCTTTTGGCGACTCTGGGCTGTAACCAGCCTCCTACAGATAAGCTCAACTTTCTCCGTCGTCTCCCTAACCAACTCCGAACCCAACAAAGGTGCATCACCCACCTCGGCCCAACACACTGGAGACCTACACGGTCGGCCATATAAGGCCTCAAACGGTGCCATACCAATGCTAGATTGAA
Organism: Camellia sinensis; assembly: GCF_055761805.1. Lineage (NCBI taxonomy): Eukaryota > Viridiplantae > Streptophyta > Magnoliopsida > Ericales > Theaceae > Camellia > Camellia sinensis. The sequence continues at coordinate 66,028,051 of NC_138970.1, forward strand.
AACTGTTGTTGTAGGCAAACTCCACCAAGGGCAAGTGCCTCTCCCACGTCCCACTAAAGTCAAGGACACAACCTCGAAGCATATCCTCAAGGATCTGAATAGTACGCTCGGACTGCCCGTCAGCCTGAGGATGATAAGCCGTACTAAAGGTCAACTTAGTGCCCAAGGCACCCTGCAAACTCTGCCACAACCTAGCAGTAAAACGAGGATCTCTATCTGAGACGATCGTCACTGGGACCCCGTGCAATCTCACTATGTCCCGAACATACAAGTCGGCGAGATGATCTACCGAATCTCTCATGCGCATAGGAATGAAGTGCGCCGACTTAGTCAACCGGCCTACAACCACCCAAATGGCATCATTACCCCGCTGAGTCCTCGGAAGACCAACAACGAAGTCCATAGTGACATGCTCCCACTTCCACTCGGCAATAGGCAAGGGTTGCAACAAACCCGCTGGCCTCTGATGCTCGGCCTTCACTTGTTGACAAGTAAGGCACTTCGATACGAAAACAGCCACATCTCTCTTCATACCCCGCCACCAAAACTGGCGTCCCAAATCCCGATACATCTTAGTGCCTCCCGGATGCACTGCAAGGCGCGAATGATGGAACTCTCGGAGTACTTCCTCTCAGCAACACTCCGGCACAAACAAACGGTCTCGGTATCTCACACTCTGGTCGGGATACACCGTCAAACCCTTCTCAACCTTCCCATTTGAGATCTTCTCTCGGAGGGATTCTACCTCAAGGTCACCTCTCTATGCTTCTAACACTCGAGTCACGAGTGTAGGCTGGGCAACAACAGAAAACAAGGCCGCAGCCTCAATAGATTCGCCCAGAAGCAAATCAAACTCACCAAGCGCACCCAACATCTCCCATTCCCGGATGGCTATACAAGCTACATCACTAATGGATTTCCTACTAAGGACATCGGCCACAACATTGGCGTTTCCCGGGTGATAGTGCAACTCAAAATCATAGTCCTTAATGGACTCCATCCATCTCCTCTGCCTTAAATTCAAGTCTCTCTGTGTAAACAGATACTTCAAACTCTTGTGGTCCGAGAACACCTCGAACCTCTCGCCATAAAGGTAATGCCTCCAAATCTTCAAGGCAAAGATCACTGCTGCTAACTCGAGGTCGTGCGTAGGGTAATTCTTCTCGTGTATTTTCAACGGACGTGAGCCATAAGCTACCACTTTCCCCTCTTGCATCAACACACAACCCAAACCCTCTCGTGAGGCATCACAATAAACTGCGTAACCCAACCCTCTCTCCGGAATAATCAAAACCGGAACGGTGGTCAATCTAACCTTCAACACTTGGAACGACATTTCACAAGTCTCACTCCATACAAACTTGACCCCTTTCCGCGTCAATCTAGTTAACGACGAAGCTAGCCTGGAGAAATCTTTCACAAATCGACGGTAATACCCAGCTAATCCCAGAAAACTGCGGATCTCAAACACACTCTTAGGCTGTGCCCAATCTTGCATTTCCTCAACCATGGATGTATCTACAGACACCCCTTCCCCGGATACCACATGGCCTAAGAATTTGACTTCCCCTAGCCAGAACTCACACTTCCCAAACTTGGCATACAGCCTATGGGCTCTAAGTAACTCAAGCACCACTCTCAAGTGTTCCTCGTGCTCCTCCTCAGAAGGCGAATAGACAAGAATGTCGTCCACGAAAACGACTACAAAACGGTCTAAGAATTCCCAGAAAATCCGGTTCATCAAATCCATAAAGACTGTCGGTGCATTGGTGAGCCCAAACGGCATCACCAGAAACTCATAATGGCCATACCGCGTACGGAATGCCGTTTTCGGAATATCCTCCTCCCTGACCCTCAATTGGTGGTAACCCGATCTCAAGTCTATCTTAGAGAAACAACAGGAACCCTTCAACTGGTCAAACAGATCATCTATACGGGGCATAGGGTACTTATTCTTGACCGTAGCCCGATTCAACTTCCGGTAGTCTATACACAATCTCAAGGCACCATCTTTCTTTTTAGCAAAGAGGGTCGGTGCTCCCCATGGCGAAACACTAGGGCGAACAAAATCCTTATCTAGCAATTCCTGGAGATGAGTCTTCAACTCACTCAACTCGGCTGGGGCAAAACGATAAGGTGCCATAGAAATCGGCGCTGTGCCGGGCACTAAATCAATAGAGAACTCTATCTCTCGGTGAGGTGGCAAACTAACGAGATCCTCGGGAAAAACATCCGAATACTCACAAACCACCCTCGGCAAAACAATTTGGGTCTCATCACACTCACCACTCATAAAGCTAGCAAGTAGACCACTAAACTCATTCCGCCCTCACGGATCATACATCGGTGGCAACACACTACCAACCCGATCCCCCAAGAAATGGAAACACTCCCCGCTCAAGGTACAAACCGTGACCCTCTCGCGGTAGCAATCAATAACAGCCTGGTATGACGATAACCAGTCCATTCCCAAAAAAACATCAAAACCCTTCATGGGCATGACAACAAAAGGAAAAAGAAGCCTGTGGTCGGCGACCTCTATATCACAACCTCTAACACCTTGTTTCAAGATCAACTTACCACCAACAGGCGATACTACACATATAGGAGATGCTAACTGTGCCAACTCCAATTCCAAAACAGATGCAAATGCAGCAGACACAAAAGAATGAGATGCACCCGTATCAATCAATACACTAGCAACCGAGTTGCAAAACAGAAAGGTACCTCTCACTACTGATGGAGCCGGTACTAGGTCCTGCGCGGTAACAGCATACACGCGCCCTGTAGGCCCCTGATCCACTTGCTCACCTCTAGGAGCAAAAGACTGTTGCACTAACTGGGACGACGAAGCTCCCGGATTGGCCCTCAAGGCCTGCACAGACTGAGTTGGCTGATAACCCTGCGTCTGCCTAGAACCAGACGCGCCCGAAGTGGCACTCAACTGTGGGCAAAACCTCTTCAGGTGCCCAGGCTGACCACACTGATAGCAAGACAGAGGCTGGCCCCTGCCCTGACTCTGGCCCTGAGGTCTAGCTGAAGAAGAAGCAGCTCGCTGACCCCCTCCCTTCTGCGGGCAAACTGAAGACTTGTGACCCAGCTGGCCACAAGCAAAACAAGTCAAGCCTCCCTGACTACCTCTCCCAGAGCCCGCACTCGGCACTGGAAAGGTCGATCTAGCCAAACTGCCCTGAGACTGCTGAGGGTTAGAACCCCTCTGTCTCCTGCCGTCACCCTGACCATCTTGGCTCCTCTTTGAGCCTCTCTGCCCCTCGTCTTCCTCCTGCATCATAATCTCCATATGAGCAGCAACATCCACCAAACGTCTATACTCTCGGATAAACAACCCTCCAACCCTCAGCTTGAGCCCACGCCTCAACTTTCGCTCAAACTCAAAGCAACGGCGTTCCTCGAACGCCACCAGTTCAGGTGCAAACCTGGACAAACTACTAAAAGTAGCCTCAAACTCGGCCACTGACAAGCCCTGTTGTTTAAGCTGGCAAAACTGTTCCCTCAGCTTCTCCCTTGCAGCTGAAGATAAAAACTTCTCCTGGAAAGCATTCACAAATGCCTCCCGTGCACCACCAACACTGCCTTTCTCGTACTTCCACAATTGACCCGCATCTCCCTTCAGTTGGAAGGATGCCAAGGTCACCTTCAAAGTTCCGTCCTCGATGCCCAGCATCTCAAACGTCTTCTCCATCTGTTCTAACCACTCGTCAGCCTTAAGTGGCTCTTTCGGATCCCCAACAAACTCGTCCAGGTTAGACCGGAAGAATTCCCTCTTCAAGAAAGAAGGCCCTGCCTCAACAACCTGATTCTCAGCTCTGAGAATATCCAAAGCTCCTGCTATCTCTCGGGCCAAGGCGCCCATAGCTTGCTGACCCGCTGGCTCGGCCACATTGGCTTGGCCAACTCCTTCCTGCACTGTCGAAATGTCATCCGGTAAAGGTACCTCCTGCCTACCATGCCTGCCACGCCTATCACGCCCTCGTCTTGACATCCTAATAAAGGTAACCAAGACTATTAGCACATTCACAAATGTGCCAGAGCTATAACACTCGCGTCCTAATGCATGGACAACTGTAATTTATTCCACGTAAGTACATAAACACATAAGCACTTACGAATTTCATTTCCGGATAATGATAGTCCCGAAGCGTTACTAGAGTTCCGGTTAGAAACAGCATTGATCAAGTACTTTTCCAACAAGACTCCCAGAAACCCAGGGATCCAATCAACGTCCTAGAAACTACATTCCATACCCACATAGTCACATAAGCATGTTATCAATTAAGCACATAGCATATGACACTACATCTAAGTCTCTATCAAGCGAAACAAACCCATTGTGATCCTAATCACATCCCACGTACCCAAAGTATTCGAACCCGGTACGCTCTGATACCAAGTTGTAACGCCCTCAAAATAATACATAATACCCAACATTTTAGACATGCATTGATACAAAAGAAATCAACCATTTCTATTCATCGGAGTAATTCTTACAACTGTATTACATGTTAACAACAAAAGCAAATGCCCTATGGGCTTACAGCTTTCCAAGTTAACACTTGGTCACAAAAAGGAGAGTACTAACTCAATACATATTAAGCCCTTGGCTTGAATTTACATGTAGTACATGAAAATAAACAAAACAAAAAAAGAGTCTTAAACTCTCATCATCATCCAAGCTATGTCCTTGGAGGTGGCATACTACCTGTACCTGAAAATAATGTCCCATAAAGGGTGAGCCAACGCCCAGTAGAGATATGCTAAACACAGTATGAGCAATGACTAAGATATTAGCAATTGATAAATGTTCAGTTTTCATAAACCAATTCATAACTCATTTCCATTTCACTTCAGTTTCCATTTCTCCTCAGTTTTACAATTTACATCAATGGCTCAGAACCTGGCCAACCACTTATATGAGACAATGACTCATATTAAACATTTCCCATTTTTACAATAGATAGACATACAAGCTGTATCCACATTTCAACAGATATGTATATTAGCTATATCAACACTTCCAATGGCAAGCATATGAGCTGTATCAACACTTCCAAAGATAAGCATATGAGCTATATCAACACATTATCTGACAAGCATATGAGCTGTATCAGTGGAGTCCATCCCCTATCTCCTCCCAAACGACATCCGGTTTAGAGGTCCATCCCCTATCTTCCCCGAAATCGTGGAGTACATCCCCTATCTCCTCCCACACGCACAATGTATATACACATAGGTCATATACACAATCAATCAATACATAACGTTAATGTATTCTATCAACCGTCATACTCTATGACATATCCAATTGATTAGTTTTAGTTTGCCTAATCATCATGCATTGTCTACAACAATCAAACTATCCTCCACCGGTAGCCCAAGCAATTATTTCTAAACCGATAATAAAAGCTCCAACAAATAAAATATCAATGTTTTCAAAAGTGAGCGATTAATAAATCAAACTCCACTATTCAACCATATAATGAGTCAATTTCATTATTTCCAACTCAATTCCATATAACCATCATTTTCTCAAATTAATCATACAATTAATTTATACAACCAATTAGGGTTTTCTTACGCACTTCCCAATATTGACCCAATGGCCTATATATCAATAACCAACAACAACATCATTATTTTGAAACCCAAAATACATATTATGTGCCCAAAATCACAAAACCCTCTTTAACACATTTTGAAACCCTAAGTCCCAAAATCACCCAACTACAACACTTTATCAAAACTACCAAAAAATCTATGTCAAAGACCATAAGAGTGAGTAGGAATCCCTACCTCAAAATATGACACCCAAAGAAGAAGATGGCAAAAACGAAGTTGCTCCAAACCACGAGTTTCTCGGATCAAAAGATAGCCCTCGACGATCAACAACCTTTTTGTGAAGACCCAAGGTAAGGAAAACACCCTAGCTAGATCAATACTTAGAGAGAAGTTATGGTTTTAGAGAGTGGGGCTCTCAAATGGCTTTTTGGAAAAGTAAGAGAGAGAGAGAGAGAAGGCAAAAAGTGATTTTAAAATGCCCAGCTGCCAACTGATATACGACATTCCCGCTCGAGCGAAGAACACAACGCTCGAGCGTCAAGAACAAAATCTGGACACGCTCGAGCGCAAGAAGGCCCGCTCGAGCACCAAGACACAAGAATAGAGCACATCCGCTCAAGCGTGAAAACCAGTCCGCTCGAGCGTAGATTTCCCCCTCCCAGAACTTACACCAAAAAGGTACTACCCTCTCGAGCGCCAACAAACCCACTCGAGCGTAAAGAAACCCGCTTGAGCGTAAAAATCACACCTGCAGAAGTTTTGCAGGGACACGAAATATTGGGGGTGTGCAATCCCCGCTCGAGCGCAAGAAGACCCGCTCGAGCGGACCGCCTAAAAACTGGGCAACAAGGAATTGAAACCAAGGCCTAACCCACCTATAACAACCCTGCCCAAAACATCCTAAAACTCAATCAAGTGGAATTAAAGGACGACAACAAGATAGATACAACTACCAACTTCACGGAACCGAGTTCGGAATACAACAGAACAGTAAAGGGACAACCGGGATCGCTATAGAACATGATTATATTTTTTGCGACTTCATCATCTACTTTTGGTTCCTTATTAACAATCGCTTCCAGCACACCACATTCAGCTACAGCTATTTCTCGTAGTTTCACAAGAAGTTTGGCTTGAGAAGATGAGAATATATATCTCAAACTGCTACAACCCACTACTGTTAAGGATGTCAGGTTCTGAAAGCTTAGAATTCTTAGTAAGTTGTTCTTCCAAACATGTGTCAACTTTGGTAGATAAAGTAGGACCAATTTTGTTAATGAAGGGAGTACGATATCTAGATAGCCTTCCCTAACAATTATTCCTTCAAGATCAAATGCTACTTCCACAGATTGACACCACGCCACCTTAAGTCGTTCAAGACTCTGCATGCCCTTAATCACTTTCGATGGAAAAAGAATATTCGATAGCTTACGACACAGCATAATAATGATTTCTTTCACTTTAGGTTGAAGTTCCCTAGGCCATATCTCCATCACGTTATCCATTCCAACGATCGACAAATTCTCAAGGGTAATTGTAGACGTCCCCGAACGCCCTGGGAGGGATGAGTCCCCGTTCTGTTCATTTGGGGTTCACTACAGTTCGGACTCTCAATTTGTCACGGTTCTAAATCTGAACCAAAGAGTCCAAATCTGGCAAATCGTTTTGAGAAAACAGATTTTAAAAGAAGTGCCAAACATGGACTGCTTTGCCAGATATAGAGTCGCCACCTAAATATTTCATTTTGAAGAAATTTAGGAAACCCTGACTCGTTTGCCTAAGGCCACGTGTCTGTCATCACCAAAGTTACCTCGGCTCGGGAACTTGGATACGATTGGGGAAGGTCACTTCGTGAGCACCCCCGCTCGCCCGATCAAAGATCGGCCTCTACTAACCATGATATCTATTTTTGAAAACATTATGCGTTCTTATTCCGGTTATTAGCCTAGATTTACTATGTGATGCGCACAGCATACAAGTACAGACTGGATCGCCTGAATTGGAACAAAACATTTCATGTTTGTTTGTTTGAAAATGGTTTGATGGTGCTACTCGCAAGTAGGCTAAGACGTGGATTTGCTACCCTCAGGTGGGCTTAGAAAACATGATTTTGCCACTATCTAGTGGGCTTAAAACACACAGTGAATGAATTGTTCCAATCCAAATAACCTAACCTTCACCCACAGGCATTCAGGCAGTTATATCACATAAGCAATTAGCCTCATGGTAAGCATGCTATCATGGCAGTCACTCAAACGCATGCAAGGATGCTAAAGCATAAAACTTACCGAGTACTCCAAGCCAAAACAGAAACTAATTAGAAATCCATGCATGATCCTAATTATACAGAAATGCCTAATGCAACACATGCAAAAGTGCAACTATAGCAGGCTCGGCTATTCTAGACATGGCATAGGAAATGCTACAGCTAACATGTATTCAACTTGGAATTGAAAATACAATGCAGTTAGTATGATGCGCCGAGCCCGGTGCATGCAAAACAGATGAATGAATGCAAACATGCTATCATACTGTATGCTAATTGAAACATGTCCTAATCTAACCATCATAAGCGGGTAAATAAAAGGGAGAAAGACGTGGGGTTGGAAGACATACATCACACACACGCACACTTATTACAACATTGCCCTCGCGCAGAGGGTCCGAATAAATAATATACAGTCCCAAATGAATAATTACAGTCCAAATATGTACAAAACCCTAATTAATTAGCAAATTAAATTAGGAAAGCAATAAATTGGCATGCAAGCCAGGGACTGCCTCAAATCTGCTCCGGATAATGAATGATGCATGCTCGGGTTGCCTTGTGCGGAGAATCCCTCGCGATGCCCCGGTTTGCCTCTGTTTGTAATTGTTCTTGGGATGCGTGCCAAGCTCCGGAAGGATGTCAATTTTTTATTTGCTGCAACAGAGAGCAACAAAGGGGCATGGCAAAGTATTTTCACATATGTATGCATGACTACTCTTCAGGGAGTGTAGTCCTCGGTCCTCGTGCCACCAATCACGCATATCGATGCATGATGGCCGAGGAGTCGAATTGCACTACTCAATATGAAATGAATGCACATATGGACACAACAAGGCCTAGACTCCATCATGGATAATCCGGAGTGTCGGCGACCGAGGAATTGAGACACGTTCCGTCACTCGGAGTACGAAACGCCCCTCGTTTCCCGTGCTCGGGCTAACTCCTATCCCCAACACGATGCAATATGCATGACATGCATGAAATGAAACTAAGATACAACCTATCATGCACAATGCTAGGAAATGGCATACACGATGCACGAGATAACATGGCATACACAATGCGCTAACATACGGCCTTGCATACACAATGCTATGAAATGAAATGGCATACACAATGCAATATGGGCTTACACCAACGTGAGTGGAACTCATCCGCACTCACATAGGAGGCCATATGATGAAAATGAGACAACTCGAAATGCGTGCCCACGTGCACGTGAACCGAGGATCGACCCTAAGGCACCAAATGTCACTCTAACAAGACATGGCAAGGCATGGAATATGGCATACTAGCATGCAAATTTAAGTAGCAAAATATGATACAAAACGGCCCCAAAACATGGAAACATGGCACCCGATACATGGAATGAGACCCGAAACATGAAATTAGGTACATGGAATGACCTATGGCTATGCAAAGCATGCATTATTCGAACATGAAGTGTGAAGACAGAATCAAGAAAGTCCTAAAAAAAGCATATTTACAGTTTTAAGCAAGGCCAAAAAGTGAACACAAATAGGGCTAAGTTAACATGCAAAAATGGCCCCAAAAGAGAGATAATGAAGCAAGTAGAAGCTGCTGGCCCTAAATGGCCAAGAGCCCTTCAACAAAGTTGAAGAGGGGCTCAAAACATGGTATTTTACAATTAGTGACCAAACCCAAAACAGTGCACATGCAAGCTTAAAATACTATGCAAAATAAGGCCTAAAGAGAGGTTTAAACACAAAGAGCAAAAAGGGAGCTTCAAACAGAAAAAGTCCCTTGATCAAACATGAATAGGGGGTCGAAATAAGGCTATTTACAGTTCGTACCAGAGCCCAAAAACACAAGCACAAGGGGATAACAAAACATGCAAAAGTAAGGCCAAAGGAGGGATGAAGAGGAAAGTGACAAAAGGAAGCCTCAAACAGTGAAGATCCCTTCAACAATGTTGAAGAACGGATCAAAATAAGCCACTTTTCAGTTTATGACCAAGCTCAAAACAGTTTACAAATGAGCCTAAAATACTATGCAAGAAAGAGGCATACAAGAGAGGTAAAGAAGCAAGTGGTAGCTAGAGACCTTAAACATGGAAGGAGCCTTAATCAATCATGAAAAAGACATCAAAACATGACTATTTTTAGTTAGGGTCAGAGCCCAAAAATGTAAGCAAGTATGGCTTAGATATAGAACAAAATAAAGCACAAAAGAGGGAGAATGAAGACTCACCCTTGTAGACCAAGCTTCAGCAGCTCTTGGCTTGAGAAAAGGTGGTTCTAAGCTCTAGAAAACCAGCTCCAAGTATAGGAAAGGATGGTGGTGGTGTGGTGCTATGTGGTGGTGTAGAAAGGGGTGTGGGATTTGAGGGGTTTTGAGGGTTGGAGTGTAGAGAGAGAGAGATACAATGTAGGAGGCTTAGACAAGATTTTCTAACCCTTCAAAGGGGAGCTGGAGGGCCTAGATATATAGGCAAAAGAGGGGGGAAAAAGGGGGGAATGGAATTCAAATTTCCCCCCAAAAGTTGGCCCCCCCGGATACAAAATCTGGGGGGAAACAGAGGGCATTTTTGTAAAGTACCTGGAGAGAGGATCATGGCCGGCCGGTTTCCTAGGGTTTAGGTGGCCGGTCTGCCTTCCCCATGGCCGGTCGGCCAAGGGTCAAAAGGGTCAATGAAGGTTAATGGCCGGCCATGCCAAAAAGAGGGCCTCTCATGTGTGCACAACACAACCATGTGGTCAAAAACTGGAGAGAATGAACCAGGAGAGAGAAAAGGCCACTTTTATGAGGGGTTCAAAAGGGTCACACACAATTACTGGCCGGCCATATGATATTGGTGGCCTCCCGGGTGTGTACAACACAAATATGTGGTTTGGGGCAAGAAAAAGTGGCCTTAGGGTGGTCAACATTGGCTTTTAAGTGGGAAAAACGGGCGACGGAGGGCGATGGAGGAATAAAACATGGTCGTCAGAACAATTGCTGGCCTCCCACCCTTCTACGACCTTCCTAACAATGAAGCAGAGGTCCCTGCCAAAAATGAACTCAAACCGATGCAAAATGGAGGTTCGGGGGCCAAAACGCGCAGCCCGAGGCCCCAAAAACTGACTGTTAGGCACTGGAAGTGGTGTTCGACCACGAAGTTGGTTTTTCAGACCGCAGTGTCCTTCAAAAGGGAGTAAATAAGATGCATGCCAAAAACCAGAGCAAACGGAGGTGGTTAAGCGGTCCCGAACCGAGGCACACGGCCAACGGCTCCGAAAAACCAGAAATCGGACTCCAAACGGGCAAAATGGCCTACGACCACGAAACGTAGCCTACGGCCACTGAGAGATGATCTGCGAGACCTCTCTCTCCCTTCTGGAAGAGAAACAGAGAAAATCGAGCCTGGTTCGCGAACCGAGGCAAAGCACGTAAGAGCCCTGAAGTTCGGAGGCAAGGCTCGTAGCCGAAACTTTGAAACCTCAGAACGAGCACAATATGCAACATTACCAAGCGCTCAATCAGTGACGTCTGAGTCTTAAGGTCGGTCAAAAATGGGGTGTCTACAGTTGCCCCTCTTTGACAGAACTCGGAAGTCATAAGTGACGGGAGTGAATGTCAAAGCCCAGAGACGACCCATTTTTGACAAGGCCAAAGACTTGGACAAACAAACAAAATACCGATAAATAAATGGTTGTGCCCGCAGGCTGCCTACGTATCCCTTTGCAAGGAATCAAACCAGCGTAGTTCAGGGGCAGGATGCAGATGATATGCAGGAAGACTTTGATAATTGGACTTATACGCTACGCGAAGCCGGTTTTATAATTGGACTTATACGCTACGCGAAGCCGGTTTGATAATTGGACTTATACGCTACGCGAAGCCGGTTTTGAAAGTTGGACTTATACGCTACGCGAATCCGGTTTGAAAATTGGACTTATACGCTACGCGAAGCCGGTTTTGAAAGTTGGACTTATACGCTACGCGAAGCCGGTTTGAAAATTGGACTTATACGCTACGCGAAGCTGGTTTTGAAAGTTGGACTTATACGCTACGCAAAGCCGGTTTGAAAATTGGACTTATACGCTACGCGAAGCCGGTTTTGAAAGTTGGACTTATACGCTATGCGAAGCCGGTTTGAAAATTGGACTTATACGCTACGCGAAGCCGGTTTTGAAAGTTGGACTTATACGCTACGCGAAGCCGGTTTGAAAATTGGACTTATACGCTACGCGAAGCCGGTTTTGAAAGTTGGACTTATACGCCACGCGAAGCCTGGTTTGATAATTGAGGATTCATGCAATGTACTGTAATGTAGTGGCTAAAATGCAATGTAATAGCTAAGAGGTAAAGGTACCTTACAGGGGCGATTGGCAATGACTTACCTCATGCTGCTGGGGATCTTTCGCTTCTTCTTGGTTGAACTGCAGGTACTACTTTTCTCCCTGACTATGGTCGCAGCTTTCCCTATTCTCCAACAGGGTGAACGAACTAGGTTGGTTCAATATCCAGAATTGAGGCGCATACACATGCTATCTCAATCTATGGGGCTGCCATACAGATTTCAGGCCGAGGATATACCTCTGGGTATTTAAACCAGACTTTAGCCTCGGAAATCCCGAACCTTTGTGTTCTAGGCATGAGCCATTCGAACTCTAGTTTCCACCGTCTCAGTTGGCCTCCTAGGAACTCACCGTAAACATAGGCAGGTGGCTATACCAGACCACGGGAAGTCGTTCGGGCATGACAAACACCAAAGGGATTACACCTTTAGAGGTTTTAAGGTCTCCTAGACCGGAAAGTGCACAAGACGGTGCGAATAAATGCAAGTGCGATGTGCAAAATAGTGCGAGTGATGCTGCAAGATTTAAGGTCTCCTTAGACCAGAGGATTTAACGTCTCCTGGACCAGGTGAGTGCACAAGACAGTGCGAGCTAAAGGTGAGGTGCGCAAGATAGCGCGATAAAATGCATGCACAATGCAAGTAATGGTCACGGCGCAAGATAGCGCGATGCAATACACTAACAAGTGCAGGTGAGGTGCGCAAGATAGCGCGAATGATACAATGCACAAAATAGTGCAATACACTAAACAGCGCGATTGATTTGAAATGCACAAGATAGTGCGATGTGATATGCAAAGCACAAAATAGTGCGATGAATGCAATGCACAAGACAGTGCGATGGAGGTGCGCAAAATAGCGCAAATGATAAACTGCACAAAACAGTGCGATTGTGGTGCGCAAAATAGCGCGAGTGATAAACTGCACAGAACAGTGCGACGGAGGTGTGCAAAATAGCGCGAATGATAAACTGCACAAAATAGCGCAAAACAGCCCGAATGATTAGAAATGCACAAAACAGTGTGATACGCTAAACAGCGCGAGTGATTAGAAATGCACAAAACAGTGCGATACGCTAAACAGCGCGAGTGATTAGAAATGCACAAAACAGCGCGATACGCTAAACAGCGTGAGTGATTTGAAATGCACAAGATAGTGCGAGTGAGATACGACCACAAGATGCACAAGACAGTGCTAGTGAGATACAAAGTGTAAGTGCACAAGACCGTGCGAGCGAGATAAAATGCACAAGAAAGTGCGATAAAATGCATCTTCTATGCAAGTATGGGGGGCATTTTCCATGCAAAAGATACGAGCATTTTCTATGCAAGTATGGAAGCACATTCTATGCAATATTGAAAGCAAGCATATTCTATGCATGAAACAAGCAAAGCATATTCTATGCGGAATCGAAAGCAAGCATATACTATGCATGAATCATAACGATGCGTGGCACGCATGCAACAACAGTGTATATGAAAGTTCACATTCTACGCAATAGAGGAGCATCAAATATGTACTCTAGTGCCTCTGATTTGCCTCTTAAAGGGCTTCGTAACTCACTCAGCTTAAAAAGGGCACACCATGTTCATATTGGCGAGAGATAACATCTGCATGTGAAACCCTCGGGTGCTGCTTGGACTGCCATTCTGACTTGAAGCAGGCTTACACTTGGGGTCGAGATACACTCATACTCCAGAGAAACAGCGAGGCCTGAGAAGGTGCACCTGGAATGCAGTCTCGGATTTTGCTAAAGTTGAAACATGCTAAGATGCTTCAAATTTTCCCTCTTTTCTTTTGCTTTGCAGTCTGGAACCTAAATAACTTCAGATATGTCCTTGTTTTACTATTCTGACATGACCTAAGTTGAACTCTGCGATTTTATGAAAGAACCAATCCTGTTTTGCACAAATGTGGAGAACGACACGTCACTCTGAGCACAAAACGATTTTTGAAATTGAAATGAGAAAAGGGTTCTCAACCGGGTATTGAGCCTACAACTGACCACAGCCAAAACGACTCAACAATGGAAAACAAAGGTAGAACAACCTAAACACAACTTAACAAAGGAAAAACAAGGTAAAATGACCTAAACACATTTGTTGACACTCAAACGACTTAAAACAAGAAACGAGACAAACAAAACGCACAAACACAACACTCAGCTGTGTTACAAAGGTGAGAGACCTCTCGGTGCACGAGGAGCCAGTTTCTCCGGGTATTGTTTCCCACCCTTTCTCATTTGTGATTCTCACATCACTCGGCCCTCAAGCTCTGTTTTTCTGAAAAAGCCCTTTCCTTACTTTTTCTCTCAGCGCACACCTCTCTATTCTTCAATCTCTCATTTTAAATCCCTCCCCTGGGTGGTTGATGGATAAACAGAAAGTTATGGGCTCTTGCCCCTAGCATTCCGCTAGATTCTTCTTCTTCTGCACGTGGCTAGTGAGTTTCTCCCACAGAGGGGATGTGCTACAACTGGGTGTGTAGTAAATCTTCAACTGACATCGGTTGACGATGCTCTTCTGGGAAGTTTGGACGTGATCAGATCTGTCCAGATGAGGGAGTGGAATATCTTGATCCATTCCAGTTCGTGCTTCGCACTTGGCTTGATACCTCATTGCTCGGAGGGTGAGAGAGCTTTCAGCCCTTTTGTTGTTAACTTCAGTTGTGCCCTTTTCTGGCAGGTAGAGTGCCCTTCTTGGCAAGTATTGTGGTAATGGGGAAAAGACAGAACACCTGACTCAACTGTGCCCCTAGTTCATCATTTCGACCATTTTTTGTTTTTGGCTTTCTACTAAGGCAATTTTGACCAAAATGAGAGATCGATTAACATGCTTGTTCAATTTTCTGATTTAAAATCATGCAAGTCAGGTTATGAGCACTGAAAATTTTCCTTTTTTGGGACCAAGAAATGGTCCAGTTTTGGAAAAATGGAATAATTTTTGAGAGAAAATTAGTCAACCTCATTAAAAATTCTCAAAAACTATTTTTGCAAACGGCCACTGCTCAACGAGCACGGAACCCACTCTTGAGATGCACAACTTCAGATCCGAAGGAAAATTGCCCTGTGCTTGAAGAGAGCTTCCTGGCAACGAAAAGTTGCCCCTTGTTTGAACGGCACAGCAGCGTATTGAATGGCAACGGAAAGTTGCCCCTTGTTTGGATAGCACCGCGGCGCATTGTAGTCAGTCCTCAGAGTGACGAACATAACCAAATTTTCAGATTTAGAGAAAGCAAAGGTGATCAAAATCATTACATGGACACAGTGTTTTACGGCTGGACTTCAGAATGAAGTTGCCTACGTATCCCAAAGATGAGAATCAAGCCTCACGTAGTTCGGGGTTAAGGTACGCTCGGGTATTTAACCTCTCCTTTTTATGCTCTAACTTTTGCCAAAGTCGCCCTTTGTGGGTTTTCAACCTTGCGAGCTATGTTTTTTTTCTTTTCAATTTTTGTGTTCTTTTCTTTTCATTTCATTTCTTTTTTGATTTTCTTTTTTTGTTCTTTTCTTTGCATCTTTCTTTTTTGTTCTTTTGTTCTTTTCTCTTTTTTGTTCTTT
Source organism: Camellia sinensis (assembly GCF_055761805.1). Taxonomy (NCBI): domain Eukaryota; kingdom Viridiplantae; phylum Streptophyta; class Magnoliopsida; order Ericales; family Theaceae; genus Camellia; species Camellia sinensis. The sequence goes on from NC_138970.1 coordinate 66,043,756, forward strand.
TTCTTCTTTTCTTGCTCTAACTTTTGCCTGGGCCGCCCTTCCGGGTTTTCGGCCCAGCGAGCCTCTCAAGGGTAAAAGTATAGCTTTGTCCATGTCAAATGGTTTTGAGATCCTGAAGTCATCTGAATCCAGGAGAATGGCTGTTGTTCGCTGACAATGCAAGAGTCCATCCAATGGAGGGTGAATTTGCCCCTAGTGTTTGTGGATAGGAACTCAGTTGTCCTTCAACAATGTCTTCTTCTTTCCTCCCTTCTGGGGTTTGGCATTCTTGCCGATCTTCATGTTGGACTCTTTGAGCACATTTGAAATTCTTGCCCCTAGTTCGAGGGGTGCTCCTGATCTGGCTTCGCAAGCTTCTTGATCTGACTTTGTTACCACTAATTCACGGGCTGCTCTGGATCCGGCCACACAGGCCTTACATTGTAGTTGACCTTTGAACTTTCTGAGTTCTAGTCCAAGGTTTGAAAATGAGGAGTCGAGTCTCGAGGCTGAGAGCGATCCTAAGCTGCACAATCTCAAAAGCGATTCCACACAGGTCTTCGCAAGACCGCGTAAAACATTTTTTTTGAAATCTTTTAAGAAAGCGACTAATCGCTCGCGCTGAAGACGGTGTGGGACCAATCTGGATCAAGCCAGGATCCTTCTCAGTACTCACGTTAACAAACATGATTTCATTCATTAAGGGCTTAGCACGCCTCTCTTTCTCTTAATTTGATCAAAGTTTTGCAAATCCCGAGGAATTCCTTCCCCTTTGTTTTCATCACAATGTTCAAAAGGTTTTGAAAAACTTAGGTTGATGCAATGATTTTCAAAGCACAGAAAAGCAGGTGAAAAGCACTGTCGTTTCATTCAGAACTTCTGGCACAACTGGCACAAGGCAGAAGCGAACACAAGAATGTGAAAATCACTGCTGTTCATTCAAATCTGTTGGCGTTACTGGCTCCAAAACAGAAACAGACTCAAAAGAAAGCAAAAAGACAAACACAAAACAAAATAGTGATGCCCGAGGTAACACCCCTGGAATCACCTGACTCTAACAAAACAGAACTGACTCCGTACAACAAGACAGACCCAACTGACTCAGTAAGAAAAGACTGACTCTGTACGACACAACAAAACTGACCCAATACCCAAGTCAGAAAGCACAAAAACTGGTATTTGCATATTGCTCAGAATAGTGCATGCCATTCCCACGTCTGGAGTTAATCGAGCGCTGCCTGCAGGTGGTTCATCCCCCGATCACATAACATTATCCCCCCAAATTCACCGATCAAGTGCCGATAGACTTTGCTGAGCTCGGCGGGAGGATGACCCCATTGTCAAATAGATCCTGTACTTCATGGCGAAGACGGAAGCAGTCGTCGGTAGTATGGCCAGCTTGTTGATGGTACGCGCAGTACTGGGTAGCATCATGTGTAGCCGAAAGAGGGTTTGGGAGAGGCCGAGGCTCAAGGGGTTTGAGATGGCCTTGTCCAATAAGGATTTGGAAAGCTTTGGACAAAGGCATATCGAGGGCATGGAAGACCCTCCGACCTCGGGGTTGGTACTTCAAGGCTTGTGGATTTTTACTAGGCGCACCAGCAAAGAGATTGGCAGGTGCTGGCCTAGTTTGCCGATCTCTTCCGAGTGGAGGATTAGAGATAACAGGATCGTATCTGGTATGACAGCCCTTCTCCCGATGTTCCCTTTGATTCAGACTGCCCCCAACTTGAGTAGCGAAAGTGTCATCCACAGCTTTTGCAACAACTGTGAGGACTTGCTCTTTGTTCAGTCCCTCGGCTTTCAAAGCCTTAACAGCGAATAGGAGATGTTCATGGGGATCCATGTCTGCCCCTACCTTGTTCTTTCCACTCGCCTCCACTTTGCCAAGGAATTGGCCTTCCTCAAATGCAGCCCGTCCCAAGATCGGGGAGCCTTTTGACATGAAGTTCCCGGTATGTGGTGTGGTCGATGATGGAGCCAATGTCCTGGAGGCCAGATCTGTTACGGTTCTTTGAAGATCTTTAATCATTCCCATCAACTCAGAAGTAGTGGGTTCACGAGTTTGAGATGGTTGAGGTTCAGGTGCACCCATCATGCATAAGTCCATGCTTTCTGGGATAAATACCTCAGGCTTGGGTACATGGGCCAGGGTGATGTATATGCTGGGGTCATAGGTGGATGGCAATATATGGATGAGATTGAGGTAGGCAGGAGAAGTTTGGTCATTGGGGTCTGAAGGTGGAGCTATTGTCCAATTGTCGATGAGATTTTGGACTTCATGACGAAGGCAGTAGCAACGGTCGGTGCCATGACCGCGCTGTTGATGGTACATACAGTACTTGGCGGGGTTATGTCTGGCTGGGAGTGGGTCAGGAAGAGGTTGAGGATCGAGGGGTTTGAGATGCCCTCTTTCCATCAAGGCTTTTAGTGCGCTAGTCAGGCTCATGTAGAGGGGGGTGAAAGTTCTGCCCTGAGCTCGGGCTGGGCTGGCTGGTTGTAGGCTTGGTTTGGCAAAAAGGTCGGCTGTGGCGACTGTATTAATTTTAGTAGGTTTGGGAATGGTGCTACTTCCAGCATTGGTACTCCTTGAAATCATCCTTCTTGTCGGTTCCCTTGTTCTGGGAATGATCCCATTGTTGAACGCATTCTCGACCTGAACCCCCAGTTCATGTAGACTTTTGAAAGTGAATAGTGGAGCGACTATCAACTTTTACAACATATCATGCTCGAGGTTTCGCACCATCATCTGCAGTTGATCCCTCTCAGAAGGGCGACGATCTGTCATTTGTGCTGCCTTTGCTCTCCACCTCACAACAAATTCCACAAAAGGCTCTGTTGGGTTCTGGCGGGTTGCTTCAAGCTCTTGGATGGTCATTTCAACTTGGGTATTGTAGGAATACTGATCGACAAAGGCCTCAGCCAATTCTTCCCAATTTTGCTTCACTTTGTCCTCCAACTTAGCGTACAAGTGGCTGCTACACCCGACAGGGTTCTTCCATACAGAGAGAGTTTTTGTGGCTTAGTCAGACCCATCGGCTTCAGGACATCCAAGGAAAGTCGGATATGTACCATTGGATCTCCAGACCCATCGAAACGGTCGATATATGGCATTTTGAATCTGTCTGGGAGCCGGATGGCAGCCTCGGTGTGCCCATCCTCAATGTCGGGAATGGAGTTAAGGCCTTGTGCCTTTTTGAATTGCTTCTCAAGGTTTGCAATTTTCACTGCAGTCGGATTGAACTCATCAACATGAAAGGGTTGAGTTCTCTCATTAGGCTGCACCAGGGGTCTGAGCACCTGAGCTTGAGTCAACCTTTCTCAAGGATTCGGACACTGCAAATCTTCAACTGGCGGAAGTGGGTCAAAGTTCGGCTGGGGTCCCAAAGCTAGATGTGAAGCAGATGTCCCAGATGGGTACTGCGTTTCAATACTAGTCTCAACCTGCATGGCAGTTCCCTGATTTAACGCTGCTATCACGGCCACAAATTCTTCTAAACCCTGTGCCATCACGGGTCTGCTGATGATGTGACTGGTGACTGTCAGATCAGATGAACCAATGAGCCCTGTCTAGCCCTTCTTTGCCTTGCCTTAGCGAAAGAACACTGGTTGCCCTTGAATTGAATCTCTGACCTAACAAAGTCTATCAGCACTAGTCCAATGTACCCAGGGGATATCGGAGCCTTCTGAAGCTATGGTTTCCAGACTACCTAGTAAAAGAGAAAACATGCAGCATCTCAGCCTAACTTCACCAAAACAGATACGAGTATAGTAGGATGACTGTGCCCTCTACTGAATTCTGCCCCCAAAATTCTGCCTCAAATCTGATACCCTTGGGTAAAACTGATTCTTCACATTCTGATGCCCACAGGCCTGATACCCAGACTTGCAAACTGATACATGCATTCCTGTAGAGACGCACTCTAAAAGCACATAGCAAGCAAGTGAGAGCCAAAACAACCCTATGTTGGGGTAGGGTTTCCCTGTCCTATTTTGTCAGGAGCTAGGGTTTCACTACGCACGCAGCGGTTTCAAACAACCTAAATCAGGTAAGCAACCTGTCCTAGCTTGGAATGGTCACTATGGATCTGAATATGCACTAAGTCGAATGGTCAAAAGGGTGCCCCGGTAAAACCGGGGTTTCTGTTCCCATACTGGCAGAGCCCACAACCGGTCAGCCTTATGGTCATGCCTTGACAAGACAAGCTTCCGGCAAACCGTTCAGGAATAGCAGATGGCAAACACGGTGTCCTAGGTGCACCAATGCAAATGGAATGCAAAGAAACACATAAGTGTAATCAAAACAAGATATCATGAGTTCGAGTCAAGTTCTCTAAATCCCCAGCAGAGTCGCCAGAAACTGTAGACGTCCCCGAACGCCCCGGGAGGGATGAGTTCCCGTTCTGTTCATTTGGGGTTCACTACAGTTCGGACTCTCAAATTGTCACGGTTCTAAATCTGAACCAAAGAGTCCAAATCCAACAAATCGTTTTGAGAAACAGATTTTGAAAGAAGTGCCAAGCATGGACTGCTTTGTCAGATACAGAGTCGCCACCTAAATATTTTATTTTGGGGAAATTTAGCAAACCCTGGCTTGTTCGCCTAAGGCCACGTGTCTGTCATCACCAAAGTTGCCTCGGCTCGGGAACTTGGATACGATTGGGGAAGGTCACTTCGTGAGCACCCCCGCTCGCCTGATCAAAGATCGGCCTCTACTAACCATGATATCTATTTTTGAAAACATTATGCGTTCTTATTCCGGTTATTAGCCTAGATTTACTATGTGATGCGCACAGCATACAAGTATAGACTGGATCGCCTGAATTGGAACAAAACATTTCATGTTTGTTTGTTTGAAAATGGTTTGATGGTGCTACTCGCAAGTAGGCTAAGACGTGGATTTGCTACCCTCAGGTGGGCTTAGAAAACATGATTTTGCCACTATCTAGTGGGCTTAAAACACACAGTGAATGAATTATTCCAATCCAAATAACCCAACCTTCACCCACAGGCATTCAGGCAGTTATATCACATAAGCAATTAGCCTCATGGTAAGCATGCTATCATGGCAGTCACTCACACGCATGCAAGGATGCTAAAGCATAAAACTTACCGAGTACTCCAAGCCAAAACAGAAACTAATTAGAAATCCATGCATGATCCTAATTATACAGAAATGCCTAATGCAACACATGCAAAAGTGCAACTATAGCAGGCTTGGCTATTCTAGACATGGCATATGAAATGCTACAGCTAACATGTATTCAACTTGGAATTGAAAATACAATGCAGTTAGTATGATGCGCCGAGCCCGGTGCATGCAAAACAGATGAATGAATGCAAACATGCTATCATACTGTATGCTAATTGAAACATGTCCTAATCTAACCATCATAAGCGGGTAAATAAAAGGGAGAAAGACGTGGGGTTGGAAGACATACATCACACACACGCACACTTATTACAACATTGCCCTCGCGCAGAGGGTCCGAATAAATAATACACAGTCCCAAATGAATAATTACAGTCCAAATATGTACAAAATCCTAATTAATTAACAAATTAAATTAGGAAAGCAATAAATTGGCATGCAAGCCAGGGACTGCCTCAAATCTGCTCCGGATGATGAATGATGCATGCTCGGGTTGCCTTGTGCGGAGAATCCCTCGCGATGCCCCGGTTTGCCTCTGTTTGTAATTGTTCTTGGGATGCGTGCCAAGCTCCAGAAGGCTGTCAATTTTTGATTTGCTGCAACAGAGAGCAACAAAGGGGCATGGCAAAGTATTTTCACATATGTATGCATGACTACTCTTCAGGGAGTGTAGTCCTCGGTCCTCATGCCACCAATCACGCATATCGATGCATGATGGCCGAGGAGTCGAATTGCACGACTCAATATGAAATGAATGCACATATGGACACAACAAGGCCTAGACTCCATCATGGATAATCCAGAGTGTCGGCGACCGAGGAATTGAGACACGTTCCGTCACTCGGAGTACGAAACGCCCCTCGTTTCCCGTGCTCGGGCTAACTCCTATCCCCAACACGATGCAATATGCATGACATGCATGAAATGAAACTAAGATACAACCTATCATGCACAATGCTAGGAAATGGCATACACGATACATGAGATAACATGGCATACACAATGCGCTAACATACGGCCTAGCATACACAATGCTATGAAATGAAATGGCATACACAATGCAATATGGGCTTACACCAACATGAGTGGACCTCAGCCGCACTCACATAGGAGGCCATACGATGAAAATGAGACAACTTGAAATGCATGCCCACGTGCACGTGAACCGAGGATCGACCCTAAGGCACCAAATGCCACTCTAACAAGACATGGAAAGCATGGAATATGGCATACTAGCATGCAAATTTAAGTAGCAATATACGATGCAAAACAGCCCCAGAACATGGAAACATGGCACCCGATACATGGAATGAGACCTGAAACATGAAATTACGTACATGGAATAACCTATGGCTATGCAAAGCATGCATTATTTGAACATGAAGTGTGAAGACAGAATCAAGACAGTCCCAAAACAAGCATATTTATAGTTTTAAGCAAGGCCAAAAAGTGAACACAAATAGGGCTAAGTTAACATGCAAAAATGGCCCCAAAAGAGAGATAATGAAGCAAGTAGCAGCTGCTGGCCCTAAATGGCCAAGAGCCCTTCAAAAAAGTTGAAGAGGGTCTCAAAACATGGTATTTTACAATTAGTGACCAAACCCAAAACAGTGCACATGCAAGCTTAAAATACTATGCAAAATAAGGCCTAAAGAGAAGTTTAAACACAAAGAGCAAAAAGGGAGCTTCAAACAGTAAAAGTCCCTTCATAAAACATGAAGAGGGGGTCGAAATAAGGCTATTTATAGTTTGGACCAGAGCCCAAAAACACAAGCACAAGGGGCTAACAAAACATGCAAAAGTAAGGCCAAAAGAGGGATGAAGAGCCAAGTGACAAAATAAAGCCTCAAACAGTGAAGAGCCCTTAAACAATGTTGAAGAACGGCTCAAAATAAGCCACTTTTCAGTTTATGACCAAGCTCAAAACAATTTACAAATGAGCCTAAAATACTATGCAAGAAAGAGGCATACAAGAGAGGTAAAGAAGCAAGTGGTAGCTAGAGACCTTAAACATGGAAGGACCCTTAATCAATCATGAAAAAGACATCACAACATGACTATTTTCACTTAGGGTCGGAGCCCAAAAATGTAAGAAAGTATGGCTTAGATATAGAACAAAATAAAGCACAAAAGAGGGAGAATGAAGACTCACCCTTGTAGACCAAGCTTCAGCAGCTCTTGGCTTAAGAAAAGGTGCTCCTAAGCTTTGGAAAACCAGCTCCAAGTGTAGAAAAGGATGGTGGCGGTGTGGTGCTATGTGGTGGTGTAGAAAGGGGTGTGGGATTTGAAGGGTTTTGAGGATTGGAGTGTAGAGAGAGAGAGAGATACAATGTAGGAGGCTTAGACAAGATTTTCTAACCCTTCAAATGGAAGCTGGAGGGCCTGGATATATAGGCAAAAGGGGGGGGAAAACGAGGGGGAATTGAATTCAGATTTCCCTCCAAAAGTTGGCCCCCCCGGATACAAAATCTGGGGGGAAACAGAGGGCATTTTTGTAAAGTACCTGGAGAGAGGATCATGGCCGGCCGGTTTCCTAGGGTTTAGGTGGCCGGTCTGCCTTCCCCATGGCCGGTCGGCCAAGGGTCAAAAGGGTCAATGAAGGTTAATGGCCGGCCATGCCAATTACTGGCCGGCCATATGATATTGGTGGCCTCCCAGGTGTGTACAACACAAACATGTGGTTTGGGGCAAGAAAAAGTGGCCTTAGCGTTGTCAATATTAGCTTTCAAGTGGGAAAAACAGGCGACGGAGGGCGATGGAGGAATAAAACATGGTCTTCTGAACAATTGCTGGCCTCCCACCCTTCTACGACCTTCCTAACAATGAAACAGAGGTGTAACGCCCTCAAAATAATAACAATAAACCCATCAAATAAAACATTCATTAACATATGAAATAACAACATTCTTCTATTCATCGGTGTTTCATTACAAAAGTGTTACATGTTAACAACAAAGCAAAATGCCCTACGGGCTTACAGCTTTCCAAGTTAACACTTGGTTACATCAAAAGAGTACTAACTCATACACGTTAAGCCCTTGGCTTGTATTTACATGCAATACATCAAAAAGTAAAATGACAACATTATGTCCGTCTCAAGCCTCCCAAGCTATGTCCTTGGAGGTGGCATGCTACCTGCACCTGAAAATGATATTCCCATATAGGGTGAGCCACAGCCCAGTAGAAATACACTAAACCAACCATGAACAATGACTAAAATATTAGCAATTGATAGATGGTCAACACTGATACATTCACATAAATCACACATTTATGTCAACCGACTAATGAGTCCAGGTCACTTTTCATTTTCCCTTTTTTAACAGATAAGCATGCTAGCTCTATCATCATTTCCACAGATATGTATAAAAACTATATCCCACATTCAGATAAGCATATAAGCTAATCCACATTCTACAACAGATATGTATAACAACAATATCCACAGATAAGCATATAAGCTATATCCACACTTCACAAAGATAAGCATATGAGCTCTATCTTCACTTCTCTAGACAAGCATATGAGCTGTATCTACGGAGTTCATCCCCTATCTTCTCCCAACGCTATCCGGTTTAGAGGTACATCCCCTATCTTCCCCTAAACCGCGGAGTACATCCCCTATCTTCTCCTCTACACATAACGTATATAAACACAATGGTTCTATATACAATCCCTCAATACATATAATTAATGTATTCCATCAACCGTCGAGTTCCATGACACACTTCATTGATTAGTTTCAGTTTGCCTAATCATCATGCATTGTCTACAACAATCACGACTATCCTCTACCGATAGCCCAAAGCAGTTATTTCTAAACAGAAAATAAATGCACAATGGATATTCAATCAACATTTCATTTCCTCATTCCTCACAATTAATTATCCCAATTAATTAAACAATGTAATTAGGTCAATTCCCATAATTAACATTTCAACCCTTAGGTCCCATTTTCATCAATGATTTAACATTCATTCCATTTCTCTAAGCCAAACATGCCTCTAGGTTTATTATGCATAAAACCCCAACTTTTGTAAAATTACACAGAAGCCCCAAACTTTTACCAAATTACGAAATCAACCCCAACATCTCAAAATACCAAAATTTAAAGACAAAATCCATAAAGAGGAGTAGGATATCCCTACCTCAAACCCGGAGCCTCAAAGGAGATGAAGATCAAAACCAAAATGCTCCAAACCTCGAAATTTTCAGATCAAAAGGAAGCTCTCGACGATCAACACAACTTTTGTGAAGACAAAAGGTGAGTAAACGATCCTTACTAGATCAAATCTAAGAGAGAAGGGCCGATTTAGAGTGAGAAGCTCTGAAAATGGCTTTTTGGAAAAGTAAGGGAGAGAAGAGAAAGCAAAAAGTGATTTGAAAAGGCACAAATTCGGGACTTTAACCCAGTCTCCCGCTCGAGCGTAAAACACCCCGCTCGAGCGGCCACTCATAGACTTACGCTCGAGCGGCCAACCTCCCGCTCGAGCGCAGAATGCACTCGCTCAGCACTTTTGCAGAACCAGACCTCCGCTCGAGCTCCCAACCCTACGCTCGAGCGTACAACACTGCACAACAAATACTGGATGGGTGTATTCCCCGCTCGAGCGCCAACATCTCCGCTCGAGCGGACAGGCCAAAAATCTGGGCAACTAGTTTTGGTTTCTAAACTCAACCAACCTGAAACAAACCCGCCCAACACATCCCATAACTCAAATATGAAGTAAAGAGGATGCAAACAAAATAATAAACCACAACTAACATCCACGGACACATGTCCGGATCACTATTCAACAAGGGTAAAACCCGGAATCGCTATAAGAGGTCCCTGCCAAAAATGAACTCAAACCGATAAAAAATGGAGGTTCGGGGGCCGAAACGCGCAGCCCGAGGCCCCGAAAATTGACTGTTAGGCACCGGAAGTGGTGTTCAACCACGAAGTCGGTTTTTCAGACCGCAGTGTCCTTCAAAAGGGAGTAAATAAGATGCATGCCAAAAACCGGAGCAAACAGAGGTGGTTAAGCGGTCCCGAACCGAGGCACACGGCCAACGGCTCCGAAAAACCGGAAACTGGACTCCAAACGGGCAAAATGGCCTACGACCACGAAACGTAGCCTACGGGCACTGAGAGATGATCTACGAGACCTCTCTCTCCCTTCTGGAAGAGAAACAGAGAAAACCGAGCCTGGTTCGCGAACCGAGGCAAAGCACGCAAGAGCCCCGAAGTCCGGAGGCAAGGCTCGCAGCCGAAACTTTGAAACCTCAGAACGAGCACAATATGCAACATTACCAAGCACTCAATCGGTGACGTCTGAGTCTTAAGGTCGGTCAAAAATGGGGTGTCTACAGTAATTAATTCAACCTATAAAGTCCATTCACGGGATTACAAATATACTTAAACACAACATATTTTATTTCCATTAAATATCATTCATTTAATGTTGAAAATAATATAGCAGAATTTTCAATTATGTTTGTGTCTAGTGTGGTTTAGATAATGAAGTTGCTAACCACTTAGTCATGAGCTTAAATGAATTTCATCGTGATTTAAATTAAAATTATTTTCTTCAAAAACTATAAAATTAGAGTATTACTATACAAGTTTAAAAATTACCCATTGTTTAACTTCAATGATATGACAATCAATTAAGATATCTAAGACAATATTCTTCCTCATATCTTCTATAATTATCAACTAATCACTTCACTTACATGTCATTAAATCTAAAAAATGAGTCTAAAACGTGGATTTATATATCATTTTTCATAAAATTATACATGTTTTCTAATGCAAGCTCGCTATACTTGAAAATCATTGATTTTCTCATTTCATAGCAAGATAAGGTTAACAAGAAAAAATAGAATATATTTTTGAGTTTAATAAAATATTGGCCTCCAAACAAGTTTTACAATGTAAATCAGATTTTTGACAATTTAAGTAAATATGAGCAAGTAAAATGATTGAGTGGGATCCTCGCTGTTGTTTTTCCTTTGATTGGTCCCTCTCCAATTCTTGGGTCTAGTGCTAGTATAGGATTGTGTTTGTTTTTCAATGCCAATTTAATTGGGATAGTTGACTCTAACTATGATACTTTGTGCACTTCCCTCCCTTTTTTTTTTTTTTTTTTTTTGATCGGCAAAAAAGAAACTTTATTGATGTAAGAATCAAGTACAAAGTACAAAACAAAATACATCAATAAAGAAAAGGGAAGTGCAAAAGTATCACAATGAGCTAAATCATCCCAACTACGTTGGCATCAAAAAGCCCATCCTATCATTTATAGCGATCCCGGGTTTGTCCCCTTTATGTACAGTGTTCCAGACTTAAGTTCTGTAGAGTTGGTGGTTGTATGTCCTGTTGTCATCCTTTAAATTCCGTATGTCTGAGCTTTAGGATGTGTTGGGCGTGTTTCGAACAGGTTGGTTAAGCCCTAGTCCCTTTCCTTGTTGCTCAGAGTTTTGGGGGTACGCTCGAGCGGGTACATTTGCGCTCGAGTGGAGTTGGATTTTTGGTTGTCCGCTCGAGCGGACCATTTCACGCTCGAGCGGAGTTTTCACACTTCCAGTATTTGTGCCTCTGCAAAACTTCTGCAGATGTGTTTTTCACGCTCGAGCGGGTTTCCTTACGCTCGAGTGGGTCGCGCTCGTGCGGGTCTGTTGGCGCTCGAGCGGGGTGTTCATTGTCTGTGAAAATACTGGGAGAAGAGAATCTAGGCTCAAGCGAACTGGTTTTCATGCTCGAGCAGATGTATTTTATTCTTGTGTCTTGGCACTCAAGCGGGCCTTCTTGTGCTCGAGCGTGTCAAGATTTTTGTGCTTGACACTCGAGCGTTCTATTCTCTGCTCGAGCGGGAGTGTCGTATATCAGTGGGTAGCTGGGCATTTTTGAATCACTTTTTACATTCACTCTCTCTCTTACTTCCTAAAAACACTTTTCAGAGCCTCTCTCTCTCTAGAATCTCCCTTCTCTCTTAGGAGTGATCTAGTTAGAGTGTTCTTCTACCCTTTGGCCTTTACAAAAAGTGTGTTGATCGTCGAGGGCTACGTTTTGATCCAAAAAGTTTGGAGTTTGGAGCACTTTGAGTTTGGTCTTCTTCTCCGTTTGAGCTCTAACTTCGAGGTAGGGATATCCTACTCCATCTTATGAGCTTTGTCTTTAAAATTTGGCATTTTGATATGTTGGGGGCTGTCGGGTAATTTTGAGAAAGTTTGGAGTCCTTGTGTAATTTTCAAAAGATGGGGTTTCAAACATATAAACCATTATGTATGTAATACATTGGAAGATGGACTTGGTGTGGGATTATTGATGGAGAATGGAACCTTAGGGTTGGTATTGTAAATATGGGAAAAAGCCCTAATTGTTACGATAAATTAATTTGTATAATTAATTTAGGGAAATGAGAAATTGAATAGGAAATATTCAAATTGGAAAGGTGTGAGATTAAAGGGTGTAGTTGGATTGATTTATCGCTCACCTAGACAAAAATGTTGATATTTTATCCAGTTGGTGCATTTATTTTCTGTTTAGAAATAACTTCTTTGGGCTATCGGGGGAGGATAGTCTTGATTGTTGTAGACAATGCATGATGATTAGGCAAATTAAAACTAATCAATTGAGTATGCTATTGAGTATGGTGGTTGGTATAACACATCAAAATCTTGAATTGATTGATTGAACTTATATATGATAATTGTTTATATACATTGTATTGCGTAGGAGGAGATAGGGGATGTACTCCACGGTTTATTGGAAGATGGGGGATAGACCGCTAAACCGGATATTGTTTAACATTGATGCAGCGCTACCATGTGTATCATTTGTGAATTATAGAAGTGTTTTGTTTGCATTGATATAGCACTAAAATGAGTATCATCTGTCTTGATTGATTAAATTTGTATATGATAATTACTTATATACATTGTATTGTGTGGGAGGAGATGGGGGATGTACTCCACGGTTTATTGGAAGATGGGGGATGGACCTCTAAACCGGATTTTGTTTGAGATTGATGCAGCACTAAAATGTGTATCATTTGTGAAGTATAGAAGTGTTTGTTTGATTTGATATAGCACTAAAATGTATATCATTATCATTTGTGAAGTATGAAAGTGGTTTTATGTGTTATTGATACAGCACCAAAATGTGTATCCATAATGAATTTCGAAAGTATTTTAGTGATGAGTTATAATCTCATTAAAATTATTTGGCCAGACTCTGAGCCTTGTTTTCAAACTCAATGTCGAATAAGGAATGGAAGATGAAATATAACATGGACATGATTGTCATGAAACTGTAATATAATATAAGTTGGAATATAAGTGTGGACCATCTATCTAATGCTATTGTTTTAGTCATTGCTTATAGTCGGTTTAGTGTATTTCTACTGGGCTGTGGCTCACCCTATATGGGACTTCATTTTCAGGTACCGATGGTATGCCACCTCCAAGGACATAGCTTGGGAGGCTAGAGGCAGACAGACTATGTTGTTGTGTTTTCTTTGGATGCATTTCATGTAAATTCAAGCCAAGGGCTTATTATGTATTAGAGTTAGTACTCTCTTTTTGTAACCAAGTGTTGACTTGGAAAGTTGTAAGCCTATAGGACAGTTACTTTTGTTGACAACGTGTAATACATCTTGTAAGGATACTCTAATGATTGTAATATAATATCTCTTTCCTGCAACTTGACTGTATGATATTATGGGTTTTTTTTTTGGGGCGTTACAACATTTGCTAACACCCCAGAGTTCCTGAGAAACCAACAAGAAAACAGACCAAACACCACAACAACAATAACACAGCTGAGCAGCAAAGAACAGTCAACCGCCCTACCACCAATAGCAAGTCACACCAGATTCCATCCCAGCCCTACATATCAGCCAACATATCAAATAGAACAAAAAACCAACAAGGCAGACCAGTAATAGAGCTTAGCTGACCAACAGACCACTACCTAAGCAAAGCATTCCAGCAGACCAATAGACCATTTCCCTCATTTGTATGTAAGTTATGCTTGTAATTTTACTTATCAATAAAGGCTTTTATTTGTTGATCAAAAAAAAGAAAAAAAAAAGATACTATAATTAAATTTTACCATATTAGAATATTTTTATTGATAGCTTTCTTGGTGACCACTCTTACTTGACTATATATAGGCCTCTCATTGTATTGTAAAGAGACATTATTGAATACACTTTTCTATTTCTTCAATACTGTAAACATGGTATCAAACATATTACAACCTTTTCTTGGCCGCTCACCGGATCTCAGTCCTATTTGCTATCTTTTCATCCCAAACCCCTCAGTCCTTGAACTTGAGTATCTCATAGCCACACATTTGTCTCTTTCTCCAACCATCGCCGCCATTACTCACCACAACTCCAGCCATTGCCTCCACCTCGGACATTTATTCCATCACGCCAGCTACAGCTTCAACCATCACGCTGGTAGTTCCGGCCCATCACCACCGTCCTTTGCCATTGCTCAACTACTAGCCCACATTCAAGATCTTTCCTCTCCCTCTCTCAAATTTACCCCTCTTTATGATCTACACTCTCATTTTTTTAATCAAACCCATCCTACACACTTCCCCAAACCCACAATTTTTCAATTAACCCATCTAAAATTCTCTCTCTCTCTCTCTCTCTCTCTTGGGTACACTTTCTATTCAAAGAAAACAATATGTTTTTCAACTCAATCACATGGGCTTGTCCCACTATTAAAATAAAAATTCCTTTTTACTAATTTTTTTTTTTAAGAATATGATCTCTTCTTTCCGCTCCACTCTGTCTTTTTCTCTATTTTGACATCAAATAGGTTTCTATCTTCAAACATATTTGTGTTTGAGAGGGTGGGGGGCGGTCACCAAAAGGGGGGGGCGCAATGTACTTATATCATGGAAAGCAAGGAGATACACCATGCGAACCACCCAAGTTGTCCCTTGGTGCACCACCCACATCACCTCCTAGCGCACTACCACCTAAGCTATCCCTTGGCGCAGTACCTAAGCCGGCCCCTAGCGCATTCAGTCTTAAGCTGTCCCCTGGCGAACTCAATTCCTACAATGGGCTAGTACGACCACAAACTGTCTTCTGACATTAACTCCGGTTGCTCATACAAAGGTTCGATACGACCATAAACTATCTTCCGTCATTAGTTTTGGCTGCTCTTACTACGGTCAGGCACAACCATAAATTGTCTTCAAGCATTATTATTTTTATTTTATTTTATTTTCTCTAGTTTCTCTTTCCAAACTCCAGTTGGTCTCTTTGCAACCACCTTGAGTTTGAGGAAGACTGTTATATATATTATATTCACTATATATATATATATATATTAAATACTGTAATTAGGTTTTACCATATTAGGATATTTCTATTGTTAGCTTTCTTGGTGACCACTCAGGCTTGCCTATATATAGGCCTCTCATTGTATTGTAAAGATACATTTTATTGAATGCATTTTTCTATTTCTTCAATACTGTTAACATCGAGAAAAAATAAGGTTAACAAGAATGTTTTCTATTAAAATATCAAGCTTAAATTAATTCATTTTTGCTTTATTAATATTTTGAAAATTGGGGAATGACAAATTAGAGGCTTTTTTCTACTTTATTTGGGGAAAACTCACCTAAAAACAAAATAGGTTTATCACACACACACACACACACACACACACACACACTGAGAGAGAGAGAGAGAGAGAGAGAGAGAGAGAGATATTAGGGTGGCTTAGGGAGATAGAGATAGGGCCACTCTTGAGATTTATGATATCTTAGGCAAACTATGAAATGAGGCCCTCTTACATATATACCTTTTTGGGTAAATTACAAATGCATCTCATGAAATTTGCTTAAAATATGAATTGCCTCATGTGGTTTTGAAAATTACAGTCTGTCTCTTGATGTTTCTAATTTCATAACCAATAGCGTATTTTATTAATAAATCATCAAGCCAATTAACAGTATTTAATGATATCAAAAATTTATTTTAATTAATAATTCAGGTAATTTTATTATTGAATAAGAGAGTAGTTAGAAATTTCTTATTTTTTTCAATTAATTCTGTTAAATAAATTTTTTTGACAATGGGATATTTGTAATTTTCTAAACCACAAGGGCAATCTATATTTTAAGCAAACCTCAAGAGGTATTTATAATTTACCCTACTTTTTTTGTAAAACTTTTATAGATAAAATGATAAATACTAATAATTTTTTTATTTGTTAGTAGTCACAAAAAAGTTTACTTGCACAAATAATCGTTAAAATTATAAATTAAAATTTACTTCCATATATTAATATAAAAATCAATCATTGCAAAGACTCAAAAAGATAAAAATTTGATGTTATTATTTTATAATTTAGCAATATTCAGTTTACAATTGACCCAACTATCACATTTTAGCGGCAAAATCACTAATTAAATTTGCATAATCTAATTTATTTATCAAATCTTTTTCAATAGATATAACTAATCCATTCAATAATTCTTGTAACATTGTTGATCAAAGGAAAGATTTATTCAATATATATATATATATTCAATTTGGCCCAACAACACATATGAAAAAATAAAAAATTGTTCGTCGCTGGTACATGAATTTTTTTAGGGGCCCTTTATACTAGGCCTCAATCAATAAAAAAAAACTTACGGTAAATTACAACTACACCTTTTAAAATTTTCTTAAATTACGGATTCCCCTTATGGTTTGGAAAATTATAAGTATTCTCAATTTGATTTTATTAATTAATTCATATAATTTTATTATTGTATGAGAGAGAAGTTAAAAATTTTATTTTTTCAGTCAATTTTGTTAAATAAAAAATTTTTCTTAATAAAATAATAATAATAATTGGGCCCCAATGTTTATTGGGTCTATTTGAATAATATAGTATAAGGTACTAATGAATTGGGTTATTTACTGGTCGGTCTCGTTTTTGGATTTTATTACCCATTAGGTTCTGACTTAGAATCTTATGTACACAAAAGTTCTGGCCCATCTATTATTTTTTCTTTTTTACCCTTGAGTGTTTTGTGTTGCCCTAAACAATCTTTTGTTCTCTCTCTTCCTCCACCATTTGTGCAGACTCTCTCTCTCTCTCTCTCTCTCTCTCTCTCACAGAGAAAACTCATCTCCCTCTACCATTCTGTAAAGAGTTTCATCGTCGCACCACCATCATCGCCTTGGTTATTTACCTACTATGGCCACCGTCATCAACCACTGCCACCTTCGCCGACCGCTGCCATCACCGTTGTTCACCAACCATATCCACCGTTCTCCTCCGTTGCCATCAACGTCACCAAGATCACCACTACGGTCGTCGTCGAACCATTACCACCACCCCCACCATCATCTTCCATTCACAGCCGTCGTCGTCCGTTCGCAACCACCATTGATCTACACTCCACCATCACGAATCCACCACCTTGTTCACCAACCACATCAACCATCAGTGATCTATACTTTACCTCTCTGATCTTCACTCTATTGCTGCCGATCCATCAATTTAGTTGTAGATCTACATCGATCTAGTTGTTTCAATGGTGAAATCGACTCCAAATGACTCCAAACAACACTATTTTTTCAGATCTTACTTCTTCTTCTCATCCTCCTCTTCTTCCTTCTTTCTTTTTCCTTCCATCTCTCTCTCTCTCTCTCTCTCTCTCTCTCTCTCTCTCTCTCTCTATTTTTAAAAATAGATTTGCTGTAAAAAAAATTCTGTAATAAATTTATCAGTATCTAGTTGTGTTCAGTGATAAATTTATCACTGAATGCATTATTAATTTTTGTTGATTTTGTATTGATCTATGATGGATTTTTTTTTTTTAATGATAAATTTATCAGTCTCTATTGTTTATTGTGTGTGTGTATGGATTATTGTAAATAAGTGAGTGAACCTGAGTAAGAGTGAATGATTCAAATTTATTTGTAATTTAAAAAAAAAAACTATTATCACTGATAAAAGTGTGTATGTAAATATGACTGAGTAATTGAGTGGTGGAGGTGGTGGTAATAGTGATGTAGTGGTGATAGGTGTTATTTTTGTTGAAACAATTCATTAAAATGTCGCCGGAGGTGGTCTCCAGTGCTGGAGGTGATTGCCAATGACCGAAGGTACCGGTGACCGGAGGTGGTTGTTGGCGGAAGGGGAGAAAGATATAATAGTGTTGTTGGGTAGTGGGCAAGTTGCTGGATAGTGAGTTTTGGGCTAAGGGTAAAATTGGAAAAACATGGTTATAATTTGGGGTTAGGATCTAGTGGGTATTGGGGGTGTTTGGTGTGGATTATAAGGGGTGATTATAGCTTATTTTAATTTGGAAATCTATGCTAGACTGTTTAGTGCAGCTTATGCTTACAACTTTTTAGGCAGAAATAGCTTAAATAAGCTGAGAAAAGCTTATTATTTAGAAGCTGGGGAAGGGGTGCTTCTGCTTACAGCTTTCTAATTGTCAGCTTTTAGCTTATAATAATCCACACCAAACACCCCATTAAGTTGTTGGACTGGCCCTGTAACTCCCCCCCCCCCCTCCCCCCCCAAAAAAAAAAAAAATTGGAGCCCTACTTTGGGCCAAATTCTGGAGGCCTAAGCCTTGCTTGCTTACTCTAGGATGGTGAGGAGGTGTCTACTGGGGAAAGGGAAGAAGGAGACGAGATATTATTTTATTTAGAAGCTGGGGAAGGGATGCTTCTGCTTACAGCTTTCTAATTGTCAGCTTTTAACTTATAATAATCCACACCAAACACCCCCATTAAGTTGTTGGACTGGCCCTGTAACTCCCCCCCCCCCCCCCCCACAAAAAAAAATTTGGAGCCCTACTTTGGGCCAAATTCTGGAGGCCTAAGCCTTGCTTGCTTACTCTAGGATGGTGAGGAGGTGTCTACTGGGGAAAGGGAAGAAGGAGACGAGATATTATTTTATATCCAATAATCTAAAACCATAAAATCCATTACTAAAATGTACGTCTAAAAAAAAAAATAGATTGAATTAGCATATATTCCTCAAATGAGTGATGTGAAATCTGTTTATTTCAAATTCATATCTAAAAACACAATTATATTATTCATTTTAGTGATGATTTCGAAGGTTGATAAGAATGAATATAAAAGGCGCATTACACACAAGTTCCCTTTTGTGAACTTATATTCCATTGTCTTAAATAAGATTTTGAGTGCTGCTATTAGCACTTACCTAATTTTTTTGGACCCTCCAATTCTTACTTTTATTTATTTATTTATTTGTTACAATTATACCTTGAAGTAAAATTACATTAAAAGACAATTTTTAATGGAATACTCACCCACCAAATGAAAATAATTAGAATGACACTCTATAATATTGTACACGCACCTTAATTCCCATCTATACATATTCCTTACCAATCTAAACCCTAATCGTATTCTTCTTCATCACCATCCTAAACCCACGTATTCATCTTCAATGAAAAACATTTGAAACTACCTAATCAGTTAATGTTTTGTTCGGTAGTTTCAAATGTGTTCGGTGTTCCAAATCAGTTAGCGTTACAAACAATCCTATTACAGACTCTAAGTTCATACATTTGTGGTCATTTTCACCATTCGTTGATAATTATAGAGTAATGGAGGACGATGACAACAACTCTAATGAGGTTGACGTTGTATTGGTAAGTTTATCTATCTTGCATTTATGATTGGTTGTTTTCGGTTTGGCACTAATTTGCCGACTATTAAAGTTCTGTTCAGTAATACAGTGCTGAACAAAAATATTTAGTTCAGTAATATAGTGCTGAACATAAATATTTTGTTCGGCACTGGAATATCTAACGGTTCCATTTTGTAGGATTTTCCCCCTATTTCTATTTTGTCTTAGGGTTTTTCCCTCTAAAACCCCCTGTATCGAGGGTTCTACCCCAAAATAAAGGATATATATATATGTGTGTGTGTAATAGGGAGTTGGAAGTTACCTAAGAGAAGAAGAAATAGACTGTCAAAGAGATTTCTGACTGAGATACTATTGTTCATGGTGACAAAGAGAAAGAGACCATCGTTTATGAGAGAAGGAGAAGAGAGGGACAGTTGATTCATCTCTTGATCGTTTGTTATTCTCAATCGTTTCTCAATTGTTCATCGTTTACTGAGAGAAGAAAAAGTGGTGTGCAAAATTAGGTGGGTGTGCACTTGGGTGTGATAATATTATGAATATGAATAAAATTGGTATTAAGTGGAGTGTTCAAAAAAAATTTATTAAAATTTAGGGTTTAAGGTGGGGGTTCAAAGAAATGGGTGGTCCAAAGAAATTAGGTAGGTAGTAATAGCAGCTCTCAAGATTTTTTTGTTCCTTCAAGTCCCATTAATTTTTAATAGACAAAATTACCCTTCAAACAATGGTTGTTCATCATTTCTAATTGTTTATAAAAAAAGTATGGTGATGTAACATTTATTTTGATTTTCAAAACTTCAAATCATCATAATTTTTACAATGCATATTTATTTTTGATAAACTTTATGTTTTTAGAATCAACACAACAAAATCTATCAAACAAAATTAATATTAAATACAAAATAATATAAAAATTAAAATATGTTTTTTATTACAAATTTACAATTTAAACCATTTTTAATCGTAAGTTTTAACTTAAATAACAATATTTTTTTGATCTAATTTTTTCAGTTTTTTTTTTCTAGGTTTAAAACTAAGAATATTCTTAGTTTAAAATTGGAAAACTAACTCAGTTTTAAAACTAGAAAAAATTGAGAAATTTCCCAAAAATCGAGAATATTGTCAATTAATATTGAAAAAAAAAATAGAAATTTCTTAGTTTTACTGGATAATTTCGCAAACTGAGATATGATTAGTTTTGTAAGGCTAAAAATATAATATTTTATTTTTATAAAATTTTATATTCAGTATTGGTCTTATTTGACAAATCTCGTTGTGTAGACTCCAAAAATATAAATTTTTTTTAATTATGACGTTTTTAAGTTTTGAAACAACAAAATAAACGTAAAATGCCACATCAACAATACCATTTGAATAATGGAAAATATCTGGTACTTTTGAGGCATGGTTACGTGATTACCAAAAGTTTTGTGTATGTGGAGAGGGTGGGGCCGCAATTTATATTGAAGCATGAAGCATAATGCTGGGTGATTGGTGGATAATATTGTCATGTATTGCATTTGTAACACCTAATAATTTTTTATTAGCACTTAATGAATTGACGCTTCTCAATTCATTCCGCCCTTTAATAAGGGTAAAATAGTCATATATACATAAATATTTTGAAAATAAGACTTCGTGTGTTCAAAAAATGGTAATTCTATTTACACCTTAATTACTCTCAGTTCACACCATTATTCATAATTTTTTAATTGCAACTTTATCTTTCAATCAAATATCCAAATTGCCTTCATCTCTATTCTATCCCTTCATCAACAAACTCAAAACTAACCTATTTATAGCCACCACCATCGACCAACCATCACCGATTGGCCAACTACTACCATCACGAAGTCATCTTCACCGTTATTGTCGCCACTCTCCTCCTCCTTTTTTCATTTCCGTCGTTGCAACCATCACTACCTTCCTTTGCAACTCGTCTTCTCTGTTGCTCCGCTATCGCTGCCATTGCTTCTTCGCTTTCTTAGTCCATCGCTGCTACCACCATCCCGTAATCACTAACATTACAAAGACCTGTCACCATCATGCCTCTCATCATGTGGAGACCACCACCATCGCAACTCGTCTACATCTAATGACCAACCATGCGTAGTCTGTAGAGAGAGATTTGTGGGGTTGCGACAACTATGCATTGCGGCAATGAGGGTTGCGATGATGGTGAGGCAGTGGTGGTAGGGATGAAGATAAGGGTTGTGACGAGAAAGGGAGAGGGGTAGAGGTCGATGGCTGATGGCCAATAATGGACAAGGTTTTGGGTTAGGGTTAGGGTCGAAGACGATGAGAATAATTTGGTATTATTTAAAAATTAGTGGTGTGTATTGGGACAAAATTAAAAGCTTCAATTTGTGTGGTGTAAAGTAAGCATGTGGTGTGTACTGAAAGGATTTGTGGTGTGTAAATAGAATCATCCTAAAAAAAAAAGAAATGAGGACTTAATGGAATATCAACCTTATCAATAGGACTTTTAGATGATTAACCCTACAAAATAACACTGTAAAACTAATCATTTCAAAAGTTCTTCCCAAGAATTCTAAGTAAAACAAAAACCTTATAAGTTATAAAAATCTCTTTGGAACCGCTACTCAGACGAGTCCAGATCTTCTATAGTGTTTTTCCTTGTAGTGTTTGTGTAGTGCACCAAAATGACGTCGTTTTGGTGCGTGCACAAAAAAAAATAAAAATAAAAAAATGAAACGAAACGAAATGTAGAAGAGAAGAAAAGGCTAAAGAGAAGAAGACCCACAGTGCAAACAGAGCACTTCTTTACCTTCCTTTCTCACAATCAACCTCCATGACCACCTCTGGCAATCACCCCTATTTTCCCATCTCCTTCCCTCCCTCTCTCTTCTCAAAATCTGCCATTAACATCTTGGCGACCCCCCACCTGCAAGATCCACCTCATCTTCCCATTGTAACCCCACCCCTACCAATTCTTCCTACATCTCAACTCCTACGAGCCTCTCTAACCCATTCCTACCCTCACTCGCCCATTCCCAGCCGTCATTGCCGCCGCAAGCTCTCTCTATGTCTATCTCTATTTCGATCTTGCCAACACTGGTGTTAGCGGGGGCAGTAGGGTGGTCAAATAGTAGAGGGGTAGTATCAGTCAAGCACCTTCTTCTTCTCTCTCTCTCTCTCTCGCCTATAGGTCTTTTCTTTGGCGCTTTTATGTTTTGCTCTTACATTTCGTTTCAAAATTATTTTCTTGGGGATGTGCAACAAAACGACGTTAGTTTAGTTTTGCATGTGGTATTTATCCGTGCAAAATTATAATGTTGAATGTTAGCGAGACCACATTGCAACAAAATTGAAAATATAACGTTTAAATTGAAACTACAATGACTAAATTGACATTTCATTTAAACTATAGGGACTAATGGTTGTTCCTTAACCTCAAAACCTTTTTAAATTCTAGAGATAATAACAAAAAAAAAAAAAAACCCTCCAATGTTTGACCCTTGCAACAATATAAACTCTGAGTTTTCAATTTTATCAATTTAAACCTTAATCTTTTAATTTGTTTTTAATCTAAATCATTCGTCTACTTTTTTTAACTAAAATTGACCCCCTCAAAAAAAGTATTTTAGTTATTATGTAGGTATACATAAAATATCTAAAATACCCATTTTCATTGAGTTTAATGACTAATATACCCATTTTTCTATTGATTTTACTTAACAAAAATAGGCAAATGACTTAGATTGAAAACAAATAAAAAATTCAGGTTTTAAATTGACAAAATTAAAACTTATGGTTTATTTTCTTACAAGGGTTAATTTCTTTGATTTATTTTTTTGTGTGTGTAATTTCCCCTAAATTCTTCCATCCAAAGTACAATTTTAGTATTTTTAAATAAGAGGACTTACATGTAAGTCCTAATATGTAGACTTATTGTCCAATATGTCCTATGAGAATTAATGGCGTTTTTTATCAAACACTATTAAAAAAACATCACTGGTTGTTAATTTTCAGTGGCAGTTTGAAAATTTTGTCACAAAAAATGTCATGATTGTACTTATTGTCCAATATGTCCTATGAGAATTAATGGTGCATTTCATCAAACACTATTAAAAAACGTCACTGGCTATTAATTTTCAATGACAGTTTGAAAAAATTATCACAAAAAATGTCATAATTATAAGTTTTAATGACAGTTTAAAAAAATTATCACAAAAAGTCACTAATTTTCAACTTTCAATGACAGTTTGAAAAAATCGTCACGGAAAATGTCACTAATTGTAAGTTTTAGCGATAATTTTATAAAAAATGTAACAAAAAAAAGTCACTAATTGTTAATTTTTAGCAACATACAAAAAATCGTTACAAAAAATTATTTTTAGCAACGATTTTACTAGGACTTGATGGGAATTAAGTCAAACTATTAAGACTTGTTGGTAGTTTATCCTTCAAATAACTTGGTCAAAGTTCGCAAAATTACAGTTCAATTCATATTAGTTTAGCTAAATTTTTAGCCAAAAGAAATAGGGCATATTATACATGTAGTCTCTATACTTGCCTCTCATGTCAATTTGGTTTCAGTAATATTAATTTTGCCCTTTAATTTTTCAAATTGTGTCAATCTAGTCCAAGTGATAATAGCCGTTAAAAAATTGAATAAAAATCAAAGGCAAAATGATCTATTAAAAAGGGAATGAATCATTTGAAATTGGATGTGAATCCTTCAATAACTTTGAAGGGAATTAAAAAACCATTTTGTCCCTTAATTGATACCATGTGCAAAATTGAAAGGTAAAATTGTTGCAATTAAAATTATAAGAACCAAATTGATATAAACAAACTACAAGAATTAACAATAATTTGTCTAAAGAAATACAACACATAAGAACGGAATTTGGTTCCTACATACTAATTAATATCAAGTGTAGTTTGTCGTTCTTATTTTTGCATCCAACAACATATTCCATCCAAAATATGTTGTGTTCTCATTATATCCCAAAAGGTCAAATGAAAATAGCAATATAATAAATAAAATCTATGGATGCCCCACAGGAATGAAGTTTAAATAAATAAATAAGCTTAAGTCAAAGAAGCATACCTTATTGAAGAGAGGTTGAATAGTATCGTAATTGCTATCCGAAGTATTGCAAAAACTATTGAGCTTTGGTATCCACCGGAGGTCCAGCTGGTTCAATAATTGCGGCAGCTCAATTCCATTTATAGCCTTGCAGATAGCAGTAAAACTTGGCAGGTCTCGAAGATACAAATCGTCTAGTTTAGGAAACACAATTTTATCTGTTGTTTCTGTTGTTGTTGATGCTATCTCATTTTGATCTCCTTCTTCTTCACTCGAAATAAGTACTTCCATCTTACGACATTCAGTTACAGAAAGTTTCTGTAGTTGCATCAAATCTCTGGCTATGGATAATGAGAACATGCTTTCCAGTTCATCACAATTACTCAATGTTAGAGAAGTGAGGTTGCGGAGCCGTACAAGTTGAGTAGGACCCTTCCACAAATGTGTCAATGCGGGCAAGTCTCGCAGTTCCAGCTCTGTCAACGCACTGAAGGCCTCCTCTGGTAGTTGGCCAGGACAAATCTTTTTCAATTTTTCTAAATTTTCAAGATGTAGCAACTGTAACACAGGGAAGGCTATTTGTGGAACTGGAACCCCATCTGTTGTTTCAATGACATATTCCAGATCTTGACAACCTGTCAAAAACAATTTTGTTAATTTTTTGAAGCCATCTTTGTCTAAATCATTGCCAACATTCTTCACACCTGCTGCTCTTATGTCTAAAATTTTAGTGATCTTAAGAAGATTCTTGAACTCACTCTCCATAAGATCGCTCTCATGAAGATCCCAGAGACACAACTTGTTTTGTAATTGATAATTACAAAAATATCTAGGAAGGATCGCATAATTGGAAATGGTTATAGCGAATGCTTTTAGATTTGCAAGGACCAAGTCTCTTAGCCAGTATGCAATACCTCGTAGGTGAATGACCAAAGTTGTAAAATTAGACAACCCACATAACTCAGTCAAAGTTGCCTTAGTTTCTTCTGTCCTGCTTTCATCATGAAAGCTAGACGCAAGATACAACTCTTCTAGCTTTGATAAGCTCGACAAAACACCTGGGCAAATCCCCTTCACATCACATCGCAACAAATCCAATAGCTTCAACTAAGCCGACCTATTTCTTTTGGCAACTCCTCGATTTTGGTGCCTTCGAAACTCAAAATTTCTAGATTCTCTAATGCTCCTATTACAGATACATCATTGATCAGTTCACATTTGTATAGTGACAAGCTTCGGAGGTTGGTCAACCATCGCAGGGATGTCGGCAGTGATCCTTCTATGTACACATTCAACATGCTTAAAGCTTTGAGTTCCTCATCCCTCCGTAGAAACCATCTGGGAGATTTGGTAGATTTGATGCATAATTGTCCTCTAGTCGTAAAATATGGAGTTTTGGAAATTCTAGATTATCAGGCAGCTTGCTCATACTAGTGAATCGCAATGAAATTATAGCGTAATTTTTGTGTCGTTCTTTCTCTAGCCATTCTTTCAATGCTTCGTCACATCTTACCATAAATGAATGCTCCTCCCTAGATGCTATTGATATAGCAACATCACGAACTACATCATGCATTTTAACATAACCTTCTAGTTCACCATCTATCAAGAGATAGCCTTTTTTTAAGTCATCGACAAAGGCATGTACTCTGTCTCTTGCTTCTTTAACGCTATCAATGTTCTCAAACAACTCTATCCCAACACCATATCTAACGATATCTTCAATTGGAATATTAAAATCTTCAGCATATAAGGAGCAGAGCAAAAAGCATTCCTTAATTTCTCTACCTCCTAAGAAGTCGTAACTCAACTCCAGAGATCTAAATACATTTTCTTCTACTTTGCTGAAGTTTTTTACCATGGACTTGCGGAACTGTAGAAGGGCTAAATTCCATGAATGCTCATCTTTATCTTTGAGTGCTCTCGCAACTGTAACTATAGCAATCGGCAAACATTCACATTCATCCGCAACTTTCTTCTGTGTGCTATACAAATCAGTTCTTGTGTGACTTGTGTCCTTGGAAATTCCAGCCATCTCCTCAAAGAGACTCCAAGCTTCTTCTTTAGTTAAAACTTCAACTGTAAATTTCTTTTGAGCATTCATAGAGTTGCATACATTATCAAATCTAGAAGTCAGCAAAATTTTGTAACCACTATGAACATCTCTAAATGGAATTCCTATGTCATTCAGTTCGAGGCGCTTCCAAACATCGTCCAATATGACAAGGATTCTCTTGGTGCCTTTTAGTCTTTCACATAGTCGATCTGCTCTTCCACGTTCAGTCTCCTGCTCAAATTTCAAACCCAAATTATCACCAATTTCACCTTGAATCTTCCCTTTATCAGGAATTTGGGACACTACAGCCATCACAACCTCATCGAACAATTCCTCTTTATTTGCTCTTTTGGCAACTTCTTTCACCATTGTTGTCTTACCATAATAAGGAGTTGATCACAGAGTCTATAACAAAGTCCATAAGCAGCTGCAGCAGTAGTTCTAAATCAACAGATCATACTGAGACTCATCCAACAAAGGCTACTGAGAAGTGTCATGTATCTATTCGTCCAGCTGTACAGTTAGTTAGTTAGTATTTGTTTGTCCAGCTGTACAGTTAGTTAATTAGTTAGACTAGTTTGTTGGTTTGTTAGAAGGCACATGTATATTTTGTTAAGAGTGTATACAGGTTCTGTTATAAATACTATGCAAGTGTTGAGATTCAATTATAATGAAAATATCTTTCAAATCTATCATCTTCTTCATGGTATCAGAGCAGCTATAAGCTCCAACGAGCAATCATGGTGGTCTCTTCATCATCATCATCTCTTCCACCAAATCTTACCTTGCTCATCACAAATCTGAACTCATTAGTCAATGCAAAGCTTGATTCATCCAACTATATCATTTGGAACAATCAGATTCAGAATCTGTTTCAAGCAACAGAGTTACTTGGTTACATTGATGGATCAGTTCCATGTCCTTTAGCCTCAATTCTTGATTCAAGTAACAAGTCAATTGAGAATCCTGATTTTCGTCAGTGGAAGATTATCGATGCACATCTCCTCAGTTGTTTAACATCAACGCTTTGTCCTCCTATTTTTTCATCTGTTCTGCATTTGAAACAAAGTGCAGAGGTATGGCTTGCTCTTGAGAGACGATTTACTGCTCTGTCAAGGTCTCATGTTCATCAGCTTAAGAACAAGCTTCAAGAAATCAAAAAGAAGTCACAATCCATAGAGGCTTATCTGCATCAGTTTAAAGAAATTTCAGATCAATTTGCTTTAGCTTCTCATCCTCTTGATGATGAGGATCTAGTTCTTATGATTTTGAATGGTTTGCCTGATGAATATAATTCCTTTAAAACTTCAATTAGAACTCGATCAGCTAGGATTACTCTTGAAGAATTATCTTCATTACTGAGTTCTAAAGCAATTCATATTGAACAGCAATCTCATTCATCTTCTTCCATTGGTTCAACTATTGCTTTTGCAACCACAAAGGAATCAATTTCTTCTTCTCAGAGTTATACTTCTCCGACTACATTTGGTTCTGAATCTGGTAATCGTGGTTATCAATCCAATTATCGAGGCCGTTCTTATAGCTCTGGTTTTAGAGGTGGTGGCAAATTTTCTAGAAATAGAGGTCGCAGAGGAGGCAGATTTCATATTTTTTGTCAGATTTGTGGAAAAGGTAATCATACAGCTTTGGAATGTCGCAATCGAATGAATCCTGCCTATCAGCCATCACTATCTGGTTATTCATTTGCTGTTATGAATCCTACCTATCAGCCGTCCATGTCTGGTTCTTCATCTGTTGCTGGTATTCTTCCTACTCCTTATCCTGCTTACTCTGCAGTCACTCAGGCATCTTCACCTAGTCCCTAGTATCTTGATTCGGCTGCTACCACACATATCACCAATGATCTTGATCATCTTCATCTCCATCAACCTTATCATGGCACTGATCAGGTTGTTGTTGGTAATGGTAGTACTCTTCCAATTCATAATTCTGGGACTGGTATCCTTCCTACTCATTCTTTTCAATTTCAATTAACCAATCTACTTCATGTTCCTCACATATCTTCTAATCTTGTTTCTGTTCATCAATTAACCAAAGATAATCATTGTAGTGTGCTGTTTGACAGTGATTCCTTTGTTGTTCAAGACAAAGTTTCGAAAGCCATCCTATGTCAAGGCTATTATCTGAATGGTCTTTATCAGGTTCCTTCCAGATTTTCACCACATGCTCACATCACTCAGTCTGTTTCTCCTCAAACATGGCATCAAAGGCTAGGGCATCCCTCTGCTGCCAAGTTTGCACCTATTGCTAAAGACTTGTCTCTCGTTGCTGCACAATTTCCTTCTTCTTTGGGTAAAGACTGTTGTATTGCTAAGAGTCATCGTTTGCCTTTTTCTCTTTCTAATTCCACTGTTAATAAGCCCCTATCATTAGTTCATAGTGATGTATGGGGTCCATTTACTCATGTTTCTTCTCCATTTAAGTACTATGTTTTGTTTGTGGATGATTTTAGTGGTTTTACCTGGCTATATCCACTGCATTATAAAAGTGAAGTCTATGATAAAATTCTTGTGTTTAAAGCAGTTGTTGAAAGGCAGTTTACTACTTCTCTTCAAAGTAGTGATGGTGGTGGTGAGTTTTCCTCTAATAAATTGTTTCATTTCTTTCAAACTCATGGCATCTTACATCAAACTAGTTGCCCTCACACTCCCTCTCAAAATGGTGTTGCTGAGAGGAAGCATCGACATATAGTGGATACTACTATTGCCTTGCTTCAACAGTCTGGTTTGTCTCTTCAATACTGGTTTGATGCGGTTGCCACAGCCACCTATCTTATTAATAGACTTCCTGGCAATCGGGCTTTTCCTCTTAGTCCTTATGAAATTCTCTTTCATACTCCACCTGATTATCATTTTCTCAAAGCATTTGGCTGTCAATGCTATCCTTGGCTCAAGCCCTACAGTGTTCACAAATTTCAGCCTAAATCTCTTCCTTGTATTTTCTTAGGTTATCATCCTTCCGTGAAAGGCTATCGATGCCTTGATCCTGTTACTAACAAGATTTATCTTTCTCGGCATGTTGTCTTTGACGAGACTCTTTTTCCTTTGGTTGCTACTCCATCTTCTCCTTCTTCTCCTCCTACTATGTCTCACTTGACTTCTTTCTTTTGCTCTTCCTCTATCCCTCATCTTTCCTCTTCTTCTATAGATTCATCTCCCTCTGCAGCACCTACCGATCATCAACCAGATTCATCTCCCTCTGCAGCTCCTTTATCTCCTCCTTCTCCTTCTCCAATTCCTATCTCTTCAATTTCTATTCATCTTCCTTCTCTTCCTTCTACTTCCAATACACATCTTATGCTTACCCGCTCTAAGTCTTCCTTACCTGCTCTTGTTTCTACTACCTGTTCTGCTGATATAACCGAACCTCCTTCTTATCAAGCTGCTCTTCTTTCCAAAGACTGGTTTCATATTATGACAGAGGAGTTCTCTGCTTTGCAGGGGCAGCATACCTGGAATTTGGTTCCTCCTCCTTCTTCTCAGCATGTTATTGGCTGCAAATGGGTCTTTCGTATTAAAAAGCATGCTGATGGTTCCATTGCTCGCTTTAAGGCTCGTCTTGTCGCCAAAGGTTACCTTCAAGAGGAAGGTGTTGATTTTCATGATACATTTAGTCTCGTGGCCAAACAGCCCACTCTTCGTATTTTGTTGTGTCTTGCTCTTCATTTTCAGTGGCCTATTCGTCAATTGGATGTGTCCAATGCCTTTCTTCATGGCCATTTATCTGAGGATGTCTATATGACTCAACCTCCTGGGTTTGAAGATCCTATTCATCCTTCCTATATTTGCAAGCTTAATAAAGCCCTTTATGGACTCAAACAGGCGCCTCGCGCTTGGTATACTACTTTCTCTTCTCATCTTCTTTCTCTTGGTTTTCATAATAGTGCCTCTGATACTTCTTTGTTCATTCAACATACTTCCACTTCTCTTACTTTTCTTTTAGTTTATGTTGATGACATTTTGATCACAGGTACTAATTCTTCTCATATTTCCTCTTTGATTTCTCAACTTAATTCTGTGTTTGCTCTCAAAGATCTTGGTCCTATTTCCTACTTTCTTGGCATCCAGGTTACTCATACTTCTTCTGGGTTATTTCTTTCTCAACCTAAATATGCTACTGATATTCTTACTAAAGCCGGCATGCTTGACTGCAAACCTTATTCCTCTCCCATGTCTCTGAAAACTTCTACTACTGTTGCTTCTTCTCTTCCCTTTTCTAATCCTTCTCTTTACAGGAGTTTGGTTGGTGCTTTGCAATACTTAACCATTACTCGACCTGATCTTGCTATTTCTGTTAATCATGCCTGTCAATTTATGCATGCTCCAACTAATGGTCACTTTTGTGCTGTTAAGAGGCTTCTTAGGTATCTTAAAGGCACACTTTCTCATGGCTTATGCTTTACTCCTAGGTCTTTTGATCTTCAAGTTTTCTCCGATGCTGACTGGGCTGGTGATTCCTCTAATCGTCGGTCTGTTTCTGGGTATTGTGTGTTTCTTGGTCCCAATCTTATTTCTTGGGCTGCCAAGAAACAACCTACAGTTGCTCGCTCTTCCACTGAGGCTGAGTATTGCTCTTTAGCTCAGGCCACAGCTGAAGTATCGTGGCTTAAAATGCTTCTTGCTGATATGCATGTTCCTTTGTCTATTCCTATTGTCTGGTGTGATAACCTCTCTGCCATCTCTCTTGCTTCGAACCCTGTTTTTCATGCTTGGACAAAGCATATCGAGGTCGATTATCATTTCATTCGGGAGAAGGTGGCTCAGCGGTTGATTCATCTTCAATACATCCCTTCCTCAGATCAAATCACTGACATTCTCACTAAGCCTCTCTCTCCTTCCAGATTTCACTATTTGCAATCCAAACTCATGGTCTTCCCTTCGCTCATCAGTTTGCAGGGGCATAATAAGGAGTTGATCACAGAGTCTATAACAGAGTCCATAAGCAGCTGCAGCAGTAGTTCTAAATCAACAGATCATACAGAGACTCATCCAACAGAGGCTACTGAGAAGTGTCATGTATATGTTCGTCCAGCTGTACAGTTAGTTAGTTAGTATCTGTTTGTCCAGCTGTACAGTTAGTTAATTAGTTAGACTAGTTTGTTAATTTGTTAGAAGGCATGTGTATATTTTGTTAAGAGTGTATACAGGTTCTGTTATAAATACTGTGTAAGTGTTGAGATTCAATTATAATGAAAATATCTTTCAAATCTATCATCTTCTTCACACCTCCCATCCCACATATTGCAATCATGTGGAATCTATCATCCTTCAGTGCCTCCATGACATTGTTCGTAATCAATCTTCTAGATTCAAAAACCTTAATACCTTCAGTGGATGTAGATTCTATCCGTGGTGGAGGCTCATTGTAGGCCACTTCCGTCAGTTTCCTCTCTTCGTGCAACTTAGCCACCTCTTTTGCCTTGTTGGTTGCTTTCCTACCGAGCGAGTAAAGTAACTTCAGGTTTGGACACCACCCATATAGACACCCTTTGTTTGCTTCAACTTCATCTTTTAGAATTTCTCTGGCCTCTTTGCTGCATTTATCAACCCTTTCCAGCCACCCCTTAACATCAGGTCCAATAACTTTTACATTTCTTTCTGCTTCATCAACTGATAGCTGCATTGCACCTCTTTTCTCATCCAACTTCTCGACTTCTTCTTTCAGATTCTTGACCTCGGTTTTATAGGAAAATAGATAACCGAAATGACGGCCAACTGGAGCCATTAGAAATTCTCCAATCTTGCCTACAATCGGGCCAACAAAACCGACAAAACCA
Source organism: Camellia sinensis (assembly GCF_055761805.1). Taxonomy (NCBI): domain Eukaryota; kingdom Viridiplantae; phylum Streptophyta; class Magnoliopsida; order Ericales; family Theaceae; genus Camellia; species Camellia sinensis. The sequence goes on from NC_138970.1 coordinate 66,076,439, forward strand.
GTAGCCATTTCTCACTTCTATTTCAGTTGTGTACCTCTCTCTCTGTTTCAAACCAGTAGCCAACTGAGTGAAAATAGAGAGGCAGAGGAAGAAATTACAAAGATTTCTAGAACCAAAAGAAGATATGAAGATATGAAAAGAAAGTGAAATGAGAATCTGAAAGGAAAGTGATATGAAGATATGAAAGGAAAGTGAAATGAAGATACGAAAGTGAAGATATGAAAGGAAAGTGAAAGGAAAGTGATATGAAGATATGAACCACAACAGCGGATCTAAAGTTTTTTTTTTTTGAAGTAAAGTGAAATGAGATTACAGGGAATTTTTGGTAATTGTTCAACACAGAGTAAATAAAATAGAGTTGCAGAGGAGAAGATTACAAAGTTTCCTAAAATCAAAAGAGAATACAGGGATTTTTTTTTTTTTTTTTTTTTCTGGTATGCAACAGTGGAACACAGAGATTTATAATAAAACTGAAGACAGAAAGTAAAGTTATAGTTGAGATTTAAACAGAGAAAAAAATAATAGAATTGATGTGGAAGTGGAAGTGAAGAAAAATCTTAAAAACTTTCCAGAGTGTCTTAGAAATGAAACATGCACAGCCTTAACAACTCTCAGTCGACGGTGAAGAGAAAAGCTTTTCACCAAAGACAAACAAGACCATTAGGCCCCGTTTGTTTAGGGTGAAAGAGAGGGTATTGGGATTGCTAATACCAAGGTATTAGTAATAGTCTTGTTTGTTTTGGAAGAAGGTCTTGGGATTATTAGTCCCTTGGTATTACTAATACCAGTGAGGGGATTAGAAATTTTTTTATTTTTTATATATGGGAAATTTTTTTTAAAATATAATTTTTAATTTTTTATATTTTTTTATTTGTTTTATTATTTTATATAAAAATAATTTAACAATTCATCACTACTAATCCCCTCACTATCAATCCCCTCACTACTAATCCCCTCATTAATAATACCCTCACTATTAATCCCCTCACTATCAATCCCCTCTATTCCACCTCCCAAAACAAACGGGCCTTAAGGCTTTGGAGGAGAGTTTTTTTGTTTTTTTTTTTTTGGAGGATAGTTTGAGGAGGAGCGAGCAATAATTTTAAGACCAGTACTATACCTCCACCATCTGATGCTCTTACATCTAAAATTAATTTTTCATTGACTGCTTGTGTTTTGGTCTGTTCACTCTGTCCTTTCTGAAGTTAATAATGCTTACGTGTATATATCGATATTTCGTTTTTAATTTATATTTATAAAAATTTTAAAAATTGTCATAAAAATTTATTTGATAATTTTTTTGATTTATAAATGGATGTTTGAATTTATAAATTTGAGAAAAAATGTAAACTAAAAAAATGAGTTTTTTTTTAATTTTTAAACAGAAATTTAAAAAATTTGACTAACAAATCTTTTTTCAATTCATTTTTTTCTCAAAATAATTTTTTTTTCTTCATTATAATGTGTATGATCTCATTATCATAAACAATAAAAAAATAAATATAAATATTTTAGGCATGAACAAACTTATTTTTTAGTTTATGTTTTTAAAATTTTTCAAATATTTTGTTCAAACCAAGCGCGTTTGTAATTTATGTTTTTTCAAAAAGCAAGCAAAAAAATCATTTTATAAAATTTTTATAAACAAAAACAAAAAATGTAAACGTTACCAAACGTTACCTTAATGTATCAATATATATTTTAACATTCTAATTTTATGATTATGGATCCCATTATTACACAAATTTTAAAGATTCAAAACTAATTATTATGTTCGGTTTCAATTTTTTAAATTTAATTTTTAATTTTTTATATTTTTTTATTTTTAGTGAATATTTTTAAAATTTTAAACCATTTTTTTACTCTAAAGATTTGTGAAAAGAATATTTTAAAAAATCAATAAATACACAATAATACAAAAAATATACTGAATTTTTGATTTTTTATATTTTTGATATTTAGTGAATTTGTTTTTAAAAAAATCATCAATATTATATTGTTTAAGTGTATTTATGTTAGATGTATTTAAAAATTTTTAAAAAAAATTACTTAGAATATTAAAAAATTCATTGAAAGCAAAAAAAAAAGTTTTAATTTTCTAAAAAGTAAATTTAGAAAACTCAAATTAAACAAACTGAATAAAATTATACCCATAATTTATTAATACACTAATTAATGTACCAATTAGTACGTATAACTTTATTCTTAAGCAATTTGCTTTGTGACATTTTAATTTTTAATTAGTTTATTTATTTCTTTTTTTGAGAATGGTATATATATTATTTACAATACAAAGATATAATATAGGTGTTTGGGAAATGGCTATTTTTTAAATTTTTTGATTTTTTGGCTATTTTAGTAAGTTATTTTAATTTTTTGTGTTTTGAAAATTAGATGGATTTTTATTTGGATTATGTATTAAAAAATGTGTTTGAAATGATGTTTGAGACTGAAATGACAAATTTGTCCCTAACCTCACTTTTTTCAAAATAAATTTGAAGCGACAAAATTGTCATTTACTCTTTGAAATGATTGAACTGTCACTCTTTGTGCCTACACTATCACATTGATAGTGTACACTATCACATTGACAGTGTAGGATGCGCCCTATATATATATATATATATATTTCAATTAATGAGTTTTAAGGGCTAAAAGGCTGTTTTTTGTATAATTGAGACTAAAATAATCTGTGACTAAGCCGCCAATATAATTTAGGGAAGGATAGGTGAGACTCCAAAACTAGACAGTGTTTGGTAAAAGGGCCATTATCACTCGAGCTAGCTACCCCTTGAAAAAATAAAAAATAAATTTTATTAATAACACGCTATTGATAAAAATCAGTGTTCAAATATTTATGATCTTAATATATATTTTATATATTTTTACTTTTTTTTTAATATACTTTAGTACATTATATATATAAGGAGCTGTTATTTTCACTTTATTTTGTTTCAAATGTACTTCATTCTTTGTTCTTTATTTCACACAAAATATATTCTCCGAAAAAATCAAAATTCTAAAGATATTAATATATTTAGAGCAAAGAATCAAATATATTTGGAGTAAAGTGAAGTAAGAATATCAGCTCCCAATATATATACATATTAACATTAACAACTACTATACACATTTTACATATTTTTATGTGGTATTTATGATGAGTCTTATTATATTTGGAACATAGTGAATTATATACGATATGATTTTCGTTATATAAATATATTATAAAATAAAATAAAAAATAAATTCTAAATATTATAATAAATTACATTCAGCCCTATAAGATTTGAAAAAAAAAAAAAAAAAAAAAACCTAAGCCGAGGTTCTTTGCATGGTTCAAACACATTATTGTATCTCTATCCATCGGACAAAGGCAGATCCTGCTTTGCTTTTGCTTGGCTTTGCTTTTACTTTTGCTTTTGGTCAATTATTACAGCAATGAATGGGGCCGAGTAGGGTTTAATTTGGTTGGATTTAAGAATTAGTTAAAATTAAAATCAAATTATTATTGATGATTTTAGAAAATTTAAAATTTAAAATTAAATCAGATTATGAACATTTTATAATCAAATCAGATCGAATCAATACTATATTGTTTGTTTCAATTTAAAATCACAATTTTTTTATAACATTGTCACTATTCATTACATGATTATAAAATATAATATTATTCATAATTTGTTCAAACATTAAGTAATATACCATCATTTTACAAATAACAATATTTTAAATAATTATTTTAAAATTAATTTTATTACTATCCAAGAACACGGTTATAAAAGTAAAAAATTAACAATTTATGTATAAAAATAAGATAATAATAAGATATTTGAATGACCACGTTAAATAAAATATATATATATATATATATTACTATATTTATCTATCTATCCATATAAGCAACTGTGAAAATTCTAAGGCCAAGTTTGGGATATTGAGAAAAAATTAAAAAGTCAAAAAGTTATTCAAAAAGTTAAAAAGTTAACACCATTCACCAAAAGTCAACAATTACGGCTACAAAACTCCCAATTCAAATTTTTTCCTACAAATCAATTTTTACAATTTTTTAATACACATTTTTCTATAAAAAGTCAAAAAGTTAACCCAAACATTCATATTTTTCTCCTTAATTTTTTAGTTCAAAAAGATAAAAAGTACACTTATTTAGAACACCCCAAACAACCCCTAAATAACTATTATTAAGTTCTCATAATTTTAAAAGTTTCCCTCTCCTACTTGGCAACATTCTTTATTGTCATTCATGTTGTCTTTTTTCTTCTTTTTTTTTTCTAATTGTTTTGATCTCATGACTTATGGATAAAGATTAAATAATTGGTGTTAAAAAAAAAATCTACTTCTCTTGTAAGAATTTGTTGGTAGATTAACCTCTTTTCTTTTTTTTTTTTCTTTTTTTTTCTTTTGCCTGTCATTATCATCATACTCTTCGTCATCTTATATTAACTCTTAAAAACTCACATTCCGTAAGAATGATTTTTCTTTTATTATCTCCATTATTTTCTTGGGTTTCTTTTCTCTCCCTCTCACTCCACAATTTCTCACAACAGGTTTTTCTCTTCTTTATTTGTGTTTTTTTTTTAAATGTTATTGTACAATTATAAAATTTATGAGGTTGATACTATGTGCGTATTTGGGAAATGACTATTTTAGAGGTTTTTGACTATTTTAATAGAATATTTTAATTTTTGTATTTGGGAAGATAGGATAAATTTTTATTTGAGTTGTTGTATTGAAAAATGTGTTTGAAATGACGTTTAAGGTTGAAATGACAAATTTGTCCCTAACTTTACTTTTCCCAAAATTACTCTATAGGGGCAAAAGTGTCTTTTCAACCTGTGGAACTAGGCTGGGCCTACCCACTGCTGGCTGCCAGTGCATTGGTTTTTGTTTTTTTTTTTTTAATAAATATAAATTATTAGTTTAGTAGGCTATTTGGTTTTTTTTTGTATTTGAGGCTATTTTAACCTCAACTTTTGGTTCCCAAACACCCCCTATATAACAGATTTATGACCGGGCAAAAGGGGGCACGCGCCCCCCTTAATTTTGTAAGTTTTTTTTTATTTTATTTTTTTAAGGAAAATAATCAACAAATAAAAAAAATTGTATAGAAATAATATTTAAAATGATTTGTTAATGGCATTTTTCTAATTATGAAAATAATGCTAGTTGTTTTGATTAAAAATGAAGAAACTATAATAAGGCATATTATTATGTATGAACATTATGCAAAAAAAATTCAATGCAATAGTAATATCATATCATCATTTACATGTAAACATAGTTAACCCCATTACGAAAATGCAAAATTATTGAATTATTAATTATATTTGACAAGTAGAATTAACTCTCCATGTGTTATTTTACTATTGATTTTTTTTTTATCAACTTATTTTACTACTGATTAATGATACCATATATATATATATATATATGATATTGTGGTATCACTATTATTTATATATTATATAATTTATCATAAGACATACATGACTCTTTTGTATTGCTTATAATAATATTAAATCAGATCGAATCAATACTATATTGTTTGTTTCGATTTAAAATCACAATTTTTTTATAACATTGTCATTATTCATTACATGATTATAAAATATAATATTATTCATAATTTGTTCAAACATAAAGTAATATACCATCATTTTACAAATAAAAATATTTTAAATAATTATTTTAAAATTAATTTTATTACTATCCAAGAACACGGTTATAAAAGTAAAAAATTAACAACTTATGTTTAAAAATAAGATAGTAATAAGATATTTGAATGACCACGCTAAATAAAATATATATATATATATATATATATATTGCTATATTTATCTATCTATCTATATAAGCAACTGTGAAAATTCTAAATGACTATTATTAAATTCTCATAATTTTAAAAGTTTCTCTCTCCTACTTGGCATCATTCTTTGATTGTCATTCATATTGTCTTTTTTTTTTTTTTTCTAATTGTTTTTGAGAGGGTAATTTTGGTGAAAATTGGGCCGAGCTATGAGATGGACTTTATGGCCCAAAGTACGAAGGACTGGGTAAAAAGGCCGAAAAGTTACTCCGGCCCAAGAGAGATAAAGTTACTCCGGCCCAAGAATTGTAAAGTTACTCCGGTCCGGAAGCGACTTGGAGTTAGGCCGGCCTCAGAGTTAGTCTGGTCATGACGTATTGTGGTTAGAACGGTCAAAACCTTGCTACTCGGTGGCTCGGTCTAAACATACCATGGTTTGTACATGAAAGAACCGAGATAGGGAGTAGAAAAGAAAGAACCGAACTAATGATAGTTCGGCCTACTCTGTGGCTCAGCATAGCCAAGTTTTATTTCGGTCATATGGTAGTTCGGCCATAGTAAAAATCATCCCACTTGGTTTAAGCAGTGGGGGGGTGTTAAAGGATAAGTATTATCCTACCGGAGTATGAACCCTAGGAGGACTCTACATGGAGGAGTAGAAGTCCTACTGGGATTATGCCACGCGAAACCTATAAAAGCTCACAAACATCACCTTGGGAGAGGTAACACATAACTTTGCTTTCTAAATTCACAGAGTTTTGTCTATTTGTCAAGTTTGCTGACTTAAGCATTGGAGAGGTTTCCGGCACACACCCGCCGGCTAGCTCACGTTTGTGTTTTCAGGTGATAAGGCGACGTCGTACGGAGGAGCGTAGACTTGGTCAACAAGATTATACGAGAAGGTTTATTTCTTTCCCGTACAATTGGCGCCGTCTGTGGGAATAACAGACAGAACAAAACCTCTTGATTAAGCTTCTCCTCTTTTCAAACAATGGCACACATTGAAGAATTGCTGCAATCCGCCGTCGACGGGCTAACTCCAGATGGGAGCGCAAGGCGCGAAGGATTACCTTCTGTCCCTCCCATGGCGGACTTGGAGTCCCAGCGACATAACCCCAGGAGAGATACTAGGGGAAGACGGACTCACAGCCCCCGTCAATCTCATTCTCAAAGTCCTGACAGACAAAGGCGGAGGATTGACCCTCAAGCTCTGGAAGATCGCGTAAAAGAACAAGATGAATTAATAAGAAAGATGGCGGCGGACATGGAGGCCTTGAAACGCCAGATGAAGAAAAAAGAAGTGGCGACAAGAGAGGGGTACAAAAACAAGACGCCCCCTCGCCACTCAGAAAATCGTAGTAGGAATACCACACCCTCGCAAGGAGAGAGCAGAAGCCTCAGGACAGGCGATACTCAATCCTGGTCTTCCAGAACTCGTCACTCCAGGTCTGAGAGGACGAGATCTGTAAGGTCATACACTGAAGGAAGCACATATTGGCCCTCACATTCACACCAAACTGGATCTAGACAAACGGAGCTACCCAGAACATCCAACTTACGAACCGTGCTCGAAGAAAAGGCACGATGCAAGGAGGATGCCAGGGCAAGGGATCCACACAGAATTTCTTCCTTACAACGGTTGGCTCCTCGGACGCATGGAAGCGTCAAGGTTGGAATGCCAATACCACGCCCTGTCTACGAACCAACGGACAAAGCATTAGCAAGGCTGCAGACTTCACCGTTTGTTCCGGCGATTGAAAACGCGCCCCTACCATCAGGCTTCCTTCAGCCGAAATTCACTACATATGAAGGAAAGACGGATCCCTACTCACACTTGAGCCACTTTCGCCAGGTCATGGCTGTGTACAGGCGAAATGAGGCCTTAATGTGTATACTCTTCCCGTCAAGCCTTGGCGACCTGGGCTTGACTTGGTTCGAGAAACTTCCAGAGGGCAGCATAGCCTCTTGGGCACAATTGGCAGAGGCATTCGTAACAAGGTTCCGAACAAACACTAAAACCCCGGTGGAGATCGACCAGCTACTCTCCATCGACATGGGCGATAAAGAGACCCTAAGATCCTACAACAGTCGCTACTGGGAGACATTCAATCAGATTGGGGACTGCCCCACCAATCTCGCTATTGCACAGTATAAAAGAGGCCTTCCAGTCGGGAACAGACTAAGGGACTCGATCACCATGACGCCACCCCTCACCATGGAAGCCCTGATAGAAAGAGTGCATCAGCACATCAGGGTAGAAGAGGATGGCGCACGTGCCAAAGCAAAATCTGGTGCGACCGCAGTACCAGAAAAGAAAACCTCAGCAAAGGTTAATGCAGTAGATCGAAGTAACAGAAACGGACATGGCAGACGAGATAACGGAGAAGACCCGGATAAAAGATGGTTGAGAATCCGCACTGCTATAACCACGGTGTTCAAAAAACCGATATATCGGATTCTGAGCGAAATAAGAGATGAGCCTTTCGTCAAGTGGCCAGCCAAACTAGGGGAAGCGCAGAAGGACTATAACGAAAGATCACGGTGCACCTTCCACAAAGAAAAGGGGCACCGAACTGAGAATTGCACACCATTGAGACAGCACCTGGAGGAGTTGGTGGCAGCAGGTCACTTGGATAAGTACATTGAAGGAGGGACACAGCCAGCCCCCCAGGACCATAATAACCACCCTAACGGAATGCTAATTGACGCCCCGCCTCAAGGCGTTATCAATGTGATACATGGAGTTTTTGAACCTGAGCGCGTATGCGAGCTCAGGGGATCAATCAAAAAGGCTGGGCACTTTAGAGAGGTGCTAAGTGCCCAACCTGCCATCAAGAAGGGGAAGACAGAGGCAACAAACGTCATGTCTTTTTCGGACAAAGACTTGGATCTAATATACTATCCTCACAATGATGCCCTAGTCGTCACTCTCCGAGTCAAGGATTTTGACGTCAAGCGGATTCTGATTGACCAGGTAGTTCATGTGAAATCATGTACTACGAAACATTTAAACAACTAAAGCTACAAGACAAAGACTTGGCGCCTGCTGTATCACCCCTAATTGGATTCAACTCTATGCCAGAATGGCTCGTCGGCAAAATAATTCTTCCAGTTAGAGCAGGAAGCGTGACGAAACAAGTGGAGTTCTGGGTATTGAAGGTCCCCTCCACTTATAACATCATATTGGGCAGAACATGGCTGCATGCCATGCGATCAGTGGCATCGTCCTACCACCAAGTAATGCGGTTCCCCAACGACACCGGAGTAATTGAAGAAGTCTATGGAGATCAGATCATGTCAAAACAATGCTTCGTCACGGTGAACGGCAGCCACGCTGCCAAAGGATACGTTCATTCAGTGGAAGAACCTGAGAGTAATGAGCTATTCGCAGACGTCGGCAAAGCGGCTGATCAGAAAGCAGTGGAGGACTTGGTAGAGGTAAAAATAGATGAAAAGAACCCGGATAAGTTCTTTTTGCTCGGTTCGTCGTTGTCCAGCACTGAGAGATTAGAGGTCTTGGAATTCTTAACCTCTAACATCGAAGTGTTCGCCTGGACACCCTACGACATGCCAGGCATTGATCCAAACTTCATCTGTCACCAACTCAATGTCCACCCATCCGCCAGACCAGTCATTCAGCGCACTCGCAGATCGGCACTTCACCATGCCGAAATCGTGGCGGAAGAAGTAGGTAACCTGCTGGAGGCAGGAGCAATTAGAGAAGTGCACTACCCAAGATGGATCTCCAACACGGTCGTGGTACCAAAGAAGAATGGCAAGTGGCGCGTCTGCGTCGACTACAAAACAGTCAACAAGGCGTGCCCAAAAGATAGCTTTCCTCTACCACGGATAGATCAACTGGTGGACCTAACGGCGGGGCACAACCGACTTAGCTTTCTGGATGCATACAGAGGCTACCACCAAATCGCCATACATGAGCCAGACCAGGAGGTCACATCCTTTACAACTCGAAGAAGACTATACTGTTACAAGGTCATGCCCTTTGGCCTAAAGAATGCAGGGGCGACATTCCGACGGATGGTCACCAAGATGTTTGAACCATTGTTAGGTAGAACAATAGAGGCTTACATCGACGACATGGTGGTCAAAAGCAAGGAAAAGAATGACCATCTCAAAGACCTAGGAGAGATGTTTGAAATCCTGAAGGAACACAAGTTGCGCCTCAATGCATCCAAGTGCGCATTCGGAGTAGGATCTGGTAAATTCCTAGGCTTCCTTGTGACCAACCGAGGTATAGAAGCAGACCCCTCCCAGATCAAAGCAATCCAAGATTTGGAGAGACCAAACTCAGGGAAAGAAGTGCAGCATCTCACCGGCATGGCAGCTGCGCTCAACCGGTTCATAAGCAGGTCGTCAGATAGACTACGACCATTTTTTCATGCCTTAAAGGCCAAGTTTAAGTGGGATGAAGAATGCGACCAAGCTCTGGAAAGCTTGAAGGAATATATGTCTTCCCCACCACTGCTTGTTACCCTAGTACCTGGTGAAGAACTCTTCTTCTACCTGGCAGTCTCTCAGCACGCAGTTAGCGCAGTGTTGGTTCGTGCAGAAAGAATCCAACACCTGCCCATCTATTATGTCAGCAAGACATTGCTGGGAGCCGAAACAAGGTATTTACCACTGGAAAAACTGGCATTAGCCTTAATGATGGCCTCTAGGAAATTGGCACACTACTTTCACGCCCACACCATAGTTGTCCTCACAGCTTTTCCATTAAAAGCTTTGTTTGAGAGGGCGAACTTTTCTGGGCGAATCTTGAAGTGGGCAGTACAGTTGGGACAATTCGACATCAAGTTCCAACCTAGAACCGCAGTAAAGGCCCAATCTTTGGCAGACTTCGTCGCAGAATTTACTCCTGGAAGTCATCATATCTGCCCAGTCGACCTAACTGACACCACCAAATTAGGGATGGAAGTTGACGCCGGAATAGCGCAACCCCTAGCAGAAGGTACTCAGTCAGACTCCAAGGCAGACCAGACTAAAGACAGCAAGGTAGAAGCTACACCAAACCAAGGCTCTCCAACAAATAAAGACTTAGTACAATCAGATAGCGAGGGGCAGACAGCAAGCATGGACCTTGAAGAAAACACCGGCAACATTCTTGACCCCACGACATCATCTGACCCCTCCACTTGCTGGAAGTTGTTCGTTGGTGAGATGTGGAAGCTCTTTGTGGATGGAGCATCCAACCAACATGGTGCAGGACTCAGCATAGTCCTCATCTCACCAGACGGCCTGGTTGTAGAGCAAGCAATCAACCTTGGCTTCCCAGCATCAAACAACGAAGCGGAGTATGAAGCGCTTCTCGCAGGACTCAAATCAGCATACTACATGAAGGCCACCGAATTAATGGTCTACAGCGACTCACAACTGGTGGTAAACCAAATTTCTGGCGACTATGAAGCAAAGGATGATAGGATGGCCAAGTACCAAGAGTTGGTCAGAACAGAGATCAAGAAATTTGAAGTAGTAAGGATAGAACAAATTGGCAGGGAGGAAAACAGCAGAGCAGACAAACTAGCGGGCTTTGCCTCAATGGCAGATACATCCATCCCTCACCCATTACTCATCAACTACTTACCAAGACCAAGCATCGAAGACCCCGAAGTAGAAGAGGTATGTTGCGCAGAACTAGGCCCCTCCTGGATGGATCCCATCATCCTGTTCTTAAAAGACAGCATTTTGCCAGAAGAGAAGAAAGAGGCCAACAGAATTAAAGCAAAGTCACAGCGATTTTGGCTCTCCCCATCTTTGGCATTATACAAAAAGTCATTTTCAGGACCCTATCTAAAGTGTGTCCACCCCAGCAAAGTGGAAGCATTCTTGTACGAGATACACGAAGGGGTATGCGGAAGCCATCAAGGAGGAAGATCGCTAGCTTACAGGGCTATTTCACAAAGATACTGGTGGCCATACATGCAGGCAGACTCAGAGAAATATGTGAAGAAGTGCGAGAAATGCCAGAAATTCGCACACCAAATACATCAACCAGCTAGAGAACTCCTACCGTTGACTAGCCCATGGCCTTTCGCAATGTGGGGCTTGGACATAGTAGGACCACTTCCAACAGCACCAGGCAACAGAAAGTTCTTTCTCGCAACAACAGACTACTTCACAAAGTGAGTGGAAGCAGAAGCATTGGCATCAATCAAGGAAAAAGATGTGAAGAAGTTCGTCTGGCAAAACATCATCACTCGGTTTGGCATACCAAAAGCCCTAATTTCTGACAATAGCACTCAATTCGACGGCAGAATCTTCAGAGGCTTTTGTGAAGAGTACAAGATAGAGTTCTATAATTTTACACCGGCATATCCTCAAGCAAATGGCCAAGCCGAAGCATCAAATAAAGTCGTCTTGGATGGACTGAAGAAAAGGTTAGAGAAGGCAAAAGGCAAGTGGGCGGACGAACTTCCTCATGTTTTATGGGCTTACCGCACCACACCTCGACGATCAACATGAGAGACACCATTCTCCTTAGCCTACGGAATGGAAGCAGTAATCCCACTGGAAGTTGGCCTCCCCACAATTCGAAGCGAAAATTTTGATCCAGACTTGAATGGAGAAGCCATAACATTGGAACTCGACCTTGCGGAGGAAAGAAGAGAAAGAGCACTGGTTCATATTGCCTCATACCAACAAGAGTTGTCCATAAAATACAACAAAACGGTGCATCCAAGACAATTCAAGATCGGAGACTGGGTACTGCGCAAAGTGATGGAAAACACCTTGATACCAGGAGATGGCAAGTTAGGGCCAAACTGGGAAGGTCCTTACAAAGTGGTTGGATTAGCAGGCAAAGGGGCATACCACCTAGAAGACAAGGACGGCAAAGCAATCCCTAGGCCATGGAACACGACCAATCTCAAGTTATTTTACTTTTAGTTTTTCTCTTTCAAACATGTGTAATTTTTTCTTTCCTCAATAAAACAAGCGATTCTTTTCAGCATGAGTTGTTCTCTGTAAAAGTTAGCTTTAGTATAGTTAGGAATATTGCAAACATTTTTGTCCTAAGTTGGCTGGAAAAACTTAGAGGTTGGCTGGATTAAACCAACTCTTTGTACTCTTCAGCCGAAGTAAGGGTATGGCCGAAGAGTGGTTGGCTGGATTAAACCAACTCTGAGTACTCCTCAGCCGAGGTAAGGGTATGGCTGAAAAGTGATTAAACCAACTCTTTATACTCTTCAGCTAAAGTAAGGGTATGGCCGAAGAGTGGTTGGCTGGATTAACCAACTCTGAGTACTCCTCAGCCGAAGTAATTATGCCGGCTAAGGAGTGGTTGGCTGGTAAGCATAGTTAGTTTAACCAACTAAAACCGAAATAGCAGTTGGAGTAATAGAAGACATTACAAGTGCAAGCATACAAATCAAAACTGGAATAAGAGTTGAGCACAAAAGAAGATTTTCATTAAAGACAAAAACAGGTACAAAGGAGGGGCCGCAGCCCGGTTACAAGAGTAAAAAAGTAGCAAAAAAGAAAAAGTACAAAATCAAGAGAAAAGGTCGTCAATTTCGGCATCAATGTCAACTAGAACTCCGGTTGCAGATGGAACATCCGTCTCAGTAGCAACTGGCAGGACGATATCAGTCGATGGCTCAACAGTCAGGTTTTCCACCGTTGTCTCCAACCAAGCTGATTGATCATCAACTTGCGCGTTGACTACCGGAATAACAGTTTGTTCATTCTCATCATCTGAATCATCTGAATCTTGCAAAAATTGTTCTTGGACCGAAGTAGCATATTCCGCAAGTGAGGCCGGAATGCAATACTGTGGGGCATTGTAGACCTCGGTTTCAGGCCCACAGCCGAGCTGTTCCACAGCACTCCTCCAGCCACACTTGAAGAACAAGTCTTTCGCCCCCTCGCATTGCGGAATGTAGAGGCCCTCCGCTTCTTTAAAACCCTGGGCATTGGCATCACTGATCTTCTTCTTCAGATTCGCTATTTCGGCATCTTTTTTGCCTTCGAGTTTGGCCAACTCGCACAAATATTTATCTTTCACCGTTATTGTAATTTTCTGTTTTTCAGCTTCAGCCGAGCTAACAAGTCCGGTCAAGCGACCGTTCTCAAACTGTAGCTCGGCTATCCGCTTCTTGGCATTCTCAAGTTCGGCTGTCTTTGCCTCGGCATCTGCAATGGCATGCCTTGTTGTCTTGCGGAGCTCCAGCACTTTTTTATGTGCAATATTGTTCTTCTGAATGGCCTGCAAAAGAATAGTAACTCTCTTCAGCCGGACTGACAGTTGGGAAAAATTAGACAGAAAATGGAGAGCCACTTACCAGGATCATTGATTTTGTAGAAGACCGGATGGCCTTCAGCTCGGTGTTTAGTTGCTTGGTGTGGTGCTTCATATCCTTCGGAAGGCAAACACTCTTGGCTAGAGTGAAAGCCATCAAGTGGTCCTTCTCAGCAACGACCGAATCAGACTCCTGGATATCTCGGTCTTGAAAAGTGAGAATTGGAGCCCATTTGGAGGAGCCAGCTCGGTCAGGTTGCTTCGGTTGAAGGATGGGTTGAGGACTTGTTGGAGGGATGGATTCGTCCTCATCAAGTTGTTGTTCGGTCGGGGTAGATTAGGCGCGCTTAGAGGGGCGGGATGAAGAAGGCTATTGAGAAGGGAGGGCCACAACAGCAGGCTGCGTTTGGCTTGGTGGCAGTACTTCGGGCCTGTTTGTCTCGATTAGAAGCGCCCTTACTCTGTTCTTTTTAGCCATCTCCTCTTCAGCTGTTAGTGGGATTAGTCTGATCTCGGGTAAGGTTGGGTCCGGTTCTGGGGCCTCCTCAAGAAGAAAGTCGGTTACTCTTGCCTTACGGCGGTCGCTGTATCTGTAGGTCGGCTCGAACTTTAACAGCTTAGCCCAACTACGTTCTGGATACCGTAGTGCGGCGCGCAAAGTCGCTAGATTGGGGTAGCTGTATAAAGAATGGAGGTGGGCAGAATCTGCGAAAAAAGACAACTGTTAGTTCGGTTGAAAGATTGACAAACCGAAATATAAAATAGCAAGCAAGAAAACCGAAGTAAATTTACCAGGTTCTCCTTTTTTTCAGTTTATACATCAGCCAGGAATTTGGGCTTGATGATCCTCAAAATTCCCAGACACCCAGAAAAAATCGTCGTCATTCAAGTCCTTATCCGGTGTATGTTTTATTATCTTCTCTCGGCGACGACGTATTCTTAAATAATAGACCCACCCATCTTCTTTTGAACCAATAGAGTACTGGTGGAAGATTTCGGCCATGCCAAGGTTGAGTCCGGCTTGGTGGTTCAGTTCGGCTATTCCCATTATGATGCGGTAGGAGTTGGTGGATAGTTGGGTTGGGTATAGTCTAGTTTGCCTAAGAAACTCGCAAATTAAAGGTTGGACTAGAAATCGTAGTCCGGTCTCGATTATGGATAAAAGGGTGAAGGGGACAAAGCCTTCATTACCCCAAGGAATGACATCTTTTTCGGCCAAAATCAGGTGGACGTCATCGGGTATATTATAGTCTTTTCTAAATTCGGCTAGGCCACCCGGAGTATTTACTAAATACCTATACTTACCCATTTATTGTATAATTTACGAATAAATTAGTTCGGAGCAAAAAAGGTGCTCAGTAGCTCGGTCGAGCGCGCAGAGGAGTGCCTGGGCAACCTAAGTCTACAAGGTAGAAAACAGGGGTTAAGCACAGATCATTAAACCGTGCTACAAAATAAAAGTAAGAATTAAGAGCCCTACTTCGGCTTTGTGGACAGGTTTTATCTCGGTTCAGCAAAATGCTTGGTAGCTCGGATTGAGCATAGGGTTCGCAAGATCGGTTTTTGTATAAGGTTGGTTATCTCGGTTTGAACTATGGGTTTTGTTACTTCGGTTGAGTCTCTAGGGACAGCTTTCTGAGTTTGGTTTAGAAACTAGGAAAGCTGGCTTATCCCCAAAGGCTTAGCTCGGTTGAAGGCCGAGGTTCCTAGTTTAATGAGTTCAAACTTCATTCGATGAGCTTATACCGGCTAAAGAGAATCAGGAGTTGGTAACTCGCAGAAACTACTGTTATTTCTACAAGTTCTAGTTTGATTATTGTCTGAATTGATCTACATATATAGCACAAACAGTCTCCTAGTTCAGTTGGGACAAGATTCTAGATCGAAAGCTAGTTTTCCACAGGATGTATCATATACTCATGCGTTCTACTGTTAAAGTTTTTTTTTTTTTTTTTTTTTTTTATAAAAGTACAAAGCAAAGAAAGATAGAAAAAGTGTTTGCAAAAAGCACACAAAACAAAATATACACATACGAAAGCAAAACAGAGGAAGAAAAATGGATTTGCTTACTAGGTTGAAGAAGAGGGAACTGGAGATGGAAACAGTAGCAGCAATGAAGAGCACGAGCTTGGTAGTTGAAGAAGTAGAGGCACTGAAAGAGAAGACGAAGAATAGTGTAGATGAATGATTCAAGGACAGAGGGGTTGTTTTGTGTAAAAGAAGGGACGAAAGAGAAAAAGCGGGAACTGTTCAAATTTTTCGTAGTACAAGGGCGGCGTGACAGCTACCCCCAGCCTATCAGAGCCGGCCACGTGTCATTGGAAAGGGAAGCGTTACAGTCACTGTGATTGAAGAGACGTTTTGACCGGACAAGTAGAGCCCGGAGAGAAATAAGCTCGGCCGGAAGGCTAAAGAGTTTTTAGCTCGGCTGGAGAGGCTAAAGGGTTTTTTTAGCTCGGCTGGAAAGGCTTAAAAACTTCAGCTCGGCTGATAAACTGATAATCCCAATCATGCTATGCAGATGGAATTAAGGGGCAATTGAGAGGTTAATTTTGGTGAAAATTGGGCCGAGCTATGAGATGGACTTTATGGCCCAAAGTACGAAGGACTGGGTAAAAAGGCCGAAAAGTTACTCCGGCCCAAAAGAGACAAAGTTACTCCGGCCCAAGAATTGTAAAGTTACTCCGGTCCGGAAGTGACTTGGAGTTAGGCCGGCCTCAGAGTTAGTCCGGTCATGACGTATTGTGGTTAGAACGGTCAAAACCTTGCTACTCGGTAGCTCGGTCTAAACATACCATGGTTTGTACATGAAAGAACCAAGATAGGGAGTAGAAAAGAAAGAACCGAACTAATGATAGTTCGGCCTACTCTGTGGCTCAGCATAGCCAAGTTTTATTTCGGTCATATGGTAGTTCGGCCATGGTAAAAACCATCCCACTTGGTTTAAGCAGTGGGGGGGTGTTAAAGGATAAGCATTATCCTACAGGAGTATGAATCCAAGGAGGACTCTATATGGAAGAGTAGAAGTCCTACGAGGATTATGCCACGCGAAACCTATAAAAGCTCACAAACATCACCTTGGGAGAGGTAACACACAACTTTGCTTTCTGAATTCACAGAGCTTTGTCTATTTGTCAAGTTTGCTGACTTAGGCATCGGAGAGGTTTCCGGCACACACCCGCCGGCTAGCTCACGTTTGTGTTTTCAGGTGATAAGGCGACGTCGTACGGAGGAGCGTAGACTTGGTCAACAGGATTATACGAGAAGGTTTATTTCTTTCCCGTACAGTTTTGATCTCATGACTTATGGATAAAGATTAAATAATTGGTGTTAAAAAAAAATATCCTCCTCCTTGTAAGAATTTGTTGGTAGATTGAGTTTGATAAGATTAACCTCCTTTTTTTTTCTTTTTTTTCTTTTTTTTTTCTTTTTTTTGTCTATCATTATCATCATATTCTTCGTCATCTTATATTAACTCTTAAAAACTCACATTCCGTAAGAATGATTTTTCTTTTATTATCTCCATTATTATCTTGGGTTTCTTTTCTCTCCCTCTCACTCCACAATTTCTCACAACAGGTTTGTCTCTTCTTTATTTGTGTTTTTTTTTTAAATGTTATTGTACAATTATAAAATTTATGAGGTTGATGCTACGTGCATCTATGGAAAGTGGCTATTTTAGAGGTTTTTGACTATTTTAGTAGAATGTTTTAGTTTTTGTATTTGGGAAAATAAAATGGATTTTTATTTGAATTATTGTATTGAAAAATGTGTTTGAAATGACGTTTAAGGTTGAAATGAAAAATTTGTCTCTAACTTTACTTTTCCCAAAATTACTCTATAGGGGCAAAAGTGTCTTTTCAGCCTGTGGAACTAGGCTGGGCCTACCCACTGCCGGCTGCCAGTGCATTGGATTTTGTTTTTTTTTTTTAATAAATATAAATTATTAGTTTAGTAGGCTATTATTTGGTTTTTTTGTATTTGAGGTTATTTTAGCCTCAACTTTTGATTCCCAAACACCCCCTATATAAATGCAGGGGCAGATTTATGATGGGGCCAAAGGGGACACGCACCCCCTTTAATTTTGTAAGTTTTTTTTTTTTTTTTTTTTAAGGAAAATAATCAACAAATAAAAAAAAATTGTATAGAAATAATATTTAAAATGATTTGTTAATGGCATTTTTCTAATTATGAAAATAAAGCTAGTCGTTTTGATTAAATTTTTTTTTTTTTTGATACAGATGAAAGCAAACAACACAGAAAGGAAAACAGGGCAACAAGGGCTAAGCCCTCACGGCACCAACTCCAATCATATCCTCAATAACAAGAGCTCTAACAGCTTCGGGGGGATCTTCCAGCATGACCACATGGTCAGTCTGCACCACTCCAAGGTTAGCCAGCTGATCAGCAACTCTGTTGCCTTCCCTCAGCGTGTGTCGAAGGGAACAATTGCAGCGCTTCAGTAGGAACTTGGTATCCTCAATGAGAGCTCGGAAAGGGGAATTATGGCTCGGACCACTGTGAATTAAGTCAATAGCATGTGCCGCATCAGTCTCAATAGCCACATTCAATGTGTTTTTCTGGAAAAGGATGGTCAGTCCGCGATATATAGCCCATAGCTCAGCTTCCACAGCAGAACAGTGGCCTAGATATCCGTAGTAACCCCAAATCCATGTACTAGCTTCGTCCCATAGGAGTCCTCCATAACCAGCTTGTCCAGGGTCACCCTTGGAGCAACCATCAGTGTTGAGCTTTAGAGTACCTGCAATAGGAAAACACCAATTAATAGATGTAGGAGCTGTTGAATTGGGATGGAGAGGAGAAGAGAAAGCCTCTTCAATCTCATGAGCATAGGTCCAAATATTCTTGAGACTAGCTTGAATGGGTTGGCTAACATTTTCAAAAATCATGAGATTGCGAACTTTCCAAATCTGCCATAGAGTGGCAGAGAAGAATCTGTACTACTTAGTATCAAGAAACACGTTTTTATTTTTCAAATTAATCGCCACCCATTCTGCTAGAGGTAGGCTGCAACCTTCCTCCCACCATCTAAGGTCATTAACTTCAGTCCAAATAGCTTTAGCACAGGGGCACTCGCGCAAGAGATGGCTTGAATCTTCACTATATGGGCCACATCTGGGGCACACAGCAGTGGTTGTCATATTCCTCCTGAATCTTAATTGATTGGTTAGCAGTCGATCATGGAGGATAAGCCACAAGAAGCATTTGAGCTTTTGAGGGATTTTAACCTTAACCATTTCCAGGTCCTTCCATCAGATTCTTGGTTAGATAGAATCCTGTAAGCCGAAGCTGTGGAGAAAGTGCCCACAGCGGTTCCAATCCAAGTGGGTGCATCAGTGTAAGTCACAAATCGGGGTCTGTGGATCTTGGTGATCTCTTGAAGGTCCTGTGGGGTAACAATATTGGCAATAATCTCAGTGTTCCACTTGCCTTCCTCATCAAGAAGTGAGCTCACCTTATCTGAATTATTCACCTGTGTGGCAGAGTAGTTGTGGGCTAAAGGCTGTAAGCCACACCACCAGTCATGCCATAATGAAATGTGTTCCCCATTTCCAACATTCCATTTTACCCCTTTTCTCAGAATGTCCCTGTATCGGCAGATGCTTTTCCATACATGAGAAGCCCTCCTCTCCATAGGCCAGTTGTAAATGCTATGACTTCTAAGATATTTATCCTGCAACACTCTGCACCAAAGTTTGATATGATCGGTAAGGATTTTCCAGCCTAATTTGGTCAGGAGGGCAGCATTATTGTCCCTGGCTTTTCTAAGCCCGAGGCCCCCTGCCTCCTTAGTCCTACAAACCTTATCCCAATTAAGCAAATGGACTTTCTTATGGTTATCCGTGTCCCCCCAAAGGAAGTTCCTGTTAATTTTATCAACTTCATCACAAAATCTTCTAGGCAGCTCCATGATTTGCATGTTATAACTAGGGATGGTAGATGTAACTGATTGTATAAGAGTGGTTCTACCTGCAAGGGATAAGTGTTTGGCCTTCTACCCTGAAAGTCTAGTTTTCAATTTCTCAAGAATGTCATTAAATAAGCTCTTAGTAATCCTCGTATGTAAAAGAGGGGACCCCAGATACTTACCTAAGTTCTGAGTGAGAGGAATGCCACATTGATAGCTCAAAGATCTTGCGTAGTTCGAGGAGACATTTTTGGAGACAAACATTTTGGATTTCTGGAGACTAAGGCCTCGTTTGGGAACAGGCTAAGTTAGTAACTTTTTGGCTATTTGGCTAAAAAGGTAGGTAAAAAAAACTTGTATGTTTGGGATGACTTTTTGGCTAATTACGAAATGATGTGCAAAAAGTAGAGAGAAAAGAGAATCTTTGACTTTTTGGTATGAGTTGTTGGCTTTTTGGCTAATTTAGTAACTTTTTGGCTAATTGGCTAAAAAAGTAAGTCCCCAAACGGGGCCTAAGTTTTTGTCCAGACATTTCGCAAAAATCATTAAGAACTTCCATGATGGTGTTGCAGTTGCACTGATCAGCTTTGGCAAAGAGGATAAGGTCATCAGCAAAAAATAAGTGAGTTAGAGCAGGACTAGTTCTAGAAACTTGGATGCCCTTCCAAGCCCCTACATCAACTTTAGATCAGATCATATTAGAGAGTCTCTCCATACAGAGTACAAACAGATAAGGGGAGAGGGGGTCTCCTTGCCTAAGACCCCTCTCATTCTGAATACCTTCAAGAATTTCCCCATGCCAAAGAATGGAAGATTGGTTGTTAGTGACACAATTCATAATCAATTCAATCCAATTTTCATTAAGTTGGAATTCCCGAAGGGTGTCCCTAATGAAATCCCAAGATAGCCTGTCATAGGCCTTATCCAGGTCAATCTTGAACACCATACCCCCTTTTCCCTCTCAAGTGTCTAAGGGTGTGCAGAATCTCCTGGGTGATGATGATATGATCTGTAGTGTTCCTTCCAGGTATAAAACTGCTTTGATTAGGGCTAATAAGTGTGTCAAGAAGTGGTCTAATACGCGCCACAATGATTTTAGTAATGATCTTGTAGGAGACATTACAAAGGCTGATGGGTCTGAATTGTTTGATGTTTTCAGCATTTTCCATTTTGGGGATCAAAACGATAAGAGTTTCATGCACTTCATTAGGGATCTTCTTGTTATGGAAACAATTTTTAACAAGATCACACACAGAATGGCCCACAATATGCCAATATTTATGATAAAACAGGGCTGGAAGACCATCCTTACCTGGAGCTTTAAAAGGCCCAATGCTTTTAACAGCACTCCAGACTTCAGCGTTGGTGATGGGTTTTAAGAGAATCTCATTCTCATCATGAGTAAAAAATGTAGTGTTAAGATTATTCCACTGGGCTAAATGGTGAGTAGTCTCAAATTTGAAACGGGTGTTGAAGTAGGTAAGGATAATACTCTTAATACCCTCCTGGTCAGTAACCCAGTTCCCCTCATTATTCTTAAGGGCATTGATCTTGAGTTTTCTTCTTTTGGTGATGGTGGAAACATGGAAAAATTTTGTGTTTCTATCACCAAGAAGAATATGTTGAGACCTGGACTTTTGAAACCACAACATTTCCTCCTATAGAAGAGTATCATTATAAGCTTTAATGAGATCTTTTTCAAGAGTTAGGAGACTATGAGGGCAAGAGTTAGTCAAAGCTTTTGAATGGCCTCAATCCTAGCAATGAGAGTTCTTTTCCTTTTGAAAATGTTGCCAAAAACCTCTTTATTCCACTTTTTAACTCTAAGGGTGAACTCAGAGGTGGAATCCAGCAGATTATTATGCATATCAGCCCAAGAAGTGGAAATAATATGAGATAGGTCAGGATGAGACAACCAAGCAGCTTCAAATCTAAAGGAACGATTAGTGGGGTTAAGAGAGTGCATACCTTGGGTATAGACAACAAGAGGGCAGTGGTCAGAATAAGTTCTTGGGAGCACCTTGACAGTGGCTTCAGGGAACATGGTTCTCCAGTCTTCATTGCATAGAGCCCTATCCAACCTTTCCATAGTGTTCGCAAGCCCCTGTCTGTTATTTGTCTAGGTCATTCTAGGGCCCGAGCTTCCTAGATCCAGCAAGTTACATTTGTTAATTCTGTCAAGGAATTTTTGGGGCCTAGTCGAACTCTGGTTAGTTGAAAAACTCCTTCTTTCACTCTGATTAGTGTAGTCATTAAAATCGCCTGCCACCAACCAAGGTTTATCCATACTATCCGCCACTTCTTCAAGCTCAGTCCAAAGGTTATCCCTCAGCAAAGGGTTGGGGCTAGCATAAACAGCAGCTAGAACCCACTCCCCGTAGTCTTCCTTATGGATAGTGGCATGTATAACTTGGGGACCAACTGAGGAAGCTCAAACATTGACATGATTAGTGTCCCATAAAATCCAAATCCCACCAACTCTGCCTATGGGATCAACAATAGTAAAGGCTGTAAAACCCAGCAAATTGAAGAAGTTTCCCATTGTGCTGAAGGCTACTTTAGTCTCCATGAGTATTAGAATCTCAGGTTTATGAGAGCGAAGGATCTCAACAAGGTTACGCTTAAAAATTTTATTGCCAGCACGGCGGCAATTCCAGATTAATAGTTTGAGCAAATCCATAGATGGAAAAGTAGAGGGGGAGTCAGTTACCCAGTCCTTCAGGATACTACGTATCCGCCTGTGGTCGGCCTCCGCAGCTCTCATGGAGGCTAGTTGGATCGAATGAAAAGGCTTCATTGGATTGTTCTCCTAACTTGGCTTAAGTGTCAATCGAAGTTGCTCTATCCACCAGACGAAAGCGATGAGGTGAGTTGCTTCGGTCTCTAGTTCTAACAAAAGTCCCACTGCATGCGTCTGCTTCAGATGTTGTTGCACCTCTAGCTTGGATGGGATTAAGTGCTCTTGCCTCTCCATCTTTCACTTCACCGGGGTCAGGAGGGATGGCTTCTTTCTGCTGATAGTCCTCAAGAGTAGCAATAGGAGATGAACTGGGGATGGATAAGGTCACTTGAGCTGGCGTATGAGTAACCTCTACCATGGTTAGATCCATTTGCCGTGTGGGGTAATTCTCAGTACATACAGTGACAGTTGGGCTCATGTGATCCTGGCGGTCAATGGGGTGACTGGAGGTGTCTGGGTGGTGACAGTCTGGTATTTCTGACATCATATCACTATGTTGATATGTTGAACACTCTTCCATTGGAATTGGACTAGTTGAAAACTGCAGCTAGGGTTCTGGTTTCTTGGGGAGGGGTTGATTCTGACCAACTTTGGTTTTACCTTTGGGGTCCGGTGTTAAATGGGAGCCTATTTGAGTGGGTTGAATTTCAGTTTGGGCTTTCTCTGCCCTTGCTCGTGTTGTTTTCTTTCCTCGGGCATGGTCTCCTGGGCCACCTTGATTGGCCTCAAGGTATTTGAATCTATTATTGTATTGTAGTGGACCAGACCCATCTTGCCCTTTTCGGATCTGGGCCAGCTTCCGACCCCGTTTTGTCACTAACATCCAAGGTCCAAAAGTGGTTTCCTCCTCCTGTTGCAATTGCAGGTGACCGTTGGACGTAGGCATGCTTGTGATTGGACCACTATCCCCGGAGCTGGCTAGATTTTGCCCTACCGCCGTTGTTGGGGTGGCCTCCTTGAATCGACAAGCTTCCTTGCGATGATCAATCCTGCCACACAAAAAACAAAATGAGTGCAATGATTCATACTCGATATTGTAATATTTACCTTCTAAAATAAACTTGGGTTTAAGAGGTTTAGTGAGGTCCATTTCTATACAGATTCTGGCGAACTTCCCCCTGGTGGCCATGGCTGTGGTCCAGTCAATTTTGAGGGGTTTACCAAGAGATTTGGCAATTGCAAAGAGAACTTTTTCCTGATAATACTCAATCGGAAGCTCTGGAAACCGAACCCAGATAGCAGTTTTGGTTTCGAGTGCTTCCGATGGCTTAAAGTTTGGTTTCCAGCGTCTCACAGTGAGATAGTGGACCATGATAATCCAGGGACCCCCTGTGTAGACTTTGGAATAATCCTCCTGTTCTGAAAATTTAAAAAGAAAGTAGTTGTTGCCCAGATCAATCGCATTGAACTCTCCTTGGAGCCCCCCAAACGTTTCTCACTCTAGTACAGAGCATTTTATAGCCTATGCTCTTGCCCAGAAGTTTGACAATGAGAGAGCTCTCCCATGATTTTCGAATTTTTCTAGAAGTCTTTTCCGCAGTGAGATTTGGGGAAAACCCAAATGTTCTGAATGTCTGGCCTCAGTTGTGGAATTAATTCTCTGATCTCCACCCGGCTCATCCTCCTCGTCAGATGAAAGGATCTCAACTTTATCATCAAAGATATAATCTCCGATCTTTGGTTCTGTTAGAACTGCCTTGAAGGATCGAGAGTGATCAGGCTGTGTAGGAGGAGGGTGTGACAACGTGGAGTGTTCCCCTAATTCCTCAGTTTCCATAGCTATCTCTGGCTCCATGTGCTTTTCCTCCACTGAGATTGTACTCTTAATCTTCTTTGTGCTCCTAATTAGATGATCCTCTTCCTCAGTAGACTTTTCGTAGTTGGGTGAGTTGCTCTGGTCGGCGATCGCCATCTGTTTTGATTGAAATTGAAGAAACTATAATAACCAAATTATTAAGTATGAACATTATGAAAAAAAATTCAATGCAATAGTAATACCATATCATCATTTACATGTAAACATAGTTAACCCCATTACGAAAATGCAAAATTATTAAATTATTAATTATATTTGACAAGTAGAATTAACTCTCCATGTGTTATTTTACTACTGATTTTTTTTTTTATCAACTTATTTTACTATTGATTAATGATACCATATATATATGATATTGTGGTATCACTATTATTTATATATTATATAATTTATCATAAGACATACATGACTCTTTTGTATTGCTTATAATAATATTAAAAAAATAAAACTTTTATATTAAATATTTAAGATTTCGTGCTTAATATTAACTAAAAAAAATTATTATCTATTGCTATTGGTTATGAGAAAAAAATAATTAAAATTGTAATTAATAAGTGTCCCTTTTGAACAATTTTTCTAGCTCCGCCACTGTATAAATGTGTTGTACATATCTATAGTCTTTACTATATTTATGTGAGGAGCAAATCCCATTGAAATAATATTACTGTTAGTAAAATTTTTGTTAGGCTTAGATTGACAGAGTCTTAACCAAAACTCACCAAACAACACAATGATCAAGTAATTGTGTTGTGATTCTATGCTTCGAAAGTTTCAAAGACTTTCTTGGAGTAAAAATAATGACAAAACAAATACGAAAAAAGAGAGAGAGAAGAAGACGAAGAAGAATAAGAAAAAGAAGATGAAGTAAAATGATTCAATAAACAATCAAATTACAAATAAAATACATTAAGATTACTCTTATCTAAGTTTGAACTAAGAATGACAACAGGCCGAAACGGGGCTGGGGATTACACTCCCTGTTCCCCGATCCCCGAAGGTATACAATTCTCCATCCCCGCCCCCAATCCCCGACGGGAAACCCATCATCTCCCCCGCTCCCACCCCCTAACAGGGATCGAGTTTTCCAGACCCCAAAAAATCCCCGATAATAGATTAAAAAAAAAACAACAGAAGCTCATTATTAACAACATAGATCATCATCAAACAACAGATCAACAAAAAATAACAGATCATCATAGATCTCACAGATCTAAGCTAAAGTCTATAATATATATATATATATATAACACATAGAGAAAGAGAAAGGAATAGAGAGAGATGGAAGGTGTCGGTAGAGAAGCGGAGAAGGGCGGCGGTAGAGATCGGCGGAGGAGGGCGGCGAAGGAGATCGGCGGAGGAAGGCGGCGAAGAAAAGGGGCAGAGGAGATTAGCGGTGGAGATCAGCGTTGTGAAGAGCACTGTGAGGGACAAAAATGGCGATCAGAGCACTCCATGGCGGCTCTCTTCTCTCTCTTTCTCTCCCTTCTCCTCATTTTTCTCACGACGCGAAGCTCTCTCCCATCGCCAAAAATGGTGATCAGAGCACTGTGAAGGATTGAAATCAGTGAGATATCAGAGAGAGAGTAAAGGGAAGAGCGGCGGCAGCAGAGAAACGAGAACTGTGACGAACACGAAGAAACGGTGGAGATCAGCGCTGTGAAGAGCACTATGAGGGACTAATGTGTTTTGTGTGTGTCTATATAACCCTAAAATGAGGCCAACAAATTAAAAGACAGACATATATAGAGAGAGGGGTACAAAAGTAATTTTACTTCGGGGAGAAACGGGGCCAGGGCTAGGGTCGGGGTCGGATCGAATCCGGGGGTGTGAAAGCTATCCCTGTCCCTAGCCAAAAATTGATCGGGGATTCAATTTCGAATACCATCCCTGGCCCATTGGGGATGTTTTTGGGAAAAAAATCGCTCTTATCGGGGACGGGGAGGCGGGTCCCCCTCAGGCCGGGTTCAAATTGCCATACTTAGTTTGAACTACTCCTATGTAGATTAGATCTACTCCTAAGATAGAAAAGAAATAGAAATTAAGTCATGTATTGATTTGTTAGTGCCTTTACAATAGAGTTATCAATGGCAATTTATACAAAGAAATATAGGAAAAAACTTCTATTAACCATCATCTAACCATCCATATAAGTTTCACCTTCTTAGATTGCCACTTATCCTCCATCCTTGAATTTTCAAAACTTGATTTAACTTCTCTTAACTTTCAAGATTTTTCTACATAATCATAATAATAATAACAATAATAATAATAAGTAATAGAAAGTTTAAACTTAGTCATAATCGACAGAAATTTTATTCATGATGCAAATAATGCCCCCTAGCGATTTAAGAATGAAAGTACTCAAATTCTTGAAGAGTTGTATAAACATAAATATATAATAAAAATTATGAAAATTATAAACTATTGGCCATATATATAGTTTTTTGGTTGTTGTGACCACATCGAAATACTCCTCCATTATTGTTACATAAAAAATAGAAATAAAATTTAGAATTTCTTTTTGTAAACCAATTCATCAAAATTAATTTTTGATGTGAACCACAAAGGCAATGTGGTTATTGAATGGCAGAAATCATAATGTCAATTAACTTTAGAAAATTACGTTTTTTGACAAAATTAATAATGTCAAAAAATTCAAAGTCATCAAATGTGGGTCATTCACAATTTTTAGCCATGTTTGGCTTAAAACCATTATTTTGTGATAGTTGTTCATCAAATTTAGCCATGTTTGGCTTAAAACCATGTCCTCTAATTGAATTTTCATTAGTTGTTCATCAAATTTAGCTATGTTTGGCATAAAATCATGTCCTCCAATTGAATTTCCACTATCATTTTGTGCTGGTTATTCAACATTCTTTGTCATATTTCACTTACAACCATACCTTCCAATTGGATTGTTTAATATTAAAATACTCAATATCCTTTGCTAAAAGAAGTTGGTCGTCTTTTTCAATTAATGGCTTGAAAAATTCCCCCCTTTCCCCTCCCCCCGTCATGACATTTTCAAAACTTAATTTTTTATTGGCCATGACTTTTGTGGATAGAAAGTTTTGCTTGGAAATACCTCTTGGCAACTCATAAAATTTGTACTTTTTAAGATTCTCTAATTTTTTACTCCATTGTTGAATTTCTCTATCAACTTGATAAACTTGACAACTAAGTTGATGAATTTTTCCATCCGATTAATTTACATCTTTTTGCATCAAATAATATGGTGGTGACGAAATTATTGGGAAATTTTCCCAATCAAGAGAATTAATTGCTTTTTGTAAGGCCAAAATTTCACTCTTGTACTAATAAATTTCATCCTTACAATGCGGAATCGTTCTTTCCATTTCTTTTGTCATGCCATTATATTAGCAATAGGCAGTAGAATCATTGCCACAATATTGACAATCATTATGCATTGAACATGAGACATTCCAATAATAATTCATACCCATTAAAGCATTACCACTCCATTAGTGATTTGCATCCATGGGTGCACAAGATGTAAACATGCCACTTGATGGCATAATTTCTTGATATTTTTTTTGTACCTTTTTTTTTCTTCTAAATTAGGACGATGTCTCACTGGGTTTAAATTATTAATAAAATTTTTATTAGGCTTAGATCGACAGAGTCTTAATTAAAATCTCACCAAACAACACAATGATCAAACAATTGTGTTGATGTTCTATGCCTTGAAAGTTTCAAGGGTTTCCTTGGAGTAAAAAAAATGACAAAACAAATAAGGAGAGAGAGAGAGAGAGAGAGGGGGGGGGAAGAAGAAGAAGAATATGATAAAGTAAAAGATTGAATAAACAATTAAATTACAAATAAAATACATTAAGACTACTTTTATCTAAGTTTGAACTACTCCTATATAGATTAGATATACTCCTAGAATAAAAAAGAAATAGAAATTAAGTCATGTATTAATTTGTTGGTACATTTACAATAGAGCCATTAATGGCAATTTATACAAAGAAATGTAGGGGAAAAAACTTCTATTAACCATCTAACCACCGATATAAGTTTCACCTTTTTACATTGCCACTTGTCCTCCATCCCGTGAATCTTCAAACCTTAACTTAACTTCTCTTAATTTCTAAGATTTTCTTGCATAATCATAATACAATAACAATAATAAAAGTAAGTAATAAAAAATTTAAACGAACTGTAATGGACAAAAAGTTTATTTATAGTGCAAACAGTTACTATCACTATCTATGTAAGTGTTCCTACATCACTAAAGGCTCTGTTTGGTTTAGTTTGAGGGTGGAGTTTTATTTTGAGTTTTTGAAAAGAAAAAAAATTGTTTAGTTATGAGTTTTGATTTTAGAAAAGAAAAAAAGTTAAATTTTGACTTTTGAGTTTTTGTGTTTTGAGTTGTA
Organism: Camellia sinensis; assembly: GCF_055761805.1. NCBI lineage: Eukaryota > Viridiplantae > Streptophyta > Magnoliopsida > Ericales > Theaceae > Camellia > Camellia sinensis. The sequence goes on from NC_138970.1 coordinate 66,105,402, forward strand.
TTTTGAAATTTTTTGAATTGATTTTTTTTTTAAATATTTAAAATTTTTCTTAATTTTATTTTTTTATGGTAAATATTTTTTTAATGTGAGCTATATTTACTACATTTGTGTGCTATATTTTTTTAAAATATTTAATTTTTTAAATTTTAAAATTTTTTGAATCGCCTATATATATCTAAATCATAACAAATTATTTGATCAACAATTGAAAAAAGTAACAAAATAATGTTTTTGAAAAATTAAAAAAAAAATTCTTAAAAAAATAATAAAAAAATATTTTTTTGAATTTTTTTTTTTAGATAGAGTTTTGAAAAAAAAAATTTGAAAAGAGTTTCGGAAAAAGTTTGGTCATAAATTTTGAAAAGAGTTTTTTGAATTGAGTTTTAAATTGTGTGTTTGGTTATGAGGTTTGAAATTAATTTTTGAACTGAGTTTTGAGTTGTGTTTTTTATTATGAGTTATGAATTTTTTTTATCCAAATCACAATTCTAAAACAGAACCAAATGCTGCCTAAGAGCATCTCTAATGACAAATGCTATAATAGCATTGTCATTGCCAAATTATGGCAATGAATAGTAGTAAATTGATGAAAAATAGATAGTGCTTCAATGGTTCAGCTGCCATTTTTGTCATTTTGGCACAAAAACTGCTGTGTTCGGACAACCGGTCGGATGACTGCACGTCTAGCCGATCGTCTGAACACACTAGTTTTTGTGTTTCTTCAGCAAAAATGACGAGTATGAGGAAGAGAGGGAGGGAAAAATGGAGGTGTTTCTTGATGATTTGGCACAAATAGCAACTACCAAAGCTTGTGTCAAATTTGACACAAAATTTGACATTTCTCCAATTTAGCAACTGCTATGACCAGCCATTGGAGCACACTACTGTGCTGCAACTGCCAAATTATGATAATAGCAGCTCCAATGGCTTGCCATTGGAGATGCTCTAAGATTTTACAAAAATTTCAAATCATAAACTTATATATAAGACCGAGTTAGTACTCGCTATAGTACTTGATGGCTTCTATTTTTCTTTTCAATTTTATCCCGCCCAATTTATATCTTGATTTGAAGAGTTCTACATTGGGTATGTGGATTGATTGGGTTTTTCGTCATTTGATCCGATGTTCACACAATTATTTACAACCTTAGGATTCGTTTGGGATGTGGGTTGGTTTTTTGACTTTTTAACTTTTTTAGTCTGGGGTTAAAAAGTTTCGTATGGGATAGGCTCTTTGACTTTTTTGACTTTTGTAAAAGAAAAAATAAAATGATTATGGTTTGGATGTGACGTTTTGTTTTATTATATTTTTAACTTATTTTGTCTTTTTATAATTAAAATAACAAAAAAAAAAATCAAAAAATTTAACATGCCAAACAAAGGCTTATTTTCACATAGTCATGGTGGCTTCTAGTTTTCTTTTCAATATTAATCCTCTAGTGTCAAGCCTTCCTAGGTAAAGTATTTACGGTGGGACAATTGAATTTTTTGGTAATTTCAAGTAATGTTTGGTTGTTTTTTTTTTTTTTACAAACTGATGTGTGGTCTTGTTTCACAGACTTGAAGTGGCTTTTTCCGTTTTACCAACTTTGCCCTTCATTATATGTGAGTTTCTCTTCTGAAGATATTGATTTTTGGTGATTATCATCTGAAAGTTTTATTTTTGGTAATTAGCTTGTGAGTTTGTTTGGGAAGATGTTTTGGGTTAAAATAATTATATAAGATAAAATAAATTATTTTAATTAAATATGATAAAATATTACATTTAATTCATAATTATTTTAATTTTTCTCTCATAAAAGTTTAAAAAATCAAAAAAATTATCTCAAATAAAATTTTTTAACCCCAAACTAAAATAGTTAAAAAATCAAAAAATCAACCCACATGCCAAACAAGCTCTGTTTAAGGCTGGTTATTTGGTTATCTCACATTGTTTTGATATCGGTGTATAAGGTAATTCTATTTACATCACAAAACTAGATCCTATTGTAATGTAATATTTTGACCTTGTATTTTTTTTATTTTTTTTTATTTTTTGTTCATGGCCACATCATTACAGCTCAATTAGAGTATCAGTACTATTTAAAATTTTATTTTTTTATTTTTTGTTTTTACAATTTTTGTAATTTCATTTTTATCCTGATCCCAACCATTCACTCTTCTTTCAAACTATAGTTTTTTCACCTCCAACTAATACAGCCACTATCGGCTCTGCAACAGCTGCCGTCGCCGCTGACTACCACCATACCCAACCCCACTGCCATCCCGACCCCGTCCTGCATGTTCGCCGTCGCAACCCAGCTCCACCCTTCGCCGCTCAACCGCGAATAGCACCATCGCCCCATCACGCATAGTTCTACCCCCACCTTCACCATCGCGACCCAGCCTCTCATCTCTTCCATCACCGACAGAGCATAAAGAGAGAGAGAGAGAGAAACCAGATCGAAAAATCTGAAGGAAGAAGGAGATGGAGGGTGTGAAACGAATATAAACACCTGAGAATTGAAACAAAGAGGAGCAAAAGAGGGCGTCAATTTTCGGTGGGAGAAAGCCATCGTGTTTCGGATCAGTGATGAGAACAAAGCCAAAAATAAAGGATCAGTGATGAGCCCAACAAATTATCAAATTAAGGTGGGTTTAGATAAGTTTCGGACTATTTTAGTCATAAAAAATAAAATAAGTTATTTTCGTTATTGAAATTTTTATAATCAAATCAGAACGAATCAATACTACTTGTTTGTTTCATTTTAAAATCACTAATTTTTATAACATTTCCATTATTGACATCATGATTATAAAATATTATTTATAATTTGTTCATACATTAATATATTATCATTTTTGTGCGGGCACAAAATATTCTTCCCGTATAATCCTGTTGACCAACTCTGCGCTCCTCCGTACGTCGTCGCTTTACTCCCTAAAAACACAAACGTGAACTAGCCAGCGGGTGTGTGCCGAAAACCTCTCCGATGCCTAAGCCAGCAAAATAGACAAGTACACAAAAAGCTCTGTGTGTTTGGGAATCAAAGTTGTGTTACCTCTCCATAGGTGATGTTATGAGCTTTTATAGGTTCTGCGTGGTACAATCCAAGTAGGACTCTTACTCCTCCATATAGAGTCCTCCTAGGAATCACATCCCTGAAAGATAATGCTTATCCTTTAACACCCCTCTCACTGCTTAAACCAAGTGAGATGGTTTTACCATGGTTGGATGTCAATACGACTGAGCTAACATGACCATGCTAAAGCCGCAGACTAGACCAAGTTCCAGCTAGCTTGGTTCTTCCTTTCACTGTGTGTACCTCGGTTTGACATACTCCAACTGTGGTGTTTACTTACTACCGTGCTAACCATAGTAAACCCCCGACCAAGCTAATGATAGCTAGGTCCACCGCAAGAAGCCCAAATACCTTGGTTCTGAATACCATGACCGAGATAACTACCTTTACTCCGTCTGGTGACTTTAATCACACTTGGACCGTGGTAACACTTGCCAATCTCTTTTCATACTTGGACCGAACTAACTATGGCACGTTAAGACCGCACTAACCAAAACGAGGTCCACCATGAGAAGCCATCATACCTTGGCTCCAAATACTACGACCAAGCTAACTATGGCGCGTTACGACCGCGGTGACCGTCATTACACTTGGACCGAGCTAACTATCTCCACTCCGACCGTGGTGACCGTCATTACACTTGGACCGAGCTAACACTTGCGATCCACTTGCTAAGCTCTTTTTACTGCGGCTAACACCTTTACCTCGGCTGACCCTTTACCTCGGTTGATATCTTTACCTCGGCTAACATTGCGGTCAACCAAGTTACTTCGACTCTTCTCTTCGTTTGACTACCTTGCTTGGTAGCTCGGCCATAGCGTTGACCGCCACTAGGAAGTAGCTAAGTCCCGTAGCTAGGTCCCATGCCTAGGTCTCATAGCTAGGCTACGTAGCTAGGTCCAATAACTTGGTCCCGTAGCTAGGTCTTGTAGCTAGGTCCTATAAACATCTTTGACCGCCATTCCAACCTAGTTCGGCCCAATTTGGCTACGCAAATTACCCTCTCAATTGCCCCTTAATTCCATCTGCGTAGCATGATTTGGGATTACCTGTTAACAGCCGAGCTAAAAACTTCAGCCCTTCAACCGAGCAATAACTTGGGGCAGAACCAACTCCCTGATTTAGTCAAAACCGAACTAAGAATGCCGCACCATAAGCTTCAACCGGGCTACGAATCCCTTGTTCCACTTAGCCAAGCGAGGACTCTATTTATTTCGTCTTTGTTTCTTTTAGCACGGTCCAACGATCCGTGCTTAATATTTTTCCTTTTCACTTTGCAGATTGACTAGGTTGGCCAAGCACACCTTTGCACGCTCAACCGTGATATTGAAGAGGCCCAACGAAAGACAACCGAACTTCAGACCAAAATCGTCCGCCTTACCGAGCTCTTCTTCAAGTGTGGGTGGAAAGCAGCTGTGGCGTAACTCGGTCATAGCCAAGAGACCGAGGTCTTCCTAAACCCTCCTCCATATTTTATACCGAGCTCCATGGTGGATTATGCAAATGCCATTCAGCAAAAATTTCTTCAAGCTGAGGAAGGTGATGCATCCCAAGAGCCTGATAACAACGCCCAACTCGGTCGCCAGTCCATCTCTTCAACTCCAGTGGTCTCCATCCCCTTTGCCTGTTGTGTCTGATGCGGTGCCTTCGACCGAGCTCAACCAAAGTGTGCTTGCCATAACCGAGCTACCTTTAGGTGAAGCCAGGGTTGAATTGGACGCCGATTTAGATGACCTCTTTGCATGACCATGTACTTTCTTTTCTTTGGATGCTAACTTTGGAAGCTTTTGTAACCGGGCTGAGTCCTCAACTATTGGACCTTTTTCTTGTTGAGATAACTATCTCGGTCTTACCTTTGCAATATAATTATAGCTTCCAATCACTCTTTAGCTGAGATCCCAACCTCGGCTGAAGAGTATTAAAAGTTGGTTTAGTCTAGCCAACTACTCTTCAGCCGATATCCTTACTTCGGCTGAAGAGTACCAAGAGTTGGTTTAGTCTAGCCAACCACTCTTCAGCCGAAATCCTTACCTCGGCTAAAGAGTACTAAAAGTTGGTTTAATCCAGCCAACCACTCTTTAGCCGAGATCATTACCTCGGCGGAAGAGTACTAAGAGTTGGTTTAATCCAGCCAACCACTCTTTAGCCAATATCCTTACTTTGGCTGAAGAGTACTAAGTGTTGGTTCAATCCAGCCAACCACTCTTTAGCCGATATCCTTTACTTCGGCTGAAGAGTACTAAGTGTTGGTTTAATCCAGCCAACCTCTAGATTTGGTTTTTCCAGCCAACCCAGAGTAAAGTGTTTGGTTATTCCGACCAAACGTCCTGCAGCCTGGATCCTTATCTTGGGCTTAGGAGGGGTGTTGGTTTTTTCAGCCAACCTATAGATTGGTTTTTCCAGCCAACCTAAAGTAAAGTATTTGGTTATTCCTGCCAAACTTCTTAATTGCCCCCCTAAGTCGGGCAAAGACCTGTTGGTCAAACCTGCAAACTTCCTGCAGCCTAGATATCCTTATCTCGGCTTAGGAGAGCTAAATGTTGGTTATTCCGGCCAACATAGAGCTAAGCGTTTGGTTATTCCTGCCAAACTTGTTGATTGCCCCCCAAGTCGGGCAAAGACTTGTTGGTCAAACCTACCAACTTCCTGCAGCCTAGATATCCTTATCTCGGCTTAGGAGAGCTAAATGTTGGTTATTTCGGCCAACATAGAGCTAAGCGTTTGGTTATTCCTGCCAAACTTCTTGATTGTCCCCCAAGTCGGGCAAAGACTTGTTGGTCAAACCTGCCAACTTCCTACAGCCTAGATATCCTTATCTCGGCTTAGGAGAGGTAAGTGTTGGTTTAGCCAACTCTGCTTTTAATGCCCCTAGCTCGCTAAAACAACTTTTACAAAAGAAAACAATCTATGCTGAAAAAGAAACTACTTGTTTTATTGAGGAAAAGAAAAATTACAAGTACTCTATAGGAAAGCTAAAAATAAAATAGTTTGAGATTGACAGTGTTCCATGGTCTGGGAATTGCTTTGTTGTCTTCGTCTTCCAAGTGGTAAGCACCTTTTCCTGCTAATCTGACCACTTTGTAAGGTCCTTCCCAATTAGGCCCTAATTTGCCATCTCCTGGTACCAAGGTGTTTCCTATCACTTTGCGCAGTATCCAATCTCCGATCTTAAATGGCCTTTTATTCAGCTGCCTTGTCTACATCTGTGAATAGCTCTTTGCTCTCGAGTTCTTCCACCAGCTGTACATATCCTTTGGCAGCGCGGCTGCCATTTGCTGTGACGAAGCATTGTTTGGACATAATTTGGTCTCCAAAGACCTCTTCAATTACCCCGGCTTCGTTGGAAAACCGCAATACTTGATGGTAGGTTGAAGCTACTGATCGCATGACGTGCAACCATGTCCTTCCCAATATTATGTTGTAAGAGGAAGGGACTTTCAATACCCAGAATTCCACTTGTTTTGTCATGGTTCCTGCCTTGACTGGGAGGATTATCTTGCCTACTAACCATTCTGGCATTGAGTTGAATCCGATCAGGGGAGATGTTGCAGGTGCCAAGTCTTTGTTCTCCAGTTTCAATTGTTTGAAGGTTTCGTAATACATTATCTCACATGAGCTTCCTTGGTCGATCAAAATCCGTTTGATGTCGAAATTCTTGACTCGTAGAGTGACGACGAGTGCATCATTGTGAGGGCAGTATATCCTTGCTAAGTCTTTGTCCAAAAAAGATATGACATTTGTGGGTTCTATTCTGCCCTTTTTGATGGTAGGTTGAGCGCTTAGTACTTCTCTTAAGTGCTCAGCCTTCTTGATCGATCCTCTGAGCTCGCATACACGCTCAGGTTCGAATACTCCATGTATCACATTGATCACACCTTGAGGTGGGGCGTCAATTGGCATTCCATTGGGGTTATTGTGGTCCTAGGGGGCTGGTTGCGTCCCTCCTTTTATGTATTGGTCCAGGTGCCCAGCTGCCACTAACTTCTCCCAGTGCTGCCTTAATGGTGTGCAATTTTCAGTGTGGTGCCCTTTTTCATCATGGAAGGTGCACCACGACCTCTCGTCATAGTCTCTTTGCGCTTCTCCCAGTTTAGCAGGCCATCAGACGAAAGGTTCATTGCGAATCTCGCTAAGAATCTGATAGATCGATTTTTTGAACACCATGGTAATGGCAGTGCGGACTCTCAACCTTCTTTTGTCTTGGTCCTCTCCGTTGTCCCGCCTACCTCGCCCGTTTCTGCTTGGACGTTCCACCGCGTTGACTTTTGCTGTAGTCTTTTTATCTGGTATTGCGGTTGTGCCAGATTTTGCTTTAGCGCGGTTGCCATCTTCCTCCACGCGAATATGTTGGTGTACTCTCTCCATCAAGGCTTCCATCGTATGGGGTGGTGTCATGGTGATTGAGTCCCTCAACCTGTTTCCGACTGGAAGACCTCTTTTGTATTGTGCGATAGCGAGATTGGTGGGGCAATCCCTAATCTGGTTGAAGGTCTTCCAGTAGCGACTGTTGTAGGATCTTATTGTCTCCTTGTCACCCATGTCAATAGAGAGAAGCTGGTCGATCTCCACTGCCATTTTGGTGTTTGTTCTGAACCTTGTTACGAATGCCTCCGCCAATTGCGCCCAGGAGGCTATGCTGCCTTCTAGAAGTTTTTTGAACCAAGTCAAGCCTAGGTCGCCAAGGCTTGATGGGAAGAGGATGCATATCAAAGCCTCGTTTCGTCTATATACCGCCATAACCTGGCGGAAGTGGCTTAGGTACATGTAAGGGTCTGTCTTCCCTTTGTACGTGGTAAATTTAGGCTGGATGAAGCCTGAGGGTAATGATGCGTTCTCAATCGCCGGAACGAACGGCGAGCTATGTAGTCTTGCCAACGCTTTATCTGTTGGTTTGTAGGCAAGGTGTGGTACTGACATTCTAACCTCGACGCTTCCATGCGTCCAAGGAGCCAACCGCCGAAGGGCTGAAACTCTATGCGGGTCGCGTGCCCTAGCATCCTCCTTCTGTCGCGCCTTTTCTTCAAGCACAGTCCGTAAGTCGGACGATCTAGGCAACTCCGTTTGCCTGGATGATGTATGGTGCGTGTGTGAGGGCCGATAGGTACTTCCCTCAGTGTAAGACCTTAATGATCTCATTCTCTTAGACCTAGAGTAACGAGTTCTGGAAGTCCTTGATTGAGTGTCGCTCGTCCTGAGGGTTCTACTCTCTGCTTGCGATGTCGTGGTATGCCTACTATGATCTTCTGAGTAGCGAGGAGGTGCATTGCCTTTGCACCCCTCTCCTGTCGCCACCTCTCTTTCCTTGATCTGGCGCTTCATGGCCTCCATGTCCGCCGCCATCTTCCTTATTAATTCATCTTGCTCCTTCACGCGGTCCTCCAGAATTTAAGGATCAATCCTCCGCCTTTGTCTATTAGAACTTCGTGAACGAGAGTGACGGGGGCTGTTAGTCTGTCTCCTCCCCCTTGCATCCCTCCTGGGAATTTGTTGCTGAGGCTCCAAGTCCGCCATGGGAGGGATAGAAGGTAGGCCTTCGCGCCTTGCACCCCCCTCTGGTGTTTGTCCGTCGATGGCGGACTGCGGCAAATCTTCGTTGTGCGCCATTGCTTCTAAAGAGGAAAAGCTTGATCAAGAGGTTTTGTTTTAGTCTGATTTTCCCACAGACGGCGCCAATTGTACGGGCACGAAATATTATTCCCGTATAATCCTGTTGACCAGGTCTGCGCTCCTCCGTACGTCGTCGCTTTACTCCCTAAAAACACAAACGTGAGCTAGCCGGCGGGTGTGTGCCGGATACCTCTCCGATGCCTAAGTCAACAAAATAGACAAATACACAAAAAGCTCTGTGTGTTTGGGAATCAAAGTTGTGTTACCTCTCCATAGGTGATGTTATAAGCTTTTATAGGTTCCGCGTGGCACAATCCAAGTAGGACTCTTACTCCTCCATATAGAGCCCTCTTAGGAATCACATTCCTGAAAGATAATGCTTATCTTTTAACACCCCCCTTACTGCTTAAACCAAGTGAGATGGTTTTACCACGGTTGGATGTCAATACGACTGAGCTAACATGACCATGCTAAAGCCGCAGACTAGACCAAGCTCCAGCTAGCTTAGTTCTTCCTTTCACTATGTGTACCTCGGTTTGACATACTTCAACTGTGGTGTTTACTTACTACCGTGCTAACCATAGTAAACCCCCGACCAAGCTAACGATAGCTAGGTCCACCGCAAGAAGCCCAAATACCTTGGTTCTGAATACCATGACCGAGATAACTACCTTTACTCCGTCTGGTGACTTTAATCACACTTGGACTGTGGTAACACTTGCCAATCCCTTTTCATACTTGGACCGAACTAACTATGGCGCGTTAAGACCGCACTAACCAAAGCAAGGTCCACCATGAGAAGCCATCATACCTTGGCTCCAAATACTACGACCAAGCTAACTATGGCGCGCTACGACCGCGGTGACCGTCATTACACTTAGACCGAGCTAACTATCTCCACTTCGACCGTGGTGACCGCCATTACACTTGGACCGAGCTAACACTTGCGATCCACTTGCTAAGCTCTTTTTACCGCGGCTGACACCTTTACCTCGGCTAACACCTTTACCTCGGCTGATATCTTTAACTCGGCTAACATTGCGGTCAACCAAGTTACTTCGGCTCTTCTCTCCGTTTGACTACCTTGCTCGGTAGCTCGGCCATAGCGTTGACCGCCACTAGGAAGTAGTTAAGTCCCGTAGCTAGGTCCCGTGGCTAGGTCTCATAGCTAGGCCGCGTAGCTAGGTCCAATAACTTGGTCCCGTAGCTAGGTCTTGTAGCTCGGTCTCGTAGCTAGGTCCTATAAACATCTTTGACCGCCATTCCAACCTAGCTCGGCCCAATTTGGTTACGCAAATTACCCTCTCAATTTTACAAATAAAAATGTCTTAGATAATTATTTTAGGATTAATTTTACTACTATACAAGAGCACACTTATTTGAGTGACTACGTCAAATAAAAAAATTATATGGGTTTGTTTGGAAAGTGGGTTGGCTTTTTATATTTATGATTTTTTTTGATTATTTTAGCCTGAAGCTAAAAAGTCTCGTTTGGGAAGGGCTTTTGCTTTTTTGGCTTTTTTGAATTTTTTGTGAGATAAATAATGTCATGATTATGGGTTAGATATGATGTTTTGTCTTATTGGACTAAAAAGTCTATTTTGTTTTTTGTGGCTATTTTAGCCAAAAAAAAAGGCCAAATCTAAACTTCCAAAACAAGCTAATGGTTTGGCTCCTCTCATGATGTCATCTCAACTTGAGAGAGTGTTTGAACTTGATAAGCCTATTTTCAGACTAATTTTAGTAATTCGAACCGTTTACTTTTTAGGATTTGTTGAATAGAATATTCATGCAAAAAAATTAAGATAATTAGACAACGATAACTATAAGTTTTATATTATATTTGTTTTACAAAATGGACGATAGATATAATTTCAAGAATATCCATTCATTTTTTGTAATTCAAATTTGATTCAAACATATAACTAACAGTATCCGATAATTTTAATTTTTTGCATAAATATTAAACTCAACGAGTTCTAAAAAATAAATAGTTCGAATTATTGAAATCGGTCCTAAAATTGGTCTACTAAGTCGAAATGCTCTCTCAAGTTGAGATAGCAAACTTGAGAGAAGTCAAATCCAAAGTGAAGAACTTGGTAAAAAGTTCATCCTAAGGAGAGTATAAAATACTAGATCAAAGGTAAAAACTTGTTTAGTATTATTGATAAGGACATGTCGAAAAAATTGGGCTTCTCTTACATTGGTTATCTCAACTTGAGATAGTGTTTAGGCTTAGTACGTCTATTTTGGCACTAACTTCGATTATTCAAACCATTCACTTTTTAGGATTCGTTAAGTAGAATATTTATGTAAAAAATTAAGATGATCGGAAATCAGTAACTATATGTTTGAATCAAATTTGTATTACATAAAATGGATGGCTATTTTTGAAATTATATTTGTCGTCTATTTTATAAAAATAAATATGATTTAAACATATAGCTACCGATATCCAATTATCTTGATTTTCTGCATGAATATTCTACTAAATTACTTTTAAAAAGCCAACGGTTCGACTCACCAAAATCAATGCAAAAATTAGCCTACCAAGCCCAAACGTTCTGTGAAGTTGTCATCTTAACATAAGAGAAGCCAAACCCTTGTTTGCAATGGGTTATGATTTAGTTCTCTCTTGCCATCGTAGAAATTCAATTAAATTATGTTTTTGACTTTGATTCATTAAAAGTAAATTGGTGATAAATCCAAGTTAATGAGGGTATAAGGCATTAGCTCCAGTGAATATTTTTTGTTGGTGAGAAGTCCATCATTTGCGAAATAATTTGGTGAGAAATCCTTTTGTTTATTTTGAAAAATATTTTATTTCCAATTTGACCCCTTAATTTATCTGTTGACTTTTGTTGACTATCTGTTTTAAAAAATTTCCTATATGTTCAAAAAATTTCCTTATCTATTCAAATTTTTTCTTATTTGTTCAATTTTTTTACCTTATCTATTCAAATTTTTTCTTATTTGTTCAATTTTTTTACCTTATCTGTTTAATTTTTTTTCCCTATCTATTTAAAATTTGTGGATTTCTGTCTATCTGTTTAAAATATGTGGATTTCTCTCTATTTGTTCAAATTATCTTATTCAAAAAATCTATCTGTTGAAATTATTTATTGAAAAAAATCTATTTATTACAATATATCTGTTCAAATTCTCTCTATCTCTCTTCCTACTATCTACACAAATAAAATTCAAATTCAACAACAACAAATCTTTATGTTTTCAAAATCTATCTATTTGAATTAACATCTTTCTTCTCAAGATCAAAAACAACAAAAATATGTAAATTAATTAATAAAAACTTCTACAATAGGCACATAAACTAGCCAATACCTCAATATGATAGCAGTAAAATAAACTGATATGTAAAAGAGAAAAATTCCATGATCTAAGGAGAATATCGACTTTGAATCACACTGAGTGTCATGTATTGATAACTCTACGTGTTTGGTTGCTAAGAAAAACACAGAAACATAACAAGAAAACCAAATATAGTCTTATTCTTAGCGTTGCATTGATGTTCAAATGATCAATTTCTCAACTTTTCCCTCGTTCTTTTGGGAACCAAAGAGATAACAACATCAAAATCAACAATCAGCAAACACAGAATTTTGAAACACACACACACACACACACACACACACACACACATATTCACATGTAATTGATACACATGTAAATAGACGAATATATATACGTGCATACACACACACACACACACATATATTCACATGTAATTGATACACATGTAAATAGACGAATATATATACGTGCATACACACACACACACACAGAGAGTATAAAACCAGATCTCCTTTTCCTTCTCGACCATTTTCGGATCCAAACTCAATCTCTCTGACTGTATAAAACCCGATCATCGTCAGACTCTTCATCTTCGTCTGCATATTCGTTACCAGACCATGGTGGTGGTCTAAATGTAGGGTTAGGGTAAGCGGATCTATAAATGTTGGCATCAGATCGACAACGGCGAGAATACAACATGAAGACGATGGTGCAGAGAGTTGTAGGTGAGCTTTAGATCTTCTTCTTCTTTAGGCTTTTGGTGGCGTCGGTGGTCTCCGAAGGCTATAATGAAGGAGTCAGAAATCGTCGTTGAATCAGCGGTGGCAATACTGACTGTAGAAGTGGAAACGGAGACGAATGCGAGATCTAAAGAGAGAGAGAGAGAGAGAGAGAGAGAGAGAGAGAGAGAGAGGGCTTGTGTTTTGAGCAAAAGAGAGAGATGAGAGCACATGAAATCTAAACCGTGTGAGATAACAGAGGAAATGTAGGGATATTTTAGTCATTGTGCGATAGATTGTTCTTATGGACATAATAAATTAGTATTTGGACCTATGGACAAACAAAATCTAAAATTTAATTTTTCAACCGAGCACTCTTGATTTAATTTCCTTCAAACTTTAATGGAAATCCATTAAAAGTACTCCTGATTCTGAAATCATGCTTTAGCTCATAATGCAACTCTAGTGTGTTGGTTATGATATAACAAGAAAGAAAATCCCTAAGTACCTCAAAGAAGAACTTTTTGGGAAAAGCCAACATGATCAACTACTAGTTTTTGGGTTCTGTTTCCTAATAAAACACTCTCTGGCCAAACAGGTTGTTAGATAATAACCCTACTCCAAAAAGTATTTTACTTATTTTATAACAATAAATATAATGATAGTTTTCAAATTTTAATGTTACTAGAGCTTTTATTCATTTTACTTACTAAGGTGCTTAAAGACATTGAAAGTGTGGTTAGAGCTATCTCTCACGTATTGACTTATTAGGGATGCGAGTTCTACACCAAGCACCTTGCAAGCGCATTAGTTTATGAGCGGCAAGGAAGGCAGGGTAGATCCCTATCGCATCTCTTGGATTGGTCCTTGGGCATAATTCATGGGGGTATGCAATACCACTCATGGAATCGGCTTCTTAGGAGGGTGACAAGCGCCCAGTCCGTGACAAGTGGTATCAGAGCCAGCCTAGGGGCACTGTGATGGGGACGGTACGTGGGACTTACACTAAGCACCTCCATTGTGGCGACCGCACCAAGGGTGGTGTCCGTGGGGACGGGTTTCCCATAGGTAGCGAAACAGACAAATATGGAGGCAGCTAGGGTAATGTTCCCCTGACGAGGGCATCAGGGACTGGCGGTGGTAGCATGTCACGTACTGACTCATTAGGGATGCAAGTTCTACACCAAGTACCATGCAAACGCATTAGTTTATGAGCAGCAAGGTAGGCAAGGCAGATCCCTATCGAATCTCCTAGGTTGGTCCTTGGACATAATTCACGGGGGTATGCAGTACCACTCGTGGAGCCGGTTTCTTGGAAGGATGACAAGCGCCCAGTTCGTGACATATCGCCCTAGTCTGGAACAGATTTGAAGCATAGTGGGGGCAAAATTTAGTTGGGAATTCTGTTTGTACTCCAAAAAATGGAGGTATGGATATCAGACATTTTTAGGTTGTGTTTGGTTCATTAATTTAAAGAATAAAAGATAAAAAGTTATAAACGGTTTGTGATCACTCATCTTTTTACTTTCCCTTTTTTCTTTATAAATCTCTACCCAAATTTATGAACTAAATACATATTAAAGTTTTGGAACAAATGGCTATTTTAGCTGACTTTTTGGTTATCGTATGAGATTAAAAAAAATTGTGTTTGTTTGGGATGATTTGTGAATTTTTTTTTTTATAGTTAAATAAATGGTTGTGAGACAAAAAAATGATTAATTAATGTGTAGAATATGACATTTTGTTTTATTGACTAATTTAATCTGTTTTGTCTTTATTAATTATTTTAGCCTCAACCCTTGTTCCCAAACAGAGCCTATAAATAACAACTTGTCTATTATCCAATCTTGGTTGGTGTTTGGGATGAGCTAAATTGGCTAAAATAGTCAATAAACACTACAAGAAATAACACTTTCTGCGACCAACTTTTTGGTCGTAGAAATATCAAATCTGGTCGCTAATAGTTTTTAGCGACCAAAAAAAGTTGGTCACAATTTAGTCGCCAAAAGCCCGTTAGAGAAAGTTATTGGCGACCAAAAGTGAATCTGGTCGTGAAAAACTGTTATTTGCGGCCAGAAAAGTTGGTGGCAAAAAGGACTTGAATTTGTCAAAAGTTGATCATATGTTGGTCGTTGAAAGTTAACTTTTAGTGACTAACTATTTTGGTCGCTGAAAGATATCATTAGTGAATAGTTTGGTCACTAAAAGGATTTAAATTTGTTCGACTGAGCATTTGCGACAAAAATTGTGGTCGAGGAAAGTAAAGTTTTAGCGACCAAGAAGAAAAGTTAGTCGCGGAAATTGAGTATTTGTGACGAACATGTTAGTTGCGTAAAGTAAGTTTTCGTGACTAAGAAGAAAGTTGGTCACGGAAGGATATGTTTTAGCGACTAAACATTGGTCGCCAATAGTCATTCCTATAACCTTACTGCGACTAAAATCGTATTGGTTGCAAAAAAGCTTTTAATTTCAAAAAATGATTTTTTTTTAAATATAATACTAAATTTATTGTAATACCTATAATACATTTGCAATTAATACATAATTCATATCCATCCAATCAATTTCAATATACCAATCCATCAACAATCAAATCTAAAAACAAAAAACCATCAATTATAAAGTCAAAATAATAGTTAATGTATGTATTTACAACCATCTGTAAATATTAACACATTACACGTCCAAAATAACCATCCATCCATCCAAAATAATTCACCACATCAAAAAATATTTAACAAAACATCAAAGATTTCAAATGCATGTTATATTTGTCCGATGCCAAGTATCTCAAAAACTCCACGCATAAGCATTGGCAAACTCAAGTCCATAAACACGCATGACTACGCCTTTAGCTACCTGCAATAAAAAGAATTGAAGAAACCGTTGTTAATAATAATATTTTTGTTTACAGTTCTATATTAATTTTGTAAAAATCTATGGATCTAACTCTACTCCCAAAACTAACAATCACACACAACCTTATTGCCCAGTTCGAAACAACAACAACAACAACAACAAAGAGAAAAAAAAAAAAAAAAAAAAAGTCATGTACAAACCAACTACCTACCTCCTCATAGCACAGACCGTGCTATGATTTGTTAAACATGTAAAACCATTTACTTAAAAATTTGACAAACCATTTACTCAAAAATTTGATCTTTTTATTTACTTTTAGATTATTGAAAGACTGTTTTTGGTGGCTAAGAAACTGAACAAAAAGGAAGAAGTCTAGATTTTGAACTTGACTTTCCGCCCAAACTGATACTACTGACAGCTCAAACAAATTCACATACACATGTAACAAAACAATTCTCGTTACCATCCATTTGGTTTTTGAGAAAATATAGGCAAACCGTTGAAATCAAACATTATAAACAATATACAAAACTCAAGTTATACACTACAGCAACATTCCTATGGTGGTTGTTCAAAACTTCCTTGGTAGTTTCCATTACTTACATTAATTTTATGGAATTTAGATTCTCTATAAAAAAAATAAAAAATAAAAAATAAAAAATAAAATTATTTTAATGCATAAGGTTATAACACATTGTTAAACTTCAACATTCTATAATACATACGTTAATTTAATTTTAAAATCTCTTTAAATATTTTTTGAATTTAAAGTTTTTATTAATTTGATTTTTTTGATGTTCATTAATCATGAAATGAACACATTTCCTCCTCTCAGGCTCAAGTTTTGTCTACTGCTGAAGGCTTTCTTCGGATATCTTCCTTGTAGTGATCTACAAGTTCAAGAACTATGAATTGGGGAGAGTGGATCTTTAAGTTCATCTATCAAAAAAGCTAACTGTCTTTCTTATTCATTGCTCTATATATATGTTTTGTCAACATCTGGTTGTCAGCAAAAATCGTTGAAGAACTATGATAAATTTTAAATGGATTCAGCTCCTCTCTAGTTGGTGCTGGAGAGGTGTTGTTGGGATTAGTAAGGTCAATTAAAGGCTCATTCTGAATAATCTAAATTGTTCATTTCTTAGGGTCCATCGAAAAGAATATTTATGTAAAAAATTAAATTGATCAGGTATCGACAGTTGTCTCGCTCTTTTGTGTGGAATCAAATGCCATTACAAATACAACCCAAATAAATATTCACTATTGGACTAGGACCATTAGCTAATGACCACAACTCATCTGTTGCTTCCAATGATCCTTCAGCTCGTAAGTGATTTATCTACATGAATGCATGATGTTAATATCAATCTAGGAACAATGAATTATGTTTATGATGTGAGGTTACATATTATCTATATATCTTACCTGCTCTTTGAACCACGTAGGAAATTCTTGTTGTTGTCGTCTTGTAATGTCATGTACATTTGCATTCTATAACTGATTCTTGTGTTCTCTACTTGAAAAAACAAATGTGAATAATTAGTACTTGAGTGTGATCATAACGAAAAAGCATTTTGCATATACTGAACTAAATGAGAACGTACTCTAGATATTCATCAATTTCAGGACTATTGTACAAGAAAACCAATGAGCCACTGTTCTTTCATTCTCAAACATGTCAACTGCCCTTTGAGTTAGCCCAAAAGTACGAACTTTTTGTGAAAAAACTAAATGCCCTGAGCCAACATCACCACCATCTTCATTTCTTTCCTCTCTGTTAAATACAGTTTCAATCCCACCAAGACACATCGAGCAAAAAGTTAGGCATTCTTTGATGATGTAAGCTTCTGCAATGGAACCTTCTGGGTGAGCTCGATTTGCTACATACCCTTTCAAAATCCCGAGTAATCTTCAACAAATAACAGGAAATTATTATATGAACCATATATATGGTACTATAATAGTAAAAAATATAATTTCACAGAAAATGCATAAAAATACCTTTCGATAGGGTACATCCATCGATATTGCACTGGCCCTCCAAGAATGGTTTCGCGAAGCAAGTGAATAGCTAAGTGAACCATCACATCAAAGAATGTAGGTGGAATTTTTTTTTCTAGCTTGTGAAGTATGAGTACTATGCTCTCTTGTAATTTCTCCAAATCATTCACCCTCACTGTTTTTTAACATAATTGTTGAAAGTAATTTCCCAACTCGAACAATGCAATAGAAATGTCCTTGTTAAGATACCCACGCATTCCAATAGGAAGAAGTCGTTGTATAAGGACATGGCAATCATGGCTTTTCAAACTGGATAACTTGTCGCCCTTTGTGCTCACACAATTAGAGATGTTTGCTGCATATCCATCAGGATACCTAATCGATTTTAAGAACTCACAAAAACCTTGTCTTTCCTTTAAAGACAATGTGTACAATGCAATAGGCTTTTCAAATGGCCCATCCGCATGCCTCTTTAAGTGCAAATCTTTCCTAATTTTCATATCCTCTAAATCCATGAGTGCTTTTTCCGTGTCCTTATTCTTTCCATCAATGCTCAACAAAGTCCCAATTAAATTATCACATATGTTCTTCTCTATGTGCATGACATCGAGGTTATGTCGAAATTTGAGTGTCTTCCAATAAGGCAATTCGAAAAATATGCTTTTCTTTGTCCAATTCAGGACAGTATTTTCATCCCTTTTTCTTTTTTGGTTGCTTGGATGCTTCCCAAATGGTTTAAATGTTCCTAAATCCAATTGATTTAATATTTTTTCCCCTGTCAACTCCAAAGGTCTTGCTTGATCATTTGCCTTACCATTAAAGAGCTTACTTTTTCACCAAGGATGGTCTTCAGGTAAATATCGGCGAGCACCAGTGTATCCTATCTTACTTCTTAACCGTTGTGATGAAGCATTCTCATTACAATTAGGACAAGCCAAATATCCTTTTGTACTCCACCCTGACAAGTTACCATATGCAGGAAAGTCATTAATAGTCCACATAATAGTTGCATGCATTCAGAAACTTGCCCCACTTGAGGCATCATAAGTAACTACACCATCTTCCCATAACTCCTTCAACTCGTCAATTAATGGCCCCAAATAAACATCAATATCTCTCACTGGTGCTTGCGGTCCAGGAATAAGCAATGACATCATGGAAAATGGTTGTTTCATACACTTCCACAATGGTAGATTATAAGGCATAACTACCACAGGCCACATACTATATGAGTTGCTCATATTTCCAAAAGGGTTGAAACCATCGGTGGCCAACCCTAACCTCACATTACGTGCTTCTTGGGCAAACACAATATGCTGCCTATCAAAATCCTTCCACGCCTCACCATCGGCTAGATGCCTTAATATGCCATCATCAACATGTTTTTCTTTATGCCATCTCATATCTTCAGCTATTTTTCTCGACATGTATAATCTTTGCAACCTTGGTGTCAACAGGAAATATCTCAAAATTTTATAAGGCTTCTTACCCTTGCCATCATTCAGTTTGTATCCAGGTTCCTTACAAATCGGACAATTTTATAAATTTGCATTTTCCTTCCAAAAAAAGAGCACAATCATACTTACATGCATGAATAGGCACATATCCTAAACCCAAGTCACGTAAAAATTCCTTCGCTTCATAAAGGGTGCATGGAATCTTTTGATCACTTTCTGATAAAAGGTCTTTCAATACACCCAACAACATGTCAAAAGACTTATTGCTCCACTTGTTTAACACTTTTATACGAAGCATCTTAATGACAAACGATAACAAAGTAAACTTCTGACAACCAAGGTATAATGGACGATGAGCATCCTCTAACAATTTATCAAAGTTTCGTGCATCCTTTCTTTGCTCATTATCATACCACTTATCCTCTTCATCATCATCAAAAATATGTGCCATACGACGGTCTTCTAACATATCATACATTTCATCTTCAACGTCAAGGCATTCATTGGTTGTCCCTTCATCACCAACACCTTCAATGTCATTGTCATTATTCCACATATGAAGTTGATTGACGGAAACAGTTTTCCCATAATACTCCACATCCTTAAAGGTGTGATGTTCAAAATTTAGGCAGTCCATACACGGACAACGAATTCTATTATCTAGGCCAACATTTGTCATTGCAAATTGGAGAAATGACTTAACCCCTTCTCTATACTCTGAACTCAATCTATTTCTAATTGACATCCAACTCTTGTCCATATTTGGTGACCTACAAAGTGAAGATTATGTTAGGTGAATAAACCAAAAACCAATTAACTAAATATGAATTAAATATGAATTTTATTCTTATTTGGAGGCTAATTTTGTTATAAGGTGAAAAAGTTATTTATACGTTGTAGGCAAGCATAAAATCTCACATTCCTTCCTATATTATTCAAACTATAATAGTTATTGATTCCATTATGGTTGTTCTAGTATTCAATCAGCATAATATTGAATACTGCTGTTGCTGTCAAGAAAAGAAGAAAAATATTAAGAACCAATAAGAAGTTGTTGTTACAGCATGAAGCTGCTGCTACAGCAAGTTGTTGCCACAATGCACAAAGCACCAAATACAAGTTGTTGCTGCCCCAATGATGCAACAAAGAGCAGGACAAAGAGCTGCTACAATGCACAAAGTTGCCGCAGCTGCAGCTGCCACAAAGAGCCACTATTGTACAGGACTATTGCGAAGGGGCAATTTTGTATGGATGGTTGTTTGCTAAACATTAGAGCCTTAAAAGTTCATATAATTTCAGTTTCTAGGCATCATAAATGAAGTGTGCTTTGCTAGTACCCTCTTTTAAAAACCATGATTACTCTCTGTGGAAACTTACTGGATTAAGATAAATTGCCAAGAAATTGTTATTATTGGGATAAACCCAATCAATTTTTTCCTTTTAAATCGTTGATATAAGCCCTAACTGTTACATAATACTTTGAAGTTACTTCTAGACATTCATGCTGTTTTGGAGATGCAAGGCATCCAGCATAATTTGTGTACAACAAAAGCTGCTCAGAGTCACACACCATAGTTCATATGCACATGAAGCTGCAAGGCCACTGACATTTCTTTCTTTGGGAATGATCATAGCATAGGACTATAGCAACAAGTATAAGATAAAGAAAAAGGAAAATCATCGAGAAGATATAATCATACGACTACACCACACACCACGGCTCACCACAACTGCAATTTTACAACACATTCTTTAGTCTAATTCTGTCATCAAAAGATTTTTATCTAAAGAAAATCTGATTAAAAATGTATCAAACATTTGCCAATACAGTGAGTCTATCCCATTTATGCTCAAGCTCCATATTTAACTATGAAATAGTTTGAAATCCAAATAATACATCCTATTCCCATAATGCAACATTTACTAACACATTAAGGTTTGACTTTACCAAAATATTCTATAATACTTCTTCAACCAGGCAATCAACACCAAGAGGTGACCATCAACAATGTTTTTCAAACAGTATCTTATTCTCAATGTGAAGGTTGTTCACTTGTATGATGTTCCTTCTTTTTTCATCCATTTCAGCCATGGTCTTTCCAAAAAAAAAAAAAAAAAAAGTGCCTAAATTACAATTATCTAAAATTTTCCTGCCGTAACATGATGAGATGGTTGTAACAAATATAGAATTCCTGACTCATTATCTGAGAAGGTAATGTTTCCATTACTGGTGCTATTACTATATTTGTGGCAGTTGGGACTGAAGATTGAGCAAGTTCATGAAGTCTATGAGGAGGAAGAAAAGCAAAACTGTTGAAAGGATTTGATCTTTAAAGGTAGTGGCTTGTCAAATGGACTCTCCTAAACAGATATATATATATATATATATATTTATAGGTTTTTTCAGCTTAAAGATGCCAAGAGCCACTTAAAACTCAGATTCTGCTATAAGAAGAGCACAATTTCCAAACAACTTGAAGAAACTCCCAAAATAGGTTCCAAGTGCAACAAGCCAATCCAAGCAAATAAATCATCATTTCATGAGTGTGCATAAAACCAGGGCTAACCTTAAGTTACTTTCCACTTGCCAATCCTTGAATCACTATGTGGTGTCTTGAAGGTGGTTGCTCACTAGGCAAGAACATATTTTCATCTAACAGTGCTCTATTTTGAGCTTTTATTCATTTTTGAGTATTTGATTGATGTTAGGGACCCAAAAAAAGTCATGAAGACTAAAATATCTGTAAACTAAAAAGATCCATAAGAGTGGATTTGTAATTATCATGTGACTCGCAACTATTAGAACTAAAAGAATACAGTTCATTTGGCTTGAGACAAAGCCTGTCTGTCGATACAGTTTATAAATCAATCAGAAAGTCTATGTATGAAAATCAAATCATAGAGATTTATAAACTGTATCGACAGACAGGCTTTGATAGAGATATAGATATAGACATCAGAATGTCTATGCATGAAAATCAAATGATAGAGATATAGATATAGACATAGATATGGATTCTTCACTAAAATAGAAATGAGGGTAGTGAGTTGACAAATTACAAAGAGCATTCGATGAAACAGGACTAATTAGAGGGATCTAAAAAAAAATCGTTGTATATTGAGAGGGAGAGAGAGAGAGAGACCTGGTAAGCACAATGGCGGAGCCGAAGATGAAGAGGCAGCAAAACAAGGGATGAAGTGAATGGACATGGTGGCTAGGGTTTGATGAACCGATTGGAGGTGAGGAGTTGCAACAATCAAAAAGGAAGGTCAATCGATTCTATATATATGCACACGAACAAAGAGAGAGATTGAGAGAGAGACACTAACCTGGTAAGTACAAGGCGGAGGCGAAGATAAAGAGCAGCAAAACCAGGGGATGAAGTGAACGGACATGGTGGCTATAGTTTGATGAACAGATCGGAAGCTCAAGGAAAGAGGAAACAATGAAGGAATAGCTCAAGGCTCAGGATTAAACATGTTTTTGATTTAAGCATTTAGTTTTGTTACAGTTTCCTTTTTGTGACCACAATCTACTGGTCACCAAAAGGCTTGATGTCCTGGCTTATTTTTTTGGCGCTCCTGCCATCACTTTTGGTGACCATATTTTGCATTTGGTTGCAAATACTTACCTATTAGCCACCAAAAAATGTTGGTCGCGAAAACACAATCATCCGTGACCAAAATAAATGTTGGTCGCAGATTAGTGTATTTTTTGCTACCAACTCAAAAAAAGTGGTCACTAGAGGTGTTTTCTTGTAGTGAAATAAAAAAAATTATTAAAATAGTCAATAAGATAAAATGTCACATCCTACACACCAGTCAATCACTTTTTTCTCTCACAAGTATCTGTTCAGCTACAAAAAAATTCATAAATCATCTCAAATACAAAATTTTAGAAAATAATAAAGGCCCTAACATTTTAATAATTTAACATACTTTTAGAATAATTTTCGATTAGCAATACATTTCTATATGAGCATTATGACCCATTTTCACATTTTGTCCAATCAAAACTCCACTCACCTTAAATTTTAGTTGATTATATTTGATAAGAAAAGTTGTAAGGAAATATATTGGAAAAACTTTTAGAATCATTTTAGAACGCTGAATTTATCATTTTGAAATGAGAGTGTACCATGTTCCAAAATGTGTGTTCCAAAACATAATTCGTTAGGGTATTAACATTTTCTTGTAACACTAATCAAAAGCTTTCAAGCATTGCTACATCAAATCATCAATAGACTGAATGCAATGAATCATCACCAAGCACTCTTTCAATTTGAACTACATAACCCTTGCCAATCACCAGAAAGACCAAGTTCTTTTACACAAGCCCATGCTGCAGTAAAGATTCCCAACCTGGAGCATGTTATTAGCTCAACCACGAATCTGCCTATTGTATAAATGGGATTTTCATGTCATAATATCTCCTTAAAACTCCAGCTTCACTAGAAAATGATCTCCAACAGTACATAATAACCACCCATGGGCTAATCACCGAGAACTATCCCGCAGTGAACTCTTTGTAGCACAATAACACTGAATCAGTTAATTTATAAGTGAACCCCACATTAGTTCATTAAAGCAAAAGTAATCAAACTTCCAAGATGGAGAACAAAGAGCAGAGAAACACAAGTTTTGGAAGCCATGGAATCTCTCAAGTGTATAAGAAACTAAAATAAGATATAAATTGTACCAGTCATTTCTTATCAAAGATGCCACTACCAACTATACTCGGAATGCCACAAATTTAACACAAATAATAGAGAATCTCAAGATTCTAAGGCTTCACACAATCCTCATATAAAAGTGCAATGTTTTTACAACAAAATTGAGTTCTCTGAAAAAATTAAACTCCACAGAACAAGGTCCTAAGATAATTTTGCAGCTTTATTAACGAAGTACCCTAAAGTTTGCTCTCCCAATATAAACGCCAACATATAAGACACCGCAACCGAAGCAAATGACTATAGTGAAACTTGATGAGCACACCAAACTTCAGACTCAAATCTGTTCGTCAGTAGTCCAAATTACCTAAAGGGCCCTGCAATGCCATTTGCAATTCAATGCTGTTAAAGAAGCAATGCTAACTATTATATCCACCAAATTTAGTGTCCTATATATGGCCAGTGACCAAGTAACCAAAGTTTTCAAAACTATTCTGCAACCTGGCATTAGAAAAATACGAAAGGGCAGAAAATTAAGTTTTGTACGCAACCAAAGCCATGTTACCACACAGTAAAAAGGCTCAACAAAAATACACAAGAAAAAGTATGTAAATCTCTAAAAAAAAACACTTTGGGATGGAGAAAATGGACAAAACAGACTTGCATTTCCAGAGTATAAAAGATGGGTTCCTTTTGAAAACACAAATTTGTCAGATAGAAAAACAGGAGGAGAGAACAGGAGGAGGAGAAGGAGCAAGAGGAGGAGGAGGAGGAGGAGATAAGGTCCCGGTATCAAGAATTCTCACCTGCAGATGTAAAGTAATTATGCCCTCATTCCAAAGCCTCCAATTAACTAACGTTCATTACAATTACAAGAGATGTGAACAAGAATGATACACCATCAGAGTCCCCAGAGCTCAAAAACTCAACTCAACTCAACAAACCCTTAGACCACAGCTATTAGGGCCAATTATATGTATCCTACTACATCTTCAGGGACATATCCTCCACTTAATTATACCAGCGTCTGAAAACCTGCATAATAATAACCATCTAAACCTAGTTTCCGGAAATGTAATCTAGAGCAGTGCTAGCACCAAGAGTATGTTTAAACTTGGTGAAAAAAATCAACAAAAAACAAAAGCTGCGGCAAGATGATATTACCCAAAAAAATACAACAAATGACTTGGCTATAAAATGGCACTTGTGCCATAACAAAGATGATAATAACAATTTAGATTATTTCCTTCCATAAAATTATAATCTTGGTCACTTAACATACAACTTAAATAAATGTTCATCAGTTTTCAAAATCCACACATAATGAGGAATTAATGACGGTTATTCAATGCATACAAACCAACACTGCATCAGTGTCCTAAAAAGAACATTCAGATCAGATAATGTCATATAGATGTCAAATACATAGACAAGTTATACATATTTGGTAAATGATAGAAACATACAGCACGGAAATTCCAAAAAAGGGCCCTAGTTCAAAGTCACCAGGAAAGATGAGGTTCAGTAATTTAAAGGCCAACACCCTAATTTAAAATAGAAAACTAGATCCTAACAAAAGAAGAAACTAAATATTTATTAAGTCGTAATTAAAAATAAATAAACACAAATATTAAATACATAAAATTACAGTTATATAATTGTAATACCAAAATGGGCGCATGCGCGTTCCTCATCAAACCTCTTCCCATAGTTAGGGAGGGGAGAGTTAAGAACAAACGGAAGACAGTGAGGATGTTGGTTTCTTCGGGCATGATTTGGATAATTTGGGTGAAAAGGAATTAAAAGGTTTTTAATGATATGGAGAAACCAATTACAGGTCGGTAGATTTATTGATCCTAGACGTGTATCTTGAAAAAACTAAAAATTAATTGGCTTTAGAAAATGGGAAAAAATAAATAAATAAATCATCATCTTATTTTTTAAAAAATTAAAATATCTTTTATTTAGGTGTTTAATAATGTCATACTCAAGGTTCTGAAAAGCGGTTGCGGTCGCTGTAACGGTGGCGGTGGCACGGTTGCGGGGTGTAAAGACCATAGCGTAACGGTTGTGGTAACCGGAAGCATGAATTTTTTTATTCTTCGCACAATTTAAAAAAAAAACTTACCGATATGCATATTTTTTTCCATAATCATATTTATTGGATTTTAAAATAAATATTGATCAATTTTTATAAATTTTTAAATATGATCTAATATATTTCATATTTTTAAATCACTATAAACTGAGTTTTTTACATTTTATTTTAATAATTAATGACTTTATATGTCATAAATCCATATTACGCTTATGGCAACAAAACAAAAAAAAAAATTATTGGATTTAGATGTATAAAATTATTTTTTTAATTATTATACTTGTGGAAGCATATGCAACTCTTAATTTGAATAGTTTTAAAAAATAAATTATACATGCTAATGTAATCATATAAAAATTAAAAAATAAATTATAAAGGAAATTTTTTTGTTTGGGTTTGGATCACTTGAATATTCATTCTCTTTTTGGATAATTAGTAAATAAAAATAAAATAAACTAATCAAAAAAAATTGACATTTGTAAAAAATGTATTAATATATAATTATAGGTGTTATGTTTTCTAGATATTTTACAAAAAAATCAATCACTAAACAATGACAAAAGTAAAATAATAAATAATAACCTAAATATATATATATATATATAAATAGATAATAACAACACTTATTATTATTTTCAAACAATATATAGATAGACGCACACAAACAAAATGGTTGAATGATAGCAGCCGAATAGAATAGCATAGGTCTTACAGCTTTAACAAATCAATAACATGTAATTCATCTTTTCTATTCTCTCTCTATCTATCTTCCCTTTTCATCTTCCCTCTTCTCTCTCTATCCGTCTTCCCTCATTTTCAGTTTTTTTTTTTTGTTTTTTTTCGAAAGAAGCAGTTCGGAACCGTTACATAACGGTGCGTAACAGGCCGTTACGGCACCGTTACGACCGCTACGGCCGACACACCTGTGAATCTCAATCATACTGCAAAAGCGGCCGTAACGGGTGGCGGTAACCACTAAAACTGTTACGTAACGGTTGCGGCCGCTTTTTAAAACCTTGGACATACTATTTATTATTTTTTTTCTAATTTCTGAAAACAGATTCTGAAAATGAAACCAAACAACGCCTATATTTTTTCTTTGGTTACCATGGAAAATTGGGGAGAAAATTCACCAATTTTTTCTTGATCTTTGGATTAGAAGTGGCACAATCTTTTCTTGAAGGGAAAGCTAGGGGAAAAGCATCGGTTTTGTTTGGTTTGTGTTTTGAGATGTTATTTCAAAAATAATATTTTGGAGAGAGTTTAGAAACTTTGAAAATTTGTTTGGTTATATATTTTGAAAATAGTTTTGGAGTTTGGGAATTTTGGATGATTTGATATTTTTTTGTAGTTGAATAGATGGGTGTGAGAGAAAAAATGATTGGGAAGGAGAGAAGAGAGAGGGGAGAGAAAAAGTGATGATTGATGTTGAGTAGAGAGAAGTGATTTTGGAATTTGTTTTAAAAAAAAATTCAACCAAACATGTTTTTGAAATTTTTTCTCCAAAAGCATGTTTTGAGATTCAAACCAAACATGCCCTATGGTGTGTGCGAGCATGGGCAATTTTTTTCTGAGGAACTTCATTGTATACATCGAGTATCGCTCATAAATGTAAAGCATAAAGCACATAAACCCAATTGACATGTGATAAGAAAGGTTGGTTTCCTCTTCCGGACTTGCCAATTTGCCATTTTAGAGTAACCACAAGATATTTGGTCATATGGAAAGATGGATGATTGCTTAAAATAAGTAGAAGGTTTTCAAATTCATGAGTGCAAACGTGATTGTGGTATTGTCATTCAAATGACTTTGGAAATTTGGGGAAGAGTGCGAAGTTAGTGAAGACTCCACAATTTCATTTTCAGATGAATGATCCCTAAGCTTCCAGGGCCATACGCATTTGACAAAGTAATGAAATTATGGGTACAAGATAATGACAAAATTTTACTAGTTGTCCTACCATTAAGATTTTGTTTACTAGATTTCTCAAAAAAAGAATGCATCATCAGTACAAATAAATGCTAGGTATATTAAAATTTTCTACCCATCTTTGCTCATCTATGGACTGTAATAGAAATCTTGAATTACTAGATAAATCAAACACTTGAATTTTGGGTGCTAGGTATATTAAATATATATATATATATATATATTGATAAATAGGTATATTAAATATTTCTAACCGTCTTTGCTTATCTATTGACTGTAACAGCAGCCTTCAATTACTTGATAAATCAAACACATTATTTTTTCAGCTTAAACAAGGATTGTAACAATCCAATGCACCAAGTAATCGCCCTAGTATATTTTTTTTTAATGCTTCTAGCATAATTCATCATTAAGAGTATGTATTCCCAACTAAGAATGTTGTCACAATACACAGAAATCCACATGATTGCAATTTGGATTACTATGCCCTTGGCTTGCACATATTAGAGGTCCTTCAGTTGAAGAGGAGGTAGCAAGACATGGATTTCCTCAATCAAATTGTGCCAAAGCCTGAGATAAAAAGTGGCTACTGAACTCTTGACCAAATTGGATCAGACAAACCCAAATCTGTATATGACTGCCTTTATTATTCACCACCCGTGATTAATTGCTGTTTATCACTACTTACATTTCCTGCCCATTTCTTACCAAATTTTTAACTAAAATAATGAATTATCCCTTGCTAGAGCATATTACCATATTATTATTCTTAGGGTCAGATTAGGATGTTCTTTAACACAATCAAAACCACTTTCACTTTTCAATATTAACAACAAAACCAAACCATGTCAGATGATGGTGGTGAGGGAAGTTAAAGACCACGGTTAATATCATAGTTGTGGTGTACAACTACATACAGCACAGTCAAATAGGCAGTTGATTTCCAATTCAGTATGAAGTTACAGCATTCTATGAAAACTTCATACTGAAAATTACAGCTTATGCAAATTACATATATCTATGATTACACCTATTTTGATCAACTTAAACCAATTAAATAAAAAACGACGCAATTTCTGCATTTAGTATGCTAATTCACTCTCCTATTTTGTACAGTTGGCTGAGAAAGCAGCAGCACGGCCAAAACTAATCTTAATTTTCGCTCAAAGATTATTCCTTGAATTCATATGACCAGTGTAATCAACAAACCAAACAATCAAAATGAAACACATTTATAGAAGATGGAACCATCAACACAATTGTGATAAGATAAATAAGAGAAACACTTGGTATCCCATAAACCAAAACCATCGGCCTCATTCTTTTACTAGAAATAATGCAATTTGCTCAAGCCTTGAACTGAAGTTATGATTTGTAACTTCTACTGCTCTAGTATAATAAAGAATCCTTTTAGCCAAAAAGTCAAAAAAACCACTAAAAAAAACTATTATCTCTACTTTTTTTCCACGTCTTAAAAAAAAAAAAAAAAGTCAATTCTCAAAACAACCCTTAATTCAACCCAGCAAAGATACTAACTTTAGTCAGTACTACTACTACTATTTAAATCCAAAAACAAGAGTTAGCAAATCAGGGCGGAATCAAATATGCACGTCAACAATCACAAAATGATTATTTGATTCAACTCCATTACATAATACAAACAAAAAAATTGACAACTGACACAACCATCATCATTATCATCAACTCAATCAAAGGGGAAAAAAACTAGTCTTAAAACAGGACGTACACACACACACACATATACATCAAACCCTCTCACGCTACACAGAAACGAAGATTCTCAAAAGAAACCATTGATCAACCAAAAATGCAAATCAGAATGAGAAAATATATAATGATCATAAAATCGATGAACAAATTAAACAAGAACACAATCGAATAAAAAGGCACACAAGAAAATTATATGGAAAAACATGAAATTTCGCAGTAACAGTTAATGAAAGGATGATCGGTGATGGTGGTGAAGATTTCTACTGAAAAATCATACCTTTGCAGATGCCGATTACTCGTAAGCGATAAACTCGAAATACAGAGACAGGTATCTGCATATCTTCTATCTAGAGACAGAGAGAGAGAGAGAGAGAGAAGAAAGTAATTTCAGGGGAGAAAATGGTGAAATCTCCACACATTGCCCTGTTTGGCAAGTAGGTCTTTTCTTTTTCTTTTTCTTTTTCTTTTTTTTTTTTGAGTTAAAATGCACCCAAAAAAAAGACGTTAAAATATTGTATTAAATTCATGATCATTTTATTTTTTCACTCATAAATATCATATTTAACTACATAAAAAAAATCTATCATATTTTTAAGGGGAATTTTTTTTAAGGTCCCTGGTATTAAAATTTTACAGCATAAAGGACACTCAATATTTTTATAATGTCTAAGGTCCCTCAAGTTGATCCAGAGAAAATTGGTCCAGAGAAATTCTAGAAATTTCTCTAGACTTCAGAATTTCTCTCCAGAGAAATTTTGAATTTCTCTGACTTCGGAATGTGTTTTAACCAAATTTCCCTGACTTCGGAATGTGTTTTAACCAAATTTCTCTGACTTCGGAATTTATCTCCAAAGAAATTCTGAATTTATCTCCAGAACTGATATTGATATTTTATGGCAGGGTGGAAAAATACAAAGGCTGAATGCTTGTATGATGATGGGGAGAATCAAGTAAAACAAGGACAAAGCATTGCAGATTCGTCCACCAAATTTCTCTGTACTTCGGAATTTCTCTCCAGAGAAATTCAAAATTTCTCTGGATAATCTAAGCACAATGGGAGCTATTTGCTCGGCTGGGACGACTATGAAGAAAAATCCAAAGTTTCTAGAAAAGAATTCGGGATTTTCTGGGAAACTCAAGTCCATGAGGAGCTTTAGTAAGCATACAGATGATTCTTATTCGTATTCAGTGTTGACGGTTTCGCGAACACTTCACAGAATTTTGATTCCGGCAAGCATCAATTGTCCATTTCTCGTGAACTCAAGCCTTCTACACCTGCTAGGGCGTGCTTTTGTGAAACATAATTGTTCGAGAAAATGGAAGATAAGAAAGATGGCGCCGTGGTGTGGGTTGAGCCCAACAACGAATGCTCCACCAGGGTCGACGACGATGGCGACATCTATCCCTACTGGGATCAGAAACTCATCATCCCTTTTAACTCTCTCATCTAGGACTCCACCTTCCACCTCGACTTGGTCCACGCCAATGCCAAAGACGACACCAAGTCTTTCATCGGCTCTGCCCGCCTCCCCGTCCGCGACGTCGGCTTTGGCGAGCGTGCCACCCGCAACCTGGATCTAAAGCGCCCCTCCAGCAGCCCCCATGGCACGGTCCAACTCAAGATCTGCTTCCGCGAAGAAGACAGAGTTTAGACAGACAGAAAAAAAAAAAAAAAAAAAAAGGATTGACTTGAGAGAGTTAATTTTCTCTGTGATATATTGGTGTGGAAGTTGAGGGACCTTAGACATCACAATATAATATTATGGATCTCTTCCATTACTAAAATTAGAAGAGGGACCTTGGACCAATTTTCCCTATTTTTAAATATAAAAATTCTAACTTGTTAAAATAATTAAAAATTAAAAATCTATTCAAATAACTAATTTTCCAAACAATGCCATGAAAAACAATTCGGTTAGATTGGGTGCTTTTTGCCTTGGTTGTCTACAAAATAAGTATAAATAAATAAAGATGCTGCACCACCCGCCGTTAATCCAAAATTATTATGGGGAATTTTTTTTAAGGTCCCTAATAATAACAATTTAGAGCATAAAGGACACCCAAAAAAATAGTGATGCATCAGGTCCCTGAACAACTTGGCGTGCGTTTTTAATTATTTTGTGAACCAAAATACCCTTGCCAAAATCAACACAGAAACGAAACTCATTCCGACGTCTGAGTTCCATTCCAAACATCCAGCATCTTCACGAACAGGAGAACAGCAGAATTAGGGTTTCAACACCATCTGCACCATCGACATTAGAGCTTCGTTATCTTCTCCAAAAATCATTCCCATTCCTTCCTCACAAATTTCTCTAACCTAGGTTAAAGCTTCATTTTCACTGCTCATCATCATCTCAGTCCATCTTCGTCACGTCGCATTTTCATCTCGGGCCATATCAGCTCGTCATTCAAGTTTCATCCTAACTCTGGTAAGTTTTTCTACAATACAACTAGATTTTCTCTGGAAACACAGTTAATAGCATTTTATAATAACCTTCCATAAATTAGGGTTTCAATTTCGTAATAAAAAGCTACCTGAATTTGGAAAAAGTTATTTCTGTGTGTTTTGAACTTATTCTTGAACATGTTTGTGTGATTTTATCTATAAATTTCTCTGGCATTTGAATTTCTCTGATTTTTGCTTGATGTATGTTTCTTCTTTCAATTTTCTCTGGCATGTTTATTTTCACAAAAATATTTTTCTGTGTTTTTATCTTATTCTTGAACATGTTTCTGTAATTTTGTCTATAAATTTCCCTGCTCTATAAATTTCTCTGTAATATGTATTTTTAATTGGAATGTCTATCTTTCTCTGGAATGTCTATTACTCTCTTGCATCTGTCTAAGTTTCTCTGGTATTTATAATTTTCTCTGACCACATCACATCACTTTCCTCCCTTGTGTGTCTCTATCATTTTTAATTTTCTCTGGAATTTTAATATTATGGACTGGAATGAATGTTTCTTCTTTAAATTTTCTCCGCCATGTGTATTTTGAGAAAAAGTTATTTCTCTGAATTTTGATCTTATTCTTGAACATGTTTCTGTGATTTTGTCTGTGAATTTCTCTGCTTTGTAAATTTCTCTGGAATATGTATTTTTCTCTGCAATGTCTATTACTCTCCTGCCCCTGTCTAATTTTCTCTGGTATTTATAATTTTCTCTGATCACATCACACCACTTTCCTCCCTTGAGTGTCTCTATCATGGTTAATTTTCTCTGGTTGTGTATGTAAATTTCTCTTGCATTTTAATATTATGAATTGAAATTTTCTCTGGAATGGAAATTTCCTCAAGAATGTGTAATTTTCTTCGGAATGTGTATTTTTCTCTGGTATGTTTATTTTGTTCAATTCTTGGTTTCAATATGGTGTAATTCTTTGTGGCATGTTTACATTACTTTGTTTATTTTATCTTGCTAATTATGGAATGGAAATTTTCTTTCGCTTACCATGTTTACTTTTTTCTATCATTCATTTTCTCTGGTATGTTTACTTCTATATGTAATTTTAACAATTATTGAAAATTTCTCTCCCATGTTTATGATGCTGTGTTGATTTTCTCTGACATTTTACTTTTAATGTCCAATTTTCTCTAGCATGTCAAATTTTCTGTAATTTTTCCTTATCTGTAATTTTCTCTGACATCTCCAATTTTCTCTTTTCTGTAATTTTCTCCTTTATCTGTAATTTTCTCTGACATGTCCAATTTTCTCTGGGATTTAATGTTGACATCTTTATGTTTTAATCATTGTTTAGAAATGGCAAAATGTAAAAGCAGCGAAACACCGGAAACACCAAGCAAAAAATAGAAACTCTCTCAGTCTTCTTATGGACTAAGATCAAAAACCAGCAGCAAAACACTAGAAACACCAAGCGAGAAAGAACAACTCTCTCAGTCTTCTTATCATCTAAGATCAAAAACCAGTAGCAACACACCACAAACTCCTCACTAAAACACACAAGTCCAAGCTGATGAAGCAACTAGCATCTAGATGAGTACCCCAACTTCAAAAGACTTAAACTCAAGGGGGAAAAAACCTGTTAAACCCCACAGAAAGAGAGCTCACTACAGCATTCAATTCCGATCCAACCTCTCATCTGTCGTCTCCTTTTTTCAAACACTTAAATTCAATTCAAAATAACTTCTAGAGATTCAAAAGACCCCATTCTGGTATTTGATCCAAGCTCTAACCATTGGAAGGATCGATCCAAAGAAATCTAGGAAATTCGATGATGATGTAGTTGCCATAATCCAATGTTACAATGAAAAAACAAAAGCATTCACAGTTGGTAAGAAGAACCTGACCTTTACAACAAATGACATGACCTTAATTTTTGGTTTGGAAGGAGGTAAAGGAGCCATGTCATTAAGATACTCTAAAAAGTCAAAATCTGCATTCCTCAAGAGAAGATTCCAAAAGGACACAAGGCTCACTGGTCCCGTTCTTAAAAATGCCTTGGTCAAAGCAATGAAAGGCAAACAACCAACTGACTTCAAAGATGTAGCAATCATTGTTACATTGTACTTGTGTCTCCCCCTATTTTTTGCAACAAGTAGGAATTCAATAGGTTGGGTTTTTATAAAGTATGTGGAACCTCTTGAATCAATGAAACAGTATGATTGGCCGGAAGCAATCACATCAACATTGATTGATTCTATCATGGCATTGCACAAAACTCCAGAAAAAGTTACGAGGTGTGTCATTGCATTGCTGGTAAGTATAATATCCATTCAAATTTGCAGTTATCATACTTACAAATTTGTGCGTTTAGAAAATTTTATTTACTTTCATTTTCATCACAGTATTGGCTATGTGAACATGCAACTATCATTGACTCGGAAGACAGTAACACAACTGACTTCCCAAGATGTGCCAAGTGGAACCTGCAAACCTTGACGAAACAGCTGCAGAAGACACCAGTCCACTCTCTTGCACCTCGGTAAGTTAGATTCCTATTGCTACTGAAATCTCAGTGAAATTCCAAAATTTCTCTGACCACTGCTTTGTTTCCCTCCTTGTGCATTGATTGATTAAGATCAATTTTCTCTGAACTATCAATTTATGTTTTCTTCTTTGGTTACCACTGGTCTATTTCTGCCATTGTAATCAATTTTCTCTGCCATCCAAATTTCTCTGACCACAATTGTAACACATTAACTTATATGCTCTGATTGATTTTCTCTGATATCTAAATTATGTTGGTTGTTTCATAATTTTCTCTGGCCCATCAAATTTTATCTCCTTGTGTGTAATTTTCTCTGCCCATAACTTATGTGCCTTGCATCTTTGATAAACACTGTTTATTTATACTCTTCTAATGAATTTTATCTGGAATCCAAATTTCTCTGACACAATTGTAGTAAAACATTAACTTATACGCCTTGATTGATTTTCTCTGATATATAAATTATGTTGCTTGTTTCATAATTTTCTCTGCCTCATAAAATCAACTCCATGTCTCTAATTTTCTCTGGCCCATACAATTTTCTCTGAAGTTTGTTTCCCATTAGTATCATTTAGATGAATTTTATTTTCCTTATTTGAATTTTTTCTCTCAGTGAATTTTGTAACATTTCTCTAATAAAAGAGTCTCCTGTTACAGATCGATAACAAGCAGCTAGTCAAAAACCCATCAGAGGAGTTTTGTCTTGGCAAAAAGATAAAGAAAGAATCAAAAAAGGCAATTGTCAAATTCAAGGAGATATTACAAGATCCATCTGAAGATGGAGGGAATGAACAAGCAGAAGGCAACATAGAAGAATACGAAGCCAGCAATGGACAAGAACATCAAGCTAGCAGCGGAGAAGAAGAAACCAGAGAAGAAAGTGAAGAAATAGAAGCACAAGACAAAGAACAAAATGAACAGAAAAAAGAAGACAGTGAACAAGAAGATGAAGAAGAAGATGAACAGCAAGAAGAAAACAAGAATGAAAGTGATGAAGAAGAAAATAATGAGCTGATGGACCAACAACATGATAGCATTTGTGGCTTAACAATGCATCAGCCTGAAGAATTTGAGGAATCAAAGGATGCCCAAATTGTTGATCTACGTCAAAGACTGAAGGCACTTTCTCAATCTAAAAAAGAAGAAGACAGAAATTGGATTGAATTACTTGCTGAAAAGGATATTTCAATAAGAATCCTGACATCACTTAACTCAGAACTTCAAGAAAAAGAAAGCACAATCCAAATGAAACTAAGGATGTTAGAGATTGAAAAAGCAGACGATACAAAAACAATTCAACAGTTGGGGTGTTCAAATTCAGAGCTTGAAACTGAAAATGCTAAATTGCATGAACAAGTTCAAGAACTATCCGTCCAACTAGCAACACAACCATACCGAACACCAACACAACTTCAACCACAAGGTACCACAAGGTCAGTGAAAATCTTGAGCCACAAAAAGTTATGTCCTCGTGTCAACATAACTCAGAGAAATTTCTATTTATTATAATTTTCTCTGTCATTGGTAATTTTCTCTGGAAGTTATATTTCTCTGAACACATTAGTTATATTTCTACTGCTCATTTCATTTTCTCGGTATATTTTCTTATTCCATTTTTGGGGCTTGCTTGATTTTCACTGTGTATAGTTCGAATGCAAGTGGAACAACAACCAACAACCCAACAAGAACAAATGGCACACAAAGAACAACCGAAACAAAAAAAAGTCTATGGTAACTGCAAAATATTGAATCAAATAAATTTACATATTGAAATATCATCTGTTACTTCAGAGAAATTTCACTTTTCCTAATATTTTCACTGTCTACAGTAAAAAAAGATCCAACGTCAATGCTTAAAAATTTAAAGGCAAAAGAAAGGAAGGAAAAGCAGCATGATCCAGAATTCCAATATCCCAAAGTTGCGAAAGTGTCTAGAGCTTCAAAACAAGCTGCAAAGCAAGTTGAGCAAAGCACGAAGGACAAAGAAGTGCTTGATGCTGATGCGTACATCTTGCCTCAACCTATAAACATCAGAAAATCTTGGGTCTTTCCACAAACTCTTCCGATTTCAAGATTGATAAAAGATCATGTAAAAGACATCTTGTAGCATATATCAAATGTGTCTGAACCTGAGTAAGTACAACAAACAAAATAGAACATAACAAACAACAAATTACACACTTATATTGCATTAACAATAATTCAATCCCTTCTTTGTCATCTTGTAGAGCTTTAATTTGGACAAGTGAGTTGAATCTCATTACCTTTGAAGACATTGGAAACCTAATAAAGCAAAAAGAAATTGCCAACAATGTAAGTCTTTCCCTTTCATCAAAATTTCTCTACAATGTTCCATCAGCCTTTATAAACCAATATTACAATTATAAATCATATTTTTCAGGTCATTGATGGCTATGGAGAGATCCTTTTGGCTGACCAAATGAGAGAAAGACAACAACCAACCTCATTTTTTTTTCACATCCATGAGCTTAGTATGTTACTACTATTTTATTTGATTTTCTCTGGAATTTACTAACTACTTTCTCTTCTTAATATACTTCTTGAAGCCAGTTGTGTCACTAGTCATAACAAAACCATTTTTTGATTTTCTCTGAACACAAAATTTCATCAAGATGACAGAAAATCAAACTTTTTGAGTGTCCTTATTTGACAAGAATATTGAAACAGCATGGAGGAACTACAGGTTCCTCCATTTCCCAATAAATATTGGAGGTAATGAGAAGTCCATACATGGAAATCACTGGACCTTGCTTGTCCTGGACAAACAAGACAATTTATGGAGGTTCTACAACTCACTGAGGCCAAGGAGGGATGATGCAGAAGA
Source organism: Camellia sinensis (assembly GCF_055761805.1). Lineage (NCBI taxonomy): Eukaryota > Viridiplantae > Streptophyta > Magnoliopsida > Ericales > Theaceae > Camellia > Camellia sinensis. Next base: position 66,142,642 of record NC_138970.1, read on the forward strand.
CAAATATGTCAAAGATGCAAAATAATTGGTAACGAGTGCAAATTTCTCTGATCCATCATCAGCTTTATGTGATGATAATTTTCATAGAATCCCATTGATTTGTCCGTAAATTTCTCTGTTATTTAAAAATTATTTTTTTGCAGCAAGATTACGTGGAGAATTTTTTGAAAGCTTGCCTTGAAAGAGACGCTCAATCACAACCCTCTTTCAAATTAATAAACTCACAAAACACAAGTTACGACTTCGAGTATGTCAACAGTGCTCCATAACAAGAAAGTGATTCGTAAGTTTCATACATCTATACATAAGATAATCTGATTTGCATGTTTCTTAAAACTAACCATACCTATAATTTGTATGCAGTCTGGATTGTGGCCTCTTTGTCTGCTATATAATGAAACAATATAGCAAGCATGAACCTATCAGCTCCAAATTGTCCACACAAGAGATAAGGTTGATGAGGGCAGAACTCATAGAGAGATTTGTGACCGAAGTTGGCCGGTCATGGACTGAACCAATTGAAATACCTCCAGAAGAACCACAAATGTAATAGTGAAACTAGTGAAAGGAAGACAATATACATATCCACACAGAGAAAATTGTCTCACATATATGTATATATCCATACAGTATTAACCATTCAGTTTTTTGTTGATACATTGAAGGAATGATGATCCTTGACATATATGTATATATCCTTTCTTGACTAATCTAAATTTCATTTTTTTTTATTTCGACTAATGTGAATTTCATACCTATCGATGGTTAAATATATATATATATTTTTATTGTCATTCACAGAGAAAATTGTCTGCCAGAGAAAATTGTCTGCAGAAATTTCTCTGGTATGAACTACCAGAAATTCATAGAGAAATTTAACTTGTATCGTCCTAAGGGGATGCCTATATGATCATGTAATCTGTAATACTTTGTATTGATACAAAACAATCATCAAACTCAACAAAAACACAAAGCGCACAGTAATTTTATCTACCACTGAAAAATTTCACTGCATGAATTTCAAAACACAATGCCCAAATAGTTTTCTCTGATGATGGAAAATTTCTCTGGATGAAATTGACGGATTCAAATGGTGATAGAAAATGGAATTTCTGAGTTATGAATTTCTCTAGGTTGAGTGATTTGGAGAGGAGGAATTTCTCCGTGTTGGTGAGGAAAATTTCTCTGGCTTTGACACAAATTTCTGAGTTGAAGTGAGTCTAGAGAAATTCTCAACTCAGAGAAATTTCAAAAGAGCTTAATTTTGTTTCTTGGTTATACAATAATTTTTTGTATGCTCTCTCTGGTGTGCACATTTCTTGAAATGACTGGTATGAAGCTACCAGAAATTCACAGAGAAATTTAACTCATATCTCGCCAAAGAAGGTGCCTATATGATCATTCAATCTCTAATGCACTGTGTTAGTACAAAACAATTATCAAATTCAAAAAACACAATCCACACATTACTTTAGTCTGCCATTGTCAAATTTATGTGGATGAATATGAAGCTTCAAAACACAATACACAGAATTTTCTCTGCCATAGGAAAATTTCTCTGGATGAATTTGACAGGTATTACAAACCCACTGCCTATAGTATATATCAACAAACACAATGCACACTTTAACTGATATTGGAAAATTTCTCTGGATGAATTTGATTGATATTATTATATACACTGTCTAAAAAATACATTTCACAAAACAAAATACACAAAGTAATCATCAAATATATTATTCAATCAATAAAATGTATAATCCTCAACTATTTAACAAAGGTTCCTTGCATGTCCTCTTATTATGGTGACCAATACTCTCACAACGACTACACTTAATCACCCTTTTAAACTCTCTAGTAGAAGCAATTCTGTTTTTCTTCGGCCTCCCAGCAGGTCTCTTGCTCAATGGAGGTAAAATCATAGCATCTTCAATGCTACACACAGGTTTTTCAACAGTTGGAACTGGGCCAATCGAAAATGAGTATGCTTGACGATACATATCAGCATGAAAAAATGGTTCAACAAATGAATTCAAATTCTTTCCACTCCTAAAAATTGCAGCAACAACATGTTGACATGGATACCCATTTATTTCCCATTTTCGACATGAACAAGTTCTCAACCCAAGATCAACCATAACCGAAGGAAAACAATGCACTTCAAAGACATTATCAGATGATAAACTCACATTCCATGTCCTCCCATCCAAAAAAGACTTCTCCAACACACTATCCATACGAGGACACAGAATTTTATTCCATTTACTCAAAAGCAGCCTCCTATCAGACCTCATATTCATGATTTGCAACCGTATCATGTCCACCAAATTTGTTATTGGCAAGTGCCGAGCTTCTCGTATCCATGAATTGAATGACTCAGCAACATTTGAATACATCTCACCATAACGTTTCCTCGCAAAATATGCGTCACTCCAATTTTCATATGGTAAACTTCTCAAGAAAACACTCACAATGTCTCCTCCCTCACTTTTTAATTCATTTAACTTGAAATGAAATAATGCCTTTGTTGGAGCATATGCACATTCTGAAAACTTGGACACAATCGTCTCCCTAACCAAATTTGTGTTTCCACATGACAACTTATCCCTCAAATTTCTCTTCAGATGTTCCAGACAAAATCCATGAAAGCAGTTAGAGAAAAACCTAGCAATTCCCTCCACAATACCATAATGTCGATCTGATATGAAACTTATCACCCTTTCTGACCCCAATACTCCACATAAATGTTCAAGCAACCAACACCAATTGTCTTTATTCTCAGCATCAACAACAGCAAAAGCTACAGGAAAAAAACCTACAAAACAAATAGGAACAAGCATATTACATATACACATGCAGAGAAAAATAGAACAATAAACAACCAGAGAAGTTTGACACTGCCAACATCCAGAGAAAATTCACTTAATGCCCAACTCCAGAGAAAATTCACACATTGGCAACATCCAGAGAAAATTGACTTAGTGATCAACTACAGAGAAAATTCACACAATCATAATATCCAGAGAAAATTCACTTAGTGACCACCTACAGATACAATTCACACAATGACAACATCCAGAAAAAATTCATACACAGACCAAAATCCAGTTAAAATTCTCACAGTGGCCAAAACCAGAGAAAATTCACATTCACTCAATTCCTACATGTATAGAAAATTCATATACTTAGACAAAATTAGATATATTTACAATTACCTTCATTCCCATCTTTCCCCGTTGCAGCAAGCACAACTCCTTTGTATCATCCTTTCAAAAATGTTCCATCAAGAGAAAGCAATGACCGACAATATTTGAAACCAGCAATGCATGCATGAAAAGCCACAAACACTCTTTTGAAACGCTTATTATCTTCAAAATCTAACTCAAAATGACTACCCGGATTGTTCTTCAATGCCTCATCAAAATACCACCGTAATTGATCAAATGACAAACAAGAATCCCCATATGTACTATATTTTGCTTTTTCAACACCCAACCAACCACAGTTATAACTGATTGAGACCCCATACTTGTCTTTCATTTCTTTCACAACATCCACTGGACGAGTTAAAGGTTTTGCACTTACCTCTTCAAGTATCAGCCCAGAAACTAAGTTGGAAGTCATCCTCGAATGTTTACTCGTACGAATCGCTACACCACACGTATGTTCATTGTTCAAAGTCCTTATGTAGAATAACCCATTTGTTTTTTCAACAAAAGCATGTACACGCCACATATATCCCCTTGATTCCTTATATGCACATTCTGCCGTAACCCTCAGCTTGTCATTTTTAACATACGTAAACTGAAAACCAATCTCAATAGCATACTTGCATAAAAAAGTACAGAACTCAACCACACCACCCTCAAACTTTTGTCCAACACTCGTAATATTATTCCGCCAACTAGCTGACAATAACACCTTTTTCTTAGTGAGAACAAAACTTAGAAAGTGAATTCCTTTCAATATCCACCAGCCTATCACACTCACCATCCACAACATCTACTCAATTAGACCCCACTTCATCCTTTTCATCAGAGGTACTACATCTAGTAACTGAAACATCAACTATATCAACACCGCGTGCACAAACAACCCTTAACATATTCAGAAAATCAATATTATTTCGAACCATACAATTCGGATGGCCCAAAATAGAATATGAAATACACATAGTCTCAGGTTTCAAATTCTTCCATGTTTTACACAAAATGCCAACCAATTCCTCAAAATTCAATTCGCATGAAACATTAATGACAATAGTATCATTCCCATATTTGCACAGTAACAACACTGCACTGTCCATTGAAACTGAAACAAAAAAACAACAAAAATAATTTGTTTAACATAGAAACACTTCACAAGAACAACATAAAAGTTCAGAGAAATTTCAAAAAATTATAATTTTCTCTAAACTTAAAATAAAAGTCCAAAGACATCTACAAACTGATATTCACCTTCAAGATGATAAAAAACAAAATCACAGAAACTTAATGAATCACAGAGAAATTTACTGCTAACTATTAAACACAATCATAGAAAAAAATCACACAGAATATCTGTTATGAAATTATAGGCTTCTCCATAATTTTCACCTCACTACAAAGCTAACAATTTTCTATGCGTCATTCTGTAATATTGCACTCATAGAAAAATCCAAAGAAATTTGCAAACTTATATACACCTTCAAGATAACAAAAAACATTGCATTGTCCATCTAAACTGAAAGAAAAAACACAAAAAATAACTTTTGTTTAGAGAAACAAAAACTTCTATTCATCTTCTACAAACATATAATTTTCTCTGAACTACAAACTGAAAGTGAATAACAAACTTACATTTTTCTCTGAACTACAAATACAAGTCTAGAGAAATTTATGAACTTACATTCACTTTCTCATATTCTATCTGCATTAGAAACTTCTAATAATATGTCCATATGCACATATAATTTCCTCTGAACTACACAAACAAAAGTGCAGAAAATGAAATTTCTCTGGTTTGACAAAACATAGAACAAAACTTATCATTGATCAGCATGTTGATAAAAAACAGAGCACAAAAAATGAACTCTAAACATAAAAATCACCTACACTGTCAACACTATTTGAAACTGATCAAAAAACAAAGAATGAAAAATTAATTCCAAAAATAAAAATCAACTCTATCAAACTGGCCTCTCTCTAAACAAAAATTCAAAACAAAAATCAAAATCCATGTGGAATCTAAATCGAAAACAAACCCGATTCAACTCCACTCAAAAACCTACGCAATCAACACACTGTCAACACTCTTTGAAATTGATTGAAAAACAAATAATAAAAAATTAATTCCAAAAATAAAAATCAACTCTATCAAGCTGGCCTCTCTCTAAACAAAAATTCAAAACAAAAATCAAAATGCATGTGGTATCTCCATCGAAAACAAACCTGATTCAACTCCACTGAAAATCTACGCGATCAACACACTGTAACACCACTGAAATATCCGACGAAATCTCCAACGAAATCTACACGATCGTAGCAATCTTTCTCGTCAACTCCACTGAAATCTCTGACGAAATCTCTACCATGAAATCTCCGACGAAAACTCCGACGAAATCTCCACTGCAAATTCGGTTTCCAAAATCTATCAGTTAAGTCAACAATATAATATTCAAACAAATTTATATTATAAAGGAAGGGTAATTTAGGTACTTTACAACCTAAAAAAAATTTGAGGGACCTTAGCCATCAGAACATATTATTTTGGACCTCTTCTCCTATCAAAAGTAGAGGAGGGACCTTAAGCCAATTTTCTCAATTATTATTGTATGTATAATTCATATTCTCTTGATTATTAATAAATATTATTTTTTATTTTTTATTTGTCAATTTATATAGTTTGACTTATTTAATTATAAAAATATATTAGGAAGTGACCATCAGCCTAACTTAATTTGATACTTTTAGATTATGAAAATATTAGTTTGCCCAGAAGACAGGAGCTGAATTGAGATTTTGTGTCAATTTATCCAAAATTATTATTGGGTTGTACTCGGTATAAAAAGTTTATAGTGTAATCCAGTTGGATCCATCCATTTATAATATATTAATTATAGTTTAATATTATTTTAATTATAAAATAAAGTTTAAAAATGTAAAAAATAAAAAAATATATATATTTTAGGTTTATATTAAAATATTTGTTAAAAATCATATTTATTTTATTATTAAATTTTGTTAATATTTCAAATTTAAATAATAAATAAAATCTAAATAATTTAATATCCATTCAATACAAAAATAAAAAAATTAATAGCTCATATCTATTTGGTTAAGTGGACGGGTTTGAGCTTTGAAAATATTTTTAGGACTGAATTTGAGATAACTAGATTAGACCCAAAGTTGGGCCGGGCCAGCATTAGGATGACACATATCGTCTTGTTATATTCTATTAGCTCAGTCCGAACTCGGCCCGAGGTTTGCCCACTCCTACTTTTATTCCACACAGGCCCCTTCTATACCACCTTCGAAAGATGTGTATTTTTACAATTGTCAATGGGATAAAGTGATATTCGCTAATAGTTGAGAGGTTCTCAGTGTAATTATTCTTAAACATATTAATGGCCTTAATAATTATTTATCTCAATTAATGTATAAAAAATATTTGTAATATCTAAAAATAAAAAATTCTAGATACTCATAATTTAAATTTTACAATTCATCCATAATGACATAGCAATAGAATTGAGTCTTATATAATTAAATTTGTAAAAAAAAAAATATTTAAAAAAAATATCTAACTGTGTTATTATTAATAGAATTATGAAATTTAAATTGGCAGTCTCAATTTCTCATGTAAGAACGTTTAAAAGTGTGTTTAATATATAAAAAGTATATTGAGTGTTTTTAATATTTTATATTCTATCTACCTCATTAGTATGACTCATTTAAATTGCTTAGTCAAAAAAATGACTCATTTAAGTTTTGGTTTGGAAAGAATTAATTTAGTCTGATTTTTTTTTTATTAATTTAGCTTGGATGAATTAGTTGTGTTTGGAAATAACTTTTGACATTTTTTGGTTTGGATGTGATAGTTGTGAGGGAAAAAAAAAATGATTATGATTTAGAGATAATATTTTATCTGATTAACTTTTTTAGCCTATTTTGTCTTTTTATGTTTATTCAATCAACTCTTGCAAAACGAGGCTTAAATTGTATATACAAAATATAATAAATGAAGATTTTGTCAGGTAAATAATCTTAAAATAATTAGAAAAAAATTAGTGGTATGTTCTTGTTCAAAAGTATTTAAACTTTAGAAGTATAAGATTTATCTTTAAGTAATTTTTAGTAGTGTTAATTAAAAAATTAGTTTTATATTTCAAACTCAATAATGTAGTAGTCTATTAGAATATTTAAGGCAAACTCTTTTTCTTAGGTCTTTTTTTATTTTTTTTAATTATCAACTGATCATCTCTTTTACACATCAAGTACAAAAAATGATTTGAAAAGTAGATTTATATGCCAATTTTGTTTTTTTCAAATTACATTTATAGCTCAATGTTTCACCACTTCTTATATATAAACACTATGGTTGTTTAGCTCATGAATTGGAGAGGGATTTGAAAGTAAAAAGAGAAAAAAATATGAGAAACTTAAGTGAAGTATAACTATATTTCACTCACATTATATTTATTTCTTCTCTTTCTCTTTCTAAATTCATGAATCAAACACACCTATTGTTATAAGTTTTGCAACCTTCCATTGTCCTTCCTTGAAGTAATCTCGTTTGTGTATGGCCATTGAGTTCACCAGGCAACACGTATACAACATGCATAAATAACTCCAACAAACATTTTATTGCAACAACTATATGATAATATACAACTAGTGATTACTTGAGTATTGATTTGCGTTCGGCTTGTTAAAAGTTTATTTAATATTGACTTGTTATACGTGAACACAATTTTAAATTTGTTAAGTTTCAAGTCAAGATTAAATAATTTACTACTCAACTCAAGAAACTTATGTATACTATAATTCAACTCATATTTGACTTGTTAAAAATCGACTTATGTGAAAAAATCAAATTTGAACTTAATTTTAAGCCCTTTAAGTTATCAAATCAAGCTTAAATAATCTATTACTCGACTGACTTAGCTCATTTTTAGCCTTCTATAAAACTTGCAAACTTTAGTGATTTGAAAAAAATATGTAAAAGTAATCAGGACATTTGGTTTAATGGTTGTGTAACACTCATTGTGGTATAAGATTTCAGATTTAACTCCTATAAAAAACAATTTGATATACCCATTATGGTGATGTAGTAGTAGAGAGAGTGTCAGGTTTAGTCTTGGCTTGTTAACTTTCCAGGTCATATAATTGCACTTCTATTGATTTGAACCCCTCTCAGAAAAAATAAATAAATAAAAATAAAAATAAATAAATAAATTGAAAGTGGATGGTCCTATTTTGTTGTCCTCAATTTTGCAATTTTTAAGTCATAATTTGTGAAATTTATTTATTAGAAAATAGAGAAAATTCATTACTTTGTACCAAATAAATTTTTTATTTTGTTATTTCAAAGGCCTCAAATTGAAATTATTAGCTTTAAATATGAAAAGTATCCCAATTTTGTAATTAGCCTTTAATTTTTCAATTATTAATTCTCAATTGAAATAGTATTTTTAAAAAGGTGAAACACTAATAAATATTAAATAATGATCTAATGAACTATTGGATCTTTTTTTTTTTTTTTTTTTTATAGACTCAAAGGTCTTATTCTAGTGTACATTATATAAAAAGCCAAACATAAATGCACGTTTAAGTGTTATGTGTTGAGATATAAATGTGAGTTTTCTGATAATATTGAAATTACTAAACGTAATATTTCAAAAAAAAAAAAATTCATTAGTGTACTTTTCTCAAACGTAACTTTCCAATGTAACACTCTAAAAACGTAACACTCCAACGTAACACACTAAAAAACTCATTAGTATACTTTTTTCAAATATAACTCTCTAATGTAACACACTAAAAAAACTCTTTAGTATATTTTTTCCAAACGTAACAATGTAACCTTTTAAAAAAAATTTAGTGTATTTTTTCTAAACGTAACACTTTAATGTAACACACTAAAAAAATTCATTAATGTATTTTTATCAAACATGACATTTCAATGTAACCCAATAAAAAACTCATTAGTCTACTTTTCTCAAACATAATAATGTAATATTTCAAAAAAAAAACTCCTTAGTGTACTTTTTCCAAACGTAACACTCCAGTCGATGTGTAACGCCCTCAAAATAATAACAATAAACCCATCAGATAAGACATGCATTTGCATATAAATTAACCACACTCTTATATTCATTAGAGTTCCGTTAATTAAATATTACATGTTAACCTCATAACAAAATGCCCTACGGGCTTACAGCTTTCCAAGTTAACACTTGGTTACAACAAAGAGTTCTAACTCGTTTACACATTAAGACCTTGGCTTGTATTTACATGCAATACATCAAAAAGTAAAATGATAACATTATGTCCGCCTCAAGCCTCCCAAGCTATGTCCTTGGAGGTGGCATGCTACCTGCACCTGAAAATGATATTCCCATATAGGGTGAGCCACAGCCCAGTAGAAATACACTAAACCAACCATGAACAATGACTAAAATATTAGCAATTGATAGATGGTCAACACTGATACATTCACATAAATCACACATTTATGTCAACCGACTAATGAGTCCAGGTCACTTTTCATTTTCCCTTTTTTAACAGATAAGCATGCTAGCTCTATCATCATTTCCACAGATATGTATAAAAACTATATCCCACATTCAGATAAGCATATAAGCTAATCCACATTCTACAACAGATATGTATAACAACAATATCCACAGATAAGCATATAAGCTATATCCACACTTCACAAAGATAAGCATATGAGCTCTATCTTCACTTCTCTAGACAAGCATATGAGCTGTATCTACGGAGTTCATCCCCTATCTTCTCCCAACACTATCCGGTTTAGAGGTACATCCCCTATCTTCCCTTAAACCGCGGAGTGCATCCCCTATCTCCTCCTCTACACATAACGTATATAAACACAATGGTTCTATATACAATCACTCAATACATGTAGTTAATGTATTCTATCAACCGTCAAGTTCCATGACACACTTCATTGATTAGTTTCGGTTTGCCTAATCATCATGCATTGTCTACAACAATCACGACTATCCTCCACCGATAGCCCAAAGCAGTTATTTCTAAACAGAAAATAAATGCACAAATGGATATTCAATCAACATTTCATTTCCTCACTTCTCACAATTAATTATCCCAATTAATTAAACAATGTAATTAGGTCAATTCCCATAATTTACATCTCAACCCTTAGGTCCCATTTTCATCAATAATTCAACATTCATTCCATTTCTTCCTGCCAAACATGCATCTAGGTTTATTATGAGTAAAACCCCAACTTTTGTAAAATTGCACAAAAGCCCCAAACTTTCACAAAATAACCAAACCAACCCCAACATCTCAAAATACCAAAATTTAAAGACAAAACCCATAGAGAGGAGTAGGTTATCCCTACCTCAAACCCGGAGCCCCAAAGGAGATGAAGACCAAAACCAAAATGCTCCAAACCTCGAAATTTTCAGATCAAAAGGAAGCTCTCGACGATCAACACAACTTTTGTGAAGACAAAAGGTGAGTAAACGATCCTTACTAGATCAAATCTAAGAGAGAAGGGCCGATTTAGAGTGAGAAGCTCTGAAAATAGCTTTTTGGAAAAGTAAGAGAGAGAAGAGAAAGCAAAAAGTGATTTGAAAAGTCATAATTTCGGTGTAACGCCCTCGAAATAACAACAATAAACCCATCTAATAAGACATACATTTACATATAAACTAACCACATTCTTTCATTCATTAGAGTTCCATTACATAAGTATTACATGTTAACCTCATAACAAAATGCCCTACGGGCTTACAGCTTTCCAAGTTAACACTTGGTTACAACAAAGAGTTCTAACTCGTTTACACATTAAGCCCTTGGCTTGAAATTACATGTAATACATCAAAAGTAAAACGACAAACTATGCCCGCCACTAGCCTCCCAGCTATGTCCTTGGAGGTGGCATGCTTCCTGCACCTGAAAATGATATTCCCATATAGGGTGAGCCACAGCCCAGTAGAAATACACTAAACCAACCATGGACAATGACTAAAACATTAGCAATTGATAGTTGGTCAACACTGATACAATCACATAAATTACATATTTATGTCAACGACTTACAAGTCCCAATTACTTTTCATTTTCCCTTTTCAATAGATAAGCATGCTAGCTCTATTATCATTTCCACAGATATGTATAAAAACTATATCTCACATTCTCAACAGATATGTATATCAACAATATCCACAGATAAGCATACAAGCTGTATCCACACTTCACAAAGATAAGCATATGAGCTCTATCTTCACTTCTCTAGACAAGCATATGAGCTCTGTCTACGGAGTTCATCCCCTATCTCCTCCCAATACCTATCCGGTTTAGAGGTACATCCCCTATCTTCCCCTAAACCGCGGAGTACATCCCCTATCTCCTCCTCTACACATAACGTATACAAACACAATGGTTCTATATACAATCACACAATACATACACTTAATGTATTCAATTAACCGTCAAGTTCCATGACACATTTCATTGATTAGTTTCAGTTTACCTAATCATCATGCATTGTCTACAACAATCACGACTATCCTCCACCGATAGCCCAAAGCAGTTATTTCTAAACAGAAAATAAATGCACAAAGGATATTCAATCAACATTTCATTTCTTCATTTCTCACCAATTAATTATCCCAATTAATTAAACAATGTAATTAGGCCATTTTTCATAATTACCATTTCAACCCTTAGGTCCCATTTTCATCAATGATTCAACAATCATTCCATTTTTTTCATGCCTAACATGCATCTAGGTTTATTATGAATAAAACCCCAACTTTCGCATAATTGCACAAAAGCCCCAAACTTTCACAAAATTACCAAACCAAGCCCAACATCTCAAAATACCAAAATTCAAAGACAAAACCCATAGAGAGGAGTAGGATATCCCTACCTTGAAGTTTTAGCCCAAAAGGAGATGAAGACTCCAAGATCAACTTGCTCCAAATCCAACCTTCTTCAGATTAAATCGAAGCTCTCAACGCCCTCTATCTTTTTAACAAAGGCCCTAGGCTAGATTCACACCCTAGGGAGATCAAATCTTAGAGAGAGTGTAAGTTTAGGAAGAGAGAGTGTCGAATTTAGGTTTTGCTCAAAGAAAGGGACTGAAAAAGTGATGTTTAAGACGCTGCTGTCCGCTGATATAAAACACTCTCGCTCGAGCGAAGGATTGGTCGCTCGAGCGACCAGACACAGAAAACTCTCGCTCGAGCCAAGACGTTCTCGATCGAGCGAAGAAAAACCCAGACCGCTCGAGCCACGAAAAGCTCGCTCGAGCCAGAAACTACAACTCTCAGGTCCAGAACCAGGTGCAACACCATGCTCGCTCGAGCGACAAACTCCTCGCTCGAGCGAAGGACCAAAAATCTGGGCAGCAACACTAGGCTCCCAAGCACAACCAACCTGTAACAAACCTGCCCAACACATCCCATAACCCAATATACAAAGTAAAGAGGATGCAAACTAGAAAATGAACAACTACCAACATTCACGGACACATGTCCGGATCACTATACAACAAGGGTAAACCCGGGATCGCTATATTCAGGACTTTAACCCAGTCTCCCGCTCGAGCGTAAAACACCCCGCTCGAGCGGCGACTCACAGACTTACGCTCGAGCGGCCAACCTCCCGCTCGAGCGCAGAATGCACTCGCTCAGCACTTTTGCAGAACCAGACCTACGCTCGAGCTCCCAACCCTACGCTCGAGCGTACAACACTGCACAACAAATACTGGATGGGTGTATTCCCCGCTCGAGCGCCAGCACCTCCGCTCGAGCGGACAGGCCAAAAATCTGGGCAACTAGTTTTGGTTTCTAAACTCAACCAACCTGAAACAAACCCACCCAACACATCCCATAACTCAAATATGAAGAAAAAGGAATGTAAACACGATGATAAACAACTACCAACATCCACGGACACATGTCCGGATCACTATACAATAAGGGTAAACCCGGGATCGCTATAACCTCCCCCCCTTAAAGAATTTCGTCCCCGAAATTAAACACAAGTTTTCAAAAACAAGTTTTCCTCCATTTTAAACAATGTTACATTTTAACATTCAACAATTCGATCCATTATCGGTCATCCCATCCCTTAAACAAGAGTTATTCCACAATATGTAAACAACATATGTACTTTCAACATGCATCCACATTATGCATTATCTTCCCAATTTCAACAATATGTTCAACATATACCATGTTACAATCAACTTCCATATGAGGCAAGTTCCCAAAACATACTTCCAATAAACCAAACATTTTCAATGTTTCACAACTTAAGACATATATAAAAGCTCTTAAGTTCAACAAAATGCAAAATTTAAATACAAAGTTACATATCAACAAACAAGTCCGGATATTTCTCTCGGACTTCCAACTCACGTTCCCAAGTGGCTTCCTCCACTCCGTGATGTTTCCACAAGACTTTCACCAAAGGAATGGTCTTACCACGCAGGACCTGATCCCGCCTATCCAAGACCCGAACCGGTCTCTCCTCATACGAGGCATCCTCATCTACCTCTAAATCGGTCCAATCCAACACATGTGATGGATCTGGCTCATACTTCCGAAGCATACTCACATGAAACACGTCATGCACCCCGGACAACTGCGGCGGTAAGGCTAACCGATAAGCAACCTCGCCAATCCTCTCAAGGATCTCAAAAGGACCAATAAACCGAGGGGATAACTTCCCACTCTTCCCAAATCTCATCAAACCTCGCCTAGGTGATATCTTCAGAAAGACATGGTCACCTACCTCAAACGCCAAAGGTCTCCTCCTACAGTCGGCATAACTCTTTTGTCGACTCTGGGCTGTAACAAGCCTCTTACGGATAAGCTCAACTTTCTCCGTCGTCTCCCTAACCAACTCCGGACCCAACAAAGGTGCATCGCCCACCTCGGCCCAACAAACTGGAGACCTACACGGTCGGCCATACAAGGCCTCAAACGGTGCCATACCGATGCTAGACTGAAAACTGTTGTTGTAGGCAAACTCTACCAAAGGCAAGTGCCTCTCCCACGTCCCATTGAAGTCTAGGACACAACCCCGAAGCATATCCTCGAGGATCTGGATAGTACGCTCGGACTGCCCGTCAGTCTGAGGATGATAAGCCGTACTAAAGGTCAACTTAGTGCCCAAGGCACTCTGCAAACTCTGCCACAACCTAGCAGTAAAACGAGGATCTCTATCTGAGACGATCGTCACTGGGACCCCGTGCAATCTCACTACGTCCCGAACATACAAATCGGCAAGATGATCCACCGAATCTCTCACGCGCATAGGAATAAAGTGCGCCGACTTAGTCAACCGGTCTACAACCACCCAAATAGCATCACTACCCCGCTGAGTCCTCGGAAGACCTACAACGAAGTCCATAGTGATATGCTCCCACTTCCACTCGGCAATAGGCAAGGGTTGCAACAAACCCGCTGGCCTCTGATGCTCGGCCTTCACTTGCTGGCAAGTAAGGCACTTCGATACGAAAACAACCACATCTCTCTTCATACCCCGCCACCAAAACTGGCGACCCAAATCCTGATACATCTTAGTACCTCCCGGATGCACCGCAAGGCGCGAATGGTGAAACTCTCGGAGTACCTCCTCTCGGCAAGACTCCGGTACAAACAAACGGTCTCGGTATCTCACACTCAGGTCGGGATACACCGTCAAACCCTTCTCTACTTTCCCACCGGAGATCTTCTCTCGGAGGGACTCTACCTCAAGGTCACCTCTTTGTGCCTCTAACACTCTAATCACAAGCGTAGGCTGTGCAACAACAAAAAACAAGGCCGCAGCCTCAACAGATTCGCCCAGTAGCAAATCAAACTCACCAAGTGCTCCTAACATCTCCCATTCCCGGATGGCTATACTAGCTACATCACTAATGGATTTCCTACTAAGGGCATCGGCCACAACATTGGCCTTTCCCGGATGATAATGCAACTCAAAATCATAATCCTCGATGAACTCCATCCATCTCCTCTGCCTCAAATTCAAGTCTCTCTGTGTAAACAGATACTTCAAACTCTTATGGTCCGAGAACACCTCGAACTTCTCACCATAAAGGTAGTGCCTCCAGATTTTCAAGGCAAAGATCACTGCTGCTAACTCTAGGTCGTGTGTGGGGTAATTCTTCTCGTGTATTTTCAACTGACGTGAGCCATAAGCTACCACATTCCCTTCTTGCATCAACACACAACCCAAACCCTCTCGTGAGGCATCACAATAAACCGAATAACCCAACCCTCTCTCCGGAATAATCAACACCGGAGCGGTGGTCAATCTAACTTTCAGCTCTTGGAACGACTTTTCACAAGTCTCACTCCAGACAAACTTGACTCCCTTCCGAGTCAGTCTAGTCAACGGTGACGCTAACCTGGAGAAATCTTTCACAAACCGACGGTAATACCCAGCCAATCCCAGAAAACTGCGGATCTCAAACACACTCTTAGGCTGTGCCCAATCCTGCACTGCCTCAACCTTGGATGTATCAACAGACACCCCTTCCCCGGATACCACGTGGCCTAAGAATTTAACTTCCCTCAGCCAGAACTCACACTTCCCAAACTTGGCATACAGCCTATGGGCTCTAAGTAACTCAAGCACCACTCTCAAGTGTGCCTCGTGCTCCTCCTCAGAAGACGAATAGATAAGAATGTCGTCCACGAAGACAACCACAAATCGGTCTAAGAACTCCCGGAAAATCCGGTTCATCAAGTCCATAAAGACTGCCGGTGCATTGGTAAGTCCGAATGGCATCACCAAAAACTCGTAATGGCCATACCGCGTACGGAATGCCGTTTTAGGAATATCCTCCTCCCTGACCCTCAACTGGTGGTAACCCGATCTCAAATCTATCTTAGAGAAACAACGGGAACCTTTCAACTGGTCAAACAAATCATCTATACGGGGCATAGGGTACTTATTCTTAACCGTAGCCCGATTCAACTTCCGGTAATCAATACACAATCTCAAGGCACCATCTTTCTTTTTAACAAAGAGGGCCGGTGCTCCCCACGGCGAAACACTAGGGCGAACAAAACCCTTATCTAGCAATTCCTGGAGCTGAACTTTCAACTCAACCAACTCTGCTGGAGCAAAACGGTAAGGTGCCATAGAAATCGGCGCCGTGCCAGGCACTAAATCAATAGAGAACTCTATCTCTCGGTGAGGTGGCAAACTAACAAGATCTTCGGGAAAGACATCCGAATACTCACAAACCACCCTCGGTAACACAACCTGGGTCTCACCACTCTTACCACTCTCAAAGCTGGCAAGTAGACTACTAAGCTCACTTCGCCCTCGCGAATCATACCCCGGTGGCAAAACACTACCAACCCGGTCTCCCAAGAAATGGAACCACTCCCCGCTCAAGGTACACAATGTAACCCTCTGGCGGTAGCAATCAATAACAGCCCGGTATGACGATAACCAGTCCATACCCAAAATAACATCAAAACCCTTCATGGGCATGACAACAAACGGAAAAGGAAGCCTATAATCGGCGACCTCTATATCACATCCTCTAACACCCTGTTTCAGGATCAACTCACCACCCAAAGGTGATACCACACAAATAGGAGATGCTAACTGTGCTAACTCCAATTCCAAAACAGATGCAAATGCAGCAGATACAAAAGAATGAGATGCACCCGTGTCTATCAACACATTAGCAACTGAGTTGCAAAACAGAAAAGTACCTCTCACTACTGATGGAGTTGGTACTAAATCCTGCGCGGTAACAGCATACACGCGCCCCGTAGGCCCCTGGTCTACCTGCTCACCTCTCGGAGCAAAAGACTACTGCACAGACTGGGATGACGAAGCTCCCGGATTGGCCCTCGAGGCCTGCACAGACTGAGCTGGCCGAAAGCCCTGCGTCTGCCTAGAACCAGACGCTCCCGAAGTAGCACTCAACTGCGGGCAAAACCTCTTCAGGTGCCCAGGCTGTCCACACTGATAACAAGACAAGGGCTGCCCCCTGCCCGAACTCTGACTCTGCGATCTAGCTGAAGAAGAAGCAGCTCTCTGACCCCCACCCTTCTGCGGGCAAACAGAAACCTTGTGACCCAACTGGCCACACTTGTAACAGGTGAAATCCCCCTGACCACCTCTCCCGGAGCCTGCACTCGGCACTGGGAAGGTCGATCTAGCAACGCCACCCTGCGACTGCTGAGGGTTAGAACCCCTCTGCCTCTTACCATCACCCGGACTATCCTGGCTCCTCTTGGAGCCTCTCTGCCCCTCATCCTCCTCCTGCATCATAAGCCCCATATGAGCTGCAGCATCTACTAGGTGTCTATACTCTCGGATGTAAGACCCACCAACTCTCAACTTGAGGCCCCGCCTCAACTTCCGCTCAAACTCATAACAACGGCGTTCCTCAGACGCCACCAGTTCAGGTGCAAACCTAGACAGACTGGTAAAAGTAGCCTCAAACTCGGCCACTGACAAGCCCTGCTGATTAAGCCGGCTAAACTAATCCCTCAGCTTCTCCCTAGCCACTGCCGATAAAAACCTCTCCTGGAAAGCATTTACAAACGCCTCCCAAGTACCACCAACACGAGCCTTCTCGTACTTCCACCATTGACCCGCATCTCCCTTCAGTTGGAAGGATGCCAAGGTCACTTTCAATGCTCCGTCCTCGATGCCAAGCATCTCGAACGTCTTACTCATTTGCTCTAGCCACTCATCAGCCTTCAGTGGCTCCTTCGGATCCCCAATAAACTCATCCGGATTACACCTAAAGAACTCCCTCTTCAAGAAGGAAGGCCCTGCCTCAGCTGCCTGATTCCCAACTCTAAGAATACCCAAAGCTCCTGCTATTTCTCTAGCCAAGGCACCCATGGCCTGCTGACCCACTGGCTCGGCCACATTGGCCTGGCCAACTCCCTCCTGCACTGCCGGAATCTCCCCCGGTAACGATGCTTCCTGCCTCGCAGGCCTACCACGCCTAGCACCTCTTCCTCGTCCTGACATCCTAATAAAGGTAACACAGAACATTAGCACATTCACAAATGTGCCAAAACTAAACACTCACGTCCTAATGCATGGACAACTGTAATTCACTCCACATAAGCACATAAACACATAAGCACTTACGAATTTCATTTCCGGATAATGATAGTCCCGAGGCGTTACTAGAGTTCCGGTTAGAAATAGCATTGATCAAGTGCTTTTCCAACAAGACTCCCAGAAACCCAAGGATCCAATCAGCATCCTAGAAATTAAATCCCATACCCAGATAAACACATAAGCATGTTATCAATTAAACACATAGCATATGATACTACATCTAAGTCTCTACCAAGCGAGACAAACCCATTGTGATACTAATCACTTCCCATGTACCCAAAGTATTCGAACCCGGTACGCTCTGATACCAAGTTGTAACGCCCTCAAAATAATAACAATAAACCCATCAGATAAGACATGCATTTACATATAAATTAACCACACTCTTATATTCATTAGAGTTCCATTAATTAAATATTACATGTTAACCTCATAACAAAATGCCCTACGGGCTTACAGCTTTCCAAGTTAACACTTGGTTACAACAAAGAGTTCTAACTCGTTTACACATTAAGACCTTGGCTTGTATTTACATGCAATACATCAAAAAGTAAAATGACAACATTATGTCCGCCTCAAGCCTCCCAAGCTATGTCCTTGGAGGTGGCATGCTACCTGCACCTGAAAATGATATTCCCATATAGGGTGAGCCACAGCCCAGTAGAAATACACTAAACCAACCATGAACAATGACTAAAATATTAGCAATTGATAGATGGTCAACACTGATACATTCACATAAATCACACATTTATGTCAACCGACTAATGAGTCCAGGTCACTTTTCATTTTCCCTTTTTTAACAGATAAGCATGCTAGCTCTATCATCATTTCCACAGATATGTATAAAAACTATATCCCACATTCAGATAAGCATATAAGCTAATCCACATTCTACAACAGATATGTATAACAACAATATCCACAGATAAGCATATAAGCTATATCCACACTTCAAAAAGATAAGCATATGAGCTCTATCTTCACTTCTCTAGACAAGCATATGAGCTGTATTTACGGAGTTCATCCCCTATCTTCTCCCAACACTATCCGGTTTAGAGGTACATCCCCTATCTTCCCTTAAACCGCGGAGTGCATCCCCTATCTCCTCCTCTACACATAACGTATATAAACACAATGGTTCTATATACAATCACTCAATACATGTAGTTAATGTATTCTATCAACCGTCAAGTTCCATGACACACTTCATTGATTAGTTTCAGTTTGCCTAATCATCATGCATTGTCTACAACAATCATGGCTATCCTCCACCGATAGCCCAAAGCAGTTATTTCTAAACAGAAAATAAATGCACAAATGGATATTCAATCAACATTTCATTTCCTCACTTCTCACAATTAATTATCCCAATTAATTAAACAATGTAATTAGGTCAATTCCCATAATTTACATCTCAACCCTTAGGTCCCATTTTCATCAATAATTCAACATTCATTCCATTTCTTCATGCCAAACATGCATCTAGGTTTATTATGAGTAAAACCCCAACTTTTGTAAAATTGCACAAAAGCCCCAAACTTTCACAAAATAACCAAACCAACCCCAACATCTCAAAATACCAAAATTTAAAGACAAAACCCATAGAGAGGAGTAGGTTATCCCTACCTCAAACCCGGAGCCCCAAAGGAGATGAAGACCAAAACCAAAATGCTCCAAACCTCGAAATTTTCAGATCAAAAGGAAGCTCTCGACGATCAACACAACTTTTGTGAAGACAAAAGGTGAGTAAACGATCCTTACTAGATCAAATCTAAGAGAGAAGGGCCGATTTAGAGTGAGAAGCTCTGAAAATAGCTTTTTGGAAAAGTAAGAGAGAGAAGAGAAAGCAAAAAGTGATTTGAAAAGTCATAATTTCGGGACTTTAACCCAGTCTCCCGCTCGAGCGTAAAACACCCCGCTCGAGCGGCCACTCACAGACTTACGCTCGAGCAGCCAACCTCCCGCTCGAGCGCAGAATGCACTCGCTCAGCACTTTTGCAGAACCAGACCTACGCTCGAGCTCCCAACCCTACGCTCGAGCGTACAACACTGCACAACAAATACTGGATGGGTGTATTCCCCGCTCGAGCGCCAGCACCTCCGCTCGAGCGGACAGGCCAAAAATCTGGGCAACTAGTTTTGGTTTCTAAACTCAACCAACCTGAAACAAACCCACCCAACACATCCCATAACTCAAATATGAAGAAAAAGGAATGTAAACACGATGATAAACAACTACCAACATCCACGGACACATGTCCGGATCACTATACAATAAGGGTAAACCCGGGATCGCTATACGATGTAACACACAAAAGCTCTTTAATGTACTTTTCTCAAACGTAATAACGTAGCATTACAAAAAAAAAAAAAAAATTAGTGTATTTTTTCCAAACGTAACTTCCCAATCAATATAACAAATAAAAACTCTTTAGTATACTTTTTTCAAACGTAACACTCTAATGTAACATTCTAATATAATACCAGAAAACCACACTAACATAAATGTAAATTTTCACGCTCGACAACCAACACTTGAATCACCAATCTCTCCAAAAAGAATCTTTCACACCTTACATTTTCATTCCCATCTCCCAAAAAATGAATCAAAAAATTAAAAAAAAAAAAATCATAAAAGGACATTCACTTAAACTCAAATGGCACAAAATCCAATAAATATAACTTTCCAAAATAAAAAAGATTAATTGGTTCATAAGAAAAATCTTAGGACTAAACATTCCCCTATATGAGATTTATGAATAAATTTTCTTTTTTAAAATAGTGAATTTCATTGTTTCAAATTAATGAATTTCACTATTCAAATATTGTAGATTTCAGTCAAAAAAATAATTAAATTTTACATCTTATAGGTATTGTTTAATAATCTCAGACAAGAGAATTTCAAATATCTGAATTTTTTGAAAAAACATAGATTTAGATTATAATTTATTATTTTTTAAGTTTTAAAATCATCCAAAAATAACAAAACAATGCTAATTATTAGTGTTAATGGTATTTTGGTCTAAACATGATCTCAGAAAATTTGGAGCACTTTAACTATGAAACATTTTTCTTGTCTCTTTATACTAATAAAATCTTATATTGGAGATCTAACCAAATCTCTCAAATAATTATACATTTTTTTATGAAAAGTGTATCAGAAAAAAATGTAAAATATGTAAAATGTTTTTAAATTTTGTTTAATCAATATTTTTTCAAATGTATTTTAATCAATGTTTTAAGAATTTTATTAAGGGAAATTGACCAATAAATTCCCGTTTTGTAGACTTGTAATTCATAAAGTCCTAAATGTTTTTTTGTGATTGAGTGGTCCGTTAAATTATTTGTTGACTGTTTTGCCATTGTTAACACAATTGGGGGATAGGTGGCGCGGTTATGTATGGGGAAGGTGATGTGGTGTTTGTGTGTCACGTTGTTTGAAAAGCGCACTAGTAGTTTTTTAAAGTTTAGTTGTTTTTAACACGCGCAGTGTGGGAGGTGAATTCCGTACTAATTGTTTTTGGCGCGTGACGTGAAGACACACAGTAATTCAATCAAATTGGATTCGCCACATTAGAGTGTCACATGTTACGTTTAGCAAAAGTACACTAAGGAGTTTTTAATATTTTTAGAGTGTCACAATATACCCGCCACGTTATCACATTTAAAAAAAAGTATACTAAGGAGTTTTTATTTTTTTTGAAGTGTCATATTATACCTACCATGTTGTCACATTTGGAAAAAGTACATTAAAGATGAGTAAAATTTTTGGAGTGTCACATTATACCTGCCACGTAGTCACATTTGAAAAAAGTACACAAAGGAGTTTTTAATTTGTTTGGAGTGCCCTATCGTTGGAGTGTCACATTAATATTTGCCACATTGGAGAATCACACCATACCTGTCACACATTTCGAAAAAAAAAAAAAAAACTTCCCTAATTAACTAGTGAGGGTATTTCTGTCTAACCAATACCCATCTACGTTTGAAAAATGATTTACTGGTCACACATTACACCTAATAAGGACTCCTCAATCAATCATTTAAAACGTGGGACCAAATGGTACAAAAGTTCCCAAAATAGGACTTTCCAATAAATTTATTAACGACACATATAATTAATTTTATTTTAAATATTGTATTATTGTATAAGGAAAATGCTTTTATTCACACAACACAATAAAAAATCACAGTAATACTATGTCTACCAAATTTCGACTTGCCCAAATCGTCTAAATTTATGCATGCCAATTGTCAGGCTAATCATTCGACAACAAGGGTGACAGTTGCGGTTGACAAGGATGACAACTACGATTGACAAGAATTGCACCGGTTCTTCGGATGGTCATTCGAGAGGTCATCAGGGCGGTCGACCGACACTCACAAATTCAAACAATTCAAGCAAACTTAAATTCAATGAATGATTATTTTTCAAAAAACCGTTACACTAAATTATTTAAGATTTACAAAGTCACCCATTAATAGTAATGGAACTATACGAACAAAATTGAAAAGTTTCTTTATGTTATATGAGTTATTGTTTCTTGATCATACTGTCTAAACATCTTATAACATTTTCTAATTAAAATATGTCACATTTCTAATTTTTTAAATATTTTAAGTAATTTTTTTTTAAAAATTTTTAGATACACTTAACATAAATACACTTAAAAATTATAATATTTGTGAATTTTTTTTTAAAAAAATTCACTAAATACCAAAAATACAAAAAAATAAATAAAATGAAAATTCAGTATATTTTTCATATTTTATGTATTTATTAATTTTAAAAATATTTTTCACACATGTTTTACTATTAAGATATATTTAAGTAAGGTGCATCTAAAAAAGTAAAAAAATTACTTAAAATTTTAAAAATATTCACTAAAAATAAAAAAACATGAAAAACAAAAAAAACTCAATTTGCAAAAAAACTAAATTCAAAAAACTGAAATTAAACACACTGAATATTATTATCAAAATTGCATCTTACATTCAGAATAATCACATTATAGTCACATGACATACTTTCTCTTCTCCAAGTGCAAGGAAAATAAAAATCACGATTGCTTTATCCCGTATCAAACAAAAATTGGCCAATTTATTGGTTAATATTAGAAAAATGATTATTACACTAAATTTGAGCTAGCCCAAATACCTTGAATTATATAAGTCAAACGACCGTTCAGATGACCAAAGTCACCCTTGTCAATCAGCATGTCAATCAACATCTGACAGATGACTGGTCAGACGACTGACATGCACAAAATTAAAAGATTCAGGTAACTCCAAATTTGGTGATTTAGCATTGCTTTTAATATTAGATGCATAAACTCTGTAATTGTTCATAAAACATAAGGTTAATTACACCAATGTTCAATAAACTATTAGTGACTATCACTAGACTATCATGAGTGTATTTGTATAATTTTTTAAATTATAAAAATCCAAATATATGAATTCATAAATAAAATAATATTTATTAATAATTGAAAAGGTCTTGATATAATTATTTCTAAACTATATACATATATAAGTTTGTGTGTGTGCTGGTTTTTGACCACACTGCCAAACAGGTATTCAGCTAAAGAACACCAGCATAATAGATTGCGCTCGAACAACCTATCACAGAAAGATAAGACTCCGGCGATGGTTCGTCCACCTGGGGGCACTCCGACAATCAAGTCAGTACTTAGTTATCTCTCAAAGATAGCAAACAGTGCTTAACTCACTAGCCAAAATACAAAAAGCGTACCTTAGACCCTTGAGGATGCCTTTATTTTCTAGCCTGCACTAACCTGGTCCTTGTAGAAGCCTAGCTCTAATAGGCTCTGGCTCAATGCCTATCCTGGATCCCCAACTAGATAGAGATTATCTTTATCCAGACTGAGACCCTCCCCTGTTCTAGGACTCTTGTCCCTTATCCCCTTATCTTGGATTCCAGTATCTTCCCAAATAACTAGATAACCTCGGCGTCATGACCAAGATACGTGGCACCTCGGCTGACACTCCGGTGTCACCTTGACCACGTGTTGTCACTCACAAAATATGTCCCCACAGTTTCCCTCTAGGTTCTATTACCTTGGCATCCTGAAGTGATAGAACCTACAATGTTTGTCCATATAGCACGACGGCTAGGACTTACCCCATCTTTCATGGCCGAGATCATCATACGTCGGCTTCATATGACAAAGAATCTGTAGTCCACTTGATCAACAGTCAAGAACTAAGAACCAAGCTCTTCAAGTTCCTTAACCAGACACCAAAGTCTTCTAGTCGAGGTTCTTGCTTCATTAAATCAAGAACTCAGCAGAGTTCTATCTGCGCATGAGCTGTCAAGCACTGTTTTCTCAACCGTTTCATTCGCGTGTCCTTCACTCATTGTTCCGTACCTGACACGCACCATCAGGTTGGGTCGCTTCTACGTATGCCACTTGATAGACACATCGTCCAAGGCGCATTATTACGATTTGCCGCCCTTTCTCAATTTTGACAAAACTTCCTCATTTTCTCTCCGTCTCTTCACTTTTGCAACTTTGTTTTCCCTCTGTTTTCAAGTTTTCTCTCTCTCTAAACAAGAAACCACCGTTGTCATTTTCTCAGAGCTTTTTGCAATTGTTGTTGTTCATCCTCTCCGGTGAAGCATTCATCGTCTAACTTCGGCGTACCTTATACCGGCGTCATTCTCTTCGGTAAGTCATTATTTTCTCTCTTTTCAGTTTTTGATTGACTTCAAACTTCGTTACTCTTGTGCGTTGCTATTGTGAATCCGTTCATATTCTTGAATCTTCGTTTGTGTTTCAAATTTCATCATGTTTATTTGCGATTTTGCTTTTGTCCAATCTTTTTTTTGGATATATGCACACACATGCTGCTCACGCACTTGTTATTTTTCCACTGTCCTTGGCCTTGCACATTGCACACACTTCGTACAATGTTCTTGATTTTCTATTTGTTTTCTTAAGTCTGAATCATTGTTCTTTTTTTGTTTTTCTTGCTTTACTTCCAGATTTCTTGCCTGTGATTCCTGTATCTCCGTAGATTTAGGTTTGCGATTTGATTTAGAACCCTGTTCTTTAGGAAAATCGAACCAAAAACTCCCTTAGATCCTTAGAAACCTTTACTTTAGTGTTCTCTAGGATTTAGCCGAGGTCCTTTAAGCCCATACAAACCACTCTCTTTTGAAATCTTGCACCTTCCCTTGTTAGCCGACATCATGGGTATGTTTAGGTGGAGGGTAGACACCCCAGAAAAAGCTTGAATACTTTAGGAAAGAGTTCTCTATCCCTGCCGATGTCCATCTTAGGTTGGCTGGGGAGAAGGACTCCATTATGCCCAATGACAACTTCATGCCCTTCCCAATAGTTGCTTTTATAGAGTATGGAGTTAGGTTCCCTCTAAACATCCTTTTCCGACAAGTCCTTTATTACTACAAGCTCAACCCAATGCAATTGGCCATTAACTCCTATAGAGTCATTAATGGTATCATTGCTTTAACTAGTCGAGAAAACGTTAGGATAACACTAGCCGACATCCAATACTGTTATACCATGTGTAGCTTGAAATCAGAAAAGAGCTACATCTATTACCTCAAGCCGAGATCCACCGAGTACAAACTCATTGCCGACCTCCCAGACTCCAACAAAGGTGCTGGAGATGATTATTTCATCGTCTCGAGCAACTGGGAGTTCCCACCTAATGATGACCTCCACCTCTACCCTTTAAGTCGAATAGTCTTTAAAGAAGGTAATTGTAAGAACCAAGTGTCACTTTAACTGTTTTCAAGTCTTTATTACTTTGTTCCTTTTATATATTCTAATGTCTGTTTTTTTCACTTGCAGCTCTTTCTCAGCCACCAAAAGACTTCCGAAAAACCTTTTATCCCAACAAAGACTTCAAGAAGCTCCTGGGTTTGCCAGTTGACTAGCGGAAAACCCCTCTGTTGCTCAACTACATCCCAACCTACAAATCTACACTGCCCGACGTCCCCAAGAAAAGCAAGTCTCCACCTTCAGCAACAACTCTGCAAGCTGAATCATCATCAAGGCCAGACCGAGGATCAACCTTTGGTCTTGTGGAGCAACCATCAACATCTACTCCACAACTGATTCCTCCTACCCAGTGTCAACATTGTCGCTGAGTTCCTATCCTTGCTCCTGCAGGCAGAACTCGTAGCCGAAAATGCCAATCCTCTGAGGCGTCGACTTACGATCCAGCCAACCCACCTACTGCACTACCAGCAATCCACTTCGGCACCAAAGTCACTGTCGCTGCTACCACCGACGAGATGAGACGTAACAAGGCTGTCGCCGAAGACCTCTTGGGCGACATCCCTGGTGTTGTGACAGTTCAATCCTCCCCATCGCAATCCCAACCAAGGGCCAAGCCAAAAAAGGTGAAAAAGGCCAAAGCCAAGGCAACAGTGACTGAGATTGACTTTGAGGACACTTTGCCTATATCTAAACTATCCGAGGTTGAGAAAAGCTCCTCCGTCCCCGAGAAAAGGCCTGCCGAGGCTAATCCTTCTGAAAATGTTCAGTCAAAGAAGCCGAGATTTGAGTATGCAACCACCTCGGGTTCACTTAAACCTGATGACCCTTGGGCCCCATCTATCACGATTGAGGACAAGCCAGTCAGAGCTGGTGATAGCGCTACTGACATTGAGGTCGGCGTTGCCCTCTCCACTACATTGCTCATTCCCAATGACCTCAACCGTATGGTCGAGGTCAACGAATATGAAAATTTCGCTCTGATGGTGCAGCACTCTGTATTGGTAAACTCTTAACACTTAGTACTCTCTATTCTCTGTTTTTATACTAAAAAAGTTTACTAACTTTGTTCATTCCTTTTTTTCTAGACAATCCAGCACGCCCACTCCTTTACGATACAGGCTGAGGACTTGAAGAAGGAGCTAGTCCACAAGACCAAGGAGGCTGCTGGCTTGCTTAAATCCTTAAACAACGCTGAGGCCAAGATGAAAGTCTTGCTGAATCAAGCCAAGGCAGCTAAGCGAGCCCAAGATCAAGTCGAAGAAAAGACAGATGCTGCGGAGGCTGTGGCTGAGGTTCTCAAGGCCGAAATAAAGAGGCCGAAGCTAAAACTGCCAAAGCCCAAGCAGAGCTCCGAGATGCCCTGGCCACAAAAGAGGCCGAAATCAAAGCGGCGGACGAGAAGGCTTATGCCAAAAGGGTAGCCGATGCCTGCGAGGACTACAAAAAGTAAGTCAGGCAGGCATGCAACAAGGGTTATGCCCTTGGTTGGATAGCTGCTCTGAAAGAGCTAGTTGTCCCCGAGGACTCAACCCTTCGAGATGATAGATGACTTGTCATGTCATTCCCTCCTACTCCAAGCCAATCCGAGGACGAGGCTGAGTCCGAGGAGGATGCCAAGGTCGACAAGTCTAAGAAGGCTGAAGTTGTTAGGGCCAAGTCCCCAACTCTGAATGAGCAAGTCCTAAACTTGACTCAGGATGAGATTGACGGGGTCACAAAAAGTGTCTTCCCCAAAAAGACCCTGTCCGAGGTGCATATTGCTGAGAAGAACATCGATCAAACTCTTCTTGAGATTGATGCCGAGATCCAAGCTGAGAGGACTACTGAGAAAACTTCCCAGTTGTCTTCTGAGGCCGAAACACAGCCAACTACTGACACCGAAAAGTCTATTTAGAAGCTTTTCCTTATTTCTGTACTTTGTACTTTTTTCTTTTGAGTAATGTTAGCTTTTAATTTGGCCGATGTGCCCTTTTTTGTACTCCGAACAAGTTTATCTTTTGAATGCAAGTTTTCTCTTTTCTTCTAAGTGTTTGAATGCCTCTTTCCCTTCTATGTATGTTCACCACTTCCATACTTATAATAATTTTGCATGTCTTCAAAATACACCTTAACTGTGCAATCTCCTCAGGGTAAAATACATCGGGTATATCTTCTGATTGTTTACTTCAGCATTGGCTTAACACTTAAAGATATTGTAAAATATTTTTACAAGTGTTGTTTCTTTGACCTTGCCACTTCAGTCTTGCTTACTGTCTTTTATCAAGACTTCGATTTTACTTCAATATTACCTTGGCTTAACTTATACTTGTAAATTTTTTAAAAATTTCAACAAGAGTTAGACCAGCTTTCTACAGAATTTCAACAAGTCCCAAGCACTTTAAACTTTTACTCATTCTCTAGCTCTGTGCCCCCTAATGTGAACCTAAGTTTCACTTATGTTCACATCAAGTACGTATAATCTTTCGCCGAAGTCAAATTCACACACGGACTAGCCGAGGTTCTCAACCTTGGTTTCTCTATTAATCTAACTGAAATGCACATAGTTCCATTCCAAGTTTAATTATGCCAACATAGCAAGTCTGATTTTAATTCAACTTAGTTCAATTCCATTATATGCAAGTATAATTTCTACTCTGCCATATAATGAGCCTAAGTCATTCGTCATGTTTCACTTAGAAACATCGCCAACTTAGTTCAACTCTATTATATGCAAGTATAATTCAACTCTGCTATATAATAAGTCTAAGTCATTCGTCATGTTTCAGTCAGAAACATTGCCAACTTAGTTCAACTCTATTATATGCAAGTATAATTCAATTCTACCATATAATAAGTCTAAGTTATTCGTCATGTTTCATTTAGAAACATCGCCAACTTAGTCCAACTCTATTATGTGCAAGTATAATTCAACTCTGCCATATAGTAAGTCTAAGTTATTCGTCATGTTTCATTTAGAAACATCGTTAACTTAGTTCAACTCTGTTATATGCAAGTATAATTCAACTCTGCCATATAATAAGTCTAAGTTATTCGTCATGTTTTATTCACAAACATCGCCATAGGACTATTCAGTCCAATCACACAATTTCAATTCCACAAAACTAGAACTTCATTAATACCTCGTCTAATAAAATTATAACATAAACTTAAAAAACAAAAAATCTAGTGATAGAAAAACTTCAAATTGCAAGTGTTCCAGGGTCTTGGCAACTCTTTGCCCTTAATGTCCTTAAGCTGATATGCTCTATTGCCGGCGACCGAGATGATCTTGTAAGGTCCCTTCCAATTTGGGCCTAGCTTGCCCTCTCTAGGATCCTTTTTGTTGCTGACCATTTTCCTCAGTACAAGGTCCCCAACTTTGAATTCTCTTGGGTTAACCTTTTTGTTGTAAGCCCTAGCAAGCTGCTGCTAGTATGCCTCTAGCCGAATTGCTGCTGCTGCTCTCTCTCTCTCTTTTCTTTTCCCGTAGGTCTAGATCTCAAGCTAGGAATGCCTTATTAGTCCCATCCTCTACTCCCTGGGTTCTGATCTATGGGATGCCGACTTCTAGTGGGATGATTGTTTTTGTGCCATAAGCCATGACAATGAGGACTCCCCAGTTGATCTTCTCAGCGTGGTTCGATATGCCCAGAGTACATTGGGCTATTCATCCACCCATTTTCCCTTAGCTACTTCCAGCCTTTTCTTGATCCCATCCAAGATAGTCTTGTTGGATGCTTCTGCCTGACCATTATTCTGAGGGAAACTTGGAGTGGAGTAATAATTCTTAATTTTATACTTTGCAAAGAAGCTTTTGATCAGCTTGTTGTTAAACTGCGTACCATTGTCTGCTATTATCGCCCTCGGGATTCCAAATCTGGTGATGATGTTCTTCCATATGAAGTTCTTCACATCAATATCCCAAATCTTAACGAGGGGTTCAGCTTCCACCCATTTTGTGAAATAGTCAGTTGCTACCAGTAGGAACTTCCTTTGTCTAATCGTTTGAGGTAGTTATCCAACAAGATCCATGCCCCACTGGGCAAATGGCCAAGGACTGGACACTGGGTTTAAATCTGCTACTGGTTGATGCATCAAAGGTGCAAACCTTTGATATTTCTCACACTTCCTAACATAGGCTTCAGCATCCTTCTGGATGTAGGGCTACCAGTACCCCTGAGTAATGGCCTTATGTGCAAGTGATCTGCCCCCAGCATGGCTTCCACATACTCCTTTATGAATTTCATACAAAAGGTCTTCAACCTGGGAAGGATGCAAACATCTTAAAAGGGGGCCAGTAAAGGACTTTCTGTAGAGATGTCCTTTTGCTGTCAGGCTAAACCTAGCCGACTTCAGTCTGGTCTTATGTGCTTTTTTGCGATCATCTGGAAGCCTCAAATCTCTAAGGAATATTACTATTGCGTCCATCCAACTTGGTCCCTTCTCCACATATATTGCTTCATACTCTGTGTTTAGTGGTTCCACACTTGGGCTTGACAAATAGTCAACCATTATTGTCCTCGTCTCCCCTGATTTCATTGCACTAGCCAGGTTAGCCAAGGCATCGGCATGGCTGTTGTCATCTCGGCTGACTTGCTGTAATTGGCAATCCTAAAATAAGGCTAACAATCTGACAACCTCTTTTACATAGGCCATTATTCTTTCATCTCGGGCTGCGTATTCGTCTGTTGCATGGTTGACAATAAGCTGGGAGTCACAGAAGACCACTACCTCGTCGACTTTCATTGTTGCTGCCAACTTCAATCCTGCGATAAGTGCTTCATATTCTGCTTCGTTGTTTGAGGCCTTAAACCCCAAACAAATAAATTGTTCCAACATCGGCCCATCTGGCGATACTAGCACTACTCCTGCCCCCGTTTCCTGACGATTTGAACTCCCATCAACAAACAGGCGGAAGAAGTCGCCGATGTAAATATCGCAGGGTCTGAGTTTCCCTTTTCTCCTCTCTCCTCTTTGCTGTGGGATTTTTCATCCCCAACTAGGTCTCTTCTTTCTCCCCTGGACATCCTAAGTCGCGGCTCACCGGAGCTCGACGTGGGATGGCACCAGGTGTGAATGCGGCCACGAAGTTGGCCAGAACCTGGCCTTTGATTGCCGTTCTGGACCTAAATTCCAAATCGTATTAGCCTAATACCACTGCCCACTCTACCTGTTAGATCTCCTTGCTGTAGTAGGGACTTCATGGGGTGCTCAGTCAATACCACAATTTTGTGGGCTTGGAAATAATGGTTCAACTTCTTGGAGGCCATTATTAAGGCCAATGTCAGTTTTTCCAAGGGTAAGTACCTGGTCTCTGCATCTGCTAGGGTTTTGCTCACGTAGTAAACTGCCATGTGTTCTCCTATCTCTTCTCTGATTATTACTGCACTTACTATATGCCCTGAAACCGCCAAGTACAAGAACAGTTCCTCCTCAAGTACTGGATTTGAGAATACTAAAGCTGTGGTCAAATATTTTTTCAAGTCGGCCAAGGCGACTTCGCACTCCTCTGTCCACAAAAAATCTGTGGCCTTATTCACCAAACTAAAAAATGGTTGGCATTTGTCAGAATTTCTACTTAGAAACCTGTTTAGGGCTGTGGCCCTTCCAGTCAACATCTGTACTTGTTTTGCCGATGTTGGGCTCTTCAAGTCTAGGATGGCCTTGATCTGATTTAGGCTCACCTCAATGCCCCTTCTAGTAACCAAGTATCCCAGGAACTTTCCAAACCTAACTCCAAATGCGTACTTCGACGCATTGAGTTAGAGTCAATATGTCCTTAGGCTATCAAAAACTACTTTCAAGTCTGCCAGATGATCCTCAGGTTCTTTGGTCTTCACGACCATGTCAACAATGTATACCTCCACTGTTTTGCCAATTAGGTGTCTGAACATCTTAGTCACCAATCTCTGGTAAGTTGCCCCTACATTTTTTAACCCGAAAGACATCACTCTGTAGCAATACAGTCCTTTTGGGGTGATAAATGTAGTCTTCTCCTCATCGGGTGGGTACATGATTATCTGATGGTATCCCCTATAAGTGTCCAAGAAGCTCATCTTTCTATGCCTTGAAGTGGCATCCACTAATTGATCGATCTTGGGGAGTGGGAAGCCGTATTTGGAACAAGCCTTATTCAGGCTGGTGAAGTCTACGCAGACACCCTCCACTTCTCATTCTTCTTCTTTACAACAACTGTGTTTGATAACCATGTTGGGTAGCTTACCTCTCGAATGGCTCTGGCCTCTAGCAGTTTATCAACTTCCCCTTTCACTACCTCAACATGCATCAACATCGGCCTTCTCGCTCACTGGATGATAGATTTAGCTGACCTGTCCACATTCAGACTATGGCAAGTGACCTTGGGGTCAATGCCAGGCATCTTGTATGGTGTCCAGGCAAATACCTCAATGTTTGCCCATAAGAATGCTTCTAATTCCCTTTCCTCCTCCTCGACCAAACCTGATCCGAGAAGGAAGAAACGTTCTTCATCCCCTTGTTAGGCTAGGATCTTCTTTAGGGCTTTCTCGCTTTTGTTGGCTGGTTCTTTGTCGACGTCGTCCAAGACCTCCATGTCTTCGTCCTCAATCTCTACTGTTTTTGCTTCTCAAATGTTGTAGGTGGATTTTATTGCTGCCATCCTCTCTAACCTCAATTTCATGCTCTATTGGGAACCGCAACAGCTGGTGTAGTGTTAAGAGAACAACCCTCATTGTGTGCAACCATGGCCTTCCCAAGATAATATTGTAAGGGGAGGGGGTATCAATCACTGTAAACTCTATACTGACCTTTCTGGTGCCTGCTTACACCTCCAAATTTACTGTCCCCAAGGGCCATATCGGCGTTCCGTTGAACCTGATCATTCGACTGTTAGATTTCTCCAGATCATCTTGGTGAAGGCCGAGCTCCTTGTAACATCTGACGTACATGATGTCACAAGAGCTGCCTTGGTCAATTAGAATGCACCTTACCTGGCATTTTCCAATCTTGAGGGATATCACCAGCGAATCATTGTCTGGATGCTACATCATATCTAGGTCGGCTTCAGTAAAGGACACCATCAGTCCTTGGCACTTGATTTCCCTGGGCCTTTTCTGCTGGGCTTGACACACATGCTGTAAGTGCCTTACCCTTTGAGCCTTCCCACCTATTTCATTCTCGTTGACCTTCGAGCGATAATCACATTGATCACTCGAGATCTGTCTGCTTGTGGTTGCGGTACTGGTGGGGGTGGTGCTGCCAGTGCCTGTGGCAATCTCGCCTGATCTTCTCTTGTTCTGGCCTCATCTACTAGGTCCCTTAAGTGACCTCATCTTACCAGATCTTCCAAATGTGCTTTTAGGGGTCTACAGCCTCATGTCAGGTGCCCATCTTCATTATGGTAAACATAGTGCTTCCCCAAGCTTCTTCCCATAAATTCACCAGGGACCTTTTCTAGTGCTTTATAATACGGTTGGTTCTTGATCTTTTCCAGTACTTTGTAAACCGAAATTCGGAATACGATAGTGACCGCCTGTGTAGCCCTTAGTCCTGTCTCTTGCCTATTTTATATCCAGTATTACCTCGGCCTCACTTTGGTGAGCCGTTTCTCTTCTCTTACTTCAACGTCTTTGTCCCTGGTGTGTCTTCCTCGGCTCTCGCATACTTTTCTATCCTGGCCATGAGTTCCTCCATACTTTTGGGCATCATCTTTGCCAGTGACTTTCGAAGCAGACAGTCATTGTTTAGGCCGTTCTTAAAAGAAACGACCACCAACTCTTGATTGCACCTAGGTATTCGGTTAAACACCTCATAACACCTTTTGGCATAAGCCCTAAGGCTTTCATCCTTGCCAATTCTCGGAGCCATCAGGGAGTCCACCCTCAACGGCTGTAGTTTGTTTGTCACAAACCTGGCCACGAACATCTCGGCCAAGCCTTCCCAAATCTTCACAGTTCCTTTCGATAACTTGTGAAACCAGTTTGATTCGATTTCTCCAAAGGACAAGAGGAACACCTTGCAGAGCAACGGTTCATTCTCGGTATATAGTGCGATTGAGTTCAAATATAAACCGACGTGAAAGTTAGAGTTAGACTTATCGTCATATGTCTGGAATCTCGGCATGTGGAATCTTTTTGGGGCCTCAAACTTGTCCAGCTCTACTGAGAGCGGTGTTCTCGGCTTAACCGGAGGTATGACCTCGGCATCTTGTTGCTTCCTTTGGAGGTAGTCTCTCAAATCCTCCTTAGTTCGTCTAGGAGCTCGACTGTCAACAGGCTTCAACCTTTTGGGTGCGCTACTCTCGGCGTCATTATGAGTCCTTTTGGACCTCCCTTCCTTTATCGTGTCCAAACAAAGCTCTCTTTCTTGAACATGCCGATGTTCTTTGGCATAAGTCTCCTTGGCACTAGGTGTCCTCCGAGATTCTTCTCTCATTGATTCTCCTCGCCCGATCTCCCGGGAAGGCCAGTGAGAATGTTCATTTGTCCTGTCATGCTGAGGAACTGCAGGAACTATTTTCTGGGCATCGTTCTTGGCCGTTGGAATCAGCGTGTCTTGTAATGGAAACAGTGGCTGCATGACGTTGTTCTGCATCATGAAGTTGACAACCGATTGTAGGTCCGCCAACTTGTTTGCCATTCCTTTCTTCTCACCGTCCCTCTTTAGGCACCTATCTTTTCATACCTGGAGGTTGCTCTCATTGTAGTACTCACCTCAGCCAGCCTTTTTTGGTACCTCTCCTTCTTGGCCGACGTCTTGTCCCTAGGATTCTGGTCCCGAGGTTCTCCATTATAGTTCTCTTCCTCTACATTAGGATCAATGTGTTTAGCACTTCCAAT
This sequence comes from Camellia sinensis, assembly GCF_055761805.1. Lineage (NCBI taxonomy): Eukaryota > Viridiplantae > Streptophyta > Magnoliopsida > Ericales > Theaceae > Camellia > Camellia sinensis. Next base: position 66,177,529 of record NC_138970.1, read on the forward strand.
AGGGATGTCGTCCCCAATCTTTTTTTTCTGTGCATCATTGGCCATCTATTCTCCTTTCGATTCCCATAGACGGCGCCAAATTGTGTGTACTAATTTCTGACCACACTGTCAAATAGGTACTCAGCTGGAGAACACCGACTGAATAGATTGCGCTCGAATAACATGTCACAAAAAGATAAGATCCCGGCGATGGTTCGTCCACCCGAGGGCACTCCGACGATCAAGTCAGTACTCAGTTATCTCTCAAAGATAGCAAACAGTGCTTAACTCACTAGCCAAAATACAAAAAGCGTACCTTAGACCCTCGAGGGTGCCTTTCTTTTATAACCAACAGAAGCCTAGCTCCAATGGACTCTAGCTCAATGCCTATCCTAGATCCCCAACTAGATAGTGATAAACTCCCTAGGAGCTTTATCTTTCTCCAGACTGAGACCCTCTCATGTTCTAGGACTCTTATCCCTTATCCCCTTATCTTGGATTCTAGTATCTCCACAGATAACCTCGGCGTCATGACCAAGACACGTGGCACCTCGGCTAACACTCCGGTGTCACCTTGGCCACGCGTTGTCACTCACAAAATATGTCCCTATAGTTTGGAATATATACTCCATGTGATGCATCGAAAGTATGAGGATATGGTATCGGACAACACAAAGGAGGATTCTTTAGTGATTGGAGTTATAGATTAGATGATTGGGAATATAATTAACATTGCACTCCTTATTTTTTGAATATGTAAAACAAAAAGATAACGGAAAAAAAAAATATATATATATATATATATAAATTTGACTATTTTTCTATTTATATGTACACTGCAATACACAATTTTAATATTTTTATTGAATATGGTCAAGGTCCAGGTTGATTGGGGTATGTGGAGGGGAATATCTTATTTTGATCGGATATATAAGGATAAAACAAAATTATATGTCTCCACATTTTTCACACTATAGCCTTTTAGGGCTATTTTAGGAATTGATTATTTTAATTAATTTTTTGACTTTTTACTAAGGGAAATACTATTTGCACATCATACAAATTCTCAATACACACCACAAGTATGTTTGGACATAAATTTCTAAACACATATCAAATGTTCGGATTTAAAGTTATAAACAAAAATAAATTATTCAAATAAATAACCCATTCAATTATTTATATTTAAACAGCTGCTTTATGTTCATAAATCTAAATCTGAACATTTGATATTTGTTTGAAAATTTATATTCAAAAACATTTGTGGTGTGTATTGAAAACTTGTATGATGTGCAAATAGAATTATCTTTTTACTAAAAAAACATATAAAAAATAAAGAAAAAAATTAATTTTTTCATATTAATTTTTTAATTTTTTAAAAACTATTTCAACCTATTGCCATAACATGTCTTAGTGTGCTGAGCACACATTTGGCCAATTAATGGCTTTGATTAAGCCAAGTATTTAGTGGAGCTATGGTAGAGGTGGAGTGCTTGGCAAAATTATTTGGTGGGTCTAAGATAACTTTATATGGTGTTCTAATTTAATATTTATTCATTAAAATAATAAGATTTAATAATTTTTGTTAGCGTTTTTTAGAATAACTTAACTTGTGTCAAGTGATAAATGATATGAAATATTGTTTCAAGGTCATCAAATAACTTTTAGTAGATACTACAACTTCAAGCCCAATTCAAAGTCTTTGTAGTATGTTGCCTAGAGTATACATTGTAATGTTCTAAAATAATGTGTTTTGGGACAAAAGTTTAAAAAATAATAAAGAAAATGAAAGAAAAGAACTTGTTGCTTTTTCCTTTTAAATTTTGCCTCAAAATAACGAAATTTTGAAACATTACATAATGCAATACAGGCAATACACTATGAGAATTCCTCCAAGTTTTGCTCACAATTTTCCACCTCCACAATTACCTTGTGTAAATCCAAAGCTCCTTTTTTTCTTTTCTTAGAATGTAATACAGACAATACACTACAGATGATCAGAATTCTTTCAAGTCTTGCCCTCAATTTTCCACCTCCACAATTACCTTGTGCCAAAGCTCTTTTTTCCTTTTTCTTTTTTTTTTTCCTTTTTTTAAATTTTTTTTTTCTCTTCTAAACTTTTTCGCAATAGACATATCTATAATCTGTTCAACTTTAACTAAGAAAAATAATAATGAAAAGTTCTCTTGTACCATACTCAAAAGGTAAATTTCTAATTTATCTCCTAAGAGTAACTCCAAGACTCTTCCAATGAAGTTTGCTAATTAAATTAACCAACCCTTAACATTCTTTTTCCGACTCCAACAGAACTCTAAAAGGATTGAAATTTTGCATATTGTCAATTTGATTAGTCGTTATAGACTAGCTAAATTGATTAGTCAACTCCCGCCTTTGATTGTCACTGTCGCCACCTTTCGACCACCAACCTCTTATCATTTCCCACTCTACTGACAACCTTCATCCCTTGTTGTGACTCCACTTCCTGTTGGGGTATATCTCCTTATTGAAGTTTGAGACCCAATTGGTTTGTTAAAAGAATTTTAATTTGGTTTGGTTTAGGTATAATATATTTTATATATTATATCTAATTTGTGGAGACCTAATTCAATTTGGTAACAACTAAGGTTTTGATAAAAACCTAAGATTTAATAATTGTATATATACATACATATATATATATATATATTGGTTTTAGTTCTTCGGAAAAATAGCGACAGCAAATTGATTTCTGGGAGATAGTGCTTCAGGTGTAACTTTTCAGTGAGAGAATGGTTACTGTATGGATTCAATTTCCAAGGATTTGTTCTTGAACCATAGCATCTCTGATGTGATGCTAGTTTGATTCAGATTTTGGGTCTATTATTTTGGATCTTCTACATTCTGTTTCGAAGATTTTTGTTCATCTATTTGGTGAGATCTTTCCTCTTGTTTATTTGTAATTATTTGGAATTCACCTAAGGGTGGTTTTGTGAGACCGTTCGTGTTTCGTTTGTAATCGTTTGGAAACTCTTTGGTTGATAGTGGAATCGGATTTCGATCTTGTGGACGTACCTCACATTGAGGGAACTACATAAAAATTCTTGTGTTGCTTTTTGATTTAATTTTTTCGTATTAGTTTTTATTCCCATTGATTGATTTACATGTGGGAAATCATATTTTTCCTAACACTTCCCAACTTCTATCCCTACTAGTGGCTCTCATCCCTCACAATGACCCCCTCTTTGCAACCCCCTACCCCAACCCCCCTCCCCTATTGCAACCCTATCCTTAGCCCCCGCCACTATGATCCCCCTGTCCAAATCAAGGTTTCGAACACTTTTTTTTTTATTAAAATTAAATTTGATGGGAAAAAAATGAATAATTAAAAATGCTCTAGCATGTTAAATTGAAAAATAATATACAAGTTCACTTTTTAGATTCAATGATGTGTAAGTGATATAATTGATTAATGATTACAGAAAATATGAGAGGGAGTGTAATTTTCTAATTGATTGTCATATTACTGGGCTTAAAAGTTGAGTATAACTTTTCAAAGTTGATGTGGGGATATATTTTCTGAGTACCAACATGTGGCCAAGGTGACGTCGACGTGTCAGCCGAGGTTCCACGTGTCCTGGTCATGACGCCGAGGTTATCTCGGCAAGGCCGAGGTTATCTCCGAAGATATCGGAATCCGGGATAAGCAGATAAGGCACAAGAGTCCTAGAATGAGGAGGGACTACAGCCTGGATAAGGATAAAGCTCTTAGAGCGTTTATCTTTATTTATTGAAGAGTCCAAGATAATCACTATGTAGAAGTCCATTGAAGCTAGGCTTCTGTTGGAACAAGAATTGAGTTAATTATAAAAGAGAGGCACCCCCATGGGCCTAAGGTACGCAATTTATATTCAGAATAGAGAAATTAGCACTATTGATTATCTTCGAGAGATTTACTGACTTGGTCGTCGGAGTGCCCCCGGGTGGACAAACCACCGCCGGAATTTTCTCTTTCTATTGCAGGTTAGCCATGTGTCATCTATTCTGCCAGTGCTCTCTAGTTGATTACTGAGTTGGTAGTGTGGTCAGAAAATCACTCACACAATTTGGCGCCGTCTGTGGGAAAGAAAGAAGAATAGATGGCCAGTAACAGACAGAAGGAAAAGGTTGGGGATGACACTCCTAACGGAAATGGGAGACCTGTGGATGTTGACGTCGAGAAGGACAACTACAACGAAGACCAGAATTACAGCAGAAAAGACGTCGGCCAGGATGGCGACGTACCGAAGAAACCAGATCAAAGTGGGTACTATAACGAGGACGACCTTCAGGTATGAAAGGATAGATGCCTGCGGAGGGACGAAAAAGAAGAAGAGTAGAAGAGATGGCGAACAAATTGACGGACCTGTAATCAGTCGTCAATTTCATGATGCAAAATAATGTCATGCAGCCACCATTCCTGCTGCAGGACACACCAATCCCAACGGCTGTAGACACCCCATTTTTGACCGACCTTAAGACTCAGACATCACTGATTGAGCGCTCGGTGATATTGCATATTGTGCTCGTTTAAAAGTTTCAGAGTCTCGGCTGCAAGCCTTGCCTCCGAACTTCCGGACTCTTTCGTGCCTTGCCTCGGTTTGCAAACCAGGCTTTGTTTTCTCTTTTTTCTCTTCCCGAAGGGAGGGAGAGGTCTTCTAGATCATCTCTCAATGGCCGTAGACTACGTTTCGTGGTCGCAGGCCATTTTTCTCGTTTGGAGCCTGGTTTCCGGTTTTTCGGAGCCGACGGCCGTGTGCCTCGGTTCGGGACCGCCTAACCACCTCCGTTTGCTCCGGTTTTTTGCACACATCTTATTTACTCCCTTTTGGGGGACACTGTGGCTTGAGAGACCAACTTCGTGGTCGAATGTCACCTCCGGTGTTTAACAACCCATTTTCGGGGCCGCGGGCCGCGCGTTTCGGTTCCTGAACCTCCGTTTTGCATCCGTTTCGGTTCATTTTTGGAGGAGACCTTATTTTCAGTGTTAGGAAGCCTGTAGGAGGGTGGGAGGCCAGCAATTGTTCTGAAAATCCAACTTTATTTCTTCATCGCTCTCCGTCGCCCGTTTTCCTCACTAAAAAACTAATGTTGACCACCCCGGGGCCACTTTCTTTAGCCCTAAACCCCATATTTGTGTTGTACACACCTGGGAGGCCACCAATATGTATAGGCTGGCCAGTAATTGTCCTTGACCCTTTTGAACCCCTCTGAAAAGTTGGCTTTTCTCTCTCCTGATTCACATTTTCTGGGTTTTGACCACATATTTGTGTTGTGCACACATGGGAGGCCACCTTTTTGGGGTGGCCGACCAGCAATTCTAATTGACCCTTTTGACCCCTGGCCGGCCGGCCGGCCACCTGAACCTTTTGAACCTGGCCGGCCATGATCCTCTCTCCAAGTATATTCTAGCTGTGCCAGCTATTCTGCATTTGACCCACTATCCGAAGGTCTTGCCTTTTGGGGAGGAAACTTGAATTTGATTTTTCCCCCCTTTCCTTGGCCTCTCTCCCTCTTTAAAACCAGCACTCTCCTCCATTTCTAAGGGTTACAAAAAATTGTTTAGAGCCATTACATACAATCCTCCATCTCTCTCTCCTTCAACCCTTTAAACCCTAAGAGTCTTGCACCATTTGCACTACAACCCATAGCACCACACCTCCACACTCCTTTCCAGAAACTTGGAGGCCATTTGCAGAGGTTGGAAGCTCAGAAATTTGGTCCAAAAGCTACTGGTTCACTGCTCTTCAAAGGTAAACACACATTTCCCCTAAACTTGTATTTTTTTTGCTTCATTTATAAGCCATACTTGCAAGAATTTTTGGGCTCCAACCTGAACTATAAATAGTCATATTTTGAGCTCCTCTTCATGTTTGATCCAGGACGTTTTGCTGTTTGAAGTCTTCTCCTTACCCTTTGTGTTTAATCTCTCTTTTAGGCCTATTTTTGCATGGTATTTTAGTCTTATTTGTGAGCTGTTTTGGATTTGGTCATAAACTATAAAATGTCTTTTTTTGAGCCCCTCTTCAACTTTGTTCAAGGGCTCTCCTCTGTTTGAGGCTAGCTGCTACCACTTGTCTCTTTATCCCTCTCTTAGGCCTTTTTCTTGCATGTTGTTTTAGCCTCACTTGGGTTTATTTTAGAGACTTGATATAAACTGTAAAGTGACTTTTTTCGAGCCCCTTTTCAACTTTTTTGAAGGGATCTCCTCTGTTTGAGGCCAGCTGCTGTCCCTTGTCTCTATTCTCTCTTTTAGGGCCATTTTTGCATGATAGATTAGCCCTATTTATGTTCATTTTTGAGACTTGTTATAAACTAGAAAAAGGCTTGTTTTGACATCATCTTCATGTTTTATTGAGGGTATTATTTATTTGAGGTCACATGCTTCCTTGTATGCTTGATTGTCCCTTGTTTTGAGCCTTACACCTAAGTCCCAATTGCATGCTTTGTTTGGCCTTCTAGCCACTGAAATCTAGTGGATTTTCAGTGGCTGGAACACTATTTTGAGAGCCAAGATTAGAGGGGGGTGACCCCCTCTCTCCTTCTCTTGTTTGGTGGCCTTTTTGGCCTTCCAAAGAGACCCTACCTTGCATGCTTCGAAGTCACTTTCCAGGGTCAATTTGGTGAGTTTTAGGACTACCATATTTTATTTTCATAGTTGTTTATGCCATGCTAAATGTCCACCTTGTATGTGCTTAATAATCCATTGCATGGCCCTCTAAAGGAGCTCATCATTTTTGCATGTATTGGTTGCATCTCCATGGTTATTTGGGCATATTTTCACATGTTTTATTCACTGATTTTTTCTGATTTGGTAAGATTCCATGTGCATCCTATACTTTCCATGTAAACCATGATTGCTAGTCAAGATTGCATGCTATTTTGTCCACCATGCTAGCATCTTTTGGCCATGCTTTGAACTGGAAATGTTCATGTTTTGGGACTACCTTGGCTCTGTCTTCATGCTTCATGATCAAATAATGCATGCTTTGTATAGCTATAAGTCATTCCATGTGCCTAGTTTCGGGTTTCGGGTTTCATCTCATGCATCGGGTGCCATTTTTCCATGTTTCGGGGCTATTTAGCATCATATTTCAGTGCTGGAATTTGTGAGTTTGCATTCCATCTTGCATCCCTTGCCATGCCTTGTTAGAGTTACATGTTATGCCATAGGTTCGGTCCTCGGTTTGCGTGCATGCGTGCACGCATTTCGAGAGTCTCATTTTCACCTAATGGCTACTGATGTGAGTGTGGCTGAGGTCCACTCATGTTAGTGTAAGTCCATTATGCATTGTGTATGCCATTTCATTTCATAGCATTGCGTATGCAAGGTTGTATGTTTGAGCATTGTGTATGCCTCGTTACATCGTGCATTGTGTGTGCCATTTCATAGCATTGCATATGCTAGGTTGCATGTTAGGATTGCATTCATGCATGTCATGCATATTGCATTGTGCTTGGGATAGGAGTTAGCCCAAGCACGGGAAACGAGGGACATTTCGTACTCCGAGTGACGGAACGTGTCTCAATTCCCGGTCGCCGACACTCCAGATTATCCATGATGGAGTCTAGGCCTTGTTGTGTCCATATGTGCATTCATTTCATATTGAGTCATGCAATTCGACTTCTCGGCCATCATGCATCGAGATGCGTGATTGGTGGCATGAGGATCGAGGACTACACTCCCTGAAGAGTAGTCATGCATACATATGTGAAAATACTTTGCCATGCCCCTTTGTTGCTCTTTGTTGCAACAAATCAGAAATCAGCAACCTTCCAGAGCCTGGCACGCATCCCAAGAATAATTGCAAACAGAAGCAAACCAGGGCATCACAAGGGATTCTTCGCCCAAGGCAACCCGAGCATGCATCATTCATCATTTGGAACAGAGCTGAGGCAGTCCATGGATTTGCGTGCCAATTTACTGCTTTCCTAGATTAATTTGTTAATTAATTAGGATTCTGTATTTATTCGGGACTGTATTATTTATTCGGACTCTCTGCGCGAGGGCAATGTTGTAATAAGTGTGCGTGTGTGTGATGTATGTCTTCTAACCCCACGTCTTTCTCCCTTTTATTTATCAGGTATGATGGTTAGATTAGGGCACGTTTCAATTAACATACAGCATGATAGCATGTTTGCATTCATTCATCTGTCTTGCATGCACCGGGCTCGGCGCATCATACTAACTGCATTTGTATCTCAATTCCAAGTTGAATACATGTTAGTTGTAGCATTTCACATGCCACCTTTAGAATAGCCGAGCCTATCTTAGTTGCATTTTGCATGTGTTGCATTAGACATTTCTGTATAGTTAGGATCATGCATGGATTTCTAACATAGCTTTTGTTTTGGCTTAGAGTACTCAGTAAGTGTTTATGCTTTAGCATCCTTGCATGTGTATGAGTGACTGCCATGATAGCATGCTTACCATGAGGCTATATGCTTATGTGATATAACTGCCTGAATGCCTGTGGGTGAAGGTTGGATTATTTGAATTGGAATAAATGCATTGACTGTGAGTTTTAAGCCCACTAGATAGTGGCAAAATCATGTTTTTCTAAGCCTACCCGAGGGTGGCAAATCCACGTCTTAGCCTACTTGCGGGTAGCACCATCAAACCACTTTAAAAAAATTTGTTCCAATTCAGACGATCCAGTCTATACTTGTATGTTTCGCGCATCACATAGTAAATCTAGGCTAATAACCGGAATAAGAATGCATAATGTTTCCAAAAATAGATATCATAGTTAGTAGAGGCCGATCTTTGATCAGGCGAGCGGGGGTGCTCACGAAGTGACCTTCCCCAATAGTACCCAAATTCCCGAGCCGAGGCAACTTTGGTGATGACGGACACGCGGCCTTAGGCAAACGAGTCAGGGTTTCCTAAATTTCCCCAAAATAAAACATTTAGGTGGCGACTCTATATCTGGCAAAGCAGTCCATGTTTGGCACTTCTTTCAAAATCTGTTTTCTCAAAACGATTTGCCGGATTTGGACTCTTTGGTTCAGATTTAAAACCATGACAATTTGAGTCCGAACTGTAGTGAGCCCAAACGAACAGAACGAGACTCATCCTCCCGGGGCATTCGGGGACGTCTACAGTTTCTGGCGACTTTGCTGGAGAACTTAGAGAACTTGACTCGAACTCATGATATCTTGTTTTGACTACACTTATGTGTTTCTTTGCATTGCATTTGCATTGGTGCGCCTAGGACACTGTGTTTGCCATCTGCTATTCCTGAACGGTTTGCTGGAGGCTTGTCTTGTCAAGGCATGACCATAAGGCTGACTGGTTATGGGCTCTGCCAGTATGGGAACACAAACCCCGGTTTTACTGGGGCACCCTTTTCGACCATTCGACCTAGTGCATATTCGGATCCATAGTGACCATTCCAAACTAGGATAGGTTGCTTACCCGATATAGGTTGTTTGAAACCGCTGCGTGGGTAGTGAAACCCTAGCTCCTGAAAAAATAGGACAGGGAAACCCTACCCCAACATAGGGGTGTTTTGGCTCTCATTTGCCTACTATGTGCTGTCAGAGTGTGTCTCTACAGGGCTATGTATATCAGTTTGCAAGTCTGGGTATCAGGCCTGAGGGCATCAGTATCTGGGAATCAGTTTTACCTGAGGGTATCAGTTTACAAGCAGACTTTTGGGCAGAATTTGGTAAAGAGCATGGTCATTCAGCTACGCTCATATCTGTTTTGGCAAAAATGGGCTGAGATGCTGCCTATTTTCTCTTTTGCTAGGTAGTCCTGGAATTATAGCTTCAGAGGGTTCCAATATCCCCCGGGTACATTGGACTAGTGCTGATAGACTTTGTCCAGTCAGAGACTCAGTTCAAAGCAGTCAGTGTTTTCTTTCGTTGAGGCAAGGCAGAGAAGGGCCAGTCAAGGCTCACCGGTTCATCTAATCCGTTAGTCACCAGTCACATCATCAACAGACCGTGATGGCACAGGGTTCGGAAGAATTTGTGGCCATGATAGCAGCGTTAAATCAGGGAACTACCATGCAGGCCGAGACCAGTATTGAAACGCAGCGCCCATCTGGGGCATCTGCCTCACATCCAGCTTTGGGACCCCAGCCGAACTTTGACCCACTTCCGCCAGCTGAAGATTTGCAGGGTCCAGATCCTCGAGAAGGGTTAGCTTAAGCCCGAGTTTTCAAACCCCTGGTGCAGCCTAATGAGAGGCTTTATCCCCTTAATGTTAATGAGCTCGATCTGACCGCAGTGAAAATTGCAAACCTTGAGCAGCAATTCAAAAAGGTACATGGCCTTAACTCCATTCCCGACATTGAGGATGGGTACACCGAGGTTGCCGTACAGCTCCCAGACAGATTCAAAATGCCACATATTGACCGTTTCGACGGGTCTGGAGATCCTATGGTACATATCCGGCTTTTCTTGGATATCCTAAAGCCGATGGGTCTGACTAAGCCACAGAAACTCTCTGTATGGAAGAACCCTGTCGGGTGTAGCAGCCACTTGGTATGCCAAATTGGAGGATACAGTGAAGCAAAACTGGGAAGAACTGGCTGAGGCCTTTGTCGATCAGTATTCCTACAATACCCAAGTTGAAATGACCATCCAAGAGCATGAAGCAACTCGCCAGAACCCAACAGAGCCTTTTGTGGAATTCGTTGCGAGGTGGAGAGCAAAGGCAGCACAAATGACAGATCGTCGCCCTTCTGAGCGGGATCAAGTGTAGATGATGGTGCGAAACCTCGAGTATGATATGTTGCAAAAGTTGATAGTCGCTCCGCTATTCACTTTCAAAAGTTTGCATGAACTGGGGGTTCAGATCGAGAATGCGTTCAATAGTGGGATCAATCCCAGAACAAGTGAAGCGACAAGGAGGGTGATTTCAAGGAGTGCCAATGCTGGTAGTAGTGCTATTCCCAAACCCGCAGAAATCAATACAGTCGCCACAGCCAACACTTTTGCCAATCCAAGCCTACAAACTGTCGACCCAGCCCGAGCTCAGGGTAGAACTTTCACCCCTCTCTATATGAGCCTGACTAGCGCACTAAAAGTCTTGATGGAAAGAGGGTATCTCAAACCCCTCGATCCTCAACCTCTGCCTGACCCACTCCCAACCAGACATAACCCCTCCAAGTACTGTGTGTACCATCAGCAGCGCGGTCATGGCACCGATCGTTGCTACCGCCTTCATCACGAGGTCCAAAATCTCATCGACAACCGGACGATAGCTCCACCTTCGGATCCCAATGACCAAACATCTCCTGCCTATCTCAACCTCATCCATATACTGCCGTCCACCTATGACCCTAGCATATACATCACCCCGGCCCATCTACCCAAGCCTGAGGTGTTTATCCCAGAAAGCATGGACTTATGTATGATGGGTGCATCTGAACCCCAATCATCTCAAACCTGTGAGCCCACCACTTCTGAGTTGATGAGAATGATCGAAGATCTTCAGAGAACTGTGGCAGACTTAGCCTTTGGAATTTTGGCTCCATCATCGACCACATCACAGGCTAGAAGTTTCAATCTAAAAGGCTCCTTAATCTTTGGAGCAAGCTGCAACTGAAAAGGGCCAACCTGAAGCCATCTCAGATCTAGGTGTTGGCGTATCAACAACAACTGGGCTCTGCTCGGATATAGCGACCCGATCCTTTGATAAAGTGGAGGCCAGTGGTAAGAACAAGGTAGGGGTAGACATTGATCCCCATGAACACCTCATGTGGGCTGTTGAGGCTTTGAAAGCCAAAGGACTGAACAAACAGCAAGTGATTGCAGTTGTTGCAAAGGTTGTGGATGACATTTTCACCATTCAAGTTGGGGGCAGTCTGAATCAAAGGGAAAACTGGGAGAAGGGCCGTCATACCAGAGACGATCCTGTTAGCTCTAATCCTCCACTCGGAAGAGATCAGCAAGCCAGGCCAGCACCTGCCAATCTCTTTTCTGGTGCGCCCAGCAAAAATCCACAAACCTTGAAGTACCAATCCCGAGGTCGGAGGGTCTTCCATGCCCTCTATATGCCTTTGTCCAAAGCTCTCCAAATCCTTGTTGGACAAGGCCATCTCAAACCCCTTGAGCCTCGGCCTCTCCCGAACCCTCTTCCGGTTACACATGATGCTACCCAATACTACGCGTACCATCAGCAAACTGGCCATACTACCGACAACTGCTTCCATCTTCGCCACGAAGTATAGGATCTATTTGACAACAGGGTCATCCTCCCGCCAAGCTCAGCAAAGTCTATCGGCACTGGATCAGTGAACTTGGGGGGATAATGTGATGTGATCGGAGGATGAACCACCTACGGGCGGCGCTCGATTTACTCCAGCTGTGGTGGATGGCATGCACTGTTTTGAGCAATGTACAAGTGCTGTTAATTTTGCATTCTGACTTGGGTATTGGGTCAGTCTTGTTGTTTTGTTTTGAGTCTTTCTCTTTGTTTTGAGTCAGTCTTTTTGATTAAGGGTCTGTCTTGTTGTATCGAGTCAGTCCTGTTGTACAGAAGTCGGGTGATTCCGGGGGTGTTACCTCGGATATCATTATTTTGTTTTGTGTCTGTCTTTTCGCTTCCTTGTGAGTCCATTTCTGCCGGGGAGCCAATAACACCAGAAGATTTGAATGAAACAGCAGTGGTTTTTCATGCTTTTGTGCTTGCTTCTGTCTTGTGCCGGTTGTGCCAGAAACTTGAATGAAACGACAGTTCTCTTCACCTGCTCTTCTGTGCCTTGAAATCATTGTATTGACCTAAGCTTTTCAAAACTTTTTCTAAACACTGCGGTGAAAACAAAGAGGAAGGAATTCCTCGGGTTTTGCAAAAATTTGATCATTTGAGAGAAAGAGAGGCATGCTAAGCCTTTAATGATCGAGATCATGCTTGTTAATGTGAGCGTTGAGAAGGATCCTGGCTTGATCCAGATTGGTCCAACATTGTCTTCAGCGCAAGCGACTAGTCGCTTTCTTAAAAGACTTCAAAAAATGTTTTGCGCGGTCCTACGAAGACTTGTGTGGAATCACTCTTGAGATTGTGCAGCTTAGGATCGCTCTCAGCCTTGAGGCTCGATCCCTCTTAATTTCAAAACCTTGAACTTGGATTCAGAATGTTCCAAGGCCAATCATGATGTGTGGCCAGATTTGAAGCAGCCCGCAAACTAGGGACAAGAAGAGTCAGATCAAGAAACTTATGAAGCTAGATCAGGAGCACCTCTCAAACTAAGGGCAAAAATGTTAGATGTGCTCGAAGAAGTCAAAGACGAAGATCGGCAAGAATGCCAAACCCCAGAAGGAAGGAAAGGAGAAAGTATTGCTAAAGGACAACCAAGTTCCTATCCACAACACTAGGGGCAAATTTAACCCCCTATTGGATGGACTCCTGCATCGTCAGCGAACAACAGTCATTTTCCTGGACTTAGATGACTTCAGGATCTCAAAACCATTTGACATGGACTTGTTACACTTTTACCCTTTGAGAGGCTTGCTGGGCCGAAAACCCGGAAGGACGACCCAGGCAAAAGTTAGAGCAAGAGAAAAATACAAAAAAAAAAAAAAAAAAAAAAAAAGAGAGAATGCAAAAAAAGAAGACAAAAAAATGAAGAAAATAAAAAGAAAAAATGAAAAAGGAAAAAGAAAATACAAAAGAAATAAAAAGAAAAGAAAAATAGAGCTCGCAAGGTTGAAAACCCGGAAAGGCGGCCTTGGCAAAAGTTAGAGCGCAAAAGGAGAGGTTAATACCTGAGTGTACCTTAAGCCCAAACTACGTAAGGCTTGATTCCCATCTTTGGGATACGTAGGCAACTTCATCCTAAAGTCCAGCCGTAAAACACTTCAAATTGATTGTGCCCATGTAATGGTTTTGATCATCTTCGCCTTCTCTGTATCCGAGAGTCTGGTTGTGTTCGTCACTCTGAGGACTGACTACAATGCGCTGTGGTGCCATTCAGACAAGGGGTGACTTTCTATTGCCATACCACGCGCTGTGGCGTCGTTCAAACAAGGGGCAACTTTCCGTTGCCATGCAGCTCCCTTCAAGTAAGGGGCAATTTTCCTTTGAATCTGAGGTTGTGCATCTCGAGAGTGGGTTCTATGCTCGTTGAGCAGTGGCCATTTGCAAAAATAGTTTTTGAGAATTTTTACTAAGGTTGATTGAGTTTCTCTCGAAAACTATTCCATTTTTTAAAAAACTGGACCTTTTTCTTGGACCCAAAAAAAGAAAATTTTCAGTGCTCACAACCTAACTTGCATGATCAGAAAATCGAACAAGCATGTTAATCTAACTCTCATGTCGGTCAAAATTGTTTTAGTCAAAAACCAAAACAAAAAAAATTGGTAAAAATGATGAACTAGGGGCACAATTGAGTCAGGCTTCCTGTCTTTTCCCCGTTGCCAATGCCTTTGCTAGAAAGGGCACCATACTCGCCAAGAAGGGCACTCTCCCTGCCAAAAAGGGCACAACTGAAACTATCAACAAAAGAGCTGAAAGCTCTCTCATCCTCCAAGCAACGAGGTATCAAGCCGAGTGCGGAGCACGAACTGGAATGGATCAAGATATCTGACTCCCTCATCTGGACAGATCTAACCACGTCCAAACTCCCCGGCAGAGCATCGACAGCCGATGTCAGCTGCAGATTCGTTACACGCTTAGTTGCAGCGCAACCCCTCTGTGGGAGGAACTCACTAGCTGCGCGCAGAAAAAGAAGAATCTAGCTGAGTGCTAGGGGCAAGAGCCCACAACTTTTTGTTTATCCATCAACCACCCAGGGGAGAGATAAAAAATGAGAGATTAAATAATAGAGAGATGTGCGCTGAGAGAAAAGTGAGGAAAAGGGTTTTGTGAGAAAAACCAAGCCTGAGGGCCGAGTGATGTGAGAATCACAAATGAGAAAGGGTGGGAAACAATACCCGGAGAAACTGGCTCCTCGCGAACTAAGAGGTCTCTCGTTTTTGTAACACGTCTGTGCGTCATGTCTTTTGTTTTGTTTGTCTCGATTCTTGCTTTGATTCGTTTGAGTGTCAACGGATGTGTTTAGGTTGTTTACCTTTTGTTTTCCGTTGTTGAGTCGCTTTGGCTGTGGTCAGTTGTAGGCTCAATACCCGGTTAAGAACTCATTTCTCAATTTCAAAATGAATCGTTTTGTGCTCAGGAGTGCCGTGTCGTTCTCCAAATTTGTGCAAAACAGGATTTGTTCTTTCATAAAACCGCAGGGTTCACCTAGGTCATGTGAAAACAGTAAAACCAGGGCCTATCTGAAGCTATTTAGGTTCCGAACTGCAAAGCAAAAGAAAATAGGGAAAATTTGGAGCATCTTAGCATGTTTCAACTTTAGCAAAATCCGAGACTGCATTCCAGGTGCACTTTCTTAGGCCTCGCCGTTTCTCTGGAGTATGAGTGTATCTCGACCCTAAGTTTAAGCCTGCTTAAAGTCAGAATGGCAGTCCAAGCAACACTCGAGGGTTTCACATGCAAATGTTATCTCTCGCCAATATGAACAGGGTGTGCCCTTTTTGAGCTGAGTGTGTTGCAAAGTCCTCTAAAAGGTAAATCAGAGGCACCAGAGCACATATTTGATGCTCCTCTATTGCATAGAACGTGAATTTTCATATACACTGTTGTTGCATGCGTGCCGCGCATCGTTATGATTCATGCATAAAATATGCTTGTTTTCGATTCCGCATAGAATATGCTTTGCTTGTCTCATACATAGAATATGCTTTCAATATTGCATAGAATGTGCTTCCATACTTGCATAGAAGATGCATTTTTTTTTCGCACTTTCTAGTGCATTTTATCTCACTCGCACTGTCTTGTGCACTTACACTTTGTATCTCACTTGCACTGTCTTGTACATCTTCTGGTTGTATCTCACTCGCACTGTTTAGTGCATTTCAAATCAATCGCGCTGTTTAGCGTATCGCATTGTTTTGTGCATTTCAAATCAATCACGCTGTTTAGCGTATCGCACTATTTTGTGCATTTCAAATTAATCGCGCTATTTAGCGTATCGCATTGTTTTGTGCATTTCAAATCAATCACGCTGTTTAGCGTATCGCACTGTTTTGTGCATTTCAAATCACTCGCGCTGTTTAGCATATCGCACTTTTTAGTGCATTTCAAATCATTCGCGCTATTTTGCGCATCGCACTATTTTGTGCAGTTTATTATTCGCGCTATTTTGCGCACCTCAATCGCACTATTTTGTGCAGTTTATCATTCGCGCTATTTTGCGCACCTCAATCGCACTATTTTGTGCAGTTTATCATTCGCGCTGTTTTGCGCACCTCAATCTCACTGTTTTGTGCAGATTATCTTTTGTGTTGTTTTGCGCATCGCACTGTTTTGTACAGGTTATCATTCACGCTATTTTGCGCATCGCACTGTCTTGTGCACTTTCACATTTCTAATCACTCGTGCTTTCTTGCGCATTGCACTATTTTGCACAGTTTACACTCGCGCTGTTTAGTGTATCGCACTGTTTTGTGCAGTTTACACTTGCACTGTTTAGCGTATCGCATTGTTTTGTGCAATTTACTTTCGCGCTTTCTTGCGCATCGCACTATTTTGTGCATTACATTGTATCATTCGCGCTATCTTGCGCATCCCACCTGCACTTGTTAGTGCATTGCATTTCATTTCGCGCTATTTTGCGCATCGCACTATTTTGTGCGCCTTACTTGCATTGTGCATGCATTTTATCGCGCTATCTTGCGCACCTTATTTGTATCGCACTGTTTTGTGCATTCACCATGCTCGTACTATTTTGTACACCTTTAGCATCGCACTATTTTGTGCATCTTCTTAGCACTATTTTGTGCATTCACTCTATATCACACTGTCTTGTGCACATTGTATTTTTGCATCATTCGCACTGTCTTGTGCACTCCTTGGTCTAAGAGACCTTAAATCCTCTGAAAGTGCAATTCCTTTGGTGTTTGTCGTGCTCGAACGACTTCCAGTGGTTTGGTATAGCCACTTGCCTATGTTTGCGGTGAGTTCCTAGGAGACCAACTGAGACGGTGGAAACTAGAGTTCGAATGGCTTATGCCTAGAACACAAAGGTTTGGGATTTCCGAGACTAAAGTCTGGTTTAAATACCCAGGGGTATATCCTCGGCTTGAAATCTGTATGGCAGCCCCATAGATTGAGATAGCATGTGTATGCACCTCAATTCTGGATACTGAACCAACCTAGTCTGTCACCCTGTTGGAGAATAGGGAAAGCTGCAACCATAGTTAGGGAGAAAAGTAGTACCTACAGTTCAACTGAGAAGAAGCAAAAGATCCCCAGCAGCATGAGGCACGATATTATATGTACGGTTCATTTGAAGCTGGTGCGACCAGATGAACCGGACGGTATTGCATTCTCCGTGTGAGACGTGGTGAGAATTGCATAATTCTCTTGCATCCTTTTTGCATGTAATGTAGTTTGGTTTGATTTCATTCGCCTGCTTAAAACTGTTGCATCTATAGTGAATATGTGCTTCATTATAGCTTGCTGCATTTGCATGATCATTGAGATACCTTCGGCTTCTTGCATTGTCGATTGCATTTTGCCCCTGCCTGCGGGCACGCCTACTAGCGCATCTCTATTTATCTCGTCTGTTTGTCTAAGTCTTCAGCCTTGTCAAAAATGGGTCGTCTCTGGGCTTTGACATTCACTCCCGTCACTTATGACTTCCGAGTCCTGTCAAAGAGGGGCAACTGTAGACATCCCATTTTTGACCGACCTTCAGACTCAGACGTCACTGATTGAGCACTCGGTGATATTGCATATTGTGCTCGTTCAGAAGTTTCAGAGTCCTGGCTGCAAGCCTTGCCTCCGGACTTCCGGACTCTTTCGTGCCTTGCCTCGGTTTGCGAACCAGGCTCTGTTTTCTCTGTTTTCTCTTCCCAAAAGGAGGGAGAGGTCTCGTAGATCATCTCTCAGTGGCCGTAGACTATGTTTCGTGGTCGTAGGCCATTTTTCCCGTTTGGAGCCCGGTTTCTAATTTTTCAGAGTCGACAGCCATGTGCCTCGGTTCGGGATCGCCTAACCACCTCCGTTTGCTCCAGTTTTTGGCACACATCTTATTTAC
This sequence comes from Camellia sinensis, assembly GCF_055761805.1. Taxonomy (NCBI): domain Eukaryota; kingdom Viridiplantae; phylum Streptophyta; class Magnoliopsida; order Ericales; family Theaceae; genus Camellia; species Camellia sinensis. The sequence goes on from NC_138970.1 coordinate 66,195,579, forward strand.
TCCCTTTTGGGGGACACTGTGGCTCGAGAGAACAACTTCGTGGTCGAATGTCACCTCCGGTGTTTAACAGCCCATTTTCAGGGCCCCAGGCCGCGCGTTTCAGTCCCCGAACCTCCGTTTTGCATCCGTTTCGGTTCATTTTTGGAGGAGACCTTATTTTCATTGTTAGAAAGCTTGTAGGAGGGTGGGAGGCCAGCAATTGTTCTGAAAAGCCAGCTTTATTTCTTCATCGCTCTCCGTCGCCCGTTTTCCTTACTAAAAAACTAATGTTGACCACCCCGGGGCCACTTTCTTTAGCCCTAAGCCCCATATTTGTGTTGTACACACCTGGGAGGCCACCAATATGTATAGGCTGGCCAGTAATTGTCCTTGACCCTTTTGAACCCCTCTAAAAAGTTGGCTTTTCTCTCTCCTGGTTCACATTTTTTGGGTTTTGACCACATATTTGTGTTGTGCACACGTGGGAGGCCACCTTTTTAGGGTGGCCAGCCAGCAATTCTAATTGACCCTTTTGACCCCTGGCCGGTTGGCCATGGGGGGTGGCCAGCCGGCCACCTGAACTTTTTGAACTTGGCCGACCATGATCCTCTCTCCATGTGTATTCTAGCTGTGCCAGCTATTCTGCATTTGACCCACTGTCCGAAGGTCTTGCCTTTTGGGGGGGGAAACTTGAATTTGATTTTCCCCCCCTTTCCTTGGCCTCTCTCCCTCTTTAAAACCAGCACTCTCCTCCATTTCTAAGGGTTACAAAAAATTGTTTAGAGCCATTACATACAATCCTCCATCTCTCTCTCGTTCAACCCACCAAACCCAAAGAGTCTTGCACCATTTGCACTACAACCCATAGCACCACATCTCCACACTCCATTCCAGCAACTTGGAGGCCATTTGTAGAGGTTGGAAGCTCAGAAATTTGGTCCAAGAGCTACTGGTTCACTGCTCTTCAAAGGCAAACACACATTTCCCTTAAACTTGCATTTTTTTTTGCTTCATTTATAAGCCATACTTGCAAGAATTTTTGGGCTCCGACCCGAACTATAAATAGTCATATTTTGAGCTCCTCTTCATGTTTGATCAAGGACTTTTTGCTGTTTGAGGTCTTCTCCTTACCCTTTGTGTTTAATCTCTCTTTTAGGCCTATTTTTGCATGGTATTTTAGTCTTATTTGTGAGCTGTTTTGGATTTGGTCATAAACTGTAAAATGTCTTGTTTTGAGCCGTTCTTAAACTTTGTTGAAGGGCTCTCCCCTATTTGAGGCCAGCTGCTACCACTTGTCTCTTTATCCCTCTCTTAGGCCTTTTTCTTGCATGTTGTTTTAGCCTCACTTGTGTTTATTTTTGAGACTGGATATAAACTGTAAAGTGCCTTTTTTTGAGCCCCTCTTCAACTTTTTTGAAGGGATCTCCTCTGTTTGAGGCCAGCTGCTGTCCCTTGTCTCTATTCTCTCTTTTAGGGCCATTTTTGCATGATAGATTAGCCCTATTTATGTTCATTTTTGAGACTTGTTATAAACTGGAAAAAAGGCTTGTTTTGACATCATCTTCATGTTTTATTAAGGGTATTATTTTATTTGAGGTCACATGCTTCCTTGTATGCTTGATTGTCCCTTGTTTTGAGCCTTACACCTAAGCCCCAATTGCATGCTTTGTTTGGCCTTCTAGCCACTGAAATCCAGTGGATTTTCAGTGGCTGGAACACTCTTTTGAGAGCCAAGATTAGAGGGGGGTGACCCCCTCTCTCCTTCTCTTGTTTGGTGGCCTTTTTGGCCTTCCAAAGAGACCCTACCTTGCATGCTTCGAAGTCACTTTCCAGGGTCAATTTGGTGAGTTTTAGGACTACCATATTTTATTTTCATGGTTGTTTATGCCATGCTAAGTGTCCACCTTGTATGTGCTTAATAATCCATTGCATGGCCCTCTAAAGGAGCTCATCATTTTTGCATGTATTGGTTGCATCTCCATGGTTATTTGGGCATATTTTCACATGTTTTATTCACTGATTTTTTCTGGTTTGGTAAGATTCCATGTGCATCCTATACTTTCCATGTAAACCATGATTGCTAGTCAAGATTGCATGCTATTTTGTCCACCATGCTAGCATCTTTTGGCCATGCTTTGAACTGGAAATGTTCATGTTTGGGACTTCCTTGGCTCTGTCTTCATGCTTCATGATCAAATAATGCATGCTTTGTATAGCTATAAGTCATTCCATGTGCCTAGTTTCGGGTTTCGGGTTTCATCTCATGCATCGGGTGCCATTTTTTCATGTTTCGGGGCTATTTAGCATCATATTTCAGTGCTGGAATTTGTGAGTTTGCATTCCATCTTGCATCCCTTGCCATGCCTTGTTAGAGTTACATGTTATGCCATAGGTTCGGTCCTCGGTTTGCGTGCATGCGTGCACGCATTTCGAGAGTCTCATTTTCACCTAATGGCTACTGATGTGAGTGTGGCTGAGGTCCACTCATGTTAGTGTAAGTCCATTATGCATTGTGTATGCCATTTCATTTCATAGCATTGCGTATGCAAGGTTGTATGTTAGAGAATTGTGTATGCCTCGTTACATCGTGCATTGTGTGTGCCATTTCATAGCATTCCGTATGCTAGGTTGCATGTTAGGATTGCATTCATGCATGTCATGCATATTGCATTGTGCTTGGGATAGGAGTTAGCCCAAGCACGGGAAACGAGGGACATTTCGTACTCCGAGTGACGGAACGTGTCTCAATTCCCGGTCGCCGACACTCCGGATTATCCATGATGGAGTCTAGGCCTTGTTGTGTCCATATGTGCATTCATTTCATATTGAGTCATGCAATTTGACTTCTCGGCCATCATGCATCGAGATGCGTGATTGGTGGCACGAGGATCGAGGACTACACTCCCTGAAGAGTAGTCATGCATACATATGTGAAAATACTTTGCCATGCCCCTTTGTTGCTCTCTATTGCAACAAATCAGAAATCAACAACCTTCCGGAGCCTGGCACGCATCCCAAGAATAATTACAAACAGAGGCAAACTGGGGCATCACAAGGGATTCTCCGCACAAGGCAACCCGAGCATGCATCATTCATCATTTGGAACAGAGCTGAGGCCGTCCATGGATTTGCGTGCCAATTTACTGCTTTACTAGATTAATTTGTTAATTAATTAGGATTCTGTATTTATTCGGGACTGTATTATTTATTCGGACTCTCTGCGCGAGGGCAATGTTGTAATAAGTGTGCGTGTGTGTGATGTATGTCTTCTAACCCCACGTCTTTCTCCCTTTTATTTATCAGGTATGATGGTTAGATTAGGGCACGTTTCAATTAGCATACAGCATGATAGCATGTTTGCATTCATTCATCTGTCTTGCATGCACCGGGCTCGGTGCATCATACTAACTGCATTTGTATCTCAATTCCAAGTTGAATACATGTTAGTTGTAGCATTTCACATGCCATCTTTAGAATAGCCGAGCCTATCTTAGTTGCATTTTGCATGTGTTGCATTAGACATTTCTGTATAGTTAGGATCATGCATGGATTTCTAACATAGCTTTTGTTTTGGCTTGGAGTACTCGGTAAGTGTTTATGCTTTAGCATCCTTGCGTGTGTGTGAGTGACTGCCATGATAGCATGCTTACCATGAGGCTATATGCTTATGTGATATAACTGCCTGAATGCTTATGGGTGAAGGTTGGATTATTTGAATTGGAATAAATGCATTGACTGTGAGTTTTAAGCCCACTAGATAGTGGCAAAATCATGTTTTTCTAAGCCCACCCGAGGGTGGCAAATCTACGTCTTAGCCTACTTGCGGTTAGCACCATCAAACCACTTTAAATAATTTTGTTCCAATTTAGACGATCCAGTCTATACTTATACTTGTATGCTATGCGCATCACATAGTAAATCTAGGCTACTAACCGGAATAAGAACGCATAATGTTTCCAAAAATAGATATCATAGTTAGTAGAGGCCGATCTTTGATCGGCCGAGCGAGGGTGCTCACGAAGTGACCTTCCCCAATAGTACCCAAATTCCCGAGCCGAGGCAACTTTGTTGATGACGGACACGCGGCCTTAGGCAAACGAGTCAGGGTTTCCTAAATTTCCCCAAAATAAAACATTTAGGTGGCGACTCTGTATCTGGCAAAGTAGTCCATGTTTGGCACTTCTTTCAAAATCTGTTTTCTCAAAACGATTTGCCGGATTTGGACTCTTTGGTTTAGATTTAGAACCATGACAATTTGAGTCCGAACTGTAGTGAGCCCAAGCGAACAGAATGGGACTCATCCTCCCAGGGCGTTCAAGGACGTCTACAGCAGCCAATGCCCAAAAGGAGGAACAGAAACCAATCCCAATAGCCCCTCAGCACACCAGGAGTGAAAGACACTCTCATCGGCCTTCAAGGGAGGTCGGGCGAGGAGAGTCGAGAAAGGAAGAATCGCGGAGGACACATTGTACCAAGGAAGCGGACCCCAAAGAACAACGGCATGTTCAAAGGTAGGAGCTGTGTTTCGACGCAACTCATAGAGAAAGGTCGAAGAGGGCTCACAACGAAGCTGAGAGCAGTGCACCTAAAAGACTAAAGTCAGGAGATAGCTGAGCCCTTGGGCTAACAAAGGAGGACTTAAGAGATTACCTCAAGAGGAAGCAACAAAATCCCGACGCCGAGGTAAACTCCCCCGATAAACCGAGAACACCGTTCTCAGTGGAGTTGGACAAATTTGAGGCACCGAAGAGATTCAGTATGCCGAGGTTCCAAATATACGATGGTAAGTCAGACCCTAACTTCCACGTTGGATTATATTTGAACTCAATGGCATTGTATAGTGGGAACGAGCCGTTGCTCTGCAAAGTGTTCCCGTCATCCTTCGGGAAGATTGCATCAGATTGGTTCCACAAACTACCAAAGGGAAGGGTGAAGACTTGGGAAGGCCTGGCCGAGATGTTTGTGGCCAGGTTCATGACGAACAAGTTGCAGCCATTGAGGCTGGACGCATTGATGGCTCTGAAGATCAGTAAGGATGAAGGCCTTAGGGCCTATGCAAAAAGATACTATGAAGTGTTCAATCGAATACCAAAGTATAATCAAGAGGTGGCGGTCGTATCTTTCAAAAACGGCCTAAAAGACGACTGTCCACTACGAAAGTCTTTAGCAAAGACATTGCCAAAAAGCATGGAAGAGCTCATGGCGAGAATCGAGAAGTATGCCAGAGCCGAGGAAGACACGTCGGGAACTAAGGAACTAAGGAGACAAAGCAAGAGAAAGGAAACGGGTCGCTGAAGCGAGGCCGAGGCAACAATGGATCGAACAAGTAAGAGACAGAACTGAGGGCTACACAGGCAGTGACAACTGTGTTCCGAATCCCAATTCACAAAGTCCTGGATCAAATTCGAAATCAACCCTATTTCAGAACACCAGCAAGGGCACCAGGAGAATTTATGGGAAGAAACCTTGGCAGGCATTGTGCTTACCACAATGAAGACGGGCATATGACTCAGGGCTGCAAAGCCCTGAAAGCACACTTAGAAAACTTGGTGAGGCAAGGCCATCTATAATGACTCAAAAAAATAAATAAATAAATAAATAAATAAATAAAATGAAGGTAGGGAATATATTCTGATGATGGTTTTGTGGTGGAGGATATTTTTTTATATAAAAGGGAAGTGAGTGCTGGAGTGGGGTTCAAAGGAGGTGGAAGAAAATGATTAAAGAGAAAAATATACTCTCTCTCTCTCTCTAGTAAAGGAATATAAAAGAAGGGAGTGGATGAAAGGGGAACCACTTTTGTGCGCATGCATGTGATGTAGCTATAGCTTTAGTTAATTAAGTAACAATGAATCATCCATTTGCACTACTGTACTGGCACAACTAGTATTGTTCCAGCTGGTATCATTACACCTGTCTTAAGATTGAAATCATGTTTTAGAGAATATCTTTGTAGTAAGGACCCAGCTGGAAGAAGCCGAGCAAATTCATATAGAGTGGCCAATAAAAGAGCATTTGCTTGTCACTTTGTTGGTCTTGACTTGGGCCATTTTTCGCTTTATCTCAATTTATTATATAGGTGTCTTGGGGACCTCCTTTCAACCCTCTGATCAAGTCTATATAACTATTGCATCTAGTAAGCTTGGGGGTGTGATGCTAACCAGTTTAATTTATACCGTGTTCTTTCAAAGAGCTTGCACTGCCTCGCTATGAGATTTATGGAAGAACGCGTTTCATGTTGTGACTGATAAGATGAACCTCTTAGTCAGTGGAAGCTGGGACAAAACTGAGGTATTAGGATCTGAGGCAGTCAAATCCAGTGCATACTCGACAATTTCCTGAATGCTTCTATGCATTTACAGTGAGACACCCACTGATTTTTGGGAAGTTGAAAGGGAAATGGTGAGACAAATATTCCGGGAATGGATGAATAGTGGAGTAAGCGGTGTTGCATCCAATGTTTCCCCTGTGAAAAGTTATTCAAGGGCACCATGGCTTGGTGAGAATGAGTGTGAGAGAGTGAGGATTATAAGGGAGTGGGTACGAATGACTAGCCAGCAGAGAGGCACTTGTGGTGGTGGCAGTAGGGAAGAACAACCCGTTGAAATTGGTGCTGAAATTGAACGAGTTCGTGATGGATTTGTTGTTAATCATTGTGAGATTGGTACTCGAAGGAAAATCCACAGATTATGTGGCAGACAGGCTTTGCTTGATTTGTTGGCAAGGTCTGAGGGGGAAAGGCAAAGAGAACTCCAGGAGTTGTTGGAGCATCGGCCTGTTGCTGTTTTGCTCCTCACTGAAATCACTCCAAATAGTATAGCTATTCACAATGCCACTGAGGTTACTAGGTTTGTGGTCAGGCCAGTGGCGTGGCTTTCCTTAATATTATATCCTGTGGGAAGAGTTGTTACATGTCTATCAATGGGAATGCTAAAAATGCTTGGTCTGAAAGGAAGAAGGCCACTCATCATTTTGGCCCACCACAGAGAAATGTCATGACAAATGCATCATGTTTCATATGAGGATGGTGAAGAAGAATATATTATTCTATCCAAGGAGAGAGTTAAGTTTTACATCTCTCATGATGAGATGCAGCAGTTAAATCTGAGTTACAGGACTAAAACATTGGAGATAGATGACCTTGATTTTAGTGGGATGGTTGCATTGGCTACTAGTTTTGATTATTCGCATGAGCTAGAACCTCTCTAGTATTTAATTTAATTTGTTTAACCTGATCTTGAGACCAAGGTGAAAAGCTTGGAAAGAGCAACATTTTGATCGGTGGAGATCAAAATCCGACAAAATCGAAAATTGGATTTTTGGCTCGTTTCCTCTTCTAACTTGAGGTAGGGATTTTCTTTGAGTAATATATATATTTTTGCAGGATCTAAATGATTTTGGAAATCATCTTTTAATTTGTTTTGAAAAATGGATTGTTGATTCAAGAAGGTGAATGATTTTGAAAGTGGGTTTACTTTCTTTTTCCTTCTAAAAATAGAAATTTATATTTTGAACTATGTTGATGAAAGAAAGATGTTTTTGGTGAGATCTTCTCAAATATTTGAAGATAAATGGCTTTTGGTGAGAATACCTAGAAATTGGGAATTTTTAAGAAAGATGTTGAAAACTTTTAGAATATGTTGTTATATTTATTTTGTGTGCCAAAATAAATTATGTTTGAAAATTGTTTATTTATTTACATATAAATGATGTTTTTATGGAATATGGGAATTGTTGTTTAAAAGTATTAACATAGTCTTGAGATGACTAAATTGTTAAGATTATTTGAAATGTGGGAATTATGTTATTCCTTTGATGAATTGAAATAAAAGTATTTATTCATCTTGTGAAATTGCATTAAAATGAGAATTTTGATCACAATGGGAATATTGTGTAGGAGTATTGAAAGTGGAAGAAACATTGCATTGCATTTTTAATCATGGCATTGGCATATCAATTCATTTGATAATGAAGAGTTTATGAAAATTGATTTGAAAACTTTGCATTGAGAAGAGAATGTTGATAAATGTTTTCATGAAACGATTTTGGGGTAAATACGGTGGTAAGTCTTGACAGGTAATGTGAATTAAAGGTGTCCAGCCTTCCAGTTGCGATTGGTAAAAATGAAAAATTGGTAGTACTTGTATAGTCTAGTTGCAGACACCAGCCTAGTGATTGATAGGTGGTGTAGATGATAGGTGTCGAGCCTTCCGGTTGCGATCGGTAAAAATGACAAATTGGCAGTACTTGTATAGTCTACTTGCAGACATTGACCTAGGGATTACCAGAGTTGTATTTATCGCCCCTTGAACAAAATTGATAAAAGTGGAACAGTTGAAATTGCATGGCATCATTAAGCATGATGGTTTTTGAATAAATGAAGATGTGTTCTTATTTTTCAAAAGAGAATGGCATGGCATATGCATCCACCTTTTGAGACTTGTATAAAATATATATACTTTGTGAAGGATTTTCCTACTGGGCTTTATGCTCACCCTACGAGATTTTTGCGCAGGATATGATGTGGTGATCCCGCCTCACTGAGGGTGTGGAAGTGTGTGCAGAGAGCATAGTGTGCTCGTTTGCTGTGTCTCTGATTGTAAGCCAAGGGCTTTATATGTGTGGATTTGAATAACCTTTTTGTGTAACCAGGCTCAGGCCTTGGAACTTGTAAACCCTTGGGGGTATTTGTTGTTTAATTAAAGGTTGTTGGATTAATTGTATTATCGCATGAAGACTATTTACATCATGTAATGCAAGTATGAGGATTTGTTATCAATTTTACTTTAAAGAGCCATGACTAGTGTATCACCATTTGGGCATGAAAATAGGGCGTTACACCATCTGAGAGACGTTGTCGATGAGGCCAGAACAAGGGAAGAACAGGCAAGACTGCCTCAGGCACTAGTAGCTCCGCCTCCCCCAGCACAGCAACCTCAGGCAGGAGGACCTCGGGTAATTAATGTAATTCACTCGAAGGTCAACAAGAACGAAATCAGGGGGGAGACCCAGAAGGTGAAACACTTGCAGCATGTCTACCAAGTCGGGGAGAAGCGACATCGGGTAGAGGAGTGCCAAGGACCAGTAGTGTCCTTTTCTGAAGCCGACCTTGAGATGGTGCAGCATCCGCATAATGATGCCTTGGTAGTATCCCTCCAGGTTGGGGAATGCCAAGTAAAGCGCATCCTGATTGACCAAGGCAGCTCTTGTGGCATCATGTACGTCCGATGTTACAAGGAGCTCGGCCTTCACCCAGACGATATGGAACAATCCAATAGCCCAATGGTCGGGTTCAATGGAACGCCGACATGGCCACTGGGAACAACCAACTTGGAGGTACAGGCAGGCACTAGGAAGATAACAACAGAGTTCACCGTAATCGACACACTCTCCCCTTACAACATCATCTTGGGAAGGCCACGGTTTCATGCAATGGGGGCAGTTCCCTCAACATTGCATCAACTATTGCGGTTCCCAACAGAGCATGAGATTGAAGAGATCAGAGGAGATCAACTGCAGGCAAAGAATTGCTCCATGGCAGCAATAAAATCCACCTGCAGCATTTGAGAACCAGCAAAGGCAGAGATCGAAGACGAGGACATAGAGGTCCTAGAGGATGTCGGCAAGGAGCTAATGGAGAAGAGTGAAGAAGCACTGAAGAAAATCCTCGTCCAGGAGGGGGATAAAGAACGCTTCTTTCTTCTCGGCTTGGGCTTAGCCAAAGAAGAGGAAAAAGAGCTGGAAGCTTTCCTAAGAGCAAATATTGAGGTGTTTGCTTGGACGCCTTACGAAATGTCTGGCATTGACCCCGAGGTCACTTGCCATAAACTGAACGTTGACAGGTCGTCCAAACCTGTAATCCAACGAGCAAAAAGACCGACGTTGATGCACGTTGAAGTAGTAGAGGAGGAAGTAGATAGACTACTGGAAGCGGGGGCCATTCGTGAGGTAAATTACCTGACGTGGCTATCGAACACAATAGTGGTGAAGAAAAAGAATGGTAAATGGAGGGTCTGCGTGGACTTTACCAGCCTGAACAAGGCCTGTCCCAAAGACAGTTTTCCTCTACCCAAGATTGACCAACTGGTAGACGCCACCTCGGGGCATGGAAGGATGAGCTTCCTGGATACATACAGGGGGTACCATTAGATAGCCATGTACCCCCCAGATGAAGAGAAGACTGTGTTTATCACTCCCAAAGGGTTGTACTGCTACAGAGTGATGCCTTTCGGGTTGAAAAACGCAGGAGCAACTTACCAAAGGTTGGTAACCAAGATGTTCAGACACCTGATTGGCCGAACGGTGGAAGTTTACATCGACGATATGGTCATAAAGACCAAGGAACCTGAAGGTCATCTGGCCGACCTCAAAGCAGTCTTTGAAATTCTTAAATCATATCGGCTCTGACTCAATGCATCTAAGTTCACATTTGGAGTTGGATCTAGTAAGTTCTTGAGGTACCTGGTGACTAGAAGGGGCATTGAGGCCAGCCCAGATCAGATCAAGGCCATCCTGGACTTAAAGAGCCCGACGTCGGCAAAACAGGTGCAAATACTAACGGGAAGGGCCGCAGCCCTGAACAGGTTCATCAGCAGAAGCTCAGACAAGTGCAAACCTTTCTTCAACATAGTGAAGAAAGCCACAGACTTCCTATGGACCGAAGAGTGCGAAGCCGGTTTGGCCGACCTGAAGAAATATCTGACCACGGCTCCAGTCCTCTCAAATCCAGAACCTGGGGAGGAACTGTTCCTGTACTTAGCAGTTTCAGAACACACAGTAAGCGCAGTGGTAATCCGAGAAGAAAAAGGGAAGCAAAAGGCTGTTTACTATGTAAGCAAAACCCTGGCTAATGTAGAAACAAGTTATCTACCCTTAGAGAAATTGACACTGACTTTAGTAATAGTTTCAAAGAAGTTGAACCATTACTTCCAGGCCCATAAAATTGTGGTGCTAACTGAACATCCCTTAAAGTCCTTGCTGCAACAAAGAGACTTGACAGGAAAAATAGCCAGATGGGCAGTCGCCTTGGGCCAATATGACCTAGAGTATAGACCCAGAACATCAATCAAAGGCCAAGTTTTGGCCGACTTTGTGGCGGAGTTCACGCCAGATTCCATCAAACATCGGGCTCCGTTGAGCCAAGGTGAACGATGTCCAAACAAGCAAGGAAGAGCCCAGCCAAAGGTAAAAGAACAAAGCAAAGAGGAAAAACTCAGACCCTGCAGCATTTACATCGGTGACTCTTTTTGGCTGTTCGTTGATGGGAGTTCAAACCGACAAGGAGCGGGGGCAGGAGTAGTACTGGTATCTCTAGATGGCTTGATACTAGAACAATCGATTCGTTTGGGATTCAAGGCCTCAAACAATGAAGCAGAGTATGAAGCACTCATTGCAGGATTGAAACTAGCAGCAGCAATACAAGCAGATGAGGTAATAGTCTTTTGTGACTCATAACTTATAGTTAACCAGACAACGGGCGAGTTTGCAGCCTGGGATGAAAGGATGTTGGCCTACACAAAGGAGGTCGTCAGGTTGGCAGCCTTGTTTCAGAACTGCCGACTACTTCAGGTTAGCCGAGATGATAACAGTCACGCCGATGCATTGGCCAACCTAGCTAGTGCAGTACAACCTGGAAAAGCAAGGACAATAATGGTTGACTATTTGTCGGGCCCGAGCATCGAACCACTCACCACAGAGCACGAAACAATATGTGTGGACATGGGACCAAGCTGGATGGATGCAATTGTTGCATTCCTGAAAGAAGGAAAACTGCCAGATGACCACAAAGAGGCACACAAGATCAAATTGAAGTTGGCAAGATTCAGTCTGGCAGCAGAAGGACATCTTTACAGAAGATCCTTCACTGGACCCCTTTTGAGGTGCGTACATCCTTTACAAGTAAAAGATTTTCTATATGAAATATATGAAGGAATTTGCAGAAGCCACGCTGGGGGCAGATCACTAGCTCATAGGGCCATTACCCAAGGGTATTGGCGGCCCTACATGCATAAAGATGCAGAGGCCTATGTCAAGAAGTGTGAAAAGTGCCAAAGGTTTGCACCTCTGATACACCAACCAGCAGCAGACTTGAACTCAGTATCCAGTCCTTGGCCGTTTGCCCAATGAGGCATGGATCTTGTCGGACAGCTCCCCCAAGCAACTGGACAAACCTGCTGGTAGCAACGGATTACTTCACCAAGTGGATAGAGGCTAAGCCCCTAGCCAATATCCGAGATGTGGACGTGAAGAACTTCATATGGAGGAACATCATCACTAGATTTGGGATTCTGAGAGCAATAGTTGCCGACAATAGAACACAATTTGACAGTAAGCTAATCAAGAGTTTCTGCGCAAAGTTCAAGATCAAGAATTACTTTTCCATCCCAAGTTTTCCTCAGAGCAATGGACGAGTAGAAGCATCCAACAAAGTCATCTTGGATGGAATTAAAAAGAGGCTGCAAGCAGCAAAGGGAAAGTGGGTGGATGAACTACTAAGCGTACTCTGGGCATATCGGACCACGCCGAGAAGACCAACGGGAGAATCCCCATTTACCATGGCTTATGGCACAGAAGCAGTCATTCCCCTTGAAGTCGGCATCCTAGGGATCAGAACCCAGAGAGTGGAGAATGGGACCAATGACGTATTATTAGCCCGAGATCTGGATCTACTAGAAGAAAGAAGGGAGAGAGCTGCAATACAGCTCGCAGCATACCAGCAGCAGCTTGCCAGAGCTTATAATAAAAAGGTCAACCCAAGAGAGTTTCAAGTCGGCGACATAGTCTTGAGAAAAGTCGTCGGCAACAAGAAAGATCCCAAGAAGGGCAAGCTTGGCCCAAATTGGGAAGGACCCTACAGAATCACTTCGGTATTGGGCAATGGGGCATATCGGCTTGAAGATAATGAGGGCAAAGCGTTGCCAAGACCCTGGAATACTTGTAATCTAAAATTTTTCTATCATTAGATTTTGCTTGTTTTTTGCCGACGTAATGAATAAAATTTTAGCAGAATTCTTCAACACTTGTGACTGATAAAGATACATAACGTCGCTTCTGGAATACATGTATAATGAGAACCCAAGTGAAACTTAGGATCACATTAGGGGGCAAAGAGAAGAGATGATGTTTAACACTTGTTGAAACTTAAAAAAAGTTTACAAGTTGAAGTTAAACCGAGATGATGTTTAACACTTGTTAAAACTTGAGAAAAGTTTACACGTTGAAGTTAAACGGAGATGATGTTTAACCCTTGTTGAAACTTCAGAAAAGTTTACAGGTTGAAGTTAAACTGAGATGATATTTAACACTTGTTGAAACTTAAGAAAAGTTTACAAGTTGAAGTTAAACCGAGATGATGTTTAACACTTGTTGAAACTTGAGAAAAGTTTACAAGTTGAAGTTAAACCGAGATGATGTTTAACACTTGTTGAAACTTGAGAAAAGTTTACAAGTTGAAGTTAAACCGAGATAATGTTTAACACTTGTTGAAACTTGAGAAACGTTTACAAGTTGAAGTTAAACCGAGATTATGTTTAACACTTGTTGAAAACTTGAGAAAAGTTTACAAGTTGAAGTTAAACCGAGATGATGTTTAACACTTGTTGAAACTTAAGAAAAGTTTACAAGTTGAAGTTAATTCGAGATTATGTCTAATACTTGTTAAAACTTGAGAAAAGTTTACAAGTTGAAGTTAATTCGAGATTATGTCTAATACTTGTTAAAACTTGAGAAAAGTTTACAAGTTGAAGACTAAGGTTAAACACTTGTTAAAATTTCATAAAAAAATTTACAAGGTGAAACCAAGGTTACGCCAAGAAAGGTACTTTTTTACTTGCCGAGGTAAATCATCAAGTTTGTACAACCGAGGTGTGTCACCCGAAAAGGTTGCACAAGGATTGAAGGGTATATTAAAGATATGCAAAATATTCTAAATATGGAATCATACAAGAGTAATGCAGAGAGGGCACACATACAAGCATTCAGAAAAGAGAGTTATATTAAAAAACTGACATATCGGCCAAAGCTTACAATTGTTCCAAAAAGAAGAAAAGCAAAGATACAAAAGACAAAAGAAAGAGACATCAAAATTAAGATTCTTCAGCATCATTAGCAGGTTGGGTTTGAGGTTCAGACGACTGTTGGGAAGAAACCTCGGCCGCCTTTTTCGCCGCAAGTTCGGCATCAATTTCTTGAAGGGTTTCATCAAGGCTTTTGTCGGCAAGGGTCATGTCGGCTAATGCCTTCTCAGTTGCAGCATCTTTGGGAACCTCCTCACCCTCCTCATCTTGAGTCAAGTCCAGGACTTACTCATTCTAAGTCGGGGACTTGGCCCCAGCAGCTTCCTTGGATTTCCTCACCAAAACCTCCTCCTCAGAATCAGAGTCGTCGTCAGATTGAGTTGGAGTTGGAGGAAATGGAAGAGGAATGATGTTGGCGTTCTGGAGGGGCGAGTCCTCGGGGACTTCAAGCTTCTTTAGAAGAGACATCCAACCAAGGGTGAAAACCTTGTTGCATGCCTGCTTCACTTGCTTTTCATAGTCCACCGTGGCATCGGCCACTCCCTCATTGTAGCCCTTCTCATCGGCTGCCATGACTTCGGCCTCTTTTGTGGCCAGAGTGTCCTGTAGTTCCTTTTGGGCCTGGGCCATCTTTTCTTCGGCATCTTTCTTCTCGGCCTCAAGAACCTTCTTGATGGCCTCAACAGATTCTGCATTTTCTTCAGCGTCGGTTTGAGCTTTGATGGCAGCCTCGGCCTGATCTTCCAACTTTTTCATTTTTGATTGCAAACTTTTGTTGGCCTTTTGAAGACTGGAGACCTCCCTCTTCATTTCAGCCAGCTTCTCCCAGTTCTCGAAAGATTGTACTGAGAAAGAATGGGCATGCTGGATTGCCTGAGAAAAAATAAAACAGAGCAAAAGTTATTACAAAATTTTCTAAAGTATAAAAAAGAAAGAAAGAAAACTCACCAAATAAAGGCACTTACTTGAATAGAGCGCTGGAGCATCAGAGCATAGTTCTCATATTCACTCAACTTGGCGTTTCGGTCGAGATCGTCGGGAAGAAGAAGAGTGGTACTGAGGGCAACGCCAACGTTAATGTCATCAGTGCTATCATTGGTCGTAACTGGCTTATCTTCTAGAGTGATTTTGGGAGACTAGGGGGAATCATGCTTTCGAGACCCTGAGGTAGTTGCAGCGGATGACCTCGGCTTCTTTGATTTTGGGGATTCAGATGGTTGGGCCTCAGAACACCTCTTCCCAGCAGCAGATTGAGACTTGTCGCTCTCAGCCAATTTAGAAATCGGCAAAGTATCCTCAGTCTCAACCTGAGTCACCTTCGCCTTTGGTTGAGCCTTCTTTATTCTTTTCGGCTTCGGAAGGGGCTGAGATTGCGCTGGTGGAGCATCAACGGTTGATGGGATGCTGGCCAAAAGATCTTTTGCAACTGTTTTTTGACGGCCTATCTCGGCAGCAAAAACGGTTCGTCGCCGGCGTTGGCGTTGGGATATCGGGATCAGATATGGAGCTGAGGTTGACGGCTGCTCGGCTGGATCAGAAGTTGATCCTTGATCTTGCCGAGATGTGGAGGCAGCTTGAGGAGTTGTGGTGGAAGGAGGAGACAGACTATTCTTCTTCTTCTTCTTGGGGACGCCGGGGAGAGTTGACTTGTACGTAGGAATGAAATTAAGTAGAAGGGGGGCCTTTCGTTTTTGGACTGGCAGATCCAAAAGTGTCCTCAAGTCTTTGCTGGGAAAGAAAGACTGACGGAAGCCCTTTGGTGGCTGAGGAAGAGCTGTAAGAAAAGCAGACGTTAGAAACAAATAAAGTATTAAAGACTTTGAAAACGAGTAAGTATGAACGCAGGGCTCTTACCATTGCCCTCTACAAAAACTGTTCGAGGAAGAGGATGGAGATGGAGGTCCTCGTCTGGAGCAAACTCCCAGTTCCCCGAGGTAATGAAGTAATCGTCTCCAGCTCCCTTGTTGGAGTCTGGGAGGTCGGCTAAGATTTTATATTCTGTAGGCCTCGGCTTAAGGGAGTAAACATAGCCTGTATCTTTTTTGAGGCCACACATGGTATAACAATATTGGATGTCGGCTAAGGTGATCCTAACATTTTCTTGTTTGGCTAAGGCAATTTTACCGTTTATGACTCGGTAAGAATTGATAGCAAGTTGCATTGGGTTCAACTTATAATAATGAATAACCTCACGAAAAAGAATATTGAGTGGGAGCCAAAATCTGCACTCGATAAAAGCTACAACAGGGAGGGGCATGGAATCAGCTGTGGGCATGATAGAATCGTCCTCCCCAGCCAACCTCAGATGAACGTCGGTCGGGATGTCAAACTCTCGCCTAAGGTATTCAAGTTTGGATGGGGTGTCTACCCTATGCTTCCACATGCCCATGATATCGGCTTAATTGAAGGGGTTGGATTTCAGAAGGGTGTGTTTCTAAAGGGTTTTAAGGACCTCGGCTAAAGCTTGAAAATATATAGATTCTGTGGGGGATCGTTTCAATTTTCCTAAAACAATTGTTTTTCTATAAACAAATCCCAAACCTAGATCTATGGAAACGAAGATTGAAGGCACGAATCTGCAAAACAGAAAACAAGAATGTGTTTCAGAATCAAGAACAAGGGCGAACCGCCAAGAACACTGTGACAGAGTGTGTGAAAGGGTACAAGGCCAAGAACAATGGAAAAAATGGACAAATGTGTGTGAATACTCAAGAAGAGATTGGGCAAAAAAAAAATCACGAATCAATCATACTCAGATACATGAAAGTCACAAGCAAGTTCGCAAAAATGACAGGAATTCAAGATATCTTCAAAAACTGAAACAAGATGTTAAATGAGAGGAAACAGTGACTTACCAGAGGAAAAAAGCCGATGTTGGGATTGCCGAAGTCAGAAGAACGGCAGTAATGGAACAGATTAGCAAGCACCTCGCCGGAGGAAATGGATGGAGGAAGTTGCAGAACTTTGGAAGGTTAAGCAATGGAGGATCTTGAAGAGAAAAGTTAGACAGAGAAAAAACTTCGGACGCAAAAGTGAAAAGTGAAAAGACAGTGGAAAGAAACAAGTTTTGTCAAAAACTTGAAACGGCGGCAAAAAGAGCAATTAATGCGCCTGGAACAACGAATGCGTCAGACGGCACATGTAGACGCGAGAATGATTCTATTTACAGACGCGTATCCAGTATGATCCAATGAGAGAAATATGCGTGGCTAAAACGGTTGAGTTGTTATACACGACAGCTCATACGCATGAAAGGTCACTTGGGAATTCTTAATCTTTAAGAAGACATGTCGGCCTATAATTATGATCTCGGCTTAAGCCGATGTACTGGCAGGGAGTACCGATATAGGTTCCATCACCTCAGAATGCCAAGGTAATAGAACCTAGGGGGCAGTTGTGGGGATATATTTTCTAAGTACCAACACGTGGCCAAGGTGACGCCGACGTGTCAGCCGAGGTTCCACGTGTCCTGGTCATGACGCCGAGGTTATCTCGACAAGGCCGAGGTTATCTCCAAAGATATCAGAATCCGGGATAAGCGGATAAGGCACAAGAGTCCTAGAATGAGGAGGGACTACAGCCTGGATAAGGATAAAGCTCTTAGAGAGTTTATCTTTATCTATTGAAGAGTCCAAGATAAGCACTGTGTAGAAGTCCATTGAAGCTAGGCTTCTGTTGGAACAAGAATTGAGTTAATTATAAAAGAGATGCACCCCCATGGGTGTAAGGTACGCAATTTATATTCAGAATAGAGAAATTAGCACTATTGATTATCTTCGAGAGATATACTGACTTGATCGTCGGAGTGCCCCCGGGTGGACGAACCACCGCCGGAATCTTCTCTTTCTGTTGCAGGTTAGCCAAGTATCATCTATTCTGCCAGTGCTCTCCAGTTGATTACTGAGTTGGCAGTGTGGTCAGAAAATCACTCACACAGTTGAGTATAACTTTTAATCTTGAATAACAATGCTCTAAGTTTATTCCTATTTTTATTTGCATTTATTTATTTATTTATTTTGAATTGCAAATTAGGAGGATCGTGGATTTCAAAGTAAAAGTTGACATTTTGGATAGAAAGAAAATGAAGGGACTATAACCCTTTTATTAGTGGAGGAGGGTTGTCCCAATGTCGAAAGTAGGCAAAATTCCAATTAGTTGTTAATCGAATATTATTATTACCCATATATATTGATTGGATTTGTATACTTATTGGCATGGTGGCCTCTAAACCTAACTTAGAAGAAACAGATGCATGTGCAAGTTGGTTACCATCCAATGAACACCAAACTTGGCCAGAGACTAGTGTAATTAATTACTAATTGAATCACAAGAACTTTTGTAAGTTGAGGGGTAGGCAAATATAGGTCTGATCCAGGTTAAGACTGTATTTATATTATGTAATAAGAGGACATGTATTATTTGAAATTTAGTCTGGCTTGATATTTGGACTAATTTAACCATTTAAAGTTGAATTTTATTTTATTTTTTTAATTTCAAACTTGACCACATAACTCAATAGATATGAGCTATTATTATTATCATTATTATTATTATTATTAAATTGTACTGAATTTATTAGAAAATAAATAAATCATACAAGTTTTGTATAATTATATAAACTTCTCTATTAATAAAACTAAAACAATCAAAACTAATATAAATAATGGATAGATATATGGATAAATAAAATATATATATATCAGCGTAAAAGATATAATAATATTATTTTTTTCATCTGTAAGACTAAGAAAATACTAATGACAAGTTAATCAATTATTATGTGAATTAAAAACTTAATAAAATTCAATATAATTATGTTAATCATGTGAGATTTAATGCATTTTTTCTAACTCTTACTGGAAGTTGATGTAATTTAATTTTTTGGTCAATCTATTTATATGTAAGTTTTTTTCTTAAAAAACGTAAATTACAAAATAAATGGAATTAATGTTGGGAATGTGAAATTGGATGGATATTGATATAAATGGTAGAGTTTGATATGTATTATCATTCACCTTGAAATTCAGAAAGTTTATCTGTCTTGGAGGTTTTATATATATGTTTAGAAATATCTATTTTGGGCTATCGATAGTGGATAACTATGATTGTTGTAGAAATTGCATGAGAATTAAATGAATTGAAACTAATTTCTTATCCTTGTGCTTTGAACATTGTTGCTCATTTAATACGTTGCATATGTAAACGAAATTGAGAAAATGGCTGAATGTTGGAAAGAGGTGTGTATCACCAAACTAAGTTGGCCTATGTATCCAGGGTGAAAGTCTCAAAAATGAGCGTTTACATGGGTGCCAATTCCCCCGGACGAAATATCCGTAAAATGGTAATAGTAGTACTTGTATAGACTATGTTTACATGGGTGCCGCTTGACGGTTTTCCGCGGACGAAATATCCGTGAAAGGTTGTACCGGTTTGAGAATTCCCCCTCGTTTTCTATTGTAAAGAGTGACTTTGAGAATTTTGATATAAATTGAACATGGCATTGTTTTTGGAAAGAAAATGTAAAACATTTTGGTCATGAGCATTGTAGATGCGTTTTACCCTTATATCTTTGTTAAGATTCATATATTGTGTTAGATTATTTATATTGGGTTTTGGCTCACCCTATTTGGGAAAAACCATTTTCAGGTGCTGGTGACATGCCTCCACCAAGGCAATAGCTTGGGAGGAGTTGGAGCAAGTGCTTCTTTTGTTGTATTCATTTTGTACAGCCAAGGGCTTTAAATGTATTGGACCTAAAGTCCACTTTTGTGTAACCAAGAACTAACTTGGAAAGTTGTAAGCCTTTAGGGCATTTCTTATCTGTTTAACTTCCGTTCTTTTCTGTCTAACATATGCTATATATTCAAGGTTAGGCATTATGAATGTATACTGCATATGTTTTCCTTTTGTAATCCCAATTAGATTCAATGGAAGATAATTACTCTATTATTATTGTCGTTTATGAATATTGTGGAGGGATTATGGTAATAAATTTTGGGGCATTACAATAATAATATTGTTTTTTCATTTGTAAGATTAACAAAATACTAATGAAAAGATAATTAATTATTATGTGAATTAAAAACTTAATAAAATTCAATATAATTATGTTAATCGTGTGAGATTTAATGCATTTTTTCTAACTCTTACTGGAAGTTGGTGTAATTTAATTTTTGTCAATTTATATATTTGTAAGTTTTTTTCTTAAAAAACGTAAATTACACTAACCTACCTTAAGGTTTGAAGAAAATATTGCAAGTCTTATAATTTTTGCATAATTATCATGACTTTATTTTTAATAAGGACAAAAGGGATTGGAAAACTTACCCAAAAGAAAAGAAGATTGGAAATGACTCAGATGGTGTGAAAACACAAAGATGAATAATAAAAAAATAAATATTTAAACGTTATATAACAATATTATTTTTTTCATTCATATGATTAACGAATTCTTGATGAAATGTGAATTAAAACCTTAAAGGAATCTAATGTAGTTATATCAAAATTGTGAGACTTTATGTATCTTCTTTAAACTTCAAGGGGGTCAATTTAATTTACCCATTCAAAAAAATAAAATAAAATAAAGCATAAGCTTCTATCTAGTCTTGATCTAGACTAGAAAGCACTACAGGAAATTACACTTTTGGCGACCAACTTTGCTGATTAAAATAAATTTAGTCACCAAAAGTTGTACAATCAGCTTGGTCGGCGTTATTTACGGTTTTAGCTACTAATTTTTTTTAGTAGCCAAAAAAATTATTATTGGCAACTACAAATAAATGTCGCTAAATATGCCACAATAGGCGACTACAAAAATATTGGTCGGTGGTAAGTTTGGTTTTAGGCTACTAAAATTTATTTTAGTCATTGTATACTAATTTTTGCCAACTACAATAAATTTAGTAGCCAAATAACTAGCTTAATGTTTGGGTCCGTGAGACTTATCATGGGTTGCATTTCAATTAAGGGTGAGAATTTTCAATACGACTTGAACTATATACAAAGTTAGCATGTTACGGTTGACCATTTCCAACAAACATGTATATAATACTATCTGATATCACAAAATATTAAATAGGTCGGATTAGTGTCAATTCTATATAATACAAAATTGACACAGATAACATGTATAATGAAGAATTAATTACATATTTTAATATTATTTTTTATGTAACTCCATCAAATTTGTTAAAAAGTATATAAAATAAGATTTTAAGACTAATTTAAATTTTGTTGAATAGATTATTTTAATAACTTTTTGACTTTTTATGAAAAGATGTAAAGAAAAGTAAAGAGATGATGTGAACTAAAAAAAATAAAAAGTATATTATTTTATGTTAACCCAAACAAAGTATAATTGAAGATAATATATTTTGTCTACTATTTGAGTTAACTTAGTAAAAAATAATAATAATATATCATTTTTATAAAATAAAATTGAGTTTAAATCAAATATTCTTATGAATAACTTTATTAAATAGAAATTAGTTGTATTGAATTTAACTTGAGATGAAAAAAATAATTTTTTATACACTTGATTTTTTTAGTTGATAGATTTTTTTTTTTTTTTTTTGACATCACATGTTAAAATGATAAAAATTGGACCAAGACTGAAAATGATTTGATATGAAATAATAAACGATTTGAAATGTTGAGGTAATTCTAATATGAATCCAAAATGAACATGATCCAACACAACATGACACGACACCCACTCCTAATTTCAATGATCTATTATTTTGGACACTCAGGTTAAAAGTCCATTTCTGAAATTCTTGGGCCAATAGGTTGAAGCTTTTTCTTTTTCTTTTTTTTTGGGTGTGACCAAAATGACATTATTTGTTCAAAAGAATATCTATTTGTTCAAACTTGTCTATTTATCTATTCAAATGTCACTTATCTATTACTACAACAAATTTAGGATTTAAAGATGAAACAAATTTGTCCCAAAATGTATATATTTCGTCACCCAAACTAATTACGACGAACATTTTTCGTCACCCATTTTGTCTCCAAAGGGTCGTCGCTAAAGGGTCTTAGAGACGAAAAAAAAAAATTCGTCATTGAAAATGATAAATTTGTGACGAATTTTTTTGTCTCCAATACACTTTGTTGGGAACATACTTGTAACAAAACATTTTGTCATTAAAGAAGAAATTAGAGACAAAAGTATTTCGTCATAAATATAAGAAATAGAGACGAAACAATTTTGTCACGTTTAATAAAAACGAAGACGAAAATTTTTTGTCAAAGAAGCTACCAATAGAGACAAAAACAAATTCATCATTAAAAATGATAAATTTGTGACGAATTTTTTTGTCTCCAATACACTCTGTTGGGAACATACTTGCAAGTAATTAGCGACAAAATATTTTGTCATTAAAGAAGAAATTAGAGACAAAAGTATTTTGTCATAAATATAAGAAATAGAGACGAAATAATTTTGTCACGTTTAATATAAACGAAGACAAAAAAAATTTGTCAAAGAAGCTACCAATAGAGACAAAAACAAATTCATCATTAAAAATGATAAATTTGTGACGAATTTTTTTTGTCTCCAATACACTCTGTTGGGAACATACTTATAAGTAATTAGCGACAAAATATTTTGTCATTAAAGGAGAAATTAGAGACAAAAGTATTTTGTCATAAATATAAGAAATGGAGACAAAATAATTTTGTCACGTTTAATATAAACGAAGACGAAATTTTTTTGTCAAAAAAGCTACCAATAGAGATAAAAACAAATTCATCATTAAAAATGATGAAATAATGTCAAAAAAAAATCGTCACACATTGAGGGTAATAGTGACAATATTTTTTGTCATGACAAATTCATTTAGCGACGAAATAAAGAATTTATGACAAAATTAATCATCCACCTAAGCCAAACAAGAGACAAAAAAACCTTCTTTAGGGATGAAAAATTTTGTCAATAATTTCATAATATTTTTTTCCACATTATATACCTATTTTATCAAAATCTAAATTTTAGTTCAACAAATATGACCCTGTTCATGTTGAAACCTGTTGAATATAACAATTCCATCACAACTTAACCTAACCTGTTATCAACACATTTACGAATTAACAAAATGAAAATATACATTCATCATTACAAATAATTTCATCCTGATATAATAAAATAGTGAAATATCCACAAAATATCCAAAAGTTATAACTTGTTCAATTCCACCAAAAATCCAACAATAACTAGTGTAACTGTATGTGTATCCTTATCAAACAAAAATGAACATTCAAACAAATTACATCATTGTTGCACGTCAAAAATGCCACCCCAATCCAATCTGCAAAAAAATAAATTAAAAGTTTTAGTAATAAATCAATTATACAAAAGATTAAAAACATTAGTAACTCATCAATTTACAATTAGATCAATTATACAATTTATCCCTGTAACAGACGTTTTTTTAGATTATGAGAACAAAAAAATAATTTTAAGGCTAATTCACAAATGGTGCATCCCATTAATGTGCCGTAAGTTCATACAACTTATATTGGTCCCTCCTAAGGTGTTTCTATTGGTTCTTGTACAAATCTGTAATTGTGTGATAATTTAGCATTTCGACAGCCTTTTTTCAAGCTTTAAGTATAGAGAAAAATATATATTTTTTAGACTAATTCACAATTTATACATCATGTGCACCTGTACAAATTGGATGTCATATGCATGTTTCCATTACTTCCTAATTCTTCAAACATGTATTCTTTTATAAAATTTGTTATATTAAAGTTAATATACTTTACCAAGAAGTATGTCCACTTGTGGATGAGTTCCCTCCACTTCCAAAGTGTCCAGTGAATCCTTTGGTCCTCAAAAAGTTGACAACATCAGCCATTATCTCCCCTTACTTCTTCTTACCCTCTTCAAGATCTTCTATTTTATTGTTCTGCATTTGTATTTGTTCCCTTTGTGTCTCTATTTGCATCTCAAGGCGCTTCACGTAATCATTTGTTTCAGCATATATGGTAGTGGCTCTCCTAATAAAGGATGAAGGTCTCATGCCATGTCCCTTCACATAGCCAGACCTTGGCTTTAGGACTTTGATTGATAGCTCTTCTGCAGTCAAAGGGGTTGATCCCGACTGTGAGAGGTGATCAGCCTGTGTCTGTATCATATTTTCCTATCAAATATAAAAAAAATTAAATAATTATTAGAAAATTAAATAAGATTACAACAAATAGTATTCTAAAATTTTGTTAATAAAAATTGCAATATATACTCACATAATTACACTGAGCTTGAGATGAGATTCACTCATGTGTTTTCTCATTATAGTGAGTTTCCTTGTACAACTCTGCTAGATCAGGTAGCATCTTCTTTTCTCGTGCCTAATTCGATAGACCAAATATTCAATAAATAAAGATAAGAATCTAATGTAATTCTGAAAGTGCAAGGATACGTACCAGTTTTTCTACTCTGATAGGGATTGACCTAGAACCACACCTATGTTTTGTATACATCCTTTCTCTGTTCGCGATGTCGGCCTTTGATTGTTCCTATAAGGAAGAATGACCAATATAACAATGAAATGTATCATTAGTAAGACAAATATGTTGGCTTTTGATTGTTCCTGTAAGGAATAATGAACCAATATAACAATGAAATGTATCACTAGTAAAACAAATTTAATGGTTGATAATAAAGAAATTGCATTGTTCCTCTCTATCATTTTCCTATATATCATTTCAACTTAAAAGATATTTCAAATTATTCACTAGTTTCATTCAATTTTGTGAAAAATAGATTAGAGGACTTATTGAGATTTCATCATAAGATGGTTTTTCTGGGTGAAAAAAGAAAAACGAGTAATTTACACCGTTCACAAATAGGGGGCATATAAGCATGGGCAAGATAGATTGTGAAAAAATCCATTTACATTTCACAAGATATGGAACAATTACTGATACCAAACTCATAACCCTTTCTTTCTTCCGCAACTCTATCAAATCTAAAGTTCTGTCTCAATACCCTATATTAGTTACTTAGCTAGTTGCTTACCATTATCATGAAACTTCAGACCAAACCCAAGAACAACCAGAAAATTAATACAATCATAGAAACTGAAATCTTAGTTCTTTATTCTATGATGTGAAAGATGCACTTTAAGGAACCATAAATTAATCTCCTATTATGCGAGCCTTCCAATCCATGTTTAATAGTTTCCCTTTCTCATTTTTCCACTTATTTGGTTTTTATTATGTTCCACTTACATGCCTAGAAGATAAAGGGAAAAAAATACATATGGAATTTCACAGAAAATTGATTGTGTTCTTTCTAGTTGTTTTAGAATC
Organism: Camellia sinensis; assembly: GCF_055761805.1. Classification (NCBI taxonomy): domain Eukaryota; kingdom Viridiplantae; phylum Streptophyta; class Magnoliopsida; order Ericales; family Theaceae; genus Camellia; species Camellia sinensis. Next base: position 66,220,889 of record NC_138970.1, read on the forward strand.
TCTCCCTATTCTGATCAAATTCTTTCTTCGCTAATATAATAAAAAAGATGAAAATGTTACCAGAAATTCTTTAGTGTTCCACTTTTTATCAATAAGATCTATCCACTTGGTAGGATCGACATTCTTCGGTGGGTGGTTTCTTGCGTACTCCTCCCCTTTAGCCTCCTTTAGCTCCATGAATTGTTTGTGCAGCCTATAGGTATGGTTACTCAATCTCCGACCAAATTTTGTGTTCATTGCCTTCTCTATATCAACAGGGTCTCCTTGTAAATCAAATTGATCCTGCAAAAAATAGATAAGTCATAGATAATTCTTATAAAAAATAAAATAATTACAATAAATAATTAAGATTTCTAACCTATTATAAAAATGAGTAAAATCTCCTATAAGTAGACAACGAACTTACATTCAAGCGTTGAAACATCGCCTCCTTAACGGAGGCATCAACATACTTCCACCTACGAACACTTGGATCTGGTAAACGAGTTCGCACTTCTACACCAATCTTTGAGGCTAGTTTTGAGGCATAGTCCCCTACCGGTGCACGAAATTCTGGAGGGATAGGCACACTAAGCTTTCCATCTCTATCAACAAGGCCTTGAACCTCTTTGCCTCGAGTCGAGCCACGAGCACGCTTAGCAGCTGATATTGTGAAGCCATAATATTGAAATAGTATGTGAACAAATTTAATTAAGATCTCAAATCAATGTAAATAAAGAGTGTGTCTTACCAATAGTATTACCAGCAGTCACCTCAAGTTGAGGCTCCACATTGAGAGGTGGTGGCGGATTGCTAGTCACCTCAGGACGTGAAGAGGTATCCCCCTCTTCTAATGCGTGGGTCAATGCCTCATGATGAGATTGTGAACGGGCTCTCGATGGTATCTCTAACAGCTGAATAACATAATAAAATATGAATATATGTACAAACATTTACATGTCTATGTGTGTATGAATTGAAAGTAACAAGAAAGAATATATTTCACAATGCATAAATGTATAGTACCTCATGCTCAAACGAATCATAGGATTCAGTGTCACTGCCATCTTCAACCTCTGACGGTCGATAATCATCGTCATTTTCCTCAATTGGTATTTGTTTTTCCTTCCTCAATTTCTTATGTTGAACCGTAGCCTTCAAACAAGTTGTTGTATTCTTCACTCCTAGAGCATTCATTCTCTCACGGTTTTTATTAATATTCTCCATTCTTTGTTTCTCATAGTTCGTTACCTTCTTAGTTGCGGTACTTGGTTTGGTCAATTGCTTTTTTGTAGCATCCATTTTGCCCAACTATAAAGCATAATTGAACATTTTTTTGGTGGATACGCATAATTGAACATTAGATGTAAAGAAAAGATAATTATATATTTCTATACATAAAGCATAAAGCAACAACAATCTCAACAAGTGGATATGTCATATAGGCTCTAAATCATTGAAATATGGCTAGAGTGATATGGATGATTTTTGTTTTTACCATTTACTTATCATAGAACAAATTAATTACAAAGCCATCAGACACACAATATGACCAATCAATGATAAACCTACATAACAGTGGATGGACCCCACAACTGAAATTCAAATACATTAATTAAGAACAATGTTCATATAGAAAGTGCAAAATAACTACAAATCCTAGTCTACATCAAGATCCATATCGTAATCCACATCAGGTTCGTCACACTCTTCATTTTGTTTGTCAGCTCTATTCTCTATCATTGTTTCATCAGATGACCTAACCCTTGTAACAACTTCTGCTTCAACACCATCTCTATAACATTGAACATTAGGGCCGATGTCAATTGGAACAACATTGGTAATATTTTCTTGTTGGAACACATCGTTTTTTTCTGGTTCATGTAATGATTCTCCATCACCTACCTCTGGTACATCAAAGACACCCCTATGTTGCACTCGTTGAACGACTTGCCAAGGTTGTCCCCATTTGGTATCATTTAGGTAAAAGACTTGCTTAGCCTGGCTAGGCAAGATGAAAGGGTCGTGTTGATACCACCGACTTGTGACATCAATACTTGTGCAATAATCATCGGTTCTCAATGTTCTACTTCGACCTGTGTTTCCTATGTTGTACCATTCACACTGGAACAATACAACTTTGTTATGACACATGTACTCCAATTCCCAAACATTGCACAAGTGACCATAAAATTCATGCGTCACTCCCTCATGATCCCCTTCCGTAAGCACACCACTATTCTGACTCTTACGGCGATTGTCTACTTCTCTTGTACGAAACCGTACGCCATTGATTATGCAACCTGAGTACTCTTTTACTAGCAAATTTGGGCCATTTGCTAATGACCATAAATCATTGGTTGCTTCTGGTGACTTTTCTTCTCTCAATATATTTATCTACATTCACATGTAACATACATTAAGATAGTAAAAATAAATTAATAAATGATCAAATCTTATACAAATTTTTAATCATGTCTTAAATTGAAAATGCCTTACCCGCTCTTTGAACCACTTGGGAAACTCTTGTTGTTGTATACGGGTTATGCCTTGGTCAGATGGAGTCCGTAATAGATTTTTGTGTATCCTACTCAAAAGAATGTGATTATTATGCACTGCTAACTACATTAACAAAGCTAAGAATACACATATTTAAATGAAAAACATACTCTAGATACTTCTCTATCTCGGGGCTATTGTTCAACAAGAACCAATGAGCCATATCACGATATTCTTGTGACATATCAGCATCCCTTGTGATTAGGCCAATAAGACGGGCAGTTTCTGTGAATACAGTTAACCCTTTGCAACGTTCGCCACAATCTTGATTTCGTTCGAGTCGATTATGCACTGTTTCGATCCCATCAACATACATTGAACAAAAAGTAATGCACTCTTTGACAATGTAAGCCTCTTCGATTGAACCTTCTGGTCGAGCTCGGTTTGTAACAAACTTTTTTAAAGCTCCGAGAAACCTTGAAAAGAGAATTAGTTAAGAGCAAGGTTACACATGCAACATATAATTACGAACCTTTCAATTTAACAATTACCTTTCAATCTGGTACATCCATCGATATTGCACCGATCCTCCAAGAATATGCGGCAAGTGAACGGCCAAGTGAACCATCACATCAAAGAAGGCTGGAGGAAAGATCTTTTCAAGCTTGCATAATATGTGTACTATACGTTCCTCTAATTTCTCAAGTTCATTACGGCGCAGTGTCCTTGAGCACAAATCCTGGAAAAAGCTACCTAACTCAAATAGTGTTTTACTAATCTCTTTGTCTACGAAACCACGCATCCCAATTGGAAGAATCCGTTGTATGAGTACATGGCAGTCATGACTTTTCAAGCCTGTTAATTTACCATTTCTCGCATTCACTGATCTTGATATGTTTGCAGCATAGCCATCCGGATACTTCACTGATTTCAAGAATTCAAAGAAACCCTCCCTCTCTTCAGGGGTCAATGAAAAGATTGCCCTAGGTTTGACATAAGTTCCATCAGGACGACGTGTTAACCACAACTCTTTCCTTATACCCATATCTTCCAAGTCCATCCGTGCTTTGTCGGTGTCTTTGTTCTTTCCATCAATGCCTATCATAGTTCCAAAGGTATTTTCACTAAAATTCTTCTCGACGTGCATAACATCAATGTTGTGTCGAAGCTTCTGTTTCTTCCAGTATGGTAACTCATACAAGATGCTTACCTTTGTCCAATTTGGTGCCTGACGGAGTCTTTTCTTATTTCTTGGATGCTTCCCATATGTGACACCTGTCACTCTGTCCAATTGCTCTAATATATTTTCCACTGGTAACTTTAAAGATCTCTTTCGCTTCTCATGCTTACCATTGTAAGCCTTACTCTTTCGCCTTTCGGGGTGGTTTTGAGGCAAGTAGCATCGATGGTTAGTGTATGCAGTCTTACCTTTCAAGGATTGAAAATATGGTTCATCATTGCAAGTGTAGCAAGAATAATGACCCTTTGTTCTCCACCCAGATATGTCACCAAATGCGGGCCAATCGTGTATAGTCCACATCAAAGCTACACGCATCTGGAAAGACTCACCAGTTACGGCATCGTAAGATAATGCACCATTTCTCCACAACTCATCCACCAGAGGTCTCATGTAGACATCAATATCGATCCCTGGTTGTGATTCTCCAGGAATAAGTAGTGACATCATAAGAAAGGGATCTTTCATAACCAACCAAGGTGGCAAGTTATAAGGAATGAGTACTACAGGCCATAAACTATACAAGTTGCTCATGTTCCCGAAAGGATTGAATCCATCAATAGCCAACCCTAGCCTCACATTTCGAGGCTCCAGGCAAACTGAGGATGTTGCACATCAAATTCCTTCCATTCATCACTATCGGCAGGATGTCTCAATACTCCGTCATCTATACGTTTCTCCTTGTGCCATCTCATGTCCTCAGCAGTCTTTCTTGACATGTACAATCTTTTCAACCTTGGTGTTAATGGGAAGTACCGCAACACCTTATGGGGAATCTTCTTACCCCTGCCACGATTGATCTTGTATCTGGATGCCTTACATTTTGGACATTTATCTAACCTTGCATTTTCCTTCCAAAAGAGTACACAATCATTTATACAAGCATCAATTAACTCATATGACAAGCCCAAATCACGAAGTATTTTCTTAGCTTCATAAAATGACTTTGGAACCAAATTATCTTTTGGTAAAAGTTTTGTTGAAAACTCCAATAGTGTGTTAACCGACTTATTGCTCCAGTGGTTTGTTACCTTCATATTAAGCAGCTCGATGACAAACTTCAACAGAGTGTAGTTTGTGCAACCTAAGTACACCTCACGTTTGGCATCATTCAATAGTTTATCAAACGTTTGTAGTTCCTCATTCTGGGGTGCATCGTTGGGTTCTCCTCTTATTCGACCTTCCACTAAGGCATCAATACCACCTAAAACCTCATCTTCATCAATTGCCATTTCATGATGAGCCTCATTTGATACACGTGGTTCCCCGTGCTCATGCCAAATAGTGTACGTTTGCATAATCCCATATTGAAGCAAATGAATTTGCACATTGCGAAGATTTTGGGAATAATAGTTCACACAGTTCAAACATGGGCACGGAATTTTACCTTCCTGGTCAACAACTGCCATTGCAAATTTGATAAATGATGTCACCCCATCAATAAATGGCTGACTCATCCTTCCATCAGGTGTCTTAACCAATGCAATCCAACTCTTGTCCATGTCTGATCACAAATGAAAGATCAAGTTTTTTTATGTCATAAAACGCATCATGTGTACTATTAACCTATTCCATTTAGGAATGCACAATGTGTATCATAGAAAGAAAATCATATTACGTTGTCTATCTCTAATCTTTCCTTAGTTCTCCAAGTATATAACATATGTGTTGGACTTTTCAAAGAATTTTTTTATGCTTGTTTTTAATGCATTAAAGTGTTATTATGAGGGTAAGACTTGAGAGAAATTAATAAATGCTAAGATTTTTTTTTTAAATCAAAAAATCAGAAAATTTAGATTGGGAGATTGGAGCTCCCACAAAGCTTGAGGCTAAAAACCCCCTTTTGCTTAATATATAGTATAGATATAGATAGCATATCACCCGTGCTATGCACGGGTTGTATTTACAATTATCTATATATGTGAATTATGATTTTTAAATGTCTTTTTTTTTTTTTTTAATGTCTTCTTTTTTTTCATTTTTATATTATATTAAAGTTTAATATTTTGATAACAATCATATGTGCTGGACTTTCCAATGAATTAAATATCTTCTTTTTTATATTATATTAAAGTTTAATATTTTGATAATAATCATATGTGTTGGACTTTCCAAGGAATTAAATATCTTCTTTTTTTATATTATATTAAAGTTTAATATTTTGATAATAATCATATGTGTTGGACTTTTTAAGGAATTTTTTTTATATTTGTTCTTAATGCGTTAAAGTGTTATTATGAGGGATAATAATCATATGAGTTGGGACTTTTCAAGGAATTCATATGTGTTGGACTTTTCAAGGAATTTTTTTATGCTTGTTCTTAATGCATTAATGCGTTATTATGAGGATAAAGCTTGAGGGTTGGGAGAAGTTAATAAATACTAAGGTTTTATTTTTAAAAAAATCAAAAAATTAGGAAATTTAGATAAGGATATTGGAGCTCCCACAAAACTTATGGGTTAGAGATAGATATAAATAAATAGATAGATATACAAATTATTTGTTTTGGAAAAGGTACTGCAGTAATTATGAGAGAAATCAAAAAGTCTTGTGGGTTATAGATAGACATAGATAAAGATATTTATATTTGTTTTAAAATACAAATTATTTGTTTTGGAAAAGGTACTGCAGTAATTATGAGAGAAATCAAAAAGTCTTGTGGGTTATAGATAGACATAGATAAAGATATTTATATTTGTTTTAAAATACAAATTATTTGTTTTGGAAAAGGTACTGCAGTAATTATGAGAGAAGTCAAAAAGTCTTATGGGTTAAGAGAAGTTAATAAATGTTGAGATAAAAAAAAATTTTAAAAACAAAAAATTAGAAAATTAGGATTGCCATATTGAAGCTCCCACAGGCCTTGGGGGTTAAAAACCCCATTTTGCTTAATGTATAGTATAGATATAGATAGATAGATAGATAGATAGATAGATAGATATATCTTTTTATTTTTATTTTTGTGTGGTTTCTATTCGGGAATTTTTTTTTCAATTTATTTAAGATGGAGTTGTGGGTATCTTTTTTTTTTTTAATTTAATTTATCTGTGGTTTCCTTTTGTTTTTAATTATTATTATTTGGATAAGTTATGATGTGAGTTAGATATGTGATAGACATGTGAGTTTTATTGATTTAAAGTTTATTTAGATAAACTTTAAAGATTTTTTTTTTTAGTTTTATAGTTTTTTTTGTTATGTTATAATATAATATATAAAATATAGGTAGATATATACAACTTTAATAAAAAAATATTATCTGATTTTTTGGGGAAGAGAAAATGAATGTAAGTTTTAATATTTTTTTTTGAAAATTTGCGAGAGAGATTAGGAGGGAGAGATTATGAAATATTTTTGTTATTAAATAAATAAATCAGTCAATAGTTTTTTTTAATCTATTTTGTAAATTAAAAATCAATAATTTTGGAAAATTGATTAACTTGTCTCGTTAAGTGATTTAAAATTTTGATAGATATACATAAAAAAAATACATAATTATATTATTAAATCATAATTCAAATTTAGATGTTATATCTTTTTGAGATCTATAGCTAAATTCTTATATATATATTTTTATTTTATTTTACATGTACTTTATTAATTTTTCAAATAATAATGCTAAAGAAGCTTAAAATATTATGGGTAAATTACAAATATATCCCTTGAGATTTGATTAAAATACAAATCATTTTCTGTAGTTTTGAAAATTCCATTTCATCTCCTAAGGTTTCTAATTTCATAACAAATCATCCATTTTATTAATAAATCATCAAGTCAATTAATAGTTTTTAATCATGTTAAAAATATGTTTCAATTAATAAATTAGGTAATTTTATTATTATGTAGGAGAGCAATTATAAATTTTATTTTTTTAATTAATTTTGTTAAATAAAAAATTCTAATAGAGGAGTATTTATAGTTTTTTAAATTATAAAAAATAATCTGTATTTTAAACAAATTTTAAGGGTGTATTTATGATTTATCCAAATATTATACTGACATGATAGGGGGGATTGGGTTTGAATTGGTTGATTCTAGTCTTTGTTTGGAAAGACGGGTGGATTAAAAGAGTTTACTAAAAGATAAAATAAGTTAAAATAACTAATAAGACAAAATATCACATGTAATTCATAATTATTTTATTTTTTTCTCATAATTATCAAATCAACTATAAAAAAAAACCAATCAGATTCTTAAAACAACTATTTTAGTCAGGCTAAAATAGTTAAAAAGTTAAAAAAAATCAACTAAAATAGTCAATTTTTCAAACAAGACCTCAATAATAAACAATTGACATCAGATGTAAATTTAAGAGTGATATTTTAAGGTTCTTAAATATTTTCTAATTCTAGTTTTTATATTCATTATTCCCATTTATTAGTTATTTCCCAAGTAACAACTCCACCCATGAATAGCTGAGTAGCAAAAAGTCCGTTTTGAAATAAATTGTAAGTTTAAACATTCAAAGAATAGAGTATACCTTTAAATTGTAAAATTTCAATCAAACTCAATTTGATAGAAGTCAGATTCAAAGAACAGAGTTTTCGTTTTGAGCATTATAAAACTTACAGGCATTTCAAGTTAACTTATTTCTCCCTCCCCCCCCCCCCTACAGGCATTTCATGTAAAATTAATCATATATATATATATATATGTATATATATATAAACAAAACAAACCGCTGGCTTCTCCAGTCAAAAGAAAAACAAAAACAGAGCATCAGACTTATATTAATATCTTGAAATTTTCATTACACATCTTCAATGTGTTTCTATAAATATATAAATTATCATTGCAGAGGGTTCACAAAAGTTCACAAAAGCAAAAGTTCAGGTGGTGAACAAGCAGAGGGTTCATCCCTCACTACACTAACACCACACATATCATCAATGATCAAATGTATGACTTCAGGTGGTGAACAAGCAGAATGGTGAACAATGAATATACAAACTCTACATGCAGAATGAAATAGATATCAAGCAGAATGAAAAAACAAAATTGCAGATTCATTGTACATGTTGATAAACCAAAAAACTCTACAATGAACAAGCAGAATGAAAGGGTACCGTGAGAGCCTCTTCCAGTCAGATTGTGGAAGAATGCTTCAGAAAAGAGCTGGTCCCTCAGCCGTGGGTTGCAACAGTAAGAACACCAGAGGAAGAGCAGAGGAAGTTTGATGGTCTTGAAGATCACAGCCTTTCAACTTGATGGTCTTGACACAACCTTTCAACTTCTCAGCCGATCCCTCACAATTGTTTTTTGAGGAATTTTTTTTGGGTCTACAATGGGCCCAACTTCTCAGCCTTTCATCTTCTCAGCTTTCAATTTTATTTGGTTTGATTTTTTGAAAATGATTTGGAGTTATTTGTTTTTTTCAGATACACTTAATTTAAATATACTTAATTATCTTTTTTTGAGTCACATCAGATATCTATTTTTCTATACATATTTTTGTAAAAAGTAAAAAAGTATAGTTATTTAGCACTTCCGAAACTACCAGTAAGTTGATATTAAAAAAATTTACTTTTTATAATGGCATAAATAATTTATATATGATTTTTTTGAAATTATTTTTAATTTAATAAAATATTAAATAGAATAAAAACAAATTTCTTACAAAATAAAAGTATTTGAATAAAAAAAGGTAAGAAATTTAAAATTTAAATATGGTATTTTCATTTAATCTGAAAATAATTCTAGATGAACAATAAATTATCACCTATAACCCTTTTTTTTTAAAATAAAAAAGTTTAACAAACTAAAAAAATCAACGTTTCTTTCTAATTTATTTTAGCAAAACTAATTTTTAACAATTTGAGCCAAAGATATTCTTATTCTTTATTTTAATTTCTTTAATTGACAATTGAAATTAAAAAAAAAAAAACAAACAAACAAACAAAATCCACCATGTTTGGTAAGTACTAAAAAAGTTATGTTTTGTTCTTTTGTGAAAAAAAAAATTATATTAAAAAATATTATTGTTCAAGTCCTTATAGTTTAGAAGGACATAATTTTTTTTTATAAAATTTAAAACCAAAAAAAAGAAAAAAATATAATAGCGATTAATAATTTGAACACGTGTATTTAAAATAACTTATATTTAGACCAATAATATTATGATACATTATTATGACACATGTGAATATTGATCTCATTCTAATTGTAGTAATATATTTTGAAGAAGAATTTAAATTTAAAATTTTATTTTATAATTTAATAAAGGATGCAAAATTTTATCACAGTTAAATTTTTTATGCAAATTATGAAAACAAAAAAGATTGAAATTTAAAATTTAAGTCTCACAATTTTATCACAATTTATTTATTATTTTTTAATTTATCACAAATTTATTCATGTAACTTTAAACCTCCCTTACTAGAATTGCAAACTTAGGTGAGCTCAACCCAAGTAACTTGAGTCGAGCTTAAAATTTTTTAAAGATTGAATAACATAGTTTTTAATTAAGTGAGAACCTATGCAGAAATTCAAAAATTCAAATTAAATTTGAGTGGATTTGGGCAGAACCACCAAATAACTTGAGCAACCAAAACGAAATTATATATATAAATATATGTATTATTTGCTAATTTATTTTTTAAAATAATAAATTAGATTAATTAAAAATTTAATATTAACGAATAAAAGAAAAAGCAATATACTTGAGATTTCCAATAGAATTTTTATTGAAAATATACCTTTTAGAAAGGGATCATCGAATAAAAGGTTGTTTGGGAAGTGTCATATTAGCTCACTTTTTTTTTTTATAATCTTTTTATCTTTTTTTGGTCACATCACATCTCTACTTTTCTACGCAGCATTTCGTAAAAAGTAAAAAAAATATATATACTTAATTATCTTTTTGGGTCACATTATATCTCTACTTTTCTATACATATTTTCATAAAAAGTAAAAAAAGTATGCTTATTTGACACTTCCCAAACTACCACTAAGTTGATGTTGAAAAAATCTACTTTTTATAATGGCATACATAATTTAAATATGATTTTTTAGAAATTCTTTTTAATTTAAAATTACAACAAAATATTAAATAGAATAAAAACAAATTTCTTACAAAATAAAAGTATTTGAATAAAAAAAGGTAAGGAGGAAATTTAATAATTTGAACACATATATTTAACACAAATTATGTTTAGACCAATAATATTATGACACATGTAAATATTGAACTCATTCTAATCGTAGTAATATAATTTGAAGAAGAATTCACATTTGAAATTTTATTTTATAATTTAATAAAGGATTCAAAATTTAAGGAATGAATATTGATCTCATTCCAATTATAGTAACATAATTTAAGTAAAAATCCAAATTTGAAATTTTATTTTCAGAATATAAAATTAATTTATAAACCAATCATATTGTAACACGTATTAATAAAAAATTAAACAAAATGAAAAAAAATGAAAAAAAAGAATTACAACTTTCAACCTTAATGAAAATGACAATATTTTGAAATTATAATAGTATATAGATAAATCATGGAATCTATACTATATATTAAGCAAAAGGGGATTTTTAACCCCAAGGCCTGTGGGAGCTCCAATCTCCTAATCCTAATTTTCTAATTTTTTGATTAAAAAAAAAAACCACAGCATTTATTGACTTTTCCCAACCCACAATCCCTTTTGACTTCTCTCATAATTATTGCAACACCCATTTCAATTGCTTCTATACACTATGGTTACACACAAAAATTAAAAAAAAAAGATATATAGATCTCAAAAAGATATAATAGCTAAATTTGAATTATGATTTAATAATATAATTATGTATTTTTTTTTTGTGTATGTCTATAAAAATTTTAAATCACTTATGAGATAAGTCAAAAAGTCTTGTGGGTTGAGAGAAATTAATAAATACTGAGGTTATTTTAAAAAAAAAAAATTAGAAAATTAGGATTGGCATATTGGAGCTCCCACAGGCCTTGGGGGTTAGAAACCCCCTTTTGTTTAATATATAGTATAGATATATATAGATTTAATAAGAATTTATATTTGTTTTAGATATTTTTTTTAATATACAAATTATTTTTTAATTTTTTTTATAAAAATAATTTAACAATCCCATCACTAGCCATAGTGTAGAGGAGAAGTTGAAAAAGGGTGTAGGAGTAGGTATGAGAGAAGTCAAAAAGTGGCTTGGGAGAAGTCAATAAATGCTGAGCTCTTTTTTTTTTAAAATCAAAATTTTAAAAAATTAAGATTGGGATATTGGAGCTCCCACAAGGCTTGTAAGTTAAAAACTCCATTTTTCTTATATAATACTAGCCCATCACTCGTGCTACGCACGAGATAATTATAGATATTTATATTTGTTTTAGATTTTTTTTTAATATATAAATTATGTTTTTTAATATTTTTTATAAAAATAATTTAACAATTTGATCACTAACCATAATATACATGAGAAGTTGAAAAGGGTACTGCAGTAACTATACACGAATTGTATCTATAATTATTTGTATAAGGGGATTTTAAATGCTGATCAGGAACTTTAATAAAAAATATTATCTGATTTTTTGGAGAAGAGAAAAGGAATGCAAGTTTTAATATTTTTTTTAAAAATTTGGGAGAGAGATTAGGAGGGAGAGATTATGAAATATTTTGGTTATTAAATAAATAAATCAGTCAATAGTTTTTTTAATTTATTTTGTAAATTAAAAATAAATAAATCAGTCAATAGTTTTTTTTTAATCTATTTTGTAAATTAAAAATCAATAATTTTGGAAAATTGATTAATTTGTCCCATTAAGTGATTTAAAATTTTGATAGATATACATAAAAAAAATACTTATTCTTAATGCATTAAAGTGTTATTACAAGGGTAAGGCTTGGGAGTTGTGAGAAATTAATAGATGCTAAGGTTTATTTTTTTAAATCAAAAAATCAAGAAATTTAGATTGAGATATTGGAACTCCCACAAAACTTGTGGGTTAGAGATAGATATAAATAAAAAGATAGATATAGATATAGATATAGATATTTATATTTGTTTTAAATTTTTTTAATATACATATTATTTGTTTTGGAAAAGTTACTGCAGTAATTATGAGAGAAGTCAAAAAGTCTTATGGGTTGAGAAAAGTTAATAAATGCTGAGGTTAAATTTTTTTTTCAAAAAACAAAAAATTAGAAAATTAGGATTGACATATTAGAGCTTCCACAAGCCTTGGGCCTTGGGGATTAAAAACCCCTTTTTGCTTAATATATAGTATAGATATAGATAGATAGATAGATATAGATATAGCGATCCCGGGTTTACCCTTGTTGTACAGTGATCCAGACATGTGTCCGTGGATGTTGGTAGTTGTTTATTATCTTGTTTACATCCTTTCTTACTTTGTATTTGAGTTATAGGATGTGTTGGGCGGGTTTGTTACAGGTTGGTTGAGTTTAGAAACCAAAACTAGTTGCCCAGATTTTTGCCTGTACGCTCGAGCGGGGGTTTTGGCGCTCGAGCGAAGATTACACCCATTCAGTATTTTCCTGTGCAGCGTTCTACGCTCGAGCGTGGGAATTGGCCGCTTAAGCGGGGTTGTCTGAGTGCCGCTCGAGCGGGAAGTTGGAAGCTCAAGCGGAGACCTGGCTCTGTAAAAGTACTGGGAGAGTGCATTCGGCGCTCGAGCGGAAGTTTGGACGCTCGAGCGGGAGTCTGTGAGTGACGCTCGAGCGGGGTGTTTTACGCTCGAGCGGGAGACTGGGTTTAAGTCCCGAAATTGTGACTTTTTCAAATCACTTTTTACTTTCTCTTCTCTCTCTTACTTTTCCAAAAACACCATTGTTGAGCCTCTCACTCTAGAACTCTACCTTCTCTCTAGGTTTTGATCTAGTAGGAGTGATTTGCTCACCTTTGGCCTTTACAAAAAAGTTGTTGATCGTCGAGGGCTACTTTTTAATCTGAAAATCTCGGGTTTTGGAGCACGTTGGGTTTTGTCGTCTTCTCCTTTGGGGCTCCGAATTTGAGGTAGGGATATCCTACTCCTCTCCATGGATTTTGTCTTTAAATTTTGGTATTTTGAGATGTTGGGGTTGGTTTGGTTATTTTGTGAAAGTTTGGGGCTTTTGTGCTATTTTACAAAAGTTGGGGTTTTTCTCATAATAAACCTAGATGCATGTTTGGCATGAAGAAATGGAATGAATGTTGAATTATTGATGAAAATGGGACCTAAGGGTTGAGATGTTAATTATGGGAATTGACCTAATTACATTGTTTAATTAATTGTGAGAAGTGAGGAAATGAAATGTTGATTGAATATCCATTGTGCATTTATTTTCTGTTTAGAAATAACTGCTTTGGGCTATCGGTGGAGGATAGTCGTGATTGTTGTAGACAATGCATGATGATTAGGCAAACTGAAACTAATCAGTGAAGTGTGTCATGGAACTTGACGGTTGATAGAATACATTAACTACATGTATTGAGTGATTGTATATAGAACCAATGTGTTTGTATACGTTATGTGTAGAGGAGGAGATGGGGGATGTACTCCGCGGTTTAGGGGAAGATAGGGGATGTACCTCTAAACCGGATAGTATTGGGAGAAGATAGGGGATGAACTCCGTAGATACAGCTCATATGCTTGTCTAGAGAAATGAAGATAGAGCTTATATGCTTATCTTTGTGAAGTGTGGATATAGCTTATATGCTTATCTGTGGATATTGTGATTATACATATCTGTTGTAGAATGTGGATATAGCTTATTTGCTTATCTGAGAATGTGGATATTGTTGTTATACATATCTGTTGAGAATGTGGGTAGTGCTTATATGCCTATCTGTTGAAAAAGGGAAAATGAAAGGAAACTTGGACTCATAAGTCGTATGACATAAATATGTGATTTATGTGAATGTATCAGTGTTGGCCATCTATCATCTGCTAATATTTTAGTCAATATTCATGGTTGGTTTAGTATATTTCTACTGGGCTGTGGCTCACCCTATATGGGAATATCATTTTCAGGTACAGGAAGCATGCCACCTCCAAGGACATAGCTTGGGAGGCTTGAGGCGGACATAATGTTGTCGTTTTACCTTTTTGATGTATTACATGTAAATTCAAGCCAAGGGCTTAATGTGTATGAGTTAGTACTCTTTTTGTTGTAACCAAGTGTTAACTTGGAAAGCTGTAAGCCCGTAGGGCATTTGCTTTTATTGTTAACATGTAATACTTTTGTAACGAAACACTGATGAATAGAAGAACGTGGTTATTTCATATGTTAATGAATGTCTCATTTGATGGGTTTATTGTTATTATTTTGAGGGCGTTACAACTTGGTATCAGAGCGTACCAGGTTCGAATACTTTGGGTACGTGGGAAGTGATTAGGATCACAATGGGTTTGTCTCGCTTGATAGAGACTTAGATATAGTATCATATGCTATGTGCTTACTTGATAACATGCTTATGTGACTATGTGGGTATGGGATTTAATTTCTAGGATGTTGATTGGATCCTTGGGTTTCTGGGAGTCTTGTTGGAAAAGCACTTGATCAATGCTATTTCTAACCGGAACTCTAGTAACGTCTCGGGACTATCATTATCCGGAAATGAAATTCGTAAGTGCTTATGTGTTTATGTGCTTATGTGGAGTGAATTACAGTTGTCCATGCATTAGGACGTGAGTGTTTAGTTTCGGCACATTTGTGAATGTGCTAATGTTCTGTGTTACCTTTATTAGGATGTCAGGACGAGGAAGTGGTGCTAGGCGTGGTAGACCTGCGAGGCAGGAAGTACCGTTACAGGGTGAGATTTCGGCAGTGCAGAAGGGAGTTGGCCAGGCCAATGTGGCCGAGCCGGTGGGTCAGCAGGCTATGGGTGCCTTGGCCAGAGAGATAGCAGGAGCTTTGGGTATACTTTGAGCTGGGAATCAGGCAACTGAGGCAGGGCCTCCTTTCTTGAAGAAGGAGTTCTTCCGGTCTAATCCGAATAAGTTTGTCGGGGATCCGAAGGAGCCACTGAAGGCTGATGAGTGGCTAGAACAAATGAGTAAGACGTTCGAGATGCTTGGCATCGAGGACGGAGCACTGAAAGTGACCTTGGCATCCTTCCAACTGAAGGGAGATGCGGGTCAGTGGTGGAAGTATGAGAAGGCTCGTGTTGGTGGTACTTGGGAGGCGTTTATAAATGCTTTTCAGGAGAGGTTTTTGTCTGCAGCAGCTAGGGAGAAGCTGAGGGATCAGTTTAGCCGGCTTAATCAGCAGGGCTTGTCAGTGGCCGAGTTTGAGGCTACTTTTACCAGTCTGTCCAGGTTTGCACCGGAACTGGTGGCGTCTGAGGAACGCCGTTGTTATGAGTTTGAGCGGAAGTTGAGGCGGGGCCTCAAGCTGAGGGTTGGTGGGTCTTACATCCGGGAGTACAGACACCTAGTGGATGCTGCAGCTCATATGGAGCTCATGATGCAGGAGGAGGATGAGGGACAGAGAGGCTCCAAGAGGAGCCAGGATGGTCAGGGTGATGGCAGGAGACAGAGGGGTTCTAACCCTCAGCAGTCGCAGGGTGGTGTTGCTAGATCGACCTTCCCAGTGCAGAGTGCAGGCCCCGGGAGGGGTGGTCAGGGGGATTTCACCTGTTACAAGTGTGGCCAGTTGGGTCACAAGGTTTCTGTTTGCCCGCAGAAGGGTGGGGGTCAGAGAGCTGCTTCTTCTTCAGGTAGACCGCAGAGTCAGAGTTTGGGCAGGGGGCAGCCCTTGTCTTGTTATCAGTGTGGACAGCCTGGGCACCTGAAGAGGTTTTGCCCGCAGTTGAGTGCCACTTCGGGAGCGTCTGGTTCTAGGCAGACGCAGGGTTTTCAGCCAGCTCAGTCTGTGCAGGCCTCGAGGGCCAATCCGGGAGCTTCGTCATCCCAGTCAGTGCAGCAGTCTTTTGCTCCGAGAGGTGAGCAGGTAGACCAGGGGCCTACGGGGCGCGTGTATGCTGTTACCGCGCAGGATTTAGTACCGGCTCCATCAGTAGTGAGAGGTACTTTTCTGTTTTGCAACTCGGTTGCTAATGTGTTGATAGACACGGGTGCATCTCATTCTTTTGTATCTGCTGCATTTGCATCTGTTTTGGAATTGGAGTTAGCACAGTTAGCATCTCCTATTTGTGTGGTATCGCCTTTGGGTGGTGAGTTGATCCTGAAACAGGGTGTTAGAGGTTGTAATATAGAGGTCGCCGACTATAGGCTTCCTTTTCCGTTTGTTGTCATGCCTATGAAGGGTTTTGATGTTATTTTGGGTATGGACTGGCTATCGTCATACCGGGCTGTTATCGATTGCTACCGCCAGAGGGTCACGTTATGTACCTTGAGCGGGGAGTGGTTCCATTTCTTGGGAGACCGGGTTGGTAGTGTTTTGCCACCGGGGTATGATTCGCGAGGGCGAAGTGAGCTTAGTGGTCTACTTGCTAGCTATGAGAGTAGTGAGTGTGATGAGACCCAGATTGTGTTGCCAAGGGTGGTTTGTGAGTACTCAGATGTTTTTCCCGACGAACTTGTTAGTTTGCCACCTCACCGAGAGATAGAATTCTCTATTGATTTAGTGCCTGGTACGGCGCCGATTTCTATGGCACCTTACCGTTTTGCTCCAGCAGAGTTGGTTGAGTTGAAAGTTCAGCTCCAGGAATTGCTCGATAAGGGCTTTGTTCGCCCTAGTGTTTCGCCGTGGGGAGCGCCGGCCCTCTTTGTTAAAAAGAAAGATGGTGCCTTGAGATTGTGTATTGACTACAGGAAGTTGAATCGGGCTACGGTTAAGAATAAGTATCCTATGCCCCGTATAGATGATTTGTTTGACCAGTTGAAGGGTTCCCGTTGTTTCTCTAAGATAGACTTGAGATCGGGTTACCACCAGTTGAGGGTCAAGGAAGAGGATATTCCGAAAACGGCATTCCGTACGCGGTATGGCCATTATGAGTTTTTGGTGATGCCATTTGGGCTTACCAATGCACCGGCAGTCTTTATGGACTTGATGAACCGGATTTTCCGGGAGTTCTTAGACCGATTTGTAGTCGTTTTTGTGGACGACATCCTTATCTATTCGCCTTCAGAGGAGGAGCACGAGGAACACTTGAGAGTGGTGCTTGAGTTGCTTAGAGCCCATAGGCTGTATGCCAAGTTTGGGAAGTGTGAGTTCTGGCTGAGGGAAGTCAAATTCTTAGGCCACGTGGTATCCGGGGAAGGGGTGTCTGTTGATACATCCAAGGTTGAGGCAGTGCAAAATTGGGCACAGCCTAAGAGTGTGTTTGAAATCCGCAGTTTTCTGGGATTAGCTGGGTATTACCGTCGGTTTGTGAAAGATTTCTCCAGGTTAGCGTCACCGTTGACTAGACTGACTCGGAAGGGAGTCAAGTTTGTGTGGAGTGAGACTTGTGAAAAGTCGTTCCAAGAACTGAAAGTTAGATTGACCACCGCTCCGGTGTTGATTATTCCGGAGAGAGGGTTGGGTTATGCGGTTTATTGTGATGCCTCACGAGAGGGTTTGGGTTATGTGTTGATGCAGGAGGGGAAAGTGGTGGCTTATGGCTCACGTCAGTTGAAAATACACGAGAAGAATTACCCCACACACGACCTAGAGTTAGCAGCAGTGATCTTTGCCTTGAAAATCTGGAGGCACTACCTTTATGGTGAGAGGTTCGAGGTGTTCTCGGACCACAAGAGTTTGAAGTATCTGTTTACACAGAGAGACTTGAATTTGAGGCAGAGGAGGTGGATGGAGTTCATCGAAGATTATGATTTTGAGTTGCATTATCATCCGGGAAAGGCCAATGTTGTGGCCGATGCCCTTAGTAGGAAAACCATTAGTGATGTAGCTGGTATAGCCATCCGGGAATGGCAGATGTTGGGAGCACTTGGCGAGTTTGATTTGCTACTGGGCGAATCTGTTGAGGCTGCGGCCTTGTTTTCTGTTGTTGCGCAACCTACACTTGTGACTAGAGTGTTAGAGGCACAGAGAGGTGACCTTGAGGTAGAATCCCTCCGAGAGAAGATCTCCAGTGGGAAGGTTGAGAAGGGTTTGACGGTGTATCCCGACCTGAGTGTGAGATACCGAGACCGTTTGTTTGTACCCGAGTCTTGTCGAGAGGAGGTACTCCGAGAGTTTCACCATTCGCGCCTTGCGGTGCATCCGGGAGGTACTAAGATGTATCAGGATTTGGGTCGCCAGTTTTGGTGGCGGGGTATGAAGAGAGATGTGGCGGTTTTCGTATCGAAGTGCCTTACTTGCCAGCAAGTGAAGGTCGAGCATCAGAGGCCAGCGGGTTTGTTGCAACCCTTGCCTATTGCCGAGTGGAAGTGGGAGCATGTCACTATGGACTTCGTTGTAGGTCTTCCGAGGACGCAGCGGGGTAGTGATGCTATTTGGGTGGTTGTAAACCGGTTGACTAAGTCGGCGCACTTTATTCCTATGCGCGTGAAAGATTCGGTGGATCATCTTGCCGATTTGTATATTCGGGACGTAGTGAGATTACACGGGCTCCCAGTGACGATCGTCTCAGATAGAGATCCTCGTTTTACCGCCAGGTTATGGCAGAGTTTGCAAAGTGCCTTAGGCACTAAGTTGACCTTTAGTACGGCCTATCATCCTCAGACTGACGGGCAGTCCGAGCGTACTATTCAGATCCTCGAGGATATGCTTCGGGGTTGTGTCCTGGACTTCAGTGGGACGTGGGAGAGGCACTTGCCCTTGGTAGAGTTTGCCTACAACAACAGTTTTCAGTCTAGCATCGGTATGGTACCGTTTGAGGCCTTGTATGGCCGACTGTGTAGGTCTCCAGTTTGTTGGGCCGAGGTGGGTGATGCACCTTTGTTGGGTCCAGAGTTGGTTAGGGAGACGACGGAGAAAGTTGAGCTTATCCGTAGGAGACTTGTTACAGCCCAGAGTCGACAGAAGAGTTATGCCGACCGTAGGAGGAGACCTTTGGCGTTTGAGGTAGGTGATCATGTCTTTCTGAAGATATCACCTAGGCGAGGAATGATGAGGTTTGGGAAGAGTGGGAAGTTATCCCCTCGGTTTATTGGTCCTTTTGAGATCCTTGAGAGGATTGGCGAGGTTGCTTATCGGTTAGCCTTACCGCGCAGTTGTCCGGAGTACATGACGTGTTTCATGTTAGTATGCTTCGGAAGTATGAGCCAGATCCATCACATGTGTTGGATTGGACAGATTTAGAGGTAGATGAGGATGCCTCGTATGAGGAGAGACCGGTTCGGGTCTTGGATAGGCGGGATCAGGTCCTGCGTGGCAAGACTATTCCTTTGGTGAAAGTCTTGTGGAAACATCACGGAGTGGAGGAAGCCACTTGGGAACGTGAGTTGGAAGTCCGAGAGAAATATCCGGACTTGTTTGTTGATATGTAATTTTGTGTTTAAATTTTGAACAATTGTTGAACTTAAGAGCTTTCATATATGTCTTAAGTTGTGAAACATTGAAAATGTTTTGGTTTATTGGAAGTATGTTTGGAACTTGCCTCATATGGAAGTTGAATGTGACATTATATATGTTGATTATATTGTTGAAATTGGAAAGATAATGCGTAATGTTAATGCATGTTGAAAGTACATATGTTGTTTACATATTGTGAGATGCCTCTTGTTAAATGGAGGGGATGGCCGGTAATGGGTCGGATTGTTGAATGTTAAAGTGTAACATTGTTTAAAATGGAGAAAAACTTGTTTTGAAAACTTGTGCTTAATTTCGGGGACGAAATTCTTTAAGGGGGGGAGGTTATAGCGATCCCGGGTTTACCCTTGTTGTACAGTGATCCGGCCATGTGTCCGTGGATGTTGGTAGTTGTTTATTATCTTGTTTACATCCTTTCTTACTTTGTATTTGAGTTATAGGATGTGTTGGGCGGGTTTGTTACAGGTTGGTTGAGTTTAGAAACCAAAACTAGTTGCCCAGATTTTTGCCTGTACGCTCGAGCAGGGGTTTTGGCGCTCGAGCGGAGATTGCACCCATTCAGTATTTTCCTGTGCAGCGTTGTACGCTCGAGCGTGGGAATTGGCCGCTCGAGCGGGGTTGTCTGAGTGCCGTTCGAGCGGGAAGTTGGAAGCTCGAGCGGAGACCTGGCTCTGTAAAAGTACTGGGAGAGTGCATTCGGCGCTCGAGCGGGAGTTTGGACGCTCGAGCGGGAGTCTGTGAGTGACGCTCGAGCGGGGTGTTTTACGCTCGAGCGGGAGACTGGGTTTAAGTCCCGAAATTGTGACTTTTTCAAATCACTTTTTACTTTCTCTTCTCTCTCTTACTTTTCCAAAAACACCATTGTTGAGCCTCTCACTCTAGAACTCTACCTTCTCTCTAGGTTTTGATCTAGTAGGAGTGATTTGCTCACCTTTGGCCTTTACAAAAAAGTTGTTGATCGTCGAGGGCTACTTTTTAATCTGAAAATCTCGGGTTTTGGAGCACGTTGGGTTTTGTCGTCTTCTCCTTTGGGGCTCCGAATTTGAGGTAGGGATATCCTACTCCTCTCCATGGATTTTGTCTTTAAATTTTGGTATTTTGAGATGTTGGGGTTGGTTTGGTTATTTTGTGAAAGTTTGGGGCTTTTGTGCTATTTTACAAAAGTTGGGGTTTTTCTCATAATAAACCTAGATGCATGTTTGGCATGAAGAAATGGAATGAATGTTGAATTATTGATGAAAATGGGACCTAAGGGTTGAGATGTTAATTATGGGAATTGACCTAATTACATTGTTTAATTAATTGTGAGAAGTGAGGAAATGAAATGTTGATTGAATATCCATTGTGCATTTATTTTCTGTTTAGAAATAACTGCTTTGGGCTATCGGTGGAGGATAGTCGTGATTGTTGTAGACAATGCATGATGATTAGGCAAACTGAAACTAATCAGTGAAGTGTGTCATGGAACTTGACGGTTGATAGAATACATTAACTACATGTATTGAGTGATTGTATATAGAACCAATGTGTTTGTATACGTTATGTGTAGAGGAGGAGATGGGGGATGTACTCCGCGGTTTAGGGGAAGATAGGGGATGTACCTCTAAACCGGATAGTATTGGGAGAAGATAGGGGATGAACTCCGTAGATACAGCTCATATGCTTGTCTAGAGAAATGAAGATAGAGCTTATATGCTTATCTTTGTGAAGTGTGGATATAGCTTATATGCTTATCTGTGGATATTGTGATTATACATATCTATTGTAGAATGTGGATATAGCTTATTTGCTTATCTGAGAATGTGGATATTGTTGTTATACATATCTGTTGAGAATGTGGGTAGTGCTTATATGCCTATCTGTTGAAAAAGGGAAAATGAAAGGAAACTTGGACTCATAAGTCGTATGACATAAATATGTGATTTATGTGAATGTATCAGTGTTGGCCATCTATCATCTGCTAATATTTTAGTCAATATTCATGGTTGGTTTAGTATATTTCTACTGGGCTGTGGCTCACCCTATATGGGAATATCATTTTCAGGTACAGGAAGCATGCCACCTCCAAGGACATAGCTTGGGAGGCTTGAGGCGGACATAATGTTGTCGTTTTACCTTTTTGATGTATTACATGTAAATTCAAGCCAAGGGCTTAATGTGTATGAGTTAGTACTCTTTTTGTTGTAACCAAGTGTTAACTTGGAAAGCTGTAAGCCCGTAGGGCATTTGCTTTTATTGTTAACATGTAATACTTTTGTAACGAAACACTGATGAATAGAAGAACGTGGTTATTTCATATGTTAATGAATGTCTCATTTGATGGGTTTATTGTTATTATTTTGAGGGCATTACAATAGATATAGATAATATAATATAAATAGATAGATAGATGTGTTGAAATTTTCAAGAAATTTTGTTTATGCTAGTTTTTAATGCATTAAAGTTTAATTATGAGGGGGTTTTGACCAAATCTCCCAAAAGGCATGGGAATTGGGAGAAATTAATAAATGCTGAGGTTATTTTTTTTAAAAAAAAAAATAAAAAATTAGAAAACTAGCATATCACCCGTGCTATGCACGGGATTAAATTTAAATAAAAAAAAAACCATTCATAGTTATGTTAAACATATTTTTAAATTGTTAGCATAAAATATATGTAATTTTAAAAGAAAATATTGACATTGCATAATTAAAGTAATAAAAATAAGAATTTATTACATTTGTTCGAAATTCACTGAATAAGTAAAACAAAAAATAACTAAAATCGAAATTGTTGTGGGCCTTCCATCAGCATTGCGGCATTGTCAACATGATAGTTAGTATCATAATTAATGAACAATACATATATTATGTATTTATAAAATGTTATAAAGAAAAAAAGTTATACTACATTTTTTCATTTATTAAGAAAATAAAATAAATTCTTAAATAGTAAATAAAAAGATTAATATTATGTATTTAAAAAAAAAAGATGTTAAACTAAATTCTTAAATAGTAAAATAAAATGTATTTAATATTATGTATTTAAAAAATTAAAAATAAATTTAAAATAGTAAATAAAAAGATTAAATAACATTAAAAATTAGTTAATCACATTTTTTTTAACTATTAAACTAACTACAATCACACTAAAAAAAGAATCATTCAACTAATTACAATCACATTTTTATTTTTGTGAGAGTTTATATTTATCTAACTTTAATCATATTAAAAACTTGGAAAATTAAAAATAAAATTAAAATAGTAAATAAAAAGATTAAATAACATTAAAAATTAGTTAATCACATTTTTTTAACTATTAAACTAACTACAATCACATTAAAAAAAGAATCATTCAACTAATTACAATCACATTTTTATTTTGTAAGAGTTTATATTTATCTAACTTTAATCATATTAAAAATTAAAAAATTAAAAATAAAATTAAAATAGTCAATAAAAAGATTAAATAACATTAAAAATTAGTTAATCACATTTTTTTTAACTATTAAACTAACTACAATCACATTGAAAAAAGAATCATTCAACTAATTACAATCACATTTTTATTTTTGTGAGAGTTTATATTTATCTAACTTTAATCATATTAAAAAATTAAAAATAAAATTAAAATAGTAAATAAAAAGATTTAATAACATTAAAAATTAGTTAATCACATTTTTTTAACTATTAAACTAACTACAATTACATTAAAAAACGAATCATTCAACTAATTACAATCACATTTTTATTTTTGTAAAAGTTTATATTTATCTAACTTTAATCATATTAAAAAATTAAAAATAAAATTAAAATAGTAAATAAAAAGATTAAATAACATTAAAAATTAGTTAATCACATTTTTTAACTATTAAACTAACTACAATCACATTAAAAAAAGAATCATTCAACTAATTACAATCACATTTTTATTTTTGTAAGAGTTTATATTTATCTAACTTTAATCATATTAAAAAATTAAAAATAAAATTAAAATAGTAAATAAAAAAATTAAATAACATTAAAAATTAGTTAATCACATTTTTTTAACTATTAAACTAACTACAATCACATTAAAAAAAGAATCATTCAACTAATTACAATCACGTTTTTATTTTTGTAAGAGTTTATATTTATCTAACTTTAATCATATTAAAAAATTAAAAATTAAATTAAAATAGTAAATAAAAAGATTAAATAACATTAAAAATTAGTTAATCACATTTTTTTAACTATTAAACTAACTACAATCACATTAAAAAAAGAATCATTCAACTAATTACAATCACATTTTTATTTTTGTGAGAGTTTATATTTATCTAGCTTTAATCATATTAAAAAATTAAAAATAAAATTAAAATAGTAAACAAAAAGATTAAATAACATTAAAAATTAGTTAATCACATTTTTTTAACTATTAAACTAACTACAATCACATTAAAAAAAGAATCATTCAACTAATTACAATCACATTTTTATTTTTGTGAGAGTTTATATTTATCTAACTTTAATCATATTAAAAAATTAAAAATAAAATTGAAATAGTAAATAAAAAGATTAAATAACATTAAAAATTAGTTAATCACATTTTTTTAACTATTAAACTAACTACAATCACATTAAAAAAAGAATCATTCAACTAATTACAATCACATTTTTATTTTTGTAAGAGTTTATATTTATCTAACTTTAATCATATTAAAAAATTAAAAAATTAAAAATAAAATTAAAATAGTAAATAAAAAGATTAAATAACATTAAAAATTAGTTAATCACAATTTTTTTAACTATTAAACTAACTACAATCACATTAAAAAAAGGAATCATTCAACTAATTACAATCACATTTTTATTTTTGTGGGAGTTTATATTTATCTAACTTTAATCATATTAAAAAATTAAAAATAAAATTAAAATAGTAAATAAAAAGATTAAATAACATTAAAAATTAGTTAATCACATTTTTTTAACTATTAAACTAACTACAATCACATTAAAAAAAAGAATCATTCAACTAATTATAATCATATTTTTAAAATAAAATTAAAACAGTAAATAAAAAGATTAAATAACATTAAAAATTAGTTAATCACATTTTTTTAACTATTAAACTAACAAAAATCACATTAAAAAAAGGAATCATTCAACTAATTACAATCACATTTTTATTTTTGTGAGAGTTTATATTTATCTAACTGTAATCATATTAAAAAATTAAAAATTAAATTAAAATATTAAATAAAAAGATTAAATAACAATAAAAATTAGTTAATCACATTTTTTTAACTATTAAACTAACTAAAATCACATTAAAAAAAAAGAATCATTCGACTAATTATAATCATATTTTTAAAATAAAATTAAAACAGTAAATAAAAAGATTAAATAACATTAAAAATTAGTTAATCACATTTTTTTAACTATTAAACTAACTACAATCACATTAAAAAAAAAAAAGAATCATTCAATTAATTGCAATCACATTTTTATTTTTGTGAGAGTTTATATTTATCTAACTTTAATCATATTAAAAAATTGAAAAATTAAAAATAAAATTAAAATAGTAAATAAAAAGATTAAATAACATTAAAAAATAGTTAATCACATTTTTTTAACTATTAAACTAACTACAATCACATTAAAAAAAGAATCATTCAACTACTTATAATCATATTTTTAAAAATAAAATTAAAACAGTAAATAAAAAGATTAAATAACATTAAAAATTAGTTAATCACATTTTTTTAACTATTAAACTAACTACAATCACATTAAAAAAAAGAATCATTCAACTAATTATAATCACATTTTTCTTTTTGTGAAAGTTTGTATTTATCTAATTTAAATGATATTAAAACATTATTTATCTAACTTTAATTATATTAAAAAATTAAATAAAAAGATTAAATAACATTAAAAATTAGTTAATCACATTTTTTTAACTACTAAACTAACTACAATCACATTAAAAAAACGAATCATTCAACTAATTATAATAACATTTTTCTTTTTGTGAGAGTTTATATTTATCCAACTTTAATCATATTAAAAAATTAAAAATAAAATTAAAATAATAAATAAAAAGATTCAAAAATAAAATCAAAAAAACCATTGAACAATATTAAAACGGTAAACAAAAGAAAAAGTTAAGAATGAGAAATTATAATCACATTTTTCTTTTTGTGAGGGTTTATAAAAAGATTAAATAACATTAAAAGATAAGGAGAAAACAAAAATAACACTTGCTGTTTGCATACGTAGTCACTGAAGTTGGAAGTGTAGAAGTGAGAACTAAAGAAGGAGAAAGCAAAAAGGAAAATCACTGTTAATATTAAAACAGTAAACAAAAGAAAAAGTTAAGAAGGGAAAAACAAAAATAACACTTACTGTTTGCATACGTAGTCACTGAAGTTGAAAGTATGAAAGTGAGAACTCAAAAAGGAGAAAGCAAAAAAGAAAATCACTGTTTACAAAAGGTATGTGAAAAGTTAAGAAAAATATGTGTATTGGAGAAGTTATAAAGGTTTGAAAGAATTTAATAAGTGTTTTTTTTTTTTTTCAAAAAACAAAACAAAAAAATTAAGAGGGAAAAAAATTAAGAGCCATTTACACAATAGTTACATGGGTCTCTTGGGGATGCAAAAAAATTTATATCTATTTTTAACCCATAAATTTTTGTGGAGTTCTAATATAATATTGGGGTTGCTTGGTGATTGGTTCAAAGATTATAATTACACTATTGATAAATGGAGGAGACCAAAACACTTATTAAATTCTCTCTTAATTTTTTTGTTTTTTTTTTCTGAATGTAATCATGGTGTCAATGGCTCTTAATTTTTTTCTCTCTTAATTTTTTTGTTTTGTTTTTTGAAAAAAAAAATACTTATTAAATTCTTTCAATATAATTTTTTAAAAAAAAACACTTATTAAATTCTTTCAATATAATTTTTAAACACTTATTAAATTCTTTCAATATAATTTTTTTCTCTCTTAATTTTTTTTTTTTTTTCAAAAAAAAAATAACACTTATTAAATTCTTTGAATATAATATTGGGATTGCTTAGACGGTGGGGAAATAAAACAATAAATGAAATGAGAGAGAGAGAGAGAGAGAGGCCACGCCACCACTTTTGCTTCAATAAATGAAATGTGAGAGAGAGAGAGACCCCAAGAGACCAAAACACTTATTAAATTCTTTCAATATAATTTTTTTCTCTCTTAATTGTTTTGTTTTTTTTTTTTTGAATGTAATCATGGTGTCAATGGCTCTTAATTTTTTTCTCTCTTAATTTTTTTGTTTTGTTTTTGAAAAAAAAAAAGCACTTATTAAATTCTTTCAATATAATTTTTTTTAAAAAACACTTATTAAATTCTTTCAATATAATTTTTTTCTCTCTTAATTTTTTTGTTTTTTTTTTCAAAAAAAAAAAATAACATGGTGTCAATGGCTCTTAATTTTTTTCTCTCTTAATTTTTTTGTTTTGTTTTTTGAAAAAAAAAAACACTTATTAAATTCTTTCAATATAATTTTTTTTAAAAAATACTTATTAAATTCTTTCAATATAATTTTTTTCTCTCTTAATTTTTTTGTTTTTTTTTTGAAAAAAAAATAACACTTATTAAATTCTTTCAATATAATATTGGGATTGCTTGGTGATTGGTTTATTGTTTTATAATTACACTATTGATAAATGAAGGAGATAGAGGGTGGGGAAATAAAACAATAAATGAAATGAGAGAGAGAGAGAGAGAGAGAGAGAGAGAGAGGCTATTTTGCTTCTCCAAGAGACCCATGTAATCATGGTGTCAATGTAATTATCATAATCTTTGAACCAATCACCAAGTCAATTTTTTTTTAAAAAAAAATAAAAAATCAAGAAATTAGCATTGGCATATTGGAGCTTCCACAGGCCCTGGGGGTTAAAACATCCTTTTGCTTATATATATAGTATAGATTAGGATTGGCATATTGGAGCTCCCACAGGCCTTGGGGGTTAGAAACCCCCTTTTGTTTAATATATAGTATAGATATATATAGATTTAATAAGAATTTATATTTGTTTTAGATATTTTTTTTAATATACAAATTATTTTTTAATTTTTTTTATAAAAATAATTTAACAATCCCATCACTAGCCATAGTGTATAGGAGAAGTTGAAAAAGGGTGTAGGAGTAGGTATGAGAGAAGTCAAAAAGTTGCTTGGGAAAAGTCAATAAATGCTGAGCTCTTTTTTTTTTAAATCAAAATTTTAAAAAATTAAGATTGGGATATTGGAGCTCCCACAAGGCTTGTAAGTTAAAAACTCCATTTTTCTTATATAATACTAGCCTATCACCTGTGCTATGCACGGGATAATTATAGATATTTATATTTGTTTTAATTTTTTTTTAATATATAAATTTTTTTTTAAAGATTTTTTATAAAAATAATTTAACAATCTTATCACTAACCATAGTGTACAGGAGAAATTAAAAAAACTACTGCAGTAACTATGCACGGGCTGTATCTATAATTATTTGTATGAGGAGATTTTAAATGCTAATAAGAGATTTTGACCAAATCAATAAATGCAGGCATGTGGATTGGAAAACGTTAATAAATGTTTATCAGGAAATTTTTACCAAATCAATAAATACTGAGGTTTTTTTTAAATCAAAAATTTAGAAAATTAAGATTGAAAGATTGGAGCTCCCATAAGGCTTGGGGTTTAGAAACCCCATTTTTCTTAATATATTTATAATTATCTATATATGTGAATTGCGATTTTTAAATGTCTTTTTTTGCCCTTTTTTATACTATATTAAAGTTTAATATTTTGATAATAATCATATGTGTTTGAATTTTCAAGAAATTAAATGTCTTCTTTCTTTTATTATATTATATTAAAGTTTAATATTTTGATAATAATCATATGTGTTTGACTTTTCAAGAAATTTTTTTTATGCTTGTTTTTAATGCATTAAAGTATTATTATGAGGGATAATAATCATATCTGTTGGGACTTTTCAAGGAATTCATATGTGTTGGATTTCAAATAATTTTTTTTTTATGCTTGTTCTTAATGCATTAAAGTGTTATTATGAGGGTAAGACTTGGGGTTGGGAGAAGTTAATAAATGCTAAGGTTTTTTTTTTTTTTTTTATAAATCAAGAAGTTTAGATTGGGAGATTGAAGCTCCTACAAGACTTGGGGTTAAAAACTCCATTTTACATAATATATAGTATAGACATAGATAGATAGATAGATCTTTTTATTTTTATTTTTATTTTTGTATGGTTTCTATTCGGGTATTTTTTTTCAATTTATTTAAGATGGAGTTGTGGGTATCTCTTTTTTTTAAATTTAATTTATCTGTGGTTTCTATTTGATTTTAATTATTACTATTTAGGTAGGTTATGATGTGAGTTAGATATGTGATAGACATGTGAGTTTTATTAATTTAAAGTTTATTTAGATAAACTTTAAAGATTTTTTTTTTTAGTATTTTAGTTTTTTTTGTTATGTTATAATATAATATATAAAATATAGGTAGATATCTACAACTTTAATAAAAAATATTATCTGATTTTTTGGGAAGAGAAAAGGAATGCAAGTTTTAATATTTTTTTTTTGAAAATTTGTGAGAGAGATTAGGAGGGAGAGATTATGAAATATTTTTGTTATTAAATAAATAAATCAGTCAATAGTTTTTTTTAATCTATTTTGTAAATTAAAAATCAATAATTTTGGAAAATTGATTAATTTGTCCTATTAAGTGATTTAAAATTTTGATAGATATACATAAAAAAAAATACATAATTATATTATTAAATCATAATTCAAATTTAGATGTTATATCTTTTTGAGATCTATAACTAAATTATTATATTTTTTTTTATTTTTGTGTGTAACCATAGTGTATGGAAGAAATTGAAAAGGGTGTTGCAATAATTATGAGAGAAGTCAAAAGGGATTGTGGGTTGGGAGAAGTTAATAAATGCTGAGGTTGGGTTGGGAGAAGTCAATAAATGCTGAGATTTTTTTTTTTCAATCAAAAAAATAGAAAATTAGGATTAGGAGATTAGAGCTCCCATAGGCCTTGGGGTTAAAAACCCCCTTTTGCTTAATATATAGTATAGACTAGCCCATCACCCGTGCTATGCACGAGATAATTATAGATATTTATGTTTGTTTTAGATTTTTTTTTAATATATAAATTATGTTTTTTTAATATTTTTTATAAAAATAATTTAACAATTTGATCACTAACCATAATATACATGAGAAGTTGAAAAGGATACTGCAGTAACTATACACGAATTGTATCTATAATTATTTGTATGAGGGGATTTTAAATGCTGATCAGGAACTTTAATAAAAAATATTATCTGATTTTTTGGAGAAGAGAAAAGGAATGCAAGTTTTAATATTTTTTTTTTGAAAATTTGGAAGAGAGATTAGGAGGGAGAGATTATGAAATATTTTGGTTATTAAATAAATAAATCAGTCAATAGTTTTTTTAATTTATTTTGTAAATTAAAAATAAATAAATCAGTCAATAGTTTTTTTTAATCTATTTTGTAAATTAAAAATCAATAATTTTGGAAAATTGATTAATTTGTCCCATTAAGTGATTTAAAATTTTGATAGATACATAAAAAAAAAAAATACTTATTCTTAATGCATTAAAGTGTTATTATAAGGGTAAGGCTTGGGAGTTGTGAGAAATTAATAGATGCTAAGGTTTATTTTTTTAAATCAAAAAATCAAGAAATTTAGATTGGGATATTGGAACTCCCACAAAACTTGTGGGTTAGAGATAGATATAAATAAAAAGATAGATATAGATATAGATATAGATATTTATATTTGTTTTAAATTTTTTTTAATATACATATTATTTGTTTTGGAAAAGGTACTGCAGTAATTATGAGAGAAGTCAAAAAGTCTTATGGGTTAAGAAAAGTTAATAAATGCTGAGGTTAAATTTTTTTTTTTCAAAAAACAAAAAATTAAAAAATTAGGATTGGCATATTGGAGCTTCCACAAGCCTTGGGCCTTGGGGGTTAAAAACCCCTTTTTGCTTAATATATAGTATAGATATAGATAGATAGATAGATAGATATAGATATAGATAATATAATATAGATAGATAGATAGATGTGTTGAAATTTTCAAGGAATTTTGTTTATGCTAGTTTTTAATGCATTAAAGTTTAATTGTGAGGGGGTTTTGACCAAATCTCCCAAAAGGCATGGGAATTGGGAGAAATTAATAAATGCTGAGGTTATTTTTAAAAAAAAAAACAAAAAACAAAAAATTAGAAAATTAGGATTGGCATATTGGAGCTCCCACAAGCCTTGGGGGTTAGAAACCCTGTAACGCCCTCAAAATAATAACATTAATCCCATCAATATAGACATGAATTGGTAATAAAGGTAAACATTTTTCCATTTATCAGAGTTTCATTACAAAAAGTATTACATGTTAACAACAAAAGCAAATGCCCTAAAGGCTTACAGCTTTCCAAGTTAACACTTGGTTACATCAAAAGAGTACTAACTCATTTACACATTAAGCCCTCGGCTTGAATATACATGTAATACATCAAAAAGAGAATATAAAACACAAAAGCCTGCCTGTCTCTAGCCTCCCAAGCTACGTCCTTGGAGGTGGCATGCTACATGTACCTGAAAATGATGTTCCCATATAGGGTGAGCCACAGCCCAGTAGAAATATACTAAACCAAATATGAACAATGACTAAAAGATTAGCAGTTGATAGTTGGCCAACACTGATACTTTCCCTTATCACACTTTACAGTTTCACGACATCCGAGTACATATTACAATTCATTTTCCAATTTCTTTCAAACTCCCAATTTATAACCATGGCTCAGAACCTGGCCAAACAATTCATATGAGACAGTAACTCATATCAAGCACTTTCCCTTTTCATAATAGATAAGCATACTAGCTATATCACACACCAACAGATAAGCATACAAGCTATATCATTACTTCCATAGATATGCATATGAGCACTATCACACTTCCAATGACAAGCATATGAGCTCTGCCAACACATTAATAGATAAGCATATGAGCTCTATCTATGGAGTCCATCCCCTATCTCCTCCCAACACATCCGGTTTAGAGGTCCATCCCCTATCTTTCCCTAAACCGTGGAGTACATCCCCTATCTCCTCCAACACAACACAATGCATATAAACAACGATTATACACATCATCACACTATACATAAATTTAATGTATTCTTTCAATCGTCAATCTCAATGACACATTTCAGTGATTAGTTTCAGTTTGCCTAATCATCATACATTGTCTACAACAATCAAGACTATCCTCCACCGATAGCCCAAAGCAGTTATTTCTATACAGAAAATAAATGCAACAAATGGATATAAAATTGACATTTCCAACTAGGTGAGTGACATAAAATCCAACTACACCCTTTAATCCCATGTATTCCCAATCTCAACATTTCCAATTCAATTCCTCATTTCTCACAATTGATTTTACAAATTAATTAACCAATGTAATTAGGGCATTTTCCCATAATTAACATTTCAACCCTTAGGTTCCATTTTCATTAATGTTTTAACATTAATTCCACTTTTCCATGCCAAACATGCATCTAGGCTTTTATAAGGTTAAAACCCCAACTTTGTAAATTTGCACAAAAGTCTCAAACTTTCACAAAATTACCAAACTAACTCCAACATCTCAAACTACTAAAATTTAAAGACAACCCATAGTAAGGAGTAGGTTATCCCTACCTCAAATTCGGAGCTCAAGGGGTGAAGATGAAGAAACTCAACGTGCTCCAAAACTCGAAATTTTCAGATCAATATAAAGCCCTCGACGATCAACCCAACTTTTGTAAAGGCCAAAGGTGAGCAAATCTCTCCTACTAGATCAATACCTACAGAGAAGGTAGAGTCCTAGAGTGAGAAGCTCAACAATGGGGTTTTTGGAAAAGTAAGAGAGAGAAGAGAAATGGAAAAAGTGATTTGAAAAGTCAAAACACGGAGCTTTAACCCAGTCGCCCCGCTTAAGCGTCCAACGCCCCGCTCGAGCGTCACTCACAGACTCCTGCTCGAGCGTCAACAATCCCGCTCGAGCAGCGAATACACACTTCCAGAACTTTTACAGAACCAGATCTCCGCTCGAGCGTCAACCCTCCCGCTCGAGCGTCACACACAACAACCCGCTCGAGCGTCAAAACTCCCGCCCGAGCGTACAACTCTGCAGAGGAGAAACTGGAAGATGGAAAAATACGCTCGAGCGTCTAAAACCCAGCTCGAGCGGACAGACAACAACGAAGGGCCCGCTCGAGCGTGAAGGCCAAAATCTGGGCAGCTACCCTTGGTTTCTAAGTCCAACCAACCTGTTTCAAACTCGCCCAACACAACCCAAGACTCGAATGCAAGGAGTAAAGGACGTAGACAAGACATATACAACAACCAACTCCACGGAACCTAAGTCCGGGTACAACAATTAAAGAAAAGGGGAAACGGGGATCGCTATAACCTCCCCCCCTTAAAGAATTTCGTCCCCGAAATTAAACACAGTTTCAGAAAAAGGTTTTCTCCATGTCCAACAACATTACGACATAATGTTTAAACATTCCGACCCATTACCGGTCAATTCCATCTCTTTTCAAGAGGCATTTCACAACATATATTACAAGTGCATTATTAACATGCATGGTTCACAGTTCATATCATTATCAATATACATGATACAACTCCAATTCTACAATATAGCCAACATATGCAGTATCATATTCAACTTCCCATATCAAGGTAAGTTCTACAACATACTTCCATTAAATCAAAACACTACCAATGTTTTACAACTTAAGACATATATAAAGCTCTTAAGTCCAACAATACTACAAGGTCTACATACAAGATTACACATCAATAAACATGTCCGGATATTTCTCGCGGACCTCCAACTCACGTTCCCAAGTGGCCTCCTCCACTCCGTGATGTTTCCACAAAACCTTCACTAAAGGAATGGTCTTGCCACGCAGGACTTGATCCCGTCTATCCAAGACCCGAACTGGTCTCTCCTCATACGAGGCATCCTCATCTACCTCTAAGTTGGTCCAATCTAACACATGCGATGGATCCGGCTCGTACTTCCGAAGCATACTAACATGAAAGACGTCATGCACCCCGGACAACTGCGGCGGCAAAGCCAAACGATAAGCAACCTCGCCAATCCTCTCAAGGATCTCAAAAGGCCCAATAAACCGAGGGGATAGCTTCCCACTCTTCCCGAACCTCATCGAACCTCGCCTAGGTGATATTTTCAAGAAAACATGATCACCTACCTCAAACGCCAAAGGCCTCCTCTTACGGTCGGCATAAGATTTCTGACGACTCTGGGCTGTAACCAACCTCCTATGGATAAGTTCAACTTTCTCCGTCGTCTCCCTAACCAACTCCGGACCCAACAAAGGTGCATCACCCACCTCGGCCCAACAAACTAGAGACCTACACGGTCGGCCATACAAGGCCTCAAACGGTGCCATACCGATACTAGACTGAAAGCTGTTGTTGTAGGCAAACTCCACCAATGGCAAGTGCCTCTCCCACGTCCTACTAAAGTCAAGGACA
Organism: Camellia sinensis; assembly: GCF_055761805.1. Lineage (NCBI taxonomy): Eukaryota > Viridiplantae > Streptophyta > Magnoliopsida > Ericales > Theaceae > Camellia > Camellia sinensis. Next base: position 66,255,602 of record NC_138970.1, read on the forward strand.
CAACCCCGAAGCATATCCTCAAGGATCTGAATAGTACGCTCGGACTACCCGTCAGTCTGAGGATGATAGGCCGTACTAAAGGTCAACTTAGTGCCCAAGGCACTCTGCAAACTCTGCCACAACCTAGCAGTAAAACGAGGATCTCTATCTGAGACGATCGTCACTGGGACCCCGTGCAATCTCACTATGTCCCGAATATACAAGTCGGCAAGATGGTCTACCGAATCTCTCACGCGCATAAGAATGAAGTACACCGACTTAGTCAACCGGTCTACAACCACCCAAATGGCGTCACTACCCCGCTGAGTCCTCGGAAGACCTACAACGAAGTCCAAAGTGACATGCTCCCACTTCCACTCGGCAATAGGCAAGGGTTGCAACAAACCCGCTGGCCTCTGATGCTCGGCCTTCACTTGCTGGCAAGTAAGGCACTTCGATACGAAAACAGCCACATCTCTCTTCATATCCCGCCACCAAAACTGGCGACCCAAATCCCGATACATCTTAGTGCCTCCCGGATGCACCGCAAGGCGTGAATGATGGAACTTTCGGAGTACTTCCTCTCGGCAAGACTTCGACAGAAACAAGCGGTCTCAGTATCTCACACTCAGGTCGGGATACACCGTCAAACCCTTCTCAACCTTCCCACCTGAGATCTTCTCTCGGAGGGATTCTACCTCAAGGTCACCTCTTTGTGCCTCCAACACTCTAGTCACAAGTGTAGGCTGCGCAACAACGGAAAACAAGGCCGTAGCCTCAACAGATTCGCCCAGTAGCAAATCAAACTCGCCAAGTGCTCCCAACATCTCCCATTCTTGGATGGCAATACAAGCTACATCACTAATGGATCTCCTACTAAGGGCATCGGCCACAACATTGGCCTTTCCCGGGTGATAATGCAACTCAAAGTCGTAGTCCTCAATGAACTCCATCCATCTCCTCTGTCTCAAATTTAAGTCTCTCTGTGTAAACAAATACTTCAGACTCTTGTGGTCCGAGAACACCTCGAACTTCTCACCATAAAGGTAGTGCCTTCAAATCTTCAAGGCAAAAATCACTGCTGCTAACTCTAGATCGTGTGTGGGGTAATTCTTCTTATGAATTTTCAACTGACGTGAGCCATAAGCTACCACTTTTCCCTCTTGCATCAACACACAACCCAAACCCTCTCGTGAGGCATCACAATAAACCGCATAACCCAACCCTCTCTCCGGAATAATCAAAACCGGAGCGGTGGTCAATCTAACCTTCAACCCTTGGAACGACTTTTCACAAGTCTCACTCCACACAAATTTGACTCCCTTCCGAGTCAATCTAATCAACGGCGAAGCTAGCCTGGAGAAACCTTTCACAAACCGACGGTAATACCCAGCTAATCCCAGGAAACTGCGGATCTCAAACACACTCTTAGGCTGTGCCCAATCTTGCACTGCCTCAACCTTGGATGTATCAACAGACACTCCTTCTCCGGATACCACGTGGCCTAAGAATTTCACCTCTTCTAGCCAGAACTCACACTTCCCAAACTTGGCATACAGCCTATGGGCTCTAAGCAACTCAAGCACCGCTCTCAAGTGTTCCTCGTGCTCCTCCTCTGAAGGCGAGTGAATAAGAATGTCGTCCACGAAAACGACCACAAATCGATCTAAGAATTCCCGGAAAATCCGATTCATCAAGTCCATAAAGACTGCCGGTGCATTGGTAAGCCCAAATGGCATCACCAGAAACTCATAATGGCCATACCGTGTACGGAATGCCGTCTTAGGAATATCCTCCTCCCTGACCCTCAACTGGTGGTAACCCGATCTCAAGTCTATCTTAGAGAAACAACGGGAACCCTTCAACTGGTCAAACAAATCATCTATACGGGGCATAGGGTACTTATTCTTGACCGTAGCCCGATTCAACTTCCGGTAGTCTATACACAATCTCAAGGCACCATCTTTCTTTTTAGCAAAGAGGGCCGGTGCTCCCCACGGTGAAACACTAGGGCGAACAAAACCCTTATCTAGCAATTGTTGGAGCTGGACTTTCAACTCAACCAACTCTGCTGGAGCAAAACAGTAAGGTGCCATAGAAATCGGCGCCGTGCCGGGCACTAGATCAATAGAGAACTCTATCTCTCGGTGAGGTGGCAAACTAACAAGGTCTTCGGGAAAGACATCCGAATACTCACAAACCACCCTCGGCAACACAAGCTGGGTCTCACCACTCTCACCACTATCAAAGCTAGCAAGTAGACCACTAAGCTCACTTCGCCCTCGCGAATCATACCCCGGTGGAAAAACACTACCAACCCGGTCTCCCAAGAAATGGAACCACTCCCCACTCAAGGTACATAACGTGACCCTCTGGCGGTAGCAATCGATAACAGCCCGGTATGACGATAGCCAGTCCATACCCAAAATAACATCAAAGCCCTTCATGGGCATGACAACAAACGGAAAAGGAAGCCTATGGTCGGCGACCTCTATATCACAACCTCTAACACCTTGTTTCAAGATCCGTTTACCCCCAAGAGGTGACACTACACAAATGGGAGATGCTAACTATGCTAACTCCAACTCCAAAACAGATGCACATGCAGCAGATACAAAAGAATGAGATGCACCCGTATCAATCAACACACTAGCAACCAAGTTGCAAAACAGAAAAGTACCTCTCACTACTGATGGAGCCGGTACTAAATCCTGTGCGGTAACAGCATACACGCGCCCTGTAGGCCCCTGATCCACCTGCTCACCCCTCGGCGCATACGACTGCTGCACTGACTGGGATGACGAAGCTCCCGGATTGGCCCTCGAGGCCTGCACAGACTGGGCTGGCTGAAAACTCTGCATCTGCCTAGAACCAGACGCCCCCGAAGCGGCACTCAACTGCGGGCAATACCTCTTCAGGTGCCCAGGCTGACCACACTGATAGCAAGACAAGAGCTGGCCCCTGCCCTGACTCTGGCCCTGAGGTCTAGCTGAAGAAGAAGCAGCTCGCTGACCCCCTCCCTTCTGCGGGCAAACCGAAGACTTGTGACCTAGCTGGCCACACGCAAAACAAGTCAGGCCTCCCTGACTACCTCTCCCCGAACCTGCACTCGGCACCGGAAAGGTCGATCTAACAACTCCACCCTGAGACTGCTGAGGGTTATAACCCCTCTGTCTCCTGCCATCACCCTGACCATCCTGGCTCCTCTTGGAGCCTCTCTGCCCCTCATCCTCCTCCTACATCACGAGCTCCATATGAGCTGCAGCATCTACTAAGTGTCTATACTCTCGGATATAAGACCCACCAACCCTCAACTTGAGGCCCCGCCTCAACTTCTGCTCACTCATAGCAACGGCGTTCTTCGGACGCCACCAACTCAGGTGCAAATCTGGACAAACTAGTGAAAGTGGCCTCAAACTCTGCCACAGACATGCCCTGCTGATTAAGCCGGCTAAACTGATCCCTCAGCTTCTCCCTAGCCACTGCAGATAAGAACCTCTCCTGGAAAGCATTTACAAACGCCTCCCATGTACCACCAACACGAGCCTTCTCGTACTTCCACCATTGACCCGCATCTCCCTTCAGCTAGAAGGATGCCAAGGTCACTTTCAGTGCCCCGTCCTCGATGCCCAACATCTCGAACGTCTTACTCATCTGTTCTAACCACTCGTCAGCCTTCAGCGGCTCCTTTGGATCCCCAACAAACTCGTCCGGATTAGACCGGAAGAACTCCCTCTTTAAGAAAGAAGGCCCTGCCTCAGCTGCTTGATTCCCAGCTCTGAGAATACCCAAAGCTCCTGCTATCTCTCGTGCCAAGGCACTCATAGCCTGTTGACCCGCTGGCTCGGCCACATTGGCCTGGCCAACTCCCTCCTGCACTGCCGGAATATCATCCGGTAAGGGTACTTCCTGCCTCGCAGGCCTACCACGCGTAGCACCTCTTCCTCGTCCTGACATCCTAATAAAGGTAATACAGAACGTTAGCACATTCACAAATGTGCCAAAACTAAACACTCACGTCCTAATGCATGGACAACTGTAATTCACTCCACGTAAGCACATAAACACATAAGCACTTACGAATTTCATTTCCGGATAATGACAGTCCCGAGGCGTTACTAGAGTTCCGGTTAGAAACAGCATTGATCAAGTGCCTTTCCAACAAGACTCCCAGAAACCCAAGGATCCAATCAACATCCTAGAAACTACATTCCATACCCACATAGTCACATAAGCATGTTATCAATTACGCACATAACATATGACACTACATCTAAGTCTCTATCAAGCGAGACAAACCCATTGTGATCCTAATCACTTCCCACGTACCCAAAGTATTTGAACCCGGTACGCTCTGATACCAAGTTGTAACGCCCTCAAAATAATAACATTAATCCCATCAATATAGACATGAATTGGTAATAAAGGTAAACATTTTTCCATTTATCAGAGTTTCATTATAAAAAGTATTACATGTTAACAACAAAAGCAAATGCCCTAAAGGCTTACAGCTTTCCAAGTTAACACTTGGTTACATCAAAAGAGTACTAACTCATTTACAAATTAAGCCCTCGGCTTGAATATACATGTAATACATCAAAAAGAGAATATAAAACACAAAAGCCCGCCTGCCTCTAGCCTCCGAAGCTACGTCCTTGGAGGTGGCATGCTACCTGTTCCTGAAAATGATGTTCCCATATAGGGTGAGCCACAGCCCAGTAGAAATATACTAAACCAAATATAAACAATGACTAAAAGATTAGCAGTTGATAGTTGGCCAACACTGATACTTTCCCTTATCACACTTTACAGTTTCACGACATACGAGTACATATTACAATTCATTTTCCAATTTCTTTCAAACTCCCAATTTATAACCATGGCTCAGAACCTGGCCAAACAATTCATATGAGACAGTAACTCATATCAAGCACTTTCCCTTTTCATAATAGATAAGCATACTAGCTATATCACACACCAACAGATAAGCATACAAGCTATATCATCACTTCCACAGATATGCATATGAGCACTATCACACTTCCAATGACAAGCATATGAGCTCTGCCAACACATTAATAGATAAGCATATGAGCTCTATCTATGGAGTCCATCCCCTATCTCCTCCCAACACATCCGGTTTAGAGGTCCATCCCCTATCTTTCCCTAAACCGTGGAGTACATCCCCTATCTCCTCCAACACAACACAATGCATATAAACAACGATTATACACATCATCACACTATACATAAATTTAATGTATTCTTTCAATCGTCAATCTCAATGACACATTTCAGTGATTAGTTTCAGTTTGCCTAATCATCATACATTGTCTACAACAATCAAGACTATCCTCCACCGATAGCCCAAAGCAGTTATTTCTATACAGAAAATAAATGCAACAAATGGATATAAAATTGACATTTCCAACTAGGTGAGTGACATAAAATCCAACTACACCCTTTAATCCCATGTATTCCCAATCTCAACATTTCCAATTCAATTCCTCATTTCTCACAATTGATTTTACAAATTAATTAACCAATGTAATTAGGGCATTTTCCCATAATTAACATTTCAACCCTTAGGTTCCATTTTCATTAATGTTTTAACATTAATTCCACTTTTCCATGCCAAACATGCATCTAGGCTTTTATAAGGTTAAAACCCCAACTTTGTAAATTTGCACAAAAGTCTCAAACTTTCACAAAATTACCAAACTAACTCCAACATCTCAAACTACTAAAATTTAAAGACAAAACCCATAGTAAGGAGTAGGTTATCCCTACCTCAAATTCGGAGCTCAAGGGGTGAAGATGAAGAAACTCAACGTGCTCCAAAACTCGAAATTTTCAGATCAATATAAAGCCCTCGACGATCAACCCAACTTTTGTAAAGGCCAAAGGTGAGCAAATCTCTCCTACTAGATCAATACCTACAGAGAAGGTAGAGTCCTAGAGTGAGAAGCTCAACAATGGGGTTTTTGGAAAAGTAAGAGAGAGAAGAGAAATGGAAAAAGTGATTTGAAAAGTCAAAACACGGAGCTTTAACCCAGTCGCCCCGCTCGAACGTCACTCACAGACTCCCGCTCGAGCGTCAACAATCCCGCTCGAGCGGCGAATACACACTTCCAGAACTTTTACAGAACCAGATCTCCGCTCGAGCGTCAACCCTCCCGCTCGAGCGTCACACACAACAACCCGCTCGAGCGTCAAAACTCCCGCCCGAGCGTACAACTCTGCAGAGGAGAAACTGGAAGATGAAAAAATACGCTCGAGCGTCTAAAACCCAGCTCGAGCGGACAGACAACAACGAAGGGCCCGCTCGAGCGTGAAGGCCAAAATCTGGGCAGCTACCCTTGGTTTCTAAGTCCAACCAACCTGTTTCAAACTCGCCCAACACAACCCAAGACTCGAATGCAAGGAGTAAAGGACGTAGACAAGACATATACAACAACCAACTCCACGGAACCTAAGTCCGGGTACAACAGTTAAAGAAAAGGGGAAACCGGGATCGCTATAAACCCCCTTTTGTTTAATATATAGTATAGATATATATAGATTTAATAAGAATTTATATTTGTTTTAGATATTTTTTTTAATATACAAATTATTTTTTAATTTTTTTTATAAAAATAATTTAACAATCCCATCACTAGCCATAGTGTACAGGAGAAGTTGAAAAAGGGTGTAGGAGTAGGTATGAGAGAAGTCAAAAAGTGGCTTGGGAGAAGTCAATAAATGCTGAGCTCTTTTTTTTTTTAAATCAAAATTTAAAAAAATTAAGATTGGGATATTGGAGCTCCCACAAGGCGTGTAAGTTAAAAACTCCATTTTTCAATACTAGCATATCACCCGTGCTATGCACGGATTGTGTTTACAATTATCTATATATGTAAATTGTGATTTTTAAATGTCTTCTTTTTTTTCTTTTTTTTTAAATGCCTTCTTTTTTTCCTTTTTTATATTAAATTAAAGTTCAATATTTTGATAATAATCATATGTGTTAGACTTTTCAAGAAATTAAATTTTTTTATTATTATATTATATTAAAGTTTAATATTTTGATAATAATCATATGTGTTGGACTTTTCAAGAAATTTCTTTTATGTTTGTTCTTAATGCATTAAAGTGTTATTATGAGGGATAATAATCATATGTGTTTGGACTTTTCAAGGAATTCATATGTGTTGGATTTCAAAGAATTTTTTTTGTGCTTGTTCTTAATGCATTAAAGTGTTATTATAAGGGTAAGACTTAGGGGTTGGGAGAAGTTAATAAATGCTAAAAAAAAAAATTCAATCAAAAAATCAAGAAATTTAGATTGGGAGATTGGAGCTCCCACAAGGCTTGGGTTTAAAACCCCCTTTTGCTTAATATATAGTATAGATAAAGTTCAATATTTTGATAATAATCATATGTGTTAGACTTTTCAAGAAATTAAATTTTTTTATTATTATATTATATTAAAGTTTAATATTTTGATAATAATCATATGTGTTGGACTTTTCAAGAAATTTCTTTTATGTTTGTTCTTAATGCATTAAAGTGTTATTATGAGGGATAATAATCATATGTGTTTGGACTTTTCAAGGAATTCATATGTGTTGGATTTCAAAGAATTTTTTTTGTACTTGTTCTTAATGCATTAAAGTGTTATTATAAGGGTAAGACTTAGGGGTTGGGAGAAGTTAATAAATGCTAAAAAAAAATTAAATCAAAAAATCAAGAAATTTAGATTGGGAGATTGGAGCTCCCACAAGGCTTGGATTTAAAACCCCCTTTTGCTAAATATATAGTATAGATAAAGTTCAATATTTTGATAATAATCATATGTGTTAGACTTTTTAAGAAATTAAATTTTTATTATTATTATATTATATTAAAGTTTAATATTTTGATAATAATCATATGTGTTGGACTTTTCAAGAAATTTCTTTTATGTTTGTTCTTAATGCATTAAAGTGTTATTATGAGGGATAATAATCATATGTGTTTGGACTTTTCAAGGAATTCATATGTGTTGGATTTCAGAGAATTTTTTTTGTACTTGTTCTTAATGCATTAAAGTGTTATTATAAGGGTAAGACTTAGGGGTTGGGAGAAGTTAATAAATGCTAAAAAAAAAATTTAAATCAAAAAATCAAGAAATTTAGATTGGGAGGTTGGAGCTCCCACAAGGCTTGGGTTTAAAACCCCCTTTTGCTTAATATATAGTATAGACTAGCCCATCACCCGTGCTATGCACGAGATAATTATAGATATTTATATTTGTTTTAGATTTTTTTTTAATATATAAATTATGTTTTTTAATATTTTTTATAAAAATAATTTAACAATTTGATCACTAACCACAATATACATGAGAAGTTGAAAAGGGTACTGCAGTAACGATACACGAATTGTATCTATAATTATTTGTATGAGGAGATTTTAAATGCTGATCAGGAACTTTAATAAAAAATATTATCTGATTTTTTGGAGAAGAGAAAAGGAATGCAAGTTTTAATATTTTTTTTTGAAAATTTGGGAGAGAGATTAGGAGGGAGAGATTATGAAATATTTTGGTTATTAAATAAATAAATCAGTCAATAGTTTTTTTTAATTTATTTTGTAAATTAAAAATCAATAATTTTGGAAAATTGATTAATTTGTCCCATTAAGTGATTTAAAATTTTGATAGATATACATAAAAAAAAAATACTTATTCTTAATGCATTAAAGTGTTATTATAAGGGTAAGGCTTGGGAGTTGTGAGAAATTAATAGATGCTAAGGTTTATTTTTTTAAATCAAAAAATCAAGAAATTTAGATTGGGATATTGGAACTCCCACAAAACTTGTGGGTTAGAGATAGATATAAATAAAAAGATAGATATAGATATAGATATAGATATTTATATTTGTTTTAAATTTTTTTTAATATACATATTATTTGTTTTGGAAAAGATACTGCAGTTATTATGAGAGAAGTCAAAAAGTCTTATGGGTTGAGAAAAGTTAATAAATGCTGAGGTTAAATTTTTTTTTCAAAAAACAAAAAATTAGAAAATTAGGATTGGCATATTGGAGCTTCCACAAGCCTTGGGCCTTGGGGGTTAAAAACCCTTTTTTGCTTAATATATAGTATAGATATAGATAGATATAGATATAGATAATATAATATAGATAGATAGATAGATAGATGTGTTGAAATTTTCAAGGAATTTTGTTTATGCTAGTTTTTAATGCATTAAAGTTTAATTATGAGGGGGTTTTGACCAAATCTCCCAAAAGGCATGAGAATTGGGAGAAATTAATAAATGTTGAGCTTTTTTTTTTTTTAAATCAAAAAATTAGAAAATTAGGATTGGGATATTGGAGCTCTCACAAGCCTTGGGGGTTAAAACCCCCTTTTGCTTAATATATAGTATAGACTAGCCCATCACCCGTGCTATGCACGAGATAATTATAGATATTTATATTTGTTTTAGATTTTTATTAATATATAAATTATGTTTTTTAATATTTTTTATAAAAAATAATTTAACAATTTGATCACTAACCATAATATACGTGAGAAGTTGAAAAGGGTACTGCAGTAACTATACACGAATTGTATCTATAATTATTTGTATGAAAGGATTTTAAATGCTGATCAGGAGATTTTGACCAAATCAATAAATGCAGGCATGTGGAAAGACATGTGGATTGAAAAAAGTTAATAAATGCTGATCAGGGAATTTTGACCAAATCAATAAATGCTGAGTTTTTTTTTAAATAAAAAATAAAAAATTTAGAAAATTCAGATTGGAATATTGAAGCTCCCACAGGCCTTGGGGGTTAAAAACCCCCTTTTGCTTAACACGGAATAATTATAAATATTTATATTCGTATTAGATTTTTTTTAATATATAAATTATGTTTTTTAAGATTTTTTATAAAAATAATTTAACAATCTTATCACTAAGCATAGTGTATGAGAGAAATTAAAAAGGGTACTGCAGTAACTATACACGGATTGTATCTATAATTATTTGTATGAGTGGATTTCAAATGCTGATCAGGGGATTGTATCAATAAATGCAGGCATGTGAAAAAACATGTGGATTGAAAAAAGTTAATAAATGTTGATCAGGGAATTTTGAGCAAATCAATAAATGTTGAGTTTTTCTTTTTTTAATAAAAAATATAAAAAATTCAGACTCGGATATTGAAACTCTCACGGGCCTTGGGGGTTAAAAACCCCTTTTTGCTTAATATATAGTATAGATATAGATAGATAGATAGATATAGATATAGATAATATAATATACATAGATAGATGTATTGAAATTTTTAAGGAATTTTGTTTATGCTAGTTTTTAATGCATTAAAGTTTAATTATGAGGGGGTTTTGACCAAATCTCCCAAAAGGCATGGGGATTGGGAGAAATTAATAAATGTTGAGGTTTTTTTTTTTTTTAAATAAAAAAATTAGAAAATTAGGATTGGAATATTGGAGCTCTCACAAGCCTTGGGGGTTAAAACCCCCTTTTGCTTAATATATAGTATAGACTAGCATATCACCCGTGCTATGCACGGATTGTGTTTACAATTATCTATATATGTGAATTGCGATTTTTAAATGTCTTCTTTTTTTTTCTTTTTTTTTAAATGTCTTCTTTTTTTCCTTTTTTATATTATATTAAAGTTTAATATTTTGATAATAATCATATGTGTTAGACTTTTCAAGGAATTAAATGTCTTTTTTTATTATTATATTATATTAAAGTTTAATATTTTGATAATAATCATATGTGTTGGACTTTTCAAGAAATTGTTTTTATGCTTGTTCTTAATGCATTAAAGTGCTATTATGAGAGATAATAATCATATGTGTTGAGACTTTTCAAGGAATTCATGTGTTGGATTTCAAAGAATTTTTTATGTTTGTTCTTAATGCATTAAAGAGTTATTATGAGGGTAAGACTTGGGGGTTGAGAGAAGTTAATAAATGCTAAGGTTTTTTTTTTTAAATAAAAAAAATCAAGAAATTTAGATTGGGAGATTGGAGCTCCCACATAGCTTGGGGTTAAAAACCTCCTTTTGCTTAATATATAGGATAGATAGATAGATAGATAGATAGATATAGACATATAGATAGATAGATAGATAGATAGATAGATATAGATATGGCACATACCATTTATATGACACAAGGACCAAAGTACCGGAACAATTGCTGCAATTTGCCCTCATCTAAATTAAAGGGATTTAAAAAGTAAAAAAAAAAAAATTATAATATTAAAAAATGTTCACTAAAAAAATATAGATTAAAAATTAAAAATTAATTATTGAAAACTCCATACTAAACAAGGTAATGTTTTCTATTAATTTTGAAAATTAAAAAATTATTATTAATTTTTCCTCTGTTTTTTTTCTCACAAAAAAAAAAAGCTTTTTTTTTTTTTTTTTTGTGGAGAGGGGTTTTGACCTGCGATTTTTCTAAAATGAGTGTTCAAGACAGAAAGGGTAGAATTGGTTCAGACAATGAGAAAAAGTGCTTATGCAAGGGGCGCCTTCACTATGACAAAGAATAGTCGGTTTTGCATAGGGTGCCTTCTTGGATAATAGCTTCAATACTGGCATGCATGAAGGGCTTAAGTGTGAGACATATGAGAGGGGCTTTAGTGCGAAAATAAAAGAAATGGTTTACAGAGTGTCTTCTTGCTTCACGACTTCAATACTTGTGAGAGAGGAGTAGGCTCAAGTGTGAGAGAGAAATGAGGGTTTCTACGAAGTGTCTTCTTGGGTCACGACTTGAGTGTCCGTGCACATGAAAATGAATGATAAGGGTCAGAGTGTGTCTCTTGGGGTGACGGTTTCAGTGCTTTGAAACACAAAACCATAGCATTTTAATAAAGAGAAATAATTAGTGATAAAATATTTTTGTCTCCTTAAATACAAGAACAGAGAATTTATTATTGGTGACGAAATATTTTTGTCTTCCACAACATAACCTTATGAGCTGAAAAATATATTCATCGCGCAATTAATCAGAATTTATTAGTGACGAAATATTTTCATCTCCCACAACTTATTCTTCCAAGACAAAAATATATTTGTCGCCCATTTAATAGAAAGATGAAACGGCATCGTTTGCATGATGGAGTGTTTATTGATGATGAAATATTTTCGTCTTCCGTAACTTATCATTCCTAGAAAAAAATATATTTGTCGCCTAATAAATGGAAATATGCAACGACATTGTTTAATAGGTAGGGAATTTATTGCTGACGAATTACGTTCGTCGCAAAAAATATATATTATAGCGACCCCGGTCTTTTCCCATTTGATTATTGTATCCGGACTTAGGTTCCGTAGATTCTGTCATTGTATAATTGTTGTTGTTGTCCTTTATTTTTTCATTTGGAATTATAGGATGTGTTGGGCAGGTTTGTTTCAGGTTGGTTGGGTATAGAAACCAAGTGTTGCTGTCCAGGATTTTGGTTTTTCGCTCGAGCGAGGAGTTGGTTGCTCGAGCGAGATGTCGTTTTTGGTTCTTCGCTCGAGCTGGGGTTTGGTCGCTCGAGCGAGAGATGGCGTCCAGTATGGACCTGTAGCTCTGCATTCTTGGCTCGAGCGAGATTTTCTTCGCTCGAGCGAGTTAGTTCGTTCTTCGCTCGAGCGACAGTTCCTTCGCTCGAGCGTGAGTCTGATTACAGACCTGAGGATTTGAGTTCTTCGCTCGATCGAGTTTTCTTTCGCTCGAGCGAGCTTTTGGGTTGTTGGCTCGAGCAAGGTTTCCTTGGCTCGAGCGTAGCTTTTCTGTGTCTGGTCGCTCGAGCGACAAATGCTTCGCTCGAGCGAGCCTGTCCAGTTTATATACGCAGCAGCGGGTTTTGATCAGTTCTTTTCATCTCCTTTTTGATTCCAAACCCTAGGTCCAACTTCTCTCCCTCCCTACTCACCTTCTCTCTTAGATTTGATCCACTTAGGGAGTGTTTCTACCCTAGATCCTTCATTAAAAAGATAGAGTGAGTCGAGGGCTTCCATTTAATCTGAATAGTTGGTGATTTTGGAGCACTTTGGTATTTGGGTATCATCTCTGTCTTCTCCATTTGGGTTGTTTTCTTCGAGGTAGGGATTTCCTACTCCATTTTATAAGTTTTGTTCTAAGTTTTGGTATTTTGATAAGTTGGGGTTACTTTGATAATTTTGAGAAAACCCTAGTTGTTTAAATTAATTAATTTGTGTAATTAATTTAAGGGGATTGGGGAATTTGGTTAAATTCATGAAATTGGGAAATTTATTGCTTAAATGGTGTAGTTGGATAATGTAAATCACTCGCCCATTGAATTGTTGATATATTTATTTCCAGTCTAGAAATAACTGTTTGGGCTATCGGTGGAGGATAGTTGTGATTGTTGTAGACAATGCATGTGGATTAGGGATAACTGAAACTAATCACATTGGTTAAGTCATTAATTTTGACTATTGCATTGATACAGAAAATACGTGTATTGATTGAGCATTGCATTTGCATACATTGTTTTGTGTGTGGGAGGAGATAGGGGATGTACTCCACGGTTTAAGGGATGGACCTCTAAACCGGATTTTGTTTGGGAGGAGATAGGGGATGGACTCCATTAGCATCACTTTTATGTGTGCTTATTTATATAGAAGTGTTTTATTGATACAACACTAAAATGTGTATCAATCTGGAAGTATGAAGTGTTTTGAATTGAGCTTGAGTCTCATTTGTTTGTTGATATTGGAAGAATGTGAATATGATATATATAATTCACTGTTGTAAGTTTGGCCAGGTTCTGAGCCATGTTGATAAAGTTGGAAAGTAAAACGTATCTTAGACAATAGTGTCATGAGGCTGTAAAATGAAGTAATTGATTATCTTGGTTAACCATCTGTTGAATGCTATTGCTTTATTCATTACTTATATGTGGTTTAGAATATTTCTACTGGGCTGTGGCTCACCCTTTATGGGAACATCATTTTCAGGTTCAGGTGATAAACTACCTCCAAGGACTTAGCTTGGGAGGGTTTGGCTTCTGGATTGAAGAAGACTACCTTTAGTTAATTGTCTTTATTTATTAGTACATGTAAACATTCAAGCCTAGGGCTTTTCTTGTATTGAGTTAGAACTCATATTTTTGTATCCAAGTGTTGGCTTGGAAAGATGTAAGCCTGTAGGGCATTTTATTCGATGTTACATGTAATGCTTTATTTAGTAATACTCTGATGAATGAATTAATAAATTGTCTTCTTTAAATAATGCATGTCAATGATATATATATAATGGGTTAATTTTGAGGGCGTGACATATATATTTTGTGACAAAATGTTCGTCTTCAATGAGCTAAAATAATTCGCGCCAATGCAAATGAAATTGGCGCCTGAATTTTGCAGACGAAATTTTTTTTTGTCTCCTATACGTTTGACAAAAATTAAAACAAACGACAAAATATTTAAGTCACCAAATTTTGTCACAATAGCCTAGATTTCTTATATTTTGTTTCCTTATTTAATTATTATTATTATTATTTTCTTTTTGTGGAGAGGGATTTACTGTGAGAAAGAATAGTAGCTTTGCACAAAATGTCTTCTTGGATAACAATGTTTGCATGCACAAACGGCTTAAATGTGAGAGAGAATAGAGAAACTTCAGTGCGAAATAGAAGAGATGGTTTATAGAGATTGTTTTCTCGAGTCACAGCTTCAATACTTGTAAGAGAGAAGACTCAAGTGCGAGAGAGAAATGAGGATTTGTAGAGGGTGTCTTTTCGGGTCAGGACTTTAGTATTTGTGTGTGTGTGTGAAAGTAAGTGATTAAGGCAAGAGCGTCTCTTAGTTTCTGACGACATTTTAATAAAGAGAAATAATTAGTGAGAAAATATTTTCGTCTCAAACTCATATGTTCGTTGCCTAATCAACAAAAATACAAAAACAATGTTGTGTGGGGATGGAGAATTTATTGGTGATGAAATATTTTCGTCTCCTTCAACTTAACCTTATGAGACGAAAACATATTCGTCGCACAATCAATCAAAATGCAACACGACACATGGAGAATTATTAGTAACGAAATATTTTCGTCTCCCAAAATATATCCTTCCGAGACAAAAATATATTTGTCGCCTAATTAATAGAAAGATAAAACGAGCATGAAGGGTTTATTGGTGATGAAATATTTTCGTCTTCCATAACTTATCCTTCCCAGACAAAAAATATATTTGTCACCAAATAAATAAAAAAATGAAACGACATCGTCTAATAAGTTTGGAATTTATTGGTGACGAATTCCTTTTGTCGCAAAAAACTTTAAATTTTGTGACAAAAATGTTCGTCTCCAATGAGCTAAAATAATTGGCGCCAACAAGAAAAAAAATTGGTGCCTCCTTTTTTTTTCTAACAAATTTATTTTTTCGTCTCCTATAGTTTTGAAAACAATTAAAAGAAACAACAAAAGTAATATTTGGTCATTTTTGGGTTACATTCTAAAACGAAAATAAATTTTATCACCAAATTTTAAAAATTAATTATTGAAAACTCCATACTAAACAAGGTAATGTTTTCTATTAATTTTGAAAATTACAAATTTTTTATTATTTGTTTCTCTGTATTTTTTCTCACAAAAAAAATAGCTACATTAATTATCTTCTTTTTTTTTTTTTTTTTTGTTGGAGAGAGGTTTTGACCTTCGATTTTTCTAAAATGGGTGTTCTAGACGGAAAGGGTAGAGTTGGTTCAGACAATGAGAAAAAGTGCTTGTGTGCAAGAGGGGCCTTCACTGTGAGAAAGAATAGTGGGTTTGCATAGGGTGCCTTCTTGGATAATAGCTTCAATGTTGGCATGCACGAAGGGCTTAAGTGTGAGACAGAAGAGATAGGCTTTAGTGCGAAATAGAAGAAATGGTTTACAGAGTGTCTTCTTGAGTCACGACTTCAATACTTGTGAGAGGAGTAGACTCAAGTGCGAGAGAGAAATGAGGGTTTGTAGAAAGTGTTTTCTTGGGTCACGACTTCAAGGTCCGTGTACATGAAAATGAGTGATAAGCATCAGAGTGAATCTCTTGGGGTCACAGTTCCAATGCTTTGAAACACAAAACCACGGCATTTTAATAAAGAGAAATAATTAGTGATAAAATATTTTTGTATCCTTCAATACTAGAACAAAGAATTTATTATTGGTGATGAAATATTTTTGTCTTCCACAACTTAACCTTATGAGACAAAAAATATATTCGTCACGCAATCAATTAGAATTTATTAGTGACGAAATATTTTCGTCTCCCACAACTTATTCTTCTGAAACAAAAATATATTTGTCGCCTATTTAATAGAAAGATGAAATGACATTGTCTGCATGATGGAGTGTTTATTGGTGACGAAATATTTTCGTCTTCCATAACTTATCCTTCGCAGACAAAAATATATTTGTCACCTAATAAATGGAAATATGCAACGACATCGTTTAATAGGTATGGAATTTATTGGCGACGAATTACGTTCGTCACAAAAAAAATTATATTTTGTGACAAAAATGTTTGTCTCCAATGAGCTAAAATAATTCACGCCAATGCAAATGAAATTGGCGCCTCATTTTTGCACACGAAATTTTGTTTTCGTCTCCTATACTTTTGAGAAAAATTAAAACAAACGACAAAATTAATATTTCGTCATCTTTGGGTTAAATTTTAAGACAAAAAAAATTTCGTCACCAAATTTTGTCACAATAGCCCAGATTTCTTGTATTTTGTATTGATTTTAAGCATTTGGTGACGAAATTTGGTTTTCCTCTCTAAAAATAATACATTTGGAGACGAAATTATTTCCTCTCTAAAATTTTTTACAATGGTGACGACAAATTTCGTCTCCAAAATGGCGCCAAATCTTCCACCAAATTTTCCAAGGGCGGGAAATTGTTTTGTGACGAAAAATAAAATTTAGAGACGAATAAAATTTTCGTCACCTATTGTTTTATTTGATTTTAAGCATTTGATGATGAAATTTGGTTTTCGTCTCTGAAAATAATATTATTGGAGGTGAAATTTTATTTTCATCACTAAAACGTGCATATTTGGAGACTAAATATTTTTTCGTCATGCATTTTCGTCACCATAGACCTTTTTTGTTGTACCTATATGTGCAAATTATCTATTCAAATGTCACTTATCTATACACGTGTTTAAATGTTTAACTATTTGTACATGTGTCACCTATCTGTTCAAATTATTGCCACTTACTATTGTCGCAAACTACCACAGCTGGCGATTTTTCCGATGCTAATGATTTTTCTAATAACTTTTCAATGGGTGTCCTTATTACAAGGAAAAAAAAAAAGGTTTAAACTTTAGACTAAATGACATATGGCAGGAATAACCCATTATTTTGTAAGATCTTTCGTATGTATCATTATTAAAAAAGTTAAATTTAAATAAGAACACTTGGGTGATAGATTTAAATTTGAATTTTAGTTTCCCAAAGGTCTACACACTAAAATATCACATATAAAAGGACAAGTTTCTACAAAATGATAAAAATACTCATTCATACAGATCTGTTGAAATTGACGTTTTTTGTCCACTCTCTCTCTCTCTCTCTCTCTCCCCCTCTCTCCAAACCCTTTTCTTCTCTTTACCTTTACCTTTACCTTTATCTCTATCTCTACTTCTTTTTCTCTCTCTCTTCAAACCCTAGACCCGACGAAAACACCGTTGTAGCCCAACTGTATTATCAAAGTGGCGTTGGTGGAGGTGGCGACATCACCGACGATGAAGTGGGCCACCGAAAAATGCCACAGTAAGTAGACCATATCAGTCTCGGAAATGGCGAAAAAGATGAGGAGAAGAGTACTAGAGGTTCTATGGAGGCTATTCCACAACTGCAGTCGCACTCTTGCCGATACCATCATGTCTATGATTCCACCATCTCTATCGTCGCCCGAGTGTCATTGCCAATGATGGCAATGCCTCGGTTGTAGTGGCGATGGCGCCATGCTATTTCTTCTTAGGCCAGATGACCCTTCTGACTATCGCAAACTTTTAACTCACAGGGTCACTATCATCTCTAACAATGCTCGTTCTCTCTCAACTTTCTATCTCCACTGTTGTTTCCAAGACGAGGTCTCTCTCTACCTTTACTCTCTCGCGTGAAGCTTTGGATCTCTTTCGACGGCATGAGTCACATCCACCACCGTCGCCGCTGCAAAGAAGTTTCTAGCAAACAGAGATTTGTATACTGGCAGATTTTAGAAAAAAAAAAGTAGGGTAGATCTGTACACCAGCAAATCTGTATATACAACTTGTGTGTGTGTGTGTATAGAGAGACAGAGAGAAAGAGAGAGAGAGAAATAAGGAGAGTCAAAAAGAAAAAAAATTCAAATAGGATGATGAGATTTGAAGAAGTGATTGTTTCTCTCTCTCTCTACTCTCTCACTACATTACATAGATAGGATCAATCTCTACTATTTGTACAAATAAAAAATATGTACAAATAAAAGATTGGATAGATAAAATTTGAACAAATAAGAGAAAAAATTAAACATAGAGGAAAAAAATTAAACATCCAAAATGACCAAATGACTTCTCACCAAACTATTTCATAAAATGTGGGCTTCTCACCAACAAAAAATATTCATTGGATTTAATATATTAAACAATTGTTAGATTGGACTTTTCAACAGTTTTCTCTTTAAATAAAAAAAAATACTCATAAAAATCAACCCATAATCGATCCTATAAAAAATAAATAAATAAAAAGAAGGATTAATTTCATTTATCCTTTATCATTTAGCTCAAATACACGTTAACCCCTTCAGGTTTAGAAATATACACATAACCTACTTGTGTTTTGAGGTAAATTGCAAAATTTAACTCTGTTAATGATTTTTGCACAAGTCAATATTACCTTTATTTTTATTCTCAATTTTCTTCATATGCCATTAACACCATAACTTTCTCTCTCTAAAATTGTACTACACACCCCTTCTAACTGTTGGAAAATTGGTTTTACATAGGCTTACCTTTTGAATGGGCCCCAAACGTCTTTTGGGGTGTGTCCGAAGAGGTGACATGTTCCTTGCTGCATGGTAAGTCACACGGTGAAGACAATTCGTCAAAACCATTTATGAGTGAATGGGAACTTGATGTCACTTTCAGGTTCATGGAATGGACATTTAAAGAATTAAATGTGGGTTTCCTTAGAATGGGTTGTCCTATATTGAAACTTTAAGAGAGCTTGTGTATGTATATAAGCTCTAGATTGCAACACTTGGGTTGGACCCCAAAGGGCACCCCAAGTTTGTAGAAGGGAGGAGTTATGGACAAAGTGAACCTTAGCCCAAACCACTACACGCGCACGCGCCGTCGTTGTTCGACCGGCCAAGCCGTGCCGTGTGGGGTGTAGGTCGGGTCGGTTCTAATATTAATTTTTTTGACAAAATTTATTTGAATTTTTTTCCATAAATTCTTAATGAAATTAAATTCCAATTTTTGTGCCACAATTGAATTTAATTTTCTGTCCAGATTATTACCTTCTTCAGTTCAAAAATTCCTAACAGATCCAAACTGTTTTACAGTTTTAAAACTGCTAGAAACTGCCAGATTTAAACCAGCAGCAATTATCTGTTTGAATCTGCCTTAGATCTGTTTGAATAGAAACTGCGTATGTTCAATTCAAAAATACACATGTTCAGGTTGGTTTCATACCTGTTCGGGCAATTTGGTTGCCTATAAATAGAGTCATTTTCTAGCAGTCTAGTACATCCAAAAATTGACTGAAAATTTCATTTTGCTATCTTATTTTGCTCCTTTGCATAAATTCTCTACATATTAGTTTTAAGGAAAATTAAAGAGAGTATAGAACACAAGGTTTTTGTCCGCTGTACAAATTGTTTGGAGTGCTACTACAATTTGTGAAGATCATTGCATCCTGGGAGATAGACGCCTTTTATCCGTAAGCACCGTAACGGGGCGAATCTGTCTTAAGGATAAAGTGTCACACACTCGACTTGATCTTTTAATTATTTATTCGATTCGGTAAAATAAATTCGGCAAGTATTTATTTTATTTGTTTGATTTGGTTTCAGTTATTTATTTTACACAGAAGATTGTTCCAACAATCTTAAGGCAGATTCGAATTATTCTGTTTACAAAATTTTTCGTTTGTTTCATTTTCTCTTTCTTCTTCTTACATAAATTATTTTTTGTAATTTTACAAAATAATATTCTGGTTGGAAAACAAATAGTAGTAATATACTGTCTATTTTCTTTGATAACTAGTAGTAATATACTGGTGTTATTAACAATTCAAAATATTTATTTGTGAAATTTGTCAGAAATTAATTTTGGTTTTCAAAAAAAATTTATGAGTGTGCATTAATTAAAATTCTGTTTCAGTATTTTAATTATTGAAGTGTTATAGAAATTTAATTTTCTGTGTAGAATTAATTTGGTTAAATAAAATTTAATTTTATTTTCAAATTAATTGAAAATAAAAGTTACAATTCCTATTTCTTTTATTTTACAAAATTTAATTATGTGATCTTAGTTTAAATTTTCTGTGTAGTATAAAATTCTAATTCTAATTTTGTTTTATAATTTAGAATTCATGGCTACTGAAACTGGACAAACTAATGCCGAAACAAGTACTAGTATGGTGGCTGTAACTGCGCTAACCCCTCCTTCTGTTGTGACTGTACCAGTCAATTATGGTGAAAAACCAGAGAAGTTCGGAGGAACTAATTTTAAAAGATAGCAAAAGAAAATGCTATCTAAAGGAGGGGAAACTAAGAAGTACAAGTTTAATAGCAAGTGTTACATTTGTGACAAAGAGGAACATCGGGCCAAAGATTGCCATTGCAAACGCAAAGGCAAAAAAAGATCAAACAAGAAGCTTACTCAAGCCTATATGATTGAAATGGACAAAATTTCCAATAGAGATGACATAAATCTTTCTGCAGTTGTTTTCGAAGAAAATCTTGTCGGAAATCCTAAAGAATGGTGGGTGGACACTGGTGCTACTCGCCATATCTGTGCCGACAAAAAGATGTTCACATCTTATTCTATAATGGACAACGGTGAACAACTTTTTATGGGCAACTCTTCGACTTCTAAAGTTGAAGGACGAAGAAATATTATTCTAAAGATGACATATGGAAAGGAACTCACTCTCAACAATGTGCTGCATGTACCGGACATTCACAAGAACCTTGTTTCTGGATCTTTGTTGAGTAAGAATGGGTTTAGGCTAGTTTTTGAAAGTGACAAGTTTGTATTTACCAAAAACGGGATGTATGTAGGAAAATGTTACATGTCCGATGGCCTTTTCAAAATGAATGTAATGACTGTTGTACCATTTGTTATTAATAAAAATACATCTTCTTCTTACTTGCTTGAGTTTTCAAATTTATGGCATGGTAGACTTGGACATGTTAATTATGGATCTCTACGTAGATTAATTAATATGGAATGTATACCTAAATTTGACAGTGATTCAAATGATAAATGTGAAATTTGCGTTGAGGGAAAATTATCCAAAACTCTTTTTCATTCAATTGAAAGAAGTACGGAACCACTTGAATTAATTTATAGTGATATTTGTGATTTTAAATCAATTCAAACTAGAGGTGGGAAAAAATATTTAATCACTTTTATAGATGACTATACTAGATATAGTTATGTTTATTTAATTCGAACCAAAGATGTAGCTTTGAAAACTTTCATTCAATATAAGAATGAAGTTGAAAATCAACTTGGTAAGAAAATTAAAAAACTTAGAAACAATAGAGATGGTGAATATGAATCACCTTTTGGTGAATTTTGTAAAGAACATGGAATAATTCATCAAACCACAGCTCCTTACTCACCTCAGCAAATGGAATTACTGAAAGGAAAAATAGAACATTAAAAGAAATGATAAATGTCATGTTAATAAGTTCTGGATTACCTCAGAACTTGTGGGGGGAGCAATACTTTCTGCTAATTATATACTTAACAAAGTACCCCAAAAGAAAGTGAATCAAACACCTTATGAATTGTGGCATGGGAGAGTACCATCCTACAAATACTTAAAAGTGTGGGGGTGTTTGGCTAAAGTGGCTATTCCTAGTCCTAAAAAGACTAAGATAGGTCCTAAAACTGTTGATTGCATTTTCATTGGTTTTGCCAAGAATAGTAGTGCATATCGGTTTTTGATTCATAAATCAGAACATTCCGAAATGCATGTAAATACTATTATTGAATCTCGAAATGCATCTTTCTTTGAACATGTGTCTCCAAATAAAATTGGACAAGAGACTAGTAATAATAAAAAATCTCATGATGCTATTACTAGTCAAGATCAAGAACATGATCAAGAACAAGAGCAGGATGTAGACGTGCCCGAACGGCCCTGGCTCTGCGTGCGATGTGGTGCGAAATCCCGTTTTGTTCATTCGGCTGCTACAGTTCGGACTCAATGTCACGGTTCTGAATCTAATCTTGCAAAGTGCAATGCAAGATTGATGAATTATCAAAGAGTCCAAATCCGGCAAATCGTTTTAGAAAACTGATTTTTATAAAGAAGTGCCAAACATGGACTGCTTTGCCAGATACAGAGTCGCCACCTAAATATTTTATTTTGGGGGAATTTAGGAAACCCTGACTCGTGCCTAAAACCACGTGTTCGTCATCACCAAAGTTGCCTCGGCTCAGGAATTTGGGTACGAGAGGGGAAGGTCATGTAATGAGCACCCCTGCTCGCCCGATCAAAGATTGGCCTTTACTAACATGATATCTTGTTTTTGAAAACACATGCGTTCTTATTCCGGTTATTAGCTAGAATTACTATGTGATGTGCACAACACACAAGTATAGACTAGATCGCCTAAGTTGGAACAAAACATTGCATGTTTGCTTGAAAATGGTTTGAAGGTACTACTCGCAAGTAGGCTAAGACGTGGATTTTGCCACCCTCAAGTGGGCTTAGAAAATATGATTTTGCCACTCTCAAGTGGGCTTAAAACTCGCATTTCGTTGAATTGTTCCAGTTCGAGCAATCCAACCTTCACCCACAGGCATTCAAGCAGTTATAGCAATTAAGCAGATAGCCTCATGGCAAGCATGTTATCATGGCAACACAAACACTCATGCAAGATGCTAAAGCAAAAATACTTATCTAGTACTCCGAGCCAAAACAATCAACTAGTTAGAAATGATGCATGATCCTAGTTCATGTTAAAATGGCTAATGCAACACATGCAAAATGCAACTAAAAATAGGCTCAGCTATTCTAAGATGGCATATGAAATACAACTTGATAACATGCTGTTGAACACGTATTCAAGTAAATGTATTGAAAAACAATGTGGTTAGTATGATGCGCCGAGCCCGGTGCATGCAATACGAATGAATGTATGCAAACATGCTATCATAAGTATGCTAATCAAAACATCACCTAGAACTAACCATCGTAAGCGGTTAAGTAAAAGGGAGAAAGACGTGGTGTTGGAAGACATTCATACACGCACGCACACTTATTACAAAATTTGCCCTCTCGTCGGAGGGTCCGAATGAATACGATAAGCTAGCTACGCTAAGGGTAAGCAACTAATCTAATTATCTAATTAGACTAATTATTACATAATCAAATTGAATAACTAGCTAACACTAAGCTAATTATTACAACACATTTAGCTAATTAACAAATTAACTAGTTTAATTAGAAATTCAAAAGCTAACTAACAAGTAAAGCTAATTACAAATCACAAAGCCTCAGCTCAGTCCAAAAAGTTCAAAGATGCATGCTCGATCGCCTCGCTCGGAAATCCGTTGCCATGCCTCATGTTGCCTCTATTTGCACACTTCTGTATCTCTGAAAACTGTGCCAACTTCCATAGTGCTTCTGACCCACCTTATGAACAATCTGAGAGGTGGTCGGCCAAAAGGAAAGGCCATCGGCCAAGTGATAATGGTCATCGACCAATTCTCAGGCTATCGACCAATCATTGATAGCTGATCGGCAGACAAAGTAGTCGATCAACCACAGCTTCCTACAAACTTTCCTTTTTTGCTGCAACAGAGCACAAACAGAGGCATGGCAATATATTTGCAAGAAAATATGTGTGCCACCACACTCCTTATCATGTCTAAGGCTCAAAGGAGTATAGTGCTTGGCTCTCGAGCCATCAATCATGCATTTCGATGCATGATGGCCAAAGAGGCCGAGTTGCACAAATCAATATGGATGAAATGCACAAAAACACATAAATGCCTTAACCTCTATCATAGATGATCAAGAGGGTCGGCGACCAAGAATTGAGGCACGTTTCATCACTTTTAAGTATGAAACGTCCCTCGTTCCTCGTATTTGGCTTATCACCCAAGCCAAACACAATGCAATGCGTATAACATGGAAATACAATGCAACGCAACATGAGCATGCCAAATGCAATGCAATGCAAGCATAACTTAACAAAGCTAATGATATGCAAACAATGTAATGCAACATGAGCATGCAAGCACCATGTAATGCAACCTAAACATGTAAACAACATGCAAGAATCATGCAATGCGACAACATGCAATGCGACAAGCATGCAACAATATGCAAGATGGACTTAAACTAAAATGGACAGACCTCAATCATGCCCAAATTAGTGGCCAAACATGCTGAAATGGAGACTCCAAGGATTAGCCAAGCATGCATACATGTTAATGCAAGATTAAGACACAAGACATAACTCTCCAAAGGCATTGAAAGGATGAAACATGGAGTACAATGGCATATGTTCCAGCATTGAAATGTCATGCTAAATGACTTAAAATCATGCAAACAACTCATGTGATGCATGTTGCAAGGCTTAAGCATCAAAGCTAGTGAAGCGTATTACACTAGAGGCATGCAAGACAATGCTCAAATGGCCAAACCAGCCCGAAACAAACCTTATGCAGGCCAAAACAATGGCTAAATGGACTGAAATGATAGCATGATAAGCAAGAAAAAGCATGCTCAAATGATGACTCGCAAGCAAGACACAAAGCTCAACCCTTAAACACAATTAAAGAGTGATAAACATGAGAATTTAGCAAAGACAAAAGCTCTGAAGTTACATTCCAAATGATGCCGAAACATGCAAACATCACAAATATAGCATGGTAGGGGCCTCAAAACTCAAGACTAGTCAAGGCATTTGCACTATAGCTATACAAAACATGAGTCATATGACCAAGACAGCCCAAAAAAGTCCTAAAATAGCCCAAAATAATGCTAAAACATGTATGGAGTATAGCCAAAATAAGCTAGCATGATTGGCCAAAACATCAAGCATGTTAGACTAGTAAGCATGAATTACACTACAAGTGTATAAAGTATGCAAGAGATGACCAAGGCAGCCAAAAACAGTGGTATGCCATGTCTAAGAAGTCACAAAAATGAGCCTAAACAAAGCCATAAAGAAGTAAAAACACATGCTCATTTGGTTGGCCATCAATACTAGCAAGCAAGACAAGAGGAGAGGGGACCACCCTCTCCTATTTGGGCCCTCAAAACAAGATTTTTACCATTGAAAATCCTCTGGATTTCAATGGTTTTAAAGCCAAAAAGAAGTTGTTTGAAAGGCTTGAAAATTAGCTCAAAAAGGCGTACAAGCCAAAGAACAAAAGGGAGGACAACACCCTAGCCAACAAAGGCACAAACCAACACTTTTAGGACTGAAAAATAGAGGAAAAACAGAGATTTTTGTAGTTCAACACCACCCCAAAAACAGCCCCAAAACAATGGAAAAAGGGTGGTGAAGCAAGTGTGCAAAGCAAATACAAAAGAGAAGAGTTATACCTCTTGATGCACAGCAGTAAAACCAACCAAAATCTGAGCCAAAATCAGCCTTTTGGAGCTCAAACAAAGTCCCAAGTTACCTCAACCCAAGGATGATCAACTTTGGTCAAGGGTCTCTTTGCAAAAGTGTAGGAAATTCTCACTTCTAAGCCTAAAACAAGAGGAGAATGAGAGAATTCTAGGAAGGGAGAGAGTTTTGCTCACAAAACTTCTAGAGAGAGAGGATTCTAGAGTGAGAAGCTCTCAAATTTCTAAGCCTTTTAGAAATTTTCTAACCCTTGAAAATGAGATATAAGGCTTCATTATATAGCAATCCAAGAGCTTTTGGTCGAAATATCTCAATTAGAAATATCTGATGCAATGTATAACAGCTGGAAGAGAAATATCTGTCAATTCTGGGCTTTCTAGGCACTTCTGGCCGATCGGCCACCATTTGTGGTCGATAAGGTTCACTTTTGGCCGACATATAGCTGCTGAGGTCAAATTGTGGCCGATGCACTTCCATAGAGGCCAATGGAAAAAATTAATCCTGGTCCCTAACTTGAAGTAAGCCTAATTCCTTCATCTATACTCCTTTTTAGGTCATTCTTGAGCCTAAACTGTAGCCCCAGAAGTCTTCTTTCCAATTATGCAAGCCTCACATCAAAAATCCATGTGTGCTAAGAGATATCCTTCTTTTAGTGAAGGTTGCTCAGTTTCCGTCCAACCAGAATAATGCCCAACTTCAGCCAATCATATCTCCCCCATCCGAACTCGGCTTTAGGAGATTCTTTAGTGAAAAATGAACCCCCAGAAGTAAGATTTCCAACGGTGGTGGCCTCATAGCTGAAATCCAAGTGTTCAAAAGGATAGGTCTAATTTAGCAAGGACTGCTTCTCTCTCTCTCTTAACAATCCATGCCCGACTTTTCCCCTAACTTGGTTTCTTCCCTCTCCTCTTCTTTCTTCAACTCCAAACCCCTAAACAAGGTTTTTTGAAATATTTTTCAAATATTTCATCTCTCTTTCATTCATTTCCTCTTTGTCCTCGCTCGGTTTACCGAAAAGTGCAACATTTAACAAAATGCGAGCCTTGGAACATCGTAGGAATTCTTTTTCAAAAATGTTTTGAAAGAGAGGCTTTTAAGGCCTAAAAACCATCCAAAATAGCTTTGGTCCAAAATGGGGTGTGAGGTTAGGATTTGACTCTCCTTTTGCCAAAGAAATCGAACCTTTGCCCTGGACATCTTTCATCACCAAGTAAACCATCAGTAGCGCCCAAGTCTTAAGGGCGGTTAAAAATGGAGTGTCTACACAAGAGATAGATCAAAATGAGGAAGAGGAACTTAGGCGTAGTAAATGTGCTAGAATCTTAAAATCTTTTGGTGTAGATTTTCTAACATTTTTGTTAGAAAATGAGCCCTTAACTTTTAAAAAGGCTATGTCCAGTCCTGAGGCTCCTTTATGGAAAGAAGCTGTCAATAGTGAAGTTGAATCCATCTTGCAAAATCACACTTGGGAATTGGTGGACTTACCACCAGGTTGTAAACCTCTTGGGCACAAGTGGATTTTCAAGATAAAAATGAAAGCGGATGGATCAATTGACAAATACAAAGCAAGACTTGTGGTCAAAGGTTTTAGACAAAAAAAAAAAAAAATGTTGATTACTTTGACACATACTCACCGGTTACTAGAATAACATCCATTAGAATGCTAATTGCTATTGCATCTTTGTATAATCTCAAAATTCATCAAATGGATGTGAAAACCACTTTCTTAAATGATGAGTTAGATGAAAAAATTTACATAAAACAATCAGAAGGGTTTTCTATTCCAAGAAAAGAAAAGAAAGTGTGTAAATTGGTTAAATCATTATATGGTTTAAAACAAGCGCCATAGCAATGTCATGAGAAATTTGACAAGGCAATGATGTCAAATGGATTCAAAATTAATGAGTGTGACAAATGTTGTGGACACCCTATTTTTGACCGTCCTCAAGACTCGGTTGTGCTTGCAGGTACATCCAGCCACAAGTTCGATTGCTCATCGGGTATTCGACTTTCACGGCGGAACGTCACAGGTTCGAGCTTTCCAGACCCTGTATCCTTTCTGCCCCATTCTTGGACCATGGCTTGGTCCTTTCAGAGTGTGTTTCTTAGTGCACTGCCGGCCACCTTTTGGCCCTGCCAGACTTCACTTTGTTGCTATCGGCCATTGATTGAGCCTGCCGGCCATCAATGAGCCACTGCCGGCCATCCCTGATGGTCGGTAGAATCCCTGTCTCAGCAGGTTTCACTCCAGATCTTTTGAGCCAGCTGGAATTCTTTTATCTCCCCTTCATACACGTGTATGGAGGGATGAAGCTCTTGCCAAGCTTCTTGAAGAAGCATTGCATTGTTTTCCTTTTATATAAGGAGAGAGCCTCTCTCCTTAGCAGAGGTTTAGCATTTGGAGAAGAAATATCTCTCTCTCTCTCTCTCTATATTGTTGTTGATTTGTGCCTTGAAGTCCATTTTCCTTGCACTTTTACACTACAACACTTAGAGATGCACCACCACCATTGGACTGAGGTTCTTGGGAGGGTTACTTGAGCTCTGAAAGTGAGGTTTTACCCCCTGAAGTTGCTGGTTTCGAAGTTGATCTTCAAGGGTGAGTTTCTTCCCCTTTTAGCACTTTTTTGTACCTCATTTTGGCCATCCTTGCATATTGTTTTAGGCCTTAATTTCAACTGAAAAAAGTCTTGTATTTAAGTGCTTTTGGTGGTTGTTTAAGGTCTTTTTGCTGTTAAGGGTCTTCAACCCCCTTGTTTGCCTTATTTGGCCTTGTTTTGAGCTATGCCTTAAGGCCTCCGAGCTAGCCTTGGTTTGGTCTTCTAGCCATTGAAATCCAGTGAATTTTCAGTGGTAGGCATGTGGTTTTGAGGCCTCAAATCAGAGGGGGTGACCCACTCTCTTTTTGTTTTTGTTTGCTTACATTATTGGCCTTCCAAAGGAGCTTGCATCTCTATGCTTTTAAGGCCTAGCTCAGGTACTTTTTTGTGACTTTTAGGACCTGCCTTAAGTCTTTCCATGGCTGGTTTGGTCACTTTTTGCATGCATCTTGTATGTGTAATGTAATCCCATTTGTGGCTCATCAAAGTAGCATGTTTTCCTAGCTTATGTTGAGTCCATTTCAGCATGTTTTTGGTGATTTTTTACCATGCCTTAGATCTATTTTAGGTTAGTTTTGTCATTCTATGCATGTGCCATACACTTGTAGTGTAAATCACTTAAACTAGCTTTATATGCTTCTTGCTTTAGCATGTCATCCTAGCTTATGTTGAGTCCATTTCAGCATGTATTTGGTCATTATTTGGCATGTCATAACTCTATCTTTTGCTGGTTTGGTCATCTTTTGCATGCTCCATACACTTGTAGTGTAAATCACTTAAACTAGCTTTATATGCTTCATGCTTTGACATGTCATTTTAGCTTGTTGTGTTTCCATTTCAGTAGGTTTTTGGTGATGTTTTGCCATGTCACACCTCTGTTTTGGTTTGGTTTGGTTAGTCCTTGCATGCTCCATGCACTTGTAGAGCATTTTCATGAATTAGCCTAGTATGTCTCATGCTTTAACATGTCATTCTAGCATGCTTTTGGCTTAACTTCAAGAAGACTTTGTTCATGTTTTACCATGTTTAAGGTTTGATTTTGGTCGTTTTAGTCATGCATGACTTGCTTTGTATAGCGATAGTATATTCTAGCTTGTTAGCTTTATGTATCAAGTCCACTAGCATGTGTTACTTGACCTATTTCAATGCTTTGCCATCATTCTAAATGTTATTTTAGTCCATGAAATGTAGTCATGCACTTGCATTTGACATGTTTTGAATGCCTTGGAGGTTTGGCTCTTTATGCCTCATGAATGGATCATTGTGCATGCCATTAAGCCTAAGCCTTTGGCTCATCATATCAGTGCATTTTTGGTCTTGTTATACCATGATGTAACTCTGTTTTATGTTGTCCAAGTCATGCCATGTTTGGTTTTATTAGGTATAGTGCATTGCCTCTTTTGTAGCCTTGCATGCTCCATGTTTTTGGCATTGTGTTCTAGCCTATGTTGACTAGCTTCGAGCTTGTTTTTGGTCTTGTTTGGACCTACCTTGGAACTATTTTGGGTTCCCTTAGCCCTTTGGGGCTTGCCTTGTATGGCCATGGCTTAAGTCCCTTTGCTAGTTTCGAGCTTTGAACTTTCTAAAATGCTATGCTTGCATTGTTTAGTTGATTTGGCATCAATTTACATGAGATTTCAGAGCTTACCTTGTTGTCACATATCCATGCTTGTCACTCCTTAAGTGTGCTTAAGAGTTGCATCTTTGTGTCTTAATCCTTGAGCCAATTGGCATGCATGTTTGCCTTGCCTTTTTATGCTTTTCATACTATCAATTCATCACTTTTGGCCACTGATTTGGGCATAGTTGAGGTCTGCCCATTTTGGTTTAAGTCCATCCCTTGCATGTTGTTGCATGCTTGTCTTGCATATTGTTGTATGCTTGCTTCATTTTGCATGTTGTTACATGCTATGCATATTTGCATGTTTAGGATTGTATGCCTATTGCATGTCAGTTGCATTGCATCATGCTCATATACTTGTTGCATGCTTGAGTTATTGCATTGCATGTTTGCCATGCTTGTGTTGCGTTGTTGTTTGGATTAAGTGTTAATCCGAGCACGAGGAACGAGGGACGTTTCATACTTTAAGTGATGAAACGTGTCTCAATTCTCAGTTGCCGACGCTCTTGATGATTCATGATAGAGTTTTAGGCATTTATGTGTCTATTTGTGCATTCATTTCATATTAATTTGCACAAGTTGGATCTTTAGCCATCATGTATCGGGATGCGTAATTGATGATCTTGGATCCGATTATGCCTCTCCTTTGATGTTTCGAGATGATATGGGATTGCATAGTGCGTACATACCCTTGGGAGACCCTTCATTTTCTCTGTTTTGTGCTCTACTGCAGCTTGGTGTCTTAGCACATCAGTGGCCGGCAGTGCCTTGTTGTTGGCCGGCACCCCTTCATTTTTGGTCGGCAATGGCACCCCATGGCCGGCAGGCCACTGATGCATTCCCCAGCATGTTTTTGGTAAGGCTCAGTAGGAATTCCTTGAGGACACTCTGCAACAAAGCCTCTAAAGAGCAATCGGAGAGCGTTTCGAGGCGAGAAACCGAATGCGAGCATGCATACCCTTCTACTTTTGTGAACAGAGCTGGAGCAACTTTGTTTGTTGCTTTTCATTTTGTAGTTAATTAATTAAGTTTTGTAATAATTAGTTGCAGCTAGTTATTCATTCGATTTTGTAATAATTAATTAGCTTGTTAGTTAGTTAATTAGTTGGCATGTATTATTTATTCGAACCCTCCATCGAGAGGGCCAATTTTGTAATAAGTATGCATGCGTGTGTGCATGTCTTCCAACCTCCATTTCTTTCTCCCTTTTACTTACTTGCTTTTGTTGGTTAGTTTTAGGTCATGTTTTAATTAGCATATTTATGCTTTGCATGTTTGCATCCATTCATCTGTCTAGCATCCTTATGCTTTGCATGTTTGCATACATTCATCTATCTTGCATGCACCGGGCTTGGCGCGTCATACTAACTGCATTGTATTTCAATTCCAAGTTGAATACATGTATCAATTGTTGCACCTCATATGCCATTTTAGAATAAGCCGAGCCTATTTCTAATTGCATCTTGTATGTGTTGCATTAGACATTTCAAACATGAACTAGGATCATGCATTGATTACTAACTAGTTTCTATTTTGGCTTGGAGTACACTGTAAGTGTTTATGCTTTAGCATCTTGCATGAGTGTGAGTGCTGCCATGATAGCATGCTTGCCATGAGGCTATTTGCTTATATGATATAACTGCCTAAGTGCCTGTGGGTGAAGGTTGGATTGCTTGAATTGGAACAATTCATTGAAATCCGCATTTTAGCCTACTTACGAGTAGCAAACTTCAAACTATTTTCAAACAAACCAATATGCGATGCTTTGTTCCAAATTAGGTGATCTAGTCTATACTTGTTTTGCTGTGCGCATCACATAGTAATTATAGCTAATTAACCGGAATAAGAGCGCATGCGTTTTCAAAAACAAGATATCATGTTTAGTAGTGGTCGATCTTTGATCGGGCGAGCGGGGGATGCTCATAGCTGACCTTCCCCAATCGTACCCAAGTTCCCGAGCTGAGGCAACTTTGGTGATAACGGACACGTGGCCTTAGGCACGAGTCAGGGTTTCCTAAATTCTCCTAAAATAAAATATTTAGGTGGCGACTCTATATCTGGCAAAGCAGTCCATGTTTGGCACTTCTTTCTAAAAAATCAGTTTTCCAAAACGATTTGCCGGATTTGGACTCTTTGGTGATTTATCAATCTCACATCGCACATTGTGAGATCAGATTAAGAACCGTGACATTTGAGTCCATACTGTGGTAGCAAGGCCCAAGGGCGCGTCCACAAATGTGTTTATATTAAAAACACAGACAAATGTTATGTCATTGTATGTTTTTATATAGATGATATGCTCATCAAATGCAGTAATAATGAAATAATTAAAACTACCAAGAAAATGTTGAATAAACATTTTGACATGAAGGACATGGAGATTGTTGATGTAATACTTGGTATAAAAATTACCAAAACATCAGAAGGTTATGCTTTGTCACAATCTCATTACATTGAGAAAATACTTGACAAATTTAGCAAAGATGATGATCATCTTGCTAGAACACCTGTGGATATTAATTTGTTTCTTTTTAGAAATGTACAGGAAAG
Organism: Camellia sinensis; assembly: GCF_055761805.1. Taxonomy (NCBI): domain Eukaryota; kingdom Viridiplantae; phylum Streptophyta; class Magnoliopsida; order Ericales; family Theaceae; genus Camellia; species Camellia sinensis. The sequence goes on from NC_138970.1 coordinate 66,288,172, forward strand.
TATTTCTCAATTAGAGTATGTCCAAATTATTGGAAGCTTAATGTACTTGATAAACTGCACTCACCCAGATATAGCTTATGCAGTAAGTAAATTAAGTAGATATACGAGTAATTCAGGAGTAGAACACTGGAAAAGCTATCATAAGGGTTCTAAGATATCTCTGATTTACTCGTAACATTGGGCTGAATTATGCAAGATATCCAGTAGTACTTAAAGGATACTGTGATGCAAACTGGATATCGAATACTAGAGACTCAAAATCCACCAGTGGGTATGTCTTCACTCTTGGTGGGGCGGCTGTATCTTGGAAATCTTCTAAACAGACTTACATTGCTAGGTCTACTATGGAATTAGAATTCATAACTTTAGATAAAGCTGGGGAAGAAGCAAAATGGCTTCGCAACTTCCTTGAAAATATTCTAATGTGGCCAAAACCGGTGCCTGCTATATGCATACATTGTGATAGTCAATCAGCAATTGGTAGAGTACAGAGTCATATGTATAACGGTAAGTCATGACACATTCGTCGTCGACATAACACTGTGAGACAACTATTCTCTAATGGAATTATTTCCATTGAATATGTAAAATCTAAAGACAATGTAGCGGATCCACTAACTAAAGGGTTAGCAAGAGAGTTAGTTGAAAATTCATTGAGGGGAATAGGACTTAAACCTATTAAATAAAAGCTACCACAACGGCAACCCAACCTAGTTAGGTTCAAAGGGACAACCGAGTTGTGTATGACTCAGAAGGATCACTAGGGAGTCCAACTCCTATCCATTTCTATGATGAAATAGTGATGTCTGTAGCGTTTTAGGTTAAGTAAAATTTTAACGATTCTTATATCTAGGTAAACCTCATGGAGTATGGCAGGATACTCTTCATAAGAATCACCTATATGAGTGTGAACTGGGCCGATTCTATGAGATTTGTGAAGGGTTACAAGTCTTTAGAGCACTCATGAAAACTAGGTTGTTCAAGGCCAAAATGAACACAATAGTGAGAACTAAACTGCGTTTGGTGTGTGAGTTCTATTGTCTTGGTTTACACAAACGACTGAACAGCTCAAGACATCATGTTCACTGGTTAGCTAGTAAATCCGATAGTGTCTCGCAAGGGAAGGTGCAAAGCCAAAAGCTACCTATCCTTTGAAGAACATTTTCAATTTCTGTACTCTCTATAATTAGATCATGTTGTTGCAATTTCTCTCCGTCAAATTCCATTCATGTGGGGGATTGTTGGAAAATTGGTTTTATATAGGCTTATTTTAGGCTATCTTTGAGCCTACTTTTGAGTGCGCCCCAAACGTCTTTTGGGATGGGTCCGAAGATGTGACGTGTTCCTTGTCGCATGGTAAGTCACACGGTGAAGATGGTTCAGCAAAACCATTTATGAGTGAATGGGAACTTGACATCGTTTTCGGATTCATGGAATGGACGTTTAAAGAATTAAATGTGGGTTTCCTTGGAATGGGTTGTCCCACATTGAAACTTTAAGAGAGCTTGTGTATGTATATAAGCTCTAGATTGTAACACTTGGATTGGGTCTCAAGGGGCATCCCAAGTTTGTAGAATAGAGGAGTTATGGACAAAATAAACCTCAGCCCAAACCACCACATATGCGTGCACGCGCCGCCATCTGACCGGCTGAGTCGAGCCTATGGGGGGGATGGGTCAGGTCGGTTCTAATATTAATTTTTTGGACAAAATTTAATTGATTTTTTTCCATAAATTAAATTTCAATTTTTGTGCCATAATTGAATTTAATTTTTTGTCCAGATTATAACCTCCTTTACTCCGAAAATTCCTAACAGATCCAAACTGTTTTACAGTTTTAAAACTGCTAGAAACTGCCCAGTAGTTATAGATTTAAACCATCAGCAGTTATCTGTTTGAATCTGCCTTAGATCTGTTTGAATAGAAACTGCATCTGTTCAATTCAAAATTACACCTGTTCAGGTTGGTTTCATACCTGTTTAGGCAGTTGGTTGCCTATAAATGGAGTCATTTTCCAACAGTCTAGTACATCTGAAAATTGACTGAAAATTTCATTTTGCTATCCTATTTTGCTCCTTTGCATAAATTCTCTACATATTAGTTTTAAGGAAAATTAAAGAGAGTGTAGAACACAAGGTTTTTGTTCGTTGTACAAATTGTTTGGAGTGCTATTGCAATTTGTGAAGATCATTGTATTTTGGGAGATAGAAGCCTTTTATCCGTAAGCACCGTAATGGGACGAATCTGTCTTAAGGATAAAGTGTCACACACTTGACTTGATCTTTTAATTATTTATTCGGTTCGGTAAAATAAATTCGGTAAGTATTTATTTTATTTGTTTGATTTAGTTTCAATTATTTATTTTACACAGAAGATTGTTCTGACACTAACATACCACCATAACTCACGACAACAATCCAACCCCTTTACACTGTTTCCCTTCTAAACCAAGACATCCACTTTATGCCTGCTCCAAAGCAACCATCATCATCTTCAAGCATACAACCCTTTCAACCGTGAAGATTTGTAGATTCGATTCACGAGTAAATGTAATTTTTGAAGAAAACATAAAGCCCATTGTTGTATTATATATATATATAATTTTTTGTATGCATATATATAATTTTTTTCTTCTTCCAGTAAAACTATCAATGTTATTAATTTTGTCAAATTATTTTATTATTTGCATTATGAAGCTTTGACCGAAGTACTTCTTGGAATATGTCTTCAATTATAAAGTTCAAACCAATTACTCTCTTTTGTAATTTTTGAAGAAAACATGAAGCCCATTGTTCTGTTATATATATATATATATATACGTATAATTTTTTGTATGTATATGTATAATTTTTTTCTTCTTCCAATAAAGTTGTCAATGTTATTAATTTTGTCAAATTAGTTTGTTATTTGCATTATGAATCTTTGACTGAAATACTTTTATTAGAATATGTCTTCAATTATAAAGTTCAAACCAATTACTCTCTTTTGTCTTGGTTGAAATCTGATGAGCATTACAACCATTATAATTTGGGAACTTGGCTAAAAGTTAATTATTTTAGGTCATATTATCTTTTTATTTTTTTACACATTTTTTCAAAAAAAAAAAAACTTAAAAAGTTAGCTTTTAACTAACTTCTTAAAACGAGCCAAATCACTAATTTATTTGAATGAAAGAAGGTTATGGAAAAAATAAATTTGTGGCCACCATGTGGTGACTGTTTCTTCCAATTTATATATATATATATGTGTGTGTGTGTGTGTGTGTGTGTGTGTGTGTGTGTATGTGTATGTGTACGACTGTGTTGTGTTAATAGGAAATTGTGGGGAGTGATGATGGTAGTGTTTCGATGGCTCGTTTTGGGAAGTGGATTAAAAGTCACTTCCTAACTTTTAACCCATTTCTATCTCTCACAAAAAAAATCAAAAAAAGTTGAAAAATAACTTTTAACTATATTCCCAAAACACCCCGATGAGTGGGGATGTGGCCATGGGTTGTGTGGCGGTGGTGTTAGAGCAATTGTGGTTTTGGGTTGGGTTCTTTGTGATGACATGCAATACACAAATTGTTGGTGATAAATTAAGGGAACGTTAATTTCAAATTATATCCTTAATAATGTCACCACGCTTCTTAACTAATATTGAGCTACACGCACGCACTACAACATTTTCTTAGTTTAGTGACATCTGAAAGTGCCACAAAATTATTCTTCTAATAACATTTTTTAGTCTTGTGGCATTTTAAACAAGTGCCATTTATACCAATGCCACAGTAGGTACTAGCGGCACCTCAGTGACATTACAAGTGGCACTACATTATGTAGACACCCCATTTTTGACCGACCTTAAACTCAGACATCACCAGTTGAGCGCTTGGTGATACTGCATATCGTGCTCGTCTAAAAGTTTTAGAGTTTCAGCTGCGAGCCTTGCCTCCGGACTTCCGGACTCTTTTTTGCTTTGTCTCGGTTTGCGAACCAGGCTCGATTTTCTCTGTTTCTTTTCCTGAGGGGAGGGAGAGGTCCCGTAGACCATCTCTCAGTGGCCGTGGGCTACATTTTGTGGCAGTAGGCCATTTTTCCCATTTCGGAGCCCGGTTCCCGATTTTCGGAGCCGTCAGGCCGTGTGCCTCGGTTCGGGACCGCTTAACCATCTCCTATTGCTCTGGTTTTTGGCATGCATCTTATTTACTCCCTTTTGAGGGACACTGAGGTCTGAGAGACCCACTTCGTGGTCGAACACCACTCCCGGTGCCTAACAGCCAGTTTTCGGGGCCTCGGGCTGCGCCTTTTGGCCCCCGAACCTTCATTTTGCATCGGTTTGGGCTCATTTTTGGTGGAGACCTTCTTTTCACTGTTAGAAGGCTTGTAGGAGGATGGGAGGCCAGCAATTTTGCTGAAAAACCAACTTCTTTTTGGTCAAAAGTGGTTTAGCATGAATCCGGGAAGGAGAAAAATCTGCGCGGCTTCACCGAAACGGGTGTAACTCTTTGCACAAGAGGAATTAAGATATGAGGCCACCACCATTGGAAATCTTACTTCCGGGGCTTCATTTTTCACTCAAGAATCTCCCAAGTCCAAGTCCAGGGGGGGGAGATGTGGTTGGTTGAAGTCTGGTTGGACCGAATCTGCGCGGCTTCACGGAAAAGGGCATAACTTTTTCTACAAAAGGAATTTTAATGCAAGGTTTGCGCCATTGGAAAGCTAACTTCTGGGGCTTCATCCCAGGGGGTGGCCGGCCACTTTTTTCCCTTTGACCTAGCCGGCCGGCTAGGGGAAGTGGCCGGCCGGCCACCTGCAGCCAAAATGCCAGGCCGGCCTGCTTCCTCAGAGTGAGTACTTTCCAGCTGTGCCTTGGTTTTCCCCCAAAAATATCTATATCCGGGGGACCCTTTTGGAGGGAAAAGAGGCCTCATTTTCCCTCCACTTTTGCCTAGACCCTTCTCTCCCTCTCTTGCCTATATAGTTGGCCTCCCAACTCAAGAGAAAGGGTTACAAGAATTGGCTTGAGGATATACATACATATCACTCCATTTCCTTCAAGTTTTGGCTCCATTTCTTCATCATCTTCAAGCTCTACCATCACCACTCCATTCCAGCAGCAAAGGAAGGGATTCCAGCAGCTTAGAGTCATCAAATCTGGTCCAAGAAGCAACAAAAGTGTTGGTCTTCAAGGGTAAGTAGACTTTCCCCCTTTTGTAACTCATTTTTGTGCCAATTTCTTAGCCAAGTTGCTTATTTTTTTGGGCTCCAACCTTAACTGAAACTAGGTCTATTTTGAGCTATTCTACATGTTTGTTGAAGGGCTCAACCCTCTTTGAGAACCCTATCTCACACTTGTTTCAATATCTCTTTGTATGTCAATATTCTTGCATGCTTCACTAGCCTATCATTTTTCTATTTTTGGACCATGATCAGAACTGAAAGTGGCCTTATTTTGACCTTCTTAACATGTTTTATTAAGGGTCTTTTCTTGTTTGGTGAATGCTTTGTATACCTCATGTTATAGCCACTTTTGAGCCTCATTTTGCATTGCATTTCTAGCATGTTTGTATACTGATTTTGGGGCGGCCATAAACTGTAAATGTACATATTTTTGGTCCCTCTTCAATGTTGTAGAAGGACATTTTTGAGTTTGGGCTTTGCATATACCACTTGCCTCTTTGGCCACCTTTTGGCCCATTTTCTTGCATAAGAGCTTAGCCATATCTATGTTTGTTTTTAGGGTTTTTACAGTTCTGTAAATGTGCATATTTTGGGCCCCTCTTCAATGTTGTTGAAGGGCCCTAACCCGTTTGAGTCAGCAGCTATGAGTTGCTTCATAATCTCATATTTAGGGCCATTTTTGCATACTAGATTTGCCCTATTTATGTTTGCTTTTTGGCCATGCTTTGAACTGGAAAAATGCTTATTTTGGGGCTGCCTTTCTACTGTCTATTCATTGCATATTCATATTGTGCATGTTTGGTATAGCTATAGGCCATTTCGGGTCCCAAAATTCATGTTTCGGGACTATTCCATGCATCGGGTGTACTTTCGCCACATTTCGGGGCTGTTTTCCCCCACATTTCAGTGCTGAAATCCCATTAGCATGTTTGCATATCATTTTCCATGCTATTGCATTGCGTATGCCATTGCCTCGATTTGCGTGCCCGTGTGCACGCATTTCGAGGCACTTCATTTTCATCCATCGGCATCCTATGTGAGTGTGGCTAAGGCTCTCTCATGTTGGTATAAGCCCATATCATATTTTCATGTCATTTGCATTGCGTATGCCATTGCCTCGGTTTGCGTGCCTATGTGCACGCATTTCGAGGCACTTCATTTTCATCCATCGGCATCCTATGTGAGTGTGGCTGAGGCTCTCTCATGTTGGTATAAGCCCATATCATATTTTCATGTCATTTGCATTGCGTATGCCATTGCCTCGGTTTGCGTGCCCGTGTGCACGCATTTCGAGACACTTCATTTTCATCCATCGGCCTCTTATGTGAGTGTGGCTGAGACTCTCTCATGTTAGTGTAAGTCCATGTTGCATTCTATATGCCATTTTCATGCCATTGCATTGCGTATGCCATTGCCTCGGTTTGCGTGCCCGTGTGCACGTATTTCGAGGCATTTCATTTTCATCCATCGGCCTCTTATGTGAGTGTGGCTGAGGCTCTCTCATGTTAGTGTAAGTCCATGTTGCATTCTATTTGCCATTTCCATGCCATTGCATTGCGTATGCCATTGCCTCGGTTTGCGTGCCCGTGTGCACGCATTTCGAGGCACTTCATTTTCATCCATCGGCCTCTTATGTGAGTGTGGCTGAGGCTCTCTCATGTTAGTATAAGTCCATGTTGCATTCTATATGCCATTTTAGCCTTATTGCATTGCATATGCCATTGCCCCGGTTTGCGTGCCCGTGAGCACGCATTTCGAGGCACTTCATTTTTACAGCATAGTGCATACTAGGTTGTATCTTAGATCGCATTCAGTCATGTTCCTCGGTTTGCGTGCCCGTGTGCACGCACTTTGAGACATTTCATTTTCATAGCATTGTGCATGCTAGGCTGTATCTTAGTTGCATTCATGCATATCATGCATATTGCATCGTGTTCGGGATAGGAGTTAGCCCGGACACGGGAAACGAGGTGCATTTCGTACTCCGAGTGACGGAATGTATCTCAATTCCCTAGTCACCGACACTCCGGATCATCCATGATGGAGTTAGGTTCTTGTTATGTTTATACGTGCATTCATTCTATATTGAGTTGCACATTTCGACCCCTCTGCCATCATGCATCGATATGCGTGATTGGTGGCACGAGGATCGAAGCATGCATATATCTGTGAAAATACATTGCTATGCCCCTTTCCTGCTCTCTGTTGCAGCAAATGAAGAATCAGTAACTTTTCAGAGTTTGGCACGCTTTCCAAGAATAACTGCTAAACAGAGGCTAATTGGGGCATCCTGGTGGATTTCCGCGCAAGGCAGCCCAGACATGCATCATTCATCAGAAGCAAGGCAGTCCCTGGCTTGCATGCCAGTTTTACAGTTTTCTTAGTTAATTTGTTAATTAATTAGGAATTTGTACATTATTTGGACTGTAACATTTGGACTGTAATATTCTTTTATTCGGGACTGTATATTTATTCGGACCCTCTGCGCGAGGGCATAACTGTAATAAGTGTGCGTGAGTGTGATGTATGTCTTCCAACCCCACGTCTTTCTTCCCTTTTATTTATCCGCTTATGATGGTTAGATTAGGGCATATTTCAATTAGCATACAGTATGACAGCATGTTTGCATCATTCATCTGTTTTGCATGCACCGGGCTCGGCGCATCATACTAACTGCATTTGTATTTCAATTCCAAGTTGAATACATATTAGCTGTAGCATTCCACATGCCATGTTTAGAATAGCCGAGCCTGCTATAGTTTGCATTCTTGCATGTGTTGCATTAGGCATTTCTGTATACTTAGGATTCATGCATGGTTTCTAATGAGTTTTTGTTTTGGCTTGGAGTACCCGGTGAGCTTTATGCTTTAGCATCCTTGTATGCGTGTGAGTGAATGCCATGATAGCATGCTTACCATGAGGCAATATGCTTATGTGATATAACTGCCTGAATGCCTGTGGGTGAAGGTTGGGTTGTTTAAATTGGAACAAATCATTGACTGTGAGTTTTAAGCCCACTAGATAGTGGCAAAACCATCTTTTCCTAAGCCCACCTGAGGGTGGCAAAATCTGTATTTTAAGCCTACTTGCGAGTAACAAACCATCTTTCAAAAACAAACACGAAATGTTTTGCTCCAATTCAATCGACTCAGTCTATACTTGTATGCTGTACGCATCACATAGTAACCTAGGCTAATAACCGGAATAAGAACACACAATGTTTTCAAAAATAGATATCATGGTTAGTAGAGGCCGATCTTTGATCGGGCGAGCGGGGGTGCTCACGAAGTGACCTTCCTCAATCGTACCCAAGTTCCCGAGCCGAGGCAACTTTGGTGATGACGGACACGTGACCTTAGGCAACGAGTCAGGGTTTCCTAAATTTCCCCAAAATAAAATATTTAGGTGGCGACTCTGTATCTGGCAAAGCAGTCCATGTTTGGCACTTCTTTCAAAAAAATCTGTTTTCTCAAAACGATTTGCCGGATTTGGACTCTTTGGTTCAGACTTAGAACCGTGACAAATTTGAGAGTCCTGAGCTGTAGTGACCCCAAAATGAACGGAACGGGAGCTCGTTCCTCCCGGGGCGTTCGGGGACGTCTACACACTATCATGGCTAAAGACTTTCAATGACATTTGATGTCATGATAGACACTATTTGTAACACTATCAAGTGCCATTAAAAAAAGATTTAGTGGCACTTGACACTTATAAGTGTCATTACATCATCAAGGCTAAAGACTTTTAGTGACACTTTAATGTCATGGTAGACACTATTCGTGACGTTATCAAGTGCCATTAAAGAAGACTTACAACATAAAAAAGCCACTATATAGATTTTTAATGGCGCTTGTTATGCCACAATTGATATTTTTAACAACTTCATAAATGTCACCAAATCCAATTCATTTGTGCCATTAAATGGATATAAGTGTCATTGGAGCTTATTCTAGTGACACTTTGCAAAGTTACTACCACTACTACGATATGTCACTTATATGTTCTTTCCTTTAACACTTTATTGAAATGCCATTAGAGCATTACATGTTTGTGGTTCTGTGATATTTTTCTAAAACGTGTCACTAAATATTATTTTTGTGGCATTTTCTAAAAACATGCCACTAGTGTAGTGCCATTAAAGTGTATTTTTGTTGTAGTGACGGTTATCTATAACAGTTTCTGTTAATTTTACACTTTATTCCAAATTATGAGAGATTTATGTGTATATTTATAAACTAGAAAGAGATTAGTTTGTTTGGTTTCACTTTTCAGAATTTATTTTTCAAAAAATTGAAATTTTTTATTTTTCGTGTGTTTTTATTTTATATATTTTTTTATTTTTATTGAATTTTTAAAAATATTTTAAGTAAATTTTTTTATAATAAATTTTAGATACATTTATCATAAATACACTTTAAAAGTATAATATTTGTAGGGGTGTAATTTTGGCCCGATTCAGCTCATGTCGGGCCTTGCGGGCTCCCGCAAAAAATCTGGCCGGCCTGGTCCAGCTCACGGGCCAGAAAAATAAGCCCAGGTTTAAGCTCAGGCCTAGCGGTATTCAAGCTTTGGGCGGGCCAGTAGGCCGGGCCCCTGGGCCTAGGTTCGGGCTTTGGGTAGGCTTGGGCGGGCCTAAACAAATTTTTAAATTTTTTTTTTTATTTTTTCTACCAAAATTTTATTATTTTTCATTAAAAATAACATTGGATCTCTGGTGGGCCAGACTTCAAAACGATGGCCCTGGCCCAGGCTTAAGGCCTCAGATTGGGCTTGGGCCTAAACGAGCTGGGCCCACCTCGGGTCGCGGGCGGGCTTTGGGCCGCCGACGGGCCACGAGCCAAAATTACACTCCTAAATATTTGTGAAAAAATCTTAAAAAAAGTCATTAAATATCAAAAATAAAAATGTAAAAATATAATATATTTTTGTATTCTTATATATTTATTAATTTTTAAAAAAATTGAAACTAAACATAATAAATATATTTTTGAGTTAAATTAAACTCCCTTCTAAAAAAAAAAGGTTAAATTAAACTAAAACAGGTAAAATATAGGGGCAATTTGAGAACTTAATTAAAAACAAAATTTTAACTTTGAACATATTTTGAATCGCATTACTTATCCATTTTTTTTTATAAATTTAAAAAAATAAAAATAACAAATCAACTTTTAACCAAACTCTCAAAAACAATCCATAATTAAACCAAATAAAAAGTTTCAAATCATGGAGTTGATTTTTATTGTAGGTAAAAACTGAAAAAATACGTGAAATCAATCTACCGACGATCTAACCAAACCAACTGTTGGACCAGCCTGCAGTTTCATTTCATTCCTTTTGCAAAGCCAGCTATGTCTCCTCCCCACAACTCCTCAGAAATCAGAAAAACAAAGAACTTTCTCTCTCTCACTAGCTAACCTTCATTTTCTCTCTCCTCCCATCTCCGTGATCCTCCACAATCCATCAACTAGTAAACAAGAGAGAGAGAGAGAGAGAGAGAGAGAGAGAGACAGAGACAGAGAGCACAAGTCAAAAAGAGAAACCAGAGAGATGAGTGTGATTGAAATCCTAACGAGAGTCGACGCGATCTGCAAAAATACGACAAGTACGACTTCGACAAGCAGAAACATCTCAACCTCTCCGCCGCTGACGACGCCTTCGCCCGCCTCTACGCCGCCGTCGACTCCGACATCGACGCCGCTCTTCAGGTCTCTCTCAAAAAGTTCTATTTTCTAGGGCTTGCGTTTGATTTTTTTTTTTTTTAATTTTTTTTTTTTTTTGCAGTTGGAGGTTTTGATTTTTTGATTTTGTAGAAAGCGGAGGCGGCATCGAACGAGAAAAGTAGGGCCTCTGCGGTTGCCATCAATGCCGAGATTCGACGCACCAAAGCTCGGTTGCTTGAGGAAGTCCCTAAATTGGAGAGATTGGCTATAAAAAAGGTTCGATCTTTTTGAAATTATTCTATTGATTTTATAGTAGAAATGTTTAATTTGATAATTTAGTTTGACTTTATTGAATTTGAATTTTGTGGTTATGTTATATTTTTGAAACCATAGAACTGAGGTTGACTTCAGCTGATTGTTCAACAGTTTAATGAACAGTGACCTGTGAATTCTAACTTTTAAGTTTTGAGAAAATAAGGTGGAGGAGGAAGAAAAGTAGAGGAAGCAAGAAAAGTTCACCCTGATAAGGGTGAAGCAAAACACATAAAAAATATATAATCTCCAGTTCCCTAGAGCTCAGCTCCATTGAATTGAGGAATTACAATAGTATTTGTAGGATTTTAATAAAGTTTGATTATTTATCAAAAAAAATAAAAATAAAAAAGAACAAAGTATTTGTAAGATGCTGTATTTCTCATGTTTCCATTATGAATGTTGACTCACAACTAAGAATGATAAACCTTACTGATTAAAATATTGTAAACCAACTGAAAACTATAGGAATGACCCAAAAACATAACTTCAACCATAATACGACTCATTGGCGACCCTCGTGACCTGTGTTAAGGAAAACTGAAAACTACGGAAGTACGCTCAACTCGACCCTTAGAACCTAATAAATTACATGTAAATGTTTTCTTTTCTTTTCTTCTTCTTCTTTTATTTTTTATTATATATATATATATATATAACGGGTCAGCTTGTGCGTACCTCGACTAATTCTGGAGCTCTGAAATTAATGACCAGGCAAAATCTCCAGTAGCCCCTTAGAGTGACTCAAACTCCAGACCTTGAATCTTATCTTCAAGTCTTTACTTTTCGGTCAATCCCTTGGGATTTAAATTACATGTAGATCTGTTCAGCTATACTTCATATTATTATAATTGGAGACTTTCAAAACTTCCATGGGTCCCTTCCTCTTGACTGAAAAAGCAACTTGATAACCGTGGCACCCATGGCCTTCGTCTTAAGCTTCTAAAGCGTATTAGATTTGTTTAACCATTTGACAGATGTTGCATCAATAATAAATCTTACTTTCAGGTTAAGGGGCTTTCGACAGAAGAACTTGTTGCCCGTAATGATTTGGTCCTTGCTCTGCCAGATAGGATTCAAGCCATACCAGATGGGACTGCAGCTGCCCCCAAACAATCTGGAGGCTGGGCAGGTTCAGCTTCCCGCACAGAAATCTAGTTTGATTCAGGTGATTGGTTGCCTTTATTCTACTCTTTTTCTCCCTCCTTTTTTCTTTTTTTTGGGAGGCTCTTACTTGAGATTTGTTGTTCAATTATTTGTTTCATTTGGATCATAGATGGACAGTTCAAGAGTGAATACTTCCCAGCAAACAGAAGAGTCCAGACAATTCAGGCAAGAATATGAAATGCGGAAAATGAAACAGGCATGTAATTCTTTAGAGTTGAATGCCTTTCTTTTTTTAATTGGAGGGAAATATGATTTTTTTCTTTCTGATGAGGATTTGTTCTTTTGTGGTTTCTGCATTCATTGTTCTATTGATTCCAAATAAAAAATAAAAATAATGTGTTTTACTTTGATGTTCACACAGGACCAAGGATTGGAAGTGATATCAGAAGGTTTGGATACATTGAAAAACATGGCCCATGATTTGAATGAGGTTTGCTGCTGCCTTGTGCATTTGTATCTGTTGCTTTGTCCCATTTTGTGCACATCAATTTATGACTTTGCAATTCATACAGGAAATGGATCGGCAAGTTCCTTTAATGGACGAGATTGACACTAAGGTTTGGGAACTCGTCCTGTCCTGTTAATAGCTAAAGCTACGAGTATTCTTAAATTATTAATGGTGTATTTCTTCACATCCTACAGGTCGACAAGGCCGCATCTGATCTTAAGAACACCAATGTGAGACTAAAGGATATTGTTAACCAGGTGATTGAGCTGCCACTGTATTTTCTGTAGATTTGCATCACTTTGTGTGCTGCAGAGCTGTGCTATGTCGCAGATCTCTTTGCTGGATTTGACAGAAAGTTTTGATTTGTTTCAGTTGAGGTCCAGTCGAAATTTCTGTATTGATATTATACTGTTGTGCATAATTCTTGGGATTGCCGCCTATCTATACAAGTAAGTTTCACTTTCTCTAAAAAAATGGAAAGAAAATGTTTTATCTAATTCTTGGTAATAGCTGACTTGCTTAATGGACTCTAGAAAATAATTTCATGCATGGGTGAACTTGTAGTTAGAAGCCAATAATTGAACTTATAAACTAAAGCTGAGTGCATGGTTATTCTGGTTGAATCTTCTTCTTGCTTGGTTCAGTTTCTCCTGTTAATCTATTACTTTTCACTACCTTAGTGCATTTCAATGAAATAACAATTGTAGGATTGATTCTCATACTTGTATGGATTTGATTGTTTGGTCAACATTTGATTTTTCAAATTTCCTTCTCTTTTGGTTTAGTATTTTAAGCAGTCATTCTGATGGTTGTTGTACCTGCAGTGTATTGAAGAATTAAGATGATCGATGGGCTACTGTTTTTGCTCGTGATATTGGCTTTGTCTGGTATTGTTTTGCATTGATTGAGGCCTTGTTATGTGCTTATTTTGGAGATGATTTGTTTTTCCGGTGTGTGTATGTCTTTTCTCATACTTTTGACTACTAATAATGTGTATTTGTTCCAGCTTTCATTTTGTCTCCTTAATTTAAGGTATTATATTTCTATGCATATGATTAATGTTGTGACTCCTGTAAACACCACCTATGGTATTTGTGCAACCTATAGAGGGAAGAACCAAATTTGGATGAATTTGTAGGCTAGGGTTGCATCAACCGAAACTCCTATAAAAACTGATCTTGAAAAATCTGCAATTAAAGCCTAGGATATTTGCTGTTAGGATTAAACTAGGGATTGGCCCAGCTGAATGTTAAAAAAATGAATTCGTGCTGGTACTAAAGAGCAAGAGTTCAGGATTTTATTGAGTTGATTTACAACAAAAATTTGTTCTGCATCACTCTTTCATAGAAATCTCCTTGTGGTTTTAATTTCTTCTCGTAACTTTTTTTTTCTTCTTCCGACCCCCCCCCCCCCCCCCCCCCCATCACCACCTAAAACATTGGAAATATTATTAAAGTTGACCTTTCAGTTATAGCTGGGTTGTTACGTCAACAATTTCGTGTTATGGTCGTCAAACTTACATCATATGATACCGTGATATTGTAGACATGCTATTTACTGCAGACAACAAAGTAGTAGAACAAGTGATATTTGGTGCTCTATGCTACAACATCCTCCTTACCATAGAAAAGTTGTAAAATCGATCAGAATACTAGTAGCATAGGATGTGGCCAGCATTCAACAGTATAAGCGTTTTTCTCTTTTTAAAACCTAAGAATAGTTGTAAATTCAATCCGAATAATATTAGCATAGGATGTAGCCAGCATTCAGTGGTGTTTGCCCACTTTTCTAGCTGAAAAAAAATGATCGTCTCTTGGGTCTTCTTTTCCCTCTTGTTTGTGGCATTTAATGGCTATTAGATGTTCCAAGGAATTAGCCTTTTCTATGTTTCTTGGTGTAGAGGGTCCAAATGTAAGCATTGGAGATATGGATACTGCAAACGTTTAGTTGGAGATGATGGAGATTACCGTGAGTAAAGAGCAATGCAACCCAAAGGAATAGGTGGTGAATATATGATCCAAATGAGGAGGGGAGCCTTTTATAAAGTAGAGGAGATTGAGGTAAAGTAACTTATCAGAAAAAAAGAAAAAGAAAAAGAGATTGAGAAAAAGTTGAAGTCCTTTTAGTATGTAAGTGGGCCTTGTGTTGCAATTGAAATAGAAATTATTTGTGATCAAGTTAGGATTCTTCTCTATGATAATCTGATAAGGATCTTATGATGTCGATGATATGAAGATAAGTGACTGTCGACGATTGGTCTAGGTGAAGACATCATCCACACCCGGATGAGACTTTGCTCTTAGCCACTAAGCCACATGATTCTCAATTCTCAAAATGGATCATGACGCTACTCGAAGATCACACCCTGGACACAATATTGGCCATGAAACTATCTGAAAACCACACTATGGCTTCATACCAAGCTGCAAGAGGCCCCCAAGTCTTGCTAGTCAATTTTGGCAAACATCAGTTTGGGTGTGTGGGAGGTGAGGAGGAGGTTCTAGTCTAGCAGGAGATCCTCACTCTTCTGAAAGATACGAGAAAGTGGCCCCTACCGAAGGGTCTCACTCTTTTGAGGTTAAGAGTCAAGACAAATGTTTTTGTTTTGTCCTTCTGGTACCGTTGGAGATGTGGACACTCTTTCAGAAAACTTCACCTAAAACATATGATGACCCCCTAGTCCAACATCAGTTCTATAAAATGGCACATAAACTGATTCGTGTTAGCGCCTTTCCTTCAGCTAGCTTTGCTTGATCTATACATCTTTTTTTTCTTCTTCTAATAGATACTAGTCATATAATTGATCTTTCGGTTTTTGAATTGTGTGGTTCAGTTCAGGTTGTTTTACGAGGTTGGTAATTCAAACCCAAATTCCAACATCAGTTAACATAACTAAATTATGTATTTCACTGATTCAACCAATTTGCATAGAAAGTTTCAATTTTACAAATCAAACCTGAATTCCATTTCCCCAAAATTCAACATTAATAGTGAATATCAGAACAAAACAATTTTAGAATTCTAATTTGATAATCATGCTTCATAAAACATACCAACAAAAAATTCCATTCTAAACCTGACTATGCCACCTACCTGAAGATCTCCACAAATGACTATGATTCTACCATTGATGGACTGAAATAGTAGCATTGCGACACCCATCGTCCAATGAGGAAGAGGGAGAGAAGAGCAGAGGGAAGTGAGAGAGAGAGAGAGAGAGAGAGAGAGAGGGAAGGAGGGATAGGTTTTACGGTATATTATGACAGATCTAGCAAGGACTTTATGTATAATCATGCACTGATGCATTAAATAATAGATTTGAAATGGTAAATGGGATTTCTGTTGGTTTTGATTCACTCTGTGTCCAAAATACAAAAGCAGGATACCAAACCAAAACTGATAAAAAACCTATCGGTTGGTCGGCTATTTTACACCCCTACTTACTACGGTATCTCAACCGCCAATAATACATGGCAGTTCGAGTACATAGAATGAAATGGGTTATCTTAAAAAACTGATCAACCACCAGCATAATTGAATTGTGCTAGGTGCTATGCCTACTCACATGATCACGATTAACAGTTGCAATTGGGAAGTCACTCTCTTGTGACTGGCCCGTAGCTAACTGATGAGTGTGACACCTATTGCTCGCCTGTCCAATATCCCTCCATATACTAGGCCTATAACATTTGTCTTCCAAGAAGAGAACAACTTTATCTTGCCTAAGATGGATTATACCCCTTCCATTTAGCTCCTGGATTAGAAAATTTCCATCTTCCCCATATTTGATTCACAACGAGTTTGAAAAGTATTCTGTGAATAAACACCTTTAATAGCATCAGATTCAATTACCTCAACCAATAAAGTATTAAATCATTCTACGACTCAATGCATTTGCCACATGGTTTTGTGAACTATCCTCATGCTTAAGGACAAAATTGTAAGCTTGAATACTTGCACCACATAAAATTCTACATTAATACAATTTCCTTGCGTCGTTAACTTCTTGCTTAAAATGCAATAGGTTTACTCCGTTGGCTAAGATTCTACCAAACTGGCTTGAGAAACATCACATTCCACTTCAAGTGCTAGGTTGAAATCCTCCCCATTGCAGGCAGGAAATGGAGATTTCTACATCATAATCAATGATTGTGAGAGAG
Organism: Camellia sinensis; assembly: GCF_055761805.1. Classification (NCBI taxonomy): domain Eukaryota; kingdom Viridiplantae; phylum Streptophyta; class Magnoliopsida; order Ericales; family Theaceae; genus Camellia; species Camellia sinensis. The sequence continues at coordinate 66,305,080 of NC_138970.1, forward strand.
CCACATTAATACATCAGTATTTTAAAACTCATAATGATGTGGCAATTTATACTCTGAATTTTGAATTTTGATGATGTTCCACAAAATAGACCTAGGTGGTGGCCTCTCTTCTTCCTCATGGAATGAGCTTATCTCTACTTTTTTGGACATTGAAGCATGTATATCATATCCTTAACTGAATTGTAGCTCCTTTTGCAAGTTTTTGCACTTCCTATGCAAGGGTGCCACTTGCTGGGTCAAATCTACTAAAAAGTGTTAATTTTTGTCAAGCTGCCCTCTCCTTGCCTTGAAGTATAAAAGTAGTTTCTGAGGACTTGAAACTTACTTTAATGTAAAAAAGTAGCAAAGAGAAAAAAAATAGAAAAAATAAACACAGTAGAGTATTGAGAAAAAGACTTGATAATTCACAAAAGCAAGCATAAATAGTGGTAGATGAACAAAAATCCCGAAGTGGCTGTGTTTCTAACAATCTCTATACATACTAACAATTGAGTACCAAATCCTTATTTTGTCACCCTTAAGAATACCATTAAATCCATGACTACAGTTACAAAATCTTTTTCCGTTAATCCTATACGGTAAAAGCATAATAAAACACTCACTTAAATCATCAAACAAAACTCTAATGCTCTCTAAGATTAAGAATAAGAATAAGATCAATTAATTGGTCACTTCGTTTGGTCCAGAAACTCCTCTTTTAACTCTGGCATTGCTAAACTTTTATCAGATTCTTCTCCTGAGTTGTATCACATAAGTAAACATACATAACAACATTAATTACGTTCTAGCTCAAACAAATCCAGTATTTGGAAATATAAGTTTACATACATAAGTTTGCACCACAATTTAATTTCAATAAAAAATGCCTTAACCACAAACACATTTTCTAAATTAACCTAAATTCATTTCAATTGCAAAAAAATTGTTAGTCACCAAATATGAGATCATGCCTTGCACATAAAACTAAATTTTCCCAATGCCTAGAACTCTAGCATATACACAAATTTCCTAACTCATCCTAGTAACTAAAATTTAACATACTCAACATAAAATCTAAGAACAAATTTATGCATTTACATATTTATAGCATGTGAATTTATAAAAAATGAAGTTTTGGGGTGTGAAAACCTTACTCGAAGCAAGTCTTTATTAATAGAGCTGAAAGGGGTACAAAGAGCTTGCAAGCTTGCACTCATCAACAACACCCTCAATGTTGATGATGCCACTTTTTATCATTTGTGTAGTTACCAGTAACGGTCAAACCATTCGAACTTACGTTCACCTAGTTTATTTTTATATTGCTCTTCTTGTTTATTACATTTTTGTCTTATTTACCTCAGATTCTCAGTTTTGTTCTATGTGTGTGTGGTAAGTGAGCAATTTTATTACTTGTAACGCCCTCAAAATAATAATATTAAACCCATCAAATACGACATGCGTTGACGTATAAACAAATCCACCCTCTATTATTCATTAGCGTCTCATTACATAAGTATTACATGTTAACATCATAACAAAATGCCCTACGGGCTTACAGCTTTCCAAGTTAACACTTGGTTACAACAAAGAGTACTAACTCGATACACATTAAGCCCTTGGCTTGAAGTTATATGTAATACATCAAAAGTAAAACAACAAAACATGTCCGCCTCTAGCCTCCCAGCTATGTCCTTGGAGGTGGCATGCTTCCTGCACCTGAAAATGATATTCCCATATAGGGTGAGCCACAGCCCAGTAGAGATACACTAAACCAACCATGGACAATGACTAAAACATTAGCAATTGATAGTTGGTCAACACTGATACAATCACATAAATTACATATTTATGTCAACGACTTACAAGTCCCATTTACTTTTCATTTTCCCTTTTTCAACAGATAAGCATGTCAGCTCTATCATCATTTCAACAGATATGTATAACAACAATATCCACAGATAAGCATAAAAGCTATATCCACATTCTACAACAGATATGTATAAGAACAATATCCACAGATAAGCGTAAAAGCTATATCCACATTCTACAACAGATATGTATATCAACAATATCCACAGATAAGCATACAAGCTGTATCCACACTTCACAAAGATAAGCATATGAGCTCTATCTTCACTTCTCTAGACAAGCATATGAGCTCTGTCTACGGAGTTCATCCCCTATCTCCTCCCAATACCTATCCGGTTTAGAGGTACATCCCCTATCTTCCCCTAAACCGCGGAGTACATCCCCTATCTCCTCCTCTACACATAACGCATACAAACACAAAGGTTCTATATACAATCACTCAATACATATAATTAATGTATTCTATCAACCGTCAAGTTCCATGACACATTTCATTGATTAGTTTCAGTTTACTTAATCATCAAGCATTGTCTACAACAATCACGACTATCCTCCACCGATAGCCCAAAGCAGTTATTTCTAAACAGAAAATAAATGCACAATGGATATTCAATCAACATTTCATTCCTTCATTCCTCTCAATTAATTATCCCAATTAATTAAACAATGTAATTAGGTCAATTCCCATAATTAACATTTCAACCCTTAGGTCCCGTTTTCATCAATGATTCAACATTAATTCCATTTTTCTATGCCAAACATGCATCTAGGTTTGTTATGAATAAAACCCCAACTTTTGTAAAATTGCACAAAAGCCCCAAACTTTCATAAAATTACCAAACTAAGCCCAACATCTCAAAATACCAAAATTTAAAGACAAAACCCATAGAGAGGAGTAGGATATCCCTACCTCAAATTCGGAGTCCCAAAGGAGAAGACGATAAAACCCAACGTGCTCCAAAACCCGAGATTTTCAGATCAAAAGGAAGCCCTCGACGATCAACAACTTTTTTGTAAAGGCCAAAGGTGAGTAAATCACTCCTACTAGATCAAAACCTAGAGAGAAGGTAGTATCTAGAGAGAAAGACTCAACAATGGTGTTTTTTGGAAAAGTAAGAGAGAGAAGAGAAAGTGAAAAAGTGATTTAAAGAGTCACAAATTCGGGACTTAAACCCAGTATTCCGCTCGAGCGTAAAACACCCCGCTCGAGCGGCCACTCACAGACTTCCGCTCGAGCGGCCAACCTCCCGCTCGAGCGCAGAATGCACTCGCCCAGCACTTTAGCAGAACCAGGCCTACGCTCGAGCTCCCAACCCTACGCTCGAGCGTACAACACTGCACAGGAAAAAAATACTGAATGGGTGTAATCTACGCTCGAGCGCCAACACCTCCGCTTGAGCGTACAGGCCAAAAATCTGGGCAACTAGTTTTGGTTTCTAAACTCAACCAACCTGTAACAAACCCGCTCAACACATCCTATAACTCAAATACAAAGTAAGAAAGGATACAAACAAGATAATAAACAACTACCAACATCCACGGACACATGTCCGGATCACTATATAACAAGGGTAAACCCGGGATCGCTATAACCTCCCCCCCTTAAAGAATTTCGTCCCCGAAATTAAACACAAGTTTTCAAAAACAAGTTTTCCTCCATTTTAAACAATGTTACATTTTAACATTCAACAATTCGACCCATTACCGGTCATCCCATCCCTTTAACAAGAGACATATCACAATATGTAAACAACATATGTATTATTAACATGCATCAACATTATGCACTAACTTTCCAATGTCAACAATATACTTAACACCTATAATGTTACATTCAACTTCCATATGAGGCAAGTTCCAGAACATACTTCCAATAACCAAAACATTTTCAATGTTTCACAACTTAAGACATATATAAAAGCTCTTAAGTTCAACAAAATGTAAAATTTAAATACAAGATCACACATCAACAAACAAGTCCGGATATTTCTCACGGACTTCCAACTCACGTTCCCAAGTGGCTTCCTCCACTCCGTGATGTTTCCACAAGACTTTCACCAAAGGAATGGTCTTACCACGCAGGACCTGATCCCGCCTATCCAAGACCCGAACCGGTCTCTCCTCATACGAGGCATCCTCATCTACCTCTAAATCAGTCCAATCCAGCACATGTGATGGATCTGGTTCGTACTTCCGAAGCATACTCACATGAAACACGTCATGCACTCCGGACAACTGCGGCGGTAAGGCTAACCGATAAGCAACCTCACCAATCCTCTCAAGAATCTCAAAAGGACCAATAAACCGAGGGGATAACTTCCCACTCTTCCCAAACCTCATCAGACCTCGCCTAGGTGATATCTTCAGAAAGACATGGTCACCTACCTCAAACGCCAAAGGTCTCCTCCTACGGTCGGCATAACTCTTTTGTCGACTCTGGGCTGTAACAAGCCTCCTACGGATAAGCTCAACTTTCTCCGTCGTCTCCCTAACCAACTCCGGACCCAACAAAGGTGCATCACCCACCTCGGCCCAACAAACTGGAGACCTACACGGTCGGCCATACAAGGCCTCAAACGGTGCCATACCGATGCTAGACTGAAAACTGTTGTTGTAGGCAAACTCTACCAATGGCAAGTGCCTCTCCCACGTCCCACTAAAATCCAGGACACAACCCCGAAGCATATCCTCGAGGATCTGAATAGTACGCTCGGACTGCCCGTCAGTCTGAGGATGATAAGCCGTACTAAAGGTCAACTTAGTGCCCAAGGCACTCTGCAAACTCTGCCACAACCTAGCAGTAAAACGAGGATCTCTATCTGAGACGATCGTTACTGGGACCCCGTGCAATCTCACTACGTCCCGAATATACAAATCGGCAAGATGATCTACCGAATCTCTCACGCGCATAGGAATAAAGTGCGCCGACTTAGTCAACCGGTCTACAACCACCCAAATAGCATCACTACCCCGCTGAGTCCTCGGAAGACCTACAACGAAGTCCATAGTGATATGCTCCCACTTCCACTCGGCAATAGGCAAGGGTTGCAACAAACCCGCTGGCCTCTGATGCTTGGCCTTCACTTGCTGACAAGTAAGGCACTTCGATACGAACACAGCCACATCTCTTTTCATACCCCGCCACCAAAACTGGCGACCCAAATCCTGATACATCTTAGTACCTCCCGGATGCACCGCAAGGCGCGAATGATGAAACTCTCGGAGTACCTCCTCACGGCAAGACTCCGGTACAAACAAACGGTTTCGGTATCTCACACTCAGGTCGGGATACACCGTCAAACCCTTCTCCACTTTCCCATTGGAGATCTTCTCTCGGAGGGATTCTACCTCAAGGTCACCTCTCTGTGCCTCTGACACTCTAATCACAAGTGTAGGCTGCGCAATAACAGAAAACAAGGCCGCAGCCTCAACAGATTCGCCCAGTAGCAAATCAAACTCGCCTAGTGCTCCCAACATCTCCCATTCCCGGATGGCTATACTAGCAACATCACTAATGGATTTCCTACTAAGGGCATCGGCCACAATATTGGCCTTTCCCGGATGATAATGTAACTCAAAATCATAGTCTTCGATGAACTCCATCCATCTCCTCTGCCTCAGATTCAAGTCTCTCTGTGTAAACAGATACTTCAAACTCTTGTGATCCGAGAATACCTCGAACCTCTCACCATAAAGGTAGTGCCTCCAGATTTTCAAGGCAAAGATCACAGCCGCTAACTCTAGATCGTGAGTAGGGTAATTCTTCTCGTGTATTTTCAACTGACGTGAGCCATAAGCTACCACTTTCCCCTCTTGCATCAACACACAACCCAAACCCTCTCGTGAGGCATCACAATAAACCGCATAACCCAACCCTCTCTCCGGAATAATCAACACCGGAGCGGTGGTCAATCTGACTTTCAACTCTTGGAACGACTTTTCACAAGTCTCACTCCACACAAACTTGACTCCCTTCCGAGTCAGTCTAGTCAACGGTGACGCTAACCTGGAGAAATCTTTCACAAACCGACGGTAATACCCAGCTAATCCCAGAAAACTGCGGATCTCGAACACACTCTTAGGCTGTGCCCAATCTTGCACTGCCTCAACCTTGGATGTATCAACAGACACCCCTTCCCCGGATACCACGTGGCCTAAGAATTTAACTTCCCTCAGCCAGAACTCACACTTCCCAAACTTGGCATACAGCCTATGGGCTCTAAGTAACTCAAGCACCACTCTCAAGTGTTCCTCGTGCTCCTTCTCAGAAGGCGAATAGATAAGGATGTCGTCCACAAAGACGACCACAAATCGGTCTAAGAACTCCCGAAAAATCCGGTTCATCAAGTCCATAAAGACTGCCGGTGCATTGGTAAGCCCAAATGGCATCACCAAAAACTCATAATGGCCATACCGCGTACGGAATGCCGTTTTCGGAATATCCTCTTCCCTGACCCTCAACTGGTGGTAACCCGATCTCAAGTCTATCTTAGAGAAACAACGGGAACCCTTCAACTGGTCAAACAAATCATCTATACGGGGCATAGGATACTTATTCTTAACCGTAGCCCGATTCAACTTCCGATAGTCAATACACAATCTTAAGGCACCATCTTTCTTTTTAACAAAGAGGGCCGGCGCTCCCCACGGCGAAACACTAGGGCGAACAAAACCCTTAACGAGCAATTCCTGGAGCTGAACTTTCAACTCAACCAACTCTGCCGGAGCAAAACGGTAAGGTGCCATAGAAATCGGCGCCGTACCCGGCACTAAATCAATAGAGAATTCTATCTCTCGGTGAGGTGGCAAACTAACAAGATCTTCGGGAAAGACATCCGAATACTCACAAACCACCCTTGGCAACACACTCTGAGTCTCATTACACTCACTACTCTCAAAGCTAGCAAGTAAACCACTAAGCTCACTTCGCCCTCGCGAATCATACCCCGGTGGCAAAACACTACCAACCCGGTCTCCCAAGAAATGGAACCACTCCCCGCTCAAGGTACATAACGTGACCCTCTGGCGGTAGCAATCAATAACAGCCCGGTATGACGATAGCCAGTCCATACCCAAAATCACATCAAAACCCTTCATGGGCATGACAACAAACGGAAAAGGAAGTCTATAATCGGCGACCTCTATATCACATCCTCTAACACCCTGTTTCAGGATCAACTCACCACCCAAAGGTGATACCACACAAATAGGAGATGCTAACTGTGCTAACTCCAATTCCAAAACAGATGCAAATGCAGCAGATACAAAAGAATGAGATGCACCCGTGTCTATCAACACATTAGCAACTGAGTTGCAAAACAGAAAAGTACCTCTCACTACTGATGGAGCCGGTACTAAATCCTGCGCGGTAACAGCATACACGCGCCCCGTAGGCCCCTGGTCTACCTGCTCACCTCTCGGAGCAAAAGACTGCTGCACAGACTGGGATGACGAAGCTCCCGGATTGGCCCTCGAGGCCTGCACAGACTGAGCTGGCTGAAAACCCTGCGTCTGCCTAGAACCAGACGCTCCCGAAGTGGCACACAACTGTGGGCAAAACCTCTTCATGTGCCCAGGTTGTCCACACTGAAAACAAGTCAAGAGCTGCCCCCTGCCCAAACTCTGACTCTGCGGTCTAGCTGAAGAAGAAGCAGCTTTCTGACCTCCACCCTTCTGCGGGCAAATTGAAACCTTGTGACCCAACTGGCCACACTTGTAACAAGTGAAATCCCCCTGACCACCTCTCCCTGAGCCCACACTCGGCACTGGGAAGGTCGATCTAGCAACACCACCCTGCGACTGCTGAGGGTTAGAACCCCTCTGCCTCCTGCCATCACCCTGACTATCCTGGCTCCTCTTGGAGCCTCTCTGGCCCTCATCCTCCTCTTGCATCATAAGCTCCATATGAGCTGCAGCGTCCACTAGGTGTCTATACTCTCGAATATAAGACCCACCAATTCTCAACTTGAGGCCCCGCCTCAACTTCCGCTCAAACTCATAGCAACGGCGTTCCTCAGACGCCACCAGTTCAGGTGCAAACCTAGACAGACTGGTAAAAGTAGCCTCAAACTCGGTCACTGACAAGCCCTGCTGATTAAGCCGGCTAAATTGATCCCTCAGCTTCTCTCTAGCTACTGCAGACAAAAACCTCTCCTGAAAAGCATTCACAAATGCCTCCCAAGTCCCACCAACACGAGCCTTCTCGTATTTCCACCATTGACCCGCATCTCCCTTCAGCTGGAAGGATGCCAAGGTCACTTTCAGTGCCCCGTCCTCGATGCCAAGCATCTCAAACGTCTTCGTTGTCTGTTCGAGCCATTCATCTGCCTTAAGCGGCTCTTTAGGATCCCCGATAAACTCGTCCGGATTACACCGGAAGAACTCCCTCTTCAAGAAGGAAGGTCCTGTCTCAGCTGCCTGATTCTCAGCCCTAAGAATACCCAAAGCTCCTGCTAACTCTCTGGCCAAGGCACCCATAGCCTGCTGACCCACTGGCTCGGCCACATTGGCCTGACCAACTCCCTCCTGCACTGCCGGAACCTCCTCCGGTAACAGTACTTCCTGCCGCGCAGGTCTACCACGCCTAGCACCTCTTCCTCGTCCTGACATCCTAATAAAGGCAACACAGAACGTTAGCACATTCACAAATGTGCCAAAACTAGACACTCACGTCCTAATGCATGGACAACTGTAATTCACTCCACATAAGCACATAAACACATAAGCACTTACGAATTTCATTTCCGGATAATGATAGTCCCGAGACGTTACTAGAGTTCCGGTTAGAAACAGCATTGATCAAGTGCTTTTCCAACAAGACTCCCAGAAACTCAAGGATCCAATCAGCATCCTAGAAATTAAATCCCATACCCACATAGTCACATAAGCATGTTAGCATTTAAGCACATAGCATATGATACTACATCTAAGTCTCTATCAAGCGAGACAAACCCATTGTGATACTAATCACTTCCCACGTACCCAAAGTATTCGAACCCGGTACGCTCCGATACCAAGTTGTAACGCCCTCAAAATAATAACATTAAACCCATCAAATACGACATGCGTTGACGTATAAACAAATCCACCCTCTATTATTCATTAGCGTCTCATTACATAAGTATTACATGTTAACATCATAACAAAATGCCCTACGGGCTTACAGCTTTCCAAGTTAACACTTGGTTACAACAAAGAGTACTAACTCGATACACATTAAGCCCTTGGCTTGAAGTTATATGTAATACATCAAAAGTAAAACAACAAAACATGTCCGCCTCTAGCCTCCCAGCTATGTCCTTGGAGGTGGCATGCTTCCTGCACCTGAAAATGATATTCCCATATAGGGTGAGCCACAGCCCAGTAGAGATACATTAAACCAACCATGGACAATGACTAAAACATTAGCAATTGATAGTTGGTCAACACTGATACAATCACATAAATTACATATTTATGTCAACGACTTACAAGTCCCATTTACTTTTCATTTTCCCTTTTTCAACAGATAAGCATGTCAGCTCTATCATCATTTCAACAGATATGTATAACAACAATATCCACAGATAAGCATAAAAGCTATATCCACATTCTACAACAGATATGTATAAGAACAATATCCACAGATAAGCGTAAAAGCTATATCCACATTCTACAACAGATATGTATATCAACAATATCCACAGATAAGCATACAAGCTGTATCCACACTTCACAAAGATAAGCATATGAGCTCTATCTTCACTTCTCTAGACAAGCATATGAGCTCTGTCTACGGAGTTCATCCCCTATCTCCTCCCAATACCTATCCGGTTTAGAGGTACATCCCCTATCTTCCCCTAAACCGCGGAGTACATCCCCTATCTCCTCCTCTACACATAACGCATACAAACACAAAGGTTCTATATACAATCACTCAATACATATAATTAATGTATTCTATCAACCGTCAAGTTCCATGACACATTTCATTGATTAGTTTCAGTTTACTTAATCATCAAGCATTGTCTACAACAATCACGACTATCCTCCACCGATAGCCCAAAGCAGTTATTTCTAAACAGAAAATAAATGCACAATGGATATTCAATCAACATTTCATTCCTTCATTCCTCTCAATTAATTATCCCAATTAATTAAACAATGTAATTAGGTCAATTCCCATAATTAACATTTCAACCCTTAGGTCCCGTTTTCATCAATGATTCAACATTAATTCCATTTTTCTATGCCAAACATGCATCTAGGTTTGTTATGAATAAAACCCCAACTTTTGTAAAATTGCACAAAAGCCCCAAACTTTCATAAAATTACCAAACTAAGCCCAACATCTCAAAATACCAAAATTTAAAGACAAAACCCATAGAGAGGAGTAGGATATCCCTACCTCAAATTCGGAGTCCCAAAGGAGAAGACGATAAAACCCAACGTGCTCCAAAACCCGAGATTTTCAGATCAAAAGGAAGCCCTCGACGATCAACAACTTTTTTGTAAAGGCCAAAGGTGAGTAAATCACTCCTACTAGATCAAAACCTAGAGAGAAGGTAGTATCTAGAGAGAAAGACTCAACAATGGTGTTTTTTGGAAAAGTAAGAGAGAGAAGAGAAAGTGAAAAAGTGATTTAAAGAGTCACAAATTCGGGACTTAAACCCAGTATTCCGCTCGAGCGTAAAACACCCCGCTCGAGCGGCCACTCACAGACTTCCGCTCGAGCGGCCAACCTCCCGCTCGAGCGCAGAATGCACTCGCCCAGCACTTTAGCAGAACCAGGCCTACGCTCGAGCTCCCAACCCTACGCTCGAGCGTACAACACTGCACAGGAAAAAAATACTGAATGGGTGTAATCTACGCTCGAGCGCCAACACCTCCGCTCGAGCGTACAGGCCAAAAATCTGGGCAACTAGTTTTGGTTTCTAAACTCAACCAACCTGTAACAAACCCGCTCAACACATCCTATAACTCAAATACAAAGTAAGAAAGGATGCAAACAAGATAATAAACAACTACCAACATCCACGGACACATGTCCGGATCACTATATAACAAGGGTAAACCCGGGATCGCTATATTACTAGAAAAGAGAGATGTAATGAGACTTTGGACATGACCCTAAGTGTCTGTAAAAAATAAACCTTCGAGGCAACACAACTCTTAGGCAACGTAAAAGCAGGATCTAACCAATCAAAGAAAGTAAAATCCTCACAGCTTGAGGGACTAGGCTAAAGCACAAAAACCAAAATATAAATAAACAAACCGTACTCATCTAGAACACTTTTTCTCACAAGCCAGAGGCTCAGTAGTAGGCATATATAACTCAAGAACTATACAATAAACAAATAGAACCATTAACCCACGTTTCCTTATATCAATTAGAGTGTGAACTCTTACTAGAAGGCTTTGGGCATGACTTCTTTTCCCTTGCAATTTGTTTGGTTGAGTTTTTAGAATCTGCTTTTGAAATTTTTTCAAAAAATTACAAATTAGTTTGACAAAAATAAACCCCAAACTAGTTTATTTTTGAATTTTCTAAAATTATTTTCGTCCCCAAAAAGAGGAAACTATATGAAAATAATATTTTTCTTTTCTTTCACCAAACTTGTTTTTGTAAATTTTCAAAAATAGATTTTGAAAACACAACCAAACATTAGAATTTGAATTTCTCTATAAGTTTCCTTTTGTTCTCATCTTTGAAAGGAGTGGCATCTATAATCCTTTTAGTTTCATCCTTGGCTTCTTTTATTATTATTATTATTATTATTATTATTATTATTATTATTATTATTTTTTATTATTAGCAATAAAAGGAGTGTTTTGAGGCTAGAGGGCCATCCATCTCTCCTCGAAGCTTGTATTCTGTAGTTCTTGTGTGCTAAATAAAATCCTGTCTTTGTATTCTCCTCAGGGATCTTGTTTTCTCCTTTGTGATTGTACTTCCTTCTGTGGCTGCTTATTTGGTATTAGAGCAGTGGAAGCTTTAACATCTGTTTTTCTAGTTTTTCCAACTTCAAGTTATAATCCATTTCCTTTTTCTACTCTTGGACTTAACACATAAAGAGTATGCTTTGTGACTGTCGCTATTTGTGGATCATATCATCTGTAGCATTTTCCTTTTAAGAAATACTCACATCTTTCCTCTCTTTTTTTTTCCCTTTACTCTTCATCTCAACCCCTGGAATCTCATTTGGAACACATGCTGATAACACATCAAAAATATTTGATGAAGTTGGATAAGTGGACGTAGAGGTCACCTCAAGCTTTTTCTTTGGGCAAGCATGCATGATATCCTTACCATTTCTCTTTTTGGCCTTCTGCCCATTCATTGGGGTTTGTTTCCCCTTTATCCTTTTTAACTAACCATTCTTGTTTGGTTGAGGAACTAGAAACCATGAGCTTTTGGTCAATGACTAAAAGCCTCGCACTCATCACATTTTTGGGGTTTCCTTGACACTTCAACTTTAATTTCATAAGGATCCTCATAACCTAAAGGAATTTGGAATCTCCTTATTTGCTTAAAGTTCAATACACACGCTTTGGCAAAATAAGCCTACAATGAGATCGAGTATACTGCCAATCACATTCGCCACATAGCTGAAACCATCTTCTATCCAAAGCTTAAATGGAACATCAAAAAACTTCCTGCAAACCAGCACACTAGAGAATTCACTCCTAAATAATATCATACCAGGGTGACATCTTTTTACAGTTGCATACATCTCAACTTCCACAATTCAAGTATGTTTGTCTTACTATATCATGTTAAGTAACTTCCAAACATTTTCTATTATAAGAATTGGTTGGTCTTATAGTTCTTGCATTTCAACCCCGGCGTTGTAATATACATTATCAAATTTTATTTATCAAAAATACATTATCAAATTTCTCTCATTAATGATTTGACTATAGATAACAAAATGGTACCCTTTTAAAATCTATGGGGTTGTGATATTCATTATTTTTAATTTATGTATGTTTTTGTTAAGTTATATTTCATCTATTTGATTGTAGTCTTATATATTCAAAACCTCTTAATCTAAAACTGTTCTCTACTCTTAAAACATTTATTCTACTATAATTTCGTTGATCAATACTTTTAACAATTAACATATCTCATGTAATCTTGTCTTCAACATGTCTAGCCACTTCATTCATTAATTGCGAAGAAAACATTCAATAATTTATAAGCTTGGAACAGTTTCATTTAACCCAAAGATTCACATGCTTGGAGAGTGTACATTGTATTTACTTATGAAAAAAGTAGTGATTTACAAACAGAAATTATAACTAGAAATTCAATAGTAGAACATGGCATGTTAGTTTCTAATTATTTCATAAAAAATATCCATCATCATTGTTATTATTTTCTGAAGTAATAGTGTTGTGTCATTCTAGTTAGAAATTCTTTTTATGAAGCATTCCCAGTGAAATAAATCACTGTATTTGCTTTGGCCCACTACCTTGTTGTTCAAGACTTATTTGACACATTCCAACTTCTTTAAAAATATGAAACATACATTCACTTCCAGAAAAGCACCTAGATGTTATATCCATATGGTTTCCTGAATACTTCACTCATCTTCTGCGAAGTCCCAAGTGATTAAACTCTTGATATTGGATTATAAAATTCCATTGGTTGGTGTTGAAGCTGTTACCTTCAAACTGGTTTGTACTACATAATTATTCGATTCAGTTCTGTCGTCGCTCCATTGATCATCTCTGTCAGTTACCTTCATCTTGGGTTGGATGAGATTCTCATACTGAGTTCCTTCAGTGGGCTGCTTTCTCTTCTGTCCATTGATTGAACTGTCAAAAGGTGGGACCGAGTATTGTGAATAGTTTGTGTCAGAATAGCCTTCACAGACTGTAGTAGAGTTTTTGCTAGCTTCAAAGCTTATGCTAGAAACCGTGTCTATGGAAGACCCAATGATTAATGGTAACACCAGGCAATCTCTGTACAGAAATTCTCTGACCATTTCAAGTTTGGCATTTGTACTTGTAGAGCATGGTTCTTCACAAAGTGGTTCATTTCTAGAACCGAATTGATCTTCCAAACTGTTCCTTATACTGTTTTTCTGCCAAACTCGGCAGACTACCCAATCACCTAACTGTTAGGAAGAAAAGCATTTCGATCAATCTGTGCTTAGTGTAAAAAAGTAGAAAAATTATATATATTCTTGTGCTGGTATTGAGTTGATATATGAAATGTGTATTGTGTCTGCATGTGTTAATGGAAACTCATGAGAAGAAAAGCTGCTTAGAGCTTGTTGTAGACTATGCCAATGCAAGAAGTGGCAAGGAAGGTTAAGCCCTCATGTTGGATCTAGTGATTCATAAGAACGTCCACTTCTTGTTAACACTCCATTTGTTTGCGCTGGTGTTTGGCATAACGGAAAACAAAAGTCAACGGAAAATGTTTCAGTGGTCAATGGAAAAGAAGCCTATTTGGGCGGAAAACGTTTTCCGGACTAACGTCGTATCAGTGGCACTGCACTACCACCGCTACCATTACCTTCACCGCCACCATCACCATTGCGGCCACCACCGCCGCCCCACCACCACCACTAATACAATCATTAGTACATTGATTTCAAGGATGCAGCCAAACATAGGAAAGTGTTTTCTCTGGAAGTTTTCCACTGAAGCAAATGGAACGTAAATGAAAGCTAGATATTATGCAAAACAACTTACCCTCATGCATCCTTTTCGCTTGGAAGTCAACCTCGTTGCTTCAGGCAATCTGTACTCTTGCATGTTCCAGTCCGTCTTGATTCCTCTTGGAGGGCATCCTCTATAGAACACCAGAGCTTTTTTCACTCCAATTATCCTTGCTCCACATGAACTGAGAATTGGTTTATCAGTTCCCGCAGCTTTCCAATAACCTGAAGCTGCCATCCTATTAGGCCTCACTCCGTTGGGCTACTTTCTATCCCTTGGGGTGAAGAAGTACCATTCCTCCCCACCAAACAAAGCTTCCCTGCTTAAAAGAGAAAAAAAAAAAATTTCTTTTTCGCTTAGTTAGTTTGACCATCAAAAGAATAAAAGAAGATTTCAAGAACAAAGTGTTGGGTGCAACAACACAGACTAGGTAGCTCCCAAGGTTTGCACTTGTAGAGATCAACTTCAGCAATAATAGCTGCTGGCAGTGAACTTGAGGTTGCTTTGTTTCTCAAATAGTGCACGATGAGCTCCTCGTCAGTTGGGTGGAACCTAAAACCAGGTGGAAGTTGAATATTTGAGTTGGGTTTTTCTCCATGGAAGAGGGCTTTGTTCTTTTTTGTTGGAGGAACCTAGGATGAATTAACTACCGATGTTATCGAGTGAGGTCGATGTGAATTAGAGAGCAGTGTACTGGTTATATTATATATGGTGTACTCTCATGCAGATTAGGTCATTGATGTTGGCTAATTAAATAGGATTAAATCAATTACATGTGGGTGGTTTTATGAAATAGAAAGGAAAGCAACCCTTTGTCTTAACTATTGACTTATTTGTGTGGACAATGATGGGTCTTTGTATATACCGTATTTAGAAGTGTGAGATAGTATTGTAGCCTCTTGCTAGAATTATGACCAGTATAATGATTGTGGAGATTCAATATGAAGTCTGCTAATTGAATGGCTTGGATCATCTAAGTATAACCAATCTATGACTGATTTTGAGTTGGCGCAGCATCGAAGTAATGTGTGAAATGTGATAATGTGGTCAGGTTGCATGATGCTTCCATAAAATAAAAATTGAATGGCTTGAATTATGACCAGTACCATGTTTGTGGGAAATAATTTTCAGTTGGATCGAAGTACCATGTTTGTTTTTCAGAGTCGATCAGAAATTTGATGCTGGCCTTGATTTATTCTCTTATGTTACATATATGAACTGACTGATCAAACATCTTCCTGAGAGAACTAGGAGTTATTTTCTGCATTCTTTGGTCAAACATCCATTAAAAAGCAGGCATTGAGGAGGAAGTTTCCGAACCAACATGGCTAGCTTGTTGGCCGAGAGGGTCTATACCTCGCTAGGATGTACGAGGTTTGACTCTTCTCACCTTTTGTTTGAGTCATTTTTCTGTTATATTTGTTTGGAGTTTTCTGGTATTTGTTTGGTTTGATGAGCTTGTTGTATGATTGTGGCTACATGTTAGACTTTGTTTTTCCAGTTTGATGTAATTTTCTTGTTATTTATCTCCTCCTACCTATTGACCAAAAATAAAGAAGAGTTTCTTTTGGTATTGATTTGATGCGAAATGCTAGGTTATATAAAAGCAGCTGGCTTGAATTAGTCTCGGCGATATTTTTTATTTGTAAAATATTTCAAAATTGAAAGCTTCAAAAAAATTTGCTTCAAATTCAATTATTGGATTCATCAAAATAAGATTTTCAGAGCATATGAGAGGGTTTGATCCTTTTAATGCCAACATAGCAAGATAGGAATAAGTCACCTTATGATTATTATTATTGTGATTGGTTATGTATGTTTTTTTTTTCCCTACTCGTATAGAATGAAATATAGTCAATTGAAAATTAAAGCTAATTAAAAGTGAGGAGTCAAAGACCCGGATTAACCCCCCAATTCCCCCAATTCGATTACGGAAATAAGGAAAATATTAAACATAAATATTTTTTTCATACAAAAAAAAAAAAAAAAAAAAAAAACTTGTACAAAATCTCGTAGGGTGTCATTTTTTTACAATCATGAACTGCAAAATGATAGATTTTCTATTTTTCAATGGATGAATATTATTTTATATATATATAAAATTCAATATATAAATTATTATTATTTTTTGTTTGTACAAGGTTGCCGTACAAATGCTGCCCTTTGGCTCCATCCATGCCATGCCATGACTTAGCTTTGTCCGTACAAAATTCCAAAAGGAAGGACCCTGTATAAACCCTGCTGTGAAGTTGAACTGGAGAAAAACGACTCTTTCGAAAACTACAAAATCTTTTGATACCCAATTTTGATTTTGCATGCAAATGAAATGTACCTTGTGAGGTCATTATGTGTAGGACTGTAAATGAACTGAGTCGTTAATGAACAATACAACTTAGCCCGTTTAAAACTTATTTGAGTTTAACTTATTTACTAAATAAACAATTTCAAATCAAATTTTTAGACTTGGTTTAGTATTGGGTCGAGATTGAGTAGACTCAAACTCAACTCGATTAAGCTTGTGAATATAGTTACATAAATTAGTATTTATTTTTGATGATATATCAAATATGTTTTATTTGTCTATTTGTGTTTGGTGTTTGTACAAATTTAAATATTTGACTGATAAAATTTATTAATAACATGTATTTTTTGGGTGCTCATACTGTTTTCTTTTTTCTCTTAATGTGCATTATAGTTTAGTATTCTTTTTTTTTTTTAAAAAAAAAACTCTCTTCGAACTTGAGTTTGGCTCTTTTATAGAGTTGACTCGAATTGAACTCAAGCTTAAGCTTGGGTTTTTTTAAGTTTGTTGCGCTCATCTTGAGCTTGAGTTAGACAAATTTTTAGCAAGCTGAGCTTGAATTCTTTAAAATGTATCTCGATTCGATTTGACTCGACTCGGTCCACTCAGCCAAGAAACGTGTTGTGAGATTGTTCATACCAATGCTTCCATGTCATGTTTGGTAGATATGAACGTTGAACCCTAAGGGAGGTTTTGTTTGGGAGTCTGGAAAAGATGTGGATGTTCTTTAGGGCCTCGAAATTTTGGCGGCTAGCAGAGTCTTTGTATTGACAGAACACAATCATTTTACTAGTGATGATGAAATTGTTTTTTAGGTTGGTTTTTGACAAGGTGAGCGTGTTCGGTGTTGTTTGGTGCAAGTTAAAATATGTTTTTTAGAGTTTGTTAGTGTTTGGTGCAATTTTGCTAATATTTAAAAAGTTTAAAAAAAAAAAAAAAAAAAAAACTTGAAGTCGAGTAGGGATTGTTTTTAGCTTTTGCGTTTAGATTTGTAAACCAACAAATTATAGTAATTTAGCTATCTATTGTTTTACAAAATAAAAAAAATGCATTTAATGTATATTTGAGTTTTTAATTTTATCAATTTAAAACCTAATCTTTTGATTTGTTTTTAATCTAAACCATTAATCTATTTTTATTAACTAAAACCAATGAAAAAAAAGTATTTTAGTCATTAAACTCAATATAAGTACACATAAAATGTCTAAAATTTTATTTTATTTGAGTTTAATGGCTAAAATATCATTTTTGTAACTGTTTTTACTTAATAGAAATAGACAAATGGTTTAGATTAAAAGCAAATTATAAGTTTAGAGTTTAAATTGATAAAATTAAAAGTTTAGGGTTTATTTTGATATAATTGTCCCTTTTTTATTTTATTTTTTTATGGTAATGCATTAATTTATAGTTTAAATCTGGTTTCTACTGAATCCTGTCCCAGTTTTGATCTGTAATTGTGTAACCTCTTGAATAATAAGAGATGTCAAATGAGTTTCTCACTTGCACGGATATCTTCTAGACTGGGCTATTTCTAAGAATTGTAGGTGAAAAATGGATCATCAAGGTTATGGTCCCAGACTTATCAGCTTATATTTTTTTAATGTTGTATTTGAGTGGTAGAGATTGAATTGATGTAGTGTGGAGTCTACTTATAAATGAATTTGAGCCATAGATTGATGTTTTTGGACAAAATTCGGGATAAAAATTCCGAATTCCTAGTATTACTGAAAATGGATAGGTTTAGGGCTCAACATGGTTCGGACTAAATCACTATTTACAGTTTTATGAAATTTAGAATCAAACTAAATTATGAAAATTTTGGAACTAAAGTACTATTTGGCATAAACTAAATAGGTGCATTGATTTGGATCACATCACCTCTTTATCCTTTTGCATATTTTTTTTTTCCATAAAAAGTAAAAAATTATATTTATTTAAATCATCTCAAACAATCCCTAAATCAAATCAAACTTAGAAAATGTAATTTGCTTCGGTTTGGAGTAACGGTTTTTATATACGTTGTCATTATTTACAAAATGATCACAATACGCTCAAAACATAGAACAATATGTCATAATTTTACAAACAATAATTGTTTAAAAAAAAATTTGGTTAAAACTCCCTCATAATAAAATTTTCATACATTAAGGACAAGCACAAATTTTTTTTTTTTGAAAAGTCCATTACGCATCACTATTATCAAAATTATCATCAGTGAGTAATTTAATAATTTAAATTTTAAATTCCTATTTAAAAAAAATTAAATTTTAAATTAATATAACTTTTGATTTAGACATCACTTTTTAATAAAATTAATATTTTTAAAATTCTCTTGTCAAGATCTATTAAATAAGATTTATGAAATTCTTTAAAAAAATTAATAAATTTTTTACCATTAAAATTAACGTTAACAATAAAATTTTACTCTATCTTATAGTAAAACTTATTGTGAATCAGAGTAAAATTTTATTATAAAATTTATATTTTATTTTGTATTATCTTCAGGACTAAATTGATTCAAATTTAATATTTTAATGATTTAATTGACAAAATCAAGACTTTAAGAATTTAAACGAAAAAGATGTTAAATTGTAAGGACTATAATCGTAGAGTAATATCAACCTGGAAGTTTATACATGTCACTACCCATTTTTCAATCAATCAACCCACATTAAGATTAAAAGCAACTTTTTCGAGTCTCTTCTATAATTTATTTAATAATGTTAAACCCACTAAACCTAACCCACTACTACCTACCACACACACTCACCTCCTCACCTAACCTACCACTACCACCTCCACTTCATCCCCTACCACTTCACCTACTACCTTCTTCTCTTCTATATATTTGATCATTGTAAACATAACAAAATATCAATATACACAACAATCTTGTAATACATCAAATAATATATACACAATTTATGCTCTCTCTCTATCAATTTATCTTACATGGTATCAGAGCTATAGGTTAAAGATCTTGGTGTTCTTCGCCTTCCGGCGGGCGGCAACCTTGCCTTGACCGCCCGCTGGACCTCAACCTATTCCGTTTATTTTCTACGCATACCTTCCCGCCATTGCCCTACCTCATCTTCGACGACATCGACAAATACTCCGTACCTGGATTTGGCCTTGAAATGGTCCTGTAATTCAGACCTCCAAGTATGCCAGATGCCTTTACCCATGTCTCCAAATGTTTGTCCCACGTATATTGTCTCATGAAATCAATGATCCCTAGAACCAGCTCTTTGCTCTCATCATCCACCCCCACCAGCAATGAATAATCCATCACGTCAACAGACGCTAGAAAAGAAGTATCATTCCAAACAGCCCGTTCGAGGCTTCTCTTTGCCGCGCTCCCAACTCATCCTCAACGTCCTCCCCCCGCCACGAGCAAGGCGGCCTCTTCACCGCCGGGGGCTACACACGCGCCTCCGGCCTCCCCAGCGTCTGCATCGCCACCTCCGGTCCCGGCGCCACCCACCTCGTCCGCGGCCTCGCCGACGCCATGCTCGACCGCGTCCATGTCGTGGCCATCACTGGTCCCGTCCTCTAGGGAAGAGAAGCATCACAAGTCAAGTAGCAGAAAATGGAGATATCTTCCAGAGAAAAATCCATCCAAGAACTGCAGCTCAACAATATCTTCATGCGGAACACTTGACTTTACTATCTCTCTCAGTCACTGTTTTTTTTTATATTCTAACCCATCCTCTTTTCTTTCTTTTATTTTACTATCTCTCTCTCTCTCTCTCTCTCTCTCTCTCTCTCTAGTTGAGCCGTGATTGTTTTTTTTTTTTTTTTTTCTCTTCTTTTTTTTAAAACAAACATAATCATCTCCTTTTACCCCCACTTTATCTTTATTTATTTTATTTTATCATCTCTTTTTCTTTATCTGCAGCTGCTCCCACACGGCACATGCTTTCACTATTATTATGTATTATTATTATTATTATTATTATTATTATTATTATTATTCTTACACAATCAAACCATTAATATATTATTATTTTATAGTTTTCCAGCCCACGGTTTTCCATTATTATTATTATTCTTATTATTATTATTATTTTTTTTTCAAAAAAAAAAAAAAAACAGCAAACAGGCAGAAGACGAACTGCTTTCATACCCACTACCCACTACACTCTTTTATTCACGTGGGGGTTCACCCCGATCCACATTTTACAAAAAAAAAAAAAAAAAAAAAAAAAACACAACAAAAACAACAAAAAAAAAAAAAAAAAAAAAAAAAAAAAAAAACAAACACAACAACGGCTTTGTTTCCTTTTCTGCAGACCCACACACCGACATTCCTTCTCTACTCTACCGCCGGTCTTTTCTTCTTGCCTCCGTCCTGGACGGCCCTTGCCGGTGTTGCCTCCGTGTTTCCCAATCCACTGGGCACGATCACTACTCCCTGCTCCTCCACTGCAGCATATGGCGGCCCTCCAAATCGGAACATCACGGTGGCCTTCCGCTTCAGCTCCTTGTTTTCTGCCCTTAGCACGCTTATCTCTGCTCGCGCATCCTTATACATGCGTTGGAGCAGAGCCAGCTGGGAGTTTAATTGCTGCACCTCATTTGTCCTACTCTGCAGCCGGTGCGACAAGTTTGTGACCGCCGTCATGGACTCCACACATGCCTTCAAAGTATACTGATTAGCTTCCACATCCGTTTGCACTGCCATTTTTTGCTCCACCGACTGCATCGGAAAGTTCAACGGAGCAAACCCAGTGGTGTTTGGTTGAGGTTCACGGGACACCGCACCAGTTCTCTCTCCTGTGGACTCGTTGAGATCGGGAAAGAGAGTGAGCAGCCCACGGGACGACGAGGCCATTTTCTGGGCAACAGAGTGTTACAGAATATCTCTCGCAACAGAGTGTTACAGACTATCTCTCTCAGCAAAACGACCTCTCTTTCTCAGCAAAACGAAGAATTTTTCAGAGGTTTCTCTCAGTTTTTCTGTCTCAGCTTCTGCCTCCTCCGCTTCGGTTTATAAAGACCATGACACAGAGGCAGCCACGCGCATCGCGCGCCTCTTGACGCCAGAAAAACGGGCACGCCAGCCAAAGCACTCACGTGCCTCGCCATCATATCTGGCACGCCTTTTGATGCATCGGGCACGCCTTTTGATGGCACGCCTTTTGACAGATTGGGCACATCTTTTGAGGGCACGACTTTTGAGAGCTCGATATCTACATCCATGTATATTTTTTTTTGGGCAGCCTATATACACACTCATACAGTGTCTTCTACACCGGTCAGCTTTCTCAATCCTTTTGTTTCAACCTCAAATAGGTTTCTATCTTCACACCTATTTGAGTTTGAGGGGGGGTTATACACAGTATCATGTATAAGTCGCTCATGGCGCACTCCCTAAGTCGCCTATACACAGTATCATGTATAAGTCGCTCATGGCGCACTCCCTAAGTCGCCCCCTTGGTGCACCACCACAACCTCTGCTACATCGGTCCGACATGACCCCATAAACTGTCTTCTACATCGGTCCGACATGACCCCATAAACTGTCTTCTACATCGGTCTGACACGACCACACAGTGTCTGCTACAACGGTCCGACATGACCCCATAAACTGTCCTGCTACATCGGTCCGACATGACCCCGTAAACTGTCTTCTACAACGGTCCGACATGACCCCGTAAACTGTCCTGCTACAACGGTCCGACATGACCCCGTAAACTGTCTTCTACATCTGACACGACCACACAGTGTCTGCTTCAACGGTCCGACATGACCCCGTAAACTGTCTGCTACAACGGTCTGACACGACCATACCGTGTCTCCTATCCTGTTTTATTTTATTTATCAGTTTATTTTTCTGTTTTGTAACTCTCTCCAAACTCAAGTTGGTTTGTGTCTAACCTCCTTGAGTTTGAGGGGGGCTGTTAAACCCACTAAACCTAACCCACTACTACCTACCACACACACTCACCTCCTCACCTAACCTACCACTACCACCTCCACTTCATCCCCTACCACTTCACCTACTACCTTCTTCTCTTCTATATATTTGATCATTGTAAACATAACAAAATATCAATATACACAACAATCTTGTAATACATCAAATAATATATACACAATTTATGCTCTCTCTCTATCAATTTATCTTCTTACAAATAATATTGACAATCACTCATGACATTGGTGCAATTGCACACAAAACACAAATTTCAAATTCATCCATAAATTATTACATGGCTAATAATAAAGTAAGTCCAGTTGTACCCACAAAACACAAGGTTTTGCTAGTAGCATCATCAACCCAACAAACAAGAACACACACTACAAAGAGCAAAAACACACGCTACAAAGAGCAAACAGTAAGAGCCAAAAGCTTATTGAAATTTAGACAATAGTCCAATAAAATGTAATCGTAACAACTAAATAGTTTCCATAGATATATGAGACCACCCTGTAACCTTGGTTGGTTTCTCCAACTTCTTGATCTTCATAGAATTTGAGAAAGTCATGCCTCGAAAATCACCTGCGAAGGAAAAAGCCAAATCTTAATAGTTTATAAAGAAACCAGAGAGAAGAAAAATACTATAAAAGGAACAAACACATTTCTTTTCTTTCGAATAGACAACATGGATGTCTCAACAACATATGCCTTATCTTAGTTAGAGATGCCAAAAAAAAGCAAAGCCAAATAGTTATTAGGTCAATCTCAAAAGAAGAAGAAAATTATTAGGAAAATCAGAAGGGATAAAAATGCTAAAGCAGGAACAAAGTACAAACATATATATTCCATGTATTTGTTTGTACTTTTATTTTAGCATAAATTTATTTCAAAGTTTATTTCTTTCCTTAAAAAGAAGTCTACATACAACCTACTATGTCCTATGCTCTGTCTGTTTTGAAGGGGAAACAAAAATCTATGAATGGTTTTTTGAAAAATGTGTTCAATAGAAAATAGTTCCTATATTTGGTTAGGACTCTAAAAATGATGATACTAATAGTTGTGGTAGCGGTGGTGTGGGTTGTGATAGTGGGTGGTTGGGTGGTGGCTATGGTAATGGTAGTGACAATGGTGGTTATAGTGTGATTGGTGGTAGAGAGGTGATAATGGTAACTAGTGGGCTGTTAAGCACACCAAAAATAAAGTCCAAACTGTACCTAAATTCCGTAGAATAATGGCAAGTTTAGGTATCAATTCACAAGGACTAATGTGAAATTCAACTAATTTTAATGGCAAGATTCCTAGATTAATTTAGATGAGAATAATAGATGATAATTAAATTAAAGTGAGAATTAAAATAACAACTAGAAAATTAAAGGGTAAATTACAAATACACCCATTGAGGTTTGTTTAAAGTATAGATTGCCCTTGTGATTCGAAAAATTATAAATACCCCCTTTTCAAAAAAAAATTATTTAACAGAATTAACTAAAAAATGAAATTCATAATTGCTCTCCTATACAATAATAAAATTATTTAAATTATTAATTGAAACATATTTGTAATATCATTAAAAACTGTTAATTGACTTGATGATTTATTAATAAAAGAGGCAATTTGTTATGAAATTAGAAATCTCAGAGGATGACATGTAATTTCCAAAACCACAAGGGGTGATTCATATTTTAATCAAACATCGCGAGATGTATTTGTAATTTACTTAAAATTTTAAATTAACACTAAAGATTAAGATTGAGAATTTGATTTGGGAAAAATCCTAGGGCAAAAAATCCACCAATAGCTGCATAAATAGGGTTTAACATTGACATCTAATTGCAATACGGTTTGAACTACTCAATGTTTCACAACTACAAGTTTGAAACATTGATCAAAAGGATTGTCGTGTTCAACGTATAGGAACGAATCATTTCAAGTAGTACATGTCGTTCGCTCTAGACTACGGTAGTAATATGACTCGTCTCTCATAGCATGACTTGTCTCACACTTTGAGTACAACACATAGAAAACCATTGTATGAAAAGTATTCAATAATCACAGAAAGTAGAATTCTGAAAGGAATAGAGAGAAATTGAAGTTAAAACTTCTAAAACATTTATACAACTTGCTCAAACTATTTAAACAATCAAAGCCTAGTTAAAACTCTATATACATGGCTAGGGTTTCATCAAAACTCTAAAAAGAGAAGCTTAGCCGCTCATGAAGGAGTAGAAAGATTGATGAAGAAGCTGCCATGGAAGACCTCCAATCCTTCAACTCCAAAACTCCAAAACCCTAGCCTCCTTTGCCTATTTTTTAAAGAATTTTCGAACCCTAGAACAGCATTGTTTTCCTCATCTTATACTTTTCCAACAAAACAGGTGACTTTAGAAAAAATGTGCATGAAAATCAACGTAGCCGCACGTGCGAGAAAGGTCGCACGTATGGGAAAGGCTCCGCACATGCGGGAAAAACCCTCTGCACGTGTGCATTATGCAGTTTGTTTGGATTTTCAAGAAGGGGGCCGCACGTGTAGGAATGACCCTCTGCACGTGCGGTGCATGCTTTTCAACTAAAATATCACTTTTTGGCTCATTTTGTAGTTCAAACGCGTCAAATTTGATTCACATCAAACATTGGTAAAATGTACAAAGTCGTATCAAGAAGAGGGTTAAGAAATCTCAATTATAGGCCTCAATTATATACATTTCGGTCTCAATCACATCCCTCAACTTACAACTTGCTAGTCATGGAGTAAGGAAACAAAGAAAGAAGGAAAAAAAAGAAAGCAAAATCTAGTGATATCCTCTTTTGTTGAAAGAATGATTGCATTTAGCATATGTTTGAACTGGATAATCCTTTGTGATAGGTTTAAAGTTGAACAAATTGAAATAGGAAGAAAAACATTAATTGATGCAGGGAAATGCTATATGCAAGATATGTCATTTGTGAGTTTGATTATCATAAATGGCATAACTTAATACCACGGGAGTCATGACTAAAAAAAAAAAAAAATTGAGTTATAACCAAACATCATTTGAAGTATAACCAAACAACTCTTGAATCATAAATAAAATAATGTTATAATCAACATCACAATATGTCATAAGTAACAACACTGTAAGTCATAGCAAATGACACATAAATCTAACTAAAAGTGTATATAGTACACACTACCATAAAATTTCCATACCTAGCATTCCTCAAAAATAAAGTTAATAGTAAAAACAAGAAGAACTAACATTTTGTGCAATAACATTTTTTTTTTTGTGTGTGTGTGTGTGTATCAATAGGATATGTATGCATAAACCTTTCCTCTAAAGAGTTGATAATCTGCAATTGTTAATACCTGACAACGGTGTTAACATTAGTTATCTTCGGCAAAGTCATTATTTTCGACAAAGTCATCTTCAACAAGTTGTCAACGTCAAAGTCGATCATATTCATCTTCATCTTCGCAAAGTTTGTCAACGTCAACGTCAAAGTGATAGCGAATGTCAAGTTCCTCCCAGTCAAGGTCATCATCATTGCCTATGTAGCAATTAAGGAGAAACTAATGTTAATATTTGGCAATGTTGAAGTAAAAATAATTTGTTTGTAAAATAATGAACCTAGCCACATCTTCTATACTGTAAACAATTGGCGGTGGCATGAAGTATATCTGAAGCAATGGCGGAGCTAGAATTTTGGCTAAGGTATTAGTAAAATAAAATGTTATGTTTATAATAGTGTTTCCCATTCCGTTGCGCTTCGACCCTAATAAACTTAACTCTTATTTCTAATCATGACATTGACTTAGACTATAAGGATCATCTCCAAACAAAATAAACTATTTTATTGAGAGATTTCATCAAAAAAATAAATAATCATTCTACATATTTGTATATATATTTGTCACAGAAGGGAGAAAAAATACCAATAAGAACTAACTAGCAAATATTATCAAAGATAAGGAAACAAACATTTAAAGACAGATTTTATAACATCATCAAGGTGATTTCTGTCATAAAATGAACATTTGAATAGTGCAAATTATAAGAACTGTTTTAAAATAAAATAAAATAAAATAAGAGTATATAATCAAATTTAGAGGAGACAAATTGAAAGAACTATTTACAAACCTATACTAAACCATAGATTTTAGAAAGTTGAGGAGGGGCACTAGGCCCATGCCCCCTTCGTCCCTGATGTGAAGAGAAATTCTATAATTCACACAATAAAAATGATGTGTATCATATGTTTAATTATTCCGTTCAAAAGAAAAAGGACAAACTTCACTTTACCCCCTATAGTTTGGGTTATGTCTTGTTTACCCCCTTAATATTTAAAAATGATCACATAACCCTTTTGTGGTTTGTGGATTGAAGTGCACCGTTAAGCCGTTAAAGATTTAATAAAAAAGACTAAAATACCCTTGTATTTTCTTCATTTGTTTGAAAGGTAAGTTCATTTTAACCCCTTGTGCTTTATTCCATGTGCGATTTGTTACCTTGAAATTTGAAAATAAGCATATAACCTTCTTATATCTGCCACATGTTTTACACTACTTGTTAAGTTGAACGGAATGTTTAACGGTACACTTTAGTCCACAAACTACGTGGGGGTTATGTGATTATTTCCAAACATCAAGAGGTGAACCGTACATGACTCAAACCACAAGGGGCAAAGTGAAGTTTGCTCAAAAGGTTAGTTATAATCCGTAGTGATGTTTGTTATGATTTAGGTATGATTCATTATAGTGTTGGTTATGATTTAATTATGACTTATTGTAATTGTTACTTTGGTTATGGTTAAATTTTTTTTAGTTATACCTCAAATGATATTTGGTTTATGACTTATTGTGGTGTTAATTATGACGTATTGTGGTTACTATTTTAATTATGACCAATGAGATCTTTAGTTATGTCTCAAGTGAATTTTGGTTATGACCCGTTGTTTTTTATTTTATTTTAATTATGACTGAAAGTGATTTAATTATGATATTTGTAATATTAGTACCACAATTATCATAACTTGCATATAGTACACACTCTAAAAATATGTGTGTATTGTATGATCCATCTTAAGAATATATATATACTATTAATTCTTAAATACAAAGTTCATTGCTGCTAACATCATTTGTATCTCAAGCATGTGATAGGGTGTGTATCATATGTATTTTTTTATGTTTTTTTTGGGTATATATTATGAAAATTTGTGACAATTGTTATATAATTTTCTGATAGAATTACGAGAGTTTATTATTAAAAAATAAAGTTAAACATTACAAAAATGTCTAATTTTAGTTTTGAATCACAAATTATTGTAATTTTATTAAAAAACTACATAATATTTAATATAAAAATATATTTTAAAAAAAATACTTGCACCACCTTCGGAAGGGATTTCCCGTATTGTTGGACACCAATAATTATATGAACCCCACTTAACTACGCCGAATTTACCTAGAATGAAAATGTGTAATTGAGATTGAATTTATGTAGTGTGTGGTCTATGTGTGAAATAAATCTAAACCATAAAATGATAAATCTAAATGTGTAGTATTACTGTGTTGGACACACCATGGTTGTTAGTGAGGTAGCTGTGTGGTCAGGTCTAGTACCTTATTTCACCCTTTTGACTGACTAGTATTTACCTTGTGAAAATATTTTTAGAAGTTAATTTTATGTTTGCACTTTTATAATTTGACTCAAATTTTATTTTGATCCCTACATTTTAATTCCAGTTTCAATTTGATTCTCTCATTCAAATTTTCGTTATTTTTTCTATGTGTACATTTCAAAATCGTTATTTTTAACTTCCAACTTGAATAGAAGGACCAAACTAAAACAAGATTTAAAGTATAGAAATCAAACTGTTTAATTTGAAATCATAGGGACCAAAGTGGAGCTTGGTTTAAATTATAAGAGTTAAAAGTGCAACTAACCCTAATCTAATTATTAACTTGCTAATTTCCTAACTTTGTCAAAAATAAAATAAAATAAAAATAATAATTAAAAAATAAATAAATATTATCATTTTGCAAACTTATAAGCACCTAACTGTAATGTTGCCTAAAGTTAACCATATTCATTAGTAATGTGAGAGATTGTGTAGAATATTATGTAAAATATTTGGGATTCCTAACATTGTTCAATTATCATTGGACACGGCATAGGTTTGTGTTCCCTTATCTTATGTTTGGTTCATTGGAATTAAATGAAATAGAATGGCCATTCCATTAGAACATATATTTTCATATTTGGTGTACTAAAAATATAATATAAAATATATTATAAATAGAATTATTGTTTACTATTGTAAAAGATTGATCATTTCACAAAAAGGCTAAAATATGATTATTCCATTTCAATCCACATTTTTATTCCAATGAATCAAATAGTACCTTATCATAACTACTTTTTTCTTAGCTGTAAGATGTATAGGTAAAAAATCGAGAAGTGAAGTTGCCTTGCAAATATATAATTGGAGTTTTACCTGGAAATTTGGGGCAGAGTCGTGCTTTGGTTTTGGCTGGAATTTCAATATCATTTACATTCGGGCCAAAACACACGAGACTTGGAAGATTTAGAAGCCTGACAATGGAAATTTATCGCGAAAAGATTTCTTGCGAAAAGATTTTTTGCAAAAAGATTTCTGCTTCGTTTTCCCTGGTGACAATCTTTTCTACCTTCTCGCAATGTTCAACTGTTAGATTTTGTAGATTCACAAGAGCGTTGGCCATGGAAATTGTGAATATATATCTCAGGTTGTCAGAGTGCTGCACTGTTAGAAATGTTAGACTTTCGAAACAATGAGTTTGTTGGGAAATATTCTTCCATATGTGCGTCAACTTTGGCAAATACATCAATTCCAATACGATTAACTGAGCGATTAATGTTTCTTTCTTAGCAACATCAGCACATACACCCTCTTGGAGATCAAATATCATTTCCAGTGAATCACACCACCATACTTTTAGCCCTTCTATATTGTGCAGCCTTTGCATTAACTTGGACGAGACAACACTTGATAATTTTCCACAACACTGCACCCGCATGAATGTTACTTTGTCAAGGCATCCGACTTCAAGTTGATTGTGCCATATCTCAGTTGGCTCATCAATTCTTGTGACATTAAGTGTTCCCTCGGTGCTTAAAATAAACTGCAACTGTTATCACCTCAATTGTGTTAGTGACATATTTACTAATCCATTGTTTAGTTAAAAAATGAAGATCGGATTAATAGTCAAATACATATCATTTCTAACAAAATAGTCAAGGGACTAATTATTTAGGGCTAACAGTTCATTGTATCGTAATTCGCCTCTATCTAGTCCGTCCAAACAAACACTTCTTAGTGTTAACACCATTTATTTGGGAGCTGGGAACAATTGACAACAGAATAATGATATACAAACAGAAAAAAACATATAACTAAGACTTATCCTTTTAAAATTATGTGCCCATTAAAATGACATTTAATTACAAAAAATACCACCATTACATCATTCTAGAAAAAATTGGGAAAAATATCATATCAGTAGAGTTTTGAAAAATAATTACAAATTAGTGAGAAACTTAATAAATATTTAATCAAAATTGTGAACTTTTTCACGGAGTTGTATTTTTTTTTTCTTTTCTGACATCCACTGTGATGTAATAATCCCAAAAAAATTATGCCTAATTTTTTTTTTTTTTTTAAAGAATTGATTGAATTTCTTGACAAAATCTTTGACCACATCAATGTTAAGAGTTTATTCTCCTTGATGTTGTGTACCCAACAATTCTTTCCTCTTCAAACATTTAGAGGTTTATCCTTAGTTTAATGAATATTGGAAATATTTTCTTTGAAAGAATGGGTTGTTAATGTCGAACACTATAATTTTAAGACAACTCACTTACCTTTCTATCCAAGAGATGGTGTTGAGCTGAGTTAAAAAATTCCACTTTTCGAACATTGCGCTGTGATGCTGAAGGGAGTGCCCTCATGTTGGGACAGTTGATTACTTTTATCTCCTCGATGAATGATCCTTTAATTGTGTAAGCTTGGGGACAAACTCTTGAGGCTTGGCAGATGATAGAGTTTGAGACTACTTAGTTGAGGGAACATGATTATATTTGTTGCGACTTCATCATCTACTTTTGGTTCCTCATTAACAATTGCTTCCAGCACACCACATTCAGCCACAACTATTTCTCGTAGTTTCACAAGAAGTTTGGCTTTAGAAGATGAGAATACATATCTCAAACTGCTACAACCCACTACTGTTAAGGATGTCAGGTTCTGAAAGCTTGGAATTCTTAGTAAGTTGTTCTTCCAAACATGTGTCAACTTTGGTAGATAAAGTAGGACCAATTTTGTTAATGAAGGGAGTACGATATCTGGATAGCCTTCCCTAACAATTATTCCTTCAAGATCAAATGCTACTTCCACAGATTGACACCACGCCACCTTAAGTCATTCAAGACTCTGCATGCCCTTAATCACATTGGATGGAAAAAGAATATTCGATAGCTTACGACACAAACCAATAATCATGTCTCTCACTTTAGGTTGAAGTTCCCTAGGCCATATCTCTATCATGTTATCCATTCCAACGATCGACAAATGCTTCAGGGTAATTAATTCAACCTATAAAATCCATTCACAGGATTACAAATATAGTTAAACACAACATATTTTATTTCCATTAAATATCATTCATTTATGTTGAAAATAACATAGCAGAATTTTCAATTATGTTTGTGTCTAGTGTGGTTTAGATAATGAAGTTGCTAACCACTTAGTCATGATCTTAAATGAATTTCATCGTGATTTAAATTAAAATTATTTTCTTCAAAAACTATAAAATTAGAGTATTACTATACAAGTTTAAAAATTACCCATTTTTTAACTTCAATGATATGACAATCAATTAAGATATCTAAGACAATATTCTTCATCATCTCTTCTCTAATTATCAACTAATCACTTCACTTACATGTCATTAAATCTAAAAAATGAGTCTAAAACGTGGACTTATATATCATTTTTCATAAAATTATACATGTTTTCTAATGCAAGCTCGCTGTACTTGAAAATCATTGATTTTCTCATGTCATAGCAAGATAAGGTTAACAAGAAAAAATAGAATATATTTTTGAGATTAATAAAATATTGGCCTCCAAACAAGTTTTACAATGTAAATCAGATTTTTGACAATTTAAGTAAATATGAGCAAGTAAAATGATTGAGTGGGATCCTTCTTGTTGTTTTTCCTTTGATTGGTCCCTCTCCAATTCTTGGGTCTAGTGCTAGTATAGGATTGTGTTTGTTTTTCAATGGCAATTTAATTGGGATAGTTGACTCCAACTATGATACTTTGTGCACTTCCCTCCTCTTTTTTTTTTTTTTTTTTTTGATCGGCAAAATAGAAACTTTATTGATGTAAGAATCAAGTATAAAGTATAAAACAAAATACATCAATAAAGAAAAAGGAAGTGCAAAAGTATCACAATGAGCTAAATCATCCCAACTAGGTTGGCATCAAAAAGCCCATAACACAGCAAAGCAGCAAAGAACAGCAGACTGAACCGCCCTACCACCAATAGCAGGTCACGCCAGATTCCATCCCAGCCCTATATATCAGCCAACATATCAAACAGAACAAAACCAACAAGACAGACCAGTAATAGAGCTTAACTGACCAACAGACCACTACCTAAGCAAAGCATTCCAGCAAACCAACAGACCATTTCCCTCCTTTGTTGATGTAAGTTATGCTTGTAATTTTACTTCTTCATCAATAAAGGCTTTTATTTGTTGATCAAAAAAATAAAATAAAAATAGATACTGTAATTAAATTTTACCATATTAGAATATTTTTATGGATAGCTTTCTTGGTGACCACTCATTGTATTGTAAAGAGACACATTATTGAATACACTTTTCTATTTCTTTAATACTGTAAACATGGTATCAGACATATTACAACCTTTTCTTGGCTGCTCGCCGGATTTCAATCCTATTTGCTATCTTTTCATCCCAAACCCCTCAGTCCTTGAACTTGAGTATCTCACAGCCACACATTTGTCTCTTTCTCCAACCATCGCCGCCATTACTCACCACAGCTCCAGCCATTGCCTCCACCTCGGACATTTATTCCATCATGCCAGCTACAGCTTCTGCCATCACGCTGGCAGTTCCGGCCCATCACCGCCGTTCTTTGCCGTTGCTCAACTACTAGCCCACATTCAATATCTTTCCTCTCCCTCTCTCAAATTTACCCATCTTTGTAATCTACACTCTCATTTTTTTAAGCAAACCCGTCCTACACACTTCCCCAAACCCACAATTTTTTAATTAACCCATCTAAAATTCTCTCTCTCTCTCTCGGGTACACTTTCTATTCAAACAAAACAATATGTTTTTCAACTCAATGACATGGGCTTGTCCCACTATTAAAATAAAAAATCCTTTTTACTAATTTTTTTTTTTTTTAAGAATATGATCTCTTGTTTCTACTCCACTCTGTCTTTTTCTCTATTTTGACATCAAATAGGTTTCTATCTTCAAACATATTTGAGTTTGAGGGGGTGGAGGGCGGTCACCGAAGGGGCGCAATGTACTTATATCATGGAAAGCAAGGAGATACACCATGCGAACCACCCAAGTTGTCCCTTGGCACACCACCCATGCCACCTCCTAGCGCACTACCACCTAAGCTGTCCCTTGGTGCACTACCTAAGCCGGCCCCTGGCGCATTCTGTCTTAAGCTGCCCCTTGGCGCACTCAATTCCTACAATGGTCTGGTACGACCATAAACTATTTTCTGACATTAACTCCGGTTGCTCATACAAAGGTCCGATACGACCATAAACTATCTTCCGTCATTAGTTTTGGCTGCTCTTACAACGGTCAGGCACAACCATAAATTGTCTTCCAGCATTATTATTTTTATTTTATTTTATTTTCTCTAGTTTCTCTTTCCAAACTCCAGTTGGTCTCTTTGCAACCACCTTGAGTTTGAGGGAGACTGTTATATATATTATATTCACTATATATATATATATATATTAAATACTGTAATTAGGTTTTACCATATTAGGATATTTTTATTGTTAGCTTTCTTGGGGACCACTCAACCTTGCCTATATATAGGCCTCTCATTGTATTGTAAAGATACATTTTATTGAATGCACTTTTCTATTTCTTCAATACTGTTAACATTGAGAAAAAATAAGGTTAACAAGAATGTTTTCTATTAAAATATCAAGCTTAAATTAATTCATTTTTGCTTTATTAATATTTTGAAAATTGGGGAATGACAAATTAGAGGCTTTCTTCTACTTTATCTGGGGAAAACTCACCTAAAAACAAAATAGGTTTATCATATACAGAGAGAGAGAGATCAGGGTGGCTTAGGGAGATAGAGGTAGGGCCACTCTTGAGATTTATGATATCTTAGGCAAACTATGAAATGAGGCCCTCTTACATATATACCTTTTTGGGTAAATTACAAATACATCTCATGAAATTTGCTTAAAATATGAATTGCCTTATGTGGTTTTGAAAATTATAGCTTGTCTCTTGAAGTTTCTAATTTCATAACAAATAGCGTATTTTATTAATAAATCATCAAGCCAATTAACAGTATTTAATGATATCAAAAATTTATTTTAATTAATAATTCAAGTAATTTTATTATTGAATAAGAGAGTAGTTAGAAATTTCTTATTTTTTCAATTAATTCTGTTAAATAAAATTTTTTGACAATGGGATATTTGTAATTTTCTAAACCACAAGGGTAATCTATATTTTAAGCAAACCTCAAGAGGTACTTATAATTTACCCTACTTTTTTTGTAAAACTTTTATGGATAAAATGAAATTTTTTTTATTTGTTAGTAGTCACAAAAAAGTTTACTTGCACAAATAATCGTTAAAATTATAAATTAAAATTTACTTCCATATATTAATATAAAAAGAAATCATTGCAAAGACTCAAAAAGATAAAAATTTGATGTTATTATTTTATAATTTAGCAATATTCAGTTTACAATTGACCCAAGTATCACATTTTAGCGGCAAAATCACTAATTAAATTTGCATAATCTAATTTATTTATCAAATCTTTTTCAATAGATAATATAACTAATCCATTCAATAATTCTTGTAACATTGTTGATCAAAGGAAAAATTTGTTCAATATATATATATATATATATGTATATATTCAATTTGGCCCAACAACACATATGAAAAAATAAAAAAATTGTTCGTCGCTGGTATATGAATTTTTTTAGGGGCCCTTTAGACTAGGCCTCAATCAATAAAAAAAAATTACAGTAAATTACAACTACACCTTTTAAAATTTTCTTAAAATACGGATTCCCCTTATGGTTTGGAAAATTATAAGTATTCTCAATTTTATTTTATTAATTAATTCATATAATTTTATTATTGTATGAGAGAGAAGTTAAAAATTTTATTTTTTCAGTCAATTTTGTTAAATAAAAAATTTTGCATAATAAAATAATAATAAAAATTGGGCCCCAATGTTTATTGGGTCTATTTGAATAATATAGTATAAGGTATTAATGAATTGGGTTATTTACTGGTCGGTCTCGTTTTTGGATTTTATTACCCATTAGATTCTGACTTAGAATCTTATGTACACATAAGTCCTGGCCCATCTATTATTTTTCCTTTTTTACCCTTGAGTGTTTTGTGTTGCCCTAAACAATCTTTTGTTCTCTCTCTTCCTCCACCATTTGTGCAGACTCTCTCTCTCTCTCTCTCTCTCTCTCTCTCTCTCTCACACACACACACACACACACACAAGACTCATCTCCCTCTACCATTCTGTAAAGAGTTTCATCGTCACACCACCATCGTCGCCTTGGTTGTTTACCCACTATGGCCACCGTCATCAACCACTGCCACCTTCGCCAACCACTGCCATCACCATTGTTCACCAACCATATCCACCGTTGTCCTCCGTTGCCATCAACGTCACCAAGACCACCACTACGGTCGTCGTCGAACCATTACCACCACCCCCACCATCATCTTCCATTCACAACTGTCGTCGTCCGTTCGCAACCACCATTGATCTACACTCCACAGTCACGAATCCACCACCTCGTTCACCAACCACATCAACCATCAGTGATCTATACTTTACCTCTATGATCTTCACTCTATTGTCGCCGATCCATCAATTTAGTTGTAGATCTACATCGATCTAGTTGTTTCAATGGTGAAATCGACTCCAAATGATTCCAAACAACACTATTTTTTCAGATCTTACTTCTTCTCCTCCTCTTCTTCCTTCTTTCTTTTTCCTTCCATCTCTCTCTCTATTTTTAAAAATAGATTTGCTGCAAAAAAAATTTTGTAATAAATTTATCAGTATCTAGTTGTGTTCAGTGATAAATTTATCACTGAATGTATTATTAATTTTTCTTGATTTTGTATTGATCTATGATGGATTCGTTTTTTTTTTTTTTTTTTAATGATAAATTTATCAGTCTCTATTGTTTATTGTGTGTGTGTATGGATTATTGTAAATAAGTGAGTGAACCTGAGTAAGAGTGAATGATTCAAATTTATTTGTAATTTTTTTTAAAAACTATTAACACTGATGAAAGTGTGTGTGTAAATATGACTGAGTAATTGAGTGGTGGAGGTGGTGGCAGTAGTGATGTAGTGGTGATAGGTGTTATTTTTGTTGAAACAATTCATTAAAATATCGCCGGAGGTGGTCGCCAGTGCTGGAGGTGATTGCCAATGACCGAAGGTACTGGTGACCGGAGGTGGTTTCTGGCGGAGGGGAAGAAAGATATAATAGTGTTGTTGGGTAGTGGGCAAGTTGCTGGATGGTGAGTTTTGGGCTAAGGGTAAAATTGGAAAAACATGGTTATAATTTGGGGTTAGGACCTAGTGGGTATTGGGGGTGTTTGGTGTGGATTATAGGGGGTGATTATAGCTTATTTTAATTTGGGAATCTGTGCTAAACTGTTTAGTACAGCTTCTGCTTACAACTTTTTAGGCAGAAATAGCTTAAATAAGCTGAGAAAAGCTGATTATTTAGAAGCTAGGGAAGGGATGCTTATGCTTACAGCTTTCTAATTATCAACTTTTAGCTTATAATAATCCACACCAAACACCCCCCTTAAGTTGTTGGACTGGCCCTGTAACTCCCCCCAAATTTGGAGCCCTACTTTGGGCCAAATTCTGGAGGCCTAAACCTTGCTTGCTCACTCTAGGATGGTGAGGAGGTATCTACTGGGGAAAGGGAAGAAGGAGACGAGATATTATTTTATATCCAATAATCTAAAACCATAAAATCTATTACTAAAATGTACATCTAAAAAAAATAGATTGAATTAAGCATATATTCCTCAAATGAGTGATGTGAAATCTGTTTATTTCAAATTCATATCTAAAAACACAATTATATTATTCAGCTTAGTGATGATTTCGAAGGTTGATAAGAATGAATATAAAAGGCGCATTACACACAAGTTCCCTTTTGTGAACTTATATTCCATTGTCTTAAATAAGAATTTGAGTGCTGCTATTAGCACTTACCTAATTGTTTTGGACCCTCCAATTCTTACTTTTATTTATTTGTTTATTTATTTATTACAATTATACCTTGAAGTAAAATTACATTAAAAGACAACTTTTAATGAAATACTCACCCACCAAATGAAAATAATTAGAATGACACTTTATAATATTGTACACGCACCTTCATTCCCATCTATACATATTCCTTATCAATCTAAACCCTAATCGTATTCTTCTTCATCGCCATCCTAAACCCACGTATTCATCTTCAATGAAAAACATTTGAAACTACTTTATCAGTTAACGTTTTGTTCAGTAGTTTCAAATGTGTTCGGTGTTCCAAATCAGTTAACGTTACAAACAATCCTATTACAGACTCTAAGTTCATACGTTTGTGGTCGTTTTCACCATTCGTTGATAATTAGAGTAATGGAGGACGATGACAACAACTCTGATGAGGTTGACGTTGTATTGGTAAGTTTATCTAACTTGCATTTATGATTGGTTGTTTTCGATTTGGTACTAATTTGCTGACTATTAAAGTTCTGTTCAGTAATACAATGCTGAAAAAAAATATTTAGTTCAATAATATAGTGCTGAACATAAATATTTTGTTTGGCACTGGAATAACTAACGGTTCCATTTTGTAGGATTTTCCCCCTATTTCTATTTTGTCTGAGGGTTTTTCCCTCTAAAACCCCCTGTATCGAGGGTTCTGCCCCAAAATAAGGATATATATATATATATGTAATAGGGAGTTGGAAGTTACCTAAGAGAAGAAGAAATAGACTGTCAAAGAGATTTCTGACTGTGATTCTATTGTTCATGGTGACAAAGAGAAAGAGACCATCGTTTATGAGAGAATGAGAAGAGAGGGACAGTCGATTCATCTCTTAATCGTTTGTTATTCTCAATCGTTTCTCAATTGTTCATCGTTTACTGAGAGAAGAAAAAGAGGTGTGCAAAATTAGGTGGGTGTGCACTTGGGTGTGATAATATTATGAATATGAATAAAATTGGTATTAAGTGGAGTGTTCAAAAAATATTTATTAAAATTTAGAGTTTAAGGTGGGGGTTCAAAGAAATGGGTGGTCCAAAGAAATTAGGTAGGTGGTAATAGCAGCCCTCAAGATTTTTTTGTTCCTTCAAGTCCCATTAATTTTTAATAGACAAAATTACCGTTCAAACAATGGTTGTTCATCATTTCTAATTGTTTATAAAAAAGTATGGTGATGTAACATTTATTTTGATTTTCAAAACTTCAAATCATCATAATTTGTACAATGCATATTTATTTTTGATAAACTTTATGTTTTTAGAATCAACACAACAAAATCTATCAAATAAAATTAATATTAAATACAAAATTATATAAAATACAAAATTATATAAAAATTAAAATATGTTTTTTATTACAAATTTACAATTTAAACCATTTTTAATCGTAAGTTTTAACTTAACTAACAATATTTTTTTGATCTAATTTTTTCAGTTTTTTTTTTTTTCCAGGTTTAAAACTAAGAATATTCTTAGTTTAAAATTGGAAAAACTAAGTTTTAAAACTAGAAAAAAATTGAGAAATTTCCCAAAAATTGAGAATATTCTCAATTAATATTGAAAAAAAAATAGAAATTTCTCAGTTTTACTGGATAATTTCGTAAACTGAGATATGATTAGTTTTGTAAGGCTAAAAATATAATATTTTATTTTTATAAAATTTTATATTCAGTATTTGGTCTTATTTGATAAATCTCGTTGTGTAGACTCCAAAAATATAATTTTTTTTTTAATTATGATGTTTTTAAGTTTTGAAACAACAAAATAAACGTAAAATGCCACATCAACAATACCATTTGAATAATGGAAAATATCTGGTACTTTTGAGGCATGGTTACGTGATTACCAAAAGTTTTGTGTATGTGGAGAGGGTGGGGCCGCAACTTATATTGAAGCAAGAAGCATAATGCTGGGTGATTGGTAGATAACATTGTCATGTATTGCACTTGTAACACCTAATAATTTTTTATTAGCACTTAATGAATTGACGCTTCTCAATTCATTACGCCTTTAATAAGGGTAAAATAGTCATATATACATAAATATTTTGAAAATAGAACTTCGTGTGTTAAAAAAATGGTAATTCTATTTACACCTTAATTACTCTCAGTTCACACCATTATTCATAATTTTTTAATTACAACTTTATCTTTCAATTAAATATCCAAATTGCCTTCATCTCTATTCCATCCCTTCATCAACAAACCCAAAACTAACCTATTTACAGCCACCACCATTGACCAACCATCACCGATTGGCCAACTACTACCATCACGAAGTCATCTTCACCGTTATTGTCGCCACTCTCCTCCTTCTTTCATTTCCGTCGTTGCAACCATCACTACCTTCCTTTGCAACTCGTCTTCTCCGTTGCTCCGCTATCGCTGCCATTGCTGCTTCACTTTCTCAGTCCATCGCTGCCGCCATCCCGTAATCACTACCATTACAATGACCTGTCGCCATCACGCCTCTCATCATGTGGAGACCACCACCATCGCAACTTGCCTACATCTAATGACCAACCGTGCGTAGTCTATAGAGAGAGATTTGTGGAGTTGCGACAACTGTGCATTGCGGCAATGAGGGTTGCGATGATGGTGAGGTAGTGGTGGTAGGGATGAAGATAAGTGTCACGACCACAAACCGCCCCTAGTAGTTTAGTGCCGTGATGGCCAGTAATCCGAGATTACCGAAGGCCAACTTTCAAAATTCACACACAAACAAAGTATAAATATATATGGGGCTCACAAGTGCAGAAGCAATAATTTTAAAATACAAGTGGTCCATAAGAGCAGTGCGTAAGTTGCATGGAATGGCATACAACTTTACATAGTATTACAACTTGAATACAAATACAATAAAATACAAAATACATTTTACATCTTGATCAAAAGGCTTCTCCAGCCGACATGTGTAAATTACAGACATTATAAGCCGAGAAGCATAGTTTTCAAGACTGCCGACATGTATACAAGTTAAGTCGACATAACAAAAACCCAAAACAAGCTTGCGAGTCACACCTAGGCATCACCGCCTTCCTGCTCATCACCTACATATATATATAGAGAGGGTGAGCTTGGATACTCAGTGAATGGTATAAGAAATAAAGGGGTTTGCATGACTGGTATTCAAGATCTTTATCAAACAATACATAACATAATTAGTGCAAGTCAAAGGATGAACCAAGTCCATCTAGCAAATCTGTCAAGTTTCAAAAGATGCTTACTAACATCATTATAATACAAGTGATGACATCTCGGCAAACAAAACCCACGCGGTAAACCGTCAGTGGCAAGCAAGACAAAACAAGGCAAGACAAGGGAGATATCTCAATTCAATGGTGTCGTTGCATTATAGTCCCCGGACACTAAGGACTTGTGCTACTAATGCTTAGAGTCCCCTAGCACGTACGGACTTCCAAACTTTGTGCTACAATTGCTTATAGTCTCTTAGCACGTACGGACTTCCAAACTTTGTGCTACAAATGCTTATAGTCCCTTAGCACGTACGGACTTCCAAACTTCGTGCTACAAATGCTTGTAGTCCCTTAGCACGTACGGACTTCCAAACTTCGTGCTACAAATGCTTGTAGTCCCTTAGCACGTACGGACTTCCAAACTTTGTGCTACAAATGCTTATAGTCCCTTAGTACGTACGAACTTTCCAAGAATGTCATCAAAGCAAGATAATATATATATTTTCCAATTAGGAATAACCATTCATGTTTACAAATACTTTCCAAAACGAAGCAAAACAAGGCTTTTATCAAAGCATTATAACATAGCTTTATTAAAAATACCACACTTAGTTCTTCAAACGTCGGGGTCAAGGCAAGTCCAAACCCTACAAACACATGGCAAGGTCTGTTGGATGCACTTTCAAACAAGTTTCATATGCATGCAGATGATCTCGGCATTCCTCAAGACTAGGTCAAATCAAAACAAACACAGTTCTTTATCTCGGGGAAAACATGCTGGGCAACTGCCAGGTCTAGGCCGAGGTCCCACACCTCCTTGCCGAGGTGTTGCCTCGATGGCCACATTCAGCGGAATGAAGTCGGGAAAAATCTGGGTTTCCCCTTTCTTGAAGAACATGATGAACATGAAGAACATGAACATGAGGGAGATGAATGCAAGGATCGTGATTTGCTATTACAAAATCTGAGATTTCACGCTATGAGTTTAAAAACATGGACTTGGGTACCC
Source organism: Camellia sinensis (assembly GCF_055761805.1). Taxonomy (NCBI): domain Eukaryota; kingdom Viridiplantae; phylum Streptophyta; class Magnoliopsida; order Ericales; family Theaceae; genus Camellia; species Camellia sinensis. Next base: position 66,346,600 of record NC_138970.1, read on the forward strand.
ATATTCAAGGATCTAGTGAGAACAAACACAAAAACGTGAAACTTAATGCAAACTTTCAGATCAAACAAGACCTTTCTTTCGAAAACACATGAACACCATTTTCTCTTTCTAAAACCAACTTTAAATCGATGCATGACATGCAAAATGGGTTCGATCATGCAATGCAGCTAGATGATCAATAAGAATGACAAGAGTAAATCAAGAATCTAACCTCAATACGCGAATCTAATGGTTTGATCTCTAGGAATCAAGCTCGAAGATCCACTCTCTCACTCTAAACTTCTTCTTCTTCTTCTTCTAGAGCTTCTCTCTCCTCACAAAGAAAGACATATAGCAAAATGACACATTTTTAGATCTGCTGGCTGACTTAACCTTCTACAGAGGCACGTGGCAGCGACTGGTTGGTGCTACACAGAAAGGTGGCTGAGTGACAAGACAAAACTATGACAAAGTGTGTTCAACAAGCAAGACGGCATGGGCACTTTGGCGAGTAATGATCTCGGCTAAGAACAAGACATCGGCAAGTAGGAAATAATGACCTCGGCTAGGAAGGACAACACTTGACTAAGCTGTGCCACACCTTGGCCTAGATGTGCCACACCTCGGTCTAGGTCATACCTCTCCGGGACAAGATCACTTAGGTGCAAGGGTAACATCTCGACCTAGATAATTCACACCTCGGCCTGTATGTCAAGGCGAAGGTAGAGGTCAAACAAAGTGGTTCCAAGGAGGTTCTAGACTGAAGACACCCTCAGCTAAACTCACACCAAGCAGGGTACAAAACATGCTGTAACACTTAAACGAACAAGGACAAGACTCGAAATGCAAGTTTACAAGACAGAAACACATGAATGCATATGAGTATGGCTAGGATAGTGTGAGGGTTATTACATCCTACCCTCCTTAAAGAAGTTTGGTCCCCAAACTTGAGTTACCTTGGTTCGAGAATAACTCCGGGTATCGGACTTTCATTTCTTCTTCCATTTCCCACGTAGCATCCTTGCCGTAATGCTCTTTCCACTCAATCTTCACCATCGGTATTGCCTTATTTCTCAATTGTCTCACTTGTCTATCGATGATGCGTATCGGCTCTTCTTCATAGCTTAGGCCTTCATCAACCACAATCCCGAAATGATCGATCACGTGTAGTGGATCCCGTATATACTTTCTCAACATCGAGATATGAAACACATTATGAACTTGACTTAATCTCGGTGGTAAAGCAAGTCTGTAGGCAACCGGGTTAACTTTCTCAAGAATTTCAAACGGTCCAATGTAACGGGGTGCCAATTTACCCTTCTTCCCAAATCTTGAAACTCCTTTCATCAGCGAGGTTTTCAAGAACACATGATCCCCTACTTCGAATTCTAACTCTTTCCTTCTCTGGTCGGCGCAACTCTTTTGTCGGCTCTGGGCGGTTCTGATTCTCTGTTGGATAAGCTTAATCTTTTCAATTGTCCTTTGAACTAAATCCGGGCCGATCAAAGCTTTATCTCCTACTTCGGTCCAACATATCGGCGATCTGCACTTTCTCCTATACAAGGCTTCATACGGCGCCATGCCAATGCTAGCTTGGTAGCTGTTGTTGTAAGCGAACTCTACTAATGGCAAATGCACTTCCCAGCTTCCCTTGAAGTCCAATACACACAGTCTAAGCATATCTTCAAGTGTTTGAATTGTTCTCTCTGTTTGGCCATCGGTCTGCGGATGAAAAGCTATACTAAACCTCAATTCGGTCCCCAAAGCCCTTTGTAAACTCTGCCAAAATCTAGAAACAAATTTTGGATCTCGGTCTGACACGATGGACATCGGCACACCATGAAGTCTAATGATCTCATTCATATACAACACAGCAAGTCGATCGGCACTGAACAAAGTCCTAACTGGCAAGAAATGCGCTGACTTAGTTAACCTGTCGATTATAACCCAAATCAAATCCATCCCTTTCTGTGTCTTCGACAACCCAGTCACGAAGTCCATGGAGATGTCTTCCCATTTCCACTCAGGAATCGGCAAAGGTTGGAGAAGTCCTGCCGGCCTCTGATGTTCTGCTTTCACTTGTTGGCAATACAAGCACTGAGACACGAACTCGGCTATCTCTCTTTTCATATTCGTCCACCAAACGATCTGTTTTACATTTTGATACATCTTGGTGTTCCCTGGATGAACTGCAAATCTGGATCCATGAGAGTCTTGCAAAATCCTTCTTTTCAATTCTGGGACGTCGGCCACGCACAATCTTCTTTCAAACTTAAGCACTCCATTCTCAAGGGTGTAACCCGACTTCGGCTTGGTGGTAATCTCGTCGGCTACTTTCTTTAGGAATCCATCCTCCATTTGCCTTGTCTTTACTTCCCCAATAGTAGTCTACTCCATTGAAATCACGGCTAGGCATGCCAAACCTCCCATTGACTTTCTACTCAACGCGTCGGCTACTGAGTTTGCTTTACCTAGGTGATACTGAATCTGCATGTCGTAATCTTTCAATAATTCAAGCCATTTCCTCTGCCTCAAATTCAGTTCCTTTTGGGTGAACAAATACTTCAAACTCTTATGATCTGTAAAAACTTGGCAAGAGGCTCCATACAAGTAGTGGCGCCAAATCTTCAAAGCAAACACCACGGCTGCTAGCTCTAGATCATGGGTTGGATAGTTCTTTTCATGAAGCTTCAACTGACGAGATGCATATGCTATGACTCTGCCCCCTTGCATTAATACACAACCCAAACCCCCTTATGTGAAGCATCGCTGAAGATCTGAAATTCCTCATTACCCGACGGGAGTACAAGAACTGGTGCCGTAACTAATCTCGTCTTCAACTCTTGGAAGGTTGATTCTCTATCATCGGTCCATTCATATGTTGTTCCTTTCTTAGTTAGTTGTGTCAATGGTACTGCTATCCTTGAGAAGTCCTTTACAAACTTTCTGTAATAACCTGCCAAGCCCAGAAAACTACGAACCTCGGACACGTTGGTCGGCGTCGGCCAATTCACAATGGCCTCAATCTTACTCGGATCAACTGATATACCCTCTTCATTAATCACATGTCCTAAAAATGAGATGTTGGAAAGCCAAAATTCACACTTACTCAACTTGGCGTACAGCTTCTTGTCTCTCAAGATTTGCAGGGCAAGCCTCAGATGATTCTCGTGCTCAATTGTACTCATGGAATAGATTAGTATGTCGTCAATAAAAACAACTACGAACTCATCTAGATACGGCTTAAAGACTCTGTTCATCAAGTCCATGAACGCTGCAGGAGCATTGGTCACTCCGAAAGGCATTACCAAAAATTCGTAGTGGCCGTACCTTGTCCGAAAAGCAGTCTTCTCAATGTCCTCGACTTTAACTTTCAGCTGGTGGTAGCCCGACCTAAGGTCAATCTTGGAAAAGACTCGTGCCCCTTGTAATTGATCAAGTAAGTCGTCAATCCTAGGCAATGGGTACTTGTTCTTGATGGTTACCTTATTAAGTTCTCTGTAATCAATGCAAAGGCGAAGGGTGCCATCCTTTTTCTTAACAAATAAAACGAGTGCTCCCCACGGTGAAGTGCTCGGCCTAATGAATCCCTTATCCAACAACTCTTGTAACTGTAGTTTCAGTTCTCTAAGTTCAGCGGGGGCCATCCTATAGGGTGTTTTGGAGATAGGTTGCGTTCCCGACATGAGGTCCACGGTAAACTCTTTCTCTATCGACTAGGTGGCCAGACAACTCATTTGGAAAGACATCGGGAAATTCCTTAACAACTGGTATGTCGGCTAACTCAACACTTCCATCCAAATCCCTTAGTATACTGCACAAATAACCCTGACACCCTTTTTGGATCAACTTATAGGCTTTCATGGATGAGATTAAGTAGGGTGGGGGCACTACTCCCTTACCCTGGAAAAAGACCTCGGTTTTGTTTGGGGTCTTCAATGTAACGCTCTTAGTAACACAATTAATGGATGCATGATGCGCTACTAACCAATCCATTCCCAATATGACATCAAAGTGAGTCATGCTAAATGGCATCAAATCAGCTAATAATTCTACATCCTCAATCATCACAACACACGCCCTATATATGGATGCAATAATTATAGTTCCCCCAGATGGAGTAGATACAGATAGCACATAATCGAGGGGTTCTAACGGTCTATTCAACTTCTCAGCAAACTTAACAGATACAAATGAATGTGTAGAGCCCGAATCAATCAAGACGTATGCAACTTGAAAGCAAATTGAGAGTGTACCTGACACTAACGTTTCAGCATTCTGGGTGTCTCCTGGCACTAAAGCAAAAACTTTGCCCTGTCTCATCTGTGTCCTTCCAACGTTGCTTCCTTGTGCAGAGCCTGAGGTGCTCCCATTTTTCTTACCATCACCAGCTCTTGCCTTTGGACAGTCCTTCACGCGGTGGCCTATCTCGCCACATTCAAAGCAGGCTCTTGTCGCCCAACGACAAACCCCTAGATGCGGCTTCCCACAACTCGCACACGTCGGCTTAGCATTTCCATCCCGATCTGAGTTGCTGGAACTGCCCATATTCGCCTTCTTCTTGGCATTAAACGGCATCCGACGACCTTCATAGTTCTGTCTCTTCTTCTGACTCTCTTGAACTTTGATATCGGTTTAAGTTAGCTTCCGCCAAGATGGCCTTGTCTAACACCTCGGCGTAAGTCGGCATATTGAGCATGTTGACCCGATCCTGAATTGGTCCACGTAGTCCACTTTCAAACTTCCTGGCCTTCCTATACTCATCACTGACCATATGAGGCGCATATCTCGCCAATTCGGTGAAGGCACGGTCGTACTCTGCCACTGTTCTGCTGCCTTGTGTCAGAGTTTGGATCTTTGTGGTCTTGCGATCTTGAACGCTAAGCGGAAAATGCTTGTTGTAAAACAGTTCTAAAAATCTGGCCCAAGTTAAACCAGGATTAGCCTCCCAGATCATCATCCACCACCTTCGAGCGTCGTCGTCTAACGTGAATGCTGCTAATGTTACCTTCTGAGTGTCGGTGCTAGGAAAGATCTCGAACAGCTTTTCCATTTCCAAAACCCATGCCTCGGCCTTCATCGGCTCTATGCCCCCCGCGAATCTCGGTGGGTTCATCTTCTTGAACTCTTTAATCAAAGTCATCGTCCCTTCCCCATACAAGGCTGGCTGTGGAGGCACTTGGGGCACTAGAAGAGGTGGAGCTGCATGTCAGCCATCCGTCTGTTCGGCCGGGGTAGATGTAGCACTTGCATTCTGTTGCCTCATCTGCCTCAACTCACGAGTTAAACCTTCAACTAGTCTCTCTAGTCTTTCCAATCTATCCTCTGGTTGATCTCGGCCAACTGATGGTCTACCTCTCCTCATGATGCTATGAGTAGGCAAAATGCAACCTTAAAACAAACTGAACCAAGAACCATGTATGCAAATAACAAATGGTTATGCCGAGATGATGCACACCTTGTCAAGTAACAAGCAATATGATGCAATCCTAAAATTATTCTAAGGGACATCCTATGCTCTTTAGGACTCAACGTGTGTGAATAACGTACTATAAGGAATGCGTGCTCTGATACCAATCTGTCACGACCCCAAACCGCCTCTAGTAGTTTAGTGCCGTGATGGCCAGTAATCTGAGATTACCGAAGGCCAACTTTCAAAATTCATACACAAACAAAGTATAAATATATATGGGGCTCACAAGTGCGGAAGCAATAATTTTAAAATACAAATGGTCCATAAGAGCAGTGCGTAAATTACATGGAATGGCATACAACTTTACATAGTATTACAACTTGAATACAAATACAATAAAATACAAAATACATTTTACATCTTGATCAAAAGGCTTCTCCAGTCGACATGTGTAAATTACAGACATTATAAGCCGAGAAGCATAGTTTTCAAGACTGCCGACATGTATACAAGTTAAGTCGACATAGCAAAAACCCAAACAAGCTTGCGAGTCACACCTAGGCGTCACCGCCTTCCTGCTCATCACCTACATATATATATAGAGAGGGTGAGCTTGGATACTCAGTGAATGGTATAAGAAATAAAGGGGTTTGCATGACTGGTATTCAAGATCTTTATCAAATAATACATAACATAATTAGTGCAAGTCAAAGGATGAACCAAGTCCATCTAGCAAATCTGTCAAGTTTCAAAAGATGCTTACTAACATCATTATAATACAAGTGATGACATCTCGGCAAACAAAACCCACGCGGTAAACCGTCAGTGGCAAGCAAGACAAAACAAGGCAAGACAAGGGAGATATCTCAATTCAATGGTGTCGTTGCATTATAGTCCCCGGACACTAAGGACTTGTGCTACTAATGCTTAAAGTCCCCTAGCACGTACGGACTTCCAAACTTTGTGCTACAATTGCTTATAGTCTCTTAGCACGTACGGACTTCCAAACTTTGTGCTACAAATGCTTATAGTCCCTTAGCACGTACGAACTTTCCAAGAATGCCATCAAAGCAAGATAATATATATATTTTCCAATTAGGAATAACCATTCATGCTTATAAATACTTTCCAAAACGAAGCAAAACAAGGCTTTTATCAAAGCATTATAACATAGCTTTATTAAAAATACCACTCACTTAGTTCTTCAAACGTCGAGGTCAAGGCAAGTCCAAACCCTACAAACACATGGCAAGGTCTATTGGATGCACTTTCAAACAAGTTTCATATGCATGCAGATGATCTCGGCATTCCTCAAGACTAGGTCAAATCAAAACAAACACAGTTCTTTATCTCGGGGAAAACATGCTGGGCAACTGCCAGGTCTAGGCCGAGGTCCCATACCTCCTTGCCGAGGTGTTGCCTCGATGGCCACATTCAGCGGAATGAAGTCGGGAAAAATCTAGGTTTCCCCTTTCTTGAAGAGCATGATGAACATGAAGAACATGAACACGAGGGAGATGAATGCAATGATCGTGATTTGCTATTACAAAATCTGAGATTTCATGCTATGAGTTTAAAAACATGGACCTGGGTACCTATATTCAAGGATCTATTGAGAACGAACACAAAAACATGAAACTTAATGCAAACTTTCAGATCAAACAAGACCTTTCTTTCGAAAACACATGAACACCATTTTCTCTTTCTAAAACCAACTTTAAATCGATGCACGACATGCAAAACGGGTTCGATCATGCAATGCAGCTAGATGATCAATAAGAATGACAAGAGTAAATCAAGAATCTAACCTCAATATGCGAATCTAATGGTTTGATCTCTAGGAATCAAGCTCGAAGACCCACTCTCTCACTCTAAACTTCTTCTTCTTCTTCTAGAGCTTCTCTCTCCTCACAAACAAAGACATATAGCAAAATGATACATTTTTAGATCTGCTGGCTGACTTAACCTTCTACAGAGGCACGTGGCAGCGGCTGGTTGGTGCTACACAGAAAGGTGGCTGAGTGACAAGACAAAACTATGACAAAGTGTGTTCAACAAGCAAGACGGCATGGGCACTCTGGCGAGTAATGATCTCGGCTAAGAACAAGACATCGGCAAGTAGGAAATACTGACATCGGCTAGGAAGGACAACACTTGACTAAGCTGTGCCACACCCTAGCCTAGATGTGCCACACCTCGGTCTAGGTCATACCTCTCCGGGACAAGATCACTTAGGTGCAAGGGTAACATCTCGACCTAGATAATTCACACCTCGGCCTGTATGTCAAGGCGAAGGTAGAGGTCAAACAAAGTGGTTCCAAGGAAATTCTAGACTGAAGACACCCTCAGCTAAACTCACACCAAGCAGGGTACAAAACATGCTGTAACACTTAAACGAACAAGGACAAGACTCGAAATGCAAGTTTACAAGACAAAAACACATGAATGCATATGAGTATGGCTAGGATAGTGTGAGGGTTATTACAATAAGGGTTGCGACGAGAAAGGGAGAGGGGTAGAGGTCGGTGGCTAATGGCTAGTAATGGACAAGGTTTTGGGTTAGGGTTAGGGTCGAAGATGATGAGAATAATTTGGTATTATTTAAAAATTAGTGGTGTGTATTGAGACAAAATTAAAAGCTTCAATTTCTGTGGGGTGAAGTAAGCAAGTGGTGTATACTGAAAGGATTTGTGGTGTGTAAATAGAATCACCCTAAAAAAAAGGAAGGAGGACTTAATGGAATATCAACCTTATCAATAAGACTTTTAGATGATTAACCTTACAAAATAACACTGTAAAACTAATCATTTCAAAAGTTCTTCCCAAGAATTCTAAGTAAAACAAAAACCTTATAAGTTATAAAAATCTCTTTGGAATTGCTACTCAGACGAGTCTAGATCTTCTATAGTGTTTTTCCTTGTAGTGTTTGTGTAGTGCACCAAAATGACGTCGTTTTGGTGCGTGCACAAAAAAAAATAAAAATAAAAAAATGAAACGAAACGAAACGTAGAAGAGAAGAAAAGGCCAAAGAGAAGAAGACCCACAGTGTAAACAGAGCACTTCTTTACATTCCTTTCTCACAATCGACCTCCATGACCACCTCTGGCAATCACCCATTATTTCCCATCTCCTCCCCTCCCTCTCTCTTCTCAAAATCTGCCATTAACATCTCTAGCGACCCCCCACCTACAAGATCCACCTCATCTTCCCATTGCAACCCCACCCCTACCAATTCTTCCTCCATCTCAACTCCAATGAGCCTCTCTAACCCATTCATACCCTCACTCGCCCATTCCCAGCCGTCATTGCCGCCGCAAGCTCTCTCTATGTCTATCTCTATTTCGATCTTGCCAGCGCTGGTGTTAGCGGGGGTAGTAGGGTGGTCAAATAGTAGAGGGGTAGTATCGGTCAAGCGCGCCTATAGGTCTTTTCTTTGGCGCTTTTTATGTTTTGCTCTTGCATTTCGTTTCAAAATTATTTTCTTGGGGATGTGCAACAAAACGACGTTAGTTTAGTTTTGCATGTGGCATTTATCCGTGCAAAATTCTAATGTTGAATGATAGCGAGACCACATTGCAACAAAATTGAAAATATAAGGTTTAAATTGAAACTACAGTGACTAAATTGACATTTCGTTTAAACTATAGGGACTAATGGTTGTTTCTTAACCTCAAAACCTTTTTAAATTCTAGGGATAATAACAAAATAAAAAAAAAACCCCCTCCAATGTTTGACCCTTGCAACAATATAAACTTTGAGTTTTCAATTTTATCAATTTAAACCTTAATCTTTTAATTTGTTTTTAATCTAAATCATTTGTCTACTTTTTTAACTAAAATTGACCCCCTCAAAAAAGTACTTTAGTTATTATGTAGGTATACATAAAATATCTAAAATACCCATTTTCATTGAGTTTAATGACTAATAGACCCATTTTTCTATTGATTTTACTTAACAAAAATAGGCAAATTGACTGAGATTGAAAACAAATAAAAAATTCAGGTTTTAAATTGACAAAATTAAAACTTATGGTTTATTTTCTTACAAGGGTCAATTTTTTTTTGATTTATTTTTGTGTGTGTGTAATTTCCCCTAAATTCTTCCATCCAAAATACAATTTTAGTATTTTTAAATAAGAGGACTTACATGTAAGTCCTAATATGTAAACTTATTGTCCAATATGTCCTATGAGAATTAATGGCGTTTTTTTATCAAACACTATTAAAAAACGTCACTGGTTGTTAATTTTCAGTGACAGTTTGAAAATTTTGTCACAAAAAATTGTCATGATTGTACTTATTGTCCAATATGTCCTATGAGAATTAATGGTACATTTCATCAAACACTATTAAAAAACGTCACTGGCTATTAATTTTCAGCGACAGTTTGACAAAATTGTCACAAAAAATGTCATAATTATAAGTTTTAATGACAGTTGAAAAAAATTATCACAAAAAAAGTCACTAATTTTCAACTTTCAACGACAGTTTGAAAAAATCGTCACAGAAAATGTCACTAATTGTAAGTTTTAATGATAATTTTTTAAAAACTGTAACAAAAAAAGTCACTAATTGTTAATTTTTAGTGACGTACAAAAAATCGTTACAAAAAATTATTTTTAGCAACGATTTTACTAGGATTTGATGGGAATTAAGTCAAACTATTAAGACTTATTGGTAATTTACCCTTCAAATAACTTGGTCAAAGTTCGCAAAATTACAGTTCAATTCATATTAGTTTAGCTAAATTTTTAGTCAAAAGAAATAGGGCAAATTATACATGTAGTCTCTATACTTGCCTCTCATGTCAATTTGGTTTCAGTAATATTAATTTTGCCCTTTAATTTTTCAAATTGTGTCAATCTAGTCCAAGTGATAATAGCCGTTAAAAAATTGAATAAAAATCAAAGGCAAAATGATCTATTAAAAAGGGAATGAATCATTTGAAATTGGAATCCTTCAATAACTTTGAAGGGAATTAAAAAACCATTTTGTCCCTTAATTGATACCATGTGCAAAATTGAAAGGTAAAATTGTTGCAATTAAAATTATAAGAACCAAATTGATATAAACAAACTACAAGAATTAACAATAATTTGTCTAAAGAAATACAACAAATAAAAACGGAATTTGGTTCCTAAATACTAATTAATATCAAGTGTAGTTTGCCGTTCTTATTTTTGCATCCAACAACATATTCCATCCAAAATATGTTGTGTTCTCATTATAGCCCAAAAGGTCAAATGAAAATAGCAAAATAATAAATAAAATCTAGGGATGCCCCACAGCAATGAAGCTTAAATAAATAAATAAGCTTAAGTCAAAGAAGCATACCTTATTGAAGAGAGGTTGAATAGTATTGTAATTGCTATCCAAAGTATTGCAAAAACTATTGAGCTTTGGTATCCACTAGAGGTCCAGCTGGTTCAATTGCGGCATCTCAATTCCATTTATAGCCTTGCAGATAGCAGTAAATTGACCCATACCAATCCATGCATTTTCAAAAGGTGAGCAAGTTGAGTTGGGAGGGGTAGATGGTAAAAATTGGTGGTGGGTCAGTTGCCCTACAGGTTACAATTTGTCATCCCGCCAACAAACCAATCCAACCTGCCTATATATATAGGCAAATTCCCTTTCACTCGCCCACATACATGGAATAAATTGTTCTAAATAATAATTCCCTTGCAGTACTAAAGAATCCCTATAGATTCCTTGACAAAGAAAGTTATCGTTACAGCATCCAAAAAAGTCTGCTGCCATATCGTAGGCTAATGAGGTTCCTCTAATTCAGTAATAAACATTAGGTGTAACAATGATACCACGTGACTATATTACCAACCAATGAGCAATCTTAATATGTGGTTGAGAGCACTACCTGGTTGGGTTAGCGGGAGATGAGATGTCTACTTAATCCTATTTGCAGTATTTTTTTGGCCGGTGACACCACATAGGATGGTGTTACTGTTACACTCAATATTTACTTTACTCCTAATTCAGGCAGGTGTAGACTTTTGTTTGTAAGTGTTGACGAGAACAGAGGACAGGAAAATACCTTAATGAACTTGTCCCAGACTTCATCCTCAGCCATGATCGTGCCTGTGGTTTCATCCCATTTGAAATCACTTTGATCAAGAAGCAACTTTACAATACTATACTGTCTCCTTAATACAGCGTATCGGTTCTTCAGCTGCTCTTTATCCCATTTAAGACCAGTTTTCTTTTGGAAGTCATCACTTGTACACTTCCATGCTTTCTTGCCAAAAGAATGGTTTTGTCTATTCCCCTTGTGAATCTGGTCAACCATCAAGTCCACTAGTATCTTAGTCAGGGGTGCTGTCCACTTGGCCCTTGACTGTTGTTCTGGCTATTGCCTGGGTGGTGGCCTCCTCGACCGGGTAGACCGGCTAGCCATCTGTGTGTTCACCACAAAAATTGATAAGGAAAGAAATGCAAAACCCATAATAACCATCAAACAAGAAAGAATTTGAAAGGACATAAAAACTGACTAATGAAGAATGAGCAGCGTCACCAAAATTCCAAAATCATTATAATGGCCTTTAACTTAAAAATGTAAATAGTGAGCAGACTTGTGGATATTAAAAAGAAAACAAAGTTCCAATCTAACCTCCCTCAGAGGTCTAAAGAAAAACTTGCTTAAAACATTGCTGTAATCACCAAGCAGATTATTCTAACTATATCTGGCTGTTTGCGTTGACATGAGAGTAAGTAAGAATTCAATAGTTCAAGAGAAGAGTTGCAGCATATTAAAAGGGAAAATTATCAATTTTATTTGGGATTGTTTAACTCTACTCCTTCCCCGCCCCCCCCCCCCCCCCCCCCCCCCCCCTCCTCTTCCATTAAAATTGTAGTTTGCTATTTCATAAATGTTAACAATTCACAGCCCAAAGGAGCCTCATTAGATCCCCAAAACTCTACTTATCACAACCCTATACCCAAAAAAAAAAAAAAAAAACTACTTTTGGCCATAATTCAACACCTAAAGTCCTGAAATACTTACTGGTTGGCATCTCTACCAACCCTAGTTCTAAAATTCCGACAACCTCCTTTAAAAGTAGAAAAATCCCATACTCATTCTTTATACCCACCACAAAACTAACCATTCCGAGTTTTAAAGTGCCTCCTTTTATCAGTTCTCTTGTCACACATAATGATTGATTATCAACACAAGACACAAGTCCATTTTGTACCCCAGAGCAAGGGTGATTTCAAAAATTATGTTTCATCAACAAAATGCTAGAAACTAGCCCAAGATTGCTTGGAGTGTTTAGACAAAAATAAATATTAACATTCAACAAATAAATAAATAAATAAAAATTCCACAGTAAAAATGTATTTGTGATCAAAGCCCTAAAAATTCATGAAACGTTCTGAGAGCCAAACATGAACAATGATTATGTAACCTTATAACAGAATAAAAAACCCTAAACTTGCATAGATCATTATGATCAACAAGAGCATTGGTGTTTGGAATGAATCAAGAAACAATCAAATTACCTCTGAGAGAGAAGCGCTTAACTCTCTGTAGAATCCTGGTCGGTGTCTCCGTAAGCCATTGACAAGATTATTTATGGGAACAGCTTCACTGCTTCTTCTCTCACCCCCAACGTCTCGGCTCCTCCTCTTCTCTTCGTTTCGAGTTTTTTCCATTCAAGACTTCATATTCGCTCACCTGCCCCTAAATTCTACACTAATTTAAACTTCTCATTCCTTAAATTTTATATTTTCGTTTTTTACCCTCTTTTGAAGATTTTGTTTCAAAGACACCCCTGCAAGTGAGGATGTTGGTTAGGCTTCTTTTCAAAAATGAGATTTGAACTCTAATCTTATTAAATCATTCCTGTAAAAATTAATTTGATTACATTAGCAATATATTTGTCCAATGACATCTATGATTTCAAAAAAACATTAGTCCATCCTATCTACAAAAAAAAAAATAATAATAAATAAATAAAAATGCATTTCTTATTCTTTAAGGCAAATATAATTTAATCATGTAATTATTAATATCTAAATAATTTATTTAGCTAGCCTTGCACGAAATTAATAGTTCGGATTACTGAGATTGGCCACGACACTCTCAACTAGACCAGTTAGCCAATTAATATACTTGAAGAAAGCCAATTCCTGTACTAGGATATGAATAATAATTAGAGCAAACCTTACTTTACCCTCTATGGTTTAAGCCACGTGTGGATTACCCCATTGACTTTCGAATATCACCACATAACCCCCTGTGGTTGATCAAGTAACGTTCACCATTAGTTTTTCTGTGTATTCTAACCGGCTGTGCAGTGCACGTGAGCGTGGTGCAAGTGGGCATGAACTGACGATGTTCCCTCACAATGAAAAGACCAAAATGCCTTTATCTTCATCATCAATTTCCAAAGAATACCCTCATATTATTTTCTTCATCATCAGATCTGGAAATGTAATGATTTTGATTTTGTTCTAGGGCTGGTATTAAAAAATAAAAATAGAATGATTTTTATTTTGATTTCAAAATCATCACATATTTTCGTTAATGGTTTTGATTTTGATTTTCTTTATCTTCATCATCCTCTCTTGTGATGCTTTTATCTTTATATTCATCAAATAAAGAAATCATAAAATTTAGGAAACACAATTTTATTTGTTGTTTCTGTTGTTGATGCTATCTCATTTTGATCTCCTTCTTCTTCACTCGAAATAAGTACTTCCATCTTACGACAATGAAATACACCAATATCCTGTAGTTGCATCAGATCTCTGGCTATGGATAATGAGAACACGCTTTCCAGTTCATCACAATTACTCAATGTTAGAGAAGTGAGGTTGCGGAGCCGTACAAGTTGAGTAGGACCCTTCCACAAATGTGTCAATGCGGGCAAGTCTCGCAGTTCCAGCTCTGTCAACGCACTGAAGGCCTCCTCTGGTAGTTGGCCATGACAAATCTTTTTCAATTTTTCTAAATTTTCAAGATGTAGCAACTGTAACACAGGGAAGGCTATTTGCGGAACTGGAACCCCATCTGCTGTTTCAATGACATATTCCAGATCCTGACAATCTTCCAAGAGCAATTGTGTTAATTTTTTGAAACCATCTTTGTCTAAATCATAGCCACCAACATTCTTCACACCTACTACTCGTCTTAGGTCTAAAATTTTAGTGATCTTGAGAAGATTCTTGAACTCACTCTCCATAAGATCGCTCTCGTGAAGATCCCAGAGATACAACTGGTTTTGTAATTGAGAATATGTAAAGGATATATTGCCAAAGGCTATATTGAATGCTTTTAGATTCGTAAGGACCAAGTCACTTGGCCAGTATGCAAAATGTCGCAGGTGAATGACCAATGTCGTAAAATTAGACAACCCACACAGCTCAGTGAAAGTTGCTTTAGTTTCTTCTATCCCGTGTTCATCATTAAAGCTAGACCCAAGATACAACTCTTCTAGCTTTGATAAGCTCGACAAAACACCTGGGCAAATCCTTTTCACACCACATTGTAACAAATCCAGTAGCTTCAAGTGACAAAGCCGACCTATTTCTTTTGGCAACTCCTCAATTTTGGTGCCTTCAAAACTCAAAATTTCTAGATTCTCTAATGCTCCTATTACAGATATATCATTGATCAGTCCGCATTTGTATAGTGACAAGCTTCGGAGGTTGGTCAACCATCGCAGGGATGTCGGCAGTGATCCTTCTATGTACACATTCAACATGCTTAAAGCTTTGAGTTCCTTCATCCCTCCGTAGAAACTATCTGGGAGATTTGGTAGATTTGATGCATGATTGTCCTCTAGCCGTAAAAGATAGAGTTTTGGAAACTCTAGATTATCAGGCAGCTTGCTCGTACCAGTGCATCGCAATGAAATTACAGCGTAATTTTTGTGTCGTTCTTTCTACGGCCATTCTTTCAATGCTTGGTCACATCTTGCCATAAATGAATGCTCCTCCCTAGATGCTATTGATGTAGCAACATCACGAATTATATCATGCATTTTAACACAACCGTCTCGTCCACCATCCATCAATAGATAGCCTTTTTTTAAGTCATCGACAAAGGCATGTACTCTGTCTCTTGTTTCGGCAACGCTATCAATGGCCTCAAACAACTCTATTCCAACACCACATCTAACGGGATCTTCAATTGGAATATTAAAATCTTCAGCATATAAGGAGCAGAGCAAAAAGCATTCCTTAATTTCTCTACTTCCTAAGAAGTCGTAACTTAACTCCAGAGATTTAAACACCTTTTCTTCTACTCCCCTGATGTTTTTTACCATGGACTTGCGTAACTGTAGAAGGGCTGAATTCCATGAATGCCTATCTTTATCTTTGAGTGCCCTCACAACTGTAACAATAGCAATCGGCAAACATTCACATTCATCCGCAACTTTCTTCTGTGTGATATACAAATCAGTACTTGTGTGACTTGTGTCATTGGAAATTCCAGCCATCTCCTCGAAGAGATTCCATGCTTCTTCTTCAGTTAAGACGTCAAGTGTAAATTTCTTTTGAGCATTCATATCGTTGGATACATTATCAAATCTGGAAGTAAGCAAAATTTTGCAGCCTCCATGACCATCTCCAAATGGAATTCCTATGTCATTCAGTTCGAGACGATCCCAAACATCGTCCAATATGACAAGGATTCTCTTGGTGCCCCTTAGTCTTTCAAGCAGTCGATCTGCTCTTCCACGTTCAGTCTCCTCCATAAATTCCAAACCCAATTTATCTCCAATTTCACCTTGAATCCTCCTTTCATTAGGACTTTGGGACACGACAGCCATCACAACCTTATCGAACAATTTCTCTTCTTTTGCTCTTTTGGCAACTTCTTTCACCATTGTTGTCTTACCAACACCTCCCATCCCGCATATCGCAATCATGTGGAATGTATCATCCTTCAGTGCCTCCATGACATCTTTCGTAATCAATCTTCTAGATTCAAAAACCTTAATACCTTCAGTGGATGTGGATTCTATCCCTGGTGGAGGCTCATTGTAGGCCACTTCCGTCAGTTTCCTTTCTTCGTGCAACTTAGCCACGTCTTTTGCCTTGTTGGTTGCTTTCTTACCGAGCGAGTAACGTAACTTCAGGTTTGGACACCACCCATATAGACACCCTTTGTTCGCTTCAACTTCATCTTTTAGAATTTCTCTGGCCTCTTCGCTGCATTTATTAACCCTTCCCAGCCATCCCTTTACATCAGGTCCTGTAACTTTTACATTTCTTTCTGCTTCATCAACTGATAGCTGCATTGCACTTCTTTTCTCATCCAACTTCTCGACTTCTTCTTTCAGATTCATGATCTCGCTTTTATAGGAAAATAGATAACCGAAATGACGGCCAGCTGGAGCCATTAGAAATTCTCCAATCTTGCCTACAATCGGGCCAACAAAGCCGAGTAAACCAGTAGCCATTTCTCACTTCTATTTCAGTTGTGTACCTCTCTCTCTGTTTCAAACCAGTAGCCAACTGAGTGAAAATAGAGAGGCAGAGGAAGAAATTACAAAGATTTCTACAACCAAAAGAAGATATGAAGATATGAAAGGAAAGTGAAATGAGAATCTGAAAGGAAAGTGATATGAAGATATGAAAGGAAAGAGAAATGAAGATATGAAAGTGAAGATATGAAAGAAAAGTGAAAGGAAAGTGATATGAAGATATGAACCAAAAGAACGGATCTAAAGTTTCTTTTTTTTTTTTTTTCTTCTTTTTTGAAGTAAAGTGAAATGAGAAAACAGGGAATTTTTGGTAATTGTTCAACATAGAGTTAATAAAATAGAGTTGCAGAGGAGAAGATTACAAAGTTTCCTAAAATCAAAAGAGAATACAGGGATTTTTTTTCTGGTAAGCAACAGTGGAACACAGAGATTTATAATAAAACTGAAGACAGAAAGTAAAATTATAGTTGAGATTTAAACAGAGAAAAAAATAATAGAATTGAAGTGGAAGTGGAAGTGGAAGTGGAAGTGAAGAAAAGCCTTGAAAACTTTCCAGAGCGTCTTAGAGATGAAACATGCACAGCCTTAACAACTCAGTCGACGGTGAAGAGAAAAGCTTTTCACCAAAGACAAACAAGACCATTAATATCCATCAAAGAGAAACAATCAAAGGGGTTTTGGAGGAGAGTTTGAGGAGGAGCGAGCAATAATTTTGAGATCAGTACTATACCTGCACCATCTGATGCTCTTACATCTAAAATTAATTTTTCATTGACTGCTTGTGTCTTGGTCTTTTCACTCTGTCCTTTCTGAAATTAATAATGCTTACATGTATATATCGATATATTAATTAGGGAAAGTCTATAGTACATTTTGTTTAAAAAATGTATGGTACATAGAAAATCAATGGTTCAGATTGAGCCACATCATTAAAAGTGACCTGGTAAGCAGGTCACTTTTTATAGTTATGAGCCAAAATCATATTTGTTCATAACTAGAACCAAATTAACCATAACTTAGTTATGAGCTCTCATCACATATCTCATAACCACATCTCATAACCAATACCATTTTGTTGATAACCAATATCATATATTTCATAACTACAATCACATATCTCATAACTACATCTCATAACCAATATCTTTTAGCTCATAATCACACCATTTTGATCATAACCAATATCACATATCTCATAACATTAATCACATATCTCATAACTACTACCCATATAACTCATAACCACATCTTATAACCAATCCCCCCTTTGACTAATAACCAACATTACATATCTCATAATCAACACCCTTTTGCTCATAACCACATCACTTTGATCATAACCAATATCACATATCTTATAACTAATAATCACATATCTCATAACCAAACACTGTTTTGACTCATAACTACACCACTTTGCTCATAACCAAAATCACATATCTCATAAACAACAATCATATATCTCATAACCATTACCCACATATCTCATAACCAACACTCTTTGGCTCATAACTAACATCACATATATCATAACCACTAATCACATATCTCATAACACCCTTTGGCTCATAGTCACACCACTTTGATCATAATTAACATCACATATCTCATAACCAGCACCATTTTGTTGATAACCAATATCATATATTTCATAACTACAATCACATATCTCATAACTACATCTCATAACCAATATCCTTTAGCTCATAATCACACCACTTTGATCATAACCAATATCACATATCTCATAACATTAATCACATATCTCATAACTACTACCCATACAACTCATAACCACATCTTATAACCAATCCCCCTTTGACTCATAACCAACATTACATATCTCATAATCAACACCCTTTTGCTCATAACCACATCACTTTGATCATAACCAATATCACATATCTTATAACTAATAATCACATATCTCATAACCAAACACTCTTTTGACTCGTAACTACACCACTTTGCTCATAACCAAAATCACATATCTCATAAACAACAATAATATATCTCATAACCATTACCCACATATCTCATAACCAACACTCTTTGGCTCATAACTAACATTACATATATCATAACCACTAATCACATATCTCATAACACCCTTTGGCTCATAGTCACACCACTTTGATCATAATTAACATCACATATCTCATAACCATTAGTCATATATCTCATAATCAATACTCTTTGGCTCATAACCATACCACTTTACTTATAACCACTAATCACATATCTCATAACCAACATTCTTTGGCTCATAACCACACCACTTTACTCATAACCACTAATCACATATCACATATCTCATAACCACACCACATTATAAGAAAAGTGGGCTTATGAGGCGGAACTTTTTGCGACGTCACATTTGGCGTCGCAAAAAATGACTTTTTGCGACAGCACAACTTGCTGTCGCAAAAAATATGACTTTTAGAGACGGCACAACTTGCCATCTCAAAAAATGTGACTTTTTGAGACAACACAACTTGTCGTCGCTAAAAAATGTGACTTTTTGAGACGGCACAACTTGTTGTCGCAAAAAATGTGACTTTTGGAGACGTCAGAACTTACCGTCTCAAAAAAATGTGACTTTTTGAGACGGCACAACTTGCCGTCGCCAAAAAGTGTGACTTTTTGAGACGACACAACTTGGCGTCGCAAAAAAATAGAGTATTTGCGATGATAGAAATTGCTGTTGCAAAAAAAAAAGAGTATTTGCGATGGTACCAGCTACAGTCGAAAAAAAAAAAGAAAAAATTTTTTGCGATCGTAATGCGTACCGTTGCAAAAAAAAAGTTTTAAAAAAAAATATATATATATTGGCTTTGAGACGGCTTCATATATATATAGTTATAAAATGGTTTAAATAAATGCAACGGTATTTTTCTGTTACCAAAAATAAAAAATAAAAACGACGTCGTCTTACTCTTTTGAACATTTCTCCTTTCACCCATTTTTTCATCTTTCTATCTCTCTGTCTCTGTCTCTGTCTCTCTTCTCTTTCTCTCTCTCACTCATAACTCTTCTCTGTCTGTCTGTCTATCTGTCTCTCTCTCTCTTTCTCTATGTGTCTTTGTCTCTCTTATCTCTGTTTCTCTCACTCATCACTCTTCTTTGTCTGTCTGTCTCTTTCTTTCTCTCTATGTCTCCGTCTCTCTTCTCTTTCTCTCTCTCACTCATCATTCATCACTCTTCTTTGTCTGTCTGTCTCTCTTCTCTTTCTCTCGCTCACTCATCATTCATCACTCTTCTCTGTCTGTCTGTCTGTCTCTCTTTCTCTCTGTGTCTCTCGCCCATCTTTCTTTTCTTTATCTCTCTCATCTCTCTTCTCTCTCTGTCTCTCTTCTCTTTATCTCTCTCTCTCTCTCTTTCACTCATCTCTCTCTGTCTCTCTCTCTCTCGTTTATCTCTTTTCGCTCTTTTTTCCTCTCTCACTCTCTTTGTCTATATCTTTTCATCTATTTTTTTTATCTTCCTTCCTTTCTCTCTTCTCTTTCTCTCTCTCACTCATCACTCTTCTCTGTCTGTCTGTCTGTCTAT
This sequence comes from Camellia sinensis, assembly GCF_055761805.1. Taxonomy (NCBI): domain Eukaryota; kingdom Viridiplantae; phylum Streptophyta; class Magnoliopsida; order Ericales; family Theaceae; genus Camellia; species Camellia sinensis. The sequence goes on from NC_138970.1 coordinate 66,366,990, forward strand.
CTGTCTCTCTGTCTCTCTGTGTGTCTCTTACTCATCTATCTCTTCTCTCATCTCTTTTCTCTCTCTGTCTCTTTCGCTCATCTCTCTTCTCTTTATCCCTCTCGCTCATCTCTCTTCTCTCTATCTTTCTCTCTGTCTCTCTCGTTCATCTCTCTTCTCTTTATGTCTCTCTCGCTCATCTCTCTTCTCTCTATCTCTCTTCTCTCTATGTCTCTTTTTTGTCTCTCACTCTCTATCTCTTTTTCTTTCTCTCTTTCTCTTTCTCTTTCTCTCCCACTGTGTTTGCGTTGTTCAGTCTCTCACTCCCGTTTTCTCTGTTTGCGTTGTTCTCTCTCTCTCTCCCACTGGGTTTGCGTTCTTTCTCTCTCTCTCTCTCTCGCTTATCACTTTATCTCTCTCTCTCTCCTCTCTCTCCTCTATCTGTCTTTCACTCATTTATCTCTCTCACCACCCATCTTCTCTACCACCTTCACCACTACTACAAACGCTATTCCACCACCACCACTACTTCCACTGTCGCCACTTCACCTCTACGACTACCATTACTACTGCCATCGCCACCATTTCATTACCACCATTACCACTACTGCCACTACTACTGCCATTACCTCTTCTTCACCCCTGTCACTCCATTTACACTACCACTACCACAACTTCACTACTAATCTCTTTCACCATCACCATCATTTCTTATCCACCATCTTCACCACTATTGCCGCTCCTTTTCCTCTACCACAAAAAATTAGTTCATGATTTTTAGTAACCAAAAAAAAAAAAAATGGCCGCAGAAAAATATTTTTCATTGACTACAAAAGATTAACTTTTATTTTAGTGAAAAATATTTTTCATTAAAATATTACCCCTACTTCTACCAAATAAATAATAATAATATTTTTTTAAAAAAATTCATTAACTACAAAAAAATATATTTTTTAACAAAAAATAAATTTTTTTGATGACGACAACCCCCGCCGCAAAAAAAAAAAAAAAAAATTAAACGACGTTATTTTATTATTTAAATTTCATTTGTGACTAAAAAAAAATATATATATTTTTATTTTTATTCCCGCCCCCTTTTTTTTTCCATTCCCGCTCCTCCCTTTTTTTTTTCCATCCCCCCACCCCCCAAAAAAAAAAAAAAAAAAAATCCCCAATCTCAAACCCAAAAATCCCTAATCTCTTCTTACCCCTCTTTCTCTCTCTCTCTCTCTCTCTCTCTCTCTCTCTCTCTCTCTCGATCGATCGACGTCGAGCGGTGGAGGAGCAGCGTCGGAGCAGTAGCAGCGTCGGCCTCCTCAACTTTACACCTACATTTTTAATTCCTAATAGGCAGTTACAACATGCCCATGCAACTTTTGTGAGGGGATTCTTGAATCCAGTGAGTATTCTAACAGTTGTAGTATTCAAAAATTCATTACTCATATGCTTAGTTACACTGTTTTCACTATAACAAAAGTAACCTATGGTGATGAAAAGTAGTGAAGAAAATAAATTTCGTCACTAAATAAGAACAATTTGTGACGAATTATAAAATTTTGTCACATATAATAAAAAAATAAAAATAATAGGTGACGAAATTTATTTGCGTTAATAAATACTTCTTTTTAGGTGAGAAAAAAATTAAGTTTCGTCATTGAAGGCTTTTCCGCCAAATGTTTTTTGGTGGCGCCAAAATTTTGAGACTTTTGGTGAGAAAAAAATTTGTCACTAATTATAAAATTATTAGTGAGGAATATATTTTCGTCACCAATAATTTTACATTTTGTTTTTAAAAAAAACTTGATTTTAAATATTTTAAGATTATTTGGTGAGAAATATATTTTCGTTACTAATAATTTTTAATATTTTGAGACCTTTTACTGAGGAAATTATTTTGTCACTAATTTTGGATGGAAAATTTTGACAAATTGGGTAGTAATGAAAAAAAAAATACTCTACTATTTTTTTTTTTTTTTTTTTTTTGTGTGTGTGTTTATCAGTTTCCTCTCGTATCTCTCTCTCACTACAACAAATTATAATTTTAACGATTAAAAAAATTCATAAAACAGACATTTATTTTTTAGCAGGAATACTTTCACATTACCTGTCCAATTTATGAATTACTGTCTTTTTTATTTTTTTTTTCATATTTTTCCATGTCTTTACATAAACCTAAAATTAAAGCACTAAAAAAATTCTGATTTACCCGTCCAATTTATGAATTATGAATTATTTTTATTTTTTTTGATATTTTTCCATGTCTTTACATAAACCCAAAATTAAAGCACTAAAAAAATTCTGATTTGGGTTGGCGCCTAAATTGTTTTCAACTCCTTGGTTAGAACTTTGTGCCCTAATAATCTATCCATAGTTCTTTCACAAAGCTGTAGCAGAGAACAACGTGAGCTCATCCTCCACCGTGAGGACGGTTTATCCTCCACACCGTGAGTTCATCCTACACCGACATCAAGCTACAGCACCACCGTGAGTTCTAGGTCAGTTTGTTGTCTCTGTTTCTCTTTCTCTACCCCTCTCTCTCTCTTCTGGTCTCTGGGTTTCTCATTCTCTACCCTCACTCTGTTTTTGGACGTGTTTCTGTAAATGGAATTCATTGTTAAGATGAGATTAAAGTCATTCCATTCGTTAGTTCTAACATCTCCAAAACTTCTCTACTTTAAAGGGTTCCATGAACAACTTGAATGATTTTAATTTGGGAAAAAAAATATAGAAAATAGAATGATTAACATGTTATGTATTTTGATTATGATATTCATATTCTACCCAATATAATCATTGAAGTGAATGAATTGTTGGTGATTCTACACACACAGAGAGTAAAGTCTCATGCTTCTGATTTTGGGTCTGCTAGGTGTTTGATAAAATGCCACAATGGCTAGTTTTTTCTTTATTGTTTTGTTCGCGTTTTTTTTTTTTTTTTTTTTTAAAGGAGCAGTAGGATTGGATAATTATAAAATCATATTAATCTTCCCCCCCTTTCTCCAATCACAAAGTTATTGTAAGGATAATGACTAATAAATGACAATGATGCCCTTATTTTGCATTTCACATCCTTGGTTCTTGCAATGAATGATAAATGATAATGATGTCCCTGCTAGACATGGTCTAAATTCATGCCAGAATTGCTCATTTGCTAAGTAATAGAAATTCCCTTTCTTTTGTTAGATGTCCTGTATTTTAATGCATTATCTTGCATCTCCCACATGTAAGAAAATTTAAGCAACATTGTAGGTAATTCTGTGATGAGTTTTGTTAATTTGTAGGTTTTGAATTATTTGAAATTATTGACGCCCTTCTTTTTTCAATTGACAACAATTCACATAACTATTTTAGTAATACACAGTAATGTTTCTCTTTATATGTACTATTCATTAGGCAAACCTTTCCACGGCCGGAGACCTGCGCCGCCGCATCCTCTACCACGGAGAAAAGCTCCCAAAGCTGTTGACAAAGATCTGTATAGGATCTCGCCGGAGCTCCTTCTCGCCAAGCACCGAAGAGTGAGTTTATTCTGCCCTTTTCTTTTCCTCCTCGTTTTAGCAAGCTACATGCCTCAATGTATGTCTCTCTTTCTCGCTCTACTACTTGTTTCTCTCCCTTTCTCCATCTCCATTCTATGAAACCCTAGACCGAAATCCCCTTCTTCGAAACTGCCCCTTTCACCTTTGTGAACTCACTGGGTTGGTTTATAAAATTAGGAAAATATGATTTGAATAGGTTTAGGTTTTTTATGTTTGTTAGTTGTGTTGATTCCATATATATATATATATACACTTGAAATTTGGCTTGTGTGAAATCTGATGTGTTGGTAATTGAATTTTGTAACCATGTAACTGATATGAGACTAATTTTTTATTTACTTATTGAAATCTGTTTATTTTTCTAACAATTACTCTTGTGGTGGCTTGATTTTCCTATGAGAAACAAAATTAAAGTGGTTTGGATGTATTACCTTTAGCAATTTTTTGGGAATTGTATAAACTGAGAAATGAATGGATATTTTGATGTTACTGTATAAACCCATTCAACATACTCTATTTGCTTATTGGACTTTTGTTCTGCAACCCAACTTTGAAGAATCATGATTTGAGGCACCATACTAGGAACATAGATTACTATTAATTCAAATAATTTGTTAAACAAAAGAAGTGTTTGTGCTATAATCAGTTGAGAGATTACTAAAATAGGTCCATGAGATATATACCTTTTAGTTTAGGGCTACTTTTCCTTTCTTTTCTTTCTTCCCCCTCACCTTGCATTTTGAGTTGTCTATGACTCTTTTCTGTTGGATTGATTATTTAAATTCTGCCTTCTCAACCCTGATTTGACTAAGAACCAAACCCATTTAAGATAGTTCATCTAAATGGTTAGGCCTCCATAATCCAGGCCATAAACTTGTTGGACCTTCGGTGTAGTGTTCATAATCTCGACCTTCTTTAAATTTTTAGCATGTTCTCTTTTGGGATTGGTTAGAATTATCTATTTGTTTTGGTTTTTGAGGGAATTGTAGGGAACTATACAAGAATTGAAGTAATAAATATGTTGGGCAATTTGTGAGCTCACCTATGTCATTAATCTGGCACTGTCATGTGTGATTATCTTCTTTTTGAGATGTAAAAAATGTTCAATACATATTTTCTTTCCATTGAATGGCAAGTAATGTAGGGTACCTTTTTCAATAGTAATATCAGTTTAGGTTAATTTCTAACAAAATTTCAGATAAACAAAAGTCTTTTCTAGGATGGTGAATTCTATAGGACAGCTTTTGTCAAGCATTTGATAGGATCAAGCAAAGATAGAAAAGGGGGATTGATGACTCTGATTTGGTCTTTAAAATGGAATCCAATGCTTTTCATGAAAAGGCAACCTCATTTTAGGGTCTAGATCCCTTATGTCTCTTACAAGAATGAGAGACTATCAGATAAATAAGAAATAGATAAAGTAATTGCAAATTTCAAAATTTAATTTTCATTTGCACCGAATACATATCTATACTCTATTAGTATGTAATTATTTTTTCGATTTTCATTTATCTGATATTTGTCCTACAAGAACTGTTATATGCCATTGATGTGTGCAGGCAAAATATAATGCCATGTTAGGTTGATTGGTATAGGGTATGTTGAATGATTGTGCACAACATCATGACTATTGTGCCTATACTCATTAATGTTGGAAAGTATGCATTTTCGACTATGTTAAGATATCAATGCTAACAATCAATATGGGTGGTTGGCCATTTTGGTGTAGCACCATGAAGCTTCTTAGGAGGTCTTGGAAAATGGTTTTGAGATCATTGTCATATCTCAATATATGACTGGACTCTTTTTTCTCTTTTCTTTTCTGTTTTTTTCCTTCTTTTTTTTTTTGGTTGATGTATTACCTTTAGCAATCTCATTCTTTTTGGTTTTCTCCTTAATTTTCTCTTCAATGCAATGTTCCAATCACAAGCATCCTTTTAGGATGTGACACAAAAAAGGTGAAACTCACCATTTAAAAATAACATTTTGATTTAGTTTTCTTTTCCTTCTAAATCTTCAAATTTCAGAATTTATCACCAACTTGGTTTGGGAAATGAAATCAAAGCCAGAAAATCAAAGAAGTTGGGGGACTTGGTGGCTTACATCTACCATTTGGGGACATTGATTGTCAGCATCTATACAAAAGTCCTAGTCTAGTTTTCATATCTCTTTTCTGCTCCAACCAGAGCATTTTTTATGCAAAGTTGATCTTACAACCCATGCATTTTTTTAGATTATTGAACATGCAAGTTGAATTGGTCTGATAGGCACTCCAATTTACTTAATTGTTGATTTGTGATGGGGTTTAATGTGTTATCTGTGTGTTGGTGTGTAGGTTGATTATGTAATCATCATTGGCTCCTATTTCTTATTATCTACCAGTAATATAGTTGGAATTTGCATTTTTTTTTCTTTTTTCATTTCAGTTTTTTAATTTTCATGGCTCCGAGTGCTGAGAAGTGGATTACTGGATTATGTGGAACATCTGTATCTGGGTATCTACCGTAAGAGTCTTATGTCAGTTTTGTCTTAAGGGTGCAATTCTGGGTTCTGTGGTTTTGTTTTGTTTTTATTTGATTTTCTCTGCCTAGGTTGGTTTTGTATTTCAGAGCTCATGCTTTTGCAAATGGATTTCGCTTGTGAAGTTTTGTCATTCTTTTAACAAATTTTTCTTCATGAATTGTTTGTGTTAGTGAAATAGATTTTCTTCTAAACTAAGAAATGAAAAATAGAGAAAAGACCTAAAAATTAGGATACGGGTACAACCAACATACATTCGTAAAATATATATATAATTTTTAGTATTGTATTATATATAAACTCAAACCATTTTTGAGCCAATGACCAACCACTTTATGCTTTTTTAGTAGGTCCTACACAAATTTCATTTCAATATCAAATCTACATTGTTTTTATTGTCCTTGTACATTTTGTTTTTATTCTTTATATGTCATATGCAATAGTGTTGTACACAAGTTTACTTGCTTGTTTAACTCCAATTTTAGTGTGAAACAAATAATAAATAAATAAAAATATAAAATTTCTGAAACCTCAATAGCATTAGAAATTTCAAGAATTGCTGATAATTCCCCACCTACAACTTTGAGTGTAAAGTCCATATTTTTCTGTGGCAGAATCATAGGGGGAATTGTAGTATCAAAAATCAAGTGCATAGTAATTTTTCAAAATTTTATATAATTCTTTTTATGATGACATGATAAATATATGAATATTTGCACAAATTTGTGTGATTTATCATGAAGATGACTTCCAAAATGTTGGAAACTAGACTAACATTCCAATAAACCTAGATGAAAATATATACGAAAAAATATTAAAGTGGCATCTTATGGTAAAATTCCAATAACCGAACATTCTTTACTTTATATCATGTTATCCAATTTTTTAGTCACCTATTATTCTTCAAAGAGAGTGAAAGAGAACACATTGATTATCTATAAAATAAGTATTAGAAGTACTATACACACAAAAAATAAATAAATAATATAAATAAATAAATAAAATGTGAAAATAAAATAAATTTGAGAGTAGTTTTTAATAGTTTTGCTACTAGAAAAAGTTTTATTGATATGAGAAATAAGTTGAAGATCACCTGTATAGGTAATCCAATGCCGACTCTAGTTTTAACATCAAGTATGATACTTTTCCTATATGGTGAACTGCCAGTCTCCTTGCTGTATTGGTTTACTGTATGGTGAACTGTTCTGGGTTCTGATTTCACGTAGGCTCTGTTGTTTTGAACTGCCATTCTGGTGTTGCTGCTATTTGAGGTGTTTTGTTTGCCTCAGTTTTGGTGTGGCCTCAACTGTTGGCCTTGTCTGGTTCTGCTAATCCAACTTCTGCTTATTCTGGTTTCCTTATCTATCTGTGCTGTTCTCTGTTTGATTTGTGGGTGGCTGTTCTTTTTTTGATCTGTTATTTGGGGGCTGTTATTTAGATGCCATTGTAGTGCTCTTGTAGTTTGGTTATAAGTTGGAATGTTCATCAGTTTTCCCAAGAAAACATGCATGGAATTCTTTGAAGCCCAAATTCTGTTGTGCCAATGTTCTTTTTAAGGATATTTTTTGGCTTATCGGATGCCACTGCCAGTGTTATGTCAAGGCCATGCTTCCATAGCACTTTTTGTTGTCTCAGTAATATCAGATGCCTGCTCTGCATAAGTATTCCTGCTCTAGGTGTTGTGTCTGGTTGTTGGTTGGTATGTTTTTTTCTTTTTTTCTTTTTTCTCGACTTCCTCATCAAAGATCAAACAGAAATCAAACAAACCTATGAATTGTGCAGCCACAGTACCAAGAGTCAACTTTTAAAACTTGAGAGATGATAAGATAACTGATCTATATTGTTCAAGAATTGGCTTAGCAGAACTTCGAATTAGCTCTGATGTTGCCTATGCCACCATGTGTCAAAATTGAAGTAATTTAAGTAAAATAAAATAAAATGCTTTCATTATCATCACATTGAATCCAACAACAAATAAAAGGGTAAACTACCAATATGTCCTAATAGCTATCATTACTAGCATCATCAATGATCTTCATTGATATAGGGTGTGGTCCACATCATATCAAGTTAAATCTATACCAAACATTCAAATTCTAGGAACTTTTCTACGTATAAATAATTTATGCTAAGCAAGAATTATAACCAAAGCCATAGTTGTTGTCATTTATAATTACTCACTTTATGATATATAACTTCATGTAACTATAACATATTAATTGATGTTGGCTCAAATCATTTGGAAAATCCACTCCCACATTTTTATTATATTTTGAATTTTTTTGGAAAATAATAAGCTAGCACAAAAGAAGAAGAAAATTATTTGAATGTGCTTTGCTTTCTATAACGTTGAAACCATCATATTTCCTTAATGTTATGTTTGGATCATAGATTTAGCTAGGGATTTGGAAATGGAAAGGGAAAGGGAAAGGGAAAGGGAAAGGGAAAATGTGTGTTGAATGTAATTATAAGAACATTTGTTTATTTAATTTTTTTTGTATATATTTTTATTTAATTTTTTGTTGAAGTGGTCAAACGGTTGGTTGTGGTACATTTGTTTAAGTGTTTATTTATGTAATGGTTATTAAGACTTTGAACAAAGTGTCACGACCCCAAACCGCCCCTAGTAGTTTGGTGCCGTGATGGCCAGTAATCCAAGATTACCGAAAGCCAACTTTCAAAAACTTAACACAATCAGAGTATAGTATGCGGGGCTCACAAATGCGGAAGCAATAAATCAAAATATAAGTGGTCCATAAGAGCAGTGCATAAGTCCAATGAAATGGCATACATCTTTACAATTTGAATAGAACAAAGCAAAATACGTATTATATCTTGATCAAAAGGCTTCTCGAGCCGACATATACAAAATACAGTGAATACAAGCCAAGAAGCATGATTTTCAAGATTTGCCGACGTAAAAGAAATGATATCGCCGACGTGAATACAAAACAAAGCCGACAAAAATCAAGGATCCAAAACAGTCTTTCAAAAACACATCTAGGCGTCGCCGCCATCCTGCTCATCACCTACATATATATAGAGAGGGGTGAGCTTGGATACTTAATGAATGGTGCAAATAATAAAGGTTTTTGCATGAATATAGCCGAAGTCTTTCAAAACAAAACATGCCAAAACCATACGAATTTAGCCGAGGTCCTTACAGAACCAAAACACGTCAAAACTTTATCAAAACAAAGGATGAACCGTATTCATCTATCAAGTCTTACAAGTCTCAAGGGATACTTACCGACATCGGCAAAACACTTCAAAACCTTATCAAAACAAGGGATGAACCATATTCATCTATCAAGTCTTACAAGTCTCAAGGGATGCTTACTGGCATCGGCAAAACACAGATCAAGTTTTCCGAACAAACAAACCCATGCGGTAAACCGTCAGTGGTAAAACAAAGACTGCACGATCCGTAATCGATTAGTCACAGGTACTGCGAAAGTTTATAGTCCTCCAGCACAAGGGACTTGTGTTACTTAAGCCCATAGCTCTTTTTAACACGATGGTCTTGCGTTACTTAGGCCCGTAGCCCGCTTTAACACGATAGTCTTGTGTTACTTAGGCCCGTAGCCCGCTTTAACACGATAGTCTTTCCAAGAAAGGACCGTATCTTTTTATACTTAGTGCTGTGAAAGTTTAGAGTCCTCCAGCACAAGGGACTTCTCAAGAACGACATCAAAACAAGGCTTATACTTCAAAATAGGGCTATTCATTCATGCTTAACAAATACTTTCGTCAAAACAAAGCAGAGCAAGATTTATCAAAACAATATAACATAGCTTTATTAAAAACACCACTCACCTAGTCCTTTAGGTGTAGGCTCAAAGCAAAGATCAAGGTCCTACAATCACAAGGCAATCACATTCTCAAAACAAGCTTTATTCATGCAAATGATATCGGCATTCTTACCAAATCCAAGTCAATAATGAAGCAAAACATGCTGGGAGTTTAGACACTGCTTCCGTCTCATGGAAACACACTGGGTACCAACCAGGTCTTTGCCGAGGTCCTACACCTCCTTGCCGAGGTGTGGTCCCGATGGCCTCATTCAAAAGTAAAGTCGGGAAAACCTGGGTTTCCCTTTGAAGAACATGATCATGAAGAAGACGAATGCAAAGATCATAACTTGTTACAAAAATCAGAGATTTCATGCCATGAGTTCAAAACATGGACCTGGGTACCCATACAAGAAGGTCATGCAAGAACAAACACAAAAACATGGTTCTGGTTCCAAACTTTCGGATCAAAACGAGACTTTTCTTCAAGAACATATGAATACTATTTTTCTCTTCCAAAACCAACTTCAAATCGATGCATGACATGCAAAACAGATCCGATCATGCAATGCAGCTAGATGATCAATAACGACAACCAAAGTAGATTAAGATTCTAACCTCAAAACTCGAATCCAACGGTTCAAACCTCGAAGATCAAGCTTGGAAGAATACTCCTTCCTCTAGAGCTTCTCTCTCTAAAGGCAAAGATTTGAGACAAAATGATTTGTTTCTAGGTCTGCCGGCTGTCTTAGCCTTCAGCTCGGACACGTGGCGCTATCGAGTTGGTTCAACTCAAAAGGTGATTGATTGATAAGACAAGTCTATGACAAAGCGTACACAGCAAGCTAAGGCAAGACACATCGGCAAGTAATGACATCGGCTAAGGTAAAAGCTCGGCAACAGGGTAACAAAGACATCGGCTAGGGAGGACGACACTTGACTAAGCTGTGCCACACCTTGGCTGGGGTGTGCCACACCTCGGTCTAGGCCATACCTGCCCAAGGACAAGGATTACTAAGTGCAAAACATCTCGACAAACATGCCCGGGGTGAAGATGGGGGTCGACCAAGGGGTTCCAAAACAGTTCTAAATACAAAGGTTCAGATGTGAACTAAGCTCAAGATGACCTCGGCTACACACCAAGCAAGGAACAAAATCATGCAAGCAACACTTAAGCAAAACAAGGCAAGGCAAAACTTTCAAATAACATATCAAGACAGATCATGCATGAATGTATACAAGTATGACAAGAGTAAGGTGAGGGTTGCTACAGTCTACCCCCCTTAAAGAAGTTTGGTCCCCAAACTTAAATTACCTTACTCTATAAACAACTCCGGATAACGGATTCTCACATCCTCTTCCTTTTCCCACGTGGCTTCTGTGCCGTAATGCTCCTTCCATTCGACCTTTACCATTGGTATCGATTTGTTTCTCAACTGTCTCACTTGCCTGTCAATAATCCTCATTGGCTTCTCCTCGTAGCCCAAATCCTCATTAACCGAAATCCCAGAATGATCAATTATGTGTAGTGGATCTCGGATGTACTTCCTCAACATCGAAACATGAAACACATTGTGGACTTAGCTTAAATCTGGCGGCAGAGCAAGTCTGTAGGCAACGAGGTTAATTCTTTCAAGAATTTCAAATGGTCCAATATATCGGGGTGCTAATTTACCTTTCTTTCCAAATCTTGAAACTCCTGTCATCGACGAGATCCTCAAAAATACATGATCGCCAACCTCGAATTCTAGCTCCCTTCTCCTCTGGTCGGCATAACTCTTCTGTCGACTCTGTGCAGTTCTAATCCTCTGCTGAATGAGCTTAATCTTTTCGGTCGTTCCTCGAACTAACTCGGGGCCAATCAAAGCTGTATCTCCCACCTCAGTCCAACATATCGGCGAACTGCACTCCCTTCCATACAAGGCTTCGTACGGCGCCATTCTAATGCTGGCTTGATAACTGTTGTTGTATGTGAATTCTACTAATGGCAGATGCGATTCCCAACTTCCTTTGAAATCCAATACACACATTCTGAGCATGTCCTCAAGTGTCTGAATGGTTCTCTCTGTTTGCCCATCAGTCTGGGGATGAAAGGCTGTGCTAAACTTCAACTCAGTCCCCAAGGCTCTTTGCAGGCTCTGCCAAAATCTAGAAACGAACTTCGAATCTCGATCTGATACAATAGACACCGGCACACCGTGAAGTCTAATAATCTCATTCATATACAGTTCGGCAAGTCGGTCGTCATTGAACGTAGTTTTAATTGGCAAGAAGTGTGCTGACTTAGTTAACTTGTCAACGATAACCCAAATTGAATCCATACCTCTTTGCGTCCTCGGCAAACCCACCACAAAATCCATGGAGATGTGTTCCCATTTCCACTCAGGAATTGACAAGGGTTGTAGAAGTCCTGCTGGTCTTTGGTGTTCTGCCTTCACTTGCTGACAACACAGACACTGCAATACGAACTCAGCTATTTCTCTTTTCATATTTGGCCACCAGAAGGTCCGCTTCACATCTTGATACATCTTGGTGCTTCCTGGATGGACGGCAAATTTGGAGTTGTGGGCTTCTTGCAAGATCTTCCTTTTTAACTCTGGGATGTCGGCCACGCATAACCTTCCTTCAAACTTGAGCACTTGATTTTCGATGGTGTATCCTGATCTCGGCTTTATGACAATCTCCTCGGCTATTTTCTTGAAGAATTTATCCTCCATCTGTCTTGTCTTTACCTCATCAACAATAGTCGGCTCCACTGCTATCATGGTCAAACACGCCAAATTTCCATCTGACTTCCTGCTCAAAGCGTCGGCCACGCTGTTAGCTTTACTTGGGTGATATTGAATTTGCATATCATAGTCTCTCAACAACTCAAGCCACCTTCTCTGTCTTAAATTCAATTCCTTCTGAGTGAACAGGTACTTTAAACTCTTATGATCTGTAAAAACCTGACAAGAAGATCCATACAAATAGTGATGCCAAATCTTCAAAGCAAATACCACTGCCGCTAGTTCTAAATCATGGATAGGATAGTTCTTCTCATGGGGCTTCAACTGACGAGATGCATAAGCTATAACCTTACCCCCTTGCATTAACACACAACCCAAGCCCTTATGTGAAGCATCGCTATAGATATGAAACTCTTCGTTACCTGATGGAAGTACGAGTACTGGTGCCGTAACTAACCTCGTCTTCAGTTCCTGGAAAGCTGACTCCCGATCTTTAGTCCATTCATACAGTGTTCGCTTCTTAATCAATTGCGTCAATGGAATTGCAATCCTAGAGAAATCCTTCACAAACTTCCTGTAATAACCTGCCAAACCCAGAAAACTACGAATCTCGGACACATTAGTCGGCCTCGGCCAATTTACTACGGCTTCAATTTTGCTAGGATCAACCGAGATACCCTCTTCATTAATCACATGACCCAAGAATGAGATAGTAGGAAGCCAAAACTCACACTTGTTAAACTTAGCATACAATTTCCGGTCTCTCAAAATCTGTAAGGCAAGTCTCAAATGATTTTCATGTTCAGCTTTACTCTTGGAATAGATCAATATATCATCAATGAAGACAACTACAAACTCATCTAAATATGGTTTGAAGACTCTGTTCATTAAATCCATAAATGCAGCAGGGGCATTGGTCACCCCAAAAGGCATTACTAAAAACTCGTAGTGGCCATATCTTGTCCGAAAAGCAGTCTTCTCAACGTCTTCGGCTTTAACTTTAAGCTGGTGGTAACCAGACCTAAGGTCAATCTTAGAAACGACTCGTGCTCCTTGTAATTGATCAAGCAAATCATCAATCCTAGGTAATGGGTACTTGTTCTTAATGGTGACCTTATTAAGTTCTCTGTAATCGATACAAAGACGGAGTGTGCCATCCTTTTTCTTAACAAATAAAACAGGGGCTCCCCATGGTGAAGTGCTCGGTCTAATAAATCCCTTATCCAACAATTCTTGTAATTGCAGTTTCAATTCTCTAAGTTCAGCTGGGGCCATCCTGTAGGGTGTTTTGGAGATCGGCTGGGTTCCCGGCATGATATCAACAGTAAACTCTATCCCTCTATCGGCTAAGTGGCCAGGCAATTCGTTTGGGAAGACGTCGGGGAATTCACTAACAACTGGGATGTCGGCTAAATTAACATTTCCATTCTGATCACTCAGTATACTACATAAGTAGCCTCGACACCCTTTTTGAATTAACTTATAGGCTTTAATGGACGAAATCAAGTAAGGTGGGGGTACTATCCCTTTACCCTAGAAAATAACCTCGGCTAGGTTCGGGGGTCTCAGTGTGACACTTTTCGAAACACAGTTAATAGATGCATGATTCGCGACTAACCAATCCATTCCCAGTATAACGTCAAAATGAGTTATGTCCAGAGGCATTAAATCTACTAACAATTCAACATTCTCAATCACAACAACACATGCTCTATAGATGGATGCAACAATCATAGATCTCCCAGATGGAGTAGACATAGATAACACATAATCAAGGGGCTCTAGTTCTCTATCAATTTTCTCGGCAAATTTAGCAGACACAAAAGAATGCGTAGAACCCGAATCAATCAACACATAGGCATTTTGGGAGCAAATTAGGAGTATACCTGACACCACTGTCTCAGCATTCTGAGTGTCCCCTGGTACTAGCGCAAATACTCTATCCTGTCTCATCTGCCCTTTTCCAACATTACCCTTCTGGACGGAACCCGAGGTGTTCTCACCTTTCTTGTTGTTATCTGCCTTTGTCTTAGGGCAATCTTTCACATAATGACCCATTTCGCCACATTCATAACAAGCTCCAGATGTCCGACGACAGACCCCAAAATGTTGCTTCCCACAATCCGAACACGTCGGCTTAGCACTACCTTCTCACCTTAGGTTACCAGCACTGCCCATATTCATCTTCTTCTTGGTGCCCTGCTGTGCTCGGCGATTGTCATAGTTCTGTCTCTTTCGCTGGTTCTCCCCCGAGCTCTGGTATCGATTTAGGTTAGCTTCGCCCGGAATGGCTTTGTCCGATACTTCGGCGTAAGTCGGCATATTGTGCAAGTTAACCCGGTCTTGAATCGGTCCGCGAAGCCCACTCTCGAACTTCCTGGCCTTCATGTATTCATCGTTGGCCATGTGAGGTGCAAACCTCGCCAACTCAGTAAAAGCGCGATCGTATTCCGCCACTGTTCGGTTGCCTTACGTCAAAGTCTGGAATTCGGTAGCCTTGCGGTTTCGAACACTTAGGGGAAAGTGTTTGTTGTAGAACAACTCTAAGAATCGGGTCCAGGTCAGATCTGGATTGCTTTCTCGAACCATCATCCACCATCTGCGAGCGTTATCATCTAAGGTGAATGCTGCCAACGTCACCTTCTGAGCGTCGGTGCTCGGAAAGATCTCAAACAACTTTTCCATTTCTAAAACCCACGCCTCAGCCTTCATTGGCTCTATACCCCCAGAGAATCTCGGTGGTTTCATCTTCTTGAACTCCCTGATCAAAGCTATCGTGCCATCCCCATATAAGGCTGGCTGCGGGGGAACTTGCGGCACTGGTGGAGGTGGAGGCGGAACTACATTTCAGCCGTTGGTCTGCTCGGCCTGAGTCGACGTAGCACTAGCGTATTGCTGTCTTGTTTGCCTCAACTTGCGGGCCAAACCTTCCACTAATCTTTCCAGTCTGTCCAATCTATCTTCGGCCTGATCCCGGCCAATTGGAGGTCTACCTCTCCTCATGATGCTATGAGCATGCAAAGTGTGACTTTAAAACAAATACACAAATAACCACGTAGGCAAGTAACAAATAGGTATGTCAAGACAATGCACACCTCGTTCAAATAGCAAGTACCATGATGTAAATCCTAACATCTTTCTAAGGGAAATCCTATGCTCTTTAGGACTCAAAGTGTGTGAATAACGTATACTGAGGAACTTGTGCTCTGATACCATTCTGTCACGACCCCAAACCGCCCCTAGTAGTTTGGTGCCGTGATGGCCAGTAATCCGAGATTACCGAAAGCCAACTTTCAAAAACTTAACACAATCAGAGTATAGTATGCGGGGCTCACAAATGTGGAAGCAATAAATCAAAATACTAGTGGTCCATAAGAGTAGTGCATAAGTCCAATGAAATGGCATACATCTTTACAACTTGAATACAACAAAGCAAAATACGTATTACATCTTGATCAAAAGGCTTCTCGAGCCGACATATACAAAATACAATGAATACAAGCCAAGAAGCATGATTTTCAAGATTTGCCGACGTAAAAGAAATGATATCGCCGACGTGAATACAAAACAAAGCCGACAAAAATCAAGGATCCAAAACAGTCTTTCAAAAACACATCTAGGCGTCGCCGCCGTCCTGCTCATCACCTACATATATATAGAGAGGGGTGAGCTTGGATACTCAGTGAATGGTGCAAATAATAAAGGTTTTTGCATGAATATAGCCGAAGTCTTTCAAAACAAAACATGCCAAAACCATACGAATTTAGCCGAGGTCCTTACAGAACCAAAACACGTCAAAACTTTATCAAAACAAGGGATGAACCGTATTCATCTATCAAGTCTTACAAGTCTCAAGGGATGCTTACTGACATCGGCAAAACACTTCAAAACCTTATCATAACAAGGGATGAACCGTATTCACCTATCAAGTCTTACAAGTCTCAAGGGATGCTTACTGGCATCGGCAAAACACAGATCAAGTTTTCCAAACAAACAAACCCACGCGGTAAACCGTCAGTGGCAAAACAAAGACTGCACGATCCGTAATCGATTAGTCACAGGTACTACGAAAGTTTATAGTCCTCCAGCACAAGGGACTTGTGTTACTTAAGCCTGTAGCTCTTTTTAACATGATGGTCTTGTGTTACTTAGGCCCGTAGCCTGCTTTAACACGATAGTCTTGTGTTACTTAGGCCCGTAGCCCGCTTTAACATGATAGTCTTTCCAAGAAAGGACCGTATCCTTTTATACTTAGTGCTGCGAAAGTTTAGAGTCCTCCAGCACAAGGGACTTCTCAAGAACGACATCAAAACAAGGCTTATACTTCAAAACAGGGCTATTCATTCATGCTTAACAAATACTTTCGTCAAAACAAAGCAGAGCAAGATTTATCAAAACAATATAACATAGCTTTATTAAAAACACCACTCACCTAGTCCTTTAGGTGTAGGCTCAAAGCAAAGATCAAGGTCCTACAATCACAAGACAATCACATTCTCAAAACAAGCTTTATTCATGCAAATGATCTCGGCATTCTTACCAAATCCAAGTCAATAACGAAGCAAAACATGCTGGGAGTTTAGACACTGCTTCCGTCTCATGGAAACACACTGGGTACCAACCAAGTCTTTGCCGAGGTCCTACACCTCCTTGCCGAGGTGTGGTCCCGATGGCCTCATTCAAAAGCAAAGTCGGGAAAACTTGGGTTTCCCTTTGAAGAACATGATCATGAAGAAGACGAATGCAAAGATCATAACTTGTTATAAAAATCAGAGATTTCATGCCATGAGTTCAAAACATGGACCTGGGTACCCATACAAGAAGGTCATGCAAGAACAAACACAAAAACATGGTTCTGGTTCCAAACTTTCGGATCAAAACGAGACTTTTCTTCAAGAACATATGAATACTATTTTTCTCTTCCAAAACCAACTTCAAATCGATGCATGACATGCAGAACAGATCCGATCATGCAATGCAGCTAGATGATCAATAACAACAACCAAAGTAGATTAAGATTCTAACCTCAAAACTCGAATCCAACGGTTCAAACCTCGAAGATCAAGCTTGGAAGATCTATTCTCACTCAAGAACTTCTCCTCCTTCCTCTAGAGCTTCTCTCTCTAAAGGCAAAGACTTGAGACAAAATGATTTGTTTCTAGGTCTGCCGGCTGTCTTAACCTTCAGCTCGGACACATGGTGCTATGGGGTTGGTTCAACTCAAAAGGTGATTGATTGATAAGACAAGTGTATGACAAAGCGTACACAGCAAGCTAAGGCAAGACACATTGGCAAGTAATGACATCGGCTAAGGTAAAAGCTCGGCAACAGGGTAACAAAGACATCGGCTAGGGAGGACGACACTTGACTAAGCTGTGCCACACCTTGGCCGGGGTGTGTCACACCTCGGTCTAGGCCATACCTGCCCAAGGACAAGGATTACTAAGTGCAAAACATCTCGACAAACATGCCCGGGGTGAAGATGGGGGTCGACCAAGGGGTTCCAAAGTAGTTCTAAATACAAAGGTTCAGATGTGAACTAAGCTCAAGATGACCTCGGCTACACACCAAGCAAGGAACAAAATCATGCAAGCAACACTTAAGCAAAACAAGGCAAGGCAAAACTTTCAAACAACATATCAAGACAGATCATGCATGAATGTATGTAAGTATGACAAGAGTAAGGTGAGGGTTGCTACACAAAGGTAGTAGACTTTCATCTTAGTTATTGTTTATGCAGTTTGTTAATGTCAAAAGATGTACAAAATAATATTTTTCGTACATAGATTCTTTCTTTTCTCCCCACAATCATTAATTTCCTTACGTATTGTCTTCTTTACTAACTCTATTTCAATGTTATGTTTTTGTTTGTTATAGGTCCTCAATTTCTCCATCTTAACGTAGAAGTAAAGCTATACCTCCTCCATCCCTTCGTCTCTAGCGGTTGCATTAGCAGGTGTGTTTTTTAATTTATTTGCTTTTAATTAATAGTAGGGCACTGGCGGGTGTGCTATTTTATTTATTTGTGCTGTCTTTTTTTATTTATTTGTTTATTTTAATTGATAGCAGGGCACTGGCGGGTGTGCTATTTTATTTATTTGTGCTGTCTTTTTTTATTTATTTGTTTCTTTTAATTGATAGCAGGGCACTGGCGGGTGTGCTATTTTATTTATCTGTGCTGTATTTTTTCATTTATTTGTTTATTTTAATTGATAGCAGGGCACTGGCGGGTGTGCTATTTTATTTATCTGTGCTGTCTTTTTTTATTTATTTGTTTCTTTTAATTGATAGTAGGGCACTGGCGGGTGTGCTATTTTATTTATTTGTGCTATCTTTTTTTATTTATTTGTTTATTTTAATTGATAGCAGGGCACTGGCGGGTGTGCTACGTAATTTATTTGTGCTGTCTTTTTTTATTTATTTGTTTATTTTAATTGATAGCAGGGCACTGGCGGGTGTGCTATTTTATTTATTTGTGCTGTCTTTTTTTATTTATTTGTTTCTTTTAATTGATAGCAGGGCACTGGCGGGTGTGCTACGTTATTTATTTGTGCTGTCTTTTTTTATTTATTTGTTTATTTTAATTGATAGCAGGGCACTGGCGGGTGTGCTATTTTATTTATTTGTACTGTCTTTTTTATTTATTTGTTTATTTTAATTGATAGCAGGGCATTGGTGGGTGTGTTATTGAATTTATTTGTGCTGTCTTTTTTATTTATTTGTTTATTTTAATTGATAGCAGGGCACTGGCAGGTGTGCTTTTATTTTGTTTGTTTATTTTAATTGATAGTAGGATATTTGCGGGTGTACTGTCTTTTTTTTAGAGGGAGATGATGTCACAAGAGAAAGATTGAATTCATTTTTGGTTGAACTCAAATTGGTTGAATGACATGTAAATGTCTGGAAATTCTGAACTGATACTTTTGCTTCCCACCCACGACAAAAATAAACATAATTTTGAGGGACTAGAGAAATGTACATGTTTGAAAAGAAAGAACTCTAGGGCAAATACATCACAAGAGAGTCTGGTTCAAGTAAATTCATTAATTTTGATAGACATTTGAAAATTCTATACTGAGATTTTTGCCTACAGCCACCCATCACAGACGAAGCATGAATCCTCTAGAGTGTTTATTTTATTTTATTTTCAAGTGATTCTACATATATAATAATTGCTTCCAAAATTGTGTTGTAAGTAGTAGAGAGAATAAGGTATGGAGGGGATGTAAAATGAGAAGAGAAATAGTTGTAGTCCTATTTAAACCCTCTTTAGGGATAATAAACGAGCTGAACAGTTGATTGTTATAACTTGCTTTGATAACTTTAGCGAATTTTAAAATTTGTTCAACTTTGGTTCGTTAAATTTTCGAGTCGATATCAAATGAGTTTTTGCTCAAGCCGACCTGAAGTAGTTTGGTAGTTTTAGATTCATCAAACAGAGCCGAACAAGCAATTGACTATTCAAGTTTGGCTTATTTACTTAACGAACTGAGCTCGAATGAGTTTTTAATGAGCTGAACATAAGTCGAGCTCAAGTTGTTTGGTTCGTTTATCACTCCTAAAGTTGTTGAAAAAGTTGCTAATGGTTGGCGGATGGCGGTAGCTGGCAACAATGGTTGGTAGCGGTAAGGTGGGACAAATAGGTGACACGTGTATAATTAGGTGGTATTTAGACAAGTAATTAGAAAAGTACGTGACATGTGTACAGATAAATAACATTTGAACATATAGATAAATTTTTGGACAGATAACCTCCTTTTCATTTGAACACGTGTATAATTTTTTTTTTCATTCGAGGGTATAACCTCCTTTTGCTTTCTATTGATGTTTTTATTTTCACTACCATTTTCATTTATATTAAAAAAAAGTAATTTGCTTGGTAGGGATATACATAATATCACTTTTTCCTGAATAATTTTTGATAGGGATATCCCCTAGTATATCAAAAAATTTGCCCCTATGTTTATGTTTGTTGTAATTATAAGAACTCTCTCGATTCTTATTTACTTGGAATGGTGATCCATAAATATATGGGTCCCTCTTATTTTCATAATTAATAGATCTATAAGATGAAAGATTATATCTACAGTATTTTTGAAAATTCTCATTTTGATTTGGTAATGAATATACTTCATAGTCGTTTTGTTTTTTGTAATGAATTAATAGGTCTTTTTCATATGAATTCTCTTTGTTTAAATATTGATTTTGAATTGTACGACATTGATTGATTCTATTTTTCCATTTTGCTGCTATTAATCTAGACCATCTAATTTGAGATAAATGGTATTGATAATGACCTTTTAACCAGTTTTTCTATTGATTCATTCCAGAATTCCGAAGTTTCTTATGTCTTAATTCATAATGAATTATTCCTTGTTTTCCAAAATAATCTTTTATTGAAGTCTTAAGAAAAAAAGACGTTCCACGATATTGAAGAATAGATCTTAACTTGTACAAGGAGGATAAGTCAAAAAAATTCTGTGAATTCTAATTACTAACATTATATATAGTCGAAATAAAATTCATTTTATTTTTATTTGTTTTATTAATTCTTTGCTATAAAGTTATAAGTTTGATTAGTTATTTGCTATAAGTTGGACAGTGTATAACGTTATACGTGCAGGTGTGTTTTAGAGCAATCCAAATACCTAAAAATAACCCAAGACAATTAAGAAAAATACCAAAGAACCCAAATGAATTGCCTTAATGAGTCTCCATATATTTTTATTTATTTGCTTTTTCCTTTTCTTTGTTTCTATTTTATTGTGTTTCTATTGATCAACCAATATTTTGATTGTTGATTACAGAATCATTCTCTATTTATTTTGATTTTCAATAACTATGTCATTAATGGCAAGTTATTGAATGTTTTCAATAACTATGTCATTAAATCTATGTACATTATTCTACTATTGTTTTTGTCTGTTATTTGCTCTTTTACAAAATTCTCTTATGTGATTTTAGGAATTTTCATTCATTTTATAAGATAATGTTATTCTTTTCGTATTGTTTTTGATGTAGTTATCATGGATCCTTTTGGATGTACCAAATTTGAGCGCAAGCTTGAAGATGACGAAGTTTGTGGGAATAAAGAAGAATTAGGTTCCCATGCAAATGACCCTATTCAAAGTTTAACCAAGAATGATGTTCTTGAAATGCAATTCAATTCAGAAGAGGATGCCAATGATTTCTATAATCAATATGCTAAAGTTGTGGGATTTAGCATTAGAAAAGACACGCGAACAATGCAGGCAACAAAGGTTCTTAGTAGAAAATGGGTATGCTCAAGGCAAGGCCAAAGAGCAAAGCAACACTTGGCCCGTATTGATCGAAAAAAAGCTGCCAGGGCATTGACTAGAGTTGGTTGTGATGCTCATTTCCGCATAAGGTACATTCTGGATGTAGGCAAATACATTGTCACTCACTTTAACATGGAACATAACCATCCATTGGCAACATCACCATGTGTGCCATTTCTTCGGTCGCATAGGTTTGTAAAGATCCCCGACAAAGCTCAAGTAAAGACTTTGCACGATGTTGGTGTCAAGACAAGCCAGATAATGGATTTGTCTTTCGCGAACGTGGGCTTTATTCACAAGGATTTGCACAATTATATTCAAGCCGAGCGCAAAGTAGAAATGAAGGATGGTGATGTGGAGTGTGCTTTGGCTTACTTATGTGCAAAAGCTGATGCTGACCCTTACTTCTTTTACAAGTATGACAAGGATCAAGAGAATCGGCTTGACAAATTGTTTTGGGCAGATTCAAGGTCTCGCCTAGACTATGCTGCATTTGGTGACGTGTTGGTCTTCGATACAACTTATAAAACGAATGCATATAACGAACCTTTTGTTATTTTCGCCGGGGTCAATAACCATTTTGAAACCACCATATTTGCATGCAGCTTGCTTGTTGATGAGACAATTGCAACATACACATGGGTTTTGCAGAAGTTGTTAGAGGCCATGGATAACAAAAGACCGGTGTCAGTGTTGACAGATGGGGATATGGCCATGCATGAGGCAATACAAAAAGTCTTCCCGAGTGCCAAGCATTGTCTATGTAATTGGCATATGCACAGAAATGCCAAGCGAAATGTTCGAGTTGATGGATTCGAGGGACATTTCAAGCATCTCATGGATCTTGATGCGAATGAGGTTGTATTTGAGGAAGCTTGGAGTAAGATGGTTAGAAAATATGGCCTTCAAAATAACAAGTGGGTATCAGACACCTACAACAACAAAGGCATGTGGGCTCAGTCATATTTGCGTGGTTATTTTTTTGCTGGAATGAAGAGCAGTCAGCGTTGTGAGGGTATGCATGCTTTTTTCAATGAGCGCCTCAAACGAAAACTGAAACTATTCGAATTTGTTAGATGTTTTGACATGGCCCTTTATCGGTTATGGAACAAAGAAGTAGATGCCGAGGCAAAAACTGACAGCAGTGATCCTTGTCTTACCACAGCACTTCAGCCTCTAGAGAAACATGCAGCAACCATCTTTACCAGACGTTTGTTCTTAATGTTCCGTAATGAAATAATTGAGGAAGCATTGTTGATTTTTGATGGAAGGAAAGAGGAGTTCGATCATCGCATATACAAATTTTCAAAGTACACTGAATTTGGTTCCACATGGGAAGTGTCATACCATCCCGCAACTAACATAATGAAATGTAGTTGCAAAAAGTTTGAGTTCTTGCGACTTCCTTGTAGCCACATGATTTCTGTGATGAAATGTGAACACATGACTGAAATTCCCCCAAGTTGTGTGATGCATCGTTGGACAAAGCAAGCAAGAAAGGTTGGTGAACAACATTGCCAAGCCCAATTCTCTAGCACTCTTACACAGGAGACATGTTTTGGGGTTCTTTGCTCTTTTCTTACTGAAATGTGTTACTATGCCTCACAAACATCTGAAGGATTTGAAGAGGCTAGGAATGCATTTTTCACTATGACATGTCGGATGAAGCAGCTTTGCATGGCCAAGGGAACTAATGTTGATGAAGGAAAAAGTTCACTGCCGCCATTTGGGGTTGGGGATCCTAAAGTAGTGAACACGAAGGGGAATACTGGGGGATCCTACATGGCTAAACCTCGAAAGCCAAGGCGATGCCAATGTTGCAGGTATACATTATAGTGTGCTTTGTGTCTTAATTTTGTTATTGTGAGGTAGTCTTGGCATTTTTGTTCTCTTTAATGATTGGTGATTTACTTGACAATGTAGGGTCGTCGGCCACACAAGGAGAACTTGCCCCCAAAACGATCATAAAACGGGACAAGTGGGTAGCAATTTGTTTGAGGAATATGATGATTATTATCCAATTGGTACTCCCACCCCTTTTACACCGAAGTGTCCCAGGAATAATATGAGGCCATGTAAGACCCACCCTGTGAAGAGACGACTTTTTGTCACTAATGTGGATGCGTCTCCAGTGCAGTTGAGCAAGGATGTTAATGACTTGCATAGTTGCGATGCACAAGTCGTCCAAAATTCAGCGTTCACTGATGTGGATACGTCTCTAGGTGATTACTTTTATGGCATCTTTTCAGTTCAAATTATGTTCATTTTGCTTACATTTGTTTCGCAAATTTCATGTGTGGCTGCTTAATTCTAATTTCTTGATATGCCAAGATAGATTTTAGCTAGAACATTTAGATGTCATAACTAATTATGATGTTTACAACTTGATTATGAAAATAAATAATTTACGAACAGAAAATGACAAAAGAGTGTAATGTCCAATATATCAAAATTCAATTTGTTATGATTTGAATCATAGATTTCAAGTGAACAAACCTTAACGACAATATAATTTGTTTCTGCAGGTGTTGCTGTGGGTAATAGTTGACATGATCGAGCGGGTGATATTGGGAGCTAAACTAAGATTTTTTTTTAAAATTTTTTTGAGAACTTAAATCTGTTAGTATTTTGTATAAATACTCTTAAATGATGGTTGATGGATATTTGTTTTGCTGTATGGAAGTTCATATTTTGTATGCACACTTTTTTTTCTTGAAGAAAGAATTTTGTAAGGAATTATCATT
Organism: Camellia sinensis; assembly: GCF_055761805.1. Taxonomy (NCBI): domain Eukaryota; kingdom Viridiplantae; phylum Streptophyta; class Magnoliopsida; order Ericales; family Theaceae; genus Camellia; species Camellia sinensis. The sequence goes on from NC_138970.1 coordinate 66,391,591, forward strand.
CACCAGACGAGGTTGTAAGAAATCCTACACTACCTTGCAGTAGTAACTCGCCTTTCAATATTGTTGATCTTCCGTCCAGGTTCATCAAAAGAGTTGAATTGAATAAATAGTTGTATGAACTTGACGAAGACTAGAAGAAAAACTCTGCAATATTATTTGGATATGATTGATGGTATAAATGGAAAGAATATTTCTGTTTCTACGTAAAATATTTTTTTTAATTCATCGATTTTATATAGAAAAATATTATTTTTATTTTTCGGCATTTGGTTGACACTTAAAACAAAAATATTTTATTACTTAATTTAGAAATTTTGATTTAATAAAGTGTAATTCATGACTTTTTAGTGAGTTAATATATTTATTTGAAAAAGGTAAGTCATTTTTTAAAAAATGATACAAAAATATTTTGCTTAAAAAATATTTTACTTACTTTTTATTTAGTCAAATAACAAACAAATATTTAAATGTTTTATGTTAAAATAAAGGGAACCTAAATTACTAGCTACTTCCATATCTCTATGTAAGCCCCCATATCTTATCCATATAAGATTGTGATTCACGTTATCATATGTACAGATCTAATTTAATTTATAATTTATTAGAATTCGTAAAACTATAATTTATTAGAGATTCAGAAAAACGAATGTTCAAGTTTTCAACCCAACTACCACGGCCTGCGTTGTCAACCACATGGCAAAGGAGTGAATTTATTTAAACAATTTAAAGTAATGATAGGGATCATAAAAATGGTTATGAAAGATTCTTTGTCGTTACATCACATATATAATAAAATATCTCACATTAATCAAAGAACGAAAAATTTTTATAAAATATTTTATGATATTTTTTCGTGATTTCTAATATTATTTTTTTTATTAGTTGAATTAAAAGAGTGTTCCTATAAATAATGTAAAATTAACTAACGAGATATTGAATTAAGAGAGTAGTCCAATAAATAATGTGAAATTAGCTAATGAGAGAGTTAGGGGTGTAAATCTGGCCCCCAGCCCATGTTGTGCAGTAAGAAAGATCTATGCCAAACTCACCCTCTTATGTCTCAATTTAACGCTCTTTTTTGAAAATCCTTTTGGTTGACAAATTAAGCTGCTAAGGCTCCCTTTATTTATTACTTATTTTAAATGGTTAAAAAGTCATCAACAGATGAAAGGAAAATATCACAAGAAACAAGCATTGATCATCAACAAATGGTAGGTTATTCATGCAATCAGACATATCAGTGAGCTACCAAAGCAGGTGGGGTATGTGATGTAATTTGGCAATGTTCTTCAATTCAATTCAATAGCTAAGTTTTGCAATGTTATAATTTGGCATGAGCATTGACAGACCATTGGAGTGGAGTTTTAGAGAGGTCTTTGTTATAATTTGACTTTGGCTGCTGTAATAGCATCCCATTGCTGTAATGCTGTAATACTTGTTTTGGTCTATTAACACAATTCCCCAACAATGGTGAGGGAACCCGTCTCAAAAATATTAAGAATATATATATATATATATATTATCATAACTAAGCAAAAATATTAGTGTTATTGATATCTAAATAAAAGATAAGACCACCATCTGAAAAAATAAAAAATATAAGATCAGACCCATTATCACATAAGATGATATCCAAAGAGCAATCATCAACCTAAAAAAGAATAACAGCCAAAATGTAGTGGTTGCTTTCATTGCCTCCTGTCTTGTCCTGGTAATTCCCGGGAAAGAAAATGATATAATGTGACTAAAATGACATACACACGCACAAAATGGATTGTAAGACAACTTGTTCAACCTAACAATACTTGAGCAACAAACAACTCATCGATTTTTCACTGGAAATTTCAATAAAAATTAAGCTACTTGATAATTGGTATTTTTAAAAATATTCTTTTCTTCCACACAAAAAAAAAAGAAAAAAAAGAAGCAAAGTTTAGCTATTAAAAGCAATAAAATAACTTTCAAAAGGTATAACCAAATTCACTGATTCCTTCCATTTAAAGATTCTGTTGAATAGTAAAAAGCAGTCAAGGTCTTGAAAACTTGTGGGATGGATGGCTAGAAAAAAAAAATTGAATAGTAGGGAATGGATAAAAGGCAGAGCATAATAGATGCACCAACCATCTCAAAGGGCTTCTCATATTCCTGTCGTGGCTGCTCCCAGACCCGCAAGAAGCCTACAACAATGCCATCTCAAAGCACTTAGTAAAGTAAAACAAAAACGAATGATAGAGGATGTAGCAAAAAAATTGTATCTTTAACTGAGCAAACTCATATTTGTTTGTACAACAACTATCCCAGAGAAGTAGACAAGATGAAGGTACAAAAATTATTAAGTATAATTTGACAAATTGGAAAAGTAAACACCCCTTGGCTACATTACAAATCTGAAAAATCTGGACAGATTTCACAACGTTTTTGAAAAACGTCATAAAAAAAAAAAGTCGTTGTATCCTCTTTTTCTTGTGGTGTCTTTTATCCTATAAATAGTGGTTGGCACTATCTTAATAAAATGACCAACAAAGTCAATATGAAGTTGGTAATGATGTATTGATAATGCCTCCATCCATTCCAAACATCAATAAGATCTGCAAAACTCATGCTAGTTTAAGTATTTGAAAACAGACATACCATCATAGGTCTCACTAACAAAATCTAATTTCCAGCTCATGTTAGCCTCTACTTCCATTTCAATTCACCCCTAGCTCTGAGTTCTGCACAAGATAGCACACTTGAGAATATAATTTTATAACAAAGGTTGAGTTATAAACTCAAAGTTCACGAGTTTAAGAAATGCGATAACGTCATTGATTGTACGAACTTATGAAAAATAAAAAAGAATAGAGCATCACCAGCTTTATATTGCGCGATATCACCAACAATAGGAACTGAATTATGCTTGTATATCACAAGATCAAGTAACAAGCGAGCCCTATGCAAATAGTCAAACTACATGCCAAAAGTAGTGAGTACATAAAAACATCACACATTATAAAATTAGTCTTCATAAAACATAAGATACTGATAAGTGGACAGTTGGGTATAAATGTAAGTACCTTGATTACACCCGAAGGCAAAGGTTTCTCTTGCATATATTTGATGACAAAAAGACCACAATCATAGCTATAGGAATGAGTGTAGTTGTAACAATAGAGTCAACGAACTTAGAGATTATAACATTAATGCTTATTTAAAAATTAAGAACGATAATGTAGTGTATTACCTGTTGTCTTGGCGTGGCATGTCTTCCAACCATTGAAATGCAAACGAACTAACATCTTGAACATAATCTTCTCCATGCGCATATAGAAGCAGCTTATGCAATGATTGTACCTGTTGGTGGTAGGTAGTAAGGTACATAGATCAAGAAACAAAAAAGTGGATACAAGTGGTATCATAATGGTTATTCTATTACCAATAATGTAGCTTGATTTTTTCAATCCTCATCGGTGTCAATACATCTGCTGGAGTCGAATAGATAGGCAACCCGTTTTTCCATGTTTACATTCAAGCACAACCAGTGGTTTTCCCTATGGTTGAAGGGCATGTAAATCTAAAAATATAACGTCGAATGTACATGCAAAAAATAAATAAATACATGACATGGATCAAATGTTATTGTGCATGGTAAATTTGGAAATTGGGTAATAGTAGTATTTTATCATGTTACCTCCTCACAAGCATGAAGGGGGCCAGTGTATCTGTAAATTCCAAAATAATCTTCTACTATATCTTTCATTGTGTCATCAGAAGGTTGACACAAAATCTTTTGCTGCATATTCAATTTTAACATATAAATAACTTGTGCCTAAATAAAAAAAGTCTTTAGGTATGGCTAATACTTACCGATACATGGGTCAGAAAGTACCAAACCTTGTGATCCTTATTTGGAAACTTTTTCCTTTGTTTATTTGTCAATTTCACAACAATGAGATTTATAATTTGCAATGCAAAATATATGAAATTTATGAATAGGCAAAGTAAAGTAACTTGGATGATGGAATGGTAGCAAATAAAATAGGAGAAGGAGAAAAGTCTTACACATGAGGATATCCACTGGTATGGTTTCAAGGACCACAATTCCTTCCGTGTTGCAGATTGTGCTTCCACGTAGTGCAGTTTCATCCGTACAAGATATTCCTTAGCACATGGATAACTATGTGAGTTAGAAGGTATAATACTTCATACATAACAAGTTAAAGGTAGTCAAATTGTACCCTTCTGAAAGAGATTCATCAAATGCATATCGTAGAACGAGACTATCATAGTCATTTAATGGGTCTGGCAAAGGCACAGATGACTTGTAAAGGTATTGAGAAGAATAGTGCATAAAACAAATCAAGCTTAGTTAGTGTATGTTCATGAAGATGGAGTTGGCACAAAATAACCACATATACAAAAGATACTATAATAATTAGTTTCAAACCTTTGGGATTTCAGGAACAACATTACCCCCAAGTTGATCAAGTAAATTATCAAATAGCTGATACAAGTAAAAGAAAAGTAAGAAACAAACACGATTTGTTACACATGTATCAAATATGTTTTGAGACACAGTCATTTAGTTTACTTGATTGAGATTGTCATGAATATTATTGTCAATGTTGTTGTCAGTTGACGATGGCTTCAACTGTGGTCTTTTCTTCATTACATCAAATTTCACAAAAGGTGTACGCAACCACTGACTGGCTTTGCAATTCTGGGTCCCTCGAGTCTGAGGACCATGAACAACACTACATGATGATGACATTGTTATAGCATTCACTTCAACTGCCTTTGTATCACTCTTTTTTGCGCGCGATCGCCTCCTTTGTGGAATAGGAAGTTGTTCATTATTTAATGCTTTCCCACCAACCAATTTGGCTCGTTTCTTTGCAACTGGCTTTGCATTTGGTGGTGTGAGGATTGGTTTTGTTTTTCTCAAATGCAAAGTTTCCATTGGTTCTTTGTCATTCATATTCCTTATCTCATCCTCATTTACAAACTTCGGGGAATTGGCTGCAACCTTTTCGATACCACTATCATCGAAACCAACCATTTCAATGTCAATTCGATGCTCCTCATGTAGTTTGCTTGGTGGTGTTTTAACATGTCCACCATCAAATGGAATGCGTCGTTCTAACAACTCAAGAATTTGACCAACTTGGTTCTCCATTTTGACCAATCGCTGCTCTGCAAGAAGTTTGCTTGGTGGTGTTTTAACTTGTTCTCCATCAACTGGCATGTGTTTTTCTAACAGCTCAAGAATTTTTTCAACTTGATTCTCCACTTTGGTTACACGCTTCTCATCCTCATCTTGCCTTGTGTCCTTGTGGCCTTGGACCAAAAGGGCATGAATTTCAATGACTTGTTTCTCAACTTTAGCCAATCGGGAGTCATCATTCTTGTCAATTCTTCCCTGGCTAAGAGTTACTGCATTGGACTTTTCAACAATGTTAGGCAAAGCCACCTATTCACACATATACAATAACTTGTTAATGTCACAGGTGTAATGTAAATTGAGCTATAATTATAAAAAGTCATGCGTTGTAAATATTTACCTCAACATTTAAATATCCTCCCAAAGCTTTAATTTGATTCAAACCTTGCTTAATTTCTGAATTGCCCCAATAGGATAAGCGAGGAATGGAGTTGGAAGTAGCCACCAACTCCCTTTTGCGAGCAAATTGTTCCAAGTAAAATAACTACATGGGAAAAAAAAAAAGAAAAAAAAGAAGTCATTTTAATGTGTGTTAGACAATATGCAATAAAAAATAATAGATGAAATAATTACACATCAAGGGGAGGTACCATTAGAACAAGCAAACAGCCGCACATAGCAGACCGCTCTTTGACCTTGGCAATAGCAATGCGGTCGACAAGAAAATCAAGTGTGTGCTTTGCCCAATTGAATTGACTGATGGACTCAACATTTTTAACCATTTGAATGAATGACTGGTGTACGCCTGCCTTTGTGGTGGGGCACAAGAGGGCTCCAATGATGTATAAGACAAATTTCCTTTTAAATTCAGTTCCAGCATCTTTTGTTTCAAGCAGATAAGATTTCAGAGATGTGAACGGAGCAAATTTATTCTTCACCGCAAGTTCATCACATAGGTTTCTAATTTCATCTACGGACTCTTTTAACTTCACAGGTAGACCATTGGAAGGTAATCCCATCAACTCATGAACATCTTCTATGGTGAGAAGCATTCGAAGACCGTGGACATTCAATGAATGAGTTGAAGGATCAAAGTTCTGAACTAACCATACATTTAGTTATGAACTTATATGATTTTATATCATAACCTATACCATATTAGTCATAACCACCACCATATTAACTCATAACTTAGTTATATTCAATTATTTACTTATACCATATTACTTCATAACCAGGTCATAATTGAGTTATTAAATAATTTTTCTCTTAAATTAGGCAACCGGTGTACCCGGTTACCAAACAGAGCAAAGTCAGAGTAGTCCAATAGTCCCGAAGCCAGTTGGCCTCCCTCTCTGGCTCGTGCTCTTGCTCTTGCTCTTCTCTTCTCCTCCCTCATCTCTTCCACCATAGCTGGAGCTTCAGTCATTGCCGAAGACCACCAGCCCCGTCGGCGTCAGGACCACCATTCTCTCAGTGTAACCTCTCACTCTCTTGATGTCAAGAACTAGAGTTTCTTCCATTCAAATCGAATATTTCCAAGAGATATTTTCTGTGGCTCAGGTTTGTTTCTAACTCTAAACTTCATTTACATTAGGGCTTTTGATTTGAAAACCCTAACCCTTATTGAATATCTGATATTAAGTTTGGTTCTCAATGAAAATTAAAATCTATATCCAATAGCTGTGCCACTTTGATTTCAGAACTGAAGAATGAATATCTGATATTAATTTTTATTTTATCAGCTTTTTCCTCTGAAAAAGTTCAAAATTTGTAATCCAACTATTGGCTCTTTCTCTATCTCTCTTTGATTGTATCTACAATCAGCAATGTCATCCTAAATCATCCTCTGTTATACCTTTCATAGCATAAACAAATAGTTAAAATAATGATAATGAACCCGTCAGTCTAACTGGACATAAGAAATTTCACATTAACAAACAGTATATGTCGGATATACATGACATGTGCCGAAACATCCAACTCATATTTTCAAATTTTGTTTCCCAAACAAATTTTTTGTTCTTATGAGAAATAACATAGGAATAGATTCATCAAACAGAACAACCAAAAACAGATTAAGCTGGGAAAAAAATTCAAATATCCTTAGTTTCACACTTCTATGATATAACAATTGCGTAAATTTGAGTATTTTGTTGATTTGTAGGGATGAGCTAACCTGCCATGAATCGTAGGCTGCGTTTACTAGAAAAAGTGGTGTTTGAATTTGCTGAGCCATATTTTGGGGGAAAAAACACTGCAACATAGTTGAGATGTATTGGTACCATTGACAAGAAATTAGGGAATAAGGAACAATACGATTGAGATAACAAACAACTCTTACCAAACCAGGTCCCATTTTTGAAGTGCACTATATGAGTAAATTTTTTGCTGATCCCTGAGTAGCGGAGTCAAATGAAAGTTAGAATCTGAACTCAGATCAGCAAAATTAAAACCACAAAAATTGTAATGGAAACATCATGTGAGAGAGAGATTGAGAGAGGGTACATGTGTGGTGACTACGTCGTTATAAAAGGCTTCAATGTGTTGTATTCGAACCCGGTACGCTCTGATACCAAGTTGTAACGCCCTCAAAATAACAACAATAAACCCATCAATAAAGATATGCATTGATATATAAAAGTTCCACATTCTTCCATTTATCAGAGTTTCATTACAAAAAGTATTACATGTTAACAACAAAAGCAAATGCCCTATGGGCTTACAGCTTTCCAAGTTAACACTTGGTTACAACAAAAGAGTACTAACTCATTTGCACATTAAGCCCTTGGCTTGAATTACATGTAATATATCAAAAAGTAAAACGACAAAAGTATGTCCGCCTCTAGCCTCCCAAGCTATGTCCTTGGAGGTGACATCCTACCTGTACCTGAAAATGATATTCCCATATAGGGTGAGCCACAGCCCAGTAGAAATACACTAAACCAACCATGAACAATGACTAAAAGATTAGCAATTGATAGATGGCCAACACTGGTACATCCACATAAATCACATATTTATGCCATACGACTTATGAGTCCAAGTTACTTTTCATTTTCCCTTTTTCCACAGATAAGCATATTAGCTCTATCATCATTTCAACAGATATGTATAACAACAATATCCCATATTCACAGATAAGCATATAAGCTCTATCCACACTTCACAAAGATAAGCATATAAGCTCCATCTTCACTTCTCTAGACAAGCATAAGAGCTGTATCTACGGAGTTCATCCCCTATCTTCTCCCAATACTATCCGGTTTAGAGGTACATCCCCCATCTTCCCCTAAACCGCGGAGTACATCCCCCATCTCCTCCTCTACACATAACGTATACAAACACATTGGTTCTATATACAATCACTCAATACATACAGTTAATGTATTCTATCAACCGTCAAATTCCATGACACATTCCATTGATTAGTTTCCGTTTGCCTAATCATCATGCATTGTCTACAACAATCACGACTATCCTCCACCGATAGCCCAAAGCAATTATTTCTAAACAGAAAATAAATGCACAAATGGATATTCAATCAACATTTCATTTCGGTGAGTGACAAATAGTTCAACTACACCCTTTAACCCCATATATTCCCAATCTCAACAATTCCATTTCATGTTCTCATTTCTCGCAATTAATTATCCCAATTAATCAAACAATGTAATTAGGTCAATTCCCATAATTAACATTACAACCCTTAGGTCCCATTTTCATCAATGATTCAACATTTATTCCATTTCTCTATGCCAAACATGCATCTAGGTTTATTATAAATAAAACCCCAACTTTTGTAAAATTACTCAAAAGCCCCGAACTTTCACAAAATTACCAAACCAACCCCAACATCTCAAAATACTAAAATTTAAAGACAAAATCCATAGAGAGGAGTAGGATATCCCTACCTCGAAGTTTGAGCCAAAAAGGAGATGAAGACTCGAAGATCAACGTGCTCCAAATCCAAATTTTTTCAGATTAAATCGAAGCTCTCAACGCCCTCTATCTTTTTAACAAAGACCCTAGGCTAGATTCACACTCTAGGGAGATCAAATCTCAGAGAGAGTGTAAGTTTAGAGAGAGAGAGTCTCGGATCTAGGGTTTGAAAGAAAAAGAAAGTGAAAAACTAATGTTCAAAAATGCTACTGTCCGCTGATATAAAACACGCTCGCTCAAGCGAAGACTTTGTCGCTCGAGCGACCAGACACAGAAAACTCTCGCTCGAGCCAAGAAGTTCTCGCTCGAGCCGAAAACTCAGAAGTGCGCTCGAGCGAAAGAATGCTCGCTCGAGCCAACAACTCAAACCCTCAGGTCTGCAACCAGAAGCACGCTCGAGCGACAGACTTCTCGCTCGAGCGAAGAACAAACCAGACCGCTCGAGCGAAGGAAGCACGCTCGAGCCAAGAAATGCAACTCTCAGGTCCAGAACCAGGCGCAATCGCTCGCTCGAGCGAAGCCACCCTGGCTCGACCCACCAGACACGAACTCAACTCTCGCTCGAGCGACCAACTCCTCGCTCGAGCGAAGGTCCAAAAATCTGGGCAGCAACACTAGGCTCCCAAACACAACCAACCTGTAACAAACCTGCCCAACACATCCTATAACTCAATATACAAAGTAGTAATAGATGTAAACAAGACAATAATCAATTACTATCATCCACGGACACATGTCCGGATCACTGTACAACAAGGGTAAAACCGAGATCGCTATAACCTCCCCCCCTTACAGAATTTCGTCCCCGAAATTAAGCACAAGTTTTCAAAAACAGGTTTTCCTCCATTTTAAACAATGTTACATTTTAACATTCAACAATTCGACCCATTACCGGTCATCCCATCCCTTTAACAAGAGGCATTTCACAATATGTAAACAACATATGTACTTTCAACATGCATCAACATTATGCATTATCTTTCCAATTTCAACAATATATTCAACAGATATAGTGTTATATTCAACTTCCATATGAGGCAAGTTCCAAAACATACTTCCAATAAACCAAAACATTTTCAATGTTTCACAACTTAAGACGTATATAAAAGCTCTTAAGTTCAACAATAGTTCAAAATTTAAATACAAGATTACATATCAACAAACAAGTCCGGATATTTCTCACGGACTTCCAACTCACGTTCCCAAGTGGCCTCCTCCACTCCGTGATGTTTCCACAAGACTTTCACCAAAGGAATGGTCTTGCCACGCAGGACCTGAGCCCGCCTATCCAAGACCCGAACCGGTCTCTCCTCATACGAGGCATCCTCATCTACCTCTAAATTGGTCCAATCCAATACATGTGATGGATCTGGCCGTACTTCCGAAGCATACTCACATGAAACACGTCATGCACTCCGGACAACTGCGGCGGTAAAGCTAACCGATAAGCAACCTCGCCAATCCTCTCAAGGATCTCAAAAGGCCCAATAAACCGAGGGGATAACTTCCCGCTCTTCCCAAACCTCATCAGGCGTCGCCTAGGTGATATCTTCAGAAAGACATGATCACCTACCTCAAACGCCAAAGGCCTCCTCCTACGGTCAGCATAAGATTTTTGACGACTCTAGGCTGTAACAAGCCTCCTACGGATAAGCTCAACTTTCTCCGTCGTCTCCCTAACCAACTCCGGACCCAACAAAGGTGCATCACCCACCTCGGCCCAACAAACTGGAGACCTACACGGTCGGCCATACAAGGCCTCAAACGGTGCCATACCGATGCTAGACTGAAAACTGTTGTTGTAGGCAAACTCTATCAATGGCAAGTGCCTCTCCCACGTCCCGCTAAAGTCAAGGACACAACCCCGAAGCATATCCTCAAGGATCTGAATAGTACGCTCGGACTGCCCGTCAGTCTGAGGATGATAAGCCGTACTAAAGGTCAACTTAGTGCCCAAGGCACTCTGCAGACTCTGCCACAACCTAGCAGTAAAACGAGGATCTCTATCTGAGACAATCATCACTGGGACCCCGTGCAATCTCACTACGTCCCGAATATACAAGTCGGCAAGATGATCCACCGAATCTCTCACGCGCATAGGAATAAAGTGCGCCGACTTAGTCAACCGGTCTACAACCACCCAAATAGCATCACTACCCCGCTGAGTCCTCGGAAGACCTACAACGAAGTCCATAGTGACATGCTCCCACTTCCACTCGGCAATAGGCAAGGGTTGTAACAAACCCGCTGGCCTCTGATGCTCGGCCTTCACTTGCTGGCAAGTAAGGCACTTCAATACGAAAACAGCCACATCTCTCTTCATACCCCGCCACCAAAACTGGCGATCCAAATCCTGATACATCTTAGTACCTCCCGGATGCACTGCAAGGCGCGAATGGTGAAACTCTCGGAGTACCTCCTCTCGGCAAGACTCCGGTACAAACAAACGGTCTCGGTATCTCACACTCAGGTCGGGATACACCGTCAAACCCTTCTCAACTTTCCCACTGGAGATCTTCTCTCGGATGGATTCTACCTCAAGGTCACCTCTCTGTGCCTCTAACACTCGTGTCACAAGCGTAGGCTGTGCAACAACAGAAAACAAGGCCGCAGCCTCAACAGATTCGCCCAGTAGCAAATCAAACTCCCCAAGTGCACCCAACATCTCCCATTCCCGGATGGCTATACTAGCTACATCAGTAATGGATTTCCTACTAAGGGCATCGGCCACAACATTGGCCTTTCCCGGATGATAATGCAACTCAAAATCATAATCCTCGATGAACTCCATCCACCACCTCTGCCTCAAATTCAAGTCTCTCTGTGTAAACAGATACTTCAAACTCTTGTGGTCCGAGAACACCTCGAACTTCTCACCATAAAGGTAGTGTCTCCAGATCTTCAAGGCAAAGATCACAGCCGCTAACTCTAGGTCGTGTGTGGGGTAATTCTTCTCGTGTATTTTCAACTGACGTGAGCCATAAGCTACCACTTTCCCCTCTTGCATCAACACACAACCCAAACCCTCTCGTGAGGCATCACAATAAACCACTTAACCCAACCCTCTCTCCGGAATAATCAACACCGGAGCGGTGGTCAATCTAACTTTCAGCTCTTGGAACGACTTTTCACAAGTCTCACTCCACACAAACTTGACCCCCTTCCGAGTCAGTCTAGTCAACGGTGACACTAACCTGGAAAAATCTTTCACAAACCGACGGTAATACCCAGCTAATCCCAGAAAACTGCGGATCTCAAACACACTCTTAGGCTGTGCCCAATCTTGCACTGCCTCAACCTTGGATGTATCAACAGACACCCTTTCAACGGATACCACGTGGCCTAAGAAGTTGACTTCCCTCAGTCAGAACTCACACTTTCTAAACTTGGCATACAGCCTATGGGCTCTAAGTAACTCAAGCACCACTCTCAAGTGTGCCTCGTGCTCCTCCTCAGAAGGCGAATAGATAAGGATGTCGTCCACAAAAACGACTACAAATCGATCCAAAAATTCCCGGAAGATCCGGTTCATCAAGTCCATAAAGACTGCCGGTGCATTGGTAAGCCCAAATGGCATCACCAGAAACTCATAATGGCCATACCGCGTACGGAATGCCGTCTTAGGAATATCCTCCTCCCTGACCCTCAACTGGTGGTAACTCGATCTCAAGTCTATCTTAGAGAAACAACGGGAACCCTTCAACTGGTCAAACAAATCATCTATACGGGGCATAGGGTACTTATTCTTAACCGTAGCCCGATTCAACTTCCGGTAGTCAATACACAATCTCAAGGCACCATCTTTCTTTTTAGCAAAGAGGGCCGGTGCTCCCCACGGCGAAACACTAGGGCGAACAAAGCCCTTATCTAGCAATTCCTGGAGCTGAACTTTCAACTCAACCAACTCTGCTGGAGCAAAACGGTAAGGTGCCATAGAAATCGGCGCTGTGCCAAGCACTAAATCAATAGAGAACTCTATCTCTCGGTGAGGTGGCAAATCAACAAGGTCTTCGGGAAAGACCTCCGAATACTCACAAACCACCCTCGGCAACACAAGCTGGGTCTCACCGCTCTCACCACTCTCAAAGCTGGCAAGTAGACTACTAAGCTCACTTCGCCCTCGCAAATCATACCCCGGTGGCAACACACAGCCAACCCGGTCTCCCAAGAAATGGAACCACTCCCCGCTCAAGGTACATAACGTGACCCTCTGGCGGTAGCAATCGATAACAGCCCGGTATGACGATAGCCAGTCCATACCCAAAATAACATCAAAGCCCTTCATGGGCATGACAAAAAACGGAAAAGGAAGCCTATAGTCGGCGACCTCTATATCACAACCTCTAACACCTTGTTTCAAGATCAACTCACCACCCAAAGGCGATACCACACAAATAGGAGATGCTAACTGTGCCAACTCCAATTCCAAAACAGATGCAAATGCAGCAGATACAAAAGAATGAGATGCACCCGTGTCAATCAATACACTAGCAACCGAGTTGCAAAACAGAAAAGTACCTCTCACTACCGATGGAGCCGGTACTAAATCCTGCGCGGTAACAGCATACACGCGCCCGGTAGGCCCCTGGTCTACCTGCTCACCTCTCGGAGCAAAAGACTGCTGCACAGACTAGGATGACGAAGCTCCCGGATTGGCCCTCGAGGCCTGCACAGACTGAGCTGGCTGAAAACCCTGCGTCTGCCTAGAACCAGACGCTCCCGAAGTGGCACTCAACTGCGGGCAAAACCTCTTCAGGTGCCCAGGCTGTCCACACTGATAACAAGACAAGGGCTGCCCCCTGCCTAAACTCTGACTCTGCGGTCTAGCTGAAGAAGAAGCAGCTCTCTGACCCCCACCCTTCTGCGGGCAAACAGAAACCTTGTGACCCAACTGGCCACACTTGTAACAAGCAAACTCCCCCTGATTGCCTCTCCCCGAGCCTGCACTCGGCACTGGAAAGGTCGATCTAGAAACTGCACCCTGAGACTGCTGAGGGTTATAACCCCTCTGTCTCCTGCCATCACTCTGACCATCCTGGCTCCTCTTGGAGCCCCTCTGTTCTTCCTCCTCTTCCTGCATCATAATTTCCATATGAGCAGCAGCATCTACCAGGTGTCTATACTCTCGGATATAAGACCCACCAACTCTCAACTTGAGGCCCCGCCTCAACTTCCGCTCAAACTCATAGCAACGGCGTTCCTCGGACGCCACCAGTTCCGGTGCAAACCTGGACAGACTGGTAAAAGTAGCCTCAAACTCGGCCACTGACAAGCCCTGCTGTTTAAGCCGGCTGAACTGATCCCTCAGCTTCTCCCTAGCTGCTGCAGACAAAAACCTCTCCTGAAAAGCATTCACAAGCGCCTCCCAAGTACCACCAACACGAGCCTTCTCGTACTTCCACCATTGACCCGCATCTCCCTTCAGTTGGAAGGATGCCAAGGTCACTTTCAGTGCTCCGTCCTCGATGCCAAGCATCTCGAACGTCTTACTCATTTGCTCTAGCCACTCATCAGCCTTCAGTGGCTCCTTCGGATCCCCGATAAGCTCATCCGGATTAGACCGGAAAAACTCCCTCTTCAAGAAAGAAGGCCCTGCCTCAGCTGCCTGATTCCCAGCTCTAAGAATACCCAAAGCTCCTGCTATCTCTCTGGCCAAGGCACCCATAGCCTGCTGACCTGCTGGCTCGGCCACATTGGCCTGGCCAACTCCCTCCTGCACTGCCGGAATCTCACCCGGTAACGGTACTTCCTGCCTCGCAGGCCTACCACGCCTAGCACCTCTTCCTCGTCCTGACATCCTAATAAAGGTAACACAGAATGTTAGCATATTCATAAATGTGCCGAAACTAAACACTCACGTCCTAATGCATGGACAACTGTAATTCACTCCACATAAGCACATAAACACATAAGCACTTACGAATTTCATTTCCGGATAATGATAGTCCCGAGGCGTTACTAGAGTTCCGGTTAAAAATAGCATTGATCAAGTGCTTTTCCAACAAGACTCCCAGAAACCCAAGGATCCAATCAACATCCTAGAAACTAAATCCCATACCCACATAGTCACATAAGCATGTCAGCAATTAAGCACGTAGCATATAATCACTACATCTAAGTCTCTATCAAGCGAGACAAACCCATTGTGATCCTAATCACTTCCCACGTACCCAAAGTATTCGAACCCGGTACGCTCTGATACCAAGTTGTAACGCCCTCAAAATAACAACAATAAACCCATCAATAAAGATATGCATTGATATATAAAAGTTCCACATTCTTCCATTTATCAGAGTTTCATTACAAAAAGTATTACATGTTAACAACAAAAGCAAATGCCCTATGGGCTTACAGCTTTCCAAGTTAACACTTGGTTACAACAAAAGAGTACTAACTCATTTACACATTAAGCCCTTGGCTTGAATTACATGTAATACATCAAAAAGTAAAACGACAAAAGTATGTCCGCCTCTAGCCTCCCAAGCTATGTCCTTGGAGGTGGCATCCTACCTGTGCCTGAAAATGATATTCCCATATAGGGTGAGCCACAGCCCAGTAGAAATACACTAAACCAACCATGAACAATGACTAAAAGATTAGCAATTGATAGATGGCCAACACTGGTACATCCACATAAATCACATATTTATGCCATACGACTTATGAGTCCAAGTTACTTTTCATTTTCCCTTTTTCCACAGATAAGCATATTAGCTCTATCATCATTTCAACAGATATGTATAACAACAATATCCCATATTCACAGATAAGCATATAAGCTCTATCCACACTTCACAAAGATAAGCATATAAGCTCCATCTTCACTTCTCTAGACAAGCATAAGAGCTGTATCTACGGAGTTCATCCCCTATCTTCTCCCAATACTATCCGGTTTAGAGGTACATCCCCCATCTTCCCCTAAACCGCGGAGTACATCCCCCATCTCCTCCTCTACACATAACGTATACAAACACATTGGTTCTATATACAATCACTCAATACATACAGTTAATGTATTCTATCAACCGTCAAATTCCATGACACATTCCATTGATTAGTTTCCGTTTGCCTAATCATCATGCATTGTCTACAACAATCACGACTATCCTCCACCGATAGCCCAAAGCAATTATTTCTAAACAGAAAATAAATGCACAAATGGATATTCAATCAACATTTCATTTCGGTGAGTGACAAATAGTTCAACTACACCCTTTAACCCCATATATTCCCAATCTCAACAATTCCATTTCATGTTCTCATTTCTCGCAATTAATTATCCCAATTAATCAAACAATGTAATTAGGTCAATTCCCATAATTAACATTACAACCCTTAGGTCCCATTTTCATCAATGATTCAACATTTATTCCATTTCTCTATGCCAAACATGCATCTAGGTTTATTATAAATAAAACCCCAACTTTTGTAAAATTACTCAAAAGCCCCGAACTTTCACAAAATTACCAAACCAACCCCAACATCTCAAAATACTAAAATTTAAAGACAACATCCATAGAGAGGAGTAGGATATCCCTACCTCGAAGTTTGAGCCAAAAAGGAGATGAAAACTCGAAGATCAACGTGCTCCAAATCCAAATTTTTTCAGATTAAATCGAAGCTCTCAACGCCCTCTATCTTTTTAACAAAGACCCTAGGCTAGATTCACACTCTAGGGAGATCAAATCTCAGAGAGAGTGTAAGTTTAGAGAGAGAGAGTCTCGGATCTAGGGTTTAAAAGAAAAAGAAAGTGAAAAACTAATGTTCAAAAATGCTACTGTCCGCTGATATAAAACACGCTCGCTCGAGCGAAGACTTTGTCGCTCGAGCGACCAGACACAGAAAACTCTCGCTCGAGCCAAGAAGTTCTCGCTCGAGCCGAAAACTCAGAAGTGCGCTCGAGCGAAAGAATGCTCGCTCGAGCCAACAACTCAAACCCTCAGGTCTGCAACCAGAAGCACGCTCGAGCGACAGACTTCTCGCTCGAGCGAAGAACAAACCAGACCGCTCGAGCGAAGGAAGCTCGCTCGAGCCAAGAAATGCAACTCTCAGGTCCAGAACCAGGCGCAATCGCTCGCTCGAGCGAAGCCACTCTGGCTCGACCCACCAGACACGAACTCAACTCTCGCTCGAGCGACCAACTCCTCGCTCGAGCGAAGGTCCAAAAATCTGGGCAGCAACACTAGGCTCCTAAACACAACCAACCTGTAACAAACCTGCCCAACACATCCTATAACTCAATATACAAAGTAGTAATAGATGTAAACTAGACAATAATCAATTACTATCATCCACGGACACATGTCCGGATCACTGTACAACAAGGGTAAAGCCGGGATCGCTATAGGAGAGCTCGAAAGTTATCACAATGCAATATGAATGTTAAACCACCAGCTGAACTGCCTGAGATGATAGCCTGTTCGAACTGAGTTTTAGGAGTAATTAAGGACAATGATAATGATGATGAAGAGGGAGAAAGAGAATATGCAACATAGATATGAACCACACATACATTTGCTGCATTCTTCATTTCTTTTGCTAATAGATCCTCAATAACAGCGGCAAAAATCCTAAAGTGAAGATTAGTAGCCTGATGAAAGTAAAAATGCAATCATAAATCCAACAAAATACAAATTTACAAGCGATGTAGGTACTAATCTCCTAATTTTGTTGTAATTGCTACTAATATAACTCACGGGATTGACTGTTTCGATAGCGCCTGTAAATGATGACCTGTCACGCCCCACTTTTTATTACTCAAAGTATTACCAATTTCATTTACTTAATTCCATTTCAGAGATAACATGCGAAAATAAACTCGTATATTCAACTTGTAGAAGTGAATAACATTGCTCTCATTTGTATGCAAGTAAATACAACATGAGTACACTAAATAAATTGCCCTTGGGCTTATATCATTAAAAGTCAAGAAGAAGGGTATAACCCTTTTTACATAAATGGCATTCCGCCAACACAAAAGAGGCCCCGTGGCCAACAAATAAGAAGATCCAACCTTGTAGAACATCCTGGCTATCACCTGAAAAAGATTCAACAACGTGGGATGAACATATAGTCCAGTAGGGATCTCAACATGATCTCCAACAATAACAACTTATAGATAGCTATGATCATGAATGTTCATTCTCATACTAGAATAGTAATGTGGCAGTTTATACAAAATATACATAAGTATGAACTTTTCTCGAAAACAGCCATTTCATTCGACGCTATAAGCGGTTCACCTTTTTTTCCTTTTTATTACCCATTTTTCCAAACTTTCATGACTATAACAGTTTTAGAAAAAAAACAATTTCACCAAGCCCATTACTCTTCCCCCATTTTCCGTACTTACAACAAAATGACCTTTTTTGAAAACATGTTCACAAATACCCCATTTTCCTTCACACTTTCCAAAATCTCAAAATGGCATTTTGGTTTGTTCCAAATACATTCATATCAATACATGCATGCCTTAAATAAAAGGGAAACAACCAATCATCAACATGTATATAATCCACAAATGAGGCAGCTCGGCCTTTCAAAACTGTAACCACCGCAACCCATAGCATACTTAGATACACTGACGATAACAATTAAAACTCTGCTCTACCGGCTATATGCACAGTAAGCTAAGGATACGCCAAGCGATAAGCGAGATAATAACGCATTTCAAACATTTCATACCTCATAATAGATACACATTTTAGTACTGTATCAATCTCAGATAAAAACACTTCCATACTTCACAAATGATACACATTTTAGTGCTGTATCAATATCAAACAAAAACACTTTTATACTTCACAAATGATACACATTTTAGTGCTGTATCAACAACATGTAAAAACACTTCCAATATCAATAAGCACACATATAGTGGTGCTAATGGAGTCCATCCCCTATCTCCTCCCAAACAAAATCCGGTTTAGAGGTCCATCCCCTATCTTCCCCTAAACCGTGGAGTACATCCCCTATCTCTTCCCACACAAAACAATGTATATAAGCGATTATCATGTACAAATTCCTCAATACAACAAAGCATAAATAACAAGTGTAATACATACACATAAACTATTCAATAATGTTTACCCAACACAAGTGTAACGCATACATCACAATTCAACACAACAATGTCATCCTCCACCGATGACCAAGGACAAAACCTCTAGATGCATGTATTCAATACACCTAATAAAAGAGACTCAACTCTCAAGCAATCCTTAAACCCAACAACGACACTAGTACGATAGGTAAGGATAAAACCCCCAAATGTGTGTATTCAACACTCATGATACAATAGTTCAATTCTCAAATTTATTTTCTGAGACTCACATAGAGTTAACATTTCATTTACCATTTTCAAGATCAACTTTCATAATTTTTCAAGTCAACATGTTCCATCACTTATTCCAAAAACACTTTTCCCTTTTCACAAAACCAATTACATTCTCTTCATTTTACAAAATCAATTCCATGGATAATAAGCCATAACCCAACTTGATTCAATACGTTCATTTCAAAATAACTCCAATACCATAATTAATCCTTTAACTGTTAACACCTTCTACACAACTCATATTAACAATAGAAATTTACCAACATTGTTCAACCATAAACCCTTTTTATTTTACCAAATCAAAATATAATTTAGGGCTTTCTCTCCTTTCAATAATAACATGCTAATTTTATTCTCTAATTAGTCCAAACCACAGTCAATGATAACAAAACCATTCTCAAACAACCAACCCTAGGTTCCCCTCATGATTTTCAAACAAATCCAACACTGATATGATTTTCATGCAATACAAAATTACCATATGTCTATCTATAGACGGAGTATTGAAAAAGAACAAAGAAATCCCTACCTCAAATGGAGAAGATGAAGGCCAAAAACCAAAGTGCTCCAAATCGCCAAACTTTCAGATTAAAATGAAGCCCTCAACCCACTCTACCTTTCTTACAAAGGACTTAGTATAGATTTACATTAGAGGGAGATGAAAACCTAGAGAGAAGGTGTGTAGGGAGAGAGAGAAGATGGTTCTAGGGTTTTGAAATCAAAAGGGAGATGAAAAAGTGATATTGAAAGGTTGTTATTAAAGCCCATTAATTGGAAAATGAAAAGACAAGTTAAAATTAAATGAACACTAACTAGCATTAAATGAACACTAGTTAGAAATATGAATGGACAAGTTTGTCATAAAATCCCACTAATGGAATATGAATGGATCACTAATTGGAATTGAATGAACCATCATGAAAATTTAATAGACACTAGTTGGAATTGAATGGACATCAACCCTTGGTTTCCAAACACAACCAACCTGTTTCAAACCTGCCCAACATATCCTATAACTTAAAAATAAGAAATTAAAGGACAACAACAACAATTATATAACAACGGGGTCTACGGAACATAAGTTCGGATACAACAACCTAATGGGAAAAGACCGGGGTCGCTATATGACCCATCGCAGTACATAACCTTGATCCTATTCCAATTATAGAAGTCTGTGTGTTGAAATAGAGTTAATTTTCTTAATTAGGAAAGAAGCTCGAAAACCTGTGAAAGTTCAAAGGGAAAGAAATGAAATCCAGATCAATTGGGCATACCTGGATTAAACTTTTGCAGGTTGCTCAGAAGCCCAGAGAAAACAAGCTGATTTGCCATTTGCTTAGATGAACCTAGACAAGTGTTCTTACGGGCAAGGCAAGTTGTAACATTGTTACACCATCCTCCTCCCTGAAAATACACAGTAGACAATGTTCATTTTTTATTTATTTATTTATTTATTTTTTTCGGGTAGGATGTTCTCTATAGAATCCATTAAAGATCTTGCAATGAAACTCTCAAAGCAATCAGTAAAACCAAAAGACTAATACATCAAATGGGTTTTATAGAAAAGCGTCAAATGCCTAACTTAGTCACTCACAATGAACTGCCAAGGGTAGTTATCTTAGCAATCAGGTGGTGTGGGGGCAGGGAGCGAGAGCATATAGAAGTTTCTAAGATTATGAGCATGTATATATTTTATATATTAAATATCCTCAAAAATTACTTTCTTCTGTTCAATTGTAATATGTGTTTAAATATGAATTATTATTGAAGTTTGATGTCAACAAATTGTTTTCATGAAGTATAAATAATATAGCGATCCCGGTATTCCCTGTTGTTGTTTAATTGTAATCCGGACTCGGTTCTGTAGATTCATTGTTGTCTTATCCTCATTTCTATCCCTTACTCTTTGTGTTAGAGTTTTGGGTTGTGTTGGGCAAGTTGGGAATAAGTTGGCCGTGTTTTAAAACTTAGAATTTTTGCCCAGGTTTTGGTTTCTCCGCTCGAGCGGCGATTTGACGCTCGAGCGGGCTTTTGTTGTTGCCTTTCCGCTCGAGCGGAAGTTTGGACGCTCGAGCGTGAATTTCCTTCTCTCAGCATTTTGGACGTCTGCAGAAAATTCTGGGAGAGTGCATCCGACGCTCGAGCGGATCTTTGGACGCTCGAGCGTTAACCTGTGTCTGACGCTCGAGCGGGGTGTTGTACGCTCGAGCAGACCTGTTTTTATATCAGTCCGTAAAATCACTTTTTTTTTATCACTTTTTGATCTCTTTTCTCTCTCTTACTTTTTCAAAACCTCCATTGGAGAGCACCTCACTCTAAAACCTAACTTCTCTCTTAGGATTGACCTAGCTAGAGTGTTTTCCTCACCTTGGGCCTTTGTAAGAAGTGTGTTGATCGTCGAGGACTTCGTTGTGATCCGAGAAATTTGGGATTTGGAGCACTTCCGAGTTTTGCTCTTCTTCTCCTCGAGTTCTACATTTGAGGTAGGGATGTCCTTGTTCTTTTTCAATACTTCGTCTATAGATAGACATGTGGTAGTTTTGTATTGCATGAAAACCATACCTATGTTGGGTTTGTTTGAAAATCATGAGGAAACCTAGAGTTGGTTGATTAAGAATGGATTTATTGTCTTTGGTTGTTCATTGGACTATTTGTGGCGTAAAATAGCATGTTGTTGTTGAAACATAGACAAGCCCTAATTTATATGTGTCTTGATAAATTAAAAGAGGGGTTTTGTTCTTTGGGCGAATACTTGTGTATTTTGGGTCTCAAACGAGGTCTTTGTTGTTTATTGTTGATGATTGAACCTTTTTGGTCAATGTTGAAAAAGAGGGAGAAAAACCCTAACTTAATGATTATGACTTAATTTGCATAATTAATTTGGAAGGTTATGAAAGGAATGGAATTGATTTTGGGAAATTGAGAAAAGTGTTTTTCTTTGAAATAAGTGGTGGAACATGTTGATTTGGAAAATCATGAAAGTTGATTTTGAAAGTGAAGAACGAAACTTTAACTCTATGTGAGTCATAGAAAATAAATATGGGAATTGGATTGTTGTGTTATGCATGTCGAGTGCACTTATTTGGGGGAATTAGTTGTAGCTACCATGCTTGGGTTGTTGACGGGTTTGAGATCTCATGATAATTGAGTCTGTTAATAGATGTACGATATACATGCATCTAGAGGTTTTGTGAGGTTTTATCCTTGGGCATCGGTGGAGGATGTCACGGTTGCGTTGAATTGTCGTGTATACATTATACCATTGTTGATTGAACATCCTTTGTGATAAAATGTTGAGATGCATTATATATGCATACTTGCTAGGGAGGAGAGAGGGGTTGTACTCCAGTGTGTGTGAGAAGATAAGGGATGGACTCCACACACCTATGTGTTCATATACCTTAACACATTGTTCGTATCCGGATAGTTTATATGTATGTTTTACACAGGTTGGTTATGCCTTGTTGTATTGTGATTGTTGGTGTTATACCCTGCGCTGATAATCAAAGGTACCGTTACCTTCCAGCTAGCGCCTAGAGAACTGAATGCGCTGAGAATCTAAGGTACCACACCCTTCCAGCTAGCGCTTGGTAAATTGGTATGTTGTTGTGAGAGGTGTATCTTTGGCTTACTACGCACATGGCTAGTAGAGCAAAGTTTTGTTATTGATATTTCAGTGTGTTTGGGAATATCATGGATTGTGTTGATTACAGTTTTGGAGGGCCGAGTTGCCTCTTTGTTTTATCTTATGCATGTTGGTGAGTTGTTATCTCCCTTTTTATAACGGTGCATGTAGAGATTTGATTGTGTTGGGTAGAAGCCAAAACGTCATTTTTTTGTCTTTTGGAAAGTGTGAAGGAGAACGGATATATATTTTTTTTTAAAGAAATATATATTTGGAAAAGACATATTTGTGTATGTTTGGAAAATGGAAAAGAGTAGAGGACTTAGTGAAATTACTTCCTAAGTAATTGTTAATGTTATGAAAGATTGGGAACGGGGATTAATGAAAAGAAAAGAAAATTGAATCGCCTATGGCGTTGATTGAAATGGTTGTTTTCAAGAAAAGTTCATACTTATGTATATTTTGTATAAACTGTCACATTACTATTCTAGTATGAGAATGGGCATTCATGATCATAGCTATCTGTATGTTGTTATTGTTGAGGGCCATGTTGAGATCCCTACTGGACTATATGTTCATCCCACGTTGTTGAATCTTTTTCAGGTGTTTAGCAGGATGTGCTACAAGATTTGGATCTTCTTATTTGTTGGCCACGGGGCCTCTGTGTTGTAGGCGGAATGCCATATATGAAAAAGGGTTGTACCCTTCATTTGATTATTTAATGTTGTAAGCCTGAGGGCAACTTATGCAGAATACTCAAGTTGTATTTAATTAGCATTCGAAAGAGAGAGTTGTTGTTCACTCCTTTTAGTTGAACATTTGAGTTTATTTCCGCATGTTATCTCTGAAATTGAATTTAGTTAATGAACTTGGTAATGACTTCGAGTAATAAAAAGTGGGGCGTGACAAATAATATAATATAAACACAAAGTATTAGAATAAGTTTGAGTTATTTTTCTTTTGTTTATTTAACATTTGCATGTTTCACATCTTGTATCTCCGTTGAGAGAGATTTTCTTCTCGATGGGAGTTAGTTTCTTACTTGGGAGGACAAAATTATGTTTCCAAGTAAGAAACGTCACTCAAGTAAGAGTTTCATACTACTAAACATCAAAGCACTCAATTACATCATTGCAATTATCCAATTAGCATTTCAAAAAAATCAAAATCAGTTCTCAATTCAATTTCCAATAAAACTGCAGAAAATTGGGTATCTTATATGATTTCACAATTCTTATTTTTCTTTTCAATCAAAATCAGTAAGAGCTTATTATATTTTGAATATAGTGAATTATATATGATATGATTTTCGTTATACAAATATATTATAAAATAAAATAAAAAAAATAAATTCTAAATATTATAATAAATTACATTCAGCTCTATGAGATTTGAAGGAAAAAATAAATAAATAAATAAATAAAACCTAAAGCCCATCGGACAAAGGCAGATGCTTTTATGCTTTCATGGACCACATCCCATGTGACGCCTTTGCTTTTGCTTTTGCTTGTCTGTTTGCCTCTGCCTTTTCTTTTGCTTCTGCTTGTCTTTGCGCTTGTCTTTGCCTTTGCTTTTTGGTCAATTATTACAGCAATGAATGGGGCCGAGTAGGGTTTAATTTGGTTGGATTTAAGAATAAGTTAAAATTAAAATCAAATTATTATTGATGGTTTTAGAAAATTTAAAATTAAATCAGATTATGAACATTTTATAATCAAATCAATCGAATCAATACTATATTGTTTGTTTCGATTTAAAATCACAATTTTTTTATAACATTGTCATTATTCATTACATGATTATAAAATATAATATTATTCACAATTTGTTCAAACATAAAATAATATACCATCATTTTACAAATAAAAATATTTTAAATAATTATTTTAAAATTAATTTTATTACTATCCAAGAACACGATTATAAATGTAAAAAATTAACAACTTATGTATAAAAATAAGATAGTAATAAGATATTTGAATGACCACATTAAATAATATATATATATATATATATATTACTATATTTATCTATCTATCTATATAAGCAACTGTGAAAATTCTAAATGACTATTATTAAATTTTCATAATTTTAAAAGTTTCTCTCTCTTACTTGGCAACATTCTTTGATTGCCATTCATGTTGTCTTTTTTTTTTTTTTTTTTCTAATTGTTTTGATCTCATGACTTATGGATAAAGATTAAATAATTGGTGTTAAAAAAAAATCTCCTCCTCTTGTAAGAATTTGTTGGTAGATTGAGTTTGATCAGATTAACCCCTTTTTTTTTTTTTTTTTTTTTTTTTTTTTTGGGTCTATCATTATCATCATATTCTTCGTCATCTTATATTAACTCTTAAAAACTCACACTCCGTAAGAATGATTTTTCTTTTATTATCTCCATTATTTTCTTGGGTTTCTTTTCTCGCCCTCTCACTCCACAATTTCTCACAACAGGTTTGTCTCTTCTTTATTTGTGTTTTTTTTTAAATGTTGTTGTACAATTATAAAATTTATGAGGTTGGTACTATGTGTGTGTTTGGGAAGTGGCTATTTTAGAGATTTTTTGGCTTTTTGACTATTTTAGTAGAATATTTTAGTTTTTGTGTTTGGAAAGATATGATAGATTTTTATTTGAGTTGTTGTATTGAAAAATGTGTTTGAAATGATGTTTAAGGTTGAAATGACAAATTTGTCCCTAACTTTACTTTTCCCAAAATTACTCTATAGGGGCAAAAGTGTCTTTTCAGCCTGTGGAACTAGGCTGGGCCTACCCACTGCCGCGCTGCCAGTGCATTGGTTTTTGTTTTTGTTTTTTAATAAATATAAATTATTAGTTTAGTAGGCTATTCGGTTTTTTCTGTATTTGAGGCTATTTTAGCCTCAACTTTGGGTTTCCAAACACCCCCTATATAAATGCAGGGGCAGATTTATGACGAGGCCAAAGGGGGCTCGTGCCCCCCTTAATTTTGTATTTTTTTTTTAAGGAAAATAATCAACAAATAAAAAAAATTGTATAGAAATAATATTTAAAAGAGTTAATTATCAAAAAGTCTTGTCTACATATTTGGTGGTAGCTTAGGTCCTGTCAAAAAGTTTTTGAACCAATACGTATCATTTATAGGTAAAAAAACATTTTGCTCTTTAATCCCAAAACTGAAAATGTTCTCAATTTCAAAACTGAGAATATTCTCAATTTTCAAACAAAGAATGATTTCAGTATATAATTATTAAAATTAAAAAATTTATGTTTGGCTTCTGAGAAAAGTATGGGATTGAAAAGAAAGATAATTCTGTGAATATTCTAAGAAATTTATAATTATTAATTTTGAGAAATTTCTCAATTTTTTCATGATTAAAATTGAGAATATTATAAACTAATAAGACTCTCAATTTAAAAAAACTCTCTCTCTCTCTCTGCAATCTGTCTCAATCTCCTAATTGGTTCTCTCGTCTCACCAGTCTTTGCTGCCTCAAGTTTCTCTCCCTCAACCCCATTGATGGAAGGCGAAAGTGTACCTCACCACAACACTCAAAGTCAACCCCCCCAAAACAACAACAACAACAACAACGGATATGCTAAAATGGAGGAGGATTCTAAGAATGATGATGACTGTCACGCCCAAAATTCGGACAATTAAATATTAAATTCGGAATAAACCCCAATAATATTCCATCATCTAAATCTTAGGGGTGAAACAAAAACTAAATGCCAACCAAAACATCTACCATAATTTTATAACTATCAAATAGCTCCCACATTAAAGTAGCAACAACTAGTCAAAACAACTTAAATAAAGTACGGTTACAAACCATGCCAAATTATTCTAATACTAAAGTCATAAAAAAATAAAATAAATACATGAACTACTAACGACCCTAAGCTTAAGAAAACAAAAGAAATCCAAGAGATATGCCCAATAACTATAGTTACTTCTCGTCACCACCGTAGCCTTAATCCTGCAAAGGAAGCTCAGCTGCGCTCAAACAGAACGCACCCGAGTTGTTAAGAGACAAAACGGGTCAATATACATGTATACTGGTATGAGTACAATATTTAACACCCACGTGTCCACCAGGCACAGACAAAAATACATTTAATTCTTATCACGGGACAAGACAAGTAGTTCCAACCGCACCGAGACGAATGGGTAGTTTCCCGAGATACGGTGGCATTTAGTTTCTTGTCCGTACACAACGAAATATAAATTGATTATAAAATAGACAAAATAGAAAAAAAAAATATGGTGGGTCAGCCCTGCATAAAAAGTTAGTAAGACCCACCATCCTGCAAAACAAATAAAGTTAGTATAATTTAATCATAAGTAACTTGTTGAAAAAAAATATAAAATTACACCGTTTCATACTTAAATAATTCGAATTGATCAAAACTCAAAGAACGAAAGTTGTACAGAATCAAATTTCTTAAAAGACAGCTTGAACGAATTTAATAGAAACTGAACAAGTTAAAAGAAAAAATTTGATATAAAAATCTGGACAGAATTCAATCGAAAAATCTAAAGCTGAAAACGAACAAAAACTGCCCTAAGATGATTTTTTTCGAAAAATTTCAAAACACGAAAAGTGTGCAGAATAATGTTTTACTTCAATTTTCACGAAACCAATAAAAATGAGCTCGTTTCGTAGGTTAAAACAGCCTCTAAAATCTGCCTTACTAAAATGAATCAAACCGACAATAATCAAGATCATCCGATTATAAATTCTAATCGATCTTTTTAATAAAAAGCTAAAACACAAAAGTTGTCTAGAATCACGTATACATGCTTCTGCTCAAATTTCATAATTTATCAAGATCGTTTACTATATTTTTTTATCATGTACATATCAGTACCATACACACTATACTAATAAATTCATAATTAAATTCTTTGTTCCTTAACTCCACCACTTCGGCCTTCTCCTTCCGGCCTACACATATATCCCATGTGCCTCCCGTATACCTAACACCGCTCCGAAGCCAAACTTGCACGGGGATATCGTCCCGAGTTTGACTCACACTCCCCAGATGGTTAGCATATACGTACGCTCGTAAATGAAAGCACTCGTCTACTCATGAGAACGAGCCAACAATATATATATATACACAACATCTCACACATGAGAATAAACATAACAATATCGAGCCTAAGACATTCAAATAAATCTCATAATCCTCACTTTTTTTTTATATACACTCTTTCTCACCATCACTCAAATAAAACAACAATCCATGGAGTTATGGTGGAGTATAAGGAATTTATCTATGGGTTCTTAATTAATTTTAATTTCATATAACCATATTAATTTTAGTTTCATACAATCATGAGGGTGATTATAACCATAAAATAAATCTATATAAAAACCATAAATCTGACATACACAATTAATTAAAATAATTAAAATCAATCAATCAACTAAAAACCCTAAACCTTATATACACAACTAACAAAATAATTTAAATTAATCAATCATCTAAAAGCCCTAAACTTTACCTACACAACTAATCAAAGTAATTAAAATTAATCAATCATCTAAAAATCTTAAACTTTACATACACTACTAGTCAAAATAATTAAAATCAAACTAATCAAAATAATTAAAATTAATCTATCATCTTTATTTAAAAACAAAATCAAACTAACATCAAACAAATAAAAATAAATAAATAAATGAAAACAACGAATTAAACATAAATCAAAGGAAGTGGGGTTTGTACTCACAATATTATTTTGAAGATCAAAGAAATATTTAAAAGATTAATAAAACCACCAAAACAAAACCCTAATCCAAATATTTTTCTTTTCTTTTTTTTTTCTTCTCTCTTTCCACGCCACACACACAGCACTCTTTCTTTCTTCTTTGATGGTCAATCTCTCTCTCTCTCTCCCCCCCCTCTCTCTCTCTCTCGGGCTTGCCGCCGCACAACACTTCTCTCTTTTCTTTCTTTTGTTTACTTCTAATTCACTTATAACCTAACTAGCATTCACCCGTGCTATGCACGGGATAAATATTTTTTGTTCATATATATTATACTTTTTTTTTTTTTTAATTATTTTGTTTCTCTTATATAAAACTTTTGATTTAATTCACTTTTTAGAAAATTAAGTTTTTATTTTTTAGTAATTTTTTTAATATTTTACATAGTTTTTAAAAAAAAATTAGATATACCTAATCTAGATACACTAAAAAAGTATAATATTTATATAATTTTTTTTAAAAAAATCACCAAAAAATAAATAAATAAAAAATAAGAAAATTCAATACATTTTCGTATTTTGTTGTATTCAATAAATCTTTTAAAGATTTTTGTACAAATTTTATACCTTTTAAGTATATCAAGATTAAGTGGATCTAAAAATATAAAAATACAAATTGAAAACTGAAAAAACTGTTTTTGAAAATTCCAAACCAAATAGAGTATTATTTGTAAATTTAAAAGTTGTGTAACATTATTAAAAAAAAATTAAAAAATTTTGAGTCTAATGCACAAATAACTTAATACTTGTTATGATTTTATAATATACATAAAATTAATTAATTTCCCCTTACTCCACCCAAAATAAATTTAGTTGTATTACGTGTAAAATTATTGATTTTATTTTTCATAACATAAAATAAAAATAAAACTAACATGTATCGTTAATATAGTATTAAATTTAATAGATTCTTCCAATCTAAGAAATTAAAGAAGTAATGAAAATTGTACGGGAAAGAAATAAACCTTCTCGTATAATCCTGTTGATCAAGTTTGCGCTCCTCCGTACGTCGTCGCTTTATCACCTGAAAACACAAACGTGAGCTAGCCGGCGGGTGTGTGCCGGAAACCTCTCCGATGCCTAAGTCAGTAAGCTTGACAAATAGACAAAAGCTCTGTGTCTTCAGAAAGCAAAGTTGTGTCTTACCCCTCCCAAGGTGATGTTTGTGAGCTTTTATAGGTTTTGTGTGGCATAATCCTAGTAGGACTTCTACTCCTCCATACAGAGTCCTCTTAGGATTCATACTCCTGAAAGATAATGCTTATCCTTCAACACCCCCCTCACTGCTTAAACCAAGTGAGATGGTTTTTACCATGGCCGAACTCCAATATGACCGAAGTAATCATGGCTGTGCTGAGCCGCAGAGTAGGCCGAACTATCCTTAGTCCAGTTCTTCCTTTCGCTACACCTTATATCGGTTTTCTCATGTACGAACCATGGTGTGTTTAGACCGAGCTACCGAGTAGCAAGGTTCTGACCGTTCTAACCACAATATGCCATGACCGGACTAACTCTGGGACCGGCCTAACTCCAAGCTGCTTCCGGACCGAAGTAACATTACATTTATCTCAGGCCGGAGTAATTTTGTACCTCTCTTGGGCCGGAGTAACTTTACGGCCTTTTTACTCAGCCCTTCATATTGTGGGCCATAATGACCATCTCCCAGCTCGGCCCAATTTTTACAAAAATTACCCTCTCAATTGCCCCTTAATTCCATCTGTGCAGCATGATAGGGATTACCTGTCTATCAGCCGAGCTGAATTTTTAAGTCTTTCCAGCCGAGCTAAAAACCCTTCAGCCTTTCCAGCCGAGCTAATTTCACACCGGGCTCTGTTTGTCCGGTCAAAACGTCTCTTCAATCACAGCGACTGAATCGTTTCTCCTTCCCAGGACACGTGGCACGCTCTGATTGACTGAGGACGGCTGTCACGCCGTCTTCGTACTTCGTGAAATTTGAACAGTCCCGCCCTTTTTCCTTTACCTAAAACGAGCCTCTTCATTTTGCCATATTTTGTAACTTTTCCCTCTCTGTGCCTCTACTCCTTCTTCAATCCTCTGAGCTCGTGTTCTTCATAACTGCTAGTCTCCCTCCAACTCTTGCCTCTTAATCAGGTAAGCACTGTACCTTTACTTTGTTTTCGTATTCTGCTTTCTGTGTTTTGTTTTCTGTGTTTTTGCAAAACGTATTTTTCCATTTTGCTTTGCTCTGTACTTTTATGGAAAAAACTTCACCATAGAACACATGAGTATATGAAATATCCTGTAGGAAACTAGTTTTTGATCCAAAATCATGATGCAACCGAACTAGGACACTGTTTAAGCTAGGTAAAAGTCTAGTTCAGCTTACAACCGGACTAACTCTTTATGTTTACACCAGTAGCTTTGAATAAGTCAAACCACTTCTTGAAAAACCTTAGCCGAGGTAACAAACCGAACTAAGTTTGCACTTAGCATACTGAGATACCTGATTTCCAACCGATCTTAGGCCTTTGGGGCTATACCAGCTTTCTTAGTCTTTTAGACCGAACTCAAAAAGCTGCCCCTAGACGATCAACTGGTCTAACAAAATTGTTTCCATAACCGATATTTCGAGAAGCTTGCCAAGGCCGAGCTAATAAAGCCCTGCTCAAACCGAGCTACCTATCACCTTGCAGAAGCCGAGATAGAACCTGTAGTATCCACAAAGCCGAAGTAGGACTTTTTTACCTTGCTTTTAATTTGTAGCACAACCCAATGATCTGTGCTTAACACCTTTGTTCTTCACTTTGCAGACTTAGGTCGCCCAGGCACTCCTCTGCGTGCGTAACCGAGCTACTGAGCACAATTTTTGTACCGATCTAATTTATACATAATTTATACAATAAATGGGGAAGTATAGATATTTAGTAAATACTCCGGGCGGTCTTGCCGAATTCCGAAAAGATTACAATATACCCGATGACGTCCACTTGGTTTTAGCCGAAAAAGATGTCATACCCTGGGGAAATGAAGGCTTTGTCCCCTTCACCCTTTTGTCCATAATTGAAACCGGACTACGATTTCCAGTCCAACCCTTAATTTGTGAGTTTCTTAGGCAAACCAGACTATGCCCAACCCAGCTATCCACCAACTCATACCGTATCATAATGGGAATAGCCGAACTAAACCGCCAAGCCGGTCTCAATCTCGGTCTGGCCGAAATCTTCCACCAATACTCCATTGGTTCAAAAGAAGATAGGTGGGTCTACTATTTAAGAATACACTGTCATCGAGAGAAGATAATAAAATATACACCGGATAAAGACTTAAATGATGACGATTTTTTCTGGGTGTCTGGGAACTTTGAGGATCATCAAGCCCAGATTCCTGGCCGATGTATAAACTAGAAAAAAGGAGAACCCAGTATATTTTACTTCGGTTTTCTACTGTGCTTTACTATATTTCGGTTTTTCAATCTTTCAGTCGAACTAACAGTTGTCTTCTTTCGCAGATTCTGCCCACCTTCATTCTCTATATAGCTACCCCGATCTAGCGACCTTGCGCGCCGCACCACGATATCCAGAACGTAGTTGGGCCAAGCTGCTAAAGTTCGAGCCGACCTAAGCGGCCGCCGAAAAGCAAGAGTGACCGACTTTCTGCTAGAGGAGGTCCCAGAACCGGACCCAACCTTGCCAGAAATCAGACTAATCCCACTGACCGCTGAGGAAGAAATGGCCAAGAGAAACAGAGTCAGGGCCCTCTTGACCGAGACCAACAGACCCGAAGTACCGCCACCAAGCCAAACAACTGAGACCGTGGTAGCCCTTCCATCCCAGCAGCCATCTTCATCTCGGGCGAACAAGCGTACCCGAACTAGCCAAACCGAGCAACGCCTAGTCGACGAAGACGAGTCTATCCTTCTACCAAGCCCTCAACCCAGCCTTCAACCGGAGCAATCAGACCGAGCTGACTCCTCCAAATGGGCTCCAATTCTCACCTTTCAAAACCGAAATATCCAAGAAACTGATTCGGTTGTTGTTGAGAAGGATCACTTGATGGCTTTCAATCTAGCCAAGAGTGTTTGCCTTCCAAAAGATATGGAGCACCACAACAAGCAACTAAACACCGAGCTGAAGGCCATCCGGTCATCAACAAAATCAATGATCCTGGTAGGTGGCTCTCTGTTTTCTTTGTCTAACTTTTTCCCAACTGTTAGTCCGGCTAAAGAGAGTTATTATTTTGCAGGCCATTTAGAAGAACAACCTTGCACATAGGAAAGTGTTGGAGCTCCGAAAAACGACGAGACAGGCAATGGCGGAAGCCGAAGCCAAGACTGCTGAACTAAAATGCTCTCAACAAAGGGTGGCTGAGCTGGAGGCCAAGGTAACACGTCTAACCGGACTAGTTGCCTCGGCTGACAGTGATAAACGGCGAGCTGTTACCGAAGTGAAAGACAAATATTTGTGGCAGATGGCACAGCTTGAGGGCGCTAAAGACGCCGAAATAATAGTTCTAAAGAAGAAGGCTGAGGACGCCGTGGTGAAGGGTTTCAAGGATGGCGAGGCTGCGTACATCCAACAGTGTGAAGCTGCGAAGGACTTGTTCTTCAAATGCGGCTGGAGGGGTGCTGTGGAGCAGCTCGGTTGTGGGTTTGACACCGATGTCTACAATGCTCCGCAGTATTTCATTCCAGCCTCACTGGCGGTGTATGTTGCCGACCTCCAGAAACAATTTCTTGATGCGTCTGACGATGAAGAAGAAGATGAGCAAACTGAGACTCCGGTTGTCAACGCGGCTGTCAACGATCAATTAGCTCGGTTGGAGCCAGTAGTCGAAGACTTGACGACCGAAAATGTGCTTCCAACAGAGACCATGCTTCCAACTGAGACTGTTCGTCCCTCTGAAACCGGAGTCGGTGTTGAAATTGAAGCCGATCTCGATGATCTTTTTGACTAATTTTGTATTTTTCTTTTTCTTAGACTTGTAACCGGGCTAAGGACCCCCCTTTGTATTTGCTCTTTGATGAATGAAAAATTCTTTTTTCTTATTTCGGTTGATCTGTATGTTTGTACTTGTAATGACTTTTCCATGATCTTTTCACTTCCAACATTTATCTCGGTTTAAATTCTTGCTTTCTAATAGTAGAATGGCCGAGATACTTTATTCCGGTCTCATCTGAGCAATCTGATTGAGCTTACTAGCCAACCACTCTTTAGCCGATGTCCTTACTTCGGCTAAAGAGTACTAAAAAGTTAGTTTAATCCAGCCAAGCACTCTTTGCCGATGTCCTTACTTCGGCTAAAGAGTACTAAGAGTTGGTTTAATCCAGCCAACCACTCTTTAGCTGATGTCCTTACTTCGGCTAAAGAGTACTAAAAGTTGGTTTAATCCAACCAACCACTCTTTAGCCGATGTCCTTACTGCGGCTAAAGAGTACTAAGGGTTGGTTTAATCCAGCCAACCTCTAAATTAGTTTTTCCAGCCAACTTAGAATAAAATGTTTGGTTATTCCGACCAAACGTCCTGCAGCCTAGATCCTTATCATGGGCTTAGGAGGGGTGTTAGTTTATTCCAGCCAACCTCTAAGTTAGTTTTTCCAGCCAACTTAGAATAAAATGTTTGGTTATTCCGACCAAACGTCCTGCAGCCTGGATCCTTATCCTGGGCTTAGGAGGGGTGTTGGTTTATTCCAGCCAACCTCTAAGTTAGTTTTTCCAGCTAACTTAGAATAAAATGTTTGGTTATTCTGACCAAACGTCCTGCAGCCTGAATCCTTATCTTGGGCTTAGGAGGGGTGTTGGTTTATTCCAGCCAACCTCTAAGTTAGTTTTTCCAGCTAACTTAGAATAAAATGTTTGGTTATTCCGACCAAACGTCCTGCAGCCTGGATCCTTATTCTGGGCTTAGGAGGGGTGTTGGTTTATTCCAGCCAACCTCTAAGTTAGTTTTTCCAGCTAACTTAGAATAAAATGTTTGGTTATTCCGACCAAACGTCCTGCAGCCTGGATCCTTATTCTGGGCTTAGGAGGGGTGTTGGTTTATTCCAGCCAACCTCTAAGTTATTTTTTCAGCCAACTTAGAAAAAAAAAATGTTTACAATGTACCTAAACTTCACTAAAGCTAACTTTTACAGGGAACAACTCATGCTGAAAAGAATCGATTGTTTTATTGAGGAAAAAGAAATGGCATATGTTTGAAAAGAAGAAAGTTAAAAATAAAATAACTTGAGATTGGCCGTGTTCCATGGCCTAGGGATTGCTTTGCCGTCCTTGTCTTCTAGGTGGTATGCCCCTTTGCCTGCTAACCCAACCACTTTGTAAGGACCTTCCCAGTTTGGCCCTAACTTGCCATCTCTTGGTATTAAGGTGTTTCCCATCACTTTGCGCAGTACCCAATCTCCGATCTTGAATTGTCTTGGATGAACTGTTTTATTGTATTTCCTGGATAACTCTTGTTGATATGAGGCGATGTGAACCAGTGCTCTTTCTCTTCTTTTCTCTGCAAGGTCGAGTTCCAAAGTTATGGCTTCGCCATTTAAGTCAGGATCAAAATTTTCGCTTCGAATTGTGGGGAGACCAACTTCCAGTGGGATCACTGCTTCCATACCATAAGCTAAGGAGAATGGTGTAGTACGGTAAGCCCATAAAACATGAGGGAGTTCCTCTGCCCACTTGCCTTTGGCTTTTTCTAACCGTTTCTTCAGTCCATCCAATACTATTTTGTTTGATGCTTCTGCCTGACCATTTTCTTGGGGATATGCCGGTGTAGAATTGTAGAATTCTATCTTGTATTCTTCACAAAAGCCTCTGAAGATTCTACCGTCGAACTGAGTGCCGTTGTCTGAGATTAGGGCTTTTGGTATGCCAAACCGAGTGATGATATTCTACCAAACGAACTTCTTCACATCTTTTTCTTTGATTGATGCCAATGCTTCTGCTTCCACCCACTTTGTGAAGTAGTCTGTTGCTGTGAGAAAGAACTTCCTGTTTCCGAGTGCTGTTGGAAGTGGTCCTACTATGTCCAAGCCCCACATTGCGAAAGGCCATGGGCTAGTCAATGGAAGGAGTTCTCTAGCTAGTTGGTGTATTTGATGTGCGAATTTCTGGCATTTCTCGCACTTCTTCACATATTTCTCCGCGTCTGCCTGCATGTATGGCCACTAGTATCCTTGCGAAATGGCCCTGTAAGCTAGCGATCTTCCACTTTGATGGCTTCCGCATACTCCTTCGTGTATTTCGAACAAGAATGCTTCCACTTTGCTGGGATGAACACACTTTAGGTAAGGTCCTGAAAATGACTTTTTGTATAATGCCAGAGATGGGGAGAGCCAAAATCGCTGCGACTTCGCTCTTATTCTGTTGGCTTCTTTTTTCTCTTCTGGCAAGATGCCGTCTTTTAAGAATAGGATGATGGGATCCATCCAAGAGGGGCCTAGTTCTGCGCAACATACCTCTTCTGCTTCGGGGTCTTCAATACTTGGTCTAGGTAGGTAGTCGATCAGTAGTGGATGAGGGATGGAGGTACCTGCCATTGAGGCGAAGCCTGCTAGTTCGTCTGCTCTGCTGTTTTCCTCCCTGCCAATTTGTTCTATCCTTACTACTTCGAATTTCTTGATCTCTATTCTGACCAATTCTTGGTATTTGGCCATCCTGTCATCCTTTGCTTCATAGTCGCCAGAAATTTGGTTTACCACCAGCTGTGAGTCGCTGTAGACCATTAGTTCGGTGGCCTTCATATGGAATGCTGATTTGAGGCCTGCGAGAAGCGCTTCATACTCTGCTTCGTTGTTTGATGCTGGGAAGCTAAGGTTGATTGCCTGCTCCACTACTAAGCCGTCTGGAGAGATGAGGACTATGCCAAGTCCTGCACCATGCCGGTTGGATGCTCCATCCACAAAGAGCTTCCACATCTCTCCAACGAACAACTTCCAGCACGCGGAGGGGTCAGATGATGTTGTGGGATCAAGAATGTCGCTGGTGTTTTCTTCAAGGTCCATGCTTGCTGTCTGCCCCTCGCTATCTGATTGTACCAAGTCTTTATTTGTTGGTGAGTCTTGATTTGGTATAGTATGGTTTGGCTCTTCCTTCCTTGCTTTGCTTTGATCTGTCTTGGCGTCTGACTGAGTATCCTGTACTAGGGGTTGCGCTATTCCTGCGTCAACTTCCATCCCTAGTTTGGTTGTGTCAGTTAGGTCGATTGGGCAAATATGATGACTTCCAAGAGTAAACTCTGCGACGAAGTCTGCCAAAGATTGGGCCTTTACTGCGGTTCTAGGTTGGAACTTGATGTCGAATTGTCCCAACTCTACTGCCCACTTTAAGATTCGCCCAGAAAAGTTCGCCCTTTCAAACAAAGCTTTTAGTGGAAAAGCTGTGAGGACAACTATGGTGTGGGCGTGAAAGTAGTGTGCCAATTTCCTGGAGGCCATCATTAAGGCCAATGCTAGTTTTTCCAGTGGCAAGTACCTTGTTTCGGCTCCCAACAATGTCTTACTGACATAATAGATGGGCAGATGTTGAATCCCTTCCGCACGGACCAACACCGCACTAATTGCGTGCTGAGAGACTGCTAGGTACAGGAGGAGTTCTTCTCCTGGTATTAGGGTGACCAGCAATGGTGGAGAGGACATGTATTCTTTCAAGCTTTCCAGAGCTTGGTCGCATTCTTCGTCCCATTCAAACTTGGCTTTTAAAGCTTGAAAGAATGGTCGTAGTCTGTTTGACGACCGGCTTATGAACCGATTGAGCAACTGCCATGCCGGTGAGATGCTGCACTTCTTTTACTGAGTTTGGTCTCTCCAAATCCTGAATTGCTTTGATCTGGGAGGGGTCCGCTTCTATATCCCGGTTGGTCACAAGGAAGCCCAGGAATTTGCCAGATCCTACTCCGAATGCACACTTGGACGCATTGAGGCACAACTTGTGCTTCTTTAGGATCTCAAACATCTCTCCTAGGTCCTTAAGATGGTCATTCTTATCCTTGCTTTTGACCACCATGTCGTCGATGTAAGCCTCCATCGTTCTTCCTAACAATGGCTCAAACATCTTGGTGACCATTCGTTGGAATGTTGCCCCTGCGTTCTTCAGGCCAAAGGGCATGACCTTGTAACAGTATAGTCCTCTAGGCGTTGTAAAGGATGTGACCTCCTGGTCTGGTTTATGCATGGCGATTTGGTGGTAGCCTTTGTATGCATCCAGAAAGCTAAGTCGGTTGTGCCCCGCCGTTAAGTCTACCAGTTGATCTATCCGTGGTAGAGGAAAGCTATCTTTTGGGCACGCCTTGTTGACTGTTTTATAGTCAACGCAGACACGCCACTTGCGATTCTTCTTTGGTACTACGACTGTGTTGGAGATCCACCTTGGGTAGTGTACTTTTCTAATTGCTCCTGCCTCCAGCAGGTTACCTACTTCTTCTGCCACTATCTCGGCATGGTGGAGTGCCGATCTGCGTCTTCGTTAGATGATTGGTCTGGCGGATGGGTGGACATTAAGTTGGTGACAGATGAAGTTTGGATCAATGCCTGGCATGTCGTAGGGCGTCCAGGCGAACACTTCGATGTTAGAGGTTAAGAATTCCAAAACCTCTAATCTCTCAGTGCTGGATAACGACGAACCGAGCAAAAAGAACTTATCCGGGTTCTTTTCATCTATTCTTACCTTTACCAAGTCTTCCACCGCTTTCTGATCCGTTGCTTTGCCGACATCTGCGAATAGCTCATTACTCTTAGGTTCTTCCACCGAATGAACATATCCTTTGGCAGCGCGGCTGCCGTTCACCGTGACGAAGCATTGTTTTGACATGATCTGATCTCCATAGACTTCTTCAATTACCCCAGTATCGTTGGGGAACCGCATTACTTGGTGGTAGGATGACGCCACTGATCGCATGACATGCAGCCATGTTCTGCCCAAGATGATGTTGTAAGTGGAGGGGACCTTCAATACCCAGAACTCCACTTGTTTCATCACGCTTCCTGCTCTGACTGGAAGAATTATTTTACCGACGGGCCATTCTGGCATGGAGTTGAATCCAATTAGAGGAGATACGGCAGGCGCCAAGTCTTTGTCTTGTAGCTTCAGTTGTTTAAATGTTTCGTAGTACATGATTTCACACGAACTACCCTGGTCAATCAGAATCCGCTTGACGTCAAAATCCTTGACTCGGAGAGTGACGACCAGGGCATCATTGTGAGGGCAGTATATTCGTTCCAAGTCTTTATCTGAAAAAGACATGGCGTTTGTTGCCTCTGTCTTCCCCTTCTTGATGGTAGGTTGGGCACTTAGCACCTCTCTAAAGTGTTCAGCCTTTTTGATTGATCCCCTGAGCTCGCATATACGCTCAGGTTCAAAAACTCCATGTATCACATTGATAATGCCTTGAGGCGGGGCATCGATTGGCATCCCATTGGGGTTATTATGGTCCTGGGGGGTTGGCTGCGTCCCTCCTTCAATGTATTTATCCAAGTGACCTGCCGCCACCAACTCCTCCAGGTGCTGTCTCAATGGTGTGCAATTCTCAGTGCGGTGCCCCTTTTCTTTATGGAAGGTGCACCGCGATCTTTCGTCATAGTCTTTCTGTGCTTCTCCCAACTTGGCTGGCCACTTGACGAAAGGCTCATCCCTTATTTCGCTCAGAATCCGATATATCGGTTTCTTGAACACCGTGGTTATGGCAGTGCAGATTCTCAACCATCTTTTATCTAGGTCTTCTCCGTTATCTCGTCTGCCACGTCCGCTTCTGTTCGGTCGATCTACTGTATTAACCTTTGCTAAGGTCTTCTTTTCTGGTACTGTGGTTGCCCCAGATTTTTCTTTGGTATGTGCGCCATCCTCTTTTACCCTGATGTGCTGATGCATTCTTTCCATCAAGGCTTCCATGGTGAGGGGTGGCGCCATGGTGATCGAGTCCCTTAGTCTGTTCTTGACTGGAAGGCCTCTTTTATACTGTGCAGGCAGTCCCCAATCTGATTGAATGTCTCCCAGTAGCGACTATTATAGGATCTTAGGGTCTCTTTATCGCCCATATCGATGGAGAGTAACTGGTCGATCTCTACCAGGGTTTTAGTGTTTGTTCGAAACCTTGTTACGAACGCCTTTGCCAATTGCGCCCAAGAGGCTATGCTACCCTCTGGAAGTTTCTCGAACCAAGTTAAGCCTAGGTCGCCAAGGCTAGATGGGAAGAGTATGCACATTAAGGCCTCGTTTCGCCTGTATATAGCCATGACCTGGCAAAAGTGGCTTAAGTGTGAGTAGGGGTCCGTCTTCCCTTCATATGTAGTGAATTTGGGCTGAAGGAAGCCTGATGGTAGGGGCACGTTTTCAAACGCCGGAACAAACGGCGAAGTCTGCAGACTTGCTAATGCTTTGTCCATTGGTTCGTAGGCAAGGCACGGTATTGGCATTCCAACCTCGACGCTTTCATGCGTCCGAGGAGCCAACCGTTGTAAGGCAAAAACTCTGTGTGGATCCTGTGCCCTAGCATCCTCCTTGCATCGTGCCTTTTCTTCGAGCACGGTTCGTAAGTCGGATGATCTGGGTAACTCCGTTTGTCTAGATCTGGTTTGATGCGAATGTGAGGGCCAATATGTGCTTCCTTCAGTGTACGACCTTTCAGATCTCGTCCTCTCAGACCTAGAGTGACGAGTTCTGGAAGACCTGGATCGAGTATCGCCTGTCCTGAGGCTTCTGCTCTCTCCTTGCGAGGGTGTGGTATTCCTACTATGATTTTCTGAGTGGCGAGGGGGCGTCTTGTTTTTGCGCCCCTCTCCTGTCGCCACTTTTTTTCTCTTCATCTGGCGTTTCAAGGCCTCCATATCCGCCGCCATCTTCCTTATTAATTCATCTTTCTCCTTCACGCGGTCCTCCAGAACTTGAGGATCAACCCTCTGCCTTTGCCTGTCAGGACTTTGAGAATGAGATTGACGGGGCTGTGAGTCCGTCTTCCCCTAGTATCTCTCCTGGGGTTATGTCGCTGGGACTCCAAGTCCGCCATGGGAGGGACAGAAGGTAATCCTTCACGCCTTGTGCCCCCATCTGGAGTTTGCCCGTTGATGGCGGAATGTGGTAATTCTTCAATGTACGCCATTGTTTGTAAAGAGGAGAGGCTTAATCAAGAGGTTTTGTCCTGTCTGATTTTCCCACAGACAGCGCCAATTGTACGGGAAAGAAATAAACCTTCTCGTATAATCCTGTTGATCAAGTCTGCGCTCCTCCATACGTCGTCGCTTTATCACCTGAAAACACAAACGTGAGCTAGCCGGCGGGTGTGTGCCGGAAACCTCTCCGATGCCTAAGTCAGTAAGCTTGACAAATAGACAAAAGCTCTATGTATTCAGAAAACAAAGTTGTGTCTTACCCCTCCCAAGGTGATGTTTGTGAGCTTTTATAGGTTTTGTGTGGCATAATCCTAGTAGGACTTCTACTCCTCCATACAGAGTCCTCATAGGATTCATACTCCTAAAAGATAATGCTTATCCTTCAACACCCCCCTCACTGCTTAAACCAAGTGAGATGGTTTTTACCATGGCCGAACTCCAACATGACCGAAGTAATCATAGCTGTGCTGAGCCGCAGAGTAGGCCAAACTATCCTTAGTCCAGTTCTTCCTTTCGCTACACCTTATATCGGTTTTCTCATGTACGAACCATGGTGTGTTTAGACTGAGCTACCGAGTAGCAAGGTTCTGACCGTTCTAACCACAATATGCCATGACCGGACTAACTCTGGGACCGGCCTAACTCCAAGCCGCTTCCGGACCGGAGTAACATTACATTTATCTCAGGCTGGAGTAATTTTGTACCTCTCTTGGGCCAGAGTAACTTTACGGCCTTTTTACTCAGCCCTTCATATTGTGGGCCATAATGACCATTTCCCAGCTCGGCCCAATTTTTACAAAAATTACCCTCTCAAAAATAATTAAATTTTAATCTTAAATTAAAAACTATAAAGAAAAACAAAAGAATTGAAATCATGTTTAATATGATAGAATTTTCATTTCAAAACATAATATTTTCGATTTTCAAGCCAAGTATGTACATATATATTTTGGATTTTGTAAAACAAAATAAAACATGAAAGATTAAATTTGGAGATTACAATTTTTTGCAATCTCTGTAGTCAAAATACAAAATCTCAAATGCTTGGAACAAAAAATAAATTATTAAAGAAAAAGAAAAAGAAAAACCGAGACTTGCATTTGATGGCGGATTGCGGACTACTGGCATTCACTGCTGATGAAGGAAGTTGATGAAGTATATGTATTTGCAGTAGTGGATTGTTAGAAGTAATGGTTTAAGGGGATATGGATAGATGGATTGTTTTTTTTTATATATATCAATCTGTTGTAGGATAGTGAGAGAGTGGGATTGAAAGTGTTTGAGGGTAGGAGAGATTTGTTTGAGGTAGGAGAGTAACAGGTTTGTTTGGATAGGTTTTGTTTTGTTTTGTTTTTTTTTTTTTTTTTTTTGAGTTTGGATAGGTTTTGTTTTTTTCTTTTTTTTTTTGTTGACAACTTTTTATGGATAAGAGTTGTGGATAGTGGAAGAGTGAGAGTGAAAATCTTTGAGGGTGAGGAACAAATGTAGGGTAGGAGAGAAAGGTGGAAGGATATGAGTTTTTATTGTTATGAAAGTCTTTGGGAGGGAAGGAAAAGAGCTATAAACTCAAAAGAAAGGTGCCACGTATTTTTCAAATTTATGAGAATTTTAGAATGGCATTTTAGGTGGAAGGATAGGAGTTTTTATTGTTATGAAAGTCTTTGGGAAGGAAGGAAAAGAGCTATAAACTCAAAAGAGAGGTGCCACGTATTTTTCAAATTTATGAGAATTTTAGAATGGCATTTTGAAGCCTTTTAAAACAACACTACATTCTATTATATATATAGTATAGATTGACTACATATTATATATATATATATATATAAACCTAAATCTCATACATAACAACCTAATAAACTATTATATAAATATAATAATACAATAATATATATATATATATAAATAACAAATATAAATACACCTCTTTTTTTTATGTATAAATGAATATATAACTATAAAGATTTTGATTAATTATATATAATTAAATATCACATTAAACTAATTAAATATCACATTAAATTAATTAAACAACACATTAAATTCTCATAGATCCACATAATTAATAAAGCCAAAAATAAAATAAGACAATAATAACCATAATAATAAAAAAATAATGACTTAAGAAAATTAGGGTTGCTACAATGACATTCTCATCCCTAATATACTTATGAGTGAAGATATAATCAAGGGGTTTCAAGAGCTCAACAGAGGCTATCTTGGTTGTACTGGTTTGGATTCGAGGTATGACATCGGTAGCAAGTTTTCGACTCGATTTCCGGCTCCATGAACACCTCCTCCACCGCCAAATCCACCTCTTCCGCCGATGGAGGTGGTTGTTGAGGGCCGCTAATGTCGGGAGGCTTGGATTTTCCAGAGTCCGTATCTGTAGGCACCATATCTGAAAAATCTAGAAATCCCCTAGATGTTGATTTGTGATTATGCATCAATTTTAAGCAATATATAACAATCCCAATCAAACAATCAAGACAAATCGACACCATGATTTTACGTAGAAAAATCACAATTGGACACCTCCAATTGTAATAAAAAAACCACGGGCAACGGCCACAAAACAATCCACTAAGAAGATATAAAGGAATTACATAGGTATACTCTTAATTACCTAGCGAATCCACACCTGAATTGAACTAACCCCTATGTGCCTCTTCCAGCCCCGTCTTCACCTCGGAATTGTCTTGTCGATGAGCCACTCCAGAATCCACCAAAGCTTCAGGCTCGAATTCTTCAGAATCCACTGAAGAACAACTCTCTCTTTTGTGTAGAACAAACAAATAATCATTTGATGTATACTCTTTAAACCATGAGTTGAATACTCAATCAAAACATCAAAGAAAACTAGCAAAATAGCCTCAGATATAAACCCTAGAACCCAAGAAGAAGATCTGGAGGCGTTACCCTAGATTTGGATTGAAACACGTATTTATAGAAAACTGTCCCGCGATCTCCGCTCGAGCGTCAGATTGGCCGCTCGAGCGAACCTA
Organism: Camellia sinensis; assembly: GCF_055761805.1. Classification (NCBI taxonomy): domain Eukaryota; kingdom Viridiplantae; phylum Streptophyta; class Magnoliopsida; order Ericales; family Theaceae; genus Camellia; species Camellia sinensis. The sequence goes on from NC_138970.1 coordinate 66,435,441, forward strand.
CGCTCGAGCGCAGAAAGTTCTGCTCGAGCGGGAAAAAACAGCATCCAGTATTTTTATAGGCAAAAAACTTCTGAAACCCAGCATTCTCCGCTCGAACAGAGGAATGTCCGCTCGAGCGGACATGCAACTTTGAATGCATTTTTGCATTTTGCTTCGGGGGCGTTGCCCCTCGACCCCGCCATGGGGCTACCCTGGACCCACCAAGGGGCGCTGCCCCCTGGACCCCCGCAAGCTGACCGGGCAGCTCGATCCCCATCCTAATCAGCGAAGTGGCAATCTTGAAAGAATTAACATCACAAACTTCTCTACAAGGCACAATTCGGGTTGGATTCATATCTAAAAACTCATAGCCTCACTGAAATAAAAAGTGCGAAAGCAAGTACAACTGAAAGGAGTTTTGTCAAACGGGATTGCTAAGAATAAAAACCTAACAATATCTGTAGGCACGACTGTAAGCTACCACCTCTTCCGCCGATGGAGGTGGTTGTTGAGGGCCACTAATGTCGGTTCACCTCCTGTCTCTTCACCTCCGTTGCTGCCGCCGCCACAAGCAGCTGTTGAAGCCGAGCACGACAAAGATGATGAGAAGGAGGTGGTGGAGAAGTCAGATCTGATGATCTCTCAGGCGATCTCACCAAACACGATTCACTCTTGGAAGGATGAATTAAGGTATTAAAAATTAATGGGACTTGAAGGAGCAAATGATTTTATTTAGGACTTAATGGAGTATAAGTTCACAAAATTGGACTTGTATGTAAATGCCCCTATTTAAAATGATTTGTTAATGGCATTTTTCTAATTATGAAAATAATGCTAGTTTAGCAATGGCAAAGGGTACATTTGAAGGGTGTGTTAGAGATGAAACATGCACAGCATTAACAACTCAGTCAACAGTGAAGAGAAAAGCTTTTCACCAAAGACAAACAAGGCCATTAACATCCATCAAAGAGAAATAATCAGATTCAGAGAGGTTTTGAAGGAGAGTTTGAGGAGGAGAGAATATTTTGAGATCAGCACTATGCTCTTACATCCAAAATTAATTTAATTTTTTTTTTTTTTTTTTTTGGAGGGGGAACTTTATTCGTTACTTCCTTGCTTGTGTCTTGGTCTTTTGACTCGGTCCTTTCAAAATTTGCTTTGTGATCTAAAAAAAATAATAAGATAAAAAAGATAATACGTATGTTATTTTAATTTGTTCCCGAACAACCTTAAATTAAAATTAAAATCAAATTATTTTTGATAATTTTAGGAAATTTAGAATTAAATCAAATTATGAAAATTTTATAATCAAATCTGTTAGGTTTTATTCTTGGCAACCCCGTTTGACAAAACTCCTTTCAGTTGTATTTATTTTCGCACTTTTATTTCAGTGAGGCTATGAGTGTTTAGATGCGAATCCAACCCGAATTGTGCCTTTCAGAGAAGTTTGTGATGCTAATGCTTTCAAGATTGCCACTTTGCTGATGTGTAATTTCGCGCTCGAGCGGGTTCTCTAGATCTCGAGCGGACCTCTGTTATATCACGCGCATATTTTGCTGAAGCCGCTCGAGCGGGCTGTTGGGCGCTCGAGCGAAGATCGCGGGACAGATTCTATAAATTCGCGTGTTGGGTCAGATTTTAGGATTATTACTCCAGATCTTCTGTCACGACCCCAAACCGCCCCTAGTAGTTTGGTGCCGTGATGGCCAGTAATCCGAGATTACCGAAGGCCAACTTACAAATTTCACACACAACAGAGTATAAATATATGGGGCTCACAAGTACGGAAGCGATTTATACAAACAGATTAGTCCATAAGAGCTGTGCATAAGTCAAATGAGGTAGCAACCATTTACATATGGGTTATAACTTAATTACAAACAAAACAAAGTACAAATTACATTTTACATATTAGCAAAGGGCTCCACAAGCCGACAAAAACAAATTGTACAAATTACAGGTCTAAGAACATAGTCTGCCAGATTGCCGACATCTTCTTTGTCGACATAACAATCATACAAAACACACATCTTGATCAAAAGGCTTCTCAAGCCGACGTATGCAACATACAAGTAGTACAAATCGAGAAGCATAATTTTCGATACTGCCGACGTAATTACATGTTAAGCCGTCATAATCAAAATCCAAAATAAGCTCTAGAATCACATCTAGGCGTCACCGCCTTCTTGTTCATCACCTACATATATATAGAGAGGGTGAGCTTGGATACTCAGTGAATGGTATAAATGATAAAGGGGTTTGCATGAATAATAGCCGAAGTCCTTTCAAAACAATACAAGACAAAACTTCATATATAACAAGGAATAGACCTCGTCCATCTAACAAATCTTCAAAGCTTCAAGGAACACTTACTAGCATCACATATTACAAATAATAACATTCCAGCAAACGTATCCATGCGGTAAACCGTCCGTGGCAAAACAAGATGAAGCAAGAGAGGCATCTCAAACAAGGGTGCTACAAAAGTTTAGAGTCCTTTAGCACAAGGGACTTTCAAGGCAAGATGTGCTGCGAAAGTTTAGAGTCCTCCAGCACGAGGGACCTATGTTACAAAGGCCCGTAGCCCTTTAACACTAGAGTACAAATCAAGGGTGCTGCGAAAGTTTAGAGTCCTCCAGCACAAGGGACTTTCAAAACAAGATGTGCTGCGAAAGTTTAGAGTCCTCCAGCACAAGGGACTTCCAGAACGAGATGTGCTACGAAAGTTTAGAGTCCTCCAGCACAAGGGACTTTCCGAGAAGGTCGTCCAAGCAAGTATAATACGAGATGCAAAACTAAGGACAATCATTCATGCTTAACAAATATCTTTCAAAAATCCAACGGTTCGAATTACCAAAATCAATCCCAAAATTAGCCTACCAAGCCCAAATGTTCTTTGAAGTAGTAATCTCAACATGAGAGAAGCCAAACCTTGTTTGAAATGGGTTATGATTTAGTTCTCTCTTGCCATAGCATAAATTCAATTAAATTAAGTCTTTGACTTTGATTCATGTAAAAGTAAATTGGTGATGAATCCAAGTTAGTGAAGGCATAAGGTATTAGGTCCAGTGAATATTTTTTTATTGGTAAGAAGTCCATCTTTTGTGAAATAGTTTGGTGAGATATCCTTTTGTTTATTTTGAAAGACATTTTGTTTTCAATTTTACCCTTAATTTATTTATTGACTATCTGTTCAAAAATTTTCCTATATGTTCAAAAATTTTCCTTATCTATTTAATTTTTTTCTTATCTATTCAATTTTTTTACCTTATCTATTTAATTTTTTTCCCTATCTATTTAAAATCTGTGGATTTCTCTCTATCTATTATAATATGTGGATTTCTCTCTCTATTTGTTCAAATTATCTTATAAAAAAATCTATTTGTTGAAAAAATCTATCTATTGCAATCTATCTGTTCAAATTCTCTCTATCTCTCTTCATACTATCTGTACAAACAAAATTCAAATTCAACAACAACAAATCTCTATGTTTTAAAAATGGGAAAATTACATATACCTCTCTCGAGGTTTAGCTAAATTACAGATACCCCCTGAGATTTGAGAAATTACAGATACCCCCCTGAGGTTTATATTTTCATAACAAATTGCCCATTGAGGTTTATATTTTCATAACAATTTGCCCCCTAATTTGTTATGCAAATAGTACCTTCAGGGGGTATCTGTAATTTCTCAAACCTCAGGGGGGTATCTGTAATTTTGCTAAACCTCGAGGGGGGTATATGTAATTTGCCCTTTAAAAATCTATTTGTTTAAATTCAATAGCAACAACATCTCTCTCCTCAAGATCAAAAACAACAAAAAATATAAATAATAAATAAAATCTTGTACAATAGGCTCATGAACTAGCCAACACCTCATGATAGCAGTGAAATAGATTGATCTGTAAGATAGAAAAATACTATGATCTAATAAGAATATCGACTTTGAATCACACTAAGTGTCATGTATTGACAACCTTGCATGTTTGGTTGCTGAGAATATTCTCATTGTTGCTTTGATGTTCAAATGATCAATTTCTCCACTTTTCCAAAGAGAAAATAACATCAAAATCAACAATCAACAAACACAGAACTTTGAAACACATATATATTCACATGCAACCGATACACATGTAAATAGAGAAATATATATACATACACACACATATAGTATAGAACCAAATGTCTAGATCTCCTTTTCCTTCTCGACTATTTTAGGATCCAAACCCAATCTCTATGACTGTATAAAACTAGATCATCGTTGAACTATTCATCTTCGTCTTCATATTCGCAGCTAGACCATGGTGGTGGTACAGATCTAGGGTTAGGGTAGGCAGATCTACAGATCTATAGATGTTGGCGTCGGATCGGCGACAACAAGAATACAACATGAAGGCGATGGTGTAGAGAGTCATATGTGAGCTTTAGATCTTCTTTTTCTTCTTCAGGCCTTTGCGACATCAGTGGTTTCCGAAGGCTGTGACAAAGGAGCCGAAAACCGCTATTAAATCGGGGTGTTGTACCAACTGTCAGAGTTAAAGCAAAGACGAATGCGAGATCTAGAGAGAGAGAGATGATGAGAAGGTTTTGTGTTTTAAGCACAGAGAGAGAGAGAGAGAGAGAGAGAGAGAGAGAGGACATGAAATCTAAATCGTATGAGATAGCGAAGGTAATGTAGGGGTATTTTGGTCATTGTGTAATAGATTGTCCTTGTGGACATAATAAATTAGCATCTGGACCTATGCACAAGGAAAATCCAAAATTGGATTTTTCAACCGAGCGCTCTTGATTTAATTTCTTTCAAACTTTTATGGAAATCCATCAAGAGTACTCCTGATTCTAAAATCATGCTTTAGCCCATAATGTAACTCTAGTGTTGGTTATGATATAATAAGAAAGAAAATCCCTAAATACCTCAAGAAAGCACTTTTTTGGGAAAAGCCAACCATGATATGATTTGCTACTAGTTTCTGGGTTTATTTATTTTTGGTTCTAATAGGACTTGTATTAATGAGACTAAAAGTTTTTTGGCACAAACTTTTGACATTAAAGACTTTGGTCCTGTTGATGTTATTTTGGGTGTTAAAGTTACTAAAAAGAATAATGGATTTGTTTTGACTCAATCTCATTTTATGGAAAAAGTGTTAAGGGAATTTAATCACTTTGATTATAAACCTAGTAAAACTCCTATTAATTCTAGCAATAAATTGGCCACATTTAGGTTCTTCTGTTAATCAAGAAGAGTATGCCTGTATTATAGGAAGTTTAATGTATGCTATGAATTATACTAGATCTGATATTGCATGTGCAGTTGGTATGTTAAGTAGGTTTACTAGTAATCCTAGCACTGAGCATTGGAAGGAATTTAATAGAGTTTTGAGATAATTAAAATATACAATAAATTATGGTTTACATTATTTTTGCACAATTCCTATTCCTAAATGTTATAGTGATGCTAATTGGGCTTCTGATAGATAATTCTAAATCTACTAGTGAATGGTTATTTACTGTTGGTGGTATGGTTGCATGATCTTCTTAAAAACAATCATGTATTGCTTTGTCTTCTATGGAATATGAATTTGGATGAAAAATTTCATGAGATGTATTCCATTTATTGAAGGGCCTAGAGGGCCTATTACTTTGTATTGTGACAATCAAGTGGCAATTCACAATACTAAAAATATGAGAATCTCAAATAATAGCAAACATATTGCTATGAGATATAATCACATAAGAAAACTTGTGAAGAAAGGTAAAATATTACTTGAATATTTACCTACTGATTAAATGCTTGCGGACCCTTTACAATGCCACATAGTGGTGAAAGGATCAATAAAATTATGAGAGATATGAGACTTTTACTGGTTACTTAAAAATAGATTTTTATTGTAGCCTACTCTCTATATAACTCAAATAAACACTATTTTAGAGTTCAAAGGTTTTTAATAAAAATCTATAGTATGAAATATAATGAGAGATTATATTAATTTCAAGTGCATTTATAAACTTGTGAATAGTGAGGGTTAATGCTATTCCAAACAAAGTTCCACATCTAATTAATGCACTTAATATTCCACAATTAGAAGGTTAGATTTTTAATTCTTAACATAACTCATAGTTTCGGTGGGACGATAGAGAGGTTGTGAAACGTCCTAGATGAGTTTTCCTTTTCAAGTATAGAAGTAAGGGTCGCTTCTTAAGCATTACCTGTTTAATCCTAGAGTTCTTGCTAATCGGGATTAGTGCAAGGCCGATTAATGCGCTGCCATTGTGAACTATGAACCTATGTATGGTGCGAATATGGTTGTTTTTAGTTTTTGAATTCACTAAGATCAAGACTTAGTTCTCTTAGCTATTTGTGTAATGCCCCACTCCCGGGTCGTTAAATACACTAAGATAGCCTTAAAAAAAAATACAAGTTTTGCTCCCAAAAATAATAACTACAAAATTGTCTCCAAATGGTATAATATCCTCCAAATATTCTATAGCACAATTATCTCCAAAATAAACAATGTTACATCTATCTCCAAATTTAATAATTACAGTGGTGGGTCCCAAATCTTTATATTAATAAATCTTTTTAATCTCAATTTTGAGCTCCACTAAAATCTGCTCCGCACCTGAAAAATAAATTAATTCGGGAAGTATACAATACGACAAGAATACAAGGCTCGGATACAGAATAAATTAACAAGAATCCAACAATTTATGACATTAAATCAACGATACGAAAACCAAGCAATTTATCAAATTGCACAACAAATCAACTATAATTTATCTGGACCAAATACCCGGTCCTACTCAGTACATGACTAGTGAATAGATTCATTTATTCACCCACCTCACCCAAGCTCCACGCTTATCCGGGCATATTGGTGTAAACAATTAATAAGATTCACTCGATCCATGTACGGGGTATTTCCATGTCATTCAGTTAGACAAATCACCATTTTAACACAGAAATATTTGTAGAGAATTTTACCAAACGATCAGAATATCAACGATTCAACAACGAACGATTTTACGAAATCTATTAATAACCACATTAATCAAGTGGATTACAAATTGAGGATGATTAAAAATATAGAACTCTTTGCAAAGAGATTTAAATAGAGCATATTGTATACAACCCGAATTTACCTCAAAATAACTAATTCCATCACCATAAATCTGAAATTGCTCCATGGATCTCCAAAAATAGCTTTGATCAAACTTCTAAGACATAAAGTATGTATAATTTAATAAAATCTACAACTCTCAACTTATTTATTTATTTTATAAAATACTCATTTTCACTCTAAACACTCCCATATCTAAATATAATATTTCTACTCTACACAATTTATGAGAGGGGGAGAACCGAATGAAGAAATGATTGTGAGGCGCTTCTCTCACTCTGCTGATTTATAGAGGAAAGGAAGCAATGAAAGAAGATTAAAAAAATTTAAAGAAATGAAAAGGTGAAATGATGGAATAGTGGGTTTGGGGGTATGTGGGTGTTGCCCACGGTTTGGTATTGTTTTAGTTTTTTTTTTTGATGGGGAATGGTAGGATTTATTATTAAATGAGGATAAATAATAATATGATAGATATAAAGAGATGAGATAAATACAAATAAATAATTTAAAATTAAATTCTTATCTAAAAATCTCAGTGCTAAATTATTATAATAAACCACCAATGCCACTCACTAAATATTAATACCTCAAAATACGGGGTGTTACAATTTGAAACTTCACTAAGATCAAGACTTAGTTCTCTTAGTTGTTTGAAACTCAAATGTCATATTCAGCTCCAAGTTCAAGGCTTGTCCACTTAAGAGTATTTACCATGCAAATATCAATTTTTTTTTTTATTGATTTCATTTATTTGTTTTATTATTTTTTGTTTTATTAGCAAATAGTAGTGGATTGTTATATATTATTTACTAATAACAATATAATTTCTGTGTTTTTGTTTCACTTCCTTTCTTGGATCTCACATTGGAATCTAAAAGAATCTCCACACTTTCACTTGGGAGGGAATTCAATATTTCATTTTTCTTACATGCACTTAGAATTCAAATTTTTAGCTTGATTCCCGCATTGAAATATTAAGCAAATGAGTGTGCTCTCATCTACTATAATAGAGGAAGGACTTTCCATATTCCTTCAATTTTTCATTGGAGGTCTTTCTTTGAAGATATCTATGAGTTGGAGCTTCTAGTTGTTTTGATATATATATATATATATATAGAAATAAATAAATAAATAAATAAAATATTCAAACAAATAGTTTAATACCGTTTGAATAAAAAAACAGTTAAAGATTTCAAATTCGAATCCTAACTGCAATTTGGTTTATGGACGTTGGACAAGTTTAAACATTTGAATTTTAGACAATGTCTATAAGAAAAGATATGTTCCTTTTTTGTTGGTACCTATTCGAGTTCCATAAAAGGAACTCTCCTCAACAGCCCATAGATATTGGTTTTTTCGTTTTCTGTTTCTGATTTTCTGGGTTAAGGTTCCGGTTTAGAAAACAACTAAGGAATATTATTTTTTGAAATAAGACATTGTATCTTGGAGATATAATTTTCAAGAGACCTTTTCTTAAAGAAAACATCCTGAATATGCCTTTTGTTATATTTTTCTTCTTTCTTTAAATCTAAATCTTCTTCATACATAATTTATTTTTTCCACAACAATTAATACTTTTGATTAAGATTCTGAATAAAAATCCCTTCTATGAGATGATTTTTGCTGACACCAACCCATGTGAATGGGTCACTTTGCAGTGTGCGCATGGGTCAATTATTAAATTCGATGACGTGTATTAAAAATCTTATAAATATATTTTATTATGTAATGCTTATCATATTATCAATGAATATTTAATTTATATGTTGTTTACAATATAATTTTTTTTTAAAATATATTAATTTATATAATATTTGCAATCACATTTTCTCGATACTAATCAATGTGAGTAGCCCATTTTGTTTTGGGTTTTTTTGGCCAAAACCTTTTTATTGGGGCCCTTTTAGTGAAAAGGATAGTCCAAACTTTTTCAATTTGTAAACCCATCGGAGAAGAAGCGTTCATTTCATGAAGGACAAACAAATTTGTTTTCATTTTTTTTTTTTTTTTTATAGAAAATCTTGCCCTTAGTAACTAATTTTATATTTCAAACTTTAAAATGGCATAACTTTTGATCTAAATATTGATTTTTAATAAAATTAGTATTTTTAGAATCCTCTTGTCAAGATCTATCAAACATGATCGATGTTGGCTATGAAATTTTTTTGTTAAAAAAAATCGTAATTTCTTTTTTGGTCAAAACTAACATCAATAGTAAAAATTTACTCTAATTTTTTATTCTGGTTTAAGTTTTGCTTAGTGACAATCTATTTATAAATGACATTAGAAGTTACTTTGGCCAAAACTCCCTTGTTTATTAACAATCATAGTGACTATGATGTTTAGTGATGATGATGGTATTTTACTATTTAAAAACTAAAATTTTACGGTAAAATTTAATGTCAATCGGAGTAAAATTTTACTGTTGACGTTACTTTCTATAGCGATCCCGGTATTCCCTGCTATTGTTTAACCGTAATCCGGACTCGGTTCCGTGGATTCGTTGTTGTTTTATTCTCATTTCTATCCCTTACTCTTTGTGTTAGAGTTTTGGGTTGTGTTGGGCAAGTTGGGAATAAGTTGGTTGTGTTTTAAAACTTAGAATTTTTGCCCAGGTTTTGGTCTCTACGCTCGAGCGGCGATTTGACGCTCGAGCGGGTTTTTGTTGTTGCCTTTCCGCTCGAGCGGCAGTTGGGACGCTCGAGCGTGAATTTCCTTCTCTCAGCATTTTGGACATCTGCAGAAAATTCTGGGAGAGTGCATCCGGCGCTCGAGCGGATCTTTGGACGCTCGAGCGTGAACCTGTGTCTGACGCTCGAGCGGGGTGTTGTACGCTCGAGCGGACCTGTTTTATATCAGTTCGTGAAATCACCTTTTTGTTCACTTTTCAACATCCTTTCTCTCTCTTACTTTTCCAAAAAAGCTATTTTGAGAGCTCCTCTCACTAAAACCCTAACTTCTCTCTTAGGATTGATCTAGTAGGAGTTATTTTCTCACCTTGGGCCTTTACAAAAGTTGTGTTGATCGTCGAGGGCTATCTTCTAATCTGAAAATTTCGGGATTTGGAGCATTTCCGTTTCTTCATCTCCTTCGTTGAGCCCCATCATTCGAGGTAGGGATATCTTACTCCTCTTTATGAGCTTTGTCTTTGAATTTTAGCATTTTGATATGTCGGGGGGTTGTTGGGTAATTTTGAGAAAGTTTGGGCCTTTGTGTAATTTTACAAAAGTTGGGGTTTTATTTATAATAAACCTGGAAGCATGTTTGGTATAGAGAAATGGAATAAATGTTGAATCATTGATGAAAATGGGACCTAAGGGTTGGGATGGTAATTATGGAAAATGACCTAATTACATTGTTTGATTAATTGAGATAATTAATTGTGAGAAATGAGGAAATGAAATGGAATTGTTGAGATTGGGAATGTATGGGGAAAAAGGGTGTAGTTGAATTATTTATCACTCACCGAATTGAAATGTTGATTGAATATCCATTTGTGCATTTATTTCCTGCTTAGAAATAATTGCTTTGGGCTACCGGTGGAGGGTAGTGTGGATTGTTGTAGACAATGCATGATGATTAGGCAAACTAAAACTAATCAATCGGATGTGTCATAGAGTATGACGGTTGATAGAATACATTAACTTTATGTATTGAGTGATTGTGTATATGACCAATGTGTTTATATGCATTATGTGTAGACGGTTGGTAGAATGCCTTAACTTTATGTATTGATTGATTGCGTATGTGATTCTGTGTTTACATGCGTTATATTGTGTATAGAACCTTTGTGTTTATATGCATTGTGTAGAGGAGGAGATGGGGGATGTACTCCGCGGTTTAGGGGAAGATGGGGGATGTACCTCTAAACCGGATAGGATTGGGAGGAGATGGGGGATGAACTCCGTAGATACAGTTCATATGCTTGTCTAGTGAAGTGTAGATACAGCTCATATGCTTGTCTAGTGAAGTGTAGATACAGCTCATATGCTTGTCTAGTGAAGTGTGGATACAGCTAATATGCTTGTCTGTTGATGTGTGATATGCTTATCTGTTATAGTAGTGATATAGCTCATATGCTTATCTATTGAAAAGTCTGTTGATTTGATATAGCATTAAAATGTATATCATCATCGTTGTGAAGTATGGAAGTAGTTTATGTGTCATTGATACAACACCAAAATGTGTATCCACCGTGAATTTTGAAAATGTTCTAGTGGTGAACCATAATCTCATCAAAACGTTTTCACCAGAGTACTGCACCCCGTTTTCAAACTCAAAGTTGAATAAGAAATGAAAGGTGAATTGTAACATAGGTTTGGTTGCCATGGAATTGAAATAAGATGTGAATGGAAGTGTAAGTATCGACCACCTATCAGTTGCTAATCTTTTAATCATTGTTCATAGTTGGTTTAGTATATCTCTGCTGGGCTGTGGCTCACCCTATATGGGAACATCATTTTCAGGTACTGGTAGCATGCCGCCTCTACGAACATAGCTTGGGAGGCTAGGGACAAGACATACTTTTGTTGCCTTATTTTCCTTTGATGTATTACATGTAATTTCAAGCCAAGGGCTTAATGTGTAACCGAGTTAATACTCTCTTTTGTAACCAAGTAATAACTTGGAAAGCTGTAAGCCCGCAGGGCATTTACTTTTGTTGTTAACATGTAATACTTTTGTAATGAAGTACTCTGATTATTTGAGGGAATGTGGATCTTTTGTATATAAATGTATGTTTATATTGATGGGTTTAATATTATTATTTTGAGGGCGTGACACTTTCGACGGTAAAAATATATATATTTATCGAATTTCATGGCCAATATGAATTTTATTTGATAGATGTTGACGAAAGGATTCTAAAAATAGTAATTTTATTAAAAAAACAATATCTAGATCAAAAGTTATATAATTTTAAATTTTAAAATATTAAATTACTCACTAAAGATATTTTGGTAATAGTGATGTGTACTGAAATTTTGAAAACAAAAAAACTTTTTAAAAGGGCTGCTAAATGCCTACCTTTCTACTTTGGACCCCCCACTTTTTTGGCCCCCCCACCACCAAAATTGCTTCTTTCTTTATTTTTTTTGGACCCCTACCATAATTCTAAATCTACCATTTGAACCCCACTCCAACACCTTCCACCTACAACTCCTTATTCTCTTCAACAACAGTCTCCAATCCACTATAGCGACCCTTCCCCTCCAGCAACCCTCCCCCAATGCCCCTCCCTTGCCAATGACCTCCTACTCCTCCTTCCAATCTCTATCCTTGCACTTCTGGGACCTTTCTCACATTCCAGCAAGCACCATAACCCATATTTTTGCCTTTTCGACCACTCTCGCCGCCATTCGAAAAACCAGTTTCGAACAAAAGCCTAATGTTCGGTGGTATGTAACCAAACAAAAGGCATATGTTCTGTTGTAGAGCACCGAACATATTTAACAAGTTTGACTCTGTGTGACTGAACGACGAGAAATCGACCAATCTACGAGGTAGAGAGAGAAATCGACGCACAGAGAGAGAGAGAGAGAGAGAGAGAGAGAGAGAGCGTTAAGCACGAATATAGCATTTCTGGTTTAGATCTGACCCATTTCGTATTTTGGACTCGGGTTTCATAACCTCGTATGGTTGCTCATGTCTTTTTCCCTTATTCTTACTGGAGTTTGGCTATTAGGTTGTATTGAGCATATTTGGAACAGGTTGGTTGTTTAGTTTTCAAACTTTTATTGCCCAGGATTTTGGTCCTCCGCTCGAGCGGCACTTCTGCAGGTCTGCAAACTCTCAGTACTTTTGCAGGTCTGCAAAACTACTGGAGAGTGTTTTCTACGCTCGAGCGGTGTTTCCTATGCTCGAGCGGCCTTTTCTTGAGCTCAAGCGTTGGTCTGGTGTTTGCAAAACTACTGGATGTGTGTATTCTGCGCTCGAGCGTCACTTCTTGTGCTCAAGCGAAGCAACTTATTGTGTCTGACGCTCAAGCATCAACTCTTGCGCTCGAGTGGACTGTTCGTATATCAGTTCGTAAAAAGGTCATTTTACATCACTTTTTCACTCTTCTCTCTCTCTCTACTTTTCAAAAACCCTAGATCTAGAGTCTCCCTCTCTAAAACTTGCCTTCTCTCTACATTTTCACCTGGATCTAGTGATCTCTATACCTGTGTGCCTTTGTTAAAAAGGTAGTGCGCATCAAGAGCTCTCTTTTGATTCAATTAAAGTTTGGTTTCGGCATCTTTGAAGTTTCTCCATCTCTTCCTTTGGTCTTCTAAGCTTGAGGTAGGGATTTTCTACACTTTGATATGACTTTTAACTTAGTTATGAGTTGTTGTGTAACAATAGTGGAAATTTGGGTGTACTATGAACAAACCTAGGGTTTGGGTATTAATTCAAAAGAGTGGTTTTAAGTAAATGAGTTATAAATGGTTATGGAGTTGAATATGAGGTTATATTGTGACAAAATAGTTGATTTTGGTATTTGGGTTGATGTTTGCGAAAAAGAGAGTTTGTCCTAAAATGTTTCAAATATTTATTTTGTATAAATAAATAGAATTGGGATTGAAAATGTGGAATTGAATGGATGTTGACATAAACGGTGGAGAAGGATATGTATTATCACTCATCTTTGAAATTTTGAATAAATTATCTATCTTGAGATTAAATATCTGTTTAGAAATATCTGTATTCGGCTATCGATAGAGGATAGCTATGATTGTTGTAGAAATTGCATGAGGACTAGGTAAATTGAAACTAATCTCTTGTTGGTTGTCATTGAATATGACTGTGTTTTAAATACATTGTATATGTATGATTTTTTGGAGGAGAAATGGGATGTACTCCATGTTTAGGAGGAGAAAGGGAATGGACTCCATTGAATTAAGTTGGCTTATGTGTCCAGGGTGAAAGTCCCGAAATCACGCGTATACATGGGTGCCGTTTCCCGTGGATGAAATTTTTGTAAAATGGCAAATTGAAGTATTTGTGTGATTGTTGTGTTGATTTGAGAACCACTGAATTATAGTCTAAGTTGGGTTGTCTGGAAAATAATGAAATTGCTTATGGGTTGAGATGAAATGAATTGACGTAAATGAAATTGAGATACCAAGGATTGGGATATAAAACTTGGCATATTGTGATTTTGTAAAACTTGAATGATTTTACTATGAACATTGTATAAGCACATTTTACTTATATCTTTGTTAAGACTCATATATTGTATTAGATTGTTTCTACTAGGCTTTGGCTCACCCTATTTGGGAAAAATCATTTTCAGGTGTTGGTGATATGCCTCTGCCAGGACGGTAGCTTGGAGAGATTTGGAGCAATAGTTTTTATTTTTGTTGTATCTATTTTGTATAGCCAAGGGCTTAAATTTGTATCGAGCTAGGCTCATTTTTGTTGTAACCAAGCAGCGACTTGGAAAGATGTAAGCTATTAGGACAAATGAATATCTGTGTAACTTTCATTCCTTCGTATATCTATCTCTCATGAATATTAACTTTGATGAATCAAAGCATGTTAATTCAATTATATTTCTGCTTTTGAGATGACTTTGTGTATTTATTTCTGGGGGCATTACAATGAAAGAGAGAAAAAAAGGATGAACATGAAGATCTTAAAAGAGAGTTGATCTGGGTAGCTCGGTGGTGTGAGTACTTGTGTCAATTCTTGTCATAACTTTTCCGGCAATGAGTTCCGGAATATGCCATTCACAGCTTTATTACTACATCTAGCAACAGATGAAGTAGAGATAAACCAATAAAGGTCATTGGAGAGCAAAAGATCTAGATGTTTGTATGTTTATGTATGTAATGGTCGATTTTGTCATGGATTCCAACGATGTAGAAGTAAATAGATCGTGATCAATTAGAGCAAGAATTTCAGAGTTCAAAAACCCTAGATCATAACCGGAGGCTTTTGGTGGAAGTGGAAATGGTGGTGGGTTGGTTGCTGGAGGATGTCAATGGGAGTAGAAGTGGTGGTGGGATTAGGGTTAGGGTTAGACTTAAGAGAATGGGGATGGGGACAAAATTGGAATTTGAAGTTAGGATAAAATTGTAATAAAATAAAATAAAAAAAATAAGGGGTCCAAAGTAAAAAGATATAGGCATTTAGCAGCCCTTTTTATGCTTATCTTTAAGAGTAATGCTAGGAACCCCAAATGTTTTATTTTATTACGAGAAGACTTTGATCTTTTGTTTTGGGTAAAAAATTATTAAATAGTGTTAGGAGTATTAATTTATTTAACAATTTATACAGAGATTTTTAAGTTAGGATTTTAATTTTGGGGCAAGACATTTGGTGGAGATAATTTGAGACTTCAAACAATAAAGATGAATGACAATTTATATATATATATATATATATATTTTAATATTGTTACAATCTTTTTATTTCAATTTTTTTTTGTCACTTTTTCCAATGAAAAGTAACTACAAATAATATTAAAAAATAATCTTTACAATAACTCCTGCTTTTTAAACATTTAAAGTTACGCCGTTTTAGCTTACATTTCCTTTTCATCATCTATGTATTTTGGTTATTAGAATCTATTTTCATAATTTTTTTATAAAATATTAAAGATTAATTTAGTGCAAAAAATAAAAATAAAATCAAAAGCACTCATTTTTATATAGTTGTATTTCTTTGGATGGCAGAAATATTTTAAAAATTTTAAAATATATTTTTGATATTTATTTTTATTAAGTTAATTTTTATTTTCTTTAAAAAAAATTAAAATATCTGAAAAAATCAAACCTCTTTTGAAGCTTCAAGTTACAAGGAGTTGTCAAACAGAAACTGATCAGCCACATATATATATTTGGGAAAATTATAGGTAAATGGGTTTTGAAAAATTATTTATAAATATATAAAAAAAATTAGAATTTTAATTATTAATGTTTATAAACTTTACCATTAATGTATAATTTTTTTAAGAAAATTAGTCTAACATCACTTTCCAACTTTTAGTTATGGGAGAGGTCTACAATATTTTTTTTTATAATCTAAGGTCCCTCACCCACACTCATATATCTCTCTCTCTCTCTCTCTCTCTCTCTCTCTCCGTCTCTGTATTCTCTCTCTCTATATATATATATATACATATACCAATTTTCCATCTCTATATTTTCTATTTCAAATTTCAATAAAGAAAGGCCACCGATTACTAAAACTATTAGGAATCATGTGATTTTGATTGATACATTGAGCCTTTGGTTCATGGGTGACACATAAATTTTAGATTATGATTGGGTTTGGGTTTGGGTTTGGGATTGGAATTGGAATTGGAATTGGGCAAAGAAAGGGGTTGCAGGGGGGATTTTGTTGTGGAAATATGTCAAATTGTTTCAGATCTTAAGCCCAAACCTTCGTAAGAGGGGTTCGTTTTGCTCCCCTCAGAATGTTCTGCTTACTTGTAGCAAAACTATATGACATTAGAAGAAAATAGGAAAACAAATTGTCCTTTTTTTTTTTTGGCAATTTCCTCCATTAATCTTTGTCTATATTTCCTGGTTCTAATGAAAATTTTCTTTCTTTTTTTTTTTTCCCTGAGTTTTAAAAAGTGAAAAACTTCGTAACAAAAGGATTGTGAGTCAACTTGAAAGACGTTAAAGATGAGGTATAATTTTGGAAAATAGTCAAACAATGAATTTTCTCTGATGACATTAGATTCACTTTACTTTATGTGCTTGCTTGATCTTGTTGAGGCTAGTAGTTTGGTTGAGATCAATTTCTCTACAATTTGTTTGCCATTAGTTTGTTTGAGATGAATTTTCTCTGGCATTTCAATTTATATTGTTTGTTTGATTTTTACTAGTCAGTTTATTCCATGTGATGAATTTTTTCTTGAATCTTAATTTTCTCTGATCACAATTATAATCATATTAACTTATGTGTCTTGATTGATTTTCTTTGGTATCTGAATTTTTCCTGATCCATCAAATTATGTTGCTTGTTTGATTTTCACTGATTAGTTGTCTCCTTGTGTGTAATTTTTCCCTTCAGATAAATTTTCTCTAACATCACAATTTTTTCTGAACGCATTAGATTCACTTTACTCTATTTGCCTTACTTGATTTTCTATGGCTAGTTGCCTCTTTGATTTTCTCTCCAATTTTCTTTGACGTTTTAATATTCCCTAACTACATTAAACTCCCACAAATTTGTGTTGTTTGTTTGATTTTCACTGGTTAGTTGTTCCTTGAGCTGAATTTTCTCTGACATTTGAATTTTTCTTGAAAACATTAAACTCTCACTAATTTAGGTTATTTGTTTGACTTTCACTGTAACGCCGCAAATTTCTAGCCCAAATGATAATGGAACAATCATAGCTCTCTTAAAGGAAAACCAAATATAACTTCCCATACTTGCATTACATAATAATAATAGTTCCTCATGCGATATTACATTGATTCAACAACAAGTAAATAACCAAATAAGCACCCCCAAGGGTTTACAATCTTTCAAGGCTTAAGCCCGGTACACAAAATGGTTATTCAAAACCACATATACATAGCCCTTGGCTTACAAATAGGATCACAGCAAATGAGAACTTTAGTGCTCTCAACACACACATTTCCACGCCCTCAATTAGGCGGATTCACCACATCTTTTCCTGCACAAAAATCAGGTAGGATGAGCATAAAGCCTAGTAGGAAATCCTTAACAAAGTATATACATTTTATATAAGTCTCAAGAGATGAATGCATATGCCATGCCATGCCATGCCTTTTTGAAAATAAAACACATCTTCATCTTTTGAAAACCATCATGCTCAATGATATTATGCAACTTCAACTATTTAAAATTTATCAATTTAATTAAAGGGGGCGGTAAATACAACTCTGGTAATCCCTAGGTCGATGTCTGCAAGTAGACTATACGAGTACTACCAATTGTCATTTTTACCGGTATTAACTGGAAGGCTCAATACCTATCCGCGCGACTTTCTAGTCTTTCACCAAGGACACTTAGGCCAACTTAAATAATTTCGTCTACACCACCTATCAAGACTTACCACCGTTACCACCGTATTTACCCCAAAACCATTTCATAAAAACCCATTTCCCAACATTCTTTTCGCAATGCAAATTTCCAAAGCTTAATATAGTCCAATGAATTGAAATGCCAATGTATGCTTAATAATGTAATGCAACATTACTTCCATATTCAATTGTTCCACACAATATACCATTGTGATCAAAATTCCCAATCCTCTTTTCAACACAATTCCACAAGATGAATATATATATATATATATATATTCTTTTATATCCAATTCATTCAAGAGAATAACGTAATTCTCACATTTTGAGCAATCTCAACAATTTAATCAATCCAAGACTAAGGCCAAGTTTGGCAACTCTGAAAAAAGACAAAAAGTTAAAAAAGTTATTCAAAAAGTTAAAAAGTTATCACTATTCACCAAAAAAAAAAAAATTTAATATATATAATGTTAAATACAAATCTGTCGACGCACGACACCCTATCTACAGGCATCCAAGCATAGGAGTGAAAGGGAAAAAAAAATATTACATGTGTATATTCTTAAATTGGATGGTAAAGTTGGGCCCATGGGGGCCCACCACGGGTTCCTTTTTTCTAATCAGAATCGTTTAATGTGTAGAACTCGTCGAGTACTATATGCCTGTAAAAAATCACTTCTATCGGATATCGCTAACTACATGATCAAATCAGTTTTGTATAAAAAATGGATGGTGTTATAGTTAACATGTGACCAAAAAAACTAACACGATCAGATAACTATCGATATCTAATGAACGTGATTTTTTACAAGAATATAGTACTCGACGAGTTCTACATATTGAACGGTTCCGATTAGAAAAAGGGGACCCGTGGTGGGCCCCCACGGGCCGAACAACACCGTCTAATCAAAGGCCAAAAAGTAGGCAATCTTTTCCCATATCATTTCCAGCCGACGCACTGCCCAACTGTACGGATTAATTAATTATCTTCTCCTACACACTTAATTATACAATATTTTAGTACACATTTTTCATAAAAAATCAAAAAGTTAACCCAAACGTCCATATATTTTTTCCTCAACTTTTTAGTCCGAAAAGACAAAAAGTACACTTATTTAGGACTCTCCAAACAACCAAATCAATATTTTGACAACAATTTCCAAAATAAACAACGTTTCTCATTTTTTTTCCACAAAATTCATCATTTATATATAAATAAACAATTTTCAAAACATCAATTTATTTTGGTACACAAAATAAATATGACAACATCTTCCAAGGATTTTCAACATCTTTCAAAGAAAAGACCTAATTTCTAGGTTTTCTCACCAAAACCATTCATCTCCAAGATATTTAGAAGAATCTCCCCAAAATCATCTTTCTTCAATCAATATGGTTCAAAACCTTCAATTTCTATTTTAAAAGGAAAAGAAATTAAACCATCTTTCAAAATCACTCATCTTCTTGAAATCAACAATCAATTTCTCAAAGCTAATCAAAGGATGATTTCGAAAATCATCTAGATCTTGCAAAAACATATATATAACTCTAAGAAAATCCCTACCTTAAGTTTTGAACAAAAAAGGAGATGAAACCCCCAAAATTAACGGTGTCGAAACTCGATATTCATCGCACACAACGAAGCCCTCGAGATGATAACCAACTTTGGTGAAGAACTTAGGTCTAAATCCCAATGGATTTGGAGAAATCAAAGAGAGAAAATGACTTCTAGAGAGAGAAGCTCCCGATCTGGAATTCTGGAGAGTTTTAGAGAGAGAGAGGACTGAAAAAGTGATATGAAATATCAGATTCACGAACTGATATAACATGGTCCGCTCGAGCGTTGAATGTCCTGCTCGAGCGTCAAATACACTAACCCAGTACTTTTGCAGACAGGTCAAACTTCTGAAACCAAACATTCTTCGCTCGAGCGCATAAACGGCCGCTCGAGCGGACAAGCAACTTCGAATGCATTTAGCATTTTTGTTTTGGGGGCGTTGCCCCTCAACCCGGCCAAGGCGCTACCCTAGGACCCGCCAAGAGGTGTTGCCCCCTGGACCCCCGCGAGTTGACCGGGCAGCTCGACCCTCGTCAGGGCGCTGCCCTTGGACCCGCCAAGGGGCGCTGCCCCCTGGACCCTCATGAGCTAACCGGGCAGCTCGACCCCCGACCGGCCCAGTCGAAGTGGCAAAACATGAAAGAAGGATCGAAACCGGGATTGCTACATCATTGATTAGTTGTCTCCTAGTGTGTAATTTTCCCTTTGAGATGAATTTTCTCTGGCACTAAGATATCCCCTTTAGATTAATTTTCTCTAAACACATTTGACTTTCTTTCTCTATGTACCTTGCTTGATTTTCTCTAGCTAGTTGTCTCTTTGATTTCCTCTCGAATTTTCTCTAGCATTTGAATTTTCCCTACCCACATTAAACTCCTACTAATTTATGTTGCTTGTTTGATTTTCACTGGATTTCTAACTTTGAATTTTATTTTTGATCTTTTGGGATGTGTAATGTTTGATGTTTTTTAAACTGTAATTAGATTTTGTATTTTTGTTCTTTGATGAACTTAGCAGGTTGTTTTCTTGTAAAAATTATAGAAAAATTGGTTTGTGAGTAACTCAATTCTCTCTAGTTTGTTCATAACACAGAGAAATTGTGAGCAAATTAGACAAACTTGGTCAAAACATAGAGAAATTTATGAGCAAACTAGAGAAATTTTATTTCGAAATTTCTCTGTAAAAATTTGAGGGATCCCAGCTACTATGAAAATATTTTATGTCCTTTATGATATAAAATTTTAATATGAGGGACCTTAAAAAAAAAATCCAAATTTGTTTTCTAATCTTACATTGAATTATTATATCCCCTACATATTTCAACACCGCATTCCATGATGGAAAACCCTAGAATCTTTTGCATGAAAGCAGTTCTAAATTTATTAAGATCAATCACATCCCACAAAAGATTCATCGGTTCAAAATTTCAAAAAAAAATATATATATAGATTTTTAAATTTTAATTTATAGTTTTTTTAGTTACTTTTTTTAATATTTTAGGTTTAATTTTTTTTTAAAATTTTAGATCTACTTTGTTTGGATATACTTAAAAAGTACAAATTTTGTAATTTTTTTTTTAAATTCACTAAATACAAAAACATACAAAAATTCAATATAATTTTGTTTTTTGCATTATTGAAAATAAATTTAGATTTATTCACAAATATTTTATCTTTTAAATACATCTAGATTAGGTGTATTTAAAAAATAAAAATAAAATTTCACTAAAATATAAAAAAGTCAACTGAAAAACAACAAAACCGGAATGACAAAAACTCAAAAACATCAAATAGGATTTCACTCTTCAAATAGGACTCTATTTTATGAAAGATTCTCTGGATTTCATTCTTTGATGGGTCTCCAAGATCTATGTTTGTTGAAGAGATATTTATATAATCCGATAAATTGCGTAAAGCGCGTGGTGGCAATGGAATTGGGAAAGAGATTAATTTCTATTCTATTAGTATGTTGTTTTATTAGATTAGTATTAGTTAGTGATCCCAAGACTATTAAATCGCTGCAAATGCTAATAATGTTATCCTCAAAAAAAGAAAGAAAAAAAAAAGAGGTAGATTGTTTACCTATCTTGCCAGATCATGAATTAAATTAATTACAGATCTTGATAATATCCTTTATAGCGATCCCGGTTGTCCCTTTACTGTTTTGTTGTATTCCGGACTTGGTTCCGTGAAGTTAGTAGTTGTATCTATCTTGTTGTCGTCCTTTAATTCCACTTGATTGAGTTTTAGGATGTTTCGGGCAGGGTTGTTACAAGTTGGTTGGGCCTTGGTTTCAATTCCTTGTTGCCCAGTTTTTAGGCGGTCCGCTCGAGCGGGTCTTCTTGCGCTCGAGCGGGGTTTACACACTTCCAGTATTTCGTGGCCCTGCAAAACTTCTGCAGGTGTGTTTTCTACGCTTGAGCGGGTTTCTTACGCTCGAGCGGGTCGCACTCGAGCGGTATTGTTGGCGCTCGAGCGGGTAGTCCTTTTCCTGTAAAGTTCTGGGAGATAAAAATCTGCGCTCGAGCGGATTGGTTTTCACGCTCGAGCGGATGTGTTTTCCTTTTGTTTCTTGGCGCTCGAGCGGCTATCTATGCGCTCGAGCGGGACCAGATGTTTGTGCTTTACGCTCGAGCGCTCTATTCTACGCTCGAGCGGGTCATGCGTATATGAGTTATCCGCTGGGTGATTTTAAATCACTTTTTACTTTTCTTTCTCTCTCCTACTTTTTTTAAAACCCTTTTTGAGAGCCTCTCTCTCTCTAGAAACTCCCTTCTCTCTAGGGTTTGATCTAGTTAGAGTGTCTTCCTTCTCTTCGGGCTTTGTTAAAGTTGTGTTGATCGTTGAGGGCGTCGTTTTGATCCGAAAATCTTGGCTTTTGGAACACTTTGGTTTTGGTCTCTTCTCCATCCGAGCTCTAACTTCGAGGTAGGGATAACCTACTCCTCACTATGGGTTTTGTCTTTAAATTTTAGAATTTTGAGATGTTGGGGTTGGGTTAGTAATGTTGTGAAAGTTTGGGGCTTTTGTGTAAATTTACAAAAGTTGGGGTTTTAGCTATATAAAACCTAGATGCATGTTTGGCATGAAAAAGTGAAATTAATGTTAAAACATTAATGAAAATGGAACCTAAGGATTTTAATGTTAATTATGGAAAATGCCCTAATTACATTGGTTAATTAATTCGCATAATTAATTATGAGGAATGAGAAATTGATTTGGGAATGTATGGAATTAAAGGATGTAGTTGGATTATTTATCACTCACCTGGTTGAAATGTTGATTATATATCCATTGTTGCATTTATTTTCTGTATAGAAATAACTACTTTGGGCTATCGGTGGAGGATAGTCTTGATTGTTGTAGACAATGCATGATATAGCGATCCCGGTTTTCCTTTTCATGCTTAACTGTAATCCGGATTCGATTTCGTAAGGGTGCTGTTGTCTTATCCTCTTTCTATCCCTTTCTCTTTGTGTTCGAGCTTGGGGTTGTGTTGGGCAATTTGGGAATAAGTTGGTTGCATTTTAAAACATAAAGTCTTTGCCCAGTTTTTGGTCTTCCCGCTCGAGCGGGGGTGTTGGCGCTCGAGCGGGGAAATCACCCATCCAGTATTTCGTCTGCAATGGTATACGCTCGAACAGAGGATTGGACGCTCGAGCGGGAGTACGTGTCTGACGCTCGAGCGGGAGTTTGACGCTCGAGCGGGCATCATGTCTGTATAAGTTCTGGGAGCGTGCATCCGTCGCTCGAGCGGGGGATTGGACGATCGAGCGGGGATCTGTGAGTGACGCTCAAGCGGGGAGTTCGACGCTCAAGCGGGGCGACTTTTATATAAAGCCGAGATCCAACTTTTTTGTTCACTTTCAACATCCTTTCTCTCTCCTACTTTTCCAAAAAGGTATTTTGAGAGCTCCTCTCACTAAAACCCTAACTTCTCTCTTAGGATTGATCTAGTAGGAGTTATTTTCTCACCTTGGGCCTTTACAAAAGTTGTGTTGATCGTCGAGGGCTATCTTCCAATCTGAAAATTTCGGGATTTGGAGCATTTCCGTTTCTTCATCTCCTTCGTTGAGTCCCATCATTCGAGGTAGGGATAACCTACTCCATCGTATGAGCTTTGTCTTTGAATTTTAGCATTTTGATATGTTGGGGGTTGTTGGGTAATTTTGAGAAAGTTCGGGCCTTTGTGTAATTTTACAAAAGTCGGGGTTTTAAATATATAAACCTATATGCTTGTTAGGCATAGAGAAACGAGATTAATGTTGGGACATTGATGGAAATGGAACCTTAGGGTTGTTTTGTGAATTATGGTAATTTGCCCTAATTGGTTTAATTAATTAATGCATATAATTAATTGAAGAAAGCGAGGAATTGAATTGAGAATGTTGATATATTATCCATTTGTGCATTTATTTCCTGCTTAGAAATAATTGCTTTGGGCTACCGATGGAGGGTAGTGTTGATTGTTGTAGACAATGCATGATGATTAGGCAAACTAAAACTAATCAATCGGATGTGCCATAGAGTATGACGGTTGATAGAATACATTAACTTTATGTATTGAGTGATTGTGTATATGACCAATGTGTTTATATGCATTATGTGTAGACGGTTGGTAGAATACATTAACTTTATGTATTGATTGATTGCGTATGTGATTCTGTGTTTACATGCGTTATATTGTGTATAGAACCTTTGTGTTTATGTGCTTTGTGTAGAGGAGGAGATGGGGGATGTACTCCGCGGTTTAGGGGAAGATGGGGGATGTAGCTCTAAACCAGATAGGATTGGGAGGAGATGGGGGATGAACTCCGTAGATATAGCTCATATGCTTGTCTAGTGAAGTGTAGATATAGCTCATATGCTTGTCTAGTGAAGTGTGGATACAGCTAATATGCTTATCTGTTGATGTGTGACATGCTTGTCTATTGTGGTGTTGATATAGCTCATATGCTTATCTGTTGTAGTAGTGATATAGCTCATATGCTTATCTATTGAAATGTTGATATAGCTCATATGTTTATCTGTTGTAGTAGTGATGTAGCTCACATGCTTATCTATTGAAAAGTTTGTTTGATTTGTTATAGCGCTAAAATGTATATCATCATCGTTTGTGAAGTATGGAAGTAGTTTATGTGTTATTGATACAACATCAAAATGTGTACCCACCATGAATTTCGAAAGTGTTCTAGTGATGAACTATAACCTCATCAAATGTTTTGGCCAGAGTACTGAGCATTGTTTTCAAACTCAAAGTTGAATAAGAAATGAAAAGTGAATTGTAACATAGACTTGGTTGTCATGGAATTGAAATAAGATGCAAATGGAGGTGAAAGTATCGACCATCTTTCAGTTGCTAATCTTTTAGGCATTGTTTATAGTTGGTTTAGTACATCTCTGCTGGGCTGTGGCTCACCCTATATGGGAACATCATTTCAGGTACAGGTTACTTGCCACCTCCAAGGACATAGCTTGGGAGGCTAGAGACGGACAGACTTTTGTTCTCTTATTTCCTTTTGATGTATTACATGTAAATTCAATACCAAGGGCTTAATGTGTAACCGAGTCAATACTCTCTTTTGTAACCAAGTGTTAACTTTGAAAGCTGTAAGCCCGTAGGGCATTTACTTTTGTTGTTAACATGTAATACTCTTGTAATGAGGTACTCTGATGAATTGAGGAAATGTAGATCTTTTGTATATAAATGTATGTTTATATTGATGGGTTTAATGTTATTATTTTGAGGGTGTTACAACTTGGTATCAGAGCGTACCGGGTTCGAATACTTTGGGTACGTGGGAAGTGATAAGGATCACAATGGGTTTGTCTCGCTTGATAGAGACTTAGATGTAGTGTCATATACTATGTGCTTAATTGATAACAAGCTTATGTGACTATGTGGGTATGGGATTTAGTTTCTAAGATGTTGATTGGATCCTTGGGTTTCTGGGAGTGCTGTTGGAAGGGCACTTGATCAATGCTGTTTCTAACCGGAACTCTAGCAACGCCTCGGGACTATCAATATCCGGAAATGAAATTCGTAAATGCTTATGTGTTTATGTGCTTACGTGGAGTGAATTACAGTTGTCCATGTATTTGGACGTGAGTGTTTAGCTTCGGCACATGTATGAGTGTGCTAACGTGTCTCTGTTACTTTTACTAGGATGCCTAGGCGAGGAAGTTGTGATTTCCCTCCTTCCGCTTGGGAAGAGTTGCGGAAACAGTTTGTGGAGTTACGCCAAGGTACTACACCTTTGGTGCGGTTCGAGAGGTGGTTTGCTAATCTGTCGAGGTTTGCTCCAGAATTGGTAGAGACGGAGGACTTGCGTTGTTTCGAGTTTGAGAGTAAGCTGCGTGACGACATCCGTGTAAGGATAGCGGGTTCTTGGCTTAAAAGATATAGTGTGCTTGTTGAGGCGGCTACTCATGTTGAGGCAGCGGTGTTAGCTATGGGACAAGATAGGGAAGAGCCCGTGGTGATGGGTGTTGGCCAGGTTAGGAAGGAAGCCATTGTGGGGACTTCTACGGTTTGTAGGTACTCTAGGCCCAGTAAGAGGCAGAAGGGTTTTAACCCACTACAATTTCAGAGAGCTCAGTCTGGCTCTACTCTTCTAGTACCAAGTCTAGATTCGGGAAAGGGTGAACGAAAGGTTGTTACTTGCTTCAAGTGTGGCCAGCTGGGCCACAAGTCCCCAGCTTACCTGTAGAGGAAGAAGGCAGGGTTGTTAGTCCGACCAGTAGTTGCACCACCAGAATCTTCTAGCCAGCCGGGTATTGGGCCAATCGAACGTATAGTGGGGAAGCAGTCATTGGGGGGTTCATCAGCCCAGATTCCGAACCAGTCTCGTGCTCAGGCACCGCCTACTTGTTGGACGTGTAATCAGCCGGGTCATATTCGACGTTTTTGTACTCAGCCAGGGGCTTCTTTAGGGGTTTCGCAACCTAGCCAGGCTCAGTTTCATTCGACTGGGCAGGAACAGTATCGTTTTGGGGGACTAGCAGGCCAGATTGCGAGGGCCTCAGTAGAGTCGAGTTCCCAAGCCCCAGTTGGGGTAGTTTGTAGCTGTTCCAAGTGTGGACAGAGGGGGCACGTCAGTAGTTCTTGTTCGTGGTTAGTAAGCTTGTAGGTTGTCTTGTGTTTGGAGATAACCAGTTTTGGCGGTCCAGCGAGGGACGGCAGTGGTGGTAATACCGAGGGGTTGGTTTCGTTTTGGCTAATCCGTTTTGTAATCGGTGAATTATTGTTTTGTGATCATTGGGTTCCGTTGTGTAACCAATGTGTTTGGGAATGTTGAAACATCTAGACTGTTTGTTTATCCATATATATACATATATGCTTTGTTTGTTAATTTCCCTGGAATGGGTGAATTGGAGCATGTTGTAGCTCTGAAGTTTTATTAATGTGTAAAGTTGCTGTAAAACCATAAATTTTTTTTTGGTATTAGGCGTGTGACTTGATTTGGGAAAGATGAGGGCTGAGGAGCCATGTTTTCAAAATTTGAAAGAACCACCGAGGGGTGCGTGTCCTAGCCAAGGCAATATTGGAGCGAGAACTGTTTTAATTGCTGAGTGTGTGGAATTTCATGGGT
Organism: Camellia sinensis; assembly: GCF_055761805.1. Lineage (NCBI taxonomy): Eukaryota > Viridiplantae > Streptophyta > Magnoliopsida > Ericales > Theaceae > Camellia > Camellia sinensis. The sequence continues at coordinate 66,462,671 of NC_138970.1, forward strand.
ATTACCCATTTAAGATTTTGTGCGTAGTATAGATTTCAGTTTACTGTCGGGTGAACTCGAGAGGATGTGAAGGGTGCGATCAGTACTAGATGTAACACACATTTGATATGGTGTCCTACGGGGGCATAGCGCATAATTTTGTTAAGGTTAGACTTGTACCTTCGTGGTAGGTAACATTGCCGAGATTGCAGGTGTACTGATTGGCTGTTTTAAGTGAGGGGATGTTAGTCCCTATATAGGGTTGTGATTGTTGTATCGGGAGCGATGTGTTGTGGGTAGCTGGTACTATATCTAGGGCAGTAGTATAATGGGTATTTCCCTAAGTTTCCAAATTCCTTTATTTGGGTCGAATGTGATAGGTTCGTACCTTAGCACTGACCAGGTCAGAGGATGTTATCAGAAGGGTTAATTGGGTGTACAGCCCGTAGTCAGGGTGTGATTCGTGGATGGAGTCACAGTGGTATGGTGTTTGCGGATAGAGATGTGGATTAATAGTAAGGAGGGTGAGAACCTTTACTCTGCTGGATAGTTAGAAGAGTGAATCCTTGAAAGCCTTGTCAGCAACTTGTAGTGGTGTCGGGGTTTGGTTCATGGTGGTTGTCTAGCAGTAACATTGGGGGCTTGCAAAATAAGGAGGTTTTGCCTAGTACAGTTGAATGTGTTAGAAGTGATGGTTTCAAGAGTTGCGTGGGGTTGGCAAGATTATGTGAAAATGTTCAAGGGAATGTGAGATTTGTATCTCGAGTTAGTAGGAATGGTACCTGTATGTTGGTTCATGTTTTGGGTCTTGCTAGTCAGTGAGTCCGTGGTGACCCCATTGGTTGTGTAGGGGTAGCGTTCGTGTTGTGATTGGTTATCAATCGTTGGGTTTGGGTTATAAGTGGATGCTGGCAGCATTCTTTGAAGGAAGAGCAGTTCGTGTTCTAAAGTAATGATTATAGCGTTGGTCAAAGTGGCCCTTCGTGTTTGGGTTGTTGTGATTGAGGTTGACCATGTCGGTCTTCAGTCAAGGAAGTGAGCAGGCTTGCCAGATAGTCATGGTGGGGGTCGGTGATTTCCTTAGACTCAGTGTTGATGCGGTTCAATTTTAGGAGATCCGGTGAGATTCCAAAATTTGTGGTTTGTGTAGAGAACTCCGTGGTTGGGGTTAGTGGTTTTAGCGGCACGTCAGTGTGTGGGTTACGGAACGTAACGTTTATTGAGTTGATTAGTCAGCTTGTCAGTATCGGGCTTTGGGTTGGCATTAGTCACCTTGAGTTTAGTCTCGTTTGTTGTAAACTTTGTATGTTGATTAGGGAAAACTGAAACTAATCGAACATGTTTTGTCGTTGAATCTGACGGTTGGAATAATGCATCTAAATTATGTATTGATTGATCATTGTGAATGATTGGCTTTTTATACATTATGTATGTATGATGTTTGGTTTGATATTGATACAACACTATAATGTGTACCATTTGTGTATTAAAGGGAGGCGGGATGAAAATTGCAAAACCATGATTTTCTTATGCCTTATGTGTTGTTAGTACTGTCGTTATTTCTATTAACCATCATTATAGAAATGTTATATTCTGTGTTGGTTGTGGCATCACTGTGTGAGTGATGGTTGTGGATAGTGCTATTTTGGAAAGAAATGGAAAACAAAATTTTCCCAGTGTTTGGGCCATCTGAGGGCGTTGTTGAAAAGTTGATTTAAATTCAAGGATTTTAAAGAATTCTAGATTAATCTTTTTGGCAAATAAACTGTGGATGACTCTCCATTTTGGGTAACATTGTATTTGTGAAAAATATTTACAAAGCTTTTGAGTTTTCATATGGAAAATGCAAGATTTATTCCAGAACGTTAGCGTTGAAAATTTAAACATCTTTGAGAAATGCCTCCTGAACAAGAAAATGCTTTCTTATTTTCTACTCTAAAGATTTGCTTTGGTCGTGTTGTTGAGTAGTGACTTAGCTTGGGGTGCTAGTCGGTTGTTGGTGAATTGTTTCTGGGGAGGTTTGGTTTGTTGAGGCTTGCGTACCTAAGGTGTGGTCGTTTAGAATGTGTTCCCTTGGTTAGTATCTTCCTTGGTAAAAGTGAGTCGGAGGTTTGTTGTGAAAGTAATTTCTTTCCTTGGGGCTCGATTGTTGAATGCTCTGTGATCAATTGGCCTTGTGTTTTGGCGTACCCTTAATTTCGGGGACGAAATTCTTTAAGGGGGGGAGGTTATAGAGATCCCGGTTTTCCTTTTCGTGCTTAACTGTAATCCGGATTCGATTTCGTAAGGGTGCCGTTGTCTTATCCTCTTTCTATCCCTTTCTCTTTGTGTTCGAGCTTGGGGTTGTGTTGGGCAATTTGGAAATAAGTTGGTTGCGTTTTAAAACATAAAGTCTTTGCCTAGTTTTTGGTCTTCCCGCTCGAGCGGGGGTGTTGGCGCTCGAGCGGGGAAATCACCCATCCAGTATTTCGTCTGCAGTGGTATACGCTCGAGCAGAGGATTGGACGCTCGAGCGGGAGTACGTGTCTGACGCTCGAGCGGGGAGTTTGACGCTTGAGCGGGCATCATGTCTGTATAAGTTCTGGGAGGGTGCATCCGCCGCTCGAGCAGGGGATTGGACGATCGAGCGGGGATCTGTGAGTGACGCTCGAGCGGGGAGTTCGACGCTCGAGCGGGGCGACTTTTATATAAAGCCGAGATCCGACCTTTTTGTTCACTTTTCAACATCCTTTCTCTCTCCTACTTTTCCAAAAAGGTATTTTGAGAGCTCCTCTCACTAAAACCCTAACTTCTCTCTTAGGATTGCTCTAGTAGGAGTTATTTTCTCACCTTGGGCCTTTACAAAAGTTGTGTTGATCGTCGAGGGCTATCTTCCAATCTGAAAATTTCGGGATTTGGAGCATTTCCGTTTCTTCATCTCCTTCGTTGAGTCCCATCATTCGAGGTAGGGATAACCTACTCCATCTTATGAGCTTTGTCTTTGAATTTTAGCATTTTGATATGTTGGGGGTTGTTGGGTAATTTTGAGAAAGTTCGGGCCTTTGTGTAATTTTACAAAAGTCGGGGTTTTAAATATATAAACCTATATGCTTGTTAGGCATAGAGAAACGAGATTAATGTTGGGACATTGATGGAAATGGAACCTTAGGGTTGTTTTGTGAATTATGGTAATTTGCCCTAATTGGTTTAATTAATTAATGCATATAATTAATTGAAGAAAGCGAGGAATTGAATTGAGAATGTTGATATATTATCCATTTGTGCATTTATTTCCTGCTTAGAAATAATTGCTTTGGGCTACCGATGGAGGGTAGTGTTGATTGTTGTAGACAATGCATGATGATTAGGCAAACTAAAACTAATCAATCGGATGTGCCATAGAGTATGACGGTTGATAGAATACATTAACTTTATGTATTGAGTGATTGTGTATATGACCAATGTGTTTATATGCATTATGTGTAGACGGTTGGTAGAACACATTAACTTTATGTATTGATTGATTGCGTATGTGATTCTGTGTTTACATGCGTTATATTGTGTATAGAACCTTTGTGTTTATGTGCTTTGTGTAGAGGAGGAGATGGGGGATGTACTCCGTGGTTTAGGGGAAGATGGGGGATGTACCTCTAAACCGGATAGGATTGGGAGGAGATGGGGGATGAACTCCGTAGATACAGCTCATATGCTTGTCTAGTGAAGTGTAGATATAGCTCATATGCTTGTCTAGTGAAGTGTGGATACAGCTAATATGCTTATCTGTTGATGTGTGACATGCTTGTCTATTGTGGTGTTGATATAGCTCATATGCTTATCTGTTGTAGTAGTGATATAGCTCATATGCTTATCTATTGAAATGTTGATATAGCTCATATGTTTATCTGTTGTAGTAGTGATGTAGCTCACATGCTTATCTATTGAAAAGTTTGTTTGATTTGTTATAGCGCTAAAATGTGTATCATCATCGTTTGTGAAGTATGGAAGTAGTTTATGTGTTATTGATACAACATCAAAATGTGTACCCACCGTGAATTTCGAAAGTGTTCTAGTGATGAACTATAACCTCATCAAATGTTTTGGCCAGAGTACTGAGCCTTGTTTTCAAACTCAAAGTTGAATAAGAAATGAAAAGTGAATTGTAACATAGACTTGGTTGTCATGGAATTGAAATAAGATGCAAATGGAGGTGAAAGTATCGACCATCTTTCAGTTGCTAATCTTTTAGGCATTGTTTATAGTTGGTTTAGTATATCTCTGCTGGGTTGTGGCTCACCTTATATGGGAACATCATTTTGAGGTACAGGTAACTTGCCACCTCCAAGGACATAGCTTGGGAGGCTAGAGACGGACAGACTTTTGGTCTCTTATTTCCTTTTGATGTATTACATGTAAATTCAATGCCAAGGGCTTAATGTGTAACCGAGTCAATACTCTCATTTGTAACCAAGTGTTAACTTGGAAAGCTGTAAGCCCGTAGGGCATTTACTTTTGTTGTTAACATGTAATACTCTTGTAATGAGGTACTCTGATGAATTGAGGAAATGTAGATCTTTTGTATATAAATGTATGTTTATATTGATGGGTTTAATGTTATTATTTTGAGGGCGTTACACATGATGATTAGGCAAACTGAAACTAATCACTGGAATGTGTCATTGAGTATGACGGTTGAAAGAATACATTAAATTTATGTGTTGTGTGATGATGTGTATAATTATTGTTTATATGCATTGTGTCGTGTTGGAGGAGATAGGGGATGTACTCCACGGTTTATGGGATGATAGGGGATGGACCTCTAAACCGGATGTTGTTGGGAGAAGATAGCGGATGGACTCCATAGATAGAACTCATATGCTTATCTAGTAATGTGTTGACATAGCTCATATGCTTGTCTTTGGAAGTGTGATAGTGCTCTTATGCATATCTATGGAAGTGATGATATAGCTTGTATGCTTATCTGTTGATGTGTTGATATAGCTAGTACGCTTATCTAATATGAATTGGGAAGAAGTTTAATATGAGTTACTGTCTCATATAAGTTGTTTGGCCAGGTTCTGAGCCATGGTTATAAATTGAGAATTGAAAAGAATTGGAAAATGGATTGTAACATGGACTTGTAGGTCATGAAACCATAAAGTGTGAGAAGGGAAAGTATCAGTGTTGGCCATCTATCAACTGCTAATCTTTTAGTCATTGTTCATATTCGGTTTAGTGTATTCCTGCTGGGCTGTGGCTCACCCTATATGGGAATATCATTTTCAGGTACAGGTAGCATGCCACCTCCAAGGACGTAGCTTGGGAGGCTAGAGGCAGACAGACTTTTGTTGTCTAGTTTCTTTGATGTATTACATGTATATTCAAGCCAAGGGCTTAATGTGTAAATGAGTTAGCACTCTTTTGTTGTAACCAAGTATTAACTTGGAAAGCTGTAAGCCTTTAGGGCATTTGCTTTTGTCGTTAACATGTAATACTTTTTGGTAATGGAACTTTGATGAATAGAAGAATGTGGAGCTTTTATATATCAATGCATGTCTATATTGATGGGTTTTATGTCATGTTTTTTAGGGCGTTACAACTTGGTATCAGAGCGTACCGGGTTCGAATACTTTGGGTACGTGGGAAGTGATTAGTATCACAATGGGTTTGTCTCGCTTGATAGAGACTTAGATGTAGTGTCATATGCTATGTGTTTAACTGATAACATGCTTATCCGTTTATATGGGTATGGGATTTAATTTCTAGGATGTTGATTGGATCCTTGGGTTTCTGGGAGTCTTGTTGGAAAGGCACCTGATCAATGCCGTTTCTAACCGGAACTCTAGTAACGCCTCGGGACTATCATTATCCGGAAATGAAATTCGTAAGTGCTTATGTGTTTATGTGCTTACGTGGAGTGAATTACAGTTGTCCATGCATTAGGACGTGAGTGTTTAGTTTTGGCACATTTGTGAATGTGCTAACGTTCTGTATTACCTTTATTAGGATGTCAGGACGAGGAAGAGGTGCTAGGCGTGGTAGGCCTGCGAGGCAGGAAGTACCTTTACCGGATGATATTCCGGCAGTGCAGGAGGGAGTGGGCCAGGCCAATGTGGCCGAGCCAGCGGGTCAGCAGGCTATGAGTGTCTTGGCACGAGAGATAGCAGGAGCTTTGGGTATTCTCAGAGCAGGGAATCAGGCAGCTGAGGCAGGGCCTTCTTTCTTGAAGAGGGAGTTCTTCCGGTCTAATCCGGACGAGTTTGTTGGAGATCCGAAGGAACCACGGAAGGCTGACGAGTGGTTGGAACAAATGAGTAAGACGTTCGAGATGCTTGGCATCGAGGACGGGGCACTGAAAGTGACCTTGGCATCCGTCTAGCTGAAGGAAGATGCGGGTCAATGGTGGAAGTACGAGAAGGCTCGTGTTGATGGTACATGGGAGGCGTTTGTAAATGCTTTCCAGGAGAGGTTCTTATCTGCAGTTGCTAGGGAGAAGCTGAGGGATCAGTTTAGCCGGCTTAAGCAGCAGGGTATGTCTGTGGCAGAGTTTGAGGCCACTTTTACTAGCTTGTCCAGGTTTGCACCTGAGTTGGTGCGTCCGAAGAACGCCGTTGCTATGAGTTTGAGCGGAAGTTGAGGCGGGGCCTCAAGTTGAGGGTTAGTGGGTCTTACATCCGAGAATATAGACATTTGGTGGATGCTGCAGCTCATATGGAGCTTATGATGCAGGAGGAGGAGGAGGAGAAGCATGTAGGCTCCAAGAGGGGCCAGGATGGTCAGGGTGATGGCAGGAGACAGAGGGGTTACAACCCTCAGCAGTCTCAGGGTGGAGTTGCCAGATCGACCTTTCCGGTGCCGAGTGCAGGCTCGGGGAGAGGTAATCAGGGAGGTTTGACTTGCTACACTTGTGGCCAGCTGGGTCACAAGTCTTCGGTTTGCCCGTAGAAGGGCGGAGGTCAGAGAGCTGCTTCTTCTTCAACTAGACCCCAGAGTCAGAGTTTGGGCAGGGGGCAGCCCTTATCTTGCTATCAGTGTGGGCAGCCTGGGCACCTGAAGAGGTTTTGCCCACAGTTGAGTGCCACTTCAGGAGCGTCTGGTTCTAGACAGACGCAAGGATTTCAGCCAGCTCAGTCTGTGCAGGCCTCGAGGGCCAATCCGGGGGCTTCGTCGTCCCAGTCAGTGCAGCAGTCGTATGCTCCGAGGGGTGAGCAAGTAGATCAGGGGCCTACGGGGCGCGTGTATGCTGTTACCGCGCAGGATCTAGTACCGGCTCCATCAGTAGTGAGAGGTACCTTTTTGTTTTGCAACTCGGTTGCTAATGTGTTGATTGATACGGGTGCATCTCATTCTTTTGTATCTGCTGCATTTGTATCTGTTTTGGAGTTGGAGTTAGCACAGTTAGCATCTCCTATATGTGTAGTGTCACCTCTTGGGGGTGAACTGATCTTGAAACAGGGTTGTAGAGGTTGCGATATAGAGGTCGCCGACTATAGACTTGCGTTCCCTTTTGTGGTTTTGCCCATGAAGGGTTTTGATGTTATTTTGGGTATGGACTGGCTATCGTCATACCGGGCTGTTATCGATTGCTACCGCCAGAGGGTCACGTTATGTACCTTGAGCGGGGAGTGGTTCCATTTCTTGGGAGACCGGGTTGGTAATGTTTTGCCACCGGGGTATGATTCGTGAGGGCGGAGTGAGCTTAGTGGTCTACTTACTAGATTTAAGAGTGGTGAGTGTGGTGAGACCCAGATTGTGTTGCCGATAGTGGTTTGTGAGTATTCGGATGTTTTTCCCGAGGATCTCGTTAGTTTACCACCTCACCGAGAGATAGAGTTCTCTATTGATTTAGTGCCCGGCACAGCGCCGATTTCTATGGCACCTTATCGTTTTGCCCCAGCCGAGTTGAGTGAGTTGAATATTCAGCTCCAGGAATTGCTTGATAAAGGTTTTGTTCGGCCTAGTGTTTCGCTGTGGGGAGCACCGGCCCTCTTTGCTAAAAAGAAAGATGGTGCCTTGAGATTGTGTATAGACTACCGGAAGTTGAATCGGGCTACGGTCAAGAATAAGTACCCTATGCCCCGTATAGATGATTTGTTTGACCAGTTGAAGGGTTCCCGCTGTTTCTCTAAGATAGACTTGAGATCGGGCTACCATCAGTTGAGGGTCAGGGAGGAGGATATTCCGAAGACGGCATTCCGTACACGGTATGGCCATTATGAGTTTCTGGTGATGCCATTTGGGCTTACCAACGCACCGGCAGTCTTTATGGACTTGATAAACCGGATCTTCCGGGAATTCTTGGATCGTTTTGTAGTCGTTTTCGTGGACGACATCCTGATTTATTCACCTTCGGAGGAGGAGCACGAGGCACACTTGAGAGTGGCGCTTGAGTTACTTAGAGCCCATAGGCTGTACACCAAGTTTGGGAAGTGTGAGTTCTGGCTAGGAGAAGTCAAGTTCTTAGGCCATGTGGTTTCCAAGGAAGGGGTGTCTGTTGATACATCCAAGACTGAGGCAGTGCAAGATTGGGCACAGCCTAAGAGTGTGTTTGAGATCCGCAGTTTTCCGGGATTAGCTGGGTATTACCGTCGGTTTGTGAAAGATTTTTCCAGGCTAGCTTTGCCGTTGACTAGATTAACGCGGAAAGGGGTCAAGTTTGTATGGAGTGAGACTTGTGAAAAGCTGTTCCAAGAGTTGAAGGTTAGATTGACCACCGCTCCGGTTTTGATTATTCCGGAGAGAGGGTTGGGTTATGCGGTTTATTGTGATGCCTCACGAGAGGGTTTGGGTTGTGTGTTGATGCAAGAGGGGAAAGTGGTAGCTTACGGCTCACGTCAGTTGAAAATTCACGAGAAGAATTACCCTACACACGACCTAGAGTTAGCGGCAGTGATTGCCTTGAAAATTTGGAGGCACTACCTTTGTGGTGAGAGGTTCGAGGTGTTCTCGGATCATAAGAGTCTGAAATATCTGTTTACACAGAAAGACTTGAACGTGAGGCAGAGGAGATGGATGGAATTTATTGAGGATTACGACTTTGAGTTGCACTATCACCCGGGAAAGGCCAATGTTGTGGCCGATGCCCTTAGTAGGAAATCCATTAGTGATGTAGCTTGTATCGCCATCCGGGAATGGGAGATGTTGGGTGCGCTTGGCGAGTTTGACTTGCTTCTGGGTGAATCAGCTGAGGCTGCGGCCTTGTTTTTTGTTGTTGCGCAGCCTACACTTGTGACCCGAGTGTTAGAGGCACAAAGAGGTGACCTTCAGGTAGAGTCCTTCCGAGAGAAGATCTCCAATGGGAAAGTCGAGAAGGGTTTGACGGTGTATCCCGACCAGAGTGTGAGATACTGTGACCGTTTGTTTGTGCCGGAGTCTTGCCGAGAGGAAGTACTCCGAGAGTTCCATCATTCACGTCTTGCAGTGCATCCGGGAGGCACTAAGATGTATCAGGATTTAAGTCGCCAGTTTTGGTAGCGGGGTATGAAGAGAGATGTGGCAGCTTTCGTGTCTAAGTGCCTTACTTGCCAGCAAGTGAAGGCCGAGCATCAAAGGCCAGCGGGTGTGTTGCAACCCTTGCCTATTGCCGAGTGAAAGTGGGAGCATGTCACTATGGACTTCGTTGTAGGTCTTCCGAGGACTCAACGGGGTAGTGATGCCATTTGGGTGGTTGTAGACCGGTTGACTAAGTCGGCGCACTTCATTCCTATGCGCGTGAGAGATTCGGTAGACCACCTTGCCGACTTGTATATTCGGGACATAGTGAGGTTGCACGGGGTCCCAGTGTCGATCGTCTCAGATAGAGATCCTCCTTTTACTGCTAGGTTGTGGCAGAGTTTGCAGAGTGCCTTGGGTACTAAGTTGACCTTTAGTACGGCTTATCATCCTCAGACTGACGGGCAGTCCGAGCGTACTATTCAGATCCTTGAGGATATGCTTCAGGGTTGTGTCCTTGACTTTAGTGGGACGTGGGAGAGGCACTTACCATTGGTGGAGTTTGCCTACAACAATAGCTTTCAGTCTAGTATCGATATGGCACCGTTTGAGGCCTTGTATGGCCGGCCTTGTAGGTCTCCGGTTTGTTGGGCCGAGGTGGGTGACGTACCTTTGTTGGGTTCAGAGCTGGTTAGGGAGACGATGGAGAAAGTTGAACTTATCCGTAGGAGGCTTGTTACAGCCCAGAGTCGTCAGAAATCTTATGCTGACCGTAGGAGGAGGCCTTTGGCGTTTGAGATAGGTGATCATGTCTTTCTGAAGATATCACCTAGGCGGGGGTTGATGAGGTTTGGGAAGAGTGGGAAGTTATCCCCTCGATTTATTGGGCCTTTTGAGATCCTTGAGAGGATTGGCGAGGTTGCTTATCGTTTAGCGTTGCCGCCACAGTTGTTCGGAGTTCATGACGTGTTTCATGTGAGTATGCTTCGGAAGTATGAGCCGGATCCATCGCATGTGTTAGATTGGACCGACTTAGAGGTAGATGAGGATGACTCGTATGAGGAGAGACCGGTTCGGGTCTTGGATAGGCGGGATCAAGTCCTGCGTGGCAAGACCACCCCTTTGGTAAAGGTTTTGTGGAAACATCACGGAGTAGAGGAAGCCACTTGGGAATGTGAGTTAGAAGTCCGCGAGAAATATCCGGACTTGTTTGTTGATGTGTGACCATGTGATGAAAATTTTGTAATATTGTTGAACGTTAAGAGCATTGTATGTGTCTTACGTTGTAAAACATTGGTAATGTTTTGGTTTAATGGAAGTATGTTGTAGAACTTACCTTGATATGGGAGTTGATTATGATATTGCATATGTTGGCTATATTGTAGAATTGGAGTTGTATCATGTATATTGATTATGATATGAACTGTGAACCATGTATGTTGGAAATGGTTGGAAATGGAAGAAAATTGCATGTTGATAATGCACTGGTAATATATGTTGTGAAATGCCACTTGAAAAGAGATGGAATTGACCGGTAATGGGTCGAAATGTTTAATGCTATGCTGTAATATTGTTGAGAATGGAGAAAACCTGTTTTTGAAAAACTTGTGTTTAATTTCGGGGACGAAATTCTTTAAGGGGGGAAGGTTATAGCGATCCCGGTTGTCCCTTTACTGTTCTGTTGTATTTCGGACTTGGTTCCGTGAAGTTAGTAGTTGTATCTATCTTGTTGTCGTCTTTTAATTCCACTTGATTGAGTTTTAGGATGTTTCGGGCAGGGTTGTTACAGGTTGGTTGGGCCTTGGTTTCAATTCCTTGTTGCCCAGTTTTTAGGCGGTCCGCTCAAGCGGGTCTTCTTGCGCTCGAGCGGGGTTTACACACTTCCTGTATTTCGTGGCCCTGCAAAACTTCTGTATGTGTGTTTTCTACGCTCGAGCGGGTTTCTTACGCTCGAGCGGGTCGCGCTCGAGCGGTATTGTTGGCGCTCGAGCAGGTAGTCCTTTTCCTGTAAAGTTCTGGGAGATGAAAATTTGCACTCGAGCGGACTGGTTTTCACGCTCGAGCGGATGTGTTTTCCTTTTGTTTCTTGGCGATCGAGCAGTTATCTATGCGCTCGAGCAGGACCAGATGTTTGTGCTTTACGCTTGAACGCTCTATTCTACGCTCGAGCGGGTCATACGTATATGAGTTATCCGCTGGGTGATTTTAAATCACTTTTTACTTTTCTTTCTCTCTCCCACTTTTTCTAAAACCCTTTTTGAGAGCCTCTCTCTCTAGAACTCCCTTCTCTCTAGGGTTTGATCTAGTTAGAGTGTCTTCCTTCTCTTCGGCCTTTGTTAAAGTTGTGTTGATCGTTGAGGGCGTCGTTTTGATCCGAAAATCTTGGCTTTTGGAACACTTTGGTTTTGGTCTCTTCTCCATCCGAGCTCTAACTTCGAGGTAGGGATAACCTACTCCTCACTATGGGTTTTGTCTTTAAATTTTAGGATTTTAAGATGTTGGGGTTGGGTTGGTAATGTTGTGAAAGTTTGGGGCTTTTCTGTAAATTTACAAAAATTGGGGTTTTAGCTATATAAAACCTAGATGCATGTTTAGCATGAAAAAGTGAAATTAATGTTAAAACATTAATGAAAATGGAACCTAAGGATTTTAATGTTAATTATGGAAAATGCCCTAATTACATTGGTTAATTAATTCGCATAATTAATTATGAGGAATGAGAAATTGATTTGGGAATGTATGGAATTAAAGGATGTAGTTGGATTATTTATCACTCACCTGGTTGAAATGTTGATTATATATCCATTGTTGCATTTATTTTCTGTATAGAAATAACTACTTTGGGCTATCGGTGGAGGATAGTCTTGATTGTTGTAGACAATGCATGATGATGAGGCAAACTGAAACTAATCACTGGAATGTGTCATTGAGTATGACGGTTGAAAGAATACATTAAATTTATGTGTTGTGTGATGATGTGTCTAATATGTCCTATGATAATTAATTATATTTTTTTTATCAAATATTATTAAAAAACGTCATTAATTGTTAATTTTCAACGACAATTTGAAAGTTGTCACAAAAAATGTCACTAATTATTAGTTTTAGCTACAATTTTAAAAAATCATCTCAAAAAAGTCACTAATTTCTAATTTTCAACGACAGTTTGAAAAATTCGTTATAGAAAAATATCACTAATTGTAAGTTTTAGCGACCATTTATAAAAACCATAGCAAAAAAATAAGTCACTAATTATCAATTTTTAGCGACATGTGCAAAAAATCGTCACAAAAAATTATTTTAGTAACAATTTTATTAGGACTTATTTTTAATAGAATTTGATGAGAATTAAGTTTAATTATTATGACCTATTGGTAGTTTACCCTAAGGGTTTAACACTTTTCGTTTAAGGCTTTGTTTGGGAAAGAGGGTTGGGTTGGATTTGGAGCTATTTTAGCCACAAAAATACAAAATAGGCTTTTTAGCCCATTAAGACAGAATATTACATCCAACTTATAATCATTACATTCTTTCTCTCACAAAAGGTCAAAAAAGCTAAAAAGCTCTTCCTAAACGAGGCTTTTTAGCTTCAGGCTAAGAAAGCCAAAAAGCCATAAAGCCATAAAGCCAATCCACTTCCCAAACAAACCCTAAGACATTAAAGTTTTGATTCTGTCAATTAAATCACTAAAGTATTAAATTAGAATCAATTTAGTCTTGAAGATAATATAAAATTAAAACATAAGTCCAAAGGTTATATAAAATTGCTATAAGAGACGAATTTAAATTTATTATCAACTTAATTATCCTTTCCCCGTGTATTTTTAGAATCGGTATATTTCTCCGAAACTGATTAAGCCTAGTTGCTTACATAGGTCTTCCGCTATTTCTATTCTACTATTATCTATTTATTCTAATACGCAATTATCCATTTTATACAATTTGTTTGACTATTTTTTATATTAATTTCATTATATTTTTCTTGTTCCACCATTATTTCTAATTCTTCTAGACTATGATTATTTAGATCTTTTTCTCTTTTTTTTTCTGGCGGTATTAATTCAAAAGGTTCATTTGGAGAGTTTCCCTATAGGAATAAGAATAATTATCTGTATTATTTGCTTACTTATTTTTTACAAGAGCTAAATGCTTATTTTTATCTAATAATAGATGTCGAATTTCGTGTATAGTTTTTAGTTAATTTTTGTTAAATACTTTTAATAACATTGCAGGAAAATCGACTCTTAGTGATGTTTCAAAAACACCGCTATAGGCCTGAAAAATACTGCTTTATGTTTTTACGATGTTTAATATTTTCATCGCTAATGCAGCTGTCACAATAGCTTTAAAACTTTTAAAAAAACGTCGCTAAAAATATTAGGCGGCAATTTTCAAAATGCCACAAAATCTTGTGTTTGATTTGGTTTTGAGAGATAAATTTTCAAAATTTTTTTTGAAGAGAGTTCAGAAATTTTTTTGGTTTGTTTGGTTGTATATTTTGAAAATAATTTTGGAGTATGGGAATTTGAGATGATTTAATATTTTCTTATAATTGAGTAGATGTTTATGAGAGAGAAAAAGTGATTGAGAATGAGAGATGAAAGAAAAAAAGTGATTAATTGATGTGTAAGAAAGAGAGATTGATTTTCAAAATATTTTTCCAAAATCACTAAACTAAACAAAACTTTGAAAATTTTTCTCAAAAACTACTCTTTCAAAACCAAATCAAACAAGCCCTTTGACTCCCGCTAATATTTCCATCATAATTAACTTACGATGTCAGCTGACATCATCTTAATGGTGTTTTTTTAAAAAACGCCACATTTCCTCTTTTTACTAGAACAGCCTCACATGTTGTCATGATTACATCATTTGATGTTTTTTTTTTTAAAAACGCCATTTTTTTCTTTATTGCTTTACATCATTTGGTACCTGCTGTGCATGTGAACACAAAACCACAATTTTGAATTACAAATTAATACCATGAATATGACCCATCAATGGCTCAAATTTGAATTGTACCTGCTGTGCATATGAGCACAAAAATGTTTTATCAATCCTAATGAAGAAATGCCAAAAATAAGATGTAGCAAAATATATTTGCTTCATCAACCACAATTTTTATATTTGCTTCATCATAATAAAAATATAGTGTATTCAATCCTTGCTTTTAGAAATGTGCAATCAAAAATAAGAAACAAGCCTAGAACTTTGCATTTCAAAAATCAAAAACAGAAATAAGCAAATCATCAGTATGTGCGCTAAGTAAGCAGAAAACAGTTATATTGAATCATCTGCACCAACAGCTCCACTTTGAAAATCCATTATTAAGCACACCTGTTTATCTACCAAGGCTGTCATGTCATCATAACCTTCATTTTCTAGAGAAAAAACATCATGAAACTGGAATGATCTTGTACCACTGCCAAAAATAAATTAACAAATTTTTAATTAAAAAAAAAGGTGAATCAAACAGTATGCACCAAGAAAATCAGAATGATTATAATAAGGCACCAAGAAATGTTCTTTCCTAAATCTCTATGCGTTGAAAAAACAAAAATTGTAACATATGCAAATCAAGAAGATACAATAGAAGCATTTGACTACTTTCAACAATTAATTCACTGTTCTGTTCTCAATCCTAGTTATTTCTAAACATATAAAAATATCTCAGCATGATTTGAGTTTTATATTGTCGCCTGACCAAAATTCAACAACCTATGGAAAGAGGTCTCACTTAAAAGTTAGAATTGGTCAACCTTCAAAGCCCTCTTCATTTTTAAATGCAATGTTGAGAAACTATAAAAACAAAGCATGATACCTCCCAAGAATATCCATTTATAGAATGTCATGATCAAGATGGAACTGGAGATTTTTGCACACATTCTAATTCATATTCACATAACCAAAACTCATAAGCTCTTTTCTTTTTTTCTTTTTCTTTTTTTCATATATATATATATATATATAATCAAGAACCCATCCTTAGCAAAGTCCTTTGGATCCACCTCAGAAGTTATTTGTAGTTACTTGCATAAGATCAGTATGAAAAAACTCAACAATCACATACATACATGAAGCTGGTGGCAGAACAGATTACATTATCAGAATTATATAAATGAGATATGTATTGTTTATTTAAAAAAAGAAAAAAAAAAAAAACTGCAAGACTCTAGAAGAGAAAAAAGAACTGATACTAGATTCTTAAGTAAATTTAATCAAACTTACAACAAAAAAGATGCCCTTTGACATTGAGTTTGTCCTATCTATGTCTTCTTCTTCTTCTGATTCTTCTTTTTCTTTCCTTTCTTTGATATTTGAACCTACATTTGACAAGAACAAATAACAGAACCCAGAGAACATGAGGAGCTGCGACACAAAATCTCTACAAGATGGACTACATTTAAGTGGTAGAACTACTAATTACAATATAGACTCATGCTCCTGAACAGTCCAAACTGGACAATCCAAGAAGAGCTTCATCAAAGATGACTACGTATCTCTAATGAAGATTCTTGAATGGGTCTAAGGCTATTTATGCATGATTGGATTATTACTTACTAAATTAGCAACTATCATGGTTTTTGCATCCCAGTGGTGCAATCTAAATCAGAACTATCAAGCATACTAGAAGCATTTCTAGCATGAAGCATATTAATGAAGAAAGTAAAAGTTTCTACAATGCTCTTGATAGATTATGATATATTCAAGCAATGCATTACTTTCTTAAATAAATAAATAATCAGAGAACCTAGCAATCGAGGTTCAAAAATCACAAGAACCAGATTATCCTAATTGATCACAAAGTAAAAAATTGTATGATTGCAGTTGATAGAACATTGCAATGGCAAGTACTTAATAGAAATGTCATGTGGTGTCGGATGAAAAATGCCGAAAGATCATGCGAATCATATAGCACTGCTCTTACTTTTACTATAGTTTTACTTGGTGTTATAATTTTCTTTTTATTGGCTTAAAGGAAAACCTAATATATATATATGTGTGTGTGTGTGTGTGTGTGTGTGTTAAATTGTTCATTATTTCATTTCTAATTTTTCTTTAAGCTCTCATGCTTTTCAGTTTCTTCATTTCCTTTATCTAAATTTATGATTTTATTAAAATTCGAGGTAGCATTATTTGATACATTAGTGAAGCATATGCCTATGTAAAGTTAGTATTGGTTATGAACTTTGGGTATGTTTGATTGATGCTTTTAAAAAGAACTATTAGTTTTAGATAAGTTTATGATTTTAACAAATCTAGCTAGCATGCTTCTCACCTCGCTGCCTAGCTAATGCTGGCTTAGGTTCTTTTCATTTAATCTTTTCATGTTTGTGTGTACATAGTTCTATGTGTGCTCAAGTATTCCCTTCTTAGAAATTCATCATTGGTTTCTTTATATTTTGTATTAGTTTGGATATATAGATATATCTATATATAACCTCTTGTACTCATATCAGGATGCTTTTGGTTTAGGGTTTAGGGTTTATGGCTGAGACAAGGTGATCCATTATCACCGTTCCTGTTTAATATTGTAGCTGAGGGTCTCAATGTTCTACTGGAGAGAGCTTTACAGAGGGGATTGATTAAAGGGGCAGTGGTAGGCTCTAATGAGGTTAGGATCATCCATCTCCAATTGCAGATGACACAATTTTATTTTGTGAGGTAGAATGGGAGGAGATTGTTTCTATCAAAAGGATCCGGTGGTGTTTTGAAGTATTATCTGGGCTGAAGATTAATTATTATAAGAGTGTGGTATGTAGGGCTGGGATTGATGAGGCGGTCACTAAAGAGTTTGCTATCAAATTGAATTGTCTTCATTGGAGTTTACCATTAAAATACTTGGGGCTGCCATTGGGAGCTAATCCAAGGAAAAGGAGGACATGACAACCAGTGATTGATAAATGTAAACAAAAGTTGGCTTCTTGGAAGAGGAGGTTCCTATCCTTTGCTGGTAGATTGACCTTGATAAAATCTGTGCTATCTAGCTTACCTATTTATTACCCATCCTTGTTTAAGATGCCAGAAGGGGTTGCAAAGGAAATAGACAAAATTCAATCTAGATTCCTATGATGAGCTTAGAAGGAAAATTCATCTGGTCAGCTAGGAGGTGATTTCACAAAGTAAAAGTCAAGGGGGCTTAGGAGTTAAGAGACTCATACTTATGTATGATTGCCTATTTATGAATGATTGTCTTCTTTTGAAGTGGTGTTGGAGGTTTGGATCTGCTTATGATGCTTTGTGGAAGAAGGTGATCTGCAGCAAATACAGTGAGGCTGGAAGGGAATAGTGGCACTACCGGTTGTAAATCTCAGGTCTTCTCAGATTTGGAAAGGAATTATGGGTGTTGGCAGGTATAGACTTGAATTGGTGGATTTCTTCAAAAGCAACATAGGTCTAGTTATTGGGGATGGGAGCAGAATACAATTTTGGGTGGACAAATGGATTGGCAATGTTTGCTTGAAAAAGGAATTTCCTAGACTGTTTTCTTTATCAATGGACAAAGCTGAATCTGTGAATTTGGTGCTGAGTAGGAGGAATGAGTTTGAGAAGGGAAATCTTACGTTCAGGAGATCCCTATTTCAGTGGGAGTTGGAGGAATTGAGAAGGCTGGATGAGATGTTACTCAATGCACCTGCTCTTGGGGAAGAGAGAAGTGATAGGTTGAGATGAGATGCAGATGCATCAGGGTTATTCTCTGTAACGCCCTCAAAATAATGACAATAAACCCATCAAATAAGACATTCATTAACATATGAAATAACCACATTCTTCTATTCTTCAGTGTTTCATTACAAAAGTATTACATGTTAACAACGAAAGCAAAATGCCCTACGGGCTTACAGCTTTCCAAGTTAACACTTGGTTACAACGAAAGAGTACTAACTCATACACATTAAGCCCTTGGCTTGTATTTACATGTAATACACCAAAAAGTAAAACGACATCATTATGTCCGCCTCAAGCCTCCCAAGCTATGTCCTTGGAGGTGGCATGCTTCCTGCACCTGAAAATGATATTCCCATATAGGGTGAGCCACAGCCCAGTAGAAATACACTAAACCAACCATGCACAATGACTAAAATATTAGCAATTGATAGATGGCCAACACTGATACAATCACATAAATCATCTATTTATGTCATACGACTTATAAGTCCAAGTTTCCTATCATTTTCCCTTTTTCAACGGATAGGCATATATGCACTACCTACATTCTCAACAGATATGTATAACAACAATATCCACAGATAAGCATATAAGCTATATCTACATTCTACGACAGATATGTATAACCACAATATCCACAGATAAGCATATAAGCTATATCCACACTCTACCACAGATATGTATAACCACAATATCCACAGATAAGCATATAAGCTATATCCACACTTCACAAAGATAAGCATACAAGCTCTATCTTCACTTCTCTAGACAAGCATATGAGCTGTATCTACGGAGTTCATCCCCTATCTTCTCCCAACACTATCCGGTTTAGAGGTACATCCCCTATCTTCCCCTAAACCGCGGAGTACATCCCCTTTCTCCTCCTCTACACATAACGTATACAAACACATTGGTTCTATATACAATCACACAATACATACAGTTAATGTATTCTATTAATCGTCAAATTCCATGACTCATTCCCTTGATTAGTTTCAGTTTGCTTAATCATCATGCATTGTCTACAACAATCACGACTATCCTCCACCGATAGCCCAAAGCAGTTATTTCTAAACAGAAAATAAATGCACAATGGATATTCAATCAACATTTCATTTCCTCATTCCTCACAATTAATTATCCCAATTAATTAAACAATGTAATTAGGTCAATTCCCATAATTAACATTTCAACCCTTAGGTCCCATTTTCATCAATGATTTAACATTCATTCCATTTCTCTAAGCCAAACATGCCTCTAGGTTTATTATGAATAAAACCCCAACTTTTGTAAAATTGCACAAAAGCCCCAAACTTTTACCAAATTACGAAACCAACCCCAACATCTCAAAATACCAAAATTTAAAGACAAAATCCATAGAGAGGAGTAGGATATCCCTACCTCAAACCCGAAGCCTCAAAGGAGATGAAGACCAAAACCAAAATGCTCCAAACCTCGAAATTTTCAGATCAAAAGGAAGCTCTTGACGATCAACAACTTTTTTTGTAAAGGCCAAAGATGAGCAAATCACTCCTACTAGATCAAAACCTAGAGAGAAGGTAGAGTCCAGAGTGAGAGGCTCAACAATGGTGTTTTTGGAAAAGTAAGAGAGAGAAGAGAAAGCAAAAAGTGATTTGAAAAGTCACAATTTCGGGACTTTAACCCAGTCTCCCGCTCGAGCGTAAAACACCCCGCTCGAGCGGCCACTCACAGACTTCCGCTCGAGCGGCTAACCTCCCGCTCGAGCGCAGAATGCACTCGCTCAGCACTTTTGCAGAACCAGACCTCCGCTCGAGCTCCCAACCCTACGCTCGAGCGTACAACACTGCACAACAAATACTGGATGGGTGTATTCCCCGCTCGAGCGCCAACATCTCCGCTCGAGCGGATAGGCCAAAAATCTGGGCAACTAGTTTTGGTTTCTAAACTCAACCAACTTGAAACAAACCCACCCAACACATCCCATAACTCAAATATGAAGTAAAGAGGATGCAAACAAGATAATAGTCAACTACCAACATCTACAGACACAAGTCTGGATCACTGTACAACAAGGGTAAACCCGGGATCGCTATATTCTCTGTTGCCACAGCATACATGTGGTGTGAGTTGAGTTATGTGGCTAATAGAAAAATAGCAGATTTCATTTGGAAGAATGTCTCTCCACCCAAGGTTCAGTTTTTTGGTTGGTTAGCTTGGAAAGGTAGGATTAAGACGGCTAGCTATCTCCAAAGAATTGGAGTGCTCAGTGAAGATATAGAAGTTAAGTGTACTTTTTGTAAGGAGGGGGTGGAGAGTGTCAACCATGTGCTACAGTTTTGCCCCTTGGAAGATTTAGGCCAAAATTATAAACTGGTGGGGTATACAGTGGGTAATGCCTGGGTCTGTGAGTAGCTTATTATGTTGGTGCACTGGTATTAAGCTAAAAAAACAGAAGATGATGATCTAGAGGGCACTCCCTCTGGCTGTGCAATGGTCGATTTGGAAGCAGAGAAATGATTGCATCTTCAACAGTTCACAGGTGGATCTGGATGGTCTGTGTGAATCCATTAAGGTTCGGATTGCTTTGTGGGTTAAAACCTGCTGCCCATCCTTCAATTACTCAGTCAATGACTTAGTTCATAATCTTCAGCAAGTTAGACTTTGCATAAGGGGTGGGCCTTGAGTTTGTCTGGGTGGTTACTTCTCTCCTGCATCAATGGAGGCTGCTGCGGTTGCTGGGTGTGTTTTGTTTCTTTTTCTTTTGCTGTTGGTTTCTCACCAACTTTGTGGTCGTGCTAACATATGATTAAGTGTATCCTCCTTGGTGCCAACCTAGTTGGGATTGGGGTAGTTTACTCTGATGCTTTTTGCACTTTCTCTTCTTTATTGATGTGAACTTATGAAATGTATGCTTCTTCATCAATAAAGTTTTTCTTCGCTGATATATAATTAATAATAAAAAAAGGATGCTTTTGGTTTCGACGTGTCTTATTCATGTTTCTTGATTAAGTAACTTGCTATGTATTTTTATTTTATTTTGAGTACTAGTAAAATAGGAATGAAACAACATATTTGCCAAGATGTGAGGACATATATGACCACAAGCACCATTTAACAACGCAGACTGTTACTCTACAGTATATAATGCCAATTTATCATTTTTATTCAAAGATAGATGTCGACACCATAATAGGAATATGATTGCATCATTGAATTTCATTTAGTCCATCAGCACAGAAGATCACATCAAAATTAATATAGAAATAAAGAAATATTTATCAAGACTAAGAAAACCAAGCAGAAAGAAACAAAAACAAAAAAACACATTGTGATAGAACATAACAATTTACAATGATATATTCTACTCTCCAAGCACCAAAACCAAAAATTAAACATCACAGTATACTAAAGCATTCAAAAAACTAAAAATTAAATAAATAGAAAATTACTCATTGAAACAAATGGAAATCATTCTGCAAAGGTTGAGAAGCCCTTTGATTACAACATATCAAACAACCTTATTCATCTACAACTCCTTTTATATACTCTGTTTTACCCTTTTTTCAACGTAACTTCTTCAACTTAGGCAATTTTTTTTTTTTATTATTATTGTTGAAAATTTGGTATTCCAAGTAAGAGCTTCAAAAACTCGGATAAATTCTTTCATAAAGTAGCATGGAGAAGCTATATATATATATATATATTATGCAACAGTTAATCAATCATTGTGTCCACTAAATTGAATTCAAACTCTCCTTTTATAAAACAACTTACAGATTAATATCAGAGAAAGCACACACACTTACACTTATATATATAGATCTCAAACAGGTCTGAAAAATAAAAAATCTAAGTTCATACAAAACAAATGCATATATACATGTCCGAGATTAAAGTTAAACTTACAGATTTGAGTTCGAGTTCAACAGCACAGAATGAATCGATCAATTGATGAATGATTAGATCTAATAAAAACAACAAACCAGAAGAGAGAAGCCAGATCTGAGTTACAATGTACACAATCTATTAAATAAAAATAAAATAAAATAACTAAATGAATTGAAACTCACAAAACCGGAAGAGATAACTACAAATCTGGAGAATCAACCTTCGAATAATTATTTTGTTCGATAATTATTTATAGTGCAACACTAATATTTAAATTATTTGATTCGACTTGTTTGATGTATCTAATGCTTATTTATTAATATTGGCAATGTTGAGAAATCAGACTCTACAATTCTAAAACACATGTGCGGATCCGGGCCTTATAAAAATTTTATATAACCTTTGTGCTTATATTTTATTTTGTATTGTCTTCAGGACTAAATTGATTGGAATTTAATATTTTAGGGACTTAATTGACAAAATCGAAACTTTAAGGACTTAAACAAAAATGATATTAAATTGCAGGGAGTATAACTGTAGTTTATCTAGTAAAGCAATATCAACCTGGAAGTTTAGACGTGCAACTACCCATTTTTCAATCAATCAACCCACATTAAGATTAAAAGCAACTTCTTTGAGTCTTCTCTATAATTTATTCAATAATATTGACAATTACTCATGACATGGGTGCAATTGCACACAAAACACAAATTTCAAATTCACTTATAAATTATTACATGGCTAATAATAAAGTGTGTCCAGTTCACAAGGTTTTGCTAGCAGCATCACCAACCCAACAAACAAGAACACACACTACAAAGAGCAAATAGTAAGAGCTAATAGCTTATTCAGATTTAGACAATAGTCCGATGAAACGTAATCATAACTAAATAGTTTCCATAGATATATGAGACCACCCTACAACCTTGGTTGGTTTCTCCAACTTCTTGATCTTCATAGAATTTGAGAAAATCATGCCTCGAAAATCACCTATGAAGAAAAAAGCCAAATCTAAATAGTTATAGAGAAACTAGAGAGAAGAAAAATAGTAAAAAAAGAACAAACAACACGGATGTCTCAACAACATATGCTGTTTCTTAGTTGGTCTAGTTAACAAACCTAGAGACGCCAAAAAAAAGCAAAGCTAAATAGTTATTAGGTCAACCTCAAAAGAAGAAGAAAATTATTAGAAAAATCAGAAGGGATAAAAATGCTAAAGCAGGAACAAAGTACAAACATATATATTCCGTCTATTTATTTTTGTACTTTTATTTTAGCATAAATTTATTTCAAAATTTATCTCTTTCATTAAAAAGAAGCCTATATACAAACTACTATGTACTATGCTTTGTTTGTTTTGAAGGGGAAACAAAAATCTATGAGAGATTTTTTGAAAAATATATTTGGTTAGGACTCTAAAAATGATGATACTAATAGTCGTGGTAGTGGTGGTGTGAGTTGTGATAGTGGTGGGTGGTGGCTATGGCAATGGTAGTGACAATGGTGGTTATAGGGTGGTTGGTGGTAGAGAGGTGATAATGGTAGCTGGTGGGTCGTTAAGCACACCAAAAATAAAGACTAAACTGTACCTAAATTCCGTAGAATAATGGCAAGTCTAGGTATCGATCCACAAGAACTAATGTGAAAAGATTCCTAGATTAATTTAGACGAGAATGATCGATGAGAATTAAATTAAAGTGAGAATTAAAATAACAACTAGAAATTAAATTAACACTAAAGATTAAGGTTGAGAATTCGATTTGGGGAAGATCCTAGAGCAAAGAATCCACCACTAGTTGCATAAATAGGGTTTAACATCAGCATCTAATTGCAATATGGTTTGAACTACCCAATGTTTTGCAACTACAAGTTTGAAACATTTATCAAAAGGATTGTTGCGTTCAACGTATAGGCACGAATTATCTTAAGTAGTACGAGTCGTTCGCTCTAGACTACGGTATCAACATGACTTGTCTCTCCTAATATGACTTGTCTTGTACTTTGAGTACAACACATAGAAAACCATTGTATGAAAAACATTCAACAATCACAGAAAGTAGAAGCCTAGTCGCTCATGGAGGAATGGAAAGATGATGAAGAAAAAGCCGCCATGGAAGACCTCCAATCCTTCAACTCCAAAACCCTAGCCTCCATTGCCCTTTTTTCAGAGAATTTTCAAACCCGAGAATAGCCTTCTTTTCCTTCTCTTATACTTTTCTAGCAAAACAGGTGACTTTATAGGGGGGGAGGGGGGGGAATGTGCATGAAAATCGAGGTGCACGTACATGCGGGAAATTTTGGCAGCACGTGTGGCTCCACACATGCGGATTATGCAGTTCATTTTGATCTTCAAGAAGGGGGCCACATGTGCAAGAATGACCCTCTGCACGTGCGGTGCATTCTTTTCAGCTAAAATATAACTTTTTGGCTCATTTTGTACTTCAAACACATCCAACCTGATTCACATCAACACTAGTAAAATGTACAAAGTTGCATCAAGAAGAGGGTTAAGAAATCTCAATTATCGGCCTCAATGGTATACATTTCAGCCTCAATCACACCCCCCAACTTACAACTTGCTAGTCCTCAAGCGAGGAAAAAAAAAAGCAAAATTAGCTACATTCTCTTTTGTGGGAAGAATGATTGCATTTTTGAACTGGATAATCCTTTGTGATATGTTTAAAGCTGAACATATTGGAATAGGAAGAAAAACATTATATGCAAGTTATGTCATTTATGATTTTGATTATCATAAATGGCAGAACTAAATACCATGAGAGTCATAACTAAAAAAAAAATATATTGAGTTACAACCAAACATCACATGAGATATAATCAAACAACTCTTGGATCATCAGTAAATAATATCATAATCAACATCACAAGGTGTCATAACTAACAACACTATAGGTCACAACAAATGACACATAAATTGTAACTAAAAGTTCATATAGTACACACAACCATAAAATTTCCGTGCTTAGCATTCCTCAAAAATAAAGGTAATTGGTAAAAACAACAAGAACTAACATTTTGTGCAATGACTTTTTTTTTTTTTTTTTTTGTGGATCAATGGGGTATATGTATGCATAAATCTTTCCTCTAAAGAGTTGATAATCTGCAATTGTTAATACCTGACAAAGTAGTTAATTGTCATCATCGTCAAAGTCATCTTCTTGGACAAAATCGTCAACGTCAAGATTTTGATAAAAAAAGTCATTGTCGAGATACTTAAAGTCCAAGCCAACTCCATCCTCATTGCCTATGTAGTAATTAAAGAGAGAGTAATGTTAATGTATGACAATGTTGTTGAAGTAAAAATCAATTTGTTTGTAAAATAATGAACCTAGCCACATCGTCACTATGAACAATTGCATGTGGCTTGAAGCATATCTGAAGAAAGAAATTCTATAAATTATCTCGTTCGAAAGAAAAAGGGTAAACTTCACTTTAACTCCTATAGTTTAGGTTATGTTCGGTTTACCCCTCCAACGTTTAGAAATGACCACATAACCCCTTTGTGGTTTGTGGACTAAAGTGCACTGTTAGACCCGTTAATGATTTAATAAAAAAGATTAAAATACCTTTATATTTTCTTCATTTGTTTAGAAGGTAAAGTACACTTTAATCCCCTGTGCTTTATTGCATGTGCGATTTGTCCCCTTGAAATTGGAAAATGAGCATATAACCCCCTTATGTCTTCCACGTGTTTCACACATGGTGTTAAGTTGGACAAAATGTTTAACGATGCACTTTAGTCCACAAACTATGTGGAGGTTATGTGATTATTTCCAAATGTTAGAGGGTAA
The DNA here is from genome assembly GCF_055761805.1 of Camellia sinensis. Lineage (NCBI taxonomy): Eukaryota > Viridiplantae > Streptophyta > Magnoliopsida > Ericales > Theaceae > Camellia > Camellia sinensis. The sequence continues at coordinate 66,488,407 of NC_138970.1, forward strand.
ACTAACTACACATGACTCAAACTACAGGGGATAAAGTGAAGTTTGTCCAAAACAAAATGTTTACTTATGAATGTTGTGGTTCTTAGTTATAATCAATAGTGATGTTTGTTATGATTTAGGTATGATTCATTGTAGTGTTGGTTACGATTTAATTATGACTTATTATAATTGTTATTTTGGTTATGATAGAAAAAAATTTAGTTATACCTCAAATGATATTTGATTTATGATTTATTGTGGTGTTAATTATGATATATTGTGGTTACTATTTCAATTATGACCAATGAGATCTTTAGTTATGTCTCAAGAGGTTTTTGGTTATGACCCATTATTTTTCTTTTAATTATGACTAAAAGTGATTTAGTTATGATATTTGCAATATTAATACCACAATTATCATAATTTACATATAGTACATACTCCAAAAATAGGTGTGCATTGTATGACCCATCTTAAGAATATATATAGCGATCCCGGTTTTCCCTGTTGTTGTTTAACTGTAATCCGGACTCGGTTCCGTAGATTCGTTGTTGTCTTATCCTCATTCCTATCCCTTACTCTTTGTTTTAGAGTTTTGGGTTGTGTTGGGCAAGTTGGGAATAAGTTGGTTGTGTTTTAAAGCTTTGAAATTTTTGCCCAGGTTTTGGTCTTTCCGCTCGAGCGGCGGTTTGACGCTCGAGCGGGCTTTTGTTGTTGCCTCTCCGCTCGAGCGGCAGTTTGGACGCTCGAGCGTGAATTTCCTTCTCTCAGCATTTTGGACGTCTGCAGAAAATTCTGGGAGAGTGCATCCGGCGCTCAAGCGGATCTTTGGACGCTCGAGCATGAACCTGTGTCTGACGCTCGAGCGGGGTGTTGTACGCTCGAGCGGACCTGTTCTTATATCAATTCGTGAAATCGCCTTTTTGTTCACTTTTTGATTTCCTTTCTCTCTCTTACTTTTTCAAAACCTCCATTGGAGAGCACCTCACTCTAAAACCTAACTTCTCTCTTAGGATTGATCTAGCTAGAGTGTTTTCCTCACCTTGGGCCTTTGTAAGAAGTGTGTTGATCGTCGAGGGCTTCGTTGTGATCCAAGAAATTTGGGATTTGGAGCACTTTGATTTCGGTTCATCTTCTCTATTTGGGTTCTACATTTGAGGTAGGGATTCTCCTTGTTCTTTTTCAATACTTCGTCTATAGATAGACATGTGGTAATTTTGTATTGCATAAAAATCATATCCGTGTTGGATTTGTTTGAAATCATGAGAAGGAACTTAGGGTTGGGTGTTGAAAAAAAAATGATTATGTTGTCATTAATGGTTGTTTTGAGCTAATTGGAGTGTAAATTAGCATGTTGTAGTTGACAGAAGAAAAAGGCCTAAATCATATTTTGATTGATAAATTAAAATGGAGAATAGTGAACCTATATTGTAAATCTCTATTGTTGATGTGAGTTGGGTGAAGGTGTTAATGCCTAAGGGGATTAACTTTGGCTTTGGAATGGGTTGGAAATGAATGTAGTGGACTAATGTGAGTTATGACTTTATTACCAATGGAAGTGGTTTTGTAAAACAAAGGAATGAATTTGGTTTTGTAACAACAAAAGGGACGGAGTTGATTTTGTGAAAACAAAAGGGATATGGAACTTGTTTCGTGAAATGGGAAAGGTATTTTGAAATACGTATGAAAATTGGATTATTGTTTCATGAGTGTTGAACACACACATGTGTGGGATTGTAGCTTGAACTACCGTGTTAATGTTGTTGTTGGGTTTGTGGTCTCATAGCAATTGAGTCTTTAATAGATGTACTAAATATTTGCATCTAGAGGTTTTGTCCTTGGTCATCGGTGGAGGATGACGTGGTTGTGTTGAATTGTCGTGTATGCATTACACCATTATTGATTGAACATCTTATGTGATGAAATATTGAGATGCATTATATATGTATACTTGTTAGGGAGGAGAGAGGGGTTGTACTCCAGTGTGTGTGAGAAGATAGGGAATGGACTCCACACACCTATGTGTTCATATACTTTAACACAATTGTTTGTATCTGGATGGTTTATGTATATATGTTGTACATGTTGGTTATGCCCTGTTGCATTTCGATTAGTGGTGTTATACCTTGTGCTGAGAATCAGAGGTACCGTGACCTTCCAGCTAGCGCCTGGAGAACTGAATACGCTGAGAATCTAGGGTACCACACCCTTCCAGCTAGCGCCTGGTAAACTGGTATGTTGTTGTGAGAAGTGTATCTTTGGCTTACTATGCACATAGCTAGTAGAGCAAGGTTTTGTTGTTGATATTTCAGTGTGTTTGGGAATATCATGGATTGTGTTGATTACGGTTTTGGAGGGCCGAGTTGCCTCATTGGTTTATCTTATGCATGTCAGTGAGTTGTTATTTCTTTTTATAACAGTACATGTATAGAGTTGATTGTATCGGGAAGAAGCCAAAATGTCATCTTTGTCTTTTGGAAAATGTGAAGGAAAACGGATTTTTCTTTAAAAGAATCATAAATATTGAGAAGGGATATCTGTGTATATTTGGAAAATGGAAGAGTGTAGTGGGCTTAGTGAAATTATTTCCTAAGGTATTGTTAATGTTATGAAAGATTGGGAACGGGGATTAATGAAAAGAAAAAGAAAGATGAATCGCCTATGGCGTTGATTGAAATGGTTATTTTCAAGAAAAGTCCATACATATATATTTTGTATAAATTGTCACATTACTATTCTAGTATGAGAATGGGTATTCATGATCATAGCTATCTGTATGTTGTTATTGTTGAGGGCCATGTTGAGTTCCCTACTGGACTATATGTTCATCCCACGTTGTTGAATCTTTTTCAGGTGTTGAGCAGAATGTGCTGCAAGAATTGGTCTTCTGATTTGTTGGCCACGGGGCCTCTCTTATGTGGGCGGAATGCCATTGTTGTAAAAGGGTTACACCCTTCTTCTTGTACCTTATGTGATGTAAGCCCAAGGGCAATTCATTAAGCATGTTCATGTAATATTTATGAATGAGAGTATTGTAAATCACTTCTACAGATGGAATGTATGAGTTTATTTCCGCATGTTATCCTTGGAATTGAATTAAGTTAATGAGTTTGATAATGACTTCGAGTAATAAAAAGTGGGGCGTGACAATATATATACTGTTAATTCTTAAATTCAAAGTTCAGTGCTACTAACATAATTTGTATCTCAAGAATGGGATAAAGTGTGTGCCATATGCACATTTTTATATATTTTTTTGGTATATATTATGACAGTTTATGACAATTTTTACGTAATTTTTTGGTAGAATTACGAGAGTTTATTATTAAAAAATAAAGTTAAGCATTACAAAAATATCCAATTTTGTTTTTAAATCACAAATTATAATATTTACTATAAAAATATATTTTAAAAAATACTTGCACCACCTCCATAAGGGATTTTCCTTCTTGTTGGACACCAATAAGTATATGAACTCCACTTAACTATGCCGAATTTACCTAGAATGAAAATGTGTAGTTGAGATTGAATTTGTGTAGTATGTGATCCATATATGGAATATATCTAAATCACAAAATGATAAATGTATGTAGTTAAGTCTAAATTTGTAGTATTACCGTGTTGGATACACCATGGTCATTAGTGAGATAGCTATGTGGTTAGGTTTAGTACCTTATTTCACCCTTTTGACTGACTAGTATTTACCTTGTAAAAATATTTTTAGAAGTTAATTTTATTTTTCATTTTTATAATTTGACTCAAATTTACTTTGGTCCCTACATCTTAATTCCAGTTTCAATTTGGTTCTCTCATCCAAATTTTCGTTAATTTTTTCTATGTGTACAATTAAAAGACTAACAAGTGTTCCAAAATCGTTAATTTTAACTTCCAATTTAAATAGAAGAACCAAACTAAAACTAGATTCAAAGAATAGAGATCAAATTGTTCAATTTGAAATCATAGGAACCAAAGTGAAATTTGGATTAAACTACAAGAGTTAAAACTGCAATTAACTCTAATTTAATTACTAACTTGCTAATTTCCTAACTTTATCAAAAATAAAATAAAATAAAAACAAACAAATAAATATTATCATTTTGCAAACTTATAAGCACCTAATTGTAATTTTCCCTAAAGTTTAACCATATTCATTAGTAATATGAGAGATTGTGTAGAATATTTTGTTGTAGCATTGTCCAATTATCATTGGACATGACATAGGTTTGTGTTCCTTTATCTTATGTTTGGTCATTTAAAATTAAATGAAATAAAATGGTCATTTAGAACATATATTTTCATATTTGGTGTACTAAAAATATAATATAAAATATATTATAAATAAAATTATTGTTAACTATTATAAAAGAATGATCATTTCATAAAGAGGTTAAGAAATGATTATTCCATTTCAATTTTTTATTTCAGCGAACCAAATACTACCTAATCATAACTACTTTTTTCTAAGCTGTAAGATGTATAGCTAAAAAATTGAGTAGTGAAGTTGCCTTCTTGAGTTTGTCAAAAACTTGCAAATATATAAATTGGAGTTTTACCTGGGAATTTGGGGCAAAATCTTGCTTTGGCTGTTATGACTGGAATTTCAGTATCATTTACATCCGGGCCAAAACACACGAGACTTGGAAGATTTCTAAGCTTGACAACCATATTTTCTCACAAAAAGATTTCTTCTTCGTTTTCCCTGGTGACAATCTTTTCTACCTTCTCACAATGTTCAACTGTTAGATTTTGTAGATTCACAAGAGCGTTGGCCATGGAAATTGTGAATATATATCTCAGGTTGTTACAGTGCTGCACTGTTAGAAATCTTAGATTTTCGAAACAATGAGTTTGTTGGGAAATATTCTTCCATATGTGCGTCAACTTGGGCAAATACTTCAATTTCAATTTGCTTAACTGAGTGATTAATGTTTCTTTCTCAGCAACATCAGCACATACCCCTTCTTGGAGACCAAATATCATTTCCAGTGAATCACACCACCATACTTTTAGCCCTTGTATATTGTGCAACCTTTGCATTAACTTGAACGAGACAACACTTGATAATTTCCCACAAAACTGGACCGGCATGAATCTTACTTTGTCAAGGCATCCGACTTCAAGTTGATTGTGCCATATATCAGTTGGCTCATCTATTCCTGTGACATCAAGTATTCCCTTGGTGTTTAAACTAAACTGCAATTGTTATCACCTCAATTGTGTTAGTGACATATTTACTAATCCATTGTTTGATTGAAAATGAAGATGTAACTAATAGTCAAATACACATCATTTTTAACAAAATAGTCTAGAGACTAATTATTTAGGACTAACAGTCTATTGTATTGTAATCCACCCCTATCTAGTCCGTCCAAACAAACACTCCCTTAGTGTTAACACCATTTATTTGGGAGCTGGGAACAATTAACAAAAGAATAATGATATACAAACAGAAAAAAAAAACATATAACATTTGTATACATAATGATGTGGTTTCACTGAGACTTGTCCTTTTAAAATCATGTGCTCATTAAAATGACATTTAATTACAAAAAATACCACCGTTACATCATTCTAGAAAAAAAATTAGGGAAAATATCATATCAGTGGAGTTTTAAAAAATAATTACAAATTAGTGAGAAACTTTGTAAATATTAATAATCAAAATTGTAAACTTTTTCATGGACTTTGTATTTATTTATTTTTTTCCTAACATCCACTAGGATGTAATAACCCCAAAAAATTATGTTTAATTTTTATTTTTTAAAAGAATGGATTATTTTTCTTCACAAAATCTTTGACCGCATCAATGCTAAAGAGTTTATTCTCCTTGATTTGTGTAGCCAACAATTTATTCCTCTTCAAACATTTAGAGGTTTATCCTTAATTTAATAGGTGATTTGATGGGTGATTTTGGTGGGTTTTTCTTTCTCGTTTGGAAAGGATCGGTGGTAGTGGTGCTTCAGCCATGGTGTTTCAGCTTCAGCAGTGGGTCTTGGTTTAGGTTGGGAGCGTTGAACAAGGGTGGGTTGGTTCAGGAACTTCATTCGGGCACTTCTTTGCGAGCAGGAGTTTGAGGGGTGGAGGATTTAGAGTTGTTTAGGATCTCCATTCGGGCGCTCCTGTGCGAGTGGGAGTTTGAGGGGTGATTTCCGTTCTTTTCTATGGTGGTCAGTGTCCGTGTTCGGTTTTGAGGAGATTGGCGCTGGGTAAACAAAGAGGGGGCTGCCCAGCGTTGTTTGGTGAGGTTTCAATCGAAGGAGTTTGTTTGGGTCACGGAGGAGATCCAAAGGAGGAGGCTGCAGCAACTGAAGTAGAGGAGAGTGAAGCAAGTAGAGGCTGTCGTTGTTCAGTGATGAAGCAGAGTAGTTTCGGTCTCGGGTGGTTCTCGATGGTGAAGCAAGAGTAGTTTCGGTCACGGGTGGTGCAGGGTGCTCGGCGGCATTGGAGCCTGAGGTCCGGCAGTTTGGAGGTTGAGTGTCTGTCTTTCGTGCAGGGTGGGTGGGTCAGGCGTGGGGCTCAAGTGTGTAACAGTGCTTGAGTCAGAGTGTGGTTTGGGGTGTGTAGCTGTGTTTTAGGTGGGGGCTCATGAGTGTGTTTTTTAATTTATTTTGTTTGTTGTTTTTTCAAATTTAAAATCGTGAGGCTAAGGGGTTGGTTGTAAGAACGCGAGTAGCAGTAGTAGGAGAGTGAATTTTTACTCTTCGAATCTCTCTCAGTACGTTTTATTTCTTTATACCTGTAAATTTCATACTTTTAATGAAATTTTTCTTTGCCGATCAAAAAAAAAAAATCACGTCTCTCACTTTAGGTTGAAGTTCCCTAGGCCATATCTCTATCACGTTATCAATTTGAGCGATCAACAATTGCTCAATGGTAAATAATTTAACCTATGAAGTCCATTCACAGGGTTACAAATATAGTTAAACACAACATAGTTTATTTCCATTGAAAAAATCCATTAAATATCATTCATTTAATGTTGAAAATAACATAGCAGAATTTTCAATTCTGTTTGTGTTGAGTGTGGTTTAGATAATGAAGTTGCTAACCACTTAGTCATCATCTAAAGTGAATTTCATTGTTATTTAAATTAAAATTATTTTCTTCAAAAACTATAAAATTAGAGTATTACTATACAAGTTTAAAAATTAGACCCACTTCTTAATTTTAATGATATGACAATCAATTAAGATATCTAAGACAATATTCTCTCTCATATCTTCTCTAATTATTAACTAATCACATCACTTACATGTATTAGATCTAAAAAATGAGTCTAAAATGTGGACTTATATATCATTTTTCATAAAATTATACATGTTTTCTAATGCAAGCTCACTATACTTGAAAATCATTGATTTTGTCATTTCATAGCAAGATAAGGTTAACAAGAAAAAATAGAATATATTTTTGAGTTTAATAAAATATTGGCCTCCAAACACGTTTTACAATGTAAATCAGATTTTTGACAATTTAAGTAAATATGAGCAAGTAAAATGATTGAGTGGGATCCTTGTTTGTTGTTGTTTTTTTGTGTTTTGTTTTTCCTTTGATTGGTCCCTCTCCAATTCTTGGGTATAGGATTGCGTTCGTTTTTCAGTGCCAATCTAATTGGGATCGTCGACTCTAATTATGATACTTTGTGCACTTCTCTCCTTTGTTGATATAAGTTATGCTTGTAATTTTACTTCTTCATCAATAAAGCCTTTTCTTTACTGATAAAAAAAAAAAAAAAACATATTAGATACTGTAATTAAATTTTACCATATTAGAGTATTTTTATTGATAGCTTTCATGGTGACCACTCTTACTTGACTATATATAGGCCTCTCATTGTATTGTAAAGAGACACATTATTGAATACACTTTTCTATTTCTTCGATACTGTTAACATGGTATCAGACATATTGCAACCTTTCCTTGGCCGCTCGCCGGATCTCAGTCCTATTTGCTATCTTTTCATCTCAAACCCCTCAATCCTTGAACTTCAGTATCTCACAGTCACACATTCGTCTCTTTCTCTGACCATCGATTCCATTACTCACCGCAGCTCCAACCATTGCCTCTCCCTCAGACATCTATTCCATCATGCCAGCTACAGTTTCGGCCATCACACTGGCAGTTTTGGCCCATCACCGCCGTCCTTCGCTATTGCTCAACCACCAGCCCACATTCAAGATCTTTCCTCTCCCTCTCTCAGATTTACCCCTCTGTAATCTACACTCATTTTTTTAATCAAACCCATCCTACACACTCCCCCAAACCCACAATTTTTTAATTAACCCATCCAAAATTCTCTCTCTCTCTCTCTCTCTAGTACACTTTCTATTCAAACAAAACAAAATAATATCTTTTTCAACTCAATCACATGGGCTTGTCCCACTATTAAAATAAAACTTCCTTTCTACAAATAATTTTTTTTTTATTTTAGAATATGATCTCTCCCTTCCGCTCCATTGTCTTTCCCTCTATTTCGACCTCAAATAGGTTTCTATCTTCAAACCTATTTGAGTTTGAGGGGGAGGGGGGGCAATATACTTATATCATGGTGAGCAAGGTGATACACCATACGAACCACCCAAGCTATCCCTTGGCGCACCACCCAAGTCGCCCCCTAGCACACAACCACATAAGCTGTCCCCTAGCACACTACCTAAGCCGGCCCCTGGCGCATTCTGTCTTAAGTTGCCCCTTGGCACACTCAATTCCTACAATGGTCTAGTACGACCATAAACTGTCTTCTGACATTAGCTCCGGTTGCTCACACAACGGTCTGATATGACCATAAACTATCTTCCGTCATTAGTTTCGGCTGCTCCTACAACGGTTAGGCACGACCATAAATTGTCTTCCAGCATTATTATTTTATTTTATTTATTTTCTCTAATTTCTCTTTCCAAACTCTAGTTGGTCTCTTTGCAACCACCTTGAGTTTGAGGGAGACTGTTAGTGAATATTGTATATATATATATTATATTCACTATATACATTACATACTGTAATTAGGTTTTTCCATATTAGGATATTTCTATTGTTAGCTTTCTTGGTGACCACTCCGCCTTGCCTATATATAGGCCTCTCATTGTATTGTAAAGATGCATTTTATTTAATACACTTTTCTATTTCTTCAATACTGTTAACATTGAAAAAAATAAGGTTAACAAGAATGTTTTCTATGAAAATATCAAGCTTAAATTAATTAATTTTTGCTTTATTAATATTTTGAAAATCGGGGAATGACAAATTAGAGGCAAACTTATAAATTTCCTCTACTTTATCTAGGGAAAACTCGCAATTTGGGCATCAACTTTTTATTTTTCTCAAAATTTTTCTTTTAAGCAAATAAATCATAAATTTTTCAAAAATTCTAATTAAATTATATACAACTCTAAGCTCCCTATAATCAAGTAAAAGTACATAAAGAAGTATAGGAAAAATCCATATCTCAAGCTTAGGAGAGAAAATGAATGAAAACTCCGAAATTCGACGTTGCCGAAATTCGATCTCCACCGGTCAAAACAAAATTCTTGAAGTGTTCTTCAATTTGACCTTAAGAACTATGCTAAAAAACTCAATAGATCTTGCTAGATCAAGAAAAGAATTAAGGGTTTGTGGTAGTGTTTATAGAAAGATGAGAGAAATGAGGGAGTATAAAGAGAGAGTGAGAGAGAGAGAGAGAGAGATATGTTCTTTGCCAAGAATAAAAGGAAACAAATAAAAGCAAGGGGGAATGGGGGTAGCCCCACGTGGGTTCTCTCATTATTATTATTATTTTATTATATATACATATATATATATATATATATCCATCTCTCTCTATGTATATAATTAAAAGTACAATTAGCAACTTTATAAGATTTTGTAACTTCATTTATAAAATGATATCATTATTTCTTCACTACAAAATATATTTTGTTTGCTTATACACATCACAAAATATAATACTCCGCTCACCATGAAATATACGTCCATTTTATTTACTATAAAAATATATAATTTTTCACCATATGGTACACACCATAAAATCAACTATCAAATATTTCTTATAATCCTATATAATAAATAATAACAACTCCCAAGGTGGTTATTAACAATCACATTTTAAAATGACCAAACAGTTAAACGTGAGTTATTAAACAAACTCAATTTAAATTAAATCTAAGTCATGGGTCTCGCTCATAAGTCAAATATAGTCCAATTATATACCAAAATAGACCCAACAAATATATCTCAAATCATAGTCCGAACACCCAAAACTCAATTTTAAATTCTGCTATAAATTAAATTGAACGTCAATCAGTCTGTGAATTTTCATAAAATAAATACTCATCATTAAATTTTGAAATTTTTATCCAATGTGCTAGACTTATATGGGAACAACATATAAAAATTTCATAATTTTTTGAGATTGGGAACTATTTTTAAAAAATATAAAACCAAGCTATTTTTGCACAAAATTTACACGGCAATCAAATTCGAAAATTTGCTCAATTAAATTATACGCTGGCTATTTAAAAAAAAAAAAATTGGGTCATTACATTGAAAGTAGGCAAAATTCCAATTAATGATTAATAGAATATTATTATTACCTATATATATTGATTGGATTTGTAATGTTTAATTGCTTAGCTACTTATTGGTATGGTGACCTCAAAACCTAACTTAGAAGAAACAGATGCATGTGCAAGTTGGTTACCATCCACTGAACACAAACTTGGCCAGACTAGTGTAATTAATTACTAATTGAACCACAAGAATTTTTGTAAAAGTTGAGCGGTAGGCAAATATAGGTCTGACCAGGGTTAAGACTGTATTTGTTTTATGTTAGCAACTCTAACCACGCTCTTCATTTTTCACAAGCTAAAGTATAAAAAAGATAAGCTCTTTATTTTACCCAAGTACTTTAAGCTTTTGTGTGTTCCAATCATACTCTTTATTTTAACTAGTCATTTAAACTAACTTAACTAATTTTTAAAATAAAAAAACTTCATATATTACTGTTGACATAGTTGCTGAGGTGGCATTTATAATAAAATATTTTTTAACATATTTTAAAATAATGTTAGTCAGTTTTTTATTAAAATATATAGTACATGAATTTTATTTTTTTTTAATCAGCAAAAAAGGAAACTTTATTGATAACAATAGCATACAATACATATGAGATTTCATCGATAAAGGAAGGCAGTGCACACAGCTAAATCATGAGCAAGCACATCAACAACCACAAAAGGTTGGAGAGGAACCAACACAAGCCAAAAGAAGAGGAGAAAAGATTAAGAGGCTCAGACCCACACTGCTGCACCATGTTGTTGCTGCTACAGCATGTTGCTGCCAAAATGCACCAAGTTGCTGCTGCCATGACACAATGCCGCTGCTGCTCTAACCCAAGCACCATCTCACACTGCAATCCTTATCACCACCACCCAAGGCTGTAACGCCCTCAAAATAATAACAATAAACCCATCAGATAAGACATGAATTTACATTTAAACTAACCGCATTCCTTTCATTCATTAGAATTCCAAGACATAAGTATTACATGTTAACCTCATAACAAAATGCCCTACGGGCTTACAGCTTTCCAAGTTAACACTTGGTTACAACAAAGAGTTCTAACTCGTTTACACATTAAGCCCTTGGCTTGAAATTACATGTAATACATCAAAAGTTAAACAACTACACTATGTCCGCCTCTAGCCTCCCAAGCTATGTCCTTGGAGGTGGCATGCTTCCTGTACCTGAAAATGATATTCCCATATAGGGTGAGCCACAGCCCAGTAGAAATACACTAAACCAACCATGGACAATGACTAAAACATTAGCAATTGATAGTTGGTCAACACTGATACAATCACATAAATTACATATTTATGTCAACGACTTACAAGTCCCATTTACTTTTCATTTTCCCTTTTTCAACAGATAAGCATGCTAGCTCTATCATCATTTCCACAGATATGTATAAAAACTATATCTCACATTCAGATAAGCATAAAAGCTTTATCCACATTCTCAACAGATATGTATAACTACAATATCCACAGATAAGCATACAAGCTGTATCCACATTCTACAACAGATATGTATATCAACAATATCCACAGATAAGCATACAAGCTGTATCCACACTTCACAAAGATAAGCATATGAGCTCTATCTTCACTTCTCTAGACAAGCATATGAGCTCTGTCTACGGAGTTCATCCCCTATCTCCTCCCAATACCTATCCGGTTTAGAGGTACATCCCCTATCTTCCCCTAAACCGCGGAGTACATCCCCTATCTCCTCCTCTACACATAACGTATACAAACACAATGGTTCTATATACAATCACTCAATACATATAATTAATGTATTCTATCAACCGTCAATTTCCATGACACATTTCATTGATTAGTTTCAGTTTACTTAATCATCAAGCATTGTCTACAACAATCACGACTATCCTCCACCGATAGCCCAAAGCAGTTATTTCTAAACAGAAAATAAATGCACAAATGGATATTCAATCAACATTTCATTCCTCATTTCTCACAATTAATTATCTCAATTAATTAAACAATGTAACTAGGCCATTTTCCATAATTACCCTTTCAACCCTTAGGTCCCATTTTCATCAATGATTCAACATCAATTCCATTCTTTTCATGCCAAACATGCATCTAGGTTTATTAAGAATAAAACCCCAACTTTTGTAAAATTACACAAAAGCCCCAAACTTTCACAAAATTACCAAACCAAGCCCAACATCTCAAAATACCAAAATTTAAAGACAAAACCCATAGAGAGGAGTAGGTTATCCCTACCTCAAATTCGGAGTTCCAAAGGAGAAGACGACAAAACCCAACGTGCTCCAAAACCCGAGATTTTCAGATTAAAATGAAGCCCTCGACGATCAACAACTTTTTTGTAAAGGCCAAAGGTGAGTAAATCACTCCTACTAGATCAAAACCTAGAGAGAAGGTAGAGTCTAGAGTGAGAGACTCAACAATGGTGTTTTTGGAAAAGTAAGAGAGAGAAGAGAAAGTGAAAAAGTGATTTGAAAAGTCACAATTTCGGGACTTTAACCCAGGTCTCCGCTCGAGCGTAAAACACCCCGCTCGAGCGTCCACTCACAGACTTCCGCTCGAGTGGCCAACCTCCCGCTCGAGCGCAGAATGCCCTCGCTCAGCACTTTTGCAGAACCAGGACTCCGCTCGAGCTCCCAACCATACGCTCGAGCGGCCACTCACACAGATCCGCTCGAGCGGCCAACTCCACGCTCGAGCGTACAACACTGCCCAACAAATACTGGATGGGTGTATTACCCGCTCGAGCGCCAACACCTCCGCTCGAGCGTACAGGCCAAAAATCTGGGCAACTAGTTTTGGTTTCTAAACTCCACCAACCTGAAACAAATCCGCCTAACACATCCTATAACTCAAATACAAAGTAAAGAGGATGTAAACAAAATAATAAACAACCACTAACATCCACGGACTCATGTCCGGATCACGGTATAACAAGGGTAAACCCGGGATCGCGATAACCTCCCCCCCTTAAAGAATTTCGTCCCCGAAATTAAGCACAAGTTTTCAAAAACAAGTTTTCCTCCATTTTAAACAATGTTACTCTTTAACATTCAACAATTCGACCCATTACCGGTCATCCCATCCCTTTAACAAGAGACATATCATAATATGTAAACAACATATGTATTATCAACATGCATCAACATTATGCACTATGTTTCCAATTTCAACAATATATTCAACACATATAGTGTCACCTTCAACTTCCATATGAGGTAAGTTCCAAACATACTTCCAATAAAGCAAACATTTTCAATGTTTCACAACTTAAGACATATATAAAAGCTCTTAAGTTCAACAACATGCAAACTGTAAATACAAGATTACATATCAACAAACAAGTCCGGATATTTCTCTCGGACTTCCAACTCACGTTCCCAAGTGGCCTCCTCCACTCCGTGATGTTTCCACAAGACTTTCACCAAAGGAATGGTCTTGCCACGCAGGACCTGATCCCGCCTATCCAGGACCCGAACCGGTCTCTCCTCATACGAGGCATTCTCATCTACCTCTAAATCAGTCCAATCCAATACATGTGATGGATCTGGCTCATACTTCCGAAGCATACTCACATGAAACACGTCATGTACTCCGGACAACTGCGGCGGTAAGGCTAACCGATAAGCAACCTCACCAATCCTCTCAAGGATCTCAAAAGGACCAATAAACCGAGGGGATAACTTCCCACTCTTCCCAAACCTCATCAGACCTCGCCTAGGTGATATCTTCAGAAAGACATGATCACCTACCTCAAACGCCAAAGGTCTCCTCCTACGGTCGGCATAACTCTTTTGTCGACTCTGGGCTGTAACAAGCCTCCTACGGATAAGCTCAACTTTCTCCGTAGTCTCCCTAACCAACTCTGGACCCAACAAAGGTGCATCACCCACCTCGGCCCAACAAACTGGAGACCTACACGGTCGGCCATACAAGGCCTCAAACGGTGCCATACCGATGCTAGACTGAAAACTGTTGTTGTAGGCAAACTCTACCAAGGGTAAGTGCCTCTCCCACGTCCCACTGAAGTCCAGGACACAACCCCGAAGCATATCCTCGAGGATCTGGATAGTACGCTCGGACTGCCCGTCAGTCTGAGGATGATAAGCCGTACTAAAGGTCAACTTAGTGCCCAAGGCACTCTGCAAACTCTGCCACAACCTAGCAGTAAAACGAGGATCTCTATCTGAGATGATCGTCACTGGGACCCCGTGCAATCTCACTACGTCCCGAATATACAGGTCGGCAAGATGATCTACCGAATCTCTCACGCGCATAGGAATAAAGTGCGCCGACTTAGTCAACCGGTCTACAACCACCCAAATAGCATCACTACCCCGCTGAGTCCTCGGAAGACCTACAACGAAGTCCATAGTGACATGCTCCCACTTCCACTCGGCAATAGGCAAGGGTTGCAACAAACCCGCTGGCCTCTGATGCTCGGCCTTCACTTGCTGGCAAGTAAGGCACTTCGATACGAAAACTGCCACATCTCTCTTCATACCCCGCCACCAAAACTGGCGACCCAAATCCTGATACATCTTAGTACCTCCCGGATGCACCGCAAGGCGCGAATGATGAAACTCTCGGAGTACTTCCTCTCGGCAAGACTCCGGTACCAACAAACGGTCTCGGTATCTCACACTCTGGTCGGGATACACCGTCAAACCCTTCTCAACTGTCCCACTGGAGATCTTCTCTCGGAGGGATTCTACCTCAAGGTCACCTCTCTGTGCCTCTAACACTCTAGTCACAAGTGTAGGCTGCGCAACAACAGAAAATAAGGCCGCAGCCTCAACAGATTCGCCCAGTAGCAAATCAAACTCGCCAAGTGCTCCCAACATCTCCCATTCCCGGATGGCTATACAAGCTACATCACTAATGGTTTTCCTACTGAGGGCATCGGCCACAACATTGGCCTTCCCCGGATGATAATACAACTCAAAATCATAATCCTCGATGAACTCCATCCATCTCCTCTGCCTCAGATTCAAGTCTCTCTGTGTAAACAGATACTTCAAACTCTTATGATCCGAGAATACCTCGAACCTCTCACCATAAAGGTAGTGCCTCCAGATTTTCAAGGCAAAGATCACCGCTGCTAACTCTAGGTCGTGTGTGGGGTAATTCTTCTCGTGGATTTTCAACTGACGTGAGCCATAAGCTACCACTTTCCCCTCTTGCATCAACACACAACCCAAACCCTCTCGTGAGGCTTCACAATAAACCGCATAACCCAACCCTCTCTCCGGAATAATCAACACCGGAGCGGTGGTCAATCTAACTTTCAGCTCTTGGAACGACTTTTCACAAGTCTCACTCCACTCAAACTTGACTCCCTTCCGAGTCAGTCTAGTCAACGGTGACGCTAACCTGGAGAAATCTTTCACAAATCGACGGTAATACCCAGCCAATCCCAGAAAACTGCGGATCTCAAACACACTCTTAGGCTGTGCCCAATCTTGCACTGCCTCAACCTTGGATGTATCAACAGACACCCCTTCCCCGGATACCACGTGGCCTAAGAATTTGACTTCTCCCAGCCAGAACTCACACTTCCCAAACTTGGCATACAGCCTATGGGCTCTAAGTAACTCAAGCACCACTCTCAAGTGTGCCTCGTGCTCCTCCTCAGAAGACGAATAGATAAGGATATCGTCCACGAAGACAACCACAAATCGGTCTAAGAACTTCCGGAAAATCCGGTTCATCAAGTCCATAAAGACTGCCGGTGCATTGGTAAGCCCAAATGGCATCACCAGAAACTCAAAATGGCCATACCGTGTACGGAATGCCATTTTCGGAATATCCTCATCCCTGACCCTCAACTGGTGGTAACCCGATCTCAAGTCTATCTTAGAGAAACAACGGGAACCCTTCAACTGGTCAAACAAATCATCTATACGGGGCATAGGGTACTTATTTTTAACCGTAGCCCGATTCAACTTCCGATAGTCAATACACAATCTCAAGGCACCATCTTTCTTTTTAACAAAGAGGGCCGGTGCTCCCCACGGTGAAACACTAGGGCGAACAAAACCCTTATCTAGCAATTCCTGGAGCTAAACTTTCAACTCAACCAATTCTGCTGGAGCAAAACGATAAGGTGCCATAGAAATCGGCGCCGTACCCGACACTAAATCAATAGAGAATTCTATCTCTCGGTGAGGTGGCAAACTAACAAGTTCTTCGGGAAAAACATCCGAATACTCACAAACCACCCTCGGCAACACAATCTGAATCTCAACACACTCGCTACTCTCAAAGCTAGCAAGTAAACCACTAAGCTCACCCCGCCCTCGCGAATCGTACCCCGGTGGCAAAACACTACCAACCCGGTCTCCCAAGAAATGGAACCACTCCCCGCTCAAGGTACATAACGTGACCCTCTGGCGGTAGCAATCAATAACAGCCCGGTATGACGATAGCCAGTCCATACCCAAAATAACATCAAAACCCTTCATGGGCATGACAACAAACGGAAAAGGAAGCCTATAATCGGCGACCTCAATATCACATCCTCTAACACCCTGTTTCAGGATCAACTCACCACCCAAAGGCGATACCACACAAATAGGAGATGCTAACTGTGCTAACTCCAATTCCAAAACAGATGCAAATGCAGCAGATACAAAAGAATGAGATGCACCCGTGTCTATCAACACATTAGCAACCGAGTTGCAAAACAGAAAAGTACCTCTCACCACCGATGGAGCTGGTACTAAATCCTGCGCGGTAACAGCATACACGCGCCCCGTAGGCCCCTGGTCTACCTGCTCACCTCGCGGAGCAAAAGACTGCTGCATAGACTGGGATGACGAAACTCCCGGATTGGCCCTCGAGGCCTGCACAGACTGAGCTGGCTGAAAACCCTGCGTCTGCCTAGAACCAGACGCTCCCGAAGTGGCACTCAACTGTGGGCAAAACCTCTTCATGTGCCCAGGTTGTCCACACTGAAAACAAGTCAAGAGCTGCCCCCTGCCCAAACTCTGACTCTACGGTCTAGCTGAAGAAGAAGCAGCTTTCTGACCCCCACCCTTCTGCGGGCAAACAGATACCTTGTGACCCAGCTGGCCACACTTGTAACAGGTGAAATCCCCCTGACCACCTCTCCCGGAGCCTGCACTCGGCACTGGGAAGGTCGATCTAGCAACACCACCCTGCGACTGCTGAGGGTTAGAACCCCTCTGCCTCCTGCCATCACCCTGACTATCCTGGCTCCTCTTGGAGCCTCTCTGCCCCTCATCCTCCTCCTGCATCATAAGCTCCATATGAGCTGCAGCATCTACCAGGTGTCTATACTCTCGGATATAAGACCCTCCAACTCTCAACTTGAGGCCCCGCCTCAACTTCCGCTCAAACTCATAGCAACGGCGTTCCTCAGACGCCACCAGTTCAGGTGCAAACCTGGACAGACTGGTAAAAGTAGCCTCAAACTCGGCCACTGACAAGCCCTGCTGATTAAGCCGGCTAAACTGATCCCTCAGCTTCTCCCTAGCTACTGCAGACAAAAACCTCTCCTGAAAAGCATTTATAAACGCCTCCCAAGTACCACCAACACGAGCCTTCTCGTATTTCCACCATTGACCCGCATCTCCCTTCAGTTGGAAGGATGCCAAGGTCACCTTCAGTGCTCCGTCCTCGATGCCAAGCATCTCAAACGTCTTCGTTGTCTGTTCGAGCCATTCATCTGCCTTAAGCGGCTCTTTAGGATCCCCGATAAACTCGTCCGGATTACACCGAAAGAACTCCCTCTTCAAGAAGGAAGGCCCTGCCTCAGCTGCCTGATTCCCAGCTCTAAGAATACCTAAAGCTCCCGCTATCTCTCTGGCCAAGGCACCCATAGCCTGCTGACCTACTGGCTCAGCCACAGTGGCCTGCCCAACCCCCTCCTGTACTGCCGGAATCTCACCAGGTAACGGTACTTCCTGCCTCGCAGGTCTACCACGCCTAGCTCCTCTTCCTCGTCCTGACATCCTAATAAAGGCATCACAGAACGTAGCACATTCATAAGTGTGCCAAAACTAAACACTCACGTCCTAATGCATGGACAACTGTAATTCACTCCACATAAGCACATAAACACATAAGCACTTACGAATTTCATTTCCGGATAATGATAGTCCCGAGACGTTACTAGAGTTCCGGTTAGAAATAGCATTGATCAAGTGCTTTTCCAACAAGACTCCCAGAAACTCAAGGATCCACTCAACATCCTAGAAATTAAATCCCATACCCACATAGTCACATAAGCATGTTATCAAATAAACACATAGCATATGGTACTACATCTACGTCTCTATCAAGCGAGACAAACCCATTGTGATCCTAATCACTTCCCACTTACCCAAAGTATTCGAACCCGGTACGCTCTGATACCAAGTTGTAACGCCCTCAAAATAATAACAATAAACCCATCAGATAAGACATGAATTTACATTTAAACTAACCGCATTCCTTTCATTCATTAGAATTCCAAGACATAAGTATTACATGTTAACCTCATAACAAAATGCCCTACGGGCTTACAGCTTTCCAAGTTAACACTTGGTTACAACAAAGAGTTCTAACTCGTTTACACATTAAGCCCTTGGCTTGAAATTACATGTAATACATCAAAAGTTAAACAACTACACTATGTCCGCCTCTAGCCTCCCAAGCTATGTCCTTGGAGGTGGCATGCTTCCTGTACCTGAAAATGATATTCCCATATAGGGTGAGCCACAGCCCAGTAGAAATACACTAAACCAACCATGGACAATGACTAAAACATTAGCAATTGATAGTTGGTCAACACTGATACAATCACATAAATTACATATTTATGTCAACGACTTACAAGTCCCATTTACTTTTCATTTTCCCTTTTTCAACAGATAAGCATGCTAGCTCTATCATCATTTCCACAGATATGTATAAAAACTATATCTCACATTCAGATAAGCATAAAAGCTTTATCCACATTCTCAACAGATATGTATAACTACAATATCCACAGATAAGCATACAAGCTGTATCCACATTCTACAACAGATATGTATATCAACAATATCCACAGATAAGCATACAAGCTGTATCCACACTTCACAAAGATAAGCATATGAGCTCTATCTTCACTTCTCTAGACAAGCATATGAGCTCTGTCTACGGAGTTCATCCCCTATCTCCTCCCAATACCTATCCGGTTTAGAGGTACATCCCCTATCTTCCCCTAAACCGCGGAGTACATCCCCTATCTCCTCCTCTACACATAACGTATACAAACACAATGGTTCTATATACAATCACTCAATACATATAATTAATGTATTCTATCAACCGTCAATTTCCATGACACATTTCATTGATTAGTTTCAGTTTACTTAATCATCAAGCATTGTCTACAACAATCACGACTATCCTCCACCGATAGCCCAAAGCAGTTATTTCTAAACAGAAAATAAATGCACAAATGGATATTCAATCAACATTTCATTCCTCATTTCTCACAATTAATTATCTCAATTAATTAAACAATGTAACTAGGCCATTTTCCATAATTACCCTTTCAACCCTTAGGTCCCATTTTCATCAATGATTCAACATCAATTCCATTCTTTTCATGCCAAACATGCATCTAGGTTTATTAAGAATAAAACCCCAACTTTTGTAAAATTACACAAAAGCCCCAAACTTTCACAAAATTACCAAACCAAGCCCAACATCTCAAAATACCAAAATTTAAAGACAAAACCCATAGAGAGGAGTAGGTTATCCCTACCTCAAATTCGGAGTTCCAAAGGAGAAGACGACAAAACCCAACGTGCTCCAAAACCCGAGATTTTCAGATTAAAATGAAGCCCTCGACGATCAACAACTTTTTTGTAAAGGCCAAAGGTGAGTAAATCACTCCTACTAGATCAAAACCTAGAGAGAAGGTAGAGTCTAGAGTGAGAGACTCAACAATGGTGTTTTTGGAAAAGTAAGAGAGAGAAGAGAAAGTGAAAAAGTGATTTGAAAAGTCACAATTTCGGGACTTTAACCCAGGTCTCCGCTCGAGCGTAAAACACCCCGCTCGAGCGTCCACTCACAGACTTCCGCTCGAGCGGCCAACCTCCCGCTCGAGCGCAGAATGCCCTCGCTCAGCACTTTTGCAGAACCAGGACTCCGCTCGAGCTCCCAACCATACGCTCGAGCGGCCACTCACACAGATCCGCTCGAGCGGCCAACTCCACGCTCGAGCGTACAACACTGCCCAACAAATACTGGATGGGTGTATTACCCGCTCGAGCGCCAACACCTCCGCTCGAGCGTACAGGCCAAAAATCTGGGCAACTAGTTTTGGTTTCTAAACTCCACCAACCTGAAACAAATCCGCCTAACACATCCTATAACTCAAATACAAAGTAAAGAGGATGTAAACAAAATAATAAACAACCACTAACATCCACGGACTCATGTCCGGATCACGGTATAACAAGGGTAAACCCGGGATCGCGATAAAGGCTATCATAATAGAAGACACCAAAGCACGCTGCAACAGATCAAGAACCAAGGCCAGACCAAAGCATAGCCAAGCCCCAAACACACCAGACCCTGCCACAAAGTTGCTGCTGCTACTCTAACCCAGGCACCTTCTAGCCTGATGCATATAGTATATCAGGTCATTGACTGAAAAAACCACAGAGGCGCTGAGGACTTAACCCAAGGCTATTATCATTTCAAAAACATAGTGACACAACCCCTGAGTGAATTTTCCATTTCTCAAGCAATCCTCATCACAACCACCCAAGGCTATCCTAACAGATTACACCAAGATAATACCATAAACATTTTTTGTTAAGTTGGTGTAATATGCATCTTGTTGATGATCCATCTACAGATAATACCATAAACATTTTTTGAATTCTTAAAACTCAAAAATGAAACATAACAATGTAGTAATTTATGTAAACATAAGACTAGATGAAGAAGAAAAGCAAAAGAACAAGCTAAATTGAATCAGTTACATTCATCCAAAATAAATTGAATCAATCACATTTATCCAACATAAATCACCTTCAACAGTATTAAAAAACCCAAAGAAATTTGTTATTCCATAAGGAGGTTAAGAAATGGTCATTCCATTCCAATATATCTTTATTTCGATGAACCAAACACAACCTCAAAGTTAAAATATCTTCACGAGAGGGAATCATCCTAATCAAATAATGACCCTGTTAATCAATGCTTTCAAGTTGATTATTAGTGTCATTCAAGTGGTTTCATTGGGCTCATCCAAATCTCTTTTCCACCAGTAGCTCTATTTACAAACAACATAATTTTAAAAGAATGAAGATTATGCATAAAAAGATTACCCTATAGATAAAATTACACATACATATCAAGATTTCACGATAGTTGGCCAGCAACAATAAACTTTTCTAATCCATCAATTGAAATGAAAATTATTAATTAGTTACCTTTCAAACATACAGAACAAATTAAAAAAGTGACCAAACACATAGATGAACCAAAATAACAACCAAATCAAACCAACATGACAAGAAAATAAATAAATAAAATCCTACACCTCCTACTAAATTGAATAAATTTCCCCTTTTCAATATTTTTTTTATATGGAATAAAATGTTACTTTTGCTGGGAAAAAAAAAATCAGAGATTGAATAGATTTTGGGTATTTAGAAAGCAGAACAAATCATCATCTAACAATTTCTACCAAAATCTATGGATTTCCAAAGCCATCCAATACTATCACTGTTGTGGTCTCATTATACACATTTCTGATTTCATAAATCAATATAGTCGAAGGGGGTTGCAGGGAGGGAAATGGGGGTTTAGCAGAGGGGTTTGGGAAGAGGGTTTCACATATAGGAGATGTCAGAAGATGGGTTCTAGTGGTATGGAGTGAAGGAGTTGTATAGAGAGAAAAAGAAAGGTTGAAGAGAAGTTTTGAAATAGGGTTTTGTAGGAAGGGATGTGGGGAGTTGAAGAGGGAAGGAAGGGAGAGAAATGGCGTTGCCGATCATGGAGGAAGAGAGAGATAGATTGAGAATGATACATACCTTGATGAAGGAGAGAATTGCAGAGATGGAGTTGCCCAACGATTTCGCGGGAAAAGACTACAGCTGTATTATTTGGAGAGCTTCTTGTGCTCTTTGAATGTAGCCAGCGAGCAAGGGTGATGGTAAAAATACCTAGCCTTTCAGCCAGGCCGTTGGAGGGCCCAAAATGGATTGAGATTGACTAAAATGCCTATTTTACCTTCTCCTTTTGAGTTGCTCATTACGTTACAAGAGGATATATATTATTTGAAATTTTTGGCTTGATATTCGGCCTAATTTATCCATTTTAAGTTCAATTTTATTTTTATTTTTTTTAATTTCAAACTTGACCACATAACTCAATAGATATGAGCTATTATTATTATTAAATTATACTGAATTTATTAAAAAATAAATAAATCATACAAGTTTTGTATAATTATATAAACTTCTCTATTAATAAAACTAAAACAACCAAAACTAATATAAATAATGGATAGATATATGGATAAATAAAATAATATATATATTTCAACGTAAAAGATATAATAATATTATTTTTTTCATCTGTAAGACTAACAAAATACTAATGAAAAGATAATTAATTATTATGTGAATTAAAAACTTAATAAAATTCAATATAATTAGGTTAATTGTGTGAGATTTAATACATTTTTTCTAACTATTACTGGAAGTTGGTGTAATTTATTTTTTTGTCAATCTATTTATTTGTAAGTTTTTTTCTTAAAAAACGTAAATTACACTAACCTACCTTAAGGTTTGGAGAAAATATTGCAAGTTTTATAATTTTTGCGTAGTTATCATGAATTTCTTTTAATAAGGACAAAAGGGATCGGAAAACTTACCCAAAAGAAAAGAAGATTGGAAATGATTTAGATATGGTGTGAAAATACAAAGATGAATAATAAAAAATATATATTTAAATGTAATATAACAATATCATTTTTTTTTTCATTCATATGATTAACGAATTCTTGATGAAAAGTGAATTAAGTGTAATGTAAATTAAAACCTTAGAGGAATCTAGTGTAGTTATATAAAAATTGTGAGACTTTATGTATCTTCTTTAAACTTCAAGGGGGTCAATTTAATTTACCCATAAAAAAAATTTTAAAAAAATAATAAAAAAATGCATAAGCTTCTATCTAGTCTTGATCTAGACTAGAAAGCAATACAGGAAATTATGCTTTTGGCAACCAACTTTGCCAACTAAAAGAAATTTAGTCGCCAAAAGTTGTACAATCAGCAACTAAAAATTACTTTGGTTGGCGTTGTTTACGGTTTTAGCTACTAATTTTTTTTAGTAGCCAAAAAATTATTATTGGCGACTACAAATAAATTTAGCCGCTAAATATGTCACAATAGGCGACTACAAAAATATTGGTCGGCGGTAATTTCGATTTTAGGCTACTAAAATTTATTTTAGTCGTGGTATACTAATTTTTGCCGAGCACAATAAATTTAGTAGCCAAATAACTAGCTTAATGTCTGGGTCTGTGAGACTTACCATAGGTTGCATTTCAATTAAGGGTGAGAATTTTCAATGCAACTTGAACTATATACGAAGTTAGCATGTTACGGTTGACCATTTCCAACAAACACGTATATAATATGATCTGATATCACAAAATATTAAATAGGTTGGGCTAGTGTCAATTCTATATAATACAAAATTGACACAGATAACATGTATAATGAGGAATTAATTACGTGTTTTAATATTATCTTTTATGTAACTCCGTCAAATTTGTTAAAACGTGTATAAAATAAGATTTTAAGACTAATATAAATTTTGTTGAATAGACTATTTTAATAATTTTTTAACTTTTTATGAAAAGATGTACAAAAAAGTAAAGAAATGATGTGACCTAAAAAAGATAAAAAGTATATTATTTTATGTTAGCCCAAACAAAGTATAATTGAAGATAATATATTTTGTCTACTGTGGGAGCCGAATAAATAGAAGAGTCGGAGGATGCGCACTCCAGAAATTAGATACTATCCGGCTTCATATTGCGTGACTAGGACGCCGAATATGTGAGTAAAGCCGAATAGATGGAGATCAGTAGCTCCGAATGAAAGAAAGGGCAATGATCAAAAAGTAGGCCCTGGCCCCGAGGATCAAAAAGAACAGGTATAAAATATAGGAGCAACGTCACTGCTGTGCCTTTGGCACAACAGTGATTGTTGTGCCTCATTTTGAGGTGCATTATGTGCTTATTTTTATGATCTGAACCGTTCATGTTGTAAGATTTGTTGAGTACTTCATGCTTACAAAAAATCATATTAATCGGATATCAATAACTATAAAAATATGCAATTCGATCATATAGTTATTGATATCCGATTAATATGATTTTTGGTAGGCATGAAGTACTGAACAAACCCTACAACATGAACGGTTCAGATTATAAAAATAAATCCATAATGTACCACAAAATGAAGCACAACAGTCACTGCTGTGCCAAAGGCACAGCAGTGACCCCAAGTCCTATAGAAAGGTATGTAAGAATCACTTCACAAAACTTAGTAAATAAGCTATCCTGAGTGTCTGAACTAACTTGTCTGTCGGAGTGCTAATTCCGGCACCCCCGACCGGAGTGCTTGTATCTTTTCAGGTGACTAGCTGAGGATCACTAGCGTCTCCCAGGATCCGAAGAGTATTTCCAAACCACTTCCCCACAACTACTATTTGAGTTAACTTAGTAAAAATAATAATAACATATCATTTCTATAAAATAAAATTGAGTTTAAATCAAATATTCTTATGAATAATTTTATTAAATAGAAATTAGTTGTATTGAATTCAACTTGAGATGAAAAAAATAATTTTTTATACACCTGATTTTTTTAGTTGATAGATTTTTTTTTTTTTTTTTTTTTGACATAATATGTTAAAACGATAAAAATTGGACCAGGACTGAAAATGATACGATATGAAATTATAAGCTATTTGAGTTAATGTTGAGGTAATTCTAATATGAATCCTAAATGAACATCATCCAACACGACACGACATGACACGACACCCACTTCTAATTTCAATGATCTATTATTTTGGAGCACTCAAGTTAAAAAGTCCATTTCTGAAATTCTTGGGCCAATAGGTTGAAGCATTTTCTTTCCTTTTTTTTTTTTCTTTTTTTTTTGTGTGGCCACAATGACATTATTTGTTCAAAAGAATATCCATTTGTTCAAACTTTACCTGTCTATTTATCTATTCAAATGTCACTTATCTGTACACGTGTCACCTATATGTGCAAATTATATGTTCAAATGTCACTTATCAATACACGTGTTTAAATGTCTAACTATTTGTACATATGTCACTTATCTGTTCAATTTATTGCCACTCACTATTGCCGCTAGTGACCACCATCGGTGTTTTTTCCAACGCCAATGATTTTTCTAATAACTTTTCAATGGGTGTCCTTATTACAAGGGGAAAAAAAAAGGTTTAAACTTTAGACTAAATGACACATGGTAGGAATAACCTATTATTTTGTAAGATCTTTCGTATGTATCATTATTAGAAAAATTAAATTTAAATAAGAACACTCAGGTGATAAATTTAAATTTGAGTTTTAGTTTCCCAAAGGTCTACACATTAAAATATCATATATATAAGGACAAGTTTCTACAAAATGATGAAAATACTCATTCATGTAGATCTGTTGAAATTGATGTTGTTTGTCCATTTCTTCAAACCATTTCTCTCTTCTCTTTCTCTCTCTCTCTCTCTTCAAACCCTAGACCTGACGAAAACACCATTGTAGCCCAGCTGCATTATTAGAGTGGCATTGGTGGAGGTGGCGACATAGCAATTAGACCCTCTCTGTCTTGGAAATGGTGAAAAAGATTAGGAGGAGAGTACCGGAGGTTCTATGGAGGCTATTTCACAACCGCGGCCGCACTCTTGCCGATACCATCATCTCTTTGATTCCACCATCTCCGCCGCTGCCCGAGTGTTGTTGCCAAGGATGGCAATGCCTCGGTTGTAGTGGTGATGGCGCCATGTCATTTCTCCACAGGCTAGATGACCCTTCTGACTATCGCAAACTCTTAACTCGCTAGGCCGCTATCATTTCTGACAATGCTCCTCATCTCTCAACTTTCCATCCCGACTGTTGTTTCCAAGACAAGGTCTCTCTCTACATCTACTCTCTTGCGTGAAGCTTTGGATCTCCTTCGATGGCATGAGTCACATCCACCACTGCCACCGCCACATCCGCCGTTGCTGCAAAGAAGTTTATGGCGAACGGAGATTTCTATACTGGTAGATCTAAGAAAAAAAAAAGTAGGGTAGATCTGTACACCAGCAAATCTGTATATACAACATATGTGTGTGTGTGTGTGTAAAGAGAGAGAGAGAGAGAGAGAGAGAGAGAGAGAGAGAGAGAAATAAGGAGAGTCAAAACGAAAAAAAAATTCAAATAGGATGATGAGATTTGAAGAAGTGATTGTTTCTCTCTCTCTGCTGTCTCACTATATTACATAGATAGGATTAATCTCTACTATTTGTACAGATAAAAAAAATGTATAGATAAAAGATTGGACAGATAAAATTTGAACAGATAAGAGAAAAAATTAAACATATAGGAAAAAAATTAAGCATCCAAAACAATCAAATGATTTCTCACCAAACTATTTCATAAAATATGAGTTTCTCACCAACAAAAAATATTTACTGGACATAATGTATTAAACAATTGTTAGATTGGACTTTTCAACAATTTTCCCTTTAAATAAAAAAAAATACTCATAAAAATCAACCCATAATCAATCCTATAAAAAATAAATAAATAAATAAAAAGGATTAATTAAATTTTATTGCTTTATCGTTTAGCTCAAATACATGTTACCTCCTTCAAGGTTAAAAATATACACATAACCCCTTTAACTCTGTTAATGATTTTTTCACAAGTCAATATTACCTTTATTTTTATTCTCAATTTTCTTCATATGCCATTATCACCATAACTTTCTCTCTCTAAAATTGGACTACACACCCCTTCTAACATACCATCACAACTCATGACAACAATCCAACCCCTTTACACTGTTTCCCTTCTAACCCAAGACATCCACTTTAGGCCTGCTCCAAAGCAACCATCATCATCTTCAAACGTACAACCCTTTCAACAGTGAAGATTGTAGATTTGATTTACAAGGCAATGTAATTTTTAAAGAAAACATGAAGCCTATTTTTGTATTATATATATATAAATTTTTGTATGTATATATATATAATTTTTTTCTTCTTCCAATAAAACTGTCAATGTTATTAATTTTGTCAAATTATTTTATTATTTGCATTATGAAGCTTTGACTGAAGTACTTCTATATTGGAATATGAGTTCAATTATAAAGTTCAAACCAATTACTATCTTTCGTAATTTTTGAAGAAAACATGAAGCCCATTGTTGTGTTATATATATAATTTTTTGTATGTATATATATAATTTTTTTTCTTCTTCCACTAAAACTGTAAATGTTATTAATTTTGTCAAATTATTTTGTTATTTGCATTATGAAGCTTTGACTGAGGTACTTCTATTGGAATATGTCTTTAATTATAAAGTTCAAACCAACTACTTCTATTGGAATATGTCTTGGTTGGAATCTGATGAGCTTTACAACAATTATAATTCGGAAACTTGGCTAAAAGTTAATTATTTTTCAAAAAAAGTCAAAAAAAAAAAAAAACTCTTAAAAAGTTAACTTTTAACTAACTTCTTAAAACAAGCTAAATCACTAATTTATTTGAATGAAAGAAGGTTCTGGAAAAAATAATTTTGTGGCCACCATGTGTGTGTGTGTGTGTGTGTGTGTGTGTGTATGACTGTGTTGTGTTAATAGGAAATTGGGGAGTGATGATGATAGTTGTGGGGATATATTTTCTGAATACCAACACGTGGCCGAGGTGACGCCAACGTGTCAGCCGAGGTGCCACGTGTCCTGGTCTTGACGCCGAGGTGATCTCGGCTAGGCCGAGGTTATCTCCGAAGATATCGGGATCCGGGATAAGCGGATAAGGGACAAGAGTCCTAGAATGAAGAAGGAGCTCAACCTGGATAAGAATGAAGCTCTTAGGGAATTTATCTTTATCCATTGGAGAGTCCAAGATGAGCATTGAGGTAAAGTCCATTAAAGCTAGGCTTCTATTGGAGTTAGGATTGTGTAAACTATAAAAAGAGAGGCACCCCCATGGGTCTAAGGTACGCAATTTATGCTCTGAACAGTGAGTTAAGCACTATTGATTATCTTTGAAAGATATTTGATTGCTGACTTAATCATCGGAGTACCCCCGAGTGGACGAACCGCCGTCGGAATCTCTTCTTTCTGTTGCAGGTCGTTCGGGCTTATCCTATTCTACCAGTGCTCTCCAGTTGAATATTGAGTTGGCAGTGTGGTCAGAAATTCACTCACACAATTTGGCACCGTCAGTGGGAACAAAGAAGAATATATGGCCAACGACGGACAGAAAGAGAAGATTGGCGATAACATTCCTACTGGGAGTGGGAGACCTATTGACCTTGATGTCGAAGAAGACAATTGTAACAAAGAAACTCGTGACCAAAATCACGAAGTGAAAGACGTCGGCCAGGAAGGCGACGTACCAAAGAAAACAGACCAAAGCGGGTACTATAATGAAGATAACCTCCAGGTATGGAAAGAAAGATGCTTGCAGAGGGACGATGAGGTAAAGTCCATGGCGAACAAATTGGCGGACCTACAAACAATGGTCAATTTCATGATGCAAAATAACGTCATGCAGCCACCGTTCACGCTGCAGGACACACCGATTCCAGCGGCCAATGCCCAGAAGGGAGGGCAGAAAACAATCCCTGTAGCCCCCCAACATACCAGAAGCGAAAGACACTCTCATCGGCCTTCGAGGGAGGTCGGGCGAGGAGAGCCAAGAAGGGAAGAATCTCGAAAGACACATCGCACCAAGGAGGCAAACCCCACAGAACATCGGCATGTTCAAAGGCAGGAGTTGTGCTTCGATGCGACCAATGGAGAAAGGTCAAAAAGGGCTCACAACAAAACTGAAAGTAGTGCACCTAAAAGACTGAAATCAGGAGATAGCCGAGCTCCTGGGCGGACCAAAAAGGACTTAAGAGATTACCTCAAGAGGAAGCAAGAGCATGCCGAGGTAACTTCAATAGTTAAACCAAAAACACCATTCTCGGTAGAGTTAGACAAAGTTGAGGCCCCGAAAAGATTCAGTATGACGAGGTTTCAGATATACGATGGTAAGTCGGACCCTAACTTTCACATTGGATTATACCTGAACTCGATGGCACTGTACACTGAGAACGAGCAATTGCTCTGCAAGGTGTTCCCCTCATCCTTCGGGGAGATTGCATCGGACTGGTTTCACAAATTGCCGAAGGGAAGTGTGAAGACCTGGGAAAGCCTGGCCGAAATGTTCGTGGCCAGGTTCGTGACAAACAAACTGCAACCATTAAGGGTGGACGCCCTGATGGCTCTGAGGATCAGTGAGGATGAAGGCCTTAGGGCCTACGCAAAAAGGTATTATGAGGTGTTCAACCGAATACCCGAATGCAACCAAGAGGTGGCGGTCGTGTCTTTCAAGAACGGCCTGAAAAATGATTGCGCACTACGAAAGTCATTGGCAAAGACATTGCCAAAAAGCATGGAGGAGCTCATGGCCAGAATTGAGAAATACGCTAGAGCCGAGGAAGACACTCCAGGGATTAAGGCAACAAAGCAGGAGAAAACAAACGGCTCGCCGAAGCGAGGCCGAGGTAACAACGGGTCCAACAAATAAGAGATAGGACTGAGAACCGCACAGGCAGTCACGACTGTGTTTCGAATTCCAATTCACAAAGTCCTGGATAAAATCCGAACCCAACCCTATTTCAGAGCACCAGCAAGGGTTCCAGGAGAGTTTATAGGAAGAAGCCTTGGGAAGCATTGTGCTTATCATAACGAAAATGGACATCTGACTCAAGGTTGCAAAGCCCTGAAGTCACACCTAGAAGACCTGGTAAGGCAAGGCCATTTGAGAGACCTTGTAAATGAGGCCAGGATAAGGGAAGAACAAGCAAGACTTCCTTAGGCACCAGCAGCTCCACCTCCCCCAGCACAGCAGCCGTAGGCAGGCGGACCTCGCGTAATTAATGTAATTCACTCGAAGGTCAACGAAAATGAAATACGGGGGGAGACCCAGAAGGTAAAGCACTTACAACACGTGTACCAGGTCAAGCAGAAAAGACCTCGGTCTGAGGAGTACCAGGGACCAATGGTGACCTTTACTGATGCCGACCTAGAGATGGTCCAGCATCCATATAATGATGCCTTGGGAGTATCCCTCCAGGTTGGGGAGTACCAAGTAAAGCGCATCCTAATTGACCAAGGCAGCTCTTGTGACATCATGTATGTCAGATGTTACAAGTAACTGGGCCTTCACCCTGACGATATGGAGCAATCCAATGGCCCAATAGTCGAGTTCAATGGAACGCCGACATGGCCGCTGGGCGCAACAAGCTTAGAAGTGCAGGCTAGCACCAAGAAGATAAAGACAGAGTTCACCGTAATCGACACACCATCCCCTTACAATATTATCTTGGGAAGGCCATAGTTGCATGCAATGGGGGCTGTTTCCTCAATATTGCATCAACTATTGCGGTTCCCAATAGAGCATGGGATAGAAGAGGTCAGAGGAGATCAGCTGCAAACAAAAAACTGCTCCATGGTAGCAATGAAATCCACCTCCAGCATACAAGAGCCAGAAAAGGCAGAGATCGAAGATGAGGACGTGGAAGTCCTAGAAGACGTCGGCAAGTAGCCAGCCGAGAAGAGTGAAGAAGCACTAAAGAAAATCCTCGTTCAGGAGGGAGATGAAGAACGCTTCTTCCTTCTCGGCTCGGGCTTAGCCGAAGAAGAGAAAAAAGAGCTGGAGGCTTTCTTGAGAGCAAACATTGAGGTGTTTGCCTAGATGCCTCACGAAATGCATGGCATTGACCCCGAGGTCACTTGCCACAAACTGAACATTGATAGGTCGGCCAAACCTGTAATCCAACGAGCAAGAAGACCGACATTGATGCACATCGAAGCAGTGGAAGAAGAAGTAGACAGACTACTGGAGGCTAGGGACATTCGAGAGGTTAATTACCCGACATGGCTATTGAACACAGTAGTGGTGAAGAAAAAGAATGGTAAATGGAGGGTCTGCGTGGACTTTACCAGCCTAAACAAGGCCTGTCCCAAAGACAGTTTTCCTCTACCCAAGATTGACCAACTGGTGGATGCCACTTCAGGGCATGGAAGGATGAGCTTCCTGGATGCCTACAAGGGGTACCATCAGATAGCTATGTACCCCCCAGATGAGGAGAAGACTGCGTTTATCACCCCAAAAGGGCTGTATTGCTACAGAGTGATGCCTTTTGGGTTGAAAAACGCATGAGCAACCTACCAAAGATTGGTAACCAAGATGTTCAGACACCTAATTGGCCAGACAGTGGAAGTTTACATTGACGACATGGTCATGAAGACCAAGCAACCTGAAGGTCATCTGGCTGACCTAAAAGCAGTCTTTGACATCCTTAAAACATATCGGCTCCGACTCAATGCGTCAAAATGTGCATTTGGAGTTGGATCTGGTAAGTTTTTGGGATACCTGGTGACCAGAAGGGGCATTGAGGCCAGCCCAGATCAGATCAAGGCCATTTTAGAGTTAAAGAGCCCGACGTCAGCAAAATAGGTGTAGATGCTGACTGGAAGGGCTACAGCCCTGAATAGGTTCATAAGCAGAAGCTCAGACAAGTGCAAACCTTTCTTCAACTTAGTGAAGAAAGCCACAGACTTCTTATGGACTGAGGAGTGCGAAGCCGCCTTGGCCGACTTGAAGAAGTATTTGACCACACTCCAGTTCTTTCAAATCCAGAACCTGGAGAGGAACTATTCTTGTACTTGGCAGTTTCAGAACATATGGTAAGTGCAGTGGTAATCTGAGAAGAAAAATGAGAACAAAGGGCTGTTTACTATGTAAGCAAAACCCTGGCTGACGCAGGAAACAGGTATTTACCCCTAGAAAAGTTGGCACTAGCTTTAGTAATGGCTTCAAAGAAGCTGAACCATTACTTTCAAGCCCATAAAATTGTGGTGCTAACCAAACATCCTTTGAAGTCCCTGTTGCAGCAAGGAGATCTCACAGGCAGAATAGCCAGATGGACAGTGGCCTTGGGCCAGTATGACCTGGAGTTCAGACCCAGAACAATAATTAAAGGCCAAGTCTTAGCCGACTTCGTGGCCAAGTTCACTCCAAGAGCCATCGTACATCGGGCTCCGTTGAGCCGAAGTGAACGATGTCTAAGCGAGCAAAGAGGAGCCCAACCAAGGGCAACAGAACAAAGGAAAGAAGAAAAACGCAGGCCCTACAGCATTTACATCGGCGACTCTTTTCAACTGTTTGTTGATGGGAGTTCAAACTGACAAGGAGCGGGGGCATAAGTAGTACTAGTATCTCTAGATGGACAGATATTGGAACAATCCATTCGTTTGGGGTTCAAGGCCTCAAACAATGAAACATAGTATGAAACACTGATTGCAGGACTAAAACTGGCAGCAGCAGTAGAAGCAGATGAGGTGATAGTCTTCTGTGACTCCCAGCTTATAGTCAACCAGACAACGGGCGAGTTTGTAGCCCGAGATGATAGGATGTCGGCCTACGCAAAGGAGGTCAGTAGGTTGGTGGCTTTGTTTCAAAATTGCCAAATACATCAGGTTAGCTGAGATGATAACAGTCACGCTAATGCACTGGCCAACCTGGCTAGTGCAATACAACCTGGAAAAGCAAGGACGATAATGGTCGACTACTTGTCGGGCCCAAGCATTGAACCACTGATCACAGAGCGTAAAGCAATGTGTGTGGACATGGGACCAAGCTGGATGGATGCAATAGTAGCATTCCTGAAAGAACGAAAACTACCAGATGATCACAAAGAGGCACACAAGATCAGATTGAAGTCAGCAAGATTCAGTCTGACAGTAGAGGGACACCTCTACAGAAGATCCTTCACTGGACCCCTTTTGAGGTGTGTCCATCCTTCACAAGTTGAAGATTTTCTATACGAAATACATGAAGGAATATGTGGAAACCACGCTGGAGGCAAATCACTTGCTCATAGGGCCATTACCCAGGGGTATTGGTGGCCCTACATGCAGAAAGATACAGAGGCCTATGTCAAGAAGTGTGAAAAGTGTCAAAGGTTCGCACCTCTGATACACTAACCAGCAGCAGACCTAAACCCAGTATCCAGTCCTTGGCCGTTTGCCCAATGGGGCATGGATCTCATTGGGCAACTGCCCCAAGCAACTGGGCAAAGGAAGTACCTGCTGGTAGCAACAGATTACTTTACCAAATGGATAGAAGCTGCACCCCTTGCCAAGATTCGGGACGTGGATGTAAAGAGCTTCATATGGAAGAACAACATCGCCAGGTTCGAGATCCCAAGAGCACTAGTAGCAGACAATGGAACACAGTTTGACTGTAAGCTAATCAAGAGCTTCTGTGCAAAGTTCAAAATAAAGAATTACTTTTCAACCCCAAGCTTTTCCCAAAGCAATGGACAAGCAGAAGCATCCAACAAAGTTTTCTTGGATGGGATAAAGAAGAGGCTGCAAGCAGCAAAGGGAAAGTGGGTGGATGAACTGCCAAATGTACTCTGGGCATATCGGACTACGCCGAGAAGATCAACTGGGGAGTCCCCATTTGCCATGGCTTATGGCACAGAAGCAGTCATTCCTCTAGAAGTCGACATCCCAGGGATCAGAACTCAGAGAGTAGAGAATGAAACTAATGATGTATTATTAGCCCGAGATCTGGATTTGCTAGAAGAAAAAGGGAAAGAGCTGCAATTCAACTGGCAGCTTACCAGCAGCAGCTTGCCAGGGCCTATAATAAGAAGGCCAACCCAAGGGAGTTTCAAATCGGTGACCTCGTCTTGAGAAAGGTCGTTGGCAACAAGAAGGATCCCAGAGAGGGCAAGCTTGTCCCAAATTGGGAGGGACCCTATAGAATCATCTCAGTGTTGGGCAATGGGGCATATCGGCTTGAGGATAACGAGGGCAAAGAGTTGCCAAGGCCTTGGAATACATGTAATCTGAAAATTTTCTATCATTAGATTTTCTTATTTTTTGTTATTTGCCGAAGTGATAAATAAAGTTTTAGCTTGATTTTTCTACACTTATAATTGATAAAGATACTTGACGAGGTTTCTGGAATACACTCATAATGAGAACTCAAGTGTAACTTAAGTTCACATTAGGGGGCAAAGAGTTGGAAAATGGTTCTTACAAGATAAAATTAGTTTAACACTTGTTGAAATTTGAGAAAAATTTACAAGTTGAAGTTAAACTAAGGTTATGTCTAACACTTATTGAAATTTGTGAAAAATTTACAAGTTGAAGTTAGACTGAGATCATGTTTAACACTTGTTGAAATTTGTGAAAATTTTACAAGTTGAAGTTAAACTAATGTTATGTCTAACACTTGTTGAAATTTGAGAAAAATTTACAAGTTGAAAGTTAGATCGAGATCATGTTTAACACTTGTTGAAATTTGTGAAAAATTTACAAGTTGAAGTTAAACTAAGGTTATGTCTAACACTTGTTGAAATTTAAAAAAAATTTACAAGTTGAAAGATAGACCGAGATCATGTTTAACACTTGTTGAAATTTATGAAAAATTTACAAGTTGAAGTTAAACTAAGGTTATGTCTAACACTTGTTGAAATTTGAGAAAAATTTACAAGTTAAGGCCAAGGTTATATTAAACTGAGTACTTATGTACTTGCCGATGTAAACCATTGGTGGGTAAGCCGAGGTATTTCACCTCCAGAAAATTACACAGTTAAAGTGTGCATTGAAGATATGCAAAATATTCCAAGTATGGAATCATACAAGAGCAGTAAAGAGAAGACAAAGATACAAGCATTCAGCAAAGGAAGTTGTATTAACATTCAAAAGATGGCATGTCGGCCGAACCTTACAATTGTTCCAAATAAAAGAAAAACAAAAGTACAAAATACAAAGGAAAAAGACATCAAAATTAAGACTCTTCAGCAACACCAGATAGTTAGGTTTAAAGTTCAGAAGACTGTTAAGAGGACATCTCGGCAGCCTTCTCAGCCGCGAGCTCGGCATCTATTTCTTGAAGGGTTTTATCGAGGCTCTTGTCGGCGAGACGCACGTCCGATGACGCCTTCTCAGGAGTAGCATCCTTGGGAACCTCCTCACCCTCCTCATCTTGAGTCAAGTCCAGGACTTTCTCATTTGGAGTAGGGGACTTGGCCTCAGCAGCTTCCTTTGACTTCCTCACCAAGGCTTCCCCCTCAGACTCAGAATCGTTGTCAGATTGGCTTGGAGTTGGGGGGAATGGCAAGGCAAGGACGACGGTGTTCCTGAGGGGGGAGTCCTCGGGGACTTCGAGCTTTTTCAGGAAAGTCATCCAACCAAGGGTGAAACCCTTGTTACATGCCTACTTCACCTATTTTTCGTAGTCCGCCGTGACATCGGCCACCCCTTCCTTGTATCCCTTTTCATCGGCAGCCTTGAGCTCAGCGTCTTTGGTGGCCAAGGCGTCTTGGAGTTCCTTTTGGGCCTCGGCCGTCTTATCTTTGGCCTCTTTCTTCTGGGCCTGAAAGACCTTGTTTATGGCCTCAACGGCATCCGCTTTTTCCTCGGCATCATCTTTGGCTTTGACAGCAGCCTTGGCCTGGTCTGCCAAAGTCTTCATTTTTTATTGCAAGTTCTTATTGGCCTTCTGTAGACTAATAACCTTCCTAGTCTTGTTGGCCAACGCCTTCCTTGTCTCAAAAGATTGCATTGAGAAGGAGTGGGCGTATTGGATTGCCTGAAGAAAAATGGACAGATCAGAAGTTATTAGAAAAATTTTCTAAAAATAAAAAAGATAGAAAGATACCAAGTATGAAGACTTACTTGAACAGAACGCTGGAGCATCAGCGCAAAGTTCTCATACTCGCTCATCTCGGTGTTTCGGTCGAGATCTCTAGGAAGGAGCAAAGCCGTGCTAAGGGCAACGCCGACGTTGACGTCATCGGCACTATTATCAACTTTGACCGGCCTGTCCTCTAAAGTAATGGGTGGAGCCTAGGGGGCATCGGATTTCATGGAGCCCGAAGCTGTTACAGATTCGGACCTCGGCCTCTTTGACCGAGTGGATTCGGATGGTTGGGCCTCGGCGAGCCTCTTCTCGGCAGCTAAAGGGGTTTTCTCGCTCAAAGCCAATTTGGAAATCAGCAAGGTGTCCTCAGTATCAACCTGAGTCACCGTTGCCTTTGGTTGAGCCTTCTTCAGCCTTTTTTGTTTTGGCTTTGGAGGCTGAGTTGATGCTGGTTGGGCATCTATGGTAGATGAAATGTTGGCCAAAAGATCTTTAGCAACTACTTTCTGGCGGCCCATCTCGGCAGCAAAAACAGTTCGTCGCCGGCGTTGGCGTTGGGATGGTGGGATCATATATGGAGCCGAGGTTGACGGCTGCTCTGCTGGATCAGAAGTCGATCATTGATCTGGCCGAGATGTGGAGGCAGCTTGAGGAGTTGTGGCAGAAGGGGGAGATTGGCTTTTCTTCCTCTTTGGGACGTCGGGGAGTACTGATTTATAGGTAGGGATGAAGTTGAGTAGCAGTGGGGCTTTCCACTTATGAACTGGAAAATCCAATAGCTTCTTCAAGTCCCTGCTGGGGAAGAAAGACTGGTGAAAGCCCTTTGGTGGCTGAGGAAGAACTACAAAAGAAGAGCATAGGTGTTAGAATAAAGTATTGAAAACTTTAAGAAAGAGAGCAAGAAAAAGTGACACTCGGCCCTTACCAACTCCTTTCCCGAAAACTGTTCGGCTTAGGAGATAAAGGTGGAGGTCATCGTTTGGCTGAAACTCCCAGTTGCCCGAGACGATGAAGTAATCGTCTTCAGTACCCTGGTTTGAGTCTGGGAGGTCGGCAATGAGTTTGTACTTAGTGGACCTCGGCTTGAGGTAATAGATGTGGCTTTTTTTCAATTTCAGACGACACATAGTATAACAGTACTGAAAATCGGCCAGAGTAATCCTAGCATTCTCTTGTTTGGCTAAGGCTATTGTACCATTGATAACTCGGTAAGAATTGATGGCAAGCTGCATTGGGTTCAATTTATAGAAATGAAGGATTTCACGGAAAAAGGTATCAAGTGGAAACCTAAGTCCACACTCGATAAAGGCCACTACTGGGAAAGGCATGAGGTTCACATCAGGCATAATGGTATCATCCTCCCCAGCCAACCTCAAATGAACATCGGTTGAGATGTCAAACTCTCGCCTAAACTGCTCTAACTTGGTCGGGGTGTCTACCCTATGCTTCCACATACCCATGATATCGGCTTAACTGGAGGAGTTGGATTTCAGAAGGGAGTGTTTTGGAGGGTTTTAGGGACCTCGGCTAAAGCCTGAAAATACATAGAATCTGTGGGGAATCGTTTCAGTTTTTCCTAAAAATTTGTGGGTTCTACAAACAAATCCTAAACCTAGTTCTATGGAAACGAAGATTGAAGGCACGAATCTGGAAAAATCACAGAAAACAGAAAAGCAAGAATGTGTTTCAGAATCAAGAATAGTGGTAAACTATCAAGAAAACTGTGACAAAATGTGCACAAGGGCGCGAGGCCAAAGACTGGCAAAAGTGAGCAAATTTGTGAACAGTGTGTGCGTATTCAAGACACAAATTGGGCAGAAACAAAATCGTAAGGTAAACGTGCTCGAATACATGATTCATAAATCGAATACTGGAGCAAAACAACAATGACAACAAATAATGAAGCGAAACTTTTTGAAGAACAACAAGAAATTGAAATAAAAAGGAACTGTGACTTACCCAAGAAAAATGAAGCCGAAGTAAATTTTCGCCGGGATCAAACGGTAGCCGGAAGCAAGGAAATACAGCAGAAACCTCGCCGGATGAGAGAGTCAGGCTGGTCGCAGAAAGCTTCGTGAAAGCAATAATGGAGGATTTGGAAGAAGAAGCTAGAGAGAGAAAAAGCTTCAGAAATAATGATGTAAAGCGAAAAGACGAAGAGAGAGGACACTGGTTTTGTCAAAAACGCGAAAAGGCGGCAAAATGGAATTGATGAGCCTAGAACGACGAATTTGTCAGATGGCACACACAGGCGCGAGACGACTTACAGGCACGTATTGAGTACGATCCAACGAGGAGAAGACATGTGACAAAAACGGTTGATGTATTTTGCATAACAGCTCACACGCGTGATAAAACTCTTGGAGTTGTTGGTTTAATGAAGCAATGACATCGGCTGATAAGAAATTCTGAAACCTTGATGAGACAAGATTGCAAGACCTGATTGTGTGAAGCCGATGTATCATGACCTCGGTAAAAGGATGATACAGCGAGATAGCCAACATGCTATATGATATGACGATATAGGTTCCATCACCTCAGGATGCAGAGGTAATAGAACCTAGGGGGCAGTTGTGGGAATATATTTTATGAATACCAACACGTGGCCGAAGTGACGCCGACGTGTCAGCTGTGGTGCCACGTGTCCTGGTCTTGACGCCGAGGTGATCTTGGCTAGGCCGAGGTTATCTCCGAAGATATCGGGATCCGAGATAAGCGGATAAGGACAAGAGTCCTAGAATGAAGAAAGAACTCAACCTGGATAAGGATAAAGCTCTTAGGGAGTTTATCTTTATCCATTGGAGAGTCCAAGATGAGCATTAAGCTAAAGTCCATTGAAGCTAGGCTTCTGTTAGGGCTAGGATTGTGTAAACTATAAAAAGAGAGGCACCCCCATGGGTCTAAGGTACGCAATTTATGCTTTGAACAGTGAGTTAAGCACTATTGATTATCTTTGAGAGATATTTGATTACTGACTTAATCATCGGAATACCCCCGGGTGGACGGACCACCGCCGGAATCTCTTCTTTCTGTTACAGGTCGTTCGGGCTTATC
The DNA here is from genome assembly GCF_055761805.1 of Camellia sinensis. Taxonomy (NCBI): domain Eukaryota; kingdom Viridiplantae; phylum Streptophyta; class Magnoliopsida; order Ericales; family Theaceae; genus Camellia; species Camellia sinensis. Next base: position 66,527,991 of record NC_138970.1, read on the forward strand.
CTATTCTGTCAGTGCTCTCCAGTTGAATACTGAGTTGGTAGTGTGGTTAGAAATTCACTCACACAGTAGTGCTTCGATGAGTGGGGATGTGGCCATGGGTTGTGTGGCGATGGTGTTAGAGCAATTGTGGTTTTGGGTTGGGTTCTTTGTGATGATACATAATACACAAATTGTTGGTGATAAAATAAGGGAATGAGGACATTATAATAATTATGATTTCAAATTATATCCTTAATAATGTCACCCCGCTTCTTAACTAATATTGAGCTACACGCACGGTTATCTATAACAGTTTCCATTAATTTTACACTTAAGTTCAAATTATGAGAGATTTATGTGTATGTTTATAAATTAGAAAGAGATTAGTTTGTTTGGTTTCACTTATCATAAATACACTTTAGAAGTAAAATATTTGTGAAAAAATATTTTAAAAATTCACTAAATATCAAAAATAAAAATATAAAAATATAATATATTTATATATTCTTATATATTTATTGATTTTTAAAAAAATTGAAACTAAGCACAATAAATATATTTTTGAGTTAAATTAAACTAAAACAAGTAAAATATAGGGCCAATTTGAGAACTTAATTAAAAGCCAAATTTTAACTTTTAACATAAATCACATCACTTATCTATTTTTTTATATTTTTAAAAAAAAAATGAAAAAATTAACTTTTAATCAACCTCCCAAAATAATCTATGATTAACCCAAATAAAAAGCTTCAAATCATGGAGTTGATTTTTATTGTAGGTAAAAATTGAAAAAAATACGTGAAATCAATCAACTGACGATCTAACCAAACCAACTATTAGTCCAGCCTGCAGTTTCATTCCTTTTGCAAAGCCAGCTGTGTCTCCTTCCCATAACTCCTCAGAAATCAAAAAAACAAAGATCTTTCTCTCTCTCTCTAGCTAACCTTCATTTTCTCTCTCCTCCCATCTCCGTGATGCTCCACAATCCATCAACTAGTAAACCAGAAACAGAGAGAGAAAGAGAGAGAGAAGCACAAGTCAAAAAGAAAACCAAACCCAGAGGTGGGTGGTACTGTGGTTAAGGCTTAGGGTTTAAACCCCAAGGTCACAGGTTCAATTCCCCTCTCCCTGACCAATTTATTGGGCGAAACACAGTTGATTTGGAGGTTAAACCTTAAGTTATCTAATCAACACTTGGTGTGGGTTCAATACTTTTCGCTGTGCGAGTTCTGACTTAAGCGGAGCTTGTCTTGGAGGTCACCTTAAGTTGTCTAACCAGCACTTGGTGTGGGTTCAATGCTTCTCGTTGTGCGAGTTCTGACTTAAGCTGAGCTTGTCTTGGAGGTCGGAACAAGTTCTCAGGTTATAGTCTCCTCGCTCGGAATGGCTAATAGGACACCCTGATAATTTCTGCAAGGGCACTGCTTTAGACTTGCGAGATCTGCGGGAGGCTAGGGAAAATTTTCCTTAAAAAAAAAAAAAAAAAGAAAAAACAAACAAACAAACATAGAGATGAGTGTGATTGAAATCCTAACGAGAGTCAACGCGATCTGCAAGAAATACGACAAGTACGACTTTGACAAGCAGAAACACCTCAACCTCTCCGCCGCCGTCTTCGCCCGCCTCCACGCCACCGTCGACTCAGACATCGACACCGCTTTCAGGTCTCTCTCAAAAAGTTCTTTTTCTTAGGGCTTGCGTTTGAATTTTTTTTTTTTTTTTTTTTGTGTGCAGTTGGAGGTTTTGATTTTTTTGATTTTGTAAAAAGCGGAGGCGACATCGAACGAGAAAAGTAGGGCCTCTGCAGTTGCTATCAATGCCAAGATTCGACGCATCAAAGGTCGTTTGCTTGAGGAAGTCCCTAAATTGGAGAGAGTGGCTATAAAAAACGGTTCGATCTTTTTGAAATTATTCTGTTGATTTCATAGTAGAAATGTATAATTTGATAATTTAGTTTGACTTTATTGAATTTGAATTTTGCGGTTATGTGATATTTTTGAAATCATAGAACTGAGGTTGACTTCAGCTGATTGTTCAACAGTTTAGGGGAACTTATGATTCTAAGTTTATGTTAGAATGTTCTAAATTTGGTTGGGTTTCAAAAGTGACAGGTTGTTGAATTTTTTAAGCTTGATTTGTTAGGGTTTTGGGGTTGAAATATCCATTTCGAGGACTGTGAATACTAACTTAAGTTTTTGTGAAAATAAGGAGAAGTAAGAAGAAAAGTAGAGGAAGCAAGAAAGCTTACCCTGATAAGGGTGAAGCAAAACACATAAAAATATGTATATATATATATATAACCTCCAATTCTCTAGAGCTCAACTCCATTGAATTGAGGAATTGCAATAGTATTTGTAGGATTTCAACAAAGTTTGATTATTTATTCAAAAAAAAAAAATACTTGTAGGATGCTATATTTCTCGTATTTCCATTATGAATTTTGACTCACAAATAAGGATGATAAACCTTACTGATTAAAATATTGTAAACCAACTGAAAGCTATAGGAAAGACCCAAAAACATTACTTCAACCATAATACGACTCAGTGTTTCAAAAGGCGTGTCTAAGTGCGCGCTTAGGCGCTAGGCCCATCAAGGCGCACCTGAGGCGCCTCAGACAGCTTGAGGAGAGGCGCAGTAGGAAAGGCATATTTGAGGCGCTTAAGGCGCGCACCTTAGGCTTAGGCGCGAGATGCACGCCTCATGTGTTTCATTTAAATTTTTGCTCCATCCTTATTCTTTGTGTGTGTAACTATATGGAATTACAACCCCTTTAATATAAAATGTAAACACATGCTTTGAGTCCCAATTTTCATATCAAAAAAAGCTCTAGGCATTAAACGAAAGCTTTGGGATTGCAAGATGAATATATGGCTGTGGGATTCCTTTCAATGTTGTAAATTACAACAGTTTCGAACCAATGATTGAAGCTATCAGGCAATTTGATCCTGATTTAAAATTAAAATCATTAAGGCATTATATGGTATGAGTTCCTTATCTAAAAAAAGAAATGAATGTCGTTAATAAATTGATAAAGAAAGATAAATAGTATAGGGCAAAGTAAGATTAAATGTTATTTTTGAGAAATTTTTGAAACGTTGAATGTTATTTTTCATGATTTTTGTAATATCGATTGCCATTCTATTTTTTTTTTCTTGAAATTTTAACAATATTTTTTTTATGTTAAAAACTTCGCCTATATTAATATTTTGGTTATCTTCAACAACTTGCGCCTCGCTTCAGTGAGGTGCGCGCCTCACCTTGTGTCTCACATTTACAGTCCAAGTGATCTTAGCGCCTCAATGCGCCTACAGCTTTTTGAAACACTTACGACTCATTGGCGACTCTCATGACTTGTGTTCAAGAAAACTAAAAACTACTGAAATACGCTCAACTTGACCCTTAGAACCTAATAAATTACATGTAAATCTTTTTTTATCTTTTATTTTTTATAACTGGGTGTCTGGGTCAGCTTGCACACACCTCGACTAATTATATGGCTCTGAAATTAACGACTAGGCAAATCTCCAGTGGCGCCTTTGAGTGACTCAAACTCAAGACCTTGAATCTTATCCTCATGTCTTTATTGCTCGGCCAGCCCTTGAGATTTAAATTACATGTAAATCTGTCCAGCTACTTCCAAACAAACTTCATATTATTATAATTAGAGACTTTCAAAACTTCCAAGGGCCCCTTCCTTTTCACTGAAAAAACGTCTTGATAACCGTGGTACCCATGGCCTTTGTCTTAAGCTTCTAAAGCCTATTAGATTTGTTTAACCATTTGATGGATGTTGCGTCAATAATAAATCTTACTTTCAGGTTAAGGGGCTTTTGACAGAAAAACTCGCTGCCCGTAATGATTTGGTCCTTGCCTTGCCAGATAGGATTCAAGTCATACTAGATGGTACTACAGCTGCTCGCAAACAATCTGCAGGCTGGACAGGTTCAGTTTCCTGCACAGAAATCAAGTTTGATTCAGGTGATTAGTTGCCTTTATTCTACTCTTTTTTTCCCTTCCTTTTTTCTTTTTTCTAGGAGGCTCTTACTTGAGATTTTTTGTTCAATTATTTGTTTCATTTGGATCATAGACGGACAGTTGAATAGTGAATACTTCCAGCAAACAGAAGAGTCCAGCCAATTTAGGCAAGAATATGAAATGCGGAAAATGAAGCAGGCATGTAATTCTTTAGAGTTGAATACCTTTCTTTTTTAATTGGGGGGAAATATGATTTTTTTTTTCTTTCTGATGAAGATTATTTCTTCTCTGGTTTCTGCATTCATTGTTCTATTGATTCCAAATAAAAAATAAAAATAATGTTTTTACTTTGATGTTCACACAGGACCAAGGATTGGAAGTGATATCAGAAGGTTTGGGTCCATTGAAAAACATGGCCCATGATTTGAATGAGGTATGCTACTGCCTTGTGCATTTGTATCTGTTGCTTTGTCCCATTTTATGCACATCAATTTATGACTTTGCAATTCATACAGGAAATGGATAGGCAAGTTCCTTTAATGGACGAGATTAACACTAAGGTTTGAGAACACGTCCTGTCCTGGTAATATCTAAAGCTACAAGTATTCTTAAATTATTAATGGTGCATTTCTTCACATCCTACAGGTTGACAAGGCTGTATCTGACCTTAAGAACACCAATGTGAGACTTAAGGATACTGTTAACCAGGTAACTGAGCTGCCACTGTATTTTCTGTAGGTTTGCATCACTTTGTGTGCTGCAAAGAGGGAGAGAGAGAGAGAGAGAGTCAGCTATGCTATGTCGTAGATCTTTTTGCTGGATTTGATAGAAAGTTTTGATTTGTTTCGGCTGAGGTCCAGTCGAAATTTCTGTATTGATATTATACTATTGTGCATAATTCTTGGGATTGCCGCCTATCTATACAATTAATTTTCACTTTCTGAAAAAAATGGAAAGGAAATGTTTTATCTAATTTGTGGTAATAGCTGACATGCTTAATGGACTCCAGAAAATAATTTCATGCATGGGTGAACTTATAGTTAGAAGCCAATAATTGAACTTATAAACTAAAGTTGAGTGCATAATTATTCTGGTTGGATCTTCTTCTTGCTTGATTCAGTTTCTCCTGTTAATCTCTTTCTTTTCACTACCTTAGAGCATTTCAATGAAATAACAATCGTTAGACTGATTCTCAAACTTGTCTGGGCTGAAATTTGATTGTTTGGTCAACATTTGATTTTTCAAATTTCCTTCTCTTTTGGTTTAGTATTTTAAGCAGGCATTCTGATGGTTGTTGTACGTGCAGTGTATTGAAGAATTAAGATGATCAATGAGCTACTGTTTCTGCTCGTGATATTGGCTTTGTCTGGTATTGTTTTGCGCTGATTAAGGCCTTGTTATGTGCTTATTTTGGAGATGATTTGTTTTCCCGGTGTGTGCATGTCTTTGCTCATACTTTTGACTACTGTTTCTATACCTTTGTCTTTCAAATACAACTTTCGGCACATCAGACATTTCTGGATTAATAATGTATATTTGTCCCAGCTTACATTTTGTCTCCTTAATTTAATGTTGTGACTCCTGTAAACACCACTTATGGTATTTGTGCAACCTATAAAGGGAAGAACCAAAATTGCATTAAGTGGAACTCCTAGAACTGATCTTGAAAAATCTGCAATTAAAGTCTAGGATATTTGCTATTAGGGTTAAACTAGGGATTGGCCTAGTTGAATGTTAAACAAAATGAATTTGTGCTGGTACTAAAGAGCAAGAGTTCAGGATTTTATTGAGTTAATTTACAACAAAAATTTGTTCTGCATCACTTTTTCATAGAAATCTCCTTGTGGTTTTAATTTCTTCTCGTAATTTTTTTTTTCTTTCTCTAAAACATTGGAAACATTATTAAAGTTGACCTTTCAGTTATAGCTGGGTTGTTATGTTAACAATTTCATGTTATGGCCCTCAAACTTACATCATATGATACCATGATATTGTAGACATTCTATTTACTACAGACAACAAAGTATTAGAACGAGCGATATTTGGTGCTCTATGCTACAACATCCTCCTTACCATAGAAAAGTTGTAAAATCGATCAGAATAATAGCAGCATAGGATGTGGACAACATTCAATAGTGTAACAGTTTTTCTTTTTTTAAAACCTAAGAAGAGTTGTAAATTCAATCTTAATAATATTAACATAGGATGTAGCCAGCATTCAGTGGTGTTTGTCCACTTTTCTAGCTGAATGAAACTAATTGTCTCTTGGGTCTTCTCTTCCCTCTTGTTTATGGCATTTAATGGCTATTAGATGTTCCAAGGAATTAGCCTTTTCTATGTTTCTTGGTGTAGAGGGTCCAAATGTAAGCATTAGAGAAATGGATACTACAGACGTTTAGTTGTAGATGATGGAGATTACTGTGAGTAAAGAGCAACGCAAGCAGTGTAGGACCCAAAGGAATAGTTGGTGAATATATGATCCAAATGAGGAGAGGAGCCTTCCTTTTATAAGCAGATGAGATTGAGGTAAAGTTACTACAGAGATTGAGATAAAATTGAAGTCCTTTTAGTATGTAAGTGGGCCTTGTGTTGCAATTGAAATAGAAATTGTTTGTGATCAAGTTAGGATTCTTCTCTATGATAATCTGATAAGGATCTTATGATGTCAATGATATCAAGATAAGTTCCTGTCGTCGATTGGTCGAGGTGAAGACATCATCCACACCCTGATGAGACTTTGCTCTTAGCCACTAAGCCACATAATTCCCAATACTCATAATGGATCATGACACTACTCAAAGACCACAGCCTGAACACAATATTGGCCATGAAACTATCTGAAAACCACACTATGGCTTTATACCAAGTTGCAAGAGCCCTCAAAGTCTTTCTAGTCAATTGTGGCAAACATCAGTTTGGGTTTGTGAGAGGTGAGGAGGAGGTTTTAGTTTAGCAGGAGATCCTCACTCTTTTGAAAGATAGGAGAAAGTGCCCCCTACCGAAAGGTCTCACTCTTTTTGAGGTTAAGAGTCAAGACAAATGTTTTTGTTTTGTCCTTATGGTACCGTTGGAGATATGGACACTCTTTCTGAAAACCTCACTTAAAACATATGACGACCCCCAGTCTAGCATCAATTCTATAAAATGGCACAGAAACTGACTCATGTTAGTGCCCTTCCTTTAGCTAGGTCCGCTTGATCTATCCATCTTTTTTTTCTTCTAAATTCTACTAGATACTAGTCATATAGTTGATCTTTCGGTTTTTAAATCGTGTGGTTTAGTTCAGGTTGTTTTACCAGGTTGGTAATTCAAACCTGAATTCCAACATCAGTTAACATAACTAAACGATGTATTTCACCGATTAAACCAATTTGCATAGAAAGTTTCAATCTTACAAATCAAACCTGAATTCCATTTCCCTAAATTCAACATAAATAGTGAATATCAGAACATAACAATTTTAGAATTCTAATTTGATAATCATACTTCATAAAAAATACCAACAAAAAATTCCATTCGAATGATGAAAAAAGCACGCCTTATGTCTAAATTTTCTCCTTTGCTTCTCATTTGTTCTCATATTGCCCTTTGCTTAATCGCTTTCCCTCTTTGATTTCTTCAAGGAAGGCACTGCCAAACCTGACTATGCCACCTACCTAAAGATCTCCACGAATGATTATGATTCCACCATTGATGGACTAAAATAGTAGCATTGCAGACACCCATTGTCCAATGAGGAAGAGGGAGAGGAGCAGAGGGAAGTGATAGCAGAGAGTAATGGTAAGAGAGAGAGAGAGAGAGATAGTAAATGGCATTCATGAGTAGGATAAGTTTTACAGTATATTACGACAGATCTGGCAAATTTTATGTATAATCATGCACTAATGCATTAAATAATAGATTTGAAATGGGTAAATGGGATTTTGGTTGGTTTTGATTCACTCTGTCTCCAAAATACAAAAGCAGGATACCGAACCAAAACTGATAAAAACCCTATCAGTTGGTCGGCTATTTTACACCCCTACTTCCTACGTCATCTCGACCGCCAATAATACATGGCAGTTTGAGTACATAGAATAAAATGGATTATCTTAAGAAATTGATCAACCACCAGCATAATTGAATCGTGCTAGGTGCTATGCCTAGGTAAAGGTAGCCCAAAAACAATACTCACATGATCACAATAGTTGCAATTGGGAAGTCACTATCTTGTGATTGGCCCGTAGCTAACTGATGAGTGTGACACCTATTGCTCGTTTGTCCAACATCCCTCCATATACTAGGCCTATAACATTTGTCTTCCAAGAAGAGAACAACTTTATCTTGCCTAAGATGGATTATACCCCTTTCATGTAGCTCTTGGATTAGAAAAATTCCATCTTCCCCATATTTGATTCACAACGAGTTTGAAAAATATTCTGTGAATAAACACCTTTAATAGCATCAGATTCAATTACCTCAACCAATAAAGTATTAAATCATTTTACAACTCAATGCATTTGCAACATGGTTTTGTGAACTATCCTCATGCTTAAGGACAAAACTATAAGCTACAATGCTTGCACCACAACATAAAATTCCACATTAATACAATTTCCTTGTGTCGTTAACTTCTTGCTTAAAATGAAATAGGTTTACTCCGTTGGCTAAGATTCTACCAAACTGACTTGAGAAACATCATATTCCACTTCAAGTGCTAGGCTGAAATCCTCTCCCTTGCAGGCAGGAAATGGAGATCTCTACATCATAATCAATGATTGTGAAAGAGCCACATTAATACATCAGTATTTTAAAACTCATAATGACGTGGCAATTTATAAACTCTGAATTTTGAATTTTGATGATGTTCCACAAAATAGACCTAGGTGGTGGCCTCTCTTCTTCCTCATGGAATGAGTTTATCTCTACTTGTTTGGACATTGAAGCCTGTATATCATATACTAAACTAAATCGTAGCTCCTTTTGCAAGTTTTTACACTTCCCATGCAAGGGCTACCACTTGTTGGGTCAAATCTACTAAAAAGTGTTAATTTTTGTCAAGCTTCCCTCTCCTTGCCTTGAAGTATAAAACCAGTTTCTAAGGACTTGAAACTTACTTTAATGTAAAAAAGCAACAAAGAGAGAAAAATAGAAAACATAAACACTGTAGAGTATTGAGAAAAAGACTTGACAATTCACTGAAGCAAGCATCAATAGCAGTAGATGAACAAAAATCCCGAAGTGGCTATTTTTTTGACAATCTCTATACATATTAACAATTGAGTACCAAATCCTTATTTTGTCACCCTTATGAATACTATTAAATCCATGACTACAGTTACAAAATCCTTTTCCGTTAATCCTATATGGTAAAAGCATAATAAAACACTTAAATAATCAAACAAAACTCTAATGCTCTCTAAGATTAAGAATAAGACAAATAAATTGGTCACTTCGTTTGGTCCTGGAACTCCTCTTTTAACTCCGGTGTTGCTAAACTTTTATTAGATTCTTCTCCTGAGCTGTATCACATAAGTAAACATACATAACAACATTAATCACATTCTAGCTCAAACAGATCCATATTTGGAAATATAAGTTTATATACATAAGTTTGCACCACAATTTAATTTCAATAAAAAAATGCCTTAACTACCAAAACATTTTCTAAATTAACCTAAATTCATTTCAATTGCAAAAAAATCGTTAGTTACCAAATATGAGATCATGCCTTGCACATAAAATTAAATTTACACAATGTCTAGGACTCTAGCATATACACAAATTTCCTAACTCATCCTAGCAACTAAAATTTAACATACTTAACATAAAATCTAAGAACAATTTATGCACTTACATATTATAGCATGTGAACTTATAAAAAAAAATGAAGTTTTAGGGTGTGAAAACCTTACTCAAAGCAAGTCTTTATTAATAGAGATGAAAAGAGTACAAAGAGCTTACAAGCTTGCACTCATCAACAACACCCTCAACGTTGGTGATGGCACTTTTTATCATTTGTATAGTTACTAGTAACAGTCAAACCATTCGAACTTACGTTCACCTAGTTTATTTTTATATTGCTATTTCTTGTTTAATGGTGAAGACTTGGCCTAATAACCTTGAGGTTATGGGTTCAAGTCTTAGGACCATCACTTTGTGCATTATGCCAAAGATTTGGTCTGTACTCAATCTTTCCCCTTCCAAACACACATTAATGTGTACTAATTGGGCGTTGTTTTTTTCTTCTTGTTTATTACATTTTTGTCTTATTTATCTCAAATTCTCAGTTTTGTTATGTGTGTGTGTGTGTGGTAAGTGAGCAATTTTATTACCAAAAAAGAAAGATGTAATGAGGCTTGGAACATGACCCTAAGTGTCCGTAAAAAATAAACCTTCAAGCAACACAACTATTAGGAAACATAAAAACAAGATCTAACCAAACAAAGAAAGTAAAACCCTCACAGCTCGAGAGACTAGGCCAAAGCACAAAAACCAAAATATAAACAAACAAACAGCACCCATCCAAAACACTTCTCCTCACAACCCAGAGGCTCAGTAGTAGGCATATATAACTCAAGAACTATACAATAAACAAATAGAACCATTAGCTCGTGTCTCGTTATACCAATTAGAGTGTGAACTCTTTATAGAAGGCTTTGGGCATGAGTTCCTTTCCCTTGCAATTTGTTTGGTTGAGTTTCAATAATCTGCTTTTGAAATTTTTTAAAAAAATTACAAATTAGTTTGACAAAAAAAAAAAAAAAAAAACTAACTAATTTATTTTTGAATTTTCTAAATTATTTTCGTCCCCAAAAAAAAACTATATGAAAATAATGATTTTTTTTTTCTTTCACCAAACTAGGTTTTGTAAATTTTCAAAAATAGATTTTGAAAACTCAACCAAACATTAGAATTTGAATTTCTCTTTAAGTTTCCTTTTGTTCTCATCTCTAAAAGGAGTGGCATCCATAATCCTTTTAGTTCATCCTTCGCTTCTTTTTTTATTTTTTATTAGCAATAAAATGAGTGTTTTGAGGCTAGAGGGCCATCCATCTCTTCCTGAAGCTTGTATTCTGTAGTTCTTGTATGCTAAATAAAATCCTGTATTTGAATTCTCCTCAGGGATCTTGTTTTCTTCTTTGTGATTGTAGTTCCTTCTGCGGCTGCTTATTTTGGATTAGAGTAGTGGAAGCTTTAACATTTGTTTTTCTAGTTTTTCCAACTTCAAGTTATAATCCATTACCTTTTTCTACTCTTGGACTTAACACAAAAATAGTATGCTCTGTGACTGTGGCTATTTGTGGAATGCGGGTCCAACTTGAATCCATTGGTTTGTCGCATTTTTTGGTGGCTTTCAGGGGTACTAGGACGTGGTTGTGGTGCGACGACGGAGCTTCAAGGTAGGACAGATGATTGACGTTGGTCGCCGTTGGGAGGAGTGTCGTTACTTTTAGGGGAACAGGTCATGGATCTTTGTCTGGCAGTAAAGGATGTAGCGACTATTCCTACTAGGCTTGCTGGCAATTCTCTTGGTAGGGTGATGGAGGATGAGGGTGCTCGTCAGGAGAAGTTTGTGCAGAGTACTTGGGGGCCGACAATCTCTGCAGATGTTGCAGTGGGTGTGGGGCAGAGTTCTTCACCTGTGAGTACTTGGGCTATGGTTCCGATGCAGGAGGGACCAGTGGATATTTGTAGTGGACCACCGAGGGTGCCGGAAATGTGGGAGGATCTGGTGGATAAGTTAGTTGATGGTGTGGAAAATTCTGGTGATGAAGACGCTATTTCTCTTTCGTTTCCTCAACCGCTTGCCGTTTCACCTGCAGGCTTGGGTGGTGATGGGCAGGGGTTAGTGGTAGGGGACGGTATTGGGGTTTCGGAGCCTTCACCTGGAGAGGTTTTAGATTGGGTTTTGGGAGGAATTAGTGAGGTTAGTTGTTTCATTTGAGGGGCATGAGACTGAGGCAATGCACTTATTTTCAGCAATAGAGATGTCTTGGTGTAGTGGGGTTCCAGCAGCGGAGGTGGTTAGGCCTGGGGTCCAACGGCAAAGGGGGGATAGAGAGCTACGAAATTTGGAGTGTTCTATTAACTATGATACGTGTTCAGGGGATCACCAGAAGATAGTCAGGCGGGGGAGGGACAAACAGTTATTTTTGAAATGAGATTGAAGGTGTTATCTTGGAATGTGGGTGGTTTGAATAATCGGCGGAAGCGTGTGGCGGTGGGGGCATTGTTGCGAAGTGTGAAAGCAGATGTGGTTTGTATTCAAAAACTAAGATAAAGTATGTGGATGAGGAGGTTGTTAAGGAGATTTGGGATGGTCGGTGTATTCAGTGGGTGTTCCTTCTGGCTTTGGGTATGGCAGGGGGGATTCTTGTTTGTTGGGACACTAAGATGGTGGTGAGAGAGGAGGCAGAGGTTGGGGCTTTTTCACTATCTTGTTTGTTCAGATGTGTGGAGGATGGTTATCGATGGGTGTTCACAGAGGTGTATGGTCCAGCTTAATGTATGGAGCAGCGTCTGTTTCTGGAGGAGTTAGAAAGAGTTGCTTTTCGATGGGAGTTGCCATAGTGTGTAGGGGGTGACTTCAATATGGTGCGGTGACCGGGGGAAAGGTCGGGAGGGGGTCATTTGACGAGCGTCATGCACGCATTTTTGAATTTCTCTAATGAGCTTCATTTGGTGGATTTGCCTTTATAGGGGGGATTACACGTGGTCTCGGGGCCGCATGTCTTCTCGGATTGATCATTTTTTGGTGTTAGGAGCTTGAGAGGAGCATTTTTCAGGGGCAGTTCAGCGGCGTCTGTCTAGGCTGGTGTCAGACCATTGGCCTATTCTATTGGATGGTGGGGGTATTCGGAGGGGCCCCTCGCCCTTTCATTTTGAGAATATGTGGCTTAGTTCTGATGGGTTTGTAGATAGGGTGAGGCAATGGTGGGAGAGTTATGTTGTGTTTGGCTCTCCGAGTCATCGGCTGGCTCTAAAGCTAAAATTGCTGAAGGCAGATTTGAAACTCTGGAATAAGGAGGATTTTGGTCATTTGGATGGGCAGAAGGAGGAGGTGTTGGCTCAATTGCAAATATTGGATTGTGTGAAAACTGGTGTGGGTTTGACTAATGAGCAGGGGGTTCAGAAGGAGCGCTTGCGGGCTAATTATGTTCGGATTGCTCAAATGGAAGAGGTCAGTTTTAGGCAAAAATCGCAGTGTTTGTGGTTGAAGGCAGGGGATCACAATACAAACTTTTTTCATCGGATGGCCAATGCACATCGGAGAGTGAATCAGATTGGGAAGATTAAGGTGGATGGGGTGGAATTGGCAGCTGAGGAGGAGGTTTGGGTGGGAATTGTCAACTTTTATGAGCATTTATTTAGGAAGTAGGAAGAGGGTTGGTGCCCGGGAGATGATGGAGTGGTGTTTAGTGGGATCTCCAATTCTGATGGGCTAGAACAACCGTTTTCTAAAACGGAGGTGGTGGGTGCTTTGCAGGGGATAAGTGGCGATAAGGCTCTAGGCCCATATGGTTTCACTATGGCTTTTTTCTAGCATTGTTGGGACGTTATAAAAGGGGATGTGATGGCGGTACTGGAGCAATTTTATCAGACAGGGTAGTTTAAGGAGAGTCACAATGCGACTTTTGTTGCTTTGATCCCTAAGGTGGGAGGGGCTGAGGATATTTGCCAGTTTCGATCGATTAGTTTGTTGGGAAGTGTGTGTAAGCTTCTAGCAAAGGTTCTGGCCAATCAGCTTCGGTTGCAAGTGGGGGATGTGGTGTCAGAATCACAGAACGCTTTTATGGGTGGCCGCCAAATTCTGGATGCAGTGTTAGTGGCTAATGAGTGTGTTGACTCTTGTTTGCGAGCAGGACAGTCAAGTGTGATTTGTAAGTTAGATATTGAGAAGGCCTACGATAATGTCAATTGGGATTTCTTGATGTCTGTTATGGAACAGATGGGTTTTGGGGAAAGGTGGTAGCAGTGGATTTGGTCTTGCATTTTGACGGTCTAACTATTTATTTTGGTGAATGGGACACCGGCGGGTTATTTCCAAACGTTTCGGGGTTTGCGGCAGGGAGATCCTTTGTCTCCTTTGTTGTTCATTCTTGTCATGGAAGCATTGAGTCGGTTGTTGTCTCGAGCGGTGCAATGTGGTTTGCTGGCAAGTTTTTCAGTAGGGGATGGGGTTTGTGTTTCTCACCTTTTATATGCTGATGATGCTTTGATTTTTTGTGGGGCGAATTCAGAGCAATTAGGGCATTTGCGCTGTGTCTTGCTATGTTTTGAGGCGGTCTCGGGTCTGAAGGTGAATTTGGCCAAGTCGGATTTAATTCCGGTAGGGGAGGTTGACCATATCTTGAGTTTGGCAGCCATTTTGGGTTGTAAGGTGTCTCATTTGCCGGTATCTTATTTGGGTTTGCCTTTGGGGGCTCCTTATAAGGTGAAAGGGGTATGGGATGGGGTGTTAGAGAGGGTGCAGCGTCGTTTGGCTGGATGGAAGAGACAATATTTGTCGAAGGGTGGCAGGTTGACTTTGGTGAAGAGTGTTTTGAGTAGTGTTCCGACTTGTTTTATGTCAGTCCATGTCATTCCAGTGTCCATGGCTTGTCGTTTGGAGAAGCTGCAGCGTGATTTTCTGTGGGGCAACGATGGTGGGGAGTTTTGATATCACCTTCTTAGGTGGGAGCAAATTTGTTGCCCTAAGGAAGAGGGGGGTTGGGGGGAGGAGATTGTGTAACTTTAATTTGGCTTTGTTGGGAAAGTGAATGTGGAGGTTTTCCAATGATCGGGATTAGTTATGGCGGAGGGTGGTGGCATCCAAATATGGGTTAGGGAGGGGTGATTGGTGTATCAGGGAGGTGGGGCGTTCTCATGGATGTGGGTTGTGGAAAGGTATTTGGTTGGGTAGGGTTGGGTTTTGGGATCACATCCACTTTCGCGTGGGTAATGGTATGCGTGTGCGGTTTTGGAAAGATCCGTGGTGTGGGGAGGTTACCTAACAGGAGCGTTTTCCTTTGATTTTTCTGTTGGCGGTGGATCCTAATGTGATGGTGGCTTCATATTTTTGTGGTGGCGGTGAGGCGTTGGTTTGGGATATCGTGCTTCGTCGTCAGACTTAGGATTGGGAGGTTGGGCAGTTGGTGGATTTGTTGGCCTTTTTGTATGGGGTTAGGATCGGCCATGAGGAGGAGAATGTTTTGGTTTGGATGGCTCCTCGTGCGAAGGGTGTTTTTTCCGTCTCGTCATTTTATGGGGATTTGTGTGGCGAGGGTGGGAGGTCTTTCTGTTCGCGTCATGTGTGGGTTTTTGGGGTTCCGTCAAAGGTGGCTTTCTTTGTGTGGACGGCAGCATTTGGTAGAATTTTGACTATGGATAATCTGATTCGTCGACATCATATTTTGGCAAATTGGTGCTGCATGTGTTGTACGGATGCGGAGACAGTGGATCATTTGCTTATTCACTGCCCACTTGCTTCTCGTTTGTGGGCGCTTGTTTTTTCTATATTTGGCGTGGTGTGGGTGCAACCAAAGCAAGTTCTGGATGTGCTTTGTTGTTGGGGGGGTGATCGAGTTTGGAAGCGCCAGAGGAGAGCATGGGCGTTAGCTCTTTTATGTTTGACATAGCTGCTTTGGTTGGAACGGAATCGTCGGGTTTTCTAGGGGAGATCTCAGTCGATTGTTCAGTTACAGTCTCGGTTATGTGGTGTTTTGTACAGTTGGGTGTCGGGTCGGGTCGGATCGATCCTAATTTATTTGCTGCTTTAGACTTTGTGGATGATTTAGTTGGTTAGGTCCCTATTTGTGGGGTTGGTTTCTGTATTCTTTCAGCATCTTCTTGATGCTTTCTTAATAAAACTTTATGTATCAAAAAAGAAATACTCACATCTTTCCTCTATTTTTTTTCCTTTATGCTGTGTTTGGTTGGTGGATTTGGGGAGTGATTTGGAAAGGGAAAGGGAAAGGAAAAGGTGTGTGAAATTAGTTGAAATGTAAGTATATTTTATTCACATTTCACCTACCTTTTCCCTTTCTCTTTTCATTTCCAAATCCCTTTCCAAGTCCCACAACCAAACACAGCGTTACTCTTCATCTTAACCCCTGGAGTCTCATTTGGAACACATGCTGATAACACAAAAAATATTTGATGAAGTTGGATAAGTGGACGTAGAGGTCACCTCTAGCTTTTTCTTTGGGCAAGCATGCATGGCATCCTTACCATTTCTCTTTTTGGCTTTTCACCCATTCACTGGGTTTTGTTTCCCCTTTATCTTTTTTAACTAACCATTCTTGTTTGGTTGAGGAACTAGAAACCATGAGCTTTGGTTAATGACTAAAAGCCTTGCACTCATCATATTTTTGGGGTTTCCTTAACACTTCAACTCTAATTTCATAAGGGTCCTCATAACCTAAATTAAGTATGAAGGAATTTGGAATCTCCTTATTTGCTTAAATTTCAATACACTCGCTTTGGAAAAATAAGCCTACAATGGGATTGACTATACTGCCAATCACATTCGCCACATAGCTAAAACCATCTTGTATCCAAAGCTTAAATGGAACTTCAAAAAACTTCCTGCATATTAGCACACTTGCAAGTTCACTCCTAAATAATTTCATACCAGGGTGACATCTTTTTACAATTGCATACATCTCAACTTTCATAATTCAAGTATGTTTGTCTTACTATATCATGTTAAGTAACTTCTAAACATTTTCTATTATAAGAATTGGCTGGTCTTATAGTTCTTACATTTCACCCATGGCATTGTAATATACAATATCAAATTTCTGTCATTAATGATTTGACTATAGATAACAAAATGGAACCCTTTTAAAATCTATGGGGCTGTGATATTCATTATTTTTAATTAATGTATGCTTTTGTTAAGTTATATTTCATCTATTTGATCATAGTCGTATATATTCAAAACCTCTTACCCTAAAGTTGTTCTCTACTCTTAAAACATTTATTCTACTATAATTTCGTTGATCAATACTTTTAACAATTAACATATCTCATGTAATCTTGTCTTCAACATGTCTAGCCACTTCATTCATTAATTGCAAAGAAAACATTCAATAAGCTTGTAACAGTTTCATTTAACCCAAAGATTCACATGCTTGGAGAGTGAACTTTTAGTTGCAATGTATGTATATATATTACACAGATATCTACAGCATACCCATTTATGTACATTGTATTTACTTATGAAAAAGGTAGTGACTTACAAACAGAATTTATAACTAGAAATTCACTAGTAGAACATGGCATGTTAGTTTCTAATTATTTCATAACAAATATCCATCATCATTGTTATTATTTTCGGAAGTAATAGTGCCGTGTCATTCTATTTAGAAATTCTTTTTATGAAGCATTTCCAGTGAAATAAATCACTGTATTTGCTTTGCCCCACTACCGTGTTGTACAAGACTTATTTGACACATTCCAACATCTTTGAAAATATGAAACATATAGTCACTTCTAGAAAAACACCTAGATGTTATATCCATATGTTTTCCTGAATACTTCACTCACCTTCTGCGAAGTCCAAGTGATTAAACTCTTGATATTGGATTATAGAATTCCATTGGTTAGTGTTGAAGTTGTTACCTTCAGACTGGTTTGTAATACATAAATTCGATTCAGTTCTGTTGTCGCTCCATTGATCATCTCTGTCAGTTACCTTCTTCTTGGGTTAGATGAAATTCTCATACTGAGTTCCTTCAGTGGGCTATTTTCTCTTATGTCCATTGATCGAACTGTTGAAAGGTGGGACTGAGTATTGTGAATAGTTTATGTCAGAATAGCCTTCACAGACTGAAGTAGAGGTTTTGCTAGCTTCAAAGCTTATACTAGAAACTGTGTCCATGGAAGACCCAATGATTAATGGTAACACCAGGCAATCTCTGTACAGAAATTCTCTGATCATTTCAAGTTTGGCATTTGTACTTGTAGAGCATGGTTCTTCACAAAATGGTTCATTTCTATAACCAAATTGATCTTCCAAACTGCTCTTGATACTATTTTTCTGCCAAAGTCGGCAGAGTACCCAATCATCCAACTGTTAAGAAGAAAAGCATTTCGATCAATCTCTACTTAGTGTAAAAAAAATAGAAAAATTATCAATATTCTTGTGCTGGTATTGAGTTAATATATGAAATGTGTACTGTGTTTGCATGTGTTGTTGGAAACTCATGAGAAGAGGAGCTGCTTAGTACTTGTCGTAGACTATGCCAATGCTAGAAGTGGCATGAAAGGTTAAGCCCTTATGTTGGATCCAATGATTCATAAGAACATCCGCTTCTTGTTAACACTCCATTTGTTTGCGCTAGTGTTTGGCATAACGGGAAACGAAAGTCAACGGAAAATGTTTCCATGGTCAACAAAAAACAAGCCTATTTGGGCGGAAAATGTTTTCCGGACTAATGTCGTACTGATGGCACCGCACTACCACCGCTACCATCACCTTCACCACCACCATCACCACTGCCAGCCACCACCGCCGCCCCACCACCACCACTAATACAATCATCAGTACATTAGTTTCATGGATGCAGCCAAACATAGGAAAGTATTTTCTCTGAAAGTTTTTCGCTGAAGCAAATGGAACATAAATTAAAGCTAGATATCATGCAAAATAACTTACCCTTATGCATCCTTTTCGCTTGGAAGTCAACATCGTTGCTTTGGGCAATCTGTACTCCTGCATGTTCCAGTCCGTCTTGATTCCTCTTAGAGGGGGTCCTCTATAGAGCACCAGAGCTTTTTTCACTCCAATTATCCTTGTTCCACATGAACTGAGAATTGGTTTATCAGTTCTCGTAGCCTTCCAATAACCTGAAACTGTCATCCTATTAGGCCTCACTCTGGTGGGGTACTTCTTATCCCTTGGGGTGAAGAAGTACCATTCCTCCTCGCCAAACAAAGCTTTCCCTGTTTAAAAGAGGGAAAAAAAAATTCTTTTTCGCTTAGTAAGTTTGACCATCAAAATAATAAATGGAGATTTCAAGAACAAAGTGTTGGGTGCAACAACACAGACTTGGTAGCTCCCAAGGGTTGCACTTGTAGAGATCTACTTTAGCAATAATAGCTACTGGCAGTGAACTTGCGGTTGCTTTGTTTCTCAAATAGTGCACAATGAGCTCCTCATCAGTTGGGTGGAACCTAAACCTACCGATATTATCGAGTGAGGTCGATGTGAATTAGAGAGCACAGTGTACTGGTTATATATGGTGTACTCTCATGCAGATTAGGGCATTGATGTTGGCTAATAAAATAGGATTAAATCAATTACATGTGGTGGTTCTATAAAATAGAAAGGAAAGCAACCCTTTGTCTTAACTAGTGACTTATTTGGGTGGACAATGATGGGTCTTTGTATATACCATATTTAGAAGTGTGAGATAGTATTGTAGCCTCTTGCTAGAATTATGACCATTATAATTGAAAGGGTAATTTATGTGAATAAATTGGGCCGCGCTAGGCCCATTGGGCTAAGCTTCGGGGTTTTTTGGCTGGCGTCTGGATAGCTTGGTCTTAGACCATTTACACACTGAGCTAGCTAGTAGAAGGAAACTAGGGCTCTGACCTAGCTATGCAATGCTGAAGCTTGTAGTAGGTTGAGGTGCAAGAAGGAAGACGGACCGAGCTAAAGATAGTTCTGCAGGACGCAAACCTACAGAGAGGTTTGCTTCGGTGCTGCCTAAAGCATTGAGAAGGTGTTGGCTTGCTAAAGGGGTTGAACCCTTCTCGTTTGATTGGCAGTAAATAGGGTGGTACCAGTTAGGCATTATTCTTGGGAGTGTGATTCCTAGGAAGACTTTTACAAGGAGAGTTGGAGTCCTACTAGGATTGTGCCAGACAGAATCTATAAAAGCTCATGATAGGACCTATGTACACGTATCACAATTTTAACTCTAAAATACTGAGAGCTTATAGTTTATTTGCTGACTTAGGCATCAGAGAGGTATTCGGCACACACCCGCCAGCTAGCTCATGTTTGTGTTTTCAAGCAGTAAAGCGACAACGTTTGGAGGAGTGCAAACTTGATCAATAGGATTATACGAGAAGATTATTTCGTGCTCTTACAATTGGCGCCATCTGTGGGAAATACACGAAGAACAAACCTTTTCATTAAAGTTTCTTCTTCCACTAAGTTCAATGGCGCACACATTCTGCCATTAATGGACAAACCCCGAGATGGGGTGAAAGATGCGAAGGTCTACCTTTTGTCCCGTCCATGGCAGAATTGGATCCCCAACAATGGAGCTCAAGGAAAGACACGCGAGATAAACGGGGCTCAAGTCTGTGTCGCTCTCAAAGCCTTGACAGACAGAGGCGAAGGATGGATTCCCAGGTTCTGGAGGATTGCGTGAGGGAGTAGGACGAGTTGATAGGGAGGATGGCGGCTAACATGGAGACTATGAAGCGCCAAATAAAAGACAAAGGGGCGGCGGAAGAAGAGGTGGGCAAAAGCAAGGGTGCACTCTTGCCACTCAGAAGATAATGACAGGCAAGTCACACCGTCTCACACGAAGAGTAGAAGCTTAAGGACAGGCGATACACAATCAAGGACTTCCAGGACTTGCTACTCTAGGTCTGAGAGAATGAGGACTGAAAGGTCCTACACAGAAGGAAGCAGTTATCGGTCCTCATATTCACACCAAATGACATCTAGGCACACGGAGTTGCCTAGGTTGGCAGACCTGCGGACAGTGCTTGAGGAAAGGGCTCTGTGATAACCCTGTTCCGTAATTAGCTAATTGGTCCTTATTATGAATTTGATTATGTGCCTGATATGATTTTGTGTGCCAATTATGTGAATATATGTAGTTTTGAATTTTTATCTGTTCACCGTAGGAATATCTGTTTGATTGTCTGCTTTGGAAATTAAATTGAAGGTCCTATCGGCCACCAAAATCGAAATTGGTCGCACCATTGTAATTGGCATAATTTTTAGAGCCTACGGTGAAATTTAATTGGAAATTGACTCGGATCAAAATAATTAGACTCAGAATGATTAATTAAGTGCCCAATTATTAATATTAAAATAATGTGTTGAGTGGGAGCTTATAAGGGACCTTTATACACTCAATTCTTCCTTTCATTTCATTTTGGCTGATCTAACTCTAAGACAAGGAGAGAGGGTCGGCTTAGAGAGAGAAGGAGCTCAAAATTGAAGTTTGATCTTGAAGCTTGAATAATTTGAAGCTACACTCAAGAATTAAGCCTAAGTTTGAAAGATTGAGCTCCTAGGTAAGGAATTCATGAGTTTAATGTTGTAAATTGTGAATTCAAGTTTGAATAACAGTCAAGAGTAAGAATTGAAATGAAATTGAGTTAATCATGTTGAATTGAAGGTTAATGTATGCATGCATGTATGTAATTGCTTTGAATTTGCATATTTGAGCACCAGATGTATGATCCATGTAAGTTTTAGTTGAAGATCATGTTCTTGACCATCTCTTCATCACATAAGTTGAGAATGAGGGTTATATGTCGCATACATGTACCATTCGTGGGAGTGGAAGTATTGAATGCTTGAATTTGGTATGTTGGAAATGAGTTTGAAATAAATTGCGACATGCATGTGTTTGATTCATGAAATTGGGCTTCATAATGATGTAATTTGGTGTTTGTATCATGTTAGCACAAGTATATTTTAAGTTTGAGCTATAATATGCATGAAATGTTGGTTTGGATGTTGAATGTGAGCTCGAGAACATTGCTAGAAAATCGAGAAATTTTGGTGTCCGCTCGAGCGAGGAAACCACCGCTCGAGCGTGAAATACGGGCTCCCAGCATATTTTTGCAAACATGACTCCCACTCGAGCGGGGGAGTTCACGCTCGAGCTGGGAGCCATGTAGAGAGGCCTTCCGCTCGAGCGCTAGAATGCACGCCCGAGCGCAAATATGACATATCCAGTACTTTTGCAGACCTCATGGGTCCGCTCAAGCGGGGAAGTCCACGATCGAGTGGGGACCCTGTTTTCTAAAATTTTGAAAAGGCATTCTGTGTTTCGTTTTCTGTTTCCTTTCACTTCTAAGTACTCTTAGGCATACATTGAGCATTGTAAATGAGTTAGAAGGATAAGAATTAAGCCTAAAGGGGAATATGTGAATTAAGAACGGATTCAATCGGTTGTGACCCATATGTGTTATGTGATGTGTAGGGTCAAGCTCCAGGCCAAATTAACCAGCCGATCACTGTGAGTAGTATATCTTAATAAAGATATCTGAAATATGTCGTTTGTCCAATTGCTT
This sequence comes from Camellia sinensis, assembly GCF_055761805.1. Taxonomy (NCBI): domain Eukaryota; kingdom Viridiplantae; phylum Streptophyta; class Magnoliopsida; order Ericales; family Theaceae; genus Camellia; species Camellia sinensis. The sequence goes on from NC_138970.1 coordinate 66,550,188, forward strand.
ACCTTCTTATAAGTTTGATAATTTGAATTATGGACAAATGTTTGCTATGCCTTAAGTTTGACATGAAAGTTTGAATGGGTCGAAGGCCAGTTCGACATGAAAAGTTTGAATGGGCCAAAGGCCAGTTTGACATGAAAGTTTGAATGGGCCGAAGGCCAGTTTGACATGAAAAGTTTGAATAGGCCAAAGGCCAATTTGACATGAAAGTTTGAATGGGCCGAAGGCCAGTCTGACATGAATGAATGAATGGGCCAGAGGCCAGTATGATCTGAATGAAAGAATGAATGGGCCGAAGGCCAATCTGACATGAATGAAAGACAAATGGGCTAAAGGCCGGTTTGACATGAATGGATTGGGCCCAAGGCCGTCCGATGTGTTTGGAACCACAGTCACTTGATCTCTATCTATTTATATGCTAGATAGAAATATGAATTGGGCCTAAGGCCGTCTGAAATTGCGCGGCCCCCAAAGCAGGATGCCCAGCGGCATTGCAAGCCATTCAGGCTTGAGGAGAGGGAAGAAGGAACATACCACAGCACTGCCAGGAAGGACTCACCCAAAAGTAGAGTCTTAAGATAGTCAGACAGTGAAGATTAAAGCCTAACGGCAGACATTAACCTGGATGAAGGCATTGGCAACACCCTTGATCCCAAGACATCATCAGACCCTTCCGCTTGCTGGAAGCTATTCGTCGGAGAGATGTGGAAACTCTTCGTAGATGGAGCATCCAATAGGCACGGTGCAAGACTGGGCATAGTCCCCATCTCACCGGATGGCCTAACAATTGAATAAGCAGTCAACCTTGGCTTTCCAGCATCCAACAACAAGGCGGAGTATAAGACATTACTAGTAGGTTTGAAATCGGCACTTCGTATGAAGGCCACCGAGCTGATGGTGTATAGTGACTCCCAGGTGGTAGTTAACCAGACGTCAGGCAACTATGAGGCAAAGGATAATAGGATGGCTAAGTATCAAGACTTGGTTAGAAAGGAGATCATGGAGTTTGAAGTAGTCCGGATAAAGAAAATCGACCGGGAGGAAAATATTAAACTAGATGAGCTGGCCGGTTTTACGTCAATGGCAGATACATCTATCCCACACCCATTGCTGATTGACTTCCTACCCAGACCAAGTATTGAAGAACCCGAAGCAACCGAAGCATGTTATGCCGAGCTAGGCCCTTCTTGGATGGACCCCATCATACTATTTTTAAAAGATGGCATCTTACCTAAAGAAAAGAAAGAAGCCAACAAAATTCGAGCAAAGTCACAGCGATTTTGGCACTTCCCATCACTAGCATTGTACAAAAATTCCTTCACAGGACCTTACTTGAAGTGTGTCCATCCCAGCAAGGTCGAGGCATTTTTGTTTGAAATACACGAAAGCGTTTGCGGAAGCCACCAAGGGGGAAGGTCACTGGCTTACCGAGCAATTTCACAAGGGTATTGGTGGTCATATATGCAAGAAAATTCACAGAAATATGTCAAGAAGTGCGAGAAATGTCAAAAGTTCGCACACCAAATACATCAACCAGCTAGAGAGCTTCTACTATTGACCAACCCGTGGCCCTTTGCAATATAGGGGCCTGGATATAGTAGGACCACTCCCAGCTATGCCCGACAACAGAAAGTTCTTTCTCGCAGCAACAGACTATTTCACAAAGTGGGTGGAGGCAGAAGCACTCGCATCCATAAAAGAAAAAGACGTCAAGAAATTTGTCTGGTAGAACATCATAACCCGGTTCGGCATACCCAAGGCTTTAATATCCGACAACGGCACTTAGTTTGATGGCAAAATCTTTAGGGGCTTTTGTAAAGAATACAAGATAGAATTCTACAACTCTACACCGGCGTACCCCCAAGCTAATGGCCAGGCTGAGGCTTTCAACAAAGTAGTCTTAGACGGTCTGAAGAAGAGATTGGAAAGAGCAAAAGGCAAGTGGGTTGAGGAACTTCCCCATGTCTTATGGGCCTACCGTACCACACCTCGGCAATCAACTGGTGAAACACTCTTTTCATTAGCCTATGGTATGGAGGCAGTAATCCCACTAGAAGTGGGCCTCCCTACTATTAGAAGCGAAAATTTTGATCCAAACTTGAATGGGGAAGCCATAACCCTGGAACTCAACCTTGCAGAAGAAAGAAGAGAAAGGGCATTAGTACACATTGCCTCATACCAACAAGAGTTATCCAGGAAATATAACAAAACAGTGTACCCAAGGCAATTCAAGATTGGAGATTGGATACTGCGCAAAGTAATGGGCAACACTTTGGTACCTAGAGATGGCAAGTTAGGACCTAACTGGGAAGGACCATACAAAGTGATTGGTTTAGCAGGAAAAAGGGCATATCACTTGGAAGATATGGACAGCAAAGCTATTCCCAGGCCATGGAACATGGTCAATCTCAAACTATTTTATTTTTAGCTTTTTCTTAAAATATTTGTAAATTTTTCTTTTTTTTCAAATAAATAAGCAATTTTTTCCTGTACAATTCTTTCTGCTATAGAAGTTGTTCATAATTATTACCAATTGGGGGCAATCAAGAAAGTTGGCAGATTTGACCAACACTAGTTCTCTTTTTCAGCCGAGATAAGGATCCAGGCTAAAGAAGGTTGGCAGGTTTGACCAACACTTTTTCATTCTTCAACCGAGATAAGGATCTAGGCTGAAGAATGTTGGCAGGTTTGACCAACACTTTTCATTCTTCAGCCGAAATAAGGATCTAGGCTAACGAAGGTTGGCAGGCTTGACCAACACTTTTTTTCTTCAGTCGAGATGAGGATCTAGGCTGAAGAAGGTTGGCAGGCTTGATCAACACTTTCCATTCTTCAGCCGAGATAAGGATCTAGGCTAAAGAAGGTTGGCAGGTTTAACCAACACTTTTTATTCTTCAGCCGAGATAAGGATTTAGGCTAAAGAAGGTTGGCGGGTTTAACCAACACTTTTTTTTCCTTCTTCAGCCAAGATAAGGATCTAGGCTGACGAAGGTTGGCAAATTTGACCAACAATTTTTTTCTTCTTCAATCGAGATAAGGATCTAGGCTGAAGAAGGTTGGCAGGTTTGACCAACACTTTTTTTTTCTTCAGCCGAGATAAGGATCTAAGCAGAAGAAGGTTGGCAGGTTTGACCAACACTTATCTAAATCCCGAAGTCGTTGTCCAGCCAAGATGCTTATCTCAGCCAAAAAAAGTGGGCAGGATAAGGGAAGGCTGAGCTAAATTAGGCCAGTTAGGCTTGTAAAAAAGTTAGTACACTAAAGGAAAAAGATACAGTGGCCGAACAAAAAGTTGTCAAAAAGCAAACAAAATATTCATTCATTAGAAATCCATTACAAGAGGGGGGCTTGTAGCCCGGTTATATTTTTCGTTGAAAGTGAAGAATAAAAGAAAATCAAGCAAAAAGATCCTCCAAATCGGCATCTAGATCAACCCGGGCTTCGCCACTTAGTAGGCTGGTTCCAGTGGGTACTTCAGGGACTAGGTCAGTTATAGGCACCCCTTCAACCGAACTTGGCATTGGTTGGCTGAGAGGATCCACCCGAGCTAGCAGAAAAGGCTGGAGACTGGGGTTAGTGTTCTCAGGAGGGGCATTATTCGGTTCAAGGGATTCTTCCTCCTCCCCCTCTTGAAGAAACTTCTGTTGGACCGCGTTGGCGTAGTCCGTCATATAGCTTGGAATGAAGTGAGGGGGAGGGTTCTGAAAGATCTCGGTGTCTGGCCCCTGACCGAGCTTAACAGCAGCGGCCTTCCATCCGCATTTAAAGAAGATGTCTTTGGCAGTTTCACACTGTAAGACGTAGGTTGCCTCCCTTTCTTTGAAGCCTTGGTCTTCAGCGTCTTCCATCTTCTTCTGCAGCTTGGTGATCTTGGCATTCTTATTTTTTTCCAACTTTGCCAGTTCACGCAGGTAGCCGTTCTTTCTGTCGGCCAGGACTTTTTGTTTGTCGATTTTTGAAGCGTTGACTAGTTCGGTCAGACGCTTGTTTTCAGATTCCAGCTTGGCCAACTTTAGCTGGGCCTTCTTCAGTTCAGCTGCCCTGGCATTCGCATCAGCCACGGCCGACCGAGCGGTCTTGCAGCATTCAAGCACACACTTGTGGGCCACATGGTTTTTCTGCAAGGTCTGTGGATAGGAAATGAAGAGGTTAGGCTAAACCGAGCAAACATATGGTTAATATGGAAACACCTAGGTGGGAGAACTTACAAGCATCATCGATTTGGTCATTGAGTGAATAGCTTTGAGCTCGGTTAGGTGGTCATGATGCTCCATGTCTGGTGGCAGACAGACACTCTTGGAGTGGTTGAAAGCGAGCATGTGTTCCTTGTCAGCAACCACTAAATTCGTGGTGGTTACAGCACAGTTCTTGTAAGTCATTGAGGGTGCCTATTCTGATGGGCTTGCTCAATTGAAGCGCACAGGCTCTGGGCTCGGCAGCGCAGGTTCAGGAAGCGCGGTGTCCTCCTCATCTACCACGCATTGCGGTTCGGTCGATGATGTATGTGCACGTTTACTCAACCAAGTAGTTGGATGGGCAACCACTGTTTCACGTGGTTGACCGGATGGCTGTAGCGCGGTGCAGGAGGTCTGCTCAGTGATAAGTGCTCGCACGGCCCTCCTTTTTGCCATTTCTTGTTCTTCTGTTAGGGGAATTAGGTTGATTTGGGGAAGAGTGGATCGAGTTCGGGGGAAGGCTCAAAGAGGAAGTCGGTTACTCTAGTCTTCCTCTTACTGCTGTAATGGTAGGTCGGTTGTACGTCGAGTAGCTCGGTCCAATTGCGATGTCGATATCGTAGCGCAGCTCAGAGTGCGTCCTGGTTGGCGTAAGTGTAGTTGGACTTAAGTTGGTTCAAATCTGCACAGGCAACAATCACGAGGGTCAGCATGGTAGTTGTTGAAATAGCAAAGAAAACTAAACTGGATTGCTCTTACCAGCTGTTCCTTTATTCCAGTTTATATTATAGCCCGGTATTTGGGCTTCCTGCTCTTCAAAATTGCCTGACACCCAAAGAAAGTTGTCGTCGTTTAAGTCTTTGTCCGGTGTCCTCTTGACTATTTTTTCTCGGCCTCTCCTGACTCTAAGGTAATAAACCCAACCGTCGTCATTCTGGCCAAGCAAGTATTGATGGAACAGCTCGGCCAAACCAAGGTTAAGACCAAGGCGACGATTCAGCTCGGCAATCCTATTGATTATCCTATAAGTATTGGTTGACAATTGAGTGGGGCAAAGCCTAGTTTGTCTAAGGAACTCACAGATCAATGGTGGGATAAGGAACCGAAGTCCCCCCTTAACGATGGACACCATGGTGAAAGGGACGAAGCCTAATTTGCCGCATGATGTGGTATCTAGCTCGGCTAAAGAAAGGTGGACATAGTCTGGAATATGGTAATCTCTTCAAAATTCGGCCATAGCTCCAGAGGAGTTCACTAGAAACTGATATTTTCCCGTTTTTTACTTAAAAAACAAAAATGGCTATATTAAAGTGTTCACGGTGGCCTAGCTCAGCGCTGTTGTGGATTTGGTTGGCTTGGTTAAGCAAAGCCACCCAGGGGCAAAGTTCAAAGGTGTGCCTGGCCAACCTAGTCAGTTCGGTCAAGGGGCAGGTACAACATTGTAGCTTGGTTTGTTGTGTAAGGGATTTCTAGTTCGGTCGGAGGCGAGCCTTAACTCACGCACCAGTTCTTACACCGGTCGCAATATGATTTTGGATCAAGAGCACAATTTTAGACTGGTTCTTTATAGCGATCCCGGGTTTACCCTTGTTGTATAGTGATCCGGACATGTGTCCGTGGATGTTGGTAGTTGTTTATTATCTTGTTTACATCCTTTCTTACTTTGTATTTGAGTTATAGGATGTGTTGGGCGGGTTGGTTACAGGTTGGTTGAGTTTAGAAACCAAAACTAGTTGCCCAGATTTTTGGCCTGTACGCTCGAGCGGGGGTGTTGGAGCTCGAGCGTAGATTACATCCATCCAGTATCTTGTTGTGCAGTGTTGTGAGCTCGAGCGTAGGGTTGGGAGCTCGAGCGGAGGTCTGGTTCTGCGAAAGTGCTGAGCGAGTGCATTCTGCGCTCGAGCGGGAGGTTGGCCGCTCGAGCGTAAGTCTGTGAGTGGCCGCTCGAGCGGGGTGTTTTACGCTCGAGCGGAGACCTGGGTTAAAGTCCCGAAATTGTGACTTTCAAAATCACTTTTTGCTTTCTCTTCTCTCTCTTACTTTTCCAAAATCACCATTGTTGAGCCTCTCACTCTAGATACTACCTTCTCTCTAGGTTTTGATCTAGTAGGAGTGATTTGCTCGCCTTTGGCCTTTACAAAAAAAGTTGTTGATCGTCGAGGGCTTCACTTTAATCTGAAAATCTCGGGTTTTGGAGCACGTTGAGTTTTGTCTTCTTCTCCCTTGGAGCTCCGAATTTGAGGTAGGGATAACCTACTCCTCTCTATGGGTTTTGTCTTTAAATTTTGGTATTTTGAGATGTTGGGCTTGGTTTGGTAATCTTGTAAAGGTTTGGGGCTTTTGTGTAATTTTACAAAGGTTGGGGTTTTATTCATAATAAACCTAGATGCATGTTTGGCATAGAAAAATGGAATGATTGTTGAATCATTGATGAAAATGGGACCTAAGGGTTGAAATGGTAATTACGGAAAATAGCCTAATTACATTGTTTAATTAATTGGGATAATTAATTGGTGAGAAATGAGGAAATGAAATGTTGATTGAATATCCATTTGTGCATTTATTTTCTGTTTTAGAAATAACTGCTTAGGGCTATCGGTGGAGGATAGTCGAGATTGTTGTAGACAATGCATGATGATTAGGTAAACGGAAACTAATCAATGGAATGTGTCATGGAACTTGACGATTGATAGAATACATTAATTGTATGTATTGTGTGATTGTATATAGAACCAATGTGTTTATATACGTTTTGTGTAGAGGAGGAGATAGGGGATGTACTCCGCGGTTTAGGGGAAGATAGGGGATGTACCTCTAAACCGGATAGGTATTGGGAGGAGATAGGGGATGAACTCCGTAGACAGAGCTCATATGCTTGTCTAGAGAAGTGAAGATAGAGCTCATATGCTTATCTTTGTGAAGTGTGGATACAGCTTGTATGCTTATCTGTGGATATTGTTGATATACATATCTGTTGTAGAGTGTGGATATAGCTTGTATGCTTATCTGTGGATATTGTTGATATACATATCTGTTGAGAATGTGGATATAGCTTTTATGCTTATCTGAATGTGAGATATAGTTTTTATACATATCTGTGGAAATGATGATAGAGCTAGCATGCTTATCTGTTGAAAAAGGGAAAATGAAAAGTAATTGGGACTTGTAAGTCGTTGACATAAATATGTAATTTATGTGATTGTATCAGTGTTGACCAACTATCAATTGCTAATGTTTTAGTCATTGTCCATGGTTGGTTTAGTGTATTTCTACTGGGCTGTGGCTCACCCTATATGGGAATATCATTTTCAGTTACAGGAAGCATGCCACCTCCAAGGACATAGCTTGGAAGGCTAGAGGCGGACATAGTGTAGTTGTTTTACTTTTGATGTATTACATGCAACTTCAAGCCAAGGGCTTAATGTGTAAACGAGTTAGTACTCTTTTGATGAAACCAAGTGTTAACTTGGAAAGCTGTAAGCCCGTAGGGCATTTTGTTTTGATGCTAACATGTAATACTTATGTAGTGAAACTCAATGAAATAAAGGATTGTGGTTAGTGTAAATGTAAATGTATGTCTTATTTGATGGGTTTATTGTTATTATTTTGAGGACGTTACAACTTGGTATCAGAGCGTACCGGGTTCGAATACTTTGGGTACGTGGGAAGTGATTAGGATCACAATGGGTTTGTCTCGCTTGATAGAGACGTAGATGTAGTACCATATGCTATGTGTTTATTCGATAACATGCTTACGTGACTATGTGGGTATGGGATTTAATTTCTAGGATGTTGATTGGATCCTTGAGTTTCTGGGAGTCTTGTTGGAAAAGCACTTGATCAACGCTGTTTCTAACCGGAACTCTAGTAACGCCTCGGGACTATCATTATCCGGAAATGAAATTCGTAAGTGCTTATGTGTTTATGTGCTTATGTGGAGTGAATTACAGTTGTCCATGCATTAGGACGTGAGTGTTTAGTTTCGGCACATTTATGAATGTGCTAACGTTCTGTGTGCCTTTATTAGGATGTCAGGACGAGGAAGAGGTGCTAGGCGTGGTAGACCTGCGAGGCAGGAAGTACCGTTACCGGGTGAGATTCCGGCAGTGCAGGAGGGAGTTGGGCAGGCCAATGTGGCCGAGCCAGTAGGTCAGCAGGCTATGGGTGCCTTGGCCAGAGAGATAGCAGGAGCTTTGGGTATTCTTAGAGCTGGGAATCAGGCAGCTGAGACAGGACCTTCCTTCTTGAAGAGGGAGTTCTTCCGGTGTAATCCGGACGAGTTTATCGGGGATCCTAAAGAGCCGCTTAAGGCAGATGAATGGCTCGAACAGACAACGAAGACGTTTGAGATGCTTGGCATCGAGGACGGAGCTCTGAAAGTGACCTTGGCATCCTTCCAGCTGAAGGGAGATGCGGGTCAATGGTGGAAGTACGAGAAAGCTCGTGTTGGTGGTACTTGGGAGGCATTTGTGAATGCTTTTCAGGAGAGGTTTTTATCAGCAGCAGCTAGGGAGAAGCTGAGGGATCAGTTTAGCCGGCTTAATCAGCAGGGCTTGTCAGTGGCCGAGTTTGAGGCTACTTTTACCAGTCTGTCTAGGTTTGCACCTGAACTGGTGGCGTCTGAGGAACGCCGTTGCTATGAGTTTGAGCGGAAGTTGAGGCGGGGCCTCAAGTTGAGGATTGGTGGGTCTTATATTCGAGAGTATAGACACCTAGTGGATGCTGCAGCTCATATGGAGCTTATGATGCAGGAGGAGGATGAGGGTCAGAGAGGCTCCAAGAGGAGCCAGGATAGTCAGAGAGATGGCAGGAGGCAGAGGGGTTCTAACCCTCAGCAGTCGCAGGGTGGTGTTGCTAGATCGACCTTCCCAGTGCCGAGTGCAGGCTCCGGGAGAGGTGGTCAGGGGGATTTCACCTGTTACAAGTGTGGCCAGTTGGGTCACAAGGTTTCTGTTTGCCCGCAGAAGGGTGGGGGTCAGAAAGCTGCTTCATCTTCAGCTAGACCGCCGAGTCAGAGTTTGGGCAGGGGGCAGCTCCTGACTTGTTATCAGTGTGGACAACCTGGGCACATGAAGAGGTTTTGCCCACAGTTGAGTGCCACTTCAGGAGCGTCTGGTTCTAGGCAGACGCAGGGTTTTCAGCCAGCTCAGTCTGTGCAGGCCTCGAGGGCCAATCCGGGAGCTTCGTCATCCCAGTCTGTGCAGCAGTCTTTTGCTCCGAGAGGTGAGCAGGTAGACCAGGGGCCTACGGGGCGCGTGTATGCTGTTACCGCGCAGGACTTAGTACCGGCTCCATCAGTAGTGAGAGGTACTTTTCTGTTTTGCAACTCAGTTGCTAATGTGTTGATAGACACGGGTGCATCTCATTCTTTTGTATCTGCTGCATTTGCATCTGTTTTGGAATTGGAGTTAGCACAGTTAGCATCTCCTATTTGTGTGGTATCGCCTTTGGGCGGTGAGTTGATTCTGAAACAGGGTGTTAGAGGATGTGATATAGAGGTCGCCGACTATAGGCTTCCTTCTCCGTTTGTTGTCATGCCCATGAAGGGTTTTGATGTTATTTTGGGTATGGACTGGTTATCGTCATACCGGGCTGTTATTGATTGCTACCGCCAGAGGGTTACATTGTGTACCTTGAGCGGGGAGTGGTTCCATTTCTTGGGAGACCGGGTTGGTAGTGTTTTGCCACCGGGGTATGATTCGCGAGGGCGAAGTGAGCTTAGTAGTCTACTTGCCAGTTTTGAGAGTGGTGAGTGTGGTGAGACCCAGGTTGTGTTGCCGAGGGTGGTTTGTGAGTATTCGGATGTCTTTCCCGAAGATCTTGTTAGTTTGCCACCTCACCGAGAGATAGAGTTCTCTATTGATTTAGTGCCTGGTACGGCGCCGATTTCTATGGCACCTTACCGTTTTGCTCCAGCAGAGTTGGTTGAGTTGAAAGTTCAGCTCCAGGAATTGCTAGATAAGGGCTTTGTTCGCCCTAGTGTTTCACCGTGGGGAGCACCGGCCCTCTTTGTTAAAAAGAAAGATGGTGCCTTGAGATTGTGTATTGACTACCGGAAGTTGAATCGGGCTACGGTTAAGAATAAGTATCCTATGCCCCGTATAGATAATTTGTTTGACCAGTTGAAGGGTTCCCGTTGTTTCTCTAAGATAGACTTGAGATCGGGTTACCATCAGTTGAGGGTCAGGGAGGAAGATATTCCTAAGACGGCATTCCGTACGCGGTATGGCCATTATGAGTTTTTGGTGATGCCATTCGAACTTACCAATGCACCGGCAGTCTTTATGGACTTGATGAACTGGATTTTCCGGGAGTTCTTAGACCGATTTGTGGTTGTTTTCGTGGACGATATCCTTATCTATTCGTCTTCTGAGGAGAAGCACGAGGCACACTTGAGAGTGGTGCTTGAGTTACTTAGAGCCCATAGGCTGTATGCCAAGTTTGGGAAGTGTGAGTTCTGGCTAGGGGAAGTCAAATTCTTAGGCCACGTGGTATCCGGGGAAGGGGTGTCTGTTGATACATCCAAGGTTGAGGCAGTGCAAGATTGGGCACAGCCTAAGAGTGTGTTTGAGATCCGCAGTTTTCTGGGATTAGCTGGGTATTACCGTCGGTTTGTGAAAGATTTCTCCAGGTTAGCGTCACCGTTGACTAGACTGACTCGGAAGGGAGTCAAGTTTGAGTGGAGTGAGACTTGTGAAAAGTCGTTCCAAGAGTTGAAAGTTAGATTGACCACCGCTCCGATGTTGATTATTCCAGAGAGAGGGTTGGGTTATGCTGTATATTGTGATGCTTCACGAGAGGGTTTGGGTTGTGTGTTGATGCAAGAGGGAAAAGTGGTAGCTTATGGCTCACGTCAGTTGAAAATACACGAGAAGAATTACCCCGCACACGACCTAGAGTTAGCAGCTGTGATCTTTGCCTTGAAAATCTGGAGGCACTACCTTTATGGTGAGAGGTTCGAGGTATTCTCGGATCACAAGAGTTTGAAGTATCTGTTTACACAGAGAGACTTGAATTTGAGGCAGAGGAGGTGGATGGAGTTCATCGAAGACTATGATTTTGAATTACATTATCATCCGGGAAAGGCCAATGTTGTGGCCGATGCCCTTAGTAGGAAAACCATTAGTGATGTAGCTTGTATAGCCATCCGGGAATGGGAGATGTTGGGAGCACTGGGCGAGTTTGATTTGCTACTGGGCGAATCTGTTGAGGCTGCGGCCTTGTTTTCTGTCGTGGTGCAGCCTACACTTGTGATTAGAGTGTTAGAGGCACAGAGAGGTGACCTTGAGGTAGAATCCCTCCGAGAAAAGATCTCCAGTGGGAAAGTTGAGAAGGGTTTGACGGTGTATCCCGACCTGAGTGTGAGATACCGAGACCGTTTGTTTGTACCGGAGGCTTGCCGAGAGGAAGTACTCCGAGAGTTTCACCATTCGCGCCTTGCGGTGCATCCAGGAGGTACTAAGATGTATCAGGATTTGGGTCGCCAATTTTGGTGGCGGGGTATGAAGAGAGATGTGGCTGTTTTCGTATCGAAGTGCCTTACTTGTCAGCAAGTGAAGGCCGAGCATCAGAGGCCAGCGGGTTTGTTGCAACCCTTGCCTATTGCCGAGTGGAAGTGGGAGCATGTCACTATGGACTTCGTTGTAGGTCTTCCGAGGACTCAGCGGGGTAGTGATGCTATTTGGGTGGTTGTAGACCGGTTGACTAAATCGGCGCACTTTATTCCTATGCGCGTGAGAGATTCGGTAGATCATCTTGCCGATTTGTATATTCGGGATGTAGTGAGATTGCACGGGGTCCCAGTGACGATCGTCTCAGATAGAGATCCTCGTTTTACTGCTAGATTGTGGCAGAGTTTGCAGAGTGCCTTGGGCACTAAGTTGACCTTTAGTACGGCCTATCACCCTCAGACTGACGGGCAGTCCGAGCGTACTATTCAGATCCTCGAGGATATGCTTCGGGGTTGTGTCCTGGACTTCAGTGGGACGTGGGAGAGGCACTTGCCATTGGTAGAGTTTGCCTACAACAACAGTTTTCAGTCTAGCATCGGTATGGCACCGTTTGAGGCCTTGTATGGCCGACCGTGTAGGTCTCCAGTTTGTTGGGCCGAGGTGGGTGATGCACCTTTGTTGGGTCCGGAGTTGGTTAGGGAGACGACGGAGAAAGTTGAGCTTATCCGTAGGAGGCTTGTTACAGCCCACAGTCGACAAAAGAGTTATGCCGACCGTAGGAGGAGGCCTTTGGCGTTTGAGGTAGGTGATCATGTCTTTCTGAAAATATCACCTAGGCGAGGCCTGATGAGGTTTGGGAAGAGTGGGAAATTATCCCCTCGGTTTATTGGTCCTTTTGAGATCCTTGAGAAGATTGGTGAGGTTGCTTATCGGTTAGCCTTACCGCCGCAGTTGTCCGGAGTGCATGACGTGTTTCATGTGAGTATGCTTCGGAAGTATGAGCCAGATCCATCACATGTGTTGGATTGGACTGATTTAGAGGTAGATGAGGATGCCTCGTATGAGGAGAGACCGGTTCGGGTCTTGGATAGGCGGGATCAGGTCCTGCGTGGTAAGACCATTCCTTTGGTGAAAGTCTTGTGGAAACATCACGGAGTGGAGGAGGCCACTTGGGAACGTGAGTTGGAAGTCCGAGAGAAATATCCGGACTTGTTTGTTGACGTGTGATCTTGTATTTAAATTTTACATTATGTTGAACTTAAGAGCTTTTATATATGTCTTAAGTTGTAAAACATTGAAAATGTTTTGGTTATTGGAAGTATGTTTTGAAACTTGCCTAATATGGAAGTTGAAAGTGACATTATATCTGTTAAATATATTGTTGAAATTGGAAGGATACTGCATAATGTTGATGCATGTTGAAAGTACATATGTTGTTTACATATTGTGATATGTCTCTTGTTAAAGGGATGGGATGACCGGTAATGGGTCGAATTGTTGAATGTTAAAATGTAACATTGTTTAAAATGGAGGAAAACTTGTTTTTGAAAACTTGTGTTTAATTTCGGGGACGAAATTCTTTAAGGGGGGGAGGTTATAGCGATCCCGGGTTTACCCTTGTTGTATAGTGATCCGGACATGTGTCCGTGGATGTTGGTAGTTGTTTATTATCTTGTTTACATCCTTTCTTACTTTGTATTTGAGTTATAGGATGTGTTGGGCGGGTTGGTTACAGGTTGGTTGAGTTTAGAAACCAAAACTAGTTGCCCAGATTTTTGGCCTGTACGCTCGAGCGGGGGTGTTGGAGCTCGAGCGTAGATTACATCCATCCAGTATCTTGTTGTGCAGTGTTGTGAGCTCGAGCGTAGGGTTGGGAGCTCGAGCGGAGGTCTGGTTCTGCGAAAGTGCTGAGCGAGTGCATTCTGCGCTCGAGCGGGAGGTTGGCCGCTCGAGCGTAAGTCTGTGAGTGGCCGCTCGAGCGGGGTGTTTTACGCTCGAGCGGAGACCTGGGTTAAAGTCCCGAAATTGTGACTTTCCAAATCACTTTTTGCTTTCTCTTCTCTCTCTTACTTTTCCAAAATCACCATTGTTGAGCCTCTCACTCTAGATACTACCTTCTCTCTAGGTTTTGATCTAGTAGGAGTGATTTGCTCGCCTTTGGCCTTTACAAAAAAAGTTGTTGATCGTCGAGGGCTTCACTTTAATCTGAAAATCTCGGGTTTTGGAGCACGTTGAGTTTTGTCTTCTTCTCCCTTGGAGCTCCGAATTTGAGGTAGGGATAACCTACTCCTCTCTATGGGTTTTGTCTTTAAATTTTGGTATTTTGAGATGTTGGGCTTGGTTTGGTAATCTTGTAAAGGTTTGGGGCTTTTGTGTAATTTTACAAAGGTTGGGGTTTTATTCATAATAAACCTAGATGCATGTTTGGCATAGAAAAATGGAATGATTGTTGAATCATTGATGAAAATGGGACCTAAGGGTTGAAATGGTAATTACGGAAAATAGCCTAATTACATTGTTTAATTAATTGGGATAATTAATTGGTGAGAAATGAGGAAATGAAATGTTGATTGAATATCCATTTGTGCATTTATTTTCTGTTTTAGAAATAACTGCTTAGGGCTATCGGTGGAGGATAGTCGAGATTGTTGTAGACAATGCATGATGATTAGGTAAACGGAAACTAATCAATGGAATGTGTCATGGAACTTGACGATTGATAGAATACATTAATTGTATGTATTGTGTGATTGTATATAGAACCAATGTGTTTATATACGTTTTGTGTAGAGGAGGAGATAGGGGATGTACTCCGCGGTTTAGGGGAAGATAGGGGATGTACCTCTAAACCGGATAGGTATTGGGAGGAGATAGGGGATGAACTCCGTAGACAGAGCTCATATGCTTGTCTAGAGAAGTGAAGATAGAGCTCATATGCTTATCTTTGTGAAGTGTGGATACAGCTTGTATGCTTATCTGTGGATATTGTTGATATACATATCTGTTGTAGAGTGTGGATATAGCTTGTATGCTTATCTGTGGATATTGTTGATATACATATCTGTTGAGAATGTGGATATAGCTTTTATGCTTATCTGAATGTGAGATATAGTTTTTATACATATCTGTGGAAATGATGATAGAGCTAGCATGCTTATCTGTTGAAAAAGGGAAAATGAAAAGTAATTGGGACTTGTAAGTCGTTGACATAAATATGTAATTTATGTGATTGTATCAGTGTTGACCAACTATCAATTGCTAATGTTTTAGTCATTGTCCATGGTTGGTTTAGTGTATTTCTACTGGGCTGTGGCTCACCCTATATGGGAATATCATTTTCAGGTACAGGAAGCATGCCACCTCCAAGGACATAGCTTGGAAGGCTAGAGGCGGACATAGTGTAGTTGTTTTACTTTTGATGTATTACATGTAACTTCAAGCCAAGGGCTTAATGTGTAAACGAGTTAGTACTCTTTTGATGAAACCAAGTGTTAACTTGGAAAGCTGTAAGCCCGTAGGGCATTTTGTTTTGATGCTAACATGTAATACTTATGTAGTGAAACTCAATGAAATAAAGGATTGTGGTTAGTGTAAATGTAAATGTATGTCTTATTTGATGGGTTTATTGTTATTATTTTGAGGGCGTTACATTCTTAGTCCCAAGTCAGTGTGTTTCTGGGTATGCTCATGGAGTTTCAATGTTCTCGATGATTGGTTCAGGTTTTGGGGTATATAAACACACCTATTTGGTGTCCAGATACCATTCTTTGGAAGTAAACAAAGGTATAACAGTAGAAAAAGGGGGAAAAAAATAGGGCATGAGGAACTTATAGATTAAAGGCGTAAAGGCAGAATCCAATAAACGAGCCGCTCCGACTGGGATGAGCAAACCAAGCGATTCAAGTACTAGGATGGAGACTTGGCAGGAGAAAGTGAGGATTTAAGGTTGAAAAGTGCGAGAGGTTTTTTAGAGAGAAGATGAACAGTGACAATGGACGTTTGAAGATAGAAGGAAAAGGTGTAAAATAGAGGTAAAAAGACGGGACTGTTCAAATTTTGGAGTTATGTTTGACGGCTATCGCAGCAGTAGGGGCAATCAAGAGGCGCCACGTGTCCCAATAAGGACGCGGTGTCAGCAGCATGGGAAAGTGGGCTGTACTACATCAAGGATGGGGCAACCGAGTGGATTTTTTAGCTCGACTAGCCGAGGGACTTCACCTCGGGCGTTGTTTTAGCGCGGCTTGAAGATAATAAATCCCAAGCATGCTACGCAGATGGAATTAAGGGCAACTGAGAGGGTTATTTATGTGAATAAATTGGGAAGCGCTAGGCCCATTAGGCTAAGCTTCGGGGTTTTTTGGCTGGCGTCTGGATAGCTCGGTCTTAGACTGTTTACACACCGAGCTAGCCAGTAGAAGGAAACTAGGGCTCTGACCTAGCTATGCAATGCTGAAGCTTGTAGTAGGCCGAGGTGCAAGAAGGAAGACGGACTGAGCTAAAGGTAGCTCTACAGGATGCAAACCTGCAGAGAGGTTTACTTCGATGTTGCCTAAAGCATTGAGGAGGTGTTGGCTTGGTCGAGTTTGATCTTAGCCTAGGTAAAGAGGTTGAACCCTTCTCGTTTGATTAGCAGTAAATAGGGTGGTACCAGGATAGCCATTATCCTTGGGAGTGTGATTCCTACGAGGACTCTTACAAGGAAAGTTGAAGTCCTATTAGGATTGTGCCAGGCGAAATCTATAAAAGCTCATGACAGGACCTATGTACAGGTATCACAATTTCAACTCTAAAATACTGAGAGCTTATATTCTATTTGCTGACTTAGGCATCGGAGAGGTATCCGGCACACACCCGCCGGCTAGCTCACGTTTGTGTTTTCAGGTAGTAAAGTGACAACGTTTGGAGGAATGCAAACTTGATCAACAGGATTATACGAGAAGATTATTTCGTGCTCTTACAATAATGATAGTGGAGATTCAATATGAAGTCTGTTAATTGAATGGGTTGGATCATCTAAGTATAACCAATCTATGACTGATTTTGAGTTGGCGTAGCATGGAAGTAATGTGTGTGAAATGTGATAATGTGGTTAGGTTGCATTATGCTTCCATAAATATAAAAATTGAATGGTTTGAATTATGACCAGTATAATGAACCAGGCTCTTTGTGACATTTATTTAGCCATGATTTTGTTTTGTGGGAAATATTTTTCAGTTGGATTGAAGTACCATGTTTGTTTTCAGAGTCGATCAGAAATTTGATGCTAGCCTTGATTTATTCTCTTATGTTACATATATGAACTGACTAATCAAACATCTTCCTGAGAGAACACTACAAGAAAAGGGGGATACAACGATCTTTTTTTATGACATTTTTCAAAAACATTGTAAAATCTGTCCAGATTTTTCAAATTCCAAAAAAATTAAACTAAACCATCTCGTTTTGTGCGTCGGTTATTTCTTTTAAACAGTGGCTCAAGGCTATCATATTCTGATCGAACAAAGGCATCGAACAAAGGCATGACTTTAGGAAGCGAGAGAAATCGAGGCCTTGGATCTTGAGGCATCGGACCTTCGATCTCCATCAATTCTTCGGTTGTTTGATCTGAAAAATCTTGTTCTCCTCTTGATTTGAGGGTATATCTTCCAGATTGTTTGAAACCCTACGATCTAAATCGATCTAGGGCTCAAGGTTAGGGTTTTCAGACATGGATTTGCTACATTCACACAAGATCTATAAAATTTCATGGCTTAAACTAACGATTTGGAATTGTTTTCTATTGATTTAGTTGATTTCCAGCTTTTTTTTCTTTTGTTTTGTGTTTTCTCTTTTCGTTTTTGTTCCTTTACTCTTTCTAGTCCTTGTATGGAAAACTCTTCTCTATCATCAGATTGAGCAGCAACAATGGTGAATCGATTTATCTAGGGTTTCGAGTACGATGTTAGCGTCTCTGATCATGTACGGGACAAGTAGGTGGCGTTGGATGTGGATTGCTAGAAACAGTGAGTAGTAGCTCAATGATGAAGAGATGCAGATCTGCTCTCTCTTCTATTAGATCTGTTTTCTCTCTCTCTCTCTCTCTGATCTGCTAACATGGTAATATCAGATCTGCTTTCTCTCTCTCTAGTCCATTATTTTGCCTTGTTTAGGAATCACATTCTGGCATTTCTTGCTTTCTAACTCTCCTAATAATCAGGTGTAGTTCCCATGTAAAAGTTTAAAAGAACAATTTGAAATTTGTGTAAAAGTTTAAAAACAAAAAATATAGTGAAAAGTTTGAAAGAACAAGAGAGTAACTTGATAAGAGCTACTTTGGATTTTCTCTCGATCAATTGGAAATTTGTTTTTTATATGGCAGATTTGGTTACGGGCTACTCTGCTTCATTCGTTTCTCCATATTGTACAGTTTCTTCTTGTATACCAAAAAAAAAAAAAAAACAAGAACCTGGGTTGCACTAGGTGTCCACTCATTCTATGGGATGTGAAATATCAATTTGTAATTATAATTCTATCCTCTTTGGGATTTAATTTGCATTTTGCCCCTTTGCTCAATTATAAAAGCTTGCCCGTGTGGCTTTTTTTTTTTTTTTTTTTGAGTCTTATTAATGAGTGTCCTGAGATCATTGATTAACAAAGCTTTTATGTCAATGAGCCTAATAAGTTTGATGAACAAAACAGCCAATTATATAATCATATAGCAACTACAAAAGACAAATACACTGACCGATGGAGGAAATGGAAATATAATATATGTTCCACAAGTTTTGGCATATTTTGAAGTTATTTTCTTAATTTTCTTATTTGGGCTGTCAAAGGAGTTACATATATTTGGCCAGGTCATGAATAAAATCAGAAAAACTTGAAGGTGAGATTTTCATCAATAATAATATAGGTTTTGTATACTTACATATTTTCTACTTTGTAATTAAAAAGTAAAATTTCTCACTTTTAAAATTATTAGTATCACATCATTTTGTGTGGGATTTAAGTATTGAATGTTGTTTGTGCACCATATTTCCTTGATCAATGTTTTGATAAGAAAAATAACTCCACTGTTGAGAAGAAAATCAAGGCTTGTAAAACAAGATCATTCTTAGAACAAAGCAGAGCACGCTCCCATTTCCAAAAATTCAAACACACCTAAAGGGAACAAAAGTCACAAGTACAAGTAATTATCCTATATTTTAGGAATGCCATGTTCATGGTCCCAAAAAAAAAAAGAAAAAAAAAAAAAGCTGACTTCCAGAACTCTCAATTCAAGGAAAGGCTTTGTTACAACAAAAAGAGATGGAAAAATTCAAATATTGTATCATATACAGATTGGTGACCTTGGCTTATCAAAGGTAAAATAGCACACTTTAGTGTTAGGGGGTGTTCGTAGAACCTTACCTTGGATGGCACCTGAACCTCTTAGTGGAAAAAGTAACATAGTTACAGAAAAGGTAAGATTATTCTAAGCTAAGAGGTTTTAAATTTCTTCTTTTAGTTTCTTTTGTGTATATTATTATTATTATTATTTCTTTTTTTCTACATTGTAGATTGATGTTTACTCATTTGGGATTGTCATGTGGGAATTGCTCACGGGAGACAAACCTTATGCGGATATGCATTGTGCTTCTATAATAGGTATGCACTGATATATCTATCTAGTTTTGTAACAAGAAGTATAATTCATATCTTCTTTTTTTCCTCCTCCTTTTTCTTCTTTTATTTATTTATATGTATATATGTACATATGTATATATATATATACTAAAAAAGAAGATAAGAATTATACTCTTCGTTATAAGATTAAATATAATTCTTATTTTTTTAAGTAGTTACTTAAAAAGGACATTCTTTTTATAATCTCGTAGAAGTCTTGCAATCAGTATGTTTGTTTTGTTTTAAGTTAAAAAGTGAGTGCTTGGTAAACAAAGGAGCCTGACATAATGGATGGTTTTAGTGCTGATTTATGTTAAGACGTTTTTTTGCTCACATAGGATATTGGAATTTTCCCTTTGTTTTCCATTTGATCCCCCAAAGATAACTCATTGAACTGGTTCCACTCTCTTTAATTTTATTGTCCCCTTTTATATTTTAATTCTTATGCCAGAGATATTTTGGGACAGGAAAAAATTGTATTAATGTTGTATAGGTGAACTTTTCAATTGTTGTTCTATCCTAGCATATAAAGAATTTAATGTTTTATCCTAATTATGTATGCTTAAGAATTTACACTGTAGGATGGTGATTGGTTTGGAACCAATTTGCCTTTAGTTAAGTTTTTTGTAATCTTGTTCGGTAGATCAGTAAATTCTGTCACTAGGGTTCATTTTGCTTCCATTATATGTGAGGTGCACTTGATTAGAGGCCTATTGATGCAGAATGACTTTAGGAAACTTGGGTTAATGCTGCCTACAATAAGTATTGTTATGGGTTTTAGTTATGGAAAGTTTCTAGGATTTGGGTTCTAAGAGGTAAAAGAAAGATTTATGTGTTTATAAGAAAGGAGGGAGTCAAAATGGAATAAAAAAATGGATTCTCTGGTGTTTACATATACACAAAAGAAGACGGGTAGATCTACCTATTATAACCCATGTATCTGGTTTTTTTATTTTTATTTTTTATCATTAATGACGATTCTAGATGGTATGCTTTGTTTTTCTTTTTGTTCTTTTCTAAATTTTATATTTTTGAATGTAATTTTGGTATGCTTGTGATGACCCCGTTAGCAATGTGCAGAATGAATAGTGGGAGATTAAGCCAATGGTTACAAATACTAGTTGTGTAGTGATCTTGCTGAAAATCGAAGGATTCAATGTTGGAATAACTTATGTTGAGAATGCTGTTGCAAAAGGAGTAGGTGAATTTTTTGTTTTGCAATAAAATAATTAAATTGACTTATTTTATTTTATATCTTTCTTTCCTTTTTTAACGATATTCATTGTAGTAATGTTCTTCTTCAATTCAGATATTGGGCGCAGTTTGTTTGGATGGGAGTCCATCGGCATACCATCGGGAATTAACAATTGGTTGGTTCATATTGAGGTTGGTCCTTCATCAAACTTTGTGTTTTACGCTATATATAATCAATTTCATGGTTATAGTATATACTATAGAATTGTCTTTTGGGTCTTGTGCTGTACTTGGTGGGACAATGCCAAAATTTGGCACACCATTGTGGTGTCTTTTCTTTCTTTTCTTTTTTTGTTCAATTGGTGGTATGCCAAATTTAGCTTTGACACATATTTGAGTTGCTATGAGATCTAAATCAAGAAAGTTCACCCTATATGAACCTAATTTTTAGTTAGTCTAGTTGTTTTTGGCTAGCACTGGCAGCAGAAACTTGGCATAGATAGATAGATAGATATATGAACCCATTTTTCATTCTCTCTGAAAAAAGTTCATTCTATCTTTCTTATCAATTTCTCAAGATTTTTAGGTCAATTGTAGTTTCATTTCTTAGTTTTTATCAATTTCTCAAGATTTCTTTGGTTTTTGAGATCTGATCTATACTTGTGTGTGAATGATGGGTTGTTGTGGTGTTTAATTTTTTTGTTGAAATGACCTGGTTTGAGGCGATGACTTATAGAAGATAATAGGCAACATGTACTTCCTTACCTGAAATTGATGGGTAACATAAGGTCAATTCCAGATTTATTAATACCCATTAGTATCATGGATTCATTTGTTAGGCAGAAAATTTGTTCTAAATAAAATAATAATAATAATAATAATAATAATAATAATAATAATAATAATAATAATAATAATAATAATAATAATAATATAAAGGGAAAAAAAATTATACTTTATACTAAATTTTGTAGTTACTTAAGAATGAAGGATGACCAGCAAGAAGAGAGTAGACAATGAATGAGGCTTGCCAAATTGGTTGGGTTAATTTGGAATCAACTATTCCTGGGAACTTTTTTTAAAAAATGGAATGCTAAGAAAAATATTTCACAAAAATCCTGACTTTTAAGAATAATTGAAACATATGTTAGACTTATTTTTCTTGAGGACAAAAAAACACACTAAAATCATTTCAAAAAGAGAAACACATCCAAAGTGTTTGGCTTTTATAAGAAGAGGTTCTAGAGTGGAAAGATAAACAGAATTAAGGTATAAATGTTTGGCTAAGGGTGACTGGTGAGACCCTATACTCAATCCTTTTTAGGTAGGTCTCCAATTAATACCCTTTTAGCATTTTGCCTGTCAAGATAATATCGTGTTGTCTTGTAGGTCTCCAGTTGATACCCTTTTAGCATATCTTTTCTGTCTGTGTATGTGTGGGTGGGTGGGTGTGCATGTATGTATTTACTTGTCTGTGGTTTCTGATTTATAAATGAACAAGAGTTATGTACAATAAGAAAATGCCTTGGGACTGGATGTAGTAGATGCTACAGCTTACTCTTTTTATGCAACCAATGCTGTTGTGACTGTATATTCATTATTCATATACCTCTTGTAGGGATGAATCACTGCTATGTCAAGGACTTGCACTGAATGATGACTTGCAGCGACTACTAGCCAAACATGAATCTATTGTCTCAGGAATTTCTACGAAAAAAGAGAAACCGAAGCCTAGACTTGTTCAAGCACTGGTGAATCTGGATGCTCCTCTAATTTTTATTCTTTGCAGTATTTGTGTTGGCTAACATCCCTTATACATTAGTTATTATTGGAATTGATCTTTTGAAAATTTATATTGGGTATAGTTCATAGATGTCAAAACATTAGTGCTTATGTTTTGCACAATTTTTTTAGAAAGCCAATGGCTAGACAATTGGGAAATTGTAATTAACTTTGGAAAGACTTATACAATGGATATCGAGAAGTTGTAACGCCCTCAAAATAATGACAATAAACCCATCAAAAAAGACATTCATTACCATATGAAATAACCACATTTTTCTATTCTTCAGTGTTTCATTACAAAAGTATTACATGTTAACAAACAAAGCAAAATGCCCTACGGGCTCACAGCTTTCCAAGTTAACACTTGGTTACAACGAAAGAGTACTAACTCATACACATTAAGCCCTTGGCTTGTATTTACATGTAATACACCAAAAAGTAAAACGACATCATTATGTCCGCCTCAAGCCTCCCAAGCTATGTCCTTGGAGGTAGCATGCTTCCTGCACCTGAAAATGATATTCCCATATAGGGTGAGCCACAGCCCAGTAGAAATACACTAAACCAACCATGCACAATGACTAAAATATTAGCAATTGATAGATGGCCAACACTGATACAATCACATAAATCATCTATTTATGTCATACGACTAATGAGTCCAAGTCACTTTTCATTTTCCCATTTTCAACGGATAGACATATAAGTACTACCCACATTCTCAACAGATATGTATAACAGCAATATCCACAGATAAGCATATAAGCTATATCCACATTCTACAACAGATATGTATAACAACAATATCCACAGATAAGCATATAAGCTATATCCACATTCTACAACAGATAAGTATAACAACAATATCCACAGATATGCATATAAGCTATATCCACACTTCACCAAGATAAGCATATGAGCTCTATCTTCACTTCTCTAGACAAGCATATGAGCTGTGTCTACGGAGTTCATCCCCTATCTTCTCCCAACACTATCCGGTTTAGAGGTACATCCCCTATCTTCCCCTAAACCGCGGAGTACATCCCCCATCTCCTCCTCTACACATAACGTATACAAACACATTGGTTCTATATACAATCACTCAATACATAAAATTAATGTATTCTAACAACCGTCAAATTCCATGACACATTCCATTGATTAGTTTCCGTTTGCCTAATCATCATGCATTGTCTAAACCAATCACGACTATCCTCCACCGATAGCCCAAAGCAGTTATTTCTAAACAGAAATTAAATGCACAATGGATATTCAATCAACATTTCATTTCCTCATTCCTCACAATTAATTATCCCAATTAATTAAACAATGTAATTAGGTCAATTCCCATAATTAACATTTCAACCCTTAGGTCCCATTTTCATCAATGATTTAACATTCATTCCATTTCTCTAAGCCAAACATGCCTCTAGGTTTATTATGAATAAAACCCCAACTTTTGTAAAATTGCACAAAAGCCCCAAACTTTTACCAAATTACGAAACCAACCCCAACATCTCAAAATACCAAAATTTAAAGACAAAATCCATAGAGAGGAGTAGGATATCCCTACCTCAAACCCGAAGCCTCAAAGGAGATGAAGACCAAAACCAAAATGCTCCAAACCTCGAAATTTTCAGATCAAAAGGAAGCTCTCGACGATCAACAACCTTTTTGTAAAGGCCAAAGATGAGCAAATCACTCCTACTAGATCAAAACCTAGAGAGAAGGTAGAGTCTAGAGTGAGAGGCTCAACAATGGTGATTTTGGAAAAGTAAGAGAGAGAAGAGAAAGTGAAAAAGTGATTTGAAGAGTCACAAATTCGGGACTTTAACCCAGGTCTCCGCTCGAGCGTAAAACACCTCGCTCGAGCGGCCACTCACAGACTTTCGCTCGAGCGGCTAACCTCCCGCTCGAGCGCAGAATGCACTCGCTCAGCACTTTTGCAGAACCAGACCTCCGCTCGAGCTCCCAACCCTACGCTCGAGCGTACAACATTGCACAACAAATACTGGATGGGTGTATTCCCCGCTCAAGCGCCAACATCTCCGCTCGAGCGGACAGGCCAAAAATCTGGGCAACTAGTTTTGGTTTCTAAACTCAACCAACTTGAAGCAAACCCACCCAACACATCCCATAACTCAAATATGAAGTAAAGATGATGCAAACAAGATAATAAACCACAACTAACATCCACGGACACATGTCCGGATCACTGTACAACAAGGGTAAACCCGGGATCGCTATAACTTGAGTGAGTTTATTCTCATTCTAGAACAGATGCTTTGTAACGCCCTCAAAAAAATACATAAAACCCATCACTTTAGATATGCATCGATACAAGAGAAATCAACACTTTTATTCATCAGAGTAGTTCTTACAGCAGTATTACAAGTTAACAACAATAGTAAATGCCCTGCGGGCCTACAGCTTTCCAAGTCAATGCCTGGTTACAAAGAAAATAGAGTACTAACTCAAATGCATATTATGCCCTTGGCTTGAGATTACATGTAATACATCAAAGAAACAAAACAACAAAAAGGTCCGTCAGCCCCTAGCCTCCCAAGCTACGTCCTCGGAGGTGGCAAGTTACCTGTACCTGAAAATGATGTCCCCATATAGGGTGAGCCACAGCCCAGTAGGAATACACTAAACCAACTATGAACAATGACTAAGAGATTAGCAACTAATAGATGGTCAACACTTACACTTCCATTTACATCTTATTACAATTCCGTGACGGTTAAGTCTATGTTACCATTCACCTTCCATTTCTTACTCAGCTTTAAGTTTGGAAACAAGGCTCAGTACTTTGGCCCAAACATTTGATGAGATCATAGTTTCATCACTAGAACACTTTCGAAATTCAAGGTGGATGCACATTTTGGTGTTGTATCAATAACACATAAATTACTTCCATATTTCACAAACGATGATGATATACATTTTAGTGCTATATCAAATCAAACAAACTTTTCAATAGATAAGCATATGAGCTATATCACTACTACAACAGATAAGCACATGAACTATATCAATACTACAACAGATAAGCATATGAGCTGTATCAACATTCCAACAGATAAGCATATGAGCTGTATCAACACTTCAACAGATAAGCATATGAGCTGTATCATCACTACAATAGATAAGCATATGAGCTGTATCACCATTCCAATAGATAAGCATATGAGCTGTATCAACACTTCGACAGATAAGCATATAAGCTGTATCATCACTACAATAGGAGAGCATATGAGCTGCATCCCTGGGTCCATCCCCCATCTTCCCTTAACCATTAACCGGTTTAGAGGTACATCCCCCATCTTCCCCTAAACCGTGGAGTACATCCCCCATCTCCTCCCATACACAAGTAATGCATATAAACACAGAATCACATGCACAATCCACCAATACATAAAGTTAATGTATTCTATCAACCGTCATACTCTATAGCACATCCAATTGATTAGTTTTAGTTTGCCTAATCATCATGCATTGTCTACAACAATCAACACTACCCTCCACCGGTAACCCAAAGTAATCATTTCTAAGCAGGAAATAAATGCACAAATAGGTAATATACCAACATTCCAACTAGATGAGCAATAAAAGATTCAACTACACTCTTTAGTTCCATACATTCCCAATTTCAACATTCTCAATTCAATTCCTCGTTTTCTCCAATTAATTATATGCATTAATTAATTAAACCAATTAGGATAAATTACCATAATTCACAAAACAACCCTAAGGTTTCATTTCCATCAATGACCCAACGTTAATCTCATTTCTCTAAGTCTAACATGCCTATGGGTTTCTATATTTGAAATCCCAACTTTTGTAAAATTACACAAAGGCCCCAAACTTTCTCAAAATTCCCCAACAATCCCCCCACATATTAAAATGCTAAAATTCGAAGACAAAGCTCATAAGATGGAGTAGGTTATCCCTACCTCAAATGATGGGACCCAACGAAGGAGGTGAAGAAACGGAAATGCTCCAAATCCTGAAATTTTCAGATTAAAAGATAGCCCTCAACGATTAACACAACTTTTGTAAAGGCCCAAAGTGAGAAAACAACTCCTACTAGATCAATCCTAAGAGAGAAGTTAGGATTTTAGTGAGAGGAGCTCTCAGAATAGCTTTTTGGAAAAGTAAGAGAGAGAAAGGGTGTTGAAAAGTGAACAAAAAGTTGGATCTCAGCTTTATATAAAAGTTGCCCCGCTCGAGCGGTCAAATTCCCGCTCGAGCGTCACTCACAGATCCCCGCTCGAGCGTCCAATTCCCGCTCAAGCGGCGGATGCACGCTCCCAGAACTTTTACAGACATGGTTCCCGCTCGAGCGTCAAACTCCCCGCTCGAGCGTCAGACACAAACTCCCGCTCGAGCGGCCAATCCCCCTGCTCGAGCGTCTACCACTGTAGACGAAATACTGGATGGGTGATTTCCCCACTCGAGCGCCAACACCCCCGCTCGAGCGGACAAGCAACAACAGAGTCCCGCTCGAGCGTCAAAAGCGCCGCTCGAGCGGAGAGACCAAAAACTGGGCAAAGATTTTATGTTTTAAAACGCAACCAACTTATTCCCAACTTGCCCAACACGACCCAAAGCTCGAACACAAAGAGAAAGGGATAGAAAGAGGATAAGACAACAGCACCCTTACGAAACTGAATCCGGATTATAGTTAAACACGAAAGGGAAAACCGAGATCGCTATATGCTTTGACTTCCTATTTTGTTGAATTAGTGGGGTTCTTTCCAGGGATTTTTGTATTTTTCTATTACTTTATTCTAGAACTTATATTCTACAGGAGAGAGAGTCAATTTGTGTTTTAAGACAATTCTAATTGCCTTCTATATTAGATTGTTATTGGATGATGTGAAACTCTGCATGAGATGGCTGCTTGGTTTTTTGGGATTTTAACTTGTTGGATTTTTTTGAAGGATGTTATATTGGATACTATTATAGATGTGAGGGAATAGTAATCTCACAAAAATGCATGTCTATACAAAGTTTTATTCATTATTGCTATTTTATAGGTATTTTTTTAAAGTTAAATCCCACAAAATTAGTAGTTTAAAATTTTAAAAAAAAAATTGAATCTATTGTGGCGTTTGAAAAACGCCACTTTATATTTTTAAAATAACAAAAAAGCTATTACGGTGTTTTTGAAGCGTCACTGAATACTTGTGTGACGCCATGTTACCGTTGGCTGCCACATTTAACGGCGTTTTTATAAACACCACCTATACTAATCTCACGACGTTTTTGAAGCGCCATAAACTTATAGCGATGGCCGCGTCGTCAGTGTTTGGTGATAAGCGTCACAAAAGAAATTGGCGGCGTTTTTCAGACATATAGCAGCGTTTTTAAAAGCCTCTAAAAGTCATTTTTCCAGCCGTGGAACTAGGAGTTATTTTCTGCATTCTTTGGTCAAACATCCATTAAAAAGCAGGCATTGAGGAGGAAGTTTCCGAACCAACATGGCTAGCTTGTTAGCCAAGAGTCTTTGTACCTCGCTAGGATGTACGAGGTTTGACTCTTCTCACCTTTTGTTTGAGTCATTTTTCCGTTATATTTGTTTGGAGTTTTCTGGTATTTGTTTGGTTTGATGAGCTTGTTGTATGATTGTGGTTACATGTTAGACTTTATTTTTCCAGTTTGATGTAATTTTCTTGTTATTTATCTCCTGCTACCTATTGACCAAAAATATAGAAGAAGAGTTTCTGTTGGTATTGATTTGATGCGAAATGCTAGGTTATATAAAAGCAGCTGGCTTGAATTAGTCTCGGCAATATTTTTTAGGGGAATTTTTTTTAAGGTCCCTAATAATAGTAATTTAGAGGATAAAGGACACCCAAAAAAATAGTGATGCATCAGGTCCCTGAACAACATGGCGCGCATTTTTAATTATTTTGTGGACCAAAATACCCTTCACAAAATCAACACAGAGACAAAATTGATTCCGACGACTAAGTTCCATTCCAAGCATCCAGCCATCTTCACGAACAAGAGAACAGCAGAACTAGGGTTTCAATATCATCTTCACCATCGACATTAGAGCTTCTTTATCTTCTGCAAAAATCATTCCCATTCCTTCCTTACAAATTTCTCTGACCTCGTTTTCGCTGTTCATCGTCATCTCAGTTCATCTTCGTCACGTCGCATCTTCATCTCAGGGCATATCAGCTCCTCATTAAAGTTTCATCCTAACTCTGGTAAGTTTTTCTATAATACAACTAGATTTTCTCTGGACACACAGTTAATTGCATTTTGTATTAACCTTCCATAATTTAGGGTTTCAATTTCGTAATAAAAAGCTACATGAATTTGAAAAAAGTTATTTCTGTGTGTTTTGAACTTATTCTTGAACATGTTTGTGTGATTTTATCCGTAAATTTCTCTGGCATTTGAATTTCTCTAGTTTTTGCTTGATGTATGTTTCTTCTTTCAATTTTTTCAGGCATGTTTATTTTGAAAAAAGTTATTTCTCTGTGTTTTCATCTTATTCTTGAACATGTTTCTGTGATTTTGTCTATAAATTTCTCTGCTCTGTAAATTTCTTTGTAATATGTATTTTTAATTTGAATGTCTATCTTTATCTAGAATGTCTATTACTCTCTTGTCTCTGTCTAAGTTTCTCTAGTATTTATAATTTTCTCTGACCACATCACTTTCCTCCCTTGTGTGTCTCTATCATGCTTAATTTTCTCTGGTTGTGTTTGTAAATTTCTCTGGCATTTTAATATTATGGACTGGAATGTATGTTTCTTCTTTAGATTTTCTCTGACATGTTTATTTTGAAAAAAAGTTATTTCTTTGTGTTTTGATCTTATTCTTGAACATGTTTCTATGATTTTGTCTATAAATTTCTCTGCTTTGTAAATTTCTCTGGAATATGTATTTTTCTCTGGAATGTCTATTACTCTCTTGTTTGTGTCTAAGTTTCTCTGGTATTTATAAATTTCTCTGGCCACATCACTTTTCTCCCTTGTGTGTCTCTATCATGTTTAATTTTCTCTGGTTGTGTATGTAAATTTCTCTGGCATTTTAATATTATGGACTTGAAATTTTCTCTGGAATGGAAATTTTCTCAAGAATGTGTTATTTTCTCTGGTATGTTTATTTTGTTCAATTCTTGGTTTCAATGTGGTATAATTTTCAGTGGCATGTTTAAATTATTTTGTTTATTTTATCTTGCTAATTGTGGAATGGAAATTTTCTTTGGCTTGCCATGTTTACTTTTCTCTGTCATTCATTTTCTGTCCTTGCTAGATATATGTTTCTTTTTTCAATTTTCTCTGGCTATATTTTACTTCTATATGTAATTTTAACAATTATTGAAAATTTCTCTGCCATGTTTATGATGCTTTGTTGATTTTCTCTGGCAATGGAAATTCTCTATGGCAAGATGTATTCCACAAGAAAACAATTAGTACTCTGACATTTAATTTTTAGTGTCTGCTTTTGTCTGACATTTATAATTTTCCTTAGACACCTTAGTTTTCTCCCTTATGTGTAATTTTCTCTGACATGTCCAATTTTCTCTGGCATGTTCAATTTTCTCTGGGATTTAATGTTGACATCTTTATGTTTTCATCATTGTTTAGAAATGGCAAAACGTAAAAGCAGCAAAACACCGAAAACACCAAGCAAGAAACAGAAACACTCTCAGTCTTCTTATGATCTAAGATCAAAAACCACCAGCAAAACACCAGAAACACCAAGCAAGAAACAGAAACTCTCTCAGTCTTCTTATGATCTAAGATAAAAAAAACCAGCAGCAAAACACCACAAACTCCTTGCCAAAACACACAAGCCCAAGGTGATGAAGCAACTAGCATCAAGATGAGTACCCCAACTTTAAAAGACTCAAGCTCAAGAGGGAAGAAAACCTGTTAAACTCCAAAGAAAGAGAGCTCACTACAGCATTCAATACCGATCAAACCTCTCATCTGTTGTCTCCTTTTTTCAAACACTTAAATTCAATTCAAACCAACTTGTAGAGCTTCAAAAGACCCCATTCTGGTATCTGATCCAAGCTCTAACCCTTGGAAGAATGGATCCAAGGAAATCTAGGAAATCTGATGATGATGTAGTTGCAATAATCCAATGTTACAATGAAAAAACAAAAGCATTCACAGTTGGTAAAAAGAACTTGACCTTTACAACCAATGGCATGACCTTGATTTTTGGTTTGTAAGGAGGTAAAGGAGCCATGTCATTAAGATACTCTAAAAAGCCAAAATCTGCATTCCTAAGGAGAAGATTCCCAAAGGACACAAGGCTCACTGGTCCTATTCTTAAAATGCCTTGGTCAAAGCAATGAAAGGCAAGCAACCAACTGACTTCAAAGATGTAGCAATCATTGTTACATTGTACTTGTGTCTCACCCTATTTTTTTGCAACAAGTGGGAATTCAATAGGGTGGGTTTTTATAAAGTATGTGGAACCTCTTGAATCAATGAAACAGTATGATTGGCCAAAAGCAATCACATCAACATTGATTGATTCTATCATAGCATTGCACAAAACTCCAGAAAAAGTTACGGGGTGTGTCATTGCATTGCTGGTAAGTATAATATCCATTCAAATTTGCAGTTACCATACTTACAAATTTGTGTGTTTAGAAAAATTTAATTACTTTAATTTTCATCACAATATTGGTTATGTGAACATGCAGATATCATTGACTCGGAAGACAGTAACACAACTGACTTCCCAAGATGTGCCAAGTGGAACCTGCAAAGCTTGACGAAACAGCTACAGAAGACACCAGTCCACTCTCTTGCACCTCGACAGGTTAGATTTGTATCGCCACTGAAATCTTAGTGAAATTCCAAAATTTCTCTGACCACTGGTTTGTTTCCGTCCTTGTTCCTTGATTGATTGAGATTAATTTTCTCTAAACTATCAATTTATGTTTCTTCTTTGGTTACCACTGATTTATTTCTGCCATTGTAATCAATTTTCTCTGCAATCCAAATTTCTCTAACCACAATTGTAACACATTAACTTATATGCCCTGATTGATTTTCTCTAATATTTGAATTGTGTTGGTTGTTTCATAATTTTCTCTGGCCCATAAAATTGTTTCTCCTTGTGTGTAATTTTCTCTAGCCCATAACTTATGTGCATTGCATCTTTGATTAACACTGTTTATCTCTACCCTTCTAATGAATTTTCTCTTGAATCCAAATTTCTCTAACACAATTATAGTAAAACATTAACTTATATGCCTTGATTGATTTTCTCTGATATCTAAGTTATGTTCCTTGTCTGTAATTTTCTATGCCTTATAAAATTAACTCTTTGTCTGTAATTTTCTCTGGCCCATACAATTTTCTCTGAAGTTTGTTTCCCATTAGTATCATTTAGATGAATTTTATTTTCCTTATTTGAATTTTCTCTCAGTGAATTTTGTAGCATTTATCTAATAAAAGAGCCTTCTGTTACAGATAGATGACAAGGAGCTAGTTCAAAACCCATCAGAGGAGTTCTGTCTTGGTAAAAAGAAGAAGAAAGAATCAAAAAAGGCAATTGTCAAATTCAAGGAGACATTATAAGATTCATCTGAAGAAGAAGGGAATAAAGAAGCAGAAGGCAACATAGAAGAACACGAAGCCATCAATGGACAAGAAGATCAAGCAAGCAGTGGAGAAGCGAAAGCCAGAGAAGAAAGTGAAGAAATAGAAGTAGAAGACAAAGAAGAAAATGAACAGAAAGAAGAAAACAGTGAAGAAGAAGATGAAGGCACTCAATCTAAACAGCAAAAAGAAAACAATGAGGAAAGTGATGAAGAAGAACATAATGAGCCGATGGACCAACATCATGATAGCATTTGTGGCTCAACAATGCATCAACCTGAAGAATCTGAGGAAGCAAAGGATGCCCAAATTGCTTATCTACATCAAAGGCTGAAGGCACTTTCTAAATCAAAAATAGAAGAAGAGAGAAATTGGAATGAATTACTGGCAGAAAAGGATTTTGCAATAAGAACCTTGACATCACTTAACTCAGAACTTCAAGAAAGAGACAACACAATCCAAATGAAACTAAGGATGTTGGAGGTTCAAAAAGAAGATGATACAAAAACAATTCAACAGTTGAGGTATTCAATTTTGGAGCTTGAAACTGAAAATGCTAAATTGTATGAACAAATTCAAGAACTATCCGTCCAACTAGCAACACAACCTTACCGAACACCAACACAAGTTCAACCACAAGGTCATGAAAATCTTGAGCCACAAAAAGTTATGTCCTTGTGTCAACATAACTCAGAGAAATTTATATTTATTATAATTTTCTCTAGAAGTTAAATTTCTTTGAACACATTAGTTTCTGCTTCTTATTTCTATTGATTTCTACTACTTATTTGATTTTCTCTGTCTATTTTCTTATTCGATTTTTGGGGCTTGTTTGATTTTCACTATGTATAGTTGGAACGCAAATGGAACAACAACCAACAACCCAACAAGAACAAATGGCACACAAAGAACAACCAAAACAAAAGACAAAAGTCTATGATAACTGAAAAATATTGAATCAAATAAATTTACATATTGAAATATCATCTGTTACTTCAGAGAAATTTCACTTTTACTGATATTTTCACTGTCTACAGTCAAAAAAGATCCTACATCAATGATAAAAAATTTAAAGGCAAAAGAAAGGAAAAAAAAGCAGCACGATCCAGAATTTCAATATCCCAAAGTTGGAAAAGTGACTAGAGGTTCGAAGCAAGCTGTAAAGCAAACCGAGCAAACCACGAAAGACAAAGAAGTACTTGATGCTGATGCGTATGTCATGCCTCAACCAACAAGCATCAGAAAATCTTGGGTTTTTCCACAAACTCTACTGGTTTCAAGATTGATAAGAGATCATGTAAAAGACATCTTGCAGCACATATCAAATGTGTCTGGACTTGTGTAAGTACAGCAAATAAAATAGAAGATAACAAACAACAATTTACTAACTTATATTGCATTAACAACTATTAAATCCCTTCTTTGTCATCTTGTAGAGCTTTAATCTAGACAAGTGAGTTGAATCTCATTACCTTCGAAGACATTGGAAACCTAATAAAGCAAAAAGAAATTGCCAACAATGTAAGTCTTTCATCAAAATTTCTCTGCAATGTTCCATCAGCCTTTATAAACCAATATTACAATTATAAATGATATTTTCCAAGTCATTGATGGCTATGGAGAAATCCTTTTTGCTGACCAAAGGAGAGAAAGACAATAATCAACTTCATTTTTTTTCACTTCCATGAGCTTAGTATGTTACTACTCTTTTATTTGATTTTCTCTGGAATTTACTTACTACTTTCTCTTGTTAAGATACTTCTTGAAGTCAGTTGTGTCACTAGTCTAATTTTCTCTGGCTAGTTGTTTGCATTTAAAATTTCTCTGTGTGTATATTTCTTAAATTCCTGTCATTTCAACTTTCTGATAACATAACCATTTTTTGATTTTCTCCGACCACAAAATTTCATCAAGATGTTGGAAAATCAAACTTTCTGAGTCTCATTATTTGACAAGCATATTGAAACAGCATGGAGGAACTACAGGTTCCTCCATTTCCCAATAAATACTGGGGGTAATGAGAAGTCAACACATGGAAATCACTGGACCTTGCTTGTCTTGGACAAAAAAGACAATTTATGGAAGTTCTATACCTCACTAAGGCCAAGGAGGGATGATGCAGAAGACAAATATGTCAAAGATGCAAAACAATTGGTAACGAGTTCAAATTTCTTTGATCCATCATAATGTTTATGTGATGATAATTTTCATAGAATCCCATTGATTTCTCTGTTATAGCGATCCCGAATTTACCCTTGTTGTATAGTGATCCGGACATGTGTCCGTGGATGTTGGTAGTTGATCATTTTCTTGTTTACATCCTCTCTTACTTTGTATTTGAGTTATAGGATGTGTTGGGCGAGTTTGAAACAGGTTGGTTGAGCTTAGGAACCAAGTGTAGTTGCCCAGATTTTGGTCTGTCCGCTCGAGCGGGGATTTTGACGCTCGAGCGGGAAAATCACCCTTCCAGTATTTTCTCTGCAGGGTTGTCCGCTCGAGCGGGAGTTTGGACGCTCAAGCGGGGGTTTGTGTGTTACGCTCGAGCGGGGAGTTGGACGCTCGAGCAGAGACCTGGTTCTGTAAAAGTGCTGGGAGTGTGTATTCAGAGCTCGAGCGGCGGTTTGGACGCTCGAGCGGGAGTCTGTGAGTGACGCTCGAGCGGGGAGTTGGACGCTCGAGCGGGGCGTCAGGTTTAAAGCTCCGTGTTTTGACTTTTAAAATCACTTTTTCACATTCTTTTCTCTCTCTTACTTTTCCAGAACACCATTGTTGAGCCTCTCACTCTAGAACACTACCTTCTCTCTAGGTTTTGATCTAGTAGGAGTGATTTGCTCATCTTTGGCCTTTACAAAAAAAATTGTTGATCGTCGAGGGCTACATTTTAATCTGAAAACTTCGGGATTTGGAGCACGTTGGGTTTTGTCATCTTCTCTCTTGGGGTTCCGGATTTGAGGTAGGGATATCCTACTCCTCTTTATGAACTTTGTCTTTAAATTTTAGTATTTTGAGATATTGGGTTTGGTTTGGTAATTTGGTGAAAGTTTGGGGCTCTTGTGTAAATTCACAAAAAGTTGGGGTTTTAACTATATAAAGCCTAGATGCATGTTTGGCATGGAAAAGTGGAATTAATGTTAAAACATTAATGAAAATGGAACCTAAGGGTTGTAATGTTAATTATGGAAAATGCCCTAATTACATTGGTTAATTAATTTGTAAAATTAATTGTGAGAAATGAGGAATTGAATTGGAAACGTTGTTGAGATTGGAAATATATGGGATAAAAGGGTGTAGTTGGATTTTATGTCACTCACCTAGTTGGAAATGTTGATTTTATATCCATTTGTTGCATTTATCTTCTGTATAGAAATAACTGTTTTGGGCTATCGGTGGAGGATAGTCGTGATTGTTGTAGACAATGCATGATGATTAGGCAAACTGAAACTAATCACTGGAATGTGTCATTGAGATTGACGATTGAAAGAATACATTGAATTTATGTATTGTGTGATGATGTGTATAATTGTTGTTTATATGCATTGTGTTGTGTTGGAGGAGATAGGGGATGTACTCCGCGGTTTAGGGGGAGATAGGGGATGGACCTCTAAACCGGATGTTATTGGGAGGAAATAGGGGATGGACTCCGTAGATAGAGCTCATATGCTTATCTAGTGATGTATTGACAGAGCTCATATGCTTGTCATTGGAAGTGTGATAGTGCTCATATGCATATCTGTGGAAGTGATGATATAGCTTGTATGCTTATCTGTTGTTGTGTGATATAGCTAGTATGCTTATCTATTATGAAATGGGAAGTGTTTGATATGAGTTACTGTCTCATATGAGTTGTTTGGCCAGGTTCTGAGCCATGGTTGTAAATTGAGAATTGAAAGGAATTGGAAAATGAATCGTAACATGGACTTGTATGTCATGAAACTGTAAGGTGTGATAAGAGAAAGTACAAGTGTTGGCCATCTATCAACTGCTAATCTTTTAGTCATTGTTCATATTTGGTTTAGTGTATTTCTACTGGGCTGTGGCTCACCCTATATGGGAATATCATTTTCAGGTATAGGTAGCATGCCACCTCCAAGGACGTAGCTTGGGAGGCTAGAGGCAGGCGGACTTTTGTTGTTTTATTTCTTGATGTATTACATGTATATTCAAGCCAAGGGCTTAATGTGTAAATGAGTTAGTACTCTTTTGTTGTAACCAAGTGTTAACTTGGAAAGCTGTAAGCCCGTAGGGCACTTGCTTTTGTTGATTAACATGCAATACTTTTGTAAAGAACCACTCTGATGAATAGACGAATGTTTATTTTTATTACCAATGCATGTCTATAATGATGGGTTTAATGTGTTATTTTTAGGGCGTTACATCTGTAAATTTCTTTGTTATTTAAAAATTATTTTTTTGCAGCAAGATTATGTGAAAAAAATTTTGAAAGCTTGCCTTGAAAGAGAGGCACAATCACAACCCTCTTTCAAATTGATAAACTCACAAAACACAAATTATGACTTTGAGTATGTCAACAATGCTCCATAACAAGACAGCGATTCATAAGTTTCATACAACATCTATAAATAAGATAATCTGAATTGAATGTTTCTTAAAACTAACTATACCTATAATTTGTATGCAGTCTGGATTGTGCCCTCTTTGTATGCTATATAATGAGACAATACAGCAAGCATGAACCTATCAGCTCCAAATTGTCCACACAAGACATGAGGTTGATGAGGGCAGAAATCATAAAGAGATTTGTGACCGAAGTTGGCCGGTCATGGACAGAACTAGTTGAAATACCACCAGAAGTACAACCAAAAGTATAAGAGTCAAAGCACACTAGTGAAAGGAAGACAATGTACACAATGTAATTAGGATTAACCATTCAATTTGTTTTTTCATACATTGAAGGAATGATGATGTTTGACATATATGTATATATCTTTTTTTGACTAATTTAAATTTCATAGCTATCAATGGTTAAATATATATTTTTTTATTATGATTGTCAACACAATCCACACAGAGCAAATTGTCTGCAGAAATTTCTCTGGTATGATGTTACCAAAAATTCAGAGAGAATGCCAATAGCAGAAATTTCTCTCGTACGATGCCTATATGATCATGTAATCTAAAATGCTATGTGTTGGTACAAAACAATCATCAACTTGAGAAAACACAAAGCCCACAGTAGTTTTCTCTACTAGTGGCAAATTTCACTAGATGAATTCGAAGCTTCAAAACACAATGCACAGAAAATTTTCTGTGGTAGTGGCAAATTTGTGTGGATGAAATTGACTGGTATTATAAAGACAATTCCCATAGTATGTTTCAACAAACACAATGCACATTGTAATTTTCAATGCTATTGGCAAATTTCTCTAGATGAATTGGACCTCACAAAACACAATGCTCATTTCAACAAACACAATACACATAGTAAATTTCTCTTCTATTGGCAAATTTCTATGGATGAATTTGACTGGTATAAAGTTACCAGAAATTTATAAAGAAATTTAACTCGTATCGTTCCAAAGAGGGTGCCTATATGATCATGCAATTTGTAATGCATTGTCTTGGTACAAAACAATCATCAAATTCAAAAAAACACAATGCACACAGTAAATTTCTCTGCTATTGGCAAATTTCTCTGGATGAATTTGAAGCTTCAAAACACAATGCATAGAGAATTTTCTCTGCTATAGGCAAATTTCTCTGGATGAACTTGACTGTTATTACAAACACACTGCCTATAGTATGTATCAACAAACACAATGCACACTTTCACTGCCATTGGAAAATTTCTCTGGATGAATTTGATAGGTGTTATTATATACAATGTCCAAAAAATACATTTCACAAAATAAAATACACAAAGTAATCATCAAATGTATTATTCAATCAATAAAATGTATTATCCTCAACTATTTAACAAAGGTTCCTTGCATGTCCTCTTATTATGGAGACCAATACTCTCACAACGATTACACTTAATCACCCTTTTAAACTCTCCAGTAGAAGAAATTCTGTTCTTTTTTGGCCTCCCAGCTAGTCTTTTACTCAATGGAGGTAGAATCGTAGCATCATCAATGCTACACACAGGTTTTTCAACAGTTGGAACTGGGCCAATCAAAAATAAGTATGCTTGACGATACATATCAGCATGAAAAATGGTTCAACAAATGAATTCAAATTCTTTCCACTCCTAAAAATTGCAGCAATAGCATGTTGACATGGATACCCATTTATTTTCCATTTTTGATATGAACAAGTTCTCAACCCAAGATCAACCATAACCGAAGGAAAACAATGCACTTCAAAGACATTATCAGATGATAAACTCACATTCCATGTCCTCCCATCCAAGAAAGCCTTCTCCAATACACTATCCATACGAGGACAGAGAACTTTATTCCATTTACTGGAGAGCAGCCTCCTATCAAACCTCATATTCATGATTTGCAACCGTATCATGTCCACCAAATTTGTTATTGGCAAGTGCCGAGTGTCTCGTATCCATGAATTGAATGACTCAGCAACTATAGCGACCCCGGTCTTTTCCCATTTGATTATTGTATCCGGACTTAGGTTCCGTAGATTCTGTCATTGTATAATTGTTGTTGTCATTCTTTATTTTCTTATTTGGAGTTATAGGATGATGTGTTGGGCAGGTTTGTTTCAGGTTGGTTGGGTTCGGAAACCAAGTGTTGCTGTCCAGTTTTTGGGTTGGTCGCTCGAGCGAGGGAGCGAGGGTTCTATTTTGTGTTTGGTGGCTCGAGCCAGATTTTTTTAGCTCGAGCGAGCGATTGAGTCTAGTATGGACCTGTAGCATTGCATTCTTGGCTCAAGCGAGCTTTTCTTTGCTCGAGCGAGGATTTCTTGTGTCTGGTCGCTCGAGCGACCAAGTCTTCGCTCGAGCGAGCTTGTCCAGTTTAATTAGACAGCAGCGGGTTTTTAATCAGTTTTTCATCCTCTTTTTAGATTCCAAACCCTAAGGTCCGACTTCTCTCTCACCCTGCTCACCTTTTCTCTTAGATTTGATCCACTTAGGGTGTGTTTCTACCCTAGATCCTTCATTAAAAAGAGTGTGTGAGTCGAGGGCTTCGTTTTAATCTGAATTGTTGGTAGTTTGGAGCACTTTGGAGTTTGGGTCTTCATCTCCACCTTCTCTTTTGGGGCTATTTCTTCGAGGTAGGGATTTCCTACTCCATTCTATAAGTTTTGTTCTAAGTTTTGGTATTTTGATATGTTGGGGATACTTTGGTAATTTTGGGAAAAACCCTAGTTGTATTAATAAATTAATTTGTATAATTAGTTTAAGGGAATTTGGGAATTTGGGAAAATTCATAAAATCGAGGAATTCATTGATTGAATGGTGTAGTGGGATAATTTAAACCACTCACCTATTGAATTGTTGTTATATTTATTTCCAGTCTAGAAATAACTGTTTTGGGCTATCGGTGGAGGATAGTCGTGATTGTTGTAGACATTGCATGTGGATTAGGAATAACTGAAACTAATCACATTGGTTAAGTCATTAATTTTGACTATTGCATTAATACAGAAAATACGTGTATTGATTGAGCATTGCATTTGCATACATTGTTTTGTGTGGGAGGAGATAGGGGATGTACTCCACGGTTTAGGGGAAGATAGGGGATGGACCTCTAAACCGGATTTTGTTTGGGAGGAGATAGGGGATGGACTCCATTAGCATCACTTTTATGTGTGCTTATTTATATTGAAGTGTTTTTATTGATACAGCACTAAAATGTGTATCAAACTGGAAGTATGAAGTGTTTTGATTTGAGCCTGAGTCTCATCTGTTTGTTGACATTGGAAGAATGTGAATATAATATATATAGTTCACTGTTGTAAGTTTGGCCAGGTTCTGAGCCATATTGATAAAGTTGGAAAGTAAAACGTGTCTTAGACAATAGTGTCATGAGACTGTAAAATGATGTAATTGATTATCTTGGTTAACCATCTATTGAATGCTATTCCTTTAATCAATGCTTATATTTGGCTTAGTATATTTCTACTGGGCTGTGGCTCACCCTTTATGGGAACATCATTTTCAGGTCCACGTGATAAGCTACCTCCAAGGACTTAGCTTGGAAGGATTTGGATTTTGAAGACTATCTTTAGTTATTTGTTTTTATTTGATAAACATTCAAGCCTAGGGCTTTATTTGTATTTGAGTTAGAACTCATATTTTTGTGTCCAAGTGTTGGCTTGGAAAGATGTAAGCCCATAGGGCATTTAATTTGATAGCACATGTAATGTTTTCTTTTTGTAATACTCTGATGAATGAGATAATGAATTGGTTTCTTTTAATATTGCATGCCAATGATATATATATATAATGGGTTTATTTTGAGGGCGTGACAACTTGGTATCAGAGCGTACCGGGTTTGAATACTTTGGGTACGTGGGAAGTGATTAGTATCACATTGGGTTCGTCTCGTTTGATAGAGACTTAGTGTAATGTTATATGCTTATGTGATAACATGTTTATGTGACTATGTGGGTATGGAATGTAGTTCCTAGGATGTTGATTAGACCCTTGAGTTTCTAGTAGTCTTGTTGGAAAGGCACTTGATCAATGCTGCTTCCAACCGAAACAATAGTAACGCTTCGGAACTATCATCATCCGGGAATGAAGTTCGTAGGTGCTTATGTGATTATGTGCTTATGTGGAATGAATTATTGTTGTCCAATGTATTAGGACGCGAGTGTTTAGCTTCAGCACATTTCTTAATGTGGTAACGTCTTTGTTTCCTTTATTAGGATGTCAGGACGAGGACGAGGACGCGGTAGGCGTGGTAGGCCGGGTAGGCAGGAGGTGCCTGTGCCAGAGGAGATTCCGACAGTACAGGAGCGAGTTGGCCAGGCCAATGTGGCCGAGCCAGTAGGCCAGCAGGCTATGGGCGCTCTAGCCCAAGAGATAGCAGGGGCATTCAGGGAGTTAGTAGGCATTCTCAGAGCTGAGAATCAAGCTCGGGATGTTGTTGCAGATGCAGGACCTTCCTTTCTGAAGAGGGAGTTCTTCCGGTCTAATCCGGAAGAATTTGTGGGTGATCCTAAAGAGTCGCTTAAGGCAGATGAATGGCTCGAACAGACAACGAAGACGTTTGAGATGCTTGGCATCGAAGACGAGGGGTTGAAAGTGACCTTGGCATCTTTCCAGTTGAAGGGGGATGCGGGTCAGTGGTGGAAGTTCACTAAGGGTCGTATAAGAGGTACATGGGAGGCTTTTGTGAATGCTTTCCAGGAAAAGTTTTTATCTTCAGCAGTTAGGGAGAAGCTGAGAGACCAGTTTTGCCAGCTTAAGCAGTCGAGTTCTTCAATGGCCGAGTTTGAGGCTGCATTTACTAGTTTGTCCAGGTTTGCACCTGAGTTGGTGGCGTCTGAGGAACGCCGTTGTATCGAGTTTGAGAAGAAGTTGAGGCGTGGCCTCAAGCTGAGAGTTGGGGGAACTATGATTCGGGATTATGGGCGTATGGTTGATGCTGCAGCCCATATGGAGATCATGATGCAGGAGGAGGAGGAAGGGCAGAAGGGCTTCAAGAAGAGTCAAGATGGTCAGAGTGATGGTAGGAGATAGAAGGGTTTTAATCCTCAGCAGTCTCAGAGTAGCTTTTCTAGATCGACTTTTCCTGTGCCGAGTGCTTGTTCGGGGAATGGCAGTCAGGGAGACATTACCTGTTTCAAGTGTGGCCAGCTGGGCCACAAGTCTCCAGTTTGTCCTCAGAGGGGAGGAGTGCAGAGAGCAGCACCATCTTCGGCTCGATTTCAGAGCCAGAGCCAGGGTAGAGGCCAGCCACTCTCGTGTTATCAGTGTGGTCAGCCGGGGCATATGAAGAGGTATTGCCCGCAGTTGGGTGGCACACCTGGTGCATCTGGTTTGAGGCCGATTCAGGGTTAGCAGCCAGCTCAG
This sequence comes from Camellia sinensis, assembly GCF_055761805.1. NCBI lineage: Eukaryota > Viridiplantae > Streptophyta > Magnoliopsida > Ericales > Theaceae > Camellia > Camellia sinensis. The sequence goes on from NC_138970.1 coordinate 66,591,967, forward strand.
TCGGGTCAGGCCTCAAGAGCCAATCAGGGGGCTTCATCGTCCCAGTCGGTGCAGCAATCTTATGCTCCTAGGGGTGAGCAGGTTGATTAGAGGTCGTCTGGGCGCGTGTATGCTGTTACCGCGCAGGATCTTGTGCCGGTACCATCAGTTGTGAGAGGTACCTTTTTGTTTTGCAACTCGGTTGCTAGTGTTTTGATTGATACGGGTGCATCTCATTCCTTTGTGTCTGCTGCATTTGCATCTATTTTGGAGTTGGAGTTAGCACAGTTAGCATCTCCTATTTGTGTAGTGTCACCTCTTGGGGGTGAATTGATCTTGAAACAAGGTGTTAGGGGTTGTGATATAGAGGTTGATGATCATAGGATCCCATTTTCCTTTGTAGTTATGCCTATGAGGGGCTTTGATGTTATTTTGGGTATGGACTGGTTATCGTCATACCGGGCAGTCATTGATTGCTACCGCCAAAGGGTCACTTGTTGTACCGTGAGCGGAGAGTGTTTTCATTTTCTGGGGGACCGGGTTGGTAGTGTGTTGCCACCGGGGTATGTTCCGCGAGGACGGAGTGAGCTTAGTGGTCTACTTGCTAACCTTTCGATTAGTGAGGATGATGAGACTCAGATTGTGTTGCCAAGGGTGGTTTGTGAGTACTCGGACGTCTTTCCCGAGGATCTTGTTGGTTTGCCACCGCATCAGGAGATTGAATTCTCTATTGACATAGTGCCCGGCACGGCGCCGATTTCTATGGCACCTTATCGTTTTGCCCCAGCCGAGTTAGTTGAGTTGAAGATTCAGCTCCAGGAGTTACTAGACAAGGGTTTTATACGTCCTAGTGTTTCGCCGTGGGGAGCACCGGCCCTCTTTGTTAAAAAGAAAGGTGGTGCTTTGAGACTTTGTATAGATTATCGGAAGTTAAATCGGGCTACGGTTAAGAATAAGTACCCTATGCCTCGTATAGATGATCTGTTCGATCAGTTGAAGGGTTCCCGTTGTTTCTCGAAGATAGATTTGAGATCGGGTTATCATCAGTTAAGAGTCAGGGAGGAGGATATTCCAAAGACGACATTCCGTACGCGGTATGGCCACTATGAGTTTTTGGTGATGCCATTTGGGCTCACCAATGCACCGGCAGTTTTTATGGATTTAATGAACCGGATATTCCGAGAATTTTTAGATCGTTTCGTAGTCGTCTTCGTGGACGACATCCTTATCTATTCACCTTCTGAGGAGAAGCACAAGGAACACTTGAGAGTGGTGCTTGAGTTACTTAGAGCCCATGAGCTTTATGCTAAGTTTGGGAAGTGTGAGTTCTGGCTAGCAGAGGTCAAGTTCTTAGGCCATGTAGTTTCTAGGGAAGGAGTGTCTGTTGATACATCCAAGACTGAGGCAGTGCAAGATTGGGCACAGCCTAAGAGTGTGTTTGAGATCCGCAGTTTTCTGGGGTTAGCTGGGTATTATCGTCGGTTTGTGAAAGATTTCTCCAGATTAGCTTCGCCTTTGACTAGATTGACTCGGAAGGGAGTCAAATTTGTATGGAGTGAGACTTGTGAAAAGTCGTTCCAGGAGTTGAAAGTTAGACTGACCACCGCTCCAGTCTTGATTATTCCAGAGAGAGGGTTGGGTTATGCAGTCTATTGTAACGCCTCACGAGAGGGTCTGGGTTGTGTGTTGATGCAGGAGGGGAAAGTGATTGCCTATGGCTCACGTCAGTTGAAAACTCACGAGCAGAATTACCCTACGCATGATTTAGAGTTAGCAACTGTGATATTTGCCTTGAAGATTTGGAGGCATTATCTTTATGGTGAGAGGTTTGAGGTATTCTCGGATCATATGAGTCTGAAATATCTATTTACACAGAAAGACTTGAACTTGAGGCAGAGGAGGTGGATGGAGTTCATAGAGGATTATGACTTTGAATTGCATTATCATCCGGGAAAGGCCAATGTAGTGGCCGATGCCCTTAGCAGGAAACCTGTTGGTGACATAGCTAGTATAGCCATCCGAGAATGGGAGATGTTGGGTGCACTTGGGGAGTTTGATTTACTTCTAGACGAATCCGTTGAGGCTACGACCTTGTTTTCTGTTGTTACACAGCCTACACTTGTGACTCGAGTGTTAGAGGCTCAAAGGGGTGACCTTGAGGTAGAGTCCCTCCGTGAGAAGATTTCTGGCGGGAAGGTTGAGAAGGGTTTGATGGTGTATCCCGATCTGAGTGTGAGATACCGAGACCGTCTGTTTGTGCTGGAGTCTCGTCGAGAGGAGGTACTCCGAGAGTTTCATCATTCACGCCTTGCGGTGCATCCGGGAGGCACTAAGATGTATCGGGATTTGGGTCCCCAGTTCTGGTGGCGGGGTATGAAGAGAGATGTGGCAGCTTTCGTATCTAAGTGCCTTACTTGTCAGCAAGTGAAGGCCGAACATCAGAGGCCAGCGGGTTTGTTGCAACCCTTGCCTATTGCCGAGTGGAAGTGGGAACATGTTACTATGGACTTCGTTGTGGGTCTTCCGAGGACTCAGCGGGGTAGTGATGCTATTTGGGTAGTTGTGGACCGGTTGACTAAGTCGGCGCACTTTATTCCTATGCGTGTTAGAGATTCAGTCGATCATCTGGCCGATTTATATATTCAGGACATAGTGAGGTTACACGGGGTTCCAGTGACGATCGTCTCAGATAGAGATCCTCGTTTTACTGCCAGGTTGTGGCAGAGTTTGCAGAGTGCCTTAGGCACTAAGTTGACCTTTAGCACGGCTTATCATCCTCAGACTGACGGGCAGTCCGAGCGTACTATTCAGATCCTTGAGGATATGCTTCGGGGTTGTGTTCTAGACTTTAGTGGGTCATGGGAGAGGCACTTGCCGTTGGTGGAGTTTTCCTACAACAACAGTTTCCAGTCTAGTATCGGTATGGCACCATTTAAGGCCTTGTATGGCCGACCGTGTAGATCTCCTGTTTGTTGGGCCGAGGTGGGTGATGCACCTCTGTTGGGTCCAGAGTTGGTGAGGGAAACGACGGAGAAAGTTGAGCTTATCCGTAAGAGGCTTGTTACAACACAGAGTCGTCAAAAATCTTATGCAGACCGTAGGAGGAGACCTTTGGTGTTTGAGGTGGGTGATCATGTCTTTCTGAAGATATCACCTAGGCGGGGTTTGATGAGGTTTGGGAAGAGCGGGAAGTTGTCCCCTCGGTTCATTGGTCCGTTTGAGATCCTTGAGAGGATTGGCGAGGCTGCTTATCGTTTAGCTTTACCGCCGCAACTGTCCGGAGTACATGACGTGTTTCATGTGAGTATGCTTCGGAAGTATGAGCCGGATCCATCACTTGTGTTGGATTGGACCGATTTAGTGGTTGACGAGGATGTCTCGTATGAGGAGAGACCGGTTCGGGTATTGGATAGGCGGGATCAAGTTTTGCGAGGCAAAACCATCCCTTTGGTGAAAGTTTTGTGGAAACATCACGAAGTGGAGGAAGCCACTTGGGAACGTGAATTGGAAGTTCGCCAGAAATATCCGGACATGTTTGTTGATTTGTAATCTCATAATTAGATTCTGTTATATTGTTGAACTTAAGAGCTTTATATATGTCTTAAGTTGTAAAACATTGAGTTTGTATTGGTAAATGGGTGTATCTTGAAACTTGCTTCATTATAGAAGTTTAGTGTAACATTGCATCTGTTGAGTACATTGTTGAATGTGTTGTATATATCATGCGATTGAATATGATATGGGAATTGTTAACATTGAAAGGAATAATGCATAATAATGATACAAGTTGAGATATATGTTGTTTTATATTTATTGTGAGATACCCCTTGATAAAGAGATGAAGTGACCAGTATTGGGTCAAGATGTTTATTGTTGTTATATAATATCTTTGAGAATTGAGAAAAACTTGTTTTTGTTTACAAACTTATGCTTAATTTCGGGGACGAAATTCTTTTAAGGGGGGGAGGTTATAGCGACCCCGGTCTTTTCCCATTTGATTATTGTATCCGGACTTAGGTTCCGTAGATTCTGTCATTGTAATAATTGTTGTTGTCATTCTTTATTTTCTTATTTGGAGTTATAGGATGTGTTGGGCAGGTTTGTTTCAGGTTGGTTGGGTTCGGAAACCAAGTGTTGCTGTCTAGTTTTTGGGTTGGTCGCTCGAGCGAGTACTTGGTCGCTCGAGCGAGGGAGCGAGGGTTCTATTTTGTGTTTGGTGGCTCGAGCCAGATTTTCTTAGCTCGAGCAAGCGATTGCGTCTAGTATGGACCTGTAGCATTGCATTCTTGGCTCGAGCGAGCTTTTCTTTGCTCGAGCGAGGATTTCTTGTGTCTGGTCGCTCGAGCGACCAAGTCTTCGCTCGAGCGAGCTTGTCCAGTTTAATTAGACAGCAACGGGTTTTTAATCAGTTTTTCATCCTCTTTTTAATCAGTTTTCCAAACCCTAAGGTCCGACTTCTCTCTCACCCTGCTCACCTTTTCTCTTAGATTTGATCCACTTAGGGTGTGTTTCTACCCTAGATCCTTCATTAAAAAGAGTGTGTGAGTCGAGGGCTTCGTTTTAATCTGAATTGTTGGTAGTTTGGAGCACTTTGGAGTTTGGGTCTTCATCTCCACCTTCTCTTTTGGGGCTATTTCTTCGAGGTAGGGATTTCCTACTCCATTCTATAAGTTTTGTTCTAAGTTTTGGTATTTTGATATGTTGGGGATACTTTGGTAATTTTGGGAAAAACCCTAGTTGTATTAATAAATTAATTTGTATAATTAGTTTAAGGGAATTTGGGAATTTGGTTAAATTCAAAAAATTGAGGAATTCATTGATTGAATGGTGTAGTGGGATAATTTAAACCACTCGCCTATTGAATTGTTGTTATATTTATTTCCAGTCTAGAAATAACTGTTTTGGGCTATCGGTGGAGGATAGTCGTGATTGTTGTAGACATTGCATGTGGATTAGGAATAACTGAAACTAATCACATTGGTTAAGTCATTAATTTTGACTATTGCGTTAATACAGAAAATACGTGTATTGATTGAGCATTGCATTTGCATACATTGTTTTGTGTGGGAGGAGATAGGGGATGTACTCCACGGTTTAGGGAAAGATAGGGGATGGACCTCTAAACCGGATTTTGTTTGGGAGGAGATAGGGGATGGACTCCATTAGCATCACTTTTATGTGTGCTTATTTATATTGAAGTGTTTTTATTGATACAGCACTAAAATGTGTATCAAACTGGAAGTATGAAGTGTTTTGATTTGAGCCTGAGTCTCATCTGTTTGTTGACATTGGAAGAATGTGAATATAATATATATAGTTCACTATTGTAAGTTTGGCCAGGTTCTGAGCCATATTGATAAAGTTGGAAAGTAAAACGTGTCTTAGACAATAGTGTCATGAGACTGTAAAATGATGTAATTGATTATCTTGGTTAACCATCTATTGAATGCTATTCCTTTAATCAATGCTTATATTTGGTTTAGTATATTTCTACTGGGCTGTGGCTCACCCTTTATGGGAACATCATTTTCAAGTCCACGTGATAAGCTACCTCCAAGGACTTAGCTTGGAAGGATTTGGATTTTGAAGACTATCTTTAGTTATTTGTTTTTATTTGATAAACATTCAAGCCTAGGGCTTTATTTGTATTTGAGTTAGAACTCATATTTTTGTGTCCAAGTGTTGGCTTGGAAAGATGTAAGCCCGTAGGGCATTTAATTTGATAGTACATGTAATGTTTTCTTTTTGTAATACTCTGATGAATGAGATAATGAATTGGTTTCTTTTAATATTGCATGCCAATGATATATATATAATGGGTTTATTTTGAGGGCGTGACAGCAACATTTGAATACATCTCACCATAACGTTTCCCCTCAAAATATGCATCACTCCAATTTTCATATGGTAAACTTCTCAAGAAAACACTCACAATGTCTCCTCCCTCACTTTTTAATTCATTTAACTTGAAATGAAATGATGCCTTTGTTGGCGCATATGCACATTCTGAAAACTTGGACACAATCGTCTCCCTAGCCAAATTTATGTTTCCACATGACAACTTATTCCTCAAATTTCTCTTTAGATGTTCAAGACAAAATCCATGAAAGCAATTAGGGAAAAACCTAGCAATTCCTTCTACAATACCACAATGTCGATCTGATATGAAACTTATCACCCTCTCTGATCCCAATACTTCACATAAATGTTCAAGGAACCAACACCAATTGTCTTTATTCTCAGCATCAACAACAGCAAAAGCTATAGGAAAAAAACCTACAAAACAAATAGGAACTAGCATATTAGATATACACATGCAGAGAAAATTAGAACAATAAACAACCACAGAAATTTGACACTGCCTACATCTAGAGAAAATTCACACAATGGCAACCTCCAGAGCAAATGCACTTAGTGACAAACTCCAGAGAAAATTCAATAGTGACCAACACCAAATAAAATTCACACATTGGTAACATCCAGAGAAAATTCACTTAGTGACAATATCTAGAGAAAATTCACTTAGTGACCAACTATAGATAAAATTCACACAATGACAACATCCAGAGAAAATTCACACACTGACCAAAATCCAGAGAAAATTCACACTGGCCACAACCAAAGAAAATTCACACAGTGGCCAAAACCAGAGAAAATTCAAAGTGTCAGAGAAAGCTCACATTCACTCAATTCCTACATGTATAGAAAATTCACATACTTAGATAAAATAAGATATATTTACAATTACCTTCATTCCCATCTTTCCCTGTCACAGCAAGCATAACTCTTTTGTATCGTCCTTTCAAAAATGTTCCATCAAGAAACAACAATGACCGACAATATTTGAAACCAGCAATGCATGCATGAAAAGCCACAAACACTCTTTGAAACGCTTGTTATCGTCGAAATCTAACTCAAAACGACTACCTAGATTGTTTTTCAATGCCTCATCAACATACCACCGTAATTGATCGATTGACAAACAAGAATCCCCATATGTACTACATTTCGCTTTTTGAACCCCCAACCAATCACAGTTATAACTGATTGAGACCCCATACTTGTCTTTCATTTCTTTGACAACATCCACTGAACGAGTTAAAGGTTTTGCACTTACCTCTTCAAGTATCAGCCCAGAAACTAAGCGGGAAGTCATCATAGCATGTTTACTAGTACAAACCGCCACACCACACGTATGTTCATTGTTCAAAGTTCTTATGTAAAAGAACCCATTTGTTTTTTCAACTGAAGCATGTACACGCCACGTGCATCCCCTTGATTCCTTATATGCACATTCTGCCGTAACCCTCAGCTTGTCATTTTTAACATACGTAAACTGAAAGCCAACCTTAATAGTATACTTGCATAAAACGGTACGGAACTCAACCACACCACCCTCAAACTTTTGTCCAAGACTCGTAATATTATTTCGCCAACCAGCTAACAATAACACCTTTTCTTGGTGAGAACAAAACTTAGAGAGTGAACTCCTTTCAATATCCACCAACGTATCACATTCACCATGCACAAAATTTACCCAATTAGACCCTACTTCATCCTCTTGATCAGAAGTACTACACCTAGTAACTGAAACATCAACTATATCAACACCACGTGCACAAACAACCCTCAATATATTCAGAAAATCAATATCATTTCGAACCATACAATTCGGATGGCCCACAATAGAATATGAAATACACATTGTCTCAGGTTGCAAATTCTCCCATGTTTTACACACAATGCCAACCAATTCCTCAAAATTCAATTCATATGAAACATTAATGACAATAGTATCATTCCCATATTTGCACAGCAACAACACTGCACTGTCCATCAAAACTGAAAGAAAAAAGCAAGAAAAATAATTTGTTCAACATAAAAACACTTCACAAGAACAACATAAAAGTTCAGAAAAATTTCTAATAATTATAATTTTCTCTAGATTATAATAACAAGCTTATAATTTTCTCTGGACTCAAATAAAAGTCCAGAGACATTTACAAACTTTTATTCACCTTCAAGATAACAAAAACAAAATCACAGAAAAATTAATGAATCCAAAGAGAATCATAGAGAAATTTACTGCTAACTATTAAACACAATCATAGACAAAAATCACACGAAAGATCTGTTATAAAATTATAAGCTTCTCTGTGATTTTCACGGAAGTACAAGCTTACAATTTTCTCTGCATCATTCTGCAATATTACACTCATATCAAAATCCAGAGAAATTTACAAACTCATATACACCTTCAAGATAACAAAAAAACACTGCACTGCCCATCTAAACTGAAAGAAAAAACACAAAAAAAAAAACTTTTGCTCAGAGAAACTTGTGTACTTATATTCATTTTCTACAAACTTATAATTTTCTCTGAACTACAAACTGAAAGTGAATAACAAACTTACAATTTTCTCTCAACTACAAATAAAAGTCCAGAGAAATTTAAAACTTACATTCACTTTCTCAGATTCTATCTGCATTAGAAACTTTGGATTAAAATAACAAACTTACAATTTTCTCTAGACTATACCAACAAAAGTGCAGAGAATGAAATTTATCTGATTTAAACAAATTTCTCTGGTTTGAAAAAATAGAGAACAAAACTTATCATTGATCAGCATGTTAATGAAAAACAGAGCACGAAAAATGAACTCTAGACATCAAAATCAACTACACTGTCAACACTCTTTGAAATTGATCAAAAAACAAAGAATCAAAAATTAATTCCAAAAAATAAAAATCAACTCTATCAAGATGGCCTCTGTCTAAAATTGATCAGTAACAGAAAATGAAAATTCAACTCTAAAAATCATAAACAACTTCACTGAGCTAGCCTCTCTTTAATTACGAATTGATCAAATCTAAAACAAAATCAAATCGGAACTTTAATTACAAATTGATCAAAACTGAAAACAAAAACCTAATGCAAAAATACACTCGAACAACTAATATCAAATCGGAATCATTACATAAAATTCAAAACAAAAATCAAAATTCATGCGGAATCTGTATCAAAACCATACCTGATTCAACTCCACTGAAAAACCTACGCGATCAACACACTGTAACACCTACACGATTGTCGTAATCTCTATCGTCAAGTCCACTGCAACACTTACGAAATCCCTACGAAATCTCCGACAAAATCTCCACCGTGAAATCAGCAAAAGAATATTCTTGTTTTTTTCTTTTTTTTTTTTTTTGAACTGAGCAAAAGAATATTCAATTTGTCAAAATCCAAACAAACTTATGTTTTAAAGAAGGGTAAATTAGGTATTTTATAACATAAAATAAAGTTGAGGGACCTTAGCCATCAAAACATATTATTAACCTCTCCTCCTATCAAAAGTTAGAGAAGGACCTTAGACCAATTTTTCCTATTTTTTATTTGTAAAATATTTCAAAATTAAAAGCTTCAAAAAAATTTCTTTAAATTCAATTATTGGATTCATCAAAATAAGATTTTTAGAGCATATGAGAGGGTTTGATCCTTTTAATGCCAACATAGCAAGATAGGAATAAATCACCTTATGATTATTATTATTGTTATTGGTTATATATGTTTTTTCTTCCCCTACTCATATAGAATAAAATATAATCAATAGAAAATTAAAACTAATTAAAAGTGAGGAGTCGAGACCCAGATTAACCCCCAGTTTGATTACGAAAATAAGGAAAATATTAAACATAAATGTTTTCTTTACACCAAAAAAAAAAAAAAGAAAAAAACATGTACAGAATCTCGTAAGGCGTCATTTTTTTACAATCATGAATCGCAAAATGATAGATTTTATGTTTTTCAGTGGATGAATATTATTTTATATATATAAAAAATTCAATATATAAATTATTATTATTTTTTTTGTTTGTACAAGGTTGCCATACAAATGCTGCCCTTTGGCTCCATCCATGCCCTGTCATGACTTAGCTTTGTCCGTACAAAATTCCAAAAGGAAGAACCCTGGAAAAAAAACCTGCTGTGAAGTTAAACTGGAGAAAAACAACTCTTTCAAAAACTACAAAATCTTTTGATACCCAAGTTTGATTTCGCATGCAAATGAAATGTACTGCGTGAGGTCATTATGTGTAGGGCCATAAACGAATTGAGCCGTTAATGAACAATACCGCTTTGACTCATTTACTAAATAAACAATTTCAAATCAAATTTTTAGACTAGTTTAGTATTAAGTTGAGATTGAGTAGATTCAAACTCAACGCGATTGAGCTTGTGAATATAGTTACATAAATTAATATTTATTTTTAATGATATATCAAGTATATTATATTTGCTTATTTGTGTTTGGTGTTTATATAAATTTCATGACATCTTTTTTCTCTTAATGTGCATTATAGTTTAGTGTTCTTTTTTTTTTTTTAAATAAAATAAAATAAAATAAATTCTTTTCCAACTTGAGTCTGGCTCTTTTATATAATCGAGTTGACTCAAATTGAGCTCAAGCTTAAGCTCGGGTTTATTAAGTTTGTTGCACTCATCTTGAGCTTGAGTTTGACAAATTTTTAGTAAGCCGAACTCGAATACTTCAAAATATATCTCGATTCGATTTGACTTGAGTCGGTCCACTCAGACAAGAAACTTGATGTGAGATTGTTCATACCAATGCTTCCATGTCATGTTTTGTAGATATGAACGTTGAACCCTAAGGGAGGTTTTGTTTGGGAGTCTGGAAAAGATGTTCTTTGGGTGATCAAAATCTTGGCAGCTAGCAGTCTTTGTATTGACAGAACACACAATCATTTTACTAGTAATGTGAAATTGTTTTTGAGGTTGGTTTTTTGACTAGGTCAGTGTGTTAGGTGCTTTTTCTTTTCTTTTTTTGAGGACAGTGTGTTAGGTGCTATTTGGTGCAAGTTAGGATATGTTTTTCAAAGTTTGTTAGTGTTTGGTGCAATTTTGCTAATAAATTGTGAGGTAAAAAATATTTTAAAAAGATTATAAAAAAAAAAAAAAACTTGAAGCCAAGTGCGGATTGTTTTTAGCTTCTACCTTTAGATTTGTAAACCAACAAATTATAGTAATTTAGCTATCTATTGTTTTACAAAATAAAGAAAAAAAAATGCCTTTAATGTATATATATATATATATATATATATATTTGGACAATTACAAAAGAAATCCCAAGATTTGAATATTTTAACAAAATAAATCATGAGTTTTCAATTTTATCAATTTAAACTTTAATCTTTTAATTTATTTTTAATCTAAACCATTCGTCTATTTTTATTAAGTAAAATCAATGGAAAAAAAAAATATTTTAGTCATTAAACTCAATATAAGTATACATAAAATGTCTAAAATATTATTTTTATTTGAGTTTAATGACTAAAATATCATTTTTGTTGTTGCTTTTACTTAATAAAAATAGACAAATGGTTTAGATTTAAAATAAATAAAAAATTTAGGGTTTCAATTGACAAAATTAAAAATTTAGGGTTTATTTTGATATTATTATCCCTTCTTTTATTATTATTTTTTATTTTTTATTTTTTATTTTTTATTTTTTGTGGTAATGCATTAATTTATAGTTTAAATCTGGTTTCTACTGAACCCTGCCTTAATTTTGATATGTAATTGTGTAACGTCTTGAATAAGAGATGTCAAATGGGTTTCTCACTTGCAAGGAAATCTTCTAGACTGGGCTATTACTAAGAACTATAGGTGAAAAATGGATCATCAATGTTATGGTCCCAGACTTATCAGCATATATTTTTTTAAAACTGTATTTGTGTGATAGCTATTGAATTGATGTAGTGTGGGGTCTACTTATAAATGAATTTGAGCCATACATTGATGTTTCTAGATAAAATTCAAGATAAAAATTCTGAATTCGTAGTATTACTGAAAATGGATAGATATAGGGCTGAGCATGGACTACTATTTACAATTTTATGACATTGAGAATCAAGCTGAATTATGAAAATTTTGGAACTAAGGTACTATTTGATATAAACTAAATAAGTGCACTTATTTGGGTTACATCACCTCTCTACTTTTCTACACATCTTTTTTTATAAAAAGTCAAAAAGTATACTTATTTAAATTATTCCAAACAATCCCTAAATCAAATCGAACTTAAAAAATGTAATTTGCTTAAGTTTGGAACAACGGTTTTTATATACTTTGTTATTATTTACAATATGATTACAATACACTCAAAACATAAAACAATATGTCATAATTTTACAAACAACAATTGTTTAAAGGAAAATTTGGTCAAAACTCCCTCATAACAAATTTTTCATACAATAAGGATAAGTACAAAAAAATTTCTTGAAAAGTCCATTACACATCACTATTATCAAAATTATCATTAGTGAGTAATTTAATAATTTAAATTTTAAATTCCTATTTAAAAAAAAGTAAATTTTAAACTGATATAACTTTTGATTTAGACATCGCTTTTTTAAAAAAAATTAATATTTTTAAAATTCTCTCTTCAAGATCTATTAAATAAGATTATGAAATTCTTTTAAAAAATTAATAAAATTTCTACCATTAAAATTAACGTCAACTATAAAATTTTACTTTATCTCATAGTAAAACTTATTGTGAATTAGAGTAAAATTTTACTATGAAATTTATATTTTATTTTGTATAATCTTTAGGACTAAATTGATTCAAATTTAATATTTTAATGATTTAATTGACAAAATCAAGACTTTAAGAATTTATATGAAAAACATGTTAAATTGTAAGGACTATAGCTGTAGAGTAATATCAACCGGGAAGTTCATACATGCCACTGCCCATTTTTCAATCAATCAACCCACATTAAGATTAAAAGCAACTTTTTTGAGTCTCTATAATTTATTTAATAATATTGACAATCACTCATGACATTAGTGCAATTGCACACAAAACACATATTAAATTCACCCATAAATTATTACATGGCTAATAATAAAGTAAGTCCAGTTGTACCCACAAAATACAAGGTTTTGCTAGTAGAAATCATCAACCCAACAAACAAGAACACACACTACAAAGAGCAAATAGTAAGAGCCAATAGCTTATTCAAATTTAGACAATAGTCCAATAAAATGTAATCATAACTAAATAGTTTCCATAGATATATGAGACCACCCTGTAACCTTGGTTGGTTTCTCCAACTTCTTGATCTTCATAGAATTTATGAAAATCATGCCTCGAAAATCACCCGTGAAGAAAAAATCCAAATCTAAATAGTTTATAAAGAAACCAGAGAGAAGAAACATACTAAAAAAGGAACAAACACATGTTCCCATATATATATATATATATATTTCTTTTTTCTTTACTTTCTTTTCTTTTGAACAAACAACATGGATGTCTCAACAACATATGCCGTATCTTAGTTTAGTTAACAAATCTAGAGATGCCAAAAAAAGCAAAGCTAAATAGTTATTAGGTCAATCTCAAAAGAAGAAGAAAATTATTAGGAAAATCATAAGAGATAAAAATGCTAAAACATGAACAAAGTACAAACATATGTATTTCATCTATTTGCTTGTACTTTTGTTTTAGCATAAATTTATTTCAAAATTTATTTGTTTCATTAAAAAGAAGCCTACGTACAAACTACTATGTACTATGCTGTGTCTGTTTTGAAGAGGAAACAAAAATTTATGAAAGGTTTTTTGAAAAATGTGTTCAGTAGAAAACAGTTCCTATATTTGGTTAGGACTCTAAAAATGGCGATACTAATAGTCATGGTAGCGGTGGTGTGGATTGTGATAGTGGTGGTTGGGTGGTAGCTATGGTAATGGTAGTGACAATGGTGGTTATAGTGTGGTTGGTGGTAGAGAGGTGATAATGGTAACTTGTGGGTTGTTAAGCACACCAAAAATAAAGTCCAAACTATACCTAAATTCCGTAGAATAATGGCAAATCTAGGTATCAATCCACTAGGACTAATGTGAAATTCAACTAATTTTAATGGCAAGATTCCAAGATTAATTTAGACGAGAATAATTGATGATAATAAAATTAAAGCGAGAATTAAAATTACAACTAGAAAATTAAAGGGTAAATTACAAATACACCCCTTGAGGTTTTCTTAAAGTATAGATTGTCCCTTGTGATTTGAAAAATTATAAATACCCCCTTTTCAAAAAAATTTATTTAGCATAATTAACTAAAAAAATAAAATTTATAATTGCTCTCCTATACAATAATAAAATTACTAATTGAAACATATTTCTAACATCATAAAAAACTATTAATTGACTTGATGATTTATTAATAAAAGGGGCGATTTGTTATGAAATTAGAAACTTCAGGGGCAAAATGTAATTTCCAGAACCATAGGGGGCGATTCGTATTTTAATCAAACCTCAAGGAATGTATTTGTAATTTACTCAAAATTTTAAATTAACACTAAAGATTAAAGTTGAGAATTTGATTTGAGAAAAATCTAAGGGTAAAGAATCCACCACTAGTTGTGTAAATAGGGTTTAACATTGACATCTAATTGCAATACGGTTTGAACTACTCAATGTTTCACAACTACGAGTTTGAAACATTGATTAAAAGGATTGTTATGTTCAACGTATAGGCACGAATCATTTCAAGTAGTATAAGTCGTTTTCTCTAGACTATGGTAGTAATATGACTCGTCTCTCATAGCATGACTCGTCTCGCACTTTGAGTTCAGTACATAGAAAACCATTGTATGAAAAGTATTCAATAATCACTGAAAGTAGAATACTGAAAGGAATAGAAAGAACTTGAAATTAAAACTTCTAAAACATTCATACAACTTGTTCAAACTGTTTAAACAATCAATGCCTAGTTAAAACTCTATATACATGGCTAGGGTTTCATCAAAACTCTAGAAAGAGAAGCCTAGCTACTCGTGAAGGAGTAGAAAGATGATGAAGAAGCTTCCATGGAAGACCTCCAATCCTTCAACTCCAAAACTCCAAAAGCCTAGCCTCCTTTGCCTATTTTTTCAGAGAATTTTCAAACCCTAGAATAGCCTTTTTTTTCCTCATCTTATACTTTTCCAGCAAAACAAGTGACTTTAGAAAAAACGTGCATGAAAATCAACATGGCCACACGTGCGGGAAAGGCCGCACGTATGGGAAGGGCTTCGCACATGTGGGAAAAACCCTTTGCACGTGCGGATTATGCAGTTCTTTTTTATTTTCAAGAAGGGGACCGCACGTGTAGGAATGACCCTTCGCATGTGCGGTGCATGCTTTTTAACTAAAATATCACTTTTTGGCTCATTTTGTACTTCAAACACATCGAAGTTGATTCACATCAAACATTGGTAAAATGTACAAAGTTGCATCAAGAAGAGGGTTAAGAAATCTCAATTATATGCCTCAATGATATACATTTCGGCCTCAATCACATCCCCCAACTTATAACTTGCTAGTCATCGAGAAAGGAAACAAAGAAAGAAAGGGAAAAAAAAAAAAGGAGCAAAACCCAGTTATATGCTCTTCGTGGAAAGAACAATTGCATTTAGCATATGTTTGAACTAGATAATCCTTTGTGATATGTTTATAGTTGAACATATTGAAATAGGAAGAAAAACATTAATTGATGCAGGGAAATGCTATATGCAAGATATGTCATTTGTGAGTTTGATTATCATAAATGGTATAACTTAATACCATGGGAGTCATAACTATAAAAAAAAAAAAATTGAGTTATAACCAAACATCATATGAAGTTTAACCAATAACTCTTGGATCATAAATAAAATAATGTCATAACCAACATCATAATATGTCATAACTAATAACACTATAAGTCATAACAAATGACACATAAATCTAATTATAAGTGCATATAGTAGACACTACCGTCAAATTTCCGTACCTAGCATTCCTCAAAAATAAAGTTAATTAGTAAAAACAAGAAGAACTAACATTTTGTGCAATGACATTTTGTGTGTGTGTGTGTGTGTGTATCAATAGGATATGTATGCATAAACCTTTCCTCTAAAGAGTTGATAATCTGCAATTGTTAATACCTGACAACGGTGTTAACATTAGTTATCTTCGACAAAGTCATCTTCATCTTCGACAAGTTCGTCAACGTTAACGTAAAATTCAAAGTCAAAGTCAAAGTCTAGTTCCTTATAGTCATCCTCATGGCCTATGTAGCAATTAAAGAGAAACTAATGTTAATATTTGGCAATGTTGAAGTAAAAATAATTTGTTAGTAAAATAATGAACCCAGCCACATCTTCTATACTGTAAACAATTGGAGGTGGCATGAAGCATATCTGAAGCAATGGTGGAGTTAGAATTTTGGCTAAGGTAATAGTAAAATAAAATGTTATGTCTATAATAGTGTTACCCATTCTGCTGCGCTTCGACCCTAATAAACTTAACCCTTATTTCTAATCATGACATTGACTTAGCCTGTAAGGATCGTCTCCAAATAAAATAAACTATTTTATTGAAGGATTTCATCAAAAAAATAAATAATCATTCTACATATTTGTATATATATTTGTCACAGAAGGGAGAAAAAAATACCAATAAGAACTAACTAGCAAATGTTATCAAAAATAAGAAAACAAACATTTAAAGATAGACTTTATAACATCATAAAGGTGATTTCTGTCATAAAATGAAAGAACTATTTATAAACCTATACTAAAACATAGATTTTAGAAAGTTGAGGTGGGGCACTAAGCCTATGCTCCCTCCATCCCTGATGTGAAGAGAGAAATTCTATAATTCACACAATAAAAATTGTAACGCCCTCAAAATAATAACATTAATCCCATCAAACAAGACATGCGTTGACGTATAAACAAACCACCTTCTATTATTCATTAGCGTCTCATTACATAAGTATTACATGTTAACATCATAACAAAATGCCCTACGGGCTTACAGCTTTCCAAGTTAACACTTGGTTACAACAAAGAGTACTAACTCGATACACATTAAGCCCTTGGCTTGAAGTTACATGTAATACATCAAAAGTAAAACAACAAAACATGTCCGCCTCTAGCCTCCCAGCTATGTCCTTGGAGGTGGCATGCTTCCTGTACCTGAAAATGATGTTCCCATATAGGGTGAGCCACAGCCCAGTAGAAATACACTAAACCAACCATGAACAATGACTAAAACATTAGCAATTGATAGATGGCCAACACTGATACAATTACATAAATTTCATATTTATGTCTTACAACTTATGAGTCTAAGTTACCTTTCATTTTCCCTTTTTCAACAGATAAGCATGTCAGCTCTATCATCATTTCAACCGATATGTATAAAAACTATATCTCACATTCAGATAAGCATAAAAGCTATATCCACATTCTCAACAGATATGTATATCAACAATACCCACAGATAAGCATACAAGCTGTATCCACATTCTACAACAGATATGTATAAAAACTATATCCACAGATAAGCATACAAGCTGTATCCACACTTCACAAAGATAAGCATATGAGCTCTATCTTCACTTCTCTAGACAAGCATATGAGCTCTGTCTACGGAGTTCATCCCCTATCTCCTCCCAATACCTATCCGGTTTAGAGGTACATCCCCTATCTTCTCCTAAACCGCGGAGTACATCCCCTATCTCCTCCTCTACACATAACGTATACAAACACAAAGGTTCTATATACAGTCACATAATACATATAATTAATGTATTCTATCAACCGTCAAGTTCCATGACACATTTCATTGATTAGTTTCAGTTTACTTAATCATCAAGCATTGTCTACAACAATCACGACTATCCTTCACCGATAGCCCAAAGCAGTTATTTCTAAATAGAAAATAAATGCACAATGGATATTCAATCAACATTTCATTCCTTCATTCCTCTCAATTAATTATCCCAATTAATTAAACAATGTAATTAGGTCAATTCCCATAATTAACATTTCAACCCTTAGGTCCCATTTTCATCAATGATTCAACATTAATTCCATTTTCCATGCCAAACATGCATCTAGGTTTATTATGAATAAAACCCCAACTTTTGTAAAATTACACAAAAGCCCCAAACTTTCACAAAATCACCAAACCAAGCCCAACATCTCAAAATACCAAAATTTAAAGACAAAACCCATAGAGAGGAGTAGGTTATCCCTACCTCAAACCCGGAGCCTCAAAGGAGATGAAGATCAAAACCAAAATGCTCCAAACCTCGAAATTTTCTGATCAAAAGGAAGCCCTCGACGATCAACAACTTTTTTGTAAAGGCCAAAGATGAGCAAATCACTCCTACTAGATCAAAACCTAGAGAGAAGGTAGAGTCTAGAGTGAGAGGCTCAACAATGGTGATTTTTTAGAAAAGTAAGAGAGAGAAGAGAAAGCAAAAAGTGATTTGAAAAGTCACAATTTCGGGACTTTAACCCAGTCTCCCGCTCGAGCGTAAAACACCCCGCTCGAGCGGCCACTCACAGACTTACGCTCGAGCGGCCAACCTCCCGCTCGAGCGCAGAATGCACTCGCTCAGCACTTTTGCAGAACCAGACCTCCGCTCGAGCTCCCAACCCTACGCTCGAGCGTACAACGCTGCACAGGAAAATACTGAAAGGGTGTAATCTCCGCTCGAGCGCCAAAATCCCCGCTCGAGCGTACAGGCCAAAAATCTGGGCAACTAGTTTTGGTTTCTAAACTCAACCAACCTGAAACAAACCCACCCAACACATCCCATAACTCAAATATGAAGTAAAGAGGATGCAAACAAGATAATAGTCAACTACCAACATCTACAGACACAAGTCTGGATCACTATACAACAAGGGTAAACCCGAGATCGCTATAACCTCCCCCCCTTAAAGAATTTCGTCCCCGAAATTAAGCACCAGTTTTCAAAACAAGTTTTCTTCCATTTTAAACAATGTTATATTTTAACATTCAACAATTCGACCCATTACCGGTCATCCCATCCCTTAAACAAGAGACATATCACAATATGTAAACAACATATGTACTTTCAACATGCATCAACATTATGCACTATCCTTCCAATTTCAACAATATGTTCAACAGATATAATGTTACATTCAACTTCCATATGAGGCAAGTTCCAAGACATACTACCAATAATCAAAACATTCTCAATGTTTCACAACTTAAGACATATATAAAAGCTCTTAAGTTCAACAAAATGTAAAATTCAAATACAAGATTACATATCAATAAACAAGTCCGGATATTTCTCACGGACTTCCAACTCACGTTCCCAAGTGGCTTCCTCCACTCCGTGATGTTTCCACAAGACTTTCACCAAAGGAATGGTCTTGCCACGCAGGATCTGATCCCGCCTATCCAAGACCCGAACCGGTCTCTCCTCATACGAGGCATTCTCATCTACCTCTAAATCGCTCCAATCCAGCACATGTGATGGATCTGGCTCATACTTCCGAAGCATACTCACATGAAACACGTCATGCACCCCGGACAGCTGCGGCGGTAAGGCTAACCGATAAGCAACCTCGCCAATCCTCTCAAGGATCTCAAAAGGACCAATAAACCGAGGGGATAATTTCCCACTCTTCCCAAACCTCATCAGGCCTCGCCTAGGTGATATTTTCAGAAAGACATGATCACCTACCTCAAACGCCAAAGGCCTCCTCCTACGGTCGGCATAACTCTTTTGTCGACTCTGGGCTGTAACAAGCCTCCTACGGATAAGCTCAACTTTCTCCGTCGTCTCCCTAACCAACTCCGGACCCCACAAAGGTGCATCACCCACCTCGGCCCAACAAACTGGAGACCTACACGGTCGGCCATACAAGGCCTCAAACGGTGCCATACCGATGCTAGACTGAAAACTGTTGTTGTAGGCAAACTCTACCAATGGCAAGTGCCTCTCCCACGTCCCACTGAAATCAAGGACACAACCCCGAAGCATATCCTCGAGGATCTGAATAGTACGCTCGGACTGCCCGTCAGTCTGAGGATGATAAGCCGTACTAAAGGTCAACTTAGTGCCCAAGGCACTCTGCAAACTCTGCCACAACCTAGCAGTAAAACGAGGGTCTCTATCTGAGACAATCGTCACTGGGACCCCGTGCAATCTCACTACGTCCCGAACATACAAATCGGCAAGATGATCCACCGAATCTCTCACGCGCATAGGAATAAAGTGCGCCGACTTAGTCAACCGGTCTACAACCACCCAAATAGCATCACTACCCCGTTGAGTCCTTGGAAGACCTACAACGAAGTCCATAGTGATATGCTCCCACTTCCACTCGGCAATAGGCAAGGGTTGCAACAAACCCGCTGGCCTCTGATGCTCGGCCTTCACTTGCTGGCAAGTAAGGCACTTCGATACGAAAACAGCCACATCTCTCTTCATACCCCGCCACCAAAACTGGCGACCCAAATCCTGATACATCTTAGTACCTCCCGGATGCACCGCAAGGCGCGAATGGTGAAACTCTCGGAGTACTTCCTCTCGGCAAGACTCCGGTACAAACAAACGGTCTTGGTATCTCACACTCAGGTCGGGATACACCGTCAAACCCTTCTCAACTTTCCCACTGGAGATCTTCTCTCGGAGGGATTCTACCTCAAGGTCACCTCTCTGTGCCTCTAACACTCTAATCACAAGTGTAGGCTGCGCAACAACAGAAAACAAGGCCGCAGCCTCGACAGATTCGCCCAGTAGCAAATCAAACTCGCCAAGTGCTTCCAACATCTCCCATTCCCGGATGGCTATACAAGCTACATCACTAATGGTTTTCCTACTAAGGGCATCGGCCACAACATTGGCCTTTCCCGGATGATAATGTAACTCAAAATCATAATCCTCGATGAACTCCATCCATCTCCTCTGCCTCAAATTCAAGTCTCTCTGTGTAAACAGATACTTCAAACTCTTGTGATCCGAGAATACCTCGAACCTCTCACCATAAAGGTAGTGCCTCCAGATTTTCAAGGCAAAGATCACAGCTGCTAATTCTAGGTCGTGTGTGGGGTAATTCTTCTCGTGTATTTTCAACTGACGTGAGCCATAAGCTACCACTTTCCCCTCTTGCATCAACACACAACCCAAACCCTCTCGTGAGGCATCACAATAGACCGCATAACCCAACCCTCTCTCCGGAATAATCAACACCGGAGCGGTGGTCAATCTAACTTTCAACTCTTGGAATGACCTTTCACAAGTCTCACTCCACACAAACTTGACTCCCTTCCGAGTCAGTCTAGTCAACGGTGACGCTAACCTGGAGAAATCTTTCACAAACCGACGGTAATACCCAGCTAATCCCAGAAAACTGCGGATCTCAAACACACTCTTAGGCTGTGCCCAATCTTGCACTGCCTCAACCTTGGATGTATCCACAGACACCCCTTCCCCGGATACCACGTGGCCTAAGAATTTGACTTCCCTCAGCCAGAACTCACACTTCCCAACCTTGGCATACAGCCTATGGGCTCTAAGTAACTCAAGCACCACTCTCAAGTGTGCCTCATGCTCCTCCTCAGAAGGCGAATAGATAAGGATGTCGTCCACGAAGACAACCACAAATCGGTCTAAGAACTCCCGGAAAATCCGGTTCATCAAGTCCATAAAGACTGCCGGTGCATTGGTAAGCCCAAATGGCATCACCAGAAACTCGTAATGGCCATACCGCGTACGGAATGCCGTTTTCGGAATATCTTCCTCCCTGACCCTCAACTGGTGGTAACCCGATCTCAAGTCTATCTTAGAGAAACAACGGGAACCCTTCAACTGGTCAAACAAATCATCTATACGGGGCATAGGGTACTTATTCTTAACCGTAGCCCGATTCAACTTCCGATAGTCAATACACAATCTTAAGGCACCATCTTTCTTTTTAACAAAGAGGGCCGGCGCTCCCCACGGTGAAACGCTAGGGCGAACAAAGCCCTTATCTAGCAATTCCTGGAGCTGAACTTTCAACTCAACCAACTCTGCTGGAGCAAAACGGTAAGGTGCCATAGAAATCGGCGCCGTACCCGGCACTAAATCAATAGAGAATTCTATCTCCCGGTGAGGTGGCAAACTAACAAGTTCTTCGGGAAAAACATCCGAATACTCACAAACCACCCTCGGCAACACAATCCGAGTCTCAACACACTCGCTACTCTCAAAACTAGCAAGTAAACCACTAAGCTCACTTCGCCCTCGCGAATCATACCCCGGTGGCAAAACACTACCAACCCGGTCTCCCAAGAAATGGAACCACTCCCCGCTCAAGGTACACAATGTAACCCTCTGGCGGTAGCAATCAATAACAGCCCGGTATGACGATAACCAGTCCATACCCAAAATAACATCAAAACCCTTCATGGGCATGACAACAAACGGAAAAGGAAGCCTATAGTCGGCGACCTCTATATCACAACCTCTAACACCCTGTTTCAGAATCAACTCACCACCCAAAGGCGATACCACACAAATAGGAGATGCTAACTGTGCTAACTCCAATTCCAAAACAGATGCAAATGCAGCAGATACAAAAGAATGAGATGCACCCGTGTCTATCAACACATTAGCAACCGAGTTGCAAAACAGAAAAGTACCTCTCACTACTGATGGAGCTGGTACTAAATCCTGCGCGGTAACAGCATACACGCGCCCCGTAGGCCCCTGGTCTACCTGCTCACCTCTCGGAGCAAAAGACTGCTGCACAGACTGGGATGACGAAGCTCCCGGATTGGCCCTCGAGGCCTGCACAGACTGAGCTGGCTGAAAACCCTGCGTCTGCCTAGAACCAGACGCTCCCGAAGTGGCACTCAACTGTGGGCAAAACCTCTTCATGTGCCCAGGTTGTCCACACTGATAACAAGTCAAGAGCTGCCCCCTGCCCAAACTCTGACTCTGCGGTCTAGCTGAAAAAGAAGCAGCTTTCTGACCCCCACCCTTCTGCGGGCAAACTGAAACCTTGTGACCCAACTGGCCACACTTGTAACAAGTGAATTCCCCCTGACCACCTCTCCCGGAGCCTGCACTCGGCACTGGGAAGGTCGATCTAGCAACACCACCCTGCGACTGCTGAGGGTTAGAACCCCTCTGCCTCCTACCATCACCCTGACTATCCTGACTCCTCTTGGAGCCTCTCTGCCCCTCATCCTCCTCCTGCATCATAAGCTCCATATGAGCTGCAGCATCTACCAAGTGTCTATACTCTCGGATATAAGACCTACCAACTCTCAACTTGAGGCCCCGCCTCAACTTCCGCTCAAACTCATAGCAACGGCGTTCCTCAGACGCCACCAGTTCCGGTGCAAACCTGGACAGACTGGTAAAAGTAGCCTCAAACTCGGCCACTGACAAGCCCTGCTGATTAAGCCGGCTAAACTGATCCCTCAGCTTCTCTCTAGCTACTGCAGACAAAAACCTCTCCTGAAAAGCATTCACAAATGCCTCCCAAGTTCCACCAACACGAGCCTTCTCGTATTTCCACCATTGACCCGCATCTCCCTTCAGCTGGAAGGATGCCAAGGTCACTTTCAATGCTCCGTCCTCGATGCTAAGCATCTCAAACGTCTTCGTTGTCTGTTCGAGCCATTCATCTGCCTTAAGCGGCTCTTTAGGATCCCCGATAAACTCGTCCGGATTACACCGAAAGAACTCCCTCTTCAAGAAGGAAGGCCCTATCTCAGCTGCCTGATTCTCAGCCCTAAGAATACCCAAAGCTCCTGCTAACTCTCTGGCCAAGGCACCCATAGCCTGCTGACTTACTGGCTCGACCACAGTGGCCTGTCCAACTCCCTCCTGCACTGCCGGAACCTCCTCCGGTAACGGTACTTCCTGCCTCGCAGGTCTACCACGCCTAGCACCCCTTCCTCGTCCTGACATCCTAATAAAGGCAACACAGAACGTTAGCACATTCACAAATGTGCCGAAACTAGACACTCACGTCCTAATGCATGGACAACTGTAATTCACTCCACATAAGCACATAAACACATAAGCACTTACGAATTTCATTTCCGGATAATGATAGTCCCGAGACGTTACTAGAGTTCCGGTTAGAAACAGCATTGATCAAGTGCTTTTCCAACAAGACTCCCAGAAACTCAAGGATCCAATCAACATCCTAGAAATTAAATCCCATACCCACATAGTCACATAAGCATGTTATCAATTAAGCACATAGCATATGATACTACATCTAAGTCTCTATCAAGCGAGACAAACCCATTGTGATCCTAATCACTTCCCACGTACCCAAAGTATTCGAACCCGGTACGCTCTGATACCAAGTTGTAACGCCCTCAAAATAATAACATTAATCCCATCAAACAAGACATGCGTTGACGTATAAACAAACCACCTTCTATTATTCATTAGCGTCTCATTACATAAGTATTACATGTTAACATCATAACAAAATGCCCTACGGGCTTACAGCTTTCCAAGTTAACACTTGGTTACAACAAAGAGTACTAACTCGATACACATTAAGCCCTTGGCTTGAAGTTACATGTAATACATCAAAAGTAAAACAACAAAACATGTCCGCCTCTAGCCTCCCAGCTATGTCCTTGGAGGTGGCATGCTTCCTGTACCTGAAAATGATGTTCCCATATAGGGTGAGCCACAGCCCAGTAGAAATACACTAAACCAACCATGAACAATGACTAAAACATTAGCAATTGATAGATGGCCAACACTGATACAATTACATAAATTTCATATTTATGTCTTACAACTTATGAGTCTAAGTTACCTTTCATTTTCCCTTTTTCAACAGATAAACATGTCAGCTCTATCATCATTTCAACCGATATGTATAAAAACTATATCTCACATTCAGATAAGCATAAAAGCTATATCCACATTCTCAACAGATATGTATATCAACAATACCCACAGATAAGCATACAAGCTGTATCCACATTCTACAACAGATATGTATAAAAACTATATCCACAGATAAGCATACAAGCTGTATCCACACTTCACAAAGATAAGCATATGAGCTCTATCTTCACTTCTCTAGACAAGCATATGAGCTCTGTCTACGGAGTTCATCCCCTATCTCCTCCCAATACCTATCCGGTTTAGAGGTACATCCCCTATCTTCCCCTAAACCGCGGAGTACATCCCCTATCTCCTCCTCTACACATAACGTATACAAACACAAAGGTTCTATATACAGTCACATAATACATATAATTAATGTATTCTATCAACCGTCAAGTTCCATGACACATTTCATTGATTAGTTTCAGTTTACTTAATCATCAAGCATTGTCTACAACAATCACGACTATCCTTCACCGATAGCCCAAAGCAGTTATTTCTAAATAGAAAATAAATGCACAATGGATATTCAATCAACATTTCATTCCTTCATTCCTCTCAATTAATTATCCCAATTAATTAAACAATGTAATTAGGTCAATTCCCATAATTAACATTTCAACCCTTAGGTCCCATTTTCATCAATGATTCAACATTAATTCCATTTTCCATGCCAAACATGCATCTAGGTTTATTATGAATAAAACCCCAACTTTTGTAAAATTACACAAAAGCCCCAAACTTTCACAAAATCACCAAACCAAGCCCAACATCTCAAAATACCAAAATTTAAAGACAAAACCCATAGAGAGGAGTAGGTTATCCCTACCTCAAACCCGGAGCCTCAAAGGAGATGAAGATCAAAACCAAAATGCTCCAAACCTCGAAATTTTCTGATCAAAAGGAAGCCCTCGACGATCAACAACTTTTTTGTAAAGGCCAAAGATGAGCAAATCACTCCTACTAGATCAAAACCTAGAGAGAAGGTAGAGTCTAGAGTGAGAGGCTCAACAATGGTGATTTTTTAGAAAAGTAAGAGAGAGAAGAGAAAGCAAAAAGTGATTTGAAAAGTCACAATTTCGGGACTTTAACCCAGTCTCCCGCTCGAGCGTAAAACACCCCGCTCGAGCGGCCACTCACAGACTTACGCTCGAGCGGCCAACCTCCCGCTCGAGCGCAGAATGCACTCGCTCAGCACTTTTGCAGAACCAGACCTCCGCTCGAGCTCCCAACCCTACGCTCGAGCGTACAACGCTGCACAGGAAAATACTGAAAGGGTGTAATCTCCGCTCGAGCGCCAAAATCCCCGCTCGAGCGTACACGCCAAAAATCTGGGCAACTAGTTTTGGTTTCTAAACTCAACCAACCTGAAACAAACCCACCCAACACATCCCATAACTCAAATATGAAGTAAAGAGGATGCAAACAAGATAATAGTCAACTACCAACATCTACAGACACAAGTCTGGATCACTATACAACAAGGGTAAACCCGAGATCGCTATAAAAATGATGTGTATCATATGTTTAATTATTCCGTTCAAAAGCAAAAGCACAAACTTCACTTTACCTCTATAGTTTGGGTTATGTCTGGTTTACCCCCTTAATATTTAGAAATGACCACATACACCCTTGTGGTTTGTGGACTGAAGTATACCGTTAAGCCGTTAACAATTCAATAAAAAAGACTAAAATACCCTTGTATTTTTTCATTTGTTTGAAAGGTAAGTTCATTTTAACCCCTTGTGCTTTATTCCATGTGTGATTTACTACCTTGAAATTTGAAAATAAGCATATAACCTTCTTATGTTTGCCACATGTTTTACACTTGCCGTTAAGTTTGATGGAATGTTTAACGGTACACTTTAGTCCACAAACTACGTGGAGGTTATGTAATTATTTCCAAACATAAGGAGGTAAACCGTACATGACTCAAACCACAAAGTGAAGTTTGCTCAAAACAAAATGTTTAATTATGAATTTTGCGGTTAGTTATAATCAGTAGTGAAAGTGATGTTTGTTATGATTTAGGTATGATTCATTATAGTGTTGGTTATGATTTAATTATGACCTATTATAATTGTTACTTTGGTTATGATCGAAAAAATTTTTAGTTACCTCAAATGATATTTGGTTTACGACTTACTGTGGTGTTGATTATGAAATATTGTAGTTACTATTTTAATTATGACCAATGAGATCTTTAGTTATGTCTCAAGTGAATTTTGATTATGACCCATTTTTTTATTTTATTTTATATTTTAATTATGACTGAAAGTGATTTAATTATGATATTTGTAATATTAGTACCACAATTATCATAACTTGCATATAGTATACACTCTAAAAATATGCGTGCATTGTATGATCCATCTTAAGAATATATATATACTATTAATTCTTAAATACAAAGTTCATTGTTGCTAACATCATTTGTATCTCAAGCATATGATAGGGTGTGTATCATATGTATTTTTTTACGTATTTTTTTGGTATATATTATGACAATTTGTGACACTTGTTATATAATTTTCTGATAGAATTACGAGAGTTTATTATTAAAAAATAAAGTTAAACATTACAAAAATGCCTAATTTAGTTTTGAATCACAAATTATTGTAATTTTATTGAAAAATTACATAATATTTACTATAAAAATATATTTAAAAAAAATACTTGCACCACCTCCGGAAGGGATTTCCCTTATTGTTGGACACCAATAATTATATGAACCCCACTTAACTATGCCGAATTTACCTAGAATGAAAATGTGTAATTGAGATTGAATTTGTATAGTGTGTGGTCCATGTGTGAAATTAATCTGAACCATAAAATGATAAATCTAAATGTGTAGTACTATTGTGTTGGACACACCATGGTTGTTGGTGAGGAAGCTGTGTGGTTAGGTTTAGTACCTTATTTCACCCTTTTGACTAACTAGTATTTAGCTTGTGAAACTATTTTTAGAAGTTAATTTTATTTCACTTTTATAATTTGACTCAAATTTTATTTTGGTCCTTACATTTTAATTCCTGTTTCAATTTGATTCTCTCATCCAAATTTTCGTTAATTTTTTCTCTGTGTACATTTCAAAATCGTTATTTTTAACTTCCAACTTGAATAGAAGGACCAAACTAAAACTAGATTTAAAGTATTGAAATCAAACTATTTAATTTGAAATCATAGGGACCAAAGTGGAACTTGGTTTAAACTATAAGAGTTAAAAGTGCAATTAACCCTAATCTAATTACTCATTTGCTAATTTCCTAACTTTGTCAAAAATAAAATAAAATAAATAAATATTATAATTTTGCAAACTTATAAGCACCTAATTTTAATTTTCCCTAAAGTTTAACCATATTTATTAGTAATGTGAGAGATTGTGTAGAATATTATGTAAAATATTTGGGATTTCTAGTATTGTCCAATTATTCATTGGAATTAAATGAAATAGAATGGTTATTCCATTAGAACATACATTTTCATATTTGGTGTACTAAAAATATAATATAAATATATTATAAATAGAATTATTGTTTACTATTATAAAAGAATCATTTCATAAAAAGGTTAACAAATGATTATTCCATTTCAATCTTTTATTTTAGTGAATCAAATACTACCTTATCATAACTACTTTTTTCTTAGCTGTAAGATGTATGGCTAAAAAATTGAGTAGTGAAGTTGCCTTCTTGAGTTCGCCGAAAACTTGCAAATATATAATTGGAGTTTTACCTGGAAATTTGGGGCAGAATCTTGCTTTGCCCATTATGGCTGGAATTTCAGTATCATTTACATCCGGGCCAAAACACATGAGACTTGGAAGATTCAAAAGGTTGACACTGTCAATTTCTCGCGAAAAGATTTCTTCTTCATTTTCCCTGGTGACAATCTTTTCTACCTTCTCGCAATCTTCAACTGTTAGATCTTCTAGATTCACAAGAACGTTGGCCATGGAAATTGTGAATATATATCTCAGGTTGTCACAGTGCTGCACTGTTAGAAATCTTAGAACTTTGAAACAATGAGTTTGTTGGGAAATATTCTTCCATATGTGCGTCAACTTGGGCAAATACTTCAATTTCAATTTGCTTAACTGAGTGATTAATGTTTCTTTCACAGCAACATCAGCACATACCCCCTCTTGGAGATCAAATATCATTTCCAGTGAATCACACCACCATACTTTTAGCCCTTGTATATTGTTCAGCCTTTGCATTAACTTGGACGAGACAACACTCGATAATTTTCCACAACACTGGACCCGCATGAATCTTATTTTGTCAAGGCATCCGACTTCAAGTTGGTTGTGCCATATCTCAGTTGGCTCATCTATTCCTATGACATCAAGTATTCCCTTGGTGCTTAAACTAAACTGCAATTGTTATCACCTCAATTGTGTTAGTGACATGTTCACTAATCCATTGTTTGGTTAAAAAATAAGATCGGATTAATAGTCAAATACATATCATTTCTAACAAAATAGTTAAGGGACTAATTATTTAGAACTAACAGTTCATTACATTGTAATCTGCCCCTATCTAGTCCGTCTAAACAAACACTCCCTTAGTGTTAACAGCATTTATTTGGGAGCTGGGAACAATTGACAAAAGAATAATGGTACACAAACAGAAAAAACATATAACATTTGTATACAGACTGATGTTGTTGCAGTAAGACTCATCCTTTTAAAATCATGTGCCCATTAAAATGACATTTGATTACAAAAAATACCACCACTACATCATTTTAGAAAAAAAATTAGGGAAAATATCATATTAGTAGAGTTTTGAAAAAACAATTACAAATTAGTGAGAAACTTTATAAATATTAATAATCAAAATTGTAAACTTTTTCACGGACTTGTATTTTTTTTTTCTAACATCTACTGGGATGTAATGACCCCAAAAAATTATGTCTAATGTTTATTTTTTTTAAAGAATAGATTATTTTTCTTGACAAAATCTTTGACCGCATCAATGCTAAAGAGTTTATTCTCCTTGATTTTGTGTAGCCAACAATTCTTTCCTCTTCAAACATAGGTTTATCCTTAGTTTAATGGATATTGGAAATAGTTTCTTTGAAAGATTGGGTGGTTAATGTTGAATACTACAATTTTAAGACAACTTACTTACCTTTCTATCCAAGAGATGGTGTTGAGCTGAGTTAAAAAAGTCCACTTTTCGAACATTGCTCTCTTATAGCTCTAGCATGCGCTACAATGCTGAAGGGAGCGCCGTCATGTTGGGACAGTTGATTACTTTTATCTTCTTGATGAATGATCCTTCAAATGTGTAAGCTTGGGGACATAAACTCTTGAGGTTTGGCAGATGACCGAGTATGAGACTATCTAGTTGAGGGAACATGATTATATTTGTTGCGACTTCATCATCTACTTCTGGTTCCTCATTAACAATCACTTCCAGCACACCACATTCAGTTACAGCTATTTCTTGTAGTTTCACAAGAAGTTTGGCTTGAGAAGATGAGAATATATATCTCAAACTGCTACAACCCACTACTGCTAAGGATGTTAGGTTCTGAAAGCTTGGAATTCTTAGTAAGTTGTTCTTCCAAACAAGTGTTAACTTTGGTAGAAAAAGTAGGATCAAATTTTTTAATGAAGGGAGTACGATATCTGGATAGCCTTCCCTAACAATTATTCCTTCAAGATCAAATGCTACTTCCACAGATTGACACCACCCCACCATAAGTCCTTCAAGACTCTGCATGCCCTTAATCACATTGGATGGAAAAAGAATATTCGATAGCTTACGACACAGCCAAATAACCATGTCTCTCACTTTAGGTTGAAGTTCCCTGGGCCATATCTCTGTCACGTTATCCATTCTCAGGATCACCAATCTCTCAATGGTAATTAATTTAACCTACAAAGTCCATTCACAGGGTTACAAATATAGTTAAACACAACGTAATTTATTTTCATTAAAAAAACCCATTAAATATCGTTCATTTAATGTTGAAAATAACATAGCAGAATTTTTTATTCTGTTTGTGTCGAGAGTGTGGTTTAGATAATGAAGTTGCTAACCACTTAGTCATGATCTTAAGTGAACTTCATCGTTTTTAAATTAAAATTATTTTCTACAGAAATTATAAAATTAGAATATTGTTATACAAGTTCAAAAATTAGACTCACTTTTTAAATTCAATAATATGACAATCAATTATGATATCTAAGGTAACATTCTCTCTCATATCTTCTCTAATTATTAACCAATCATATCACTTACATATGATTGAATTTAAAAAATGAGTCTGAAAAGTGAACCTATATATAATTTTTCATGGAATTATACACGTTGTCTAATGAAAGCTCACTATACTTGAACGTAATTGATTTTGTCATTTCATAGCAAGATAAGGTTAACAAGAAATAATAGAATATATTTTTGAGTTTAATAAAATATTGGCCTCCAAACATGTTTTACAAAGTAAATCAGATTTTTGACAATATAAGTAAATATGAGCAAGTAAAATGATTGAGTGGGATCCTTGTTTGTTGTTGCTTTTTTGTGTTTTGTTTTTCCTTTGATTGGTCCCTCTCCAATTCTTGGGTCAAGTGCTAGTATAGGATTGCGCTTACTTTTTAGTGCCAACTAACCTAATTGGAATCGTCGACTCCAGCTATGATACTTTGTGCACTTCTCTCCTTTGTTGATGTAAGTTATGCTAGTAATTTTACTTCTTCATCAATAAAGTCTTTTCTTTACTGATCAAAAAAAATATATTAGATACTGTAATTAAGTTTTACCAGATTAGAATATTTTTCTTGATAGCTTTCTTGGTGACCACTCTTACTTGACTATATATAAGCCTCTCATTGTATTGTAAAGAGATGCATTATTGAATACACTTTTCTATTTCTTCAATACTATTAATATGGTATCAGAGTTATAGGTTAAGCTCTTGGTGTTCTTCGCCTTAGCCGCGGACGACAACCTCGCCTTGGCTGCTTGCCGAATCTGAGTTCTATTTGCTGTCTTTACATCCCAAACCCCTTAGTCCTTGAACTTGAGTAGCTCACAGTCACACATTCATCTCATTCTCCGACCATCGCCACCATTACTCATAGTTGCTATGTCCATCGCCTCCACCTTGGACGTCTTCTCCATCACGCCAACTATAGCTTCAGCCATCACGCCGGCAGTTCCGGCCCATTGCCGCTTTGCCTTCCCTGACCATTGCTGTCACCGCCATCCTGTAACTACTACCATTACAATGACCTAACACCATTGCACCTCTTATCACGCGGAGACCACCTCCATCGCAACTCGCTTGAATTCGACGACCAACCATGCATAGTCCATAGAGACATATCTATTGGGTCACGACGGTTGTGCATCACGGCGGTGAGGATTGCGATGGTGGTGGGGCAGTGGTGGTAGGGGTGAAGATGAGGGTGCAATGAGGAGAGAAAAAGGGTGGAGGTCAGTGGATAATAGCCGGCGATGGGCAAGGGTTTGGGTTAGGGTTGGAGAAGATGAGAATAATTTGGTATTATTTAAAAATTAGTGGTGTGTATTGAGACAATATTAAAAGCTTTAATTTGTGTGTGGTGTGAACTGAGCAAATGGTGTGTATTGAAAGGATTTGTGGTGTGTAAATAGAATCACCCTAAAAAAAGAAAGGGGACTTACATGTAAGTCCTAATAGATGGATTTAATATCCAATAGGTCCTGTGAGAATTAATGGTGTTTTCATCAAATACCATTAAAAAACGTCACTAATTATTAATTTTCAGCGACAGTTTGAAAATTGTCACAAAAAATGTTGCTAATTATAAGTTTTAGCGACAGTTTAAAAAAAGTCACTAATTTTTAACTTTCAGCGATAGTGTGAAAAATTTGTCATAGAAAGTCATTAATTGTAAGTTTTAGCGATAATTTATAAAAACCATGATAAAAAATTACTAATTGTCAATTTTTAGCGAGATATGAAAAAAAAATCATCACAAAAAATTATTTTTAGGGACGATTTTAATAGAACTTATTTTCAATAAGACTTGATGTGAATTATCCAACTATTAAGACTTATTGGTAATTTACCCTTTAAAGGGAGATTTAATTTGGTCAAAGTTTGCAAAATTACAACTAATTTGGTCAAAGTTTGCAAAATTACAACCCAATTCATACTAGTTTAGGAAATTTTTAGTCAAAAGAAATAGGGCAAATTATACCTGTAGTTTTTATACTTGCCTCTCATGTCAATTTGGTTTTGTAATATTAATTTTGCCCTTTAATTTTTCAAATTGTGCCCATCTAGTTCAAGTGATAATAGCCGTTAAAAAATTGAATAAAAATCAAAGGCAAAATGATCTATTAAAAAGGGAATCATTTCAAATTCAATGTGAATCCTTCAATTACTTTAAAGGGAATTAAAAAACCATTTTGTCCCTTAATTTTAGTTCTATTTCTAAATGAAATATTATTAATTGGACTAAATTGATACGACGTGCAAAATTGAAAGGTAAAATTGATGGAATTAAAATTACAAGAACCAAATTGATAAAAAACAAACTACAAAAATTAAATGTAATTTGTCTAAAGAAATACAACACATAAAAACGGAAATTTATTCCTAAATACTAATTAATTTCAAGTGTAGTTTGACGTTCTTATTTTTGCATCCAACAACACATTCAATCGAAAATACGTTGTGTTCTCATTATAGCCCAAAAGGTCAAATGCAATAGCAAAATAAAAAATAAAATTTATAGACGCCCCACAGCAATGAAGCTTAAATAAATAAATAAATAAGCTTAAGTCAAAGAAGCATACCTTATTGAAGAGAGGTTGAATAGTATCGTAATTGCTATCCGAAGTACTGCAAAAACTATTGAGCTTTGGCATCTGGCAGAGTATCAGCTTGTTCAATTGCAGCTGCTCAATTCCATTCGTAGCCTTGCAGATAGTAGGAAAACTTGGCAGGGATGCAAGATACAATTCCTTTAGTTTAGGAAGCACAATTTTATCTGTTGTTTCTGTTGTTGTTGATGCTATCTCATTTTGATCTCCTTCTTCTTCACTTGAAATAAGTACTTCCATCTTACGACATTCATATACATTAAGTTCCTGTAGTTGCATCAGATCTCTGGCTATGGATAATGAGAACATGCTTTCCAGTTTATCACATCTCTTCAGTTCTAGAGAAGTGAGGTTGCAAAGCCGTACAGGTTGAGCAGGACCCTTCCACAAATGTGTCAATGCGGGCAAGTCAAATAGTTCCAGCCATTTCAACGCACTGAAGGCCTCCTCTGGTAGTTGGCCATGACAAATCTTTTTCAATTTACCTAAATTATCAAGACGTAGCCTGTAACACAGGGAAGGCTATTTGTGGAACTGGAACCCCATCTGTTGTGTCAATGACATATTCTAGATCCTCACAATCTTCCAAGTACAATTCAGTTAATTTTTTGAAACCATCTTTGTCTAAATCATAGCCAACATTCTTCACACCTACTGCTTCCGTTATTTCTAAAATTTTAGTGATCCGGAAAAGATTCTTGAACCCACCCTCCATAAGATAGCTCTCGTGAAGATCCTTGAGCCTTAACTCGTTTTGTAATTGATGACCAAAAAAAGGTGAAAGATAGACATCAAAGCCAATGATTATGACGAATGCTTTTAGATTCGCAAGGACCAAGTCTCTTGGCCAGTATGCAAAATGTTGTAGGTGAATGACCAAAGTTGTAAAATTAGACAACCCACACAGCTCAGTGAAAGTCGCTTTAGCTTCTTCCATCCTGTTTTCATCATTAAAGCTAGGCCCAAGATACAACTCTTCTAGCTTTGATAAGCTTGACAAAACACCTGGGCAAATCCTCTTCACACCACATCGCAACAAATCCAGTAGCTTCAAGTGACTAAGCCGACCTATTTCTTTTGGCAACTCCTCGATTTTGGTGCCTACGAAACTCAAAATTTCTAGATTCTCTAATGCTCCTATTACAGATACATCATTGATCAGTCCGCATTCATATAGTGACAAGCTTCGGAGGTTGGTCAACCATCGCAGGGATGTCGGCAGTGATCCTTCTACGTACACATTCAACATGCTTAAAGCTTTGAGTTCCTTCATCCCTCCGTAGAAACCATCTGGGAGATTTGGTAGATTTGATACATAATTGTCCTCTAGCCGTAAAAGATGGAGTTTTGGAAATTCTAGATTATCAGGCAGCTTGCTCATACCAGTGAATCGCAATGAAATTACAGCATAATTTTTGTGTCGTTCTTTCTCCGGCCATTCTTTCAATGCTTCATCACATCTTACCATAAATGAATGCTCCTCCCTAGATGCTATTGATATAGCAACATCACGAACTACATCATGCATTTTAGCACAACCTTCTCGTTCACCATCCATCAAGAGATAGCCTTTTTTTAAGTCATTGACAAAGGCATGTACTCTGTCTCTTGCTTCTATGATGCTATCAATGTTCTCAAACAACTCTATCCCAACACCATATCTAACGATATCTTCAATTGGAATATTAAAATCTTCAACATATAAGGAGCAGAGCAAAAAGCATTCCTTAATTTCTCTACCTCCTAAGAAGTCGTAACTCAACTCCAGAGATTTAAACACATTTTCTTCTACTTCGCTGAAGTTTTTTACCATGGACTTGCGTAACTGTAGAAGGGCTGAATTCCATGAATGCTCATCTTTGTCTTTGAGTGCTCTCGCAACTGTAACAATAGCAATCGGCAAACATCCACATTCATCCGCAACTTTCTTCTGTGTGCTATACAAATCAGTTCTTGTGTGACTTGTGTCCTTGGAAATTCCAGCCATCTCCTCAAAGAGATTCCAAGCTTCTTCTTTAGTTAAGACTTCAACTGTAAATTTCTTTTGAGCATTCATAGAGTTGCATACATTATCAAATCTAGAAGTCAGCAAAATTTTGCACCCTCTATGACCATCTCTACATGGAATTCCTATGTCATTCAGTTCAAGACGCTTCCAAACATCATCCAATATGACAAGGATTGTCTTGGTGCCCTTTAGTCTTTCACACAGTCGATCTGCTCTTCCACGTTCAGTCTCCTCCTCAAATTTTAAACCCAATTTATCTCCAATTTCACCTTGAATCTTCCTTTTATCAGGAATTTGGGACACTACAGCCATCACAACCTCATCGAACAATTTCTCTTTATCTGCTCTTTTGGCAACTTCTTTCACCATTGTTGTCTTACCAACACCTCCCATCCCACATATTGCAATCATGTGGAATCTATCATCCTTCAGTGCCTCCATGACATCGTTCGTAATCAATCTTCTAAATTCAAAAACCTTAATACCTTCAGTGGATGTGGATTCTATCCCTGGTGGAGGCTCATTGTAGGCCACTTCCGTCAGTTTCCTCTCTTCATGCAACTTAGCCACCTCTTTTGCCTTGTTGGTTGCTTTCTTACCGAGCGAGTAACGTAACTTCAGGTTTGGACACCACCCATATAGACACCCTTTGTTTGCTTCAACTTCATCTTTTAGAATTTCTCTGGCATCTTCGCTGCATTTATCAACCCTGCCCAGCCACCCCTTAACATCAGGTTCAATAACTTTTACATTTCTTTCTGCTTCATCAACTGATAGCTGCATTGCACCTCTTTTCTCATCCAACTTCTTGACTTCATCTTTCAGATTCTTGACCTTGCTTTTATAGGAAAATAGATAACCGAAATGACGGCCAACTGGAGCCATTAGAAATTTTCCAATGCCTACAATCAGACCAACAAAACCAACCAAACCAACAGCCATTTCTCACTTCTACTTCGGTTATGTACCTCTCTCTCTCTGTTTCTTTTCTTCTTTTTTAATTGAACACAGGGTTAAAATAGAGTGGCAGAAGAAAAGATTACAAAGATTTCTAGAACCAAAAGAAGGTATACAGAGATTTCTGTATCCTGGTAAGTAACAGTTGAACAAAGAGAAATACAATTTTGTAGAGGATATCAAAGGAACACTCTGCAAGAGGGGATCTAAATTTTTTTTTTTTTTTTTTGGGACAAGCAAGGTTGAATATAGAGAATTACAATATAATTGGACAAAGAGAACTTGTGTTGTAAAACAGAAATTGCAAAGAAGAAAGTGAGCTTAGTAAAATGAAAACAGAATGCAGAGAATACTGATTTGGTAATTGTTCAATGCTGAGTAAATAAAATAGAGTTGCAGAGAATACTGATTTGGTAATTGTTCAATACAGGGAATTTTTTTTTTTTTTTTTGGTAAGCAGCAGTGGAACACAGAGATTTACAATAAA
Source organism: Camellia sinensis (assembly GCF_055761805.1). Taxonomy (NCBI): domain Eukaryota; kingdom Viridiplantae; phylum Streptophyta; class Magnoliopsida; order Ericales; family Theaceae; genus Camellia; species Camellia sinensis. The sequence goes on from NC_138970.1 coordinate 66,628,965, forward strand.
ACTGAAGACAGAAAGTAAGTTGAGATTTAAACAGAGAAAGAAATAATAGAGTTGAAGTTGAAGTGGAAGTGGAAGTGGAAGTGAAGAAAGAAAAACCTTGGAAACTTTCCAGAGTGTCTTAGAGATGAAACATACACAGCCTGAACAACTCAGTCGACAGGGAAGAGAAAAGGTTTTCACCAACAACAATGATTCATCCCACTAAAAATATCACCACTAATAGCACTAATGCATTAAAAAAGTAAAAAAAAAAAAAAAAAAAACAACTCCAAGACCAAAACATCACATCATTAATGACGGGACCCACTGCCACCTAATTAGTGGGAGCACTAATTAGTGCTCCCAAGCATTTTTCTTTCACCAAAGACAAACAAGACCATTACCATCCATCAAAGAGAAACAATCAGATTCAGAGAGGTTTTGAAGGACAGTTTGAGGAGGAGAGAATATTTTGAGATCAGACCAATACCTAATCCCTACACCATCTGATGCTCTTACATCTGAAATTAATTTTTTATTGATCATTAGGAGGATATTTTGTGAATATTCGTCGCTTCGTTGCGTGTGTTTTGCTTTGTGATATTTTTTATTTAAAAAAAAAAATTGTTTTTTTAGAGTAGTATACTATTTACCGCACTATAATCTAATTTAGCGAAGGGGAGGTCCGCAATGGCGGACACAGGGCCGGCAAGGGGGGCCACTGCCCCTCCAAATTATTTCAAAATCTTAGGTCATAATATTATGCGTTTACCCTTTTAGGGTTGTTTAGCATGATTTAAATAAGTATATTTTTTATTTTTTTATGAAAAGATATGTAAAAAAATAGAGAGGTAATGTGATAAAAAAAAATAAAAAGATAAATTATTTTTGAATTGCCAAACTTGACCTTAGCCTGCAATTAGTGAAGTGTTGGCCCTGCCAAAAAAAAAAAAAAGCTTCCGGTCTTCAATTCGAGTTATCCTACAATACTATATATAGTATGTAAATTATGGTCTAAATTGATATTAGTTACAAGTCATTGTGTTTATGAGACTAATAAATTATCAAATCAAATTGGTTACGTCTTATTATGATATTTGATTATATCTAAAAGTGGTATTGATTATGATTCATCGTGATTTTTAGTTACTATTAAAATAATCTTTAATTATGACTCAAATTGGTGTTATTTATGATCCATATTGTATGTTATCATTTTTAAAATGCAACAACTCTTAATAGAAAAATAAAGAAAATTACATTGAAAAAAAAATAAAGCAAATGAAAGGGAAAAAAAAAAGTAAAGTAAGAAAAGAGGGAGTGTATGAGTTTAATGTTTTTATTCTGTCTAAATAATTATAATAACCAAAGGATTAATATAATTTTCTAAATGTCAAAGAATAATAAATATTAAACATAAGCCTCAAGAATGTAAGTATAATTTACCCTTGAAAAAAATAAAAATATTAAACCTAGGCTCTTTGGATTGAGGTGCTTTGCATGGTTCAAACACATTATTTTAATCCCTATCTCTATCCATTGGATAAAGTTAGATACTTTTATGCTTTCATGGACCACATCTATTTATATATTATATATTATATAAAGAAAAAGGAGTTTCTAACCCACCAGTCTTATGAGAGCTCTAATATCTCAATCTTAATTTTTTTATTTAAAAAAAAATTACATTTATTAATTTCTCTCAACCCAAAAGGCTTGTGGAGGATTTGGTCAAAATTTTCTCATAATAAAACTTTAATGCATTAAGAACAAACATAAAAAAAAAATTCCTTAAAAAGTTCAACACATATCATTATTATCAAAATATTAAACTTTAAAATAATATAACTTTTGAGGTAGATGTTGGTTTTTAATAAAATTAATATTTTTACTCATCAAGATCCATCAAATGAGATAACTATGAAATTCTTTTAAAAAAAAATAATAATAATAATAATTTATTACCATTGAAATTGAGGTTTTTTTATTTTAAAAAAACTCAACATTTATTAATTTATCCCAACCCAAAAGGCTTGTGGAGGATTTGGTCAAAACTCTCTCATAATAAAACTTTAATGCATTAAGGACAAGCATAAAAAAAATGACAATGCTACGTAGCTCAAATTTTGTGGCTCAAAAGTGGCTCAAATGGCCAAAACGACGTCGTTTTAAGTACAGAACAACATAAAAATGGCCAAAACGACGTCGTTTTGGCCATTTGAGCCACTTTTGAGCCACAAAATTTGAGCTACGAGACATTTTTCTAAAAAAAAATTCCTTGAAAAGTCCAACACATATTATTATTATCAAAATATTAAACTTTAAAATAATATAATTTTTTATATAAATGTCAGTTTTTAATAAAATTAATATTTTCAAAATTCTCTCATCAAGATCTATCAAATAAGAACATAGATCTATGTTGACTATGAAATTCTTTAAAAAAAAAAATTATATTATTACCATTCAAATTGATATAAACAATTACTGTAGCATGTTACTCTGTTTTTCAGTTATTTTGTTTGATAGTAACATGTTACTTTATCTGACAGTAACATGTTATTTTGGTTTATTGTAACATATTACTCTGGCAATATTGTCCAAGAAAAAAAATATTTTACTTTGTTCTTACTCAATTATGTGTTTTCTTCTTTGGGGGTTTATGAAGCAAATAAATTGAATTGTCATTTTCACCAAACAAGGGTCCAATGGAGAGGTTTTGGCTAAATTTCCCAAGCTCTTTTGACTTCTCACATACCTATTGTCACACCATTTTCAACTTCTCCCATACACTATGGTTAGTAATGAGAAGGTTAAATTATTTTTATAAAAAATCAAAAAAAATAATTTGTATATTAAAAAATATATAAATTCTTATTAAAAAAATAACAAGTTGCAATTGCGAAAAAAAAAAAAAAAAAAGAGAGAAAAAAAATTACACTGTGTATTTCATTAATAATGCTAAAAAAATGTGCCAAGTGTTTATGCAAAGGCTTGACATGTGTCCACTCTCAAATTATAAAGTGAATGTAGGTGAAATCAAAGAACTCAGCTTTAATTGCTAACAAATATTAGAAACCTGACCATTGAAGCCTAATAACTATTAATTAATAGAATTCAGCAATTAAAAGGTCTCAAATTTCTCTGTCTTCTCAAATGTTTCATTTTTTTGGTTCATGCATTCATTTTAATATTGATAGAGAATTGGACGTATGGAAGAGTGAGAAACATTAAAATTATTTATTGAGTTATGTAATTGTTGTGATGAAAAATAAAGATTGTCTTTCCTTTCTATGGCGATTTATCTGATTTTATCTCCAATTAAAACGTCAGGTGTACTTCTACATCATCATTGAACGTTGCTTTTATTTTTTTTAAGATATTTTGTCTCATAATTGTTTATGTTTTGTGTTTTGAAATTTATTACATCTATGTTTGCTAAAACTATTAGATGGACCTAATACAAGAAGTGTAGACTATTTTAATATCATTCTCAGGATTAGAAGTACAAAAAATATACACAAAAAGTATATAAATAGATAAGAATTTACAAAATTTATTTGTGAGTCTCACTTCTTGAAAATCCTATAATTCATTTATTTATTTTATTATATTTTATGTTCGGTTTATGCACTCTTTATATATATTTATATAGTTTTCTTTGTTTTCTTTAAAAGTTTATTTTTAAAAATTAATAAATAAATAAGTAAATCATTTTCTATTTCAAACAATTTCATTTTTGTTTTTATTTTTTATTTTTTTCTTAAAGTAGTTTTAATTTTGGGCGATTACTTTTTTTTTTTCCTTCTATATATTGTAATTTTGTGCATTTTAAGTGTATGATGTCTTCACTAATACACTCGAATATGCACTATGAAAGAAGTATCATGCGAAAATCAATCCGGAAGAAGAAAAATAAATAAAATAATACAATGAATGTGGAGCAAAGATCAAATATCAAAACTCCCAAAATAAGCAAGCACACAAACAAGGAAGTAGAATAGAATATTTAACAATAGACATTTGAAAATTTGCAACAAAATTTTATAACTTTCCTTTTTGTTAAGAAAATTCTATTTGGTACTAGCTAAATAAAATGCTTTTAAAATAGTTTTTTTTTTTAAATTTGAAATTAAAACTATAGTAAATTTATGTAAGCATAATTGTTAATCACATTTTTTTACTTAATGTATAATATTATATTGACTACCTTTTCATGTTTATTTTTTTAAGTATTTATATAGACGTAAAAAAATGTCGTTAGGAATAAATTTTTCCTTAATTTAGTTATAAATTTTGCCCATATATTATTTTTAAATTTTGAATAAAAGCAAACATAAAATAATTGATTGAAAATATGCTACATTTGTTATATTCCTTTTTTTGTGTGCAAAAAAAAAAAAAAGAGACACTTAAAAATTACAATTTACAGATATATATAAATAATTATAAACACAACTCCGTGCATAGTAAGGGTGAAACACTAGTTCCATGTGATGCGAGTGTCCCACTTTGCTTTTCCTTTTGGTCAGCAGTGACTGGGCCGAGTAAGGTTTTGGTTGGATTTAAGAATAAAAATTTGTTTGAGAATATATTATTTTAATAATTTTTTAATTTTTATAAAAAGATATATAAAAAAAATTAAAGAAATAATATGATTTAAAAAAATATAGAAAGATAATAAGTATGTTATTTTAGGTTGTTCCCAAACAAGCCATAAACTAAAAATTGAAATCAAATTATTATTGATGTTTTTAGAAAATTTAGAATTAAATTAGATTATGAAAATTTTATAATCAAATTAGATCGAATCAATACTATATTGATTGTTTGAATTTAAAATCATGAATTTTTATAACATTGTCATTATTCATAAAATGGATTATAAAATTTATTTATAATTTGTTCAAACATTAATATAGCATCATTTTACAAATAAACATATAGTATAGAAACAGATCTCCAAAGCTCCTTTTCCTTCTCAACCATTTTCGAATCCAAACCCAATCTCTTTGACCGTATAAAACCAGATCATCGTCGGACTCTTCATCTTCGTCTTCATATTCGCTGCCAGACCATGGTGGTGGTCTAGATCTAGGATTAAGGTATGCAGATCTATAGATCTGTAGATGTTGGAGTCGGATTAGCGACGGCAAGAATACGACATGAAGGCGATGGTGCGGAGAGTCGTAGGTGAGCTTTAGATCCTCTTCTTCTTCAGGGCTTTGGCGATGTTGGTGGTCTCCAAAGGCTGTGATGAAGGAGTTGGAAATCGTCGTTGAATCTGTAACGCCCTAAAAAATAATACATAAAACCCATCATTTTACACATGCAATGATACAAGAGAAATAAACATCTTTCCATTAATCAGAGTAATTTTTACAAAAGTATTACATGTTAACAACAAAAGCAAATGCCTTGTGGGCTTACAGCTTTCCAATCTAACACTTGGTTACAAACAAGAAGAGTACTAACTCAATACATATTAAGCCCTTGGCTTAAAATTTACATGTAATACAACGAAAGAAAGTCAAAACAACCAGAAGTCTGCCTGCCTCTAGCCTCCCAAGCTATGTCCTTGGAGGTGGCATGCTACCTATACCTGAAAATGATGTCCCATATAGAGTGAGCCACAGCCCAGCAAAGATACACTAAACCAACTATGAACAATGACTAAAAGATTAGAAATTGATAGATGGTCAACACCGATACTCTCACTTATATCACATTCCAGTTTCATGACATTTAAGTCTATGTTACATTTCATTTCTCATTTCCTTTTTCAACCTTGAGTTTGAAAACAAGGCTCAAAACTTAGCCAAATAACTTAATGAGGATATGACTCATCTTTAAAACACTTTCGAAATTTATGATGGATACACATTTTAATGCTGTATCAATAACACATAAACCACTTCCATATTATATGAACGATACACATTTTGGTACTGTATCAACAAAACATAGAAATACTTCTATACTTCACAATTGATAACGATATACATTTTAGTGCTATATCAAATCAATTTAACACTTCCATAGTCAACACTTGGTACACATGGTAGTGCTGTATCAATGTCACACATAATCCGATTTAGAGGTCCATCCCCTATCTTCCCCTAAACCGTGGAGTACATCCCCTATCTCCTCCCACACACACAATGTATATATGCACAGATCATATACATAAACAGTCAATACATAACGTTGATGTATTAATCCCATTGCTATATTCGATAGCATATTCAATCGATTAATTTTAGTTTGCCTAATCATCATGCATTGTCTACAACAATCAATACTATCCTTCACCGATAGCCCAAGCAGTTATTTCTAAACAGAAAATAAATGCACCAAATGGATATATTATCAACATTCAACCTAGGTGAGCGATTAAATGAATCCAACTACACCCTTTAATCCCCATAATCCTTTCAACTTGAATATTCTCAATTTGATTCCTCGTTTCTCAAAATTAATTATACAAATTAATTTATTCCAACTAATTAGGGCATTTCCCCATAATTAACACAACAACCCCAAAGTTCCACTTTCATCCATAGTTCTTCATCTAGCTCATTTCTCTATGCTAAACATGCATATAGGTTTAATTATAAATAAAACCCCATCTTTTGTAAAATTACACAAAGACCCAAACTTTCTCAAAATTACCCAACAACCCCCAACATATCAAAATGCTAAAATTCAAAGACAAAGCTCATAAAAAGGAGTAGGATATCCCTACCTCGAAGTTAGAGCTTAAACGGAGAAGTTGAAGAAAACCAAAATGCTCCAAACACTAAGATCCACGGATCAAATCGAAGCCCTCGACAATCAACACTCTTTTTACAAAGACCGAACGAAATGAAAGCACTCTAACTAGATCAAACCCTAGAGAGAAAGGAGTTTCTAGAGAGAAGAACTCTCAAAATGTCTTTTTAGAAAGTAAGAGAGAGAGAGTGAATGCAAAAAGTCATTTTAAAACGCCCAGCTGCCAACTGATATACGACATTCCCGCTCGAGCGGATAACAAGACGCTCGAGCGTCAAGAACAGAAAACTGGGTCCGTTTGAGCGCAAGAAGGCCCGCTCGAGCGCCAAGACACAAAGACAGAGCACACCCGCTCGAGCGCGAAAGGCCAGTCCGCTCGAGCGTAGATTTTCATCTCCCAGAACTCTCACCAACGAGGTACTACCCGCTCGAGCGCCAACAGTCCCGCTCGAGCGCAATCCGCTTGAGCGCAAGAAACCCGCTCGAGCGTAAAAAACACACCTGCAGAAGTTTTACAGGGACACGAAATACTGGAAGGGTGTAAACCCCGCTCGAGCACAAAATGACCCGCTCGAGCGGACCACTCAAAAACTGGGCAACAACAATGGGAGCCAAAGCTCTACCAACCTGTAACAACCAAGCCGAATACATCCTAAAACTCAAACAAATGGGTTTAAAGGACGACAACAAAATAGACACAACTACCAACTCCACGGATCCGATTCCAGGATACAACTGAACAGTAAAGGGACAACCGGGATCGCTATAGAATCGGCGGTGGTGGTACTGACTATCGGAGTAGAAGCGGAGATGAATGCAAGATCTAGAGAGAGAGAGGATGAGCGGGTTTTGTGTTTTGAGCAGAGAGAGAGAGATGAGAGGATATGAAATCTAAACCGTGAGATAGCGGAGGTAATGTAGGGGTATTTTGGTCATTGCGCGATAGATTGTCCTTATGGACATAATAAATTAGTGTCTAGACCTATAAACAAGGAAAATTCAAAATTGGATTTTTCAACCGAGTGCTCTTGATTTAATTTCCTTCGAACTTTTATGGAATTCCATCAAGAGTACTCTTGATTCTGAAATCATGCTTTGGCTCATAATGCAACTCTAGTGTTGGTTATGATATAATAAAGAAAGAAAATCCCTAAATACCTCAAAGAAGCACTTTTTGGAAAAAGCCAGCCATCATATGATCTACTACTAGTTTCTGGGTTATATTTCCTAACAAAACGCTCTCTGGTCAAACTGGTTGTCAGATAATAACCCTACTCCAAAAAGTATTTTACTTATTTTTATAACAATATATAATGATAGTTTTCAAATTTTAATATTACTGGAGCTTTTTATTCATTTTACTTGCTAAGGTGCTTAAAGACATTGAAAGTGTGGTTAGAGCTTTCGCTCTGGTCTGGAACAGATTTGAAGCATAGTGGGGGCAAAAGTCAGTTGGGAATTTTGTATGTACTCCATAAAATGGAGGTACGGATATCAGACCTTTTAAGTTGTGTTTGGTTCATTAATTTAAAGAATAAAATATAAAAAGTTATAAAAGGTGTGTGATAACTTACCTTTTTACTTTTCCTTTATAAATCTCTATCCAAATTTATGAACTAAACACATCTTAAAGTTTTGAAACAAATGGCTATTTTAGTTAACTTTTTGGTTATTTTATGAGATGAAAAAAAATTATTTTTGTTTGCGATGATTTGTGAATTTTTTTATAATTAAATAGATGGCTGTGAGACAAAAAAAAAATGATTGATTAATGTATAGAATGTTACATTTTATCTTATTGACTATTTTAATCTTTTTTATCTTTATTAATTATTTTAGCCTCAACCCTTGTTCCCAAACAGAGCCTATAAATAACTTGTTTGTAATCCAATCTTGTTTGGTGTTAGGGAGGAGCTAAATTGGCTAAAATAGTCAATAACAACAAAAAGAAAACATTAAAATAATTAATAATATAAAATGTCACAATCTACACACCAATCAATCATTTTTTTCTCTCACAACTATCTGTTCAGCAACAAAAAAATTCATAAATCATCTCAAACACAAATTTTAAGAAAATACAAGAGGCCCCAACATTTTAATAATTTAATGTACTTCTAGAATAATTTTCGATTAACAACACATATCTATATGAGCCTTATGGCCCATTTTCACGTTTTGTCCAATCAAAACTTCACTCATCTTAAATTTTAGTTGATTGTATTTGATAAGAAAAATTGTAAGGAAATATATTGAAAAAAATTTTGGAATCATTTTAGATTGCTAAAATTACTATTTTAGAACGAGAATGTACCATGTTTCAAAATGTATGTTCCAAAACGTAATTATTAACGTTTTTTTGGTAACACTAATCAAAAGCTTTCAAGCATTGCCACATCAAATCATCAATAGACTGAATGCAATGAATCATCACCTAGCACTCTTTCAATTTGAACTACATAATCCTTGCCAATCACCAGAAAGACCAAGTTCTTTTACACAAGCCCATGTCGCAGTAAAGATTCCCAACCTAGAGCATGTTATTGGCTCAACCACCCATGGGCTAATCACCGAGAACTATCCTGCAGTGAACTCTTTGCAGCACAATAACACTCATGATATATTTGGTTGAGGGATTTGAGGAGGGATTTGGAAAAGGAAATGGAAAAGGTAGGTGAAATATGAAAAAAATATACCTACATTTCACATAGTTTCACACACCTTTTCCCTTTCCCTTTCCCTTTCCCTTTCCTTTTCCAAATCCCTCCCCAAATCCCCCAACCAAACACATCATGAATCAGTCAATTTATAAGTGAGCCCCACATTAGTTCATTAAAGAAAAAGTAATCAAACTTCCAAGATGGAGAACAAAGAGCAGAGAAACACAAGTTTTGGAAGCCATGGAATCTCCCAAGTGTATTAGAAACTAAAATAAGATATAAATTGTACCAGTCATTTCTTATCAAAGATGCCACTAAATACCAACCATACTTGGTATGCCACACATTTAACACCAATAATAAAAAATCTCAAGATTCTAAGGCTTCACACTATTCTCATAAAACTGCAATGTTTTTACAACAAATTGAGTCCTCTGAAAAAATTAAATTCCACAGAACAATGTCCTAAGATAATTCTGCAGCTTTATTAACAAAGTACCCTAAAGTATGCTCTCCCACTATAAACGCCAACATATAAGACACCGCAACCGGAGCAGATGACTATAATGAAACTTGATGAGCACACCGAACATCAGACTCAAATCTGTTTGTCAGTTGTCCAAATTACCTAATGGGCCCTGCAATACCATTTGCAATTCAATGCTGTTGAAGAAGCAATGCTAACTATTATATCCACCAATATATGGCCAGGGACAGTGGCAGAGCCAAAAAATTAAGGTAGGGGGGACACTTTATAATTTTAATTTTTTTTCCGGTGATCAACAATAAAATAATAATAATTTTATAAGCTAAATTTTAAGTATAAAAATTTAATTATTTATTATTAATAGCAACTAATCAAAATTCTATAATAATGTGGAATAACTCAGACACAATAGTAATGTAAGTATGCAATTTTAGCACAAAAAATTACAAATTAAAATTCTTAATTTTAGAAAATAGAAGCAAATCATTTTTAGCACAAATCATTATAAAATTTCTATAATTTTCATTTGATAGAAAAATATTAGAGAGATAGTATTGATTATAAAAATGTGTTTTGAATAGAAATTATTAGATAATCCCAGACTATTATGTGGTGTTGATGACGTGGTGCTTTGGATATAAGAAATCGCAACTCACACTAAGTGATTCACCTATTATCTTCCAATTACCTAACAATAATGAGTTACTATGTTCCATTCATAAAATTTGACACTATATTATTGATTTAAACCACCACATAAATAACACCACATGGCACTCCAAGAGTACTAAATAAACTACATATTGTATGTGAACAAAAAAAAAAAAAAAAAAAAAATTCAAAATTGAGGGGGCACATGACCCCCTAGGCTTGTTGTGGCTCTGCCACTGGCCAGGGACTGCGTAACCAAAGTTTTCAAAACTAATCTGCAACATGGCATTAGAAAAATAAGAAAGGGCAGAAAATTAAGTTTTGTACGCAACCAAAGCCATGTTACCACACAGTAAAAAGGCTCAACAAAAATACACAAGAAAAAGTATGTAAATCTCTTAAAAAAAAACACTTTGGGATGGAGAAAGTGGACAAAACAGACTTGCATTTCCGGAGTATAAAAGATGGGTTCCTTTTGAAAACACAAATTTGTCAGATAGAAAAACAGGAGGAGAGAAGAGGAGGAGGAGATAAGGTCCTAGTATCAAGAATTCTCACCTGCAGATGTAAAGTAATTATGCCCTCATTCCAAAGCCTCCATATTAACTAACGTTCATTACAATTACAAGAGATGTGAACAAGAATGATACACCATCAGAGTCCCGAAACCTCAAAAACTCAACTCAACTCAACAAAGCCTTAGACCATAGCTACTAGGGCCAGTTATATGTATCCTACATCTCCCGGGACATATCCTCCATTTAATTATACCAGCATCTGAAAACCTGCATAATAATAGCTGTCTAAACCTAGTTTCTAGAAATGTAATCTAGAGTAGTGCTAGCACCAAGAGTATGTATGTACTTGGTGAAAAAAATCAACAAAAAAAAAAAAGCCGCAGCAAGATGATATTACCCAAAAAAATACAACAAATGACTTGGCTATAAAATGGCACTTGTGCCATAACAAAGATGATAATAACAATGTAGATTATTTCCTTCCATAAAATTATAATCTTGGTCACTGAACATACAACTTAAATAAACTTTCATCAGTTTTCAAAATCCACACATAATGAGGAATTAATCATGGTTATTCAATGCATACAAACTAACACTGCATCAGTGTCCTAAAAAGAACATTCAGATCAGATAATGTCATCTAGATGTCAAATACATAGACAAGTTATACATATTTGGTAAATAATAGAAACATACATCAAGGGCCCCAGTTCAAAGTCACCAGGAAAGATGAGGTTCAGTAATTTAAAGGCCAACACCTTAATTTAAAAAAGAAAACTAGATCCTAAGAAGAAACTAAATATTTATTAAGTCCTAATTAAAAATAAATAAACACAAATATTAAATACATAAAATTACAGTTATATAATTGTAATACCAAAATGGGCACATGCGTGTTCCTCATCAGACCTCTTCCATAATTAGGGAGGGGAGGGCTAAGAACAAAGAGAAGACAGTGAGGATGTCGGTTTCTTTGGGCATGATTTGGATAATTTGGGTGAAAAGGAATTAAAAGGTTTTTAGTGGTATGGAGAAACCAATTAATTAGAAACTAACAATTAATTTGATTTGGAAAATGGAAAAAAAAAATAAAAAATAAAAAATAAATCATCACCTTCACATGGTTTTATCTTTTGGGGGCAGAAATAAAATTTTTTTAAAATTAAAATATCTTTTAGGTGTTTAATAGTGTCATACTATTTATTATTATATTTTTTTTTAATTTCTAAAAATAGATTCTGAAAATGAAACCAAACAGAGCCCATATTTTTCGTTTGGTTACCATGGAAAAATTGGGGAGAAAATTCACAATTTTTTTCTTGATCTTTGGATTAGAAGTGGCACAATCATTTCTTAAAGGGAAAGCTAGGGGAAAAGCATAGTGTGTGTGGGCTTAGCTCTTTATGGGCAAATTTTTACTGAGGAACTTCATTGTATACATCGAGTTTCGCTCATAAATGTAAAGCATAAAGCACATAAACCCAATTGACATGTGATAAGAAAGGTTGGTTTCCTCTTCCGGACTTGCCAATTTGCCATTTTAGTGTAACCACAAGATATCTAGTCATATGGAAAGATGGATGATTGCTTAAAATAAGTAGAAGGTTTTCAAATTCATGAGTGCAAACGTGATTATTGTATTGTCATTCACATGACTTTGGAAATTCGAGGAAGAGTGTGAAGTTAGTGGAGACTCCATAATTTCATTTTCAGATGAATGATCTCTGAGCTTCCAAGGCCATACGCATTTGACAAAGTAATGAAATTATGGGTACAAGATCATGACAAAATTTTACTAGTTGGCATGAGATCCTACCATTAAGATTTGTTTACTAGATTTCTCAATAAAAGAATGCATCATCAGTACAAATAAATGCTAGGTATATTAAATTTTCTACCCATCTTTGCTTATCTATGGACTGTAATAGCAATCTTGAATTACTAGATAAATCAAACACTTGAATTTTGGGTGCTAGGTATATTAAATATTTCTACCCGTCTTTGCTTATCTATTGATTGTAATAGCAGCCTTCAATTACTTGATAAATCAAACACAATATTTTTTCAGTTTAAACAACGATTGTAACAATCCAATGCACCGAGTAATTGCCCTATTATATTTTTTTAATGCTTCCAGCATAATTCGCCATTAAGAGTATGTGTTCCCAACTAAGAATGTTGTCACAATACACAGAAATCCACATGATTGGAATTTGGATTACCATGCCCTTGGCATGCACATATTAGAGGTCCTTCAGTTGAAGAGGAGGTAGCAAGACATGAATTTCCTCAATCAAATTGTGCCAATGCCAAAGCCTGAGATAGACAGTGGCTACTGAACTATTGACCAAATTGGATCGGACATACCCAAATCTGTATATGGCTGCCTTTATTATTCACCACCTGTGATTAATTGTTGTTTATCACTACTTACATTTCCTGCCCATTTCTAACCAAATTTTTCACTAAAAGAATGAATTATCCCTTACTAAAGCATATTACCATATTATTATTCTTAGCCTCAGATTAGGATGTTCCTTAACACAATCAAAACCACTTTCACTTTTCAATATTAACAACAAAACCAAACTGTGTGAGTGATTTTCTGACCACACTGCCCGTTTAGTAATCAGCTAGAGAGCACTGGCAGAATAGATGGCTTCAACTAACCTGTAACAGAAAAAGAAGGCTCCGGTGGTGGTTCTTCCACCCGGAGGGACTCCGACGATCAAGTCAGTTTATCTCTCAAAGATAAATCAAGTGCTAAATTCACAGCTCAAAGCATAAATTGCATACCTTAGACCCACGGGGGTGCCTCTCTTTTATAATTACTTCAATCCTAATCCTAATAGAAGCCTGACTTCTATGGATTCCTGTTCAGTACTTACTTTGGACTCCTTTAGAGATAAAGGTAACCTCCCTAAGAGCTTTATCTTTATCTTGGCTAAATCTCCTCTTCATTCCAGGACTCTTGTTCCTTATCCGTTTATCAGCTTATCTCGGATTCCGACATCTTCGAAGATAACCTCGGCCACGCCGAGATCACTTCGGCGTCACGACCAGGACACGTGGCACCTCGACTGACACGTCGGCGTCATCTTGCCACGTGTTGGTATCAGAAAATATATCCCCACAACTGCCCCCTAGGTTCTATTACCTCGACATTCTGAGTAATGGAACCTACATCGATATTTCCTCCTGTACATCGGCTCAAAAACTCCTCAGCCGAGATCATTCATTTCAGGCCGACATGTTCTCTTCGGAGAACAAGAATTCCAGTGAACTCTTTCACGCGTGTGAGCTGTCATGCATCATTTGCTCAACCGTTTCACTCACGCGTCTCAACCTCATTGGACCATGCTTGTGACGCGCTTGCAAGTCGTCTTGCGTCTGTGCGCGCCGTCTGACGTATGCGTTGTTCTAGGCATATTAAATGCTCTGCTTCGCCGCCGTTTTAAGTTTTTTAACAAAACTTGTCCCCCTTTTCTTCACTTTTCACTTTCACATCCGATTTCTCTTCGCTTTTCCTCTCTCTAAACTCTTTCCTTCGAATCCGCCATTGCTCAAGCTCCAAGCTCTGCAACTGCCTTTATTTCTTCCTTCCTGTGAAGCTTTCGTCATTTTGTTACAACTGTAACTGTCGTCTGACTTCGGCAATCTTCATTCCGACTTCACTTTTTTCTGGTAAGCCACTGTTGCTTTTCGTTTTTCAATTCTGTTGATATTCTTCATTACTCGTCGTTATTACTGTTCTGTTCAAATATCTGGTTTGCGAGCCATATGCCTGAATGTGTTGATTTTGCTTTTGCATATATCTTAAACACACGCACTGTTTTCACCACTTTCTTGTGTTTTTGTCACTGTTCTTGACCCTTTATTTCTCGCATTCTTCATGCTCTTGAGAAACCTTTTCTATTCTTACTTCTGAAACTCGTTCTTGTTTCTATTTTTTGTGTCTTTTCTAGATCTGTGCCTTCATTCTTTGTTTTCATAGATTTAGGTTTGGGATTTGCTTGTAGAACCCACAATTTAGGAAAAACTGAAACATCCCTTACAAATTTTCTGTACCAGTTTCAAACCTAGGTTTTTTTGGGGTCCTAATAACCCTTTGCAAAACATCTTCTCTCCAAAATCAAACTTCTTTTGACTTAAGCCGACGTAATGGGTATGTGGAGACGTAGGGTAGACACCCCGACCAAACTTCAGTATTTTAGGCAAGAGTTCTCCATTCCTGCCGATGTCCATCTGAGGCTGGCTGGAGATAATGACTCCATCATGCCCACAGATGATTCGATGCCTTTTCCTATTGTAGCTTTCACTGAGTGCAGACTCCGGCTCCCACTCAACATCCTTTTTCGCGAGATTCTTCACTATTATAAGTTGAACCCCATGCAACTGACCATAAATTCTTATCGAGTGATCAACGGTATTATAGCCTTAGCTAAACAAGAAAATGCTAGGATCACTTTAGCCGATGTTCAGTACTGCTACACCATGTGTGCCCTTAACTTGAAAGAAAAAGGCTATGTCTATTATCTTAAGCCGAGGTCCACAGAGTTCAAAATCGTAGCCGACCTCCCAGACTCTAACAAGGGGGCTGGAGATGATTACCTTATTACCTCGAGAAATTGGGAGTTTGCTCCAGACGAGGACCACCATCTCTTCCCTCTTCCTCGATCGATTTTAGAGGGCAAGGGTAAGAGCCCAGTGTTCTGATTTACTTGTTTTTTTTCCAAGTCTTAAATACTTTATCTGTTTCTGACGTCTTGTTCTTCTTGCAGCTGTTCGTAAGCCACCGAAAGATTTTCGCCAATCCTTTGTTCCCAATAAGGATTTGAAGAAACTTCTAAACCTGCCAGTCCAAAAAAGGAAAGCACCTCTGCTCCTCAATTTTATTCCGACATATAAGTCAATTTTACCCGACGTCCCTAGGAGGGTGAAGAAAAGCCTCTCTCCACCTTCTGCCATAACTCCACAGACCGCATCCATATCTCGGACAGATCAGGGGTCAACTTTTGATCCAGCTGGTCTTCCATCAACCTCGGCTCCATACCTGATCCCGATACCAGAACGAAAGCGTCGGTGATGACTTGTCCTTACTGCCGAGATGGGCCGCCCGAAACCAGTTCCAAAAGATCTTCTAGCCAGCATTCTGTCATCTGTCGATGATCAACCAACACAATCCTAACCTCCTCCAAAGCCGAAAAGAATTAAGAAGGCCCAACCAAAGGCCAAAGTTACTCAAACTGAGTCTGAGGATACTTTGCCTATATCAAAGTTGGCTGAGAGTGACAAACCTCAACCCTCTGCTGGGAAGAGGCGCTCCGAAGCCCAGTCATCAGATTTCCCAAAATCCAAAAAGCCGAGGTCTTCTTCCGCAACGACTTCGGGGTCTAAAAAGAACGATGCTCCTTGGGCACCAAAAATTACACTGGAGGATAAGCCAGTTATGGCTAATGATAGTGTCGAGGATATCAATATCGGCGTGGCCCTCAGCAAAGCTCTGCTCCTCCCCAGCGATCTTGACCGCAATGCCGAGTTGATTGAGTACGAGAATTATGCGTTGATGCTTCAACGCTCCGTTCAAGTAAGTGTCTTCTTTTTGGTAATCTTCTTCTTTCTGCTTTGTATTTAGAAAATATTTGTACTAATTTTTGCCTTGTGTTCTTTCAGGCAATCCAGCATGCTCACTCTTTTTCTATCCAGTCTTTTGAAAATCGGTAGAAGCTGGTTGAGATGAAGAAGGAGTTCTCTTCCCTCCAGAAGATCAATAAGGGTCTTCAATCAAAAATGAAGAAATTAGAAGACCAAGCCGAGGCTGCAATCAAAGCCCAGACTGAGGCCGACGAGAAGGCTAATTCGGCCGAGGCCATAAGGAAGGTTGCTGAGTCCCAGAGAAAGGAGGCCGAAGAGAAAATAACCCAGGCCGAAAAGGAGCTTCAGGAGGCACTGGCCACAAAAGAAGTCAAAATAAAAGATGCCGATGAGAAGGCCTACGCCCAGGGCATGGTCGACATCACGGAGAATCTGAATCTGAGGATGCTGATGAGGAAGAGGATGAAGCTCTAGTCAGAAAATCCAAAGATGCCGATGGGGCCAAGTCCCCTCTTCAGAATGAGCAAGTCATAGACTTGACTCAAGATGAGAAAGGTGATGAGGTTCCCATGGAAGCTGTTCCCGAGAATGCGCCAGCCGACATCTCCTCTGCAGACAAGAGTGTTGAAGAAACACTGCAAGAAATTGATGCCGAGATAGCGACGGAGAAGGCTGCTGAGATGCCTTCTCAACAATCATCAGATCTTCAAGTTCAACCACCTAGTGGAGAGGAGTCTTAGCTTTTTTTCTTTTGTTTACTTGTATTGTGTTTCTTCTTTATCTTTTGGAACAATGTAAGCTTTTTGTATGGCCGATGTGCCTCCTTGTTTTGTAAATGCTAACTCAACTTTCTTCTTCTGAATGCTTGTATCTTTGTCTTCTTCTAACTGCTCTTGCATGATTCTATACTTAGAATATTCTGCATATATATAATCTTCCTTCTTTGTGTAACCTTCTCGGGGTGACACACCTCGGTTGTACCAACCGATGATTTACCTCGGCAAATTCTTGTTCTGTAAATTGCTTATAAATTTCAAAAAGGATAAACATATACTGGTTTAATTTCAACTTTGTAAACTTTCCTTAAGTCATAACAAGTGCTAAACAATGATCTACTTGTAAATTGTTACAAATTTCCACAAGTGCTAAACAATATATATCGGCTTAACTTCAACTTGTAAATTGCTACAAATTTCAACAAGTGAAGATAAACAATTATCTCGGCTTAACTTCAACTTGTAAATTGCTACAAATTTCAACAAGTGTTAAGCATTACTTCAGTTTCACTTCAACTTGTAAATTGCTACAAATTTTAACAAGTAAAGATAAACAATTATCTCGGCTTAACTTCAACTTGTAAATTGCTACAAATTTCAACAAGTGAAGATAAACAATTATCTCGGCTTAACTTCAACTTGTAAATTGCTACAAATTTCAACAAGTGAAGATAAACAATTTTGTCTTCCTTCTGCCCCCAATGTGAACCTGAGTTCCATTTGGGTTCTTATTATTCAGAAACAACATTATGCATTCACAAGTCTTGGAGAATTCTGCTAAGATTTTATTGATGATGTTGGCAAAAAATAACAAGGAACATCTAATGATAGAAAAATTTCAAATTACAAGTGTTCCAGGGTCTTGGTAATGCTTTGCCCTCATTATCTTCAAGCCGGTATGCTCCATTGCCCAATACCGAAGTAATTCTGTAGGGTCCTTCCCAGTTTGGGCCAAGCTTGCCCTCTCTGGGATCCTTCTTGTTGCCAACAACTTTTCTGAGGACTAGATCGCCGACTTGAAAATCCCTTGGACTGACTTTCTTATTGTAAGCTCTAGCAAGTTGCTACTGGTATGCTGTGAGCTGAATTGTAGCTTTCTCCCTTCTTTCTTCTAAGAGATCCAGATCTCGGGCTAGAAGTATATCATTAGTCCCATTCTCTACTCCCTGGGTTCTGATTCCTGGGATGCCGATCTCCAGTGGGATGACCGCTTCTGTGCCGTAAGCCATGGCAAAGGGGGTTTCCCCTGTTGATCTTCTCAGCATAGTCCGATATGCCCAGAGTACATTAGGCAACTCGTCTACCCACTTTCCTTTTGCTGTCTGCAGTCTCTTTTTTATCCCATCCAAAATTACTTTGTTGGATGCTTCTGCTTGCCCATTGCTTTGGAAAAAACTTGGTATTGAAAAGTAATTCTTTATCTTGAATTTGGCACAGAAGTTCTTGATGAGTTTGCTGTCAAACTGCGTTCCGTTATCGGCAACTATTGCTCTTGGAATGCCAAATCTGGTGATGATGTTTCTCCATATGAAGTTCTTGACATCCACATCTCAAATTTTGGCAAGAGGTTCTGCTTCTATCCACTTCGTGAAGTAATCTGTTGTTACCAGTAAGTACTTTCTTTGTCCAGTTACTTGGGGCAATTGCCCAACGAGATCCATGTCCCATTGGGCAAATGGCCAAGGACTGGATACAGGGTTCAGGTCAGCAGCTGGCTGGTGTATCAAAGGTACAAACCTCTGGCATTGTTCACACTTCTTCACATAGGCTTCTGCATCTTTTTGCATGTAGGGCCACCAATACCCCTGGGTAATGGCCCTGTGAGCTAGTGATCTGCCCCCAGCGTGGCTTCCACAAATTCCTTCATGAATTTCATATAGAAAATTTTCAACCTGCAAAGGGTGTACGCACCTTAAAAGGGGTCCAGTGAAGGACCTTCTGTAGAGATGTCCGTTCGCTGTCAGATTGAATCTTGCCGACTTCAATCTGACCTTGTGTGCTTCCTTATGGTCTTCTGGCAGCTTTCCCTCTTTTATGAATGCAATAATTGCATCCATCCAGCTTGGTCCCAAGTCCACACACATTGCTTCTTGTTCTGCGATCGGTGATTCTATGCTCAGGCCCGACAAATAGTCAATCATTATTGTCCTTGTTTTTCCAGTTTGTATTAAACTTGCCAAGTTGGCCAATGCGTCGGCGTGCCTGTTATCATCTCGACTAACTTGAAGAAGTCGGCAATTGCGAAACATGGCTGCTAGCCTAACGACTTCCTTTGCGTACGCCGACATTCTCTCATCTCGGGTTGCAAACTCTCATGTCGTCTGATTTACTATTAGCTGTGAATCACAAAAAATTATTACCTCATCTGCTTCTGCTGCCGCTGCCAGCTTTAGTCCTACAATCAATGCTTCATATTCTGCCTCATTATTCGAGGCCTTGAACCCCAATCGAATGGATTGTTCCAATATCTCCCCATCTGGGGATATTAACACTACTCCTGCTCCTGCTCCTGCTCCTTGCCAGTTTGAGCTCCCATCGACAAACAGGCGAAAGGAGTCGCCGATATAAATGCTGCAGGGTCTGAGTTTTTCCTTTCTTTGTTCTTTTGCCTTTGGCTGGGCTTCTCCTTGTTTGCTTGGACATCGTTCATCTTGGCTCAACGGAGCCCGATGTTCGATGGATTCTGGCGTGAATTCGGCTACGAAGTCGGCCAAAACTTGGCCCTTAATTGCTGTTCTTGGCCTGAACTCCAGGTCGTACTGGCCCAAGGCCACTGCCCATCTTGCTATTCTTCCAGTTAAGTCTCCTTGTTGTAACAAGGACTTCAGTGGGTGCTCTGTTAGCACTATAATCTTGTGCGCTTGAAAGTAATGGTTCAGTTTCTTTGAGGCCATTACCAAAGTTAGTGCTAATTTTTCTAAGGGTAGGCACCTTGTTTCTGCATCGGCTAAAGTTTTCCTTACATAGTAAACAACCTTTTGCTCCCATTTTTCTTCTCGAATTAGTACTGCACTTATTGCATGTTCTGAAACGGCTAAGTACAGGAACAGCTCCTCCCCTGGTTCTGGATTGGAAAGAACTGGAGCTATGGTCAAGTACTTCTTCAAGTCGGCCAAAGCGGCTTCGTATTCTTCTGTCCACAGGAAGTCTGTGGCTTTCTTCACCAAGTTGAAAAAAGGTCTGCACTTATCTGAGCTTCTGCTGATGAATCTGTTTAGGGCTGTGGCCCTTCCAGTATGCATCTGAACCTGTTTTGCCGACATCGGGCTTTCCAACTCAATGATGGCCTTGATTTGGTCTGGGCTGGCCTTAATGCCCTTTCTTGTGACCAAGTATCCCAAAAACTTACCTGATCCAACTCCAAACGCACACTTTGATGCGTTGAGTCAGAGCCAGTATGTTTTGAGTATATCAAAGACCTCTTTTAGGTCGGCAAGATGACCCCTAGGTTCCTTGGTCTTCACGACCATGTCATCGATGTAGACCTCTACTGTTTTGCCAATCAGGTGTTTGAACATCTTGGTTACCAACCTTTGGTAAGTTGCTCCTGCGTTTTTCAACCCGAAAGGCATTACCTTGTAACAATACAGGCCTTTTGGGGTGATGAAAGCAGTCTTCTCTTCGTCTGGAGGGTACATGGCTATCTGGTGGTACCCTCTGTAGGCATCTAAAAAACTCATTCTTCCATGCCCTGAAGTAGCATCTACTAGCTGGTCTATTTGGGCAGGGGGAAGCTGTCTTTGGGGCAGGCTTTGTTGAGGCTGGTGAAGTCGACACAGACCCTCCATTTACCGTTCTTCTTCTTCACCGCTACTGTGTTGGATAGCCATGTCGGGTAGTGAACTTCTCGGATGGCCCTGGCCTCCAGAAGTCTATCTACTTCTTCCTCCACTGCTTCGATGTGCATCAACGTCGGTCTTCTGGCTCTCTGAATTACAGGTTTGGCCAACCTGTCGACATTCAATCTGTGGCATGTGACCTCGGGGTCAATGCCAGGCATTTCGTAAGGTGTCCAAGCGAACGCCTCAATATGGGCTCTTAGAAAAGCTTCCAATTCTTTTTCTTCTTCTTCGGCTAAGCCCGAGCCGAGAAGAAAGAAGCGTTCTTCGTCCCCATCCTGGACGAGGATTTTCTTTAGTGCCTCTTCGCTCTTCCCGGCCGGCTCCTTGCCGACGTTTTCAAGGACTTCCATGTTCTCATCTTCAATTTCTGCCTTTTCTGGTTCTCGAACATTGTAGGTGGATTTCATTGCTGCCATGGAGCAATTCTTCGCCTGCAGCTGATCTCCTCTGACTTCTTCAATCCCATGCTCTGTTGGGAACCGTAGTAGTTGATGCAACGTTGAGGGAACTGCCCCCATTGCATGCAACCATGGTTTTCCCAAGATGATGTTGTATGGCGAGGGTGTGTTAATGACCATGAACTTTGTCTTGATCTTCTTAGTGCCGGCTTGTACTTCCAAGTTTGTTGCCCCTAGTGGCCACGTCGGCGTTCCATTGAAGCCGACCATCGGGCCATTGGATTGCTCCAAGTCATCAGGATGAAGGCCTAGCTCCTTGTAACATCTAACATACATGATGTCGCAAGAGCTGCCCTGATCAATCAGGATGCGTTTCACTTGGCACTCCCCAACCTGGAGGGATACTACCAAGGCATCATTATGTGGATGTTGGACCATCTCTAGGTCGGTTTCAGTAAAGGCTATCGTCGGCCCCTAGCATTCTTCAGGCCAAGGTCTTTTATGTCCGACCTAGTTCACGTGCTGTAAGTGTTTTACCTTCTGGGTCTCCCCTCGTATGTCATTTTCGTTCACCTTTGAATGAATTACATTAACCACCCGTGGTCCTCTGGCCTGTGGTTGCTATGCTGGGAGAGGCGGAACTGCTAGTGCTTAAGGCAATCTTGCCTGTTCTTCCCTTGTCCTGGCCTCATCGACAAGGTCCCTCAAAAGGCCTTGCCTCACCAAGTCTTCTAAGTGTGCTTTTAGGGCTCTGCAACCCTGAGTTGGGTGCCCTTCTTCATTGTGGTAAGCACAACGCCTACCGACGTTTCTTCCCATAAATTTCCCTGGTGCTCTTGCGGATGCTCTGAAATAGGGTTGGTTTCGTATTTGATCCAGGACTTTGTGGATCGGGATTCGGAACACTGTCATCACTGCCTGTTTAGCCCTCAATTCCGTTTCTTGTTTGGTTGGTCCATTGTTACCTCGGCTTCGCTTCAGCGAGCCGTTTCCTTTCTCCTGCTTTGTTTCTTTGTTTCCTGATGTATCTTCCTCGGCTCTAGCGTACTTCTCGATTCTCGCCATGCGTTCTTCCATACTTTTTGGCAATGTCTTTGCCAAAGACTTCCGTAGTGGGCAGTCAACTTTCAAGCCGTTTTTGAAAGACACGACCGCCACCTCTTGGTTGCAATCGGGTATTCGATTGAACACCTTGTAGTACCTCTTTGCATAGGCCCTAAGGCCTTCATCCTTGGTGATTTTTAAAGCCATCAGTGCATCGACCCTCAAGGGCTGTAGTTTGTTCGTCACAAACCTGGCCACAAACATCTCGGCCAGGCCTTTCCAAGTCTTTACGCTTCCCCTCGGCAGTTTGTGGAACCAATCTAATGCAATCTCCCTAAAGGATGAGGGGAATACTTTGCAGAGCAACGGCTCGTTCCCACTATATAATGCCATTGAATTCAGGTATAGTCCAACGTGAAAGTTGGGATCTGACTTACCATCATATATTTGGAACCTTGGCATACTGAATCTCTTTGGTGCTTCAAATTTGTCCAATTCCACCGAGAATGGTGTCCTCGGCTTAACCGAGGAAGTTACCTCGGCTTCAGCATCCTGTTGCTTCCTCTTGAGGTAATCTCTCAAGTCTTCTTTACTCCTCCCTGGAGCTCGGCTATCTTTGGACTTCAATCTTTTCGGGATACTACTTTCGGCCTCGTGGTGGGTCCGTTTTGATCTTTCCCCATGGGTTGTGTCAAAGCAGAGCGCCTGCCCTTGAACATGCCGATGTTCTTTAGGCTCTGGGTCCTTCATGTGATACGTCCTTCGGGACTCCTCTCGTCTCGGCTCCTCTCGTCCGACTTCCCTAGAAGGCCGGTGAGAGTGCCTTCCACTCCTGGTGTGCTGAGGTGCTTCGGGGATTGTTTTCCTTCCTCCCTTCTGGGTATTAGTTGCTGGCATCGGTGTGTCCTACAGCGGGTACGACGGCTGCATGACATTGTTTTGCATCATGAAGTTGACGACCGACAGCAGGTCTGCCAATTTGTTTGCCAATTCTTTTACTTCTTCATCCCTCCGCAGGCATCTATCCCTCCATACCTAGAGGTTATCTTCATTATAGTACTTGCTTTGGTCTGTCTTCTTCGAAGTGACGCCCTCCTGGCCGACATCCTTCTCTCCGTGGCCCTGGTCACGAGTTTCTGCATTATGCTCGTCTCCTGTAACTTCGAGGTCGATTGGCCTCCCATTCCCAGCAGGAGCGTTGTCTCCAACCTTTTCTTTCTGTACGTTACTGGCCATCTATTCTTCCTCTTTCCCACAGACAGTGCCAAATTGTGTGAGTGATTTTTTGACCACACTACCCGTTTAGTAATCAGCTGGAGAGCACTGGCAGAATAGATGGCTTCAGCTAACCTGTAACAGAAAAAGAAGGCTCCGGCGGTGGTTCTTCCACCCGGGGGGACTCCGACGATCAAGTCAGTATATCTCTCAAAGATAAATCAAGTGCTACATTCACTGCTCAAAGCATAAATTGCGTACCTTAGACCTACGGGGGTGCCTCTCTTTATAATTACTTCAATCCTAATCCCAATAGAAGCCTGACTTCTATGGATTCCTGTTCAGTACTTACTTTGGACTCCTTTAGAGATAAAGATAACCTCCCTAAGAGCTTTATCCTTATCTTGGCTAAATCTCCTCTTCATTCCAGGACTCTTGTCCCTTATCCGTTTATCAGCTTATCTCGGATTCCGACATCTTCGGAGATAACCTCGGCCACGCCGAGATCAGCTCGGCGTCACGACCAGGACACGTGGCACCTCGGCTGACACGTCGGCGTCATCTTGCCACGTGTTGGTATCAGAAAATATATCCCCACACAAGCCATGTCAGATGATGATGGTCAGGGAAGTTAAAGACCACGATTAATATCATAGTTGTGGTGTACAACAACAAACAGCACAGTCAAATAGGCAGTTGATTTCCAGTTTAGTATGAAGTTACAGCATTCTATAAAAACTTCATACTGAAAATTACAGCTTATGTGAATTGCATATCTATGATTACACCTGTTTTGATCAACTTAAACCAAAAACGACACAATTTCTGCATTTAGTATGCTAATTCGCTCTCTTATTTTGTACAATTTGGCTGAGAAAGCAGTCTAAGAGGTAAGACACAAAGCAGCACAGCC
Source organism: Camellia sinensis (assembly GCF_055761805.1). NCBI lineage: Eukaryota > Viridiplantae > Streptophyta > Magnoliopsida > Ericales > Theaceae > Camellia > Camellia sinensis. The sequence goes on from NC_138970.1 coordinate 66,653,817, forward strand.
AAAATTGATCTTAATTTTGGCTCAAAGATTATTCCTTGAATTCATTTGACCAGTGTAATCAACAAACCAAACAATCAAAATAAAACAAATTTATAGAAGATGGAACCATCAACATAATTGTGATGAGACAAATAAGAGAAACACTTGGGTGCCGTTTGGTAACAATTACGTTTTCAGTTTATATTTACAAAAATTTAAAAATCTCAAATAAAAACTTGTTTGGTAAATTTTTGATTTATAAATCAGTGGTCTCAATTTATAAATTTGGCCAAAAAATGTAAACTCAAAAAATGTGTTTCCGTTTTGAGTTTTGAGTTTTTTTTTTTTTTACCACCCAACACTAACCACCACCTGCCACCATTTTCCACCACCGTCTTCCACCACCACCACCCACCCCCCACCACCACTTACTACCCACCTGCCACCCACCAGCTACCACCACCCACCTGCCACCCACTCGCCGCCGCCACCACCACCACCACCCACCTGCTACCCACCCGCCACCACCACCACCACCACCACCCACCTGCCACCCACCCGCCACCACCACCCACCACCACCCACTACCACCATCACCACCAACACCCACCACCCACCTGCAATCACCACCCGTCACCCGCCACCACTACCACCACCACCACCCGCTACCACCACAACCACCATCACCCATCACCCACCACCCACCCGCCACCACCACCCACCACCCACCCGCCACCACCACCACTACCACCACCCACTCACCACTGCCCACCACCCGCTACCGTCACCCACCCACCACCACCACCACCACCACCACCCCGCCATCTACCCGCCACCACCACCCACCCACCACCACCCGCTATCCACCACCTACCTGCCACCACCATTCACCCACCTGTCATTACTTTCCACCACCGTCTTCCGCTGCCACCACCTGCCACTTGCCACCACTTTCCACCACCGTCTTCTGGCACCATTACCCACCACTTGCCACCATTTTTCACCACCGTCTTCCACCGCCACCACCACCCGCCATCATTTTCCGCCACCGTCTTCCGCCGCCACCACCCGCCACTTGCCACCACTTTCCGCCACCGTCTTCTGGCACCATTACTCACCATTTGCCACCATTTTCAACCACTGTCTTCCGCCACCACCACCCACCATCATTTTCCACCACCGTCTTCTACCGCCACCACTCGTCACCACCCACCACCACCCACCACTTGTCATTTCTCACTCTTTTTTATATTTTTAAATTTTTTAAAAATTTTGTCCAAACCAAACGCGTTTGTAGTTTATGTTTTTCTAAAAATAAACAAAAATAAACAAAAACCAGTTTATAAAATTGTTGTAAATATAAACTGAAAACGTAAACGTTACCAAACAGGCCTTTGGTATCCCATAAACCAAGACCATCAGCCTCAATCTTTTACTAGAAATAATGTAATTTGCTCAAACCCTGATCTGAAGTTATAATTTGTAAGTTCTACTGCTCTAGTATAATAAAGAATCCTTTTAGATAAAAAGTCAAAAAAAAAAAAACACTAAAAAAAACAATTTTAATAAAACGCCAAAATAAAATTAAAAAATCAATTCTCAAAACAACCCTTAATTCGACCCAGCAAAGATATTAACTTTTAGTCAGTACTACTACTATTTAAATCCAAAAACAAGAGTTAGCAAATTAGGGTGGAATCAAATATGCACGTCAACAATCAAAAACCCAAAATGGTTATCTGATTCAACCCCATTATACAAACAAAAAAATTAATATTTAAAAAAAAAAATAGACAACTGACACAACCATCATCATTATCATCAACTCAATCAAGGGGGAAAAAAATGAGTCTGGATCCCCTCCTCGCAACTCTTCCTTGCAATCCTCCTTGCAACGGCTAAGATCAACTGTTGCAACATCCAACGGTCATAACTAAAATTAAAATAAATAAAGAAATTGAAATCAGCCGTTGGATGTTGTAACGGCTGATCTCAGCCATTGCAAGGAGGATTGCAAGGAGGGAATCCCAACTTGAAAAAAACTAGTCTTAAAACAGGACGAACACACGCACACACATATATATACATCAAACCCTCTCACGCTACACAGAAACGAAGATTCTCAAAAGAAACCATTGATCAACCAAAAATGCAAATCAAAATGAGAAAATATATAATGATCATACAATCGATGAACAAATTAAACAAGAACACTATCCAATAAAAAGGCACATAAGAAAATTATATGAAAAAACATGAAATTTTACCGTAACAGTTGATGAAAGGATGATCAGTGACGATGGTGAAGATTTCTACTGAAAAATCTAAATGATCAACTCGATATACAGAGACAGGATGTATATCTTCTAAGTTCTATCTAGTGAGAGATGAGAGAGTAATTTCAGGGGAGAAAATGGTGAAATCACAATATATGGCCCTGTTTGGCAAGTTAGTTTCTAGTTTTTTTTTTGGATAAAAAGATAAAATAAATTAAAATAATTAATAAAATAAAATGTCATATTAAATTTATAATTATATTCTTTTTTAAAAACATCATATTTAATTATAAAAAAAATTAATCATCTTTCTAAATATAAAAATTTTAATTTATTAAAATAATTAAAAATTAAAATAATCTATTAAACTAATCAAATTTCTAAACGAGAATATAAAGTGGTTGAATTGGATTGGATTGGGTTCGTTTTTGCCTAGTTGTCTACAAAACAGGTAGTATTAAATAAAGACGATGTGAAATTTGCTCGACGGTCCACCGTTAATCCAAAACTATTATGGTATGTATAATAAATATTATTTTTTATTTTTTATTTTTTATTTATATATTTTGACTTATTTAATTATAAAAATATATTAGGAAGTGACAATCAGCCTTGCTTAATTTGATATTTTTAGATTATAAAAAAATATTTTGCCCATAAGATTGGAGCAGAATTGAAATTTTGTGCAAATTTAATACTTGGGTTGCAGTTAGGATAAAGAGTTTATGGGAAATTCTATTTCTACGTACCAAATTATCTGTGTGTACATTTTTTTTCAATTCACACATTTAGTAATTTAATTTTTACTTCTTTATCTCAGTCCACACACTTCACATTCCAAACATACTCTCACCTTCTCTGTGCACATCGTGTCCTTCCATCATTTCTCACTCCAAAAACCTTGACCCTAACTACACTAGCTATTGGCGACGACATCAACCACCGCCCTTTCCCAGCCTCTCAGCCACTCTCACACAACCCCTCACGCTGCCGTTACCTCCATTGCGATCATCGCCGGTCGCCGTCACCTTTGCGATCCACATCCCCACCCCTCCATCATAGATCACACTAAGTTATCATATTCTTTCAGAAGGCTTTAATGTCCATTCTTATGCGTATTTTTCAGGTTGATTACTTCAGTTTGATGAGAATAGAGTCTGGACTAGAGTCTGGACTAGAGTCTTTGAACAAAGCAACACGTTCCGGACACAGAGGAGCTCTATACATACTCAGCATCATCATCATCTTCACCTTCAGCGAAGACGATGATTTCAAGAAACAAGGCATTCGAATTCTCAGCAACATACACAAATCAAAACCCATATCAAGAAAAAGAAGATTGATCAGAGAATGTCGAGACAAGTTGAGAGAAATTGTTAGGATGATCTGGGTAGTGAACCCACTAGTTCAAAAATAGAGATCCAGTACTTGTGCAATACGAGACAACGATGATGATCGACACGAGAGATTAGGAAGAAGAAGAAGAGGGTGGGAGAGTGACGATGAAGATGATGATGATGAAGTTGAACGCGATGGTTGTCGATGGGATCGGGAAGTTGATTATGTTTGTAACATGTTTTCTCATGCTTAATTTGATTTGTTTGTTTTGTTCCTGAATTAATTGATTTTGTTTTTGTTGGTGTTTGTTGATAAATTCTGGGTCAATGTTAGTAATTAAATTTAATGTTTCTGTAGAGCTATATATAATGTAAAGTTTGAAGTTAGTAATGTAAAGAGTACATAGATAATGTAAAGTTTGAAGTTAGTAATGTAAAGAGTAGTAATGTAAAGAGTATATATATAATGTAAAGTTTGAAGTTAGTAATGTAAAGAGTGGGGAAAGTTAAAAGGAAATGTTGTGTATGGTTGAGGTTTGGGCCTAGGAGGTGATGGCTGGTGGTGACCTGTCACGCCCCATTGGACAATTAAATATTAAATTAAGACTAAACCCCAATCAATATTTCATCATCTAAATCCTAGGGGTGAAACAAAATTAAAACGTTCACGTTTCCAAATGATTTAAGTAAATTTACAAGCTCAAAAGATTACAAAGGATTAAAAAAACTAACAAAACGCCAACCAAACCATCCACCATAATTTTACAACTACCTAATACCTTCAACATTAAAGTAACAATAAATAGTCAAAACAACTTAAATAACGTAAAGTTACAAACCATGCCAAATTATCAAAATACTAAGGTCATAAAAATAAATAAATAAATGCATAAACTAATATCAACCCTAAGCTCAGAAAACAAAAGAAGTCCAAACGACATGTCCAACAACTATAGTTATTTCTCTTCACCACCATAGTCCCAACTAATCCTGCAAAGGAAGCTCGGCTGCGCTCAAATAGAACGCACCCGAGTTGCCAAGAGACAAAGCGGGTCAGTATACAAGTATACTGGTATGAGTACAAGATTTAACACCCACGTGTTCACTAGACACAAACGAAAATATATTTAACTCTTGTTACGAGACATGACAAGTAGTTCCATCCACACCGAGACGAATGGGTAGTTTCCCAAGATACGGTGGCATTTAGTTCCTTGCCCGTACACAACGAAATATAAATTGAGTATAAAATAAATAAAATAGAAATAAAATATGGTGGGTCAGCCATGCATAAAAAATTAGTTAGACCCACCATTCTACAAAAAAATAAAAATAAAGTTAGTATAATTTAATCATAAGTAACTTGCTGAAGAAGTATAAAAATGCACCGTTTCATGCTTAAATAATTCGAATTGACCAAAACTTAAAGAACAAAAGTTGTACAAAATAGAATTTCCTAAAAGGCAACATGGACGAATTTAGTAGAAACTGAATAGGTTGAGAGGAAAACTTAATGGAAAATCCTAAACGAAATTCGATTGAAAAATCTGGAACTGAAGACGCAAAGAAACCGCTGTAAGATGAATTTTTTTGGAAAAGTTCAAAACACGAAATGTGTTCAGAATATTGTTTTACTTCAGTACAAGTGAAACCAATAAAAATGACCTCATTTCGTGGGTTAAAACAACCTCTAAAATCTGCATTGCTAAAATGAATCAAAACTACTATAACCAAGATAATCTGATTATAAGTTCTAATCGATCTTTTTAATAAAAAGTTAAAACACAAAAGTTGTCTACAATCACGTATACATGCATCTGCTCAAATTTCATAATTTATTGAGCTCGTTTACTATTTTTCAAGATGTATAAATCAATACTGTGTGAGTGATTTTCCAATCACACTGCCCAACTCAGTATTCAGCTGGAGAACACTGGCAGAATAGATGACACCTGGCTAACTTGTAACAGAAAGAGAAGATTCCGGTGGTGGTTTGTCCACCCGGGGGCACTCCGACGATCAAGCCAGTATATCTCTCAAAGATAATCAATAGTGCAAACTCACTAGACAGAATATAAGATTGCGTACCTTAGACCCACGGGGGTGCCTCTCTTTTATAGTTAACTCAATCCTAGTCCCAATAGAAGCCTGACCTCTATGGACTCCTGTTCAGTATTTACTTTGGACTCTTCAAGAGATAAGGATAAATTCCCTAAGAACATTATCCTTACCCATCTTGAAGTCTTCCCTCATTCTAGGACTCTTATCCCTTATCCGCTTATCTCGGATTCTGATATCTTCAGAGATAACCTCGGCCACACCGAGATCATCTCGGCGTTACAATCAGGACACGTGGCACCTCGGTTGATACATCGGCGTCATCTTGCCACGTGTTGGTACTCAAAAATATATCCCCACAACAGCCCTCTAGGTTCTATTACCTCGGCATTCTGAGGTGATGGAACCTATATCAGTATCCCATGCTAATTCATTGGTTTAATCCAAGATCATCATCGTAGGCCGACATGTCTTCTTAAAGATCAAGAATTCCAATGAACTCCTTTATGCGTATGAGTTGTCAAACATCACTTTTCAACCGTTTTATTCACGCGTTTTATCCTTATTGGATCGTGCTTGTGACGCGCCAGAAAACCATCTTGTATGCGTGCGTAGTCTGACACATTCGCTGCTCTAGGTGCATTAATTTGATTTCGCTGCCTTTTCAAGTTTTAACAAAAACTTTTCCCTCTTCTTTATTCCTTCACTTTTCATTCGATTCCTTTGCTTTTTCTCTCTTTAGCACTTGAATACGCCATTATTCCAGACCTCAAGCTCTGCAACTGCCTTCATTCCTCCTTCTGGTGAAGCTTCTGCCGTTCTGTTACTTCTGTAACCATTGTCTGACTTCGGCGATCCTTACACCGGCTTCTTTTCTTTGGTGAGTTTACTGTTCCTTTCGTTTTCAATTCTTTGATGCTTTCTATTACTTGCTGCCATTACTGCATTTGTTCAAACTTTTAACTTGTGAATCATACATCTGAATGTGTTTTTTCTACGATTTTGCCCTTGCCCATATCTTGAACACACGCATTGTTTCACCACTTCCCTGTACTTTTGCCACTGTTCTTGGCCTTATACTTCTTGTATTCTTTATGCTCTTGATAGACCATCTCTGTTCTTGATTCTGAAACTCGTTCTTGTTTCTGTTTTTTGTGTCTTTTCCAGATTCGTGCCTTCAATCTTCGTTTCCATAGACTTAGGTTTGGGATTTGTCTGTAAAACCCACAATTTAGGAAAAAATTGAAACCTGTATTTACCTAAGTGTTTGCCAAGGTCCCAATAACCCTTTCAAAACATCTTCTGAAATCCAATCCCTTCGATTAAGCCGATACCATGAGTATGTGGAAACATAGGGTAGACACCCCATCCAAACTAAAATTCTTTAGACAGGAGTTTGAAATCCCAGCCGACATCCATCTGAGGTTGGCTGGCGATGATGACTCCATCATGCCTACTAATGACTCCATGTCTTTCCCTGTGGTAGCCTTCATTGAGTGTGGACGTTGGCTCCCACTCAACATCCTTTTCCGTGAAATACTTCATTATTACAAGTTGAACCCAATGCAACTTTCCATCAATTCCTATCGAACCATCAATGGTATCATAGCCTTAGCCAAACAAGAAAACGCTAGGATCACATTAGCCGATATCCAGTATAGCTACACTATGTGTGGCCTCAAAAAAGACACTGGCTACGTTTACTACCTCAAGCCGAGGTCCACTGAATACAAAATCGTTGCCGACCTCCCTGACTCCAACAAGGGAGCTGGGGACGATTATTTCATTACTTCGGGGAACTGGGAGTTCGCCCCGGATGAAGACCTTCATCTCTTCCCTCTCCTTCGATCAGTCTTTGTAGAAGGCAATGGTAAGAGCCCTAGATTCATACCTACTTGTTTTTTAAAGTCTTTCATACTTCATTTATTTCTTAATGTCTGTTTTTCTTGCAGCTGTTCCTAAGCCACCAAAAAACTTTTGTCAATCCTGCATTCCCAGCAAGGATTTGAAGAAGCTTTTCGACCTGCCAGTCCATAAACGAACGGTGCCTCTACTTCTCAATTTTATTCCAACATACAAGTCAGCTCTGCCCGACGTCCCTAAGAGGAAGAAGAAAAGCCTTTCTCCACCCCTGCCACAACTCCACCAACCGCGTCCACATCTCGGACAAACCAAGGGTTAACCTCTGATCCAGCTGAGCAATCATCAACCTCGGTTCCATACTTGATTCCGATATCCCACCGCCGCCGTACAGTTTCTTCTATCGAGATGGGTCACCCAAAACCAGTCGCAAAAGACCTCTTGGCCAGTATCCCTTTTGACGTTGATGCACAACCAACACAAACCCAGCTTCCACCAAAGCCAAAACGAACCAAAAAGGCTCAGCCCAAGGCAAAGGTGACTCAGACCGATTCTGAGGATATCCTGCCAATTTCCAAACTGGCTCCGAGTGAGAAGACTGCCTCTACCCCCGCAAAGAGGTCCGCTGAAACACTTCCATCGGAATCCACCAAATCCAAAAGGCTGAGGTCATCTTCTGTAACAACCTCGGGGTCTAAAAAGCCTGATGCCCCCTGGGCCCCCGAAATTACCTTGGAAATAAGCCAGTCATGGCCAACAATAACGCCGAGGATATCAACGTCGGCGTAGCCCTCAGTACTGCTCTGCTTCTCCCCGGCGATCTTGACCGAAACGCCGGGTTGAGCGAGTATGAAAATTTCGCTTTGATGCTTCAACGTACTGTTCAAGTGAGTGTCTTTCATCTAGCACTTTTTTCCTTCTTTCTCATACTTAGAAATTTTCTAATAACTTTTGTTTTGTTCAATTTTTGGCCATTCAGCATGCTCATTCCTTCTCAATTCAGTCTTTCAAAAACCGGGAGAAGCTGGCCGAAATGAAGAGGGAGGTCTCCAGTCTTCAAAAGGCCAACAAGAGTTTACAATCAAAGATGAAGAAGCTGGAGGACCAACCCGAGGCTGCAATCAAAGCCCAAACTGATGCCGAAGAAAAGGCTGAATCTGCCGAGGCCATCAGGAAGGTTTTTGACTCCCAAAAAAGAGAGGCCGAGGAAAAGATGGATCAGGCCCAAGAAGAGCTTCAAGAGCCTTGGCCACAAAAGAAGCCGAAATCAAGGATGCCGATGAGAAGGCATACGTTCAGGGCATGGCTGATGTCACGAAGGCCTACGAAAGGCTGGTGAAGCAGGCATGCAATAGGGGTTTCACCCTTGGTTGGATGTCTCTTCTGAAAAAGCTTGAAGTCCCCGAGGACTCGCCTCTTTGGAAAGCCGACGCCATTCCTCTTCCATTCCCTCCACCTCCTCCACTAGCTCAATCCGATGATGATTCTGAATCTGAAAAGGAGGAGACCTTGGTCAAGAAATCCAAAGAGGCTGATGAGGCCAAGTCCCCTTCTCTGAATGAGCAAGTCCTAGACTTGACTCAAGATGAGGAGGGTGATGAGGTCCTCAAAGATGCTGCTCCTGAGAGGGTTTCAGCCGACGTCCCTTACGCCGACAAGAGCATTGATGAAACCTTGTAAGAGATTGATGCTGAGATTGTGGCGGAGAAGGAGGCTGAGGTGGCTTCTCAACAGTCTTCCGAGGTCCCAACCCAGCTTACTGCCGATGCCGAGAAATCTTAATTTTGATGTCTATTTTCTTCTATCTTTTGTACTTTTGCTTTTCTTTTTTTGGGAACGATTGTAAGCTTTTGGCCGACGTGCCTTTTCTGAATATTAATACAACTTTCCTTCTCTGAGTGCTTGCACCTCTGTCTTCTCTTTACCGCTCTTGCATGATTCTATACTTAGAAGTTTTGGCATGTCTTCAATATACACTTCAATCATTGTGCAACCTCGTCGGGGTGACACACCTCGGTTGTACAAACCGATGATTTATCTCGGCAAGTACCTAACTACCTTTCTCGGCGTAATCTTGGTTTCACTTTGTAGATATAAAATTTCAACAAGTATTTAACCTTAGTCTTCCATCTTGTAAATTGTCCACAAATTTCAACAAGTGTTAGACATCATCTCGGATTAACTTCAACTTGTAAACTGTCCACAAATTTCAACAAGTGTTTAAACAATGATCTCGGTTTAACTTTAACTTGTAAATTGTCCACAAATTTCAACAAGTTTTAAACATCATCTCGGATTTACTTCAACTTGTAAATTGTCCACAAATTTTAACAAGTGTTTAATCAATGATTTCGGTTTAACTTTAACTTGTAAATTGTCCACAAATTTCAACAAGTGTTAAACAAGGATTTCGGTTTAACTTCAACTTGTAAATTGTCCACAAATTTTAACAAGTGTTAAACAATGATTTCGGTTTAACTTCAACTTGTAAATTGTCCACAAATTTCAACCAGTGTTAAACAAGGATTTCGGTTTAACTTCAACTTGTAAATTGTCCATAAATTTCAACAAATGTTAAACAATGATTTCGGTTTAACTTCAACTTGTAAATTGTCTACAAATTTCAACAAGTGTTAAACAAGGAATTCGGTTTAACTTCAACTTGTAAATTGTTCACAAATTTCAACAAGTTTTAAACAATGATTTCGGTTTAACTTCAACTTGTAAATTGTCCACAAATTTCAACAAGTGTTAAACATCTTTGTCTTCTCTCTGCCCCCTAATGTGAACCTGAGTTCCACTTAGGTTCTCATTATTTATGCATTCCAGAGACAATGTCAAGTATTTTGAAAAGAAAACCAAGCTAGATCTTTATTTATTTACTTCGGCAAATGACAAAAGAACAAAGGAATTCTAATGATAGAAAAATTTCAAATTGCAAGTATTCCAAGGTCTTGGCAATTCTTTGCCCTCATTATCTTCAAGCCGATATGCCCCATTGCCCAGAATCGAGATGATTCTGTAGGGTCCTTCCCAATTTGGGCCAAGCTTGCCCTCTCTGGAATCCTTCTTATTGTCGACGACTTTTCTCAAGACCAGGTCGCCGACGTGGAACTCCATTGGGTTAACCCTCTTGTTATAAGTTCTGACAAGCTGCTGTTGGTACGCTGCGAGTTGAATTGCAGCTTTCTCCCTTCGTTCTTCTAGAAGATCTAGATCTCGGGCTAAGAGTAAATCATTAGTTCCGTTCTCTACTCCCTGGGTTCTGATTCCTGGGATGCCGATCTCCAACGGAATGACTGCTTCTGTGCCATAAGCCATGGCGAAGGGGGATTCTCTTGTTGATCTTCTCGGCGTAGTTTGATATGCCCAGAGTACATTGGGCAATTCGTCTATCCACTTTCCTTTTCCTGCCTGCAGCCTCTTCTTTATCCCATCCAGAATTACTTTGTTGGATGCTTCTGCTTGTCCATTGCTTTGTAGAAAGCTTGGGGTTGAAAAGTAGTTCTTGATCTTGAACTTTGCACAAAAGTTCTTGATTAGCTTACTATTAAATTGAGTTCCATTGTCTGCAACAATTGCTCTCGGAATCCCAAATCTGGTGATGATGTTTCTCCATATGAAGTTCTTGACATCCATGTCTCGGATCTTGGCAAGAGGTTCTGCTTCTATCCACTTTGTGAAGTAATCTGTTGCTACGAGCAAGTACTTTCTTTGTCCAGTTACTTGGGGGAGTTGCCCGACGAGATCCATGCCCCATTGGGCAAATGGCCAAGGACTGGATACAGAGTTCAGGTCTGCTGCTGGCTAGTGTATCAGAGGTGCAAACCTTTGGCATTGTTCACACTTCTTTACATAGGCTTTTGCATCCTTCTGCATGTAAGGCCACCAATACCCCTGGGTAATGGCCCTATGGGCGAGTGATCTGCCCCTAGCGTGGCTTCCACAAATTCCTTCATGAATTTCATATAAAAAATCTTCAACTTGTAAAGGATGTACGCACCTTAAAAGGGGTCCAGTGAAGGACCTTCTGTAGAGATGCCCCTCTGCTGTCAGACTAAATCTTGCCGACTTCAATCTGATCTTGTGCCCCTCTTTGTGATCGTCTGGCAGCTTCCCTTCTTTTAGGAATGTAACAATTGCATCCATCCAGCTTAGTCCCATGTCCACACACATTGCTTCGCGCTCTGTGGTCAGTGGTTCGATGCTTGGGCCCAACAAGTAATCAACCATTATGGTCCTTGTTTTTCCAGGTTGTACCGCACTAGCTAGGTAGGCCAACGCATCGGCGTGGCTGTTATCATCTCGGCTTACCTGAAGTAGTCAGCAGTTCTGAAATAGGGCTGACAACCTGATGACCTCCTTCACGTAGGCTGACATTGGTTCATCTCGGGCTGCAAACTCGCCTGTTGTCTGGTTAACTATCAGTTGTGAATCACAAAAAACTATTACTTCATCTGCTTGTACTGCTGCTGCCAGCTTTAGTCCTGCAATGAGTGCTTCGTATTCTACTTCATTGTTTGAGGCCTTGAACCCCAAATGAATCGATTATTCTAGTAGCTGCCCATCTGGGGATATCAGTACTACTCTTGCCCCCGCTCCTTGTCGGTTTGAACTCCCATCAACAAATAGTCAAAAGGAGTCGTCGATGTAACTACTGCAGGGTCTGAGTTTGTCCTCTTTCCTTTGTTCTTTCGCCTTTGGCTGTGCTTCTCCTTGCTTGGTTGGACATCGCTCATCCTAGCTCAACGGAGCCCGATGTTTGATGGATTCTGGTGTGAACTCGGCCACGAAGTCGGCCAGAACCTGGCCTTTGATTACTGTTCTTGGCCTGTACTCCAGGTCATGCTGGCCTAGGGTGACTGCCCACCTGGCTATTCTTCCTGTCAGGTCTCCTTGTTGTAGTAAAGACTTCAAGGGGTTCTCTGTTAGCACCACAATTTTATGGGCCTGGAAGTAATGGTTCAACTTCTTTGAAGCCATTACTAAAGCTAGCGCCAATTTCGGGGGTAGAGGAAAGCTGTCTTTGGGACAAGCTTTGTTGAGGCTGGTAAAGTCTACACAGACCATCCATTTACCGTTCTTCTTCTTTACCACCACTGTATTGGAAAGCCATGTTGGGTAGTGAACTTCTCTAATGGCCCTGGCCTCCAGAAGTCTGTCTACTTCTTCCTTTACTGCTTCGACGTGCGTCAACGTCGATCTTCTGGCTCGTTGAATTACAAGTTTCGCCGACCTGTCAACATTCAGTTTGTGGCAAGTGACCTCGGGGTCAATGCCAGGCATTTCGTAAGGTGTCCAAGCAAACACCTCAATATTTGCTCTAAAAAAAGCTTCCAACTCTTTTTCCTCTTCTTCGGCTAAGCCCGAGCTGAGAAGAAAGAAACGTTCGTCATCCCCTTCCTGGACGAGGATTTTCTTCAGTGCCTCTTCGCTCTTCTCGGTTGGCTCCGTGTCGACGTCTTCTAGGACTTCCACGTCCTCATCTTCAATTTCTGCCTTTTCTGGCTCTCGTATGCTGCAGGTAGATTTCATTGCTGCCATGGAGCAATTCTTCACCTGTAGCTGATCGGCTCTAACTTCCTCTATCCCATGCTCTGTTAGAAATCACAATAGTTGATGCAATGTTAAGGGAACTGCCCCCATTGCATGCAACCATGGCCTTCCCAAGATGATGTTGTAGGGGGAGGGTGTGTCGATTACGGTGAACTCTGTTGTTACCTTCCTAGTGCCCGCCTGCACCTCCAAGCTGGTTGTTCCCAGTACCCATGTCGCTATTCCATTAAACCCGACCATTGGGCTATTGGATTGCTCCATATCGTCTGGGTGAAGGCCGAGCTCCTTGTAACATCGAACGTATATGATGTCGCAAGAGCTGCCTTGGTCAATCAAGATACATTTTACTTGGCACTCCCCAACCTGGAGGGATACGACCAAGGCATCATTATGCAGATGCTGTACCATCTCAAGGTCGGCTTCTGAAAAGAACACTATTGGTCCTTGGCGCTCCTCTGCCCGATGTCTCTTCTCCCCGACTTGGTAGACATGTTGCAGGTGCTTCACTTTCTGGGTCTCTCCCCTAATTTCGTTCTCGTTGACCTTCTAGTGAATCACATTGACTACCCGAGGTCCTCTTGCCTGAGATTGTGGTGCTGGAGGAGGCAGAGCTACTGGCGCCTCAGGCAATCTTGCCTGTTCTTCCCTTGTCCTGGTCTTATCGATGAGGTCTCTCAAGTGGCCTTGCCTCACCAGTTCTTCCAAGTGTGTTTTCAGGGCTCTGCAACCCTGAGTCGTATGCCCATCTTCATTGTGGTAAGCACAATGTCTGCCAATGTTCCTTCCCATAAACTCTCCCGGTGCCTTCACTGGTGTTCTGAAATAGGGTTGGTTCCGAATCCGGTCCAAGACTTTGGGAATCGGGATTCGGAACACAGTTGTTACTGCCTGTGTGGCCCTTAGCTTTGTTTCTTGTTTGCTCAATCCATTGTTACCTCGGCCACGCTTCGGCGAGCCGTTTTCTTTCTCTTTTTTTATCTCCCTAGTTCATTGTAACAACCCTCATCTTACTCTTGTCATACTTGCATACATTCATGCATGATTTTTGCCCGTTATGTTGTTTTGAAGGTTTTGCCTTGCCTTGATTTGTTTAAGTGTTTCTTGCGTGATTTTGTTCCTTGCTCGGCGTGTGGGTGTGTGTGGCCAAGGTCACCTTGAACTTATTTCACCTTTGAACCTTTGTACTTAGAACTGTTTTGAGACCTTGGTCGACCCCCATCTTCACCTCGGGCTTATTGCCGAGATGTTTTGCAGTTAGTGAACCTTGTCCGCTGGCAGGTATGGCCTAGGCCGAGATGTGGCACGCCCCGGCCAAGGTGTGGCACAGCTTAGTCAAGCGTCGTCCTCCCTAGCCGATGTCTTTGTTACCCTGTTGCCGAAGCTTTGACCTTAACCGATGTCATTACTTGCCGACGTGTCTTACCCAGCTTGCTGCATACGCTTTGTCAGAGACTTGTCTTATCTATCAATCACCTTTTTGAGTTAAGCCAACCCGGTAGCGCCACGTGTCCGAGCTGATGGTTAAGACAGCCGGCAGACTTATAGACAAATGATTTCGTCTCAAATCTTTGTTTTTAGAGAGAGAAGCTCTAGAGAAGGGAAGAGAAGTTCTTGAGTGAGAGTAAGTCTTCCAAGCTTGATCTTCGTGGTTTGATCCGTTGGATTCGAGTTTTGAGGTTAGAATCTTGATCTACTCTGATTGTAGTTATTGTTCATCTAGCTGCATTGCATGATCGGATTCGTTTTGCATGTCATGCATTGCTTTGAAGTTAGTTTTGAAAAGAGAAAATGGTTTTCATGTATTCTTGATGAAAGTCTCGTTTTGATCCGAAAGTTTGGAACCAAAACCATGTTTTGTGTTTGTTCTTGCATGACCTTCTTGTATGGGTACCCATGTCCATGTTTTGAACTCTTGGCATGAAGCCTCAGATTTTGTAACAAGTTTTGAGCTTGCATTCATCTTCTCGCAACCATGTTTATCATGTTCTTCATGTTCTTCAAAGGGGAACCCTGGTTTTCCCAAACTTTGCTTTTGCATGTGGCCATCAGGACCACACCTCGGCAAGGAAGTGTGGGACCTCGGCAAAGACCTGGTTGGTACCCAGTCTGTTTTCATGAATCGGGGGCAACGTTTAAACTCCCAGCATGTTTTTCTTTGTTTTGACTTGGATCTGGTAAGGATGCTGAGATCATTTGTATATGTATGAAGCTTGTTTTGAGAATGTGATTTGCCATGTGATTGTAGGATCTTGACCTTTGCTTTGAGCCTGCATCCGAGGAAAACTATGCGAGTGGTATTTTTAATAAAGCTATGTTACACTTGTTTTGATAAATCTTGCTTTGCTTTGTTTTGACGAAAGTACTTGTTAAGCATGAATGAATAGCCTGTTTTGAGGTAAAAGCTTGTTTGATGTCATTCTTGAAAAGTCCCTTGTACTGGAGGACTCTAAACTTTCGCAGTACCAAGTATGAAAAGTCCCTTGTACTGGAGGACTCTAAACTTTCGCAGTACCAAGTATGACAAGTCCTTCGTGCTGGAGGACTCTAAACTTTCGCAGCACTAAGTTAAAAAGGATACGGTCCCTTCTTGGTAAGACTATGATGTTAAATCGGACTACGGGCCTAAGTAACACAAGTCCCTTGTGCTGGAGGGCTATAAACTTTCGCAGTGCCTAAGATTTGATTGATGAATACGGTTCATCCCTTGTTTGGCCGATGTCAGTAAGCATCCCTTGATACTTGTAAGATTTGATTGATGAATACGGTTCATCCCTTGTTTGGCCGATGTCAGTAAGCATCCCTTGATACTTGTAAGATATGATTGATGAATACGGTTCATCCATTGTTTGGCCGATGTCAGTAAGCATCCCTTGATACTTGTAAGATTTGATTGATGAATACGGTTCATCCCTTGTTTGGCCGATGTCAGTAAGCATCCCTTGATACTTGTAAGATCTGATTGATGAATACGGTTCATCCCTTGTTTGGCCGATGTCAGTAAGCATCCCTTGATACTTGTAAGATTTGATTGGTGAATACGGTTCATCCTTTGCCTTGATATAGCTAGATGCATTTTGTTTTGAAAGACCTCGGCTATATTCATGCAAAACCTTTATTATTAGTACCATTCACTGAGTATCCAAGCTCACCCTCTCTATATATATGTAGGTGATGAGCAGCACGTCGGCGACGCCTAGACTGTTTTGAAAGCTTGTTTTGAATCCGTGCTTATGTCGGCTTTATTTTGTATTCATGTCAGCGAATCTTGAAAATCATGCTTCTTGGCTTGTAATTACTGTATTTTGTACATGTCGGCTCGAGAAGCCTTTTGATCAAGATGTAACACATATTTTTGTTTTGCTTTGTTGTATTCAAGTTGTAAAGGTGAATGACATTGCATTTGATCTATGCACAGCTCTTATGGACTACTTGCATTTTAGATTATTGCTTCCGCATTTGTGAGCCCCGTTTATTATACTCTGATTGTGTTAAGTTTTTGGAAGTTGGCCTTCGGTAATCTCGGATTACTGGCCATCACGGCACCAAACTACTAGGGGCGGTTTGGGGTCGTGACATTCTTGATGTGTCTTCTTCGGCTCTGGCGTACTTCTTGATTCTCGCCATGAGCTCCTCCATACTTTTTGGCAATGTCTTTGCCAAAGACTTTCGTAGTGGACAGTTGTCTTTCAGGCCGTTCTTGAAGGATACGACCGCCACCTCTTGATTACATTTGGGTATTCGATTAAACACCTCATAGTATCTTTTTACATAGGCCCTAAGGCCTTCATCCTTGCTAATCTTCAGAGCCATCAATGCGTCCACCCTTAATGGCTACAGCTTGTTTGTCATGAACCTGGCCACAAACATCTCGGCCAGGCCTTCCCAAGTCTTCACGCTTCCCTTCGGTAGTTTATGGAACCAATCTGATGCAATCTCCCCAAAAGATGAGGGGAGCACTTTGCAGAGCAATGGCTCGTTCCACTATACAATGCCATTGAGTTCAAATATAGTCCAACGTGGAAATTGGGGTCTGACTTACCATCGTATATTTGAAACCTCGGCATACTGAATCTCTTCGATGCGTCAAACCTGTCTAATTCCACCGAGAATGGTGTCCTCGGCTTATCTGGGGAGGTTACCTTAGCCTCGGCATTCTGTTGCTTCCTCTTGAGGTAATCTCTTAAGTCCTCTTTCGTCCGCCCAGGAACTCAGCTATCTCCTGCTTTTAGTCTTTTTGGTGTGCTACTTTTAACTTCGTGGTGAGTCCTTTTCGACCCTTCTCCATGAGTTGTGTCGAAGTATAATGCTTGCCCCTGAACATTCCGATGCCCTTTGGGGTTTACTTCCTTTGTGCGATGCGTCCTCTGTGATTCTTCTCATCTCGACTCTCTTCATCCAACTTCCTTAGAAGGTCGGTGAGAGTATCTTTCGCTCCCATTGTGCTGAGGAGCTACGGGGATTGTTTTCTGCCCTCTCTTCTGGGCATTGGCCGCTGGAATCGGCGTGTCCTGTAGCGGAAACGGTGGCTGCATGACGTTATTTTGCATCATGAAATTGACAACCGACTGTAGGTCTGCCAATTTGTTTGCCATCTCTTTTACCTCTTCCTCCCTCCGTAGGCACCTATCCTTCCAAACCTGGAGGTCGTCCTCGTTGTAGTACCTGCTTCGATCAGGTTTCTTTGGTACGTCGCCAGTCTAGTCGACGTCTTTTACTCCGTGAGCTTGCTCATGAGTTTCTGCATTGGACCTGTCTCTTTCACCATCAAGGTCAATAGGTCTTCCACTCCCAGTAGGAGTGTCGTCCCCAATCTTTTCCTTCTGTCCGTTACTGGCCATCTATTCTACTTTCTTTCCCACAGACGGCGCCAAATTGTGTGAGTGATTTTCCGATCACACTGCCCAACTCAGTATTCAGTTGGAGAACACTGGCAGAATAGATGACACCTGGCTAACCTGTAACAGAACGAGAAGATTCCGGCGGTGGTTCGTCCACCCGGGGACACTCCGACGATCAAGTCAGTATATCTCTCAAAGATAATCAATAGTGCAAATTCACTAGACAGAATATAAAATTGCGTGCCTTAGACCCACGGGGGTGCCTCTCTTTTATAGTTAACTCAATCTTAGTACCAATAGAAGCCTGACCTCTATGGACTCCTGTTCAGTATTTACTTTGGACTCTTCAAGAGATAAGGATAGATTCCTTAAGAACATTATCCTTATCCATCTTGAAGTCTTCCCTCATTCTAGGACTCTTGTCCCTTATCCGCTTATCTCGGATTCCGATATCTTCGGAGATAACCTCAGCCACGCCGAGATCATCTCGGCATTACGATCAGGACACGTGGCACCTCGGCTGATACATCGGCGTCATCTTGCCATGTGTTGGTACTCAAAAATATATTCCCACAAATATAATTCACACTATAATAATAAACTCATATTTAATTCTTTGTACATTAACTTCACCACTTCGGCCCTTCACTTCCGGCCTACACATATATCCCATGTGCCTCCCATATACCTAACACCACCCACACTCCCCAGATGGATAGCATATACATACGCACGTAAATCAAAGCACTCGTCTACTCATGAGAATGAGACAACAATATATATATATATATATACACAATCTCTCATCTACTCACAAGAAGAAACATAACAATGCCAAGCCTAAGGCATTCAAATAATCTCAAAATCTTCACTTTTTTTTTATACACTCTTTCACACCAACACTCAAATAAAATAACAATCCATAGAGTCATGGTAGAGTGTAAGGAATTTATCTATGGGTTCTAAGTTTATTTTAATTTCATATAACCATGAGTGTGATTACAACCATAAAATAAATACATATAAAAAACCCTAAACCTGACATACACAACTAATCAAAATAATTAAAATCAATCTATCATCTTCATGTAAATACAAAATCAAACTAACATTAAATAAATAAATAAAAACAACGAATTAAACATAAATCAATAGAAGTAGGTTTTGTACTCATAATATTTTTTTGAAGATCAAAGAATCACTTAAACAATTAATTAAGCCACCAAAACGAAACTCTAATCTTTTTTTCTACTTTTCTCCTCTGTCGTCCCTGTCTCTTTGGCAGCACTCTTTTTTTTTGTTTTTTTTTTCTTTTCTCTCCTTCTCTTCCCGTGGTGGACCCTGCTGCTTTCAATTCTAGGGTTCCTCTATATATATATACATATATATCTAACCAAAAAGGCTCTAAATTATTTTCCTATTATTTTCTTTTTTTCTTATATTCTTTCCTCTTGATATTATAACCTAATCACTATTATATTATACAAATACACCACCATATATAAATATAAATATAAGATTAAATATGTATATATAACACCTTTTATATATAAATATATATAAATATTCAAATAAATTATATATAATTAAATATCACATTAAATTAATTGAATACTGTGGGGGCATAATTTTTGAATGACAACACGTAGCCAAGGTGGCACCGAAGTGCTTGCCGAGGTGTCACATGTCCTGGTCATGACGCCGAGATTGTCTCGGCTAGGCCGAGGTTATCTGCGAAGATATCGAAATCTGGGATAAGCGGATAAGGGACAAGAGTTCTAAAATGAGAGAAGACTTCAGTTTGGGTAAAGATAAGACTCTTAGAGAGTTTATCCTAGTCTTACTGGGAGTCCAAGATTAGCAGTAATCCTAAGTCCATTAGAGCTAGGTTTCTATTGGGACTAGGATTGTGTTGGCTATAAAATGGAGGCACCACCATGGGTCTAAGGTATGTCTTTTATGCTCTGTCTAGTGAGTTAAGCACTATTGGTTTTATTGGTTATCTTTGAGAGATATTTTACTGACTTGATCGTCGGAGTGCCCCCGGGTGGATGAGCCACCGCCGAAGAAACTTCTTTCTGTTACAGGTCGTTCGAGCTTAATCTATTATGCTGGTGCTCTCCAGCTGGGTACTAGTTTGGCAGTGTGGTCGGAAATTGACACACACAATTTGGCGTCGTCTGTGGGAAAGAAAGGAGAATAGATGGCCAACGACGGACAGAAAGAGAAGGTTGGGGACCACACCCCTACTAAAAGTTGGAAACATATTGACCTTGACGTCGAAGAAGACAACTGCAACGAAGAGACTCGTGATAAGAATCACGGAGGAAAGGACGTCGGCCAGGAGGGCGGCATACCGAAGAAATCGGACCAGAGCGGGTATTATAACGAGGACGACCTCCAGGTATGGAAAGATAAATGCCTGCAGAGGGACGACGAGATAAAGAGAATGGCGGACAAATTGGAAGACCTGCAAACGGTTGTCAATTTCATGATGTAGAACAACGTCATTCAACCACTGTTCCCGCTACAAGATACGCCGATTCTAGCAGCCAAGAAAGGTGCCCAGAAAGGGAGGCAGAAAACAGTTCCTGCAGTTCCTCAGCACGATAGGGCAAAGGGGCATTCTTATCGACCTTCGCGGGAGGTCGGGCATGGAGAATCAAAGAGGGCTGGAGAATGATGCTTGGGAGTTGGAATTTACAAGTTAAGGTTGGTTTAACACTTGTTGAAATTTGAGAAAAGTTTACAAGTTGAAGTTAAACCGAGATGATGTTTAACACTTGTTGAAATTTGAGAAGAGTTTACAAGTTGCAGTTAAACCGAGATGATGTTTAACACTTGTTAAAATTTGAGAAAAGTTTACAAGTTGAAGTTAAACCGAGATGATGTTTAACACTTGTTGAAACTTGAGAAAAGTTTACAAGTTGAAGTTAACCTAGGTCATGATTAAAGGAGTGAATGATATAGGTTCCATCACCTCAGGATGCCGAGGTAATAGAACCTAGGGGACAGTTGTGGGGACATAATTTTTGAATGACAACACGTAGCCAAGGTGGCACCGAAGTGCCAGCCGAGGTGTCACATGTCCTGGTCATGACGCCGAGATTGTCTCGGCTAGGACGAGGTTATCTGCGAAGATATCAAAATCTGGGATAAGCGGATAAGGGACAAGAGTTCTAGAATGAGAGAAGACTTCAGTTTGGGTAAAGATAAGACTCTTAGAGAGTTTATCCTAGTCCTACTGGGAGTCCAAGATTAGCAGTAATCCTAAGTCCATTAGAGCTAGGTTTCTATTGGGACTAGGATTGTGTTGGCTATAAAATGGAGGCACCCCCATGGGTCTAAGGTATGTCTTTTATACTCTGTCTAGTGAGTTAAGCACTGTTAGTTCTATTGGTTATCTTTGAGAGATATTTTACTGACTTGATCGTCGGAGTGCCCCCAGGTGGACGAGCCACCGCCAGAGAAACTTTTTTCTGTTACAGGTCGTTCGGGCTTAATCTATTCTGCCAGTGCTCTCCAGTTGGGTACTAGTTTGGCAGTGTGGTCAGAAATTGACACACACAAATACCACATTAAATTCTTATATATCCACACAATTAATAAAACTAAAAATAAAATAAAATAATAATAACAATAATAAATAATGACTTAAGAAAATTAGGCTCGCTACATGGCCGGTGATGAAGTGACTGGTGAGATGGTGGTGGGTGAGATGTATATGGAGAAATTGTGAGATGTGTGGGTAAGATGGTGATGGGTGAGATGGTAATTTTGTTAAAGGATAAAATTATGATTCTGAAAAAATTCATTAAGTGTGTGAAATAAGGAAACTTGGTGTGTGGAAATAGAATTTCCCAGAATTTATTGTCCAATTCAGCTTGATTTGCTCATTTATAATATATTAATTATAGTTTAATATTATTTTAATTATAAAAGAAAGTAGAAAAAATGTAAAAATTAAAAAAAAAAATGTATATATATATTTTAGGTTTATATTAAAACATTTGTTAAAAATCATATTTATTTTATTATTGAATTTTGTTAATATTTCAAATTTAAATAATAAATCAAATCTAAATAATTTAATATCCATTCAAGACAGAAGTAAAAAAATTAATAGCTCATATATATTTGGTTTAGTGGATGAGTTTGAGCTTTGTAAATGTTCTTAGGACTAAATTTGATATAGCTAGATTAGACTCGAAGTTGGGTCATGCCAGCATTAGGATGACACATATCGTCTTATTATATTGTATAAGCTAGGTCTGAACTCGGCCCAGCTCAGCCCGAGGTTTGTCCACCCCTCCTTTTATTCCACACAGGCCCCTTCTATACCACTCTGGAAAGATGTGTATTTTTACGATTGTCATAATTGAGGGATTAATGTGTACTGATTTATAAATGGGATAAAGTGATATTCGCTAATAGTTGAGGGAGTCTTAGTGTAATTATTCTTAAACATATTAATGGCCTTAATGATTATTTATCTCAATTTATGTATAAAAAATATTTGTAATATTTAAAAATAAAAAATTCTAGATACTCATAATTTAAATTTTACAATTCATTCATAATGACATGGCAATAGAATTGAGTCTTATATAATTAAATTTGTAGAAAAAAATATTAAAAAAATAACATATCTAGCTGTGTTATTATTAATAGAATTATGAAATTTAAACTGTCAGTCTCAATTTCTTATGCAAGAACATGTAAAAGTGTGTTTAATATATAAAAAGTATGTTCAGTGTTTATAATATTTTATATTCTATCTACTTCATTAGTATGACTCATTTAAATTACTTACTCAAACAAATGACTCATTTAAGTTTTCGTTCTGGAAGAATTAATTTAATCTGATTTTTTTTTTGGATTAATTTAGCTTGGGTTTATCAAATCAAGCTTAAATAACCTATTACTCGACTTGACTCAGCTCATTTTTAGCTCTATATAAAACTTACAAACTTTAGTGAATTGAAAAAAATATGTAAAAGTAATCAAGACATTTGGTCTAATGGTTATATAACACCCATTGTGGTGTAAGATTTCAGATTCAACTCCTATAAAAGAACAGTTTGATATAGTGGTGTAGTAGTAGAGAGAGTGTTAGGTTTAGTCTTGGCTTGTTACCTTTAGAGGTCATATAATTGCTCTTCTATTGATTTGACCGAAAAAAAATATATAAAATTTTTTTTTTTAAAAAAAAAAGTGAAAGTGGATGGTCCTATTTTGTTGTCTTCAATTTTGCAATTTTCAAGTCATTATTTGTGAAATTTATTTATTAGAAAATAGTTAAAATTCATTACTTTGTACCAAATAAATTTTTTATTTTGTTGTTTCAAAGGCCTCAAATTGAAATTATTAGCTTTAAATTCGAAAAGTATCCCAATTTTGTAATTGGCCTTTAATTTTTCAATTATTAATTCTTAATTGAAATAGTGTTTTTCAAAAAAGTGAAGCACTAATAAATATCAAATAATGATTTGATGAACTGTTTAGATATCCCTTTTTTCTTATAGATTCAAAGGTCTCATTCTAGTATGAATTATATAAAAGGCCAAATATAAATGCACGTTTGAGTGTTATGTGTTGAGAGACAAATGTGGGTTTTCTTATAATATTGAAATTACTAAACGTAATACTTAAAAAAAAAAAAAAAAAAACTCATTAGCGTACTTTTTCCAAACGTAACTCTTCTGTTACCCAAAAGATAACCTAAGAGGGGGTTGAATTATGTTTTTATAATTAAAATTAATAATACCCTAATAAAAATTATGACTAGCATAATAGATAAATATAATTAATGAAATAAAAATAATTAAAACAAGTGTCTTAACAACTATGTTAGTTAATAATTTTAACACAATAAAAATGTGAAATATAGTTATGGCAATTTAAAATAAAATAAAGAGATAAGGGAGAAAGAGGCAAACAAATTTATAGTGGTTCAGCTTCAACTCGGCCTACGTTCACTCCTCAAGCTTCACTTGAGATTTTCCACTACACTCTAGCTTCACAGGGTGCTAGCAACCTTTTCACAGATTGAGCAATCCTCCACAGATTTTACACTGACTTTCTAAGTCAAGAACACTGAGTGTACTACACTCTTACAAGGTTGAAAAGTAGGTGTTTTTGCTTTCACAAAAAGCTACAAGAATTATTTCTCAAAGATAGATATAAAAATGAAGCTCTGATTTTTCTGTAAACCTCACACAGAAAAGATGGGCTTAAAGCTACAAGGCTCGGTGTATAATTTCTGAGAATAGATGCGAGTGATTATAGATCAAAGAATATTTTCAGGTTTTTGTAACTTGTTTACATTAGAGGCTTTGGTATATATAATGAAAATTATAGCCGTTTATAGCCGTTCTAGTCATTTGAATTTATAGCCGTTTATAGCCGTTGTATTCCATCATTACTAATTTAAATATCTTCCACTCCATTATTACAAATTTGAATATCTTCCACTTGAACCTTTTGAACTGTTGTTGTGCTGGGCTGTTTGAACCTCTGTTTTTGGGCTGTTTGAACTCCTGATTTAATCAAATATTAAATACATTCTAACAACATTTAGGATAAAGGTTTCTTTTAGGATAAAGGTTTAGGTGAGAAATAATGGGACAAAATAAATTTTGATTTTATTAAAACATAAAATCATCAAAATAAATGTTGATTTTATTTTTTTTTCTTTCAAATAAATCATCAACATAAATTTTGATTTGATTTTTCTCTTTCAAATAAATCATCACAATAAATTTTGATTATATTTGTCTTTTTCAAATAAATTAAAACATAATTAAATAAATCATCAAAATAAATAAGTCTAACATCTTCAATGTAGCATTCTAAAAACGTAACGCTCTAATGTAACACACTAAAAAACTCATTAGTGTATTTTTTCTAAACGTAACTCTTCGATGTAACACTCTAAAATCGTAACACTCCAATATAACACACTAAAAATATTTCTTAGTATACTTTTCCCAAACGTAACAACGTAACCTTTCAAAAAAAATTCGTAGTGTACTTTTTCCAAACGTAGTACTTCAATGTAATACACTAAAAAAAAATTCTTAATGTATTTTTCTCAAACATTACACTTCAATATAACACACTAAAAAAATTCCTTAATATATTTTTCTCAAATGTTACACTTCAATGTAACACACTAAAACATTCATTAGTATACTTTTCTCAAACGTAACAATGTAATATTTTTAAAAAACTCCTTAGTGTACTTTTCCCAAAGATAACACTCCAATCGATGTAATACACAAAAGCTCCTTAATGTACTTTTTTCAAACGTAATAACGTAGCATTACAAAAAAACTTATAGTGTATTTTTTCAAACGTATCACCCAAATCAATATAATACACAAAAACTCTTTAGTGTGCTTTTTTCAAACGCAGTACAGTAATGTAACATTCTAATGTAACACCAAAAAATCACACTAACAGAAATGTTTATTTTCATGCTCAACAACCAATCCCTCAAAATAGAATCTTTCATACATTATCTTTCCATTCCCATCCCTAAAAAATTAAAAAATTAAAAAAAAAATGAATTATAAAAGGACATTCACTTAAACTCAAATGGCACCAAATCAAATGAATATAACTTTCCAAAACAAAAATGACTAATTTGTTCATAAGAAAACTTTTATGTCTAAACATTCCCCCATATGGGATTTATGAATAAATTTTCTTTTTTAAATAGTGAATTTCATTGTTTCAAATTAATGAATTTCAATATTCAAATATTGTAGCTTCAGTAAAAAAAAAAAATTATATTTTAATCTTATAGGTCTTGTTTAATAATCTCAGACAAAGAGAATTTCAAATATCTGAAATTTTTGAAAAAACATACATTTAGATTATAATTTACTATTTCTTAATTTTTAAAATCATCCAAAAATAACAAAACAATGCTAATTATTAGTGTTAAGGATATTTTGGTCTAAAAATGATCTCAGAAAATTTGGAGCACTGGAACTATGAAACATTTTTCTTGTCTCTTTACACTAATAAAATCTTATATTGGAGATCTAACCAAATCTCTCAAATAATTATACATTTTTTTATGAAAAGTGTATCAGAAAAAAAATGTAAAATATGTAAAATGCTTTTAAATTTTGTTTAATCAATATTTTTTTCACATGTATTTTAATCAATATTTTAAGAATTCTTATTAACGACACATATATAATTATTTTTTTAAAAAAATATGGTATCATTGTATAAGAAAAATGCTTTTATTTGCACAACACAATAAAAAATCACAGTAATACTACGTTTACCAAATTTCGACTTGCCCAAATCATCTAAATTTGTGCATACCGATTGTCCAGTTAGTCATCCGACAATAAGGGTGACAGTAGTGGTTGACAAGGGTGACAACTGCGGTTGACAAGAATTGCACCGGTCCTCCGGATGGTTGTCCGAGAAGTCATCCAGGCGATCTATTGGAGAAAAATGGTTGAATAAGAAATTGCCTCATAAATGTATATATAACTCACACATTTAAGGCTCATCAGTTTTACAAAATTGATTGGGCAGTTTTGCTAGCATTAGTTGCCAGCGTTGATGGCTAGAGGCTCCTCTCCTCTCCCCCATGGTGTATAAAGGAGGCCCTATTTCTTAAAAAGAGATATAGAATTTTTCCTTGACATCCATACACTATCAGTCTATTTCTTCTATAATTTTCTTCCTGAGAGAGAGTGCTGCCGTTGTCCGTTCGCTAAGCTAATCAGAAGGTGCTTCTGTTGTAGCTGGTAAAAACCGTCGTATCCTGGGAAGTAGACGCCGGCGTACCTCTAGCACCCAACAGTGAGGCGGCGAATCTATTTTAAGGAGACTGTGGTATCACACAGGCTTCGGTTTGCTTCCTTTAACCATTTTATATTTTATCTGTATTTTATTCAGCATGTTATTTTTCTTGGGATTGAAGGTTTGTTTTGTTCATCTCATAATTTTGCGATATGCAATATGAAATTATGTAATGTGAGTAGTTTTTCCCAACAAGCTTAAAATAGATTCGACGTTTATCATAGAATTAGATTAATAGATTCATAGGTGTGTGTAATGATTTTGCTACTGGTTGTCCTAGCGAGTTAATTGGTTTATTAGATGCACGCACACAGGGTTAAGCTTTCGATTTTGCCATTTTATGTATGCTACTGTTTGGTCTTCCCATAGCATGGAATAGGCCACTATTATCAATAGGGAAGAAGAGTTCCATTGGTGCAACGTTAATTCATTGTATTTTCTAATTAATTTATTAATTTATGGTGTACCGGTTCATGCCTTGTATTTCTAGATTTACATGCTTCTAGTTCACATGCTTCTAGTTTACAATATAAATTACATGTTCATTCGATTTTAATTTTTAGTGTAATTTACATTTCTAGCATGTTTATTAGGTAGTAAATTTCAATGTAACTTGTACCCATTAATTTTTAATTTAGGTGTGGAGTTGTAAAGTGTATA
Source organism: Camellia sinensis (assembly GCF_055761805.1). Classification (NCBI taxonomy): domain Eukaryota; kingdom Viridiplantae; phylum Streptophyta; class Magnoliopsida; order Ericales; family Theaceae; genus Camellia; species Camellia sinensis. Next base: position 66,681,213 of record NC_138970.1, read on the forward strand.
ACTTGTCTATATTTAAATTCATGTTAATTTCTCTAGAATTATTTGCATGTTAATCATGTCATTTGCAATTCTTGCTTAGTAATGTGATTTAAGTGTTTAGGAGTTATAAAATGTTCATAACTTGCCTCAATTAATTACATGTTTAGTGTACCATAAGTTCATATGTAACCTTTACCAATTTAAAATATGGTTTAATTATATTTAATTTTGGGTTTGTAACTTGTATAGTTAATTACATGTTTATTATGTAATTAATTATTTACAGTTTTTTTAGTTTAAATTCTAGATGTGTAACTTAAGGGTTGGTTTTAATCTTTACTTATAGTTATTTATTATTTTGTTTGCTAGTACCCTCCCCTTCAATCACTACTTTGCCAAAAGCAAAGAAAAGCTGAGGGAGATTTTGTTGTATTTTGCTGCTAACTCTTTATTGCAGGAATACCTATGGGAATGGGAAAAAGGATTAATTTGGACTAAATATTTGAAGCAATTGTTTGCTTGAGTGTTCATTTGTGGTTATTCACCAATATGTAAAGCACGTTTTATTTGCTTGTAATTATTGTAGCAATTTTGTTGTAATTGCTTGTACAGTTTGGAACTTAGTGTGTTTAACCTAGTTCATCCCCTGGAAAATTTAATTCTTAAAGTTGTTTCCCATGGACTAGGAGTCAACATGCTCTTGAAAGTTTTGTCTAAGGTTAACTGGGTTTTAAGTGGGACCGGTGTGACCCCTCCAGTCTTCCTGGAAACTTTCCTGACCATGTTCGATTCTAGGTTGCGTGGTGAGACTAGTTTTGAATTAAATTTCCAATTGTGGGATTTTCTAGTGTTAAGTTTGATTTCTGGAAATATAGAATAGTGAAAATTCTGCTGTAATTTTTCCGAAATGGCAACTGTCTCTGATGATGCTGCTGCTGCTACTAATGTTGGTGGAGATCCGAACCCCGGGACGACTGGCTTGCCAACCCCTGCTGTGACCTCTGTGGTCAATCCTCCTGTTGTTACTCCGGTTGTTCCGGGAGGACCACTCAATCATCAAGAGCGCCCGGAGACGTTCACGGGAGTGAATTTCAAGAGATGGCAGCAGAAGATGCTGTTTTATTTGACTACTCTAAGCCTTGCGAGGTTTCTAAGTGAAGATGTACCAGCCGTAGAGAAGAATGAGCAAGATAAACAAAAGCTCATGGCTCTAGACGCTTGGAAACAAGCAGACTTCTTATGCCGGAATTACATTCTGAACGGCTTGGCGGACCCATTTTTCAACGTGTTCTATGCCAAGAAATCGGCTAAGGAGTTGTGGGATGCCTTGGACAAAAAGTACAAGACCGAGGATGCTGGGGTAAAGAAATTTATCGTCGGCCGGTTCCTGGACTTCAAGATGGTGGACTCTAAAACTGTCCTAAGTCAAGTCCAAGAGTTCCAAGTGATTCTGCACGAGATACATGCAGAAGGGATGGTCCTAAGTGAGTCATTCCAGGCAGCTACTTTGATTGAGAAGCTGCCTAACGGCTGGAAAGACTTCAAGAACTACTTGAAGCACAAACGAAAGGAGATGACAGTCGAAGAGCTCGTTGTCAGGCTCTGGATTGAAGAGGACAACAGGAAGAAAGGAGGGAGCACCTCCACTGTCAAAGCCAACATGGTTGAGCATGGCGAGTCCTCGGGGGCGAGAAAAAAACCACCGACAGGCAAAAGCTCAAAGTTGGGGGCTAGAGGAGGAATCTCCAAAAGGCCAGCCTACAAGCCAAAGGAGCCTACTTTTACGTTCGATGGCAAATGCTTCAACTATGGAAGTGACAGGCATCGGGCAGTTGATTGTCTGAAGAAGAAGCCCTACAGGAAAAACCCTCCCCAACACAAAAATCGGGCACATATGGCTGAAATGGAGGAATTGTCACACGATGTGGACGACATGCATCTGTCAGCCGTCGTGTCAGAAGTGAACATGGTGGGGTCAAACCCGAGAGAGTGGTGGGTGGACACTGGGGCCACTCGCCATATTTGTGCAGAGAAGAGAATGTTTACAACTTTCGAACCAGTTTCAAATGGAGAGAAGTTGTTTATGGAAAACTTTGCAACCTCAGCTATTGAGGGTAAAGGCAAGGTGATCCTGAAGATGGCTTCAGGAAAAGAACTAACTTTGAACGATGTCCTTTTTGTGCCGGACATTCGTAAGAACCTTGTCTCGGGGTCTCTCCTAAGCAAGCATGGCTTCCGCATGGTGTTTGAATCAGACAAGGTCGTGTTGACCAAGGGCGGGGTCTATGTGGGGAAGGGATATATGTCAGGTGGTATGTTTAAATTGAATATAATGACACTTATCCCTAAGATTAATGAGAAAGCTTCTTCTTCTGCTTATATGCTTGAGTCCCCTAATTTATGGCATGGTAGATTGGGTCATGTAAATGTTAACTCTTTACGTAAATTAATCAAGTTAGATCACATACCATCTTTCAAGATTAATCCACAACACAAGTGTGAAACTTGTGTAGAAGCAATATTGACAAGGTCTTCTTTCCATTCTATTGAAAGAAGTACCCAGCCTTTGGATTTAGTGCATAGTGATGTGTGTGACTTGAAAGTTGTACAATCACGTGGTGGCAACAAGTACTTCATCACTTTTGTTGATGATTTCACTAAATACGGTTATGTGTATTTGCTTAAAAGCAAAGACGAGGCTATTGATAAATTTATTCTTTTTAAGAATGAAGTTGAGAATCAATTAAGCAAGAAAATCAAGGCATTGAGGAGTGATCGTGGTGGTGAGTATGAATCCCCGTTTGCCGAGACTTGTGCTCAATTTGGGATTATTCACCAAACCACAGCGCCTTATTCGCCTCAGTCAAATGGTGTTGCTGAGCGGAAGAACAGGACGCTGAAAGAGATGATGAATGCAATGTTGATAAGTTTTGGATTGCCACAGAACTTATGGGGGGAAGTAATTCTCTCTGCGAATTATATTCTTAATAGAATACCACGGAAGAAAGTGGACAAGACTCCATATGAGTTGTAAAAAGGTCACAAGCCTTCATATAAATACCTACGAATGTGGGGGTGTCTTGCAAAAATGGCGGTACCTACACCCAAGCGGGTTAAGATAGGTCTGAAAACCGTGGACTGTATATTCATTGGTTATGCACAAAATAGTAGTGCATATAGATTTCTTGTGCACAATTCTGATATTTCAAATATACACAAGAATACTATCATGGAATCTAGAAGTGCATCTTTCTTTGAAGATGTATTTCCGTGTCGTCCCCAAGACAGGATTCTGAGTTCCATGAAAGAAATAGATGATCATGAAGACGATCACATAGATGATCACATGGATGATCAAATAGCTGATCAAATAACGGATCAAGCTGATGAAGTAGATGAGCCAAGAAGGAGTAAAAGGGCTAGAACCACAAAGTCTTTTGGTCCAGATTTCTTGACTTATATGTTAGAGGGAGAACCTCGAACGTTCCATGAAGCTGTGACTTCACCTGAAAGTCCTTTATGGAAAGAAGCAATTAAGAGTGAAATTGACTCCATCTTACAAAACCATACTTGGGAGTTGGTTGATCTACCCCCAGGCAGTAAGGCCTTGGAGAGTAAGTGGATCTTTCGAAGAAAGATGAAAGCGGATGGGTCAATTGACAAATATAAAGCTCGGCTAGTTATCAAAGGATACAGACAGCGAGAAGGCCTGGATTACTTTGATACGTATTCACCTGTGACAAGGATTACATCCATTCGCATGGTGATTGCAATAGCAGCTTTACGTGGTTTAGAAATACATCAGATGGATGTAAAAACAGCTTTCTTAAATGGAGATTTAGATGAAGAAATCTACATGGAGCAACCCGAGGGGTTTTCAGCTCCAGGAAAAAGTAAGAAAGTCTGTAAGCTTGTCAAGTCATTGTATGGTTTGAAGCAAGCTCCCAAACAATGGCATGAGAAGTTTGACAATGCTATGTTGTCAAATGGGTTTCGAATCAATGAGTGTGATAAGTGCGTATATGTTAAAGACACTGACAAAGGTTATGTCATTTTGTGTCTATACGTTGATGACATACTCATTGTTGGTAGCAATGATGAAATGATTAAAGCTACCAAAAGATTGTTAACTCTAAGTTTGACATGAAGGATATGGGCCTTGCAGATGTCATTCCGGGTGTTAAGATCACCAGAACATCTGGTGGTATTGTACTTTCTCAAGCTCATTATGTTAATAAGATACTTGAGAAATTTGGAAAGTTAGATACAAGTATGTTTAGGACACCGGTAGACTTAAGTCTATATTTGACCAAGAATAATGGTGAGAGTGTCTCTCAACTAGAATATTCTCGGGTCATTAGGAGTTTGATGTATCTGATGAGTTGTACAAGGCCGGATATCGCCTACGCTGTTAGTAGGCTGAGTAGATACACGAGTAATCCTAATGCTACTCATTGGAAGGGCATTATGTGGGTGTTGGGGTATATCCGTTACATCCTGGATTATGGGCTGCATTATGCCAGATACCCAAAGGTACTAGAAGGGTATAGTGACGCAAATTGGATATCTGATATTAAAGATTCCAAATCCACTAGTGGTTATGTGTTTACCCTCGGAGGGGCAGCCGTGTCTTGGAAATCTACCAAGCAAACGTGTATCTCTAGATCAACAATGGAATCTAAGTTTATTGCTTTAGATAAAGCAACTGAAGAAGCTGAATGGCTTCGCCAGTTTGTTGAGGATATTCCACGTTGGCCGAAACCTGTGCCAGCTATCAGTATTCATTGCGATAGCCAATCAGCGATTGGTCGAGTGCAGAGTAATATGTATAATGGAAAGTCTAGACATATCCGTCGTAGACATAATTCCATACGACAACTACTCTCAAATGGAGTTGTCTCTCTAGACTATGTCAAGTCTAAGGACAACATTGCGGATCTGCTAACCAAAGGGTTAACTCGAGAGTTGGTAGAAAAGTCGTCAAGAGGAATGGGGTTAAGGCCTTTAGTAAAGGTTACCGGAACGGCAAACCCAACCTAGTTGACTGGAGATCCCAAGATCTAGGTTCAAAGGGACAACCTAATTTCGTGTAACAGGTGAGTCACTGAAGAGGTAAATCCTCTTGCCCATTCCTTTATACAGTGATGCCTTGTGGGGGTGGAAGGTTAAGCTAATGCTTTTAATAACCTTAGTGATGTAGTATAATGAAATACCGTATCTAGGTCACCTATGTGAGTGCGAAGTGGGGCCGCTTCTTTAAGAATTGGCAAGGCCGAATTCTTTAAAAACACTCACAGAACCAGGCTAGTGTTCCAGGGCCATACCGGACACACCAATGAGAACAAGAACAATGGTTGGACTAACTCCTGTGTGAGGTCTATTGTCTCGGTTTACATAAACGGCAAAACAGTTCAAGACATCACGTTCACTGGTCAGCTAGTAAATCCGATAGGCTTTCACTACGAAAGGTTCAAGGCCAACAGCTACCTTTTCTGATGCAGGGTTAGTCTGTGTGCTCTCTCTCTTTCCGAGTCTTTGTTGATAAACGTTGAGCGTTTGCTGTATTCGGTCAATTTTTATTCATGTGGGAGATTGTTGGAGAAAAATGGTTGAATGAGAAATTGCCTCATAAATGTGTATATAACTCACACATTTAAGGCTCATCAGTTTTACAAAATTGATTGGGCAGTTTTGCTAGCATTAGTTGCCAGCGTTGATGGCTAGAGGCTCCTCCCCTCTCCCCCATGGTGTATAAAAGGAGACCCTATTCCTTGAAAAGAGATATAGAATTTTTCCTTGACATCCATACACTGTCAGTCTACTTCTCCTATAATTTTCTTCCTGAGAGAGAGTGCTGCCGTTGTCCGTTCGCTAAGCTAATCAAAAGGTGCTTCTGTTGTAGTTGGTAAAAACCGTCGTATCCTGGGAAGTAGACGCCGGCGTACCTCCAGCACCCAACGGTGAGGCGGCGAATCTATTTTAAGGAGACTGTGGTATCACACAGGCTTCGGTTTGCTTCCTTTAACCATTTTATATTTTATCTGTATTTTATTCAGCATGTTATTTTTCTTGGGATTGAAGGTTTGTTTTGTTCATCTCATAATTTTGCGATATGTAATGTGAAATTATGTAATGTGAGTAGTTTTTCCCAACACGATCAACGAACACTCACAAATTCAAACAATTCAAGCTAACTTAAATTTAGTGAATGATTATTTTTCAAACACACCATTACACAGAATTATTTGAGATTTGCAAAGCCACCCATTAATAGTAATGGAACTATATGAACAAAATTGCGAAGTTTCTTTATGTTATATGAGTTATTGTTTTCTGATCATATTGTCTAAACATGTTATAACATTTTCTAATTAAAATATATTACATTTTATAATTTTTTTAATATTTTAAGTAATTAGTTTAATTTTTAGACACACTTAACATAAATACACTTAAAAAGTATAATATTTATGAAAAAAATCTTTAAACAATTCACTACATAGTAAATACCAAAAATATAAAATATATATATATATATAAATTCAATACATTTTTCATATTTTTAGGTATCTATCAATTTTTCAAAATATTTTTTTTACAAATATTTTACTATTTAGATATATCTAAGTAAGGTACATCTAAAAAAGTAAAAAAAAAAAAAATTGATTAAAATTTTAAAAATATTAAATAAATAAAAACTCAATTTTCAGAAAACTCAATTAAAAAAATTGAAACAAAATACACTGAATATTATTACCGAAATTGCATCCTACATTCAGAATAATCACATAATAGTCACATGACATTTCCTCTCCCCCAAGTCCAAGGAAAACAAAAATCAAGATTGCCCTATCCCGCATCAAACAAAAATTGGCCAATTTATTGGTTAATATTAGAAAAATGATTGATACATCGAATTTGAGCTCGCCCAAATAACTCGGATTATATAAGTTAGACGACCGTTCGAATGACTAGAGTCACCCTTATCAACTGGCATGTCAATCAACGTCTGACAGATAACCAGCCAGACGAATTGACATGCACAAAATTAAAAGATTTGGATAAGTCCACATCATGTTACCACCTAGAACCGCCATCACCGCCATCACCACCATCACCAGTTTCGTCAGACCGCCATCACCAATATCGTTACCACCTAGAACCATGTTCCACATCATGTTATAAGTGAAGAAGAAGAAGAAGAAGAAGAAGAAGAAGAAGAATGAGGAAGATGGAGAAGAAAGAAACAAAAGGTGAATGTTTTGAAATTTTTGAAATTAGTTTTCGAACAACTTTCGGCATACCAAAATCGCCCATTACACGAAGAAGTGAGAAAGCGATGTAGTGTAGGGCGAAGTAGGAAGTGAGGTGAAGAGAATGGCGAAAGAATGAAGTAGAACTGTCAAGAATCGAGAAAGATATGAAGTCCGAAAGATGGCTCGAAGAAAAGTTGAAAACGAGAAGAAAGTCTTATTTATTTTTTTCATCAACTTTTGGAGCTCCAATAGCATGCAAAAAGAGGAAGAACGAGACATGTGAGATGTGATATGAAAACTAGACCATGAGTTGAATCCAACAACGTAAAAATAAGGCGAAATGGAGTTATGATGAAGGAGATAGAATGGCTTGAAGAGGTGATTTGCTGGGTGGGTCTGCATCTTTCTTTTGAAATTTGGAGTTAAAATGTAATTTTTTTTACTTTTTCCATTTCAAATCTGACGGCAAGGGCAAAATTGATAGTAACTTAAAAAGTATAGGGGAACACGTGAAAATAAGAGTAGTCTGGGAGGTCATTGAAAATCATGACAAAGTATAGGGATAAAAACAAAATAATCTCTTATTTTAATTATTTATTTGACTTTTTACTAAGGGAAATGCTATTTGCACATCATACAAATTCTCAATATACACTACAAATATGTTTGGATATAAATTTCTGAACAAATATCAAATGTTTGGATTTAAAGTTATAAACAAAAATAAATTGTTCAAATATATAGCCCGTTCAGTTTTTTATATCTAAACAACTTCTTTATGTTCATAAATCTAAATCTGAACATTTGATATTTGTTCGAAAATTTATATCTGAAAATATTTGTGGTGTGTACTAAAAACTTGTTTGGTGTGCAAATAGAATTATCTTTTTTCTAAAAGACATACGAAAAATAAAGAAAAAATATATTTTTTATTTTATTTTATTTTTGTTATGTAGTTCAAAATTGAGACCTGGGAGGGAGCAAACCTCCAGACGGCAGTCGTTACCCACTAGGCCAACAACTCTGTGGTTTAAAAAAAAAACAAACAAACAAACAAACAAACGAAGTTAGGCTGTGTTTGGTTATGTGTTCCAAACACATTTTCACCCACTGATTTGAGTGTGGTGTTTGTTTTGATCTATCAAATTATAATTCCACACCGACTTTTGAAAACTCATTTCCAAGCGGAAAAATTTGGCTAACCCGTTGTTCTCCCGAACGTCCGACCGGTTGACCGGAACAGTGTTCGATTTTTTTTTTGGCACCTTTTATTTTTATATTATAAAAAAAAATATTTTTTGATTTTTTTTAATTTATATATGAGCTTTGAATAGAATTTTGAATTGTGTTTGATTATAAGTTGTAAGTTTTTGAATCAAATAACTTTTCTAATTTCAAAAACGCAAAACTCCCTCTAAAACTCAATTCAAAACTCTTTTCAAAACTCTTTTTAAAACTCATAAACAAACAAATTTTCTACACTCAAATCATAATTCCAAAACTCACAAACCCAAAATATAATTCTATTGTCAAATCATATTTAGAAAACTCTACCAAATGCTACCTTAATTTTTTCATAGTAATTTTTTGATATTTGTTTTTGAACTATGTTAACCTGTTGCCATGTCTCACTGTGCTGAGCACACATTTGGCCAATTAATGGCTTTGATTAAGCCAAGTACTTAGTGGAGCTATGGTAGAGATGTAGTGCTTGGCAAAATTATTTGGTGGGTCTAAGATAAGTTTATATGTTGTTCTAATTTAATATTTATTAATTAAAATAATAAGATTTAATAATTTTTTAGAGTAACTTAACTTGTGTCAAGTGATAAATGATATGAAATATTGTTCCAAGGTCACCAAATAATTTTTAGTAGGTACTGCAATTTCAAGTCAATTTCAGATCCTTTGTAGTACATTGTCTACAGTATATATTGTAATGTCCTAAAATAATGTGTTTTGGGACAAAAGTTTAAAAAAATAATAAAGAAAATGAAAGAAAAGAACTTGCCTTTTCCTTTTAAATTTTGCCTCAAAATAACGAAGTTTTGAAACATTACATAGTGCAATACAGGCAATACACTAGAGGATCAGAATTCCTTCAAGTCTTGCCCTCAATTTTCCATCTCCACAATTACCTTGTGTAAATCCAAAGCTCCTTTTTTCTTTTTTGAGTGCAATACAGACAATACACTACAGAGGATCAGAATTCCTTCAAGTCTTGCCCTTAATTTTCCACCTCCACAATTACTTTGTGCCAAAGCTCTTTTTTTTTTCTTTTTTTTTTCCTTTTTAATTTTTTTTTTCCTCTTCTAAACTGTTTTGCAATAGACAATATCATATCTATAATTTGTTCAATTTTAACTAAGAAAAATCATAACGAAAAGTTCTCAACCCCCCCCCCCCAATTGAATAGTTGGTTGCACCACAAAAACATCTCTTTGCACCTAATTTCCAATTGTACCATACTCAAAATATAAATTTCTAATTTATCTCCTAAGAGTAACTCCATGACTCTTCCAATGAAATTTATTAATTAAAATAACTAAACCCTTAACGTTTTTTTCCGACCGCAACAAAACTCTAAATGGATTGAAATTTTGCATATTGTCAATTTGATTAGTTACATTTGATTAGTCGTTAGAGACCAGCTAAATTGATTAGTCAACTCCCGCCTTTAATTGCCACTGTCGCCACCTTTTGACCACCAACCTCTTATTATTCCCTACTCTACTGGCAACCTTCATCCCCTTGTGACCCCACTTCCCAACTTCTATCCCTACTAGTGGCTCTCATCCCTCACAATGACCCCCTCATTGCAACCCCCCACCCCAACCCCCTTTCCCTATTGCAACCCCATCCCTAGGCCCCACCAATATGATCCCCCTTCCCAAATCTAGGTTTTGAACACTTTTTTTATTTTATTAAAATTAAATTTGATGGGAAAAAAAATGAATAATTAAAAATGCTCTAGCATGTTAAGTTGAAAAATAATATTCAAGCTCACTTCTAAACTTAATGATGTGTAAGTGATACGATTGGTTAATGATTAGATAAGATATGAGAGGGAATGTTATTTTTAATATCCTAATTGATTGTCATATTAGTAAGCTTAAAAGTTGAGTATAATTTTTAATTTTGAATAACAATGTTCTAAATTTATTGCTATTTTTATTTGTATATGTTTATTTATTTATTTTGAATTGCAAATTAGGAGGATGGTGGATTTTAGAGTAAAAGTTGACATTTTGGATAGAAAGAAAATGAAGGGACCATAACCCTTTTATTAGTGGAGGAGGGTTGTCCCAATATCGAAAGTAGCAAAATTCCAATTAGTGGTTAATAGAATATTATTATTACCTATATACATTGATTGGATTTGTAATGTTTAATTGCTTAGCTACTTATTGGCATGGTGACCTCTAAACCTAACTTGGAAGAAACAGATGCATGTGCAAGTTGGTTACCATCCAATGAACACCAGACTTGGCTAGAGACTAGTGTAATTAATTATTGATTGAACCACAAGAACTTTTGTTGGTTGAGGGGTAGGCCAATATTGGTCTGACCCGGGTTAAGACTGTATTTGTAATTAATTTAGTTTGACTTGATATTTGGCCTAATTTAATCATTTTAAGTTGAATTTTATTATTTTTAATTCTAAACTTGACCACATAACTATGAGCTATTATTATTATTAAATTATACTGAATTTTAAAAAAATATAATAAATCATACAAGTTTTGTATAATTATATAAATTTCTCTATTAATAAAACTAAAACAACCAAAACTAAGATAAACAATGGATAGATATAAGGATAAATAAAATAAAATATATATTTCGACATAAAAGAGATAGCAATATTTTTTTTTTCTGTAAGACTAACAAAATACTAATGAAAGGATAATTAATTATTATGTGAATTAAAAACTTAATAAAATTCAATATAATTATGTTAATTGTGTGAGATTTAATGCATTTTTTCTAACTCTTATGGAAGTTGGTGTAATTTAATTTTTTGTCAATCTATTTATTTGTAATTTTTTTCTTAAAAAACGTAAATTACACTAACCTACCTTAAGGTTTGGAGAAATATTGCAAGTTTTATAATTTTCGCATAATTATCATGACTTTCTTTTTTAGTATGGACAAAAGGGATCGGAAAACTTACCCAAAAGAAAAGAAGATCATAAATGATTTAGATGGTGTGAAAACACAAAGATGAATAATAAAAATATATATATTTAAACGTATTATTACAATACCATTTTTTTTTTTGTTCATATGATTAACGAATTCTTGATGAAAAGTGAATTAAGTGCAACGCGAATTAAAACCTTAAAGGAATCTAATGTAGTTATATCAAAATTGTGAGACTTTATGTATCTTCTTTAAACTTCAAGGAGGTCAATCTAATTTAGCCATATTTTTTTTTTTCAAAAAAAGAAGCATAAGCTTCTATCTAGTCTTGATCTGGACTGAAAAGGTGTTGTTTGGATCTGTTAGACTTACCATGGGTTGCATTTCAATTAACGGTGAGAATTTTCCATACAACTTGAACTATATACAAAGTTAGCATGTTACGGTTGACCATTTCCAACACAAACACGTATATATGACGATCTGATATCACAAAATATTAAATAGATCAGGTTAGTGTCAATTCTATATAATACAAAATTGACACAAATAACATGTATAATGAATAATTAGTTACATATTTTAATATTATCCTTTATGTAACTCCATCAAATTTATTAAAAAGTATATAAAATAAGATTTTAAGACTAATATAAATTTTGTTGAATAGGCTATTTTAATAATTTTTAATTTTTTTACGAAAAAATATACATAAAAGTAAGGAGATGATTTGACCTCAAAAATATAAAAAGATAATAAGTATATTATTTTAGGTTAACCCAAACAAAGTATAATTGAAGATAATATATTTTGTCTACTATTTGAGTTAATTTAGTAAAAAATAATAATAACATATCATTTTTATAAAATAAAATTGAGTTGAAATCAAATATTCTTATGAATAATTTTATTAAATAGAAATTAGTTGTATTAAATTTAACTTGAGACGGAAGAAAAAAATTATACACTTGATTTTTTTAGTTGATAGAATTTTTTTTTTTTTTTTTTTTTACATAACATGTTAAAACAATAAAAATTGGACTAGGACTGAACATGATAGGATATGTAATAATAAACGATTTGAATTAATGTTGAGGTAATTCTAATGTGAATCAGAAATGATATAATACGAACATGATCCTACACGACACGACACAACACGACACCCACTCCTAATTTCAATGATCTATTATTTTGGAGCACTCAGGTTAAAAGTCCATCTCTGAAATTCTTAGGCCAAAGGGCTGAAACATTTTTTTTTTTTTTGGGGTGCCAAAGTGACATTATTTGTTCAAAAGAATATCTACCTGTCTATTTATCTGTTCAAATGTCACTTATCTGTACACATGTCACTTATATGTGCAAATTATCCGTTCAAATGTCACTTATCTATACACGTGTTCAAATGTCTACCTATTTGTACATGTGTCACCTATCTGTTTAATTTACTGCCACTCACTATTGCCGCTAGCTACCACCACCGGCGATTTTTTTGACGCCAACAATTTTTCCAATAACTTTTCGATGGGTGTCCTTTTTACAAAAAGAAAAAAAAAAAGAAAAAAGAAAAAAAGTTTAAACTTTAGGCTAAATGACTTATGGCAGGAATAACCCATTATTTTTTAGGGGTACTTACGTATAGGTCCTAATAAGTGGACATATTATCTAATACGTCTTATGAAAAAAATTTGTCATAAAAAAAGTCACTAATTGTAAGTTTTAGCGACAATTTATAAAAATTCTAACAAAAAAAGTCACTAATTGTCAATTTTTAGTGACGTGCAAAAAATTGTCACAAAAAAATTATTTTTAACGACAATTTTACCCAGACTTATTTTCGATAAGACTTAATGAGAATTAAGTCTAACTATTAAAACCTATTGGTATTTTACCCTATTTTTATTTTTAAAGATCTTTTGTATGTATCATTATTAAAAAAATTAAATTTAAATAAGGACACTCAGGTGATAAATTCAAATTTGAATTTAAGTTTCTCAAAGGTCCACACACTAAAATATAATGTCCATAAGGACAAGTTTCTACAAAATGATGAAAATACCCATTCATATAGATCTGTTGAAATTGACGTTGTTTGTCCATTTCTTCAAACCATCTCTCTCTCTCTCTCTCTCTCTCTCTCTCTCTGTAGCACTCGCACCCTTTTTAAAACTTTTAAGAAGTGTATTTGAATCATTATTATGTTTTGGAAACCTTTGGTGTTGTTATGGGTTGGTTTTGGAGGAGTATAATCCGAATTAAACTTGTTGGGTTTGGTTGTTCGCGCTAAATCCTGTCAAAAGTTTCTTGGAGACTTAGAAATTTCATTCTAGGGTCGACACCAGCCTTCCTAGGGTCGACCCTTACCTGTTAGTGAAGTTCTGGAGGAGTTGCTGGAAAATAGGGTAGACACCAGACTGGGAGAGGGTCGACCCTCTTCTGTCTGTGTGTTGGTTGCGAGAACATAGGGTAGACACCAATTTGGGGTAGGGTCGACACCAACAGTGCAGTCAAGCTTAGTTTTTCCAGATTTTCCTCTTTGGTGTCGACACCACTGTTGCAGCGGTCGACCCCTGCAAATTTTTTTTTTCAGATTTTAGTTCAACTTTTGGCCTTACTTTTTGGGGGTTTTGACTTGATCTTTTGGGTTGACTTTGGGGCTTATTTCTAATTTTACCTATTGCTATAAATAGGCCCTCACTTGACCCTTTTCTTTATTTTCTTTCTCTCTTTTCTCCCTCTAATCGTGGGTCTCTCTCTCTCTTTTCAAAACCATTTTTTGCTCAAAAGTCTTTAGATCTACTCTCTTGGAAGCATCTTCTTGCCTTACTCCTTTGAGAAAGATTGTAGATCTCGTCAAGAGTTTCGTTTTGATCCAAGTAGAAGTTGGTTTCGACAACTTTGAGGTTTCAACCTTTTTGCTCATCTTCTCTTCCAAGCTTGAGGTAGGGACATTCTTGAGTTATATATACAAGTTTTGCTACCTTTATGTTGGTTTTAAGAGTTTTCATATAGTTCATTGTTGATTTCAATCTTGTGTTTTGAAAATGTAGAGATGTTTTAAATGTGGGTTGTATCCCAACTCTTTTATAAATCCTAGAAGGTTTTCCTTTGAGTTATATATATATATATATATATTTATGAAGTTTTTAGTTGATCTTGTAACTCTTCTTGAGAAATTTCGAAAATGGGTTTGGTGGCTCAAAGGATTGATTGTTTTGTAAAACAAACTCTACCTTGTGTACATTTAGAATTTTTCTTGAAATTTTAGACAACTTGAGCCGAAATTGAAGTGTGTGGTGAGATTTTATAAAAGAGATGAACAATGTTAGGTTTTTGTAAAAATCTAGAAATTGGGGATTTTTTTGAAAACATGAGGAAAACTATGAAATTCTCTTTTCTTGCGTTAAACAAGTAAATGAGTGTGGATTTCACATTGTGATATAAAGAAATGATAATTTTCATGATATAAGAGAATGGAGGACTTATTTTTAAACTATTGTTGAATGCATGGAAATATTTAAGTGGAAGATGATAATTGTTGTGCATTATGGATTGTGAAAATTAATGTTTGAAAAACATTACATGTTGTATTGATGGGACCATATTGCTAAGAATTGTGAAAGGTGAAATTGTGGCTAAGGATAAATAACATGTGGTTATCTTGGGAAAGAGTAATGAAAAGAGGTAATGGAAAAATGTGATTGTTGATGTTATTGTGGAGACTTGGAAAACGAGAAATTGTTTATGAAGTTATTATATAAGACATGAGTATGCATGATTGAGGAATAGGAAATTGATATGTACCATGGATTGTGGGAATTGCTATGAGTTGAAGGTATATATATATTAATTTGTGAAATAACATTGAAGAAAGAAAATGAGAAAATGTATTTATTCAATATTGCTGTCATGTACTAGAATGGAGAAATGTTTTGAGTTGTGGAAAATCATTGCATTGCATATGCATTCAATTATTATCCTTGCATTGTAAATTTTGATTGAAGCTATCTATTTCATGAAAGAAAATAAAGTTGTGATACGAATTATGGAAATGTGAAAAGGGGTAAATACAGTGGTAAGTCCGGTTAGGGAGTGTAGATGAATTTTGTTAAGTTGGCCTGAGTGTCCTTGGTGAAAGACCAGAAAGCCGCGCAGATAGGTGTCGAGCCTTCCGGTTAATCCCGGTAAAAATGACAGTTTGGTAGTACTCGCAGAGTCTACTTGCAGACACCAGCCTAGGGATTACCAGTGTCGTATTTACCGCCCCTCTGTTGATTAAAATTGGAAGTTTGACATGTGTTGAGATTGCAAGATTTTATTTGAAAAATTGAAATCTTCAAAGAACATGAAATGATATATCCTTAAAAGATCATGGCATGGCATTGACATTTTCATTTTTATTGAGAATTGCATAACTGTATATACTTTGTTAGAATTCTTTACTGGGCTTTATGCTCACCTCTATGGGATTTTGGTGCAGGCAAAGACGTGGTGATCCCGCTAAGTTGAGGGCGTGGTAATTGTAAAGAGTACATAGCTCTTATTTTGTTGTGATCTTTTTGTAAAGCCAAGGGCTAGTGTGTATGGGTCCGAGAGACCATTTTGTTTAACCGGACTATCGCCTTAGAAGATGTAAGCCTTGAAGGGCATTTTAATCGTTTTTGAGATTAGATGATTCACATGTTATAGACTTATGTATTCGTTATGTTGTGAATGTGAATTGCAAGCGAATCTTTTGTATTTAATCCTTTTATTATATATGTGATGTTGGAGGGATTATTTTCATTGATTAGTGAATGTTCATTAGTGTGGGTAGTTCATGTTGAAATATTTCGGGGCGTTACACACACACTCTCTCTCTCTCTCTCTCCCAACCCTAGACCCGACGAAAACACCATTGTAGCCCAACTGCATTATCAGTGCGGTGTCGATGGATGTCACGACCTGAACCCCGCCCAGTAAGGATCGGTGAGGTGAGCGGCCAGTAATTCGAGATTACCAAAGGCCATTTTGTACAAATCAAATAATCGAAGCTAGCGGAAGCTTAATACATAATTAAAACAAATAGTCCATTAAGGTGTGAATCTATATGAACAATCACATAATTACATTAATTTACCTACCTAGTAATACATACATAACATCATGTACAAAAATATTTATATAGCGATCTCGGGTTTACCCTTGTTGTATAGTGATCCAGACTTGTGTCTGTAGATGTTGGTAGTTGACTATTATCTTGTTTGCATCCTCTTTACTTCATATTTGAGTTATGGGATGTGTTGGGTGGGTTTGTTTCAGGTTGGTTGAGTTTAGAAACCAAAACTAGTTGCCCAGATTTTTGGCCTGTACGCTCGAGCGGGGATTTTGGCGCTCGAGCGGAGATTACACCCTTTCAGTATTTTCCTGTGCAGCGTTGTACGCTCGAGCGTAGGGTTGGGAGCTCGAGCGGAGGTCTGGTTCTGCAAAAGTGCTGAGCGAGTGCATTCTGCGCTCGAGCGGGAGGTTGGCCGCTCGAGCGTAAGTCTGTGAGTGGCCGCTCGAGCGGGGTGTTTTACGCTCGAGCGGGAGACTGGGTTAAAGTCCCGAAATTGTGACTTTTCAAATCACTTTTTGCTTTCTCTTCTCTCTCTTACTTTTCTAAAAAATCACCATTGTTGAGCCTCTCACTCTAGACTCTACCTTCTCTCTAGGTTTTGATCTAGTAGGAGTGATTTGCTCATCTTTGGCCTTTACAAAAAAGTTGTTGATCGTCGAGGGCTTCCTTTTGATCAGAAAATTTCGAGGTTTGGAGCATTTTGGTTTTGATCTTCATCTCCTTTGAGGCTCCGGGTTTGAGGTAGGGATAACCTACTCCTCTCTATGGGTTTTGTCTTTAAATTTTGGTATTTTGAGATGTTGGGCTTGGTTTGGTGATTTTGTGAAAGTTTGGGGCTTTTGTGTAATTTTACAAAAGTTGGGGTTTTATTCATAATAAACCTAGATGCATGTTTGGCATGGAAAATGGAATTAATGTTGAATCATTGATGAAAATGAGACCTAAGGGTTGAAATGTTAATTATGGGAATTGACCTAATTACATTGTTTAATTAATTGGGATAATTAATTGAGAGGAATAAAGGAATGAAATGTTGATTGAATATCCATTGTGCATTTATTTTCTATTTAGAAATAACTGCTTTGGGCTATCGGTGAAGGATAGTCGTGATTGTTGTAGACAATGCTTGATGATTAAGTAAACTGAAACTAATCAATGAAATGTGTCATGGAACTTGACGGTTGATAGAATACATTAATTATATGTATTATGTGACTGTATATAGAACCTTTGTGTTTGTATACGTTATGTGTAGAGGAGGAGATAGGGGATGTACTCCGCGGTTTAGGGGAAGATAGGGGATGTACCTCTAAACCGGATAGGTATTGGGAGGAGATAGGGGATGAACTCCGTAGACAGAGCTCATATGCTTGTCTAGAGAAGTGAAGATAGAGCTCATATGCTTATCTTTGTGAAGTGTGGATACAGCTTGTATGCTTATCTGTGGATATAGTTTTTATACATATCTGTTGTAGAATGTGGATACAGCTTGTATGCTTATCTGTGGATATTGTTGATATACATATCTGTTGTAGAATGTGGATACAGCTTGTATGCTTATCTGTGGGTATTGTTGATATACATATCTGTTGAAATGATGATAGAGCTGACATGCTTATCTGTTGAAAAAGGGAAAATAAAAGGTAACTTAGACTCATAAGTTGTAAGACATAAATATGAAATTTATGTAATTGTATCAGTGTTGGCCATCTATCAATTGCTAATGTTTTAGTCATTGTTCATGGTTGGTTTAGTGTATTTCTACTGGGCTGTGGCTCACCCTATATGGGAACATCATTTTCAGGTACAGGAAGCATGCCACCTCCAAGGACATAGCTGGGAGGCTAGAGGCGGACATGTTTTGTTGTTTTACTTTTGATGTATTACATGTAACTTCAAGCCAAGGGCTTAATGTGTATCGAGTTAGTACTCTTTGTTGTAACCAAGTGTTAACTTGGAAAGCTGTAAGCCCGTAGGGCATTTTGTTATGATGTTAACATGTAATACTTATGTAATGAGACGCTAATGAATAATAGAAGGTGGTTTGTTTATACGTCAACGCATGTCTTGTTTGATGGGATTAATGTTATTATTTTGAGGGCGTTACAACTTGGTATCAGAGCGTACCGGGTTCGAATACTTTGGGTACGTGGGAAGTGATTAGGATCACAATGGGTTTGTCTCGCTTGATAGAGACTTAGATGTAGTATCATATGCTATGTGCTTAATTGATAACATGCTTATGTGACTATGTGGGTATGGGATTTAATTTCTAGGATGTTGATTGGATCCTTGAGTTTCTGGGAGTCTTGTTGGAAAAGCACTTGATCAATGCTGTTTCTAACCGGAACTCTAGTAACGTCTCGGGACTATCATTATCCGGAAATGAAATTCGTAAGTGCTTATGTGTTTATGTGCTTATGTGGAGTGAATTACAGTTGTCCATGCATTAGGACGTGAGTGTCTAGTTTCGGCACATTTGTGAATGTGCTAACGTTCTGTGTTGCCTTTATTAGGATGTCAGGACGAGGAAGGGGTGCTAGGCGTGGTAGACCTGCGAGGCAGGAAGTACCGTTACCGGAGGAGGTTCCGGCAGTGCAGGAGGGAGTTGGACAGGCCACTGTGGCCGAGCCAGTAGGTCAGCAGGCTATGGGTGCCTTGGCCAGAGAGTTAGCAGGAGCTTTGGGTATTCTTAGGGCTGAGAATCAGGCAGCTGAGATAGGGCCTTCCTTCTTGAAGAGGGAGTTCTTTCGGTGTAATCCGGACGAGTTTATCGGGGATCCTAAAGAGCCGCTTAAGGCAGATGAATGGCTCGAACAGACAACGAAGACGTTTGAGATGCTTGGCATCGAGGACGGAGCATTGAAAGTGACCTTGGCATCCTTCCAGCTGAAGGGAGATGCGGGTCAATGGTGGAAATACGAGAAGGCTCGTGTTGGTGGGACTTGGGAGGCATTTGTGAATGCTTTTCAGGAGAGGTTTTTGTCTGCAGTAGCTAGAGAGAAGTTGAGGGATCAGTTTAGCCGGCTTAATCAGCAGGGCTTGTCAGTGGCCGAGTTTGAGGCTACTTTTACCAGTCTGTCCAGGTTTGCACCGGAACTGGTGGCGTCTGAGGAACGCCGTTGCTATGAGTTTGAGCGGAAGTTGAGGCGGGGCCTCAAGTTGAGAATTGGTGGGTCTTATATTCGAGAGTATAGACACCTAGTGGATGCTGCAGCTCATATGGAGCTTATGATGCAGGAGGAGGATGAGGGTCAGAGAGGCTCCAAGAGGAGCCAGGATAGTCAGAGTGATGGCAGGAGGCAGAGGGGTTCTAACCCTCAGCAGTCGCAGGGTGGTGTTGCTAGATCGACCTTCCCAGTGCCGAGTGCAGGCTCTGGGAGAGGTGGTCAGGGGGAATTCACTTGTTACAAGTGTGGCCAGTTGGGTCACAAGGTTTCAGTTTGCCCGCAGAAGGGTGGGGGTCAGAAAGCTGCTTCTTTTTCAGCTAGACCGCAGAGTCAGAGTTTGGGCAGGGGGCAGCTCTTGACTTGTTATCAGTGTGGACAACCTGGGCACATGAAGAGGTTTTGCCCACAGTTGAGTGCCACTTCGGGAGCGTCTGGTTCTAGGCAGACGCAGGGTTTTCAGCCAGCTCAGTCTGTGCAGGCCTCGAGGGCCAATCCGGGAGCTTCGTCATCCCAGTCTGTGCAGCAGTCTTTTGCTCCGAGAGGTGAGCAGGTAGACCAGGGGCCTACGGGGCGCGTGTATGCTGTTACCGCGCAGGATTTAGTACCAGCTCCATCAGTAGTGAGAGGTACTTTTCTGTTTTGCAACTCGGTTGCTAATGTGTTGATAGACACGGGTGCATCTCATTCTTTTGTATCTGCTGCATTTGCATCTGTTTTGGAATTGGAGTTAGCACAGTTAGCATCTCCTATTTGTGTGGTATCGCCTTTGGGTGGTGAGTTGATTCTGAAACAGGGTGTTAGAGGTTGTGATATAGAGGTCGCCGACTATAGGCTTCCTTTTCCGTTTGTTGTCATGCCCATGAAGGGTTTTGATGTTATTTTGGGTATGGGCTGGTTATCGTCATACCGGGCTGTTATTGATTGCTACCGCCAGAGGGTTACATTGTGTACCTTGAGCGGGGAGTGGTTCCATTTCTTGGGAGACCGGGTTGGTAGTGTTTTGCCACCGGGGTATGATTCGCGAGGGCGAAGTGAGCTTAGTGGTTTACTTGCTAGTTTTGAGAGTAGCGAGTGTGTTGAGACTCGGATTGTGTTGCCGAGGGTGGTTTGTGAGTATTCGGATGTTTTTCCCGAAGAACTTGTTAGTTTGCCACCTCACCGGGAGATAGAATTCTCTATTGATTTAGTGCCGGGTACGGCGCCGATTTCTATGGCACCTTACCGTTTTGCTCCAGCAGAGTTGGTTGAGTTGAAAGTTCAGCTCCAGGAATTGCTAGATAAGGGCTTTGTTCGCCCTAGCGTTTCACCGTGGGGAGCGCCGGCCCTCTTTGTTAAAAAGAAAGATGGTGCCTTAAGATTGTGTATTGACTATCGGAAGTTGAATCGGGCTACGGTTAAGAATAAGTACCCTATGCCCCGTATAGATGATTTGTTTGACCAGTTGAAGGGTTCCCGTTGTCTCTCTAAGATAGACTTGAGATCGGGTTACCACCAGTTGAGGGTCAGGGAGAAGGATATTCCGAAAACGGCATTCCGTACGCGGTATGGCCATTACGAGTTTCTGGTGATGCCATTTGGGCTTACCAATGCACCGGCAGTCTTTATGGACTTGATGAACCGGATTTTCCGGGAGTTCTTAGACCGATTTGTGGTTGTCTTCGTGGACGACATCCTTATCTATTCGCCTTCTGAGGAGGAGCATGAGGCACACTTGAGAGTGGTGCTTGAGTTACTTAGAGCCCATAGGCTGTATGCCAAGTTTGGGAAGTGTGAGTTCTGGCTGAGGGAAGTCAAATTCTTAGGCCACGTGGTATCCGGGGAAGGGGTGTCTGTGGATACATCCAAGGTTGAGGCAGTGCAAGATTGGGCACAGCCTAAGAGTGTGTTTGAGATCCGCAGTTTTCTGGGATTAGCTGGGTATTACCGTCGGTTTGTGAAAGATTTCTCCAGGTTAGCGTCACCGTTGACTAGACTGACTCGGAAGGGAGTCAAGTTTGTGTGGAGTGAGACTTGTGAAAGGTCATTCCAAGAGTTGAAAGTTAGATTGACCACCGCTCCGGTGTTGATTATTCCGGAGAGAGGGTTGGGTTATGCGGTTTATTGTGATGCCTCACGAGAGGGTTTGGGTTGTGTGTTGATGCAAGAGGGGAAAGTGGTAGCTTATGGCTCACGTCAGTTGAAAATACACGAGAAGAATTACCCCATACACGACCTAGAATTAGCAGCTGTGATCTTTGCCTTGAAAATCTGGAGGCACTACCTTTATGGTGAGAGGTTCGAGGTATTCTCGGATCACAAGAGTTTGAAGTATCTGTTTACACAGAGAGACTTGAATTTGAGGCAGAGGAGATGGATGGAGTTCATCGAGGATTATGATTTTGAGTTACATTATCATCCGGGAAAGGCCAATGTTGTGGCCGATGCCCTTAGTAGGAAAACCATTAGTGATGTAGCTTGTATAGCCATCCGGGAATGGGAGATGTTGGAAGCACTTGGCGAGTTTGATTTGCTACTGGGCGAATCTGTCGAGGCTGCGGCCTTGTTTTCTGTTGTTGCACAGCCTACACTTGTGACTAGAGTGTTAGAGGCACAGAGAGGTGACCTTGAGGTAGAATCCCTCCGAGAGAAGATCTCCAGTGGGAAAGTTGAGAAGGGTTTGACGGTGTATCCCGACCTGAGTGTGAGATACCAAGACCGTTTGTTTGTACCGGAGTCTTGCCGAGAGGAAGTACTCCGAGAGTTTCACCATTCGCGCCTTGCGGTGCATCCGGGAGGTACTAAGATGTATCAGGATTTGGGTCGCCAGTTTTGGTGGCGGGGTATGAAGAGAGATGTGGCTGTTTTCGTATCGAAGTGCCTTACTTGCCAGCAAGTGAAGGCCGAGCATCAGAGGCCAGCGGGTTTGTTGAAACCCTTGCCTATTGCCGAGTGGAAGTGGGAGCATATCACTATGGACTTCGTTGTAGGTCTTCCAAGGACTCAACGGGGTAGTGATGCTATTTGGGTGGTTGTAGACCGGTTGACTAAGTCGGCGCACTTTATTCCTATGCGCGTGAGAGATTCGGTGGATCATCTTGCCGATTTGTATGTTCGGGACGTAGTGAGATTGCACGGGGTCCCAGTGACGATTGTCTCAGATAAAGACCCTCGTTTTACTGCTAGGTTGTGGCAGAGTTTGCAGAGTGCCTTGGGCACTAAGTTGACCTTTAGTACGGCTTATCATCCTCAGACTGACGGGCAGTCCGAGCGTACTATTCAGATCCTCGAGGATATGCTTCGGGGTTGTGTCCTTGACTTCAGTGGGACGTGGGAGAGGCACTTACCCTTGGTAGAGTTTGCCTACAACAACAGTTTTCAGTCTAGCATCGGTATGGCACCGTTTGAGGCCTTGTATGGCCGACCGTGTAGGTCTCCAGTTTGTTGGGCCGAGGTGGGTGATGCACCTTTGTGGGGTCCGGAGTTGGTTAGGGAGACGACGGAGAAAGTTGAGCTTATCCGTAGGAGGCTTGTTACAGCCCAGAGTCGACAAAAGAGTTATGCCGACCGTAGGAGGAGGCCTTTGGCGTTTGAGGTAGGTGATCATGTCTTTCTGAAAATATCACCTAGGCGAGGCCTGATGAGGTTTGGGAAGAGTGGGAAATTATCCCCTCGGTTTATTGGTCCTTTTGAGATCCTTGAGAGGATTGGCGAGGTTGCTTATCGGTTAGCCTTACCGCCACAGCTGTCCGGGGTGCATGACGTGTTTCATGTGAGTATGCTTCGGAAGTATGAGCCAGATCCATCACATGTGCTGGATTGGAGCGATTTAGAGGTAGATGAGAATGCCTCGTATGAGGAGAGACCGGTTCGGGTCTTGGATAGGCGGGATCAGATCCTGCGTGGCAAGACCATTCCTTTGGTGAAAGTCTTGTGGAAACATCACGGAGTGGAGGAAGCCACTTGGGAACGTGAGTTGGAAGTCCGTGAGAAATATCCGGACTTGTTTATTGATATGTAATCTTGTATTTGAATTTTACATTTTGTTGAACTTAAGAGCTTTTATATATGTCTTAAGTTGTGAAACATTGAGAATGTTTTGATTATTGGTAGTATGTCTTGGAACTTGCCTCATATGGAAGTTGAATGTAACATTATATCTGTTGAACATATTGTTGAAATTGGAAGGATAGTGCATAATGTTGATGCATGTTGAAAGTACATATGTTGTTTACATATTGTGATATGTCTCTTGTTTAAGGGATGGGATGACCGGTAATGGGTCGAATTGTTGAATGTTAAAATATAACATTGTTTAAAATGGAAGAAAACTTGTTTTGAAAACTGGTGCTTAATTTCGGGGACGAAATTCTTTAAGGGGGGGAGGTTATAGCGATCTCGGGTTTACCCTTGTTGTATAGTGATCCAGACTTGTGTCTGTAGATGTTGGTAGTTGACTATTATCTTGTTTGCATCCTCTTTACTTCATATTTGAGTTATGGGATGTGTTGGGTGGGTTTGTTTCAGGTTGGTTGAGTTTAGAAACCAAAACTAGTTGCCCAGATTTTTGGCCTGTACGCTCGAGCGGGGATTTTGGCGCTCGAGCGGAGATTACACCCTTTCAGTATTTTCCTGTGCAGCGTTGTACGCTCGAGCGTAGGGTTGGGAGCTCGAGCGGAGGTCTGGTTCTGCAAAAGTGCTGAGCGAGTGCATTCTGCGCTCGAGCGGGAGGTTGGCCGCTCGAGCGTAAGTCTGTGAGTGGCCGCTCGAGCGGGGTGTTTTACGCTCGAGCGGGAGACTGGGTTAAAGTCCCGAAATTGTGACTTTTCAAATCACTTTTTGCTTTCTCTTCTCTCTCTTACTTTTCTAAAAAATCACCATTGTTGAGCCTCTCACTCTAGACTCTACCTTCTCTCTAGGTTTTGATCTAGTAGGAGTGATTTGCTCATCTTTGGCCTTTACAAAAAAGTTGTTGATCGTCGAGGGCTTCCTTTTGATCAGAAAATTTCGAGGTTTGGAGCATTTTGGTCTTGATCTTCATCTCCTTTGAGGCTCCGGGTTTGAGGTAGGGATAACCTACTCCTCTCTATGGGTTTTGTCTTTAAATTTTGGTATTTTGAGATGTTGGGCTTGGTTTGGTGATTTTGTGAAAGTTTGGGGCTTTTGTGTAATTTTACAAAAGTTGGGATTTTATTCATAATAAACCTAGATGCATGTTTGGCATGGAAAATGGAATTAATGTTGAATCATTGATGAAAATGGGACCTAAGGGTTGAAATGTTAATTATGGGAATTGACCTAATTACATTGTTTAATTAATTGGGATAATTAATTGAGAGGAATGAAGGAATGAAATGTTGATTGAATATCCATTGTGCATTTATTTTCTATTTAGAAATAACTGCTTTGGGCTATCGGTGAAGGATAGTCGTGATTGTTGTAGACAATGCTTGATGATTAAGTAAACTGAAACTAATCAATGAAATGTGTCATGGAACTTGACGGTTGATAGAATACATTAATTATATGTATTATGTGACTGTATATAGAACCTTTGTGTTTGTATACGTTATGTGTAGAGGAGGAGATAGGGGATGTACTCCGCGGTTTAGGGGAAGATAGGGGATGTACCTCTAAACCGGATAGGTATTGGGAGGAGATAGGGGATGAACTCCGTAGACAGAGCTCATATGCTTGTCTAGAGAAGTGAAGATAGAGCTCATATGCTTATCTTTGTGAAGTGTGGATACAGCTTGTATGCTTATCTGTGGATATAGTTTTTATACATATCTGTTGTAGAATGTGGATACAGCTTGTATGCTTATCTGTGGATATTGTTGATATACATATCTGTTGTAGAATGTGGATACAGCTTGTATGCTTATCTGTGGGTATTGTTGATATACATATCTGTTGAAATGATGATAGAGCTGACATGCTTATCTGTTGAAAAAGGGAAAATGAAAGGTAACTTAGACTCATAAGTTGTAAGACATAAATATGAAATTTATGTAATTGTATCAGTGTTGGCCATCTATCAATTGCTAATGTTTTAGTCATTGTTCATGGTTGGTTTAGTGTATTTCTACTGGGCTGTGGCTCACCCTATATGGGAACATCATTTTCAGGTACAGGAAGCATGCCACCTCCAAGGACATAGCTGGGAGGCTAGAGGCGGACATGTTTTGTTGTTTTACTTTTGATGTATTACATGTAACTTCAAGCCAAGGGCTTAATGTGTATCGAGTTAGTACTCTTTGTTGTAACCAAGTGTTAACTTGGAAAGCTGTAAGCCCGTAGGGCATTTTGTTATGATGTTAACATGTAATACTTATGTAATGAGACGCTAATGAATAATAGAAGGTGGTTTGTTTATACGTCAACGCATGTCTTGTTTGATGGGATTAATGTTATTATTTTGAGGGCGTTACAATTTATACACATATAAACATCAAAACTCTAACGTCATAAACATAAACTTGCCAAAGGCCATCTAGAATTAGCCTTAACTTGGAGGCACTAAAAACTCAAAAGGCTTCAAATGGTGGCTCGGCTAAAGGAATCCTTTTGGGTTTGTTCTTCGTGTCGCCCACCCATACATATATATACACACAGTGAGCTAAAACCCAGTGAATAACATTAAAGTAAAGGGGTTAGTGAATGAATTCTGAATATATCATATTCGTAAAACAAATCATAACAAAACCATTCTCATATTTGAACATAATAATGGTACATCCAATAGAACATAACATATCTTCATCCGACTAGAGTAATCGGTTCCGGATACCGATTCTCAACGTTAAGTGGTTAGCGAGATCTCGTAATCATAAATATATATGTCATGGACCCGCATTAACATGCTGTCCCTCCATAACTTCGGATTTTCTTTGGATGCCATAGTAGATTCAAACTAGGACATTCGTTCACTTAAACAAAATAATATTTCAAAAATCATAGCTCATCGAATAACATTTCAAACATAATTCATATGAACATATCTTTACAATAACGTTACTTACAGTAATTGGTCAGACGATACACCTCGGCAGATCAACCTACACAATACACACAAAGACGTACACATTGAAACACAACTTCAATCAATACTTCATCTTTCTAATCCATTACTTAAGTTGGTTTCTAGCTTATTAATCTTCCATGAGGTTTAAATCATGTCTAGAAATGCTTAGAAGAAAATGAGAATGAAAATATAAACAAAAGATGTTTTTCAAAACAAACTGAAAATTGGGTGATCGCTCGAGCGGTCCTTTCACCGCTCGAGCGGTGAATGTGAGGCCACAATATTTTCAGTTTGTAAAAATAATTTCTGGTTGCCTTCAAAATGCACTCGAGCAGTAACTTTACAGCTCGAGCGGTCTACAATTTTCAAAATTTTGAATTTCAGAAAAAATGGCTTCCAACTCATTTCCAAAACTTGAATTTATATATGTTTTAATCAAAACCTTGAAAACACCTTAGAAAACATGAATTCATATTTATTTATAAACCATTTGCTCATAACCTCATCAATTTAATAAAGAGTGAACCAAAATCTCCATGCGTGTACAATTTTTCAAACTTCTTTTTCTTTGAAAATCAAAACAAGGAATTGAACATATAAATTCATGAACTTCTAAAATAGTAAGCAAATTATAAGCTTTCATGCATGCGATTCCAAAATTCAAATTAAAATGTTGAACATGACATGACCTTCTCATCTTATAATTATAGCTCAATTTCTTCATTAGCTTGCTAATTTCCTTCTAATTTCATGAATATAATTCCTAACTCTTCTTAATTTCAAGTGTAATGTGAAATCTTTACAAAATCTATCATAAACATGCATTTAGCTTATATTCTTACTCAAACCTAATTGTCAATTAAAAAGCCGAAATCTTTGAGTTTAATGTTCCATAGAACATACATTTAAGAATCCCAACATCAATTTCCATGGAAAACTATTTTCAAATCTTAGGAGCCATTCAAGAAAACAAATTTATGAACATGAATTCCATGATTTGATGCCATGCATGTCAAGTTTATGAACCCATTTCTTCCAATTCTTCATTAACATGTTCATGCATGTTCTTTACTTCAAATTGCATCACCAAAGCCCTTAATTAAACTTGAATTCTTCATAATTAAACTTAAATTTCGTAAGTACAAGAGTGTAGATGCTTCTAATTCAAGAAATTAGGATGAAATCCTACCTTAGGTTGATGATGAACTATGAAGAATCAAGCCTACACCTTCTTCAATCTAAACAAAAAAAAAAAAAAAATTACATTCTTCTTCTTCTTCTTCCTTTGAGCTTGTTGGCTACATATTTTGTATAAGCCAATTACAATTCAATGCGTGGCAGAATAACGGCAATACGAGAAGACTATTCAAGTCTTCAATCATAATCACACACGTGGCAGTCAGCATTGGTTATAATGGATTTACGTAACACTGGATTAGCAAAGGGATTTAAGATGATGCGGCTTCAACAGTTACTCACATTTAAATTCAAAATCAAGAGGGAAACATAACTGCAGGTATTGGCATAATGGAGCTAACTATAAGGCAACATGATCAGCAATCATGAAGGAGCGTTTCGACGGTTAGAAGTGCAGTTCAATGGTTATCCTTGAGAAGTATAAATCGCAGAGAAGGCCCCAGAAAAACCCCCCGACTCAGATCCAAAAAACCAGTTTTATCTACTTTATTTCCTTTCCAGTTTTACATTTCCTGTTCTTTGTATTTCTATACTTTAAAATTCCTGCACTGCATTTCGTTCATAGGAGTAGTTTCAAGTAGATTGTTACTGTAAACCTCTACGAGGCTGAATTGGATCATTGTAAGTCTTTCGTTTTACTTAATGAAATACTACAATTGTTCTTCATTTAATCATTGTCAGTTTATTCCTCCTAAGCAAAGCCACTAGCAAAAGTCCTCTTCATTGAGGCTAAAAGAACTAAAACACAATCGTCAGATAATTGGTTGGCAATTAAATTTATGTAAGGACTGATTGATCCTTGCTGGCACGCTCAAAATTACTGTAATAACCTTTGAAAGCCAAAAAGCCAACATATATTTTTGGCGCGCCCAGTAGGACTAATTGAAATGGTAAAGGCATCTCCTGTCTACCATGCCTACCACGCTAACCACACCCTCGTCCTGACATCCTAATAAAGGTAACCAAGACCATTAGCACATTCATAAATTTGCCGAAACTATAACACTCACGTCCTAATGCATGGACAACTGTAATTCACTCCACGTAAGCACATAATCACGTAAGCAATTACGAATTTCATTTCCGGATAATGATAGTCCCAAGGTGTTACTAGAGTTCCGGTTAGAAACAACATTGATCAAGTGCTTTTCCAACAAGACTCCCAGAAACCCAACGATCCACTCAACATCCTAGAAACTACTTTCCATACCCACATAGTCACATAAGCATGTTATCAATTAAACACGTAGCATATAACACTACATCTAAGTCTCTATCAAGCGAGACAAACCCATTGTGATACTAATCACTTCCCACGTACCCAAAGTATTCGAACTCGGTAAGCTCTGATACCAAGTTGTAACGCCCTCAAAAAAATACATAAAACCCATCACTTTTGGCATGCATTGATATAAAAGAAGCCAACCATTTCTATTCATCAGAGTAAATTTTGCAACAGTATTACATGTTAACAACAAAAGCAAATGCCCTATGGGCTCACAGCTTTCCAAGTTAACACTTGGTTACAAAAAGAAGAGTACTAACTCTATACAAA
Organism: Camellia sinensis; assembly: GCF_055761805.1. Taxonomy (NCBI): domain Eukaryota; kingdom Viridiplantae; phylum Streptophyta; class Magnoliopsida; order Ericales; family Theaceae; genus Camellia; species Camellia sinensis. The sequence goes on from NC_138970.1 coordinate 66,710,611, forward strand.
ATAAGCCCTTGGCTTGATATACATGTAATACAAACAAAAATAATCAAAAGAGTCTTCAACTCTCATCATCATCCAAGCTATGTCCTTGGAGGTGGCATGCTACCTGTACCTGAAAATAATGTCCCATATAGGGTGAGCCAACGCCCAACAAAGATATGCTAAACGCAGTATGAGCAATGACTAAGACATTACCGATTGATAAAAGTTCAATTTCCATAAATCAATTCATAACCATTTCATAATCACTATGACCATGTTTCATTTCATTTTCCATTTCTTAACAATTTCACAATTTATATCGACGGCTCAGAACCTGGCCAACCACTTATGAGACAGTGACTCATATTAAACGTTTCTCATTACACAATAGATAAGCCTACTAGCTATATCAACATCTCAACAGATAAGCATATAAGCTGTATCCACACTTCAACAGATAAGCATATGAGCTATATCAACACTTCCATAGATAAGCATATGAGCCGTATCAACACTTCCATAGATAAGCATATGAGCTGTATCACCACACTATCTGACAAGCATATGAGCCGTATCAGTGGAGTCCATCCCCTATCTTCTCCCAAACAATATCCAGTTTAGAGGTCCATCCCCTATCTTCCCCTAAACCGTGGAGTACATCCCTTATCTCCTCCCACACACACACAACGTATATACACATAGGTCACATACACAATCAATCAATACATAGAGTTAATGTATTCTATCAACCGTCATACTCTATGACATAACCACTTGATTAGTTTTAGTTTGCCTAATCATCATGCATTGTCTAAAACAATCAAAACTACCCTCCACCGGTAGCCCAAGCAATTATTTCTAAATAGATAATAAAAGCTCCAACAGACAAAATATCAATGTTTTCAAAAGTGAGCGATTAACAAATCCAACTCCACTATTCTACCATAATGAACCAATCTCATTATTTCCAACACAATTCCATAACTCCACAAATTTCCCAAATTAACTGTACCAATTAATTTACACCACAAATTAGGGTTGTCTACCCCATTTCCCAATATTGGCCCAATGGCCTATATGTCAACAACCAACAACAATATCATTATTTTGAAACCCAACAGTGCCCATTTTAGGATCAAAACAACAAACCCTCTTTTAACATTTTGAAACCCTAGGTCCCAAATTTTCCCAACTTCAATACTTTATCAAAACAACCAAAGATCTATGTCAAAGACCATAAGAGTGAGTAGGAATCCCTACTTCAAGAGATGACACCCAATGGAGAAGATGACGAAAACGAAGTTGCTCCAAATCACGAGTTTCTTAGACTAAAAGATAGCCCTCGACGATCAACAACTTTTTTGTAAAGGCCAAAGGTGAGGAAACAACTCCAACTAGATCAATACCTAGAGAGAAGGCAAGGTTCTAGAGAGAAAGGCTCAACAATGGAGTTTTTGGAAAAGTAAGAGAGAGAAAAGATGAGAAAAAGTGATTTAAAAATGCCCCCTAGCCAACTGTTATACGACATTCCCGCTCGAGCGGAAAACACAACGCTCGAGCGTCAAGAACAAAAACTAGGTCCGCTCGAGCTCAAGAAGTCCCGCTCGAGCGCCAAGACACAAGAATAAAGTTCATCCGCTCGAGCGAGAAAACCAGTCCGCTCGAGCGCAAATCTCCCTCTCCCAGAACTTTCACCAAGACAGTACTACCTGCTCGAGTGCCAACAAACCCGCTCGAGCACAGGAAACCCGCTCGAGCGTAGAAATCACACCTGCAGAAGTTTTGCAGGGACACGAAATACTGGGAGTGTACACTCTACGCTCGAGCGCCAAACGACCCGCTCGAGCAGAACGACCAAAAACCTGGCAACTAGATTTTAGACCAATGTTCTACCCACCTGCTCGAAACATACCCAACACATCCTAAAACTCAAACAAATGGAATTAAAGGACGGCAACAAGATAGTACAACTATCAACCCCACGGAATCGAGTCTGAAATACAACCAAACAGTAAAGGGACAACCGGGATTGCTATAACCTCCCCCCTTTAAAGAATTTCGTCCCTGAAATTAAACACAAGTTTCTCAAAAAACAGGTTTTCTCCATTCGCAACAATATTACAACATAATAATAAACATTCTGACCCATTACCGGTCAATCCCATCTCTATTCAAGAGGCATTTCACATCACACATGACGACCTGCATAATCAACATGCATTGCTTCGAAATTTACCAATTTCAACTCATTTTCAATGCCAAAATATATTTTTGCATTTCTAAACATCATTAACATATACAATGTTAAAATCAACTTCCATTTACCAAAACATTCATAATGTTTTACAACTTAAGACATATACAATGCTCTTAAAGTTCAACAATATTACAAAATTACCAATGCATGGTTACACATCATCAAACAAGTCTGGATATTTTTCACGGACTTCCAACTCACGTTCCCAAGTGGCTTCCTCCACTCCGTGATACTTCCACAAAACTTTTACCAAGGGAATAGTCTTGCCTCGCAAGACTTGATCCCGCCTATCCAAGACCCGAACCGGTCTCTCCTCATACGAGGCATCCTCATCTACCTCTAAGTCGGTCCAATTTAACACATGGTATGGATCCGCCTCATACTTCCGAAGCATACTCACATGAAACACGTCATGCACCCCGGACAACTGCGGTGGCAAAGCTAAACGATAAGCAACCTCCCCAATCCTCTCAAGGATCTCAAAGGGACCAATAAACCGAGGGGATAACTTCCCACTCTTCCCAACCCTCATCAAACCTCGCCTAGGTGATATTTTCAAGAAGACATGATCACCTATCTCAAACGCCAAAGGCCTCCTCCTACGGTCGGCATAACTCTTTTGGCGACTCTGGGCTGTAACAAGCCTCCTACGGATAAGCTCAACTTTCTCCGTCGTCTCCCTAACCAACTCCGAACCCAACAAAGGTGCATCACCCACCTCGGCCCAACAAACTAGAAACCTACACGGTCGGCCATACAACGCCTCAAACGGTGCCATACCGATGCTAGATTGGAAACTGTTGTTGTAGGCAAATTCCACCAAAGGCAAGTGCCTCTCCCACGTCCCACTAAAGTCAAGGACACAACCCCGAAGCATATCCTCAAGGATCTGAATAGTACGCTCGGACTGCCCATCAGTCTGAGGATGATAAGCCGTACTAAAGGTCAACTTAGTACCCAGGGCACTCTGCAAACTCTGCCACAACCTAGCAGTAAAACGAGGATCTCTATCTGAGACGATCGTCACTGGGATACCGTGCAATCTCACTATGTCCCGAATGTATAAGTCGGCAAGATGATCTACCGAATCTCTCACGCGCATAGGGATAAAATGCGCCGACTTAGTCAACCGGTCTACAACCACCCAAATAGCATCACTACCCCGCTGAGTCCTCGGAAGACCTACAACGAAGTCCATAGTGACATGCTCCCACTTCCACTCGGCAATAGGCAAGGGTTGCAACAAACTCGCTGGCCTCTGATGCTTGGCCTTCACTTGCTGACAAGTAAGGCATTTTGATACGAAAACTGCCGCATCTCTCTTCATACCCTGCCACCAAAACTGGCGACCCAAATCACGATACATCTTAGTGCCTCCCGGATGCACCGCAAGGCGTGAATCGCGAAACTCCCGGAGTACCTCCTCTCGGCAAGACTCCGGCACAAACAAACGGTCTCTGTATCTCACATTCAGGTCAGGATACACCGCCAAACCCTTCTCAACCTTCCCACTGGAGATCTTCCCTCGGAGGGATTTGACCTCAAGGTCACCTCTCTGTGCCTCTAACACTCGAGTCACAAGTGTAGGCTGTGCAACAACAGAGAACAAGGCCGCAGCCTCAACGGATTCGCCCAGAAGCAAATCAAATTCGCCCAGTGCACCCAACATCTCCCATTCCCGGACGGCTATACAAGCTACATCACTAATGGATTTTCTGCTAAGGGCATCGGCCACGACATTGGCCTTTCCCGGGTGATAGTGCAACTCAAAGTCAAAGACCTCAATGAACTCCATCCACCTTCTCTGCCTCAAATTTAAGTCTCTCTGTGTAAACAGATACTTCAAACTCTTATGATCCGAGAATACCTCGAACCTCTCACCATAAAGGTAGTGCCTCCAAATTTTCAAGGCAAAGATCACTGCTGCTAACTCTAAGTCGTGTGTAGGGTAATTCTTCTCGTGTATTTTCAACTCTCGTTAGCCATAAGCTACCACTTTTCCTTCTTGCATCAACACACAACCCAAACCCTCTCGTGAGGCATCACAATAAACCGCATAACCCAACCCTCTCTCCGGAATAATCAAAATCGGAGCGGTGGTCAATCTAACCTTCAACTCTTGGAACGACTTTTCACAAGCCTCACTCCACACAAACTTGACCCCTTTCCGTGTCAATCTAGTCAACGGCGAAGCTAGCCTGGAGAAATCTTTCACAAACCGACGGTAATACCCAGCTAATCCCAGAAAACTGCGGATCTCAAACACACTCTTAGGCTGTGCCCAATCTTGCACTGCTTCTACCGTGGATGTATCAACAGACACCCCTTCTCCGGATACTACATGGCCTAAGAACTTGACTTCTTCTAACCAGAACTCACACTTCCCAAATTTGGCATACAATCTATGGGCTCTAAGCAATTCAAGCACCACTCTCAAGTGTTCCTCGTGCTCCTCCTCAGAAGGCGAATAGATAAGAATGTCGTCCACGAAGAGGACCACAAAACGATCTAAGAATTCCCGGAAGATCCGGTTCATCGAGTCCATAAAGACTGCCGGTGCATTAGTGAGCCCAAATGGCATCACCAGAAACTCATAATGGCCATACCGCGTACAAAATGCCGTCTTCGGAATATCCTCCTTCCTGACCCTCAACTGGTGGTAACCCGATCTCAAGTCTATCTTAGAGAAACAACGGGAACCCTTCAACTGGTCAAACAAATCATCTATACGGGGCATACGATACTTATTCTTAACCGTAGCCCGATTCAACTTCCGGTAGTCGATACACAATCTCAAGGCACCATCTTTCTTTTTAGCAAAGAGGGCCGGTGCTCCCCACGGCGAAACACTAGGGCGAACAAAACCCTTATCTAACAACTCCTGAAGCTGAGTCTTCAACTCACTCAACTCGGCTGGGCAAAACGATAAGGTGCCATAGAAATCGGCGCTGTGCCAGGCACTAAATCAATAGAGGACTCTATCTCTCGGTGAGGTGGCAAGCTAACGAGATCCTCGGGAAAGACATCCGAATACTCACAAACCACTCTCGGTAACATAGTCTGGGTCTCATCACGCTCACCACTCATGAAGCTAGCAAGTAGACCACTAAGCGCACTCCGTCTTTGCGGATCATACATCGATGGCAACACACTACCAACCCGATCCCCCAAGAAATGGAAACACTCCCCGCTCAAGGTACAAACTGTGACCCTCTGGCGGTAGCAATCAATAACGGCCCGGTATGACGATAGCCAGTCCATACCCAAAATAACATCAAAGCCCTCCATGGGCATAACAACAAAGGGAAAAGGAAGCCTACGGTCGGCGACCTCTGTATCACAACCTTTACATCCATGTTTCAAAATCAATTCACCCCCAACAGGTGATACTACACAAATAGGAGATGCTAATAGTGCCGACTCCAACTCCAACACAGATGTAAATGCAGCAGATACAAAAGAATGAGACGCACTCGTATCAATCAATACATTAGTAACCAAGTTGCAAAACAGAAAGGTACCTCTCACTACTGACGAAGCCGGTACTAGGTCCTGCGCGGTAACAGCATACACGCGCCCTGTAGGCCCCTGATCCACCTGCTCACCTCTAGGAGCAAAAGACTGCTGCACTGACTGGGACGACGAAGCTCCCGGATTGGCCCTCGAGGCTTGCACAGACTGAGCTGGCTGATAACTCTGTGTCTACCTAGAACCAGACGCTCCCGATGTGGCACTCAACTGTGGGCAAAACCTCTTCAGGTGCCCAGGCTGACCACACTGATAGCAAGACAAAGGCTGGCCCCTGCCCTGATCCTGGCCCAGAGGTCTAGCTGAAAAAGAAGCAGCTCCTTGACCCCCTCCCTTCTGTGGCAAACCGAAGACTTGTGCCCAGGCTGACCACACTGACAGCAAGACAAAGGCTGGCCTCTGCCATGACTCTGGCCCTGAGGTCTAGCTGAAAAAGAAGCAGCTCGCTGACCCCCTCTCTTCTGCAGGCAAACCGAAGACTGGTGACCTAGCTGGCCACACGCAAAACAAGTCAAGCCTCCCTGACTACCTCTCCCAGAGCCCGCACTCGGCACTGGAAAGGTTGATCTAGCCAAACCACTTTGAGACTGCTGAGGGTTAGAACCCCTCTGTCTTTTGCCGTCACCCTGACCATCTTGGCTCCTCTTGGAGCCTCTCTGCCCCTCATCCTCCTCCTGCATCATGAGCTCCATATGAGCTGCAGCATTCACCAAACGTCTATACTCCTGAATAAACAACCCTCCAACCCTTAACTTGAGTCCACGTCTTAACTTCTGCTCAAACTCAAAGCAACGGCGTTCCTCGGACGCCACAAGTTCAGGTGCAAACCTGGACAAACTGGTAAAAGTAGCCTCAAACTCGGCTACTGACAAACCCTGCTATTTAAGCTGGCAAAACTGCTCCCTCAGATTCTCCCTAGCAGCTGAAGATAAAAACTTCTCCTGGAAGGTATTCACAAAAGCCTCCCATGCACCACCAACACGACCTTTCTCATACCTCCACCATTGACCCGCATCTCCCTTCAGTTGGAAGGATGCCAAGGTCACCTTTAAAGCCCCGTCCTCGATGCCAAGCATCTCAAACGTCTTCTTCATCTGTTCCAACCACTCGTCAGCCTTAAGTGGCTCTTTCGGATCCCTAACAAATTCGTCCGGGTTAGACCGGAAGAACTCCCTCTTCAAGAAAGAAGGTCCTACCTCAGCAACCTGATTCTTAGCTCTGAGAATACCCAAAGCTCCCGCTATCTCACGGGCCAAGGCGCCCATAGCCTGCTAACCCGCTGGCTCGGCCACGTTGGCCTGACCAACTCCCTCCTGCATTGCCAGAACGTCATCCGGTAAAGGCATCTCCTGTCTACCATGCCTGCCACGCTTACCACACCCTCGTCCTGACATCCTAATAAAGGTAACAAGACCATTAGCACATTCATAAATGTGCCGAAGCTATAACACTCACGTCCTAATGCATGGACAACTGTAATTCACTCCACGTAAACACATAATCACGTAAGCAATTACAAATTTCATTTCTGGAGAATGATAGTCCCAAGGCGTTAATAGAGTTCCGGTTAGAAACAGCATTGATCAAGTGCTTTTCCAACAAGACTCCCAAAAACCCAACGATCCACTCAACATCCTAGAAACTACTTTCCATACCCACATAGTCACATAAGCATGTTATCAATTAAACACATAGCATATGACACTACATCTAAGTCTCTATCAAGCGAGACAAACCCATTGTGATACTAATCACTTCCCACGTACCCAAAGTATTCGAACCCGGTAAGCTCTGATACCAGGTTGTAACGCCCTCAAAAAAATACATAAAACCCATCACTTTTGACATGCATTGATATAAAAGAAGCCAACCATTTCTATTCATCAGAGTAAATTTTACAACAGTATTACATGTTAACAACAAAAGCAAATGCCCTATGGGCTCACAGCTTTCCAAGTCAACACTTGGTTACAAAAAGAAGAGTACTAACTTTATACAAAATAAGCCCTTGGCTTGATATACATGTAATACAAACAAAAATAATCAAAAGAGTCTTCAACTCTCATCATCATCCCAGCTATGTCCTTGGAGGTGGCATGCTACCTGTACCTGAAAATAATGTCCCATATAGGGTGAGCCAACGCCCAGTAGAGATATGCTAAACGCAGTATGAGCAATAACTAAGACATTAGCGATTGATAAAAGTTCAATTTCCATAAATCAATTCATAACCATTTCATAATCACTATGACCATGTTTCATTTCATTTTCCATTTCTTAACAATTTCATAATTTATATCGACGGCTCAGAACCTGGCCAACCACTTATGAGACAGTGACTCATATTAAACGTTTCTCATTACACAATAGATAAGCCTACTAGCTATATCAACATCTCAACAGATAAGCATACAAGCTTTATCCACACTTCAACAGATAAACATATGAGCTATATCAACACTTCCATAGATAAGCATATGAGCTGTATCAACACTTCCATAAATAAGCATATGAGCTGTATCACCACACTATCTGACAAGTATATGAGCTATATCAGTGGAGTCTATCCCCTATCTTCTCCCAAACAATATCTGGTTTAGAGGTCCATCCCCTATCTTCCCTTAAACCGTGAAGTACATCCCCTATCTCCTCCCCCACACACACAACGTATATACACATAGGTCACATACACAATCAATCAATACATAGCGTTAATGTATTCTATCAACCGTCATACTCTATGACATAACCACTTGATTAGTTTTAGTTTGCCTAATCATCATGCATTGTCTACAACAATCAAAACTACCCTCCACCGGTAGCCTAAGCAATTATTTCTAAATAGATAATAAAAGCTCCAACAGACAAAATATCAATGTTTTCAAAAGTGAGCGATTAACAAATCCAACTCCACTATTCTACCATAATGAACCAATCTCATTATTTCCAACACAATTCCATAACTCCACAAATTTCCCAAATTAATTGTACCAATTAATTTGCACCACAAATTAGGGTTGTCTACCCCATTTCCCAATATTGGCCCAATGGCCTATATGTCAACAACCAACAACAATATCATTATTTTGAAACCCAACAATACCCATTTTAGGATCAAAACAACAAACCCTCTTTTAACATTTTGAAACCTTATGTAATACCCCTGTTCCGTAATATGTTAATTGGTCCTTAATATGATGTGATTATGTGTCTTGATATGATTTTGTGTTCCATTATGTGAAAATATGTGGTTTTGAAGTTCTATCTGTTCACCGTGGGAATATCTGTTGAATAATCTGCTTTGGGAATTAAATTGAGGGCCCTATCGGCCACAGAACCCGAAATTGTCTACGCCTTTGTGATTGGCATAATTTTTAGAGCCTACGGTGGAATTTAATTGAAAATTGATTCGGACCAGATTAAGCTGAGTCAAGTGATGAATTGGTGCCCAATTATTTTATTCTTATTATATTGACTTAGTGGGATTTGTTGTGTTTTAGCATTACACCTCATTTCTCTCCCTTAGATGATTTAGGCTGATCAAACTCTAAGAAAAGAAAAGAGAGGGCCGGCTGTTAGATAGAGAGGGGGAGAATTGGGTGATTTTGGCTCAAAGTTTGGGGAACTTGAAGATCAAACCCAAGATTTTGTTATAGTTTGGGAGATTCAACTCTTAGGTAAGTAAACTCATGGATTTTTGTTTGCAAATTTGTAAATTCAAGTGTGGTTAATGGCCAAGAACATGAGTTAGCTTGATTATAAGGAAATTGAGTTGTTTGTGTTCAATTGAAGGTCAATGAAGGCATGCATGTATATAATTGTTGTGGAAATGCATAATCTAGCATGTACTGAGTTAAACATGGAAATAAAGGTGTTAAATCTTACATGCAAGCATACTTTTGTTGTATTCCATGAGAATGAACACCATTTGCATTGTTTGGGATGGAAATGAAATCAAGATTAGCATGCATGTTTGAATAATTAAGAGATGGGCTTTGAATGTATGATTTTGTTTGTATTAGAATTGAGCTTGAATTAAATTGAGCCATACATGTATTTGATTTATGAAATTGGGCTCCATGAAGATGTGTTTTGGTGTGTATACCATGTTAGTACAAGTATATGTGAAATTGGAGCCATTAAAGGCAAGAAATGATGGTTTGAATGTTGAAGGGAGCTCAAGAACTCAATCTGGAAAACCCAGATTTTTGATGTCCGCTCGAGCGGGGTGATTGCCGCTCGAGCGGGAAAATCACCCTCCCAGCACTTTTTGCAGAATTGGATGTCCGCTCGAGTAGAATATTTAACGCTCGAGCGGGGAGCTTTTATAGACAAGCCCTCCGCTCGAGCGCCCTAACTCACGCTCAAGCGTAATTTTGAAGTAACCAGTACTTTTGCAGGCCTCTCGGGTCCGCTCGAGCGGGTAAGTCCACGCTCGAGCGTGAACCTTGTTTTCTGAAATTTTGTATGCTCGTTCTGTGTTTCGTTTTCCGTTCTCTTTCACTTCTAAGCACTCTTAGGCATGCATTGAGCATTGTAAATGAGTTAACGAGATAAGAATAAAGCCTAAAGAGGAATGTGTGAATTAAAGAACGGATTGAACTGTTAGTGACCCTTTTGTGTTCATGAAATGTGTAGGGTCAAGCTCCAGGGCAAATCCACAAGCCGATCACTGTGAGTAATATCGATATTCAAATAATTGTGAATGTCCAATTGTTTATTCCCTCATAAGCTTTATGAATTGCTGGAATTGCTGATTGGGATTGTGGGTAAAAGTCTGACATGAAAGTAATTGGACCTAAGGTCGTTTTGATAGAAATGAATGGACCAGAGATCGTTTTGATAGAGATGAATGGACCAAAGGTCGTTTCGATATGAATAAATGGACCTAAGGTCATTCTGATAGAAATAAATGGACCTAAGGTCGTTTTGACGTAAACAAATGGACCAAAGGTCGTTCTGATAAACATAAATGGACCAAAGGTCGTTCTAATAGAAATGAGTGGACAGAAGGTCGTTTTGACATGAATGAGTGGGCCGAAGGCCGTTTTGACAGAAATGAATGGACCGAAGGTCGTTTTGATAGAAATGAGTGGACCGAAGGTCGTTTTGACATATATGAATGGACCTAAGGTCGTTTTGACATGAATGAGTAGGCCGAAGGCCGTTTTGACATGAATGTATGGGCCGAAGGCCGTTTTGACGTAAACGAATGGGCCGAAGGCCGTTTTGACGTAAATGAACGGGCCGAAGGCCGTTTTGACATGAATGGAAATCTGAATGGGCCAAAGGCCAGAATGTTTGGAACTACAGTCACTTGATTTGAATTTTGTATAGTTATATATCTGTTAAATAGAAATAGGAATTGGGCCTAAGGCCGTTTGGAACATGTTGTTCTACATTGTTATGTAACTTCTGTATTTGATTTGATATTATTCACTGGGCTTTCGCTCACGCTCATTCATGTGTTTGTAGGTGAGCCAAGAGAAGTCCAGACCCAGCCTCAATGAAGTCTGTATGGAGCAACTAAGGTTTTGAGAGAGTCAGCCCTTGTGTCACACGCACGAGACCCGTCTTCGCCCTTTTGTTATATATTTACATTTTGTCAGGTTGGCGAAGTTTTGAATACGTCTGCATATAGTTTTCATGGGTTGACTTAGTTTGGATGATCCTGTCTGTATAGAATCTTACGTCATTACACTTTTTGTTATGAGTTATTAACATATGTACGTATGGAATGTTACGGTGTGCATATAGGCACGGCTCTATGGACAAAGTTTTAAATTTGCTTCCGTTTGGCTCCCATTAACTCTGTTAAAATACGTTTGGTTTGGTTTGAGGCCGTAGGTAATATCCTGATTACTGGCCGGTTACGTCCTTAACCCACGGGGGCGGGTTCGGGTCGTGACATCCTAGGTCCCAAATTTTCCCAACTTCAATACTTTATCAAAACAACCAAAGATCTATGTCAAAGACCATAAGAGTGAGTAGGAATCCCTACCTCAAGAGATGACACCCAATGGAGAAGATGACGAAAACGAAGTTGCTCCAAATCACGAGTTTCTTGGACCAAAAGATTGCCCTCGACGATCAACAACTTTTTTGTAAATGCCAAAGGTGAGGAAACAACTCCAACTAGATCAATACCTAGAGAGAAGGCAAGGTTCTAGAGAGAGAGGCTCAACAATGGAGTTTTTGGAAAAGTAAGAGAGAGAAAAGATGAGAAAAAGTGATTTAAAAATGCCCCCCAACCAACTGTTATACGACATTCCCGCTCGAGCGGAAAACACAACGCTGGAGCGTCAAGAACAAAAACTAGGTCCGCTCGAGCTCAAGAAGTCCCGCTCGAGCGCCAAGACACAAGAATAAAGTTCATCCACTCGAGCGAGAAAACCAGTCCGCTCGAGCGCAAATCTCCCTCTCCCAGAACTTTCACCAAGACAATACTACCAGCTCGAGTGCCAACAAACCCGCTCGAGCGCAGGAAACCCGCTCGAGCGTAGAAATCACACCTGCAGAAGTTTTGTAGGGACACGAAATACTGGGAGTGTACACTCTACACTCGAGCGCCAAACGACCCGCTCGAGCGGAACGACCAAAAACCTGGCAACTAGATTTTAGACCAAGGTTCTACCCACCTGCTCGAAACATACCCAACACATCCTAAAACTCAAACAAATGGAATTAAGGGACGGCAACAAGATAGATATAACTACCAACCCCACGGAACCGAGTCCGGAATACAACAGAACAGTAAAGGGACAACCGGGATCGCTATAACCTCCCCCCCTTAAAGAATTTCGTCCCCGAAATTAAACACAAGTTTCTCAAAAAACAGGTTTTCTCCATTCCCAACAATATTACAACATACTATTAAACATTCCGACCCATTACCGGTCAATCCCATCTCTATTCAAGAGGCATTTCACATTACACATGACGACCTGCATAATCAACATGCATTCCTTTGAAATTTACCAATTTCAACTCATTTTCAATGCCAAAATATATTTTTGCATTTCTAAACATCATTAACATATACAATGTTAAAATCAACTTCCATTTACCAAAACATTCATAATGTTTTACAACTTAAGACATATACAATGCTCTTAAAGTTCAACAATATTACAAAATTACCAATGCATGGTTACACATCAACAAACAAGTCCGGATATTTTTCACAGACTTCCAACTCACGTTCCCAAGCGGCTTCCTCCACTCCGTGATACTTCCACAAAACTTTTACCAAGGGAATAGTCTTGCCTTACAAGACTTGATCCCGCCTATCCAAGACCCGAACCGGTCCCTCCTCATACGAGGCATCCTCATCTACCTCTAAGTCGGTCCAATTTAACACATGGGATGGATCCGGCTCATACTTCCGAAGCATACTCACATGAAACACGTCATGCACCCCGGACAACTGCGGTGGCAAAGCTAAACGATAAGCAACCTCCCCAATCCTCTCAAGGATCTCAAAGGGACCGATAAACCGAGGGGATAACTTCCCACTCTTCCCAAACCTCATCAAACCTCGCCTAGGTGATATTTTCAAGAAGACATGATCACCTATCTCAAACGCCAAAGGCCTCCTCCTACGGTCGGCATAACTCTTTTGGCGACTCTGGGCTGTAACAAGCCTCCTAAGGATAAGCTCAACTTTCTCCGTCGTCTCCCTAACCAACTCCGGACCCAACAAAGGTGCATCACCCACCTCGGCCCAACAAACTGGAGACCTACACGGTCGGCCATACAAGGCCTCAAACGGTGCCATACCGATACTAGACTGGAAACTGTTGTTGTAGGCAAATTCCACCAAAGGCAAGTGCCTCTCCCACGTCCCACTAAAGTCAAGGACACAACCCCGAAGCATATCCTCAAGGATCTGAATAGTACACTCGGACTGCCCATCAGTCTGAGGATGATAAGCCGTACTAAAGGTCAACTTAGTGCCCAGGGCACTCTGCAAACTCTGCCACAACCTAGCAGTAAAACGAGGATCTCTATCTGAGACGATCGTCACTGGGACCCCGTGCAATCTCACTATGTCCCGAATGTATAAGTCGGCAAGATGATCTACCGAATCTCTCACGCGCATAGGGATAAAATGCGCCGACTTAGTCAACCGGTCTACAACCACCCAAATAGCATCACTACCCCGCTGAGTCCTCAGAAGACCTACAACGAATTCCATAGTGACATGCTCCCACTTCCACTCGGCAATAGGCAAGGGTTGCAACAAATCCGCTGGCCTCTGATGCTCGGCCTTCACTTGCTGACAAGTAAGGCATTTTGATACGAAAACTGCCACATCCCTCTTCATACCCTGCCACCAAAACTGGCGACCCAAATCACGATACATCTTAGTGCCTCTCGGATGCACCGCAAGGCGTGAATGGTGAAACTCCCGGAGTACCTCCTCTCGGCAAGACTCCGGCACAAACAAACGGTCTCTGTATCTCACACTCAGGTCAGCATACACCGCCAAACCCTTCTCAACCTTCCCACTGGAGATCTTCTCTCGGAGGGATTCTACCTCAAGGTCACCTCTCTGTGCCTCTAACACTCGAGTCACAAGTGTAGGCTGTGCAACAACAGAGAACAAGGCCGCAGCCTCAACGGATTCGCCCAGAAGCAAATCAAATTCGCCCAGTGCACCCAGCATCTCCCATTCCCGGACGACTATACAAGCTACATCACTAATGGATTTTCTGCTAAGGGCATTGGCCACGACATTGGCCTTTCCCGGGTGATAGTGCAACTCATAGTCATTGTCCTCAATGAACTCCATCTACCGTCTCTGCCTCAAATTTAAGTCTCTCTATGTAAACAGATACTTCAAACTCTTATGATCCGAGAATACCTCGAACCTCTCACCATAAAGGTAGTGCCTCCAAATTTTCAAGGCAAAGATCGCTGCTGCTAACTCTAAGTCGTGTGTATGGTAATTCTTCTCGTGTATTTTCAACTCTCGTGAGCCATAAGCTACCACTTTCCCTTCTTGCATCAACACACAACCCAAACCCTCTCGTGAGGCATCATAATAAACCGCATAACCCAAATCTCTCTCCGGAATAATCAAAACCGGAGCGGTGGTCAATCTAACCTTCAACTCTTGGAACGACTTTTCACAAGCCTCACTCCACACAAACTTGACCCCTTTTCGCGTCAATCTAGTCAACGGCGAAGCTAGCTAGGAGAAATCTTTCACAAACCGACGGTAATACCCAGCTAATCCCAGAAAACTGCGGATCTCAAACACACTCTTAGGTTGTGCCCAATCTTGCACTGCCTCTACCGTGGATGTATCAACAGACACCCCTTCTCCGGATACTACATGGCCTAAGAACTTGACTTCTTCTAACCAGAACTCACACTTCCCAAATTTGACATACAATCTATGGGCTCTAAGCAATTCAAGCACCACTCTCAAGTGTTCCTCGTGCTCCTCCTCAGAAGGCGAATAGATAAGAATGTCGTCCACGAAGACGACCACAAAACGATCTAAGAATTCCCGGAAGATCCGATTCATCAAGTCCATAAAAACTGCCGGTGCATTAGTGAGCCCAAATGGCATCACCAGAAACTCATAATGGCCATACCGCGTACGGAATGCCGTCTTCGGAATATCCTCCTCCCTGACCCTCAACTAGTGGTAACCCGATCTCAAGTCTATCTTAGAGAAACAACGGGAACCCTTCAACTGGTCAAACAAATCATCTATACGGGGCATACGGTACTTATTCTTAACCGTAGCCCGATTCAACTTCCGGTAGTCGATACACAATCTCAAGGCACCATCTTTCTTTTTAGCAAAGAGGGCCGGTGCTCCCCACGGCGAAACACTAGGGCGAACAAAACCCTTATTTAACAACTCCTGAAGCTGAGTCTTCAACTCACTCAACTCGGCTGGGCAAAACGATAAGGTGCCATAGAAATCGGCGCCGTGCCGGGCACTAAATCAATAGAGAACCCTATCTCTCGGTGAGGTGGCAAGCTAACGAGATCCTCAGGAAAAACATCCGAATACTCACAAACCACTCTCGGTAACACAGTCTGGGTCTCATCACGCTCACCACTCATGAAGCTATCAAGTAGACCACTAAGCGCACTCCGCCCTTGCGGATCATACATCGATGGCAACACACTACCAACCCGATCCCCCAAGAAATGGAAACACTCCCCGCTCAAGGTACAAACTGTGACCCTCTGGCGGTAGCAATCAATAACGGCCCGGTATGACGATAGCCAGTCCATACCCAAAATAACATCAAAGCCCTCCATGGGCATAACAACAAAGGGAAAAGGAAGCCTACGGTCGGCAACCTCTATGTCATAACCTCTACATCCATGTTTCAAAATCAATTCGCCCCCAACGGGTGATACTACACAAATAGGAGATGCTAATAGTGTCGACTCCAACTCCAACACAGATGCAAATACAGCAGATACAAAAGAATGAGACGCACCCGTATCAATCAATACACTAGCAACTGAGTTGCAAAACAGAAAGGTACCTCTCACTACTGACGGAGCGGGTACTAGGTCTTGCGCGGTAACAACATACACGCGCCCTGTAGGCCTCTGATCCACCTGCTCACCTCTAGGAGCAAAAGACTGCTGCACTGACTGGGACGACGAAGCTCCCGGATTGGCCCTCGAGGTTTGCACAGACTGAGCTGGCTGATAACTCTGGGTCTGCCTAGAACCAGACGCTCCCGATGTGGCACTCAACTGTGGGCAAAACCTCTTCAGGTGCCCAGGCTGACCACACTGATAGCAAGACAAAGGCTGTCCTCTGCCCTGACTCTGGCCCTGAGGTCTAGCTGAAAAAGAAGCAGCTCGCTGACCCCCTCCCTTCTGCGGGCAAACCGAAGACTTGTGACCCAGCTGGCCACACGCAAAACAAGTCAAGCCTCCCTAACTACCTCTCCCAGAGCCCGCACTCGGCACTGGAAAGGTTGATCTAGCCAAACCACTCTAAGACTGCTGAGGGTTAGAACCCCTCTGTCTCCTGCCGTCACCCTGACCATCTTGGCTCCTCTTGGAGCCTCTCTGCCCCCCATCCTCCTCCTGCATCATGAGCTCCATATGAGCTGCAGCATCCACCAAACGTCTATACTCCCGAATAAACGACCCACCAACCCTTAACTTGAGTCCACGCCTTAACTTCTGCTCAAACTCAAAGCAACGGCGTTCCTCAGACGCCACAAGTTCAAGTGCAAACCTGGACAAACTGGTAAAAGTAGCCTCAAACTCGGCTACTGACAAACCCTGCTATTTAAGCTGGCAAAACTGCTCCCTCAGCTTCTCCCTAGCAGCTGAAGATAAAAACTTCTCCTGGAAAGTATTCACAAAAGCCTCCCATGCACCACCAACACGACCCTTCTCGTACTTCCACCATTGACCCGCATCTCCCTTCAGTTGGAAGGATGCCAAGGTCACCTTTAAAGCCCCGTCCTCGATGCCAAGTGTAGACGTCCCCGAACGCCCCGGGGAGGAACGAGTCCTCGTTCCGTTCGATATTGGGCTCACTACAGTTCAGGACTCTCAAATTGTCACGGTTCTAAATCTGAACCAAAGAGTCCAAATCCGGCAAATCGTTTTGAGAAAACAGATTTTTTTGAAAGAAGTGCCAAACATGGACTGCTTTG
Source organism: Camellia sinensis (assembly GCF_055761805.1). NCBI lineage: Eukaryota > Viridiplantae > Streptophyta > Magnoliopsida > Ericales > Theaceae > Camellia > Camellia sinensis. Next base: position 66,728,032 of record NC_138970.1, read on the forward strand.
CCAGATACAGAGTCGCCACCTAAATGTTTTTTTTTTTTTTGGGAAATTTAGGAAACCCTGACTCGTTGCCTAAGGCCACGTGTCCGTCATCACCAAAGTTTCCTCGGCTCGGGAACTTGGGTACAATTGGGGAAGGTCACTTCGTGAGCACCCCCGCTCGCCCGATCAAAGATCGGCCTCTACTAACCATGATATTAAGTTTTGAAAACATTGTGTGTTCTTATTCCGGTTATTAGCCTAGATTTACTATGTGATGCACACAGCATACAAGTATAGACTGGATCTCCTGAATTGGAACAAAACATTTCATGTTTGTTTATGAAAGATGGTTTGATGGTGCTACTCGCAAGTAGGCTAAGACGTGGATTTGCCACCCTCGAGTGGGCTTAGAAAACATGATTTTTGCCACTATCTAGTGGGCTTAAAACACACATTTGATGAATTGTTCCAATTCAAATAACCCAACCTTCACCCACAGGCATTCAGGCAGTTATATCACATAAGCAATTAGCCTCATGGTAAGCATGCTGTGATGGCAGTCACTCACACGCATGCAAGGATGCTAAAGCATAAAACTTACCGAGTACTCCAAGCCAAAACAGAAGCTGATTAGAAATCCATGCATGATCCTAACTATACAGAAGTGCCTAATGCAACACATGCAAAAATGCAACTATAGCAGGCTCGGCTATTCTAAACATGGCATATGAAATGCTACAGCTAACATGTATTCAACTTGGAATTGAAAATACAATGCAGTTAGTATAATGCGCCGAGCCCGGTGCATGCAATACAGATGAATGAATGCAAACATGCTATCATACTGTATGCTAATTGAAACATGCCCTAATCTAACCATCATAAGCGGGTAAATAAAAGGAGAAAGACATAGGGTTGGAAGACATACATCACACACACGCACACTTATTACAGTTATGCCCTCGCTCGGAGGGTCCGAATAAAATAATATACAGTCCCGAATAAATATTACAGTCCAAATAATTACAAAATCCTAATTAATTAACAAATTAAACTAGGTAAGCTGTAAACTAGCATGCAAGCTAGGGACTGCCTCGATGCTGCTTCGGATGATGAATGATGCATGTCCGAGTTGCCTTGTGCAGAAATCCATTGCGATGCCCCAATTAGCCTCTGTTTTGCAATGATTTCTTGGAAAGCGCGCCAAGCCCCGGAAGACTGCTGATTCTTGATTTGCTACAACAGAGAGCAGGAAAAGGGCATGGCAATGTATTTTCACAAATGTATGCATGCCTCGATCCTCGTGCCACCAATCACGCATCTCGATGCATGATGGCCGAGGAGTCGAATTGTGCAACTCAATATAGAATGAATGCACATGAAAACAAAACAAAACCTAGACTCCATCATGGATAATCCGGAGTGTCAGCGACTAGGAATTGAGACACGTTCCGTCACTCGGAGTACGAAACGTACCTCATTTCCCGTGCCTGGGCTAATTTCTATCCCAAGCACAATGCAATATGCATGATATGCATGAAATGCAACTAAGATACAACCTAACATACACAATGCTATGAAATGGCATACACGATGCACGAGGTAACATGGCATACACAATGCGCTAACATACAACCTAGCATACGCAATGCTATGAAATAAAATGGCATACACAATGCATGAATGGACTTACACTAACACAAGTGGACCTCAGCCACACTCGCATAAGAGGCCATTAGATGAAAATGAGACACTCGAGATGCGTGCACGCATGCACGCAAACCGAGGACCGATCCTAAGGCACCGAATGCCACTTTAACAAAACATGGCAAGGCATGGAATATGGCATACTACCATGCAAATTTCAGTAGCAAAACAAGATGCAAAACAGCCCCAAAACATGGCAATATGGCACCTGATGCATGAAATGAGACCCGAAATGCAAAACTAGGCACACGCAATGGCCTATAGCTATATAAAATATGCACTATTTGAACATGAAGTGTGAAGAAAGATTCAAGACAGTACAAAAAAAAGCATATTTACAGTTTTAAGCAAGGCCAAATAGTGAACACAAATGGGGCTAAGCTAGCATGCAAAAATGGCCCGAAAGAGAGATAATGAAGCAAGTGGCAGCTGCTGTCCCTAAACAGAGTAGGGCCCTTCTACAATGTTGAAGAGGGGCCCAAAATATGGTATTCTACAGTTGGTGGCCGCGCCAAAAACAGTACACAATCATGCTCAAAATACTATGCAAAACAAGGCCAAAAGGAGAGCTATAACACAAAGTACAAAAAGGATGCCTCAAACGGTGAAAGACCCTTAATGAAACATGAAGAGAGGGTCAAAATAAGGCCATTTATAGTTTGAACCAGAGCCCAAAAACAGAAGCACAAGAGGCTAACAAATCACGCAAAAATGGAGCCAAAAGAGAGATACAAAGGGAAGTGGAAAATGAAAGCCTCAAACAGTGATGAACCCTTCAACAATGTTGAATAAGGGCTCAAAATAGGCCACTTTACAGTTCGACTCGGAGCCCAGAAATGCTTAAAAATAGGGCTAACATATCATGCAAGAATAGGCCCTAAAAGAGAGGTAAAGAACAAAGGGGGAGAAGAAGACTTAAAAAAGCAAAAAGTTCTTATTCAAACATGAAGATGACCTCAAAATATGATCTTTTTCAGTTTGGATCGAAGTCCAAAAATACTTGCAAGTAAAGCTAAACAATCATGCAAAAAAGTGCAAGTTTAAGGGAAATAGGGACTCACCCTTGAAGAATAACTTTCCAGCAGCTTTTAGTCCAAAAATCTGAGCTTTCAACCTCTTCAAATGTCCTCCAAGGTACTGAAATGAGTAATGGAGGTGATAGGCTAGGGGTTGTAGTGTAAAAATGGTCCAAGAACAAAGGGTTTTGGAGCTTGGAAGAGAGAGAGAGAGAGAGATTTAATGTGAGAGCTCAAAACCAAAATTTTCTAACCCTCCAACACAGCTGGGAGCTGCTGGTTTTATAAGCAAAAGAGTTGGAAAAGAGGGGGGAAAATGGGGAATTTCCCCCCAAAAAGGCTAAAAAGTGGGATATAAAGGCAAGTGGTAGCTGCTGGACCCAAATGGCCGAGAGCCCTTCAACAAAGTTGAAGAAGGGCTCAAAACAAGACACTTTGTAGTTTATGACAAGCCACAAAAATAAATACAAGTAGGCCTAAACTATCATGCAAGAAAAGGCCTAAAAGAGGGGTAAAGAAGCAAGTGGCAGTAGGAGATCTCAAACAGCAAAATGTCCTTAATCAAACATGAAAAGGACCTCAAAATATGACTATCTCAAGTTCGGGTCGGAGTCCAAAAATGCAGAATGAAGGTTTGGGAGCCAAAACACGCAGTTCGGGGCCCCGAAAGTGGGCTGTTAGGCACCGGAAGTGGTGTCCGACCACGAAGTTGGTCTCTCGGACCGCAGTGTCCCTCAAAAGGGATTAAATAAGATGCATGCCAAAAATTGGAGCAAACGGAGGTGGTTAAGCGGTCCCGAACTGAGGCACACGGCTAACGGCTCCGAAAAATCGGAAACCGGACTCGAAACGGGCAAAACGGCCTACGACCACGAAACGTAGCTTACGGCCACTGAGAGATGATCTATGAGACCTCTCCTTCCCTTTGGGAAGAGAACATAGAAAACGGAGCCTGGTTTCCAAACCAAGGCAAAGCACAAAAGAGTCCGGAAGTCCGGAGGCAAGGCTCGCAACCGAGACTCTGAAACTTCTGAACGAGCACAATATGCAATATCACCGAGCGCTGAACTGGTGACGTCTGAGTCTCAAGGTCGGTCAAAAATGGGGTGTCTACACCAAGCATCTCAAACGTCTTCTCCATTTGTTCCAACCACTCATCAGCCTTAAATGGCACTTTCGGATCCCTAACAAATTCGTCCGGGTTAGACCAGAAGAACTCCCTCTTCAAGAAAGAAGGTCCTACCTCAGCAACCTGATTCTCAGCTCTGAGAATACCAAAAGCTCCCGCTATCTCTCGGGCCAAGGCGCCCATAGCTTGCTGACCCGCTGGCTCGGCCACGTTGGCCTGACCAACTCCCTCCTACATTGCCGGAACGTCATCCAGTAAAGGCATCCCCTGTCTACCATGCCTGCCACGCTTACCACGCCCTCGTCCTGACATCCTAATAAAGGTAACCAAGACCATTAGTACATCCATAAATGTGCCGAAGCTATAACACTCACGTCCTAATGCATGGACAACTGTAATTCACTCCACGTAAACACATAATCACGTAAGCAATTACGAATTTTATTTCCAGACAATGATAGTCCCAAGGCATTACTAGAGTTCCAGTTAGAAACAGCATTGATCAAGTGCTTTTCCAACAAGACTTCCAAAAACCCAACAATCCACTCAACATCCTAGAAACTACGTTCCATACCCACATAGTCACATAAGCATGTTATCAATTAAACACATAGCATATGGCACTACATCTAAGTCTCTATCAAGCGAGACAAACCCATTGTGATACTAATCACTTCCCACGTACCCAAAGTATTCGAACCCGATAAGCTCTGATACCAAGTTGTAACACCCTCAAAAAAATACATAAAACCCATCAGTTTTGACATGCATTGATATAAAAGAAGTCAACCATTTCTATTCATCAGAGTAAATTTTACAACAGTATTACATGTTAACAACAAAAGCAAATGCCCTATGGGCTCACAGCTTTCCAAGTCAACACTTGGTTACAAAAAGAAGAGTACTAACTCTATACAAAATAAGCCCTTGGCTTGATATACATGTAATACAAACAAAAATAATCAAAAGAGTCTTCAACTCTCATCATCATCCAAGCTATGTCCTTGGAGGTGGCATGCTACCTGTACCTGAAAATAATGTCCCATATAGGGTGAGCCAACGCCCAGTAGAGATATGCTAAACGCAGTATGAGCAATAACTAAGACATTAGCGATTGATAAAAGTTCAATTTCCATAAATCAATTCATAACCATTTCATAATCACTATGACCATATTTCATTTCATTTTCCATTTCTTAACAATTTCACAATTTATATCGACGGCTCAGAACCTGGCCAACCACTTATGAGACAGTGACTCATATTAAACGTTTCTCATTACACAATAGATAAGCCTACTAGCTATATCAACATCTCAACAGATAAGCATACAAGCTGTATCCACACTTCAACAGATAAGCATATGAGCTATATCAACACTTCCATAGATAAGCATATGAGTCGTATCAACACTTCCATAGATAAGCATATGAGCTGTATCACCACACTATCTGACAAGCATATGAGCTGTATCAGTGGAGTCCATCCCCTATCTTCTCCCAAACAACATCCGGTTTAGAGGTCCATCCCCTATCTTCCTCTAAACCGTGGAGTACATCCCCTATTTCCTCCCCCACACACACAATGTATATACACATAGGTCACATACAGAATCAATCAATACATAGCGTTAATGTATTCTATCAACCATCATACTCTATGACATAACCACTTGATTAGTTTTAGTTTGCCTAATCATCATGCATTGTCTACAACAATCAAAACTACCCTCCACCGGTAGCCCAAGCAATTATTTCTAAACAGATAATAAAAACTCCAACAGACAAAATATCAATGTTTTCAAAAGTGAGCGATTAACAAATCCAACTCCACTATTCTACCATAATGAACCAATCTCATTATTTCCAACACAATTCCATAACTCCACAAATTTCCAAATTAATTGTACCAATTAATTTACACCACAAATTAGGGTTGTCTACCCCATTTCCCAATATTGGCCCAATGGCCTATATGTCAACAACTAACAACAATATCATTATTTTGAAACCCAACAATACCCATTTTAGGATCAAAACAACAAACCCTCGTTTAACATTTTGAAACCCTAGGTCCCAAATTTTCCCAACTTCAATACTTTATCAAAACAACCAAAGATCTATGTCAAAGACCATAAGAGTGAGTAGGAATCCCTACCTTAAGAGATGACACCCAATGGAGAAGATGACGAAAGCGAAGTTGCTCCAAATCACGAGTTTCTTGGACCAAAAGATTGCCCTCGACGATCAACAACTTTTTTGTAAAGGCCAAAGGTGAGGAAACAACTCCAACTAGATCAATACCTAGAGAGAAGGCAAGGTTCTAGAGAGAGAGGCTCAACAATGGAGTTTTTGGAAAAGTAAAAGAGAGAAGAGATGAGAAAAAGTGATTTAAAAATGCCCCCCAGCCAACTGTTATACGACATTCCCGCTCGAGCGGAAAACACAACGCTCGAGCGTCAAGAACAAAAACTAGGTCCGCTCGAGCTCAAGAAGTCCCGCTCGAGCGCCAAGACACAAGAATAAAGTTCATCCGCTCGAGCGAGAAAACCAGTCCGCTCGAGCGCAAATCTCCCTCTCCCAGAACTTTCACCAAGACAGTATTACCCGCTCGAGCGCCAACAAACCCGCTCGAGCGCGACCCGCTCGAGCGCAAGAAACCTGCTCGAGCGTAGAAATCACACCTGTAAAAGTTTTGCAGAGACACGAAATAATAGGAGTGTACACTCTACGCTCGAGCGCCAAACGACCCACTCGAGCTGAACAATCAAAAACCTGGCAACTAGATTTTAGACCAAGGTTCTACCCACCTGCTCGAAACATACCCAACACATCCTAAAGCTCAAACAAATGGAATTAAAGGACGGCAACAAGATAGAAACAACTACCAACCCCACAGAACCGAGTCCGGAATACAACAAAACAGTAAAGGGACAACCGGGATTGCTATAAAATGAACGCTTGGAAGAAGGCGTGGAAAGAGAGGTAGAAATGCCTAATCCAGAGGATAATGTGATAACACATCCTGTGGAAACACCCATTTTATCATAGCCTATGGTCGAACAGACCAACACTTCAGAACAAGTACCACATGTTCATAATATTGGACGAGGCCAAGGAATTGGACCATCCACTGTTCCATCTACTCAGCTAATGAATCTATGGGGCGGCCTAGTAGATGCCATGGGACAGCAGTTAATGAACATAATGGAAAGGTGGGCAACATCCTTTTTGGATCGAATGAGTACGCACCAACCAACAAACACAAGACACATGGAGGAAATTTCAAATATCCTTCAGCAAAGATTGGCTAGAGATAAACAGCCTATGCAAATTAATGGACATTCTAATGGTCAAACTAGTAATCAAAACTATGAAAGACCATCACCTCAGTCTTGGTATGAACCTATTTCGAGGCCTATAGCAAGTCAAAATGCCTCATTACTTAACAGTAAAGCCATGCAAATTGGTGGATCTAGCCCAGTACGAAGAAAATGGCATAAGGATGGTTCCAAATCCCATGTTCGAAGCCATACCTGGCACGAGGGGGTTCACTAACCCTTTATTCGAATTTATACCCGGGGGGTTGGAAGGTTTTCCTACAACTGGAAAAGACACAACACCTGTTCCAGCACCTTTCGCAGGACAGACTCAAAGAGGTCACCCATACCCCCAACAGTATCACGACCCAAACCCGCCCCTATGGGTTTAGCACCGTAACCGGCCAGTAATCCGTGATTACCGAAGGCCTGCTTAACAGTAAGGACAATAATACAGAGTACAGGGGCCGGCGGAAGCCGAAACAATAAATAAAAGATGTCCAATGAGTTGTGACAGACTGCAGGCAAAAAGACTTTCAAAACATATTCATCTCATAACCACAACTTATGTACAAACATCATATACATAAACATTCAGGTTAGGGACCCAATCCCTTCACCATAACTATGCAGTACAAGTCTTAGACAGTATTACAGAACAGAAACAAAAAGGGTGAACTGAGACACCCGAAAGCCTTGGCTTGAACAGTCATGGAACCTCGAAGTGAGGCACAACGGTTGGTTTTGGCAAAAAGAAAGCTAATCCGACGCTCCTAGCTCTGGTCCGATGCTTGGGCACCTACATATAAATATAAACAGTGAGCTAAAGGCCAGTGAATAACAACTGCGTAAAGGGTTAAGAACGGATGTCCTTACAGTAGTTAAAACGGTCATTTACATCGATAGATCAGCTATCCAATCAGTGGTTCGTTTTTCATGTCGTATCAGTCATTTAGAAATCATAGCAGTCATACATGGTACATTCAATTGCAGAACAGTACAGTAGGTCTTGATAGACCGGCCAGTCCGTTGATGATGACCATCAAAACAGTAGATAGTAGTAGTTCCAAACATTGGAACTGACAGAGATTGCTGTAACCGTAGCAGTGGCAATAACAGTGACAGTGCAGTAGCAGTAACAGTAACAGTACAGTAGCAATAACAGTAACGGTACAATAACAGTAATAGTAATGGTAACGATAACGGTACAACAACAGTAACCGTGATGGTACAATAACAGTAACAGGAACAGTACAATAGCAATAACAGTAACAGTACAATAGCAGTAACAGTAACGGTACAATAGCAGTAATAGTAACAGTACAATAGCAGTAATGGTACATTAGCAGTAGCAGTAATGGTACATTAGCAGTAACAGTACAGTAGCAGCAACAGTAACAGTGCAATAACAGCAACAGTAACGGTACAATAGCAGTGACAGTAATGGTAGGTCACTATGGGAGCTACAAGTATAGTTCATACAATAGGACAAGCGTCCGCTCGGTAAGCAATATCACTTCAGGAAGCAGTTCAGTCGATCGTTCATGAAATAATTATAAATGAACTTATCTTTATAACAATGTTACTCACAGAGTTCCGGCTAGAGATAAGCTATTAAGAGTCCTCGTATGTCAACCCTATATAGTCACAGAATGAACACACACTAAGTTATTCACTTGGGTTTGATAACTTAACCCCTAACTTGACTTGGTGTGGTTCTACGTCAATATCCTCATTAAAATGCCTTAAACTAGGCCTAGGAATGCCTAGGATGGAATGAGGATGCAAAGATGCACTTTTAAAACACTTGTCAAATTTTTCAGAAAACAGGAGTCCCGCTCGAGCGTGGATTTATCCGCTCGAGCGGACATGCAAACAAAGGTATCCGCTCGAGAGTGAGTTATTCCCCTCGAGCGGACTGTAAAAGTACTGGATGTGCGAAATTCACGCTCGATGGGCGCTCGATACCCGCTCGAGCGGACTGTAATGAAAAGCAAAGTACTGGATGCACTCAAATCACGCTCGAGCATTACTTCATATGCTCGAGCGGAAGTGCAAGACTCAGTGTGTACGCTCGAGCATGGAATTACACGCTCGAGCGTGGGTTCAAATTCTGGAATTTCCAGAATGAACCTCCAAGCTCAAAATCAATTCCAAATGCATCAAATTCGATCCTTTTGGGCTAATTCCCTAGAAAACACTTGTAAACTCATAATATGACATGTTTCAAAGATCAATTTAAGAAATCAAATCCCAAAGGTAGTTCAATTGAATATAATTTTCCAACAAAACTTTATGAACACATTGAGTATGCAACATGCAAGTGTTCAATTGAAATCAAGCTTCCTATACATGATCAAATGAGTCCATTCTTCCAAAAACATGATGAATTCATGGATTATAACAATAGTATGGACATGCATGTAACAATTTCCATGAAATCAACCTCAAAATGCAAGAATATAAACATGCATGCATGATTCAAGCTTCAAATCAACATTTTTAGACCAAATCTTGACTCTAATCCTCAATATGTCATGAACCATGCAACATATGACCTAATTACATGGACAAGAAGGTAAAGGCTCTACCTTAAGGCTTGAATTACAAGAAGGGAAGCCCAATTTACAATTAATCCTCCAAATCTACCAAGTCTCCAAGCAAATTCAAGATGGAATCAAGTTCTTCCTCTCTCACACACTTTCTCTCTCGCGGTTTTGTCTCTCAAAATGGGCTGATGAATTGATATACCAAGATGTAATAAGCTCCAACATTGTTTTATGAGGTGGGCCACTAAGTGGCAAAAATGCAAATAATGCCAACTCTTGTAATTTACATTATTTAATCTAATTTAATCATACCAAATGACATTTCAATTAAATATACTATAAAATCACATTAATTCCAATTAACAAAACACATTAATCGATTTCAGATTCGACCGCCAATAGGGCCTTCAAACTGCAGTTTAAAACATAAAACATTGGCAGATGATCAAACAGTCAACAGATAGAAATGCACTTAGGCTAATACACTCAATCAATCGGTTCAGAATTTCAGTCAATCAGTCAGTTAACATGCTTAATCATAGATTAGCACTAATCAATGGTGAGGGTTGTCACAGTCTCCCCTCCTTACAAAGAGTTTGGTCCTCGAAACTTGAATTACCTTTATTTGGAAGAAAAAAAAATCGGATCCAAAGGGAACAGTTCAGGATATCTCTTGATTATATCGTCTTCCCTTTTCCGAGTGGCATACATGCCACCATGGTTTTGCCAATTTATTACATAATTTCCGAATTATGTGGAAATGTACTCACATATTAATGGCCTCAGTTTCAAACAGACGTCTTAGGACTAATCAATTTCAATTATTTCGAAATAAGGGGAACATATCTCATACATTGGCCACGGTATTATTTCCCCCGGGCGAGGGCTTGCACCCCGGTATTGTTTCCCTCGAGTGAGGGCCTCATGACCAAGCCGCAGTATTATGTCCCATGGGCGAGGGCCTCTGTTAAGGATACCACAATTACGTTTCAAGAAAATTGGACAATCATTCATTCATTAACTTGATATATTGTCACACGGTAGCTTAGGGCGAAACTTTTAACTTTTTCAAATCATTACAATAGCAGGCTGAAATTTTTATGTTCCTAAGGGTCCGTTAGAAATATACACTTGTCATTCAACTGGGATTCACTTCCTTGTTACTCCCTACAAAACCCTCCTTCCGGCTAACACTGGAGTTTAATTTTCTTTACAATAAATTAGGCTATCTGAGTTTGGGTTTGAAATCAAACTCCAATTATGCATCTTTAAGATCATGTCATCCCTTTTTAACTACTATTCAGATATGAAGCCACTAGATCCACTTCTCCAAGTCATTTTAAATCTAGATCTCATTTTTCCAAGTCCGACAATTCTAAGTTAGGTTTTGATAGCCGAGTAATGAATCCTAACGTTATCAATTATTTATGTATGAGCATTACAGTGTCAGGACAACATGAATATCACATTTTTTCAACATTATCAGAAGGCTCAATAACGATATGATTTCAGTAAATTAAGTTACACTTACTCGGGCACTGAATAGGAAAATTTTCATTAGCTTATCATTAGCTTAACTCGTCTAGTCTTTCAAGGTCTCTTGGGATGTTTACTAACATCCACTTAATACAAAGGAAAATATTCTTGACAAAGCAAAGGAATAACCGTCCTGGAATCGTAGCACACCCTTTCATGACCGTCGGTGGCCGACCCGGAATCGGTTAGACAGCCCACCCAGAAAACCGTCGGTAGTAAAACATAATCCACCCGTACAAGACCGTCAGTGGTACCATCCGTACAAGACCGTCGATGGTAAAACATAATCCACCCGTACAAGACCGTTGGTGGTACCATCCGTACAAGACCGTCGATGGTAAAACATAATCCACCCGTGCAAGACCGTCGGTGGGGCCATCTGTACAAGACCGTCGATGGCAGAGATCTCTCAAACATGGTGCTATATGGGCTTAAAGTCCCCTAGCATGGGAGGACTTTCTAAGAATGTCATCAAAACAAGATAATACTTGATACAAAACTAGGGATAATCATTCATGCTTGATCAAATACTTTTCCAAAACGAAGCAAAGCTTTATCAAAACTTTATAACATAGCTTTATTAAAAATACCACTCACTTATACTCTGATTGAGTGACTTGGAACATCCCTTAGGTTTCGGGCAATCTTTCACTTGATGTCCTATTTCTCCGCATCTGAAACATGCCGCCGTGAGTCGATAACATAGTTGCTTATGACGTTTGAGGCATATTGAACATGTTAGGGCAAGCTTACTTCTTTTATGACCTTGGTTAGGATTGCTCGTCTCTCCTATTGCAACACCCCCAAATATATTCTTTGATCCCTTCATTGACTTCACACTTAGCTTCTTCCTTTGATCTTGTATTCTCTCATGACACGTTTGCATAGCCTTCACCACATTCTCTACCACTTTTTCTACCTTGTCTAGGCGCTTTGATAAGGATTCAACCTCCACTTCCTTCACACCTTTCACCATCTTTTCCTAATGACAGAAGTGAAGGGTTAAACACAAGAAGATGGTTAACAACACTAGGGTTAACTGACTTAGATTAAAACACAAGGCACATATCACACACAAGTAAACATACACATATAAGCATATAAGGACACTGGTGGGGTAACCTATTCATTCCCATGGAATTTACCAAGAATTTCCAATTCGAAGCAACGTTGGCCAAACGTGATTCCAATCGGACTTCAAGGTCATTCAACAAGGCATGAAACTCTACGGTTCCACATAAGGGGTTCTCGTCAAATGTACCATTTTACAAATCAAGTAACTTTTCTCATCCCCAATTACTATAAGTCCACATACTACACTGATCATGAAATTCCTCAATTTCCCAAATATTCTCATAGTCCAATTTGACAGATATCTCATCTAGCTTCTATGACTTTCGTCAAGGTTCTCATTCTGCATGATACTATATTTCCACAAATCAGCATACTTATTCTCACCAAAGTACTAGTAGAGTATTCTGGTTTCCTCATAACAGTAGAAATTTCGGGAATTTCCCCATAATTCTTAGCTTTCAACCTCATAGCTAAACTGATCCAACACATTCCAGTTTCCTTATAATCATCAAAATCCACAATAGGTCTTACTTCTTAGTTCAATATTTAAACTTACAACACAAACGCATATACACGTATTTTTGCATGCATAACTCTTTACTTACTTATGATATGCACGAAGCTTAAATCAGTTGTAGACATTCTAATGCTCAATGGATACATGCGTGAGATATTAACTCGTGCTCTGATACCACTCTGTCATGACCCAAACCCGCCCATATGGGTTTAGCATCATAACCGGCCAGTAATCCGTGATTACCAAAGGCCTACTTAACAGTAAGGACAATAATACAGAGTACAGGAGCTGGCGGAAGCCGAAACAGTAAATAAAAGATGTCCAATGAGCTGTGACAGACTGCAAGCAAAAAGACTTTCAAAACATATTCATCTCATAACCACAACTTACGTACAAACATCATATACATAAACATTCAGGTTAGGGACCCAATCCCTTCACCATAACTATGCAGTACAAGTCTTAGACAGTATTACAGAACAGAAACAAAAAGGGTGAACTGAGACACCCGAAAGCCTTGGCTTGAACAGTCACGGAACCTCGAAGTGAGGCACAACGGTTGGTTTTGGCAAAAAGAGAGCTAATCCGACGCTCCTAGCTCTAGTCCGATGCCTGGGCACCTACATATAAATATAAACAGTGAGCTAAAGGCCAGTGAATAACAACTGCGTAAAGGGTTAAGAACGGATGTCCTTACAGTAGTTAAAACGGTCATTTACATCGATAGATCAGTTATCCAATCAGTGGTTCGTTTTTCATGTTGTATCAGTTATTTAGAAATCATAGCAGTCATACGTGGTACATTCAATTGCAGAACAGTACAGTAGGTCTTAATAGACCGGTCAGTCCGTTGATGATGACCATCAAAACAGTAGATAGTAGTAGTTCCAAACATTGGAACTGACAGAGATTTCTGTAAACGTAGCAGTGGCAATAACAGTGACAGTGCAGTAGCAGTAACAGTAACAGTACAGTAGCAGTAATAGTAACGGTACAATAACAGTAATAGTAATGGTAACGGTAACGGTACAACAGCAGTAACCGTGATGGTACAATAACAGTAACAAGAACGGTACAATAGCAGTAACAGTAGCAGTACAATAGCAGTAACAGTAATGGTACAATAGCAGTAATAGTAACAGTACAATAGCAGTAGCAGTAACAGTACAGTAGTAGTAACAGTAACAGTGCAATAATAGTAACAGTAACGGTACAATAGCAGTGACAGTAATGGTAGGTCACTATGGGAGCTACAAGTATAGTTCATACAATAGGACAAGCGTCCGCTCGGTAAGCAATATCACTTCAGGAAGCAGTTCAGTCGATCGTTCATGAAATAATTATAAATGAACTTATCTTTATAACAATGTTACTCACAGAGTTCCGGCTAGAGATAAGCTATTGAGCGTCCTCAGATGTCAACCCTATATAGTCACAGAACGAACACACACTAAGTTATTCACTTGGGTTTGATAACTTAACCCCTAACTTGACTTGGTGTGGTTCTACATCAATATCCTCATTAAGATGTCTTAAACTATGCCTAGGAATGCCTAGGATAGAATGAGGATGCAAAGATGCACTTTTAAAACACTTGCCAAATTTTTCAGAAAATAGGAGTCCCGCTCGAGCGTGGATTTATCCGCTCGAGCGGACATGCAAACAAAGGTATCCGCTCGAGAGTGAGTTATTCCCCTCGAGCGGACTGTAAAAGTACTGGATGTGCGAAATTCACGCTCGATGGGCGCTCGATACCCGCTCGAGCGGACTGTAACGAAAAGCAAAGTACTGGATGCACTCAAATCACGCTCGAGCATTACTTCATACGCTCGAGCGGAAGTGCAAGACTCAGTGTGTACGCTTAAGCATGGAATTACCCGCTCGAGCGTGGGTTCTAATTCTAGAATTTCCAGAATGAACCTCCAAGCTCAAAATCAATTCCAAATGCATCAAATCCGATCCTTTTGGGCTAATTCTCTGGAGAACACTTGTAAACTCATAATATGACATGTTTCAAAGATCAATTTGAGAAATCAAAGCCCAAAGGTAGTTCAATTGAATATAATTTTCCAACAAAACTTCATGAACACATTGAGTATGCAACATGCAAGTGTTCAATTGAAATCAAGCTTCCTATACATGATCAAATGAGTCCATTCTTCCAAAAACATGATGAATTCATGGATTATAACAATAGTATGGACATGCATGTAACAATTTCCATGAAATCAACCTCAAAATGCAAGAATATAAACATGCATGCATGATTCAAGCTTCAAATCAACATTTTTAGACCAAATCTTGACTCTAATCCTCAATATGTCATGAACCATGTAACATATGACCTAATTACATGGACAAGAAGGTAAAGGCTCTACCTTAAGTCTTGAATTACAAGAAGGGAAGCCCAATTTGCAATTAATCCTCCAAATCTACCAAGTCTCCAAGCAAATTCAAGATGGAATCAAGTTCTTCCTCTCTCACCCACTCTCTCTCTCTCTCTCGGTTTTGTCTCTCAAAATGGGCTGATGAATTGATATACCAAGATGTAATAAGCTCCAACATTGTTTTATGAGGTGGGCCACTAAGTGGCAAAAATGAAAATAATGCCAACTCTTGTAATTTACATTATTTAATCTAATTTAATCATACCAAATGACATTTCAATTAAATATACTATAAAATCACATTAATTCCAATTAACAAAACACATTAATCGATTTCAGATTTGGCCACCAATAGGGCCTTCAAATTACAGTTTAAAAACATAAAACATGGACAGATGATCTAACAGTCAATAGATAGAAATGCACTTAGGCTAATACACTCAATCAATTGGTTCAAAATTTCAGTCAATCAGTCAGTTAATATGCTTAATCATAGATTATCACTAATCAATGGTGAGGGTTGTCACAAACAGCAGCCAGCACCACAGGGACAACCAGTCCCAAATATACCACCCTATGGACCAAGAGGACCCTAGGCACAAGGTTGTCCACCAAATCATGTGTTTGTTCCTCCAATAGTGGTCCAACAGGCACAAAATATGGTCCCTAGGGACCAAATTGCTGATATTGTTAGAGAGATGTGTGGACAAATGGCTCAGGAGGTTCAGACTCCTGTGTACAGGAAACCGTACCCAGAATGGGTAGATAGGATACATGAATACCCAAGAAGTTTCAGGATACCAAATTTTGCCCTTTTTTATGAGAATGGAAACCAGTCAACGGTTAAGCATATTGCTAGGTTTATGGCTCAGTGCGGTGAATTTACCAATAATGACTATATGAAGTTAAGATTATTCCCAAATTCTCTAACTGGGGGAGCATTTGTATGGTATATTAACCTTACATCTGGCTCTATCCAAACTTAGCAACAAATGGAAGAGGCATTTCATGCCCAATTCTTCCAAACAGAACTAGAGGTTTCCATGGCAGACTTGGAAAGATTGAGTCAAAGACCTGATGAGAACGCTACTCAGTTTATTGCCAGATTTAAAAGAGCACAAAATAAATATAGGATCATCTTACCAAAGCCTGAATTTATGAGATTGGCTCAAAATGGTCTAGAGTTTAGGCTTCGAAAGAAGTTTGACTCAACTAAGTTTAAAGACTTAATGGAATTAACCTATAAGGTATCTAGGTATGAAGCATTACTAGAAGAAGAATAAGATCGAAGTAATGCATCATACAAGACGTATTATAGAGATCCTAATTATGAAATTGATGCGCCAGAGATTGTAGGGAAAACACCTGTGATCTGTGAGGCATTAATTCATAAAGACACAACAATTGATCAGCTGTTTAAAAAGAAAGACCTTCATAGGAAATATTCTTTCAATTTAAGAAAGGCAGATGACATTTTTGATCATTTGCTTGCTGTAAATTTCCTGAAGTTATCAAAATGAGCCAAAATTCCGTCTCCAGAGGAACTTAAGGGAAAAATGTATTGTAAATGGAATAATTCTTGGTCTCACTCAACTAAAAACTACATTGTTTTTCGAGACAGGATCCAAGAGCAGATTCGAAAGGGGAGTTTAAAATTCCCAACTAAAGCAGAAAAGGCCATGGGGATTGATACTAATCCATTCCCAGAAATTGGAGAGGTGGCAGCCAATGTTATTACGCCAGACTTTTCCAGAACTTGTCCTTGAAAGAATTGGAAGAAGTCAATGTGCAAATACATGTCGCCAGCCAGACAACTGTCAAGAAAGACACTGGAAATCTACCAGCTATTAGACAAGGTTTCTCAAACCAGAGGGAAGACTCTGATGAAGAAGCACTGGATGACGATTCTTTAGAAGCAGCTGTCATGCAATGAATGTGTCCCAGATGCAGGCTGAGCTACAAGTGGTTGAAAGGGCTTCCAATTGATGGGAATCAATATTACAAGGATGTGCAGAGGTGTCCTAAACCAACCAGTGCTTATAACAAAAGGTCATATCCAACTAGTATTAGGCAGCAGCCATTAATGGTTGAGCCAACAGCCGCTAGAATGCATTCTAAAGGCAAAAGGCCTTTATATGAGTCCAGACCACCTAATTATTACAGACCACCTAATTATTACAGAATGGAGAGCAGTCATCTTGAAAGGAGACCGGAGAAGGGTTCAGTTTATGGGATCAAAGCCAGAGATTGGCCTCCTAGACCAGCCTTACGCAAGACAGAAAGTGGCCACCTTCATCAAAGGCCTAAGTTAGGCCCAAAATAGGGAGTCAGGGCCAAGCAGTGGCCTTCACAGCCAGCTTCGAAGATTGCTTCGAAGGAAGAAAAAAATAGTTCGATAGCTAGGTCGGTAGGTTCGTGGGTACCTGGAGTTCCAGATTAGTTTGTCATGCAGAACAAACCTAGGGAGATGTCTACCCAAAGAAATGTTGTTGGAAACCAAGGTAGGATGGTCAAACCTCTTTTGGTGGCTCCAAATAAGTGGTTATTACTTAAGCACCCAAAAATAAAAGAACCAAATATGGTCCCAGTGATTTCTAGATCCCAAAGAAGGAAGATCCAACGAAGGTACACTCAGTACCAGAAGGATCTAAAAGAAAGTGGAGAAAGCTCTTCATTGGTTCAGCTAAAGAGCCAGGCAGAAGGAGAAAAAGATTCAAAGTCAGACTATAATCTAAAATCGACTCTTCCAAACAAAAGGAGTTGTAGCAGGGAGCAGTTGGCCAAAGTTCATTCCGAACTAAAGGCAAGGAAAGATCCAGCTTGGCAGGATTGGAAAAAGCTTTGATGGAAAGCGATAGTGAGATAGAAGATGAAGTCGTCCCAAGCCAAAGGAAGGGGATGGTTGAGGAAGAAATGTTTGAAGCCTTCATGGCTGAACAGACATTTTTGGTCGAAAAAACAACAGAAACAAACCATTCGAAGGAAGTTACTTATACAGAAGTGCTAGAATGCAACATGGAGGATGCTTCTGAAGTAATTGAACAAGTTGACCAAGAGGGAAATCAGGTACAGCCAGTCGTCCAATTTGGCTCGTTTCCTCCGGTGTTAGTGAATATGATGCTTATATTACCACAGGAGTTTCAAGCTGAAGATGAAAACCAAGGTCAGGAGATTGACCCAATTCCAGTCTCCAGTAAAGACTCGCAAGTAAGTATGGTGCAAGATGAATCTGAAGTAGCCACACCAATGGAAACAGAAGACGAGAGTGAGGAAGAGGTAAGTATTAACCTCTCATATCCTTTTGAGTATCCCACGACATCCATGACACTGCATGTCATACCCTTGCATATCAAGGCCTTCTTCGATGGAATATAGATAAATCCGGTGCTGGTGGATAACGGAGCAACAGTAAATCTGCTTCCAAAATCTTCGTTGAAGAAACTAGGAAAGAAAAACCCTAGACTAATCCCAACTAGTACAGCCATTGCTGGTTTCGCTGGAGACAAAAAGATGGCCCAAGGTATTTTGCCCATCAACCATAGTGTGGAAACCAGGGACTGCATGATAGTATTCTTCATTATCGACAGCAATGCTAAGTATAATGCTTTACTGGGAAGAGATTGGATTCACACTAACAAATGTGTGCCTTCCTCTTTACATCAAAAAATCATGATGGCCTTGTACAATGGAGAGACAGAGAAGATCAATGTAGATCCTCAACCCTTCATAGCTTGTGTAGATTTTGCAGAGGCCAAATTATATACTGAAGGAGTGGTACCACCCAGTATACTGAGAAAACCTAATGGAACAGCCAAAGTGACGGTTGATGAAGAATTTGCACATCTAAAGCACTTGGTCCAGGAGAGTGTTGATGAAGAGTTTGTCGTTAAGGATGACAATGATTCCTGGTTGTAGGCAAAGAGATGAAACCCAAGAAGCCAGGTCTTTGGCTCTAATTAAGTTCTCAGTATTGGATGTAAAATCAATAATCTAGAAAGTGCAAGAGCAAGAGAAAGAAGCCATAACGATTGGTTATAAGAAGGAACAGCAACAGGTTAGATTTTTGGCTTTAAATAAATATTGTGTTTTGAACATTGAAACAAAAGTCCAGGAGATACAGGAGGAAGAAGCCTTGTGGACAGACTTTGTCTATGAGGAGGAGAGTATAGATATTGAATCAAAGGAGCTGGGAGCAGAACAAAGCAAGGAGATTGCTTCGAAGTCAGAAGGAATCAAAGAAGGAGCATCAGTAAGTTCTCAGATACAAGACCACTTGGAAGAAGTAAATTTAGGGGAAGGTTTTATACAACAGCCCACCTATATAAGTGCTTGGTTGAATGCTCTTAACAGGGATCAGTTGTTGGTTGTTTTGAAGAAATATAAAGATTGTTTTGCATGGTCTTATAATGAACTACCAGGATTGGATAGGTCATTAGTAGAACATAAGCTCCCTATGAGGCCTAATTTCAAGCCATACAAGCAAAAACCAAGAAGAATGAGTCCAAAAGTGATTCAGAAAGTTAAGGAGGAAATTCTTAGACTCCTCAAGGCAGGCTTTATTAGGACAGCCAGGTACGTTGAATGGTTATCCAATATTGTGCCTGTAGTTAAGAAGAATGGTAAAATGAGGGTATACATCGATTTCAAAAACTTGAATCTAGCAACTCCAAAAGATGAGTATCCTATACCTATAGTAGATTTGTTGGTAGATAGTTCAGCAGGGTATCAAATTTTATCAATGATGGATGGGCACTCTGGTTATAACTAAATCTGCATTACAGAGGAGGATGTCCACAAGACAGCATTCAGATATCCTGGAAATATTGGCACATTCGAATGGGTTAAAATGCCATTTGGCTTGAAGAATGCTGGGGCTACATATCAGAGGGCTATGAACACTATCTTTCATGACCTCATTGGAGGGTATTTAGAGTGTTATATTGATGACATTGTAGTGAAATCTCAATCCATGGAGGAACATTTGTTTCACTTAGAAGCAGCTTTTGAAAGAATGGAAAAGTTTAAGTTGAAACTTAATCCTCTTAAGTGTGCTTTTGGCGTATCATCTGGAAACTTCTTGGGCTATGTAGTACACAAGAAAGGAATACAGATTGACCAAAATAAAGCCAAAGCCATCATTGAAGCCAGACCTCCATCAAGTAAGAAAGAATTACAAAAGTTTCTTGGATAGGTTAATTTTCTTCGAAGATTCATTTCTAATACTGCAGGAAAAACTAAAGTATTTTCTTCCTTGTTAAGGCTAAAAGATGAAGAGGAGTTTGTGTGGACAGCAGAGCATCAAACTGCTTTCGAATGAATCAAAGCCTACTTGGCCAACCCTCCAGTGTTGATGCCACCAAAGGGTGATAAGTCCTTGAAGTTGTACATAGCCGCAGCAGAGGATTTATTGGGAGTTTTCTTAGCCCAAGACAATGAAGAAGGCAAGAAGTAAGCTGTTTATTACCTTAGTAGGTTTCTAAATTCTTGTAAATGTAAATACTCAGTTGTAGAAAAGCTGTGCCTTGCATTGTATTTTGCAGCAATGAAATTAAGATACTATCTTTTGCCTACAACTGTTTTGGTAATTGCAACCACAAATTTGGTTAAATATGTGTTATCTAGACTTATGTTGAGGAGAAGAATTGGCAAATGGATACTAGCTTTATCAGAATTTCATCTAGAATATGTCCCCTAAAAGGCAGTAAAAGGACAAGTTTTAGCTACTTTTTTGGCAGACCATCCATGTCAAATAGAAAGTCAAGAGATAATGGAACTTGGTATGGCTAGTGTTGAACCATGGCAAATATGGTTCGATGGATCAAAAGCCAATGGTTTAACTGGAATTGGTGTAGTAATTAAGTCACCACAAGGAATAGAAACCACGCATGGTTTCAGAGTGGATGAAATATTTGTTCTAATAATCAAGCTGAATATGAAGCCTTAATAATGGGACTGGAAATACTTATTGAATTACAAGCTCATGCAGTTGACATATTTGGGGATTCTCAATTGGTAGTTAACCAAGTGAAAGGGATTTTCAAATGTCAAAGTATAAGCATATTGCCATACTATGTTGTTGCATTACATCTGCTTTCTTAATTTCAGGTAGTAAATGTAACTCATGTCCCAAGATTCTTGAATAATAAAGCTAATGATGTGACTTAGAAAGCTTCGAATTTCAAGATAAGGGATAATACTCGAAGGGATATAAGCCAAACAACATATCATAAAGTAATACCCTTGAATAAAAAGAATGTAGTCTTGGAAGTCAATCATAATAACTTACAAGAACAAGATTGGAGGCATCCAATAATGCAGTATCTGGTTGGCCCATCTTCGAAAGCCAATAGAAAAATTAAATTGCAGTCTATGCAATACATAATGTATGGTAATGCTCTCTATAAAAGGGGGGGAGATGGGTTATTGTTGGAATGTTTAGGCCCAAAGGAAGCATTGACAGCTATGACTGAGGTTTATGAAGGCGTCTGTGGTGCTCATCAGCCTGGTGTGAAGATGAGATGGCTGCTTCGAAGGCATTCCTACTATTAGCCAACTATCCTTAAAGACTGCATAGAATATGCAAGAGGTTGCCAGGCATGCCAAAATCATGGCACAATAAGGCACATGCCCATAACTGACCTGCATGCAGTTGTGAAGCCTTTTCCATTTAGAGGATAGACCATGGATATGATGGGAAAAATACACCCACCCTCTTCGAAACATCATTGTTTCATCTTAGTGGCCACTGATTACTTCACTAAGTGGGTCGAAGCTAAGCCATACAAGGCTGTAGACCAGACTGAAGTCATTGGATTCATTAAGGATTTAATCCATAGATTTGGTATCCCACAGACTATAACTGTTGATAATGAGACTGTATTTGATGGGAAAATGATAAAGTCTTTTGTGGCAGAGTTTGGAATTAGCCTTGTTAATTCCACTCCCTATTATGCACAAGCCAATGGTCAAGGTGAATCATCCAATAAGTCTTTGAAAAAAAGATTATAGAAAGTTGTGGAAGACAATCCTAGGGATTGGCATAACTTATTGTTGGATGCATTGTGGGCTTAAAGGACTTCTCCAAGGTCGAGCACAAGAATCACTCATTATGCCTTAGTATATGGACATGATGCAGTGCTACCTATGGAAATTAATGTTAAGTCCTTGAGGGTGAGATGCCAAGACCAGTTAGATCTTGAGCAATACCATTAGAGTATGTGCTTGGAATTAGAAAGTATAGATGAAGCTAGGATTCTGGCATTAAATAGCATTCTTTTCCAAAAGAAGAAAGTAGTCAAAAACTATAATAAGAAAGTCAAGTACATTGGTTTTGATGAAGGTGATTTGGTATGGAAGACAATACTCCCAATAGGGATTAAAAGCCATAAGTTTGGCAAATGGTCACCTAACTGGGAAGGACTATATCAAGTTCATAGAGTCATGTCTTTTGGAGCATACCATTTGAGAAATTTGAATGGATATGTACATCCCAAAAAGATTAATGGCAGATACTTGAAGCCTTATTATCCAACCGTGTGGGAAACACAAGGAATAGAATAAGTGCTAAATAAAAGAACATGAGAACACTTCAATGATAAATAAGAATTTATTTCATAAATAGTCAAATACATGTAGCCATAGATTGGCCCAAAAGTCAGTACAGTGTTTAAATTGTTCTTTTACAATAGATGCTCTATTCTTGAGGGATGGAAACAATTGAATGGTTGTAGTCATCTCTTGCTTTCGATCAGCTAGCTCTTGATTAGTGATTTGCAGCTTAGTAGTAGTCCGATCCAAAGCTTAGTTAACCGCTGATAATTCTTCCTCAAGTTGAGCTTTCTTTTCCAACAGTTGAGCTTGAAATTGGGAGACAGAAGAATGTTGTTCTTTCAGTTCTGACACTTCAGCATGAACTTTAGAAACAAAACTCTAATCTCTCAGTAACTTCTCCTCTGCAGCCTTAGCAGCATGACAGATGTTGATGTAAAAATCTATTGTGGTTGCTGCCTGAGATAAATGACTTGAAACAGTCATGCCGGATTGTTTAATAATCTTGCAGCACTGCAGGAAACCATTTTTTATTATAGGTCTTTGTAAGACTTCAAAAGGAATCCTCGAAAAGGTTGTCAGCAGCTCCAGACAGCTGTCCAAGTCTATCGAAGGCAAGGAAGTCTTACCATTGGAGGAAGAGCTCTCAAAAATTTCTAACAGAGAATTAGCTAGAACTAATGACTCAGTCTCATTGTTAGTCATTGGAGAGGTGGAAGGTATGTCAAAAAGACTAGCTAATCTAGCCTCAAAGATATCCATCTCATCCATTGACATGGAAGGTGCAGAAAGAGTCCTAGTAGAAGGAAGAAATGACTGCATAGGAATAGGAGAAGAAGGTGGAGTATCCTTAGCAGTCTCTATAGTTTTGGCTACCAGTTGGTCAAGAGAAGAAGGACTGGAGCTAGACAAAGATAATGGATGATGGATTGGAGAGCTACCAGTACCCTCTATATAGGAATTAGCCACCATCAAAGATGAAGTAACAGCTGGAATTTCCTTAGGAGGAAGAGGGAAAGCAGGGCTCGAGAGAGAGAATCAAATTGAGTAAAATCGAAAGACAAATGAGGGAGATGTGGAGTTAAGCCAAAGGAAAGAGATGCAGGAATACTTGACCTCAAGAAAGGCATGAAGAACATGGGACCAAGAGGTGGAAGGATTGCTTGAATTGGCTTTGTAATTTGAGGACTTTCAACTTCGAGAGAGATTGAGGGAGTCCTTGTAGAGGAAGGAGGCAGAGTAGTCGTTCCTGCAAAAGAAGAAATACAAAGTAATGTCAAGTCTCAATACCAAGAATTTGACAAGCGAATAAAAGAATAGAGGTATGAAAGAAGTTACTTGTTTCAGAAATGGTAGCAATGATGGGAGAGCTACGAAGGGAATAATGCTCAACAATGTGCTGCCTTCTCGCAGTTTCCCTTTGGGTTGCATCAGTGGCAGCTGCTTCATCCCTTAGTAATTGTTGCTGTCGCCTTTTCTCAGCTCTTTGAAAAACAATTATTTCTTTGGAATGTTCCTCCTCTACTGCTTTGGCAGCTGCCTCATGAGTGGGGTCTTCGACCAAATAAGAAGGAGAGACAGCCATCTTCTTTCTCTTTTTCTCTGTAATGGTATTTCCTACTCTTTCTCAATCTCTCTCTCTTCACTCTGAGATTCAGACTCTTCAGGAGTGAGTATTAGCTTCCTTTCCTTTTTCTGCTGATGTTTGTCTTTGAGAGTAGCTAGAGCTTCAACTCTCTTAGGAGATTCTTCTTGTGGAGACCCTACACCAAGAGGTATAAATGTAAAGGAAACAGACAGAAAAGTCTAAAAGAAAAGAAACCTGAAGATACATGCCCTTTTTCGAAGCAGCTCTGGTAACTCTAGAAGAAGGGGGTGAAACTGCAGGAACAGTCTTGGCAGCTGTAGAAAGAGAGGGAATGTTCCCAAATTCTTTTGGTTTAGCCTTAGAAGGCACTCCTAGCCCTATTAGTAAATCATGAGGATGTATTGCTAGGCGCACTTCCATATTGGCTGTCCACTAGTTTTGAAATCTTTTCAAAGCCAAGTCAGAGGGAAGGAAGGGGACAAATTTGAACTCACTCAAATCTTTCAACAGTTTAAATGTTGCCTTTTCTAGTTTTGATTTGGGTACTCTCAGGTCTCTGGCTGTAAGATGGACATTCGAGAGGCTGCAAAGTGGAATGGGAATCCCTTGAGTAAACCCAAATTGCCTGGCAAACTGAGAAGGTCAGTATACCTCAGATATACACTTATAAGCTTGAGGGTTTAAAGTACCAATGAACAGCTCTCTCGGTAACAAAATGGAAGCCCACATATCTTTGTGTAGTGGGATGGAACATTCTTTTTATCAGCCAAGAATGTTTGCAGCCAAGCTGGTCCTTTGTTGGCATCAAAGGGGCAAAAGAAGGTGGCAGCTGGAGAAATAGGAAGTTGATGAAAAAATGTGAGGTAATAGGCAAAGGAAGTAGGATAAAGAACAATTCTAGCATATTTTTCCCTATAAGTGCTAGGATCCTGAACTAGGAATTTTAAGCATTTGGGATACAAATCAGTAAAGTAAGCGAAGAGCCAGAGTTGGAGCACCCAAAGGGGACCTCCTTGGTTAATATCAAGAGGTTTCTCACAAAATTGGGAGCAGGCTCTGTAAACATGGCCTAAGAGATAAGGGGCCAAGGCTATGCGTTTCTTCAAAACAAGGGCCTTTGCAAGTGGAGCAAATTCAGGCATAATTCGTTGGGATGATGTACAAAAAAGAAATTTACATAACCAATATAAAATAAAGGAGAAGAGTTCTCGATCGCCCACAGGACCCACCTTCTTGTGTTCAGCCTTTACGAAATCACTAAAAGAAGAATTCAAAGGCAGAAGAGAAAATTTAACCGAAAGGTCTGGGTAACTGAGTGTGAAAGGGGTTCCAAGGGGCGAAAGCCCTAAGAAATGACAGATATCAAGAACGGTAGGAGCCATCATACCACAACAAAACTGGAAAAAGTTAAAAGCCATGTTCTAGAAACAAAGAGCGGCAGGAATTAAAAAAAAGGTCTTCAAGGATAATAAACCTGGAAAGACGAAGGGCATTGAGGATGCAGAGTTCTTGTAAGTCCCATTCTCTTGCAGGCACAACCCTGTCGTACCACTCCTCCCATTCAGCCCTCAATGTCGGCCAGCAACAGTGAGGTCAGTTCATTCTCCAATTTCCCCAGTCGAGCCTTCCTTCATAGAGAAGAAAGTGGTCCTCCAAACGAGGGTATAAAGCTGGAAGTTGAATGGGAACTCTCGAAAGATGGGACCTAGGACATATTCTTGTTTATCGCTATGGCGAGGAACAAAGAGTCGTCCGTCTATGGCACTTGACCCATCAGCTGTAAATTTGGCAATCTCTTCCTCAATACATCTTTTCAAAGCCATGGTTGGGTTTATACGTTTGCCAGACGGTACTTTCAGTGAAAAAGAATCCATTGGTGATGAGCAGCAAGGAACTGAGGATTAGTAGAAGCGAAGGGTTTGTGTATTCAATAAACGAACGAATTCAGAGCACAAAATGAAAAGGGTTTTAAAACCTTTATGTTTGGAAAATATATCGTGGAATTCGTAAAGAAGTACTAAAAGTACAGATACGAAGAGTTTCCCTCAATTTTGATAATTTTGGAGGGAAACACATCTCAAATACTGATGTCAGCTTCGAAATAACATATTTGGCTTCGAAACCAGATTTTGGCGCAAGAGTCAAATAACAAAAGGCTTCGAAACTAGGAAGCCGCCTTCGAAGCACATTCCATGCCTAAGGATGCAAGAATGCTCAAGTATTTGTTTACTTCAAAAGGATTGAGAACCTATTTTAGGGTTTCCTAGTGAAAATAAATCCTTCGAAGTAGAACTTGGAATCCCTCAAGGTTAGGAATGGTTTGTTCTAAGTTCCAAACCAATGATTGGTTTGATAATATCCAAGAGAGATTGCTTTTTCGGATTAAAACAGTGCCGCCCTTGAGAGGGACTTCCATATTTTTTAAAGTATAGACTGTTGTTCGAAGCAAAAATGGTCAATTTAAAACTGATTGATCGTACTAACCATATGACCATATGTTGGATATGATTAAAACAAGCTTTAAGGGGCAAGATTGTTAAATTCGAAGCACTGATTCTAAATGGAAACCAACAAAAGTTGTCAACTGTATTCCATGAATTGAAAAAGTTCATGTTGGTTTTTTAGTGTTTCATTTAAGATGATTGAATCTAGAGATTGTTGAGTTCGAAGCCCTAAATTTGCTTGTAAAGACAAACGGAGATAAAGTCAAACCATGCCAAACAAAGAGAAAAGTCTTAGCTGTATTGAAACAAAAGCAATTACATCAAAAGGCCCTCCTTAGATACAAATTCAAGTTCATAAAGTAAGGAATAGAATAAATAACAAGATCATGGAATTTGGTCCAGCTATGGTCAATAAATTTCTATTCCTTTTTTATTCTATCTTCTATTTTCTCCAGGCTTGGATGCTGAAGTTGATGTACTCTTACTTGATAAAAGAGTTTTTCAGCCTTTATTTCAAACACTGTTTCTTTTAACCCTTGTTCCAGCTCATCCATATCCAAGTCATCCCAATACGCAGAGTCTTTATTCTTGAAGTCATCATATTATTCGATGAGGTTCTCTGCTTCGTATTGGGTATGAACTCGAAGGGATGAAAGTTGGTTCAAAGATTGGGTGGTGGCCACAGAAGTCCGGTGCCAATGAAGAAGCAACGGGAGTTGGTCTAAAAACATTTGGAGTTCTACTTGGGCGATGGGGTTGAGGACGTGACCCCGAGTCATAACATCACAAGCCCATCGAAAGTTCTTGAGAGGAACATCGTCTTCAAGAACATTGAAAGGCAAGTGAGAAAAGGCCGCAAGCAAAAGTTGGTCTTTCTTTCGCTGAGCTGGAGTAGGGGGAGGTGGAGGCTTATAGGGGGGGAAAATCTTGTCCGCAGAGAGGGTAAGCCTCAGTCTCTCTATCCAACGGGGATTTTGCGGAGGAGAAGGTATAGAAGCTTCCATTTCAAAAGAAGGAAGAAACTGAGGGGCATTAACACAATCAAGCCTTTCAGAAGAGCAAAGCTTTGCCTTCTGGGCTAAGAACAATGGGTTATACCCTTGTACCTCTTCTGGGCGTCGGGTAACTTGTATTATCTTTGTAGGTATGGAGGATGTGTACCATGCTACAAGCAGATTGTCCTCTAAACTGCGTCGGCGGTCGATAGGTACGTAAGGATAAACCACCGAACTCTGAGCATCAGAAGGGAATTCTAGAGGATCAGTGAACTCGACAAAGTGATGATTAATTCGCTCCCTTAACTCCCATGCCTCAGGTTCTGACCAGCTTCTCCATCCAGAAGCCCCAGAGGAAGAAGAAGCCACAGCCTCATCTCATGCAGAAGATTGTGGATTAGACGAAGAGATTCCAATGTCCATTTTTGTAAAATTTTGGGTTAGAGAATTATGAGTAGCGGGTGCGTCATCCAAAGGCTGATAGCTTGCAAAAGCTTCTATGACTTGAATATAGGGACGTGGGTAAAGGTGGCTAATCAATGCATGAAGGTTCTTTCGAGGAAGAACAGCATCATCAGATGACTTTTCGTATACTCGATCAATAGAAGAGAGAATTGGTTTGGCCATAAAAGATGTATCAGTCTGTTCGAATACTAAGATGGTAGGGATGTTCAAAGGATTAAAAGAGAATTTAATGCAAATGATGAATGACAGTTGCATTTCTGGAAGAATGCAAAGCCCAAGCACGTTCTAAAACGTGGATAAAATACCTTGATCCACTAATATCACCAAGTATTGGGTATATTAGTGAGGGGGTAATGTTGGCTACATATTTTGTATAAGCCAATTACAATTCAACGCGTGACAGAATAAGGGCAATACGAGAAGACTATTCAAGTCTTCAATCATAATCACACACGTGGTAGTCAGCATTGGTTATAATGGATTTGCGTAACACTGGATTGGCAAAGGGATTTAAGATGACGTGGCTTCAACGGTTACTCACATTTAAATTCAAAATCAAGAGGGACGCCTAACTGTAGGTATTGGCATAGTGGAGCTAACTATAAGGAAACATGATCAGCAATCATGGAGGAGCGTTTTGACAGTTAGAAGTGCAGTTCGATGGTTATCCTTGAGAAGTATAAATCGCAGAGAAGGCCCCAGAAAAACCCCCCGACTCAGATCCAAAAAACCAGTTTTATCTACTTTATTTCCTTTACAGTTTTACATTTTCTGTTCTTTGTATTTCTGTACTTTAAAATTCATGCACTGCATTTCGTTCATAGGAGTAGTTTCAAGTAGATTGTTACTGTAAACCTCTACGAGGCTGAATTGGATCATTATAAGTCTTTCGTTTTACTTAATGAAATACTGCAATTGTTTTTCATTTAATCATTGTCAGTTTATTCCTCCTAAGCAAAGCCACCAGTAAAAGTCCTTTTCATTAAGGCTGAAAGAACTAAAACACGATCGTCTGATAATTGGTTGGTAATTAAATTTCTGTAAGAACTGATTGTTCTTTACTGGCACGCTCAAAATTACTGTAATAACCTTCGAAAGCCAAAAAACCAACATATATTTTTAAAAAATTGTTGGCTTATTTTTCCTACGAAGGAAAATATCATAAATGCGAGCATGCCAGCAAGGATTGAAAAATCCTTACAAATCAAATTCAAGCCAATTATCAAGCGATTGCGTTGACGATTCTTTTGCCTCAACAAAGAGGACTTCAAAATTGCCAAGTGTAGAAAAAAGAAAAATTAAAAGAAGAAAGAGGGAGGCGGAGAAAGACGATTGAGTGAACAATCAAAATAATCATTACTTACCTCTACTCCTATTCTTCGAAAATGAAGTGCATAAAATGCTTCGAAAAGGAAGTGCTAAAAATAAATGCTTCGAAGTATAAATCTATGTTAAACTACTCCTAAGATAAGGAAAATGACAAGAAATATTAAAATCAATTGTCTTTCATTTGAATGCTGAATCTTTACAATGTAGTCATGAATGACTATTTATAGGCAAATATTTGTAGGAAAATACTTCTAGTAATAACTACCCAATAACCACCTAAAACTACCTACTCTTTCATCTTCATTCCCACAATGCCACATATCTCTCCATGTCTTCATAACTTCCTTTAATCTCTAATTCATGCTCCATGTTCTCCACTTTATTCTCCATCATCTTTTTCACATTTCATAACTTCTCATAACCTCTAAATGAGTAGGAGGATGCCACATGTCCTACAATTATATAAATAATAAATAATAATAAAAATTACAAATTTATGGTGCCAACAGAGCTCCTTTCTCTCTCTCTCTCTCTCTCAAAGATGAGGTCTCTACAAACCCCACCCACTCACTACAAGAAAAAACACTTTTGGCGACCACCTTTTTTTTTTGGTCGCAAATAGTCCACTTTCTACTACCAGAATTTAACTTTTGGCGACCACAATTTTTTGGTCGCGGAAAATCACTTTTTGGCCACCAAAAAAAAAGTTGGTAGCGAAAAGTATACCCATTGGCGACCAAAGGCTTTTTTAGTCGCGGAAGATCACCTTTTGGCGACCAAAAAAAAAAGTTGGTCACAGAAAGTATACCCTTTGGCGACCAAAAAAAGAGTTGGTCACGGAAAGTATACTATTGGCGACCAAAGTTTTTTTTGGTCGCGGAAGATTACCCTTTGGCGACCAAAAAAAAAAGTTGGTCGCGGAAAGTATACTATTGGCGACCAAAGACTTTTTTGGTCGCAGAAGATCATCTTTTGGCGACCAAAAAAAAAAGTTGGTCGCGGAAAGTATACTATTGGCGACCAAAGGCTTTTTTGGTCGCGGAAGATTATCCTTTGGCGACCAAAAAAAAAAGTTGGTCGCGAAAAGTTATGGCGGGATAAATTTTTAAAAAAAATGATACTACTTGAGAGGGTGATTTATGATCTGGAGTTGGGCCGATGTATCGACCGAGCAGGCTGAGAGCCCAGCAGTGCATTGGGCCGAGATGATCGACTGTTCGACCAGAGAAGGGCTGCCAGAACTTGGGCCGAGTGCGTCCCGCCCAACCGTAAAAAAGCAGCTCGGTAAGGCAGTGCTCGGTCGGACCAGGATGCTCGGTCCAAGGATGGCTGAAGCCAGACAAGCTGAGTGACCGGCGCCCGGAAAGGCGTGGTCAACCGAGAAGACTGTTTGACCGGCTGGAAGGCCGACCAAAGGAGGTACCCGGGCAAGGCTCTGCCGGGATGCCCCCTAGCCCGGTGCTCCATGTGTTTACCCGGTTAGGCGCTGGAATATGAAGCATGGCGCGGCCGTGATAGAGCAGCTCGGCTGCTGAGCTCCAGCTGTGAAGTCAGGCAGTTGAGATTAGGTGATGATCGGCAAGGTTTACGCTGACAGATGGGATAGAAGAGCCACGTGTCAGGAGATGACTGGGAGTGGATATGGGACTCAGAAGGTATATAAGCATGTCTGCGCCCCCCATACGCAAGGGACGAACATCTCTGTAAGGAATTCTTACACTCAAACACTCTCTCTCTTCTCTCTACTCCTCATAAGGTGTGTGCTAACTTGACCGTCGGAGGGTTTTTCCGGCCACACACCGCCGGGTAGCTCACCATTACTTGCTCGCAGGTGATCGGACATCGACGGAGCTCGGAAGAAAGGAATACGGGCTTGCCGGAATATTTGCTCCCCGTACAATTGGCGCCGTCTGTGGGAACTTGACAGACAAAACCTTGTCTTCCAGGTTCATCTGATCGCCGTCCATGGCGAACAACGACGAATTTCCATTGTCCGCCATTGACGGAGCCACCCCGGAGTACACCCGGAGGAGAGAGGGACCTCCTGCTGTCCATCTAATGGCTGACTTGGGGACGCCCACTGGCGGACAGTCAGGAGACGCGCGGGACAAGCGCGGACGAAGTCATGGACATTCGCGGAGTCCAGACGGTCATCGACGGAGGAGAGACTCACACGCCAAACGTCTGGAAGATAAGTTGCGGGATCAAGACGCTGTCATCCGGCGAATGGCGGCGGAGATGGAGGATCTAAAGCGACATTTCAAAGGGAAAGGTGTAGCTGGAGTGGGAGACCACAGTGAGCGCACCCCCTCCCGCCGTTCAGGCGATCAGAGTCAGCGACGTACTCAGTCCATATCTATTACCAGGAGTTACCAGGTTGGTGATTCCGACGTGCATGCAGAAAGGTCTAGCGCGCAAGACAGCACCTACAAACCCTCACGTCCGGCGACGACGTCGAGGTACTCTTATTCTGCTCAGTCAGAGGGCCTACGGGCAGTGTTAAAGGAGCGGGCTCGCCGGCGCGAAGCTCAGAGAATACCAGCTTTCCAGCGGCTCTCCTACGGGGTTCACGCCAGCGAGGAGGTCGGAATGCCTCCACCCCGCCAAGCAGTGCCAATATTTGAAGATACAAACCTGGCCAGGCTGAGTGCCACCCCTTTTTCCCTGGAAATAGAAACAACACCGCTTCCGGCAGGCTTCCACCAGCCTAAGTTCACGCTCTACGACGGCAAAACCGATCCTTATATGCATGTGAGCCACTTCCGACAGGTCATGGCCGGACATAGGCGAAATGACGGACTTATGTGCCTAATCTTCCCGTCCAGTTTAGGTGAGCTGGGCTTAAAGTGGTTTGAGAGGTTGCCGGAAGGGAGCATCCGACGGTGGCATCAGTTGGCCGAAGCGTTTGTTACGCGCTTCAAAACCAACACAAAAACACCAAAGGAAGTCGAT
Organism: Camellia sinensis; assembly: GCF_055761805.1. NCBI lineage: Eukaryota > Viridiplantae > Streptophyta > Magnoliopsida > Ericales > Theaceae > Camellia > Camellia sinensis. The sequence continues at coordinate 66,760,566 of NC_138970.1, forward strand.
CACTTGCTGAGTGTCAAGATGGAACCGTGCGACACACTGAAGGCATACAATTCAAGGTATTGGGAAACCTTCAACGAGATCCTGGATTGCCCGGTCAACCTTGCAATCACGCAATATAAGCGTGGTCTCCCGGTCGGACATAGACTGCGGGACTCGCTTACCATGCACCAGCCGACCTCCATGGGCCAGCTCATGCAGCGCATCAATGAGCACATCCGAGTAGAGGATGATGCGTCAGCTCCCACCGTGAAGGCCACTCCGGTCGGAACAGACAAAAAGACAGCAGGCAAAGTGCACGCAGTTGGGCAAGAGTCCAGCCGCTCAAATGACCGAGCAGAGGAATCAGACCGAGGTTCAAATCGTAAAAATTGGGGTAGAGGACGTCGGAACGACCGGGATGATTACCCCCGAGATGACGTTGAGGACGCAAACAGAAGAATGAAGGCGAGGACTGGCATAACCACGGTCTTCAAGATTTCAATCTATCGCATACTTAGTGAAATCCGAGACGAGGAGTATGTCCGGTTTCCTGCTAAGTTGGGCGATGGACAAAAGGGCTACAATCCGCGGTATCGTTGTACGTTTCACCGGGAGAGGGGCCACCGGACTGAGGATTGTTTGCCTTTGCGACAACACTTGGAAGAACTGGTTGCGGCCGGGCATCTGGACCTTTACATTGATGGCGGCGTGAAACCGAATCAGGCTCCGGTCGATCCCAGGGGACAGGATGACCGAGATGCACCACCACAAGGAGTTATTAATGTCATCCACGGCATCGTGGAACCGGAGCGTGTTTGCGAACTCCGGGGCATGATCAAGAAGGCAGAGCATATGAGGGAAGTTTTGTCAGTACAGCCTGCCATCAAAAGGAGGAAGACAGAAGAGAAAGACGTGATTAGTTTCACCTCAAGGGATTTAGAGCGTATTCAGACGCCGCACAACGATGCTCTTGTAGTAACACTACGCGTCAAAGAATTTGATGTTAGACGGATCTTGATCGATCAGGGAAGCTCGGTCGAGATCAGGTATTATGATGCGTTCAAACAGCTCAAACTCCGTGAGACAGACTTGGCTCCGGCCACTTCGCCACTGGTTGGATTTAACTCGCAGCCGGAGTGGCCATTGGGAAAGATTATCCTGCCGGTCAAAGCGGGATCCGTGGTCAAGCAAGTGGAGTTTTGGGTGCTACAAGTGCCTTCAACGTACAACCTTATCCTTGGAAGAGGATGGCTTCACGCCATGCAAGCCGTAGCATCGACCTACCACCAGGTGATGAGATTCCCCTCGGCTATGGGGGCAATCGAGGAGATTTGGGGTGATCAGGTCATGTCCAAGCAATGTTTCGTGGCGGTCAATGGGAGCCGGGCTGCCAAAGGATTCGTTCAAATGATCGAGGGACCGGAGGACCGGAGTGTCTTGGATGATGTTGGCACCAAAGCCAAAGACAAGGCTGTTGAAGAATTGGTTAAGGTGCGGATTGATGCCGAGCAGCCGGACAGATTCTTCTTGCTCGGTTCAAGTCTCTCGGCTATGGAGAGAACCGAGATGATTGAGTTTTTGATGGCGAATATCGAAGTCTTTGCATGGTCGCCCTACGACATGCCTGGCCTTGACCCAAGTTTTATCTGCCATCACCTCAATGTCTTCCCTGGAGCAAAGCCAGTCATCCAGCGAACAAGGAGATCGGCGCTGCATCACGCCGAGGTAGTAGCAGAGGAGGTAAAGAACTTGCTTGAGGCACGAGCAATACAGGAAGTGCACTACCCTCGGTGGATTTCCAACACGGTAGTGGTGCCTAAGAAGAATGGAAAGTGGCGAGTTTGTGTCGACTACAAGACAGTCAACCGAGCTTGTCCAAAAGACAGCTTCCCTTTGCCGCGCATTGACCAGCTAGTGGATTTGACGGCTGGACACAATCGGCTCAGTTTCTTGGATGCGTACCGCGGCTATCACCAGATTGCCATGCATGGGCTTGACCAAGAGATCACCTCTTTCACGACTCCAAGGGGACTCTACTGCTATCGAGTTATGCCCTTTGGTTTGAAAAACGCCGGGGCAACCTTTCAGAGGATGGTGACCAAAATGTTTGCTCCTTTGCTCGGCCGGACAATGGAGGCTTACATCGATGATATGGTGGTAAAGAGCCGACATGAGGCAAACCATTTGTCCGACTTAGCCGAGATGTTCGCCATTCTGAAGAAGCACAAGCTGCGCTTGAACGCCTCGAAGTGTGCCTTTGGCGTGGGATCCGGGAAATTTTTGGGATTCTTAGTCACGAACCGAGGCATCGAAGCAGACCCTACCCAGATCAGAGCCGTGCAAGAGTTGAAGCAACCCAGCTTGGCTAAGGACGTGCAGCATCTGGCCGGGATGGCCGCCGCGCTTAATCGATTTATAAGCCGGTCATCAGATCGCTGCCGCCCTTTCTTTCAAGCATTGAAGTCAAAGTTCTCATGGGATGACGAGTGTGACCAAGCTTTGGCCGAGCTCAAGGATTATTTGTCTTCTCCACCGCTGTTGGTTACACCAGAGCCAGGTGAGGAACTCTACCTTTACCTTGCCGTCTCCCAGCACGCAGTAAGTGCGGTGTTAGTCCGGGCTAAAGGAATCAAACACCTCCCAATTTTTTACGTAAGTAAGACCTTGCTGCCGGCTGAGACGAGGTACTTGCCGCTGGAAAAGCTTGCATTGGCACTGATGATGGCTTCGAGGAAATTGGCACATTATTTTCACGCCCATACCATCGTCGTACTGACCGAGTTTCCCCTCAAGGCCTTATTTGAACGCGCAGACTTTTCAGGCCGAATTTTAAAATGGGCGGTCGAGTTGGGACAGTTCGACGTGAAGTTCCAGCCGCGCACCGCAATCAAAGCCCAAACCTTGGCCAATTTTGTGGCCGAGTTCTCACCTGGCACTCATCCGGTATGCCCGGTCGACATTGCCGAGGCAGATGATGAGACGCACGCAATAACATCCGAGGAACAACCAGTTGAAGAAGGTAGCGCCGCGGAGTTAGCGCGCACCATCGAAGTTCCCTCAGTTTGCACGGTCATACCACCCGGCGATGCGATGACGGAGTTGTGTATCACCAACCCATCCACTCTGTCCGGTACCGCATCACCAAGGGGGGAAGTAATGGTTCCAGACAGCTCAGAACCTACGGCCGGCTTCACACCGCAACCTGATGATTCGCCTACGGACTTGAGCATTACAGACCAACTTGCTGAGTCCGGTGTCGAATCACCAAGGGGCACTGAATTTGAACCGGTCAACACCAAACTTGACACCGCACAGCCGAGCAGTTGTGATCCCATTGCCCTTCGCAACTCTCAGGACCCATCTGACTGCTGGAAGCTTTTTGTGGGGGACATGTGGAAGCTTTTTGTTGATGGAGCGTCCAACCGCCATGGTGCCAGCCTGGGTATTGTTCTTATATCCCCGGATGGCCTAACCATTGAGCATTCTATCACACTTGGCTTCCCGGCGTCTAACAACGAGGCTGAGTACAAGGCGCTTCTCGCCGGGCTCAAGAGCGCAATTCAAATGAAGGCTGCCAAGCTCCTGGTATATAGTGATTCCCAGCTTGTGGTTAACCAAGTTTCGGGGATTTATGAAGCGAAGGACGATAGGATGGCGAAGTACCAAGCTCTGGTCAGGGACCATATCAAGCAGTTTGAGGCAATCAGAGTCCAACAGATTGGCCGGGAAGAAAACAGCCGAGCTGATGAACTCGCCGGCCTCGCTTCCATGGTAGATAGTACGTCTCCAAACCCCCTGTTGATTGACTTTCTTCCGCGGCCGAGCATTGAAAACGCTGGGCAGACGGATGTACTCTGCGCCGAGCTAGGTCCTTCATGGATGGACCCCTTGATCTTGTTCCTCAGAGACCGGACTCTTCCAACAGACAAGAAAGAAGCACACAAAATCTAGGTGAAGTCAGAGCGGTTTTGGCTCTCTCCATCTGGCGCGTTGTATAAGAGGTCCTTCACCGGTCCTTATCTCAAGTGCGTGCACCCGAATAGTGTGGAGTCCTTCTTGTTTGAAATTCATGCAGGCATTTGTGGCAGCCACATAGGGGGCAGGTCCTTGGCCTACCGAGCTATTTCGCAGGGATACTGGTGGCCGTGCATGCAGGCCGACGCGCAAAAATATGTCCGTAAGTGCGAAAAATGCCAGAAATTCGCCCATCAGATCCACCAGCCTGCCAGGGAACTTCTTCCCCTCACCAGTCCTTGGCCTTTCGCCATGTAGGGGCTGGATATAGTGGGACCACTGCCAACAGCACCGGGCAACCAGAAATTCTTCATCGCGGCCACAGATTACTTCACAAAGTGGGTTGAAGCTAAGCCCTTGGCAACCATCAAAGAGAAAGACGTGAAGCGATTTGTCTGGCAGAACGTGGTCACGCGGTTTGGCGTCCCCAAGATTTTGATCTCTGACAACGGCACCCAGTTTGACGGTCGCCTATTCAGAGGATTTTGTGAAGATCTGAAGATAGAATTCTACAACTCCATCCCGGCCTACCCGCAGTCCAATGGTCAAGCCGAAGCATCGAACAAGACTATACTGGATGGGTTGAAGAAACGGCTGGAAAAGGCCAAGGGAAAGTGGGCTGAGGAATTACCTAGTGTCCTTTGGGCATACCGAACAACCCCGCGACGTTCGACCGGGGAAACTTCATTTGCTTTGGCTTATGGCATGGAGGCGGTCATACCTTTGGAAGTTGGAATGCCCACCCTTAGAAGCAAAAGTTTCGAGCCCGAGCTAAATGCCGAGGCTATTGCCTTGGAGCTCGACCTAGCGGAAGAGCGCCGGGAGAAAGCCCTCATCCATGTGGCCGCCTATCAACAAGAAAGTTGGAGATTGGGTTTTGAGGAAGATTATGGGCAACACCCTGGTGCCAGGAGAAGGCAAACTAGGGGCAAATTGGGAAGGACCCTACAAGATCACTGGTCTGGCTGGCAAGGGGGATTACCACTTGGAGGATGTAGAGGGAAGAGCCATACCCCGGCCTTGGAATGCGGCCAACTTGAAACTGTATTATTTTTAAGCTTTTACTTTCCTCTTTTTGTAAAGAATTTTTTGGCTTGCAAAGCAGAATGTAATTCTTTTTGTCAAATTATAGAAGTAATTTTGCTTTAGCACTTGGATTATTGTTTTAATGTTAAGAACCGAGATGAAGTACTCCGGTTGGAAGAGTGGGTGTTTTGTCCAACTTCGGATTCCCAACCGAGCTGATGTACTCCGGTCGAGAGAGTTGGTGTTTTGTCCAACTTCGGATTCCCAACCGAGATGAAGTACTCCGGTTGGAAGAGTTGGTGTTTTGTCCAACTTCGGATTCCCAACCGAGATGAAGTACTCCGGTTGGAAGAGTTAGTGTTTTGTCCAACTTCGGATTCCCAACCGAGATGAAGTACTCCGGTTGGAAGAGTTGGTGTTTTGTCCAACTTCGGATTCCCAACCGAGCTGATGTACTCCGGTCGGAAGAGTTGGTGTTTTGTCCAACTTCGGATTCCCAACCAAGCTGATGTACTCCGGTTGGAAGAGTTGGGGTCTTGTCCAACTTAGGATTCCCAACCGAGATGGTGTACTCCGGTTGGAAGTGTTGATTTGTTCAAACTTTGTTACATCCGAGATGGTTATCTTAAGTGCTCCGGTTGGAAGTGTTGAATTTGTTTTGTTCTGCTTAAGTGCTTCCACCGAGGTAGAAATCCCGGTTGGCTAGGTGTTTCGGGTAAACAATGATTTATGCCGAGATGTTTTGCTGAATACAGATTGGATGACGACCGTGCAAACACTTGGCAAATTTCGATTTTTTCATTGATAAGAAGATGAATACAAGAGGTGGGGACATAGCCCGGTTACATCAAAAAGCGTTGAAGGCAAAAATACAAAAAAGAAAACTAAACTAAGGGGGATAGGTTAGTGAATTCATCCTCGCCGGCATCCAGGTTGATGGCTGGACTTGCTTCTTGGGCGCCGGGCTCCTCATTGCCGGGTTGCTCCTGCACCTCGGCCTCCTCCGCCTCGGAATCTGTCTCGCCGCCTCCCTCTTCAAGTCCTTCCTCGGCCTCAGCTTGCAAAGCGCTGAAGACGTCGTTTGCATAAGGCACGAGGTATACTGGTAGAGCAGCTGGTGGAGGGTTGGCAAATACGTCGGTGTCAGAGCCCTGGCCGAGGTGTTCGCAGGCTGACTTCCAACCGGCTTTGAAGTAGATGTCTTGTGTTGCAAAGACCCGCTTCTTGTAACTCTGCTCGGCCTTGTTAAAGCCGGCGTTGTTGGCAGCCCGGCAAGCCCTCTTCTTCGACTTCTTCAAGGCGTCCACCTCGGTCTGGAGCTCGTTTTGTTTTTTGTCGGCCGCCTCCAGCTGACCGAGCAGTCTGTTATTGTCGGTGTTGGCCATCTCAAGGGATGACTTAGCCTGGCCTAGCTCGGCCTGAAGGCTCTCCACCTGGCTGGCTGTGTCGTTGGCCTTCTGCCGGAGTCTGTGGATGCGCTCCATGACCAAGTGCTGCTTTTGGATGGCCTGCAAAATTAGAATTTGATCAGAGAAGAAACCGTGCAAACACTTGCGAAAATTTAAACAGATTGAACTTCTTACACTGGTCATGGACTTCACGGCGGATTTGACCAGCCGGGTGTCTGGGACATGGTCACTTTCAACCACATCGCTGGGAAGCAGCAAAGCCTTGGAGAGATCGAAGGCGAGCAAGTGCTCCTTGTCTCCCTTGATCGAAGCATTTGCCGGGATCTCTTTTCCCCGGTGCTTCAGCTGTGGCCGCAATGCCGGGATGGAGCTGACCCTGTCGACCGGTTGCTCGGTTGCCAGCTCGGTGATGAGCTCGGCAGAAGGATCGGCCCTTGGTCTTTTGCCCGCCCGGCGTGTTTCTTGGCCAGATTGCCCGGCAGCTGGAGAAGCAAGAGCAACCACGGCGGCGCTAGATTGACCGGCAGCCGGGGAACGAGCGACGACACTTGGTATCTCGGCTGAGGTCGCGGTTAGAAGGTTTTTGATCCGAGATCTTTTGGCCATTTCTTGCTCGTCTGTTAACCGGATTAATGGGACGTCTGGTAGGGTTGGATCTGGAGGTGGCGAAGGAGCTCTGAGGAAGTCAGTTACTCTACTCCGGCGCGGAGCAGAATATCTGTAAGTCGGGGTGTAGCCGAGTAAGTCGTTGCAATCTCGGTGGGGATACCGAAGCATGGTCCGAATTGCCTCGACGTTTGGAAATTGGTAGTTGGCTTGTAAGGCTTGGATTGCTGCAAAAGAAACAGGAAAACCGGTTAGTTGCAAAGTAAAGAGTTAGACTAACCGAGCAAGTTGAGCGGCTTACATGAAGAACCGAAGCCTTTGTTTATAAACCAGCCCGGTACCTTGGTTGTTTCGTAATTGCCGGACACCTAGAAAAAATCGTCGTCGTGCATGTCTTTATCCGGGGTGCCGGTTACGATTTTTTCCTTGCCCGGTCTTATTTTCAAGTAGTAAGCTAGGCCATCACCGGTGTGGCCCATCGTGTATTGCCTCAGTATCTCGGCTAGACCTAAGTTGATGCCTAGCCGATTGTTCAACTCGTGAACGCCGTTGATTATTCTATAAGTGTTGGTGGACACCTGTGTGGGCGCCAGCCCGGTGCGGCGGAGGAACTCGGTTATAAGAGGGTTGAGCGGGAAACGGAGGCCCCCCTCGACAATGGACAGCACGGTGAAGGGGCACTCCTCCCTACCCCAAGGTGTGGTCTCCTCTTCTGCGAGATCCAGATGGACATCGGCCGGGACGCCGTACTCCTCCCTGAACGCAGCCAGCGCAGCCGGAGTATCCACTAGGAAGCGGAATTTCCCCATTTCTGGCCGGCTTGGTATAGCCCGGTTGAGTGGTTTGGCACTGTGGTAATTGGTTGCTGCTCGGTTCTGAGAGACTCAGGAACGACAGTGGTCCCCTTGGACTCTGCAGGAAAAGGATGGCAAGTTTAAGTGTGAGCGCGGTCGCGCAAAAGGAGCTGGATTTTAGCTCGGTCATTAAGAGTGCCAAACCACCCCGGTTGTCTACTCTATCTAAGGAGCCCGGTCGCCCAAGCAGACCAGTTGTTAGCCCGGATGAGCGACCAAGTCCTTCTGTTATCTCGGTTTTTGCTAGGGTTGAGACAAACTTGTTATTTGCTCGGTTTCATTGGTTTTTTAGATCAAAGGAAGACCAGGAGCCCGGTTCGCCCCAGTTCTTCAATGTTCTTCAGGAAGACGAAGAACACCAAGAACAGTGGGAGGTTTGGGACGGATTCTATGGCCTTTGCCCTAAATGCTACGTTTTTGTACCCTAATGTGTGTAAAATGAAAGAAAACAGCGACGTGAGAGGGATTGAGTAACTTACCTGTGAAGGGCTGAAGGTGTTCTTCCTAAACACGAAGAATGGCAGAATGGCAGAAGAGGCGAGGTCGAGAATGCTGGAGTTCTGAGGTATTATCGAAATGGCAGTAGGAGTTGGAGTTTGGGGGAGGTCTTGTATGTATAAGGAGGAGGGAGTCCGCCCAAAATTCAAATTCTGACAAAAACGGCGGGTTGGCTGCCCGATGACCAATGACGGGCTGCCACGTGTCCCCATTTATGGCTACGTCAGGACTGAAGCGACGGGTTGAAATGACGAAGAGCCAACCGAGCTACTTTCGACGAAGAGGAGGTCAGCCGAGGAATATAACCGGTCAAGTCTGCAGACAATTATGTTGACTGGCCCGGTCGAGGTTCGGCGTCTTGAAGACCGGAGAAATGTTATCTCGGTCGGAGTGAGTAATCCCAGTCACGCTTTCGCGGACGGAATTAAGGGGCAATTGAGAGGGTGATTTATGATCTGGAGTTGGGCCGATGTATCGACCGAGCAGGCTGAGAGCCCAGCAGTGCATTGGGCCGAGATGATCGACTGTTCGACCAGAGAAGGGCTGCCAGAACTTGGGCCGGGCAGAACTTGGGCCGAGTGCGTCCCGCCCAACCGTAAAAAAGCAGCTCGGTAAGGCAGTGCTCGGTCGGACCAGGATGCTCGGTCCAAGGATGGCTGAAGCCAGACAAGCTGAGTGACCGGCGCCCGGAAAGGCGTGGTCAACCGAGAAGACTGTTTGACCGGCTGGAAGGCCGACCAAAGGAGGTACCCGGGCAAGGCTCTGCCGGGATGCCCCCTAGCCCGGTGCTCCATGTGTTTACCCGGTTAGGCGCTGGAATATGAAGCACGGCGCGGCCGTGATAGAGCAGCTCGGCTGCCGAGCTCTAGCTGTGAAGTCAGGCAGTTGAGATTAGGTGATGATCGGCAAGGTTTACGCTGACAGATGGGATAGAAGAGCCACGTGTCAGGAGATGACTGGGAGTGGATATGGGACTCAGAAGGTATATAAGCATGTCTGCGCCCCCCATACGCAAGGGACGAACATCTCTGTAAGGAATTCTTACACTCAAACACTCTCTCCCTTCTCTCTACTCCTCATAAGGTGTGTGCTAACTTGACCGTCAGAGGGTTTTTCCGGCCACACACCGCCGGGTAGCTCACCATTACTTGCTCGCAGGTGATCGGACATCGACGGAGCTCGGAAGAAAGGAATACGGGCTTGCCGGAATATTTGCTCCCCGTACACTACTATAATTACATGCTATTTTTCTGTTTAGGCATTAAAAGTTTTATAAAATAATATATGACCGAATTTTTATGGGTTATATATATTTTTTGCGGAATATGAACAAGAAGCATGGTGATGGCAGAGGGGATTGGGTGCATGGTGACTCCTTGGTCACGAGTTCAAGTCCCAGGTAGCACAAAAGAATTATTTTTTTTGGGTCAAGGCGTTGACTTTTGGCGACCAACTTATCTTTGGTCGCTAAAAGTTTACTTTTGGCTAATATGAATTGGACTTTCCGCGACTAAAAAAGTTGGTCGCGAATGGTCACTTTTAGCGACCAAAGGCTTTTTTGGTTGCAGAAAACTGTCTGTGACGAGACTTTAGCGACCAACTCGCGACCAACATATTTTGGTCGCGAAAAGGTTTTAGCGACCAAATATGGTACTTTTCGCGACCAAAATGTTGGTCACGGAAAGTGTTTTTTCTTGTAGTGACTCTCTCTCTCAAAATACATCTTCATTCTATTATTGATGATTAGAATTAGGAGTTCAATTAGGCACTAATCTTAATTAAGCTTTAATTAACTGAGTAATGATTGAGACCCCACTCCTACAAGACCATCACAAGACCCCCATAAATCTGGACCACTCATGATGTGGACCTCACACATACATGGAGGGTTAGGATCACTTTGGGGGTGTGGGGGTCATCCCCAAAGGGGGTCCCAAACATTTCCCTGATTAATTCTAGGTTTAGGCTAATGGATCTCACTAAACTAAATTAAATTAAATCTAATCATACATTTAATTAAATCATACTAATGTGAATTAGATTCTAAGCATCTATCCAAATATGTAATTCTAACTTTATGGTTTACTGATTCAGACAGGTTCAAATACATGTCCCTACACATTTATCAAATTAATTAGATATAAATAATATAATAATCATATAGAACCCTTATTAAATTCACTAATTATACAATTGAACTTAAATTAAGCTCATACATATTAAACCCTTATTTAGTCATGTTTAAACTATTGAATCAGAAACGCATAGACATATAAATTTTGCAATTAAACATGAGATAATCATTCATATATAAATATCATGCATATATATCAATCCCATATATGTCAAATTAAATTTATAAAATCTTATATTAACTATTCTGAATCAGAATTAAATCACTTTATCAAATAATTCACGTAAAACATTAAATCACATCATCAATAAGCACATAAAAATGAAATTACCATGAAATTAATTAAGAAATAACGACTAATTAAATGAAAGTATGTTCGGGTCGTTACAGTGGAGGTGGCGATATCGTTAACGGTGAAGTGGACCACCGAAAAATGCCACAGTAATTAAAATTTAGACCCTCTGTAACTCTCTAGGTTTAATTCTAGTCCCTTTCAGTCTTTCTGCCTCGGCAATGGTGAAGAAGCAAATACGGAGAGTACCAGAGGTTTTATGGAGGCTATTCTACAACCGCGTTCGCACTCTTATCGATACCATCATCTTTTTGATTCCACCATCTCCGCCACTGCCGCCGCCCAAGTGTCGTTGCAAAGGATGGCAATGCCTCGGTTGTAGTGGCGAAGGCGCCATGTCATTCCTCCTTAAGCCAGATGACCCTTCTGACTATCACAAACTCTTAACTCACTGCGTCGCTGTTGTCTCTGACAATGCTCCTCATCTCTCAACTTTCCAACCCGACTGTTGTTTCCAAGGCGAGGTCTCTCTCTACCTCTACTCTCTCGCGTGAAGCTTTGGATCTCCTTCGACAGCATGAGTCACATCCACTGTCACCGTCGCCACATCCGCCGCCGCTGCAAAGAAGTTTTTGGCGAACGAAGATCTGTATACTAGCAGATCTGAGGAAAAAAAAGGTATGGTAGATCTATACACCAGCAAATCTGTATATACAACACATACGTATATATATATATATGTGTGTGTGTGTATAGAGAGAGAGATGAAGAGAGAAATAAGGAGAGTCCGAAAGAAAAAAAAAATTCAAATAGGATGATGAGATATGAAGCAGTGGGATGATGAGATTTGAAGAAGTGATTGTTTCTCTCTCTCTACTCTCTCATTACATTACATTACATAGATGGGATCAATCTCTATTATTTGTACAAATAAAAAAAATTGTACAGATATAAGATTGGACACATAAAATTTGAACAAATAAGAGAAAAATTAAACATATTACAAAAAAATTGAACATCTAAAACAACCAAAGGACTTTTCACCAAACTATTTCATAAAATGTAGGCTTCTCACCAACAAAAAATATTCATTAGATGCAACGTATTAAACAATTGTTAGATTGGACTTTTCAACTATTTTCTCTTTAAATAAAAAAAATACTCAAAAAAATCAACCCATAATCGAATTGTCCTATAAAAAAAATAAATAAATAAAAAGGATTAATTACATTTTATCCATGGTTTAGCTCAAAAACACGTTACCCCCTTCAAGTTTAGAAATATAAACATAACCTCCTTCTGTTTTGAGGTAAAGTGCAAAATTTAAGGTTGCGTTTGGTAGAGTTTTGTAAATATGATTTGAGAGTATGAGTTGTATTTTGAGTTTGTGAGTTGTGGAATTATGATTTGAGTGTAGAAAATTTGTTTGGTTATGGTTTTTGAATAGAGTGTTGAATTGAGTGTAGAATTGAGTTTTGAAAGTTTAATTTGACATGTGAAGTAAGAAAATTTGTTTGGTTATGAGTTTTGGAAAGAGTTTTCAAAACTTAATTCAAATTGTTATAACTCATAACAAAACATACTACTTTCACACTATTGAAAATTCTGATCAACACTCATAACCAAACTCTTTTTAAAATTTAATTAAAAAAATTTATTATTAACAGAAAATAACATTAATCAATTTTTTAATTGAAAATACTACAAAGGAAATAATTATTTTTCAAAATAAATATTCAAAAAATTTACATCATAAATATTTAAATAATTTAAATATTCTAAAAAATTTAATAAGTAAAAAATTAAAATAAATATTCAAAAAAATTAAATTGTAAAAATTTAAATAATTTAAATATTCAAAAAATTTAAATAATTTAAAATGTTGATATTTTAAATTTAAAAACAACTCTACACTCAAATCGTAACCAAACATATAAAACAAAACTCAATTAAGAAATTATTTTTAAAACTCATAACCAAACACATAACTCGAAACTCCATACTACTTTCACAACTCTACACTCAAATCATAACCAAATACATAACAACAAAATTAAAATATTTTAAAATAAATAGAGTTTGAATTTATTTTTATAAAATATTTTACATTTTAAAAAATTAAAATCGTAATATTTTGAAATTAAAATATTTAAAAATATTCAAAAAATTAAAAAAAATCGTAACATATTTAAATATTAAAATATTTAAAATCTTAACAAAATTAAAATATTTTTAAAATATTTAAATATTTAAAATATTTGAAAAATTAAAATATTGATTTGAATTGAGTTTTGAAAAGAGTTTTGAATTATGTGTTTGGTTATGAGTTTTGAAAAGTAATGATTGTGTTTTGAATTGAATTTTGAAAAATGGGTGAAAGCTCAAAACAAATAGCACACTCAAATCAATGGGTAAAACTATAATTCGAAACTCTTACCAAACGGAGCCTAACTCTATTAATGATTTTTTTACATAAAGTCAATATTACCTTTATTTTTATTCTCAATTTTCTTCATATGCCATCATCACCATAACTTTCTCTCTCTAAAATTGGACTACCCACCCTTCTAACATACCACCAAAACCCAAGACAACAATTCAATCCCTTTACATTATTTCCCTCTTACCCAAGACATCTACTCTATGCTTGCTCCAAAGCAACCATCAGAATCACTGCAAGAAAATGCAGAAATGGCGACTAAAAAAATTATTTTCGTCACTGAAAGTGCCATTTTCGGTGACTAAAATGGAATTAGTAGCCAAAAGTGAAGACTTTTGGCGACTAAAACAATTCAGTAGCCAAATGTATAGTTATTGGCGACTAAAAATCAATTTAGTCACCGATTATATGGGTTTTACCGACTAAAGGTTTTTTAGTAGCCAAAAGTATAGGTTTTGGCGACTAAAAAACAGTTTGGTCGCCGATTATACGTGTTTTGGCGACTAAAAACAGTTTGGTCACTGAAAGTGAAGCTTTTTGGCTACTAAAAAATATTTAGTAGCTAAAAACAGGCAATTGGCGACTAAAATTCAGTTTAGTAACCAAAAGGGGACGTTTTTGGCGACTAAAAACAGGTTTAGTCGCCAAAACTGTTTATTTTTATGCGGAACTTATTTTTTTAGCGACTAAAAAATAATTAGTAGCCCAAAATTATAGAATTGGCGACTAAATAATGGATTTAGTCGCCAAAAGTGGCCTCAATTTTTTTTTAGTAAATAATTTATTTTTTACATAAATTATATTTATATATATAGTTTTATATTAATACAGGTCAATCTACTATATAAATAATATATATTGCATATATATTCATGTGGTGTTGTAGTGGCATAGTGGAGGGAGTGTGTTGCTAAAGGTTTAGAATGTGGGACAGGTTGGTGGTTTGAATCTCAGAAAAAGTAAAAAAGTTGTTTTTTTTTTTTTTCACGGAAGCACCTTTGGCGACTAAAAAAGTTTTAGTCGCCAATACCTCCGGCGACCATGTATTCGTGACAAAAGTGGCGACTAAAAATTTTAGTCGGAGAAACTAAAAATTTTAGTCGGGGAAACTAAAAAGTCGACTTTTGGCGACTAAAAATTTAGTCACCAAAGGTGATTTTTCTAGTAGTGCATCTTCAAGTGTACAACCCTTTCAATAGTGAAGATTGCATATTTAATTCACAAGGCAACGTAATTTTTGAAGAATACATGAAGCCCATTGTTGTGTTATATATATATATATAATTTTTTGTACGTATATATATATATATATATAATTTTTTTCTTCTTCCAGTAAAACTGTCAATGTTATTAATTTTGTCAAATTATTTTGCTATTTGCATTGTGAAGCCTTGACTGAAGTTCTTCTATTGGAATATGTCTGCAACTATAAATTCAAACCAATTACTTTCTTTTTATATGCATTAAATCACTAATTTATTTGAATGAAAGAAGGTTCTAGAAAAAATAATTTTGTGGCTACCATGTGCTGACTGTTTCTTCCAATATATATATATATGTGTGTGTGTGTGACTATGTGTTGTGTCAACAGGAAACGGTGAGAAGTGATGATGATAGTGTTTCGATGAGAGGGGATGTGGCCATGGGTTGTGTGGCGTTGGTGTTAGAGCAACCGTGGTTCTGAGTTGGGTTCTTTGTGATAATGGGCAATACACAATTGTTGGTGATAAAATAAGGGAATGAGGGTATTATAATAATTTTGATTTGAAATTATATCCTTAATAATGTCACCAAGCTTCTTAACTAACGTTGAGTTACACGCACCATTATCTATAATAGTTTTTGTTAATTTTACATTTTATTCCAAACCATGAGAGATTTATGTGTATATTTATAAACTTGAAAGAGATTAGCTTGTTTGGTTTCATTTTTAAGAAAATTGAAAATTTTTATTTTTCATATTTTTTTTTTGTTTTCATTGTATTTTTAAAATATTTTAAGTATTTTTTTTTAATTTTTAGATATATCTATCATAAATACACTTAAAAAGTATAATATTTATGAATTTTTTTAAAAAAAATTAACTAAATATCAAAAATATATTAAAAAAATTAGTATATGTTTGTATTCTTGTGTATTTATTGATTTTTTAAAATATTTTACTTTTGAGTGTGCATATAAAAAATTAAAAAAATACTTAAAATTTTAAAAATATTCACTAAAAATTAAAAAATATAAAAAAAATAAAAAACTCAATTTTCAAACAATTGAATTTAAAAATTTAAAACAAAAAACAATAAATATATTTTTAAGTTAAACTAAAAAGGATAAAATATAATTAACCCAAATAAAAAGCTTCAAATCATGATATAACTATATGATGAGTTGATTTTTTATTGTAGGTAAAAACTAAAAAAATACGTGAAATCAATCTATTGGCGATCTAACCAAACCGACTGTTAGAGCATCAACAATAGACTAGCTAAATGCTGTGTTAGTATTAGTTGTTAATTTTTAACCAACTCAAAACACTGTTTTGTGCTACAATAGAACTGCTAAGGGGGTGTATTAGTGTGCTGGTAACTTTTGTGGTAACTGTGGCAATACTTCTAGCCAGTCAAGAGAAAGAGACAGAGAGAAAAAAAGAAGAGAGAAGAGAGAGAGACATTGAGAGCCGTGGAGTCATCTGACCGATCGTATAGTCGGACGTCTGAACCCTTACAGAAGGGCCTTCAAAAGAGAGCTTTCCATAGAAGGAGAGAGAGAGAGAGAGAGAGAGAGAGAGAGAGAGGGGGAGGGGAGATCGCCTTCATTTTGCTACCTTCATTTTCTTCAACGGGGCCTTCCATGGAGAGAGAGAGCCCCTTCCATGGAACGTATTTATTTATTATATATATATATATATATATTCTTAATACACATTTTATCACACACTTTAATACATTTATTACACCGCCACTCACACTTTAAAATTAATAAATTATTAACCCATCTTAACATGTATTTTTGAACCCTACTTCTATTATTTTGTCATATAATACACTTTTTAACACAAATTTTTTTAAGCTATTCCACTATGATGCTCTCAGACCAGCCTGCAGTTTCATTCCTTTTGCAAAGCCAGCTCTCCTCCCTACAACTCCTTATAATTCAGGAAAAAAAAAAACACCTGTTTGGCAGAGCTTTTGAAATTTAGTTCTATCTTAGTTTAAGTGCCGTTTTGGGAAGGGTCATAAAAAGTCACGTTTTTTATCATTTTTTTAAAACGCAAGTGGCCAAAAATGCAACAAATTTGGTTTGGGAAGGGCAAAAAACGCAGGTGTGAAATTACAAATTAGGCCTTATGACAAAAAAATAAAAAAATATACTTTTTATGTTGGGTAAAAGTATTTTGATCATTTTAATTTGATTTGACACCATAAATAAATATTAAACTAAAAAACAAAAAGTCAACTTTTTACCAACTTTTCAAATCACTTTCCAAAAAATTAAAAAGCTTGATAAAAAGCCAAAAACTAACTTTTTACCAACTTTCCAAAACACCCCTAAATGTGGTGTTTAGTTACAGTTTTAAAAAAATTAACTCCACATCTATTTTTCAAAATACTCAATATTATATATCACATCATTCAATTCAATTTTTTTAAAAAAATTATAACTAAACAAATTTTCCTCATTCAAATTATAATTCTAAAACTCACAAATTTAAAATACAACTGCTATAAAATTATAATTCTAAAACTGTACGAAACCGAACTTTCTCTTTCACTAGCTAACCTTCATTTTCTCTCTACTCCCATCTCCGTGATCCCCCACAATCCATAAACTTTTTTTTTTTTTTTTTTTTTTTTTTTTTGTTACAGGGAAATCCTCTCACTCTCCCGCAGGTCCAAGGCAGCGCCCCGAGGAGATCACCAGGGTGTCCTGTTGTCCGTTCCGAGTAAGAGACTATAACCTGGAAACTTGTCCCACCAGGGTGTCCTGTCCTGTTGTCCGTTCTGAGTAAGAGACTATAACCTGGAAACTTGTCCCGACCTCCCAAGGCGTTCCGAGTAAGAGACTATAACCTGGAAACTTGTCCCACCAGGGTGTCCTGTCCTGTTGTCCGTTCCGAGTAAGAGACTATAACCTGGAAACTTGTCCCGACCTCCCAAGGCAAGCTCCGCTTAAGTCAAGACTCGCACAGCGGGAGAGAATCGGTTCCGAGTAAGAGACTATAACCTGGAAACTTGTCCCACCAGGGTGTCCTGTCTTGTTGTCCGTTCCGAGTAAGAGACTATAACCTGAAAACTTGTCCCGACCTCCCAAGGCAAGCTCCGCTTAAGTCAAGGTTAACCTCCTAAACCCACACCAAGTAGCTGATAAGACATCCTTGAGGTTAACCTCCTAATCAACTATGCTACGCCCAAGAGATTAGCTAAAAGGAGAGTTGAACCCAGGACCTGGGGTTTACGCCCAAGAGATTAGCCAAAAGATTAGCTAAAAGGGGAGTTGAACCCAGGACCTGGGGTTTACGCCCAAGAGATTAGCCAAAAAGGGAGTTGAACCCAGGACTTGGGACTTAAACCCCAGGCCGTTACCAAGTTGCCACTCACCCTAAGTTGCCACTCACCCTGGGTTAACAATCCATAAACTAGTAAACAAAAACATCGAGAGAGAGAAGCACAAGTCAAAAAGAGAAACCAGATAGATGAGTGTGATTGAAATCCTAACGAGAGTCGACGCGATCTGCGAGAAATACGACAAGTACGACTTCGACAAGCAGAAACATCTCAACCTCTCCGCCGCCGACGATGCCTTCGCCCGCCTCTACTCCGCCGTCGACTTCGACATCGACGCCGCTCTTCAGGTCTATCTCAAAAAGTTCTTTTTCGTAGGGCTTGCGTTTGAATTTTTATTTTTATTTTATTTTATTTTTTTATTTTTGCAGTTGGAGGTTTTGATTTTTTGATTTTGTAGAAAGCGGAGGCGGCATCAAGCGAGAAAAGTAGGGTCTCTGCGGTTACTTTCAATGCCGAGATTCGACGCACCAAAGCTCGGTTGCTTGAGGAAGTCCCTAAATTGGAGAGATTAGCTATAAAAAAAGGTTCGATCTCTTTGAAATTATTCTGTTGATTTTATAGTAGAAATGTATAATTTGATAATTTACTTTGACTTTATTGAATTTGAATTTTGCGGCTATGTGATATTTTTGAAATCATAGAACTGAGGTTGACTTCAGCTGATTGTTCAACAGTTTAGGGGAACTTATGATTCTAAGTTTATGTTAGAATGTTCTAAATTTGGTTGGGTTTCAAAAGTGACAGCTTGTTGAATTTTTTAAGCTTGATTTGTTAGGGTTTTGGGGTTGAAATATCCATTTCGAGGACTGTGAATGCTAACTTAAGTTTTTGTGAAAATAAGGAGAAGGAAAAAGAAAAGTAGAGGAAGCAAGAAAAGCTTACCCCGATAAGGGTGAAGCAAAACACAAAAAATATATAATATAATCTCCAATTCTCTAGAGCTCAACTCCATTGAATTGAGGAATTACAATAGGTATTTGTAGAATTTTAGGCCAAGTTTGGCTATCCTAAATAAGTACACATTTTTTTATCTTTTTTCCATCACATCATCTCTCTACTTTTCTGCACATCTTTTCGTAAAAAGACAAAAAGTGCGCTTATTTAGGTCATCCCAAACAACCCCTTAATATGGTTTGATTATTTATCCAAAAAAAAAAACCAGCTTGTTTGGTTCTAGTTTTCAGAAAATAATTTTCAGAAAATTCTACTTTTTTATTTTTCGTATTTTAATGTTTTCAATGAATTTTTTTAATATTTTAAGCATTTTTTAAAAAAAAATTAAATACACCTAACATAAATACACTTAAAAAGTATAATATTTGTGAAGAAAATTAATACCAAAAAATTCAAAAAAATACGAAAATTCAGTACATTTTCGTATTTTTGTGTATTTATTAATTTTTTAAAATATTTTTTCACAAATATTTTACTATTTTAGATACATCTAAGTAAGGTGCATCTAAAAAAGTAAAAAAATTACTTAAAATTTTAAAAATATTCACTAAAAATAAAAAAATACGAAAAACAAAAAACTCAATTTCAAAAAGCTGTATTCAGAAAATTGAAACCAAACATACTGGTATTTGTAGGATGCTATATTTCTCGTATATCCATTATGAATTTTGACTCACAAATAAGAATGATAAACCTTATTGATTAAAATATTGTAAACCAACTGAAAACTATAGGAAAGACCCAAAAACATAACTTCAACCATAATACGGCTCATTGGCGACCCTCATGACTTGTGTTTAGAAAAACTGAAAACTACTAAAATATGCTCAACTCGACCCTTAGAACCTAATAAATTATCCTCAAGTGTTTACTACTCGGCCAACTCCTTGGGATTTAAATTACATGTAAATCTGTCCAGATACTTCCAAACAAACTTCATATTATTATAATTGGAGACTTTCAAAACTTCCATGGGCCCCTTCCTTTTGACTGCAAAAGCATCTTGATAACCGTGGTACCCATGGCCTTTGTCTTAAGCTTCTAAAGCCTATTAGATTTGTTTAACCATTTGATAGATGTTGCATCAATAATAAATCTTACTTTCAGGTTAAGGGGCTTTTGACAGAAGAACTTGCTGCCTGTAATGATTTGGTCCTTGCTCTGCCAGATAGGATTCAAGCCATACCAGATGGGACTGCAGCTGCTCCCAAACAATCTGGAGGCTGGACAGGTTCAGCTTCCCACATAGAAATCAAGTTTGATTCAGGTGATTGGTTGCCTTTATTCTACTCTTTTTTTTCCCTCCTTTTTTCTTTTTTCTGGGAGGCTCTTACTTGAGATTTGTTGTTCAATTATTTGTTTTATTTGGATCATAGATGGACTGTTCAACAGTGAATACTTCCAGCAAACAGAAGAGTCCAGCCAATTCAGGCAAGAATATGAAATGCGGAAAATGAAGCAGGTAGGCATGTAATTCTTTAGAGTTGAATACCTTTCTTTTTTTAATTGGAGGGAAATATGATTTTTTTCTTTCTAATGAGGATTTGTTCTTCTGTGGTTTCTGCATTCATTGTTCTATTGATTCCAAATAAAAAATAAAAATAATGTGTTTTGTTCACACAGGACCAAGGATTGGAAGTGATATCTGAAGGTTTGGATACATTGAAAAACATGGCCCATGGTTTGAATGAGGTTTGCTGCTGCCTTGTGCATTTGTATCTGTTGCTTTGTCCCATTTTGTGTACATTAATTTATGACTTTGCAATTCATATAGGAAATGGATCGGCAAGGTCCTTTAATGGATGAGATTGACACTAAGGTTTGAGAACTTGTCCTGTCCTGGTAATATCTGAAGCTATGAGTATTCTTAAATTTTTAATGGTGTATTTCTTCACATCCTACAGGTCGACAAGGCAGCATCTGACCTTAAGAACACCAATGTGAGACTAAAGGATACTGTTAACCAGGTGATTGAGCTGCCATTGTATTTTCTGTAGATTTGCATCACTTTGTGTGCTGCAGAGCTGTGCTATGTCGTAGATCTCTTTACTGGATTTGACAGAAAGTTTTGATTTGTTTCAACTGAGGTCCAGTCGAAATTTCTGTATTGCTATTATACTGTTGTGCATAATTCTTGGGATTGCAGCCTATATATACAAGTTTCACTTTCTCTAAAAAATGGAAAGAAAATGTTTTATCTAATTCTTGGTAATAGCTGACATGCTTAATGGACTCTAAAAAATAATTTCATGCATTGGTGAACTTATAGTTAGAAGCCTATAATTGAACTTATAAACTAAAGCTGAGGGCATGGTTATTCTGGTTGGATCTTCTTCATGCTTGATTCAGTTTCTCCTGTTAATCTCTTTCTTTTCACTACCTTAGTGCATTTCAATGAAATAACAATCATCAGATTGATTCTCATACTTGTCTGGGCTGAAATTTGATTGTTTGCTCAACATTTGATTTTTCAAATTTCCTTCTCTTTCGGTTTAGTATTTTAA
Organism: Camellia sinensis; assembly: GCF_055761805.1. NCBI lineage: Eukaryota > Viridiplantae > Streptophyta > Magnoliopsida > Ericales > Theaceae > Camellia > Camellia sinensis. Next base: position 66,781,838 of record NC_138970.1, read on the forward strand.
GCAGTCATTCTGATGGTGGTTGTACCTGTAGTGTATTGAAGAATTAAGATGATTGATGGGCTACTGTTTCTGCTCGTGATATTGGCTTGGTCTGGTATTGTTTTGCGTTGATTGAGGCCTTGTTACGTGCTTATTTTGGAGATGATTTGTTTTCCTGGTGTGTGTATGTCTTTGCTCATACTTTTGACTACTATTTTTGTACCTGTCTTTCAAAAAAAACTTTCGGTACATCAGACATTTCTATATTAATAATGTATATTTGTTCCAGCTTTCATTTTGTCTCCTTAATTTAAGGTATTATATTTCTATGCATATGATTAATGTTGTGACTCCTGTAAACACCACTTATGGTATTTGTGCAACCTATAAAGGGAAGAACCAAAATTGGATGAATTTGTAGTCTAGGGTAGCATTAAGTGAAACTCCTATAAAAACCAATCTTGAAAAATCTGCAATTAAAGTCTAGGATATTTGCTGTTAGGATTAAGCTAGGGATTGGCCCAGTTGAATGTGAAAAAAATGAATTTGTGCTGGTACTAAAGAGCAATAGTTCAGGATTTTATTTAGTTGATTTACAATAAAAATTTGTTCTGCATTATTTTTTCATAGAAATCTCCTTGTGGTTTTAATTTCTTGTTGTAACTTTTTTTTTTCCTTCTTTTTTTTTCTTCTATAACATTGGAAACATGATTAAAGTTGACCTTTCCGTTATAACTGGGTTGTCATGTTAACAATTTCATGTTATTGCCCTCAAACTTACATCATATGATACCATGATATTGCAGACATGCTATTTACTACAGACAACAAAGTAGTAGAATGAGTGATATTTGGTGCTCTATGCTACAACATCCTCCTTACCATAGAAAAGTTGTAAAATCGATCAGAATACTACTACTAGTAGCATAGGATGTGGCCAGCATTCAACAGTATGACTGTTTTTCTTTTTTTAAAACCTAAGAATAGTTGTAAATTCAATCTGAATAATATTAGCATAGGATGTAGCCAGCATTTAGTGGTGGTTGCCCACTTTTCTAGTTGAATAAAAATGATTGTCTCTTGGGTGTTCTTTTCCCTCTTGTTTATGGCATTTAATGGCTATTAGATGTTCCAAGGAATTAGCCTTTTCTATGTTTCTTGGTGTAGAGGGTCCAAATGTAAGCATTGGAGAAATGAATACTGCAAACGTTTAGTTGGAGATGATGGAGATTACCATGAGTAAAGAGGTAAAGAGCAACACAAGCAGTGTAGGACCCAAAGGAATAGTTGGTGAATATATGATCCAAATGGGGAGAGGAGCCTTCCTTTTATAAGCAGAGGAGATTGAGGTAAAGTTACTTATCATAAAAAAAGAAAAAAAAAGAGAGATTTGAGATAAAGTTGAAGTCCTTTTAGTACGTAAGTGGGCCTTGTGTTGCAATTGAAATAGAAATGATTTGTGATCAAGTTAGGGTTCTTCTCAATGATAATCTGATAAGGATCTTATGATGTCGATGATGTCAAGATAATTGCCTGTCGTCGATTGGTCGAGGTGAAGACATCATCCACACCCTGATGAGACTATGCTCTTAGCCACTGATCCACATGATTCCCAATTCTCAGAATGGATCATGACACTACGCGAAGACCACACCCTGGACACAGTATTGGCCATGAAACTATCTGAAAACCACACTATGGCTTCATACCAAGCTGCAGGAGGCCCCCAAGTCTTGCTTGTCAATTGTGGCGAACATCAGTTTGGGTGTGTGGGAGGTGAGGAGGAGGTTCTAGTCTAGCAGAAGATCCTCACTCTTCTGAAAGATAGGAGAAAGTGGCCCCTACCGAAGGGTCTCACTCTTTTTGAGGTTAAGAGTCCAGACGTTTTTGTTTTGTCCTTATGGTGCCGTTGGTGATGTGGACGCTCTTTTAGAAAACCTCACCTAAAACATATGACGACCCCCTAGTCCAACATTAGTTCTATAAAATGGCACAGAAACTGACTCGTGTTAGCACCCTTCCTTCAGCTAGCTCCGCTTGATCTATCCATCTTTTTTTTCTTCTAATAGATACTAGTCATATAATTGATCTTTTGGTTTTTGAATTGTGCGGTTCAGTTCAGGTTGTTTTACCAGGTTGGCAATTCAAACCCGAATTCCAACATCAGTTAACATAACTAAACGATATATTTCACCGATTAAACCAATTTGCATAGAAAGTTTCAATTTTACAAATCAAACATGAATTCCATTTCCCCAACATTCAAAATAAATAGTGAATATCATAACAAAACAATTTTAGAATTCTAATTTGATAATCGTACTTCAGAAAAAATACCAACAAAAAATTTCATTCTAAGGATGAAAAAAGCACACCTTATGTCTAAATTTTCTCCTTTGCTTCTCATTTGCTCTCATATTGCCCTTTGCTTAATCACTTTCCCTCTTTGATTTCTTCATGGAAGGCACTGCCAATCCTGACTATGCCACCTTCCTGAAGATCTCCACGAATGACTATGATTCCACCATTGGACTGAAATAGTAGCATTGCAGACACCTATCGTCCAATGAGGAAGAGGGAGAGAAGAGCAGAGGGAAGTGCTAGCAGAGAATAATGGAGGGGGAGAGAGAGAGAGAGAGAGAGAGTAAATGAGATTCATGAGTAGGATAAGTTTTACAGTATATTATGACAGATCTGGCAAGGACTTTATGTATAATCATGCACTAATGCATCAAATCGTGGATTTGAAATGGGTAAATGGGATTTTTGTTGGTTTTGATTCACTCTGTCTCCAAAATACAAAAGCAGGATACCGAACCAAAACTGATAAAAAACCTATCAGTTGGTCGGCTATTTTACACCCCTATTTCCTACAGTATCTCGACAGCCAATAATACATGGCAGTTCGAGTACATAGAATAAAATGTGTTATCTTAAAAGAGTACTCACATGATCACAATTAACAGTTGCAATTGGGAAGTCACCATCTTGTGACTGGCCCGTGGCTAACTGATGAGTGTTACACCTATTGCTCGTCTGTCCAATATCGCTCCATATACTAGGCCTATACCATTTGCTGTCCAAGAAGAGAACAACTTTATCTTGCCTAAGATGGATTATACCCTTTACATGTAGCTCTTGGATTAGAAAATTTCCATCTTCCCATATTTGATTGACAATGAGTTTGAAAAGTATTCTGTGAATAAATGCCTTTAATAGCATCAGATTCAATTACCTCAACCAATAAAGTATTAAATCATTCTAGAACTGAATGCATTTGCAACATGGTTTTGTGAACTATCCTCATGCTTAAGGACAAAATTGTAAGCTTCAATGCTTGCACCACAACAGAAAATTCTACATTAATACAATTTCCTTGCGTCGTTAACTTCTTGCTTAAAATGCAATAGGTTTACTCCATTGGCTAAGATTCTACCAAACTGACTTGAGAAACATCACATTCCACTTCAAGTGCTAGGTTGAAATCCTCCCCATTGCAGGCAGGAAATGGAGATCTCTACATCATAATCAATGATTGTGAAAGAGCCACATTAATACATCAGTATTTTAAAACTCAAAATGACATGGCAATTTATAGAATGAATTTTGAATTTTGATGATGTTCCACAAAATAGACCTAGGTGATGGCCTCTCTTCTTCCTCATGGAATGAGTTTATCTCTACAGTTTTTGGACATTGAAGCCTGTATATCATATCTCCTTTTGCAAGTTTTTGCACTTCCTATGCAAGGGTGCCACTTGCTGGGTCAAATCTACTAGTAAGTGTTAATTTTTGTCAAGCTGCCCTCTCCTTACCTTGAAGTATCAAAGCAGAGTTTCTAAGGACTTGAAACTTACATTAATGTAAAAAAGCAACAAAGAGAAAAAAAATAGAAAAAATAAACACAGTAGAGTACTGAGAAAAATACTTGATAATTCACCGAAGCAAGCATCAATAGCAGTAGATAAACAAAAATCCCGAAGTGGCTGTTTTTCAAACAATCTCAATACATACTAACAATTGAGTACCAAATCCTTATTTTGTCACCCTTATGAATTCCATTAAATCCATGACTACAGTACAAAATCCTTTTCCGTTAATCCTATACGGTAAAAGCATAATAAAACACTCACCTTCTGCTAAGTCCAAGTGATTAAACTCTTGATATTGGATTATACTATTATAGAATTCCATTGGTTGGTGTTGAAGTTGTTACCTTCAAACTGGTTTGTACTACATAATTATTTGATTCAGTTCTGTCGTCGCTCCATTGATCATCTCTGTCAGTTACCTTCTTCTTGGGTTGGATGAGATTCTCATACTGAGTTCCTTCAGTGGGCTGCTTTCTCTTCTGTCCATTGATTGAACTGTCGAAAGGTGGGATCGAGTATTGTGAATAGTTTGTGTCAGAATAGCCTTCACAGACTAGTAGAGTTTTTGCTAGCTTCAAAGCTTATGCAAGAAACCGTGTCTATGGAAGACCCAATGATTAATGGTAACACCAGGCAATCTCTGTAAAGAAATTCTCTGACCATTTCAAGTTTGGCATTTGTACTTGTAGAGCATGGTTCTTCACAAAGTGGTTCATTTCTAGAACCAAATTGATCTTCCAAACTGTTCCTTAATACTGTTTTTCTGCCGAACTCGGCAGACTACCCAACCACCCGACTGTTAGGAAGAAAAGCATTTCGATCAATCTCTGCTTAGTGTAAAAAAATAGAAAAATTATATATATTCTTGTGCTGGCATTGGAGTTGATATATGAAATGTGTATTGTGTCTGCATGTGTTATTGGAAACTCATGAGAAGAGGAGCTGCTTAGAGCTTGTTGTAGACTATGCCAATGCAAGAAGTGGCAAGGAAGGTTATGCCCTCATGTTGGATCCAGCGATTCATAAGAACATCCACTTCTTGTTAACACTCCATTTGTTTGCGCTGGTGTTTGGCATAACGGAAAATGAAAGTCAACGGAAAATGTTTCTGTGGTCAATGGAAAAGAAGCCTATTTGGGTGGAAAACGTTTTCCGGACTAATGTCATACCAGCGGCACTGCACTACCACCGTTACCATCACCTTCACCACCACCATCACCACTGTGGCCACCACTGCCGCCCCACAACCACCACTAATACAACCATTAGTACATTGATTTCAAGGATGCAGCCAAACATGGGAAATTTTTTTTTCTGAAAGTTTTCCACTGAAGCAAATGGAATGTAAATGAAAGCTAGATATCATGCAAAACAACTTACCCTCATGCATCCTTTTTGCTTGGAAGTCAACATCGTTGCTTCGGGCAATCTGTACTCCTGCATGTTCCAGTCCGTCTTGATTCCTCTTGGAGGGCGTTCTCTATGGAACACCAGAGCTTTTTTAATTCCAATTATCCTTGCTCCGCATGAACTGCGAATTGGTTTATCAGTTCCCATAGCCTTCCAATAACCTGAAGCTGCCATCCTATTAGGCTTCACTCCGTTGGCATACTTTCTATTCCTTGGGGTGAAGAAGTACCATTCCTCCCCGCCAAACAAAGCTTCCCTGTTTAAAAGAGAGAAAAAAAATTTCTTTTTCGCTTAGTAAGTTTGACCATCAAAAGAATAAAAGAAGATTTCAAGAACAAAGTGTTGGGTGCAACAACACAGACTTGGTAGCTCCCAAGGTTTGCACTTGTTGAGATCAACTTCAGCAATAATAGCTGCTGGCAGTGAACTTGCGGTTGCTTTCTTTCTCAAATAGTGCACGATGAGCTCCTCATCAGTTGGGTGGAACCTAAAACCAGGTGGAAGTTGAATATTTGAGTTTGGTTTTTTCTGTCACGCCCTCAAAATAAACCCATATTATATATATATCTTTTACATGCAATATTGAAAGAAAACAATTCATTATCTCATTCATCAGAGTATTACTAAATAAAAACATTACATGTAACGTCAAATTAAATGCCCTATGGGCTTATATCTTTCCAAGCCAACACTTGGACACAAAAATATGAGTTCTAACTGAAATACAAATAAAGCCCTAGGCTTGAATGTTTATCAAATAAACAAATAACTAAAAATAGTCTTCAAATCCAAAAGCCAAATCCTCCCAAGCTAAGTCCTTGGAAGTAGCTTATCACCTGAACCTGAAAATGATGTTCCCATAAAGGGTGAGTCACAGCCCAGTAGAAAAATACTAAACCAAATATAAGCATTGAATAAAGCTATACCATTCAATAGATGGTTAACCAAGATAATCAATTATGACTTAATACAGTCTCATGACACTAACGTCTATGACATGTTTCAATTCCCATTATTATCAATAAGGCTCAGAACCTGGCCAAACTTACAACAGTGAACTATATAACATATTCACATTACTTCCAATATCAACAACACAGATGAGACTCAGGCTCATATCAAAACACTTCATACTTCCCGTTTGATACACATTTTAGTGCTGTATCAATAACATGTAAAAACACTTCAATATAATAAGCACACATAATAGTGATGCTAATGGAGTCCATCCCCTATCTCCTCCCAAACAAAAATCCGGTTTAGAGGTTCATCCCCTATCTTCCCCTAAACCGTGGAGTACATCCCCTATTTCCTCCCACACAATATGCAAATGCAATGCTCAATCAATACACGTATTTTCTGTATTAATTCAATAGTCAAAATTTATGACTTAACCAATGTGATTAGTTTCAGTTATTCCTAATCCACATGTAATGTCTACAACAATCACGACTATCCTCCACCGATAGCCCAAAACAGTTATTTCTAGACTGGAAATAAATATATCAACAATTCAATAGGCGAGTGATTTAAATTATCCAACTACACCATTTAATCAATGAATTCCTCAATTTCATGAATTTAACCAAATTCTCCAATTTCCTTAAATTAATTATACAAATTAATTTATTAATACAACTAGGGTTTTTCCCAAAATTACCAAAGTGCTCCCAACATATTAAAATACCAAAACTTAGAACAAAACTTATAAGATGGAGTAGGAAATCCCTACCTCGAAGAAAATAACCCGAATGGAGAAGACGGAGATGAAGACCCAAATTCCAAAGTGCTCCAAAACACCAAACGTTCAGATTAAATGGATGCCCTCGACTCACTCTATCTTTTTAATAAAGGATCTGGGGTAGAAACACACTCTAAATAGATCAAACCTAAGAGAGAAGGTGAGTAGAGGGAGAGAAAAGTCGGACCTAGGGTTTTGGAATAAAAAAGAGGATGAAAAACTGATTAAAAAACCCGCTGCTGCTTATTTAAACTGGACAGGCTCGCTCGAGCGAAGATTTGGTCACTCGAGCGACCAGACACAAGAAAGCCTCGCTCGAGCGAAGAAAAGCTCGCTCGATCCAAGAATGCAATGCTTCAGGTCTATACTAAACGCAATCGCTCGCTCGAGCGAAGAAAAGCTGGCTCGAGCCACCAGACACAAAATATAACCCTCGCTCGAGCGGCCAAGTCCTCGCTCGAGCGACCAACCCAAAAACTAGACAGCAACACTTGGTTTCCGAACCCAACCAACCTGAAACAAACCTGCCCAACACATCCTATAACTCCAAATGAGAAAATAAAGGACGACAACAACAATTATACAATGACAGAATCTACGGAACCTAAGTCCGGATACAATAATCAAATGGGAAAAGACCGGGGTCACTATATTTTCTCCATGGAAGAGGGCTTTGTTCTTTTTTGTTGGAGGAACCTAGGATGAATTAACTACCGATGTTATCGAGTGAGGTCGATGTGAATTAGAGAGCACTGTACTGGTTATATGGTGTACTCTCATGCAGATTAGGTCATTGATGTTGGCTAATTAAATAGGATTAAATCAATTACATGTGGGTGGTTTTATGAAATAGAAAGGAAAGCAACCCTTTGTCTTAACTATTGACTTATTTGTGTGGACAATGATGGGTCTTTGTGTATACCATATTTAGAAGTGTGAGATAGTATTGTAGCCTCTTGCTAGAATTATGACCAGTATAATGATTGTGGAGATTCAGTATGAAGTCTGCTAATTGAATGGCTTGGATCATCTAAGTATAACCAATCTATGACTGATTTTGAGTTGGCGCAGCATGGAAGCAATGTGTGTGAAATGTGATAATGTGGTCAGGTTGCATTATGCTTCCATAAAATAAAAATTGAATGGCTTGAAGTATGACCAGTATAACGAACCAGGCTCTTTGTGACGTTTATTTAGCCATGATTTTGTTTTGTGGGAAATGATTTTCAGTTGGATCAAAGTACCATGTTTGTTTTTCAGAGTCGATCAGAAATTTGATATGTTACATATATGAACTGATTGATCAAACATCTTCCTGAGAGAACTATGAGTTATTTTCTGCTTTCTTTGGTCAAACATCCATGAAAAAGCACCTTTTGAGGAGGAAGTTTCCGAACCAACATGGCTGGCCTGTTGGTCAATAGTCTCTATACCTCGGTAGGATGTATGAGGTTTGACTCTTCTACCTTTTGTGTGAGTCGTTTTTCGTCATATTTGTTTGGAGTTTTCTGGTATTTGTTTGGTTTGATGAGCTTGTTGTATGATTGTGGCTACATGTTAAGACTTTATTTTTCCAGTTTGATGTAATTTTCTTGTTATTTATCTCCTCCTACCTATTGACCAAAATAAAGAAGAAAAGAGTTTCTGTTCGTATTGATTTGATGCGAAATGATAGGTTATATAAAAGCAGCTGGCTTGAATTAGCCTGGGCAATATTTTTGATTTGTAAAATATTTCAAAATAATTTGTTTTAAATTCAATTATTGGATTCATCAAAATAAGATTTTCAGAGCATCTGGAGAGGGTTTGATCCTTTTGATGCCAACATAGCAAGATATGAATAAATCACCTTATGATTATTATTATTGTTATTTGTTGTATATATATATATATATATTCCCTACTCGTATAGAATAAAATATAATCAATAGAAAATTAAAACTAATTACAAGAGAAGAGTTGATAACCGGATTAACCCCCAGTTTGATTACGAAAATGAGAAAAATATTAAACATAATATTTTCTTTATACAAAAAAAATAAAAAAATAAAATAAAAAATACTTGAAGCAATCATGAACTGCAAAATGATAGATTTTATGTTTTTCAATGGATGAATTTATTTTATATATATAAAAAATTCAATAAATAAATTTATTATGTTTTTTGTTTGTACAAGGTTCCCGTACAGATGCTACCCTTCGGCTCCATCCATGCCATGTCATGACTTAGCTTTGTCCGTACAAAATTCCAAAAGGAAGAACCGTGTAAAAAACCTGCTGTGAAGTTAAACTGGAGAAAAACAACTTTTTCAAAAACTACAAAATCTTTTGATACGCAAGTTTGATTTTGTATGCAAATGAAATGAGTCGTGTGATGTTATAATGTGTAGGGCTGCAAACGAACTGAACCGTTAATAAACAATACAACTTAGCTCGTTTAAAGTTCATTTGAATTTAACTCATTTATTAAATAAACACAAATTTTTATACTCATTTTGTATTGAGTTGAGATTGAGTAGACTCAAACTTAACTCGATTAAGTTTGTGAATATAGTTACATAAATTAATATTTATTTTTAATGATGCATCAAATATATTTTATTTGTCTACTTGTGTTTAGTGTTTGTACAAATTTAAATATTTGATTGATAAAATTGATTAATAACAAGTTTTTTTTGGATGCTCATAATGTTTTCTTTTTTCTCTTAATGTGCATTATAGTTTAGTGTTCTTTTTATTTATTTTTTAAAATATTCTCTTTGAACTTGAGTTTGACTCTTTTATATAATCGAGTTGACTTGAATTGAGCTCAAGCTCGAGCTCAGGTTTTTAAGTTTGTTGAGCTCATCTTGAGCTTGAGTTTGACAAGTTTTTAGCGAGCTGAACTCGAATACTTCAAAATATATCTCAATTCAATTTGGCTCGACTCGGTCCACTTAGACAAGAAACGTATTGTGAGATTGTTCATACCGATGCTTCCATGTCATGTTCTGTAGATATGAACGTTGAACCCTTAGGGGGGTTTTGTTTGGGTCTTTGAGATTCAAAATCATGGCGTTTAGTAGTCTTTGTATTGGCAGAACACAACCATTTTACTACTAATGATGAAATTGTTTTTGAGGTTGGTTTGACAAGGTCAGTGTGTTAGGTGCTGTTTGGTGCAAGTTAGGATATGTTTTTCAGAATTTGTTAGTGTTTGGTGCAATTTTGCTAATAAATTGTGAGATAAAAAAATATTTTAAAAAGCTAAAAAAAAAACCTGAAGCCGAGTAGGGATTGTTTTTAGCTTTTGCGTTTAGATTTGTAAACCAACAGATTATAGTAATTTAGCTATATATTGTTTTACGAAATAAAGAAAAAAAAATGCCTTCAATGTATATTGTTTTTTGGTTTTTTGGACAAATACAAAAGAAATCCCAAGATTTGAGTCCTTTAACAAAATAAATCATGAGTTTTTAATTTTATCAATTTAAATTCTAATATTTTGATTTGTTTTCAATTTAAACCGTTAATCTATTTTTATTAAGTAAAATCAACGGAAAAAAATATTTTAATTATTAAGCTCAATATAAGTATACATAAAATGTCAAAAATATTATTTTTATTGGAGTTTAATGATTAAAATATTATTTTTTAATTGTTTTTACTTAATAAAAATAGACAAATGGTTTAGATTGAAAATAAATTAAAAATTTAGAATTTAAATTGACAAAATTAAAAGTTTAGGGTTTATTCTGATATAATTGTCCCTTTTTTAGTTTTTGTTTTTTATGGTAATGCATTAATTTATAGTTTAAATCTGGTTTCTATTGAATCTTGCCCCAGTTTTGATATGTAATTGTGTAACCTCTTGAACAAGAGATGTCAAATGGGTTTCTCACTTGCAAGGAAATCTTCTCGACTGGGCTATTACTAAGAACTATAGGTGAAAAATGGATCATTAACGTTATGGTCCCAGACTTATCAGCTTATCTTTTTTTTAATGTTGTATTTGTGTGGTTGAAATTGAATTAATATAGTGTGGAGTCTACATATAAATGAATTTGAACCATAGATTGATGTTTTTGGATAAAATTTGGGATAAAAATTCCAAATTCGTAGTATTACTGAAAATGGATAGGTATAGGGCTGAGCTTGGTTCAGACTAAATCATTATTTACAGTTTTATGAAATTTAGAATCAAATTGAATTACAAAAATTTTGAAACCAAAATAATATTTTGCATAAGTTAAATAAGTGCACTTATTTGGGTCACATCACCTCTTTACTTTCTGTACATTTTTTTGTAAAAAGTCAAAAAATATACTTATTTAGATAATTTCAAACAATCCTTACTCGAACTTAGAAAATGTAATTTGCTTCGGTTTGGAACAACGATTTTTATATATTTTGTCATTATTTACAATATGATCACAATACGCTCAAAACATAAAACAATATGTCACAATTTTATAAACAACTGTTTAAAGGGAAATTTGGTCAAAATTTCATCGTAATAAAATTTTCATACATTAAGGACAAACAAAAATTTTTCTTGAAAAGTCCATTACACATCACTATTATCAAAATATCTTTGGTGAGTAATTTAATATTTTAAATTTTAAATTCCTATCTAAAAAAGAAAATTAAATTTTAAACTGATATAACTTTTAATTTAGACAACACTTTTTAATAAAATTAATATTTTTAAAATTCTCTCGTCAAGATTTGTTAAGTAAGATCTATGAAATTCTTTAAAAAAATTAATAAATTTTTTACCGTTGAAATTAATGTCAATAGTCAAATTTTATACTATCTCACAGTAAAACTTATTGTGAATCAAAATAAATTTACAAATAAAATTTATATTTTATTTTGTATTGTCTTCAGAATTAAATTGATTCGAATTTAATATTTTAATGACTTAATTTGTGAAATCAAAACTTTAAGAATTTAAACGAAAAAGATGTTAAATTGTAAGGACTATAACTGTAGGCCATGTTTGATTCACAAGACTAATAGTGATGGTATTAACAATCCCATCAAATTAGTGTGGTATTCACTATCTAATTGGATTAGTAGGATAAATTATCTTCTTATCCATTGTTTGATTTGCATTGGATAAGAAAACATATAAATGTAAAAGAGTCTTTTTATTTTATTTGCCAACTCAGGATATATAATCTTACTACTTCTCCATTATAAGTTTGTGGGATTAATTATCTATTGGATTAATAATTCTGAAATAAAATTTTATAACCAATACAAGATTATGAGGCACACGGATTAATAATCTCAATCTCATGTTCTAATCCTTTCAATCAAATATGCTCGCAGAATAATATCAACCTGGAAGCTTATACATGCCACTGCCCATTTTTCAATCAATCAACCCACATTAAGATTAAAAGTAAGTTTTTTGAGTCTCCTCTATAATTTATTTAATAATATTGACAATCACTCATGACATTGGTGCAATTGCACACAAATTTCAAATTCACCCATAAATTATTACATGGCTAATAATGAAGTAAGTCCAGTTGTACCCACAAAACACAAGGTTTTGCTAATAGCATCATCAACCCAACAAACAAGAACGCACGCTACAAAGTGCAAATAGTAAGAGCTAATAGCTTACATTTAAATGACTTAATTGACAAAATGGAAACTTTAAGAACTTAAATGAAAAAGATATTAAATTGTAAGGATTATAAATGTAGTTTATCCAGTAAAGTAATATCAACCTGAAAGTTTATCCAGTAAAGTAATATCAACCTGAAAGTTTATACATGCCACTGCCCATTTTTCAATCAGTCAACCCTCATTAAGATTAAAAGCAACTTCTTTGAGTCTCCTCTATAATTTATTCAATAATATTAACAATCACTCGTGACATTGGTGCAATTGCACACAAAACACAAATTTCAAATTCACCCATAAATTATTACATGGCTAATGATATAGTAAGTCCAGTTGTACCCACAAAACACAAGGTTTTGCTAGTAGCATCATCAACCCAACAAACAAGAACACACACTACAAAGAGCAAATAGTAAGAGCTAATAGCTTATTCAAATTTAGACAATAGTCTGATAAAATGTAATCGTAACAACTAGTTTGCATAGATATATGAGACCACCTTGTAACATTGGTTGGTTTCTCCAACTTCTTGATCTTCATAGAATTTGAGAAAATCGTGCCTCGAAAATCACCTGTGAGGAAAAATGCCAAATCTAAATAGTTTACAAAGAAACCAGAGAGAAGAAAAATACTAAAAAAAGAACAAACACATGTTCTCACACACACACATATATATATATATGTGTGTGTGCGCGAGCGTGTGTTTCTTTTTTTCTTTACTTTCTTTTCTTTCGAACTAAGAACATGGATGTCTCAACAACACATGCCGTATCTTAGTTAGTTTAGTTAACAAATCCAGAGATGCCAAAATAAAAACAAAGCTAAATAGTTATTAGGTCAACCTCAAAAGAAGAAGAAAATTATTAGGAAAATCAGAAGGGATAAAAATGCTAAAGCAGGAACAAAGTACAAACATATATATTCCATCTATTTGTTTGTACTTTTATTTTAGCATAAATTTATTTCTTTCATTAAAAAGAAGCCTATATACAAACTACTATGTATTATGCTCTGTCTGGTTTGAAGGGGAACAAAAATCTATGAGAGGTTTTTTTGAAAAATGTGTTCAGTAGAAAACAGTGTCCTATATTTGGTTAGGACTCTAAAAATGATTATACTAATAGTCATGGTAGCATTGGTGTGGGTTGTGATAGTGGTGGTTGGGGTGGTGGCTGTGGCTATGGTAATGGTGGTGACAATGGTGATTATAGTGTGGTTGGTGGTAGAAAGGTGATAATGGTAACTGGTGGGTTGTTAAGCACACCAAAAATGAAGTCCAAACTGTACCTAAATTCCATAGCATAATGGCAAGTTTAGGTATCAATCCACAATGACTAATGTAAAATTCAACTAATTTTAATGGCAAGATTCCTAGATTAATTTAGACGAGAATAATTGATGACACTACAAGAATTCACACTTTCGGCAACAAAAAAATTGGTCGCTAAAAGTCTATTTTTGGTCGGCAAAAGTTATCAGCGACCAATTTTTTTGGGCGCTACTTTGGTTGCCAATTGAGGGTCGGCAAAAGTAATTCGCGACCAAAATTTTGGTTGGTCGGCAAAAGTTGGATTTGCCGACTAAATTTTTGGTCGCTAAATATTTAATTACAGCGACTAATTCATTTTGTCGCTAAAACACTTTGGTCGCGAAAAGTGATATTTTCCCGACCAAATATCTTAGTCGCCAATTGACACATTTCGTGACCAAAAAGTTTGGTCGCCAATTATCATATTCAACGACCAAAAAGTTTGGTCGCCAATTGTGATATTCCACGACCAAAAAATTTGGTCGCCATTTGTTACTTTTCGCGACCAAAACTTTTGGTCGGCAAAAGTGAGTTTCCACGACCAAGAGCTGTTTTGGTCGGCAATAGATGTATTTTTTGCGACCAAAACTCTTGGTCGGCAATTGTCATTTTTTGCGAAAAAAAATTATTTTGGATGTCGCGACTAATAAATTAGTCGCCAAAGCAGGAAAACAATACACCTGTAATTCCTAATAATTCATTCAATCCATAATAAACCTATAATTTTAAAGCATCATTCAAATTAACTGAATCATTAACATTCGACACAATACATAATTCATTAACATTCGACACAATACAACTATTCTAAGTATTCATTCACAAGTCACATCCATCTAGCATAACAATTTAAAACATAACTATTTGTTATCCATGCGCAGCTATCAACAAATAAAACTACTAATATTTGTTATCCATACACATCCATCCAAAAATATTTAATCCTCCCAAAAATGCTCATACTACCAAGTAGTCTTGTACAATTTAGCTTCGTGAACTTGTTAAGAAATATGTTGGGGAGGGTGCTCGTCTGGTTCGTGAACTTTTGATCCACTTTTCCCAACTTTTGATCCACTTTTCAATGATGGCCCCATCGATATTGTTTTAGCCACTTCAAATGTTTCTGGGAACAAAGAAAAATTATGTCACTATGAAACAGCATTACCGCACAAAGATAATAAAACCTCAACAAACTGATATATTTAAACATACCTTGAAAAGCCCCAGAGTGCTTCAATCGTTTAAGAACAATAGCTAAGGCAGGTCCTTGAATATCTTTCAAATTCTTGGTCACCTAGTCATGTAACAAGACAATAAACTCAGGAGTTCTGCTAGATTTTTGACAAAAATCAAAGGAGGCACCAAAAATTTTTGTCTACATACTGCATCAGGACCACAGACTCTGAAAATTTCACCAATGGATACTTCAGCTTTACGAACATCTGTTGATTTATCCTATATATAAATGCAAAACCAAGCAATTAAATAAAGTGATAAAAAAAATGATGAGTTATTTGCCCTTAAATTATTTTTCTGAAAATTTCAAATTTTGCAGCAGTAAATACCGTCATAGCAGAAGCAGTTGGTTTTAGCAGATTTACAGAACCTATTCTGCTTTCAATCTCTTCAAGACTCAATATTGGTTCAAGGAAAGGTGAGTGAAGAAGGATTGAGCAATGAAGAGATTGATGATGTTCTTGATCTTCAAAGCAAACTAGTTAAAGATTATGTTTGGCATTGAATATAGTTGTTGTATATTTTTAACAAACATGGATCTGGCATTATTGAAGTCTAAACTGAATATCTTCCCTGGTTTATCATCTTCCTTCACCAGATTTAATTGATGTTCACATATTAATTTATGTTGGCATAATCTTCACCTATTAATTTATGTTGGCATAATCTTCACAAAAAATATAAAATATTCTGAAACAATGACAAAGTGGAACAAAATTATGTGGGATAACCACTCAATGAAGTAACATGTTAATAAGTCCAAGAGAATTAGCAACTTAATTAACAATTGGATAATTTTTTCTTCTTGGAAACAAAAGCACTGCACTGGACGAGATTCATTTATAACAACAACATCTTCCCAACTCATTCAGCCACTTTTTTGTAAACCTTCTCCTTATTCTACAAGACATAAATATCAAATAGAATGATTAAGAAGAAAAATAAAGCCAACCTGCCCAAGGTGAATAACAGAGACAAGTATGTATTTCTTATACGCTTCAACAACAATAGCATTTATAGTAGACATTGGTGCAGTTACAACCTGATAGCAGCAAGCCATAAGGATGATGTAAAAAGTCAATTGTCACAAACTTTACAAATATATATATATATATATATATAAACATATATATAATATGGCTGAACTAAAAAACATTGACCCACATTGTGCAGAAGCTCCAATGCTTTGCGGAAACGCTTTTGTCCTATGCATATCATTCCCCTGCCAAAATGCCAAACATAAATGTCAGTAAAATTTCCTTCTAGACACTGAAGCACCTGTACCGCCCAAGCGTAACGCATCGTGGCCAAACAATTAATGAAATCAAATATAATTACCAAGCAAATAAATTTAGATTTTATCACGGTGATAAGTCATTCCACACGAATCAACAGCTTGTTGCTTCTACATTGGAATGCATTTATTACTATATAGACTAATTGCTATTTGCTATATAGATGATCTACCTACTTATCAACAAAACATCAGGTCTTATACCTATAAATGCAGATTCACCAAATATGACTTAAACCAATAGGACTCCAAGTTTTTAATTCGTTGATAACCCAATTGTTCTCTCCTTTAAAATAAAAAATCTCAACTCAAATACATGAATGAAAATATATGACACCCCCAACTGGTGTTCCACCAGACATTGTTCACACAAAATAATGACAACCAAAGAATCCAACAACACCTTTCTAAACTGTCAAACAACCTACTTCTAAAATTTCTTAAATTTCCCAAAACATAAAAAGTATGAAGACCTATAGTCTGTAAATCCTATTAAATTCTGACTAAAAAATTATATACACAACGATCTAAAAAATAAACAACTTGAATCACTATAATAGGATCCGAATTGAGCCCCAAAAACCTAACAGCACCAAACTGAACTTCTCTCTAACGGGATAGAAGCAAGATCCATTTTGGATCGAAGTCGGCCCTGGTTTTTTCTTCATCTTTTTTTTTTTTCATATTTTAATTTTGATTGGCGTCGCAAACACATTGTTGTTAGGGCACTTCTTTTTCTCCTAGACCATGAGCTAATGCTACAACAAAGAGTATTTTGGACTGATCAAAGAAAAAAATGTGGTGTCCTATTGTTGTATTAGTAAGAAATTATATTGCTGCAAATTGCTCAAAACAGGTGGTGGCCTGAGGTGTCAAAATCCTTGAATTTTGCACCAATGGCTCAACCATTACATTAAAATGAACTGTATAATACTATCTCTAGCAAAATGAAAATAAAAATAATTTTTTTAAAAAAATAGAAAAAATCATCTATCAAACAACTAAATGACTGACCATTGAGCAGTTTGTCAATATCAGTAACCATGATTGGCCAAGAATTTTGCACCAATGGCTCACATTAAAATGATCTGTACAATACTATCTCTAGCAAAATAAAAATAAAAATCATTTTTTTAAAAAAAATAGAAAAAATCATCAGTCAAACAACTAAATGACTGACCACTAAGCAGTCTGTCAATCTCAGTAACCATGATTGGCCAAGACTTTGATTTGTTTCTCAACTACTCAAAAAATTTCCTTCAACCAAACTCGTTTGAAGGTTGGAAACTTTGTAGCATACCTTGGATATATATGGAAGGGATATTCTGATGCCGCGAAAGCCAAAGGTCCTTAAAGTTCCAGTCCTATCATAGCAATGAGACTTGCTCAAAGGCCAACATTGAGAACCACTTCTACTGGAGTTTTGAGATCCACATATAGGTGTCACAAAATTGCTCTAAAAGGTCACAGGGCTGTTTCACCTATAATGCAGTAGTGATTGAGTTTGTCCATTATCACCATACATTTTCTTTGTCTTGACACTGTCAAGATGAGCTTTGCGAACAGCAAGTTGGATCTTCCTCTCATGCTCCTTAAGCATTTCCTCAATGTTTCCACCAGAAGGAAGCAATAGACCCGAGTAGTGGATCCGATTATTCTTTGGAGCATAAACCTAACGTCAAACCAAAGTAATAAGAACATCAACTAAAAAGGTTTTTGTAGAGACAATTTGAAGGTACAGTTTTATACACTAGCATCAT
Organism: Camellia sinensis; assembly: GCF_055761805.1. Classification (NCBI taxonomy): domain Eukaryota; kingdom Viridiplantae; phylum Streptophyta; class Magnoliopsida; order Ericales; family Theaceae; genus Camellia; species Camellia sinensis. The sequence continues at coordinate 66,800,058 of NC_138970.1, forward strand.
CATAAACTCTTTGGACTATTTGACCTACCAAAATAGGTTGTTGCATAATAAGTAGGGCTGCAAAATGAATGAAGCTACTCGAGCACGACTTGTGTTCAACTTGTTAAAACTCATTCGAGATCGGCTCGTTATGTAAGCCAGCCAATCTTGAACACATTTTAAAACTCGTTAAATTATCAAACTAAGCTTGACCAACCTATTATTAGGCTCAATAAGCATTTATGCACTATAAAAAAAAACCAAGCTTCTCGAGCTTAATTCATGTTCAGCTCATTAAAAATTTGTTTGAGATTAGCTTGTTATTTAAACAAGACAATCTTGAACACGTTTTGAAACTCATTAAGTTTTTAAACCAAGCTTGAACAACCTGCTAGTTAATTTGACTCATTAATTATTTAAGTATGTATTACACGGTTTCATGGTTTCTCAGTTCAACATGGTTTAAACTCGTTACAGTTTCAATTATTTTCCTCGAGATAGACGCAGTGAGGCACATGATCAAGAAAGATGGCTGCATGAGACAATTTTGTTTTTTCCCAATATTCATCAGATGGGGAGCCACAAAGTTTGAATTTTCTATGCAGTTGTTCCACCTACAAATGATACAAGAAGAGCATCTCAATGACCACTCGAATCCAGCTCATTTAAAGCGAGATTAATTAAAGGGTAAATTTTCTATGCAGTTGTTCCACCTACAAGCGAATTTTCTATGCAGTTGTTCCTAGATTAATTTAATTATCATGATAATTAAATTAAAGTGAGAATAAAATAACAACTAGAAAATTAAAGGGTAAATTACAAATACACCATTGATGTTTGCTTAAAGTACAGATGGCCCCCTGTGATTTGAAAAATTATAAATACCCCATTTTTAGAATTTTTTATTTAACTGAATTAACTAAAAAAAATGAAATTTATAATTGCTCTCCTATACAATAATAAAATTTTTAAAATTATTAATTCAAACATATTTTTAACATCATTAAAAATTGTTAATTGACTTGATGATTTATTAATAAAAGAGGTGATTTGTTATGAAATTAGAAATCTCAGAGGGTGGAATGTAATTTCTAGAATCATAGGGGGCGATTCGTATTTTAATCAAATCTCACGGGGTGTATTTGTAATTTACCCAAAATTTTTAATTAACAGTAAATATTAAGATTGAGAATTCAATTTGGGACAAATCCTAGGGCAAAGAATCCACCACTAGTTGCGTAAATAGGGTTTAACATCAACATCTAATTGCAATACGGTTTGAACTACTCAATGTTTCACAACTACATGTTTGAAATATTGATCAAAAGGATTGTTGCGTTCAACATATAGGCACGAATTATTTCAAGTAGTACAACTCGTTCGCTATAGACTACGGTAGCAATACGACTCGTCTCTCATAGCATGACTCGTCTCATACTTTGAGTATAGCACATAGAAAACCATTGTATTAAAAGTATTCAACAATGACAGAAAGTAGAATACTGAAAGGGATTGAAAGAAATTGAAATTAAACTTCTAAAACATTCATACAACTTGCTCAAACCATTTAAACAATCAAAGCCTAGTTAAAACTCTATTTACATGGCTAGGGTTTCATCAAAACCTTAGAAAGAGAAGCCTAGCCGCTCATGAAGGAGTAGAAAGATGATGAAGAAGCCGCCATGGAAGACCTCCAATCCTTCAACTCCAAAACTCCAAAACCCTAGCCTTCTTTGCCTCTTTTTTTAAGAGAATTTTTTAACAACCTTTTTTTTCCTCATCTTATACTTTTCTAGCAAAACAGGTGACTTAAGAAAAAACGAGCAAGAAAATCGACATGGCCGCACGTGCGGGAAAGGCTTAGCACGTGCGGGAAAAACCCTTTGCACGAGCAAATAAGGTAGTCCGTTTTGATCTTTGGGAAGGGGGCTGTACGTGTAGGAATGACCCTCCACAGGTGGAGTGTGTGCTTTTCAACTAAAATATCACTTTTTGGTTCATTTTGTACTTCAAACACATCCAACCTAATTCACATCAAACACTAGTAAAATGTACGAAGTTGCATCAAAAAGAGGGTTAAGAAATGTCAATTATAGGCCTCAGTGGTATACATTTCGACCTTAATTACACCTCCCAACTTACAACTTGCTAGTCATCGAGTAAGGAAACAAAGAAAGAAAGAAAGAAAAAACAAAGCAAAATCTAGTTACATCCTCTTTGTGGAAAGAACAATTGCATTTAACATATGTTTGAACAGGATAATCCTTTGTGATATGTTTAAAGTTGAACATATTGATATGTTTAAAGTTGAACTTATTGGAATAGAAGAAGAACATTAACCGATGAAGGGAAATGCTATATGCAAGTTATGTCATTTGTGAGTTTGATTATTAAAAATGGCATAACTCAATACCATGGGAGTCATAACTTAAAAAAAAAAATATGAGTTATAACCAAATATCACATGAAGTATAACCAAACAACTCTTGGATCATAAGTAAAATAATGACATAACCAACATCCTAATGTGTCATAACTAACAACACTATAAGTTATAACCAATGACACATAAATCGTGACTAAAAGTACATACAGTACACACTACCATAAAATTTATGTGCCTAGCATTCCTTAAAAATAAAGTTAATTAGTAAAAACAAGAAGAACTAACATTTTGTGCAATGACATTTTTGTGTGTGTGTGTGTATCAATAGGATATGTATGCATAAACCTTTCCTCTAAAGAGTTGATAATCTGCAATTGTTAATACCTGAAAAACGTTGTTAACTGTCATCGTCATCAAAGTCAAAGTCAATGCCAAAGTCAAAGTCAAAATCTTCATAGTCAACTCCATCCTTATTGCCTATGTAGTCATTAAAGAGAAACTAATGTTAATATTTGGCAATGTTGAAGTAAAAATCAATTTGTTTGTAGAATAATGAACCTAGCCAAATCTTCTGTACTGTAAACAACTGGCGGTGGCATGAAGCATATCTGAAGCAGTGGTGGAGCTAGAATTTTGGCTCAGGTAATAGTAAAGTGAAATGTTATGTCTATATTAGTATTACCCATCCCACTGCGCTTTGACCCTATCAGACTTAACCCCCATTTCTAATTATGACATTGACTTGGACTGTAATGATCGTCTCCAAACAAAATAAACTATTTTATTGAGAGATTTCATCAAAAAAAATAAATAATCATTCTACATATTTGTATATATATTTGTCACAGAAGGGGAGGGGGGGAAATGCCAATAGGAACTAACTAGCAAATATTATAAAAAATAATAGAAAACAAACAATTAAAAATAGACTTTATAACATCATAAAGGTGATTTCTGTCATAAAATAAACATTTGAATAGTGTAAATTATAAGAACTAATTTGAAATAAAGAAAAAAGAAGAAGAAGAGAGTATATAATCAAATTTAGAGGGGGCAAATTGAAAGAACTATTTATAAACCTATACTAAAACATAGATTTTAGAAAGTTGAGAGGGGGGGGGGGGCATGTGCCCCTCCTGGGCCATGCTCCCTCTCCGTCCCTAATGTGAAGAGAGTTTATTATTAACAATTAAAGTTAAACATTACAAATGCCTAATTTTATTTTTGAATCACAAATTATTATAATTTTATTAAAAAATTAAATAATATTTACTATAAAAATATATTTTAAAAAATAATTGCACCACCTCCGGAAGGGATTACCCTTATTGTTGGACACCAATAATTATATAAACCCCACTTAACTATGCCAAATTTACCTAGAATGAGAATTTGTAGTTGAGATTGAATTTGTGTAGTGTGTGGTCCATGTGTGAAATAAATTTGAACCATAAAATAATAAATCTAAGTAGTTAGATCTAAATTTGTAGTATTACTGTTGGACACACCATGGTTGTTTGTGAGGTAGCTATGTGGTTAGGTTTAGTACCTTATTTCAGCCTTTTGACTGACTAGTATTTACCTTGTGAAAATATTTTTAGAAGTTAATTTTATTTTTCAGTTTTATAATTTGACTCAAATTTTCTTTTGGTCCCCACATTTTAATTCCAATTTCAATTTGATTCTCTCATCCAAATTTTTGTTAATTGTTTCTATGTGTGCATTCCAAAATCGTTAATTTTAACTTCCAACTTGAGTAGAAGGACCAAACTAAAATTAGATTTAAAGTATAGAGACCAAACTGTTCAATTTGAAATCATAGGGACTAAAGTGAACTTGGGTTAAACTGTAAGAGTTAAAAGTGCAATTAACCCTAATCTAATTACTAACTTGCTAATTCCTAACTTTGTCAAAAATAAAATAAAATAAAATAAAAATAATAATTAAAAAATAAATAAATATTATCATTTTGCAAACTTATAAGCACCTAATTGTAATTTTCCCTAAAATTTAGCCATATTCATTAGTAATGTGGGAGATTGAGTAGAATATTATGTAAAATATTTGGGTTTCCTAACATTGCCCAATTATCATTGGACATGCCATAGGTTTGTGTTCCTTTATCTTATGTTTGGTTCATTGGAATTAAATGAAATAGAATGGTCATTCCATTAGAACATATATTTTCATATTTGGTGTACTAAAAATATAATATAAATAAAATTATTGTTTACTATTGTAAAATAATGATCATTTCTTAAAGATGTTAAGAAATGATTATTCCAGGTTAAGAAATGATTATTCCATTTCAATCCACCTTTATTCCAGTGAATCAAATAGTACCTTATCGTAACTACTTTTTTCTTAGCTGTAAGATGTATAGCTAAAAAACTGAGTAGTGAAGTTGCCTTCTTGAGTTCGTTGAAAACTTGCAAATATACAATTAGAGTTTTACCTGGAAATTTGGGGCAGAGGATTACATCTGTATCTATGGCTGGAATTTCATTATCATTTACATCCGGGCCAAAACACACGAGACTTGGAAGATTTCTAAGGTTGACAGTGTCAATTTCAAGCAAAAAGATTTCTTCTTCGTTTTCCCTGGTGACAATCTTTTCTACCTTCTCGCAATGTTTAACTGTTAGATCTTCTAGATTCACAAGGACGTTGGCCATGGAAATTGTGAATATATATCTCAGGTTGTCACAGTGCTGCACTTTTAGAGAACTTAGATTTTTGAAACAATGAGTTTGTTGGGAAATATTCTTCCATATGTGCATCAACTTTGGCAAATACCTCAATTTCAATTTGCTTAACTGAGTGATTAATGTTTCTTTCTCAGCAACATCAGCACATACCCTTTCTTGGAGATCAAATATCATTTCCAGTGAATCACACCACCATACTGTTAGCCCTTGTATATTGTGCAGCCTTTGCATTAACTTGGACGAGACAACACTTGATAATTTTCCACAACACTGGACCCGTATGAATCTTACTTTGTCAAGGCATCCGACTTCAAGTTGGTTGTGCCATATCTCTGTTGGCTCATCTATTCCTGTGACATCAAGTATTCCCTTGGTGCTTAAACTAAACTGCAATTGTTATCACCTTAATTGTGTTAGTGACATATTTACTAATCCATTGTTTGGTTAAAAAATAAGATCAGATTAATAGTCAAATACGTATCATTTCTAACAAAATAGTTAAGGGACTAATTATTTAGACTAACAGTTCATTGTATTGTAATCCGCCCCTACTATCTAGTCTATCCAAACAAACACTCCCTTAGTGCTAACACCATTTATTTGAGAGTTGGGAACAATTGACAAAAGAATAATGATATACAAATAGAAAAAACATATAACATTTGTATACAGACTGATGTTGTTGCAGTAAGATTTATCCTTTTAAAATCACGTGCCCATTAAAATGACATTTAATTACAAAAAATACCACCACTACATCATTCTAAAAAAAAAAAATTGGGAAAATATCATATTAATAGAGTTTTGAAAAAATAATTACAAATTAGTGAGAAACTTTATAAATATTAATAATCAAAATTGTAAATTACTTTTTCACGGACTTTTTTTTTTTTTTCTTTTTTCCCTTCTGACATCCACTGGGATGTAGTAACCCCAAAAAATTATGTCTAACTTTTTTTTTTTTTTTAAAAGAATGGATTAATTTTCTTGACAAAATCTTTGACCGCATCAATGCTAAAGAGTTTATTCTCCTTGATTTTGTGTACCCAACAATTCTTTCCTCTTCAAACACTTAGAGGTTTATCCTTAGTTTAATGGATATTGGAAATATTTTCTTTGAAAGAATGGGTTGTTAATGTTGAATACTATAATTTTAAGACAACTCACTTGCCTTTCTATCCAAGAGATGGTGTTGAGCTGAGTTAAAAAATTCCACTTCTCGAACATTGCTCTCTTGTAGCTCTAGCATGCGCTGCAATGCTGAAGGGAGTGCCCTCATGTTGGGACAGTTGACTACTTTTATCTCCTCGATGAATGATCCTTCAAATGTGTAAGCTTGGGGACATAAACTCTTGAGGCTTGGCAGATGATAGAGTTCGAGACTATGTAGTTGAGGGAACATGATTATATTTGTTGCGACTTCATCATCTACTTTTGGTTCCTCATTAACAATCGCTTCCAGCACACCACATTCAGCTACAGCTATTTCTCGTAGTTTCACAAGAAGTTTGGCTTGAGAAGATGAGAATATATATCTCAAACTGCTACAACCCGCTACTGCTACAGATGTCAGGTTCTGAAAGCTTGGAATTCTTAGTAAGTTGCTCTTACAAACATGTGTCAACTTTGGTAGATAAAGTAGGGACAAATTTGTTAATGAAGGGAGTACGATATCTGGATAGCCTTCCCTAACAATTATTCCTTCAAGATCAAATGCTACTTCCACAGATTGACAACACGTCACCATAAGTAGTTCAAGACTCTGCATGCCCTTAATCACATTGGATGGAAAAAGAATATTTGATAGCTTACGACACTGCCAAATAATCATGTCTCTCACTTTAGGTTGAAGTTCCCTGGGCCATATCTCTATCACGTTATCCATTGCAAAGATCATCAATTTCTCAATTGTAATTAATTTAACCTACAAAGTCCACTCACAGGGTTACAAATATAGTTAAACACAACACATTTTATTTCCATTAAATATCATTCATTTAATGAGAAAATAACATAGCAGAATTTTCGATTCTGTTTGTGTCAAATGTGGTTTAGATAATGAAGTTTTTTTAAATTGGGTGAATTTAAATTAGATAATGAAGTTGCTAACCATTTAGTCATGATCTTGAGTGAATTTCATCATTTTTTAAATTAAAATTATTTTCTTCAAAAACTGTAAAATTAGAACATTAATGTTATACAAGTCTAAAAATTAGACTCATTTTTTAAGTTTAATGATATGACAATCAATTAAGATATCTAAAGTAATACTTTTTTTCTTATATTCTCTAATAATTAACCAATTATATCACTTACATATCATTGAATTTAAAAGATAGGTCTAAAAAGTAGACTTGCACATTATTTTTCATAAAATTATACACGTTTTCTAATGGAAGCTCACTATACTTGAACATCATTGATTTTGTCATTTTATAGCAAGATAAGGTTAACAAGAAAAAATATAATATATTTTTGAGTTTAATAAAATATTGGCCTCCAAACACGTTTTACAATGTAAATCAGATTTTTGACAATTTAAGTGAATATGAATGAGTAAAATGATTTTGAGTGGGATCCTTGTTTGTTGTTTTTTTTTTTTTTTTGTGTTTTGTTTTTTCTTTGATTGGTTTCTCTCCAATTCTTTGAAAATCAGGGAATGACAGATTAGAGGCGAACTTATAAATTTCCTCTACTTTATCTAGGGCAAACTCACCTAAAAACAAAATAGATTTATCGTATATACATAGAGAGAGAGAGAGAGAGAGAGAGAGAGAGAGAGAGAGAGAGAGATCAGGGTGTCTTATGGAAGTAGAGGTAGGGGCTTGAGATTTATGAGTCCTTAGGCAAACTATGAAATGAGACCCTCTTGCATATATTTTTTTAGGTAAATTTCAAATACATCCCATGAAATTTACTTAAAATATGAATTGCCTCGTGTGATTTTAGAAATTACATCATATCTTTTGAAGTTTCGAATTTCATAATAAATAGCCCCTTTATTAATAAATCATTAAGCCAATTAACAATTTTTAATGATGTTAGAAATTTATTTCAATTAATAATTCAAGTAATTTAATTATTGTACAGGAGAGCAGTTAGAAATTTTATTTTTTCAATTAATTTTGTTAAATAAAATATTTTGACAATGGGATATTTGTATATTTCTAAACCATAGGCACAATCCACATTTTAAGCAAATCTCAAGAGGTATTTGTAAATTACCCTACTTTTTTTGTAAAAATTTTATGGATAAAATGACAAAAGTACTAATAATTTTTTTATCTCTTAGTAGTCACAAAAAAAGTTTACTTGTACAAATAATCGTTAAAATTATAAATTAAAATTTACTTCCATATATTAAGATAAGAAGAAATTATTGCAAAGAGTAAAAAAAAAAAGATAAAAAATTCACTACAAAAAAAAGCACTTTTGGAGACTAAATTTTTAGTCGCCAAAAGTCCGTTTTTAGTCGCCGAAAGTCGAAATTTTACTTTTCCTGACAAAATTTTTTAGTCGCCACATTTGTCGCTTATACGTGGTCGGCGAAGGTATTGGCGACAAAAACTTTTTTAGTCGCCAAAATACAGGTCTTTAGCGACCAAAGTTTTAGTCGCCAATAGTGTTTTACACTTTTGAAAATCATACATTTACCGACTAATAATTTAGTCGCTAAAACTCACTTAATCGCCGACTAAACCGTTTAGTCGCCAAAATAAAGACTTTTGGCGACAAATAATTTTAGTCGCCAAAGGTGTTTCCGTCGGGAAAAAAAAAATACCCACTTTTTTGCTTTTTCTGAGTTTTGAACCACCAACCGTCCCACATTCCAAACCTTTAGCAACACACTCCCTCCACTATGCCACTACAACATCACATGAATATATATGCAATATATATTATTTATATAGTATATTGACCGGTATTAATACAAAACAATATACTCCCTCCGTCCCAAAATAATGGTCCCTTTTGGGGAATCCAACTTTTTTTGGTAGTACAATTATTGCATTTGAAAAAAGTTGATTTTCCAAAATTATCCTTTTGATAGTACATTTTTTGGGAATATCAATGCATAATTGTACTTTTTATGTTGTTTATTAATTTAAAAGAAAGGTAAAATAGGAAATTTATATTATTTTTGTACTTGATTTTTGAAGAGTGACTAATATTTTGGGACAATGAAAAATGGAATAAGGGACTAATATTTTGAGACGGAGGGAGTATATAAATATATTTATTTTTATTCAATATAATTTATGTAAAAAATAAATTATTTACTAAAAAAAATTTAGGCCACTTTTGGCGACTAAATTAAATTTTCAGTCGCCAATTCTATAATTTTCAGCTACTAATTATTTTTTAGTCGCTAAAAAATTAAATTCCGCCTAAAAATAAAGCAGTTTTGGCGACGAAAAATGCAGTTTTAGTCGCGAAATCTGCTTTTTGTTCTCAAATTTGATGCTGTTATTTTATAATTTAGCAATATTCAATTTACAATTGACCCAGCTATCACATTTTAGCAGCAAAATCAGATAATATAACTAATCTATTCAATATTTCTTGTAACATTGTTGATCAAAGATTTATTCAATATATATATTTTTTCAATTTGGCCCAACAACACATATATAGAAAAAAAATTCAATTGTAGATTGTTCGTCGCTGCTACAAGAATTTTTGTTGGAGCCCTGGGACTCAATGAATAAAAAAAAATTAGGATAGTTATAAATGCATCTTTTAAAATTTTCTTAAAATACGAATTCCCTTATGGTTTAGAAAATTAAGTATTCTCAATTCTATTTTATTAGTTAATTCATATAATTTTATTATTATATGAGAGAGCAGTTAAGAATTTTACTTTTTTGATTAATTTTGTTAAATAAAAATTTTGCTTAATAAAATAAATAAAATTGGGCCCCAATGTTAATTGGGTCTATTTGAATAATATAGTATAAGGTACTAATGAATTGGGTTATCTACTAGCCGGTCCTGTTTTTGGATTTTATTACCCATTAGGTTCTGACTTAGAATCTTATACACAAATAAATCTTCGCCCATCTATTATTTTTCTTTTTTTACCCTTGAGTGTTTTGTGTTGGCCTAAGCAATCTTTTGTTCTTTCTTTTCCTCCACCATTTGTGCACTCTCTCTCTATCTCTCACAGAGAAGACTCATTCTCTTACCATTTCTGTAAAAAGTTTCATCGTTGCACCACCACCGTCGCCATGGTTGTTCACCCACTGTGGCCACCATCATTAACCACTGTTCTTCTCTAAGCACCGCCACCACTACCATTGTTCACCAACCATCTCCACCGTTCTCCTCTATTGCCGTCAACGTCACCACAACCACCACTACAGTCGTCATCGAACCATCACCACCATCATCTTTCACTCGCCACTGTTGTCGTCCTTTCACTACCACCATCGATCTACACTTCACCATCACGAATCCACCCCACCTCATTCACCAACCACATCAACTATCACCGATTTACACTCTACATCTTCAATCTTCACTCTATTGTCGTTGATCCATTGATTTAGTTGTTGATCTATAAGAGGGTAATTTATAAAGAAATATTGGCCGAGCTACAATCCTCTAGTCTCTATTATGGGCCGGACTAAAGGCCGAGGTATAGGCTTCGAGTAGCTCGGTCCCATGTTGTATGAAAGCTGGGAAGAGATACTTTGGACCGAGCTACCTAAATAAGTGGGCCTGGTGGTTAGCCGAGGTATTGGTGAGAAAGGAGGCCGGGCTTGGTATAGCTTGACCGAATGCTATCTACGTCATTACTTAAGTGTATGACCGAGATAATATAGCTCGGTTAGGTCACAGCCGCCTAAACAAAGGAGGTAACCATCTTACTTGATTGATGGAAAGCAGAGTGTTATTATAATAGACATTCTTCATTGAGCTTGAGACTCCTAGGAGGGCTCTGCTAAGGAGAGTACAGTCCTACTAGGATTGTGCGAACCATCTCACTTTGTGAGTAGTGAGTAGGGTGTGTGACTCTTAGGAGGATTCTTATAAGGAGAGTTGGAATCCTACTAGGATTGTGCCAGGCAGAATCTATAAAAGCTCATAGCAGAACCTATGTACAGGTATCACAACTTTGACTCTCAAATATACAAAGCTTTTGTCTATTGTCTATTTTGCTGACTTAGGCATTAGAGAGGTATCCGGCACACACCCGCCGGCTAGCTCACGTTTTTGTTTTCAAGAGATTAAGCGACAACGTTTGGAGGAGTGCAAACTTGATCAACAGGATTATACGAGAAGATTATTTCGCGCTCATACAATCTACATTGATCTAGTTGTTTCAATGTGAAATTGACTCCAAATGACTCCAAACCACAATTTTTTTTTTCTCCAGATCATACTTGTTCTCCCTCCCTCCCTCCCTCCCTCTCTCTCTCTCTCTCTCTCTCTCTCTCTCTCTCTAAAAATAGATTTGCTGTAAAAAAATCAATAATAAAGTTATCAATATCTAATTGTGTTCTCTCTCTCTCTATTTTTAAAAATAGATTTGATGTAAAAAAAACAGTAATAAATTTATCAATATCTAATTGTGTTCAGTACTAAATTTATCACTGAATATATCATTAATTTTTTGCTAATTTTGTATTGATTTATGATAGATTCATTTATTTTCCAGGGACAAATTTATCAATCGCTGTTGTTTATTGTGTGTGTGAGAGAGGAGGGTGGATTATTGTAAATAAGTGAGTGAATATAAGAGTAAATGATTCAAGTTTGTTTGTAATTTTTTAAAATATCTATCCGTAATAAATTTATGACTGATGAAAGTGTGTAAATATGATTGAGTAATTGAGTGGTGGAGGTGGTGGCAGTAGTGATGTAGTGGTGATAGATGTTATTTTTGTTGAAACAATTCAATAAAATGTCACTAGAAATTATAGCCGGAGGTGATCGCCAATGAGGGAAGGTGGTCACTAGTGACCGGAGGTGGTTGCTTGCGGAGGGGGAGAAAGATATAATAGTGTTGCTGGGTAGTGGGCGAGCTGCTGGACAGTGAGTTTTGCACTAGGGGTAAAATTAGAAAAACATGGTTATAATTTTGAGTTGGGACCTAATGGCTATTGGGTTTGTAACTCCCTCAAATTTGGAGCCCTATTTGGGGCCAAATTCTGGAGGTCCAAACCTTGCTTGCCTCACCCCAGGCTAGGGAGGAGGTGTCTATTGGGGAAAGGGAAGAAGGAGACGGGATATTATTTTATATCCAATAATCTAAAACCATAAAATCCATTACTAAAAAAAATAAAAAATAAAAAAAGAAAGTCATTGAATTAAGCATATATTATTTATTTCAAATTCATATCTAAAAACACACTATATTATTCATTTTAGGGATGATTTCGAAGGTTAATAAGAATGAATATAAAAAGGGCATTGCACACAAGTTCTATTTTGTAAACTTATACTTTAAGTCTGAGATAAGATTTTTTTTCTCCTTCAAATCCCATTAATTTTTAATAAACAAAATTATCCTTCAAGCAATGGTTGCTCATTATTTGTAATTGTCTATAAAAAAAATTAAAAAAAAAGTATGGTGATATAACATTTATATTTTGATTTTCAAATTTTCAAATCATCATAATTTTTACAATGTGTATTTCTTTTTGATAAAATTTATATTTTTAGAATCAACATAACGAAATCTATCAAACAAGATTAATATTAAATACAAAATTATATAAAAATAAAAATATGTTTTTTTATTACAAATTTACAATTTAAACCATTTTTAATAGTAAGTTTTAACTTACTTAACTAACAATATTTTCCTGGTCCAATTTTTTCAATTTTTTTTAGGTTTAAAACTGAGAATATTCTCAATTTAAAACTAAAAAAAATTGAGAAATTTCTCAAACACTAAGAATATTCTCAGTTAATGCTAAATAATAAAAAAAGAGAAAATTTTCAATTGTACTGGATAGTTTCTCAAACTGAGAAATTATTAGTTTTGTATACCTAAAAAAATAATATCTTATTTTTATCAATATTGGTCTTGTTTGATAGATCTCATTGTGTAGACTCCAAAAATATAAATTTATTAATTATGAAGTTTTTAAGTTTTGAAACAACAAAATAAAAGTAAAATGGTACATCAGCAATACCACTTGAATAAGAAAAAAATATCTAGTACTTTTGAGACATGGTTAAGTAATTACCAAAAGATTTGGGTGTGTGGAGAGGGTGGGGCCCACAATTTGTATCGAGGCATGAAGTATAATGTTGGGTGATTGGTTGATAATATTGTCACGTGCACTTGTAATATCTAATAATTTTTTATTAGCACTCAATGAATAGACACTTTTCAATTCCTTTCGCCTTTTAATAAGGGTAAAACAATCGTATACACATAAATATTTTGAAAATAGGACTTTGTGTTAAGAAAAAAAGGGTAATTCTATTTACATACCTCAATTACTCTCAATTCACGCAATTATTCATAATTTTTTAATTACAATTTTATCCTTCAATCAAATATATAAATTGCCCTCATCTTTATTCCATCACCTTCATCCACAAACCCTAACCTAACCTATTGATAGCCGCCACCACCACCAGCCAACCATCACCATCACGAGGTCATCTTCACCGTTGCCGTCGCCTATCTCCTTCTTCTTCTTCTTTTGTCATTAATTTCATCACTACTGCCATCACCACCCTCCTCTGTAACTCACCTTCCTCATCGCTCCGCCGTCGCTACCATTGCCGCTTCACCTTCCTAGTCCATTGTTGTCACCGCCATCTCGTAACTACCACCATTATAATGACCTACAACCATCGCGCCTCTCGTTGTGCGAAGACCACCACTATCGCAACTCGTCTGCGTTCAACGACTAACCATGAGTAGTTTGTAGAGAGAGAGAGAGATTTGTGGGGGGTTACGACGACTGTGCATTGCGGCAGTGAGGGTTACGGTGGTGGTGGGGCAGTGGTGGTAGGGGCGAAGATGAGGGTTGTGAGGAGGAGGGAAAAGGGATGGAGGTTGGTGGTTAACGGCCAGCAATGGGCAAGGGTTTGAGTTAGGGTTAGGGTTGGAGAAGATGAGAGTAATTGGGTATTATTTAAAAATTAGTGGTGTGTATTAAGACAAAATTAAAAGCTTTAATTTGTGTGTAGTGTGAATTGAGCAAGTGGTATGTATTGAAAGGATTTGTGGTGTGTAAATTGAATCACCCTAAAGAAAAGGAAGGAAGACTTAATGGAATATTAACCATATCCATAGGATTTTTAGGTAATTAACCTTACAAACTAACACTATAAAACTAATCATTTCAAAAGTTCTTCCCAAGAATTCTAAGTAAAACGAAAACCTTATAAGTTGTAAAAATTTATTTGGAATTGCTACTCAAACGAGTCCAGATCTTCTGTAGTGTTTTTTCTTGTAGTGTTTGTGTAGTGCACTAAAATGACGTCATTGTGGTGTGCACACACAAAAAAAATGAAATGAAACAAAACATAGAAGAGAAGAAAAAGCCAGATAGAAGAAGACCCACGGTGCAAATAGAGCATTTCTTTACCTTCCCTTCTCACAATCGACCACCATGACCACCTTTGGCGACCTTCCCACCTTTCTCATCCCCTCCCTCCCCAAAATCTGCCATCCACATCTCTAACGACCCCTGCCTGCGAGATCCGCCTCATTTTTCCACTGTAGCCCCACCCCTACCAATCTTTCCCATATCTCAACTCCGACGAGCCTTTCTAGTCCATCCCGACCCTCACTTGCCCCTTTCCAGCCGCCATTGCTACTGCAAGCTCTCTCTATGGCGATCTCACCAGCGCTGGTGTTAGCGGGGGTAGTAGGGTGGTCGAATAGCGGAGGGGTAGTATTGGTCAAGCCCCTTCTTCTCTCTCTCTTTCTCGCCTATGTGTCTTCTCTCTGGCACTTCTATGTTCTGCACTTTCATTTCATTTCAAATTTTTTTTTTTGGGGTGTGCAACAAAACGGTGTTAGTTTTGTTTTGCATGTGGCATTTATCAATGCAAAATTCTAACGGTGAATGATAACGAGATCATATTGCAACAAAATTGAAAATATAGGGTTTAAATTGAAACTACGGTGACTAAACTAACATTTTATTCAAACTATAGGGACTAATGGTTGTTCCTTAACCTCAAAACCCTTTATTTTAAATTCTTGGGATAATTACAAAAAAAAAAAAAAAAAAAAAATCCAATGTTTGACCCTTGCAACAATATAAACTCTGAGTTTTCAATTTTATCAATTTAAACCTTAATCTTTTAATTTGTTTTCAATCTAAATCATTTGTCTATTTTGTTAACTAAAATTAATGAAAAAAATAGTATTTTAGTCATTTAACTCAATGTAGGTATACATAAAATGTCTAAAATACTCATTTTCATTCAGTTTAATGACTAACATACCCATTTTTCTATTGATTTTACTTAACAAAAATAAGCAAATGATTCAAATTGAAAACAAAGCAAAAGTTCAAGTTTTAAATTGACAAAATTAAAACTCAAGATTTATTATGTTACAAGGGTCAATTTTTTTTATTTTTGTAATTTCCCCTAAATTCTTCCATCCAAAATGCAATCTTAGTATTTTAAATAAGGTCAAAGTTTGCAAAATTACAGCCCTATTCATATTAGTTTAGCTAAATTTTTAGTCCAAAGAAATAGGACAAATTATACATGTAGTCTCTCTACTTGCCTCTCATGCCAATTTGGTTTCTGCAATATTAATTTTGCCCTTTAACTTTTCAAATTGTGTCAATCTAGTCCAAGTGATAATAGCCGTTAAAAAATTGAATAAAAATCAAAGGCAAAATGATCTATTAAAAAGGGAAGGAATCATTTCAAATTGGATGTGAATCCTTCAATTACTTTGAAGGGAATTAAAAAACAATTTGCACCTTAATTGTAGTCCAATTTCTAAATGAAATATTATCAATTGGACTAAATTGATACAATGTGCAAAATTGAAAGGTAAAATTAATGCAATTAAAATTATAAAACCAAATTGATATAAAACAAACTACAAGAATTAAATGTAATTTGTCTAAAGAAATACGACACATAAAAACGGAAATTTGTTCCTAAATACTAATTAATTTCCAGTGTGGTTTGACGTTCTTATTTTTGTTCCTAAATACATGTTCAATCCAAAATATGTTGTGTTCTCATTATAGACCAAAAGGTCAAATGAAAATAGCAAAATAATAAATAAAATTTATAGACGCCCCACAGCAATGAAGCTTAAATAAATAAATAAATAAGCTTAAGTCAAAGAAGCATACCTTATTGAAGAGAGGTTGAATAGTATCGTAATTGCTATCCGAAGTATTGCAAAAACTATTGAGCTTTGGCATCTGGCTGAGTGTCAGCTCCTTCAGTTGCAGTAGCTCAATTCCATTCATAGCCTTGTAGATAGCAGTAAAACTTGGCAGTTCTCGAAGACACAATTCCTTTAGTTTAGGAAACACAATTTTATCTGTTGTTTCTGTTGTTGTTGATGCTACCTCATTTTGATCTCCTTCTTCTTCACTCGAAATAAGTACTTCCATCTTACGACATTCAGATACATCAAGTTTCTGTAGTTGCATCAGATCTCTGGCTATGGATAATGAGAACATGCTTTCCAGTTTATGACATCTCGTCAGTTCTACAGAAGTGAGGTTGCGGAGCCGTACAAGTTGAGTAGGACCCTTCCACAAATGTGTCAATGCGGGCAAGTCTCCCAGTTCCAGCTCTGTCAACGCACTGAAGGCCTCCTCTGGTAGTTGGCCATGACAAATCTTTTTCAATTTTTCTAAATTTTCAAGATGTAGCAACTGTAACACAGGGAAGGCTATTTGCGGAACTGGAACCCCATCTGCTGTTTCAATGACATATTCCAGATCCTGACAATCTTCCAAGAGCAATTGTGTTAATTTTTTGAAACCATCTTTGTCTAAATCATAGCCACCAACATTCTTCACACCTACTACTCGTCTTAGGTTTAAAATTTTAGTGATCTTGAGAAGATTCTTGAACTCACTCTCCATAAGATCGCTCTCGTGAAGATCCCAGAGAAACAACTGGTTTTGTAATTGATATTGTAATTGATAATATCTAAATTGGTATAAACAGCCAAAGGCTATTTCGAATGCTTTTAGATTCGTAAGGACCAAGTCTCTTGGCCAGTCTGCAAAATGTCGTAGGTGAATGGCCAAAGTTGTAAAATTAGACAACCCACACAGCTCAGTCAAAGTTGCTTTAGTTTCTTCTATCCTGTGTTCATCATTAAAGCTAGACCCAAGATACAACTCTTCTAGCTTTGATAAGCTCGACAAAACACCTGGGCAAATCCTCTTCACACCACATTGCGACAAATCCAGTAGCTTCAAGTGACTAAGCCGACCTATTTCTTTTGGCAACTCCTTGATTTCGGTGACTTGAAAACTCAAAATTTCTAGATTCTCTAATGCTCCTATTACAGATATATCATTGATCAGTCCGCATTTGCAAAGTGACAAGCTTCGGAGGTTGGTCAACCATCGCAGGGATGTCGGCAGTGATCCTTCTATGTACACATTCAACATGCTTAAAGCTTTGAGTTCCTTCATCCCTCCGTAGAAACTATCTGGGAGATTTGGTAGTTTTGATCCAAAATTGTCCTCTAGCCGTAAAAGATGGAGTTTTGGAAATTCTAGATTATCAGGCAGCTTGCTCATACCAGTGCATCGCAATGAAATTACAGTGTAATTTTTGTGTCGTTCTTTCTCCGGCCATTCTTTCAATGCTTCGTCACATCTTACCATAAATGAATGCTCCTCAGATGCTATTGATATAGCAACATCACGAACTACATCATGGATTTTAACACAACCTTCTCGTTCAGCATCCATCAAGAGATAGCCTTTTTTTAAGTCATCGACAAAGGCATGTACTCTGTCTCTTGCTTCTTTGACGCTATCAATGTTCTCAAACAACTCTATCCCAACACCATATCTAACGATATCTTCAATTGGAATATTAAAATCTTCAGCATATAAGGAGCACAGCAAAAAGCATTCCTTAATTTCTCTACCTCCTAAGAAGTCGTAACTCAACTCCAGAGATTTAAACACCTTTTCTTCTACTTCCCCGATGTTTCTTACCATGGACTTGCTTAACTGTTTAAGGGCTGAATTCCATGAATGCTCATCTTTATCTTTGAGTGCTCTCGCAACTGTAACAATAGCAATCGGCAAACATCCACATTCATCCGCAACTTTCTTCTGTGTGCTATACAAATCAGTTCTTGCGTGACTTGTGTCCTTGGAAATTCCAGCCATCTCCTCAAAGAGATTCCAAGCTTCTTCTTTAGTTAAGACTTCAACTGTAAATTTCTTTTGAGCATTCATAGAATTGCATACATTATCAAATCTAGAAGTCAGCAAAATTTTGCAAACTCTATGACCATCTCTAAATGGAATTCCTATGTCATTCAGTTCAAGACGCTTCCAAACATCGTCCAATATGACAAGGATTCTCTTGGTGCCCTTTAGTCTATCACACAGTCGATCTGCTCTTCCACGTTCAGTCTCCTCCTCAAATTTCAAACCCAATTTATCTCCAATTTCACCTTGAATCTTCCTTTTATCAGGAATTTGGGACACTACAGCCATCACAACCTCATCGAACAATTTCTCTTCTTTTGCTCTTTTGGCAACTTCTTTCGCCATTGTTGTCTTACCAACACCTCCCATCCCACATATCGCAATCATGTGGAATCTATCATCCTTCAGTGCCTCCATGACATCGTTCGTAATCAATCTTCTAGATTCAAAAACCTTAATACCTTCAGTGGATGTGGATTCTATCCCTGGTGGAGGCTCATTGTAGGCCACTTCCGTCAGTTTCCTCTCTTCGTGCAACTTAGCCACCTCTTTTGCCTTGTTGGTTGCTTTCTTACCGAGCGAGTAACGTAACGGCAGGTTTGGACACCACCCATATAGACACCCTTTGTTTGCTACAACTTCATCTTTTAGAATTTCTCTGGCCTCTTCGTTGCATTTATCAACCCTTCCCAGCCACCCCTTAACATCAGGTCCAATAACTTTTACATTTCTTTCTGCTTCATCAACTGATAGCTGCATTGCACCTCTTTTCTCATCCAACTTCTCGACTTCATCTTTCAGATTCTTGACCTTGCTTTTATAGGAAAATAGATAACCGAAATGATGGCAAACTGGAGCCATTAGAATGTCTCCAATCTTGCCTACAATCGGACCAACAAAACCAACCCAACTAGTAGCCATTTCTCACTTCTATTTCAGTTATGTACCTCTCTCTCTGTTTCCTTTTTTTTTTTTTTTTTTCCTCCTTTTTCTGGAATGCAATATGTAAAACTAGAAGAAAACAAACAACTATTGAAAACAAAGAGTTAAAATAGAGTGGCAGAGGAAGAGATTACAAAGATTTCTAGAACCAAAAGAAGATATACAGAGATTTCTTTATCCTGGTATGTTGCAGTTGAACAAAGAGAAATACAATTTTGTAGAGGATATGAAGATATCAAAGCAACACTTTGCAAGAGGGGATCTAAAGATTTTTTTTTTTTTTTTTTGGTTTTTTTTGACAAGCAAGGTTGAATATAGAGAATTACAATATAATTGGACAAAGAGAACTTGTGTTGTAAAACAGAAATTGCAAAGAAGAAAGTGAGCTTAGTAAAATGAAAACAGAATGCAGAGAATACTTATTTGGTAATTGTTCAACAGAGTTAATAAAATAGAGTTGAAGAGGAGAAGATTACAGAGTTTCCTAAAATCAAAAGAGAATACAGGGAATTTTTTTGTTTTTTCTGGTAAGCAACAGTGGAACACAGAGATTTATAATAAAACTGAAGACAGAAAGTAAAATTATACTTGAGATTTAAACAGAGAAAGAAATAATAGAATTGAAGTGGAAGTGAAGAAAGAAAAACCTTGGAAACTTTCCAGAGTGTCTTAGAGATGAAACATGCACAGCATTAACAACTCAGTCGACAGTGAAGAGAAAAGCTTTTCACCAAAGACAAACAAGACCATTAACATCCATCAAAGACAAACAATCAGATTCAGAGAGGTTTTGAAGGAGAGTTTGAGGAGGATAGAATATTTTGAGATCAGTACTATGCTCTTACATCTAAAATTAATTTTTTTTTTTGACCGTTTTTTTTTTTTGGTGGAGGGGGAACTTTATTCGTTGCTTCCTTGCTTGTGTCTTGGTCTTTTGACAGGGTCCTTTCAAAATTTGCTTTGTCATACTTTCTTTAAAAGTTTTTTTTGTTTTTTTAAAAGAATGATATATAATTTACCGAAAGAGAATTCTCTTCAGTCCGCGCAGGAGATTGGACCGTGCTATTGAGTCTGTAGGGCTTATCACGGGTCCCGTTTCGATAATCCGAACCATTCAATGCGTAGAGCTCGTCGAGTACTTCATACTTGAAAAAAATCACGTTAATCGGATGTTGGTAGCTCCTTGATCAGAACACGTTTTGTTAACAATTTATTTTTAAAATCATATTTACCATTGACAAATATGTTAGCTACCAATATCCGATCAACGTGATTTTTTACATACATAAACTACTCGATGAACTCTATACATTGAATGGTTCAAATTATCGAAACAGGACCCGTACTAAACCCTACTGGCCTAAGCACACATTTCAGTCCAGTATATGGACTGGAGAGAAACATCTCCCTTATTTACCACATTATAATCTAATTTAGCCAGGGAGGTGAGCAATGGCGGACATAGGGGTGGCAAGGGGGCCACTGCCCCTGCAAACTATTTCAAAATTTTAGGTAATATTATGCATTTACCCCTTTAGTTTACAATTTGTGAAGGGTTGGCCCCTGCCAAAAAAAAAAAAAAAAACCTACCTTCTTCAAAGCCTCAAATTGTTTCCATTCTTCAATTAGAGTTATTATTTTACAATACTATATATAGTCTTACAATACTATGTATAGTATGTAAATTATGGTTTAAATGGATGTTAGTTACAAATTATTGTCTCTATGAGACCAACAAATTATCAAATTATGATGTTTGATTATATCTAGAAGTGGTATTAGCTATGATTCATTGTGATTTGTCTAAATGGATGTTAGTTACAAATCATTATGTCTATGAGACCAACAAATTATCAAATCAAATTGATTACGTCTTATTATGATATTTAATTATATCTGAAAGTGGTATTGGCTATGATTCATTGTGATTTTTAGTTACTACAAAAGTAAGCTTTAATTATGACTCAAATTAATGTTAGTTATGATCCACATTTGTACTAGTGCATGTCCGTACCTGAAAGCACGGTGTAAATAAAATAAGTGAGCAAAAAGGAGAAAAAATAAATAAAGAAAGAAATAGGAAGGAAAATAAAATGGGGAAAAAAATAAAAATATAAAAAGAAAAGGGGAAGAAAGGTGGGCAGGAAGGAGAGAGAGAGAGAGAGAGAGAGAGAGAATGCATGAGTGAAAAAAGGGGGGGACAAGAAGGTGCGTGAGTGAGAATTAAAGAAATCCTGACCCTTAATGAATTTGGAAATTAATCTCAACCTTTGAAACAAAATGTATCTCTAAGACATTTTAACATATTTTTAAAAACTCTCCTGCTTTATTATATAGATGTTATCATTTTTAAATTTTTTTATTTTGTACAAGTGTAAAAAATACTTTATAATCCAATTTTGATACTTTTTTGTTTTATTAATGACTATTAGATATTGATTAGAAATTTTATTTGTGAATTTAATGATAATGTTCAATTTTTATGTTTATAAAGTGAAATATTTAATATCACATTCGTATGAAACCTTGGTAAAAATATACTAAAATTAATGTATAGTTAATTTTTAATTGTATAGAATTTGCCCTCCTCTTTACGAGATTTCTATGTCGCTACTAGAGGTGTCACTCAGAAACCTAGACTTGGGGCCGTAAAGGGGGCTCTTACCACTTGGCCTACCCTATCTTCCCTCCAGCTACCCTATCTCTAAAGAAAAATAAAAAAAATTTACTAATGACATGCTAGCAATAAAGATCATAGTGTTAATATATTTATGATCCCTCCATATGATATAATTTTTATTATATAAACATATTATAAAATAAAATAAAAAATAAATTATAAATAGGCTTTTATGCTTAAATGGACCACACATGGGAAACATTATTAATCTCTATCCATTCGATAAAGGCAGATGCTTTTATGCTTTCATTTGCTTTTGTTTTTGCTTTTGTTTTTACTTTTGCTTTTGCTTGTCTTTGCCTTTTCTTTTGCTTTTGCTTGTCTTTGCTTTTTTTTTTTTTTTTTTTGGTTATGTAGAATATTATGGGTCAGTTTACGCGCAGACTAATTCTCTACAATCTGAATAAATCTTTCAAAACAGGGCTTACGTCCTGCTGTTCGTGACCCCAAGATTTATTTTGGTCAATTATTACGGCAATGGCTGGGCCGAGTGTGGTTTAATTTGGTTGGATTTAAGAATAATAGGTTATTGGGGAACAAATTATTTTAATAATTTTTTAATTTTTATAAAAAGTTGTGTAAAAAAATAAAGCAATGATATGGCTTAAGAAAGATAATAAGTATATTATTTTAATTTATTCCCAAACAATCCGTAAATTAAAATTAAAATCAAATTATTATTGATGATTTTGGGAAATTTAGAATTAAACCCAGTCTCTTTGGATTGAGACGCTTTGCAAACACATTATTTTAATCTCTATCCATCAGACAAAGGCAAATGCTTTTATGCTTTCCTGGACCACATCCCATGTGATGCGAGTGTTCCACTTTGCTTTTCTTTTTGGTCAATTATTACAGCAATGACTGGGCCCGAGTATGGTTTAATTTGGTTGGATTTAACAATAGGGAAGGGTTTTCTCCGGTTTGTGATCGGACTAAAATATATTGTTCGGTCCGTGAGAGTCTATCACGGATTCCATTTTGATAATCTGAACCGTTCAATATGTAGAACTCGTCGAGACTATAAGCCTGCAAAAAATCATATTGATCGAATATCAATAGCTATATGATCAAATCAGATTTTTGTGAGGCGTTTATTTTGCACCATCTATTTTTTTATACAAAACTAATTTGATCACATAACTATCAATATCCGATTAACATGATTTTTTATAGGCATATAATACTCGATGATATCTACATATTGATTGTTCGGATTATCAAAACGGGACCCGTGGTGTGCCCCCATGGGCCTAACAGTACCCTCCAGTCCGAACGAAGCCATTCCCTTAAGAATAAATGGATGTTTGGAAATAAATTATTTTAGTAATTTTTTAATTTTTATAAAAAAGATGAGAAAATGTATTTATAAATCTCATCTTAAGGAATGGTAATTTGATTAGTCCTAAGAGTTATCTTATAGACTAATTAGTCCTATTGATTTTAGAAAGGTAAATTTAATATATTATTTGAAAATTAAATTTACGGTTATACCCTTATTTTTATTATATTTTTTTTCTTTTGTGCTGGAAAAATAAGATACACAACCTACGATAATCAAATTTGAAATGAATTTTAAATGAGAATCTTTTTTATTTAGAATGTCTTGAAATGTAAGATTTTTCAAATATTTCAAAAAGAATACAAAAATAACTTAAAATATGGGATTCCTCAAACATTCCAAAAGATATGAGATTTTTCAAATATTTCAAAAGGAATACAAAAACTCCTTAGTAAGTTTTGAGCAAATGTATAATTTCAATTTGTAACACTTAAAGGTAACACTCCAAAAAAACTCTTTATTATACTTTTTCCAAACGTAACACTCCAAAAAACTTCATTAGTATAACACTCTAATGTAACGCACAAAAAAAAAATTTAGTGTACTTTTTCCAAACGTAATATTCCATTGTAACATTTCAAAAAAATGATATGGGATTCTTCAAACCATTGCAAAAGGAGTACAAAAATTTTTTAATAAGTTTTCGGTGAATGTGTAATTTCAAACTGTAAGTGTTACATTTGAAAAAAATATACTAAATAATTTTTTAGTATTTTTATGTGTATTATATTGGAGTGTTACGTTTGAGATTATATTGATTGGAGTGTTGCATTTGGGAAAAATACACTAAGGAGCTTTTTTGTGTGTTACATTGAAGTGTTACATTTGGGAAAAGTTTGGAGTGTACGTTGTTACGTTTGTGAAAAGTACACTAAGGAGTTTTTTAGTGTATTACATTAGAGTGTTACATTTGAATGTTACGTTTTTATTCGTAATGTAGAATTTTTTTAAAAATGAGGAAAATCCAAAACCTCTATAGTACGGATAAATGTGTAATTTCAAATTTGGAGAAACCCATTTTATCCTTGAAAAATTAAACCCAAACGTGTAAATGACTACCCTTCTGTGTAATTTCTACTTTAATGGGACTTTTAGATTCACAAGAAAAAAATGAGGATTAAATAGTTCATAAGATTATATTTTGGGATTTATTGGTGTTTCACCCAAAAAGGATGAGTTAAAAAAAAAATATGACCTAAAAAAGATTAAAAAAAAATAATAAGTATATTATTTTAGATTATTCCCAAACAACCCGTAAATTAAAATTAAAATTCTTATTGATGATTTTAGGAAATTTTTAGAATTAAAGAAGATTATGAAAATTTTATAATCAAATCAGATCGAATCAATATTATGTTGTTTGTTTCAATTTAAAATCACGAATTTTTATAACATTCTCATTATTCATTACATGATTATAAAATATTAGTTATAATTTGTTCAAACATTACTATACCATTATTTTACAAATAAAAATATTTTAGATAATTATTTTAGAATTAATTTTACTACTCCACCAGAACACACTTACAAGAGTAAAAAGTTCACAATTTATGTATAAAAATGAGATGCTAATAAGGTATTTGAGTGACTATGTTAAATAAATATATATATATATATATATATATAAAGAAAAAGGTTTTGGCTTTTCTCATGTTATCATCTCAACTTGAGAGAGCGTTTTTGCTCAGTAAGACCATTTTGAGACCAATTTTGATGATTGAAACCATTCATTTTTTAAGACTTATTGAGTAAAATATTCATGCAAAAAATTTAAGATAATTAGACGTCGCTAGCTGTAAGTTTTATATCATATTTATTTTACAAAATGGACGATAGATATAATTTTAAGAATAACCATTTATTCTTTGTAATTCAAATCTAATTCAAACATATAACTAATGATGTCTGATAATTTTATTTTTTGCATGAATATTCTACTCAACGAGTTCTAAAAAATGAATAGTTTGGATTATTGAAATCGATCATAAAATGGGTCTACTAAGTCCAAACGCTCTCTCAAGTTGAGATGGCCAACTTAAGAGAAACCAAACTCAAAGAGAAGAAATTAGTGAAAAGTCCATCCAAAGAGAGTACAAGACATTAGATCAAAGGTAAAAACTTGTTTGGTGATTATTGATAAAGACACGGCGGAAAAATTGGGCATCTCTTATATTGGCTATCTCAACTTGAGAGAGCATTTGGACTTAGTACGTCTATTTTGGCACTAATGTCGACTATTCGAACCATTCATTTTTTAGGATTCATTAAGTAAAATATTCATGTAAAAAATTAAGATGATTGGAAATCAGTAACTATATGTTTGAATCAAATTTATATTATAAAAAATTTATTGCTATTTTTGAAATTATATTTGTCATCTATTTTTAAAAACAAATATGATTTAAACATATAGCTACCAATGTTTAATTATTTTGATTTTCTGCATGAATATTCTAGTAAACTACTTTTAAAAAGTCAACGGTTCGGATCACCAAAATCAATCAAAAAATTAGCCTACCAAGCCAAGCATTCTCTAAAGTTGTCATCTTAACGTAAGAGAAGCCAAACCCTTATTGAAATGAGTTATGATTTTGTTCTCTCTTGCCGTAGCAGAAATTCAATTAAATTATGTTTTTGACTTTGATTCATTTAAAAGTAATTTGGTGACAAATCCAAACTAAGGAGAGTATAAGGCATTGGGTCCAACAGATATTTTTAATTGGTGAGAAGCTCATCATTTGTAAAATAGTTTGGTGACAAGTCCTTTTGTTTGTTTTCAATTTTACCCCTTAATTAATTTGTTGACTTCTGTTGACTATCTGTTCAAAAAATTTCCTTATCTATTCAATTTTTTCCGATCTGTTCAATTTTGTTACCTTATGTATTTTATTTTTTTCCCTATTTGTTTAAAATATGTGGATTTCTCTCTCTATGATAATTCAAAAAATCTAACTGTTGAAATTTTTGTTGAAAAAATCTATCTATTGCAATCTATCTGTTCAAATTCTCTCTATCTCCCTTTCTATTATCTGTACAAATAAAATTCAAATTCAACAACAAATATCTATGTTTTGAAAATCTATCTATTTAAATTCAACAACAACAATATCTCTCTCCTCAAGATCAAAAAATATAAATAATAAATAAAAACTTGTACAATAGGGCACATAAACTAGCCAATACCTCAATATGATAGCAGTAAAATAAGCTCTTACATAAAATTAAAATACTATGATCTAAGGAGAATATGGACTTTGAATTACACTAAAAGGTGTCGTGTATTTATAAACCTACGTGTTTGGTTGTTGAGAAAAACACAAACATAACAAGAAAACCAAATATAATCTTATTCTCACTATTGCTTTGATTTTCAAATGATCAATTTCTCAACTTTTCCCTCATTCTCTTTGGAACCAAATAGAAAATAACATCAAAATCAACAATCAACAAACACAGAACTTTGAAACACACACACATACACATATATGTATATATTCACATGCAACCAATACACATGTAAATAAAGGAATATATACACACACAGAGGGACAGAACTAGGAGAAGACTATAGGGGGCCATGGCCCCCCTGTTTCTGTGAAAAATACGATTTGTCATGGCATTTTAAAACTATATATCTTATTTTATACATAATATGACCCCCCAATATAAAAAATACATATCTCATTCTTATCCCATCTTGCATTCTCTTTTTATTTTATACCAAAAAAACTTTTTCATCCTATTAGAAATTGCTTCTATGGTATTTGAATGTTTTTTTTATGTGTATAGATATAATTTATATATCATACTGTACATACATATGTGTTTATATATATGGTGAAAAATTTTATTTGTCTTTTGGCTCTTTCGATGATGAAATCCTAGTTCCGTCCCTACACACACACACACATACATATATATAATATAATATAATATAGAACCAGATCTCTAGGTCTCTTTCTCCTTCTCAACCATTTTTGGATCCAAACCCATTCTCTCTGATCGTATAAAACCAGATCATCGTCGGACTTTTCATTTTCGTCTTCATCTTTGCTGCCAGACCACAGTGGTGGTCTAGTTCTAAGGTTAGGGTAAGCGGATCTACAAATCTGTAGATGTTGGCGTCAGATTGGCGACAGCAAGAAAGCAACGCGAAAGCGACAATGCGGGGAGTCATAGGTGAGCTTCGTATCTTCTTCTTCAGGCCTTTAGCGGCGTCAATGGTCTCCAAAGGCTGTGACTGTAATAACCCCAATCCGTAATTAGTTACTAAATAGTAATTAAGAATACTAATTATGTAATTAGAGTGAAATTTTGTGATAATTGTGCATTTTATGTGTTATATGTAACTCTATCTGTCTGTCGTAGGAAAATCTGTTTAGAATTCTGTTTTGATACGAAAATTGAAGGTCTTATCAGAATCTGAACGTGAAATTGACTAGATCTAAATAATTAGATTTAGATTTCGACTCGGAACTAAAAAATTAGAATAAAATAATTACAATTGATTAGTCTAAGTTAGAAATAATTAAATCTAATCTAACTAAGCCTATATAAGGCTAATGAGAGTTCTAGACAAATTACACTTTTGGCGACTAAATTTTTAGTCACCAAAACTCACATTTTAGTTGCCCAAATCTTTTACCAACTAAATTTTTTGGTCACCAGCTTTGTCTTTGGATGATTGTTGAGAAAGGTATTGGCGACTAAAAAATATTTAATCGCCAAAAGTCCACAATTGGCGACTAATTTTTTAATCGCCAAAAGCTATCAAATAAATTTAATATCGCATTTTCAGCGACCAACACTTTTGTCACCAAAAACTTAAATGATTTAAGAGGACTAAACTTTTAGTCACCAAAATTTTTTTTTGGTTTATCTTCTTTTTTTTAGCTACTAAATATTTAGTCTCCTAAAGTCTAATTTTTGTTTAACTACTAAAGTTTTAGTCACCTAAGGTATATTCTTTTGTTTTAGCTACAAAATATTTAGTCACCAAAAGTGTAATTTCCTTTTTAATTTTTTGTTTGGCCACTAAAGTTTTTGTCGCAAAAACTTTTTTTTCATTCTACTTTTTTAAGCTACTAAAGAATTAGTCTCCAAAAGATTTGTTTTCAATTTTTTTTTTTAACTACTAACTATTTAGTCGCTAAAAATATTTACTCCATTTTGGCTACCAATTGTTTAGTCTCCAAAAATATCATTTTATGTTTTTTTTAATTAATTTGTCCACAACCTGTATGTATTCCATGTAACCTATACCAAATATATAAATAAAAAAATACATACATTATTAACTATTCCAAAATCTGCATCTATTTCACTTCCAACCATCCAAAAAGAAAAAACTTTTAGTATCAAATTCCATACAAACCAAGTATATTCCAACTTAAAATAATAATTCCATACAAAACACCCAATCATACGAAAACCTTGTCCTCTGTACACAAAAAATTTATTCACTACCATGCGGCATGATACAAATTATCATGGTAATCTGTATCACGACAAAAGGTAACCTATATACCACGGCAATAATTATCCGATCGATGCCAAAAGTATTTTGTACCATGCCAAAAGTTATCTGTATGATTAATACAAATCCACACAAAAGGTAGAGAACAACATAATAGCAGGATTATACAAAACTGTAAATTGTCCTCCGTACACAAAAATCGAATATCCACAAGTCCATGCCAAAAACCATCTACAAAAAAATTGCACCCATTAGTACCATATAGCATTTGAGGATAATGTCATACGGTCTACGGAGAATCTGAGTACAAAATTGGTGTGTTTTATTTGGTTCCTTGCTTGCATATCAGTTGAATTATCTCAGCTCAGCTACATGATTAGTAATTTAGTAAAATAAAAAAGTAGAGCTACTACAGTTAAAATCATTTATTGTTTAGCCTTTTTTGGCAAGTAAAATAAAAGTTCATACACTACTGTGTCTCAGTTTGTAGAATTTTAATTTTTTTTTTAATCTACAACACACTGAAGCAAGAAATAGTACGTTCATGGAAGAAGTCCTTTTTCGACTAAGTTTAAGGCGTTTTCGACTCTAACTCCCAACCCACGTGTGCTAATTACATGTTGTATATGCCCACAAGTCCTATTTGTCACGAGGAAGATATCTGTGAGATCCATAGAATGGTTCGAAGGCTGTTTTGCATTTTCGCCCCACGAACTCTCTTTTCCAATTAAGTTTAAGGCGTTTTTTACTCTAACTCCCAATCTACGTGTGCTAATTACATCCTGTCTGTCCCGACAGGTCCTATTTGTCACAAGGAAGCTGTCCATGACATCCATAGAGTGGTACAAGGGTTGTTTTGCATTTTCGCCCCCCGAATGCCCTTTTTCGCCAAAGTCAAAGGCGTTTTCGATTCTTACTCTCAATCTACGTGTGCTAATTACATCCATATGTCCCGACAAGTCCTATTTGTCACGAGGAAGCTGCCCGTGACATCCATAGAGTGGTACAAGGGTTGTTTTGCATTTTTACCCCCCTGAACGCCCTTTTTCGCCTAAGTTTAAGGCGTTTTCGACTCTAACTGTCAACCCCTCTGTGCCAATTATATCCCGTTTGTCCCAACAAGTCCTATTTGTCACGAGGAAGCTGCACATGACAACGATAGAATGGTTCGGGGATTGTTTTGCATTTTCACCCCTTGAATGCCTTTTTTCGACTCTTAACTCCCAATCTACGTGTGCCAATTACATCCCGTCTGTCCCAACACGTCCTATTTGTCACAAGGAAGCTGCCCATGACAACGATAGAGTGGTTTGGGGTCTTTTTTGCATTTTTTCCCCCTAAATGCCTTTTTTCGACTAAGTTTAAAGCATTTTCAACTCTAACTCTCAACCTACGTGTGCTAATTACATGCCGTATGTCCCCACAAGTCCAGTTCAACCTAAGTTTAGCATTATTATTTCTGTCAGGGGACATATTTTGTATTGGTACTATTTAGATTTACTCCTGTCTGAACCTGACTTCAATCTTTAAGTTTATAGATTGTAATATATAAGGAGCATAGTCATAGAGTTAAGCGATTAAAATATGATATGTGGAGGGTTATAATGGTTGTGAATTTTTGAATGGGTGTATTGACAAACAAAGCATACTTGACTAGTGTATTTTGTCCCCACTAAAATAAATCATCAATATTGAAAGCCAGAAGAATAGGGGACATAGATGGAACTTACCCAAAAAAAAGGGGACATAGATGGCAAGATGCATGAAACTTTTTGGTCTCTTAAATCTGTTTGTCTACATTCCCCTTTCTCCAAGCTCCTATACTCCTATTTTTGGCATAGAGTGTAGTTATAATGATTTTCTCCTCCATTCAAATTTAAATAAATGCATTTTAGCTGGCTGCTTAGTCTTAACAGATAAAGCAAGATTCCTTTTTCCAAAAATTGTCATACTGGATGCGCTTATTTGTATTTTAAACTATCAACAGTTTTGTTCTTCTATCTGGAAGTGGATTTGTAAGTCTCTCTTGAAAATCTACTAACTTATGTGAGACCGGAAATGTTGTACTCCAGCCCAAAACCCTTGAAAACCTACAATTTCAAAGATATTCTGACTGATCATATAACAGCTGCATCAAAGGCAATAACAACCAATAATATCTCTACTAGTTATTTAAGGAATAAGAGCAAACACTTCTTTCATCTGAGCAAACATTTGTTGTAGTGAAAAGTTAATTGTCATTTACGACAATTAAATGACATTAATGAAAGAGTTTTTAATGAAAAATATCATTAATATAAAGTTGTAAAAAGAGGAAGAGAGTTTGTTGTAGTGAAAAGTTAATTGTCATCTACGGCATACAAACTCTCTTCCTCTTTCATCTGAGCAAAAAATATGTTTTATACAAGCTGAAAACAAGATAAGCATATTAATATCATTAATATCAATTATAAAGAGGTAAGAAGATAAAAAGAAAAAAGAGAAACAGATGCATCAAAATGAGAGGAAGAGAGAGAGGTACATAAAAGAGGCAACATTCTATAATAGCAAGCAACTAGATCCATTTGGACCAATGACTTCATGAGAGGAAGAGAGAGGCACATAAAAGAGGATCACTATATCCTTTTGGATTTCATGATTTCAGATCATTCTAAACAAGATTGTGATTTCAGAAATCATATAAATGATAACAAAGATTAAGGCTCTTAATTATCAGAAGTAAGCACAAGGATATGGGGTTGAAACTCCAGTTTCCCTCTAAACTATAAAATGGTATGGGTATTATTGACAGGTCATTTAGTTATAAGCTTAGTTTATTAATTAGCTTCAGGTAATTATACTACTTTCTAAGCACTTCCAATGTGTTCTCAATTTGCAAAGCATTTATTAATATGCATCATTCCCCTTCTAATTTGCCTTAAAAATTCTGCCAGGTAGAGCCTCCCCGTTCTCTCTCTTCTCTCTTATAAATTGGCTTTAACACAATCAGTGGGAAAAAAATTGTTAACTCTTTTTACCTCTTCAAAATTGTAGTGGGTTGACAGTTGACTCACGACCACTTATCCACATCCTAATTGAAATATAACAATAAAAACAGAAAAATTTATACATAAATTGAAGTTTTGACATTTGGGACAGTCTATTACTCCTCTGAATAGAGCATAAAACGCAAATATCAACTTCCGTTGTTGAGGTTTAGTCAACACAGAGGATGTAGATAAAATACCCCACACAGCGAGTGTGGTTAAGCTAAATTTTATCTTGTCAAAGTGTGCTTAGACAAAATAAACTTGTCTGAAACTGAATTGTACGGTTTCTAATCAGATTGGAAAAATCACAAGATCTAATCTGAATGAATGATGGCAAAAAACAATCAACTACAAAAACAAAAACAACAACAACAAAAAACAAACAAGCAGCTGATACAAACTTGTAAAGAAACACAACAAAAGAAATCCAAAGTTAAACTAGTAGAGAGAAAACCCAAAGAGTCATACTTGCCCCATTTTAAAGCCAAGACAGTACATTCCAGATAGAACCAAAATGGGTTTTGTAAATTTGGGTTGGGGGTGAAAGTGGTGGAAGTAACACAAGTTTAGAAATAAACATCATGGAAACACAAGTACAACAGAATATCAAGTGAATCACTAAATCTATCAGGTAAATCTGTAAAAACATTAAATATAAAATCCAAATTATTACCCAAAAAAGAAACAAATGCAGCTTTTAAACATACAAAAATAAACACATACAAAGAACATTACCTTTTCTTCTTAGCTCTCCAGCCATGAGATGGTTTTATTCAAATCATCAATAGCCCACTTCTTCAGTTTAGAAGGAGAGAGACTCTCTTTAGCTGGATTTGGAGCTCTACTCTGCTTTTCATGTAACATAAGATAGCTATCAGTAGTGATTCTCAACTGTTATTTGATGTAATAGAAAAAGAAAACAAATTATTGTCCATACTAGAAGAGAAAAAATCATGGCAGAATACAAAGCACATATTGATTAAAGGTCACTCGAAAGTTATTGTAGAATGTATGGAAATTCAGCAACAACTTCTTTAACCACTCCTTGTTTGACAAACATTTGAAAGCAACCATCAATCATAGCTCTAATTCGTCTCCATTTCCATTTTAAATTAATCTACAATTCATATAATTTGTTCTATCCTTCTAAAGAAAGACAGAAATAACCAACTGAACATATCAAATTCAAAAGTTCAAAACTAAATTCCATGTGTTAAATCAAAGGTTTACTCTCTCTTGCTTTACAATTGAGATTTACAAAAACCCTAATAAATGATGTTGACTTTGTCCTGTTAATTGAGAGCTTGTAAGAGAAATATGTAAAAACCCTAATCCAAACCATGACACTTTAGTCAAGAGTTAAAATACAAATTTCACAAAATTTAAGGAGACAATCAAAAACTAACCCAACATTTCCATGGAGCAGAGTCAGAAAAATCATAACTTTCTGAAGGGTTAATTCATGTTGTTCCTTACAATCCAAAAAAAAAAAATTATTTGCAGATGGGTTTTCATCGTTTCATCAATTTGGCAAGAAAGAAACAAGAATTCGATAATCCATAGCAATCATCTATCAGTTTCACTAAAGTTTTTCAGAATTTTAGTAAACAAAAAAAACAGGGTTAAGAATAAGAAGAGTGAGAAGTTCAAAGTCTGATTGGTAAGAAAGAAAACTAACCTGAAACTTTCTGGGAATCGAAAATTTCGGTAGAGAAACTAAATGCATATGTATAATATTGTATACACACAGGTGGTCTGCCCTTGGGTCAATATCTCCAACAACCACACGGGTAGTGGGTAGATAGATAAGGACATATATGCTTCAAATGTAGAAAAAGAGTAAAACCCTAAAATGATTTTATCAAAATCCTACAACAAAAATAAAATCAAACCCTAGATCCGCGATGGTGAGGGAAGGGAGAGAGAGGGATAGAGAGAAAGAAAAACCTGAATGTGGATCAGAGGGGGGGGCCGCGATGGTGACCTACGGTAGCGAGAGTCGCAATGGTCAGCGGCGGTGGCTGTTGGCAGGGATGGTGAGTCTGTGAGAATAGGAGAAGCAAGTGACTGTAGGCTTTTGGCCCGTTTGTTTAGGGTTATGGAGAGGGGATTATGAGGTAGGATCTATTATTTGTGTTTGTTTTGGGAGAGGGATTTGTAATACTTTTTTGGATTATGAATCTCTTTAGGGGGAATTTGGATGGATCTCCAGTACTTGGTATTAGAAAATAATTTATTGGACTATTTTTTTATTTATTTATATTTTTTTTACATATTGAGTATTTTTTTTTTAACATTAATGTTTAATATTTTTATATTTTTTGTTAAGTAAAAATCACTGTTTTATTTGTTTTATCTTTTTCTATTTTTTTTATTTTTTATATATTTTTTACATGTTGAGCATTTTTTTTGAATATTTAATGTTTAATATTTTTGTATTTTTGTATTTTTTTATTATTTTATATAAAAATAATTTAACAATTCTTACATGAACAACTATCATCAAAACAAACACAATATTACTAAATCCCCTCACTAACAATCCCCTCACTATTAACCTCCTCATTATGAATTTCCTTCATTCTAATTCTGAAAACAAACGGGTTTGTATGTAGTGTAGAGAAATAAAAAAATAATAATAAAATAAATAATTAGTGAATTGGGGAGAAAATTTGAAAATACACTAAAAAATTTGATATTATTACCGACTAAATATTTCTAGTCATTGAAAATATATATTTAGTGACTGATTTTTTAGTTGTCAAAGATTAAAAGTAATATTCATGTTAGTTTTTTGGCGACTAACTTTCTTTTGTCGGCAAAAATTAAATGTTTTTTGATCACTGAAGATCAATATTTGGCTACTAAATTAAGTAGTCACCAAATATTTGAAGTAAAATTATGGTAGTTATTTGGCTACTAAATTTATTTTAGTCGGCAAAAATTACTATACAACAACTAAATATTTTTTGGTCCAAAAATGTATATTTGCCAACCAAATTAGGTAGTCGCCAAAGATTTAAAGTGAAATTATGCCAGTTATTTGGCTACTAAATTTAATTTAGTCGGCAAAAATTAGTATATTGCGACTAAAACAAACTTTAGTAGCCTAAAACTTGAACTAATGCCGACCAATATTTTTAGCCTATTGTGGCACTTTTGGCAACTAAAGTTTTGTTTAGTCACCAATATACATCTACTAAAAAAATTTAGTAGCTAAGCCCTGCAACAAATGCTGATCAATGTAATTTTTAGTCGCCTATTGTACAACTTTTGGTGACTAAATTCCTTTTAGTCGCCAAATTTGGTCGCCAAAAGTGTAAATTGTTGTAGTGAGAATTGCCTAACAAACACTCTTACACTTCATCATCTACACTCTTGAGTTCAAAAACATGAGGAAGAAAGAGAGTGAGAGATATTGAAGCCAAATTGAGGAGAAGAGAGAATGAGAATTGAAGAAGAAATCAAGGGAATTAAGCTCCTACCTCTTGAATTCAAGCTTTAGGTCATAATTCTTACAATTACTCCATGTAGGGTTGAATTCATGAATCATAAAGGACCATTTACATAGAATTGATAAGAAAATACTTGAATCACTTGAGTTGTTGAATTGAGTAAAATGAACACGTGCATGCATAAATCATCAAGTTTTGAGTTTATTTCTTAAGAATTCTCACATGCATGGTGTTATTTATGCTTAAGTTTGGGAGTTCCTCATGATTTTGCATCCATTATTTCACTCACTCATGTTTTGAGAAGATAGAAGGCAAAACATTACATGCATGTATATAATTTGAAGTTCAAAGCATAATTTTGAAGAATTGACATGACTTTGGGCTTTGATTTTGAGAACTGATCTTCAATACTTGATTTTATATAAGATTCCAAGTGTTTTTCCAAGTTTTGGCCCAAATGAACGAGTTTTGGTGCATTGGAATTGGAGTTTTGAACTTGAAACACAAATCTGGAAATTCTAGAGTTCTGCTCCACTGCTCGAGTGAACAAACCTTCGCTCGAGCGCACTTTGCTAGCTCTTAGAAGTTTTGCAGACAATGCAGTTGGCTCGAGCGACCAAAGCTTCACTCGAGCGAACTCACTTTTGTTCAGTGCACAGCTCAAGCAACAAGAAAAGTTGGCTCGAGCCTAAAATCACAACATCCAGTACTTTTGCAGGTCTTGCAGACCGCTCAAGCAACCAAAGCTTCACTCGAGTGAACTGCCTTGCTTTCTAAAAATTTGCAAAACTTTTCTAAGTGTATAATTACATCCTCGTTCCATTTTAGGCATTCTTAAGCCATGGTTTAGACCACAATAATGAGGAAATGAATTAGAAACACACAAAGAAAGAAATGTAATAAGTTAAGCATCTACGAAACGTGTGTTTCAATCTGTATCTATTATGTGTTTGTATAGGTCACGTGCCACTGTCTGTCCGATCTATCTTTGGAGCTATCTGTGAGTAACAACTCTGTAAAGATATGTTTGATTATATGTATTTTTTGATCTCTGTTTTTTGAAATGTTATTTTCTGATATAAATGAATGATTGTCCAATTTTCTGAACTATTGTAGACACAAATTTAAAAACATGAAGTGTTTCAACACATTTCAAAATTTTATGTTACAAATGTCCACTGTTTAGTTTTTTTTGACTAAACAGTGTTGATTATTTGAATAGCAGGTTCTTATTTCCGATCTGTATTTCAGATCGTTAATTACACATTTTATACAAATGAAACCTCCGATTAATGAAAAACAAAATAAACAACAAAAGACAATTTAAAAAAAAAAGAAATATTTTATTGAGATTGTTATGGGTTTCGAACCCTCGAATACAAAATACAGTTTGGGTTTGGAACCCTTTACCTATTCATCGCCATTAGCGTAGGCTCTTGAGTTCTCTAGGCTTATCTTCTTCTTCTTGTAACGATTTGTTTAGCTCTCAATTTCTCTCTCTCTCTCTCTGATCTTTTCACTTCTGATTCTTTCCAATCCTCCGGTCTTGTGTGATGGTCCTCATATTTATGGAGGGCCATCAGGTGATAGGAACGCTTCATCTTCATTTTGAATTTCAAATTGAATGATAGCACCTGTTTGAATTTTGAATAATAGCGCTATCTGATTAATCATATATCTGATTAACCGGATTGATCTTTGGGGTTTCATCCTGTGTGGTGTCCTTGCTGTAGGCTCTACAGGTGTCATCTTTCGTAGGCTCCACATGTCATTTGAGCATCTTGAATAACGTCGTTAAGATACGGCGTTTTATTTATACACTTCAACGGAGCAAGTTAATCATTTTGGGAAGTGATTGCCTACAATAATCTTATCGTAGGCTCTATGTGTGTGATTGACTGTATTTGAAATTTAAACATAAATTTGGTTTAAAATTTATGTGCCAACAAATGCCCCTCGTGACTTGCACAAGTGAATTTTCTTAACTGTGCGAGTCATGACAATTTGGCACTTTTATGTGGATGATCTTTAGGTCTTGGATGGGATTATTTCTTTGCTTTCGTCCCTAGCCTTTTTTTTTCTTTTTTTTTTTGGTTGACGGCTTTTTCATGAGCCCTTTTACTTTTGTTGCATGGGTCCTTTTTGTGGACTTGATTTATTTATTTTTTTATTTTTTAAATTTTTTTAAGGGTCATGAGTAAGGTTCAAGATTTAATTGGACGTTTCCTTTTGTGGACCTCCAACTTGCCACCATTTCTTTTTTTTTTTTTTTTTTTTTTTTTTTTTTTTTTTTTTTTAAGGCTATAATGGACCTTTCCTTTTCTAGGCCACCATTTTAATTGGGCCTTTTCTTTTGTGGGCCTCCAACTTGCCACTATTTTTTTTTTGCAATAAATTGTTTTCTAGCCCATCATGGATTTTTCTAAACCATCATGGACCTTTTCTTTTCTAGGCCACCATTTTTTTTTAAATTGGGCCTTTTCTTTTGTGGGCCTCCAACTTGCCACCATTTTTTTTACAGCAGATTTTTTTTTCTAGGCCATCATGGATTTTTCTAGACCATCATGGACTTTTCCTTTTCTAGGCCACCATTTTTTAATGGGCCCTTTTCTTTTGTAGGCCTCCAACTTGCCACTTATTATTTTTAGGATTTTTTTTACAGCAGATATATATATATATATCTATATATATTTTAGGAGTTTGTCTAAATGGAATAGGATGGATTGGCATTGGTAGGATTTCTAATCCAACACAAACTCTTACTTAGTATTTCAAATCCTACCTAAACTCTTGCTTCTTTGAAGTATTTTAGGAGACCACTACCTCTTTTCTTAAGCAAGACTTTTCCTTTATATTACACCTATTCATACATTTTTTTCCCTGCAGATTTTTTTTTCAGCAGATTTTTTTTGCTTCCAGAAAATTTCCAGCAACTTTCCAGCCCCCTTTTTTTTTCCTCTTTCCAACAAAAGCTGTTCTTCTTGTTCTTTAAAGAAGGCACCAAAAGAAATCCTTCAAATTCCTTTTAATCCGGTATACTCCCCTATTTGTTGCTTCTCTTTTATTTATTCATTTATTTTTTTTTTTTTTGTAAAACTTGAAGGCCCAAAAAAAACTGTCTGTGTGCAAGACATGACTTTACTATGTCAATAAACACTTTTTGATAGCATATAACCAAATTTGATCACATATGACCAATACCCCTCTTTTTTTTCATTTATTTATTTATTTGTTATTATTTTTTTTAATAGCAAACTGTTTGGTAACCTTTTCTTTTTTATATTGTTGATAGAATGGAATGAACCAAAGTCACAAGAAGGAACTGTATCATTGGCATCTAATGAAACAAATATTAAGGGAGTGTTAACTAAAAAAAAAAAAAAATCTCTTGTATGAGCTTTCTGTGACATGATATGGTTTATCATTATGCACTTTAATCTGGTATTTTCTACACAAGGCAAATTCTTCTAGATCAAAACTTGATATTTTCAAACGAAACTCAAGCTTCTGTCTTCTCCCCCGAGGAAATCCAGAGATCTCCTTTGAACAACTCCCTTTAATTCCACTTTTTGTAGGAGACTCTTTAGAGATAGAAACACTTTCAACCACTTCCTCTGACCAAGCATTTTTTTTTTTTTTTTTTTTAGCAAAATAGAAGTTAATGTGCCCATTGCAGGCTCAGAGCTTTCTGCCAACTGATTTAATGAACTTGATAGTTTTTTTTTTTTTTTTTTTTTGGCAGAACAAACCACTACCATGAAGAAAATTAGGAACCAAAGATTTCATATCCTCTATGAATAGTTGAAAGGAATTGTCCAAATAAACAGATTTTGCTACCCCTTTTTTTTGTCCAATTACTTTCCTGCTACTTTTTTTGTAACAGCAGATTTTGCTAGAAAAGAAAAAAAAAAAATATGGACTTTTTTTTTTTTTTTTTTTTTTTGCTAACCGTGAGCCCAAAGGCTTTTCCTGCTACCCTTTTTGTAACAGCAGATTTTGCTAGAAAAATATAAACAGGTTTTTTTTTTTTTTTTTTTTTTTTTAAATCTAATCTAATCAAAGCCTGCCCCCTCGTGATTCGTGCAAGTGAACTTTAATTGTACGAATTACGATTTTTTTTTTTGGTGGCAATTAGTTCACGTCTTTTTCCCTCTTTTGCAGGCGACACGCAAGGCGTCAGAGTTTGTTTGAAGGTATCATTGCCCCTTCTAGCCTAATGGCAATGAGTGGTTTGAATCATTGGCAGTGATTGTGTCCTTTCACCCCAATGGCTTAAATCCTTGGCAGTGATTGTGTCCTTCACCCCAATGGGTTGAATCCTTGGCAGTGAATGTGTCCGTCACCCCAATGGCTTGAAACCTTGGCAGTGAATGTGTCCGTCACCCCAATGGCTTGAAACCTTGGCAGTGATTGTGTTTTTCACCCCAATGGCTTGAAACCTTGGCAGTGATTGTGTCTGTCACCCCAACGGCTTGAATCCTTGGCAGTGATTGGGTCTTTCACCCCAACGGCTTGAATCCTTGGCAGTGATTGTGTCCGTCACCCCAACGGCTTGAATCCTTGGCAGTGAATGTGTCCGTCACCCCAACGGCTTGAATCCTTGGCAGTGATTGTGTCCTTTACCCCAATGGGTTGAATCCTTGGCAGGGAATGTGTCCGTCAACCCAACGGCTTGAATCCTTGGCAGTGAATGTGTCCTTCACCCCAATGGGTTGAATCCTTGGCAGTGATGTGTCCATCACCCCAACGGCTTGAATCCTTGGCAGTGATGTGTCTATCACCCCAACAGCTTGAATCCTTGGCAGTGAATGTGTCCGTCACCCCAACGGCTTGAGTCCTTGGCAGTGAATGTGTCCTTCACCCCAATGGGTTGAATCCTTGGCAGTGATGTGTCCTTCACCCCAACGGCTTGAATCCTTAGCAGTGATGTGTCCTTCACCCCAACGGCTCGAATCCTTGGCAGTGATATGTCCTTCACCCCAACGGCTTTAGTCCTTGGCAGTGATTGTGTCCGTCACCCCAACGGCTTGAAACCTTAGCAGTGAATGTGGCCGTCACCCCAACGGCTTGAAACCTTGGCAAGGGGATTTGTCAAATTCATTGACAAATCCCCAACTTCGATTAGTGGTTTTCAACGAAAAGACAGAATCCCTGATGATGTGTATCTTTCTGGTTTTTTGGCGAGCTGGCTTAGCGAATTTGTCTTTCCTCTCTCTTCCGGGGAAATTCGTCCGACGACCTTTCATGTAGCCACCAAAATGGCAGGTGGAACCTTATTTAGCCTGGCCATCCCCGTCCTTGCATACCTCTATCATTGTCTTGGCAAAATGGCATCATCATCTTCACCTAGGAAGGAAAATATTCAGGGTCCTTTACATTACCTTTTTGGATGGATTTCACTATATTTTGTCAAGACTTACTCTCATGGGGATCCTCAGTCGATTTGTCCGATTCCTGATATTCATTTCATGAATATCTTGGGTTTATTGGAAACCAATCGGCTGCCCAGTTTTTTACTGATAAATTTCCATTTGTGGACTCTCTCCTAACTTATCGTACGGAGTGTCAGTTTAGGGCTCTTACTCATGAAAGTGAACCTTCAGGCATTCTGATCGACTCTGAAAGGATATCACCTTTCCACCTTGGATATCTTATATCTTTGAGGCAAGGGATTTTAACTTTTAAAATGGGATTTAATTTCATTTCTGAACCGTACTCCCCTAACCGATACGGTCGTCAATTTGGGTTTGCTCAAGCATGCCCTATACCGCTTAATGTATCTTGTCGGCAGCCCTCTGAGTGGTCTAAATTTTATTACAACTGGCGCCATATGTTACGCTGCGGTACAAAAGTCTCATTGGAGTTACCAGGCTCCCGATCTACTTCTCACGTAACCATGCCTTATGCCAATTGGTGGTTGGGAACTTCCTTTACCGTGCTCCAATATGTTACTCATTCCCAGCCGAAATCTTCACGCAAGAGAAAACTGGATATGCCAATTAAAGACCGAAAGACGAAGAATCCTTCTTACTCTAGAGCTAGGTCATCATCTTCACCTATTGCTCTGGAAGTATCATCACCTCAAAGAATGGATAATAGTCGACCACTTATTGCTCCTTCTCGGTCTAGTTACTCGGTTTCAGAT
Organism: Camellia sinensis; assembly: GCF_055761805.1. Lineage (NCBI taxonomy): Eukaryota > Viridiplantae > Streptophyta > Magnoliopsida > Ericales > Theaceae > Camellia > Camellia sinensis. The sequence goes on from NC_138970.1 coordinate 66,841,567, forward strand.
CTCCTTCATCTTCTCAAGGATATGTGTAATTCTCAATTTAAAATGAGATTTAGCTTTGAGCAAGTAGATTCTGGCCCTCAATTTGCTTGTCTCGCAAAGCTTTTTCCAAAGACTATGTCTATCAGTGATTGTACAGGAATTTCCCAACCCACCGTAGCGACCAAAACCCCAATGGATCAATTTCGCACATACTTGTACTCTTTTCTTAAAGATAAAGATGAGAATATGATTCAAGAACTCTTTGAGGGAGATGGGTATGAATTAACTGCCTTGGGTCGTATTCGCATTAAGGGTGTTGAAATTCCTTCTCCTACCAAATCTTTTGATTGTTCTCTCAATGGAAGTAGCGAGAGTGAAGATGAGTTTTATGACTACACCCCTCTTTTAGATGGCACACCGACTAAGATGAGTAAATCGCCTTCAGCAAATGTAGCTTTTTCTTCTCCTTCGAACGAGTCATCCAAGCTATTAGAGAAAGGTATAAAAAAATTTATTTTTTATTTTTTTATTTTTTATTTTATTTTATTTTTTAATACCTTTCATTTTCTTAGGCACTGCGCCTCAAACTTCCCCAGCTGCCTCGCATATGCCATTGGCTACCTTTAAGGGTATTCTTATTCATTCCTTGTACCTCATTTTATTTCATCATGTATAGATACTCAAGGAACTCTTTTCTCTTTAGATCATGCCACATTGCAAAATCCATGGTCCACTTGTGGGAATCAGAATTTGTCTCATCCACCTAAGTCTCTTCAAGCCGTACACCAAGGTATACTTCATTCATCTATATATATATATATTGCTTTTACCTTCTGCGTTTTCATTGAGTATCTCCTTCTATTTTCACAGAAAATACTTCTGACACATTGGAAGAGACAGACGAAATTACTTCTGATACCTCGGAAGAGGCCCAAATTCTTGCAGACTTACTTGAAGCAAATGGGGTTAACAAATTATTTGACAAACTTGAAGCACCCTTTGCTCCATCTAACCTTCTTTTGGGAACTTCTTCTAACGAAGCAGCCACCCATATTCAGAAAGGTCTTACTATTTCCCTCCAATCAATGACGGATGTTAATGGCATGATTGCTGTAGCAAACAACGTTTTCATGATTTTGAAGAGTTTGGGTGTAGACTTCATCTCCTTTTATGAGAAGGTTAAGATATTCCTTGAGTGCTTTGCTTTGAAAACCCAACTTGCAGATTCTTCAAACTTGTCTACTGCAGAATTTGAGGCCCAATATTATGAGAAGAAGCTTCATTTCGACAAAGTTTCTGGCGAACATGAACAATTGTCTGCTTCAATTATCAAGTCGGATGAGCACATTGCGGGTCTTAATCAAAGGATTATTCAAACTAAAGAGTTACTCAAACAACTTGAAGAGGAATTGTCATCCACCCAAGCGGAACATGCATCCTTTATGTGTGATTTTGCACAAGCTTCCGAGAGTGTTTCTAAATCAGAAGAAGACATGCAAATTGCTCTGAATGTTTTGAGCCAACACAAGAAGAAGAATGGACCACACAGTGTTGTGGAACGTGCTTTTGAAAGGGCTAAGGCTTCTCTTAATGAATGAATGCACTTTTATTTTTTTATTCATCCGAACATAATGTATTTATGAAATTTCGCTCAATGATAGATTTATTTGTTATATGAAATTTCTCAATACAATACATTGATTTGTCTTATTTTAACCGTACACAATAGATTTATTTGTTTATATGAAATTTCTCAATACAATACATTGATTTATCTTATTTTGGCCGTACACAGTTTATACTCTTGCGGGCCAGGAGTATCCAATGTTTTATCACCTTAGATTTCGGTGAGGTATTTTAGCAGTTTAACCACATACAATACCGTTGGTGGTGTTTGACTTTTGTTTGGCCGTACACAGTTTATACTCTTGCGGGCCAGGAGTATCTAATGTTTTCTCACCTTAGATTTCGGTGAGGTATTTTAGCAGTTTAACCACATACAATACCGTTAGTGAGTTTTTTTTTTTTTTTTTTTTTTTTTTTTTTTTTTTTTCTTTGCCCTAACTTTTGCATAGGCCGCCCTTTCGGGTTTTCAACCTAGCAGGCTTTCTTAAGGGTAATATCTCTTCAAGAACCTTGCATTGGTTGGGGGAATGATTCTGTCACCATCCATCGTTATCAACAAATAGGCCCCATTAGAATAAACCTTCTCAATCACATAAGGTCCTTCCCATTTGGGCTCAAGCTTTCCTTTGGTTCTTCGTGAGACTACTATGGGTGTTCTAACCATTAGTACCAAGTCTCCCTTTTTAAAGGAACGAAGCCTCACTCTTTTATTGAATGCATTTGCCATCCTTTGTTGGTAGATTTCCAAGTTCTGTTGAGCATACAACCTTCTTTCATCCAGGGTCTCCAGCTCAACCAACCTCACTCTTGCACTTTCATCTTCTGTTAAGGACTCTTGTATTGCCACTCGTAATGATAGTATTTGAACCTCAAGTGGTAACACTGTTTCTCCAAAAACCAACGAATAAGGGGTTGCTTGAGTAGGAGTTCTGTGCGAAGTTCGATAAGCCCACAAAGCTTCTTGTAACTTTTCGTGCCAAGCTTTTTTGTTCTTATCCACCATCTTCTTAAGAATTTTGCACAATGTCTTGTTGAAAGCTTCTGCCAAACCATTGGCAGGTGCATGATATCTTGATGAATGGTTGTTTTTGATTTTGTACTTGGCAAATAACTTGTTCAAAGCATCACTCCTGAATGGCTGTCCATTATCCATGATGATACTTTCTGGAATCCCAAACCTGTAAATGATATGGGTTCGGATGAACTCGGAGACAATTGTGCTTTTTATATCCTTTAAAGCCACAGCCTCTGCCCATTTTGAAAAATAGTCAGTTGCAGCTAGGATGTATCGATATCCTGCTGAAGATGGAGGTACAAAAGGACCAATAATGTCCATGCCCCATGCTACAAATGGCCTGGGGGTTGGTGGAGAAAGTTCCCATGGAATTGGCAGACTTGGCATCTTCGAGCATAATTTATGCAATCTGCAATCATAGTTGGCCAATAGTATCCCAACCGTTTTAGTTGCATGTGTAATTTAGGACCACTTTGGTGTGCCCCACATACACCTGCATGTATTTCTGCCATTACCTCTTGAATACGCTCCTTGGCTATACACCGCATGAACATTCCATCCAAAGACCTTTTGTATAACGTTCCATCTTTCCACAGGACAAATTTGGTAGCCCTGCGTCTCACTTCAATTCTTTTTACTTTATCTTCAGGTAGCCTACCATGTTGGAGGTAAGCTATGAATGGTTCTCGCCAATCCTCCTCATTTTCTCCTTTCGTGGTGACAACCAAGATTGGAACCAAGTCGGAAACCTCTTTTAAAGGTTGTAACACCCTTCTTTCACCTACCGTGATAGTAATTGTTTTGCTATCTGGTAGGGTGAGTGATGCAGCCAAACTTGCAAGTGAATCAGCTCGAGCATTTGTTCTTCTCTTCACATGGAAAATGTGTTTTTCTGAATTGCGAAAGCAATTGATCAGCCCTTTCATGATACGGGATGAGACTTGTTTTCTACAATGTATTCTCCACGGAGTTGCTTTACCACCAGTTCTGAATCTCCATAAATTGAGAGTTCTTCAATAGGAATTTGTAATGCCAATTCTAATCCAGCAATTACAGCTTCATATTCTGCCTCATTATTGGAGCATCCTTCACTTAAGGCGAAAGAATGGGTGATTATAGCATTGTCTGGAGTCACAAACACAATTCCAATTCCAGCTTTATTGTTTTTAGGATTTTCTTGCTTTTTGCCATCTGGACTCCTTGAAGCTCCATCAAAATACATCTCCCATCCTTTCTGAATTTCTACTTGCATAACCTCTTCATCTGGTAAATCAGTTACTAGAGGTGAGTCATCGGGTATAGGATGTGCTGCCAAAAAATCTGCTAGAGCCTGCCCCTTTACAGCTCTTTGGGGAACATATTCAATTGCGAATTGTTGGAGAATTACAGCCCACTTTGCAATTTTCCCTGAAAGTATGGGCCGTGAAAGTATATATTTCAAGGGATCTGCTCTTGATATCAACTTGACTTTGTGTTCCAAGACATAGTGCTTTAGTTTTTGCAAGGCAAACACCAAGGCAAGACATGTCTTTTCGATAGGGGAGTAATTGACCTCTGCCCCAACCAAAGTACGACTCAAGTAATACAAGGCATTTTCTTTCCCATGCTCATTATGTTGTGCCAACAATGCCCCTAATGAACCATCCAAGGCTGTTATGTACAACAAAAGTGGTTTTCCTTTTATTGGGCTCATAAGTACTGGAGGCTTCAAAAGATACTCCTTAATACTATTAAAAGCATTTTGGCATTGCTGATCCCATTCAAATGGAACACCCTTTTTCATCAATCTTGAGAACGGCAAACATCGACCAGCCAAGTTAGAAATAAATCTTCTGATATAGGCCAATCTCCCTTGTAGCCCCTTCAATTCCCTTAAATTTCGTGGAGGAGGCATTTCGGCAATAGCTTTAATCTTGGTAGGGTCAATTTCAATCCCTTTGTTTCGAACCACAAACCCAAGAAATTTTCCTGATGAAACTCCAAATGCACATTTTAGTGGATTCATCTTGAGTTTGTACCTCCTCAAACGTTCGAAGATTTTTCTCAAATCTTCCACATGGTTTTCCTTTTCCTTTGTCTTGACGACAAGATCATCAACATAGCATTCGATGGTGTCATGGAGCATATCACCAAAAATTATAGTCATCGCCCTTTGATACGTGGCCCTAGCATTTTTCAGGCCAAAAGGCATTACCTTATAGCAAAAGACTCCTCTCGGAGTCCTGAATGCAGTCATTTCTTCATCTTTAGGTGCCATTCGGATTTGATTGTATCCTGAGTATCCATCCATAAAAGACAAGGTTTCATACCCAGTAGTTGCATCTACAAGAAGTTCAGTGATGGGCAAAGGAAAGTCATCTTTAGGACAAGCCTCATTGAGATCACGGAAATCAATGCAAACCCTGATTTGACCATTCTTTTTCTTGACTGGCACTATGTTTGCTAGCCAGGTTGGATATTTGACTTCTCTGATGAATCCTGCATTGATAAGCTTGTCGACTTCGGCTTCAATTTGGGCTGTAAGCTCTGGTCGAGTTCGCCTTTGAGGCTGTTTAACTGGCCGTTTCTCAAGGTGAATTGCAAGCTTATGGACTGCAATCTCTGGATTAAGACCAAGCATCTCACTGTAGTTCCATGCAAATATGTCACGATACTCCCTTAAAAAGGAAATATATTGCGAGCTTCTTCTTCCTTTAAATTTGCACTAATGAAGGTTGGTTTGTTTTCTCCTTCATCACCCAGATTTATTTCACGAAGGTCATCCACGGTGGCTTGGCCTCCTGCTTCAAATTCTGTTGGTGCAGGTTGAGCTTCATCTTGGTCAACATCTTCCAACACATCTTGAGTGATAGTCATGTTTACTGAAAATTTTTCCTCATTCCCCTGATAGCCTAACCCCTCTGTCCTGGCGGTGATAATACCGCCTTGCTGGATAGCCTGCCTCTGTGAAGGTGTTAATGCAAAGTCAAAGGGTGTCATTGTTCCTGGTATTTTTTCAGGATCTAAACCAACTTTTACCAACATCTGTGTGATTTCTGCACTGAAGGTAGGCTTCTCAAAACTCGAGATATTTTCTTCTGGCATTTGTTCAACTTTCACTTTCTGTTCAATATCTCTAAGCGAGTGGAATATGATGGGTTTTGACCCTTTTCCTTTAGAAGGGACCACAATCTTATTATATTTTTCCACATAGGTGCATTCTGTCCTCCTTAATGGCAACGTGAACTCACCCTTAAGATCCAAAATTGGATTTATTGGGGCTAGAGCCTTTGCCCCCAGTTTCCTTTCGGACTTTGGCACATATCGAAAAGTTCTTTTTGTTGAAACTGGAGTAGACTCTAGAGCGTCTTTGACATTCGGAGTATCTTCAGACTTCTTCACATCTTTTCCCTTTCTTTGTGAAGTCTTTGTATAGAAGCGAGCATCAGCATAGTAGGCCTCTACTTCTCCAAATGGATCATTGTCAGCCACAATTGTCCCCTCTTTTTTGGGTGAAGGCAACGGGTACTTAATACATTGGTGATAAGTTGATGGCACTGCATGATGATTATGCATCCATGGTCTCCCAAGCAAAGCATTGTAAGAGGTGTCTACATCAATAACCAAGAACTCAGTGCTTTCTTCAATATCCCCAAACTTGGTTTGTAATTCAATTTTTCCCATTGGGCGTTGCTCATTCTGATTAAATCCTTGAATGACCAAACGACTTGGGCGAAGTTGTGAAATTCGAACCCCTAATAAATTTAAGGCCCTCCGAGGCAGAAGGTTCACCGCAGATCCTCCATCAACGAGAATTCGAGAAATTTTCACATCATGGATAAGCCCAGTGATAAACAAAGGCCGATTATGGTCTGTCATTTCAGCACACATGTCTTTGTCACCAAAAGTTACCATAGCCATGCATGTAGTTGCCTTATCTTGATTTCTACCCTCAATTTCTTTGTGGAAATCCTCTGGCTTGGACAGGGCATATATTAAAGACTTTTGAAGCTCTAGAGACATTTTTAGTGCATCATATACGCTCAACAATGCTGGAATTTTCTTTAGATGAGCTAGTACATCATATTTCACTTGCTCTTCCTCCAGCAAAACTTGTGGAACTTCCGACGTTTGAGGGTCCTGAGGATTTCATAATTTCCTCCAATAGGTCAAATAAGTCTAGCATACTTCAGCAACCGCCTTTCCGTTGACCTCAACTTCTTTTATTCCCTCACTTATTTGGACCATGTTAACTGGTCCAGCTGCAGGGTGATCATCATCATCAGTCACTTCTCCATCTTCCTGAAGCTGCATTCTTCTTCCATTTCTTAGGAACCGGGAGTCACGCCTATAAAAGCATTGAGATTCTTCAAAACCATTCTTCATGGCCTCCCAACTAGGCACGACGACTCCATCGAGGGAGCAATACCAGTCAAAGGCGATCCCCTCTAAGGAAAGGGGGAATTGTTTTAGGCAAAGTGCTTCATTTTGAGCTGTTTCCCCACACTGTTTCAAAAAAACGCCTAATATGTTTTTGAGGATCTCCATACCCCTCATATAGGACAAAATTTGGAAGTTCATATCCTTCAGGAAATGGTGTTTGCTCTACCCATAAAGGGAACAAATCCCTTGGGCGATAAATGCCCATCTCTCGAAGGTCAAGGACAGTTTCAATCTTCTCAATTGTGCCTTCTATGAAATCATATGTTTGAGAAGATGTACCTTCGTCATCCAAATGTTCTGACATCTCAATTTCTATTGGCCATGGTTTATAAAATGTCCTATAGAATCGATCAGCCATGGTGTCCCAATCTGGGATTGAATTAGGTGGCAGGCTGAAGTACCAATCCACTGCCAATCCTTCCAAAGAAAGAACGAACTGCCGTAGAAGTAACGCCTGGCTTTTTACTGTATTTCCACATTGTGCAAGGAAACGAACCAAATGGCGCATTGGACAACCTGTCCCGTTATATAAAGGAAAACGAGGTACTGCATATCCTCGTGGGAACTGAACCCATTCGACCCAATTAGGGAAATGGTGTCCAGAAATTTGATTTCTTTCTTTCAATACTCAAATTTTGATGGGCTTCAAAACCCTCATCTTTCAAAGAGACTGTTACTTTTGCCTGATGTTCCGTTTCCCTTCTAGCTTCAATTTTTGCTTTCTCATCATCACCTGGATTGCGAATGATATGTATTTCTCGCTCTTCAAAATTTACATCCACAGTGATGACATTACAAGGAAAGTCAAAGTGGTCACTTGATACACTTTCTCCATCGTATGTCCTAGCTGGGGATGTGTATGGTGAACCATCAGGCAAAAAGTCAAGTTCCCAATCTTCATTAGGATCCTCAACTTGAAATGACTTTGCTTGTTTACTTGAATGCTTCCATACTTCATCATCCGACATACACCCGCTATTCACCTTATCATCCTTGAAGTGTAGTCGTTTTTTCGCCTTTTTCACAAGCTCAGAGTCGGACCTACACCCGGTGTCTCCTTGTTCTGCCCCCCTTACATATTCTGGAGTGCTTTGATAGTACATTGGCGGTACTAGCGAATATTTTGGAGAAAAGGCTTCTGTTGTGTTTCCGGAGAAGCTGGTGTATACTCTGGTGAGGCTGGTGTGTAATCTGGAGAAGTTGGTGTATACTCTGGTGAGTCAGGTATGCAGATAGGAGATGTAATGCAATCTCCTTCCCTAAATTTTGAACCAACTTTACCCTCATCTTCCTCGTCACCACTCAAAACAATGATGGTTAGGCAAGGGGCCAAAGTAAACTTTTCCTCCCTTCTTTTATCAAAGTATGTCTGCAACTCCACAGATTGAAATTTTGAAGGTAGAAATTCCTCCAATGTGACTGGGACAAGAGGACCTTGCTCTAACTGCTCATCAGGGACCAATTTTTCCCCTTTTTCTTTCTTTGGATTCTTCTTTCCTTTTCTCTTACTTATTTTGGCCTTTTTCTGTTTCTTAGAAACTTTTGGTTTTTGCTTTTTGCTTTTTGGAAACTTGTGTTGTTGAATCAACCACACTTCTAACTTTCACTGTGGCATTTTGTCTTTTCTTCATGCTTTTTGACTGATAAACAACCCATTTACCTTCATTATCATTGTCGATAGTGATTGGGTTAGCAGATGCCTTCTCTTGAGGAGGGAGCTCGATAATCTTAGAGTCCAAAAGTTCCTGAATTTTATCTTTCAGAACAAAGCACTCTTTTATCGGATGGCTAATCAAACGATGGTAGGGGCAATACTTTGGATCGTTGGTCTTTCCTACCTCATGTGGTCTTTTCACCGCAGGGAGAGCAATCAACTTTTGCTCCAACAGATCTTCAAATAGGTCTTCGACCAGATCATCCATGAAAGAATATTTCTTCTCCAACCTCTCTTTCATAGTCACCTTTTTAAATTCTTTGGGCTTTTTAGCCCCTACTACAACGGGACCCTTCTTTCTGGTTTCGATTGTAGCTGCAGTCGAGGACTCAACCCTTTCAACGGCCCTAGGCCTCCTTCGTTTAGCTAGATGCAGCTCCATATCATGAGCTTTAGTGCATAGATCATTGAATCCTTCAAAAGTTTGAGCCATAAGAGCCGTAGAGAGCTCGTGTCGAAAGTTGTTAAGGCACATCCGAATTAACTCTAATTGCGTAAACTTTTGAGGACAAGCAAACGTCAAAGCTCGCCATCTTGCAATGAAATCTGTAACAGACTCATTGTCACGTTGCTTGGTCTCAATCAGTTCTGGTACTCCAACTCGCCTTTGTGTGTTGCAGAACTGTTTAAGGAACTCCTTCACCATAGAATCCCAATTTAGGATTGATCCCTCGGGAAGGTTAGCATACCAAGTAAATGGAGAACTTTCAAGTGACTGAACAAATAGCTGCAGACACAGGGCCTCATTATGGGCTATTGGCCCGCACCTTGAAAGAAAATGAGCCACATGTTGTCTTGGATCTCCTGTTCCATCAAACATTTTGAAATCTGGTTGGGAAAAACCAGAAGGGAATGGAACAGCATCTACCCATGCTGGGTAAGGTTTTGTAATTATTCGAAAATTCTCATCATCTTTTTCTTTGACTTTCTTTACTTGTCTCCTCACCATATCATCAATCATGGCCATGAGCATTGGATTCATACCACCACTGGTTAGATCAGAGTAACAAGGACCATTGCCCCCTGGGGCTAGTGTACTTTGTATGCCTACAGATGTCCCCACAACAGGTTGTGTCATTTGTTTGGGTGCACTTCCTGGTCCTGTCATTTGGGCCTGCAGCTGTTGCATTTGCTCCAACATAGCAGCCATTTCCCGTTCTTTTCTCTCGAGTTGTTCTTGTAGGGCCACCACTTTTTCCTTGAGACTTTGGTCTTGTTGGACCTGCGAATTTTCACCTTCTTTCTCAACCCCAGTCATCATAACCGCGACTTTGTTGATATCTTTCAATTCATTGTTTCCAATATTTGTTGAAACAAACGAGATAGAATCATCTTGTTCGTATAAAGGATTATCAACCCCCACAACATTACTCATATTTGAAGCATCTGATGCTTTGTTTTGAGCCTGACGGGTTATGGACCTTGTTACAGGCCCTTTTCTTATTCCCTCCATAGATAATTCAACCAAAGTAGAAATATTTCCCAAGGGTTGCTTACCCTCCTCCACCTTGGATTTTCCGACAAAGACAGGACTTTCAATTTGTTTTTGGGGTTCATCTTTCGAGAGAGCCCTTTCAATAGCTCCTATAACATTTGTTGCCACTATTCTTAGTTCCAGTTTCTTTAAGGCCTTATTTCTTCTTCGCCTTTGTCTTTTCGAAACTGGACCGGATGACATATCAAGTCGAGCCCCTAAGGGCATAGAAGGAACCGTTTGTGCCTTTGTAAATTCCTCATGAATTTTCAAAACAGTCCCTACATTTTTAGAGCTGGTCAATTGATGTTGATTCAAATCCCGTTGGGCCAACAGGCGTTCCTTATCCAAACCTTGTCGGGCCAACGGGTGTTCCTTATTCTGTCGGGCCAACGGGTGTTTCTCATTCGAACCCTGTCGAGCCAACGAGTGTTCCTTATTCTGTTGGGCCAACGGGTGTTCCTTATTTGAACTCTGTCGAGCCAACGGGTGTTCCTTATTCAAACCTTGTCGAGCCAACGAGTGCTCCTTTGGCTCCTGAGAGTTGACTGAGATTTGGTTTGACCGATTTTGTGCTCTGAACAGAACTATCGGTTCATAGGCAGCAACTGTTTTTTCAACAACAGGGGCCTTTTTTCCATCAACAGGAGTTTAGGTCATTACCCTCCTCCCAATGGCCCTAATGATGGCCATGTTTTCAACAGAAGCTTTCTTCTGGGCAAACTCCACCATTTTAATGGAGTCTTCTACCCTTTTGAGTAGTTGGGCCACAACATTTTTTGTTGCCCCCATTGAAGCTGCAACAAAAGTCGCAGTTGCAAACTGATTAGCCTCCTTTGCCTGAATTAGAAAGTTCTTCGTTCGGGTTGTGGCCCTCACAATTGCGTACTGCTTTGACGCTTTCACATAATCTTCAGTACTCTCTCTCAAACTTTCAGCTTTCTGGAGAAGTGTGACTTTCTTCGTCACACCGGTTACCTTCGGGACAGCCAAGAGCTTTCGCTCCGGAGCCCCTTGGGTGGCAGGGGAAAGAAGTGCATCTTTCCAGGATTTCGTTGGCTCTACCTTTGGGACAGCCAAGAGCATTCGCTCCGGAGCCCCTTGGGTGATGGGTGTTATCTCCAACCTTGGTGATTTCAGAACCACTGGAGTGTAGGTTTGTCTCCTAACAGTTGCTTCAGAATTCCTATAACAAAAGAATACGTCAGTAAGTTTTAACTATATATATATATATTTTTTTTTGTTCTTCAAAAGATGGGAGGAGAAATAATGTCCTACTGGGCGTGCCAGAATTTGTAGACACAAATTTTAAAACATGAAGTGTTTCAACACGTTTCAAAATTTTATGTTACAAATGTCCACTGTTTAGTTTTTTTTGACTAAACAGTGTTGATTATTTGAATAGCAGGTTCTTATTTCCGATCTGTATTTCAGATCGTTAATTACACATTTTATACAAATGAAACCTCCGATTAATGAAAAACAAAATAAACAACAAAAGACAATTTAAAAAAAAAAGAAATATTTTATTGAGATTGTTATGGGTTTTGAACCCTCGAATACAAAATACAGTTGGGTTTGGAACCCTTTACCTATTCATCGCCATTAGCGTAGGCTCTTGAGTTCTCTAGGCTTATCTTCTTCTTCTTGTAACGATTTGTTTAGCTCTCAATTTCTCTCTCTCTCTCTGATCTTTTCACTTCTGATTCTTTCCAATCCTCCGGTCTTGTGTGATGGTCCTCATATTTATGGAGGGCCATCAGGTGATAGGAACGCTTCATCTTCATTTTGAATTTCAAATTGAATGATAGCGCCTGTTTGAATTTTGAATAATAGCGCTATCTGATTAATCATATATCTGATTAACCGGATTGATCTTTGGGGTTTCATCCTGTGTGGTGTCCTTGCTGTAGGCTCTACAGGTGTCATCTTTCGTAGGCTCCACATGTCATTTGAGCATCTTGAATAACGTCGTTAAGATACGACGTTTTATTTATACACTTCAACGGAGCAAGTTAATCATTTTGGGAAGTGATTGCCTACAACAATCTTATCGTAGGCTCTATGTGTGTGATTGACTGTATTTGAAATTAAACATAAATTTGGTTTAAAATTTATGTGCCAACAACTATATTCGTGGCATTCTTAGCTTTTGTTTTCTGATATCTGATATCTGTGATTTGTTGCCTCGTACCAAGGATTTATGTCGGTTTCAATCATGGAACTATCTGTTAAACCTATATGGTTATCTGTTACAGTTATGCATAACCATCTATCTGATTTGTATAGGTCTCAATGACCATATGCTCTATATAAAGGTCTTACAACCATCTGTTCTGTTAGCTAATGGATATACCACATATGACTGATTAAAAATTTGAATATGTATCTATTTCTGATATAATTTGAATTCTGATTTTTGAATATGTTATGGGACATCATTCATTAAACTTCTTTACTACGTTTTTATTCACTGGACTCTAGCTCACTGTTTATATTATGTATATCGGTGATCAGGCGCGTGAGAGCAACTCCAACCACACTCTACTTCTCACTAGCTAAAGTACGAAAAAAGTACACTCTTTATTTTACCTAATTACTTTAGCCATTGTGTTCTCCAACCACACTCTTTGTTTTAGCTAATCATTCAAAACAATATAATTAATTTTTTAAACAAAAAATACTAATTGCTGATATTTTACTAATATAAATTTGCAATAATAATAAATTTGCCCATACAAACATACAAAACCTGTAGAATGAGGAGAAAAAAAATACAAAATACAAAATAAGTTATTGCGTAATTCATCAAACAGAATTGAAAGAACATATAAAATTGCTACATACACATATACATATATAAAATCCCAAATCCAAGACATAAATATACAAAAATTCAAGATATATACATACATATTTGTTTGGAGAGCCTCTAGGCCTCTTCAATTGTAGCCACCAAAAAAGTACGATGGTAAAGTAGCTAGCTCAATAGCCAGTCCATTGAAGCTCAAAATTAGAATTATATTAGCTAAAATGCCTAACAAACCTTTTTTAACTATCCCCTTAGAGATGCTCTGACCAGGCCTGGAGATGACTATCTGGATTGTATTTTGTCAGCCAACCTATGTACCTCCTGTGAAGGTTCCAGATACGTCAAGTGGTCAAGACTTTGTGATTAAAGCTTAAGTCTTTGTTTTCTTTATTTGTTAAACAAGTTTTTGTTTATTCTGTAAATAGGGCTAAGTCCCTTTTTGTCTTATCTGTAAATATGATGACGTAAAGGTGATGTGCTAAAATATGTGTATAAAGTTTAAAATTTATCTGTTTCTTGTAAGTTTGCACAACTCATTGGATGATGTATATTTTATATTGCTTCTGCTAGTCCCTTATTTTGTGAATCTATTTAAAAGACCTTTGGTAATCTTAGGATTACTGGCCGGTCAGGGTGCTAAACCTATAGGGGCGGGTTTGGGTCGTGACAGTGACGGAGGAGCCAAAAATTGCCGTTGAATCAACGATGGTGGTACTGGCTGTCGGAGTGGAAGCAGAGACTAATGCGAGATCTAGAGAGAGAGAGAGGATGGAGGGTTTTGTGTTTTAAGAACAAAGAGAGAGATGAGAGGAATGAAATCTAAACCGTGTGAGATAGTGGAGGTAGTGCAGGGGTATTTTGGTCATTGTGCAATAGATTGTCCTTATGGAAATAATAAATTAGCGTATGGACCTATGGATAAGGAAAATCTAAAATTGGATTTTTCAACCGAGCGCTCTTGATTTAATTTCCCTCAAACTTTTATGGAAATCCATCAAGAGTACTCTTGATTCTAAAATCATGCATTAGCTCATAATGCAACTCTAGTATTGGTTATGATATAATAAGAAAGAAAATCCCTAAATACCTGAAAGAAGCACTTTTTGGGAAAAGCCAGCCATGATATGATCTGCCTACTAGTTTCTGGGTTCTATTTCCTAATAAAACGCTCTCTGGCCAAACAGGTTTTCAAATAATAACCCTACTCCAAAAAGTATTTTACTTATTTTATAACAATATATATAATAATAGTTTTACTTATTTTATAACAATATATATAATAATAGTTTTCAAATTTTAATGTTACTGGAGCTTTTTATTCATTTTACTTGCTAAGGTGCTTAAAGACATTGAAAGTGTGGTTAGAGCTTTCGCTCTGGTCTGGAACAGATTTTAAGCATAGTGGGGCAAAAGTTAGTTGGGAATTCTGTCTGTACTCCAAATAATGGAGGTATGGAGATCAGACGTTTTAGGTTGTGTTTGGTTCATTAATTTAAAAAATAAAAGATAAAAAGTCATAAAAGGTGTGTGATCACCCACCTTTTCATTTTTCCTTTTTCTTTGTAAATCTCTATCCAAATTTATGAACTAAACACATCTTAAAGTTTTGGAACAAATGGCTATTTTAGTTGACTTTTTGGTTATTTTATGAGATAAAAAAAAAATTGTATTTGTTTGGGATGATTTGTGAATTTTTTTTTATATTTAAATAGATGATTGTGGGAGAAAAAATGATTGATTAATGTGTAAAATGTGATATTTTGTCTTATTAACTATTTTAATCTTTTTTGTCTTTATTAACTATTTTAGCCTCAGCCCTTATTCCCAAACGGGGCCTATAAATAGCAACTAGTTTGTTATCTAATCTTTTTTGGTGTTTGGGATGAGCTAAATTGGCTAAAATAGCCAATAAAGACAAAAAAAAAATGTTAAAATAGTTAATAAGACAAAATTTAAATCTTACACACCAATCAATCACTTTTTCTCTTATAATTATCTATTTAACCACAAAAAAATTCATAAATCATCCCAAACACAAATTTTTGGAAAATATTAGAGGCCCCAACATTTTTACCAACTATTTACCAAATGTCTCACACGGGTCCACACCCATGTGAGACATTTGGTAAAATATATAGTTGGTAGAAATATTGGGACCCCTAACATTACTCCAATTTTTTTCATTGGCTAAAATAGTCAAAAGTCAACTAAAATAGCCGACATCCAAAACGAAGGCTAAAACTTGAAAATAGTTTACAAAACTTACTAAATTTGTATGACCACAAAAAAAAATTAGTTTCACTAGTTCAAGAATTTTTATTTTTTATTTTTTCACTCTCCACAGCTATCACCCATTGCTAATCACCACCATTGCCCACCCCACCTCTGGCCACCATCATTGGCGACCTCTTTCGACAATCACCTCTAATCACCGATGACAACTACCTTTAAACACTCACCTTAGACCGAAATTCACTTTTGACAACCATCTTTAACCATCGGCAACCACTTTTGGCCACCACCTCCAGTGGCTGGCAACCATTCCCGGCCGCCGCCAACCACCTTCACGGTCGGAAACAAACTCTGATCACCACATACGCATGATTGTCGATAACCACTTTTGATCACCACCTCTAGCTGACCATCTCTCTCTTGTTTTCAAAATAAAATTTTAAAACTCATATGTACAAAGTATGTTTTTATTTTTATTTTTACTAAAAATAAACATAAACATATTTATTATATTTTATGAACAAAAATAATAAATTGTAAATACGGCTTATGTTTTTAGTGTCAAACAAATTTTTTTTTTGGTTCCAAAAAAAAGATGTCTGCCCTTGTTTTATGTATTTATAGTAAACGGATTTGATTTTTAATTATGATTTTATTCAATTGTATAATTGTAAATGATGAGAAAAATTTTGCTCTTGTAAATAAGGATGACAATTTTCTTCCGTACCGTCTCATCCTTGCCCTGCCCACCTGATTATATTTATTAGATATATATGGATATAATATATATAATTTTTAATATAATAAGATTAAAACACTAAAACAATAAACTTAATATTCATTTTCACTAATTTATTTTTCATTTTACAATTTTTAATTCTCATTAGTTATAAATCATTATCCGCAATACACAATATTATCTCTAATTTTTATTAGTATTTCTTTTTTAAAATTACACTATCCCTGATTGTAAATGATGAAAAAAGTAAATATATATATTAAGATAGACCATCCCAACCTCATGAATGCATAGGATTTGCATGGGATTGTACTTTTGTCTAATCTCTAAGCACATCTCCAATCCCTCATTTCCCCTCTCTAATGCCACCTACCTCTTCCCACAACTCACTTCTCTAAACCCCTATTAAAGCTGAATTTGAATCCCTTTGAAACTTAACCTCTCCCCACAACTCACTTCTCTAAACCCCTATTAAAGCTAAATCTAAATCTCTTTGAAACTTATCTCTCTTTAGGTCACGATTTGTAGATTTGTGGTTGTTGGGAAGGGGAAATGGACTACACGTATCACAGTAGTAATAAGGAAGAGCATCTGGGCAGCATGGTGGTAGGCAGGGACGAAACTTAGGGTAGGCCTACTGGGGCTGTGACCCCCCCGCTTTGTGTAAAAAGCTTGGTTGCTATGTATAGAACTGGTTCAACACTAGCAACTTATTCTCCAACACGGCCCCCCCTTCCATTTAATTCTCATGCTTTTAATATTTTTTTTAACATCCCTTTATAATATAATGGGTAAATTACACTTTGCACCCCTACACTTTGTACCAAATCTCACTTTGGTCCCTACATATGAAATCATAGCAGTCAACCTCTTACACTTTTGGTCAAATCCCACTTTGGTCCCTATATATGAAATCATGACAGTCAACCCCCTACACTTTTACTCAAATCCCACTTTGGCCCTACACAAGTAACAATGTCCCTCTTCTGTTATTTCATTTTTAAATCTTTAACAAAACCCAGTCATGTGACAAAAATGTGACTACAAAATGAGGGTAAGAGAGGAAAATCATCTATGTTTTCCACCAATACACTTTGTCCTACGTGATAAGCACATGAGAGTTATATAATACAATATATATATTATATATGTTGGTATGGTAAAAATTGGGACGAAAAGTTAAGTAGAGCTTTTGAAATAAAAAAAATGCGACAAAGAAATCAAAGAGAAAGAAAGATGAATAGACAGAAGACTGTGTTATGAAAAATAGAGTTTTGTGATTTCAATTTATGCAAAACCCTAGTTCATCTTCTTAACTGTTCACAATCTGCATTTTGTTTTAACCTAATGCAGTCATATTTTGATGTAAATTTTGGGATAAAATGTGTATTGATGGAAAATGTAAATGATTTGCCTTTCTTACCCTCATGTCGTAGTCACATTCTTATCACATGACTAGATTCTGTTAAAGATTTAAACAATTGAGTAACAAAAAGGAGACATTGACACTTGTGTAAAGACCAAAGTGAGATTTTACTAAAAGTATAGGAGTTGGCTGTCACAATTTCATGTGCAAGAATCATAGTGAGATTTGACCAGAAGTGTAGGGGCACTACAAGAATTTTCACTTTTGGCGACTAAATTTTTAGTCACCAAAAGTCACTATTTAGTAGCCGAAGGCTTTTAGCGACAAAAATATTTGGTCACAGAATTAGTCGTGGAAGAATTGTCAAGAAAGATCATTGGCGACTAAAATTATTTTAGTCACCAAATGTATTACATTGCTGACTAAGTTTTTAGTCGCCAAAAGGTTTGAAATAAAATTAAATATCATATTTTCGGCGACTAATTTTTTTTATCACTAAAAGTTCAGTTATTTTTAACGATTAAGCATTTAGTCGCAGAAAAGAGTTTTAGCTACTAAATATATTAGTGGCCTAAAGTAAATAACAATGTTTTGGCTACTAAGATTTTAGTCGCCTAAAGTCAAATTTTTTTTTGCCTACTAAAGGTTTAGCTGCCTAAAGCCTTATGTTTTTGGCTACTAAGATTTTAGTCGCCAAAAGTTTTTTTTATTTCTTCAACTTATTTTTTAGCTACAACATATTTTAGCCGCCATACGTTTGATTGTTGTTTGCTGCAAAATATTTTAGTCGCCAAATGTTTGATTGTTTTTTTTGGCTACTAAACTTTTTGTAGCCAAAACTATTTTTCGAATTTTTTTTTAGCTACTAACAATTTAGTCGCCAAAAACATGATCTTATGTTTTATCACAAAATTATAATTTATTCACAACCTGTCTATATTCCATGCAACCTGTAATAGGTATATAAGCAAAACAATATGTATACTATCCATCATTTCACATCTACATCCATATACAAAAAATGAATAACATTAGGCCCCGTTTGTTTTCAAAGGTATAATGGAGGGGATTCATAGTGAGAGGATTGTTAGTGAGAGGATTGATAGTGAGGGGATTAAGTAAAATTGCGTTTGTTTTGATGAAAATTGTTAGTGTAGGAATTGTTAAATTATTTTTATATAAAATAATAAAACAAATAAAAAATATAAAAAATTAAACATTAATATTTATAAAAAAAAATTCCCAACATATAAAAAAAAAAAAAAAAATTCTAATCCCCTCACTATTTTTCTAATACCATCTCCACCTCCTCCATCTCAATCCCCCTTCCAACCTCCATCTATATCACCTCCACCATCCTAATCCCCTCCCAACTCTACAAACAAACACAATACTAAATAACCCCACCTCCATCTATTTAACCGCAAAACAAACGGGCCCTTAATGTCAAGGTCCATACAAACCAACTACTATCCAAACTAAAATAATAACATTAAGTTTAATGCATTTTCGGCTCTAACTCCCAATCTACACGTGCTAATTACATTCCGTCTAGTGTCACAGGTCCTATTTGTCACGGGGAAGGTGGCCGTGACATCCATATGGTGGTTCAGGGACTGTTTCGCATTTTCGCCCCTTAACGCCCTTTTTCAGTTAAGTTTAATGCGTTTTTAGCTCTAACTCCCAACCTACACGTGCTCATTACATTCCGTCTATTGTCATAGGTCGTATTTGTCATAGGGAAGGTGACCGTGACATCCATACAGTGGTTCGGGGGCTGTTTCGCATTTTCGCCCCTTAACGCCCTTTTTCGGTTAAGTTCAATGCGTTTTCAGCTTTAACTCCCAACCTACACGTGCTAATTGCATTTTGTCTATTGTCACAGGTCCTATTTGTCATGGAGAAGGTGGCCATGACATCCATACAGTGGTTCGGGGGCTGTTTCGCATTTTCGCCCCCTTAATGACCTTTTTCGGTTAAGTTTAATGCGTTTTCGACTCTAACTCTACACGTGCTAATTGCATTCCGTCTATTGTCACAGGTCCTATTTGTCACGGGGAAGGTGGCCGTGGCATCCATACGGTGGTTCGGGAGTTGTTTTGCATTTTTGCCCCTTAACACCCTTTTTCAGTTAAGTTTAATGTGTTTTCAGCTCTAACTCTTAACCTACACGTGCTAATTACATTCCGTCTATTGTCATAGGTCCTATTTGTCACAGGAAAAGTGGCCGTGACATCCATATGGTAGTTCGGGGGCTGTTTTGCATTTTCGCCCCCTTAACGCCCTTTTTCAGTTAAGTTTAATGCATTTTCGGCTCTAACTCCCAAACTACGTGTGCTAATGACATTCCGTCTATTGACACAAGTCCTATTTGTCACGGGGGAAGGAGGCCTTGACATCCATACGGTGGTTCGGCGGCTGTTTTGTATTTTTGCCCCCTTAACGCCCTTTTTCGGTTAAGTTTATAGCGTTTTCTACTCTAACTCCCAATCTACACATGCTAATTACATTCCGTCTGTTGTCACAGGTCTTATTTGTCACGGGAACGGTGGCCTTGACATCCGTACATTGGTTCGGGGGCTGTTTCACATTTTCGCCCCCTTAACGCCATTTTTCGATTAAGTACAAGGCTTTTTCGACTCTAACTCCCAACCTACATGTGCTAATTACGTCCAGTCTATCCTCACAGGTCCTATTCGTCATGAGGAAGCTGCCCGTGACATCCGTACATTGGTTCGGGGGCTGTTTCGCATTTTCACCCCCTTGAAGCCCTTTTTGGACAAATGTGAAGGGGTTTTCGGCTCTAACTCTCATACTACGCGTGCGAATTACATGCCGTCTACGGCCCCAGGTCTTATTTGTCACGAGGATGCTGCCCGTAACATCCATACATTAGTTCAGGGGCTGTTTTACATTTTCGCCCCCTGAATGCCCTTTTTCGACTAAGTTTAAGGCATTTTTGGCTCTAACTCTCAAACTACGGGTGCGAATTACATTCTGTCTGTGGCCGCAGGTCCTATTTGTCACGAGGATGCTGCCCGTGACAGCCATACATTGGTTCGGGGGCTGTTTTGCATTTTCGCCCCCCGAAAGCCCTTTTTCAAAAAAGTTTAAGACATTCGACTGTAACTCCCAATCTGTGTCCTATTTACGTACCATCAGTTCTCACAAGTCATTTTTGGCATGAGGAAGTTGCTTGTTGCATCTCAACAGTGGTTGGGGGGCTATTTTGCATTTTCGCCCCCCGAACCCCATATTTTTAATAAATTTAAGGCATTTTCGACTGTAACTCCCAATCTACGTGTCCTATTTACGTACCATCAGTTGTCAGAAGTCATTTTTGGCATGAGGAAGCTGCATGTTACATCCCAACAATGGTTGGGGCCCTATTTTGCATTTTCACCCCCCAAACCCCCTTTTTCGACTAAATTAAAGGTATTTTCGATTTTAACTCCCATTCTATATGTCTTATTTACGTACCATCAGTTCTCACAAGTCATTTTTCGCACAAGGAAGCTGCCCGTTACTATATTTAAGGGCTGTTTGGTTATCAGGAAAAGAAGGGGCTAGAAAGCACAATGAAGTGGCGATCTTCACAATTGATGTGAGGTACAGAGCAATGAAGCACAATGAGGTACGGAACAATGAAGCACAATGAGTGTTAATCAATTATAATGCAGAACTCAAAGAGTTAACAATTAATGTAGAAACATGGGACAAAACTTCATTGACAGATTGATCAACAGTAGGTGAATCACATAAACTACTGCTTTAATGTAGAAGCGTAGGACTTCACAGATTGAACAATTAATGTGATCAACAACTAATGAATGAAAATAAAATTCCAGGTATCACATAATAATACAACATAATATGAGGTACATAATTTACACAATAGAACTAATTTTGAGTTTTTTTGTTGGGCAAAATTCAGTTTACCCCCTTGACAATTATAATTTGCTCCAAGTTCAACTTGGATTGATATCACTCGGCCAATAGCAAAAGATGAAACCAGCTTGATTCATGCCTAACATAATATAGATACAAACGTATCATTGTTAAGGAAATTTTCAAGGAAAAATATACTTATATTAGAAGCATTGGAGATTAACTCCCTAAAGAAGGTATCTTTCTTGCTGTAAAGTGAGTTGATAATGATGTCCATAAGCCAAGACACCTCAGCCTGAAATTCAAACTTCTCTGCATTACTGCGGAGTGATCTCTTCAACATCAACTCAGTTTCCATGAGCCACATAATTACAAAACATGTTAAAAGATCCAAATCAAGCAAATAAGAAGAGTATATAAAAGAAAATCAAACCATTCCTGCAAGTTGGGTAATTGTCCTGTTAGAAGATGAACCTATAACATGCAAGTATGGAAAAGGATTTTTACAAAGTTAAACAAAGACTTGTATCTAATCATATCCTCTAATCATATCTTTCCCGTGTTTTTCCTTCGGGAAAAATGAAATTCACGAAAAAAATAAGGACTCAAGTCTAGCATTAAACAAATCATGCATTTTGGGAAAACGATCCTAAACTCAGAATTTTCACGTATAGACAAAAGTTTGGTGTCCACATAAATGCAAAATCTAGAGCGAAAATTTTCCAATATTGCTTTTTCTATTTTGAAAATACAATCCTACACTCAGAATTTCGCAGCAGCAGGGGCTGTTTTGAGGGGGCGTTTAACCTTTGTTTTGATCCTCAAACATCAAACAATTAACAAGGGAGCAAGTGGGAATGCTGAGTATGGGTGTATATGAGCTTGAACTTTTGTCTTCCATTGGAGGAAGATGAAGAAATGAAGGGGGAAGAGGAAAAGGGAACCCACAGTAGCAAACCAAATGATAGAAAAATAAAGACACTAACAATAGTTAATTACTCAATCCAAATCTATAACCCATTAAAAAAATAATGTTTTTAGAATTTCCAAACAAAAATACAAAAATTTCAATGAAACAAATTGATACCCACTTCATCAAATTGAACATATCAACCATACAAATCAAAATCAATAGAAATCGTCAACTGGGACAATAAACAAAACATTCAAAGCTAACCTGTGAGTGAAGAGCATTCCAGCACAGTAGCATCCAATAGTTAAAAAGCTCAATTGAGAACCATTTCGAACCGTGAGTCAACTCAGGTGAAGAAAACTCAGAAACAGATCCCAAGAATTATCTTTCTCTCAATTAAACACCAACCCACTTCACAGAGAGCTCTAATTCAGAGAAAAAATATAAAACAGAACAGAAATTAAGTTTTAAGAGAGCTCTGAATTGGGAATTTAAAGCAGAACACAGAGAGGAACAACTATATATATATTTTGGTCTAGGAACAACTATATATATTATGTATTGTAGAAAGGTTTGATTCAAAGGAGGCAAATTCTAAATGAAGTTCTTATAGCAAATGAAATCATAGATGTCCTGCACTTATTAAGTAACAGACTAATTTTCATCTAGAAGAATAACTGTCTATTATTTAGAAGAAGAAAAAAAAAACCCATAAAAGATTATAAAAACATGCTGCCTTTTAATTTATTTTTTTTTCAATTATCTACCTAAATCTTGAATCTAGAACTAGAGTGAAATGGGGAAATGGAGAAATCTTGATTCTGGCTAAAAAAAACCTCAATAAATTACTCGTTCCTTCAATCATTTTATAGAAACCCATTTCAATCATTGGTTCATTGATTTCACATAAATCAAAACCCTACACCATAAAAAAGCAAACCCTACGGCTACAGTGAAATAGGGAAATAGAGAAAGAAAGACAGAAAAATAAAGACCGAGAGGGAGTGAGATAGAGAGAGGAAGAGAAAAACCTCAATGTTGAAGAGATGCGATGCGAGCAGCTGCGAAGAGAACGGCGAGCAAGCGGCGGTGGCAGTGGCGATGTGCGACGCTGGAAGATCGATGGTAAGTGATTGTGAAAGATCGATGGTCTGCGAAGCGAACGGCGAGCAAGCGTCGTTGGCGGTGGCGGTGGCGATGTGCGGCGCTGAAAGATCGACGGTGAGAGAGAGAGAGAGAGACGGGGGGATTTTGCTTGGGTTGGAGACTGATAATACCAAATATGAAAAAAAAACTAATAAAATATAATTGCCTTTATATTTGAAAACGTTCCAACCAAAAAATTCTATACGATTGTTGACTAATGTAAATTTAGTCGCCTATTGTAATACTTTTGGGGACTGAAAGTATTTTAGTCACCAAAAATAAATATTCACCGACTAAATATTTTGTTGCCAAAGATAAAAAATAATATTTATATTTTTTATTTAGTGACGAAATTATTTTAGTAGGTAAAAATACTAGTTGGCGACGAAAATCATTTTGGTCACCGAAAAAAACTATTTGCCGACCAAATTTTTGGTCGCCAAAGGGTAAGCAAATATTATGCTAGCTATTTGCCAACTAAATTTATTTTAGCAGCCAAAAACTGATATACCACGACTAAAACAAACTTCAGTAGCCTAAACATGAACTAATGCCGACCAAAAAAAACTTTTAGTCGCCTATTGTACCATTTTAGCGACTAAATTATTTTATAGTCGCTAATAAGTAATATACTGTGACAAAAAAATTTTAGTAGCTAAAACTTGAGACAACACCGACTAATTTAAATTTTAGTCGCCAATTGTACAATTTTTGGCGATTAAATTCCTTTTAGTCGCCAAAGGTGTAAATTGTTATAGTGGAGGTTGACTGTCATGATTTCACGTGTAGGGGCTAAAATGAGATTTGGTGCAAAGTGTAGGGGTGCAAAGTGTAATTTACCCTAATATAATAGAATAATGCAATATAAATTTTTGCAATGAAAGTTAAAATATTTGTAGTATTATTTTGTGGTAAAGTTGAATTTATAGTGGGCATCTCTAAAGTGAAAGTTATGAATTATTATAGTTATGTTGTGAATGGTATAGTGTAAATGTTATGAACCATTGTAGTGTAAAATGTTCCGATCTATTTGGTGAATAAAATTACAATTTGTTATGGTAATGTTACATATATTGTGATAACGTGTATACAGAATGCAGTTTAAGAGTGTACACCATAACAACTCCTTAACATATTATGTTCTAAAATATATTTGTAATTATATTATTCACTTTATAAAATATGGAAAGCTTAAGTGAGAATGGTAGTGTCTTAGCCGATAAAAAATTATTAATAAAATTAGATGGACAATTTTTGTCTCTCACTAAGCCAATCATTATTTCTCACTATCGCGATGTAAGAACTCTCATTGATTAGTGATATTACTACAAAGTTTATCTATTTCCAATTAATAGCATGAAAAATCACAAGTGTTAATTGTATGAAAATCCATTGCTTTTAAATCCAACCCTACTTGTCTTCCCATCTTTATTCTTTTTTGCCCCTCTCCCCCCTGATGATCAAATCCTAGGTCTGTCCCTGGTAGTAAGAGAGTGGGTTGGGAAGAGTGAAAGTGGTGAATGAGAGCAGGAGAGGGTTGTAATAGTAAATTAATTATTTAGTCATTATGGCGACCCACATGATACGACAATATGAATTATAGATTTATCAAGATTATGGTTCCATAGCTTTTGCTATAAGATTTTATCTAATTGATCAATAGATGGAGTAGTTTCCAAGTTTGCTACTTTGATGGGCAAGCGGAATAAAATTGAACAAGGAAACTGGTCATCTCTCTACCTATAAAAGAATATTCAGATTACTTATCGAATTATTCTGAATTCACGTTATTCTAAAGAGAGTCAAGAGAGAGAAACTTTTTATCACTAATATTGATGTTAAGTTTATGTTCAATCAACTTTGGATCACTTGAAGGTCTTGCATAACAGATTTGGATATGTTATTTATTTTCCACATCATGTTATTGTTTGGGAAGATCATGATAGTTCATGATCTTAGATTATGAAAGTTGTTATATGCATAACACCATAAGTTTATTTGCATGTGGTGTCAAAACACTTGTTCAATAACGTCATGATTTTCCATTAAATAAAATTAATAAAATTTATTAATGGTATAAATTTATGCTTTGTATGAATAAGGTTATTTTAAATTCATTCAATGAATATACTTGCGAGACCTCATGTGAAACTTGATTCACACATCGGGAATGTACCCTTTACCTATTTACTTGTGTGTTATATGTGACTCTACAAACGAAATTCACATAATGATTTTCTTTCATAAATCTTATTATTAGTATGGTGCATTAATTTGATTGTGATTTTTTTAAGTTGAATTGATGTATATTTTATTGCCATTGTATACATTCTTATAGTGATTTAAGTAAAATAAAATTTTAGTATGTTTATTTGACAGTGTATTGGTTTTGCCTAGAAACCACCTTGATGTTAATTGATTTTTCAATCTTTGGCAAGACTATGGGAAACCCATCATAATGTTTTAGTTAAGGTTCCGTAATTAACATTCTTTTATGTGGGTGATTTTAACAAAAATCAATTAACGTTATTTTGGTATAAATATTTCTAGGCATTAGACAAATATGGACTGTTGCTGTTAACTTGATGTTGTTTTTATGATTGACTTTATGATTATTACGATGAATAATTATGAATAAATTATTATTTATTCAATAACGTCTGTACAAAGTTTTTATTTTTATTTGGAATCTAAATTATGATACGATTTGCAATTACCAAGTGACTCAATCGGAATGACACATAGATATCAAATCAAATAATTGAAATTTAATATTCTTCCCAAGTATTAAAAATAATAACTTTTAATTCTTTAATTACAAAGACATTAAGTTGGCCCAAGGTTCACCACTTCTAAATAATTATTGAATTGGAATATGATAGTTGATGGGTATTCATAATTGATATTAGAATGACTGAAAAATCCTGATCGAAGTCCATCACTACTTGCTACCAGTTTCCGTTAGCGCTTCCGATTCCCAGATGAGGTGTGTGACGTGCTATCCTAAACCAAGCTCAAGTCTAAACCCTCGTCTGTGTGGATAAAGTAGGGTAGAAGAGCGGATGGCGGGAAAGCATGGATTGGATGGTGTCAAAGCAAGAATAATAGGAAGTTTGTTTAAATGGCATGGTTTGGGCTTTGAAACCAATGTTAGAAAGAGTACCAAGTGGATTCCCTAGGCCTAGAACTCTTGTTTTTCATTAGTGAACATGGCCTGAGAATTGATCTCTTGATAAAGTAGCCTAACTAGGACTTCCAAGATTCTAATTAAACCCTTCCCTGTAGTAATCTAATGCATTGAGTTGTAACACGAAAAGGTAAGAACTCAATGGGATTCCCTTCTTTCTTTGTCTGATTCAAGGGAGAAGGCCCCGTTAAGTTCTTAATAATAATCATAATTTTTTTCGTATAAATGACAAAAAGATTCCTTTTTCTGATGTTTCAAAAAACTCCATTTCTTTTTTCTTTTTTTTTTCTGATGATATTTTTGAAAAATAAACTTCATTAATTGATTTAGAAAGCTCGTTTCTTGATAGTATCTAGATACTATCAAAGTTAGAAGAAACAAGGAATCAGATAGAGAAGAAGGTGCAGACATTACATTATAAGAATCCTAAATCTGCGTCTGCTCCCATGAGATAAGAGCTAGTTAGGAAAAGATATCCATTCGAATCCTTGCTTGCTCTATCCATATAGATAAGACAAAAAGACAAAGAATACCCAAAGGTAACGTACCTACTTAATTATGAATATTTTATCATGTAGTCCTATTGGTGAAAGGGAATCACCATAATTGTTAAATAGTATACCATCAGATTATTCCAAAGATGGATCACAATAATACTATTTGTGATTGTTTAAACATGTGTTTATCTTGACTAATTGTCAATTATTGATTACTCTTAGCATTAATGTAGTGAACATGAATTATTGATTAAAATTTTATTTCGCTATATTTGTATACTTCGCTATAATTGTATACTTCGCTTATTTCGATTTTAAATAAAAAAAAATTCTCAAAATGAATAGAACATGTCACACCCTGGATTTACACGGTCCGGCTCACGTGAATAAACCACTCAACGATAAATAGTAGATAACAACTCTCATGCAGATGTATATAATATAGTCACACAATAAATGTGTTTATCCGATTTCATACATTCCTAGATACAACATCTAAGTCAAATAGATGTTCTGTAACTAAAACATACAACAGATGTTATATATCAATTGAAATGCCCAAAGACTTACATCATATACAAAGGGTGTAACCCTTACAAGAATGGCACACGACCTAATAAATAAAACAAATGGCCCAAGGCCTACAAGAAACGGAACCCCCTACTCAGTTCCAAACACAACTTCTGTAGCTGACATCCAAATCCACAAAACCATGCTATATACTTGAAAAATATTTTCAGCAATGTAGGTTGAGCATAAAGCCCAGTAGAGATACTACAACACAATGTATGAATCTTAACAAAGCCATAAGGTAATGCATATGCAATGCTCATGCCAAAACAAATTTTTTTTTTTTTTTTTTTTTTTTTGTATCTCTTTTCAAAACCGTGCAAAGCCAGTTTTATGTCACAATTCATAGAATATCTTTCTTTACAACCAAAAATGGGGCAATGAATCACAAACTCCGGGAATCCCAAAACAAATACAACCTTTCATGAAAATTTCATCCGTAGGAAACCATAAACCGGCACCCATGTAAACGTTTCCATTTCACGAAAATTTCATCTGCGAGATCGGCACCCATGTATACGCGTGGGTTTTAGGACTTTCACCATGGACACTCAGGCTAACTTATTTCAACGAGACAACACTTACTTCCCAAATTCACCCTTTTTTCTCAAAACAATACATTTTCAATGTTAAAGAGTGCAACAATGCTTATTGCAACATGTATGAGAAATTAGCTTTAATTCACCCAATCTTAATGCAATTTCTACAACAATCAAAACTATCCTCCACCAATAGCCCAAAACAGATATTTCTAATCAATAGAAAATTTCAAAAGTAATACATACTTTCATCATTTCCAAGATGTGAGCGATAGTACATACCCAACTCTACCATCATCATCAATAGCCACATTTTTTCCAATCTTACAAAACTAACATCATCTTTCAATGTTTTCCAACACAAGTCAAAAACCCACTATTTTAGAGCAAAACCTCATTTTCTTTCAAAATCACTTTTGAGTACAGAAAGACATCATTCCAAATACATAAAACCCAACATCATTTCCATTTCTTTTTTACAAAATCAAATATTCACGATTTTAAGGCAAAATCCCTCTTTTCTTTATAAATCAATTCCAATGATAAAAATCCATCATTTCATCATAACTCATCCATAAATGCACACCCACAACCTTTTCTAAAAATCCATTTGAAAACTACTCTTTTATAATTCAAAAATCCAAACCCTAGATTTTAACCCAAAACACCCAAATCACTATATCATTCGAAATAACAAATAACTAAGGTAAAAATCATACTAAAGGTCTAGAAATTCCTACCTCAAGTATAGAAGAGGAAGAGAAAAACTCAGAGAAAACTCAATGTTGATGAAACCACAAACCTCTTAGATCAAAAGAAGGCCCTTGACACGATCTATAATCTATCTTACAGGACCAAGATGAAAAGATGCCTCTAGGTGAGTAGATCTAAAGATCTAAGTAGGAAAAGTTCAGTTTAGAGAGAGAAGAGGGGAATCACGAGTGAAGAGGGAATAGAAAAGGAAAATAATGAGGGAAAAGTGTTTTGGAGTCTATTTACAGTGGCTAGGTACTAATAAAATAATAGCCCTAAGGTCAACAAAAGGAATAAGTCAAAACCCCCAAAAAGTAAAGCCTAAAATCGAACCAAAATTCTGGAAAATACACGCAAGGCCATGACAGTGGTGTCGACCCTCAAGAAGAAAAGTTGAGACACTAATGTTTGCTGTAGACAAGGTGTCGACCCCCAGACCTCGTGGTGTCGACACCAAATTTCAATAGCCAAACTGTAGCACCCCGAATAATTAACAATAAATCATCCACGACAATAAGTAAATAACAACATGAATCAGAGTATGATGTCCTTCCATTTCATGAGATACACTGGTACAAAAGTGTAACACATGCATTGATACATTCATAAGTTATAACTTTGAATCTATAGCATGTATAAAGGTTGCAAATATTAAATGCCCTAAAGGCTTACAATCTTCCAAGACAATGCTTAGTTACAAAAAAAAAAAAAGGGATTTTAAATCCAATACAGATAAAGTCCTAGGCTTGTACAAAAATAATTACACAAGTAAACAAAATGAAGCCCTTGCTCCAATCCTCCCAAGCTACCGCCTCGGCTCAGGCATATCATCAATACTTGAAAATGGTTTTCCCATATAAGGTGAGCCAAAACCCAGTAAAAATAATCCAATACAATATATAAATATCAACAAAGATATAAGGGTAAAATGCATATGCAATGCTCGTGATAAAACCATTTCATATCTCTTTCCAAAACCATGCAATACCGGTTTATATCACAATTCAAGAATCATCTCCTTTACATTAGAAAACAGGGCAGTGAACCATAATTTTGGGAATCTCTTATCAGCACAGCCATTTTACAAAAAATTCATCAACGGGATTCAGCACCCATGTAAACGTAGGCTATATAAACACTACTATTGCCATTTTACGGATATTTCATCCGCGGGATTCGGCGCCCATGTATATGCAAGGTTTTCGGCACTTTCACCCTAGACACACAGGCCAACTTAATTCAATGGAATATATAACGATTCCGGTTTTGACCTGACCCTTGTTGTATTCTAGACTCGGGTTTTATGGTTTCTAGATGTTGTTCATGTCTTTTCCCCTTATTCTTACTTGAGTTTGGCGATTGGGTTGGTTGGAGCATGTTTGGAACAGATTGGTTGCTTAGTTTTCAAACTTTTGTTGCCCAGATTTTTGCTCTTCCACTCGAGCGGCACTTTTTGTGCTTGAGCGGTATTTGTGAACTCTCAACACTTTTGTAGGCCTGCAAAACTATTGGAAGTGGGCATTCTATGCTCGAGCGGCACTTCTTGCACTCATGCGGAACAACAATTGTGTCTGACGCTCAAGCGTCACTTCTTACACTCGAGCGGACTGTGCATATATCAGTTTGCAGCAGCCTCTTTCTACATCACTTTTTCATCTCTTTTTCTCTCAAACCTGTAGACACCCCATTTTTGACCGTCCTCAAGACTTGGACGTCATCGTTTGAACACTCGATGATTATCCATGTTCGTGTTCGTCTTGAGTTCTCGGAGGTTTCGGCCGCGCGCCTTGCCTCAAGACCCCTCGACTTGTCTGTTTTGTGCTTGGTTGTGGATCAAACACTTGGATTTTTGCTTCTGAGGGCAGGGAATGGCTTGTTAACCATCCCCACACCTCACCGGCCATGGCTTGAGGTCACCGGCTCTTTTTTATTGCTACTGGCCATTGGTGATGGTCGGTTGGCAATGGTTTTTGGTCGGCCGGGCATTGTTTTGATCGATCGGCCACTTTTTCTGGCCGAGACCTTTTCTTGAGGAAGCTTGAACCTTTTGAACCCTCGTTTTAGCTTCTTAAGGAAGCTAGAACCTTTTGAACCCTCGTTTTAGCTTCTTGAGGAAGCTTGAACCTTTTGAACCCTTGTTTTAGCTTCTTGAGGAAGCTTGAACCTCTTGAACCTTTGTTTTAGCTTCTTGAGGAAGCTTGAACCCTTTGCTCTAGCTTCTCCAAGAAGCTTGACCCTTAGTTTTAGCTTCTCCAAGAAGCTTGACCCCTTTGCTCTAGCTTCTCCAAGAAGCTTGACCCTTTGTTTTAGCTTCTCCAAGAAGCTTGACCCCTTTGCTCTAGCTTTTCCATGAAGCTTGAACCCTTTGTTTCTCTATAAGAGAGGGCCTCCCTCTCCTTTAGAGGGGTTGAAAAATTTGTCTAAGACAAAACATATATCTTTCTTTATATCTCTATATTTTGAGCTCCAAAAGTGCATTGTTCTTGGTCTATTACACCACACCTCTTAGCCACACACCTCCACCATTCATCTAAGGTCCTTGGAGGGTATTTTCAGAGGTTGAAGAGTTGGTTATTGGTCCAGAACTTGCTGGTTTTGCAGCTGCGCATCAAGGGTGAAAAACACCCTCTTTATTTCCCATTTTTGCACAAACTTTTAGCCTATCTTTCATGCTGTTTTGAGCTTAACTTATAACTAATAAAAGTTCTGTTTTTGCATTCTTTTGAAGTTTGTTTAAGATCACTTTTGTGTTTGGGGTTGTTTACCCCCTCTTAGGCCTTGTTTGGCCTCATTTTTGTGCCTTTTTTGTGAGCTTCGGGACCACCTTGTATTGGCCTTCTCTAGATTTCAGTGGTGGGGATGGTGTTTTGAGGTCCTAAGAAGGAGAGGGGTGACCCTCTCCCTTGTTGTCTTGTTTACTAGCATTTTTGGCCCTTTAAAGGAGCCTATATTTGCACACTTCCAAGCCTTGGTTCAGGCCCTTTTCAGTGACTTTTAGGACCTGCCTAGACTCTGTCTAGGGCTGGTTTGGTCACCTTGCATTTGCCTCTTGCATGTGTAGAGCAACCCCCTTCATAGCTTTTCAAAGTAGCACCTCATTCTTGCTTGTATTGGACACATTTCAGTGGGTATTTGGTCATATTTTGGCATGCCATGAATCTATTTTTGGCTGGTTTGGTGGTCCCTCATATGCTCCATATGCTTGTAGTGTAAACCATGCTTACTAGCTTACATTGCATGTTATTTTGGCCCTCCATTCTAGCACATTTTGGCCATACTCCAAACTGATTTTGTCCTTGTTTTGGGCTGCCTTAGCTCTGTTTTGAGGCCTCATGGTCGAAAAATGCTTGCCATGCATACTTGTTGTGTAATAGCTTCGACTAGCTTTGAGTTTTGAGCACTCTTGCATGCCTAACTTGAAGTATTTGCATGTATTGGGACCATTTTGCATGTCATTTCAGAGCTGAAAAATGTGTGATTGTATGCCATATTTCATCATTTCCATGCTTTGGTAGAATTGCATTTGGTGCCTTAGGTTTGGTCCCTTGCATTTGTGCATGTTTGCATGTATCTTGTTGCCTTGTTTTCATCATGTTTGGCCACTGATTTTGGCATGCTTGAGAGCTACCCATGTTAGTGTAAGTCCATCTCACCATGTTGTTACATGCTTGTTTCATTTTGCAAAGTGTTGCATGTTATACATGTCCACATGTTTAGGTTGTATGCCTATTGCATATTGCATGTTAACATGCTCATGTTGCATTAGATTTGTTGCACACTTGAGTTATTTGCATGCTTGCTTGCTTGCCTAGGTTGCATTGCATTGTGTGTGCATCCCTTGCCTCTTGATCAATCATGATAGAGGTTGGGGTCCTTTATGTGTTATGTCCATTTCATTTGACATTAAATTGCACATTTGGCTCCTTTGGCCATCATGCATTGAAATGCGTGATTAGTGGCCCGAGGGTCGAGAACCATATTCCCTTGAGTTCATGACATGATAGGGAGGGTGGTTGTGCACACATTGCTTTGAAAATGTATTGACATGCTCTGTTTGCCCTCTGCTGCAGCAAAATAGGATTCTGCAGGAAGAGATGGCCGGTCGGCCATCTTCAGTGCCGGCCGGCTATGTATTTCTGGCCGAGAGCCTCACACATGGTCGATGACCATTTTCCCATACCCGGTGGCCTTGCCTTTTGGCCGGTGACCTTCTACAGTGCTCAGAAGGTGGTTTAGAAACATCCTGGACACTTGTGCAGTTTTCAGAGGTGCAGAGCAGTGTAAACAGAGGCAGCACGAGTATGGCGATGGATTTCCGAGCAAAGCCGACCGAGCATGCATTCATCCCTCTTCCCGAGGGCTCTTTACTGCTTTCTTAGCTTAATTAATTCATTTAATTAGTTAAGTGTTGTGTAATAATTAATTAGCTTGATTGTTAGTTAATTTGCATTATTTATTCGGACCCTCCGTCGAGAGGGCACAACTGTTGTAATAATCATGCGTGTGTGTGATGCATGTCTTCCAACCCCCATTTCTTTCTCCCTTTTATTTACTAGCTTATGATGGTTAGTTTAGGGCATGTTTCAATTAGCATACTTATGCTCGCATGTTAGCATTCATTCATCTGTCTTGCATGCACCGGGCTCGACGCATCATGCTAACTGCATTGTATTTCAATTCCTGTTTGAATACATGTATCGACTGTCGCATCTCATATGCCATCTTAGAATAGCCGAGCCTATCTTAGTTGCATTTTGCATGTGTTGCATTAGCCATCTTAACATGAACTAGGATCATGCATTTGATCACTAGCTAGTTTCTGTTTTGGTTCGGAGTACTTGGTAAGTGTTTATGCTTTAGCATCCTCGCATGTGTGTGAGTGACTGCCATGATAGCATGTTTACCATGAGGCTATGTGCTTATGTGATATAACTGCCTGAATGCCTGTGGGTGAAGGTTGGGTTGCTTGAATTGGAATAATTCGTCGAAACCCGTGTTTTAGCCTACTCGCGAGTAGCAAACTTCAATCCATTTTCAAAACAAACGGATATGCGATGCTTTGTTCCAACTTAGGCAACCTAGTTTATACTTGTATGCTGTGCGCATCACATAGTAATTCTAGGCTAATAACCGGAATAAGAGCACATAATGTTTTCAAAACTCGATATCATGGTTAGTAGAGGCCGATCTTTGATCGGGCGAGCGGGGGTGCTCATAGATGACCTTCCCCAATCGTACCCAAGTTCCCGAGCCGAGGCAACTTTGGTGATGACGGACACGTGGCCTTAGGCAACGAGTCAGGGTTTCCTAAATTCCCCCTCCCAAAATAAAATATTTAGGTGGCGACTTTGTATTTGGCAAAGCAGTCCATGTTTGGCACTTCTTTCTAAAAATCTGTTTTCCAAAACGATTTACCAAATTTGGACTCTTTGGTGATTAATCAGTCTCGCATTGCACTTTGCGAGACTAGATTCAGAACCGTGACATTTGAGTCCGAACTGTAGTGAGCCCAAACGAACAAAACAAGGGGATTTCCCTCGGGACGTTCGGGGACGTTTACAAAACCCCTAGATCTAGAGCCTCTCTCTCTTTAGAACTCACCTTCTCTCTACATTTTTACCTAGATCCGTTGGTTTCTCTACCCTAGTGCCTCTGGAAAAAAGATAGAGCATCTCAAGGGCTACATTCTCACCCGAATAGAGTTAGATTTCGACATGCTTGAAGTGTCTTCATTCTCTCTCTTGGCTTCTAAACTTGAGATAGGGACTTTCTACACTCTCCTATGATTTTTAACTTAGCTATTTGTGGTTGTGTAAATAAATGTTGGGATTTAGAGGATTTTAGACAAGCCTAGGGTTTTGGTTTAAAATCAAAAGAGAGATTTTCAAATGAAGGTGTTGAAAATGATTATGAGTGTAGATATGAATTTGTGTTGTGTTGAATTTGTTGATTTTAGCACATGGGTTGGGTTTTGGACAAAAATGAGATTTTGCCCTAAAATGTCTCAAATGGTTACTTTCTATAAATAAATGAAACTGGTATTGGAAATATAAAATTGGATGAATGTTTATATAAATGGTGGAGTTTGATATGTATTACCTCTCACCTATGGAACGTTGGATAATGTATTTGTTTTAGAGATTGTATATCTGTTTAGAAATATCTGTTTTGGGCTATCAGTGGAGGATAGCCATGATTGTTGTAGAAATTGTATGAGGATTAGGTGAATTAAAACTAATCTCTTATTGGTTGTCATTGAATATGACTGTGTTTTTAATACATTATATATATATGATGTTTGGGAGGAGAAAGGGGATGTACTCCATGTTTGGGAGATGAAAATAGATGGACGCCATTGAATTAAGTTGGCCTGAGTGTCCAGGGTGAAAACCCCGAAAACGTTGTGTATACATGGGTGCCGATTCCCACGGATGAAATTTTCTTAAAATGGCAAATGGAAGTGTTTGTGTGATGACTATATTGATTTGAGAACCTTTGAGTTGTATCCTCGGTTTGGTTGTTTGTAATAAATGGAAATAACTCATGAATTGAGATAAAATGAATTAAGATGAAAAGGAGATTAAGACAGTATGAATGGTGATTGTAGCTTGCTTTTTGTGCTCCTTTCAGATACGATAGCCCTACAGTTCGGACTCCCATAGTTCTGAATCTGATTTCACAAGTGCAATGTAAAATAGATAAACAAAAATGAGTCCAAATCTGGCAAATCTTTTGGAAAATCAATGTTTAAATCAAATGCTAAAAATGGACTGCTTTGGTAGATTTCAAAGTCGCCACTTAAA
The DNA here is from genome assembly GCF_055761805.1 of Camellia sinensis. Classification (NCBI taxonomy): domain Eukaryota; kingdom Viridiplantae; phylum Streptophyta; class Magnoliopsida; order Ericales; family Theaceae; genus Camellia; species Camellia sinensis. Next base: position 66,877,242 of record NC_138970.1, read on the forward strand.
TATTTTTAGAAAATTTAGGAAACCCATGACTCATGCCAAAGGCCACTTATCCGTTATCACCAAAGTGTCTCAGCTCGGGAATTTAGGTATGAGAGGGGAAGGTCATGGATTGAGCACCCCACTCACCCGATCAAAGATCGGCCTCTGCTAATCATAATGTGATTCTTATTTACATTATATGCTCTTGTTCCGATTATTAGGCTATCTTTACTATGTGAGGAAAAACAGGTATAGACTATTTTGCAAAAGTTGAAACATATTGATTTTATATTTGTCTGAAAATTGTTTTAAATACGTGTTACTTGAAAAAACGAGTTTGTATATACATTAATCAATACCTTCGAATTTTAGCAATTAGCTTTTATCCACTGGCATTCAAACAGGTATATCACTTAATCAATTAGCCTCATGAAAACATGCTCGATATGGCAACAATCACACGCAATGCAATATGTAAAACTCAAAATGCTCACCTAGTACTCCAAAGCAAGCCAAATAAAATAAAATAATTAGAAAACATGCATGCTCCTAAATAATGCGATATGCCTAATGCGATGCAATACAATCATGCAATTAATAGGCTCGACTACTATCATGGTATATGAACCAATTCAAGGAATGCGATAAATCACGTTTTCAAGCAATGAATTTGAAATTGACATTGGTTAGTGTGATGAGCCGAACCCTAATACATGTGAGACGAGTGTATTCAAGCATGGGAATGCTAAGTAAACATGATGCTCTACGCTACCATTATAAGCGAGTAAATAAAAGCGAGAAAGAAATGGGGTTGGAAGACATACACCATTATTACATATTTGTCCTCGTGCAAGAAGGTGCGAATGAGTGTCCAAGTGTCCGGACTTAAGCTAGCTATTACAAATTCAAATAAATGAATTACACTTAACCAAACTAACTACTAACTAGGCATCCGAGTTGTCAACTAGTTATCTAAGTTATTACAACAAGGGTATTAACCATAAATAACCATAAGTGCAATAAAGATATAATAATAAGTACAACAATAAGAATTATTACAACAATGATAACTACAATAATGCTAATAAAAAATATTAATCCAAGCAACTATGAGGCGTAATGATAGCATGCACAGTGCTCAGAAACTGCTCTGTCTGCCCAGACTGCTCTGCCCTCACCTTCAGCTAGTGCCCTCTGTTTCTGGAAAAGGTCACTGTTTACCGTACATTGGAGCCCGGCCAGCCCCTAATGAGGCCCCGGCCAGATCCTAATAAGGCTGGCTAGCCCTAATTTTCATGCCAAAATCTGTTTTGTGCTCTGAGGTGATGACAGTGCAGACAGAGACTTTTTGGGCCCTGTTTGTCCCTCCTGCTCTTCTCTATCATGTGAAGCCTAAGAGAAGAATAAATTCGCGTTCAAAACCATCAACTAGCACAAGTTGGTGGCTTGATGATCCTAAGCACGTTTGGACAAAATTGATAAATGCGATGAGCAATGACCACCCCCCCTCCTATCATGAAAGCTCAAAGAGGGAAGTAGACACGCTCTAAGTCTCATCAACGTATCATGGATTGATAAGTGACAATTCTCGGAGCGATGTACTTGGCATAACGTCCGACCAAATCCAACAAACTCTAAACATTTTTTAATGTTGGTTTAGTTCATTTTAAGCCGATTTTATTAGTCATTTCCATTCTTTAATCAATTTGTCTAAAGTGATGTTTAAGTCCAAAGAGGGCTGGCCGGCTCCCAATGGCTACGGCCGGCTCCCAATGGGACATGGTCGACTCCCAATATGCTCCTTTGTTCCTCTGTTCCAAGCTCTGTGTAGGGTAGCAAAGGGTTCAAAAATGAGGGTACAAACAATGTAAATATGGAAAAATTGGGATTGTTTTCGATGCTTGAATGTAGATCCTTCATTGAGACTTCGAACCACACACAATGCAACTTTCATCATCGAGCATGCAGGACAAAGCGCTCAAGTCTTGCGAACGATCAAAAACGGGGTATCTACAGTTACTCTTCTTTGACAGAGCTCGAAGTCATGGAATGACGTGAGTGATTCTTAAAGCCCAGAGATGACCCATTTCAAGAGGCTGTAAGACTTGGGCAAGAAATCAAGACGTAAATGCAATGATTGAACTTGAGGGCAAAGTGCAACATGATATGTAGAAAACAAATAACTTATGAGCATGCAATGAAACAATGCAATGAAACATTTAAATGAAAATTCCAAGCAACAAAACAATGCCATAAGCAATAACAAAAATGCAACGTCTGAATGAAAGCAAAACAACTCAAACCATGTCTCACACGAAAAAAGGTGAGCAAACAAACATGTCTCACGTGAAAAGGATAAAGAAAGTGCAAACCAAACCATATCCCATGCAGGAAAGACACCAGCTTAACTACGTCTCATGCAGGAAAGGTAGAGGGCGATGTAACCACCAGGCACGCCCGAGGTTTTCAACCGAGGAACTCGAGATCCTAACGCGTCTCACGCAAAAGGAGGGAATGTGGTATGAAAAAACAGGCGCACCTGCTATTTTTTAATCGAGTGAAAACTATCCTAATGTGTCTCACGCGAGAGGAGGAAGGGTGGTGTGAACAAACAGGCGCACCTGTTGTTTTTAACCGAGTGAAGAAATCCTAACACGTCTCACACGAGAGTATGAAGGGTGGTCTGAACATCAGGTGCAACTACTATTTTTAACCGAGGTAAACAATCCTAACGCATCTCACGAAAGGAGGAAGGGAGATGTGAACAAACAGGCGCGCCTGCTGTTTTTAACTGAGATAAACAATCCTAACGTGTCTCACACGAAAGAAGGAAGGGAGGTGTGAACAAACTGGCGCACCTGCTGTTTTTAACCGAGGTAAACAATCCTAACGCGTCTCATGCGAAAGGAGGAATGGAGGTGTGAACAAACAGGCACGCCCGCTGTTTTTAACCGAGTGAAATCGAGATCCTAATGTGTTTCACGTGAAAGTAGGAAAGGTGAACAAATCCAAACGCGTCGCACGAGAGAGGAGAAAATTGGATCAACGAAAGAACAAACAAATTCCAGAACTTGGTAAAGCGAAATTATCTCATCCGATCCGAGGTAGGCCTCGGAGAATGAAGTCCACGGAGATAACTCAAATCAAGGCGTAAAGTTTAAACACAAATTTGACAAAGATTCGAATGTGAATTTTGACAAATCAAACAACGCTTCATACAAGCAATCTTCAATTTTTGTTTTGAAAATAGGCCTGATATACAACCCTGAAAGAACAAAAAAAAATTACGATTTGGACCATGATTCCGCGGTGTGCGAAATCTGGAAACAAACATGAAACAAATAGAAATTAACATCACAGATTATGAATTTGAAATAAATATAGATAACAAAACAACCGACTAAAATAATGAAACAAATTACGGAACAAATTAAAATTGGAAAAAGAAGAACAAAACTCTCTCTTCTTCTTTTTTACTTTTCTTCTTTCTTTTTTCGCTCTTATTCTCTATTTACCTTTCCCCTTTCTTTTTCCCGTTCACCTTTTACTTTTTATTGTTTTTTTTTTCTCTTCTTTTTTTTTTCCTTCTTTTTTTCACTATTTTTTTCCCCTTCTCTTTTTTGTTATACTCTCTGTTTTTTTTTTTTAATCTTTTATTTTTCATTTTTCCAAAAACAAATCAAGGCTGCCCAAACAAAGAAATAGCAAAACACATGAACTAGGTCACACTTGGGGCCGGCCGACTTTCAATGGAGTATGACCGGGCCTAAAAAGAGCTGGACGGCTCGTGACGGCGACTAAGGGCAGTGTGGTAAAACTGCAACCCATGATTGGTTTAAGTAAAGCCCAACCCTCATTTCACACATACCCACACCCGAAAAACCTCCCCCTCTCTCTCTAAGCCTCTTCTCTCTCTAGCTTCTCCCTATTTTTACAAAACCCACCAACCCTGGCGAATTTTTTTCTTGAAACCCTTTTCCTCCTCTACGTTTTGAACCGATTAAAAAGTGATTTGGTTGAGTTTTGGGTTTTCTCTTGGTTTTCCTTGATTTCTCAAGTGTTTTCCCACCTTTTTCCCTCTCTCCATTTGAGTTTTCCTTCTCTCTTTATTTTCTCTCTCTTGGGATTTTGGAATTTTTCGCTTAATCTCACCCATCCGCTCACTTTTCTTCACATTTTCCACTTTTCCTCTATTTTCCCTCATGGCTAGCGGTGAGCTTTCCATCCCCGATCTCGTTGTTGATATTGGGGCCGTCCTAGGTGGGAACATAGAGGTCGAGGACGTGGTTCCTCCCATTCCTGAGCTCGTATTACCTCCCCTTGCCGACAGGTCTTTTGATGTAGCCACCTACCAGCCACGCACACATGCTCTGACCCCTAGTGGGATTCTGCGATTTGAGGGTCTTATCCCTGGGATTGACGAGGACATTCTACTACGAGAGCCTGTGGAGCACTTGTCCACCGATGCTTCCACGGTAAGTAATTTATTCTCTTTGGTTAAACATAGTTGAATTCCTTTCATTGTACTGTGGATATTGACAACATTCCCACACTATAGGTGGTAGCTAGGAGGATTAGAGGTTATGGGTCTATTTCTGGCCCCAGGCACTGGTATGAGAGGCTCTCCGCGGACGTCCACACATTGGTTGACGCGGCCAACTTCAAGCCTTTTTGCTTAGGACTGGTACAGATGGGGGCTGAGCCACTACTACACGGGGCCCTAGTGGAGAGATGGTGGGACACCATAGGCTCGTTTCACTTTTCATCAATCGGGGAGATGACTCTAACCCCGTATGATTTTGCGACACTCACCAGCCTGCAGGTCAGGGTTGACGGCCCGATCCCTTTTGATCCCGCTATGGCGCAGTGGAGAGCTACACAGCTTCACCTCCTTGGAGCGATCCCAGATGCTGCTAGTCCTGGGATGGTGAGGTACAATTGGTTCCTGGAGCATTTCTCCGCTCTTTATCCAGCTACTCCGGAAGCAGGTCGCCCAGTATACCCGCAGGTTCCTCATGTATCTCCTTGCTACTACTCTGTTTGCAAATAGGAAAAACATCGTGCGGTTGTATATCTTCGGGGCACTGGTGCATCTGCTGAGGGTAGTGGAGTACGATTGGGGTGGCGCAGGCCTGGCCACTTTGTACTGCTATATAAGCTCGGCATCCCACCGAAAGAATGATTTACTCAGCGGTTAGTGGAGAGTTTGAGAGGTACACTTCACATTTCTTTTCGGTTTTGCTTTGCATTTCCTGTTTGTCTTAATTGCTTTGTTTGCTCACTTGCCTTTCTTATTCTTGTAGCTGTGACTTTACACATATTTCACCTCTCTCGCTCCGGTCCCAGTGAGGCCGATTGAGTTGTTAGTACCCCGCTCTTGGTATTACAACTCCCGATTCGAGCGATGTCGGCGCGTGGACCGGGACTTCCCTTACTTCCGCTGCTTCTTTGACACCGTCACCACAGATAGCATAATAATACTAACCTTTATCTTTCACTGCTATTACCGTTTCCACACCATTGTTTCCATACTGTTGTTTCTATACTATGCTGTCATTCTCATGTTGTTTAACCTTATTCTTGCTTTGCACCTTCTATTCACAAGTTGACTGGCTTGGGCAAGTATCCCTTAAGCATCAAGGGTGATTTACACTGCTGCATAGGAGACCTCTACCATACTGATTCTCTTCAAGGGCCCTTTCGGCAGGGCGTACTATTTGGGAAAGCGATTCATTCGCCAGACTCGGGGCCAGGTTGATCCTGATGTTCCACATCCTCCTCCTTCTCGCATGAGGGTTGCCGACGATCTTCAAGACGGGCCCCTGATCGATCACCTAATGTAGGGAGAGGACAGTGACCGGTGCCACGAGGCCAGCGACTTCATCACATTCTTACAGACCCAGGTGATGGCTCCGCTTACCAGAGGTGTAGCCCGTGTACTTCCCGAGGCTGCTGACGCCGCTACAAGAGGTTTTCCCCGCTGCAACTCTTATTCCCGGGCTTCCTGCGATTCCTACCGAAGTCGTGTACATGCGACCGGATAGAGTGATCAACAAGATCCCTCTTAAGCATATTGAGGAGAGGGACTGTAGGCTGGTAATTGCTCCCAATATCGAGCAAGTACACGCTTCTTTACACTTTTGCTCGTTGTACTTTCTCATTTTTTTTCATAGTGCTTTATTGCTTTATCCCGCTGTACTTCATTACTTTGTTCCACTATACTTCATTATTTCTGCTCATATTCTCAAGTCTCTGTACTTTTGCAGGTGCCCTCGGGGTATGTTAATGATCTCCTTCGGACAGTTAACCGGCTACTTCTGATGGTGCAGAGGAGGCAGACTGCTTTGGTTACTCACGGGATTGAGGTACACTCTGCTCATAGTTCACTTTTGTTTACTGTTTTTGCAATCTTGTCCACAATTCTGTTTTTGCACTTTTGTCCACAATTCTATTGAGTTTATACTGATATCGGTGCTATTTTCAACTTGAGTTGGCGCCAACTGCACTTACAGGACCTCCTCCAACAAGAAGGAGAAGGAGGCGGGGCCTAGTGAGAGGCAAAGGATGGGCTGACCGAGGGAGAGGCAGAGTGAGGTAGCACTCACATTTTGAGGAGTCCTTGAATGGGTACACGACCCCTAAAGATGAGGGGGACGAGGTCGACATGCCGTCCAGCAGCCCCAGTGATGATAGTGACTCACCTCCTCCACAACCAAGGAGGAAGAGAGCGATGATAGATCGATGATTTACTTTCCTTTTTCTTTCTTTTACTTTGTAGTTAGGAATCAGCTTCAAATAGACCCTTGTATTTTATTTTTGAAGAATTTTCTTTTGTTTTGTTTTTGTAAAACAATGATCAGGGTTGGACCCTTCTATTTATGAAAAGATTATTTTGGATGATTTCTTTCGCATTGCATAGCATGTGATGACTCTATGGCACAACCGTTGCATGATAATATTGTACAAGTCATTAGAACTGTGAAAACTTGCTTTTGACTTATCCTTGAATCGGATAACAACCTACAATTAGAGAAAATGCAGAATACAACTCGAAAACAAGAAAAAGAAATAAAAACGACCTAAAAACACTAAACAACACCTGATACAAACAAGACAAAACTCAGAACATAACTCTGGTACGCCAAGGTGAGAACCTACCTTCCATGCAACTGCTCCAGTCTGGGCAGTCATTGAGAGCCGACCGGCTCCAAATAGGTACAGCCGACCTCTAATGGGGTATAGCCGGGCCTAAAAGTGATGTCGGTCAGTGCAATCCAGCTGTCATGCACTGCTCCTTCTCAAAGTCTATAAAAAGTGATCCTAAGCTATTTTCCAGGCAGAATGTCATGCCCCAAAAATAAACCCACATAGCTATAACATCAACCCACTCCCAAAAATGAGATATTAACCAGTTTCATTTACATAATTCCAAATGTTTACAAAAGTATTCTCACATGCCATTATACATTTATTTACAACTAGTATACGAGTCTATAACATGTAACATAAATCATTAAATCACAACGAATAAGGCCCTTAAGGGCTTACAAGTTCCAAGGCAATAGCCCGGTTACACGTAATGGTCTCTCGGACCCAAACACATTAGCCCTTGGCTTACAAAAATATCACAACAAAATAAGAGTTAAACTACTCTTCTTCAAAACATTTCCACACCCTTAGCTTGGCGGGGTCACCACATCTATACCTGCACCAAATCCCATAGGGGTGAGCATAAAGCCTAGTAGAGATTCCTCACAAAGTATATACAGTTATGCCAATTCCATCAACGTTAGAAAGAGATGCATATGTAATGCCATGCAAGTGCTAATGATGAAGGAGAATTTTATTTCAATGCACTATTTCAAAATCAACATGTTCTCAATAATATTTTGTAATCTCATCAATTTCAACTTCCAATATTTAAATCAACAGGGGGGTAAATACGACACTGGTAATCCCTAGGCTGGTGTCTGCAAGTAGACTCTACGAGTACTACCAAACTGTCATTTTTACCGATATTAACCGGAAGGCTCGACACCTATCCGTGCGGCTTTCGGGTCTTTCACCCTAGACACTCAGGCCAACTTATCAAATTCATCTACACCCCTTATCCAGACTTACCAATGTATTTACCCCATACACATTTGCATTAGTTCTCATCACAATAACATTTTTCGTCATAATGTAAATCTCTTCAATTTAGATTCACAATGCACAATGATAAATGAAGTAATATGCAATGCAATAATCTTTTCCATACCTCATAACATTTCTCCATTTTGAATATCTCTACAACAATGCCAACATTTACATTCTCATATTCTCCTTTCAATGTTCATCCACAAAATTAACATGTGTCATCAACATGTTACCACAATTCTCTTTTCACATGACCTAACAAATTAGCCTCTCCATGGCTACAAGTGACATATTTCAAATATAAATCCCCAATGTTTACAATTTTTCCACCATTTATGATATCCAACAATCTATCACATACAAGCTTGCTTATTCAAGTATTAGCAATAATATTTAAATAGCACCTCCTTCTCATACATCAAGAAAATTGCCATCTTGTTAAACATTGATGAAGCACCTCTCATTTATCCTTTTAACACAAGAAAATAAGTAATTTCAAAGACATTTTCCATTTTACCAAAAATCCCCAATTTCTAGGATTTTCGTCATTAACAAACTATCATCATTTTCTAAGAGGAACTCCATCACACCATTTTTCATGAGTTTAATAGAAGAAAACCCTCAAGATAAAAGAAAAAGGTTGAGATATAAACCCACATTCAAAACTCTCTCTACATTTTGAATCAAAATCAATAAAATCAATACAAACTCAAGAACACTCTTAAATCAACAACAAATAGCAAAACTAGTATATATAACTCAAGAAATCCCTATCTCAAGCTTGTTGATGAAAGAAGAGATGAAACCCTAGCCTCAAAGATGAGAGAAATTTCGTATCTCCATCACCCAAGTGAAGCCCTAACTTTGGATATTTAAGATTTGAAGGAAGGAGATGGAGATCTTGACCCAAAAATTTGTAAAATCAAAGTGTTTTGAGGCTTAAGGAAGTTTTCTAGAGAGAAGGGAGAGAAATATAGGGTTTAGAGTGAGAGAGATATGTGTATAATGGGTGAGACATTCGAAACAAAACGTTATAAGAAAACAGGGCACGGACTGCCCAGTTGGCCGCTCGTGTGGCCTTCTCCACCGCTCGAGTGCCCCACCTTGACTGCTCATGCGATCCATTTTCTTCGCTCGTGCGCTCTAGACAGAATCGAATTTTCTAGGTCTAAGCCTCCACCGCTCGAACGCCCTAGCCCACCACTCGAGCAGCCCATTCCCGCACGTGCGGCCTAGGGCCCCGCACGTACAGCCCAAGCCCAGCCACCCAAAGAAATCTGCTTCGCTTTCGGCACTCCAGACTCACCCGTACATCCTCCGGAACAAAACTAAAAAGGAAAGGAGCTTTTTTTCTAATTTTATTATGGAATAATGGTGGAGTTATGGAATAAGGAAGTATGATAGAGAATTTAAAGACAAAGGAGAAAGCAAAAAGATGGAGAGAAGTTGGAGGGAATTTACATACTTCATTATGTTGGCATAAAGGCCAATATATAGACTTACAAGGTGAGAATACAAACAAAATATAACTTAATGCATATCTAACTTTATATCTAACATATCTAACTTTGCAAGACTTTACGTTCAAAAGTTGTAAAATTTCTAACTCTTTAGGCAAGCCTAGTCATAGGCATTTTGAAAAGTCTACCTAAAAGTAAATACAAAGAGACAAATACAAAAAAAAAGGACTACAATTATTTGCTCTTTGCTACAGTTTTTACAATTATATACACTGATACATGCGGCTCGGGCGCAAACTCTTTATCACAAATGTATTTATGTTGTTCTAACAAGGGAATATGAATTAAGACATTGTTCATACTTAATGAAATAGCCTTTTCCTGTATTTGCATTGGAAGATATTTATATATAAAATTATTGCCAAGAAGGAAATCTCCATGCATATACGAAAAACATAAAATTTTTGGTATAATGAATTTGCTATCATTTAACCAAATAGCTATATTTTTAGCCTTGAATTGTATGGAAGTATGGTTGCCATCTATTCCAGTAACTAAAATTGGATGTTTCATTAATGCCCATTTTTCTTTTGGTATGGCATTCCATTTACATGAGCTGACTGTAGCTCCTGTATCTATGAGAACACTGAGGCTATAGGGTTTATAACCTGCAAAGTTAAATGTTCCCAATACATATGTATATCTTCTTTTTCCTTGGCTAGGAGAAAAAATAATATCATCATTTTTTGTTTGAAAATGATACATATATGCAGACTTAATATGTTCAAATTTTCTTGTTCCTGGAAAAATAGGAATCTGAACATTGTTTGAAGTAATAGATTCTTGATTAGAATTATTACTTGATTCTCCAATACTTAACTTTGAAAATGATTTGTTAGGAAAATCTTTTTCGAATACAGAAGTTGATCTTTTAATTTTTGGAACTATATTTTCAATATATAATTTTTTTCCTGATGCCTGCATTTGTAATTGTGCAGGTCTTTTTGTTTTAGAAGATTCTCCTTGTCCCACTAGGTCTTGGATTAACCATTGTCGAGGGACTTCTAAGTCGCTCCAATTCATTGGACGAGGTTGTATTACCGTGTCAAATGGTCTTGGTTCAAAGATTTCAACGATTTTATTATCGTTTGTTCTTGTTTTTGTTTCAGGAAATTTGGTTAATTCGTGAATTGTTTTCCAACGAATAGCCAAATCATGAGAATTTGATTTCATTCCTAATCCTTGTGTTTTAATTCTTATTCTGACTGTATCTTCAAGATTAGGATCATTTATGGAAATAAAGAAATTTGGTCTGACGTTAAACCAAACTACTCTATTAGCCAAATTAGACTGAATTCCTCCAATGATTGCTTTCATTGGGTCGGAAAATCTTTTGTCAAAAATTACTGCCAAAATAGGAGTATCTATCCCTTGTCGGAATAAGGCTGTTATGGTTCCTTGAATTAATCCAATATGAATATATTGAATTTCAGGATATTTCTTTTTCCATCTTGCAACCTTTTTCTTATTAAAAAAAGGAATATCAATATTTCCTTCTTCTGACCATTTTGCTTGAGTGTTACCACTATATTGTTCGAACACTCTTGCTGAAAAGAAGTTGAATTTTGAAAGTTTATAAATTTCTGGAACAGCAACTTCTTGCATTTTTTCGAATTTTGCTAATTCTTCGTCGGTAAAAGTTTTTTCTTCTCCGATTACATCTCCAAGTCGAATTGCCTGTAATTCTTCTTGAGATATATTATCTACTTCTTGAGATATTTCTTGACTATAAGTAGTCATCATGAAGATTAGTTCTTCATCTGAACTTTCTTCATCAGTAGAAATTTCGTACAAGATTTCTTCTTCATCAGAAATTTCTTCGCCATATATTATTTCAAAATCTTGTTCTTCAAGGACTTTGATCATTTTCTTTGCACTTTTTCCCCTTTTTGGGCATTCGGGTGCATAGTGACCTTCTTCGTTACAAATGCAACATTTACAAGTTTTCTTTTTTGAAACACTTGTTGGTTTCTTTTTTCGAATATACTTTTACTTTTTTGAAAAAGTTTTGTTCTTTTTCCAAGGTTTCTATTTATATTTTCTGCGTTTTTTGGAAAATCCTTTTCTTTTCAGAAATGTATTACAACCAATTTTCCAATTTTCTTTTAAAATTTTATCACAACATTTTTTACCATATGGTGAGTTAGAAATTTGATTTTTTATTTGTTTTTTCGCCTTTACTTCTAGACACCGGTCTGCTATCAGTCTTAGAACAAGATTAATGCGAAAACCAAGATTATCATATTCTTCCTTCCCCATTTTTTTGAGAAAATCAGGATATGTTTTAATACATAACTCATCTCATGGATTAGGGAGTTTATGAAAAAATTGATCTAACCAGGGTTGATTTGCTGGTGGATCGATAAGATAATAATATTTTTTAAAAGTTTGAACATAGTCTTCAAAAAGACAAATATTACATAATTCTAGTTTAGTCAAAATATAATGTGCATCGGCTTGTAAATTAGTATCTCCTGCAAAACCACATAATTTTCTTTTATGATTTTTGCAAATTCAGCTAAAATTGTGTCAAGTGTGAGAAAATTTATTAACAAAGCCATTTTTTGACTTTTTCCAATTTCAGATTTTTCTCATTGTCTTAACCATTGCAACACATTTCCTTGGAGAGTTGCTGCAATATAGTCAAGGAATTTTTCCTTTGACCAACTATTTTTATAATTGGTAATAATGATGGACAAGGATTGTGCCCAATCATCAATTGCTTGTTCCTGATCCTTAAATGGAACATGAGATAAGTCTAAATAAGTACCATTTTGAACCATTGGATACTTATGATTATTATTTTTTCTAGATATTACTGGTTCAGGTGTAGGATTGGAGGTACTTCCAATATTAGTATCATTTTTAACTTCCTTTGTTTGAATAAAGTCAAAATTTTCTCTATCTCCCCATGTGCCAAATAATTCGGAATCAATTGACTCTTCTGCCTTTCTTTTTCCTTTATTTATTTCTGATGAAATATCTTGATCTATTGATTCTTCAGATGAAGATGATTGGCTGTCATCATCATTAGTTGACATATTAATATCATAATTAAAATGTTGTAAAATGGCTTCATTTTCTAGATAAGTTTCTCTTATCTGATCTAGTAGCCTATTTCTTTCATCAATACCTAAATCTAGGTCTTTTTATAATTTTCTCCAATAATCCAATATTTCAACAATATTTTCATATTCAGTCCTATTATAGGTATTGGTTTGAAGTACCATAATATCTTCTGTACCATAAAATAGCCTAGGGATGTGACTATCTCCTGGACTATTCATTCCATCATTGTTTATGAAGGATATAGTTTTCAATTTTGTCACCAAATTGTTTATTTGGTTTTTTGCTTCTTTATTTAAGTCAATATTTATTATAGAACCCAATTTGTCTATTTTACATTCTATAGACTCAACTTTAATCTCTAGATAATTTTGATTTATTTTTTGATTTTTATCTAATTTAGAAAACCAAGAACACATAATATCAGTAATATTATTTAAACTAGAACGCACACTATTTATATTTGCAGATTCTTTAGTAATATGCAAACTATGATCATATTTATTATTAACATTATTTTTTGTATTTTCAAAGCATATTATATTGTCATAATTAATTGCCATTTTAGATTGTTATTGGTACCTAAGACCCTCCTAGTGCATTATCTAGTGCCTAAAACCTCTCTTTTATGATCTTAAAGACTTAATTATGGCCAATAGTCAAAAGATCTTAATGAGTATATGGGCTTTGACATACACTAAGCATATAGGTTTTACAACAACTAAAAATGAAACAAATAATTATGAAGATATAAAATACGAAGGATACACAAAAAACTTAGACAAAATAATTTTTTTTTTTTATATCATAAAACACACCATACAAACTTATATATATATATATCAAAAATTTATACATAGATAGAAATACTTACATAGCTTAATCTTGCTTTCAAAAGCTCTTCACCAAGCTCTGATACCAATTACAAAACTAAAAAAGAAAACTAAAAATGAAATGAGCTTTTTTTCTAATTTTATTATGGAATAATGGTGGAGTTATAGAATAAGGAAGTATGATAGAGAATTTAAAAACAAAGGAGAAAGCAAAAAGATGGAGAGAAGTTTGAGGGAATTTACATACTTCATTATGTTGGCATAAAGGCCAATATATAGACTTACAAGGTGAGAATACAAACAAAATATAACTTAATGCATATCTAACTTTATATCTAACATATCTAACTTTGCAAGACTTTACGTCCAAAAGTTGCAAAATTTCTAACTCTTTAGGCAAGCCTAGTCATAGGCTTTTTGAAAAGTCTACCTAAAAGTAAATACAAAGAGACAAATACAAAAAAAAAGACTACAATTATTTGCTCTTTGCTACAGTTTTTATAATTATATACATTGATACACACTGTCTACCCTCCCCGGTTTTCAAAGAGATAGACTGTTGTAGATAGGCTTTGGCTGAGCTGATTTGTCGTGTAGCGTTGGCTGAAAGGATGTGGCTGATCACTTTCCGCCAAATAATGCAGGTTGCTCCACGTGTCCTGGATAAGGTTGGAGTCGATCAGGAGACAGCTGCATTTGATAGTGGGGTCCACTATGCTTCCATCCTGTTGATGAAATTGTGATATTCTTCATCAGTCTCTGATGGAGGGGAATCCGGATCTTGGCTGTATTGCTCATTCCGGAATTGTTCTACATCATCCGTGGTCATGGCTAGTTCCAACGGAAGATCCAAATTAGTTCTCTTTTTGAGATTTATTAACATGTTAAGAGCCTCATTAATTTGCGTTGGAGACCTTTGATATGTTATGGGAAAATGGGTTACAAATAATATTCTTCCATCTATAACCATGAATGGCAATTTTGCTGAGCCATGGATGTTGGACGCTGCTTGTGAAACAGATATTAGACTGTCTATCCAATATTCTGTTAAAGAAAGTTTTTGGATATTTTTCAATCGCTCTCTCCGGTGATCTTCATCTAAATAATCATCTTCAAATTCAAAATCTTCAGTTTCTTTAAGATACCAAATCTAGTATGGTTGGAAAAAATGTTCTCGTTCTCGCCAACCAACAGTGCTGAAGATCCAAAAAGTAAAATATTTGTTCCATCGAAAGCCTTTTACTATCCATGAGAGTATTGTTTTGATGATCATTGGATAATCTATCCATTGGATTGGATCTAAAATTAGGAAAATAACTTGATTAGTTATTCCACAATCTATATCCTCAAAAAACCACATGTCATGGTTTGCCATGATGGTTATTTTGGGAATTCCATCTTTCAAATTTAATTTATCATACGATCATTCTAAGATTTGTCTAATCTTATCATGAGGATCTTCAACTCGATTTTTGATTAACATAAAAATTTCTTTTGAAAGCAAAGTTCTTGCTTTTTCAAAAAGACAAATTCTTTTTATTTGTTCAAAAACTGGATCAGAAAACTCATCTGATATGAGGTCTGATAGTTGAAGAAAATTGTTTATTTTTTCAAAATTAAAATCTTCATTCCAATTCATTTGTTTAAGAATATTGAAACAAAGATTTTGCAAATCTTTTAATTTAGCTGTTTGCTCAGCTAATTTGTTGGCCAAAACTCCCATGTGTTTTCGAAATTTCACTTCGTTGTCTACAATGTGAGTTTTCCAAACTCCATTGAGTTCTGCATAAATTTCTCTGGATATACCAGGGTTGAAAAAATCTTTTATTTCAGATTCATCTGGTCTAGATGTCTGAATATTAGTTAGAACTGGGTTAGTTCTCATTTGAAAAAAATTCTTTTGATAAACTGGCATAGCTGGTGCATTGTAAAAAGCTTTTCTAGCTTTGGTCATGCTATCATATGCTTTAAAGCTCGCTCCTGAATATCCACAAACTTGCAGATTGGCTTCATTCCAGTCTGTGTAAATTCCAAGTTGTTTTCCTGCAAACACAACATAAACTTTTTCTTCTCTGGGAATTGCTTTTTTAGCAATTGTTACCCAATCTCCTTGAGCGGGTTGTTTACCCTTATCCATTGTTTCCTCTTGGTCTAGAGGTCTTCTGCAAAAATTAAATTTACTTGTTTAGCAATTTAATTTTTTGAAACAATTTCTGCTAAGAAAATCTGCAAGAAAATTGTTAGTACCTTTAAGATGTTTTACTTCAAAAGTATATTCAGAAATTTTATTATACCAGGCTAATCGTCTTCCTTGCTCAATAGGTTTTTTATTGATCAAGAAATCTCTTACTGCCTTATTATCAGTGCGCACAATAAAATTTTTTAGGGCTAAATAAATATGAAAACTCTTTATTGCTAATTTTTTTGCAAGTAATTCTTTTTCAAATATAATATATTTTTGTTCATTTGGTTTAAATGTTCCAGAATTATATCCGTAAATTAATTCTTCTTTTTGTAATTTTATGGGTATTGGATTTTTTCTTGGTCTAATCCCATTTTCTGATAAAGGTATCTCTTTATCATGCCATAAATTACTGGGCATAGCTTTAGGAACACATCCCCAGCATGCTTCTGAGGCATCTGTTTCTAAAATTAATTTATCACCTATTTTAGGAAGATAAACATCTGGTAAAGTTTTAACAGTTTCTTTAATTTGTTTAATTAAAGCAACATCTTCTGCTGTCCATTCAAAAATAACATTTTTCCTTAATTTGGTTAACCAAGGAATTTCTATTTTTGAAATATTTTTAATAAAATTTCGTCCATAATTTAAAATGCCTAATAGACTCTGTAATTGTGTTATATTTTCAAGAGTATTAGGAAAATCTCGTACTTTGGACAAAATATGTTCTTGTAATTTTAAACCTTTCTGGTCTAAAATTATTCCCAAAAATTCAATTGATTCTTTTTCTAATTCAATCTTTTTTGGAGACAAAATAATTCCATGTTTTTGGAATCTTTCACAAAGTAATTTTAAATGTTTCTTATGCTCCTCCTTAGTTTTAGAGAAGATAAGTATATCATCAATATAAACTACACAACAATCTTTAAGGTCCTTAAAAATTGTATCCATCCACCGTTGAAATACCTGTGGTGCAATATTTAACCCAAAAGGCATAACATTCCAGTGGTAATGTCCTCTAGGTGTACTGAAGGCTGTCAATTTTTTTGACTCTTCAGTCAATTGAATTTGCCAAAATCCACTTTTACAATCAAATTTGCTAAAGATTTTTGATCCTTTGGTTAAGTTAATCAAAACATCTTTTCGTGGAATAAAATATCTATCAAATTCTAAATTTTCATTTAGCCATTTATAGTTGACTACCATTCGAGCTTTTCTTCTTTTAATTTCAGCATGGTTTCTTACCATAAAAGCTGGACTAGAGTGAGGACTTTTAGTTTCTTCAATTAACTTTTTTGTCTAAAAGTTCCTGGAGTTGAACATCAAATTCATCTATATCTTGTCTAGTATAGATCATTGGTCTTACTCTAATGATAACATTGGGGTCTTTCAATTTTAAACTACAATAACGTGGACTATGTTGCCATAGTTTTAATGGATGTTCACTAAAATTTTCTTCTAAAATTTTATAAATCCAGTGTGATTCATCAATGGTTTTGATGATGGAAGTTGCGAAATTTAACACCGAAAAGAAAAACACTAGAACTCCAAACTAGAGAACCATCCCGGACATTTCAAATCCAATAAAGGCAAATAGAGGACGAAGCGAAGAAGGAAAAAAAGAGAAAGGGAAGGAACCCAACCATCACACAGAATAACAAAATTTTATTGTTTTGCTCACAAGATGGAGATTCTTCTCAACAATAGGCTCTAAGACTGGATTGCCACTTTAGACGACTCGGAAAAGGTGAATTTTTGCAGTTTCGGTATAAGCGCTCTTTTTCCTTTGGGCAGCACTTCACTTTGCTTTCCATTCCTTCATGCCGCAGTTCGATACTGGAACCCGATTACACATGTGTTTCACTTCGAAGCACAAGAGATGTGTCTGACGCTCGAGGAATTTTGAGCTTTGATGGAGTCCCGGCGTGACGAGGAAATCATGTCCCAGCCCCGTTTTAGCCATGCAGGGGCACTTGGGTAAATGTGCTGACTTTCATTACATGAGGCTCGATCCCTGGCTCATAACAAGGAATTGGACATTCCAAGTTTAGTGCATTAATTTTCTGATATCGGAGACAGGGGTAACCTTCTTTGGCGAGGCTACCGCCAACATGCTCTTTGCTTATGTATGCTTGCACATTTCCTACTTGCCCCTAGTTACAGTGGAGCCAACATTTAGTTGATTGAGATAGCCCAATGTTTGAAAGAGGGCAAGAGATGCATGGGTTTGGCACTAGTTGAGACCTTGATAGGCCTAGATGCTTTCCGTTGGGGAGAGACTACTCGATTGTTAGGGAGTCCGCTGCTTCTCGAGGTATTGTTTCCCACCTTTCTGATTTATGATTCTCACGTCACTCGACACTCATTCTCTGTTTTTTCCCAAACCTCTTCCTTACTTTTTCCTCATCGTACATCTCTCTATTCTTTAATCTCTCTAGTTTTCATCTCCCAAGTATGGTTCATAGACAAGCTGAAAGTAGTGGACCCTTACCCCGAGTATTCAGCTCGAGCTTACTTTTTCTGATAACGGCTAGTCAATTTCCCTTCAGAGGGGTTGTGGTGTGACTGGATGTGCAGCTGGTCTGTAGCTCACATAGTTTGGAGTTGCCCTTGGCTTGATTTGACGAAGATAAGTTACAGCATGTCCCAACAGTCGGGTGTGGAGTTAATTGGCCTCACACACTGCATGTTCTATTTCCCCCTCCGGCTCAAACGCCAATTTGGACATGACCAGACTCGTCCAGATGAACGGGTGGAATACACGGCTTCATTTCCAGTTCATGCCTCCCACTTGCCCCGGTATCGTACTACTTGGAGAACGAGAGCGGTTATGGCCCCTGCTTTTAGCTTTAGTTACACCCTAACAACTTTGATTTAATCAAGAGTTGGAGAATGTACTTGTGTTAAAATCAATGTAATTAAAGTTACGAGCACTGAAAATTTTCCTTTTTGGTCTAAAAATGGTCTATGTTGTAAAAGGTAACTTTTGAGAAAAATCAATTCATTAAAACTTTTCAAAACAATTTTCGGAAACAATCGCTACCTGACACACATGGATTCAGTCCTTAAGATGTACAACCCCAAATTAGAAAATCACAACAATTTCAAATTGCATTCACCGTTACTGCTTCATCTTGCAACTGACTTTCTGCCAAATTGAGGTAACCCAACCGAGCCGACAGATAATGGAAAAGATGGACCAATCAAATAAGATGAACATGACAATTGATTTGGAGATGGTTATGGCCAAATTTCGAAATAAAGTTACATACATATCCCAATGATGGGAATTAGGTGTTACGTAGTTCGGAGAGGGTTCACTCAAGTGTTTATTCTCCTTTTGCGCTCTAACTTTTACCAAAGCCGCTCTTTTGGGTTTTCAACCTTGCGAGCTTAGTTTTTCTTTATTTCTAATTTTTCATGCTCTAACTTTTGCCTAGGTCATCCTTTCAGGTTTTCGGCCTAGCGAGCCACTCAAGGGTAGTATCTTTTCAACTTGTCCATGTTGATCGGCTATGAAAACTCTAGACCATCTAGATCCATGAGAATAATTACTCCTCTAGACCAGATAGACTTGATGGTATAGGGACCAGTCCAATTGGGTCGGAACTTGACCCTAGGGTCATGGAATGGAGCTCGATTATCTTTCAGTACCATGTCCCCTTCCTTGAGGTTTTTGGACTTAACTTTCTTGTTAAAAGCTCTAGCAATTTTGCGCTGCTAGCCTTGGACGTGATACAATGCCTTCAACCTCCTCTCATCAAATAACATCAATTCTTCAAATCTGCTCTGTTGCCAGTCCGTCTTCACTATCTGACACTCGGCCATAACTCATAGTGACGGTACTTCAATTTCGATTGCCAGAACAGCTTTTATCCCATAGACAAGAGAATAGGGGGTCACCCCTGTGGATGTCTAAATCGACGTTCTGTAGCCCCAAAGTGCAAACGACAATTTATTCTACCAGTCTCTGTAAGTTTCCACCATCTTTCACAAGATATTATTGATATTTTTGTTTGCGGCCTCAACAGCTCCATTGGTTTGTGGTTTGTATGCTGATGACTTGTGAAAAGTCATCAGCATATTTCTTGAGCAGATCCAGCACCTCTTTCTTGAAATACAAGCCATTATCTGAGATGATCTCGTTGGGCACCCCATACCTACAAATGATGTTATTCTTGATAAACTTGGCCACATGCGATGCTTTTAATACATAATAGGACTGAGCTTCCACTCACTTAGTGAAGTAATCGAATGCCACCAGGATAAACTTGTGTCCATTTGAACCCTTTGGCGTGACCGGCCTAATGACATCGATTTCCGGTGGGATGTTCATGCGATTGGTATGGATCTGACATTTGTGGCATCGCCACAGAAGCTAATGCAGTCCTTCTCGATGGTTGACTAGTAGTAGCCTTGTCTAAGGATTTTCCAAGCCAACATTACACCATTCATATGAGCTCCGCACTCTCTTCTGTGGAGAGCCTCCATGAGGCGCTTTGACTCTTCTCTCTTAACGCAGAGCTTATGCATTCCCAGATGACCTCTCTTGTACAATTTACCCCGCAGATGATAAATTGGACGGCCGGACGCCGTATTCCCCATTTGTCTTTGGCATTTGCCCTTGGTGGATACGTCTCTTTCTGCAGGAAATTGCAAATGTCGTAATACCAAGGGTTCTTGTCTTGAACCTCATCTATTGCGGCAATAGTCTTGTAGGTAGGCATGTACTTCTGTTCAATGATGATCGGATGTATTTTGACTCCCAATGGGATGTCTACCACAAAAGATAGGGTTGCTAATGCATCAACGAACTAGTTGTTCTTCCTTAGCAGATGGGTAAACATTAGCTTTTCAAACCTCAGGATTAGTATATCCAAGGCCTGATAGTAAACCTTCATTTTCTCTTCTTTAACCAACCAATCTCCGTTGGCTTGAGAAACAACCAAGTTAGAATCTCCGATGACGTCCAACCTTTTTGCCCCTAGTTCTAGGGCAGCTTCCAACCTAGCAATACATGCCTCATACTCTACTTCGTTATTAGACACTCTGAACCAGAGTTTGAAAGCTAGGGGTATATGGGAATCATCGGGTGCTATCAGCAACACATCTATCCCATAACCGTATTGGTTAGCTGCTCCATCAAAGTACATTGTCTACGTCTCTTCTTCTATTTGTAGAATATCTTCATCTAGGAACAAGTATTCCACTGCTTCATCTCCCTCTACTGGGTGGTCTTCCAGGAATTTCGCTATAGCTCTCCCTTTAACCGATTTACGTATGATATATTTGAGATCAAATTCGGAAAGAAGAAGCAACTAATGAGCAAGCCTACCAATAAGTGCTGGTTTCTCAAAAAGATATTTGATGGGATCTAATCTTGAAACCAGAATTACAGAGTGGGCTAATAGGTAGTGCCTTAACTTCCGGGTAGCCCATACCAAGGCTAAACAAGCTTTCTCGAGGGGAGTGTAGCGGGTCTCGTAGTCTAGCATCTTTTTGCTCAACTAGTAGATGGCCTTCTCTACCTTGGCCTCCGACTCCTGAACTAGAATACACCCCATGGTTGAATTTGTCACTGACAGGTACAAAATCAACGGCTTCCTTAGTTCTAGCGGTGATAACACAAGTGGATTCTGCAGGTACTGCTTGACCTGTTCAAAAACGAACTGACAGCGATCATCCTATTGAAATTTCTTCCCTTTCTTTAGAAGACCAAATAGTGGTTCACAAGCCAAGGTTAATTTTGAAATAAATTGTCTTATGAATTGCACTTTGCCTAGAAAGCCGCGCACCTTCTTTTCAGTCCTTGGTGGTTGCATTTCTAGGATGGCCTTGATTTTGGACAGATCCACTTCAATTCCTTTTTGTGTGATTAGAAATCCCAGTATTTTCCCCGTCGTCACCCTAAAGGTGCACTTTTGGGGGTTCAGCCTCAGTTTATACTCTCTGATTCGTTAAAAGAATTTCTCCAATGTAGTGTAATGGCCCTCTCATTCCTTGGACTTGACAATCATGTTGTCCACATACACCTCAACTTCTTTGTGGATCATGTCGTGTAAGATTGTGGTCACAGCCCGTTGATAGGTAGCCCCAGTATTTTTCATCCCAAATGGCATAACTTGGTAGCAGTAGGTGCCCCATGGCATTGTGAACGCTATCTTCTCCCTATCGTCGGGTGCCATCAGAATCTGGTTATACCCGGAAAACCTGTCCATGAATGAGAGCAATGTGTAGCCAGTCTACCAACTCATCGATATGTGGTAATGGAAAGTAACCCTTCAGAATAGCTTTATTCAAATCCCTAAAGTTGACACAGACTTTGATTCTGCTGTCCTTCTTCGAAACCGGAACAATATTGGCTAACCATGTCGGATACTCAGATACAATCAAGAACCCTACCTGGATCTGTTTGGTGACCTCTTCCTTAATCTTCAAAGCCCAATCTGGACAGACTCTGCATAGTTTCTGTTTCACCGGCCGAGCCTCAGAATTGAGAGGGATCCGGTGCTGTACAATCTCGGGATCGATTCTAGGCATGTCTTCGTAGGACCACACGAAAACATCTTTGAAATTTTTTAATAAAGTGACTAAACGCTCGCGTTCTTCTGAAGACAAAGTGGACCCAATCTGGACCAAGAGCAAATCCTTTTCAGTATCCACATTAATGGCAATGATTTCATCTATACGGGGCTTAATACGTCTCTCCTCCTTTTGGTTAACCAAAATTTTCAAAGCCCGAGGAATTTCTTCCTCTTCATTTGTGTCAAAATTTTGAAAATCAAGATCAGTACAACAAACTAAAGGCACAGAAAAGTAAGCGAAATCCACAGAATTCCCATTCAAAAAGTCTGGATCTTCGATTATAGTAGACTCAAAATAAAAGCTGAAAGATGACCTGGACAGGACCTTGGTATCCGGGTTACTACTCTCGGAAGTACCAGACTCAGAGGAACTCGAATCTGACTCCGACTCCACAGACTCAGTGGAATCAGATTTGGACTCACTATCCAATTCAGAGCTGTTGATGGCGCCCCTCTCAAACTTCAAGACCAGGTGTGGAGCCTCAGATGCGTCCACGATGACATTGGAGAAATCCGCTACTGGTTTATCCCGATCATTGAGATAGTAAAACTATCCCCCCAAGTTAGCGGACTCAGCTCCAGTAGTAGAACTTGCCAGTAGGTTAGCCAATACTTTTCCCAACAGCTCTTCTTCTTTAATGTCTACACTCACGATCCTACCTTAATTTGCATTGCCTGTTCATCCTCCCCTTCTGGCAACTGGTGTCTGAAGAAAATCTCAAACCCCGGATATCTTGTCTTCATGCCCCAATCCTACCAAGGCTCTAGGAATCCACAGGAGAGGAAATCTGCCATTTGGCGGACAAAGCGTCCATTCAGGGCTCCCCGTATTGGCTTGTGGACTAACTCGTACTGTCTTCCAGTCCTCTTTGCCTTCAGCCTTCCTCTCAACTCTTCCTCATTTCTTCACCAATCTGCAGCGGTAGGTTTGTATCCCAGCCCGAAAGCTTGGGGGTTGTAACTCATCTCCTTGGCAGTAGTACCTCCCTACCTGCTACTTCTGTCCAGACCTGATCCAAGAATATGCTCCTGTTTGTTCATTATGTAGATATGAGCACTCATGTAATTTTCTTCGTTTTCTACTGTGATGGTTTGAACCACCCGAGACTCTGCCAAGGAGAAGCCAGAAACGAATACATCTTCTTCCCCGTGTATGATTTCTAGCAAGGGCGAGGTAGTTCCTTGGGGAGAGTGGATCGCAGAATTGCCATATACCGTAACAATCCCACCCTTGAAGGGGTATTTGACCAACTAATGGACCGTTGATGAAACAGCCCTCATCTGATATAACCAGGGCCTTCCCAGTAGTAGATTGAAAGTGGCCAGAACGTCCATGACATGGAATTCCACCTCATGTTCAGACAGGCCGATTAGGATATGGCTCTTGAACGTTCCCATAACATCCAGGCTAGTATTGTCGTAAGCCCGGATGGCTTGGGTCATGGGCGTAAAGTCAACTGGCCTCAAACCGATGGCACAGGTAGTCCTTACTGGGCATACATTAATCGTCGATCCGATATCTACTAGCATCATCGGAATCCACTTTTTCCGACTTTCCAGGGTCACATATAAAGGTCGGTTATGGTTGGCACCCTTAGGGGGCAACTCCTTATCTGTAAAAGATATCATTGGCGTAACGTCCCTGGATGTAACCAACGATACCAATTGGTCAGCGGTGGTGTCGATAGGCAGTTTTGTTCGATTCATTGCCTCTAGTAGTGCCTGCTTATGATCTTGGGAAGCCATCAATAGCCCCTAGATGGATATGTCTGCTTGAATCTTCTTGAGCTGTTTCAAGACCAGATCTTCTTCGATATCCTTCTTTTTTGCTGTCTCAGTCTCTTTATTGGAGGATTCTGGGTGATCCAAAGTAAAGGGTTTAAATACCGACCACTCCAAGTCATGTGGTTAATTTCGTTAGTATGCCACGTATCATCAGGGGTGCCAGCTTTCCACTATTCATCTGTGTATGCTTGACTTAAATCATTATCTTTCCACCACTCCCCTACAGTTATGGCCAGGTTATTATTTGGTTCTACCTGAAGAATGTTTACATCATGCCTCCCGTCATCATACCACTCATTTTCTACAACAGTCTTGGTTTCTGTGTTCTAGTACTTCTTAAGCTTTCTTAGTATTCTTTTCCTGTTATTGGGCTCCCATGCGATCTTTTTCATATTTTGGACATCTACCGTTGTAGGCTCGATCTTTGTTGTTCATTTCCCTTTTTCTTGCCCCAAGGCTATTTTCCTTTGGATCTCTTCTATCCTTTCCCATTGGAATTGCTCCAACACTTGTTTGTTTTCAGTCAAGGGTGTAGCCTTAGCCTTTTCTTTCCCGGTCTCTCTTGTACGTTCCTCCTTATCTGACTCCTCTTCACTCAACCACCCGTTGCTTGTTTTTGGCTGGCTTGGATCCCACCATCCCATCTGGACACTACTTGTATCCTCTTCCTCAAAGAATTAGAGGTTGTCTAGGTCCTTTTCCAACTCAGGCAGGTCCTCTTCCAGTTCGGCCAAGTCATTCAAGTCTTGTTCAGGCCAATCATTTTGATGTTGTCCTAACTCATTCTCTCCAATATCATTGATACTAAGGAAATTCGATTGTATGACTACTGGCTTTGGCTAATCGACAACCACAATGCATAAGCTGAGGTCATACTCCTCTGCAAGCTAGGCCCCCTTCTTTATGACGCGGGTATCAGATGACCCTGTCTCTAGTGCATTCTCTTTTTTCTCCGTTTCTGCTGCTACAGGCCTGGGTTGGGCTTGTGGTGTTAGGTCCATCATGCACAAGTTTGTGCCTTCCGGAATAACCACCTCCGATTTTGGTAGGTGCGATGAGGTAATATATACGCTAGGGTTAAAGGTGGGCGGTAGTGTATGGATTTGGTTAATATTTTTGAGCGGGGGAACTTGGTTATAAGCAGGGAGTGGGTTGGTAGTTACGTTCAGTTTGGCGGGTGGGGCGATAACTTTGTTGTCAATGAGATCCTGGATCTCATGACGTAAGCGATAGCACAGGTCTGTGGGATAACCGTGTTGTTAGTGAAAGAGACAGCACTGGGTTGGGTCATGTCTAGATGACAGTGGGTCAGGGAGAGGTCGAGGATCGAGGGGCTTGAGATGCCTCATTTCCATTAACATTTTGAGGGCACGGGCTGGGCTTATATGGAGAAGGGTAAAGATTCTTTGGCTTCGGGGTGGACCAGTGGTTTTTAAGGTTTGTGAGGTTGTGGCGGCAAAGGGATCTGCCATCTTAGCTGCTGTGACAACAGTACTGACATTTGTAAGCCGTGGAATAGTGCTATTACTAGTATTGGTACTCTGGGAGAATGGCCTTCTGGCAGGTTCACTAGTTCTGTGGATGATGCCCTTCTTGAATATGCTCTCAATCTGGACCCCCAACTCGTGTAGGGAAGCAAATGTGGATAATGGTGCCACTATCATTCTCTACAGCATATCTGGCTCGAGATTCTGGACCACCAGTCAGACCTGCTCTCTTTCGAAAGGTCTATTTGTCATCCGGGCTGCCTTGGCTCTCCACCTAATGACAAAATCAATAAAGGATTCTTTGGGGTTCTAGGTAGTGGCTTCCAACTCACTGATGGTTACCTCTATCTGAGTGTTACCTCTATCTGAGTGTTATATGAGTACTGGTTAACAAACGCCTCAGATAGCTCCTCTCAATTTCGCTTCGTGGAATCCTCCAGTTTAGCATACCAGATGGCCGCTACATCAGACAAGGTCCTCCCAAATAACGATAGTTTTTGAGCCCAAGACAGGCCCATCGGTCTTAGCACATCTAAGAACAAGTGGACATGTATGATCAAATCCCCGCTCCCATCAAATCTGTCGATATGGGGCATCTTAAATTTTTCCGGTAGTCTGAACGAAGCCTCAGTGTACCCATCTTCAATATCCGGAACGGAATTGAAGCCTTGGGACTTTTTCAATGCTTTCTCTAGCCTGACAATTTTGATCAAGGCTGGATCAATTTTATTGATATCAAAAGGAAGGATTCCCGCAGGAGGTTGTGCCAGAGGCCTATAAGCCGGAGCTGGGGGAAACATTTCCTCAGGATCTGGGATTTGGGGATTTTTCCCTGGTGGAGGTGGATTAGGGTTCAGCTGAGCAGTCGGGATTAGATGTACGGTTGATATGGATGCCTCAGACGTGTGTCGTAGATCAGCAATGATTTCATGTTGTGTGACCATCCTTTGGTTCACGGTATCTATGGTTTTTTGGAAAGTTGCCATCATGGCAGCAAATTCTTCCGTGTTCTGTGTCAATGCTGGTCTGGGTGAGTTAGATATTGGTGAATTGCTTGAATGAATATGTGTTTGCTAAGTGCTTTGTACTAATGCTGTTGACTGTCTATTCCGTCTTCGTCGAACAACTAGCGGGAGTGAGACTAACACGGGCTGACCACCAACAAGGTCTTGAGCTTTGCAAAACCTGCCAAAGTGAGTCCACACAACTTGGGAAATATTGGGTCTTTTTGAAGCTATGATAGTAAACTATCTAGCAAAAGAAAGAAAAAAACACAATAAAAAATCAGACAGCACTTCGCTCCAATTCACAACAGTCATAACACACGACTGAAGGACAATAATCCCTATTGAACTCTGTTCTCAAACTGATATTCATTTGTACCACTGATATGAACCATCTTGTACAGTTTCATTGTAAAAGCACATACCAGGAACCAAAACACCCTTATGAGGGGGTAGGGTTACCTTGTCCTAGATTTTTGACATGATCTAGGATACACTATTTCAAACAAAGAGTTTCATGACATTCTACACATGGGTGAGCTTCCTATCATAATTTGGAATAGTTACTACGGCTTTACTATATGCAGCTAGGCCAATTGGTCCAAAAGGGTATCTTGGCAAGATTACCCAATATACCTCTCACACCTAACACTGAGAAGTGAAAGGAGGATAAAGCGGTACAACGGTAATCCAGATCCAAGGGTTGTGCTTCCAACATGGTAGAGCTCATGCCCGGTCAGCCTTTTGGCAAGCTTTTTAGGCAAGCCTTCGGCAAGCCGTCCAGGAATAGTAGATAGAAAACACAGTGACTTAGAGTAACAATGCAAATGCAAAGAACATATACGTGTAGATAAAATTTCACATCATGAACTTCAACTTAGGTTTTCTAAATCCCCAGCAAAGTTTCCAGAAACTGTAGTTTGCTTTTCGTGCTCCTTTCGAATACGATAACCTTACAGTTCGGACCCCCGTGGTTCTGAATCTGATTTCACAAGTGCAATGTGAAATAGATAAACACAAATGAGTCCAAATCCAGCAAATCTTTTAGAAAATCGATGTTTGAATCAAATGCCAAAAATAGACTGCTTTGCTAGATTTTAGAGTCGCTACCTAAATATTTTTGAGAAATTTAGGAAACCCGTGACTCGTGCCAAAGGCTACTTATCTGTCATCACCAAAGTGTCTCGGCTTAGGAACTTAGGTATGAGAGGGGAAGGTCATGAATTGAGCACCCCACTCACTCGATCAAAGATCGACCTCTACTAATCACGATGTGATTCTTATTTACATTATATACTCTTGTTCCGATTATTAGGCTATCTTTACTATGTGCGGGAAAACAAGTATAAACTATTTTGCAAAAGTTGGAACACTTTGATTTTATGTTTGTTTGAAAATTGTTTTAAATACACGTCACTTGAAAAACGAGTTTGTATATACATTAATCAATACCTCCCAATTTTAGCAATTAGCCTTCATTCACCGGCATTCAAACAGGTATATCACTTAATCAATTAGCCTCATGGAAACATGCTCGATATGACAATAATCACACGCAATGCAATATGCTAAAACTCAAAATGCTCACCTAGTACTCTAAGGCAAGCAAAAAATAATAATAATTAGAAAACATGCATGCTCCTAAATAATGCGATATGACTAATGCGATGCAATACAATCACGCAATTAATAGGCTCGGCTACTATCATGGTATATGAACCAATTCAAGGCATGCGAATGAATTTGAAATTGACATTGGTTAGTGTGATGAGCCGAACCCTAATGCATGCAAGATGAATGTATTCAAGCATGGAAATTCTAAGTAAACATGATGCTCTACGCTACCATTATAAGCGAGTAAATAAAAGCGAGAAAGAAATGGGGTTGGAAGACATACGCTATTATTACATATTTGCCCTCATGCAAGAGGGTGTGAATGATTGTCCGAGTGTCCAAGTGTCTGGACTTAAGCTAGCTATTACAAATTCAAATAAATGAATTACACTTAACCAAACTAACTACTAACTAGGCATCTGAGTTGTCAACTAGCTATCTAAGTTATTACAACAAGGGTATTAACCATAAACAACCATAAGTGCAATAAAGATATAATAATAAGTACAACAATAAGAATTATTACAACAATGATAACTACAACAATGCTAATAAAAAATATTAATCCAAGCAACCATGAGGCACAATGATCGCATGCACAGTGCTCAAAAACTGCTTTGCCTCACCTTCAGCCACTGCCCTCTGTTTCTGCAAAAGGTCACTGCTTACCATACATTGAAGCCCGGCCGACCCCTAATGAGGCCTGGCCGAATCCCAATAAGGCTAGTCGGCCCTAATTTTCATGCCAAAATCTGTTTTGTGCTTTGAGGTGAGGACAGAGCAGACAGATCCTTTCTGGGCCCTGTTTGTCCTTCCTGCTTTTCTCTGTCATGTGATGCCCAAGAGAAGAACAAATTCGCGTTCGAAACCATCAATTAGCACAAGTTGATGGCTTGATGATTCTGAGCATGTTTGGACAAAATTGATGAATGTGATAAACAATGACCACCCCCTCCCTCTTATCATGAAGCTCAAAGAGGGAAGTACGCACGCTCTAAGTCTCAGCAACGTATCATGGATTGATAAGCGACAATTCTCGGAGCGATGGACTTGGCATAACGTCCGGCCAAATCTAACCAACTCTAAACATTTTCTTTATGTTGGTTTAGTTCATTTTAAGCCGATTTTATTAGTCCTTTCCATTCTTTAATCAATTTGTCCAAAGTGATGTTTAAGTCCACTAAATGAGAAGAAATGTCAAATGAAAAGCGATTCATAGCATGAAAGGGAGACTACGCCTTGATGATGAACCTCCGTAGAGATTAAGCCATTGAGCATAGGTCTCGTTCCCATGCCTTAAATAACTATCAATTGTGTGAAATAGCTTCCAAACAAAAGAAAAGAAGAAAGGATGGAGAGTGCAGAAATGATTGTGCGAGATTGATTATTAAAATGAGACTCTGGATATGAAAACTAAGTAAAGAAAAGTGATTAACTCAAACGACTATATTCAAAGCATAACCTATTTAAATAAATTAGGACAACCCTAAACAACCTCTAATATGTGAAAACAGTGGCTAAAAGTTATGTAAAAGAGCACAAAAAGATGAGAATAATACATAGACACAAAACAAGTAAACAAGGGCAAGGAGAGGTGGCCAACCCCTCCATTTTTGAGACCTCTAAACTATGTTTTTCAACCCTTTTAAACTCTGAAAATCAGTTTGAAAACCAAAGAAAAAAGTGCAAGAATAAGAGGTATGAGCTATGAATTAAGGTGTAAGAAAGGGTGTTAAGCCTTTCTACCTTTTGTAGCTATTCAACCCCAAGTTCCAATACATGAAATGGATTCAAAACAACACAAAAACACTAGAAATAGATACAAAGAGATAGAAATGAAAGCAAGGAGAAATGTGGTAAGCTTATATCTGTTGAAGAGCATAAGCTCTTGTTGCAAACCAAACTCAATCCAAAGGCACTCTCAAGTATGATTGTGATTCACAAGTCTCAACCAAGGCTCTAAGGCTTTGTTCTAAGGTTGTTTATGGTATATAGATATAGTGTAAGGATGTCAAAATATCTCAAAGCTAGCTTGCACAAGAATGAGAAGCTCACAAAGATGTTGTGACAACCCTCACCACTGTTTACTGATTAACCACTGATTACTGCGAAACTGAGACTCATTATGATAAGTAATTGAATAGACTAAAATACTGAACTGATTGATTGAGTGCATCTGTTTAAATGCATATCTATCTGTTTGACTAATAACTTATCTATTCATGTTTTATGTTCCAAACTACAAATTGAAGGCCTTATCGGCGGCCGAATCTGAAATCGATTGATGTATTATGATCACTAGAATTTATGTGATTTTATGGTGTATTTAATTAAAATGTGATTTAGTATGATTAAATTGGATCAATATTGATAAATTACATAAGTTGGCTTTATCTACCAAAATGCCATTGTGAGTG
The DNA here is from genome assembly GCF_055761805.1 of Camellia sinensis. Taxonomy (NCBI): domain Eukaryota; kingdom Viridiplantae; phylum Streptophyta; class Magnoliopsida; order Ericales; family Theaceae; genus Camellia; species Camellia sinensis. The sequence continues at coordinate 66,907,852 of NC_138970.1, forward strand.
GACCACTTCATGCCATATGTTGAGACTTGAATTATACATTGCTTAGCATCATTTCCTTAGCCGGCTAGAGAGAGAGAGAGATAGGAGAGAGTTGAGTTCATCAAGTTTTTCTTGGAAATTGAAGGAATTGAAGAGAGTCTTGCAAAAATTGAGCTCCTAGACCTTTAATTCAAGACATAAGGTAGAGCTTTTACCTTCTTGTGTTTAATTTGAGTTACTTCTAGCATGTTTTAGAGGATTGTTAAAGGATAGAGCCAAGACATGGCTTATAATGTTGTATTGTAGCTTAATTGTTGCATGCATGTTGCCATCCTTGAGTTTTGAGGTTGTAGTTCATAATTCCTCACATGTATGTCCATATTATTGTCAAGGTTCATGAATTCATCTTGTTTTTGGAACAATTGGCTCATTTGAGCAAGTATATGAAGCTTTGAATTGGTTTAAACTCATGCATGTCATGTTTGAATTATGTTCATGAACTTTGGTTTGGAATTGGATTTAATTGAACTACCTTTGGGCTTTGATTCCTCAAATTGACCTTTGAAACATGTTGTTCTGTGAGTTTACAAATGTTTTCCAGAAAATTAGACCAAAATGATCGAATTTGATGCTTTGGAATTGAGTTTTGAGCTTGAGGTTCAAATCTGGAAATTCCAGATTTTGGACTCACGCTCGAGCGGAGTGACTAGCGCTCGAGCGTGAAATTCGTGCTCCCAGCACTTTGCTCTGTTTTGCAGTCCGCTCGAGCGGGGTAATTTACGCTCGAGCGGGACCTTGTATCTTACGCTCGAGCGGGTGTCGAGCGCCCAATCGAGCGTAATTTTTACACATCCAGTACTTTTGCAGACCGCTCGAGCGGAGGAATACACGCTCGAGCGGAGACCTTTGTCTGCATGTCTGCTCGAGCGGGAAAGGGCACGCTCGAGCGAGACCCTTGTTTTCTGAAAATTTTGAAAATGCTTTTAAAGTGCATCTTTGCATCCTCATTCCATCCTAGGCATTCTTAGGCCTAGTTTAAGGCATCTTAATGAGGATATTGATATAGAACCACACCAAGGCAAATTAGGGATTAAGTTATTATTTTCCAACTATGTAGCTTAGTGTGTGTTCATCCTGTAACTGTGCAGGGTTGACATCCAAGGACGCACTCTAGCTTATCTGTAGCCCAAAACTCTGTGAGTAACAGTAGTGTAAAGATATGTTCAAATATGAATGTTTTCTAACTGAATAACTGAACTGCTTTCTGAATTGATACTGTTAACTGAATGAATATATGTCCTTTATTCTGAACTGTATTGTGGCATCCATAGCAACTACGGTTACTGTTACTGCTACTGTTATAGAGATCTCTGTCAGTTCCTATCTTAGAACTTCTGTTTACTGTTATGATGGCCATTATTGACTGTTCGGTCTTTTAAGACCTACTGTTTACTGTACTGCTATGCTAATGGATGTACCACATATGATTGTTATGACTGAATGACTGATATACTGATTCAATGAACTGTTTTCATTATTGTAAGGACATTCATTCTTAACCTCTTTATGCATTATGTTATTCACTGGGCTTTAGCTCACTGTTTATATATATATATATATATATGTAGGTGTCCAGGCACCAAACCGGAGCTAGGAGCATGGGTTAGACTCCCTTTTTGTCAAGCCAACCACTGTGCCTCACTGTGAGGTCCCGAGTCCATTCAAGCTACGGCTTTGGGGTGTTTTAGTTTCCCTCATCTGTCTCTGTCTGTGTTTTGTAATACTGTATAGATTGTTAGCACTGTACTATACTGTTATGTTAGGGACTTGGTCCCGAACCTTATGACGTATGCATGTATATACTGTTTCTGCTATGAATGTAAATATGTATGAAAAGCCTTTTTGCATACAGATTGGCACAACTCATTGGACATCATTTAATTACTGTTTTGGCTTCCGTCATGCCCCTGTACTCTGTACTACTGTCTTACTGTTAAGCAGGCCTTTGGTAATCACAGATTACTGGCCGGTTACGGTGCTAAACCCATAGGGATAGGTTTGGGTCGTGACAGAGTGGTATAAGAGCGATACTTAACCACGAGTTATACCGCACACACGTATCCAAATGAGCTATAGGATGTCCTAGAAAAGTAATAGGGTATTGCATGAGCATGAAAAGTGTGTGTGACTATGATATGAATATGAATGCCAATGTGTTAATCTGCTTAAGTATGCAACTGCCTATGTTTATAATTGTCATAACTGCCTATAGTGAAATAGACAACGCAAGAACTACTGATGAAACTGAATCATCTGAGAACTGAATCATCTGAGGCCAGAATGGCAAGACTTGAAAGAATAGTTGAACTGCTAACTGAGGCCTTAAGGCAACAACAACAACAGAACCAACAGCCCCCACCTCTTCCGGTACAGCCGGAACCGAATGTTAATGATGGGGATATAATTGCTCTCACCCAGAAGTTCAGCAAAATGAAACCGCCATCCTTTCAGGGAGGCCTTGAACCACTAAAAGCTGAAGCCTGGGTTCTTGAAACAAAAAAGTTATTTGAAGTGTTTCCGTGCTCTGAGGCACATAAAGTATTGTTGGCCACCTTTACCTTGCAAGAAGAGGCGAGAAGGTGGTGGATGCTGGTCTGTGACACCAACACCATAATAACTTGGGCATAATTCAAAGAAGCTTTCTTCGAAAAGTACTTCCCTCAGTGTGTCAGGGACAGAAAAGTGACTGAATTCAAACAACTGAAACAAGGCACCATGTTCGTCGCAGAATATGAGTCAAAGTTCACCGAGCTTGCTAGATATGCACCACATGTGGTGGATACCAACTACAAGAAGGCCAGGAAGTTCGAAGGCGGCCTGAATGTGGAAATTCTTGACAGAATAAATGTACTGAAACTGTTGAAATATGTAGATGTTCTAGACCGAGCCATCATGGCTGAAGCAAATATTGAATCGTTGAAACAGACTGAAACACCCGCAACTAAGTGGCGCGGGAAGAGACGGGGCTTTAAGTTCAAGAAAGGCAAAAATAACCCATTGAATAAGAAACAGAATACAGGGTCAACAACCAATTCCAGCTAGGGAAGTGGTTCCATACCACCCTGTTCTGAGTGCGGTAAGAGGCATAAAGGAGTTTGTTGCAAAATATCTGGAGCTTGTTATAGATGTGGCAAGGTGGGCCACATGGTCAAAGACTGCCCGTCTGCTCCTCAGGGCCATAGTAAAGCTGCACCTAGCACAGCAGCATCAACAGCTGCACCGAAACCTAATCCAAAAGCTACCGGGAAAGAGCCTATGAGGCAAGGTCGAGTGTTCGCACTTGTACCGGGAGATGTGCAGAATACAGAGACCGTTGTGTCAGGTATACTCTTAATTTATGTTCAAGATGCATATAATTTGATTGATTCGGGGTCTACACATTCATATGTATCGCATGTTTTTTCACGAAAATTGAATAGACCATTGGAACCTATGAATTACTTATTAGCTGTATCTTCACCTGTTGAGGGATCTGTGACTTGTGCTTATATGTACCCTGCATGTGAAATTATTATTGGGGATATGCACCTGTATATTGATTTACTGCCATTAAATATTGACCATTTTGATGTAATATTGGGGATGGATTGGTTACAAAAATATCATGCTACTATTGACTGTGTAACGAAACTTGTTTTCCATCCGCCCGGACTGCCTGAATTTGTGTTTAATGGAATGGGTGTAGTACCTCCCCCCTATCTGATTTCATCTATGAAAGCCTGTAAATTGATTAAGAAGGCGTGTAAGAGATATCTGTGTTCTATATTGACTGTACCTACTAATGTTAAAACTGATGTGAACAGTATTCCTGTAGTTAGAGAATTCCCAGATGTTTTTCCAGATGATCTGCCAGGGGATTTGATTGACAGGGAGATTGAGTTCACCGTTGATGTGATTCCGGGTACACAGCCAATATCCAAAGCTCCTTACAGAATGGCACTGACTGAATTGAAAGAATTGAAAGTTCAGCTGCAAGAACTGTTAGATAAAAAGTTCATCAGACCTAGTACTTCATCGTAGGATGCACCTGTCTTGTTTGTGAAAAAGAAAGACGGCTCACTGAGGTTTTGTATTGACTACCGTGAACTGAACAAGGTAACTGTGAAAAATAAATATCCATTACCGTGTATTGATGACTTATTTGATCAGTTACGGGGTGCCCAAGTTTTCTCTAAGATTGATCTCAGGTTCGGATATCATCAGCTGAAAGTTAAACCAGAGGACATTGACAAAACTGCTTTTTCGAACGAGGTATGGACATTACGAATTTTTAGTTGTGCCTTTCGGAGTTACCAATGCACCTGCTGCATTTATGGACCTTATAAACATAATTTTTAAACCATACCTTGATGACTTCATTGTTGTATTCATAGATGACATACTGATTTATTCCAAAAGTATAGAAGAATATGAACATCATCTGAGACTTGCCTTACAGACCCTAAGAGAATAGAAACTGTATGCGAAATTGAGTAAATGTGAATTTCGGCTTGATCATGTTATGTTTTTGGGACATGTCATTAGCAAGGATGGAATTTCAGTTGATCCACAGAAAGTTGAAGCAGTAGTAAACTGGCCTAGACCAACAAATGTTACAGAAGTCCGAAGCTTTTTGGGATTAGCTGGGTATTACAGAAGGTTCGTCAAAGACTTCTCCAAAATTGCCTTACCATTGACACAGTTGACTCAAAAGGGGATATCATTTGACTAGACTGACCAAAGGGAATCAGCTTTCCAAGAATTGAAACCCGACTTGTGACTACACCGGTTCTTACCCTACCTTCAGGTACGGATGGTTTTATCATTTATAGTGATGCTTCTTATAAGGGTTTGGGATGTGTTTTAATGCAGAATGGAAGAGTTATTGCCTATGCTTCCCGACAACTGAGACCGCATGAAAAGAACTACCCGACCCATGACTTGGAACTTGCTGCAGTAGTGTTTGCACTGAAAATCTGGCGTCATTACCTTTATGGGGCAACATGTGAGGTGTATACAGACCACAAGAGTTTGAAGTATTTCTTCACACAGAAAGAACTGAACATGAGGCAGCGGAGATGGTTAAAACTGATAAAAGACTATGACCTACAGATTTTGTACCATCCAGGAAAAGCTAACACCGTTGCCGATGCACTGAGTCGGAAATCGATTGGGAATTTGGCATGTTTACTCACCAGGCAGAAAGAATTGCTATGTGACCTTGAAAACTTTGAAATGGAGGTTATAATAGCTGCTATATCTGCTCAACCGGCACTAATTGAAGAAATTAAAGAGAAACAGCAACAGGATGACTTCTTGAAGAAGATCATCGAAGAATGGGAATCCAAACCGAGGCCGGATTTCAAATTTGAAAATAATGTGTTAAAATTCCAGGGAAGATTGTGTGTACCGAATGATTCTGAATTAAAAAGAAGAGTTCTGCAAGAAGGCCACAATTCGAAACTATCTATCCATCCGGGAAATATGAAAATGTATCAAGACTTAAAACTGAATTTCTGGTGGCCGGGAATGAAGAAAGAAATTGCTGATTTTGTATCGAAATATCTTCATTGCCAACAAGTCAAAGCCGAACATCAACGACCCTCAAGTTTACTGCAACCCTTACCGATACCGGAGTGGAAATGGGAACTGGTTTACCTCGCTCCAGTAAAGGTATGGACTCAATTTGGGTTATCGTTGATAGACTGACTAAATCTGTCCACTTCTTACCTGTCAAAACAATTTATAATGCGGACAAATTGGCTATGATATATATTGATGAGATTGTTAGATTGCATGGAGTGCCTGTGTCCATTGTTTCTGACAGAGATTCGAAGTTTACATCGAGATTTTGGCAAAGCCTACAGACTGCATTGGGTACTGAACTGAAACTGAGTAGTGCTTATCATCCTCAGACAGATGGCCAGTCAGAAAGGACCATCCAGACTCTGGAGGATTTACTAAGAATGTGTGTCCTTGATTTTCAAGGAAATTGGGAAAGCCATTTGTTTTTAGCCGAATTTGCATACAACAACAGCTTTCATTCAAGCATTAGTATGGCGCATTTCGAGGCTTTGTATGGCAGAAAATGTAGATCTCCGATTGCTGGGCAGAAGTTGGAGATGGGCCTTTGCTTGGGCCCGAGATTGTATATGAAACGACTGAGAAAGTAAAATTGATACAATAGAGACTGAAAACTGCACAGAGCCGACATAAAAGTTATGCAGATGTCCGGAGACGAGACAGAGAGTATGAAGTAGGTGATCACGTTTTTGTGAAAGTGACACCGATGAAAGGCCAGACTCGTTTCAGAGTCAAGGATAAGTTAGCGCCGAGATATGTTGGACCATATGAGATTATTGAGAAAATTAATCCGGTGGCGTATCAAGTAGCGCTTCCTCCTGAAATACAGCATATGCATAACGTGTTCCATATTTTGATGTTGAGGGATTACCTCTGGGATCCCTTCCATGTGATTAAGCCTACCCGTGTAGTACTGAGTGATGACTACACTTATGAAGAACGGCCTATTCAGATTGTTAACCGACGAATCAAGAAATAAAGGAACAAAGAGATTCCGTTAGTGAAAGTTGATTGGCAAAACCATGGTGGCGTGTATGCCACTTGGGAAAGGGAAGATGACATGGCCAAGAGATATCATGAATTGTTCCCACTGAATCCTGTTTTCTTTCAGAATGAAGGTAATTCGAGTTTGGAGGACCAAACTCTTTATAAGGAGGGGAGACTGTGACAACCCTCACCACTGTTTACTGATTAACCACTGATTACTGCGAAACTGAGACTCATTATGATAAGTAATTGAATAGATTGAAATACTGAACTGATTGATTGAGTGTATCTATTTAAATGCATATCTATCTGTTTGACTGATAACTTATCTGTTCATGTTTTATGTTCCAAACTACAAATTGAAGGCCTTATCGGCGGCCGAATCTGAAATCGATTGATGTATTATGATCACTAGAATTTATGTGATTTTATGGTGTATTTAATTAAAATGTGATTTAGTATGATTAAATTAGATTAATATTGATAAATTACATAAGTTGGCTTTATCTACCAAAATGCCATTGTGAGTGGACCACTTCATGCCATATGTTGAGACTTGAATTATACATTTCTTAGCATCATTTCCTTAGCCGGCTAGAGAGAGAGAGATAGGAGAGAGTTGAGTTCATCAAGTTTTGCTTGGAAATTGAAGGAATTGAAGAGAGTCTTGCAAAAATTGAGCTCCTAGACCTTTAATTCAAGACATAAGGTAGAGCTTTTACCTTCTTGTGTTTAATTTGAGTTACTTATAGCATGTTTTTGAGGATTGTTAAAGGATAGAGCCAAGACATGGCTTATAATGTTGTATTGTGGCTTAATTGTTGCATGCATGTTGCCATCCTTGAGTTTTGAGGTTGTAGTTCATAATTCCTCACATGCATGTCCATATTATTGTCAAGGTTCATGAATTCATCTTGTTTTTGGAACAATTGGCTCATTTGAGCAAGTATATGAAGCTTTGAATTGGTTTAAACTCATGCATGTCATGTTTGAATTATGTTCATGAACTTTGGTTTGGAATTGGATTTAATTGAACTACCTTTGGGCTTTGATTCCTCAAATTGACCTTTGAAACATGTTGTTTTGTGAGTTTACAAATGTTTTCCAGAAAATTAGCCCAAAAGGATCAAATTTGATGCTTTGGAATTGAGTTTTGAGCTTGAGGTTCAAATCTGGAAATTCCAGATTTTGGACTCACGCTCGAGCGGGGTGACTGGCGCTCGAGCGGGAAATTCATGCTCCTAGCACTTTGCTCTGTTTTGCAGTCCACTTGAGCGGGGTAATTTACGCTCAAACGAGACCTTGTGTCTTACGCTCGAGCGGGTGTCGAGCGCCCAATCGAGGGTGATTTTTACACATCCAGTACTTTTGTAAACCCCTCGAGCGGAGGAATACACGCTCGAGCGGAGACCTTTGTCTGCATGTCCGCTCAAGCGGGAAAGGCCACGCTCGAGCGAGACCCCTGTTTTCTGAAAATTCTGAAAATGCTTTTAAAGTGCATCTTTGCATCCTCATTCCATCCTAGGCATTCTTAGGCCTAGTTTAAGGCATTTTAATGAGGATATTGATATAGAACCACACCGAGGCAAATTAGGGATTAAGTTATTATTTCCCAACTGTGTAGCTTAGTGTGTGTTTATCCTGTAACTGTGTAGGGTTGGTGTCCAAGGACGCGCTCTAGCTTATCTGTAGCCCAGAACTCTGTGAGTAACAGTTGTGTAAAGATATGTTCAAATATCAATGTTTTCTAACTGAATAACTGAACTACTTTCTGAATTGATACTGTTAACTGAATAAATGTATGTCCTTTATTCTGAACTGTATTGTGGCATCCATAGCAACTATTGTTACTGTTACTGTTACAGCTACTATTATAGAGATCTCTGTCAGTTCCTATGTTGGAACTTCTGTTTACTGTTATGATAGCCATCATTGACTGTTCGGTCTTTTAAGACCTACTGTTTACTGTACTGCTATGCTAATGGATGTACCACATATGACTGTTATGACTGAATGACTGATATACTGATTCAATGAACTGTTTTCATTACTGTAAGGACATTCATTCTTAACCTCTTTACGCATTATGTTATTCACTGGGCTTTAGCTCACTGTTTATATATATATACATATGAAGGTGTCCAGGCACCAGACCGGAGCTAGGAGCATGGGTTAGACTCCCTTTTTGTCAAGCCAACCACTGTGCCTCACTGCGAGGTCCCGAGTCCATTCAAGCTATGGTTTTGGGGTGTTTTAGTTTCCCCCATCTGTCTCTGTCTCTGTTTTATAATACTGTATAGACTATTAGCACTGTACTGTACTGTTATGTTAGGGACTTGGTCCCTAATCTTATGACGTATGCATGTATATACTGTTTCTGCTATGAATGTAAATATGTATGAAAAGCCTTTTTGCATACAGACTGGCACAGCTCATTGGACATCATTTAATTACTGTTTTGGCTTCCACCATGCCCCTGTACTCTGTACTACTGTCGTACTGTTAAGCAGGCCTTTGGTAATCACGGATTACTGGCCGGTTACGGTGCTAAACCCATAAGGGCGGGTTTGGGTCGTGACAGATGTTTTGGCTTTTTTGAATTTTTTCTAACTTTCAATACAGTGGCTTAGGCTCATATTTATAGAATTTGAGCAAAATAGGTTGAAAATATCTTTAAAAAAAAGCCAGTTGGTTGATTCCCATCCAGAACAGTGTTTCTAGCCAAAGAGGGTCGGCCGGCTCCCAATGGCTACGGCCGGCTCCCAATGAGGCACAGCCGGCTCCCAATATGCTCCCCTGTTCCTCTGTTCTAGGCTCTATGTAGGGTAGCACAGGGTTCAAAATGAATCTCTGGGGTACAAATAGTGTAAATATGGAAAGTTTGGGATTGTTTTCAAAGCTTGAACGTAGATCCTTCGTTGAGACTTCGAACCACACACAACGCAACTTTCATCATCAAGTGCGTAGGACAAAGCGCTCAAGTCTTGCGGGCAGTCAAAAATGGGGTGTCTACAGTTGCCCCTCTTTGACAGAGCTCAAAGTCATGGAATGATGTGAGTGATTGTCAAAGCCCAGAGACGACCCATTTGACGAGGCCGTAAGACTTGGGCAAGAAATCAAGACGTAAATGCAATGATTGAACTTGAGGGCAAAGTGTAACATGATATGCAGAAAACAAATAACTTATGATCATGTAATGAAACAATGCAATGAAACATTCAAATGAAAATGCCAAGCGACGAAACAATGCCATAAGCAAAAACAGAAATGCAACGTCTGAATGAAAGTAAAACAACTCAAGCCATGTTTCACACGGAAAGAGGTGAGCAAACAAACACGTTTCACGTGAAAAGGATAAAGAAAGTGCAAACCAAACCATATCCCATGTAGGAAAGACGCCAGCTTAACTACGTCTCATGCAGGGAATGTGGAGGGCGATGTAACCACCGGGCAAGCCTGAGGTTTTCAACCGAGGAACTCAAGATCTTAACGTGTCTCACGCGAAAGGAGGGAAGGTGGTGTGAACAAACAGGCGGACCTGCTGTTTTTTAACCGAATGAAAACAATCCTAATGCATCTCACGCGAGAGGAGGAAGAGTGGTGTGAACAAATAAGCGCACTTGTTGTTTTTAACCGAGTGAAACAATCCCAACGCATCTCACGAATTGAAATAAAATGAGTTGAGATAAAAAGGGGATTAAGATAGCATAAATGGTGATATAAAACTTGGCATGGCATGGTTTGCAAAAGAATTGTAAATGATTTTGTTACAGGCATTGTATATACACATAATATTTATTTCTTTATTAAGATTCATATATTGTGTTAGATTGTTTCTACTGGGCTTTGGCTCACCTTACCTAGGAAAAACTATTTTCAGGTGCTGGTGATATGCCTCCGCCAAGAACTTAGCTTGGGAGGACTGTGAAGCTGAATGCTCGATTTTGTTTACTTTGTGTCTAACTTTTTTAAAAGCCTAAGGCTTTATTTGTATTGGGCTTCTGACTCATTTTGTTATAACCAAGTACAGTCTTGGAAAGATGTAAGCCATTAGGGCAAATGGATATCTGTCTAGCTCTATTTTCCCATTACGTTTCGTAATACATGCTGTAGATTCAGGATGAACGGTTTATGAATGTATATCGCATATGTCGCTTTTTGTATATTAATTCTGATTAATGAAAGCTTCTTATTTTGTTTATATCACATTACACTAGTGTTTGGAGTTGGTTTATTGTAATTATTTTGGGGGCGTTACGGAATACATTCCCTTTCCAGATTCACCCTTTATTTCTCAAAAACATTATGCATGTACAATGTATTAAAGATATAATCATGCTCAATGCAAATGGATGAGAAAATTGTTTCAATTCATCTATTTCTGATGCAATTTCTACAACAATCATAGCTATCCTCTACTAATAGCCCAAAATAAATATTTCTAAACAGATATAAAATCTCCAATACAAATAAACTTTTCAAATTTCAAGATATGGGTGATAATACATATCCAACTCCACCAGCCATAAGTTGTATTAGTGAACTGTTTAGTTGTAGTATTATGATGATGACCAAACTAAATATAAGATTGGATATGGTTTATTGTGCACCTAATGTTAACCTTATTAAATCTTGACGTAAGTTATCATATTGGCCAAGCGAGAGAATGTAAGACTAAATCAATTATTTAGTATTATGGTGACCCACATGATACAACAATATGAATTAGAGATTTATCAAGATTATGATTCCATAAGGTTTTATCTAATTGGTTAATAGACGGAGTAGTTTCCAAGTCTCTTACTTTGATGGGAAAGTAAAATAAAATTGAACAAGGAAACTTATCCTCTCTCTGCCTATAAAAGGATATTCAGATTACCCATCAAATTATTCTGAATTCACGTTAGAGGGTCAAGAGTAAGGTTGTACAAAATACCGCCCAATCAACTAAAATCACACCAATTCGCATCAATCTGTACCTCTTTATCCGCAAATTGCGGTATAACCTTTAAAATTTATAACCTACCTTTGAAATCGCTCCATTATAGTTAATACATATATATATTTTTAACTCATAATAAAATATTAAAGTAAAAATGAGTATGAAAGAGATTTAATATGTGAAATTTATTACAAATTAGTAGTTATATATATGAAAAATATTATATAAAATTAGTTTGTGTTATATATATGAAAAATATTATATAAATTAGTGTTATATATATTATGCAAAGGTTTGATAATTGGTTAGAATATTCTTCAATCAGTCAATCTGCTTAAAATCGCTTAAGCCGCAATTTGTCAATCTGTCAATCCATCATTCGGTTTATAATTTTATTCTCAAACCGTCTAAACCAAACCGCGCACACCCTTAGTCAAGCAAGAAGCTTTTTTCCGCTATATTGATATTAAATTTATGTTCAATCAATTTTAGATCATTCGAAGGTCTTGCATAATAAATCCGGAAATGTTATTTATTTTTTATATTATGTTATTATTTGTGAAAAATATAATAATTCACAATCTTAGATTATAAAAATTGGTATATGCATAACACCATAAATTTATTTACAAGGATAGGAAGGGAGGGGTTGAAAAAAATGGGAGAAGTTGGACTTACAACCCTAGGAATCAGAAGGAGGAAAACATAGGAACGAGAAGGGAAGACACATGGAGTCCGCCGGACTAAAAAAAAATCAAACGACGGATAAGGAACACTATTTGGATTACAATCCAAATAGTGGATAGTCCACCCCCCTTATCCCGCGAATCAAACACGCCCAAAAGGTGCAAGACCACTGGGAAATTGTTTTGAAAATAAAAATCGTGTTTAGTTTGATTTTTTAAATTTAAAAAAATTAAAATTAATTTGATAAAAATAAATACTAATATATATTTTAAAAATTATTTCTATTGTCATAAAAAATAAAATTATATAAAACTTATTAGTATTTTTATTTTCTCATCACATTAATATTTAATTTTTTCAAAGAATTTTTCAAAAATAAAGTCCAAAAATTAAATCAAACAAATTTAAAAATTTTCTATTAAAAAATAAATATTTTGTCATCTTTTCATTTTTTAATGTATTGTGATAGAAAAGTTAGGCAGCTCTTTTCGACGTGGCAATGATTCATTAATTTAACTTCTGGCTATTATGTCCACATGTAACTCAATAATTGGCTTGTGTAACGTGGAATGACATGTGTGTCAATCCTTTTAAAAAGCTTAATAACCCTTCTTTGTAAAAAAACCCTTTCAATTACATAACATCGAGTTCTTCAATCTCTCTCTCTCTTATTCGTCCCCAAAATCACAGTCAAACAACAAAATCTATTCAAAAATATAGACACACACGCATATATATATATATATATATATGTTTGTTATGAATCGGATTGAAAATCGAGGAAGACAGAGAAGATGAATCTGTTAGGTTTTGCGTCGGCCATGGATTTGGTAGCTTGGAGGGGACTCGTTTTCACGGTATTCATCCTCCATTTCGTCTTCGCTTGCCAATTGCTCCTCCTCCAACCACTCGTCTCTGCCCTAGGTAACATTGCCCCCACTTCGTTCTCTTCTTCGACTTCGCATTGATTTCACGTATAGATGATTCTACTTTCAGTTCAATCTTGCACAGAATACTTGTGGTTAATCGACTATATTGAGCTATATATATATATATGTACTAGAATGTGTGCACACCTGATAGGTGATCTGAAAATAAAAATATATATGTACATGAAGAGGAAAAGAAAACTGAAGAAGTTTCAAAAATTTGAAATTTAAAATTTGAAATAAAAAAGTAAGGCAAATGTAGGACAATTTGGGAATGAAAAGCTTCACTGGGTTGTAGGATTTATCTAATAGAATAGATTATAACATAGATATATACTGTGTTCTGATTGTTCTTCCTAATTGTAATTCTTTAATGGTATCTGGTTGGGGATGGTGTTTGTAATCGGGCTTCAATCAGTGTAATTACTGAGTCGCAACAGTTTGATAGCTTTGGTATAATTTGATTTTTGAACTGTATTAATACTCCTATGCAATGCTGGAAATTTGTTGTGGTCAATAATACTCAGCGTATGAAAAAAGTTGCATGAATGTATAAAGAAAGAAAATTTACATGCTTTTATAGTGGCAAACGTGGAGCATAACTTATGGATACGCTTTTTGTCTTTAGCCCTACTCTTTGGCAAAGGGGAACTTTCACGCGGAAAATTATGTTTTCTTGCCCAAATGACCCGGGACCTCAATCCAAGCCCAGAGTATTAAATTCCTCCTCCTTTCAATCTACTTTGAACCTTTCTTAGCAATGAACACCTTCCTACTGCAAAATTGTATCACAAACAAGGATTCTAATGCTTTAAGGAGAGACCCTTGTGTATAAGTGTATAAATCACCTACCTATCTTCGTACAGATTTTTGGTAGAGGGATGATCCTGGGGAGCTTTGTTTCCCTGCGTCTATTTGCTGTAACATCAATGTCGAGCTGATAGCCCTTTCTCCTTTCTCAAATAATAAGATAAGCATCCTAACTCCAGTAGATACTAGGGGTTGTCGTGTAGTCATTTACCAAGTTATGGTTCTATCCTAAGAAGCACGGACACGGATACAGATGTGAACACGGATGCAGATATGGGACATGGCGATTCAAAAAAAAATGGAGACACGGATATGACGGGGATACAGCGGGGACACGACAACAAAATATGCTTTCATATATTTTTATTTGCTATCTTGATTAATGTAACATCCACAAACAATCAATATTAACAAAAATAACTCTAATTTTATTTTTTTAAATTTTTTTTAAAAACACTTAAAAATTAAGGGATTGTTTGGGAATAGGCTATTTTAATAATTTTTTTTACTTTTGTTGCTAAAATAGTAAGAAAAAAATTAGTATGTTTGGGACTAACTTTTCGACTTTCTATAAAAAAAAAATGATATTCAATAATATAGAAATGTTAAATTACATATTTGCCCTTTGGAGGTGTCACGTCAAATTTTGGAGAGGTGTCATGTCAAAGGTCCAAACAGGGGACAATTTGGTATTTTTGCATATAAAAGCTTCCCAGGCAAGCTTGCAAGAGGTAGGTAAAAAAAGTTAGCTTTCTTGACTTTTTGGCTATTGTAGATCATGCCAAACAAGGCCTAACACTTGCAGTTTATATATATTATTTTTTATTCTATTAAGTATTTAAATTTAAGAAAAAAATAATAAATATTCAATATTCAATATTCATCAAAAGTACTAAAGAAAAAAGGGGAAAAAACAACTTGGTATGTCCCTAGTGTGTCCCTTGAAAATAAATTAATTAACTAAGGGGACACACCATGTGGCGTGTACCATACATGGATACGGAACTTATTTTGAAGTGTCAGTGTTTCATAGATTTGGTCCCAACCAATGTTACATGGATCTTCCAAACTGGTGAGGTCTTGACACTTGAGTGAGATTATGAGATATGTGTTCGATAAGGCTTCTATTTTATGCATAAAACGCTTTATTTTAGTTTGTAGACATAATGTTATTGGAAAATAGCATTTTAGTGGACAGTCCCAAAATAATTACACTATACATGGGAATCTCTTTTAGGTGCACAGGAAAAAGTTGCACCCCACACAGGGTAGCTTGCACTGCACCCTCCATAAAAATGAGATTATTTTACCACTGTCCAGCTGATTTGTAATTTCCCCTAATTTTATTCTTAAAAATAAAAAAATATATATATATGAAATATATTTGTGTTTTGGTGTCGTTAACATGAGAAGTAGATGAATATGACACTTAGACACATACTGGCATCTGTCCTCGAGTCTATGTAACATAGATCTTGGTCAAGAAAAACCAAGATGCAATATTTGAAGAAGCATGCTGAAAAAACAAAAGCACTCTAGCATGCAATGGCCAATGAAAAGCCAAGAATTTGATTGCCCGATTGCGCTAATTCGTATGAATTAGAACTAAAAAAACATGTGCCCATAACTCCATTAATGTCACCTAAGATGAAATCTGGAGTCCCTATATTCTTGTGGTTAGTGGAGAACAATCATTGGATCAAATTTGTCTTAAAATTGAGATTATTTTGTTTCCTTCCTTCTAAATCTCTCTGGGACTAGAGAAACAAATAAAGGAGGGCGGCAAGAAGGAGAAGGGGGGAGGGGGGCTACGAACTCTATTTAACTATAATGGGGAGGAAACAAGTTGTAGCAAGCACTAAGGTCCAAGCTTATTGGCCTCGTCATCGAAATCGGCTTCCAATTGCTCTAAGACCCAATAACTCTACTATATAGCTATATATGGGGGCTTCGACGGTGAGCAAAAATAATTGATCAAGAAGTTAATCACATTTTGCATGCATGATCGCTTCTATAGTTTTTTATCTTCCATCTCCTAGTCTACTGCTACTGTACTAAAGGGGGTGTGCTTGTAAAATGCTTTGTGCTCTTTAAAAACCAAACCAAGCCTTAAATCCCTGTTCTTCATTCGACTCTATCAGAGGCCATTTGATTAGTCAAAATAAGGAGATTCATATTTCTATTTACTACACTAGCCTACATCAATCTAGGTCTGCCATTTCCCTTAATACTTTTATCTACCGTTACTGTATTGCATCTCTTCACTACTGCCTCTACTGGTCTCCGTTGTATATGACCAAACTATCTCAATCTATTCTCTCTTAGCTTAGCTTCTATCGATGCTACTTGTACCCATTTACAAATAGACTCATCTAATTCTGTCTTTTCTAGACATGCTATACATCTATCTTCGCGTTCTCATCTCAGCAACACTCATCTTATCTACACGTTTCTTATTTGCCCACCATTCCATCACATACAAAATCGCTGGTCTAATAGTTGTTTATTGCACAGTATCCCAGATGCATTCCTCCACTTAAGCCACTCCGCCTTAATTCTATGGACCACATTTGTTCTAATCTCCCAAGTTGTTGTGATAATCGATCTTAGATAACAAAAATATTCACTCTTAAATAGTTCTTGGTTCTCAATCTTCACTTCTACTCTATTTTCATTGTTACTGTTACTAAAATTACACTCCATGTACTTTGTCTTAGTTTTGCTTATCTTAAATCCTTTAGATTCAAGTGCTTTTCTCTAAGTCTCCAACTTAGTGTTAACTCCTCTAATCTCATCCACTAACACAATATCATCTGCAAAAAGCATATACCATGGCATATCATCTTGAATATTTCTCGTTAACTCATCCATAACTAAAGCAAAAAAATAAGGACTTAAGGTTGATCCTTGGTGTAATCCCACAGTAATTGGAAATTCACTTGTCTCGCTAGTCAACGATCTCATAGTGGTCACCACACCTTCATATGTGTCCCTAATCATATCAATGTAGTCTTTTGTCACCCCTTTCTTCTATAACACTCACCAGATTATATCCCTAGACAGTCTATCATATGCTTTCTCGGGATCAATAAAAACCATATAAATGTCTCTTTTCTTTTCTCTATACTTTTCTGTTACTCTCCTCAAAAGATAGATCGCTTTCATTGTTGACCTACCAAGCATAAATCCAAATTGATTCTCTGACACCTCTATTATATATCAACGTTCCATCACTCTCTCCCACACTTTCATTATATGACACATTAGTTTGATTCCTCTATAGTTGTTGCAATTCTAGACATCTCTTTTATTTTTATAGATTGACATTAAAATACTCTTCCTCCACTCTGGCCTTTTTTTAGTCAATAAAATCTTGCTAAATAACCTAGTCAACCAAACAACCCCTTTCTTACCCAAAAATTTCCAAGCTTCAATAGGGATATCATCGGATCCTAAAGTCTTATTCGATTTCATCTTCTTAAGTGCAATCTCCACTTCAAAATTCCTAATCCTATGATAGAACACATAGTCTTGGTTTTCCTTATTACTGACCACTTCCTCTCATTTTGACCTTCCTTCATGTTCCTCTTCTCATAATAGTTCTTCGACCTCTCCTTAATCTCTTCATCCTTCACCAACATTTTAGAATCCCCACTCTTGATGCACTTAACTTGATTAAAGTCTCTTGTTTTCCTCTCTTATCTTAGCAAGTTTTTATATTCTCTTCTCTCTCTCAATACTATCTAGGCTAGTGTATAGGTCATCATAGGCTTTCAAGTTAGCCTCTCTCACTACTTTTTGACGTCCTTATTTGCCAATCTGTAGCTTTTAAGGTTTTTCTCAGTTTTATCATTCTGTCACTTTTTAAAGGACTCTTTTTTCAACTTTACTACTGCTTGAACCTCCTCCCTCCACTACCAAGTTTCCTTAGAGTTAGGTCTCTTTTCTTTCGACTCTCTAAGGACTTCCTTTGAGATTCTCCTTATACAATTGGCCATCGAGTTTCACATAGTGTTAACATCATCTTCTAAGTTCCAAGTACCATCTTCAACCATTCTATTCTTAAATATTTTTAGTTTATCCCCTTTTAGGTCCCACCATCTCGTCCTATGACGCCTACTATCCTTCTTAGTTTGATATTATCCTTTGAAGCATAAATCTAGTACCAAAATCATATGTTGAGACGTCAGGCTCTCTCCAGGAATCACTTTACAGTCGTTGCATTTTAGACGGTCCACTTTTCGTACTAGAAAGTAATGTATTTGGCTCCTAATTGACCAACTCTTAATGGTTATCAACTGCTCCTTTCTCTTCTTATACATAGTATTGGCCGCCACCAGGTCAGAAGCTAATGCAAAATCTAAATACTCTTTCCAGCCTCATTTCTATCACCAAAACTATACCTACCATGCACTCTCTCATGACCTATTTTATCTATTCCTAGATGGCTGTTGAAATCTCTACCTATAACAAGATTCTCTCTTATGAGTATCTCCTGTAATACCCTTCATCCATTTGGTCCAAAACTTCTCTCTTAGTCTGATTATCTAATCTTACTTGGGGAGCGTCTGCACTAATAGCATTCACTATATTTTCTCCAATAACTAGTTTAATTAATGTAATCCTATCACCTTTTTTAATGACCGCCACTACATTTTCTATAAGACCTTAGGCAACTATTATTCCTGCCCCATTCCTATGTCTGTCCTTGTCACAATAATATAGTTTAAACCCAGTATCCTCTATTTTCCTCTATTTCTCTAGCTTTCTTACCTGTCCACTTAGTTTCTTGTACGCAAGTTATACTGACTCTCCTCCTCATCATGACATCTACCAATTCCATAGTCTTACTAGTTAAAGATCCTACATTTCATGTGGCTACCATCAACCTATAGTCTTGGACTAGCTTCTTTATCTGCGCTCGTTTAGAAAAATGCAAAAACCTTTGCCTATTTTTCATCGCACCCAGGCGTAGATGCGGCGCCCCTTGCTCACTTTTCGAAATACCTGGAGGCAGATGCAATGCGTCACTTAAGGGGAACGACCTAACATTAAATCGATTCAAAGTAGGATTCATTTTCATAAGGAATCCAAGCGGCTTTTTTACGTGTTGGTTGTCGGCTACCTAACACACAACTCTCCTCCTTTACCCAGGCTTGGGACCGGCGGAGTTATGCTTTGTGTTCTTTCTTTTTTGTTTCTTGTTTTGTTTTGTTTTGTTTTGTTTTTTTTTCATTTGATTTTGCTGCTAAGTCGCCTGCCTTGGAGATGATCATTAAAAGCGAAGGTGCCATATCTGTAATGTAATTAAGGCCTTGTTTGGAATAAACTAAAAAAGTCGAAAAGTTATTAAAAAAGTCAAAAATCCTATACTATTCAAGGGTAGCTTGTGGGGGAAGCCACTAAAGCAAAATTATTATTTTGCCCTTTGAATTCAACTACCCAAAAAGTTTAAAAGTTAAAAGTCAAAAAGTCAAAAGGGTGAAATGGTCATTTTGATTTTACTACAATATTTTATTATACATCTTTTCATAAAAAGTTAAAAAGTTATCCCAATCATACATACTTTTTTCTCTACTTTTTTAGTTAAAAAGTCAAAAAGTGCACTTATATAGCACATTCCAAACAACCACTAAATCTTAATGGTACGCATTTCTTTGAACATTTAGGTATTCTATGCATTCGAATTCACTACAGTAATTTAAATTATCTCATGGTGGGTTAGTTATTTGTGTTTATCATATGTACTTTTGTGATCATGTCTCCTTTTTTTCTTTTGAAGGGTAAATTTTCAAGTATTTAGGTGTTGCATTGATGTAATGTGTATGGGAGAAATATGTTAACTTTTTATTTTCTCTAGCAAGCTTATTTCTTAACTAGCGTATAACCGTGCCTGAAGGCACGGTGTAAATAATATTAGGATTAGAATATAATTGTAATCCCAACACTATTTAAATTTATTTTTTAATTTCATAAAATCACAAATTTATTATAAAATTTTGGAGTTCTCACAAAACTTCTCACGGAAACTCGTTTTTACTTATTTAATAAATAGCTAGATAGATAGATATGCCTACCATACATACAGTTTTCACGGGCATACATACAATATTGCTTTTGCTTATGTAATTATATAAAAATTGTATGTATGCCCGTAATGTCCTAGTGTATTACGGTCATACATACATTGTATGGAAATATGTGTAAAATATATTGAACAAAAAGGAGAAAAAAAAAAAAAAAACAAATAGAGAGAAAAATAAAAACGGGAAAAAATAAAAAAAAATAAAAAGAAAAGGGAGAGGAAGGCGGGATCATGGGATCATGGAAGGAGGGGTGTGAGAAAATTAAAAAGCAAGAGAGAGAGAAGCAGGAAAGTAGAAAATGTATATGTAGAATATTTTTTGGAAAATATATCTCAATCATTATTTTATAATTTGAATAGATCTAAGCCATCCAAATGTCCTAATAGGACAAAAATATGTTGAAGATTCAAAAACCGTCCTGTTTTATTAAAATATGTTGAAGATTCATATGAGGTCTAAATTTACGAAATGTATCAGGTATTCAATATATTTAAAAATAATAATTAATTGTTCAAATTCATTTAATTTGTGGACTAAAAAATTCATTAATATAATCTCCACTACACACAGTAAAATCTGACTCCTAATCCTGGGATCGCAGACCTTTTCATATAATATGAATAAAAATATGTGAACAAAAATGAGAAAATAAAAAAAATAAACAAATACTGAGAAAAATAAAAATGGAAGAAAATAAAAAAAAATTAAATTAAAAAAAAGAGAGAGGAATGTGGGATCATGGGATCATAGAAGGATGGGTGAGAAAAGGAAAAAGTAAGAGAGAAGCGGGAAAATAAAAAATGTACATGTAGGATATTTTTTAAAAAATATATCTCAGCCGTTGTTTTATAATTTGAATAGATCTGAACCGTTTAAATGTCTTTGTAGGACAAATGTGTGTAGGACAAATTCAAAAACTATCCTGCTTTATTTTATAGATGTTGAAGATTCATATGAGATCTAAATTTATAAAATATATCATGTATTCAATATATTTAAAAATAATAACTAATTGTTTAAATTCATTTAATTTGTGGACTATAAAATTTATTAATTTAATCTCTACTGCACACAGTAAAATCTGGCTCTTAATTTTGGGATCCCAGACTTTTTCATATAATATGAATAAAAAATAAGTGAACAAAAAGGAGAAAATAAAAAAAAATAGAGAGAAAAATAAAAATGTGAGAAAATAATAAAAAAAAAAAGAAAAAAGAGAGAGGAAGATGGGATCATGAGATCATAGAAGGATGGGTGAGAAAATAAAAAAGTAAGAGAGAGAAGCGGGAAAATAAAAAATGTACATGTAGGATATTTTTTGAAAAATATATCTCAGCCATTATTTTATATTTTCAATAGATTTGGACCGTCCAAATGTCCTAATAGGACAAATGTATGTAGGACAAATTCAAAAACTATCCTACTTTATTATATGAATGTTGAAAATTCATATGAGATCTAAATTTATGAAGTCTATCATGTATTTAATATATTTAAAAATAATAATTAGTTGTTCAAATTCATTTAATTTGTGGACTATAAAATTCATTAATTTAATCTCCACTGAACACAGTAAAAGCTGGCTCCTAATTCTGGGATCGTAGACTTTTTCATATAATATGAATAAAAAATAAGTAAACAAAAAGGAGAAATAAAAAAAAAAGAGAAAAAACAAAGAGAGAAAAATAAAAATGGGAGAAAATAAAAAAATAAAAAGAAAAGAGAGAGGAAGGTGGGGTGGTGAGATCATAGATGGATGGTGAGAAGAGGAAAAAGTAAGAGAGAGAAGCGGAAAATAGAAAATAGAAAATGTACTTGTATTTCTTAATTTCTTAATTTCCATTTTTTTAATTAAATTCATTTTAATGTTTGGTTAACTGGCTGTTGTGGTTGTCATCTGTGTCATATATATAGAGCAAATTATTTTTGTGTTAATAATTTGAAAACACAAGGGAATGGTTCTTCTCTTGATAGTTGAAACAAACCCCATTTCCAACCCTTTCTGCAGAGGCAACCATGCACATGCACCTGGATGTTTATTGTTATTCATCTGCTTATTTGTGTGATGCAGTATGTATGTCCTTTGTAAGCCTTTTGTAGCTGTTTTCTTAACTAGAAAATTGAAAGTTGAAGTTGCAATTTCTTAGGTGAATGTAATAAATTTTGGTATATAGACTGTTGATTTACCCATGAAAGATGATATTACCCTCCTTTGTGATGTTCAGCTTGCAATTACATAAAATAAAAAGATTAGTAGCTTTTTAAGTATATATTCAATCTTTTATTTTTATCTTAGGGCCATGTTATAGAACCATGAAGAAATATTTAAACTTATTCTTCATATTGAATAAGTTTCTTGAGATTTTAAACTAAAATATAGTGCCTTAAAATTACATAAGTCATAATATGGAGATGAAAATATTTTCTAAGTTCAGTTGTAATTTAATAATGTATTATTGTATTTTGGATATGCAGATGGAAAACCTGGTAATGCTGCTGAGTTGTTTGAGAGAGTTTCACAAAGTGTAAAGGTGAAACATTATAGTGAGGCACTTGATGATCTAAATGCTGCTATAGAGGCAGATCCAACACTTTCAGAGGCATATTGGCATCGTGCATCTATTCTTCGTCAGTTGTGCAGGTTTTGATTTAGAAATTTCATTTATATTTTTTTCAACAGTGTCAATTTCTGCACCCCTGATAAGCAATAAAAAAAATAGTCTGGTGTTTCTCAGAAACAAGTTCAACTATTCCGGCATTTATGAACAGTTGTATATTTTGACATTAATTTTTAAAATAAGATGTGGGAGAGTTGGTTGATATGTCACTGTTAGAAGTATTGGAGGATGATCCATGAAGATATGGGCTTCTGCTGCTTTTAGATTGCTATAAGAAGCTAAGGGTGCAAATATTTTATTTTAAAATCCATCAACACACTGTATTAAACTTAGCAGCTGGATCCTGTTAAACTGGGAGGCCCCCGTTATGAATCCTTCAGTTGTTAGATTGTAAATTTATTATTCCATCAGGAAAAGTAATATAAGGAAGCTTAAGTAGTGCAGTTTTGAAGTGTACTCCTTCAATGTGCCTGAAGTGAGACAGTATCTGCTTCCCTGAATGTGCTTTTAGTAATTATGGTCAGATTGCTGCAAAACTGATTGGACCATGGTATTAGCCATGTGTTACAGATTTGCGATACTCAGGTAGCTTATCTCTGCTGAAAAATTCAGGGTAATGGTTGGACCACACTGTCAATTGTGGTGCTTCCTTCCTTTGGAGGATTTCTCTTGTTCATCTCCCATGCTTCTGAGCTTGATTGAATTTAAAGGGAGGAATATATGTACATTTCACATCAAATCTCTAGTTTACAAATCTTTAAATGTGTTGGATTCTTCTCTCTCATTAATGCCCAGTTTATTTTCATCCATTCAATAGAATTGTTATCTAAATCCCATGCTTGTGAGGTTGGTGAAGCATATGGGGTGTTGGGATGGAACATTTGTTGTTTACTTGTTTCACATAGAATTTCTAGTTGACTGAATATTTGAACGTATTGAAATCCCTCCCCCCCCCCCCCCCCCCCCCCCCCCTTTAATATCTGGTTGGAAAACTATATGATTCAGGCGATTTTTGGCTAATGTAGATACGAGGGTTCAGAGAAAAACTACAAAAAGTTTCTGGAGATGAAACCTGGAAATTCGGCTGCAGAGAAGGAACTTTCTCAATTGTTACAGGCTCAGAGTGCCCTTGAGACAGCTACAACTCTCTTTGATTCAGGCGACTTTACAAAGTCATTGGAGTATATCGATAAAGTTGTTCTTGTATTTTCTCCTGCATGTTCAAGGGTATTGATTCTATCATTGTGATCATCGTCATTTTCATGAATATTTTTAGCTTTAGATTTCTCTAAGTTAGCTATAATAATATGCAAGCTGTAGAATTAATTTGACACCTTGTTTCTTTTTCTGCTGCAGGCCAAACTCCTTAAGGTGAAGTTATTGTTAGCTGCTAAAGATTATTCGGGTGCCATCTCTCAGACAGGGTATATTCTTAAAGAAGATGAGAACGATCTAGAGGCATTACTGCTACGTGGTCGTGCCTACTATTATTTAGCTGATCATGATGTTGCTTCAAGGTTGGTTGGACACTACAAATTAATATGGATCTTTGAAATTCAGTGAATTGTATCTCATTGTACTTTCTCCCAAAGTAGCCTTTTGTTCACATGGGGACATTTTTTAATGTCTTCTTCAGGCATTTCCAGAAAGGTCTTCGTCTGGACCCAGAACATAGTGAACTAAAGAAAGCATATTTTGGATTGAAAAATTTACTCAAGAAGACTAAAAGTGTAAGTTCAATAAGCTTTTCTGGAGCTTAATAAGGTCATTGCCATGTTATGTTATGATGTTTTGTAACTTCTTTATTATCCTCAAACCTCAATTGTTATTTTATTTAATGCAGGCAGAAGATAACATAAATAAGGGTAAGCTGCGTCTGGCAGTGGAGGACTATAAAGCAGCCCTTGCACTGGACCCAAATCATCTTGCACACAATGTACACCTTCATGTTGGTTTGTGTAATGTCTTGGTTAAGCTTGGTAGGGGAAAGGATGCTGTGAGTAGTTGCACAGAAGCGCTTAACATTGACGAGGAGATTATAGAAGCTTTAGTTCAGGTTTTCTTTTGTTTCCTTTTGCCTAATGGTTTTTTAAAATATTGTAAAAGTGCATAGAAATATCTGAATATGGATGCAGTTGATAACTATGTTCTCTAACAGGGATAAGCCTGAGTTTTTTAGTTAACATTAGAATGTATTTAACTAATGACTATGTTTTTCAGAGGGGTGAAGCGAAACTTCTGATAGAAGATTGGGAGGGAGCTGTTGGGGATCTAAAATCTGCAGCTGAAAAATCACCTCAGGTTTGTCTTAAAATTTTCCCAATTATATCATAAGTTCTCTTCACACTTGCAACTTCACAACCATGTTATGTAGTGCTTTAATATGTAAATTGTTGCATCAGATGTTTCTACTAGTCTTATTGTCATGGTGATCTTACTAATTAATATAAAAGGAATGCATATTCTTTAGGAAATGTTGGTGTTTCGTTTAGGACAGATTCTACTTTCTCAAAGTGGTTGAAGGGTCTAAGGATATTCACTTTCACATTTTTTTGGTTTGTTATTTATTGTGGGAATCTTCTCGTGTGTGAAGTGTAAGATAAAAAGATATGTAGTGCATTTCTAAATAAAAAAAAGATATGTAGTGTAAAAGATAAAGAAGTTAAAATAAAAGGAAAAAGAAGCATTAAGGTTTTTACTTATTATGAAGCATGGATACTGCTAGAAGGGAGTCAGATCCGTGGTGTATTCGTATTGGATACCTACTCTTCGGATACTATGGATATGTATCATACTTTTCTAAATGTTTCTAATACTTGAAATGAATTTTCTTTAATTGTGAGAAGTATCAATATCTTTTGAATATTCTAGGACACTTATCCAAACTATTCTAAAATTGAAATTGTAATAATTCTTGCATAGCATTAAAGTATAATTGTTAGGATAAATATAATAATAGTTTTTTAATACTTCGCTTACTTCGTAGAAAGAAGAAAAGAGTGAGATCAAAGTAGTAGTAGTACCCTACTTTTATCAGAATTTATCGAACTGAAGTATCTTTAATGTGTCATACATACTTTTTTAGAAAGGATAAATATAAAAATAAAAAATAAAAACTTGCATACAACACTTTTGCATTTATCATTTTAGTGTGGAAGGGAAATGTACAAGGGCATTATAAACATTTTAGATTTGATATGGAAATGAAATATTTGAAAGACCCGGGTGGTTATTGATTGACAACCCTTATTTTCTTTTTCTTCTCTTCTCTACTCTGTATCATTGTGGTCGTCTGGGTGGGCATTGACTGAGACTAAGCGATTTGGGTTTTATTTATTTATTTGCAAGTTTCTAATATTTCATTTTGACCCGCCCCTATCTTTTTAAATTACATTAGACCCCTAGCAAATTGAGTCTAAGAAGGATTCCTCTTGTGCCGAACTTGTGGTTCAACACTCAAGATGAGGGTAGGATGTAACCGAAAAGCTAACACCGGCGGGCATAATAGAATGGGCTAGGAATCTATTAGAAGACATACAATGGAATGCCTCACTGCTCATTTTATCATTGTCATTTTGTGGACCATGGTAAGAGCTATCATGCGTGGTTGTTCCCTTGCTTATCTCCTTTTCCCTCTGCATCCCTTCTAAGGCATTTTGACGGTTATCTTATTTTATGTAGAATATATCAGAAGTAAATTAGTTAGTAATGTTAGCATATCAGGATTTTGTTCTCTCTGGTTTTGTGGATCTGAAGAGGTAGAGCATGGAGGGAGCCGTTACTGATATCAAACTAGTGTAAAGTGAATATTCTGCATTTATGATGGTCTTGATTGTATATATCTGGACCTGAGCTTCACTGTAATAAGTGTTTCTTTCATTTTTTTTTGCTTGGTAGGT
This sequence comes from Camellia sinensis, assembly GCF_055761805.1. Taxonomy (NCBI): domain Eukaryota; kingdom Viridiplantae; phylum Streptophyta; class Magnoliopsida; order Ericales; family Theaceae; genus Camellia; species Camellia sinensis. The sequence continues at coordinate 66,934,411 of NC_138970.1, forward strand.
AGTGGAACTAACTCCACTTAATTAAGTTACCCAAATAAAAGGAACTAACCTAAGTATTTTTTAACCAAGCTGGGTAGAGCCTTGAGAAACCAAAAGTTGTATAGTGCTGAGCCCAAATAGTGAATACTCCGTTCGTCTTAGCTCATATTGGTCAATAATTGACCAGTAGATATTTACTTAATTTTACTTTTAATTGACCAGTAGATATTTAATTTGACCAGTACACATTAATGTGTGTTTGGGAGGGGTGACCATTGATTCATGGTTAGGCCTAATAACCTTGAGGTTATGGGTTCAAGTCTTAGGACCACCACTTTGTGTATTATGCCAAGGTTAGGTGTGTACTCAATCTTTCCCTCCCCAAACACACATTAATGTGTACTAATTGGGCATTGTTTTTGTTTTTTTTTTTTTACTTTTAATCATTCAGTTGTTAGTATTGCTCAATTTTAAGTTAGTGTTTGTTCATAGTTCTTTGAGCCTGGTTTGGATATATATATATATATATATATTTTTCTTCTTTTAGACTCCAGAAGTTTTAGTTGATTGAATGTATTTTCTTCTAAATCCAGATATCCATAAAGTTTGAGAGGTAATATTTAATTCGCTAATTGTACAGGATACGAATATTCGTGAAACACTGATGAAGGCTGAGAGATCGTTGAAGTTGAGCCAACGAAAGGACTGGTACAAGATCTTGGGAGTTTCAAAAACTGCATCCATATCAGAGATTAAACGGGCATATAAGAAGCTGGCTTTGCAGTGGCACCCAGATAAGAATGTTGACAATAGAGAAGAAGCAGAGGCCAAATTCCGAGAAATAGCCGCTGCATATGAGGTTTGGTTAAAATATGTTTTTGTCGTTGCTCTCTCATATGCTTTTTGGCCACCATGCTGTATATGTGTTTTCTTTTAGTTAACAAAAGTTTCTTGGTAATTCGACGTATCAACCTACCAATATAATTGCTTGAATTTTGAATCAAAGTACTAGTGAGCAAAAAAAAAAAAGGTTGTGCTCTATGATTCCATCATATGTAGAATCTAACTTCCACTGAACTAAGCCTTACTAGTTATTTGAGTTCAGCCACATGATTTATGATCAGCTGATCTGCTCTACTGTGGCTATTATTCTTTTTTACCATTTTTTATAATAAAATTTAATCATGTGTTAAATTATGCAACTTGAGCGTGTACCTAATATCTTCAACTTTTCCACACTTTCTAAAATTGTTGCGTCCTCCGTATACAATCTCGTTGATTGCCAAATCTCATCCCTTGGTGTTCTTTATAGGTTCTTGGAGATGAAGAAAAACGTACAAGATTTGATAGAGGGGAAGACATTGAAGACACGGGTATGGGGCCGGGGGGTGGTGGATTTAACCCTTTTGGTGGTGGGGGACATCAATACACATTTCACTTTGAAGGTGGCTTTCCCGGTGGCGGATTTGGCGGATTCCAATTTTGACCACCTAGTCAAGCATGTGGATTATTATTCTACTGTTGGTTTCACAAAGAAGGTAATGGAGCGGTCTCTGCTTTTTTCTGTAGTAGCAGGATGCCTATTTGACTGGCTAACAACAGGTTTATTGGTGGTGAAACATCCTAGTTCATTTTTCAAATGGTTTGATAGAAGAAAGGAGTCTTATTCTCCTGAAGAAGGTTTCACTGTGGATCATCATATTTTTTTTGTATGAGTTGATTAAAAGTAGATAAGCCCTCATTTCCGTGTAATTTTCGGTTATTCTGGACTCCAACAGGCTTAAAAATGTGGTTGAGAGATAATTGAATTTATTTTTATATCACACTATGAAGCAAATAAACATCAGTAGGCATATACAGGAAAGAGTTTTGGCAGTTTTTCTGGTATTTGATCCATCACAAGAGCTTGATATTTTACTTTCTTTGAACCCAATGTGTCTTCAGATCTTTCGATGATGAAATCTTTGGTACCCATCTCCTGCCACGGGATCTTTGTCCCAAATTTCTTACATCTCAGTTTTCACTTGTCTCAGAACAGTCACAGTAGTTGAATTATAGTTTGATATTGTTGTATCTCGATTATCCAATGAATCTTTCTGTTAGAATTATTGAGAGTATGTAATCTAAAACCAATTGGCATTGGATTGGATAAATGGGCCTCTAGTGTAATGTATAATTAAGATTGAGTGGAGAGATGATATGAGAATGAGACTAGTCTCTAACACTTCTGCGTATGTAGTTCGATTGGATAAATCCTGTTGTAGAAACACAGATATTAAATATAAGTACTGGCATACTAATGTTCAAAATGTTTTATGCAGCCTTGTTAATATAAGCTTACATTTGGAGCACAGAAAGTACCATTTGTTTTCAATGTTCACCATTCATTTGTGGAAATAACAATTAAGACACATTGCTGTTCTGATTGAATGATGGCAATTTTAAGTCAGAAAATAAGGTGGCGTTTTCAAATTTATGAGCCCACCCAAGCCTCACATCGTACAGCAAGACCCCTCCCCCACTTTTAGAGCGCTCAATGATGAGTTACATTTAGTTATCCTTTGAACAGTGAAAAGGTTAGAGGTTTTGGATTCAAGTCAATGAAGCAATTGTGACCCTGTCGTTGTAATTTAACATACTAATCTCCTAATATCCAATTATATGGCAAAAAAAGAAAAAAGAGATGAGTTTCATTCTAAATTTTAACAATAATAAAGATCTTAACTAACCAATGTATAAACTCTTATAAAAGTTATTTTCGTATTATAAAATTATGGGCATTACTATTTTAATCCAAAAATTAAATTTACTTTTCAAATTCAGTAGTGTGACAATCAATCAGAATATCTAAGACAATTCTCTCTCTATCTCTCTCTCTCTCTCTCTCTCACACACACACACATATCTTTCTAATAATTAGTCAATCATCTCTTTTACACATCATTAGGTTTAGAAAGTAAACTTATATATCAGTTTCCTAAAATTATAATCGATTTCAATAAGCTGCACCAAAAATATTTTAGAGCATCTCTAACAAATTTTTTAAGAGGCTTATTGATTATTGTAGCTAATTTTATTATATTTGACGCCCTCTATCAATATCTATCAACTGAATATGAAAGTTTTAACAAAATTAACATTTAACAGTTTTAGAACATGGAAACGGTGTGTTTTTCCAAATTATCAAATTTTGCACTGAGAAATTTCTCAAATTGTTAAAATTTTTCCAAAAACTAAGTAATTTCTATATTGAAATTTCACAATAATTTTACAAAATTTCACATTCAATATAGATCTTTTTAGATAGATCTTCTCGAATTGGTTTCTAAAATATAAATTTTATCAAAATAAGATATATATATATATATATATAAACTGTAAAAATTAGTTAATTTTAATGTTTTGAAGAAGAAAATAAGTAATCCCCTGACACATTACTTATGTGTTACACGCAGCAATTCATATTTTAACAAAATAAGGTGTTAGGATAATTAGGTGGTGCTTGGGATTGGTCAGTTTAAAAAATTTTTTGTGAGACTTACTGGTCTAGAAATTTTAAAATTGGACCTCTACCAAATTTTCTAAAATTTAACCAAAATGATATATCAGTGCTATTTTTGTTATTATAAATCATAATGATATGAGTTTCGTACTGATATGAAATGATCACAAAAAATTGCATCATATGAAATTTCTCTATGAAAATCTCAGAAATCTATGAGATTGTAAATGAAAACAAAAGACCAAGATCATTTATAATTTCAGAAACTCTACAGAAGTCATTTTGAATAATATTTCTCTGTGAAAATTTTGTTGTATATAATTTTCGATGAAGCAATTCAAGCTATTCCGTCCACTTCATATGCACAAATGTATTTCCGTTCAAAAAAACCTCAAAAATCTAGAAGAGATTATATGTGAAAGGAAATTTGAGGTGTCTGGGGACAACCTAAAAAAGTCAAATTTTAGTTTAATAAGCAAAAAAATTAAAAAATCACTAAGTTGTTTATTATCGGTTAAAAAAGTCAAATGTCGCATCAATTTTTTCACTCACAAAAAAAAGTTAATTTTTTTAACAACTTTCTAAACACATTAACTTTTTTTAGCTCCTAAAAATGTCAAATAGTCATAAAAAAGCAAATCCCAAACAAATTTCCATGGGATGTCATGTGGTTCTCAGTTATAGAACCATGCAATGTAGGTGTAACCAAAGTTGCTACCTTGTCATCTCTTCCTGATTTGATGAACCCATAATTAGGCAAACTTTAGTACTCCATAAATGTCATGCTCATCACTAAATTGATCTGCTACTTGTATAAAAAATTTGAAGAAGAAGGTTTCTTCTTCACAAGGCTGTCCCAAGCAACAAGCACAGTGAAGATCATTCAATGGTAACCACAAAAACTTCAATCATTCTCAGCCTGCTCTGCTGTTTTTCCCCCATTGCTAAGCAAAACCAACAGCTATCTGCTTCAGCACCATCAACACAACACCACACCACACTTCTCTCTCTCTCTCTCTCTCTCTCTCTCTCTCTCAAAAACAAGATAGCTAGGATATGAATGTCCATCAACACCTCATTTCTCTTACTCTCTCTACCTGAAACAAGGTAGCTAAGATATATGAATGTTCTCTAGCCACCTTAAAATGCAGCCTCTTACCTAATTTCATACTCACTTCCCATCTCACCACCCACACTCCATAAAACCCCCCCAATTCACTTCCATACTTCATCACAACCTCCACAACTCCCTTCTTCACTTTCCCATTTCAAACAAGTACAAAGTAGTAATTACCAACAAAAACTCCATAAAAATGTCAAACCAGCTTCTCTCACCATTCCCACTTCTACTGATCATTATCACCTTCCTCTGCTTCCCCACAGCTTTTGCTCTGTCTCCAGCACTACCTCCACAACCTCCAGCTACTCAGTCTCCTGCACAGCCTCCCCAAGTCCCAGCCACTCAATCTCCACCACCAACAGCACTAGCTCCACAAGTCCCACTTGTCCAGTCTCCACCGGCACAACTCGCACCAGGCCCAGCCCCACCAGGACCACCCAACATCACCGCCATCCTCGAAAAGGCTGGTCATTTCTCTACATACATTCGGCTACTAAAGGCCACCCAGATTGACAACCAAATCTACAAACTCCTCAATGACTCCAGCCAGAGCCTAACCGTGTTCGCCCCATCTGACAATGCCTTTGGCAACCTCACTACCGGTACTCTCAACTCCTTCTCAGACGAGCAGAAGGTCCAGCTGGTGAAATTCCACGTCATCCCATCTTTCCTTTCGGTTCCTGCATTCCAAACAGTGAGCAATCCGTTGAGCACACAGGCTGGAAGTACTGTTCAGTACCCGATGAATGTGACCACGGCCGGGAATCTGGTGAACATCAGTACCGGGATTGTTAACACCACAGTGACTGGCACGGTGTATTCCGATAACCAGCTGGCGGTGTATCAGGTGGACCGAGTTCTACTTCCATTGTCCTTTTTTGTCGCTATATCACCAGCTCCGGCACCATCAAAGCCTGAGAAGAAGGCTCCGTCTCCGGCAGGAGAGCAGTCCGCTACTAGCACTGATACGTCGGTTCAGGCTTCCAGTGCAATGCCAGCTACTCACCACCGTGCACTCAATGTTGCAGTGTGCTTTGCAGGTTTTCTTATTGCAGCATTGTGTTTGTGTCTTTGAGTTGTGAGCTTGTCTTTGAGTTGAGAGATTGTTGATGATGATTGTGTTTGATTTGTGTAACCAATTTTTACTTAAATAATTCTTTTGACTAAAAACTCTCCCTGCAACACCATATGCTTTTCTTCATGTTGCATAAAAACACTGCAAGTCTCTGTCAATTAACAATAATTCTAGCTACTCACAAAATTTAATCAAAATTTTTAGAGAAAAGTTAGAGATCATGAAATTTTTTTCATGAAAATGATTGTGAAAGATTTATGATTCTTGCATTATCTTGATTAATGTATGGCGCTTTATTCTAAGTGTAATCCAAAAGTCACAAAGTTTTTATGATTATTTTCATGAAAATTTTTTCATACTACTTAGCATTGCTGAAATTTTTATTCAGAAACTAGAACGTAGGGTATAGATTTTAAGTTAGTGTGTTGTGGGACATACCTAAAATGAATTTTGTAAACACTTGGTAAAATTGTGGATAAAAAAACCATGAGATCATTTTACAAAAGTTCGCAAGTTTTCAAAGATACTTCACCAATTTGTCTCCTCCTCATCACCACCCCTTTGGCATTCAATGAATTCAATCCTCCAATGTGACCAAAAGGGGATAAAAGAGCAACAGAAAAAAAACAAGTTACTCCCACTCTTCCTAGTAAGATTAGCATCAGCTTCCTTTGAGAGTTAGCTAAAAAGCTAAGTTTATTAGCCAAAAATAAGCCAACAATAAAGTTAATACTAAGAAAAGTAAGTTAATTTAACCTATTCCAATCGTTTTGACTTTTCCAATGAGTTTCTGGAGTGACTAAAGTAAACTTTTTGATTGGAAATGAGTATAAAAAAATAGGTTTTCTTAACCAATAAACTGACTTTTAAGAGGTTGCCAAAGGAAACAATGGCGGTGTTTGGAACCTTTTTGGCAGGCTATTTTAGAATCAAATTGGAAAAAAGCCTTTTAGCCTCAAATGATCCCGCCTAACCCATTGATTTAAAAAAAAAAAAAAATGAAAAAGCAGCGGCTGTCCAGCAGCACAGACACCTACACTGTCACCAACACAGTGTAGGCTTCAGACAGTTAAATGACGATTTATCAATTTTGGAAAAAATAAGGTCAGGCAAATTTGTCATTTTAACCTTAAACATTATTTCAAACACATTTTTTAATACAATAATTAATCCAAAAATTTAACCCAACTTCCCAAACACAAAACTAAAATAGCCTACTAAAATAGCTAAAAAACCAAAAAACCTAAAAAAAAGTTACTTCCCAAACACCCACAATAGAAGCTATGAACTTTATAGCCTCATTCTCAAATCCTTTTCACTTTTAGCCCTCTGCATAATTTGATACCTCAGACCTGTTGCCCAAACCTCAAGACAGACCACCTTCCTGAAAATTACCCAACTTCTGGTTGATTCTCTCCTCCTCCTGAACCACCAACTCCTTACAGTGTCACCCCCAACTTACAGTGACTACATCTCTTACCATGAAGAATTTTAAAGGCAACATTGATCAGTCATCATCAACATATTTTCTTCCTTAAAATGACTTGACATATGAATAAATCATAGATGGGTGTTTTTTCATCAAGAAAATTCATGATGAGAAAGTGCTGAAACTAACAAAATGCACCTTAGATAGAGAGAGTAGCACTAAATCTGAAAAGTTAATAATATTGCATAATGAAGGGTGATTAGAAATCATGCATTTATACCGTAAAGCCACGTTTTATTGCGGTACTATTTGTGGGATAAATAGTGGGGATAATTGGGCCTCACTGGATTATTTTGCCCATTGTTTATTTGTGGGATAAGCAGAAGGGATAAGCGGTGGGGAACATTTGGATCTTACATGTTTTTAGTCTAACGTGTGTTTTACAAGGTATTAAACTCTGGATAACCTTAATACGGTATGGGAATTAAATAGAGGGGGAAAAAAAAAGAAGGTAAAAATTTGAAGACTAAATAATATCATATGCCACTCTGGATTATTTTTCTCTTTTTTCTAACCGTAAAAAATAATTATATTTTTTTATTCTATCATAACCAAATATAATACTTTTCACTCACCAATCCTTTATCCCATAGTATAACTTATCCTCCAAAAGTTTATCGTAATCCTTCATCCCATCTAATCTAATCCCAAGGTATAACTTATCCCACACAATTCTATCAATAATCTTATCATATCTAATCCTATCAAAAATAATCCGGCAATCAAAGGTAGAGGATATTTGAGTTAAGGTCTTGCCTATTATTAACCCAACAATCTTTGTTATAATGTTTGGCACCAACAAGCTTGTCTTAATGGATTAATGGAATTGACTACAAAAAAACACAAACCAATTTATAATTCACAAAAGTAGAAAACTACTCATCAGAATTTTGAATTTTCAGGTACAAGAAAAAAGAATTACCATCTATGGAATTCAACCCGATAATCAAATCATGTCCATCCTTAGCATCCGGATCAAATACATGGCAAACAAGAATAGAATTACTAAAATTTATTCTTTATAGGATCCTGCATTGTGTTAGGATTAAGAACACCGAGAAAATGACTCACAAACAATCACACATACAAATCTTTGCGTGGTTCAGCCCAATGTCTACATCCACGGGAGAAGAAATGAGAATGCACTATAAACTGTGTAAAATACAAAATAGAGGAGGAGGGGCTCACTCTCTCAGCTCAACTCACAGATACACTCTTCACAACTCTCTCTTTTCTTCACACTCTACTATCTCTTAGCTCATAACTCTTCCCAATTTATACACAAACAGGAGAGCCAAAAAAATTAATATCTGCTTGCCAACAACCAACTGCCAAAGTTAATAACACAATCACCTTAGGTTGGAAAAACTTCAAGAAGTCTGTAGCCCCCATTTTTGACGCTTGGTGTGGATACGCAACAATTCTCCCCCTGCATACTTCGAGTTTGTCTCTCGAGACCACCTTTGTAAGCATGTCAACTGGATTCTTATCTATGTGGATCTTGACCAGTTCCAATAACTGCTTTTCCATCACTTCGTGTATCCAATGATGCCGAACATCAATGTGCTTCGTGCGAGAATGGTACATAGAATTCTTACTCAAGTCTATGGCACTCTGGCTATCACAATGTACTGTGAACTTTTCTTGCTTTAGTCCCAATTCTTGGAGAAACCGTTTTAACTACAACATCTCTTTTCCAGCTTCCGTTGTGGCAATATATTCTGCCTCGGTTGTGGATAAAACAACACACTTCTGCAGCTTGGACTACCAAGATACAACTCCCCCTGCAAAAGTAAACAGAAATCTTGATGTAGATTTTCTACCATCAAGATCAACTGCCATATCTGAATCTGTATAACCTTCCAAGATTGGTTTTGCTCCTCCAAAGCACAAATACATTTTAGATGTACCCTTAAAGTAACTCATAATCTACTTGACTACTTGCCAATGCTCTTTCCCTGGATTGGAAAGAAATTTGCTTACAACTCTAACAGCATGAGCAATATTTGGTTGGGTAGACACCATTAATTACATCAAACTCCCTACTGCAGATGAGTAGGGAATTGCCTCCATCTCTTCTCTTTCATTTGTAGATGAGGGACAAGAACTCTTGCTCAACTTGAAATAATTAGCCAGCGGAGTACTGACTAGCTTGGCATCTTGCATATTGAACTTTTCAACCACCCATTCAACATATTTCTCCTGTGACAACCACAACTTCTTGGCTTTTCTATCACGTATAATTTTCATACCCAAAATTTGCTATGCAGGGCCTAGGTCCTTCATGTCAAAGGATTATGATAGCTCCTTCTTCAGTGATCTAATTGCTATGGTATCCTGTCCAACAATCAGCATGTCATCAACATAGAGCAGGAGTATGATGAAGTTTCCACCGGAAAATTTCCTAACATATACACACTGGTGTGCAGCAGTTCTCTTGTACTCATGACCACTATGAATGAGTCAAACTTCTTGTACCACTGTCTTGGTACTTGTTTGAGGTCGTAGAGACTCTTCTTCAATCTGCACACTAAGTTTTCTTTCCTTTTTGCTTTAAAACCTTCTGGTTGCTCCATGTAAATTTCTTCCTCCAAATTACCATGGAGAAATACCGTCTTCGCATCTATTTGTTCAAGTTCCAAATTCAAACTGGCTGCTAGTCCCAAAACTACTCGAATGGATGTCATTTTCACAGCCAGCAAGAAGATTTCATCAAAATCAATACGTTTCTTCTACCCAAAACCTTTGACAACCAATCGAGCCTTATACTTGGCTAGCTTTCTGCTACCATCTTTCTTCAACTTGAACACCCATTTTTTCTTCAGTGCTTTTCGACCTTGGAAAAGTTTTACCAAATCATAAGTCTGATTTTTCTGCAAGGACTGCATCTCTTCTTGTATAGCTTGCTGCTAGCTACTCTTCTCCTTATGATTTTGAGCTTCTTGAAAACTTTCTGGCTCCCCTTCATCAGTAAGCAACATATACTCAAAAGTAGGGTATTTTGACGATGACTTAGGCTTTCTTGTTGATCTTCATAACTGTGGACCAATAGTCTCTAACAGAGAGGGTTGTGGCTCTCCCTGTTCAATACCCTCTTCTTCTAGATCTTCTTCTTCTGGAAAACCATTCTACAACTCTATATCATTGGCTGCATGCTGCGGTAGCTCTTCTTCATTAGTGGCATGTTGTGATGGTGTAGGGTTTAGAATAATCTCTGAAACATCATCAACTTTGGGTTTGACTAGTTGCCCAAAGTCTTCTAAGGTCTGGCCTCCTTGAAATACCACATTTCGGCTTCGAATGACCTTCTTGTTTTTCGGATCCCATAATCTGTATCCAAATTCTTCATCTCTATCGCCAATAAAGATGCATGGAGTGGCTTTATCATCCAGCTTCTGTCTATGCTCCTTGGATACATGTGCAAATGCTTTGCACCCAAACACTCTCAAGTGAGAGTAAGAAATATCCCTTATAGACCATACTTTTTCTAGAATTTTAAAATTTAGTGGAACGGATGGCAATCTGTTAATCAGATAGCAGGCAACACGAACAGTTTCTTCCCAAAATGGCTTTGGCAACTTTTTCATTTTGAGCATGCATCTGACCTTCTCCACAATGGTCCGGTTCATTCTTTCGGCTACACCATTGTGTTGTGGGGTTCTAGGAACAATCTTGTGCCGGATGCCGCGAGTAACACAGTAGGCTTCAAACTCCTTTGACGTGTACTCGCCTCCATTGTTTGTTCAGAGACACTTCAGTTTTTTTCCGATCTCTCTTTCCACCATGGCATGAAATGTCTAAAAATGCCAGAACACTTCAGCTTTGGTCTCTAGGACATAGACCCATACCTTCCGTGATGCATCATCAATAAATGTCAGGAAGTATTTTCTGCCACCCAAAGATTCCACTTCTACGGGACCACATACATCAGAGTATACTCTGCTCAATGACTCTGATTGTCTTCTGGATGACGAGTGGAAAACGACTCTATAATGCTTCCCAAACAAGCAGTTGTCAGAAGGATTCAATTTCGCATCTTTGGCAAAGGGAATAAGAGACTTCTTTGCTAAAATCTGCAACCCTTTCTCACTCATGTGACCCAGTCTTTTATGCCACAAATTTGGTGATGCTTCATCTTCTGCTGCGTTGAGGCTATCTAAAATCACATTTACATGAGTCTTGTACAACGTACTAGTTGCTTTTCCTCTAGCTACCACCAGAGATCCCTTCTTCAATTTCCATATGCCTTTGCCGAAGTAGTTCTCATAGCCTTATCGATCTAAGGCTATCCCTGAAATAAGATTCAAGCGTAAATCGGGAACATGCTTGACATCTTTCAACACCATCGTGCACCCAACTTTGGTTTGGATGCGGACATCACCAATTTCCACAATCTTTGAAAAACTGGAGTTACCATCTTCACTGTTCCAAAATCTCCAGCTTAGTACGTACTGAAGAACTCCTTCCGAGGTGTAGCGTGGTAGGAAGCTGCTATATCTACCATCCACTCGGTGTCATTGTCTGACATATAGAGGCATTATTCTTCTTTAACAGAGAATAATGCAATATCCTATGAGACAGTAACTACAATGTTCCCTTCTTCAGTCTTTGGCTGTCTATTGCCTTGTTTTTGTTCTCCCTTCAAGGCATAGCAATATTTCTTTATGTGACTCTCCTAGCCACAATGGTAACACTTGAACCTTGTCAGCTCGTACTTTCTCTGGACTTCCCTCTGTCTTGAGATCTTCCTCTACTGCGTCCTTTACTTTTGCTTCTTCCCTTGTCTCTGCCTCTACTTTTATTTTCTATGATGAAGGCATGTGACTGATAGCCCCCCATGTCTTTCTTTCTTGCCTCTTCACTAAATAAAGCATTCGTGACCATGTTCGTGGTTAGTCTTCCTTCAAGTACAGAGTTGCTGAAGGACACCACCAATGTCTCCCAACTATCTGGCAAGAAGCTGAGCACCAATAGGGCATGCATCTCATCATCCAGCTCCATTTTGACAGTTGCTAGTTGGTTCACTAGATTTTGGAACTCACTGGTGTGTTTTGCAACAGAAACACCACCTTTCAGCTTCAAATTTACAAGCCTTCTCATTAGGACGACCTTATTTCGAGCAATCTTCTACTGGTAAATGCCTTCTAATTTTGTTTAAAGAGCATGGGCATCAGTCTCTTGGGCGACATGGTGGAAGACACTATGATCGATCCATTGTTTGATCTGACCAATGGTCTTTCGATTCTTCCGCTTCCAGTCTTCATCCTTCTCCGCAACTGGTTTAACTCCATTTAGCTCAATGGGGTCAAACAAATCTCGGCAGTACAAGACATCCTCCATTCTGGGCTTTCAAATTGCATAGTTAGAAGCATTCAGCTTGATCATGGATCCCAAAGTCGATGTTGATTCCTTCATTAATAATTGTCTCTACAGAAACTGATTTTTGTCTGAAAAATCAGACTTCGTTGTTGAGTCCAAATTGATCAAATTAGCCGCAAAAGCACTTCGAATTGCCAAAATAAAAATTGTAAATTTTTGAAATTTGATTTGTAAAATTTGACCATACGGATGTGTCTGAAATATTCCAAATAGTTGGAAACCACTATTGGATCGTAAAAACGAACTCAAAATGGCTCAGATCAAGCCAAAACAAGTTGAACGGTTCAGATCGATAGAATCTGGTATACCTGAGAAGCACCGAATAATTCCTCTGGTTCGGCTGGCGTCGGGCTGACGTCAGTGGCTTGGTGGCGCGGCATGGTCAGCGGCTCGATTAACGACGTGGTCAAAACTGCTCGGCTTTGGTCAACGCAGCTTGGCTTGGTCAATGTGGGTTGGCACGAGTCAACGCAAGTCGGCACGAGTTGGATGACATCAACGACCGGTGAGGAGATGACGTTAGCAACTAGAAAAACGAGGAAGACGCATGCTACGCATGTAGCGCGTTGCGGCGTGTGGTCACAGCATCAGATGGAGCGTGAAGGCTCGTGCAGCCTTGTCCAGTGTCCTTTTTCGACGCGGTTTGTTCCTCTGGGCTCGGCTCGTCAAGAGCTTTCACCTGGTGTGATCAAAAGTGGATTTCAACCACTTTGATTTTTGGGAAATTCTAAAAATCGCACTCTATTTTTTCGAAAAACACACAACCAGCTTTGATACCACTTTGTTAGGATTAAGGACACCCAAAAAAATGACTCATAAACAATCACACACACCAATGAGACACAAATCTTTACGTGGTTCGGCCCATTGCCTACATCTATGGGAGGAGAAATGAGAATGCACTATAAACTGTGTAAAATACAAAACAGAGGAGGAGGAGCTCACTCTCTTAACTCAACTAACAGATACACTCTTCACAACTCTCTCTTTTTTTCACACTCTACTATCTCTCAGCTCACAGCTCTTTCCAATTTATACTCAAACGGGAGAGCCAAAAAAGTCAATATCTGCTTGCCAACAACCAACTACCAAAGTTAATAACACAGCCACCCTACACTACAACAAATTGCACCTTTGGCGACCAAAATTGGCAACTAAAAAAAATTTAGTTGCCAAAAGTTGTAGAAATGGCGACTAAAAATTTTTTTAGTCGGAAAAAGTAAAATTTTTAGCTACTAATTTTTTTTAGTTGGAGTATATTGTTTATTGGTGACTAAAAAAAAATTTAGTCGCCAAAAATGCCAGAATTGGCGACAAAAAAAAAAATTTAGTCGCCGTAGGTAAAGATTTGGCTACTAAAACGCTTTAGTCGCCGATTGGAAAATAAAAAATTATTTTTTACCTTTGGCAACTAAAATTTTAGTCGCCGCAGGTAGAGATTTCTCTACCAAAGCGCTTTAGTCGCTGATTGGAAAATAAAAAATTATTTTTTACCTTCGACGACCAAAATTTTAGTAGCCAAAAGTTTATGTTCAGTGACGAAAAATAATTTTAGTCGCCAAAGAACTAAAATTATTGGAGGGAGATATTTTAAATAGTTTGGAGGGATTTATGAAATACTTTCGGCGACTAAAAACTTTTAGTCGCCAATGGTGTAATATATATATTTTGGTTTCCAAACCACAAACCAGCGCCTCTTCTCTCTTTCTTTAGCGGTTCTCCCTCTGCCTCTCCCTCTCATCACCGACTGTCACTACCACTGTCCCTGGGCACTGTCCATCCCCATCGTCGCACATCGCCACCGCCATCGCCGAAATCACCACCAACACTGCCGCAAATCACAGGTTTGTCACTGTCGGGTTCGGTCCTCTCCCTCGTTGTCGACCTGGGTCTCTCTCTCTGTGTCGAGCCATTCCCTCTCTCTCTGTTTCTCTTTCTCTCTTTCTCTCTTCCCCTATTTCCCCATTTCTCACACTGCATCTAGGGTTTATATGATTTTTTTAGTTTAATTTTGTGTTGATTTCGATAATGGGTTTGGTTGAAGTGTTTGATTTCTTTGAAATTATGATATTCTTCATGTCGAAAATGGGTTTGATTTTCGTTTTATAGGTTTGATTTTTGAAATTATAATTTTTATGAAATTATAATATTGCCCAATGAAATGAAGCGCCATCGCTTTTAGAAAAATAAATTTGATTTTTTTTTTCCCCAGTTAGTTGAATCATCTACTCCTACTCATCAATATCTTTGTCCATATCAATTTGTGTGTATGTAGTGGAGGGAGGCAGTTTTACATCTTATAGTTTTCAATTTTTTAGGTTTGCCAATGTTCATGTCTTGGTGTTTGTTAGTATAGAAAAACTTTGTACACCTTGATGCTATGCCCATAAGAATACTTATTATGTTTTAAGTGGTGGTGTGTTTTTATCTTTCTCCTACTGGCCTCTTATTCCTTTTGTCGGTTTCAACAGGTTGGTTGGATTTTGTTGTAGTTGAGGCCAAAAGGTATGGAATCAAACCTTGTGTTGAGTTTAGTGAGCAACTATGATAGCTTCGAAGCATGGAAACAGTATGTGAAGTGAACTAGAAATAAAGGGCAATACTTAACACCTATTGTTAAAGGATATTACAACCATGTTAAGGTAATTAATAAAAAAAAGCTAAATCCTCTGTTTTTACTCTATTCCATGTGATTGTAAGAGAAGAGGCAAAGTTCATCTCTAATTTAAATAAGTATACCATGTACAGGTTTAATTTTTGTTGTAGTAAGGTGTTTCAAAACTTGAAGTGAGGTAGAAGCTTTGTTGGGTGCTTGTCCAAATGTTAAATTTTGGGTACAATTTTGAGTAGTCTTTCTTGAGTATGTAGCACAATTGGCCATGCCTTTGAGGTGTATGATATTTGGCTTGAGACAACTTTGCTTTAATTCTTTACCTATGAAAATCATGCTGACTCTATAGTTCTTGCAAATTTCATGCAGGGTCTATGAATAATAAAGAAAAAAAAGAAGGAACAAGGCAAGGTAAGCTAGATTTCATAAAGTTGTCATGGTTTTCTCTTCAAAGTCCTATTTAAAGAGTTAAAGCTTCCACAACATGTCTAATTTTTTTCTGCCTTTGTTGCTTATCTTATACTGTTAAAATTTGTTGTCAATTAGTGCTTTGAATGTCTCGATATTTTACACATAATTAAATCAATTGTTGTATACTTTCGGACAATCGGAGACCCTTTGCCTCTTAGGATGGCTAATTTGATTTTTTTTTTTAATTAACAATATATAACCAATAAATATGGTAACTAAAGCACAAGATATGTACGGGAAATTCACTAATCGATGTGAGACAGTTTAAAATTGTGTTTAATTGATAAATGTAATTAAACCTTAAACCTTAAATAAATACATTAAAAAAAAGAAAAAAAAAGAGAGTTTTTCCACTAATCATTCTCAAATAAGAGTTTGCCGAATTAAAGTCTCAATCTCAGACTCAATCCAAGTAAAAATCCAATGATGTATATGTAGAGACAACAAAAGTTACATATTTTTATTCCTTTATCTATCAATAGTTGCCCACTTATCATACACTCCATTCACGTTTGCATATGTAATGATTTGATTCCCAATTATTAACAAAGCTCCAATTATTAAGAAAGATACACTCCACTCATTGTGATCTTTAACATCATCTTGAAGTCCTAATATTTGTTTCCATACAAATCATTGCCACAATCATGTCCATTTTCATCAATTAGCCATCAATCACCACATCTGCTCTTTGGTTTGGCTTGCTCCACCCTTAATTTTTCTGTCTTCTTTTTCTCAATAATTGGTTATATATTATGTGCCATAATATTTTCTTTTTCTATTCTTTGCTGACCCAGCTTTGTTAGGATATGAGGAGGATGGGTTAATTTGATGGGCCTCGGTTATGGTTGCTAGGGGAGGGGTCAGGAAGAGTGTCTGGTTTTGTTTTGAAGGATCCTTCTTCCTTTACCTTTTTAGAGGAGAAAGTAGAAAACCAGAGTCCAGAGTTTCTTCAATAATTAATTACACAATGGTCCTTTTTGAAGTGAGACGAGTAGGGCATTTCTGGTTCAGTAAGTTGAGATTATCTGTTGTTCCACTAACTGCGTAGTTGTTCCATATTCCTGTTGGTTGCTGTCATTTTAGGAAATCTTAATTTGCATTGTGAATCATGATGATTTTATGATATTCTTTCTGTAGTTTTCCCATTTTGCATGGGTCCAAGCAGATAGAAAATCTGGGAGGCTCCGCGATCTAAAGTATCCATTGGTTTTTTATTTTACCAAATCAATTTCAAAATCTTGTGGTGTGTTGATTCCGGATCAGGTATGCTCTTTCTAATTTTTTTTGCAATTGTTTGATCTTTCTTTCGTAACTTTGCCCTCACTTCATCCTACAAAATATATTTTTTTTCCATCTTTATCATAAGTCATTAGAAATAAGCTAAACTCTTTCAAGGGTTAGTAAAGATAGAGGGGAGTTGAGGATTCATGACAGTTTGGATGAGCTTAGGATAGATTTGGCAGACTATATTGTGGTTATGAGTTTGGATTAGCTTGGGATAGATTTGACAGACTCTTTCTAGAGTTTGATGGTTTTCTTTTCTGTGGTCTTATGAGTTTGGTTTGTATATATGGTTAGGACCATAAAACTATATGGAGCTCCTTATAACGACACTGATGATTGGGCAAAGTGGTACATATTTTGGGCAAACAAGAGTGGTGGCTAAGAATCATGCTGATGGCAATTATAAGCTAGCCAAGGATTGCCTTCTATTAGAGGTCTTTTTAGTCTCAATATATCCTCATTAGCTCAATTTATTCTTCTTTGACTGAATGAGCAATCTTAAGGCTCTATTTTTTTTTTTTCTATTTTAATTTTAAAGATTGACTTGGGCTGGGTTTAAGGAGCAATCTTTGTTTCACTGCTGCTGCTTTGTCTTGCATATCCGTGCTCATGAAATTGTGCATGTTCACTGGCAGTTGGTTCAGATCAAACTGCATCAGAAAGTAGTATTTATACTAAACCGAGTGAGACTAAGATGGTGAGTTATATGATTTAATAATTGTAGCTCTGTTTTTGACTTAACAATAACCTATGATGTCTCTGTTTTGTGTGGAGACCCCCTAAACTATCATTTTGTGCCCTCAATTGGGGACAAATAATGTATATCAAAATTCGGAACATTGAGAAACAATTTCCGCTATAATGAAGTTCAAATGCTCAAAAATTTGACACCAGTGCAGATAACTAGCATATTAGCATATATAATTAAGATGGCCAACGTATTCGCTTTATTTTTGCCTATGAATGATCCACAATTCTTAAATCATGTTTTCTAATTCAATATTTGACAATTTTGCTTGCCATTTCAATTCATAAAATAAAGTTTATAGAATTTAATGACAATGTGTTGTGTCGTTGTCTAACGATAGCACAATCACCATAGCTTTATTCCTAGCCAATAATCACGCATGGGGGTCCAACTAGTTAATGAAAAAGTCCAGTCCATGTATTGACAAAGAAAAAGCTCTTTATAATATCTTCCTAGCATGAGTATTTTTGTTAAATGTTTTATCAAGCTCAAGTTCAATTTTTTTATCAAGCTCCCTCGATGGCACATGCAAGGTTACTTAATTATGTTAAATGTTTTATAATAATATCTTCCTAACATGAGTATTTTTGTTTCTCGAAATGACTTATTTTCGTATTGTAGGTATGGGACCTTGTTACTGGAAGACTTTTACAAACTCGAGATTTTCCACTACCAATTACTACAATAGTTGTTGATCCAATAGAGATGAAGTTATTTTCTGATGGTATAGATTACTAGTGGATATTTCTTTTTTGTATACGGAGAACATCATTTTTGTATATTATCTGTTTGTATGGAATTATTATTTTTGGTTGGATTATATTTGGTTTGTATGGAATTTGATGTTACAAGACCAAATTTTTGGATGGTTGAAAGTGAAGTAGAAATAGACATATGTATTGTTTTGTTTATATACAGGGTGCAAGTTGCACGAAATAAATACAGGTTATGCAGAAATTATTAATAATAATAAAAAAATAACACTAAATAAAGTTTTTGGTGACTAAATGTTTAGTAGCCAAAAAAACAAAATAAAACTTGTTGACTACTAAAAATTTAGTAGCTAAAAACAAACCAAAGATTTTTTTGCGACTAAAAATTTAGTAGTAAAAAATATATGAGACTTTAGGCGACAAAATAGTTTAGTAGCTAAAAAAAAATATGAAAATTAATTTTTTTTGGCGACTAAATATTTAGTAGCTAATAATAAATGATCATTTGGGCGACTAAAAATTTTAGTCGCTGGAAATGAAAATTAATTTTATTTGAAAACTTTTGGCGACTAAATATTTAGTCGCTAATTTATGAATTTTGGCTACTAAAAAATATTTAGTCGCCAATACCTCGTACTTTTCCCTACTAAAACATTAGTAGCCATTTATAGGACTTTTGGCGACTAAGGCCAAGTTTGGCAACTCTGAAAAAAGTTTAAAAGTTCCTCAAAAACTTAAAAAGTTCTCACTATTTATCAAAAAAAAATATTAAAAAAATAATTTTCCACACATCATACAACCCAGCCATCATGAAAAGTCAAAGGGGCTCTGCAACGTTTGTCCCAAGTATTAGACAGTTTGGGGCAATTTTCACAAACTGTTGTTCGGCCCGTGGGGGCCTATCACAGGTCCCGTTTTGATAATCTGAACTGTTCAATGTGTATAAATCGTCGAGTACTATATGTCTGTAAAAAATTACATTGATCGGATATCGATAACTACATGATCAAATCAGTTTTGTATGAAAAAATGGATGGTGTTATAATTAACGATTGAAAAAAACACGTCTGATCAGATAGTTATCGATATCCGATCAATGTGATTTTTTATAAGCGTATAGTACTCGACGAGTTCTACACATTAACGGTTCAGATTATCAAAATGAGACCCGTGATGGCCCCCACAGGCCAAACAATACAACCCACTACAATGCCCGAAAAGTACCCAATAATTTCTTACCTGCCATATTGTATAGCTGTCATTCACTCATCTCCAACCTTCTCCTACACACTTCTTTATATAATTTTTTAATACATATTTTTTCATAAAAAGTCAAAAAATTAACTCAAACATCCATATTTTTTTCCTCAAACTTTTTTAGTCTAAAAAAATAAAAAGTACACTTATTTAGGACACCCCAAATAACTCCTAAATTTTTTTTAGTCACCAAAACCTTTCCCGACCATTTTCCCGCAACAAATCTAGCGACCAAAATATTTAGTCGAGAAAAGGCTTCGGCGACTAAAAACCTTACTTTTGGCGACTAAAACTTTAGTCGCCAAAAGTGCATTTTCTTGTGGTGCTAGGTTGGAAAAACTTCAACGAGTCTGTAGCCCCCATTCTTGACGCATGGTGTTGATACTCAACACATTGAACAACAAACTTCTCAAATTAAATCCAACTTAACAGAGTGACAATTCAGATGGGAAAAAAAGAAAAAAGAAAAATCACATTTAACACCAAACAGCCTTGTCTTGATAATCAAATCACTAATGTAAATCACATCACCGACATTCAATAACAAAGCAAGCTCCATGGCCATCAAAATTTGAAGTACCCATCAAACTATGATTTGAAGCACCAAGTGATCCACCTCTACTAGCCCCACTTACAGACTTACTCCCACCATTGCCCCCAACAAAACTAAGTGCCCCGACTACCATTCCGGCCACCTAAGAATCTCACTGCCGCCGATCTCAGGCCACTGCTAATGCCCATGCTTGATGACATTGATGGTAGGGCCTGTACTGGCTTATACTTGAGATGAGCTATGGTTACCTGACAAACATAATTAACCAGAAACAGTTTACAATACATAGACAAATATTTGATTTTTAGAGAGAGGGTTGACAAAAATATTAATCAATATATAAAGAAAACAAACTACCAGATTCCAAAATAATGAAAGTGAACCAGAAAATGCTTTAACTTTGCTCCCAAAAAAAATGGAGTCATTTTGGCAAACAGGTATTGAGCAAAGCAAAAAAAAAGCAACTATCTGAGTGAGAACAAAATAATCAAAATGAACCATGACAAGTTGAGTTGATATTGAAAATTGGGAATGGCTTTACTTCCAATATTGATTTTGAAATTGGGTATGAAAAATTAAACAAAAAACAAGAGATTTACTTCCTGACACAGAAGAATAAAAAATAACTCAATATTTTGGGACTGATTTTAGTGGGTTTTACGAGGGAAAAAATGGAAACTAACTACCTTGTAGACCAAGAACATTTGAAATTTCGTCCAAAAAAGAAACTGATTTTACCAAACGGGCTGATTCTCCGAAATTGAATTTGCAGCTATATTATATATGTGAACACTTGACTTGGTGTTCAAATTTTCTTCTCATGTCACGTGACTGATTTTTATATGTGCTAAAATAAAAAATTATTATACTACAGTATAAGGTTTTAACCAAGATCTTACGTTTCATTAAAAACCAACCTACCATTTAAGCACCTTACATATCATGATATGAATTTCTTTAAATTTTATTTTTATTCTTACTTATCTGAATTATACACGCATCATGTATGTCAACCGCTAGTTAGGATTAAAGAAAGGCTCTACTATGGTGTTGCAACCTTAAATGTGCATACTATATCATATGTACCGTACCACGAAATGTGTAATTTTATTATAAAATTTCGTAACATTAATCACAAATTGCATAATCTTACCACAAATTACAGTAAAAAAATATTGTAATCAAGCCACAAATTTTTGCAGCATCAACTATAAAATTTTAGACATTTTATTATGCTAATTTGTAATGAGATTACTTATTTTGTAATTGATATTATAGAATTTTATAATAAAATTATACATTTTGTTGTAGGATACGTATGGTATGCATCCTAGAGGGTGCACACCATAGCATTTTTCTTAAAAAACAGGTTCTTTAAGACAAAAAGAAAACTCGTAGAAATCAAACTACCTGCCTAAATAAGGGACCATAGCATTTTTCTTAAAAAACAGGTTCTTTAAGACAAAAAGAAAACTCGTAGAAATCAAACTACCTGCCTAAATAAGGGATCAGTTGGGGGTGATTTTTTTTTGGCAAAAAAAACTCCTTATTTTGGCTAAAAGGCATGGTTGGGAATGCTCTTAAGTGATGAACTTGTATGTATATTAAGACTTTTTCGGTGGTTCTACATGAACTAATTAGTACATTAATTAGTGTATCAATACTAATTATGATATTATTATTGACACCACTCATTAATTACATTACAAATATTAAAAACTTCTTAAATTATGTCACATCATCAATTAGTACACTAATTGCTATATATAATATTATTCAATTTTTTTTATTCTTTATCTAATGTGAGACTCTACTTTCACACATATTTTTTAACAATGTTGGTAAAACTGTTTGGGATGAGCTAAAAAAACCACCTCTTTTTTTAATTTTTTTTTATCTGTATGTTTTTTTTAAATTATGTCAAAAAATTTTACTTTTCCAATCGGTTTTGTATGGACGAATCTAAAAAGTAAATTTTTTAAAAAATTCTAAAAAAAAAAAAAAATTAGCCATCGGTTGAGAATGCTCTTAAGTGATGAACTTGTATGTATAATAAGACTTATTCTTTTCGGTAATGCTACATGTACCAATTAGTGTACTAACTAATGTATCAACACTAGTTATGACATTATTATTGACCTCGCTCATTAATTACATTACAAATATCAAAAATCTCTTAAATTATGTCACATCATTAATTAGTACACTAGTTAGTACACTAATTGATATAAATAACATTATTCTATTCTTTTTATTCTTTATCTAATGTGAGACTCTACTTTCACACATATTTTTTAACAATGTTGGTAAAACTGTTTGAGATGAGCTATAAAAGCCACCTCTTTTTCTTCTTTTTTTTTATCTGTATTTTTTTAAAAAAAATTATGTCAAAAAATTTTACTTTTTCCAATCTGTCTTGTATGGACGAATCTAAAAAGTAAATTTTTTGAAAAATTCTAAAAGAAATTAAAAAATTCCTAAATAAGTATAAAAATAAAAATAAAAACACTGTTTTTAGCTTATTTTTATCTTTTCTAAATATTTAAAAACGAAAATAAACAAATATATATATATCTCCAAATACACTAACTCCAAATAGCCACGAGTTTTGTTAACTTGGGGACTTAGGAAAGATACAATGCATTTATGTTGATTGTGTACAAACACTAACAAAAACGATACCAATTAGACTGGGTAGTTAAGTTATTTTATACGGATTTAATAAGTCGTTTGAAAAAATATTCAACTTGTTGGTTTCGTTTTTTTAAAACAGTTTTCAGAAAATTTTACGTTTTTGTTTTCTATATTTTTTTGTTTTTATTGAATTTTTTAATATTTTAAGTAATTTTTTTAAATTTTTAGACACACTTAACATAAATACACAAAAAGTATAATTTTTGTAAAAAAATCTTTTAAAAATTCAATAAATATCAAAAATACAAAAAAAAAAAAACAAAACAAAACAAAAATTTAGTATGTTTTTCGTAGTTTTATGTATTTGTTAATTTTTTAAAATATTTTTTCACAAATTTTTTATTTTTTAGATACGTCTAAGTAAGGTATATCTAAAAAAGTTTTAAAAATGCTGAAAAATTTTAAAAATATTCACTAAAAACAAAAAAAAAATAAAAAACAAAAAACTCAATTTTCAAAAAACTTAATCCAGAAAACTCAAACCAAACACACTAATTGTCTTTCAAAGTATAAATATTGACAAATCTTAAAAAAATAAAAATAAATAAATATTGAGAAAATATTGAAAAAAAAACAAAATTTTTTAAATTTTAAGTTAAATAATGAGCGAATAAATTTTTTCAACCACTCCTCTGTTTTGTCAACAAAGCCTTTCCTATTTTTTCTAGAAGCCCATTAAGTTTTTTTTTTAAGAGAAGGAAGCCCATTGTTATTTTGGGCTCTATTGCCTTAAAGCTTTCCAGACTGCAGGATTAGAAGATGGCCTCTGACCAACAAGGGCTAGTATATTTCTTGTGCACTAGATGGGCTTCTGCAGCATTTTTTTATAAACAAAAAACAAAAAAAAACAAAGCTCATTGTGTCACTGTTGAGGAATCTCATAATGGTCCATAATTTAGACGTGTTGTCCAAACACGTGAGGTAAATCACGGTTCTATTTTAATAATTCTAATTATTTATTTTGTTAGATTTTTTTGTATATATTATTAAAAAAAATTAAGTTGATTTGATAATTATAATCTATTTATTATCGCATTTGTGTAAAAAAAACATGGACAACAAATTTGTTTTTAGAAATAAGCTATTTATTTTTTGGTGACAAATGTAATAATTTGAATAGGTTATAATTATCAAATCGACTTAATTTTGTATGAATCATATACACAAAACAAATGACACAACAAAACAAACGGTTTAGATTATGAAAATCGGGCTCGTAGTGGATTCTACAAGTTTGGACAACAGTTTATAGAGGAAAGTCTAGACCATGTTCGTTTCCTTTTAAGAAAGTTTATGGCACTAGAAAAGTGTATAGAAAATTTGAGAATTTTAGAGCGATAATGTATATTGAAAGTTAGAATTGTGAAGACACACTTTAAGTAAATCTTAATCATTAATTTTAAATTTCTTAAAAATCTTTTGTTATGAAATTATAGCATTGTTGTTGCCCATTTTAAATATATTAGGAGGATTCAATCATAATCTGAATTGGAGGGTTTTGTTTGAGCCCACGAGGCTCACCACAAATCTCGTTCAATGATTCGATCTATTCATTTTTTCAGGCATTTCATGTATTTCATTCACACACAAAATTAGATTGATCCAATTATTGTAACCTAATTAATTTATCGTGTTTGTCACACACACACACACACAAAAAAAAGAAGAAGAAGAAGAAGACAATAATTGTGTTTGTAGAAATAAACATCTATTTTTTTAGTGATAAACGTAATAAATTGAACAAATTATAATTATCAAATCGATTTAATTTTTTTGTGAATAAAATATATAAAGTGTTCGACAAAATAAACAATTCAAATTATCAAAATAAGACATGTGATAAGTTCTACTAGTCCAAACAATGTCATCCACTCTACAGTGTATTTTATGGGAGCTGCCTCCTTTATATTAAGTTGTAATTCGAAGTAGAGAACATAAAGTGACTTCATATTTGTATGAAGGAGACGTGTAAAGCCTTATAGTCATGAGCACCCGACCTCTCATCCTATCCAACACTTGATGCTGTAATCAAATGAAAGAAGCCTCCAAACTCTATACTGATTAATCCTACCGACATAAACTTGTTTTCTTTTACTCTTAACGCAACACACAACTTCAATCACCCTGCCTACTTCGCTGTTTTTAACCCATTGCTAAGCAAACTCACTACCACCTATCTGCTTTAGCTTCAGCACCATCATCAACACCCCATCTCTCTCTCTCTCTCTCTCTCTCTCTCTCTCTCTCTCTCTCTGTACCTGAAACAAGATAGCTAGGATATATGAATGTTCTCTTGCCACCTGAAAATGTACCTTCTTACCTAATTTCATACTCACTTCCCATCTCAACCCCACACTCCATAAAACCCCCTAATTCCCTTCCATCCTTCACCACCACAACTTCTACTACTCTCTTCTTCACTTTCCCCACTTCAAACCAGTACTAGTAAGTCATTACATTACCAACAAAAACTCCATAAAAATGTCGAACCACCTTCTACTCATTATCACCTTCCTCTGCTTCCCCACAGCTTTTGCTCAGTCTCCAGCACTGCCTCCACAACCTCCAGCAGCTACTCAGTCACCAGCACAACCTCCCCAAGTCCCAGCCACTCAGTCTCCACCACCATCAGCACTAGCTCCACAAGTCCCACTAGTCCAGTCTCCACCCGCACAACTGGCACCAGGTCCCGCCCCACCAGGCCCACCCAACATCACCGCCATCCTCGAAAAGGCTGGTCACTTCTCTACATACATTCGGCTACTAAAGGCCACCCAGATTGACAACCAAATCTACAAACTCCTCAATGACTCCAGCTAAAGCCTAACCGTGTTCGCCCCATCTGACAATGCCTTCGGCAACCTCTCAACTGGTACTCTCAACTCCTTCTCAGACGAACAAAAGGTCCAGCTGGTGAAATTCCACGTCATCCCATCTTTCCTTTCGGTTCCTGCATTCCAAACAGTGAGCAATCCGTTGAGCACGCAGGCTGGAAGTACTGTTCAGTACCCGATGAATGTGACCACGGCCGGGAATCTGGTTGTTAATATTATATGTAGATATTAGTTGTTGTGTTAATATTATATGTAGATATTCGTTGTTGCTAGCCTAGCTTAATATTATAGTAGATATTATCTGTAGTTATTAGTTGTTGCTAGCCTAGCTTAATATTATAGTAGATATTATATGTAGTTCTTAGTTGTTGCTAGTTGTTGCACAGATAGATGCTATATATGCTTTCTTTTCTTTTCGGTGGCTTCATCATTTTGTCTTGTAAAACATCTCCTATATAATGGAGGTTCCATTTGGTTGCAATACACATCAAAAATATAGAGCTAATATTTGCTCTCTCAATCTCTCTCAATTTCTTATATGGTATCAGAGCACAGGTTTTCTGCCTAGCCTCTTCTTCCAACATATTTTTTTTTCTGCAGATTGCATTTCATCTGTATCCCTTTTTTTTTTCGTCCATCTCTGAAATACAGTTTTCACCACACCAGAGCCTTCGTCTCCTCCGAACGATTCCAACGCCACCAATTTCAGCCCAATATGACGTCACACGCGCTCTCACGCGCCACTTCTGTGAAAGGCGCGTCGCCTGCCTCCGCCTTCCGCCTCACACGCACTCTACGCGTCCTCCACACTGTCCCGTGCTAACGTGCACCGCGCACTACCTTGCTAACGTGCGCCGCGTGTTTCTGACGTCAGCACACGTCAGCCTCTCTGCTACCGTGCACTGCCTGGCCTGTTTTGCTAACGTGCGCCGCGCCCCTTCGCCTCTCATTTCTGTGCCTCTGTGGTCATATTTTGGGTCGTTTCACTCCTTTTCCCACTAATTTCGGCCTTCTGAATTCACTGGTAACCTCGGTTTTTTCAAATTCTACCGCCATTGTGCTATTTTTCCCTCATGGATCGCCAGGATTCCTCTAATCACCCTATTTCCGTTATTCTTGACGGGACTAATTATGTCCTTTGGGCACAAGCCATGTCTGGCTTCCTCAAAGGCAAGAAACTTTGGCGTATCATTACTGGGGATGTGTGCAAACCAGTCCCAGCAACCACGGAATCCGCTGCCACGGACTCCGCTGCCAAATATATCGACCGACTAGAAGATTGGGATAGTAAAAACTATCAGATCATCACCTGGCTTCGCAATACTTCTATTACATCCATCAGCCTTCAGTTTGGTAGGTTCCAACTTGAGTCTGCTTCCTCTCCAGCCAAGGCCATCTGGGATTTTTTGCAAGAACGTTATCAGACTACCGGTCTTGCTCACCAATATCAGCTTCTGAGTCATCTTCACCATATGCGCCAAGACAGCACTCAGACCATTAATGATTTCCTCTCCCAAATGTATTATGTTTGGGATCAACTCGCTCTTTCTGAGCCTCCATGGCCTCATACTGAGGATGCTGCCTTGTTTACTTCCTACCGTGACCAACAGCGCTTGGTTCAGTTTCTCATGGCTCTCACTCCTCGTTTTGAGCCCGTCCGCGCATCTCTCCTACATCGCACTCCTTTACCCACTCTTGAGCAAGCCGTTTCTGAACTCCTGTCTGAGGAAACCAGGTTTGGTACTCTCCATCCACACCCTGTGGACTCTATTCTTGCTACTCCCCAGATTCAGAGTTCTCCTTCACCACAGCGGTCCACTACCTGCAACTATTGTCACAACCGCAATCTTCCATCGACTCATCTTCTGGTTCATTGTCCCATTCGTCTTTGTCGATTTTGCAACAAGACTGGCCCCGGTCATCTCCAACAAGATTGCTTCCGCAATCCTACCCGTGCCTCTCGCCATGGTCCTTCCACCGGGAATTTTTCCCGCAGCAACTCTCACCGTTCTGGGACTCCATTTAAAAACATGCCTGCTCCACGCACTGCTGCTGCCGCCTCCGAAGATTCACCTTCTTCTGTCCCTGTAGATCCTTCCACTCCGGTCTTCTCTCATACCGATGTTGAAGCCATGTTTCAACATTTTTGGCAGCATTCCGGTACTCCTCCATCTACTGCTTTGTCTACCACCGCAGGTAACACTTCCTAGTACTTTGACTCTGCTTGTTGTAATCACATGACCTTTGATCCTACTATTTTTACTCCTCTCTCTTCGACTCCTCATGTTCCTTCTATCCATACTGCTGATGGGTCTCTTCTGTCTGTAAGTCATGTTGGGTCTGTTTCCACCTCTCACTTATCTTTATCCCATGTATATCTTATGCCTGCTCTCACTTTAAATCTTATCTCCATTAGTCAATTATGTGAGCATGGTCTAACTGTTACCTTTTCCCATACTGGTTGTTTGGTGCAGGACCCTCGGACCAGGCAAACTCTTGGGATAGGCCGTAAGCAAGGACGTCTCTACAAACTTATCCATCTTCATGTTCCGGATTCCTCTCAAATCACTGCTCCTACCACTGCTACCACTGCTCCTCCTTTATCTCATTTTCAGCTTTGGCACTATCGTTTGGGCCATCTTTCTGTTGGTCGTTTGAAGTCTTTAATTTCTAGTGGTCATTTGGGTACTGTAAGTTCTGATGCTTTCAATTGTGTGTCCTGTCAACTTGCAAAACAACCTGCTTTGTCGTTTAATAAAAGTGATTCTGTTTCTCTTGCGCCCTTTGATCTCATTCATTCTGATATTTGGGGACCCTCTCATACTCCTACTATGGGAGGCGCACGTTATTTTGTTGTTTTTATAGATGATTTTTCTCGTTTTACATGGTTGTTTCTTATGAAAAATCGCTCTGAACTCAAACAACTTTATTACAATTTTGCTGCAATGGTTAAAACCCAATTTTCTAAAACTATCAAGATTTTTCGCTCCGACAATGCCATGGAATATAAAGATTTTGACTTTCTTTCCTTCCTTAGGAGTCATGGTACTCAACCTCATCGTTCCTATCCAGGTACGTCCCAACAAAATGGCCGTGCTGAATGCAAACATCGGCATCTACTTGACACTACTCGAGCCCTCCTTCTCTCTTCCTCTTGTCCAGAAAATTTTTGGGGTGAAGCCGCTCTCACTGCTGCTTACACTATCAATTGTATCCCTACACCAGTCATTCATAATCACACTCCATATGAGCGTTTACATGGCACTCGTCCCCCTTACGACACCCTTCGGGTTTTTGGCTCTGCCTGTTTTGTTCTTCTCCAACCTCATGAACGTACCAAACTTGAACCTCGTTCTCGCCTTTGTTGCTTCTTGGGGTATGGTATTGAACATAAAGGGTATCGCTGTTGGGATCCTCTCTCCCAGCGTCTCCGTATCTCTCGTCATGTGGTCTTTTGGGAACACACAATGTTTTCCTCCCTCTCTCAATTCCGTTTATCCGTTCCCTCACCCTCTCTGTGTTTTACTAACCCTTCTGCAGATCTGTTTTCTGATGAGCTTCCTTCACTGCCCATGCCTGACTCTCTTGCGACTGCCTTGCCTACTGGTCTTTCTCAAGCACCTGCCAGCTCTGATGGTCCTGATCTTGCTCCCTCGGACTCCTCACCCCCTGTTGAGTCTCTTCCTCTGGCTCCTCCTCCTCCTGCTCGACCACACTGGGTAATCCAACCTTCTACTCGTCTTCGTGACTTTATTGTTGGTTCTACTGCTTTTTCTACTTATGAACCCACCTCCTATCGGGAGGCTCGCTCTAATCCTCTTTGGCAGCAAGCTATGACTGATGAATTACAGGCTTTAGACAAAACTCACACTTGGGACATTGTTGATCTTCCTCCTGGCAAGACTGCCATTGGCTGTAAATGGGTATACAAAATCAAAACCTGTTCTGATGGCTCTATTGAGCGCTATAAAGCTCGTCTTGTTGCTAAAGGCTTCAATCAAGAATATGGTATTGACTATGAGGAGACCTTTGCTCCTGTTGCTCGTCTCACCTCTGTTCGCAGCCTCATTGCAGTTGCTACTACCCGACACTGGGATCTTTATCAAATGGATGTGAAAAATGCATTTCTTAATGGTGTTCTTCTTGAGGAGGTCTACATGCAACCTCCCCCTGGGTCTACTTATCCACCTCATAAAGTCTGCAAACTTCAACGTGCTTTATATGGTCTCAAACAAGCTCCCCGCGCTTGGTTTGCCAAGTTCAGCTCTACTATTCATGACTGTGGTTTCACCTCCAGCTCTTATGATACTGCACTTTTTATCCGCAAAACTGCTCAAGGGACCACCTTGCTTCTTCTTTATGTGGATGATATGATTATCACCGGTGATGATGTCAATGGTATTCTTCATCTTAAACAATTTCTTAGCCATCATTTCGAGATGAAAGACCTTGGTCCTCTCAGCTATTTCTTGGGTCTTGAAATCTTCCATGATTCCACGGGTTCTTTTCTCTCTCAGGCTAAGTACACATTTGATCTTCTCACCCGTGCTGGTCTTACTGATTGCAAGACTGCCTCAACTCCCCTGGAGCCTCAGAGTCGTCTTACCCCTCTTGATGGCACTCTTCTCTCTGATGCTACTCTATATCGTCAGCTGGTTGGCAGTCTTGTCTATCTCACTGTTACTCGTCCTGATATTGCCTATGCCGTCCATATTGTCAGCCAGTTTATGTCGGCTCCTCGTACCACACATTATGCTGCATTAATTCGTATCATTCGCTATCTCAAAGGCACCATGTTTCATGGTCTTCATTATTCCGCCCGCTCCTCTCTCCAGCTTCGTGCTTTCTCTGATGCTGATTGGGCTGGCGATCCTACTAACCGCCGCTCTACTACTGGGTTTTGCTTTTTTCTGGGTGATTCTCTTATTTCTTGGCGCAGTAAGAAACAATCTCTTACTGCTCGTTTTAGTACCGAAGCCGAATACCGTGCCCTTGTTGATACTACTCAGGAGCTTCTCTAGCTTCGTTGGCTTCTTGCTGACATGGGTGTTACTCCCTCTGGCGCTACTGCCCTCTTTTGTGACAATCACAGTGCTCTTCAAATTGCTCACAATGATGTTTTTCATGATCGCACCAAGCACATTGAGATTGACTGCCATTTTATTCGGCAACACGTTACTCATGGTACTATCCATCTCCACCCGATCTCTTCTGTTGATCAACCTGCTGATATCTTCACCAAAGCTCATTCTCCTGGCCGCTTCGTTGACCTTGTCTCCAAACTCAAGTTGGTTGATGTTTGTCCTCCTTGAGTTTGAGGGGGGATGTTAATATTATATGTAGATATTAGTTGTTGTGTTAATATTATATGTAGATATTCGTTGTTGCTAGCCTAGCTTAATATTATAGTAGATATTATCTGTAGTTATTAGTTGTTGCTAGCCTAGCTTAATATTATAGTAGATATTATATGTAGTTCTTAGTTGTTGCTAGTTGTTGCACAGATAGATGTTATATATGCTTTCTTTTCTTTTCGGTGGCTTCATCATTTTGTCTTGTAAAACATCTCTTATATAATGGAGGTTCCATTTGGTTGCAATACACATAAAAAATATAGAGCTAATATTTGCTCTCTCAATCTCTCTCAATTTCTTATACTGGTGAACATCAGTACCGGGATTGTTAACACCACAGTGACTGGCACAGTGTATTCCGATAACCAGCTGGCGGTGTATCAGGTGGACCGAGTGCTGCTTCCGTTGTCCTTTTTTGTCTCTATATCACCAGCTCCCGCACCATCAAAGCCTGAAAAGAAGGCTCCGTCTCTGGCAGGCGACGAGTCCACTACTAGTACCGATACGTCGGTTCAAGCTTCCGGTGCAATGCCGGTGAATCACCACCCTGCACTCAATGTTGCAGTGTGCTTTGCAGGTTTTCTTATTGCAGCATTGTGTTTGTCTTTGAGTTGAGAGCTTGTCTTTGAGTTGAGAGATTGTTGATGATGATTTGATTTTTACCAATTTTTACTTAAATAATTCTTTTGGCTAAACACTGTCCTTGCAGCACCATATGCTTCTCTTCATGTATAAAAACACTGCAAACCTCTATCTAATAATATGAAGTAACAATAATTCTAGTTACTCACAAAATTTAATCAAAACTTTAATCAGAAAAGTAGAACGTAGGATATAGATTTGAAGTTAGTGTTATGTATCATAACTAAAATGAATTTTCTGAACATATTTTAATTCTAAGTGAAATTGGGGGTAAATAAAAGAAACCATGATGTCATTTTACAAGTAGTTTGCAGGTTTTTAGAGAGACTTCACCAATTTTTCTCCTCCTTATCCCCACCCCTTTGGCATTACACAAACTCAATCCACCAATATGACCATAGGAGATAAAAGAGCAACAAAAAAAAAAAAACAACAATCGATGACGACCTTCAATAAACTGCTCCTCTAGCTTCTACCACTTCCAACTTAACCCACTCTTCAATGTTGACTTTTTCATTAGAAACGAGTATAGCAAAATACGTTTTTTTTTTTTTTTACACCAATCAATTCCCATTTAGAGGTGGCCAAATGAAACAAAAGAAGCTATGTGCTTTACAGCCTCATTCTCAAATTCTTTGCACTCAGACTTCTGACCTTCATCATAACCCACTCTCATACCTCAAACCTTTTGCCCAAATCTCAAGACAGACCACCTTCCTGAAAATTACCCTTTTGGTTGATTCTCCCCTCCACCTCCTCGTGACCCACCAACTCCTTACAGTGTCATCTCCAACTTAGAGTGCCTACATCTCTTACCATGAAGAATCTTAAATGCAACATTGATCAGTCATCATCAACATCTTTTCATCCTTAAAATGACTTGACATATGAATAAATCAAATATGAATGTTTTTCATCAAGAAAATTCATGATGAGAAAGTGCTAAAACTAACACAATGTTCCTTAGAATCATAATATTTATACCGCATTTTATTGCGGTACTATTTGTGGGATAAAGAGTGAGGGGATAATTGGGCCACCAAATTATTTTGTCCATTGTTTGTTTGTGGGATAAGCAAAAGGGATAAGGGGTGGGAAACATCTGGGTCTCACATGTTTTTAGTTCAATATTTGTTTTACATGGTATTAACTCTGGATAACTTTATCCCATGATATAACTTATCTTGTAAAATCTTATGATAATCTTTTGTCTTATCTAATCCCATAATATAACTTATCTCTCACAATCCTATCATATCTAACTAGTAGTCACACGTGCGATGCACGGGATTTTACAAAGTGAACATAATAAATTTAAAAAAAAAAATTTATGCTATTTAGTTGTATTTTCTAATATAAATAAAATATTTTTATTTAATTTGTGCATATAAATCTTATTATACATCATTCAAAATTTTTAATACTTCACAACATGAAAAATTAAAAAACATATCATATATAACATATATCAATTTAATAATTGCAATCAATTATTGAAATGAATTTTTAAGATATCATATATAACTAATAATTAGATCAATAGAGACTAAAAATGTATAGTAGTAGTTATACCAAATATTATAGGACAAATGATATATTTAAGAAACATGCATAATATATACATATATATATATATATATATTTATTATGGTGAGTTAAAATGAAATGATTGATAATTGTAATATGCACGAATTATTCAATAAAAAATCTTTTCAAGTACTATCACAAAATGCATTCGAAGATTTATAAATCTAGAGCAATTGCATGAAAAAGTTGATAGACCTAAGTAGATTTTATGTAAAATCATATATATACGCCAAAATTGGGCTTTAGCGGCGGTTTTTTACCGCCGTTAAAGCCTTTAAAACCGCCGTTAAAGCCTTTAACGGCGGTATTAACGGCGGTTTCGTTACCGTCGTTTATGCGTGTGTCGGAAAAAGTGAAACCGTCGTAAAAAGGCAAATTACCGTCGTTAAAAGTCGACCAAAAACGGCGGTAATATAGGACCAAAAACGGCGGTTTTTTACCGCCGTAAATAGGTTCAAATTTTTCAAAAAATAATTCTTTCTTCTTGCACTCCCCAAGTTTTGAACCCAAGACCTCTCATCCACAAACACCAACCACTCTGCCATAGCCACTCTTCATGAAATATATTCCCTAAATAAATATTTAAACATTACTTTTACTTTATTGTAGATGGTTTCGCCGGAGCACGCCGGAGTTTCGCCGGAGCTCCGCCGGCAAAGACCGCCGTCATTAACGGCGGTAATGATTGGGCATTAGCGGCGGTTTTGTTACCGCCATTAAAAGTGGGCATTAACGGCGGTTTCGTTACCGCCGTTGAAAGTGGGTTTCATTACCGTCGTTAAAGACACTTTTAGTGGCGGTTTTCGTTACCGCCGTTAATAGTACCTTTAACGGCGATTTTCGTTGCCGCCGTTAAAAAAACCGCCGTTAATGCCCTGTTTTGGCGTAGTGATAGACCCTATGTAAATTTATATGAATTTGAACATGTTGCTTGAAAAGATCTATCATTAAATAATACAATAGAATAAAGATGAAAAAAAAATTACATGAAATTTTATGGCTTCAAATAGATTTTAATTAAAAAAATGATTAACCTCGAGATATTGCTTGTAAAGCTCTATGTATATTATAATCTTCCCTAGAGAGGAAAAATAAATAAATTATTGGAGTTAGGAGATATAAAATATTAATACCTTAAAGAAATTTTTATGACCACCACTGCGTTAAGAGAAGAGAAAAAAGAAAAAAGAAAAAAGAAAAAAGAAAAAAAAAAGGATGTTGTTGAGGGTTTGTTTCCAATGTTGGATTTTGTTAGTGGTTGTTTAAATTTATATGGAAACTTAATTTAAAGATAATGTGTTTTGGAGGTTTAGTGTTTAAATTCAAATTTAATTTTTTTGATAAAGATAAGGAGCTAAAGATATCATAGAAAATTTAATTTTAAAATTTTAACATCACATTTAAAAAAAAAATACCAATCAATTATTTTATTAGCAAACATTTATCTAATAAATGCGAACACTTATCTTGTTGTTTATTTATTATTTTTGACCTTTTTCATCTTAAATCATCGCATAACAAATAGATAATAAGAGTTAGTTAAGACAACCAAAAGTGGAGTAACAAAAGCATACTAAAATTATAATTAATCAAAATGACTAACATTAAATAAAAGAATGCTATTTTTTCATTTTTTTTCAATCAATAAGAGATATTATGTTAATCATCCCACACAATATAATGAATTAAAATAAAATAATTTTTTTCTTTAATTTTATGTTGATTTACTAAACATAAATAGGTTTGAAAATGCATTAAAATTGAACGGACAAACATAAAGAATAGAAATATTTAAATTATTCAAAAAAAAACCTAACATTTTAAATATGAGATCGCTTGCATTTGCTCAGGCTTTGAATCTGCATAAAAAGATATTTAAAAAAAGAAGAAATTTGTGGTTTAGGTCTCAAAAGAAATGAGATCTTGAAAATTAATTTAATCATAAGTTATTTCAACATGGCAATCAACAATCAAATATAATTGATGATTAAATTTAAAACATAAATCCATATCCAAATAAATTTTGATGATCTCTTCGCTTCCAATATAACATCTGCACCCAAAATAATTAAACACAAATAGTAAATAAGTGAAAGAGTCACAAATTAATAGTAGCACTTCAAAGATAGAATGAAATCTCAATTAAAAAACACATTATTAGCTAAAAAAGAAAGAAATAAAAAAATACAGATTGTAGAAAAAAGAAAAAGAAACAAAAACATAAATAGAATTTACAGCAAAAATAAAATAATAATTTTCATTTACATAAACTCCCTTTCCCGCAAAGGCAAAAACTCATGTAAGTACACATTTCAAATGTAAAGTTGATACAATTGAAAAAAAAAAAAAAAAAAAAATCACTTGCGACTTGAAATTTAAAGCAAAATTTTTTAGGCATCGTGAAGGACAGTTGAAAAGGGCACAATATTGATTGTATTTTTTTTTTTTTTTCTTTTCCATGTCATGTTCATGGTTCCTTTTTCAAGCACTTGTTTTTATATTGAAAAGATTAAGCTTAGACAAAAGATATACTTGGAATTATATCATATTTAAAATTTATATGGATAATTAATTGACAATATTTAAAGATAAATAAAGTTCAACTTGAAGATAAATTTTGAAAAGATTAAGTTGGAATATATGAAAATCTACAACAATCAAGTTCAAATAGAAGATAAACTCCAAGAGATAGGAAGTTCTGAAGAAAGTAAACATTTAAGTTCAAATTTAAAGATAAAATAATATAAAAAATCACTCGTGACTTGAAATTTAAAGCAAAATTTTTTAGGCACCGTGAAGGACAGTCGAAAAGGGCACAATATTGATTGTATTTTTTTTTTTTTTTTTCTTTTCAATGTCATGTTCATGGTTTCTTTTTCAAGCACTTGTTTTTATATTGAAAAGATTGAGCTTAGACAAAAGATATACTTGGAATTATATCATATTTAAAATTTATATGAATAATTAATTGACAATTTTTAAAGATAAATAAAGTTCAACTTGAAGATAAATTTTGAAAAGATTAAGTTGGAATATATGAAAATCTACAACAATCAAGTTCAAATAGAAGATAAACTCCAAGAGATAGGAAGTTCGGAAGAAAGTAAACATTTAAGTTCAAATTTAAAGATAAAATAATATAAACATGAGAAAATAGAATAAATTAAATAAAATTTTAACTTTGAAATCTTGATCTTATCTATAGGCTATGAAATTATTTTATTTTTTAAAAGCAAACGTGAATCAGATAAATGCTAACATAGTGGGAATAGGAGTTGTGAGAGTTGTGAATTCTTTTTTATTATTATTATTTAAATTTATGTGATACGGTGATAAACATGTGGGGTTCTATGTACACATGTATATCCACAACTCCAATAAAAGATATTATTTGATTTTTTTAAATATTTTTTTAGATAACACAATTGGGAGAGGAAGTGAGAATACTTGAATAGTGAGAAGAGGGGTAAAGAGATGTGCCACGTATTTATTTTATTTTTTCAAAATTATGAGAATTTAGGATTCAAGTTTTTGAGTCTTTTGACTTAACAACTACATTTAGTTATATAGATAGTATAGATAGATAGATCCCATTAAAAGCATTTGAAAATCAAAGGCGTAGGATAATTAAGGTCTTTCCTATTATTAACACAACCATCTTTGTTATATTGTTGTGCTCCAACAAGCTTCTTCCCCACATCTTGTAAATGTTGTCTCAATGACACTGAATAGACTACAAAAAAAACACAAACATTCAATAATTCACAAAAGCAGAAGATTGCTCATTAGAATTTCAAATTTTAAGGTACAAAAAAAAAAGAAAAGAAATACCATCCCTGGAATTCAACCCAATAGTCAATTCATGTCCATCCTCAGCATCCGGATCAAATGCATGGCAAGGACCCGAACTACTAAAATTTATAGACTTTATAGGATCCTACATTGAACAACAAACTTCTCGAATTGAATCCAGAATTTGATTTTTGGAAAGAGGGTTGACAAAAAATATTAATCAAAATATAAATAAAACAAACTACCAGAGAGCAAAATAATCAAAGTGAACCAGAATATGCTTTAATTTTGCTATAAAAAAAGGGAGTCATTTTATCAAACAGGTATTGAGCAAAGCACAAGGAACAACTACCTGAGTGAGAACAAAATAATCAAAATGAACCAATGACAAGAAGTCGAGTTGATAGCGAAAATTGGGAATGGCTATCCAATGGGTATGAACTGATTTCTTTGAAATTGAATTTGCAGAGATGGTAATTTGGATTAAAAAAAATTTTAAAAAAAAAACAAAAAAAACAAAGAAAAAACGTAGAAATCAAAGTACCTGCCTGAGTGACGGGTCTTGTCGTACTGGAATTTGTAACTGTCTTATGGGGGATCCTCGGCCGCCCTACCCGGTAGCCCTACCCGGCAGCCCCCCAAAACAACGTCGTTTTGGGGGTTTTTTTTTTTTTTTTTTTTTTTTCTTTTCTTCTTCTTTGTTCTTGCTTTCTCTCTCTTCTTCGCAGAACCAGAGGGGAGGGGAGGGGAGGGGAGGGAGGAAGGGGGAAGAGAGAGAGGAAGGGGAGGGGAGGTCGTCGAGCTCGCCAGCCGGATTCGCCGAAGACTCGCCGTCGCAGGTCGTCGAGCTCGCCAGCCGTCCGATCGTCGCCCGACCGCCGTCGCCTCTGCCTCCGCCTCCTCCTCCTCCTTCCCCACTGGTTATGGCCCCCTCCTTCCCTTCCTCCTCCTCCTCCTCTCTCCTCCTTCCTCCCTCGTCCTCTACTTCCTCCCTCTCTTCCTCTGCGTTTTTTTTTTTTTTTGAAAATTTGCCCCCAAAACGACGTCGTTTTGGGGGCTGCCGGGTAGGGCAGCCGAGAATCCGGACTCTTTAAAATAGGCCTTCAGATCTTACTATAACTGATATTTTATTAACGGTTATTGACACATACCCCTGTACAACTGCTTACCAAAGGGAGCATTATTTTTGACTCTTTAAATTTTAAAAGTTTATAAATAAATTTTTAGATTATTTTGATGTATCATTTTATCTCTTAAAATATAAAAGTAAACAAATAAATTTATTAAATTGTTAGCATGTTTTACTTTGACCCTTCAATTAGGGGGTTCAATTTGTACATTTTTATAATTTATGAAATTCATTTATATATATATATATATATATTTTTTAATTTAGGGGGTAAAGTGACACTTTTCAATAATTTAGAGGCTTCATTTATATATTTTTATAATTTAATGGGTCAAAGTAATATTTCTCAATAATATAGAAATTCTTCTGGTAAATAACTCTAATATTTTCTTACCTTCTTTTTTTTAAATCTCTTTTTAAAATCTTATTCAAATTATGTTCTAAACGCTGTCTAAGGGTTAATGATTGACTTTGGTAGTGATAGTTAATGGCATCAACGGTAGGGACAACTCTCGCTCCCTCATGCGGCATTTGTTAGAAATTAGGAAGTCTAAACGCGCAAGGATATCAACTCAATTTGTTGACGAAAACTTTATAGTCCACACACAGTGTAGGCTATTTGAACTCATACTCATTTGAAAATGTAAGCTTTTAAGTGAAAATTGTTGGAAAAATAGTTTAATATAGGTTTTTTTTTTTGTTTTAGCTCAAATTTGAGTGGATCCCGAACGTCTTTTGGGATGGGTCCGAAGAGGTGACGTGTTCCTTGCCGCGTGGCAAGTCACACGGTGAAGACGGAACGTCAAAAACCATTTATGAGTGAATAAGAAGTTGACGTCGTTTTCGGGTTTAACATTAATTTTTAAGATAAAATTCATTTGAATTTTTTAATAAAAAATTATTGTGGGAATTTAATTTAAATTCTAAATTTTGGGTTCCTAAGTGGTTTCCTAAAATTTGTACCTCTTACTTTATTTATTAAACTATTCAATTTGTTTAATATATATATATTCAAAATAGTTTATATATTAAAGTTGTAACAGGTTGGGACAGTTCCACCAACGGTAAACAATTTGGAAAATTGTTTTATCTATTCAAATAGTTTATTACATTATTTCCCTACAGTTGCTTTGACTTTGTCTCCAACGAATTCTTTTTTGAATAACTTCGAATCAATTGAATTCAAAACATGTGGCACATGTTGACCATTGTTTGTACCGATTCGGACTATTCAATCTGTCTCTTTGTTGCCTATATATAGATTATATTCCAGCAATTTTGAAGAAGTAGAGACATCCGAAAATCAGTCTAAATTTGGTCTCATTGCTGTCCAGATTTTTCTACTTTTGTATTATTCTTCATTCTAATTTTAGGAATAAATATTCAGAGAGTTAATATATAGGTTTGGTTCGCCGAACAAATTGTTTGGAATGCTACTACAATTTGTGAAGATCATTGTATCTTGGGAGATAGACGCCACTCAACCGTAAGCACCGTAGCGGGGCGAATCTGTCTTAAGGACAGAGTGTCACACACTCGACTTGGTCTTAATTTTAATTCGGTTCGATAAATAAATCCAGTATATTATTTCTTTATTTTGTTTGAATTTATTTCAATTTATTTTATTTACACAGTAGATTGTTCCAACAAAAAATCATATATACATATATATATATATTAATATTTAATTTTTTTTATTTTTTATCTGAGACTTTACCTTAAGTTGAGATTCATTTCAACTTTGAACCCTAATTGGGGACTTCAGAGAAAAGTTACAGTACTTTTTTTGTTGATTGTATACCAGCACTAACAAAAGGCACCTGTTCGTGAAAAAATATTGAGAAAATATTTTCTTTTATTTAAACATATTTTTTTTTAATTTTAAGTTAAATAATGTGCGAATAAATTTTGTAACCAGGCCCTCTGTTTAGTTAAACCAGCTGATATTTCTTAAAGTCAACTGGCGATGGTTCATATGGTTTTCAACAAAGCCTTTCCTATTTTTGGTAGAAGCCCAGCCCATTGTAATTTTGTGCTCTATTTGCCTTGAAGCTTCCCATACTGCGGGATTTGAAGTTGGGACTCTGACCAACAAGGGTTTCTATATTTCTTGTGCTCTAGATGGGCTTCTGCAGCATTTTTGGGAGAAAAAAAAAAATCATCTTGTCACTCTTGAGGAAGTTCATAATGATTCATGATTTATATTAGAGGGTATTGTTTAGGCTCGTGAAGCAAATCAGGGTTGTATTTTGATAATTTAAACTGTTCATTTTGTTAAGTTTTTTATATATCTTCGTATATCAGATAATTATAATCTATTTAATTTATCACATTTATGTCCCAAAAAAAAAATAAACGACAAATGTGTTTGTAAAAGTAAATCATCTATTTATTATTATTATTATTATTTTTTTCTAACAAACACAATAAATTAAATGGAAAATGAGTTGGACCCCTCAAGGAGGCACTCCCTTTGACACCCTCTTTCTCATTGGCCAATTTTTCTTTTTTCTTTTTCTTTTTTTCCTTCTCTGCCAATCACCACCCGCCACTTGTGTGTGGGGGGGTGGTGGGGGTCTCAATCATTTCCCAAATTAAATATATTATGGTTATCATATCGAGTTAATTTTGTGTGTAAATCATATACACAAAAGACACTCCAAAATGAATAGTTTAGATTATAGAAACAAGACTTATGGTGAGCTTCACATACCTGGACAATATACCTTCCAATCCAAATCATAGACAGAAGAGAAGCTCAGGCCTTGTTCTTTTTCTATTTAGAAAGTTTATAGCATCAGAAAAATGTTCAGAAATTTGTCATCAAGTTTAGATCAATGATATGTATTGAAAGTTAGTATTGTGTAGCCACATTCTAAATGAATCGTAATTATTAAATTGAAGTTTTAAACTTTTCCAAATTTTTTAGTTCTGAAATTGTAACATTGTTGCCTATTTTATATGAACTTGTAATTCGAAGTACAAAACATAAAGTGACTTTATATTTGTATGAAGGAGACTTGTAAAGCCATAGCCATAATCACCTGACCTCTCACCCCATCCCCAACTTTATGCTGTAATCAGATGAAAGAAGTCTCCAAACCCCAAACTGATTAACCCTACATAAACTTGTTTTTTTTAACTCTAACGCAACACAACTTCCAATCATCCTCTTTCAGCTTCAGCACCATCATCAACACCCCACTTTTCTCTCTCTCTCTCTCTCTCTCTCTCTCTCTCTCTGTACCTGAAAACAAGACAGCTAGGATATATGAATGTTCTCTTCCCACCTTAAAAATACAGCCTCTTACCTAACTTCACAATTCACTTCCCATCTCACCTCCCACTCCATAAAACCCCCAATTCCATCCCAAGTTTCACCACTGCTCTCTCCTTCACTTTCCCACTTCAAACCAGTACTAGTAAGTCATTACAATACCAACAAAAACTCCATAAAAATGTTGAACAACCTTCGACTCATTATCACCTTCCTCTGCTTCTCCACAGCTTTTGCTCAGTCTCCAGCACTACCTCCACAACCTCCAGCAGCTACTCAGTCTCCAGCACAACCTCCCCAAGTCCCTGCCACCCAGTCTCCGCCACCAGCACTAGCTCCACAAGTCCCACTAGTCCAGTCTCCACCTGCACAACTGGCACCAGGTCCAGCCCCACCAGGCCCACCCAACATCACCGCCATCCTCGAAAAGGCCGGTCACTTCTCTACATACATTCGGCTACTAAAGGGCACCCAGATTGACAACCAAATCTACAAACTCCTCAACGACTCCAGCCAGAGCCTAACCGTGTTCGCCCCATCTGACAATGCCTTCGGCAACCTTTCAACCGGCACTCTCAACTCCTTCTCAGACGAGCAAAAGGTCCAGCTGGTGAAATTCCACATCATCCCATCCTTCCTTTCGGTTCCTGCATTCCAAACAGTGAGCAATCCGTTGAGCACACAGGCTGGAAGTACTGTTCAGTACCCGATGAATGTGACCACGGCCGGGAATCTGGTGAACATCAGTACTGGGATTGTTAACACCACAGTGACTGGCACGGTATATTCCGATAACCAGCTGGCAGTGTATCAGGTGGACCGAGTGCTGCTTCCATTGTCCTTTTTTGTTGCTATATCACCTGCTCCGGCACCATCAAAGCCTGAGAAGAAGGCTCCATCTCCGGCAGGTGATCAGTCCACTACTAGTACCGATACGTCAGTTCAGGCTTCTGGTGCAATGTCGGTGACTCACCACCGTGCACTCAATGTTGCTGTGTGCTTTGCAGGTTTTCTTATTGCAGCAATGTGTTTGTGTCTTTGAGTTGAGAGATTGTTGATGATGATTGTGTTTGATTTGTGTAAAAGTTTTTACTTAAATAATTCTTTTGTCTAAACACTCTTCTTGCAACACCATATGCTTCTCTTCATGTTGCCTAAAAACACTGCAAACCTTTATCTAATAGTGTGAAGTAACAATAATTCTAGTTACTCTCAAAATTTCATCAAAATTTTCATTAGAAAAGTAGAATCGTATGGGTATAGATTTTAAGTTAGTGTTGTGTATCAAACCTAAAATGAATTTTATGGACACATTTTAATTCTAAGTGAAATTGGGGGTAAAGAAAAGAAACCATCATATCATTTTACAATAGTAGTTTGCAGGTTTACAGAGAGAATTCACCAATTTGTCCCCTGCTCATCCCCACCACTTTGGCATTACACAAACTCAATCCTTCAATGTGACCATATAGGGGATAAAGATCAACAGAAAAAACAACAATAGATGACGCCCTTCAATAAACCCCTCCTCTAGCTTCTACCACTTCCAACTTAGTTACTCCCACTCTTCCTAGCAAAATTAGCCTCGGCTTTCTTTGAGAATTAGCTAAAAAGCTAATTTATTAACTAAATATAAGCCACCAAAAAAAGTTAATATTAAGAAAAGTAAGTTAAATTGTATATTCCTAGCGTGTTGGCTTTTCTAATATCTTTTTTAAGTAGTTAAAGTTGACTTTTTAATGAGAAACTAGTATAGCAAAATAGATTTGTTTTAAACAATCAACTGGCTTTTAGAGGTGGCCCAAGGAAACAATAGAAGTTGTGTGCTTTATAGCGTCATTCTCAAATCCTTTGCACTCAGACTTCTGACCCTCTTCATAACCCACAGACCTTTTGCCTAAACCTCAAGACAGACCACCTTCCTGAAAATTACCCACCTTTTGGTTGATTCTCCCCTCCTCCTGAACCACAAACTCCTTACAGTGTCACCCTCAAGTTACAGTGACTACATCTCTTACGATGAAGAATCTTAACATTGATCAGTCCTCATCATCAACATCTTTTCTTCCATAAAATGACTTCACATATGAATAAATCATATATGAGTGTTTTTCATCAAGAAAAATCATGATGAGAAAGCGCTGAAACTAACAAAATGCTCCTTAGACAGAGCGAGTAGCACTAAAGCTGAAAAGTTCATAATATTGCATAATGAGGGTGATTGAAAATTATACATTTGTGCCGTAAAGCCATGTTTTATTGCAGTACTATTTGTGGGATAAAAAGTGGGGGGATACCGGATTATTTTGTCCGTTGTTTGTTTTGTGGGATAAGCAAAAGGGATAAAGGGGTGGAGAATATCTGGGCCTCACATGTTTAATTTTAGGCCAACGTTTGTTTTACATGGTATTAATTTCTAGATAACTTTATCTCATGATATAACTTATCCTTCATAATCTTATGATAATCCTTCATCTCATCTAATCCTATAGT
The DNA here is from genome assembly GCF_055761805.1 of Camellia sinensis. Taxonomy (NCBI): domain Eukaryota; kingdom Viridiplantae; phylum Streptophyta; class Magnoliopsida; order Ericales; family Theaceae; genus Camellia; species Camellia sinensis. The sequence goes on from NC_138970.1 coordinate 66,978,397, forward strand.
ATAACTTAACTCTCACAATACTATAAATAATCCTATCATATCTAATCCCATAAAAAATAATCCGGCAATCAAAGGTGTAGGATAATTGAGTTAGGGTCTTCCCTATTATTAACACAACTTTGTGCTCCAACAAGCTTCTTCCCCACATCTTGTAATTGTTGTCTCAATGACACTGAATAGACTACAAAAAAACACAAACCGTTCAATAATTCACAAATGTAGAAAACTGCTCATGAGAATTTCAAATTTTCAGGTACAAAAAAAATAAAAAAATTACCATCTCTGGAATTCAACTCAATAATCAATTCATGTCCATCCTCAGCATCCGGATCAAATGCATGGCAAACAGGACCCGACCTACTAAAATTTATTGTAGGATCCTACATTGAACAACAAACTTCTCAAATTGAATCCAGTTTAACAGAGTGACAATTCAGCTGGGGAAAAAAAACATATTTAACACCAAACTACCTTATCTTGAGAATTCAAATCACTAATGTAAATCGGATCACCGACATTCAATAACAAGTAAGTTCCCCTTGCCATCAAAATTTGAAGTACCCATCAAACTATTTGGATTGAAGCACCATTGCCTCCAACAAAACTAAGTGCCCGACTACCATTCGCTCCACCTAAGAATATTACTGCCGCTGATCTCACGCCACTGCTAATGCACATGCTAAATTTGATTTCTGGAAAGAGGCTTGACAAAAAATATTAATCAAAATATAAATAAAACAAACTACCAGATAGCAAAATAATCAAAGTGAACTAGAAAATGCTTCCATTTTGCCATAATAAAAAATAAAAAAAAAGGGAGTCATTTTATCAAGCAGGTATTGAGCAAAGCAAAAGAAAGCAACTACTTGAGTGAGAACAAAATAATCAAAATGAACCAATGACAAGAAGTCGAGTTGATAGCGAAAATTGGGAATGGCTATACTTCCAATGTTGATTTTGAAACTGGGTATGAAAAATTAAACAAAAAACCAAGTAAGAGACTAATGTTGTGTTTGTTTGGAGGATTTGGGAAGGAATTTGGAAATGGAAAGGGAAAAGGAAAAGGTGTATGAAACTAAGTGAAATGTAGATATATTTTATTCACATTTCACCAAACTTTTCCTATTTCTTTTCAAATCACTCCTCAAATTCCCTAACCAAACAGAGCACAACTTCTCGAGACAGAGGAATAAAAATAACTCAAAATATTTCGAAACTGATTTTCAAATTTTGATCATGAAAATTAAAGAAATAAAAAATTTAAAAAAAAAGAGAGGAAGAAATTAACTACCTTAGACTATAAATTTTTTGACTTTTTATTAAATATGAGTTGAGTTTAAAATGTGAAAGAGATGTGATATAACTTAAATAAAATGATATGACTTAAATAGGATAATAATTTTTAAATTTTTTTAAGGGATGCCAAAGTTAGCCTACATACCAAAAACATTTGAAATTTCGTCCAAAAAACTGATTTTACTAAACCAGCTGATTTCTCCGAAATGGGTTGATTCCAAATTTGAGGCCTTGTTTGGGAAGGGGTAAAATAGTCAAAAGTCACTCTAAGTTGTCAATGCCATCAACGGTGGGTACAACTCTCGCTCTCTCATGCGACATTTGTTAGGAATCAGGAGTCTTTAAACGCGCAATGATACAATTTAATTTGTTAACGAAAAGGTTCATAGTCCATACATTACACTCATGCCTATTCAAAAAATTAAGGTTTTAAGCGAAAAATTGTATATATATATTAAAATTAAAGTTAAAATTTTTATTTTTGAGACTCTATCTTAATACAATTGAAATTCATTTCAACTTGGAACACCCTTTTTTTCTTTTTCTTTTTTAAACTTGGGGACTTCTGGGAAAAAATACAATGTTTTATGTTGATTCTATATAAACACTAATAAAAAGGCACTGATTGAGTAATTATGTTATTTCATATGGATTTAATGTTTCATGAAATTTTTTTAAGAATCATCTTTCAAAGTATAACGATTTAAACATAATTTTTAAAAATTTTAGTTAAATAATGTGCAAATAAATTTTGTCAACCAGATCCTCTTTTTGTTAACTCAGCTGATATTTCATAAAGTCAAGTGGCAATGGTTCATATGGTTTTCAACAAGGGGCACTTAAGGCACCCCTGTTGACCAAATTTATTTACTTATAAATCTTAATTCATATTCCGCTATGAGTATCCCTAAAATGTCTCTTCTAACCTTTTTCGTCCCCATCATTCACACGGCTATGACTACATCTTCTCTCACTAGACATCGCCTCCGGTTATTGTCTCTGATCATCAACAACCACCTCTGGCGATATTTTTTTGGTAGTAATTTTTTAAAAAATTTTTTGCTATGGCGATATTTTTTTTGGTAGTAATTTTTGACAATTTTTCTGTCATTTTTAAAGAAAAATCAACATCCATCTCTACCATGTCACTCTCTTATACCGCTTCAGATTTGGTGTCAAAAAGAGAAGTAGAAATATTTAATAGTGATAAATTTATCACTGTATCGATATTTATCAAACCAGTTAATTACTTACTCTTTTTCACTATCATACTCACATTTACATATATACACCATCCCTTCCTTATTCATTTAAAGACACACATTTACACATTTACATATAAAAAAGAAATAAAAATTTATCACTATAATATATTTATCTAAATTTATCACTGTATCAATATTTATCAAATCAATTAATCACTTACTCTCTTTCACTGTCACACTCACTTACATACACGCACAATCAATCACTCACTCATTTATTCATTCAAAAAAAGCAAATTAACACACATATAGAAAATAGTTTTCTTAGTAATAAATTTTTGACACAAATTTCTCTAAACATTAGTTTACAAGCAATTGACAAGGAGAATAAGAAAGAGAGGTGTGATTTAAAAAATCTTTATATCTTTCATCATTGTCATCATCATCTTACAAATCCAAAACAAAACTCAAAAAAAAAAAAAAACAAAATTTGTTAAAAACAAAACCAAATTAAAAAACAAAAACATCTTTAACAGAGAAGATTTTTCAAATTCTCAAAGTTTTTTCAAAGGATCTTTGATGATAGAGTATAAATTGGTGACGGTAGAGTATAGATCGGAGATATAAAAGCGTAGTCAAAGAAGATAAAGTATAGATCGATGAGGGTTGTGGTAGATCGGCAATGATAGAGTATAGATTGGAGATCAAAGAGTATAGATCTACAATAGTAAAAGTGATTCGTGACCAGTGGTGGTGGTGGCCTGCAGTGGATGGTGGCGGTGGTGGTAACGGTGACCAGCGGTGGATGGTGGTGGTGAGAGATGAAATAGAGTAAAAAGATTTGAGAAATATTAGAGAGAAAAAAAAAGATATTTAATGAGAATAATATAGACAATTGAAGAGTTATTAATAATAATTAAGTTCACTTTATGAGACTAGCCGTAAAAAACCCTTTCAACAAAGCCCTTCCTATTTTTGCTAGAAGCACATTGTAATTTTGGGCTCTATTTCCCTTGAAGCTTTCCAATTTGAAGATCAGTTTTGACCAACATGGGCTTCTATATTTCTTGTGCTCGAGATGGGCTTACGCAGCATTTAGAAAAATAAATAAAAAAATAAATCATGTTGTCACTGTTGAAGAAGCTCATAATGGTCCATGATTTATATTACAGGGGTTGGTTGGTAGGCTCATGAAGCAAATTACGGATTTTATTTTGATAATTTAAATTGTTTATTTTGTCAATTTTTTTATGTGTGTTATTTATAAAAATAAAAATAAAAATAAAAATTGATTTGATGATTGTAATATATTTAATTTATTGCATTTGTGTATTAAAAAAAAAAAGGACAAAAAGTGTATTTTTAAAAACAAATCATTCATTTTTTTTTTTTGTGACAAATACAATAAGTTGAATATGTTACGATTATCAGGTTGATTTAATTTTAAGTGTCAATTATATACACAGGACACTACAAAATGAATAATTTGAATCATGGAAACGAAACTTATAGTTAATTTCACATAGCTGGATAACACTCACTAATTCAAATCATCGACGAGAGAGTCCAGACCATGTTCTTTTCCATTTTTGGCAACAGAAAAGTGTTCAGAAAATTATCATGAATTTAGATCAATGATATTTATTGAATTGTGAAACTGCACTCTAAGGCCTCATTTGAAAAGTAAGTTGTGATTAATTTAGCTCACTAAAACACAAAATAGATTAAAAAATCAATAAGACAAAATGTCACATTTAGACCATAATCATTTCATTTTTTATTTTACAAAATTAAAAAAAAAAAAAGACACAAAAATTCTTTCCAAACGAAATTTTTTTAACCAGGCTAAAATAGTTAAAATAATCAAAAAATCAAGCTAAAAAAATTCATCCTAAGTAAAGGCTAAATGATTGTTAATCATTAATTTGAAATTCTAAAACTTTTCTAAATTTTTATTATGAAATTGTAGCATTATTGCCTATTTTATATGTAATTGTAATTCGAAGTACAGAACATAAGCGACTTTGTAATTTTATGAAGGAAACTTGTGAAGCCATAATCATAATCACCCGACCTCTCACCCTATCCCCAACTTTATGCTGTAATCAGATGAAAGAACTCTCCAAACTCCAAACTAATTAATCCTACATAAACTTGTTTATTTTACCTCTTAACGCAACACACAACTTCCATCACCCTGCCTACTTTGCTGTTTTTTCCCCCATTGCTAAGCAAACCCACTACTAGCTATCTGCTTCAGCTTCAGCACCATCAACACCCCCCACTTCTCTCTCTCTCTCTCTCTCTCTCTCTCTCTCTCTATACCTGAAACAAGATAGCTAGGATATATGAATGTTCTCTTCCCACCTTAAAAATGCACCCCCTTACCTAACTTCACATTCACATCCCATCTCACCCCAGCACTCCATAAAACCCCCAATTGCATCCCAAGTTTCACCACAGCTCTCTTCGTCACTTTCCCACTTCAAACCAGCACTAGTAAGTCATTACATTACCAACAAAAACTCCATAAAAATGTTGAACCAGCTTCTAGTCATTATCACCTTCCTCTGCTTCCCCACAGCTTTTGCGCAGTCTCCAGCACTACCTCCACAACCTCCAGCTACTCAGTCTCCAGCACAACCTCCCCAAGTCCCTGCCGCCCAGTCTCCGCCACCATCAGCACTAGCTCCACAAGTCCCACTAGTCCAGTCTCCACCTGCACAACTTGCACCAGGTCCAGCCCCACCAGGCCCACCCAACATCACAGCCATTCTCGAAAAGGCCGGTCACTTCTCTACATACATTCGGCTACTAAAGGCCACCCAGATTGACAACCAAATCTACAAACTCCTCAACGACTCCAGCCAGAGCCTAACCGTGTTCGCCCCATCTGACAATGCCTTCGGCAACCTTTCAACCGGTACTCTGAACTCGTTCTCAGACGAACAAAAGGTCCAGCTAGTGAAATTCCACGTCATCCCATCTTTCCTTTCGGTTCCTGCATTCCAAACAGTGAGCAATCCGTTGAGCACACAGGCTGGAAGTACTGTTCAGTACCCGATGAATGTGACCACGGCCGGGAATCTGGTGAACATCAGTACTGGGATTGTTAACACCACAGTGACTGGCACGGTGTATTCCGACAACCAGCTGGCGGTGTATCAGGTGGACCGAGTGCTGCTTCCGTTGTCCTTTTTTGTCTCTATATCACCCGCTCCCGCACCCTCAAAGCCTGAAAAGAAGGCTGCGTCTCCGGCAGGCGACGTGTCCACTACTAGTACCGATACGTCGGTTCAGGCTTCCGGTGCAATACCGGTGAATCACCACCCTGCACTCAATGTTGCTGTGTGCTTTGCAGGTTTTCTTATTGCAGCATTGTGTTTGTGTCTTTGAGTTGAGAACTTGAGAGCTTGTCTTTGAATTGAGAATGAGAGTTTGTTGATGATGACTGCGTTTGATTTGTGTACCGGTTTTCAATTAAATAATTCTTTTGAGTAAACACAGGCTCTCTCTCTCTGCAACACTATATGCTTGTCTTCATGTTGGACAAAAACACTGCACAAAGCTCTGTCTAATATTATGAAGGAAAACAGTGCTGCCATCACCGAAAATTAAATTTCAATCACCGAAACATACAACTGTCACCTTTATTCACAAGAATGTATATTGCCTCCAGTTTATGATCTAGACTAGCAACCGTTGTTTGGATTTTTGGTTCCAGGTTGAGTTTTAATGATTTAAACCGTTAGTTTTGTCAATACTTTATGTAAATTATTCACATTAAAAATTAAATTAATTCAATAATCGAAATTTATTCAATTTATCACGTTGTTTCTCAAAAGAAAAAAGAATAATTTTTTTTTAAAAACACAATTATTATTCATTTTTTTGGATGAGAAACGCCATAAATTGAATAGATTGTAATTGTTGGCTTTTTGGCTTTTCGAAGGGTATTTTTGTAAATGTGAGCGTGCCAGTAAGGATCAATCAGTCCTTACAGAAATTGTGATTGCCAACCAATTACCAGACGATTGTGTTTTAGTTCTTTCAGCCTCAATGAAGAGGACTTTTACTGGTGGCTTGACTTAGGAGAAATTAAGAGAAATAACAATTAATATGAAGAACAATGGAAGTATTTCATAAAAATGAAAAACTTACAATAGTCCAAATTCAGCCTCGAAGAGGTTTACAGCAACAGTCTACTTGAATCTACTTGAGACTACTCCTATGAATTAAAGTGCAGTGCAGATATGTAAAGTGCAGGTATTGAAAGTACAGGAATGTAAAACTGGAAAGTAAAATATGAAATAAAGACTGGTATGTATGATCTGAGTTCCGTCCTTTTTCCTGGGGGTCTCTCTACTATTTATACTTGTCAAAGATGACCTTCGAACTGCTCTTCGAACCGTCGAACTGCTCCTCCATGATCACTGATCATGCTGCCTTAGAAGTAGCTCCATTATGTCACTATTTGCAGTTAGGCTTCCTTCCTGTATTTGAATTTGAATATGAGTAACCGTTGAAGCCACGTCACCTTGCGTTTCTTTGCTGATCCAATGTTGCTCAGACCATGTGAGAACCAATTATCATCACCACGTGTACGATCAGGATTGGAGACTTAAATTATTTTCCAATAATACCCTTATTCTGCCACGTGTCGGATTGTAATTGGCTTTTACAAAATATATAGCTAACATTACCCCCCGCACTAATATACCCAATACTTGGTGATATTAGTGGACCAAGAAGCTTTTCCGGCGCTTTTGTCTATGGATGAGGTAGACATTTTCGAAGCCAAACTGGCTAGTTTCTCCGACACACCCTCTACCTCTCCATCATTTAATGCCGAAGCTGAGCCATTAGTCTTGGCTAACTCCTTGCTGGAAATTTTTGAGAGTTTTTCCTCTAGCAGCAAGCCTTCTGTACCTTTGATAGATATGGGCACATGCCTAGAACTGCTAATTTCTTTCTCAAGAATTCCCTTCGAGGCTCTGCAAAGGCCAATAATCAGAGATGGGTTCCTTCAATGTTGCAAAATCGCTGAGCAGTCCGTTATGAAAGTTTCAAGTTATCTATCTCAGGCAGCAGCTACTGTTGACTTCTATCTCAACATTTGTCATGCTGCTAAGGCTGCAGACGAGAAACTGGCTAAGGATCAGAGTTTTGTTTCTCAAGTGCATACTGAAGTATCAGATCTCAAGGAACAGCACTCTTCTGCTTCTCAATTTCGAATTCAGCTGCTGGAGAAGAAAGCTAGCTGCAGTAAACCAGGTCTTGGTTCGAACCGATACCAAATTGCACATCACCAATCAAGAGTTGACTGATCGAAAAGGAGACATGGCTGCAGCTATCCAATTATTTCCGTTACTTAGCAATAGAAAGTCTACTGTACAAAAACAATTAAGACATTGTAATGATTTCTGGGCCAATCTGTGGCACAACGTATTTAATTCTTTATAAAAGAACAAATCTTGTGCATCATTCGAATAGCCTTGTGTTTTTGTATTATCCTATTCCTTGTGTTTCCCAAATGGTTGGAAAATAAGGTTTCAGATACCTGCCATTAATCTTTTTGGGATGTACATAACCATTTAAATTTCTTAAATGATATGCTCCAAAAGGCAAAACTCTATGAATTTGATATGGCCCTTCCCAGTTAGGTGACCATTTGCCAAACTTATGGCTTTTAATTCCTATTGGGAGTATTGTTTTCCATACCAAATCACCTTCATCAAAGCCAATGTGTTTAACTTTCTTGTTGTAATTCTTGGCTGTTTTCTTCTTCTGTAAAAGAATGTTATTCAAAGCCAGGATTCTGGCTTCATCTATGCCTTCTAACTCCAGGCACATGCTTTGATGGTATTGCTCGGGATCTAACTGATCTTGGCATTTTACCCTCAAAGATTTAATATTAATTTCCACAGGTAACACTGCATCATGCCCATATACTAAGGCATAAGGAGTAATTCCTGTGCTTGATCTTGGGGAAGTTCTGTAAGCCCACAAAACATCCAACAGAAGGTTATGCCAATCCCTAGGATTATCTTCCACAACCTTTTGTATACCTTTTTTCAAGGATTTATTGGATGATTCAGCTTGACCATTGGCTTGTGCATAATAAGGTGTGAAATTAACAAGACTAATTCCAAATTCTGCCACAAAAGATCTCACCATCTTCCCATCAAACACAGTCCCATTGTCTATAGTTATGGTTTGTGGGATGCCAAATCTATGGATCAAGTCTTTAATGAACCCAATGACCTCTGTTTGATCTACAGCCTTATATGGCTTGGCTTCAACCCACTTAGTGAAGTAATCAGTGGCCACCAGAATGAAACAATGATGTTTCGAAGAAGGTGGGTGTATTTTGCCAATCATATCCATGGCCCATCCTCTGAATGGCCAAGGCTTCACTACTGCATGTAAGTCAGTTATGGGCACATGCCTTATTGCACCATGTTTTTGGCATGCCTGGCAACCTTTTGCATATTCGATGCAGTCCTTAAGAATGGTTGGCCAATAATAGGAATGCCTTCGAAGCAACCATCTCATCTTTACACCAGGCTGATGAGCGCCACAGATGCCTTCATGAACCTCAGCCATGGCTGTTAATGCTTCTTTTGGGCCCAAACACTCCAGCAATAAGCCATCTCCCCCTCTTTTGTAAAGAGCATTACCATATATCATATATTGCATGGACTGCAATTTGACCTTCCTGCTGGCCTTCGAAGATGGATCAGCTAAATATTGCATTATTGGATACCTCCAATCTTGTTCTTGTAAGTCATTATGGTTGGCTTCCAAGACCATATTCCTTTTATTCAAAGGTTGTATTAATTTCTGATATGTTGTCTGACTTATGTCCCTTTGAGAATTATCCTTTCTCTTGAAGTTCGAAGCCTTTTGAGCCACATCATTAGCTCTAATGTTCAAGAATCTTGGAACATGGGTTACATTTGCTATTTAAAACTGAGAAAGCAAATGTAATGGAGCAACATAATATGGCAAAATACTTATGCTTTGACACTTGAAAATCCCTTTCACTTGATTAACCACCAATTGAGAGTCTCCAAATATGTCAACTGCATGTACTTGTAGCCCAATAAGGATTTCTAATCCTACTATTAAAGCTTCATACTCAGCCTGATTATTAGAACAAGTGGCTTCATCTACTCTGAAACCATGTGTGGTTTCTACCCCTTGTGGAGATCTTATTACAACACCAATTCCAATTAAGCCATTGGCTTTCGACCCATCAAACCACATCTGCCATGGCTCAACATTAGCCATACCAAGCTCCATTATCTCCTGGCTCTCTGTTTGAGATGGATGATCTGCCAAGAAATTGGCTAAAACCTGTCCTTTTACTGCCCTTTGAGGGACATATTCTAGATGAAATTCTGATAAGGCAAGTATCCACTTGCCAATTCTTCCCCTCAACATTGGTCTAGATAACATATATTTAACCAAATCTGTGGTTGCAATTACCAAGACAGTTGTAGGCAAAAGATAATATCTTAATTTTATTGCAGCAAAATACAAAGCAAGACACAGCTTTTCAACAGCTGAATATTTACATTCACAAGAATTTAAAAACCTACTAAGGTAATAAATAGCTTGCTCCTTGCCTTCTTCGTTGTCTTGGGCTAAGAAAGCTCCCAATGAATCCTCTGCTGCAGCTATGTACAACTTCAAGGGCTTGTTCCCCTTTGGTGGCATCAGCACTGGAGGGTTAGCCAAGTAGGCTTTGATACCTTCGAAAGCAATTTGATGCTCTGCTGACCACACGAATTCTTCTTCAGCTTTCAGCCTTAACAAGGAAGAAAATACTTTAGTTTTTCCTGCAGTGTTAGAAATAAACCTTCGAAGAAAGTTAACCTGTCCAAGGAACTTCTGCAATTCTTTCTTACTTGATGGAGGCCTGGCTGCAATGATGGCTTTGGCTTTGTTCTGGTCAATCTGTATTCCTTTCTTGTGTACCACATAACCCAAGAAGTTTCCAGATGATACGCCAAAGGCACATTTAAGAGGGTTGAGCTTTAATTTGAACCTTCTCATTCTTTCAAAGGCTCCTTCTAAGTGAAACAGGTGCTCTTCCATGGATTGGGATTTAACCACAATGTCATCAATATAACATTCCAAATACCCTCCAATGAGGTCATGAAAGATAGTGTTCACGGCTCTTTGATATGTAGCTCCAGCATTCTTTAGACCAAATGGCATTTTAACCCATTCAAAGGTGCCAATATTCCCAGGACATCTGAATGCTGTCTTGTGGATATCTTCCTCTACAATGCAGATTTGGTTATAGCCGGAATGTCCATCCATCATTAACAAGACTTGGTGACCTGCTGAACTGTCTACCAGCAAGTCCACTATAGGCATAGGGTACTCATCTTTGGGAGTTGCCAGATTTAAGTTTCTGAAATCGATACATACCCTCATTTTGCCATTCTTCTTGACTACAGGCACAATATTAGATAGCCACTCGACATACCTGGCTGTTCTAATAAAACCTGCCATGAGGAGTCTAAGGATCTCTTCCTTGGCCTTCTGAATTACTTCTGGACTCATCCTCCTTGGTTTCTGCTTGTAAGGCTTGAAATTAGGCTTCATGGGGAGCCTATGTTCCACTGATGACCTATCCAATCCTGGTAGTTCATTATAAGACCATGCAAAGCAATCTTTGTATTTCTTCAGAACAAAAAAATAGCTGGTTTCTGTCCAGAGCATTCAAACAAGCACTTATATAAGTGGGCTGTTGTACAGAACCTTCCCCTAGATTTACTTCTTCTAAAGGGTCTTGTGCCTGAGGACTTACCAAAGCTTCTTCCTTGATTTCTTCAACCTTCGAAGTAGCCTTCTTGCTTTGTTCTGCTCCTAGGTTCTTTAGTTCAACATCCTTGCCCTCCTCCTCATAGACAAAATCTATCCATAAGGCATCCTCCTCCTGTATCTCCTGGACTTTTGTCTCAATGTCCAATGCACAATATTTCCCAAGGGTCAAAATTCTGACCTGTTGCTGTTTCTGCTTGCAGCCGAGTATCATGGCCTCCCTTTCTTGCTCCTGTACTCTCTGGACTATAGCTTCTACATCCAATGTTGAGAATTTAATCAGAGCCAAGGATGTGGCTTCTTGCTTTTCACTTCTTTGCCTATAACCAGGCATCATTGTCATCCTTTAGAACGACCTCTTCATCAGCACTTTCTTGGACTAAGTGCTTCAAGTGTGTCACTTCCTCATCAGCCGTCACTTCGGCTGAACCGTCATCTTTCATCAGTATACTGAGCGCTGTCACTCCCTCAATATACAATTTAGCCTCCGCAAAGTCTGCACAGGCTATGAAGGGTTGAGGATCTGCATCAATTTCCTCTGTCTCTCCATTGCCTAAAGCCATCATGATTTTCTGATGCAAAGAAGAAGGCACACATTTGTTAGTGTGGATCCAATCCCTTCCACGTAAAGCATTATATTTAGCATTACTGTCGATTACGAAGAATGCTGCCATGCAATCCCTGGTTCCCACACTTAAATTAATGGGTAGAATCCCCTGAGCCATTTGCTTATCTCCAGCAAAACCAGCGATGGTTGTGCTGGTTGGGATCAACCTGGGATTCCTTTTCCCTAGTTTCTTCAAAGAAGATTTTGGCAACAAGTTTACTGCTGCCCCATTGTCTATTAGGACTCGATTCAGTTGTATCCCATCGAAGAAAGCCTTGATGTACAAAGGCTTAACATGTTGTGTCATGGAATTCGAGGGATACTCGAATGGATACGATAGGTTGATGCTTACCACTTCCTCGCTCTCATATTCATCTTCTATCGGGGTAACCATTTCGAAATTATCTTGCACCATACTTGCTTGTGAGTCTTCACTAGAGATCTGACCTGGATCAGCTTCCTGCCCCTCTTGATTCTCATCTCCAGCTTGGAATTCCTGTGGTAGTATGTGTACCATGTTCACTGATACTGGGGGAAACGAGCCAAACTGGATGGCTGGCTGTACCTGTTTCCCCTCTTGGTTACTTTGGTCGACTTCCTCAGAAACATCCTGCATGATGCATTCTGGCATTTCATTGTTAACTGATTCCTTCGAAGGATCTTTCTCAACTGGCTCTTCAGTCAGAAACGTTTGTTCAGCCATGAAGGCTTCGAACATCTCTTCTTCCATCATTTCTTTCTTTTGGCTTGTGCCAATCTCTTCTTCTGTCTCACTATCACTCTCCATCAGAGCCTTCTCCAATCCAGCTAAACTAGCCTTCTCTCTGGCTGTTAGTTCGGCATGAACCTTAGCCAATTGTTCTCGGCTGCAGACCACTTTGCTCTGTGGAACCGGCTTTGGAGCATGGTCTGACTTTGGGTTCTTCCTTCCTTCCGTTTTGACTGGTGGAGAATTTTCTCCACTTTCCTTCAGATCTTTCTGGTACTGGGTGTACCTGCGCTGAATTTTTCTCCTCTGTGATCTTGAGATGACTGGGACCATGTCTGGTTCCCTCGTCTTTGGGTGTTTAAGCAGCACCCAGTTATTCGGAGCCACCATAGGAGGCTTGATCATCCTGCCTTGGTTTACAACATCTCCATAAGCAAGCACTTCCCTAGGTTTGTTTTGCATTACAAACCAGTCCGGGACTCCAGGCACCCACGAACCTACTGATCCAGATGTGGAACTGTTTCTTTCTACCTTCGAAACCGCCTTCGAAACTGGCTGTGAAGGTAGATGCTTGTTCCTGACTTCATGTCTCGAGTCTGTTTCTGGCCTTTGATGAAAGTGGCCACTTTCAGTTCTGTGTGAGGTTAGTCTAGGAGGCCAATCCCTGGCTTTAATCCCGTAACCTGAACTCTTCCCCAATCTTCTTTCAGAATGGTTGCTGTCTACTCTGTAGTAGTTAGGTGGTCTAGACTCATACAAGGACCTCTTGCCTTTAGCATGCATTCTGTCCACTGCAGGTTCAACCATTGATGGTCGCTGCCTATCACTACCCGGATACGGCCTTTTGTTGTAAGCATTGGTTGGCTTAGAATGTCTTTGAACATCTCTGTAGTATTGCTTTCCATCAATTGGAAGCCCCCTCAACCATTTATGACTCAGTCTGCACCTGGGACACATCATCTGCATTACAGCTGCTTCCAAGGAATTGTCATCTAGTGCTTCTTCGTCAGATTGCTCCTTCTGATGTGAGAAACCTTGTCCAATAGCTGGTGGGTTTCTAGTCTCCTTCTTAGCAGTTGTCTGGTTGGCAGTATGCATTTGCACGTTGACCTCTTCCAACTCCTGCAGAGATAGATTCTGGAAGTTTGGTACAACCACATTAGCTGTGCCTTCTCCAACTTCTGGAAACGGGTTACTATCAATCCCCATGATCTTTTCTGTTTTGGTTGGGAATTTCAGACTTCCTTTCCGAATCTGCTCCTGGATCCTGTCTCGAAAAACAATACAGTTTTTAGTCGAGTGAGACCAAGAGTTATGCCATTTACAATATATTTTTCCTTTAAGTTCATCTGGAGATGGCAGTTTTACTCCCTTTGGTAACTTAAGGAAATTGGCTGCAAGCAGATGGTCAAAAATGTCATCTGCTTTTGCCAGATCGAAAGAATACTTTCTGTGGAAATCTTTCTTTTTAAACTGCTGGTCGATGGTGGTGTCTTTATGAATCAATGCTTCACAAATTACAGGTTCTTTGCCCACAATCTCTGCTGTATCGATTTCATAATTGGGATCTCTATAATATGTCTTATACGAGGCATTATTTCGATCTTGTTCTTCTTCTAATAATGCTTCATATCTAGACACCTTATAGGTTAATTCGACCAAATCCCTGAACTCAGTTGAATCAAACTTCTTTCGAAGCCTAAACTCTAAACCGTTTTGAGCCAATCTTACAAACTCTGGCTCTGGGAGAATGACTCTACATTTATTCCGAGCCCTTTTAAATCTGACAATAAACTGAGTAGCCTTTTCCTCAGGCCTTTGACTCAATCTAGCCAAGTCTGCCATGGAAACTTCTGGCTCTGATTGGAAGAATTGGGCATGGAATGCCTCTTCCATCTGTTGCCAATTTTGAATGGACCCAGGTGTAAGGTTGATGTACCATACGAATGCTCCTCCAGTCAGAGAATTTGGAAATAATCTCAGTTTCATATAATCATGATTAGTGAATTCACCGCATTGAGCAGCAAATCTAGCAATATGCTCTACAGTTGACTGATTTCCAGTTCCATAAAATAGAGTAAAATCTGGTATTCTGAATCCTCTTGGGTATTCATGTACCCTATCTACCCATTCTGGGTATGGTTTTCTGTATATAGGAGTCTGGACCCCCCGAGTCACTGGTCCACATATCTCCCTAACAATATCAGCAATCTGGTCTGTAGGAACCAAATTTTGTGCTTGCTGAACCACTACTGGAGGGACAAACACAGGGTTTGGTGGGCAAACTTGTGCCTGTGGTCCTCTTGGTCCATAAGGTTGCATATTTGGGACTGGGTGCCCCTGTGGTGCAGGTTGCTGTTGGGGGTGTGGGTAACCCCTTTGAGCCTGTCCTGTGAAAGGACCTGCAAAAGGTGTTGGAACAGATGTTGTATCCCTTCCATTTGTAGGAAAACCTTCCAACCCCCCGGGTATGAATTCGAATAAAGGATTATTATACCCCCTAGTACCAGGTATGGCTTCGAACATGGGATTTGTAACCGTTCTTATGCCAGTTTCTTGTATTTGGCCAGGTCCACCAATTTGTGTGGCTTCATTGTTGAGTACTGAGGCATTTTGGCCCGCTGCAGGCCTCGAAACAGGTTCATACCAAGACTGAGGTGATGGTCTTTCAAAGTTTTGGGTACTAGTTTGACCATTAGAATGTCCATTAACTTGCATAGGTTGTTTATCTCTAGCCAATCTTTGCTGAGGGACATTTAAAACCTCCTCTGTGTGTCTTGTGTTTGTTGGTTGGTGATTATTCATTCGATCCAAGAAGGATGTTGCCCATTTTTCCATTGTGTTCATTAGTTGTTGTCCCATAGCATCTACTAAGCCATCCCATGGATTTGTTGGCTGAGTAGATGGAATGGTGGATGGTCCAATTCCTTGGTTTCGTCCAATACTACGAGCATATGGTTCTTGTCCAGAAGTACTGGTCTGTTCGACCAAAGGTTCTGATAACATGGGAGTTTCCACAGGATGTATTACCACATTATCCTCTAGATTAGGTATTTCTACCTCTCCTTCTACGCCTTCCTCCAAGCGTTCATTTTCTCCTTGTCGTCTTCGTCTAGCCATATTTTAATAGTCCCACTGGGCGTGCCAAAAATATATGTTGGCTTTTTGGCTTTTCGAAGGGTATTTTTGTAAATGTGAGCGTGCCAGCAAGGATCAATCAGTCCTTACAGAAATTGTGATTGCCAACCAATTACCAGACGATTGTGTTTTAGTTCTTTCAGCCTCAATGAAGAGGACTTTTACTGGTGGCTTGACTTAGGAGAAATTAAGAGAAATAACAATTAATATGAAGAACAATGGAAGTATTTCATAAAAATGAAAAACTTACAATAGTCCAAACTCAGCCTCGAAGAGGTTTACAGCAACAGTCTACTTGAATCTACTTGAGACTACTCCTATGAATTGAAGTGCAGTGCAGATATGTAAAGTGCAGGTATTGAAAGTACAGAAATGTAAAACTGGAAAGTAAAATATGAAATAAAGACTGGTATGTATGATCTGAGTTCCGTCCTTTTTCCTGGGGGTCTCTCTGCTATTTATACTTGTCAAAGATGACCTTCGAACTGCTCTTCGAACCGTCGAACTGCTCCTCCATGATCGCTGATCATGCTGCCTTAGAAGTAGCTCCATTATGCCACCATTTGCAGTTAGGCTTCCCTCCTGTATTTGAATTTGAATATGAGTAACCGTTGAAGCCACGTCACCTTGCGTTTCTTTGCTGATCCAATGTTGCTCAGACCATGTGAGAACCAATTATCATCACCACGTGTACGATCAGGATTGGAGACTTAAATTATTTTCCAATAATACCCTTATTCTGCCACGTGTCGGATTGTAACTGGCTTTTACAAAATATATAGCTAACAGTAATTATTGAATTAAATTAATTTTTATGTGTAAATTATTTGATAAAATGAACGATTCAGATTAACAAGAGCAATAATAGACTCCACGAGCTCAAACAATTCTCTCTAATCTAAACTAGAGGCAATCCAACTCGTATTCACAACTATAGAGATACAATAGATGTTACAAATGTCATATCTATTGCGAGCGAATGTAAACAGTCAATGATTTCAATTATTGAGATTTTCCATGCGCATCTTTTCCTTATGAAGTAACAAAATTTAATCGCGATTTTACCCAATAAATGAAATGTAAGATTTGGATTATACATTAAGGGTCCGTTTGGAATAGGCATTTTTAGCTAACTTTTTTGTGTTAGTATTTTTTTAACCTTGCTTGGTTTTTATTTTGGCATTTTTTTTTACTTTTGTGAGAGAAAAAATATTATGATTATGGGTAAAAAGTAGTATTTTGTCTAATTAACTTATATAACATATTTTGTCTTTTTGTACTTTTTTAGCTCCAATGAGAAAACCAAACGAGGACTAAGGGGAAGTTTTCCTACAACTTAGGATGGGAAGCAGGTGCGTGCTGTGCACAACACGGTGTTGTGAGGCCTTGTCTAGGGTTGATGTCGTTGATTCGAACTGTTCATATTATAAGATTTGTTAAGTAGATTATTTATGAAAAAATTTAAATTAATTAAATATCTATAACTTCAAAACAAGACCATATTTGTTTTTAAAAAAATAAATGGTTGATATAATTTTAATAATTTATTTTAAAACAATTAATACTTGATCATAGGGTTATACATGTTTGATTAACTTAATTCTTTTATAGATAATATACTCGGCAAACTTTATAATATGAACAATTAGAATCATCAAAATAGGCTCGGAACATGTCTCCATGGGGCCACACAGCACACACCCCTTGTCCCTTAGGATGTAGGAGCATCTCCAATGCACTAGGCATATAATACTTGTTAGTTAAAATGCCTAGTGTGATTCACTTTTTTCAATTCCAATGCACTAGGCATATGATTAAGTATTTTGGCTCAACTCATATTCACTAGTTACATGTAGCTAGCCTTCAATGCTAGGCAAAATGTATTCAATCATTATGATCATTTCCCTCCATCTTTGTTGTTGACGTGGCATTCTATAAAATTAATAGTATTTGAATAAATAGCTAAAATAAAGAGCATGGTTGGAGTAAAAACATAAAACAGTTGATAGGCAAAATAAAATATATACTTTATAGTAATATTTGGATAGGTAAAATGCCTACTACCGTTGGAGATGCTTTAATGTGTGGATAAGAGATTAAACAATTTAGGAAACATGTATTTGAAATCTTAATTATTTTAGGTAACTTGTTTATCTTCTCTAGTCCAATAAAATTTTTACTGTATTTTTGACGAGTCTCAAACACTATAAGAAATCAGGATTTAGACGCAAAAATTTATAGACAAAATCACTTTTTAGGGACAAAATATTTTTATCCCCAAAAGTGTTATTATTTTATTTTTAGCTACAAAATTGGACATTTAGTAATAAATTATTAACCTTTTGGGACCAAAAGTTTTGTTTCAAAAAATAAACCTTTTTGGAACTAAGTTATTTTGTTCCTAAAAGTGCATTTATTAATGATATATTTAAAATTTTGTCCCTAAAAACTCAGTTTTTGATTTTTAGAAATAACCTTTTAACGATTGTCCTCGCAATAACTGAAATTAATCTCTAAATATTTTTTACAGCAAAACTTATACTTTTGGAGACCAAAAAAAGAAAAAAGAAAAAAAAAATGGTCTTTAAAACTCTTATATGTTATAGTGAAATAACGCCAAATATAATTTACTCAAACAAAATTGATTTACAAATGCAATTTACTACAAAAGAGTAGCATAAGGTTTTTTTTTTTTTTTTTTCCTCCCGAATTTTTAAAGTTATAATCTAAACATAATCTTAATGTTATTTTTCCAACCAAAAACTTTTTAATTTGAAACCAATATTTAGAAACACTCCCTTTTAACCTTTTTAATCATAACCATTATATATTTTTTTCAAAATCATGTTTTGATTAACATCGCATATGTCAGCACTATATTAATAACAAAAAAAATTTTAAATGTCTTAGGAAAATAATCATATTTTTTTAAGGGAACACAATTTAGGCATTTTTAAAAAGTAATTACATATTCATGAAAAAAATTAATATTTTAACTATTAATATTTGTAAAGTTTACATTGATTTAAAATGTATTTTTAAACTCACACTGAATTGTAATTTTTCTCAGTTTTTAACCAAAAACATCATGGACCATGAAAAAATTCTTCAAACTTTATCTCGAATTGAGTTATATGGTATAAATTTAAAATTAGTGTGATATAAGTCTTATAAAAAAATATTGTGATTCATAAACATATTTTTAGGTGTATTTTTTTTAGTTTATAATATTACTGTTTTTTTGACTTATGAGCCATGAAATTGTTAAAAAAAAAACAATCGTGCTACATACCCCCAGTGGGGGTCGCACCCCCAGTGAGGTGTCGCGCCCCCACTGGCCGAAACCTAAAAAAAAAAAAAAAAAAAAAAAAGAAAACAGTTTTTTTTTTATCCAATTATGGACTGCCACCTCACTGGGGGTCGACCCCCAGTGGGTGTATGATGCATTTTCCAAAAAAAAAACACTCAATTTATTGAAAGATGATAGTTTACAAGCCGAATCCAAAAACACTTGCGGTACAATTTTTTTTTTTCCAACTCAAAGACACAAAGACACTTTCAACTAAAAGACAAGCTCTCAAGTTCTAAACTCAAAGACAGAAACACACCACTGCAATAACCAAACCAGCAAACCACACAGCAACATTGAATGCACGGTGAGGCACAACACCGGAAGCTTGAACCGATGCATCGGTACTGCTAGCCGACTGGTCGCTTACTGGAGACGGAGCCTTCTTCACTGGCTTCGATGGTGCCGGAGCAGGCGAAATAGAGACAAAAAAAGACAACGGAAGCAGCACTCTGTCCACCTGATACACCGCCAGCTGGTTATCGGAGTACACCGTGCTGGTCACTGTGGTGTTAACAATCCCAGTTCTGATGTTCACCAGATTCCCTGCCGTGGTCACATTCATTGGGTACTGAACAGTACTTCCAGCCTGTGTGCTCAATGGATTGCTCACTGTTTGGAATGCAGGGATCGAAAGGAAAGAAGGGATGACGTGGAATTTCACAAGCTGGACCTTTTGCTCGTCTGAGAACGAGTTGAGAGTACCGGTTGTGAGGTTGCCGAAGGCATTGTCAGATGGGGCGAACACAGTTAGGCTCTGACTGGAGTCGTTGAGGAGTTTGTAGATTTGGTTATCAATCTGGGTGGCCTTTAGTAGCCGAATGTATGTAGAGAAGTGACCAGCCTTTTCGAGAATGGCGGTGATGTTGGGTGGGCCTGGTGGGGCTGGACCTGGTGCAAGTTGTGCGGGTGGAGACTGGACTAGTGGGACTTGTGGAGCTAGTGCTGGTGGCGGAGACTGGGTGGCAGGGACTTGGGGAGGTTGTGCTGGAGACTGAGTAGCTGGAGGTTGCGGAGGTAGTGCTGGAGATTGAGCAAAAGCTGTGGAGAAGCAGAGGAAGGTGATGATGAGTAGAAGCTGGTTCAACATTTTTATGGAGTTTTTGTTGGTAATGTAATGACTTACTAGTACTGGTTTGAAGTGGGAAAGTGAAGAAGAGAGCTGTGGTGAAACTTGGGATGGAATTGGGGGTTTTATGGAGTGGGAGGTGAGATGGGAAGTGAATTTGAAGTTAGGTAAGAGGGTGTATTTTTAAGGTGGGAAGAGAACATTCATATATCCTAGCTATCTTGTTTAAGGTAGTGAGAGAGGGAGGTGTTGATGGTGCTGAAACGGAGGCAGATAGCTAGTGAGTTTGCTTAGAAATGGGGGTAAAACAGCAGAGCAGAGCAGGCTGAGTGATTGTTCTGTTAAAAAAAGAGTAGGCTGATTGAAGTTTTTTGTGGGTATCATTGAATAATCTTCATTTTCCCTGTTGCTTGGGACAGCCTTGGGAAGTAACTTCCACAAATTTTTTTATACAACTAATCTAAGTGTTAATGAAGTTATATGAGTTCAAATCTCATAAATTATTTGACTCTCTTGAGGTCATCTTAAGGTCTATGTCTAAAATTACTTGTCACATTACATATACTCAGACGTAAAGCATCAAATACGCTCGTTACCAATATATATACATATACAAATTGATTCAAGTAACGGATCAATTTAATGATAACTATGACATATTTGGAGGGACTTATAAGCTTGTGATGTTCCAACTCTAAGCAGTGTTGCAGTATGTAACATCTCAATGCCTCTTAGATAAGCATTGAGAACCATTTAACTGACATCTTACTTGTTACTATATATATATGTGACCTCCAAATTCTATATTGCGTCGAAGTTTAAACCAAAAACATAAAAAATAAAAAGTTTGGATTAATCAGTTTCGAGTTTGGACACTCCAGCATAAAGTTGTGGATAGGATAGGGTGAGTGGTCGAGTGAACTTGAGGAAAAATGAGTGAAACAAATTTATTTGTAAATGTTTTTAAAAATCGATTAGTGATAAATTTATCACTGATGAATTATTAGTTAGGGAATTTATTAGTGATAATTTTATCATTGAATGTATTTCTAGTAAATTTATTAGATTAGTATATTATATATGTCTATGTGGTTGCATTTTTGTAAGTAAATAAATATATAAAATATGTTACAGTGAGTGAGTGAGTGTGTGTGTGTGTGTGAGAGAGAATATGAATGAGTAATTGAGTGGTGGAGGTGGTAGTAGTAATAATGCAATAGTGATAAATGTTATTTTTGTTGAAACAATTCAAAAAAATATCGTCGGAATTATTGCCGGAGGTGGTCGTCGGCACCGAAGATAATTGCCAACATTGGAAGTGATTGCTGAAGGTGGTTGCCGGTGACTGGTAGTAGTTGCTACTAGAGGAAGAGAGTGTTGATAATAGGAATGAAGAAAGTAAATGAAGAGTATTTTAGGGATATTGATAGGTGAAAAAAGGAACAAGACCTATAGGTAAATAAGTTTACTTAATAGGACCAGCCCGTAAGTTTCCCTAAATATTTTGACGCAAACCTTCAAATTAAATAATTTTGTTACATACTTGTAAAAATTACTAGTAATTTTATAGATAACTATTCAATAGCTCTGGAGTTTGGCATTGTCCATGTAATGCTTCCAACCGATGATGAAAACTTAGCTAACATTTGTTAGATAGTTAAGACAAATAGAATAACCTATTTATAATGTGTTTTGTGGTTATTCACTTGTTGGGTCTAAGAAACATCACATTGTTACTCAGAGATTACTTAATTATTTTTTTAGTAGTATTATTCAGACCAAAAAATTAGATTTACTTTTTAAATTTAATGATATAATAATCTATTAGAATATTTAAGATAACTCTTTCTCACATCTTCTCTAGTCATTAGCCAATGCGAATCATATTTTTTACACATTATTGAGTTTAGAAAGTGAATTTAAAAAATGGGCTTGTATACTATTTTTCTCAATTTCTTAAATTTATCCATAATTAAAATGTGCAGACAAAATTCATTCCAGGTATAGGATGGCACCAAGTTTGAAAAGTGAATTAACTTTTGAAATTTAATTCTTTCATCTCATAAGCACCCATAAGTTGTACAAAATGAGAATCAACAATAAACTTGCAAATCAGCCCACATAGAATTTAAAAACAAAACAAAGCCCTTGTTGATCAGAGGCCCATCTTCAAATCCCACAGCAGGGAAAGTTTTAGGGAAAATTACACATAAGTGAAAATAGGACAAAATATTTACAAATCAATGAAAAAGTTTATAAATTTAATTATTAATACTTATAAAGTTTTCCATTAATTAATTTATTTTTATTTTTTTTTTGGAAAAACTACACTGACTTGTAGTTTTCTCAAAGTTTAAGGGGAAATTACACATGGCTTTTTGACCAAATATTCACAGATTAATAGAAAAGTTTATAAATTTAATTATTAATGTTTATAAATTTTATCATGATTTGAATTTTTTTTTGAAAAAATACATTGACTTGTAATTTTCCAAAGTTGTAAGGCAAATAAAGCCCAAAATTACAATGGCTCAAAGCAAAAATAGGAAAGGCATTATTGAAAAATCATATGAACCCTTGCCATTTGACCAGCAAAGCCTATTACACGTATTATAGTTGTCAAAATACTGTCAACCTGGGCTAGGGGTAGAGTGGACGGGTTGGGTTTATGTCGGGTTTAGCCTCGTCCAACTTGATATCGGTCATAAATGATTTATCCTAAGCCTAACCCTAAGAAATATCAGCTAGTCTAACAAAATACAAGAGCCCAACTTATTTGCAAATTAAAATTGAAAATTTCACGTTTAAATAGTTATATTTTGAAAAGTTTTTGTAAAAATTTTTACGTTTCAAATTCATTAATTTTTGTCAGCTTAAAAAGTTCAAAAATAAAGTAAATAAAATAAATTTTTGATATTGACATACAACAAAATGTTTAAAGGAAGAATTAGAAAGAATTCTCATTAAAATATCAAAAAAAATGTTGCTCGTGACCTTATAAGGTGTAATGTGTAAATTTAAATGAATAAAAAATAAAAAGAATTATTTAAATAGCTTCTTGAAATAAGTTCATTTTGACAATTGATATTTATTAGCAAATTTATCATTTGGCTAGAAGGAATGCTTGGCTTGAGCCTGAATCTCAGAAAGCATGACTTGGCCTGAGTAAGCTTGGACCTAGGATTTGAAACCTTACCTAGCCCAACATCAACCCCGCCCACAAACCCGACTTGTTGGCCCTTGAGCTCATTAAAAAAAAAGAAAAAAAAAGGAAAAATACAAATAAAATAAGACTTTAATCTTGGAGGTAGGGGTATGCATAATACCGCCGAAACCGTCAAAACCGCACCGAATCGCACCGCCAAGGCAAATTCGTTATTATTTGCCAATCGAACCGCCAGTTTTTGGTAAGAAAAATGGCAAATTCTAGTGACACTTTTATCAATCCGCCGGTTTCTATTTTTCTTTCAAATCGCACCGACCCGCACCGCTATTAAATCATGTTTTATAAGATTCTAAAAATTCTTTTTTACTTAAGTTTGCTTGTTGTTCTATACCTTAGAATATAGTATTACATTACTGCTCAAGGAGAATTCAAGATGTCAGTAATCTAAAATAAAGTTTGATTCTAATTCACTTTTCAATCTTTTTTTTTTTTGGCCATGTTGTAAACTTGCATCAGCTCACTTTTCAATCTAAATATTTTTCAACAGTAAACATTTTCAATATATTGTAAACCCTGAATAATATTAATTTTATGTATTGTATTTGATCATTGTAACTTACACAGATGCTTGTAATGAACTGATAGCATAGTCGTTGATATTATCATGTTGTTACTACACTTGCTGCATCAGAAGAAAGTTTCGTAAGATGCTTAACATCAAGGTATCTCTCGTCTTTTTTTCACTCTTTGATTTAAGTTTTGTAATTTGAATTATATTTTTTATAAACCGCCAATCCGCCCGAACCGCCAAGGCAAATCCGCCATTATTTATCAATCGAACCGCCGGTTTTTGATAAGGAAAATGGCAAATTCTAGTGACACTTTTATCAATTCGCCACCCGCCATACGGTTTCTATTTCTCTCTCAAACCGCACCGACCCGCACCGCGCACACCCCTACTTGGAGGGTTGGACTAAGCCTACGGGAGCTCATTGACCCTTGAGAGATAGCCTATTAGCCCATTGATCTGTTAAATTCGCGAGATTGTCTCAACTCAGTTTGTCGGAAAAATTGGAATTTTAAGATTTTAATCATGGTTATCAAAATTTCAATTCGGATCATAGAATCTTGAAATTCTATGACTCTGATTGATCTAAACGATCTAAATCGTACTAAGATCTTAAATTTAATAAGATCTTAAAATGATTATGATTTGAGTCATAAAATCACGTAAAATTGCATTAGGATCCCAATCCTATCAAAAAAATTTATTATTCTTTATTTCTTATATACATACTAGCGTATGCCCGTGCCTAAAGGCACGGTGTAAATAATATTAAGATTAAAATGCAGTTATAAAAATATATTTAACAAACTATACTCTACAATTCCAAACAAATCAAATCTAACACTATAAAATGCAAATAAATCATGACTGGTGAAACTGAATGTGCATGCCCAAGCTTGATATTGAATTTTTATTACGTGTGATTGGGATGAATATGTTTTCCATGTTTTTCTAGGCAGCCTACAGGAACCTAAAAATTCAATGTCAAACTTGGACATGAAATGTCCTCCAGGTCTTTCTAGGCATTATATATTGTAATGAAAAACATTAACAGTAAGAATATGTGAATCGTAAGTGTATATTATTGTAAATATTGCTTTTACTGTAGGGATGACCCGTGCCTGAAGGCACTGCTAATAATTTTTTTAGTATCACGTGCTACGAAACTCAATGGTAATAAATCAAATTCAAAATGGTAATATCATTCCGACTTAAAACTTCACATGTAAGAAACTGAAATTGCTTCTACATATTGAATAAGCGAAAGCATTTATAAATTTCAAAATGAAAGTCCAAAAAATGAATTATATATTTGAATGTAACATATGCAAAGAATTTAGAAATATTTGCTAAATTTAAAGTCCAAATAACAAATTTTAGATTTTTATCCACGTCATAATGGGATAACTTTCAATAAAAGAATGTTATTGAATTAGTATCATAACTGGTAAACCTTTTGCTTTATCAGGTTTAAATTCCTTCAAATGCAGGTCAGTGAACATTTTGATACAAAAGAATCACTCTAGCTAACCCAAAAATAAATAAATAAATAAATAATTTAACATGATAGAGCCAACCAACGACACACCGGTAGAAGCAACGTAATCCAATGTTTCTAATATGGATCAATGATCTGCAACAAAATCACTCGCTTAAATTCGCTTCAAAAAACCAATAGCTATGAAAAATCACATCAAAATGCATATGGGAAATCGGAAGAAATTGTAATGAAGAATAATTGCATCAAAAGAAACTGTAACATGAAAAATCACATCAAAATACATATGAGAAATAGGAAAATCAATAGCTATGAATTAAGAAGAATTGAACATAATTATTATGGTCAATTGAATTATGTCATTCAATGGCGAAGTGAGAATAGACATATGTATGCATTACTAAAGTAAACAAATGAATAGAAAAGCAAATAATAGTATAGATAGATCAATTGAGAATGCCGATAGATCATACAAACCTCCAAATAGAATTAAACTCAAATTTTGTAAGGGGAGCGAATAATTTTCTTTATTAAGACTTAGAGAGTCTTGTTATAAGGAAGAAGAATTTTTGAAGGCTATAAAACCAAACAAAATTAAAATTTTAAACAATTAAAGCTTACCTTGTGTGAAGTATCCATTTTTGGATGATCATGCTCCTTTGAGTTTCCATCCCTGTGATAATACATAACTCATTTTCTAGTTGAAGCATTATGTATAACAATTAGTAGGCAACAAAAAAATAATCAAATTTGAAATCAATGTTAATGGGCATGAATCTAACTAAAATTAAACCCAAGGTTCATTAAATAAAATTAAGTGTACTATTTTTTTAAGCAAAGATTACAACCAAATACTTATAAAAGATACTTCCCACAACTGAAAAACGAAAGAGAGAGAATGAAACTGAATTAAACATAATTAAGTAGAGAAACGGAACAGTTAAAAATATAATGAGAAACACATAATTAATACTCCAAATGATATAAACAAAATAGTTACATAGGGGAACTAAATTAAACAAAATAAAGATAAGTTTCTGAAATTCAATACATGAAAATTGATTTTAGAACCCATTCAAAAACCCATTTAATAATTGTGCTGGTTCATTTATCATTTTAATATTTTTGGAATCAAAACCATTCATAAACACATTTAAATCTAACCCATTTAAAAAAATCATTACATGACAATGGGTTTCTAAAATCTAAACCATTTCAAAAAATCATTACATGAAATTCATGGCTTTTTCTCACCTTATACCCAACACCACATTTGCCTCAAACCAATCAATTGACCTGCTTACTAAAAAAAAAAAAAGGGATTACATACTTTTCACTTTCTAGGTGATTGATAACATGTTGTATATTCCAAATCAATCACCAAGAATTTGCCCACAACATTTAAGAGGGCACTTCACCAACATTAAGGATTGAAAGTGAAACAACCTTCTTCTTCACTTATGAGGTACCATTATGCATAATCATCCAATTAAAAGTATAAAGTATGTTTAAACTACTTCAAGTATAAAGTAAGTTTATGCCATCACTTATTACTCCAGGATGACTAACTAATAACATAGATGGTCTACTGAATTAATTTAGTTCCAAAACCAAATATTTGAAGAAAAAAAAGAAACAACCAATTGGCGTTTAACTGGATTCTGTTAATCTAGACTTCTTTACTGTTTTTCTTTTACAAATTCTTTCTAGACCTCATTGAGCCAATCTCAACATTGTTTATAAGTCTTACAAACTAATTGGCAAAGCTAAAAGTATAATTTTTTGGATAAATTACAAATACACTCCTGAGGTTTGATTAAAATACAAATTGTCTCCTGTAATTTGGAAAATTACAAATACATCCCTGTCAGAATTTTTTATTTAACAAAAATAATTGAAAAAGTGAAATTTCTAACTGTTCACCTATACAATAATAAAATTATTTAAATTATTAATTGAAATAAAATTTTAACATTATTAAAAACTATTAATTAACTTGATAATTTACCAATAAAAGGACCTATTTGTGTAATTTCTAGAACCACAGAGGTAATTTATAATTTAAGTAAACCTTAAGGGGTGTGTTTGTAATTTACCCTCTTTTTTTTTTATCACAACTTACAATCCTCACTCTGAAAGTAAAATAAAAAATGAGAGGAGAAGAAGAAGAAGAAAGAAAGAAAGAAAGAAAAAAAGAACATCACATGACATATTTCAAAAAATTACTTAAGAATATAAAATCTAGATAGAAGTATTTAGGAACATCACATATTTTCTTGGAAAAAAAGTAGAAAATTTAAAATTTACTTAGCAAAAGTGTCACCCTTAAAAAATATATAAAAACAACACCCAAATAGTACACATTAAAATTCATTTAAACTACTAAGACAACTGTACTTCCAGACATTATCATATCTTTTCAAACAAATTGAACAAAATATACACAATTTGTTGCTCACTCAAGATTGCCACTCTTTCAATATTTTAGACAAAGTATGCACAAAGTGCACATTTAGTTTAGAGTAAAGACTAAAGATTAGAGTAAAGATTATCCAAAAATTAAAGATTAGAGTACAGATTATCCAAAGATTACCCAAAGATAGAAATATAAATACTAAAGAAAAAGCCCAGGTTTGCTCACCTAAACAGTATGTATATCGGATTATTCATGAGATGAGAGAAAACAACTCAGAAAATTTCCATAAATGATTAAAAAACATGAAGAGAGTGAGAGTGGGGAGACTGAGACCTTGAGGGGAAGAGAGAGGTGTTACCTGAATACGATGACGACCACCGAATCAACGAAGAGCCGATGAAGCAACAAAGAACCACCGAAGCAATGATGATGAATCGGTTTGAATACAACCACTGTGGCAAAGAAAGAGAGAGAAACAATGTTGATGAAATGGGTATTGGGCGGTGAAGGGAGAGTGAAATGGGTTTGAAATGTTTTCAACTTTCAAACTATATCCAATAGTGAAATGAACAATCTATAACTCAAAAAGTAATGTATTTTGGAACTCTATAAATGAATTTAATGTATCAAGGAAAAATTAGAAAGTAATAAAGAACAAATTAAATAAAAGGAAACTAACTAAGGGTATATGAGTTATAATTTTGGAGGACTACCTGAATTTTTACTCAAATCTCTAAAGTCATAAAGTTTTAAATTACTCCTAATAATTCCAGAATGCCAATATAACTCATTTCCTCGAAGTTTCATATTTTTCCCACATGGAATCAAATGCTTCTCAACCTTCTCTCCCTTCTCTCTGTAATTTAGCAGTTAACAACATATGGTGTTTCTTCTAACTTTTCTGCGACAACCTTCTAACTTTCTAACTTTCTTCAAACTTTCTTTCTTCGTTAATTTAGCAGTTAACAACCTTCTAACTTTCTAACTTCATTAACAAATTCAAATTACAGAAAGCTAGGGTCTGTAATTTAAGTGAGCTTTGCTGTGAGCTTATACTCTATATTCTATTATATATGTCTCCATTAATACATTTGAGTGAGCTTTGCTGTTCAAGTTTCATACAACATTATTGTTTTTCATATCAAATTTTTAATCTAATGATTTAAAAGTGGTGAAGCTCAATAAACTGTAATACATTAATAACTAAATAAATATTATAAATTCTATAGTATCCATATTATAGTTTTTTTTTTTCAATATAAAATTACCTTTTAACAAATTCACTCAAATTACATTAAATTACATTTGAGTGAGCTTTGCTATTCAAGTTTCATAATGAAATATCCATCAATTCAAGTTTCATGCTGTTCAATCCATCAAATATCCATCAATACATTACAGCTCACTCACTCAAATTACCTTTTAACAAATTCAAATTCAAATTACAAAGTTAAACTACAAATTCAAATTTAACTTGTTGTAATTTAACTTGTGATTACAGAAAGCTAGGGTCTGTAATTTAACAAATTCAACTTGTTAAAATAAATTTATCAACTTTCTAATTTTCTGTAATTTAACAGTTAACAATCTTCTAACTTTCTTCAAATCTATTATTGGGGCTTTTTACCTTATGAAGAACAGCTTCATTGAAGAACAACTTCATTTTCGGAGGCGACGGGACAGGGCGTCAGCGAAGGAGGGTGAGAAAAGAGAGTCTGTAATTTAACAAAAAATTTAACAAAAAGCTAGGGTCTGTAAGTTAAAATACTATTAAATTTTTTTGTTAAATTGCAGACCCTAGCTTCAGGCCTCGATATTACATCAAGATGAGTTTCGGACGATGGTGGCAGGCCATGGGCATCCTGTGCCAAGTCCCCTGATGAATTCAATTCATGTAAAAAGTGATTTAAAGCAAGCTTACAATTATCAAAAATAACTTCCCGCACCAAATTTTTCCAGACACCCTTGAGTGTAGAAGTCCACTCCACAAGGTTCTGAAAAGCCTTCTTTACCCTCACTTCATACCAAATTTGCCTCACAGAAACTTGAAGTGGCCACTCTTGCTCAAATTTATGCATGCATGGTATCATCTGCAAATTTATAAATAAAATAAAATAAAAAACCAATTTTCTATTGCATGTCATCTTATAGCTCTAGTATTTTTACATTGGCGGGTTACTTTTTACCAGTATCTTTATTTATAGCACACCTATATCTGAAATATTATGATTGCACGTCATCTTATAGAGCTCTAGTAGTTAAACATAGGTGGGTTACTTTTTAGCATATCTCTGTTATAGCACCTATAGCTAAAATATTAAGGTGCTCAAACAATCCCAATGCCAATTCACTTTGACAGGAATTTCATCTTAACATGGTCATCTGTTGAAAATCTGAATCACTCCAGGAGAAGTGAGAGCATACACAGTATATTTACTGGGAACCACAAAAAAAAAAAAAAAAAAAAAAAAAAAAAAAAAGGAAAAAGGAAAAAAAGAAAAAAGGGCATACCAAAAGGATTCCCAAGTTATGTTCTGGATAAGCTTGCTGCTCACTGAGGCTCTGCATAATCAAATGTATCATAAGGGAAGCAACAAATCGAGAAAACAAAATAAAATTAATAAAAATACAGATTTAGTAAAACAGTTAGTATTAAGCATTATTTGATCAACACAGTATTTACTTTGAGACAATGCAAATAACAACACATCTCTTGATAACAGGTAATAGAATAAATAAATAAAACCCTTTAGATCAACTGAGTAACAATATGAGGTTTCCTCTATAACATGCTACAGTCATTTGACAACTGAAATGATAATTTTAGATGATAATTCAATACAAATGTGCAAGAATATGGTAGTTATAAACTCATGGTTATAATAGTTCATTTTGGTCCTTTAATCAAATTGTGGTTGATACTTGATTGATCTGATTCCCACATCATAACATTCTACATGCTAAAACAGATTCCAATAATTACCCGCAACATTGCTATGAGCATTGCAAGGAGTGCATAAGAACCAATTCCACCAGTATACACCTGTATATTGAAGACTCTAAAATTAGTCAAATCAGAAGAAAAAGTTAGTAGTAAAACTGATCACAATAAAATAAATAAATCCACACCTCATTTAACTCTCTTTGCTGCAGAAAAACTTTTAAGATCAAACACAATGGCCGTAATGGGGGCATCTTAGATACAGCATTCTGAAAAGAGAACCACATATATATTAGAAATTGCAAAAACCAAATCAAAGGAACTCGTGCATTTACATTTACTATGTGTTCATAACTAATCAACTATTTACCCAACTATTATGTGTGGGTGTCTATATACATCAATCATGAGAATAATCAAAAGAGAGACATCAAAACAAACCTTTATGAACTCAGCAGCTTTTGGTCCGTTTTGCAAATCACAACTATAACAAAAAAGATACAACAAATATATAATAAGATCAACATTTACTGTCAAAAGAACATAGATTAAAAAGTGCCAAGGGAAAAACTT
Source organism: Camellia sinensis (assembly GCF_055761805.1). Taxonomy (NCBI): domain Eukaryota; kingdom Viridiplantae; phylum Streptophyta; class Magnoliopsida; order Ericales; family Theaceae; genus Camellia; species Camellia sinensis. Next base: position 67,009,770 of record NC_138970.1, read on the forward strand.
AAGAAACGTCCTAGCAGGCTGCCTAAAGACCTTTCTAAGCTACATGGCATTCAAGAAATCACCAATATAGTATTTGTCGAAACTTGAAATACCCACACAGAACCCTTCAATGATTTTATATATCCAATCAATTCGGTGCATACAAAAATGTTAAGACAGAAAAAATAAATTGTAAAGACAAAAAATAATAATAATAATAATAATAATAATAATAATAATAATAATAATAATAAAACAAAATAAACAAAAAAATGGGTGAAGTAAATGGGTAGCCTAAATGCAAACACACTCATGAATGCTTTAGCAGGAAATTTGTTGAATACAATGAAAATGATAAATTTTGATTGAACCTTATATCAAATGCAACGCCACTTCTCTTCTCTACAAATTTGACGATTGGCACACGTGCCTTAGCAATAACCTGAAAAGTTAAACAAAACACATGTTAGATATTAATAGTTAATAATAATTATTTTTTAATTGTCAAATGAGGCACACCTGTATCTTCTTTGCGATGCCTCTTTGAGATAGGGCCCTAGCAAGGGCTTGCAAACCAATTTGTGGAGTTTTAATATCTGACCCCAGAATCACAACCTACAGTTTGGCAATTAGGTAGCCTAGTTATGGTGACAATATTTAATCATCAAATTTGTTCATCAACAAACAAATCACACCTCAACAATCCAGAACTGGATAAGAAAAAGAAAATTATCATTCTCAAAGGAATATTCATCTGAATACAGTTTGGCATTATAATAGACGTCAACACACTGTCCGTAGTGGAAAGACCATTTCGTAAAATCAATCGGTGGTGGCAATGGCCTTATCAAACCCCGATGGTTACACATTACCCTGATGGCCGGAACAATGCCATCAATGACAGGAGGGACTTTTATACAATCAATGAGAGGTTGCAAACCGTCGTCGCACAAAAGATGGTCGTATTGGACTCTTCGAGCCTGATTTTCACAGGCAATCACAGTTCCAGAGTGCCATGACCCCCGAAACCCGTCTTCAACACTCCTTACCTGGACCAATTTCACATTTTAATGCAAAATCAAAGAAACCCAACTGAAGAACAAACCAGTAAACAAAAACAACTATGAGCAGAGTTCTCTTATTGAACCCCGATAAACAATCATTGATCAAAAAAAGAAAGCATTGATGAAACACAGACTTGTTTGTCTAATGGATTCCCAAATTAAACTTGTGACATAAATATAAATACTAAAGAAAAAGCCCAGGTTTGCTCACCTGAACCGTATGTAACGCCATTGTTCCCTTTTGCCTCATCATCTCATCATCTCATCATCTTCTTTGCAGCCCCCTTGTTCCTCTTTTGCAACGGCTCCGTCGTCAATGGGGTTTGGGGCTGCCATTGCTGATGAAGATTGGGAGAGAGAGGGAGGAAGAGAGAAGATGAAGAGAGAAGATGATGAGAGGGAATGGGCTCCGACAGGGAAGGTTGGGCTCTGATGGAGAAGAGAGAGAGAGAGAGAGAGAGAGAGAGAGAAAGAGGGGCTGCGTGTTTTCAAAATTTGAAATCAAAAACAGATGAATGGGAGAGACAAATGGGAGTGAGTGAGACTGAGAGGCTGTCTGTCCAAAATGAGAGACAAATGGTGTGGGATATTTTGAGCCCTTAGATTAACTCAATCTAATGATCCAAATTTTAACACAGGTATAAGAGTCACGTCAAAATTCAAAAACTGAGCTGCCTTATTATATAGATGTATATGTGTATATTTATATAAGAAATTTGATTTTAAATTCTTTCTACAAACCTCTCTTATAATTTATGATAATATAAAAGATACATTATATTATATCAAATTAAGCATTTTTCTTTAATGATTTTATAATTATTTAACATACATTAGCATTATAGATAATATATTATTTTGTTTTATATTAAAAGTATAATTTTACGATACTAATTCGATTTTACAATCTGATTTACAAGTCCCTTCCAACAATCCTACATAGAATCTCAGTTTTAACAACCTTGATTTTACAGTAGTGCTACACTCATTAATTGATATATTAATTAGTATACTAATATAATTATGATATTATCATTTTAAAATCATGACCTCACTCATTATATAAATTATAAGGATTAAAAGTTTTTAAAATTATATCACATCATTGTTAATATACTAATTAATATACTAATTGATACATATAGTATTATTCTTGATTTTAACCCATGAATCAGCCCATTAATTTACAGAACGACTTGAATTGAATTCTATTTTCGCACGAAGACCCGACCCGAATCAACCCACTGCCATCTCTGTGTGTGTTATTTGTTGTGTTTGTTAACAATCAACATAAATGTACTGAAACTTTCCTCAAAAGTCCCGAAGTTAACAAAAACAGTCTTGCAAGTCGAATGATGAATCCCAACCCCGCATGTGAGAGAGAGATGTCCCCACCGTCGATGCCATCGACTATTATTACCAAAACTCAATCATCAACCCTTAAAAAAACACAAACTTTTCTTTACAACTGTCCGTTAAAATGTTACAAAACCACTGAATCCAAACCGCCCATTGATTCTCTCTGAGATGAGAGAGAGAGAGAGAGAGAGAGATCATGTATGTATAGTATTAGCTCATACTTGTTTAGATAATCATGATCAACGCTAGTACTACTACCTCTAACACAATACAACGATGTCTTCGACATCATCCTCGGCAGCCACAAACGCCCAATCACCAGTCCTCAAGACCTATTTCAAAACCCAACAAGGCCGTTACAAGCTTCACTACGAGAAAACTTACCCTGCTGGTCTCCTTCACTACACCCATGGCAAGACTGTCACTCTGGTACTTTGATTTCTACACCCATTCCTGCAAATTCAATTTTCGAATCAACCCATTTCGAAAAATCAATCAAATTTTGAAATCAACCCATTTGCTAAAACCAGTTTTTCAAATTAAATTTCAAATGTTTTTGGTCGATTTAGTCTTAGCTAACTTAATTTCCTTTTTTATTTTTCTTTATTTTCTTGGTACCACTTTCAAGATCAAAATTTGAAATTCAGTTTCCAAATATTCTGAGTAGTTTTGATTCTTCTGGTATCAGGGCGTTAATCTCTTACTTGCTTTTCGTTTAATTTTTCTTACCCAATTCCAAAATCAATATTAGAAGTCTAGCCATTCTTTAAACTACAGTTTTGCCATCAATTCGACTTGTCATTGGTTAATTTTGATTCTTTTGGACTCATGTAGTTGCTTTCTTTTGTTTTGCTCAGTAACTGTTTGTGAAAATGACTCCATTTTTTTGGGACCAAAATTAACGGTTTGACTCCCCTCCATACTCTTATCCTCCATACTTCTCCATGCTTCATTTTTTTGGTTTTTTGGGCTCAATTCTAGGCAGAATCTAAATCGTTCATCTTGTAAATCTCACAATGAAAATCGTATCAGAAAAAATCAGCTTCATTGGATATCGATGAATATATAGACAAATCGCTTGTTTTTTTATAGAATGAAAGGTTTAAGTTTAAACTAACAATTACTGTCCATTTTAAAAAACAAGATGTAATTTATTCATATATTTAGTGATATCTGATGAAACTAAATTTTGCATAACTCATCTAAATTGTTGGGATTATAAGATGAACGGTTTAGATTATCAATATGAGCCTAGAATGGAGCCCAAAAAATAAAGTATGGAGGAGTATGGAGGGGAGCCACACCCCAAAATTAAGGCATTTTCTGGTTAATTTTGATTGTTTTGGTATCTGGTAGTTTTATATATTGATTGATTTGTATTTTCAAAATTGGTTAATTATGTTTGTCAGGTAACCCTAGCTCATCTCAAGGATAAGCCAATGCAGGCTCTACCATCGACGTCATCAAGTATGGGCATTAGCAGTGGCGTGAGATCAGCAGCAGCAAGAATCTTAGGTGGCGGGAATGGTAGTCGGGCACTTAGTTTTGTTGGAGGCAATGGTGGGAGTAAGTCTGTAAGTGGGCCTAGCAGAGTTGGATCACTTGGTGCTTCAAATCCCTATAGTTTGATGGGTACCTCAAATTTTGATGGCAAAGGAACTTACTTGGTATTCAATGTCGGTGATACGATTTACATTAGTGATTTGAATTCTCAAGATAAGGTAGTTTGGTGTCAAATGACTTCCTTCCCCCCCTGAATTGTCACTCTGTTAAGCTGGATTCAATTTCAGTAGTTTGCTGTTCAATGCAGGATCCTATAAAGTCTATAATTTTTAGTAATTCAAATCCTGTTTGCCATGCATTTGATACGGATGCTAAGGATGGACATGATTTGCTTATTGGGTTGAATTCCGGAGATGGTAATTTTTTGTTGTACTTGAAAATTCCAAATTCTGATAAGTAGTTTTCTACTTTTGTGAATTATTTATTGGTTTTCTACTTTTGTGAATTATTAATTGGTTCGTGTCTTTTGTAGTCTATTCAGTGTCACTGAGACAACAATTACAAGATGTGGGGAAGAAGCTTGTTGGAGCCCAGCATTATAACAAAGATGGTTGTGTTAATAATAGGTAAGGCTTTTACTCAATTATCCTTGCACTATATAAATGTATGATCTAATCACTCTTCATTTATTGTAAAATTTATAGATTTATCGCTACTCTGTCTCTGTCTAACAAGCATAATTTCAGTACTTCCTCATCAGGAATTTTATTGATGAAAAACCACTCATATATTCATATGTAAATTCATTTTAAGGAAGAACAAAGCTTGATTGATGAATGATCAATGTTGCCTTTACTGACGTTTAAGATTCTTCATGTTAGAGAGGTAGTCACTGTAAGTTGAGGTTTACACTGTAAGGAGTTGGTGGCTCTGGAGAGGAGCATCGACCAGAAGGTGGTTAATTTTCAGGAAGGTGGCCTGTCTCAAAGTTTGGCCTATAGGTCTTAGGTATCAAATTGGGTTATGAAGAAAGTTAATAGTCTGAGTGCAAAGGATTTGAGAATGAGGCTATAAAGCCACACAAAGAAAAAAAAAAAAAAAAAAGAAAGAAAGAAAAAGAAAAAGAAGCCAAGGATGGTTGCTAATTCTGCTAGGAAGAGTGGGAGTAACTAAGTTGGAAGTGGGAGGGGTTTATTGAAGGTCATTATCTTTTGTTGTGTTTTTGTTGCTCTTTCGTCCCTTATGGTCACCTTGGAGGATTAAGCTCTCTCTCTCGCTCTCACTCTCTCTACTTGGGTGATAAAAAAAATAAATTAGACCATGTAATGCCAAAGGGATGGCAATGAGGGGAAGACAACTTTGGAAGTCTCTCTGAAAACATGTGAACTTCTTGTAAAATGATATCATGGTTTTTTATTTACCACAAAACAAGATATCATGGATTTCTTGTAAAACATTGTCATGGAATTGTTACTTGAGTTGTTCTTTTGGTTTAGACCAAAAACACATTACCCCGTTGAAGTTTAAAAATGTACACTTATGATTATGATCCACCAAAGAAAACACAAGAAATTTGATTGAGAATGCAAAAGTAGAATTTAGATGGTATAAATACATCTGAAGCTCCTTCCAAACAACTGCTCTTATGATTGATCATTGATAATTGCCAAAAATTGCTCTTCCAATTGACCTCTGGTAAGACCTGGGCTATAGCCTAAGTGGTCTTGAAAGAGCACTTAGGTGCTAGTGTGAGGTTTCAGTTTCAAGTTTATTGAGAGGCATTGGCTTGCAGAGTAATCTAACTAATAACTTCTATCATCGTACCTTATGCCAAAATAATAATAATAATAAAAGGCCTCTGGTAAGTGGTACTGCTTCCATTATTTGTTGGTAGTTCCAAACATGTCGAACACCAGATGACATCTTCAATTAGCCACATGTCCATTTCGTATTGGATCTTTTGAAATTATACAAAATATGGGAGTAAACACCATCATTTTTAGGAAGCTTTTACTGTCTTGTTGGCGATTTAGATTGATCAACTCTTAATTAAGTTCTATCTTATTTATCCCCAGAAAATGAATTACTTATGTTACTGGTTTATATATATACAAGTGATAACTTGTATATTTTGTCTGCATTTTCTTATTTAAAATGGAAATAGCAAGAAGGATGATCTACATACATTAGTTAGTGATAACCTTTGTTACCATGAAGGAGTCAAGAACTATGTGCAAGAAGTATATAGATGGTTTCTTGTCTGATTAAGTAATCTTATTGCTTTAAACAGTCGTTGTACAAGTATTGCTTGGGTTCCCAATGGAGATGGCACTTTCATTGTTGCTCATGCAGATGGAAATTTGTACGTGTATGAAAAGGCAAGCCTTAAATATTAATAGATGCACTTTTCACGGTCTCCTTAACTTTTATACGTTTTGTGAACTTATGTTTGTGCCTTATTATAATATTCTTCCTTTTTCTTTTTCCAGAACAAAGATGGTTCTGGTGATCCTTCATTCCCTCTTATCAAAGATCAAACTCAATTTTCTGTTGCACATGCACGCTACAGTAAGGTACTGGTTGATGAGTTCATGGTTTCCCAAGTATGTGGGTTATTTTCTTGTTAAATGAATCAATCTTTGTTAAATTTATTTCTCTCTTTTCATCTGATATATAGAATTTTTTCATAAGAATTTTTTTGGCACCTGCTTGGAATGCTAAAACATGTTATCAAAATCAAGAGGAAATTATATATAATATAAATATTATATTCTAATATGTAGGACCTTGATTACAATTATTCTCATTATATAGTTCTTTCTGGACATTAAAGTTCACAAATTCTGTCTCATATAGATAGGATGCAACGAATGGAAGCTTATTCATTGCACGGGTGAAATAACATGCATTACCCAGGTTTTGTGTGAAATATTGTTCCTGATGTTACAAACATAAGAATTACTGTATTCAGCATGTTCAAAAAACAGCACTTTCTCTGTTAAATGCATTTGTATGCTCAAGTCAAGAGACATCTTAATATCTTGTAAAGGCACTAGGACAAGAGAATTTAAAAGTTGCAGACTGTTTGGACCATATCTGTATTGCAGCAAGTGCAGGCTGGTCAAAAATTTCCCTCTTTGTAGGAGCATTATTGTCTTATTGGCCGTGTATTGTATTGATTGTAGAAGTAATTTAATTCAGGTGAAGGTGCCAGAGGACAAGAGTGAGACCAAGGAGAACATGGGGTGGTTTGAGAGAAAAGGCACAATTGCTTCAAATGAGGATACATATAATATTATAGTTGACTAAAGAAGAAGTATCCATGCAGCTGACCCAAGTAGTTGGCATTTTAGATTGTAGGGTACAAGTGAAACACAACCTGGTGTATCCACATTGACAATAATGCAGAGTCTACAATTTACAGAGAGAAACAAAAAAGTTAAACGAACTAATATGGGTTTGTGAAAAAAATTGAAGAAAAGAAGAGTCTACAATTGAGGAACTTCCCAAAAAGTACTATTATAGGAATTAGTTTTTATAGTGTGTTACATAGAGATAGTGTTATTTTGGCCAATAACACTAGGACTAACCATGCTGGATGTGTTTGTGCATCTGCCTGTGCAAGGTTGCAAGTTGCAACTATAAGGTAAACAGAAACCAACAAATGGATGATCATCATGATCTTTATTTTGGAGAAGCGTGGATATACTTCTCATTTCATCATGCAGATTAAAGTATATGTCAAGTGCCTCGTGCTTTAATTTGAGATGTGGTTATTACTTTTATAATGGACATCGTAGCATCCTTGTTCTGACATAGCTTAGTTTTATTTACATATTTGTTGGATCATATGGACTGGCAGTCCCATAATGCTACTGAAGGGACGTTGTGAAACTTTATGGCTTTCTTGAATGACCATGTAGAGAGGTGTTAAGTGAACAGAGTACTATATGTCGAGTACTTCCACCTGTATGTTTGTTGACTTCGTGTGGGTTTATGCAGAACCCAGTTGCTAGATGGCATATTTGCCAAGGTTCAATTAATAGCATTGCTTTTTCAACTGATGGGACATATATTGCAACTGTTGGAAGAGATGGTATTGTCTTGATCTAATTTCTTTGTAGCGTACAGCAGTTTTACTTTGTTTTTGTATTTTTTTCTCTCTTTTTCCATTTGTATTTGTTAATGATATATATGGGCTTTGATTAATCAATGATTGTAGGTTGTCTACGTGTATTTGATTACAAAAATGAACAACTCATATGTGGTAGCAAAAGCTATTATGGTGCTTTATTATGTTGCGCTTGGAGGTGAGAAACTTTTGTGGCTTTCCTTCCATGAGAGATTATTGTTTGTTTACCCTTTTGATCTTCTCCTGTTTTTTGTTTCTTTTCATAAAGCTATGCTGTTTTTCCTAGGTGTTCTTTTAGATTAGCTATTAAACCCATTTCAAGAGATTAGTATAATTGATACCAAATGCACCTCAACAGCGTGGATGGCAAATACATTTTGACTGGAGGTGAAGATGATCTAGTTCAAGTTTGGAGTATGGAAGATCGGAAGGTTGTAGCATGGGGTGAGGGACACAACTCATGGGTAAGTTTTCTCCAGTGAATGGTATGAACTCATAGTTTCCTTTCAAGATCAATAACAATGACTGCCATATTCATTTTTACTGGAGGGTGGCAGGTCAGTGGAGTGGCTTTTGATTCATATTGGTCATCACCAAGTTCAGATGGCTTAGAGGAACATGTCATGTACCGGTTTGGTTCTGTTGGACAGGTATCTTTTTGAGCAGTCATAAATAATTGCCAATAACAGATAAATAAATCTTTTATGGATGCATATTTGTATGGTTTCATTTTCGCTGGTGTTAAATATTATTTATTAGGGTAAATTACACTCTCCTCTTCTAAGGTTTGAGAAAAATGTAGTTAGCCCCACAACTTTGACGTAAAATTAATGTAGATAGTGGGTAGACACTGAAATAAACAAAGGTAAATATACATTTTAGTATAAAAGAGATGACAATATTATTTTTTTATCCAAGATGATTCACGAATTACTGATGAAAAAGGACCTATGTGTTATGCGAATTAAAATCTTGAGGGAAGCAGGTGTAATTATATCAAAAGTGTGGGGCCAACTGTATTTTCTTCAAACTTGAGGTAGGTATTATATGGCTCTTATCATCTAGTTGAGTCAATTTAGCCTCCATATTTTGACTTCCTAACAAATGGTTATTTGTGAAATTCTCCGCAACTGAAATGTATATAGAGCTCCATATTTGATGCAACAGTCGTCAGTGATAGTGGTAGTTTTGATTCCTTTAAATTAATCTGCGTCTGACTGAATGTTAGTTAATTAGTTATATTTCGTGATTGGCCGAATGTCATAATGATTTTTAGTGCCAAACCATGGTTTGGGTGTAAAATTGCGAGGAATATGATCAGACTTCCTACTTTGGATCTCAAGCACGACAGACACGGAAGGAAGATTAAGGAAAACAGTACAAAGTGGCCTCTCTCAGTCTTGAAGCCACGTTGCTTCAATTATTTATTTTTATTCCTTCATATTTGTCCTCTGAAGCCTAGTGTGGAATTGTTCAAATAATATGTCTGGTCATGGGATTGATCTGTACTTCTGAAGGATCTGTTGGTATGAGATAATTTTCCTGCTAGTTATTCCAATGGAAAGTATTAAAGGAGTTGGTACCAGGTAGAATGGAAAATGGAACTATCCCATTTGCTGTTTTAGCCTATAAATGGTTCTCAACTTAATGCTCAACAACATGATGGGAATGATAGGAGGAAAAAAATAATGATTATGCTTACTAGAGTGTTTTAAGCCTGTCATATGTGACTAGAAAAGATTGAAAGTTTTACAGTCATCATCATCAGGGCCTGCTGTATACTGAGGTCATTTTTCACACAAGTGCTTCACTAGTATCTAGGAAACAGAATTTGTTATTATCATCATAAAGGCCAGTCTTCTCACATTTGTTTTGACGAATTCTGTGAATTGTTCAACCCTAGACATGTCTCCACAGAGGATGGTTCATTGGTAGATTCCAAGTGCAAGAATTGGCTGATACGGTCCAATATTGGCTGGTTTATAACCATACCAATGCATATCCCAATACCGTTATTTAAAACCATGTGCCTAAGAATATACTTTTTTTCACCTTATAGTCTTGTCATGACATCTCTAAAAATTTGAACTTTGCATTGTGCTATGTCATTATTTGCCAGCTGCAATGTCTCTATGCCTTGCCATTTGCACCTTAATGTTGTTATGCAGGACACACAGTTGCTTCTGTGGGACCTGGAGATGGATGAGATTGTTGTGCCCCTACGCCGTGCTCCTGGTGGGTCCCCCACTTTCAGCACGGGAAGTCAGTCATCTCATTGGGACAGTGCTTGCCCTGTTGGTATACTGCAACCTGCTCCGAGCATGCGAGATGTTCCAAAGCTCTCTCCACTAGTCACACACCGTGTTCACACCGAACCCCTCTCTGGTTTGATATTTACTCAGGAATCTGTCCTCACTATCTGCCGAGAGGGACACATTAAGATCTGGATGAGACCTGGGTTTTCTGAAAGTCAATCAAACAGCTCTGATTCTGTGTTAAACTCCAGTTTGAAGGAGAAGCCATTGCTGTTGGGAAAACTTGGCAGTTCTAGTTACAAGCAATGACAGGAGTCATTAAAATTGAGGCAAAACCAATCTCCTTTTCATGGAGTCACATTTCTACATGGCATTTTGGTCATTTCCGTCATTTCAACTTCAACTGGTTCGGTAACTGTGAACTAGCAAAGCCCCAAAGGCATCCATTGTATATCCCAGGGATAAAAGTGCCATTTTGTTTGGTGATATGAAATTGGGAAGAGACGGCCTACCCGGCTTGTAAGTATGAAACAACTGTCTACTGTAGCTGACTAGTATCATGGAAGTTGCTTCTTTAAAATGTATAATCAGTAGGGTTTTGTTTTGGTTGATCCATTTTTGTTTTGAAAATGCATTGTGTTTTGTTTTGTTTGTTCTTTCTTTGTATTTTTTCCTTCTTGAGGGATTGGAATTGCATAGTTGGAGTACCCATTCAATTATATTTAATTACCCAAATTATGGCATGGTCTCCATTGTCATGCTACTATATTGACGAGTTGGTTGTGTTGTGAAAAATTATTGTTTGAGATGTTGAAACCCTAGATAATGAATATGAATCAATCGATTCAAGTTGTACTTGTATTCAACTTGCTAAAAACTCATTAAAGATCATTAAGTAAATAAATTAAATTCGAATAAATTTTGATTTTTTTTTAAATTTATTAAACTCAACTTGGTAAGTTTATATACAGCTGCCCTAGTTTTAAATGCGTGTTTGTGAAGCCTTTCTATGGACCAAGCTTGTGATGCAGCCTTGTTAATAATTGAGCATGAAAGTAAGGCTCAAGATCAACTCTGAGTTTTTAAATTACAACTGAGTCGAGTTCTGGATTGTTTATGAGAACCTAAGTTTGTTTGCAGCTCTAGTAATAACTAGTTAATTTCTTGTTTCGCTAAATTAGAACCATGCCCGAATGACTTCTCTGACCTCAATGATCTGGAAGTAATTGAGTTACTATGGATTATGCACATCAACAACATTACAGCAGAGTAAAAAGCAAGAAAAACAAAAACAAAAACTCAACCGAATGCTTAGCCTCGTGGCAAAATCTTTGATAATTAGCAACTCCTCACTGGGAAAGAAGCTCCATGATAACTTGGACACCATAGCTTCACCGTGTATTCACTGTGCAGTTGCTCGAGAGAAACCACACACGATATTTCATCTAAAAATTTACATATAACTTGTTCTGGTCCTGACTATGGCGTGAATGTATCTCATAACAATTTCAAATCAGCTGACGCACTCGATTCCTGAGTCCCCAGTTTAAGTTACAGGTTGAGTATCTGTTTGCGGTGTATGTGCAGATTCAGGCAACTGTGTTACCTCCTGAGAACCCTGCTGGTGATTTGACCGAGCACGCCATCTTTTCCACAACTTCAAAAACTCACGAAGAATAGAAATCCTGCTCATCGCACCTCCAAATCCGATAAGCGTGGCAAGAAAAACCGAGAGAACTGCCTGCATATGAAGCTGTAGTCCCATACAAACAAATAGAGAAATTTCACATTAGAAAGAACCCCATTCTCTGCCTTCTAGGATGTTGAAAATTTATATTCGAATTTTTTGACCACATTAGAAGGATTTATCAGTGAAAGATCACAAAAAGGTTCAGGAAGATCAATATCCTTACAATAGAATAACATTTACACACCAAATTCAATTTAGTGAGTTATGACCGTTTGGTATACCAATTAGTGTACCAACGGATGATGTGACATAATTTTAAATATTTTAAATCTTTATAATTTGTATAATAATTGGGTCCATAATTTTGAAGTGAGAATATCCAAGCATATATTGGTACACTAATTAATATATCAATTGATGCATGTAGCATCACTAATTGAATTTCTATTTATATTAACAAAAATTTTGAAAATTATAAACAAAAACTCGTTTTCGTGTTTATTTTCATTTCCAAAGAATATAAACAATTTACCCAATTTACCAACTTGTGAAAAAAACGAGTTTGCTTTCACTTGTTTTGAAAACTATATTTCATTCCTTCCTTCTCCCACCCATCCACTTCTCCCACCCATCCACTGGCCATCACTACCGTCGGCCACCTCCCACCTTTGACCATCACTTCCAACAGCAGCCTACAACAACCACCTTCGGCCACCTCCTTGCACTTGTTTTTAAAATAAATTTTTGAAACCTGCATGTGCCAAACATTTTTGTTTTCGTTTCTACAACAAAAAAAAGGGGGAAAAAATGTTCAATGTTTATTGTAAACACGTTTAATTATCTTCCATATTTGGTATTGTTTTCGATTTCATTATCCAAAAAACATAGAAACCTTTTCAAAAATTATTCAAAAAATTTGTGAAAACAATCCACTTTTAGGAAACACTAGGATGTTTTCAAATTTTGAAATTTATTTTCACACAAAAATGAAAACAATACAAAAAATACGGCTTGTTTTGTAACCTTATATTTACATTTCTCCGTTTATATTTATAGAAATCTCTAAAACTGTAAACAGAAACTTTTGGTTTCCCTTGTTTAATTATTTTATTATTATTATTTTTTCCCACCCTTTCCAGCCACCATAGCTCATCACTACTAGCTACCATTACCAATGACCTCCATCAACCACCTCCTACCAGTAGTAACCACCTTAGGTCACCACCTCTCATTGAAAACAACCTTCAACTATCATCTTAGGTGGTTGACCGGCCATCATTTCCAAACATTGGCAATCACTTCTTGTGGCCAACAACCACCTCCGGCCACCGTTAACCACCTCGCACCGGTGGCAACCACCTCTGGACACCACCTCCCATAGCCGACAATCACATCCGGACACCACCTCCAACCATCAAAACCACGTCCTGCAGCCAATCCTTTTCACTTGTTTTCAGAACAAAATTTAAAATTTGTGTACTAAACATGTTTCTGTTTTCATTTTTACCCAAAATAAACATAAACGTGTTTACTGTTTTCTATAAATGGAAACCAGTATACTATAAACATTGCCAAACGACACCAGTCTTTTTTAACTTTTCATTGTTTTTGTTTCCTAAAATGTTAAGATGAAAACAATTTTGAAAAAAGTAATTCTTACCAGTGTGTAGAAAAGGTGAGCAAAGAGAACCACCAGCCCAAACTGAACAATTGCATACAACCACGCAAACTTTCTCCTCACTAAGAACAAAACATAGTGAAATTACTAGCGTATCAAAGGCGCAAAACTATGCTTGCAAGAGGTTCTCAAACTACATAAAATTAAAAACTTTAGGTACCCATAGTTGTTGAAGTTATGGATGCAAAGAGACCCAATATACAGGAAAATGGCAGGGATATGGCAATTGCACCGGATCCCATCTTCATAACCTATAGACAGAAATCAATATTAGGAACATCGGTAGGCTTGAAAGTGCTGTATATCTAGAAGTCGCTAAACTTACCAGAAGCTGCTCAAGAAAACAAAAGTAAGCAAGCATGCTGACAATGACGAGAACAGGAACGTCCTGCCAAACTCTGGTAAAAGTTGCCATACTTTAGGAAAATTGTTCCAGCAGTTGAAATGATCAGCGCAAAATTAAGAAAAATTTGTAAGTTATAAATTATATCACCATAAAATTAAGGTTGACAATAAGATATTAGACATTGCGTTGTAGTAATCAGCATTTTACAGATGGTATGATTACTCATACCCCCAAGGCTTTTGAACAAATTTTCTTGGATCCTCAAAATTTGCTCGGGTAATATACCACCAACCATCAAACAACGAACAAAAAAGCCGAGCAATTTAAATTTTAAATATAAGCACAAGTCGAATATATTGTACTGTTTTCATTTTGGTATAAACAAATTTTATTTATTTTTTTTTTTTTTTTTGTGTGTGTGTGCATGTGAATCATCATTCTCTCTTGTAGATTTTATAGGAGACCGAACTCTACTTCAGTGTATACGGGTTTTGGACCTTTTTTGGCATTTTTAATACAATATACTTGTTTACATATATATATATATATATATAAAGAAATAACAAATTTAGAATTTCTTTTATTTTCCTAGCCAATGCAAGAGAAAACATCATTGACTTGCCTGTATTGAGCAATTTGAGTTTGCTGAGCTCTATTTCCTCGCAAGTTATGTGGCTGAGCATTTTGAATTCGTAGAAGGGTGACAGGTAGGTTCTGAACCTCTTGTTTGCACACGTCACACGTCTTGTTACCTTTGATGCTGAACCATTTTACAGCACATTCTTGGTGAGCCAATGCGAGCTCGCCTTTGCAGCTACATTCCATCTTAAGGGTGTCGCCACCCTCCCCAAGTTCAACCAAGCAGATCCTACAAACAGCTGCTTCTTCGGGAATGTCTTCACCACCATCATCATTTCCATCTGAACCACAACACCTTTAAGGCATAGGTTGGTTATCGCAAGCTCCAAAATGAGCATTAAGTTAAAGCTGAAACTAAAAACGTAAACTAAGTGCAGAAACCAAGCATTTAGAATTTAAGAAAGCACTGTTTCTGCAATGATTTAAGAGGATTTGCTGGGTAATATACATGTTAAGAACTCGGTAACAGGAACCGTCTTTAGATATGGAGTCGAGTCCATTTGACACCATGCTACTGACTTGATTGAGTCAATTCTTAAGGTGCTTTGGTGACTTTGGGAGGAAATTTTTTAAATGAATCAACAATACAATGGTTATAAAGTTGTACTTAAAGCCGAAGACAATTAGGAGACAATTACCAACATCATTTGTTGGAGCTGTGGTCGACATTGTGAGCATTCCTTCTGCCACTCGCGGAGTAGTGGGAACCACGCGAAATACACCGCTTAATGGATCAATCTGCCTTACACTTCCTTCTTTGATTAAAGAAGGAACGGACCGTGAACGATGCATAGGAAGCTGAGTCCTATTTTTCTGTATAGTGAGAAATTCTGTAAGTATCAAGTAGAGATTTGGACAAAATGATTGGGGGAAGGTCCAAAAACCAATTACCCTCATACACACAAAAATCAAAAATAAAAAGAATTGAGAAGTAAAATAATCAAGAAAGAACCTGAATCGGAAAAAAAAAAAAAAATTGCATAAAAAAGCAAGTGGGTATTATAATTTGTAATCATGATATTCATTACACACAAGCACAATTAAGAAACTACAAAGTCAACACAATTCTCAAAGCTTATATGGGGCAAAACTTACAGCTTCGACTGTGTTCCCTCCATGCATAGACTCCGGATTTGAGTGTACAATTGGGGTAACAGGCAAAGATGAAGTTCTTTTCATCTTGGGTGAGAAAAGTTTTGTAAGGGACGGTGTCCTTCGAATCAAAGGCTTACCCCGCGTCCCTGCTAGTGAATCTCCCAAAGCTAGGATTGCGGCTTTCTCTATCTCTGAAGTAGTATTCCGGAATTTGAAGCTTAGTTTTGGAAGGAGGCTTTTGAAGGATGGTTTACCTCTAGAAGACATCAAGGGACTTGGACAATCATTGAATTTGTAATAACTTGGGCTCGGGATTGGTGAAAAATTTACTCTTTTGGGAGTTCGACTTGGCGTTGGGGGCATATTTATTCTAACAAAATCCTCAGTAGTGACCTCAACTGTTCTTGAGGGTATCTCTAAGGCCAGGTTTTGCCTCGTCTGGTGTTGTTTGGTTGGTGATTCTTCAATTATTTCGCCCGAATCTCCAACCTACAACAGTACATGCTTTGATTCAGAAAAATACACAAACATCTGAGCTGAAGAAATATAATAAAAATACAATACAAACTCATCCTGGCCAATAATTTGTAAGATTATGCTCTAGAACAAACAAAAAAAACCCCACATGAATTATTAAAGTGAAGGTGCATTTCCCAATACAAATGTGATATATCCCAATAATTCCTCACTTATGTTAAAAAATGCATAGCATTAGAGGATTTTAATGTGATTGCAACACTAAAATGAATTCTACCGATGCAAAATGTCCAATGGGGAGAATCCAATTTATACAGACATAAGATTATGCACTAGCATCACAGTTTAATTTATGGTTCATTTTTTTCATTTTCCTAAGCAACCACATACCAAACAAAGGAAGGAAAATTTCTTTCACTTCACTTTCTTTTACTAAAATTTTCCCCTTTCTTTCACTTCAAAAATCAAATATACAAACATGGCATAAATAGTGAAAAACATAAGTAGAATCCAGAGAGAAAGAGAGAGAGAGAGAGCTCCAACACTGAATAAAATTTTAGATGATTGGAATATACCCACCAAAGAGCTCCAACACTGAATAAAATTTTAGATGATTGGAATATACCCACCAAAGAATTTAGAACAAAAATCAGAATTCATTCACTTATATGGCGATAAAATCCACAAAATCCAAGTATGAAATAAAAAGAAAGACAATAAAATTTAGAGAGAGAGAGAGTAAAATGCAAAGAGCAAAGGCCCTGTTTGGTAGAGATTATTTTCAGCTTATTTCAGTTTTTAGCTTAATTTAAGCTATTTTGATGTGTTTAAATTCAGCTTAACAATACAAGCTATAACTTTTTATAAGTTAAAAATCAATTCTTTGAGTGGGAGAAGAAAAACTTAATTTATAAGTCAAAAATTACTATATATTCACAGTCACAAGCTTAGACTATAAGTAATAATCACTATTCCACAATTCTACCGAACAGGGCCAAAGTACCTTTTGAAATTGAGGAGGAAAAGGAGGAGCAACTGGGTGGTGGCTGTTGAGATTACAAGGGCCTTCAGAATCATCACCCTCCTTACCCACGGAATCCTTTTCAGCACCTTCCATGGGATTCAAAGATTTGTATCTGTACAATATGTGTGTGTGTATAATATCAGATGGTCACCACTAGGTTTCTTGAATCAATCAACAAATTTCAATGACCTGAGTAAGAGGACCAAACCCTTCAAAAACCTCTGAAACTGAACAAACAGAGAAGAAGAAGAAGACAGCTTTTATGACTAGTGTCCCCAACTTAAATATAAGGAAGGAGAGAGAGAAAAAGATAAAAAGAGTATTTGGTACAACAGGTTACGGGCAGTACAGACTCCACCCAACTCCATTTATAATTTTATTTATTTATTTATTTATAATTTTTTTGGAAAAATTTACTTATAAATGATCCATTTAGCGTCCGTTTGAGAAGATGATTTGTGGTTAAAATAGCATAAAATAAGTTATTTTAGTCACAATAAATAAAATATCACATTCAATCCATAATCATTACACTCTTCTCTCATAAAAAAAATCAAAAAATTCAAAAAACTAAAAAACTCTTCTTAAACTAAGCTTTTTAACCTAGACTAAAATAGTCACAAAAATCAAAAAGTCAATAAGTCAACCCACTTCCCAAACCAACCATTAATCTTAAATATTTTTTTATAGACTAATTAATGTAATTGACTTTGAAAAAGTAACTTTAATATATTATTTAAAAATTATATTTACAATTATACATTTATTTTTTCTTTTGCGCTAGAAAAGTAATGTATCCAATTTACGAAAATCAAATTTGGAATTAATTTTTATATGAAAATCTTTTTTATTTGAAAAATATTTTAAAAAGAATATAAAAATGATTTGAAATATGAAAATTTTCAAATATTACAAAAAGATGTGGGATTTTTCAAATATTTTAAAAGAAGTACAAAAACTTCTTAGTAAATTTTGAATAAATATATAATTTTAATGTAACATTTCAATGTAATATTCTAAAAAAAAAATTTTGTGTACTTTTTTTAAATGTAACACTCAATATAACACTCTAAAAAATTTCTTAATGTAATATTCCAATTGTACGAGCACGAAATAATTCTTCTCATATAATCCTATTGATCAAGTCTGCACTCCTCCAAACGTCGTTGCTTTACTCCCTGAAAACACAAACGTGAGCTTAGCCGGTGGGTGTGTGCCGGATACCTCTCCGATACCTAAGTCAGCAAAATAGACAAATAGACAAAAGCTCTGTGTATTCGAGAATCAAAGTTGTGTTACCTCTCCATAGGTTATGTTGTGAGCTTTTATAGGTTTCGCGTGGCTCAATCCTAGTAGGACTCTTATTCCTCCACTTAGAGTCCTCCTAGGAATCACTCTCCTGAAAGATAATGCTTATCCTTCAACACTCCCCTCACTGCTTAAACCAAATGAGATGGTTTTACCACGGTTTGGACAATAGTATGACCGAGCTGACGCTATCTCTTTCATACTTAGCTCGGCACCTCTATATGCAACATGTAGCTCGGCTCATGTTCACTTGTACCTCGGTTTTCTTTTGTTGGGATTGGGCTAACTACAGCAAACCTTGACCGAGCTAAAAAGGCAAGGTTTAGCTTAAGAAGCCCAAGCACCTCGGCTCTGAATACTATGACCGAGCTACTAATCACCATCCCGACCGCGGTGACCGTAACTACTTGGACCGAGCTAACCACTCTAACACCATGGTCCACTTCACTAAGTCCCTTTTTACCTCGGCCCACAAAACGGCCCATTACTATGCCTGGGCCTAGCTCAGCCCTAATGCACATATAAAACTCCATCTCAATTGCCCCTTAATTCCATCTGCCAAGCATGATTTGGGATTACTTTTCTACCTGCCGAGCTAAAAAATGGCCTTCAACCGAGTTAAATTCACGCCGGGCTACTAATCTATCCGGTCAAAATGTCTTTTCAGTCGCTGTAAAACTGAATCGCTTTCTATTCTATGGACACGTGGCCAGCCCCCATTCGTGAAGTACGACTGTCACCGCCGTCTTTGCACTCCGAAAAATTTGAACAGTCCCGCCTTTTTCACACGCCTTAAACAAAAACCCTATGTCTTGAACCAACCACTTCTACTATTCATCTTCTCTCTCTCGTTTGCTTGAGCCTCCATTTTTGTAACCTTAGTACCTGCGAAGCCTGCGTTTTCATCACCATTTTCGTGGTTTCAGATCTACATCCTTCCATCTTCAATCCGTAAGTAGCTCAATCCTCTATTTCTTTCCATTCATTTCGCATTGTACTGTAATACATAGGATAATATATATGTTTTGCAAAAACAATTTCTTGTAGTTTCTAAGGGAAATAACCACTTTGTTTCAAAAACCATGTGATAGACCCACTGAATTCACGATCAGTCTGAGAAATGATGCTTTTGATCCAAAATGTTATGCCAACCGAACTAGCAACCTGTTTGTATCTAAGGTGTGCACCTAGCCGAACTAGATTAAGTTTCAATCGGTCAAAGAACCTTCTATTTCACTTTAGCCGAGCTAGGGAACTGTATTAGGTGTGCGCACTTACCGAACTAGAAAACCTTAACCAAAGGCCGGGCTACCACTTGGGGCCAAACCAACTCTCTTACTTAATAAGAACAGAACCAAGAATGCCGTATCCTAAGCTTCAACCGGGCTACGAACCTCTCGCTCCACTGAACCGAACTAGAGTCTTTCGCTCCAGCCGAGCTAAGGACGGATAGTATCTCACGTAGCCAAAACTAAGACTCCATTTATTTTGCCTTTGTTTCTTATAGCATGGTCCAACGATCTATGCTTAATACTTTTCCTTTTCACTTTGCAAACTAACTTAGATTAGCCAGGCACCCCTTTGCACGCTCAACCGACATACTGAAAGTCATCTCAACACCGAGCTAAATTACACATAATTTAAGGCCACATGGGGAAGTATCGATTTTTAGTGAACTCTCCAGGGGCCATAGTCGAATTCCGCAAGGATTACCAAATTCCAGATGACGTCCATCTTTCCCTGGCCGAACAAGACACAACACCATGGGGAAAAACGGGCTTCATACCTTTTACCGTGCTATCCATTGTTGAAGCCGGCCTCCGATTCCCAGTTCAACCACTCTTGTGCGAATTCCTTAGGCAAACTAGGATATGCCCAACCCAACTTAGCACCAATTCATACAGAATAATAAACGGCATCGCCAAGCTAAATCGCCGGCTTGACCTTAACCTTGGTTTAGCTGAACTATTCCACCAATACTCCCTTGGCCAGAATGAAGACGACTAGGTATATTACCTCGGCTCAGTTTTTGTGCGTTCTTTACCTTATTTATATATTTTGCACCGCGCTAACCGTTGCTTTTTTTTTTTCCCTTATGCAGACTTGAACCATCTAAAGTCGCAGTACAGTTACCCCAATCTTGACGCACTCCGCGCCGCACTAAGATATCGCGATCGAGGTTAGACCGAGCTACTCAACTTTGAGCCGACATACAGATACAGTAGTAGAAGGAAGACCAGGGTAACAGATTTTCTTCTGGAACCCTCTCCTGAACCTGATCTAACCCTTCCACAAATCAACCTTATCCCATTGACTGTAGAACAAGAAATGGCCAAAAAGATATCAGTAAGAGTGCTCATCACCGAAACAAATCAGGCTGAGGTACCACAAGCCGGCCAGACTTAAGAGGCTGTGGTAGCCCTTCCAACCACTCAGCCATCTTCATCCCGGCCAAACAAGCGTGCTCGAACTTCCACCACCGAGCCACGCCTTGTTGACGATGATGAAATCGTGCTTCCCCAAACCACGCCACCGAGCCCACAGCCTACCGGGCTAGCTTCTCTGAGTGGGCCCCAAAGTTATCATACCAGAACCGAGCCATTCGAGACACCGATTCAGTGGTGGCAAACAAAAACCACACGCTCGCCTTCAACCTAACTAAGAGCGTGCGTTTGCCCCTTGACATGGAACACCACGATCATCTCACCGAGCTGAAAGACATCCGCTCAGCCACCAAATCGATGGTATTGGTGAGTATTTTTCCTTTGTTTCCCAATTTTGGACATCTGTTCACTCGGTTTTCACTCAAAATTACTTACTGCCTTCTTGCAGGCCATGCAGAAGAACCATATTGCGCACAAGCGTGTACTGGATCTACGCAAGACGACAAGGCTGGCCGTGGTTGAGGCCGATAGCAAGACGGCCGAGCTAAACGAAGCCAAACAAAAAATGGCCGAGCTTCAATCAGAAGTTGCCCGACTCACCCAACTAGTGGATTCGGCAGAGGCGAACAAACAAAAAGCCTTGACCAAGCTGAAGGACGGTTATCTGCGCGAGCTTACTAAAGTCGAGAAGAAGAAGAATGCCGAGATAACGGAGCTTAAGAAAAAGATGGAGGACGCGAAAGACCGTGGTTACAAAGAAGGTGAAGCCACCTATATCCTGCAGTGCGAAGCTGCTACGGATATATTTTTCAAATGTGGGTAGAAGATAGCCGTGGCGAAGCTCGGTCATGGCCAAGAGACTGAGGTCTTCCTGAACCCTCCTCCATATTTCATACCGAGCTATATGGCAGAGTATGCCAACGCCATTCAACAAAAATTTCTTCAAGTTGAGGAAGAAGAAAAAGAAGCATCAGAGCCCAATAATGCCCCGGTCGTCGCCAACGATCCCGCTATTCAATCAGCTCGGGTGGAGCCACCGGTGGAAGACTTGGTTGACAATGTGACCGAGCTACCTACTGAAACCAGGCTTCGAGTTGATCTGGATGCAGATCTTGATGACTTTTTTGCTTGATCCCGTATTTTCTTCTTTTTACTTTTTTAGAAAGAATGTGTAACCGGGCTGAGGCCCCATCTTTTGTATCTTTGATTTGAATTTTCAATGAAATCTTCTTTTGCTCAACTGTTTGTTCGATTGCGCTTATTTTTCAACTGTAATTTGCATGAAGTATAACTTTTTCTGGCCGAAATATCTATCTCGGTCTTAGCTTTGTAATCTATTTGGTCATACATGTCAACCTCTTCAGCCTAGATCCTTATTTCGGCTGAAGAGTACTCAAAGTTGGTTATTCTAACCAACCACTCTTTAGCTTAGATCCTTATCTCGGCTGAAGAGTACTAAAAGTTGGTTATTCCAGCCAACCACTCTTCAGCTTAGATTCTTATCTTGGCTGAAGAGTACTAAAAGTTGGTTATTCCAGCTAACCACTCTTCAATTTAGATCCTTATCTCGGCTGAAGAGTACTAAAAGTTTGGTTATTCCGGCCAACCTCTTCAGCCTATATCCTAATCTTGGCTGAAGAGAAACAAATGTTGGTTTTTTCAGCCAACCTCTTTAGCTTAGATCTTGATCTCAGCTGAAGAGAGATAAGTGTTGGTTTTTCCAGCCAACCTCTTCAGCCTAGATCCTAATCTCAGCTGAAGAGAGATAAGTATTGATTTTTTCAGCCAACCTCTTCCTGATCTCGGCTGAAAAGAGATAAGTGTTGGTTTTTCCAGCCAACCTCTTCAGCCCAGATCCTGATCTCGGCTGATGAGAGCTCAGTGTTGGTTATTCTGGCCAACCTAGAGCCAAGTGTTTGGTTATTCCTGCCAAACTTCTCAGCCTAGATCCTGATCTCGGCTGAAGAGAGCTAAAAGTTGGTTATTCCTGCCAACTTAGAGCCAAGTGTTGGTTTTTCCAGCCAACCTCTTCAGCCTAGATCCTGATCTTGGCTGAAGAGAGCTCAATGTTGGTTATTTTGGCTAACTTAGAGCTAAGTGTTTGGTTATTCCTGCCAAACTTCTTCAGCCTAAATCCTGATCTTGGCTGAAGAGAGCTAAAAGTTGGTTATTCCTGCCAACTTAGAGCCAAGTGTTGGTTTTTCCGGCCAACTCTGCTTTCATTGCCCCTAGTTCACCAAAACTACTCTTACATAAGAAAACAATTATATTGAAAAAGGGAACTACTTGTTTTATTGAAAAGGAAAAACTACAAGTATTTTAATGAAAAAAGCTAAAAATAAAATAGTTTGAGATTAGCAGTGTTCCATGGCCTGAGAATGGCCTTGCTGTCTTCATCTTCCAAGTGATATGCCCATTTTCCTGCTAATCTAACCACTTTGTAAGGTCCTTCCCAATTAGGCCCTAACTTGCCATCTCCGGGTATTAGGGTGTTTCCCATTACTTTGCGCAGTACCCAATCTCCAATCTTGAATTGCCTCGGATGTATTATCTTGTTATATTTTCTGGATAACTCTTGCTGGTACGAGGCGATGTGAACCAGTGCTCTTTCTCTTCTTTCTTCCGCAAGGTCGAGTTCCAAGGCTATGGCTTCTCCATTTAAATCTGAGTCAAAATTTTCGCTTCTAATAGTGGGAAGGCCAACTTCCAGCGGGATTACTACTTCCATGCTGTAGGCCAAGGAAAAAGGTGTTTCTCTTGTGGATCACCGAGGTGTGGTACGGTAAGCCCATAAAACATAAGGGAGCTCCTTAGCCCACTTACCTTTTGCTTTCTCCAGCCTTTTCTTCAATCCATCTAAGACGACTTTGTTTGATACTTCCGCTTGGCCATTTGCGTGGGGGTATGCTGGTGTAGAGTTGTAAAATTCTATTTTGTACTCCTCACAAAAGCCTCTAAAAATTTTACCATCGAACTGAGTGTCATTGTCTGATATTAGAGCCTTGGGTATGCCAAACCGAGTGATGATATTCTACCAGACGAACTTCTTCATGTCTTTCTTTTTTATTGAGGCGAGTGCTTCTGCTTCCACCTATTTGGTGAAGTAGTCTGTTGCTGCAAGAAAGAACTTTTTGCTGCCGGGTGCCATTGGAAGTGGTCCTACTATGTCCAAGCCCCACATCGCAAAGGGCCATGGGCTAGTTAATGGTAGAAGCTCTCTGGTTGGTTGATGTATCTGGTGTGCGAACTTCTGACATTTCTCGCACTTCTTGACATACTTCTTCAAATCTGCTTGCATGTAAGGCCACCAATATCTTTGTGAAATTGCTCTGTAGGCTAAAGATCTTCCTTATTGGTGGCTTCCGTATACGCCTTCGTGTATCTCGAACAGGAATGCTTCGACCTTGCTGGGATGAACACATTTCAAGTAAGGTCCTGTGAAGGATTTTTTGTACAAGGCCATTGATGGGGAGAGCCAAAATCGCTGTGACTTTGCTCTTATTTTGTTGGCCTCTTTCTTCTCTTCAGGTAAGATGCCGTCTTTAAAAAACACACTATAATGGGATCCATCCATGAAGGGCCTAGTTCGGCACAACATACCTCAGCTACTTCGGATTCTTCAATGCTTGGTCTCGGTAGGAAGTCGATCAGTAATGGATGTGGGATGGATGAATCTGCCATCGAAGTGAAGCCTGCTAGTTCGTCTGTTCTACTGTTTTCTTCTCAGCCGATCTGCTCTATCCACACTACTTCGAATTTCATAATCTCATTTCTAACTAACTCTTGGTACTTAGCCATTCTCTCATCCTTTGCCTCGTAGTCGCCTGAAATTTGGTTTACTACTAGCTGAGAGTCACTGTACACCATTAGCTCGATTGCCTTCATATAGAGTGTTGATTTTAGGCCTGCTAAAAGTGCATCATACTTCGCCTCGTTGTTTGATGCTGGGAAGCCAAGGTTGACTGCTTGTTCCACTATTAGGCCATCTGGTGAGATGAAGACTATGCCAAGTCCTGCACCGTGCCTGTTGGACGCTCCATCCACAAAGAGCTTCCACATTTCTCCAACGAATAGCTTCCAACAAGTGGAGGGGTCAGATGAAGTCTTGGGGTCATGAGTGTTATTTTCTTCTAAGTCGATACCTGCTGTAGGTGTTACATCTTCACTGTCAGACTGCCTCAAACCTTTGCTTTTTGATGAGTCCTTACTGGGAATGGCTTGGTTTGCCTCTTCCTTCATTTCTTCAATTCAATATGCCTTGGGATGTGGCTGGGCGTCTTGTCTTGAGGGTTGCGCAGTTTCTGCAGCACTCTTCATCCCCTTTTCTGTTGTGCCGGTCAAGTCCACTAGGCAAATATGATGACTTCCTGGTGTGAATTTTGCCACAAAGTCTGCCAAAGCTTGGATTTTTATTGCGGTTTTGGGTTGAAACTTGATATTGAACTGTCCCAACTCTACTGCTCACTTCAAGATTTGCCCAGAAAAGTTCGCCCTCTCAAACAAGGCTTTTAATGGAAAAGCTGTAAGGACGATTATAGTGTGGGCGTAGAAGTAATGTGACAGTTTCCTTGAAGCCATCATCAAGGCTAAGGCCAGTTTTTCTAATGGTAAGTACCTAGTTTCTACGCCCAGCAAGGTCTTGCTAACGTAAAAGATGGGCAGGTGTTGGATTCCTTCCGCTCTGACCAACATTACGCTGACTACGTGTTGTGAAACTGCCAGGTACAAAAAAAGCTCTTCTCCAGGTATTGGGGTTACTAGCAACGGTAGAGAAGACATGTATTCTTTTAGGCTTTCTAGGGCGCGATCGCATTCTTCATCCCACTGAAATTTGGCCTTCAATGCTTGGAAGAATGATCGACATCTGTCTGATGATCGACTTATGAATCGGTTGAGTGCGGCAGCTAGGCCAGTGAGATGCTACACCTCTTTTACTGTGTTGGGCCTCTCTAGATCTTGGATTGCTTTGATCTGAGAAGGGTCTGCTTCTATACCTCGGTTGGTCACTAGAAAGCCTAGGAATTTTCCTGACCCTACGCCGAATGTACACTTGGATGCATTTAGGCGCAACTTGTTCTTCTTCAGAATCTGGAACATTTCACCTAGGTCCCTGAGATGGTCCTTCTCATCCTTGCTCTTGACCACCATGTCGTCTATGTAAGCCTCCATTGTTCTGCCTAACAATGGTTCAAACATCTTGGTGACCATCTGTTGGAATGTTGCCCCTACATTTTTTAGGCCAAAGGGCATGACCTTATAACAATACAATCCTCTAGGCGTTGTAAAGGATGTGAACTACTGATCTGGTTCATGCATAGCGATCTTATGGTAACCTCTGTACGCATCAAGGAAGCTAAGTCGATTGTGTCCTGCCGTCAGGTCTACCAATTGATCTATTCGTGGTAGGGGAAAGCTGTCCTTTGGGCATGCCTTGTTGACTGTTTTGTAGTCCACGCAGACACGTCATTTTTTGTTCTTCTTTGGCACTACTACGGTATTAGAGATCCATCTGGGATAGTGTACTTCTCTGATGGCTCCTACCACCAGCAGGTTTCCCACTTCTTCCGTCACTATCCCAGCATGGTAGAGTGCTGATCTGCGAGTGCACTGTATAACTGGTCTAGCAGTTGGGTGGACGTTCAGTTGGTGACAGATGAAGTTTGGGTCAATGCCAGACATGTCATACGGTGTCTAAGCGAACACTTCGATGTTAGAGGTTAAGAATTTTATGACCTTTATTCTCTCAGTGTTGGACAAAGACAAGCCGAGCAAAAAGAACTTTTCTGGGTCTTTTTCATCTATCCTTACCTATACCAAGTCTTCCACTGCCTTTTATTCGGCGGCCTTGCCAACATCCGCAAATAGTTCGTTACTCTCGAGCTCTTCCACCATCTGTACATACCCTTTTACGACGCGGCTGCCATTTACTGTGACGAAGCATTGTTTTGACATGATTTGGTCTCCGAAGACTTCTTCAATTACTTCGGCTTCGTTGGGGAACCGCAATAATTGATGGTAGGTTGAGGCTACCGATCGCATGGCGTACAACCATGTCCTTCCCAAGATTATGTTGTAGGTGGAAGGGACTTTCAATACCCAGAACTCCACCTGTTTTGTCATGGTTCCTGCTTTGACTGGGAGGATTATCTTGCCCACTGGCCACTCTGGCATTAAGTTGAATCCGATTAGGGGAGATGTTGCAGGTGCCAAGTCTTTATCCTCCAGTTTCATTTGTTTGAAGGTTTCGTAATATATTATCTTACATGAGCTTCCTTAGTCGATCAAAATCCGTTTGACGTCGAAATTCTTGATGCGTAAAGTGATAACCAGTGCATCATTGTGAGGGCAATATATCCTTGCTAAATCTTTGTCTGAAAAGGATATGACATTCGTGGCGCCTTTTCTCCCCTTTTTGATGGCAGGTTGTGCACTTAATACCTCCCTTAAGTGCTTAGCCTTTTTTATCATTCCCTTGAGCTCACATACCCACTCAGGTTCGAATACTCCATGTATTACGTTAATTATGCCTTGAGGTGGGGCGTCGACCGGCATTCCGTTTGGGTTGTTGTGGTTTTAGGGGGCTGGCTGTGTCCCTCCTTCTATGTACTGGTCCAGGTGCCCAGTTGCCACTAACTCCTCCAAATGCTGCCTCAATGGTGTGCAATTTTCAATGCGATGCCCATTTTCATCATGGAAGGTGCACCAGGACCTCTCGTTGTAGTCTTTTTGCGCTTCTCCCAACCTAGCTGGCCATCGGACGAAAGGTTCATTGTGTATCTCACTAAGAATTTGGTAGATTGGTTTTTTGAACACTGTGGTAATGGCAGTGCGAACTCTTAAATTCCTCTTGCTTGGGTCCTCTCTGTTGGCCCGATTGCCTCGCCTATTCCTATTAGGTTACTCTACCGTGTTGACTTTTGCTGTAGTCCTTTTATCTGGCATTGTTGTTGTGCCAGATTTCACTTTAGCACGAGCGCTATCTTCCTCCACACAAATATGTTGGTGCACTCTCTCCATTAAGGCCTCCATCGTGAGGGGTGGTGTCGTCGTAATTGAGTCCCTCAATTTGTTGCCGATTGGCAGGCCCCGTTTGTATTGCGCAATGGCGAGGTTTGTAGGGCAATCCCCAATCTGGTTGAAGGTTTCCCAGTAACGACTGTTGTGAGATCTCAACGTCTCCTTGTCGCCCATGTCAATGGAGAGTAGCTGATCGATCTCCACTGGTATCTTGGTGTTCATTCTGAACCTAGTCACGAACGCCTCTGCCAATTGTGCCTAGGAGGTGATGCTGTTTTCTAGTAGCCTTTCGAACCAGGTTAGACCTAGGTCGCCAAGGCTGGATAGAAACAAGATGCACATTAAAGCCTCGTTCCGCTGGTATACTGCTATAACCTGGCAAAAGTGACTTAAGTGCATGTAGGGGTCCGTCTTCCCCTCATAAGTGGTGAATTTGAGCTGGTGGAAGCCTAAGGGTAGTGATGCGTTCTCTATTGCCGGAACGAACGGCAAGCGCTGTAACCTTGCTAATGCTTTGTCTGTTGGTTTGTAAGCAAGGCGCGGCATTGGCATTCCTACCTCGACGCTCCCATGCGTTCGAGAAGCCAACCGCTAAAGGGCTAAAACTCTACGCGGGTCGTGTGCCCTGGTATCCTCCTTCCATCGTGCCCTTTCTTCAAGCACAGTTCGCAAGTCAGATGATCTGGGCAACTCCGTGTGCCTGGATGACGTCTGGTGCGTGTACGAGGGCCGATAGGTGCTTCCCTCAGTATACGACCTCTCAGTTCTCATTCTCTCAGACCTGGAGTTACGAGTCCTGAAAGTCCACGATTGAGTGTCGCCTGTTCGAAGACTCCTACTTTCTGCTTGCGATGGTGTGGTATGCCTACCACGATCTTCCGAGTGGCGAGGGGCCGTGTTGTTTTTGCACCCCTCTCCTGTTGCCACCCCTTTTCCTTTTATCTGGCGCTTCATTGACTCCAGGTCTACCACCATCTTCCTTATTAACTCGTCATGCTCCTTCACGCGATCCTTGAGAACTTGAGGGTCCATCATCTGCCTCTGTCTTTCACGACTTTCAAAGCGACAGGGGCTGTTAGCCCGCCTCCCCTTTGCATCCCTTGGGGGGTTCTGTCGCTGGGGTTCTAAATCCGCCATGGGAGGGATAGAAGGCAAACCTTTCGCGCCTCCCACCCTCCTCTGGGGTTTGTCCGTCGATAGCGGATTGCGGCAAATCTTCATTGTGCGCCATTGCTTCTAATTAGAGAGGAAAAACTTGATCAAGAGATTTTGTTCTTTCTGGAATTCCCACAAACGTCGCCAATTGTACGAGCACGAAATAATTCTTCTCGTTTAATCCTGTTGATCAAGTCTGCACTCCTCCAAACGTCATCGTTTTACTTCCTGAGAACACAAATGTGAGCTAGCCGGCGGGTGTGTGTCAGATACCTCTCCGATACCTAAGTCAGCAAAATAGACAAATAGACAAAAGCTCTATGTATTCGAGGATCAAAGTTGTGTTACCTCTCCATAGGTTATGTTGTAAGCTTTTATAGGTTCTGCGTGGCTCAATCCTAGTAGGACTTTTATTACTCCACTTAGAGCCCTCCTAGGAATCACTCTCCTGAAAGATAATGCTTATCCTTCAATACCCCCCTTACAGCTTAAACCAAGTAAGATGGTTTTACCACGGTTTGGACAATAATATGACCGAGCTAACACTATCTCTGTCATACTTAGCCCGGCGCCTCTATATGCAGCATGTAGCTCGGCTCATGTTCACTTCTACCTCAATTTTCTTCTGTTGGGACTGGGCTAACTACAGCAAACCTTGACCGAGCTAAAAAGGCAAGGTCTAGCTTAAGAAGCCCAAGCACTTCGGCTCTGAATACTATGACCGAGCTAATAATCACCATCCCGACTGCGGTGACTGTAACTACTTGGATCGAGCTAACCACTCTAACACCATAGTCCACTTCACTAAGCCCCTTTTTACCTCGGCCCACAAAACGGCCTATTACTACGCTTGGGCCTAGCTCGGCCCTAATGCACATATAAAACTCTCTCTTACCAATGTAACACACAAAAAAACGCATTAGTGTACTTTTTTCAAACGTAATACTCCAATATAACACTCTAAAAAAAATTAAGAAATATGTGAAATTCTTCAAACCATTTCAAAATAAAAAGATGTGAGATTCTTCAAATCATTCCAAAAGGATATGGGATTTTTCAAACCATTCTAAAAGGAGTATAAATTTTTTTTAATAAACTTTAAACAAATGTATAATTTCAAATTGTGAATGTTATGATTGGAAAAAGAACATTAAGGAGGTTTTTAGTATTTTTGTGTCGAAGTGTTAAGTTTAGGATTATATTGATTAAAGTATTACATTTGATAAAAGTACACTAAGGAATTTTTTGTGTGTGTTACATTGGAGTGTTACATTTTAAAAAATACACTAAAGAGCTTTTTTTGGAATGTTACATTGTTTCATTTAGGAAAAACGTACAAAAGAGTTTTTTAGTGTGTTACATTAGAATGTTACGTTATTGGAGTGTTACATTTTTGTTCATAATGTGGGATTTGTTCCAGAATGACATAAAATCCTAAACTTCTATAGTGTGGATTGCCTAAATATGTAATTTTATATTTAGAAAAACCCACTTTTACCCTTGAAAAATTAAACCCAAAGATGTAAGTGACTACCTTTTTGAATAATTTCCACTTTAATAAAACCTTTGAATTTATAAAAAACTGGAAGGATTAAACAGTTCACAAAATTATATTTTGAAATTTATTGGTGTTTCACTCATTATTGTTTTCAAAATAATGATAAAATTTTATAATTTTGATTATTAAAATTATAAAATTTTTCATGTAATTATTTTTGTGAAGTACATTTAATTTCTAATTTTCTCTTCAAAAAAGAAAAAGTACATCTAATTTGTAATTTCTACTCTCTCTCTCTCTCTTATCTGCTTCAAATTTAATTTACCCTTTCTCAGTTTTTGTCCCCATGAAAATATTAAAATATAAAAATCTTGAAATAGAATTGTGTAATTAATTAACACATATGATATGATTATAGATTGATTTTAGAAATTTGTTTCAGAATTTTTCAAAAAAAATATAAAAAATTATTTTAGGTAAAGAAATAAAAAAAATACTTTTATTTTTACATAATTTTTATCTTTCAAAGGGTCAAAATTAATTTTTAAAAATTTTAAAATAATTTTTTGATATTTATTTGTTATCAAATTATTTTTTATTTTTTTTAAAAATAATTTGAATTTTTTTTCAGATAAATTTTTTAGAAGTTTTTTTATATAATATATTTTTAGTTATTTTGAAACTATCACATTTAAAAATTCTAAATGCAAGACACAAGTAAGGGTGTAAAAATGGTCTGTGATCCATAGGTGGCCCAAAGCCCTTCCGCAGCCTAGGGTGGGCCCGGACTGACTAGGCCCAATTCAAGCCCAACTTGGGACCTTAGAGCTGGGCCTAGTCGTCATTTTGAAGCCCGACCCGTGAATCGACCCGCCTGGTTCAACCCATGGCCTGACTCATTAGCCCGCTCAAAGCCCACTCAAAACCCGGTCAAAGGCCTGGCCTGGCCTGCCTGAGGTCCAATGTAATTTTCGGTGGAAAATCATAAAATTTTGGTAAAAAAAAATTTGTTCAGGCCTAACCCTGCCGACCCACCTCGAGGCCAGACCCAACTAAGGCCCTAATACCTCCTGGGCCTAATTTTGTGGCTTGTGGATCGGGTCGAGCCGGCCTGAATTTTGGGAGAACTCGCGCCAGCCGGTCTAGGCCAAATTTACACCTCTAGACACAAGTAGGCAAAAAATATGAGAACAAATAATCTCTGACAAAAAATCAATTATGTTTAAATATTAAATTTATTAATTAAAAATAAAATAAATGGTGACTTGTATTTATGGCCCACAGTTACTTTTCTATACATGCAAAAATAATAATTTAAGCTATGTTTTGTTTTGAATTTTTCAATGGAAACAAAATAAAATAGAGAGACTTATATATAAGTCTTAATAGATGGACTTATTCTCCAATAGTTTTTATGATAATTTATGATATTTTTCGTCAAACACTATAAAAAAAAAGTTATTAATTATTAATTTTTTACGACAGTTTAAAAACCTTGTCATAAAAAATATCACTAATTATAAAATTTAGCAACAATTTAAAAAAAGCGTCACAAAAAAAAAAGTTATTAATTTTTAGCTTTTAACAACAGTTTGAAAAATTCGTTACAAAAAAATCACTAATTATAAGTTTTAGTGACAATTTATAAAAATCATGACAAAAGAAAGTCACTAATTGTCAATTTTTAGCGACATGTAAAAAATCATTACAAAAAAATATTTTTAGCAACTATTTTATTAGAACTTATTTTCAATAGGACTCGATGGGAATTAAATTCAACTATTGAAACCTATGGATAGTTTATCCTAAAATTTGTATACATTCTCAAAAAAAAATTTAAATTTTTTTTTGTTAAGTTTGGGTGGTGGCTAATATAGTTAAAATTTCGCTAGAAATTATCATATCACTCTCTTTATTTTTGTTTACATGTTTTTTATAAAAATTAAAAAATAATTAAAATAGTCAAATCACAAACAAGTAAGATGACTAAACAAAAAGACAAGTCTTTATTTTTAAAAAAAAAAAATACATTTTTATTTTTTCTTTCTTTCACAAATTTAATATTCAAACTTAACTTCTTCTTTTTTTTTAAACTGAAATTCAAACCCAACTTAAAAAAGTAATTCTAAATTAATCCTATGATTTTTTAGACACAATTTAGAGAGCATGCTTCAATGGCACAAACATCACATACATAGGGGTGTAAAAATGGCTTACAACCCGTGAGCGGCCTGAAATCCATTTGCGATCCGGGGTGGGCCTGACCCAATTAAACCCAAGCCCGAGCCTAGTCCAGAACCCTAGGCTTGGGCCTGGGCTTGGGACGTCATTTTGAAGTCCAACCCAACCCAACCCATCCCATCGGCATGCTCAAGACCTACTCAAAACTCGGCTTGAGGCTCAATCCGCGCCAGCCTGCTCGAGGCTTAGTGTTATTTTTAATGAAAAATAAAAAAAATCTTAATGTAAAAAATAGAAAAAAAAATTTTAAAAATGTTTAGGTCTAGCCTAAGCCGTCCAAGCCTAAGCTCGCCAGCGCAAATACCTCCTGGGCATGGACCTAATTTTATAGCTTGTGAGCTGACCCCGTCCAACATGAATTTTAATGAGAGCCCACTCAGCCCAACATGGGCTGGCCCAAGCCCGAGTGGGGCCCAATTTACACCTCTACACATACATTACACAAATATCGTAGCTGCTATTTGGCAAGTAGGTTAGGTTTGGATTTGGACTAAAAAAAGTATAAAAAGACAAACTAAGTTAAGGGGTTGTTTGGAGAATACTATATTAGTATTTTTTTTTTTTTTACTTTTTTTTTATTAAAATACGTGATATATGAGTTGCGTTTGAAGTGATATGGTAGAGAGGTGATGCGACTCAGGTAAGATGATTGTGTTATTTTAGCACATGCCAAACAAAACTTAAATAAATCAATAAGACAAAATGCCACATCTAAACTATAATCATTTCACTTTTTCTCTTTTAAAAATCAAAAAATTCTTTCAAAACAGAGCTAATTTAGCTAAGCTTAGCCAAAAAATCAAGCTAAAAAAATTCTTTCCAAACAAATCATATGTTAATGCAACTAGGGGAGTTGGCTTAAAGGTTGTGTATTCCCCATTATGGGGTTGTATGTGATTAATATTTGTTATTGGACTTTGCTTAGTGGGCTTATAGGATTGGTGGATTGGTTATTAAACTTTATTTTTGTTTTTGTTTTTTTTTATGAAGATTATTAGACTTTATTGACTTTCAAAATATTGTGACTATTGAACTATTTAATGATGCAAATATTTCTCATAATGTAATTACTTTTCTATCTATTAACATATATATATATATATATATATATCATTAATGCCGAATTTAAATTTCACTAAAAATTCACTATAAATTGAAAGAATTACCCTTCAGTGATAATTTCATAAACTTAATATAGATTCACGGGAAGATTTATAATTTAATTATTAAAACTTATGCAATTTAACATTTATTTGTAATAATTTTTCAAAACATGCCCTGTATTGAAATTTTCCATTATAAATAAGGTGTGGGAGGCAACAACAACATAATAAAAAATATTTTTTTTAAAAATATGGGGAAAATTATCAGAAAGTCTCTTATAGAAATCAGTTACTGCAATCAGTCTCAAAAAATTTCTAATATACTAATAGGTCATTTTTGTTTGGACAACTTTACTGTGAATTTCTATTTTAAAGTTTGGTATGATTTTATAGATGTTTCTACCCTTCTTCATTAGGGGACATCATATGAGGAAATTTGGATTCAATTTTTAATCACGTTTCCATCACTTCAAGGTAACACTCCAATGTAACATTCAAACGTAACACTCTAAAAATAAATTATTTAATGTATTTTTTCTAAACATAACACACTAAAAATTCCTTAGTGTACGTTTCTCAAACATAACACTCTAACGTAACACTCCAACGTAATACTCTAAGGTAATAGTCCAACACTAAAAAAAATTTAGTATACTTTTCTCAAACGCAACACTCTAAAAGAATTCCTTAATGTACTTTTTCAAACATAATACTCCAACACTCCAACACTAGAAAAACTTCTTAGTATACTCTTTTCAAACGTAACGCTCTAAGATAACATTTCAAAAATTTCCTTAGTGTAATTTTCGGAAACCTAACACTTAATACCGCCGAAACCGTCGAAACCGCCAAAACCGCACTGAGCCGCACCGCCAAGGCAAATTCGTTATTATTTGCCAATCGAACCGCCGGTTTTTTGTAAGAAAAATGGCAAATTCTAGTGACACTTTTATCAATCCGCCGGTTTCTATTTTTCTTCCAAACCGCACCGACCCGCACCGCTATTAAATCATATTTTATAAGATTCTAAAAATTCTTTTTTACTTAAGTTTGCTTGTTGTTCTATACCTTAGAATATAGTATTACATTACTGCTCGAGGGGAATTCAAGATGTCAGTAATCCAAAATAAAGTTGGATTCCAATTCACTTTTCAATCTTTTTTTTTTTTGTCCATATTGCAAACTTGCATCAGCTCACTTTTCAATCTAAATACTTTTCAACAGTAAACATTTTCAATATATTATAAACCCTGAATGATATTAATTTTATGTATTGTATTTGATCATTGTAGCTTCCACATATGCTTGTAATGAACTGATGGCATAATCATTGACATTATCATGTTGTTGCTACACTTGCTGCATCAGAAGAAAACTTCGCAAGATACTTAACATCACGGTATCTCTCGTCTTTTTTTTACTCTTTGATTTAAGTTTTGTAATTTGAATTATATTTTTTATAAACCGCCAATCCGCCCGAACCGCCAAGGCAAATCCGCCATTATTTGCCAACTGAACCGCCGGTTTTTGATAAAAAAAATGGCAAATTCTAGTGACACTTTTATCAATCCGTCACCCGCCATACGGTTTCTATTTTTCTCTCAAACCGCACCGACCCGCACCGCGCACACCCCTACTCTAATGTAATATACTAAAAAAACTCTTTAGTGTACTTTTCGTAAACTTATACTCCAACGTAACTTCTCAAATGTAACACTACAATGTGACGGGCATATAAATTATTATATATCCAAAATGACTAAATAGATCACATCCACACACAAAAAAAAAAAAAAAAAAATCATACAAATCACAAATCCAAAATATGAGATTCATTAACTAATCACCCAAAAAAAACTTGGATAGATTCAGTTAAAGCATAGTCAAAGCGGTATTCTTCGTTTAGGATGGATAACCCAATTTGTAGTATGCTACATGTTTTTGTTCCTATAAATGTTGGTCCAAGTTTGACTAGCAAATCACATACTTAAAAAATAAAAAAAAAATAGCAATAAAAAGTTATATAGTTTCTCCCTTCAATATATATTTTGTTAGACTTATCCCATATTACCTTTTTAAGCTATCTAAACTATCGGTTAATATATTTGATAGCTCCTACACTAGTCATCAATTGATTTTAAATTAAATATTTTAAAATTAGCTAATATAAGTAGAGTCAAATCCTTTAACTTATACCTTAACATTAGAAAAAGTAAAATAACTTTTACAATTTTAAAATAAATACGTTAACTTCTTTTTTAATGAAGTTAAATAGATCAAAACTAACGTATATGGTATAAAAACACAAATACAAACAAATATATATCTATATATATATTAGGATGCGCATATTTAATTACAATTTTTATAGTCTTTGATTATGATTTATTGTGTTGTTATTTATGATTCAGTGCAATGTTGATTATGATATTATTTTAGTTATGATCTAAGAATTTTTTGTTATACTATATGTTGTTTGGTTATAACTTTTTTTTTTCTTTTAGTTATAACTCCTATAATAGAGAACTGAGTAAAAAAATTAAAAAATTTGCCAAACCACCAGTCTAGTCCAGTTCAATCCAAGAGATTTTTGATTTATTTTTTAAATCTATAATTCGGTTTTGATTTGAAAAATTAAAAAACTAATTTTCACAAATTAATTCTGAATTTAAATTTACGGTTCGGAATTAAAACCCATACCAACATATACGTACCATACACCCTGACAAAATGTTGTTGTGATGGGCTGTTGCTCTTATTGCTGTTCTTACGGTTATTCTCGTTACCTTTTTTTTTTTTTTTTTTTCTTTAATAATTATTTAGCGTAATTTTAATTTTATAACTGCTATTATCACAATAAAATATTTGTTTAGCAGAAATTTTATACTTGTTACATGTTGAACCATAAATTTATTTACTAGTAAATATTATGTTTGTTTAAATTATATTTCGAAAAAAATATGAGTAGATTAATGTTGAATAATATTTGCTTAATGTTATATTTTTGTTTAGTAGATATGTTATTATTATTTTCAAAATTTATGATAGGCTGATTTTTTTTGAAAATGTTATGTGATTTTTCTTGTGAACAGATTATGTGAAACTGTGGTTCCAAACTAAATTGAACCGTGTTTAAATTGTTCGGTTTGGATTGGTTCCATAATTAAATGTTTTGGTTTGGTTTCAATTTTTATGAAACCGTAGATAACGAATTGATCCTAATTTTACCCAAATCGAACTATTTTAGATCATGCTCATCCCAACTATAGTATTGAGTTATGTCATTTGTAATAATTAAACTAAAAAATAGCATAACTTACATATATAATACACCCCTTTTGAGGGCGTGTACTGTAATATTATCTTAAAATGTGAATTCAAAATTTTGAGGGATGCTGTATTTTTTTTCAAACCTCAAATGGAGATTGGTGTAATTTGCCCCCTTTTTTTTCCCCCTAGGTTGGGAGAAAAAAATTCATTGCAAAATAGATTAAAAAAAATCTAATTAATTAGGCAAAAAAATCTAATTAATTAGGTAACAAAATGATATCACAAGATCTCAAAAAATAAAAATAAACAACTTGTATAAATGAACGATTGAAACATCTAAAGAGGAGGAGAAAATGCCTCACAAGCGAGGGAAATAAACCTCCACATATAAAGAATTATTATACCTACAAACTAAAAATTAAGAAAATTAAATATTAAAAAAAAAAAACACCAAGTCCAAATCCCCACCAAAGCTATCCAAAAATTGCCCTTGTTTTTATTTGTTTGTTTTTCAGTTTAGAAACCAAATTGTATAGGCAGTGGCTTTGGTCCAGTCCAAGATCAGACTGGATCGTGCTGTTAGACTTGTGGGGACTCACCACGGGTCCCGTTTTGATAATCCGAACCGTTCAATGTGTAGAAATCGCCGAGTATTATATGCATGCCAAAAATCACGTTGATCGGATATCGGTAGCTATGTGAACAAAACAGTTTTTTATCAACCGTTAATTTTTTCACCGTCTATTTTTTTTTATACAAAACTGATTTGATCACATAGTTATTGATATCCGATCAACGTAATTTTTTACAGACATGTAATACTCAATGAGTTCTACACATTGAAATGGTTCGGATTATCAAAACGGATCTAAAAAATAGACTGCATGAATCGAACTAGACGGGTCCAATTTTAATCTCAATTTGAGACAATCAGAATCTAATTATATATTCGTTCAAAATTACCATAGTCTAAATGGTTGCTTTACTCAAAATAAATAAATAAATAATGTATCAAGATTCTTTTTGGATAGGAATAATGTATTTTGATTTGACGTCATGAAAAATATATGAAATTGTTTCTTTAAAATATACTAAAAGGTCGATGCAAGATGATTCCGTGATATTATACCTACCATATGATTTTATATAATATAAATTATTTATTCATTTTTTTGACAAATGTATATCCAAACACTATTGAAAAGGCGGCTGGTGGTATGTGTCCGGCCAAACAACAAACAATGAAATAATCAATTAATCTGTGTGCGAGTTCCCCCTGGTTTAAAGCTTTCTGAAATACCAGAAGACACTTTACACAATTTTTTTTTGGATTAATTGGTAAAAAGTCTAAAGTAATGAGGATATAAGGTATTTTTAGTGAATATTTTTTTTTATTAGTGAAAGATTCATTTTTTGTGAAATAAGTCTTTTTTGAAAAGTTAGTTATTTTAGTTGACTTTTTGACTATTTTAAGCTAACTAAAAAAGTTGTATTTAAAAAGTTTTTTTTTTTTTTTATTTGATTGTTGCGAGTGAAAAAATGAAATGATTATGGATTAGATGTGACATTTTGTCTTATTAATTATTTTGGGAGTTGTCTGGAGTGAACTAAATAATTGCACTTTTTGAATTTTGGATAAAAAAAATAAAGGAAAAAAAAAGATAGTTATTTGGGATAATTGTTTTATCTTTTTACGAAAAAATGTATATTAAAATATTATATAAAATAACAAAATTACTATATTACCCCTAAATATATAAAGGCGTACTGACATCCCTTGTACAATGAAGCCAGTACTATACGCTGCATACTTCAGAACTGGACGGTGCCTCCAATCCGAGCACAACACATGACGATGTTGTTTGGTCCGTGGGGGTTCACTACGGGTCCTGTTTTGATAATCAGAATCGTTCAATGTGTAGAACTCATTGAGTACTATATTTTTGAAAAAAATCACATTGATCGGATATCGATAACTATCTGATCAGATTAGTTTTTTGTCAACCATTAATTTATTCAACATTTTTTTTTATACAAAACTGATTTGATCATATAGTTATCGATATCTTATCAACTTGATTTTTTACAGAAATATAGTACTCAACGAGTTCTACACATTAATGGTTCAGATTATCAAGACGGGTCCTGTGATCGGCCCCACTAACCGAACAACACCGTCCTGTATTGTGCACCGCCAATGTAATTTGTTCCATCATTTGAGACTTTTTTTTTTTTGAGCCCACATCACTTCAAACTGTACCATTGTTATGTCATAGAAAATTGGCTTGTATTTTTTTTTTTTTGGTGTAAATTTGTTTATATATATATATATATATTGTGTGAATAGTGATAACTTTTTGACTTTTTTTAATAACTTTTTAATTTTTTTGTTTTTTTTATAACATGCCAAACCAGCCCTTAGGAGTTGTTTGTGATATTCTAAATAAGTGTACTTTTTGACTTTTTATAAAGTATGGGTTTGGTTTGAAGTGATGTAGCGAAGAGGTGATGTGACTTAAATAAGATGATATGACTTAACTAGGATAGTAACTTTTTGACTTTTTAACTTATTTTGAAGATGCCAAGCTTAGCCTTAGTCTATTTTGCCTTTTAATATGCTAAGCAAGGCCATAGTTTTGTAAGAAGTCATTTTATTAGTTTTGGAGGACAAGCCGAGAGCAGGATTAAATGGCGGAACCGGAGGAGAACTAGGTTCCAGCAATGGCAAAAGGCTAGGCGACGTTCTTGAATCAAGCAGTGTAGGGCTAGGCAGCGTTTCTGAATCAAGTAGTGTAGAGAGTGAGTTGGCACTGGTTTAAGGGATCGAAGCCAGAACGATCTGTTGTAGATTTACTAACTCTCCGATCATCGCAGTTTGATCTATTGGTCCTTTTTGGTAGGGCTTATTTTCAGCTTATTTCAGCTTTTAGCTTAATTGAAGCTATTTTGATGTGTTTGGTTCAGCTTAACAATACAGCTTATAACTTTTTGTAAGTCAAAAATCAACTTATTCTTTGAGTGGGGGAGGAGAAGCTTAATTTATTAGTAAAAAACCAGCTTATGTTCACAGCTATAACGTAAAAGCTGTTAGACTATAAGTTATAATCACTTTCACATAGGTCTACCAAACGGGACCATTATCTCTCCAATGATGTTGAGATTTTTAGAAAAAAAGAAATTAAGGGGGGTTGAGAGAGAAAAGAAGAAAGAGTTGAGAGAGAAATTGAATAGGTAGAGAGAAAATGGATGGTCCTGGCTTTGCAGTTTCTCTCTCTACAAATTTAATTTGTACAAAGTCCGACTTGATAACGGGAAGAATGGATAGTTTGGTCATTTTTTAAAAATATGTCTTTATGAACAGAATAATTTAGAGGGTGGATCTATAGACTCACAAAATTCAAAATTAGACAGTTGGACCGAGGGTCTTCTTTTTTTTTTCCATAAAAAATAAATTCTATTTTTTTTTAATTATGACTTGAAAATTTATGTGCTAGTGGTGGTGAGATGACGGAGGTAATAATTGTATTTTTAAAGGCCTAAGGCAAACTTAAAAGATGAAGTTCTGATTCTCATACATATTGAAAT
The DNA here is from genome assembly GCF_055761805.1 of Camellia sinensis. NCBI lineage: Eukaryota > Viridiplantae > Streptophyta > Magnoliopsida > Ericales > Theaceae > Camellia > Camellia sinensis. The sequence continues at coordinate 67,050,572 of NC_138970.1, forward strand.
ATATATGTATATATATATGGATAAAATAGTAACAATCTTCCATTTATTTTAATTTTTTGTTTGTTCCTTCTATAAATTTGTTGCATATGGTATACATAATTATTGACATAAATCATAATTATCGAGATAAAGTTTGAACATTTTTTATTGTTAACATTATTAATTTATTCACACTTTTTTCTTGACATAGTAAATTAAGTTGTAAAATTAACTTCAACTTTTTAAGAAAAATATTTTCCAATAAATAATTCATAAATTTGAGAAGCAACCATTCATTATTTTTAAACCTTCATTTTTAAATTACTAATACTATAATGTAGTATTTGATTCACTGAAATAAAATTGAATTGAATGAAATGGTCATTCTTTAGTCTCTAAAATTACTATTCCTTCAAAATGGTGAATAATGATTTCATTTGTAATTTTTTTTAATAAATTAAACATGAAAATAGATATTATGATGGAATGATTATTCTATTCAACTTTATTTTAATATACCAAACATAACTAAAGACCGAAATAACTTCATATCGAAACTATTTGGGTACCTTATTTTTTAGACAAAATTTGAGGGCTTGAGGCCTGCCTTACCTCAGGACCGACCCTAGTGGCAGCCAGTGACGGAGTTAGGATTTTAACTTACTGTGATGGTCATTCCTAATGAAAAGCAAGTATTTCATCAAAAAATAAAAAAGTAATCATTCTCCATATTTATAAATATTTTTATTACATATAAAACAAAATATCAATAAAAATATACTAACAAGCATTATTAGAAATAATAAAAAATAAATATTTAAAGGTAGACTTTACAACATCAGGGAGATTTTGTTATAAAATAAATGTTTAAATGGTGCAAGTTGTAGGAATTTTTTTTTTTAAATAAAGAAAAAATAGGAGAGGCAAATTAAATAATTATTTTATAATAAAACATAAAATTTAGAAAGCTGGGGAGAGACATGCTACCCGGCTCCCTCCACCTCTGGCAGCAGTAATAACGGTCATAATAGTGTGATAATATTAGTAAAATTTTAAATTATACTAGTTTGAGGTGGATTTTTTTAGTCTAATTTTTTGATTATTTGACTTTATAACCTGGCTAAGGCTTTGTTTGTCATGTATTAAAAAAGTCAAAAAGTCACTATTATATTTAAGTCTTATCATCTTATTTAAGTTATATCATCTCTCTACCACATCACTTCAAACCTAACCCAAATTCAACCTATATTTCATAAAAAGTCAAAAAGTGCACTTAATTAAAAGATCTCAAACCAGCCTAAAAGTTATGTTTGAGATGAGTTTTGATTTTTTTTTTTTAATTAAAAGATCTCAAACCAGCCTAAAAAAAAACAAATAACCTCAAATACCCTAAATCAATGATTTATATTTAAAAAAAAAAAAAATACAAATCAGCATGGGGGCAGCATACACTGTCAGTTGACAGTGTAGGCACAGTGTAAGTTTAGAATAGGCCCACAGTGTAGGCATTAGTAAATGACAATTCAATAATGATTCATCCCCCTTTTCCTCCCACCCCTTTGACCCCCTTTCTCTCTCTCATTGGTTACATTTTCTTTTTCTTTTTCTTTTTTTTCCTGCTCCTCCAATCACCACCCACCACGTGGCAAAGGGGGGTGAGGAGGTGACCCCCAAAAGGGGGTCCCAAGCATTATTCATGACAATTTTACCCTTTTAGATAAATTTTGAAAATAGTGAGGTTAGGGACAAATTTGTAATTTCAGTCTCAAATATCATTTCAAACATATTTTTCAATACAACGGCTCAAATAAAAATTTATCCTATTTTTCCAAACACAAAAACTAAAATAACCTACTATAATAATAAAAAAACTAATTTTTTTTTTTAAATAATCACTTCCCAAACACCCACATAGTATAAACACCATCTGTTGGTGCCGACAATACAGTAGAAGGGTGCATTAAAAAGAAAAAAAGACATATAGGCGAGAAACCAAAGATGATATAGCTTTTGAATAAAAATAAAAATAAAACGATATAGCTGATCTGATCCTAGAACATGATTTACCAACAAAGAAAATATGCTCCATCCTTCTAGAAAAAATATTCCATGCCCATATGACATTGCCCTAAAACAATCCAAGTTATTCATTTGCGTGCAAGTCACATGGGCGTCGTTAGACATTTAATTAATTTTTTTAAATATGTCAATTTTTTTAACAAAATTTCCTGTCCATCTAATATAGAACAATCTAAAAGAATTTTAAAAAACATATTTTCATAGGCAATAAAAAAATCACTAAAAAAAAACTAATCCCAAATAGAAATCAAAGTGACTGTTGTGCACACCGCATAACAACCACTATGATATGGCTATTTCTATTGGACAATCTTTAATGTATTTAAATTAATTAATTCTGTTTGGGTACTAAACGACAAACAGAATATAAAAGAAATATAGGAAAGGAGAATGAATGTTTGATTACAAAAATCAAACTAGAAAAAGAATTAAGTAAATAAAAACAGATTTTATTTTGTTACAAAAATAAAATTAAATATGATTTAAATAAATAATAAAAACAGAAAATAAATAAATAACTTACTTGATTAATATCTTGAATATTATTCTGATAAAGTCTAGTGTTTGATACTGTGTCCTTAAGACAGATTCGTCCTCTCCACGGCGTTTTCAGAATATGGACGTCTATCTCCCAAGATGAAATGATCAACAACAAATATATGCAGCACTACAATATATTTGTACAATGAACACACTAAGTGTTTTATACTCTCTCTCACAAGAAAATAATGCAGCAAAATGAAGAGTATGAATGTTGAATTTTATGGATGAAAATTAGTGAATGAATCCAAATGAGGGGCTAGTCTATTTATAGGCAAAATTGTGGCTGTTAGTTTTGAATTAAATAGGTGCAAACCTGTTCAATTTAAATTAAACAGATAGGCATTGTTTAGATAGGTTCAAAACTGTTCGGTTTTGAATTTGCACAGTAACTGAATCTGTTGCTCAGAATTAAACTTGTTTCGGACAGATAAAAATCTGTACAGAAAAACTGGACAGATTTGAATCTAATCTGTACAAAATCTGAATACGTGCAAAATAATTTGAATTCAAACAGATTTTATTTACCAAAAATATAATTAAATTCAAATGTTTTTACCCCAAAAAGATTAGTATTGGGCTGGACAAGCCCAACCCAACCACACACCCGCGCCTGTGCCCAAGCCCAGCTCGCGTGTATGTAGTGATTTTTGGGTCCAATGGGTCTAGCTCATTTTGCCCATAACCTCTCCCTTCTACAAATGTGAGGTGCCCCTTAGGACCCTTCCTAAGTTATAATTCCAAGCTATATAAACTCATTCAAAACTTCCCACCAAATCAATATGGGATAAGCCATTTACACAATCCTTAAGAAATTTCCACAAAAACTACATTTCCATGGAGTATACTTTGGCTTTAATTTTCTATTCACTCGGTAATGGTTTTGAGGAACCAAATATACCACGTGAATCACAACGCGGCATAGAACGTGTAACCACTTTGACCTGCGAAAATCGACACACGGGTCCTACTTAAAATTAGACCGAAGTTAGGAAAAAATCTATTTTTTACCTAGATTTTCCAAACCATTTTCAACAATTTCGACTTATTTCGAATTCTATTTTGATAATTCAAAATTTTCATTTTTAGGGTATATTGAATATAACGTACTTATAAAACATTAAATTGATCGGATATCAGTAGCATTTTCATCAAATCATATTTGTGTTCAGTTTCATTTCTTAAAATCATACTTACCATTCATTTTTTCATATACAAATGTGATTTGATGAAAGTGTTACCGATATCTGACCAACTTTATTTTTTGCAAATAAGTTGTACTTGGTGTGCCATAAAAAATAAATAATTTGAATTATCAAAATAAATCTTGAAAAGAGCCAAAATGGCCGCGCAATAGCTATCTCGAATCCTCCCAAACGACTTCTTTCTTGTTTGTTTAGCATGGAAAAAATTAAAAATGGTGAATTACACTAACAGTTCGTATAGTTTGGGGCTTATTCCACTTTAGTTCCTGACTTTTTAATTATAACACATTTGACATTGAATTTTGAATCTTGTCCAAAATAAGGACAATTGAAGATACCATTGTTTAATTTCAAGAGTAAAATTGTCAATTTGATAAAATATAAACTATTTTGACAAAAATAAATGTCAAAAAAATATTTTTGAATTTTTAAAAATTATTTCTATCCATTAAAGATAAAATTATGTAGAATGGATAAATCTTTTAGACATTTTTTTTACTAAATTAATTTTTGTATGTCTTTAGATGATCATATAATGGGTGGTTGTTTTTATTTTCATTAAATTAGTTTCTCCAAAAGTTAAATATGGCAACAATTTTGATTCATTATTAAACCAATCCATTAAATCAAAAAATTCAAAACTAAAAATATTTCATATATTAAATATATCGATTACACGTTAAAACCCTAACAACTACCCATTATATGATCATCATCTAAACACATAATAAAAATTAATTTGGTAAAAAAATAGTAAATAAGCATGTGTTTGGGAAGGCAGTTTGAGGCTAAATTAGCCACATATGGACAAAAGTGGCTAATTCAGCCACATGGAGACAACAGCATGGCAAGAGGGAGCTTCTATATGCACACACCATATCCTCTCTTCCCACACAGTTGATGAGAGAGTGTGTTGGGAAGTTGTGTGTAAATGATGTGTATAGAGGGAGAGTGGTGTGTGTAAATAGATTCTCCCATGGCAAGAGCTTGGCAACAACCATTTCACAGATAAATTTACGAAACTACCCCCACATGAAAGAGAGGCTAATTTAGCCTCAGCGTCAGAAATATTCAAAGTAAAAAAAAAAACCTTTTTCCAAAAAACATCTTTTCCCAGAAAAAACAAAGAAAGTTGAAAAAAAAAATTAAAAACATTTTTTTTTTGTTTTTTGTTAAAATATTTTATAAAAATAAATTCAAACTCTATTTTATAAAAATATTTTTAAAATATTTTAATTTTTTTGTTATGTATTTGGTTATGATTTGAGTGTAGAGTTGTGAAAGTAGTATGGAGTTTCGAGTTATGTGTTTGGTTATGAGTTTTAAAAATAATTTATTAATTGAATTTTATTTTATGTGTTTGGTTACGATTTGAGTGTAGAGTTGTTTTTAAATTTAAAATATTAACATTTTAAATTATTTAAACTTTTTGAATATTTAGATTATTTACATTTTTTTGTTAAAATAATTTTTTGAATATTTAAATTTTTACGATTTAAATTTTTTGAATATTTATTTTAAATTTTTTCTTATTAAATTATTTAGATTATTTACATTATTTAAATATTTAAAATAAAATTAAAATTAAAAAAATTTAAAAAAAATAAAAATAAAAATAAAAATTAAATTAAATTATTTAAAATACACAGGACAATAAAATAAAACCTCACTTTTTATCATTTCACAGAAAATGAAAAAAAAATAAAAATAAAAATAAAAAACACATGAAAAAACCATTTGCAAAAAAAAAAAATTAAAATACATAAATTATTTTAAAAAAATACGCCTCATTCAAAAATATTTAAAAATATTTAAAAAATTACAAAAATGTAAATTCAAAAAAAAAAAAAAAGAAGGACAAAAATACGCCTCATCCAAAAAGATAAAAAAAAAAAAAAAAACAGAAATTACCATTTGCCATGTAATTTACAAATAAATAAAACACATGAAAACCCATTTTTGAAATATAAAAACAAATTAATGTGTACGAATTAAAAAATGACAAAAACGTAAATTAAAAAAAAATAACGAGAAAAATACGCCTCATTAAAAAATATTTAAAAAAAAACATAAAAACATAAAAATAAAAATTACCATTCGCGACGTAATTTAAAAATAAATAAAACACATGAAAACTCATTTTTGTAAAATAAAAAAAATTATTGTATACCAATAAAAATAAAAAAGATAAAAAAATACGCGAAATCCAAACCCTAAATAAAAAAAATTAAGCAAAATACGCCAAATCCAAACCCAAAATATAAAAATAAAAAAAAATTCAAACAATTTCGGTCCCATACATGGCGCTGACGTGGAGGACCATTTGAGTGTGAGTTGCCACGAGAATCATGTGTCAAGGGCAGTTTGGTAATTTGCCATAAAGACACCTCATCAAAAAGTCAAACAAGCCAACAAGCCCATCCCAAACCAAACTTTTTAGCCCCAGCCTAAAATAGCTAAAAAAGTCAAAAAGCCAAAAAGCCAACCCACTTCCCAAACAGAGGCTAAATGTCTAAAAAATTTATCATTTTTACGTAATTTTACCTTTGGTAGGTAGAAATAATTTTTAAAAATTTAAAAATATTTTTTTGACATATATTTTGTCAAATTCGTTTATATTTTATCAATTTGACAAATTTGCCCTTGAAATTAAGCAATATTATCTTCGATTGTTCTTATTTAGAACAAGATTCAAAATTCATGATCAAATATGTCACAATTGAAAAGTCAATGACTAAAGTGACATGAGTCTTAAACTATAGGGACTGTTAGTATAATTCGCCCATTTAAAAATTAAAATAATTGATTTTTCTTTTAACTAAAGACAAAAGAGGTCCATTTTTTTATTTTTTATTTTTTTACTCTTTTTAAAAAATCTTTTGTGCATATTTTTTTTCAATTATTTTATTTTATTTTTTTAACTTTCTAGTAAAGTAAAGCCTAAAAACCTATAGCTTTCTGAATTTTTTTTTTATAAAAAAATTCACTAAAAAAATTAATAAAAAAGTTATTAATAAGCTAATTCCAAACACAACTTATATTATTTTTTTTAAAAGCTAACTTTTAAAGTTAAAATCAATATTTTTTTAGAGCGAATTACACTAACAATCTCTATAATTTGATATTCGTATTATTTTGATTCTTGACCTTTCAATTATGATGTATTTGATTCTGAATTTTAAATCTCATTCCAAATAAGGACAATTGAAGATACAATTACTCTATTTCAAGGACAAAGTCATTAATTTGAGAAAATATATACTAGTTTGACAAAAAGTATATGTCAAATTTTTTTTTGAATTTTTAAAATTATTTATATCCACTAAAGATAAATTTTTAGTATGCATTTGGATGATGATCATATAATGGATGATTGTTTTTGTTAATATTTTTGGATAGTTATTATGTAATAGATGGCTGTATTTATTGCTAACAGATATTTTTTTATGGTTATTATGTGATGGATGGTTATTAGGTTTTTAATGTGTAATTGATATGTTTAATATATAAAATATTTTTTTGGGGGATATATTTTTTGGTTGTCCATGTGGCCGAGGTTGTTAGCCGAGGTTGTTAACCGAGGTGTCACGTAGATGGACTAAGGCCTGGTTTGGCATAACCTATATAATCCATCTTTTAATCTTTTTATCTCTTTTTCATCACATCACCTCTCTACTTTTCTGCATATCTTTTCGTAAAAAGACAAAAAGTGCACTTTTTTATGACACCCCAAACCAACCCTAAGTCACCAAGATATAATGTAATCATATCTGAATCCAAGATATTTGGATAGAGGACAAGAGTCCTGGAAGATGTTAGACTACTTATTTGGGTAAGGTTGGACTCTTAGGAGAGTTGATCCTAATCTAAATAAGAGGAGTCTTGGATAAATAATATCATTGTAAAGGATAGAATCCCATGAAATAAGACTTCTAGAGGAAGTTGGACATTTATTATTATATAAAGAGGACACCCTCGTGAGTTTAAGCTATGTTCTAAACTACTTTATTTTGTGTTGATATCTTTGAGAGATAAGTTGACTGACTTGATCGTTTGATTCCCTCGGGTGGACAAGCCACCGTGGTGTTTGTTGTCTTCTTGTATGCAGGTGTTGGCTTAATCTATTTTGCCGCATACTCTCTAGCCAAGTTCCGTAGATCCGTGCAGAAAGATCTATTTGGTTGTGAAGTCAGAAATCAATGCCTACAATTTGACGTCATCTGTGGGAACTTAGTGGGAATAGATAGCCAACATTGAGCAAGGAGGCCAAGAAAGATCATCTTGATTCTTGATTCTTGGTTCTTGGTTCTTGACGAGTGGATATTTGAGTCCTTATTTCTTGAAGCCGACGAGTCATAATCTTAGTCGGAAAAGTATCTCTAGTATGTTGTTTAGCCGACATGTTAAGAGATCAAACGACATAGGTTCCATTACCTAAAGTTACTGAGGTAATAGAATCTAGGAGACAGTTGTGGGTACATATTTTTTGGTTATTCACGTGGCTAAGATTGTTAGTCGAGGTGCCACGTGGATGGACTAAGTCGTCGAGATATGATGTGATCATATCTGAATTCAAGATATTCGGATAGAGGATAAGAATCCTAGAAGATGTTAGACTACTTATTTGGGTAATGGTGGACTCCTAGGAAAGTTGATCCTAATCTAAATTAAAAGAGTCTTGGATAAATGATATTTTTGTAAAGGATAAAATCCCATGAAATAAAACTTCTAAAGGAAGTTGGACATTGATCATTATATAAAGAGGGCACCCCCTTGGGTGTAAAGTATGTTCTCAACTAGTGTTATTTTGTATTGATATTTTTGAGAGATAACTTGACTGACTTGATCATTCGGAGTATCCCTGGGTGGACAAGCCACCATGGTGTTTATTGTCTTCTTATGTGCCGGTGTTAGTTTAATCTATTATGCCACGTGCTATACAACTAAGTTCCCTAGATCTCTGTAGAGAGATCTTGTAACAACCTTCATACTGTTTACCGATTAATGACTGATTGATTACCGATAAACATTGATTATCGTTAAACTGAACTGATTATGACTGATAACTGAACTGATTAAAGTACTGAACTGACTGACTGAAAAACGGGAATTGAATTGATGAGTGTGTATGTTAAATTGTATTCTATCTGTCTGATTGATTATTTGATCTGTTTGCGTTTTATGTTTAAATTGCTAATTGAAGGCCTTATCGGCGGCCGAACCGGGAATTGATTGATGTTTTATGAGCCTTATAATTAATGCGAATTTATGATATATTTATCTGAAAACTGATTAGGTATGATTAAATTAGATTAAAATGAGTTAGAGTGCATGAGTTGATTTATTCACCATTTTGCCACACTTAGTGGCCACTATCTCACATACATGTGAGCCTTGTGCATACTTGAACAAAATTTCCATCAGCTCTTTCCCTTGACTCAACCGACCAAGATAGAGAGAGAATTGAGTTGATCTTGAGTTCTACTTTGTGAATTGCTTGGAGAGATTGAAGAATTGATGTATAGACTCCATATTTGAGCTCCTAAATCGTGAATTCAAGACTAAGGTAGGACATTCATCTTTTTGTTGTTGTCCTAGAATTAATTCTTGCATGTTTCATGCTTCAATTGTAGAGTTAAGTCTTGTTTTAGTTCATATATGTTGATATAGAGCATAATTCATGCATGCATATTTTAATTGATGAGTTTTGAGTTGAATTCATGGTAAAATGGTACATGCATGTCCATAAGTTTGTAATGGTCCATGTTTTCAACTTGTTTTTAGATCAATTGGCTCCTTAGAGCATCAAATTGAGCTTCAAAGTTGTTTAAAATTCATGCATGTTTGCATGTTCATCTTGTTCTTGAAAAATGGTTTGAATTTGAGTTTGAATTAAACACCCTTGGGCTTTGATTTCTCAAATTGAGTTTTGAATCATGTTATCCCATGTATTTACAAGTGTTTTTCCAGAAATTAGCCCAAGAGGATCGGTTTTGATGCTTTTGAGCTTGGAGGTGCAATCTGGAATTTCCAGATTTTGCACTTCCGCTAGAGCGGGGGAAGTGGCGCTCGAGCGTGGAATTCGAGCATCCAGTATCTCTGCACTGTTTTATCATCCGCTCGAGCGGAGTCTTGTGTCTCAAGCTCGAGCGGGAGTCGAGCGTTCGTCGAGCGGAGATTTCACCCATCCAGTACTTTTACAGTACGCTCGAGCGGGAAAGTTAACGCTCGAGCGTGTACCTTTGTTGCATGACCGCTTGAGCGGGTAAACCTGCGCTCGAGCGGGACTCTGTTTTTCTGAAAATTCTGAAACTGCTGTTTGAGTGCATCTTTGCATCCTCATCTCATTCTAGGCATTCTTAGACCTAGTTTAAGACATCTTGTTGAGGATATAGATGTAGAACACACCGAGGAATTAGGGATTAAGTTATGATATTTCCCAACTGTGTAGCTTAGTGTGTGTTCAATCTGTTAACTGTGTAGGGTTGGCGACTGGGGAGGCACGCTCTAGCATACTGTAGCCCAGAACTCTGTGAGTAACGATTGTGTAAAGATATGTTCAAAAATGATTATTTTCTGAACAACTGAACTGTACTGTTTCTGAACTGAATACTGTTAATTGAATGAATGTATGTCCTATATTCTGAACTGTATTATGGCATCCCTAGCACCTACTGTTTACTGTTACTGTTACAGAGATCTCTGTCGGTTCCCTCGCGGAACCACTACTGTTTACTGATTGATGGCCATCATTACTGTTCGGTCTTTAAAACCTACTGTTTTCTGTTATGCTAATGGATGCACCACATATGACTGAATAACTGTTCTGACTGAAAGACTGAAGTATTGTTTAATGAATTGCTTTCATTACTGTAAGGACATTTCATTCTTAACCTCTTTACGCATTATGTTATTCACTGGGCTTTAGCTCACTGCTTATATATATATATGTAGGTGTTCAGGCACCAGACCGCGGCTAGGAGCGTCAGGGTTACTCCAGTTTTGTCAAGCCAGCCTATGTGCCTCACTGCGAGGTTCCGAGCGTATCGTGTTAAGGCTTAGGGGTGTTTTACAATTCCCCTCCTCTGTACTGTCTTACTGTTCTGTATAGACTGAATGTTTACCGTATTGTTATGCAGGGATTAAGTCCCTAGTTTGAATGATTGTAAATATTGTGTATACAGTTCTGTACTGTTTATGTATGAATGTGTGAAAAGTCTTTTTCCATACAGATTCTCACAGCTCATTGGGCATTGTTTCTTTACTGTATTGGCTTCCGCCAGGCCCTGTACTCTGTTTTACTGTACTACTGATCTGCAGGCCTTCGGCAATCTCGGATTACTGGCCGGTTACGGTGTTAACCCATTTTGGCCGGGTTTGGGTCGTGACAGAGTGGTATCAGAGCGATACTTACCATGAGTTATACCGCACACACGTGTCCAAATGAGCTATAGGGTGTCCTAGAAAGTCATAGGGCATCACATGAGCATGATAAGTGTGTGGTTATGTTATGACTGAATCATGTTAAAACTGTTAAGCAAATGACCGCTTATGTTTAAAACTGTTACAACTGCTTATAGTGAAATGGATAACGCAAACACTACAAATGAACCTGAATCCTCATCCTCTGAGGCCAGAATGGCCAGACTGGAACAAATGATGGAACTGATAACTGCAAGACTGGACCAACAACTGAACCAACAGCCCCCACCTCTTTCTCCGATTGTACCGGAACAAAATGTGAATGTGAATGAACAGAATATGAATGCTAATGATGGGGATATAATTGCACTGACCCATAAGTTCAGCAAAATGAAACCGCCGTCCTTTCAGGGAGGCCTTGAACCGTTGAAAGCTGAAGCATGGGTGCTGGAGACTGAAAAATTGTTTGAAGTTTTCCCGTGCTCTAAAGCACACAAAGTACTGTTAGCCACCTTTACATTGCAAGAGGAAGCTAGAAGGTGGTGGATGCTCATCCGTGATGAAAATACCGTTCTGACTTGGGCTCAATTCAAAGGAACCTTCTTTGAAAAGTACTTCCCTCAGTGTGTTAGGGGCAGAAAAGTAACTGAGTTTGAATAGCTGAGACAAGGAGCAATGTCCGTGGCTGAATATGAGACGAAATTCACCGAGCTTGCTAGATATGCACCGCATATGGTGGATACTGAGTATAAGAAGGCCAGAAAGTTCGAAGGCGGCCTTAATGTTGCAATCCTTGATCGGATCAATGTTTTGAAGCTACCAAACTATGTAAATGTTCTTGACCGAGCCTTGATGGCTGAATCAAACATTGAAGCACTAAAGACTGAAACGCCAGCGCCTGAATGGCGGGGTAAAAGGCAGGGATTTAAGTTTAAGAAAGGCAAGCATAGTCCATTGAACAAGACACAGAATACGGGGTCAACGACTACGTGGGGTCAACGACTACGTCTAGTCAAGGAAACCGTACAATACCACCCTGTTCTGAATGTGGTAAAAATCACAAGGGGGTCTGTTACAAGATATCAGGAGCCTGTTACAGGTGTGGCAAAGTGGGCCACATGGTTAAAGACTGTCCCTCTGCTCCACAAGCTAGTAGTAAAGCTACACCAAGCGTAGCGGCATCAACTGTTACACCAAAACCGAACCCCAAAGCTACCGGGAAAGAGCCTATGAGGTAGGGCCGAGTGTTCGCCCTAGTACCGGGAGATGTCCAGAATACCGAGACCGTTGTGTCAGGTATTCTCTCTATTTGTACTCAGAATGCTTATGTACTGATTGATTCAGGGTCTATGCATTCTTATGTGTCGTATGCTTTTTCACGTAAATTGAATAGACCCTTAGAACCTATGAACTATCTGTTAGCTGTATCATCACCCGTTGGGGGATCTATGACCTGTGCATACATGTACCCTGCTTGTGAAATTATTGTTGCAGATGCACATCTGTTTATCGATTTACTGCCATTGAACATTGATCATTTTGATGTAATATTGGGGATGGACTGGTTAACGAAATATCATGCCACCATAGACTGTGTAACGAAACAAGTAGTTTTCCACCCACCTAGTCTACCTGAATTTGTATTTAATGGGGTAGGAGTAGTACCTCCCCCATATCTGATTTCATCTGTGAAAGCTGTAAAATTGATTATAAAGGGCTGTAAGGGATATCTGTGTTCTGTGTTGACTGTGTCTACTAATGATAATGCTAATGTGAACTGTATTCCTATAGTCAGAGAATTCCCAGATGTTTTTCCAGACAATTTGCCAGGGGATTTGATCGACCGGTAGATTGAGTTTACTGTTGATGTGGTTCCCGGAACACAGCCAGTTTCTAAAGCTCCTTACCGAATGGCTCCAACTGAACTGAAAGAACTGAAAGTGTAGCTGCAAGAACTGTTAGACAAAAAGTTCATCAGACCTAGTACCTCACCGTGGGGTGCACCTGTTTTGTTTGTAAAGAAGAAAGACGGCTCACTGAGACTGTGCATTGATTACCGTGAATTGAACAAGGTAACTGTGAAAAATAAATACCCATTACCGCGCATTGATGATTTATTTGATCAGTTACAGGGTGCACAAGTGTTTTCTAAGATTGATCTCAGATCGGGGTATCATCAACTGAAGGTTAAACCGGAAGACATTGATAAAACTGCTTTTCGAACGAGGTATGGCCATTATGAATTTCTAGTTATGCCTTTCGGAGTCACGAATGCACCAGCTGCATTTATGGACCTCATGAACAGAATTTTTAAACCATACCTTGATGACTTCATTGTAGTATTTATTGATGACATATTGATTTACTCTAAGAGTATAGAACAACATGAACATCATCTGAGACTTGCCCTGCAAACCTTAAGAGAACAGAAACTGTATGCTAAACTGTCTAAATGTAAATTTTGGCTTGACCATGTTATATTTTTGGGACATGTTGTTAGCAAAAATGGAATTTCTGTTGATCCGCAGAAAATTGAAGCTGTAGTGAACTGGCCTAGACCAACAAATGTGACTGAAGTCCGAAGCCTTTTGGGATTGGCTGGATATTACAGAAGATTTGTCAGAGATTTCTCCAAAATTGCTTTACCGTTGACTCAACTGACTCAAAAGGGGATATCATTTGACTGGATTGACCAAAGAGAATCTGCTTTCCAGGAGTTGAAAACTCGATTAGTGACTGCACCGGTTCTTACCTTACCTTCAGGTACAGATGGTTATACTGTGTTTAGTGATGCTTCTCATAAGGGTTTGGGATGTGTTTTAATGCAGAATGGGAGAGTAATCGCCTATGCTTCCCGACAACTGAGACCGCATGAAAAGAACTACCCGACCCATGATCTGGAACTTGCTGCAGTAGTATTTACACTGAAAATCTGGCGTCACTATCTGTACGGGGTGACATGTGAAGTATACACCGACCACAAGAGCTTAAAGTATTTCTTCACACAGAAAGAATTGAACATGAGACAGCGGAGATGGCTAGAACTGATAAAAGACTATGACCTACAGATATTGTACCATCCAGGAAAAGCCAATACCGTTGCCGATGCATTAAGCCGGAAATCGATTGGAAACTTAGAATGTTTGCTTACCGGACAGAAAGAGTTGCTTTGTGACCTTGAAAAATCTGAAATTGAAATTGTTTTGCGAGAACAAGGTGGAACCTTAGCTGCTATTTCTGCTTAACCGGCACTGATTGAAGAAATTAAAGAGAAACAGCAACTAGATGACTTATTGAAGAAGATCATCAAAGAAAGAGAATCTAAACCGAGACTGGGATTCAAATTTGATAATAATGTACTGAAATTTCAAGAAAGACTGTGTGTACCAAATGATACTGAACTGAAAAGAAGAGTTCTGCAAGAGGGCCACAACTCAAAATTTTCTATCCATCCGGGGAATACGAAAATGTACCAAGACCTGAAACTGAACTTCTGGTGGCCGGGAATGATGAAAGAAATTGCTGATTTTGTATCGAAATGTCTTCATTGCCAACAAGTTAAAGCTGAACATCAACGACCCGCAGGCTTATTGCAGCCCTTACCGATACCGGAGTGGAAATGGGAGCATATCACCATGGATTTTATAGTGGGATTGCCTCGCTCCAGTAAATGTATGGACTCGATTTGGGTTATTGTTGATAGACTGACTAAATCTGCTCACTTCTTACCTGTTAAGACAATTTATAATGCGGACAAATTGGTTGTACTCTATATTGATGAAATTGTTAAACTGCATGGAGTGCCCGTGTCCATTGTTTCTGACAGGGATTCGAAGTTTACATCGAGGTTTTGGCAAAGCCTACAGACTGCACTGGGTACTGAACTGAGACTGAGTAGTGCCTATCATCCTCAGACAGATGGCCAGTTAGAAAGGACCATCCAGACTCTGGAGGATTTACTGAGAATGTGTGTCCTTGATTTTCAGGGAAACTGGGAAAGTCATTTGCCCTTAGCTGAATTTGCTTACAACAACAGCTATCACTCGAGTATTGGCATGGCGCCTTTCGAGGCATTGTATGGCAGAAAATGTAGATCTCCGATTTGTTGGGCAGAAGTTGGAGATGGGCCTTTGCTTGGGCCCGAGATTGTTTATGAAACAACTGAGAAAGTGAAACTGATACAACAGAGATTGAAAACTGCACAGAGCAGACAGAAGAGTTATGCTGACGTCAGAAGACGAGACAGAGAGTATGAAGTGGGTGATTACGTATTTGTAAAAGTGACACCGATGAAAGGCCAGACTCGTTTTGGAGTCAAAGGCAAGTTAGCACCGAGATACGTCGGACCATATGAGATTATCGAGAAAATCAATCCGGTGGCGTATCAAGTTGCGCTCCCTCCTGAAATGGAGCACATGCATAATGTTTTCCACATTTCGATGTTAAGAGATTATCTCCGGGATCCCTTTCATGTAATTGAGCCTACTCGGGTAGTGTTGAGTGATGACTACACTTACGAGGAACGGCCTATACAGATTGTAAACAGACGGATCAAGAAACTGAGGAACAAAGAGATCCCACTGGTGAAAGTTGATTGGCAGAACCATGGTGGTGTGTATGCCACTTGGGAAAGGGAAGATGACATAGCTAAAAGACATCCTGAACTGTTTCCACTGAACCCTGTTTTCTTCCAGAATGAAGGTAACTCGAGTTTAGAGGACTAAACTCTTTATAAGGAGGGGAGACTGTAACAACCCTCATACTGTTTACCGATTAATGACTGATTGATTACCGATAAACATTGATTACCGTTAAACTGAACTGATTATGACTGATAACTGAACTGATTAAAGTACTGAACTGACTGACTGAAAAACTGGAATTGAATTGATGAGTGTGTATGTTAAATTGTATTTTATCTGTCTGATTGATTATTTGATCTGTTTGCGTTTTATGTTTAAATTGCTAATTGAAGGCCTTATCGGCGGCCGAACCGGGAATTGATTGAAGTTTTATGAGCCTCATAATTAATGCGAATTTATGATATATTTATCTGAAAACTGATTAGGTATGATTAAATTAGATTAAAATGAGTTAGAGTGCATGAGTTGATTTATTCACCATTTTGCCACACTTAGTGGCCACTATCTCACATACATGTGAGCCTTGTGCATACTTGAACAACATTTCCATCAGCTCTTTCCCTTGACTCAACCGACCAAGATAGAGAGAGAATTGAGTTGATCTTGAGTTCTACTTTGTGAATTGCTTGGAGAGATTGAAGAATTGATGTATAGACACCATATTTGAGCTCCTAAATCGTGAATTCAAGACTAAGGTAGGACATTCATCTTCTTGTTGTTGTCCTAGAATTAATTCTTGCATGTTTCATGCTTCAATTGTAGAGTTAAGTCTTGTTTTAGTTCATATATGTTGATATAGAGCATAATTCATGCATGCATATTTTAATTGATGAGTTTTGAGTTGAATTCATGGTAAAATGGTACATGCATGTCCATAAGTTTGTAATGGTCCATGTTTTCAACTTGTTTTTAGATCAATTGGCTCCTTAGAGCATCAAATTGAGCTTCAAAGTTGTTTAAAATTCATGCATGTTTGCATGTTCATCTTGTTCTTGAAAAATGGTTTGAATTTGAGTTTGAATTAAACACCCTTGGGCTTTGATTTCTCAAATTGAGTTTTGAATCATGTTATCCCATGTGTTTACAAGTGTTTTTCCAGAAATTAGCCTAAGAGGATCGTTTTGATGCTTTTGAGCTTGGTTTTGAGCTTGGAGGTGCAATCTGGAATTTCCAGATTTTGCACTTCCGCTCGAGCGGGGGAAGTGGCGCTCGAGCGTGGAATTCGAGCATCCAGTATCTCTGCATTGTTTTATCATCCGCTCGAGCGGAGGACTGGGCGCTCGAGCAGAGTCTTGTGTCTCAAGCTCGAGCGGGAGTCGAGTGTTCGTCGAGCGGAGATTTCACCTATGCAGTACTTTTACAGTACGCTCGAGCGGGAAAGTCGACGCTCGAGCGTGTACCTTTGTTGCATGACCGCTCGAGCGGGTAAACCTGCGCTCGAGCGGGACTCTGTTTTTCTGAAAATTCTGAAACTGCTGTTTGAGTGCATCTTTGCATCCTCATCTCATTCTAGGCATTCTTAGACCTAGTTTAAGACATCTTGTTGAGGATATAGATGTAGAACACACCGAGGAATTAGGGATTAAGTTATGATATTTCCCAACTGTGTAGCTTAGTGTGTGTTCAATCTGTTAACTGTGTAGGGTTGGCGACTGGGGAGGCACGCTCTAGCATACTGTAGCCCAGAACTCTGTGAGTAACGATTGTGTAAAGATATGTTCAAAAATGATTATTTTCTGAACAACTGAACTATACTGTTTCTGAACTGAATACTGTTAATTGAATGAATGTATGTCCTATATTCTGAACTGTATTATGGCATCCCTAGCACCTACTGTTTACTGTTACTGTTACAGAGATCTCTGTCGGTTCTCTCGCGGAACCACTACTGTTTACTGATTGATGGCCATCATTACTGTTCGGTCTTTAAGACCTACTGTTTTCTGCTATGCTAATGGATGCATCACATATGACTGAATAACTGTTCTGACTGAAAGACTGAAGTATTGTTTAATGAACTGCTTTCATTACTATAAGGACATTTCATTCTTAACCTCTTTACGCATTATGTTATTCACTGGGCTTTAGCTCATTGCTTATATATATATGTAGGTGTTCAGGCACCAGACCGCAGCTTGGAGCGTTAGGGTTACTCTAGTTTTGTCAAGCCAGCCTATGTGCCTCACTGCGAGGTTCCGAGCCTATCGTGTTAAGGCTTAGGGGTGTTTTACAATTCCCCCCCTCTGTACTGTCTTACTGTTCTGTATAGACTGAATGTTTACCGTACTGTTATGCAGGGATTAAGTCCCTAGTCTGAATGATTGTAAATATTGTGCATACAGTTCTGTACTGTTTATGTATGAATGTGTGAAAAGTCTTTTTGCATACAGATTCTTACAGCTCATTGGGCATTGTTTCTTTACTGTATTGGCTTCCGCCAGGCCCTGTACTCTGTTTTACTGTACTACTGATCTGCAGGCCTTCGGTAATCTCGGATTACTGGCCGGTTACGGTGCTAAACCCATAGGGCCGAGTTTGGGTCGTGACAGATCTATTTGGTTGTGAAGTCAGATATCAATACTCACAAGTTTTGGATCTTTTGATTTAATAGATTGGTTTAATAATTATATTAAACTTGTCGCTATGTTTGACTTTTGAAAAAATAGAAATTAATTTAATGAAAATAAATATCAAAAAAATTTATTTCTACCCTCGCAAAAAATAAAATTATATAAAAATAATGTATTTTTAATTTTTTTCATCAATTTAATTTTTAGTTTTTTAGAAAAAATTTCCAAACATAACTTTATAACTAGGAAAATTCAACATTATTTATTAAAAAGAGACCGTTATATTTCAAACAACATACAAGCTAATCACTACAAAATAAATTGGGGGTGTTTGGTGGGGCTTTTTTGAGCCAACTTATGGCTTCTGGCTTTTAAAAAGTTATTTTGGACTGTTTGGTTAAACTTTTTTCAAACAGCTTCTGATTCTAACAACTTATTTTAAGTCAAAAAAACTGATTCTGAGAAACTGCTCACCTCTTACTTCTGATTATCAGCTTCTGCTGTGGACATGTTAATTCACGATTATACTCTTAAATTTTTTTATTTTTTATTTTTTTAAAAATAGAAAAAGACTCAAATGGACTATAGAATATTATTATTATTTTTTATAAGAAATGTAGACAAATAGTGAATAATAAAAAATAAAAGTTAATTGAAAAAGCTACTTCACAGTTTATTTAACAAACACTACTCAATAACTTAAATCTATAATCTAACAGTTACACCAAACAGATTAACAGTTTCTGATTAAAGTCATAATCTATAATCTGTTAAGGTATAATCTATAATCTGTTTTAACAGTTACACCAAACAGCAACATTGTATGATGATTTTACTTTTAAAATGGACTGTTTATAAAGGAAACATCTTTTATATTGTCTTTATTTGGGACAAGATTTAAAATTTAAAATTAAATATATTACAATTAAAAAGTTAAGAATCAAAATGACACAAGCTTTAAATTACAAGGACGGTTAGTATAATTCACTCCTTTTTCTTTTTTTTTTTTTAATTGCAAAAAGACAAACGCCATAATCCATGATTCCATTGTTGATACATCTTTATCCACTTTCTTCTTCTTCTTTTCTCTTTTTGTTTTTTGGTCGAGTACATCGGCCTTTCTTTTGGACTTTAAAGAAAATACCTTCAACCTCACAAATTTAATATAATTATAATTAGTTCTTTTAAAATTTTAATTTTTATAACACATGCAAAAGTAATTTGTTAGCCATTTAAATAAAAAAAATCTATTATTATCATTTTCTTTCCACTGAAATGTATTTAAAAACAAAAAATCTTTGTGTCTGCATTTTGAGAGTTTCTTGTATTTGATACATTATAATAAAGAAATAAATAATTCACAAAACAGTAGTTATATTTTTGGAAGATTAACAGTTTTTTTTTTTGGGTGTGTTTTTCTTCTTGTAAGAGGAGTTAAGTTTAAGCCCACTAAATTAATTAGGCCCAATAATCCAAGGTTGATGGGCCCAAATTTATCGCAAGTCCAAGACCGGTGGGCCCAGATTTATCGCCATCAAACGGGCTGAATGGCTCTAAGCTTCAAAAGGGTTCGGATTCACGAACTTAGAGACTTACTCTGGCCCGGACTCGAAAGGGTATTAGGCAAGCCTAGAGATCCGAGGCACTCGGACTCGAAAGGGTTCGGATCCACGAACCTAGAGGTCCGAAATACTTGGCTTCGAACGGATTCAGACGCAATCTAGAAGTCGCTCCGTTAATGAGTCCCAGAACACTTGCGGGCTCGGAGCTTTCCGGGATCTACGCACCAGAACCATGGGCGTAATGGAGTTCGAACAAAGGACCCGATCCCGAGGACGGTGAGTGGAGATAAATTCACTCGTCGGTTAAACTAGCCTATACCCGGGTCGAGGTGGCACGATCTAGGGGGTCCTTGAGACTCGGCAATATTTGCGGCAGGACGTCCTCTGGGACTACCCCTGACCCTTTGGGATGATTGGGGATCATTGGTTAGGTGTGGCTAAGAAGAAGGGTTCGCCGAGGGATTGATCTCCTCTTCGGGGTTTTCTCATCCTCGGAGAAGTCACCTCCTCGGAGAGGTCACCTCCTCGGACAAGGTGGTTAGAGAGAATATCCCCCATGTGCCTTGCACATGGGCTCCATCCTACATCATGAGGTGCCTATAAATAGCACCCACCCATAGCTTTACAAGGGATGGATTTTGGAGATTTTTAACTCTTGGGAAAGAACTAATTTCCCTTCTCCATTATCAACCTTGAGAGTGAAAGTGGGAGATCCATGGGAGAGCCTTGCCATTATTCTATTCTCTAGCCATTTTGCCTTCTTCTTCACCCAATCTCTTATCTCCATCATCCCTTTTGTTATTGTGTTCCTAAGTTGAGATTATTGAAGAATCTAAGCCTCTCATCATATTCTAGAGAATTCGAAGTTGTTCTTCAAGGATCTTCGAAGATCTTCGAATTTTCCAACTCTTTTCTTGAACCCTCTCCTACATTTTGGCGACTCCGCTGGGGAGGCGGATTGGTTAATGGTCTCAACGAGATCTGGAATCCACACAACTCCAACAAGGATGGCGGGAGAAGATGAAGTTCACCAACAAGGATCCTCTAATGGTGGTGATGACAGGACCATGGCTCCAGATCAACCACTTTTGCTTGAAGCCATTCAAGGACTTCAAAATACTCAACAAGAGATTCCTACCACTCTTCAGAATCTCACTCACACCATGTTGGTGATGAGTTCTAACTTTGCACCGGCGCCAAACGGAAATCAAACTGGTGGTGGAGTTATTTCCGCCGGAGCGCAAAATCAAATCCAAGGAGAAGTAGGCCCCAATCAGCCTATGGCTCATGGCAACACGACCACAGTAACACATGCTCAAACCACAGTAGGCGGCGGCAGTTTGCCCATGCCCGGGCTCCATGGCGTGCCAAGCCAAGATCCAATGGTGACTAGGGGAGTTTCTGGTGTAATGAATGGTGCTTCGGTGACTGTTGGCGTCTAGGAAAACATAAGGAGCATGATGGCGCAAAAGGGAGCTCTGCCCGTACCTAATCTTGTTACGCCACCAGTAAATGTTACCCAAGAACCAAGCGGGCCTCCTTTGGTGCCGACAACAAATCTGCAAGCACAACCCGGTATAGCGGTGCCGTACGGTGGACTTTACGGGCCTCAATTCAATGTCCCATCACCAACTGGCTTGTCTATAGGCGTTGATGGCCAATATCGTCAAATGTCCTCACCAATGATGAATTCGCAGCACTAAAATGGCCAAGTCGCCCCTAGTTCAGTCTTCGGGTCCACAAGCCAAGTCTCGGGAATACCACCATCAAACTCTCTCCATTATCAACCTTGAGAGTGAAAGTGGGAGATCCATGGGAGAGCCTTGCCATTATTCTATTCTCTAGCCATTTTGCCTTCTTCTTCACCCAATCTCTTATCTCCATCATCCCTTTTGTTATTGTGTTCCTAAGTTGAGATTATTGAAGAATCTAAGCCTCTCATCATATTCTAGAGAATTCGAAGTTGTTCTTCAAGGATCTTCGAAGATCTTCGAATTTTCCAACTCTTTTCTTGAACCCTCTCCTACATTTTGGCGACTCCGCTGGGGAGGCGGATTGGTTAATGGTCTCAACGAGATCTGGAATCCACACAACTCCAACAAGGATGGCGGGAGAAGATGAAGTTCACCAACAAGGATCCTCTAATGGTGGTGATGACAGGACCATGGCTCCAGATCAACCACTTTTGCTTGAAGCCATTCAAGGACTTCAAAATACTCAACAAGAGATTCCTACCACTCTTCAGAATCTCACTCACACTATGTTGGTGATGAGTTCTAACTTTGCACCGGCGCCAAACGGAAATCAAACTGGTGGTGGAGTTATTTCCGCCGGAGCGCAAAATCAAATCCAAGGAGAAGTAGGCCCCAATCAGCCTATGGCTCATGGCAACACGACCACAGTAACACATGCTCAAACCACAGTAGGCGGCGGCAGTTTGCCCATGCCCGGGCTCCATGGCGTGCCAAGCCAAGATCCAATGGTGACTAGGGGAGTTTCTGGTGTAATGAATGGTGCTTCGGTGACTGTTGGCGTCTAGGAAAACATAAGGAGCATGATGGCGCAAAAGGGAGCTCTGCCCGTACCTAATCTTGTTACGCCACCAGTAAATGTTACCCAAGAACCAAGCGGGCCTCCTTTGGTGCCGACAACAAATCTGCAAGCACAACCCGGTATAGCGGTGCCGTACGGTGGACTTTACGGGCCTCAATTCAATGTCCCATCACCAACTGGCTTGTCTATAGGCGTTGATGGCCAATATCGTCAAATGTCCTCACCAATGATGAATTCGCAGCACCAAAATGGCCAAGTCGCCCCTAGTTCAGTCTTCGGGTCCACAAGCCAAGTCTCGGGAATACCACCATCAAACTCTCTCCCTCAGCAGTTTCTCACTCTCACCGATGTGCAGGCCATGTTCGATCTCGAACGGGGCAAGAGGACCTTACCCTCTTTGCCTGATCCAGACATCAAGCCGTCTTACCCCATTGAGATGCTGAGCTATCCATACCCTGAGGGGTATACAGTGCCGAAGTTCATCAAGTTCGACGGCAAACAAGGAAATGCCCGAGAATATGTTGTGCGATTCATCGAGACTCTGGGTATTCATGGTTCAAACCACGTCCTCCGACTGAGAGAATTCTCTAAGTCCCTCACCGACTGAGCATATAGTTGGTATGTTAATTTGGCCCCAAACTCTGTCCGAAGTTGGGAGGAAATGGTTAACAAATTCCACTCCAAGTTCTTTCAAGTGGCGGAGAAGGTGACCACACTTACATTGTGTAAAGAGAAGCAACAAGAAAGTGAAGACATCTTTGACTACGTCAAAAGGTTTCAGGACAAGGCCGTAGATTGTCATGAAGCAGTTGAGGAGAGTTATCTGGTTCAAATCTGTCTAGAAGGGGCATTGAGCAGGTACAAAATGTTTCTAGTTAATCACAAGCTACCCACCTTCTCGGCATTAATGGAAGCAGCTCGGAACATTAGCATTCCTCAGGCTCAGGAGTCCGGATTTAAGGCCAGTTACAAGACTAGTTTCAAATCGTCTCGTGGACCTATTGTTGCTGCTGCCTCTACCCCAGATACCCGAAATTCACAAGGAGGAGGTCATAGAGGCCAGAAGAGAAAGCAATATAATGGTGAAAAGGGGAATGTTTCTTATCCATGTGGAATCGAGGAAGTGAAAGCTCTAGTTAAGGAATGGGTGGCTGACGAAGAGTTAAAATTGCCTTATGTTGAAGAAATGCCATCAAAAAAGGACCGTGAGAGCCCTGAATTCTGTGTCTACCATCGTACATTGAAACATCTGACAGAGAAGTGTTGGACTCTCAGGAAAATCTTCAGAGATAAAGTCGAGGCAGACGAATTGAGGTTCAAAAAGCAAGGGACTCAAGACATCCGAGAACAACCATATCCTCAACACCGAGGCAAGGGCAAGAATGTTGCTATGATAGCTTATGAAGGCCCAATGATCGAGGCTATCGCCAATCTCGATGACGATGATTGTTATCTGGACGACATCCTCGAGCCAGAGGGTGAGCAAGTTTGCTATGGAAGTGCTCTCGATCCAGAGGGCAGAACATTTATGACTCATGGCAAAGATCCCTTTGATCCAGAAGGAGGAGCAGAGTACTACGGAAGAGGAGGACACCATGTTTATGTGGCATCTTATTTTGAAGAGACCGAGGAGATGGTTAACTACGAGCCTCAAAGAGTGGAAAAAGATCCGGATCACTATGCCAAAACCTTGCAAGACTGTGTAAAGTTCAAGCAGTTCTTTGACCAGCTTGGACTTTCCAAGGTGGCCAGAACAGAAATCACCAAGTCTATCATTAATATAGCCGAGGCACACCATGAGGAATGCATGTCGACTGAGGGATCTATCCCGAGGAAGGCAAAAGAGCAATCTAGTGCCATTACTTTCTCCGAGGTTGATCGGAAGTATCCTTTTTCTCATAATCGCCCGCTTTATGTGACTGCTTTTATTAACGGGGTTGAGTTCAAAAGGGCCTTTCTAGATAGTGGAGCCTCTATCAACATTATGACTCGCGCTACTCTAGAAAAGGCCGGAATCTCTGAAGAACGCATTGTGAAGCAGCCGATAGTCATCACTGGCTTCGGTGGAGAAAGGAGAGTTACTATCGGATGCGTAACAGTTGATTTAGCCGTTGGAGAGATTCGCTCGGCCACCAAGTTCCATATTATCGATTCTGAGGCAAATTATCACATCATTCTAGGGAGGACCTGGATGCATAGATATGGGGCTGTACCATCGAGTTATCATCAGTGTGTTAAGGCTAAATGGGGAAAGAAGACGGTGACAATTCAGGCTACAGAAAGGCCGTTCGAGATCCATGAAGCTCATTATTCTGATGCCATCTACTTCACCGAACTGGCTGTCGAAGAAGTTCCCACCACCTCTAAGCCTCGAGGGGTCAAAATTCCTCGTTGGGAGGATATCAAAGATGACAAGGAGCCGATGACAGAATCAAGCAAGCGGGCGATGTCTAGACCAGAAAGTCCGCCTATTCCTCGGAAGGTGATGAAAGTTCGAGAAGGAGGCAAGATGGTGTACTATTTATGAAGGTGCGGGGAGTCGGTTTCTTCAGTCACCGACTCCGAGTCAAAAGAAGAGCCTCCTGACAATGATATAGTAATAAAGCCTAAAGTGGCTCCAGAATGTATGCAAGATGGGCCGAAGCCTCAGCCCGAACAACTTATTGAAATAGATCTGAGTGATGGACAAGATGCACCGAGGCCGGTATTCGTAAGTTTGAGCCTTAGCCCAGAGAAGCGGGAACAGTTGTTAAAGTTGATAAGCCGATACTCAGATGTGTTTGCTTGGTCATATAAGGAAATGCCCGGACTAGATCCTGACCTAGTCTCCCACTATCTTAATGTGTTCCCAAACTCCAAGCCAATTAAGCATGCTGCTCGAAAATATCATCCAGATCTCGAAGAGAAGATTAAGGAGGAGATTGAAAAACTTCAACAGGCTGGTTTCATCCGGCCAATACAGTACCCCACGTGGTTAGCAAACATCGTGCTAGTAAAGAAGAAGAATGGCCAAATCAGAGTATGTGTAGACTTTCGAGATTTGAACAAATCTTGCCCGAATGATGAATTCCCTCTTCCTCACATCGACACCCTCGTAGATACTACCTCGGGACACCAGATGTTCTTACTCATGGATGGATTCAGTGGATACAATCAGATTAAGATGGCTGAAGAGGACGCAGAAAAGACTGCTTTTAGAACACCTCTCGGAAACTTCTTCTATACAGTCATGCCTTTCGGACTCAAGAATGCCGGTGCAACTTACCAAAGGGCTATGACTGCAATCTTTCATGACATGATCCATCATGAGGTGGAAGATTATGTTGATGATCTAGTGGTAAAATCCAAGAAAGAAGAAGACCATCTCCGAGACCTTGAGAAGGTATTCAAGAGGTGCCAGAAATTCAAAATGAGGATGAATCTTCTTAAATGTGCTTTCGGGGTGACGGCAGGGAAGTTCCTCGGGTTTCTTGTACATAGGCATGGTATCGAGGCAGATGAAGACAAGGTCAAGTCTATCAAAGCAATGCCTCTCCCAAATTCTCAGAAGGAGTTAAAGAAGTTCCTCGGGAAGGTGTCTTATATTCGGAGGTTTATCCCAGCACTGGCAGAGATCTCTGCGCCTTTCGGCTCTTTATTAAAAGGAGATGCCAAGTTCGAGTGGAACCAAGAGCACCAAAAGGCCTTTGAGAGAATCAAGGCAGCCTTGACCTCGCCTCAGACCATGATAGCCTCGCAGCCCGGGGTCCCTCTAATGTTGTACCTAACTTCAACCCCCAAGTCCATAGGGGCATTATTGGTCCAAGATGTAGATGAAGCAGAACGCCCGGTGTATTACATCAGCCAGAAGATTCGAGGAGCAGAAGTCCGATATACTCTGATAGAGAGACATTGCTTAGCTTTGGTATTCACCACCCAAAAGCTCAGACATTACTTCTTAGCACATCAGATTCAGATTGTTACTAGGAGTGATCCAAACCGATACCTCATCAGCAGGCCTGCTATAACCGGGAAGGTGGCAAGATGGTTGTTAGCACTGGGTGAATTCGAGATCACATGTGTAGCCCCCAAGGCGATTAAAAGCCAAGCCTTAGCTGACCTCCTTGCTCAAATTCCAAGTGGTGACTATGAACCAGTGAATGAAGAAATAAGAGGAGAGGTGCATGCAGCTATGGCTTCCGAGGAAAACTTTTGGACATTGAGCTTTGACGGAGCAGTAGCCGGAGGTAAAGGAGGAACCGGGATAGTCCTTACAAGCAAAAGTGGGGAAAAGTTATATTTGTCTTATAAACTGGATTTCCATTGTTCGAATAATGAAGCTGAGTATGAGGCTCTTATGTTAGGCTTGATAGTAGCTGAGAAGCACAGTATCAAGAAGATTCGGATTCGGGGGGACTCAAAGTTGATAGTGAAGCAAGTTTCAGGACAGTTCGTCTTAAAGGAGCCTGCCTTGGCCACATATCGAACAACAGTCCGAAGGCTTCTTGACAAATTCCAGAAGGTCGAAATAGAGTATGTGCCTCGTTCCGACAACAAGTTTTCAGACGCCCTCGCTACATTAGGGGCAGGAGTTGATACCCCAGAGGAGGAGGCGACAATTATTATCAAGAAGAGAATAGTGCCTTCGATAATACCTGAAGACAAAGGCCTTCCGGAGGACTGGAGAGGAGAAGTCCTCGAACAACTCAGAAGCAAAGTTGGAAAATTGACTATGGCCAAGCTTGCCCAATTCATAATTATTCAAGGTGAACTTTACTTTCGATGAGGTACCGGATTCCTAGCCCGGTGTGTTGGCCAACAAGAAGCAAGTTTCCGACTATAACAGATTCATGAAAAATCCTGCGGGGATAGGGATATCAGTCTGTACAGAAAGATCCAAAGACATGGCTATGATGGTGCATGATGGCCACAACCCGAGCAGCTGGTGAAAGCTTTCCAAATGATCTTGCAACTCTAGGGGCAAATTTCAACATTCCGTAGAAAAAGTCTATCTATGACATTTACAATTTATATTTACTGCATTATCCAAAGAGTTCTATCTTTCTTATGTCATGAAGAAATTTATTTCCTCTATATTATGTATCTCCATTAAAAGTTATTTTCTCTACATTGTATATCTTCATTGTGTTATGTTGCTTGAAACAGTTTTCAATTTTTGTTGCCCCTCAAAGAAGAAAAAGGAATGGTAGACTCAGTTACCAACCTGAAGGGAGTTTTCTTGACACAGTAGAAGTATACTTCCACTCGAACCTCCGAAGAGCAGCCATGGCTTCCATCAATGCAAGCTTTGAGGGTCTTTCTTGCTGAAGTAGAGTGTGCTCCCACTCGGACTTCCGAAGAATAGCCCTTACTTCCATCAAAGCAAGCTTCGAGGGCCTTTCTTATTGAAGTAGAGTGTGTGTTCCCATTTCGACCTCCGAAGAATAGCCCTTACTTCTGTCAGTTCAAGCTTTAAGGATCTTTCTTGTTGAAGTAGAGTGTGTTCTCCGCCTCGGACTTTCGAAGAACAGATCTTGCTTCCATTAGTGCGAGCTTCGAGGGATAGCCTTTGCTTCTATTAGCTGCCGAAGTAGAAGTGCGCATCCACTCGGACCTCCGAGAGACAGCCTTGTTCCTGCTCGGACTTTTGAGGGAGAGCCTTCCGAGGGAGAACTCTTGCTCTCATTAGTGCGGGTCCGAAGAACAGCCCTTGATTTCATCAATACGAGATCCGAGGATCTTTCTTTTCAAAGTAGAGTGAACTCTTACTCGAACTCCCGAGGGATAGCCTTTGCTTCCATTAGCTGCCAAAGTAGAAGTGCACATCCACTCGGACTTCCGAGGGACAGCCTTGTTTCTGCTCGGACTCTTGAGGGACAGCCTTGTTTTCGCTCGAACTTCTGAGGGACAGCCTTGCTTCTGCTCGGACTTCTGAGAGACAATCTTTACTTCTGTTGGTGCAAGCTTGGTAGACTCGGTTACCTTCCAGAGGAATCTTTCTTGCCAAAATAGGGTGTGTGCTACCTTCGGACTCCCGAGAGACAGTCTTGCTTCTGTTCGGACTTCCGAGGAACAGCCCTTGCTCTCATTAGTACGGGTTCCAAGGGCCCCGAGGTCGTGGATTTCAATCAAGAATTCATTTTCCTGAAATAGCAAAGCCAACAAACGAGACAAACAATATCAATTTCAGATCATGATTCAGGCATTATCAAAATGGAGCAACATCAACAAATAATAATGATCTATTTAAGCTACAACAATTCTATTCCTCCAGGCGAGTTCATGATAAATGCCAACAAGCCATATTCAAGTCAAGTTCATCAATAGAATTTCGTAGCTCAGACATGGATTTGAAATCTGTTTTCTTCAAGTTATATAAATCAGGGCAGGGTCGTCAACAGAGTATTACCTATCTCAAGTAAAAAATTGCAAATTGTTGGAGTATTAAATCAAGTTGTACAAGGGCCAAAACTTACCCAGATTTTTGAAACCCGAAATCAAGAGAAGAAAGTTTTTGAAAAAAAAAAAAATGAAATTAGTTGAGAGGAAGACCAAGGCCCACCAAAAATGAAGGTCCAAAAATGGGTTTCAGAGCAGGTCGGTGGAGGCGTGAGCAGCATGCGTAGGGCCAACACAGGCAAGACCGCAAACGTGAGACGTATACACCCAAGGCCGACGCCGAACTAAGCAGTGCTAGGTAGGCCCACACACACGTCGCGTTGAAATGGCGATGTACATAGTCGGCGTTGGACGATCAAGTCCGAAAGCGGCGTTGGACGATCGAGTTCGGACGCAGGGATGGTGCCGTAGAGGAGTTGGTGACCACACACGATGCGTTGAACGGGCGACGTGTGTGGTGGGTACCGGAACAACAGTCAAGGCTGGCAGAGAGGTCGCAACAAAGAGGCCGACGGTGGGTTGGTGATGAAGCTGCTGTGGTGGACGGCGGCAGCAGGCGGTGTGCAAGCGACGGAGTAGCTGGGCAGACCGACGCCGCGTTGAAAGGGCGGGCGTGGTCGGCATTGGCCAGATCACGGCTGAAGACGGTGGTAAAGTTACAGGTGGTCGCCGATGGAGCAGGACCGAGATCCGGTGTATCCATAGCTCAAAAGCTGCGTCATTAAGCCAAGATGAAATACCGATAACAGCGGGGCTTGGAGCTGCATAGCGTGCAAACTGAAAAAAAAAAAAAAAAAAAATCGTTAGTGAGGTGAGGTGTAGAGTGAGCACTGTGGAAGCATGGCACAGCCCCAACGAGGACGACACACAGCCGAACCAACGATGGCACTATTTTGGCAAGGTTGGAAAATGATGACGTTGCAGAGGAGTCGGCATCGGTGTGTCAGTGACGTCGGTGGTCTTCAGTAGTTGCAAAGCAAGCTGGCCACGATTTGGTTTGGTAGCTGAGGAACGCTGAAGAAGAAAGCTGGGTGCCGAAATGGGTCCTTGAATTTTGATCTCCTGTACACAAAATAAAAAAAATTCGTGGTCTCTGCTTTCTTGATTTAGAGAAGCGGCGGCGGTGGTCTTCAAATGGAGTGCAAAGCAAGCTTGGGTCTTGTCCCAGTGTAGAGAGAGGAGGAGGGTAACGAAGAAGACCCAGATGTAGTAGTAGAAATGGTTATGCCAGAGCTTGATGAAGAGGATCAGAAAAGTTTTGAGGCTGTTCAGCCGACATGGCTATGTCAAAAAGGTGAGAGGTATTGATTAGGGTTGTTGAGAGGGTAATTTTTGGGAAAGAATTGGGCCGAGCTGTGAGTTGGGCCCTGCGGCCCAAAGAGTGAAGGAATCGATGAGAAGCCGTAGTGTTACTTCGGCCTAGTGGGCAAGGTTACTTCGGCCCAAGGAGGTGAGATTACTCCGGCTCAAGAAGAGATGGTTGCTTCGGTCCAAGGAAGAGTAAAGCTACTCCGGTCCGGAGGCAACTCGGAGTTAGGCCGGTCTCGGAGTTAGTCCGGTCGCAGTATGTTCTGGGAAGGCCGGTTTCGGAATTAGTCCGGTCGTGACATACAATGGTTAGGTCGGTCAGAACTTGTTACTTGGAAGTTTGATTTAAACACACCAAGGTTGAATAGGGGCAGCCGAAGTAAGGAGTTAGAGGAGAAGACCGAGCTAAGGACAGTTCGGCCCTCTGTGGCTCGGTATAGCCAATTTTACTTCGGTCACATGGAAGTTCGGCCATGGAGGAAACCATCCCACTTGGTTTAAGCAGTGGGGGAGGGTGTAAAAGGATAAGCATTATCCTTTGGAGTATGAATCCTAGGAGGACTCTACATGGAGAAATACAAGTCCTACCAGGATTGTGCCACGGGAAACTTATAAAAGCTCACAAGCATTACCTTGGAGGAGGTAATTGAACACATTCTTTCTGAGAACTTAGAGCTTTGTCTATTTGTCAAGTTTTCTGACTTAGGCATCGGAGAGGTTTCCGGCACACACCCGCCGGCTAGCTCACGTTTGTGTTTTCAGGTGACAAAGCAACGTCGTACGGAGGAGCGTGGACTTGGTCAACAGGATTATACGAGGAGAATTGTTTCCTCCCCGTACAATTGGCGCCGTCTGTGGGAAGAACAGACAAGAACAAAAACCTCTTGACTAAGCTTCTCCTTTTCTCAATCAATGGCACACATTGAAGAACCACCACAGTCCGCCGTCGACGGGCTAACTCCAGACGGGGGCGCAAGGCGAGAAGGATTACCCTCTGTCCCTCCTATGGCAGATCTGGAGTCCCAACAACATAACTCCAGGAGGAGTGGCAGGGGAAGGCGGATTAACAGCCCTCGTCACTCTCCAAGTCCTGACAGGCAAAGGAGGAGGATTGATCCTCAAGCCCTGGAAGATCGCGTGAAGGAACAAGATGAACTAATTCGAAAGATGGCGGCGGACATGGAAGCATTAAAACACCAGATGAAGGCTAAAGATGTGGCGACAGGGGAGGGGCGCAAGCACAAGACGCCCCCTCGCCACTCAGAGAATCGTAGTAGGAATACTACACCCTCCCAAGGAGAGAGCAGAAGCCTCAGGTCAGGCGACACTCACTCCTTATCTTCCAGGACTCGTCACTCCAGGCCTGAGAGGACGAGATCCGAAAGATCATATACTGAAGGAAGCACGTATTGGCCTTCCCATTCACACCAAACCAGATCTAGACAAACAGAACTGCCCAGGTCATCCGACTTACGAACCGTGCTCGAAGAAAAAGCACGATGCAAGGAGGATGCGAGGGCAAGGGATCCACACCGAGTTTCGGCCTTACAACGGTTGGCTCCTCGGACGCATGGAAGCGTCGAGGTTGGAATGCCAATACCGCGACCGGCCTATGAACCAACGGACAAGGCATTGGCGAGATTACAGACTTCGCCGTTTGTCCCAGCAATCGAAAACGCGCCCCTACCATCAGGCTTCCTTCAGCCGAAATTCACCACATATGAAGGGAAGACGGACCCGTATTCGCACTTGAGCCACTTTCGCCAAGTCATGGCTGTGTACAGACGAAACGAGGCCTTGATGTGCATACTCTTCCCGTCAAGTCTTGGCGACCTAGGCTTGACATGGTTCGAAAAGCTCCCAGAGGGCAGCATAGCCTCCTGGGCCCAGTTGGCAGAAGCATTCGTAACGAGGTTTCGGACAAATACCAAAACACCGGTGGAGATAGACCAGTTACTCTCCATCGACATGGGAGAAAAAGAGACCCTCAGATCTTACAACAGTCGCTACTGGGAGACATTCAACCAGATTGGAGACTGCCCCACCAATCTGGCCATTGCGCAATATAAGAGAGGCCTACCAGTAGGGAATAGACTAAGGGATTCAATTACAATGACGCCACCCCTCACCATGGAGGCCCTGATGGAGAGAGTGCATCAGCACATCAGGGTAGAAGAAGATGGCGCACGTGCCAAGGCAAAATCAAGTACGACCGCGGTACCAGAAAAGAAAACCTCAGCAAAGGTTAATACGGTGGACCGAAGTAACAAAAACGGGCATGGAAGACGAGATACTGGAGAAGATCTAGACAAAAGATGGTTGAGAATCCGCACTGCCATAACAACGGTGTTCAAAAAACCAATATATCGAATTCTGAGCGAAATAAAGGACGAGCCATTCGTCAAGTGGCCAGCCAAGCTAGGGGAAACACAGAAGAATTACGACGACAGATCACGGTGCACCTTCCACAAGGAAAAGGGGCACCGAACTGAGAATTGCATGCCACTAAGACAGCACTTGGAAGAATTGGTGGCAGCAGGCCACTTGGACAAATACATTGAAGGAGGCGCGCAACCGGCCCCCCAAGATCATAATGACCATCCCAATAGAATACCAATCGATGCTCCACCCCAAGGCATCATCAATGTAATTCATGGAGTTTTTGAACCTGAGCGCGTATGCGAGCTCAGAGGTTCAATCAAGAAGGCTGAGCACTTCAGGGAAGTATTAAGTGCCCAACCTACCATCAAGAAGGGGAGGACAGAGGCAACAAACGTCATGTCCTTTTCGGATAAGGACTTGGAACGAATTTACTGCCCCCATAATGATGCCCTGGTTGTCACTCTCCGAGTCAAGGATTTTGACGTCAAGCGGATTCTGATTGACCAGGGTAGTTCATGTGAGATCATGTATTACGACACATTCAAGCAACTAAAGCTGCAAGACAAAGACTTGGCGCCTGTAGTTTCTCCCCTGATTGGATTCAACTCCATGCCTGAATGGCCTGTCGGCAAAATAATCCTTCCAGTAAGAGCTGGGAGCGTAACAAAACAAGTGGAGTTCTGGGTATTGAAGGTCCCCTCCACTTACAACATCATCCTGGGCAGAACGTGGCTGCATGCCATGCGTTCGGTAGCATCATCATACCATCAGGTAATGAGGTTCCCTAACGACATCAGCATAATTGAAGAAGTTTATGGCGATCAGATAATGTCAAAACAATGCTTCGCCACAGTGAATGGAAGCCGAGCTGCCAAAGGATACGTTCATTCGGTGGAAGAACCAGAAAGTAATGAACTATTCGCGGACGTCGGCAAAGAGGCCGATCAGAAAGCGGTGGAGGACTTGGTGGAGGTAAAAATAGATGAGAAGAACCCGGATAAGTTCTTCTTGCTTGGCTCATCGTTGTCCAGCACTGAGAGGTTAGAGGTCTTAGAATTCTTGACCTCTAATATCGAAGTGTTTGCCTGGATGCCCTACGATATGCCAGGTATTGATCCAAACTTTATCAGTCACCAACTCAATGTCCACCCAACCGCCAGACCAGTCATTCAACGCACACGCAGATCGGCACTCCACCATGACGAAATAGTGGCAGAAGAGGTAGGCAACCTGCTGGAGGCAGGAGCAATAAGAGAAGTGCACTACCCAAGATGGATCTCCAACACAGTTGTAGTGCCTAAAAAGAATGGTAAGTGGCGTGTCTGCGTTGACTACAAAACAGTCAACAAGGCGTGCCCAAAAGATAGCTTTCCTCTACCAAGGATAGATCAACTGGTGGACTTGACGGCAGGGCATAACCGACTGAGCTTCCTGGATGCATTCAGAGGCTACCACCAGATCGCCATGCATGAACCAGACCAGGAGGTCACATCCTTCACAACACCAAGGGGGCTATATTGCTACAAGGTCATGCCCTTTGGCCTAAAAAACGCAGGGGCGACATTCCAAAGGATGGTCACTAAGATGTTCGAACCATTGTTAGGCAGAACAATGGAGGCTTACATTGACGATATGGTGGTCAAAAGCAAGGATGAGAATGACCATCTTAAAGACCTAGACGAGATGTTCCAAATCCTGAAGAAACACAAGTTGCGCCTCAATGCGTCCAAATGCGCATTCGGAGTTGGATCTGGCAAATTCTTGGGCTTCCTGGTAACCAACCGAGGTATAGAAGCAGACCCATCTCAGATTAAAGCAATCCAGGAGTTGGAGAGACCAAACTCAGTCAAAGAAGTGCAGCATCTCACTGGTATGGCGGCTGCACTCAACCGGTTCATAAGCAGGTCATCAGACAGACTACGACCATTCTTCCAAGCTTTAAAAGCCAAGTTTGAGTGGGATGAAGAATGCGACCGAGCTCTGGAAAGCTTGAAGGAGTACATGTCTTCCCCACCACTACTTGTTACTCCAGTACCTGGTGAAGAACTCTTTTTGTACCTGGCAGTCTCTCAGCACGCAGTCAGCGCAGTGTTGGTTCGTGCAGAAGGAATACAACACTTGCCCATCTTTTATGTCAGCAAGACATTGTTGGGAGCCGAAACAAGGTACTTGCCTTTGGAGAAACTCGCCTTAGCATTAATGATGGCATCCAGAAAATTGGCGCACTACTTTCACGCCCACACCATAGTCGTCCTCACAGCCTTTCCACTAAAAGCTCTGTTTGAAAGGGCGAACTTTAGTGGGCGAATTTTGAAGTGGGCAGTAGAGTTGGGACAATTCGACATCAAGTTCCAACCCAAGACAGCAATAAAAGCCCAATCTTTGGCAGACTTCGTCGCAGAGTTTACTCCTGGAAGTCATCATATCTGCCCAGTCGACCTGACTGACGCAACCGAACTAGGGACGGAAGTCGACGCCGGAATAGCGCAACCCCTAGTAGAAGGTAGTCAATCAAGCACCAAGGCAGACCACACTAAGGACAACAAGGAAGCGACAAACAAAGGCACACCAGCAGTTCAAACAGAGGACGAAGGTCAGACAGCCAACATGGACCTTGAAGAAAACACCATCCTAGACCTCACGGCATCATCTGATCCTTCCACTTGCTGGAAATTATTCGTTGGAGAGATGTGGAAGCTCTTTGTGGATGGAGCGTCCAACCGACATGGTGCAGGGCTTGGCATAGTCCTCATCTCACCAGACGGCCTGGTTGTGGAGCAAGCAATCAACCTTGGCTTCCCAGCATCCAACAATGAAGCGGAGTATGAGGCGCTTCTCGCAGGACTCAAGTCGGCACACTTCATGAAAGCAACCGAACTAATGGTATACAGTGACTCTCTGCTGGTGGTCAACCAAATTTCTGGCGAATACGAAGCAAAGGACGACAGAATGGCCAAGTACCAAGAGTTAGTCAGAACAGAGATCAAGAAGTTTGATGTAGTAAGGATAGAACAAATTGGCAGGGAGGAAAACAGCCGAGCGGACGAACTAGCAAGCCTGGCCTCAATGGCAGATACATCAATCCCTCATCCATTACTCATCGACTTCTTACCAAGACCAAGCATAGAAGACCCCGAAGCAGAAGAAGTATGTTGCACAGAATTAGGCCCTTCATGGATGGATCCCATCATCCTGTTCCTAAAAGACGGCATTCTACCAGAAGAGAAAAAAGAAGCCAACAGAATAAGGGCAAAGTCGCAGCGATTTTGGCTATCTCCATCTTTGGCATTATACAAGAAGTCGTTCTCTGGGCCCTACCTCAAGTGTGTTCATCCCAGCAAAGTTGAAGCATTCCTGTTCGAAATATACGAAGGGGTATGTGGAAGTCACCAAGGGGGAAGGTCGCTCGCCTACAGGGCTATTTCACAAGGATATTGGTGGCCATACATGCAAGCAGACTCAGAGAAATATGTGAAGAAGTGTGAGAAATGCCAGAAATTCGCACATCAAATACATCAACCAGCAAGAGAACTCCTACCTTTAACTAGCCCATGGCCTTTCGCAATATGGGGCTTGGACATAGTAGGACCACTTCCAACAGCACCTGGGGGCAGAAAATTCTTTCTCGCAGCAACAGACTACTTCACAAAGTGGGTGGAAGCAGAAGCATTGGCGTCAATCAAAGAAAAAGATGTGAAGAAGTTTGTCTGGCAGAATATTATCACTCGGTTTGGCATACCAAAGGCACTGATCTCAGACAATGGAACTCAGTTCGACGGCAGAATCTTCAGAAGCTTTTGTGAAGAGTACAAGATAGAGTTCTACAATTCTATACCGGCATATCCCCAAGCAAATGGGCAGGCTGAAGCATCAAATAAAGTCGTCTTGGATGGGCTAAAGAAAAGGCTAGAGAAAGCAAAAGGCAAGTGGGCAGATGAACTTCCTCACGTCTTATGGGCTTACCGCACCACGCCTCGGCGATCAACAGGAGAAACACCATTCTCCTTAGCCTAGGGAATAGAAGCAGTAATCCCACTAGAAGTTGGCCTCCCCACAATCCGAAGCGAAAATTTTGATCCAGAGTTAAATGGAGAAGCCATAGCCTTAGAACTCGACCTTGTAGAAGAAAGAAGAGAAAAAGCAATGGTTCACATCGCCGCCTACCAACGAGAGTTAATCAGAAAATACAGCAAAAAGGTACATCCAAGACAATTCAAGATTGGGGATTGGGTACTACGCAAAGTAATGGGAAACACCTTGGTCCCAGGAGACGGCAAGTTAGGCCCAAATTGGGAAGGTCCTTACAAGGTGGTTGGGTTAGCAGGCAAAGGGGCATACCACCTAGAAGACAAGGATGGCAAGGCAATCCCTAGGCCATGGAATACGGCCAATCTCAAGTTATTTTACTTTTAGCTTTTCTCTTTTTAAACATATGTAATTTTTTCTTCCTTCAATAAAACAAGCAATTCTTTTTTAGCTCAAGTTATTCTTTGAAGTTAGCTTTAAAGACTAAGTATATTGCAAGCATTCTACTCTAAGTTAGCTGGAAAAACTTACTCAGAGGTTGGCTGGATTAAACCAACACCCTTCCTAAGCCCAGGATAAGTATCCAGGCTGCAGGACATTTGGTCGGAATAACCAAATACTATAAGTTAGCTGGAAAAACTAACTTCAATAGTTGGCTGGAATAAACCAACTCTTGTTACTCTTCAGCCGAAGTAAGGGTATGGCTGAAGAGTGGTTGGCTGGAATAAACCAACACTTGTTACTCTTCAGCCGAAGTAAGTGTAAGGCTGAAGAGTGGTTGGCTGGAATAAACCAACACTTGTTACTCTTCAGCCGAAGTAAGTGTAAGGCTGAAGAGTGGTTGGCTGGAATAAACCAACACTTGTTACTCTTCAGCCGAAGTAAGTGTAAGGCTGAAGAGTGGTTGGCTAGAATAAACCAACACTTGTTACTCTTCAGCCGAAGTAAGTGTAAGGCTGAAGAGTGGTTGGCTGGAATAAACCAACTCTTGTTACTCTTCAGCCGAAGTAAGGGTATGGCTGAAGAGTGGTTGGCTGGAATAAACCAACACTTGTTACTCTTCAGCCGAAGTAAGTGTATGGCTAAAGAGTGGTTGGCTGGAATAAACCAACACTTTGTACTCCTCAGCTGAAGTGATTATATCGGCTAAGGAGTGGTTGGCTAGTAAGCATATTTTAACCAGCCTAAACCGAAATAACAGTTGGAGAAATCGAAGACATTGCAAGGCACAGGCATACATATCAAAACCGGAGTAAGAGTTGCATAAAAATTTTTCATTCAAAAAAAAAAAAAAAAAAAAAAAAAAGTCATTACAAAGGTGCATAGTTCGGTTACAAAGAAAAGAGTACAAAATCAAGCAAAAAGATCTTCGATTTCGGCGTCGAAAACCGCATCACCATCAACCTGAAGACCGGTTTCGGGTGCAAGGACGTCTTCAGTCGGAAGAGAGGTTTCGGCCAAAACCACGATTTCACTTGGTTGATCAACAGTCAGATCTTCCACCATGGGCTCTGACCGAACTACCTGATCCACATTTTCAACCGGGGTATCCTCAGGGGCAGAGTCTTCGTCTGAGTCGGAGTCCTCAAGGAATTGCTGCTGGATCGCATTGGCATATTCCATCAGGGAGTTCGGTATAAAGTAGGCTGGAGGGTTGAAAACCTCGGTCTGAGGGTCATGACCGAGCTTCTCAACGGCTCCCCTCCAGCCGCACTTAAAGAACAACTCCTTGGCAGCATTGCATTGTTGAGCGTAAGCATCCTCCGCCCTCTTGAAGCCTTGCTTGTCAGCTTCCTTTACCCTCTCTTTTATTTCGGCATCCTTCTTCCTCTCAAGCTTCACCAGCTCGCGCAAGTACTTGTCCTTCAGAATAATGGCAGTTTTTTGTTTTTCGGCCTCGGCCGAACTAACCATTCCGGTCAAACGCCCGACCTCACCTCGGAGTTCGGCCATTTCCTTTCTGGCCTCCTCTAGTTCGGCCGACTTCGCCTCTGCTTCTGCCATTGCTTGCCTGGTGGTTTTGCGGAGCTCTTGAACTTTCTTATAAGTAATGTTGTTCTTCTGCGAGGCCTGACAAAACAAAGATTTCTTTTCAGCCGAAGTAAAAGTTGGAAAAATGTAGGCAGAAAAAACAGCGGAGCTACTTACCAAGATCATGGACTTGGAAGCAGACTGAATTGACTTCATTTCGGTGTTCAGTTGCTTCAAGTGGTGCTCCATATCCTTGGGAAGGCACACACTTTTGGCCAAGTTAAAAGCCAGTTGGTGGTCTTTTTCAGCCACGACCGAGTCAGTAGTCTTGATATCTCGGTCGTTAAAGGTCAGCGGCGGAGCCCACTTCGGAGAGTCAGCTCGGTCAGTTGGCTCCGGTTGGGGGCTGGGTGGTAAGCTCGGCTGGATAGCATGTTCTTCTTCATCAACCAAAACTTGTTCGGTTTCGGCAGTTCGTGCACGTTTGGTTCGGCGGGAAGAGGACGGCTGTTGAGAGGGAAGGGCCACAACAGCAGGCTGCGACTGACTGGGAGGCGTCACTTCGGGCCTAGTTGTTTCGGTCAGAAGGGCCCTTACTCTGCTTCTTTTTGCCATTTCTTCCTCAGCAGTTAATGGAACGAGTCTTATTTCGGGCAAAGTAGGGTCCGGCTCTGGTGCTTCCTCGAGTAGGAAATCGGTCACTCTTGCTTTTCGACGACCGCTATATCGATAGGTCGGTTCAAAATTTAAAAGCTTGGCCCAACCTCTTTCTTTAACCCGTAGTGCGGCTCGCAAAACCGCAAGGTTGGGATAGCTATACAGGGAACGGAGGTGGGCGAAATCTGCGAAAAAGACAAGTGTTAGTT
Organism: Camellia sinensis; assembly: GCF_055761805.1. Taxonomy (NCBI): domain Eukaryota; kingdom Viridiplantae; phylum Streptophyta; class Magnoliopsida; order Ericales; family Theaceae; genus Camellia; species Camellia sinensis. The sequence goes on from NC_138970.1 coordinate 67,090,056, forward strand.
CGGTCAATAGATTAAAAAACCGAGATAACATACATGGAACAAGACCGAAGTTAAATTACCAGGCTCTCCCATTTTCCAATTTATAGGTCGGCCAGGAATTTGGGCTTGAAAATCCTCAAAGTTCCCAGAGACCCAGAAGAAATCATCATCATTAAGGTCTTTGTCCGGTGTGTGCTTTACTATCTTCTCTCGGCGGCGGCGAATCCTAAGGTAATAGACCCACCCAGCATCTTTGGAACCAATGGAGTATTGGTGGAATATTTCGGCAAGGCCAAGGTTTAAACCGGTTTGGTGGTTTAGTGCGGCTATTCCCATAATAATACGGTATGTATTGGTGGACAGTTGGGTGGGGCATAACCTAGTCTGCCTAAGGAATTCGCAGATCAACGGTTGGACAGGAAACCGTAGTCCGGTTTCTATTATGGATTGAAGAGTAAAAGGAACAAAACCTTCGTTGTCCCATGGGGTGACGTTCTTTTTTGCTAAAGTCAATTGGACGTCATCTGGTATGTTATAATCTTGCCTAAATTCGGCCATGCCACCCGGGGTTTCGACTAAATACCTATACTTACCCATTTGTTGTATAATTTACGAATAAATTACTTCGGTACAAAAATTTGGCTCAGTAGCTCGGTTGAGCACACGCAGGAGTGCCTGGGCAACCTAAGTCTGCAAGGTAGAAAACAAAGGGGTTAAGCACAGATCGTTGGACCGCGCTACAAATTATAAGCAAGATATACAAATCCTACTTCGGCTTAGTGGGCTAGTTCTACCTCGGTTCATCAGGTTTGTTAGCTCGGTTTTGAGCAGATTAGACCGGTTTATCGTCTAGGGGCAGCTTTCTGAGTTCGGTCTAAAAAACTAAGAAAGCTGGTCCAGCCCCAAGGCCTAAAACGGTTGTAGTGTGAATAGAGTTACTTCGGTTAAGCCTCTAGGGGCGGCTTTCCGAGTTCGGTTTAAGAACTAAGAAAGCCGGCTTGGCCCCGAAAGCTTAGCTCGGTTATAGACCGAAGTACCTAGATCGGTATGTGCAAGCTTGTTCGGTGATCTTATCTTGGCTAGAGTGGTTCAGAAGAAACTACTGATATTCCTACAAGTTCTAGTTCGGTTATTGACTACAGAGATCTACCTATATGGGGGCAAACAGGATCCTAGTTCGGTTGCTATGTGATTTTGGATCTAAAACTGGTTTTCTACGTAATAGTTCATACACGCGTAGAGTTCTACTGGTTTTTTCATAAAAGTACAACAGCAAAGCAACAGATGAAGAAAAGTGTTTTCAAAAGCATACAAAACAAAAGCAGACGAAAAAGCAAGAAGGATAGGCTTGCTTACCTGTATAAGAGAGAAGCTAGAGATGGAGGCGATGGCAGCAATGGAGGCACGAACACAGCAAACTCAAAGACTCAGGAAACAGGGGAGAAGAGAAAGTGAAGAATAGAAGGTGAAGTGATTCAAGAAAGAGAAAGGCTGTTTTGTGAAAAGGGAGAGAGAAAAAAGGCGGCAAAAAGAGGCGGGAATTGTACGAAATTTCTGCAGGACGGCGTAACAGTTGGCCACGGCTTATCAGAACCTGCCACGTGTCACTGGAATGGGAAGCGTTACAGACGCTATGATTGAAGAGACGTTTTTGACCGGACAAAACGGGGCCCGGAGTAAAATTAGCTCGGCTTGAAAGTTCAAGAGTTTTTAGCTCGGCTGGAAAAGCTTCAAACGATGCCAGCTCGGCTGTTGGACAGGTAATCCCAATCATGCTATGCAGATGGAATTAAGGGGCAATTGAGAGGGTAATTTTTGGGAAAGAATTGGGCCGAGCTGTGAGTTGGGCCCTGCGGCCCAAAGAGTGAAGGAATCGATGAGAAGCCGTAGTGTTACTTCGGCCTAGTGGGCAAGGTTACTTCGGCCCAAGGAGGTGAGATTACTCCGGCTCAAGAAGAGATGGTTGCTTCGGTCCAAGGAAGAGTAAAGCTACTCCGGTCCGGAGGCAACTCGGAGTTAGGCCGGTCTCGGAGTTAGTCCGGTCGCAGTATGTTCTGGGAAGGCCGGTTTCGGAATTAGTCCGGTCGTGACATACAATGGTTAGGTCGGTCAGAACTTGTTACTTGGAAGTTTGATTTAAACACACCAAGGTTGAATAGGGGCAGCCGAAGTAAGGAGTTAGAGGAGAAGACCGAGCTAAGGACAGTTCGGCCCTCTGTGGCTCGGTATAGCCAATTTTACTTCGGTCACATGGAAGTTCGGCCATGGAGGAAACCATCCCACTTGGTTTAAGCAGTGAGGGAGGGTGTAAAAGGATAAGCATTATCCTTTGGAGTATGAATCCTAGGAGGACTCTGCATGGAGAAATACAAGTCCTACCAGGATTGTGCCACGGGAAACTTATAAAAGCTCACAAGCATTACCTTGGAGGAGGTAATTGAACACATTCTTTCTGAGAACTTAGAGCTTTGTCTATTTGTCAAGTTTTCTGACTTAGCCATCGGAGAGGTTTCCGGCACACACCCGCCGGCTAGCTCACGTTTGTGTTTTCAGGTGACAAAGCAACGTCGTACGGAGGAGCGTGGACTTGGTCAACAGGATTATACGAGGAGAATTGTTTCCTCCTCGTACAGTTGTTATCCCTTTCTTTAAATAGAATAAAAAAAGGGGTGTGATGGCATATCCTCTCAAATATTCTGCATATATATATATACATATAACGGCCCAGTTTACGGTTTTCCAATTTAAAGAAAAAAAAAGTGGGTTTCCACTTTTGTAGAGAGAGAAATCACATGGGTCATCATGATATAGGACCTGTTTGTTTTCCAATGGAAAAATTATTTTTTGGGTTTGAAGTCTCTGGAGAGAGAATGTCTAAAAAAAGCAATATGTTTATATATTGTAAAAAAAAGGGGGTCAGCTTTCTGATTTGTTTATTCTCAAAAAAAAAAAAAAAAAAAAACTTCCAAAAAACAAAAAAGTTCCAAAAAAAAAAATAATAATAATATTAGTTGTTAATTTTATCCGTAATTTACAGTGAGTCCTCAGTTTTTATTCATAGATTTTATCAAGGCCAAATATTCTCGAAGACATGATGTGAAGCATGGCTGATAAGGTGAAATTATGCATGTCCGAGAAAATTACAATTTCTCATACACGCAAGGGGCAAATGTAAGAGAAGTTAAGTTTAAGCCCACTAAATTAATTAGGCCCAATAATCTAAGGTTGATGGGCCCAAATTTATCGCAAGTCCAAGACCGGTGGGCCCAGATTTATCGCCATCAAACGGGCTGAATGGCTCTAAGCCTCGAAAGGGTTCGGATCCACGAACTTAGAGACTTACTCGGGTCCGGACTCGAAAGGGTATTAGGCAAGCCTAGAGATTCGAGGCACTCGGACTCGAAAGGGTTCGGATCCACGAACCTAGAGGTCCGAAATACTTGGCTTCGAACGGATTCAAACGCAATCTAGAAGTCGCTCCGTTAATGAGTCCCAGAACACTTGCGGGCTCGGAGCTTTCTGGGATCTACGCACCAGAACCATGGGCGTAATGGAGTTCGAACAAAGTACCCGATCCCGAGGACGGTGAGTGGAGATAAATTCACTCTTCGGTTAAACTAGCTTATACCCGGGTCGAGGTGGCACGATCTAGGGGGTCCCTGAGACTCGGCAATATTTGCGGCAGGACGTCCTCTGGGACTACCCCTGACCCTTTGGGATGATTGGGGATCATTGGTTAGGTGTGGCTAAGAAGAAGGGTTCGCCGAGGGATTGATCTCCTCTTCGGGATTTTCTCATCCTTGGAGAAGTCACCTCCTCGGAGAGGTCACCTCCTCGGACAAGGTGGTTAGAGAGAATATCCCCCATGTGCCTTGCACATGGGCTCCATCGTACATCATGAGGTGCCTATAAATAGCACCCACCCATAGCTTTACAAGGGATGAATTTTGGAGGTTTTTAACTCTTGGGAAAGAACTAATTTCCCTTCTCCATTATCAACCTTGAGAGTGAAAGTGGGAGATCCATGGGAGAGCATTGCCATTATTCTATTCTCTAGCCATTTTGCCTTCTTCTTCACCCAATCTCTTATCTCCATCATCCCCTTTGTTGTTGTGTTCCTAAGTTGAGATTATTGAAGAATCTAAGCCTCTCATCATATTCTAGAGAATTCGAAGTTGTTCTTCAAGGATCTTCGAAGATCTTCGAATTTTCCAACTCTTTTCTTGAACCCTCTCCTACACTTCTAAAAAAAAGGACGTTTTGTGGGGATATCATAGCATCCATGGATCCTGCTCTCGGAATAATCGGTTGTTGGCTAGATACAACCTAACTCAAAGAAAGTGACTCACCACTGGAACACATAATAGACTTCATCTACTCGCCATAGCAGGAGGTCGGATGTCGATCGGAGTACAACGCACAAACCCGAAGACAAATTGTGCCTCCTAAGAGTCACCCCTGCACGCCCTTGTGGAAAGCACATGCATAATCCACTGAGTCACCCCTACACGCCCTTGTAGAAAGCACATGCATAAGCCACCGAGTCACCCCGATAGTAGATTAATATTTAATAGTTAACTTGGAAATGGGCCAAGCTTAAGATTGGAGATTTCAAATATGACTTGTTTATATTTTTCAATAAAATTGGATGTCAACTTGTTATATATTCCTGTTTCATTTCATAATAAAATTATTGGAACAATTGGTTTTATAATATGAGAGAATTTCGATGTTAGAATGTTTCTCATTCGAGTCTCATTAATATTTGTCAAACAAGATTGAACATGACAAAGAGTTCTAGCTCAATATATTTTGTAAATTACTGGCATAATCTAAAAGTTTTATTTTATGAATATGTAAGAGAGATATTATAGTTTATAGACATTATTATGATAAAAAAAAAAAAAAAAAACGTGATTGGATTATTGGTAATTTTTGTTTTTATTTTTTGGCCTTTTATCTTTTCAAAAAGGTGGATACACTGTCTTTTATGATGTGGGTTTTTTGTCAGCTTGTACGCTGTCTTGATAAAATCAAATAAAATATGACAATAATGATGTAAAAGGGCACTTTGAGAAGTGAACATGTGGTCTATTATTAGAATGCCAAACAGATTTCTTCTTTGGTGAGATACACTCTGTGTTACCATTGACACTTTATTTTTAAAATTCGGTAGTAGTAAGATCGATTAAGTTGAGTGATTAATCTTTTCATTTATTAATATAGTCTGAAACATACAAATTGTAAAATCAATTAGATAAGTTTTTTCGATAAATGAAGATCTTTTTTGAATGTGAATTCTGTTATCACGGATACATGAATGGTGGGTGAGGGCTATCACCCACCAAATTTTGAAAAAACTACACTTTCATTATGTAATTTGAATATTTATACAAGAATTTTACATTTTGTCCCCTTCAAAATTTATGTAACTTTACTCCAACCTTTTCAAAATCTAAATAATTTTATTTTTGCTATCCTAAACTTTGAAATTTTTCATACAATTTTTAGATTACAAAATAAATTAGTATTTTAGCCATCTCAAATCTTTGAAAAATCCCACCCAAAGGGCTTACCACCAAAGAGGTCACAGGCTCGACTCCTACAAAGGCTAAACGTCTCAAATCTTGGGGTCACTAGAAGTTTGTCTGATCGTTAACTTCAGAATCCTAGAATTAATCGAGGTGGTAGTAAGCTGATTCAGACACCCGTTTATCGGAAAAAAAAACTTTGAAAAGTCTCACTACTTTAATATAATTTTAAATATTTATAAAATAAATTAATATTTTGGCTTTTAAAATTTATATAATCTTACTTTAATTCCTGAAAATCTAAATAATTTTACTTTTAAGTCCCCATTTGCACAATTTCTGCATCCATTACTGTTTATTACAGTTGGGTTTAATGAGTTGTCCACTATATTTTATGTAAATAATTTTGTGATCCATTTTGAATTTTAACATTTAGGATTATCTATCATTGATAACTTTAGCAAAAATATTAGAGATCTTAAATATTTTACGGATTATTAATGTAAGTGGAACTCGTATTCATGTAAGTGTTTGATAAAAAGATTTATAAAATATTTGGAGGAACTACCATTTTCCTTGAGAAAAAGTAAAAAGTTGAAAAGATTAGAAGAGCACTCTCACATGTCACCATATTAGGGTAGTCATTTCAATTTTGTCTGCTTTGCAGAGCAGTGTTTCAACCATTGTCGCGAGGTAGAAATGAATTACAAGAAAATGAACAAATGTTAGTGTATGAAACAAAATTGTTTCTCATAGTGGAACACCTGTAATTTGAAAAATAATCAAAACAGATTAGTGTAATTTATCTAAAAAATATATATTTTTTCAATTGTTTATTATTAAATAAGTTGAAATGAAACAATTAAAATATTTTTCACTGTTAAATGGTCAAAGGTGTTTTTTTTTTTTTTTTTGGTTGAAAAAATTAGGGAAAATCCCTTTCAAACTTTGTATAGTAAGAGAGGTCCAAGATGTTTTTTTTTTTTTATTAGCCAAGTTCCTCAACATTTTCATAGAGAAAATTCGATTCAGAGAAATTTCAAAATTTCTCTAATATGATCACATAGAAATTTTGAAATTTCCCTTTGAAAATTGAAATTTCTCTGAGTCGGACAAAATTTTTTTGAATCAAATTTTTTTCTGTAGAAATGTTAAGGGATCTTAACTATTATAAAAATATTATATATCATTTATCTTATAAAATCTTAATAGGGATCTTAAAAAAAAATTCTCCTTTTTTAAAAAAAAAACTAAATCTAAACAAAACTTTATTTGTTTTTTATATGCTTTTAGAAAATTTCAAGTGTGCAATGCATATGGCTCAGAGTAATTACCCATGCATTCCAATCAAACAATTCCATTTTCAAATGCTTGTAAGTGACAAGGGAAAGTGTGATTGAGAATTAATGAGAGAATTAAGAAATTAGAAGGTTTTTAAAATGAAAAACTGGCACAAGATTTTCTAAAAATAATAAAAATTCAAATGAAACTCAATTGATACTTATGATTTGGAAGTGATTTTAGGTAAGATATTTGAGATTAGAAAAACTCCTACATTTTATTTTAGCAAAGGAAAATTTGAATCCAATGCCATTTTTCCCTTTTCAAAAATTCTCATTGATTTAATTTAACAGTAATCTATCTATTATATAAAGAAAAAGAGTTTTTAGTGAGGATCCTTGCGAGAGTTTCAACACTTCATACTAATTTTTTTTTATTTTTTTAATTTTAAACAATTAAAAAAATCTCCATTGACTAAGGCCAAGTTTGGGATGTTCCAAAAAAGCCAAAAAGCCAAAAAGTTACTCAAAAAGTTAAAAAGTTAACACTATTCACCAAAAGTCAACAATTACGGCTGCACAACTCCCAATTCAAATTTTTCCCTACAAATCAATTTTTACAATTTTTTATTACACATTTTTCAATAAAAAGTCAAAAAGTTAACCCAAACATCTATATTTTCAACCTCAATTTTTTAGTCCAAAAAGACAAAAAGTGCACTTATTTAGTCTTCCCAAACTTGGCCTAACTTTTATTTGATAATCACACATAGAAAAAAGAAGGAAAAAAAATGAGTTGTTTTACTCATATAAAATAAATCTTATACTCTCATCCTACTTAGTAAAGAGTCTTGTGAGAGTTTCAATACCTCATACTAATTTTCTTGATTTCTTAATTTTAAACAATTACGAAAATCTTCATTGGCTAGTTTTTATTTGATAATCTCACATAAAGAAAATAAGAAAAAATGAGTTGTTTTACTCATATAAAGTAAATCTTATACTCCCATCCCATTTAATATTATAGTGTTGTACATGTTTCAATTCAATATAAATTAAATTTTAAAAAATTTAATTAATTAATTATGATCTAGCCGATTAGGCTAAATCATTTTTAATTTGATTAATTTGTTGGTTTAACTGCGATTTTGTCAAAATATATTGATTAAATTCGAAATAAACTAATTTATATAAGAAAAATGTGATTTTTAGTGAGAAACCCTATAATTAATATCTCGTACTCTTTTTTCTTTTTTTTTGATTTTCTTAATTTTAAACAATTAAGAAAATCTCCATTGGTTAGCTTCCATTTAGCTTTTATTTTATAATCTCACATAGACGTTTTGATTTTAAAAATAATTTTGTATAAAATTTTGAAACTCTCATAATATTTAACTTTAAAATAATTATAATCACACATTGAGAAAAAAAAAAAAAACTGAATTGTTTCACTTATATAAAGTGTTACAATCCCATATTGGGAAAAAAAGAAAACGTAAGTCGTTTCACTTATATAAAGTGAATATTATAAAAAGGGTTTTGAGGGAAAAGCCTTCTAGAAGTTCCAAATTCTCATTCTAAAATTATTGAATTTTCTTAATTTTAAATAATTAAGAAAATTCTCATTGGCTAGCTTCCATTTAACTTTTATTTTATAATCCCACATCCGAAAAAGAAGAAAAAAGTGAATTGTTTCACTTATATAAAATGAATCTTTTATACTCCCATTTAATAAGCAAAAAGAGATTTTTAGTGAGAAGCTCTATAATCAATACCATTTTTTATTTTTATTTTTTTAATTTTAAACAATTAAGAAAATCTCCATTGGTTAGTTTCTATTTAACTTTTATTTTACAATTTCACATAAAAATTTTGATTTTAAAAATAATTTTGTATGAGATTTTGAAATTCTCATAATATTTAATCTTAAAATAATTACAATCTCACATTAAGAAAAAAAGAAAAAGAGTTGTTTCACTTATATAAAGTAAATCTTCATTTAATATCATAGTATCGTGTCTGTTTCAGTTCAAGATGGTTTAAATTTTAAAAATTTTAATTAATTAATTTTGTTATAAATTGGTTAGTCTTTTGATTTAGTCGATTAGGCTGAATCGTTTTTAGTTTGACTGATTTACTAGTTTAATCACGGTTCTATATATTGCTTAGATTTGTTTAATTTGAAATAAACTAAGACTAACCATATTAAAAAGTAAACGACTGAGATTGCTTAATTAAAAATGAACTTCCTATCCAAACATATGTTAATTTTTCTTTTACAATCCCATATCAGGAAAAGGTAGAAAAAATAAGTTGTTTTATTAAATCAATCTTATGCTCCCATTTAATATTGTAGTATTTTGTATGTTTCAAGTTTGAGACAATTTAAATTTTAAAATTAAAATAAAATTTAAAAATTTTAATTAATTAATTTTTGTATAAATTGTTGGTCCTTTGACTTGGCAGATAGGATGAACTGTTTTCGGTTTGATTGATTCGCTGGTTTAACTGGAATTTTATCAAAATATATTGATTAATTTGTTTAATTCAAAATAAATTAAAGATTGACTTAATTGCAAATTAAACAGCTAAAATTGCTTGATTCGAAATAAATTTTTCGCCTAAACAAATCTTAACTTTTAAATAATTAAGAAAATCTCCATTGGCTAACTTCATTTAACTTTCACTTTATAATCCCACAACGAGAAAAAAAGGAAAAAAACGAATTGTTTCACTTACATCAAGTGAATCTTATGCTCCCATTTATCTAAGCAAAATGAGATCTTTAGTGAGAAACTTTATGATCAATATTTCATACTAATTTTTTTAATTTTTTTTAAATTTTAAACAGTTAAGAAAATCTCCATTGACTAACTTTTATTTTACAATCTCGCATAAAGGTTTTGATTTTAAAAATAATTTTGTATGGGATTTTGAAACTTTTATAATATCTCTCCTTAAAAGTATTTTTTTATAAAATATATAAATATATCGATAATTTCAATGTCACTCTTATTGCTTAATACAAAAATTAGGAGATAATTAGGATAATTTTAAATTTGTGTTTAAAACTTATAAATTATGGGATAGATTATTATAATTTTAAATTTATATTGTGCCGATTTTAAATTTAAATTTAAATTAATAGATTGTTTTTCATATTTAGTGACAGTTTAAATTTTAATAAAATAAAATTTAAAAGTTTTAATTAATTAATTTTTGTGTAAGCTGGTTGATCTTTTAACCTAACTGATTAAGTTAAACCATTTTTGATTTGAAAGATTTGCTGGTTTAACCGTAATTTTAGTAGTTTTACATGTTACGATGATTCTTTCTTACTCTTTAAGTTTTTAAAATTTCTTTAATTATTTTCCTTTCAAAAACTAATATGATAATTTTTTAAAATTCATATATTTTTATTCTAAAATAGTGAAGTATTAGAATTATGTCATTTTTTTTTATAACAAAGCATAATTTTAATTATTAATTGTCAACACAACAATTTTAATCTATCTATACTATATATAATAGTAAAGAAACATCTAAAACAAAACCTTTAAATTTATATATAGAATTTTATGTACTGAAGACAAAATATAAAAAATTAAATATAATTATTATATTTTTAATAAATAATATATTATTTTATCTGGTACATAATACAGTGATATGCCATTTCTTGTCAAATTAATGTGAAAGTATGAACATGTGAGAGGTGACAAAGCCTCCGTTTGGGAAGTGGGTTGGCTTTTTGACTTTTTGACTTTTTTGGCTATTTTAACCTAGGCTAAAAAATTTAGTTTGGGAAAGGCTTTTTAGCTTTTTGACTTTTTTAACTTTTTTTGTGAGAGGAGAGTGCAATGATTATAGGTTGGATGTGATGTTTTATTTTTTGCGATTAAAACAGCCTATTTTATCTTTTGTGGCTAAAATAGCTAAAAAAATCCACTTTAATTCTTCCCAAACGAAACCAAAGAGTCCTTGTTAACCATCACAACAAGAGGAAATGGTAGTGAGAGTTTCAGAAGTAGTCCTCATTGAGCTCCTCCGGTGGGGGAGAGTTGTAGTGGGAAATAATATATATATATATATATATATATAAATAATTATCTTGTATCAAATCCTCATGAGTTTGACAATCCCTTTTTATGTTAGGTTAGATTCTAATAAGATCTAAGGTTACCCCATATTACCTTTTACTTGGATATCCAACTACTATCATTTCAAGCTCGTTGATGAATGGAGGAGGAAGATATTCCAAGAGTCCATTGAGTTTGGCATATTGGGAAGATTTTATTATTATTATTTTTGGGGTTGTGGAGGGGTGGCAGATAGCAAAAGGAAATCTTGAATTTATGTTGGAGTTTTAAAAGGAAACAGAAAATGAAGAGGTATGACTCCTCTTCATATTTTTATTCTTTATATTTCTCTACACTTTATTTTTTAGATTTCATTCTAGGTTCACAATGATAAATTAAACCGTTCATCTTGTAAATCTCACGATGAAAACCGCCTGTATAAAAAATTAATTTCATCATATATCGATGAATATATAAACAAATCACTTTTTATTTTATAGAATGAAATGTTTAATTTTAAACTCGCAATTACTATCAATTTTAAAAAATAAGATTTAAATTATTTGTATATCTACTGATATCCGATGAAATTAATTTTTTGCATAACTCATAAAAATTGTTGGGATTATGAGATGAATGATTTAGATTATCAATGTGGGCTTAAAATGAAGCCTAAAAAACAAAAGTATGAAGAAGTACGGAGAATAAGAGTATCGAGGAGAGTCATTCCCAAAAGAAAATAGAGAGAAAATTTAATTTATATTTCATTTACTTTTTCTTTATCTTTTAATTTTCTTTTTCTAAATTTCTACTTAAATTTATAATCAAACGCAATCTAAATTTTTTTCCGAATCTCTATCCAAATTCATAATTAAATACATCCTAAATGTAGTGGAGATAAGGGAAGGGTGTTTTTTATGCCCGGTCCTGAGTTTAAACACTAATCTTTCAAACTCATATGACTTTTACCTTGTCTTTTGAATCCATATTTCATGAAATCTAGTTTTCACTATAAAAATAAATAAATAAATAAGTAAATAAATAAAAAATTATGTTTTCAAAATACAACCTTGTGAAATGTTTTAAGTTCAGAAAATAAGTTCAAAAGCATATGAGGTTTTGGAATTAAATTTTTAAAGAATATGAATTTGATATATATGTATATATATATAAAATAAAAAAAAAGAGTAGTCAAGGGAGAGCACTCTAATTGAGATTTGAAATTTTGATTTATTTTTTTTTTTTAGAAAAATAATAGACAAGTTCACTTTTTATGTAAGATAAGAGAGAAAAATAGTTCCGAACAAGATGGACCTACGATTTCAGAAAACCCTTTATATATTAGTATTAACTGTTAATTATTTTTTAAAATTATACAAATTCGCCTCCTTCTAGGTTTGAAGGAAAAAAATAAAAACAAAAAGTGATTGCATGACCTACACCTTTCCATCTATGAAAAGTGGGGTTCAAAGTATAAAATTTAACAATTTTAACAAAATATAACAATAAAATTTGGTTTTTCACAATTAGTGCCGATGAATTATCTTATAATTGACCTTTTATAACTCAATATGAGGAAAATACGTTTATATATATATATATATATTATGCTATTTTTCACCTTTTATATCCATAGAAATTGATGTTATAGTTTACACTTTCTTTTTAAATTCTTTGTTGAATATGTTCGTCTCCTTATGTTAAATTCTGCATCCGTCTCTAAACATGAAAGTAATTGATTAATTAATTATTAAACTTAAAAAATGAATTAAATTTTTATGTTTGAATAGCACTACCATTTTTATTTTTATTTTATTATTTTTTTTTTTAAGAACACACTACCATTTTCATTAACAACCCTAAAAGTTTGCTGTCCATCACCTTCCCAATAAATATTATTATTGGGACCACTTGGAGATAATGCAAATTCTTCAACTATGCCCACCACCAAAAATATCTAGGAAATGCTTTGATGCACCCCTTTCGGGTTTATATTATATATATGTACTCTATTACAAAAAATGTAAAATTTTATCATAAAATTTTATAATATCAATTATAAAATATATAATCTCGTTACAAGTCACAAATTGTAATCACAAAATTTTAAACATTTTATTATGTCAATTTGTGATGAGATTATATATTTTATAATTAATATTTATCCTCAAAAAAAAAAAATTAATATTACAAAATTTTATAATAAATTATACATTTTTGTAGTCCAATGTATATAGTATGCACCCTCTAGAAGTGCAACACCATAGGATTCCCAAATATCTATCATAAAGCCTTCTTCTCCAATAACATGTGCATATCCTTTTAAGGTCAGCAAAAAAAATCAAAAGTCACTTAGAATTATTTCAGATTGAATAAAAAATAAACAAACTCGACAAATCATGAACAAATCAAATACTAAATAGACAAATCTCAATTATATTTCTAAACTCACAATCGAACTTGAACAAATAACTACTCAACTTGGACTTGTATATTTTACACAGAACCAAGCAGAGCTTCCAAATGTCACCGGAATCCAATTCCCTCCTCCTTTGCCCTTTTTTTACCAACAACATGACACTAACTTATTTATCACCATTTTTTGGGGATATATATTATTTACTGCTTTTAATAGAGTCGCGTGGAGAAAAAAGAATCATATAACTGATCATATTTGATGGAATTTAAGACTCGATTTAGTTTGGTATATATTATTTACTCCTAACAGGAGCATAACCTAACAAGATGAGAAGCATGACAACACGCTGCATTGAAAACCGCATCATGTCGAACTCATACTGTATCATGCTTTCACTTGCAACTCTCATTAGGATTCACAACGAGCTAAAAGAACAGAGTTCAGGGTACATCAAGCCCACTAGCTACCGGCAACAATACTCACCTCAACTCGCTAATTCTATTCTACCTTCCTGGCTTCAACTTGTTACAGACTACTCAAATTCATCCCAACACCAAGCAAGCAAGCAGAGGCCACAAAGCAGCCAATTTCTAACCCCTCGAATCAGCTTTGTGTGCGTATATTCATTGCCGCTTAGCTCACCTTTTTTCACAGGAGAATGAATGAACTTGGGAATAGATAAAATGAACAAAAACACTTGATAACCACAAAAAACACCTATTCAGAGCAAGAAAAATGGAAAGGAAACAAAATCACTACAGCTTCTTAATCATTCAACAAAATCAAACCAAAACCAAAACCAAAACCAAAGCCAAACATACTATACATATTTTATGTAAAATGGTAATAACTTAGAAAAACGGTGCCCCAGCACACCCACAAGCATACATCATTAATTGGCTTGCCATGCTCCTGGGCCAATGAGCTCCCTAAAAGAACTAGCATTTATATTCAAGGAAAACTGCTTTCCTGTCTCTGATTATTGCCAACTAAAAAATTTGGGGGAATTGGAAAATTATGGGGGGACGGGGTAAATTAGCACCAGCAACAAGTCTATTTTCTCTTCAATCCTCTGCCCCATTACTGACTTTGATCTCCAAAAGCCTCTCAACAGGCTGTCGACAAATTGGGCACCGGTTTGTTTGGAGCCTCAAAACCTTCGCACACCCACTGCACATACACTACACCAACAAAAGAAACCCAGCAAATAATATGTCAGTAACAAGCTATTCACAGGTATCTCAACTTGGGATGGTGACTAGTAGTTCCCGGAGAGAAAGTAGGATGCAATGCGGTGAAAGTGTGCCTATTAGATCAACCTTACCCTTCATGAGTATAAAGGGAACACTGAACTCACTCAATATAGGCAAATAATGATTCACTTAATCAGGACACTTACCAAATCTGTGTGCGTGTGTGTGTGTGTGTGAGAGAGAGAGAGAGAGAGAGAGAGAGAGTACCATGTGTCGGCAGGGAAGGACAGTTGTGTCCCGAGGTTCCGATAGACAGACAACACATTCTTTGCCAGAATCATTCCCATCAAAGTCACCATTGACAGAATTCCCAATCCCATAAATCTCCTGCAACTCATACCTCATCCCATTTACCCATAAGATTTGCTTCACCAACCTCACCTTGTATTCACCTTTCTCCTTCTCAAACACTGCCTTAGTTATTTGTGAGTTTGTGGGTCCAGACTCTGGGTTTTCATCTGTCGATTCATTTTGGCTAACTGGGGATGCCTCTGCCTTCACTGCTAGAGGATACACTTCCATATCACCCTCCGCCAGTAACTCTGTCTCATCAAAGATTGAGAAGTCTATCCCAGTTCCAGAGGGTTGTATGAACTTCTGGCCTAAACCTTGTTCGAAATGCATGGTCACTGGTTTAATCAAATTTTCCTTCGTTGGAGCAAGGCTACAATCTTCACTCTCTTTTGCAAAGAAAATAACAGTGATGCTGTTTGGACAGCAAACGAAATGAAAATTTTTAGTAAACCTTCACTGTTTTACCAAAGAAAGATGCACTTAGCAGAGTAAATACGAACTTGTATACACAGTAAATAAAACAATAAGTTACAAAAAAGCATCTAGATATCTCGAAGGGTGGAAACTTCTGAAGCAAATAGCACCAATACTGGAAGATCAAATAAAATATACTGTGATTGGGGTGTAGCACATTCAACCTAAATGAGAAAGCAGGATTCTTGTTCAAGGAAATATTAATTTAGCAATGAATAGAACAAATCCCTCCTCAGGAAACAACCGCATATCTTGCTATTTTATCCACAGCTTCCTATCAGTTAAATAGAACAAACAACATTGGAATGGGAAAAGAATGAAAAGGACAACATGGAAAGAAGGAAACAGAAGATGTCTATGCTTTTTCATAAGAGGAAGACAGCAGTGAGGGATGTTGGTAAAATATACATCAATCCTGATATAATCTCCTTAACACTCTAATACAGTGGTTGTCAAGTTCACCAGAAGGATTTCATTGAACACATAATCCATATATACCACATAAGATTACAGTTTACTAATTTTATGTTGCCAGAATATTCATTGAGTACATGAGTGCCAGCATTGCAAAGGAAAGACTACTATAAAAGCAAACAACTCATCAACATTGTAACCAAACCAAACCAAGCCTTAAGTACCATCAAATGGGGTCGGCTACATGAATCCTTCTTCTCCATGCGGCCCTATCGAAGGCCATTTCGTTAGTCAAATTAAGTAGATTCATATCTCTATTTACAACGCTAGCCAACGTTAATCTAAGCCTACCCCGTCCCCTAACAATCCCATCTGCCGTTACAGCATCGCATCTCTTCATTAGTGCCTCTATTAGTCTCCATTGAATGTGACCAAACCATCTCAATCGATTCTCTCTCAACTTATCTTCTATCGGTGCTACTCCTACCCATTCCCGAATACACTCATTCCTAATTCTGTCTTGTCTAGTCTTGCCACACGTCCACCTGAACATCCTCATCTTAGCCACACTCATCCTATCTACATGTTGTTTCTTAGTTGCCTAACACTCTGTCCCATACAACATCGCTGGTCTAATAGCCGTCCTATAGAACTCACCTTTTAATCTAGTGGGTATTCGTTTATCGCACAGTACTTAAGATGTACTTCTCCACTTACACCATCTCGCCTTAATCCTATGGGCCACATCCGCATCAATCTCCCCCGCTATTGTGATAATCGACTCTAAATAACGAAAATGTTCACTCTTAGGCAGTTCTTGGTTCTTAATCTTCACTTCTCATTTGCTTTCAATGTTACTGTTACTAAATTTACACTCTATGTACTCTGCTTTAGTTCTGCTTATCCGGAATCCTTTAGATTCAAGAGTTTTTCTCTAAATCTCCAATTTTGTATTAACTCCTTTTCTAGTCTCATCCACTAGCACAATATCATCTGTAAAAAACATACACCATGACACGTCATCTTGAATATTCTTGTTAACTCATCCATAACTAAAGCAAAAAGATAAAAATTTAAGGTAGATCCTTGGTGTAACCCTACAATGATAGGAAATTCATTTGTCTCTCCAGCAGACGATCTAATAGTGGTCACCACCCCTTCATACATATTCCTAATCACATCAATATAACCTTTTGTCACCCTTTTCTTCTCTAACACCCACCGTATTATATCCCGGGGTACTCTATCATATGCTTTCTCAAGGTCGATAAATACCATATGAATATCTCTTTTCTTTTCTCTATACTTTTCTATTATTCTTCTCAAAAGATAAATCACTTCCATTGTTGACCTACCAGGCATAAACCCAAAATTGATTCTCTGACACCTTAATCCATTGTTCAAATGAATCCTCACCGAATTCATGTTACTTGGAGCCATATCCTCTATTTGTAGCACCCCCATCCCAAGCAGTTTTGCCAAGGCTCACGGCCTTAAAACGGCTATTTATAAATCTTTTACCTTGATTGTATTCATATTGTATATTTTAATATAATTAAAAAAATTTAATGTAGTATTAGTATTTCGTTTGGAAATATACTATTTTAGCAACTTTTTAGTTTTTTACAAGTAGATATGCAAAAGAGAAAAAAAAGAAATCTTTGAATTTTTTGTATATGTTGTTGGCTTTTTAGTTTTTTTTAGTGACTTTTTGACTTTTAAACTAAAATATTAAGTTGCCAAACAAGGCCTAAGTATATATTAAAAAAAATTATGTTACAAGTACATGTATTATATGAGAGAGAGAGAGAGAGAGAGAGAGAGAGAGAGGTATTTTGGTGAACACAAGACAGAAAGAAGAGAGGAGGACTGACCTACACAGGTCAATACGACTGCTTGTTTCTTCATTTCTTTGTCATTACATAGGCTAGGTAGGGTTCCATCTTTTCTCTTTGCCTTATTGTTCCATAAGTACTCAACTATTATCATATGTTTAATATTTTCATACTTGCATTAAACTTCATAAATTTACAGTTTGACCCTTATTAAAAAATTTCAAAATTATGTTTTGGACCCTGCCGTATCTAGGGATGGCAATAGATAACCTATTCTGTGGGTATCCATGGAGACCTAACCCAAATACATGGGTTTTTTCCTTTTTTCTTGACCATCGGATCGGGTAAGTGATGTTTTTTAAATCTCTGTTGGGGATAGGTCGGGGATAAATACCCACTAATTTTCCCATATGACCTTTTTTTTTTTTAGGTACATCGGAAAATAATTTCTCAATATGTTTTCACTACTCTGTTTACAATATGTTACACGGACTTTTCAAAATAAATCAAATACCCATGTCGGATACCTGACGCTCTGATAAGGATATGGAATATGTGTCGGGTACTTTTCAACAGATACTTCTTATATAATTGTATATAACACTATTATTATATGTACATATTGTTGTATAATTGCTATAAATATCTTTTTGACATTGTAAGTTACATAAAACACCATTTTATCTCACATACTTCATTAATTTATAAAAATATGGCATTTTTTTGCCAAATCCGCATACCCTTAAATTTATAATTTGATGAGTCAAACTTCTGGATACATACCCATACCTGAGTCCATGTAACATTATTTACAACTAGAGTTCTAATTCTCACTCTCTCTCGTCCTCTCACTACAGCAACGGCGATTTGTGATGGTGACAATCTAGCGGCGACAAGATTGTGACTATCAATAAAAAACGCGCGATTAATCATAACCAAAACATGGAAATTGAACACAAAAATATACAAAATTTCAATTAAGGTGATCACTAGTTAAAATGAAAATTGAGAAATTCAACCTAAGGTTTCCATCAAATCAGAGAAAAATCCAATAAAACAATTGCAGGAGATATTGAAACAAGAAAATTCATTCTATAAATGCAAATAAAAATTAAAAAAGAAAAAGAAAAAAAGAAGAAGATGGAAACGAGAGTAACAACTCATCTTTAGATTATCGAAGATCAATTAATAGAGAGGAGAAGGAGATACATAAAATTAAAAAAATTAAAAAAGAAGATGAAATTTTGTTGTAGGAATAGAATTTTTCTAAATAAATTAAAAAAATTCTAAATTTACATAAAACTTGGCAAGAATAATGTGACAATATTAATTAATGTGTATTTGATTTTGTTATTGAGCCAAATAAAATAAAATAAGATTGAATGTATATACAGTTTTGGTTGTAAATCTTAAAAATAAAAAAAATAAAAAAAAAGGGGTCAAGTTGGGTTGGGAAAATTCAAACCTATCAAGAGATAGGGAGGATAGTACCCATAGAGAATGGGAAATGGAGAATGGGAAAAATAATTATAGAGAAATGAAGATGGAGAATTAATATCCACCCCATTAAGCCCCATTACCATCCCTAGCCGTATCGTTTCCATATCCTTCCCATATCCTTCCCATGGATACATAGGGTAGTGCAACGAGAGGACCCAAAATTAGGCAACATGTGCAACCAACTTGGGCGTTTGAGATTCACCCCAACTCCCCCAGCCTAAGCCCAACCCCTTTCCCAATCAAATGTAAAATATTCAAGACAAGACTGCATATGATATTCAAAAGAACACTAAATCACAAGTAAATTTCAATTCCAATCAATCAAAAGTATTCTATTATCATCATCAAACGAAGCACTTCTGCAATCTAAATTGCATACTGATTCAAAATTAAAAATACTAGCAAGCATACAATGAAATTTCCATAGAAAAGACAAAAAAATTCACCATAAACCCATACCTCCCGCCAACGGTGGCATCAAATGTGAAAGCAACAAGGAACTTCCCCGGGTTCTCCTCATCGGGCTCGATCCTCAAAGTTTCCTTCTTGAGATTAACATCATTTCGTATAGTCACCGCCTTCTGATGCTCAACATAGGGTGGAGGGGGAGGCATCACAGGCCCACAAGGGTACATATAGGGCGGCGGAGGGTGGTGGTGGTGGTGGTGGTGGGGATCATATGGTGCAGGGAGCGGCACCGGCATCGCCGGCGGTGGAGGTGGGTAGTAACCAGGGTAATGGTAATAAGGGTTCGAGTTAGGGTTTGGGTATTGCACAGGATAAGGGGTTGCGGCGGCGAATACATATCGGTTAGCCGAAATTTCGGGGTGAGGAGGTTGTGGTGGCGGCGGAGGAGGGTGGCTCCGCCGTATTCCTTCCCTCCGGCGACCATTGAAACTACTACTTCCGATATTACCCATTTCAATTTACGTCTTCAAAACAAAAAGGAAATCAAATTTAAATAACCCAAATTCTCATTGGCAAATTAGCATCGATCGACCGACCAAACAGAGACAAATTTATGGATACACATATATGTATATAATGTTATACAGATCACTGACTACAATTTTTTTTTATTGCTAAAGCAGAATTTCCTTGTAGCCAAACAAGAGGGAGAAAATAAGCGAAACCCAAGAAAGAAAAGAATGTAAAAACCTGATCCGTTGATGGGAATTTATGCGCAGGACATTCTGGGATTGGTTTTTTGATTGAGGCAACAGAGAAATGGTTGTGTAGATACAAATATATAGCGTAGATAGAGAAAGACGCAAAGAGGGAAATTGTGGATATGAAGATGAAGATGAAGATGAAGATGAAGATGAAAATTGGGTGGTGGGTTGGTATAATGGGATTGCGTAAAGTTCCACCAGCAACAACATCAATCAATTTAAAAACAGAAAATAATAAAGAAAAAATTATTTTTGTTGAAGAAAAATCATTTAAAATGCATTGATGGATGAAAATGTAGACAAATACTTTTTTTTTAGTAATCTTTTTTTTATTTTTTTTGGATTTTTAAAGGAAAAATATCAATGGTAAGGCCAAAAAAATCACAACTTACGAAAAAATTTATAGTAGCATTTGGTAGAATTTTCTAAATATAATTTAAGAGTAGAAATTGTATTTTGAATTTGTGAGTTTTGAAATTATAATTTGAGTGTGAGAAATTTGTTTTGTGAAAGAGTTTTGAATTGAGTAGGGAATTTTTGATGTGATATATGATATTTGATACAAAAACTTACAGCTCATAACCAAACACACAATTCAAAATTCTATTAAAGCTCATAAAAAATTTTAAAAAATTCGAAAAATATTTTTTCGAATATATAAAAATTAACATGTGCCTATTGCAATATATATATATATATATTTGCATTGTTCCAGCGAACCGGCTGGATGACTGGTGGGACGTTCGGTTAGTCCAAATTTTTCCTCCTTCGACCGAGTGTTCAAAAGTGAGTGTGGAATTAATTTTTGAAACTCGTAAACAAACATCATGTGCAAAATAAACCCTGGAATTAATTTTCCAGAGCTGTACCAAACAGAGCCTGTAATTTTAATAGAAATGATACAACTTTTTTTTTTTTTGACCTCCACAATCCTTATAAACGCATGTCAACCAGAGATATGATGAAATAAATAAATAAATAAATAAATTGGCCAATCACAATGCATTGGGGGTGATGGGGTTCCCCAAAAAATAAGAGTGGTAGTAGTTCGGTTTTGGACGGTTTGCGGATCGGTTTGGACCCACTTAAATGTATGCGGTTTGGGAAAAATTCAACCCACAACCGCCAGCAGTGCAAATTGCGGTTTGTGTGGATACGGTTCGCAGATGTGTGGGCGGTTTGCGGATTTGACTTTTTTCTTTAAAAATTTATTTTGGAACCTTTTTTTTTCTCATTTTGTAAATATTTATTTTAGATCATTTTCTCTCCAATTTTCTAAAATACTCAAACATTAATAATTAATGAATTAAAACTTATAAAATTAAAAACACAATAAAATCAATTCCAAACATAAACATATTATTCAAAATCCTAATTTTTTTAATCAAATCATAAACTAATACAAATACATTTTTCAAAAATATAAAGTAAATCATTAATCTCATTCACTATTGTGAAAACCCGCATTTAATTATTCTAAAAATAAATATAAAAATAAATAAATAAACAAATAAATAAATAAATAAATAAATAAATCAATTAATTAACTTTATCCAGAGTTTATCTGAAATATATATTAGTGTAAAAGTTAGTTTTAAATTAACCCAATTCAACCAAAGGCATTATTAAGAATAATAATTTTGTGGATATTCAATATTTATTGTTTATAAATTATTTTAATAAGGATTCAATATGATAATTATTCTTACCAAATATCTTAGTTAAAAATCTTAGTGTAACAATTTTAAGAAACCTACACAAATACACAAAAAAAAAAAAAAAAGCTTTGGCAGATTTTTTTGGTGGCAACATTGCCACTTGTTTGTTTGCATGCAATATAGGAGATGAGACCCAATTATGTGCCTTGGACTTGCAAAATTTGATTAGATTCCACAGAATGACTAGAGAAGAGAGAGAGAGAGAGAGAGAGCCTCAGCAATGCATTGTGTATATATATATGCATACTTGCATTCAACGAGGAAATGTGGAAAAATAAAATTCTGTGAGCAACAAAGCAGTAGGAGAAGAAGAAGAGTGAGAGATTAAGGAAGCTAAAATTTTCTACCATTTCATCATCCTATTATTAAGTAAGAAAACTCTCTCAACCCTCTCATTTTTTTTAAATGTTGAAACTTTTAGATTATATTTATATGATAAAATGACGAAACTTGTAAATAGAATTGTATTTATAGTTGTATGTAAATTTATGATTTGTATATCAAATATTTGAAGATATTGGTAGTCTTAAATTCATGATAATATTGTGAAATTTGAACTTGCATGTGTAGTTTATGCCATTAAAACGATTATTGAAGATTTTATTTGGCCCTTAAATCTGTCAAAATTTTTTTACGAATTTTTAGACAATTTTATACTTAAAATTTGAAGATGATTTCTTCTACAAAATTGTTGGGAATGATATCTAGTTTATCCAGGAATTTTTGCAACAATTATTGAGCTTTGTATGAATTTATACAAATTTTTAATTAAATTTGAAACTGTAAGACATGTTTTACTAAATGTTTGAAAATTTATTAAAAATTCTAAATTAATCCAAATCTGGTAATTTCAAACTAAAAGATGAAATTTGATAAGTCTAGTTTCATAATAAATTTTTACATTATGGATTTGATTTATAAATTTAATTGTGGAATTTATTTAAGAAAATGTGATAAATCTGTGTCATGAAATTTTTGGGAACTTTAAAGAATTATTTGTAACTTATTTTTGGAAAATTATTTCTGTAAAATGACCTAAACATATTTATTGAATATTCTGTATATTTTTATGAATTTCAGAATTGTATAAATAATTTATTTATAATTTTTATTACCTAAGGTGTATCTGGAAAATTTCTTGGTAGGTTTAGGATCACTACTTCAATTAATTATTTGGATAAAAAAAATTAATTATTGTGTTGGTCTAATTCATTAAATATTGTGAATTAGTAATCCATGTATGGGTGTATTGTGGTTTATTTAATATTGTGGTAGTCTAATCTTGTAAATTAAAAATCCATGCATGTGTGTGGTTATGATTTATTTTCTTTGTATCTAAATTATTATTTCATACCATGGTTTAAATAAATTGTTCATTTAAATTCTGTACAATTATTTATTATTGTGTGACATGTGTAATATTTATTTGTGATTATAGCGATCCCGGTTTTCCCTTCCTTTGTATACTGTATTCCAGACTTGGTTCCGTGGACTTGTTGTTGTATCAATATCACTTCTAGCCTTTGCTTTTGTATTTGAATCTTGGGTTGTGTTGGACAGGTTTGAAACAGGTTGGTTCCACTTTGAAACAAAAAGGGTGATGCCCAGATTTTGGCCTTCACGCTCGAGCGGAAGTTTTAACGCTCGAGCGGGCTCTTCGTTGTTGCTTCTCTGCTCGAGCGGGAGTTTGGGCGCTCGAGCGTGATTTTCCATCTCCCAGTACTTTGCTCTGCAGTTCGTCCGCTCCAACGGTAGTTTTTTTCGCTCGAGCGTGATCCCTTGATTTTGTCCCTCCGCTCGAGCGGAGAGTTTGACGCTCGAGCGGGTACCATCGCCTGCAAAACTTCTGGAAGTGTGCAATCGACGCTCGAGCGGCTCTTTTTACGATCGAGCGTGAGTCTGTGTCTGACGCTCGAGTGGGGATTTCCACACTCGAGCGGAGAGTCGACTACATCAGTCTGAGATTTCACTTTTTGGATCACTTTTTGACCTACTTCTTTTCTCTTAACTCTTAAAAACCGCCACTTGAGAGTTTCTCTCTCTACTCTTACCTTCTCTCTAAGATTTGATCTATTTCCGGTAGTCTTCTACCCTAGTCCCTTTGGAAGAAAGGTAGAGCTTCGCGAGAGCTTTCTTTTAATCTGAAAAAGAGAGGATTTGGAGCACTTTGGACTTTCGTCATCTTCTCCATTCGAGTTCTTCACTTCAAAGTAGGGATTTCCTACTCCATATTATAGGTTTTGTTCTAAATTTTGGTATTTTGATACGTTGGGGGTTGTTTGGTAATTTTGGAAAAAAAAACCCTAGTTGTTGTAATAAATTAATTTATATAATTAATTTAGGAAAAATTGGGGAATTTAGTTGAGTTCGTGGAATTAATGAATTTATTGATTAAATGGTGTAGTTGGCTAGTTTAATCACTCACCTATGAAAATGTTGGAATTATGTTGGTTGATACATTTATTTCCTGTTTAGAAATAACTGTTCTGAGCTATCAGTGGAGGATAGTCGTGATTGGTGTAGACATTGCATGTGGATTAGGGAAAACTGAAACTAATCACATTGGTTAAGTCATTGATTTAAACTGTTGAATTAATACAGAAAATACATGTATTGATTGTGTGTTGTATATGACAAGTGTTTAATACATTGTATATGCATATTGTTTGGGAGGAGATAGGGGATGTACTCCACGATTTGGGAGGAGATAGGGGATGGACTCCTAAACCGGATATTGTTTGGAAGGAGATAGGGGATGGACTCCATTAGCACCGCTAATATGTGTGCTTATTGATTTATGGAAGTATTTTTATATGTGGTTGATACAGCACTAAAATGTGTATCAAACGAGAAGTATGGAAGTGTTTTGGTATGAGCCTTAGTCTCATTTGTTTTGTTGATGTAATATATAGTTCACTGTTATAGTCTGGCCAGGGTCTGAGCCATATTGGTATAGATGGAAAGTGAAACTTGTCATGAAACTATATGTTAATGAAGTGGATGTTTGGGTTAACCATCTATTGAATGCGATTACTTTATTCAATACTTATATTTGGTTTAGTATATTTCTACTAGGCTGTGGCTCACCCTATACGGGAACATCATTTTCAGGTTCAGGTGATAAGCTACCTCCAAGGACTTAGCTTGGAAGGAATTGGAGTTGAAGACTCTGTTTAGTTTAGTTGTTATTTATTTTATTTGATATTACATGTAAACACTCAAGTCAAGGGCTTAATTTGTAGTTGAGTTAGTACTCACATTTTGTGTCCAAGTGTTGGCTTGGAAAGATGTAAGCCCGTAGGGCATTTACTTTTGATGTTACATGTAATGCTTTTCAATAAGAATACTCTGATGAATGGTATAATGGTTGGTTTTCTTTTATTAATGCATGTCAATGTTATATATATTATGGGTTTATTTTGAGGGCGTTACAACTTGGTATCAGAGCGTACTGGGTTCGAATACTTTGGGTACGTGGGAAGTGATTAGTATTACAATGGGTTCGTCTCGTTAGTGTACTGTTATATGCTTCTATGATAACATGTTTATGTGACTATGTGGGTATGGAATGTAGTTTCTAGGATACTGATTGGAACCTTGAGTTTCTAGTAGTCTTGTTGGAAAGGCACTTGATCAATGCTGCTTCCAACCGAAACTATGGTAACGCTTTGGGACTGTCATTATCCAGGAATGAAATTCGTAGGTGCTTATGTGATTATGTGCTTACGCGGAATGAATTACTGTTGTCCAATGCATTAGGACGCTAGTGTTATAGCTTCGGCACATTTATTAATGCGCTAATGTCTTGTTTACCTTTATTAGGATGTTAGGACGAGGACGAGGACGTGGTAGGCGTGGTAGGCAGGATAGGCAGGAAGTGCCTATGCCGGAGGAGATTCCGGAGCAGCAGGAAGGAGTTGGCCAGGCTAATGTGGCCGAGCCAATAGGCCAGCAGGCTATGGGCGCTTTGGCCCGAGAGATAGCAGGGGCATTCAGGGAGTCGGTTGGCATTCTTAGGGCTGAGAATCAAGCCCAGGTTGTTGTTGCGGATGCAGGACCTTCTTTTCTGAAGAGGGAGTTCTTCCGGTCTAACCCGGATAAATTTGTGGGTGATCCTAAAGAGCCACTTAAGGCAGATGAATGGCTCGAACAGACAACGAAGACGTTTGAGATGCTTGGCATCGAAGACGAGGGGTTGAAAGTGACCTTGGCATCGTTCCAGCTGAAGGGGGACGTGGGTCAGTGGTGGAAGTTCACAAAGGGTCGTATAGGAGGTACGTGGGAGGCTTTTGTAAATGCTTTCCAGGAGAAGTTTTTATCTCCAGCTATCAGAGAAAAGTTGAGAGACCAGTTCTGTCAGCTTAAGCAGTCGAGTTCTTCAGTGGCCGAGTTTGAGGCTGCATTTACTAGTTTATCCAGGTTTGCACCTGAGTTGGTGGCGTCTGAGGAACGCCGTTGTATTGAGTTTGAGAAGAAGTTGAGGCGTGGCCTCAAGCTGAGAGTTGGAGGAACTATGATTCGGGATTATGGGCGTATGGTTGATGCTGCAGCCGATATGGAGATCATGATGCAGGAGGAGGAGGAAGGGCAGAAAGGCTCCAAGAGGAGTCAGGATGGCCAGAGTGATGGAAGGAGACAGAGAGGTTTCACTCCTCAACAGTCTCAGAGTAGCTTTTCTAGATCGACTTTTCCAGTGCCAAGTGCAGGTTCTGGGAAAGGCAGTCAAGGAGACATTACCTGTTTCAAGTGTGGCCAACTGGGCCTCAAGTCTCCAGTTTGCCCGCAGAGGGGAGGAGTACAGAGAGCAGCATCTTCTTCGGCTCGATCTCAGAGCCAGAGTCAGGGTAGAGGCCAGCCACTCTCTTGTTTTCAGTGCGGTCAGGCAGGGCACATGAAGAGGTTTTGCCCGCAGTTGAGTGGCACATCTGATGCATCTGGTTTGAGGCAGATTCATAGTCATCAGCCAGCTCAGTCGGTTCAGGCCTCGAGGGCTAATCAGGGGGCTTCATCGTCCCAGTCTGTGCAGCAGTCTTATGCTCCTAGGGGTGAGCAGGTTGATCAGAGACCATCTGGGCGCGTGTATGCTGTTACCGCGCAGGAT
This sequence comes from Camellia sinensis, assembly GCF_055761805.1. Classification (NCBI taxonomy): domain Eukaryota; kingdom Viridiplantae; phylum Streptophyta; class Magnoliopsida; order Ericales; family Theaceae; genus Camellia; species Camellia sinensis. The sequence continues at coordinate 67,117,105 of NC_138970.1, forward strand.
CTTGTACCAGCTCCATCGGTCGTGAGAGGTACCTTCTTGTTTTGTAATTCGGTTGCTAGTGTTTTGATTGATACGGGTGCATCTCATTCCTTTGTGTCTGCTGCACTTGCATCTGTTTTGGAGTTGGAGTTAGCACAGTTAGCATCTCCTATTTGTGTAGTGTCACCTCTTGGGGGTGAATTGATCTTGAAACAAGGTGTTAGGGGTTGTGATATAGAGGTCGCCGATCATAGGCTTCCGTTTCCTTTTGTAGTTATGCCCATGAAGGGCTTTGATGTTATTTTGGGTATGGACTGGTTATCATCATACCGGGCAGTTATCGATTGCTACCGCCAGAGGGTCACACTATGTACCTTAAGCGGGGAGTGTTTTCATTTTCTAGGAGACCGAGTTGGTAGTGTTTTGCCACCGGGGTATGATCCGCGAGGGCGGGGTGAGCTTAGTGGCCTACTTGCTAGCCTTGAGAGTGGTGAGTGCGATGAGACCCAGATTGTGTTGCCAAGGGTGGTTTGTGAGTACTCAGACGTCTTTCCCGTGGATCTTGTTAGTTTGCCACCGCATCGAGAGATTGAGTTCTCTATTGATCTAGTGCCCGGCACGACGCCGATTTCTATGGTACCTTATCGTTTTGCCCCAGCCGAGTTAGTTGAGTTGAAGATTCAGCTTCAGGAGTTGCTAGATAAGGGCTATATTCGTCCTAGTGTTTCACCGTGGGGAGCACCGGCCCTCTTTGCTAAAAAGAAAGGTGGTGCTTTGAGACTCTGTATAGATTACCGGAAGTTGAATCGGGCTACGGTTAAGAATAAGTACCCTATGCCACGTATAGATGATCTATTCGATCAGTTGAAGGGTTCCCGTTGTTTCTCTAAAATAGACTTAAGATCGAGTTACCACCAGTTGAGAGTCAGGGAGGAGGACATTCCGAAGACGGCATTTCGTACGCGGTATGGCCATTATGAGTTCCTGGTGATGCCTTTTGGGCTCACCAATGCACCGGCAGTCTTTATGGACTTGATGAACCGGATCTTCCGGGAATTCTTGGATCGTTTCATGGTCGTTTTCGTAGACGACATTCTCATTTATTCACCTTCAGAGGAGGAGCATGAGGAACACTTGAGAGTGGTGCTTGAATTACTTAGAGCCCATCAGCTTTATGCTAAGTTTGGGAAGTGTGAGTTCTGGCTAGAAGAGGTGAAGTTCTTAGGCCATGTGGTTTCTAGGGAAGGGGTGTCTGTTGATACATCCAAGACGGAGGCAGTGCAAGATTGGGCACAGCCTAAGAGTGTGTTTGAGATCCGCAGTTTTCTGGGATTAGCTGGGTATTACCGTCGGTTTGTGAAGGATTTCTCCAGGTTAGCTTCATCGTTAACTAGATTGACTCGGAAGGGAGTCAAATTTGTATGGAGTGAGACTTGTGAAAAGTCGTTCCAGGAGTTGAAAGTTAGACTGACCACTGCTCCGGTCTTGATTATTCCGAAGAGAGGGTTAGGTTATGCAGTCTATTGTGACGCCTCACGAAAGGGTTTGGGTTGTGTGTTGATGCAAGAGGGGAAAGTGGTTGTCTATGGCTCACGTCAGTTGAAAATACACGAGAAGAATTACCCTACGCATGATCTTGAGTTAGTAGCTGTGATCTTTGCCTTGAAGATTTGGAGGCATTATCTTTATGGTGAGAGGTTCGAGGTATTCTCAGATCATAAGAGTCTGAAATATCTGTTTACACAGAAAGACTTGAACTTGAGGCAGAGGAGGTGGATGGAGTTTATTGAGGATTATGACTTTGAATTGCATTATCATCCGGGGAAGGCTAATGTAGTGGCCGATGCCCTTAGCAGGAAATCTGTTGGTGACATAGATAGTATAGCCATTCGAGAGTGGGAGATGTTAGGTGCACTTGGGGAGTTTGATTTGCTTCTGGGCGAATCCGTTGGGGCTGCAGCCTTGTTTTCTGTTATTGCGCAGCCGACACTTGTGACTCGAGTGTTAGAGGCTCAAAAAGGTGACCTTGAGGTAGAATCTCTTCGAGAAAAGATTTCCAGTGGGAAGGTTGAGAAGGGTTTGACGGTGTATCCCGACCTAAGTGTGGGATACCGAGACCGTCTGTTTGTGCCGGAATCTTGCCAAGAGGAGGTACTCCGAGAGTTCCATCATTCACGCCTTGCGGTGCATCCGGGAGGTACTAAGATGTATCAGGATTTGGGTCGCCAGTTTTGGTGGCGGGGTATGAAGAGAGATGTGGCAGCTTTCGTGTCTAAATGCCTTACTTGTCAGCAAGTGAAGGCCGAGCATCAAAGGCCAGCGGGTTTGTTGCAACCCTTGTCTATTGCCGAGTAGAAGTGGGAACATGTCACTATGGACTGCGTTGTAGGTCTTCCGAGGACTCAGCGGGGTAGTGATGCTATTTGGGTGGTTGTAGACCAGTTGACTAAGTCGGCGCACTTCATTCCTCTGCGCGTGAGAGATTCGGTAGACCATCTTGCCGGTTTATATATTCGGGACATAGTGAGGTTGCACGGGGTCCCAGTGACGATCATCTCAGATAGAGATCCTCGTTTTACTGCCAGGTTGTGGCAGAATTTGCAGAGTGCCTTAGGCACTAAGTTGACCTTTAGCACGGCTTATCATCCTCAGACTGACGGGCAGTCCGAGCGTACTATTCAGATCCTTGAGGATATGCTTCGGGGTTGTGTTCTTGATTTTAGTGGGTTGTGGGAGAGGCACTTGCCTTTGGTGGAGTTTGCCTACAACAATATTTTCCAGTCTAGTATCGGTATGGCACCGTTTGAGGCCTTGTACAGTCGACCGTGTAGGTCTCTAGTTTGCTGGGCCGAGGTAGGCGATGCACCTTTGCTGGGTCTGGAATTGGTAAGGGAAACGACGGAGAAAGTTGAGCTTATCCGTAGGAGGCTTGTTACAGCCCAGAGTCGTCAGAAATCTTATGCCGACCGTAGGAGGAGACCTTTGGTGTTTGAGGTGGGTGATCATGTCTTTCTGAAGATATCACCTAGGCAGGGATTGATGAGGTTCGGGAAGAGCGGGAAGTTGTCCCCTCGATTTATTACCTTTTTTGAGATCCTTGAGAGGATTGGCGAGGCTGCTTATCGTTTAGCTTTGCCGCCGCAGTTATCCGGAGTACATAACGTGTTTCATGTGAGTATGCTTCGGAAGTATGAGCCGGATCCATCGCATGTATTGGATTGGACCGACTTAGAGGTAGATGAGGATGTCTCGTATGAGGAGAGACCGGTTCGAGTATTGGATAGACGGGATCAAGTTTTGCGAGGCAAGACCATCCCTTTGGTAAAGGTTTTGTGGAAACATCACCGGGTGGAGGAAGCCACTTGGGAACGTGAGTTGGAGGTCCGAGAGAAATATCCGGACCTATTTGTAGATGCTTCAGCATATGTTGCTTATTTTGTTGTAATATTGCACCTTAAGTGTATTGAATATAACTTAAGTTGTGAAACATAGTTTATGTTTTGGTTAATGGAAGTATTTTGAAACTTGCCTCATAATGGAAGTTTAGTGTAACACTGCATATGTTGAATGTGTTGTAGAATTAGAGTTATATCATGAGATTGAATATGATATGGAAATGGGAATCACATATATTGAAAACTGTTGAATTTGAAAGGAAAATGCATGTTGATAATGCAAGTGTTATGTATAATGTGATATGCCTTTTAAAAAAAAAAAAAAAGCTTGTACTTAATTTCGGGGACGAAATTCTTTAAGGGGGGGAGGTTATAGCGATCCCGGTTTTCCCTTCCTTTGTATACTGTATTCCAGACTTGGTTCCGTGGACTTGTTGTTGTATCAATATCACTTCTAGCCTTTGCTTTTTTATTTGAGTCTTGGGTTGTGTTGGACAGGTTTGAAACAGGTTGGTTCCACTTTGAAACAAAAAGGGTGATGCCCAGATTTTGGCCTTCACGCTCGAGCGGAAGTTTTAACGCTCGAGCGGGCTCTTCATTGTTGCTTCTCTGCTCGAGCGGGAGTTTGGGCGCTCGAGCGTGATTTTCCATCTCCCAGTACTTTGCTCTGTAGTTCGTCCGCTCCAGCGGTAGTTTTTTTCGCTTGAGCGTGATCCCTTGATTTTGTCCCTCCGCTCGAGCGGAGAGTTTGACGCTCGAGCGGGTACCATCGCCTGCAAAACTTCTGGAAGTGTGCAATCGACGCTCGAGCGGCTCTTTTTACGATCGAGCGTGAGTCTGTGTCTGACGCTCGAGCGGGGATTTCCACGCTCGAGCGGAGAGTCGACTACATCAGTCCGAGATTTCACTTTTTGGATCACTTTTTGACCTACTTCTTTTCTCTTAACTCTTAAAAACCGCCACTTGAGAGTTTCTCTCTCTACTCTTACCTTCTCTCTAAGATTTGATCTATTTCCGGTAGTCTTCTACCCTAGTCCCTTTGGAAGAAAGGTAGAGCTTCGCGAGAGCTTTCTTTTAATCTGAAAAAGAGAGGATTTGGAGCACTTTGGACTTTCGTCATCTTCTCCATTTGAGTTCTTCACTTCAAAGTAGGGATTTCCTACTCCATATTATAGGTTTTGTTCTAAGTTTTGGTATTTTGATACGTTGGGGGTTGTTTGGTAATTTTGGAAAAAAAAACCCTAGTTGTTGTAATAAATTAATTTATATAATTAATTTAGGAAAAATTGGGGAATTTAGTTGAGTTCGTGGAATTAATGAATTTATTGATTAAATGGTGTAGTTGGTTAGTTTAATCACTCACCTATGAAAATGTTGGAATTATGTTGGTTGATACATTTATTTCCTGTTTAGAAATAACTATTCTGGGCTATCGGTGGAGGATAGTCGTGATTGGTGTAGACATTGCATGTGGATTAGGGAAAACTGAAACTAATCACATTGGTTAAGTCATTGATTTAAACTGTTGAATTAATACAGAAAATACATGTATTGATTGTGTGTTGTATATGACAAGTGTTTAATACATTGTATATGCATATTGTTTGGGAGGAGATAGGGGATGTACTCCACGATTTGGGAGGAGATAGGGGATGGACTCCTAAACCGGATATTGTTTGGAAGGAGATAGGGGATGGACTCCATTAGCACCGCTAATATGTGTGCTTATTGATTTATGGAAGTATTTTTATATGTGGTTGATACAGCACTAAAATGTGTATCAAACGGGAAGTATGGAAGTGTTTTGGTATGAGCCTTAGTCTCATTTGTTTTGTTGATGTAATATATAGTTCACTGTTATAGTCTGGCCAGGGTCTGAGCCATATTGGTATAGATGGAAAGTGAAACTTGTCATGAAACTATATGTTAATGAAATGGATGTTTGGGTTAACCATCTATTGAATGCGATTACTTTATTCAATGCTTATATTTGGTTTAGTATATTTCTACTAGGCTGTGGCTCACCCTATACGGGAACATCATTTTCAGGTTCAGGTGATAAGCTACCTCCAAGGACTTAGCTTGGAAGGAATTGGAGTTGAAGACTCTGTTTAGTTTAGTTGTTATTTATTTTATTTGATATTACATGTAAACACTCAAGTCAAGGGCTTAATTTGTAGTTGAGTTAGTACTCACATTTTGTGTCCAAGTGTTGGCTTGGAAAGATGTAAGCCCGTAGGGCATTTACTTTTGATGTTACATGTAATGCTTTTCAATAAGAATACTCTGATGAATGGTATAATGGTTGGTTTTCTTTTATTAATGCATGTCAATGTTATATATATTATGGGTTTTTTTTGAGGGCGTTACAGTGATTAATATCAAAACTAACTGAAATGATTAACGACATATACAAAGTTAACAATTGACAGGTAATACCAGTTGTTCATGATGAGTCTTGGTTTTAAAGAGTGTACGAAATTAAGGGTTGACGGTTAATACCGGTTATTCAAGGTGAGCCCTGATTTTGAGAATTCTCACGTAAATTGTCTCGCAAAACCCTAAGATGGCACGGGACTTATTTGAACCTTTTTCGGTATTCAGATTTGAAATAAGGGTGGATGTGCAGATGGCACACAGGGAGGTTACGTACCTCTGGCAGACCGTTTCCTTGGAGCAGACCATGGATGCCATTACTTGGGTATATAACGCCGAACGTGAGCATCCCTGGTAGTTACGGTTGGTAACACTTGAATATTTGACCAATGGGGAGTTTCAAATTAACCGTTGCCATGCTTAGTGGTTGGTAAGTTAAATATCTTTGGTGAGATTTCTAGTGTCACCTAATTTATTAGAATTATTGAAATTATTTTAATGGTTGTAATTTATGTTTACAATTATATTGTTATCTCATGTTTATAATCTCATTATTTTTCTCTTAAAAAGAATGGTAGGTTGTTTATGTTTTCTTATTGTGTTGCAAAACACATGGCATATATTTTTGTTGTCCTAGCGTTTTAGGCCAGGTTTTGGCAAGGAAGTAATTGAAGTTGAAATAGAGTTGACGCTAACGTAGAGCTTTGGCTAACTTAAAACCCTGATTAGAGCCGAATAAATTTTATTATTTTATATAATAGCTATTAAGGACTTTATAATTTCATTTGATGTTGTATTTGGAAAATTTTAAGTTTTTATTTATTATTGATTGAACCTTTGGTTATGTACGAGAGTTGGAATGTCCAATTAAGATGTCAATTTTTTGATTTATTAAGTCATTTTGTCTATTTAATTTCCCTTGATGTTCCAAAAATTTGGGGTGTCACAACTATCTACTACCCAACAATATAATTAAAGTAAAATCATTCAAAATCTTAAGCTTACCTAAAAGTAATTCTTCATTAACTTTTATATTTATCCAAAATGCAATAATAAAATAACAATGGTCCAGGTTATAAAATAAAATTAAAAAAAAAATCTAAGTGTGGGTGGGTTCTTGCGGGTGCGGGTTAAACCCGTAACCCGCAATCATGCCATATCTCAAACTGCATCCACCCACATTGTATTTATGAAATCGCCCATTTGTATTCGAATTGATTATGGTTGGACGAGTTATGCGGTTCGGATAACCTTATGTCCAGCCTTACCAAAAAGGTATTCTGACCTTTTTCCTAATTTTAATTATTAAAGTTGATAAGTTTTATCATTAACTTAAAATTTATTTTAAAAATCAGCACTGATTCGTAATTTCTCTTTTTTGTCTTTTCATCTTCTTTTTACCTTTTTATTTTTTTTTATTTTTAAGATTAAAAGAAAATTTAATTTTTTTAAAAATAGTCAAATTTTTTTAAAAAAAAAACCAAAATAATAATTTTGCGAAAATTTAAAATTTTGATAAACTATTTTTAAATAAAGTAATTTTTATGATGGTGTCTGTACGGGGAGCAAATATTCCGCGGAGCCCGTACTCCTTTCGTCCAAGCTCCTTATCTATTCGATCGACCTGTGAACACAACGGCGGTGAGCTACCCGGTGGTGTGTGGCAGGAAAACCCCTCTGACGGTCAAATTAGCACACGCTCAGGGATCTAGAATGAGGAGAGAGTTTTGTGTTTAGGTTGTTCTCACCAGAAGATGTTCCATGCCCAGCATGGGGGGCATTGTCATGCTTATATACTTTCTGCGCTCAAATCTGCTCTCATTAGCCTCTTGACACGTAGAGCTGCTCTCCCATCTGTTAGCACAAATCCAGTAATCACCACCTAACCAAACCGGCAGACTACATTAGTCGGAGCTCGGCAGCCCGGCGGCATCACCTTGGCCTCACACAACCGTGTTGCATAACGAGTTTGAGTGCTCCACTCGTCGAGCTTCACAACGACCATGCTCGGTTGCATTCCGGCATAACTGAGCTCAAGACAGGTTGAGCTGGTAAACTGAAGCCCTTCCTACCGAGCTAAATGTGCGAACCATGGAATCCTGAATGGCAAGGATCATCTCGGCCGAGTAGCTCAAGTAGCTCGGTTCCCACATGGACAAGCCCAAGTAGCTCAGTCCCAACATGGCCCTGGGCCTCAACCGAGCAGAACCATCTCCGGATAGGCCCAAGCTATCACGGCCCAAACGCGCTCGGCCCTCAATTTGCCCGGCCTTTACCATGGCCCATTCCAGCTCATAAATCTCCCTCTCAATTGCCCCTTAATTCCGTTCGCACAAAAGCGTGACTGGGATTACGTGACCTAACCGGGGTACATTTCCCGCTGGTCTTTCCTCCACAAGTTGTATACTGCGCTAGTTGACATGCTCGGTTTCTAGACTTGCCCAGTCGACGCCTCAACTCGCCTGCCTGTCTCTTCAATACTGACGCCGCCGTCAATAGGGACACGCGTTGATCATTTATTGGCCTCGAGCAGCCAACCCCGACGTCCTTTCATATTCGAATTTTGGCTGTTGTTTTCCCCTACAAATATGCCAACTCCCCATTCATTTTCTTCTTACTGACTCACGTCCATTCCAAACGACCTAATGTCGCAGTGCCCTCGTCAAGCTCCATTGTTGCCCTTTTCTGCATTCGTGCTCGAAGATTCGACTTCTGCCCCATTTTGGTAAGTTCTTCGAACCCTTTTATTGCTTTTTCCTTCGGTATTTCACATCTTAAGGCACAAAAGTAATAGGTTTTAGGATATAGCTTCCAAAAACCTCCAATGCCCCTTGTTCTCCTTGCTGTTCTTCAGCTCCAGTGATGAACACATGAAGATCTGGGGCGGACCGGGCTCCAGGTCTTCTTTTGATCCCAAAAAACATCTAAATCGAGCAAATTACGAGTTTATAAAAACTTCTGTAGGAACCGAGGTAGGTAGAGGGTTTGATCGCTTGACCGGGCTAACATCTGGTCCGCTTGAGCGGTCGAGCTTCTAGATTTACCTTCATAACCGGGGTGGTCTGGCACTCCACCTGACCGAGCTAAAGTCAAGCTCGTTTTGCGCGACCGCGCTCCCACTTACACTCACCCTCCTTTTCCTGCAGAGTCCAAGGGGACCACGCACCAACACTGAGGCTCTCAAAGACCGAGCACTCACCAAACAAGAGTTTGTGCCAAACCAACACAGCCGTGCTAAAACCAACTGGCTACACATGGGACGCTACCGTTTCCTGGTCGACGTGCCGGTCGCTCTAGCCGCGTTCCAAGAAGAATACGGTATCCCAGTCGACGTACATCTCGAGCTCAGTGCTGAGAAAATAACCCCCTGGGACAGACTAGACCAGTGCCCTTTCACCGTGCTCTCCATAATAGAAGGTGGCCTCCGCTTTCCAGTTAACCCCCTTTTGTGCGAGTTCTTGCGGCGCACCGGGCTAGCACCAACCCAAGTCTCAACCAACACTTACAGGATAATTAGCGAGATCCACGAACTGAACAACCGGCGAGGAACCAACCTAGGATTAGCCGAAATACTTCGCCAGTATATCCTCGGGCATACGGGCGATGGCCTTGCCCCACTTACACTCACCCTCATTTTCCTGCAGATTCCAAGAGGACCACGCACCAACACTGAGGCTCTCAAAGACCGAGCAGCCACCAAACAAGAGTTTGTGCCAAACCAACACAGCCGTGCTAAAACCAGCTGGCTACACATGGGGCGCTACCGTTTCCTGGTCGACACGCCGGTCGCTCTAGCCGCATTTCGAGAAGAATACGGTATCCCAGTCGACGTACATCTCGAGCTCGGTACCGAGGAAACAACCCCTTGGGGAAGACTAGACCAGTGCCCTTTCACCGTGCTCTCCATAATAGAAGGTGGCCTCCGCTTCTCGGTTAACCCCCTTTTGTGCGAGTTCTTGCGGCGCACCGGGCTAGCACCAACCCAAGTCTTACCAACACTTACAAGATAATTAACGGGATCCACGAACTGAACAACCGGCTAGGAACCACCTAGGATTAGCCGAAATACTTTGCTAGTATACCCTCGGGCATACGGGCGACGGCCTTGCCTATTATTTAAAGATCAGACCGGGCAAGGAAAAGATAGTGACTGCCACCTCGGACAAAGACATGCACGACGATGACTTTTTCTGGGTGTCCGGTAATTATGAAACGGCCGACGTGCCGGGCTGGTATATAAGCAAAAGCTTCGGTGAAACATGTAAGCCGTGCTAACTGCTCGGTTAAATTTCTTCCTTTCTAAATTTCGTACTTAATATATTTTCTTGTTTTGCAGCAATTGAGGCTTTGCAAGCCAACAACCATTATCCCAACGAAGCAGCCATCAGAACCGTGCTGCGGTACCGAAATTGAGATTGTCACGAACTTCTCAGCTACGTACCGACCTACTGATATCCATGCCAGAGTAGAGTGACAGACTTCCTTCGGGTGCCGTCGCCACCTCCTGACCCCACATTACCCAACGTGTCCCTCATTCGGCTGACCGAGGCAGAAAAGATGGCCAAACGAAGCCGCATCAAAAATCTCATCACCGTCACATCCACCGAGATACCGAGCATCCCCTCCCGCACAGCCGCTGCCGGTCAGTTGAGCGGGACCGTGGTTGCACTGGCGTCACCAGCCGCCATGCAGACAAATGTAGACACCCCATTTTTGACGGCCCTTAAGACTTGGGCACTACTGATGGTTTACTTGGTGGAGAAATGTGTACAGGGCAAAAGTTCAGTTTCTTCGGCAAGGAGAGAGACAAATCTAAACTTCATACCCCTTTTGGACCAAAACAATCTTGATCAAAAGACTTTAGACCTTGAAACTCTCTCTTTCAAAATGTTTTGAAAATAAAGTTTCTACGATGTTCCGACGCTCGCATTTCGTCAAATGTTGCGTTTTTCGATAAACCGAGCAAGGACAAAGTGGAAATGAATGAAAGAGAGATGAAATATTTGAAAAATCTTCCAAAACTCTTTGTTTAGGGGTTTGGAGTTGAAGAAAAGAGGAAAGGAGAGAAGAAAACTAGTTTGGGAGAAGTTCGGCATGAATTCGGGTAGGATCAAAACTGCGCGGCTTCACCAAAATAGGAAGAACTTTTTTCACAGTTGGAATTTTGATGCAAGGCTGGTTCCATTGGAAAGATAACTTCCGTGGATTCAATTTGGACACAAGAATAACATGAAAAGGAGTTCAGATGAAGGAGTTATAGCCATTTGAAGTTGGACCTGAAAAGCAGAATTTTCCTACCGACCAGAAAAACTAGCTGGCCGAACAGAAAAGGTGACTGGTCGACCACTTTCTCCTGAAAAGGTGGTCGACCAACCAGAAAAAGTGGTTGGCCGACCAGAAAAGTGGTCTACAGGTCCCAAACTCAGATATTTATCCTCCAGCTGTCTTCCACAACCTCCAGCTGTCCTATAGACAGATATTTTCGAGCTAACTCTCATTTTTGCTATATATGAGGCTATATCTCTCATTTTCAAGGGACAATCTTCTTGGAGAAGCTTGGGAGCTTCTCACTCTAAAAAGTTTCTCTCTCTCTCTATAACTTCTAGGGCTGAATCTCTGCCCCTCTCTCTATATACTCCACTCCCTTCCCCATTTTGTCCATAGAAGTGCTTGAAAGTGAAGAAATGCTTCTAGTTTGCCTAGGCATCCTTCATCAAAGTTAACCACCATTGGGCTGAGGTTCTTTGAGGATCATTTTGAGCTTCAAAAGCTGGTCTTGGCTCAGATTTTAGGCTGGTTTTGTAGTGCTTCAAGGGTAACCCTATTTTTTCCTTTTTTAAGCTCTATTTTGACTACACTCTTAGCCATATTTACATACTTATTTTGGATTAACTTTCAACTGAAAAAATATTTATTTTTGCGTACTTAACATGTTTGTTTAAGGCTCTTTTGGTGTTAAGGGTCTTTTACACTCTTGCATGCTTTATTTGGCCTTATTTTGTGCCATGCCATAAGGCCTTTGATTTAATCTTTGCTTGCCCTTTTAGCCACTGAAATCTAGTGGATTTTTAGTGGTTGGAATGTAGTTTTGAGGCCCTAAATCAGAGAGGTGTGACCCCTCTCTTCTTGCTTCATTTACTTGCATTTTTGGCCTATCAAAAGAGCATATATTTTCATACTTCCAAGGCTTGGTTCAGGCCCTTTTTGGTGAATTTTAGGGCCTTCCTAGACTTTGTCCAGGGTTGGTTTGGTCACCTTGAGTTTGCCTTTTGCATGTGTAGAGTAACCCCCTTTTTGGCCTATCAAAGGAGCATGTCATTCTATCATGTTTTGACTATGTTTCAGTGGGTTTTTGGCCATCATTTGGCATGCCATGACTCTGTTTTTAGCTGGTTAGCCTCTCACATGCTTCATATGCTTGTAGTGCAAATCATGTTCACTAGCTTAGAATGCATGATGTTTTGGCTCACTATGCTAGCATATTTTGGCCATGCTCCAACATGATTTTGTTCATATTTTGGGTTTCCCTAGCTTTGTTTTGAGGTCCCTTGGTCGAATGATGCTTGCCAGGCATGGTTGTAGTGTAATAGCTTTAACTAGCTTCGAGTTTTGAGGTCCCTTGCATGCTTAACTTGAGGTGTTTTTCTTGTTTTGGCATCATTGAGCATGATATTTCAGAGCATATAAGGTTGCCATATTCTCATGTTTATCACTCCTTCAATGTGTTTGAGAGTTGTGCTTGTATGCCCTATTTGTGAGCCATTGCATGAGCTTCATTTTTGTGCCTTTCAAGCCATCATCCCAACTCATTTTTGCTACTATTTTGGCCTGCATAGGGTCTGTTTGGGGTTGGTTTGGTCATTTGGACATTGCATTGCATACCTCTAGTATGATGCACTTCACTAATTTCGGTGCTTGGGTCTTTCAAAATGCATTGCATGAGTTGTTTGCATGATTCAGAGCCATTTTGTATGCCATTTTAGAGCTGGAACATATGTCATTGCATTCCATGTTTAACCTTTTCAATGCTCTTGGAGAGTTGTATCTTGTGCCTTAGGCTTGGAGCCCTTGCATTGTGCATGCTTGCATGTGTGTTGTTGCCTTGATTTCATCATCTTTGGCCACTGATTTGGACATGACTGAGGCCTATCCATCTTGGTTTAAGTCCATTTTGCTTTGAGTATGCTATTGTAGCTCATAGCATTGAGTATGCCATGTTGTCGTATGATTGATCATTGCATTGCGCATGCCTTGTTCATTTCATTGTGTATGTTAGTTTCCACGTGCATTGTGTATGCCAAGTGTCATGTGCATTGAGTATGCCATTGTTGGTTCGTAGCATTGTGTATGCTAAGTGCATGTTTGCATTTCATCCCTTGCATGTTTGCATGACTAAGTGGCATTGCATTAGGATTGCATGCTAGAGTTGCATTTGTGTATGCCATGTTTGTTGCATTGTGTTCGGGATAGGGGTTAGTCCAAACATGGAAAACGAGGGACGTTTCATACTCGAAGTGATGAAACGTGCCTCGATTCCCGGTCGCCGACACTCTTGACTACACATGATGGAGTTTAGGCATTTATGTGTTCATATGTGCATTCATTCTATATTAAGTTGTGCAATTCGGTTCCTCGGCCATCATGCATCGAGATGCGTGATTGGTGGTCCGAGGATCGAAACCTACACTCCCTTGAGCTTGTACAATGATGGGGAGAGTGGTCGTGCGCACATATGTTGAAAATACCTTGCCATGCCTCTCTCTTGCTCTTTGTTGTAGAAAACCAGAAACCAGAGGCAGAAACTGGTCGGCCGACCAGCTTTTCTGGCAGGCCAACCTCCCCTTTTGGTTTCTCCCACAAAAGGTGGTTGGCAGGTGGCCTCCAAGGCCAATGATTGGTCGGCAGCCTTCCCACAGATTCCCAAGGTGGAGTTTCAGCCTTCTAGAGCTTTGTGCAAATTTCTAAAATCAATTGCAAACAGAGGCAAGTCGGGGCGTCGTGAGGGATTTTCGAACAAGGCAGTTCAAGCATGCAAGCATCCTTTATCATTCAAAACAGAGCTGAGGCAGCCTACTTCATTTAGTTTACATGCTTATTTAAATTGCTTACTTAGTTAATTTGTTGATTAATTAGAGTTGTGTAATAATTAGCTGTAGTTTGTTATTCATTTTATTGTGTAATAACTAGTTTAATTAGATTAGCTTAGATTAGCTAACTGGTTCTGTATTATTCATTTGGACCCTCCGTCGAGAGGGCAAATTTTGTAATAAGTGTTCGTGTGTGTGATGCATGTCTTCTAACCCCGTGTCTTTCTCCCTTTTACTTACCTGCTTTCGATGGTTCGTCTTAGGGCATGTTTCAATTAGCATCCTTATGTTTCGCATGTTTGCATCAATTCATCTATCTTGCATGCACCGAGCTCAGCGCATCATACTAACTGCATTGTATTTCAATTTCAAGTTGAATACATGTTATCTGTAGCATCTCATATGCCATCTTAGAATAGCCGAGCCTATCTCAATTGTATTCTTGCATGTGTTGCATCAGCCATCTTAATATAAACTAGGATCATGCATTGATTACTAATTAGTTTCTGTTTTGGCTCGGAGTACTCGGTAAGTGTTTACGCTTTAGCATCCTTGCATGTGTGTGAGTGACTGCCATGATAGCATGCTTACCATGAGGTTAACTGTTTATGTGATATAACTGCCTGAATGCCTGTGGGTGAAGGTTGGATTGCTTAAATTGGGACAATTCATTGAAATCTGTATTTTAGCTTACTTGTGAGTAGCAAACTTCAAACCATTTTCCAAACAAACGGATATGCAATGCTTTGTTCCAAATTAGGCGATCTAGTCTATACTTGTTTTGCTGTTCGCATCACATAGTAATTCTAGGCTAATAAACCGGAATAAGAACGCATGTGTTTTCAAAAACAAGATATCATGTTTAGTAAAGGCCGATCTTTGATCGGGCGAGCGGGGGTGCTCATTGCATGACCTTCCTCTCTCGTACCTAAGTTCCCGAGCCGAGGCAACTTTGGTGATGACGGACACGTGGCCTTAGGCACGAGTCAGGGTTTCCTAAATTTTCCAAAATAAAATATTTAGGTGGCGACTCTGTATCTGACAAAGCAGTCCATGTTTGACACTTCTTTACAAAAATCAATTTTCAAAAATGATTTGCCGGATTTGGACTTTTTGGTGATTTAACAATCTCACATTGCACTTTACGGGATTAGATTCAGAACAGTGACATCTGAGTCCGAACTGTAGTGAGCTCAATGGACAAAACGGGATTTTCCTGGGACGTTCGGGGACATCTACAGTTTTTGGCGACTCTGCTGGGGATTTAAACTTGACTCAAACTCATGATATCTTATTTTGATTACACTTATACGTTTCTTTGCATTGCATTTGCATTGGTGCGCCTAGGACACTGTGTTTGCCATCTGCTATTCCTGAACGATTTGCCGGAGGCTCGCTTTGAGAAGCGTGCCATAAGGCTGACCAGTTACGGGCTTTGCCACGATGGGAACACAAATCCCGATTTTTACCGGGGCACCCTTTTTGACCATTCGACCTAGTGCATATTCGGAATCCATAGTGACTATTCCAAACTAGGACAGGTTGCTTACCCGATTATAGGTTGTTTGAAGCCGCTGTGTGCATAGTGAAACCCTAGCTCCTGACAAAATAGGACAGGGAAACCCTATCCCTCCATATGGGTGTTTTGGCTCTCACTTGTTTGCTATGTGCTTTTAGAGTATGTCTCTACAAGAATGCATGTATCAGTTTGCAAGTCTGGGTATTAGGCCTGCGGGCATCGGTATCAGTGTTTTGAGAATCCGTTATATCTGCGGATATTAGATTCAGTTTTGGAGCAGTAATTTGGGGAGCAGTGATTAGTGGTCGAATACAGTCATTCAACTACGCTCATATCTGTTTTGGCAAAATTAGGCTGAGGTGCTGTCTGCTTTTCTCTTTTGCTAGGTAGCCCTGGAACTATAGCTTCAGAAGGCTTCAGTATCCCCCGAGTACACCGGACTTGTGTTGATAGACTTTGTCAGATCAGAGATTCAATTCAAGGGCAACCAGTGTTTCCTTCGCCAGTGGTAAGGCAAAGAAAGGCCAGTCAGGCACAGATCACCAGTTCAACAGTCCTCAGATCAGCGGTCATTATGCATCTCACCTGTGCGCAGTTGGGTTAAGATATCTGTTTTTTTTCCTCAGGGAGATATACCAGTTGTTCAGTTAGATCAGCACAATATGGCATCTATGGAGGATATGATGCGTCAGCTCTAGGAGAGTATGCAAGCCATGCAGCAGGATGCTGCCCGTCAAGCAGAGTTTGTTGCACGCCAGGCCGAGGTTATGGCCCAATAGGCAGAAATGATTGCTAGACTTCAGCAACAGTAATAGCCACAGCAAGCCGGAGCATATGCTTCACACCTAGCTCCTCCCCCACCAAGAGTCCCAACACTCGGGGAGACAACAAATGTCCAAGAAGATACGGACATCCCAACGGGGCCAGCTCCGCCCTCAATCCTACCCCACCTGTCCAAGGCACCCACACCTACCAACCTACCAGATTCTCCCTTTGAGTTCGAAGTGGACCCCACAGCACTAAAAGTGAGCAAGCTAGAAAAACTGTTCAAGAAGTCTCAGGGCGTGAAGTCCATTCCGGATATTGAGGATGGGTACACCGATTCGGCCGTGACTCTGCCGGACTGATTCAAAATGCCGCATATCGACCACTTCGACGGCTCTGGAGACCCAATGGTGCACCTCCACCTGTTTTTCGATATCCTGAGGCCAATGGGTTTGACCACAGCCCAGAAGTTATCTCTCTTCGGCCGAACCATGTCTGGGATGGCCGCAATCTGGTATGGAAAATTGGAGGACTCTGTGAAATGGAACTGGAAAGAGCTGACAGAGGCCTTTATTGCTCAATACTCCTATAACACACAGATTGAGGTCACAACTCGTGATCTCGAAGTCACCCGCTAAGAACCAAAGGAGGGTTTCTCAGAGTTCGTGACGAGATGGAGAGCAAAGGCCTCAATGATGACTACAAGGCCTTCTGACAAAGATCAGATCAGGATGATTGTTTGGAATTTGCATGGCAAGTTGCTGTAAAAGATGGTCGTTCTACCTCTGTTTACCTTTCCAGCCCTTCATGAAATGAGAGTTCAAATCGAGGATGCCATCAGACAAGGGATCTTTATGGAAAATGATGAGCCTTTGCAGAAGAATGTTGTTCGCAGTTCCAATGCTACTACTGATGGTAGCACAGCTGTAAAACACTTAGAAGTAGACACTATCACCACTTCCCTCAATGGCCAAAAACCAACCACTTCAAATCGGTCCCAAGCCCGAAAGTTCAATCCTCTTTACATGAGTCTCTCCCAAGCTTTGAAAAAGCTGCAAGAAGAAGGGCACCTAGAACTCCTAGAATCCCAACCCCTTCCAAATCCTCTTCCACCAAGATATGACCCAACCAAATACTGTGCCTATCATCAACAACACGGTCATGATATGAACTGTTGCATCCGCCTCCATCATAAGATTCAAGATCTTATTGACGAAGAGACCCTAGCTCCACCCAAAGGACCTCAGGTTAGTACTGACTCGTCACCTCCCCACCTTAACCTCATCCACACACTGGTCGTCCCTTACGACCCCAGCGTATACATCACCCCAGTCCATCTATCCAAACCTGAGGTGTTTATCCCAGAAAGCATGGACTTATGCATGATGGATGTACCTGGACCCCAATCATCTTAAACCCGTGAGCCCACTACTTCTGAGCTGATGAGAATGATCAAAGATCTTCAGAGAACTGTGGCAGATTTAGCCTTTGGGATATTGGCTCCGTCATCGACCACACCACATACCGGGAATTTCATGTCAAAAAACTCCCCAATCTTGGGACGGACTGCATTTGAAGAAGGCCAATCCCTTGGCAAAGTGGAGGCAAGTGGAAAGAACAAGGTAGGGGTAGACATTGATCCTCAGGAACACCTTCTATGGGCTGTTGAGGCTTTGAAAACCGAGGGACTGAACAAAGAGCAAGTGCTCGCAGTTGTTGCAAAAACTGTGGATGACACTTTCGCCACTCAAGTTGGGGGCAGTTTGAATCAAGGGGCAAGCCGGGAGAAGGGCTGTTGTACCAGGAATGTTCCTTTCAGCTCTAATCTCGTGCTCAGAAGAGATCAGCAAACCCAGTTAGCGGCTGTCAATCCCTTTGCTGATGCATCCAGCAAAACTCCACAATCCTCAAAGCACCTACCTCGGGGCCAGAGGGTGTTCACCTCACTGTACATGTCTCTATCAACGGCCTGGAGGGTCTTGATTAGAAAGGGGGATCTAAAACCCCTAGAGCCGCGGCCACTGCCAGATAAACCTTCTCCCTCCCATGATCCGGCCAAGTACTGCGCCTTCCATCAACAAACCGGTCATGGCACTGATAGTTGTTACCATCTTCGCCATGAAATACAAGATATGATTGATAACAAAGTCATCGTCGCACCAGGCTCTGCAAAGTCTATCGGCACTGGATTAGTGCACTTGGGGGGATAATGTGATGTGATGGGAGGGATGAACCACCTGCAGATGGCACCCAGTTTACTCCGGATGTGGCGTTTGGCACGCACTATTTTGAGTAATGTACAAATGCTGTTAATTTTGCTTTCTGACTTGGGTATTGGGTCAGTCTTGTTGTGTTGTATAGAGTCAGTCTTTTTGTGCTGAGTTAGTCAGGTTTGTCTTGTTGTATCGAGTCAGTCCTATTTTGTTAGAGTCGGGTGATTTCGGGGGTGTTACCTCGGACATCACTTGCTGGTTTTGTGTTTGTCTTTTCGTTTTCTTTTGAGTCTGTTTCTGCCTTAGAGCCAGTTGTGCCAACAGATTTTGAATAAAACAGTAGTGATTTTTACACTCTTGTGTTTGCTTCTGCCTTGTGCCAGTTGTGCCAGAAGTTCTGAATGAGATGGCAGTATTTGACTAGAAACTATGTCTTTTTTGTGCCTTGAATTCATTGTATCGGCCTAAGTCTTTCAAAACTTTTTCGAACATTGTGATGAAAACGAAGAGGAAGGAATTCCTCTGGATTTGTAAAAATTTGATCAATTGAGAGAAAGAGAGGCATGCTAAGCCCTTAGTGAATGAAATCATGTTTGTTAATGTGAGTACTGAGAAGGACCCTGGCTTGATCCAGATTGGTTCTACACTGTCTTCAGCGTGAGCGATTTGTCACTTTCTTAAAAGATTTCAAAAAATATTTTGCGTGGTTCTACGAAGACCTGTGTGGAATCGCTCTTGAGATTGTGTAGCTTAGGATCACTTTCAGCCTCGAGACTCAACCCCTTTGCTTCCAAACCTTG
The DNA here is from genome assembly GCF_055761805.1 of Camellia sinensis. NCBI lineage: Eukaryota > Viridiplantae > Streptophyta > Magnoliopsida > Ericales > Theaceae > Camellia > Camellia sinensis. The sequence continues at coordinate 67,136,239 of NC_138970.1, forward strand.
AACCTTAATTTAGAATGTTCAACAGTCAACCACAATGTAAGGCCCGTGTGGCCGAATCAGAAGCAACCCATGAAGTAGGGGTGAGAATATCAGATGTGATCAAAGGAAACTTGCGAAGCTAGATCAAAAGCAGCCCTTGAACTAGGGGCAAAAATGTCAGATGCGCTCGAAGAGTCAAAGATGAGTCTTTTCTGCAAGCCAGGGAAGATTGGCAAGAATGCCAAATCCCAGAAGGGGGAAAGAAGAAAGTATTATTGAAGGACAACCAAGTTCCTATCCACAACACTAGTGGGCAAATTCACCCTTCATTGGATGGACTTCTACATCATCAGTGAACAGCAGTCATTCTCTTGGATTCAGATGGCTCCGAGATCTCAAACCATTCAACATAGACAAAGCTAAACTTTTACCCTTGAGAGGCTCGCTGGGCCGAAAACTCGGAAGGGCGACCCAGGCAAAAGTTAGAGCAAGAAAAAGAACAAAAAGAACAAAAAAAGAAAAAAAAGAAAAATGAAGAAAATGAAAAGAAAAGATGAAAAAGAAAAAAGAAGAAAAGAAATGAAAAGAAAAGAAGAACAAAGCTCGCAAGGTTGAAAACCCAGAAAGGGCGGCCTTACAAAAGTTAGAGCGCAAAAGGAGAGGTTAATACCCGAGTGTACCTTAACCCCGAACTACATAAGGCTTGATTCCCATCTTTGGGATACGTAGGTAACTTCATTCTGAAGTCCAGCCGTAAAACACTTCAAATTCGACTGTGTCCATGTGACAGTTCTGGTCTTTGTCTTCTTTGTATCCGAGAATTTGGTTGTAATTGTCTCTGTGAGGACTGGGTGCCATGTGCTGCGGCACTATTCAGACTAGGGGCAACTTTCCATTGCCGTGCGATACTGTGATGCTATTCAGACAAGGGGCAATTTTTCATTATTTTGGATCTGAGGTTGTGCATCTCAAGAGTAAATTCTGCGCTCGTTGAGCAGTGGCCATTTGTAAAAACAGTTTTGAGAATTTTTAATAAAGTTGACTAATTTTCTCGAAAATTATTCTATTTTTCCAAAACTGGACCATTTCTTGGACCCAAAAAAAGAAAATTTTCAGTACTCATAACCTGACTTGCATGATTTCAAATCAGAAAACCGAACAAGCATGTTAATCTAACTCTCATTTTGGTCAAAATTGTTTTAGTAGAAAGCCAAAAATAAAAAATGGTCAAAATGATGAACTAGGGGCACAGTTGAGCCAGGTTTTCTGTTTTTTCCCCATTGCCAACATACTCGCCAAGAAGGGCATTCATACCTGCCGGAAAAGGGTACCACTGAAGCTAACCGCAAAAGGGCAGAAAGCTCTCACATCTTCTAAGCAGCGAGGTATTGAGCCAAGTGTGAAGCATGAATTGGAATGGATCAAGATATTCTACTCCCTTATCTGGATAGATCTGATCACGTCCAAACTCCCCAGCAAAGCATCGTCAACCGATGTCAGCTGTAGATTTGCTACACACCCAGTTGTAGCGCAACCCCTTTGTGGGAGAAATTCACTTTGTGAACAAAAATAAGAATCTGGTAGAATACCAGGGGCAAGAGCCCACAACTTCCTGCTTATCCATCAACTACCCAGGGGAGGGATAAAAAAAATAAGAGATTGAAGAATAGAGAGATGTGCGCTGAGAGGAAAAGTGAGAAAAGAGTTTTTTCAGAAAAACAGAGCTTGACGGCCGAGTGATGTGAGAATCACAAATGAGAAAGGGTGGGAAACAATACCTGAAGAAACTGGCTCCTCACGAACTAAGAGGTTTCTCGCCATTGGAACAAGTCTGAGTGTCGTGTCTCTTGTTTTTGTTTGTCTCGATTCTTGTTTTGAGTCGTTTCAAGTGTCTGTGTTTGTTTTTAGGTTGTTTACCTTTTGTTTTTCTTTGTTGAGTCGTAGTGCGCTGTGTTCAATCGTAGGCTCAATACCTGGTTAAAAACTCATTTCTCAATTTCAAAATGAATCGTTTTGTGCTCAGGAGTGCTGTGCCGTTCTCAACATTTGTGCAAAACAGGATTGGTTCTTTCATAAAACTATAGGGTTCAACCCAGGTCATGTCAGAATAGTAAAACCAGGACCTATCTGAAGCTATGAAAGTTCCGGGCTGCAAAGCAAAAGAAAAGAGGGAAAATGTCGGGCATCTGAGTTTGTTTCAACTTCTGTAAGTTTCGTCATTGCATCCCGTATGTTCAGAATGAGCAGTGTCTTGTATGAGCTGTGTGCTGAATAAATCGAATACTGTGTTATGAGCTGCGTGTTCAGAATGAGCAGTGTGCTGATACGAACTGTGTGTTCAAAGTGAACAGAACACTGTGTTGATTGTTTCATTGTTTCAGGCCAGAATGGCGATCAGAAGTGCTCTCCTTGAGTACCATTCCCCGTCAAAGTTATCTTGGCTATGTTTGCAATGAGGGAAAGTTGTGAATATGATCAGGAAGGAAAATGGCATTTATGGTTTCTACATGCAGAAGCTACCCCTTGTTAGCATTTCAGGACTTTTGTACTGCGAGTTGAAGGTAAGTGTTCGAAGAACACAATGGAGGGGAGATCCCCGTCAGAGTAAAGCGGTTTACTGCCACTCACTCCATGAGGTGCTTTCTAAAGTGCCGCTTTGTCTGTTTATTGCATTCCCTAAACATCATGCCCTACATTGCTTGTAATATGTACTATATCATCGCACTTATTGCGTTTATTTGCATCTTGTGTTATCTTATATCATTTATCCTTTTACGTCGAGCTGCGTTTAGGATCGTTGTCCTCCTGGACTTTCTCAAGTTGCGCCGAGCACGCATCTGATAGTTTGTTTCGAACCTCTTCTCACGATTTCAGCGTGGTTAGAGTGTTCATTTCCTTACACGATTTTAGCGTGTTTGGAATTTATCTCAGGACGCCTGATGCGCGGGCCTGAGCAGGTTTTATCTCAGGTTGCGTTGTAGACGTGCTGGACGGGTTGTGTTGGACCTCCTCTCACGATTTCAGCGTGTTTGGAATTTATCTCAGGTTGCGTTGTAGACGCGCTGGGCGGGTTATTGGACCTCCTCTCACGATTTCAGCGTGGTTTGAGTGTCCCGTTCCTTACGCGATTTCAGCGTGTTTGGAATTTATCTCAGGACGCGTGATGCGCGGGCCTGGGTGGGTTTTATCTCAGGTTGCGTTGTAGACGCGCTGGGCGGGTTGTTGGACGTCCTCTCACGATTTCAGCGTGGTTTGAGTGTCCCGTTTCTTACGCGATTTCAACGTGTTTGAAATATATCTCAGGACGCGTGATGCGCGGGCCTGGGCGGGTTTTATCTCATGTTGCGTTGTAGACGCGCTGGGAGGTTTGTTTTGGACCTCCTCTCACGATTTTAGCGTGGTTTGAGTATCCCGTTCCTTACGCGATTTCAGCGTGTTTGGAATTTATCTCAGGACGCGTAATGCGCGAGCCTGGGCGGGTTTTATCTTAGGTTGCGTTGTAGACGCGCTGGGCGGGTTGTTAGACCGCCTCTCACGATTTCAGTGTGGTTTGAGTGTCCCGTTCCTTACGCGATTTCAGCGTGCTTGGAATTTATCTCAGGACGCGTGATGCGTGGGCCTGTGCGGGTTTTATCTCAGGTTGCGTTGTAGACGCGTTGGGCGGGTTGTTGGACCTCCTCTTACGATTTTAGCATGGTTTGAGTGTCCTGTTCCTTACGCGATTTCAGCATGTTTGGAATTTATCTCAGGACGCGTGATGCGCGGGCCTGGGCGAGTTTTATCTCAGGTTGCGTTGTAGACGCGCTGGGCGGGTTGTTGGACCTCCTCTCACGATTTTAGCGTGGTTTGAGTGTCCCGTTCCTTACACGATTTCAGCGTGTTTGGAATTTATCTCAGGACGCGTGATGCGCGGGCCTGGGCGGGTTTTATCTCAGGTTGCATTGTAGACACGCTGGGCAGGTTGTTGGACCTCCTCTCACGATTTCAGCGTGGTTTGAGTGTCCCGTTCTTTACACAATTTCAGCGTGTTTGGAATTTATCTCAAGACGCCTGATGTGCGGGCCTGGGCGGGTTTTATCTCAGGTTGCGTTGTAGACGCGCTGGGCGGTTTGTTTTGGACCTCCTCTCACGATTTCAGCATGGTTTGAGTGTCCCTTTCCTCATGCGATTTCATCGTGTTTGGAATTTGACTTAGGTTGCGTCGTATGCGCACCTGATTATTTGTTTTTCCTCCTCTCATGATTCCAGCATGATTGGAGTATTTTTCTCTTTGCATTCACCATTGCATTTTGCATGCATTGCATCATGCTATATTGCGCACCTTACCCGCACTCATTAGTGCATTGTTCGCGCTTTCTTGCGCACCTTACCTGCACTTGTTAGTGCATTGTATTGTTTGCGCTTTCATGCGCATCTTACCTGCACTTGTTAGTGCATTGCTTGCGCTTTCTTACGCACCTCACTTGCACTTGTTAGTGCATAGCATCACACTGTCTTGTGCACTCTCTGGTCTGGGAGACCTTAAATCCTGCATCTTTATTCGCACTGTCTTGTGCACTCTCTGGTCTAGGAGACCTTAAATCCTCTAAAGGTGCAATTCCTTTGGTGTTTGTCGTGCCCGAACGACTTCCAGTGGTCTGGTATAGCCACCTGCCTGTGTTTGCGGTGAGTTCCTAGGAGACCAACTGAGACGGTGGAAACTAGAGTTTGATTGGCTCATGCCTAGAACGCAAAGGTTTGGGATTTCCAAAACTAAAGTCTGGTTTAAATACCCAGGGATATATCCTCGACTTGAAATCTGTATGGCAGCCCCATAGATTGAGATAGCATGTGTATGCGCCTCAATTCTGGATACTGAACCAACCTAGTCTGCCACTCTGTTGGAGAATAGGGAAAGCCGTGACCATAGTCAGGGAGAAGAGTAGTACCTGCGGCTCAACTGAGAAGAAGGGGAAGGTCCCCAGCAGCATGAGGTAGGTCATTGTCAATTGCTCCTGTAAGGTACCTTCACTTCCTAGCTATTACATTGCATTGCATTGCATAAATCCTGAATTATCAAACTGGCTTCGCGCAGCGTATAAGTCCAATTTTCAAACCGGTTTCGCGTAGCGTATAAGTCCAATTTTCAAACCGGTTTCGCGCAGCGTATAAGTCCAATTTTCAAACCGGCCTCGCATAGCGTATAAGTCCAATTATCAAACTGGCTTCGCGTAGCATATAAGTCCAATTATCAAAATCGGTTAACAACAGCAGGTGCGCTTGTCTGTTCACACCACCCAAATCGGCTTCGCATAGCGTATAAGTCCAATTATCAAAATCTTCCTGCATAACATTTTGCATCATGCTCCTGAACTATGCTGGTTTGATTCCTTGCAAAGGGATACGTAGGCAGCCTGCGGGTTCAACCAACTACATCTGTATTTTGTTTGTTTGTCCAAGTCTTCGGCCTTGTCAAAAATGGGTCGTCTCTAGGCTTTGCCATTCACTCCCGTCACTTCTTGACTTTTGAGTTCTGTCAAAGAGGGGCAACTGTAGACACCCCATTTTTGACCGCCCTTAAGACTTGGGCACTACTGATGGTTTACTTGGTGGAGAAATGTGTGCAGGGAAAAAGTTCAATTTCTTCGGCAAAGAGAGAGACAAATCTCAACTTCATACCCCTTTTGGACCAAAACAATCTTGATCAAAAGATTTTAGACCTTGAAACCCTTTCTTTCAAAATGTTTTGAAAATAAAGTTCCTACGATGTTCCGACGCTCGCATTTCGTCAAATGTTGCTCTTTTCAGTAAACCGAGCAAGGACAAAGTGGAAATGAATGAAAGAGAGATGAAATCTTTGAAAAATCTTCCAAAACACTTTGTTTAGGGGTTTGGAGTTGAAGAAAAGAGGAAAGGAGAGAAGAAAATTAGTTTGGGAGAAGTTCGGCATGAATTCGGGTAGGACCAAAACTGCGCGGCTTCACCAAAACAGGCATAACTTTTTGCATAGTTGGAATTTTGATGCAAGGCTGGTTCCATTGGAAAGCTAACTTCTGGGTATTCAATTTGAACACAAGAATAACCTGAAAAGGAGTCCAGATGAAGGAGTTATGGCCATTTGAAGTTGGATCTGAAAAGCAGAATTTTCCTACCGACCAGAAAAACTAGCTGGCCGACCAGAAAATGTGGCTGGCCGACCACTTTCTCCTGAAAAAGTGGTCGACCGACCAGAAAAAGTGGTCGGCCGACCAGAAAAGTGGTCTACAGGTCCCAAACTCAGATATTTTTCCTCCAGCTGTCTTCCACAATCTCCAGCTGTCCCGTAGACAGATATTTTCGAGCCAACTCTCATTTTTGCTATATATGAGGCTATATCTCTCATTTTCAAGGGACAATCTTCTTGGAGAAGCTTGGGAGCTTCTCACTCTAAAAAGTCTCTCTCTCTCTGTGCAACTTCTAGGGCTGAATCTCTACCCTTCTCTCTATATACTCCACTCCCTTGCCCATTTTGTGCATAGAAGTGCTTGAAAGTGAAGAAATGCTTCTAGTTTGCCTAGGCATCCTTCATCAAAGTTAACCACCATTGGGCTAAGGTTCTTTGAGGATCATTTTGAGCTTCAAAAGCTAGCCTTGGCTCAGATTTTGGGCTGGTTTTGCAGTGCTTCAAGGGTAACCCTCTTTTTTCCCTTTTTAAGCTCTATTTTGACTACACTCTTAGCCATATTTACATACTTATTTTGGATTAACTTTTAACTGAAAAAAGCTTTATTTTTGTGTACTTAACATGTTTGTTTAAGGCTCTTTTGGTGTTAAGGGTCTTCTACCCTCTTGCATGCTTTATTTGGCCTTATTTTGTGCCATGCCATAAGGCCTTTGATTTAATATTTGCTTGCCCTTTTAGCCACTTAAATCCAGTGGATTTTCAGTGGTTGGAATATGGTTTTGAGGCCCTAAATCAGAGAGGGGTGACCCCCTCTCTTCTTGCTTCATTTATTTGCATTTTTGGCCTATCAAAGGAGCATATATTTTCATACTTCCAAGGCTTGGTTCATGCCCTTTTTGGTGAATTTTAGGGCCTTCCTAGACTTTGTCCAGGGTTGGTTTGGTCACCTTGAATTTGCCTCTTGCATGTGTAGAGTAACCCCCTTTTTGGCATATCAAAGGAGCATGTCATTCTAGCATGTTTTGACTATATTTCAGTGGATTTTTGGCCATCATTTGACATGCCATGACTCTGTTTTTAGCTGGTTTGGTAGCCTCTCACATGCTTCATATGCTTGTAGTGCAAATCATGTTCACTAGCTTAGAATACATGATGTTTTGACTCACTATGCTAGCATATTTTAGCCATGCTCCAACATGATTTTGTTCATATTTTGGGTTTCCCTAGCTTTGTTTTGAGGTTCCTTGGTCGAATGATGCTTGCCAGGCATGGTTGTAGTGTAATAGCTTTGACTAGCTTCGAGTTTTGAGGTCCCTTGCTGTAGACGCGCCCTTGGGCCTCACTACAGTTCGGACTCAAATGTCACGGTCTTGTATCTAATCTCGCAGAGTGCAATGCCAGATTGATGAATCATCAAAGAGTCCAAATCTGGCAAATCGTTTTTGAAAACAGATTTTTTGAAAGAAGTGTAAAACATGGACTGCTTTGCCAGATACAGAGTCGCCACCTAAATATTTATTTTGGGGGAATTTAGGAAACCCTGACTCATTGCCTAAGGCTACGTGTCTGTCATCACCAAAGTTGCCTCGGCTCGGGAACTTGGATACGATTGGGGAAGGTCACTTCGTGAGCACCCCCGCTCGCCCGATCAAAGATCGGCCTCTACTAACCATGATATCTAGTTTTGAAAACATTATGCGTTCTTATTCCTGTTATTAGCCTAGATTTATTATGTGATGCGCACCGCATACAAATATAGACCAGATCGCCTGAATTGGAACAGAACATCTCATGTTTGTTTATTTGAAAATGGTTTGATGGTGCTACTCGTAAGTAGGCTAAGACGTAGATTTGCCACCCTCGGGTGGGCTTGGAAAACAAGATGATTTGCCACTCTCAAGTGGGCTTAAAACTCACAATCGATGAATTATTCCAATCCAAATAACCCAACCTTCACCCGCAGGCATTCAGGTAGGTATATCACATAAACAAATAGCCTCATGGTAAACATGCTATCATGGCAATCACTCACACGCATGCAAGGATGCTAAAGCATAAAACTTACCGAGTATTCCAAGCCAAAACAGAAGCTGATTAGAAATCATGCATGATCCTAAATATACAAAAATGCCTAATGTAACACATGCAAAATGAAACTATAGTAGGCTCGGCTATTCTAAACATGGCATATGATGATGCTACAGCTAACACGTATTCAATTTGGAATTGAAATACAATGCAGTTAGTATGATGCGCCGAGCCCGGTGCATGCAATACAGATGAATGATGCAAACATGCAAGCATAAGTATGCTAATTGAAACATGCCCTAATCTAACCGTCATAAGCGGGTAAATAAAAGGGAGAAAGACGTGGGGTTGGAAGACATACATCACACACACGCACACTTATTACAATTGTGCCCTCGCTCAGAGGGTCCGAATAAATGATACAAGTCGCCTAATTAACTAGCTAACAAGCTACTTAATTATTACAAAACCCTATGAATAACTAGTTACAACTAATTATTACACAACTTAATTAATTAACAAATTAATTATTACAAATAACAAATACTAACTAACTAGTAGGCAGTAAAAGAGAATTGCTCCAGCTCTGTTTGAAGAAGAGGAGGGTATGCATGCTCGCTTCGGTTCCTTGCCTCGAAACGCCTTCCGGTTGCTCTTTAGAGGCTCTGTTTGCAGGGTTTCTTCCAGTGTTTGTTGCTGCAACTTACCAAAACACTGCTGGGGAATTCACCAGTGGCCCGCCGGCTATGAAAGGAGAGATGCCGGCCAAGGGTGTTACACTGCCGGCCATCAGTGGTGCACTGCCGGCCACTGGTGTGCTGTGACACCAAACTGCAACAAAGCACAAAATAGAGGAATGTGAGGGTCTCCCAAGGGTATATACGCACTATGCCACCCTAAATCACCTCAAAACATCAAGGGAGAGGCCTAGTCGGATCCACGACCATTAATCACGCATCCCGATGCATGATGGCCAAAGATCCAACTTGTGTAAATCAATATAGAAATGAATGCACAAATAAAGCAAGTAAAGCCTAGAACTTTATCATGAATCATCAAGAGCTTCGGCGACCGAGAATTGAGACACGTTCCATCACTCGGAGTATAAAACACCCCTCGCTCCTCGTGTTCAGATTAACACTTAATCCAAACAATGCAACGCGTAAGGATTGCAAACATGCAATGTGAATAACCTAACAAGGCTAATGACATGCAACAAGCACATAGGCATGATGTGAGGTGACAACCTTGAACAACATGGCAAAATGCAACATGGATATGCAAACATGCAAGGCACGCAAAGGTGGACAAGTATGCAACAACATACAAGATGAAACAAGCATGCGACAACATGGTAAGATGGGCTTACACCAAAGATGGACAGCTCTCAAATAGGTCCAAATCAATAGCCATAAGTGATGAATTGATGGCATGAAAAGCATGAAATGGCAAGGCAAACATGTATGCCAAGTGGCTCAAGTATTAAGGCACAAAGAGGACAACTCTTAAGCACACTTAAGGAGCAACAAACACGGATGTATGACAATGAGGTAAGCTCTGAAATTTCATGTAAAGTGATGCCAAATCAAATCAACCATGCAAGCATAGCATGTCATGATGCTCAAAGCTCAAGGTAAGCAAAGGGACTTAAGCCACGGCCATACAAGGCAAGCCCCAAGGGGCCGAGCGGACCTAAAACAGTCCTAGGGTAGGTCCAAACAAGACCAAAACTAAGCTCAAAGCTAGCCAACAAAGGCTAGAACACAAAGCCAAAAACATGGAGCATGCAAGGCTTTAAAGAGGCAATGCACTACACCTATTGAAACCAAACATGGCATGACTTGGGCGACATAAAACAGAGTTACATCATGGTATAATAGGACCCAAAATGCACTGAAATGATGAGCCAAAGGCTTAGGCTTAATGGCATGCACAAAAGCTCATTCTTGAGGCATAAAGCACAAGCTCTATAAAGCATTCAAGGCATGTCAAATGCAAGTGTATGACAACATTTCATGGACTAAAATAGCATATGAAATGAGGGCAAAGCATGCAAACATCACATGTATGGCATGGTAGGGGATTCAAAACCCAAGACTAGCCTAAGCATTTACACTATAGCTATACAAAGCACGAGTGATATGGCCATGGCAGCCCAAAACAGTCCTATAACACTTCAAAATAAGCATAAAATCAAGTTTGAGTAAAGCCAAAATATGCTAGTATGATGAGTCAAAACATCATGCACAAATGGCTAGTAAACAAGATTTGTTCTACACCTATATGGAGCATGCAAAGGATGATCAAACCAACTATGGATAGGGTCATAACATACCAAATTATGACCAAATATATGCTGAAATGTAAACCAAACAAGCTAAAATGACATGGCATGGCATGGATCATATGAAGCTAGTTTAGGAGATTTACACTACAAGTGCATCATGCAAGCATGGAGTAACAAAGCCAACCCAAAACAGGTTCATGCCATGGTAAAACATCACCAAAAATCCACTGAAATGGACTCAACACAAGCTAAGCACACATGCTACTTTGATGAGCTATGGATGGAGTTACACTACACATACTATATGCATGCAAAATATGACCAAACCAGCCATGGAGAGGGCCAAGGTAGGTCCTAAAAGTCACAAAAAAGGGCCTGAACCAAGCCTCAAAGATACATAGAGGGATGGTCCTTTGGAAGGCCAAATATGCAAGCAAAGAGAAACCAAAAGAGAGGGGGGCACCCCCTCTGATTAAGGACCTCAAAACCACACCTTTACCACTGAAAATCTGCTGGATTTCAGTGGTAGGAAGGCCAAACCAAGGCTAGCTCAGAGGTTCCAAGATATGGCTTAAAACAAAGCCAAACAAAGCATGCAAGAGGGCTACACACCCCTAACAGCAAAATGACCTTAAACAAACTTAAAAAGGACTTAAATACAAGACTTTTTTCAGTTATAATCAAAGCCTAAATCAATATGCAAAGAGGGCTAAAGCAAGGTGCAAGAAAGTGCAAAAATGGAAAAAATACTTACCCTTGAAGACCCTCTTCGAAACCAGCAACTTCAGGGGGTAGAAACTCACTTTCAGACCTCAAGAAGACCTCCCAAGAAGCTTTGTCCAATGCTGGTGGTGTATATCTAGGTGTTGTAGTGTAAAAGTGCAAGGAAATCCAACTCCAAAGCACAAGACACAAACAATATAGAGAGAAAGAGAGGTTTTTTCTTCTAAAGTTGCAGAACCCTAGGCAAAGAGGGAGGTCTCTTGCTTATATAGAGGAATGCAAAGCCAAAGCTTCTTCAAGAAGCTTTACAAGGGCTTCATCCCTCCATACACGTGTATGGAGGGGAGCAAACAAAAACCAGCTGGCTCAAAAGATCTGGAGGAAACCAGCTGAGACAGGGGGGTGCCGGCTATCATCAATGGCCGGTAGTGGCTCACTGATGGCCGACAGGGCATCACCAATAGCCGGCAAGAACAAGGCAATGGCCGGCAGTTCCATGCCATGGCCGGCAGTGCACCAAGAAGGTCACTTTGAAAGGACCTAGTCAAAGTCCAAAAAAAAGGGAGAAAGGATACAGGGTCCGGGAAGCTCGAACCGGTGACGTTCCGCCGCGACAGTTGAGTACTCAGCGAACAATCGAACTAGTTGTTGGGTGTACCTGCAAGCACAACCAAGTCTCGAAGACGATAAAAAATGGAGTGTCTACCCTTGCATGCTTAACTTGAGGTGTTTTTCATGTTTTGGCATCATTGAGTATGATATTTCAGAGCATATAAGGTTGCCATATTCTCATGTTTATCATTCCTTCAATGTGATTTAGAGTTGTGCTTGTATGCCCTATTTGTGAGCCATTGCATGAGTTTCATTTTTGTGCCTTTCAAGCCATCATCCCAACTCATTTTTGTTACTATTCTGATCTACATAGGGTCTGTTTGGGGTTGGTTTGGTCATCTGGACATTGCATTGCATACCTCTAGTATGATGCACTTCACTAGTTTTGGTGCTTGAGTCTTTCAAAATGCATTGCATGAGTTGTTTGCATGATTCAGAGCCATTTTGTATGCCATTTCAGAGCTGGAACATATGCCATTGCATTCCATGTTTAACCTTTTCAATGGTCTTGGAGAGTTGTATCTTGTACCTTAGGCTTGGAGCCCTTGCATTGTGCATGCTTGCATGTGTGTTGTTGCCTTGATTTCATCATCTTTGGCCACTGATTTGGACATGGCTGAGGCCTATCCATCTTGGTTTAAGTCCATTTTGCATTGAGTATGCTATTGTAGTTCATAGCATTGAGTATGCCATGTTGTCGCATGATTGATCATTGCATTACGCATGCCTTGTTCATTTCATTGTGTATGTTAGTTTCCACGTGCATTGTGTATGCCAAGTGTCATGTGCATTGAGTATGCCATTGTTGGTTCGTAGCATTGTGTATGCTAGGTGCATGTTTGCATTTCATCCCTTGCATGTTTGCATGACTAAGTGGCATTGCATTAGGATTGCATGCTAGAGTTGCATTTGTGTATGCCATGTTTGTTGCATTGTGTTCGGGATAGGGGTTAGTCCAAACACGGGAAACGAGAGACGTTTCATACTCGAAGTGATGAAACGTGCCTCGATTCCCGGTCGCCGACACTCTTGACTACACATGATGGAGTTTAGGCATTTATGTGTTCATATGTGCATTCATTCTATATTAAGTTGTGCAATTCGGTTCCTTGGCCATCATGCATCGAGATGCGTGATTGGTGGTCCGAGGATCAAGGCCTACACTCCCTTGAGCTTGTACAATGATAAGGAGAGTGGTCGTGCACACATATGTTGAAAATACCTTGCCATGCCTCTCTCTTGCTCCTTGTTGCAGAAAACCAGAAACCAGAGGCAGAAACTGGTCGGCCGACCAGCTTTTCTGGCAGGCCGACCTCCCCTTTTGGTTTCTCCCACAAAAGGTGGTCGGCAGGTGGCCTCCAAGGCCCAATGATTGGTCGGCAGCCTTCCCACAGATTCCCAGGGTGGAGTTCAGCCTTCTGGAGCTTTGTGCAAATTTCTGAAATCAATTGCAAACAGAGGCAAGTCAGGGCGTCGCGAGGGATTTCCGAACAAGGCAGTTCAAGCATGCATGCATCCTTTGTCATTCAAAACAGAGCTGAGGTAGCCTACTTTATTTAGTTTACATGCTTATTTAAATTGCTCACTTAGTTAATTTGTTGATTAATTAGAGTTGTGTAATAATTAACTGTAGTTTGTTATTCATTTTATTGTGTAATAACTAGTTTAATTAGATTAGCTTAGATTAGCTAGCTGGTTCTGTATTAGATTAGCTTAGATTAGATTAGCTAACTAGTTTAAAGGGCAAATTTTGTAATAAGTGTGCGTGTGTGTGATGCATGTCTTCTAACCCCATGTCTTTCTCCCTTTTACTTACCTGCTTTCGATGGTTAGTCTTAGGGCATGTTTCAATTAGCATCCTTATGCTTCGCATGTTTGCATCCATTTATCTGTCTTGCATGCACCAGGCTCGGCATATCATACTACCTGCATTGTATTTCAATTTCAAGTTAAATACATGTTATCTGTAGCATCTCATATGCCATCTTAGAATAGCCGAGCCTATCTTAGTTGCATTCCTGCATGTGTTGCATTAGCCATCTTAACATGAACTAGGATCATGCATTGATTACTAACTAGTTTCTGTTTTGGCTCGGAGTACTTGGTAAGTGTTTTCGCTTTAGCATCCTTGCATGTGTGTGAGTGACTGCCATGATAGCATGCTTACCATGAGGCTAACTGCTTATGTGATATAACTGCTTGAATGCCTATGGGTGAAGGTTGGATTGCTTAAATTGGGACAATTCATTGAAATCTGCATTTTAGCTTACTTGCGAGTAGCAAACTTCAAACCATTTTCCAAACAAACGGATATGCAATGCTTTGTTCCAAATTAGGCGATCTAGTCTATACTTGTTTTGTTGTGCGCATCACGTAGTAATTCTAGGCTAATAAACCAGAATAAGAACGCATGTGTTTTCAAAAACAAGATATCATGTTTAGTAAAGGCTGATCTTTGATCGGGTGCGCGGGGGTGCTCATTGCATGACCTTCCCCTCTCATACCTAAGTTCCCGAGCCGAGGCAACTTTGGTGATGACGGACACGTGGCCTTAGGCACGAGTCAGGGTTTCCTAACTTTTCCAAAATAAAATATTTAGGTGGCGACTCTGTATCTGGCAAAGCAGTCCATGTTTGACACTTCTTTACAAAAATCAGTTTTCAAAAACGATTTGCCGGATTTGGACTCTTTGGTGATTTATCAATCTCGCATTGCACTTTGCGGGATTAGATTCAGAACCGTGACATATGAGTTCAAACTGTAGTGAGCCCAATGAACAAAACGGGATTTTCCTAGGACGTTCGGGGACGGGAAAAGGCCTCGCACCGCTGATTCCTCTGCCGAGCTAGTTGCGGAGTTGAACACCGAGCAACCGGCGGTCATAACTGACCCAACACCACCATGGAAGCCCCAACTGAAGCACCGGGGAAAAGAGATCCCAGCCAGTGCATCGGTCAAAGGGGACAAGGAATATCTACTCGGCTTTGACCTAACCAAAGCCTTGCTTCTGCCTAGCGATGTGGTCGGCAGCGACCACGTGCCTGACACCCGGCTGGTGAAGTCCTCGGTCAAGTCTATGACCTGGGTAAGAATCTCGAACTTTTTATTCAAATTTTTCCAAGTGTTTGCTCGGTTTCCTTTCTTTAATCAAAACTCTTCTTTGCAGGCCATCCAGAAACAACATCTGGTCATGGAGCGGATTCATAGACTCCGGCAAAAGGCAACCGATGCTGCCAGCCAAGTTGAGCACCTTCAAACCGAGCTGGGGCGATCAAAAGCTTCTTTGGAGATCACGAACTCCGACAACTCCAGATTGCTCGGCCAGCTTGGAGCCGCCGAGCAAGAGAGGGACGCTCTTCGGACCGAACTGGAGGCGTTGAAACAATCAAGGAAGGATGAGGTGGATAAGGCGAACAACGAAGGTTTCAAGGAAGCCGAGGAAAACTACACGAAGCAAGTCCATGCCACCCAAGACATTTTCCTCAAGGCCGGCTGAAAGGCTGCTTGCGAACAACTCGGCCAAGGATCTGGAATTGACGTGTTCGCCTCTCCCCCAGTTGCCTTTCTGCTGGCGTACATGGTGCCTTATGCCAATGATGTCTTCAGCGCGTTGCAGGCTGAGGCTGAGGAAAAAGCAGTGGACAATACCGAGGAAAATGCTGAGGGAGAAAACCACCCGAAGCAGCCCGGCCAGGTGGAGACCGGCGTCCAAGACAAAACAACCATGGTCGATCTGGAGGCAACCACAACCGGGGATGACTTCGCCGACCTGTCCCCCTTTATGACGCCCCAAATTTTTTTTTGAAGCATCAAGGGAAATTAAATAAACAAAATGACTTAATAAACTAAAAAGTTGACATCTTAACAGGGTAATCCAACTCTCGTACATAACCAAACGTCCAAATAACAATAGATAAAAACTTAAAATTATCCAAATACAACATTAAATGAAATTATAAAGTCCTTAATAGCTATTATATAAAATAATATAATTTATTCGGCTCTACTCGGGGTTTCAGGTCAGCCAAAGCTCTACGTTAGCGTCGACTCCATTTTAGCTTCAATTATTTTCTCGCCAAGACCTGGCATAAAACGCCAGGACAACAAAATATATGCCATGAGTTTTGCAACACAGTAAGAAAACATAACCAACCTACCATTCTTTTTAAGAGAAAAATAATGAGATTATAAACATGAAATAACAATATAATTGTAAGCATAAATTACAACCATTAAAATAATTTCAATAATTTTAATAAATTAGGTGACACTCGAAATCTCACCAAAGAGATTTAACTTACCAACCACTAAGCATGGCAACGGTTAATTTGAAACCCTCCCTTGGTCAAATATTTTAGTGTTACCAACCGTAACTACCAGGGATGCCCACGTCCGGAGTTATATACCCAAGTAGTAGCATCCGTGGTCTGCCCCAAGGAAACGGTCTGCCAGGGGTACGTAACCTCCCTGTGTGCCACCAGCACATCCACCCTTATTCCAAAACCAAATACCGAAAAGGGTTCAAATAAGTCCCGTGCCATCTTAGAGTTTCGCAACACAATTTACGTGAGAATTCTCAAAACTAGGGCTCTCCCTGAACAACCGGTATTAACCGTCAATCCCTTGATTTCATACACTCTTTAAAATCAGAACTCACCCTGAACAACCGGTATTAACCGTCAACCCTTAATTTCGTACACTCTTTAAAACCAAGACTCACTCTGAACATCTAGTATTAACCGTCAATTGTTAACTTTGTATATGCCGTTAATCATTTCAGTTAATTTTGATATTACTCACAAATAATTCTAATTTTTTTTATCACAATTGATGTTATACCAACTCATTAAAATTCTCAACATAAAATATTACACATATCACACAATAATAAACAAATGTACAACATTTAAATAAACAATTTATTTAAACCATGGTATGAAATAATAATTTAGATACAGAGAAAATAAACCAAAGTCACACGTGCATGGATTTTTAATTTACAAGATTAGACTATCACAATATTACATAAACCACAATACACCCATACATGGATTACTAATTTACTATATTTGATGAATTGGACCAACACAATAACTGATTTTTATCCGAATAAATAATTGAAGTCATGATCTTAAACCTGTCTAGAAATTTTCAGGTTATACCTTAGATAATAAAAATTATAAATAAATTATTTATACATTTCTAAAATTCGTGAAAATGTACAGAATATTCAATAAATATATTTGGGTCATTTTTCAGAAATAAATTCCCAAAAATAAGTTATAAATAATTCTGTAAAATTCCCAGAAATTTTATGACACAGATTTATCACATTTCCTTAAACTAATTCCATACTTAAATTTTATAAATAAATTCCATGATCTAAAAATTTATTATGAAACTAGACTTCTTAAATTTCATTTTTTGCTTAGAAATTACCAGATTTGGTTTAATATAAAATTTTTAATGATTTTTCAAACACATAATAAAATCTGTCTATAGCTCCAGATTTGGTTAAAAATATGTATAAATTCGTACAAAACTCAATAATTGTTGAAAAATTTTGTGGATGAACTAGACATCATTATCAACAACTTTGTAGAAGAAATCACCTTCAAATTTTGAGTATAAAATTGTCTAAAAATTAGTACAACCTTCTGGCAGATTTAAAGGGCTAAATAACATCTTCAATCATCTTTTTAATGGCATAAACTACACATGCAAGTCCAAATTTGATGTACCATCATAAATTTTCAAATATATAAAAAAAATGAGAGGGTTGAGAGGGTTTTCTTACAATGTTAGGTTGCTAATGGTTTATCGTCCGAATTTGATTTATGATTCTGATCGTAAGATATGACCGTCCTGACTCCATGATCGTCTTGCTGAAATTTCACATTAATCGGACACGATCTCACCGTTGATCTTTCATTGGATTCTCTTAGAACCTTTAGTTGTTGATCATCATCTTAGACTTAGAATTTGAAAGATCTGACCTCAGAAATGGATTCTACACGTCGAAAAACCTAGGGGTGGTCATCCCCAAAGTCATAGGACCACTCGATTAACCTAAATGTGCTAGGATGCACCGTAGCACCATGAGCCGAGAAACACTGGATAAAAATTTAGTTCATCTTCTCCAACCGCCACAGCATGCACGACAGAGAGACCTAGAATTTTAGTTTCAATGTCACCGGTTCAAATGCTTGTATCTTCTTCATCGTAACTCCGTTTTATCTTATTTTTCTGTCATTGGATTCACCTCACGGCCTAGTTTTTGGTTCACTACTCACACGCCTCATTCCGTCTCTTTTTGCATGCCGTCGGATCTCCAAAATTTGACCAAAAATAAGATTATTTCCCTACCGTCTCGGACATTTTTTTCGAACCATCTTTCGGACCCCATAACTTTCTTAATTCTTAACGGTTTTACTTCATTCTTTCGCCAATCTCTTCAACTTACTTCGTACTTCATCTTACATGGCCTATTTGTCTCACTTCTTCCCAGAATGGATGGTTTTGGCATGCCGAAAGTAAGCCGAAAACCAACTTTTGAACTTCAAAAAATTTCTCTAACTTTGTTTCTTTCTCCTCCATCTTCTTTCTTCTTCTCTTTCTTCACCTACAACACTTTGTGGATGGTGGTTCTAGATGATAATAGAAATAGGTGATGGTGGTGGTGCCGGTCCGACGGTGCGCCAATGGTGGTGAAGTTCGCGGGTTGGCGATATTGTGGGTTGAGGCCATGGCTATGGAGGTTGGGGAAGGAGGAAAAACATAGATAAAAGAGAAAGAGAGTTTTGAGAATGAGAGATGGAGGGAGAGAGAGAGAGAGATGAAACGAATAGAGAGAGAGAGCTATGCAATTGGAAGAGAAGCAAAATGAGGAAGAGTAAAAGAAGATAAAAGAAAATGAAAAGAAATAAATAAAAAAAAAGAAGAAATTGAACACTTGGTCAGCGTGTTCACCACGTTGTCTTTTGATACATAAGATGATTACACGTTGAAGGTGGAATGCAAGAAAACCTGGGGTAGCAAACCCATGGTTTTTTATTGGGTTTTAGTACAGAAAATATAAGGTTTCAGTGTAATTTGATTACCAAAAAAATATAGAGAAAAATATAATAAAAATATCATACGGTTCAGAAATTAATATTGAGTAATAATATAAAGTCAAAAATATTTTATTTTATTTTGTTTTGAATAAATTTTCAGTATAAAAATATACAGAATATTAAATTCAAAATATTGTGAATAATTATTTAAGAAAATTAAAAATATATATATTATTTTTATTATATAAAAATACGGGGTTTCACACCCTTAGTGTAGTTTTCTGTCTTTTCTTTTTTGTTTTTAAGAATGTAACCGGGCTGCCAGCCCGTCTGTATGTAATTCTGTTTTACATCAATGAAATGTTTTGATTTCGCTAAGTGTTGTACTGTGTTTAAATTAAACAACTTCAGCTGGGGTAAAGCACCTTGGCTTGAGCAAATTATCTCGGTTGAAACCACTCGTCCTTGAGCAAATTATCAACTCATTGAGCCGGAGTAGAACATCTCGATTGAGATCACAGAGTTGAGCAAACCATCAACTCGTTCAACCGGAATAAAACATCTCGGTTGAAATCACAGAGTTGAGCAAATCGTCAACTCGTTCAACCGGAATGAAACATCTCGGTTGAAATCACAGAGTTGAGTAAATCATCAACTCGTTCAACCGGAGTAAAACATCTCGGTTGAAATCACAGAGTCGAGCAAAATCATCAACTCGTTCAACCGGAGTAAAATATCTCGGTTGAAATCACAAAGTCGAGTAAAATCATCAACTCGTTCAACCGGAGTAAAACATCTTGGTTGAAATCACAGAATCGAGTAAAATCATTAACTCGTTCAACCGGAGTAAAACATCTCGGTTGAAATCACAGAATGCTTCAGCAAGAATAAGTCACTTCTATTATATTGACCAAAAGGGTATTACATTCTGAAGTGTAAGGCAAACAAGTCCTTGCTCAAAAGAATAACATAAAAACTATGAAAAACTTAAAAATAGTACAGTTTGAGGTTGGCTGCATTCCATGGCCGAGGTATGCCTTTGCCATCCAAATCTTCCAAGTGGTATGCCCCTTGCCCGCCAGACCGGTTATCCTGTAGGGTCCTTCCCAGTTTGCCCTTAGCTTATCTGCCCCCGGCACCAGTGTGTTGCCCATCACCTTTCTTAAAACCCAATCCCCAACTTTGAACGGTCTGGGGTGCACCGTTTTGTTGTATTTTCTGGAAAGCTCTTGTTGGTATGCGGCCACATGGATTAGAGCCTTTTCTCGGCGCTCTTCCACTAGGTCCAATTCCAAGGCGATGGCTTCAGAGTTCAGCTCGGGCTCAAAACTTTCACTGCGGAGGGTGGGCATGCCAACTTCTAATGGGATGACCGCCTCCATGCCATATACCAAGGCAAAAGGAGTTTCCCCGGTAGCTCGCCTCAGGGTCGTCTGGTATGCCCAAAGGACACTTGGGAGTTTCTCGGCCCATTTTCCTTTGGCTTTCTCAAGTCTTTTCTTCAACCTATCAAGAATGGTCTTGTTTTGATGCTTCGGCTTGGCCGTTGGACTGCGGGTAAGCCGGGGTGGAGTTGTAGAATTCGATCTTCAATTCTTCACAAAATCCTCTGAATAAGTAGCCGTCAAATTGGGTGCCGTTGTCAGAAATTAGAATCTTGGAGACACCAAACCGCGTTACCACATTCTGCCAGACAAACCGTTTGACGTCTTTCTCCTTGATTGTTGCTAAGGGCTCAGCTTCAACCCATTTGGTGAAGTAGTCCGTAGCCGCGATGAAGAACTTCCAATTGCCTGGTGCCGTTGGGAGTGGTCCCACTATGTTCAGCCCCCATATCGCAAAAGGCCAAGGGCTTGTGAGAGGAAGAAGTTCTCTGGCCGGCTGGTGAATTTGGTGGGCGAACTTCTGGCTCTTCTCACATTTGTGAACATATTTATGAGCGTTCGCTTGCATGTACGGCCACCAATACCCTTGCGAGATAGCTCGGTAGGCCAAAGATCTGCCCCTGATGTGGCTGCCGCATATGCCTTCATGAATTTCGTATAGGAAAGCTTCCACGCTGTTTGGGTGTACACAGTTGAGATAAGGGCCGGTGAAAGACTTCTTGTATAAAGCGCCAGATGGAGAGAGCCAAAACCGCTCTGACTTCACTCGGACTTTATGTGCTTCCTTTTTATCGGCCGGGAGGGTCCGTTCCTTGAGGAAGAGGATAATAGGGTCCATCCAAGAAGGACCTTGCTCGGTACAAAGTACCTCTGTCTGCTCAGTTTCCTCGATGCTAGGCCGGGAAAGAAACTCAATCAATAGAGGGCTGGGAGATATTTTATCGACCATGGAAGCTAAACCGGCTAACTCATCCGCACAGCCGTTGTCTTCCCGGCCAATTTGTTGGACCCTGATTGCCTGGAATCGCTTGATGTGTTCTCTCACTAGAGCTTGGTACTTTGCCATTCTGTTATCTTTAGCTTCGTAAACCCCAGACACTTGGTTGACAACGAGTTGGGAATCGCTGTAAACCATTAGCTTGGATGCGTGTACCTGAAGGGCGCTCTTGAGCCCGGCCAACAGCGCCTCGTACTCAGCCTCGTTGTTTGATGTAGGGAACTCGAGGGTGATGGAGTGTTCGATGGTCAGACCATTTGGTCAAATCAGAACTATGCCCAGCCCGGCACCGTGACGGTTCGAGGCTCCATCTACAAAGAGTTTCCACATTTCGCCGACAAAGAGCTTCCAACACTCTGAGGGGTCCTGGAAGGCTTGAAGGTTGATGGGATCGCGATTGCTCGGTTGTTCGGCTTCAGGTTCAATGCTGATCGGTTCCACTTCCTCCGTCATCGGTGATGCGGCACCGGACCCAACAGGTTGGTCTGTTATGCCCAAGTCCATCGCCACATCGCCGGGCTGCAGTATCATGCTGGCTGGAGGTTCTATGGCGGGGCGCGGAAGTTTCGCGTCGCCAACATCGCCCTGTTGTGTAATTTTGGTTAAGCCTGCATTCACCTCCTCAGCTACCGTGGCAAGATCCACTGGGCATACCGGATGAATGCCAGGTGAGAATTCAGCAACAAAATCGGCCAAGGTCTGTGCCTTTATGGTAGTTCGTGGCTAGAACTTGACGTCAAATTATCCCAATTCGACCGCCCACTTGAGGATTCGATTGGAGAAATCCGCCCGTTTGAACAAGGCTTTGAGTGGGAACTCGGTCAAAACGATGATTGTGTGAGCACGAAAATAGTGCGCCAATTTCCTTGAGGCCATCATCAACGCCAAGGCAAGTATTTCCAGCGACAACTATCTCGACTCCGCCGGTAGCAAGGTTTTGCTGACGTAAAAAATGGGAAAATGCTGGATGCCTTCTAACTGGACAAGCACCGCACTAACTGCATGATGAGAGACGGCCAGATAAAGGTAGAGTTCTTCGCCGGGCTTTGGTGTCACCAATAATGGACCGGAAGACAGATACGCCTTTAGCTCGGCCAAAGCCTTGTCACATTCCTCGTCCCATGAAAACTTGGATTTTAAGGCTCAAAAGAAAGGACGGTAGTGATCTGATGACCGGCTTATGAATCTGTTAAGCGCGGCTGCCATACCGGCAAGATGTTGCACGTCCTTTGCCGAGTTTGGCTGTTTTAACTCTTGTACGACTCTGATTTGTGTGGGGTCTGCCTCGATGCCTCGGTTTGTGACTAGGAAGTGCAAGAATTTTCCGGATCCCACACCGAAGGCGCACTTGGACGCATTCAGGCATAGCTTGTGCTGTTTGAGAATGGCGAACATCTCGGCTAGGTCAGACAAGTGGTCTGCTTGATGTCGGCTTTTGACCACCATGTCATCGATATAAGCCTCCATCGTTCGGCCTAGCAGAGGAGTGAACATTTTGGTCACCATCCTTTGAAAAGTTGCCCCGGCGTTCTTCAAACTAAAAGGCATGACTCAGTAGCAGAAGAGTCCCCTTAGAGTAGTGAAGGAGGTGATTTCAGGGTCGGGGCCATGCATGGCAATCTGATGATAACCGCGGTAGGCATCTAAGAAACTGAGCCTGTTATGTCCAGCCGTTAGATCCACTAGCTGGTCTATTTGAGGCAGGGGAAAGCTGTCTTTAGGGCAAGCTCGGTTGACGGTCTTGTAGTCGACGCAAACTCGCCACTTCCTATTCTTCTTGGGCACTACGACCGTGTTTGAAATTCACCGAGGGTAGTGTACTTCCTTCATAGCCCGTGCCTCAAGCAAGTTCCTTACCTCCTCCGCGACTACCTCGGCGTGGTGTAGCGTCGATCTTCTCATTCTCTGAATGACCGGCCGTGCACCGGGGAAAACATTGAGGTGATGACAAATAAAGCTGGGATCGATGCCAGGCATGTCGTAGGGAGACCAAGTGAAGACTTCGATATTTGCCATCAAGAACTCTACCATCTCAGTTCTTTCATGGGCGGTAAGGCTTGATCCGAGCAAAAAGAACTTGTTCGAACTTTCCGTGTCAATCCGCACTTCTACCAACTCTTTAACAGCTTTGTCCTCAGCCTTGGCGCCCACATCTTCAAGGACTCCCTGGTCCTCCGGTCCTTCGATCATTTGGACGAAGCCTTTGGCAGTTCGGCTCCCGTTCACTGCCACGAAGCATTGCTTCGACATGACTTGATCGCCCCAAATTTCCTCAATTTCCCTCATAGCCGAGGGAAATCTCATAACCTGGTGGTAGGTTGACGCTGCAGCTTGCATAGCGTAAAGACATTCCCTACCAAGGATCAGATTGTACGTAGATGGCACCTGCAGTACCCAGAACTCCACCTGCTTAACCACGATTTCGGCTTTGAATGGTAAAATTATCTTTCCCAAAGGCCATTCCAGTTGCGAGTTGAAACCTACCAGTGGCGAAGTCACCGGAGCCAAGTCTGTATCACGGAGTTTGAGTTGCTTGAACGCATCGTAGTACATAATCTCAACCGAACTTCCCTAGTCAATTGAGATGCGCTTGACATTGAACTCTTTGACGCGAAGAGTGACTACTAGGGTGTCGTTGTGTGGAATTTGAATGCGCTCCAGGTCCCTGGTAGAGAAACTAATCACGTCTTTTTGCTCGGTCTTCCCTCTTTTAATCGCGGGCTGGACTGACAAAACTTCCCTCATGTGTTCAGCCTTTTTGATCATTCCTCGGAGCTCGCATACACGCACCGGCTCCACTATGCCGTGGATCACATTAACCACTCCTTGAGGGGGCGCCGCCAAGTCATCCGGTCCATGCGGATCAACCGGGGCAGGATGTGCGGCAGTAACACCCCCATCAATGTAAAGATCCAAGTGTCCGGCTATGACTAACTCCTCCAAGTGTTGTTTCAGAGGCAAACAGTCCTCGGTCCTGTGTCCTCGCTCTCGGTGATATGTATAACGGTACCGCGGATTGAAGCCTTTTTGCGCGTCGCCTAACTTAGCAGGAAACCAGAGGTAATCCTCGTCACGGATTTCACTAAGTATGCGATAGATTGGAATTTTGAAGACCGTAGTGATGCCCGTCCGAGCTTTCAACCTTCTGTTCGCATCAACTACGTCATCGCGGGGGTATTCAGCTCGGTCATTCCGACGGCCCCTTCTCCGATTTTGATGATTTGACCCACGGTCAGATTTCTCGGCGCGATCATTTGAACGGTTAGACTCATGTCCGATCGCGTGTACCTTGCCAGCCGACCTCTTATCTGTTACCATCGGAGTTATCTTCGTGGTGGATGCCATCGTATCATCCTCTACCTGGATGTGCTCATTGATGCGCTGCATTAGTTGGCCCATGGATGTCGGCTGGTTCATGGTAAGCGAGTCCCGCAGCCTATGTCCGATCGGGAGACCGCGCTTATATTGGGTGATTGCCAGGTTGATTGGGCAATCTAAAATCTCGTTGAAGATTTTCCAGTATCTGGAGTTGTATGCCTTGAGTGTGTCGTTCGACTCCATTTTGACACTGAGAAGGTAGTCCACCTCTTTCGGCGTTTTAGTGTTGGTCTTGAAACGAGTTACAAAGGCTTCCGCCAACTGCTGCCACCTTTCGATACTTCCCTCCGACAGCCTCTCAAACCATTTCAAAGCCTAGCTCGCCTAAACTCGACGGGAAGATAAGGCACATAAGAGCGTCATTGCGCCTATGTCCGGCCATGACCTGCCGAAAGTGGCTTACATGTACGTATGGATCGGTCTTTCCGTCGTAGAGTGTAAACTTGGGTTGGTGAAAGCCCGCGGGGAGCGGTGTGGTTTCTATCTCAAGGGAGAAGGGGGTGGCGTTCAGCTTGGCCAAATCTGTGTCTAGAGGCAGAGGCACGGCTGGGCGGGGTGGTGGCATTATGACCTCTTCACTGGTGCGGCCCCCGTAAGATAGCCGCTGGAACGCCGGCACCCTTTGAGTCTCCCACCGGCGAGCCCACTCCTTCAAGACTGCCCGCAAGTCCTCTGAGTGAGCGGAATAGGAATACCTCGACGTCGTCGCCAGACGTGAGGGTTGATAGGTATTATCTTGCGCGCTAGACTTCTTTACAGACGCGTCGAATTCTCCAACCCTATAGCTTCTAGTGATAGAAAGGGAGGGAGTGTGTCGCTGGCTCTGACCGCCTGAACGGCGTGGTTAGGTGCGCTCACTGTGGTCTCCCACTCCAGCAACACCCTTCCCTTTGACATGTCGTTTGAGATCTTCCATCTCCGCCGCCATTCTCCGGATGACGACGTCTTGGTCCCTTAACTTGTGCTCCAGACGCCTAACATGCGATTCTCTTCGCTGCCGGTGTCCGTCTGGGCTCCGAGAGTTACAAAAACTTCTGCTGCGCTTATCCCGCGCGTCTCTTGAATGTTCTTCTGGGGAAGTCTCCAGGCCCGCCATGTTTGGAACGGCGGGGAGTCCGTCTCTCCGTCTGGCTGACTCCGAGGTAACACCGTCGATGGTGGACAATGGTATCTTGTCGTTGTTCGCCATGGAAGGCGATCAGATGAGCTTGAAGGACAAGGTTTTGTCTATCAAACTTCCCACAGACGGCGCCAATTGTACAGGGAGCGAATATTCCGCGGAGCCCGTACTCCTTTCGTCCAAGCTCCTTATCTATCCGATCGACCTGCGAACACAACGGTGGTGAGCTACCCGGCGGTGTGTGGCCGGAAAACCCCTCCGACGGTCAAGTTAGCACACGCTCAGGGATCTAGAGAGAGGAGAGAGTTTTGTGTTTAGGTTGTTCTCACCAAAAGATGTTCCATGCCCAGCATGGGGGGCGCTGTCATGCTTATATACTTTCTGCGCTCAAATCTGCTCCCATTAGCCACTTGACACATAGAGCTGCTCTCCCATTTGTCAGCACAAATCCAGCAATCACCACCTAACCAAACCGGCAGACTACATTAGTGGGAGCTCGGCAGCCCGGCGGCATCACCTCGGCCTCACACAACCGTGTTGCATAACGAGTCCGAGTGTTCCACTCGTCGAGCTCCACAACAACTGTGCTCGGTTGCATTCCGGCATAACCGAGCTCAAGACTGGTCGAGCTGGTAAACCGAAGCCCTTCTTGCCGAGCTAAATGCATGAACCGTGGAATCCCGAATGGCAGGGATCATCTCGGCCAAGTAGCTCAAGTAGCTCGATCCCCACATGGACAAACCCAAGTAGCTCGGTCCCAACATGGCCCTAGGCCTCAACCGAGCAGAACCATCTCCGGACAGGCCCAAGCTATCACGGCCCAAACGCGCTCAGCCCTCAATTTGCCCGGCCTTTACCATAGCCCATTCCAGCTCATAAATCTCCCTCTCAGTGTCAATCTATACATCTATTTTATGAATAGATCCACGCAATTTTTGTTTGGGTTTATAACGACAACTGTGGGGTTGGTTTGGAATTTGGGTTGGTTTTTTATTTTTTTAATTTTTTTTATTATTTTAGTAAGTGATTAAAAAATTTCGTTTGGAATAAATTTTTAATTTTTTTTGACTTTTGTAAAATAATAAATAAAATGATTATGAATTAGATGTGATATTTTATTATATTTAATTAAAATAGCTTATTTTATACTATTTTAATCCAAATACTCATACGGGACTGTAAGCTAGATCCACGTGTTTTTCTTGCTTTGGCAAGCTATCAAAAAGCTAGCTTTTAAAGCTAGCTTTTTTACCCAATTCACTATCCAAAAAACTAGTTTTTTTGGTTAAAAAAGTCAAAAGTCAATTTTTTACCTACTTCCCAAAACACTCCTTTGTCTTTCGAGGTGTTCAATGGTTTAAAAGTGATTTGTCGAGGACTGTGTTAGAATTATCAAGTCCGTCGATTCGGATAGCTATGGATTCGTAAATTTTGTGATGGATTATTCAATTTTGAGCTTAGTTTGCTTAATTTGGATAGATAGATTCAATTTGTATTTGTTTTAATTTGGACATATAGATTCAATTTAGACAGATAAGGAAAAAATAGTAACACAAATATCCAAAAATACTTAGACATATAGATTCAATTTGTACAGATAAGCAAAAATACTATGATGGATAAGAAAAAATACTATGACAGACAAGCAAAAGCTAGCACAGATTGGTTAAAATAATTTGGATAGATATGTTCAAAAAATAAAAAATAAAAAATTGCACAAATAGGTTAAAAATAGATATATGAGTATAAAAAATTGAATTTTTAACATGGACACATTAACATACATAATAAGTTAAAATATAATTTGCATAAATAGGTTAAAAATATTGAGTAACATAGGTTAAAATAGTTTGGATAGATAAGTTCAAAAAATTGAATTTTTAATATGGACAGATTAACATGCATAGGTTAAAAATAAGAACATATAAATAAAAATTTTGATTTATGACGGAGTTTTCCTTTTACAATTATTTTTTAAATTAATATATGAAAATAGTAAAATAAACAAACAAACAAAAGATGTGAAAAAACGTTTTCTCTTATATATATGAAGAGGTGGATATTATTTCAAACACTTTATTTTTATTTTTGATTTTGATTATTTAAAACACTTGAGAACATATATGTTTGGTTTACTAAAAATTATAAGAGAGAAAAGCAATGGAAAGAATAATATTTGGGAGGATAATAGATTATAACTAAACAAAATGTAAAAAGAATGGTGATAACCCTTTTGTAAAGAGACTTACCCATAATAAAATTAAAGAAAAAAAATTATAAATAAAAAAAAAGCCTCTCGTGAAGAGAAAGAAATAAAGATATACTATTCTTCACTCAAAATGGCAAAACGAAAAAGATCTTATTTTTTATTTGAGTAAACTATTAATTTGTAACTTCAACGTTAGTCTAATTTCTGACATGACCTGGAAATTTTAATTCTTCTATAAGCCCTCCAAGTTTTCTCAAGATTACTCTTAATCTTTTTAATTTTTCTATTTAATCCTTCAACTTTAAGATTTGTTGAATTTTTAATTCGTCTATTTTTCTATGTTTAATTTTCTCATGATTACTTTAAAATTTTTAATTCTTCCATAAGCCCTCAAACTTTAGTACTTCCTTATTTATTGAATTTCAAGGTTTAATATGAAGAAATATGAATACTTTGCTTGTTTCCCTATCTTTGGATATGAGAATTAGGTGAATCAAATGATTGAAAACATATCTGCATCCAATACACATATCCAAGTTGGTGTAACAAAGTACACGGTATTATTATTACATCAAACATACTCATATGAGAATTCATGACGAGGGTGGTCCTTGCTTTCATTGTCTCATAGCAATTTTTTATCCTTGCAGGATCACTATAGTCATACATAAAACACAAGCTGATCGAGAATTCGCATTTAAGATTTGAAATGGGAACATTAAGGTGTATCTGTATATGCAGAAAAACAAAATGAAAGCAACAGTAGATCATATTAAAGGAATTACTGACATGTTGGGCTGTGTAGATCCAAGGTATCAATAACTATCAAGATTCAATCTCAACGGCTTCTAAATCCTCAAAAGAATAGTGTGTCATTGAAAGAGAGGGATGTGCACATAATCAATAACATGCCATGCATGGCTCCTCGCATGCAATTCATGAAGGCCATAGATTTACAGATGGACTTTGCAAATGGCATACAGGGAGCCAGGCATATTATTTTGTCTCACTCACATGCATATATGTATGTATGCAAATGCCTATAAAATAGCTATTTGCATGTATATACGTATGTATGTGAATATCTTAATTTACAAGTGTGAACAAGCATATACCCCCGATAGATCACCATATGGCAATGCCATTGTGCTCGGCGTTGCTACATTGGCGCTCTACAACAACTTTAGAAATATCTCCTTAAAAAAACAGCTTTAGAAAAACAAAGACATTGATTATAATCCATATGAAACTGTAGATCAGTATTTATAGACAACGGCTAGAGGACCTTGTAGCTGAAGCAAGCCATAATCAAATGGGTTGTTTTCATTACCCATCTCCAGACCTTTTGCTTGTTTTTGCTCCTCGCTCTCTACACAAACAACAACAAAAAATTTTTGGTAACCATTCTGTGTTCACTTTTCTGTTTATATTTACAAAAATTAAAAAAACTGTCATATGAACTCGTTTGGTAAGTTTTGAGTTTATAACAGGTCTCTCAAATTAAAAATTAAACTAAAAACCATAAATTGAAAAAACATGTTTACAAAAATTTAAAAACTAAAGAAAACGCGGAAGAAACGCGGACGTCCTTGTGTTGCTCACAAAGTCAGCTGTTCGAAGAGCAACACATTTTGTTCAAACCAAAAACAAAATTTTCAAATATTTTGTTCAAACCAAACGTGTTTTCAGTTTTTATTTTTCTAAAAATAAACAAAAACTAGATTACAATTTTTTTATAAACATATATGTTACCAAACGCCACATATCTAAAAAAATGTATCTATGGCCCATCTCCTACCTAATTCAAATCTACACTGTACATCTCTTTTTGGGGTACATTTGGGGATAAAGTTTCATGGACTACAGCATTTTTCCAAGAAACAAACTACCTTTTGAGTTGGCAAACTGCCATAAAGCAAAAAGAGACAAAAAGGAAAAAAGAAAAACTGCAGAAGGAGCCACTTCACCCTGAACCGCCACCGCTCTTTCCACTTTTATTTTGTCTCAGTGGGGGGACGTAAGATTTGGGATTAGTTAAAAGAGTAAGGAGGAAGCTAGAGAGAGAGAGAGATGGGTCATGTTTTGAAGCCTCCCGTGGTTTTTGAGATCTTCATCTTTTCTGTGGACCAGAAAGCAAAGGTGTTCTTTTCTTATGAAACTGATTTGTCTCCAAGTGCTTGTATGATGGATGACTTGGATGCACTTCTGTCCAGAGTTCTTTTCTCTAAAGAACAACTCCTCTCTTCCTTTGCTTTCCTCAATCCCAATATAGCTACAGTGCCTGCAGTTAGATTCTTCTTAACCAGAAAGCATTGTCATATTGGTTAACTTCCTGCCAGTCTCTGTGCTTCCAGGAACTCTGCAATCTCGTCAGACAAAACAAAGACAACCAAAAAAAGGGGACAAAACAAAACAAAACAAAAATTAAACTCTATCAGTGTGTGATATATTTTATTTACTTATTGATTTACAATCTTCCCAATTTAATTCTGTTCAGTTATGGGCATTTTTAAAATAGTATTTAATCATGATGTTATATTAGCATATCATCAGACTTGATCACCAATCACATTTTACATGTATAAGCAAAAGAAGAATATATATATATGTATAACTTATCAGTTAGGCTCATATTCTTGAAATGCTGTTAATCAACACACTTGATTCATCCTATTTTTATTCCCATTCAAGATTTGTGTCTGAAGGGTCGTACATGAATCAGTAGTTTTTAACCACAAATGCCATCTAACATCCAAAGGTGAGAAGAATCAACTTCATTAGAAGAGAGACAAAAATTAGATAAAGTTTCAGCCAAAGCCAAACTAGAATCAAAATGCATGAATTTTGAGTATGCATGTTGTCGCATGCTGTTCACAGAAATGTTCAATGTATTAAAGCAGCACAGTGGGGGGTGGGGAAGAGGCAGGCTGGAGAAGAGGACAGAAGCTCTGGTGGCAGCATATGGGATTTTCATGAATGCCAACTTGGAAACAAAGCTGCAATTTGTGAAATTAATTAATTAGTGAAAAGGTAAAAAGAGTTAGATTTGAAATATTGAGAAATTTATCACTCACACTTTTACAGGGTCGGGAGGAATCCTACATAACAGATATATTGTATCAAATCCTACAATTTTCTCATGCTTTTATCCTAACTAATATTTTCACTATGTTACCAAAAAGATTGAACCAAGTCCATAATGTACGTAGGACCATCAAACTTTATGTTGGTTGTCTACTTACCACAACCCTTTCTCCTTCAAGTTTGGGATCAGCTATGTGAAGGATAAGGCAAAGTTGGGGAAAGTTCCACATGGTTACTATATAATTGTTTATGTTGTATGGTACATAATCTTAGATGGCAAGGAAACAACATGTTCAAAAAATAAGTTAGGTTGAAAAATGACAATGAGATATATAAATCGTGTTAAGTGGCAACGATTGAAGATAAAATGAGGGAAAGTCAATTGAGATGGGTTGGCATATGTAGTGTAGCCAACCTAATCCACCAGTAAATAAAAAATCAGTTGCTCCGGGGCATATTCTCCAAAAGGACAAGAAAAGCCAAGAAGGACATGAGTGGGAACAATAAGAAAGAAACAATTACTTTGGATTTAACCAACGATATGGCTTTGAATTACGCCGATCAGAGAAAAGATCTATGTAGCTGAACCCAAGGAATTAGGATTAAGACTTGTTGAATGGTGTTAAGTTGAGAAACATTGAAACCCTTATGTTGTGTTTGGATCATGGATTCGTAGAGGGAATTATTTATCTATTTTTGATAAATAGGATTCGTAGAGGGAATTATGCAGGTAAAAGAAAGAGAATAGTGAGAAAAATTTAGCTTATAGTTTTTACACTTTTTCCTTCCCTTCTTTCTTTCCCTCAACAAATACCTTCACAAATCTAAGATCCAAACACAACTTAAAAGTTCTCTTCATGAACTTCATTTGCTCTCACAACACAACTACAATAAGCGAAATCTGAGCAAAAATGGCATTCCATCCTTTGCACTCGCTGAGACATGATGTTTGGAACTGAAAATATGCAGGTAAGATGCATTTGTGAAACCTGAAAAATGATGAGTTATGTCACAAAAAATGTGCACAACATCTTCGAAGCGAATGAAGAAGCTACAAACATAGAACGGTGAAACTTTGCTGCCTTACTTTTCCTCACATTTCCATTTTGGATTTCACTTCACAAATATTTATAGGGCCAAAAAAATTAAATACTTATAACCAATGCCTATGGTCTATGGACACATGCCTAACATGAAGGGTAAAAGATTTAGCAGAGAGAATGGTTAGGCATATCCATAGAGTCATAGAACCATCACTCAAGTTTAAATTAAAATAATGTCCATTATTAACTACTTTTTTTTTTTTGTTCTGAAAGGATATCAGTTCTGTAAATAATAATGTAAAATAGGAGTATTTGCTGAAAAATTTTATCAGTAAGTGTCCATTCAGAATGTATCGAAGGAAGACAGAACCATAATTCATAATGTCTCATGAAGTATATAAAATTGTTTTGGATTACAAACCTCATCTTAAAATTAGCGATCATGCAATATCAGAAGATGTCACTCAGGTCATGTTTGATTCATAAGACTAATAGTGAAGTATTAATAATCCTATTAAATTAGTGTGGTATTCACTACCCAATTGGATTAATATCCATTGGATTAATAATCCCACCCCTACCCCATTACTAATAATTCTACAAATTTGTTGGATTAATTATCCATTGGATTAATAATCCTAAACCAAAATGTTAAAACAAACATAAGATAATTGGGCCCACGGATTAATAATCCCAATCCCATGCTCTAATCCACCCAATCAAACATGCCATCAAAGTTTTATTGATGAGCATTGTAAAAGGCCTGCACCACACACACACACACACACACACACACAGAGTATTTAGCAGTTAAAATGATTGGTTGTTGCTGATGGATCGCGGCGTTTCACCACAATATGAAGAGGTTCACTGAATTGATTGTGACAGTTGGATCCAGGTGTGCAAAATTCAATTAGAAAGACAAACATGAATAAAGCTCTGTTTGTTTGGGTGGAAAACATTTTTGAGATTTGGTATAATAGAAAATGAAAATATTAATAGAAAACATTTTCATGAGCAACAGAAAGAGCCTATTTGGGCATAAAGTGTTTTCTACTTTTAAAAGATGGAAAAAGTTTTCCGCACTTATATCTTACCAACGCCACTGCCACTGCACCACATATGAATGAAGTCATAAGAATCTTCCTGCATAATACCAATGCATTCAACAAAACAGAGCCAAGAAGGATTTGGTTTTGTCAGACAGGTATATACAGCCTCATTTGTCACAATGAAGTAATAAACAAGCATATGTATGTTTACAATTTATTTTTATTTTATATAAATATATGTATGTTTACAAAATTATGAACTATTAAATTGAAACATATGAGAATGATGATAACACTTTCATTTTGTAATCCTTTCAATTCATTGTCCTTATAAAGCTTGAAATATTGAAATAAAAGTAGAGAAGTAATAATAGGACACATGCCCTTATAATTCTCACATGTGCCACACAATTCTTAATAGTGCTTATGCTCTTCAACACTAATGCTATGTTTGGTTGGGGGATTTGGGAAGGGATTTGGAAATGGAAAGGGAAAGGGAAAAGGTGTGTGAAACTAGGTGAAATATAGGTTTGTTTTATTCACATTTCACCTACCTTTTCCGTTTCCCTTTCCAAATCCCTCCTCAAATCCCCCAACCAAACACAGTATAAGTAATCAAATTATTTCAGTGGTCACCCTCATTCAAAAAAATTAAAACAGAAAGATAAATCTAACACACACACACACACACACATCAAAAAATCAAAAAAGGAGAAAAGATAAATCAAAATTAGCAGATAGTTCTGTTCTAATGCACAAGAAATTATGGCACCAGTTCTCTTTTCGTCTACCTCAGCAGACAGCAATCTACATATATCATCCACAGTAGGCATCCATAGCCTTCTTTTCCAAGTAGTAAATTTACAACTCCAGACTTACACAAGACAATTGATGGCTCTTTTCATGCAATATTGCATCAGCAAACATGGATCAGCAACAGAATAATCCCGCTTCATTTTTTTCATTATAATAATAAATCTTATTTATTGGTAAGTAATTGTATAATAAAGGCCACACCAAATAAAATATGAAATAGATAATTGTCAAGACTACCTATAAAAGAAATAAGCTTAAATCTATATCTCTAATATTGTATTTCCATAAATAAAATGGTCATAATTTTGCCAATCACCTTGTTTTCCCTGAGACTGAGCTCCAATCTTGCTTTTAATTGTGAAAACTCATAGACCTTGCTAGAAAAACAGGTTCTCTGATCTGTGAGATAAAATGGTAAAGGACTTCTGCCCCAAATTCAAATTGTAGTTTTCATGTCCTAATTGTTTGGTCTGATAAAATTTATAATCAAGTCAGATATCATTTTCAGATGGATCAAGTAAAACTAAAATGACTGTCAGAACTGTATTTGTTTTTGTTACCACATCATTATCATCACCCTCCAAATTCAGAAGCGCACACTAGAAAGTGCTTTGAAAGGTGTCAGCAGATGTGCAGAGCTGGAGCCTGGTATGGCTAAAGAACTGCACTAAAATGTTAGTCGATTAAAGAATACTAGTGAACAAATTTAAGGGTCAATGACAAAACTTTCATTAAATAAATTTGCTAATTTATTCAATTATCAGAGCCATCATACAAGAGATTGTCACCTTCACAAATGTCCCCATCACATCATTATTTGTACAAAAAAAAAAAATTTCCTTATATACAAGGGAGCAAAGTTGATCAACGCCTACAGGAGTACAAATTGTTGAATAAACTTCAAAAAGAATTAACAGATATCGGCTGGCACAACAATCTAGGCTCATTCACTTTGTGACAATTGGACAAAACACAAAAATCTAAATAATATCTTCCCTTTATTTGGGGGAGAGAGGGTACAAGAAAGCTCATAACAAATGTACAGTTGCAGGAGAGCAGTACTCACTGAAAGCTGCTGACTGATGTTTTTCCTTTTGAACAATTCAATACACAGAAAGTATAAGACTCTAGTTTTTGAAACTATAAGATCAATCCATCCTTCACAAGTTGCTCCAAAGAAGCTGCCACATCTGACATAGTAGGGTGGTCACCAGGATT
The DNA here is from genome assembly GCF_055761805.1 of Camellia sinensis. Taxonomy (NCBI): domain Eukaryota; kingdom Viridiplantae; phylum Streptophyta; class Magnoliopsida; order Ericales; family Theaceae; genus Camellia; species Camellia sinensis. The sequence continues at coordinate 67,171,367 of NC_138970.1, forward strand.
TTCCCTCAGTGCTAACTCCGCTACATCGGCAAGTTTAAGTAGAGGTTCAACATTTCTTGGAAGAGCCACATATTTATCAATGAGAACCGCTGCCTCACCCTTTCTAATAAGGGGCACGGCCCAATCGACTATACTTCGGGGCGTGGGCGTGCAATCTCTATCAAATGCTTTCCTCCCACTAAGAATCTCTAGCAATACAATACCAAAGTTGTAAATATCGTCTTTTATGTCTCTATTAAGATCCCTATCATTTGGAGTAAGAAGTCCGAAATCTGCAATTCGTGCACCCCAATCAGCATCCAAAAGAATATTCGAGCTCTTAACTTCCCGATGGACAATTGGGGGCACGACTTCGTTGTGAAGGTACTCAAGCCCTTTAGAAGCCTGCATTGCAATCTTCAACCTGAGGCTCCAATTAAGAGGAGAGAGGCCACCATGAAGGTGATCGTGAAGTGTCCCATGGGGCATAAACTCGTAAACAAGCAATCTTTCTCCCATCTCCGCGCAATAACCCAACAAGTTCACAATATTGCTATGACGGATATTGCAAAGGATTTCCAATTTCATTTCAAATTCCCGGCTATTGGTGTGAATTATGGTGGCTGCATTTGCCCTCTTTACTGCCACTTGCCTCCCATCTGCAAGGGCAGCCTTGTAGACAAAACCATAGCTTCCCCTACCAAGCTCATTGAACTCCTTGAATCCATTAGTCGCATCCTTTAGTTCTGAGAGTCGGAAAACTAGAGCAATTCCAGGACATGGGGGTGTTGGAATAGGAGGATGTGAATCATTATTATTGTCCTTTTCTAACTCTGGTTTGCCAATGCAAAACGCAAATTGTTTCTTCCCTTCGTCGTTTTTGGTCACAATCAAACGGGGTAAAAGACACCACCCAATTACTATCAATATAAAACCTAAAGCAGAAGACGCAATTATCAGCACTAATCTATGCAATTGATGGTCATGCTTCCGCTCCACTTCTGGTGATGATTGAAGCTTACAAACATCCCAACAAGAACTGTTCTGGCAAAGAGAGCAAGCAGTGCAGACTCTATCGGCATTCTCACTACATGAACTAGAAGGGAAAAACCCATCAGAACAATTCAACCCACAAGGCGAACAAATCTTTAGATCTTTTCGAACACACAAGCTTGTCAGATCTGGCTCATTGAGAATGCTTGCATTGAAAGCAAACTTCCCTTCACCACAAGAACCGGGAGTACATAGACCTGGACTACACAACTGCAATGGAGGATCATAATCTAGCTGCAAGGTGGACACATTAGCAAACCAGCAATCAAGCACCAAATCATCTTCCCTAATCCCACATGTAATAAAATCAGACGAAGCAATCGCCAAAAACCCAGAACCTTTTGGGATTGAAGACGAATTAAAGCTCCCCCAACATTCAATGCCATGGTTATCCTCTCGAATGCCACAAAAATGTTCTGCCCCGGCCGCCAATGACACGAAACGAGTTCCAATTGGAGGAGAGAGAAGTGAATTGCCATTGCCCCAACACTTCACCTCTTTAGAAACTTGTGAAACACCACAAAGAGAACCAATCCCTGAAGCTAAAGTAACAAAATTCTCCGAAAGCCCGGAAATTCGTAAACTTGCAGAGTTTGGACCCCAACAAGCTATACCACCTTCTCTAACAACACCACAACTAAACCCTTCACCAGAAACAACCTTCTTGAAGACAAGTGCACTAGCAATATGATCATAAAACAGAGTACTCTGTTTTGAACTGAAAATATTATTGGATTTCCTAACAATGTCCCAACAATCCACTAAACCCAAATCGTTATCCGAATAATAAGATCCTCTAATAGCACAGACATGATTTTTACCTGCGGAGATATGAGAATAAGAGGTGGATTGGAAGATCGAAGGGACGAGATCGGAGCTCGAACCGTTTGAGTTCCAGCAAAATGCCTGTGAAGTGTTTGCTAAAATGCCGCACAGAAAGCCATAGCCGCCGGATAGAGCTGCCATGGGAGGGATTTGGGAGGAATAGAGAGATGGGTTTGAAGACCAAGAAGAAGAGGATGTAGCGGATGTGGTTGTGGTGTTCTTGCCCCAGCAGATCACGGCTTGCTTGCCGCTGGCGTCAATGGCGCAGAAGAAGGCGTCGACGCCGAATGCACCGGAGATGGGGCCCATTGATCCGAACCCAGATGACAATTCGATGAATGTGACGAGGAGGAGAAGGAGAGAGAACCCAGAAAGGGGCCTTCTTAGGATTTTAGTCATGATTTGGTGATTGGGTTGTGATGGGTTGGAATCAGTAGTGTCATGGAGTGTTGAAAAGAAGGTGGTTGGTGGTGGTGGTGGTGGTGGTGTTTTTTATGTTGTGGTTTGAACAAGTTGGAGAAGTTGTGAAGAAGAAGGTGATGATGATGGGAAGAGAACGTGGGTGTCGCCATTTTTACAGTTTGGTTGGACAGTTAGAACTTGAAAGTACTGATGTAGTTACTCCCACTTTTTTTATTTTTTATTTTTTTTAAGGGTAAATTACAAATACATCACAAAGGTTTGCTTAAAATATGAATTACTTCTTATAGTTTGAAAAATTACAAATATTTTCTTATCATAATTTTTTATTTAACAGAATTAATTAAAAAAAATTAAATTTTTAACTGTTCACCTACACATAATAAAATTATCTAAATTATTAATTAAAATAAAATTTTAACATTATTAAAAACTGTTAATTAATTTGATAATTTATTAATAAAAGGACATATTTGTTACGAAATTAGAAATTTTAAAGGACATAATGTAATTTTCAGAATCACAAAGATAACTTATAATTTAAGTAAATCTTAGGAATGTGTTTGTAATTTATCTTTTTTTTCTAAATAAGATTGGCCACTGTTGTTACTTGTTGCAGAGATTTTGGGATAATTAGAATAAAAAAAATAAAAATAAAATCTCAGGTTCAAATTTTGTAACAATTTTTTTTAAATTTTAATTTTATTAATTTAAATTCTAATTTTTTATTTGTTTCAATCTAAAATATTTATTTATTTTCATTAGTTAAAATCAACAGAGTATTTTAGTCATTAATTGCAATATAAGTATATATAAAATGTTTAAAATGCTATTTTTTATTGAGTTTAATGAGTACAATATTTTTTTTTTCAGTCCTTTTTACTTAATGAAAATAAACACATAGTTTAGATTGAAAAAAAAATTAGTGTTTAAATTGATAAAATTAATTTTGTTATAAGGTCAAACTCTAAGATTTTTTTATAATTTTTTCCAAGTTTTTTTATTTTAAATAAAAACTTTTAAAATCATTTTAGGGTCAAATTACATCACCATGGGTGTTTAGAAAAAATATAAATAAATTAAAAATAATTACACCAATATTTTTTTCAATTAGGCTTATAATTCAGGCATGTTTGAGTAAACTGAGGGTTTGTGAAAGTTTAACCCGAAGTAAAAAAAGATCTCTCAAGTTCGAGCCCGAGTTTATGAGGACTTGGGTTGGGTTAATGAAATTTAAACACAAAAAAATTATTTTTGATTATCCTAAACTAATATTTTGCTCTTTTTGAAAATTGAAATATGTATGTATATATCTAAGAGAATGCAAACACCGACTATAGTAAGAAAATTATGTATCCCAAACAATAGAATATGAGGTAAATTATATTAATAGTCCCTCTAGTTTTGGACTCGTGTCGTTTTGGTCATGAACTTTTCAATTGTGACACATTTGATCTTAAATTTTTAATTTTGTTCTAAATAAGGACAATTGATGATATCATTACTCAATTTTAAGGGCAGAGTAGTTAATTTGATAAATATAAACTAATTTGATAAAAATAAATGTCAAAAAAATATTTTTAAATTTTTAAAAATTATTTTTCTCACCAAAATAAAATTATGTAAAATTGATAAATCTTTTACATATTTATTTATTTATTTATTACCAAATTAATTTTTATTATGTGTTTGGATGATGATCATGTAATGAGTGGTTGTTAGGCTTTTAATTTGTAATCAATATATTTAATATATGAAATGTTTTCATTTTTGGAATTTTTAATTTAATGAATTGGTTTGATAATGATATCAAAATTGTCGCTATATTTGACTTTTAAAAAAAATAGAAACTAATTTAATGAAAATAAAAACAATCACCTATTACATGTTCATCATCTAAACACATAATAAAAATTAATTTGGTAAAAAATAAATAAATAAATGTTTAAAAGATTTATCAATTTTACATAATTTTATCTTTGGAAGGTAGAAATAATTTTTAAAAATTCAAAAATATTGTTTTGACATTTATTTTTGTCAAGTTAGTTTATAGTTTATCAAATTGACGATTTTACCCTTGACATTGAGTAATGGTATCTTCAATTGTCATTATTTAGAACAAGATTCAAAATTTAGGATCAAATGTGTCATAATTGAAAAGTTAGGGACCAAAGTGCCCTGAGCCCTAGTGTACTTTGCCCTAGAATATATTACATTATAGCATGACTTAGGCCTCATTTGGGAAGTAATAATTTCAGTTTAAAAGTAAAAAAATTACTAAAAAAAAATCAAAAAGTCTATAACATATACTAAAAAGTTAAAGATTTCATTTTCTCTTTACTTTTTGTACATCTATTTGTAAAAAATCAAAAAATCATTTCAAATATATAAGTTTTTTTTTACCTCATATTTTAATCAAAAAATTAAAAAATTACTAAAATAACATGTGCGCAAACGAGGCCTTAATGTAAATGGTGATAAAAATCATTTGTAATTTATACTATTTCATATTTATTTTATATAATTTAGATATATTAACAATAAAATTTGAGTTACTCGGGTTGCAAAACTCAACCCTAAGCCCAATCTAAATTCAAACTAACAAATTTTAGCCGACGCTGTGAACAAATTCAAAATTATGCTATTTAGTATCCTAAATTTGTTTTTGGCTGCGTTCAGGTAGGAGTGTAACTTGGACGGGTTCAATTTAAACAATTTGAATTAAACTTGAATTTTTTTAAGACTTGGATAAGATATTTTTAAATTCGGTACGGGCTTGGATAAAAATTCAGAAGCCCAAATTAAATTTGAGCAAGCTTGAGCAAAGATATCAAACAATCCGAACAACTTGAAATCCGAATTCTACATATATAGATATATGAAAATATTAAATATACATATAAATTATTAACCATTACATGATATTAAAGTAATTTAGATTATTAAATTATATTGAATATATATTATATATACAAATAACATAAAATCTTATTTTTTTTACTCATGAATTGTAAGGACTACTATAGCGACATCTCTTTTACATTATATAAATTATTTGTTTTGATGGCATTAAGATTTTCTATAAAAAAAAGAAATGTAAATAAAGTCATATTTTAATAATTTAATAATGTAGCTAAAAAAAAACTGAAATTTATTTACAATTCGGGTTTAACTCGGGTCGGGTTTGGATAGGCAATCTTAGGTTTCAATTCGGACTTGGGCGGGTCTGGGCAGATCTCAACACAACATAGGTTAGGCTTGGACAACCTCCTATCCCGACTAAACCCGCCTAAGTTGGATCCCTACATTCGGGTTGTTAGGGTTAAGCTTGTCTAATTTACATCTTTACTTTTAGTAAGTTAAAGTGATTAAAATTAATACAGATGGTGAATAAATGCAAGAATAAACAATATGAAATATACATTTGAATATAAAAAAATATGATAATATTATTCTTTTAACCATACAATTCATAAATTATTGTTTTTTGCTCAATATATTTTTAGTAAACTTTAAAAAGGTTAGTTTAATTTATTATTATTATTATTATTATTATTATTATTATTATATACATAAACTGTAAGGATAGTCTTAAAAGATTGTTAGGACAGCTCATGGAAAAAAAGAAAGTAAATCAAAATATTAGAAGAACAGCTCATGGCAACCCCTGGTTACATTGTCGTTAGCTTACTATCTTTATGAACTTTTCTGTAGTAATCAACTTTTTTTTTTTAATTTTTTATACACTATTTGGGAGTTAATTATTGATAGCAATTTTGCAAGAGCAGAAAAGTTATATATATATATATATATATATTTGATAATTTCTTATTTTAAATTATATTATTATTATTATTTAAGTTCGTACGAATTTAAAAAGTAAATAAAAAATTCATTAAAAAAAAAAGAAAAATTAAAAAACTAAAAAATTGTTATACTGTGTTTGGTTGAGAGATTTAGAAAAGGATTTGAAAAAAGGAAATGAAAAAGGAAAGTAAAATGTGAATAAAATATACCTACATTTCATCTAATTTTACACATTTTTTTTTCTTTCATTTTCCAAATCTCTTCACAAATCTCTCAATCAAACACAGGATTAAGATTTATTTTTATTTTTGTAAAAAGACGTATAAAAAAAATAAAAAATAAATAAATTTCTATAATAATTATTTAACTTTTAAATTATTTTAACCACTACTCAAACACACTGAACAATAGTGTAACACCATATTGCCACAAAGACATCAAATAACTGCTGCAATACTGCAAACAAAATAACCCTGAGTAATAGTTCACACCTCAATTAATTTTAGAATTTTAAAATTAACAATTCAATAAACTTTCAACAATTTTTAAATTTAAAATCTAAAATCTATACTCCTATTTTTTTGTCTTCTAATACCTCCAAAAGCTTTACGTTACTGCCATTGGTGGTGGCTGCTAAAATGTGAAAGATGGGTCATATCATGTAAAAAATTAGAAATCCTTGAAGGCTCCAACTTATGATCCGGATGCTTCACGTGCTTGCTTGCTCAGCCTGTCCGTCCTCTCTCTCCTCTCTCTCTCTCTCTCTCTCTCGACATTTAATTCTATTGTTTATGCTATGTACTTTGGTCAAATGAATACCTATTCTGTTCTGTCCTCTTCATTCAATCAATCATACAAATTATTAAATCAAATTAAAATTTGGGGGACAGTCCAAATGTTGTATATGCAAAATTTATCAATCTCACTGGTTGGTATGTTCCAAATCTAGTGGGTCATGTGCCATTTAAAGCGGCTGAATCACTTTACTGTCCTTTCTATTGCTCAAAGTTGAAGACTATGAAACCAAATTAATGGCTAAATTACACACTGCCTTTTTTTTTTTTTTTTTTTTAATATTTGGTTACTCTTTTACTTTAGCTTTTGATATATATTTTTTTCATTTTGACTTTTTTATATTTTAAATTTTTCTTAATTTACTTTTGAAATTAATTTCTATTCGAAGTTATATATAACGGTGAATTACACTAACAGTCTTTATAGTTTGGGACTCATGTCACTTTGATCCTTAACTTTTCAATTGTGACACATTCGATCTTAAATTTTGAATCTTGTTCCAAATAAAGACAATTGAAGATATCATTGCTTAATTTCATGAGCAAAATTCAAAAATATTTTTTTGACATTTATTTTTATCAAATTAATTTATATTTTATCAAATTGACCACTTTGCTCTTAAAATTGAGCAATAATATCTTTAATTATTTTTATTTGAAATAAAATTTAAAATTAAATATATTATAATTAAAAAATTAGAGATCAAAATAATACAAAACTTAAATTATAGAGACGTTACTGTAATTCGCCCAATATATAAAAGGAAAATGCCATGGTGACTATCACATGACTGTTTGCATCCTATTTGGCACGGTGAATAAAAGGCTACCACGTAGCATGAAAATCTAAAAGACGAAGTGGTTTGGAGTCAACCCATGGGAGCCCAATTCTAACCGGGTCAACCCGTAGTGCTCACACCTTGATATATTTATAGAAGTAAACAAGGAGTTGATTTCGTCAATAGCAGCAGTTATAAGCTCTTGGTTATCAAGAAATAGTTTGAGATCCTACCCTATTTTCTCTCAGTACAATTGCCGAACAGCTATAAATGTGTAAAGAGAATCCAACCATGATACACGCCACATGTACCTATTACAGGATTTTCTGGTGACTACTCCCATAATCTCAACTAACACATACATATGACAATGTTTTAAGGCCCTTAAAGACCATAGGCTATAGACCATTGATCCAAGTTACGAGTGGTTACCCATGGTAGAAAATCACTAGAAAAAATTGTTAATCCCATAGTGGTTGTGTGTCTATGTAAATAGATGTATAAATAAAATAAATAATAAAATAAAATAAATAATTTAAAAATAATTATATAAATTAAATTCCGAATCAATTGCTTATAGAAATTATAAGTCGAGGTTTGAGTTAGATACAATCTCCTTAAAGTAAATTTCGCCCTTACTTTAGTACTTCGAGATTTCCTGGCGTCTATTTCCCAGGATGCAATGACTACTCCTTAGTTTGTATTAGTTTGTAGCACTACAAACTCAAGTCTGGCGAACCAAAACTCTGCTGCGACTCTCTTTTTTTTCTTCCTAAAAATAAATGATAGATAGATGCAGAAAACAGGAGGATGGAAAGGGAAGAAGAAAGACGAAATGTTGAGGGAAAAATTAGATTGATTGAATGCTGGAATGACAGGCTATTTATAGGAGAACATATGGCTTTTCAGAACAGGTTTTAATAGGTAGAAAACCTGTTCGGAATAGAAACAGATCTGTTTGGGTGAAATTCAACAGGTATGATCCTATTTGAGTGGAGTTTAACAAATATGAACTTGTTTGGGTGGAGGAAAAAATCTGGACAGATTTATTTTGAATTTTGAAATCGAAATTCAAAAATAAATAAATAAAATACAAATGTTTTTGGCTCAAAAAGATAAATGTTGGGTCGGACAAGCTGAACCCAACCTCACACCACGCACTTGCACCCAGTCCAGCCCACCCAACCAACTGGTCGACAGCGCGCGTGTGTTTTGTTTTAGGTCCAATGAGTTTAGCCCATTTTACCCATAACCTCACCCTTCCACAAACCTTGGGTATCCCTTGGGACCTATCCCAAGTATGGCAAGCTATAATTTATATACCCATATAAATCCTTAAGCCTTTCCAATGTGGGACACACACATTTTAGAAATGTGTAGGAAACTCACCTAAAGCCATCTCCACGAATCCGCAAATGCACGTTGAATTCTCATTCATTCAAAAATGGTTTTGAGTAACTAAATACATGATGTTATTCACTACGCGACATTAAACATGAACCCATTTAGAAACGTCAAAAATAATGCTTGAGTTCTATCTTAATTAATGCTCAAAGTTAGCAAAAAATAAAGTTTTACAAAGACATTTTCCAACAATCCCCCACATGAATGAAATTTACGATAACGGACATGTAACAAGATGCAGACAAAGATAAAGTACATTAAGAAGATACACCACATTGAGATAGATAGCTTTTGGCTTTGAACCTTCTCTAGTGAAAGCCTATCGGACTTACTGGCTAACCAGTGGACATGATGTCTTGAACTGTTCAACTATTTGTGTAAGCCAAGACAATAGACTACACATAGAGTATCCGCAGACACAGTTTGGTTCTTACGGTTGTGTTCATTTTGGCCTTGAACAACACTTGGTAATTCATGAGTGTTTTAAAGAATTTAGCCTTCTCAATTCTCACAGAACCGGCCCAGTTCACACTCATATAAGTGACTTCTTATTACGAGTATCCTGCCATACCCCATTTAGATGTCCAAGTTATAACAATCATTAAAAGCAAAGCTTGTCCTACTAACGTTGCAGGTATCACTTTTCTTATTATAGAAATGGGTAGGAGTAAACCTCCTTAGTGATATGTGAAGTCATCCATAAATCGGTTGTCTCTTTAAACCTAGATCTTGGGATCTCCAGTCAACTAGGTTGGGTTGCCATTATGGCGACTTTTAAGTAATAGGCTTTAATTTTATTCCCCTCGATAAATGGTACACTTGCTTTCTGATTAGCCTTTTAGTCAATGGATCTGCAATATTCTATCTTGACTTTACATATTCTATGGAAATTATTCCATGTGAGAGCAAATGCCTAATGGTATTATATCTTCGACGAATGTGTCAAGACTTATCGTTATACATTTGATTTTGTGCTCGTCTTATTGTTGTTTCACTATCACAGTGAAAGCATATAGCTAGCACAGGTTTAGGCCACATTGGAATATCTTTTAAGAAATTATGAAGTCATTCTGCTTCTTTTCCTATTTTATCTAATGCGATAAACTCAGATTCCATTGTCGACTTTGCTATGCATGTCTGCTTGGAGGATTTCTAAAAGTTTTTAACACCTCCCAAGATAATGACGTATCCACTAGTGGATTTTGAGTCTTTAGTGTCCGATATCCAATTTGCATCGCTGTATCCCTTGAGTACCGCTGGACATCTGGTATAATGTAAGCCATAATTCTAGGTGTGTCTTAGATACCTAAGTACCCTAATTATCGTTTTCCAGTGATCTGACCCTAGATTACTTGTGTACCTACTCAATTTGCTTACAGCATAAACTATATCCGGCCTAGTGTAATTTATTAAGTACATCAAGCTTCCGATTATCTGAGAGTACTCTAATTGTGATATGCTTATACCTATATTTTTTAACAAATGAAGACTAATGTCAACAAGTGTTTTAGCAGGACGGTCATCATGCTTTCCAAATTTCTCTAGAATCTTCTTAACATAATGAGACTGAGATAAAGTATATCCTTCAGATGTTCTTGTAATTTTCATTCCTAGAATTACATTTGTTACTCCCAGATCTTTCATGTCAAACATTTTCTTTGTGGATTTAATCATGTCATTATTGCTTCTAATAATGAGCATGTCATCCACATAAAGACAAACTATGACATAGCCTTTGTCTGTGTGTTTAACATAGACGCATTTGTCACATTTTTTTATCTTAAAACCATCCAAAACCAGAACGTGATCAAATTTTTCATGCTATTGTTTCAGAGCTTGTTTTAATCCATAAAAGGATTTGACAAGTTTACAAACCTTTTTTTCTTGGCCGGGAACTTGAAAATCCTTTTGTTCTATATAAATTTCCTCATCTAACTTGCCATTCAAAAAGGTTGTTTTAACATCCATTTGATGTCTCGCTAGATTATACAAAACTGCAATCGCAATTAGTATGCGAATAGATGTTATTCTTGTCACTGGTGAATAGGTGTCAAAATAATCAAGGCTTTTCTTCTGCCTGTATCTCTTAACAACAAGCCTAACCTTGTTTTTATCAATTGAACCATTTGCCTTTATTTTTCTCTTGAATATCCACTTATATCCAAGAGGTTTACACCCTGTTGGAAGATCCATTAGTTCCCAAGTATGATTTTGCAAAATAGATTCAATTTCACTATTCATAGCCTCTTTCTACAATGGAGCTTTAGGACTTGACATTGTTTCCTTGAATTTTTTAGGCTCATTTTCTAACAAGTATGTCAGAAAATCTAAACTAAATGATTTAGAGATCCTAACCCTCTTACTACGTCTAGGTTTATTTGCTTCATTATCATTTTGGTCTTTATTACCACCCATAACAGTATCAAAAGTTCTTTTATTTTAACTTGTCTTTTCAGTTTCCTTGTAAGGAAAAATGTTCAAAAAATGATGTATTCCTTGACTCAATAATAGTGTTTACATGTATATCAGGATTTTCAGATCTATGAACTAAGAATCTGTACGCACTACTATTATTTGTATAACCAATGAACACACAATAAATAGTTTTTGGTCCTATCTTAGTTGTTTTAGGACTAGGGACTGCCACTTTGGTCAAACACCCCCACACTTTGAGGTAATTGTAGGTAGGTCATCGACCTTTTCATATTTCATAAGGTGTTTGATTGATTTTCTTGTAAGGTACCCTGTTAAGGATAAAGTTAGCAAACGAAATTGCCTCCCCCCACATATTCTGAAGTAACCCTGAACTAATCAACATGACATTCATCATCTCTAAAAGAGTTCGCTCTTTCTCTTAGTAACTTTATTTGATTGAGGAGAATAAGGTGCAGTGGTTTGATGAATAACACCATGTTCAGAACAAAATTCCTTAAATGGTGCATCATGCTCACCACCTCTGTCACTTCTTACTACCTTAATAGTTTTGCCAAGTTGATTTTCAACCTCAAGATTATATTGTTTAAAAGCTTCTAAGGCTTCATCTTTACTTCTCAATAAGTAAACATAACAATATCGGGAGCAATCATCAATAAAAGTATAAAGTACTTTTTACCTCTTCTAGTTTGAAAAAAATTTTAAATCATAGATATCTGTGTGAATTAAACTTAGAGGTTCAATACTTCTTTCTAGTTCATTAAATGATGCCTTAGTGAGTTTTGCGTCAACACAAATCTCACATTTATGATTAGGATCAAACTCTAAATTTGACAAACATTCTAAAGAAACAAGTCTACGTAAAGAATTCAAATATACATGTCCTAATCTATTATACCAGAAAAAAGAAGACTCAGGAATATAAACAGAAGATGTGTTCTTATTATTAATAGCCAAATTTGATACAACAGTTAATACATTGAGCTTAAAAAGCCCATCACTCATGTAAGCTCATCGTATATATATTCCACTCTTGGAGAGTATAACCTTGTTAGAATCAAAGACTAATCTAAACCCATTTTTGATCAACAATGACCCAGAAATCAATTTTTTGCGAATCTCCGGCATATAGAATACATTGTTAAAAGTGAGTTCTTTCTCCGAGGCCATTTTCAGCGTGATTTTTCCTTGTCCTTCTACAGTTGATGTGGAGGAGTTTTCCATAAAACGTTGTTTCCCACTTTTCACTACTTTGTAGGTTGTGAACATTTTTTTATCTGCACAGATATGGCGGGTTGCTCTAACATCCACCCACCACTCCTTGGAATTGTCCACCAAATTTGCCTCAATGACTACTGCAGCAAGATTGATGCTTGCCACTCCATCAGAAAGATAAAAATCCTCGACTATGTTGGTTTGTGCTAGCTTTTTGCTTGAACTCCCTCCATCCTTGCGAACGTAACAATCCTTAGCGCGATGTCCGTCTTTGCCACACACAAAACACTTGCCTTTGAACCTCTTGTTGAACCCATTGTTGATCCATTTGTTGATCTTACTAGTGGATCCTTGTTTGGAACCATTACCATCGTGCTTCCGTTTCTTGTTGTTGAATTTTGATCCTTGTCCATGTTCTACAACATTTGCTTTAGCTTGCATTATATGGTTTCCTGACTTCTTGTTGAAACCATGGTTGTCCTCCTCAATTCTGAGCCGCACTATCAGTTCCTCCAATTTCATCTCATTGCGCTTATGCTTTAAATAATTCTTGAATTCTTTCCAGGATTGTGGTAATTTTTCAATGATTACCGCTACTTGGACAGATTCACTGAGAATCATCTCTTCCGTATGTATGTCATAGAGAATTAATTGGAAATCTTGAACTTAGCTAATAACCGTCTTGGAATCTATTATTTTAAATGTAGAAAACAACCGATAACAAATTTCTTTGTACCAGCATCCTCTGTTTTATATTTCAGATCTAGAGATTCTCACAGTTCTTTTGCGGTGCTTTTGACACTATACAAATTGTATAGTGTATTGTCCAACCATTGAGGATATAATTCCAACACAGAAAATCACTATGCTTCCATGCATCGACTGCGGTAACCACTTGCCGGTCAGTTTTTCCCTCGTTCAGTGCCAGAACTTTTTCATGAGTAAAGTGAGTCAAATTAAATGTCGTAAGATAAAACATAATCTTTTGTTGCCATCATTTAAAATCATTTCTATTGAATTTTTCTAGCTTCTCCCCATGATTTACCGATACTGCCGAAGTCATCATTGGCACAACAAGTGTGGGGGTCGAAGTAAGAACAGTCTCAGTACTGTTTGTTTCTGTATTCATATTTCTGATGAAATAATAATGCACCAATCACAAAACTTATACAGAATATAATTTACACACAAAATATACAGAATAATATTTTGTAACAAAATTTCAATGATAAACAATATATGACTACTATGTTATCAAAGAAATCATTAAACAGTATATAACTACTATTTAAGAAATTAAATAGTATATGACTACTATTTAATTTTTCGAAACAAAATATTCGTCTGTCTAACACACAAATTTAAAAAAATAGAAATCTATTTTAAGATTGTTATTCCCACAATAGTTATGTCTATGTGTACATAGATGTATAAATAAAATAAATAACCAAATAAAATAAATAATTCAGAAAATAATTATATAAATTAAATTTCAAATCAATTGCTTACAGAAATTATAAGCTGAGGCTTGTGTTGGACACAATCTCCTTAAAATAGATTTCGCTCTCACTCCGGTGCTTCAATATTTCCTGGCGTCTACTTCTTAAGATGCAACGACTACTCCTTGGTTTAAAGCACTGCAAACTTAAGTCTGACGAACCAAAACTATGCTATGACTCTCTTTTTTTCTTCCTAAAAATAAATGGTAGACAAATACAGAAAACAGGAAGGTGGAAAAGGAAGAAGAAAGACGAAATGCTGAGGGAAAATTTAGATTGATTGAATGCTGGAATGACAGGCTATTTATAGGAAAACATGTGGCTTTCAGGAACAGGTTTCAAAAAGTAGAAAACTTGTTCAGAACAGAAACAAATCTGTTCGGGCAGAGTTCAATAAGTATGAACCTGTTCGGGTGGAGTTTAACAGATATGAACCTGTTTGGGTGGAGGAAAAAATCTAAACAGATGTATTTTGAATTTTGAAACTGAAATTCAAAAATAAATAAATAAAATACAAATGTTTTAGTATTAGGTCAGGTACCCAACCTCACATCACGCACCCGGTGCGCGTGTGTTTTGTTTTGGGTCCAATAGGTCTAGCCCGCTTTACCCATGACCTCACCCTTCCACAAAACTTAGGTACCCCTTGGGGCCCATCCTAAGTATGGCAAGCTAGAATTTATATACCCATATAAATCCTTAAACCTTTCCAATGTGGGACAAACACATTTCACAAATGTGTAGGAAACCCACATAAAGCCATCTCCATGAATCCGAAAATGTGCATTGAACTCTCATTCATTCGGAAATAGTTTTGAGCAACCAAATACATGATATTATTCACTACGCGACATTAAACATGAACCTATTTAAAAACGTCAAAAATAAAACTTGGGTCCAATCTTAATTAATGCTCAAAATTAACAAAAAAAAAAAAAAAAAAAACAAAACAAAACAAAACTTTACAAAGCCATTTTCCAACAAAAATAGGAAGTGGGGTTGATAATGATGAAAGATCATGAGACACGTGACAGTCTACCATAAAGACACAACAGGCTAGTCAAGGACAAATTAACTGAGATTGTGGATTAGTGGTGGCATGGAAGACAGAATACAAGATGACATGTAACAATTCAGCACCAATTATCCACAAATGCAACAAGTAGTCAGTTTTAAGTGGAAGATCATGGGCCAAATAGCAGGCTATCATGGAATGTCAATAGAGAAAGCATAACCGAATAACTGTCAACAACAACTATAAACACCTAAGGAAGGGGGTATGGAAAAAGGTCCAGCACCAACCAATCAAACATACATTTCAACAATGTAATCACACATTTCAAACAACGCTTTTGGGCTAATACCTCTATTTTTACGTTCTCTAGTTTTTGCAGCTAAGAATGTCTTAGTTTCGTTTGTTAGTTTATTTTTTGGTTCAACACCAAACAAAGAATTCAACATTCAAACATATCAAACCGGCCCAACGCCTTTATCTTTCAATTTGAAACAACGCCTTTTTCATTTACATTCCCTAGTTCTAGCAACACAGAATGTTTTGACTTCTTAACTTATTCAATCATGTAACTACTTCCGTTCATCAATGGAATAATACATTTTATTGTCTTTTCATTCGAGTTCTATACTTACCCACACATAAGAAATAGTGAAGTTCTATTCATTGAGGCAAAGAAAGAACCTCGGTAGTGATCTCTTTCATCATCAACTTCGTTTGATTTTGAAGTGAGATTGAGCACATCGCTTACATTTAGATTGCACTTTGATCCTAACTCATTCGCATTTTCATTTTATTTTCATGTCATGCAATTGTTTTCTTTTCAAGACAAATAATGACATAAATATGTATTATTATATTAGGGTTTGTGTTTGTATCGGACGTGTAAGTTACATATAATAAAATAATTTCATGCTACGTGATTATTAATGTGTCATTTTTTTTTAGTCTAAATTTGGATATAAGTTGACTTTTAGAGTAAAATTAACAAAACTTGAAATATAAAGGACCAAAATAAAAAATAAAAAAAAGTTAAAAGTTAAAGTGAGAAAATAACCAAATATAAAAAGGGTAAAGTGTTATTTACCCTAATACTCTCTCTTAATTTCAACTTCAAGAGTCTTTTTGACTGAGTGTTGTATTTTTTTTTTTTAAAAAAAATATTTATTAAAATGCTTCATTATTTGGCAAAAGTTTTTGAAATTGTCATTTTTTTTTATTTCCTAAAATTGCAATTTCATCCTTAATGCTCCACTTTTGTCGACAAAAATTAGCATATTATCAGTGTTATGCACATGTATAAATAAATAATTTAAAATTAGTTTTTCAATTAAAATAATAATATAAAATTTATTAAAAATATGGAGTAAAAATGATTTATAATTAATTAAATTTTATTAGAGTCACACATAAAAGAAGATTTTTATTCAGATGTCATTAATTGTGTATTCTAAGTTCTTAATAAAAAATTGAATGTCATAATTTAATTGATAAAAATTAAAGAATAAATTAAAAAAATTATAATTATGAATATTAAAAATAAGCCTAGAAAATCTAATTCGAGTCAATTCTTTTTTTCAACAATTCTTGGTTATAATACATCATATTTTAATAACTCAATATCGTAAAATAAAATAAAATAAAAAAAGGGTAAAGCATCAATAAATCTCAAAAAGTGATTTTATGAACTGTTTGGTCCTTCCTTTTCTCTTATGGACCTAAATCTCATTTTAGTCTGAATTATATAAATGGCCAAAATGTGGGTTTTCTCATAATATTGAAATTACTAAACGTAATACTTTAAAAAAAAAATTCCCTAGTATACTTTTTTCAAATGTAACACTTCAATGTAACACACTAAAAAAAAATTAGTGTATTTTTTTCAAACGTAACACTCCAATCAATATAACACACAAAAACTTCTTACCCAAATGTAACACTTCAATATAACACACTAAAAAAACTCCTTAATACACTTTTTTCAAACATAACACTCCAATCAATGTAACACTAAAAAACTCCTTAATATACTTTTCTCAAATGTAATAACGTAACATTTTAAAAAAATTCCTTATTGTATTTTTTCCAAATGTAATATTCCAATCAACATAACACACAAAAACTCCTTAGTGTACTTTTTCCAAACATAACACTCTAATATAACACACTAAAAAATTTATTAGTGTGCTTTTTCCGAACGTAATAACGTAACATTTTAAAAAAACTCCTTAATGTATTTTTTTCCAAACGTAACACTATAATCAATGTAACACACAAAAAATCCCTAATGTACTTTTTCCAAACGTAGCACTCTAATGTAACACTCCAATGTAACAGCAAAAAACCACACTACTGAAATATACATTTTCACGTTTGACAACCAATACTTCAACCAACAATTTCTTCAAAAAGAATCTTCCACACCTTAGTTTTCCATTTTCATTCCAAAAATGAATTACAAAATTAGAAAAATGAATTATAAAAAGGCATTCACTTACAATCAAATGGCACCAAATTAAATAAATACAACTTTTTAAGTCACAAGGACTAATTGGTTTATAAAAAAAACTTGTAGGACTAAATGGATCAACATTTCCTTATATGAGATTTATGGCTAAATTTTCCAAAAAAAAAATATAATCTTATTGTTTAGGGTGCATTTTATCAATCAATAAAAAATAAAATTTTTAATTACTTACAAAATTAAACATCAAGAGAAAAAAATCTATGGAAGATATGAATTGATTTGTATATTTTAGTGGTACAAAAATTTAAATTTTAAAACTGATTAGTTAAGTTTTTTTTTTTCTTTCAAATTTCTAAATTTAAATTTTTAAATGAATTAATTAACTTTCCTTTTGAAATGTGTAAATTAAGGCATAATAAGATTTTTTTTGTTTTAAATGATTCAATAAAAGCTAGCCAATAGAATGTTTTTAATTATTTAAAAAATTAAACATCAAGAGAAAAAATTTATGAAAGATGTGAATTGATTCCTATATTTTAGTGATACAAAAATTTAAATTTTTAAATGGATTAAGTTACTTTTCTTTTGAAATGTGTAAATCAAGGCATAATAAGATTTTTTTTTTTTTTTTTAATGATTCAATAAAAGTTAGCCAATAGAATTTTTTTAATTTAAAAAAAAATTAAACATCAAGAAAAAAAATCTATGGAAGATGTGAATTGATTCCTATATTTTAGTGGTATAAAAATTTAAATTTTAAAACTGATTAGTTAACTTTCCTTTTCAAAACTTTAAATTTAAATTTTTAAATAGATTAATTAATTTTCCTTTTAAAATGTATAAATCAAGGCATAATGATTTTGTTTAATGATTCAATAAAAGTTAGTCAATAGAAATTTTTTTAATTGTTTACAAGATAAGAATTCTAGAAAAATAGTATGAGAGTTTTGAGTTTCACAAGACTCTTCTCAATAGAAATCTCATTTTACTTAATATATAACTAGCATATCACTCGTGTTATGCATGAGATAAAATAATATATTATTTAATAAAAATATGATGATTATATATATATTTTTTTATATTTTGTAAAATAAAAATTAAAGGAAGCTAGCTAATTGAGATTTTCTTAATTGTTTAAAATTAAGAAAATAAAAAAAATTAGTATGAGATTGTTACCCAAAAGACAACCTAAGAGGGGGGGATGAATTAGGTTTTTACAAATAAAAATAATAATACCTTAATAAAAATTATGACTAACATAATAAATAAATATAGTTAATGAAATAAAAATAATTAAAACAAGTGTTCTAACAACTATATCACTAGGGTCGAGAACCCAACGGATCTAGGTGTTTTAGAAGAAAGAAAATGAGTTTTAGAGAGAGAAACTCTAGATATAGGGTTTTGAAATGTTTTATAGAGAGAAAGAGATGAAAAAGTAATGTAAAAAGTGGCTGCTACAAACTAATATACGCACAGTCCGTTCGAGCGCAAGAAGTGACGCACAAGCATCAGACACAATAAGTTGTTCTGCTCGAGCACAAGAAGTGATACTCGAGCGCGGCATGCATACGCCTAGTAGTTTTGCAAACAATAGACCAACGCTCGAGTGCAAGAAAGGCCACTCAAGCTGAGCCCACTTGAGCGCATAAAGCATCGCTCGAGCGTAAAATACACTCTCCCAGTAGTTTTGCAGACCTGAAAAAGTACTGAGAGTTTACAAAAATCGCTCAAGCACAAGAAGTATAGCTCGAGCGGAGGAGTAAAATTTTGGGCAATAAAAGTTTGAAAACTAAGTAACCAACCTGTTACAAGCACAACCACTACAATCCAATAACCAAATTTAAGGAAGGAAAAGAGAAGTAAGGCAAGAGTAACAATACAGAACCATGAAACCCGAGTTCAGAATACAAAAAAGATCGGGTCAAAGCCGGAATCGCTATAGGCTAGGTCAAAAGACCAACCAACTTATACAAAAATTAATTAATTAAAACTTTTTAATTTTATTTTAATTTTAAAATTTAAACTGTTTTAAACTGAAACATACACAACATTACAATATTAAATGGGAGCATAAGGTTCATATAGTGAAACAACTTATTTTTCCTCCTTTTCTTGATGTGAGATTGTAAAATAAAAATTAACAGTTGTTTGGACGGAAAGTTCATTTCTAATGAAGCAATCTCAGTCGTTCAATTTTTAATAAGGTCAATCTTAGTTTATTTCAAATCAATTTACAACAAAATTAATTAATTAAAACTTTTAAATTTTATTTTAAAATTTAAACCATCTTGAACCGAAATATGCACAATACTATAATATTAAATAAGAGTATAAGATTCACCTTATATAAGTGAAACAACTCACTTTTTATTTCTTTTCTCGATGTGAGATTGTAATTATTTTAAAGTTAAATATTATGAAAGTTTCAAAATCTCATTAAAATCAAAACGTTTATGTGGGATTGTAAAATAAAAGTTAAATGGAAGCTAACCAATGAAGATTTTCTTAATTGTTTAAAATTAAGAAAATAAAAAAAAAATAGTATTGATTATAGGGCTTTTCACTAAATGGTTCAGCCTAATCAGTTAGGGCAAATGACCAACCAACTTATTTAGAAATTAATTAATTAGAACTTTTAAATGTTATTTTTATTTTAAATTTTAAACTGTCTTGAATTGAAGTATTTAATATTACACTATTAAGATTCAGTTTATATAAGTAAAACAACTCACTTTTTTTTTCTTTCTTTTTCTGATGTGAAATTATAAAATAAAAGTTAACAATTATTGGACGGAAAGTTTACTTCTAATTAAGCAATCTCAGTCTGAACATACATTCCCATCAAACATTATTGAACATGAATCCCTACCAAACGCATACCCACATGCAATTTAAACTCAAATGGACCTCTACCTCCTTAGTAGAGATCAAAAAATTAATTTTGGATAAAAAAAAATAGGTTTAAGGGCAAAATGGTCATTTTTGCAAAAAATTGAATTCTGGCCAAAACGAGGTTACGCAACAGCTCTTGCCAACCTTAAGCATCTCTAAGGAATAAGAAATTACCATTTCATCATCAGAAAGCTTACAAACACTCGAAATCTTTGCGTCCGTCAAAATTGAGGTGTTTACAAAGGGTATATTAGTCCAAAAAATTTTATAAATAAGGAAAAAAGGATTTCATGGGATACAAGTCTAAATATATGAAATTAGGTAGAGTGCTAAAAAAAATTATGAATTTATTGGGTTATAAGTTAGATTTATAAATAAATCTCTCTTAAAGGAAACATATAAAAAAATTACAAATTTCAATCATCAAAAAAAATAAATAAAGAGAAGAAAATTGAAAAGAATATAAAGTATGATAGGAGAATGAGTGGGGGAATACAAAGAGAGTGCCAATGTGTTATAGATGATCAATTTAAAAGAAGTTAAGGACTTATTTGGTTTATATCTCAAGATATAATTTTTGAGAAAAAAATTCAAAATTTTCTTTAGTTTAAATTTCTTGAATTTTTTTTTTCAAAATCACTTTTTTCTCTCCTATACATCAATCAATCACTTTTTCCCTCTCCTCTCTCCTCTCTCCTCTCTTCTTCTCAATCACTTTTTCTCTCTTACACGCATCTATTCAACTACAATAAAATATCAAATCATTCCAAACTCCCAAATTTCAAAATTATTTTCAAAATATATAACCAAACAAACCAAAAAAATTTCTAAACTCTCTTCTCAAAAAAATTTCGAAAAATTTATCTCAAAACACAAATCAAACATATCCTAAATCTTTTTAAGATAAACATTTTCCTTAAAAAACTTTTTTTAACTATTTCATTCAACAAAAGACATAATAAACAACGAGTTATTTCATACCATGAGTTATGGTTAAATGATGCTTGAAATATATTGTAATAATGAAATGGATAAAATTTATCACTTTATGTCAAAAGTTTGATTGACAAAATGAAATTATGATATTTCATAATTCATTTATAATATAACCATGTGGTATAATATAAAATTTTAAAATAAATAAATGAAATCAGATAATTAAAAATGGTCATTCTATAATACACATGTTAAAAAAAATCTATCATAAGTTATAATCAAACACCCTATCACACAAGGTATAATTAATTTTTTTGATTATAATTAATTCATAATTAATATCACAATAAATTATAATTAAAAAATATAAATATCATAATTGATACATATAATATTCCTCCAAAATAAAGAGTATATTATTAAATTTCCCAAATTAAAATGAGCACTTTGATGTGAAAGTTCAATGTATGTGCAATATTGGTGGGGGTTAACCCCACAAAGCTTGGTCAGTGAGGCATGCAATAAATGGATGATGACATTAATCTGTTGATTTTGAAAACCACACTTTTTGTCTCAATCTCTAGGCAGAGCCAATCAGAGTCAAGAAAAATAACAATTCAAGTGGATTGGGGCATTGATACATACAAAGAAGATTTGAGATCAATTGGTAGAGCCAACTTGTTCTGGCTGAGTCATCCTCCATGTGGTCTGTTTTGTTTGCAGAAATAATCATGTAAATTTACCTTAGATTTTGTCTACTTCAAGATTTGCTAGATCACAAATATAAGAGTTATTTACACGCACATCTCTAAATTATTAAAAAATATTAATTTTACTTTTCAAATTATAAAAACATATAAATAGACTTAATAAAAATTAGTGAGAAATATTATTTTAATTCTCTAAATTATAAAAAACATGCAAATAAATTTCTTCAATTATTGGCGTATTTTACTTTGACCCCTTCTATTACTGCACTGTGAGTTAAATTAAATTTTTAAATATTTCTTAGATGAAAATAGCTTCAACCCTCCATATATTTACAATTTCATTATTATTGTTTTTAATTTTTTTTTAAAAATATTCTTTGTAAATATATTTTTGTAGAAAGAATATTTTAAAAAGCTAATAATAAAATAGAAAAAGAGAAAAATTGAGAGGAGTGTTGCTGGGTGTGTTATATACAGTGTTGAAGGGTAATTATGTCTAAAAAATATTTAAAAGTTTGATTTAACTCATAGTGCAGTAACATAAAGGGTCAAAGTTAAGCATCTCAATAGTTTAAGGGGTCTCCATGTAAATAATTCATAATATATTTCGTTTACAATCTTTTAAAATAATTTTTTTAATCTTTTTTATTTTTTAAATTCACGTAATTTAGATACACTTAGTATTTAAAAAAAAATTCATTAAATACAAAAAATAAAAATTCAATACATCTTTGTATTTTTTTTAGATTTATTCATAAATATTTTATTTTTAAGTGTGATTAACTTATGTGGAACGAAACCAAAAAAATTAAAATATTAAAAAAAGTTCACTGATAACAAAAAAAAAAAAAAAATCCAAATCAAACAAAGAATATATATATATTTGTTGATAAACTGTTTAAGAATTTACTTTTAAAAAACAATTCACTATTTTAGAAAATATCAAAAAATTATTCAAGCAAAACTAAAAATTAAGATTGTTACTTACCTTTCATTAGTTTTATTTTTAAAAAGAAAAATTACACCATTAATTCATATAGTTTAAACGACTTGTTACTTTAATTCTCATAGTTTTAATGTGAACATTATATTTTTAATTTTGTTGCAATATGGTTCTTTTGTCATTTACCGTTAGAATTTTGAATGCAGAAAAATCATGTGCAAAAATAAAGGACCAAAATGAAGTTCAAAATGAACTGTGGAGACCATCAGTGTAATAAATGAATTATATTAATGGTCCTTATAGTTTCTTTGATTTTGGTTCCTCTTATTTTGAATGTGATTTTTTTATATTCAAAATGTTAGCGATACATGACGAAGAAATCATATTATAATAAAATTAAAAGTATAAGATTTTTAAATTATTCAAATTAAAAATACGAGAAGTAAAGTGACATTTCACTCAACTTACAAGAGCTAATAGTATAACTTACCTTTTTAAAACATAAAAAATTGAAACAATACCAAACAATCCTGTACATTCCATCAAAATGAAATTTTATAATTATTTCAAGAAATCATAATTTTATGGGCAAGAATGATATGCAATAATAAAAACTATGGAAAATATAATCATCAATCATTATAAGGAACAAGAGAAAGAGAACGGTCTGACAAGGCATTTATCAAAGAAAAGGAAATGACAAGAGAATTAAGGATAAGACTGACCTTTCACATAAGCAAACCTTGTTTCAGAGAGTGTCCAAGACATGTTCAGGGAGTGTCAAAGACCTGTGAAATGAGATCATCTGAAGACATTAAATATTAAAGAATAATGTCCACATCTCAAGTTTGTCCCTTCATTTTGCCAAAAGTCTTTTTCTTCGTAATGGCGCCGCTTGCTATAATTGTTAAAACATATTATAAATTATAACTAAACAGTTTATAAATTATAATTTTAATTAAAAAATAATAATTTATTTGGTATAATTGTTAAATTATAGATTTAAATTATTGAATAGTATTTGTTAAATAAGTTGTGAAATAACTTTTTCAATTAATTTTTATTTTTTGTTATTCATTATTTATTTACATTTCTCATAAAAAATAATAATAATAATCTATAGTTCATTTGGGTCTTTTTCTAT
Organism: Camellia sinensis; assembly: GCF_055761805.1. Taxonomy (NCBI): domain Eukaryota; kingdom Viridiplantae; phylum Streptophyta; class Magnoliopsida; order Ericales; family Theaceae; genus Camellia; species Camellia sinensis. Next base: position 67,195,685 of record NC_138970.1, read on the forward strand.
TTTAAAAAAAAAATAAAAAATAAAAAAAAATCTAAGAGTATAACCGTAAATTAACATGTCTACAACAGAAATTGATAATCAGTAACAAGAGGTGAACAGTTTCTCAGAATTAACTTTTTTGAATTAAAATAAATTATTAGAATCAGAAATTAATTTAAATAAATTCAATCAAACAGTCCAAAATAACTTTATGAAAGTTAGAAGATATAAATTAACTCAAAAAAACCAAAATAAACACCCCCAATGAGTTTTAAATATCAACCTTGACAACATTCAATTTTAAAGGAACTAACTGATGTCTTCTCTCCTCTTTTTAATTGTGAAATCCCATTTCTTAAAATTCTATATGTTCATTAAAAAGATCCTGTGGTGAATAAATTCCATCAAAAGAACATCTATAAACTCCAAAGGCTAGATTATTTGGTATAAAAATTTGAAGGTTCACAAAAGGGTTTATTATTGGATATATATTTAACTAAATCCAAACATTGTGTGCAAAAGGCATGCATATGAAGTAACAACTACCTAGTACCGCATATTTATGAACAAAGAAACATCAAACAGATTTTCAGTGTAAGCACCTTAATGCCCTCACATGGCAAGGCCACCATCAAATCAAGCTAACAAATTTAGAGTTTTTCGCCGAATCCAACATGCATTAGGGAAATAAGTTTTGAAACAGCTTGGGTTTGGTAAATAACTCAAATAATTTCGTTTACATCAAGCAAAGTAATTAAAACAAGAGATTGTTGCATATCTGCAACATTTATTTATTTACTGATAAAAAGAAATGGTAAGTTCTTCCCTTTGAAAGGCCACTGCAACAAAAACAAAATGTACAAAATAAATGTTTCAAGAGTCCTATCTACAGCCAACGGGAAGTCTAGGGTCCATGGAAAATAATTTACCAAAAACATTCATGACAAAATAATCATATCCGAGGGCGAGTATGGCACTAATCTAATCATCAAGATTCAAGAAGCCCAGACTTTCACAGTAGTAACATGCTTCAAAAGCATTAGGTTGACATCATGGGATATTTTTTCCAAGTGTTGAATCTTTACACCCGTGTCTTGTTCAAGACGGTTCACATCGGCACCTGAATCTCCATTGCTCTGTTTTTTGGACCATTTGAAAAAAAAAAGAAAAAAAGAAGGAAGCTGCATTAGCATAGCGATAATAAAGAACCATAGATAGATTAGTGAAAGAAAATGGAGGAATAGATTGAGGCAATCAAAAAACACAAGTTGGAACCCACAGATTCATTGTTTGATGTATAAGAATTTTGTTAAACAACTGAGAAGCCAATGTATGTTTACCTCTGTGACTTTCCGTTGAAACTCTAGTTCCATTTGGGCTCGATATTCAGCCACCTCCTTTTCAGCCTCTTCTTTGGCTTGTTTTAATCTAGCCATTTTTGCTTGAGGCAGAAGACAAAAGCCATTGGCATACAAGTTTCAGGAATCATTTTTCCACTCATGAAGCAGACCAAAGGCATAATAACTAATGAGAAAATTTTGTATTTCCACATTTTGAAATACTAAAACACTAAAATTTCCTTGTAGAAAGCCTACAGACGGAGGCTTCCTAGCTTGAACAGAGGACTAACATGCCCTTTATGTATATATTTGCCATTTTATTCAATATGTTGATAGCACCCCAGCACATCCAAGAATATGCCTACGTATGTATTGTCACTAGTATCTAAAACTGGAAATAATAGACATTTACCCATGGTTTTAAATAACAGAATGAGGATATGTATTGATATCAGTGATACAATCATATATTGGACAATATCGAACAGTATCGGCCTATATGTCAATGAATAACAGTTTCGGAAGGCCAAAATACCATTATGTAATGGCTGATGTCATACATAATGGCCAATACTTAAAATTATGCATTTACCCTTTATGCATGAGAACACTGATTTCTTAAGCATGAAATACATTGTAGATAAAACACTACTACGAAGGAGAATCATCTTCTAGCTGTCGAAAAAAGGTTCTGCCCGGTCCAGTTTGCTACTTCTCTAACTCTTGATCTGAAAATGTAAGAACTCGACAACTTCTATGGTTGGATCTCAAAGCATGAAAACCATAAAAGTGCAAAACCTATTGGCAGCTTGTAATTTTTTCGAAGATGCCTTCGAAAACTATCATACATATAATACTTCCATATGGAGAAAATAATTAAAAAACAAATAAATAAATAAAAAGAGTTCAGTAATCTCTATATTAAAGAGTTCTATAAATTCTACATTGGAATTCTTTCTTCAGATGCATATGCTTATCTAAACTCAGATAAAGATCAATCAGGAAACAAGTAAGGATAATAGCACATTTACCACTTTTGGCAGCATTGACAATCTGCTGAGCTTCTTGTTCAACAGTTAAAAGTATTTGCATGTCACCTTAACGCCTATTAGTTTCCATACTTCACTGCAATGCTACACAGAATTTCAAAATAATAGTGACAAAGTTAGAGAGGGTAACAAAATCAGGAAGCCTTTACCAATAATTGTTGAGGCAGGGATAAAAACAACCAGACCATTATCATTGAAAATTCCAAAGTAGCAGGTTATAATGAGATTGTATGGAGATAATCTTGGGTTTATCGTGAATAAAGAAAATCACTGCATTAATTGGACGCTTTATTCTATCACAAATTCACTACATTGTAACAAAAGTATAATGGCACCAATTGGAAGTTGAAAAGCAAAATATTACATAGCATATACCTATTACAGATAGGATGAAGGTTTTGGAACCCTAATCTCATTACATAGTACCGGCATGTTGTAAGAGCCACACGTCTTTACTTTTCATCTATGTTACATGGACTTTTCCAAATTTGTGAAGTGCATGTGTCGAACATTCAACTTGTTGTACGCGATATATATCTGATATGACTAGTTGGACATGTATGTAACTGATCATGAGAATTGAGTTTTACATAAAATGCTCTATTTTATTTTTGTAAACATCAAATAAAAAATGAAATCTAGCCTTATCTTGGTAGCCTTGGGCATGAGAATTAGATGAATCATACCCACACCTGACACTCGCACTCGAGTCCATGTATATATATGGGACTCAATGCATTTCATAGCACTAGGTAGCTTAGTTGGTTAATGTTTTCCTAATATAATATTTATGCTATGCCTGAAATTTTTACACTGGTAGTCCCAACATTTTGCTGGTTGTGTCAGTTTCGTCCCTACAGTTTCAATTGGCTCATTTTTTACCCTTAATTTTAAATTTTGTTTCAATTTGGTCCAATTGATATTGTTATTAGAATTTTTGACAGAAAATTTTCATTGAATTAGTTAAGATTCAGTCACTAAATTGATCAAGTTTACAACTTTCCTCCTAAAAATATGACACATGCCGCTCATGTGCACATTTGTCATAAAAAATGCTAACAATTGGAAGTAATTGGACCAATTTGAGATAAAATCAGAAGTTCAAGGTCAAAATTGATCCAATTTAAATTATAGGGACCAAAATGACACAATGGCTAAAGTACAAAAACTAATAGTGTAATTTGCCCTATATTTTTGAGTGATGGAATACAAAATAGAAAGCCACTGGTTCGACAAAATCTACAGTGGTCACACAATTCCTTGGAAACATATCTGGATCTAATGGGCCAATATAGGTACTGTAGGTTGTAGGTACATGTATTTAGATCCCTTACGTGGCAAACCATGTCATTGTTATGTTGCTATCTCCACAAAATGAGGCCACTACACATGTTAAGCCTCCTAAGGTGAGACATAGACCAATCACATCTTCATATGCTCTCCACGAGGGTTGGGCATTATTTTAAATAACCGTATCAGGATATGTATCTATATTGTTATCAGCGATACGGTCACATATTGGTCAATATCAAACAGTATTGGCTAATATATCAAAGAATACCAGTGTTGAAGGTCCAAAATTCCAATACATAACAATCGAAATTTAAAACCCTAGGTTTGAATCATGAGGCATAGTGTATTTTCCACTAAGCATTTCCAAATATGATCACAATATCATCTTGGTTCAATTGAGTGACCCCGCTTATTCATGCCAATGTCCTGTGGGTCATTTTGTATTGACCAATAAATATCAAAACTATAAAATAAATGGCTTGTAGAAAATTTAAAGAGGAGACTCCTAGAAAAGGCCATACCAAGTGCAAAGGTTGTTGTTTTAAAGCATATGGTCCAAGAGAGGTAAGAGGTAGCTGTCTTTACTTTTACTTTTATTTTATTTTTTGTGTGTGGCAAAACGGATGATTCTTGTGACTTGAACCCACACCACAAGGCTAAGGTAGATGGCACTTACCCACACCAGGTCACGACAAATTAGGGACACATAAAATAATTGATTTCAATATAGCCTCCTTAAATTTTAATGGGGAAGGCCTCAAAGTGTATATTCTAAATATTCCCATCCTCTCCATTAGAATAGGTTGTAAGGTAGTATAAGGCTTCGGTTTTTTTGGGGATCAAACTAGTCTTAGTTATTCATAATCATAACCATTCCTCTAAATGCTAAAATATTGTGCAAATTACCAACACCCCCCTCAAGATTTGACTAAAATACAGATTCCCTCCTGAGATTTGAGAAATTACATCCCGGCCCTTGAGGTTTATATTTGCATAACAAATTGTCCCTCATTTGTTATGCAAATATAAACTTCAGGGGCAATTTCTAATTTCCCAAACCTCAGGGGGGAATCCGTATTTTAGCCAAATCTCGAGGGAAGTGTTGGTAATTTGCCCTAAAATATTCCACTACAAATCGTGAAACCATCCTTAAGAGGATGTCCTAAAGCACATGAACATTGTTAAGAGCATTAAAATTGGTCAAGATATTTGGACTCTCCTTCACATTCACACACACACACACACAATAATAATAATAATAATAATAATAATAATCTATTATTACCACCATAACATCATGAACACCAAGGTTGTGTTTGGATTATAGATTTAACTTAAGTAGTGATTTGGAAAGAAAAAGAAAAAAAGTGGGTTATTCGCATTTCACCTACCCTTCTTTTCCCCTTTCCCTTTCCCTTTTGAAATTCATACTCAAATCCATGATTCAAATGTAGCCTAAGGCTGCGTTTGATTGGAGGATTTGATGAGAGAAAATGAAAGGGAAAAGGAAATGCAATCCCACTTTTTATTTGATTATAATGGAAAACATAAGGGAAAATAAAGTGAGAGAGAAATACAATCCCACTTTTTGTCTTTTAGGTTCATAATATGTAATTTGTATATGAAAAGCAAGTGAATAGCCAAGAAAGAGAGGAACAGAGGCTTAGAAAGGGAAGAGAGAGAGATTGGGACTGTGATTCCATATATTTATTCCAAGAGTTCCCTGGCTATTTATAAACCAAATGAGAACATATCAACTATAGGAATGAGAAAATACCAACGGCCGAAAATAACAACGGAAAATAATAATGCAAGAAGGATGTGGCACTAATTGTGGAATTGTGGAAGCAACCAATACACCCACTACTAAAAACAGCCTACACTAACTCCCATTCTTGAGGTAGCAGCTCCTATTCTCATGCTAAGGCTGCGAGGCAGAGACATATCATTCCTCCCCCCTTGAATTATCCTTGTCCTCAAGGATAAAGTCAGGGTAAGACTTCGAAAAACGCCAACGATTCTCCCAGGTTGCATCTTCAATTGGCGTCGCAACCCATTTAACCAAAATCTCGGACTTGGGGCGATAAAGACCCTTTTGAACAATACGGGTGTCCAGCACGGCCTAAGGTTGAGGAAGGACCTCGTGTGTGTCCGAAACTGGCGGAAGTTGGTGGGAGACAGTGGTGATGGGACCGACGTGTTTTTTGAGGAGACTAACATGAAAGACATCGTGGATTTGGAAATTCATTGGTAGCTCGAGCTTGTACGCTACTGGACCAATTCAAGCAAGAACCTTATAAGGGCCAAAGAACCGAGGTGAGAGTTTCACAGAGCTGCGAGAAGCCACTGATTTCTGTCGGTACGGTTGGAGTTTGAGGTACACAAAATCGCCGACCTCAAAAACAAGCTCCCGTCGATGTTGGTCAACCTGGGATTTCATTCGATCACGAGCAACAGTCAAATTACGACGCAATGCAGTGAGAATGTCATCACGGCTGCGCAAAAGGTCGTCAACAGCCTGCACTTTTGTTGTTCCTGGAATGTAGGAAAATAAAGTGGGTGGAGGTAGACCGTACACGGCTTTGAAAGGGGAAATTTTGGTGGAAGAGTGAGTGGAAGTATTGTAGCTATATTCAGCCCATGCAACCCAGTCCATCCATTTCCTTGGCTGCCCATGTGTGAAACACCGAAGATACTGCTCGAGCGTGCGATTAATTACTTCTGTTTGACCGTCGGTCTGTGGGTGATAGCTAGAACTCATGCAAAGAGCTGTACCCTGGATGTGAAATAAAGTTTTCCAAAATAAACTCATAAAAATTTTGTCACAGTCACTTACAATGGATGCTGGCATGCCATGAAGACGGACAATTTGTGCGATAAAGACTTTGGCCACGATTATGGCAGTATAGGGGTGCTTGAGCGGAATGAAATGGGCATATTTAGTCAAGCGATCGACGACCACCATGATGACCATTTGACCGTGGGACGGTGGCAACCCTTCGACAAAATCCATAGAAATGTCAGTTCACACTTTAGTTGGTATTGGCAACGGTTGTAAGAGGCCGGCAGGGCGCAAACAATCAGATTTGCATCGTTGACAAACATCACAATTTTTTATGAAGTCCTTGATCGCAGTCCGCATGGAAGGCCAAGTAAAGCTGGAGTTAATGCGGCTCAATGTTTTATGATAGCCAAAGTATCCGCCAACCGGTGATGAGTGATGTGTTGATAAAATAGCCGGAAGTAATGGCGAAGAAGGACTCAAATAGATGCTCTCTCCTTTGAAAAGAACCCCATCACGTAAAGAGTATTGTGGCTGGAGGTGTGATGGTATGGATCCCAATAGTTGACTGTAGAATGGATCGGTGGCAACCTCTTGTTGGAGCATGGCCCACCAATTCACAACGGGTAACGACACAGCGAGGAATTCTAGTTCGCCAACCCGTGAGAGAGCATCAGCACCACCATTCTCATTTCCCTTCTTGTACTCAATGGTATAATCATAGCTGAGAATTTTCGGTAACCATCGTGTTTGTGCTGGCGTTGTGATCCGTTGCTCTAGCAAGTATTTTAAACTTCTCTGATCGGTTCGGACAATGAATGGTTTGCCGAGTAAATATGGTCTCCACTTGCGGATGGCCTTAACTATTGCTAGCATCTCCTTCTCGTAGGTCGATAAAGCTAAGGCCGATGGTTTGAGAGCTTCACTGAAGTAGGCTATTGGTTGGTCTTGTTGTGACAAAATAGCTCCGATGCCTACCCCACAAGCATCGCATTCGATAACAAAAGATTGTGAAAAATCTGGTAAGCGTAGGACTGGAGGAGATGTGAGGGCCTGTTTGAGTTGGGAGAACGAAGTGGCGGCCTCAGAAGTCCATTGGAACCCATCTTTGGATAATAAGAGAGTGAGAGGCGCAACAATCCCGCCAAAGCCTCTGATAAATTTTCGGTAGTATCCGGCTAAGCCAAGGAAGCCGCGAACACCTCGAGCGGATGTGGGAGTTGGCCACTCGAGGACTGAACTAATCTTTCTGGGATCGACGGCCACCCCTGCCACTGAAATTAGGTGTCTCAAGTATGCCACCTGTAACACGCCAAAACAACATTTAGATTGTTTGGCAAACAATTGATTGTTGGATAAAACAAGGACCGTACGGAGGTGGCCCAGATGGTCAATCCAATTTTTGCTGTACACCAACATGTCATAAAAAAAAACCAGAACGAATTTCCTCAAGTAAGGTCGTAGCAAGTCGTTCATCAAACTCTGGAAGGTGGAGGGGGCGTTTGTAAGGCCGAAGGGCATAACAACAAATTCGTAATGTCCGTCATGTGTGCGGAAAGTAGTTTTGTGTATATCAGCCCCATGAACCCTTATTTGATGGTATCCGGCGCGGAGGTAAAGTTTAGAAAAATACCTGGATCCATGTAATTCGTCGAGGAGTTCATCTATGACAGGGATCGGGTACTTATCTTTGATTGTAATATTGTTGAGAGCTCAGTAATCAACACAGAACAGCCAACCACCATCCGCTTTCTTGACAAGTAACACCGGTGAAGAAAATGGACTCGTACTTGGATGGATCAGACCTGAATCCAGAAATTCCTTCACCATCTTTTCAATTTATGTTTTTTGATAATGGGGGTATCGATAAGGTCGGACACACACGGGCTCTTGGTTGGGCTTCAACGGAATCCGATGATCATGGGCTCGTATTGGTGGCAAGGTGTCGGGGACGACGAAGACATGTTGAAATTCTGTGAGGATCTGGCCGAGGTCAGCAAGGTGATCGGTGACTGGAGTCGGTGCATCGCATGGCATGATTTGAAAGAGCACGGCTATGCCATTGAGGTGGAGAAGTTCCTTGTCGTTCAAGGCAGTGAGGGCTGGTTGTTTAAGTCCCTGCAAAATACAAGATTTACCTCCCTGCTGGAAAGACATGGTGAGCTTGCTATAGTCGGTTTCAATCGGCCCAAGGGTGGCCAACCACTGGACCCCCAACACTGTCTGACACGCTGCTGCGGGTAAAACATAAAAATCAGCTTGAACCGAAAAGTTTTGGATGAAGAGGGTGAGCCCAAGGCATCGTCCTTCGCAATTGATGTTGTCCCGATTAGCAACCATGACCTGCAACTTCTAATTGCGTGTAACGGGAAGCCCGAATTTGGTGACTACGGCTTGGTCAATGAAGTTGTGGGTGCTCCCCCCCATCAATGAGAACCGTCACAGATTTGTTTTTCAATTTACCCACTACTCGAAATGTCTGAGGATGCTCTGTTCCTGCTATCACATGGAATGACATTTCTGGCAGTGGCTCAGTCATATCAGATTCATCGTTAGAGTTCGTGGCTTCGGTAGGTTCGAGTGTTGGTGATTCCTCAATCATAAACAGCTGGGGTCTTTGACATCGGTGGCCCAAAGTGAACTTCTCGTCACAATAGTAGCATAGGCCCTTTTCACGGCGTTCTCGTGCCTCTTGACTTGTAATTCGCCGAAATGGAATTGGAGCTGTGGTCGAGGACTGACCCATCTTCTGCGCGGGTGGAGGTCCTAAGACTCCCGCTGTGCTATTCGGAGCAAACCTTGGAGTTACGGTAGCCACTTGGGGACGATAGGTACTGCTCCCTTTTTTTTGTAAGTTGTTGCGCTCTTCGATTAACCGTGCTGCCCCAATGGTGTCTGCCAATGTTCGTGGCTGTTTGAGTTTAACATCCAAGCGTATGTCATCACGGAGACCGGTTATGAAACACCCAATTAAGTTGTTTACGGGTAACCCGTCAACCCGATGTGAGAGCATTTCGAAGGCTTCTTGGTAGATTGCAACTGTCGAAGTTTGTTTGAGGCGGGTCAAAGCTTTCGACGGATCCTCGTAGTCGGTTGGTCCGAAGCGGAGCAACATGGCTTTGGTTAATTCGTCCCAGGTTAAGGGACCTCTGAACTTGGTCAACCATCGAAGCCACTGTAGAGCTATGCCTTCTAGGTGGAAGGATGCAAGTTGCACCTGTTGATTAGAGACCACACCCTTGAAGTCAAAGTACTGTTCAGCCTTGTAAATCCAACCTGTTGGATCGTCCCCACTAAATTTCGGAAAGGAGAGTTTTAAATGGGTGTGACTGCGGTCGGGGTTGTGGTTGGTACCATGGGCTAGTATATGAGTGTTTCTGGCAGGTAGGGACTGATTGTGAGAGGTTTCGGCTTCAGCAAAGGGATTGTCGATAGAGACGGTGTGAGATGAGACCCGCATAGATTGGAGTTCTGTCAAAACGGTTTGGAGGGTATCATGAATTTGGTCAAAACTAGACTCATGGCGGGCTAGGATTTCGCTGACTTCATTACGAAATTCTACGTTACTTTTGCCCCGAGTTTCCATGTTAACCTGGCTCTGATACCAAATAATATGTAATTTGTATAAGAAAAGCAAGTGAATAGCCAAGAAAGAGAGGAACAGAGGCTTAGAAAGGGAAGAGAGAGAGATTGGGACTGTGATTCCATATATTTATTCCAAGAGTTCCCTGGCTATTTATAAACCAAATGAGAACATATCAACTACAGGAATGAGAAAATACCAACTGCCGAAAATAACAACGGAAAATAATAATGCAAGAAAGATGTGGCACTAATTGTGGAATTGTGGAAGCAACCAATACACCCACTACGGAAAACAGCCTACACTAACTCCTATTCTTGAGGCAGCAGCTCCTATTCTCATGCTAAGGCTGCGAGGCAGAGACATATCAGTTCACTTTAGGCTCTTTTCTTTCTCCATTTCTCAACTTAACCAAACATAGCTTGGAATTTGAATCCTATCAATTCTTTCTTCTTTTCTTTCTATTTCCCTTTCCATTTCCATTTCAATTTCCCAAATCAAATCCTCCAACCAAACCCAACCTAAATAAAACTCAAACCCCTGTCTTTGATGAGTAAAAGTATGTCACTGAAAGAGGAGACAAAGGAGGGCATGTCTTCTTACATCATCTATCCCTACCCCTTATCCAACAATCCAATTGAAACCTAAATTAGTTCATGGATACACAAAGAACATGAAACCCATTAAACAAAGAGCGAAACAAAACCATCATACCCTGTCAAATTGTTCGATCAATGATCTTTTTCTTTCTTTCCTACATTGTATTTCTACTAGTACAAAGTTGTATTTTGAAGAGATCCACGAACTAAAGCATTTGATTCAGCAATGAACACGTGCAGCATAGATATAAACATACAGTTCAAAACACACACGCGCACACAAAAGAAAGCTCAAAACAAAGGAATCAGACTCTAAAAACCTTCTAAATTGAATCACAGAAACAGCAAAATGCTAAGAGAGAAAGAGAGAGAGAAGAGAGAGAGAGAGAGACACGTACCTCCGGAGCCGACATTGATGGCAAGACCCGAGATCACACGCTGCAGGAGTTCGAAGTATTGACGATAATGTAGTAACGTTGTCGTTGTATTTGATTTATTTATTTTAAGGATAATCTTAAACTATTATTTATTTTAAAGATAAATTAAAATAAATCATCTTAAACTATTATGTTTGATTCGCACTTTACTCCCAAAATTTCAAAATTCAATATTAACGCCTGTTTATTTTGATGGAAAATATTTTTAAATAAAAATAATTTTACGAATTTTTTAAAAAAATATTTTTTAAAGAAAATATTTTTCTATGTTTGGTAATGAAATGAAAATGGAGGTGAAGGTGATGGCATGGTGGCGGCGGCGGTAATAGTAACGGTGATGGTAGTAGTGGTTCTAGTGATGGTGGTGTAGTAGTAGAGGTGAGAGTAGCAGTAGTAGTAGTAGTAGTGTATAATATTGGTAAGATTTTAATCCGAAAAATATTTTATACTCATATAAGCTTCTTTTCCATTGAACATGAAAAATATTTTCCATTAATTTTTAGTTTGCATTGTGCCAAACACCAAAAAATATAAAACATATTTTCTAAAAAATATTTTTCGCCCAAATAGGCAGAGAGTTAAAAGCTAAAGTATTATCTTATTACAGTTAATTGTTTCTGTAAAGATTCTGTTAGTGATTTATACAAAACACGACACACTTATTGAATTTTTAGGAGAATAATGTCTTTATGTACTAAGCTTGTTTGCACTTTGCGATTAAGATAACGGAGGCGTGCATATGAGATCATCCAATAAATGTATTCACTATGTTTGGTTTCAATTTTTTAGTTAATATTTTTAAAATTTTAAGTAATTTTTTTTTTAGATACATTTTGCTTAGATATATTTAAAAAGTAAAAAAATTATAATTTTTTTAAAAAAAATTATAGGTCTTAATAAGTAGACTTTGTCTAATAGGTCCTATAGAAAAAATTTGTCATAAAAAAAGTTACTAATTGTAAATTTTAGCAACAATTTATAAAAATTATGACAGAAAAAAGTCACTACTAATTAATTTTTAACGACATACGTAAAAATTGTCACAAAAAATTTATTTTTGATGACAATTTTACCTAGATTTATTTTCAATAGGACTTGATGAAAATTAAAGTCTAACTATTATAACCTATTGGTAATTTACCCTACTTTTTAAGTGTATTTATGTTAAGAATGTCTAAAAATTAAAAAAAAAATTGCTTAAAATATTAAAAAAAAGTTAGTAAAAATTTTTAAAAAACGGAAATCAAAAATTTTTAATTTTCTAAAAAGAGAATTCAGAAAATTCAAACCAAACAAGCTATATTGTTCTAAAAAATCATTAAGGTGTCGTTTAAGTATGTGATGTATTTATAACCTATTCCCATTTAAATTCTTAACAAAATTCTAATGGAAGATATTGAGTATAAAAAAATAGTATTTCAAGATTAGTGTGTTTGGTTTTAGTTTTTTGAATTAAATTTTTTAAAAACTCATTTTTTTAGTTTCGTGTTTTTTTGTTTTTAGTGAATATTTTTAAAATTTTAAACATTTTTTAAAACTTTTTTAGATGCACCTTACTTAGATATATCTAAAAAGTAAAAAATTTGTGAAAAAATATTTTAAAATTTTAATAAATACAAAAAAATACAAAAAATGAACTGAATTTTCGTATTTTTTTTTGTATTTTTGGTATTTAGTGACTTTTTAAAAGATTTTTTTCACAAATTTTTTACTTTTTAACTATATTTATATTAGGTATGTCTAAAAAGTAAAAAAAAAAATGCTTAAAATATTAAAGAAATTCACTAAAAATAAAAAAATATGAAAAATAAGAAAGTATAATTTTCTGAAAAGTGTTTTTGAAAAAACACAATCAAGCAACTTTTGAGTTTTAAAATTGAAGAGGTAAAGTGTAAAATTTAAGAGAATTTATTATAATTTATGCCTTTTTCTGGGGTCTTCATACCGTCATTGTTTAAGGAAGCCAAATATAAGTCATTTAGAGTTGGTTTGAGAATTAATTTTTTTATTAGTTTTTAACTAAAATATGAAATGAAAAAAACAAAAATATTAAAAAATAATTTTTTAATTTGCCTATTTTACCTTTGTAGTAGTTTTTTTTTTTTTTTTTTTTTGAAACAATTGCTTGTTAGTGGGGATTGAAAAGTTATACTACAAATCGCAAAGAATCTTTTTATAATTACATGACAAATGAATAGAATGATTTTAATTACCCCACGCACCAAATAAAACTCCCTATTTCTTCCCCCCCCCCCCCCCCCCCCCCCCCCCCCCCCAAAGTCCGGCGGGATCCTTCGTTACTTTCTCTCTCTTTCTTTTTTATATATTTATAAATGAATATCATCTTACAAATAAGGATTTAAATTAGTCTTAAATTTTTTTATTGAACTGTTAAGATCTATTAGTGAAGAATTTTTTTCTATATCATCTTATTTTTTATTTTGGTAAAAGGTAGATAACTATGCTTTTTTATTAATGTGGCAGGTATGATATGATATTCTAATGTGACAGATATTAATGTGACACTCCAACAATATGACACCCAAAAAAACTATAAATTCTTTAGTGTACTTTTCGTAAATGTGACAATGTGACGGGTATAACGTGACACTCCAAAATTTTTACTCTAAAAAAAATAAAAGCTCTTTAATATACTTTTTCCTAATGTGACAAGGTGACAGATATGATGTGACACTTCAAAAAATAAATACTCTTTAGTATACTTCCTCTAATGTGATAACGTGACGGGTATAATGTGACACTTAAAAAAAAAAATTTCTTTAGTGTACTTTATCCTAATATGACAACATGTCAGGTATGATGTGACACTTTCAAAAAAATAAAAACTTCTTAATGTACTTTTCTCAAATGTGACAATGTGGAGGGTATGATGTGACACTCTAAAAAAATATACTCTAATGTGGCAGGTATTAATGTGACACTTCAACGATGTGATACTCCAAAAAAATTAAAAATTCCTTAGTATACTTTTCCTATATGTCACAACGCGGCGGGTATGATGTGACACTCTAAAATTTTTACTCAAAAAAAAAAAAAAAAAACTCTTTAGTATACTTTTTTCTAATGTGACAATGTGACTGATATGATGTGATACTTCAAAAAAAAAAAAACTCTTTAGTGTACTTTTTCTTAATGTGACAACGTAACGAGTATAATATGACACTTTTAAAAAAATAAAAGCTCTTTAGTGTATTTTTCTCAAACATAACAACGTAGCGAGTATGATATGACACTCTAAAAAAATTAAAAACTCCTTAGTGTACTTTTCTCAAACGTGACATGTGACACTCTAACATGGTGAGTATGATATGACACTTTAAAAAAATTAAAAATTCTTTAGTGTACTTTTTTTAAATGTGACAGGTCAGGTAATGAGGGAGAGAGAGTGGTCTGTGTGTTATGTGTAATGCATCAATCTACAAAGCAAAAAGTATAAAAAGCCTTAGTGTACTTTTGTGTTGTGTGTCACCCAACCACGAACATAACGTGGCAAGTTTTAAGAATACACCGAATAAAAATCTTACATAAAGTAGCCTGTGATTAAACTAATGGCACTTGTATCTTTTCTATAATAGAGAGGACCAAATGGATCACAAGAAAAAAAACTGAGACCAATGGAACACAAGATCAACATTTAGGGTTTATGGGCAACTTCCCTTCTTCTTCTTTTTTTTCTTTCCTTTTTTATTTTATTTTCATTTATTTTTGAAAAACCATGTATAACTTTTAACACAAAAAACAATTAACCTCATGTGATTTTGAATTATTGTAGATGACCTCCTGATATTTGAAAATATGTAAACACTTTCTCTATGATTTTGAACTTATTTGCAACTATCATATTTTTCATCCAAATAACCGAAAATGGGCTGCACGGGCCCATGTACAAGTATTGCCCCGTTTGCAATTTTTTTCAAAAAAAAAAAATTAGTTTGATCAAAAATCAAAATGACCCTGCACTACACATAATTTGAAATGGATGTTGTGCCTGTTTGGTGCAGCTTAAAAACTGCTTATTTCAACTTTCAGCTTAATTTAAGTTATTTTAATGTATTTGGTTTATCTTAACAATGCATCTTATAACTTTTTGTAAGTCAGAAAACAGCTTATTCTTTGAGTGGGGCAGGAGATGCTTAATTTATAAGTCAGAAATCAACTTATGTTCATAGTTATAAGCTATAAGCTGTTAAGGTATAAGTTATAAGCACTTTCCCACAACTCTTAGGAATGGCAACGGGGCGGGGCGGGGCCGGGGATCACCCTCCCCGTCCCCGATCCCCGATGGCAGAACTTTCCCCCGTCCCCGTCCCCGTCCCCGACGGGGAACCCACCCCCACCCCCACCCCCGCCCCCTAACGGGGATCGGGTTTCCCCGACCCCGAAAATCCCCGGCTAAAAAACATCAACAAATCTCAACATCTCAGATTCTCAGTGACCTCAGAAAGCAACATTAAGAAGATCAAAAAAAAAAAAAAAGAAAAAAAAAAATCTGTCATAGATATATATATATATATATAACAATCATAAAAAAAATTATATATATATAACAATCATCAAAAATCATAGATATATATATACACACAACAATCAGATTTATTCAACAATCAAATCTATTCTTCTTCTTCAGATCTGTTTCTGTTCTTCTTCATGAATCACGATCTTCTTCAGATCTGTTTCTGTTCTTCTTCATGAATCACGATCTGACGGACGGAGGGGCTTCACGGACGGAGGGGCTTCACGGACGGAGCGCTTCACGGACGGAGGGAAAGGGAGAGGGTTCACGATCTGACGGAAAGCTTTACGATCTGATGGATGGAGGGCTTCACCGTGAAGCCTTCACGGACGGAGGGATCTGACGATCGAACGCTTCACGGACGGAGGGAGATGGAGATGGAGATGGAGAGGGAGAGGGGGAGAGGGAGAGGAGAGGGAGAGAGAGAGATGAGACTGAGTCTGAGATTTGAGGGAGAGAGAAATGAGGGCCACGGTCGGTGAGAGAGAGAGACACAGGAAATGAGAGGAAATGAAAGAGTTCACATCAAAAGTAATATAATACAACTAATATTTAATAATATAACTAAGCATCAGTGGCGGGGAGGAATCGGGGAAATTCCGGGGCGGGGCCGGGGCCGGGGCCGGGGCTGACGGGCCTATCCCCGTCCCCGGCCCGAAATTGATCGGGGAGTGATTTTTTAATACCATCCCCGTCCCCGTGGGGATATTTTTCGGGGAAAAACCACTTATTTCGGGGTCGGGGGATCGGGTCCCCGTCGGGCCGGGTTTAAATTGCCATCCCTAACAACTCTATCAAACAGGGCCGTTATACTCTATCCAAATTGGAGGAAAAAGTGGAACATCCTAGAACAATTAGTACTCCTCTCCTTTTTATTTTAATTTTTTTAATTTGATTATTTTTTATTATATTTTTATCTCTTATTTATTTTTTATTAAACCAAATATTTATTTGTTTAATTTGTCTTCCACTCTATAGTGTCTTTTTTATTTTTTAATTTTATCGTTTAATTTTCTTTAAACTTTATTATACAATTTGTTAAGAATATTAAAATGTTTTCTGCAAGCAACATTATAATAGGAAACACTTTATTATATTTTACTAAAATTTATTATACAATTTGTGTTTTTTCTATTATATTTATATCTCTTATTTATTTTACTTATTTATTTTTTTATTTAATCAAATATTTATTTGTTTAATTTGTCTTCCACTCTATAGTGTCTTTTTTTGAAATTTATTTTTTAAAAACTTTATTATATAATTTGTTAGGAATATTGAAATGTCTTCTGCAAACAACAATGGAGGGAAAACACTTGATTATATTTTATTAAATTTAATTATACAATTTGTTTATAGAATCATAAGAAAATGATATTTTCTTTAACAAATTAGTTTTATTTTTTTTCCTTAGAAAAATAGAATGCAAGATTCAATCAAATATGATGAAATGAATTTCTCACGACATAATTTGTTGAAACTAATTTTAATGCTAAAATATATGTGAATGTGTTTTTGGTTATTTTTAGTGAATTTTTTTTTTTGGTATTAATTTGTATTATTTTTATTGTCTGATTTGAGTTAATAAAAATATAATTTAATATTTGTATGGATTAATTATTATTATCTGTATGGTTTATTATTATTTTTTATTTATACAATTTAAGTTAACATTTGTGTATTATTATTATTATTATTATTATTATTATTATTATTATTATTATTATTATTATTATTATCATTATTAATTTTGTACAATTTGAGTTAATATTTTTTTATTAGTTTTATTTTTTTTAATAAATAAAAATATTATTTTCTATTAAAAATAATTCTTATTTACATTAATTTCAAATCATACAAATTATTTTAATTATGTAAGTTATATATATATTTTGAATTATTAATTTAAATTTTTATTAAATATGTTAAATATTAGTCTTATTTTAAAGATTTTGTTGATATTTTTTGAATAATATTAATTTTATAAAATTTGAATTTACATATTAAAAATTATATGTATTTTATTAAAATAAAATTGAATAAAATTTATTTTATTTTTTAATTAAAAAAGTGAGTTGAGTGATGTGTGATGTGTAGAGAGAGAGAGAGAGGGGGGGAAAGAGAGAAGAGAAGAGAGAAGAAAGAAGGAAAGAGAAGAAAGAAGGAGAGTACATACATGTGACGTGTGCTGGGAGGTGAGTATGTTTGCGTTAGCACGGGTAAATTAGTCTTTTTGACATAAATGTTAAGAATCGTGCTAATTAGCTCGAAAGACAGTCCCCCCGAATCCCCCGAATTCAAAAACGACGTCATTTTTTATTTATTTATTTTTTTTCAGAAGAAGAGAATCAAAGGAAGAGAAGGAAGAAGGGGGAAGAAGAAGAAGGAGGAAGAAGAAGAAGAAGGAGAAGGAGAACTGGAGGGGAGGGGGCCAACAAAATCGGGCTGGAGACGGAGGCGGAGGCAGAGGTAGGGGGTAGAGGCGGGGGCTGCAAAGCGGGGGCTGAGCTGCGACGAGCGACGGAGGATGACGATCGGGCGGAGGGCGACGGCGGGCTCCTCCTCTTCCCCTCTCTTCTCTTTCTCTCTTCTTTTTCTCTCCTATCTCATTCGGGGGATTCGAGGGGCTGAAATTAGGGGGAAAAAACATTTTCCAAATGTTAATGGAGTGACTATTGCATATAAGTCTAAAAGTATAGGAGAGGTGTGTATATTTTCAAATGTTAGGGTGTCATCTACACTAATCCAAACTACATGGGTTAAGTGTTTTTTGCCCTAACTTTTAAAATATAAATTTAATTTTTATAAAATTAATATCGTTGAAAAGATATTAATAATATCTTTAAAATGAGACTAATATTAAATATATAATTTTAAAATTTAAAATAAATAAAAAATAAACTATTTTTAAAAATTACATAACTAAAATATAATTAAAGTTGGTATGAATAATAAAACTCTCTAAAATTACTTAAATAAAAATATTATTTAAGTCTGTGAGTAAAAATGCAAAAATTAGTAAAAAAATATAGTTATGCCGAGTACAAATGATAAAAAATATTAAAAAATAATACACTCTATTTTGATATATTTTCAAAATATATTATACAAATATATTTTAAAAATATATGTAAAATTCAATGAAAATAAATAGAAAAAATATTAACTCAAATTATACAAATAAAAATAAAAATATTTAAACATAGAAATATTAAAAAAAATTATTTTTACTAAAAAAATGGAATCATACAAAAATGAAAATGATTTTTTTACCAAACTATTTTAAATATTTTTTAGAAAAAAAAATATAAGAAAAAATTTAAAAATTCAACCAAATATTTTATATTTCAACTTTAAAAATAGTTACAAAAATTAGTTCAAAAAAATTAATCACACAGTATATTTCAATGCAATCTGTGTCCAAGTGCCAATTCAATCTGTATATGGGTGCAAGTTTAGTCCATATGGGGTGTAAATCTATTCTATGTGAGGTGTAAGTCGAGGTTGTGTGGGGTGCAAATTCATTCTATATGAGCTGCAAGTCGAGTCTGTGTGAGGTACAAGTAGAGTCTGTGTGGGGTGTAAGTGTAATATGTGTAGGAAGCAAGCACGTCGACATAGATTCGACTTGCACCCCACATATAGCGATTCTGATTTAGACCCAACGCATCTTGTATTCTGAACTCAGGTTTCATGATTCTGTATTGTTGTTCTTATTTTTTTTCTTCTTATTCCTCATTGAAATTGAGTATTGGAGTGCCTTGGTTGTGTTTGGAATATGTTGGTTACTAGTTGGTTCAAATTGTTGTTGTCCAGATTTTGGCCTCTTCACTCAAGTGAAGCTTCTTGCGCTTAAGCGAGCTTTGTGAGCTCCTAGTACTTTTGCAGGCCTGCAGAAATACTGGGAAGGTAGTGTTCTTCGCTCTAGTGACAGACTTCTATTTGTAAAACTTCTAAGAGTGTGCATTCTGCCCTCGAGCGGGGCTTCTTGCGCTCGAGCAAAACAATTTATTGTGTCTAGTCCCTCGAGTGACAACTCTTGCGTGTATATCAATTTGCATCAACCCCTTTTTATATCACTTTTTCATATCTTTTCTCTCAAAAACCCTAGATCGATCCTCTATCTCTCTTTAAAACCCAACTTCTCTCTACAAAAACACTTAGATCCAAGGATCTCTCTATCCTACTCTCTTTGATAAAAAGGTAGAGCACTCCAAGGGCTCTCTTTTGATCCGAATAAAGCTTGATTTCTGTGTCTTTGAAGTTCATGCACTTCTTCCTTGGTCTTCTAAGCTTGAGGTGAGGACTTTCTACACTTTTCTATGAGTTGTAACTTAGTTATTTGTTGATATGTAAGAAATATTGGAACTTGTTGTGATTTTCAACAAACCTAGGGTTTTGGGTTAAAATCAAAAGAGGAGTTTTCGAATAAACGTATTGGAAATGGTTATAGGAATAGATTTGAGCTTGTGTTATATTAAAATAGTTGATTTTGGTGTTTGGAATAAGATTGGAAAAAATGAGTTTTGTCCTAAAATGTCTTGAATAATTATTTTGTATAAATAATGAAATTGGTATTGAGAATATGAAATTGGATGGATGTTTATATAAATGGTTGAGTTAGATATGTATTACCTTGCACCTATGGAAATTTGAATAATTTATCTGTTGTAAAGATTGTATATCTGTTTAGAAATATCTGTTTTGGGCTATCGGTGGAAGATAGCCATGATTGTTGTAGAAATTGCATCAGAATTAGGTGACTTGAAACTAATCTGTTGGTCGTTATCATTGAATATGATTATGATGTGTATACATTGATATGTATGATATTTGGGAGGAGAAAATGGATGTACTCTATGTTTGGGAGAAGAAAGGGGATGGACTTTATTAAATTAAGTTGGCCTGTGTGTCCAAGGTGAAAGCTCTGAAAACCGCACGTATATATGGATGTTGATTCCCGTGGACGAAATTTTCGCAAGGCAAGTGAATGTGTTTGTATGATAATTATATTGGTTAGAGACTTGTGGGGTGTATCTTCAGTTTGATTGATTAAATGAAGTGGGTATAACTAGTGAACTGGGATAAAATGAATTGAGATATAAGTTTGGCATAATATGGTTTTGGAGAAGAATTTTTAAAGATTTTGTTATTGGCTATCACTACAAGAAAATCAGGCAAATAACACGGAGGTTTTTGCGACGGGGTGACTGCTGTCGCAAAAAATGGTTTTTTTGCGACACATTGTGTTGCTGTCGCCAAAGAAGTTTTTTACGACGGGGTGTGTTTGCCGTCGATAAAAAAATGGCCTTTTGCGACGGGGATGATTCCGTCGCTAAAGATTGTAAAAAGTAAATTCCAAAAACATTGGCGACGTACGGTATACCGTCGCAAACGTATTATTTAGCGACGGTAAGAAGTTACCGTCGCAAATGGTGGACCATCTGTGACGGCAGAAGCCCATCGCCAAAAACGAAGGATAAAACGACGTCGTTTCATTCGTTAATCACGATCATTTGCGACGGTGAAAATATACCGTCGCAAATAAATAAATATTTGGCTTATCCCGCTATTTCTATCCCATTCGCGGTTGAAGTCCCTAAAATCCCCAAATTCCTCAAATCAAAATCCCTGAAACTGAAATCCCTAAAATCCCCAAAATCCCAATCCACTGATCCCCAAAATCCTCAAATCAAAATCATTCAAAATCAAAATAGTGGTGGACGACGGCCTTCGCAGAGCGACGAGGGTGAACGACAGCCTTCGCCGGAGTGACGAGCAGCCGCGACGGTGAACGACGAGCGACTGTGAGCGACTGTGAACGGCCATTCATGAAGTTTATTGGGTAAAAGCATTCCAAATGAGAAGGGTCTAATTGTTTCGTCTAGGTTCGTCTTCTTCCTTTCAATGTCTTAATTTGCTACTGTTCGAAAATGATTCCTTTACATATATGTCTGTTTAGGAACGGTGATGTGCTCGTTGTGTTGTGTTGGGTTGGTTTTTTCAATTGCATTCGAAATACTTTTTTGGGTTTTACAAACAAGTGAAAGCCATTTTACTATATCACCATTTTGAGAGAGAGAGAGAGAGAGACAGCTTAAAATTTTCAAGATGCACTGAATGTAACAGAGACATCTAATTTCCCATATGGGTAGGCTCAAGTGTATTTCTGCAAAAGAAACCCTAGAACCTGTAATGGCTTTGCAGAACATCCATGGAGTCAAATGGATAGTCATTGAAACATGCTGAGGAGGTCTATATTTCTACTCTCACATTGTCTAGAACCTGTTATATTTCTACTCTCACATTGTCTATATTTCTACTCAGGATAGTCTAGAACCTGTTACATTGTTTTTTCTTTTTAATTCAATTTCTGTCCTTTTCTTTGTGGTTTTGGTGTTTAAATTACTCTTATCCAAATGTGGGATATGGAAAATGGACGTCAAAATTTTCATCTAAATGACTGAACCAGAGAGAGAGAGAGAAAGCCCTCTAATTTGCTCAATTTTTTCATGTATTCTTGAATTTCAACAGCTTATATCTTCTGGGATTAAAATTATTTGATATATTTTTTACTAGCTTTTCAAATATTTGTTTTCAAGTATGATGAATATGAAATTTGTTGATGATGTAAAAACTTTATCAAATTTTACTTTCAAATGTTTTCATTCTTGATTTATCTATTTAATTTTGTTTTTCTGCTAACTTTATGCATAATCAATATGTTGTATGAATCTGTAAAATTGGACACCGTTATTGTCCCAATTGGGCTGTTACCAGTTGCGACCCACACAATGCTCTGCTAATTTTTAGCCTCCACATGTTTCAAACCAGATTTTATTTGCTTGAACATTAAAATTTTAAAAATTATAGGGCAAATAAAATAATTCTGCATACAGTAATTCTGCAGCCTACTTGACATTTTAATAGAGCAGATGAATATTAATTAATATAATGAATTATAACTTCATTATTATTCCAGCTCATTGAGTCAACTGACTGATTATGAAGTGAAAATATATTATGAAGTGAAAATTTTAATAATGCACACAAGATTAATTTTAATAATGTGGAAGATTTATATTGAAGATTCTTTTTGTTTGGGTTTAATCAATTTTCATGTGGTTTATGTACTTACATGGTTCAACATGACTCAAGTTTCTATTATTACAGCAGCCTTCAATTTTGTTAAATAGTGACTGGTATCTTAATAGGAAAATGGCACACTGGAGGAATATAAATTAGCTCTTGAAGGTGTTAGTCAAGCTCTTTTGGCAGGAGAATCATTCCAAAAAGTAGGTGTTCCTACAAATACTTGCTGTGGTTCTCCAGGGCCAACACGGCTTTCTCAATTTAACATTGCTGAAAAGTGATCTAGAATGTATAGCTGATGTAATTAATGTATAGCTGGTGTTCCTCAATATTCTTTGCATTTCTCCAGTCCTAAATGCCTTCGATTTTTAATTTTCGAACAACACCTGTCACTCATTCATTTGAAAAGGTGGAAGGAAAAAATATTTCTAGGATCCAGAATCATCACATTTTAGGTTATATGAGCCTACATTGAACTATTTTGTTAGATCCTTAAGAAAAGGTACGTGCCATATGAATTAATTTGCAGATTTTATGTTGGATGTTATAGTTTTTGAAGTTTCTCAAGTTGCTTGAGTTTAGGGAGTGAATGTTTGACTTACATTTTAGTTTGAAACCCTAATGCTACATGCCTTAAGGAAAAATTTTACTCAAGTTTCTTGTTTCCCTTGGCAGGGGGTACTCGGGGGTTTTCTATTTTTTTATGTTTTGGGGGTGGGGGAAAAGTTCCTTGTCTCACTGTTGTTCCAAAGGCAATTTGAGTATTCACTTCTGCTGAAGAACTAGTATAGGAGGAATATAATCTTTTATCCCCTTCCCTCCCCCTATATATATACTCTTTTTATGTTTGGTGAAGATCAAAAGGGGAGAAGTTAAGATCCTTCATCTTACTAAAATGATGGTTGGATTTTTTTGAACCAAGTATCGGGATTTGAAGCCCACCAATCCCCTCTTCTTTTACGATAATTAATATGTGATATTATGTCTTGTAATTATATTTTTACCCTTACATCTCATTATGACTCTTACATTTGTTGTAATTATATTTTTTTCTAGGGCATATTTGTTTTGTATGTGAGATGTATATCTCCCAGTAAGTTTGCCTGAAGCAAATTAATAGTGGGAAACACATATAAGGGAAGTACAGATGATGGATAAGAGTTGGATTGATTTGCCAAATAGGATGTAGAGGGAATACATTAATGGGATTGATCAATTCCTTGTGTTTGCCTACACCAATAGGGTTGAAGGTTCGATGATTAGTTGTCCGTGTAGAAAATGTGAGAATCGATACCATCTTGTGCGAGAGGGTGTACGGAAGCATCTGAGTTTGAATGGTTTTTTTAAAAAGTACAAACATTGGATTAATCATGGGGAATCTTACGTATCTCTGCATGCTAATCGAGGGAATGAAACATTGGCTAATTTAGACATTGGCGACGATATGGTTGGAATGATACAAGGGACTGTGGGAAATCCACATATCGGTACAAGTGTTGACAGTAATGAAGCACAGAGCACTGATCCCCATGCATCTGAACCCCAGCTCGGTCCAAATGCAGAGACTGCAAACTATTTCAAACTTCTTCAAGATGCACAAAGTGAATTGTATCCGGGTTGTCAGAAGTTCACTTCTTTGTCATTCATTGTTCGGCTTCTACATTTGAAGGTGCTTAATCAGTGGACAGACAAGTCTGTTGACATGTTGCTTGAGTTATTGAATGAGGCGTTCCCGTTGGGTGTGAAACTCCCGGACTCATATTATAAAGCTCAAAAGATCACAACAGATTTGGGCTTCACATATGAGACATGGGATGCATGTCCCAACAGTTGCATGTTGTTTTGAAACGAGGACGCAAATCTTGATAAATGTGTCATATGCAACAGTTCAAGATGGAAATCAAATGGTGATGGTGGTTCAAATGGTCCTCACAATGGTGGCAAACAAATAGCTGCAAAACAAATGAGGTATTTTCCTTTAAAGCCAAGGTTGCAGAGGCTGTTTATGTCATCCAAGACGGCTAAGTTAATGAGATGGCATGCAGAGGAACGAACTAATGACGGTGTCTTTAGGCATCCTGCAGACTCCCTTGCATGGAAAGATTTTGATCGTCGGAATATTGACTTTAGTAATGATTGCCGAAGTGTAAGGCTTGGCTTAGCATCTGATGGTTTTAACCCATTCAGGACGATGAACATAGTTCATAGCACTTGGCCTGTTGTACTCATTCCATACAACTTGCCGCCATGGATGTGCATAAAACAACCATTTCTAATTTTATCTGTGCTTATTGACGGCCCGAAAGGACTTGGTGACAAGATTGATGTGTATATGCAACCGTTGATTGAGGAGTTGAAAGAACTATGGAATGACGGTGTCTCCACATTTGATGCATCAACAAATCAAATGTTTCAAATGCATGCAGCTTTACTGTGGACAATTAGTGATTTTCCTGCATATGCAAACTTGTCAGGATGGAGTACTAAAGGCGAATATGCATGTCTTTGTTGCAATAGAGAAACTACATCGTGTTGGTTGAAGCATAGTAGGAAACAATCATACTTGGGTCATCGCAAATTTTTACCTAATGGCCATAAATTCCGAAAGGATAAAGTATCATTTGATGGTAGTCGGGAAGTCAAATTCAAACCAAAATTGTTGTCTGGAACTGAGATGCTGCTACAATTAGAATCTGAGGGTATTTTAACCCAATACAAGAGGGATGACCTTAAGGAGAGGCATAGGAGACAAGTAGAGAAAGAGAAAGTTGGACATCGCACCCATAGCTGGAAGAAAAAGAGTATCTTCTATGAACTGCCATATTGGGAGCACAATCTAATTAGACACAACCTTGATGTGATACATATAGAGAAGAATGTTTGTGATAATGTGTTGTGGACAATATTAGGGGTTGCAGGAAAATCGAAGGATGGTGTTAATGCTCGGCGTGATTTACAAGAAATGAATATTCGAAAACCCCTACATTTGCAATTAAGAGGGTCGAATAAAGCTTATTTACCACCGGCACAATTCACGATAACCAAGGATGAGAAAGATTTGTTCTTGAAAGTATTGAAGGAAGTTAGAGTTCCCGACGGGTATTCATCCAATATATCGCGTCGTGTGCGCTTACATGATAGAAGTATTGGGGGTCTTAAGAGCCACGATAGTCATATTCTGATGCAACAACTAATTCCATTGGCCATTCGAAGATCGTTACCAAAGAATGTAATTGAACCTTTGATTGAATTGAGCAATTTCTTTAGACAATTGTGTTCCAAAGTCAATCGTACGACAGATTTGCAATATATTCAAGATCGTATCGCCGTACACTTTGTCATCTAGAGAAAATATTTCCTCCTACTTTTTTTGATATAATGGAGCATTTGCCTATACATCTAGTTGACGAAGCATTATTGGGTGGAGCGATTCAGTTTCGATGGATGTATCTAATTGAGAGGTATCTTCTTACTTTGAAGTAATATGTGCGTAATAGAGCTCGTCCAGAAGGTTCAATTGCTAAAGGATATCTTATGGAAGAATGCATGAATTTTTGTGCACAATATCTCAATGATGTGGAAACTAAATCTAATCGACCCACGAGGAACTACAGTGGTGATGATAATCTAGGTCGTGCTGTTGGTGAAATCACAAGCTTTTATCTTGATAACACTTCTTGGGTACAAACTCATTGGTATGTCTTATTCAATACAGCCGCGGTTCAACCATTCATAAAGTAAGTTATGTCACTCACTCAATATTTTATTATGTTCCATTGAATTTTGAACCAAATTTTGTTTTTTGATAAAAATTCAATTTACACAGCAAACACCTTGAAGAACTTAAGGTCAAAATGCCTCGTGTTGACGATCATCAGCTTCGGCGTGAACATTTTGAAACTTTTCACGTTTGGTTCAAGGAACATGTATGTATTTAAATCTACAGATTCTATTTACCTAAGTCGAACTATATTTTAAATTTTACAATTTTTATTATTTAAAATAGGTTCAAACTTTGCGAAGGACTAGTGATGTCACATTTTCTGAAGAGATTACTGTATTGGCAAATGGTCCTCATAACCTGGCAAGGAGGTTCAACGGGTATATAATGAATGGGTTTCGGTATCGAGTAAAGGCCATGGATGACCGTCGAGCCACACAAAATTGTGGTGTAGCTTTGAAGGCAGATACTATAAGTTATGCTAGTCGGAAAGACAAGAATCCTCGTGTGGGGTCTGTGTACTATTATGGACAATTGACAGATATTGTTGAGATTCGACATTCCAATGAGAAGAAGCATGTGTTGTTTAAGTGTGATTGGATTGACAACATTCACGGAAAGATACAAGATGTCTTCAATTTCACATTAGTCAACTTCAATCATTTGTTGTATCGAGATGATAGAATTACTAATGAACCTTTCATCTTGGCATCCCAAGCAGAGCAAGTTTGGTATGTTGCAGACCCGTTACAACCAGACTGGCAAGTGGCGGTGAAGATGTCTCAAAGAGGTTTATTTGATATGAGTTCGACTGATCCACAAATTGAGCCATATATGAGCCAACAATTGGAAGAAAATATAATGCTTCGTGATGAAGAAGTTGGTTGGGTGAGGGAAGCCGCAGAAGGGGAAACAGTTGATGTTCAAATAGGTTGATATTTAATCAACATCAGTAATTCACTTAAGGCCAAGGTTGTAGTTGATCATCAGTTTCTTAATTTACTTTGTCTTTGTAATTGTATTAGTTCAATTAATGTCATATTATAGTTGATGACAAACCATTATCTATGTTTCTAATTAATGTTATATTGCTTGCAGATTATTATGGGAAGGAAGAGGAAACCTGATCATCCCCGGCGCATGATGTCCGACGTGGTATGTAAGAGGACATCAGCGGCACCACCATCAGAGGAGGCATCACATTGACCACCATCAGAAGGGCCATTAGTGCCACCATTAGAGGAGGCATCACAGCGAGCACCATTAGTGCCACCGCATCGACCACCATTAGTGGCACCACAGCAGCTATCATCTACTCAGCCATCACAGCGAGCACCATCAGAGGGGCCATTAGTGCCACCGCATCGACCCCCACCAGTGGCACCACACCAGCTATCAGCTACTCAGCCTCTAGGCTTACCATCGGTGCGTCCACCATCAGTGGCACCGCAGCAGCTATCATCCCGACTAGAGTCATCGGCTTATGAGCCATCCGCAGGTATATAAATTTGCTTTGATTTGTATGAAAATTATTTAAATATATATTTATTTGTTCTCATTACATATAACTTGTTTATTTTCATTGTATTTTTCAGATCCTTCGACTTCTTCACAGCCTCACTCAGGTATAAGAAATTGATTTGTATTGACATTATTTAAATTTGCATTTGTTTATTTTCATTGCATATTGTTTATTCTTATTGTATCTCACAGGTCATGTTAGTTCTTCATCAACCTCGAGTAGGCGTGGTAGAGGATGTGCCAAGGGCATTAGGGAGTGGGGTACCGGTACCAAATTGGACATACAATTTGATGAAAATTACTGTCCAATAGGGGATAATGTGTCTAAGTTAAGTACTCAACTTGGCATTATTGTGCGAAATGGTAACATTGTTCCTCTTACTTTTCTTGACTGCAACACTATGCCTGATGATATTCTTAATGCTATCTGGAAGGATGTGAAGGTAAAAGTATATTTTTGTCCAAAAATTTAAATTCCAAAATTGTGTTATTATTATTTAAACCTTGAAATTGTGTTTTATAGGACAATTTGAATATATGTCCAGAGGAGTACAAGCCAATCTGCATGAAAAACTGTAACAGCATATGGAAGGATCACAAGAATAAGATTAAGTGTAAGTATTTCAAGCCTAGAAGTGAAGATCCTAATCTGAAGGATGATGTTCCTTTGCACATTGTGCCAAGCCAGTGGGAAGAACTTGTGGAGTATTGGCGTACTTCCGATGCTGAGGTATACAAATAAGTTATATGTATGATATGTAAACATACAAATCATATTTATATACTTACATTTGTTGAACCTATTATAGAAAATTGCAACTAGGAACGTTAAAAATCGGCGAGCTCACGGTATAGCTCATACCACAGGGCGTACTACTTTCGCTCAGATACGGCATGAGGTTTATATTTTACTGTTTTATTTTTGTATATAAATAAACATTGTATATTTACAAATTATTTGGATTCTAATTTTCATATTTCTAAGAAAATGTAGATGACCAATAAGGGGGAGTCTACTGATAAGATGAATGTTTGGCTTATGACACGTAGAGCAGATGACCCAGAGGTTATCCAGACCTTGGTAGTTTCCAAAGACCTTTGATTGTATTTAAAGTTTATTTTTTATTTTTTGTGTTAACTATCTTAATTTGGCATATACTTGTATCTCTTATTCAATACAGGATGAGTTTAATGGCCAACTCTCTATGCTACCTGAGGATTGTCGGACTTTGGAGGCTAGGAATACCATTTTCCATGAGTTGATAGGTACTGACAATCATGGATATTGTCGCACATACGGGAGAACTGTGCCTCGGAGAGCAGTGTATAAAGATTGTGCAGGGCCATCACAGTCAGCACCCCAGCCATCGACTATTGTTCAGATCACCTAGCAGGTTCGTGCGGAGCTAAGGGATGAGTTGAGGGAGGAGCTGAGGGAGGAGATGAGAGCAGAGTTCTCTACACATTTATAGCAGCTGAGAGCTGAGATGATGGCCTTTGTGTCACAGGGGGCAAGTGTGGATCCTAACAGACAGGTTCGATATAAATTAAATTGTTTGATAGTTAAATTGTCACACAACATTATGTATAAAAGATTAACACATTATGCGTTGACTATCATAGGCTCCTAATACATCGAGTGGCCACCGGGCATTTAGGGAATCTGCAGAAGACAAGAATCCATATACACCACCACCAGAAGATCAGGTATAAAATGTAACTTTACATTCTAAGCTAAAATGAATTCGAGGTGTTAACGTCCCAAAATCACCAAAAGGGGTCGGTTTAGCACGGAACTTGGCACACACGACCGCCTAGGCACGAGAGACTTGAGGGAGAAGACGGAACTCCAATCGGGTTTCCGGTTTGGGAGTTAGAGACGAATTTCACTCTAGGCAAACTAGTTCTTTAAGAAACTAGAATTCGAGGTGTTAACGTCCCAAAATTACCAAAAGGGGTCGGTTTAGCACGGAACTTGGCACACACGACCGCCTAGGCACGAGAGACTTGAGGGAGAAGACGGAACTCCAATCGGGTTTTCGGTTTGGGAGTTAGAGACGAATTTCACTCTAGGCAAACTAGCTCTTTAAGAAACTAGAATTCGAGGTGTTAACGTCCCAAAATCACCAAAAGGGGTTGGTTTAGCACGGAACTTGGCACACACGACCGCCTATGTAACGCCCTAACTTTCAGGCCGTTAATTAAGTACAATATTACCACACAAATAGGATAGATAACCAAACCATCTTAATATACATATATAACCAGAGTTAGTACCACGGATCATTCGTTTATTTTCCATTGCAGGATTACAAAACATTGAAAACAAAAACAACTAGTCTAATTCTTCAAATGAACCACCGCTCCAACACTTCATCGTATTTGCCTTTGCAATAACTTTCATCATTATAACTGCTTCACCACCTGGCATGACACGCCATGAGCTTGGAATGCCCAGTAAAAACACACACATCCCCATATCTTCTATCAACCAATCAACCATATATAGGACAAATTGGGTAACATAACGCGCAAAATTACAACAAGGTTCCATGAATTAGTAGTTTGCCTAGACATCTAGGATCCCCCAAAGAGATCCTACTACCCAACCACAAGGCTGAACACCGGATTACTCAGACTCCCCCTTTTGCTGCTTTGCAGACCTTACCACCTATGCCCACCTCCTGGTTATTTATCGGTTAGTGACATTGATGGACCTCAAAAGGGACGGCCAAACAAGTGGGCTCGCTTACACCCAAATCGTGCCTAGGGCTCGCTTACACCCTACACATACCATACCAAATCGTGCCTAAGGCTCGCTTACACCCTGCACATATCATACCAAAGGGCTCGCTTACACCCTGAAACCACCGCATAGAGTCTGAATACAACCGTGTCAACCTAGGGGCTCGTTTAGACCGCTTGCGCAAGACTTAACTCATTTGGTTTTAATTCCATTCACATGTTCAATACATAAATCATTCTGAAGCACAAGGGTGAACGTCACCCACTACCAACCCCTTTCCATTTCCCATTTATTAGATCTTTTGCCAAGCAAGCTAGTCACATTCGGTAATTCGGTAATATAAAAGAGCATGAGACAAACATAAGAAATGAAATATAGCCCGTAATAATCATACATAGGTATGGTAAGGCAAGAAAATAACATTAGGCATGCTTTAAAATACTTAGAGACAAACAACACAACAAAACACCATTTCCAGCACTGTTCGGTTCTGCATGGCTAACAAGAGTGCTTTGGGAAAAATACTTCTAGGTCAAGTTAGGGGCTGAAATTGCACAGAAATAATAATTAACCTGTCTAGTTTCAATTCCAATTCACAGAATGTGCATAGCACCTCCAGAAATTCATCTACAAACTATATTCGAAAACCTGTCCAGATTTGTCACCCTTTGGGGAAACTAACTTTTCTCTCAATCTACCCGATGGTTTTCACTCAAATAAAATCTGTTGGAAAGAGGACTCAGAGTTCTAAATTTTGATGGAAGAACCAACATGAGGTGATTTTTCTAGAATTTTATAAAATTTCTAAAAGTGGACTGTTTTTCAGAGATTTAGGACCATATTTTTCAACAATTTATCCAAGCCCTAAAAACAAACAATTTGGAGCTAATAAAATTTTCCCAAACTCTAAACACACCAAATATCCCACCATAAATTCAGATTTGAGAATTAAATAGATTTGATATTTATTTTAAATTAAGGAAGTTGCAGCAGTGCCTAATTTCACAAATTTGTAAGACAATGGCAATTGATCATATCCACACTTCAACATATACCAAAAACCCTATTTACCATTAATTTGCAACACAAGAGGCATACTAGACAATAGAAGGAGATGGTGAAAGAATTGGAGAAGACAAAGGAGGGGTATGTTCTTACCTTTTTGAGAGTCACCCTTATTATTATTTTTTTTTTCTTCTTCTTCTTCTCTACTTCCTTTGATCACACTTTCACCCTCTCACCCTCTCCCTAGGCTGTTGAAAATGTGTGGTGAAAATTGAGACAAAGTTCTCAGTTTATAAGCCATGAAATAGGGCTAGCTTAATGACTAAGAAAAAGCATAAAAATCTAGATATTTTTCCATTGCTCAAATAAGTATTAAAATAAATAATAAAACTATTTATTTAAAGATATGTGTAGATATTTATTTAAAGATATTTATTTAAAGATATTTATTTGCTCAATTAAATAATAAAGGTTCAAAGAAAATAATAAAAATTCAAAGAACTAATAAATATTCAATTAGGCTAAAAATAAATTTGATGAATTAATTTAGAAACTAGGAGGTACATAAATAAAAGCCAAGTGTTAGGGTATTTCCAAATATAAAAAATGGCATTCTATGATTTAATTATAATACAAAATAAAATACAGAAAAATAATTCTTTCTTGGACCATTTTGTAAAATTTTATAAAATTTGGGATTAAAATTTAATTAACCTAAGGCTTTGGGTATCAAGTGTAATTACCAAAAACTAGGGTCTCTACAGCCTAGACACGAGAGACTTGTGGGAGAAGACGGGACTCGAATCGGGTTCCCGGTTTGGGAGTTAGAGCCATATTTCGGTTTAGACAAACTAGTTCTTTAAGAAACTTAAATTCGAGGTGTTGACGCTCCAAAATCACCAAAAGGGGTCGGTTTAGCACGAAACTTGGCACACATGATCGCCTAGGCACGAGAGACTTGTGGGAGAAGACGAGACTCGAATCGGGTTCCCGGATTAGGAATTAGAGACGGATTTCACTCTAGGCAAACTAATTCCTTAAGAAACTTGAATTCGAAGTGTTAACGTTCCAAAATCACCAAACGGGGTCGGATTGGTACGGAACTTGGCACACACGACCGCCTAGGCACGAGAGACTTGTGGGAGAAGACGGGACTCCAATCGGTTTCCCGGTTTGGGAGTTAGAGCCATATTTCGGTTTAGGCAAACTAGTTCTTTAAGAAACTTAAATTCGAGGTGTTGACACCCCAAAATCACCAAATGGGGTCGGATTGGCACGAAACTTAGCACACACGACTGCCTAGGCACGAGAGACTTGTGGGAGAAGACGGGACTCCAATCGGGTTTCTGGTTTGGGAGTTAGAGCCATATTTCGGTTTAGGCAAACTAGTTCCTTAAGAAACTTAAATTCGAGGTGTTGACACCCCAAAATCACCAAATGGGGTCGGATTGGCACGAAACTTGGCACACACGACTGCCTAGCCACGAGAGACTTGTGGGAGAAGACGGGACTCCAATCGGGTTCCCGGATTAGGAATTAGAGACATATTTCGGTTTAGGCAAACTAGTTCTTTAAGAAACTTAAATTCGAAGTGTTGACACCCCAAAATCACCAAATGGGGTCGGATTGGCACGAAACTTGGCACACACGACCGCCTAGGCACGAGAGACTTGTGGGAGAAGACGGGACTCCAATCGGGTTCCCAGTTTGGGAGTTAGAGCCATATTTCGGTTTAGGCAAACTAGTTCTTTAAGAAACTTAAATTCGAGGTGTTGACACCCCAAAATCACCAAATGGGGTCGGATTGGCACGAAACTTGGCACACACGACCGCCTAGCCACGAGAGACTTGTGGGAGAAGACGGGACTCCAATCGGTTTCCCGGTTTGGGAGTTAGAGCCATATTTCGGTTTAGGCAAACTAGTTCTTTAAGAAATATAAATTCGAGGTGTTGACACTCCAAAAGCACCAAATGGGGTCGGATTGGCACGAAACTTGGCACACACGACCGCCTAGGCACAAGAGACTTGTGGGTGAAGACGGGACTCCAATCGGGTTCCCGGATTAGGAATTAGAGACGGATTTCACTCTAGGCAAACTAATTCCTTAAGAAACTTGAATTCGAAGTGTTAACGTTCCAAAATCACCAAACAGGGTCGGATTGGCACAGAACTTGGCACACACGACCGCCTAGGCACGAGAGACTTGTGGGAGAAGACGGGACTGTAATCGGTTTCCCGGTTTGGGAGTTAGAGCCGTATTTCGGTCTAGGCAAACTAGTTCCTTAAGAAACTTGACTTCGAGATGTTGACGCTCCAAAATCACCAAAAGGGGTCGGATTGGCACGAAACTTGGCACACACGACTGCCTAGCCACGAGAGACTTGTGGGAAAAGACGGGACTCCAATCGGGTTCCCGGTTTGGGAGTTAGAGCCATATTTCGGTTTAGGCAAACTAGTTCTTTAAGAAACTTAAATTCGAGGTGTTGACACCCCAAAATCACCAAATGGGGTCAGATTGGCACGAAACTTGGCACACACGACTGCCTAGGCACGAGAGACTTGTGGGAGAAGATGGGACTCCAATCGGTTTCCCGGTTTAGGAGTTAGAGCCATATTTCGGTTTAGGCAAACTAGTTCCTTAAGAAACTTAAATTCGAGGTGTTGACACTCCAAAATCACCAAATGGGGTCGGATTGGCATGAAACTTGGCACACACGACCGCCTAGGCACGAGAGACTTGTGGGTGAAGACGGGACTCCAATGGGGTTCCCGGATTAGGAATTAGAGACGGATTTCACTCTAGGCAAACTAATTTCTTAAGAAACTTGAATTCGAAGTGTTAACGTTCCAAAATCACCCAACGGGGTCGGATTGGCACGGAACTTGGCACACACGATCGCCTAGGCACGAGAGACTTGTGGGAGAAGACGGGACTGTAATCGGTTTCCCGGTTTGGGAGTTAGAGTCGTATTTCGGTCTAGGCAAACTAGTTCCTTAAGAAACTTGAATTCGAGGTGTTGACGCTCCAAAATCACCAAAAGGGGTCGGTTTAGCACGAAACTTGGCACACATGATCGCCTAGGCACGAGAGACTTGTGGGAGAAGACGAGACTCGAATCGGGTTTCTGGTTTGGGAGTTAGGGTCGGATTTCTATCTAGCCAAAATTATTTACTTAACTATCTTTGTAATTATATAGTAATTAATTTTTTATGTTTTTTTGTAATTAAAATATTAATACATAATTATATTGTCACTAATTATTTTTATTTTTTATTTTCAGATATTTCCTGAGTAGTAGTTTGCTTCTTGTGGAATGCAGCCGTGTGAAGATTGCGAGGGACTTTTGTTTATGAAGAAAACTTTTATTTTTGATTTACATTATTTAGATTTGTGAACAACATTATGTATGTATTATGCAAAATTATGTGGTTAGATAATTTTGATGATGTGTTGTTATAAATGGGAGAGTACTTTAATTATGGATGAAATTTTATTTATATACAGGAATTTTTATATTATTATATAGTTATCGATTTTTTTTAGTTATTTTTATTTAATACAGGTAATTTGCATATTTTTAATAATTTTAAAACTGCATTTTTTGTTAGAACTAGGTTTTTTGCGACGGTAGCGTAGCCGTCGCCAATGATATTGGCAATATGAACAAAAGGCCTTTAGCGACGGTACTTTCACCGTCGCAAATAATATTTTTTAGAGACGGCACAGTTTTCTATCGCAAATAACAGTATTAATGACGGTATTAAACCCGTCGCAAATAACCCTTTTTAGCGACGGTATTTTTACCGTCTCAGATAAACCCTTTTGCGACGGTATTTTCCCGTCGCAAATAACCATATTAGCGACGGTATTTTAGTGTCATCTCAAAACTTCAGATTTTTACAGATTAATTGCGACAGTATTTTGCCGTCGCTAAAAGACATTTTTGCCGTCGCCAATATTTTTGCGACGGCGTTTACCGTCGCTAAAGACCTTTAGCTACCCCTTTTTTTGCGACCCCCCTTGTACCGTCGCTAAAAGCTATTTACCGTCACAAAAAAGCATTTGAGACGGCTTCTATGGTATTGGCGACGGTATTTTACCGTCGCAAGAAAGCGAATTTTTTGTAGTATATTGAACATGTGCATCTCATTTATATCTTTGTTAAGATTCATATATTGTGATAGATTGTCTCTACTGGATTTTGGCTTACCCTACTTAGGAAAATCATTTTCAGGTGCTGGTGACATGCTTATAGCGATCCCGGTTTCCCCTCCATTGGTTATTGTATTCCGGACTTGGCTCCGTAGATGTCGGTTGTTATATATGTTTCTTTTCCGTCCTTTAATTCCTTATATATGAGTTTTAGGATGTGTTGGGCAGGTTTGTAACAGGTTGGTTGTGATTAGAAACAAATGGTTGCTACCCAGATTTTGGTGTCTTCGCTCGAGCGAGCTCTGTGTTTTAGCTCCTTCACTCGAGCCAGGGTTCCTTCGCTCGAGCGTACGTCTTCATCTGGTTTTGGACCTGAAGGTTGCATTTCTTGGCTCGAGCGAGCTTTTCTTTGCTCGAGCGAGCGAAGACTATGTTTTGGATTTCTTCGCTTGAGCGAGCTTTTTTTCACTCGAGCGTGCTTCTGGGTTGCAGACCTGATGCTTCGAATTGTTGGCTCGAGCGAGGCTTTCTGCGCTCGAGCGAGGTTTTTTTGTGTCTGGTCGCTCGAGCGACCATTTCTTCGCTCGAGCGAGCCTCGAATATATCAATTGGCAGCAGCGGATTACACTTTACTTTTCCATCACCTTCTTTACACAAACCCTAGATCCGGCTGCTCCTCTCTCTATATACACCTTCTCTCTAAGATTCCATCTACTCCTAGAGTGTTTCTAGCCTAATCTCTTTGTAAAAAAGATAGAGGGTGGCGTGGGCTTCACTTTAATCTGAAAAATCGCGAATTTGGAGCACTTTGAGTTTTCTTCATCTACTCCTTTGGGCTTCTAACTTCGAGGTAGGGATACCCTACTCCATCTTATGAGTTTTGACATAAATATTAGTCATTTTGATTAGATGGTGTTGTTTGGTAATTTTGGGAAAGTTCGTGTTTGATTTGAGGTTATAAAAAGGGGGTTTTCAAATGTTAAACCCATGTGTATATGAGACCTTGGAAAATGGAAGAATTGTTGTTAAATTAATGAAATTGAACCTTAGGGTTGATATTTGAAAAAGGGGGAAAATGCCCTAATTATGTTGAATAATTTAATTTGAATAATTAATTTGGGAAAATATGGAATTGAGTTGAAAGTCATGAAATTGAAAAGTTGTGGTATTGAATGGTGTAGTTGGTTTAATTAACCACTCACCTATGAAAATGTTGATAATTTATCTGTTTGATAAATTTATTATTTGTTTAGTGATAACCGCTTTGGGCTATCGGTGGAGGATAGTCTTGATTGTTGTAGACATTGTATGTTGATTAGGGAAAACTGAAACTAATCACTTGGAATATGTCATTGAATATGACAGTTGGAATAATACATCGAAATTGTGTATTGATTGGTCATGGTATATGATGAACTGTTTAAATACATTGTATATGTATACTGTTTGGAAGGAGATATGGGATGTACTCCATGGTTTGAGAGAATATAGGGGATGTACTCTCAAACCTGTTTGGGAGGAGATAGGGGATGGACTTCATTGATAATTGAAGTATTGGAAGTGTTTTGATATGAGTGTAGTCTCATTTACTTGTTTGGCTAGATAATGAGCCATGTTTATAAATTTGAATTGGAAGTAAAGGAAGGTGTAATGAAATATGAACTTATCTGTCATGGAACTGGAAAGTGTTGTAAGTTGGTTTACAAGTGTTAATCATCTATCGAATGCTAACGTTTTAGTAATTTCTTATATTTGGTTTAATATATCTCTACTGGGCTTTGGCTCACCCTATATGGGAGATCATTTTCAGGTTCAGGTGATATGCCACCTCCAAGGACATAGCTTGGGAGGCTTGAGGCTGATAGCTCTTTTTGTTGTTCTCTTTTGGTATTACATGTAAATTCAAGCCAAAATCTTAATGTGTATTTGAGTTAGTACTCTCTTTTTGTAACCAAGTGTTGGCTTGGAAAGTTGTAAGCTTGTAGAGCATTTACTTTTGTTGTCAACATGTAATACTTTTGTAATGAATACTCTGATAAATGGAAATATGTTTTATTCTCGCATGTCTATGGATATCTTGAATGTTGGGTTTATGTATTATTTTGAGGGCGTTACAACATGCCTTCTCCAAGGGCTTAGCTTGGGAGAACCTAGGAGCTGAAGGCTCTATTTTTCTTAACTTGTATTTAATATTTGCACAAGTCTAGGGCTTTATATGTAAGGAGTTTAAGACTCTCTCTTTTGTTGTAACCAAGCTTAGTCTTGGAAAGCTGTAAGCGAGTACGGCACTTATTTTGTTGATCATTAAGTTAGTATCATATGCTATACATTTAGGGTAGAGCTTATATGAATGTATATCGCATGTGTCATTTTTTGTAAATTAACTCTGATTAATGAAAGTTTATTATTTTGTTTATGTTATCTTGTATTAGTCATTTGCAGATGAATTATTGTAATTATATTAGGGGTGTTACACCACATAAATTTGACTTGCACAAAGTGCACTTGCAGCCCACACAGAATAGATTTGCACTTCATACAGACTCGACTTTCATCCCACACAGAATAGATTTGCACCCTTCACAGACTGGACTTCTATCCCCATACAGATTGAATTGGCACTTGAGTATAGATTGAATTGAAATATACTGCGTGATTAATTTTTTTGAACTAATTTTTGTAACTATTTTTAAAGTTGAAATATAAAATATTTGGTTGAATTTTTAAATTTTGTCTTCTATTTTTTTCTAAAAAAATAAAAAATAGTTTGGTAAAAAAAATCATTTTCATTTTCATATGATTCTGTCTTTTTTGAACAAATATATATATATATATATTTATATTTGTATGTTTGAATATTTTAATTTTTTTTATAATTTGAGTTAATATTTTTTCTATTTATTTTCATCGAAGTTTACATATATTTTTAAAATATATATTTTGAAAACATACTAGAATAGAGTCTGTTAGGGTTTGTCTTCTATTAAATTATCATCCCAACTTGAGAGAGTATTTGGGCTTAGTACGTCCATTTTGAAATTGATTTCGGTGATATGAACAATTCACATTTTAAGACTTATTGAGTAAAATATTCATGTAAAAAATCAATATAATTGGATATCGGTAACCATATCTTTGAATCGTATTTATTTAGAAAAAATGGACGATAAATATAATTTTAAGATTAACCATCAATTTTTTTATAATACAAATTTGGTTCAAACATATAACTATCAATATTCGATCATTTTAATTTTTTGCATAAACATTTTTCTCAATGAATCCTAAAAAGTGAACGGTTTAAATTATCAAAATCGGTTCCGAAGTGGATCTACGAATCCCTAACATTCACTCAAGTTGAGATGACCGATATGAGAGAAATCTAACGTTTTATTTTTATTTTATTTTATTTTATTTTTGTGTATCATTTACCCTCAGCACAGCTGTATTGTTTTAATTTTTATATTTTTACTTAGATGCTTAAATAATAATTTTTATTTAAGTAATTTTAGATAGTTTTATTATTCATACTAACTAATTATATTTTAGTTATGTAATTTTTAAAAATAGTGTATTTTGTTTATTTATTTTAAATTTTAAAATTATATATTTAATATTAGTCTCATTTTGAAGATATCATTAATATCTTTTCAACAAAATTAATTTTATAAAAAATAAATTTATATATTAAAAGTTATACATGTTTTTTTCTAAAAAATAAATGAAAATAAAATAAAAAGGAAAAAAGAAGAAAGAGAGAAAATAATAGAGAACCCGAGGAAGAGAGAGGGGGGGGGGGGGGAGACGAACAAAGACAGATGAAAGAAATGTAAGGAAGAAAGAGTTTTATTTGGTGCGTGGGGAACAATCTCCAACCTTTATAATTAAAATTATTTTATCCAGTTGTCTTGTAATTATAAAAAGCTTCTCCCTGATTTGTAATATGATTTTCTTATTTTTTTGTGTGGCGATAATAGTCTATAGCTAGACGCACCAGTGGGTAAGTTGTGAATAAGAAAAAGAAAAATGAGTGAGAGTACTAATTAGTGTTGTCATTAATGATGTGGCAGTGGGTCTTATCATAAATGATTTGATGTTTTGGCCTGGGTATTGTATTTTTTTTCTTTTTTTATTGAGTGTCATGTCATTAGTGATCTTTTTAGAGTTCCAAAATTAGTGATCTCTATCATTGTTGTAAGAAAAATTGAGTTAAACGAAGTGATATTATTTGGCTTTGCTACACTTGTGCTGGTTATTGAGATGAATTGGATAAGGTAGCCATGGTGGTAGGGTTCACTTTCTTTATGTATTATTTTATGATTGGATGGTAATATTATAAAGCCGGTGATGCCATGATTGTATTATACAGAGTATCATTGCTCTATTAAATTTTTATTCGAACGAGACATGTTTAAAAAATGGGTCAAACCATAAATCAATCTAAATTGGTTTTGTGACACTCGAATTTTCTTTTTTAATTTTAATATTGTAATAAATAGAATTAAAAAAAATAAAAATAAATAAATAATAACAATAATAATTATAATAAAAAATAAATAAATGTATAATTTAAGAAATTGAGAATTAATCAATTAAATTGTTAAGGAAATAAATTGTGAGACACCACAAGTTAAATATTTTAGTAAGTGATAAGTGATGTTTTATAGACGTGGACTTAACGTATAATCATAAGTGATTTTAAGAATTACAACTTTTATAATTGAAATAATATAATAAATAAATAAATATATAAAATAAATAAATAAATAAACAGCCAAGACTTCGGTAGGGCCAAGATGACCCTTGGCAAATTCCTAGAGACAAAAGCAAGGGCCAAACAGGTGGCCTAAAGACACCTACGTGCAGGTGGCACGAGAGTGAAAATCAACGTGTGTAATATAGTTGGCTTGGGCCTCACTCTTTTGTTTAGGTATAAGTAGTGAAGTGAAGTACGTTGTTGAAGAACAGACACTACAGGAAATATCAGTTTTAACGACGTTTATTTAGCGACGTTTTATTAAACGCCACCATTTATAATATTTAATGGCGTTTTTTAAACGTCACTTTTTTTTAAAATTAAAACGACAACGTTTCAATAACAGAAGACGCTTGAAAGCGCCTTCAAATGTCTTTCTCTCTCAATCTTAAATGGGCTAGCTGGTGAATACTGAGGGAAATCAAATATATAATACATTTTGTGGCCCTAATCTCTTACTCACCCACTCAGTCTGTCGTTCGCGCTCTCTCTCTCTCTCTCTCTCTCTCTGTAAACCTCTCAACGGATGGATTCATCTTTTGCTGATTCATCTCAAAATGATACAATCTCGGTGATTCATCTTGGCGATTTCGATTTTGATTTCGAAATTTATGTTTCGGTGATTCTTTCTCTCAATTTCGAAGCCTATTTTGAATCTGAGAACAATTGTTAAAGCCTTTGTAAACCCTTATTCTGAATCCTCACACCTTCAAATCTCGTCTCTCTCTCAACCCTCTCTAAAACCTTACCATTCTCACAGATTCATCTTTGAGATTCAGAGCGGTTTCGATTTCGAAGCTCCACCGCCACCACCGTCTGCACCGTCCTCACAGCACTGCCAGCCTTGCCTGCGAGAGAGAAAACCTTCGTGCGACGCCATCTCGGAGGCTTTCCTTTGCTCGTCTCATCTCTCCGGTGACAAGATCTCGCCAAAATCGGCCTCTCCACAGCGGCGTTCTGAGGCTTCTTCCGGCAACAGGACTCCATTCATTGTCTCTCCCAAGGCCGTCTATGATTCGCAGACTTGTCTCGATCCTGATGCAAGCAGAGTTAGTTCCTTCTCCTTCTTTTCTGTATTCGTTTAAAAAATGTTGCATTGTGTGATATTTCGATACATGTATCATATACATACACGCATGTATAGTTAAATTACCAAAGCGCAAAGAACTGTGTATGAGTTTGGAGCAAAATTGAAACGACAATTTGATCTAAAACTGTTGATGAAATTGGAACTGATTTGACTGTGTTGTCACTAGTTATAGATCCAGGATACTATTTCTTTCTTGGAACGAACTACATTCTCTTTTCTCTTTTACGTTTTGTTACTAAACTTTTTTAGTGAATGGAACAGGATATTCTTACAGAGTGTTCTGGAAATTATACTTGGGGGTGGAGCTGGGACTCGCCTTTACCCTCTTACAAAGAAGAGAGCAAAACTAGTTCCTTTAGGAGCAAATTATCGCCTGATTGACATTCCGGTCAGGAATTGCCTGAACAGAAACATATCAAAGATCTATGTTCTTACACAATTCAATTCTGCATCTCTAAATCATCACCTTTCATGGGCATACACAAGTAACATGGGTGGCTACAAGAATGAAGGTTTTGTTGAAGTTCTTACTGC
This sequence comes from Camellia sinensis, assembly GCF_055761805.1. Classification (NCBI taxonomy): domain Eukaryota; kingdom Viridiplantae; phylum Streptophyta; class Magnoliopsida; order Ericales; family Theaceae; genus Camellia; species Camellia sinensis. The sequence continues at coordinate 67,237,900 of NC_138970.1, forward strand.
TCAGCAAAGCCCAAAGAACCCCAATTGGTTCCAGGTAGTATAAAATCTGAACTCTAAACTAGGAAAAGAGTAATCTGCCCCAGATTTCTAATGTACCTCATTATAAGTTGTGGTTTGATGCAAATAGCTGCTATTAGTGCATCACTTACAAACCAATTTTGTTTTGCTTAATGCCTCATTTTCCCTTCACTTCAGCGTTTGCTAGACACCCTGTATTGATTTGTATTTTTATTGGTTAGTAGGGTACAGCTGATGCTGTGAGACAGTATTTGTGGCGATTTGAGGAACACAATGTTCTAGAATTCTTGATTCTTACTGGGGACCAGAATTTCGGCTCTAGTATCCCTAATTTATTGTTGGATTGCTGCCAGGGCACATATGATGAATTCCATTTGAGATGTTGACAGGATTCATCAAAGGTGGGTTCTATCATGTTGATATGTACATATACTTTTATGTGGCTTAATTGTGTATGTACATTTACACTATTGTCATTTTAGGCTATATATGACCAATCCACCTTTTTGCAAGTCCAAAACAATAAATTAAATAGCCACCTTTGTCCCTTCTTTGAATCTGTTATTATTATTTTTAAATATTGATATGGTCTATTAAATTTTTTTTGCAGCTGCAACTGATAGATTACAACCCAGATGTTCTTGATGAGTTCGTTCTATGGACCGAGAGTAGGGATTTGGGTGATGGTCACAGAACAATAAGGATGGTTAATAACATTCGCCTCAATGTCGATGCTTTTAATGGTGATAAAAATCACGGCGGTGTTCACGATGGCACTACTATTGTTCTTTGGGAGTGGAAGAAAGGCGACAATCAGCGTTGGAAGATCGTTCCCTACTGTAAGTTATTGAACACTATTAAAGGTGTGAAATTTGTGGCAAAGTTTCCATGTCCTCTTCACTCTTCTCTTGTACATTTGTATGAGCATCTCCATCAAACTAATAAATTTTTAATCAATGTTTTTTTTTAAAAAAAAAACACTACTTTTCTATTTTAGCTGGCTATCTTTCTTAAATACACTCTTCAACAAACTCTATTTTCTTTTTAATCTAAAATAATTTTTTATAAACTCAACACAACATCTTTAAAATAGAAAAGTAATATTTCTTTCATGTTTGGTTAGCCAAACCACTAGCTACATTTTTAATCCTCTTAGAACAATAACTAAGATAGCTAGTTTCAGGCATGTTACATGGACTCTTTAGAATAAATCAAATAAACAATGGTGTGAGATATGTACTTAACACTATATATATATATTGCAGTCTATAAATCAAATACCTCTTTAACACTATATTATATATGATACCATTTCATCTCACTTAATAGTTTAAAAATATAAAAATACAACCCTTATTTTGCCAAGTTGGCGAATACCAAACATCCATGTCCGAGTCTATGTAACATGTGTTCGAGGAGATGGTCTAAGTCAAGTTCTTGTTTGAGCAAGTTGAACCTCTTTTGTCATGCATAGAGTGTCTCGGCTGCTAAGGGTGCCTTTCTTTTTGCCTTTTGCTTTGTTGATCTGTTGTGGATGTTGTTTGCAGGATATTATGGAGTTCCCAGGTCTAGAAATGTTGTTTTGTGCTGCTTCTACATAATACTATGGAAGAGATTGCTGCGCATTCTCTTTGTGAGTAGTCTGTGTTTGTTTGCTATGTTGTGTGTGAAAATCTGTGGTCGGTCAAGATTTCCGCTACTCTGCTATTGCACCTACTTGTTTACTGATTGTTATATGATCTCTTGGCTTTATCAATAGCCAAGAAAATAAAAAAAGAGAGTAGAAAACATATGTTATTTAATCTGACGCAGCGAGAACTTTGATGTGTACTACATATTTTCGGACATATATATTTATATGTTATCTACTTGTCTATCTATCTATCTATCTTCATATATAAGATAAATATTAGTTAATGCATCAAAAGTATTGGTAAGCATGTGAAGGCATAATGTGATGTTTTAATAGCCATTTGTGTTTTATGACAATTGTTACTGATAAAATATCACTGATCTTTGCTCAATAATTCTTTCACCAACTTGCCAAGACATTTAGGCATTCAAACTTAGTATAATGGTGAGACCATCCAAAAATAATATTTTCACAGGTTCCTTCTCACCTCTTTTGTTTTAAGACCAAATTTGTCAATGCATTTCATACTGGTTATCATCAGATGAGATCAGTAGCACACCATCTATTCTTGCTGTTGCTTATATATCATTCTCATCTCTACGTTTAAAGAATTGGGCAAGCAAGTAAATATTATTGAACAAAATAGAATATTGAATAGGAACAACAAATGAGATTAATGTTTAGTGTGATAAATGTATTGTTGATTGACTTTGGTAGTGTATGTTTCTCTTTTCTCTTTTACTAAGCAACTGATTAATACAATTAAATTTTTTGTTCTATATACTTCTGTAGTGGATATCTAATTTTGTATCTAATTGTTTCTATTACAAGCATGAGAAGTACAATGGTGTTTTGGCATTTATTACTCAAGCTTTTGCGTATATGAATGACATCCTTGATGAGGTCTGCTGCTATGTTCTGCTTTTTGTGTGTGTGTGTGTGTGTTATCAATTCATGTTATATTCATTAAAAAGTGTAATAAATTATTGACAATCTATCCTTGAGTGTTGTTTTTTGGCATTTATTATATCAGCTATGTTTTATTCCAAAGAATTAATTCTTGACTCTGAAGAACATATGTCATCAATTAATAAACTGTGTTCTTATGTGCATGCTTGTCTTGCGCTCTAGATTTCATTGTTAAGATGAATAAAATGTGGGCTCACACTTCTTCCTACACTTGATTTAGCAAAAGTTAGTTAATGAAATCTGTTGTACCTCCTTTTGTTAAGCTTGATCTAGATCTAAAGAAATTAGTTTTTATTTTTTTATTTCCAAGTTTAAAAACTCTTTTTGATCACATATTGTTAGATCTGGATGTTGGACTAGTGAAGTGCAATATCCAAATAAGCGTAGTAATATCCAAATAGTTTTTATTTTTTAAATCTTTTGCTAATTAGAGCTGTATTGGTGTATTTAGAACATAATGTTATGTATTTTTTCTTCTTTTTGTTCACCGTATATCTTTTTGATAATCTCTTCGTAGACTCAGTGTTGACTTTTAGCTATTTCATAACTGGTCTGGGAAACGGTCACCCTTGTATAAGAAATCAATTATTGGATTGAATGTGTGCTTATGATGGTCAATTGTTGACTTGGCATATTAATTACTGATTGTATGTAATTTTAGTTTGGCCTTTTGATTATTAACTTATAAGACAATTTAAGGTCCACACTGCTCTTGTTAAATTATGCTATGTATGCTGCACTAGTTTGGTAACTTTTTTCATATATTTCTTGTAAAGCTTGGGAGGCTTTGCTTGGACCAAACCAGTGGTACTGCAAAATGGTACGTATTCTTTTCTCATATAATTTTTACCTCTTCAACCTCAATTCTAAATCTCTTATATTTTTACTTAATAGTGCATTATTTCAAAATTAAACAAAGCCTTAATGTTTGGCAACCATTGGTATGTTGGTCAGTAACTTGAAAGGAAAAAAAAAAATCATCCTTGTGGTCAACTATTTTAATTGTGATTTATTTTCTTTTCCTTTGTGGGTGTTTTAATTATTTGTAGGGTGGGAATGCCTCTGGGGAAGAGAGTGATAACATTGATTGGGATACTGAAGATGAACTAGAAATTCAGAATTTTCCTTTGTCTTCCTGTTCAAGTTTGACAAATCCTGGTGGAGAAGCTAATCAAGATATTAGAAAATTAATGTAGAAGTTCTGTTGAAATTATATTTTAAATATTTGTAAGTTAATTTTCATTTGAATACTTGTAAGTTCTAATATATGAAAAAAGGCCAAACCTCAATTCTAAGTTCTAATATTTGTAAGTTCTGTTGTAAGTTCTAATATTTGTAAGTTAATTTTCTATACATTTGACAAAATCATGGTTTTTTAATGTGTATCAATTTTCATATCCTTTGTTTATAGTGTTGTATGTTCTTGGTGTAGCTTAATGATGAAATAAATACATTGCATTATGTATTTGCCTCATCAACTATTAACTCTCAGCCTTTGTTTTGAAACACCCTCCTGTTGCCAGTGCTGTTTTTGGAGCAACAAAGTTGTGGCAGCTGCAACAAGTCCTGGATGCATGCAAGATGGAGCTTAATCCTGAAATCATTGCAGATATTGACAAGGTTCATACAACATACCCAAATCCTTGCCCCTAATCCACCTTGATATATTTTTTTACTTTCTCATTCAGGAATTTTGGTAATTATACTAATGCCCTATTCTAAAGGTTAAAATAATTAAAATATACATGTTCATTCATGTAGGGAATAAATCGATATTCACCAATAATTAATAAAATTTTGATATAATTAACCCAACAGTTTGAATTTTGATACAATTTAAAAGCTTTGCTTTTGACTGTCAGATTTTTATTTGATTTGTGTTTCAGCACACTATTGTGATGAAACTCCTCTACTATGATGATGTCACGGTATGCGTTTCACTTAATTAGATCTTTCAGTTCATTGAATATCCTTGATTTGCTAATCAAGGTATAGAAAATCTAAAATTTGATACTGTTCCCATGAAAAGGCTGAGGAAATAATTAATGCAACTCATAAACACTAGTATCTGCATATGATCTCCATAAATTTGCATCTTTTGTGGTTTGTTCTATTAGTTGTCCAATGGTATTATCTAATTATAAATTATCTCTATGCATCTAAAAGTCCTTCTCCTCTCCCTGTATTATTTGACCACAGAAAATATAGTCACTCACACATTGATCTTGCAGCCTATGGATTACGAGCCTCCATTCTTCAAAAGCTGCTGAGAACAAGAAGCTCATAATTCATGGACAAAAAATCGGCTGAAAATGGAGGTTGGAAATGTCAACAGCAAGCATTTTGTTTTAGCTCTCAAGGTAAAAATAGAATATTGCAGGAACACTTGGTCCCTTGTTCGAAAATTTTAAGTTAATGTTTGCAACTGGGAATTTGTGCAGGTTAAGAGTGCTCGATTTTGCTCTTGGTAGTAACTGAATTGTGTGATCTCTTCCTTTTGCTTTTTACCAAATATAGGCCTTGGATGAGTGCAGTGAGAACCTCAAGAAATATTTCAGACGTTTGATAATATTATATGGACCTGAAGATTTTGATGTTTACAAGTGAAGAGAACTAATTAGAAAATGAATTTCCATAAGTCTTTCCCCCTGTTAGTTTGTTATTAAAATCCCGCACCCCACTTTTTTCTTTTCTTAGCTATTTTCATTAGCATGAACTGAACTCCTCCCAAACCTTCCAAATTATAGGGAAAAAAAAGAAAAGAAAAACTGAAGTATGCTATATTATTCTGTTTCTAATAAATAATTGATCACATTATTGTTGTGTACCTTTGTTTATGTCTATGATTATATCCCAAGCACTGTTGGTTGGTCATGTCATGTGATTGTAATTTGCATGAGTGTTTCTACCTGAAGGGAGGTTTCTCTATCATTTAGAATATTTTCACTAGATAATGCTTCTCTTGCTCCGTTGCTTGCGTATGTGGATGTGGCTTGGACCGTTCACCATATATCTCTATGTTATGCCTTGGGCACAAGTATATTTATGTTCCACTGATTTTGGTCTGAACTTTTGAACATATTTAAGGGTTTAGAAAATGTGGTATGGACATATCATTTCATGATCCTTTTGGCTATTATGGAGTTTTAGTGTTTCATTTGTCTTTGGAATTTTAGGATGATGTAGTGAAGAACCTAGTGACGAAGTTACACTGCAAAAGCTAAGCTTGATTTGGTGACACAAGAAAAATCCAAAATTGTTTTGGAGAATAGCAAGGTTCATATATTAAATTCTGATTTTTATAGCTTGAGTGGATGTACATAGATACTAAGGGTGGAGTTTTTTTTTTTTTGTCATTATTATTACTGTTTATTTTTTTACCGACCTTTAAGTGTTTTGTATTGCCTGGAGAGTTTATGTTGCTATTTAGAGAGAACTTCACAAACTCGAGTCTGATCGCTCTTGCATATATCTGGAGTTCGATATATTTTTTCTTTTTATTTTTTGATTGTGTTTGTTGTTTGATTTTGGTTTAGAAATAATCATGTAATATTTTATTCATGTTATTGTTATTTTTCAGCTTTATTACAAGTATGTTTTTTAGTTAAATATAACAGATTTAGCACAATTTCAAAAAAAAAAAAAAAAAAAAGAGCTATAACGGCGTTTTTCCAAAACGCCACTATAGTGCCAACGGTCATATTTTTAAAATAAAAAAAAATCTATCACGGCGTTTTTAAAACGTCGCTAAATATTGGATGTGTCATTGTATCATTATTTATGGCATTTAGCGGCGTTTTAACGCCGCCTATACTAATTTAGCGACGTTTTTAAAACGTCATAATGTTACAGCGACGGCCGCATCTTCGGCGTTTGGTAATAAACGTCACAAAAAGAATTAGCGGCGTTTTTTAAACGCCACTAAATGTAATCTTTCCAGCAGTGAGAAACGAAGCAAGCGTAAGAAGCGTAGCAAGTGAGGCTTTGGAGTGCGAAAAAAATAGAGATAAATTTATATTAGAAGTGAGTTTTATTATATCTTGAATTATTATAATATGTTTTATACCTGTCTTGAGTTACCATAATATATTTTACGAATGTTTTGAGTTACTACAGTTTATTTTATATATAATTTATGTTTTATGGTTAGGTTAATGTTTCAATTACGTGGATTATTTTATGAACTCTATTTGCTTAAATTAAAACCTATGGATATGTTTGATTAAATTTTAAAAATTATTTGACAATGATCTTGTAAATAATTATTTTCTATAAGTACCACCACGGGAGTCCCATGCCTTGGGAGACTTAAATAACCATTAGCCCCTGTTTGACCACTTTGTAGTCCCCTGTTTGTTGTGGATCCATTGACCCCTGTTTTGATTGTCACTCCAATGACTGTTTTGTACCGTGGTTATAGTTATTTACGTAATTTTTATTTCAATTTCTGCCACTTAAATAATTTATTTATGCAACTTAAATGTTTTAGCTTAAATAACTGCCCATGGCTATTAGGTACTCCTATACTCACAGTATAATATTTCTCACTCTACTATGTGCTTATAGCTGTTACCCCTTTCAGGTGACGAAGTTTAGTGGGATCAAGATGGGGAATGAATCGCTGTATTGACTCTTGTAATACAATAAAACTCAATTAACTATCACTACAAAAAAATTGACTTTTTGCGACGGTAAAATACCGTCGCTAATACTTTTTGCGACGGAAAAATAACTTTTTGCGACGGCAAGAGGGGGTCGCAAATGCAGGGGTCGCAAAAGAGTTTTTGCGACGGCACAGTACCGTCGCTAATGTTTTGCGACAGCTTTTTTGCCTTTTTGCGATGGCACTGTGCAGTCGCTAACAACGTTTGAAATTTCTTGACTTTTTTGCGACGACACAATTTTACCGTCGCTAAAAATTTATTTGAGACAGCAAAAAATACCGTCGCTAATAATTTTTTTTGCAACGGCAAAAACACTGTTTTTGCGACGGTGTGGTGCCGTCACAAAAAGTATTAAAAATATAAAATTTTCATTTTTTGCGACAGTGTAATGTCGTCGCAAATAACGTTTGAAATTTCTTGACTTTTTTGCGACGACACTATTTTACCGTCGCTAGTCGCAAAAAGTATTAAAAATATAAAAATTTTCATTTTTTGCGACAGTGTAATGCCGTCGCAAATAGTATTAAAAAATAATAAAATTTCTATTTTAAATAATTAAATTTCTATTTTTAGTGACAGTATAATGCCGTCGCAAAAAGTAAAACCTACAACAAAATTAATAAAAATATTAAAATTTTCTATTTTTTGCGATGGTGTAATTCAACAGATGCCTCCTCTCCTCTGACATGGAAAACAGGGAAGCAAACTATCCTTTTAAAATTGAATACTTCGAATAAACAGAATAATATTTACAATTGTTGATGTGCAGAAATTTGTAAGATTGTAGAGGGAAAACAAAACTAGAACATGATTTAGAATTAAAAAATGGTAGTTCTGCTCCTACGACTGATTTCCATGACATTGCTTCATGCTCATACAAAAATTGAGTAACATAGAATTCCCAACTCCCAACTGAAATATTCTACAAAATCTAGAACAGAGGTCCAATAGTTGAGAGAGTTGATGTCACTGGTGGTAGACAATCAATCTGCAAACTGTTCTATGGCTTCCAGCTGATAATCCATTATTTGTGCTTCAAACATCAAAATTGCACGGTCCTTCCAACATAGATATTGTGTCTCATAGATGGGTTGAATACTGTAAATCTCTTCATTGTAAAATCCTTTGCTACTATAGTTCCTGAAAATTGAGCAATGAGCATCAATTCACTGTGCCTTGGTATCATACAAAACGATAACCATCATATACAAGAAGTGGGATGGAATTGTGTGCAAAAAGAAACACACTACCTCCAAGACTGCCGCAAAATTTGTTCAAGTCATAAGTATTCCACATCACAGCAGCCATCGTTTGTCCAAAACCTACAGCTGTTTCCGTAATATAATATATTGCAGTCAATCGATTACGCGTACCAACTACATCATCTATCACATGTACATACTTAAGTAATAACTAAACCTTCTAGTATGGTTTAAAGAATAAACAACACTATCAATCATCTTTGGAGTCGATGCATTTAAAGGAGAGCTTGTCATATAAAACATCATAAGCACCAGACATTCTCAAGCACAAGCCTAGGCTAGAGGTTTTTTTTTTTTTCCTTACCAATGTAAGGAGCAATTTATCGATAGGTAATCATCAATTAAAGATCCTACGAATTCTCAGCCAAGTTCCACATGTTCAATTTTCTATCAAAAAGCAAGAAATAAGCAATACTATCTCAAGTTAAGATGCAAGTACACACAATGATCAGTGGCACAGATATTCGGGGGTTGACAATTATCATGTGCAATATCATATTTTGGTTAAGAAATAAGCAAGATCTCAAGTTAAGCACACACATTGGGGGTTGACAATTATCAAGTGCAATACCGATTTCTAATTCACATATGTAATGCTTTAGAGCCTAGCTAGTGTCCAGCAAATTTGCCAGTAAATTTGGTTTAGGAGTAGAAACGAATTTCACCAGAAAGTCGTTTCAAAAGTTGGGATGAAACTTTCAAGAAAATTTTAGGAAAACCACTTCAAGACATTATAGAATGGTTTTGGAAATTCTAGATAAGCTTGTAAGAAAGATTAATGGTATTTTTAATATTGATAACAAATCTCACTAAAGAATTTTCTTTGCACACATTTTCTTTGCAGGTTATGTTAACACCATTAAGTGAACAGCTAATGGAAGAAAATTAATGGTAGTCGAGAAGAATTAAGTCCAAACCTCAAGGGAGATCACCAACATTTCCTTACCAAAAACTTCAAAATCTTTTGCATCAATTCAAACTTTTGGTTGAGTAGGTTTCTGAACACCTCACAGACCCATCAGAGAACACCCACACCCAAAAGCGGAGAAAATAAAGTAATAATTCCAATGTTTTATAGCAATCAACATATTGAAACATAATATGCCAAGAAATCACGCACATGCATGTGTAACTATTAGAATAACAAGTAGAGAACAACTTCTCACCATATCAGGTCTAAACTTGAGGGGTTCAATTCCGAATATTTTACAAACAATCAATTTGATTTTTTGGTGAGAATGAAATAGACTTAGTAAGGGAGTTCTCTTTCTAACCGTTTCTCACTCAACTTATAAACCAAACATGAAAAAAAGTTCTCTGTCATCATTTCTTAACAAATCACCCCATCCAAACAGAGTAAACAATATATCAATAGCAAATTAGCAACTGATTCAAGATAAAGGTAACATCTGACATACAGTACTGCACTTCAAAAAATTAAGTAGAGGACTCTCATCACTATCTCTTCTATTTATCTCAGAATAATTATCAATGGATCAATGTAGAACGATGTTTTCATTTGAACAAACTTCAGTAACCAGTGCATGCTAATAAGAACTATTTGCAACCTCAAATTGAAATGAAGCTTAAGGGGGGGAAATTATGAAAAAGGTAGATTAGATCAGATTTGATCTCGATGTGAAGAAAAATGAAATTGATATCATTGGTCTTTGGTAGAAAAGGCAATTTGCAATAAATTAATCCACTGAATATTAATTGAAATGCAAAGTACCTTACTACTGACAAAAAGCAACTCCTCTCCATGATCATTCTTCCAAGATGTCACGTGACCTCCGTAAAGATACACCTGTGCAACAGGATAAGTTTACTGCAAACAACATGAATTATGCACACCTGGCAAACTGCAATGTCATATTTTCATTTGGCAAGAAGTAACTTAAAGTCCAGAACAAACAGAAAGTTGTGTAACTCCATCTAACCTATTTTGTAATATTTTATACATAAAACACTGACTAGGCAAAGAGAGAAATTTTTTTAAATAACTAAATGTTAACATGCTCATTTTAAAGAAAGCAAAAAGTAGATCAACTTAGATATATTTTGTCCCGTTGGACACATCAAACCAGCCTAACCTTCCATCTTTCAATAAATTTTCAGCTGGGATGGACTAGTTGACTCAACCTTTAATTATTAGTCATCTAACACATAAGGACATAACACAAGATTGCCAAAACATTTTTCCCCTGGCACCTCTGAGAACATTGAAACAGTTGATTGATGGAGACAATTTCTTTTTTTGTCAACCAATTGGTTAAGAATCTTTTATTTAATTTTTATAACCGAATGGAGAAGTATCTTTATTACTTGAACGTTTAAATAAAGACTTAGCAAAACCAAAAGTAAGTCAACATGTTTGTTCATAGCATACTAGCTAGTTCAATATTCTGTTCATGGCACACGAGCATACTTGAACATAAATATACTTATATTGAGACTAAATAAAGGAGTACAAAAAAGTCATTCCCCACTTATGGCCTCCCTTGATCAAGGGCACTGTGAGAGGTAAGACCCATAAAAAACTAATCTTTTGGCTAAAGTTTTATGAAGTGGTTGCCTTTCTTAATCATACCCACATTTGACACTTGGCAGCCAAACTTTTACTACTCAACAAAGCAATGTTTCCTTCACTAAATTAACAAGTGAAATTTCCAAGAAAATGTGCACCTAAACCAAACTAACCATTGTGTCCCAATCACAAAAATATACACCTCATTTATCTTTTATTTCTAATTTAGCAAATGAAGACTTTATACCTATCTTTTAAACCTACCTCCAATTTTAGGCAAGTCCCAAGATGATTGTATATCTGTCTACACATTTCAATAAGTTCATTACTTTTTACCTCTTTCCTATTATAAATATTATACCAAAATCTATGAAAATTTATAACTAATAGCTGAAGCATAATCCATGTAAACCAAGCGACACATAAATTATGTGGATCTCAAATCAGTGACAACGTTAAATTAAGTGACAATCAAATCAGTACTGATAAGAAGGTGAATCCTCACTAATCTCTCATGAAAAAATAGGTAAGCAACAGAACATTGTAGCCAGCGCCAAAAAGTTGGAGAGGATACTTGAATTGATCATACCACACTCTAGAAATAGAAAAATAAATAAATTTCTAAGCAACTAATCAATATAGATCTTTTTCCTCCAACAAAAAAATATATAAAGACACTAAAATTTAAAGTGCCAAACCAAAGCCCCAACCAGAGAACTAGTTTAAGCATTTACCAATGAGCTGTGCTTCTTGTGAATAAGCGATGCAAATGCTGCATAGAGAGATGCAGTGTACATGTTGCCAACTTGCTTTGGTACCAATGTGGTCGGTTGTACCTTTGCATCATATAGTGCCTTCGCAACTTGTTGGGTTGCCTGCAGTTACATTGATATCAAGTGCTCATCAGCAAAAGTGTCCAATCTCAGGAATCATTATATTGCATTACTCAATTTGTTTGCCTTATTAACCAGGAAAATGTAAGCCTAGGCAAAACTAGAGAATAAATGCAAGAGAGAGATTTGAAATACATGTTAGGAGTGAAAACAGACCTTCTCGAGACCACGGCTTTGGTAGCTTTCATCGCCAGTTAGAGTTGAAAACAGATTCATATTTACATTGCAAATAGAGACCAAAACAGATTTATATTTACAGATTAATAACAGATTCATATTTACATTCCAAATCAGATCATAAATATTTACCTAGATTCAACACAACTAAGATCAAACCAGAGAGTGATCGGTGAGACTGAGATCTGTTGGTCCACAACAAAAATCAAATCATAAATATTTTGAACTAAGATCATAAAAATCAGATCACAACTAAGATCATATTTCGAATCAGATTTGTTGGTCCACAACAAAAATCAGATCATAAATATTTCGAACTAAGGTCATAAAAATCAGATCACAACTAAGATCATATTTCGAATCAGATCTGTTGGTCCACAACAAAAATTAGATCTGTTGGTCCACAAAAAATCAGAGATGAGAGATCAGGGAGAGAGAGAGAGACGCTTACCTGTGTGTGAGTCGATCGGTGCAGAGATGCAAAACCAAAGAGTGAGTGTGAGACTGATGAGATGAGAGAGTGAGGGAGACAGATCAGATCAGATCAGAGAGATATATATCTGATATATATATATAAAACAAAAAAAATCAACGATCGGAAGAGAGAGAGAGAGAGATTGAGAGAGTTTACCTGTGAAGTAGATTGATCGGCTGTGCGATGATGATCGATGCAATGAGATGAGAAAGAGGGTGATCGGTGCAGAAAGTTTCTATGTTGAATGATCGGCTGCCAGAAACGAGAGAGTGAGAAAGAGAGACAGTGAGATGGTGAGTGAGTGATGGTGAGACTGAGAGAGAGAGAGAGAGAGAGAGTGAGGGAGCCGATTATAGGTGCTGTTTGGTGTAGCTGTTAAAACAGATTATAGATTATAGCTTAACAGATTATAGATTATGACTTTAATCAGAAGCTGTTAATCTGTTTGGTATAGTTGTTGGATTATAAATTTAAGTTGCTGAGTAGTGTTTGTTAAATAAGCTGTGAAGTAGCTTTTTCAATTAATTTTTATTTTTTATTATTCACTATTTGTCTACATTTTTCATAAAAAATAATAATAATATTTAATAGTCCATTTGGGTCTTTTTCTATTTTTAAAAAAATAAAAAATAAAAAAATCTAAGAGTATAACCGTGAATTAACATGTCCACAGCAGAAGCTGATAATCAGAAGCAAGGGGTGAGGAGCTTCTCAGAATCAGCTTTTTTGACTTAAAATAAGTTGTTAGAATCAGAAGCTGTTTGAAATAAGTTTAACCAAACAGTCCAAAATAACTTTTTAAAAGCTAAAAGCCATAAGTTGGCTTAAAAAAGCTCCACCAAACACCCCAATAGATTAGGGATTTTTTTTATTTTGTTTTGTTTGTTATAGGTGAGTGAGATGGTGAGTGAGAGATGGTGAGTGAGAGATGGACGGTTAGATTTGAAAGAGGGAAAAAAAAATGAATTTTTTTCTTTTTGAATTTTTTTTCTTCTAATTTTCATTACAAATGAATATTTAAATAATAAAAGGATTTTTTTTTTTTTTCGCAACGGAGGATGTCATTGCTAAAAAAAATTATTTTTTATTAAAATAATTTTTTTATAGTTAATGAATTTTTATTTTTATTTTTATTTTTTCATTTAGTAAAGTTAAAAATTTATTTGTTTCATATTTATTTTAATGAATATAAAATTATTATTATTATTTTATTTGGTAGAAGTAGGGATAATATTTTTCATTAAAATAAAGTTAATTTTTTGTGGCCAATGAGAGAAAGAGATATAGAGAGAGAGAGACAGGGAGACAGAGAAAGAAATAGATAGAAAGAGAGACATAGAAAAATAGAGAGAAACAAGATATGAGCGAGAGATAGACAAAGAGAGAGAGAGAGAAATAGAGCGAAAAGAGATGATCGAGAGAAAGACAGAAAAAGAGAGACGAAGAGAGAAGAAAGATGAGCGAGAGAGACAGAGAGAGAAATAGAGAGAAGATAAATGAGCGCGAGAGAAGAGAGATAGAGAGATGAGAGAGATAGAGAGAAGAGAGATGAACGAGAGACAAAGAGAGAAAGAGAAAGAGACAGAGACAAAGACTGACAGATAGAGAAGAGTGATAAGTGTGAGAGAGAAGAGAGGTAATATTTTGTGGTAGAGGAGAGGAAGTGGCAGTAGTGGTGAATGTGGTGGATAAGAGACGATGGTGGTGGTGGTGATGGCGAAGGAGATTAGTGGTGAAGTTGTGGTAGTGGTAGAATAGATGGAGTGACAGTGGTGAAAGCGAGGTAATGGTAGTAGTAGTAGTGGCAACAGTGGTAGTGGTGGTAGTGGAGTGGTGGTGATAGTAGTAATAATGGTAGTCGTAAAGGTGAAATGGCGATCGTGGTAGTAGTGGTGGTAGTGAAATAGCGTTTGCAGTAGCGGTGAAGGTGGTAGAGGAGATGAGTGGTAAGAGAAAAAGATGAGTGAGAGACATAGAGAGAGAGAGAGATAAAAGAGATAGAGAGAAGAGAGCTGGACGAGAGACATAGAGAAAAGAGACAGACAGACAGACAGAGAAGAGTGATGAGTGAGAGAGAGAAAGAGAAGAGTGACAGAGACACAGAGAGAAAGAGAGAGACGGACAGACAGAGAAGAGTGATGAGTGAGAGAAAGAGAGAGAGAGAGAGAGAGATAGAAAAGAGAGACAGAGACACATAGAGAAAGGGAGAGACAGACAGACAGAGAAGAGTGATGAGTAAGAGAGGGAAAGAGAAGAGAGACAGAGACAGAGACAGAGAGATAGGAAGATGAAAAAATGGGTGAAAAGAGAAATGTTCAAAAGAGTAAGGTGACGTCGTTTATAGTAGATCGATAAATCGAGAATGAGCTCGATAAATAGAGAAGATGGGAGTAAGAGAACAAGCAAGACGAACATAGTAAGGGAGAAATAGACAAATAGACAAGTAGACAGAGAGAGAGAGAAGAGTGATGAGCGAGAGAGAGACAGGGAGAGAGAGAGATAGAAAAAGAGAGACAAACAAGAGATGAGCGAGAGATAGACAAAAAGAGAGAGAAATAGAACGAAAAGAGATGAGCGAGAGAGAGACAGAGATAGAAAAAGAGAGACAAACAAGAGATGAGCGAGAGATAGACAAAAAGAGAGAGAAATAGAACGAAAAGAGATGAGCGAGAGAGAGACACAGAAAAAGAGAGAGACAGAGAGAGAAGAGAAATGAGCGAGGGAGATAGAGAGAGATAGAAAGATAAAAGAGAGAGAAAAGAAATGAGAGAGATAGAGAGAATAAAGATGAGCGAGAGAAAACAGATGTGAGAGATAGAGAGAAGAGAGATAGACGAGAGACACAGAGAGAAAATGAGAGAGAGAAACAGACAGACAGACAGAGAAAAAAGAGTGATGAGTGAAAAAGATAAAGATAAGAGATAGAGATAGAGACAGAGAGACAAGAAGATGAAAAAATGAATGAAAAGAGAAATGTTATATCAAAAGAGTAAGACGATATTATTTTTTTTATTTTTTTTGCGACAGAAAAAAGTACTAGAATTTATTCAAACCATTTTGTGACTGTATATATATGAAGCTGTCTCAAAACCACAATCACTATGCTAGGTTAGAGTTTTCCAAAAACTCTTTTGAGAAAATTATATTTTCTTGTTTTCCGTGTTATATTGTTTTTACTGAATTTTTTAAATATTTTAAGTATTTTTTTTAATTTTTAGACACACCTAACATAAATACACCTAAAAATTTAAAAAATTGTAAAAAAAATCTTTTAAAAATTCACTAAATACCAAAAATACAATAATTCAATACATTTTTTTTATTTTTATATATTTATTAATTTTTAAAAATATTTTTCATAATTTTTTTTTTTAGATACATCTAAGTAAGGTGTATCTAAAAAAAAATTTAAAAATTTAAAAATATTCACTAAAAAAAAAAAAAACACAAAAGTCACTTTTTGCGACGGTAGAAAATGCCGTCTCAAAAAAGCAGAACATTTGCGACGGCACAATTTGCCGTCTCAAAAAATGAGAGTATTTGCGACGGTATTTTCTGCCGTCGCAAATACTCTCATTTTTTGAGACGGCAAATTGTGCCGTCGCAAATACTCTGCTTTTTTGAGACGGCATTTTTTGCCGTCGCAAAAAATGGCTTTTTGAGACGGCAAGTGTGCCGTCGCAAATAGTTCCGTCTCATAAACCCACTTTTCTTGTAGTGATGTTTGTTTCATTTTAATAAACATTTGGTACCCAATTATTTTATTTTAATTTATTTAATTTAACCGCTTGCGCTACGACTATAAAATTATTTGAATTATTTTATGTTTATCTTGTTACGACGCCGAGCCTTTGGGTACCGGGTTTGGGTCGTGATAGGTTTGAATTATTTTTTTAAGGAGATGAATTGGTTTGGTTCTAAAATATTACGAACAACAAATTATAGTTCAATTTTGTGCCAATTTAGTGTAATTAATAATACTGTTAATATTTTTGATAAAAAATTATCACTGAATTTGTTGTGGTTAACTTAACGAGTTGAGCAAATTTATTATTTTAAAGTATGACATATGTCACTTATATGCATATTCGTCATTTAAAAATATGGGTAAATTACATTGACACCCCTCTGAGTTTTATGTTTATTACAGTTTCCCCTCATCATTTGGAAATTACACCTCCCCTTGAGATTTAAAGTTTCATTACAGATTCCCCCTCAACAAGTTTAATTTTTTTAAATACCAATTTTGCCCTCACTAGGTAAATTACATTGACACCTCTCATATTTTAGAAATTATAATCCCCTCCCTAAGGTTTAAAGTAGCATTACCAATTGTCCCATCATTTAGTATTAGTTGGAAAAAAAATTAATTGAACAAAAAATTAATTGGGAAAAAAATTATTTGAAAAAAAAAATTTTTAGTAAATTTTTTTAATTTATGTTTAAAAATCAACATAACCTCATTTTTTGAATTTACGTTTTTTTTTTCAAATTCACAAACTGAGACAACAATTTATAAACCAAAAAAAAAAATCAAAAAAGTTTTTATGACAGTTTTTTAAATTATAAATTGAAAACTGAAAACGAAATGGTTACCAAACAGGCATCAGATGATAAAAATGTCGTAAAATTAACAAATAATTAAATAAGTTACCAACGTAAGAAATGACTTATCAAAAAATTCTTAGGCTATGTATAGTTTGATTTTTAAAAAAAAATTTAAAAATTAAAAATTAATTTGGTTAAGAAATAAAAAATAATTAATTTACCCAACAATTATAAATCGAAATTGTTGGGTAAAATCTAAAATTAAGTGTCAAAAGTGAATCAATTAAAACTATATGGAAGAACAAAATGTAAGGATTATTGATGTAATTTACCCAACAATTATAAGCAATTGAAAGAAATTGAGATAAATTTGTAAATTCAGAGTGAAAATCGAGTTAATTGAAACTAGAGGGACTAAAATTCATGAAACTTTATTATTGTACAAGAGAGCAATTTGGATTTTTTTTTTCCTGTTTAGTCATATAAAGCCGTTGATCAATTTTATACATGTAACAAGTACAGTTAAAAAAATATGTTATGTTGAGTTTAATTTATTTTTTTCATTTTAAATTTTTTGAAAATATATTGTCATTTTTTGTTTTTCCAAAAAATGCTATTATATAGCTTGGAAAGTTTTTGGCTTAGTGGCATTTTTCAAAATGCTATAACTATTGTTTATGACACTTTTTGCCTAATGCCATAAAAAGTAACTTGCACCTACCTAGTTGTACGGGCACGAAATATTCTTCCCGTATAATCCTGTTGATCAAGTCTGCGCTCCTCCGTACGTCGTCGCTTTACTCCCTGAAAACACAAACGTGAGCTAGCCGGCGGGTGTATGCTGGATACCTCTCCGATGCCTAAGTCAGCAAAATAAACGAAGACAAAAAGCTCTGTGTATTTGAGAATCAAAGTTGTGTGTTACCTCTCCATAGGTGATGTTTGTGAGCTTTTATAGGTTCTGCGTGGCATAATCCTAGTAGGACTCTTACTCTTCCATGTAGAGTCCTCCCAAGAGTCATACTCCTGAAAGATAATGCTTATCCTTCAATACCCTCCTCACTGTTTAAACCAAGTGAGATGGTTTTACCATGGTCGGACTCCAATATGACCGAGGTAAGCATGCCTATGCTATGCCGCAGACTAGACCGAGCTAACTTTAGTTCGGCTCTTTCATACATTGCTCTTATCCCGGTTTCCCAGTGCTAACCATGGTGTGATCAGACCGAGCTAACAAACAGCAAGGCTCTGGCCGAAATAACCACGATAAGCCATGACCGGGCTAACTTTGAGTACGGCAACCGAGCTATATTCAGAGCTTCTCTTAGACCGGACTAACTTCAAGATTCCTTCGGACCGGAATAACAATAAGGCTTACTATGACCGAGCTAACTACAAGCCTTCTTTCATCCAGTCCTTCTTACTATGGCCCAAAGAACGGCCCATTTACCCAGCTCGGCCCGTTTAGGTATAAATTACCCTCTCAATTGCCCCTTAATTCCATCTGCGCAGCATGATAGGAATTACCTGTTACCAGCCGAGCTAAAACTTTATCCTTACGATCAGGCTAAACTCTTTAGCCTTTCCAGCTGAGCTAAAAAAACCCTTTAGCCTTTCCTGCCGAGCTAAATTTACTTCGGGCTGTACCTGTCTGGTTAAAACGTCTCTTCAATCATAGAGGCTGAATTGCTTCTCATTCCAAGGACACATGGCATGCTCTTATTGGCTGAAGGTAGCTGTCACGCCGTCTTCGTATCTCGCGAAATTTGAACAGTCTCGCCCTTTTTGTCCTTCCTTCTACACAAAACAAACTTTTCATTTTGAATCTACCACTACACTATTCATCTCCTTCACTCTCTCTCTCTGTGCCTCTACTTCTTCAACCCCTGAGCTTGCTGAGTTCGTGTTCTTCACTATTGTTGCTTCCATCTTTCAGTTTCCTCCTCTTGACCTGGTAAGCTACTCAAATCTGTTTTGTTTTTGTTTTTTTACAATCCATGACATATTGTTTTGTGTTTTTGCAAAACACATTTTCTGCTTGGTCATGCGTTTTTTTGGAAAAAACTTAGCAATAGAACAACTTGAACTTACGAAACAATCTGTAGAAACACTGGGTTTGATCCCAAATAATTATGAAACCGAACTAGGAAATTGTTTGTAGTTATTGTGAATCTTAATCAGACTTATCCAACCGAACTAATACTTCATACTATACCAGTAATTTCAACAGGTCAAACCATCTTTTGATTTAACTTTGCCTAGATAACAAACCGAACCAAGTCCGCAATTAGTGTGTTTGAAAACCTCACTTCCGACCGAGCTATGTCTTGGGGCTAAACCAGCACTCTTAGTTTAGATCAAACTAAGAAAACTGCCCCTAGAAGCTCAACCGGTCTAACAGAACCTTCCTTCTCCCCGAGCTATCGAACCGCTTACCGAGACCGAACTAACAGACCCTTTGCTCAAACCGAGCTTAAACCCGAAGTATGCCACATAGCCGAGCTAATGCTTCATTTATCTTGCCTTTGTTTTCTTTTAGCACGCTCCCATGGTTTGTGTTTAACACCTTTGTTTTTCACTTTGCAGACTTAGGTTACCTAGGCACTCCTTTAAGCGCTCAACCGAGCTACACAGCACAAATCTTCGACCGAGATAGCACTCGAGTTTTAATTTACCCATAACTTAGACCATAAATGGGAAAGTATAGGTTTTTAGTTAACTCTCCTAGTGCAATAGCTGAATTTCGCAAGGACTACCAAATCCCAGATGATGTCCACCTTTCTTTAGTCGAGCTAGACACCGTCCCCTGGGGAAAACAAGGTTTTGTCCCTTTTAACGTTATTTCCATTGTGGAGTGCGGTTTACGCTTCCCTGTACAGCCTTTACTTTGTGAATTCTTTAGGCAAACTAGGATATGCCCCACCCAACTTTCCACAAATTCATACCGCATAATTAATGGTATAACTGAACTAAACTGCCGAGCTGGCACTAACCTCGGCTTAGCCGAACTCTTCCATCAATATTCCATAGGATCAAAAGAAGATGGCTGGGTCTATTATCTAAGAATACGCCGCCGTCGAGAGAAAATAATAAAGGACACACCGGATAAAGATTTGAACGATGATGATTTTTTCTGGGAATTTTGAAGACCACCAAGCCCAGATCCCTGGTGACCGAATAAACTGGAAAAAAGGAACCCTTTGTATAATTACCTCGGCTCTTTTGCATGCTTCCCTTTATTTCAGTTTCCTATGTCTGAACCGAACTAACAGTTGTCTTTTTTATGCAGATTCAGCCCACCTTAAGCCATTATACAGTTACCCTAACCTAGACACACTTCGCGCCGCACTACGATACCCTGAAAGAAGTTGGGCCAAACTATTGAATTTTGAGCCGACGTATAGATATAGCAGCCGACGAAAAGCCAGAGTAATCGATTTCTTGCTGGAAGCCTCTCTAGAACCAGATCCATCCTTGCCCGAGATCAACTTGGTCCGAACTACTGCCAAAGAAGAGATGGCAAAGAGGAACAGAGTAAGGGCCCTCCTAACCGAAACCAACCGAGCCGAGGTACCACCGTCCAACCAGGTTCAGGAGACCGTGGTGGCCCTTCCATCTCAACAACTGTCCTCATCTCGTCCAAACAAGTGTGCCCGGACTACCCAAACCGAGCAACGCCTAGTTGATGAAGACGAAACCCTTCTTCCACCAAGCCCTCCAGCGAGCCCGCAACCGGAGCATTCCGACCGGGCTGGCTCCTCCAAGTGGGCGCCCAAAATCACTTTTCAGAACCGAGCTATTTAGGACACTGACTCAGTGGTCGCTGAAAAAGATCACTTAATAGCATTCAATCTTGCCAAGAGTGTTTGCCTACCAGCAGACATGGAGCATCATAAAAATTTGACCGAGCTAAAGGCCATCCGTTCAGCCACAAAATCCATGGTGCTTGTAAGTAGCTTCCTTTGCTGATTTTTCTAATTTGCCCAACTTTTATCTCGGTTTAATTACAAGTCTTCCCTTCCTTTTGCAAGCCATGCAGAAGAGCCACATCGCCCATAAGCGCGTGCTTGAACTTCGCAAGACTACAAGGCAAGCCCTGGCCAAAGTGACTGAAAAAACTGCCGAGCTGGAACAAGCCAGGCAGCAAATAGTTGAGCTAAAATCCGAGAACGGTCGTCTGGCCGGACTTGTTAGCTCGGTTGAGGCAGAAAAACAAAAAGTTGCAGCCATGATAAAAGACAAATATCTGCGCGAACTAGATAAACTTAAGGGAAAGAAAAATGCCGAGATAGAGCAGCTGAAGAAGAGCGCTGATGACACCGAGCTCCGGGGTTACAAGGAAGTGGAGACGACTTACATTAAACAATGTGAAGCTGCCAAGGATCTCTTCTTCAAATGCGGTTGGAGGGCGGCTGTAGAATAGCTCGGTCACGGTCCAGAAATCGAGGTCTTCAACGCTCCAGCATACTTCATTCCGAGCTCTATGACGGAATATGCTGCTGCCCTTCAGTAATAATTTCTTGAGGATTCAGATGATGAAGAAGACACCGTACCCAAAGATACTCCGGCTGTCAATGATCCCGTTGATCAGTCAGTTCGGTCGGAGCTAATGGTGGAAGATCTGACCAACGAGCTGCCTACTGAAACCGTTCTTCTAACCGAGACCGTGCTACCGAGTGAAACCGAGCTCCGAGTTGATATTGATGCCGACCTTGATGATCTGTTTAACTGACTTTGTATTTTTCTTCTTTTTGCCTTTTTTCTTTTCTTTGCTGTTGGAAGCAAATTGTAATCGGGCTGAGGCCCCACCTTTTGTACTTGTTTTGAATTTTCAATGAAGTCTGCTTTTTTGTTCAACTCTTATTTCGGTTGATCTTCATGCTTGTACTTTACTTTCTAACCGAAGTCTTGGATGAGGTACAACATTCACTTGCCGAGATACTTATTTTGGTCTTGATCTTGCAATCTAATTATAGCTGCCAACCACTCTTCAGCCGAGATACCTACCTCGGCTGAAGAGTACTAACAGTTGGCTCAGTCCAGCCAACCATTCTTTAGCCGATATCCTTACTTCTGCTGAAGAGTATTAAAAGTAGGTTTAATCCTGCCAACCACTCTTTAGCCGAAATCCTTACATTGGTTGAAGAGTACTAAGAGTTGGTTTAATCCAACCAACCATTCTTTAGCTGAAATCCTTACATCAGTTGAAGAGTACTAAGAGTTGGTTTAATCCAGCCAACCACTCTTTAGCCGATATCCTTACTTCGACTGAAGAGTATAAAGAGTTGGTTTAATCCAGCCAACCTCTAAATTGGTTATTCTTGCCAATTTAGAAAAATGTTTCGTTATTCCGACCAAACGTCCTGCAGCCTAGATCCTTATCCTGGGCTTAGGAAGGGTGTTGGTTTAATCCAGCCAATCTCTAAGTTGGTTTTTTCCAGCCAACCTAGAGTAAAGTGTTTGGTTATTCCGACCAAACGTCCTGCAGCCTGGATGCTTATCCTGGGCTTAGGAGGGGTGTTGGTTTTTCCAGCCAACCCCTAGATTGGTTTTTTCAGCCAACCTAGAGTAAAGTGTTTGGTTATTCCGACCAAACGTCCTCCAGTCTGGATCCTTATCCTGGGCATAGGAAGGGTGTTGGTTTTTTCAGCCAACCTAGAGTAAAGTGTTTGGTTATTCCGACCAAACGTCCTCCAGCCTGGATCCTTATCCTGGGCGTAGGAGGGTGTTGGTTTTTTCAACCAACCTCTAGATTGGTTTTTCCAGCCAACCTAGAGTAAAGTTCTTTTGATGTCCCCAACTCACTAAAACAATCTTTTACAGAAGGAAACAACTATACTGAAAAGAAACTACTTGTTTTATTAAGAAAGGAAAAAATTACACATACGTTAAAAAAAAAAGCTAAAAATAAAATAACTTGAGATTTGTAGTATTCCATAGTCTGGGAATTGCTTTGCCGTCCTCATCTTCTAAGTGGTATGCCCCCTTGCCAGCTAATCTGACCACTTTGTAAGTGTAACAACCCTCGTCACTGTTTACCGAATAACCACTGATTACCATTAAACTGAAACTGATTATGACTGATAAGTGAACTGAATAAACTACTGAACTGACTGACTGAAATTGAAACTGAATTGACTGAGTATGTCTGTTTTATTGTAATTCTATCTGTTTGGTTATTGATTATCTGTTCGTGTCTTTGTGTTTAAACTGCTAATTGAAGGCCTTATCGGCGGCCGAATCTGAAATTGATTGATGTTTTATGATCGTTAGAATTAATGTGAATTTATGGCATATTTATCTGATAACTGATTTGGTATGATTAAATTAGATTAAATATTGATAAATTGCATAGTTGGCCTTATTTACATTAGTGCCACCTAGTGACCCACTACTTGGACTATTGTTGAGCCTTATACAAACATTTCATCAGCCATTGAGTGTCACTCAACCGACCAAGAGAGTGAGAGCGAGAGTCTAGCTTGGAGAATTTGTAGGAGATTTGCCTAAATTGAACTTCTACTCTTGTAATTGAAGAGTTCTTTGCAAAATTGAGCCTCTAGACTTGTAATTGAGGAACCTAGGTATGAATTTCATCATTCTTATTGTGTATTTAAGTTCCTTCTAGCATGGATCATGGTAGTTGAAAGAATTAAGTCAAGAATTGGTTCATTAATGTTGAATTGGAGCTCATTCCATGCATGCATGTTTGAATTGTTGAATTTGAGTTGATTCCATGGAGAATTGTCTCATGCATGCTCATGGTTATGTTAAGTCCATGTTTTCATCCTGTTTTTGGAACAATTGGCTCCTTAGAGAATCAAATTGTAGCTTTGAAATGATTTAAGTTCATGCATGTTTGCATGTTCTTCATATACATGGAAATTGGTTTGAATTGGATTTATTTGAAACACCCTTGGGCTTTGATTTTACAAATTGAGCTTTGAATCATGTTAAAGTATGAGTTTTGATGTGTTTTCTGGAAAATTGGCCCAAGAGGATCGAAATTTATGGTTTAAAACTTGGTTTTGAGCTTGAGGTTCAAATCTGGAATTTCCAGAATTTGGACTCACACTCGAGCGGGGTGACTGGCGCTCGAGCGTGGAAATCGTGCTCCCAGCATTTTGTTCTGTTTTGAAGTCCACTCGAGCGGAATAATTGACGCTCGAGCGGGACATTGTGTCTCATGCTCGAGCGGGTGTCGAGCGCCCAATCGAGCGTGATTTTCGTCTATCCAGCACTTTTGAATGTTTTGCAGAACGCTCGAGCTGGTAAGTCTACGCTCGAGCGGAAACCTTTATCTGCATGTCCGCTCGAGCGGAGTAACCTACGCTCGAGCGTGACCCCTGTTTTCTGAAAAGTCTGAAAATGCTTTTAAAGTGCATCTTTGCATCCTCATCTCATCCTAGGCATTCTTAGGCCTAGTTTAAGGCATCTTAATGAGGACATAGATGTAGAACACACCGAGGCAAATTAGGGATTAAGTTATTATTTTTCCAACTGTGTAGCTTAGTGTGTGTTCAATCTGTAACTGTGTAGGGTTGGCGACTGGGGACGCGCTCTAGCTTTACTGTAGCCCAGAACTCTGTGAGTAACAACTGTGTAAAGATATGTTCAAAATGATTATCTTCTGAACAATTGAACTGTACTGCTTTCTGAACTGATACTGTTAATTGAATGAATGTATGTCCTATATTCTGAACTGTATTGTGGCATCCTTAGCAACTACTGTTTATTGTTACTGTTACAAAGATCTCTGTCGGTTCCCTCGTTGGAACCACTACTGTTACTGACTGATGGCCATCACCTACTGTTCGGTCTTTTAAGACCTACTGTTTACTGTACTGTTATGCTAATGGATGTACCACATATGACTGCACTGACTGAACGACTGAAATACTGATTTAATGAACTGTTTTCATTACTATAAGGACATTCATTCTTAACCCCTTTACGCATTGTATTATTCACTGGGTTTTAGCTCACTGCTCATATATATATATATGTAGGTGTACAGGCACCAGACCGCAGCTAGAAGCGTCGGGGTAAACTCCAGTTTTGTCGAGCCGACCTATGTGCCTTAATGCGAGGTTCCAAGCCTGTCAAGTTATGGCTTAGGGGTGTTTTAGTCCCCTCTTCTGTCTCTGTAACCGTTTTGTTCACTGTACTGTTACTATACTGTTTAATAGGGATTAGGTCCCCGAACTGAATGATTATACATATGTACATACTGCTTTGTCTGACTGTATATATTTGAATGAAAAGTCTTTTTGCATGCAGGTTATCACAGCTCATTGGACATCGTTTATTTACTATATTGGCTTCCGCCAGCCCCTGTACTCTGTATTACTGTACTACTATTAAGCAGGCCTTCGGTAATCTCGAATTACTGGCCGGTTACGGTGCTAAACCCATAAGGGCGGGTTTGGGTCGTGACAGTAAGGTCCTTCCGAATTGGGCCCTAACTTGTCATCTCCCGGAACCACGGTGTTTCCCATTACTTTGTGCAGCACCCAATCTCCGATCTTGAATTGCCTTGGATACACTATTTTGTTGTATTTCCTGGATAACTCTTGCTGGTATGAGGCAATGTGAACCAGTGCTCTTTCTCTTCTTTCTTCGGTGAGGTCGAGTTCCAATGTTATGGCCTCTTCATTCAAGTCTGGATCAAAATTTTCGCTTCGAATTGTGGGGAGGCCAACTTCCAATGGGATTACCGCTTCCATGCCATAGGCTAAAGAGAATGGTGTCTCTCCAGTTGATCGCCGAGGTGTGGTACGGTAAGCCCACAGAACATGAGGCAGTTCCTCAGCCCACTTGCCTTTTGTTTTTTCTAACCTCTTCTTCAATCCATCCAAGACAACCTTATTTGATGCCTCTGCTTGGCCATTTGCTTGGGGATACGCCGGTGTAGAATTGTAGAACTCTATCTTGTATTCTTCACAAAGGCCCTGTTTGGTAGAGCTGTGGGAAAGTGCTTATAGCTTATGCCTAAACAGCTTATAGCTTATAACTATGAACATAAGCTGATTTCTGACTTATAAATTAAGCATCTCCTGCCCCACTCAAAGAATAAGCTGATTTCTGACTTCCAAAAAGCTATAAGCTATAAGCTAAACCAAACACATCAAAATAGCTTAAATTAAGCTGAAAGCTGAAATAAGTTGCTTTTAAGTTCTGCCAAACAGGCACAAAAGCCTCTAAAGATTCTGCCATCAAACTGAGTGTCGTTGTCTGATATTAGGGCTTTAGGTATGCTGAACCGAGTGATGATATTCTGCCAGACGAATTTCTTCACATCTTTTTCCTTGATTGATGCCAATGCCTCTACTTCCACCCATTTTGTGAAGTAGTCTGTTGTCGCGAGAAAGAACTTCCTGTTTCCAGGTGCTGTTGGAAGTGGTCCTACTATGTCCAAGCCCCACATTGCGAAGGGCCATGGGCTAGTTAGTGGTAGGAGCTCTCTAGCTGGCTGATGTATTTGGTGTGCAAACTTCTGACATTTTTCGCACTTCTTCACATACTTCTCCAAGTCTGCTTGAATGTATGGCCACCAGTATCCTTGCGAAATGGCTCTGTAAGCTAACGATCTTCCTCCTTGGTGGCTTCCGCACACGCCTTCATGTATTTCGAACAAGAATGCTTCTACTTTGCTGGGGTGGACACACTTTAGATAAGGTCCTGAGAATGACTTTTTGTACAATGCCATAGATGGGGAGAGCCAAAGTCATTACGACTTTGCTCTAATTTTGTTGGCTGCCTTCTTTTCTTCCGGTAAGACGCCGTATTTTAAGAACAGTATGATGGGATCCATCCATGAGGGGCCTAGTTCGGTGCAACATACCTCTTCTGCTTCGGGGTCTTTAATGCTTGGTCTTGGTAAGTAGTCAATTAGCAACGGATGAGGGATGGATGTATCTGCCATTGAAGCAAAGCCTGCTAGTTCGTCTGCTCTGCTGTTTTCCTCTCTGCTAATCTGTTCTATCCTTACTACTTCAAATTTTTTGGTCTCTGTTCTGACCAATCTTTGGTACTTGGCCATCCTGTCATCCTTTGCCTTGTAGTCGCCTGTAATTTGGCTTACCACCAGCTGTGAGTCGCTGTAAACCATTAGCTTGGTGGCCTTCATGTAGGATGCTAATTTGAGACTTGCAAGAAGCGCTTCATACTCCGCTTCGTTGTTTGATGTTGGGAATCCAAGGTTGACTGCTTGCTCCACAACCAGGCCGTCTGGTGAGATGACGACTATGCCAAGTCCTGCACCATGCCGGTTGGATGCTCCATCCACAAAGAGCTTCCATATATCTCCAACGAACAATTTCCAGCAAGTTGAGGGATCAGATGATGCCGTGGGGTCAAGAATGTCGCTGGTGTCTTCTTCAAGGTCCATATTTGCTGTCTGTCCCTCGCTATCTGATTGAACCAAGTCTTTATTTGTTGGTGAGTCTTGGCTTGGTGTGGCATGGTTCGCTTCTGCCTTGCTCTCTTTACTCTGGTCTGCCGTGGGGTCCGACTGAGTATCTTGTACCAGGGATTGTGCTATTCTGGCGTCAATATCCATCCCTAGTTCGGTTGCATTAGTTAAGTCGACTGGGCAGATATGATGACTTTCAGGAGTAAATTCTGCAACAAAGTCTGCCAAAGCTTGGGCCTTTATTGCGGTTCTGTGTTGGAACTTGATGTCAAATTGTCCCAGCTCTACTGCCCACTTCAAGATTTGCCCAGAAAAGTTCGCCTTCTTAAACAAAGCTTTTAATGGGAAGGCTATAAGGATGACTATGGTGTGGGCGTGAAAGTAGTGCGACAACTTCCTTGAGGCCATCATTAAGGCTAAGGCCAGTTTTTCCAGTGGCAAGTACCTCGTTTCGGCGCCCAGCAATGTCTTGCTGACATAAAAGATGGGCAGATGTTGGACTCCTTCCGCGCGGACTAACACTGCGCTGATTGCGTACTGAGAGACTGCCAGGTATAGGAAGAGCTCTTCTCCAGGTATTGGAGTGACACGTAGTGGTGGAGAAGACATGTATTCTTTCAAGCTTTGCAGAGCGCGGTCGCATTCTTCGTCCCACTTGAACTTGGCTTTCAATGCTTGAAAAAATGGTCGTAGTCTGTCTGACGACTGGCTAATGAATCGGTTGAGTGCAGCTGCCATGCCGGTGAGATGCTGTACTTCTTTTACTGAGTTAGGTCTCTCCAGATCCTGAGTAGCTTTGATCTGGGAGGGGTCTGCTTCTATACCCCGGTTGGTCACCAGGAAGCCCAGGAATTTGCCAGATCCTACACCGAACGCGCACTTAGATGCATTAAGGCGCAACTTGTGCCTCCTCAGAATCTAGAACATCTCATCTAGGTCCCTTAGATGGTCGTTCTCATCCTTGCTTTTGACCACCATATCATCGATGTAAGCTTCCATTGTTCTGCCTAACAACGGCTCAAACATCTTGGTGACCATTCTTTGGAATGTTGCCTCTGCATTCTTGAGGCCAAAGGGCATGACCTTGTAGCAATACAGTCCTCTTGGAGTTGTAAAGGACGTGACCTCCTGATCTGGTTCGTACATGGCGATCTGATGGTAGCCTCTGTACGCATCAAGAAAGCTAAGTCGGTTGTGCCCCGCCATTAGGTCTACCAGTTGATCTATCCACGGTAGGGAGAAGCTGTCCTTTGGGCATGCTTTGTTGATTGTCTTATAGTCGACGCAGACACGCCATTTGCCATTCTTTTTTAGTACCACGACTGTGTTGGAAATCCATCTGGGGTAATGCACCTCTCTGATAGCTCCTGCCTCTAGCAGATTTCCCACTTCTTCCGCCACTATCTCGGCGTGATGGAGTGTCGATCTGCGAGTGCGCTGAATGATTGGTCTGGCAGATGGGCGGACATTGAGTTGGTGACAGACGAAGTTTGGATCAATGCCTGGCATGCCGTAGGGTGTCCAGGCGAACACTTCGATGTTAGAGGTCAAGAATTCCAAGACCTCTAATCTCTCAGTGCTGGATAACGACGAACTGAGCAAAAAGAACTTATCCGGGTTCTTTTCATCTATTCTTACCTCTACCAAGTCTTCCACCACTTTTTGATCAGCTGCTTTGCCGACATCTGCGAATAGTTCATTGCTCTCAGGTTCTTCCACCGAATGAACATATCCCTTGGCAGTGCGGCTGCCATTAACCGTGACAAAGCATTGCTTGGACATAATCTGGTCTCCAAAGACCTCTTCAATTACCCTGGCGTCGTTGGGGAACCGCATTACTTGATGGTAGGATGATGCTACTGATTTCATGGCATGGAGCCATGTTCTTCCGAAGATTATGTTGTAAGTGGAAGGGACCTTCAACATCCAAAATTCCACTTGTTTTGTCACGCTTCCTGTCCTGACTGGCAGGATAATTTTGCCGACTGGCCATTCTGGCATTGAGTTGAATCCGATCAGAGGGGGTACAACTGGTGCCAGGTCTTTGTCCTCCAATTTCAGTTGTTTAAAGGTGTCATAGTACATTATCTAACACGAGCCACCTTGGTCTATCAGACGTCATAGTCTTTGATGCGGAGGGTGACGACCAGTGCATCGTTGTGAGGGCAATATATTCTTTCCAAGTCCTTGTCTGAAAAAGACATGACGTTCGTGGCCTCTGTTCTCCCCTTTTTGATGGTAGGTTGGGCACTTAGTACTTCTCTTAAGTGCTCAGCCTTCTTTATCATGCCCCTGAGCTCGCATACGCGCTCAGGTTCGAATACTCCATGAATTACGTTGATCACGTCTTAAGGTGGGACGTCGATTGGCATACCGTTCGGGTGGTTGTCATTCTTGGGGGCTGGCTGGGCCCCTCCTTCAATGTATGTGTCCAGGTGACCGGCCGTCACCAACTCCTCTAGATGTTGTCTCAATGGTGTACAATTTTCAGTGCGGTGCCCCTTTTCTTTATGGAAGGTGCACCGTGATCTTTCGTCGTAGTCCTTCTGAGCCTCTCCTAGCTTGGCAGGCCATCTGACGAAAGGTTCATCGCGTATCTCACTTAGAATCCGGTAGATTGGCTTTTTGAATACTGTGGTAATGGCAGTGCGGGCTCTTAACCATCTTTTATCCTGGTCTTCTCCGTTGTCCTGCCTGCCTCGTCCTTTTTTGTTCGGACGTTCTACCGCGTTGATCTTTGCTGCGGTCTTTTTATTTGGTATTGCCGTCGTGCTAGACTTTGCTTTAGCACGGGCACTATCTTCTTCAACCCGAATGTGCTGGTGCACTCTCTCCATTAAGGCCTCCATCGTGAGAGGCGGTGTCATAGTGATTGAGTCCCTTAGTCTGTTCCCGACTGGAAGGCCTCTTTTGTACTATGCGATGGCGAGATTGGTGGGGCAGTCCCCAATCTAGTTGAAGGTCTCCCAGTAGCGGCTATTGTAGGATTTTAATGACTCCTTTTCGCCCATGTCAATGGAGAGCAGTTGATCAATTTCCACCGGGGTCTTGGTGTTCGTTCTAAACCTTGTTACGAATGCCTCCGCCAATTGCGCCCAGGAGGCTATGCTGCCTTCTGGAAGTTTTTCGAACCAACTCAAGCCTAGGTCACCAAGGCTTGATGGGAAGAGGATGCACATCAAAGCCTCGTTTCGTTGATATACCGCCATAACCTGGCGGAAGTGGCTTAGGTGCATGTAAGGGTCTGTCTTCCCTTCGTACGTGGTAAATTTAGGTTGGATGAAGCCTGAGGGTAATGATGCGTTCTCAATTGCCAGAACAAACGGCGAGCTATGTAGTCTTGCCAATGCTTTATCTGTTGGTTCGTAGGCAAGGTGTGGTGCTGGCATTCCAACCTCGACGCTTCCATGCATCCGAGGAGCCAACCGCCGAAGGGCTGAAACTCTGTGTGGGTCGCGTGCCCTAGCATCCTCTTTCTATCGCGCCCTTTCTTCAAGCACAGTCCGTAAGTCGGACGATCTAGGAAACTCCGTTTGCCTGGATGATGTATGGTGCGTGTGTGAGGGCCGATAGGTACTTCCCTCTGTATAAGACCTTAATGATCTCGTTCTCTCAGACCTGGAGTAACGAGTTCTGGAAGTCCTTGATTGAGTGTCGCTCGTCCTGAAGCTTCTACTCTCTACTTGCGATGTCGTGGTATGCCTACTACGATCTTCTGAGTGGCGAGGAGGCGCATTTCCTTTGTACCCCTCTCCTGTCGCCACCCCTTTTTCCCTTGATCTGGCGCTTCATGGCCTCCATGTCCGCCGCCATCTTCCTTATTAATTCATCTTGTTCCTTCATGCGGTCCTCCAGAACTTGAGGATCAATCCTCCGCCTTTGTCTGTCAGGACTTTGTGAACGAGAGTGATGGGGGTTGTTAGTCCGCCTCCTCCCCCTTGCATCCCGCCATGGGAGGGATAGAAGGTAGGCCTTCGCGCCTCGTACCCCCTTCTGGTGTTTGTCCGTCGATGGCGGACTGCGGCAAATCTTTGTTATGCGCCATTGCTTTTAAAGAGGAAAAGCTTGATCAAGAGGTTTTGTTCTAGTCTGATTTTCCCACAAACGGCGCCAATTGTACGGGCACGAAATATTCTTCCCGTATAATCCTGTTGATCAAGTCTGCGCTCCTCCGTACGTCGTCGCTTTACTCCCTGAAAACACAAACGTGAGCTAGCCGGTGGGTGTTGTAGACACCCCATTTTTGACCGTCCTCAAGACTTGGACGTCACCGTTTGAACACCCGGTGATCATCCATGTTTGTGTTCGTTTGGAGTTCCCGGAGGCCTCGGCTACGCGCTTTGCCTCAGGATCTCCGGACTCGACTCTTTAGTGTCTGGTTTTGCACCAAACACTTGTGCTTTTGCCTTGAAGAGAGAAGAATGGCTTGATTTGCCATCTTCACATTCCACCGGCCTTCCCCTAGCATCACCGGCTGTGTAGGGGTTCCACCGGCCATGGTTTCTTAAAATCAATGGCCGGTCGGCATAATATACTGCCGACCGGCACTTTGTTTTGCCAGTGACATCTTTTGCTGGCCGGTGTGACTCCTTTGCACCCTTGAGGCATGGTGCATGCCAGCTGTGCCAGCTGGAATGCACCATCACTCCTCCCCGTGCGGTTTTGGCTGGTATGAGCCTTTGAACCCCTTGGTTCCTTCTAGAAGGATGAACCCTTGGCTAAGCTTCTTGGAGAAGCTTTGCCAGCTGTTTTAGCTTCTCCAAGAAGCCTAGACTCCTTTGCACCCTTTTGCCCCTTTCACTTGGTTTCTTGGAGAAGCCAAGAACCATTTGCTTAGTCTATATATAAAGCCCTCCTCCTCCATTGTTTAAGGTTGGGAGTTTTAAACCTAAAAACCAGAGCTTATATACATATATCTGCTAGATATATCATCTCTCTCTATATTTCCCTCTCTCTCCTCCCTTAGTGTGTGTTTGGTAGCCCAAAAGTGTATTTTGCCTTACTTTTGCACTAATACACACACCATTACACCTTGCTCCGAGGTTGAGAGGCTTGGGGGGTTGATTCTTGATTTTTTGGACTGATTTTGATCAAAAGAAGAGTGCTGGACCAACTGTTCTTCAAAGGATTTTCAAGGGTAACTACTTTGCTTTAGTTTCCCCAAACTTGCACTAGTTTTTTACCTATCTTGCTTGTTGTTTTAAGTTTTGTGCATAACATAAAAAAAGCTTGTATTTTCATGCTTAAGAACTTTCATTAAGGGTATTTTGTGATTTGAGTTCAAACTCACCCTCTTAGGCCTTATTTGGCCTTTTTGGTGCTTCCTTTGTGAGGCCTTGTTTGCTTGAGTGTTTTGGTCTTCTCACCACTGAAAACCAGTGGTTTTCAGTGGTGAGGAAGGTGGTTTGAAGTTTTGTATAGGGGAGGGACACCCCTCTCCCTTCATTGCCTCATTTCCTTGCCTTTTGGCTTAAAGGGCAACATGTATGCTTGATTGTTTTTGGCCCTATTTCAGAACTTTTTGGGTATCCTTAGGTCACATTTGATCTGTGTTTTTGGTTGGATTTGTACCCGTTTGCATGCTTAACATACTTGCTTTACATTCCTCTATTTGGCCTAGAAATGCATCTTGTGTTTAGGCCATGATTCTTGCATATGTTAGCCTAATTTCATGAAGGTATTGGCATTATTTCACCATGTTTAAGGTCTGTTGGCCATTTGTTTCAGTCATGCTTGCCATGTTTGATGTCCTCTCTTTGTGTTTTGGCTTGTGAGCCTTGAGCATATTGGCCTCTAGCATGTGTAGCTTGGACCATCCTCATGATTTGGCATCATCTAGGGTCGTATTTCAGTCCATAAATCATGCTTATATGCTTGCATATGTGACCTCTTTCATGCTTTGAGGATATGCCCTTTTATGCCTTGAAACGAGCTTTGGTGCATGCATCTCATTGGAGCCACTTAAATTGCCATATTAGTGGGTTTTGGAGTTCATTTTTGCATACTAAAATTCTATTTTTACTTGTCTAATTCATGCCATGAAGGGTCATATTGTTGGAAGTAAAGTGCCCCTTTTTGTGCCTTAACCTTAGGTCCATGGGCTTGCATGTTGGCATGAGTGTTGGTCCATCATTTTGGGCACTTTTGGCCACTGTTTTAAGGTGAATTAAGGTCTGCCCCTTTACCATTTCAAGCCACCATTGCATGTTTGTCTCATGTTTGTTGCATGGTTGCTTCATTAGGTGTTGTAGCATGATGACCCTATTACTTAAATTGTCCATGTTTGCATTGCATTTGCATCTTGCATGCCTAGCATTGCATACTTGCCATAGTAGTTGCATGGCATTTGGCATGCCTTGCATCTTGATATCATGTTGCATTTTGAGCCATGTTTGCATAACATGCATTGCATTACTTGGTTTGGGATGTCAAACCAAGTGTAAGGGTTAAGGAGCGTTCATACTATAAGTGATGCAACGCGCCTTAACTCTCGGTCACAGGGGCCTTTGACTTCGACGTGATAAGGCCTGGGTCCTCATTTGTGTGTTGCATGCATTTTTACATCAAATGGCAAGCTTGATCTCTTGGGCTATCATGCACAATTGATGGCTCGAGGATCGAGGGCCATGCCTCCCTAAGTTCAATACATGATGGGGAACATGACCATGCTTACATGTGCCTGAAATCCCATGCCATATGCTGTCTGTCCTCTGTTGCTGTCAAAACTGTTTTCTGCAGGAAGTTTCTGCCGACCGGCATAATTTAGTGCCGACCGGCCATTGGTGAATGGCCGATGACTCAATTAGCAGCCGATGGAAGTTATACACTGCCCGTGGGAATTTTCCCCTGCCGATGGTATTCTGCAGTGTGCAAGGAGCCTGTCCCAGAACTTTGGAATTTTTTCAGAGAAGCAAGGCAGTGAAAACAGAGGCAGCAATGGTATGGTACGGATTTTTCGGGCGAGACGGGTTCGAGCATGCATCATTCGCGCATCCCAAGGCGGGGGCTGTGGCCACCTTTCTTTTTATTTGCACTCATTCTGTTAAGTAAATTAGAAATTCTGTAATAATTTATTTGCTTACCATTCGGACTGTAATATTTATTCGGACCCTCCGAGTGAGGGCAATGATGTAATAAGTGTGCATGAGTGTGTGTATGTCTTCCAACCCCACGTCTTTCTTCCCTTTTATTTACCTGCTTATGATGATAGACTAGGGCATATTTAAAATTAACATATCTTATGCTATGCATGCGTGCATTTATGCATCTGTATTGCATGTATCAGGCTCGGTACATCACGCTAACTGCATTTATACTTCAATTCCAAATTGAATACGTGCATCAATTGATCGCATTTCACATGCCATGCTTAGGTTAGCCGAGCCTACTTTGATTGCATCCTGTATGTGTTACATTAGGCAATTTGATATGAACTAGGACCATGCATGTCGGCTAACCAGTTTATTGTTTTGGCACGGAGTACGATGTAAGTATTTATGCTTTAGCATCCCGCATGCGTGTGAGTGTTGCCATGACAGTATGCTTGCCATGCGGCTAAATGCTTATGTGATAAATTGTTTGAATGCCTGTGGGTGAAGGTTGGACTGCCTGAGTTGGAAAAGTTCATTGAAAATCCGTATTTTAGCCTACTTGCGAGTAGCAAATTCCAAAGTATTTTTCGAGACAAACGGATATGCAATGCTTATTTCCAAGTTAGGCAATCTAGTCTATACTTGTTTGCTGTGCGCATAACATAGTAACTCTTGGCTAATAATTGGAATAAGAACACATAACATTTTCAAAACTGGATATCAAGGTTAGTAAAGGCCGATCTTCGGATCGGGCGAGAGGGGGTGCTCATAGCTGACCTTCCCCAATCGTACCCAAGTTCCCGAGCCAAGGCAACTTTGGTGATGACGGACACGTGGCCTTTGGCACCGAGTCAGGTTTTCCTAAATTCCCCCATAATAAAATATTTAGGTGGCGACTCTGTATCTGGCAAAGCAGTCCATGTTTGGCACTTCTTTTTCTAAAAATCTATTTTCTCAAAACGATTTGCCAGATTTGGACTCTTTGGTTCAGATTAAGAACCGTGACACAAATTGAGTCCGAACTGTGGCGAGGGCCCCACGCGGGCGCGTCTACAGGTGTGTGCCGGATACCTCTCCGATGCCTAAGTCAGCAAAATAGACGAAGACAAAAAGCTCTGTGTATTCGAGAATCAAAGTTGTGTGTTACCTCTCCATAGGTGATGTTTGTGAGTTTTTATAGGTTCCGCGTGGCATAATCCTAGTAGGACTCTTACTCCTCCATGTAGAGTTCTCCCAGGAGTCATATTCCTGAAAGATAATGCTTATCCTTCAACACCATCCTCACTGCTTAAACCAAGTGAGATGGTTTTACCATGGTCGGACTCCAATATGACCGAGGTAAGCATGCCTATGCTAAGCCGCAGACTAGACCAAGCTAACTTTAGTTCGGCTCTTTCATACATTGCTCTTATCCCGGTTTCTCCCAGTGCTAACCATGGTGTGATCAGACCGAGCTAACAAACAGCAAGGCTCTGGCTGAGATAACCACGATAAGCCATGACCGGGCTAACTTTGAGTACGGCAACCGAGCTATATTCAGAGCTTCTCTTAGACCGGACTAACTTCAAGATTCTTTCGGACCGGGATAACAATAAGGCTTACTATGACCGAGCTAACTACAAACCTTCTTTCATCCAGCCCTTCTTACTGTGGCCCAAAGAACGGCCCATTTACCCAGCTCGGCCCATTTAGGTATAAATTACCCTCTCACTAGCTTAGTGACATTTTTGAAAAAATGCCATTGCTACTAAAGTTTAGTGACATATGTTGATAAATGTCACTAAACAAATTTCTTGTGTCATTCTTTTTATAAAATGTCATAAAATTGATATGACATTTCTTTATTGAAATGTCACTAGAGCCTTATATGTTTGTGGTTTAGTGGCATTTTTCTAAATGTGTCACCAAATATTTTTTTCGTGGCATTTTCTAAAAATATGCCACTAATATAGTGTCACTAAAATGTGTTTTTGTTTTAGTTTTGTGACACTTATTTATTGAAATGTCACTAGAGCCTTTTATGTTTGTCGTTTAGTGGCATTTTTCAAAAACGTGCCACAAAATATTATTTTTTGTGACATTTTCTAAAAATATGCTACTAGTGTAGTGCCACTAAAGTGTGTTTTTGTTGTGCTGAATTAAGACTATAATGTTCTAGAGAAAATATAATGAAATTAGTGGTAATTCTTTAGGCCTTCATATAGAATGATTATTTTCATATAATGGTGAAATATGACTCAATTTGTAATACATTTGTCATTATTCTTTTAATCTAACCAAATGTAAGAATGAATATTTTAATAAAATAATCATTCAATTCTATTTCATTTCAGTGAACCATCATTATCTAAAAACCCAAATCAAAGTGTTATATTGTCAATTTTAACAAGTATATAGGATGTTCAAGTATTTATTTATTTATTTTTATTGATTTCTTCACATCTCAATCTCATTCGAATGTCATAGGCCTATTTGGCAATAATATTTTTTTGACTAAAATAGTCAATAAATATAAAATAGATTAAAATAATGAATAAAACAAAATATTACATTCAAACTATAATCATTTTACTTTTTTTTTACAACTATCAAGTCAACTAAAAAAAATCAACTACTTTAACTTTTTTAACCAAACTAAAATAACAAAAATAAAAAATAACTAAAATAACCAAATTTACAAACTAGCTCTCTATAATCTTTATATTCATTCTATTTAGGAATTTTTTGGGTGAATAATATTTTATGAATTGATTTCTCTTTCAAATCTCTACTAAAACTTATTATCGAAACAGTCTAAGATAAAGATATCGTCTGAATCTACTATACCAACCCTTCATCTTAACATCAAAAAAAATTATTTTGACATAGATTAAGACAAGATTTTCATGATGAATGACATTTGATCAACTAACCAACACCCCAAAACATTAGATAACAAGAACAAGCTTTGAACTCAAAGGCATCTCTCCTTGGAATTAAAATGCATATAGTCATATACTATTTGTTACCCTTCCTCTTCTTGCAAGAAACCACACATCTGAAGATGACTAAACATGTCCCACACACCAGTGCCACAGCAATCGCAGCTTTCTGCCCACTGCTCAATCCACCCTTTGATGACCCTTTTCGCTTTCCATCACTACTGTCGATTTCAGGCGTATAAATGTATGCCGGCGGAGATCGAACTGCCGCCCGTGGCGCAGCGGCTGGAGCTCCACCGTGAGCTGGTGAAGGGAGTGGTGGGGGATTGTCGGTTCCGGCTTCTGGAGGTGGTGGAAGAGATGACGAGTCGGCCAGCAATGCAGGGATAATGACACAGTCCAGTAAAAATATCAATGGAACCATAGTTTGCATGGAGAGGAAGAGTTTAGAGAGAGGTCTAGGCATGGTTTAGAGGTTTCTTTGATTTTTAAATTTGTGTGGGAAAGAAATCAGTGTTTGTAAGGCATAGCACTTTGTGTAGTGTCTGATATTGGATATATTTTCTCCTCTTTTATAAGATTGTGAGAGAGTATTATTTAATAGCTACCAAGTAGCATGTGATTTTTTTTTTTTCCTGCAGGGGAAGATTTCCTTTCGTCCAAAATCTAGATTTGAGGTTGTTTGGGTATATGAGATTCATCGTGAGTTCTGTTTTGATAATTTAAATTGTTCATTTTATTAAGCATTTTTTATATTTTATTCACAAAAAAAAGATTGATTCGATAACTGTAACTTGTTCAATTTATCATATTTTTTACTAAAAAAATGGACAATAATTGTGTTTTAAAA
Source organism: Camellia sinensis (assembly GCF_055761805.1). Classification (NCBI taxonomy): domain Eukaryota; kingdom Viridiplantae; phylum Streptophyta; class Magnoliopsida; order Ericales; family Theaceae; genus Camellia; species Camellia sinensis. The sequence goes on from NC_138970.1 coordinate 67,276,342, forward strand.
AAATGAATTATACATTTTTTTATGACAAAAATAATAAATTAAACAAGTTGCAATTCTCGGATTAATCTAATTTTTTTCATAGATGAAATATATGAAGTGTTCGACAAAATAAATCACAAAAAAAAGATCAATCCAATAACTGTAACTTTTTCAATTTATCATATTTTGTAATAAAAAAATGGACAATAATTGTGTTTTTAAAAAATGAATTATACATTTTTTGATGACAAAAATAATAAATTGAACAAGTTGCAGTTATCGGATCGATATAATTTTTTTCATAGATGAAATACATGAAATGTCCGACAAAATAAATTGTTCGGATATCGAAATAAGGCATGTGGTCAGTCTCACGGGTCCAATAGTTCCTCCAATCCAAATTTTGGATCGAAGAGAATCCTCCTCTTTTTTTCTTTTTTAAAAAGAAATACCCACAAAAACTACTCTAAAAATACTTTAAGATTAAAAAGTATATTTATTTAAAAAATATTACATATAATCTTATTTTTTTTATATTAATTTCTTGTTCCAAGACACAAGTGTGTGGATTCATATATATTTATAAATATGATCTCCATTACTTTGTGTTTAGAAAAAAAATAAAAAATAAAAAATAACGATTATGCATAACATTGCTTTATTTATTTTGCAATTGACACATAGCACTCATACCTCACCAAATAAATTTGAATGGGTAATAGTATATAAACAAAGGGGCAAAAGTATAGAAAATATTACGACTACATTTGTACTTATCATTTTAAAATGGGAAGATTGCGGGTCTCTAGTCTAACTTTGGAGAAGAGTGGAGCCGTCTAGGCTCGTGGGCTCACAATGGTGTATTTTTGATGATCTAATTTATTTATTTTATAGGTTGTTGAGTAAATAATTATAATTATATAATTTGATCATAACATTTTTAAAAAGATAAATTATAATTATAATTTTAAAAATAGATAGTTTATGATTTTTTGAACAAAAAATATATTAAAATCACATGAGTATATTTATCAAATGAATTTGATTTTTATTTTTATTTTTATAAATGATATTTACCTTTGAATCTAATGCTCCATTTGTTTTAAAAGAAAATATTTTTCATACAAAAGGTTTTCTTATGTTTAGTTGTGGTTTTGAAATTAATGTATTAATGGTTACATTAGTGGTGGTGGTGGTTAGGTAGAGATAGTAATGACAGTGGTTGTGGGGCAGTGGAGGTGGTGATGGTGGTTGTGACCGTGGTGGTGGTGGAGGTGATGATAGTAGTTGTTATGTGGTGATACTGATAAAATTTTGGTTTCAAAAATGGTTTTTGCCTTTCAAAAATGAAAAATATTTTTTGCCTAAATAGATTTGTTTTCTATTGACCATAGAAAATATTTTCCGTTGACTTTTGTTTTTCATTATACCAAATGGCAGGAAATGTAAAAAATATTTTCTTCACAAACAAACGGAGTGTCAAAGACAAACAAATTAAATCATCAGAGCGGGAATTGTAACCCTCATGGCATTGTGATGAAAAATTTTGTATACTTTTTTTTTTTATAAGAATAGTATTTTTCAAATTTAATGTTCTTTTTGGACAAATTACACCGGTAGTCTTTATATTTTGTTTTTTGTGTCATTTTGATCCTTACACTTTCAATTAGCTAAATTTTGACCTTTAATTATTTTGTGTTAATTTAGTTAAATTGATAACGCCATAAGTGTTTTTAACGAAAAATTATCACTGAATCGTTTGAGATTAATTTGCTGAGTTGAATAAATTTATAATTTTAACTCTAAAAGTATGAAATGTCACTTATATGTGTATTTTTCATTTCATTAAAAAAAAAATACTAACAATTGTTAGTAATTAGATTAAATTGAGATAAAATTATAAATTTAGGGTCAAAATCAAACCAATTAAAGCTATAGAAACCAAAATGATATAAAAATTAAAATATAGGGACTATTAGCATAATTTGCCTTATTTTATTTTATTTTTTATTACATAATTTTAGGGATTGTTACTTTCGGTTGCAGTTGGAAGCTGGAAAGGAAGTAGAAGTTGAGAAGAGTACTTGATTTCTTTTTTTGTAGTAGCTGGTAACTCTTTCGCATTGATGACTTTTATTCCACGGAATGAACTAATGAAACCTTGTGGTTACAACTTTTCTACTTACAACATATAGTCATGTTGGGTCTTTACGATGAAAAAAGAAAGAAAAAGGAATGAAAGGGAAATTTGATGCATATATTTGACTTGGTTTCAAAGATTAGTGGCCATGCCAATACCCTTTTTTCCATTATGAAGTAATCTCTCTTTTTACCAATCGAAAGGTTATAGTGCCAAAATTTGTTCCCAACTTTCCACTCATTCAAATATATAGGGCAAATTACACTTAATTTCTTTCTAATAAATACATGAATCTTTTCTATTGTTTCAATAATTACAGAAATCTTTTTTACTTTTGTTGACAATATTAAGATTCTCCTAATCCATAATTTAGCACAAATGCCATTACTTTTTTTAATCTAAAATGATCATATTGCTCATTTGAACTAATAAGCTATTTAAATAAAAAATTTCACCCACCTCCCCTGAAATTTTGTACATATACTATTAAAGATCCACACATATTTTAACTTAACACCCTAATAGTTACTATAATGCCCTAATAATTAATACAATACTTATAAGACTTATTTTAAACAATGAAAAATTTATTAATTTTAATTAATTCATTTATTATTTAAATTTCTTTTTTCTTTTCTTTTTTTAAGTTGAAAAAAATTGAATAATCTTTTTTCCCAGCAATTTGTCCTACTTATTTATTCATATGTAAGAAAATTATTTATCCCTAAATTGTTAAGATATTATTAACAAATTTTAATTTTTATCTTTGAGTCATTAAATTTTTAGTCGATGCAAAGTTTAGAAAAAAAAAAGGTTGTTTTTACATGATTAAAAGAATTAAAAAATAAATATTGGAGTAAAAAAATCTAATCGCCTCACAAAATTAGTTAATAGGGAGTGAAAGATCAAGAAATTATTTGAGAATAATAAAAAATTCAAACAATTTCTCATTTCTTATACCTAAAAATAAAATTAATCTTTGCTTGAATGGAAAAATTATTTTAGAATCCTTAAATACTCAATTAATTTGTTGTATGATACTTAAAATATATTTCTCCATCTTTTTTTTCTCATTTAAACTACTTTTATTAAATTAAATTTTAAAATTAATTTCTTACTTTCATTAATGGTTAACTTTTTACTTTATTTTTTAATTTCTTACCTTTATTTTGTTCCATTATTTTATAGCGAAGCGTTATTATTTAAATTATCTAATTTTATTTCTTCTGCATATTTACATAATTGTATCGACAACGCTGAGAAATCAGACTCTAATACTAATTTAAACATACAATGAAATAAAATATTTTCTAAAGAAAAAAAATATAAATGTAATTTAATTTACCCTATTAAATATATATGAAATTATTATTTATTTTTCATAATTTTTTAAAAATACAAATGTAATTTTTTGACTCTATTTTTTTACAACAAGTTTTTGAACTTTTATAAACAAAAAATAAAATAAAAATTCAACCATTAATGAAAGTGATAAATAAATTTTAAGATTTAATTTAATAAAAATAGTTTAAATAAAATAAAAAAAGCTGGAGAAATAGATTTTAAGTATCATACATAACAAATTAATTGAGTATTTTATTATTTTTATTATTCTCAAATAATTTTTCCATTCAAGTAAAGATTAATTTTAATTTTAGGTGTAAGAAATGACAAATTGTTTGAATTTTTTATTATTCTCAAATGATTTTTTAATCTTTCATTCCATATTAACTAATTTTAATTTATTGTGAGGCGATTTTAATCATGTAAGAAATATTAAAACGTGTTTTTACAAATGTGCATCAACTAGAAGTTTAATGACTCAAATATAAAAATTAAAATTTGAGAATAATATATGATTGAAAAAAGTTAAAATAATAATTTTTTTACATATGAATGAATAAGTATTACAAATTGTTGGGAAAAAAAATAAATCTATATAAAAAAAATTCAAATAATAAATGCATTACTTAAAATAATAAATTTTAGGTTATTTATATTCTGCGAAATAAATATTAAATTAAATCATTAGGATGTTATCTAACATTAATTTTAGAGAGATTATTTATTTTTAAGTATTTTATTAATAAAAATTAAGTTTTTTTTTTTTTTTTTTTTTTTTGCATTAAATGATTTACAATTTAAATATTTTATTTAATATTGTATGAAATTTAAGAGTGCTATTAAATAATGGTAAAATATGATGTGTTTTTGATAATATATGAATGAGCGCAAAATAATCTTCTCGTATGATCCTGTTGATCAAGTTTGCACTCCTCCAAACGTCGTCGCTTTGTCACCTGAAAACACAAATGTGAGCTAACCTGCGGGTGTGTGCCGGAAACCCCTCCGATGCCTAAGTCAGCAACTAGACAATAGACAATAAGCTCTGTGTATTCTAGAGTAAGAATTGTGATACCTGTACATAGGTCTGGTCATGAGTTTTTATAGATTTTACTTGGCACAATCCTAATAGGATTTCAACTCTCCCTATGAGAGTCTTCATAGGAATCACACACTCTACTCACTACCAACCAAGTGAGATGGTTTGCACAATCCCAGTAGGACTATAACTCTCCTTAGCATAGTCCTATTAAGAGTCTCATGCCCAAGGATAATGCTTACCCTTAGAACACCTTCATCACTGCAAGCCAAGTGAGATGGCCACTCTCTTGACCTCGACTGACCCCTTGACCTCGACTGACCCCTTTACCTCGGCTGACATTGCGGTCAACCAAGTTATTTCGTCTCTGTGCTCAACTAAGTAATGGAATAGAAGCATTGACCGAGCTACACCTAACTCGGCTCTCCATCTTACCAAACACCTCGACCAACCCTTGGGCCTAGTATTAGGTAGCTCGGTCAACACCTTTGCCCAGTTTGGTACTCAGATAAAAAGGGACCGAGCTACTCGACGTCCACACTCTGGCCCTTTAGTTCGGCCCACAACAGAAATCAAAGGATTGTGGCTCGGCCTAGTTTTTCGTTATAAATTACTCTCTCAATTGCCCCCTAATTCCATCTACGTAGCATGATTGAGATTATTTTCCTCCAGCCGAGCTAATGAACGCCCCACTCTGTCAAGCTAAAAAATTTGTTTGGTTTCACAGCTCGTTTGGCCCCAACAAGCCTTGTCAGTTGCTTAACATGTCCTTCCACTAATCTGGTATGACGTCATTCCCAGGATACATGGCGTGGCCCCATTATCTTCGTTCTCCTGTTACAACAGTCATGCACCTACAAAAATTTGAACAGCCCCACCTTTTTGCCTTCAACATTTATATCCTTCGTGGTTGCAATCATACGAGAAGGCATTCTTTCTGCGTAACCGGGCTATATGTCCCACCTTTTTGTAATCATCTTCCAATGAATGAAAAAAATTTGATCTCTTGGTGCGGTTACTATGCTTCTTTTTCAATGTTTTGTATCATTCTGACTGCATGTCCAGTCGAACTCACTAGCTTGGTTGAGATACATCTCTTGGCCTCAGCCGAGCTAAGAAATGCCCAATCTGACCGAGCTAAAATACGAGCTTGGTCCCTTGTTTTTCCTTCATTGTAGTGCTTTATTTTAACTGCATGTCTGGCTAGGCTCACCAGCTTTTACTTTATCCTGCCAACCTTCATTGGTCGAGCTAGCTATCATCCCGGTCAAATCGTTCAAAAATTTGTTGGTCAAACTTGCCAACTTTGGCCGAGGTAACTATCATCCCGGTCAAAGAGTGCCAAAAAATCTTGTTGGTCAAACCTGCCAACCTTCTTGAGCCGTGATCCTTATCTCGGCTGAAGAATGAAAATGATTGGTCAAACCTGCCAACCTTCTTGAGCCTAGATCTTTATCTCGGCTGAAGAAAAAATGTATTGGTCAAACCTGCTAACCACCTTTAGCGTAGATCCTGATCTCGGCTAAAGGGTGCAAAAAAGTTTTTGTTGGTTAAACCTGTCAACCGTCTTTAGCCTAGATCCTGATCTCGGCTAAAAGGTGCAAAAAAGTTTTGTTGGTCAAACCTGCCAACTGCCTTTAGCCTAGATCCTGATCTCAGCTAAAGGGTGCAAAAAAGTTTTGTTGGTCAAACCTACCAACTGCCTTTAGCCTAGATCCTGATCTCGGCTAAAGGGTGCAAAAAAGTGTTGGTTATTCCTGCCAACCTTCTTCAGCCTAGATCCTGATCTCAGCTGAAGAGAGCTCAGTGTTGGTTATTCCTGCCAACCTAGAGCCAAGTGTTTGGTTATTCCGGCGAAACCTTTTCAGCCTAGATTCTGATCTCGGCTGAAGAGAGATAAGTGTTAGTTTTCCAGCCAACCTTTTCAGCCTAGATCCTGATCTCGGCTGAAGAGAAGTATGTGTTGGTTTTTCCGGCCAACATCTTCAGCCTAGATCCTGATCTCTACTGAAGAGAGCTAAATGATTGGTTATTCCGACCAAACTTCTTAATTGCCCTCCAGTCGGGCAAAGACTTTTGCGCGGTCGGTCCTACTTGTCAATCGTGTTAACTCTCGCCAAAGGCTTTTTGTCTGGTATCACTGTTGTACCGGACTGTGCCTTGGTGCGTGCCCCATCTTCTTCTACCTGGATGTGTTGGTGCACTCTCTCCATTAGGGCTTCCATAGTAAGGGTCGACGTCATTGTCATTGAATCCCTCAACTTATTATCAGCCGGCAAACCTCGTTTGTATTGTGTGATAGCTAGGTTTGTAGGGCAATCTCCAATCTGATTAAAAGTCTCCCAATATCGGTTATTGTAAGACCTCAATGTTTCTTTCTCGTCCATGTCTATGGAGAGAAGCTGGTCAATTCCACTGGTGTCTTGGTGTTTGTTCTGAATCTGGTCACAAATGCCTTCGTTAGTTGCGCCCACGAAGCTATGCTACCTTCTGACAACCTTTCAAACCACGTTAGACCCAAGTCACCAAGGCTGGAACGAAACAGGATACACATTAGAGCCTCGTTTCACCGATACACGGCCATAACCTAGTAAAAGTGGCTCAAGTGTATGTAGCGGTCCGACTTCCCCTCATAAGTAGTGAATTTGGACTGGTGGAAGCTTGAGGGTAATGGTGCGTTCTCTTTTGTCAGAATGAACGGTGAGCTCTGCAACCTTTCTAACGCTTTGTTTGCTGGTTCATAGGCAAGACGTGGCTCTGGAATTCCAACCTCGACACTCTCATGTGTTCTAGGAGCCAATTATTGTAGTGCGGAGACTCTACGGGGGTCGCGAGCCTAAGTGTCTTCTCTCATTCGAGCTCTTTCAGTCCTCATTCTCTCAGGCCTGGAGTAGCGCGTCCTGGAAGTCTTTGATTGTGTATCGCTCGACCTGAGGCTTCTACTTTTAGTTTGTGATAGTGTGACTTGTCTGTCATGATCTTCTGAGTGGCAAGAGTGTGTGTTGTCGTTGCGCCCCTCTTTTGCTGCCACTCATTTGCCTTTTATCTGGCTCTTCATAGACTCTATGTCAGCCGCCATTCTTCTTATTACTTTATTTTGCTCGCTTACGCGATCTTCGAGAACCTGAGGATCCATCTTCCGCCTCTGTCTATCAAGGCTTTGAGAGCGGTGTGGACTTGAGCCCTATCTTTCTCTCGCTTCTCTCTGCGGATTCCTTCGCTGGGGATCTAATTCTGCCATGGGTGAGATAGAAGGTAAACCTTCGCGCCTCCCACCCCCTTCCAGTGTTTGCCCATCAATAGTAGATTACGGCAAGTCTTCATTGTGCGTCATTGCTTTCAACTAGAGAGGAAAACTTGATCAAGAGGTTTTGCTCTTTGTGAAAATTCCCATAGATGGCGCTAATTGTACGAGCGCGAAATAATCTTCTCGTATGATCCTGTTGATCAAGTTTGCACTCCTCCAAACGTCGTCACTTTGCCACCTGAAAACACAAATGTGAGCTAACCGGCGGGTGTGTGCTGGAAACCCCTCTGACGCCTAAATCAGCAACTAGACAATAGACAATAAGCTCTGTGTATTCTAGAGTAAGAATTGGGATGCCTGTACATAGGTCTGGTCATGAGCTTTTATAGACTTTACTTGGTATAATCCTAGTAGGATTCCAACTCTCCTTATGAGAGTCCTCCTAGGAATCACACACTCTACTCACTACCAACCAAGTGAGATGGTTTGCACAATCCCAATAGAACTCTAACTCTCCTTAGTAGAGTCCTACTAAGAGTCTCATGCCCAAGGATAATGCTTACCCTTAGAACACCCTCATCACTGCAAGCCAAGTGAGATGGCCACTCTCTTTACCTCGGCTGACACCTTGACCTCGGCTGACCCCTTTACCTCGGCTGACATTGTGGTCAACCAAGTTATTTCGGCTGTGTGCTCAACTAAGTAATAGAATAGAAGCATCGACCGAGCTACACCTAGCTCGGCTTTCCATCTTACCAAACACCTCGGCCAACCCTTGGGCCTAGTATTAGGTAGCTCAGTCAATGCCTTTGCCCATTTTGGTACTCAGATAAAAAGGGACCGAGCTACTCGACGTCCACACTCCGGCCCTTTAGTGCGGCCCACAACAGAAATCAAAGAATTGTGGCTCGGCCCAATTTTTCGTTATAAATTACCCTCTCAATATATATGCAAAACTTCAGGGGATATGTTTGAAATTTCTCATTTGAATAGATAAAGTAATTAATGGGCAATTTCGTCATTATTGAAACTACAAGAGAAGTCTCTGTAATTATCAGAAACCTCAAGGGAGGTAAGTGTAATTTACCCAAATATATATGAAGGTGTTTGGTGACAATCTAAATAAATTAGTTTTTAGTTAAAAAAAGTCCAGAGTTTGTTTATTATGAATTAAAAAGTTAAATGTCACATTAATTTTTTACTTATAAAAAATATTTTTTGTAACAACTTTTCAAATATATTGATTTTTTCAGCTTCTAAAAAAGTTAAAAGTAAAGAAAAAAAAAAACCATAAAAAAGTATACTTTAAACACCCATATAGTGCCACAAATGCATAAAGAAAGAAAACATCTCCCTCTTGTTTGAAAAAAAAAAGGATAGTAATTTCTTTCACTGATGACCGGTGCATTAGTTGCCTTGTTCTCTTGAGTTAGGTGGGATTTATTTTCGTTAAAATGTCAAGTTTTAAAGTGTGACTCTATCAATGGTTGGGTTTGTTGTTTTTGAAAACTTCTCCTCGAAACTTTCTTTCTTAATTGTTTCATTTTCGAGTTTTTACTCGTTTTAGAAGGTGCGAGGCCGAGTCCGGAGTGCCTGGAGTGGAGCTGAAGATTTTCCGGGCTGGAGCACCAGGGTCGCACGTTTGGGGCCTTAGGCTGCACGTGTAGGGAGCACACGTGCAGGAGATGAGGCTGCACGTGCAGGGAAACAAGGGAGATCTGTCTGGTAGACTGCATAAAAGGTAGGTACGGAAGTAGAGGTGCGGAGAGGGGGTTGCACGTGCGGCCAGACGCGTGATCTGTCTCGTTTTTCGTGCATTTCAGCTATGTTTTGATCTTTTGCTCCATTTCACTTCATTTTCTAAATGTGTCTCTTTCTCTATACAACCTTTCTCTCTTTTTCTCTCATCTCTCTTTACCCAAACCCTCAAATGTTTACATTTTCTTTTGATCCCAAGAGTCCGTTAAGATTTTGATACTAGTTCCATATACCAAAATGACAAGCGTACCAAGAGCTTCGTTTTGACCGGTGGAGATCGAATTCCGTTGAAGTTGATTTTTGAGCTTTTCTCTTCTTCGCTCATGAGGTAGAGATTTCTTTGATCTTTTTCAATACTTCGTCTATATATAGGCATGTGGTAGGTTTTTATTGCATAAAAACCATGTTTGTTATGGATTTTTCGAAAATCATTAAAGGTAGTCTAAGATTTGATGTTTAAGGTTGAGGTATGAGAATTTGATTGTTGTTGGGTTAATTTGGAGAGTAGTTCATCATGTTCATGTTTAAAGAGAGGTGAAGTCCTAATTTTAATAAAAATGCTTGATAAGTAAAAGAGTTGAAATTTGTGAAATAACCATGTCTTTGAGCTAAGGAATTTAAACAATGAATTATTGATTTATTTGAGATTATTTGGGTCTCATAAATTTTAGCATTTATCTTGTGTTGGGTTGTTCGTAGTTGAGTGTATTTGGTTGGTACTTGTAAATTTGCTAAAAAGAGGGGGTTAATCATGAGATTAAAATTTTTGGATTATGCTTTCGGTTGAGTTGAAATTGAGTGGGTTATGACTTGGTTATCCGTGGATTGGGTTTTTTTTTTTGGTTAATCGAAATAAACGAGTTTCATTTATTTTACACACACACACACACACACACACACATATATATATATATAATTGGTGTATTGTGGATCGGAAATTTTGGAAATTTACTTTGGAATGTAGAGACAATTATAATTCTTTGCAAATTAAGAAAGAACCTTCGTAGAAGTTGAAAGCCTAGGAACATTATTGTGTTGTTGGACTTAATGCCTCGTAAGAATTGGATAATTGTATTTTGTGTATTTAATACATATTTTTAGGATTTTGTCCTTGGTCATCGGCGGAGGATGACATTGTGGTATTGAAGTGATTATTTGTTTATAGTACACTTGAGTTATCTATACTTGTAGTATAAATCGGTGTTTTGGAAAATGTGTGTTGCGCTGAGAATAAGAGGTACTATTACCTTCCAGCTAGCGCTTGGAGAATTGGTTGCGCTGAGAATAAGAGGTACCACTACCTTCCAGCTAGTGCTTGGAGAATTGGCAGAGGTACCATTATCTTCCAGTCGGTGTCTGATAAATTGGCATTTCATTGTGGAAAGATGTATTCTTGGCTTACCGTGCTAAAGGAAGGTAGAACAGAACTTATTTATCATTGTTGTCTCTGTGTATCGGGGTGTATTGTGGGTTATGATGGTTATTGTTCTGGAAGGTCGTGTGGCCTAAATTGTTGAAGCAGATAATTGTTGATTGTTTGTTGTTTTCTTTTTTACTAAAGGCATACTTGTATAGTCATGAGGGTGTTGGAAATGGACATAAGTAGTGTGTAGAAATTGTGAAAAATGTGAAGGGCATTGAATGCTTGTTAACATGTTTTAAAAAAGGCAAATCAGGTATGAGTCTGGAGAGTGGGACAAAGCATAATGGGCTTAGTGAAATTGTTTTTCATAAAATTGTTATATGAATTTTTGGAAAAAGGGTAACTAGAAAAAAGAAAGGTGAATTGCTTACATTATTGAATGAAATGAATAAGTTTGAGCAAAGCCTTATATATGTATATTTGTGTATCAATTGTCACATTATTTATACAGTATGAGACTAAGCATTCATGATCATAGCTATTTGTAAATTGTCATTGTTTAGGATCATGTTGAGATCCCCACTGGACATTATATTCATCCTACATTGCTAATCCTTTTTCAGGTGAACATCGAGAAGTGTTTCAAGGTCATGGATCTTCTTTATCTGTTGGCCACGGGGCCTTTTATTTGTGGGTGGAATGCCATCGATGTAAAAGGGTTAAACCCTCTTTCTACTTTTTAAGATGTAAGCCTTCAGGCAATTCCTTTAGATATACTTCTGTTGCATTCATTTTATATTCAAATGAGAGAATTTGAGTTTTATTTCCTCCTCGTGATATTGTAAGGATGTTCCACATGTTATCTCCGAAATTGATTAATTTAATAAATTTGGTAATAGATTCCGAGTAATAAAAAGTGGAGCGTGACACTTTCCAATCTCACTTGGATAGACGACATAAAAGAATGAAAAAGAAAATTTTATAGGTTATATTACTAAAATAACATTTTAGTTTTTATTTATTTACTACCTAAATGGAACATTTTAATACTATATGAAATTAGTACTCATCTCATTTTTTTCTCTCCCACAGTCTCTCTAATTTGGGAGGTTCAAAAAGTAGGTTATAAGAGAAATAAATTTCTCACTTTCTCTCTTCTTTAGAAATCTATACAAGTAACTAGATTTAAAATAAATCATTTTCTTTTCTTCTCTCCAAATCACCCTATCTAAACATGATGTAAGAATGTAAAAGAGACAGGATCAAAGTACAAAGTTTCAAATTTTACACACTAAAAATTGGGTAGTTGTGGAGGAGTTACCTGGGGTTAGTTTGGAGCATATATCCTATGGAGCAGTATTAAAGTATGTGTTAACAAGTAAATAGTAATAAAAGTCTGAATCCATTTTTGTATATGAATTGTTTGTTAATTTAGTGAGTGTTTTTTAAAAGTAGAGTCTAAACTTAGTTTGAGTTGCGTTGAGAGTTGCCGAAACCTATCCAAGCCTTAGTTGTAACAAGATGTTGTCTATCTAAGGCCGACTTGAGTTAGGTTTGAATTATTCGAGATGTTATTTGAGGTTTTCTTTCTTCTTTTTTTTTTTTTTTTTTTTTGGTGTTGCTTGATTTGTCAAAATTGGACTCTTTGAACTTTTTCTTTTGGTAAATTCATTTATAAAAATATCAAAATAAATAATTTATATAATGTGAGAGAGATGAAGAGGTGAGAGATAAAAATTGAAGGTGCTACAATGGCTTTTATAATTTTTGAGTGAGAAAAGAAAAATACAAGTTTTAGATTGTGATACTAGTGTATATCATATATATATAGAATATGATCTAACCATCTAAATTATTTTAGGATTTAGTTTCTCTCAAATTGGTCATCTAGCTTGAGAGCGTGTTTAGGTTTGGTAGGCCCATTTTGAGATCGATTTTAATGATCCGAACCGTTCACTTTTTAAGACTCGTTGAGTAGAATATTCATACAAAAATTCAAAATAATCGAATATTGGTAACTCTATGTTTGAATCACATTCACTCTATTTGGTTTGTAGTTTTCAAAAATATTTTTCTAAATTTTCAATTCGCATTTTTATATTTTTAGTGCTTTTTTTTTTATAAGCATTTTAATTAATTTTTTTTTTTTACTTTATAAATTCACTTAATCTTGATATACTTAAAAAAAGTATTAAATTTTTGTATTCTTTTTACATTTTTTTATATTTGGTTTCATAATTATTAAAAAAAATTACTAAAAATAAAAAAAAACTCAATTTTAACTATTGTCAATGCCCAAACAGATTTGACGTCGAATTTAAGAAATCTTTGCAACGTATTGGGCTATCTCCTGGATAGCTCGGCCCAAAAATTACAAGGTTAAAAAATCAGGCTATAATGACCGTACCGCCCTTATCCAACTAATGAATGATTTTTTATTAGATTTGGGATGTATATATATATAATCTTTTGAATTTTTTCAACTAATTTGATTGAGGCTTCGTTTGGGAAGTCATGGTTTGGGCTTTTTGGGCTATTTTAGCCACAAAAAATAAAATAGGCTATTTTAGCCATTACAAACAAAATATCACATCCAACCCATAATCATTACATTCTTCTCTCACAAAAAAACTCAAAAAAGCCAAAAAGCCAAAAAACCCTTCCCAAACCAAGCTTTTAAGCCCAGGCTAAAAAAGCCAAAAAGTCAAAAAACCAACCCACTTCCCAAACGGAGACCGAGTATTCCTTGGATTTCGACTCCCTCCAGCTCATTTTGTTGGTTTATATTCAATTTTAGTTTGTCTCTAAATATTTGTCTATTGTTTATTGTGAGATACTAAGGCTAAGTTTAGCATTTTTAAAAAAAGTCAAAAAGTCAAAAAGTCATTATCCTATTTAAGTCACATCACCTCTTTATCACATCACTTCAAATCCAACTCATATTTCATAAAAAATCAAAAAGTACACTTATTTAGAACATACCAAACAACTCCTAAATTTTGTTAGATTTTAAAATTGCCCCTATAAATTATTATAAACCCATTTAAAAATTCAAATACAAAAGTAATAGTGAGAAAAATATTTCAAATTTTGAATTAAAATATAATAATTTCATATTTCCTTAATAAGTTAGATTTCTATAATAGACAACTAAAGCCAAGTTTGGGATGCTGCGAAAAAGTCAAAAAGTCAAAAAGTTATCAAAAAAGTCAAAAAGTCACCCTACTTTCATGTTTTGGGTGGCCAAAATTGTGTGTGATCTACGGAGGGTAAAAATACTATTCTGTCCCTATTTTTTTTATTCCTTCCTCAACCCTTTTAACCTCTTACCCGAAGATCCCCTTCTCTCTCTCTCTCTCTTTCTCTCTGTGTATCAGTCGAGTTCTGCCGAGATAGCCACAAAAGGAGACAATCCGTCTACGGAGATATCCACACCAGCGACGCCGGAGATCCGTCGCAGCCCTCACCATCCAGCACCGCAACAGCCGTGGGGAAGTCCGACCTCGACTCGATCGCAACTTAACAGCAACCGACGGCTGTCAGACAATCCGTCGCCCAGATCTGCATCACTTCCGACCAGATCTACACCACGTTGGCCGGTTTCTCCCTAACTACAAGGTAACATCTCTTCCACGCAAATTAATTTTCTCACTCTCGCTTTCCTTTCTCTGATTTTGTTCCAAAACTTTTTCTCTTTTCTATCTCTCTTCTCTTATCTGTAACACCGAAACCCTCTCTTCTCTCTACCGAAACCCTTTATGAATCCGGAACCCAAACCAGATCTACAGATCTGGTTGTAAGATGTTCATTTCGGTTCGGCGATCTGTTTCACGATCTAAGCATCTCGCCACGATTTCAGTTCGAAGTTCACAATCAGTTGAACCCTCTGTCTCTGAAGATGAACAAGACCAACTTCAGGGAAGACGATGACATTGTTGTTGTGATTGTTGTGTGTCTACGGATTGTTGTTGTAATTTTTGATTTTTGTTATGAACTTTTTTTTTTCCATTTCATAGAGTTTTGCTGGAAACGATGCGGGTGGGAGAAATGGAACAAAGAAAACCACTGGGATACTGATCTGCAAATTTTGTTATTGTTTAGTAAAAATACATTCCTTTATAGCCCATCTGTCCAAAAAATAAAGTACAGCTACTTCAAAAAAATGACATTGATCCTTCTGGGTCTTGGTTGGGCACATTTTTATCTTATGGAAATTTTGGAATCATATTTTGAAAAACGACCTACCATCTTTAATATATTTGTTTTTATGGAGAAGCTTTTCTAATTGAATTTGGTTTTCTGCCATGGAATGTGATATTTATACTTGAGATATTTGTTTAAAGGCACTCTTCATTGAGACCTGTAGTGTGAGCCGATGAAAAAAACAATAACAATGCTCGAAGACGGTTATATTGGAGGCTTGTGTTACACAGTTGTTTATATGTTTTTTATTTTATTCGCATTATGAGTTTCAATGTCTTCAATTTTTCTACGTATACCATAATTGTTGTTGCATTGTAGTACGCAAATGGAGCAGTCCCAAACGCAGTCGACGCCTTCCAAAGCTTTGCGCAAACGTGGTAGTAAACAGACGCAGCAGCAGTCCACAAACGTGCATAAAGCATCTTGGGACTCTGACACAGTGCGGATTTTTTTGGAACTTGTTATCAAAGAGTTGGACGTTGGTTTCAAGGGGAGCTTCCATACAATGACAATGCATGGATATCGAGCTATAAGCAAGGGCTTTCTAGACCGTACAAATAAGGTGCATGACGTCAAGAAACTGCAGAACAAGTACGCGTTGCTGAAAAAGGATTGGCAGTCATGGTCGAAATTGATGGACAGCAGGCATGGGCCAACTGACATCAGTTACAATGAAGCCACGGGTTTGATACAAGCATCTGACGACTGGTGGGCACCTTACGAAAAGGTAACATTTCCATTGATTTTTACGTATGCCATTTACATGGATACTTAAACCGTTAGTATTGTCAATGCTTAAGCTTATTTTCAATGGCGCGTTGTGTAGATTATTACGTACACCCTAGTTTTTTAGTTGGTTCTAAACATAAATAATTGTGACATTTCGTACTGTGTCTCTAATTTAGCCTTGTGGATGTAGCCCACCACCATAGGAATCTCTAATTCATGTTATTATATGTACATAATAATTTAAGAAATAAAATTAGTACATGAAACTTGATTAGAACCTTAAACTAATAACATTTTGGACTGGGACTAGAGTATTATTTACCACTATCATGGAAATAATATAAAGAAAGAATACATCTTTTCTTTATCCTATTTTTTTTCCCCATTAGATTATTAACATTATTATTTTTCCATTATGCTTACTTAATTTGATAAATTACAAAATGGTTGATAAATGTGAATGATTCTTTGCTTTTTGGGAGGTCACAAAGAAGAACAAAAACTACTATTATACACCATCCTTTATTAGGACAAAAAAGTTAAGTGTTACTACATCTAGAACCATAGTCTCAAATTTCAAACCACTATAATCATCTCTTGCCTTACATGATTATATCTAAGCCATATATTCAACTTACTACTCACTTTCTCTCCAAAATCCACTGAATTACAAAGTATAACATTTCACTCACATTTTTTTTCCCCCTCCTTCTAAGTTACTTGTCTAAATTAATAATCTAAACACAATCTTAATACTTGTAAGAAACTTTAGACAAAATACTCAAACGACTCCCTCATAAGGTAGCCTATAAAATAAAATAATTAGTTAATCCGTTGGTTACGAGTTTATGTACCTTAATAAGAAGTTACAATTCATATCTCCTTATCAGCATAGAGGCCTTTCTTTTTGTATTTCTTTGCAATTTTTTTTGACCCGTACGTGTTGTTTGTTTATTACCTTGTATCTCCATTTCAATTTTTTACATAATATTTGTAATGGGGTCTAACTTCTCTGTTAACTGAAGAGAAGATTGAGCCATCTAGTTGGTTCTGTTGAGCCCACTACAGCCTTCAAATTCATAATTCGAACCGTTGCTCCTTTGAATCCGCTGTATGTAAATTATTAATAAAAATATTATTCACCCAATAATAGTACTCATTTTGACCCAATAAAAGGTATGCTTTCGAAAATATATTATTTATTTCTTTAAGACAAACATAATGAAATTATGTGACTGTTATTTTAATAAATAATCTACAAATATAAGTCCATAAAATGAACAAAATAGATCATCCAAATAGGTTGGTTATGGGCTACATTATCTATTTCTTTGACACAAACATATTGAAATTATGTGACTACCGAATCAATCTATTTTTTATTTTAATAAATAATCTACAAATAACCGTTATTATGTACGTCATTTACATGGATACATAAGCCTATTTCTTTGCTGCCTGTGTTTGCTCCCCATTATTCTCTGTTTCACTATCTGACATGAATTTCTTCCGATGGGTTTTTGGTTGTTTTTCCTAGGTTGACAAGAATGCAATCAAGTTCAAAACAAAACCGTTGGAGCACATGGACCTCATGCGAAGGGTGTACGAAGGCGCTACAGCAACCGGAAAATATGCATGGACACCAGGTGCAGTGTTCGAACCTGTGGCACCTGATGACGGTACTTCACAGGCGCCTGACGAAGACTGCGAGGACAGCAGCGGGCTGCCCTCTTTCCAGCCTGCCGTACAGCATGAACACATTGTGCAGCACACTGTTGTGCAAGAGGATGGCACGCCGGCAACCGTGCACGCTGCATCGTCGGGAATTAACGCTGATGACACCCCAACTAGTGGCATGAACAAATGCAAATCGCCAGGCATAACACACCCACAGCAGAAAAGAGGGCAGAGTGAGGGAGTTTCTCTGTTGGCGAGTAGTATGGAAAACCTTGCATCCTCCGTGAAATTACAACAACGACAAATCCGCGTCTCATATGATTACGCAGATTCGGCACAGCACCTAATTCAGAAGTGTATGACACGATTGTATTCGCTGGAAGGGCTGGATCCGCAAGACTTGCTAGTTCCTTTTGCTCAATCGGTACTTGACAACCCTGCAAATCAAGCCATAATGATGTCGATTCCTTCAGACACAGCTGTCATTGCTTGGTTGCGAACGAAGAAGTCCCGTGAGCAATGCATTGGTGGCCCATCAGCAGCAAATCCCGGAATGGGTGGTGGCTGGTTCTGAGATTTCCCAGCAAATAATTTGTGTTTCCTTATTAATGTTTGTGTGTTGCTTCTTTATTAATGTTTGGGTGGTGGCTGGTAATGAATATTGATGTAATGTTTCTTATGTAATGTTTGTGTGTTGCCTTTTGTTTTTCTCCCCCTTGGAACAAACAGTTGGGCAAATATCCTTCCTTTCCAAAACGATGGCATTGTTGGTCGAATTTTTCGGACATTATCAGTTGATAATATTTGTGTGATGATGTTGATGTTGTAGTATATGCTTGTTGCTGCCAAATAGGTTTATTATCATTTCTTTTTGATGAAACATAAATACATTATCTATAGACCATTTTGGATGAGTTCATTTTTGGTCACTTCAGTGATGGTGATGACAAATACATTCTATCGGCCCTTTTGCATGAGTTCATTTTTGGTGGTTCGGACCACTTTGTCAATCTCATCCATCTATAATTTGTTAAATTAATAACAAAAATTTTAAAATCAATCAGATATAATTTTATCACACGAGGTGAGATTCACCTTCACCTTTCTTGCTAGAGAGTTGTAAAGTTCGTATTAAAATCTATCATATTACAAAGTGAAAAAGTAAAATTTTAAATCTCAGTTAAAATTATTCAAATCAAATACATAATGTAATGGTTTGAAATTGTGAAAACGTAATATTTGATATCTCAATCAAAATTAATCAAATCAAATATAATATACTGGTTTCAAATCAGTTTGAGTAATTTTTTTATTCCTTTTGATTAGGCGAGGAAACAACCTCCATAAACACAAGTCACTAGTTTTGGTAGGAAGTGCACGAAATTAGTTGATTACACATCAGGTTACTTTTTTAAAAAATTAAATTAGAATAACGAAAATTTTTATACATATTAATAATTAAATTTATAATTTTTAGGGTCGTCCCGAAAAATAAACACAAGACTTTTAGGGACAATTTTTAAAAGGTTATTAATAAATAGATTTTTTGGGACAAAATAATTTGGTCTAAAAAATTTTTACTTTTTGAGACAAAAAATTTGGTCAAAAAATGGTAATAATTTATCACTAATTTTCAATTTTTGTTGTTAAAAATATAAGGACGATATTCGAACCGTTGTTTTGTTTTTATCTATTTATTTATATTATAATGAATACTCCATTTTTATTAAACTGGGTGATGAAAAAATGACAAGTAAGGATTGGTTTTTGTTTTTCTTACATGTTTTGTTGGCCCAGCACACAGTTTCATATACACCAATAATTTGGTATCTATTACCAAAAAGAAGAGAACCCCTTTTGGTTGAAGCCCCCAATAATTTGTGTGTTGCCCAATTTGCATGGACACCACGTGAAGTTGTTAAAACTTTGGGTTTCAACGGTTCCACCACAATCTTGGTTTCAAAGAAGAGAATCCTTTCTTACGCATGCTCAATTTTTTGGTTTCAAAGAAGAGAATCCGTTTGTGTTGGTTTGTTGAAATTTTGGTTTCAAAGGTCCCACCCCAATCTTTGCGCATGCTCATCTTTGATTTCTTTATATAAGACCACAAATCAGTTGACATGTTAGCTTCAAAGGTCTCACCACAATCTTTGCTCATCTCATCATTCATTTCTTTAGAGAACACCACAAATCAGTGTGGTTGTCTCCTTTCTTACCCTCGCCCCAATCTGCTTCTTTCATTGTCCAAAGTCGTAATAATTTTCTTGGTAGGCAGCCTCGTACTTGCAAAGTCAGATTTTGGTAAACCAGTTTGGCTCTGTATATTCTGCGTTATAGGTTTCCAAAATGGCAGACGACGTAGGTCCTAGTTACACTGTGCCCAGTAATGCAGCCCGGGAAGCTATCGATGAAATTGCACGGGAAATGGTGGTCGAAACTGATCACAACTTCCTAGAGGCGTATAACAGTGTAGCTACATATTACTACAACCATTATCACAGAGTGCCTCGAAATACATCCATACTTACAGGAAGTTTATGGATGTATGAGTTGTTTAACGGTCACCAAGGCCGGTTTGAAGATGCTGTCAGCATGTCCAAACCAGTGTTCTTGATGTTATGCAACACTCTTCATAGTTTCGGATTGACACTGCCACAACGGGAGCATGGCGTTCCGCTAGAAGAGAAGGTAGCCATTTTCATTTGTGCATTGCAGGGAATAAAGATGAAAGATTTGCAAGAACGGTTCCAACACTCGAAAGAGACATTGTCACGGCATTTCCATGAGGTTTTGAATGTTATGATACCGTTCACAGCGGTTCATAGTAGGAGTCTTACGCCTGAACAAGTGCAACAGGGGGGCCACCCACAATTACAATCGCAACGGCGATACCGGCCATTCAAGGTGAGACTGTTTCACATAATTTTAAATATCACAGTGGCGACATATACCATGAATTTTTATTTATATATTCTGCGTAATGGTGCGTTGTGTAGGACTGCATCGGTGCACTAGACGGCATGCACGTGATGGCTCGTGTCTCGGAAAAGTACGCCACTTCGTATTACGGCCGGAAAGGCGTCCCAACACAGAACATACTAGCCGTATGTGACTTCGATTTGTACTTCACGTTTGTGTCAGCCGGTTGGGATGGGAGCATGCACGACAGTAGGGTGCTGCACTACGTGACAACCGAACCTAAACATCGCTTCCCGTACCCCGCACCTGGTAAAAGTATATCTTACGTAACAAAGTAGTATAATCTGAAAATAATATAAGACAAATTACACATTCGTACTTGCTATCGTAATTGAGAACTTACCAAAAATAGATAATATCATGTAAAAAAAAATTGATGCAAAATTATTTTTCTCAAAGAACTTGTTTGTAAAAAAATGTTCGTTGTAGGAAAATACTACTTGGTGGATAGCGGCTACAGCAACAAGACAGGGTACCTAGCCCCATACAAGGGATATAGGTATCACCAAAATGCTCATCAAAATCGAAGACCACAAAATGAGTTCAAACTATTCAATAAGGCACATTCGTCATTGCGTAGTTGTATCGAGTGGACATTCGGTGCGTGGAAGTCGAGGTGGGGGGCATTGCGGAATATTCAGAAGTTGAGTTTCTCTAATCAAGTGATCTTTGTGTGTGCGTCGATGGCGTTACATAACTTCATACGCCGAAACAGTGAAATTGATGAGGTCACAGTTCCTATCGCAAATAGCACCGAATACGTGGCTCCCGAAATGCCCGACCACGATGAATACACACGGGTTGCGGATGTGATTGAGGAAGGGGACTCCGACCCCGCAGTGACAGTTGTACGAGCGAACATTACGTACCAACTAGCCCAGCAACTGAATACGAATAATTGAAACATTAATGTTGGTTAAATTTATAATGTGTGTAACTCAGATTCAAAAAAGATTATTATCATGGTTTGTTAATGTGTTTTGTATTTCTGAATTTGTAATACTTCTCAGCAGGAAGTTGATAAAGTTTTGTATCCAATTTTATGCTACATATGTCCAAAAAACACTATTGAAAACGAAATGAAAAGAATAAAATAAAAAAACTTGATTGAACAACTTAGAACAGCATTGGGCATAATAAAAAAGGAAAAGAATAAAAAAAATTACAAAAAAGCAATAAAAAAAAGAATGAAACCAAATTTGTTAAAACGAAAACAATAAAAGCGAAAAGAAAAGAATTTAAAAAAAAAATTAAAAGGAAAAGAAAAAAAAGTAATGAATAAAAAATGAAAACAATCAACAAAAATTTACACGTAAAAAGAAAAGAATACAAAAAAATGACAAAAAAGGAAAATAATAAACCCAAATTAATAATATTAAAAGGAAAAGAATAAAAAATAAAATATAAATGTGAAAAGGAGAAGGAAAAAAAAAGGAAAAGAATGAAAAAGAAATATTCACAACAAAGGAAAAGAAAGAAAACAAAAATTATAACGAAAAGAATGGAAAAAAATTTGAATAAAAGAATGAAAACAAAAAAAATAATAATGTTAAAAGGACAAGTACCGACTACAGGAAGAAAAAAAATAATGTTAAAAGGAAAAGAATGCCAAAAAAAAAAATGAATAAAAAAGAAAAGAAATAAAACAAATAATAATGATAAAAGAAAAAGAATTAAAAAAATACATTCTTTTAAAATGGAAAATAATAAAAACAAAAATGTTAAGGAAAAGAAAAAAAAAAATTTACTGCAACGGAAAAAAAAATTAATGGCAAAAGGAAAAGCATGATATAAGACAAATTATGAATAAAGAAAAAAAATCAGTTGCTTTGACCGTTGCACAGTGTTGAAGGAAATGAAAAAAAAAATTTAAAAATTATACGTTGCACAGTAATTGTCACCACAGACCTACAGTCACGCTTCCCAACGGTGACACGTACGCATGAGATTGTGTGTCAGTTAGGATGGGTAAAACAGTCATTTTACCATGTTAACTAATATTATATTACACAACTTTTTATAAAAAGTCAAAAATTTATTCAAAACAACTATCTTTTTTCTCTCAATTTTTTAGTCCAAAAAGACAAAAAGTATACTTATTTAGGACACTCCAAACAAGCCCTAAATTGGGACAAATGAAGTATTAATTATATATTCTAGAGTGTCCCATTGAGGAGGTAAGAGAAATATTTAGAATATTTTCCATTATTAGATCTAGAACATTCATTGTATTTTGAGGATGGATTTAGTATTAATTATGTATCTAGAGCATTCTATTTGAGGAGGTAAAAGAAAGAAATATCTAGAATACTTTTATACTGTTAGATCTAGAACATTTATTTGATTTTAGGATTCCTATATAAGAGAAAGGATTCATTTGTCCAAATTATCTAAGTAATTTTTGCTTTTAAGTTTTCTATAGTAAGTTTTTTCTACACAGGAAAGCCTATTTATGTACCATTAATTCTCTCAATACATAATCTTTTCTAAATTTTTTTTATTACATCTTTATCCTTATAATCAATTATATTTTTAACTTTTGCATTCATTTTCACCCCACCAATCCTAACCCTAACCCTAACCCTAGTCGCCCGTCACCGTTTTGTCATTCTTCTCTAGTGCATCTCCTTTTCAATTTTCCATCCCTCACTTCTTCTCTCTCATCACCGCTAGCCTCTGCCTTTATCACCATCAACAACTACCATCCCAACGGTAAACCACTTTGCTCCGCCTTGCCATCGGCAATAGCCTTACCCCACCGTTACCGCGAACCACCAAACCTTTCCAAATCCATCGCTTTGTCGTTACCACTTTCCCAGATCTATCGCATTGTCGTTCATTTCGCAACCTCGTCGCCGTCTCACTAACCTCTAATTACTATCTGAGAACCCCTACCACTATAAGAAGAAGCGAAGAAAAAGAAGAATAAGGAGGAATAAGGTTGCGAATTGCAGTCATGATCATTCGCTATTGTAGGTTTGAAAAACTCGACAATGAGTAGTGAGGGTGGCATGGTGGCGATGGCAACGGGAGGAGTGACAGGGCTGAGGGTTTTCCAAAATGAAGGAATTGAGATGGGAATGATAGCAGCAATAACGAAGGAGTGATGGGGTTGGAGTGGATGGACATCGGCCGTTGATTTCCATGACAGCGGTGATGGCTAGGTTAGGGTTAGGGTTTGGACTTGAGGTTGGAAAAGAAGAGGGTATTTTGGTATTATTGAAAAATAAATGGTGTTTATTGAAAGAAAATGAAAGAATCTAAATTGAGTGTGGTGTGAATTGAGAGAATGGTGTGTACTGAGAGGATTGGTGTTGTGTAAATAAAATTATCCTTCCTACAGTCTCTTGTGTTCTTACCTACGTTAAGCTCTCTTCCTAATTAGGTTAACTTAGTGCAAACAAACAAGTGACAAAATCTAATTAATGAGAGAGGGTATAAATAGATGAATGTTAGTTTTTATTTTATTTTATTATTATTTTTTACGGGCTTTTAGGGCCAAAAGGACAATGATAATTTGAAACTCATGCTTATTTGTTTATCTGTACAATTCACTTATCAGCCCATCTATTTGTCTAAATGTTTTCTATCTGTCCACGCACTTTCTTCCTATTTGTTCATGTGTCATTTATATGTCCCCCTAATCGACGTGTTTGTCCATATCATTGTCATTGTTGTCCACTTAAACTTTCTGGTGATTGAAACATGTCCTTATCACAATAAATAAATAAATAACTCCATAGGTGTGAACATTTTACCAATTATTTCATTTTCTTTAACGCTATATTTGTCTTTACACAGACATTGTAACATTTTGAAATTTTAGGGACCACTTGAGCGGTGGAGTTACTGTTCAATCGGTGAAGTGAGGCTCTCAGAATCTTCTCTATAGGTCAGATTTTCCAGGAGGACATGTTTTTCGCACAAGCAACCATGTCACCGCTCAAGTGGTGGATTGACTGCTCGAGCAGTTTGTTCGGGTTCAGTTACTTAAAAAGTCACTTTTGCTACACTTTTTCTTTTCCTCTCTCTCTCTCTCTCCCCCTTCCTCTCTCATTTCTGTATTTTGAAAAACCCTAACCTTCACCCTTAGATTTCATTCACTTTTACAAAGAATACCCCTTAGATCTTGTATTAGAAGTGACGAACAAGTAGGGATCATCACTCTTACCGATTGGATTGTGATTTCTTGAAGTTTCTTTCTTGGTTTTTCATCTCTTGCTCACATTGTTGAGGTAGAGATACTTTTAACTTAATATATCTATGATTTAAGATGTGAATGTGGTATTTTTTCTAGTTATATTGATGTATGAGATGAATCTTTGACTTTCAAGGAAATATTGATGTTAAAAAGAGTGATTCCTTCCAAATTCTTGAAATGTTCTTGGATGTTGTGATCTATTAGAAGATGATACTTGAAGAATTGATGATTTATTAAAGAAATTGGAAGAAGCCCCAATTTCTTGGAAACCCTAGAATTAAATGTTAACTAATGGGGGGATTTTGATACAAATTGATTTTCCACTATGAAATTGAGATTGATTGGATATGATTATGTGAGAAATACTTGATTATTACAAACTTTGAGATTTGGTTAATCTTGTTGAAGTTGGTAAAAAAGGTTGAAATTGATGTTGAGACTCTTACACTATGAATTTCGTATTAAAGACTTGGATTTCTCTTATGATTGAATTGAACCTTAGGTGACATGAAACATTTGCAAACTCATACATGACATAGCATCCATAGTGATCCTTTTGATGGTGCACTTGTTGGTTGTTGAGAAATATAAAGAGGAGATCAATTGTGTGTGAGTCTTGGTAGTAAAGTTAGATGGTGTTAATGAGTCGACTATTGTATTGATACCCGCGCGGTGAGTCTGGGTGCCCAATTGCCCTGTCTTGAGCATATCGTCGGACGAATGTGGAAAATATTTTTAGGTGTCCACCGGCCCTGCTGTATCAAGTTGGCAAGTGTGGGAAAACAAATGTTTTGGTTGTCTATTGGCCCTGCCGTATTATGAGCTGGCAAATGTGGAAAGATTATGTGCGTTTAGGTGCCCATTGCCCTACCATACTATGAGTTAGCAAATGTGGGAGTAGCTTAATGATATTTGAGTAATTGGACATCGTTAATTCTTAATATCAATTACAAATCATTGCATCGCGTGTTCTTAAAAGGCGAAAAAAAAAGATTTTGTCGAAACATGCGCACAACATAATCATACTTATTTCAAGCATTTATATATTTTGTTAAAGGGTAAATTATATTTTGCATCCTTATACTTTGTATCAAATCTCGCTTTGGCTCCTACATATGAAGTCATGACAGTTAGCCCCCTGCACTTCTGGTTAAATCCCACTTTGGTCCTTACACATGAAATCGTGACAGTCAATCCTCTGCACTTTTATTCAAATCCCACTTTGGTGCCTACTCAAGTGTCAATGTCTCTATTTTGTTACTTAATTTTTAAATCTTTAACAAAATCTAGTCATGTGACAAAAATATGATTATGAAATGAGGTTAAGAGAGGAAAATCATCCATGTTTCCCATCAATACACTTTATTCTATGTGATAACCACATAAGAATTATATAAAACAATATATATATAGATATATGTATGTTCGTATGGTAAAAGTTGGGATGAAAAGGAAAAAAAGTAGAGCTTTTGAAATTAAAAAAAAAATGCGACAAAGAAATCAAAGAGAAAGAAATATGAATAGACAGAAAACTGTGTTACCGTGAAAAATAAAGTTTCATGATTCTAATCTATGCAAAACCATAGTTCATCTTCTTAATTGTTCACAATCTGTATTTTCTTTTAGCCTAATACAATAATATTTTGATGTAAATTTTGGGATAAAGTGTGTATCGGTGAAAAATGTAGATGATATTTTTTTCTTATTTTCATGTCGTAGTCACATTCTTATTACATGACTAGATTCTGTTAAAGATTTAAAAAATTGAGTAACTAAAATCGGACATTAACACTTGTATAAGAATCAAAGTGAGATTTGACCAAAAGTACAAGGGGTTGATTGTCATACTTTTATGTGTAGAGACCAAAGTGGGATTTGACCAAAAAGTACGGGGAGTTGATTATCATGATTTCATGTGTAGGGGCTAAAGTGAGATTTTGTACAAAGTACAGGGGTGCAAAGTGTAATTTACCCTTTGTTAAATGTGTTTCTACTAGACAACTTTGCTCACCCCAATCATTAACTTTTTAAGAACAAGTGATGTGTTTCCACCTAATTAATGGATGGTGGTGATTGCTTTTGATAGAGCATGAAATGCTCATTGGATGTTGAATTGTGCTCAAGCTATCGAGTTTTAATGTTTTGGGATTGAAATTCATTTTGTGTAATCAAGACACGTGTCTTGAAATATGTAAGCCATTAGGGCATTCTCTTTCATATCACTCTAACTCTTTGAACTGTAATGTATAATCAAATGTTCATTTTTGGAAATAATTATGTACTTGATGGGAAATAGTTTAATGAAAAAGAGTATATTACATAGAAGTCTTAAGGAATATTTTATCGTTGTTGAGGATCATATCTTGGTAATTAGTATTAAAATAACGGGGTGTTACAGACATAAAGATAACTCTATTCGAATTCATGATAATCCTATCACCATCTTCACTATCACCACTTCACTCTGTTAGTGTACCAACATCACCCAATAAATATGACATTATAATCACATTATCAAAAAAAATTACAGAAAAATTAATATCTATTATTAAAAAATATCATGAGATATTTACTATTCAAAATTTAATTAATTTTTATAAAACATTTTGACAGATATACTATTTCCTTAAATTTCTTTGTTAATATAGATTCCATTTATGATAACATGATTATAGTCATGTTTGGCTAGCGAGGGTTGATGGAGCAATAGATAAGACAGAGGGAGAGCTTGTTGTATCTATTATGTAATTAAATAAAACAAATAGATTCATATTGAACAAACAATTGGAATTTCAGAACAAGAACATGGTGGAGTTTATAGAAACTTATAATAAAATAAAACTAGCAAAAGGAAGCAAATTGAAGCTTGTACTAGACAGTGTCCTTAAAACAAATTCGTCGCATCACCGGTTAGGTGTTGGAGATTGTTCAACATTTGTCTCACAGGATACGATGGTTAGACCAGCTACAGTAATGCACCGACTGAGATGAAAGGAGAAGAAGATAGAGATGCAAGGAGATATATAGGCTGAAAAGAAATCTAGACAAGTATAGAAGAAGATAGAGATACAAAGAGATAGAGATAAAGATGCAAGGAGATAGAGATAGAAATACAAGGAGATAAAGATAGAGATAGAGATAAGTATAATATAATAACATACATTAACAGTCTCCTTCAAACTCAAGGTGGGTAGGCATCAACTAACTTGAGTTTGGAAACTAGATCACTGAAACGACCA
Organism: Camellia sinensis; assembly: GCF_055761805.1. Taxonomy (NCBI): domain Eukaryota; kingdom Viridiplantae; phylum Streptophyta; class Magnoliopsida; order Ericales; family Theaceae; genus Camellia; species Camellia sinensis. The sequence continues at coordinate 67,304,240 of NC_138970.1, forward strand.
GGAGGATGAGCTTTGGTGAAGATATTAGCTGTTTGATTGGTAGAGATAACAAATATAAAACGAACAGTACCACTAGTAACATGCTATCGTATGAAGTGACAATCAATCTCAATATGCTTTATGCAATCATGGAAGACATCATTATGGGCAATTTGAATAGCACTCAGACTATCACAATAGAGGTTAATCGTAGTAAAATGAGAAACCTCCATATCAGAAAGAAGCCAGTGAAGCCACACAAGCTATTGAGTAGTGTCAGCAAGAGCACGATACTTAGCCTCAGTACTAGAACGAGCAACAAGAGTTTGCTTCTTGCTACGCCAGGCAATGAGAGAGTTACCTAAGAAGAAGTAGAATCCTGTAGTAGAACAGCGATCAGTTGGGTCCCCTGCCCAATCAGCATCAGAAAATGCATGTAACTGTAGGGAAGAGTGAGTGAAGTAGTTAAGACCATGAAACATAGTACCTTTGAGATATCGTAAAATGTGAACTAGAGCATCATAGTGAGGAGAGCGAGGAACAGTCATGAACTGACTAATAATGTGAACAGCACAAGCAATGTCTAGACGAGTAACCGTGAGATAGACAAGATTACTAACTAGTTGACGATATAAAGTAGCATCAGACAACAAATGATTGTCAAGAGGTGTGAGACGAATCTGAAGATCAATGGGAGTAGAGGCAGTCTTGTAAACGGTAACACCAGCACGAGCCAAGAGATCAGAAGTATACTTGGCTTGGGAGAGAAAGTAACCAGTCGGATCATGAGAGATTTCCAAGCTGAGAAGACCCAAATCCTTCATTTCAAACTGGCGACTGAGAAACTGTTTGAGACTAGAGATACCCACTGTGTCATTGCCAGTGATCATCATATCATCCATATAGAGAAGAAGAAGAATAGTACCTATAGCGACCCCGGTCTTTTCCCATTTGATTATTGTATCCGGACTTAGGTTCCGTAGATTCCGTCATTGTATAATTGTTGTTGTCATTCATTATTTTCTTATTTTGAGTCTTGGGTTGTGTTGGGAAGATTTGGAGCAGGTTGGTTGAGCTTAGGATCCAAGTCTAGTTGCCCAGATTTTGGCTTGTCCGCTCGAGCGGGGGTTTGGACGCTCGAGCGGGGAATACACCCATCCAGTATGTCCTGTGTAGTGTTGGACGCTCGAGCGGGAAGTCTTGAGTGACGCTCGAGCGGGGAATTGGGCGCTCGAGCGGGGACCTGTCTGCGAAAACTTCTGGGAGTGTGCATTCGCCGCTCGGGCGGGAGTTTGGCCGCTCGAGCGGGAGTCTGTGAGTGGCGCTCGAGCGGGGGTTTCCACGCTCGAGCGGGGCGACTGGTATAAAAATCCGAGATCCGACTTTCTGGATGTTTTTTCATCTCCTTTTTGATTTTAAAACCCTAGAACCGTCTTCTCCCTCTCCCTACACACCTTCTCTCTTAGGTTTGATCTACTTAGAGTGTATTTCTACCCTAAGTCCTTTGTTAAAAAGATAAAGTGGGTCGAGGGCTTCCGTTTAATCTGAACAATCTTGGGTTTAGAGCACTTTGGTTTTCGTCATCTTCTCCATTCGAGTTCTTCGCTTCAAGGTAGGGATTTCCTACTCCATTTTATAAGTTTTGTTCTAAGTTTTGGTATTTTGATATGTTGGGGTTACTTTGATAATTTTAAGAAAACCCTAGTTGTGTTAATTAATTAATTTGTATAATTAATTTAAGGGAATTGGGGAATTTGGTTAAATTCATGAAATTGGGAAATTATTGATTAAATGGTGTAGTTGGATAATTTAAACCACTCGCCTATTGAATTGTTGATATATTTATTTCCAGTCTAGAAATAACTGTTTTGGGCTATCGGTGGAGGATAGTCGTGATTGTTGTAGACATTGCATGTGGATTAGGAATAACTGAAACTAACCACATTGATTAAGTCATTAATTTTGACTGTTGCATTGATACAGAAAATACGTGTATTGATTGAGCATTGCATTTGCATATATTGCTTTGTGTGGGAGGATATAGGGGATGTACTCCACGGTTTAGGGGAAGATAGGGGATGGACCTCTAAACCGGATTTTGTTTGGGAGGAGATAGGGGATGGACTCCATTAGCATCACTTTTATGTGTGCTTATTTATATAGAAGTGTTTTATTGATACAGCACTAAAATGTGTATCAATCTGGAAGTATGAAGTGTTTTGATTTGAGCTTGAGTCTCATTTGTTTATTGATATTGGAAGGATGTGAACATGATTTATGTATTTCACTGTTGTAAGTTTGGCCAGGTTCTGAGCCATGTTGATAAAATTGGAAAGTAAAACGTATCTTAGACAATAGTGTCATGAGACTGTAAAATGAAGTAATTGAATATCTTGGTTAACCATCTGTTGAATGCTATTGCTTTATTCATTGCTTATATGTGGTTTAGTATATTTTTACTGGGCTGTGGCTCACCCTTTATGGGAACATCATTTTCAGGTACAGGTGATAAGCTACCTCCAGGGACTTAGCTTGTGAGGGTTTAGTTTCTGGATTTGGAAGAAGACTTTCATTAGATAATTGTCTTTATTTATTAGTACATGTAAACATTCAAGCCTAGGGCTTTTCTTGTATTGAGTTAGAACTCATATTTTTGTATCCAAGTGATTGGCTTGGAAAGATGTAAGCCTGTAGGGCATTTTATTCGACGTTACTTGTAATGCTTTTGTTTAGTAATACTCTGATGAATGGTTTAATAAATTATTTTCTTTGAATAATGCATGTCAATGATATATATATATTTGGGTTGATTTTGAGGGCATTACAACTTGGTATCAGAGCGTACCGGGTTTGAATACTTTGGGTACGTGGGAAGTGATTAGTATCACATTGGGTTCGTCTCGTTTGATAGAGACTTAGTGTAATGTTGTATGCTTATGTGATAACATGTTTATGTGATTATGTGGGTATGGAATGTAGTTCCTAGGATGTTGATTGGACCCTTGAGTTTCTAGTAGTCTTGTTGGAAAGGCACTTGATCACTGCTGCTTCCAACCGGAACTATAGTAACGCATTGGGACTATCATTATCCGGGAATGAAATTCGTAGGTGCTTATGTGATTATGTGCTTACGTGGAATGAATTATTGTTGTCCAATGCATTAGGACGCGAGTGTTTAGTTTCGGCACATTTATTAATGTGCTAATGTCTTTGTTTCCTTTATTAGGATGTCAGGACGAGGTCGAGGACGCGGTAGGCGTGGTAGGCCGGGTAGGCAGGAGGTGCCTGTGCCAGAGGAGATTCCGGCAGTTCAGGAGGGAATTGGCCAGGCCAATGTGGCCGAGCCAGTAGGCCAGCAGGCTATGGGCGCTTTAGCCCGAGAGATAGCAGGGGCATTCAGGGAGTCGGTAGGCATTCTCAGAGCTGAGAATCAAACTCGGGATGTTGCTGCAGATGCAGGACCTTCCTTTCTGAAGAGGGAGTTCTTCCGGTCTAATCCGGATGAATTTGTGGGTGATCCTAAAGAGCCGCTTAAGGCAGATGAATGGCTCAAACAGACAACGAAGACGTTTGAGATGCTTGGCATCGAAGACGAAGGGTTGAAAGTGACCTTGGCATCTTTCCAGTTGAAGGGGGATGCGGGTCAGTGGTGGAAATTTACTAAGGGTCGTATAGGAGGTACATGGGAGGCGTTTGTGAATGCTTTCCAGGAGAAGTTTTTATCTCCAGCAGTCAGGGAGAAGCTGCGAGACCAGTTTTGTCAGCTTAAGCAGGCGAGTTCTTCAGTGGCCGAGTTTGAGGCTGCATTTACTAGCTTGTCCAGGTTTGCACCTGAGTTGGTGGCGTCTGAGGAACGCCGTTGTATTGAGTTTGAGAAGAAGTTGAGGCGTGGCCTCAAGCTGAGAGTTGGGGGAACTATGATTCGGGATTATGGGCGTATGGTTGATGCTGCAGCCCACATGGAAATCATGATGCAGGAGGAGGAGGAAGGGCAGAAGGGCTTCAGGAGGAGTCAGGATGGTCAGAGTGATGGTAGGAGACAGAAGGGTTTTAATCCTCAGCAGTCTCAGGGTAGCTTTTCTAGATCGACTTTTCCTGTGCCGAGTGCTAGTTCGGGGAAAGGCAGTCAGGGAGACATTACTTGTTTCAAGTGTGGCCAGCTAGGCCACAAGTCTCCAGTTTGTCCTCAGAGGGGAGGAGTGCAGAGAGCAGCATCATCTACAGCTCGATCTCAGAGCCAGAGTCAGGGTAGAGGCCAGCCACTCTCGTGTTATCAGTGTGGTCAGCCAGGGCATATGAAGAGGTATTGCCCGCAGTTGGGTGGCACACCTGGTGCATCTGGTTTGAGGCCGATTCAGGGTCAGCAGCCAGCTCAGTCAGGTCAGGCCTCGAGGGCCAATCAGGGGGCTTCATCGTCCCAGTCTGTGCAGCAATCTTATGCTCCTAGGGGTGAGCAGGTTGATCAGAGGTCGTCTGGGCGCGTGTACGCTGTTACCGCGCAGGATCTTGTGCCAGCACCATCAGTTGTGAGAGGTACCTTCTTGTTTTGCAACTCGGTTGCTAATGTTTTGATTGATACGGGTGCATCTCATTCCTTTGTGTCTGCTGCATTTGCATCTGTTTTGGAGTTGGAGTTAGCACAGTTAGCATCTCCTATTTGTGTAGTGTCACCTCTTGGGGGTGAATTGATTTTGAAACAAGGCGTTAGGGGTTGTGACATAGAGGTTGATTATCATAGAATCCCATTTTCCTTTGTAGTTATGCCTATGAGGGGTTTCGATGTTATTTTGGGTATGGATTGGTTATCGTCATACCGGGCAGTTATTGATTGCTACCTCCAGAGGGTCACTTGTTGTACCGTGAGCGGAGAGTATTTTCATTTTCTGGGGGACCGGGTTGGTAATGTGTTGCCATCGGCGTATGTTCCACGAGGACGAAGTGAGCTTAGTGGTCTACTTGCTAATCTTTCGATTAGTGGAGATGATGAGACTCAGATTGTGTTGCCAAGGGTGATTTGTGAGTACTCGGACGTCTTTCCCGAGGATCTTGTTGGTTTGCCATCGCATCGAGAGATTGAATTCTCTATTGACCTAGTGCCCGGCACGGCGCCGATTTCTATGGCACCGTATCGTTTTGCCCTAGCCGAGTTAGTTGAGTTGAAGATTCAGCTCCAGGAGTTGCTAGATAAGGGCTTTATACGTCCTAGTGTTTCACCGTGGGGAGCACCGACTCTCTTTGTTAAAAAGAAAGGTGGTGCTTTGAGACTTTGTATAGATTATCGGAAATTGAATCGGGCTACGGTTAAGAATAAGTACCCTATGCCTCGTATAGATGATCTGTTCGATCAGTTGAAGGGTTCCCGTTGTTTCTCGAAGATAGACTTGAGATCGGGTTATCATCAGTTAAGAGTCCGGGAGGAGGATATTCCGAAGACGGCATTCCGTACACGGTATGGCCACTATGAATTTCTGGTGATGCCATTTGGGCTCACCAATGCACCGGCAGTTTTTATGGATTTAATGAACCGGATATTCCGGGAATTTTTAGATCGTTTTGTAGTTGTCTTTGTGGACGACATCCTTATCTATTCACCTTTTGAGGAGAAGCACAAGGAACACTTGAGAGTGGTGCTTGAGTTACTTAGAGCCCATAAGCTTTATGCTAAGTTTGGGAAGTGTGAGTTCTGGCTAGAAGAGGTCAAGTTCTTAGGCCATGTAGTTTCTGGGGAAGGGGTGTCTGTTGATACATCCAAGACTGAGGCGGTGCAAGATTGGATACAGCCTAAGAGTGTATTTGAGATCCGCAGTTTTCTGGGGTTAGCTGGGTATTATCGTCGGTTTGTGAAGGATTTCTCCAGGTTAGCTTCACCTTTGACTAGATTGACTCGGAAGGGAGTCAAATTTGTATGGAGTGAGATTTGTGAAAAATCGTTCCAGGAGTTGAAAGTTAGACTGACCACTGCCCCGGTCTTGATTATTCCGGAGAGAGGGTTAGGTTATGCAGTCTATTGTGACGCCTCACGAGAGGGTCTGGGTTGTGTGTTAATGCAAGAAGGGAAAGTAGTTGCCTATGGCTCACGACAGTTGAAAATTCACGAACAGAATTACCCTACGCATGATCTAGAGTTAGCAGCTGTGATATTTGCCTTGAAGATTTGGAGGCATTACCTTTATGGTGAGAGATTTGAGGTATTCTCGGATCATAAGAGTCTGAAATATTTGTTTACACAGAGAGACTTGAACTTGAGGCAGAGGAGGTGGATGGAATTCATTGAGGATTATGACTTTGAGTTACATTATCATCCGGGAAAGGCCAATGTAGTGGCCGATGCCCTTAGCAGGAAACCTGTTGGTGACATAGCTAGTATAGCCATCCGAGAATGGGAGATGTTGGGTGCACTTGGGGAGTTTGATTTACTTCTGGGTGAATCCGTTGAGGCTGCGGCCTTGTTTTCTGTTGTTGCACAACCTACACTTGTGACTCGAGTGTTAGAGGCTCAGAGAGGTGACCTTGAGGTAGAATCTCTCCGTGAGAAGATTTCCGGTGGGAAGGTTGAGAAGGGTTTGACGGGGTATCCCGATCTGAGTGTGAGATACCGAGACCGTCTGTTTGTGCCAGAGTCTTGTCGAGAGGAGGTACTCCAAGATTTTCATCATTCACGCCTTGCGGTGCATCCGGGAGGCACTAAGATGTATCGGGATTTGGGTCGCCAGTTTTGGTGGCGGGGTATGAAGAGAGATGTGGCAGCTTTCGTATCCAAGTGCCTTACTTGCCAGCAAGTAAAGGCCGAACATCAGCGGCCAGCGGGTTTGTTGCAACCCTTGCCTATTGCCGAGTGGAAGTGGGAACACGTCACTATGGACTTCGTTGTGGGTCTTCCGAGGACTCAGCGGGGTAGTGATGCTATTTGGGTGGTTGTAGACCGGTTGACTAAGTCGGCGCACTTCATTGCTATGCGCGTGAAGGATTCGATAGATCATCTGGCCGATTTATATATTCGGGACATAGTGAGATTGCACGGGGTCCCGGTGACGATTGTCTCAGATAGAGATCCTCGTTTTACTGCCAGGTTATGGCAGAGTTTGCAGAGTGCCTTAGGTACTAAGTTGACCTTTAGCACAGCTTATCATCCTCAGACTGACGGGCAGTCTGAGCGTACCATTCAGATCCTTGAGGATATGCTTCGAGGGTGTGTTCTAGACTTTAGTGGGTCGTGGGAGAGACACTTGCCATTTGTAGAGTTTGCTTACAACAACAGTTTCCAGTCCAGTATTGGTATGGCACCATTTGAGGCCTTGTATGGCCGACCGTGTAGATCTCCTGTTTGTTGGGCCGAGGTGGGTGATGCACCTCTGTTGGGTCCGGAGTTGGTGAGGGAAACGACGGAGAAAGTTGAGCTTATCCGTAAGAGGCTGGTTACAGCACAGAGTCGTCAGAAATCTTATGCCGACCGTAGGAGGAGACCTTTGGTGTTTGAGGTGGGTGATCATGTCTTTCTGAAGATATCACCTAGACGGGGTTTGATGAGGTTTGGGAAGAGTGGGAAGTTGTCCCCTCGGTTCATTGGTCCATTTGAGATCCTTGAGAGGATTGGCGAGGCTGCTTATCGTTTAGCTTTGCCGCCGCATTTGTCCGGAGTACATGACGTGTTTCATGTGAGTATGCTTCGGAAATATGAGTCAGATCCATCACATGTGTTGGATTGGACTGATTTAGTGGTTGACGAAGATGTCTCATATGAGGAGAGACCGATTCGAGTCTTGGATAGGCGGGATCAAGTTTTGCGAGGCAAAACCATCCCTTTGGTCAAAGTTTTGTGGAAACATCATGGAGTGGAGGAAGCCACTTGGGAACGTGAATTGGAAGTCCGCGAGAAATATCCGGACATGTTTATTGATTTGTGATCTTGTATTTAGATTTTGTAATATTGTTAAACTTAAGAGCTTTACATATGTCTTAAGTTGTAAAACGTGAGTATGTTTTGATAAATGGGTGTATCTTGAAACTTGCTTTATTGTAGAAGTTTAGTGTAACATTGCATCTGTTGAGTACATAGTTGAATGTGTTGTGAATATCATGCGATTGAATATGATATGGGCATTGTTAACATTAAAAGGAATAATCCATAATAATGATACAGGTTGAAATATATGTTGTTTTATATATATTGTGAGATACCCCTTGATGAAGAGATGAAGTGACCAGTATTGGGTCAAGATGTTAATTGTTGTTATACAATATCTTTGAGAATTGAGAAAAACTTGTTTTTATTTACAAACTTATGCTTAATTTCGGGGACGAAATTCTTTTAAGGGGGGGAGGTTATAGCGACCCCGGTCTTTTCCCATTTGATTATTGTATCCGGACTTAGGTTCCGTAGATTCCGTCATTGTATAATTGTTGTTGTCATTCATTATTTTCTTATTTTGAGTCTTGGGTTGTGTTGGGAAGATTTGGAGCAGGTTGGTTGAGCTTAGGAACCAAGTCTAGTTGCCCAGATTTTGGCTTGTCCGCTTGAGCGGGGGTTTGGACGCTCGAGCGGGGAATACACCCATCCAGTATGTCCTGTGTAGTGTTGGACGCTCGAGCGGGAAGTCTTGAGTGACGCTCGAGCGGGGAATTGGGCGCTCGAGCGGGGACCTGTCTGCGAAAACTTCTGGGAGTGTGCATTCGCCGCTCGGGCGGGAGTTTGGCCGCTCGAGCGGGAGTCTGTGAGTGGCGCTCGAGCGGGGGTTTCCATGCTCGAGCGGGGCGACTGGTATAAAAATCCGAGATCCGACTTTCTGGATGTTTTTTCATCTCCTTTTTGATTTTAAAACCCTAGAACCGTCTTCTCCCTCTCCCTACACACCTTCTCTCTTAGGTTTGATCTACTTAGAGTGTATTTCTACCCTAAGTCCTTTGTTAAAAAGATAAAGTGGGTCGAGGGCTTCCGTTTAATCTGAACAATCTTGGGTTTGGAGCACTTTGGTTTTCGTCATCTTCTCCATTCGAGTTCTTCGCTTCAAGGTAGGGATTTCCTACTCCATTTTATAAGTTTTGTTCTAGGTTTTGGTATTTTGATATGTTGGGGTTACTTTGATAATTTTAAGAAAACCCTAGTTGTGTTAATTAATTAATTTGTATAATTAATTTAAGGGAATTGGGGAATTTGGTTAAATTCATGAAATTGGGAAATTATTGATTAAATGGTGTAGTTGGATAATTTAAACCACTCGCCTATTGAATTGTTGATATATTTATTTCCAGTCTAGAAATAACTGTTTTGGGCTATCGGTGGAGGATAGTCGTGATTGTTGTAGACATTGCATGTGGATTAGGAATAACTGAAACTAACCACATTGATTAAGTCATTAATTTTGACTGTTGCATTGATACAGAAAATACGTGTATTGATTGAGCATTGCATTTGCATATATTGCTTTGTGTGGGAGGAGATAGGGGATGTACTCCACGGTTTAGGGGAAGATAGGGGATGGACCTCTAAACCAGATTTTGTTTGGGAGGAGATAGGGGATGGACTCCATTAGCATCACTTTTATGTGTGTTTATTTATATAGAAGTGTTTTATTGATACAGTACTAAAATGTGTATCAATCTGGAAGTATGAAGTGTTTTGATTTGAGCTTGAGTCTCATTTGTTTATTGATATTGGAAGGATGTGAACATGATTTATGTATTTCACTGTTGTAAGTTTGGCCAGGTTCTGAGCCATGTTGATAAAATTGGAAAGTAAAACGTATCTTAGACAATAGTGTCATGAGACTGTAAAATGAAGTAATTGAATATCTTGGTTAACCATCTGTTGAATGCTATTGCTTTATTCATTGCTTATATGTGGTTTAGTATATTTCTACTGGGTTGTGGCTCACCCTTTATGGGAACATCATTTTCAGGTACAGGTGATAAGCTACCTCCAGGGACTTAGCTTGTGAGGGTTTAGTTTCTGGATTTGGAAGAAGACTTTCATTAGATAATTGTCTTTATTTATTAGTACATGTAAACATTCAAGCCTAGGGCTTTTCTTGTATTGAGCTAGAACTCATATTTTTGTATCCAAGTGATTGGCTTGGAAAGATGTAAGCCTGTAGGGCATTTTATTCGACGTTACTTGTAATGCTTTTGTTTAGTAATACTCTGATGAATGGTTTAATAAATTGTTTTCTTTGAATAATGCATGTCAATGATATATATATATTTGGGTTGATTTTGAGGGCATTACAGTACCACGCTCTATCTTACGAATAAAAAGGATAGAATCATAGGCCTTGGAGGAGAATCCAAAATCATGAATGGTTTAGCTAAACTTGGTGAACCAGGCACAAGGAGTTTGTTTCAAACCATACAAAGCACGATGAAGTTCACAGACTTTGGAAGGCGGCACAGAGAAACCAGGGGGAGGTTGCATATAAACTTCCTCAGTGAGATCGCCATTGAGAAATGCATTCTTCACATCCATCTGACAAAGTTTCCAGTGGCGAGCAGCAGTAACGACAAGTAAGCTACGAACAGAAGTCAGACGGGCAACATGAGCAAAGGTTTCTTCATAGTCAATCCCATATTCTTGAGTAAACCCTTGGGTAACAAGACGAGCTTTGTAACGCTCAATAAAACCATCAGAATGAGTCTTGAGCTTGTAAACCCATTTGCAACTAATAATACTTTTGCCAGGAGGAAGATCCACTACAAGAAAAAACACTTTCCGTGACCAACATTTTGGTCGCGAAAAGTACCATAATTGGTCGCTAAAACCTTTTCGCGACCAAAATATGTTGGTCGCGAGTTGGTCGCTAAAGCCTCGTCACAGATAGTTTTCTGCGACCAAAAAAGCCTTTGGTCGCTAAAAGTGACCGTTCGCGACCAACTTTTTTGGTCGCGGAAAGTTCAATTCATATTAGTCAAAAGTAAACTTTTAGCGACCAAAGATAAGTTGGTCGCCAAAAGTCAGTGCCTTGACCCAAAAAAATAATTCTTTTGTGCTTCCTAAGACTTGAACTCCTGACCAAGGAGTCACCATGCACCCAATCCATTTTGCCACTCTGCCAATAACATACTTCTTGTTCATATTTGGCAAAAAAAATATATAACTCATAAAAATTGGGTTATATATTATTTTATAAAACTTTTAATGCCTAAATAAACAAATAGCATGTAATTACTATAGTATCATTTTTTTTAAAATTTATCCCGCCATAACTTTCTGCGACCAACTTTTTTTTTTGGTCGCCAAAGGGTAATCTTCCGTGGCAAAAAAAGCCTCTGGTCGCCAATACTTTCCGTGACCAACTTTTTTTTTTGGTCGCCAAAAGGTGATTTGGCGACCAAAAAAGCCTTTGGTCGCTAATAGAATACTTTCTGCGACCAACTTTTTTTTTGGTCACCAAAGGGTAATCTTCCGCGACCAAAAAAGCCTTTGGTCGCCAATAGTATACTTTCCGCGACCAACTTTTTTTTTTGGTCGCCAAAGGGTATACTTTCCGTGACCAACTTTTTTTTTGGTCGCCAAAAGGTGATCTTCCGCGACCAAAAAAGCCTTTGGTCGCCACTAGTATACTTTCCGCGACCAACTTTTTTTTTTGGTCGTCAAAAGGTGATTTTCCGCGACCAAAAAATTGTGGTCGCCAAAAGTTAAATTTTAGTCGCAGAAAGTGAACTATTTGCGACCAAAAAAAATAGGTGGTCGCCAAAAGTGTTTTTTCTTGTAGTGATCAACCACATCCCAAGTATGAGTTTTATCAAAAGCCTGTAGTTCATCAGTCATAGCTTGCTTCCAAAGAGGGTTAGAACAAGCCTTTCGATAGGAAGTAGGTTCATAAGAGGAAAATGCAGTAGAACCAATAATGAAATCACGAAGAAGGATAGAAAAGTTATGTTACTTGAGTAGAATGACGAAGAGATACCTCAAAAAGAGAACCAGAAGGTAGAGTAGGAGCCTCAGGATGGGCCTGAGGCAACATGGCAGGACTAGGAGCAGGATCAGGAAGTGGAGCATCAACAGGACTAGGAGACGGAGCAAGATCCTCAAGATGGGCCAGAGGCAGCAGGGCAGAAGTAGTGTCTATATCAAGCTCATCAAACAATAGAGAGAGATCTGTGAAGAATGATGTAGTGAGAAGAGTGGATAGATAAAACTTAGATATAGAAGAGAACATCTTGTCTTCCTAAAATACCTCATGACGAGAGACACGAAGACATTGAGAAATAGGATCCCAACAATGATAGCCTTTATGTTCAATCGCATACCCCAAGAAGCAACACAGACGGGCTTTCTAATTTAGAACACTCATGTGGTGGAAGGAGGACAAAACAAACACATCCAAACACATGGAGATGAGAATAGACAGGAAGTTGGCCATATAAGCGCTCATATGGGGTATGATTGTTGATGGTAGGAGAACAAACACAGTTAATAGTATAAGCAACTGTGAGAGCGACTTCCCTCCAGAAGCGCTCAGGACAAGAAGAGGAAATTAAAAGAGCACAGACAATATCTAAAAGATGACGATGTTTACGTTCAGATGACCATTTTGTTGGGAGGTACCAGGAAAAGAATAATGCGAAAGTGTGCCATTTTGACGAAGGAATCTCAAAAAATTTGTTTCTTTGTATTCTTGGGCATTATCAGCACGAAAAGCTTTGATGGTGGAAGAAAACTGATTTTTGACTATTTGTGAGAAATCATAGTATATTTGTGGTAACTCAGAGCGAGACTTCATAAGAAATAACCAAGTAAAATGAGTGAAATCATCTACAAAAATGACAAAGTATTTAGATCCCCCCATAGTGGTATTAGGTGCCGGTCCCCAAACATCAGATTGTATGAGATCAAAAGGTGCATGAGACATAGAGATACTGGATGGAAATGGTAAAACAGATTGTTTTGCTAGTTGACAAGATAGACAATCTACTTTATCGTTTGGAACATGACCTAACTGACCACTAAAAACTAGAGATCGTAAATGACCAAAGGAAACATGACCTAACCGAGAATGCCATAAGGCAAGAGGAGAACTAGGAGTAGTAGGAGTAGCAGTTTGGACAGTGGAAGGACTGGAAGAGAGAATGCGAAAGTGGATGAGCTTATACAGACAGCCGTGTCTATGACTGATCCCAATAGTCTGTCTTGTCTTCGAATCCTGCACAATATAACCAGTTGGAGAAAAGAGAACAGTGAGGCCATGATCACAGAGTTGACCAATTGAAATAAGATTAAGTGTAAGATTGGGGATTAGATAAGTGTGGGGTAGAGAAACAGTAAAGGTGGAAATATGACCTATATGACTAACATGCATTGAAGAGCCATCAGCAATGTGAATAACAGGTAACGTAGAAGAAGATGTAATAGAGGAGAAAAGTGCAGGGTCAGAAGTCATATAGTTGCAATAAGCGGAATCAAAATACCAAGAAGAGGTACCTGGAGTAACTGAAGGGATAGTAGAGGGTGTACTAGAGATAAAAATAATCTTTTTGACAATAGCTTCAATGTCTTGAAGAATGTAGGGTGGTGACGGAGTAACAACGGATGATGAACCATAGGCAACTGTAGTAGATACAAGATATACTGAAGACTGATCTCGGTTGTATATTGTGGAGGGTCCAGAATAGCGACTGTGCTAAGGATAACTGTCTGAACGAGCCATGAGGTGATTAAATAATAAATCACAAAGGAGAACTAGTGATGGCGGAGTAGAACCGGATCAGACAGAGTGCACTAATGAATCTGGAATGTTGAAAATAGTTGGAAACCAGGTCAAAATGATCAGAAAATGTGCAAAAAATAGGTGAAACAAAGCCAAAAATTGAATTTTGGGCAAACATGGTACAGGGTTGACGTCAGCAAGAGAGAAGTTGATGTTAGCAGAGGCGCAACTCAAGTTAGCATGGCTGAGGCGCGGCGCACAAAAGTAGAAAGGGCGCGTGGTGCACAGCAGCAGATTAGCGCACGCAAGAACACAATAGGAGAACGATGTACGCGCGTTGTACAACAGTAGGAACGACGCAAGCGGACACAGGGTTGGCGTCAGGTGATGACGTGAGCAAGCAACTGAGTTGCGCATGGGGGCACGTGCGAGAGTGGCGGTGGAAGGCGAAGACGTGCCTAGCACAAAAGCGGTGCATGAGGACGTGTGGATGAGTTTCTGGTGACGTGATCGGTGTCGTTGGAACCGTGAGGAGATTTCAATAAGTTTGGCGGGAAGTGAAAATTTTTTGGGTGAAAATAACGATGAAGCAGTGCTGGAACAGAGATAATAAAGTGTATGGGTGATGGAATAAATGTTGTAGTGTCATTATATGCGGGACTATGCAGAAAGATAAAAGAAAAAGGCTATAAATATAGAACCTAGAGTTTTGATACCATATTAGAACGGTTGATAGAAAAAGGAAAACTATGTATCTGTATTATATTGAGTTGACTGAATGAATACAATAGGAGAAGCCTGCATATATAGGATGAAAAGAAACCTAGATAAGTATAGAAAAAGATAGAGATAGAAGGAGATAGAGATAAAGATACAAGGAGATAAAGATAGAGATAGAGATAAGTATAATATAATAATATACATTAACAACAAGAATCATAGCAATTTATGGTATATAAAGCTGAAGGAGAGGGCCTTCTTTTATACACATGGAGGGAGAGATGAAGAGGTTCCCTTGCAATAAATGTAGGAATTAATTAATTCTGAACAACTGATGGGTTTCCATCATCAATAGAGGAGTTACCAGCTATATACACTAGATTTTGTGTAGCAGCCCACACATCTGACTTGGCCCAAAAAGATTAAGATGGGTGGGCCAAGCCCAACTCCCAGGTCCTAGGTCCAAGGTCCAAGGACATGGTCTGGGCGGGCAGACGGCGCGCTGTAGACGGCCCCGAATGCCCCGGGAGGACGAGTCCCCCCGTTCTGTTCATATTGGGTTTACTACAGTTCGGACTCTCAAATTGTCATGGTTCTAAATCTGAACCAAAGAGTCCAAATCCGGCAAATCGTTTTGAGAAAACAGATTTTGAAAGAAGTGCCAAACATGGACTGCTTTGCCAGATACAGAGTCGCCACGTAAATGTTTTATTTTGGGAAAATTTAGGAAACCCTGACTCGTTTGCCTAAGGCCACGTGTCCGTCATCACCAAAGTTGCCTCGGCTCGGGAACTTGGGTACGATTGGGGAAGGTCACTTCGTGAGCACCCCCACTCGCCCGATCAAAGATCGGCCTCTACTAACCATGATATCTATTTTTGAAAACATTATGTGTTCTTATTCCGGTTATTAGCCTAGATTTACTATGTGATGCGCACAGCATACAAGTATAGACCGGATCGCCTGAATTGGAACAAAACATTTCATGTTTGTTTGTTTGAAAATAGTTTGATGGTGCTACTCGCAAGTAGGCTAAGACGTGGATTTGCCACCCTCGGGTGGGCTTAGAAAAACATGATTTTGCCGCTATCTAGTGGGCTTAAAACACACATTTGATGAATTGTTCCAATTCAAATAACCCAACCTTCACCCACAGGCATTTAGGCAGTTATATCACATAAGCATATAACCTCATTGTAAGCATGCTATTCATGGCAGTCACTCACACGCATGCAAGGATGCTAAAGCATAAAACTTACCGAGTACTCCAAGCCAAAACAGAAGCTAATTAGAAATCCATGCATGATCCTAATTATACGGAAATGCCTAATGCAACACATGCACAAATGCAACTATAGCAGGCTCGGCTATTCTAAACATGGCATATGAAATGCTACAGCTAACATGTATTCAACTTGGAATTGAAAATACAATGCAGTTAGTATGATGCGCCAAGCCCGGTGCATGCAAAACAGATGAATGAATGCAAACATGCTATCATACTGTATGCTAATTGAAACATGCCCTAATCTAACCATCATAAGCGGGTAAATAAAAGGGAGAAAGACGCGGGGTTGGAAGACATACATCACATACACGCACACTTATTACAACATTGCCCTTGCGCAGAGGGTCCGAATAAATAATATACAGTCCCAAATGAATAATTATAGTCCAAATATGTACAAAACCCTAAATAATTAACAAATTAAATTAGGAAAGCAATAAATTGGCATGCAAGCCAGGGATTGCCTCGAATCTGTTCCGGATGATGAATGATGCATGCTTGAATTTGCCTTGCGCGAAAATCCCTTGCGATGCCCCGGTTTGCCTCTGTTTGTAATTTTTCTTGGAATGCGTGCCAAGCTCCGGAAGGCTGCTGATTTCTGATTTGCTGCAACAGAGAGCAACAAAGGGGCATGGTAAAGTATTTTCACATATGTATGCATGACTACTCTTCAGGGAGTGTAGTCCTCGGTCCTCGTGCCATCAATCACGTATATCGATGCATGATGGCCGAGGAGTCGAATTGCACGACTCAATATGAAATGAATGCACATATAAACACAACAAAACCTAAACTCCATCATGGATAATCCGGAGTGTCGGTGACTGGGAATTGAGACACGTTCCGTCACTCAGAGTACGAAACGTCCCTCGTTTCCCGTGCTCGGGCTAACTCCTATCCCAAACACAATTCAATATGCATGACATGCATGAATGCAGCTAATATACAACCTAGCATGCACAATGCTATGAAATGGCATATACGATGCACGAGATAACATGGCATACACAATGCGCTAACATACGACCTAGCATACGTAATGCAATGAAATGAAATGGCATACACAATGCAATATGGGCTTACACCAACGTGAGTGGACCTCAGCCACACTCACATAAGTAGCCATAAGATGAAGAATGAGACACTCGAAATGCGTGTACACATGCATGCAAACCGAGGACCGAACCTAAGGCACAAATGCCACTCTAACAAAGCATGGCAAGGTATGAAACATGATATGCAAACATGCAAATTTTAGTACCAAAATATGATGCAAAACAGCCCCGAAACATGGCAATATGGTACCCGATGCATGAAATGAGACCCGAAACGCAAAACTAGGCATACGCAATGGCCTATAGCTATACAAAGCATGCATTATTTGAAAATGAAGTGTAAGGAAAGAATCAAGGCAGTCCCAAAACATCATATTTCCAGTTTTAAGAAAGGCCAAAAAGTGAACACAAATAGGGCTAAGTTAGCATGCAAAAATGGCCCTGTAAGAGAGATACTGAAGCAAGTAGCAGCTTCTGGACCTAAATGGCCAAGAGCCCTTCAACAAAGTTGAATAGAGGCTCAAAATGAAGCACTTTATAGTTTACAATAAGCCACGGATCTAAACACAAACAGGCCTAAAACATTGTGCAAGAAATGGGCCAAAAGGGAGACAAAGAAGCAAGTGATGGTTGCTGGCCTCAAATAGAGGAGGGCCCTTCAACAAAGTTGAAGAGGGGCCTAAAACATGGTGTTTTACAGTTAGTGACCAAACCCAAAACAGTGCACATGCAAGCTTAAAATACTATGCAAAATAAGGCCTAAAAAGAGGTTTAAACACAAAGAGCAAAAAGAGAACTTCAAACAGCAAAGGTCCCTTGATCAAACATGAAGAGGGGGTCAAAATAAGGCTATTTACAGTTCAGACCAGAGCCCAAAAATACAAGCACAAGGGGCTAACAAAATATGCAAAAATAAGGCCAAAAGAGGGATAAAGAGGCAAGTGACAAAAGGAAGCCTCAAACAGTGAAGAGCCCTTCAACAATGTTGAATAAGGGCTCAAAATAAGCCACTTTTCAGTTTATGACCAAGCTCAAAACAGTTTAGAAATGAGCCTAAAATACTATGCAAGAAAGAGGCATACAAGAGAGGTAAAGAAGCAAGTGGTAGCTAGAGACCTTAAACATGGAAGGACCCTAAAACAAACATGAAAAAGACCTCAAAATAATGCTATTTTCAGTTAGGGTCGGAGCCCAAATATGCAAGCAAGTATGGCTAATATATTGAGCAAAATAAGGCAAGAAAGGGGGAGGAGAAGACTTACCCTTGAAGACCAAATCTTTGACAACTCTTGGACCAAGTTTGGTGGCTCCTTAGCTCTAGAAAACAGCTCCAAGTGGCTGGAATGGATGGTGGTGGTGTGGTGCTATGTGGTGGTGTAGAAATGATGTAGGGTTTGGGAGGTTTTGAAGGTTGGAGTATAGAGAGAGAGAGATACAATGCAAGAGCCTTAAAGCAAAATTTGTAACCCCTCAAAACACAGCTGGGGGTGCTGGTTATATTGGCAAAAGAGGGGAAAAAAAGGGGGGGAATGTAATTCAAATTTTCCCCCAAAAGTGCAGCCCCTCAGATACACAATCTGGGGGGAAACAGAATACATATTTGTAATGTACCAGAGGTGGGGATCATGGCCGGCCGGGTATTGAAGTTGCAGGTAGCCGGCCGGTCCTCCCTATGGCCGGCCGGCCAAGGATCAAAAGGCTCAAGAAGTATTAGTGGCCGGCCACCCCAGATTGGTGGCCTCCCATGTGTGCACAACACAACCATGTGGTCAAAAATTGGAGAAAGTAAACCAGGAGAGAGAAAAGCCCACTTTTAGGAGGGGCTCAAAAGGGTCACACACAATTACTGGCCGGCCATATGATATTGGTGGCCTCCCAGGTGTGTACAACACAAATATGTGGTTTAGGGCTGGAAAAAGTGGCCTTAGGGTGGTCAACATTGGCTTTCAAGTGAGAAAAACGGGCGACGGAGGGCGATGGAGGAATAAAACTGGTTGTTAGAGCAATTACTGGCCTCCCACCTTTCTACGACCTTCCTAACAATGAAACAGAGGTCCCTGCCAAAAATGAACCCAAACCGATGCAAAATGAAGGTTCGGGGGCTGAAACGCGCAGCTCGAGGCCCCGAAAATTGACTGTTAGGCACCGGAAGTGGTGTTCGACCACGAAGGTGGTTTTTCGAGCCACAGTGTCCCTCAAAAGGGAGCAAATAAGATGTATGCCAAAAATCGGAGCAAACGGAGGTGGTTAAACGGTCCCGAATCGAGGCACACGGCCATCGGTTCTGAAAAATCGGAAACCGGACTCCAAACGGGAAAAATGGCCTACGACCACGATGCGTAGCCTACGGCCACTGAGAGATGATCTATGAGGCCTCTCTCTCCCTTCTGGAAGAGAAACCAAAGAAAACCGAGCCTGGTTCGCGAACCGAGGCAAAGCACGCAAGAGCCCCGAAGTCCGGAGGCAAGGCTCGCAGCCGAAACTCTAAAACTTCTGAATGAGCACAATATGCACCATCACCGAGCGCTCAATCGGTGACGTTTGAGTCTTAAGGTCGGTCAAAAATGGAGTGTCTACACGCGCGCACGTGTGGTGATTTTTGCTTAACCAACTTAGACCATAGTCTTGGCCTAAGTCCATTATTGAAGCATCCATAACTCCCTTCTTTCGAAAAATTTGGATGTCCTAAAGGGCTCATACTCTTAGGCAAAAAATGAGATTTAAATACCCATCAATGCTCTTTTCTACAATTAATGTGGGATAGAAAGTTACACTTTTCCCAACACCTCTTTCATGAGGCTAACTTAATGAGTCAATTTCTCATTGAAACCTTAATGATTTTTAGTTATTCTTTTTGTGGTGTGAAGATCTCACTACAAATAATCTAAACCCACTTTATTTCACCTCAAATGAGAATTGGCACCTACTTTAATATTGCATTAAAGTCACCAAAAAATCATTATTTTTTCAATAAAGATCTTCTTGAGATAAAGGAAGGCTATTATGGTGGTGGAGCAGGCAAATTATTAAAATAAAATTGGTTAGGATTTGTTATTATATTTGATTATATTTTAAAGTAATGTTAGTTATAATTTATTTAAAACTAAGATTTATAATTTTGTTAATTTAAATCTTTAACCTTTTATTTGTTTTGAATTTAAATCATCTACTTATTTTTGTTGAAAAAAGTATTTCGTCATTAAACTGAATGAAAAAAGAATTAGGCATTCAACCAAGTGGTTGTATAACACTTTTTATGGTGGGTTTCAGATGTAACTCTTATTAATAGAAATTTGATACATTTTGTGTTGATATTTAATTCTCCCCCATTATTATGGGATTGTATGTGATTAGTGGTTGTTGATTTTAGGTTTTAGACATTTTTTATATATGAGTTATGTTAGGAATTTCAAATAAATTATCAAAATTTTAACTAAACTTCTTACATGAGTGTGAGATCTACGCATATGTAATTTGTGTGGATCCCACATCTATATGAGAGTTTTAATAAAAAATTTAGAAATTTATTTGAGATTTTTAGGATTTTCCTTTATATACTTATATTGAGTTTAATGAACAAAATTCTCTTTTTCTTTCTATTTTACTTAATGAAAATACATAAATCATTTAGATTAAAGATAAATTAAGGAATTAAGAATTTAATTGATAAAACTAAAAAAATTTATTTATTTATTTATTAATTTTTCCAATTTTTTTTTTTGAAAAAAATGCAAATTAATATATGCTTTCAAAAATAATTTCAAATTAATAGTAAAATTTATCAATTTTAATAATTAAAGCTATAATTAATAAATATTTTGTCAACAACTCTTCCCCTCTCTCTCTCTCTCTCTCACACTCTCAGTCTCTCTCCTCTCTCTCTCTCTCTCTCTTCTCTCTCATTCACACGCACAGCTTGAAGAAGATGTCAAGAAGAGTTTCTTCCATTATTGGACGAAGAGAAAGAAGAAGAAGAAGAATTGCTGATCATAATTGTCAAAAAGGTACAATATTTCCCTCTCTAATCAATCATCCCTCTTCATTCTTATTTCTTCTGTTTCGTTCTCTCTGTACTACCCGAAGCCCTAGTTCTCCTCCTGTTCGATGCAATGATCTCCAAGACGCTGTAAATTCGTTCAATCGCATGATCCAAATGCGACCTTTGCCCCACATTTCTCATTTCAACAAAGCTTTAGGTCCTCTTTTGAAATTGGGTCATTACGACATCGTTCTTCCTCTTATTGGGAAATTGCATTTCCTAGGCATTCCAGTCAATATCTGCACCTTCAACATTGCTATTAACTGTTATTGCCGCCTGAATCAAGTCGATTTTGGGTTCTCTCTTTTGGGTACCCTCTTTAAACGCGGTTATACACCTAATGTAACTACCTTCACAACTCTGTTAAATGGACTTATTTTGGACGATAAAACCCCTGAAGCTGTAGAGTTATTTAAGAAATTAATAAGAATGAGAGAAATTGAACCCAACGTGGTTATGTATGGAACCATTGTTAATGGGCTCTGCAGAACGGGGAACACTATCAGGGCTGTTAGTTTGCTTAGGATAATGGAAGAGGGAAGCTGTAAACCTGACACCATAGTGTATAACACGGTCATTGACAGTCTTTGCAAGGATAGAATGGTGGATGATGCTTTGAAACTCTTTTCTAAGATGAATGAACATGGCATTCTTCAAGATGTTGTCACTTATACCTCTTTGATTCATGGCCTATGTAATTTTGGCTGGTGGAAGAAGGCTACCGGAATGTTTAGAAAAATGTTGGATAGTGGTATTGCTCCGAATGTTCATACGTATAGTGTGTTGCTGGATGCATGTACCAAGGAAGGGAAGATGAAAGAGGCAGAGGTGGTACTTGAAATCATGATACAAAGAGGTGTGGATCCTAATATAGTCACATACAGTGCTCTAATGGATGGATATTGTTTGCAAGGCGACATCGATGAAGCAATGAGAGTGTTCAATACAATGGTGGATAGGGGACTTCACCCTGATGTTTTTAGCTATACCATTCTAATCAATGGATATTGTAAGAAAATGAAAATAGATGAGGCTATGCATCTCTTTCGAGAAATGCCTCGGAGGGGGTTGCAACCTAACACCGAAACCTTCAGTGCTATGCTACAGGGTTTGTTTCGATCAAGAAGATGTGGAGCTGCTCAAAAACTTTTTAATGATATGCAAACTGCAGGCATAAATCTAGATTCTCAAACTTATGGTATCTTATTGGATGGGTTGTGCAAAAATGGGCATATTTCCGAAGCATTGTCATTATTCCACATGATGGAAAGCAACGGTTTACATCTTGATATTGTTATGTATAATATCCTCATTGATGCATTCTGCAAGGATAAAAAGCTTGATACTGCAAGGGCTATTTTCAGTAACCTTTCTTCCAACGGATTACATCCTAATGTTAAAACATATAATACGATGATACATGGTCTTTGTGAAGAAGGCCTATTGCATGAAGCTAAAGAGTTGTTTGTTAAAATGGAAAAAAATGGTTGCTTGGCAAATGATGTCACTTACAACACTATTATCCGAGGATACATTGGACAACAGAAGTGCTATGAGGCATTAATACTCGTTCAGGAAATGGTTCAAAGGGGTTTTTCGGCAGAGGCATCCAATTCTTCCTTGATCATAGATATACTCTCAACTAAAGGACGAGATCCTGCTCTCCGAGAAGTGATAAAGAAGTTCATGTCAAAAGATAGTCATGGAATGCATGATATTGAGTAAATTTCTTAAGATGTGAAGGTAAAGCTACACACATTAAAATATATATTATTTGGTGAAACTCTTTTTTTTTTTTTGGTTATTTATTGAGATAGACTTATACTTCTGCATTAACTATTTTGGACTTGTTGCTACATGACTTTGCAACTTCTTTTCACATGTTGTAGATTCTTGTAGACTATTTTTTACCTCTCTCCGCAGTATTTTAATTCACATGCTACAAATTCAAGTAGATTCTTCTTCAGTCCCCACTGAATTATGTACAAGTGGTCATGTCTTAGGGATTTAGGACAAATGACAGCCAATGGTACTTTTGGAGATTTCTTTCTTTCTTTGTCATTATTCCACATGCAGGAGCTTGATCTTTGCTGTTTGTTTCCTCATACAAGGCAAAAGTCTAAGCTTAATTCCTCATCATTACAGCCCAAGGGTAGCAGCCTTATTTAGGACCACAAGCATAAAACTATTGTTATTTTTATTTGAGTAAATTACACATACACTGACCTCCCTTGAGGCTTCTGACAATTTCAAAATCTGCCCTTGTGATTTTTGAAATGACTTGTGACACTGCTGTGTTAACGAAAAACATTTTTTTAAAAATATTTTGCTTGTAGTCATGATGTTATATAAAAGTCATTTTCATCGTCAAATTCAGTAAATTTTGGGAAGACAAATATACCCTGAATGCTTCACTCAATTTATCAGCCGAAGCCATCCATCACAAACTCGGAAAAGCTTTTTTTCATCTATTTATTTGAACTCCTAAATCTGTATGTATGTGTACATAGATATATATTTGAAACTATAGTAAGAGTCTTGTTTTATTATTGTTTAATGGATATCTTGTGAATTCATTCTATGTTCATTTTGGCTTTCTCTTTGTCCTTACAGTACATTCATCTGGAACAATAAGACTCATGTATGCTAGTCGATTGTCAGCATTTGGATGCTCCTTGTGCTCATAATTTCATAAACATGTAACCTGTTCATACATCTTAATGATTGGTAGTTTCTAAGTTCTATTCCTGGGAGTCTCTTCAAGATCAGATTGAAATATTAGAGCTTGAAAAATGCTCTGAATTAGCCCAAGTAGATTATCTATAGCCATTATGGTGATCTGGAGTTGCAAGGCTATAGAAATTGCATCTTTGAACAACTCCAACATTACAAGGAAAAAGATTAGAAAAACAAAAACAAAAAAAGGAAACATGTGAGATAATAAGAATCAAGTTTATGTATTTAGAAATTTGATTTCTCTCTCGCCCCCTCTCTCTCTGCAGGTAAGAACAGAGAGAATAAATTTAAGTTCATATAATCTGATGAATTTATGACCGCTCCTTTCTCTTCTAAGCAATTCGTATACTGTAGTATTTGCATATCATTCTGTTGATATTTATTGACATCTATGCTGTAATTGAAGGGCATGCATTGGTGGTTTATCAATTGCAGAAATATTCCATTATGCTAGGAAGAAAATTTGCACATTTAGCTGCAAATTCACCATCAGGGTTTAGTATTACATTAGGTATGTTCTAGAGATGAATAAAAACCTTTCAGGTTTCATTTGAATGTCTAACCAATATGTGTCTAATTGTGAGAGTTTCCTTTGTAGTAGAGGTTTTGTGATGCAGTAAAGTTACGATTGGCTTAAAGGTAACTTTGCTGGCCTCTTAACCCACAAAAAAAAATAAAAATAAAAATAAAATAAAAATATAAATAAATAAAGTGATCTTTATTTGTCCCCTTTTGACTCAGAGCTAGTGGACTTCATACTAAACTTCTGTATGTTCATTTATAATTGCAAATATGCTAGTCTTCTTCTTCATTCTCTCCCAGGAGATTGCCATGTTCAATGCAAATGCTCAATTGATACATCGTTAAATAATAAATATACATGCAGCTTCCGCCTGAAAACATTCATCTATTTTGTGCAGGTAAGAGAGGTGAAATTGATGTTTCCGGGTTTATGTTGATAAAAGCTTTATGGCAACATCCTTCAATAGATCCGTCTTGTAAATAAACGTTCCCAGGGTTTCTACACAAATAGCAGAACAAGTATTGATACTCAGACTGACCATCAATCAGAGGGTGCATGGGAGTAACTCAGACCTTTTGCATTTGCAATGATTCTAAATGTAACTAATTTCCTTGGTAGAAATAGTATATACTTTTTGTTCTTACAGTCTCTACCCACTGAAGCTTTGAAGCACTCAGCTTACCAGGCATAGCATGACAAGTTCTTTTTTTATTTTTATTTTTTAATTAATTAATTAATTTTTTAATAACTATTTGCAGCAAATTATGATCTCTCAAATGGTTCTGGGAGATTCTCTTTCTCTTATTTTTGATGAGAGATTGCGTATAAGAATATTTTTTTTACGAATTTATTGTCAGTTTAGATTTTTAAAATTGGTGATGGAATTTTTGTTGACACTAGGGGTAGGCGCGGGTCGGTTGCAGCCACGGAACCTCCAATCCGTCATCCGTCCGTCAGATTGGCGGATTGAAGAAAATCAATCCGCATCCGTCCGCTAATCCGGCGGATGTGGATTGAACGAATTGGCAGTTTGGCAGATGGATGCGAATCGGTTTGGCGGTTTAAAATTTTATAAATTTTTAACATAATTTAACTTGTGCACTTACTCAAAAAAAAGAAAAAAAAAAAAAAAAAAAAGAAAGTATTACAATCAATGACTTAAAAAGTATTACAATCACTGTATGCTTTATCCAAAGAAAGAAAGTTTGAAATTTTAAAATATCACGATCACTGTATGCCTTATCCACATATTCCAATCAAGGTATGATTCATCCACATAAAGTATTACAATCTGTGATTCTTAAAATATAATAACAATTCAAATCACCAAAACCATGAACAGAGCAGTAGTAAAGATTGTATGTCTCTGTATTGTTACATCTACATATGTTTTTGAAAACAAAAAATCAATCATTATATATCATATTTTCTATTTATTATTTTTAGAGCTAGATTTAAAAACAAAAAAATATAGATAAATAATACGTTTATTTTTTTCAATTCAAAAAATATATTCAAGTTGAAAATTTTTTTTCAACAGAATATTTAAACTCTTTTTCAATTGAAAACACAAACATAATATTTATACAAATTTAAAATACAAAGTCCTATAAATTATTAGGGGTGCTCACGATTTGGCGGTTTGGCGGTTCGGTTGCGGCCAAAGAAATCTCAAATCCGCCATCCGTCTGCCAAATTGGCGGATTGGAGAAAATCAATCCACAACCGTCCGCTCGTCATCCCGCATCAGTCCAAAATGCGGCGGATCGGTTCGGTTCGGTCGGTTTTGGCGGATCGGTATATCCGCTGCTCACCCCTAGTTGACACTAATTTTTATAAAATTTGCTACTAATTAATGAATTGCTTAATGGGTTGGTGGGATCAGATAATTTAGTTGATGAGTTGCTAATTTGTTTATTGTAGGGCAGAGCACAAATACTAAAATTTAATCACACATTTACAAGCTTAATGAGACTCACTTTTGCCATGGGTATATACACTTTAACCCGTCGAGAATTATGTACTGTTCGAAAAATTGATATATATTTTTAAAAAATGTTATGAGATATTTACTATTCAAAATGCAATAAATTTTTATAAAACATTTTGACAGAAATACTATTTCCTTAAATTTGTTTGTTAGTATAAATTCTTCTCTCATATATATACTGTTGTGTAGGAGATTCCATTTCTGATAATATGACTGCAGTCTTGTTTGGCCAGCGAGGGTTGATGGAGAAATAGATGAGACAGAGGGAGAGAGATTTTCTTGAGATAAAGAACAAGAAGGACAATGAAACTCTCAACAAGGATCCTAAATGGGTATATTTCATTTCATTTGATTTTGATTTCTTTTCTTCGTGTTGTTGTTTGGTTTATATACTAACTGGATTGAACTGTTTGTGAAACTTATAGGACTTGAAATGTCGAAGCTGCTGGTTATTCAAGGTGTGGTGGATTCAATGTTCAAATGAGGAGCTAATTTGGCTTCTGTCCGCAACAAGAACCGCAATGACGGAAGCACTGAGTTGTTCAACTCCATGACTGACTAGACACTAAGCAATAGATGACGGATGTGAAGGACATTTTGATGAAAGTGAAGAACATTACGGTGGATTTGAGAGAGTTGAACTTGAAGGTAAATGCACTCTTGAAAAACTTCAACAT
Organism: Camellia sinensis; assembly: GCF_055761805.1. NCBI lineage: Eukaryota > Viridiplantae > Streptophyta > Magnoliopsida > Ericales > Theaceae > Camellia > Camellia sinensis. Next base: position 67,330,887 of record NC_138970.1, read on the forward strand.
TGCAGTACCCTCTTTCCCTGCTGCACTTGCTGGTGATATATCTTTGCCATCTCCACCTCCACCACCACCACCACCACCACCACCACCGGTCACTAATGGTGGAGGGAACGGTGGTGGAGGGAATGGAGGAGGGAGTTATTTTAGGAGATCACCTCTAACTTGATGATCATCCATGGGTTACGCGATACCTTGCTGAAGCGAGCCACTAATGCGGCATCTAGCTACTGAATTGCTGAAATCGATGACAGGGCTCAACTCTAAGCAGCAGATGTCCGAAGTGAAGCATACTTTGGTGAATGTGAACTTGCTTAACTCTAAGGTGGACCTGTTAGACATTCAAGCAAATGCACTGCTTAGTAAGTTTAATATTTCAATGCCCTCCCCTGCACCACAGCGTGGTGGTACATCTTCACCATCACCACCATCAAAGGACACTAATGGTGGAGGGAATGGTGGTGGCGATTAGAGGAGGTATTCTAGGAGTTGGTTGGACACGAACAATTTATTATTATTATTATTATTCTTTTTTGTGATTGATTTTGTTATGTTTCTGTAAAAGAAATATTTAATTTCTTAATGAAGAATCTGCAATATTATCTAGTTAATCTTAATCTCTTCCGAGGGTTTTGATTACTATTGCTTTTTGAGTTTGGGTTTTATTTATTTATTCATCTGTCTCTTGTGTTTAGTAGTTTGGTGACAATTTGAAGGTGGTCATGAACAAACACTTGAGTGTTAAAAGTATAATTATGTTAAAATTGCAAGACTTATTATATTTTTTTAAATTTTTTGTTATTTATAATAAAATTTATATAATTCTATCATATTTAATGATTTATTCTATTCAATTTTATAAAATAATATTCTTATGTTTTAAAAATTATCAAAATATAAAATTTAAATATATTGTAATAATAGTCCGCGTCTTACCCAAGCCTTTTTAACTAGTATATATATATATATATATATTCCCTATCTTTTGATGATTTGATATAGTTTGCAATTGCATTGTCATTGTTTCATATGCTTAGAATAGAAAAAAACCAACCTGAATTAAAAGATAGATGAAGAAACATATTAGAAACAAGAATAGGTGTTGAAAATAAGTATGCAAAGCTTAATAGAAATTTTATCAGACCACTTAGGCCATATCGTTCTAGATTATTAGCAACATGTTTGTCAAGTTTTTAAAAACAGTTTTTTAAGTTTTTAATTCGTATTTTTATATTTTTAATAATTTTTTAAAATATTTTAATCAAATATTTTTTTGCTCTTTATGTGGAAAATTTATTAGATTTTTTTTTTTCAAGTACTTGTATCCCAATTAATTTATAATATATATTTATATTTCAATAATTCCTATTATTTGGATATTTGACCCACCAAATCTTAATTCTTATATTTAAGGTATTTTATGGACAATTTTATCCTTACAAATATTTTTTGAACCATTAGCAATTTGGTAATGTAAATATTGACATTGATAGTGTGAATATCCACATCATGGAACATTCACATTGTCAATTCGAACATCAAAACGCATTTCATCTTATTATTATTAAGGATATTTTGATAACTATGTCACTCATAGTACTTAGTGGAACATAAAAAAATAATTTAGACTAAATAGAACATAAGCAGGTGAATAGGAATTTATGAATAAATATCTTTTTTTAGATTCACTTAATCTTGATATACTTAAAAAGTATAAAATTTATACAAAAATCTTTAAAACATTTAGTGAATATAACAAAATACGAAAATATATTGAATTTTCATATTTTTTGTATTTGATGAATTTTAAAATTTTTTTTTTCACAAATATTATTCTTTTCAAGTGTATCTATATTAAGTGTATATAAAAAATAAAAAAATTACTTAAAATATTTAGGGAAACTTACGTGTAGGTCTTAATAGGTAGACTTATTGTCCAATAGGTCTTGTGAGAATTAATGACGTTTTTCATCAAATACTATTAAAAAAAGTCACTAATTGTTAATTTTCAGCAACAATTTGAAAATTTTGTCACAAAAAATGTCACAAATTATAAGTTTTAGCGACAATTTAAAAAAATCGTCACAAAAAATTGTCACTAATTTTCAATTTTCAACAACAGTTTAAAAAATTTATTATAGGAAAACATCACTAATTATAAGTTTTAGTGACAATTTATAAAAATTATGACAAAAAAGTCACTAATTGTCAAATTTTAGCGATACATGTAAAAAATCGTCACAAAAAATTATTTTTAGCGACGATTTTGCTAAGACTTATTTTTAATAGGACTTAATGAGAATGAATTTTAACTATTAGAACTTATTGATAATTTATCCAAATATTTTAAAAAATCACTAAAAAAATAAAAACAAATAAAAAACTCAATCTAAAAAAAAGTGAGTTAAACCCAAAATTATGATTCATATCTGAACCATCAGCACAAAACTAGAGTGGCACACCATGACCTCAACAAGCCGGTGAATTAGAATATTCTATAGGGAACTGTTACTGCAACTTCATCATTGGCCATTGGATTACACAAATACATCATCCTGACCATTGAATTCTTTAAATTTGAAAAATTGGACACCGGAACAATCGGTTGAACATTTTTTACTCTTTATGGATATTTTTGAAATCCTCTATCTTCTAAAACTATACTCTCTAATTTTTACCTTGTGTCTCTAGTGTTTTATCTGAATTTCTATTCCAGTCTCTCTCGACTCACACTGATTCGAAATTTGTATTGAAGCAAGGCTTGATAAGGATTTTGTTGTATTTTGCTATTTATATATCTCGGTCGACATTCGTAATGAAATAATCCATTTTTACATTAATTAATGTAGTATTTTGTAACCATATTTTGCAACCATATTTTGCTTCCATGACTTGTTCTTGAGTTGTTGCAAAATATTTCATGAGAAATTTTGGCATTAAAATCATAGGGCTAATTATGTTATTTGAATTTTGATAGCATTTAAGATGTTTGTAAAAATGCATAGTTTGTTAGCGTTTAAATAAAAGTATTTTGGAACTATATTTTCATTGCATTTAGATGTTGAAAACTTGTGATTGACTTAACATGTTCTCCGAAGATTTATCCCAAAATATATTTAGTAATATTCACATGAAGCAATTATAACTTGTGGTTGGGACCTCCCAATTTATAAGTTAGGGCAAATAGTTATTCCAAGCATTTTTAGTAATGTTTAGTGCTTGTTGTTCTAGTTGAATTAAATAGCCATCTCAAGTAAATCATTGGTTTGATTGGTTTTTAATATATATATATATATATATAAGAGAATGTAGTTCACATACAATAGAAATACTTCCAAAAATGCTAATCAAATAGCACTTGAACTTCACTTGTATCCTTGTTTAAGCATGAGCAGTTGACAAGATAACAGGGAAGAGACTCCAACCAATAAAGAAGTGTGAAAAGCTAAAAAGAATTTAAGTGTATGATTTTAATTTTAGCTAAAAAGCAATTGACATGAAGCTTATGTTTAATAAAATGAATTTCCTCTGTTATACGATTTTAATTTTAATTTTCAATCTACATGAAGCTTATGTTTAATAAAATGAATTTCCTTTGCATACTTTTTTGAAAGTGTATTGATGCTAAGATAATCCATAAATTACTGTCTTCCCTCTAAGTGTGGAGGCTTTCTTAGCAATTCTTAAAAATTAGTGTGAAACTTTAGGATTGAAGTAGTGGAAAGTATGAGAAAGGGAAAATTTTAAATTTTTTTTCCTTTGTTTGTTTAGCATGATAAATGATAATGTTGGAAAATGTAAGATTGTTAAATTTTGTGTACAACCCATTGTAACATGGTAAGTTGCTTTTCGATTTCTTGAAAAATATGCACAAATGTTTCTTGCAAAAAATAAAAGAAATTTTCTTTTTTACTATTTTGTCACTTTTGATTTTCGGGTCCTGTTACCTTGTGAACCCTTCAAAGGATGCGCATGATGTGCACCTTATATCTTAACTATTGAATCCTCACAAACTAATCTCAGCCATTGAATAATTTAGCGAAAAAAACTTGAAACCTTCTCAACCAGTTTCTGTCCCAAATGAAGAGCTCCTCTCTCTCTCTCTCTCTCTCTCTCTCTCTCTCTGTGTCTGTGTTTCTCTCTCCCGCTTTCTTCCCTCTAAGAAAGCCCTGACGTTTTTCTCCCAACACGACTCAGATAGTTTTCTCTCCCTTCTACGACGCTACTCAAAGACCTTTCTGCAAAGTGGAAACTCTTCCATCTCCATTTTCTACAACTACATCTGAACATTTTGCCTCAAGGTATGAAACTCTCTCTCTCTCTCTCTCTCTCTCTCTCTAGGCCCTCTCCATCCTCAACTCTTCATTTCCCATTTTGTGAAACTCTAGACCAAAACCCCCTTTTGTTTCCCCTATTTCAAAACTCGCCTTTTTACCTCTGTGAACTCCACTTGGGATGGGTTGTTTTTTGAAACTAAGAAAAATATAATGTGCATAGGTTTTGTTTTCATCTGTGTTTGATTTCGTGGCTGTTTTGGTTCCATAGATATACTTGAAATTTGGTTGCTTTCGCAAAATCTGGTGTGTGGGTAATTGAAGTTATTTTGGATGCTTTTTAGGAAATTTGGGATTCATTTGGAGTTATTTTGGTTTTAGGATATAGTTGATTTGATTTTGTTGCTTACGCATTTTTGTGAAAGTGATTTCGTTATTAAAACTTTCTTGATTTTGTGTTTCTCAAAACTTTTATGAGATGACTTATAAGAAATTTGTGTTAACTTATACATTTTTATGAGATCACTTAAGTGAGTTGGTGAAAACTTACGTGATCTTATGTTGTTCAAAACTTTAATAGATGACTTACTCGAATTTGTGTTATTTATGCATTTTTGTGAAATCACTTATGTGATTTCGTGAAAACTTACTTGATTTTGTATTTCTCAAAGCTTTTATGAGATGACTTACGGGAAATTTGTGTTAACTTACGCATTTTTGTGAGATCACTTACGTGAGTTTGTGAAAACTTACTTTATTTTTGTGTTGTTGGAAATTTTATTAGATGACTTACTCGAATATATGTTACTTATGTATTTTTGTTAAATCACTTATGTGATTTCGTGCAAACTTACTTGATTTTGTGTTCCTCAAAACTTTTATGAGATAATTTATGGGAAATTTATGTTAAGTTATTCATTTTTGTGAGATTACTTATGTGAGTTTGTGAAAACTTATTTGATTTTGTGTTGTTGAAAATTTTATTAGTTGACTTCTCGAATTTGTGTTACTTACGCATTTTTGAGAAATCACTTGTTTGATTTTGTGAAAACTTACTTGATTTTGTGTTCCTCAAAACTTTTATTAGATGACTTACGGGAAATTTATGTTAACTTACGCATTTTTGTAAGATAACTTGCGTGAGTTTGTGAAAACTTACATAACTTTGTGTTGTTCAAAATTTTATTGGATGACTTACTCGAATTTGTGTTACTTACGCATTTTTGTGAGATTACTTACGTGAGTTTGTGAAAACTTACATGATTTTGTGTTGTTCAAAACTTTTATGAGATAACTTACTCAAATTTGTGTTAGTTAAGCATTTTTGTGAGAATACTTACGTGTATATAATATAATCTATTATTTTAATATGATTTACCTTTAAGTTGACCTTCTTAGCAGGTCAACAATCTATAACAAGAAACACAAAATTGTACAACTAAAAAAAAAAAAAAAAATACATAACAAAATAGATATGCCTTGAATACCATATGCAAGGCATACTTAAGAAAAACCCATTGCATTATGATATTATTTATTGTACCGATATGGAGCAAACTAATTACAAAAATGGTACACTAAGTGGTATGATATTAACAAAATTGGTTGGGTTTTATTATACCTCTTCTCTTACACTAGGATGAACTTATTGAAAAATTTGTCATTTGGAAAAAATGGTAAAAATTAAATGATTAGGGAATGATCACTACGCTTACATAAAAAAAATAAAAAATAAAATTAAAAGCTTTATTAACAACATGTTGCTTAATAACTAGATGTTGTTGAATGATCGCTACTATAGGGTCGTAGCAGCCTTTTCAGCAAGGTAAGCATCATTTTTGTTTTCAAGAATTTTTTGAGTTTTATTAATAGTTAGATGTTGCTTAATAACTTATAGAATCTCTTATGATGTTGCTTACTAATTGAGTAGTTATTATCAATTTTTGAAGGGTATATTATGCAAATAGTCCCTATAGTTTACACGATGTGTCAATCTGGTCCATGTAGTTTCAATTTGCTTGATTTTGCCCCTTAATTTAACAGACTTTGTCATTTTAGTTCAATAAATAACGGTTGTTAAGTTAACTTAACGGAAGGTCAAATAATGTGTCAATTTGGTCCGTGTACTTTACATGATGTGTCAATTTGGTCTTGTAGTTTCAATTTTCTTGATTTTGACAGGGATTAAATTGACACATTGTGAAAAATACAGGGACCAAATTGACACATTGTTTGACTTTCCGTTAAATTAACTTAACAACCGTTATTTATTGGACTAAAATGACACAATCTGTTAAATTAAGTGCAAAATCGAGCAAATTGAAACTACAGGGACCAAATTGACACATCGTGTAAAGTAGAGGGACTATTTGCATAATTTTCCCATTTTTGAATATATTTGCCTGCTATTTTTGATAAATGAGGTAAAGGAGCTAAACTATACAATTTTGTCTATGAGCTAGATTTGTTAAAATGAAGCAAAAGTGATCTATGCTGAAGTGGCCTGAACGATGCTTTTTTCCTGATAGATGTTAAGTTGAGCTAAGACCCAGCAATTTATCTGTAGTAGTTGAGAATAATTCTACTTGTCAACCTTTCGATTTTGAGTGGTATAAGAATAAAGCCCATGTATCTAGAAAATTTCTCTCTTTCTCTGTGTGTGTGTGTGTGTGTGTGTGTGTGTGTGGTATAAGAATAAAGCCCATGTATCTAGAAAATTTCTCTCTTTCTGTGTGTGTGTGTGTGTGTGTTTTGCTAGTGAGAACAAAGAAAAGATTTCTTGAAAACCAATGGCTGGTTACTTACCTGATAGTGGTTGACAAATTAGTATTAAGGATTTTTCCATCTAAACAAGCCACTATTTTCTATATGAGATTGTAAATGCAGTTTCACGGTTAGGTCTTTGACCTCTAATGCACACAGTGAGAAGCTAATTACTGAGGCATAGCTACCAAGAAAGCTAGAAGTATTTTTTAGAAACAAAGTTGTACAAGAACTGAAGTCCAATGCAGACGAAGCTCAGTTGTTACTGCAACTGCAAAGATCGAAGTAGCAATTAAAGAGTTCCACATTGGATTTAGATGTGTTGTGGTTGTGCCTTAGTATGGCCATTTTATAGTTGTTTTTGGATAATTCTAGTGAATATATTTGACCCGAAACACCCCTGTCCCAACCCCCCAACATTAATTTCACCTATGTGTGGAGACAATCACCATCCAAAAAGGGAAAATGGGAAGAAATACAGGCTTACGTTGTTGATCAACTGATGACCAGCTCTAAAAATTACTTCTTCCACTTGATTCTTGAAAAGATAATTGTAATTGGTAAGAACATCCTACAGTGTATGTTGCACTCGAGAAAGGGGGTGGGTTTAGGTAATTGTTTTCTTTCCTTGGTCCTATAGCTATGGTAAATGATATTAGCTACTTTTGCAAGAACAAAATAAGGAAAATAAGATAGTAATGACATATTTGTTCTAACTACACTAGGCATATCTAATAATAATATCATATGTTTTGAAATTAAGTTCTACTGATGATCTAACATATGCTTATTCCTGATGAATTTGTTGTTGAAGTGCGACCTTGGCTTGTTAAGCCGTCTCTACAACCATGTGTGGACTCCAGAAACCAACTTTAATTTGCTTTAGCTTAAACAATGCACAAAACTACCTGTCAATGGAAAAAATTTAAAATAAATCTTGGCTAGTTTATTTTATATTGTCACCATTTCTAAAAAAATTTTATCACCTTTTCATTTTTCACCTAGTTTTTTATTTTTTTTATTTTTTTTATTTTTATCAACAAGTAAAAATATCATTAAAAGTATGAAATGAAGTGTGATCTTTATTAGCTTTGACTTAGCACTAGGCTCCTGTATGTTTATTTATGATTACAAATATCAGTCTTCTTCATTCTTTTCTAGGAGATTGGCATGTTTTCAATGCAAATGCTTACTTGATGCTTCTTTAAATATTGATGTAGTTACTGCCTAAATATATATATACACTTATATATAAGAGGGAGTTAGTGGTTTCTCCAGTAAATATGGCTCTCTTTTTTTCTTTCTGATTTTCTCCTCCTTTATTCTGTTCAACTTTTGTTTTATTGAAAAGTTTTGGATCAATTGGTAAATGCACAGATTACACACACTCTATGTAAGAGAACCAGCACGTCTCCCTCTTGCTAGCCACGTCTACCTCTTCTCTCCCACTATACCGTCTTACTCTCTCTCTCTTACTCCCTGCATTTCTCTTTCTCTTAGTTCTTACATCTCTCTTTCTATCTCTCGACAATGACAGTGAGATCACATTATGGATGCCGATCAATGGCTCACGATGATGATCTAAAAATTGTATTGGAGATGGGTTAAATGTAGACGATTTGGATGGCGATGGGTTTATGATTTGTATGATGATCTTGAAGTTGTGTTAGACCAGATCTATGGGTTTAACTATGCGTTTAACCAATTTCAAATGAGGTCTCAAAGAGCCTTTGTTTTCAAGCCATTGTTTGGGAGGAGCTATATGGGTTATCTGGGCTATGTTCTTCAAATTGGTGTTTAGGGGGAGATTTTAATGTGGTTAAGAGGAGCTTAGAAAAGCTCAATGGGATTAGAACTACTAGGGGCATGAGGGACTTTGATTTGTTTATAAGAGATAGTGAGTTGGTGGATCCTCTTTTACTAGATTTACATGGTCTAATTTGCAAGAAAATTTGGTGTGTTGTAGACTAGATAGATTTTTGTCTTCTTGGGGTGGGAAGGGTTTTTTTCCCAATTTAAGGCAGGAATCACTACCGAGATTAACGTCAGATCATTGTCCTATTATGATAGAAAGTTTCCCATTAAAGCAGGGTCCGACGCCTTTTAGATTTGAAAACATGTGGTTGGAGCATCCATCTTTTAAACGAAATTTTCAGGAATGGTGGGCCAATGCTAGTTGTTATGGATGGGAAGGTTTTAAGTTTATGAAAAAGTTAAAGATGGTCAAGGTGAATGTGAAGGGTTGGAATATAGAGGTTTTTGGAAATTTGGAGCATTCAAAGAAGGAGGTAATGAGCAGAATCGAAGAGTTAGATGTATTGAAGGTGCAGGGGGGCTTAACTGAGTCCTTTAGGAGGGAGCGATCTCAGTTGAGATTGAAATTGGAAGAGTTGGTTTTTAGGGAGCAAATCTCTTGGGGTCAAAAAGCAATGGTTAAATGGTTAAAGGAAGGGGGTATGAATTCAAGATTTTTTCATAGGGTGGCAGATGGGAAAAGAAAGAAGAAGTTTATCAAGAGATTAGAAGTAAGCCCAGGGGTGATGGTGGAACGGGAGAATCAGATTGTCATTGGAATTTATGACTTTTATTCTAAGCTTTATTTGAAGGAGGAGTTGAATAGACTGGGGATTGAAAGACTTGAATGGGGACCTATTGATCAGACAGTTGCAAGATAGCTTGAAAGGCCAATTGATGAAACGGAAGTTCGAAAGGAAATTTTTGATTATGAGAGAGACAAAGCTCCAAGTCCGGATGGTTTTTCCATAGTCGTCTTTCAAGACTGTTGGGAGGTGATGAAAAAGAATTTGTTGGGAGTTTTTCCAGCATTTCATGAGTCGGGGGTTGTTAATTTGAGCTCAAATGCCATATTCATTTGTTTAATTCCTAAGAAAGCGAATGCTGTAAGAATTGGAGATTTTAGGCCCATCAGTTTGGTCACATCACTTTATAAGATTTTGGGAAAGGTTTTATCAAAGAGACTAAGCATTTCATTTGGGAGAGACTGTGTCCATGGTGCATGGGACTTTTGTGAAAGGAAGACAAATCCTAGATGTAACATTAGTGGCAAATGAAGTAGTGGAGGAATATAGAAGTCTAGGGAATGAGGGAATTATTTTTAAGGTAGACTTCGAGAAGGCATATGACCATGTGGATTGGCAGTTTTTGGATATTGTAATGGACAAGAACGGTTATGGCGGGTGGTGGAGATCTTGGATTAGGGATGTTTGTCGACGTGCAATATGTCTGTTCTAGTTAATGGTAAACCAGGGGAGTGTTTCAGGGCTTCGTGAGGGTTACGACAAGGGGACCCACTATCTCATTTTCTTTTTATTTTGGTGGTAGGCGTACTGGGAATGATGGTTGATAGAGCTAAAGAAGTAGGTCTTTTTGCGGGATTGGAGGTGGGGGGGGGGGGTAGAGTTAGTGTGACACATTTATAGTTTGCGGATGATACCACATTTTTCTTTATTGGGGATGAAAGTCAGATTGTTAATCTTTATTTGATTTTGAGACTTTTCGGGGTAATCTCAGGGCTTAAGGTTAATTTGAAGAAAAGTGGGCATTAATATGCTGCAAGACTTATTTCGGAATAGGGCGACACTTTTAGGATGTGGTATAGAGGCACTTCCGATTAAGTATTTAGGTCTTCCATTGGGGGGTAATCCTCGATGTGAAGCTTTTTGGAATCCAGTTATAGAGAAGATTGGTAAGAGGTTGGAAGGGTGGAGTAAGGCTTTATTGTCTCGTAGGGGTAGATACACTTTGGTTAAGATGGTTTTGAGTGGTATTTCTATTTATTTCTTATCTTTGTTCAAGATACCGGTTAAGGTGGCAAGGGCATTAGAGAAGTTGATGAGAGATTTTCTTTGGAAGGGCAAGGATGAGGGGAGGAAGAATCACTTGGTGAATTGGGATTTAGTTTCGTTGCTTAAGGAAAAAGGGGTTTGGCCATTGCTAATATTTTGGCTAGGAACATGACCCTTCTTGGGAAATGGTTATGGAGATTTCCACTTGAGAGTGACAATGGTAGGGATTCAAGACAATGGTAGGGATTCACGAGTGGTTCTGAGGGATAATTGTCATGCTCCTTGGAAATCAATTTCTCATATCTACACATGTTGGTCTTGTCATCTTTCTGTTAGGGTGGGAAATGGGAACTTGTTCTTTTTTAGGAGAATGTTTGGATGATTCAATCTTCTTTTGCTTCTGATTTTTCACATCTCTATAGAGTGGCTCGATCTCATAACTCTTCTATTGCTTCTATGACCTGTTCACTTTTGGCTCCAATTTCCTGGAATTTTGATTTTTCTAGAAATCTTAATGATAGGGAGGCTTCACATTTGGCGTCTTTATTGTCCATAATTGATAATTTCTCTTTGGCTCCTCTTTTGGAGGACAAGAGGGTTTGGGCTCTTCATTCATCTGAGATATTTTCTTGCAAGTCTTTTTTTTGATACACTCATCGATATTTCTCTTGTTCCTCAATTTCCTTTTCGCAAAAGAATTTTGAAGGCTCGTGTTCCTCTTAAGGTGAAAGTGTTCATGTGGGCCTTGGTTCATGGAGGCATTTTGACAAATGATACATTATAGAATCGAACACCTAATCGCTTTCTAAATCCTCAGCGGTGCATTATGTGTTGTAAGAATGGGGAATCCATGGATCATTTATTTCTACATTACCTAGTTGCTTTGAATTTATGGCACAAATTGTTTTTGTTGGGGAATGTTATGTGAGTAGCCCCAAAATGGAGTGTGCATATGCTCCAAGTTGACTTTCGCGCTTTCAGAGGATCAAGGAGAGCCAAAATGCTATCATCTTGTGCGGGTCTTTGCAACATTTTGAATTCTATGGATGGAAAGAAATGCAAGGGTGTTTAAAGATAAGTCCCGAGAGATAGACTGTTTGTGGGATAGTGTTTGCCATTTAACTTCTTTTTGGGTTTTGGGAATCCTCTATTTAAGCGGGTCCCACTTTTTTTGTTAGCTAGAGATTGGTTGGCAATGTGTGATATGTAGGCTTTTGCTTAAGAGTTTTTTTTTAGGGTTTTGCTTTGTGTTTTTTCCCTTTCTTTTGTAAGAGGATGCCTTATCCTCGCTTACTTTCTTGATTTATCAATAAAGGCCTTTGTTGCTGATCCAAAATTTTTTTTAAAAAAAAGTTTTATTTTTCAAGAGGTGAATAAATATTATCACTGATTCTTCATTCTTTGTGGAGCTTTCTTTCTTGTTCTTACTTTTGTTATCATTTTTCTCTACTTTTATTTCTTTGGTTTGTTGTTCCTTGCTCTATTTTATTTATATATATATTTTTTCAAGGGAAGTAGACCAAAGTGTCAGATTTTGCTTTCTTTTGGGTACAAATTTGTTTTCCATATTTTTTTTGTCGTTTCATGTTTTTTAGCTTCAATGTTATACAATGACTATAGATAGAACGTATGAAAGTTCAAAAGTTTCACTATTTGTTACTTTTTATCAAGTAATTAGAACCAAGGTGTAAGAGGAGCTAATTTAAGCCCACTAAAGTATTTAGGCCCAATAGTCCAAGGTTGGTGGGCCTGAATTTATCGCAAGTCCAAGATTGGTGGGTCCGAATTTATCGCCATCAAACGGGACCGAATCGCTCTAAGCCTCGAAAGGGTTCGGATCCACGACCTTAGAGACTTACTTGGGCTCGTACTCGAAAGGGTATTGAGCAAGCCTAGAGATCCGAGGAACTCGGGCTCGAAGGGATTCGGACCCACGAATCTAGAGATCCGAAGCACTTGGCTTCGAACGGATTCATACGCAATCCAGAAGCCGCTCCATAAATGAGTCCCAGAACACTTTCGGGCTCAGAGCTTTCCGGGATCTGCGGACCAGCGTAATGGAGTCCGAACAAAGGACCCGATCCCGAGGACGGTGAGTGGAGATAAATTCACTCTTCGGTTAAACTAGCCTATACCCGGGTCGAGGTGGCACGATTTAGGGGGTCCCTAAGACTCGGCAATATTTGCGGCAGGGCGTTCTCTTGAACTACCCCAGACCCTTATGCGGCAGGACGTCCTCTGGGACTACCCCTGACCCTTTGGGATGATTGGGGATCATTGCTTAGGTATGGCTAAAAAGAAGGGTTCGCCGAGAGGTTGATCTCCTCTTCGGGGTTTTCCTCATCCTCGGAGAGGTCAGCTCCTCGGACAAGGTGGTTGGAGAGAATATTCCTCATGTGCCTTGCACATGGGCTCCATCCTACATCATGAGGTGCCTATAAATAGCACCCACCCATAGCTTTACAAGGGATGAATTTTGGAGATTTTTTTTAACTCTTGGGAAAGAACTAATTTCCCTTCTCCATTATTGTAACGCCCTCAAAATAATAGCATTAATCCTATCCATTTAGACATGCATTGATATAAGAAATAAACATCATTCTATTCATCAGAGTAATTCTTTACGAAGGCATTACATGTTGACAACAAAAGCAAATGCCCTACGGGCTTACAGTTTTCCAAGTTAACACCTGGTTACAAAGAGGGGAGTACTAACTCAAATACACATTAAGCCCTTGGCTTGAAATTACATGCAATACAACAAGGATAATACAACCACAAACGTCTGCCTGCCTTTAGCCTCTTAAGCTATGTCCTTGGAGGTGGCATGCTTCCTGTACCTGAAAATGGTATCCCATATAGGGTGAGCCATAGCCCAGTAGAAATACACTAAGCCAACTATAAGCAATGACTAAAAGATTAGCAGTTGATAGGTGGTCAACTCATATACATCTACTTATATCACATTTCTGTTCCATGATAATCATGTCCATATTACAAATTCAATTTCCATTTCTTATTCAACTTTGAGTCTGAAAGCAAGGCTCAGTACCCGGGTTAAAACATTTGATGCAATTATAGTTCATCACTAAAACATTTCTGAAATTTATGATGGATACACATTTTGATGCTGTATCACAGTTAACAAAAGCATTCCTATATTTCTCAAATGATATACATTGTAGTGCTATATCAAATCAACAAACAATTACATACTTCACGAATGATAATGATATACATTTTAGTGCTATATCAAATCGAACAAACAATTACATACTTCACGAATGATAATGATAAACATTTTAGTGCTATATCAAATCAAACAAACACTTCTAATTCGCAGCCTGATACACATTGTAGTGCTGTATCACTGTCACAAGATCCGGTTTAGAGGTTCAGCCCCATTCTCCCAATAAACCGTGGAGTACAGCCCCTTTCTCCTCCCACATAATACAATGTATATAAACAATTATCATATACAAATTCAAGTTATCAATACAACATTTTGATGTATTAAACCAATCACTACGTTCATTAGCATACTCAATAGATTAGCTTTAGTTTGCCTAATCATCATACATTGCCTACAACAATCACGACTATCCTCCACCGATAGTCCTATACAGTTATTTCTAAGTAGGAAATAAATGCACCAATTTGATATATTAACAACGGTTTAACTAGGTGAGCGATAAGTGAGTCCAACTACACCCTTTAACCCCATATCTTTCTAATTTGAATATTTCCTATTCAATTTCTCAATTCCTTAAATTTCTTGTACAAATTCATTTATCAATATAATTAGGGCTTTACCCATAATCTACATAACAACACTAAGGTTCCATTTTCTTCAGTAGTACAACATTAGCCTCATTTCTCTTTATCAAACATGCATATAGGTTTACATATAACAAACCCCCATCTTTTGTAAAATTACACAAAGACCCAAACTTTCTCAAAAATACCCAACAACCCCTAACATATCAAAATGCTAAAATTCAAAGACAAAACTCATAAGGAGGAGTAGGATATCCCTACCTCAAATTCGAAGCTCAAAGGGAGGAGATAACGAAACCCAAAGTGCTCCAAAACTCAATACGCTCGGATCAAAATGTAGCCCTCGACGATCAACACAACTTTTGTAAAGGCCAAAGGTGAGGAAGTCACCCCTACTAGATCAATACTTAGAGAGAAGTTGAGTTTTAGTGAGAGAAGCTCTCAAACGGCTTTTTCGGAAAAGTAAGAGAGAGAAAGGATGTTAAAATCTGATTCAAAAGTGCACAGCTGCCAGCTGATATACGCATGATCCGCTCGAGCGGATAATAGAACGCTCGAGCGTCAAGCACAAAAACTGGAACCGCTCGAGCGCAATAAGGACCGCTCGAGCGCGAAGATACAAGAAAAAAAATACATCCGTTCGAGCGCGAAAACCAGTTCGCTCGAGCGTAGATTACGTCCTCTCAGAACCTTCGCTGACACTGAACATCCTGCTCGAGCGCCAACATGCCTGCTCGAGCGTAAGGAAACCCGCTCGAGCGTGAAAAACACATCTGCAGAAGTTTTGCAGAGGCCCAGATACTGGAAGTGTGAAAACTCCGCTCGAGCGCAAGAATACCTGCTCAAGCGTACTACTAAAGAAACGAACTCCGCTCAAGCGCAGAATCATCCGCTCGAGCGTAACACCAAAAACCTGGGCAACAACATTGGAGACCAAAACTCATCCTACCAGTTCGAAACACGCTCAACACATCCTAAAACTCAAACATAGAGAATTAAAGGATGCCAACAAGATATATAACTATCAACTCCACGGAACCTACGACCGGAACACTGTACATACAGGGGACAAACCCGGGATCGCTATAACCTCCCCCCTTAAAGAATTTCATCCCCGAAATTAAGAGAATAACACAATTACAAGGTCAACCGACTACAAAGCACTCAACCCCCGAGCATTAAGGGAAGAAACTATTCTCTCAACAAATTCGTAGTTAACTCTCACAAAAGAAAGGACCAACTAAGGGAACATGTTCCAACGACAACACTCAGGCACAAAAGACCTCAACAAAACTAAACTCTTCCCGAGGTAGATCACCAAAACATCCGGCTAGCGCTTCCAGTTAAGTCACTTCTCAACAATTATAGTTCCAAATAAAATAACCAACGCAAATCTTATGTATAAATATAAGAGAAATTATTTTCTTGCTCATGAGGCATTTCTCAAAGAAATTCAAGTTTTCAACGTTGGCATTCTGAAGTAATAAATAAAAAAAAAATTTTGCAAACATTTTTCATAAACACGTTGCCACCCATAACGCATGACCATCCACGATTTGGATTAATTCAATTTCTCAACAACATTACAATTTAATATTTAACAACTTGACCCATTACTGGTCACTTCACCCCTATTCAAGGGGCCATTTACACTATATGCTACAACATGCATTCCTTTAAATCTAACAATTTCCAATATACATGGGTCACAATTTCATACATATCATAGTCAGTGTTCATGATATATTTCCAGTTCTGCAATACATTCAACATACGCAATGTTACACAACTTAAGACATGTTCAATACTCTTAAATTTTAACAACACAACAAAGATACAACAAGTGCTCAACAATTAGAGATAGATCCGGATTTTTCTCGCGGACCTAAAATTCACTCACCCAAGTGGTTTCCTCAACCCCCCATTACGTTTTCATAATACCTTACGAATGGAAAAGTCCGGCCTAGCCAGACTCGATAACAATGATCATAGTAAGACATATTCAATCACTACAGTGCTCTGAAACATCCACCACATCTCGACTACTCACAACACTTAAACTAGTATTTGGTACTAAATATCCCAACAAAGGAAACACAGAAACGTTTGTATACAAGGCTTCCAGTCAACTCTCACAAAACACGTATGTAAGACGAAGCACGGGTAGGGAACAACATTACGGCATATTACTACCCTACTACTTCAGGGTCTCGCCAAAATCACACAGCATATAACCAGCAGCTCAGGCTAGGTCGAGTCTAACTTCCCGTAAAATATTCAGGTTTGTAAGGCTACCACTAAACACGTCATTTACGTCTGGCCACAGTTAAACTCAAAGATTTCTCTCAAATTATTTTCCCAAAAATAAGGGTAGCAAAACTCACGTTTCGATTCAAAAATCATTTTAGTTTACGAAGAGTACTCAATGACCCCTGAGTGAATCTCAACACAGCCAACCCACAAAACCCGCCATACTCACAGTGATGACGCAATACCCAAAAACAGAACTTTCAAGAAGGGATTCCTAAACATTTGAAGTTCCTAACAACGCAGCGATCTAAAGGATAACATTGCACACCCTCGTGCCTTACAACGCACGAACAAGGCCCTAACGAATAAAAATGATTCTAGCAGAGTGCCTTACTCACTTTTCACAACCTTACCACCTCGCTTGTGTTACCACTATCCAAACTAGACGACGGATACTTAAGTCGAAGTGACCTAACTTAACCAAACATGCAACCCCTCGACTTCAATAAGAAACCACACCATTGCCTTATCAAGGTATTCACCTGGGATTTTCTAGGACTGATCCCCTTCTACACATCATCTAATAACAACCTACAAACCACACACTAACACGTACCGCACTAGGCAAAACCTCCTTATTTTGTAAGCTATCTTATTCCCATACTGAGTCCCTCCATGACCCATAGGGTCCACTCTTTACCCTGCATCTTAGTTGTCACTCATCCCGAGAGTACCATCAAGAGGCCCAGCCTCCGTGCCAAACCACCAGTCAATGCTACAGCTAGACAACCACCATGAACCAAACCCTGACATCGATGCCTGTCGCCGACAAGGCTTTCACAGATCCACCATTCTAAATTTCTGGAGGAGTTAAAGTCCTCAACCTTCTCATTATCATCCCAAACCTTTCTTCGCAAAGACTAAACCACAGTGACTCTACTCACGGTTCACACCCAAACCATGGGTTATATACCCAACCAATCCCACCGCCGGTATCACCTAGTCTACCCGGTATTAAGGTACGAACCGATCATGTTCTACCATCATAAAGGAGCCTGGAAACTTAAGAAGCACCAATTATACCACCACTGAGGACATAACACCATATGTTTACCACACACCACTATCTTATGTAGGGTCTCACATTTCCTCTAATAAAACTACCAATCAGTATACATGCAAATTTGGCGACGTTACCTATCATGAAGGGATAAGTCTAGTCTTAACGAAATTATGCACTATGACTCCGCAAAGCATCATGTTAAATATATACAACACCAAGTATTAATCACACACTTCACATCCCCTCGAGGAGTTCTCCCGACAAAAGATCAAAAACCTCTACCGAACACATAAGATTAAATGAGTAGCACCCAAGAAGTTTTGTACACCCGGCAAGTATACCTACTCTAGCCCCATTATAGTCTTGATTAGGATACGCATCCCTCCATAGTACTTCCAAATTTGAACGCATGGCTTCTCAGCCCTCATTTTTCCAAACCAAGTTACACGCATATAAATGCATTATTACCAAAAGTTTTATGGTCACACAACAACTTATTACATTAATAAAACTTTAGTGCTACAATAAGCTCCAATCCACCCAATCCAAGGAAGTTAACAAACAAAGCATATATATATATAAACATACGGTTCAGATGTTTCAACATTCCCAAACACATTGGTCACACAATAGGGCCCAATGATTACAAAACGATAAACCACCGATTACAAAACGGATTAGTCAAAACAAAACCAACCCATCGGTACTACCACTACTGCCGTCCCTCGCTGGGCCGTTAAAGTTGATCATTCCCAAACATAAGATAACCTATAAGCTTACAAGCCCTGGACAAGAACTACTGACGTGCCCCAACTGGCCACACCTGAAACAACTGCGGACTTCCCCAAATGGGACTCGGGAATTCGACTCTCTTGAGGCCCTTGAGGGCTGGCCTGTTTGTCCCCCGAAACGGTACTGCCCTTGTCCAGTCGAATAAGGCTGGACCCGACTAGGTTGTAAAACCCTCAAAGAAGCCCCTCGCTGAGTACAAAAACGACTCATATGACCTGGCTGATTACACGCCCAACAAGTAAACGGCTCCTTAGCACAAGACTGGTTCAAAGTCTGAGCTGATGAAGACCCCAACGACTGCTTCCCTACCGAACATTCGATCGGCCCAAAACCCGGCTGATTAGATGATTCTGATGGTACAACTACTGGTCGGACTGCCAACCCTGCTCTCTTCTTCTGTGGGCAAGCTAGAGACTTGTGGCCAAGCTGACCACATTCGAAACAAGTGACAACTTACGTTCACCCTTTCCCAAACCTGGACTCGGCACTGGAAAAGTAGAGCCGGGCTGAGCTCTCTGAAATTGTTGTGGATTAAAACCCTTCTGCCTCTTAAAAGGCCTACCAACACTCTGAATCACAGGAGTCGTCGAAGTAGCCTCCTCCCTAACCTGACCAACACTCAAAATCGTGGCCTCTCCCTTATTTTGCCCCATAGCTAGCACCGCTGCCTCCACATGAGTTGCAGCCCGAACAAGCACACTATAACTCCTATGCCATGACCCCGCAATCCTTTCACGAATGTCGTCATACGGCCTACTCTCAAATTCCGAACAACGCAATTCCTCCGTCTCCACCAAATCTAGAGCAAACCTCGACAGGTTAGCAAACCATGTTTCAAACTGCACCAAGGGTGTAGTACCTTGGCGTAACTCCACAAACTGTCTCCTTAACTCTTCCCGTGCGGAAGGAGGGAAATCACAACTTCCACGTCTAGTCATCCTAGTAAAAGTAACAAAGTATTAGCACAAATACCAGGGTGCCGAAACTATTTCACTAGCGTCCTAACACGATGGACAGCTGTAATTCATTCTACGTAAGCACATAAACACCTAAACACTTACGAATTTCATTTCCGGATAAGGATAGTCCCGAGGCGTTACTAGAGTTCCAGTTAGAAACAGCATTGATCAGGTGCCTTTCCAATAGGACTCCCAGAAACCCAAGGATCCAATCAACATCCAAGAAACTACATTCCATACCCACATAATCACATAAACATGTTATCACATAAGCACATAACATTACATCTAAGTCTCTAACAAGCGAGACAAACCCATTGTGATACTAATCATTTCCCACGTACCCAAAGTATTCGAACCCGGTATGCTCTGATACCAAGTTGTAACGCCCTTAAAATAATAGCATTAATCCCATCCATTTAGACATGCATTGATATAAGAAATAAACATCATTCAATTCATCAGAGTAATTCTTTACGAAGGCATTACATGTTGAAAACAAAAGCAAATGCCCTACGGGCTTACAGTTTTCCAAGTTAACACTTGGTTACAAAGAGGGGAGTACTAACTCAAATACACATTAAGCCCCTGGCTTGAAATTACATGCAATACAACAAGGATAATACAACCACAAACGTCTGCCTCTAGCCTCTTAAGCTATGTCCTTGGAGGTGGCATGCTTCCTGTACCTGAAAATGGTGTCTAATATAGGGTGAGCCATAGCCCAGTAGAAATACACTAAGCCAACTATAAGCAATGACTAAAAGATTAGCAGTTGATAGGTGGTCAACTCATATACATCTACTTATATCACATTTCTGTTCCATGATAATCATGTCCATATTACAAATTCACTTTCCATTTCTTATTCAACTTTGAGTTTGAAAATAAGGCTCAGTACCCGGGTCAAAACATTTGATGCAATTATAGTTCATCACTAAAACATTTCTGAAATTTATGGTGGATACACATTTTGATGCTGTATCACAGTCAACAAAAGCATTCCTATATTTCTCAAATGATATACATTGTAGTGCTATATCAAATCAGCAAACAATTACATACTTCACGAATGATAATGATATACATTTTAGTGCTATATCAAATCAAACAAACAATTACATACTTCACGAATGATAATGATGAACATTCTAGTTCTATATCAAATCAAACAAACACTTCTAATTCGCAGCCTGATACACATTGTAGTGCTATATCACTGTCACAAGAAAACACTTCTAATTCGCAGCCTGATACACATTGTAGTGCTGTATCACTGTCACAGTTCAGCCCCATTCTCCCAATAAACCGTGGAGTACAGCCCCTTTCTCATACCACATAATACAATGCATATAAACAATTATCATATACAAATTCAATCTATCAATACAACATTTTGATGTATTAAACCAATCACTATGTTCATTAGCATACTCAATAGATTAGCTTTAGTTTGCCTAATCATCATACATTGCCTACAACAATCACGACTATCCTCCATCGATAGTCCTATATAGTTATTTCTAAGTAGGAAATAAATGCACCAATTTGATATATTAACAACGGTTTAACTAGGTGAGCGATAAGTGAGTCCAACTACACCCTTTAACCCCATATCTTTCTAATTTGAATATTTCCTATTCAATTTCTCAATTCCCTAAATTTCTTGTACAAATTAATTTATCAATGTAATTAGGGCTTTACCCATAATCTACATAACAACACTAAGGTTCCCTTTTCTTCAGTAGTTCAACATTAGCCTCATTTCTCTTTATCAAACATGCATATAGGTTTACATATAACAAACCCCCATCTTTTGTAAAATTACACAAAGACCCAAACTTTCTCAAAAATACCCAACAACCCCCAACATATCAAAATGCTAAAATTCAAAGACAAAACTCATAAGGAGGAGTAGGATATCCCTACCTCAAATTCGGAGCTCAAAGGGAGGAGATGACGAAACCAAAAATGCTTCAAAACTCAATACGCTCGGATCAAAACGTAGCCCTCGACGATCAACACAACTTTTGTAAAGGCCAAAGGTGAGGAAGTCACTCCTACTAGATCAATACTTAGAGAGAAGTTGAGTTTTAGTGAGAGAAGCTCTCAAATGGCTTTTTCAGAAAAGTAAGAGAGAGAAAGGATGTTAAAATCTGATTCAAAAGTGCACAGCTACCAGCTGATATACGCATGATCCGTATAGCGACCCCGGTCTTTTCTCTTTAAATTATTGTATCCGGACTTAGGTTCTGTGGATCCTGTCATTACTTATTGGTTGTTGTTGTCCTTTAATCTCTTTGTATTTGAAGTATAGGTTGTGTTGGGCGGGTCTGTTACAGGTTGGTTGATTTTGGATGCCAATAGGTGATGCCCAGATTTTGGCCTTCACGCTCGAGCGGGAATCTTGACGCTCGAGCGTGATTTTCCATCCCCCAGTATTTTGCTCTGCAGTTCTTCCGCTCGAGCGGTAGTTTTTACGCTCGAGCGTGATCCCTTGTTTTTGCTCCTCCGCTCGAGCGGGGAGTGTGACGCTCGAGCGGGTACCAGCGCCTGCAAAACTTCTGGAAGGGTGCAAACGACGCTCGAGCGGCTTTCTTCACGCTCGAGCATGATTCTGTGTCTTACGCTCGAGCGGGGCTTTCTACGCTCGAGCGTAGAGTCGATTATATCAGTCCGTGATTTCACTTTTTGGATCACTTTTTGACCTACCTTTTCTTTCTTAACCTTTAAAAACCGCCATTTGAGAGTTTCTCTCTCTACTCTCACCTTCTCTCTAAGATTTGATCTATTCCTTGTGGTCTTCTACCCTAGTTCCTTTGGAAGAAAGGTAGAGCTTCGCGAGATCTTTCTTTTAATCTGAAAAAGAGAGGATTTGGAGCACTTTGGATTTTGGGTCATCATCTCCATCTTCTCTATTTTAGTTGTGATCTTCAAGGTAGGGATTTCCTACTCTATTTTATAAGCTTTGTTCTAAGTTTTGGTATTTTAAGATGTTGGGGTTACTTAGATAATTTTGGGAAAAACCCTAGTTGTATTTATTAATTAATTTGTAAAATTAATTTAAGGGAATTGGGGAATTTGGTTAAATTCATGAAATTGATGAATTCATTGATTAAATGGTGTAGTTGGATGATTTAAATCACTCACCTATTGAATTGTTGATATATTTATTTCCAGTCTAGAAATAACTGTTTTGGGCTATCGGTGGAGGATAGTCGTGATTGTTGTAGACATTGCATGTGGATTAGGAATAACTGAAACTAATCACATTGGTTAAGTCATTAATTTTGACTATTGAATTAATACTGAAAATACGGGTATTGGTTGAGCATTGCATTTGCATATTGTGTGGGAGGAGATAGGGGATGTACTCCACGGTTTAGGGGAAGATAGGGGATGGACCTCTAAACCGGATTTTCGTTTGGGAGGAGATAGGGGATGGACTCCATTAGCACCATTTTTATGTGTGCTTATTATATTGAAGTGTTTTTACATGATTATTGATACAGCACTAAAATGTGTATCAAATGGGAAGTATGAAGTGTTTTGATATGAGCATGAGTCTCATTTGTTTTGTTGATATTGGAAGTAATGTGAATATGATATATAATTCACTGTTGTGAGTTTGGCCAGGTTCTGAGCCATGTTGATAATAATGGAAAGTGAAATGTGTCTTAGACATGTTTAATGATAAAATTGATTATCTTGGTTAACCATCTATTGAATGCTATGGCTTTATTCAATGCTTATATTTGGTTTAGTATTCTTCTACTGGGCTGTGGCTCACCCTTTATGGGAACATCATTTTCAGGTTCAGGTGATAAGCTACCTCCACGGACTTAGCCTGGAAGGATTTGATGTTTGGGATTTTGAAGACTTGTCTTTAGTTATATGTTTTATTTTGTTATTTTTGAGATTTCATGTAAACATTCAAGCCTAGGGCTTAACTTGTAAATGAGTTAGTACTCATCCTTTTTGTGTCCAAGTGTTAGCTTGGAAAGATGTAAGCCCTTAGGGCATTTATTTTGATGTTGCAGGATGTTACATGTGATGTCTTTCAATAAGAATACTCTGATGACTAACTCAAATGATTCGTTTTCTTTTATAAATGCATGTTAATGTTATGGTTATTATGGGTTTATTTGAGGGCGTTACAACTTGGTATCAGAGCGTACCGGGTTTGAATACTTTGGGTACGTGGGACGTGATTAGTATCACATTGGGTTCGTCTCGTTGGATAGAGACTTAGTGTAATGTTATATGCTTATGTGTTAACATGTTTATGTGATTATATGGGTATGGAATGTAGTTTCTAGGATGTTGATTGGACCCTTGAGTTTCTAGTAGTCTTGTTGGAAAGGCACTTGATCACTGCCGCTTCCAACCGGAACTATAGTAACGCTTCGGGACTATTATTATCCAGGAATGAAATTCGTAGGTGCTTATGTGATTATGTGCTTACGTGGAATGAATTATTTTTGTCCAATGCATTAGGACGCGAGTGTTTAGTTTCGGCACATTTATTAATGTGCTAACGTCTTTGTTTGTTTCCTTTATTAGGATGTCAGGACGAGGACGAGGACGCGGTAGGCGTGGTAGGCCGGGTAGGCAGGAGGTACCGGTGCCAGAGGAGATTCCGGCAGTTCATGAGGGAATTGGCCAGGCCAATGTGGCCGAGCCAGTAGGCCAGCAGGCTATGGGCGCTTTAGCCCGAGAGATAGCAGGGGCATTCAGGGAGTCAGTAGGCATTCTTAGGGCTGAGAATCAAGCCCAGGTTGTTGTTGCGGATGCAGGACCTTCCTTTCTGAAGAGGGAGTTCTTCCGGTCTAATCCGGATGAATTTGTGGGTGATCCTAAAGAGCCGCTTAAGGCAGATGAATGGCTCGAACAGACAACGAAGACGTTTGATATGCTTGGCATCGAAGACGAGGGGTTGAAGGTGACCTTGGCATCATTCCAGTTGAAGGGGGATGCGGGTCAGTGGTGGAAGTTCACTAAGGGGCGTATAGGAGGTACATGGGAGGCTTTTGTGAATGCTTTCCAGGAGAAGTTCTTATCTCTAGCAGTTAGGGAGAAGCTGAGAGACCAGTTCTGCCAGCTTAAGCAGTCGAGTTCTTCAGTGGCCGAGTTTGAGGCTGCATTTACTAGTTTGTCCAGGTTTGCACCTGAATTGGTGGCGTCTGAGGAACGCCGTTGTATTGAGTTTGAGAGGAAGTTGAGGCGTGGCCTCAAGCTGAGAGTTGGGGGAACTATGATTCGGGATTATGGGCGTTTGGTTGATGCTGCAGCCCACATGGAAATCATGATGCAGGAGGAGGAGGAAGGACAGAAGGGCTCCAAGAGGAGTCAGGATGGTCAGAGTGATGGTAGGAGACAGAAGGGCTTTAATCCCCAACAGTCTCAGAGTAGCTTTTCTAGATCGACTTTTCCTGTGCCGAGTGCTAGTTCGGGGAAAGGCAGTCAAGGAGACATTACCTGCTTCAAGTGTGGCCAGCTGGGCCACAAGTCTCCAGTTTGTCCTCAGAGGGGAGGAGTGCAGAGAGCAGCATCATCTGCGGCTCGATCTCAGAGCCAGAGTCAGGGTAGAGGCCAGCCACTCTCGTGTTATCAGTGTGGTCAGCCAGGGCATATGAAGAGGTATTGCCCACAGTTGGGTGGCACACCTGGTGCATCTGGTTTGAGGCAGATTCAGGGTCAACAGCCAGCTCAGTCGGGTCAGGCCTCGAGGGCCAATCAGGGGGCTTCATCGTCTCAGTCGGTGCAGTAATCTTATGCTCCTAGGGGTGAGCAGGTTGATCAGAGGTCATCTGGGCGCGTGTATGCTGTTACCGCGCAGGATCTTGTACCGGCTCCATCTGTTGTGAGAGGTACTTTCTTGTTTTGCAACTCGGTTGCTAATGTTTTGATTGATACGGGTGCATCTCATTCCTTTGTGTCTGCTGCATTTGCATCTGTTTTGGAGTTGGAGTTAGCACAGTTAGCATCTCCTATTTGTGTAGTGTCGCCTCTTGGGGGTGAATTGATTTTGAAACACGGTGTTAGGGGTTGTGATATAGAGGTTGATTACCATAGAATCCCATTTTCCTTTGTAGTTATGCCTATGAGAGGTTTCGATGTTATTTTGGGTATGGACTGGTTATCGTCATACCGGGCAGTTATTGATTGCTACCGCCAGAGAGTCACTTGTTGTACCGTGAATGGTGAGTGTTTTCATTTTCTGGGGGACCGTGTTGGTAATGTTTTGCCACCGGGGTATGTTCCACGAGGACGGAGTGAGCTTAGTGGTCTACTTGCTAACCTCTCGATTAGTGAGGACGGTGAGACTCAGATTGTGTTGCCAAGGGTGGTGTGTGAGTACTCAGACGTTTTTCTCGAGGATCTTGTTGGTTTGCCACCGCATCGAGAGATTGAATTCTCTATTGACTTAGTGCCCGGCTGGGCGCCGATTTCTATGGCACCTTATCGTTTTGCCCCAGCTGAGTTAGTTGAGTTGAAGATCCAACTCCAGGAGTTGCTAGATAAAGGCTTTATACGTCCTAGTGTTTCACCTTGGGGAGCACCGGCCCTCTTTGTTAAAAAGAAAGGTGGTGCTTTGAGACTTTGTATAGATTACCGGAAATTGAATCGGGCTACGGTTAAGAATAAGTATCCTATGCCTCGTATAGATGATCTGTTTGACCAGTTGAAGGGTTCCCGTTGTTTCTCTAAGATAGACTTGAGATCGGGTTACCACCAGTTGAGGGTCAGAGAAGAGGATATTCCGAAGACGGCATTCCGTACGCGGTATGGCCATTATGAGTTTTTGGTGATGCCATTCGGGCTCACCAATGCACCGGCAGTTTTTATGGATTTGATGAACCGGATATTCCGGGAATTTCTAGATCGTTTTGTAGTCGTCTTCGTGGACGACATCCTTATCTATTCACCTTCAGAGGAAGAGCACAAGGAACACTTGAGGGTGGTGCTTGATTTACTTAGAGCCCATCAGCTTTATGCTAAGTTTGGGAAGTGTGAGTTCTGGCTAGAGGAGGTAAAGTTCTTAGGCCATGTAGTTTCTAGGGAAGGGGTGTCTGTTGATACATCCAAGACAGAGACAGTGCAAGATTGGGTACAGCCTAAGAGTGTGTTTGAGATCCGCAGTTTTCTGGGATTAGCTGGGTATTATCGCCGGTTTGTAAGAGATTTCTCCAGATTAGCTTCGCCTTTGACTAGTTTGACTCGGAAGGGAGTCAAATTTGTTTGGAGTGAGACTTGTGAAAAGTCGTTCCAGGAGTTGAAAGTTAGACTGACCACTGCTCCAGTCTTGATTATTCCGGAGAGAGGGTTGGGTTATGCAGTCTATTGTGACGCCTCACGAGAGGGTCTTGGTTGTGTGTTGATGCAAGAGGGGAAAGTGGTTGCCTATGGCTCACGTCAGTTAAAAGTTCACGAGAAGAATTACCCTACGCATGATTTAGAGTTAGCAGCTGTGATATTTGCCTTGAAGATTTGGAGACATTATCTTTACGGTGAGAGGTTCGAGGTATTCTCGGATCATAAGAGTCTGAAATATCTGTTCACACAGAAAGACTTGAACTTGAGGCAGAGGAGGTGGATGGAATTTATTGAGGATTATGACTTTGAATTGCATTATCATCCGGGAAAGGCCAATGTGGTGGCCGACACCCTTAGCAGGAAACCTGTTGGTGACATAGCTAGTATAGCCATCCGAGAGTGGGAGATGTTAGGTGCACTTGGAGAGTTTGATTTGCTTCTGGGCGAATCCGTCGAGGCTGCGGCCTTGTTTTCTGTTGTTGCGCAACCTACACTTGTGATTCGAGTGTTAGAGGCTCAGAGGGGCGACCTTGAGGTAGAATCCCTCCGTGAGAAGATTTCTGGTGGGAAGGTTGAGAAAGGTTTGACGGTGTATCCCGACCTGAGTGTGAGATACCGAGACCGTCTGTTTGTGCCGGAGTCTCATCGAGAAGAGGTACTCCGAGAGTTTCATCATTCACGCCTTGCGGTGCATCCGGGAGGTACCAAGATGTATCGGGATTTGGGTCGCCAGTTTTGGTGGCGGGGTATGAAGAGAGATGTGGCAGCTTTCGTGTCTAAGTGCCTTACTTGTCAGCAAGTGAAGGCCGAACATCAGAGGCCAGCGGGTTTGTTGCAACCCTTGCCTATTGCCAAGTGGAAGTGGGAGCATGTCACTATGGACTTCGTTGTAGGTCTTCCGAGGACTCAGCGGGGCAGTGATGCTATTTGGGTGGTTGTAGACCGGTTGACTAAGTCGGCGCACTTCATTCCTATGCGTGTTAGAGATTCAGTAGATCATCTTGCCGACTTGTATATTCGGGACATAGTGAGGTTGCACGGGGTTCCAGTGACGATCGTCTCCGATAGGGACCCTCGTTTTACTGCCAGATTATGGCAGAGCTTGCAGAGCGCCTTAGGTACTAAGTTGACCTTTAGCACAGCTTATCATCCTCAGACTGATGGGCAGTCCGAGCGTACTATTCAGATCCTTGAAGATATGCTTCGGGGTTGTGTTCTTGACTTTAGCGGGTCATGGGAGAGGCACTTGCCATTAGTGGAGTTTGCCTACAACAACAGCTTCCAGTCTAGTATCGGTATGGCACCGTTTGAGGCCTTATACGGCCGACCGTGTAGGTCTCCTGTTTGTTGGGCCGAGGTGGGTGATGCACCTCTGTTGGGTCCGGAGTTAGTGAGGGAAACGACGGAGAAGGTTGAGCTTATCCGTAAGAGGCTTGTTACAGCCCAGAGTCGTCAGAAATCTTATGCCGACCGTAGGAGGAGACCTTTGGTGTTTGAGGTGAGTGATCATGTCTTTTTGAAGATATCACCAAGACGGGGATTGATGAGGTTTGGGAAGAGCGGGAAGTTGTCCCCTCGATTCATTGGTCCTTTTGAGATCCTTGACAGGATTGGCGAGACTGCTTATCGTTTAGCTTTGCCGCCGCAGTTGTCCGGAGTACATGACGTGTTTCATGTGAGTATGCTTCGGAAGTATGAGCCGGATCCATCACATGTATTGGATTGGACCGATTTAGTAGTTGATGAGGATGTCTCGTATGAGGAGAGACCGGTTAGGGTCTTGGATAAGCGGGATCAAGTCTTGCGAGGCAAGACCATTCCTTTAGTGAAAGTTTTGTGGAAACATCACGGGGTGGAGGAAGCCACATGGGAACGTGAGTTGGAAGTCCGCGAGAAATATCCGGACATGTTTATTGATTTGTAATCTTGTAGTTAGATTTTGTAATATTGTCGAACTTTAAAGCTTTTTATATATGTCTTAAGCTGTAAAACATTTAGAATGTTTTGGTTAACGGAAATATTTTGGAACTTGCCTCGAAATGGAAGTTTAATGGAACATTGTATATATTGAATATATTGAAAATTGTTGAAATTGAAAGAAAATTGCATAGTGTTAATGCAGGTTGAAATATATGGTTGTTTTGCATATTGTGGCATGCCTCTTTGTTAAGAGATGGAATGGCCGGTGTTGGGTCAAGTTGTTTATTAGTGAGTTATCATATGGTTGGAATTTGAGAAAAACTTGTTTTCGAAACCTTGTGCTTAATTTCGGGGACGAAATTCTTTTAAGGAGGGGAGGTTATAGCGACCCCGGTCTTTTCTCTTTAAATTATTGTATCCGGACTTAGGTTCTGTGGATCCTGTCATTACTTATTGGTTGTTGTTGTCCTTTAATCTCTTTGTATTTGAAGTATAGGTTGTGTTGGGCGGGTCTGTTACAGGTTGGTTGATTTTGGATGCCAATAGGTGATGCCCAGATTTTGGCCTTCACGCTTGAGCGGAAGTTTTAACGCTCGAGCGGTCCCTTCGTTGTTGCTTCTCCGCTCGAGCGGGAATCTTGACGCTCGAGCGTGATTTTCCATCCCCCAGTATTTTGCTCTGCAGTTCTTCCGCTCGAGCGGTAGTTTTTACGCTCGAGCGTGATCCCTTGTTTTTGCTCCTCCGCTCGAGCGGGGAGTGTGACGCTCGAGCGGGTACCAGCGCCTGCAAAACTTCTGGAAGGGTGCAAACGACGCTCGAGCGGCTTTCTTCACGCTCGAGCATGATTCTGTGTCTTACGCTCGAGCGGGGCTTTCTACGCTCGAGCGTAGAGTCGATTATATCAGTCCGTGATTTCACTTTTTGGATCACTTTTTGACCTACCTTTTCTTTCTTAACCTTTAAAAACCGCCATTTGAGAGTTTCTCTCTCTACTCTCACCTTCTCTCTAAGATTTGATCTATTCCTTGTGGTCTTCTACCCTAGTTCCTTTGGAAGAAAGGTAGAGCTTCGCGAGATCTTTCTTTTAATCTGAAAAAGAGAGGATTTGGAGCACTTTGGATTTTGGGTCATCATCTCCATCTTCTCTATTTTAGTTGTGATCTTCAAGGTAGGGATTTCCTACTCTATTTTATAAGCTTTGTTCTAAGTTTTGGTATTTTAAGATGTTGGGGTTACTTAGATAATTTTGGGAAAAACCCTAGTTGTATTTATTAATTAATTTGTAAAATTAATTTAAGGGAATTGGGGAATTTGGTTAAATTCATGAAATTGATGAATTCATTGATTAAATGGTGTAGTTGGATGATTTAAATCACTCACCTATTGAATTGTTGATATATTTATTTCCAGTCTAGAAATAACTGTTTTGGGCTATCGGTGGAGGATAGTCGTGATTGTTGTAGACATTGCATGTGGATTAGGAATAACTGAAACTAATCACATTGGTTAAGTCATTAATTTTGACTATTGAATTAATACTGAAAATACGGGTATTGGTTGAGCATTGCATTTGCATATTGTGTGGGAGGAGATAGGGGATGTACTCCACGGTTTAGGGGAAGATAGGGGATGGACCTCTAAACCGGATTTTCGTTTGGGAGGAGATAGGGGATGGACTCCATTAGCACCATTTTTATGTGTGCTTATTATATTGAAGTGTTTTTACATGATTATTGATACAGCACTAAAATGTGTATCAAATGGGAAGTATGAAGTGTTTTGATATGAGCATGAGTCTCATTTGTTTTGTTGATATTGGAAGTAATGTGAATATGATATATAATTCACTGTTGTGAGTTTGGCCAGGTTCTGAGCCATGTTGATAATAATGGAAAGTGAAATGTGTCTTAGACATGTTTAATGATAAAATTGATTATCTTGGTTAACCATCTATTGAATGCTATGGCTTTATTCAATGCTTATATTTGGTTTAGTATTCTTCTACTGGGCTGTGGCTCACCCTTTATGGGAACATCATTTTCAGGTTCAGGTGATAAGCTACCTCCACGGACTTAGCCTGGAAGGATTTGATGTTTGGGATTTTGAAGACTTGTCTTTAGTTATATGTTTTATTTTGTTATTTTTGAGATTTCATGTAAACATTCAAGCCTAGGGCTTAACTTGTAAATGAGTTAGTACTCATCCTTTTTGTGTCCAAGTGTTAGCTTGGAAAGATGTAAGCCCTTAGGGCATTTATTTTGATGTTGCAGGATGTTACATGTGATGTCTTTCAATAAGAATACTCTGATGACTAACTCAAATGATTCGTTTTCTTTTATAAATGCATGTTAATGTTATGGTTATTATGGGTTTATTTGAGGGCGTTACAATCCGCTCGAGCGTCAAGCACAAAAACTGGAACCGCTCGAGCACAATAAGGACCGCTCGAGCACCAAGACACAAGAACAAAAATACATCCGCTCGAGCGCGAAAACCAGTTCGCTCGAGCATAGATTACCCTCTCTCAGAACCTTCGCTGACATTGAACATCCCACTCGAGCGTGACCCGCTCGAGCGTAAGGAAACCCGCTCGAGCGTGAAAACACATCTGCAGAAGTTTTGCAGAGGCCCAGATACTGGAAGTGTGAAAACTCCGCTCGAGCGCAAGAATACCCGCTCGAGCGTACTACTAAAGAAACGAACTCCGCTCGAGCGTAACACCAAAAACCTGGGCAACAACACTGGTGACCAAAACTCATCCTACCAGTTCGAAACACGCTCAACACATCCTAAAACTCAAACATAAAGAATTAAAGGATGTCAACAAGATATATAACTATCAACTCCACGGAACCTACGACCGGAACACTGTACATACAGGGGACAAACCCGGGATCGCTATAATTATCAACCTTGAGAGTGAAAGTGGGAGATTCATGTGAGAGTCTTGCCATTATTCTCTCTCTAGCCACTTTGCCTTCTTCTTCACCCAATCTCTTATCTCCATCATCTCCTTTATTCTTGTGTTCTTGAGTTGAGACTATTGAAGAATCTAAGCCTCTCATCATTTTCTAGAGAATTCGAAGCTGTTCTTCAAGGATCTTCGAAGATCTTCGAATTTTTCTACTCCTTTCTTGAACCCTCTCCTATATTTTGGCGACTCTGTTGGGGAGGCGGATTGGTTAATGGTCTCAACGAGATCTGGAATCCACACAACTCCAACAAGGATGGCGGGAGAAGATGAAGTTCACCAACAAGGATCCTCTAATGGTGGTGATGACAGAACCATGGCTCCAGATCAACCACTTTTGCTTGAGGCCATTCAAGGACTTCAAAATATTCAATAGGAGATTCTTACCACTCTTTAGAATCTCACTCACACCATGTTGGTGATGAGTTCTAACTTTGCGCCGGCGCCAAACGGAAATCAAACTGGTGGTGGAGTTATTCCCGCCGGAGCGCAAAATCAAATCCAAGGAGAAGTAGGCCCCAATCAGCCTATGGCTCATGGCAACACGGCCACAGTAACACATGCTCAAACCGCAGTAGGCGGCAGCAGTTTGCCCATGCCCGGACTCCATGGTGTGCCAATCCAAGATCCAATGGTGACTAGGGGAGGTTTTGGTGTAATAAATGGCACTCTGGCGACTTTTGGTGTCCAGGAAAACATGAGGAGCATGATGGCGCAAAAGGGAGCTCTGCCCGTACCTAATCTTGTTACGCCACCAGTAAATGTTACCCAAGCACCAAACGGTCCTCCTTTGGTGCCAACAACAAATTTGTAAGCACAACCCAGTATAGCGGCGCCGTGCGGTGGACTTTACGGGCCTCAATTCAATGTCCCATCACCAACTGGCTTGTCTATAGGCATTGATGGCCGGTATCATCAAATGTCCTCACCAATGATGAATTCGTAGCACCAGAATGGCCAAGTCGCCCCTAGCTCAGTCTTTGGGTCCATAAGCCAAGTTCCGGGAATACCACCATCAAACTCTCTCCCTCAATAATTTCTCATTCTCGCTGATGTGCAAGCCATGTTCGATCTCGAACGGGGCAAGAGGACTTTACCCTCTTTGCCTGATCCGGATGTCAAGCCGCCTTACCCCATTAAGATGCTGAGCTATCCATACCCTGAGGGGTATACAGTGCCGAAATTCATCAAGTTCGATGGCAAACAAGGAAATGCTCGAGAACATGTTGTGCGATTCATCGAGACTCTAGGTATTCATGGTTCAAACCACGTCCTCCGGCTGAGAGAATTCTCTAAGCCCCTCACCAACCGAGCATATAGTTGGTATGTTAATTTGGCCCCAAACTCTGTCCGAAGTTGGGAGGAAATGGTTAACAAATTCCACTCTAAGTTCTTTCAAGTGGCGGAGAAGGTGACCACACTTACATTGTGTAAAGAAAAGCAGCAGGAAAGTGAAGACATCCTTGACTACGTCAAAAGGTTTCAGGACAAGGCTGTGGATTGCCATGAAGCAGTGGAGGAGAGTTATTTGGTTCAAATCTGTCTAGAAGGGGCATTAAGCAGGTACAAAATGTTTCTAGTTAATCACAAGCTACCCACCTTCTCGGCATTAATAGAAGCAACTCGGAACATTAGCATTCCTCAGGCTCAGGAGTCTGGATTTAAGGCCAGTTACAAGACTAGCTTCAAATCGTCTCGTGGACCTATTGTTGCTGCTGCCTCTGCCTCAGATACCCAAAAGTCACAAGGAGGAGGTCATAGAGGCCAGAAGAGAAAGCAATATAATGGTGAAAAGGGGAATGTTTCTTATCCATGTGGAATCGAGGAAGTGAAAGCTCTAGTTAAGGAATGGGTGGCCGACGGAGAGCTAAAATTGCCTTATGTCGAAGAAATGCCATCAAAAAAGGACCGCGAGAGCCCTGAATTTTGTGTCTACCATTATACATTGAAACATCCGACAGAGAAGTGTTGGACTCTCAGGAAAATCTTCAGAGATAAAGTTGTGGCAGACGAATTGAGGTTCAAAAAGCAAGGGACTCAAGATATCCGAGAACAACCATATCCTCAGCACCGAGACAAAGGCAAGAATGTTGCTATGATAGCTTATGAAGGCCCGATGATTGAGGCTATCGCCAATCTCGATGACGATGATTATTATCTGGATGACATCCTCGAGCCCGAGGGTGAGCAAGTTTACTACGGAAGTGCTCTCGATCCAAAGGGCAGAACCTTCACAACTCATGTCGACGATCCCTTTGATCCAGAAGGAGGAGAAGAGTGCTACGGAAGAGGAGGACACCATGTTTATGCGGCATCTTATTTTGAAGAGACCGAGGAGATGGTTAACTACGAGCCTCCAAGAGTGGAAAAAGATCCGGATCACTATGCCAAAACCTTGCAAGACTGTGTAAAGTTCAAGTAGTTCTTCGACCAGCTTGGACTTTCTAGGGAGGCAAGAACAGAAATCACCAAGTCTATCATCAATATAGCTGAGGCACACCATGAAGAATGCATGTCGACCGAGGGATCTATTCCGAGGAAGGCAAAAGAGCAATCTAGTGCCATTACTTTCTCCGAGACTGATCGAAAGTATCCCTTTTCTCACAACCGCCCGCTTTACGTGACTGCTTTTATTAATGGGGTTGAGTTCAAAAGGGCCTTTCTGGATAGCGGAGCCTCTATCAACATTATGACTCGCGCTACTCTAGAAAAGGCTGGAATCCCTAAAGAGCGCATTGTGAAACAGTCGATAGTCATCACTGGCTTCGGTGGAGAAAGGAGAGTTACTATAGGATGTGTAACAGTTGATTTAGCCATCGGAGAGATTCGCTCGGCCACCAAGTTCCATATTATCGACTCCGAGGCAAATTATCACATCATTCTAGGGAGGACCTGGATGCATAGATATGGGGCAGTACCGTCAAGTTGTCATCAGTGTGTTAAGGCTAAATGGGGAAAGAAGACGGTGACAATTCAAGCTACAGAAAGGCCTTTCGAGATCCATGAAGCTCATTATTCTGATGCTATCTACTTCACCGAACTGGCTGTCGAAGAAGTTCCCACCACCTCTAAGCCTCGGGGGGTCAAAATTCCTCGTTGGGAGGATATCAAAGATGACAAGGAGCCAAGGGCAGAATCAAGTAAACGGGCGATCTCTAGACCAGAAAGTCTGCCTATTCCTCGGAAGGTGATGAAAGTCCTAGAAGGGGGCAAGATGGTGTACTATTTATGAAGGTGCGCGGAGTCGGTTTCTTCAGTCACCGACTCCGAGTCAAAAGAAGAGCCTTCTGACAATGACATAGTGATAAAGCCTGAAGTGGCTTCAGAATGCAAGCAAGATGGGCCGAAGCCTCAGCTTGAACAACTTATTGAAATAGATCTGAGTGATGGACAAGATACACCGAGGCCGATATTCATAAGTTCGAGCCTCAGCCCAGAGAAGCGAGAACAGTTGTTAAAGTTGATAAGCTGGTATTCAGATGTGTTTGCTTGGTCATATAAGGAAATGCCCGGACTAGATCCTGACCTAGTCTCTCATTATCTTGATGTGTTCTCAAACTCCAAGCCAATTAAGCAAGCTGCTCGAAAGTATCATCCAGATCTCGAAGAGAAGATTAAGGAGAAGATTGAAAAGCTTCAACATGCTGGTTTCATCCGGCCAATACAGTACCCCACGTGGTTGGCAAACAAAGTGCTAGTAAAGAAGAAGAATAGTCAAATCAGAGTATGTGTAGACTTTCGAGATTTGAACAAATCTTGCCCGAAGGATGAATTCCCTCTTTCTCACATCGACACCCTCGTGGATGCCACCTCGGGACATCATATGTTCTCATTCATGGATGGATTCAACGGATACAATCAGATTAAGATGGCTGAAGAGGACGCAGAAAAGACCGCTTTTAGAACACCTCTCGAAAACTTCTTCTCTACAGTCATGCCTTTCGGACTCAAGAATGCCGGAGCAACTTACCAAAGGGCTATGACTGCAATCTTTCATGACATGATCCATCATGAGGTGGAAGATTATGTTGACGATCTAGTGGTGAAATCCAAGAAAGAAGAGAACCATCTCCGAGACCTTGAGAAGGTATTAAAGAGGTGCCAGAAATTCAAAATGAGGATGAATCCTCTCAAATGTGCTTTCGGGGTGACGGCCGGGAAGTTCCTCGGGTTTCTTGTACATAGGCATGGTATCGAGGCAGATGAAGACAAGGTCAAATCTATCAGAGCAATGCCTCCCCCGTATTCTCAGAAGGAGTTAAAGAAATTCCTCGGGAGGTGTCTTATATTCAGAGGTTTATCCCAGCACTTGCAGAGATCTCTGCCCCTTTCGGCTCATTGTTAAAGGGAGATGTCAAGTTCTAGTGGAACCAAGAGCACCAAAAGGCCTTCGAGGGAATCAAGGCGGCCTTGACCTCGCCTCAGACCATGATAGCCCCACAGCTCGGGGTCCCTCTAGTGTTGTACCTAACCTCAACCCCAAAGTCCATAGGGGCATTATTGGTCCAAGATGTAGATGGAGCAGAACGCCCGATGTATTACATCAGCCGGAAGATTCGAGGAGCAGAAGTCTGATATACTTCGATAGAGAGACATCTCTTGCTTTCATTCAGACTTCCGAGGGACAATCCTTGCTTCCATCAATGCGAGCTTCGAAGATCTTTCTTGCTGAAATAGAGTGTGTGCTCCCACTCGGACTTTCAAAGAGTAGACCTCGCTTCTATCAGTGCGAGCTTCGAGGAATAACATTTGCTTCCATTGAATTGCCGAAGCAATGAGTGTACATCCACTCGAATTTTTGAGGAATAGCTTTGCCTCCGCTCGGATTTTCAGGGAACAATCTTCACTTCTGTTAGTGCGGGCTTGGTAGACTCAATTTCCTTCCATAATTGATCTTTCTTGTCGAAGTAGGGTGTGTGTGCTACTATTCGAACTTCTATTGCCTTACTTCTGTTCGGACTTCCGAGGGACATCTCTTACTCTCATTAGTGTGGGTTCGAACTTCCGAGGGACAGCCTTTGCTTCTATTCAAACTTCCGAAGAACAGCACTTACTTCTATCAGTGCAAGCTTCGAGGGTCTTTCTTGTTGAAGTAGAGTGTGTGTTCCCACTCGGCGAGCTTCGAGGATCTCTCTTGTTGAAGTAGAGTGTGTGCTCCCACTCTGACTTTTGAAGAGCAAATCTTGTTTCTATCAGCGTGAGCTTCGAGGATCTTTCTTGTTGAAGTAGAGTGTGTGCTCCCACTCAGACTTTCAAAGAACAGACCTCGCTTTCATCAATGTGAGCCTCAAGGATCTTTCTTACTAAAGTAGAGTGTGTTCTCCGCCTCAGACTTTCGAAGAACAGATCTCGCTTCCGTTAGTGCGAGCTTCGAGGGATAGCCTTTGCTTCCATTAGCTGTCGAAGTAGAAGTGTGCATCCACTCGGACTTCCGAGAGACAGCCTTGTTTCTGCTCGGACTTCTGAGGGAGAGCCTTCCGAGGGACAACTCTTGCTCTCATTAGTGCGGGTCTGAAGAACAGCCCTTGATTTCATCAATACGAGCTCCGAGGATCTTTCTTTTCAAAGTAGAGTGGACTCTTACTCGAACTCCCGAGGGATAGCCTTTGCTTCTATTAGCTGCCAAAGTAGAAGTGCGCATCCACTCGGACTTCCGAGAGACAGCCTTGTTTCTGCTCGGACTTCTGAGGGACAGCCTTGTTTCTGCTCGAACTTCCGAGGGACAACCTTGTTTCTGCTCGGCCTTCTGAGGGACAGCCTTGTTTCTGCTCGAACTTCTGAGGAACAACCTTGCTTCTGTTTGGACTTCTGAGAGACAATCTTTACTTCTATTGGTGCAGGCTTGGTAGACTCGGTTGCCTTCCAGAGGGATCTTTCTTGCTGAAATAGGGTGTATGCTACTTTCGAACTCCTAAGGGACAGTTTTGCCCTCGTTCAGACTTCCGAAGGACAACCCTTGCTCTCATTAGTGAAGATTCTGAGGGCCTCGGGATTGTGGATTTCGTACAAAAATTTATTTGCCTAAAATAGCAAAGCTAACAAATGAGATGAGCAATATCAATTTCATATCATGATTCAGGCGTTATCAGAATGGGACAACATCAACAAATAATAATGATCTATTTAAGCTACAACAATTTTATTACTCCGAGCAAGTTCATGAAAATACTACAATCAAGGTTTTGTCTCTCCGGGCCGATTCCTCTTAAGCCGACATAAAGCAACAATGTTCAAACAAAATTTCGGCATCAACATTTTATTTCCTCAAGTGTCCACAAGTTCAAGATTCAACAAATTCATCTCCTCAAACATCAACAATAACAAATTGCAACAACTCTATGGTCTTCAATACGCACAGGATTAAGATTCATTGCAACAAGTCTATCAAGATTTAACAGAGCACTAGTTCAAGACTGTTTGCAAGCCTTAAGACTGAAATCAAAAAATTACCATTAGAGTTCACAAATTCAGAGCGTATCAGGGCAGGTTCAACAGTGTACTACCCATCTTAGGCCAAAATTGCAAAATTCAATATCAGGGCATTTTACTTCTCTCAGTGACCAAGCATTTAATAGGGGTTCACTCAAGTCTTATTTTCTTTAGCAATGAGCAGCGATCAACAAATCAAGATTCACAATATATATATGTATATCAGATGTAGAGTTCAAAACAGTGGGTTTAAGTATTCACCCACAAACTTGTGATCTCAAACTTTACAAATTTTAGCATCAGTGGAATTTAAAATCACAGACATTAGCATTAAGGCCCAGCAGATCTAAATTCGTGAGCACAAAGGTCCATCAAAGCAAGAAAGGAAAGTGGGTTTGAACAAAATTTTACCCACAGATCAGAGAAAGCAAGAGCAGATTCAAAGCAACAATGAACAAGGAAACTGAGAAATCGTGCAAACCGGAGCCGGAGCAAGCCGCGGCTAGAGGCAGTGACAAGGCCGCAAGTGTGAGACGCACAAGCACGGGCTGTAGATATGAAACAAGCACACTCGAGGCCAACGACAAGCTGTGCAGTGCTAGGCAAGACCACACACGTCGCGTTGAGTGGGCGGACGTGTGTGGTCAATGTCGGACAATCCGAAGCCGGAGGTAGCAGTGGTGTCGCAGAGGAGTTGGCAACCACACCCATCACGTTGAATGGACAACGGTGTGGTCGGCTCTGGGCAGTCGGGATCGATGGCGAAGTTGCAGCAGAGAGGCCAACAGTGGTCGAGCTCGGCAGTCGAAGGCCAGAAGCGGCAGTGACGTCGCTGAGGTGTCGGCGTTGGTGCTGGTCAGCGAGCTCCGGAGTGTCTGGATCTGGGTTGTGACGTCCGCGATGGTTGGAGCTGGGACAGGTCGGTGGTGCTGCTTGAAGCTACGATGGCCAGTATGCACATTGTGGTAGTCTCTGTTTTGTTAAAGAAGAAAAGGCTGGGTTAGTCTCGGTCAAGTAAGTCAAAAAACAAAAAAAAAATTCGGTGAAGAAAGCACGGTTTCAGAACTTGAAATCAAAAGAAAATTGGAAGATCATGCAAATGGCAGTGGTCTTCAACGTAGGTTTGAGCCTCTGGTTTGTTGAAGAGGGAGAGCACAACATTGGCCTCTGATTTGTTGAGAAAAAAAGAATAGTAGCCTGCGTTGGTCTCTCTTTTAGAGAGAGAAGGCTAAGAATAGGGTTTTAAAAAAATCTATAATAAAAGAGGATAAGGACAAAATTTATTTGGCCTAAAAAAGGAAGGGTTTGATTCTATAGTCCCTGGTGTGCTAAGATGTATATTTATATGTATAATAAGTCTCCGAATATTCTGGAGCATCTTTGGATTTGAATTTTTTATAAATTGCTGAAGGAAATGCAAAGTCAAGTTTGACCAAAAAAATGGGCCTTATTTTTTTCAGAATAAAAAAATGGTGATGGGTGTTTTATTTTTGCTTGGAGTGAAAAAATAGTATATATATATATTCAGATGTATAAAAAAAAAAAGTTATTTATTTATTTACTTATTTTTAATATTATTTGTCGATTTTATCTGTAAATTACGGTGAATCCTCAGCTTTATCCTTAGACTCTGTCAAGACCAAATATTCCTGAAGACGTAGTGTGAAGCATGGCTGATAAGGTGAAATTATGTATGTCCGAGAAAATTACAATTTCTCATACACGCAAGGGGCAAATGTAAGAGGAGCTAATTTAAGCCCACTAAATTATTTAGGCCCAATAGTCCAAGGTTGGTGGCCCTGAATTTATTGCAAGTCCAAGATTGGTGAGCCCGGATTTATCGCCATCAAACGGGGCCGAATCGCTCTAAGCCTCGAAAGGGTTCGGATCCACGAACTTAGAGACTTACTCGGGCTCGGACTCGAAAGGGTATTGAGCAAGCCTAGAGATCCGAGGCACTCGGGCTCGAAAGGATTCGGACCCACGAATCTAGAGATTCGAAGCACTTGGCTTCGAATGGATTCAGACGCAATCCAGAAGCCGCTCCATCAATGAGTCCCAAAACACTTGCGGGCTCGGAGCTTTCCGGGATTTGCGGACCAGAACCATGGGCGTAATGGAGTCCGAACAAAGGACTCGATCCCGAGGACAGTGAGTGGAGATAAATTCACTCTTCGGTTAAACTAGCCTATACCCGGGTCGAGGTGGCACGATCTAGGAGGTCCCTGAGACTCGGTAATATTTGCGGCAGGGCGTTCTCTTGAACTACCCCTGACCCTTATGCGGCAGGGCGTCCTCTCGGACTACGCCTGACCCTTTGGGATGATTGGGGATCATTGGTTAGGTGTGGTTAAGAAGAAGGGTTCGCCGAGAGGTTGGTCTCCTTTTCGGGGTTTTCCTCATCCTCGGAGAGGTCACCTCCTCGGACAAGGTGGTTAGAGAGAATATTCCCCATGTGCCTTGCACATGGACTCCATCCTACATCATGAGGTGCCTATAAATAGCACCCACCCATAGCTTTATAAGGGATGGATTTTGGAGATTTTTTTTAACTCTTGGGAAAGAACTAATTTCCCTTCTCCATTATTAACCTCGAGAATGAAAGTGGAAGATCCATGGGAGAGCCTTGCCATTATTCTCTCTCTAGCCACTTTGCCTTCTTTTTCACCCAATCTCTTATCTCCATCATCTCCTTTATTCTTGTGTTCTTGAGTTGAGACTATTGAAGAATCTAAGCCTCTCATCATTTTCTAGAGAATTCGAAGCTGTTCTTCAAGGATCTTCGAAGATTTTCGAATTTTTCAACTCCTTTCTTGAACCCCCTCCTACACAAGGGAAGGCCACTTTAATCTTTTCAGTGAACTTTGCAAATTAGGTATTTATGAAGCCAACCACACAATTCAAGTAGTTTCTAAACATATAGCCTTTTTAATGCTAATGTGATAGTCAGACCTTTTCTGCAATCTTGGTTGTGACTACCTCTTAATTGTTTGTATGGTTTTTATTTTTATTTATTGAATATCTTATTACCAAAATAAATAAATAAAAATAGTTCTTCTTCTTTCATGGGTAACTCCTTAGTTCTTATTATTGTAATTTCTTTGTTTGTGTATTTTTAAAAAATATGTTTTATTTTTATATGCAAGTATTGATGGATGCTTTCTAATCTTTTTGATTTTTAAATGTCTAAGATTGCATTAGCTTGGTGATTGAATTTGTTATATTTGTGGGCTAACTTCTTGTTGTTGTTGTTTCATATGGATAATTACTAATTTCATCAATATGGGATTTTGTGGTTTTTTTGTAGTTAGTGATTGAGGTGCTCACTTTCTCTCATTGTTATGGTCAAAAGGGCTACTTTAAATAGTAGTTTGATTCCTTTTGATATTACATTTAAATCTATGTTCAAGATAGATTCTTGGTTCGCCTCCCCACCCCCAATAGATCCGTTAGGAGGTGTTGCCATCAAACACCTTTTTATCAAAATAGCTCTATCATAGCTGCTTGAAGTTCGATAACTTTATTTATTGTTCTTTTTCTGGCAGTTAGAGCATATGTCAGTTTTCGGCATGTAGATACTTAAAAGCAAAAATATCCCTTCTTTAGTAGAAGGATAATGAGATTCCTCATTACTCACTCACTTGTGATGATTAATTGTTATTTTTTTGAGTCATAGTTTCTATGTGTTCAATGTTTGATAAAAGTTATCTTTAGAATCCTCCAGTAATATCTTTGGGCTTTCTGCCTTGTGCTGAACTCCCTCAGAAAGCTGCTAAAAAGGGAAAAGGACCCATAATGTTTGGTTCTTGGCTTCTTTTGTTTTTTAAAAAGTTGTTCCTTAGATGGCCTCTTACCCTTATTTCAATTGGCTTGTAGTCTTCTGAAGCAAACTTGTGCATTACTAAATGCATAGTGGTTGCATCTTATCCAATCTAAGACATGTAGTTCCTTGGGTGTTAAACTATTTTTTCACATTGATGTCTTGAGAAATTTAGAAGTTTATTGTAACAAGTCTCAAACCTTCATTCTCAAATGAATCTCAATTGATCATTGTAATTGCTATACAATTTGAAGTATAACCAAAAATATTTTTATGATCATTTACAATGTTGATGGAATCTACTTCTGTAGTAAACTATTCAATAGTTGTCATCACATCTTTTAGATTTTTAGTACACCTGAAGGCAATTTTGTTCAACATAAGCTGACATTAATCATTTTTTGACCACTTTAAATTAATGGTTTGCATAAAGTCATGTTAAGTATAAATGACTTAAAAAAAGGAAATGTAGAAATGCAGAAACATCACTTGTGTATTTTGTGTTTTGCAAATAATAAATTTACCTTTTTCATTCTTTTTATGCCAAGCACTATTTTGAATTTTGTGCTTCAAAAAATGTGGTTTTGACATCAATTCTTATTTACGAATTCGGGATTTTGAAATGTTTCTTAAAAATAAATGAAATGTGTTTTGTAATTTAAAAAATTGCCACTTTCACATCGTCTTGGTCATAGATTTTGTAGAAAATTAATCTCGGTTCTGCATAAATTTACTGTTATTACTTGAGATCATGATTAAGCATATGATTAAACTTGATCTAAGACATGGACTGCATTTATTCTTTAAAATTTCTTAGATAATTTTGATATCTTATAGCCACTAATGTGAGACCAAACTACCTAAATTCTTCCCAATTTTGGTGAATCAAGCATATGTGTTTGTTGAGTCAAGCATCTTTGTGTGGTGAATTAGTTAGATCAATATAAGCATGGCCCTGCCTTTGAGACAAAATCTTCAAAACAAGCATCTATCTTTTGTTTGTGAATTATCATATGTTTCTTATTTGTGTCTTGTCCTCTTTCATCGTGCTTTGCTGCATATTTTCAACAATATACGATACATATGATGGCCACCTAATTTGATATAATCATATGCATATGTGCACATACTAATGAATAGACAACATTGCTTTTGTCCATGCTTTTATTGCAAATTATGCACTACTATTGTATGATCTTTCTAGTCCATACTCTTCATTTTTGAAGCAGAACTTTCTGATATTTGTACTTTTGAAATGCTTAATGTGTGCTAGATTGGGCTCTTGTTTCTAGCT
This sequence comes from Camellia sinensis, assembly GCF_055761805.1. Lineage (NCBI taxonomy): Eukaryota > Viridiplantae > Streptophyta > Magnoliopsida > Ericales > Theaceae > Camellia > Camellia sinensis. The sequence continues at coordinate 67,374,316 of NC_138970.1, forward strand.
ACCTACATTAATATTTGATATAATTTTTCATCAAAAATTGTAGAGATCATGGACTTTGGTTATCCCGAAAATCTTTCTCCAAATATCCTAATGTTTTACATCATCATGACGGAGTACACTCGCCATTCTCATCAAAAGGTTAGATGCTTGCTTTACTTATCTATTTTAGCACAATTCTCTAGAATTAGACCAATGTTGGTCTTTTTTTTTTTTGGTAAGACCAATGTTGAATGTCTATTCTACAATGGTTAGATAATTAAATTAATAGTTCTAGTCACTATTTTGTTTAAATTTAACATAATTATTTTAATTTCCTTTTAGTTTTTTAAGCACTTAAGAGTCTAAGTGAGATTCTCTTCAGTAGGGATAAGTAACACATTTTCCTTTTCAAACCTTCCAGGTAGAAATTGGTGTTTTCAATGAAAAAAAATTATTGTCCACTTACCTTTTCTTATTTTTACTTGATTTTCGATTTTGCTAATACTTATAGATAAATGTTCTCTGTGTGCATATATTGTGCTCTTTTGGCATCTTTGGGTATGAATTTTTGATCCATTAGGCTTTGTGAATGAGTTTTGAATTTCTTTAAAGTTGCATGTTTTAATTATGGCTCAAACTACAAATTTTATTTAGCTATGTGAGGAAAATGTGTTTTCAAAGTGCATAGATCTCTGGTTATTTTTTTTCTTATCCATGTGTAATAGTTTTTCTCAATCAATATTTTACAAACTTTCCATTTCACTCCCTCTTTTCTTTTTTGGAGGGGGTGTTGGGGTTGATGGAATCATCCACTGAGCATAATATTTATATACATGCATCGAGTAGTCCAAAGCTACCATAAACTATTTTGATGGTTTATATATTTCCCTTTTATTTGTCCTGAGCTTTTTATAAGGATTTTGCCATGCCCAATATTTTCAAGTATGACGTATTTTGATTTATAGCTTTGACAGGGGTTTCTCACACATATTATTTAATAAACTTTCAAAAAAAAAAAATGTTTTGAAAATTTGTCTTCCTATTAACTCTTCAATTTCAAATATTCCTTTCATTTGTCTCTCTACATGCTGGTTAATAATAATAAAAATATATTATTTATTCAGCCTCACAAGAGTGTATTTACATTTTTGTTCTTCACATTTGTTATATTATACCTTTTCCTTTGGTTGGTTTTGTGATTGCTGTTTTAACAAGCTCATAAAAGTAAAAATTGTGTCCTCTTAGTCCATTCAGTCATTTCAGTTAGTCAATTGTTTTGGAGTACTAAAAAAGGAAGAAACTCAAAATGCTTAAACCTTGGATCTTGCTATCGGTAAAGATGTAGAAAATTTCTTGTGACCGTAAATTTCATTTTCTTGGCAATGCCATCTGACACATTTGTACCTATGTTGTTGCAATCAAATGCACCTTCCTTTAAACAATTTATTCATGCATTTTTGCAGGCCAATAATGTTGCAACTTTGTCATTTCTTTTGCATGAACTGAAGTTGATTTGTTCACACCAGATGTGCACTTGGATTTTAGAGTTGGTTTTCACAATTGGCTAAATCATTGAAGGACACAAGTTTAAATTTGGTACAACAATTGCAAGGACAATGCATAAATTTTGATATACTATTTGAAATCTATTGGTGTTCAAAAACAAGACCAAGACAATTTTATTATGTATCATGATGAAATATTTTCAAATAGTAAAATATTAGGGCTTACTCAAAGAGTATACATGAATGAACAAACAAAAAACCTCAACCACAAATAAGTGGCAATTATACAACAAAAGGTTAAAAGCAATCGAAAAAATATGTATATATATATATATTTTAGCCATAGAAAATATTGGTTCACATTCTATTCCTAATTCGATTAATGTTCCTTAATGGTTATATTCATCTATAGGTAGTTATGAAGACGACATGCTTAGTATCAAAATGAGAGAATGAAATTAGAACAAACTATGTGGGATACCAGGGTTGGGGGTTTTAGATTTTTTGGAAAATTAACTCCAAAATATATTTCTTTATCTACTATTAGTATTCTCTCTTTAATTCATAACATATTAGTCCTTGTTGTACTGACATTACATTACTTGTTTCTAAACCTCTGGACTCTAGGTGCTACTTTTTGCATCAAAGATATCTAAAACTATTTTTCTTTTGATATAGATATGAATATGACAATAATGGAGGGGATGAGCAGAACACTACTTGTCTAGCAGCTACTTCATGCAGATTAGTGTGCTTACAAACAGACAAAAATGCCTGAATCTTTTAGGATAGCATTTGGTCTTAGGACTTATTCACCTTGCACTATTTTCTTTTCTATTTTCTTAATTTTTTTTTCTAAATTTTCTCTTTTTCCGCAATAGTGAATTATGTTTTTTTTACTTGATGACTTGCATCTCAATATGAAGTGACAAACCTTTTGGTTGTAAACTATAATAGAATAACCAATAAGAAGGATTTGCCAAAGTACATTTGATTTGATCACAGGTAAGAGTGGCCTTTTGGGTTAAGGTTAATTTGGAGATCATGGATAATTGTTTTGTGATGCTGCTTTGTTTTTGGGGTGTAGTTGAGAAGTTGTGTTGTTGTTTTTATTTATTTATAATTTAATTTAAATTATTTTCTTTTATGCTATTGGACTTTAGGGCTCCACATATTTTGGTTGTTATGTGCGCGCTTCAAGCGGGATGACTTGCTAATGGAAAAAGTTTTCTCATACATAGAGGAACAAATGGTCACTTGATTGAAGAGATTGTTGCAAGATGATGTTGGAGCTTTCGTATTTATCAATTTAAGGAATGTTAAAATGGAGATTTAATTTTAGGCTAGGATTCACTTTGTTTTCTTGTAATGTTTATGTTGTTGTTTGTCAATTAGTCTGGGCCAATCATGATTTCCTCCTTTTGTATTTAATACTTAATAGAAGTGTTGTTGTCACCTTTGTTTTGCAAAATGTTATTATTACCTTACTGCTGAAAAAAAAAGAAAACATGATACTGAACCACTTATAATCGCCATGGCTAATTCTAATATCAAGCTCAAATAATTGGTTGAAATTTATCTACGACTTGATCATTATGCATTGACTTGGACCACGGGCATGGGTCATTGTGCAACGTACGACTCCTCTTAACTAGTATATATAAATTGATGTTGATAACAGCTTTATGGAAATGTACTTCAACTGCTTTGTCTTGTAAAGAAATAGTAGAACAAGGTTGGATACTAAACTAATTGACCATCAATTAGAGGGTGTGTGGAGGTATCTTATCCTTTTGATCACACATCATATGAAGCGAGCTTTGAAGAGTCTGTGAAATATACTGGGCGACAAACTCAGCATGAAATTGAATTCCTAACCAAACCAAATTTAGACCTTTTGCATTTGCTTTGATTCTATATGTTACTATTTTCCTTAGCATAAACAAGACTACTAAAAATTGGACTTTTTGTGACGGAATGAAACCATTGCAAAAAGCTTTTGAGACGAAGTGGCAATGGAAAAGGGGGAACGCGGAAGGGGGTGATCAAAGGTGACATACCGTCACCAATGCTCTTTTTCCGTCACAAATACTTGTTTATTTGCAACGGCAATTTACCGTCGCAGAAGGTGCAAAACTCTCATTTTAGAGACTGTAAACTTGCCATCGCAAATATACTTTTAGCAACAGTATAACTCGGCACAAAAAACCTATACTAATCCCTTGATTTTGTGACGGCAATTGACCGTTGCAAATACTAAACCTTTTGGTGACAACTAGGGATTTGCGCGGTGTGGTTCAAACAGTTCGAGAGTAAAATTACAAACTGAATAACAGATTGGCGGATTGACAAATTGCGGTTTGGACGGTTTTTGGCCGATTGAAGAATATTATAACTAATTATCATAGATTTGCATAATATATAATACTAATTTGTATAATATTTTTAATATATATATATAATACAAAATAATTTTATATAATATGTTACATATATATAACTAGTAATATGTAATAAATTTCATATTTTAAATCTCTCTCACACTTATTTTTACTTTGATATTTCATTGGAGATTAAAAAATATATATGTATTAACTATAGCGGAGAGGAGCAGTTTGGAAGGTGAATTATAAATTTTAAAGTTTAAACTGCGGTTAGTAGTTAGAGTAGTACGGATTGATGTAGATCGGTGTGATTTTAACAGATTAGGTAGTATTTTTCACAACCCTAGTGACAACTACTGCCGTCGCAAAAAATCACATTTTTTATAAAAAAAATAAAAAATAATAAAAATTACAAAGAAATATATAAACAATACTTGTACAAATGACATATTTGACATCTACACATTCACAACCAAATATAAAAACAATTTTAAAAAGGCAAAAAAATATTAATATTATCCACAAATATAGTAAACTATAAATATTTAAAAGTACATGGTACATGATAATTAAAGATACACTATTTTCCCATAATTCCAAAAAAAAAAAAAAAAAAAAAAAATCAATAACTAGTAGCATTCTCCATTGCCATTGCAACATCACAAAGCAAGCTCCCAGCCATGAGGTAGCATCTAAAGAAATAGTGAAACGTGCCGTGAAATATATTGTAAATGGGTGTTCATTTCTCATTACAATACGATTTGGCATTGTGTGTCCGCCATCTTCATCCTTAGGTTCACATAAAACTTTATCCTAAACTCAAATATGGTGGTTAAAAATTTCCCTGAACTCAAATATATATTCTTTTGTCTTGGATCTAGATATCTCTACTCAGCTCTTCCCCTAGCTACCATAGCGACAGAAGCTACTAGATTTCCAATAACAATTCCAGCAACATTAACCTTTAAGCCTAAGTATAATCTAATATCATGTGAGTTTGAAGAACATGCGGTCTTCGGGAGTTAATTCCAACGAAACCAATAATCATAATACATTGCTCAAGTCAATAATGCTACAATAAATAAAACAATGTATTTGGGTTTTCAATAGGTTAACCCACAACCTCTACCAGCAATCTACGTAACAAATATAACATATCTGGATTTTTAGTAGGCTCACCGTCATCTCCTCATGGATTTTCAGTAGGCTCACCCTTAACCTCATCTGCATATGTTATTGTGTACATATGTGTGTGTATATAGATATATCAATGTATAGGAGATATACCAACTGCTTCACGTAGCGAGATTAAGGTATACCAATTGCTTCATTAGTTAATATCAACTTGTTTCCGTTTTGGCTCCCTGGAAACAAATAAACACATGGGGCTAGTTAAAAATACTTCCTATTTTAAATAAAAACAAATGAGATAGAAATGAGTGAGAAAGCTAAGAAAATAAAATTCATAGTTTTTCTTGACTTGATAGCCATTGAAGCACACCAGAGATTTTCCTACAAATACTTAAAATAGGGAAAAATTGAAATCAAATTGAATTAGACAACAAAGTAATTGTTTCTCTAAATCCCTAGATATCCCATATTCCGTTGCTGCAAAGTATGCAAAACAGAAGTCCTTTGGCAGCATTTGAAATTCTGTCCTCCTATGTTATACGGCCACAAGCTAATAGCAATCATTCTCAGATTGGATGCCTTTGACAAGGGACAAAGAATCTAATTCGAGTTGAATTTCATTGAAACTCAAATTCGTGCAAAGCTTACCACTTGGATGCTGTCAAAGACTGCACACAGTCAACATCCACAAGATTCAATAATTTCTTAGACAAGGTAGCAATAACTTCCCCTTGTGATCCCTAACAATAACACCTACACCTACTGCTTTTTTGCATTTTGAAAATAGTTTCATCAAAATTAACTTTAAACATCAAATCTTTGCTGAGAATTAACAAATTCAGACAGATAATCGCAAACAAATTTTGCAAGCTCACTTGGATTTGCAAATCCATAAATTTTGGTTATTCCATATGTTCAAACAAATCACAAAAAATAAGTCTAAACCCATAGGATCCAATTGGTGTCTCTCAACTTGCTTAGTCACCTAAAGATATTGCCACAGGTCTGTTGCAACAACCTTGGAGTCAAAAACATTATGACCTGTTAGCTACGTTAAGGTGGGTTGTTCAATGTGTCAATGGCCACAGGAATTACATAAGCTAATGGTATGTGTTTGTTTTCTTAACATTGAGGTTAGGGACTCAAGTTTCATGGTTGTCGTGTTTGGTTGTGTTTTCAATTTTTGTTTTCTAATTTCCTTTTTTAAAAACACAAGTAAAAATTGTTTGGAGAACTGCTTTGGGAAAAACAATAAAAACAACTCATTTTTTAGGAAACATCTATGTCTTGCACATATAGTTTGCAAATAAGTAATTTTTTTTTTAATATATAATATAGATAAAAAAATTAACCCAAAATTTAAAAATATAATCTGAAAAATAAAACACTGTGATAAAATTTTTTTTGAAACCCCTTAACATCTATGAATCTAGCCTTGGGCCTTGATACCCAGACAAGGTTCCAAACCACTCGGTCACTATCTTCAACATCTATGAATCTTGCTTAAATGCTTTATCAGAATATATCAGTTTAGTTTTACAATTCTAGCATAGCTTAAGAAACTATGTTGGAAGAAGAATCTAACAACTACAATAATCTAATAGCTACAACTCAGAAATTTATAGCAACAGATGAAAATAGGATGATCTGATCTGATCCTCCATTCTTGTAGCATGTAGTTTCTGAAAGCTACAACCACAGAGGTGTGTGAGTGTGACAGCCACACTTTGTAATTGTGGCCAAGAATTCAAATTCCATCTAGAAAACTCATTCCTCACACCGACACTCACTCTTGCTCATTTCCCTATCAATGGTCGCACAAAGGCAGGAGGGATTTAGTTGTCATTTTAACATCAACAAAAGCAAATACAGATCTAAAACATTGGTTGACAACAAAAACAAAGAAATTCAAAAACAAACTTGGGGTATACTGCCAGTAAATACTTATGTAACATTGCTACAGGAAAAAGAAATTCAAAAACAAAGTAATATAATGATCCTTTTCAACCCCAAGAACAAAAGACTAAAAAATTATGAAATTTTTTATTGTGCTTTTGTTTTTTGCATTTTCGAAAACAAAAAATAATGAATTTGAAAGCACCAGTTTTCATTTCTAAGCCTAGTTTCTGAAATTTTAAAATAACTTTTTTGTTGTTCCTAAAATTGGATAATTTTGGGGAGATTTTCCTGAAATTAGTTTTCGTTAATAGCCAAAACAAATTTTCTGTATTTTTCAAAAAAAAAAAAAAAAAATCTAAATTGAGCAGATTACAAAAGCTGAAAACACAACCAAATACGTTCCAAATCCAACAATTAGAAGCAACATAGACCCAAATCCCACAATTACGAATTGTTGAACAATATGCATATGTCAATAAAACAAAGGGAAATGAAATCAACAAGAAGATATGAAAAGAATTCGATTGGATTTACGGTGGTTAAAGGAAGGGTATTATGGTGGTGGAGCAGGCAAATTATTAAAATAAAATTGGTTAGGATTTGTTATTGTATTTGACCTATTATATAAGGAAAAGAGCCTTTTTAACCCATAAATCTTGTGGGAGCTCCATTATTTAAATTCTAATTTTTTATTTTTTTATTAAAAAATAAATTTAAATAATTAAGAAAATCTCCATTTGTTTACGTTTATTGGATATTCCCATATCGGGAAAAAGAAGAAGAAAAAAAAAAGAATTCTTTTACTCATATAAAAAAGAATCTTATTCTCCCATCCCTATTTAGTAAAGAGACTTGTGAGAGTTTCAATATCACAACAAAAATTCTCAATTCACACAATTTTAGTGCTCGGATTTCAACTTCCGAACGAAACCATGCTCTATCATTGATATCCAAATAATGAATTTTTATTTAGAAATTAATATTCTGAAAAAGGGTCTTTTTAACCCACAAACCTTGTGAGAGCTCTATTATTTCAATCCTAATTTCTTAATTTTCTGATAAAAAAATGAATTTAAATAATTAAGAAAATCTCCATTGGTTAATTTTTATTTGATAATCCCATATCGAAAAAAGAAGGAAAAAAATGAATTGTTTTACTTATATAAAGAGAATTTTATACTTTCATCCCCAATTTATTAAAGAGTCTTGTGAGAGTTTATCTCAACAAAAATTCTCAATTCAGACAATTTTAGTGTTCGGATTTCAACATATCCAAATAATGAATTTTTATTCAGAAATTAATATTATGAAAAGAGCCTTTTTAACCCACAAACACTACAAGAATTAACACATTTGTCGACCAAAAAATTAGTCGCTAAAAGTCCATTTTTGGTCAACAAAACATATTCCCAACCAATTTTTTTGGTCGCCAAGTTGGTCGGCAATTGAGGGTCGCGTAAAGTAATTAGCGACTAAAAAGATTTTTAGTCGGTAAAACGTTCTATTTGGTGACTAAATTGTTGGTCGCTAAACATATAATTATCGCGACTAACCTATTTAGTCGCGAAAAGACTTTGGTCGACAAAAATTACATTCAACGACCATACATGTTAGTCGCTAATTTGGTTGGCAAAAATTACTTTCAGCAACCAACAAAATTGGTCAGCAAAAATTATATTCAACGACCAAAACTTCTTCGTCGCTAAATAATAGTTTCTACGATCAAAAATTTTGGTCGCCATTTGTTACTTTTCGCGACCAAAACTTTTGGTCGGCAAAAGTGAGATTCCACGACCAAGAGCTGTTTTCGTCGGCAATAGATGTATTTTTTGGGCAATTGTCATTTTTTGCGAAAAAAAAATTATTTATTTGTCGCGACTAATAAATTGGTCGCCAAAAGCAGAAAAACAATACACCTGTAATTCCTAATAATTCATTCAATCCATAATAAACCTATAATTTTAAAGCATCATTCAAATCAACTGAATCATTAACATTCGACACAATACAACTATTCTAAATTTTCATTCACAAGTCACATCCATCTAGCATAACAATTTGAAACATAACTATTTGTTATCCATGCGCAACTATCAACAAATAAAACTACTAATATTTGTTATCGATACACATCCATCCAAAAATATTTAATCCTCCCCAAAATGCTTATACTGCCAAGTAGTCTTGTACAATTTAGCTTCGTGCATGAGATCATCCATCATCCATCTATACCAAAGAAAATGAGAAATAATGTTAGGTTTGTTTTTAATGAAAATATTTGAAATGGGTAATTAAATTAAAAAATTTCACATGTAATAGTACCTAAAGTGGCAACAATTTTAATGCTACATTTTAAAAATGTATATTAAAAATGTATATCACAAGAGGTGTCAAACAAATTTTTTTTTTGATAGTTTAACTATAATATTAAAAATGTTCCCCAATGATGCTTCGATTTTACAAATAACTTATAAAAGCAAAAAAAAAAAAAAAATTTGATTTTCATTACGTATATTTGCCAATATAGAAAGGGATACTTAAAAGAAAGAGGAGAAATAACACACTCCAAGGCAAATAATAGATTGGGGGACTTCACAAACAACAGCGTGAAATGATATTCTCCACATATCCCAGTAGCGAACATCAACACAAACATTGACAGTGAGAGGGAGACACAGGCAGAGACTGAGTGAGTGAGAGTGATACAACAGATTTTTACCTGCAATTATTGCTAGGGAGAGTTGAAGATGCTCCGAAAAATGACGATGGTGAGGGCCCTGGTGGCTGACACATTGTAGAAGAAGACGAGTATGAGAAAGAGGAGAGATGGAATAAAAACAAACTGAAAGTAAAAACAAACAAATCAGTGATAAGAGTAATACTAGCAAGACCTTCATCACTGCTAAATTGGTGTCAATGCCATCTATTTTTTTTGTTTGTTTTTTTGCAATTGTCCCATAAATAATTAAACACAGAAATAAACAACTTCAAAAAAAATAATAAATAAAGGAGTTAATTACACTTTCCATCCTTTTATTTCGATTTAAAATTTATTTTATAGTTTCAAGTTGAACAATTTAGCCAAACCAATTTAAGTACAATTTTAATTTAGTACTTCTGTCTAAATAGAATACTAAAATTAATAATTTTGAAATATTTCTTAATTTTTTAAGATGTACATGTAAACAAAATTAATAAAAAATTAGACAAAAGAACTAAATTAAAACTAAACTTAAAATGTAAAGACCAAATTGTTCAAATTAAAACCATAAGAACTAAAGTAAAATTCTAATCAAATTATAGGAATGGAAAGTGTAATTAATCCTAAATAAAGTGTCACAAGTTTCTAACTTTGTACACCCTGTTTTGTTGTCCTTTGAGTCATAACTCAGAGAGAAATTTAAAAGCCCAAAAAACAAGAATGAAATACATAATCAACTGCAATCCAAGAACCATCATTAATTAAAACTTCCAATCTTATAAATAAACCTACACAAGCAGCCCAACAATACATAGTTTAGATACAACAATAACACCAAACACAAGTTTTTTAAAACACTTCAAATATATATATTCAATCTAAAAGAAACAAATCACAAATCGCTCTGAATAAAGCTCTCCAACAAATATATATATATATATTCAATCTGCAATAGATAGATATAAATAGATAAAAACATAGATACATGACATATATATATATATATATATATGCCACTAACAAGAACTAAAAAACAGAGACAAATCTAAAAGATTGAACAAATTAAAGGTAATAAAAATAAACGTTGAACAAATATAAATAAACGTAGAGACCATGTGACTTTCTTCATTTTCTTCTAGGTTATCAACTAAAATTTTCCAATTTCTGATTACCACAAGATGCATACTAGAGAAACATCACAAATAAGTCTGAGTCAATATGATTCCCTCACTATAAGCATGACTTGAATGCAAAATCACCAATTATGGAAGATTAATAGTTCCTTCTTCATCTAGGATGCCAATAGGATGCTCATGAGCATTCATATTCTGCTGTCATCTTTCCTATAAAACCATGCAGGCTCGATTTAAAGGAAAATGTTTCCCTAACACAATTGAAGAAAGTGATGGGGAATAACCCCAAAACAACAATAAAGGATTAATAAGTGAAATGGACTTACAAAGGATTGTTTGAATTGTAATATTCAAATATTTGGGGCAAAACGAACAGACATCACTTGTAAATATTACCAACGATACTAATACCAATGATAAGTTCTGACTCCACAAACATTTTGAGAAGCTTAGGTAGAAAAGACACATATACATGTGGAACACATTGATATAGCAGAATCACGTGGTCCTGCAAATTAAACTCACTTAGTCTTGCAATCGGCAAGTTCAGATCATGATGAATAGACAAGCCAACAGAACAACCAATAGGTTCATGATATGGTAAGCTAGCTCACCTCAGAAAATACAGAAAAAAGTTTACCAATAAATTGTTAAACCCTTTTCACCCTAATGTTGAATCATTTGTGAAACTCTCTACAATATTACAATTTTGGGATAACTAGGAATCTGAATCTGAATCAATAAATACAGCAACTTGTGCAACAGATGCATAGATTCAAAAATTAAGATCAATTACAGAATCTGATTCAATTCAGAACAGATCACTAGACCATGATCAATTCCAAATAGTTGGGATAACTAGGAATCATGAACATGAATATTCCACACAGTAATCACAAAACGTGCTTTGAAGATTCAGATAAAAAAATAAATAACAATATTGAATCTTGCAAGACTAGCAACAACCCAAATCGCTATTCTAGCTAACATGATCTGAAAGAAGACAAATAGGAAAAGTGAAGTGAAAAGTGAAAAGAAGAACGAAAAAAAAAGTCATCAAAAAAGAAAGAAGATAGATGCAAAGATAGAACCGAATCGAATGGATGATGATACTCACAGCCCACAAAGGCAAAGCAGGAGCTCGGCCAGTGATGATCAGCCAAACCCAACCATACCCAACAAAGTAACAGTCAAAACCCACATAGAAAACCCATATAGATAGAAATCAGAATCGCACAAAAAAACAAAAACCGAAAAATCAAAACCATTTTTTAACAAAGAAAAACAGAGATTGAGCTGATTGGAACCTCGTTGAACGATGAAATCGTTGGTGAAGTAACAGAGGACAACCCAGACACCAACGCTGCACATTTTCTGGTCCCAGCAATTGGTGAAGAAGCTTTGAAGAAGCAGCTTCGGAGCTCATAACTCGAACCAAAATTCGCCGCTCGTCGCTCGCCTCCGTGAGAGAGAGAGAGAGAGAGAGAGAGAGACGTGTTGTTTCGAAACAGGGGCTCTGCAAACTTGAAAGGAAATGAAAAAAGGGGGGGGAAAGACGGTAAAAAGGAGGGAAATAAGTTTGGGCAGGCGGGTCAGTGAAAAAAAAGGGGAAATTTTTTTTTCATTTTTTTTAATGAATTTTTTTTATTTGGTAGAAGTAGGGGTAATATTTCAATAAAAAATATTTTTCGTTAAAATAAAATTATTTTTTATGGTCAATTAAAAATATTTTTTTGTGGCCGATTTTTTTTTTATACTAAAAATCAAGAATTAATTTTTTGTGGTAGAGAAGAGAAAGCGACAGTAGTGGTGAAGGTGGTGGATATGAGGTGCTGGTGGTGGTGGTGGTGATGGCGAAGGAGATTAGTGGTAAAGTTGTGGTAAAGGAGATAGAGTGGCGGTGGTAGATGAGAGGTAATAGTAGTAGTAGAGAGTGAGAGAGAGATATAGAGACAAAGAGAGAAAGAGATAGAGAGTGAGAGACAGAAAAAGAGACAAAGAGAGAGGAGAGATGAATGAGAGAGACAGAGAGAGAGATAGAGAGAAGAGAGATGAGCGAGAGAGACATAGAGAGATGAGAGATAAACGAGAGAGACAGATAGAGAGATAGAGAGAAGAGAGATGAACGAGAGAGACATAGAAAGAAGAGAGATGAACGAGAGAGACAGAGAGAGAGAGATAGATAAAAAATTAGATGAGCGAGAAAGACATAGAGAGAAAGAGAGATAAGAGAGAGCGAGAGGAGAGAGATGAACAAGAGAGATAGAGAGAAGAGAGATGAACAAAACAGACAGAGAGAGAAAATATATGAGAAAAGACATAGATAAGTGAGAGACACAGGGAGAGAGAGAGAGAGACAGACAGACAGAGAAGAGTGATGAGTAAGAGAGAGAAATAGAAGAGAGAGAGGAAGATGACAAAATGGGTGAAGAGAAAGAGAGAGTGATGGAATGAGAGAGACAGAGGCGCGAGAGAATCGATGGCAGAGAGAGAGACGTGTTTAAGCCCTAACTCATTTTAGTGTGTTTGAAATCCCTCTAGAGTTCCTCGCCAAATTAATTTAAAAATCCCTCCAAAATGATAATAAATAAAAAGTAAAATTATAATAATAAATAATAGAGAGAGAAAGAGAGAGAGAAGAGTGATGAGTGAGAGAGAGACAGAGAGAGAAAGAGAGAGAGAGAGAGAGACATGGAAAGAAAGAGATAGAGACAGAGACAGAGAGAAACAAAAGATGAGTAACAAATAGACAAAGAAAGAAAGAGAAAGAGAGCGAAAAGAGATGATCGAGAGAAAAACATAGAAAAAGAGAGAGATAGAGAGAGAAGAAAGATGAGTGAGAGAGACAGAGAGAGAGATAAAGAGAAGGGGATGAGTGAGAGAGATAGAGAAAGAAAAAAGATGAGAGAGATAGAGAGAAGAGAGATGAGCGAGAGACAAAGAGAAAAAGAGACAAAGACAGACAGATAGAGAAGAGTGATGAGTGAGAGAGAGAAAAAGAAGAGAGACAAAGAGAGAGAGACAAAGAGAGAAAGGGATAGAGAGTGAGTCATAAAAAGAGACAGAGAGAGAGGAGAGATGAACAAGATAGACAGAGAGAGAGATAGAGATAAGAGAGATGAGTGAGAGAGACATAGAGAGAAGAGAGATGAACGAGAGAGAGAGATAGAAATAAGAGAGAGATGAGCAATAGAGACAGAGAGAAAAGAGAGATGAGAGAGAGCGAGAGAAGAGAGAAGAACAAGAGAGATAGAGACAAGAGAGATGAACGAAAGAGACAGAGAGAGATACAGAAAGGAGAGAAGAGATAGATGAGTGAGAGACACAGAAAGAGAGAGACAGATAGATAGACAAACAGACAGAGAGAGAAGAGTGATGAGTAAGAGAGAGAAAGAGAATAGAGAGAGGAAGATGAAAAAATGGGTGAAAAGAGACAGACAAAGAGAGAGAGAGAGAGAGAGAGAGAGAAAAAAAGAGTAAAAAAGATAAACGAGAGAGATACAGGGAGAGATGAGCGAGAGAGATAAAGAGAAGAGAGACAGAGAGAGACGAGAGATGAGAGAGATAGAGAAAAGAGAGATGAGCGAGAGACACAGAGGGAGAGACATAGAAGAGTGATGAAAATATTTTTTATTTTTTATTTTTCTTTCAGCGACGAAAATATTTTAGTTGCCAAAACTATATATATCACGACCAAAATAATTTTTAGTCGCTGAAATTAAGGTTTTGCCGATCAAACTTTTGGTCGCGAAAGATAAAAAATAATTTTTTATTTTTCTTTCAATCCGCCAATTTGGCAGACGGATGGCGGATTTGAACTTCCTTTGGCCGCAACTGAACCGCCAAACCGCGAGCACCCTTAGTAATTTATAAGACTTTGTCTTTTTAATTTGTTTAAATATTTTGTTTGTGCTTTCAATTGAAAAAGAGTTCAAATATTCTGTTGAAAAAAAGTTTTCAACTTGGATATATTTTTTGAATTGAAAAAAATAAACATATTATTTATCTATATTTTTTGGTTTTTAAATCTAACACTAAAAGTAATAAATAGAAAATATAACATATGCTGGTTGGTTTTTGTTTTCAAAAACATATATAAATGTAACAATACAGAGACATACAATCTCTATTATTACTCTGCTCATGGTTTTGATGGTTTGAATTGTTTTTATATTTTAAGAATCACAGATTGTAATATTTTATGTGGATGAGGCATGCAGTGATTGTGATATTCTAAAGTTTCAAACTTTCTTTCTTTGGATGATGCATGCAGTAATTGCAATACTTTTTTAAGTCATTGACTGTAATATTTTTTTTTTTTTTTGAGGAAGTGCACAAGTTGAACTATGTTGAAAATTTATAAAATTTCAAACCGCCAAACCGATTCGCATCCATCCGCCAAACCGCCAATCCGCTTAATCCACATCCGCCAGATTGGCGGACGGATGCGGATTGATTTTCTCTAATCCGCCAATCTGGCAGACGGATGACGGATTAGAGATTTCGTGGCCGCAACCGACCCGCGCCCACCCCTAGTAGAATTTATCGATTTTAATAATTAAAGCTATAAACTTTTTTGAACAATTTATAAATATTTTTGTCAACTCTCTCTCTCTCTCTCTTTCTTGTCTCACACACCCTCACAGTCTTTCTCTCTCTCTCTTCTGTCTCACTCACACACACAGCTTGAAGAAGATGTCAAGAAGAGTTTGTGTTTATTCCATTATTGGACGAAGAAGAAGAAGAAGAATTGCTGATCATAATTGTCAAAAAGGTACAATATTTCCCTCTCTAATTAATCTTCCCTCTTCATTCTTATTTCTTCTGTTTCGTTCTCTCTCTACTACCCGAAGCCCTAGTTCTCCTCCTGTTCGATGCAATGATCTCCAAGACGCTGTAAATTCGTTCAATCGCATGATCCAAATGCGACCTTTCCCCCCCATTTCTCATTTCAACAAAACTTTAGGTCCTCTTTTGAAATTGGGTCATTACGACCTCGCACTTCCTCTTATTGGGAAATTGCATTTTCTAGGCATTCATGTCGATATCTACACCTTCAACATTGCTATTAACTGTCATTGCCGCCTGAATCAAGTCGATTTTGGGTTCTCTCTTTTGGGTACCCTCTTCAAACACGGTTATACACCTGATGTAACTACCTTCAACACTCTGTTAAATGGACATATTTTGGACGATAAAACCCCTGAAGCTGTAGAGTTATTTAAGAAATTAATGAGAATGAGAGAAATTGAACCCAACGTGGTTATGTATGGAACCATTGTTAATGGGCTCTGCGGAACGGGGAACACTATCAGGGCTGTTAGTTTGCTTAGGGTAATGGAAGAGGGAAGTTGTAAACCTAACACTGTAGTGTATAACACGGTCATTGACAGTCTTTGCAAGGATAGAATGGTGGATGATGCTATGAAACTCTTTTCTAAGATGAATGAACAAGGCATTTGTCAAGATGTTGTCACTTATACCTCTTTGATTCATGGCCTATGTAATTTTGGCCGGTGGAAGGAGGCTACCGGAATGTTTAGAGAAATGTTGGATAGTGGTATTGCTCCGGATGTTCATACGTATAGTGTGTTGCTAGATGCATGTACCAAGGAAGGCAAGATGAAAGAGGCCGAGGGGATACTTGAAGTCATGATACAAAGAGGTGTGGATCCTGATGTAGTCACATACAGTACTGTAATGGATGGATATTGTTTGCAAGGCCACATCGAGGAAGCAATGAGAGTGTTCAATACCATGGTGGAGAGGGGCCTTCACCCTAATGTTTTTAGCTATACCATTCTAATCAATGGATATTGCAAGAAAATGAAAATAGATGAGGCTATGCATCTCTTTCAAGAAATGCCTCAGAGGGGGTTGCAACCTAACACCGAAACCTTCAGTGCTATGCTACAAGGTTTGTTTCGATCAAGTAGATGCGGAGCTGCTCAAGAACTTTTTAATAAGATGCAAGCTGTAGGAATAATTCCAAATTCTCAAACTTATGGTATCTTATTGGATGGGTTGTGCAAAAATGGGCATATTTCTGAAGCATTGTCGTTATTCCACATGATGGAAAAGAATGGTTTAGATCTTAATGTTGTTATGTACAGTATTCTCATTGATGCATTCTGCAAGGATAAAAAGCTTGATACTGCAAGGGCTCTTTTCAGTAACCTTTCTTCCATGGGATTAGATCCTGATGTTAAGACATACACTATAATGATACAAGGTCTTTGTGAAGAAGGCCTACTACTTGAAGCTAAAGAGTTGTTTGTTCAAATGGAACATAATGGTTGTTTGCCAAATGATGTCACTTACAACACTATTATCCGAGGATTTATTGGACAACACAAGTGCTATGAGGCATTAATACTCGTTGAGGAAATGGTTCAAAGGGGTTTTTCAGTAGATGCATCCAATTCTTCCTTGATCATAGATATACTCTCAACTAAAGGACAAGATCCTTCTCTACGAGAAGTGATAAAGAAGTTCATGCCAAAAGATAGTCATGGAATGCATGATATTGAGTAAATTTCTTAAGATGTGAAGGTAAAGCTACACACATTAAAATATGTTATTTGGTGAAATTCCTTTTTTTTTTTTTTTTTGGGTTATATATTGACATGGACTTATACTTCTCCATTAACTATTTTGGACTTGTTGCTACATGACTTTGCAACTTGTTTTCACATGTTGTAGATTCTTGTAGACTATTTGTTACCTCTCTCTCCGCAGTATTTTAATTCACATGTTACAAATTCAAGTAGATTCTTTTTCAGTCCCCACTGAATTATGTACAAGTGGTTATTTCTTAGGGGTTTAGGACAAATGACAGCCAGTGGTACTTTTGGAGATTTCTTTCTTAGGTATGTGGCATCAACTAGTTCTCTAAAGGAGAATTAATGGTCTTAGTAGTTGTAGAAGATTAAATATCTCCGAATGTGGTGTTGGAAGAGGCATAACTGTTGTAGTATGCTAAATTGGGTACGAATTACAATCATTGTTGGTCTTCGTGCTCTATGAGATTTATACAAAGCTTGAGAGGATTGGCATCATAGATAAGATTGTCATTGTTAAATGGAAGGGAAAAAAAAAAAAAAAACAATGAATAAATCTGTTCAGAAGTTGATACTCTTCCCAGTAGTGGGAGAGGCAATTCTTGCCTTGTTCGAATGCCTATTGTTGTTTTATAATTTCCATTTATGTATCTCGTGCATAATGGCTCATAATTCTTTCTCCCTGTCAAAATTTTTGATTCCCCTCTTCTGAAGGTTCATATCTCTACCGTAGTGCTAAGAAACCCCCCTCACATACCTCGCTGCTGACATAATTCAATGGCAAGAGCAAATTCCTGTTGAATTGACAACTGTTCCTTTTCTTCTAAGCTATTCAAATACATATTATTGTTATATTATTCTATTGGTATTTATTAGCACATATATTCTTTGTGTTGATTGTGATGACTGTCGGAAGTTCATTCATGTTTTTGCTCCAATTGAAGGTCATGTACTGGTAATTGACTTCATCAACTTGAGGATGAGCATGCTCTACAAAGCTAAAGCAAACGGGGCCATTAAGGATCAGGTTTGGACTCATCGATCTAGTTTTAATTTGCACCCTCATTCTGATAATGGTGAAGGGACCTTGGTAAAGGACCCACGTGCTGATTTTGGAGATTATTCCAATCCTTGATAGAGTTTTAAAGGCTGTATCGTCTTGGACTGGGCAGGATTTCTTGTGGAATCAAGGAATTTTGGAAGTACCTGCAACTGCAGGAGCTTGATTTTTGCTGTTTGTTTCCTCATACAAGGCAAAAGTCTAAGCTTAATTCCTCATCATTACATCCCAAGGGTAGCAGTCTTTTTCAGCACCACAAGCATAAAATTATTATTATTTTTGTTTGAGTAAATTACACATACACTGACCTCCCTTGAGGTTTCTGAATATTTCAAAATCTGTCCTTGTGATTTTTGAGATGACTTATGACACTGCTGTGTTAATGGAATACATTTTTTAAAACTATTTTGCTCGTAGTTATAATGTCATATAAAAATTCATTTTTATCGTCAAATTCAATAAATTTTGAGAAGACAAATATACCACGAATGCCTCACTCAATTTATCAGCTGAAGCCATCCATCACAAACTCTGAAAAGTTTTGTTTCATCTATTTATTTGAACTCCTAAATCTATATGTATCTGTACATAGATATATATTTGAAACTATAGTGAGAGTCTTGTTTTATTATTGTTTTCATTCTATGTTCATTTTGGCTTTCTCCTTGTCCTTACAGTGCATCTGGAACAATAAGACTCATGTATGCTAGTCGATTGTTAGCATTTGGATGCCCCTTGTGCTCATAAACATGTAACATGTCCATACATCTTAATGATTGGTAGTTTCTAAGTTCTATTCCTGGGAGCCCCTTGAAGATCAGATTGAAATATTAGAGCTTGAAAAATGCTTTGAATTAACCCAAGTAGATTATCAATAGCCATTATGGTGATCTGGAGTTGCAAGGCTATAGAAACTGCATCTTTGAACAACTCCAACATTACAAGGAAAAAGATTAGAAAACGAAAAGGAAAAAAGGAAACAAGTGACATAATAAGAATCAAGTCTATGTATTTAGAAATTTGATTTCTCTCTCTCCCCCTCTCTCTCTCTGCAGGTAAGAACAGAGAGAATAAATTTCAATTCATATAATCTGATGAATTTACTACCGTTCCTTTTTCTTCTAAGCAATTCATATACTGTAGTATTTCCATATCATTCTGTTGATATTTACTGACATTCTATGCTGTAATTGAAGGGGGCATGCATTGGTGGTTTATCAACTGCAGAAATATTCCATTATGCTAGGAAGAAAATTTGCACATTTAGCTGCAAATTCACCATCAGGGTTTTGTATTACATTAGGTATGTTCTAGAGATGAATAAAAACCCTTTAGATTTCATTTGATGTCTAGCAATGCGTGTTTAATTGTGAGAGTTCCCTTCATAGTAGAGGTTTTGTGATGCAATAATGTTACGATTGGCTTAAAGGTAACTTTGCTGGCCTCTTAACAAAAAAGAAAAAAAAAGGTGATCTTTATTAGTCACCCTTTTTGGCTTAGAGCTAGTGGACTTCATACTAGTGATCTTCTTCTTCATTCTCTCCCAGGAGATTGCCATGTTCAATGCAAATGCTCACTTGATACATCGTTTATAATAAATATAGATGCGGCTACCGCCTGAAAACATACATCTATTTTGTGCAGGTAAGAGAGGTGAAATTGATGTTTCCGGGTTGATGTTGATAAAAGCTTTATGGCAACATCCTTCAATAGATCTGTCTTGTAAATAAACGTTCCCTGGTTTCTACACAAATAGGAGAACTAGTATTGATACTAAACTGATTGACCATCAATCAGAGGGTGCATGGGAGTAACTCAGACCTTTTGCATGTGCAATGATTCTAAATGTAGCTAAGTTCCTTGGTAGAAACAGTATATACTTGGTATTCTTATAATCTCTACCGGCTGAAGCTTTGAACCACTCAGCTTACCAGGCATAGCATTACAAGTTATTTATTTTTTTTTAATTTTTTTTTTTAACTGTTTGCAGCAATTATGATCTCTCAAATGGTTCTTGGATTCTCTTTCTCATATTTTCGATGAGAGATTGCTTATAAGAATTTTCTTTTTATGAATTTATTGTCAGTTTAGATTTTTAAAATTGGTGATGGAATTTTTGTTATATCATTATCTATCCTATTCCATGGCTTCAATGTTGCTTCAATGTTGACATGCCTATCATATATCTTTGGAAAGAACAAAAGAAAATCTTTTTGGGGACTTCCAAATGTTCTCAGGTTTGCTTCGTAGATTTTCATCAAAAATTGGTTTCTGGGTTGAAGCTTCATTTGCTCAAATTAGTTTATCCTTTCAAAATTGGTATTTTCAATGATGGCAAACCAAAGAAATATTGCATCATTTTTTATTTTGTATTTTTTGCAATTTGGCAAGAGTTTTGAAGCAATTTATGAATAGTTGGTGAATATTTATTGTATTTGCAACGACAATTTACCACTCTCATTTTTAGAGACTGTAAACTTGCTGTTGCAAATATACTTTTAGCAACAGTATAACTCGGCACAAAAAACCTATACTAATCCCTTAATTTTGTGACGGCAATTGGCCGTTGCAAATACTAAACCTTTTTGTGACAACTAGGGATTTGCGCGGTGCGATTCAAGTGGTTCGAGAGTAAAATTACAAACTGAATGGCGGATTGGCGAATTGACAAATTGCAGTTTGGGCGGTTTTTGGCCGATTGAAGAATATTATAACTAATTATCATAGATTTGCATAATATATAATATTAATTTGTATAGTATTTTTAATATGTATAACACAAAATAATTTTACATAATATGTTTCATATATATAACTAGTAATATGTAATAAATTTTATATTTTAAATCTCTTTCACACTTATTTTTACTTTGATATTTCATTGGAGGTTAAAAAATATATATGTATTAACTATAGCGGAGAGGAGCGGTTTGGAAGGCGAATTATAAATTTTAAAGTTTAAACCGGGGTTAGTAATTAGAGTAGTGTGGATTGATGTAGATCGGTGCGGTTTTAGCGGATTGGGTAGTATTTTGCACAGCCTAGTGACAACTACTGCCGTCGCAAAAAGCCACATTTTTTATAAAAAAATTACAAAGAAATATATAAACAATACTTGTACAAATGACATATTTAACATCTACACATTCACAACCAAATATAAAAACAATTTTAAAAAAGCAAAAAAATATTAATATTATCCACAAATATAGTAAACTGTAAATATTTAAAAGTACATGGTACCTGATAATTAAAGATATACAATATTTTCCCATAATTCCAAAAATAAAAAATAAACAATAAAAATTCAATAACGGGTTGCATTCTCCATTGCCATTGCATCAACATCACCAAGCAAGCTCCCAGCCATGAGGTATCATCTAAAGAAATAGTGTGAACGTGCCGTGCAATATATTGTAAATGGGTGTTCATTTCTCATTACAATACGATTTGGTATTGTGTGTCCGCCATCTTTATCCTTCGGTTCACATAAAACTTTATCCTAAACTCAAATATGGTGGTTAAAAATTTCCCTAAACTCTAATATATATTCTTTTGTCTTGGATCTAGATATCACTACTCAGCTCTTCCCCTAGCTACCATAGCGACAGAAGCTACTAGATTTCCAATAACAATTCCAGCAACATTGACCTTTAAGCCTAAGTATAATCTAATATCATGTGAGTTTGAAGAACATGCGGTCTTCGGGAGTTAATTCCAACGAAACCAATAATCATAATACATTGCTCAAGTCAATAATGCTACAATAAATAAAACAATGTATTTGGGTTTTCAATAGGTTAACCCACAACCTCTACCAGCAATCTAGGTAACAAATATAATATATCTGGATTTTTAGTAGGCTCACCGTCATCTCCCCATGGATTTTTAGTAGGCTCACCCTTAACCTCTTCTGCGTATGTTATTGTGTACATATGTGTGTGTGTGTATATATATATATATCGATGTATAGGAGATATGCCAACTGCTTTATGCAGTGAGATTAAGGTATACCAATTGCTTCATTAGTTATTATCAACTTGTTTCCCTTTTGGCTCCCTGGAAACCAATAAACACACGGGGCTAGTTAAAAGTACTTCCTATTTGGTGGGGCAGGTTGTCCCAGTGGTTAGGGCGTTGCTTGGGTTGCGTGGGTAAGGCGCACGTCTCAGGTTCGATTTCCCACTAGGTGAGTGCCTGCAGCAGTTTGTGCAAGGGTGTCCGGCTTCCCGCCGGCTAAATACTCCTCAGGATTAGTCCTAGCTTCCCTAAAAATCGGAGGGTTGGGGATACTTGAGTTATCAAAAAAAAAAAAAAAAAAAAAAAGTACTTCCTATTTTAAATAAAAGCAAATGAGATAGAACAAAGTGAGAAAGCTAAGAAAATAAAATTCATAGTTTTTCTTGATAGCCATTGAAGCACACCAAAGATTTTCCTACAAATACTTAAAATAGGGAAAAATTGAAATCAAATTGAATTAGACAACAAAGTATTTGTTTCTCTAAATCCCTAGATATCCCATATTCCGTTGCTGCAAAGTATGCAAAACAGAAGTCCTTTGGCAGCATTTGAAATTCTGTCCTCCTAGGTTATATGGCCACAAGCTAATAGCAAATCATTCTCAGATTGGATGCCTTCGACAAAGGACAAAGAATCTAATTCAAGTTGAATTTCATTGAAACTCAAATTCGTGCAAAGCTTACCACTTGGATGCTGTCAAAGACTCCACACAATCAACACCCACAAGACTCAATAATTTCTTAGACAAGGTAGCAATAACTTCCCCTTGTGATCCCTAACAATAACACCTACACCTACTGATTTTTTGCATTTTGAAAATAGTTTCATCAAAATTAACTTTAAACATCAAATCTTTGCTGAGAATTAACAAATTCAGACAGATAATCGCAGGCAAATTTTGCAATCTCACTTGGATTTGCAAATCCATAAATTTTGGTTGTTCCATATGTTCAAAGAAATCACAAAAAATAAGTCTAAACCCGTAGGATCCAATTGGTGTCTCTCAACTTGCTTAGTCACCTAAAGATATTGCCACAGGTCTGTTGCAACAACCTTGAAGTCAAAAACATTATGAGCTGTTAGCTACAGTAAGGTGGGTTGTTCAATGTGTCAATGACCACAGGCATTACATAAGCTAATGGTATGTGTTTGTTTTCTTAACATTGAGGTTAGGGACTCAAGTTTCATGGTTGTCGTGTTTGGTTGTGTTTTCAATTTTTGTTTTCTAATTTCCTTTTTTAAAAACACAAGTAAAAATTGTTTGGAGAACTATTTTGGGAAAAACAATAAAAACAACTCATTTTTTAGGAAACATCAATGTCTAGCATATATAGTTTGCAAATACTTAATTTTTTTTAATATATAATACAGATAAAAAATTAACCCAAAATTTAAAAATATAATCTGAAAAATAAAACACAGTGATAAAATTTTTTTTTGAAACCCTTTAACATCTATGAATCTAGCCTTGGGCCTTGATACCCAAACAAGGTTCCAAACCACTCGGTCACTATCTTCAACATCTATGAATCTTGCCTAAATGCTTTATCAGAATATATCAGTTTAGTTTTACAATTCTAGCATAGCTTAAGAAACTATGTTGGAAGAAGAATCTAACAACTACAATAATCTAATAGCTACAACTCAGAAATTTATAGCAACAGATGAAAATAGGATGATCTGATCTGATCCTCCATGCTTGTAGCATGTAATTGTGGCCAAGAATTCAAATTCCATCTAGAAAACTCATTCCTCACACCAACACTCACTCTTGCTCATTTCCCTATCAATGGTCGCACGAAGGCAGGAGGGATTTAGTTTTCATTTTTAACATCCACAAAAGCAAATACAGATCTAAAACATTGGTTGACAACATAATTGCCCGAAATTCGGGGTTAGACTGATCAAACTTGGGGTATACTGCCAGTAAATACTTATGTAACATTGCCACAGGAAAAAGAAATCCAAAAACAAAGTAATATAATGATCCTTTTCAACCCCAAGAACAAAAGACTAAAAAAATATAAAATTTTTTATTGTGCTTTCGTTTTTTGCATTTTCGAAAACAAAAAATAATGAATTTGAAAGCACCAGTTTTCATTTCTGAGCCTAGTTTCTGAAATTTTAAAATAACTTTTTGTTGTTCCTAAAATTGGATAATTTTGGGGAGATTTTCCTGAAATTAGCTTTCGTTAATAGCCAAAACAAATTTTCTGTATTTTTCAAAAAAAAAAAAAAATCTAAATTAAGCAGATTACAAAAACTGAAAACACAACCAAATACGTTCCAAATCCAACAATTAGAAGCAATACAGACCCAAATCCCACAATTACGAATTGTTGAACAATATACATATGTCAATAAAACAAAGGGAAATGAAATCAACAAGAAGATATAAAAAGAATTCGATTGGTTAACTTTTATTTGATAATCCCACATCGGGAAAAGAAGGAAAAAAATGAATTGTTTTACTTATATAAAGAGAATCTTATACTCCCATTCCCAATTTATTGAAGAGTCTAGTGAGAGTTTATCTCAACAAAAATTCTCAATTCAGACAATTTTAGTGTTCGGATTTCAACATATCCAAATAATGAATTTTTATTCAGAAACAAAAATGTTTAAGACCTCCTTTCCCCTCACCACCTTTGACCCCCTCTCTTTTTTGATTGGCTACTTTTTCTTTTGTTTTTTTTTTGTTTTCCTTCTCCTCCAATCACCACCCGCCACGTGTGTATGGGGGTTGTGGGGGTGGTGATTGGAGGTGTTAGAATATAATATGTATAGTGTTGCTTTAATAATTAGGTTAGTATAATAATTAGTATGCTTTAATAATGTACCTTTAATAATGTTGTTTGGTTTGTGCTTCTACTTTAGGTTTGTAATTGGTCTCCCTCTCCTCTATAAAGGAGAGAGCTCAACACAACATATCAACACAGAACAAGATAGATCAATCAATAATACATCAATTTTAACATGGTATCAGAGCAAGGTTAAGCACTTAATATTTTTCGCTTCACCGGCGGGCGGCAACCTCGCCTTGGCCGCCCGCCGGACCTCAACCTATTCCGCTCTCATCTCTATCAATCCATAAATATACATACATTATTGGCAGATCGCTGATCGTCCCCGAGGGAAGAGCGTCGATGACGAAATCGTAGTCGGCCACCGGGTACGCCACCGGGATCTGATTTTCCTCGCCGATCATTTCACCGTCTTCATCTTCTTCATCGTCCTCCGATTCGAACGCGTAATTCGCAGCCTCGGTCCATCAACAGCCTGAACTCGTCGTCCAGCCGGAACATCGATTGCTGGAGCAAATCGTCGGCGCGATGGAGACAGGAGGCGACGGGTTTATCTCCGGCCATGGGTGTCCATTCTCGGATGGCCGACACCAACTCGTCGACGGCGTCGAGGAAAGAAGAAGCGTCGGCGGAGTCAAACCAGATCGGAAGGCACACACACACGGTTTAGAAAGAGAGGGGACATAGAATGGTGTATTCACACACACGGCATACATCCCTCTCTCTTCAGTTTTGGAAGAATAAATAAATAAACAAGAGACCCACACTACACTGCTACACCATTCACACACACGGCATACATCCCTCTCTCTTCAGTTTTGGAAGAATAAATAAATAAATAAATAAATAAATAAAAAAACAAATAAAAGATAACACCCACACATGCATGTGGTCATTGGGTCTCTGGGAAGTTTTGGGTTAGGGAAAAGTGTCATTATCATCATCATCATCATGTACCCCACTCTCTCTCTCATATTTCCACTTTCAAACCCACGATCTTTTTTTTTTAATATTTCAACCTTTTCCTTCTTTATTTTTTTATTCTTCAACTCACGTGGCATGTCTCTTCATGATTTTTATTTTCTTTTATCATCATCATATTACACTCATCATTTATCCCACATTTATTTTAATATTTCCCATCATTTCTTTTAAACTTTTCTTCTGCCAACCTGTTCCCCATTGATTTTATAATTTCATTTATTTTATCACATATCTATTAAAAAAAAAAAAACAAAAAAATCAAATAAAAAAAAAAAAAAAACCAAACCAATTTACAAATTTGCACAACACACCATCTTTTTTCATCTCAGGGATCAACCCCGATCACAATTTTACACATCAAAAAAAAAAAAAAAAAAAAAAAAACCCACACAAATCCAACACCTACAACACCAAAAGATTTGTTTTCTTTTCTGCAGACGGCCACCCACCGACCTCACTTCTTCGCCTCTTCCGCCGGTCTCTTCTTCTTGCCTCCGTCCTGAGCGGCCCTTGACGATGCTGCCTCCGTGTTTTCCACGCCGCCGAGCACGTTCACTCCCCCATACTCCTCCACTACCGCATATGGCGGACCTCCAAATCGGAACATCACGGTGGCCTTCCGCTTCAGCTCCTTATTTTCCGCCTTTAGCACACTTATCTCTGCTCGCGCATCTTTATACATGCGTTGGAGCAGAGCCAGTTGGGCGTTTAACAGCTGCACCTCATTTCTCCTGCTCTGCAGCCGGTGCGACAAGTTTGTGACCGCAGTCATGGTTTCCACACATGACTTCAGAGTATACTGATTGGCCTCAATATCAGTTTGCACCGCCATTTTTTGCTCCACCGACCGCATCGGAAAGTTCAACGGAGCAAAACCAGAGGTGTTTGGTTGCGGTTCCCGGGCCACCGCACCAGTTATCTCTCTTGTTGACTCATTGAGGTCGGGAAAGAGAGTGAGCAGCCCACGGGAAGACGAGGCCATTTTCTGGGCAACCGAGTGTTACAGAGTGTTTCAAGATTTGCAGCTCTTAGAGACAAGCTCTCAAAGAACGAAGACGTTTCAACTGATTTGTTATGCTTCCAAGCCTCCACCTCCGCTTCGGTTTATAAAGACCATGACGAAGAGGCCGACACGCGCACTGTCGATCACGTGCATCGCCGCGTGTCTGGCGCGCCTTTTGATGGCTCGTCTTTTGATGCAGTGGGCACGCCTTTTGATGGCACGCCTTTTGACAAATTGGGCACACCTTTTGAGGGTGCAACTTTTCCAACGGTCCGACATGACCCCATAAACTGTCCTGACATTTGATTCCGGTTAGCTTTTTCCAACGGTCCGACATGACCCCATAAACTGTCCCGACATTGATTCCAGTTAGCATACAGTGTCCTCTACAACGTTATGACACCACCATACAGTGTCCTCTACCACGTTGTGACACCACCATACAGTGTCCTCTACCACGTTATGACACCACCATCCAGTGCCCTCTACCACGTTATGACACCACCATTCAGTGTCTTCACCAACGGTCTGACACGACCATACAATGTCTCCTATCCTCTTTTATTTTATGTATTCGTCTATTTTCTTGTTTTGTTACTCTCTCCAAACTCAATTTGGTTAGTTCCTATCCCCCTTGAGTTTGCGGGGGGCTGTTAGAATATAATATGTAAAGTGTTGCTTTAATAATTAGGTTAGTATAATAATTAGTATGCTTTAATAATGTACTTTTAATAATGTTGTTTGGTTTGTGCTTCTACTTTAGGTTTGTAATTGTTCTCCCTCTCCTCTATAAAGGAGAGAGCTCAACACAACATATCAACACAGAACAAGATAGATCAATCAATAATACATCAATTTTAACAGGAGGGGCCCTCTATCAATGCTCTAATTATTTTTGTTCAAAAATTAATATTCGAACGACAAAAATATCGTAAACTAAAACAAAGTGTAGTGTGCAAATAAAAGCTGCCAAAACACCGGTGCATGATGTTTAACAAGATTGTCTATCAGAATTGCCCATGTGTTTGATGTTCTTTTGATAATATTAAAATAAATAAAGTATACAAATCTACTTGAATACAAGTTCTGTTTCTGTAATAAAAATCATAGAATAGTAGTTGGTTTTAATTAAAATTTTAAATTTTAAAATTAATTAAAAATCATAGAATAGTAGTTGGTTTTAATTTTATTTATTTAATTAAAATTAAAATTTCAGTTCAAGACAGTTTAAATTTTAAAATTAAAATAAAATTTAAAAGTTTTAATTAATTAATTTTTGTATAAGTTGGGTTGTCCTTTGACCTAGCCAATAGGGTGAACCAGTTTTGGTTTGACTGATTCGCTGGTTTAACTGTAATTTTATCAGTTTTAGCAAAATATATTGGTTAAATTTGTTTTATTCGAAATAAATTAAAGATTGACGTAATTAAAGATTAAAAGGCTAAGATCGCTTAATTCGAAATAAACTTCTCGCCCAAACAATTGTTAACTTATAAACAATTAAGAAAATTCTCATTGGCTAACTTTTATTTTATAATCTCACATCGAGAAAAAAAGGGAAAAAGTGAATTGTTTCACTTACATAAAATGAATCTTATACTTCCATTTATATAAGCAAAATAAGGTTTTTAGTGAGAAACCTTATGATTAATATTTCATATTAATTTTTTTGATTTTCTTAATTTTAAAAAATTAAGAAAATCTCGATTGACTAACTTTCATTTAACTTTTATTTTACAAAATATAAAAAAATTAAATATAATTATCATATATTTTTTTAAATAATATATAATTTTATCCCGCGTATAGCACGTGTGATATGCTAGTTATATTTTAAAGTAATGCTAGTTATAATTTATTTAAAACTAAAATTTGTAATTTTGTCAATTTAAATCTTAAACTTTTTATTTGTTTCGAATTTAAATCATTTACTTATTTTTGTTAAAAATAGTCATTAAATTGAATGAAAAAGGATTAGGCATTCAACCTAGTGGTTGTATAGCACTTTTTATGATAGGTTTCAGATTTAACTCTTATGAATAGAAATTTGATACCATTTGTGGTGATATTTAATTCTCCCCCATTATTATGGGATTGTATGTGATTAGTGGTTGTTGCGCTTGGGCTTTAGGCATTGTACTCAGCCTCAGTGGTCGAAAAAGAAATGGCATTTCGCTTTTTGCTATGCCAGGCAACTAGATTATTCTCAAGGTAAAAACACCCCCCGGTGTGCTCTTATGATCATCAGCACACCCTGCCTAGTCGGCATTAGAAAAACCAGTGATTTCAGTGGTAGTGTCGGTCGTGAACTAAATCCCATACTCCAATGTCCCATTAACATACTTAATGATATGTTTGACTACAAGCAGATGAGACTCTTTAGGACAGACTTGGTAACGGGCACAAACATCTACACTAAATGCAATGTCAGGACGACTGGTTGTGAGGTACAAGAGACTCCCAATCATACTCCTATAAAGGGTAAGATCAATATTAGTACCAGAGGAATCTTTAGAAAGGTGAAGGCTAGTGCTCATGGGAGTGCGAGCATGTTTGGCTGATTCTAGACCGAATTTAGACACAAGGTTTTTGGCGTACTCGGTCTGAGAAACAAACATACCCAAAGGAGACTGTTTAATTTGAAGATCCAAGAAGTAAGACAACTTCCTCATCATGCTCATCTCAAACTCATGTGTCTAGCAATTCGAGAAATATTTCACAAGAAAATCAGCAATGGATTCAAACACAATATCATCAACATAAATCTGAGCAACAAGTATATGAGACTTAATATGTTTCACAAATAAGGTCTTGTACACACTACCCCTTTAAAAATCATTATCAAGAAGGAAGGTAGTAAGTTTATCATACCAAGCTCGAGGAACTTGTTTCAACCCATACAACGCCTTGTCTAACTTATAGACATGATGTGGACATTTTGGGTCCTCAAACCCTTTTGGTTGCTCAACATAAGCCTCTTCTTTCAAGTACCCATTCAGAAAGGCACTCTTCACATCTATTCGAAAAAATCTGAACCCTAGAAAGCATGCAACACCAAGTAAAATTCGAATAGATTTGAGACGTGCAACAGGGGCAAACGTCTCATCATAGTCAGCACCCTCTACTTGTGTATAGCCTTGAGCAACCAACCTAGCTTTATTTCTAACCACAGTACCATTCTCATTAGATTTACTTTTAAAGATCTACTTGGTACTTATCACATTCATGTCTCTAGGTCTGGGAACAAGAGTCCAAACTTTGTAACATTCAAATTGACTTAATTCATCATGCATTGCATTAACCCAACTATCATCTAGTAAGGCCTCTTTCACATGCTTGGGTTCAATCAACGAAACATAGCACATGTGAGTTACCTCTTCCCAAACTTGTTTTCGGGTTTTCATTCGGTCCGAAACACTGCCAATTGCTTGTTGAACCAGATGGTTCTATTTTACCCTTGCTGATGGTTTTAACTCTGGATTGGTAGTGACGGAAGTACTAGAGGTGATGTCTCTTTGTGCACTCTTTGGACTCGGACTTACCATTGAAGTTAGTGCTGGCTCACCTTATTGAGCTTGACCTGGTGCTACTCCTTGACGTTGTGGTTCAGTATCCAAGATTGGAGACTCATCATTTTCTTCCTCATGTATTGCCGGAGTAAGAGAACATGTGTCATCTATAACCACATTGATTGATTCCATTAGAGATAAAGTACGCGGGTTATAGACACGAAAAGCTCTACTAGTGGTTGAATACCCTAGAAAAATACCTTCATCACTTCAGGAGTCAAATTTGCCCAAGGGCTCTCTATCTTTGAAAATGTAACATTTACTCCCAAAAGTTTTGAAATATTTTACATTAGGTTTCAAACCTTTCCACAATTCATACGGAGTGTGTAAAGTGTCGGACCTTAAATACACACGATTAACTGCATAAACAGCGGTATTTAAGGCTTTAGCCCAAAACTTTGGAGGAACTTTCTTGCTAAAGAGCATGACCCTAGCCATCTCTTGAATAACTTTGTTTTTTCCCTCAACAACTCCATTTTGCTGTGGAGTAATAGGTGCAGAAAACCCATACTTAATACTATACATATCTCAAAAATCCAAAAATGAACTATTCTCAAACTCATGGCCATGATCAGTTTGGATTATTATGATACGCCCAATAGAGATAACCTGTTCATTTTGGATTTTAAGGACTAAGGCCTAGAAAGCATCAAACGTATCAGATTTTTCTCTTAAAAAATTAACCAATGAAAAATGAGTGTAATCATCCACAGTTAAAAAAATGTATCTTTTACCTCCAATGCTTTCAGTGTGAGTGGGTCCTATAAGATCCATATGAACCAGTTCAAGAGGACGTTTCGTTGTGAAGCTGTTCACCTTTTTATGAGGAGCACGAGTTTGCTTCCCAAGTTGACATGACCCACACACATGGTTCACATTCTTACCCATTTTGGGTACTCCTCTCACAAGCTCTTTATTGGCTATCTTGGTTAGGACCTTGAAATTCATATGACCTAGTCTTTGATGTCATAAGTCATGATTACTTATGACGGCCGAGTGCCAAGTAAGATCATTCGTGGTGACAATCCCATAGCAATTATCAGATGTGCGAACTCCATGCATGACAGTATTTCCCTTCTTATCCAAAATTTCACATTTAT
Source organism: Camellia sinensis (assembly GCF_055761805.1). Lineage (NCBI taxonomy): Eukaryota > Viridiplantae > Streptophyta > Magnoliopsida > Ericales > Theaceae > Camellia > Camellia sinensis. The sequence continues at coordinate 67,406,148 of NC_138970.1, forward strand.
TTTTTGAAAACAATACTTCATAATGGAAATCACACATTTGACTAATGCTCAAAAGATTTGCTTTAAGGCCATCAACAAGAAGGGCATTTTCGAGCTTAGAAGGACTAACCACACTTATAGAGCCCTTATCAATGACTCTAGAAGTGCCACCATCTCCAAAGGTAACAATTCCTCCTTCATATTTTTCAAGAGATGTGAAGTAGGATTTCTCACCAGACATGTGCCGAGAGCACCCACTATCAAGATGCCACATGTGCGAGTCATGTGCTTTCAATGTAATGTGAACAACAAAACAAGCTAAGTTTCTCTTTCTCATCCATATCTTTTTGGGCTTAGTAGAAATAGGACTGGCAGTCTTGGTAAAAGTCTTAGCGTTGTGAACACCCTGAATCATGATGTTCCACCTAGACATGTAAGATTGTCTCCTAACCCAAAAAGTATTAGTATTTCTACCCTTTTGGGACACTTTACCAAACAACTCAAAACAATAGGGACGAATGTGGCCATACCTACCACAATGATGACAAACAAAAACAGGTTTTACCTTCCCTTTATTGATCTTACCCCCGTTAGGTTGATGAAGAGAGGGATCACCCTGTTGAACCTTCAGCTTTCCCTTCGTTTGAGTCTTGATGTTATGAGATGTGAAGGCCTGTCCCTTTTGAACTGTTGTATTACCATAGCCTAGCCCACTTTTGTCACAACTCATCTATTGAGACGCAAGGATGTCTTCCAGTGCCTTTGACCCTTTGTTCCACACATCAATCGTGGCTCTAGCATCTTGGAGTTCTTCCTGTTTCTAACTGACCATCTCTTCCAATGCAGCTTGAGACATCTCAAGAATTTCAATTTTCTCTTCATATATGGTATATATTTTTAGGAGTTCATTCCTTTTCGTCTCACAAGAGAGAAGTTTTCCATATAGGTCTTGCCTATCATTGGAGATCTTGATGACATCTTGCTTTGCTAGTGCAATCTCTCCCTTTGGCTTGACATTCTCGCTTTCACATGCTTTGAGATTGAAAGTCAGTTTGTCATTGATCTTGGACAAGTTCAGAGATTCATTATAAAACTTTTCACAAGCTTGTTGTAGATCATCACCATCGATCTCATCATCGTCTTCCGAGGTTTCATCATCTTCATCTTCATCTTCTTTTTGCTTCTCTTTCTCCTTGACCTCATCTAGTCGAGCAACCAAGGCATGAAAGTTGGTGGATGGTGGGGACGATGACTTTCCTCTTTCATGGAATTGACTCAGAATGTCCCATGCTTCTTTGGCCTTTGTGCAGTAAGCAATCCATTGTTGTTCTTCTTCAGAAATTGCTTCACAGATGGCTATCAAAACTTTTTGATTGATTGGTTTGTTAGCATTTTTAACATTCTCTTCAGTGGCTTGCCAACCTTCAGGATCATGAGCTCTAAGAAACATCCTCATTTGGATCTACCAAAATAAGTAGTTACTCCCATCAAAGGTAGGAGCATGGTGCGGATTCTGACCACAAACAAACTGAACTGGCTTTGGAGTAGGTTGAGTGACGGTAGACCAGAATGCAATGTAGGTACTATCTCCGTTTTCACCGGATTTAGTTTCTTCGGGTTCTTGCTCTGACCCACTTTCATCATCCCAACTCACTGTATAGACTTTCTTCTGGTTCTTTTTCGATGGACATTCAAGGGCAATATGACCAAACCCTTGACATTCGCAACATTTGACTCCTTGCCCCTTTACAGTTTTCTTTTCAATTTTTGGAGCAACTTTTGGTGGAAAAGTTTTGGGTTTTTCATTACCCTTATCTTTTGAACTAGGGTCCTTGAATTAGGCTTCTTTTTCTTTAAATTTTTTTTGAACTATTTGATAAACATAGCCGTCATTTCAGACTCTAGATCAAACTCAATCTCAGGGGTCTTAGCAGTCTCACGAGCACTAGTAAAAGCCACACTATCTTTTTGTTTTTTCTTAGAAATCTGGTGGGCTTCATAAGTCTGTAAGTTTCCAACCAACTGATCAAGCTTAAGGGTATCAATATCCTAAGCCTCCTCAATAGCTGTAACTTTTGATTGGAACCTCTCAGGTGAAGACCTCAAAAGTTTTCCAACAACCTTAGCTTTAGGGATTTTTTCACCGAGTGTGAAACAGGAATTCACGATGTCACTAAGTTTAGCATAAAAATCATCAAATGTCTCATCATCACGCATAAAAAGAGTTTCAAAAGAGGAGGTGAGATGTTAAAGTTTTAACCTTTTAACAGAAGTAGTACCCTCGTGAATAGTTTCAAGAATGTCCCAAGCCTCTTTTGGTACCTCACATGTGCAAATACGACGAAACTCTTCAGGTGTGACGAAGCAAAAGAGGGAATTCAGAGCCTTACTGTTCCAATTCGAGTTTTGATAGTCAAATGCATCCCATTTATCAAGAGGTTTGGGGATATCAACACCATCAATGGTGACAACAGGTTCACTCCACCCATAGATCACACAGTGCCAAACTTTCTCATCGATAGAGTTTAAAAACGCTCTCATACGAGCTTTCCAATAAGAATAGTTTGTACCATCAAGTAACAGAGGTCTATGGGTCAAGTTACCTTCGCGAATTGAATCCATATCACCAATCACACAAAATCACACTCCTATAGTTTTGATAAAAACAAAGAGTGACCGGCTTTGATACCAATTGAAAACCTAAGTGATTCGTGATTAGATCAAGATTTAATTATATCGATTCCTAAATGATTAAAACTAACAACCTAAATCGTCTAGCACATACAAAAGTGATTTAGATTGTCGCTTCAGAAAATAATAATTTGACACAAATGATTTTTATGTGGAAAAACTACAATTAGAGCACCTCCAATTGTGATTAAAAAATTGAGGGCAAAACGTCCCAAATCAATCCACTATGAAAGGAAGATAGAGTACAAATATACCAAACAAATTACCCAAACGTTGTCAATTTGTCTTCAATAATTTGTATCTCTTTCACCGCAACCTTCGTCTCAGAATTGATCAGAATGATGTTGAATCCACAACATCCATTGTCGAATCAAGCACTGTGCATAGCAACAAACTTCTTCGAATACTTCACATTGAATCTCCGGATCCCACCGAAGAAGAACACTCTTGACGTCAAATAGTCAAACAACTCTCTGATGTATACTCGTCAAACCATGAGCATTATACTCAATCAAACATAAAAGAAAAACTAGCACAATAGCCCCAGAAGAAAACTCTAAAACCCTAAAAGAAGATCTGGAAGCTGTACCCTAAAAAAAGAGCAAATTGTAATTTTATAGCTGCAAAATACGCGATCTTCGCTCGAGCGCAGGAATGGCCGCTTGAGCGGGACACTAATACGCATGTTTTAAACCAGGGTTCACGCTCGAGTGCAAGAACTTACGCCCAAGCGTAAAATCACACCTCGCAGCATTTATTCAGACGAACCAAAGTACTGTAAAGGTGGAAACTCCGCTCAAGCGCAGCTTTTCCCGCTCGAGCGGAAAGACCAAAAACAGAGGACAAATTAGAACTCAAATAAACAAGCTTGTTTGCGGAATTGGCAACAAGTAGAGACCTAACAATATGAGTTAAATCTGAAACCTACCATAAAAACTGCTATACAACCACTAGGTTGAATGCCCAATTCTTTTTTCATTCAGTTTAATGACTAAATACTGTTTTTAATAAAAATAAGTAAACGACTTAAATTCAAACAAAATAAAAAATTTAAGATTTAAGTTGACAAAGTTATAAATTTTAGTTTTAAATAAATTATAACTAACATTACTTTAAAATATAATCAAATACAATAACAAATCCTAACCAATTTTATTTTAATAATTTGCATGTTCCACCACCATAATACCTAGGGATATAAGAAAAATCGAAAAAATCGACCAAACCGATTAAACCGGACCAAACCGGTTATATTTGGTCTGTTTTTTAACAAGAATCGGCCTATATGGTTTTTAAATTTGAATTTTTTTGATTTTCAGTTTGGTATAAGTTTAAGCACCTTGTGCAGCGATCTAAACTGAAACCGACCGCTTCAACGTATCTTGTATTTATAATATATGTATATATATAATCTAATAATATAATGATATTAATAAGTATAATGAATTATTAACCTTAATTAATTAATCTTATCATCTTTATAACCTAAGTTTGTAAATGCTTATTATATATAATCTTAACTCCAACTCATTATTCTTGAAACCTTAATATTTTTCAACTTTTTTTTTTGTTTTTATTTTTGTTAATTTGTGAATTGAAAAATGCGTATTAAATGGATGAATTGGATATGTTTGAAATGGTAGACAAGTAACTAATTTAATATTTTTATATAGATTAATTATTATATTTAAAAGTGGCTTAAGTTTGAAAAATCCTAAACCGATTAAACCGCACCAAACCGAACCGTTTCAATTGGTTTGGTTCGGTGTGGTTTGATAGGAGAAGCGTTCTATATCAGTGTTCAAAATAATAAAACCGACATTATCGGTTCTGTGTAATTTTTTACCTAAATACCGACCGTATCGAACCGATTACATCCCTAATAATACCTAGGGATGTAAGAAAAACGAAAAAACCCAACCAAACCGATTGAAGCGGACCAAACTGGTTATATTTGGTCTATTTTTTTTAACAAGGATCAGTCTATATGGTTTTTAAATTTGAATTTTTTCAGTTTTTGGTTCGATATCGGTTTAAGCACCGTGTACATCGATCTAAACCGAAACCGACTGCTTCAACCAGTTTTAAATCTGTATTTGCTTTTGTGGATGTTAAAAATGAAAACTAAATCCCTCCTGCCTTCATGCGACCTTTGATAGGGAAATGAGCAAGAGTGAGTGTTGGTGTGAGGAATGAGTTTTCTAGATGGAATTTGAATTCTTGGCCACAATTACAAAGCGTGGCTGTCACACTTACACATCTCTGTAGTTGTAGCTTTCAGAAACTACATGCTACAAGCATGGAGGATTAGATCAGATCAGCCTATTTTCATCTATTGCTATAAATTTCTAAGTTGTAGCTATTAGATTATTGTAGTTGTTAGATTCTTCTTCCAACATAGTTTCTTAGGTATTTTGCCAACTCCACATTATTCTTTTCCTCTCTCCAATCTTCTTCATGTTCCAGCTATTTCTTCAAACCTTTTATCTGTGCATCAACTCACCAAAGACCTCAACTGCCTTGTTATTTTTGATGCTAATACTTTTGTCATTCAGGACAAATGCACGAACAAGATTCTGCATAGAGGTGTTAACATCAATGGTCTTTACCAGTTCATTCCTTCATCTGAACCATGCTCTTCTCCTCAAGTTTTTCATTCTAGCACTACTGCTCCTCTGTCTGATAGCACTCCAACAACTCTGTTTCAGTCCAGCAATTCAGCATCTGTGCCTGATTTGCTGTGGCATCAAAGATTAGGCCATCCATCTTCTTTAAAGCTTCAGCATCTGGCTGATGTTTTACCAAATAAATTGTCTTTCAATAAGGCCTTGTCTTGCCTTGATTGTAATATGTCTAAATCTCATAGACTTCCTTTCACATTGTCTAATACTTTTGTCCATTGTCCTTTTGCCTTAGTTCATAGTGATGTATGGGTTCCCTTTACAGTAGATGATGCTCCATTTCGTTTCTATGTTTTGTTTGTGGATGACTATAGTAGATTTACTTGGGTTTATCCTTTGAACTACAAGAGTGAGGTGTATGATAAATTGCTTATATTCAAAGCATATATTGACAAGACTGACTGTGGCACTGAATTTGTCAATAAAAGAATTGATACTTTGCTGTCTTCTCATAGCATTGTTCATCAAAGGAGTTGTCCTTATACTCAGGCCCAAAATGGCATAGCTGAACGCAAACACAGACACATTATTGAAACTACTATCACATTGCTTCATCACTCATCTGTTCCCATTAAGTTTTGGTTTGATGCTGTTGCCACATCCACATTCCTCATTAACAGAATGCCTTCTAGTAGTTTACATCACAAGACACCTTTTGAGATGTTATTTCATACCATACCTGATTTCTCTCTTTTCAAAGTGTTTGGCTGTCAGTGTTTCCCTTGGTTAAAACCTTATGTTCCACACAAGCTAGCACCAAAATCCATGTCTTGTGTTTTCTTAGGATACCATCCTACTATTAAAGGATATAGATGTCTTGAGCCTCTTTCTGGAAAAGTCTACATTTCTAGGCATGTTATTTTTAATGAATCATGTTTTCCTTTTTCTCAGCAGTCCACAGTGTCCTCTTCTTCATCTACTTCAGATTTATCTACTCTTACATCATTTTTCTGGCCTGCTGCACTCAGTTCTTCAGCTGCCATTCCAACTCAGTCTCCTTCTTCATCTGTTTCATCTCCTGCTGAGCATTCTTCCAGATCTGAGCCTACTCCTCCTCTTCCTCAGCCTATTCCTATTTCCTCTGCTGCTTCTCCTGTTTCTTCTGAGCCCTCTTCCAGATCTGAGCCTATTCTTCCTCTACCTCAACCTATTCCTATTTCCTCTATTACTATTGATTTACCTCCTCCTTCTCTTTCTTCCTCTGTGTCTAACATCCATCCCATGATTACTCGATCTAAACATAGGCCTTCCCACTGTTTTTCTGCTAAAAGTTCTCTTCTTGAAACTGAACCTACATCTGTTCATGATGCTCTTCACTCTCCTGTGTGGTTTCAAGCCATGCAAGAAGAATATCAAGCTCTTCACCAACAAGGCACTTGGGACCTTGTTCCTCTTCCTTCTCATAAAATTGCCATTGGGTGTAAATGGGTTTTTCGAATTAAAAGAGATTCAAATGGTACCATTGCTCGTTATAAAGCTAGATTGGTGGCCAAGGGATTTTTGCAAACAGAAGGAATTGATTTCCATGAGACCTTTAGTCCTGTGGCTAAACAACCCACCATTCGCATTTTTTTTGAGTATTGCTCTTCAAGCTCAATGGTCCATCAAACAGCTTGACATTTCCAATGCATTTCTTCATGGTACACTTCAAGAGGAGGTCTATATGCTGCAGCCTCCAGGGTTTGAACAATCTTCTACACATGTTTGCAAACTCAAGAAGGCCTTGTATGGTCTCAAGCAAGCCCCTCGGGCTTGGTACTCCACCTTCTCAACTTTCTTGCTCTCGCAAGGATTCACCAATAGTCTGTCTGATGCCTCTCTTTTTATCAAAAAAACTTCTACAAACCTCACTTTGCTCTTGGTATATGTTGATGACATCTTACTAACTGGTGATGATCCTGCTTTCATTAATCTGCTTCTTCAGCACATGCACACATCATTTTCCATGAAAGACCTTGGTCCTTTGTCTTATTTTCTGGGCATTTCAGTTACGTCTGATAAGCATGGTTCCTTTTTATCTCAAGCTAAATATGCTGCTGCCTTATTGAATAAAGCTGGAATGGCCGACTGCAAACCATGCTCCTCTCCTATGATAGTTAAAGCTGTGTGTTCTACAACAGATTCCCTGCCATTTGCTCAGCCATCACTATATAGAAGTTTGGTTGGTGGACTGCAATATTTGACTATCACCAGACCTAATCTCTCCTTTGCTGTTAATCAAGCATGTCAGTTTATGCATCTCCCTACCAATGCTCATTTTCATGCTGTTAAGAGACCCCTTAGATATGTCAAAGGGACTCTACATCATGGTCTCTTTTTCACTCCCAGTTCTTTTGCTCTTTCTGCCTTCTCTGACTCTAACTGGGCCAGTGATAGCCTTGATCGAAGATCAACATCAGGCTACTGTGTATATCTTGGCTCAAACTTAATTTCATGGTCCGCTAAAAAGCAGGCCACTGTTTCTAGATCATCCACTGAAGCTGAGTATCGCGCCTTAGCTCATGCTACAGCCGAGCTCACTTGGATTCAACAATTGCTTAAAGACTTTTGTGTTTCTTCTTCTCCTGTTCCTGTCCTATGGTGTGATAGTTTATCTGCCATGGCCTTAGCATCCAACCCTGTTTTTCATTCAAGGTCCAAACATATCGAAATCGATTGTCATTTTATTCGCGAAAAAGTGGTTGCCAACCAGATTGAGCTTAAGTATATTCCAACCATGGATCAGGTAGCTGATATTTTCACAAAGCCTCTTCCTCCTTCCAGATTTCATTATCTTCGTGACAAGCTGTTAGTAGTTTCCTCCCCTATCAGCTTGAGGGGGGCTGAAGAAGTATCATCCTCTGCTCATGGACATCAGTCCTCTGCTCACTGCACTCAGGTTTCATCACCATCTGCTCATGGCCAGCTGTCTTTGTCTGTTAGACCTGCACCATCACAGATCTGTAACTCTAGTGGAATTAGTTGTGGTGGTTAGACTAGTTTGTTATGAGTTAGTTAATTTGTTTAGAGTTAGTTTCAGATTAGATATTTTGTATGATTTAGATACAGTATATAAACCAATGTACCCAACAGATTTAATGAAAATATAATAAGTTTCCAAGAATCTCATCACTTAAGCTATGCTAGAATTGTAAAACTAAACTGATATATTTTTCAGATTCATAGATGTTGAAGATAATGACTGTGTGGTTTGGAACCTTGTTTGGGTATCAAGGCCCAAGGCTAGATTCACAGATGTTAAGGGGTTTCAAAAAAAAAATTATCACTTTGTTTTATTTTTCAGATTATATTTTTAAATTTTGGGTTAATTTTTTATCTGTAATATATATAAAAAAATGCAGTATTTGCAAACTATATATGCAAGACATTGATGTTTCCTAAAAAATGAGTCGTTTTTATTGTTTTTCCCAAAACAGTTCTCCAAACAATTTTTACTTGTGTTTTTAAGAAAGGAAATAAGAAAACAAAAATTGAAAACACAACCAAACATGACAACCATGAAACTTGAGCCCCTAACCTCAATGTTAAGAAAACAAACACATACCATTAACTTATGTAATGCCTGTGGTCATTGACACACTGAACAACCCACCTTAATGTAGCTAACAGTTCATAATGTTTTTGACTTCAAGGTTGTTGCAAGAGACCTGTGGCAATTTTTTTAGGTGAATAAGCAAGTTGAGAGACACCAATTGGATCCTACGAGTTTAGACTTGTTTTTTATGATTTGTTTGAACATATGGAATAACCAAAATTCAAGGATTTGCAAATCCAAGTCAGCTTGCAAAATTTGCTTGCAATTATCTGTCTGAATTTGTTAATTCTCAGCAAAAATTTGATGTTTAAAGTTAATTTTGATGAAACTATTTTCAAAATGCAAAAAAACAGTAGGTGTAGTTGTTATTGTAAGGGATCACAAGGGGAAGTTATTGCTACCTTGTCTAAGAAATTATTGAATCTTGTGGATGTTGACTGTGTGGAGTCTTTGACAGCATCCAAGTGGTAAGCTTTGCACGAATTTGAGTTTCAATAAAATTCAACTTGAATTAGATTCTTTGTCCTTTGTCAAAGGCATCCAATTTGAGAATGATTTGCTATTAGCTTGTGGCCATATAACGTAGGAGGACAGAATTTCAAATGCTGCCAAAGGACTTCTGTTTTGCATACTTTGCAGCACCGGAAGATGGGATATCCAGGGATTTAGAGAAACAAATACTTTGCTGTCATATTTGATTGTGCATGATATTTCTGATTCAATTTGATTTTAATTTTTCTCTATCTTAAGTATTTGTATGAAAATCTTTGGTGTGCTTCAATGGCTATCAAGAAAACTAGGAATTTTATTTTCTTAGCTTTCTCGCTCCTTTCTATCTCATTTGTTTTTATTTAAAATAGAAATTATTTTTAACTAGCCCCATGTGTTTATTAGTTTCGAGGGAGCCAAGAGGGAAACAAGTTGATATTTACTAATGAAGCAATTGGTATACCTTAATCTCACTACATGAAGCAGTTGGTATACATTGATATATATATATATATATATATAGACACACACATATGTACACAATCACACACGTGCCTACTGAAAATCCATGGGGAGATGACGGTGAGCCTACTAAAAATCTAGATATGTTGTATTTGTTACATAGATTGCGGGTAGACGTTGTGGGTGAACCTATTGAAAACCCAAATACATTGTTTTATTTATTGTAGCATTATTGACTTGAGCAATGTATTATGATTATTGGTTTTGTTGGAATCAACTCCCGAAGACCACATGTTCTTCAAACTCACATGATATTAGATTATACTGAGGCTTAAAGGTCAATGTTGCTGGAATGGTTATTGGAAATCTAGTAGCTTCTGTCGCTATGGTGGCTAGGGGAAGAGCTAAGTATATATATCTAGATTTGAGGCAAAAGATAATATATTTGAGTTTAGGATAAAGTTTTATATGAACCTAAGGATAAAGATGGTGGACAAACAATGCCAAATCATATTGTAATAAGAAATGAACACCCATTTACAATATATTGCACAACACGTTTACACTATTTTTTTAGATGCTACCTCATGGCTGGGAGCTTGCTTGATGATGTTGATGCAATGGCAATGGAGTCGTTATTGAATTTTTTTTTTCTTTTTTTTTTTGGAATTATGGGATAATATTGTATCTTTAATTATCATGTACCATGTACTTTTAAATATTTTAAGTTTACTATATTTGTGGGTAATATTAATATTTTTTTGCTTTTTTAAAATTGTTTTTATATTTGGTTGTGAATGTGTAGACGTTAAATATGTCATTTGTACAAGTATTCTTTATATTTTTCTTTGTAATTTTTATTATTTTTTATTTTTTTATAAAAAATGTGGTTTTTTGCGATGGCAGTAGTTGTCACTAAGGTTGTGCAAAATACCGTCCAATCCACTAAAACCGTACCTATCCATATCAATCCGCTCTAACCGCTAACCGTAGTTTAAACTCTAAAATTTATAATCCGCCTTCCAAACCACTCCTCTCCGCTATAGTTAATACATACATATTTTTTAACTTCCAATGAAACATCAAAGTAAAAATGAGTGTGAGAGAGAATTAAGATATGGAATTTATTACAAATTACTAGTTATATATATGAAACATATTATGTAAAATTACTTTGTGTAATATATATTAAAAATATTATACAAATTAGTGTTATATATTATACAAATGTATGATAATTAGTTAGAATATTCTTCAATCTGCCAATCTGTCAAAAACCACCCAAATCGCAATTTGTCAATCCACAATTCGGATTGTAATTTTACTCTCAAACCGTCCAAACTGCACTGCACATATCCCTAGTTGTCACCAAAAGGTTTAGTATTTGTGACGGTCAATTGTCATCACAAAATTAAGGGATTAGAATAGGTTTTTCGTGACGAGTTATACTGTCACTAAAAGTATTATTTGTGATGGCAAGTTTACAGCCTCTAAAAATGAGAGTTTTTCACCTTTTGTGATGGTAAATTGCCATTGCAAATAAACAAGCATTTGTGATGGCAAAAGAGCATGTGCGAGGATATGTCACTTTTTGTCACCCCATTCCGCGTTCCCCCTTTACCATTGCCACTTCATCACAAAAGTTTTTTGCTACTGCTAAGATACCTTTTTGCGATGGTTTCATTCTGTCACAAAAAGTCCGATTTTTAGTAGTCTTGTTTATGCTAAGGAAAATAGTAACATATAGAATCAAAGCAATTGCAAAAGGTCTGAATTTGGTTTGGTTTGGTTAGGAATTCAATTTCGTGCTGAGTTTGTCACCGAGTATATTTCATAGACTCTTCAAAGCTCGCTTCATATGATGTGTGATCAAAAGGATAAGATACCTCCACACACCCTCTAATTGATGGTCAATTAGTTTAGTATCCAACCTTGTTCTACTATTTCTTTACAAGACAAAGCAGTTGAAGGATGTTTCCATAAAGCTGTTATCAACATCAGTTTATATATACCAGTTATAGGGAGTTGTGCGTTGCACAATGACCTGTGCCCGTGGTCCAAGTCAGTGCATAATCATCAAGTCGTAGATGAATTTCAACTAATTATTTGAGCTTGAAATTAGAATTAGCCATGGCGATTATAAGTAGTTCATTATCAAGTTTTGTTTTGTTTTGTTGTTGCTCTTTTTTTTTTTTTTTTTTTTTTTTTTTTTTTTTTTTCAGTTTTCAGTAGTAAGGTAATAATAACATTTTACAAAACAAAGGTGAAAAGAACACTTCTATTAAGTATTAAATCCAAAATGAGGAAAACATGATTGACCCGGACTATAACGCCCCGAAAAGTATGCACCATTTCAATATAATGATAATCATGACTCGCAAGAGATGCCGGAAAGATATATTCATCATATTCCATTACATAAGTCCAATAATCTCACTTGTGATTATACATTCATTGAAAGCTAGTACATGAATCTATAGCACGTAAAATCGTTTGACCAAAACGAATAAAGGCCCTCAAGGGCTTACAAGTTCCAAGGCATAAGCCCAGTTACACAAAATGGTTTCTTCGACCCATACATGTTTAGCCCTTGGCTTTACAAAAATTTACAATCTCAACAAAGACCCTTGTGCTCTCAAAACACATTTCCACGCCCTAATTTGGCGGGTTCACCACGTCCTTACTTGCACCAAAACCCATAGGGGTGAGCATAAAGGCCAGTAGAGAATCCTTAATAAAGTATATACATTTATGCCTATTTCCAATGTTATATGCAAATGCTAATGTTTAATGCCAATGCTTTGCAATACCATTTAAAAAGAATTCCATTCACATGCTCTTTTGAAAATTTCCATGTTTCAATAATAACTTGGAACCTCAACAATTTTGATACTTCCAATTTTATTTGATAGGGGCAGTAAATACAACTCAGGTAATCCCTAGGTTGGTGTCTACAAGTAGGCTCAACAAGCACTACCAATAACCCCACTTTACAGGTTGCTAACCGGAAGGGAAGTGGTACCTCATCCGCGCGTGTTTTTTGTCTTTCACCCCGGACACTTAGACTAACTTATCAAATTCATCTACACCTCCTAACCGGACTTACCAACGTATTTACCCCATAACATTTCCATAATTTCAATAACAATATTTCATTCTCAGTGAAAGTCCCAATTTTCAAACCAATTTTCATGATATGCAAGATGTTCGTAATGTCAATGCAATAATTAACCATACTGCTTCATGTTTCTCTACGTTGATCATAACTACAATTAACCTTCCATAGAGGTTCAAAATCTCCATTTTCTCCTTTCCATGCCATTTCATCAATAGCCAAACGTTTATCATCAAATGCCCATGTGCAACAATAAAACCACACTTTGTGCTCTTTCAACATTTAATTATTTCAAGCCATAGCAATATGTAGATGTCACCTTCATGTCCCAAAATCTTTCATATGTTAAGAAATTCTTCATCAATGTAAATATATATAAACATTTGTATACAACTAAACATTTCCCATCCTCTTTGTCTACCATGGCACACAACAATACATCTATAAACATATATATATAGATATATATTATCAACATGAGCCCTCCCCCCAATTTCATTCAAGAAACCCCAATTTCTAGGTTTTCACAAAATCCCAACATTTCCTCATCTTCATTTTGAAACCTCACTATATACCTCAATTTCAACCCATATGACTCAACATTTCACAAAATCTTTAAAAAGGTTTTAGGATGAGTTTTCCTTTAACAAAAATCAACAATTTCTTGAGCCATAAACCCATTTTCGAAATAGACAAAGATGAACTCACAAAATCAATCAAAACTTGCAAAAATTATATATATATATATATAACTCAAAGGAGACCTTACCTCAATGTTTGATGAAGAAAAGAAGATGAAACCCTATATTTGATGGTGTTGAAAATAGATCTCCATTGCACACAATGTAGTCCTTGCTTTGCTCACCAAGATTTAAGAAAGAAGATGGATCAAAGCTCCATGGATTGTAAGAAATCAAGGTTTTTGGGTGTTTGGTGAAGGTTTTTAGAGAGAATGAGGAGTAAAATGGTGTTTAGAGTGAGAGAGATAGGCCCCAAATGTGATACAAACTCGGCCAAGTGAGATAAAAAAAAAAAAATGATTTGGCTGCCCAGAATCCCGCACGTGCGGCGCCCTCTCCCGCACGTGCGGAGCGCCTCCCCTGCATGTGCGGCCTTCAACCCCGCACGTGCGGTGGTCCTTCCTGCCCTTCACTCCGTACCTGTCTTTTAGGCAGTGTGCAACCTTCCCAACTCATCCTCCCCTGCACGTGTGGCCTCCATCCCACACGTGCGGCCTTGGCCCGGCAGCCTAGAACTTCCCCGGTTCGATCCCGGACACTCTGAACTCGGCTGCACACCCTCCGAAACAAAAGAAAAGCCAACCCGAAATAAACAAGGATGAGAATTTGAGAAGAGGAGTCCGGACACAACAATCCCAATGAAAAACAAAATGAAGAGATGTATAGCAAAACCAATCAACACACGGACTATCTAACAAACAACAACATAAACATTACAATAAAACAAAGTGAACCCCAGCCTAAAATTAAATCTCCATTTTAACATTCCTTAAATTGATAAATACGAAAGCTCCAACATCATCTAGCAACAAACTCTTCAATCAAGCGGCCATTTGTTCCTCTATGTATGAGAAAACCTTTTCCATTAGCAAGTCATCCCGCTTGAAGTGCACACATAGCAACCAAAATATGTGGAGCACTAAAGTCCAACAGCATAAAACAAAATAATTTAAATTAAATTATAATAAAAAATAAAAATAAAAACAACAACAACAACAACACAACTTCTCAACTACACCCCCAAAAAAGAGCTGAATCACAAAACAATTATCCATGATCTCCAAATTAACCTTAACCCAAAAGGCCACTCTTACCTTTGATCAAATCAAATGTACTTTGGCAAATCCTTCTTATTGGTTATTCTATTATAGTTTACAACCAAAAGGTTTGTCACTTCATATTGAGATGCAAGTCATCAAGTAAAAAAAAAAAAAAAACATAATTCACTATTGAGGAAAAAGAGAAAATTCAAAATTTTTTTTAAGAAAATAGTGCAAGGTGAGTAAATCCTAAGACCAAATGCTATCCCAAAAGATTCGGGCATTTTTGTCTGCCTGTAAGCACACTGATCTGCATGAAGTAGCTACTAGACAAGTAGTGTTCTTCTCATCCCCTCCATTACTGTCATATTCATATCTATATCAAAAGAAAAATAGTTTAGATATCTTTGATGCAAAAAGTAACACCTAGAGTCCAAAGGTTTAGAAACAAGTAATGTAATGTCAATACAACAAGGACTAATATGTTATGAATTAAAGAGAGAATTACTAATAGTAGATGAAGTACTATATTTTGGAGTTAATTTTCCAGAAAATTTGAAAGCCCCATGCCTGGTATCCCATATAGTTTGTTCTAATTCCATTCTCTCATTTTGATACTGAGCATGCCCCCTTCATAACTACCTGTAGATGAGTATAACTATTAAGGACCATTAATTGAATTAGGAATAGCATGTGAAACAATGTTTTCTATGGCTGAAATATATATGTATTTTTTCAATCGCTTTTAACCTTTTGTTGTATAATTGCCACTTATTTGTGGTTGAGGTTTTTTGTTTGTTCATTCATGTATACTCTTTGAGTAAGCCCTAATATTTTACTATCTGAAAATATTTCATCATGATACATAATAAAATTGTCTTGGTTTTGTTTTTGAACACCAATAGATTTCAAATAATATATCAAAATTTATGCATTGTCCTCCTTTAATGATTTAGCCAATTGTGAAAAACCAACTCTAAAATCCAAGTGCACATTTGGTGTGAACAAATCAAACTTCAGTTCATGCAAAAGAAATGACAAAGTTACAACATTATTGGCCTGCAAAAATGCATGGATGAACTGTTTAGCAGAAAGTGCATTTGATTGCAACAACATAGGTACAAATGTGTTAGATAGCATTGCCAGGAAAAAGAAATTTAAGGACGCAAGAAATTTTCTACATCTTTACTGATAGCAAGATCGAAGGTTTAAGCATTTTGAGTTCCTTCCTTTTTTAGTACTCCAAAACAATTGACTTACTAAAATGACTGAATGGACCAAGAGGACACAATTTTTACTTTTATGAGCTTGTTGAAACAACAATCACAATGTCACGTCCCAATTTTTAATTACTCGAAAACATTACCAAAGCCTGTAATTTAGGTCTTTTTTTTTTTTTTTTACATATACAAATATCTATTACACTTGAGTAATAGAAATACAATAATACATGTTCTCTATCTCAATGAATATTACAATGACAATCATACATGCCAATCTCTTACTGTGCTACAAATAAATAAATACAAATACAAAATCCACGTCCTTTACATATACTATGAATTTATACAAATGGATTCAAGAATTCCATAAATCTTCAATCAAATAATCCAAACTTTCTTCCTGTAAAAAGATAAAATAACAACGGGGTGAGCACTAATGCCCAGTAGGAATCTCATAGTTCTAAATCAATAACTAACACACAGATAGAAATGATCATGCATGCAGGGTGATACCATATCGTAGGGTGACATTTCATAATTTCAAAATATCATAAGGAAGGTACATTTTTCTCAAAAACTATTTAAACACTTTTAAGAAAAACCTTCAGCTATTAAAAATCATCCTTTAACTTTAGAAAATTATAGATCTTTGTGAAACAACCATATTTAAGAAACAACATCAATTAAAGGTTATTAACCAATACCCAAAATATTTCTCATTTAATTTCCATTTTTAATGTTCCTCTTTTTCTTTCATTCTTCTTTTCTACTCTTCATTTTTAATTTAAAAACCCATAACTTCAAGTTCAGGTTCCTTTTTGACTCGCCAACAATTCTCCCATACTCAATTCACACCGTTAATTACACCCGCAAGGTTTTATTTCAAGATAACACAATATTAATAACCCATTTCAAGCCAATCCTTTATTTAATTATAGAACAACGCTCACAATTTACTTTTATTAACACAACTACTTCATTAAGTTTACCATCATAGTCTATAATCCTCATATCTATTTTTGATTCCCATTATTTACAAATAATGCCAATGCACATTTCCTCTTTAAACCAAATTACACATCAATATGAAATTTCACAAATTCATCACAAGCAACAAATAACATCATCAACTCAACATACTTCTCAACACATAGCTCAACACAATCCATCTTTTGCCGACTTACTACGGCGGGATAGCAGGCACCCAATTCATTACACTTTCCACCTTTTGCCGGGTACTATACGGCGGGAAGTGAACTCCCAAAACCCATTTTCATAAAAGCCATTTTCCTTCAAAAACCATTTTTTTTAACTTTTTAAAACCATCCCCCACATTTGCCGGTTACTATACGGCGGGATGTGGGCACCCAAAACATTTTCGAAAACCAACCATTTTTTATAATTGATTTCCATGTTCTGTAGAGAATTCTCACAAAGTATATATAGTTATGCTTTTTCCTTAACACAAAAGTAAATGTAAATACAATGCTATGCCAAGGGTAATCAATGAGGAAAAATATTCAGTTCAATACATTGTTTCAAAATCACCATGTTCTCAACATTATCATGTTATTTCATCAATTTCAAACTTCCAATATTAATTCAATAGGGGCGGTAAATACGACACTGGTAATCCCTAGACTGGTGTCTGCAAGTAGTTTCTACGAGTACTATCAAACTGTCATTTTTACTGGTGCTAACCGGAAGGCTCGACACCTATCCGCGCGGCTTTCGGGTCTTTCACCCTGGACACTCAGGCCAACTTATCAAATTCATCTATACCCCCTATCCAGACTTACCAACGTATTTACCTCATACACATTTCCATATTTCTCATACAAATCATTTTCTGTCATGAATGCAAATCTCTTCGATTTAGAACCACCATGCACAATAATAAATGAAATGATATGCAAATGCAAAAATTTCCATGGTTCATAACATTCCTTCTCAAGTCAACCATATACCATCAACTTCCTCATTTCACAAGTCATAACAACATGGTCTCATCAAGGACTACTGTCACGACCCCAAACCGCCCCTAGTAGTTTGGTGCCGTGATGGCCAGTAATCCAAGATTATTGAAGGCCAACTTTCAAAATTCACACACGATCAAAGTATAAATATATGGGGCTCACAAGTGCGGAAGCAATAATTTAAAATACGAGTGGTCCATAAGAGCAGTGCATAAGTCAAATGGAATGGCATACATCTTTACATAGCTTTACAACTTGAATACAATTAAAGCAAGGTACAAAAATACATATTACATCTTACAAAGGGCTTCACAAGCCGACATAAACAAAATACATGAAATACAAGTTAAGAAATATAATCTTCGGATTGCCGACATAACATGCATCCAAAACATCTTGCAAAACACACATCTCGGCGTAGCCGACTTTTTGCTTGTTACCTACATATATACATAGGGAGGGTGAGCTTGGATACTCAGTGAATGGTATAAATAATAAAGGGTTAAATGAATGATTCCTGAGGTCCTTTCAAAACAATACATAGTATATCTTTGTCAAAATCATGCATAACATAGCTTAATCGGACTTGAAACAGAACATCATTCGAACCTTGGTCTTTCAAAACTTACTTACATACTTAACATACGTCAACTTAAAACATGGGGTGATGACATTCCAGACAAAACAACAAAGGTGCCACAAAAGCTTATAGTCCCCTGGCACGTACGGACTTCACATATGTGCTACGAATGCTTATAGTCCCCTAGCACGTACGGACTTCACATATGTGCTACGAATGCTTATAGTCCCCTAGCACGTACGGACTTCACATATGTGCTACGAATGCTTATAGTCCCCTAGCACGTACGGACTTCCAAACTTTGTGCTACGAATGCTTATAGTCCCCTAGCACGTACGGACTTCCAAACTTTTCATCCAAAATGAAGCTTATACATGATACATAAAATAGGGATATCATTCATGCTTAATAAATACTTTTATCAAAACAAGGAAAAGCTTTATCAAAACCTTAAGAACATAACTTTATTAAAAATACCACTCACATAGTCCTTGGGACGTCGGGGTCAAGGCAAAAGTCCAAGTCCTACAAACACAATGGCAAAATCTACTGAACATACATCTCAAAACAAGTCTTACATACATGCAAATGATCTCGGAAAACATGCTGGTAGTCAAAACACTGTTTTACATGTCAGGAAGACATCCTGGGTACCAACCAAGTCTTCGCCGAGGTCCCACACCTCCTGGCCGAGGTGTGGCTACCTACGCTTCGGCGTGCGGCTGCACGCCGAGGTGCGCGCAAGACAACTAACGGTGTAAGTGATCATGCAAGGTAGGCCAAGGTGAGATACGATACTTGGCCTAAGTGTGAGGTCTAGGTAAGAGTGATCTCGGCGACTACACTTAGGGAAGTAAGGTCTGGAGATCTGGGTTTCCACCCGTGAAGAACAGGAAGAACATGATGAACATGAATGCTAAAATCATAACTTCTTTATTACAAAAATCTGGGATTTCATGCTATGAGTTCGAAAACATGGACCTGGGTACCCATACTTGAAGATCATGTGGAAACAAACACAAAAACATGAATCTAGGCATGAGCTTTCGGATCAAAACATGACTTTTCTTGAAGAACACATGAATGCTATTTTCTCTTTCTAAAACCGAACTTCAAAGCAATGCATGGCTTACAAATCATATTCAATCATGCAATGCAATAACATGAACATAAAGAACAACATGAGCAGATCAAGAATCTAACCTTAGAACACGAATCTAACGGTTCGATCTCTAGGGATCAAGCTTGCAAATCTACTCTCCCTCAAGAACTCCTCTCCTTCTTCTAGAGCTTCTCTCTCTTCTTCAAAACAAAGATAGAAACAAATGATGGGTTTCCTCTCTCTACCAGCTGACTTAATACTCAGCTCGGACACGTGGCAACGGCTAGTTGGTTCTCCTCAAAAAGGTGATAGATTGACAAGACATGATTCTGACAAAGTGTATCTAACAAGCTACCTGGTAAGGCACTTCGGCAAGTGATGACGTCGGCCAAGGACAAGGCTTCGGCAACTAAGGCGACAATGACCTCGGCTAGGAAGGACAACACTTGACTAAGCTGTGCCACACCTTGGCCTAGATGTGCCACACCTCGGTCTAGGTCATACCACTCCAGGACAAGATCACTTAGGTGCAAAGGTAACATCTCGGCCTAGATGGTACACATCTCAGCCTTGGTGATGAACACCTCAGCCTAGATAATGACATCTCGGCCAATATGTCAGGGCGAAGGTGGAGGTCAAACAAAGTGGTTCCAAGATGATTCTAGACTGAAGATGACCTCGGCTTGGAACGACCTAGGCGTAACATGACCTCGGCTTGACATAACTTAGGCTTGAGACACCAAGGGAGGAACAAAGCATGCACACAACTCTTAGACATAACACCTAAACACAAAGCAAGACAGGGTTCATGAATGCAAACTTAACAAGACAAAGTTATGTAAATGAACATGAATATGACTATGACATGAATATGGGTTGTTGCAGCAACTTAACATGGCAAGACATACAAATGCATGCAAGCATGGCTAGGACATTAATGTGGGTTGTCACAACTACACATGAAGTTTTCAAAACTATTTCTCTAACTCAATATATTTATAAGATTACCATTCTTGCAAAACACATTATGGAATTTACACCCATTCATCTTCTATTCAAAGAAAGAAAGGAGTTTTATGAACATTTCCATGTTCCCCAAAAATCTCTAAATTTCTAGGGTTTTCACCAAAAATCAAACATTTCCCATCCCCATAAAGAAACCCCATTGAATCATCCTCTTAAGTTGAATGACTAAACAAGCCCACTAGGAATTTAATAAAATGATTTGAGATTAAACCCGTTTTGGAAACTCTACATTTTAGATCACAAAAACCAAAATCAACATAATCAATACAATTCCACATAATCATCACAATTTAACATAAGCAACATGATTCAACAAGCTTCAACTCAACATCATTAAATATAATTCAACATAATTCAAGAGGAACTCTTAAATCCCATTTCAACATTCCATAACCGAGTTTATGTCATCTATATCATTAATAAATAATTTTCCCCAATTTCCTTTCTCATTATAACATGATTTACAATGCTCATAACAAAGTTCATTCGCAAATTTTAAACATAATTTTCAAACATAACCAAATTTCAATTAAACATGTACATATATAATTCAACCTACCAATTTTATGATTCTACTTTCAATTTGGGCCAAATCATTGATTATCATCATGAATCAACCTAGGGTTTCAAGAAAATCTAGAAATTTCAAGAAAAATTCAAACTTCTTAACCCATTACTTTTTATTCCAACTTTCCCATTGATTATACACCTAGGGTTCATAATCCACCATTTTAACCCATCAATTGAACTCCTAACATCTCAAACCCTAAACCCCCAATTCTCATAATATACTCTATATGCTCAAAAATGTAGATTTTGTATGTATATAATCAAAATACCACAAATCTATCTATTTATGGAAGTATTGAGGAAGAACTAGGACCCCTACCTCAAGAATCAAGAAAAGGAGCGAAGCTTTGATGAGAATCCGTCACAAATCCGAGCTTCAATCGGTTGAAAATGTTGATCTTCTCTTGTTCTCCATGCTTGATGCAAGATCCATGGTGAATTTGTTGATGAAAGTGGAGGAAATCAAGGTTTTTAGGGCTAGGTTTTCGGACCTTGAATGAGAGGAAAGAAGAGGGGAAAAGAAAATGTAAGAAATGATCTAAAAATCACGTTTTTAAGTTGCTGAATTCACACAGTCCGCTCAAGCGCCTCTTTTACCGCTCGAGCGGACTTACTTCCAGCACAGATATGAAAACTTTAAACGGGTATAACTCTCTCATCGGGACTCCATTCTAGGTCGTTCTTGTGTCCAAATTGAAGCCCCGGAAACAAGCTTTCCAGTGGTTCCAGCCTAATATTCAAATTCTAAGTATGGAAGGAGAAAAGGGCAAAAGAGTGATGGCTGGTCAAAAACTCAAACTCAAACTTGGGGCTTTTTATCTAATCTTACCTAAATACCTTGTTAAGGCTTCAATCAAGATTCCAAACATCACCCAAGGGTCCTCAATTATAATATTTAAAGTTCACTTGCCAACCCGTCAACATCAAGAGTCCAACAACCATACAAGTTTTAAGGTGACGGCACCACTATACATCAATCCAATGTGAATTTAAAATCCGAGTCATTATACACAAAACCAACCAAAGGAAAAGGTATAATATAACAAATGTGAAGAACAAAAATGTAAATACACTCTGGTGAGACTGAATAAATAATTTTTTTATTATTATTAACCAGCATGTGGAAAGACAAATGAAAGGAATATTTGAAATTGAAGAGTTAAAAGGAAAACAAAATTTTCAGAACATTTTTTTTTTTTTTTGAAAGTTCATTAAATAGTATGTATGAGAAACCCCTATCAAAGCTATAAATCGAAATATGTCATATTTGAAAATATTGGGCATGGCAGAGTCCTTATAAAAAGCTCAAGACAAATAAAAGGGAAATATATAAACCATCAAAACAATCTATGGTGGCTTTGGACTACTCCATGCATGTATATAAATATTATGCCCAGTGGATGATTCCATCAACCCCAACACCCCCTCCAAAAAAGAAAAGAGGGAGTGAATGGAAAGTTTCTAAAATATTGATTGAGAAAAAGAATAACACATGGATAAGAAAAAGAATAACCACAGATCTACGCACTTTGAAAACACATTTTCCTCACATAGCTAAATAAAATTTGTAGTTTGGGCCATAATTAAAACATGTAACTTTAAAGAAAATCAAAACTCATTTACAAAGCCTCATGGATCAGAAATTCATCCCCAAAGATGCCAAAAGAGCACAATATATGCACACAAAGAACATTTATCTATAAATATTAGCAAAACCGAAAATCAAGTAAAAATAAGAAAAGGTAAATGGACAAAAAAAAAAAAAAATCGTTAAAAACACCAATTTCTAGAAGAAGGTTTTAAAAGGAAACTATGTTCCTTATCCCTACTAAAGAGAATTTCACTTGTACTCTTAATTGCTTAAAAACCCAAAAGGAAATTAAAATAATTATGTTAAATTTCAAAAAAATAGTGACTAGAACTATGAATTTAATCATCTAACCAGCGTAGAATAGACATTCAACATTGGTCTCACCAAAAAACAAAATAAGACATTTCATTTTTCACAAGTAGAACAAACCTTCAACATTGATCTTACCAAAAAAAAAAAAGAGAAAAAAGGACCAACATTGGTCCAATTCTAGAGAATTGTGCTAAAATAGAAAAGTAAAGCAAGCATCTAACCTTTTGATGAGAATGGCAAGTGTACTCCTTCATAAGTGATGTGAAACATTAGGATATTTGGAGAAAGATTTTCGGGATAACCAAAGTCCATGATCTCTACAATTTTTGATGAAAAAGTATATCAAATATTAAGGTGGGTTGCTAGAAACAAGAGCCCAATCTAGCACACATTAAGCATTTCAAAAGTACAAATATCAGAAAGTTCAGCTTCGAAGATGAAGAGTGTGGACAAGAAAGAACATACAACAGTAGTGCATAATTTGCAATAAATGCATGGACAAAAGCAATTTTGTCTATTCATTAGTATGTGCACATATGCATATGATTGCATCGAATCAAGTGGCCATCATATGTATCGTATATTGTTGAAAATATGCCGCAAAGCATGATTAAAAAGGGCAAGACACAAATAAGAAACATATGATCATTCACAAACAAAAGATAGATGCTTGTTTTGAAGATTTTGTCTCAAAGGCACGGCCATGCTTATATTGTACTAACTAATTCACCACACAAAGATAATGGACTCAACAAACACATATGCTTGATTCACCAAAATTGGGAAGACTTTAGGTAGTTTGGTCTCACATTAGTGGCTATAAGATATCAAAATTATCTAAGATATTTTAAAGAATACATGCAGTCCATTTCTTAGATCAAGTTTAATCATATGCTTAATCATGATCTCAAGTAATAACAGTAACTTTATGCAGAACTGAGATTAATTTTCTACAAAATTTATGACCAAGATGATGTGAAAGTGGCAATTTTTAAAATTACAAAGCACATTTCATTTATTTTTTAAGAAAACGTTTCAAAAATCCCTAATTTGTAAATAAGAATTGATGTCAAAACCACATTTTTTTTGAAGCAAAAAAATCAAAATAATGCTTGGCATAAAAAGAACGAAAAAGGTAAATTTATTGTTTGCAAAACACAAAACACACAAGTGATTTTTCTGCATTTCCACATTTCCTTTTTAGCTTCAAAGATTAACCCCTGGAAATCAGAAGGAAAAAAGAAACATTAAGTTACAACAAATTAAAACAGAAAAGGAAACCAAAAACAAAACAAAACAAAACAAAAAAAAAAACAAACAAACAAACAAAGATACCCAAACAAAAGCTATGGTTGAAGATGATGGCCTCCAATATAGGAACAATGGCTTGAGAACAGAGGCTCTTTGATACCTCATTTGAAATTGGTTGAACGCATAATTAAACCCATAGATCTGGTCCAACACAGCTTCGAGATCGTCATACAAATCATAAACCCATCATCATCCAAATCGTCTACATTTAGCCCATCTCTAGTACAATTTTCATATCATTATCATGAGCCATTGATCGTTATCCATAAAGTGATCTCATTGTCATTGTCGAGAGATAGAAAGAGAGATGTAAGGATGGAGAGAGAGAGATAGAGAAAAGGTAGATTTGGCTAGCAAGAGGGAGACGTGTTGGTTCTCCTACACAGAGAGTGAGTAATCTATGCATTTACCAATTGATCCAAAACTCTTCAATAAGACAAAAATTGAACAAAATAAAGGAGGACAAAACCGAAAAGCAAAAAGAGAGCCATATTTACTAGAGCAACTGCTAACTCCCTCTTTTATATAAGTGTGTATATATATATTCATGCAGTAGCTACATCAATATTTAAAAGAAGCATCAAGTGAGCATTTGCATTGAAAATGTGACAATCTCCTAGAAAAGAATGAAGAAGACAGATATTTGCAATCATAAATAAACATACAGGAGCCTAGTGCTAAGTCAAAGCTAATATAGATCACACTTCATTTCATATTTTTAATGATATTTTTACTTTGTTGATAAAAGAAAAACTAGGTGAACAATGAAAGGGTAACAATTTTTTTGGAAAGGGTGACAATATAAAATAAACTAGCCAAGATTTATTTTAACTTTTTTCCATTGACAAGTAGTTTTGTGCATTGTTTAAGCTAAAACAAATTAAAGTTTGTTTTTGGAGTCCACACATGGTTGCAGAGACAACTAAACACGCCAAGGTCGCACTTCAACAACAAATTCATCAAGAATGAGCATATGTTATATCATAGAGTAGAACTTGATTTCAAAGCAGATGATTTTATTATTAGATATGCCTAGTGTAGCTAGAATGAATATGTCATTACTATCTTATTTTCCTTATTCTGCTCTTTAAAAAGTAGCTAATATCATTTACCATAGCTACAGGACCAAGGAAAGAAAACAAATACCTAAACCTACCCTCTTTCTCGAGTGCAACATACACTGTAGGATGTTCTTACCAATTACAATTATCTTTTCAAGAATCAAGTGGAAGAAGTAATTTTTAGAGCTAGTCATCAGTTGATCAACAAGGTGAGCCTGTACTTCTTCCCATTTTCCCTTTTTGGGTGGTGATTGTCTCCTCACACAGGTGAAACTAATGTTGGGGGGTTGGGGTGGGGGTGTTTCAGGTCAAATATATTCGCAAGAATTATCCAAAAACAACTATAAAATGGGCATACTAAGGCACAACCACAAAACATATAAATTTAGTGTGGAACTCTTTAATTGCTAATTTGATCTTTGCAGTTGTAGCAGCAACTGAGCTTCGTCTACATTGGACTTCAATTCTTGTACAACTTTGTTCCTGAAAAATGCTTCTAGCTTTCTTGGTAGCTATGCCTCAGTAATTAGCTTCTCACCGTGTGCATTAGAGGTCAAAGGGTTGACCAGGAAACTATATTTACAATCTCATATAGAAAATAGTGACTTGTTTAGATGGGAAAATCCTTAATACTAATTTGTCAACCACTATCAGGTAAGTAGCCAGCCATTGCTTTTTAAGAAATCTTTTCTTTGTTTTCACTAGCAAAATAAAGAGATGGAGAGAGAGAGAGAGAGAGAGAGAGAGAGAGAGATAAATTTCCTAGATACATGAGCTTTATTCTTATACCACACAAAATTGAAAGGTTGACAAGTAGATTTTTTCTCAAATACTACAGATAAATTGCTGGGCCTTGGCTCAACTCAATATCCATCAGGAAAAGAGCACCGTTCAGGCCACTTCAGCCTAAATAATATCAATTGGGCTGCATTTGGTATTGTGAACAAAAGATACAGAAATCAGCAGCATAGATCACTTTTGCCTCATTTTAACAAACTTAGCTCATAGACAAAATTGTATAGTTTAGCTCCTTTACCTCGTGCATCAAAAACAACATATAAACATATTCAAAAATTGACAATAACTACTCAATTAGTGAGCAACATCATAAGAGAATCTATAAGTTATTAAGCAACATCTAACGATTAATAAAACTCAAAAATTCTCGAAAACAAAAATGATGCTTACCGTGCTAAAAAGGCTGCTACGACCCTATAGTAGCGATCATTCAACAACATCTAGTTATTAAGAAACATGTTGTTAAAAAAGCTTTTAATTTTATTGTTATTATTTATTTTTTTATGTAAATGTAGTGATAATTCCCTAAGCATTTAATTTTTACCATTTTTTCCAAATGACAAATTCTTCAATAAGTTCATCTTAGTGTAAGAGAAGAGGTATAATAAAAGTCAACCAATTTTGTTAATATCATACCACTTAGTGTACCATTTTTGTAATTAGTTTGGTCAGTATCAGTACAAGAAAGAATATCATAAGCAATGGGTTTTTCTTAAGTATGCCTTGCATATGGTATGCAAGGCATATCTATTTTGTTACGTATTTTTTTTTTTTTTTAGTTGTACAATTTTGTGTTTCTAGTTATACATAGTTGACCTGCTAAGAAGGTCAACTTAAAGGTAAACCATATTAAAATAATAGATTATATTATATACACATAAATATTCTCACAAAAATGCTTAACTAACACAAATTCGAGTAAGTTATTTCATAAAAGTTTTGAACAACACAAAATCCTGTAAGTTTTCACAAACTCACGTAAGTGATCTCACAAAAATGCGTAAGTAACACAAATTCGAGTAAGTCATCCAATAAAATTTTGAACAACACAAAATCATGTAAGTTTTCACAAACACACGTAAGTGATCTCACAAAAATGCGTAAGTCCACACAAATTTCCGTAAGTCATCTCATAAAAGTTTTGAGGAACACAAAATCAAGTAAGTTTTCACGAAATGATTTCACAAAAATACGTAAGTAACACAAATTCGAGTAAGTCATCTAATAAAATTTTCAACAACACAAAATCAAATAAGTTTTCACAAACTCACATAAGTGATCTCACAGAAATGCATAACTTAACATAAATTTCCTATAAGTCATCTCATAAAAGTTTTCAAGAACACAAAATCAAGTAAGTTTTCACAAAATCGCGTAAGTGATTTAACAAAAATGCGTAAGTAACACAAATTCAAGTAAGTCATCTAACAAAATTTTCAACAACACAAAATAAAGTAAGTTTTCACAAACTTATATAAGTGATCTCACAAAAATGCGTAAGTTAACACAATTTTACCATAAGTAATCTCATAAAAGTTTTGAGAAACACAAAATCAAGTAAATTTTCACAAAATCACATAAGTGATTTCACAAAAATGCATAAGTAACACAAATTTGAGTAAGTCATCTATTAAAGTTTTGAACAACACAAAATTACGTAAGTTTTTTCCAACTCACGCCAACTCACGTAAGTGATCTCACAAAAATACGTAAGTTAACACAAATTCTCATAAGTCATCTCATAAAAGTTTTGAGTGTGACGGCCGGGTCTCTTTCTCTTTTTCCTTTTTCCTTCTCTTTGGTTTCGTCCTCTTTTGTTCCCGCTGGATTTGAAACATTCGGAAGTTATTTCCAATTAAAGCTCTCGTTCTTGTTTTGTTTGTCGGTGTTGAACTTCATTGGTTCCGGGAGGTGCAAGGTTAGGTCCGTAGTGCCCGGGAGCAAAACAGAATTTTTTTGGGCTGTTGGGCCAGGGCTGCATGTGTGGGGGCCCAGGGCTGCATGTGCGGGATTGGACCGCATGTGCGGGAGGCCAAGCCGTACTTACGGGAAGAGGGGATTTTGGTGGCTTGCATTCTGCTTAAAAAGCACGAGCGGGAAGAGATGCAGGAGGACCACCACACGTGCGGGGGTGAGGGCCGCACGTGCGGGAAGGGGGCTCCACACGTGCAAGGTTGCGGCACTCTGGTCAGTCCGGGCTTTTTTTTTTTTTTTTTCTTCTTTTGTCCAAATGTATAACACATTTTGCTCATTTCTCTCTCACTCTAAACCCTATTTTTCTCCCCCTTCTCTCTAGAAAACTTCCTCAAGCCTTAAAACTCTTTGATTCTTGCAATCTTTGGGCCAAGATCATCATTATCTTCCTCTAAATCTTGAAGACCAAGAACTAGGGCTCCTCTTGGTGTGGAGAAGGTTGAGGGATCATCCATTTAAGCTAGGGTTTCTTCTCTCCATCTTCTCAAAGACTTTGAGGTAGGGATTCTTGAGTTATATATACTAGTTTTGCTATTTTGATGATGATTTAAGAGTTTTCTTCTAGTTTTGATGATTTCAACCTTGTGACTTCAAATATGTAAAGATCTTCTTCAAAAGAGGGTTTTTCTTTAAACTTTCAAAATTTTGGTAAATCTTTGAGGGTTCCATCTTGTTGATCTAAGAAAGATGTTTTGATGAGGGTTTTCACCAAGAAATGGGAAGTGATTGTCTTGAGGAAAAACCCTAGAAATTGGGGATTTTGAGATAACATGAAAATACTTGTGAAATCCTTTATTATTTTGTGTTATGAAGATGAATGAGATGTTATTGTAGCATAATTGGTTAAAAATAATTGAACATATGTTGTGGAAAGTGGTGAATGACTATGTATCATGAATATGAAAATTGTAAGATTTTGAGATTATGTTGAAAACATCGTATTGCCTTGAAGAGGCTAACTTGTTGGGGTTTGTGCATGGTGAGAGTTTGTTGTTGTGAGAAATAGAGGGCACATGGTTATTTTGAGAAATGTCTTTGAAAAGAAGAAATGAGAAATGGGATTGATGGATATTGTTGTAGAGATATTTTGAGAATAGAAAAATGTTATGGCATAGTAATCATTGCATCATGTTTCAATTGAGTTATTATCTTTTAGGGCATCATGGCATGTGATGGAAAAACATTTATTTTGAGAAAGATTATATTATACTCGGAATTATGATAATGTGTATGGGGTAAATACGTGGTAAGTCCGAATAGGGGTTGTAGTTGAACTTGTTAAGTTGGCCCGAGTGTCCATGATGAAAGACCAGAAAACCGCACGGATAGGTGTCGAGCCTTCCGGTTAATACCGGTAAAAATGACAGTTTGGTAGTACTCGTAGAGTCTACTTGCAGACACTAGCCTAGGGATTACCAGTGTTGTATTTACCACCCCTATTGATTAAAATGTTGAAAATTGAGAAATTGATTTAGATTGAAAAATATTATGAAGGACATGATTATTTTCCAAATGACGCATTTGAAATAAAATTTTCCTTCATTATTGGCACTCGCATGGCACTACATATGCATTTTAATGTTGTGGGAATTAGTATAACTGTATATACTTTGTGAGAATTCTCTACTAGGCTATGTGCTCACCCCTATGGGATTTTGGTGCAGGTAAGGATGTGGTGATCCCGCCAAATTGAGGGTGTGGATATGTTCTTGTGAAAAGTAGGTTACTCTTTATCTTGTTGTAAATTTTTGTAAAGCCAAGGGCTAACGTGTATGGGTCCGAGAGACCATTTTGTGTAACCGGGCTATTGCCTTGGAACTTGTAAGCCCTTGAGGGCCTTATTCGTTTTGATTTAATGATTTTACATGCTACAGATTCATGTATTAGCTTGCCAATGAATGTGTAATTGCATGTGAGATTATTTTTGTAAAACATTTAGAATTATGTAAAGGAGTATGGTTATTATTCTATTTTTTTGAAAATGGGTAATGTTATAGATATGTTATTATTATTTTGGGGCGTTACAACTTGGTATCAGAGCTACCGGGTTTAAATACTTGGGACTCGCGGGAAATGGTTGTCTTACCACTATGGGTTCATTTCGCATGATTAGGAAACGTCTTGTTTTTTTTTCTTGTGATTGTGTGATAGCATGCTTATGTGACTATGTGGGTATGGGATTAGACTTTTGGGATGTTATTTGCGCCTATTAGATTCCTTGAGGCCTTATTAGAAGGGTACTTGATCAATACTCATTCTACTAAGAATTCTTGGTTTCTCATGGGACGAGTTTCATCACTAAAGGATGATTCGTATGTGTTTACGTGACTACGTGCTTATGTAGAGTGAATTGAATTGTTGTGTGATAGAATATGTATAATCGTTATAGTTTAACGTGTGAGGCAAGTGGCGAGCACATTTGGAACTATGTGCTAATTTATCTATCTTGTTCCTTAATTAGGATGTTGGGAAGAATTCGAACAAGAGGTGGTAGGGGTGGAAGGCGAGGTCGAGGTCGCCGGGGTGTACATGAGATACCGGTCCACGAGGCTTCGATACAAGAAAAGGGTCTAGGCCAAGCTGACATGGCCGAACAAGTGGGGCAAGTGGAGGTGCCGAGGCAAGCCGGCCAAGCCGCAATAGCGGCTCTAGCCTAGGAGATGGCGGGGACATTGAGGGAGTCCATGAACATACTTAGGGCGGAGACCCAAGCAAGGGAGAATGTTGCAGAGACAATGGCGAGCTTCCTCACGAGGGAGTTCTTGCGGGCCAAGCCGGATGAATTCCGTGGCGGCCCCGAGCCGAAGAAAACAGATGAATGGCTAAAACAAACAGTGAAGACTTTTGAAATGCTTCATATAGAGGATAGTGAGTTGAGGGTGACTCTTGCGAGTTACTACCTCAAAAGGGATGTAGCACAATGGTGGAAGTACGCCAAGGGTCGAATAGCACCAACATGGGAGGCATTTGTGGTAGCCTTCCAAGACAAGTACCTACCTCCCACTGCTAGGGAGAGGTTGAGGTAGGAGTTCAAGGAACTTAAACAACTAAACATGTCAGTGGTCGAGTTCGAAGCGGCCTTCTCTAGTTTGTCCTGGTTTGCACCGGAATTAGTAGCAACGGAGGAACGCCGTTGCATTGAGTTCTAGCAGAGGTTGAGGACGAAGATTTTGTTCAAGGTTGCTGGGAACATGATCCGAAATCATGATCGCCTTGTGGAGGCAGCCCCACATGTGAAAATTATTGTGGAGGCCGAGGAAAGAGACTTCGAAATTCGAGGTGTAGGGGCCAAGGGTCACAGGGGAACTTTAGGCCTAACAAGAAGAGTAAGAGCACCTTTTCACCCCAGTCCTAACCACAGCAATCTAAATCCACTTTTCTCTTGCCTAGTGCGAGCCCGGGAAAGAGTGCACTGAGTGGGTTTTCTTGCTTCAAGTGTCGCCAATCGGGTCACAAGGCCTTTGCTTGTCCACAGAAGGGAGGAGGACAGCAGATGTTTCTATCACCACCACCTAACCGATCTCAGAGTCAGTCTCAGAGTAGGGGTCAGGGGCCTACTTGCTTTCAGTACGGTCAGTCAGGGCATATGAAGAGAGCTTGCCCTCACTTGGGAGACGCGTCTGGCGCTTCAAGGTCTAGGCATACACAGAGCCACCAGTAGGCTCACTCAGCTCAGGTTTCACGAGTTCATCAGGGAGCTGCTTCGACTAAATCAGTACAGCAGGCCTATGCTCTTAGGGATAAACAGGTTGAGCAGAGGCCACAGGGGCGCGTGTATGCAGTTACCGCGCCAGAGCAGTTGCCAGGATCCTCGGTAGTGAGAAGTATTTTTATTGTGTGTAATTCTTTGGCTAGGGTGTTGATAGATACGGGTGCGTCTCATTCATTCATATCTGCTACATTCACATCTACATTGGTGTTAGAGATGGTACAGTTAGCGTCTCCACTCAAGGTTGAGTCAACAGTCGGGGGTACAGTTGACTTAGATCAGGGCTGTCGTGATTGTGAGATAGAGGTTGCCGGGCATAGACTCCCGTTTGCTTTTGTGTTGTTAGACATGTCCAGTTTTGATGTCATTCTAGGCATGGATTTGTTGACTTCATATCGAGTAGTGATTGATTGTTTTCAACGGAGGGTCACAGTGTGCACCTCAGGTGGTGATTTTTTTTATTTTCTAAGGGACAGGGTTGATCGGTTCTTATCGCCAGTATGTGATCCTTGTAGTAGGGATGAGCTTAGTGGTCTTCTTGCTACTCTTTTGAATAATGAGAGTGGCAGGACTCGAGTGGAGTTGCTAAGGGTAGTGTGTGAATACCCGGACGTGTTTCCCGAGGACCTTACCAATTTGCCACCCCATCGGGAGATTGAGTTCACCATCGACTTAGTGCCCGGAACGGCACCAATTTCTATGGCGCTGTATAGATTTGCACCCGGGGAGTTATATGAGTTGAAGATTCAACTCCAAGAGCTTTTAGACAAGGGCTTCATTTGCCCTAGTACGTCGCCTTGGGGAGCGCCGACTCTCTTTGCGAAGAAGAAGGATGGGTCGTTACGGTTGTGTATCGACTACGGCAAATTGAATCGAGTTACTGTTAAGAACAAATACCTTTTACCCAAAATAGATGATTTATTTGATCAACTTAGAGGGTCTTGTTGGTTTTCCAAGATAGATTTGAGGTCAGGATACCATCATTTGAGAGTCCGGGAGGAGGACATCCAGAAAACGGCCTTTCGCACGCATTATGGCCACCATGAGTTCCTTGTAATGCCATTTGGGTTGACTAACGCACCAGCTTTTTTACGGATTTGATCAACCGAATATTTAGGGAGTACTTGGATTGTTTTGTGGTTGTCTTTGTGGATAACATCCTAATTTATTCGACTTCCGAGGAGGAACCTGAGACTCACTTGAGGATAGTGCTTGACTTGCTAAGGGAGCACCAGTTATATGCTAAATTTGAGAAGTGTGAGTTTTGGCTCACCGAGGTGAATTTTTTGGGCCATGTTGTGTCAAGAGAAGGAGTAACTGTAGATTCTTCGAAGGTAGATTCTGTACAAGATTGGGAGCAACCTAAGAACATTTTTCAGATCCAGAGTTTCTTGTGATTGGCGGGGTACTATCGGCATTTTGTGAGGGACTTCTCTAGACTAGCCGCAACCTTGACTAGGTTGACTAGAAAGGGGGTTAAGTTTGTGTGGAGTGAGGCGTGTGAAAAGTCTTTTCAAGAACTCAAAACTAGATTGACTATGGCACCGGTGTTGATCATTCCGGAGAGAGGCTTGGGTTACACCGTTTATTGTGATACATCTTGGGATGGGCATGGTTGTGTTTTGATGCAAGGGGGAAAGATCGTAGCCTATGGTTCACGAAAATTGAAAACCCATGAGAAGAATTACCCTACCCACGACTTAGAGTTAGCCGCAGTGGTGTTTGCCTTGAAAATTTGGCGGCATTACTTGTATGGTGAGAAGTTTGAGGTTTTCTCCGACCATAAGAGCCTGAAGTATTTGTTTTCCCAGAAAGACTTGAACTTATGTCAACGGAGGTGGATGGAGTTTTTAGAGGACTATGATTTTGAGTTACACTATCACCCGAGGAAGGCCAATGTAGTGGCCGACGCCTTAAGCCGAAAAACCATGAGTAGTTTGGAGAGTGTAGCCATTCGGGAGTGGGTTATGTTGGGTGAAGTCGGCAAGTTTGAATTGTATTTGGATGAGTCCAAAGGGGGTGCAACATTGTTTACTTTGAGTTCTCAACCCACCTTGATTAGCAGAGTTATAGAGGCACAACGAGGGGACCGCGAAGTAGAGTTAATTCGTGATAGAATCTCCAATGGAAAGGAAGAGAAGGGTTTGAACATTCACACGGATCAGAGTGTATGATACCTAGATCGTCTGTTTGTGCTGAATCTTGTAGGGAGGAAGTGCTTCGGGAGTTCCATCACTCACGCCTTGCGGTACATCCAGGAGGCACCAAAATTTATCGAGACCTTAGCCGTCAGTTTTGGTGGAGGGGTATGAAGCGGGATGTCACATCATTTGTGTCTAAGTGCCTTACTTGTCAACAAGTGAAGGCCGAACACTAACTACCAGCGGGTTTGTTACAACCCTTGCCTATAGCCGAGTGGAAGTGGGAGCACGTGACCATGGATTTCGTAGTTGGGCTTCCTAGAACACAACGGGGCAATGATGCTATTTGGGTGATTATTGACAGATTGACTAAGTCCTTGCACTTCATTCCTATGCGTACTAGCGACTCAGTTGAGCACTTGGCAGCGTTGTATGCTAGAGAAATAGTTCGGCTTCATGGGGTTCCTGTAACCATTGTGTCAGATAGAGATCCCCGTTTTACCGCTCGGTTATGGCAAAGCCTTCAAGAGGCATTGGGAACCAAGTTGACCTTTAGCACCGCTTACCACCCTCAAACCGATGGGCAGTTAGAGCGCACCATTCAAATCTTGGAGGATATGCTTGGAGCTTGTGTCCTAGATTTCAAGGGGTCTTGGGAGAGGCACATACCGTTGATCGAATTTGCCTACAACAATAGTTATCAAGCTAGCATTGAGATGGCACCGTTTGAGGCCTTGTATGGCCGCCCTTGTAGATCACCAATTTGTTGGGCCGAGGTGGGAGATGCACCGTTGTTGGGTCCGGAGATTGTTAAGGAGACAACCGAGAAAGTTGCTCTCATTCAGCAGAGGTTAGCTATGGCCCAAAGCGGACAGAAAAGTTATGTCGATAAGAAGAGACGACCTTTGTTCTTTGAAGTGGGCGATCATGTGTTCCTTAAGATCTCACCTAGGCGAGGCTTGATGAGGTTCAGTAAGAGTGGTAAGTTGTCTCCAAGGTTCATTGGGCCTTTCGAGATATTAGAGAGGATTGGGGAAGTGGCATACCGGTTTACTTGACCGCCACAACTTTCGAGGGTTCACAATGTATTTCATGTATCAATGCTTAGGAAGTATGAACCCGACCCTTCTCATGTGTTGGATTGGGTTGATTTGGAGGTAGACGAGGATGCCTCCTACAAAGAGTGGCCAGTTCAAATCCTAGATACCTGGGAGCAAGTGTTACAGGGTAAGACCATACCGTTAGTGAAGGTGTTGTGGAGACACCATGGAGTTGAGGAAGCAACGTGGGAAAGGTAGGCGGAAGTCCGCTCCAAGTACCCGGATTTATTTGAGCAAGCTTAATTGTTTTATTTTGATTGTAATGTTTCCTTGTGTTAAAAAGAAAATGGTGTTGTATTGTTGATCACATGTTGTGGTATGTATTGTTGATTTGAGCATGAGCTTATAGAAGAATGATATCCTGTTGTAGATGTTTCATCTCATATATCTACTTTGAGCAATTGTGGCTTTGATGGAATGATGGTGAAAAGAATGGTAAATGTTGGTTGAATTTAGTTGTTGCAAGTTGTCAATGTTATTAAAATGATTATAGTTGTTAGAACTCTATTGATTGGTGAGTGCATTTAAATTTCATTGACAAAATTTCCTATGGTGGGGAGGTTGTGACGGCCAGGTCTCTTTCTCTTTTTCCTTTTTCCTTCTCTTTGGTTTCGTCCTCTTTTGTTCCCGTTGGGTTTGAAACATTCGGAAGTTATTTCCAATTAAATCTCTCGTTCTTGTTTTGTTTGTCGGTGTTGAACTTCACTGGTTTCGGGAGGTGCAAGGTTAGGTCTGGAGTTCTCGGGAGCGAAACGGAATTTTTCTGGGCTATTGGGCCAGGGCCGCACGTGCGGAGGGCCACGCGTGCGGGATTGGACCGCACGGGCGGGAGGCCAAGCCATAAGTGCGGGAAGAGGGGATTTTGGTGGCTTGCATTCTGCTTAAAAAGGACGAGCGAGAAGAGGTGCGAGAGGACCACCGCACGTGCAGGAAGGGGGGGCCGCACGTGCGGGAAGGGGGCTCTGCACGTACAGGGTTGGGTGCCGCACGTGCGGCTCTCTGGTCAGTCCGGGCTCTATTTTTTTTCTTCTTCTTTTGGTCCAAATGTATAACACATTTTGCTCATTTCTCTCTCACTCTAAACCCTATTTCTCTCCCCCTTCTCTCTAGAAAACTTCCTCAAGCCTTAAAACTCTTTGATTCTTGCAATCTTTGGGCCAAAATCATCATCATCTTCCTCTAAATCTTGAAGACCAAGAACTAGGGCTCTTCTTGGTGTGGTAAAGGTTGAGGGATCACCCATCTAAGCTAGGGTTTCTTCTCTCCATCTTCTCAAAGACTTTGAGGTAGGGATTCTTGAATTATATATACTAGTTTTGCTATTTTGATGATGATTTAAGAGTTTTCTTCTAGTTTTGATGATTTCAACCTTGTGACTTCAAAAATGTAAAGATCTTCTTCAAAAGAGGGTTTTTATTTAAACTTTCAAAATTTTGGTATATCTTTGAGGGTTCCATCTTGTTGATCTAAGAAAGATGTTTTGATTAGGGTTTTCACCAAGAAATGGGAAGTGATTGTCTTGAGGAAAAACCCTAGAAATTGGGGATTTTGAGATAACATGAAAATACTTGTGAAATCCTTTATTATTTTGTGTTATGAAGATGAATGAGATGTTATTGTAGCATAATTGGTTAAAAATAATTGAACATATGTTGTGGAAAGTGGTGAATGACTATGTATCATGAATATGAAAATTGTAAGATCTTGAGATTATGTTGAAAACATCATATTGCCTTGAAGAGGCTAACTTGTTGGGGTTTGTGCATGGTGAGAGTTTGTTGTTGTGAGAAATGGAGGGCACATGGTTATTTTGAGAAATGTCTTTGAAAAGAAGAAATGAGAAATGTGATTGATGGATATTGTTGTAGAGATATTTTGAGAATTGAAAAATGTTACGGCATAGTAATTATTGCATCATGTTTCAATTGAGTTATTATCTTTTTGGGCATCATGGCATGTGATGGAAAAACATTTATTTTGAGAAAGATTATATTATACTCGAAATTATGATAATGTGTACGGGGTAAATACGTGGTATGTCTGGATAGGGGGTGTAGTTGAACTTGTTAAGTTGGCCCAAGTGTCCAAACTGCGCGGATAGGTGTCGAGCCTTCCGGTTAATACCGATAAAAATGACAGTTTGGTAGTGCTCGTAGAGTCTATTTGCAGACACCAGCCTAGGGATTACCAGTGTCGTATTTATCACCCCTATTGATTAAAATGTTGAAAATTGAGAAATTGATTTAGATTGAAAAATATTATGAAGAACATGATGATTTTCCAAATTGCGCATTTGAAATGAAATTTTCCTTCATTATTAGCACTCGCATGGCACTACATATGCATTTTAATGTTTTGGGAATTGGCATAACTGTATATACTTTGTGAGAATTCTCTACTAGGCTATGTGCTCACCCCTATGGGATTTTGGTACAGGTAAGGATGTGGTGATCCCGCCAAATTGAGGGTGTGGATATGTTCTTGTGGAGAATAGGTTACTCTTTATCTTGTTGTAAATTTTTGTAAAGCCGGGGCTAACATGTATGAGTTCGAGAGACCATTTTGTGTAACTGGGCTATTGCCTTGGAACTTGTAAGGCCTTGAGGGCCTTATTCGTTTTGATTTAATGATTTTACATGCTATAGATTCATGTATTAGCTTGTCAATGAATGTGTAATCTCATGTGAGATTATTTTTGTAAAACATTTAGAATTATGTAAAGGAGTATGGTTATTATTCTTTTTTTTGAAAGTGGGTAATGTTATAGATATGTTAGTATTATTTTGGGGCGTTACATTGAGAAACACTAAATCACGTAAGTTTTAACAAAATCACTAAGTGATTTCACAAAAATGTGTAAGTAACAAAATCAAATCAACTATATCCTAAAACCAAAATAACTCCAAATGAATCCCAAATTTTGTAAAAGGCAGCCAAAATAACTTTAATTACCCACACACCAGATTTTACAAAAGTAGCCAAATTTCAAGTTTATCTATGGAACCAAAACAACCACCAAATAAATATGAAAACAAAACCTATGCACATCATATTTTTCTTAGTTTCAAAAACCAACCCACCCCAAGTGGAGTTCACAAAGGTGAAAGGGCAAGTTTTGAAATAGGGGAAATAAAAGGGAGTTTTGGTCTAGAGTTTCAGAAAATGGGAAAGGAAAAGTTGAGGATGAAAAGGGGTTGAAGAGAGACACACACATAGAGAGACAGAGGAAGAGTTTCATACCTTGAGGCAAAATGTTCTGATGTAGTTGCAGAAAATGGAGAAAGAAGAGTTTCCATTTTATGGGAAAGTCTTTGAGTAGCGTCGTAGAAGGGAGAGAAAATTGTCTAAGTCGTGTTGGGAGAAAAACGTTAGGGCTTTCTTAGAAGGGAGAAAGTGAGAGAGAGAGAGAGAGAGAGAGAGGAGCTCTTCATTTAGGACAACAACTGGTTGAGAAGGTTTTAAGTTTTTTCCACTAAATTATTCAATGGCTAAGATTAGTTTGTGAGGATTCAATGGTTAAGATATAAGGTGCACATCATGTGCACCCTTTGAAGGGTTCACATGGTAGCAAGACCTGAAAATCAAAAGCGGCAAAATAGTGAAAAAGAAAATTTCTTGATTTTTTGCAAGAAACATTTGTGTATATTTTGCAAGAAATTGAAAAGCAACTTACCATGTTACTATAGGTTGTACACAAAATTTAACAATCTTACATTTTCCAATATTATCATTTATCATGCTAAACAAACAAGGAAAAAGCAATTCAAAATTTTACCTTTCTCACACTTTCCACTACTTCAATCCTAAAGTTTCACACTAATTTTTAAGGGTTGCTAGGAATGCCTCCATGCTTAGAGGGAAGATAGTAATTCATGGATTATCTTAGCATCAATACACTTTCAAAAAAGCATGCGGAGGAAATTCATCTTATTAAACATAAGCTTCATGTGGATTGAAAATTAAAATTAAAATCATAAAATAGAGGAAATTCATTTTATTGAACATAAGCTTCATGTCGACTGCTTTTTAGCTAAAATTAAAATCATACACTTCAATTTTTTTTAGCTTTTCACACTTCTTTGTTGGTTGAAGTCTCTTCCCCGTTATCTTGTTAACTGCTCATGCTTAAACTAGGATACAAGTGAAGTTCAAGTACTATTTGATTAGCATTTTTGGAAGTATTTCTATTTTATGTGAACTACGTTCACTTATATATATGTTTTTAAAAACCAATCAAACAAATGATTTACTTGAGATGGCTATTTAATTCAACTAGAACAACAAGTACTAAACATTTCCAAAAATGCTTGAAATAACTATTTGCCCTAACTTACAAATTGGCAGGTCCCAACCACAAGTTATAGTTGCTTCATGTGAATATCACTAAATATATTTTGGGATAAATCTGCTGAGAACATGTTAAGTCAATTATAAGTTTTCAATATCTAAATGCAATGAAAATGTAGTTCCAAAATACTTTTATTTAAATCGCTAATGAACTAGGCATTTTTACAAACATCTTAAATGCAATAAAAATTCAAATAACATAATTAGCCCTATAATTTTAATGCCAAAATTTCTCATGAAATATTTTGTAACAACTCAAGAACAAGTCATGGAAGCAAAATATGGTTACAAAATACTATATTAATTAATGTAAAAATGGATTATTTCATTACGAATGTCGACCGAGATATATAAATAGCAAAATAGAACAAAATCCTTATCAAGCCTTGCTTAAGTACAAATTCGAATCAGTGTGAGCCAAGAGAGACTGGAATACAAATTCAGATAGAACACTAGAGACACATAGGGTAAAAATCAAAGAGTATAGTTTTAGAAGATGGAGGATTTCAGAAATATCCACAGAGAGTAAAAAATGTTCAATCGGTTGTTCCGGTGTCCAATTTTCCAAATTTAAAGAACTCAATGGTCAGGATGTATTTGTGTAATCCAATGGCCAATAATGAAGTTGCAGTAACAGTTCCCTATAGAATATTCTAATTCACAGGCTTGTTGAGGTCATGGTGCGCCACTCTAGTTTTGTGCTGATGGGTTCAGATATGAATCATAATCTTGGGTTTAACTCATTTTTTATAAAATTGAGTTTTTTTTATTTATTTTTATTTTTTTAGTGATTTTTTAAGAGTGCTACTATTAGCATTCCATAAATTAATTTGGACGCCTAATTTTTATCTTTTTTTTATTATTACAATAATAACCTCAAATAAAATGACTATAAATGACATCATTAATTTTGGGACACCCCATCTCATAATTAAATCTACACACTCACTACATCATGAATTAAGGTTTGTGAGAGCACCCACCTCCATCACCACCCATCCATCTTCCACAAATCTCATCTTCAAAACCTACCCACCCTCAAAACCTTGAAAACCCTTTGGTAGCAATATTCTGGCGTTAACGGTGGCAACCATTTGATTGCCTACACTTCTCCAGCAATGACAATGAGTGGAAGTTTTTTTGGCAACCACAACTCCATAATACGAAAAGAGTACAACAATAAAAGTTTAGAGGAGGTTCATAGTTTTGATGTTGTCCTTAGCTCAGAGGAGATTGGCCTTATAAGAGTAAGTTTCTTGAAAAAAAATGGCAAAAATAATAAAATCAGTTCGCCATTTTTTCTGGACTGAACTTCTGAACATATGATCGAAATTCGGGAACACAGGCCCGAATATTGTTCATTTTTTCGGGAACCGGTAACTGAACATTTATTATTTGTTCGGAAACAGGTAACCAAACATTATTCATAGGTTCAGACCTGTTTTACTAAGAAAACTAAACCAATTATTATAATTTTTTTCTGCAAGAGAAGAAATTATTATGAGAAAACTAAGAAATTATGTGTATATATATATATATAGAGAGAGAGAGAGAGAGAAAGAGAGCATACCAACTATGACAATGGTGGATGAGGCTGCAGAGACAGTAATCACATTGCCTTTTTTTCTTCTTCGTGGGCTTTGTTAGGGTTTTTTAGGAAGTGGGGTTTTTTTGGGGTGTGGGGGCGTGGAGGGTGTGCATTCAATGGGTGGAATATTTTTATAAGGATAATTTTAGTATTATTTGGGGGGAAAGAAGTTTTAAGGGTTTCAAAATTTATAAGTGGGGATCCAAATAAATGGGGGATCCAAAATAATTCATGGGGTGCTAATAGCACCACTCTTTTTTAAAATACTATTTGGATAAACTACAAATAGGTCATAATAGTTAAAGTTAATTCTCATCAAGTCCAATTAAAAATAAGCCTTAGTAAAATCGTCGCTAAATATAATTTTTTGTGACAATTTTTTACATATATCGCTAAAATTTGACAATTAGTGACTGTTTTTGTCACGATTTTATAAGTTGTCGCTAAAACTTATAATTTGTGACGTTTTTCTATAACAAATTTTTTAAACTATCGTTGAAAATTTAAAACTATCGTTGAAAATTGAAAATTAGTGGCAATTTTTATGATGATTTTTTTAAATTGTCGCTAAAACTTATAATTAGGGACATTTTTGTAACAATTTTCAAATTGTTGCAGAAAATTAACAATTAGTGCCTTTTTTAATAGTGTTTGATAAAAAAAAAAACGCCATTAATTCTCACAGAACCTATTGGACAATAAGTTCATCTATTAGGACCTACATGTAAGTCTCCCTAAATATTTTAAGTAATTTTTAGTTTTTATTTTTTAGATACACTTAATATAGATACAATTGAAAAGAATAATATTTGTGAAAAAAAACTTTAAAAAATTCATCAAATACAAAAAATATGAAAATTCAATATATTTTCATATTTTGTTATATTCAATAAATTTTTTAAAGATTTTTGTACAAATTTTATACTTTTTAAGTATATCAAGATTAAGTGGATCTAAAAAGAGACATTTATTCATAAATCCCTCTTCACCTACTTATGTTTCACTTAGTCTAAATTATTTTTTTATGTTCCAATAAGTACTATGAGTGACATAGTTACCAAAATACCTTTAATAATTGTCACAACCTCATTCCGCCCCTAGTAGAATGGTGCCATGATGGCTAGTAATCCGAGATTACCAAAGGCCAACTTACTAGGATTCACACAATCAGAGTATAAATATGGGGCTTACTAATGCGGAAGCAATAAGTTTAAATCTAAATAGTCCGCAAGAGCTATGCATAGATCAAATGAAATGTCATACATTTAACATGGTTTACAACTTGAATACAATAAAATAAAGTACAATTACATTTCAATCAAAAGGCTTCTCAAGCCGGCATATACAAAAACAAATGATCTACAGGGCTAAGAAGCATAATCTTCAAGATGCTGCAAAAACACAAATCCAAAACAAATCTCAAATAACATCTAGGCGTCGCCGCTATCCTGCTCATCACCTACATATATATATATAAGAGGGTGAGCTTGGATACACAGTGAATGATATTAATAATAAAGGTTTGCATAAATGGTTTTCAAGATCTCTTTTCAAAACAATACATAGTATATCTTATATATATAAAAAAAAAGGATGAACCGAGTCCATCTATCAAATCTTTCAAAGCTTCAAGGGATGCTTACTAGCATCAATATAATACAAGGGACGACATTCTTGAAAAAACCCACGCGGAAAACCGTCAGTGGCAAAACAAGGGAATAATCGACCCGGAATCGATTAGACAAACCCACCCGCACAAGGCCGTCGGTGGCAAGGGAGATATCTCAAACAAGGGTGCTAGTTGTATCATAGTCCCCTAGCACTAAGGACTTCCAAAACAAGGGTACTAGTTGCATTATAGTCCCCTAGCACTAAAGACTTTCCAAGAATGTCATCA
The DNA here is from genome assembly GCF_055761805.1 of Camellia sinensis. Lineage (NCBI taxonomy): Eukaryota > Viridiplantae > Streptophyta > Magnoliopsida > Ericales > Theaceae > Camellia > Camellia sinensis. The sequence goes on from NC_138970.1 coordinate 67,449,186, forward strand.
AAACAAGATAATACTTGATACAAAACTAGGAATAATCATTCATACTTGAACAAACACTTTTCCAAACAAAGCAAAACAAAGCTTTTATCAAAACGTTAGAACATAGCTTTATTAAAAATACCACTCACATAGTTCTTCGGTTGTGGGGATTAAAGTAAGGATCCAAGACCTACAAACATATAATAATCACCATTGAATGCACTTTAAAAGACAAGAAGAGATGCTCAAAGATGGACGTGAAATGCAATAAGTTCGGCATTCTTTCGAAACCAAGTTAAACCATAATAAAACACTGTTCCACATCCCGGGAAAACATATTGGGTACCAACGAGGTCTTGGCCGAGGTCCCACACCCCTCAGCCGAGGTGTGTTCCCGACGACCACATTCAAGAAATGAAGTCGAGAAAATTTGGGTTTCCCTCCGAAGAACATGATGAACATGAAGAAGATGAGTGCAAAATCACAACTTCCTTATTACAAAATCTGGGTTTTCATGAGATGAGCTCAAAAACATGGACCTGGGTACCCTTACTTGAAGATTTCATGAAAACAAACACAGAAACATGGATCTTGAACAAACTTTCGGATCAAAACATGGTTTTCTTTCAAGAACACAAGAACACCATTTTCTCTTTCTAAAACCAAACTTTAAATCAATGCATGGCTCATGAATCATGCTAAATCATGCAATGCGATTGGATGAACGTAAGGAACAACATGAGCAGATCAAGATTCTAACCTGAGCAGACACGGATCTAACGGCTCAAGCTGTGAAGATCAAGCTTGGAAATCTAGTTCTCTCTCTAAGGACTTCTTCTTCCTCTCTTCCTAGAGCTTCAGTCTCTAAGACAAAGATACAATACAAAATGATATGTTTTCTCAGCTAGTTCCTGACTTAACCCTCTGCTGGGACACGTGGCAGCATCAGATTGGGTTTCCTTAAAAAGGTGACTGAATGACAAGACTAAAGGAATGACAAAGTGTATACAACAGGCAAGACGGTATGGGCTCTCTGGCTGGTGATGACATCGGGTTAATACATCGGCTCCGGCAAGTAGGTTGTAGTGGTCTCGGCCAGGAAGGATAACGCATGGCCCAAATGTGCCACACCTCGGCCTAGATCATACCAGTCCCGAAACAAGATCACTACGTGCAAGGATCAAAGACATAGGTTGCCTGGATAATAACATCTCGGCGTAGATGATACACATCTCGGCCTAGGTGATGTACACCTCGGCCCAATATAATGACATCTCGGCCAATATGCCAAGGTGAGGGTGGAGGTCAGCCAAAGTGGTTCCAAGGCAGTCCTAGGTGTAAGAGGTTCAAAGGTGCGACCTAGGCTTAAGATGACCTCGGCTACACTCACCAAGCAAGGAACAAGACTTACAAGTAAATCCACATAAGTATGAAACAAGACAAGAACTTACTCTAGGCAAAACAAGTCAAAATCTACTAATGCAAGCTTAGCAAAACAAGATCATGCAGATGCACATGCACATGGCTAAGACGGGGATGAGGGTCACTACAGTCTACCCTCCTTAAAGAAGTTTGGTCCCCAAACTTGAGTTACCTTTCTCTACAAACAACTTCGGATAATGGACTTTCACTTCTTCATCCTTTTCCCATGTAGCCTTTTTGCCGTAATGTTCCTTCCATTCAACCTTTACCATCGGTATCGACTTGTTTCTCAACTGTCTCACTTGTCTATCAATAATTCTCATCGGCTTCTCCTCGTAGTCTAAATCTTCATTAACCACAATCCCGGAATAGTCAATTACATGCAGTGGGTCTTGGATGTATTTCCTCAACATCGAAACGTGAAACACATTGTGGACTTGGCCTAATTCTGGCGGTAGAGCAAGTCTGTAGGCAACGGGGTTAACCCTCTCAAGAATTTCAAATGGCCCAATATATCAGGGTGCTAGCTTACATTTCTTCCCAAATCTTGAAATTCCCTTCATTGGCAAAATCCTCAGAAACACATGATCCCCAACTTCAAACTCTAACTCCCTTCTCCTCTGGTCGGCATAACTTTTTTGTCGACTCTGTGCGGTTTTGATCCTCTGCTGAATGAGCTTAATCTTCTCAGTTGTCATTTGAACTAACTCGGGACCAATCAAAGCTTTGTCCCCTACCTCGGTCCAACATATCGGCGATCTGCACTTCCTTTTATACAAAGCTTCGTACGGCGCCATGCCGATGCTAGCTTGATAACTGCTGTTGTAAGCAAATTCTACTAATGGAAAATCCACTTCCCAGCTTCTTTTGAAGTCCATTACACATAGTCTGAGCGTATCTTCAAGTGTCTGAATTGTTCTCTCTGTTTGCCCATCGGTCTAGGGATGAAAAGCTGTACTAAACCTCAACTCGGTTCCCAAAGCTCCTTGTAGACTCTGCCAAAATCTAGAAACAAACTTTGGATCCTGGTCTGACACAATGGACATCGACACACCATGAAGTCTAACAATCTCATTCATATACAATTCAGCAAGTCGGTTGGCATTGAATGTAGTCTTGACAGGGAAAAAGTGTGCTGATTTAGTTAATCTATCAACAACAACCCAAATCGAATCCATACCTTTCTGCGTCCTCGGCAAACCAACCACAAAATCTATGGAGATGTGTTCCTATTTCCACTCAGAGATTGACAAAGGTTGAAGAAGTCCTGCTGGCCTCTGGTGTTCTGCTTTCACTTGTTGACAACACAAACACTGGATACAAACTCGGCTATTTCTCTTTTCATATTTGGCCACCAAAAAGTCTGCTTCACATCTTGATACATCTTGGTGCTTCCTGGATGAACGGCAAATCTGGAATTATGGGCCTCTTGTAAAATCTTCCTTTTCAATTCTGGGACGTCGGCCACGCACAACCTCCCTTCAAACTTGAGCACCTGATTCTCAATGGTGTACCCTGACCTCGGCTTGGTGACGAACTCATTAATTACCTTCTTGAAGAATTCATCCTCCATCTGTCTGGTCTTCACTTCCTTAATAGTGGTCGACTCCACTGAAATCATTGCTAAACACACCAAACTCCCAACTAATTTCCTGCTCAACGCGTTGGCCACTGAGTTTGCTTTACCTGGGTGATACTGAATCTGCATGTCGTAGTCCTTTAATAGCTCAAGCCATTTTCTCTGACTCATATTCAATTCCTTCTGAGTGAACAAGTACTTCAAACTCTTGTGATCTGTGAAAACTTGGCAAGAAGCTCCATATAAGTAATGATGCCAAATCTTTAAAGCAAAAACTACGGCTGCTAGTTCTAAATCATGGGTAGGATAATTCTTTTCATGGGGCTTCAACTGGCGAGATGCGTATGCTATAACTTTATCCCTTTGCATTAGCACGCAACCCAAACCTTTATGTGAAGCATCACTATAAATCTGGAATTCTTCATTGTCTGACGGTAGTACAAGAATCGGTGCTGTGACTAATCTTGTCTTTAACTCCTGAAAAGTTGATTCTCTATCCTCGGTCCATTCATACGCCACTCCTTTCTAAGTTAGTTGTGTCAGTGGTACTACAATCCTTGAGAAATCCTTCACAAACTTCCTGTAATAACCTGCCAAACCTAGAAAACTACAAACCTCAGACACATTGGTCGGCATCAGCCAATTCACAATGGCTTCAATTTTACTTGGATCAACAGAGATTCCCTCTTCATTAATCACATGGCCAAAAAACGAAATGCTGGAAAGCCAAAACTCACACTTGTTTAGTTTAGCATACAGTTTCCTATCTCTCAAAATTTGTAAGGCCAGCCTCAAATGCTTCTCATGCTTTTCATCACTCTTGGAGTAGATCAATATATCGTCAATGAAAACAACCACAAACTCATCTAGGTACGGCTTAAAGACCCTATTCATCAAATCCATGAATGCTGCAGGAGCATTAGTTACTCCAAAAGGCATTACCAAAAATTCGTAGTGGCCATATCTTGTCCGAAAAGCAGTCTTCTCAACATCCTCGGCTTTAACCTTTAGTTGATGGTAGCCCGACCTGAGATCGATCTTAGAAAAGACTCGTGCTCCTTGTAGTTGATCAAGCAAATCATCAATTCTCGGCAATGGGTACTTATTCTTAATGGTTACCTTGTTCAGTTCTCGGTAGTCTATACAAAGACGAAGTGTACCATCCTTTTTCTTGACAAATAGAACTGGTGCTCCCCATGGTAAAGTGCTCGGCCTGATAAAACCTTTATCCAACAATTCTTGTAGTTGCACTTTCAATTCCTTGAGCTCGGCTGGGGCCATTCTATAGGGCGTTTTGGAGATAGGCTGGGTTCTCGGTATGATATCAACAGTAAATTCTATGTCCCTATCGACTAAGTGGCCAGGCAAATCATTCGGAAAGACGTCGGGGAATTCCTTGACAACTGGAATGTCAGCCAATTCAATGTTTCCACTCAGATTACTTAGTATACTACACAAATAACCTTGACACCCTTTTTGAATCAACTTATAAGCCTTCATGGACGAGATCAAGTAAGGTGGAGATACTACTCCTTTACTCTGAAATGTAATCTCGGCTTGGTTTAGGGGTTTAAATGTGACGTTTTTGGAAACACAATCAATAGAGGCATGATTCGCTACTAACCAGTCCATTCCCAATATAACATCAAAGTGAGTCATGTTCAACGACATCAAATCAATTAATAATTCTACACCCTCAATCACAACAACACACGCCCTATAGATGGATGCAACAGTCATAGTCCTCCCAGATGGAGTAGACACAGACAACATATAATCAAGGGGTTCTAGTTCTCTATTCAACTTCTCGGCAAACTTAGCAGATACAAATGAATGCGTAGAACCCGAATCAATCAATATGTATGCATCTTGAGAGCAAATTTGGAGAGTACCTGATACTACTGTCTCGGCACTCTGGGTGTCTCCTGGTACTAATGCAAAAACTCTGCCCTGCCTCATCTGCGCCTTCCCGACGTTGCCCTTCTGTGTAGAGCCCGAAGTGCTCCCATTCTTCTTACCATCATTAGTCTTTGCCTTCGGACAATCTCTCACACGGTGACCTATCTCACCACATTCAAAACAAGCTCCAGATGTCCAATGACAAACTCCAAAGTGCGGCTTTCCACAACTGGAACATGTCGGCTTGGTGCCGCCTTCCTGATTAGAGTTGCTGGAACTGCCCACATTCGTTTTCTTCTTGGCATTAAACTGTGCTCAACGATTATCATAATTCTGCCTCTTCCTCTGGCTCTCTCCTGAATTCTGGTATCGGTTTAAGTTAGTTTCTGCCTGGATGGCCTTGTCTAATACTCCGACGTATGTCGGCATGTTGAGCATGTTAACTCGATCTTGTATCGGCCCACGAAGTCCACTTTCAAACTTTTTAGCATTCCTATATTCATCATTAACCATGTGAGGCGCATATCTCGCCAACTCGGTCAAAGCATGGTCGTATTCTGCCACTATTTTGTTGCCTTGTGTCAGAGTCTGGAACTCTGTGGTCTTGCGATCTCCAACACTAAGAGGAAAATGCTTGTTGTAGAATAATTCCAGAAATCCAGCCCAAGTCAAACCAGGATTACCTTCTCGAACCATCATCCACCATCTTCGTGCGTCGTCGTCTAACGTGAATGCTGCCAATGATACCTTCTGAGCGTCTGTACTGGGAAAAATTTCAAACAGTTTCTCCATTTCCAAGACCCACGCTTCGGCTTTCATCGGTTCTATACCCCCTTGGAATCTCGGCGGTTCATTTTCTTGAACTCCTTGATCAAAGTTATTGTGCCGTCCCCATATAAAGCTGGCTGTGGAAGCACTTGTGGCACTGGGGGAGGTGGAGGCGGAACTGCCTATCGGCTATTTGTCTGCTCGGCCTGGGTAGAGGTAGTACTAGTGTCTTCTGGCCTAGGTTGCCTTAATTCTCGGACCAAACCTTCGACCAACCTTTCTAATCTGTCCAATCTGTCCTCGGAATGATCTCGGCCGACTGGAGGTCTACCTCTTCTCATGATGCTAAGAGTGTGCAGAACGTGACTTTAAAACAAAATGAACAAATAAACATGTATGCAAGTAACGAATAATCATGCTGAGACAAGGCACATCCTGTCAAGTAGCAAGCAATATGATGCAATCCTAACATCATTCTAAGGGAAATCCTATGCTCTTTAGGACTCAAAGTGTGTGTGAGTAACGTACTATAAGGAACTCATGCTTTGATACCAATCTGTCACGACCCCATTCCGCCTCTAGTAGAATGGTGCCATGATGGCCAGTAATCTGAGATTACCAAAGGCCAACTTACAAGGATTCACACAATCAGAGTATAAATATGGGGCTTACTAATGCGGAAGCAATAAGTTTAAATCTAAATAGTCCACAAGAGCTGTGCATAGATCAAATGAAATGTCATACATTTAACATGGTTTACAACTTGAATACAAATAAAATAAAGTACAATTTACATCTCGATCAAAAGGCTTCTCAAGCCGGCATGTACAAAAACAAATGATTTACAGGGCTAAGAAGCATAATCTTCAAGATGCTGCAAAAACACGAATCCAAAACAAATCTCAAATAACATCTAGGCGTCGCCGCTATCCTGCTCATCACCTACATATATATATATAAGAGAGTGAGCTTGGATACTCAGTGAATGATATTAATAATAAAGGTTTGCATGAATGATATTCAAGATCTCTTTTCAAAACAATACATAACATATCTTATATCAAAATCAAAGGATAAACCGAGTCCATTTATCAAATCTTTCAAAGCTTCAAGGGATGCTTACTAGCATCAATATAATACAAAGGATGACATTCTTGACAAAACCCACGCGGAAAATCGTCAGTGGCAAAACAAGGGAATAATCGACCCAGAATCGATTAGACAAACCCACCCGCACAAGGCCGTCGGTGGCAAGGGAGATGTCTCAAACAAGGGTGCTAGTTGCATCATAGTCCCCTAGCACTAAGGACTTCCAAAACAAGGGCACTAGTTGCATTATAGTCCCCTAGCACTAAAGACTTTCCAAGAATGTCATCAAAACAAGATAATACTTGATACAAAACTAGGAATAATCATTCATACTTGAACAAACACTTTTCCAAACAAAGCAAAACAAAGCTTTTATCAAAACATTAGAACATAGCTTTATTAAAAATACCACTCACATAGTTCTTCGGTTGTAGGGATTAAAGCAAGGATCCAAGACCTACAAACATATAATAATCACCATTGAATGCACTTTAAAAGACAAGAAGAGATGCTCAAAGATGGACGTGAAGTGCAATGATTTCGGCATTCTTTTGAAACCAAGTTAAACCATAACAAAACACTGTTCCACATCCCGGGGTACCAACCAGGTCTTGGCCGAGGTCCCACACTCCTCAGCCGAGGTGTGTTCCCGACGACCACATTCAAGAAATGAAGTCAGGAAAATCTGGGTTTCCCTCCGAAGAACATGATGAACATGAAGAAGATGAGTGCAAAATCACAACTTCCTTATTACAAAATCTGGGTTTTCATAAGATGAGCTCAAAAACATGGTCCTGGGTACCCTTACTTGAAGATTTCATGAAAACAAACACAGAAACATGGATCTTGATACAAACTTTCGGATCAAAACATGGTTTTCTTTCAAGAACACAAGAACACCATTTTCTCTTTCTAAAACCAAACTTTAAATCAATGCATGGCTCATGAATCATGCTAAATCATGCAATGCGATTGGATGAACGTAAGGAACAACATGAGCAGATCAAGATTCTAACCTGAGCAGACACGGATCTAACGGCTCAAGCTGTGAAGATCAAGCTTGGAAATCTAGTTCTCTCTCTAAGGACCTCTTCTTCCTCTCTTCTTAGAGCTTCTGTCTCTAAGACAAAGATACAGTACAAAATGATATGTTTTCTCAGCTAGTTCCTAACTTAACGCTCTGCTGGGACACGTGGCGGCATCGGATTGGGTTTCCTCAAAAAGGTGACTGAATGACAAGACTAAAGGAATGACAAAGTGTATACAATAGGCAAGACGGTATGGGCTCTCTGGCTGGCGATGACATCGGGTTAATACATCGGCTCCGGTAAGTAGGTTGTAGTGTTCTCGTCCAGGAAGGATAACGCATGGCCCAAATGTGCCACACCTCGGCCTAGGTCATACTAGTCCCGAAACAAGATCACCAGATGCAAGGATCAAAGACGTAGGTTGCCTAGATAATAACATCTCGGCCTAGATGATACACATCTCAGCCTAGGTGATGCACCCCTCGGCCCAAGATGATGACATCTCGGCCAATATGCCAAGGTAAGGGTGGAGGTCAGCCAAAGTGGTTCCAAGGCGGTCCTAGGTGTAAGAGGTTCAAAGGTGAGACCTAGGTTTAAGATGACCTCGGCCACACTCACCAAGCAAGGAACAAGACTTACAAGTAAATCCACATAAGTACGAAACAAGACAAGAACTTACTCTAGGCAAAACAAGTCAAAATCTACTAATGCAAGCTTAGCAAAACAAGATCATACAGATGCACATGCACATGGCTAAGACGGGGATGAGGGTCACTACAATAATACTAAGACGAAACACGCATTAATGTTCACATTGACAATATGAACGTTCTGTGATGTGGACATTCATACTATCAATGTGAATATTCACATCACCAAATTGCTAATGGTTCAAAAATATTTGTAAGGGTAAAATTGTTCATGAAATACCTTAAATATAAGAATTAAGATTTGGTGGGTCAAATATCTAAATAATAGGAATTATTGAAATATAAGAATATATTATGAACTAATTGAGATATGAGTACTTGAAAGAGAATTTCCTAATAAATTTTCCATATAAAGAACAAAAAAATATTGATTAAAATATTTTAAAAGTTATTAAAAATATAAAAATACAAATTAAAACTCAAAAAACTGTTTTTAAAAACTTGACAAACATGTTGCTAATAATCTACAACTTTATGGCCTAAGTGGTCTATAAAATTATTACTCTGATAAAATTTCTATTGAGCCTTGCATATTCACTTATTTTCAACACCTATTCTTGTTTCTAATATGCTTCTTCATCTATCTTTTAATTCGGGTTGGTTTTTTCTATTCTAAGCATATGAAACAATGACAATGCAATAGCAAACTATATCAAATCATCAGAAGATAGGGAATATATATATATATATATATAATACAAAAACATCCAAATCATGAACACAAACATTCATGCATATATATCATAGACACAACACACAAATCAAGTTTGTGAATACCGTCAACCCATGAATACAACTACTAAACACAAGAGACACAGATGAATAAATAAATAAAACCCAGACTCAAACGCAATAGTAATCAAAACCCTCAGGAGAGATTAAGATTAACTAGATAATTTTTCAGATTCTTCATTAAGAAATTAAATATTTCTTTTACAGAAACATAACAAAATCGATCACAAAAAATAATAACAAGCAACTCCTAGAATACCTCCTCTAATCCCCGCCACTGTTCCCTCCATCATTCCCTCCACCATTAGTGTCCTTTGATGGTGGTGATGGCGAAAATGTACCACCAAGCAGTGGTGCAGGGGTGGGTATTGAAATATTAAACTTACTAAGCAGTGCATTTGCCGTGATGTCTAACAGGTCCACCTTAGAGTTAAGCAAGTTCACATTCACCGAAGTTTGCTTAACTTCGGACATCTGCTGCTTAGAGTTGAGCCCTGTCATCGATTTCAGCAATTCAGTAGCTAGATGCCACGTTAGTGGCTCGCTTCAGCATGGTATCGAGTAACCCATGGATGATCATCAAGTTAGAGATGATCTCCTAAAATAACTCCCTCCTCCATTCCCTCCACCACCATTCCCTCCACCACCGTTCCCTCCACCATTAGTGATTGCCGGCGGTGGTGGTGGAGATGGCAAAGATATATCACCAGCAAGTGCAGCAGGGGAAGAGGGTACTGCAATGTTGAAGTTTTTCAAGAGTGCATTTACCGTCAGGTTCAGCTCTCTCAAATCCAGCGTAATGTTCTTCACTTTCATCAAAATGTCCTTCACATCCGTCATCTATTGCCTAGTGTCTAGTCAGTCATGGAGTTGAACAACTCAGTGTTTCCCTCGTTGTCGGTCTTGTTGCGGACGGAGGCCAAATTAGCTCCTTATTTGAGCATTGAATCCACCACACCTTGAATAACCAGCGGCTTCAACGTGGTTTCAAGTCCTATACGTTTCACAAACAGTTTAATCCAGTTAGTATATCAACCAAACAATAACATAAAGAAAAGAAATGAAAATCAAATGAAATGAAATATACCCATTTAGGATCCTTGTCGAGAGTTTCATTGTCCTTCTTGTTCTTTATCTCAAGAAGATCTTTCTCCCTCTGTCTCATATATTTCTCCATCAACCCTCGCTGGCCAAACATGACTGCAGTCATGTTATCAGAAATGGAATATCCTACACAACAGTATATATATGAGAGAAGAATTTATACTAACAAACAAATTTAAGGGAATAGTATATCTGTCAAAATGTTTTATAAAAATTTATTGCATTTTGAATAGTAAATATTTCATAACATTTTTTAATAATATATATCAATTTTTCGAACAGTACATAGGAAGTGGGGATGCTGCTTCGCAGCTGCCCGGGCAGCAGGGTCTACTGTGCACCGATTTGGGCCCATTTCGGGACCCATTTTGATAATCCGAACCGTTCACATTTTAGAATACGTCAAGCAGAACATGTCCGCAAAAAATCAAGTTAATCGGATATCGTTTACCCATTCATCCACTTACATTTGTATTCATTTTAATCAAGTTAAAATACATTTGTATTTATTTACGTAGATACAAATGTAAGTAGATGAACGGGTAAACGATATCCAATTAACTTAATTTTTGCAGGCATGTTCTACTTGGCATATTATAAAATGTGAACGGTTCGGATTATCAAAATGGGCCCCGAAATGGGCCCAAATTGGCACACAGCAGACTCTGCTGCGCAGTAGCGGCCCTGCAATAAATTTTAGTGTGATAAGCTTGTCAAAACTATTGTCCGTCTACCCTAGGATATCTTATAAAAAATGAGAAAAGTTAGGGATCATGAAAATTCTTTCATTAAAATGATCATGAAAGAGTTATGATCCTTAAATTATCTTGATTAGTGCGTGGTACTTTATTTTAAGTGTAATCTAAGAATCACAAAACTTTCATGATTATTTTTATGAAAGATTTTTTTATGATACCTAATATTACTGATAAAAAATTAATGTCAACACTAGTGTCAACACTAAAACCAACACTAACAAAGCTTATTAAAAATTAGTATCGACACTAGTATAACACTAGCAAAGCAAATAAAAGATTAGTATGGACTCTAGTGTCGAGTGCCAACACTAGTGAAAGTTATCAAAAATTAGTATTGACGCTAGCAAAATTTATCAAAAATTAGTATCGAGACTAGTGAAAGTTGTCAAAAATTAGTATTGACGCTAGCAAAACTTATCAAAAATTAGTGAGACTAGAAAAACTTATCAAAAATGAGTATTGACACTAGCAAATCTTATAACAAAATTAGTGTCCGACATCAATATTTGGTTGCTTTTTATTATGGAAGAGGACTAGCTAGCAACAATGGTAATAATAAAAAAATAAAATAAAATAAATAAATAAATAAATAAATTCGAAAGTTGTGGAGCAAAGCACTGAAAGAGGACTAAAATAAAGGCAATGATTTTTTAAAAACAATGATAAAGTTTGAAATATAGTTTGGATTACTTTTTGAAAAGGGAGCTTTTTCTATAAATTCATCTTTAATTACTTATGTTTCATCTAATTTATATTCTTTTTGACTATTCCATTAGGTCCTATTTGAGATAAGAAGACCAAAATACCATTTTCATTTACTTATGTTCTATTTAGGTCATATTATTTTCTTATGTTTCAATAAGTTCTATGGGTGACATAATTATCAAAATACCCCTAATGTGAATGTTCACACCGTCAATGTGAATGTTCATATCGTCAATGTGTATGGGCCCGACCCATGTACAATATAAATATTCACATTGACATGTTAACATTCACGTTGATAGGAGTGTAAAATTAGCCCGCGGCCTGTGGGCGGCCTGGGACGAGCCCGGTCCGGCCCGTGACAATGTGAATTTTCACATTGACATATTAACATTCACATTGATAGGACTATAAAATTGGCCCGCGGCCTGTGGGCGGCCCGAAGCCCGCCCGTTGCGGGGGCGGGCCCGTCCTGTTGATAATGTGAATATTCACATTGACATGTTAACATTCACATTGATAAGAGTGTAAAATTGACTCGCGTCCCATGGGCGGTCCGAAGCCTGTGGGCAGCCCGGGGCGCGCCCGGCTCGGCTTGTGACAATGTGAATATTCACATTGACATATTAACATTCACATTGATAGGAGTGTAAAATTGGCCCGCGGCCCGAAGACGACAACCTCGGGTCGGGTCGGGCCGGTGGGCCTAGGCCTAGGCTCGAGCTTAGGCGGGCCTGACCTTTTTTTTTTAATTCTTTTTAATTTTTTCTACCAAAATTTTATTATTTTCCACAAAAGAAGACATTGTGCCTCAGGCGGGCTGGGCTTCGGATCGAGCCTTGAATGGGCCTTATGCGGGCCGATGGGCCGGGCCGGGTCGGGCTTCAAAGTGATGGCCTAGGCCCTAGCCTAGGGTCTCAGACATGCTCGGGCCCAGACCCAAACGAGCCTGCCCCGGGCCGTGGACGGGCTTCGAGCAGCCCACAGGCGGCGGGCCAATTCTACATTCCTATCAATGTGCATGTTAACATGTCAATGTGAATATTCACATTGTCAACGGGCCGGGCCGGGCCTACCCCGGGCCGCAGGCAAATTTTACACTCATATCAATGTTAATGTTAACATGTCAATGTGAATATTCACATTGTCACGGGTCGGGCCAACCCGCCTCAGGCTGCGGTCCGGCTTCGGGCCGCCCACGGGCTGCGGACCAATTTTACACTTTACCAATGTGAATATTAACATGTCAATGTGAATATTCACATTGTCAATGGGCCAGGCCGGGCCCGCCCCTGGCTGCGGGCGGGCTTTTGGCCGCCCATGGGCCGCGGGCCAATTTTATACTTTTATCAATATGAATGTTAACATGTCAATGTGAATATTCACATTGTCAACAGGCCGGGTCGGGCCGCCAACGGGCTGTGGGCGGGTTTCGGGCAGCCACGGGGCACGGGCCAATTTTATACTCTTATCAATGTGAATGTTAACATGTCAATGTGAATATTCACATTGTCAACAGGCCGGGCTGCCTACGAGTCGTGAGCGGGTTTTGGGCAGCCACGGGGCGCGAGCCAATTTTATACTCTTATCAATGTGAATATTCAAGTCAATGTGAATATTCACATTTTCAACGAGCCGGACCCGCCCCGGGCCACCCACGGGCCGTGGACGGGTTTCGGGCAGCCACGGGGCGCGGGCTAATTTTACATTCCTATCAATGTGAATGTTAACATGTCAATGTGAATATTCACATTGTCAATGGGCCGGGCCCGTCCCGGCTCGCAGACGGGTTTCTGGCCGCCCACGGGACATTCGTACCAATGTGAATTTTAAAATATGAATGTTCACATCATAAAATTGCTAACCATTCAAAAAATATTTTTAAGGGTATCAAAATTAAATATAAGGGCATAAGTGTCCAAGAAAATAGTGTAAATCAAGAAAAATGACTTTATGGAATAAAACTATACATACATGGGACTAAATGGGTTAAAAAATTCCTTCATGGACTTGTTGGGTTAAAACACTTCTAAATGGGATTTATCAATAATTTTTCCTATTGAAAAATTAGCATGTTTGGTTCTAATTTTCAGAAAATAGTTTTGAGAAAATTTTATTTTTTTCTTTTTCATATTTTAATGTTTTCAATGAATTTTTTTAAATATTTTAAGCATTTCGTTTTAATTTTTAGACACACCTAACATAAATATACTTAAAAAGTATAATATTTGAAAAAAAATCTTTTAAAAATACACTAAATATCAAAAAATACAAAAAAAAAAATGAAAATTCAATACATTTTTCGTATTTTTGTGTATTTATTAATTTTTTATAAATATTTTACTATTTAGATACATCTAAGTAAGATCTATCTAAAAAGTTAAAAAAAATATTTAAAATTTCAAAAATATTCACTAAAAAAAAATATGAAAAATAAAAATACTCAATTTTCAAAAAATTGAATTAAAAAAACTAAAACTAAACACATTGAATATTTTTATAATTATTTTTTGAAAAATTAATATTTTAATCTCTTCTTTCCACAAAGTTGGCTAAATAGCTAGCTACAAATAACATCCAACTTACCACCTAGGGTGGTGATAACGTGGATTAGGCACTTGCCTTCCACGCTCCTGATCCGGGGTCGATTTCTTTGGGGAGCATTTGACTGCGGTCTTGTGTGTTCCACTCCTTTCGAACCTCGGCCGTGGGCGAGCGGATCCTCTAGAGTAACCCTCTAGAGTGATCTCCTAAAGTGGATGATCGGACGGCTCAGAATACTCCTCACCAAAACGACGTCGTTTTGGTGAGGAATTTCAAAAAAAAAAAAAAAAAAAAAACAGATTTAGGGACCTTAACTGGTTCAAAAGAATTTTCCCCCATCTCCATCTGTTTCTTCTTTGCTCTTAGCTCAGATGGAGATGGAGATGTGTGTGTGTGTGTGTATAACTTTATTGTAAGATCAGAATTTTCCTTCCAAATTTGATGTATTTATGTTGTTTTGTAGGTTGCTTATATTCATTCGTCTTGCTACACTTGCTTGCTTTCTAACATGGAGGGTTTCGAATCCTAACCATGAAGCTATGTGGTTATGGATAATGTCCGTAGTCTGTGAGTTCTGGTTTGCACTATCATGGGTTCTAGATCAGCTCCCAAAGCTCTGCCCCATTAACAGAGTAACCGATCTCTCTGTTCTCAAAGAGCGTTTCGAACCATCAGCCCTAAACCTTCGCAATCCCAAAGGACTCTCTGACCTTCCCGGAGTTGATGTTTTTGTTTCAACCGCTGATCCAGACAAAGAACCCCCTCTTGTGACAGCAAACACCATTCTTTCAATCCTGGCCGTTGACTATCCTGTGGAAAAGCTAGCTTGTTATTTATCAGATGATGGAGGGTCTCTTGTGACATTTGAAGCCCTTGCTGAGGCTGCAAGCTTTGCAAGGATATGGGTTCCATTTTGTTGGAAACATAATATAGAACCAAGAAATCCCGAGGCGTATTTTGGGTTGAAGCGCGATCCCCTCAAGAACAAGGTACAGCTTGATTTTGTGAGAGAGAGAAGAAGAGTGAAGAGGGAATATGCTGAATTCAAGGTGAGGATAAATGCCTTACCGGAATCGATAAGGTGAAGATCAGATGCATATAATGCCCAAGCTGAGCTAAGAGCAAAGAAGAAACAGATGGAGATGGGGGAAAATTCTTTTGAACCTGTTAAGGTCCCTAAATCTGTTTTTTTTTTTTTTTTTTTTTTTGAAATTCCTTACCAAAACGACGTCGTTTTGGTGAGGAGTATTCTGAGCCGTCCGATCATCCACTTTAGGAGATCACTCTAGAGGGTTACTCTAGAGGATCCGCTCGCCGGGCGCGGGCTATGGTTGGAAGATGGGATCCATTGTTTTTAGGTAGTGAGTCATTTTCTTCGAGTTGGGTTAAATAAAATCAGTAATCAATTATCTCGAAACCTGAACCCACATAATAAAGCCAGCAAACAATTATCTCAGAACCTGAACTCACGGATGCACCAGAGAGCATCCTTTTTTCAAATCAAAATAAATAAATAACATCTAACTTTTAATCTAACTTTTAATACATAACTTCTTTAACGACGGTGTTAACAGCTCTATTGCATGAGATAATTGCAACTAGTGTTCACTAACTTTTCATAAATTACTTCAAAACTCTAGCCAAATTGCAAAAAAAATACAAAATAAAAAATGATGTAATATTTCTTTGGTTTGCCATCTTTGAAAATACCAAATTTGAAAGGATAAACTAATTTGAGCACATGAAGCTTCTACTCAAAAACCAATTTTTGATGAAAATCTACAAAGTAAACCTCAGAACATTTGGAAGTCCCCAAAAGATTTCCTTTTGTTCTTTGCAAAGACATGTGTCTTGCACAACCATGGTTCATTCACACACACACACAGACCCCAAAAAAAAAAATGACATGTCAACATTGAAGCTACTTTGAAGGTTTGGAATAAGATAGATAATGATACAACAAAAAATCCATCACCAATTTTAAAAATCTAAACTGACAATAAATTCATAAAAAGAAACATAAGGCTTCGTTTGAGAAGGCTCTGTTTTAGCCAAAAAGTCAAAAAGTTACTAAATTGGCCAAAAAGCTAACAACCCATACTAAAAAGTCAAAGATTCTCTTTTCTCTCTACTTTTTGCACATCTTTTCGTAATTAGCCAAAAAGTCATCCCAAACATACTAGTTTTTTTTAGCTCATATTTTAGCAAAATAGTCAAAAAGTTACTAAATTGGCCTGTTCCCAAACGAGGCCTAAGCAATCTCTCATCAAAAATAAGAGAGAGAGAATCTCCAAGAACCATTTGAGAGATCATAATTTGCTGCCAATAGTTAAAAATAAAATAAAACCTTGCAATGCTATGCCTAATAAGCTGAGTGGTTCAAAGCTTCAGTGGGCAGAGACTATAAGAATACCACGTGTATACTGTTTCTACGAAGGAAATTAGTTACATTTAGAATCATTGCAAATGCAAAAGGTCTGAGTTACTCCCATGCACCCTCTGATTGATGGTCAATCAGTTTAGTACCAATACTTGTTCTCCTATTTGTGTAGAAACCCGGGATCGTTTATTTACAAGACACATCTATTGAAGGACGTTGCCATAAAGCTTTTATCAACATCAACCCGGAACCATCAATTTCACCTCTCTTACCTGCACAAAATAGATGTATGTTTTCAGGCAGTAGCTGCATCTATAGTTATTATTTAACGATGTCTCAAGTGAGCATTTTTGCATTGAACATGGCAATCTCCAGGGGGAGAATGAAGAAGACTAGCATATTTGCAATTATAAATAAACATACAAAACGTTAGTATGAAGTCCATTAGCTCTGAGTCAAAAGGGTGACAAATAAGGATCAATTCTTTTCTTTTTTTCTTTTTTTTTTTGGTTAAGAGGCCAGCAAAGTTACCTTTTAGCCAATCGTAACATTATTGCATCACAAAACCTCTACTATGAAGGGAAATCTCACAATTAGACACATATTGGCTAGACATTCAAATGAAATCTGAAGGGTTTTTATTCATCTCTAGAACATACCTAATGTAATACTAAACCCTGATGGTGAATTTGCAGCTAAATGTGCAAATTTTCTTCCTAGCATAATGGAATATTTCTGCAATTGATAAACCGCCAATGCATGCCCTTCAATTATAGCATAGATGTCAGTAAATGTCAACAGAATGATATGGAAATACTACAGTATATGAATTGCTTAGAAGAAAAAGGAACGGTCGTAAATTCATCAGATTATATGAATTGAAATTTATTCTCTCTGTTCTTACCTGCAGAGAGAGGGGGGGAGAGAGAGAAATCAAATTTCTAAATACATAGACTTGATTCTTACTATGTCACTTGTTTCCTTTTTTCTTTTTCTTTTTCTAATCTTTTTTCTTGTAATGTTGGAGTTGTTCAAAGATAAAGTTTCTATAGCCTTGCAACTCCAGATCACCATAATGGCTATAGATAATCTACTTGGGTTAATTCGAAGCATTTTTCAAGTTCAAATATTTCAATCTGATCTTGAAGAGACTCCCAGGAATAGAACTTAGAAACTACCAATCATTGAGATGTATGGACAGGTTACATGTTTATGAGCACAAGGGGCATCCAAATGCTGACAATTGACTAGCATGCATGAGTCTTATTGTTCCAGATGAATGTACTGTAAGGACAAAGAGAACGAAAATGAACATAGAATGAATTCACAAGATATCCGTTAAACAATAATAAAACAAGACTCTTAATATAGTTTCAAACATATATCTATGTACACATACATATAGATTTAGGAGTTCAAACAAATAGATGAAACAAAGCTTTTCCGAGTTTGTGATGGATGGCTTCGGCTGATAAATTGAGTGAGGCATTCAGGGTATAATTGTCTTCTCAAAATTTATTGAATTTGACAATAAAAATGAATTTTATATGACATTATGACTACCAGCAAAATAGTTTTAAAAAAAATGTTTTCCGTTAACACAGCAGTGTCACAAGTCATTTCAAAAATCAGAAGGGCGGATTTTGAAATTATCAGAAACCTCAAGGGAGGTCAGTGTATGTGTAATTTACTCAAATAAAAATAAGAATAATTTGGTGCTTGTGGTGCTGAAAAAGGCTGCTACCCTTGGGATGTAATGATGAGGAATTAAGCTTAGACTCTTGCCTTGTATGACGAAGCAAACAGCAAAGATCAAGCTCCTGCAGTTGCAGGTACTTCACAAATTCCTTGATTCCACAAGAAATCCTTCCCAGTCCAAGATGATACAGCCTTTAAAACTCCATCATGGATTTGAATAATCTCCATAATCAGCACACAGGTCCTTAACAAAGTCCCTGCACCATTATCAGAATGAGGGTGCAAATTAAAACTAGATTGATGAGTTGATGAAGTCAATTAGCAGTACATGACCTTCAATTGGAGCAAAAACATGAATGAACTTTTGATAGTCATCACAATCAACACAAGAATATATGTGCTAATAAATACCAATAAAATAATACAACAATAATATGTATTTGAATAGCTTAGAAGAAAAGAAACAGTTGTCAATTCAACAGGAACTTGCTCTTGCCATTGAATTAGGTTAGTGAGAGGGTAATTTATGATCTGGAGTTGGGCCGAGGTAATGGCCGAGCAGGTTGAGGGCCCAACGATGCATGGGGCCGAGATGATCAACTATCCGCCCGGAGATGGGCTGCCAGAACTTGGGCCGGGCAGTATTTGGGCCGAGTGTGTGCCGCCCCAGACCGTAAAGAAACTGCTCGGTAAGGCAGTGCTCGGTTGGACCGAGATGCTCGGTCCGAGGATGGTCGAAGCCAGATAGGCCGAATGACCGGCGCCCGGAAAGGCGTGGTCAGCCGAGGTAGTTGTTTGACCGGTAGAAAGGCCGACGACGGGAGGTTCCTCGGGCTAGGCTTTGCCGAGATGCCGCCTAGCCCGGTTCCCCTTGGTCTTGGCCATTGAAGTGTTGGGGTATGGAGCACGGCACGGCACAACAACGGATAGAGCAGCTCGGCTGCCGAGCTCCAGCTGTGCTGACAGGCAGTTGAGATTAGGTGATGAATGGCATGGTTCATGCTGACAGATGGGATAGCGGAGCCACGTGTCAGGAGATGACTGGGAGTGGATATGGGGCGCAGAAGGTATATAAGCGTATCTGCGCCCCCCATACTGGACAGACCAACATTCTGTAAGGAAATTCTTACACTCAAACACTCTCTCCCTTCTCTCTATCCATCCTAAGGTGTGTGCTAACTTGACTGTCGGAGGGTTTTTCCGGCCACACACCGCCGGGTAGCTCACCGTTACTTGCTCGCAGGTGATCGGACATCGACGGAGCTCGGAAGAAAGGAGTACGGGCTTGCCGGAATATTTGCTCCCCGTACAATTGGCGCCGTCTGTGGGAAAGTTTGACAGACAAAACCTTGTCTTCCAGGTTCATCTGATCGCCGTCCATGGCGAAGAACGACGAGTTTCCGTTGTCTGCCATAGACGGAGCTACCCCGGAGTTCACCCGAAGGAGAGAAGGTCCTCTCGCCATCCATCCAATGGCGGACTTGGGGACGCCCACTGGAGGACAGTCAGTAGACGCGCGGGATAAGCGCGGAAGGAGTCATGGTCATTCGCGCAGTCCAGACGGTCACCGGCGTCGGAGAGACTCGCATGCCAGGCGACTGGAAAGTAAGTTGAGAGACCAAGATGCTGTCATCCGGCGAATGGCGGCGAAGATGGAGGATCTGAGGCGGCATGTCAAAGGGAAGGGTGTAGCTAGAGTGGGAGACCACAGTGAGCGCACCCCATCCCGCCGTTCAGGCGGATAAAGTCAGCGACGTACTCAGTATATATCTATCACCAGAAGTTACCAGGTTGGTGATTCCGACGCAGGTGCAGAGAAGTCAAGCGCGCAGGACAGCACCTACAAACCCTCACGTCCGGAGACGACGTCGAGGTACTCTTACTCTGCTCATTCGGAGGATTTGCGGGCAGTCCTAAAGGAGTAGGCTCGTCGGCGCGAAGCCCAGAGAATACCGGCGTTCCAGCGGTTATCCTATGGGGTTCACGCCAGCGAGGAGGTCGGAATGCCTCCGCTCCGCCAAGTAGTGCCACTCTTTGAAGATACGGACTTGGCTAGGCTAAGTGCCACCCCTTTTTCCCTGGATATAGAAACAACACCGCTTCCGGCAGGCTTCCACCAGCCTAAGTTCACACTTTACGACGGAAAGACCGATCCATACATGCATGTGAGCCACTTCCGGCAGGTCATGGCCGGACATAGGCGCAATGACGGACTTATGTGCCTAATCTTCCCGTCAAGTTTAGGCGAGCTGGGCTTAAAGTGGTTCGAGAGGTTGCCGGAAGGGAGCATACAACGGTGGCACCAGTTGGCCGAGGCGTTCGTTACACGCTTCAAAACCAACACAAAGACACCAAAGGAAGTCGATCATTTGCTGAGTGTCAAGATGGAATCGTGCGACACACTGAAGGCGTACAACTCAAGGTACTGGGAAACATTCAACGAGATCTTGGACTGCCCGGTCAACCTTGCAATCACGCAGTACAAGCGCGGTCTCCCGGTCGGACATAGACTGCGAGACTCGCTTACCATGCACCAGCCAACCTCCATGGGCCAGCTCATGCAGCGCATCAATGAGCATATCCGGGTAGAGGATGACGCGTCAGCTTCTACCGTGAAGGTCACTCCGGCAGTAACGGACAAGAAGACAGCAGGCAAAGTGCACGCAGTTGGGCAAGAGTCCAGCCGCTCAAGTGACCGAGCAGAGGAATCAGACCGTGGCACTAACCGTAAAAATCGGGGTAGAGGACGCCGCAATGACCAGGATGATTACCCCCGAGATGATGTAGCAGACGCAAACAGGAGGATGAAAGCTAGAACCGGCATAACCACGGTCTTTAAAATTCCAATCTATCGCATACTTAGTGAAATCCGAGACGAGGAGCATGTCCGGTTTCCTCCTAAGTTGGGCGACGGACAGAAGGGCTACAATCCGCGATATCGTTGTATATTTCACCGGGAGAGAGGCCACCGGACAGAGGATTGTTTGCCTTTGCGGCAACATTTGGAAGAACTGGTTGCGGCCGGGCATCTAGACCTTTACATTGATGGCGGAGTGAAGCCAAATCAGGCTCTGGTCGATCCCAGGGGACAAGATGACCGAGACGCACCACCGCAAGGAGTTATTAATGTCATCCACAGCATCGTGGAACCGGAGCGTGTCTACGAACTCCGGGGCATGATAAAAAAGGCAGAGCATATGAGGGAAGTTTTGTCGGTACAGCCTGCCATCAAAAGGGGGAAGACTGAAGAAAAAGACGTGATTAGTTTCACCTCAAGGGATCTAGAGCGTATCCAGACGCCGCACAACGATGCCCTGGTAGTAACACTACGCGTCAAGGACTTTGATGTTAAACGGATCTTGATCGATCAGGGAAGCTCGGTCGAGATCATGTATTATGATGCGTTCAAGCAGCTTAAACTCCGTGAGACAGACTTGGCTCCAGCTACTTCGCCACTGGTTGGATTTAACTCGCAGCCGGAGTGGCCATTGGGAAAGATCATCCTGCCGGTCAAAGCGGGATCCGTGGTCAAGCAAGTGGAGTTTTGGGTGCTACAAGTGCCTTCAACGTACAACCTTATCCTTGGAAGAGGATGGCTTCACGCTATGCAAGCCGTAGCATCGACCTACCACCAGGTGATGAGATTCCCCTCAGCTATGGGGGCAATCGAGGAGATCTGGGGCGATCAGGTCATGTCCAAGCAGTGCTTCGTGGCGGTCAACGGGAGCCGGGCTGCCAAAGGATTCGTTCAAATGGTTGAGGGACCGGAGGACCAGGGTGTCCTGGATGATGTGGGTACCAAGGCTGAGGACAAGGCTGTTGAAGAATTGGTTGAGGTTCGAATTGATACTGAACGGCCGGACAAGTTCTTCTTGCTCGGCTCAAGTCTCACGGCCATAGAGAGGACCGAGATGATTGAGTTTTTGATGGCGAATATCGAAGTCTTTGCATGGTCGCCTTATGACATGCCTGGCCTCGACCCAAGTTTTATCTGCCATCACCTCAATGTCTTCCCTGGAGCAAAGCCAATCATCCAGCGAACAAGGAGATCGGCGTTGCATCACGCCGAGGTAGTTGCTGAGGAGGTAAAGAACCTGCTTGAGGCACGAGCAATTCAGGAAGTGCACTATCCTCGGTGGATTTCCAACACAGTAGTGGTGCCTAAGAAGAACGGGAAGTGGCGAGTTTGTGTCGACTACAAGACAGTCAACCGAGCTTGTCCCAAAGACAGCTTCCCTTTGTCGCACATTGACCAGCTAGTGGACTTGACGGCTGGACACAATAGGCTCAGTTTCTTGGATGCGTACCGCAGCTATCACCAGATCGCCATGCATGGGCCTGACCGAGAGATCACCTCTTTCACGACTCCAAGGGGACTCTTCTGCTACCGAGTCATGCCTTTTGGTTTGAAAAACGCCGGGGCAACCTTCCAGAGGATGGTAACCAAAATGTTTGCTCCTTTGCTTGGCCGGACAATGGAGGCTTATATCGATGATATGGTGATAAAAAGCCGACATGAGGCAAACCATTTGTCCGACTTAGCTGAAATGTTTGCCATTCTAAAGAAGCACAAGCTGCGCTTGAACGCCTCAAAGTGTGCCTTTGGCGTGGGATCCGAAAATTTTTTGGGATTCCTAGTCACGAACTGAGGCATAGAGGCAGACCCTACTCGGATCAGAGCCGTGCAAGAGTTGAAGCAGCCCAGCTCGGCTAAGGACGTACAGCATCTGGCCGGTATGGCCGCCGCGCTTAATCGATTTATAAGCCGGTCATCAGATCGCTGCCGCCCTTTCTTTCAAGCTTTGAAGTCAAAGTTCTCATGGGACGACGAGTGCGACCGAGCTTTGGCCGAGCTCAAGGCCTATTTGTCTTCTCCGCCGCTGTTGGTTACACCAAAGCCGGGTGAGGAACTCTACCTTTACCTTGCTGTCTCCCAGCACGCAGTCAGTGCGGTGCTAGTCCAGGCTGAAGGAATCAAGCACCTCCCAATTTTTTATGTTAGCAAAACTTTGTTACCGGCAGAGACGAGATACTTGCCGCTGGAGAAGCTTGCTTTGGCCTTGATGATGGCTTCAAGAAAATTGGCGCACTATTTCCACGCTCATACCATCGTCGTACTGACCGAGTTTCCTCTCAAGGCTTTGTTTGAACGCGCAGATTTTACAGGCCGAATTCTTAAGTGGGCAGTCGAGTTGGGACAGTTTGATGTGAAGTTCCAGCCGCGCACCGCTATCAAAGCCCAGACCTTGGTAGATTTTGTCGCCGAGTTCTCACCTGGCACTCATCCGGTATGCCCGGTCGACATTGCCGAGG
This sequence comes from Camellia sinensis, assembly GCF_055761805.1. Lineage (NCBI taxonomy): Eukaryota > Viridiplantae > Streptophyta > Magnoliopsida > Ericales > Theaceae > Camellia > Camellia sinensis. The sequence continues at coordinate 67,472,894 of NC_138970.1, forward strand.
CAGATGATGAGATGCACGCAAGATCAACCGGGGTACAACCAGTTAGAGGTAGCGCTGCGGAGTTTGCGTGCACCAGAGCAGCACCCTCAGTTTGCACGGTTATACCACCCGGTGATGCGATGACGGAGTTGAGTAACACCGACCCATCCACTCTGTCCGATCCCGCAGCACCAAGGGGGGAAGCAAATGAGCCACACAGCTCAGAACCGGCGGCCGGCTTAACACCGCCACCTGATGATTCGCCTACGGACTTGAGCATTATAGAACTTGCTGAGTCCGGCGCCGAATCGTCAAGGGGGGAAGGAATGGATCCACACAGCTCAGAACCTGCGACCGGCTTACCACCGCCACCTGATGATTCGCCCACGGACTTGAGTATTATAGAACTTGCTGAGTCCGGCGCCGAATCGTCAAGGGGGGCTGAATTGCAACCGGCCACCACAGAACTTGGAACCGCACAGCCGAGCAATGATGATCCCACTGCCCTTCGCAACTCTCAGGACCCATCAGACTGCTGGAAGCTTTTTGTGGGCGAAATGTGGAAGCTTTTTGTGGATGGCGCGTCCAATCGTCATGGTGCCGGCCTAGGTATCGTGCTCATCTCCCCGGATGGCTTAACCATTGAACATTCTATCACGCTTGGCTTCCCGGCATCTAACAACGAGGCTGAGTACGAGGCACTTCTCGCCGAGCTCAAGAGCGCAATTCAAATGAAGGCTGCCGAGCTCCTGGTGTACAGTGATTCCCAACTTGTGGTTAACAAAGTCTCTGGGATTTATGAAGCAAAGGACGACAGGATGGCGAAGTACCAAGCTCTGGTCAGAGAATATATCAAGCAGTTCGACGCAATTAGAGTCCAACAGATTGGCCGGGAAGAAAACAGCCGAGCTGATGAACTGGCCGGTCTCGCCTCCATGGTGGACAATACTTCTCCAAACCCTCTTTTGATTGACTTTCTTCCGCGGCCAAGCATTGAACACGACGGGCAGACAGATGTACTCTGCGCCGCGCTCGGTCCTTCCTGGATGGACCCCTTGATCTTGTTTCTCAGAGACCGGACTCTTCCAACTGACAAGAAAGAAGCGCACAAAATCCGGGTGAAGTCAGAGCGGTTTTGGCTCTCTCCATCTGGCGCGTTGTATAAAAAGTCCTTCACTGGTCCTTATTTAATGTGCGTGCACCCAAATAGTGTGGAGGCCTTCTTGTACGAAATTCATGAAGGCATTTGTGGCAGCCACATTGAAGGCAGGTCCTTGGCCTACCGTGCTATTTCGCAGGGATACTGGTGGCCGCGCATGCAGGCCGACGCACAAAAATATGTCCGCAAGTGCGAAAAATGCCAGAAATTCGCCCATCAGATCCACCAGCCTGCGAGGGAACTTCTTCCCCTCACCAGTCCTTGGCCCTTCGCCATGTGGGGGCTAGATATAGTGGGACCACTGCCAACAGCACCGGGCAACCGGAAATTCTTCATCGCGGCCATAGATTACTTCACAAAGTGGGTTGAAGCTGAGCCCTTGGCAACCATTAAAGAGAAAGACGTGAAGCGGTTTGTCTGGCAGAACGTGGTCACGCGGTTCGGCGTCCCCAAGATCTTGATCTCTGACAACGGCACCCAGTTTGATGGTCGCCTATTCAGAGGATTTTGTGAAGATTTAAAGATAGAATTTTACAACTCCACCCCAGCTTACCCGCAGTCCAACGGTCAAGCTGAGGCCTCAAACAAGACCATACTGGATGGGTTGAAGAAACGGCTGGAAAGGGCCAAGGGAAAATGGGCTGAGGAATTACCCAGCGTCCTTTGGGCATACCGAACAACCCCGCGACGTTCTACCGGGAAAACTCCGTTTGCTTTGGCTTATGGCATGGAGGCGGTCATACCTTTGGAAGTTGGAATGCCCACCCTTAGAAGCGAGAGTTTTGAGCCCGAGCTGAACGCCGAGGCAATTGCCTTGGAATTGGACCTAGTGGAAGAGCGTCGGGAGAAGGCCCTCATCCATGTGGCCGCCTACCAACAAGAGCTCTCAAAGAAGTATAACAAGACGGTGCACCCCAGACCGTTCAAAATTGGTGATTGGGTTTTGAGGAAGGTTATGGGCAACACCCTGGTGCCAGGAGAAGGCAAACTAGGGGCAAATTGGGAAGGACCCTACAAGATCACCGGTCTGGCGGGCAAGGGGGCTTACCACTTGGAGGATTTAGAGGGAAGAGCAATACCTCGGCCATGGAATGCGGCCAACTTGAAACTGTATTATTTTTAAGCTTTTGCTTTCTTTTCTTGTGTAAAGAAATTTTTTGGCTTGCAAAGCAGAATGTAATCCTTTTTGTCCATTTATAGAAGTAATATTGCTTTAGCACTTGTACTTTCATTTAATGTTAAGCCCCGAGATGATGTGCTCCAGTCGGAAGAGTTGGTGTTTTGTCCAACTTTGGATGCCCAACCGAGATGATGTACTCCGGTTGGAAAAGTTGGTGTCTTGTCCAACTTTGGATTCCCAACCGAGATGATCTACGCCGGTCGGAAGAGTTGGTGTTTCGTCCAACTTTGGATGCCCAACCGAGATGATGTACTCTGGTTGGAAGAGTTGGTGTTTTGACCAACTTTGGATTCCCAACCGAGATGATGTACTCCGGTTGGAAAAGTTGGTCCAACTTTGGATTCCCAACCGAGATGATGTACTCCGGTTGGAAGAGTTGGTGTTTTGACCAACTTTGGATTCCCAACCGAGATGATCTACTCCAGTTGGAAGAGTTGGTGTTTTGACCAACTTTGGATTCCCAACCGAGATGATCTATCCCGGTTGGAAGAGTTGGTGTTTTGACCAACTTTGGATTCCCAACCGAGATGATCTATCCCGGTTGGAAGAGTTGGTGTTTTGACCAACTTTGAATTCCCAACCGAGATGATCTAATCCGGTTGGAAGTGTTGATTTGTTCAACTTTGTTACAACCGAGATGGTTATTTCGGTTCATGAATTTGTTTTGTTTTGCTTAAGTGCTTCTTTCGAGGTGTGAATTCCGGTCGACGAGGTGTTTTGTTCAAACAATGATTTACACCGAGATGTTTTGATGGAGATAACTTGGATGACAACCGTGCAAACACTTGGCAGAATTTGAACTTTTCATTGATAAGAAATTCATTACAAAAGGTGGGGACAGAGCCCGGTTACATCAGAAGTGTTAAAAGCAAAAATACAAATAAGAAAAGAAAACTACACCAAGGGGGAGAGATGGGTAAATTCGTCCTCGGCGGCCTCAAGGTCGATGGTTGGACTTGCTTCTTGGGCACCGGGCTCGACTTGACCGGGCTGCTCCTCCACCTCAGCGTCTTCAGCCTCCGAATCTGTGTCACCACCTCCTTCTTCAAGTCCCTCCTTGGCCTCCGCTTGTAGAGCGCTAAATACGTCATTTGCGTAAGGCACGAGGTAGACCGGTAGCTTGGCAGGAGGAGGATTGGCAAATACGTCGGTGTCAGAGCCCTGGCCGAGGTGCTCGCAGGTAGACTTCCAGCCGGCCTTGAAGTAGATGTCTTGTGTTGCAAAGACTTGCTTTTTGTAGCTCTGCTCGGCCTCGTTAAAACCGGCGTTATTGGCAGCCCGGCAAGCTTTCTTCTTCGACTTTTTCAGGGTGTCCACCTCGATCTGGAGCTCATTTTGTTTTTTCTCGGCCGCATTCAGCTGACCGAGCAATCTGTTATTATTAGTGTTGGCGATCTCAAGGGAAGCCTTAGCCCGGCCGAGCTCGGTTTGGAGGCTCTCGACCTGGCTAGCTGTGTCGTTGGCTTTCTGCCTAAGCCGGTGGATGCGCTCCAAAACCAAGTGTTGTTTTTGAATGGCCTGCACAAAGAAGCAAAGTTGATCAGCAAGGGAACCGTGCAAACACTTAGGAAAATTTTCAGAGCTGCATTGACTTACCCTGGCCATGGACTTCACTGACGACTTGACTAACCGAGTGTCAGGGACGTGGTCGCTGCCGACCACGTCGCTCGGTAGAAGGAAAGCTTTGGACAGATCAAAGGTGAGCAGATGCTCTTTGTCCGCCTTGATCGAAGCCGTTGCCGGGATGTCTTGACCCCGGTGCTTTAACTGGGGACGCCAGGCCGGTGCTGGGGCGGGGGCTTCAGTTGGATGTTCGGTTGTCAGCTCGGTGACGAGCTCGGCGGAGGGGTCTGCCCGAGCTCTTTTCCCGACGCGCCGTGCAGAAGGTTCTCGGCTGGATTGTCCGGCAGATTGAGAGGCAAGGGCAACCACAGCGATACTGGATTGATCGGCTGGTGGTGACCGGGTTACAACGCTCGGCAGCTCGGCGGATGTGGCGGTGAGTAGGTTCTTGATTCTGCTGCGTTTGGCCATCTCTTGTTCCTCGGTCAGACGGACGAGGGGAACGTCTGGAAGGGTAGGATCCGGAGGTGGCGAAGGAGCGCGGAGGAAGTCAGTTACTCTACTCCGGCGCGGAGCAGAATACCGGTAGGTCGGTGTGTAGCCTAGTAGATCGTTGCAATCTCGGTGAGGATACCGAAGTACAGTCCGAATTGCCTCAACTTTCGGAAATTGATAGTTGGCTTGTAAGGCTTGGATTGCTGCAAAAGAAACAGAAAAACCGATTAGTTACAGAGTAAAGGATTATGCTGACCGAGCAGGTTTGAATGCCTTACATGAAGAACCGAAGTCCTTGTTTATAAACCAGCCCGGCACCTCGGCTGTTTCGTAATTGCCTGACACCCAGAAAAAATCGTCGTCATGCAGATCTTTATCCGGGGTTCCGGTCACAATTTTTTCCTTGCCCGGCCTTATCTTCAAGTAATATGCTAGGCCGTCGCTGGTGTGGCCCATTGTGTATTGCCTTAATATCTCGGCTAGGCCTAAGTGGGTGCCTAGCCGGTTGTTTAATTCGTGAACACCGTTGATAATTCTATAGGTATTGGTGGACACTTGTGTAGGTGCCAGCTCGGTGCGGCGGAGGAACTCGGTTATAAGAGGGTTTAGCGGGAAGCGGAGTCCCCCTTCGACAATTGAGAGCACGGTGAAGGGGCATTGGTCAGTTCTGCCCCAGGGTGTGGTCTCCTCTTCAGCCAACTCGAAATGAACGTCGGCCGGGATGCCGTAATCCCTTCTGAACGCAGCTAGCGCGGCCGAAGTATCCACTAAGAAGCGGAATTTCCCCATTTGTGGTCGGCTTAGTGTATCCCGGCTGAGGGGTTTGGCACTGGTTATTAGATGATGCTCGGTCCTGAGAGCCTCAGGAATGACTGGTCCCCTTGGACTCTGCAGGAAAAGGATGGCAAGTGTTAAGTGTTAGCGCGGTCGCGCAAAAGGAGCTGGATTTTAGCTCGGTCATTAAGGGTGCCAAACCACCCTGGTTGTCTATTCTATCTAAGGAGCCCGGTCGCCCGAGCAGACCAGATGTTAGTCCGATTGAGCGACCAAGTCCTTTTGTTATCTCGGTTTCTGCTGGGTTTGAGACAAACATGTTATTTGCTCGGTCATGTTTGTTTTTTGGATCAAAAGAGGACCAGGAGCCCGGTTCACCCTAGTTTTTCAGTGTTCTTCATGAAGATGAAGAACACCAAGAACAATGGGAGGTTAGGTGCGGATTCTACGACCTATGCCCTAATAGCTATGTTTTTGTGCCCTAATGTGTGTATTATGAAAGAAAACAACAACTTAAGAAGAAATGAAGACCTTACCTGTGAAGGGCTCGAGCTGTCCTTCCAAGCACGAAGAATGGCAGTCGAGATAGAAGAGATGGCTTGAGCTTTGGATCGTCAGGTAGTGGAAAGGCAGTAGGAAGAAATGGCGTTAGGAGGTCGTGTATATGTAAGAACGAAAGGCCGCCAAAATTCAAAACTCTGGCACGGACGGCGGGTGGGCTGCCCGATGACCAATGGCAGCCCGCCACGTGTCCCCATTTATGGCTGCGTCAGGACTGAAGCGACGGGTTGAAAAGACGAAGAGCCAACCGAGCTACTTTCGACGAAGAAGATGTCAGCCGAGGAATATAACCGGGCAAGTTTGCAGACAATTATGTTAACTAGCCCGGTCGAGGTTTGACGTCTTGAAAACCGTAGAAGTGTCATCTCGGTCGAAGTGTGTAATCCCAGTCACGCTTTCGCGGACGGAATTAAGGGGCAATTGAGAGGGTAATTTATGATCTGGAGTTGGGCCGAGGTAACGACCGAGCAGGTTGAGGGCCCAACGATGCATGGGGCCGAGATGATCAACTACCCGCCCGAAGATGGGCTGCCAGAAATTGGGCCGGGCAGTATTTGGGCCGAGTGTGTGCCGGCCCAAACCGTAAAGAAACTGCTCGGTAAGGCAGTGCTCGGTTGGTCCGAGATGCTCGATCCGAGGATGGTCGAAGCCAGATAGGCCGAATGACCGGCGCCCGGAAAGGCGTGGTCAGCCGAGGTAGTTGTTTGACCGGTAGAAAGGCCGACGACGGGAGGTTCCTCGGGCTAGGCTTTGCCGAGATGCCGCCTAGCCCGGTTCCCCTTAGTCTTGGCCATTGAAGTGTTGGGGTATGGAGCACGGCACGGCACAACAACGGATAGAGCAGCTCGGCTGCCGAGCTCCAGCTGTGCTGACAGGCAGTTGAGATTAGGTGATGAATGGCATGGTTCATGCTGACAGATGGGATAGCGGAGCCACGTGTCAGGAGATGACTGGGAGTGGATATGGGGCGCAGAGGGTATATAAGCGTATCTGCGCCCCCCATACTGGACAGACTAACATTCTGTAAGGAAATTCTTACACTCAAACACTCTCTCCCTTCTCTCTATCCATCCTAAGGTGTGTGCTAACTTGACCGTCGGAGGGTTTTTCCGGCCATACACCGCCGGGTAGCTCACCGTTACTTGCTCGCAGGTGATCAGACATCGACGGAGCTCGGAAGAAAGGAGTACGGGCTTGCCGGAATATTTGCTCCCCGTACAGTTAGCATCGAGGTATGTGAGGGGGGTTTCTTGGCACTGTGGCGGCGATATGAACCTTCAAAAGAGGGGAATCAAAAATTTTGACAGGGTGAAAGAATTATGAGGCATTATGCACAAGATACATAAATGGAAATTATAAAACAACAATAGGCATTCGATCAAGGCGATTATTGGCTCACCCACTACTGGGAAGAGTATCAACTTCTGAATGGATTTATTCCTTGTTTGTTCTTTTTCTTTTTTTCTTCCATTTAACAATGACAATCTTATCTATGATGTAAATCCTCTCAAGGTTTGTATAAATCTCATAGAGCACAAAGACCAACAATGATTGTAATTTGTACCCAATTTAACATACTACAACAGTTATGCCTCCCAACACCACAGTTGGAGATATTTAATCTTCTACAACTACTAAGACCATAAATTCTCCTTCAGAGAACTAGTTGATGACCACATATCTAAGAAAGAAATCTTCAAAAGTATCATTGGCTGTCATTTGTCCTAAATCCCTAAGAAATGACCACTTGTATAAGCCCATATCAATGTATAACCAAAAAAAAACAAAGGAGTTTCACCTGATAATATATTTTTTAATGTGTGTAGCTTTACCTTCACATCTGAAGAAATTTACTCAACATCATGCATTCCATGACTATCTTTTGGCATGAACTTCTTTATCACTTCTCGGAGAGCAGGATCTTGTCCTTTAGTTGAGAGTATATCTACGATCAAGGAACAACTGGATGCATCTGCCGAAAAACCCCTTTGAACCATTTCCTCAATGAGTATTAATGCCTCATAGCACTTGTGTTGTCCAATAAATCCTCGGATAATAGTGTTGTAAGTGACATCATTTGGCAAACAACCATTATGTTCCATTTTAACAAACAACTCTTTAGCTTCAAGTAGTAGGCCTTCTTCACAAAGACCTTGTATCATCATAGTGTATGTCTTAACATCAGGATCTAATCCCATGGAAGAAAGGTTACTGAAAAGAGCCCTTGCAGTATCAAGCTTTTTATCCTTGCAAAATGCATCAATGAGAATATTGTACATAACAACATTAAGATCTAAACCATTCCTTTCCATTATGTGGAATAACGACAATGCTTCAGAAATATGCCCATTTTTGCACAACCCATCCAATAAGATACCGTAAGTTTGAGCATTTGGAATTATTCCTACAGCTTGCATCTCATTAAAAAGTTCTTGAGCAGCTCCGCATCTACTTGATCGAAACAGGCCCTGTAGCATAGCATTGAAGGTTTCAGTGTTAGGTTGCAGCCCCCTCGGAGGCATTTCTTGAAAGAGATGCATAGCCTCATCCATTTTCATTTTCTTGCAATATCCATTGATTAGAATGGTATAGCTAAAAACATTAGGGTGAACGCCCCTCTCCACCATGGTATTGAACACTCTCATTGCTTCATCGATGTGGCCTTGCAAACAATATCCATCCATTACAGTACTGTATGTGACTACATTAGGATCCACACCTCTTTGTATCATGACTTCAAGTACCCCCTCTGCCTCTTTCATCTTCCCTTCCTTGGTACATGCATCCAGCAACACACTATACATACGAACATTCGGAGCAATACCACGATCCAACATTTCTCTAAACATTCTGGTAGCCTCCTTCCACCGGCCAAAATTACATAGGCCATGAATCAAAGAAGTATAAGTGACAACATCTTGACGAATGCCTTGTTCATTCATCTTAGAAAAGAGTTTCAAAGCATCATCCATCATTCTATCCTTGCAAAGACTGTCAATGACAGTGTTATACACTACATTGTTAGGTTTACAACTTCCCTTTTCCATGATCCTAAGCAAACTAACAGCCCTGATAGTGTTCCCCGTTCTGCGGAGCCCATTAACAATGGTTCCATACATGACCATGTCGGGTTCAATTTCTCTCATTCTCAACAATTTCTTAAATAACTCTACAGCTTCAGGGGTTTTATCGACCAAAATAAGTCCATTTAACAGAGTGTTGAAGGTAGTTACATCAGGTGTATAACCGCGTTTGAAGAGGGTACCCAAAAGAGAGAACCTAAAATCGACTTGATTCAGACGGCAATGACAGTTGATGTGCCTGTTTGGCAGAGCTTAATTACAGCTTATTTCAGCTTTCAGCTTAATTTAAGCTATTTTGATGTGTTTAGTTTAGCTTATAGCTTTTTGGAAGTCAGAAATCAGCTTATTCTTTGAGTGTGGCAGGAGATGTTTTAAGAATAAGCTGAAAATCAGCTTAAGCTGAAAGTTATAAGCTATAAGCTGTTGAGGCATAAGCTATAAGCAATTTCCCACAGCTCTACCAAACAGGGCCAATAGCAATGTTGAAGGTGTAGATATCGACATGAATGCCTAGAAAATGCAAATTCCCAATAAGAGGAAGTGCGAGGTCGTAACGACCCAATTTCAAAAGAGGACCTAAAGTTTTGTTGAATTGAGAAATAGGGGGGAAAGGTCGTATTTGGATCATGCGATTGAACGAATTTACAGCGTCTTGGAGATCATTGCATCGAACAGGAGGAGAACTGGGGTTTGGGGTAGTAGTAGAGAGAGAACGAAACAGAAAAAATAAGAATGAAGAGGGATGATTAATTAGAGAGGGAAATATTGTAACTTTTTGACAATTATGATCAGCAACAATTCTTCTTCTTCTTCCTCTTTGTCCAATAATGGAAGAAACACAATCTCTTCTTGACATCTTCTTCAAGCTGTGTGTGTGAGTGAGAGCGAAGAGAGAGAGAAAGAGACTGTGAATGTGTGTGAGACAGAGAGAGAGAGAGAGAGAGAGAGTTGACAAAGTATAAATTGTTCAAAAAAATTTATAGCTTTAATTACTCCTTCCGTCCCATAATATTAGTCCCTTATTCTATTTTTTATTATTCCAAAATATTAATTCCTCTTCAAAAATTAAGTACAAAAATAATATAAATTTCTCATTTTGCCCTTCTTTTAAATTCATAAATAATATAAAAAATACAATTATAACATTAATATTCCAAAAAAGTATACTATCAAAGATAATTGTGGAAAACCAAAATTTTAAAAAGTACAATAATTGTACTATCAAAAAAAATTAGATTCCCCAAAAGGGATCATTATTTTGGGACGGAATGAGTATTAAAATCAATAAATTCAACTATTTCAATTCTACTATTAATTTGAAATTATTTTTGAAAGCATATATTAATTTGCATTTTTTCCAAACAAAATTGGGAAAACTAATAAATAAATAAATAAATAAATAAATAAATAAATCTTTTTAGTTTTATTAAATAAATCTTTTTAGTTTTATCAATTAAAATTTTAATTTCTTAATTTATTTTTAATCTAAATGATTTGTATGCTTTCATCAAGTAAAATCAAAAGAAAAAGAAAATTTTATTCATTAAACTCAATATAAGCATATAAAAAATGCCTAAAGGCCAAGTGCAACAACCACTAATCACATACAATCTCATAATAATGGGGAAGAATTAAATATCACCACAAAATATATCAAATTTCTATTCATAAGAGTTAAATCCGAAACCTATGATAAAAAATGCTATACAACCACTAGGTTGAATGCCCAATCCCTTTGCATTCAATTTAATGACCATTTTAAACAAAAATAAGTAAATGATTTAAATTCGAAACAAATAAAAAGTTTAAGATTTAAATTGATAAAATTATAAATTTTAGTTTTAAATAAATTATAACTAGCATTTCTTTAAAATATAACTAGCATATCACACGTGCTATACACGGGATAAAATTATATATTATTTAAAAATATATGATAATTATATTTAATTTTTTTATATTTTGTAAAATAAAAGTTAAATGAAAGTTAGTCAATCGGGATTTTCTTAATTGTTTAAAATTAAGAAAATCAAAAATTAATATGAAATATTAATCATAAGATTTCTCACTAAAAACTTTATTTTGCTTATATAAATGAAAGTATAAGATTCATTTTATGTAAGTGAAACAATTTACTTTTTTCCTTTTTTTTTTCTCGATGTGAGATTATAAAATAAAAGTTAAATGAAAGCTAGCCAATGGAAATTTTCTTAATTGTTTAAAAGTTAACAATTGTTTGGGCGAGAAGTTTATTTCGAATTAAGCAATCTTAGCCATTTAATCTTTAATTACGTCAATTTTTAATTTATTTCGAATAAAACAAATTTAACCAATACATTTTGCTAAAATTGATAAAATTACAGTTAAACCAGCAAATCAGTCAAACCAAAAATGGTTCACCCTATTGCCTAGGTCAAAGGACAACCCAACTTATACAAAAATTAATTAATTAAAACTTTTAAATTTTATTTTAATTTAAAAATTTAAACTGTCTTGAACTAAAATTTTAATTGAATAAATAAAATTAAAACCAACTACTATTCTATGATTTTTAATTAATTTTAAAATTAAAATTTTATTTTAATTTAAAATTTTAATTAAAACCAACTACCATTCTATGATTTTTGTTACAGAAACAGAACTTGGATTCAAGTAGATTTGTATACTTTATTTATTTTAATATTATCAGAAGAATATCAAACACATAGGCAATTCTGATAGACAATCTTGTTAAACATCATGCACAGGTGTTTTGGCAGTTTTTATTTACACACTACACTTTGTTTTAGTTTACGATATTCATGTCGTTCGAATATTAATTTTTGAACAAAAATAATTATTAGAATATTAATTTTTGAATAAAAATTAATTATTTGGATATCAATGATAGAGCATGGTTTCGTTCGGAAGTTGAAATCGGAGCACTAAAATTGTGTGAATTGAGAATTTTTGTTGAGATATTGAAACTGTTACAAAACTCTTCACTAAATGGGGATGGGAGTATAAGTTTTCCTTTATCTAAGTAAAACAATTTATTTTTCTTTCTTTCTTTTCCCGATGTGAGATTATCAAATAAAAGTTAACCAATGGATATTTTCTTAATTATTTAAATTTATTTTTTAATTAGAAAATTAAGAAATTAGGATTGAAATAATGGAACTCCCACAAGGTTTGTGGGTTAAAAAGACTCTTTTTAGAATATTAATTTCTGAATAAAAATTCGTTATTTGGATATGTTGAAATCCGAACACTAAAATTGTCTAAATTGAGAATTTTTGTTGAGATAAACTCTCACAAGACTTTTCAATAAATTGGGGATTGGAGTATAAGATTCTCTTTATATAAGTAAAACAATTCATTTTTTTCCTTCTTTTTCCGATGTGAGATTATCAAATAAAAGTTAACCAATAGAGATTTTTTTAATTATTTAAATTCATTTTTTTATCAAAAAATTAAGAAATTATGATTGGAATAATAAAGCTCTCACAAGGTTTGTGGGTTAAAAAGACCCTTTTTCAGAATATTAATTTCTAAATAAAAATTCATTATTTGGATATCAATGATAGAGCATGGTTTCGTTCGGAAGTTGAAATTCGAGCACTAAAATTGTGTGAATTGAGAATTTTTGTTGTGATATTGAAACTCTCACAAGACTCTTCACTAAATAGGACTGGGAGAATAAGATTCTCTTTATTTGAGTAAAAGAATTCTTTTTTTTTTCTCCTTCTTTTTCCCGATATGGGATTATCAAATAAATGTAAACAAATAGAGATTTTCTTAATTATTTAAATTTATTTTTTAATCAGAAAAAAAAAAGATTTGAATAATAGAACTCCCACAAGATTTGTGGGTTAAAAAGACTTTTTTCATTATATAATAGATCAAATACAATAACAAATCCTAACCAATTTTATTTTAATAATTTGCCTGCTCCGCCACCATAATACCCTTCCTTTAACCACCGTAAATCCAATCGAATTCTTTTCATATCTTCTTGTTGATTTCATTTCCCTATGTTTTATTGACATATTTATATTGTTCAACAATTCGTAATTGTGGGATTTGGGTCTGTATTGCTTCTAATTGTTGGATTTGGAACGTATTTGGTTGTGTTTTCAGTTTTTGTAATCTGCTTAATTTAGATTTTTTTTTTTTTGAAAAATACAGAAAATTTGTTCTGGCTATTAACGAAAACTAATTTCAGGAAAATCTTCCCAAAATTATCCAATTTTTAGGTACAATAAAAAAGTTATTTTAAAATTTCAGAAACTAGGCTCAGAAATGAAAACTCGTGTTTTTTGGATTAAGTTTTTTAAAAATTGAATTTTTTGATTTTTACGTTTTTTTGTTTTTAATGAATATTTTTATAATTTTAAATATTTTTTTTACTTTTTTAGATGCTAAGATGTATCTAAAATGTAAAAAAATTGTGAAAAAATATTTTAAAAAATTAATAAATACATAAAATTACAAAAAATGAAATCAATTCTCATTTTTTTTTTGTATTTTTAGTATTTAGTGAATTTTTAAAAGGTTTTTTTTAACAATTTTTTTACTTTTTAGATATATTTATGTTAGGTATATCTAAAAAGTAAAAAAAAAAAGTTACTTAAAACATTAAAAAAAATCAGTAAAAACAAAAAAAAATACGGAAAATAATAAAGTAGAATTTTTTGAAAAGTGTTTTTTGAAAAATGTAACCAAGCAATTTTGTTTTCGAAAATGCAAAAAACAAAAGCACAATAAAAAACAATTATGCTGCATACCCCCAGTGGGGGTCGCACCCCCAGTGAGGTGGCGAGTCTCCACTGGCTGAAACTCAAAAAAAAAAAAAAAAAATAAAACATTTTTTTTTTTGCCCAATCACGGCGCGCCACCTCACTGGGGGTCGACCCCCAGTGGGGGTTCGAAGCATTTTTCCAATAAAAAATTTCATATTTTTTTAATCTTTTGTTCTTGGGGTTGAAAAGGATCTTTATACCCCAAGTTTGATCAGTCTAACCCCGAATTTCGGGCAATTATGTTGTCAACCAATGTTTTAGATCTGTATTTGCTTTTGTGGATGTTAAAAATGAAAACTAAATCCCTCCTGCCTTCGTGCGACCTTTGATAGGGAAATGAGCAAGAGTGAGTGTTGGTGTGAGGAATGAGTTTTCTAGGTGGAATTTGAATTCTTGGCCACAATTACAAAGTGTGGCTGTCACACTCACACACCTCTGTAGTTGTAGCTTTCAGAAACTACATGCTACAAGCATGGAGGATCAGATCAGATCATCCTATTTTCATCTGTTGCTATAAGTTTCTGAGTTGTAGCTATTAGATTATTGTAGTTGTTAGATTCTTCTTCCAACATAGTTTCTTAAGCTATGCTAGAATTGTAAAACTAAACTGATATATTCTGATAAAGCATTTAGGCAAGATTCATAGATGTTGAAGATAGTGACCGAGTGGTTTGGAACCTTGTTTGGGTATCAAGGCCCAAGGCTAGATTCATATATGTTAAGGGGTTTCAAAATTTTTTTTATCACCTATGGCAATATCTTTAGGTTACTAAGCAAGTTGAGAGACACCAATTGGATCCTGCGGGTTTAGACTTATTTTTTGTGATTTGTTTGAACATACGGAATAACCAAAATTTATGGATTTGCAAATCCAAGTGAGCTTGCTAAATTTGCTTGTGATTATCTGTCTGAATTTGTTAATTCTCATCAAAGATTTGATGTTTAAAGTTAATTTTGATGAAACTATTTTCAAAATGCAAAAAAGCAGTAGGCGTAGGTGTTATTGTTAGGGATCACAAGGGGAAGTTATTGCTACCTTGTCTAAGAAATTATTGAATCTTGTGGATTTTGACTGTGTGGAGTCTTTGACAGCATCCAAGTGGTAAGCTTTGCACGAATTTGAGTTTCAATGAAATTCAACTTGAATTAGATTCTTTGTCCTTCGTTGAAGGCATCCAATCTGAGAATGATTTGCTATTAGCTTGTGGCCATATAACCAAGGAGGACAGAATTTCAAATGCTGCCAAAGGACTTCTGTTTTGCATACTTTGCAGCAACGGAATATGGGATATCTAGGGATTTAGAGAAACAAATACTTTGTTGCCATATTTGATTGTGCATGATGTTTCTAATTCAATTTGATTTCAATTTTTCCCTATTTTAAGTATTTGTAGGAAAATCTTTGGTGTGCTTCAATGGCTATCTAGAAAAACTATGAATTTTATTTTCTTAGCTTTGTCACTCCTTTCTATCTCATTTGTTTTTTTTAAAATAGGAAGTATTTTAAACTAACCCCACGTTTTTATTGGTTTCCAGGGAGCCAAGAGGGAAACAGGTTGATATTAACTAATGAAGTATCTGGTATACCTTAATCTGGCTACATGAAGCAGTTGGGACATCTCCTATACATTGATATATATATATACACCCATATGTACACAATCACACACACAGATGAGGTTAAGGGTGAGCCTACTGAAAATCCATTCGAAGATGACCGTGAGCCTACTAAAAATCCAGATATGTCATATTTGTTATGTGGATTGCTGGTAGAGGTTGCGGGTTAACCTATTGAAAACCCAAATACATTGTTTTATTTATTGTAGCATTATTGACTTGAGCAATGTATTATGATTATTGGTTTTGTTGGAATTAACTCCCGAAGACCGCATGTTCTTCAAACTCACATGATATTAGATTATACTTAGGCTTAAAGGTCAATGTTGCTGGAATTGTTATTGGAAATCTAGTAGCTTCTATCGTTATGGTAGCTAGGGGAAGAGCTGAGTAGAGATATCTAGATCCAAGACAAAAGAATATATATTTGAGTTTAGGGAAATTTTTAACCACCATATTTGAGTTTAGGATAAAGTTTTATGTGAACCTAAGGATAAAGATGGCAGACACACAATGCCAAATTGTATTGTAATGAGAAATGAACACCCATTTACAATATATTGCACGACATGTTTACACTATTCTTTAGATGTGAAGGGGCTAAATGTGTCAGGTCCAAGCCTTGGGCCGGCCTAATCCGACAAAGTCCGAATCCAAGTGGGTCAGATGAGTATATGGACAAACCAGTCGAGCCCAGCTTCATGATTAACAGTCCACCCAAGTCCTCAAGCACTTGGGCCCAACCTGCAGTGGAAAGGCTAGCCCAGCCGTAGTGCTGGTCTGGGCCGAGCTGTGAAACGGAATTTGTGGGCCGAACAGATAATGGGCCAGCCCATCTCTATGAATGATCCTAAAAAAGGCCGAGCCTAGGCACATCAGTACCGAGCTGAAGTACATGAGTACCGAGCTGGAGAAACCTCATAAGGAAACGTGGGAGCTGTGAGTGCAAGCATGTGCAGGTTGCTACCTCAGCTGGTCCCCCATACCTAGAATCACGGAAGTTGTTGAACCAAAGGAATGTGATTTGTTATCAGCATACCTACAATGAGTATATGCAATCAATGACAACTACCAGGTGGTCCCCCACCTGGAGCAATGCTGAAAGGACACCTGGCAGCATCCACATTCCATGAAACCACCTTGAGAAGCAAGTAAGGAATGCCATATATATTTCATAAACTTCACATTGAAGGTAACTGAATTGAACTGAACTAAGGAAAACTGTTCTAATCACACTCAACATTCATTCCTTCTCCGATCACTAATTCCCACGCCGGAGGGGTTATCCGGCCAACCCCGGCTGGGCAACTCTAACGGTGCTTCTTATGGAAGGAGTCCCGGTCCCCGGATAGTCCAACTGAGTGCGGAGCCCCGATCCACTTTCATCTAGTGCAGAATCCGGTACGCACAATTGGTGCGGTGAGCGTGGATCACTTTATCTCTGAGCTCTGTATTCAGTTCTGGAAATGGGGATTGAAGACATTCCGCCTTCAGCACATACTCCACAGACGGAGAAGATGAAGGACAAAGGTTTGGCACTCCCAACAGTTCTGGAGGAGCAAACTGGAAACAATAATCGAACCCTCGAATCCGCCGAGCATCGACTGCCCTTCGCCGGAGGTTCTTCTCATCATTTCCTTCTGGAAAAGGATTATAGAGATCGAATTATAGATTCCATGGGAATGGAGATACAGGAATTGAAAGCTCAACTTAAAAAAGTGTTGGGTGATCCGACAGAAAAGAGAACGGAAGTAGAGCCCTCTCGTTTGCAACGAAGGAGCTCGTCTAGCGAACTACCAGTGAAAAAATTCCCCAGGAATGACTTCGGGCAACGAAGCCAACCTATCCCAGCACAGAGTGAAGCGGCGAGTAGCCACACCCGTGGGTCACGCCGGAGGAGGGCCAAGAGGCAGAAGACGGTTAGTCAACATACTGAATACCCTCCTCAGGACCTACGCACTTGGCTGATTGGCAATAGGCAGAACGAGCAACATCGAGATCATCTGGACCGTACTGTTCACCAGAGAGAACATCGAGCGCTAGACAGGCTCGTCTCTTCGCCATTCTCTCCGGAGATTGAGACCATGAGACCTCCAAAGAAGTTCACTCCACCAAAGTTCACTTCGTACGATGGGAAATCGGACCCTCTGACACATATTAGCCATTTTAGACAGATGATGTCCCTATGGAGCCGAGATAAGGCACTGATGTGCAAAGTCTTCCCATCCAGCTTGGAAGAAACCGGACTCCGATGGTTCGAAGCAGCTCTCCGAAGAGTTCCTAGCCAGGTTCGTCTCTAATACTAAGATCCCAAAAGAGCCGGATACGCTGTTCGGCCTCAGGAAGGAGCAAGAGGAAACGCTGCGCAATTATGCTAGGAGATACTGGGAAGAGTATAATGATCTGGAAGAAAATGTGTGCAGCGAGCAGATGGCCGTTATGTCCTTCAAACATGGTCTGCGCCCGGAAAGTAAGTTGAGACAATCACTTACCAAGCGCCCAGCCACAACTTTGAAAGACTTGCGCGCCAGGATTGAGCAGTATGCTCGCCTCGAAGACGATCAGATCCCCATCGAGGTAGTGTCAGCAGAACAAACAGCCCGGCAGAAAAAGAGAACGGACCGAGGAGAACACCGAGGGATTGCAGTGAATGAGGTGGATAAGTCCAAATCCCACGAAGTCGTTATGACTGTGTTCAAAGAGCCAATCTATCGAATCCTAGAAAAGATCAAGAGAGAGCCCTTCTTTGTTTGGCCGCCGAAAATGTTGGGAGATCCAGCTCGGCACAATCAGAAGCTCAGATGCACCTACCACCAAGACAGGGGACACATGACTCAGAACTGCAGGGCACTGAAGCAACACTTGGAAGACCTGGTGGCAGCTGGACACCTAAGGGAATACATTGATCAGGATAAGGAAGTGGCCGAGCTGGGGAACCCACTTCCAGAAGCAAATATTGAGCATCCACCCCGACTGATAATAAGCATGATCCATGGGACAACAGCTCAGGAATCTGAGGAGGCACTAAAGGAAGAGATCGCTAAGGCTGCGCAAATTCAGCGAATCATGTCAGTGAAGCTGGCATCGAAAAAGGTGCGTACAGTACCTAAACCCCCCTTGTGCACTGTTTCATTTACTAGCAAAGATTTAGAAGGCATACAGCACCCACATACTGATGCATTGATTATAACTATTGGGATTGGGAAACGATTTGATGTAAAACGAGTCCTAGTAGATCAGGGCAGTGCGGCAGACATACTGTATTATGATTTGTTTAGAAAGCTCGGCCTCTTCGAGCAGCATCTCACCCCAGCGGCAGCCCCGTTGGTCAGTTTCAATTCACAGCCGGAATGGCCGCTCGGTAGAATAGTATTGCCAGTCGTAACAGGGACAAAAACCCTCAAAATAGAGTTCTTGGTTATTAATACACCATCCCCTTATAACGCCATACTTGGCCGTCCATGGATTCATCGAATGGAAGCAGTCCCTTCAACCTATCACCAGCTCATCCGTTTCCCAACGGAACACGGAGTAGAGCAGATCTCAGGGGATCAAGTTGTGTCCAAGCATTGTTTCATGGCAGCATTAAAGGCAAAGCAGCTCTGTAATCGGGTACAGACGGTAGAAGTGGCCGGACAGCCAGTCTTGGAAGATGTGGGGGAAACTCCAGAGGAAAAGATTGTAGAGGATTTGGAAAAAGTCTTGGTAAGAGAAGATTACCCGGAAAAGTACTTCCTTATCGGTACCTCGCTAGGCGCTGATGAGAAACTTCAGCTGCTGGAACTGCAGAGGGAAAATATGAAGGTATTCGCGTGGTCAGCATATAATACTCCAGGGTTGGACCCTGAATTTGCTTGCCACAAGCTCAACATCAATCCTTCAGCTCGGCCCATTGTATAGAAAAGTCGGAGATCCTCAGTTGAGCACACCGAAGCAGTAATTGCCAAAGTCGAAAAACTCCTGGCCTCGGGAGCAATCAGAGAAGTTCAGTACCCGCAATGGCTGTCTAACACAATTGTAGTCAAGAAGAAGAATGGAAAATGGAGAGTTTGTGTAGATTTCACTTGCTTGAACAAAGCCTGCCCTAAAGATAGTTTTCCGCTGCCTCGCATTGATCAACTAGTAGACTCAACAGCAGGGCATGAGCGCATGAGCTTTCTGGACGCTTATAGCGGTTATCATCAAATACCATTGTTCGGTCCGGATCAAGAAAAGACAGCGTTTATCACTCCGAGAGGGACTTACTGCTACAAAGTAATGCCGTTCAGCCTCAAGAACGTCGAGGCGACCTACCAGCGAATGATCACTCGGATGTTCAAAGACCAACTGGGGAAAACCATGGAAGCCTATATAGACGATATGGCAGTAAAAAGCAAGCTCACTACAAACCACCTCGCAGACTTGAGAGAAGTTTTTAGCATCCTAAAAAACCACCAGCTTCGCCTCAATGCCTCGAAATGCGTATTCGGGGTAGGAACAGGGAAGTTCTTGGGATACATGGTCACTCACAGAGGAATTGAAGCGAATCCGGATCAAATCAAGGCAATACAGGATCTTGAAGTGCCAACAAAGTCTAAGGAACTGCAAAAACTAGCGGAATGGCGGCCGTACTGAATCGGTTTATTAGCAAATCCTCAGATCGGATGAAGCCCTTCTTCCAGCTTTTGAGGAAAAAGGCAGCATTTGAATGGAGTAGCGAATGTACCGAAGCACTACAGAGCCTCAAAAGATACCTCAGTACACCTCCTCTATTGTCCACTCCAGAACTGGGAGAGGAACTGTACCTCTATCTAGTAGTCTTAGATCATGCCGTGAGCGCAGTATTAATTCGAGAAGTTAACAAGGAATAGAGACCAGTATATTATGTTAGCAAGACTTTACTAGATGCCGAGACATGGTATCTACCACTGGAAAAGTTGGCTTACGCGCTGCTTATCGCCTCAAGAAAGTTGCAACATTACTTTCAGGGGCATACCATTAACGTCCTCACTGAATTCCCCCTCAGATCTGTATTTAGCTGAGCCGATTTCTCTGGCCGAACAGCAAAGTGGGCGGTAGAACTTGGTGAGTTTGACATTCGGTATCAACCCAGGACAACAATCAAGGCCCAGGTCTTGGCGGATTTTGTAGCAGAATTTACTCCTACCCAGAGTACCGAACCGGGGAATTTGAGTTCGGCACAGGTGCCATGCGCCACCGAAAAAGGAAAACCCAGCGCTTCGAAAGCATGGAAACTCTTTATTGGAAACATTTGGCAACTCTACGTTGATGGTTCGTCCAATAACCGAGGCTCGGGGGCACGAGTAGTTCTTATTTCACCAGAAGGATTTATCTGGGAACAGGCTCTCAGGCTAGGTTGGAAGGCTTCAAACAACGAGGCCGAGTACGAAGCGTTATTGGCTGGCTTGCGTAGCGCCGAACACTTCAGTGCAGAACAACTTCTTGTTTTCAGCGACTCACAACTAGTGGTAAACCAGCTTTCTGGGGTCTATGAAACTCGAGATGAAAGGATGGCTATGTACGCAGGCAAGGCTAGAGACCTACTCAGAAAATTTCAATCCATACGAGTGGAACGAATCAGTCGAGACAAAAATAGCCACGCAGATGCTCTGGCATGCCTCGGCTCATCAGTGGATACAAAGGATGCCAGGAGAGTTTGGGTTGAGTTTGTACTAGAACCAAGTATTGCATCTCTAGTCCTCTGCAACAACTTGGAGCCGAGCTGGATGGATCCAATATTGGTCTTTCTGAAATCTGGTAAACTCCCCGAAGACAGAAGGGAAGCCAACAAGATCAGGCATAAATCAGCTTGATTCTGGATCTCACCGTCTGGGAAGCTATACAAACGTTCCTACCTTGGCCCCTACCTCCTATGTGTGCATCCAAATCTCGTCGAGAATGTTCTCTACGAAATTCACGATGGGATTTGTGGATGCCACGTTGGCGGAAGGTCACTGGCACACCAAGCCCTCACTCACGGGTATTGGTGGCCACGGATGCAACAAGATGCACAGCAGTATGTACAAAGGTGCCACAAATGTCAGAGGTTTGCTTCACTCATTCATCAGCTAGCCAAAACTCTCACTCTGCTCACCAGCCCATGGCCCTTTGCATAATGGGGCTTGGATATTGTTGGACCATTGGCGTGAGGCACTGGGAACAGGCGATTTTTCATTACTGCAACTGACTATTTCACCAAGTGGGTTGAAGTTGAGGCATTGGCAAGCATCAAAGAGGCCGACACAAAGTGGCTTGTTTTGAGAAATGTGGTAGTGCATTTCGGCATTCCGCAGGTACTGATTGCGGACAACGGAACACAGTTCGATGGTAAGATCTTCAGAAAATTTTGTGCCGACCTCAGAATTGAGTACAGGAACTCTTCTCTAGGGTACCCGCAGAGCAATGGTCAGGCAGAAGCGTCGAACAAAGCCATCATCAACGGAGTAAAAAAGCGGCTTGAACATGCCAAAGGCAAATGGGTTGAAGAGTTACCTCACGTATTATGGGCCTACCGAACTACAGCACGACGCCCCACAGGAGAAACACCTTACTCTTTAACCTATGGAATGGAGGCCATCATCCCACTCGAAGTAGGTCTCCCAACCCTTCGGTCTGAATTATTTGAAAGCTCCAGTAATGAGGAAGCTATCGCACAAGCACTAGATATGGCAAAGGGCTGAAGAGAGGCAGCGCTGATCAGACTTGAAGCATATCAGCAGCAGCTTATCAAAAGTTTCAACCAAAAAGTTTTCCTAAGGCAATTTATACCAGGAGAATTGGTTTTGAGGAAAGTCATGGATCACAAACGGGTGCCTGGTGAGGGAAAACTTGGGCCGAACTGGGAAGGTCTCTATAAAATCACAGCCGTTGTTGGAAATGGAGCTTACTACCTAGAGGATCTGAATGGCAAAGCAATACCTCAGCCCTGGAACGTAGCAAACCTCAAGAAATACTATCAATAGAATCATCCCCTAACTTCTCTATCAGGATGTAAAGGCACATATTTGTTAACCAATGCAAATGTTTTCCCACTCCTCTCAGATTTATCCAATTCTTGTAATTAGCTTTGATGTTTATCAAATGGAATAAGCTTTGGCTCCCACCAAACAGAATTAGCTTTGGTTCTTACCAAACGGAATTAGCTTTGGTCTCTACCAAACGAAATCAGCTTTGATGTGTATCAAACGGAATTAGCTTTGGCCTTTTCCAAACGGAATTAGCTTTGATGTTTGTCAAACGGAATTAACTTTGGTTTTAACCCAAATGGCTCAGTTTCAGAACGACTGAACGAAATTTAAATTTGGTTAGCCCTCAAACATGCTAAGTGGTATAGCTTGGTGGAAAAGTGTTTGG
The DNA here is from genome assembly GCF_055761805.1 of Camellia sinensis. NCBI lineage: Eukaryota > Viridiplantae > Streptophyta > Magnoliopsida > Ericales > Theaceae > Camellia > Camellia sinensis. The sequence goes on from NC_138970.1 coordinate 67,495,439, forward strand.
CAACTAAATTGGAATTTAGCCAAGTGGAATTGCTTGGTGGAAACCGCACTAATGTATCTTGAGTAAACATCTCTATTTAGCCAAGTGGAATTGCTTGGTGGAAACCGCACTAATGTATCTTAAGTAAAATACCTCTATTTAGCCAAGTGGAATTGCTTGGTGGAAACCACACTGACATATCTTAAGCACACATCTTTGCACCTACAGAACTTCTTAAGTATCAGCACATCAATACTTCAGTATTGATTCAAACCAGCAGAGTTGGAACAAACTCAACTGAGCTACGTCAAGAGCAAACTTCTAGCATCAGCCTTACTCAGCTCCAGCTGGGGGCAAACAATTGTTTTTTTAAAAAAACCTACCTGGACCTGAGTAAGACATCTCTCTTTGTATTTCTGTCATTCAGATGCACTTGTACTATCAAAGTTGAAACAGCCCCAGGCAGTTCTATACAAGGGACAACTCTTCAGTATCGATCTTACTTGGCTCCAGGTAGGGGCAAACAATTATTTTCTTTCGAAACCAACCTGGACCTAAGTAAGACCCACTTACGAACTCAAAGCACAGCCATACCACATATCCGTTAGCCACACCGATCACTAGTTCGGCCCCGAGGTCCCAACAGTGCTCGGCCGGGAGCAAATAGTGTAGTGCCACACCGAGCATCAGTCCGGCCCCAAGGTCCCAACAGCGCTCGGCCGGGGGCAAGCAGTATAGAATCAGACCGAGCACCTATTCGGCCCAAAGGTCCCAACAAAACTCGGCCGGAGGCAAGCAGTATAGAATACATTCAGACATAAAAGCCAAACAATATCAAATTGCAAGTTCAAAGAGAAAGTCATATCATCCAGCAAAGGGCACAGAAGGCCTCACAACCAGCAGCAAAAAAAAAAAAAAAAAGAGAAAAGCAAAAAGTTCAAATCCTTTCAACATCAATTTTCATCAAAAGTGGGCAACTCAGGAGCAGCACCAGCAATTTTGTCCAGGCCATCTGCGGGAGGAAAAGTAGAGGAAGCTCCAACTTCCTGAGAAGTAGGAGCCACCTTAACCACATGTCCCGTGGCTTCGGTCTCTAGGGTTTCAACCTCTTCAACGCCCACCGTTTCAGCAGCAACATTCATGCTCTGGGTCTTGCTTGCAGAATCATCTTCTGGGGAAACATCGTCTGGCAGAACAGCAGGGGTAGAAATAGTCTTCAAACCCAAGGATCTCGAAGGAACAGGGACATCATGATACAGGAAAGAGCCTTCAGGAACCATCGCAGCAGCTAAGACACTCGTCCAACCCTTTACAAAGAGCTTGTCTCGCAGCACTAGAACCTCCTCCTTGTACGCCGCCCCAGCTTCATCCCAGCCTTGTTGCCAGTGCTTGGCTTCCAGCGCAATACACTCAGCAGCCATCACGGCAATAACGGCCTCTAGTTCGGCCACCTTCCCCTTGAGTTGAGCCTGTGTCCCAATGGCAGCCTCCTTCGATTGTTCAGCAAAAGCGACAATTTTGTTCAAACAAAACGCTTCCCTCTCAGCGGTTCGGCGTCCTTCCTTCTCTGATCCTAAGTTTACCGTCAATCTCTCTACGTTCATTGTAGCCTCCAGCACGGCCCTTTCCAGCTCTTCAGCACGGGTAATGGACAGGTGCATTCTCTGGATACACTGCAAAGGACGACAAAGAACTTAGAAAAAAGGAAGACAGCAACGCAACAGTGAAGTTAAGTAAAGCGAAGAAAACACTTACAGCAGTCATCATTTGAAGGGTCCCCTTCAAGATAGGAATGTCACGAGGCCCATTATGGTCGGCCATATCAACCGGCAACAACAAAAACTTGGTCAAATCAAAAGCAAAATCTTGTGAAGCGACAACTGAATCAGAGGTGGAAATGGGCCTGCCCTCATGCGATATTGGCGGCTCCCATTTCTCAAAAGCATCATCCTCAGCAGGATCCTGAGAAGCTTCCCCCACCACTGCTTTGCCAACCTCCCTTCTTCTCTTTTTTGCTCGTGCAGCGGCTGAAGTTGAGGGCTCGGCAGCAGACATAGGGGTCCCAGAAGCTCCAACTTCCATCTTTACCTCCATGAGGCTCTTCACCTCGGTCTTCTTCAGAGGGGTTTGCAAAGCACCGGAGGCTCCGAAGGCTTCGGCCTCTAAATCCACCAACACCTTTCTCTTCGCCACAGACCTGCTCCCTGCGAAACTTGGGGCAGGGGAGTGCGCTCTCTCAGAAAATGCATCTTGACTCCTGCGACGGCTCGAGACCAGAGGGGTGAGAGACGTGTCAGTCTCGGTATCAGAGTCCAGAAGGGCAGCAGCGAGCCTTGCCTTCTTTGAAATAACGGAACGGTAAGATGACTGGTAGTCCAATAACTCAGGTGCAGATCTCTTTTTATACCGTAAGGCAGTTTTAATGGCTTCAGTATTCTCTCGGTTCGGCCTTCGTTGGAAACGGGAGGACTCTGCAAAAAGAAAGCAACCCATTAGAGCAATATTCAAAATAGAGTAAGAAACACCAAAAGCATTAGAAGGAGAGGCCCAGACCTGGGTAGCCGTCTTTCTGTGGCATCCATTCAGACTGAAACTCGGTTCCGGCGGGGAACTCCCAATTTCCACCAACTTGTAGGAAATCGTCATTGTGTTTATCCGAATCAGGTAGTCCAGTAACTAAGTGACAATCAGCCGAGTGAACACGCAGGTAATATGTACTATGGTCTTTGTTGTGAGAAAGGGTGTAACAACCTAAGATATCCCATATGTCAAGGTTTAGGCTCAGTCGTCTATTGAGGGCAGATACGCCGCAAACAACACGGAAAAGGTTCACAGATACTTGCATTGGGGTTCACTGGACTTGATGCAGAAAACGGCGCACTAACGGGTCAAGAGGAAACCGAACCCCTCCCTCGACTATTGCCACGATGGAAAAGGCAACGGTGTTCCTAGTACCCATACGTTTGGCGTCTACTTTCGCCAGTGAAAGGGTAACGTCATGGGGAATATTGTAATCCAAACGGAACATAGCCATGGCCTCCGGGGTATCAACTAAGGAACGAAACTTCCCCATTCGACCAACCTAATGGGACAGGAGTAGGATTCAGATAACAGAGTATGGGACACGGATAACAAGTGGGCCAAACAAGATGATTAAAACAGAAAAGGGAAAGAGAAGAAGAGTCATGAGACGACTTACAGAGATCAGAACAGTGGTAGCGAAGCAGGATCAGCGGCGAAGAAGCCCAAGTGGAGCACTAATGAGATCGGTCCAGAGGAATGGGAAGAAGCACTTTCTCTCTCTTTGGAACTCACTAGAGGAATGAGAAAAGTAAATCAAGGGATTTGAATTGATAGCCTGAGCATTTATTACACCAGTCGGCACACAGGTACACGAATCACGACCTTCGGTATGGAGTTGACGCATTATCTCTGCACACCTATCACACGTCGCCACGTGTTACATGAAAGGACGTATGGTGTCAGGATTGACCCGCCACCAAGGTTGAACTAGGGGAAAACCAAAACGACACGACGCTTGGAAAGCTGAACAATAGCTCCCCCCAAGGGGAACCTTAGCACGAGCTAGGGGGCAAATGAAGGGGCTAAATGTGAAATGGGTCAGGTCCAAGCCTTGGGCCGGCCCAATCCGACAAAGTCCGAATCCAAGTGGGTTAGATGTGTATATGGACAAACCAGTCGAGCCCAGCTTCATGATTAACAGTCCACCCAAGTCCTCAAGCACTTGGGCCCAACCCGCAGTTTGAAGGCTAGCCCAGCCGTAGTGCTAGTTTGGGCTGAGCTGTGAAACGGAATTTATGGGCCGAACAGATAATGGGCCAGCCCATCTCCATGAATGATCCTAAAAAAGGCCGAGCCTAGGCACATCAGTACCGAGCTGAAGTACATGAGTACCGAGCTGGAGAAACCTCACAAGGAAACGTGGGAGCTGTGAGTGCAAGCATGTGCAGGTTGCCACCTCAACTGGTCCCCCATACCTAGAATCACGGAAGTTGTTGAACCAAAGGAATGTGATTTGTTATCAGCATGCCTACAATGAGTATATGCAATCAATGACAACTACCAGGTGGTCCCCCACCTGGAGCAATGCTGAAAGGACACCTGGCAGCATCCACATTCCATGAAACCACCTTGAGAAGTAAGTAAGGAATGCCATATATATTTCATAAACTTTACATTGAAGGTAACTGAATTGAACTGAACTAAGGAAAATTGTTCTAATCACACTCAACATTCATTCCTTCTCCGATCACTGATTCCCACGCCGGAGGGGTTATCCGGCTAACCCCGGCCGGGCAGCTCTAACGGTGCTTCTTGTGGCAGGAGTCCCGGTCCCCGGATAGTCCAACTGAGTGCGGAGCCCCGATCCACTTTCATCTAGTGCGGAATCCGGTACGCACAAGATGCTACCTCATGGCTGGGAGCTTGCTTGGTGATGTTGATGCAATGGCAATGGAGAATGCTACCAGTTACTGATTTTTTTATTTTATTTTTTTCGGAATTATGGGAAAATAGTGTATCTTTAATTATCATGTACCATGTACTTTTAAATATTTACAGTTTACTATATTTGTGGATAATATTAATATTTTTTTGCCTTTTTAAAATTGTTTTATATTTGGTTGTGAATGTGTAGATGTTAAATATGTCATTTGTACAAGTATTGTTTATATATTTCTTTGTAATTTTTATTATTTATTATTTTTTTTAATAAAAAATGTGATTTTTTGCGACGACAGTAGTTGTCACTAGGGTTGTGAAAAATACTACCTAATCTACTAAAACTATACCGATCTACATCAATCCGCACTACTCTAACTACTAACCGCGGTTTAAACTTTAAAATTTATAATTTGCCTTCCAAACCACTCCTCTCCGCTATAGTTAATACATATATATTTTTTAATCTCCAATGAAATATCAAAGTAAAAATAAGTGTGAGAGAGATTTAAAATATGAAATTTATTACATATTACTAGTTATATATATGAAACATATTATGTAAAATTATTTTGTGTTATATATATTAAAAATATTATACAAATTAGTATTATATATTATGCATATGTATGATAATTAGTTATAATTTTCTTCAATCCGCCAAAAACCGTCCAAACCAAAATTTGTCAATCCATCATTTGATTTGTAATTTTGCTCTCAAACCGCCTAAACCGCACCGCGCAAAATCCTTAGTTGTCACCAAAAGGTTTAGTATTTGCAACGGCCAATTGCCGTCAAAAAATTACGGGATTGGTATTGGTTTTTTGTGTCAAGTTATATTGTCGCTAAAAGTATTATTTGCGACGACAAGTTTACAGTCTCTAAAAATGAGAGTTTTGCAACGGTAAAATGCCGTTGTAAATAAACAAGCATTTGTGACGGCAAAAGAACATTTGTGACTGTATGTCACCTTTGATCACCCCCTTCCACGTTCCCCCTTTTCCATTGCCACTTCGTCGTAAAAGCTTTTTACGACTGCTAAGATACCTTTTTGAGATGGTTTCATTCCGTCACAAAAAGTCCGATTTTTAGTAGTCTTGTTTATGCTAAGGAAAATAGTAACATATAGAATCAAAGCAAATGTAGAAGGTCTAAATTTGGTTTGGTTAGGAATTCAATTTCATGCTGAGTTTGTCACCGAGTATATTTCACAGACTCTTCAAAGCTCACTTCAAATGATGTGTGATCAAAAGGATAAGATACATCCACACACCCTCTAATTGATGGTCAATTAGTTTAGTATCCAACCTTGGTTTACTATTTCTTTACAAGACAAAGCAGTTCAAGGACATTTCCATAAAGCTGTTATCAACATCAGTTTATATATACTAGTTACGAGGAGTTGTGCGTTGCACAATGACCCATGCCCATGGTCCAAGTCAGTGCATAATCATATTTGAGCTTGAAATTAGAATTAGCCACGGGGATTATAAGTAGTTCATTATCACTTTTTTTTCCCCAGCAGTAAGGTAATAATAACATTTTACAAAACAAAAGTGAAAAGAAAACTTCTATTAAGTATTAAATCCAAAAGGAGGAAAACATGATTGGTCCGAACTTACTGACAAACAACAACATAAACATTACAAGAAAACAATGTGAACCCTAGCCTAAAATTAAATCTCCATTTTAACATTCTTTAAATTGATAAATACGAAAGCTCTAACATCATCTAGCAACAAACTCTTCAATCAAGCGACCATTTGTTCCTCTATGTATGAGAAAACCTTTTCCATTAGCAAGTCATCCCGCTTGAAGCGTGCACATAGCAACCAAAATATGTGGAGCACTAAAGCCCAACAGCATAAAACAAAATAATTTAAATTAAATTATAAATAAAAAATAAAAATAAAAACAACAACCCAACTTCTCAACTACACCCCAAAAACAGAGCAGTATCACAAAACAATTATCCATGATCTCCAAATTAACCTTAACCCAAAAGGCCACTCTTACCTATGATCAAATCAAATGTACTTTGCCAAATCCTTCTTATTGGTTATTCTATTATAGTTTACAACCAAAAGGTTTGTCACTTCATATTGAGATGCAAGTCATCAAGTTAAAAAACACATAATTCACTATTAAGGAAAAAGAGAAAATTCAGAAAAATTTTAAGAAATGAGAAAAGAAAATAGTGTAAGGTGAGTAAATCCAAAGACCAAATACTATCCCAAAACATTTGGGCATTTTCGTCTATCTATAAGCACACTAATCTGCATGAAGTAGTTGCTAGGCAAATAGTGTTTTGCTCATCCCCTCCATTACTCTCATATTCATATCTATATCCAAACAAAAATAGTTTTAGATATCTTTGAGGCAAAAAGTAGCACCTAGAGTCCAGAGGTTTAGAAACAAGTAATGTAATGTCAGTATAACTAGGACTAATATGTTATGAATTGAAGAGAGAATTACTAATAGTAGATGAAGAAATATATTTGGGAGTTAATTTTCCAAAAAATCTGAAAACCCCAAGCTTGGTATCCCACATAGTTTGTTCTAATTCCATTCTCTCATTTTGATACTGAGCATGCCCCCTTCATAACTACCTGTCGATGAGTACAACTATTAAGGACCATTAATTGAATTAGGAATAGAATGCGAAGCAATATTTTCTATGGCTGAAATATATGTGTATTGTTTCGATAGCTTTTAACCTTTTGTTGTATAATTGCCACTTATTTGTGGTTGAGGTTTTTTCTTTGTTCATTCATGTATAATCTTTGAGTAAGCCCTAATATTTTACTATTTGAAAATATTTCATCATGATACATAATAAAATTGTCTTGGTTTTGTTTTTGAACACCAATAGATTTCAAATAGTATATCAAAATTTATGCATTGTCCTTCCAATTGTTGTACCAAATTTAAACTTGTGTCCTTCAATGATTTAGCCAATTGTGAAAACCCAACTCTAAAATCCAAGTGCACATCTGGTGTGAACAAATCAACTTCAGTTCATGCAAAAGAAATGACAAAGTTGCAACATTTTTGGCTTGCAAAAATGCATGAATAAACTGTTTAGATGAAGGTGGATTTAATTGCAACAACATAGGTACAAATGTGTCAGATAGCATTGCCAGGAAAAAGAAATTTCAGGTCGTAAGAAATTTTCTACATCTTTACCGATAGTAAGATCCAAGGTTTAAGCATTTTGAATTTCTTCCTTTTTTAGTACTCCAAAACAATTGACTAACTGAAATGACTGAATGGACTAAGAGGACACAATTTTTACTTTTATGAGCTTATTGAAACAACAATAACAAAACCAACCAAAGGAAAAGGTATAATATAACAAATGTGAAGAACAAAAATGTAAATACACTCTTGTGAGACTGAATAAATAATATATATATATATATTATTATTATTATTAACCAGCATGTAGAGAGACAAATGAAAGGAATATTCAAAATTGAAGAGTTAATAGGAACACAAACTGTTAGAACATTTTTTTTTTGAAAGTTTATTAAATAATATGCATGAGAAACCCCTGTCAAAGTTATAAATCAAAATACGACATATTTGAAAATATTGGGCATGGCAGAGTCCTTATAAAAAGCTCAGGACAAATAAAAGGGAAATATATAAACCTTCAAAACAGTTTATGGTGGCTTTGGACTACTCAATGCATGTATATAAATATTATGCTCAGTGGATGATTCCATCAACCCTAACACCCCCTCCAAAAAAGAAAAGAGGAAGTGAAATGGAAAGTTTGTAAAATATTGATTGAGAACAAGAATAACACATGCATAAGAAAAAGAATAACCACATATCTATGCACTTTGGAAACACATTTTCCTCACATAGCTAAATAAAATTTGTAGTTTGGGCCATAATTAAAACAAGTAACTTTAAAGAAAATCAAAACTCATTTACAAAGCCTCATGGATCAGAAATTCATACCCAAAGATGCCAAAAGAGCACAATATATGCACACAGAGAACATTTATCTATAAGTATTAGCAAAACCGAAAATCAAGTAAAAATAGGAAAAGGTAAGTGGACAATAATTTTTTTTTGTTGAAAACACCAATTTCTACCTGGAAGGTTTGAAAATGAAACTATGTTACTTATCCCTACTGAAGAGAATCTCACTTGGACTCTTAATTGCTTAAAAAACTAAAAGGAAATTAAAATAATTGTGTTAAATTTAAACAAAATAGTGACTAGAACTATGAATTTAATCATCTGACCAGCGTAGAATAGACATTCAACATTGGTCTTACCAAAAAAAAAAAAAAAACGACCAACATTGGTCTAATTCTAGTGAATTGTGCTAAAATAGAAAAGTAAAACAAGCATCTAACCTTTTGACGAGAATGGCGAGTGTACTCCTTCATGATGATGTAAAACATTAGAAATAGGCTCGGCTATTCTAAGATGGAATATGAGATGCAACGATTGATACACATATTCAAATAGGAATTGAAACACGATGTAATTAGTATGATGCACCGAGCCTGGTGCATGCAAGACGAATGAATGGATGCAAACATGCAAACATACAAACATAAGGATGCTAATTGAAACATGCCCTAAAACTAACCATCATAAGCAGATAAGTAAAAGGGAGAAAGACGTGGGGTTAGAAGATATTCACACACTCACGCACACTTATTACAAAATTTGCCCTCTCGACGGAGGGTCTGAAAGAATAATACAAATCAACTAATTAACTAACTTACTAGCTAATTAATTATTACACAACTCTTAACTAATTAAACAAATTAATTAAGCTAGAAAACACAGTAAAGAGACCTCGAGAAGAGGGAGAAATGCATGCTCGGTCGGCTTTGCTTGGAAATCTGTTGCCATGCCTTATGTTGCCTTTGTTTGCACTACTCTGTACCTCTGCAAAGTGTGAAAATTCCCAACACACTTCTGACTCACCCTATGGGCACTATGGGAGGCCATCGGCCAAAAATCATGGTCATCGGCTAAGATAAACAGGTCATCGACCAAATATGAAGCCATCGGCCAAACACTTATAGCCGACTGGCACTGAAGATGGCCGATCGGCCATCTATTCCTGCAGACTGCTCCTTTTGCTGCAACAGAGGACAAACAGAGTATGGCAATGCATTTACAATACAATGTTTGCAACTACACCCCTTATCATGTTTAGGACTCAAAGGAGTGTAGTTCTCGACCCTCGGACCATCAATGGCGCATTTCAATGCATGATGGCCAAAAGAGTCAAATGTGCAATTCAGTATCAAATGAAATGCACAAAACACATAAGGGACCTTAACCTCTATCATTTATGATCAAGAGGCAAGGCAATGCACACACAATGCTATGCAACGTAAGCATGCAACAACATGCAAGGCAAGATGGATGAGCACGCAATAACATATCAATTAGCAAGCATGTGACAACATGCAACATGACAAGCATACAACAAGCATGTAAACATGATGTAAAGTAGCAACTTTGAACAACATGGTAAATGGACTTAAACTAAAGATGGACAGACCTCAGCCATGCCCAAAATCAATGGCCAAAGTTATGAATTGGAAGCATGAAAATGCAAAACAAACATGCACATGTAAATGGTCCAACACCTAGGCATATGAGGGCAACTTTCAAGAGCACTTAAGAGGGGATAAATATGGACACGTGAAAAACATTATAAGCTCTGAAATCATGCATGGAAAGGTGTCAAACCAACCAAACAAAGCAAGCAAAGCAAACAAGAAAGCACAAAGCTTAAGGCTAACCAAGGGACTCAAACCATGGCCACAAGAATCAAGCCCCAAAGGGCCAAGGGCACTCAAAATAGTCCCAATGCAGGTCAAGATAAGACCAAAAACATGCTCAAAACTAGCCAACACAAGCTAGAATACAACTCCAAAAGGCATGAGGCATGCAAGGCTACAAAGGGGTGTTACACTACACCTATTACAACCAAACATCGCATGAATTATCCAATGAAAAACAAAGTTATGGCATATCAAAATAAGCCCCAAAACCCACTTAGATGGCGTCCCAAAGACCTATGCATGGAGGCATACACAATGGTCCATTCATGAGGCATAAGACATCAACTCTTTAAAGCATTAAAGGAGTGATAGGTGCAAGTGTATAAGCATGAAACATGGACTGAAATATCATAACAAACGATGCCAAATCATTGAAATAAGCCAAGTAATGCATGCCAGTGACTTGGACACTCGAAGCTAACAAGCTAGAATGAACTACGACTATACAAAGCATGTCATGCATGGCCAAACCAACCAAAATCAAAGCTCAAGCATGTTAAAATAAGACTGAAAGCTTCTTTGAGTTGAGCCAAAACATGCAAGAATGATGGTCTAAACACAAGATGCATGTTAAGGCAAATGAGAGGATTGCAAGACAAGTACATGAAGCATGTAAGAGCCAACTAAACCCACCCAAAACAGAGTCACGGCATGCTAAAATAACACCGAAAACCCACTGAAATGGAGCCAACACAAGCTAGAAAGACATGCTCAAACATGAAGCATATAAGACTAGTTTGTGTGATTTACACTACAAGTGTATTAGGCATGCATGGAGTGACAAAATCAAGCAAAAACAGTGTTGAATCATGGCAAAACAAAGCCTAATACATACTGAAATGAAGCTAAAACAAACTAAGCCAACATGCTACCAATATAAGCCACTTATGCGAGCATACAAGACAACAAGGAGAGGGGATGACCCTCTCCTATTTAAGAACTCAAAACTACCTTTCCACCACTAGATTTCAGTGGTAGAGAGGTCATGCAAAGCCAAGAACAAGGGCCAAAAGGGATGACCTAAAATAAGGCCTAACAAGGCCTTGGAGGGAGGAGATAACCCCCAACCAAAAACTAACCTTAACCAAAGATTTAAAGCACACAAAAATAGAACTTTTTTCAGTTTAGAGTTAAGCTTAAAACAATAAGCAAGAAGGTCTAAAAGCTTAAGCAAGAATGGGGTATCTAAAGTTTAGTTGCTCACCTCTTCAAGAACACAACTCCAGCAGCCTCCTCTGATCAAAAACACCCCAAGAACTCTAAAACCAACTTCTCAGTACCTCAGTAACTCAAGGATGGTGTTTCACTAGGTGTTTTAGTGCAAAAGTATGAACAAAACACCCTTTTAGGCACAAACACACACACAAATATAGAGAGAGAGGGAGATATAGAGAGAGAGTGATATATAACTTGTAACTCAGATTTCTTGAACCCCTGGAAAGGAAGGGGAAGCTCCCTCTTTATAGAATTTCAATTCTCAAGCTTGTTCAACAAGCTTGAGTCTTGAAGCAAGATGAGAACTGTAGATACCAGTTGTCACAGCTGGCACAAAATATTTGCAAAAAGGAGATGGAAAGGGCTCGGCTCAAAAATATGGCCGATCGACCAAAAAAAAGTGTCGATCGACCAAAAAGAGTGCCGATCGGCCAACACTTTTGGCCAATAGCAAGAACACAAGGCCGACAAGCCTAAGGCTTGGCTGATGGGTTGTAGAGATGGCTAACAAGCCACCCTAGTCCCTTAGAAATAAAACTGCAAGTCCTTGGTCCACAACCAAGTACAAAACAGTCAAGTTGAGAGATCCTAAGGCAAGGCGCGCAGCCGAAACCTTCGGGAACTCAAAACGAACACGAGCATGGATGATCATCGAGTGTTCGACCGATGACGTCCAAGTCTTGAGGACAGTCAAAAATGGGGTGTCTACACCTTGCCCTTGAGACAAAATCTTCAAAATAAACATCTATCTTTTGTTTGTGAATTATCATATGTTTCTTATTTGTGTGTAGTCCTTTTTCATCATGCTTTGCTACATATTTTCAACAATATACGATACATATGATGGCCACCTGATTCGATATAATCACATGCATATGTGCACATACTAATAAATAGACAACATTGCTTTTGTCCATGCTTTTATTGCAATTTATGCACTACTGTTGTATGATCTTTCTAGCCCACACTTTTCATTTTTGAAGCTGAACTTTTTGATATTTGTACTTTTGAAATGCTTAATGTGTGCTAGATTGGGCTCTTGTTTCTAGCTACCTACATTAATATTTGATATACTTTTTCATCAAAAATTGTAGGGATCATGGACTTTGGTTATCTCGAAAATCTTTCTCCAAATATCCTAATGCTTTACATCATCATGAAGGAGTACACTCGCCATTCTTGTCAAAAGGGTTAGATGCTTGCTTTACTTATCTATTTTAGCATAATTCTCTAGAATTAGACCAATGTTGGTTGTTTTTTTTTTGGTAAGACCAATGTTGAATGTCTATTCTACGCTGGTCAAATGATTAAATTCATAGTTCTAGTCACTATTTTGTTTAAATTTAACATAATTATTTTAATTTCCTTTTAGTTTTTTAAGCAATTAAGAGTCCAAGTGAGATTCTCTTCAGTAGGGATAAGTAACATAGTTTCCTTTTCAAACCGTCCAGGTAGAAATTGGTGTTTTCAACGAAAAAAAATTATTTTCCACTTACCTTTTCTTATTTTTACTTGATTTTCGATTTTGCTAATACTTATAGATAAATGTTCTCTGTGTGCATATATTGTGCTCTTTTGGCATCTTTGGGTATGAATTTCTAATCCATGAGGCTTTGTAAATGAGTTTTGATTTTCTTTAAAGTTACATGTTTTAATTATGGCCCAAACTACAAATTTTATATAGCTATGTGAGGAAAATGTGTTTTCAAAGTGCATAGATCTGTGGTTATTCTTTTTCTTATCCATGTGTTATACTTTTTCTCAATCAATATTTTACAAACTTTCCATTTCACTCCCTCTTTTCTTTTTTGGAGGGGGTGTTGGGGTTGATGGAATCATCCACTGAGCATAATATTTATATACATGCAAGTAGTCCAAAGCTACCATAAACTGTTTTGATGGTTCATATATTTCCCTTTTATTTGTCTTGAGCTTTTTATAAGGACTCTGCCATGCCCAATATTTTCAAATATGACATATTTTGAATTATAGCTTTGACAGGGGTTTCTCACACATATTATTTTATAAACTTTCAAAAAAAAAAAAATTGAAAATTTGTCATCCTATTAACTATTCAATTTCGAATATTCCTTTCATTTGTCTCTCCATAGGCTGGTTAATAATAAAAAATATATATTATTTATTCATTCTCACAAGAGTGTATTTACATTTTTGTTCTTCACATTTGTTATTTTATACCTTTTCCTTTGGTTGGTTTTGTGATTGTTGTTTCAGCAAGCTCGTAAAAGTAAAAATTGTGTCCTCTTAGTCCATTCAGTCATTTTAGTTAGTCACTTGTTTTGGAGTACTAAAAAAGGAAGAAACTCAAAATGCTTAAACCTTGTATCTTGCTATCGGTGAAGATGTAGAAAATTTCTTGCGACCTTAAATTTCATTTTCCTGGCAATGCTATCTGACACATTTGTACTTATGTTGTTGCAATCAAATGCACCTTCCTCTAAACAGTTTATCCATGCATTTTTGCAGGCCAATAATGTTGCAACTTTGTCATTTCTTTTGCATGAACTGAAGTTGATTTGTTCACACTAGATGTGCACTTGGATTTTAGGGTTGGTTTCACAATTGGCTAAATCATTGAAGGACACAAGTTTAAATTTGGTACAACAATTTGAAGGGTAATGCATAAATTTTGATATACTATTTGAAATCTATTGGTGTTCAAAAACAAAACCATGACAATTTTATTATGTATCATGATGAAATATTTTAAATAGTAAAATATTAGGGCTTACTCAAAGAGTATACATGAATGAACAAACAAAAAACCTCAACCACAAATAAGTGGCAATTATACAACAAAAGGTTAAAAGCAATCAAAAAAATACATGTATATTTCAGCCATAGAAAATATTGTTTCGCATTCTATTCCTAATTCAATTAATGGTCCTTAATAGTTGTACTCATCTATAGGTAGTTATGAAGGGGGCATGCTCAGTATCAAAATGAGAGAATGGAATTAGGACAAACTATGTGGGATACCCAGGCTCGGGGCTTTCAGATATTCTGGAAAATTAACTCCAAAATATGTTTCTTCATCTACTATTAGTAATTCTCTCTTTAATGCATAACATATTAGTCCTTATTGTACTGACATTACATTACTTGTTTCTAAACTTCTGGACTCTAGGTGCTACTTTTTGCATCAAAGATATCTAAAACTATTTTTCTTTTGATATAGATATGAATATGACAGTAATGGAGGGGATGAGCAGAACACTACTTGTTTTGCAGGTACTTCATGCAGATTAGTGTGCTTACAGATAGAAGAAAATGCCTGAATCTTTTGGGATAGTATTTGGTCTTAGGATTTACTCACCTTGCACTATTTTCTTTTCTCTTTTCTTTTTTTTTTTTTTTTTTGAATTTTCTCTTTTTCCTTAATAATGAATTATGTTTTTTTTTACTTCATGACTTGCATCTCAATATGAAGTGAAAAATCTTTTGGTTGTAAACTATAATAGAATAACCAATAAGAAGGATTTACCAAAGTACATTTGATTTGATCACAGGTAAGAGTGGCCTTTTGGGTCAAGGTTAATTTGGAGATCATGGATAATTGTTTTGTGATGCTGCTCTGTTTTTGGGGTGTAGTTGAGAAGTTGTGTTGTTGTTTTTATTTTTATTTTTTTTTATAATTTAATTTAAATTATTTTGTTTTATGTTGTTAGACTTTAGTGCTCCACATATTTTGGTTGCTATGTGCACGCTTCAAGCGGGATGACTTGCTAATGGAAAAGGTTTTCTCATACACAAAGGAACAAATGGTCGCTTGATTGAAGAGTTTGTTGCTAGATGATGTTGGAACTTTCGTATTTATCAATTTAAGGAATGTTAAAATGGAGATTTAATTTTAGGCCGGGGTTCACTTTGTTTTCTTGTAATGTTTATGTTGTTGTTTGTCAGTTAGTTCGGGCCAATCATGTGTTTCCTCCTTTTGGATTTAATACTTAATAAAAGTGTTCTTTTCGCCTTTGTTTTGTAAAATGTTATTATTACCTTACTGCTGAAAAAAAAAAAAAAAAAAAAAAAAAACATGATAATGAACTACTTATAATCGCCATGGCTAATTCTAATTTCAAGCTCAAATAATTGGTTGAAATTCATCTACGACTTGATGATTATGCACTGACTTGGACCATGGGCATGGGTCATTGTGCAATGCACGACTCCCCATAACTAGTATATGTAAACTAATGTTGATAGCAGCTTTATGGAAATGTCCTTCAACTGCTTTGTCTTGTAAAGAAATAGTAGAACAAGGTTGGATACTAAGCTAATTGACCATCAATTAGAGGGTGTGTGGAGGTATCTTATCCTTTTGATCACATATCATATGAAGCAAGCTTTGAAGAGTCTGTGAAATATACTCAGCGACAAACTCAGTATGAAATTGAATTCCTAACCAAACCAAATTCAGACCTTTTGCATTTGCTTTGATTCTATATGTTACTATTTTGCTTAGCATAAACAAGACTACTAAAAATCGGAATTTTTGTGACGGAATGAAACCATCGCAAAAAGGTATCTTAGCAATCGCAAAAAGCTTTTGCGAAGAAGTGGCAATGCAAAAGGGGGAACGCGAAAGGGGGTGATCAAAGGTGACATACTGTCACAAATGCTCTTTTGCCATCACAAATGCTTGTTTATTTGCAATGACAATTTACTGTCGCAAAAGGTGCAAAACTCTCATTTTTAGAGACTGTAAACTTGCCGTTGCAAATAATACTTTTAGCAACAGTATAACTCGGCACAAAAAACCTATACTAATCCCTTAATTTTGTGACGGCAATTGGCTATTGCAAATACTAAACCTTTTGGTGACAACTAGGGATTTGTACAGTGCGGTACAGGCGGTTCGAGAGTAAAATTACAAACCGAATGACGGATTGACAAATTGCGGTTTCATGGTTTTTGACAGATTGAAGAATATTATAACTAATTATCATACATTTGCATAATATATAATACTAATTTGTATAATATTTTTAATATATATAACACAAAATAATTTTACATAATATGTTTCACATATATAACTAGCAATATGAAATAAATTTCATATTTTAAATTTCTCTCACACTTATTTTTACTTTGATATTTCATTGGAGGTTAAAAAATATATATGTATTAACTATAGCAGAGAGGAGAGGTTTGGAAGGCGAATTATAAATTTTAAAGTTTAAACCGCGGTTAGTAGTTAGAGTAGTGCAGATTGATGTAAATCGATGCGGTTTTAGCGGATTGGGTAGTATTTTGCACAGCTCTAGTGACATCTACTGCCGTCGCAAAAAACCACATTTTTTATTAAAAAAATAAAAAAATAATAAAAATTACAAAGAAATATATAAACAATACTTGTACAAATGACATATTTAACATCTACACATTCACAACCAAATATAAAAACAATTTTAAAAAAGCAAAAAAATATTAATATTATCCACAAATATAGTAAACTGTAAATATTTAAAAGTACATGGTACATGATAATTAAAGATACGATATTTTCCCATAATTCCAAAAAAAAAACTAAAAATTCAATAACAGGTTCCATTCTCCATTGCCATTGCATCAATATCACCAAGCAAGCTCCCAGCCATGAGGTAGCATCTAAAGAAATAGTGTAAACGTGTCGTGCAATATATTGTAAATGGGTGTTCATTTCTCATTACAATACGATTTGGCATTGTGTGTCCGCCATCTTTATCCTTCGGTTCACATAAAACTTTATCCTAAACTCAAATATGGTGGTTAAAAATTTCCCTAAACTCAAATATACATTCTTTTGTCTTGGATCTAGATATCTTTACTCAGCTCTTCCCCTAGCTACCATAGTGACAGAAGCTACTAGATTTCCAATAACAATTCCAGCAACATTGACCGTTAAGCCTAAGTATAATCTAATATCATGTGAGTTTGAGGAACATGCGGTCTTCGGGAGTTAATTCCAACAAAACCAATAATCATAATACATTGCTCAAGTCAATAATGCTACAATAAATAAAACAATGTATTTGGGTTTTCAATTGCTTAACCCACAACCTCTACCAGCAATCCACGTAACAGATATAACATATCTGGATTTTTAGTAGGCTCACCGTCATCTCCCCATGGATTTTCAGTATGCTCACCCTTAATGTAATAACCCTCACACTGTTCTAACCATAATCATGTGCATTTACATGATTTTGTTCTGTTAAGCTTGTATTTCAAGTCTTGTCTTGTTTTGCTCAATGTTTCTTGCATGTTGTGCCTCGCTTAGTGTGAGTTCAGCCGAGGTCATCTTTAGTCTAAAATTTCCTTGGAACCACTTTGTTTGACCTCCACATTCGCCCTGACATATTGGCCGAGATGTCATTATCTAGGCCGAGGTGTTCATCACCAAGGCCGAGATGTGTATCATCTAGGCCGAGATGTTACCTTTGCACCTAAGTGATCTTGTCCTGGAGTGGTGTGACCTAGACCAAGGTGTGGCACAGCTTAGTCAAGTGTTATCCTTTCCTAGCCGAGATCATTGTTCCCCTACTTGCCGATGTCTTGTTCTTAGCCGAGGTCATTACCCGCCAGAGTGCCTATGCCATCTTGCTTGTTGAACACACTTTGTCATAGTCTTGTCTTTTCACTCAGTCACCTTTTGAATGGAACCAACCAGCCGTTGCCATGTACCCCTGCAGAGGGTTAAGTCAGCCGGCAGACCCAGAAAATATACATTTTTGTATTATATCTTTGCCTTGTAGAGAGAGAAGCTCTAGGAGGAAGAAGAAGTTTAGAGTGAGAAAGTGGGCTTTCGAGCTTGATCCCTAGAGATCAAACCATTAGATTCGTGTATTGAGGTTAGATTCTTGATTCACTCTTGTTGCCCTTATTGATCATCTAGCTACATTGCACGATCGAACCTGTTCTGCACGTCATGCATCGATTTAAAGTTGGTTTTAGAAAGAGAAAATAGTGTTCATATGTTCTTGAAGGAAAAGTCTTATTTGATCTGAAAGTTTGTATTAAGATTCATGTTTTTGTGTTTGTTCTCACAAGATCCTTGAATATGGGTACCCAGGTCCATGTTTTTGAACTCATGGCATGAAATCTCAGATTTTGTAATAGCAAATTATGATCTTTGCATTCATCTTCCTCATGTTCATGTTCTTCATGTTCTTCAAGAGAGGGAAACCCAGATTTTTCCCGACTTCATTTCTTTGAATG
This sequence comes from Camellia sinensis, assembly GCF_055761805.1. Classification (NCBI taxonomy): domain Eukaryota; kingdom Viridiplantae; phylum Streptophyta; class Magnoliopsida; order Ericales; family Theaceae; genus Camellia; species Camellia sinensis. Next base: position 67,514,143 of record NC_138970.1, read on the forward strand.
TGGCCATCGAGGCCACACCTCGGCAATGAGGTGTGGGACCTCAGCCTAGACCTGGTAGTTGCCCAGCATGTTTTCCTGAGATAAAGAACTGTGTTTGTTTTGATTTGACTAAGCCTTGAGGAATGCCGAGATCATCTGTATGCATGTGAAACTTGTTTGAAAGTGCATTCAACAGACTTCGCCATGTGTTTGTAGGACTTGGACTTGCCTCAACCCCGACGTCTGAAGAACTATGTGAGTGGTATTTTTAATAAAGTTATGTTATTAAGTTTTGATAAAGTTTTGCCTTGTTTGTTTTGGAAAAGTATTTGTTAAGTATGAATGACCATCCCTATTCTGTGTGTCGAGTATCAGCCCTGACTTGTAGCACAATCTTTGAAAGTCCGTACGTGCTAGGGGACTATAAGCATTTGTAGCACAATCTTTGACAGTTCGTACGTGCTAGGGGACTATAAGCATTTGTAGCATAATCTTTGAAAGTCCGTACGTGCTAAGGGACTATAAGTGTTTGTAGCACAATTCTTGAAAGTCCGTACGTGCTAGGGGACTATAAGCACTAGTAGCACAATTCTTGAAAGTCTGTACGTGCTAGGGGACTATAAGCATTTGTAGCACAACCTTTGTTAATGTAATCCCTTGAACCTGAAAGCCTCGAAAGACTTGTTAGATAAATTTGATTTGCCCTTGGATTTGGTACAAGATGTGATGTGTTTTGATTTGATAGAGATTGTAGGTATCATTCATGTAAACCCCTTTATTATTTATACCATTCACTGAGTATCCAAGCTCACCCCTCTCTATATATGTAGGTGATGAGCAGGACGGCGGTGACGCCTAGGTGTACTTGCCACTTGTTTTGGATCATGCACTTTTGACACATCTTGAAGCTTATGCTTCTTAGTCGTATTTTGTTATACTTTGTATTTGATGGCTGAGAAGCCTTTTGGTCAAGATGTATTTTGTATTTCATTTGGTTGTATTGAAGCTATGTAAGAATGTATGTCATTCCATTTAACTTACGCACAACTCTTATGGACTAATTAAATTTGTAATCATTGCTTCCGTACTGGTTAGCCCATATGTAATACTCTGTTTGTGTGTGATTTTTTTGAGGGTTGGCCTTTGGTAATCTTGGATTACTGGCCATCATGGCACCATTTTACTAGGGGCAGAATGGGGTCATGACAGATTGGTATCAGAGCACAAGTTTCTTATAGTACGCTATCCACACACTTGAGTCCTAAAGAGCATATGATTTCCCTTAGAAAAATGTTAGGATCTCATCATATTGCTTGCTATTTGACAAGGTGTGCATTATCTCGGCATGACCATTTGTTATTTGCATACATGATTCTTGGTCCAGTTTGTTTTAAAGTTGCATTTTGCATACTCATAGCATCATGAGGAGAGGTAGACCACCAGTTGGCCGAGATCAATCCGAGGATAGACTGGACAGACTAGAAAGACTGGTTGAAGGTTTAACCCGTGAGTTGAGACAAATGAGGCAACAGAATGCTAGTGCTACATCTACCCATGCCGAGCAGACGAATGGTCGACATGCAGTTCCGCCTCCACCTCCTCTAGTGCCTCAAGTACCTCCGCAGGCAGCCTTGTATGGGGACGGCACGATCGCCTTGATTAGGGAGTTTAAGAAGATGAAACCGCCGAGGTTCTTAGGGGGTATAGAGCCGATGAAGGCCGAGGCGTGGGTTTTGGAGATGGAGAAGCTGTTCGAAATCTTTCCCAGCACCGAGGCTCAGAAGGTGACATTGGCAGCATTCACATTAGACGACGACGCTCGAAGGTGGTGGATGATGATTCGGGAAGCTAATCCTGGTTTAACTTGGGCCAAATTTTTGGAACTATTTTACAACAAGCATTTTCCACTTAGCGTTCGAGATCGCAAGACCACAGAGTTCCAGGCTCTGACACAAGGCAACAGAACAGTGGCAGAATACGACCGTGCCTTCACTGAATTGGTGAGATACGCGCCTCATATGGTCAGTGATGAGTATCGGAAAGCCAGGAAGTTTGAAAGTGGACTACGTGGACCAATCCAGGATCGGGTCAACATGCTCAATATGCCGACTTACGCCGAAGTGTTAGACAAGGCCATTCTGGCGGAAGCTAACTTAAGCCGATATCAAAATTCAGGAGAGAGTCAGAGGAAGAGACAGAACTATGAAGGTCGTCGGATGCCGTTTAATGCCAAGAAGAAGGCAAATGTGGGCAGTTCCAGCGACTCAAATCGGGATGGTAATGCTAAGCTGACGTGTTCGAGTTGTGGGAAGCCGCATCTCGGGGTTTGCCGTTGGGCAACAGGAGCCTGCTTTGAATGTGGCGAGACAGGCCACCGCGTGAAAGACTGTCCGAAGGCAAGGGCTGATGATGGTAAGAAAAATGGGAGCACCTCGGGCTCTGCACACGGAAGCAACGTCGGAAGGACACAGATGAGGCAGGGCAGAGTTTTTGCTCTAGTGCCAGGAGACACCTAGAATGCTGAAACCGTAGTGTCAGGTACACTCTCCATTTGCTCTCAAGTTGCATACATCTTGATTGATTCGGGCTCAACGCATTCATTTGTATTTGTTAAATTTGCCGAGAAATTGAACAGACCATTAGAACCCCTTGATTATGTGCTATCTGTATCTACTCCATCTGGGGGAACTATAATTGTTGCATCCATATATAGGGCATGTGTTGTGGTGATTGAGAATGTTGAATTATTAGTTGATTTGATGCCATTAAGCATGACTCACTTCGATGTCATATTGGGAATGGATTGGTTAGTAGTGAATCATGCATCCATTAATTGTGTTACTAAGAGCGTTACATTGAAGACTCCAAACCAAGCCGAAGTCTTTTTCCAGGGTAAGGGAGTAGTACCCCCACCTTACTTAATCTCATCCATGAAAGCCTGTAAGTTGATCCAAAAAGGGTGTCAGGGTTATTTGTGCAGTATACTAAGTAATTTGAATGGAAGTGTTGAGTTAGCCGACATACCAGTTGTTAAGGAATTCCCCGACGTCTTTCCAAATGAGTTGCCTGGCCACTTAGTCGATAGAGAAATAGAGTTTACTGTGGACATAATGTCGGGAACGCAACCTATCTCCAAAACACCCTATAGGATGGCCCCAGCTGAACTTAGAGAACTGAAATCGCAATTACAAGAATTGTTGGACAAAGGATTCATTAGGCCGAGCACTTCACCATGGGGAGCACCCATTCTATTTGTTAAGAAAAAGGATGGCACACTTCGCCTTTGCATTGATTATAGAGAACTTAATAAGGTAACCATCAAGAACAAGTACCCATTGCCTAGGATTGATGATTTGCTTGATCAACTACAAGGAGCACGAGTCTTTTCCAAGATTGACCTTAGGTCGGGTTATCACCAGTTGAAAGTTAAAGCCGAGGACGTTGAGAAGACTGCTTTTCGGACAAGGTACGGCCACTACGAATTTTTGGTAATGCCTTTCGGAGTGACCAATGCTCCTACAGCGTTCATGGACTTGATGAACAGAGTCTTTAAGCCGTATCTAGATGAGTTCGTAGTTGTTTTTATTGACGACATATTGATTTATTCCAAGAGTACAATTGAGCACGAGAATTATCTGAGGCTTGCCCTGCAAATCTTGAGAGACAAGAAGTTGTATGCCAAGTTGAGCAAATGCGAGTTTTGGCTTTTCAGCATTTCATTTTTAGGGCATGTGATTAATGAAGAGGGTATATCAGTTGATCCCAGTAAGATTGAAGCCATTGTGAATTGGCCGACGCCGACTAACGTGTCCAAAGTTTGTAGTTTTCTGGGCTTGGCAGGTTATTACAGAAAGTTTGTGAAGGACTTCTCAAGGATTGCAATACCATTGACACATCTAACTAAGAAGGGAACAGCATATGAATGGACCAAGGATAGAGAATTAGCCTTCCAAGAGTTGAAGACGAGGCTAGTCACAGCACCAGTCCTTGTACTCCCGTCAGGTAATGAGGAATTTCAGATTTTCAGTGATGCTTCACATAAGGGTTTGGGTTGTGTATTAATGCATGGGGGTAAAGTCATAGCATATGCATCTCGTCAGTTGAAACTTCATGAAAAGAACTATCCAACCCATGACCTAGAGCTAGCAGCCGTTGTGTTTGCTTTGAAGATTTGGCGCCACTACTTGTATGGAGCCTCTTGCCAAGTTTTTATAGATCACAAGAGCTTGAAGTACCTGTTCACTCAAAAGGAACTAAATTTGAGGCAGAGAAGATGGCTTGAATTACTGAAGGATTACGATATGCAGATTCTGTATCACCTAGGTAAAGCAAACTCGGTGGCCGACGCATTGAGTAGAAAGTCAGTGGGAAGTTTGGCATGCCTAGCCATGATTTCAGTGGAGCCGACTACTATTGGAGAGGTAAAGGCAAGGCAAATGGAGGATGGATTCCTGAAGAAGGTAGCCGACGAGATTACCACCAGGCCGAGGTCAGGTTACACTCTCGAGAATGAAGTCCTTAAGTTTGAAGGAAGATTGTGCGTGGCTGACGTCCCAGAACTGAAAAGAAAGATCTTGTGAGACTCTCATGGATCCAGGTTTGTAGTTCATCCAGAGAACACCAAGATGTATCAAGATGTAAAACAGACCTTTTGGTGGCCGAATATAAAAAGGGAGATAGCCGAGTTCGTGTCTCAGTGTTTGTATTGTCAACAAGTGAAAGCGGAACATCAGAGGCCGGCAGGACTTCTCCAACCTTTGCCGATTCTTGAGTGGAAATGGGAAGACATCTCCATGGACTTTGTGATTGGTTTACCGAAGACACAGAAAGGAATGGATTCGATCTGGGTTATAATCGACAGGTTGACTAAGTCAACACACTTCTTACCGGTTAAGACTTTGTTTAATGCCGATCGACTTGCTGTGTTGTATATGAACGAGATCGTTAGACTCCATGGTGTACCGACGTCTATTGTGTCAGACCGAGATCCAAAGTTTGTTTCTAGATTTTGGCAGAGTTTACAAAGGGCTTTGGGGACCGAATTGAGGTTTAGTACAGCTTTTCATCCCCAGACCGATGGCCAAACAGAGCGAACAATTCAGACACTTGAAGATATGCTTAGACTATGTGTATTGGACTTCAAAGGAAGCTGGGAAGTGCATTTTCCATTAGTAGAATTCGCCTACAACAACAGTTATCAAGCTAGCATTGGCATGGCGCCGTATGAAGCCTTGTACGGGAGGAAGTGCAGATCGCCGATATGTTGGACCGAGGTAGGAGATGAAGCTTGGATTGGCCCCGATCTATACAAAAGACAACCGAAAAGATCAAGCTTATCCAATAGAGAATCAGGACCGCTCAGAGTCGACAAAAGAGTTATGCCGACCAGAGAAAGAAAGAGTTAGAGTTTGAAGTTGGGGATCATGTGTTCCTGAAAACCTCGCCGATGAAAGGAGTTTCAAGATTTGGGAAGAAGGGTAAATTGGCACCCCGTTACATTGGGCTGTTTGAAGTCCTTGAGAAAGTTAACCCGATTGCCTACAGACTTGCTTTTCCGCCGGGATTAAGTCAAGTCCACAATGTGTTTCATATCTCGATGTTGAGGAAGTATATACGGGATCCACTGCACGTGATTGATCATTTCGGGGTTATGGTTGATGAAGGCCTAAGCTACGAAGAGAAGCTGATGTGTATTATCGATAGCCAGGTGAGACAATTAAGGAATAAGGCAATACCGATGGGGAAAATTGAATGGAAGGAGCATTACGGCAAGGATGCTACATCGGAAATGGAAGAAGAAATGAAAGATCAATACCCTGAATTATTCTCGAATCAAGGTAACTCAAGTTTGGGGACCAAACTTCTTTAAGGGGGGTAGGATGTAATAACCCTCACACTGTTCTAACCATACTAATGTGCATTTACATGATTTTGTTATGTTAAGCTTGTATTTCAAGTCTTGTCTTGTTTTGCTCAATGTTTCTTGCATGTCGTGCCTCGCTTGGTGTGAGTTCAGCCGAGGTCATCTTTAGTCTAGAATTTCCTTGGAACCACTTTGTTTGACCTCCACCTTCGCCCTGACATATTGGCCGAGATGTCATTATCTAGGCCGAGGTGTTCATCACCAAGGCCGAGATGTGTATCATCTAGGCTGAGATGTTACCTTTGCACCTAAGTGATCTTGTCCTGGAGTGGTGTGACCTAGACCAAGGTGTGGCACATCTAGGCCAAGGTGTGGCACAGCTTAGTCAAGTGTTGTCCTTTCCTAGCCGAGATCATTGTTCCCCTACTTGCCGATGTCCTGTTCTTAGCCGAGGTCATTACCCGCCGGAGTGCCCATGCCATCTTGCTTGTTGAACACACTTTGTCATAGTCTTGTCTTTTCACTCAGTCACCTTTTGAATGGAACCAACCAGCCATTGCCACGTACCCCTGCAGAGGGTTAAGTCAGCCGGCAGACCCAGAAAATATACATTTTTGTATTATATCTTTGCCTTGTAGAGACAGAAGCTCTAGGAGGAAGAAGAAGTTTAGAGTGAGAGAGTGGGCTTTCGAGCTTGATCCCTAGAGATCAAACCATTAGATTCGTGTATTGAGGTTAGATTCTTGATTCACTCTTGTTGCCCTTATTGATCATCTAGCTACATTGCACGATCGAACCTGTTCTGCACGTCATGCATCGATTTAAAGTTGGTTTTAGAAAGAGAAAATAGTGTTCATATGTTCTTGAAGGAAAAGTCTTATTTGATCTGAAAGTTTGTATTAAGATTCATGTTTTTGTGTTTGTTCTCACAAGATCCTCGAATATGGGTACCCAGGTCCATGTTTTTGAACTCATGGCATGAAATCTCAGATTTTGTAATAGCAAATTATGATCTTTGCATTCATCTTCCTCATGTTCATGTTCTTCATGTTCTTCAAGAGAGGGAAACCCAGATTTTTCCCGACTTCATTTCTTTGAATGTGGCCATCGAGGCCACACCTCGGCAATGAGGTGTGGGACCTCAACCTAGACCTTGTAATTGCCCAGCATGTTTTCCTGAGATAAAGAACTGTGTTTGTTTTGATTTGACTAAGTCTTGAGGAATGCCGAGATCATCTGTATGCATGTGAAACTTATTTGAAAGTGCATTCAACAGACTTCGCCATGTGTTTGTAGGACTTGGACTTGCCTCGACCCCGACGTCTGAAGAACTATGTGAGTGGTATTTTTAATAAAGTTATGTTATTAAGTTTTGATAAAGTTTTGCCTTGTTTGTTTTGGAAAAGTATTTGTTAAGCATGAATGACTATCCCTATTCTGTGTGTCGAGTATCAGCCCTGACTTGTAGCACAATCTTTGAAAGTCCGTACGTGCTAGGGGACTATAAGCATTTGTAGCACAATCTTTGAAAGTCCGTACGTGCTAGGGGACTATAAGCATTTATAGCACAATTCTTGAAAGTCCGTACGTGCTAGGGGACTATAAGCACTAGTAGCACAATTCTTGAAAGTCCGTACGTGCTAAGGGACTATAAGCATTTGTAGCACAACCTTTGTTAATGTAATCCCTTGAACCTGAAAGCCTCGAAAGACTTGTTAGATAAATTTGATTTGCTCTTGGATTTGGTACAAGATGTGATGTGTTTTGATTTGATAAAAATTGCGGGTATCATTCATGTAAACCCCTTTATTATTTATACCATTCACTGAGTATCCAAGCTCACCCCTCTCTATATATGTAGGTGATGAGCAGGACGGCGGTGACGCCTAGGTGTACTTGCCACTTGTTTTGGATCATGCACTTTTGACGCATCTTGAAGATTATGCTTCTTAGTCGTATTTTGTTATACTTTGTATTTGATGGCTGAGAAGCCTTTTGGTCAAGATGTATTTTGTATTTCATTTGGTTGTATTGAAGCTATGTAAGAATGTATGTCATTCCATTTAACTTACGCACAGCTCTTATGGACTAATTGAATTTGTAATCATTGCTTCCGTACTGGTTAGCCCCATATGTAATACTCTGTTTGTGTGTGATTTTTTTGGGGGTTGGCCTTCAGTAATCTCGGATTACTGGCCATCATGGCACCATTCTACTAGGGGCAGAATGGTGTCGTGACACTTAACCTCATCCGTGTGTGTGATTGTGTACATATGTGTATATATATATATATATATCAATGTATAGGAGATATACCAACTGCTTCATGTAGCGAGATTAAGGTATACCAAATCCTTCATTAGTTAATATCAACTTGTTTCCCTCTTGGCTCCCTGGAAACCAATAAACACATGGGGCTAGTTAAAAATATTTCCTATTTTAAATAAAAACAAATGACATAGAAAGGAGTGAGAAAGCTAAGAAAATAAAATTCCTAGTTTTTCTTGATAGCCATTGAAGCACACCAAAGATTTTCCTACAAATACTTAAAATAGGGAAAAATTGAAATCAAATTGAATTAGAAACATCATGCACAATCAAATATGACAACAAAGTATTTGTTTCTCTAAATCCCTAGATATCCCATATTCCGTTGCTGCAAAGTATGCAAAACAGAAGTCCTTTGGCAGCATTTGAAATTCTATCCTCCTTGGTTATATGGCCACAAGCTAATAGCAAATCATTCTCAGATTGGATGCCTTCAACGAAGGACAAAGAATCTAATTCAAGTTGAATTTCATTGAAACTCAAATTCGTGCAAAGCTTACCACTTGGATGCTGTCACAGACTCCACACAGTCAAAATCCACAAGATTCAATAATTTCTTAGACAAGGTAGCAATAACTTCCCCTTGTGATCCCTAACAATAACACCTACGCCTACTGCTTTTTTGCATTTTGAAAATAGTTTCATCAAAATTAACTTTAAACATCAAATCTTTGCTGAGAATTAACAAATTCAGACAGATAATCGCAAGCAAATTTAGCAAGCTCACTTGGATTTGCAAATCCATAAATTTTGGTTATTCTGTATGTTCAAACAAATCACAAAAAATAAGTCTAAACCCGCAGGATCCAATTGGTGTCTCTCAACTTGCTTGGTCACCTAAAGATATTGCCACAGGGGATAAAAAAAAAATTTGAAACCCCTTAACATATATGAATCTAGCCTTGGGCCTTGATACCCAAACAAGGTTCCAAACCACTCGGTCACTATTTTCAACATCTATGAATCTTGCCTAAATGCTTTATCAGAATATATCAGTTTAGTTTTACAATTCTAGCATAGCTTAAGAAACTATGTTGGAAGAAGAATCTAACAACTACAATAATCTAATAGCTACAACTCAGAAATTTATAGCAACAGATGAAAATAGGATGATCTGATCTGATCCTCCATGCTTGTAGCATGTAATTGTGGCCAAGAATTCAAATTCCATCTAGAAAACTCATTCCTCACACCAACACTCACTCTTGATCATTTCCCTATGAAAGGTTGCATGAAGGCAGGAGGGATTTAGTTTTCATTTTTAACATCCACAAAAGCAAATACAGATCTAAAACATAGGTTGACAGCATAATTGCCCGAAATTCGGGTTTAGACAAATCAAACTTGGGGTATAAAGATCCTTTTCAACCCCAAGAACAAAAAGATTAAAAAAATATGATATTTTTTATTGTGCTTTTGTTTTTTGCATTTTCGGAAACAAAATTGCTTGGTTGCACTTTTCCAAAAACACTTTTTAGAAAATTTTACTTTATTGTTTTCCGTATTTTTTTTGTTTTTACTGAATTTTTTTAATATTTTAAGTAATTTTTTTTACTTTTTAGACATACATAACATAAATATACCTAAAAAGTAAAAAAATTGTGAAAAAAAACCTTTTAAAAATTCACTAAATACCAAAAAAAAATAAAAAAAATACAAGAATTCAGTATATTTTTTTTATATTTTTATGTATTTATTAATATTTTAAAATATTTTTTCACAAATTTTTTTATTTTTTAGATACATCTAACTAAGGTGCATCTAAAAAAGTAAAAAAAAAATGTTTAAAAATTTAAAAATATTCATTAAAAACAAAAAAACGTGAAAATAAAAAAACTCAATTTTCAAAAAACATAATCCAAAAAACACCAGTTTTCATTTCTAAGCCTAGTTTCTGAAATTTTAAAATAACTTTTTTATTGTTGCTAAAAATTGGATAATTTTGGGGAGATTTTCCTGAAATTAGTTTTCGTTAATAGCCAAAACAAATTTTCTGTATTTTTCAAAAAAAAAAAAAAAATCTAAATTGAGCAGATTACAAAAACTGAAAACACAACCAAATACGTTCCAAATCCAACAATTAGAAGCAACATGGACTCAAATCCCAGATGAAAAGATTTCTATTGGATTTACGATGGTTAAAGGAAGGGTATTATGGTGGGGGAGCAGGCAAATTATTAAAATAAAATTGGTTAGGATTTGTTATTGTATTTGATCTATTATATAAGAAAAATGGTCTTTTTAACCCACAAATTTTGTGGGAGCTCCATTATTCAAATCTTAATTTTTCAATTTTTTGATTAAAAAATAAATTTAAATAATGAAGAAAATCTCAATTTGTTAACGTTTATTTGATAATCCCACATTAGAGAAAAGAAAGGAAAAAAAATGAGTTGTTTTATGCATATAAAGAGAATCTTATATTTTCATTCCTATTTAGTGAAGAGTCTTGTGAGAGTTTCAATATCACAACAAAAATTCTCAATTCACATAATTTTAGTGTTCGGATTTCAACTTCCAAACGAAACCATGCTCTATCATTGATATCCAAATAATGAATTTTTATTCATAAATTAATATTCTGAAAAAGGGTCTTTTTAACCTACAAACCTTGTAGGAGCTCCATTATTCCAATCTTAATTTCTTAATTTTCTAATTAAAAAATGAATTTAAATAATTAAGAAAATCTCCATTAGTTAACTTTTATTTGATAATCTCACATCGGGAAAAGAAAGAAAAAAATAAGTTATTTTACTCATGTAAAAGAAATCTTATACTCCCATCCCCAATTTATTGAAGAGTCTTGTGAGAGTTTATCTCAACAAAAATTCTCAATTCACACAATTTTAGTGCTCGGATTTCAGCATATCCAAATAATGAATTTTTATTCAGAAATTAATATTCTGAAAAAGGGTCTTTTTAACCCACAAACCTTGTGGGAGCTCCATTATTTCAATCCTAATTTCTTAATTTTCTAATTAAAAAATAAATTTAAATAATTAAGAAAATCTCCATTGGTGAACTTTTATTTGATAATCTCACATCGGGAAAAAAAAATAGAAAAAATAAGTTATTTTACTCATATAAAATGAATCTTATACTCACATTCCCATTTAGTGAAGAGTTTTGTGATAGTTTCAATATCTCAACAAAAATTCTCAATTCACACAATTTTAGTGCTCAGATTTCAACTTCCGAACAAGAACCATGCTCTATCATTGAAATCCAAATAATTAATTTTTATTCAGAAATTAATATTCTAATAATTATTTTTGTTCAAAAATTGATATTCGAACGACAAAAATATTGTAAACTAAAACAAAGTATAGTGTGTAAATAAAAGCTGCCAAAACAACTGTGCATGATGTTTAATAAGATTGTCTATCAGAATTGTTCATGTGTTTGATGTTCTTCTGATAATATTAAAATAAATAAAGTATAGAAACCTACTTGAATCCAAGTTCTGATTTTATAATAAAATCATAGAATAGTAGTTGGTTTTAATTTTATTTATTTAATTAAAATTAATAAAATTAATTTTAATTAAAATTTCAATTCAACACAGTTTAAATTTTAAAATTAAAATAAAATTTAAAAGTTTTAATTAATTAATTTTTTGTATAGGTTGGGTTGTCCTTGGACCTAGCCGATAGGTTGAACCGCTTTTGGTTTGACTGATTTGCTGGTTTAACTGTAATTTTATCGGTTTTAGCAAAATATATTGGTTAAATTTGTTTTATTCAAAATAAATTAAAGATTGACGTAATTAAAGATTTAATGGCTAAGATTGTTTGATTCAAAATAAACTTCTCACCCAAACAATTGTTAACTTTTAAACAATTAAGAAAATTCCTTTTGGTTAGCTTTCATCTAATTTTTATTTTATAATCTTACATCGAGAAAAAAAGAAAAAAGAAAAAGTGAATTGTTTCACTTATATAAAATGAATATTATACTTCCATTTCTATAAACAAAATAAGATTTTTAGTGAGAAACCTTATGATCAATATCTCATACTATTTTTTATTTTATTTTATTAATTTTAAACAATTAAGAAAATCCCGATAGACTAACTTCCACTTAACTTTTATTTTACAAAATATAAAAAAATTAAATACAATTATCATATTTTTAAAAATAATATATTATTTTATTCCGTGCATAGCACAGGTGATATGCTAATTATATTTTAAAGTAATGTTAGTTATAATTTATTTAAAACTAAAATTTATAATTTTGTCAATTTAAATCTTAAACTTTTTATTTGTTTTGAATTTAATTCATTTACTTATTTTTTTTAAAAAAAGATATTTAGTCATTAATGTGAATGAAAAAAGGATTGGGCATTACCTAGTGGTTGGATAGCACTTTTTATGATATGTTTTGGATTTAACTCCTATAAAGAGAAATTTGATACATTTTGTAGTGATATTTAATTTTTTCCCATTATTATGGGATTGTATGTGATTAGTGGTTGTTGCGCTTGGGCTTTAGATATTTTTTTTATACTTATATTGAGTTTAATGAATAAAATTTTCTTTTTCTTTCGATTTTACTTAATGAAAATATACAAATTATTTAGATTAAAAATAAATTAAGAAATTAAAATTTTAATTGGTAAACTAAAAAGATTTATTTATTTATTAATTTTCCTAATTTTGTTTGGAAAAAATGCAAATTAATATATGCTTTCAAAAACAATTTCAAATTAATAGTAGAATTTATCGATTTTAATAATTAAAGCTATAAATTTTTTTGAACAATTTATAAATATTTTTGTCAACTCTCTCTCTCTCTCTCTCTCTCTCTGTCTCACACACACTCACAGTCTCTTTCTCTCTCTCTTCTCTCTCACTCACACACACAGAGCTTGAAGAATATGTCAAGAAGAGTTTGTGTTTCTTCCATTATTGAACGAAGAAGAAGAAGAAGAATTGCTGATCATAATTGTCAAAAAGGTACAATATTTCCCTCTCTAATTAATCTTCCCTCTTCATTCTTATTTCTTCTGTTTCGTTCTCGCTCTACTACCCGAAGCCCTAGTTCTCCTCCTGTTCGATGCAATGATCTCCAAGACGCTCTAAATTCGTTCAATCGCATGATCCAAATGCGACCTTTCCCCCCCATTTCTCAATTCAACAAAACTTTAGGTCCTCTTTTGAAATTGGGTCATTACGACCTCGCACTTCCTCTTATTGGGAAATTGCATTTTCTAGGCATTCATGTCGATATCTACACCTTAAACATTGCTATTAACTGTCATTGCCGCCTGAATCAAGTCGATTTTGGGTTCTCTCTTTTGGGTACCCTCTTTAAACGCGGTTATACACCTGATGTAACTACCTTCACAACTCTGTTAAATGGACTTATTTTGGACGATAAAACCCCTGAAGCTGTAGAGTTATTTAAGAAATTAATAAGAATGAGAGAAATTGAACCCAACGTTGTTATGTATGGAACCATTGTTAATGGGCTCTGCAGAACGGGGAACACTATCAGGGCTGTTAGTTTGCTTAGGATAATGGAAGAGGGAAGCTGTAAACCTGACACCATAGTGTATAACACGGTCATTGACAGTCTTTGCAAGGATAGAATGGTGGATGATGCTTTGAAACTCTTTTCTAAGATGAATGAACATGGCATTCTTCAAGATGTTGTCACTTATACCTCTTTGATTCATGGCCTATGTAATTTTGGCTGGTGGAAGAAGGCTACCGGAATGTTTAGAAAAATGTTGGATAGTGGTATTGCTCCGAATGTTCATACGTATAGTGTGTTGCTGGATGCATGTACCAAGGAAGGGAAGATGAAAGAGGCAGAGGTGGTACTTGAAATCATGATACAAAGAGGTGTGGATCCTAATATAGTCACATACAATGCTCTAATGGATGGATATTGTTTGCAAGGCGACATCGATGAAGCAATGAGAGTGTTCAATACAATGGTGGATAGGGGACTTCACCCTGATGTTTTTAGCTATACCATTCTAATCAATGGATATTGTAAGAAAATGAAAATAGATGAGGCTATGCATCTCTTTCGAGAAATGCCTCGGAGGGGGTTGCAACCTAACACCGAAACCTTCAGTGCTATGCTACAGGGTTTGTTTCGATCAAGTAGATGTGGAGCTGCTCAAAAACTTTTTAATGATATGCAAACTGCAGGCATAAATCTAGATTCTCAAACTTATGGTATCTTATTGGATGGGTTGTGCAAAAATGGGCATATTTCCGAAGCATTGTCATTATTCCACATGATGGAAAGCAACGGTTTACATCTTGATATTGTTATGTATAATATCCTCATTGATGCATTCTGCAAGGATAAAAAGCTTGATACTGCAAGGGCTATTTTCAGTAACCTTTCTTCCAACGGATTACATCCTGATGTTAAGACATATAATATGATGATACATGGTCTTTGTGAAGAAGGCCTATTGCATGAAGCTAAAGAGTTGTTTGTTAAAATGGAAAAAAATGGTTGCTTGGCAAATGATGTCACTTACAACACTATTATCCGAGGATACATTGGACAACAGAAGTGCTATGAGGCATTAATACTCGTTCAGGAAATGGTTCAAAGGGGTTTTTCGGCAGATGCATCCAATTCTTCCTTGATCATAGATATACTCTCAACTAAAGGACGAGATCCTGCTCTCCGAGAAGTGATAAAGAAGTTCATGTCAAAAGATAGTCATGGAATGCATGATATTGAGTAAATTTCTTAAGATGTGAAGGTAAAGCTACACACATTAAAATATATATTATTTGGTGAAATTCCTTTTTTTTTTTTTTTTTTTTTTGGGTTATATATTGACATGGACTTATACTTCTCCATTTACTATTTTGGACTTGTTGCTACATGACTTTGCAACTTGTTTTCACATGTTGTAGATTCTTGTAGACTATTTGTTACCTCTCTCTCCGCAGTATTTTAATTCACATGTTACAAATTCAAGTAGATTCTTTTTCAATCCCCACTGAATTATGTACAAGTGGTTATTTCTTAGGGGTTTAGGATAAATGACAGCCAGTGGTACTTTTGGAGATTTCTTTCTTGGGTATGTGGCATCAACTAGTTCTCTGAAGGAGAATTTATGGTCTTAGTAGTTGTAGAAGATTAAGGGTATGTTTGGTTTGGCTTTATAGAGTGATTTTGGGAAAAAATTTCTAAAAAATTTGTTTGGTTTGGCTTTGTAGAGTGATTTTGGGAAAAATTTCTAAAAATTTGTTTGGTTTGTAATTTTTCTAAAACAATTTCCAAAATCATTTTCTTTTTTTTACATATCAATCAATCACTTTTTCTTTCTCCTCTCTCATTCTCAATCACTTTTTCTCTCACACACATCTACTCAATTACAACAGAATATCAAATCATTCGAAACTCCTAAATTCCAAAACTACTTTCAAAATATACAATCAAACAAACCAAAAAAATTTCTAAACTCTCTCTCCAAAACAATTTTTAAAAGCTACTCTCTCAAAACGAAACCAAACATACCCTAAATATCTCCGAATGTGGTGTTGGAAGAGGCATAACTGTTGTAGTATGCTAAATTGGGTACGAATTACAATCATTGTTGGTCTTTGTGCTCTATGAGATTTATACAAAGCTTGAGAGGATTGGCATCATAGATGAGATTGTCATTGTTAAATGGAAGGGAAAAAAAAAAAAAATGAATAAATCTGTTTAGAAGTTGATACTCTTCCCAGTAGTGGGAGAGGCAATTCTCGCCTTTTTCGAATGCCTATTGTTGTTTTATAATTTCCATTTATGTATCTCATGCATAATGGCTCATAATTCTTTCACCCTGACAAAATTTTTGATTCCCCTCTTCTGAGGTTCATATCTCTGCCATAGTGCTAAGAAACCCCCCTACATACCTCGGTACTGACATAATTCAATGGCAAGAGCAAATTCCTGTTGAATTGACAACTGTTCCTTTTCTTCTAAGCTATTCAAATACATATTATTGTTATATTATTGTATTGGTATTTATTAGCACATATATTCTTTGTGTTGATTGTGATGACTGTCGGAAGTTCATTTGTGTTTTTGCTCCAATTGAAGGTCATGTACTGGTAATTGACTTCGTCAACTGGAGTATGAGCATGCTCTACAAAGCTAAAGCAAACGGGCCATTAAGGATCAGGTTTGGACTCATCGATCTAGTTTTAATTTGCTCCCTCATTCTGATAATGGTGAAGGGACTTTGGTAAAGGACCCACGTGCTGATTTTGGAGATTATTCCAATCCTTGATAGAGTTTTAAAGGCTGTATCATCTTGGACTGGGCAGGATTTCTTGTGGAATCAAGGAATTGGGAAGTACCTGCAACTGCAGAGCTTGATTTTTGCTGTTTGTTTCCTCATACAAGGCAAAAGTCTAAGCTTAATTCCTCATCATTACATCCCAAGGGTAGCAGTCTTTTTCAGCAGCACAAGCATAAAATTATTATTATTTTTATTTGAGTAAATTACACATACACTGACCTCCCTTGAGGTTTCTGACAATTTCAAAATCTGTCCTTGTGATTTTTGAGATGACTTATGACACTGCTGTGTTAATGGAATACATTTTTTAAAACTATTTTGCTCATAGTTATAATGTCATAAAAATTCATTTTTATCGTCAAATTCAATAAATTTTGAGAAGACAAATATACCCTGAATGCCTCACTCAATTTATCAGCTGAAGCCACAAACTCCGAAAAGTTTTGTTTCATCTATTTATTTGAACTCCTAAATCTATATGTATGTGTACATAGATATGTATTTGAAACTATAGTGAGAGTCTTGTTTTATTATTGTTTTCATTCTATGTTCATTTTGGCTTTCTCCTTGTCCTTACAGTGCATTCATCTGGAACAATAAGACTCATGTATGCTAGTCGATTGTTAGCATTTGGATGCCCCTTGTGCTCATAAACATGTAACCTGTCCATACATCTTAATGATTGGTAGTTTCTAAGTTCTATTCCTGGGAGCCTCTTGAAGATCAGATTGAAATATTAGAGCTTGAAAAATGCTTTGAATTAACCCAAGTTGATTATCAATAGCCATTATGGTGATCTGGAGTTGCAAGGCTATAGAAACTGCATCTTTGAACAACTCCAACATTACAAGGAAAAAGATTAGAAAGCGAAAAGGAAAAAAAGGAAACAAGTGACATAATAAGAATCAAGTCTATGTATTTAGAAATTTGATTTCTCTCTCTCCCCCTCTCTCTCTCTCTGCAGGTAAGAACAGAGAATAAATTTCAATTCATATAGTCTGATGAATTTACTACTGTTCCTTTTTCTTCTAAGCAATTCATATACTGTAGTTTTTCCATATCATTCTGTTGATATTTACTGACATTCTATGCTGTAATAGAAGGGGCATGCATTGGTCGTTTATCAACTGCAGAAATATTCCATTATGCTAGGAAGAAAATTTGCACATTTAGCTGCAAATTCACCATCAGGGTTTAGTATTACATTAGTTATGTTCTAGAGATGAATAAAAACCCTTTAGATTTCATTTGATGTCTAGCCAATTTGTGTTTAATTGTGAGAGTTCCCTTCATAGTGGAGGTTTTGTGATGCAATAATGTTACGATTGGCTTAAAGGTAACTTTGTTGGCCTCTTAACAAAAAAGAAAAAAAAAGGTTATCTTTATTAGTCACCCTTTTGACTTAGAGCTAGTGGACTTCATACTAGTGATCTTCTTCTTCATTCTCTCCCAGGAGATTGCCATGTTCAATGCAAATGCTCACTTGATACATCGTTTATAATAAATATAGATGCCGCTACCGCCTGAAAACATACATCTATTTTGTGCAGGTAAGAGAGGTGAAATTGATGTTTCCGGGTTGATGTTGATAAAAGCTTTATGGCAACATCCTTCAATAGATCTGTCTTGTAAATAAACGTTCCCCAGTTTCTACACAAATAGGAGAACAAGTATTGATACTAAATTGATTGACCATCAATCAGAGAGTGCATGGGAGTAACTCAGACCTTTTGCATTTGCAATGATTCTAAATGTAGCTAATTTCCTTGGTAGAAACAGTAAATACTTGGTATTCTTATAATCTCTACCCACTGAAGCTTTTGAACCACTCAGCTTACCAGGCATAGCATGACAAGTTATTTTTTTCTAAATTTTTTTTAAAGTGTTTGCAGCAATTATGATCTCTTAAATGGTTCTTGGAGATTCTCTTTCTCATATTTTCGATGAGAGATTGCTTATAAGAATTTTCTTTTTATGAATTTATTGTCAGTTTAGATTTTTAAAATTGGTGATGGAATTTTTGTTATATCATTATCTATCCTATTCCATGCCTTCAATGTTGCTTCAATGTTGACATGCCTATCATTTCTTTGTATTTTTTTTGGGGTCTGTGTGTGTGAATGAGCCATTGTTGTGCAAGACATATATCTTTGGAAAGAACAAAAGAAAATCTTTTTGGGGACTTCCAAATGTTCTCAGGTTTACTTTGTAGATTTTCATCAAAAATTGGTATTTGGGTTGAAGCTTCATTTGCTCAAATTAGTTTATCCTTTCAAAATTGGTATTTTCAATGATGGCGAACCAAAGAAATATTGCTTCATTTTTTATTTTGCATTTTTTGCTATTTGGCTAGAGTTTTGAAGCAATTTATGAAAAGTTGGTGAATATTTATTGCATTTATCTCTTGCAATGGAGCTGTTAACACCGCAGTTAAAGAAGTCATAGCCAGTCACTTAGTCAACCTTTGCGGATTCAAGAGATTAAAATATTTAGTATGTTTCGTTTCAATTTTTTGAATTCAATTTTTTTAGAATTGAATGTTTTTGTTTTTCGTGTTTTTTTTTTATTTTTATTTTTAGAGAATATTTTTAAAATTTGAAGTAATTTTTTTTTTGACTTTTCTAGATATATTTTACCTACATATATCTAAATAGTAAAATATTTGTGAAAAAATATTTTAAAAAACTAATAAAAAAATACAAAAAGTATTGAATTTTTATTTTATTTTATTTTTTTGGTGAATTTTTTGGTATTTAGTGTATTTTTTAAAGATTTTTTTACAAATATCATACTTTTTAAGTGTATTAATGTTTGATGTGTCTAAAAATTAAAAAAAAAAAATTACTTAAAACATTAAAAAAAATCATTAAAAATATTAAAATATGAAAAATAAAAAAGTAAATTTTTTTAAAAACCATCTTTTGAAAATCAGAACTAAAGAAACATTAATTTTTCAAAAGGCAATCCAAACTCTATTTCAAACTTTATCATTGTTTGTTAAAAAATCATTGCCCCTATTTTTGTTCTGTTTCAGTGCTTTGCTCCACAACTTTGGAAATTTTTTTTTTTTTTTTTTTTTATTATTATTATTACCGTTGCTGCTAGCTAGTCCTTTTCCGTAATAAAAAAACAACCAAATATTGATTTCTTAACTATTTGTGTGCTCAGCCCCTTTAATAAATAACAACTCGACTAAATTTAGGAGAATGATGGGGTTGTATGGTTGAATAGAAAATTGAGTTTTATCAATTTTTCAACAACTGTTGATAAGTTTTGTTAGTGTCGACACTAATTTTTTATAAGATTTGTTACTGTCAATACTAATTTTTGACAAGTTTTTTTTAATGCAGACGTTACTTTTTTATAAGATTTGGTAGTGTTAATACTCATTTTTGATAAGTTTTTCTAGTGTTGACATTAATTTTTTTTTATAAGATTTGCTAGTATCGATCTAATTTTTGATAACTTTTGCTAGTATTGGCACTTGACACTAGTGTCGATACTAATCTTTTATTTGTTTTGCTGGTGTTAATAATAGTGTTGATACTAAGGGGTTGTTTAGGATGATCTAAATAAGTGTATTTTTTGTCTTTTTACGAAAAGATGTGCAGAAAAGTAAAGAAGTGATGTGATAGAAAAAAAATAAAAAGATGAATTATTTTGCAATTGCCAAACTTGACCTAATTTTTAATAAGCTTTGCTAGTGTTGGTTTTAGTGTTGACACTAGTGTCGGCATAATTTTTTTATAGGATTTCCTAGTGTAGACAGACAATAGTATTGATTTCCTAGTGTAGACAGATAATAGTATTGATACTATTTTCAATTTAATTTGATTTGATTTCCTTTGCTAGTGTTGACACTAATTTTGGATAAGAATAATATTATATGTATTCATTAATGTACATACTAATGTACTAACAGATAATGTGACATCATTTATATGGTTTTAAGTATTTGTAACTTGTATAATAAATGTGTTCTATAATAATATCATAACACTAGTTGGTACACTAATGTGTATACTAATTGGTACATGTAGCACTACCGTTTTCATAAACTATTGACAGTAATTTTTATAAGATTTGTTAGTGTCAACACTAATTAATGAATTGTTTAATGAGTTGGTGGGGTCAGATAATTTATTTGATGAGTTGCTAATTTGTTTATTGTAGAGCACACATACTAAAATTTAATCATACATTTACAAGCTTAATGCGGCTCACTTTTGCCATTAGTATACACTTTAACACATTCTTTTAATTATTTCATTGAAGATGTTCTTAATATCTACGTTAATAACCTATGTTAAAATAATTTTAAAATATTATACATATATTTTATTATATTTAATTTCATACATGTATAACTTTTTAAAATTTCTCGTGCCTTGCAGGAATTTTAACAAAATCCATAATAAATTTGATAAATATAGTCATAATAAATATTGATAAATTATTTAGGAAAAATTGTAAAAAAAATATTTAAGATTTGACCCTATAACAAAATAAATCTTGAGTTTTTAATTTTATCAATTTAAACTTTAATTTTGTAATTTATTTTAATCTAAATCATTTACCTATTTCTGTTGACTAAAATTGACGAAAAAAATTGTATTTTAATCATCATATTCAATATAGGTGTATGAAAAATGTTTAAAATATTATTTTTTTACTGAGTTTAGTGACTAAAATATATTTGTCCCTTTAATTTTACCAAACAAAAATATGCAAATAGTTCAAATTAAAAACAAATAAAAAAATTAAGTTTTAAACTAACAAAATTAAAAACTCAGAATTTATCTGAGAATTTTTCTTTTTTTCTTTTCTTTTTTTTGGGAGAAAATTACTCATAAATCCCATTTGGAGAAATGTTGTTCCGCTTGGTCCTGTTTATTTTTGGTATGTTGTATTTATTTGATTTTGGGGTTTTGGATTTACATGTTTGCCCTTGTATTTGATTTTGTTTTGATTTGTTTTTTGATGTGAGGTGTGCATAGGTAAGATATGTTATTAAGTTTCTATTCTTTGAGGGGGTGATTTGTGGGATTTTGGTGTTACGCCGTTGGTGTGGTTGGGTTGATATGGGAGTTCTGTTTTTGCTGAAGGGATTGGTGACTGTTGCGTATTGTTGTTATTGCTTTTGGGTAAGGTTTTGTTAAAGTACTGGATGAATTCTTTAAGGTGAGTTTTACATGTTGGTTGTTTTTGATTCATTGTGTTTGTTTGAGGTTTCATTTCGGTGGGTGTGTCGTAGTTTGGTGGTGACGTTGTTAATGTTACATTGCTATTTGCTTTAATGTTATTTTGTTGTCTGTCGGGGGGATGTGTTGTGTCATCATATGGAGCCTATGGTGATCAGTCTGATTGTGAATGTTACGTTTCCATTTTTGTGGTGTTTATTTTATTTTATTTTCTGTGTGGGAGATGCGTTGTGTCATATCAGAGAGCAAATGATCGTCATTCGGGTCATGTAACACAATGGTTTTTTTTTGTTTTTTAATTGTAGGTATAGAGTTTGTAGTGTTGTTGTTGTGTACTTACGGACAAACCAATGCAGTTGTTCATCTTAATCAAGCATCCACATTTGTGCAGTTGGTTGATGGTGTGCATAGGAAGTTTGATTGTTTGGTACCTGGGTAGGTGTGTTTCTTGTTCAACATTCCTGGATACAAGAAGTTTAAAGTTGTTTTTGACGGCGATGTTCAGAACATGTTGACCCTTGCGAAGTCGTTCGGCATTAATCATATTGATGTGCTTATTCAAACGTGGAATGACGGTCTAGGCGTTGGATGTGGGCTAGCAGATTCTTCCAATGTTAGTGATTGTGATAACAGTGAGGGGCTAATGTACGACATGGAAGACCGGGTGGATTTGTTGCCGTTATATTGTCTTCATAAATCGAAAATGTTTTTGTCCACTGGATTGGCTTATGGTATTAAACATATTGGTCAATCTTTTTGGGGCAGCGCACACGAATTCCGGATGGTACTTTGCAAGTATGCTGTTGAATGTGAGTGTCAATTGAAGTACATAAAGAATGACTCCGTATGGATCACAATGTGTGTAAGTTTGCAACGTCAGCTGGTTGTTTGTGGTTGGTTCACGCAAGGGTGGCAACGTTGAATGGGGTGTTTAGTTTGAAGAGGTTTAACAGCTTACATTCATTCGCGTACAGGTTTAGATTTGGTGTTTGATGTCATTGTGAATCGTGTGCATGAATAACCGCTCACCTGCGTGATGGACTTGTTGTTCAATATGAAAAACGATTGCGGGTTGGACATTAGTTACCGGGTTGCCTGGTTGGGGGTGGAGAAAGCGAGAGTTGAAATATATGGAGATTATGCAATATCGTTCAACCAACGCAGGTGGTATAGTAATTCAATTATCGAGAACAACCCACCCAGTTACATCAATTTGGAATTCAATCAACAAATTGGCAGGTTTGTAAGATATTTTATTTCTTTTCTAGCATGCATAGATGGGTTCAACCATTGTCGTCTGCTTTTGTTTCTTGATAGTACGTTTTTAAAGGTGAGGTTCAAGGGGAATTTGCTCGCTGCGACAACTAAGCATAATAACCAAGGTTTGGGTTTGCATTTTCCTAAGTGTTATTGCCCTTTTTTTTTTTTTTCTTTCCAATTTCACCATACTGTCACAATTCACATACAACAACAACATATGAGTCATATTGGGTTAATCAATATTAGTGATTCATGTACGTTTTCTAACAGGAAATTTCTGCAGATCCTTTTGCTATCGTTGATTCTGAAAATGCATCTAACTGGGAGTGGTTCTTGCATTAGTGATCGAAAGTTGTGGCCGTAGCAGGACGTCAACGTTTACCCGATTGTAATGCTGGCCTCTTGCAATCAATGCCTATTGTTTTCTTGTCGTTACATCACACATTGTGTTTGTTACATCTTGAAATGAATTTACGAGACCAGATGAAATATGTGAATGTGGACCAAAAAATTGGGTTGATGCGCAAGTTACAAGAATGTGCTTATGCGCGTACAATATCGTCTTTTAACTAGAAGATCAAGATATTGAAACAATGTAGCCCAACAGTGGTTGGAAATTTCTTACAAGATTTGCATCCAAAACAATGGGCCAATACATATTTCAGGTATCGTTTACTAACATTAAAATGCCAACATTTATGAACAAATAACATTTAACACTCACATCGGTAATTTTTTCCTTTCGCAATGGGTGCAGGTATGGTGAGATGTAGTCTAATGCAGCCGAGTCGTTCAACAATTGGATTTGAAACGCTCGTCATCTCCCCATTACTTAGTTGGTGGATGCAATTAGGGGTCAAATCATGGAGCAAATGGCGAAGCATAAAGCTAAATGTAGCGTGTAGGTTGGAGAGCTTTGCCCGAAGATGGAAAAAAATTTGGACCCTGTGTTTAAAAGTAGCAAGTTGTGGATTGCTAGTCAAGTCAACGAGAATGTGTTTGAGGTTCGCTCACACCTATCTATGTTGATCGATATCAACGCGCGTACATGTTTGTGTTTTCAATGGCAATTGAATGGTTTCCCATGTTCCCATACGGTTATTGCATTTCGGAATAGTGGTAGAAACATATACGACTACGTTGACCAGTTCTACCATGTTAAGGAGTTTAGGGTAGCTTATTCTAGGGCTATTCACCCAATTCCTATGGTGGGAAAACCCAAGTTCAATAGGGTAGATTACCTAATTGCACCACCTATTGTTAAGCGGCTACCCAAAAGGCCCACACGGAAGAAGATTCCATGAAAAAGGTGAGGTTATGTGTGACGATCCCGACCTTCAAACTATTATATTACATTATTTCAATAAATCTAATTGCATGATTATGTGCTTAATTGCGTGATTACATGCTTAATTTTGTAATTATCTATTATTACATGGAATATCTGTTCGATTTAGCAACTTAGAGATAGAAACTGAGAGCCTAGTCAGCTTCAGAAGCTGAAATTGATCAGGTTAATAGATTAATTAGAATATTTAGAATTTTATGGCAACTTTAATTGAAAATTGATTTGAATCAAAATAATTAGAATAAACTGATTGAAATTAGTTAGAATTGAGCCTAATTACTTAACCTTAATCATACTTGATTAGGCTAAGCTAATCACGCTTGGTGGGAAAACCCAAGTTCAATAGGGCAGATTATCTAATTGCACCACCTATTGTTAAACGACCACCCAAAGGGCCCACACGGAAGAAGATTCCATAAAAAAGGTGAGGTTATGTGTGACGACCCAGACCTTTGAACTATTATATTACATTATTTCAATAAATCTAATTGCAGATTATGTGCTTAATTGCGTGATTACATGCTTAATTTTATAATTATCTGTTATTACATGGAATATCTGTTTGAATTAGCAACTTAGAGACAGAAACTAAGAGCCTAGTCAGGTTCAGAAATTGAAATTGATCAGGTTAATAGATTAATTAGAATATTTAGAATTTTATGGCAACTTTAATTGAAAATTGATTCGAATCAAAATAATTAGAATAAACTGATTGAAATTAGTTAGAATTGAGCCTAATTACTTAACCTTAATCATACTTGATTAGGCTAAGCTAATCACACCACATGAATAGGTTAAATAAGCTTATATGCTCATGATATACAACTCTTGGCTGAGAATTGAGAGGGAAAGAAGAGAGCTCAACACCTTAGAGAGAGAAAGAAGAGATTTGAAGAAAATTTGCTAGAGATTGGTGAATTGAGCTAGGCCAACACTTGTATACAACATTAGGTATGAAATCCATCTTTAATTCTTAGAAATATTGCATGGAGAAGTTTAATTCAACCAACTTCAGCACTCTTTTGCATGTAATTTAGAGTTCTGTGCTAGATTTCCATGAATTAAGTGTAAAATAGTTGAATTGCATACATGCATGTGCATTTTAAGTGAGAATCCATGAAATTCTCACATGCATGGCATTTTCGTAACCTAACTTGAGGGTTTTATCATGTTTTTCATACTTATAAGAAGATACAAATTCAATTTGATGCATGTATGATTCATATTTCAAGCTTTGGGTTGCCAAATGGATCATGATTTTGAGTAAATGATTTCAAATTGGGAGTGTTTTCAAATTATATAATGATTCTCCATGTTTTTGTAACCATTTTTGCATTAGAAATACAAGTTCTGGGGCTTTGAATATTATTTTTGAACTTCAAACACAGTTTTGGAAATTTTAGAACTTGACCAGTCCGCTCGAGCATGAAAATCTAGCTTCCAGAAGTTTTACAAAATTTTACAGACCGCTCGAGTGACCGAAGTGACGCTCGAGCGAGGACCACTTTTACTTAGTCTTCCACTCGAGCAACTGTCGAGCGGAAATTTCATGTGACCAGTACTTTGCCAAGTTTGCACACCGCTCGAGCGATCGAAGTTGCACTCAAGCAACTACACTTATTTTTGGATGTTCGCTCGAGCGAAAAAAGCTGCACTTGAGCGGAGACCCTGTTTTTAGCAAATTTTGACTAACTCTTCTAAGTGCATATTTGCATCCTCATGACATTCCAAGTATTATTAGACACCAAATAGACTCACACAGTCATGGAATAAGCTAGAAACACATAAAAAGAATTGAATTAAAATGAAATAGTGCTTCAATTGTGCTTTTGTTATGTGTTTGTTTAGGTGGACGTCCGAGGCTTAGTGAAAACACAAACCACTATGAGTAATAACTTTATAAAGATATGATCAAGTTATGTTTACTTTTGAAAATGCTATTGTTATCGAAATTGATATATGATTGACTAAATGAGTTATTGAAACGTTATTTTCTCATAATGAATGTAGTTCTGTTTTAAAATGGTTTTGTGGCATCCATTGAATGTAGGCCCTTGCCTGGGGGAAAAATACCATGGCTAGGCCCTTGCTTTGGGGAGACAATACCATGGCTAGGCCCTTGCCTGGGGGAGACAATACCACGGCTAGGCCCTTGCCTGTGGGAGATAATACCATGGCTAGGCCCTTGCTTGGGGGAAACAATACCATGGCTAGACTCTTGCCTAGGGGAAATAATACCATGGCTTTTGGATTGATTGACACACAGAGATCTTTAGTGTTAGACTGTTGTGGTCTATTATCATTGGAATGTTATTACTTCATGGATGTACCACATAAATTGATATTGAAAGATCTTGATGATAAAGTTAATGAATTATTGAGAACATAAATGAAATTTGGTTTGGAAATGTTGTTGAGCCTCATTCATATTACCTCTTTATTCTGTTATTACTCAACGGGGCCTAGCTCACTATTTATTTATATATATGTAGGTGGGCAAGCTGAACTTCAGAATTAAGAAAGCCTCGAGTCCACCTGGGTCCGCCTTTTGAGGAGCTTCCAAGTGAAGTAACTAGGCTCAGTTGGAGCCATGCTAGTTGAACCCCTTTTGCTTGATAAATGCTTTTGTATGTGTGTATATTTTGGGGTTTTGTATAACTATAAGACCTGGATGTTTGGAACCATTGTGGTGTATGTATATAAAGGGTGAATCTTTACTTATGTTGTGAAGTCCTTTTCATGTATGCACGGCTCAATGGAAATTTTTTATGTTATTTAGACTTCCTCTAAGCCTCGTACTTTATATTTAAAAAGTCTATTTCTACGGAGGCTGTAGGTAATCTATGATTACTAGCCGGTCAGGACGTTAAACCTATAGGGGCGGGTTTGGGTCTTGACATTATGCTACGTATCCATTGCGGCCAATGTGGCAAAATCGGAAACTATAACAAGAAAACATCTAAGGAACTGATGTAGTATATCAACACGTACGGTTGATAGTATGATCATGATTTTCTATCTCCGAACATCACATATTTTACTATGCCATTCATGTTTACACTTTTTTCACATTCAATGACATCGTTTGAGTTTAGTCTAATAGAAGTTTATGACATTATACTTATTCTTATTCTTATTATGGGTTGCTCAATTTGTGAATTATACGTTATTAAGTAAAGGTCAATTTTGCAGGCTTTTCAAAAAAAAATTTAGAATTCCTCATCGTCTTTACTAGATCATTAAATCATTAGTTTGAAGTGTTTTGACATGTAAGTGTTTTGACATACCAGTTTGTGGTACATTATTAGTATATGTCAACATGTATTTGCTTTGCTGTTAGTTTACATTACCAAACATCCTAGTTGTTGTACATCACATTAAAAACATATCGAGTGTGGGTTGCGAACAAAGAGTTAATGTTCATTTTGGCGAATTGATTTGTTTATTACATCATTCTGTTCAAATCCTTGGGGGGGGGGGGGTGGGTGGGTTGCCAACAATGAGGTGCTGTTCAATATTCAAGCTATTCCATTTTAGTCCTGCTGGAATGCGTAAATGCGCCTATTACCATATATGGAATTCCTTTGTATCACCGTGTCATATAACGACCATTACGACATACACTATGGGTGCCTTCCGAATTCACATTACATTCACATCATCCGTTCACAAAATACGACCAGAAATAACCAAAACATCATATTATCTCCGTTACGGTAAATAAAATCCCACCAATCAGCAATGTTCGTTTGAGATTAAATCACAATTAAGCATACCAACATAATGAAAATGTTCATCTAACATAAAAGTATAATACTATGGACTTGCAGAAAATCTGAAAGGCATATGTTCCTAGATGGTCATACACCAAAAATAATATTGTCTTTAGCCTTAGTACAACGTAATTACCAAATGCTAATCAATTTGGGGACCAATCTACATCATTATTGGTAGCTGCATACAATGAGGACAATTATCTTTGAATTGGTGCATCCTGCTCCTGTCCTCTACATACCCACTTATTTCCTTAAGAATGCAAGTTTGATGAAAATAAGAACAACATACAAAAACAAATAGAGATTTTGTGCATGATTATGAACAAAATACCTGCTTATAATTGCCTTTTTTAAAACATCTGCTTATGAAATGAAGAATAAACAACAAAAACAAAACACCTACTTATGTTTGTCATATACCGGAAATAATATTTTTATTATTCGCATTATAACATAATCGTTTATCCTGACATAACAAATCTGCCCAAAAGCAAACAACTACTAACCTTTCTAAACAATCAAAAAGTTTTCAAAAAAGCTGTCCACCATAATATTCAATTACATCAAAAATAAAAAAATATACGGTTCGCAAAACAGACAAAAAACCTAGGCAAATTTTTTGGGGATGGTGGGATCGGGGGGCTGTCAAACATCTAATGTTGACCTCTTGTGCAATCCTTTTTTGGGGTCATTTAGGAACATTTTCACCATCGTTTCACAGAGGAAAGTTGGCATAAGTCCATCCATTGTGTTGTCAACTTCGAATTTGTGTACATATTAGCGGATAATGAAACAGATAAAAAATGCACAGTCTATCCTGCAAGAAGAAAAACGACACGACGATTGTCGCACTAATTTCAATGTAGCACAAGTGATCTCACAACATAACATTAGATACACTTACAAATCTGGGCCCTGCTACGGGTAGTCCACAACCGGCATAAGTGTGCCATCAAAGTCTTCAGCCTAAACATTGTTGGTTGCCAACCTTGGTTTCACGAAGCTCGTGTGGTGGTCGACCACCCAATGTTTCTTACAAATCAATACATACATTTATTTAGCAACATAACACACAACGTAATCATAGAAGCATTAACATCATTAACTCAATGACAGTAACTGTATAGGAGTATGTCCACCAGTCGTCAAGTTAATAAGCAAAACTAATACAATTTAAATTAAGACCCGGTCCTATTCACATGCTTACCACTTTAAGTGCCTTGTTGTAGTGGTCATCTCGCATTCCTCGTCTTTACCTCATGGAGTTATAATGCTTCCATGTCTCAGTTTCCACATCATGCACCATGACAATCCAATGGTTCACATGGTAGATTAGGAAATGGTGTACTGGTGTCCTCGTGCGGCTTTGGTGTGTACGTTGAGATATCTCATACGAGACAGCGCACTCGCGCTCCTCATCATGTCCTACACGTGTTCAACAGTAATACATATCAAATAAACATTAATGGGTGCAGTTCACCGTTTTGGGGAAGGGGATATGAAGTGTTTCAAATTACAAATACGTATCGAACACACGTTATTTTACACGTACGATGTGTCCACATATTTGGTTCTTTCGTCTGCCCTTTCAACGAGTCCATGAGCATAATAGCATATGCATTGATTACCTACGCCGAACGTGACATCGTTGATAGATGTACACGAAAAATTACAAGTCCACATTAAATATGTGAACACATCCTCCCCTTGTCAGGTACTGAAAAGCTATAAGATAGCATTATCAAAATGTTTAAATTGGGGGATGCGATGCATATACATTTCTGTGGATTGAGCTTTGTTGAACCAAGTCCTGGACATTAGTGAGATGCACTTGTATTCCATTATCACCATCATCCCATATTATGGACTTGCAATCCAATAATCATTTTTTCAACACCAATGCGATCCAATGTTTCAGTCATACTATCGAATCATACACTCAAATACGCAAAAAAGGTATATTACTACTTGTAAATCAGACTTTGAGAAGAATATTTTTATTCATCTTAATTCAATACATTGTACAATTACTTATTTATATAGATGGATCACTAGTAAGTAGTAAGTCCTATAATTGAGCTATTCCTATAATCAAGCTACAATCAAGCTATTTCCTAATCTACAGATAGAATAAGGGTATCTATAATACGAAACAATCACAAGAGATAATTCCTAAAATCTCTACACTCCTCCTCAAGTTGGTGCACAGATGTCACACATGCCCAACTTGCCCAAAAAATTTGAAAACGCTCTACTGGACACTGCTTTAGTAAGGATATCAGCCAACTGGTCTTCTAAGTGAATCTTACGCAACTTCACAATTTTCTCATCCAATTTCTTCTTAATGAAGAATCTATCTACTTCCACATGCTTTGTACAATCATGTTGAACCGGATTATGAGCAATATCACATACCAGTTTATTGTCACAGTAGAGTTAAACTGGTTGCGTATGCGAATAGCCCAAATCCCCCAAGAGAAGTTTTAGCCATAATGCTTCACATATTCCAAGTACCATACCTCTAAATTCAGCCTCTGCGCTTGAACGTGCAACAACATTTTGTTTCTTGCTTCTCCATATAACGAGATTACCACCAACAAAGGTGAAATATCCTGAAGTAGATCCTCTGTCATCCACTGCTCCAACCCAGTTATCATCAGTATATGCATCCACATTTTGACAATCTACATTTTTTGTAAATAAATTCCTTTTCCAGGAGCAAACTTCAGATACCTTAAAATGCGCATAACTGCATTCATATGTGGCTTTCCAAGATAATGCATAAACTGGCTGACAATACTCGAAGCATAGGCAAGGTCTGGCCTTGTGTGGGCTAAGTACATCAATCTTCCGACGAGTCTTTGATATCTCCCTTTATCAACAGACACCTGATTAGTATCAATACATAACTTCAATCCTTCTTCTACTGGTGTATCATCTGGTTAACATGCTGACATTCCAGTTTCCTGTAACAAATCTAAGGCATATTTTCTTTGAGACAAAAAAATTCCTTTATTAGATCGAGACACTTCGATCCCAAGAAAATATTTCAAGTGACTGAGATCTTTCATTTAGAATTCTTTAGACAAATAACTCTGTAGAGCCTTTCTTTCTTTAGGATCATTTCCTGTGACCACCATGTCGTCAACATACACAATAAGGGTAGTGATCTGACCATGTTGTTTTTTCAAGAATGAAGTGTGGTCCGAATTACTTTGATCGTAGCCAAAGGCTCTCATAGACTGTAAACCTTCTAAACCATGCTCTAGGAGATTGTTTTAACCCATATAAAGCTTTCTTTAATTTGCACACCTTCTGACAATGCACTTCTGGTATCATGCATCCTGGTGGCAAATCCATGTAGACTTCTTTGGATAACTCGCCATGTAGAAATGCATTCTTCACATCAAACTGTTGTAATGGCCAAACCAGGTTAGTAGCTAGAGACAACAAGACACGAACTGTGTTGATTTTAGCTACAGTTGCAAATGTATTTGTATAATCAATCCCATAAGTTTGGGTGTACCTTTGGCCACAAGTCTTGTTTTAAAGCGTTCAATTGTACTGTTTGCTTTGTGCTTCACAGTACACCGACATCCAACTGTTTTCTTTCCCGATGGACGATCAACAAGTTCCCAAGTTTCATTTTTCTACAAGGATTTCATCTCTTCATTCATAGCATTTTTCTACCTTGGGTTAGCTAAGGCTTCCTACACACTGTTAGGAATAGATACAACAGATAATTGATTTACAAATGACTTATTTGATTCTGACAAACGATGGTTAGACACATAATCACTCATGGGGTATTTAACTTTACTAGAAGGTTCCGGTTCATATGTTGTTTTAGGGATACCTTTGGTTTGACGCGGTGGTAGCTATTTTCTGGATGGTTTAGGAACATCTTCAACAAGCGATTGGTTTGGTGTATCGGCGACCTATGGAGTGAGGGATTTGGACGAAGATGGAGCTGCAACTTCATTTTCTTGGTGTTCATCACTACTTTGGTCCGAAGGTATACTACACAAATCTAATTCACCCACATTGTTTTCAGCCGATTCAGAGAGTTCCTCATTATCCACATCCTGATTACCAGGTTCAGAGAGTTCCCCTTTGGTAGAGATCAAAAAATTATAGTTCAGGCTTAGAGGAAAAATACATAGAGTCTTCATGAAAAATGACATCCAACGTAACAAACATGCGTTTGGTGGGAGGGTGATTGTAGCAGTACCTATTTTGAGAAGCAGCATATCCTAGAAAGACACAGCACAATGCTCGAGGAGTCAACTTGGTGCGTTGATGCTTATGAAGGTGTACAAATGCTACACAACCAAACACATGGGGAGGTAAGTTGGGGTGACGTGAGTAATAATTGCCTCAATGAAAGCCTGAGATGGTGTCCGAAAATCAATGGTGCTAGAAGGTACTCAGTTGATCAAATAAGTTGTAGAGGTAAATACGTGTCCCCAATAAGAAACCGGTATATGGGCTTTTGTCAACGAAGCACGGATAACCTCCAACAAGTGCTGATTTTTTTGGTTCGTAACCCTATTTTGCTAGGGTGTATCAAAACAAGTAGTTTGATGAATAGTTCCATGGGTTTCCAAATACCGCTTCAATTCAAGACTCGAATATTCACCTCCATTATCACTGTGGAATTCCTGAACCTGTGCATTGTACTGACTGTGAGCAATTTTATGAAAATTTTGAAATAACAAGTTTACATCACTTTTGGACTTCATCAAACATACCCAAGTCATCCTAATACAATCATCAATAAAAGTAACAAACCAACGTGATCCATCTAAGTTAGTAACTTTAGATGGACCCCAAACATTAGAATGTATGATCATAAAAGGAATTGGGCTCTTATTCAAAATTAATGGAAATGAAGCACGATGGCTCTTTGCAAGTTCACAAACATATCAATTTTTGCAAATAAATTAGGAAACAATTTCTTCAAGTAACCAAATGAAGCATGCTCCGGACGTCGATGCCATAACCATATCTCAGATTTCTTCTTTTCACCCTCAACACCGCCTATCATTAAAGCATGACGCAACTAGTTTGAACTCTTTGACACCAAGTCTAAGTAATACAGCTTCCCTCGCCTAACACTACAACCATTCGTTTGCCTTGTTTGGATGTCCTTAAACACACAAAAATCAGACCAGAAAATGACAACACAAAATAAGGCAGTGGTTATTTGGGAAACTGACAAGAGATTATAATATAAAGATGGAACAATCAAAATAGAATCTAAATTCAAAGTGTCAGTGAGGGACAAGGATCCTTCTCTAATAATAGGAATTGAGGTAGCATTGGTAGTGGAAACAAAATTTTGTGCAGAAGGTTTAAGAGGAAAGACTTGTTTAGAATCAAATGTCATATGGTCCGTAGCATCGGAATCAATCATCCATGCACTCTTAGAAACAGGTGCAGAAATATTTAAAACCTTACCATCATTACCTGCCACTGCTGCTAATGCTGAGAATGCTTCGGCAATATCATTCACTGTCTTTGTTTCAACAAGTGCAACAGTGGAGGTCTTCTTAGAATTCCTCTTCCATGAATCACGGTTATGATCCTACCATTCTAGATACCCCACAAGTTCGTAGCATCGATTTTTGGTATGACCACTTTGATTGCAGTGAGTGTATTTGTCGGAAGATTTATCGACACCAGTAGGACTCTTAAGAGGGACGGGCTTAGGTTGGTCCTGCTGGTGTTGAGAAGGCCAATTTTGATTAGAACGGTTTCGAATCACCATGGCGGAAGCTTCAAAATTTCCAAGTTCAACATTCATTGTCTCGCGTTGAACACATTCACGGCGGACAAGTGCATAACATTTCTCTAATGCAAGGATTTGATCCTTCCTCAAAATTTCACCACGGATTTGTTCAAATTCACCATCTAATCTAGTAAGAAAAATATGCATCTTTAGTCGTTGAACTGATTTCTGATAGGATGTAACATCTTTTTCACTCTCCATGATCACCTGATCACAATGCTCCAATTCACAAAAAATTTCAATCAACTCACCATAATACATATAGAGTGTTCTGCCACTCTATTTGACAGAGAAGGCCCTCTGGTTCAAGGTAAATACTTGTAATTCGTCAACTCCATCATAAAAAGCTTTAGAAAGAGCTTTCCAAATATCGCGAGTGGTGGGTAGGCAAATTTATCACTTCATAATGTCTGGGGACATAGAAATCAACAGCCATCTCTTGACCCTTTGATTGTCTGCATACCACTTTTCAAATCCAGCATCTGTCTCGGTTGGTGGTTGTGAATTGCCACGAATAAATGAGAGTTTCTCCTTCTCAGCAATATGCATCTCCATGATTTGAGACCACATATCATAATTGGTCTCATTGAGTACAATCCCTGCATTGAATGATGAGCCTTCGGATTGAATGATAATGGGAGCAGACTTGGTGCCAGATGTTTCAGAATCTGACTTGGCCATGGTTTGTTGGTGATATGGATTCAATGAAAGGATGATGGTGATTCTTTCAAGGCTCTAATAGCAACTTGCAAATTAGACTTTGAGAAGAATTTTTTTTTTTTTCATTTAAATTCAATACATTGTACAATTACTTATTTATATAGATAGATCACCAGTAAGTAGTAAGTCCTATAATTGAGCTATTCCTATAATCAAGCTGCAATCAAGCTATTTCCTAATCTACAGATAGAATAAGAGTATCTCTAATAATAGGAAATAATCACAAGAGATAATTTCTAAAATCTCTACATTACTCGTTGCCATCGAAGTTATACACAATTTCCAACAGTTTCTTCTCGTTGTCCTTTAGTATGTTCTACACAACGTGCTTCTTGTTCATGCCAAAACTGTTCCACGGTTTTTGCTCCACCTCGACATCATCAACATTGTACACTATGCTGGGCTCAGTTCCCTTCGTCACTGCCATTTTGCAGCTCTGTCTACCACGTCCAACTACCCCCAGATACTCGTAGTCGGACAACTTGTATTCGCATCTTAGCTTGTTCTTAATACATCTGACCAGCGATGTCATTTTAGGCCCAGGTCCGGAACTATCCGTCTTGTGCATCCTCGCGAGTTCAACCTCATCATCAACCAAAACATGGTTTACCACAGGCTACGCAACGGAGGAAATGTCACTGCTCTTCGATCCTTGTACAAGGGTACTTACCATAGTAATCCACGCGGTCAGAACTTAAATCTTCTACACAATCCATGTCAGCAACATAATCTGCTACGGGCTTAACAATGGCTTGCATTGTGTCTCACATGAATAGAGAATGTTATCCATTATCACTACTTGTAAAACCCAAGTTGTGTGTAGGATTATTTTATTGGATAGATTAGTAATTAAATTAATTTATATGGGTCATTTATTAATATCAAAGAATTAGTTATGAGATGGTATTATATTTCCTATTACTTAGATGGGTAATTTTGTAACTTTGTGAAATTAGGTTAATAAGCCCACCTATTGTGGCTTTAAGTCTTGGAAAACAAACAAAACAGAGGCTATGAATTGCTCCATAGGCGGCTAGGGTTTGAGAAGGTAAAAGAAAAAAGAAAAGAAAAAGAGAAGAGAGGTTCAAGTGAGGCTACAATAGGGTTTGAAGGCAGCACGTTGGTGATTTTGGGACACCCATTGGTTAAGGTAAAATCTGTCTTTACTGTTAATTATTAAGTTTATGTTGAGGAATTTAACAATCAATGCATTAAGGAGATTTGGAAGATCTATAGGTGCCTACTTAGGTTTTGAGAATTGGGTGCAATGTGTAAGTGTAACTTTGGGTGGGTAATAGAAACAATGGAGTATTGTATCATGGGTAAAGGTGTGTTTGGCTATAAAGTTGGGTTGAATGGTTTGATCTCTTGGATATTAAAGTAATACATTAATCTAATATAGTGGTGCTTTTGTGGGTATTTGTAACATGTAAAAAAATATTAATTTATTTGAGGTTTTATTTATTAGGTTTGTGTGATTGAAGTGGTGGAATTGGGTGTTTGGAGTTGGTGTTGGAGTGTTATTTCTAAGAGTTTGAGGTAAGTAACCCTCTATCACTGTTGGTTCATTTTTATTCCTATCGAATCGTTTAAAATCATAAATATTTATTTATATCCTTCATGTCCTCTTAAAATAAAATATGGGTCAAGTATAAACAACATCGAATATTATTATGAAAATTATTTGAATATTTGATGAAACTATTTTGAAAATTGTACTAAACATTTATTCTGAAAATATCGAATGTTTTATTTGAAAGTTGTGTATTGTTTGAATTTTGAACATCACTCTAGTCTGACTATGATTTGGACCCTAGCCAATGGGGGTTATTTATTGGCACAGAAACTAGTTTCTTTTGGGGCTTTACCACCGGCCTATGTGTGGTTCTGGGCCTTGTTACGGGCTAAGTGACCGTAGTCACCAAGACTTGGTTTTGTGAATTGCATCATTGAACCATTTGAATATCGAACCAGCAATTTTGAACAACGAAATTTCATCGAATTACCTTATTATCTTTTCAATTAAAATGTATTGCTACACTGTTTATTTTCAACTACGAAACCATCTTACAAAATAATTGTTCATTTATTGAATGGTAGCAAAAAATATATTTATTGGTTATTGACTATTTTTTTTGTATACTTGATCTAGCTAATAGTGATGGTTGGTTATTTACTGGGCTGTCTAGCTTACCCTTATTTTATTTTTCAGATTCTGAGGAGTAGAGCTGTGCTGGGTTTTTACTTGTGGGAGTGCCGAGAGTGGGACTATGATTTAAGTATTTGGATCATTATTATTATTATTATTTTTATTAGTGGACTTGGTGGACAATTTCATATGATAAGAATTATCTATTTGTATGGTTTTTAGCATTATGACATTTAAGGATTTAATTTGAGTATTTTACATTGTTGGTTATGTGTTGGATTCTTAGCCTTGCATGCTCACTTGAATGAGTGTGCGGCGTTGTCACGGAGCTTGGGGCGTGACACTGCTAGTCACGTTTCCTGACCCAGTGCTTCTTGTAGAACGACCGTCTGACAGTGTACGCAGAATTGAACCATTATTCACAACGAATTGTGTGACTTCGTGTGCCTTACGATCATCCACGTGGTCCTCCAACTCTGATATTCTTTCTTTTAACTGTCCAACTAGTTTGATTTCAACGTCCTTTGCTACAATAATACTATCAAACGCAATAAACAGATTGGTGACATGTGCTCCAAGTATACCCTCTATGGATGCAACTCGACCATCCAACTCACGTACCCTTACTAATTTCGCACACACTTCGCTCTTCAATTAAGTAATTTTGTGCATAGCCTTTGTTAGTTTCTCATTCGTATCATCTAGGTTATTGTGAATGGTGTCATTTTGTAGTGTGCTTGTAGACGTCCCCCGAACGCCCCGGGAGGGTGAGCTCCCGTTCTGTTCATTTGGGGTCACTACAGCTCGGACTCTCAAATTTGTCACGGTTCTAAATCTTGAACCAAAGAGTCCAAATCCGGCAAATCGTTTTGAGAAAACAGATTTTTGAAAGAAGTGCCAAACATGGACTGCTTTGCCAGATTACAGAGTCGCCACCTAAATATTTTTTAATAGAGAAATTTAGGAAACCCTGACTCGGTGCCGAAGGCCACATGTCCGTCATCACCGGAGTTGTCTCGGCTCGGGAGCTTGGGTACGATCGGGGAAGGTCAGCTATGAGCACCCCCTTTCGCCTGGTCCGAAGACCGGCCTCTACTAACCATGATATCCGATTTTGAAAACGTTATGTGTTCTTATTCCATTTATTAGCCTAGAATTACTATGTTATGCGCGCAGCAAACAAGTATAGACTAGATTGCCTAATTTGGAAACAAGCATTGCATATCCGTTTGTTTTGAAAAGTGCTTTGGAATTTGCTACCCGCAAGTAGGCTAAAATATGGATTTCAACGAGTTTTTCCAACTCAAACAATCCAACCTTCACCCACATGCATTCAAACAGTAATAACACGTAAGCATTTAGCCGCATGGCAAGCATACTGTCATGGCAACATTCACACGCATGCGAGATGCTAAAGCATAAATACTTACATCGTACTCCGTGCCAAAACAAAGAACTCGTTAGCAAACATGCATGATCCAAGTCCATGTTAAGTGCCTAAGGCATCGCATACAAAATGTTGCTAGAATAGGCTCGGCTAACCTAAACATGGCATGTGAAAATGCGCAACTATCACATATTCAGTTTTGAATTTGAAGTACACATGCAGTTAGCGTGATGTACCGAGCCTAATGCATGCAATACAAATGCATGAATGCACGCATGCATAGCATAAAGTATGCTAAATTAAACGTGCCCTAATCTACCATCAAAGCAGGTAAATAATAGGGAAGAAAGAAGTAGGGGTTGGAAGACATACACACCACTCACACACGCTTATTACAGATTTGCCCTCGCTCGGAGGGACCGAATAAATATTACAAATTAATTAACTACGCAAGCTAATTAAATATTACAAATTGATTAATTAATTAACAAATTAACTAATCTAAGAAAATAGTAAATCGCCTCGGGAAATGTGTCGCCATGCATAGGCTGCCTCTGTTTTCCTTCCTCCACTCCTCTGGAGGCTGCCAAAACCTCAGGACTGCTTCCTTGGATGCTGGGAGACATCACCGGCTGCATGGAATTGCCACCGGCAGTGTGGTATGGCCACCGGCACAAAATGAAGCTGTCGGCAGAGAAATGATTGCCGGTCGGCACTTTACACTGCCGGTCGGCAGGGTGTTCCTGCAGAATCTGCAAATGACAGCAACAGAGGGCAAGGCAAAGCATGGCAACACAATTCAAGGCATATATGCACCATTCATGTCCCTTATCATGGTAATGACTCAAAGGGACATGTGCCTCAATTCTTGGACCACCAATCACGCATTTCCATGCATGATGGCCCAAGGAATCAAGTATGCAACTTTCATGTCAAATGAAATGCAACCCAATCAAACAAACTAGGGCCCAATTCCTATCATCAAGTCAAGGAACAAGGCATGCATGCAAGATGCAATGCAACCTAGACATGCAAGCTAAGGATGCAACATGGCATGGCAACAAACTTATGCAAGCATACAAGCAAACATGGGGCCATGCAAATGGATGCAAAGATGGACTTATGCATGAATTAGGCAGCCCTAAATAGGCCTAAAACAGTGGCCAAAATGCCCAAAAATGGAGGCTAAACACACATGCACACGTACACATGTTATGGTCCAAGCATCAAGCATTAAGCAAGCAACATTCGAGCACACTCGCAAAGGGATTTCATGGACAATTAGTATGCAACATGAGCTCTAAAATCATGCTATAAAATGATGCCAAATCATGTTAAACAAGATAAGCAAATGTATGCAAGCATGGTCCAAACACTTGAGGCAAGTCATGAAGCTTTGAAGCACATTTAGCACAACAATCATGGCATGCATTAAACAACTAAAAACAGATTTTAAGCATGTTAAAACAAGGCTAAAGGACTACTTAGATGGCATCTAAGTGACTCAAAACTTAGAGGCATGCACAATGGTCAAAACATGGAGCATACAACGCATGCTTCCAAAGCATTAAAGAGGCATGCAAGGCAGTCACACAAGCATGAAAATGGGACTGAAATAGCATGTATGATGGTCCCAAATCACCAAATCAATGCAAAGATGCCATGCTATACATGCACACATTTAAGGCCAACAAGCCAAAATGCAAAGGGGCTATATGATGCATGCCAAATCCGACCCAAACACTTATGGACAGACCTAAAGCATGTCAAGATAAGCACAAAATCTTCACAAATGTAAGCCTAAAACATGCTAGAAACAAAGGCACACAACCTAAGGCATGTTAAGGGATCACAAGGCATTACATGGCAACTATGCTATGCATGCATGGAGTACCAAAACCAATTTAAAATCATGTTATATGATGGAAATATAAGCATGAAAAACAGCCTGTACATGCTCAACACACACTCAAACATAGGCTCCCTTTAGAGGCCAAAACATGCCCTTTTCAAGGACAACAAGGAGAGGGGATGGCCCTCTCCTTTTGGAGACTTCAAGGCACCATCTCCACCACTGAAATCCTTCAAGATTTCAGTGGTGAAGAGGCCCAAACACCAAAGTCCCGAAACTAGCACAAAATAGCACAAAATGAGGCCTTTCAAGGCCTAAGAGGGGTCAAGCACCCTCAAACCAAAAAACACTCTTAATAAACAATCAAGAGGGCCTAAAAATAGAACTTTTTTGTGTTATACAATAAGCACGAAAATAGCTCTAAGATAGGTAGAAAATCAATACAAAAATGGGGAATAATGGGACTAGATTCTTACCCTTGATGACCCCTATACAAATGGTGCTCCAATGACCCTCCTTGGCTTGAATCCAACACCAAAACTTCAAAATCAGTCCCTTAGAACCTCAGTTTCAAGAGAAAGGTGAAACACTAGGTGCTTGTGTGCAATAGTATGGACTAAAACACACACAAGAGATAATATAGAGATAGGATGTGTATGCAACTCTAACCCTAGAACTCAAACCCTAAAAATGGCTATCTAAGCTCTCAAAATATCTCAAGTCTCTAACCTAAGTGTCTAACCTAGCAACAAGAGAGAGTCCCTCTCTATATAGAAGCTTTTTGTCTTGTAAAGCTTACAAGACAAGCTTCATAAGAGGGAGATCCCTCCATACATGTGTATGGAGGGGAGCAAAAGCAAGACAGCTGTCTTAAAATATCTGCAAAAGCAGATGCACAGTAATCGGCCGGCCAAAAATACCATCTTGGCAAAAAAGAGTGCCGGCCGGTACTAAATAGTGCTGACCGGCAACAAATAGTGCCGGCCGGCAATATACATTGCCGGTGGCAGCAAAAACCAGCCGGTGGCCTCTAGCCACTGCCGGTGGTGTGTGGGGATGTCTCACAAGGCATTCCCTGCCCCTCCAAGGCAAAACACAAGTGTTTGGTGTGAAACCAGACACTAAACAGTCGAGTTCGGAGATTCTGAGGCAAGGCGCGCGAGCCAAGACCTTCGGGAACTCCAAACAAACACAAACATGGATAATCACCGAGTGTTCAAACGGTGACGTGCAAGTCTTGAGGACGGTCAAAAATGGGGTGTCTACAGTGCTTGACAGGTGTAATAGATTTGGGAATAATACCGGCCACATTTTTTCGATTACCAAAATCTCCGTCCCCTCATTTCTCACTATCCGCTAGGTATGTTCACTGTGTCGTTGGCTGCATTAAATTCTACATCACGACCATTAGGTGAATCTGGTTGCCAACAATTAAAGCTAGGCTCCACGACGTCCACATCATCCACTTCCATATCAGCACCATGCCCATTCTACACATCTACCGGCTCAACCTCCAACACTGCTCTCCTGTCCTGAATAGGTACATCCCCATATGGCGTCGTCTTCACAAAATAACACTCAATGATTGTCCCCTGCAGCTTCTCATAGTTCACCTGCACAATTTACATAATGGGACAAACATCATTTTCCAAATGTTTGTCACAAAAATCACACATCAGTGCTACATTATCCGTGTCATACATCAACGGTACTCTTTGTTGATAGGTCTACACCTTTCAACTGGTTAATTAGTGCTCAAATGTTCCATCTGCAGAATCTTGGTGACACATTACGCCTTTTCAATTCCATGGACGTGTTCCAAAATGAGAAACCACAAACACAAAATAATGCAAACTATTAAATAAACTCATCAAATTGATAGGTTTGTTTGTGAATAGGTTGTTTACATACGTTTAGTGTTAGGAAAATGTAACAGTAATGCAACTACACACCCGATAACTTTTTCCGACCTAGTGTGCAGCTCATTAAACGAACCAATTATTGTGTTTTGAATCGTTACAGTCCAGTCGTACAAACGTAAACTTTCTAGTTTATCAATTATGCGCACGAACGCTCGCCCGATCAACTCACCCCCACCTGATCGACTCACACATAGTAGCGAAAAAAAGTTTTGCGCAAATGTACAAACATAAGAGCTTTGTGACATCCTCTTCGTCATGCTCGGTTGTGCAATGCCACTACTAGCAGATCTTTGACTAATTTCGACAAGATTCGACCAATGTTCGGGCACTATCACTGGATGAAATCGGATGGTGCTTTCACCCTGTGCACCAAATGTAACTTATCTTTGCCACATTAGATACCAAACATTAGACGGATGTCACTGTTTCTTAATGGCAGCCCGCTACCCCCAACGTAAAACTTTTCGTCGACCGAATTGTCTGTATTATTTTGCATACCATGGCATCACACTTTTTTAAGGCTTTTGGATCTAAATTATGCTTACGGATTGCCTCAATCATTAGCCAAAATGGGGTTTTTTGCAATTACCGGATATGTCTAACACCAAACTCTAACTCAAGCACGGTATTGATCACCCTAGCTGTGACAACCCTACTCTGTGTTATGTTAATTAATCTCAGTTATGCTAATTAATCTTAATTATACTTATAATTACATGCTTGATATGATTTTAAGTGCTAATTATACGATTATATGTGTTTTTGGAACTATATCGGTCCACCATAGGAAAATCTATCCTGTAAGCTTCTATAAATTGAAAATTGAGGGCCGTAGAGGTGTCAGAAACCACAATTGATTGTACCATTGTGATTAGCATAATTTTTAGAGCCTATGGTGAAATTTAATTAAAAGTTTATTCGGATCGAATTAATTAAATTAAATTGATTAAAATAGGCACAATCAATTAGTTCTAATTAAGTTTGATTAAGGAAATATATATATATATATATATAAGTTAAATGCACTTAAGCTCATATTAT
Source organism: Camellia sinensis (assembly GCF_055761805.1). Taxonomy (NCBI): domain Eukaryota; kingdom Viridiplantae; phylum Streptophyta; class Magnoliopsida; order Ericales; family Theaceae; genus Camellia; species Camellia sinensis. The sequence continues at coordinate 67,557,032 of NC_138970.1, forward strand.
AAGCTCAAAATCTGAAATACACTCTAGACAGAGAGAGTGAGCCGATTATAGATATAGGGAGAACACAATTTGAAGGATTTAGCTCAAGCTTGGAGGATTAAAGAGAATTCATTCAAGAACTAGCTAGAATTTGGAAGATTGAAGGCTCCAAGTGAGTATTTGAACTCTAATCCATGAATTAAAGTTCATGAATATGTGTATTCAAGAAGAATTGGTGCCAAACTACATATGCACGCATAATTTTGTTAAACTTCATGACTTTGATCATCATTTGTATCACTTGACATGGAATTAGAGTCTATATTTCACATGCATGAATCATCCTTGAATATATGAATCTTGGTTGCATGTGTTATGAAGTTGTCAAGAAGAATATGAAATGATTTGGGATTTGGATCATAGTTTTGGACAAATTAGACTCAATTTACCTATGTTCTCATGTTGTATAATGTCTTTCCATGTCTTTGTACCAAAAACACGAGCTTTAGACCTTTAACCATCAAGTTTGAGCTTCAAACACAATTCTGGAGATTCCGAAATACGGTCTGTCCGTTCAAGTGAGGAAAGCGTCGCTCGAGCATAAAAATCAAGCTCTTAGAAGTTTTACAGAGAATTGCACGGTGGTTTGAGCAGCAAACCTTGCGCTCGAGTAAACCCTATTTTACGAAGCACGTTGCTCGAGCGACAGAAGTCTCGCTCGAGCGTAAAATTCATGTAACCAGTACTTTTGTAGAGTTTTACAGACCACTCGAGCGACCAAAGCTGCGCTTGAGCATGGTGCCCTGTTTCAAAATTTTTTGGAAAATAGTATTATGTTCCAATTTCTGTTCTCTTCCATTTTTGAGTATTCTTAGGCACACATTGAGCATCCTAAATGAATTAAAGGACACGAAAGAAGCCTAAGAACATTAAGCAAACTAAAGAACGGATTGAATTGATTTTGACTGAGGTAGTAGGTAATCTCTTGATTACTGGCCGGTTGTGACTCTAATCCATAGGGGCAGGTTTGGGTCATGACAGAGTGGTATCAGAGCACGAGTAATAACTCACACACCTGTCCAAATGAGTAGTAAAGTGTCTAGAAAAGATCTAAGTTGCATTCATATGATAAATGTATACTTGAATGCATTGAGGAATTGTTAAGTGATTCGAAGTATGCAACTATATGATATATATAACTGTTGCCTGATTGTATGAATGTGCTCTTTTGTATATGAATATTGTGTATATCTTCTATATGAAATATAATGCAAGTCTTATTAGATAATGGTGAGAACAAGAGCCGATAAGCTAGAAGAATCCTCTACTACTCGGCTAGACCGAATGACCGAATGGAGAGAATGATGCAAGTTATGGCAGAAACACTAAGGCAACAACAATGGCAACACCCGTAACCCCCATCTCTGGTGCAACCTATACCGGATTTGCAAAATGATAACCGAATAATAGCCCTTACTAAAGAAAATAAGAAAATGAAGGCACCATTGTTCCACGGGGGTGTGGACCCATTGAAGGCCGAAGCTTGGGTCCTTGGTATTGAAAATTTATTTGAGGTATTTGCATGCCTGGAGACACAGAAAGTATAATTGGCCACCTTTACATTGGAAGATGAAGCAAGAAGGTGGTGGATGTTAATCTGTGATGATAACAAGGGCATTAACTGGGTACAGTTTCTTGCACTCTTTTATGAGAAATGCTTTCCACAGTGTGTCCTTGATAGAAAGGTGTCAGAATTTGAAGGACTAAAGCAAGGCAATTTGACTGTAGCTGGGTATGAAGCTAAGTTCACTGAATTGGCTAGATTCGCTCCATATATGGTTGACACCGACTATAAAAAGGCGAGAAAGTTTGAAAATGGTCTTCGTAATGACATTTTGGAAAGGGTGAATGTGCTAAAATAACCCACTTATGTTGATGTGTTAGATCAAGCTTTAATATTAGAAGCTAACATGGCCAATCGAGGTAAACCACCAGCTGACTGGAAGGCTAAGAGGCAAGGCTTTTTCTCAGGGAAGAAATCATCAAAGAAACAAAACATGAGGTCCTCAAGCACTTCGGGCTCCACCAGAAATACAACACCAACATGTACTCAATGTGGTAAGAAGCATCGAGAGGTTTGTTATTGTATTTCTGAGGCATGCTATAGATGTGGTGAAATGGGGCATATGGCAAGGGATTGCACCCAAATTGAACAGCAAAAAAGTGGGAAACCAGCCGTTAGTTTAACCGGATCCATCCCAAAATCACGGTAATACTACGAGGCCTGCTACTACCAGAGACACAATGAGACAGGGGAGAGTCTTTGCACTTGTCTAAGGGGACACACTGTAATGACCCTCACGCTATCCTCACCATACTTATATGCATTCATGAGATTCTGTCTTGTAAACTTGCATTTCGAGTCTTGTCCTTGCTCGTTTAAGTGTTACAACACGTTTTGAACCTTGCTTGGTGTGAGTTTAGCCGAGGTCATCTTTAGTCTAGAACTTCCTTGGAACTACTTTGTTTGATCTCTAACTTTGCCTTGACATACTGGCCGAGATGTCATTATCTAGGCCGAGGTGTTCATCACCAAGGCCGAGCTGTGAATTATCTGGGCCAAGATGTTACCTTTACACCCAAGTGATCCTATCTCGGAGTGGTATGACCTAGACCGAGGTGTGGCACATCTAGGCCAAGGTGTGGCACAGCTTAGTCAAGTGTTGTCCTTCCTAGCCGAGGTCATTGTTCTCTGCTTGCCGATGTCTTGTTCTTAGCCGAGATCATTACTCGCCAGAGTGCCCATGCCGTCTTGCTTGTTAAACACACTTTGTCATAGTTTTGTCTTGTCACTCAGCCACCTTTCTGTGTAGCACCAACCAGCCGCTGCCACGTGCCTCTGTAGAGGGTTAAGTCAGCCAGCAGACTTAGAAATGTATCATTTGCTATACATCTTTGTTGGTGAAGAGAGAGAAGCTCTAGAAGAAGTTTAGAGTGAGAGAGTGAGTTCGAGCTTGATTCCTAGAGATCAAACCATTAGATTCGCGTATTGAGGTTAGATTCTTGATCTACTCTTGTCATTTTTATTGATCATCTAGCTGTATTGCATGATCAAACTCGTTTTGCATGTCATGCATCGATTTAAAGTTGGTTTCGGAAAGAGAAAAATGGTGTCCATGTGTCCTTGAAAGAAAAGCCTTGTTTGATCTGAAACCTTGCATCAAGCTTCGTGTTTTTGTGTTTGTCCTCATTAGGTCCTGGAATGTAGGTACCCAGGTCCATGTTTTTGAACTCATAGCATGAAATCTCAGATTTTGTAATAGCAAATCACGATCTTTGCATTCATCTCCCTCATGTGCATGTTCTTCATGTTCTTCAAGAAAGGGGAAACACAGACTTTTCCGACTTCACTCCTTTGAATGTGACCATCGGGGCCACACCTCGGCCAGAGGATGTAGAACCTCGGCCTAGACCTGGTAGTCGCCCAGCCTGTTTTCCGAACTAAAGAATTGTGTTTGTCTTGATTTGACTTAGTCTCGGGGAATACAGAGATCATTTGCATGCATGTGTAACTTCCTTGAAAGTGCATCCAATAGACTTTGCCATGTGTTTGTAGGGTTTGGACTTGCCTCGACCCCGACGTTTGAAGAACTAAGTGAGTGGCATTTTAAATAAAGCTATGTTATAATGCTTTGATAAAAGTCTTGTTTTGCTTCGTTTTAGAAAGTATTTGTAAGCATGAATGGTTATTCCTAATTGGAATATATATATATATATATTATCTTGTTTTGATGACATTCTTGGAAAGTCCGTACGTGCTAAGGGACTATAAGCGTTTGTAGCACAAAGTTTGGAAGTCCGTACGTGCTAAGGGACTATAAGCGTTTGTAGCACAAAGTTTGGAAGTCCGTACGTGCTAGGGTACTCTAAGCATTAGTAACACGAGTCCTTAGTGTCCGGGGACTATAATGCAACGACACCATTGAATTGAGATATCTCCCTTGTCTTGCCTTGTCTTGCCTTGCTTGCCACTGACGGTTTACCGAGTGGGTTTTGTTTGCCGAGATGTCATCACTTGTATTATAATGATGTTAGTAAGCATCCTTTGAAGCTTGACAGATTGGGAAGATGGACTCGGTTCATCCCTTGACTTGTACCAACTATGTTATGTATTGTTTGATAAAGATCTTGAATACCAGTCATACAAACCCCTTTATTTCTTATACCATTCACTGAGTATCCAAGCTCACCCTCTCTATATATATGTAGGTGATGAGCAGGAAGGCGGTGACACCTAGGTGTGACTCGCAAGCTTGTTTTGGGTTTTGTTATGTCGGCTTAACTTGTATTCACGTCGGCAGTCTTGAAAATCATGCTTCTCGGCTTATAATGCTTGTTATGTACACATGTCGGCTGGAGAAGCCTTTTGATCAAGATGTAAAAATGTATTTTGTACTTTATTGTATTTTTGTATCCAAGTTGTAATATTATATAAAGTTGTATGCCATTCCATGTAACTTACGCACTGCTCTTATGGACCACCTGTATTTTAAGATTATTGCTTCTGCACTTGTGAGCCCCATATATATATAATTATACTCTGTTAGTGTGTGAATTTAGAAAGATGGCCTTCGGTAATCTCAGATTACTGGCCATCACGGCACTAAACTACTAGGGGCGGTTTGGGGTCGTGATAGATTGGTATCAGAGCACGCGTTCCTTATAGTACGATATTCACACATTGTGAGTCTTAAAGAGCATAGGATGTCCCTTAGAAGGATGTTAGGATTGCATCATGTTGCTTGCTACTTGACAAGGTGTACGTCATTTCAGCATAATCATTTGTTATTTGCATACATGGTTCTTGGTTCAGTTTGTTTTAAGGTTGTATTTTGCCTACTCATAGCATCATGAGGAGAGGTTGACCATTAGTTGGCCGAGATCAATCAGAGGATAGATTGGACAGACTGGAAAGACTGGTTGAAGGTTTAACTCACGAGTTGAGGCAGATGAGGCAACAGAATGCAAGTGCTACATCAACCCCGGCCGAACAGACAGATGGCCGACATGTAGCTCCACCTCTTCCAGTGCCCCAAGTGCCTCCACAGCCAGCCTTGTATGGGGAAGGGACGATCACTTTGATTAAAGAGTTCAAGAAGATGAACCCACCGAGATTCGCAGGGGGCATAGAACCGATGAAGGCCGAGGCGTGGGTTTTAGAAATGGAAAAGTTGTTCGAAATCTTTTCTAGCACCGACCCTCAGAAGGTGACATTAGCAGCATTCACATTAGACAACGACGCTCGAAGGTGGTGGATGATGATTTGGGAGGCTAATCCTGGTTTAACTTGGGCCAGATTTTTAGAACTGTTTTACAACAAGCATTTTCCGCTTAGCGTTCGAGATCGCAAGACCACAGAGTTCCAGACTCTGACACAAGGCAACAGAACAGTGGCAGAGTACGACCGTGCCTTCACCGAATTGGTGAGATATGCGCCTCATATGGTCAGTGATGAGTATAGGAAAGCTAGGAAGTTTGAAAGTGGACTACGTGGACCAATTCAGGATCGGGTCAACATGCTCAACATGCCGACTTACGCCGAGGTGTTAGACAAGGCCATCTTGGCGGAAGCCAACTTAAACCGATATCAAAGTTCAGGAGAGAGTCAGAGGAAGAGACAGAACTATGAAAGTCGTCGGATGCCGCTTAATGCCAAGAAGAAAGCGAATGTGGGCGGTTCCAGCAACACAGATCGGGATGGAAATACTAAGCCGACGTGTGCGAGTTATGGGAAGCCGCATCTCGGGGTTTGTCGCTGGGCGACAGGAGCTTGCTTTGAATGTGGCGAGATGGGCCACCGCGTGAAGGACTGTCCAAAGGCAAGAGCTGGTGATGGTAAGAAAAATGGGAGCACCTCGGGCTCTGCACAAGGAAGCAACGTCGGAAGGACACAGACGAGACAGGGCAGAGTTTTTGCTCTAGTGCCAGGAGACACCCAGAATACTGAAACGGTAGTGTCAGGTACACTCTCAATTTGCTCTCAAGTTGCATACGACTTGATTGATTCGGGCTCTACACATTCTTTTGTATCTGTTAAATTTGCCGAGAAGTTGAACAGACCGTTAGAACCCCTTGATTATGTACTATCTGTATCTACTCCATCTGGGGGAACTATAATTATTGCATCCATATATAGGGCGTGTGTTGTGGTGATTGAGGATGTAGAATTATTAGCCGATTTGATGCCATTAAGCATGACTCACTTCGATGTCATATTGGGGATGGATTGGTTAGTAGCGCATCATGCATCCATTAATTGTGTCACTAAGAGCGTTACGTTGAAGACCCTGAATAGAGCCGAGGTCTTTTTCCAGGGTAAAGGAGTAGTACCTCCACCCTACTTGATCTCATCCATGAAAGCCTATAAGTTGATCCAAAAAGGGTGTCAGGGTTATTTGTGCAGTATACTAAGTGATTTGAATGGAGGTGTCGAGTTAGCCGACATACCAGTTGTTAAGGAGTTTCCCGACGTTTTTCCAAATGAGCTGCCTGGCCACCTAGTCGATAGAGAAATAGAGTTTACCGTGGACCTCGTGTTGGGAACGCAACCTATCTCCAAAACACCCTATAGGATGGCCCCTGCTGAACTTAGAGAACTGAAATTACAGTTATAAGAATTGTTGGATAAAGGATTCGTTAGGCCGAGCACTTCACCGTGGGGAGCACCCGTTTTGTTTGTTAAGAAGAAGGATGGCACCCTTCACCTTTGCATTGATTACAGAGAACTTAATAAGGTGACCATCAAGAACAAGTACCCATTGCCTAGGATTGACGACTTGCTTGATCAGTTACAAGGGGCACGAGTCTTCTCCAAGATTGAACTTAGGTCGGGCTACCACCAGCTGAAGGTTAAAGCCGATGACATTGAGAAAACTGCTTTTCGGACAAGGTATGGCCACTACGAATTTTTGGTAATGCCTTTCGGAGTGACCAATGCTCCTGCAACGTTCATGGACTTGATGAACAGAGTTTTTAAGCCGTATCTAGATGAGTTCGTGGTTGTTTTTATTGACGACATACTGATCTATTCCAAGAGTGCGATTGAGCACGAGAATCATCTGAGGCTTGCCCTGCAAATCTTAAGAGACAAGAAGCAGTACGCCAAGTTGAGCAAGTATGAGTTCTGGCTTTTCAGCATCTCATTTTTAGGGCATGTGATTAATGAAGAGGGCATATCAGTTGATTCGAGCAAGATTGAGGCCATTGTGAATTGGCCGACGCCGACCAACGTGTCCGAGGTTCGTAGTTTTCTGGGCTTGGCAGGATATTACAGAAAGTTTGTGAAGGACTTCTCAAGGATAGCAGTACCATTGACACAACGAACTAAGAAAGGAACAGCATATGAATGGACCGATGATAGAGAGTCAGCCTTCCAAGAGTTGAAGACGAGGTTAGTTACGGCACCAGTCCTTGTACTCCCGTCAGGTAATGAGGAATTTCAGATTTTCAGTGATGCTTCACATAAGGGTTTGGGCTGTGTATTAATGCAAGGGGGCAGAGTCATAGCATATGCATCTCGTCAGTTGAAACTTCATGAGAAGAACTATCCAACCCATGATCTAGAGCTAGCAGCCGTGGTGTTCGCTTTGAAGATTTGGCGCCACTACTTGTATGGAGCCTCTTGCCAAGTTTTTACAGATCATAAGAGTTTGAAATATTTGTTCACCCAGAAGGAACTGAACTTGAGGCAGAGAAGATGGCTTGAATTATTGAAGGATTACGACATGCAGATTCAGTATCACCCAAGTAAAGCAAACTCGGTGGTCGACGCCTTGAGTAGGAAGTCAGCGGGAAGTTTGGCGTGCCTAACCATGGTTTCAGCGGAGCCGACTACTATTGGAGAAGTAAAGGCAAGGCAAATGGAGGATGGATTCCTAAAGAAAGTAGCCGACGAGATTACCACCAAGCCGAGGTCGGGTTACACCCTTGAGAATGGAGTGCTTAAATTTGAAGGAAGATTGTGCGTGGCCGACGTCCCAGAATTGAAAAGAAGGATTTTGCAAGACTCTCATGGATCCAGATTTGCAGTTCATCCAGGGAACACCAAGATGTATCAAGATGTAAGGCAAACCTTTTGGTGGCCGAATATGAAAAGAGAGATAGCCGAGTTCGTGTCTCAGTGTTTGTATTGTCAACAGGTGAAAGCAGAACATCAGAGGCCGGCAGGACTTCTCCAACCTTTGCCGATTCCTGAGTGGAAATGGGAAGACATCTCCATGGACTTTGTGATTGGTTTGCCAAAGACACAGAAAGGAATGGATTCGATCTGGGTTATAATCGACAGGTTAACTAAGTCAGCGCACTTCTTGCCGGTTAGGACCTTATTCAATGCCGATCGACTTGCTATGTTGTATATGAATGAAATCGTTAGACTTCATGGTGTGCCGATGTCCATCGTGTCAGACCGAGATCCAAAATTTGTTTCTAGATTTTGGCAGAGCTTACAAAGGGCTTTGGGGACCGAATTGAGGTTTAGTATAGCTTTTCATCCGCAGACCGACGGTCAAACAGAGAGAACAATTCAAACACTTGAAGATATGCTTAGACTGTGTGTATTGGACTTCAAGGGAAGCTGGGAAGAGCATTTGCCATTAGTGGAGTTCGCTTACAACAACAGCCACCAAGCTAGCATTGGCATGGCGCCTTACGAAGCTTTGTATGGAGGAAGTGCAGATCGCCGATATGTTGGACTGAAGTGGGAGATAAAGCTTTGGTTGGTCCTGAGTTAGTTCAGGTTACAACCGAGAAGATTAAGCTCATTCGACAAAGGATCAAGACTGCTCAGAGTCGACAAAAAAGTTCTGCCGACCAGAGAAGAAGGGAGTTGGAATTTGAAATTGGGGATCATGTATTCCTGAAGGTTTCACCAATGAAAGGAGTTTCAAGATTTGGGAAGAAGGGTAAATTGGCACCCCGTTACATTGGACCGTTTGAAATTCTTGAGAAAGTTAACCCGGTTGCCTACAGACTTGCTTTACCGCCGAGATTAAGTCAAGTTCATAATGTGTTTCATATCTCGATGTTGAGAAAGTATATACGGAATCCACTACACGTGATCGATCATTTCGGGATTGTGATTGATGAAGGCCTAAGCTACGAAGAAGAGTCGATACGCATCATCGATAGACAAGTGAGGCGATTGAGAAATAAGGTAATACCGATGGTGAAGATTGAATGGAAAGAGCATTACGACAAGGATGCTACATGGGAAATGGAAGAGGAAATGAAAGTCCGATACCCGGAGTTATTCTCGAACCAAGGTAACTCAAGTTTGGGGACCAAACTTCTTTAAGGGGGTAGGATGTAATGACCCTCACGCTATCCTCACCATACTTATATGCATTCATGAGATTCAGTCTTGTAAACTTGCATTTTGAGTCTTGTGCTTGCTCGTTTAAGTGTTACAACACGTTTTGAACCTTGCTTGGTGTGAGTTTAGCCGAGGTCGTCTTTAGTCTAGAACTTCCTTGGAACCACTTTGTTTGATCTCTAACTTCACCTTGACATACTGGCCGAGATGTCATTATCTAGGCCGAGGTGTTCATCACCAAGGCCGAGCTGTGAATTATCTGGGCCGAGATGTTACCTTTACACCCAAGTGATCCTATCTCGGAGTGGTATGACCTAGATCGAGGTGTGGCACATCTAGGCCAAGGTGTGGCACAGCTTAGTCAAGTGTTATCCTTCCTAGTCGAGGTCATTGTTCTTTGCTTGCCGATGCCTTGTTCTTAGCCGAGATCATTACTCGCCAGAGTGCCCATGCCGTCTTGCTTGTTGAACACACTTTGTCATAGTTTTGTCTTGTCACTCAGCCACCTTTCTGTGTAGCACCAACCAGCCGCTGCCACGTGCCTCTGTAGAGGGTTAAGTCAGCCAGCAGACTTAGAAATGTATCATTTGCTATACATCTTTGTTGGTGAAGAGAGAGAAGCTCTAGAAGAAGTTTAGAGTGAGAGAGTGAGTTCGAGCTTGATTCCTAGAGATCAAACCATTAGATTCGCGTATTGAGGTTAGATTCTTGATCTACTCTTGTCATTCTTATTGATCATCTAGCTGCATTGCATGATCAAACCCGTTTTGCATGTCATGCATCGATTTAAAGTTGGTTTCGGAAAGAGAAAAATGGTGTCCATGTGTCCTTGAAAGAAAAGCCTTGTTTGATCTGAAACCTTGCATCAAGCTTCGTGTTTTTGTGTTTGTCCTCATTAGGTCCTGGAATGTAGGTACCCAGGTCCATGTTTTTGAACTCATAGCATGAAATCTCAGATTTTGTAATAGCAAATCACGATCTTTGCATTCATCTCCCTCATGTGCATATTCTTCATGTTCTTCAAGAAAGGGGAAACACAGACTTTTCCGACTTCACTCCTTTGAATGTGACCATCGGGGCCACACCTCGGCCAGAGGATGTAGAACCTCGGCCTAGACCTGGTAGTCGCCCAGCCTGTTTTCCGAACTAAAGAATTGTGTTTGTCTTGATTTGACTTAGTCTCGGGGAATACAGAGATCATTTGCATGCATGTGTAACTTCCTTGAAAGTGCATCCAATAGACTTTGCCATGTGTTTGTAGGGTTTGGACTTGCCTCGACCCCGACGTTTGAAGAACTAAGTGAGTGGCATTTTAAATAAAGCTATGTTATAATGCTTTGATAAAAGTCTTGTTTTGCTTCGTTTTAGAAAGTATTTGTAAGCATGAATGGTTATTCCTAATTGGAATATATATATATATATATTATCTTGTTTTGATGACATTCTTGGAAAGTCCATACGTGCTAAGGGACTATAAGCGTTTGTAGCACAAAGTTTGGAAGTCCGTACGTGCTAAGGGACTATAAGCGTTTGTAGCACAAAGTTTGGAAGTCCGTACGTGCTAGGGTACTCTAAGCATTAGTAGCACGAGTCCTTAGTGTCCGGGGACTATAATGCAACGACACCATTGAATTGAGATATCTCCCTTGTCTTGCCTTGTCTTGCCTTGCTTGCCACTGACGGTTTACCGAGTGGGTTTTGTTTGCCGAGATGTCATCACTTGTATTATAATGATGTTAGTAAGCATCCTTTGAAGCTTGACAGATTGGGAAGATGGACTCGGTTCATCCCTTGACTTGTACCAACTATGTTATGTATTGTTTGATAAAGATCTTGAATACCAGTCATACAAACCCCTTTATTTCTTATACCATTCACTGAGTATCCAAGCTCACCCTCTCTATATATATGTAGGTGATGAGCTGGAAGGCGGTGACACCTAGGTGTGACTCGCAAGCTTGTTTTGGGTTTTATTATGTCGGCTTAACTTGTATTCACGTCGGCAGTCTTGAAAATCATGCTTCTCGGCTTATAATGCTTGTTATGTACACATGTCGGCTGGAGAAGCCTTTTGATCAAGATGTAAAAATGTATTTTGTACTTTATTGTATTTTTGTATCCAAGTTGTAATATTATATAAAGTTGTATGCCATTCCATGTAACTTACGCACTGCTCTTATGGACCACCTGTATTTTAAGATTATTGCTTCTGCACTTGTGAGCCCCATATATATATATATAATTATACTCTGTTAGTGTGTGAATTTAGAAAGATGGCCTTCGGTAATCTCAGATTACTAGCTATCACGGCACTAAACTACTAGGGGCGGTTTGGGGTCGTGATACACATGGAATACTGAAGCCGTCGTCTCAAGTACTATCTCTATATGTAATCAGGATGCTTTTGTGTTAATTGACTCCGGATCAACACACTTCTTTATAACTTATGCATTTGCATCTAGATTGAGTAGACCTCTAGAATCATTGCCATATTTGTTGTGTGTATCTGCTCTATCCGGGGAATCTGTGTTGTGTACATCTGTTGTCACGACCCCAAACCGCCCCTAGTAGTTTGGTGCCGTGATGGCCAGTAATCCGAGGTTACCGAAGGCCAACTTTCAAAAGTTTAACACAATCAGAGTATAGTATATGGGGCTCACAGATGCGGAAACGATAAATCAAAATACAAGTGGTCCATAAGAGCAGTGCATAGATCAAATGTAATGACATACATGACATAGTTTCTCATTCGGTTGATAATAAACGAAATACATATCAGAATCTTGATCAAAAGGCTTCTAGGGCCGACATGTGCAAATACAATGATTACAAGCCAAAGAAGCATAATCTTCAAGATTTGCCGACGTAAATACAAATTTTCCGACATAGAACAAGTCAAGCCGACATGACAAGAATCCAAAACAAGCTTTGCAAAACACATCTAGGCGTCGCCACCGTCCTGCTCATCACCTACATATATATAGAGAGGGTGAGCTTGGATACTCAGTGAATGGTACTAGTAATAAAGGTTTTGCATGAATATAGCTGAAGTCTTTTCCAAACAAAACATGCCAAGACCATACGAATATTAGCCGAGATCCTTTCAGAGCAAAACACATCAAAACTTTATCAAAGCAAGAGATGAACCATATTCATATATCAAGTCTTACAAGTCTCAAGGGATGCTCACTGGCATCGGCAAAACACAAATCAAGCTTTCCGAACAAACAAGTCCACGCGGTAAACCGTCAGTGGCAAATGCAAGATCATAACTTGTTACAAAAAAAATCTGAAATTTCATGCCTTGAGTTCAAAACATGGACCTGGGTACCCATACAAGAAGGTCATGCAAGAACAAACACAAAACATGGTTCTTGTTCCAAACTTTCGGATCAAAACGAGACTTTTCTTCAAGAACATGTGAATACTATCTTTCTCTTTCGAAACCAACTTTAGATCGATGCATGACATGCAAAACATATTCAATCATGTAATGCAGCTAGATGATCAATAAGAACAACAAGAGCGGGTTAAGATTCTAACCTCAAAACTCGAATCCAACGGTTCAAACCTCGAAGATCAAGCTTGGAAGATCTATTCTCACTCAAGAACTTCTCCTCCTTTCTCTAGAGCTTCTCTCTCTAAAGGCAAAGATTTGAGGAAAAAAAATTATTTGTTTCTAGGTCTGCCGGCTATCTTAACAATCAGCTCGGACACGTGGCGCTACTGGGTTGGTTCCACTCAAAAGGTGATTGATTGATAAGACAAGTCTATGACAAAGCGTATGCAGCAAGCTAAGGCAAGACACATCGGCAAGTAATGACATCGGCTAAAGTCAAAGTTTCGGCAACAGGGTAACAAAGACATCGGCTAGGGAGGACGACACTTGACTAAGCTGTGCCACACCTTGGCCGAGGTGTGCCACACCTCGTTCTAGGCCATACCTGCCCAAGGACAAGGATTACTAAGTGCAAAATACCTCGACAACCATGCCTGGGGTGAAGATGGGGGTCGACCAAGTGGTTCCAAAACAGTTCTAAGTACAAAGGTTCAGAGGTGAACTAAGCTCAAGATGACCTCGGCTACACACCAAGCAAGGAACAAAATCATGCAAGCAACATTTAAACAAAACAAGGCAAGGCAAAACTTGCAAAGCAACATAACAAGACAAGATCATGCATGGATGTATGCAAGTATGACAAGAGTAAGGTGAGGGTTGCTACATCTGTATGTCGATTTTGTGATATGCGTATTAGGAATGCTACCTTGTATGTAGATTTGTTACTCTTGGACTTTAGACATTTTGATGTAATTCTGGGTATGGGCTGATTATCTAAATACTGTGCCACCATCGATTGTGTAATGAAACAAGTTGTATTTAGACCACTAGGGCAAGAAGAAATTGTGTTTGGGGGTAATGGGGTAGTGCCTCCACCTTATTTGATATCTGCAATGAAAGCATGTAAATTGATCAAGAAAGGGTGCCAGGGTTACTTGTGTAGTCTATTGTCTGAACAATCTATGAATGTTGAACTGAACAGTATCCCTATTGTTAGAGAGTTTCTAGATGTGCTCCTAGATGAATTACTGGGAGAATTGGTTGACAAGGAGATAGAGTTTACTATTGATGTTGTGCTTGGCACTCAGCCTATCTCAAAAACCCCCTACAGAATGTCTAACTGAAAGAACAATTGCAAGACCTACTTGACAAAGGGTTTATCCGACCAAGTACTTCGTCATGGAGTGCACCGGTATTATTTGTGAAAAAGAAAGGCAGGACTTTACGCATGTGTATTGATTACCGAGAACTGAACAAGGTAACGATAAAGAATAAATTCCTTTTACCCCGTATTGACGACTTGTTTGATTAGTTGCAGCGATCACAAGTATTTTCTAAGATTGATTTGAGATCCGGATACCACCAGTTGAAGGTGAAGGCATAAGATGTTGAGAAAACCGCATTCAGAATGAGTCATAGTCACTATGAATTTCTTGTTATTCCGTTTGGAGTGACTAATGCCCCTACAACATTCGTGGATCTTATGAATCGAATATTTAAGCCTTACCTCGATGAGTTTATTGTGATTTTTATTGATGATATCTTGATATACTCAAGAAGTGGAATTGATCATGAACAATAATTGAGAACTATTTTGGAAACTCTCAGAGAAAAAAATTATCTGCTAAACTAAAGAAGTGTGAATTTTGGCTAGATAAGGTTGTTTTCTTAGGGCATGTTATCAACCAAGAGGGGATTTCAGTAAACCCACAGAAGATAGAGGCAATTGTAAACTGGTCTACACCAACAAATGTAACAGAAGTCCACAGTTTCATGGGCTTAGTCAGGTACTACAGAAGGTTTGTGAAGGATTTTTCAAAAATAGCTATACCTCTTACCCAACTGACATGTAAAGGGAAACCATTTGAATGGAATGATGAAAGGGAATCTGCCTTCTAAGAACTGAAAACAAGATTGACTACTGCACCAGTGTTAACATTGCCCACAAGTACGGAGAACTTTGTGATTTATAATAATGCATCTTATAAAGGTCTGGGTTGTGTATTAATGCAGGAAGGGCTAGTAATTGCTTATGCCCCCCGACAATTAAGACAACATGAGAAGAACTACCCAACACATGACCTAGAATTGGCCGTAGTTGTATTTGCTTTGAAAATTTGGCGGTATTACCTGTATGGGGCGAAATGCGAAGTCTACACGGATCACAAAAGTTTGAAGTACTTCTTTACTCAGAAAGAGTTGAATATGCGGCAGAGAAGATGGCTTGAACTAATAAAAGATTATGATCTTCAGATTCAGTATCACCTCGGGAAAGTTAATGCAGTTGCTGTTGCCTTGAGCAAAAAATTGACGGGGAGTTTAGTTTGCTTACTTACTGAACAAAAGGAAATCATGCAAGATTTTGAGAAATCCGGGATTGAAGTAGTATTACATGAGCAAAGTGGAATGATAGCCACCATTTCAGCCGAACCGGCAATCATCGATGAGATCAAACAGAAACAAAAGGAGGATGAATTCCTCAAAAAGATAGTTGGTGAATTTGAAGCAAATCTGAAACCGGGATATAGTGTTGTAAATGAAGTGTTGAAATTCCAAGATATATTGTGTGTTCCGAATATCCCCGAGTTAAAGAGGAGAATTCTCGATGAAGCCCATAAATCAATGTTTGCTATGCATCCGAGTAACAACAAGATGTATCAGGACCTAAAGCAGAGTTATTGGTGGCCAAATATGAAATATGAGGTTGCAAAATATGTGTCTAAATGTCTTCAGTGTCAGCAAGTTAAGGCTGAACACCAGAAACCAGCAGGTCTACTTCAATCTCTCCCTATTCTAGAATGGAAGTAGGAGCACATAACCATGGATTTTGTTGTTGGCCTACCTCGGACACCTAGAGATATGGACTCTATTTTGGTTATAGTTGATAGACTGACTAAATCTGCGCATTTCTTACCTGTGAAAACTATGTACGATGCATATAGATTAGCCACCATTTATGTTAATGAAGTTGTTTGTTTGCATGGAGTTCCGATGAATATTGTGCCAAATAGAGATTCAAAATTTGTATCCAGATTCTAGAACAGTCTTCAAGCGGCAATGGGAACAGAGTTAAGCTTAGTACATCATTACATCTATAAGCTGATGGACAATTGGAACAGACTATACAGACTCTAGAAGATATGCTCCGAATGTGTGCTTTGGATTTTCAAGGGAGTTGGGAGACTTACCTACCGTTGGCCGAATTTGCATATAATAATAGTTTCCACTCCAGCATTGGCATGGCACCATATGAAGCTTTGTATGGCCAAAAATGTAGATCTCCTATATGCTGGACTGAAGTTGGGAATAGAGTCTTGCTTGCACCTGAGCTTGTACAGACAACTACCAATAAAATCAAAGTTATTGAACAAAGGCTTAAGACAGCTCAGAGCTGACAAAAGAGTTATGCAGATGTTAGAAGAAGGCCCCTTGAGTATGAGGTTGGTGATCATGTGTTCATCTGTGTGAATCCAATGAAAGGCCAATTAAGATGCAATAAAATAGGTAAACTATCACCCCGTTACATTGGACCGTTTCAAATTCTAAAAAGGCGTGGTCTGGTTGCTTTACCACCGGGAATGGAACAAATGCACAATGTATTTCACGTATCAATGTTAAGGGGCTATCTCTGGGATCTATTCCACGTAATTGACTATTACCAAATAGCACTTAACGAAAGTATGAAGTACAAGGAATGGCCAAAATGGATCATTGACCGACACGTAAAGCAATTGAGAAACAAAACCATTCCAATAGTGAAAGTGGAATGGAAGGAACATTATGGTAAGGATGCCACGTGGGAGAATGAAGAAGAAATGCGACAACAACACCCACATTTGTTTCCAACGGAAGGTAATATAAGTTTGGGGGACCAAACTTCCTAATGGGGGGAAGAATCTGACAACCCTACTCTGTGTTATGCTTATTAATCTCTGTTATGCTAATTAATCTTAATTATACTTATAATTACATGCTATATATGATTTTGAGTGCTAATTATACGACTATATGTGTTTTTGAAACTATATCTGTCCACCATAGGAAAATCTGTTATGTATGCTTTTATAAATTGAAAATTGAGGGCCGTAGAGGTGTCAAAAACCAAAATTGATTATACCATTGTGATTAGCATGATTTTTAGAGCCTATGGTGAAATTTAATTAAAAGTTTATTCGGATCGAATTAATTAAATTAAATTGATTAAAATAAGCACAATTAATTAGTTCTAATTAAGTTTGATTAAGGATATATATATATATATATATATAGAAGTTAAATGCACTTAAGCTCATATTATGAGCTCAAAATCTAAAATACACTCTAGACAGAGAGAGTGAGCCGATTATAGATATAGGGAGAACACAATTTGAAGGATTTAGCTCAAGCTTGGAGGATTAAAGAGAATTCACTCAAGAACTAGCTAGAATTTGGAAGATTGAAGGCTCCAAGTGAGTATTTGAACTCCAATCCATTAATTAAAGTTCATGAATATGTGTATTCAAGAAGAATTGGTGAATTGTTGTAGAATACAAACTTAATATGAAGAATTGGTGCCAAATTACATATGCACGCATAATTTTGTTAAACTTCATGACTTTGATCATCATTTGTATCACTTGACATGGAATTAGAGTCTATATTTCACATGCATGAATCATCCTTGAATATATGAATCTTGGTTGCATGTGTTATGAAGTTGTCAAGAAGAATATGAAATGATTTGGGATTTGGATCATGGTTTTGGACAAATTAGACTCAATTTACCTATGTTCTCATGTTGTATAATGTCTTTCCATGTCTTTGTACCAAAAACACGAGCTTTAGACCTTTGAACATCAAGCTTGAGCTTCAAACACAATTCTAGAGATTCCAGAATTTGGCATGTCCGCTTGAGCGAGGGAAGCATCACTCAAGTGTAAAAATCAAGCTCCCAAAAGTTTTATAGAAACTTGCACGATGGCTCAAGCGGCAAACCTTGTGCACGAGTGAACCCTATTTTACAAAGCACATCGCTCGAACGACAGAAGTCTCACTCGAGCGTAAAATTCATGCAGCAGTACTTTTACAGAGTTTTACAGACCGGTCGAACGAGCAAAGCTGCGCTTGAGCGAGGTGCCCTGTTTCAATTTTTTTTGAAAAACAGTATTATGTTCAAATTTCCGTTCTCTTCCATTTCTGAGTATTCTTAGGCACACATTGAGCATCCTAAATGAATTAAAGGACACGGAAGAAGCCTAAGAACATTAAGAAAGCTAAAGAACATATTGAATTGTATTATGACCTAATGTGTTATGAATTATGTAAGGTCAAATGCAAGGACGAATCAAGCACCGGAACACTGTGAGTAATATCTTAGCAAAGATATTTTTGCATATACATAATCTTCTAAATTATGCCTATGTGGTAAGGTTCTAAACCTTTGAAGTGATAGTATGATTGTGTATTCTAATCACCTAATTCAAAATGAAATATGCGAAGTGATTAACGTATGAGTATGAAATGGGCCTAAGGCCGTTCAGTATATTCAATAAGGATGTGGATTGGGCCTAAGGTCGTTTTGTATAATTGTTAAATGGGCCGAAGGCCGTTCGGAATAAGGACTTGAATGGACCTAAGGTCATTTGGGAATGAATATGTATTTGACCATGGATCTAAATGTGTGCACACAAATGTGTATATGAATTAGACCTAAGGTTGTTCTGTGTGTAATGGATCCAAGGTTGTTCTGTATGTAAGTTGGACCCAAGGTCGTTCTGTATGTAAGTTGGACCCAAGGTCATTTTGTATGTAAGTTGGACCCAAGGTCGTTCTGTATGTAAGTTGAACCCGAGGTCATTTTGCCTATGATGGACCCAAGGTCATTCTGTACGTTACATAGACCCAAGGTCGTTTTGTGTTTGGGATATGATGGAAAGGACCTAAGGTCGTTCTGCTTTAACATCGACTATCAAGTGTAATAGTGAATTGTGATTATAAGAATCTTGTTCATGAACTCCTTTGTTTTGGTATTATTCACTGGGCGTTAGCTCACTGTTTATATTTATGTATGCAGGTAAGCAACGAGATGTCCAGCCCCAATCCCAGCCCCAGTGAGCAATGAGAAACCAAGTTTTGAGAGATCAACCAAGGTCACCTCACGCAAGAGGCCTTGTTTTTGTTTTATTTGTCCTTTTATTCTTTTGTGGTCACGTATGACCAATTCTGTACAACCTTGGTTTTGTTAATACTGACTACTGAATTATCCTGGACGTATGTAATACATACATAATATGAATGTTTGTATGGTGTGAGTTATTATATAAATATGAGAATGTTTTGGTTAAGCCATGTATGCATAGCTCATTGGACAATCTTTGCAAATTTTACTTCCATAATTTGGCCCTCTATTATTAAATTTGAATTGATTTTGACTGAGGCCATGGGTAATCTCTTGATTGCTGGCTGGTTGTAACTCTAATCCATAGGAGCGGGTTTGGGTCATGACACCAGCAACATATGATCAGTACATTAGCCTTGAAACGTCGACACCAGATTTTCTAACACTACTAGTGTCTTTTTGTTTTCCCCCCCCCCCTTAAAGACAGTTGTGTTTGCCTTTTTCTGACCAATTTGGTGGACGTTTGAATAGACTGCTGTAAGTGGGGTGTTCGTCCACTAGACCTACGTACCGAGCTCTGACATCATGCACCACTTGCTACAATAGCAATATTGAAACATTAATCCAAGTGTGATCATAATGGGAGCCTGCAAAAAATAAAACACAAAACATCAACAAGATAACGACGCAAATCAACATTGAAAACACACCACGACACGCATGTAGTCCAATTATTAGTCGACAACACCAGACGGCACACACACAAAACTCACTGATTATGCCACATATCAGGGAGTACAAATATTATGCAACATTATGCTACAAATTACCATAAATAAGTACAAAATTAAAACAACATTATAACCATCCCAGTATTCCATTTCAAACACCCTCCAAGTTGCGGTTGGATCTTGTGTTTTCAGTCGTTGTCAACATCTACACAACAACATTTCACAATAACAAGAACATTACACAATTGGAAATTTATATAATACTTTAACAACAGAAGTACGAGTAACACAAATGAAGCCTTCGCAACCACCCACATACTCCACCATAACTGACGTTCCCAATTCATCATGAAATAATTTTCATTACAACACCTCGACATATCAATTCGTAAAACGCTTACAAAAATGAGGCCAACATGACCAAACTCCACAAACATACCGCATTGTTAAAACAACATGCTATGACAAACCAAATGCAGTAATTGATTGCACTTCATTTACATGGATACTAATAACGATATACCTTACCGAAATCAATGACCTTCCTATCACACGTCAACAAATACAACTGTTAATGTTAAAAACGACACACGTTACACAACATGAACAAACTCACCAAAATATGCAAACCCAACTGTTAAAATAGCACAACAACAACACAAACGCAAGCACCAACTATAGACACCCATTTTTTACTACCCTTAAGACTTGAGCGCTTAATTCCAAACATTCGATGATGAAAGTTACACTATGCAATCTTTTGAATTCTCAGCGAAGAAATATGGATTCAAGCTCTAATCCCAAACCTTGCACCCCATTTTCGCCAAAACTATTTTAAACCTTAAAACCCTTTTTTTTCAAAATATTTTTCCAAATGTTTCTACGATGTTCCAAGGCTCGCATTTCGTTTAAAACATTTCACTTTTCGGTTAACCGAGTAAGGACAATGTGGAAATAAATGGAAGACAGGTGAACTCTTTGAAAAATATTTAAAATATCTTATTTATAGGTTTGGAGTTGAAGGAAATAGGAGGGGAGGGAAGAAAACTAGTTTAGGAAGAAGTTGAGCATCAAACAGTTGAGAAATAATGAACAACCTTAACTAAATTGGGCATATCTCTTTTTCACACTTATAATTTAGATGTGAGGCCACCACCATTGGAATGTATACTTCCAGGGCTTCAATTTCGACTCAAGAATCACCTAAAACTGAGTTCAGATATGGGAGATATGCCCGTTTGAAGTCGGGCATGAAATGCAGATTTTTAAAGCCGGCCGGGTCCATTTAGATCCGGCCTTGGCTCATGTAGAGCCAACTGGCTTTCAATGAAAATTTGTCCAGAATGCCTTTTAGACCTAGCCTTTCATTTTTGGGTCCAGCCGTGTGTTTTGGGAGCGGGCCGGCTCTCAATGGCGCCAAACAAATAGCTGACGGGAATTGGACAATTGCTATTTTTTGACGATATTTTTGGCCAAATTGTCCCAAATTCTATAAATAAACCCCCTGCATTCAGAATTTAAGGTTAGCAAATTTTCCAAAAGCTTTGAAGAGCTAAAAAGACCTCCTTCAATCATCCTTCCTCCTTTGACCTTCAAACCTTCTTTAGCTATACATACATAACACATACACCATTAGAGCATGTCCTTGAAGCTTTTTGTTGAAGTTTCAAACTATATTTCATAAACTTGAGGGTATATGGAATCAAGTTTGATCAACAAGACTCTTTGAAGAGGTATACTTCTTACCCATCCTTTTCCTTTGTTTTTTACTAATCATCTTCTTCATTTTCCTTGAGTTTGTGCACTGCTGGAGGTCACTTAAAAGGGTTGAAATATGTGATTTAATTTACAAAAAATGGAGGGGTTAGATACCCCTCCTTAAGCTTGCTTGTCTAGCTTGTTCTCTCTTATTTTGGTTCACTTTCTTCACCTTTTTGAAGCAGTTTTAGCCACTATTTTAGGACTATTTTTGGACTATTTTAGGGTTGAAATATGTGATTAAAAGTTGCAAAAAGTGGAGGGGTTAGCCATCCCTCTTTAGGCTTTGTTCCATAGCTTTTTCTCTATTCTTTTACTTACGTTCTCTTGCTTTTACCATTATTTTCTTGGCTTACAAAACTAATTTTTAAAGTTTAAAAAGGCTAAAAAACATGGATTAGAAGTCCAAAAAGTGGGAGGTTAGCCACCCCTCCTTGGTCTTGCTTACTAGTTTGATGTCTCCTTGTTCTTACCTATCTTTTATATGCTTTAAACATACTTTACCTACTGTTTATTGTATATTAGAGGCTATTTAGGGGCTGTCCTAATATATTAAATTAGTTTATGCTTTGAATATTTGCTTGTTGTATTGTACGTTCTCATAGCTCTGGTTATTTAGGCCTTAGACGCCGAGTTGTTTGAGTTGATAGCTTTATTTGTTTAATTTCTATGTTGAAGAGTATCATTCTAACAATTGATCCCGCAATCATTTCTGCAACCTCCCTCTTTTCTTCTTTTCTTTTGTTCGAAAGCTATTTCAAAAGATTGATGGTTATTCAAGGCATGCGAAAGAGACCTATGCTCAATGGCTTAATCTCTACGAAGGTTCATCGTCAAGGCATAGGCTCTCTTTCATGCTACGAATCGCTTCTCGTTTGATATTGCTTCTCATTTAGTGGACTTAACCACCACTTAGGACAAATTGATTAAAGAATGGCAAGGACTAATAAAATTGATCTAAAATCAATGAAACCAACATAAAGAAGATGAATAAAATTGGTTGAATTCGGCCAGACATTATGCCGAGTCCATCGCTTCGAGAATTGTCACTTATCAATCCATGATATTTTGATGAAACTTGAAGCGTGTCTATGGGTGGTTTTCCATTACATTTATTCAATTTTGCCCAAACGTGTTCGAAATTATCAAGCCATCAAATTGTGCTTGTTGGTGGTTTCAAACACGAAATCGTCATTCTCTTGAGTTCCCTATAATAGAGAGGGGCAAAAGGGACAAACAGGGCCTAAAACGGCTTTGTCTGCACTGACCTCACCTTAGAGCACAAAATATTTTTTTGGCATAAAATTAGAGCCGGCCGGCACTTTTTTGGCCCAGCCAGATCTCATTAAAGGCCGGCCTGCTCCTAATGTTTAGCAAGCAGTGAACTTTTGGCAGAAACAAAAAGCAGTGGCTGAGGGTAAGACAGAGAAATCTGGGCAGACAGAGCAGCTTCTGGATACTGTGCATGCGATCATTGTGCCTCATTGTTGCTTATATTTTGTAATTATTATTGTTATAATTAATTATTATTGTTATAATTAGTTATTGTTAACGTAGATTGCTAGTTTCTTACTCATTCAAATATCCTTGTTGTAATAAATTAGATAGGTAGCTTAGTGTTCCTTGAATTCATAATAAGTAGTAAATTAATTTAGGTAATTAGTATTTATTCGAATTTGTAATAGTTAGCTATTAATCCGGACATTTGGACACTTATTCGGACACTCGTGTACGAGGGCAAATTATGTAATAATTGTGTTGTCTTCCAACCCCTATTTCTTTCTCCCTTTTATTTACCCGCTTGTGATGGTAGCATCATATTTACTTACCATTTTCCGTGACGTGCATCCATTCATCTTACACGCATAAGGGTTCGGCTCATCATTCTAACCAATGTAAATTTCAAAATTCTTTGCACGAATACGTGTTTCATCGCATGCTTTGAATTGGTTCATATGCCATGCTAGTAGTCGAACTTGTTATTTACATAATGTGTGTGTCACATTAGTCATATTGCATTTTTTACAAGCATGCATTTTTCTAATTATTTTGCTTTATTTGGCTTGCATTGGAGTACTAGGTGAGCTTTTATTGTTTTAGCATATTGCATTGAGTGTTAATGTTACCATATTGAGCATATTCCATGAGGATAAATGCTTAAGTGATATACCTGTTTGAATGCCTATGGATGAAGGCCTTTCGCTTAAATTGAGATAAATTGATTAATGTACAAAACGAACTCGCTTTTTCCAAGTGACATGTATTCAAAACACTTTTTCAAAACAAACATAAAATTAATGCATTCCAAATTTTGTGAATTGGTCTATACTTGTGTGCATCACCTAGTAAAAATAGCATAATAACCAGAACAAGAGCATATAATGTAAATAAGAATCACATCATTATTAGTAGAGGCCGATCTTTGATCGGGCGAGTAGGGTGCTCAATTCATGACCTTCCCCTCTTGTACCTAAGTTTCTGAGCCGAGACACTTTGGTGATGACGAACTAATGGCCTTTGGCACGAGTTACAGGTTTTATAAATTCCCCAAAAATATTTAGGTGGCGACTCTGTAATCTAGAAAAGTAGTCCATTTTTGGCATTTGATTTGAACATAGATTTTTTAAAAGATTTGCCGGATTTGGACTTATTTGTGTTTCTCTATGGGGGTGTTTGGGAACCTAGTTTTAAGGCTAAAATAGCCTCAAAAAAAAAAAAAAATCCTAAAAGCCTCTAAACCAAAAGTTTTTCAAAAAAAAAGAAAAAAAAAGAAGGTCAGCAGTGGCTGTCACAGTGACAGTGTAGGAAAATTACAATTTTGCCCCTTTGAATTTATTTTGAAAAATGTGAGGTTATGGATAAATTTGTCATTTTAACTTCAAACATCATTTCAACACATTTTTCAATACACCAACTCAAATAAAAATCCATCCCATCTTCCCAAACACAAAAACTAAAATAGCCTGCTAAAATAGCCAAAAAGCCTATAAAATAACCACTTCCCAAACACCCACTATTTCACATTGTACTTGTGAAATCAGATTCAAAAACCACGAGAGTCTGAACTGTAGGGCTAATCGTATCCAAAAGGAGCACGAAAAGCAAGCTACAGTTTCTGGCGACAGTATTGGGGAATTAGATAACTTGACTTGAACTTCATGATGTGACGTTTCATCTACATGTATATGTTCTTTGCATAGCATTTGCATTATTACTATAAATCACTGTGTTTTCCTTCAGCTATTCCTGGATAGTTTGTCGAAGGCTTGCCCAAAAGCTTGCCAAAAGGCTGACCAGTCATGGGCTCTGCCATGTTGGGAACACAACCCTTGGATCTGGACTACCGCTGTACCATTTGATCCTCCTTTCACTTCTCGGTATTAGGTGTGAGAGGTATATTAGGTAATCTTGCCGAGGTACCCTTTTAACCAATCGGCCTAGCTGCATATAGCAAAGTTATAGTGACTGTTCCAACTAAGGACATGATACTCTCTCATATGCAAGATGATGTGATACCGCTTGTTTGAGCAGTAAAGCTGTAGATCACTCCAAAGCTAGGACAGGGAAACCCTAAATGTCTCATAGGGGTGTTTTGAATGCTTTTGTGCAAAATGTGAAATCTTTGGCAATGTGTGATGCAATCTTGGGAGAGTCTTAATCTTGAGGCGATTCCTTTCAACCTTGAGGATCATATCAGAATCAGAATTTGGGTCAAAATCTAGGGGTTTGTGTTTGATATGGGTGAATTTTCAGCAAACTAGAATCAGGGCCAAAAAAATTGTATCTTGCTTTTCTTTGACTGGCATACCCGGTATCTCGATCTGATACGGCATTTGTTTTTAATGTTAGGTTTGACTGAGCCAAAGAAGGAGCCGTACCCAACTCAGCAAAGGCCCAGTCTATCCAATTCCAGAAAAAAAACCTACTCAGCAAAAACCCAGTCCATCTAATTTCCAAAAGAAAAGATCCATCCAATATCGAAAGACCCATTCTAAAAAGGCCAATCTAGTCGAACCTGTCTAGACTAATCCAGCTCAAATGCATCAAGTATAACTGGGTCAAAATCCTTGTTAGTCAACTCTCAGCTTACACTCATCCATTTCCTCGATTGTCAACTCAGCAAACCTGTGATGACATAGAGTCCAGAAGAAGTTGTGGCCATGATAACAGCTTTAAACTAGGGAATTACCATACAGGATGAGACCAATGATGAAATGCAACGCTCATCTGGGGCATTTACCACACATCTAGCCTCGGACCCCCAGCCAAACTTTGACCCACCTCCGCTAGCTGAAGATTTGCAAGGACCAAATCCTCAAGAAGGGTTGGCTCAAGCTCGAGTTTTCAGACCCTTGGTGCAGCCTAATGAGGGCCTTTTTCCCCTTGATATTAATGATCTCGACCTTACCTTGTTAAAAATTGCTAACCTTGAGAAGTAATTCAAAAAGGCACAGGGAATTAGCTCTATACCCGACATTGAGCATGGGTACATTGAGGCTGCCGTATGGCTCCCAGACATATTCAAAATGCCACCCATTGACCATTTCAATGGGTCTGGAGATCCTAATGTACATATCCGGCTTTTCTTAGATGTCCTGAAACCGATGGGTCTGACTAAGCCTCAGAAACTCTCTTGTATGGAAGAACCTTGTCGGGTATAGCAGCCACTTGGTATGCCAAGTTGGAGGATAAAGTGAAGCAGAACTAGGAAGATTTGGTTGAGGCATTTGTCAATCAGTATTCTTACAATACCCAAATTGAGATGACCACCTAAGAGCTTGAAGTAACCCATCAGAATCCTAAAGAACCTTTTGTGGAATTTGTTGCAAAGTGGAGGGCAAAAGCAGCACAAATGATAGATCGACCTTCTGAGATGGACCAAGTGCAGATAGTGGTGCAAAACCTTGAGCCTGATATGTTACAAAAGTTAATAATCACTCCACTGTTCACTTTCAAAAATTTGCATGAGTTAGAGATTCAGATTGAGAGTGCATTCAACAAAGGGATTATTCCCAGAACAAGCGAACCAGCAAGGAGGGTGTTTTTCAAGAGTACCAATGCTAGCAGTAGTACTATTTCCAAACCCATTGAAATCAATACCATCGCCACCAAACCACAAACTGCTGACCCATTTGCCAATACCAACCCACAAACAACCGGTCCAACCTGAGCTCAAGGCAGAACTTTCACCCCCCTCCACATGAGCCTAATTAGCGCACTAAAAGTCTTGATGGAAAAAGGGTATCTCAAACCCCTCTATCCCTAACTTCTTCCTAACCCACTCCCTACTAGACATAACCCCACCAAATGCTATGTGTACCATCAACAGCACGATCATGGCACCGATCGTTGCTACCGCCTTCGTCATGAGGTTCAAAATCTCATCGACAACCAGACAATAGCTCCACCTTAAGAACCCAATGTTACCACCAACCCACTTCCCAACCATGACCAAGTACCTCATCCTCACCTTAACCTTATCCATACACTACCTCCTTCCTTCGACCCCAGTATATATATCATTCCATCCCATCTACCTAAACTAGAGGTGGTCATTGTTGAAAGTACCGATTTGTTCATAATGGATACACCCACCCCGGTGCAAATACACCAAGAGCGCCAAATGGTCGAACCTATTACTGTTGAGATATTGAGAATGATTGAAGACCTTCAAGGAACGGTGGCAGATTTATCCTTTGGGGTTCCGACATCGTCAAAGGATTCTCTAATCTTGGGACAAGCTAAAAGTGGAATAGGCCAATCAAAAGCAAGCAGGCCTTGCCCAAATATAGTCATCCGACTCTTTGACAAGGCTTAAGCAAGTAGAAAAAATAGGTTCGAGGTGACTATTGATCCTTGTGCACATCTTCGATGGGTTGTCAAAGCTCTGAGGACTAAAGGCTTGAACAAATGGCAAGTCCTTGCAATTTTTGAAAGGGTTGTGGATAAAACTTTCGTCACTCAACACACCAATGCTCAAATGGGGTGTGAGACCCCTAACTTTTGTAAACCCTATTAAGTCCCTTACTTTTAAATTATTTCTTCGAAATCGCTCAATTTCTTAATTAATTGTAATTTTAACCCTAGGATCAAAATACATGCACCAACTGAAAACTCGCAAACCCTGATCGATTTTGATAACTTGGAAATCATTCTAATACCCTAATACTAATTAATTGACTCCATAAACGTAGAATTACCACTTAAAAACCCTAGGTTTTTCTAGTTTTTATCACGCTCGTCGGTTGATAGGCTTTTTATTCGAAACAAGAAATTCATACCGAATTAGATTCTCTAACCCTAACTTAGTTAAATTCTACTCTAAAATAAATGATCCATTTCAAAAATTAAGGCCTTAGCCCTCATATTTTACTTAAATCACAAATTGACCCCTAGTTAGTACCATTGTATATATATATATATATATTTGTACCTCTTATTCATCAAATTTTTTGTACACAATATCTATGGAATTTGTACACAAAATAAATCGGAAAATCCCCCAAATCTTGAGCACATGGCTAGCCATCATACCTTCTAGGCTATAATCATTGTACTTTAGAGACAAATCCCTTGAATCATGGAAATAATTATGACTTTGGTACCAATTCTATATATATACATGTATATATCAAATGTACTTGTAACTAGAATGGATTAAATTAGACTTAAGCCTAACTAGATCATAATTAAATACATAATTAAGGTCCTAATTATCCACTGTTCCATTTCATTTGAACTAAATACAACTCAATTCCATTACATTTCAACCAAAGGACATTTTAGACAATTCACACCATTTTTCCTATAAATACACCACCATCCTCCATCTATTTGAGCATCAAACACCACACCCACACACTCACATTTCATAGAGAGAGGGAGGGGAAGAGAGTGAACTTTGGTAGTAGAGGAGACGAAAAGAGGAGACAATTGTGCAAACACGTCACTAGGCAATCAAGTAAGCCACAACACAACTCTCTCTTTTATTTTCCTTTTTCAAATACATGCTCTTAGAAGTTTTTAACATTCATTTCAGATGTGTTTTGATGGTATTCTTGTGTTAAAAATGAAAGGAGTTGAGCCTTGATTTTACCTTTTTTCTATTTCTCTTAATCGGTGTAAGACTACCTTTTTCCATATCAAACTCTCAAAATTTCCAAAGGGCACACCTTCACCTTAAATTTATGAGTATAATACATATTATGTAGCAAGTTTTGATCACAAGATAAGTGGAAAATTTCCCCTAGTTGACCTCTTTTCTCACCAAATTTCTATTTTCCAGAAATGTGCCAGAAAAATCTATTTTTCATCCAACTTTCGAAATTTCTAGAAACATGTATAAACATCTTCTGGACCTCCATTTTATTTCAAAATCTTCATTAAGGAGTTATCTTTCAACTAAAATTGGTTTTATTGAAAACAAGTGAGTGATTTGTAATAAAATCCAATTTTCGTAACGATCAACGAATCTGGACAGCGCTAGAGTGTTTCTTAAATAACCAAAAATCTAGAAAAGCTATCACATTTCTGAAACATGTTCTGAAAACTAGATTAAATTCTCTACGAACCATAGGAAGGCCAAGTTCGGTAAAAATCTAAAATAGCCCTTTTGATTTTAATCTTTAAATGGTATTGAATCTGGAATTTAGTTTGGCATGGGTGTTTTATGCTCTTGTGTTCATGAATATGCTTATTAGTTTATAATTATGTCTTGGTATGATATTGCATGTGTTATGGTTATGTTCCTTATCTTTTTCATTTTAATGATGCTCATGCTTATGTGGATATTACTATCTTGTTGAGTTTGTTCTAACTTGACTTAAAACATTGATCCAATGACAAGCTAACCAAGTGTAAATACAACTCGATAAGCAAAACAAAGACTTAAAGAATGCAAATTACAACTCGATAAACAAATGTACGACAATTCGATAAGCAAATAGGCGTGATTTTGCAAAATCAACACCGGAAGGCATTGGAAGTGGAACCAATCACAAGTTATCAGCATGTTCAACATATAGACTGCTTGTAGAACAAGGGGAGAGGCCATCGGCCATAGGGAGAGGCCATCGGCCACAAGAAATGGCCATCGGCCAACATGTTTAGCCGATCGGCCAAAAGGGATGGTCAGTCGGCACTATATTTGGTCGATCGGCCAAAAATGGCAAGAACCTCCAGAATGTTGACACCTGTCTTCCACTCAACACCTTATCTTCTACAAAAGCCACAGCTTCGTAGTTTTTCTCATTTCAACACTGATTTGCACCAAATGGAAGAGTTCCTTGTCCAAAATCTCACAAGTTGGATTGTCGACTTGGATGGCTCGGAAAAACTGAATTTCTGGGGCTTCGGCATAAATGCACTATTCACGCTGGGTCACACCCCGCTGCGTTTTCTGTTCCTCTATGCCGTGGCAAGATTTTGAAATCCGGTAACACACGTCTTTAGCTTTTGCGGTCAAGAGAAGCGTCCTACTTACGAGGATTTCCAAGCTTTACTGGAATCCGAGGGTAATGAAGAAATCTTGCCTTAACTCCGGTTCGGCCACATTCAAGCCTTAGGACGGATGTGCAGCCTTACTGTGCATGACGCTCTATCATTGATTCACAACAGAGAGTTGGACATTCCAAGCTTGGTTTGTCGGTTTTCTGATGCCGGTGACCACGGCGACCATCATTGGCAGCGTTATTAGCGACATGCGCTTTGCCTGTGCATGTTGTCTCATTTCTTGCTCGCCCCAGGCTCCGGTGGGATTAGCACTCGTTTGATTGAAGTTGCCGAGGGCTTAAGAGAGGACAAGAGTTGCATCGCCATGACATTGGCTGAGACACTGATAGGTTTAGACGCTTTTCATCGTCGGGAGACGGCTAGGTTTGCGGGGAGTCCACTACTATTGCAGGTAATGTTTCCCACCCCGTCTCACATATATTACTCACATCACTTGGCCCTTAGGCTCGTTTTTTTCTCTCAAAACCCTTTTCTTACTTTTCTCTCAACGTACACCTCTTTATTCTTTAATCTCTCATTTTTTCATCCCTTCCCAGGTATGGTTGATGGACAAGTTGAGAGTGGTGGACTTGTGTTCGGCATATTCAGCTCGCAGCTATTCCTTCCGGCGACGTCTAGTCGATGCCCCGGATGAGGGATGGTGGTACAACTGGATATGTAGTTTGTCTGCGGAGCATATTGCTTGGCGCTGTCCTTGGCTTAACTTGTTGGCAATGAGTTACAGCATGACCCGTCAGCCCGGGATTCAGTTGATTGGCATGACACACTGTGTCTTCTATTTTCCTTTCCGGTTTCGGCGTCAGTTCGGACATGATCAGACTTACCCGGTAGAAGGGATAGAGTACCCCGTTTCATTTTTGGTCCGAGGCACTTAACTAGCTCGGTATGCCACGGCATGAAGGACGAGAGAGCTTCTGGCCCCTGCTCCTACTTTCAGCTACACCCTCTTTGACGAGTGCATAGATTGGCTCTATGAAGAGGCACAAGTTGGGCCATGTTTGGCATCAGAGGCTTCGACCAGCTCTGGGAGGGGACGCAGGAACACCTAACTATGCCCTGGATTTATTTGCTTTAATTAGAACTTTCAAGTTTTCTTTATGAATGTAATGAAAAGCAACTTCAATTTGTATTCAAGAGCAAGAGAACTCTGTATTGAAATCAATGAAATTGAAGGTTATGGGTACTGAAAATTTTTCGTTTTGGTCAAAAAATTGTCTAAGTTGTAAAAAGATTAATTTGAACAAAATCAACTTTTATTAAAACTTTGCAAAACCATTTTCGATATGGATCATAACTGGACACGCCTAAGATCTATCACTGAGATGCACAACCCCAGATTCCAGCAACTGGAAAGTTGCCCCTAGTCTGAGTAGCACTGCACCGAAGATCATAACGGAGCTTTTGAATGCTGATAGACAAAGATGACCAAGGCGATCACATGGACAAAGTTGATTGGGGAAGTGTTTATGGATGGACTTCAGAGTGAAGTTGCCTACGTATCCCAAAGATGGGAATCAAGCCTTACGTAGTTCGGCTTAGGTTCACTCATGTATTAACCCTCACTTTTTACGCTCTAACTTTTGCCAAGGCCGCCCTTTGCGGGTTTTCAACCTTGCGAGCTCAGTTTTAATAATTTCAAATTTTCTGTGCTCTAACTTTTTGCCTAGGTCGCCCTTTTGGATTTTTGGCCTAGCGAGCCTCTCAGGGAAAATATTTCTTCAACTTGTCCATGTTGATCGGTTAGGAGAACTCTAGGCCATCTAGGTCCATCGGAACGACAGTTCCACTCGACCAGATAGACTTAATGATGTAAGGGCCAGTCCAATTGGGTCTGAACTTGCCCCTAGGGTCATGGATGGGAACTCGGTTGTCTTTGAGCACCAAATCTCCTTCTCTCAAATTCTTGGACTTAACTTTCTTGTTGAAAGCCCTGGCAATTCTACGTTGATAACCTTGAACATGGTACAGTGCTTTCAGCCTTCGCTCATCAAACAGCATGAGTTCTTCAAACCTACTCTACTGCCAATCTGCCTCAGCTATCTGACACTCAGCCAATACCCGTAATGACGGAACCTCAATTTCGATGGGTAGAATGACCTCCGTTCCATAAACCAATGAATACAGAGTCGCCCCAGTAGAAGTTCTAATTGACATTTGGTTGCCCCAGAGAGCAAACGGCAACTTATCTGGCCAGTCACGGTAGGTTTCCACCATCTTCTACAAAATGTGTTTGATGTTCTTGTTGGTGGCCTCAACTGCTCCGTTGGTCTGCGGCCGATATGTGGATGACTTATGAAAAGCCACGTTGTATTTGTCCAACAAGTCAATTACTTCTTTCTTGAAGTGGGAACCATTATCTAAAATGATCTCGTTCGGGACCCCATAGCGATAGATGATGTTGTTCCGGATGAACTTGGCAACATGCGAAGCCTTCAATACCGCATAAGACTAGGCCTCAACCCACTTTGTGAAATAGTCTATCGCGACCAGAATGAACTCATGCCCATTGGATCCCTTCGGAGTAACAGCCCCGATCACATCAATCCCCCAGACTGAAAATGGCCATGGCGAAGTCATGTTGTATAGCTTTGACAGCGGAATGTCATGCGATTTGCATGAATCTGGCATTTGTGGCATCGCCGGACAAAGCCAATACAATCCTCCTCCATGGTGGACCAGTAGTAACCTTGTCTAAGGATCTTTCGGGCTAGCATCACCCCGTTCATGTGAGCATTCTCCTCCACGAATGGCCTCCATTAGGCGCTTCAATTCTTCAGCGTCAACACACAGCTTATGCATTCCCAGATGACCTCTCTTTTACAATTTACCCCCGCAGATGATGAACTGAGCAGCCATTCTTCGAATTGCCCTTTTATCCTTGGCATTTGCCCCTAGTGGATACGCCTCTTTTTCCAAGAAGTTCCAGACATCGTATTACCAGGGGTTCTCATCTTGAACCTCTTCTATCGCAGCAATCAGCTCGTAGGCCGGCACAAACTTCTGGTCAATGATGATCGGACGCATCCGGACTCCAAAAGGGATGTCTATCATAGAGGATAGAATTGCTAGAGAATCTGCGAACCTGCTGTTCTCTTTTAACAGATGAACGAAGTTCAGCTTCTCAAACCGAGGAATCAACAAGTCCAAGGTCTGGTGGTATATTCTCATATTTTCTTCTTTGACTTTCCAATCTCCTTTAGCTTGAGATACAATAAGGTTCGAGTCCCCGATGACGTCCAACCGTTTTGTCCCTAGTTCTAGGGCAGCTTCTAAACCGGCAATGCATGCCTCATACTCTGCTTCGTTGTTCGAGACTTTGAAACGGAGTTTGAATGCTAGAGGTATGCGGGAATTGTCGGGTGGTATTAACAACGCCCCTATCCCATACCCGTATTGGTTTGACGCTTCGTCAAAGTACATCGTCCACGTCTCGTCTTCGACATGCAAAATGGCCTCATCTGGGAATAGGTACTCAACTGCTTCATTCCCTTCCACAGGGTGATCGGCTAGGAACTCCGCTACCACTCTCCCCTTTACTGACTTGCGCGTCACATATTTTAGATCAAATTCAGAAAGCAGAAGCAATCAATGAGCTAGCCTACCCGTAAGTGCCGGTTTCTCGAAGAGATATTTGATGGGATCTAATCTCGAAACCAGTATTACAGAGTGAGCTAATAGGTAGTGCTGTAACTTCTTGGTAACCCATACCAAGGCCAAACAAGCCTTCTCGAGCAGAGAGTAGCGGGTCTCGTAACCTAGTATCTTCTTGCTCAGGTAGTAGATAGTTCTTTCCACTTTGTCCTCAGACTCTTGTGCAAGCATGCAACCCATCGTAGTTTTAGTCACTGAAAGGTACAAGATCAACAGTTTCCCCGGCTCAAGCGGTGACAACACAGGTGGATTCTGTAAATATTGCTTAATCAGTTCAAAAGCAGCTTGTGCAAGCATGTCTCGTAACCCAGTATCTTCTTGCTCAGGTAGTAGATAGTTCTTTCCACTTTGTCCTCAGACTCTTGTGCAAGCATGCAACCCATCGTAGTTTCAGTCACTGAAAGGTACAGGATCAACGGTTTCCCTAGCTCAGGTAGTGACAACACAGGTGGATTCTGTAAATATTGCTTAATCTGTTCAAAAGCAGCTTGGCATCGGCCGTCCCATTGGAACTTCGTTCCTTTCTTCAGGAGACAAAAGAGTGGTTCACAAGTTAAGGTTAATTTAGAAATAAACCATCTTATGAATTGCACTTTACCCAGAAAGCCTCGCACCTCCTTTTCAGTCCTTGGGAGTGGTATTTCTAAGATAGCCTTGATTTTGGAAGGGTCGACTTCGGTGCCCCTCCGTGTGATCAAGAACCTCAGCATTTTCCCTGTCGTAACACCAAACGTACATTTCTGAGGATTCAGCCACAATCGAAACTCCCTGATCCTTTGGAAAAACTTTTGTAAGGCGGTGTAGTGGCCCTCTCTTTCCTTGGACTTGACAATCATGTCGTCTACGTACGCCTCAACCTCTTTGTGGATCATGTCATGCAATATTGTGGTCACGGCCCGTTGATATGTAGCTCCAGCATTCTTCAGCCCAAACGGCATCACCCTATAACAATAGGTCCCCCACGGGGTGGTAAAACCAGTCTTCTCCTAGTCTTCGGGTGCCATTACAATCTGGTTGTAGCCTGAAAAACCATCCATGAATGAGAGCAATGCATGCCCTGCAGTGAGGTCCACTAACTCATCGATATGCGGCAAAGGAAAGTTGTCCTTCGGACTGGCTTTGTTCAAATCCCTAAAATCCACACATACTTGAATTCTACCGTCTTTCTTCAGCACTGGAACGATCTTGGCCAACCAAGCTGGGTATTCGGATAGCAGCAGGAACCCTGCGTCAATTTGCTTGGTGACCTCTTCTTTGATCTTGATAGCCCAGTCAGGGCGGATTCTTCTGAGCTTCTGCTTAACAGGTTGGGCCTCGAGGTCAAGAGGGACCCGGTGCTATGCAATCTCAGGATCGATTCCAGGTATGTCATCGTAGGACCACATGAAAACATCTTTGAAATCTTTTAATAAAGCGACTAAGCGCTCGCGCTCCTCCGAAGACAACGTGGACTTGATCTGGACCAGCTGCGGGTCCTTCTCAGTACCAACATTAATTTGGGTGATTTCATCAACTAGCGGTTTTACAAACCTCTCCTGCTCTTGTTCTAGCAAATATTTTAAAACCGGAGGAATTTCTTCCTCGTCGTTTTCATCGAAGTTTTGAAAGTCTAAATTAATGCAATAAATCAAGGGTACAAAAATGTAATCGAAGGCCACAGCCACACAATTCTCATTGAGCACTTCATCCAGTCCATCTGATTCTTCTGTTACAACAGACTCAAAAGAGAAAGAAAAAGATGACCTAGACAGGACTGTGGCATCCGGGTTATCACCCCCAGGAATACCAGACTCAGACTCAGACGAGCTGGAATCTAATTCTGACTCTACAGACTCGGTGGAATTAGATTCCGGCTCACTACCTGACCCGGTGCTGCTCGATAAGAATCCCTCCTCGTACTGCCAAACGAGGGAGGGTGCGATGGATGTATCCAGAATGCTCAAAGATGGGCTCGCAACCGTTTCATTCCAAATCATAGACACTGAGAGAGCATCCCCTAAGCACTCATGTTCGATCGGAGGATATGATAGTAGACAAGCCAGTGCTACCCCCATTTCAATATCGGTGCTCTCGGAATCCACTTCCTTACACTGCTCAACCTCAGCTGATGGGTATGTCTGCTCCTTGGCAACATCATCCCCGGATAACTGCAAGTCGAAGAAGATCTCAAATCCCAGCAGGCACCTTTTCTCTACGTTCAACCATGGCTCTGGGAAGCTACAGAATAGAAGGTCTTCCCCTTCCCGAACGAAGCGTCCATTCAGGGTGCCCTAAATAGGCCGATGCATCAAATCAAAATGTCTCTCAGTTTGATTGGCTCTGGCTCTCCCAGCCATTTCTTTGCCTTTTCTCACCCAGTCCTCTTTGGTGGGCAGATAACCCAAGCCAAAGGTATGTGGATTATGCGGCACTTCGGCTGATACTGCAATGCCTTTTCGGCCACTTCTTCCTAGTCCCATCCCAAGGATGTGCTGGAGCTTGTTCATGAAGTATACTGACTGTGCGCTGACATACAACCCCTCATCAACAGCTAAGATATTCTGAACAACCCGGGCCTCGGCTAGGGTGAATCCTGATAGGAACACATCCTCCGTGCCATGCTCGATTTCCAAAACCGGTGTAGACACCTCTGGCGGCGGATGGATTGACGAATTCCCAAAAACTATAGCCATCCCTTCCCGTGGGGGTATTTCAACATCTGATGCAGGGTGGAAGAGACCGCCTTTACCTGGTGCAGCCACGGACACCCCAAGAGTAGATTAAAGGTTGTGGGAACGTCCAAGACATGAAAGTCAATCT
The DNA here is from genome assembly GCF_055761805.1 of Camellia sinensis. NCBI lineage: Eukaryota > Viridiplantae > Streptophyta > Magnoliopsida > Ericales > Theaceae > Camellia > Camellia sinensis. The sequence continues at coordinate 67,593,487 of NC_138970.1, forward strand.
CGTGTTGTCCTGGGCTAACCTGAGTCTGGGTCTGCACAGTCCCCATCACTTCTCTGCTAGTATTGTCATAGACCCTTATCACCTGGGCAGTTGGCACAAAATCCGCGGGCTTCAACCCGGTTGCATATGCTGTCCTCGACGGACACACGTTAATAGTGGATCCTGTATCGACAAGAACCACTGGTATCCATTTGTCTCTACATTCCACAGAGATGTAGAGAGGTTTGTTGTGATTTGCGCCCTCAGGCGGCAGTTCCTTGTCAGAAAAGGTCAACGTCGGGGAAGCTCCTCCCGGAAAAACCAATCCCACCAGCTGCTCAAGCGTGGTATCTATTGAAAGTTTAGCCTTGTCCATTGTAGAAAGGACAACTTGTCTATGTACTCTTGAGGCCATAAGCAGTCCCCAGATGGAGATGTCTGCTTGTATCTTCTTCAACTGTTTCAACACAGCCTCCTTTTCAAGCAGCTTATCTTTTTTCTTCTCCGCCTCCTTGTCCTTTTGAGACGCCTCTGGTTGATCTAAGTGCAGGGGCTTGAAATACCGCCCACTTCTAGTCATGTGGTCAACTTCACCAATATACCAGGTATCATCCGGCTGCCTTTGTCCCCAGTCTTCATCGGTGTGGGCATGACATAGATCATCATTATCCCACCACATGCCATCGGCAGTCGACAGACACCTGTCTGGCTCCATTACAACTATTCCTATGCCCACAGCACCTTCTGTTTCTGTGTTCGCAGCACATTCTGTCCCCACAGGGGCTTTGGCTTTTCTAATCCTCTCAGAATCTTCGATCCTTTCCCACTCAGACTGCTTTAGTACAGCCTGCTGTTTAGTATCTTCTGTTCCCAAACTGCCCGTATTCTGAGCAAAATTCTTAACACCGGTACTCTCCAGCGATGCACTCTGCTCTTCAGCCCTTCCGGCCATAGTTGATGTCCCCATCCCTGACGGATCCTATTCTAGCTGAGGTTGTTCAACAACATCCGGTTAGTCATCAAGCCACCCAGTAGATTCGGCTGACTCATCAAACCAATTGACTGCCACATCCCCTGAGTCCTGCTCGTCAAAAAACTGAAGGTTAGCAATGTCCTCTTCCAATTCTGCCAGGTCATCCAGTCCCTGATTAAGTCCATCTTCCTATACTACACAAGTATCAGCTCCTGCTGGCAATTCCACATTCGGCCTAACCTGGCCTGCTGATGTAATGTAACCACTCGGGTCATTCATGACGTTCTCAGACCCCTCAGGCTCTGTATCATCAATCTGATCTGCCCCCACAATCGACCCACTTCTATCTTCGGTAGCCACCACCACCGTCTCAGGTTGGGTTTGGGAGATGTCCAATACGCACAAGTCAGTGTTGTCAGGAATGAACACCTCCGGCTTGGGTAGGTGAGAAGAGGTGATATATATGCTAAGGTCGTATAACACAACCCCAGTTTGGATAAGATTGATGCGTTTGGCAGGTGGAGCTTGGTTATGTGGTGGGAGAGGGTTGGTTATGACATTTGATTTCTCCAGAGGCACGATCACCCTGTTATCAATGAGATCTTGAATCTCATGACGCAATCAAAAGCACTAGTCGGTGTCATGACCATGCTGTTGGTGAAAGGCACAGTACTTGGCCGGGTTATGGGAAGTGGGAAGTTTATCTGGTAGTGACCGCGGCTCCAGGGGCTTCAAGTACCCTTTCTTGATCAAAACCCCCAGAGCTTTGGATAGGGGCATGTATAATGGAGTGAAGGTTCTTTGGCCTCGAGGTGAATACTTGGTTGTTTGTGAGCTACTTCCGGATGCGCCGGTGAATGGTATAGCTGCAAGGGTTCTCGGGGTGGTGGTGGTAGTGACCATTCCCATATCTGAAGATCTGGTAGCTGCAGCACTGCTTGTGCCTGCATTTGTACTACGGTTGAATGCCCTCTTGGGCTGCTCTCTATCCTGGTCAATCAGACCTTGTTTCATAGCGCCCTCGATCTGCACCCCTATCTCATGTAGATCTGCAAAGGTGGGGAGGGGGAGAACGATCATCTTTTGCATAAGCTTGGGCTGGAGGTTGCCACAACCATTCGAATATGATCTTTGTCAACAGGCCTGATGGTCATCATCGAGGCCTTGGCCCTTCATCGGGTCACAAAATAGGAGAAACTCTCCTTCAGCTCTTGCCTAGTTGTCTCAATATCATAGGTTGTGACCTCGATTTGTGTATTGTAGGAGTATTGAGCTATGAAGGCCTCGGCTATCTCCTCCCAGTTCCTCTTGACAGAATCTTCCAATTTTGCATACCAAATAGCTGCTACACCCGACAGGATCCGGCCAAACAAAGAAAGCTTCTGCAATCTGGAGAGGCCTATCGGCCTCAGTATATCTGAAAACAGCCGCAAATGCACCATAGGATCTCCAGACCCATCGAAACGATCTATGTGCGGCATTTTAAACCGGTTTGGCAGCGTCACGACTGAGTCGGTATACCCATCCTCAATATCCGGAATGGACTTCACACCCTGAGATTTCTTGAACAGCTTTTCAAGATTGCTCACTTTTAATGCTGTGGGGTCCACCTCGAACTCAAAGGGAGAATTTGGCAGGTTGGTCTGTACTTTGGATAGCTGGGGTAGAATCGGGGGCGGAGCCGGCCCTATTGGAACGTCCGTATCATCCTGGACGGGTGTTGTCTCCCCGAGTATAGGAACTCTTGGTAGGGGAGGAACTTGGTGTGAAGCAGATGCTCCAGTTTGCTGTTGTAGCCTGGTGATTAACTCTGCCTGTTGGGCCATGACCTTGGCCTGGCATGCGGCAAATGCTGCTTGACGGACAGCGTCCTGCTGCATGGTTTTCATATTTTCCTGAAGCTGATGCATCATCTCCTCTAAGCCTACCATATTGTACTGATCTAACTGAATAACTGGTATATCTATCCCTGGAGTAAAAACTAAGACCTCAGCCTGACTGTTCACTGGTGGGGTAGACAACTGATCTAGCGACCGCTGTACCGATACACTGCGTCTTTTTGACCTCCATCTCGTAACCGGGGGTAAAGAAAGGAACACTGCTTGTCTGGCTATCAGATCTTAGATCGATTAAGTCTACGACCTCTGACCTAGAGTGCTCGGGGGATATCTAACTGGTCGGATGCAATGGTGCTAAACTACCTTGCAAAAAGAGAAATAAAGCATAATAAGGAAAGTAAAAATGACCAGAAAAATGGACAGCATAATAGCTTAAATAAATACAACACACAGTTGGCAAACACAAGTTGAACGAACTGTTCTTAACCACTGATCACTGTTCCCAAAATCACTACCCTAAAACTGGGTCTGATACCCACAGATATAACTGATTCTCAAAATACTGATGCCCGTAGGCTTGATACTCAGACTTGCAAACTTATACGCGCATTCCTTGTGGAGGCCAACTCAAAAAGCACATAGCAAGCAAATGAGAGCCAAAACACCCCAATGTTAGGGTAGGGTTTCCCTGTCCTATTTTGTCAGGAGCTAGGGTTTCACTACGCACATAGCGGTTTTAAACAACCTATAATCGGGTAGCAACCTGTCCTAGTTTGGAATAGCCACTATGGATTCCGAATATGCACTAGGTCGAATGGTCAAAAAGGGTGCCTCGGTGAAAACCGAGGTTTGTGTTCCCGTCGTGGCAGAGCCCACAACCGGTCAGCTTTATGGCACGCTTTTCAAAGCAAGCCACCGGTAAATCGTTCAGGAATAGCATACAAGAAACACGGTGTCCTAGGCGTACCAATGCAAATGCAATGCAAAGAGACACATAAGTGTAAACAAAACAAAATATCATGAGTTCAAGTCAAGTTCTCTAATTCCCCAGCAGAGTCTCCAGAAACTGTAGACGCGCCCTTGGGCTTCATGCTACAGTTCGGACTCAAATGTCACGGTTCTTAATCTGATCTCACAATGTGCGATGTGAGATTGATAAATCACCAAAGAGTCCAAATCCGGCAAATCATTTTGGAAAACTGGTTTTTAAGAAAGAAGTGTCAAACATGGACTGCTTTGCTAGATACAGAGTCGCCACCTAAATATTTTATTTTAGGAGAATTTAGGAAGCCCTGACTCATGCCTAAGGCCACGTGTCCGTCATCACCAAAGTTGCCTTGGCTCGGGAGCTTGGGTACGATTGGGGAAGGTCATCTATGAGCACCCCCGTTCGCCCGATCAAAGATTGGCATATACTAAGCATGATATCTTATTTTTGAAAACACATACGTTCTTAATCCGGTTAATTAGCTAGACTTACTATGTGATGCGCACAACACACAAGTATAGACTAGATTGCGTAATTTGGAATAAAGCATTGCATATCCGTTTGTTTGGAAATGGCTTGAAGTTTGCTACTCGCAAGTAGGCTAAAATGCGGATTTGATAAATTGTTCCAATTCAAGCAATCCAACCTTCACCCACAGGCATTCAGGCAGTTATATCATATATGCAATTAGCCTCCTGGCAAGCATGCTGTCATGGAAAAACTCACACTCATGCAAGATGCTAAAGCATAAACACTTACAGTGTAATCCGAGCCAAAACAAGAAACTAGTTAGAAATCATGCATGATCCTAGTTCATGTTAAAATGGCTAATGCATCGCATGCAAAGTGCAACTAGAATAGGCTCGACTAATCTAAAATGGCATATGAGATGCGACAATTTGATACATGTATTCAAATAGGAATTGAAATACAATGCAGTTAGTATGATGCGCCGAACCCGGTGCATGCGATACAGATGAATGGTGCAAACATGCATAGCATAAGGATGCTAATTAAAATATGCCCTAGAACTAACCACTGAAAGCAGGTAAGTAAAAGAGAGGAAGAAGTGGGGGTTGGAAGACATGCATCACACACACGCACGCTTATTACAAAATTGTGCCCTCTCGACGGAGGGACCGAAAGAATGATACAAATTAACTAATTAACTAACTAACAAACTAATTAATTATTACACAATACTTAACTAATTTAAACAAGTTAATTAAGCTACAAAAAATAGTAAAGCGGCCTCGGGAAGAGGGACGAATGCATGCTCGGTCGGCTTTGCTCGGAAATCCGTTGCCATGCTTCATGTTGCCTCTGTTTGCACTGCTCTGTTCCTCTGAAAATTGCACAAATCTCTGTGATGCTCCAGAACCACTTCATGGTCATGCTGAGAGGTCATTGACCAAAAGATAGGGCCATCGGTCGTGGGAAATTGGTCATCGACCAAACATAAGGCTATCGGCCAAGTGTTTGTTGCCGATCGGCACTGAATGTGGTCGATCGACCATCTCTTCCTATGAAAAGCTCATGTTGCTGTAGCAGAGGACAAACAGAGCATGGCAATACATTTATGAGACAATGTCTGCACAACTACATTCCTTATCATGTTTAAGACTCAAAGGTGTGTAGTTCTCGACCATCGGACCACTAATCATGCATTTCAATGCATGATGGCCAAAGGAGCCAAGTGTGCAATTCAATATCAAATGAAATGCACAAAAACACATAGGTGGCCCCAACCTCTATCATGCTTGATCAAGAGGCAAGGGAATGCACACACAATGCAATGCAACCTAAGCATGCAAGCAACTCAAGCATGCAACAAGTCTAATGCAACATGAGCATGCAAACATACAATATGCAATAGGCATACAACCTAAATATGCAAACATGCATAGCATGCAACAACATGTAAAATGAAGCAAGCATGCAACACTATGCAAAGATGGACTTAAACTAAAGTGGACAGCTCTTAAACAGGCCCAAATCAGTGGCCAAAATGCTATGGAAATGAAGACAAAGGTACATACAAACATGCATGCCAATTGGTCTATCACCTAAGCATAGGAGAGCAACTTTCAAGAACACTTAAAAGAGGACAAACATGGACATGTGACATACATTGTAAGCTCTGAAATCATGTTAGGAAAGGTGCCAAACCAACCAAACAAAGCAAGCAAGTCGTGCAAAAAGGCTTAAAGCTTGGAACTAGCCAAGGGACTCAAACCATGGCCATGCACAACATGAAGCAAATGGAAAGTATAATCCAAAACAGTCCTAGATCATGCCAAAATGAGCCTAAAACATGCAAGAACCAAAGCCAAAATAAGCTAGAACAAAGGACCGAAAGCATGAGGCATGCAAGGCTACAAAAGAGGTGTTACACTACACCTATCAAAACCAAACATGGCATGACTTAAGCAATGAAAAACAGAGTTATCGCATGGTAAAACAAGACCAAAAACCCACTTAGATGGCAGCCCAAAGACCTAAGCATGGAGGCGTACACAATGGTCCATTCATAAGGCATAAAACATCAACTCTTTAAAGCATTAAAGGAGTGACAAGTGCAAGTGTTCGAGCATACTATATGGACTGAAATAACATAAAAAATGATGCCAAATCATTGAAATGGCCCAAGTAAAGCATGCTAGTGACTTGGACACTCAAAGCTAACAAGCTAGATTGCCTTTTGGCTATACAAAGCATGGCATATATGACCAAAACAACACAAATTAGAGCTTAAGCATGTTACAAAAAGGCTAAAAGTTTCATGGAGTTGAGCCAAAAGCATGCTAGAATGACATGTTACAACATGATGCATATTAAGGCAAATGAGGGGATTGCAAGACAAGTATATGGAGCATGTAAGAGGCCATTAAACCAACTTGAAACAGAGGTATATCATGGCAAAATAACACCAAATACTTGCTGAAATAGAGCTAAAACAAGCTAAGCAAACATGCTACCAACATAAGCCATTTATGCTAGCATTCAAGACAATAAGGAGAGGGGATGACCCTCTCCTATTTAGGACTCCAAAACCACCTTCCTACCACTGAAAATCCTCTGGATTTCAGTGGTAGAAAGGTCATGCAAAACTAAGAACAAGGGCCAAAAGAGATGGCCTAAAAACAAGGCCAAACAAGGCCTAAGAGGGGGGAAACAACCTCAAACCCAAAAGAGACCTTAACCAAAGATCTAGAGCATCAAAAATTAGAACTTATTGTAGTTTAGAGTTAAGCTTAAAATAATAAGCAAGAAGGTCTAAAAGCTTAAGCAAGAAAGGGGTATTAAAAGCAAGTTTGCTCACTCTTGAAGAACCTCTCAAGAACAAAGATCTAACAGGTTTTCCAAGCTCAAACCAACCCAGGAACTTTGAAATCAACCTTAAGGGACCTTAGCTCCAAGAGGATGGTGTTCTAGTGTGTGTTTGTGTACAATAGTAAGACAATACTACACTTTAGAGCACAAAACATGATCAAACAAGAGAATATGGATACAAAACTATATGTATCACTCAAGACTCAATTTTTCTGAACCCTTGAGGAGGGAGGAGATGGTTCTCTCTTATAGAGAACCAAATTCAAAGCTTCTAGGAGAAGCTAAGCCAAGGGGAAAATCCCTCCATACACATATAGAGGGGGTGAATTGTGAATGCCAGCTGTGATAGCTGGCATAACATATCTGCATAAAGCAGATGAATAGGGTTCGACCAGAAAACATGGCCGATCGACCAACATAAGGGCCGACCGACCAAAAAGAGTGCCGATCGGCCAACACTTTTGGTCAATGGCAAGAAAACAGGGCCAATGGCTTCATGCCTTGGCCGATGGGTTGAGGGAATGGCCAACAAGCTGCCCTCTTCCCTCAGAAGCAAAAACACAAGTGCTTGGTCCACAACCAAGCACAAAATAGTCAAGTTGAGAGATCTTGAGGCAAGGCGCGTGGCTGAGACCTCCGGGAACTCAAAACGAACACGAGCATGGATGATCATCGAGTGTTTAAACGACGACGTCCGAGTCTTGAGGACGGTCAAAAATGGGGTGTCTACACAAACGAAAAACTTAATTGGGATGGTGTTGGGTTTTCGATCACTTGAATAATGAAGAGATGATAATGTGTTATGTATGGATTGATGCGATGTGCTCCCTAATTGGAGGTTAAGTCTTGCGCAAGCGGTTGTCGCATAAACCCTAGAATGGAACGGACATATTCAGACTCTTTGTGATGGTTTGATTGGTGAGATAAGGTTGGGTCCGGATGGGACATTCAGGAGGATAAAACTTTTTTGGAAGGATAAGGTGGGATTCAGGAGATAAAACCTTTTTCTTTTTGCTGTCCCTTTTGAGGCCCTGTGGTTGGCGATACGCGGTATATAACCGTTGGTAGACATCTGAGGTTAGTTCTGCAACAAAGCGGCAAAAGGGGGAGTTCTGAATAGTCCAATGTCCAATTCTTGTGGTTTGGAGGATGAAATTTCTTTGGGGGATTTCTAGAATACTAACCACTAACATTATAACCTTGTTATCTATTTGAATGACATGTTCCTTTCCTTTATTATTGAAATTACTATTATTGACTTGAATATCATGCTTCACTACTTGCACGCTATAAATATGATGGTGTATTGGATTGGGAAAAAAGGACGGGTGTGTGTGCGTTTACTTGGCATTCAAAGCTCACGGCGTTTCATGCCAAATATTGAAGACTATTAGGCTGGTCAAAGGCAAAGCTGAAGTATTTGAGGACGTATGGCTATCCTATGAGAGTTAGGAACTAGTTATGTTAAACGTGTTTGAGATTGTAAGTGATAGATCCCATGTTGTATTTAAGACATGATTTTGTAATTTGTATAAATATAACATTGTAACCTATCTTTATACTCCATCAACTCATGTAGGCCTTGTGTTAATACCTTGTCAACATCTGTCAAAAAGGTAGCTTTGTTATCTAAGGTAGTTGAACTTAGAAAGGAGGCTATTTTGACTCCTCCGACCTTCTTGGGATCTTGCTTGGTTATTAGCTAAAGGACTCATTAGTGACGTTTCCTACTCTTGTAACCATAGATAAACCCTGTATTTAATGGTTAATATATTATTTGATGTTCCCGATTTTTGGGGCGTCACATGGGGGTTACTATGGATGAATTCAATGAGAAAAGCCAGGTTGAGGGTACTTTGAATCACAGACAGGCAAACAAGGGAAGGCTAAACAAAGAGGAGAGATGCTTTACCAGAAACACCCATCCTGATTTCAGTCCCAAGCCCATAAATACCCAGCCAACACCTGCCAACCCATTTGCCAATGTTTCTAAAACTGATGCTTCCTCCTCCCAAAAACGACACCCATCTCCATATGAGCCCAACCCTCACCTTGAAGGTACTGATGGAGAAAGGGTATCTCAAACCCCACTCAATCCTCGACCTCTTCCTAAACCTCTCCCACTTAGACATGACCCTACCCAATATTGCATATTTCATCAGCAGTATGGTCACCATACTGACTGTTGTTTTCGCCTTCGCTATGAAATTCAAGACTTGATTGACAATAAGGTCATCACCCCATCTGCAAATCCCAAAGTTGTCAATAACCTCTCCTTGACGGCAATAGACCATTCCATAACATAAATCCCATCCACGGTTTGCCAGCAAACAACGTTTACCCTTGCCAGCACGATCGAGGAGATGTGTAGGGACTACCGAGGTAATCTGTGAGACACAGTTTGAAAGCTTGAAATCAGTCCTATTGGGTGTGGACGTCAGTATTGCTGAAATGAAGGCTGGTTTGAACCCTCTCGTGGGCTACTTGAAGTTGTTTGCATTTCGTAGATGGACTTGGAGAGTGAAAACCCCTTGTGTCTTAGAGGTGCTAATTTTGTTTTGGATTGTGTCTTGTAAATAGTTGAGTTGTGAGTTTTATTTTCTTTATCTTTTCTTGTGTTGTTGCGTCAGTTGAGCCTTTTCCCTTGAGTCGCTCTCATGTACCCTCAGGTCTTCGTTGTTTTCAATAAGAAAGTGGGAGTCAAGTTTTTGATCAATTTGCCGTGCCTACAATAATGCATGTATGACCTTTTAAAAAATAGAAAAGCTTCAACAAATTTTTTTTTTTTTTAATGAGATTCCATTAATAAGCGCAAGTGTTGAAAAGGATCCCCTAAATGGTTTGAGTGGATTTTGACTTATTGGCGCAAAGTCCTTCATGATCTCAAAAGTTTAAGCTACTTCTTCAGCTGTTTCTTCTACAAAACTTGCGAAGATAGATTCATAATTGTGTGCGGTATTCTGCATTGTCTTGGGGATGCTCTTCACCTTTAGGTGTTCATTTTGGCAAGCACAAGACGGCTTTTAGACCTCACAATCATAGAATTTCTCCCCTGGTGTTTTCATTATTTTCAAAAAGAAATGGATAAGCGAAGCCAAAAAAGAAGAAAAAGAAAAAAGAAAAAAGAAGAAAAAGAAAGGGAAAGAAAGAAGAAAGAAAAGAAAAAAGAAAAAAGAAAGGGAAAAAAAGTCAGCCATCAAGCCAGGGGTATTCATTGGAATGAAGTCCAATCAATTGTAAGGAAGGGAATTGTTGTATGAATTCGAGGAAGCTAATGCAAGGAAGTACCACATTGCAAGAAGAACCAACTCTGAAAATGAAGCAAAAGAAAAGAAGAAGACACGCATAAGAGAATGAAGAACCAAACTCAAAGCCAATTCCCGTGTCAGGGCAAGGATGACTATTGATCAAATTCACTGCAAGTGTTGTAACGCTATCCTTGAGAGGCTTACTAGATCGAAAACCCGAAAGGGCGACCTAGGCAAAAGTTAGAGCATGAAAAATGAGAAATCAAACAAATAAAGCTCGCAAGGTTGAAAAACCCGAAGGGGCAACTTTGGCAAAAGTTAGAGTGCAAAGGTTAGAGTGCAAAAGGAGAGTGTCAAAACCCAAGTGAACCTTAGCCATGAACTACATTGACCTGATTCCCAATCTTGGGATACGTAGGCAACTTCATCCTGAAGTTTAGTCTCAACCATATCTATCTTGTTCGTTTTGACCCAATCATCTTGCTCGATTCACGTTGTCAGCTTCACATCAATCCATGAGCTACACCGTTTGCTGCACATATCATACTTGTGTTGGGTAAGAAAGAACTAGCTTGAATCAACAAGTGGAGAAATTTTCAATACTTGAACTTATCAGTAAAATCTCTATCTTGAGCAAAAAAAGGAATCAAAACTCGGGTTTTGCAAAATTAAGTTCTAAAGGGAACATAAGTAATACTAGAGGCACTATGAATGATCAGTTACCTTGAGTCTTTTTTTTGCTTTTAGGTCAGCTGTGAATTTAGTTGTATCGTGCCTGGTGTTTGTCTCAGTCTGCACTCTTCATCGAGTCACCATAGCTTGTCTGTCGTTCAAGTTCAATAGAATGGCATGGTCAAAATTCCATACACGAATGTTCGCTCCAAACTCAAAACAAGTCCATGTGTGGAATTCATAAACAAACTGAGAGTGCCCATACAAGGGGCATTGCATTCATGATTATTGCAAAGTGTGTATGAGGAATCCATCACTGCTTTGAAGGAGACTGGAGTAAGTTCTAAACATGTCGGGATAGAAGAGGAGCATGAGTTTGATCGGTTGGCAATTGTTCCAGGATCTGATGATCCCTATCACACGTGTATACATGATGTTAAAAAGGTGGCTAGTGACTGGACACTAGGGGCAATTTTCAGTACATCTAATTGTGTCATCCATCAAACAAGGGGCATAAACCCAATCGGTAGCCACTGACTCGACACTAGGGGCAATTTTCAGTATATCTGATCGGGCCATCCATCGAACAAAGGGCATAAACTCGATCGGTAGTTAGTGACTAAACACTAGGGGCAATTTTCGGTAGATCTGATCGAGTCATCATTTGAACAAGGGGCATGAACCTAACCTTTCTCTCACTCCGCTTAAAGCCATTTTATCGGGCACTTTCCCTCGAATTTGGGTGAGCTCACCCCCATGATGATTCTAATATGATTCAGCTTTCGAAAGTTATCCCCAACCTTTTCAAAACACTCTTGGGATTACCATCTTCCCTGTGATTAATATATGTGCTTTATGCATGCATGCTCATACACTCTGGTTGATTTGAACTGTGTAATTGGTTGCTCTTGCTCTTGACTTTGTTCTATACTTAACAGAGTTTTGTCGAGTTGCCTCCCTTTGTATTATATTTCAATAAGTTGTGGCAAGTTGCCCTACACTCATTTCATAAGGTACATGATGCATTACTTTGTGTGCTACTCATTTCTCTCTACATACCATAGATCATTCAAATTGTATCGCACTGTTTTGTTCACCTTGTATCACACTATTTTGTGCACCTTGCATAGCACTGTTTTGTGCATTCAACTCGTATTGCACTATTTTGTGCATTCACCCCATATTACACTGTTTTGTGCACCTTGAGTTCGCACTGTTTTGTGCACTTTGTATCACACTATTTTGTGCACCTTGCATCGCACTGTTTTGTGCATCTTTCACTTTGCATCGCACTATTTTGTGTACCTTGTATCGCACTGTTTTGTGCACCCTGTATCACACTATCCTATGCAACTGCATCGCACTATTTTGTGCACTTGTATAGCACTATTTTATACACCCATATCGCACTATTTTGTGCACCTGTATAGCACTATTTTATACACCCATATCGTACTGTTTTGTGCACCCTTTTATCACACTATTTTGTGTACTTTGTATCGCACTGTTTTGTGCATTCATCTTGTATTGCATTGTTTTGTGCACTTTGCATCACACTATTTTGTGCATTCATCTTGTGATGCACTGTTTTGTGCACCTTGCATCGCATTGTTTTGTGCACTTCACCTTGCACTGTTTTGTGCATTCATCTTGTATCGCACTGTTTTGTGCACTTTGTATCACACTATTTTGTGCACCCTGTATCGTACTGTCATGTGCACCCACACAACACTATTTTGTGCATTCATTTTATATTGCACTATTTTGTGCACCCTTATTGCACTGTCTTGTGCACCTTGAGTTAGCACTGTCTTGTGCATTCATTCACCCCGCATTGTTTTATGCACCTCACCTGCACTGTCTTGTGCACTCACTGGGTCTAGGAGACCTTAAATCCTCTAGAGGTGCAATTCCTTTGGTGTTTGTCGTGCCTGAACGGGTTCAGGCGGTCTGGTATAGCCATCTAACCGTGTTTGTAGTGAGTTCCTAGGAGACCAACTGAGACGGTGGAAATTAGAGTTCGAATGGCGTGGCCTAGAACGCAAAGGTTTGGAATTTCTGTGACTAAGGGTGTATCATCGGCTTGAAATCTGTATGGCAACCCCATAGGTTGAGGTAGCTTGTATGCGCCTCAATTCTAGATACTAAACCAACCTAGTCTGATACCCTGTTGGAGAATAAGGAAAGTTGCAAACATAGCTAGGGAGAAAAGTAGATGAAGATGAAGAGGAAGATCCCCAACAGCATGAGGTAAGTCATCACCAATTGCCCCTGTAAAGCACTTTCACTTCCCAGCTACTACATCATATCCATTATTATCCATTACCTTTATCGCATTGCATATAACATCTATCACATGCATCTACCCCATTGTCCATTACATCCATCACATCGTACCATTTTATTACCTGCATCATTTCCATGTTAAGCTTAGTTTGGCATGTGCTCATATCTTTCCTTTGTTGAAACATGGTTCTATCATGTGTAAGTACCCATGCTGCGCTGAGGCCAGTATTGAGGATGTCGGTACCTTTTCTGTGTTAGACGTGGTATGTTTTGTGTCCATGCCCTTTCTAGGTAAGACGTAGTTTAGCCCATGCCCCTTATTCACTTCGTTCATTGCATTCATTGCATTATACTTTGTCTTGTTGCATTCAGTACTTAGGATCAATATCTTTCCCTAGCAGATCATTCCTCACTTATATCATACCACCCAATTACTTGTACTCTTTCTCTTTCTACGAAAAACATAATTTTGCATGTGCTCGCACCCCTTTCATGTTAAAACATGATTCTGTTATGTATAAGCACCCATGTTGCGCTGAGGCCAGTATTGAGGGTGTAGGCACTTAGCCTGTGTTAGGCATCGTTTAGTTGTGGCCACTTCCGTCATGTGTAAGCACCCATGCTGTGTTGAGGCCAGTATTGAGGGTGTAGGCACTTGGCCTGTGTTAGGCGTTGTTTGGTTATCCCCATTCCTTTATGATATTTGTGTGTTTTGCACTGCTTGTGGTTTGATTATTTCGTTACATTGTGTATCATTTGCATCTTGTCCCTAAACTATGCTAGTTTGATTCCTTGCAAAGGGATACGTAGGCAATCCTCAAGTTCAACCAATTGCATCTGCATTTTGTTTGTTTGCCCAAGTGTTAAGGCCTTGTCAAAATAGGTCGTCTTTGGGCTTTGACATTCACTCACGTCATTTCATGACTTCGAGCTCTGTCAAAGAGGGGCAACTGTAGACATCCCATTTTTGACTGCCCTTAAGACTTGGGCGCTTTATTCCGAAAACCTGATGAAAGTTACACTGTGCAATCTTTTGAATTCTCAGCGAAGAAATTTGGATTCAAGCTCTAATCCCAAACTTTGCACCCCATTTTGGCAAAAACTATTTTAAACCTTAAAACCTTTTTTTTTCAAAATATTTTTTCAAATGTTTCTACGATATTCTAAGGCTCACATTTCGTTTAAAACATTGCACTTTTCGATAAACCGAGTAAGGGCAAAGTGAAAATAAATGGAAGGGAGGTGAACTCTTTGAAAAATATGTAAAACATATTATTTATAGGTTTGGAGTTGAAGGAAATAGGAGGGAAGGGAAGAAATCTAGTTTAGGAAGAAGTTGAGCATCAAACCGTTGAGAAAGAATGAACAACCTTCACTAAATTAGGCATATCTCTTTGTACACTTTGAATTTATATGTGAGGCCATCACCATTGGAAATTAGACTTCTGGGGCTTCAATTTAGACTCAAGAATCACCTAAAACCAACACCGGATGAGGGAGATATGTCCATTTGAAGTCGGGCTTGAAATGCATATTTTTGGAGCCGGTCGGGTCCATTTAGATCCGGTCGTGGCTCATTTAAAGCCAGCTGGATTTCAATGAAAATTTTTCCAAAATGCCTTTTTAGACCTGGCTTTTCATTTTTTGGTCCAACCGTGTGTTTTGGGGGCCGACTAGCTCTCAATGGTGCCCAACAGATAGTTGGCTGGAATTGGACAACTGTTGTTTTCTGAAGATATTTTTGGCCAAATTGGCTCAAATTCTATAAATAAACACCCTGCATTTAGAATTTAAGGTTAAAAAATTTTCCAAAAGTTTTGAAGGGCTAAAAAGACCTCATTCCATCTTCCTTCCTCCTTTGACCTTCAAACCTTCTTTAGCTATACATACACAATACATATACCGTTAGAGCTTGTCCTTGAAGCTCTTTGTTGAAATTTCAAATCATATTTCATAAACTTAAGAGTGTTTGGAATCAAGTTTGATCAACAACCGTACATACTCTTTAAAGAGGTATATTTCTTACCCATCTTTTTCCTTTGTTTTTTACTAATCATATTCTTCATTTTCCTTGAGTTTATGCACTGCTGGAGGTTACTTAAAATGGCTTAAATATGTGATTTAAACTTGCTTATCTAGTTTGTTCTCTCTTATTTTGGTTCACTTTCTTCACCTTTTTGAAGTAGTTTTAGCCACTGTTTTGGGACTATTTTTGGACTAATTTGGGGCTGAAATATGTGATTAAAAGTTGCAAAAAGTGGAGGGGTTTGCCATCCCTCCTTAGGCTTTGTTCCATAGCTTTTTCTCTATTCTTTTTATTTACTTTCTCTTGCTTTTACCATTATTTTCTTGGCTTACAAAACTGATTTTCAGAGTTTAAAAAGGCTGAAAAACATGGTTTAGAAGTCCAAAAAATGGGGGGTTAGCCACCCCTCCTTGGTCTTTCTTACTAATTTGATGTCTCCTTATTCTTACCTACTTTTATGCACTTTAAACATACTTTAGCTACTGTTTATTGTATACTAGAGGCTGTTTAGGGGCTGTCCTAATTTATTAAATTAGTTTATGCTTTGAATATTAGCTTGTTGTATTGTACGTCCTCATAGCTCCGATTGTTTAGGCCTTAGACGCCGAGTTGTTTGAGTTGATAGCTTTATTTGTTTAATTTCTATGTTGAAGAGTCTCATTCTAACAATTGATCCTGCAATCATTTCTGCAACCTCTCTCTTTTCTTTTGTTTGAAAGCTATTTCAAAAGATTGATGGTTATTCAAGGCATAGGAAAGAGGCCTATGCTCAATGGATTAATTTCTACGGAGGTTTATCGTCAAGGCATAGGCTCTCTTTCATGCTACGAATCGCTTCTCATTTGATATTGCTTCTTGTTTAGTGGACTTAACCATCACCTTGGACAAATTGATTAAAGAATGGCAATAAAATTAACCTAAAATCAATGAAACCAACATAAAGAAGATGAATAAAATTGGTTGGATTCGGTCGGACGTTATGCCGAGTCCATCGCTTCGAGAATTGTCACTTATTAATCGATGATATTTTGACGAAACTGGAAGCGTGTCTATCTCCCTCTTTGAGCCTTCATGATAAGAGGGAGGGGTGGTTTTCCGTTACATTTATTCAATTTTGTCCAAACGTGTTTGAAATCATCAAGCCATCAAATTGTGCTTGTTGGTGGTTTCATACTCGAAATTGTCCTTCTCTTGATAGAGAGGGGCAGAAGGGACAAACAGGGCCTAGAAAGGCTCTGTTTGCATTGACCCCACCTCAGTGCACAAAACATTGTTTTGCATAAAATTAGAGCCGACTAGCACTTTTTTGGCCCGGCCGAATCTCATTTAAGGCCGGCCGGCTCCCAATGTTTGACAAGCAGGGAGCTTTTAGCAGAAATAGAGGACAGTGGCTGAGGGTAAGACAAAGAAATTTGGGCAAACAGAGCAGCTTCTGGATACTTTACATGCGATCATTGTGCCTCATTGTTGCTTGTATTTTGTAATTATTATTGTTACAATTAGTTATTGTTGTAGTTATTATTGTTGTTTATTTGTAATTGCACAGCTAGTTAACTTAGATTGCTAGTTTATTGCTCATTCAAATATCCTTGTTGTAATAAATTAGATAGGTAGCTTAGTGTTCCTTGAATTCGTAATAAGTAGTTAATTAATTTAGCTATTTAGTATTTATTCGAATTTGTAATAGTTAGCTATTAATCCAGACATAGACATTTGGACACTTATTCGGACCCTCTTGTATGAAGGCGAAATATGTAATAATTGTGTATGTCTTCCAACCCCCATTTCTTCCTCCCTTTTATTTACCCGCTTGTGATAATAGCATCATATTTACTTAGCATTTTCCATGACGTGCATCCATTCGTCTTACACGCATAAGGTTTTGGCTCATCATTCTAACCAATGTCAATTTCAAAATTCTTTGCTCGAATACGTGATTCATCGCATGCTTTGAATTGGTTCATATGCCATGCTAGTAGCCGAACTTGTTATTTGCATAATGTGTGTGTCGCATTAGTCATATTGCATTGTTTAGGAGCATGCATTTTTTCTAATTATTTTGCTTTATTTGGCTTGCCTTGGAGTACTAGGTAAGCATTTATTACTTTAATATATTACATTGCATGTTAGTTTTGCCATATCGAGCATATTCCATCAGGCTAAGTGCTTAAGTGATATACTTGTTTGAATGCCTATTGATGAAGGCCTTCGCTTAAATTGGGATAAATTGATTAATGTACAAAACGAGCTCACTTTTCCTAGTGACATGTATTCAAAACACTTTTTCAAAACAAACATAAAATCAATGCATTCCAAATTTTGCGAATTGTCTGTACTTGTGTGCATCACCTAGTAAAAATAGCATAATAATTGGAATACAACAAGTTGGGTCTTGAATGACGAAATTTTTTTTGTCTCGAAAGAGCTAATTTCGTCACCAGTTTCGTCATTGAATGTTTGTCACTAAAAACCACCGTGACGAAAAATAATTTCGTCACCAATGAATTTAGTTTAGTGACGAAATTTTTTGTCACCAATAAAACAAGATTTTGTCACCAAAAATTCTCATTTTCGTCACCAATATTCAGTACCATATTTATAATTTTAGTTGACGAATAAATTTGTCACAAATGTTGATCATTGATGAGGAAATAATTTCGTCATAGCAAGATGTGAAGGTGACGAAATTTTTCGTCTCCAAAAGTCATACATGGGTAACGAAATATATTTCGTCGCAAATATATTTATATACGTGACGAAATATATTTCGTCGCAAATATACATATATATACGTGACGAAATATATTTCGTTGCCAAACAACAAAATCAATGAAAACTTTCATATATGCGCTGCAATAAATTTTGTCACAAAAAATGTTTATTAACGACGGATAATCACTTTGTCATAATAACAAGTACAAAGGACAAAACAAATTCGTCACTAAACCTATTCCATATTTTATATTTCAATTTCAATTATTATTTCACAAATATCCCTGCTCATATCCCAATAGCCTTTTAATTGTAATAAGAAATTCACTAGCTATTATACATCACTCCACAAAAAAATTCAGTAAATAATTTATGTTATAAATCAAAATATATCCATCAAACAACTTTAATAATATAAACCATTAAGTATAACAAAAAAATCGTCAAAGCAAATCCCAAAATGAACTAATGTGGAATCCACAAAAAAAATCAACACTCAATCTTGATTTGCAACTACAACTAAGTATCAGTTCAGGAAACAAAATTCAACAGTTGATCTTTATTTGCTAGTATACTTCCAAACATCATAAAAAACCAATCTGCAAAGAAAATAAACAAAGAAAACATTAATATATTATCAATTACATCTAAACTCATATATAAATAATTTTATTTTATAAACCAATTTAGTAGAAATGCATCTAACAAATCAAAACTTCAAAGAGTTGAGGTGATCCTTGATGATAAAGCTACACAGATAACATAAGATGCCGAAAGATTGCAAGAATACCATATATCACTATCACTAATGGCAGAATATATATATATGTATATATATATATATATATAAAATAGCTCCAAAATATAACGTAGGATTGAGGTACATTTGAGGCATATCACAGCTTGCAAATTTAATATTACACCAAGCAATCACCTCTTTTTACAATTTTTTTTTCAGTTTAAAAAAAGTCACATGGGATGTGGCTGCAACAATTCTTCTAGATTCAACAAGAGATGTGATGTGTAGGATTAGCTTGCAGGAAGAAAAATGTATCGATTTTTAGAGACCTGAATTTGAATAAAATGTCATTTAGTTGATAACGGGGAAGTTATAGAAGGATAATTCATGGAGTTGAACCAAATATATTGACCAAAATGGAGGCAGTTTTTTTAGATTAGCCAGGGCTATCTACTGTCCCAGTAAATTCTGTGTGATGCTATCATCAAACACATTTATCACATAGAATAATAAGTAAAATTTTCAGTAGAACAAGAGCCAAATATGAAGAAATTTCAATGGAGATTTCATTAATTTGTTGTATAAAGCTAACGACATTGTTTCTCATTCACCCAACAAAAACCTAATTCCATCAGAAACTGGAGACTAGTAATTGTTGATCGATTAGTCCCTCTTGGAGATAAAAGGATGATAAGCAACAACCACTAGTTATGGTTGTGTGTAGCTCTCTCTCCAGATCCTTAGCTGCATGCCTTCTTATCAAAGAGACTGCATAGTCCATGAAGACTGCGTCACATGGTAATGTGATAGGCCCATCCCTTGGAAGTCCATACTCTTCCTCAGCCATTTTCAAGAGTACTCTGAAGATGTCATTGTTGAGATAAACCAAGGGAATCACAAAGTGTTTCTGGTCAGCTGTGTACACAGCAAAGTGACCCTTATCAGCTTTAGATGTGTTGTAACTCTCTGCATTATCAACACCTCTGGTTGTTCTTGAGAAGGTGATTCTTTTTCGACTGATAGAAGCCAGTTTTCGCCACTTCCTCACCATTTTGATGAGCTTCTTAGAATTGATCATGTTTATGTTAATGGTAGACTAGAAAGGCAATATATGATTCTCGAAAGACTGAAATACTGTATCTGTGTGCTTGGTGGAAAACAAAGGAAATGGGCTGGTTATATATATTCAAGATTTAGTGACACTGCCTTAAATAAATGGGAAGCGAAGCCATGTGATAGTTGGGTGAGAAGGCTAGTTTAGGTGGTGTGGTTTGAATGTTTGGTTATGTTTGGCAATCAACACATCAAGGTGGAACAGAGCACAGAATCATTTTATTTCACTCTATCACACACAAATGAGGTGAAAATAAATTTATCTGAGGCAAAATGACAACAGCAAGTCCTGGAAACTGAATTACAAAGATTAGTTCTTTTCTGATAGAGTGGGTCCTAACAGGGACTTGAATTCTACACCTCCCTTTTTATGGGTGTCAGAATATGCAACTCAAGCTAACACCAGGTAAAAATAAAGTTTGCTAAATATTCCTCATTTGCTTCTTATATAGTCCAATTGAGCACAATGAAGACAATATATGATTGGTTAGCTAACACGAATTGAATGTTTGTGTCAAATAACAAGGACAACACCACTAAGAGGGAGAAGTTGAAGCCTCAACAGCAAGAGATAGACCAACAGATATGAATGTAAGTTGTGAGAAAGCACATGATCTCAAGAAAAGACTTCTTTAGCCAGGACAAAGTGGTTGAAATGTGGCTTCACTAAGTTGAGTATAGGGAAAACCTTCAAATGGATCAATCTATTAAAAGTCCTTATTATGCTAAACCATCCTAATGATATATACAAAACAACAGCAATCGTAAAATGATATACAAACTTGACCAACCCACTGCCTAAGACTCAATAAATGTTCCTTCATTTCTTCTACTGTGAAAAACTCAATCAAAGACACACCCATTATTAATCACATCACTAACTTAGAGCAACTCCAACATTGCCTAGCAAAAATACACAAAATAGTAAACACATAGTCTTGTCTCTACTTTGGTTAGTGTGTATTTTAACTAGGGTCATGCTAAGTAAGAATTTTGATAATGAATCTATTTTCATTAAATACATCTTCAAACTTGTTATATCTTAGTTAATAAGTAGTCAAACTACTGTACTTTAACTAGTATATACTAACCAACATGAGAAAAATAAAAAGATAAAACAAGCGAGACTTACCGAAAAGGCGATGTACGAGTTCATGGGATACCTCCTCCTCTAAATTGTCCTTTGAAACCTTGCTTCTTAAGAAACTCCATGATGCTTGATGTCATCTCAAAATTCTCGTCAATCGACCCATTCATCTTCCCTATCTCTTTATTTTGTGCTTGAATTTCCTCTTTTTGTGACTGAATTTCCTCCTTTTGCTCTTGTATTTCCATCTCTAGATGCCTCATATAGTCACTGTCAGTCGAAGCACTGGTAATCCTAACAGAGAAGGAACGCCTCAACCTAAGTCCTTTAACATATCCTGACCTTGGCTTGATCACCTTCACAGATAGCTCCTCCGGAGTAATTGGAACCACACCATGTTGGGAGCAATGTTCAGCTTGGATCTTTATCATATTATCCTATCATTTAAAAAAAAATGAATAAAGATACAATAAAAATTGCAATCATCCTCATACAAAAGGTAAGTATACATACATAATTCTTTTTGCACTCCGAAGAAATCCACTACTTTGTGACATCATTAAAGTGTGTAGATTTGTAAACACATGGCAACTCTGGCAGTTGGCCCCCATTTGCGATTGTCTGATTTTTTTTCTTCTTCAACTGGTAAGTTAAATAAGAATGATGGTAGTAGAATCATAAAACGGAAAAAAATTTAAAGAAGACACACCGCCTCGTGTACCGTAACTGGGAGAGATTTTGACCCACATCTATGCTTCGTCTTCACTTGATTTCTATTGTCAATGTTAGCTATTGATTGCTTCTACAAGGAGCAAGTTCTAATAGTAAAATATATATATTAGGAAGACAAGGTAATTGTCAACAATAAAATTAACATAAGAAAAGTTTACCAGCCAATTGCTATCATTCCACTTCTTGTCAATCAAGTTTTTCCATTTCTCAAGGTCACATTCAGGCGGTGGGTGGCTTCTAGCATACTCCTCTCCCTTAGCACTTTTAAGGTTCAAGTATTTTATTCTTAGTCGGTAGGTACGGGTGCTCAAGCTCCGTCCACGCTTTGTTTCCACCCCTTTGCTAACATCTATGGATTCACCTTGTATGTCAAATTGATCATAACAACAGCCACAAATATTGTGAGTCATAATTCATTATATTACATGAATTCAATCAATTATGTTAAACTTTTACCGTTAGATGCTGAAACATAGGCGCTGTAACTTCTTCGTTGATATGTTTCCACCTGCGAATGCTAAAGTCTGGCAAGTGTGTTCGAACCTCAACACCAATTTTGGAGACTAATTGAGAGGCATGATCCCCCACTGGTGCACGATACTCCTGTGGTATGGGAACTTTGAGCTTTCCATCTTTCTGAACCATTGCTTGAACCTTAAACCCGCGTGTCAAGCCACGAGGGTGTTTACTAGGCACTATTGTAAAGACATAACATTGACTGGTTAGTAATTAATTACTGCGAAATTCTAAATGCAATATAAGCAACTTTATTTTGTTGTTGTTGAATAAGTCATAAAATAAACTGATAACATATAGAGATATACAAGGGGTATTCCCCAAGCCTTACAATACCAAACAAAAAAACTAGAGCTATACAAGAGAAACAAAACCAAACAGATAAACTAAACTAAATAAACTACTAAGAGAATCATCCTAAAATAAACCACACAAAGGAATGTTCATTCGCCACATGAGGAAACAAAGGCTATGAACACTCAATAGACTAGGCAAAACAATACAAAATACATTTGCACAACCCTCAAGAGAGAAAAAGCAAGCAAAACTAGAGATTAAGCTGTGTGGATTAAAAGCTCTTCAGTCTGACAACAAGAGAAAGTACTCAAAACATGCTTGACTTAATGGGTATCTAAATGCCAATGATGGTTCCGAAATGAAATCATAAGTCACAAAACAAGCAATATTGTCTACAGAGGTTTAATTGATGAAGAGAATAATTTGAAGCTAATAAAAATGGTAAAGTAAACTGTGTTCTCTGTTATATCAAAGTCAATGGCACACCCTTATCTAATGTTACTGTAACTAGTTCAAAGTAAATTGCTAAAGTAAACTGTGTTCTCTATGTAAACTGTGTTACTATAATGGCACACCCTTATCTAATGTTACTGTAACTACACCCTTATCTAAAGTAAACTGTGTTCTCTGTTATATCAAAGTCAAATGGTTTCCAGTAACTACTTCAAACCCTGCACTCAAGAGATTTCAGAAGCAAATCCAAAACAAATTATTTTGTAATGACCACTTAGAACATTTTCCTTTCAACCCACACAAAAGGAAAAGGTACTAGTAAAACATTGCACGTGTTGTGAAAAATACCTTAAATTAACATTGCATAGAAGCTGAAACTTTGAAACAGAATTAACTAATCAAAACATCAAAAGGGAAATATAGTTCAGCTCATGGTTGATTAAATGGTGTTCCATGTCATGTTTGTCGTTTCATTGGCTAGAACCCGACCTATCTTCACAAAAGAATGAAACAATACAAGAAAAATAAAGGAAAAGAAAAAACAATATAGTTCTAAAATGACAGCAACCATAGTAAGAGCACTAATTTGTAGACTAGACACACGATAGTTTCTGCAACTTGCTATGATTTAAACTAAGCATTTAGAGATTCATTCTTTGGTTTGTAAACAATGGATGGTTTGGTTTGTAAACAATGGATGGATGTTTGACTTGAATAGATGGATGCATTTGTTTTGTTATTGATATCAACACCAAAACAGATTGCAAGACCAAAACAGAACAGATATATTGCAACAGATATGGATGGATGTTTGACTTGAATGGATGGTTTAGATTAGTAGTAGTGCTACTACATTTGTTTTGTTATTGATAACAAGAACAACACAGATTGCAAGACCAAAACAGAACAGATATATTGCAACAGATATGGATGGATATTTGACTTAAATGGATGGTTTAGATTAGTAATAGTATTGTTGCATTTGTTTTGTTATTAATAACAAGACCAAAACAGATTGTAAGACCAAAACAGACCCAAAACAACACAGATATATTGGAAGACCACAACAGCACAAATATATCTTGTCCGACCAAAACAGACCCAAAACATTACCAACACAAGTCCAGGACTGGAATAAAAAAAGTTTGCAGGTTGTATACATCTATTGTATGTGCTGTTTGTGCTTTCTAATAATGACAACACAATCCATTAGTCCAACACCAATCCAGCACAATCCATCATCAATAACTATCTATTAGTCTATCACAATACAATCCATTAGTCCAGCATCTTAAAGTTCAATTTCAGAAGAAAAAAAAAAATAGTAATAAAGAAATTTTGCACCAAGAAAGTCTTCAGAGAACAGAGTATTCTTTAACTGTTAGGCACTCAAGGTCAGTAAAACTTTTTTATTGAAAACTTTCTCTACAATTTATTAGAGTAAAACTCAGTTTTCAGTAAGGCACTCAAGTTTTCTTTAACTGTTGGGCACTCAAGGTCTAGAACATTCATTAGAGTATGTTCTTTTGCACCATAGAATTATATTAAAACTGAGGATTTCATTTTAATAGTAAAATTCAGCATATGACCGATACTAGATCAGGGGGCTGCCTCCCTCGGTGCCTCTATATCGACATCAAGTGGTTGTGAGTGTTGGGTCTCCACATTGTCATGTAAATCCCCATTCGAAACAACAATTGCCTTGTGCGAAGGTTGAGGAGATGACTGCGCCAATCGGTTGGGTGGCATTGGTAAGCCCTAAAAAACATAATACAAAAGCATAAACAATAAATACATTAAAATGGATAAGTAAAGATATGTATATGGAAACTCATCAAGGTCACTGTTGATATTTGTAGTATGATCCAGTCAACTCCTTCTCTTCCCAAGACTAGTCCTGATAAGCTTATTTGGACTCCTTCTCCTAATGGTTTATTCTCTATAAAATATGCTTCTCTCCAGATTTCTATTTTAAGGTTGATTCCTCAATTAGTTTCATCCACTAGAACAATAATCTACGAACTACATACACCATGCAACATCATCCTAAATGTGTTGAGTCAATTCATCCATAATTAAGGCAAATAGGTAATGATAGAAAGTTATCCCTTGATGCATTGTTACAGAATAGCTAAAAGAATTGGGATACCCACATCTAGGAAAATGTTACCGAACTCACACTAGGAACAAAAAAAAAAAAAAAATACAAAAGCATAACGAAATATCAGCCAGTAATACAATTCTAAACTCACTTTAGTCTGATAATTCTAACCTTCTTGTGCTTATCAATTTTAAATTTTTTTGTAGTTAGTTAAGCAATCAATCTTGCCCCGTGTTCATGGTTTGTCTCTTAAAACAACAGTTGCAGCGGTACGTGTCTTTTCTTGTCCTTTCTCTTTTTTTCTTTTCTTTTCTTTTATTCCCCAGAGTTGCATGTTCAACCTTCCGGATTATTTAATTTTTTGCTATCCATGTTCATGGTTTGTCTCTTAAAATAACAGTTGCAGCGGTACGTGTCTTTTCTTGTCCTTTCTCTTTTTTTCTTTTCTTTTCTTTTATTCCCCAGAGTTGCATGTTCAACCTTCTAGATTATTTAATTTTTTGCTGTCTATATACATCTTTTGGCATCGATGTTTTAACATTATTACCATAGGATGGTAGGATGTTTTTTTTTTCTTTTATTCCCACGTTATTACCATAGGATGGTAGGATGTTATTGGAGGCTTTATTCCCTTGCAGAGGCTTGAATTATGTCGCTGGTCTGCCTCTTGAGAGGAAAGGACTTCAAAACTCTTGAAACTGCAGTACAAATTATGAACACCATTCTATTATAAAACAAAACTGATAAATAACAGTTATCTTTAGATCACAATACTTTTCCCACCTGTCGTCCATGAAATCACTTGCCCTATCACAAGAAATTGGTCAACATGAGACAAGTTATCCCAAATATTTATAATGCAACAACTTTTGAACAATGGGCATATATAAAGGACTTCCCCTAAGGATTTTCTTCTTTGATGTTTACACACAGGTTATATCAGAAAAAAGACTAGGATCAGTTTGATTTTCCTAATATCTTTTACTAGGATATTGATCATTATGGATGGGGAATGCATTATAGTCCCTGCAGCTGGCTAGTCCTTTTGATTGGTCACAGGAGTTGCAATCAATCCAGCTGCTCTGTCAACTTCTACGGATGGTGTAAAGAGGGTAGAGCTTCTTAAGATCAGTTTTTCCTTCCATATGGTACTAATGCTACAAAATTGATTCATCTATATTTCAAATTTAATTTTTCATTACATGCCAGCTTTTTTATCATTCTTGCTAAGAAGATTTAGATGCTGATCTCAAAATTGTTTATACTTTCATAAATATTGAATTGTTAGAAGTGTTGTAGATTGTAAATATGACTTATCAATAATTATGGAAGAACATTGATCTAGGGTTCAAGTCTTTGCGAAATCTGTATTATTCATTCTTTGAAACATGGCAAAACGATGCAACATGTAATACCACATTTTTTCCTAACTGGTTCCTTTTGCAGGTTTCTATCTGTGCTGGTGCCTTGTTAGGGAATTTGTTCTTGAGGGCCTACTGATGTGAGGTTACTTTTTTGGATTGGTTTCTATATTCCTAGTTTGAACACTGAGGTTGATGTTATGGAGGTTGTATGTAGGATGTATATATTCTAGTTTTATTTTATGACTTATTCACCCAAAAAAGTACATGGAAATATAAAGATGGTATTAACAAAGCATCATTAACGAATATATAGCTATGAGACATGATAACAAAAATGAATGGCTATACATATAGTACCTCATCGTCAACACTTTCAAAGGACTCAGCATCATTAGTGTCATCTTCATGATCTGACGGTATGTAGTCATCATCATCTACCTCAACCCTAATGTTCTTTCCATTCTGATTAACACGATTGGGCTGAGTAGAACCCATCAAAGAAGCTGTTAAATGCTTCAATTGCAGAGCATCCATTTTCTTTTTATTCTTCTTGATTGTCTTATATCTTTCCATTTCGTACTGTGTTCGCTTTTGTTTTGCTAGAAAACCTGGTTTGATCCATTGTTTCTCCCCTTTGGCCATTTTGGTAACTAAAAAGCTTAAATTGATATAAAACATAAAATATAAAGCAAAATATTTACTTAAAGAGACACAACAAAATATAGCATAACTATGTAATGCATTAAAACCATATGTCCATATAGAAACCTAAAAAAAACTAAAACTAAATATCATAATCCATATCAGGATCCATATCATCATCAAGTATGCCAAGTTCTTCATCTTCTTCATCATCTCTACCATCTCTCTTTGTTTTATTCGGAATAACCTCAGCTTCAATATCATCCCTATGAAATCAAATAATATCTTCAATGTTGATCGGGACACCTGAGTTAATGTTTTCTTGTTGGAATGCATCATTAAATTCTGGTTGATCTGGTGGTTCTCCATCACCAACCTCTGGTACATCAAACACACCCCTATGTTGGACCTGTTGCACGACTTGCCAAGGTTGCCCCCATTTGGTGTCATTCAGGTAGAACACTAGTTTAGCTTGACTAGGCAAGATAAAAGGGTCAGATTGATACCATCAGCTTGTGACATTGATGCTTGTGCAATATGTGTCAGCTCGTACTGTTCTACTTCTACCAGTGTTACCGGTGTTGTACCATTCACATTGAAAGAAAACAACTTTATTTTGACAGATGTACTCAAATTCCCAAATATTGCACAAGTGACCATAGAATTCGTGCATCTCTCCCTTGTAGTCCCCTTTGGTAAGCACACCACTATTTTGACTCTTTCGACGATTGTCTAATTCCTTCGTATGGAATCGTACACCATTGATTATACAACCCAAGTACTCTTTCACTAGCAAATTAGGACCATTCGCTAGTGACCACAATTCTCCGGTTGCTTTTGGTGCCTTATCAACTCTCAATCTATTTATCTACATCCACATGCAATGTGCAACACTTGAATTATGTTGGTAATGTTTGTATTTTATACAAGCCTAATAGTGTTTGGGCAATTGTGAATATTAAAAATGACTTACATATTCTTTGAACCACTTCGGAAATTCCTTCTGTTGTATCTGAGTTATATCTTGTCTAGTGGAAATTTGTAACAAATTCTTGTGTTCCCTACTCAAATAGTTTTGGTTAATGAGTGAAATACTACTATTATTAATGACTAATAACATGAAAAATGTTAAAATACATATAATTATAAGAAACACGTACTGAAGATACTTCTCTATCTCAGGGCTATTGTATAATAAGAACCAATGAGCAATATCACGAATTTCCAATGACATCTCAACATGCTTTCTGATTTGGCCAATAGGACGAGCAGTTTCGGTGAATATTGTCAAACCTTGATGCCGGACTCCATAATCTTCATTTCGTGCATCTCGATTATGCACGGTTTCAATCCCTTCACGATACATTGAGCAAAAAGTAATGCACTCCTTGATAATGTGAGCCTCTGCAATAGAACCTTCTGGTCGAGCTCGGTTGTTGACAAACTTTTTTAAAGCTCCAAGAAACCTTGAAGAGATAACCAATTAGGATTTAGTTAGGCACACAACATAATCTACACCTTTCATTTGAAACTACAATTTTAAAAATTACCTTTCAATCGGGTACATCCACCGACATTGCACAGGTACTCTGAGAATAGTCTCATGTGGCAAGTGAATGGCCAAATGAACCATCACATTGAAGAAGGCTGGAGGAAAGATCTTTTCACACTTACATAGTATGAGTACTATGCGTTCCTCTAATTTCTCCATTTCACTTCATTTGAGTGTCCTTGAGCATAGATCTTGGAAAAAGCTACCTAACTCAGAAAGTGCTATACTGATCTCTTTATCTATGTAACCACGCATCTCAATAGAAAGAATCCGTTGTATAAGTACATGGCAGTCGTGGCTTTTTAATCCTGTTAATCTACCATTTTTTGCATTCACTGATCTCGAAATGTTTGCTGCGTACCCATCTGGATACTTGACTGATTTCAAGAATTCAAAGAAACCCTTTCTCTCTTTAGGGTTCAGTGAGAAGCTGGCTCGAGGTTTGACATATGATCCATCGGGATTGTTTGTCAGCCACAATTCTTTCCTTATATTCATATCTTCTAAATCCATTCATCCCTTATCTGCATCCTTGTTCTTCCCATCAATTCCCAACATTGTTCCAACAACATTTTCACTAACGTTTTTCTCCATGTGCATGACATCAATGTTGTGTCGAAGTCTCTTTTTCTTCCAATACGGTAGCTTATACAAGATGCTTACCTTCGTCCAATTTGGGTTCTGATGAGGTCTTTTCCTGTTGCTTCAATGTTTTCCATATGTGACACCCGTCACGCTACCCAATTGTTCTTCAATCTTTTCTATCGGTATCACCAAAGATCTCTTCCGTTTTTCATGCTTGCCATTATATGCTCTACTCTTTCGCCTTTCTGGGTGGTCATCTGGCAAGTAGCACCGATGGTTACTATACGCAGTCTTATTTCTTAAAGATTCAAAATATGGTTCATCATTGCAAGTGTAACAAGAGTAATGACCCTTTGTTCTCCATCCAGACATGTCACCAAATGCGGGCCAATCATGTATCGTCCACAACAAAGCTGCACGCATGCAGAAAGTCTCACCAGTCGAGGCATCATAGGTTAATGTACCATTTTTCCATAATTCATTCAATTCATCCACTAAAGGTCTCATGTAGACATCAATATCAATTCCTGGTTGTGATTCACTAAGAATAAGTAATGACAGCATGAAAAATGGGTCCTTCATAGCCAACCATGGTGGCAAGTTGTATGGAATGAGTACGACAGGCCACAAACTATATGAGTTATTCATATTTCCGAAAGGGTTGAACCCATCAGTAGCCAACCTTAGCCTCACATTTCGAAGCTCCAAGGTGAATTCAGAATGTTGTGAATCGAATTCCTTCCACTCATCACTATCTGCAGGATGCCTCAATACACCGTCATCTAGACGTTTTTCATTGAACCATTTCATATTCTCGACTCTCTTTCTCGGCATGTACAACCTTTCAATCTCGGTGTTAACGGGAAGTATCGAAGGACCTTACGAGAGATCTTCTTACCTCTACCATGATTTGTCTTGTATCTAGAAGCATTACAATTTGGACATTTATCCAATGTTGCATTCGCCTTCCAAAAGAGCACACAATCATTTACACAAGCATCAATGAGCTCGTATGACAAACCCAATTCATGTAATATTTTTTTAGCTTCATAAGTTGACTTTGGAACCAAATTATCCTTCGGTAAAAGTTTAGTTAAAAACTCTAGCATCATGTCAACTAACTTATTACTCCAATGGTTTGTTACCTTCATATTAAGTATCTCGATGACAAACTGTAACAAAGTGTAATTTGTGCAACATGGGTACACCTCACGTTTGGCATCATTCAATAATTTATCAAAAGTGAAAACCTCCTCCTTCTGGGTTGTATTAGTTGATTCCCCTCTTATTCGATCTTCCATTAAGGCATCAATACCTCCCAAAAACTCATTGCCCTTAACGGGTATATCATGATGATGAGCCTCATTTGATTCACGGGGTTCCCCATGCACGTACCAAATAGTGTAAGTTAAAATAATCCCATGTTGCAGCAAATGAATTTGAACAATTTGAAAATTATGACGAACATCATTCACACACTTTCGACAAGGGCACAAAATTCTACCATCTCAATCGATAACCGCCATTGCAAAACGAAGAAATGATATTACCCCATTATAATATGCTCAACTTATCCTTCCATCAACTGTGCTACCTAGTGCAATCCAACTCTTGTCCATGTCTGACTGTGCCGAGTTAATCAAAGGTAGGTGAATAGGACAATTTTAGATATAAAAATGTATATACATATTTTAATTAAAAAAAAAGTTGAAGTCCAATGATTATACTAAGTTATATAAATTTTAACCACATAAATCACATGAGAAAATAGCCAAAGCAATTTAGCGTAAACATAAGAAGTATTCAAAACCAAAACATAAACCACAGCAAAATAACCATCAATAAGAAGACAAATAACATGATTCAGAGAAAATTTAACCAATAAAGCAGTGAGCTGAGAGTAAAAAGCAGATAACATGACACGGAAAGAAAACCCACAATATGCCACATTGAGTTTCTAAAGCAGTCAATTTAAGTACTCAAATATCCAAATGCAAAATGTTATGATTGAACTACAAGTATTTGGAAAAATATATATATGCCTCGAATACCAGAATTGACACATCTATTAACTAAATTGGGATATTGAAAAAATAATACATTGGGAAACAATAACTATTTTGGCTCACATTTTACTCGGTAAACAAAATGTGATTAAATTCTGCAAAGGAACTTAATAATGTACTTAAGGAGCTATGCATATAAGAAATGAAAGATGCCAATAGAATTGATAGCCACATGCGACAATTCCAATGAATGGCCCGAGACTATAATTTAGTACTTATGGCATGTTACTGCAATTAGTACTCAGTTTGATTTTCTCTTTACTCAACTATATACGAAGTCTAGAGAAGTTAAAGCAAGATATGTTAATTTAAGGGTGTAATATTCCAATTTTCATTAAATCGATAATTGTGAGAGAAAAAATAATTAATTAATATGTAATATATAATATTTTATCTTATTGATTATTTTAATATTTTTTATTTTTACTGACTATTTTAGCCAAAATCTCTCATCCCAAACATATAGACTCAAACTCCCCTAAAAACTTAGAAATGCACATGAGAGAGAGGACTGGGGCCACTGTTTTGTCACAAGCGGCGCAAATAAATTATTTAAGCCAAATAAAATAAAAATAAAGAAAAAAGATTCACACTCTACCCTATATCAGTACACGATATAATATAGTATAAAAATTATATAAATTTATAAATTTTATAAATATATTGACTTTTTTTTAATAAAAAAAATCAACAAAAGAAAAGTTTCTTGATGAAAATTGCAGACGTACAAAGAGAGTGTACAATATACAGATACATCAATAAGAAAATCCATAGAGAAATGCGTCAAACTGAAACACAAATGAAAGACAAATTGGAATATGATATCAGAACACCAAAAGCAAGATATTGATCTCAGAACATTAAAAAGATATTCACTTCAAGCAGACAAAGCTCAAAGATATCATATATACTAATCAGGTCTCCACATTTCAGTTTTTTGGTCACTAATTTTCTTTGGCATCCAACGTGCCTTTTTAAATGAAGGTGCATAATGCTAAGGGCACAAAGGGAGCTAGTAAAAGTAATTCAAAAAATAATTAGCAAATAAAGTATATAGTGTAAATTTAAACTTAATCTCACCTATTTTTGTCAACAAAAATTAAGATTTATTGATGTAAAAGAAAAGGTTATAGAAGTACACCGCAAATACAAAAAGAAACTTAAAGCTGTATTGGGAATAAATTAAAAAATATTACAAAAATAGTCAACTCTTTTCTTTCCATTTTTATACGTTTTCTTATAAAAAAGAATCAAAAATCAACTTTTCAAAACAACCCTTAATATGATTAACATTCACAATTCATTTAATTTTTGAATAAATTTTTCGAGCTCTGTAATGTTGCTATAAATGAGAATTAGTATATAGAATTAGATACAAACATGGGGTCATTTTAGGGAAACTTAGAGCTGACTCTCTTATATGTTTCATATGGGATTTTAGGAATCAAAGATTGTAAACTAATCAACTCAACATTTATATGCTAAGAAAGTAAAGCATGCAGTGGTCCTTGAGAACAAAGTAGAAATGAAAAGTGAGAATAAATACTAGTGTAATGGAAGACTAAACCATAGACTTAGGCTAGAGAATCCTCTTTACAATTAACTTACCATTATTACCTTTATTCTTAAACATAAACAACCCTAGAGAATAAAAATTTCCACATGCACATTCTCTGGAGTTGAGCTTAATGAGTAAATGGACTAGCTAATGACACAACAAACCAACTTAACTTACCGTAAGGACTTACTAATTAGGTCCCCCACGGTAGATAATTAATAAATACTTATGGTAGTGACTTTAGCAACACAAGTACTAAACCCACCAAATAGTTTTCTAAGTAGGTAATATGACTCTCAATGGTGTAGCTAGAAGAGTCCATGTGAGGCTAAGTAGCTAGAAACCCTTAACCAAACACAATACCATACCATAGGATGATAGGAGAGTTACATTCCAAAGCTGACAGATGCAAACCCTAAATAGGCTGTGACTTGTTACACTGACTGACAGTGCTCTAAAAATTCTGATATTTCCTCCTCCTTTTCCTCCAGTGATGTCTCCAGAAGAAGGGTTATTATCATCCCATGGAAGAGGATAAGGATATCGGAAAGAAGGGTTTTGATAGAAATCAGCTCCTCCTACTTCATTACCACCAATTCTACTAGTAAACCCAACTGGCCTCACCGCCCGTTGAGGTGGGTGGGCAACAATAGGCAATGTTGTCTGAATCTTGTATGGTTGGACTTACGACTCTTGCAAGTCTCCTTAGGCTGTGGGTGCTTGTTGGTTGGAGCTGCTCCTTATTTCCTGTAATGAGCTTCTTTGCAGGTCCTGCTAGTATCTCTTCAGGGATGCCAAAGTAGCAGCCAAAAGCAACACCATAGTAGCCAAACAGCAGGCCAAACCAACCATAGCAGCAGCCAAACAGCCCCACCAAAGACAGGACATCCAAAAATAAGTAGAAGGACCAACTAAAGACCTATTTTCCTACATCCAGCAGTTAGCACATCTAGGAAATCAAGGCAAATGGGCAGCAACAAATAAGCAGCTTGAACTAGTAGTGCCATGGACATGGATTACCTAATGGAAGATGGGCTTTGAACATGCCTAACAGAAGCAGAGATTAACAAACTAAATCCATGTGCAACTCACATGCATTCATGGGTTCTTATATGGTTGGAACTTGAAGCACACAACAATAAAGGTTCAATTATCACTGATGTATTGTAGTTCATATACTCCTCTCCCCCCTCCCTTTTTTTCTTTCTTCTTTATTTTCCTGAGAAAATGTTCCATCCCCCCCCCCCTCATTTTTTTTCTTTCTTTCTTCTTTATTTTCTTGTGAAAATGTTCTAACATAATCCAAAGTTTTGACAAATAAACAGTACATCATTTAGAGTGCTAGCCTAGCATTATCACCTAATAAAGTCATTATATATATATATTTTATGACCGATGTCCGGACTAGTTTACACGCACCTCAAATAATATCATGAGAAGTACCTAACTTGAGCTAATCACATTGTGGTTGTAGAATTTAGTTCTTATCAGTTGTGTAGAACATGTTCAGATCGTCTAGAGACCACACTTTGCAATTTTCGTGGAGTAGTTCAAAACAACATATTTTCACTTCAACGACAAAAAAGAAAAAAGAAAAAAGAGGAGACAGAGGAACACCAAGAAGAAAATGAGCAGAGATAAAGACTAGAGAAAGCACTGCATTCAAACTGAAATGAATCTCTCAAACCTATCCTAAAGAAACATGTAAATCATGGAATGGGTACAGAATAACACATTATTCAGTTATTTATTTTTATTTTTAAATTATTCAATCATTCCAGGCATGTACAAGGATCAAGCATGTACAAGGATGATAAATTTAATTTCAATCTATATTTGTTTCAGCAGCCAAATAGAACACATTTGAAGATTTTCCTAGTTTACAACACCACAAATATACAGTCTAACTCTACCAACGAAAACCAAAAAATGTCTTGGTGAAGAACCTTTATACAGTTTAGTTGAAGAAATTCCATGTAATTATTAGAATAAAAACATTAGAGAGATCACACAAGCTTTTCTTAAACTCAAGTTAGAAAATAGAAGTTCCCAACACAAATTCTTTTAACATTGCTCCATTATGTTATCTGGGAATGAGAAGCAGAAACTTATCGGTCTATAATCAATAATCCTCTCGGGCTCTTTAAATGATGACATGGGACAATTCCACTGAATAACGATGAAATTTCTTTTTGAATGGGTACAGATTTTAATGGTCTAACTCAATAAGCTCAAACCAGAAAGTGTAAACTTATACCTTGTATTTCTTTTATTGAATACTGTTTAACTGATAAGAAAATTGAAGAAAGGAAGGATTGGTCTTCCATGACTATAAATTAGGCACACGAAGTTACATGGATTATTTACTCAGTAGCAGAGCAGAGCAGAGCATCAGGCATGTCCAAGGATCCTCAAATAGCCAGGCATGGTATCCAAGAAGAATCAGGAGGATGATCACAAAAGCAAAGGAATTGATCGATATCATGACGTAAGTAATCAATTTTATTTTTTTATGAATAAACTAAGTAGAAAAACCTATAAAATAAACAGATATTGAACAAACATTCAAATATAGAGAGAAGTTGAACCCTAATTTTATTAAAAATACAGACAAACAATCCAAATCATATAAAATATTCACATTTAGTCAAGGGCTTTTACTAAATTCAAACTGTTAATTATAATCAATAGGACATTTATTCTCAAGTTTATAGCAGAAATAAGCAAAACACATTAAGGATGGCCAAGTTTACAATTTACACATTCACAATTTATTGAAGAGAAACCTTGCTGGAAAGAATAAAATACAGCATTAATTCTAAAAATTAATTTCAAAAATTAGGGAAAACATTAATTTTGAAAATTAGGGAAAACAGAGATAGAAAAATAGAGAAATTGAGTAAGAGAGAGAGAGAGAGAGAGAGAGAGGGAAGAGAGAGAAAGAGGACCCATACCTGATGGAAGAGAACACACAACAGTAAAGAAGATACGACGTCTGTGGCGACACTGAAGGAGGAGAACAGGGACGTTGGCAACGGCGCTAGAGAAGAACACATTGAAGGGGCGCCGGAGAAGAACACACAGCACTTGTGTTTTGAGAGGGAGAGGGAGAGGGAGAGGGAGAGGGGGAGAGATAGAGATTGATAGGAAAACTGATTCGTCAATAAACAAATACTCAGCACTTGTGTTTTGTTTTGAGAGGGAGAGACAGATAGAGATACAGACTGATACGAAGACTGATCCAAAAAAAAAAAGGAGGGAAAAATAAACTGATCAAAAAAAAAAAGAGGGAAAAATAATTTAGGAAAATTGATCCCAAAAAAAAAAAAAAAAGAGGGAGAGAAAAATAATAGACTATTTTTTTCATTACTGCTTAATATGTCAAAATTCTTCTTTCAAAATTAGTGACAAAACAATTTTCTCACTAAAAGGCCTAAAAATATTAAAAATTATTAGTGATGAAAATATTTTTCTCACCAAATGGTCTTAAAATATTTAAAATCAAATTTTTTTTAAAAAAATAAAAATAGATTATTGGTGACGCAAATATATTCCTTATTAATAATTTTTTAATTGTTGAAAAAAAAAATTCTCACCAAAAGTTTCAAAATTTTGGCACCATAAAAAAAAATTAGTGGGAAAAATTTAGGTGACGAAACTTATTTTTTTTCTCACCTAAACGTAAGTATTTATTGACGGAAATAAATTTCGTCACCTATTATTTTTATATTTTTATTATACGTGACAAAATTTATAATTCCTCATGGATTATTCTTATTTAGTGACAAAATTTGTTTTCTTCACTAATTTTCGTCACCATACCAATACAGAGAATAAGAGAAAGAGACACCAGAAAAAGAGCAAAGAGAAATCATGTAAAAAATCACCGAGCGAAGAAGATGTAGCGGTTACCGGCAAGGCTACTAGTGGTGGCGACGATTGGCAAGGCTAATAGAGGCGACGATGGCGATCGGCGTGGTGGAGGAGCAAGAGGTAAGACAAACTAATACCCTATTTTGAGAGAGAGAGAGAGAGAGAGAGAGAGAGAGAGAGTTGATAAACAGAAAAGAGGTAAAAAAAATTAATACCCTATTTTTTTTTAATTGCCCCTCAATATATCAAAAATTTCTCACCAAAATTGGTGACAATATTATTGCCTCACCAAAAGATATCAAAAATATTAAAACGTTTTGGTGACGAAAATATATTCCTCACAAATAATTTTATAATTAGTGACAAATTTTTTTCTCACCAAAAGGCCCAAAATTTTGGTGCCACAAAAAAAAAAAAAAAAAATAGCTGGAAAATTTTTGGTGACGAAACTTAATTTTTCCTCACTTAAAATGAAGTATTTATTGACGAAAATAAATTTTGTCACCTATCATTTTCATTTTTTTAATATATGTGACAAAATTTATAAATTCCTCACGAACTATTTTTATTTAGTGACGAATTTTATTTTCTTCACTAGTTTTCGTCACCATAGGTTACTTTTGTTGTAGCATATAATGTAAATAAGAATCACATCATGATTAGTAAAGGCTGATATTTGATCGGGCAAGTGGGGTGCTCAATTCATGACATTCCCCTCTCGTACCTAAGTTCCCGAGCCGAGACATTTGGTGATGATGGACTAATGACCTTTGGCACAAGTCACGAGTTTCCTAAATTTTTCAAAAATATTTAAGTGGCGACTCTGTAATCTGGTAAAACATTCCATTTTTGGCATTTGATTCAAATATCGATTTTCCAAAAGATTTTCCGGATTTAGACTCATTTGTGTTTTTCTATTTCACATTGCACTTGTAAAATCAGAATAAAAAACCATGGGAGTCCGAACTGTACGGCTAATCATATTCGAGAAGAGCACAAAAAACAAGCTACACCAACACACTGACATTGCATTCAACCAACATGGAAACCAACAATGTTACACCCAAACTAAAAATAATGTCATTGTAATCACACATCACCTACAAACTATATACACCAAAAACCTTGGAACTCCTGACCACATTCCAACAGAACAGCACAACCAACACCACATACAGCAATAACATCACATAACACCATCGCAAAAACACATAATAACCTAAACAACAAAATAATTTTAATTACAGCATGTTACACTAGCAAAACTAATACCCCCAAAATTGAAGGACACTACATGATAGTAACCTGAACCAATTCTAAATCCACATTAACTAATGACACATAACGATAGTATAGGCATTTAACTAACATTATGCCAGCACCATTAACGCTAAACCCAATCTACAACATCACTCACACAACTCAAAACATCAAACAAAATGAATAAAACAACATCACGAGCACATACTTGCCACCATGGGTTTGGAACACAATCATCAACTAATGTGGAAGGCAATAAATCAACCCGCCGCCGGCAAGACATCATCAACATCAACTATAACGACAAATTGACTAAGTGTCAGATCCTAATCGGCACCAGAAATGTACATGAAAGGATTTTTTTGTTTCTAGGGTTTGAGATGAAACACCAATGTTAAATTGGCGAATGCAAACTGCGAAATTAACGTTACCAAAATCAAATGATGCAAAAATGGAGCAAACTTCATGGAACCTTCCATTTTCATTTTTTTTCCCTTTTTTATTAGGAAGGATGGAAACCTAAAAAACCTGCAGTATGCTTTTTGGACAAATTTGTAAATTCCACATTACACAAACCCACATATACCCCTAATATTGGTACAACAGACGTGTAATTGTTGTACAATTATGTCATTAACATTGAAATGAGACCTATGGATTCATCAGATAAAAGACAAGACCAAATGATTGAAAAGATTTAAACTTGGAATTTATTGGGGCTTTATCTTTCTTTTTCTTTTTTCTTTTTTTTTGTAATTTTCCAATTATTTGTTAATAATTAATTATTATTTTTTAAAAAAAAGAAAGAAAGATCTAGAGGTTTTTAGAGAAGGATGGAGGGGAACGAGGAGGGTGAGAGTTCCTTGTGCGTCATACACCCACCACCACTAAGGAATGGGGAAGGCAAGAGCTCCAAGGGAAAATCTAGCGTCCCAACCTAAGCCCCCGTTTGGGAAGTGGGTTGGTTTTTTGGCTTTTTGGCTTTTTTTGGCTATTTTAGCCTGGGGCTAAAAAGCCTGGTTTGGGAAGGGCTTTTTGGCTTTTTTGGCTTTTTGGGTTTTTGGTGAGGTGTCATCTTGTTAAAAGACCAAACTGCCCTTTTCCATTTTTTTTATTTTTTAATTTGGGTTGGGATTTGGCATTATTTCCGTTTTTTTTCTTTTTTTCTTTTTTTCAATTTTGGCTTTTTGGTGAAAAACAAAATTTTTTGGTATGTTTTTTTTTTCGGTATTTTTTTTTTACAATTTTGGCTTTTTGCTTAATATATATATATATATTTTTTTTTTTGGATTTGGCATATTTTTGTTATTTTTTATTTTAATTTTTTCTGTTAGGTTTTGATTTCGCCTATTTTCCTAATTTTTGATAAAAAAAAATAAATTAAGGACCTGCATTTGAAACTATAACCAAACAGATACAACAATTGTAGAACAGATTTGCATTTCCTTGATTGTTTAAACAACGGTGCCTTCATACATCTAGCCCAAATTTGTGATTCTGAACAGATATATAAGATCAATAGAGCTGATTTTCATAAATCAAACCAACTATTTGAATCAGATAAGATATTATATATATATATATGTATATATACAAATCTGCCCCAAATTTGTTGGATGCGAACAGATTTCGAACATAACAACAGATCTAAAAGACGATATTTACGAATGAGACAGATCGGTGGCCGGTCTGTGTGTAATGTAAGTGTAATCAACCCAATAACGACCGTGAGCCAACAGATCGGCCATGAACCGATGCTGTTATGAACATAAACTACGCAGATGGGAAGAAGAGAAAACAAATCAAATAGGCCATAGATCATCACCTGCAGATCGGTTTGAGTGTGAGAGAGTTGGTTGTTGTTCGCCGCCGCGGTTTCGATCTCCGGTTGCAGTTTCCTCTGCCAAGGTCGGTTCGACGGCCTCCAATAGCTCCGTTCTTCTTTTCCTCTGCTTTGCAATGGGTGTGTATGAGCTCTAATGTGAGCCGCTTTTTGCAGATGGAAAGATTTTAACTCTCGGGGCAATTCGGTAAATTCACACCACACAGCCTCGCCCAACACCCGTAAAAATCGATTTTGTCGTGACTTGGTTGAATTAGCCTTTTTTGTCGCGACTTGGCTACTTTAGCCTGGGATTGCCTTCCCAAACGACGCGTAAGTATTATTAGTTAAAACAGTGGGTCTTACTACTTATTTTTCTCTTTTAAGGAGACAATTAGACACTGTCTAAACATGAATAGTGTGGAGCAATGCTCTTGAAACAATGAATAATTTCTCCTGCCTTTCACGAACGATCACTATTTTCTCGTAAATTTCAGATTACTCATCTCTTCCTTCATCACCAAGTCAATTCAATCTCTCTACCTCTCTAACTATATGTCTTACACCTCTCACCCTCTTTCATCACAGACAATTCTTAATTCTTCTATCAAATCTCACTCACTCACTCCCTCCTTCAAATCTTTTTCTCTAAAAGGTTATTCATATTCTCGATTTTAGTTATCCGATATCAATGTATTTGATTATTTTCTTGTGTTTCTCTAATAGATTTGAACAATTTACGATTTGAATTTGTAATTAATTATTATTAATATTTGTTTTTTGTGTTGAACAGATGCAGATCTTTGTGATACTCCTAACAGGCACGACCATCAGTGTGTTTGGTTTGAGTTTTTTGAATTAAGTTTTTTGAAAACTGGAGTTTTTTTATTTTCGTATTTTTTTTATTTTTAGTGAATATTTTTAAAATTTTAAACATTTTTTTTACTTTTTTAGATGCACCTTACTTAGATATATCTAAAAAGTAAAAAATTTGTGAAAAAATATTTTTAAAAATTAATAAATACATAAAAATATAAAAAAAATGTACTAAATTCTCATTTTTTTTTTTATATTTTTGGTATTTAGTGAATTTTTAAAAGGTTTTTTTCAATTTTTTTTACTTTCTAGGTATATGTATGTTAGGTATGTTTAAAAATATAAAAAAAAATTTGCTCAAAATATTAAAAAACTTCAGTAAAAATAAAAAAACACGAAAAATAAAAAAGTAGAATTTTTTGAAAAACGTTTTTTTTTGTTGAATAGATGCAGATCTTTGTGAAAATTCTAACAGACATGACCATTACTCTCATACTGTGTTTGGTTGGGGGATTTGAGGAGGGATTTGAAAAAAAAAAAAAAATGTGTAAAACTAAGTAAAATATAAGTATATTTTATTCACATTTCACCTACTTTTTCCATTTTAATTTTTCTTTCCAAA
Organism: Camellia sinensis; assembly: GCF_055761805.1. Taxonomy (NCBI): domain Eukaryota; kingdom Viridiplantae; phylum Streptophyta; class Magnoliopsida; order Ericales; family Theaceae; genus Camellia; species Camellia sinensis. Next base: position 67,634,740 of record NC_138970.1, read on the forward strand.
TCTCTATTCAAATAACCCAACGAAACACGGCTTCAGGGTCGAGAGTTCTGATACGATCGACAACGTGAAAGCGAAGATTCAGGACAAGGAAGGAATTCCTCTGGATCAGCAGCGTCTAATCTTCATCGGAAAATACCTCGAAGACGGCCGTACCCTCGCCGACTAAAACGTCCAGAAAGTGTCAACTCTTTATCTTGTCCTTCGTCTTCGCGGTGGTATGCAAATCTTTGTCAAAACCCTAACTGGCAAGACGATTACGCTCGAAGTCGAGAGCTTCGACACGATCGACAGTGTCAAGGCCAAAATCCAAGACAATGAAGGAATTCCACCGGATCAACAGACGTTGATCTTCACTAGAAAACAGCTCGAGGACGGCCATACTCTCGCCGATTACAACATCTAGAAAGAATCCACGCTCCACCTTGTGCTTCGCCTTCACGGTGGTATGCAGATCTTCATCACAACCCTAACTGGCAAGACAATTGCGCTCAAAGTCGAGAGCTCTGATACGATCGACAATGTTAAGGCCAAAATCCAAGACAAGGAAGGAATTCCACCAGATCAACAGAGGTTGATCTTCGGTGGAAAGCAATTAGAAGATGGACGAACTCTGACAGATTTCAACATCCAGAAGGAATCGACTCTTCACCTCGTGCTTCGTCTCCATGGAGGTATACAAATCTTCGTCAAGACGCTCACAGGAAAAACAATCACTTTGGCAGTTGAGAGCTCGAACACAATCGATAATGTCAAGGCCAAAATTCAAGATAAGAAAGGCATTCCTCCTGATCAGCAGAGTTGTTGATTTTCGCCAGTAAACAGCTCAAAGATGGGCATACTCTGACTGATTGTAATAACCAGAAGGAATCAACATTGCATTTGGTTCTGCGATTGAGAGGTGGAATGCAGATTTTTGTGAAGACTTTGACCGGAAAAACTATTACTCTGGAGGTGGAGAGTTTAGATACAATTGATTATGTGAAAGCTAAAATCCATGATGAGGAGGGGATCCCACCAGATCAACAGAGATTGATCTTCGTGGGAAAGCAGCTTGAAGATGGGCACACTCTTGCTGATTATAATATTCAAGGAGTCCACTCTCCACCTTGTTCGTTGTCTCCGTGGTGGTGATCTTTGAAGTCTTTATGGGTCTTTTGGTTGGTAATTTTTGTGGTATGATGTGTTTTTAGTAAATGATAGTTTTTTTGTGAGTTAAATTGATCAAAATTTCGAAAGTTTAGATGTAAAATTAATATTAATTGAAGTCTGGGATCAAATTGAAAAATGCGTGAAAGTTTAGAGGCTAAAATGATATTTCCTCTAAATCTTGTTTTGTTTTGTAGTTGTGTTTTTATGTGCTTGATGAAGGATCGAGGTACCCATTTGATAAGTTTAGGAGATTTAACAATGATTTTTGGTTTAGTTCTTGTAATTTGGAAACCTCAATTTCCCCGCAATGAGTAAGCACCCCTACATAATCAAAATAAAATTCGAAATATGTGCAAATTTCTATTATGCCCTTTAGGCTGTGTAATGATTGCGCACATTGCACACCCCCGTCTCTGTCTCTCAAACATGCTTCTTTCAATTCAATAACATGGTTAGAACTGGGCCCTTCTTTCAATTCAATTTTTACCTTTGTGACGGTGGAGTATTGGGAGGAGGAGAAGGGGTAAAGCAACAGCTGGCTCATAAATATACAATAATAACCAAAGTATAAATCATGGTCCTTAGCATTTTTTCTAGGGGGTTTGGTTTTGTGATTCAGGCCTTAGTGGGTCCATTGTGAACCCAATTTAAATAGTTCTCTTTTTAGTGCTTGTCGGGACGAATATTCGTGTAAAAAATCTCTTTACCAGATGGTTGCTTCAGAGGCTGTTAATTGCTATTTAGCTATGTTTTGTTTCTTTTGGCTGCTGTTGGCTTATGCTCTGGTTAGTTATTTGGCTAAACATTGAACATTTTAGCTTGAAATTTTCTATTGAATTGGGACGATAGATGCCCTCCTCCTAGGATAGTACCATCTTCGTTCATGGTTGGTTAGCTCTCTGCCTTTTCAAGAGCCCGACTGGACCACTTTGATGTCATTTGTAGCATTGAGATTATCAGACTACTTTTTCTGGGCGGAAATTATTTTTCAGGAGACACTTTTTGTATTTTTTTGCGTTTGGTATTAACGGAAAACAACGGTCAAATAGAAAAAGATTTCTATGATCAATGAAAAATAAATTTGTTTTCTTAGAAAATATTTTTCACTTTTAAGAGACAAAATATTTTCGAACAAAAGTTTATCAATGCATCGCATTGCCACTACTATCATCATCTCTCCACCACCGCTACACCATCACCACCATCGCCACCACCTCCATCCCATCACCACCACATCACAACCGCCACATCACAACCGCCGCACCACTACCACTACCACCACCACCCCAACACTTTCACCTTGTCGCTGCCACTACTATCACCACAAACAAACATTAATGCATTTTCTAAATATTTTTCATTACAAAAATACTTTCCCCTGAAACAAACTGAACATGAGAATATAAGTTCTTATCACAAAAAATTGTGATAGGATAATGATCACAAAAAATTAACTTACCCAGCTGAACTCAGAATCTTATGCTGGCAAGTGCAAAGATATCATTCATTGGAAACATTCGGAACGAACCCTATGCACCCTGTTATACATAATATTTGTTATAAAAAAGTATAATATAAAGTTTTGAAAGGTTTTACTGAAACTCGCCTTGAGGCAAAATTAAGGCAAAATGCCTCAAGGCTTTACTCTCTAAAGGCTTGCGCACACAGTCTTGAGATATACATCTTAGGTGCGTCTTGTATGCCTTTTATGCATAAGCATATGAGGGAGTTGGAGTGATTGTTATGCGGCTTGTACAACAGTGACTGTTGTGCGGCACGTAAGAATTATTTCAGATTTTATTTTAATCATACGAACTGTTCAATTTTTAAAGAATATCGAGTATAACATATCTGTAAAAAATCAAGTTGATCAAATATCGATAAATCCTTCATCAACTTGCATTTGTATATATATATATATATATAAAATAAATATATATGTACCAAGCTGAATACTAATGTGAGTGATAAAAAATCTATCAATATCCGATCAATTTGATTTTTTACAAGAATGTTCTACTCAATGTTATTTAAAAATTGAACGGTTCGGATCATGAAGATAAAGTCCGAAGTAATTCTCATGAGCCACACAACAGTCACTACTGTGCAAATTGCACAGCAGTGACCCCTGATCTACAAGTGAGGAGTACGCACGCGAAGAGTGTCTTAGGCTCTTGTTTATTAAATTTAGTCTAGTAGATGGTTTGAACATACAAAAATAAATAAATAAACTCCTTGTGCAATTATATTATATAGGAAAAATTAAGTAAATAATCAATTAAGAAAAAACATAGTTAATGCTCAGTGAGAAGCTCAATTACTACAATTCACTTTCACTAACGCAAAACTTTCTTCTTCGCAGTGAACCTTAAGTAAAAAAGCGTTTACACATTTATATTTAATTTGTTGTATTTATTTATTGTTTTAAATTATTTACTACATATAAAAATTTAGCATTTTAAACGCTTACATCTCGTCTCATGAGCGGTAAAATGCCTCACATTACGCATTTTCCATTTAAAAATTTTGATATAATATATATATTACAAAAATAGGAAACACTATGGTAGGGTGTGCACCATTCCACCGTATAACTCAAAAAAAATATAGCAAATTTTAATTTTCTGAATCATTATTATAAAAAATAAATATTATTTCTAAACACAATATGAGGCATAACTAATTAACTCAGGAATCATAAGTAAAATAATGTCATAATTAAAGAAGAAAATTAATTACAACTAAAGAAAAAAATGACATAACTAGAGGTGTATATAGTACATCATTTTCAATGGAGTGTGTATTAGAATTTCCCTACAAAAATACATAAGAAAGATGCATATATGTCAAAGGCTTTCCCCATGGTATATATCTGGGCTTAAACTAAAGTGCATTTGTTGGGCAACATGAATTGAGGGGTTTACAGCAGAATTTGGCTGCAATTAGGTTTCTTGGTTAATTTGTTGGCTAACCTCTTTCGCCGTGTCCTCTGAAGTAATACACATACCAATGGCAAGGCGCTCTCTCTCTCTCTCTCTCATGTTTTCTCCAATAATAATAATAATATTTGTTATTCTGGATTAACTAATTTCTTTAATATAATTGAATTTTGAAAACACAGCTTAATAATGTTTCTTGTTTAAGAACAAACTTGATCATAACAATAATACTAAAAATGCGCACAAAATTTTACATATTAAATTTTTTTTCGCTCACATGAAGGTGGGATCAATGCTTAAGATCATTTTCTTCCATCTTGCTTTGCATGGATTTTTCCCATCCCAGAGTGAAGAAGTGCGGTGTGAATGAGTTTTGCTTTTCCCCTTCTGTTTCAACCCGGGGCCATTTCCCAATATAAGCCATTTTTGTATCGTATTTCCAAAACTAGGCCAACTTCTGACGGAATTCCAAAACTAGGTTAAAACGCTATTACTATTCGCGCTTTCACTGTTAGGAGCGTAAAAGTAGGTGAACAGTAAAATCGCTATTACAAATAGCGACTTTGATTAATAAGTCGCTATTACAAATAGCGCTTCTAGGGTTATTTTTTTCCCAATAAAAAACGCTGTTCTTAACAGCGCTTTTCACACAAATTTTTGTTGCCAAAAAACGCTATTATCAATAGCGATTTTAACAAAAATAAATTCCCCAAAAAACGCTGTTTATAGTAGCGATTTTAACATAATTTTTTTTGCAGAAAAAACGCTATTCATACTAGCGATTTCAGTTAAAATTTTGTTCCAAAAAACGCTATTCCTAATAGCGATTTTAACAGAAATTTTTTTTTTACCATAAACTTTGTTGGAATAAAACGCTATTTTGAAGATAAAACAAAAGGAAAAAACATAAAGCAATTATCATGTTAAAATATGTTTTTTTTTTTCTTTTTTTTGTTTAGAATGTGTAATTCATAAATTTTACATAATATGAAAAAAACCTCTTCTCATATATTAATTTTACATACTATTTTTCATATATATAATTTCAAAATCATATTCATGTAGATTATTGAATTTTTTTTGGGAAAATTTTACATAGCGATTTAGCTATTATAAAAAATGTAATTAAAGCTCATTTAGCTATTATCAATAGTATATTAATTTTACATAGCGATTTTTCATTATTTCATAGCGAATTGTTTCAAGTTAAATGAGCTTTAATTACATTTTTTTAATTACATTTTTTTGGGAAATTTTTTTTTGTTAAAATCGCTATTGTTTTACAAAATGTAATTAAAAAAAAATTTTCGTCTTCACTAAAGTTGTTTTCATGTAAAATATTTTTTTGCTTATTGTTTTGTGTAATTAATTATTTTTTTTTCGCTTTACTAAAGTCGTTTTCATGTAAATTTTTTTTTTCTTTTGTCTTTATTTTGGGTTGGAATGTGTTATTTTGAAAATTATTTTGGCTTTACGAAAGCCGTTTTCATTTAAACATAAATATATATTTATTCTTTTGTTTTGGGTTAGAAGGTGAGAATGTAATTCAGAAAATCAGTTTAGTAAACCAGTTTAGTAAAACCGTTTTGTACCCGTTTTCATTTAAATTTATTTTGTTATAGGTTAGAATGTGATATGCATGCTGTAGAGTTCGAAGCACACCCACACATTGTGCAACTCGACGAGCAACGACGAAGGGTGAGACGCGAAGACCACCGCGGAGTAGGCCAAGAAGACAAAGGCCACAGCGAGAGCTCCTAAAATAAATTTTCTCAACATTTTTGTAATAATACTTAATACATAATATACGAAGTCAGTACTTTACAAAATACTCTTACGGGTATGAAAACAACATAACTGAAGTTGCAAATGTAATAGTTTTCAGTTACGTAGGTAGTACAGACATAATTCTCCCACAAAAATACATTATGGACACCATGAACTGAACACACATTACATACATCCTGGACACTCTTAACTGAACACACAATACATAAACATAACAGTTAGATAGAGAAACACCTAATTCATGACCTAATATTGCATATTAGTAGCCGTAACATTTGACAGACACAATACATATACATAAACATAAACTTAAACATAAACATAACATAACATAACAGTTATACTTACTCTAACACAGACATTACATATTAATGGAAGTTGTTATATTGCCGAAGTGTAGACATTAACACCTAATTCGCGCTTAAATCGGCAGGTGGCTCAGAATCTGAACAATCCGAAAGCTCAGCGTCAGAGACAAGTTCAGGATCCTCCATGATAGCCTTGATAGCCGCAACATTTGGTTCTGTTTTGTTCTTCTGGGCATCCTTCTTAAGTATGAGTAGCTGCATATCGCGGGCCAATCTACGACCCATTTGAGAAATCTCACGTTCTAGTGTTTGACATAGTCGATCAACATTATCAGGATCTTCCTTTTGGATCTCAACAGAACGTGCTTTTGGCACCTTCAGTCCTCTTTCCCGACATAATCTTTCGTTTTGCACTCGCTCTATAAATAGTGCGGGCCACTTAAGAAGTCTAGCCTTTGCATAACCATATCCTGTTTGATTTTCTGATGGATCCTCCACCAAACCACATGGATCTCGATAGTACTTGGGCATGACGAAATGTCGCTTCCCAAACCTATCATGATAAGCACAAGAGGCATCCAAGAAAGGAAATGGTGTTTCATCTTCAGCATCGCCACTTCCCCTTCCCCCTCCTCGTCGTGAACTTTCACCCCTTTGCAAGTTCCTACCACCTCTGCGACCCCCACTCCCTCCTATGAACCATGTAGCCATGCTAATTTTTTAAAACAAATGAATAATAATTTCGTAGGGCGAAATGAGTTGTAAGGTTGTGTCTTCACCTTGAGTTGTAAGGTTGTGTCTTCACCTTTACTCGTTTATATAGTTGATTATGAACGGATAAATGAGAATCCCACATATATGCATGCTGACTGTAAGGTAAATGCATGCTGACTGTAAGGTAAATCAGTAGATTCACTGTTGCCATGTGACTTTCTAAATTGAGAATCCCACATATATCAATACGAGATGAGTTGTCACTGTAACAAAAAAGTCGAGCAAAAAATGGAGAAAACCAAAGCATGTGCACCAAGTCACATCACTTCACAATCCATCTGCATATACGAACAAAATAAGGGCATGGTGACTATAAGGTAATTCAGTGAATTCACTGTTGCCATGTGACTTTCTAAGTTGAGAATCCCACATATATCAATAACAGATGAGTTGTCACTGTAATAAATATCAGATGATGATGATAATGTTATGATGATAATGTCATCAATATCAGATGATGATGATAATGTTATGTTATGTATGGATGTTATGTCATCATCATCTGACATCTCAATATCAGATTCATACATAACATCCATGCTCCAGGCGTAGTACTGGTGTGCATCATCCATTAACCCATCTTCGGCACGCTCATTTGCGGTCTTCATTAGTTCAGACCTCTGCAAACGTTGTGTCATGCGATTAACCTCGTCGCGGATACGATGCAATGCCCTTTGCAACAACTGTGGAGTGTCAGTTGGCATACGCATGGCTAACCGGCGAGGAAATTTAAGATTAACTTCACGGCATAGCTCAACGAGAACGTTTGCTCGAGTTTTGCGAAATTCCCACTCAGCTCTCATGGTATTGACGGTGGCACGTGAGTAACGCAAATTTGGATTTAATGGGTATTGAAATTCATCTCCATCTGCAACCCAATAGCGACCCATTGCTGAATATAGATCAACCACCGTATATGTCATGATCATATCGGTAGAAATAGCTGTAAAACTTTTGTTGTGGTATGCTACGATATTTATACCATATACACACATGGTACCTGTGTGTATGCAATTTCCTGTTCGATCACATGCATGCCACTGACCTTATCCAGTGGATACGGCTGTCAGGACTCGACTTTGTGCAGTCATGAACGAATCAACGGCCTGTAGCATCGGCTATTGTGCCGAAGATGCAGCGATGCCTGTGACTTTGTGCATAATTGCAATGGGCACAGTACGTAGGAGGCATGTGACTTTGTGCAGTGATGCAATGCTGCATGTCACTTTATGCAGTGATGCAGTAATGCATGTGACTTTCTTACTTTGCCATGCTTGTATACGTTGTGACTTGTTTCTTGATATTACGTGATGCATGTGACTTCTGCAGTGCAACTTACATGCTTTGTTTTTTCCGCACATTTCAGAATTCATCTAAGTCACATTATTATGACTGTGAAAAGAAGCAGAAATGCTATTATGTTGGTAAAAAAATATGATGGACGATTGTGTAATGACAATAAAAATCGGATGACTGTGAAGTTCTTTAACTGAAAATAAGATAAAATATAGGCACCAACGTTCCAATCGTGTTTACCTAGCAGGTGACCATTTTGTTATGTTGGTGAGAAAAACAATGATAGTTTATGAACAATATGACTTGAATACAAAGAAAATTTCATTTTTCGATTTGATTTATAATTTCTCGAAAACACTTATACGTACTGAAATCGTCAATTCCAAGTGAGTACTTATTGTATTACAAAAGTAAGCATGACAAAATAGTTTCATGTGCCGATGTGACAACTCACTGCATTTTGTTTTATTTGACAACGCACTGCTCGAATATGAAGGGATAGCATTGTGATTCTATAGCCTACAATTATTATTTTATCTTACAACCACATCCGTGACTACATCACAGGTACACAAAGTCACGGGTAATCAAAATTACATGAAATGAACAACATCAAATAATATCACGTGTATCACTTATTCCATAGTGCCCTAGCACCACTATCATGTCTATAAATACCCCAGTATGATGTTTGTTGAAGGCATAACAATAGTAATAGATATACAATTACTATTATTATTATTATTTTTAATTTTATTAACAATGTCTTCAAGAGGTGCAGGAAGTTCACGCCAGCAAAGAAATCCGAAAGTGTGGCTGCTACCTCCATTTATGTATGACTACAAGAGCGAAAAGTACTCAAGTCCGAAGGATTATTATGCTGGTATCCGAGCAGAATGGGCGTTCAGGGTAACGGAGCAAGAAGGATTGTATAATGATCTACGTAACTTTGGGGCACCGGTACCTCATCGTCGTTCATTGACCATGGCTAGACGAAATGTGAGTGACTATGAAAAAGCAGTTAGCAGAATTAAGAAGGAGAACAACAGGATGTTGATGCGGAGATGTCGACATTTCATGCTTCAGCTAGCCACTGAAATGGCAGAAGCAAGCAACAGAGATTTGACAATGGTTGAGCGAAATAATGTCTTCAACAATGAAAAATATCTCTCTGACTACTACATGTCAGATGATGAATAAGAAATCAAACACCGTTATCTTTCATATGTTCGTTCCTGGAGTGTAAGACAACGTTGTTGTTGGTGTAACGTACGGATGTATTTCAAGTATTTTTGTTATGCACCTGAAGTTTATGAAATACCTACATTTATAAGTACACATTTATGAGTTCATGACTTTCTTTATTGAATTGCAATTTGTTCATGAATGTTCTGGATTAATTAATGGATTAATGTATGTTCAATTATGTGAATACTTAAAACACATAAAATAGATCAGGCAACTCGGAGAAAAGGTTCCCTTAACTGGGGCTGCTGAAATTGGGATGAAATCACAACGAATTTCAATCTCCATCAGGAAAGAAGAAAGAGTCACCTTACAATTATTGAAAGTCCAGTAAAAATTATTACTCCGGTAATGAATGAGGGGTTGACAAAAAACTAAACTCGGTGAATCGAACTACCGCCTTCAACAACACATAAAACATAACAGGTAGGTCGGTGAATAGCTTCCCAAATGACAAGAACAATTCAAATAGTCATACTTTTCAATGAAATACAAATAGCGGGTCGTAAGCTTCATGACCTTCATTTTTTCACACATTGAGTAGTCAAATCATGGAGAGACTTGTCAGTATATGCAGATAGATTGTGAAGTCATGTGACCTGGTGCACTGTCTTCGGTTTTATTGATTTGTTTATTACAGTCACAACTCATCTCTTATTTACATATGTGGGATTCTCAACTCAGAAAGTCACATGGCAACAGTGAATTCATTGATTTACCTTATTGTCAGCCTGCCTTTATTTTGTCTGTATATGCAGATGGATTGTGAAGTCATGTGACTTGGTGCAGAGTCTTTGGTTTTCTCGATTTTTTGCTCGATTTTTTTTATTACAACGCATCTGTTATTGATATATGTGAGATTCTTTGTCATCTGTTAACAACAGCATGCCTTTATTTTGTCCTTATATGCAAATGGATGGTCTTTGTCATGTGAATTGGTGCACAGGCTTTGGTTTCCTCGATTTGTTGCTCGATTTTTTTTATTACAGTGACAACTCATCTATTATTGATATATGTGGGATTCTCAACTTAGAAAGTCACATGGCAACAGTGAATTCACTGAATTACCTTACAGTCACCATGCCCTTATTTTGTTCGTATATGCAGATGGATTGTGAAGTGATGTGACTTGGTCCACATGCTTTGGTTTTCTCCATTTTTTGCTCGACTTTTTTGTTACAGTGATAACTCATCTCGTATTGATATATGTGGGATTCTCAATTTAGAAAGTCACATGGCAACAGTGAATCTACTGATTTACCTTACAGTCAGCATGCATATATGTGGGATTCTCATTTATCCGTTCATAATCAACTATATAAACGAGTAAAGGTGAAGACACAACCTTACAACTCAAGGTGAAGACACAACCTTACAACTCATTTCGCCCTACGAAATTATTATTCATTTGTTTTAAAAAATTAGCATGGCTACATGGTTCATAGGAGGGAGTGGGGGTCGCAGAGGTGGTAGGAACTTGCAAAGGGGTGAAAGTTCACGACGAGGAGGGGGAAGGGGAAGTGGCGATGCTGAAGATGAAACACCATTTCCTTTCTTGGATGCCTCTTGTGCTTATCATGATAGGTTTGGGAAGCGACATTTCGTCATGCCCAAGTACTATCGAGATCCATGTGGTTTGGTGGAGGATCCATCAGAAAATCAAACAGGATATGGTTATGCAAAGGCTAGACTTCTTAAGTGGCCCGCACTATTTATAGAGCGAGTGCAAAACGAAAGATTATGTCGGGAAAGAGGACTGAAGGTGCCAAAAGCACGTTCTGTTGAGATCCAAAAGGAAGATCCTGATAATGTTGATCGACTATGTCAAACACTAGAACGTGAGATTTCTCAAATGGGTCGTAGATTGGCCCGCGATATGCAGCTACTCATACTTAAGAAGGATGCCCAGAAGAACAAAACAGAACCAAATGTTGCGGCTATCAAGGCTATCATGGAGGATCCTGAACTTGTCTCTGACGCTGAGCTTTCGGATTGTTCAGATTCTGAGCCACCTGCCGATTTAAGCGCGAATTAGGTGTTAATGTCTACACTTCGGCAATATAACAACTTCCATTAATATGTAATGTCTGTGTTAGAGTAAGTATAACTGTTATGTTATGTTATGTTTATGTTTAAGTTTATGTTTATGTATATGTATTGTGTCTGTCAAATGTTACGGCTACTAATATGCAATATTAGGTCATGAATTAGGTGTTTCTCTATCTAACTGTTATGTTTATGTATTGTGTGTTCAGTTAAGAGTGTCCAGGATGTATGTAATGTGTGTTCAGTTCATGGTGTCCATAATGTATTTTTGTGGGAGAATTATGTCTGTACTACCTACGTAACTGAAAACTATTACATTTGCAACTTCAGTTATGTTGTTTTCATACCCGTAAGAGTATTTTGTAAAGTACTGACTTCGTATATTATGTATTAAGTATTATTACAAAAATGTTGAGAAAATTTATTTTAGGAGCTCTCGCTGTGGCCTTTGTCTTCTTGGCCTACTCCGCGGTGGTCTTCGCGTCTCACCCTTCGTCGTTGCTCGTCGAGTTGCACAATGTGTGGGTGTGCTTCGAACTCTACAGCATGCATATCACATTCTAACCCATAACAAAATAAATTTAAATGAAAACGGGTACAAAACGGTTTTACTAAACTGGTTTACTAAACTGATTTTCTGAATTACATTCTCACCTTCTAACCCAAAACAAAAGAATAAATATATATTTATGTTTAAATGAAAACGGCTTTCGTAAAGCCAAAATAATTTTCAAAATAACACATTCCAACCCAAAATAAAGACAAAAGAAAAAAAAAATTTACATGAAAACGACTTTAGTAAAGCGAAAAAAAAATAATTAATTACACAAAACAATAAGCAAAAAAATATTTTACATGAAAACAACTTTAGTGAAGACGAAAATTTTTTTTTAATTACATTTTGTAAAACAATAGCGATTTTAACAAAAAAAAATTTCCCAAAAAAATGTAATTAAAAAAATGTAATTAAAGCTCATTTAACTTGAAACAATTCGCTATGAAATAATGAAAAATCGCTATGTAAAATTAATATACTATTGATAATAGCTAAATGAGCTTTAATTACATTTTTTATAATAGCTAAATCGCTATGTAAAATTTTCCCAAAAAAAATTCAATAATCTACATGAATATGATTTTGAAATTATATATATGAAAAATAGTATGTAAAATTAATATATGAGAAGAGGTTTTTTTTCATATTATGTAAAATTTATGAATTACACATTCTAAACAAAAAAAAGAAAAAAAAAAACATATTTTAACATGATAATTGCTTTATGTTTTTTCCTTTTGTTTTATCTTCAAAATAGCGTTTTATTCCAACAAAGTTTATGGTAAAAAAAAAATTTCTGTTAAAATCGCTATTAGGAATAGCGTTTTTTGGAACAAAATTTTAACTGAAATCGCTAGTATGAATAGCGTTTTTTCTGCAAAAAAAATTATGTTAAAATCGCTACTATAAACAGCGTTTTTTGGGGAATTTATTTTTGTTAAAATCGCTATTGATAATAGCGTTTTTTGGCAACAAAAATTTGTGTGAAAAGCGCTGTTAAGAACAGCGTTTTTTATTGGGAAAAAAATAACCCTAGAAGCGCTATTTGTAATAGCGACTTATTAATCAAAGTCGCTATTTGTAATAGCGATTTTACTGTTCACCTACTTTTACGCTCCTAACAGTGAAAGCGCGAATAGTAATAGCGTTTTAACCTAGTTTTGGAATTCCGTCAGAAGTTGGCCTAGTTTTGGAAATACGATACAAAAATGGCTTATATTGGGAAATGGCCCTTCAACCCGCCCCTCTTGAGTTATATTTATTAAAATATATTTATATATAAAATAATATATATATATATGTTCTTTAATTTTTTTTTAATATAATATGATTAAACTATTAAAACAATACACTTACCATTCATTTTCACTCATTTATTTTTTTCATTTTACATATTTTAATCTTTATTAATTATAAATTATTATCTATAATATATTATGTTATCTCTAATTATTATTATTATTATTATTTTAACTTGAAAAATTAGCCTGGCCCTTCTCGCCTTGCCCCGAATGCCAACTTAATTTGTCCTGCCCTCAATATAATATCGGGGGTTGGGGCGAGGGTGGGGACGGGGCTTACAAACCTGTCCGAAAACTCGCCTCATGGCCATCCCTATATACCATCACGTCATATGGGATCCACACTTTATATGAGAGAGGAATAAACAACCACCTCATAAGCGTTCCACACTTTATATGGGAGAAAAATAAACTAGTGTGTAAAGTTTTGTAATACCTTTGTTTTGATCTTAATCCTACATTTTAGTAACAGATAAATTATTATGAATTGTGATAAGTTACTAACCAAAACAATTGAGCTAAGTGAAAAAAAAAAAATCGTATTTAACAAGCTCTCCTGACAATATCCTAATTTAACATACAAAAAATACAAATTACAAAATTAGACAAAACAAATAATTGCCTTCACTACAATAAATTAAGACTTTGGAAATAAAAATTTAAGAACAAAATTATTTTTTAGTGAGAAAGTATTTTTATTGCCAAATATATCATTATTATATTTTTATCAACGAAATTAGACATGATGAATTATCATCTTTTTGGAACAAAAAATTTTGTTTTAAGAAATAAACATTTTTGGAATCAAATTAACTTTCTCTAAAAGTACATTTATTGGCGATATTTTCAAAAAATTGTCTCTAGAATTTTATTTATTTATTTTTTTTTTGAGGATCATCTTTTAGCGATTATCCTCGCAACAATAGGAATTGATCCTTAAATATTTTTTACAATAAAACTTTTACTTTTCAGGACAAAAAATTTATGATTCCCACCATAGCCAAGAAATATTGTGCCCCTTGGTATATCCAATTTTGTGATCTCAACTATTTTGTACAGTCAATTGAGAAGATCATTTATATAAAATAAAATAAAATGAAATGAAAATTAATTTATATATTAATAGTCACATAATCGAATTGTATTTGTTTTTAAAAATAAATTATTTATTAAAAAAATAGACACAAACTATGATTTAACCGCAAGTATGATTTAATTATGTGACTATCTCTATCTGATGTATTCTATATTTTATATGAATGATCTACTAGACGGGTTTATAAGATGAGAAAAATAATGAAATTAGAACCAGAATGGGCCTCACCTAATATCCCATCTACTTAATGTTTTATATGAATGATTTGCACAATTGGCATACAAGAATAACAATTTAAATCAATGTAAAGCTGAAAATTGGACAAAGAATCAGCACAACACTTGGCCTATTGATTTAGGAGTCTTGTTAATGTGCACCCTTAAATTATATGTCATGTCAAGAGTCAATTTATTCCATTGTGATTTTATTTTGGAATACTTTACTCCTCTATGATTCAAATATATGCGTGCAAGCGCACGCGCGCAAACACACACAAATTCTTATGATTTTAGACTAAAGTGCTATCCGTAATGATTTCGTTAAAAACAATAGAAAGTGTGTCACACTCTCTCAAATTAAGAGTGAACAATGCAAAAATCTCAAGTTAAAGTTAAAAATTAGATCAAATATCAAAAATACCCTGATTTTTATTTTCTTCTCCAAATTAAATCCTATTCTAACCAAACACTAACCCTAACCCTAACCCGAATTGTCCTCTTCTATCATCAATTTAATTTAATTTAATTTTAAAATGTTATTAAATAATAAATTGAGTTAAAAATTAAAAGATTAAGGTACTTTTATGTTATTTAATTTAAGGGTAAATTATACTTATCTCCCTTGAGGTTTTTGACAAATACAGGAACCTCCCCTATGGTTTCAATAATTATAGGAATTGTCACACCCCAAATTTTAATTACTCGGATACAATACCAAAACCTGCAATTTAAGTTCATTTTTTTTTTTTTATTTACAAACATCAATTACCCTTGAGTAATAGAAATACAATGATACATGTTCTCTTTCTCTCAATGAACATTATAATGATAACAATACATGTCAATCTCCTACTGTGAAGCTACAATTAAATAAAATACAAATACAAGATCCATCACATCTAAAATGTAATTACATATAAAAGACACAAGGACTTCTTAACTCTTCAATCAAAGAATCCACACTTTCTTCCTGTAAAAAGATAAAACAACAAGGGGTGAGCACTAATGCCCAGTAGGAATCTCATAGTTCTAAATCAATAACTAACACACAGATAGAAATGATCATGCATGCAGGATGATACCATATAGTAGAGTGACATTTTATAATTTTAAAATATCATAAGTAAAGTACATTTTTCTCAAAAACTTTTAAAACGCTTTTAAGAAAAATCTTCAACCATTAACAATTATCCCTTAACCTTAGGAAATCATAGATCCTTATGAAACAACATATTTAAGAAATAACATCATTTAAAAATTATTAATCAATTCCCAAAATATTTCTTATTTAATTTCCACTTTTAATCTTCCTATTTGTCTTTCATTCTTCCTTTCTACTCAGTATATTTATATAGAATTCCATAACTTCAAGTTCAAGTTCCCTAATTTGTTTACAAAACAACACTCATAATTTACCTTTATTGCCACAACTAATTCATTAAGTTCACCATCACCAATCCATAATCCCCTTACCCATTTTTGGATTCCATTATTTACAAATAATGTTATGTGTGTCAATTTATGACCACACTGCCAATGTGAAGCCCCTGAAAATGTATTCGCTTTAAAAAAAAATAATGTTTAAATTATTGCTTAAAGCCCCTCAGTTACTAGGAGTATTTCGAATCTTGTCAATTAGCATTTTTTTTTATCGAAACAAGAATATTCCAACTAGTGGTCCATTAAATTTTTCAAATAATGGTCCATTCATTTTCCAACTAGTGGTCCATTAAATTTTCCAAATAATGGTCCATTCAATTCCAACTAGTGTCCATTCATTTTCTAACTAGTGATCCATTCAATTCCAACTAGTGGGCTTTAATGACAAGTAAATCCTAACTTGACCTTTCAATTCCAACCAGTGGGTTTTTATGCCATGTTACACCAAATTTGCCTATAAATATCACCACTCCCTAGCATGGCAAACACTAGCAACACTCTCACACACACACACATTTGACTAAAGGAGAGGAAGGAGAACAAGAGAGAAATCTTGAGAGGAAGAGGAAGGGAGTAGAGAGCCATCTTGTTCAAAGCTTAGCAAGTAAGCCACAACATAACCTTCTCTTCCATTTTTCCTTTTTCAAATACATGTTCTTAAGGGTTCTAAATAATATTTTCAGACGTGTTATTGATGAGTTATTTTTGTTAGGAATGATAAAAGTTGAACAATGACTTTCCCTCTCTTGTGGTTTTCCTCATTTCGGTACAAAACTATCCTACTCATACCAATCTCCCAAACTTTCCAAAGGCACACATCCAAGCAAATTTTCTGGGTTAATATATGTTAGTTAGCATGGTTTCATCACAAAAGAAAAAAATTTCCTTAATGGATCCCTTTTCTCACAAATCTTCTTATTTTGAGTATGGTGCCTTACAATCTGTTTCGTAGCCAACTTTCAAAAATTCTAGAGAAATGTATAAAATTATTCTGGACCTCTATCTTATGTCAAAATCTTCCTTAAGGAGTTAGTTTTCCACTAAAATTGGTTTCACGGAAAAACAATGAGGGGGTTGCAAGAAAATCAAATTTCTGTAATAGTCGACGAACTGGACAGCGCTAGAGTGTTTTCTAAATAACTTAAAATCTAGAAAAGCTATTCCATTTCCGAAATATGTTCTGGAAATTAGATTAAATTCTCTACGAACCATAGGAAGGCTGTGTCCAGTAAAAAATTCTAAAATAGCCTTTTGATTCTAATCTTTATATGATATTGAATTTGGGAATTTTGTTGACCATGGATGTTTTAAGCGCTTGCGTTCATGAAAATGTTTATTAGCTTATGATCATGTCTCGGCATGATATTATATGTGTTATGGTTATGTTCTTTATCTCCTTCATCTTAATGATGCATGCTTATGTGGATATTTTGATCTTGTTAAGTTAGTCTAACCTTGATTTTAAACATGTAACTCAACGGAAAACTTTACTGGGTTAGTATTGGGTTTTCGGTCCTTTGAAACAATGGAAGATGAGAAAATGTGATGTATGGATTTTTGGGATGCGTTCCCTATTTGGAAGTCAAAGTCTTGCGCAAGCAGTTTTCGGAACC
Source organism: Camellia sinensis (assembly GCF_055761805.1). Lineage (NCBI taxonomy): Eukaryota > Viridiplantae > Streptophyta > Magnoliopsida > Ericales > Theaceae > Camellia > Camellia sinensis. Next base: position 67,652,509 of record NC_138970.1, read on the forward strand.
CTTGAACAGAGCGGTTGTATTCGGACCCTAGGTGGTTTGGTGAGAGGAGGTATTTGGGCAAGGCCATATCTTACAGTCTCTTTTGAGGCCATGCGGTTGGCGCGACGCGGTAAATAACCATTGGTAGGCATCTGAGGTTAGTTTTGCAATAAAGCAGCAAAAGAGGGGGCATACCGAAAAATTCGCATCCGATTCTTGTGGTTGGGAGGACGAAATCTCTTTAGGGGATTTCTAGTTTACTAATATCTAACTTGTAACCATTTATTTATTATTTGTGTATCATGCTTTACTACTTTATGTTATATTTGTGATTGTGTATTGGACTCGGGAAAAAGGGATAGGATGTGTGTGCGTTTACTGGGCATTCAAAGCTCACGACGTGTTGTGCCAGGTGCCGAAGAGGAACATATAGCTGGAGACGACGAGCTTGAAACCTTCGAAGACCTTTGGCTATCATAGTAAAGTTAAAAATTTCTCTTTTAATATTTTTGTAAGACTCGTGCGAAGATTTAAATTCCCTTTTTGGGATGTAATGTAATGGAACAAACTTTTGCAATTAAGGATATTTGTGGTTGTTATGTATTTATATTCAATATAATCAGAGGTATACACCTTATCGTTACTTATGAGACCTTGTGTCAATACTTGTTAGGATCTGTCAAAAGGGTAGTGCGCTTCCTAAGAAAGCCGGACTTAGAAGGAAAACTAATTTGATCCTTCGGTGAGCTGGGATTTTACCTGGTTATTGACCATAGGACTCAGCGGTGACTCTCCCTTGCCTACAACCAATAGTGTAGAATCGGGGCGTCACAACTTGGTATCAAAGCCTAGGTTCAACCCTTAACCCACGCAACCCAATATGCGACTCTAGAAGCCCTTACCTCTTTATCTTATTTTATCTATCACGCTACTATATTTAAGAAAGACTAACAATTAAAAAAAATTTTCCACCTTAAGATGTCAGCGGAAGACTATCCAGGACACGGCGTTAGTCTCGACTCATGGGGTACTTCCGTATGCAAGGAAGAAGGGCCACGTCTGTCAACCCCTACTTTAGTCGCTGATGCTGTGTGAGTGCCACTGAGGAAATACTCAAAACGGAGATACATAAGGTGGAAACGGAGTACTCCCGCTATACGAGGGAGCAGAAGAGGTCCCTGGTGCGGCGCCGCCTATAATTTTTTAGCCGGGCAGCGAAGAAGGCGGTTCGATTGAAGCAAGATGATCAAAGGATGGACTTCTTGATACACCGAACTATGACCACCATAGCATACCACCGACCAACGACTCAGGCTGAAAGCTACGTACCTTGTTATCAGGGGCCAAGCAACAATCAACCAATGAATATGGAGCAGCCACCAGAACAGCATGGAGCAACCCCAGCCTACCCTATAGAGGTGTTGTCTGAACACAATTCCCCCTCACCAACATACACCCCCCGCTCTCTGGACCAAGCCACTGACTCCGCTGATGAAGACCCAGATGAAGACTTTGATTGGTCGGGAAACGAGAACTAATTTGCGAAATAGTAAAGCTAGACTTTTGTAAGATCCGCTGATGGGATCCTTAGAATAAGACAGCCTGAACTTTGTAATGCGTTGATGTCCTTTGAATGTAACTCCAATTAGGAGCCCTTTTGTAATGATGTCTATTATAATATATGAATGATGTGTTGATCTATGTTGTTGACTGCTACTTGTTTTAGTACAACCTAAGGAAACTGAACCTTCATTTTAAATCTTAGTAGTAAGATTCTCTAAAAGTGGAAACCAACTCACCACGTGCCATGAACAGAACAGTGGACACGCGTGCTAATGACTATACCGGAACCAGCAACAACGCACGGAACCGCCCCAGTAACCAACAAAAAGTCGTCCCCACAGGGGCTGACATCCATAATAATCCAGGACATCAAATTTTGGAGGAATTAGGGCAAGTAAGGAACAATCGGTAGTATGAGAGGACTCGACTCTTTTCGAAGTTTCGAAAGCAGAGGCCCCCAAAGTTCACAGGTGTACTGGACCCAAAGGTAGCTGAAAACTAGCTTCCGTAGATAGAGAAAATGCTAGACACCATGGGCATAACCGAGGCTGTTGATAGAATAACTTTGGCAGTATACGAGCTTGATGATGAGGCTGACCATTGGTGGGAGTTAATCAAGAACACTCGTGACGTAGCGAGCCTATCATGGAACCAGTTCAGGGAACTGTTCCTAAATAAATATTTCCCAAGTACAGTCCGTTGAGAGCGAGCCAAGGAATTCCAAAACCTGGAACAAGGAAACATGACCGCGACACAGTATGTTGCAAAATTTGAAGAGCTAGCCCGTTACGCAACTAGATTTGTAGCAAATGATGAAGAGAAGGCAAGGATCTTCGAGTGAGGGTTGGACCTTACAGTCAGGGGAAGAGTTCTTCTGCAACGACTCCCCTCATACGCTGAGGTGCTGGAAACGACGTTAGAGTCTGAAAATGAAGTAACCGACGCTAGAAAGGCTTGGAACAAGAGGAGAGGGAGTCAGACGTCTATTGGACCTCAGAGGAACCAAAAAAGAAACAAGACCCCAAAGCCCTACTCCAGACCACAACCACAATAGCAATGACAGCAACCGCCGCAACAGAGCCAGAGAGGAGGCTATCAACAAAGGCCGATGGAACAAATCCAGTGCTTTCATTGCCAACAATTAGGGCACAAAAAGAGCGAATGCCCCCAACTCCCTCCATCTGGGTACCAAGGAGGAGGTTCCGGAGCAAATGCCCAGGCATTAGGTGGGAAGAAGCCTTGGACAAACAAGACAAGATCGACTGGGCAGTAGCACCAGAAGAATGGGGGAACTCAGAACACCAAGACCAGTGGCAACTAGTGGGCAACCGGCAGAATCTTTGCCTTGCAAGAGGAAAAAGCAGGCCCGTCTGTAATTGAGGGTAATTTAGTACTATACAATTCTTGGGTGCATGTTTTATTTGATACAAGTGCATCACATTCCTTTATATCCTTTGCTTGCGCTAAGTCATTAGGACTTGTATGTGAACCCTTAGAAACTGCCTTAAATGTAATGTCACCTATGGGAGGATGCGTTCGGATAGGTTTGATCTGTAAGGACTGTAAGATAGGAGTGTCGAACCTACACCTAACGTGCGACCTTCGTGTCATGGAAATGTCGGACTTCGATATCATTTTGGGTATGGACTGGTTGTTTGCCTACCGACCAGTGATCAACTGTCATCAGAGGAAAGTGGTAGCTCACACGCAAGATGGAACTCGTTTCCAGTTTAAGGGGGATAGACAAGACCCCATGGCTTCAACAAAACATAGGACGCAGTGGTGCGATCAAATTTCGGGTAGGATAGCAAGTCTGATTTTGAATGAGGAGGGCCAAGGAGAATTAGAACTTCTGTGCATAGTATGTGAATATGAAGATATATTTCCTACGGAGTTACTAGGATTGCCACCAACCCGGGAAGTAGACTTGAGCATCGAGCTACAACCTGGAACCACCCCAATATCCATGGCCCCGTATCGTATGGCACCAGTAGAATTACGAGAATTGAAGACACAACTACAGGAATTGCTCGAAAGAGGATTCATTAGGCCAAGTACTTCGCCATGGGGAGCACCCGTGTTATTTGTTAAAAAGAAGGATGGGTCGTTGAGGCTATGTATAGATTACCGTCAACTCAATCGAGTCACGATTAAAAACTGATGCCCACTCCCAAGGATTGATGACCTTTTTGACCAACTTAGAGGCTCAAGGTGCTACTCAAAGATCGATCTCAGGTCAGGCTACCATCAACTATGAGTCAAGGAGGAGGACATACCAAAAACTGCCTTTTGTACTAGATATGGCCACTATGAGTTTGTAGTAATGCCCTTCGGACTAACCAATGCACCGGCAGTATTCATGAGCCTAATGAATAAGATCTTTAGACCATACCTCGATCAGTTTGTGGTAGTATTCATTGATGACATCTTGGTATATTCAAGGTCTAAAGAAGAGCATGAGCAACATTTAAGGACTGTCCTTCAAGTTCTTAGGGATAATCGGTTATATGCCAAGGCAAGCAAATGTGAGTTCTGGTTGAATGAAGTAAAATTCTTAGGGCATGTAGTATCAGAAAATGGGATTGCGGTGGATCCAACAAGGTGGAGGTCGTATTAGATTGGAGACAACCAAAAACCGCGTCAAAAATCCGTAGTTTCTTAGGATTGGCCAGTTATTACTAGAGGTTCATTATAGATTTCTCCAAACTAGCCAAACCAATGACTCGTTTGACGCAAAAAGGGGTAAAGTATGAGTGGGACGAAGCTTGTGAAAAATCCTTCCAAGAGCTAAAGAAAAGGTTATCTAGTGTGCCAATTTTGACCATCCCAGAACGAGAAGTGGGGTATACTGTGTATTGCGATGCGTCTAAAGAAGGGTTAGGGTGCATGCTCATGCAAAATGGAAACGTAGTCGCGTATGGATCCAGGCAGTTAAAACCTCATGAGCGTAACTACCCAACTCATGACTTGGAGTTAGCGGCCGTAGTTTTTTCCCTAAAGCAATGGCGACATTACTTGTATGGGGAACAATTTGAGATTTTCACAGATCACAAGAGTTTGAAGTATCTGTTTACACAGAAGGACCTTAACTTGAGACAGAGACGATGGATGAAGTATCTTGAGGATTTCCAATTCACTCTCTCATATCATTCCGGTAAAGCCAATGTAGTAGCAGATGCTCTCAGTCGCAAGAGCAGAGGGATGATGGCTAGGATCTCCATCAAAGAATGGGATATGGTTAAGACACTCAATGAATTCAGGATTCAAATAGAGTCTTAAGATACAAACGCATATCTTAGTGCACAGAAGGTGATGCCTAAGTTGATGAATGAGATCATGGAGGCCCAGAAGCATGATCAAGAGGTAGTCTATATCAAGGGACGTCTGGGATCAGGAGAACCCATCCTCAACTGGGAAATTCACCCCGATAGGAGTTTAAGATACCAAGGTAGATTGTTTGTACCAACTGACGAGTTACTTCGAGAAAAGGTACTTAAGGAATGTCATCATTCTGCATTCGCAATACATCCAGAAGGGACTAAAATGTACCAAGATTTAAAGAGGCAGTATTAGTGGAATAGAATTAAGAAAGAGGTGGCTAAATTCGTGGCAAAATGTCTAACGTGCCAACAAGTGAAGGCGAAACATAAAAGACCAGGGAGAATGTTGCAACCTCTACCAATAGCTGAATTGAAGTGGGAGTACATGATGATGGACTTTGTGACAGGGTTGCCTAAGTCACCTAGGGGGCGTGATGCTATTTGGGTAATAGTGGATCGCCTCACCAGGTCAGCACATTTCTTACCCTACAGGATGATCGACGCTTTAGAGTCTATGTGCAGGCTCTACATTGGAGAGATCATTCGACTACATGGAATTCTGATATTTATTGTGTCAAATCGTGATCCTCGGTTCACCTCTCGATTTTGGGGAAGCCTGCAGGAAGCTCTTGGTACTGAGTTATGTTTTAGCACCGCCTTTCACCCGCAAACGGATTGACAATCTGAACACACCATCCAGACACTCGAAGATATGCTGAGAGCTTGCGCAATGGATTTTCAAGGAAGTTGGGAACAACACCTACCCCTAGTTGAGTTCGCCTATAACAATAGCTTCCAAGCTAGCATCAGTATGGCGCCCTTTGAAGCATTATATGGACGACCTTGTAGATCGCCGATTTGTTGGGCAAAAATGGGTGATACAAATCTGATAGGACCCGAACTTGTTCTAGAAACTACTGAGAAGGTCAACTTGATCCGTCAACGGTTAAAGACTGCTCAAGACCGTCAGAAGAATTATACAGATAGGAGGAGAAGGCCATTGATATTTGAAGTAGGCAGCCACGTGTTCCTAAAGGTGCAACCTAGGCGTGGAGTCGTACATTTCGGGAAAAAAAGAAAACTGTCACCACGATATATTGGGCCTTTTGAGGTATTGGAAAGAGTGGGCGAAGTAGCATATAGACTAGCTCTACCTCCGCAGTTAGCAGGGATACACGACGTCTTCCATGTATCTATGTTGAGAAAATACATTGCCGACCTATCACACATCCTCAAATGGGAAGAAATCAATCTTGACAAAGATGTTACATTTAAAAAAGGACCGGTAGCAATACAGGATAATCGAGAGAAGAACCTTAGAGGTAAAACAGTTCATTTGGTAAAAGTTCTATGGCGTTATCGGGGTATTGAGGAAGCTACTTGGGAATGCCAGGATTGGGTGAAGGCAAACTACCCCCAGCTTTTCGAAGGTAGTATGTAGTTTGTGGGGGCCGAATATCGGGGGTTATAAAGTAAGCCGAATGAATGGATCTGGAAAACCGGATCTATTCATATAGTGTTCAGCTCCCACCTATGTTCTCGGCTTCCTGTCTTATTCGGTCAGAACGCCGGCTGGGTGAGGAGGCGAGTACTAGATTGAAGATGGGCCCAACCCTAAAAGCCCAAGGAAGAAAGGATATAAATAAGAGAACATCAGCTAGAAAGAGGTATGTGAGAATTATTACACTTTACTTAGAACACAAGCAATTCAGAGATTTAAGACTGACTTGATCGTTGGAGTGCTAATTCCGGCACCCCCGACCGGAGCGTTTACTCCCCTTTTCAGGTAATCAGAAGAGGATCTCCAGCGTCCCCCAGGATTAGAAGAGTATTCCAAAACCACTCCTCCACAATTGGCGCCGTCTGTGGGAATACTCAAACACATCCATGGCGGGCGTAACCGAGGATCCTCCGATAGTTACCGATGAAACCACGCAGAGAGACGAACTCACTTCGAAAAACATGCTTGGACCAGAGACCATCCCTGTAAGATGCGCTTTGAACTTCGCCTCACCATCGACCCTAGAGCACGAAGCAATGCAAGCGATCATGGAGCAAGCAAAGTAGAATGAACAGCGGTTAGAGAACATGATCGCAGAGAATGAACGTCTCCATCAGGATGTGGCCTTGGAGGTGGCGAAGTCCAAACAAGCCATACACCAAGTCCCGGAACGACCGATGAGAACAGGTGGTCGACGATCTCGAGCTCGGCAACAAGACACTGATAGTGGCTCTGACTCATTATCCCCAGAGCCCAGGAAGAAGGGGCAATCCCACACCTCCAGTTCTTCAGAAGAGAGTCCCCGTATAAGGCGAAAGCAAAGAAGAAACAGTTCGGACGAAGATTGACACGATCCTTTCGTACGTCGGATTGCGAAGGCAGCACTACCCAAAAAACTCAAAACTCCATCATTCACCTTGTACGACGGAAAATTGGACCCCACCGATCACATCCGCCATTACAAACAAGCCATGACACTGCATGCAGATGACGAGGCTTTGATTTGCAGAATATTTCCGAGCAGTTTGGGGCCACTAGCTGTCAGGTGGTATTACAAACTGGGGCCGGCTTCGATCAAAAGTTTCCACCAACTCCAAAAATCCTTTAGGGCAAGATTCATCACTAACGAAGTCCAGCCAAAGTAAGCCGATTCCCTCTGGGCAATGCAGATTCGACAGGGCGAGACCTCTCGTGCGTATTCGGCGCGGTACTGGGAATGTTTTAATTTGGTAGACGATGCCTGCAATGACTCCATGGCCATCACCGCCTTCAAAATGGGGCTGCATCCCGACAGTGCCCTCCGTAGTTCTTTGACCAGACGGCCCCCCAAAACAGTCTAGTCATTAATGAAGAAAGTTGAAGAGTACTGCAAGGTCAAAGATGAAGCCTTGAGGGTTAAGGCCAGAAATTTGCCCAACAAGATGGCTTCTGCTGAAACTACTCAACCTATAAATTCTGTAGCACCTCAGAGCCCTGAACCACGGCATCGGGCAAAATGAGATAAGAAACGAGATTCCTGCCGATCGAGTGACCACTGCTCTCACCGAGAAAGTGAACAACTGCAAGTTGCCAGCAGACGCACGAAGCGCGCTGACAAAAAATATACAGAGTTGACAGAGCCGATCAGTGCGGTTATGTCCAAAATTCAACATCTCATGTTCTTCAAGTGGCCGTAAAAAATGGTAGGACCTCCCGACACGAGAAGACGGGATAGACGTTGTGAGTATCACAAAGACCATGGCCACAATACTAAAAGTTGTTATGCACTGAAGGACCACCTGGAGGAATTTGCACAAGATGGCCGACTACAATAGTACGTCCAAACGAACAACCCAACCAAAGCAATAGCCCTCAGACAGGATTCACCTCCGCTCGGCGTGATCCACATGATATACAGCCTACCAATGTCATCGGCGATGCATACGATTCAGTCAAATCCCAATCCTCAGGATTAACTCACTCCGGCAAAACGGCCCCACGAAGCAACAGGGATTACTTTTTACGATTTCGATTTGGTCGGAGTGACACTGCCCCACATCGACCCCTTGGTTATTGAGTTGCGCGTGAACCGATTCACAGTTGAGCGCGTGCTCATTGATCCGGGGAGTACATTGGAGGTCATGTACTACAAGACATTTACCAAACTCGGCTTCTTAGAGTCAGATCTATCGCCAGCTCCTTATCCATTATTCGGCTTTAATTCCAACCCAGAGTACCCGTTGGGAAAAATCACACTACCCGTTCGAGCGGGTTCCCGAACCGTAAATGTTGAATTCTTGGTCGTCAAGCTGCCATCGCCATACAATCTGATTATGGAACGAACTTGGTTGCACACAATGCAGGCAGTGCTGAGTAGGTATCATCAACTGCTACGCTTCCCGACGGAGCGTGGAATTGAGCAAATCTGTGGCTCCCAGAAATCCGCTCAGGCATGTTATCTCCTTGCTCAGCAAACACCCAAGGAGCTACAGGTGAATTCTATTGAGCTGCCAGATCTCGAGAGCCTCATCGATGTTGGTTGGCTTCCAAATGAAAAGGCCACAAAGGACTTAGACCGAGTTGAAATCAATGGAAGCCAAGACAAATTCTTCTTGGTCGGAGCATCCCTGAATCAGGCCGACAGACAGCAGTTGATCGCTTTCCTACTCAGCAACCTTGATATCTTCGCTCGGACTCCGTATGAGATGCCAGGTATTGATCCATCTGTTTCGCAACACCATTTGAATGTTGACCATAAGTGTAAGCCGATCACTCAGAAAAGCTGGCGATTAACCGCAGAGCACACTGCCGCCGTCGTAGAAAAGGTTGACAGGTTGCTTGAAGCCAGAGCAATCAGGGAAGTGACCTACCCTACATGGCTCTCTAATACGGTGGTTGTTAAGAAGAAAAATGAGACTTGGCGAATGTGCGTCGACTTCACGGATCTGAACAAAGTCTGCCCCAAGGATTGTTTTCCCCTACCCAGAATTGACCAACTTGTAGATGCAACGGCACGCTATCAGCGTATGAGTTTTCTCGATGCCTACAGAGGCTACAATCAGATTGCCATGGATCCTGAGGACCAAGAGAAACTGCATTCCTCACCCCAAGAGGAACCTACTGCTATAAGGTAATGCCTTTTGGGTTAAAGAATACAGGGGCAACTTACCAAACACTGGTCACGGCTATGTTCAAGGAGCAACTTGGCTGCACTATGGAAGTGTACATTGATGACATGGTAGTCAAATCTAGAGAAGAGCAATCCCATCTAACCGATCTAGAAGAAATGTTCAGCATCCTACGCAAATACAAAATGAAGCTGAATGCTTCCAAATGTGCATTCGAGATTGGCTCCGGCAAGTTCTTGGGTTACATCGTCAACCACCGGGGAATCGAGGCCAACCTGCGGCAAATCATAGCAATTTTGGAACTCAGCTCCCCTCGTTCAGTAAAAGAGGTTCAAAAGCTGATGGGAATGGCTGCCGCACTCAACAGATTCATCAGCAGGTCTACGGATCGCAACCGACAATTCTTCCATACCCTACGGCAGGGCAAAGCCTTCGAATGGTCGGCCGAATACGAAGCTGCTTTCAACAGCCTCAAGACTTACCTCCGCTCGGTACCACTCTTAACAACACCTGCTGCCGGCGATCCGCTCATCCTGTATCTAGCAGTTTCCGACAAGGCCGTCAGCGCGATACTAATAAAGGAAGAGTGGGGCGAGCAGCGGCTAGTCTACTATGTGAGCAAGGCAATGGTTGACGCGGGGACACGCTACCTACCGCTGGCGAAACTTATCCTAGCCCTGGTCATGGCAGCAAGAAAACTGATGCATTACTTCCAAGGGCATAGCATTCGGGTGTTAACAGATTATCCCCTCCAATCAGTACTACGAAATGTAGAAGCATCAGGATGTGTCTCAAAGTGGGCCCTTGAACTCGGCCAGTACGATATTCAGTTCCTACCAAGAACCTCAATCAAGGGGCAGGTGCTAGCCGACTTCGTAGCCGAATTCACGGAGGGTCTTGCCGATTTCAAACCAAATGAAAGTCTACCGGAGCCAAATAAGTCGAACTGGAGAATTTATGTTAGGGACATCTGGCAGTTGTACTGTGATGGATCATCCAACCAGCGGGGCAGCGGAGCTGGGGTTGTGATCATGGCTCCAGACAGCGCAATAATTGAACAAGCCGTCAAGCTCGGCTTCGAAGCATCAAATAACGAGGCTGAATACAAAGCGCTTTTAGCCGGTTTGCGGAACGCACATCTTCTGGGTGCTCAGCACTTACTGGTATTCTGTGATTCAAAATTGGTGATCAATCAGCTAAAGGGGGAGTATGCGGCAAAAAACGACCATATGGCAGCTTACATGAAAACGGCCAGCTCCTTGTTGGCAAAGTTCGACCACCATGAATTGAACCAGATAACACGTGATCAGAACACACATGCAGATGCCTTTGCCTGTTTAGCCTCCGCCATTAACTCAAAGATCAAACGAACCATCGAAGTAGGTTTCATCCCGGAGCCAAGCATTAGCCCTTCGGAGGAAGTTTAGGTTAATGTTATAGAATCCGGACCAAGTTGGATGGATCCCATAGCTGCATTCCTATCTTCCGAACAGCTCCCAGAGGACAAGAAAGAAGCACACAAGCTCCGCAACAAAGCCCTGCGATATTATTTAGATCCACAAGGAAGGCTTTATAAAAAATCCCTCTCCGGTCCGTATTTAGAATGTGTGCACCTTGACAAAGTCGAAAAGCTGCTTGGTGAAATACATGAAGGCAGTTGTGGTGCCCATTCTGGCGGCCGTTCCTTGGCCCATAGAGCTATAACGCAGGGGTAATATTGGCCGACAATGAGATCCGATGCGGAAGGTTATGTGAAAAAGTGCGAGCAGTGCCAAAAGTTCTCCCCACTAACCCATTTGCCTGCTGAAGAGTTGAGCTCCATCACCAGTCCCTGGCCGTTCGCCCAGTGGGGACTTGACATCGTAGGACCATTGCCGAGAGCCCCAGGGAACAAGCGGTACTTGATCGTCGCCACAGACTACTTCACAAAATGGGTCGAAGCGGAGGCATTAATGCACATTCGAGATTCTGATGTCAAGCGCTTTGGGTGGAGAAATATCATAACGCGATTCGGCATCCCAAAAGCTCTTATCTCAGACAACGGCACCCAGTTTGATTGTGGCGTCTACCGGGAGCTGTGCAGCAAGTATGGTATCCGGTCCTACTTTTCTACACCGGCTTACCCCCAAAGTGATGGTCAAGCCGAAGCCTTTAACAAATCCATCTTGAACGGCATCAAGAAGAGGCTGGAGAATGCTAAAGGAAAATGGGTCGAAGAGTTGCCTAGTGTATTGTGGGCCCACCGAACTACACCGAAGCGATCTACTAGGGAAACGCAGTTTGCTCTATGCTTTGGAACCCAGGCTATTATACCCCTGGAGATTGGCCACCCAACCCTGAAAACTCAAGCTTTTGACACAGGCCGAAACGACATGATGCTCGCTTTGGATTTAATTCTGATTGAAGAACGAAGAGATCGTGCACTTGCCTCCATGGCGTGGTACCAACAGCAACTTGCCAAGTCATATAATCAACGTGTTCAGCTGTGCCACTACCCGCCGGAAGAGTTGGTCTTAAAAAAGGTACTTCCAGTGGCCAAAAAACCGGCCGATGGAAAATTGGGTCCAAACTGGGATGGCCCCTATCAGATTGATTCCATCGCAGAAGTAGGGGCATACCGACTCAAAGACATGTCAGGAAGGAATCTGCCTCGACCCTGGAATTCCACGCATTTACGCAAGTTTTATCACTGACCCGACATGTGGGGCATGATGTTTGTTTTGAACGGTTCGCCATGTACATTCTTTCTGTGATACAAGGATCACTATTTACTCTCCAAGATCTAGTTCAAATGTGTTCAGATAAAAGTCTCCGGATTCGGAGCCCCTCGACGCGTGACGTCTTGGGCCGAATAAGCCTCCGGATTCGGAGCGCCCTTCATGGATATCACGATTGGCCAAAAATTCTCCAGATTTGGAGCCCCTCGGCGCGTGACGTCTTGGACCGAATAAGCCTCCGGATTCGGAGCGCCCTTTGTGGATATCATGATTGGCCAAAAAGTCTCTGGATTCAGAGCCCCTCGGTGCGTGACGTCTTGGGCCGAATAAGCCTTCGGATTCGGAGCGCCCTTCATGGATATCACGATTGGCCAAAAAGTCTCTGGATTCGGAGTCCCTCGGTGCGTGACGTCTTGGGCCGAATAAGCTTCCGGATTCGGAGCGCCCTTCGTGGATATCACGATTGGCCAAAAAGTCTCCAGATTCGGAGCCCCTCGGCGTGTGACGTCTTGGGCCGAATAAGCCTCCGGATTCGAAGCGCCCTGCGTGGATATCACTATTGGCCATGGCCAAAAAGTCTCCGGATTCGGAGCCCCTCGGCGCATGATGTCTTAGGCCAAATAAGTCTCCGGATTCAGAGCGCCCTTCGTAAATATCCCGATTGGCCAAAAAGTCTCCGGATTCAGAGCCCCTCGGCGCGTGACGTCTTGGGCCGAATAAGCCTCTGGATTCGGAGCGCCTTTCATGGATATCAAGATTGTCCAAACAAACAGTAGTTGCAATACATTTGCACTTAAAAACAGTTGTTACTTAAGTCGGCACAACCGCATGAACAAAAAAAACATGCCAGCATGCAAAGGAAGATGCTTAATGAAGAGCATAAAAATTCGGCACGAAACATAAACTTGTAAAATAAAACTTTTTATTCAATTAAACAGTAGTTACAAAAACGCAATCTGCGTTCGACAGTTACAATATGTATTTTCATACGGCATCGTCTTCGTCCTCACCCTCAGCTTCAAAAAGCGAAAAAAGGGAAGTAGTCGCATCGGTACAGCGGCAGCGCCACACTAGTGCCCGCTGCTCAAAAAGCATCCGCAACCTGGAATACTTTGATCTACTTGCGCTTAAATCCGCGATGTTCATATCGAACAGAACCACCCTCGGGGCGGAAAGCCTTGACGTCATAGATAACGCCAAGGCCAAGATCCAAGACAAGAGAGGAATTCCTCACGAAAATAGTAAGATTCAACAGTTGCGGCGCTATATCAGCTTCATGTCTCAGTTGCGGTTGCGAAAAACTTCCTCGTTGCTGTTTCTCCCTTCGGGATGATCTGCTTCGATTTGGAGGCTGACGTTTTCCCCGTTCTTTGAACGCCTCACCCCTCGCACGGGTGGGTTTTCCACTATAATTCATTGCAATACCAGGATCAGCCAAAGTTTGAGCTTCTCCTCCGCTGTTGAAGAATACTTCATTTAACATTTACGCCTATCCATCCCCGTGCGACAAAAATGTTTAAATCAAGTCTGAACGCAGTAAGGTTGTTAGCCCGTAGAATTCGTGGCGATTCATTCCTAAATCCTTGCACTTCCCCCAAGGCGATCCCATTAACACTGAAATCCAAGAGACGGACGCCGACCGACATTGGCCACAGACTCCATGTACCAATTCTCAGCTAATTCCAGTCAAAATAGCCTAATTATCTGAACGACAACTATAGGCCAATTAAGTCTCCGAATTCGGGGACCCACCTGAGCCGAATAACTACTTAACGTACGACTGGCCAGTTAAAATAATGTTTCAGGGCCTGAATCTAGAGCCGACAAAATCCGTTTACAATTACACTAAAATGCAAGGCATGCATGCAAGTGTTAAACACGATATAGATTTCAATCAATGTGCCATTATTCAAATCACAATAAAAATAAACGATTTATTTCTTTTAGTACATCAAGAATTACATAAGATTTCGCATTACAATGTCTGCCCCTACGCGGCTTCTCCCTCGTGATCACTTTTTTCGACTTCAAAAGCGGAAAAGGAAAAATCATCACGTCGGTACCGCGGTAGCGTCGAATCAACACCCCTTACTCGGAGAGTCTCCGCGGCCTGGAGTGCCTTAATCCAACCGTGCCTAAACCCGCGGTTCTCGCATCGGCAGACCTCCTTCGCAAGCTGCTCCTTGGTTTTGTCGATCCCAACCTTCCGGCCCGCATGAAAGCCTTGTTCATATCCCATGTTCCTTGCATTCTCCACGGCGAACATGCTTGCCGTCTCTCTATTGGCTATCGCGTGACTTAACAACCGCTGGGTCACTCTTTCATCCACAACCGGATTAGAATGACCTGCAGCGCGAGGCTCCACTGTTTGAGCCTTCCTAAGTTCCCTGAGCTCACGCTCGGCTTTTTCTGCGCGAATCTCCAAACTACGTACTCGCTCCTCCTTCTTCTCTATTTCCCTTCGCGCGGAGCGCAAACGCATACCAATCTCATAAATGGTGTACAGCCCCTTCACCGCACCGTGGACGCCCTCTCGAAATATGTCGAAATCTTGTCGCCCGACCACCGATTGCTGGACCTCCGGTGGAAAAATCTGTCGGGTGAGCTCAACCGCTACACCAGGATCTTTAATGATGGAATCTGTCTTCGATATCAGTTTATTCCCCATGAAAACCGCAAAACTCAACGGTCGTGGCGTCGCATCGGGCTCACTCCCCGGTCGAGGTCGTGGGGAGCTTCCCCGTTCTTGTTTCTCCTTTCGAGGTGATCTGCTTCGATGACTAGGAGGCTGACGCCTTTCCTGTTCTCTAGACGCCCTCCCTGTCATGCGCATAGGCTCCCTACTGCGATTCATTGCAACGTCTAACTCAATTAGTGTTCGCTCTTCCCCTCTGCTGTTAAAAAATAACCTGTTTGACATTCGCACTTGTCCCAAGACAGTTTCAATCCACTCTAAACAATAATCGGTGAACTTACTGGTGCGAACTTATCCCATTTATCCTTCGCGTGTGCAGCGACCCCAAGGCGACGTCATTAATTCTATTCCCGTAAGGGTCCGACGCCGACCGGACCAATCTACCAACTAAACCTATTCGTCTAATAAAGCTGGTGCACTGGCTGGGGCAAGGGCAGATTTATTAATCCAGGCACAAAGCTGATCAATCGATGCCCCAGCCAATCCACGAAATAAACCTATTCGGCTAATGAAGTTGGTGCACTGGCTAGAGGAAAGGCAGATTTAGTAATCTGATCGACCAAGTATCTAGCCTCGATGCCGATCGATCGATGCCTCAGCCAATCCACCGAATAAACCTATTCGGCCAATGAAGCTGGTGCACTGGCTGGGGCAAGGGCAGATTTGTTAATCTGATCGGCCAAGTATCTAGCCTCAATGCCGATTGATCGATGCCTCAGCCAATCCACCAAATAAACCTATTCGGCTAATGAACTGGTGCACTGGCTGGGGCAAGGGCAGGTTTGTTAATGTGATCGGCCAAGCATTTAGCCTCGATGCCGATCGATTGGTGCCCCAGCCAATCCACCGAATAAACCTATTCGGCTAATGAAGCTAGTGCACTAGCTGGGGCAAGGGCAGATTTATTAATCTGATTGGCCAAGCATCTAGCCTCGATGCCAATCGATCGATGCCTCAGCCAATCCACCAAATAAACCTATTCGGCCAATGAAGCTGGTGCACTGGTTGGGGCAAGGGCAGATTTGTTAATCTGATCGGCCAAGCATCTGGCCTCGATGCCGATCGATCGATGCCTCAGCCAATCCACCGAATAAACCTATTCGACTAATGAAGCTGGTGCACTGGCTGGGGCAAGAGCAAGTTTCTTAATGTGATCGGCCAAGCATCTAGCCTCGATGCCAATCGATCGATGCACCAGCCAATCCACGAAATAAATCTATTCGGCCAATGAAGCTGGGGCACTAGCTGGGGCAAGGGCAGATTTGTTAATCTGATCGGCCAAGCATCTAGCCTCCATGCCGATCGATCGATGCCTCAGCCAATCCACCGAATAAATCTATTCAGCTAATGAAGCTGGTGCACTGGATGGGGCAAGGGTAGGTTTGTTAATGTGATCAGCCAAGCATCTAGCCTCGATGCCGATCGATCGATGCCCCAGCCAATCCACGAAATAAATCTATTCGACCCATGAAGCTGGTGCACTGACTGGGGCAAAGGCAGCTTTGTTAATCTGATCGGCCAAGCATCTAGCCTCGATGCCAATCAATCGATGCCTCAGCCAATCCACCGAATAAACCTATTCGGCTAATGAAGCTGGTGCACTGGCTGGGGCAAGAGCAGGTTTGTTAATGTGATCGGCCAAGCATCTAGCCTCGATGCCAATCGATCGATGCCCCAGCCAATCCTCGAAATAAATCTATTTAGCCAATGAAGCTGGTGCACTAGCTGGGGCAAGGGCAGATTTGTTAATCTGATCAGCCAAGTATCTAGCCTCGATGTTGATCGATTAATGCCTCATCCAATCCACCGAATAAACCTATTCGGCTAATGAAGCTGGTGCACTGGTTGGGGCAAGGGCAGATTTGTGAGTCTAGGCTTGATGCTAATTGATCAACTACAAGCATTCGACTTTTTGGAGTTAACACCGCCTAATTATCCAAACGAGCGTTTTATCCAAAGTCACAAAACATTCATTCATTAATAACACAGTTTAGCACAACCAACAGCAAAGTACAAAAGGAATTTTCATTAGGTAAATTGGACACAAGTTGTAGCCATTTTACATATGAAAACTACTAAACAAAATGCTACAAGTTCGTATACAAATGCCTAGTAAAACAAAAATGGCTGTAGCAATACCAAACAGAAAGCGGTCAAATACATTTGAAATCCTAAAACAAAAACAAGTGTCACCCAAATCAGTCCTCAGAGTTAGACTCCAGTGGCTCAACATCCACTTGCTCATATGGAATTGGCATAGCCAATGTCACATTAGCAGCAGCAAGGGCTTTGAGCCAACCGTGTTTGAATCCCTGATTCTCAAATTTGGGGACTTCTTGCACGTAATTTTTTAGGGCAGCACCTTCCCCGGCCTCAAACGCCTTCGAAGCTTCAGCGTCGGCTGCCTCCTTCGCTGCCTTTGATTCCGCCAAGTCTACCTCAAGCTTGGAGATTGCCTCTTGAGCGAGTTTGAGCGAAGCTTCGCTCGCGTCCGCCGTCTTCTCGGCAGCTAATCTGAGTTCGTCTGCATTTTTTGCCCTCTCTAACTCGGCCTCAGCCCTGGCAGCTTCCATTTTCGCCCTCATTGCCTCAAACTCGGCACGGCTTCTTTGCCCTTCGACTTCGCTTTATAGACGACCAATTCGTTCGTTGGCATCGCGCTGGCAACGGCCTAGATCGGCAATCCTTCCAACCGCCTACAAAACAAGAGCAGGAGGTTAAATCCAAACAAAAGATACGCACTGAAAAGATCAAAATCTTTACCAGAAGGGCCGATTGAGCGGCCAACGCTACCGACAAGACGTCTGGCTCCGAGCGGAAGGCGGCCTTATCAGACGGCAGTGAAAGTGATGCGGCCAGGCTGAGCGCAACGACCGGGTCTTTTATAGCCGACGCGTCAGAGGACATCGGCACATTTCTGACCTTTGGTTGAAACACAAAGCACACAACCATATCCGACTCCTCCAAACGCGATCGCTTTTCGGCAGGCATTTCTTCGGACCCGGCCTGAACCTCGATAGGACGCTTCTCCGAGCGTCGTCCAGCCTGGTCGTCTTCCGACACAATCATTTCCAACTCGGCATCTCCTGTCCAAATCGTCTCCTCCGTAGCCGGCGGGGGCGGCTCAACCTCTGCAACGGGTGCCACTTCGGATCGATTGGTCTCGGAACGAATGGCCTCCGCTTTCCGTCGCGCGGCCATTCGTTTGGCATTAACCTTTTTGGCGAGCTGCGTGAGTGACAATTTGGCCATATCCTTAGAAAACGAGCCGGGAAGATCCTCCAATCCGTTAAAGACGTCGTCGTAACCTTCCCCTCGACCTGAGCAAGACGAAGGGTCGGTTGAATCAAGGCCGGCTTCTTGAAATGCTAGCCTTAAAGTCTCGTCTACTTCGGCTTCGGACTGGCCTGATTCGTTGGCTACTTCCTCTGTGCGTTCCGATTCTGATCCTTCAAAGCTGATTTGGCGCAAGTTTTTGAAGCTATTCAAAATTACGGCTGTTGGGAACTACGAGCCCCTCAGAATCGGGATGTTTTCTGCCGCCCAAAAAGTCGTATACGTCGGCTCGTATCGAAGCAGAATATGGGCCGCCCTCCTTTGTTTCTGAAGGCTTGGACGACCGAAGTATTTCAAAGCAACCTTTATCTCCGAAAGAACGCTGTCGTCGATTGAGGTCAAAACTTTCTTCAAATCGTTTCCTGCACAAGCAAAACCCTTAGGTCTCAAAAGTAAAGCTTTACGAATATAAAAAAGGAAAACTAAATGCAACAGGCTATACGACCACCTGGTTTGCCCCTTCGTCTAGGAATAGGATCGAGGCGATCCTCGCCTTCGCCGAATTCCCAGTTGCCTTGGACGAATACCATAACATCGTAAACTCGCTTCCCAAAGCTGGAAAGCATAGTCACTAGTTGATGGTCGGTATCCTTGGCCCTAAAGAAATAACGACCATGCCGACCAGATGACTTAGCCAAGGCATAACAATGCCGAATAGTAGGAATACCAAGGTTTATGCTAAGGCGATGGTTTAGCGCTACAATTCCCATTATGACTCTGAAGAAATTGACATTGGGCTGGGAAGGAATTAGACCCCAATAGCGGAGTACAGCCCTAAGGAACGGGTTAAGGAGAAATCGGACTCAACCCTCTGCGATTGACAAGAGGGGGAAAACGATCGTGGTTTCGTCAGCCCTCTCCATATCGAGGGTGTCGTCTGTCACCAGAGACAGGTGGACATCATAAGGAATGAAAAAATGGCGTCGGAAGCCGGAGATTCGATCCGAAAAGAGAAGATCTTTCAAATGTTTTGCCATTTTCTTCAGTTTATGGGTATATTCTAAACCAAAAACAAACAGGAAAAAAGGATTCAGAGCGGAGAAGGAGAAAACTTACAGGTGACGAAGGAGGTTATGAGGCAAGGTTACAGAAAAAGTCTGAGAAGAAAGCCAGTGACAAATATCTGAAAGTACATGCATTTTAAAGGACGTCCAAATTTTAAATCATAATAAATGAGTGTACGAAGGGGCGGGAAGTTGAAATGATAACCGAGAAACGTGTGCTCAGAAATCTGCATTGGAATGCGGACAGCCGCCGATTGTCGTCCTCGACTTTTCGAGTTCAAAACCAAACACTCCAACCAGCTGTCTTAGTGGGGTGTTTGAGGGGCAGTTGTGGGGGCCGAATATCAAGGGGTTATAAAGTAAGCCAAGTGAATGGATCTAGAAAACCAGATCTATTCATATAGTGTTCAGCTCCCACCTATGTTCTCGGCTTCCTGTCTTATTCGGTCAGAACATCGGCTGGGTGAGGAGCCGAGTACCAAATTGAATATGGGCCCGACCCTAAAAGCCCAAGGAAGAAAGGATATAACTAAGAGAACATCAGCTAGAAAGAGGTATGTGAGAATTATTACACTTTACTTAGAATACAAACAATTCAGAGATTTGAGACTGACTTGCTCGTCGGAGTGCTAATTCCGGTAACCCCCGACCGGAGCATTTACTCCCCTTTTTAGGTAATCAGAAGAGAATCTCCAGCGTCCCCCAGGATCAGAAGAGTATTCCAAAACCACTCCTCCACATAGTTGAATTTCGGTGACGAAATTGTTTTAAGGGGGATAGGTTGTGAAGCCCCTGAGAATCTATTCGCTTTAAAAAAATAATAATGTTTAAATTATTGCTTAAAGCCCCTCAGTTACTAGAATTATTTCGAATCTTGTCAATTAGCATTTTTTTTTTATCGAAACAGGAATATTCCAACTAGTGGTCCATTAAATTTTCCAAATAATGGTCCATTCATTTCCCAACTAGTGGTCCATTAAATTTTCTAAATAATGGTCCATTCAATTCCAACTAGTGTCCATTCATTTTCCAACTAGTGATCCATTCAATTCCAACTAGTGGGCTTTAATGACAAGTAAATCCTAACTTGACCTTTCAATTCCAACCAGTGGGTTTTTATGCCATGTTACACCAAATTTGCCTATAAATATCACCACTCCCTAGCATGGCAAACACTAGCAACACTCTCACACACACACATTCGACTAAAGGAGAGGAAGGAGAACAAGAGAGAAATCTTGAGAGGAAGAGGAAGGGAGAAGAGAGCCATCTTGTTCAAAGCTTAGAAAGTAAGCCACAACACAACCTTCTCTTTCATTTTCCGTTTTTCAAATACATGTTCTTAAGGGTTCTAAATAATATTTTCAGATGTGTTATTGATGAGCCATTTGTGTTAAGAATGATAAAAGTTGAACCATGACATTCCCTTTCTTGTGGTTTTCCTCATTTCGGTACAAAACTATCCTACTCATACCAATCTCCCAAACTTTCCAAAGGCACACATCCAAGAAAATTTTCTGGGTTAATATATGTTAGTTAGCATGGTTTCATCACAAAAGAAAAAAATTTCCTTAATGGATCCCTTTTCTCACAAATCTTCTTATTTCGAGTATGGTGCCTTAGAATCTGTTTCGTAGCCAACTTTCAAAAATGCTAGAGAAATGTATAAAATTATTCTGGACCTCTATCTTATGCCAAAATCTTCCTTAAGGAGTTAGTTTTCCACTAAAATTGGTTTCATGAAAAAACAGTGAGCGGGTTGCGAGAAAATCAAATTTTCCTAACAGTCGACGAACTGGACAGCGCTGGAGTGTTTTCTAAATAACTTAAAATCTAGAAAAGCTATTCCATTTCCAAAATATGTTCTGGAAACTAGATTAAATTCTCTACAAACCATAGGAAGGCCGAGTCTGGTAAAAAATTCTAAAATAGCCTTTTCATTCTAATCTTTATATGTATTGAATCTAGGAATTTTGTTGAGCATGGATGTTTTAAGTGCTTGTGTTCATGAAAATGTTTGTTAGCTTATGATCGTATCTCGGCATGATATTATATGTGCTATGGTTATGTTCTTTAACCTTGATTTTAAACATGTAACTCAACAGAAAACTTTACTGGGTTGGTATTGGGTTTTCGGTCCTTTGAAACAATGCAAGATGAGAAAATGTGATGTATGGATTCTTGGGATGCGTTCCCTATTTGGAAGTCAAAGCCTTGCGCAAGCAGTTTTTGGAACCCTTGAACGGAGCGGTTGTATTCGGACCCTAGGTGGTTTGGTGTGAGGAGGGATTTGGGCAAGGCCCTATCTTACCGTCTCTTTTGAGGCCCTGCGGTTGGCACTACGCGATATATAACCGTTGGTAGGCATCCGAGGTTAGTTCTGCAACAAAGCAGCAAAAGAGGGGGCATACCGAATAATCCGTGTCCGATTCTTGTGATTGGGAGGACGAAATCTTTTTGGGGGATTTCTAGTTTACTAATATCTAACTTGTAACCATTTATTTATTATTTGTGTATCATGCTTTACTACTTGATGTTATATTTGTGATTGTGTATTGGACTCGGGAAAAAGGGATGGGATGTGTGTGTGTTTACTGGGCATTCAAAGCCCACGGCGTGTTGTGCCAGGTGCCGAAGAGGAACATATAGCTGGAGACGACAAGCCTGAAACCTTCGAAGACCTTTGGCTATCTTAGTAAAGTTAAAAATTTCTCTTTTAATATTTTTGTAAGACTCGTATGAAGATTTAAATTTCCTTTTTGGGATGTAATGTAATGGAACAAGATTTTGCAATTAAGGATATTTGTGGTTGTTATGTATTTATATTCAATATAATCAGAGGTATGCACCTTATCGTTGCTTATGAGACCTTGTGCCAATACTTGTTAGGATCTGTCAAAAGGGTAGTGCGCTTCCTAAGAAAGCCAGACTTAGAAGGAAGACTAATTTGACTCCTTCGGTGAGCTGGGATTTTACCTGGTTATTGACCATAGGACTCAATGGTGATTCTCCCTTACCTACAACCAATAGTGTAGAATCGGGGCGTCACAACTTGGTATCAAAGCCTAGGTTCAACCCTTAACCCACACAACCCAATATACGACTCTAGAAGCCCTTACCTCTTTATCTTACTTTATCTATCACGCTACTATATTTAAGGAAGAATAACAATTAAAAAAAAATTTCCACCTTAAGATGTCAGCAGGAGACTATCCAGGACGTGACGTCAGTCTCAACTCATGGGGAACTTTCCGTATGCAAGGAAGGAGGGCCATGTCTGTCAGCCCCTACTTTAGCCGTCGGCGCTGTGTGAGTCCCGTTTAGGAAATGATCAAAACAGAGATACGTAAGGTGGAAACGGAGTACTCCCGCTATACGAGGGAGCAGAAGAGGTCCCTGGTGCGACGTCGCATACAATTTTTGAGCCGGGCAGCGAAGAAGGCAGTTCGAATGGAGCAAGATGATCAAAGGATGGACTCCTTGATACACCGAACTATGACCACCATAGCATACCACCGACCAACGACTTAGGCTGAAAGCTACGCATCTTGTTATCAGGGGCCAAGCAACAATCAACCAATGAATATGGAGCAGCCACCAGAACAGCATGGAGCAACCCCAGCCTACCCTATAGAGGTGTCGTCTGAACACAATTCCCCCTCACCAACATACACCCCCCGCTCTCCGAACCAAGGCACTGACTCCGCTGATGAAGACCCAGAAGAAGACTTTGATTGGTCAGGAAACGAGAACTAATTCGCGAAATAGTAAAGCTAGACTTTTGTAATATCCGTTGATGGGATCCTTAGAATAAGACAGCCTGAACTTTGTAATGCGTTGATGCCCTTTGAATGTAACTCCAATTAGGAGCCCTTTTTTAATGATGCCTATTATAATATATGAATGATGTGTTGATCTATGTTGTTCACTGTTACTTGTTTTAGTACACCCTAAGGAAACTGAACCTTCATTTTAAATCTTAGTAGTAAGATTCTCTAAAAGTGGAAACCAACTCACCACGTGCCATGAACAGAATGGTGGACACGCGCGCTAATGACTATACCGGAACCAGCAACAATGCACAGAACCGCCCCAGAAACCAACAAAAACCCGTCCCCACAGGGGCTAACATCCACAATAATCCAGGACATCAATATTTGGAGGAATTAGAGAAAGTAAGGAACAATCGGCAGTATGAGAGGACTCGACTCTTTTCTGAGTTTCGAAAGTAGAGACCCCCAAAGTTCACAGGTGTACCGGACCCAAAAGTAGTTGAAAACCGGCTTCCGCAGATAGAGAAAATGCTAGACACCATGGGCATAACCGAGGCTACTAATAGAATAGCTTTGGCAGTATATGAGCTCGATGATGAGGCTGACCACTGATGGGAGTTAATCAAGAACACTCGTGACGTAGCGAGCCTATCATGGAACCAGTTCAGGGAACTGTTCCTAAATAAATATTTCCCAAGTACAGTCCGTCGAGAGCGAGTCAAGGAATTCCAAAACCTGGAACAAGGAAACATGACCGCGACCCTGCATGCTACAAAATTTGAAGAGCTAGCCCGTTACGCAACTAGATTTGTAGCAAATGATGAAGAGAAGGCAAGGATGTTCGAGTGGGGGTTGGACCTTATAGTCAGGGGAAGAGTTCTTCCGCAACGACTCCCCTCATATACTGAGGTGCTGGAAACGGCGTTAAGAGTCTGAAAGGGAAGTAACCAACGCTAGAAAGGCTTGGAACAAGAGGAGAGGGAGTCAGACGTCTATTGGACCTCAGAGGAACCAAAAAGGAAACATGACCTCAAAGCCCTACTCCAGACCACAACCACAACAGCAACGACAGCAACCGCCACAATAGAACCAGAGAGAAGGCTATCAACAAAGGCCGATGGAACAAATCCAGTGCTTTCATTGCCAACAATTAGGGCACAAAAAGAGCGAATGCCCCCAACTCCCTCTATCTGGGTACCAAGGAGGAGGTTTCGGAGCAAATGCCCAAGCATTAGGTGGGAAGAAGCCTTGGACGAACAAGACAAGATCGACTGGGCAGCAGCACCAGAAGAATTGGGGAACTCAGAACACCAAGACCAGTGGCAACCAGCGGGCAACCGGCAGAATCTTTGCCTTGCAAGAGGAAGAAGCAGATCCGTCTGTAATTGAGGCTAATTTAGTACTATACAATTCTCGGGTGCATGTTTTATTTGACACTGGTGCATCACATTCCTTTATATCCTCTGCTTGCGCTAAGTTATTAGGACTTGTATATGAACCCTTAGAAACTGCCTTAAATATAATGTCACCTATGGGAGGATGCGTTCAGATAGGTTTGATCTGTAAGGACTGTAAGATAGGAGTGTCGAACCAACACTTAAGATGCGACCTTCATGTTATGGAAATGTCAGACTTTGATATCATTTTGGGTATGGACTGGTTGTTTGCCTACCAAGCAGTGATCAACTGTCATCAGAGGAAAGTGGTAGCTCACACGCAAGATGGAACTCGTTTCCAGTTTAAGGGGGATAGACAAGACCCCATGGCTTCAACAAAACATAAGACGCAGTGGTGTGATCAAATTTCAGGTAGGATAGCAAGTCTGATTTTGAATGAGGAGGGCCAAGGAGAATGAGAACTTTCGCACATAGTATGTAAATATGCAGATGTATTTCCTACGGAGTTACCGGGGATTGCCACCAACCCGGGAAGCAGACTTGAGCATCAAGCTACAACCTAGAACCACCCCAATATCCATGGCCCCGTATCGTATGGCACCAGCAGAATTACGAGAATTGAAGACACAACTACAGGAATTGCTCGAAAGATGATTCATTAGGCCAAGTACTTCGCCATGGGGAGCACCCTTGTTATTTGTTAAAAAGAAGGATGGGTCGTTGAGGCTATGCATAGATTACCGTCAACTCAATCGAGTCACGATTAAAAACCGATACCCACTCCCAAGGATTGATGACCTTTTTGACCAACTTAGAGGCTCAAGGTGCTACTCAAAGATCGATCTCAGGTCAAGCTACCATCAACTACGAGTCAAGGAGGAGGACATACCAAAAACTGCCTTTCGTACTAGATATGGCCACTATGAGTTTGTAGTAATGCCCTTCGGACTAACCAATGCACCGGCAGTATTCATGAGCCTAATGAATAAGATCTTTAGACCATACCTCGATCAGTTTGTGGTAGTATTCATTGATGACATCTTGGTATATTCAAGGTCTAAAGAAGAGCATGAGCAACATTTAAGGACTGTCCTTCAAGTTCTTAGGGATAATCGGTTATATGCCAAGGCAAGAAAATGTGAGTTCTGGTTGAATGAAGTAAAATTCTTAGGGCATGTAGTATCAGAAAATGGGATTGCGGTGGATCCAACAAGGTGGGGATAGTATTAGATTGGAGACAACCAAAAACTGCGTCAAAAATTCGCAGTTTCTTAGGATTGGCCGGTTATTACTGGAGGTTCATTATAGATTTCTCCAAACAAGCCAAACCAATGACTCGTTTGACGCAAAAAGGGGTAAAGTATGAGTGGAACGAAGCTTGTGAAAAATTCTTCCAAGAGCTAAAGAAGAGGTTAACTAGTGCGCCAATTTTGACCATCCCAAAACGAGAAGTGGGGTATACTGTGTATTGCGATGCGTCTAAAGAAGGGTTAGGGTGCGTGCTCATGCAAAATGGAAAGGTAGTCGCGTATGGATCTAGGCAGTTAAAACCTCATGAGTGTAACTACCCAACTCATGACTTGGAGTTAACAGCCATAGTTTTTTCCCTAAAGCAATGGCGACATTACCTGTATGGGGAACAATTTGAGATTTTCACAGATCACAAGAGTTTGAAGTATCTGTTTACACAGAAGGACCTTAACTTGAGACAGAGACGATGGATGGAGTATCTTGAGGATTTCCAATTCACTCTCTCATATCATTCCGGTAAAGCCAATGTAGTAGCAGATGCTCTCAGTCGCAAGAGCAGAGGGATGATGGCTAGGATCTCCATCAAAGAATGGGATATGGTTAAGACACTCAATGAATTCAGGATTCAAATAGAGTCTCAAGATACAAACGCATATCTTAGTGCACAGAAGGTGATGCCTAAGTTGATGAATGAGATCATGAAGGCCCAGAAGCATGATCAAGAGGTAACCTATATCAAGGGACGTTTGGGATCAGGAGAACCCATCCTCAATTGGGAAATTCACCCCGATAGGAGTTTAAGATACCAAGGTAGATTGTTTGTACCAACTGACGAGTTACTTCGAGAAAAGGTACTTAAGGAATGTCATCATTCTGCATTCGCAGTACATCCAGGAGGGACTAAAATGTACCAAGATTTAAAGAGGCAGTATTGGTGGAATGGAATTAAGAAGGAGGTTGCTAAATTCGTGGCAAACTGTCTAACATGCCAACAAGTGAAGGCAGAACATCAAAGACCAGGGGGAATGTTGTAACCTCTACCAATAGCCGAATGGAAGTGGGAGTACGTGACGATGGACTTTGTGACAGGGTTGCCTAAGTCGCCTAGAGGGCGCGATGCTATTTGGGTAATAGTTGATCGCCTCACCAAGTCAGCATATTTCTTACCCTATAGGATGACCAACACTTCAGAGTCTATGTGCAGGCTCTACATTGGAGAGATCATTTGACTACATGGAATTCCGGTATCTATTGTGTCAGATCATGATCCTCAGTTTAGCTCTCGATTCTGGGGAAGCCTGCAGGAAGCTCTTGGTACTGAGTTATGTTTTAGCACCGCCTTTCACCAGCAAATGGATGGACAATCTGAACGCACCATCCAGACTCTCGAGGATATGCTGAGAGCTTGCACAATGGATTTTCAAGGAAGTTGGGAACGACACCTACCCCTAATTGAGTTCGCCTATAACAATAGCTTCCAAGCTAGCATCGGTATGGCGCCCTTTGAAGCATTATATGGACGACCTTGTAGATCGCCAATTTGTTGGGCGGGAGGGGGTGATGCAAATCTGATAGGACCCGAACTTGTTCTAGAAACTACTGAGAAGGTCAACTTGATCCGACAACAGTTAAAGACTGCTCAAGACCGTCAGAAGAATTATGCAGATAGGAGGAGAAGGCCATTGATATTTGAAGTAGGCAGCCACGTGTTCCTAAAGGTGCAACCTAGGCGTGGAGTCATACATTTCAGGAAAAAAAGAAAACTGTCACCACGATATATTGGGCCTTTTGAGGTATTGGAAAGAGTGGGCGAAGTAGCATATAGACTAGCTCTACCTCCGCAGTTAGCAGGGATACACGACGTCTTCCATGTATCTGTGTTGAGAAAATACATCGCCGACCCATCACACGTCCTCAAATGGAAAGAAATCAGTCTTGACAAAGATGTTACATTTAAAAAAGGACCGGTAGCAATACAAGATAGTCGAGAGAAGAACCTTAGAGGTAAAACAGTTCATTTGGTAAAAGTGCTATGGCGTCATCGGGGTATTGAGGAAGCTACTTGGGAACGCCAGGATTGGGTGAAGGCAAACTACCCCGAGCTTTTCGAAGGCAGTATGTAGTTGAATTTCAGGGACAAAATTGTTTTAACGGGGATAGGTTGTGAAGCCCCTGAAAATGTATTCGCTTTAAAAAAATAATAATGTTTAAATTATTGCTTAAAGCCCCTCAGTTACTAGAATTATTTCGAATCTTGTCGATTAGCATTTTTTTTTTATCGAAACAGGAATATTCCAACTAGTGGTCCATTAAATTTTCCAAATAATGGTCCATTCATTTTCCAACTAGTGGTCCATTTAATTTTCCAAATAATGGTCCATTCAATTCCAACTAGTGGGCTTTAATGACAAGTAAATCCTAACTTGACCTTTCAATTCCAACCAGTGGGTTTTTATGCCATGCTACACCAAATTTGCCTATAAATATCACCACTCCCTAGCATGGAAAACACTAGCAACACTCTCACACACACACATTCGACTAAAGGAGAGGAAGGAGAACAAGGGAGAAATCTTGAGAGGAAGAGGAAGGGAGAAGAGAGCCATCTTGTTCAAAGCTTAGCAAGTAAACCACAACACAACCTTATCTTTCATTTTCCCTTTTTCAAATACATGTTCTTAAGGGTTCTAAAAAATATTTTCAGATGTGTTATTGATGAGTTATTTGTGTTAAGAATGATAAAAGTTGAACCATGACATTCCCTTTCTTGTGGTTTTCCTCATTTCGGTACAAAACTATCCTACTCATACCAATCTCCCAAACTTTCCAAAGGCACACATCCAAGCAAATTTTCTGGGTTAATATATGTTAGTTAGCATGGTTTCATCACAAAAGAAAAAAATTTCCTTAATGGATCCCTTTTCTCACAAATCTTCTTATTTCGAGTATGGTGCCTTAGAATCTGCTTCGTAGCCAACTTTCAAAAATTCTAGAGAAATGTATAAAATTATTCTGGACCTCTATCTTATGTCAAAATCTTCCTTAAGGAGTTAGTTTTCCACTAAAATTGGTTTCATAGAAAAACAGTGAGAGGGTTGCAAGAAAATCAAATTTTCGTAACAGTCGATGAACTAGATAAATAACTTAAAATCTTGAAAAGCTATTCCATTTCCGAAATATGTTCTGGAAACTAGATTAAATTCTCTACGAACCATAGGAAGGTCGAGTCCGGTAAAAAATTCTAAAATAGCCTTTTCATTCTAATCTTTATATGATGTTGAATCTGGGAATTTTGTTGAGCATGGATGTTTTAAGTGCTTGTGTTCATGAAAATGTTTATTAGCTTATGATCGTATCTCGGCATGATATTATATGTGTTATGGTTATGTTCTTTATCTCCTTCATCTTAATGATGCATGCTTATGTGGATATTTTGATCTTGTTAAGTTAGTCTAACCTTGATTTTAAACAGGTAACTCAACGGAAAACTTTACTGGGTTGGTAGTGGGTTTTCGGTCCTTTGAAACAATGGAAGATGAGAAAATGTGATGTATGGATTCTTGGGATGCGTTCCCTATTTGGAAGTCAAAGCCTTGCGCAAGCGGTTTTTGAAACCCTTGAACGGAGTGGTTGTATTCGGACCCTAGGTGGTTTGGTGTGAGGAGGGATTTGGGCGAGGCCCTATCTTACCGTCTCTTTTGAGACCCTGCAGTTGGCGCTATGCGGTATATAACCGTTGGTAGGCATCCGAGGTTAGTTCTGCAACAAAGCAGCAAAAGAGAGGGCATACCGAATAATCCGCATCCGATTCTTGTGGTTGGGAGGACGAAATCTCTTTGGGGGATTTCTAGTTTACTAATATCTAACTTGTAACCATTTATTTATTATTTGTGTATCATGCTTTACTACTTGATGTTATATTTGTGATTGTGTATTGGACTCGGAAAAAATGGATGAGATGTGTGTGTGTTTACTGGGCATTCAAAGCCCATGGTGTGTTATGCCAAGTGTCGAAAAGGAACATATAGCTGGAGACGACGAGCCTGAAACCTTCGAAGACCTTTGGCTATCTTAGTAAATTTAAAAATTTCTTTTTTAATATTTTTGTAAGACTCGTACAAAGATTTAAATTCCCTTTTTGGGATGTAATGTAATGGAACAAGCTTTTGCAATTAAGGATATTTGTGGTTGTTATGTATTTATATTCAATATTATCAGAGGTATACACCTTATCGTTGCTTATGAGACCTTGTGTCAATACTTGTTAGGATCTGTCAAAAGGGTAGTGCACTTCCTAAGAAAGCCGGACTTGGAAAGGAGACTAAGTTGACTCTTTCGGTGAGCTGGGATTTTACCTGGTTATTGACCATAGGACTCAGCAGTGACTCTCCCTTGCCTACAACCAATAGTGTAGAATCGGGGCGTCACAGCCAAACAGGTAGTCAACTGGAGAGTACCGGCAGAATTGATTAAGCCTGAACAACCTGTCACAGAAAGATAAGATTCTGGCGGTGGTTCGTCCACTCGAGGGCACTCTGACAATCAAGTCAGTTATC
This sequence comes from Camellia sinensis, assembly GCF_055761805.1. NCBI lineage: Eukaryota > Viridiplantae > Streptophyta > Magnoliopsida > Ericales > Theaceae > Camellia > Camellia sinensis. The sequence continues at coordinate 67,682,708 of NC_138970.1, forward strand.
TCTCGAAGATAGAAAAAGTGTTTAACTCACTATTCAAAATACAAAAGGCGTACCTTAGACCCACGAGGGTGCCTCTCTTTTATAGCCAACACTAACCTACTCCCAATAGAAGCCTAACTTCAATAGACTCTGGCTCAATGCTAATCCTGGACTCCCAGTTAGATTGGGATAAACTCTCTAAGAGTCTTATCTTTACCCAAACTAAAGTCCTCTATCATTCTAGGACTCTTGTCCCTTATCCGTATATCCCGAATTTCAGTATCTTCGCAGATAACCTCGACCTAGCTAAGATTATCTCGGTGTTATGACCCGAACACGTGGCACCTCGACTGGCATTTCAGTGCCACCTCGGTCACATGTTGCTGCCCAAAAAATATGTCCCTACAACTGCCCCCTAGGTTCTATTACCTCAGCATCTTAACGTGATGGAACCTATATCTTCAAACCATACAGCACGTCGACTAAGCTTTAATTACCGAGGCTCCACATGACCAAGACCCATAATCTATTTCTTCAATGCTTTAGAACCAATAACCAAGTTTGTTTCATTTTATTTAGCCGAGATCGTCCCCCAAGCCGAAGTTTTTGCTTCATTAAATCAAGAAGTCCAAGAGTTTCAACACGCATATGAGCTGTCACGCACGGTATTTCAACCGTTTTTGCCACGGGTCTCTTCCCCATCAAGCCGTACCTGACACGCGCCATCAAGTTGCATCACTTTTGCGTGCGCCATCTGACAAGCACGTCGTCCAAGGCAAATACAATACCATTTTTTCGCCTTCTCCGTGTTTTGACAAAAATCCTTTCCCTTTTTTCGTCTTTTCACTTTACATCTTTGATTTTGCACAAATTTTCTCTCTCTAAGCCTCTTTCTTTCAAACCGCCATTATCGTCTTCTCAAAGCTCTCTACAACTACTCCGTTAGTCTTCTCCGGTGAAACATTCACTATCTTGCTACTCGTATCACCTGCGTTCAACTCCGGCGCATCTCACTCCGGCTCCATTTTCTTCTTGGTGAGTTGCTATTTTCTCTCTCTTTAGTTGTTCATACTCTGTTGCCTCTGTTTTCTTGCCATGACGAACACATTCATGTTCTTTAGTCTCCATCTGTGATTTAAACTTCATCATTCGCATATTTGAGTATGTTCTAACTTTTCAATTTTGTGTTTATCCAATTAGTTCTTGATTCTTGACCTTTATGTACAAATTGCACACACACTCGCTCCACTCTACCACTATTCTTGGCCTTGCACACCTGCACAAATTTATTTAGTGTTTTTTGATTTCTTGCCCGTCTTCTTGAGTCTGAATCACGTCTTTGTTTCTGTTTTCCTGCTGTTTTTTCCTGATTCTTGCCTTTAATCCTCTTGTTTTAGTGACTCTAGGATTAGGATTTGCTTTAGATCTCCAAACTCTAGGAAAAATTGAAACAAATTCCATTTAGATCCTCAGATACCCTTGCCCCAGCATACGTTTTAGTTTTGCCGAGGTCCTTTAAACCTTTAGACAAAAAGCACTTCTTTTTGAAATCCGATACCTCGTCTCTCTAGCCGACATCATGGGTATGTTCAGGTGGAGGGTAAACACCCTAACTAAGTTAGAATACTTTAGACAAGAATTTTCCATCCCTGCCGACGTTCATCTTAGGTTGGCTAGAGAGGAGGACTCCATTATGCCTACAAACGACTCCATGCCTTTCCCAGTGGTAGCCTTCTTTAAGTATGGACTTAGGCTCCCTCTTGATACCCTTTTCCGAGAGGTCCTACACTACTACAAATTGAACCCAATGCAGCTTGCCATTAACTCCTATCGAGTTATTAATGGTCTAATAACTCGGTATGTTCAGGTGGCGGGTAAACACCCTGACTAAGTTAGAATACTTTAGGCAAGAATTTTCCATCCCTGCCGACATTCATCTTAGGTTGGCTAGAGAGGAGGACTCCATCATGCCTACAAACGACTCCATGCCTTTCCCAGTGGTAGCCTTCCTTGAGTATGGACTTAGGCTCCCTCTTTATACCCTTTTCCGAGAGGTCCTACACTACTACAAATTGAACCCAATGCAGCTTACCATTAACTCCTACCGAGTTATTAATGGTATAATTACCTTAGCCAAAAGAGAGAATGCTAGGGTAACCCTCGCCGACACCCAGTACTGCTACACCATGTGTGGCCTTAAGTTAAAAAAAGGTTACATCTACTACCTTAAGCCAAGGTCGACGGAATACAAACTCGTTGCCGACCTCCCAGACTTAAACAAGGGTACTGGAAATGATTACTTCATCGTCTCGGGCAACTGGGAGTTTTAACCAGATGATGATCTTCACCTCTATCCCCTAAGCCGAACAGTTTTCAAAGAGGGAGATGGTAAGAGCCAAGAGTCAGCTTTTCTTGCTTTCAAGTCTCTTTCTTTGATATTTTTGTATGTGCTAACGTTCATTCATTTTGCCTTTGCAGCTCTTCCTCAGCCCCCAAAGGACTTCTGAAAAAACTTCTATCCCAGTAAAGATTTCAAGAGGCTGCTGGACTTGCCTGTTAATCAGTGCAAGGCTCCTCTGTTTCTAAACTTCATTCCAACATACAGATCGACTTTGCCCGACGTCCCCAAAAAAGAACAAGTCCCTTCCTTCTGCTACAACTCCTACTATGACTTCTTCACCTCGCCCAGATCAGGGATCAACCTCGACTCCAGCAGACCAGCCATCTACTTCAGCTCCTCAATTGATTCCACCCTCTCAGCGTCAACACCGACATCGAGCACCACTTTTTGCACCAGCAGGCAGGACTCGTAGCTGAAGACGCCAAAGCGTCAAGGCATCCTCTTACGATCCAGCCAACCCACCAATAGTTTTACCAGCAATCCGCCTTGGCACTAGAGTTACTGTTGCCATCTCCTCCGACGAAATGGGTCATAAGAAGGTAGTTGCTGACGATCTTCTGGCCGACATCCCGAACATCACTACTGTCCAATCTCCATCTTCGCAATCTTAGCCGAAACCAAAGCCAAAGAGGATGAAGAAAGCCCAAGCTAACTCAGATTGACACTGAGGATACCTTGCCAATCTCAAAACTGGCCGAGGGTGAGAAGTCCTCCTCCGCCGCCAAGAAAAGGCCCGCCGAGGCCAAACCATCTGAATCCACCAAGTCAAAGAGGCCGAGGTTGGACTTTGCGGCCACCTCAGGTTCTCTCTAATCCAATGCCCCCTAGGCCCCCGCAATCATAATTGAGGACAAGCCAGTCAGAGCTGGTGACAACGCCGATGACATCGAAGTTGGCATTGCCCTCTCTATTGCCTTGCTCCTTTCCAATGACCTCAACCGCAATGCCGAGGTCAGTGAATATGAAAATTTCGCCCTGATGTTGCAGCACTCCGTAAAAGTAAGCCCCTAACACTTAATACTTTCCATACTCTATTTTTCCACATAAAGTTTTTATTAACTTTTGTTTCATCCATTTCTTCTAGGCAATCCAACACGCCCACTCCTTCGCGATGCAAGCTTTTGGCATCAAGAAGGAGTTGGTCAACAAGACCAATGAGGCTGCAAGCTTGCTGAAAACTATTAATAAGGCCGAGGCCAAGATGAAGACACTGATGGATCAGGCTAAAGCAATCAAACAGGCCCAAGAAGAGGCTGGGGAGAAGGCAGGAGTTGCTGAGGCCGTCGCTAAGGTCCTTGAGGCTGAAAAGAAATAGGCCGAAGCGAAGACTGCAGAGGCCCAGGCCGAGCTCATTGCTGCCTTGGCCACAAAAGAAGCCGAGATCAAAGTGGCAGATGAGAAGGTGTATGCCGAGGGGGCGGTTGACGTCAAAGAAAACTACAAGAAGCAAGTGAAGCAGGCATGCAACAAGGGTTTCACCCTTGGTTGGATGGCTGCTTTAAAAGAGTTAGTTGTCCCCGAGGATTCTCCTCTCAAGAATGCTAGCAACCTCGTCCTGCCATTCCCTCACTTTCCAAGCCAGTCCGAAGACGAAGCTGAGTCCGAGGATCAGGCTGAGGCCGAGAAGAATGAAGAAGCTACTGGGACCAAGTCCCCAACTCTGAATGAGCAAATCTTGGACTTGACTCAGGATGAGGAGGATGAGGTCTCGAAAGACGCTATCCTTGAGAAGACAACATTTGACATGCCTATCGTCGAGAAGAGCACCGACCAGACTCTTCAAGAGATCGACGCCGAGCTCGCGGCTGAGAAGGCTGTTGAGAAGGGCTCACAATTGTCTTCTGAGGCTGGGACACAACCAACTGTTGGCACCGAGTAGTCCATTTTGGTGCTTTTCTTTATTTCTTATACCTTGTACTTTTTTCCTTACTTTTGAAACAATGTTAGCTTTAATTTGGCCAACGTACCATCTTTGTAACCCGAACAAGTAATCTCTTTGTCAGGCCGAAGTGCCCTTTTTCTTCTTTTAATGCAAGTACAGCTTCCTCTTGTTTTTACTAAGTGTTTGAATGCTTGTCTATCTTGTATGCTTCCATACTTAGAATATGTTTTCAATGCACACCCTGACTGTGTAATCTTCTCGATATGGAATACTTTGGTTATACCCACTAACAGTTTATCTCAGCCTTGGCCTAACACTTGAAAATATTTGTATAATATTTTCACAAGTGTTATTTACAACTTGCCACTTCACTTTTTACTTAACAGGACTTCTATCTTCAAATATCTTCCAAGTCTTGGCAACATGGTAATCTCGGCAAATGCACAGATACTTCTTTAGAAATAACTTTGGCTTAACTTCAACTTGTAAATTGTTCTTAAAATTTCAACAAGTGTTAAACTAATTTTCTTTCGACATGACCCCGGCTTATCTTCAACTTGTAAATTCTTCTCAAAATTTCAACAAGTGTTAAACCAGTTTTCTTTTAACATGACCTCAACTTAACTTCAACTTATAAATTTTTCTTAAAATTTCAACAAGTGTTAAACCAACTTTAACATGTAAATTCCAACTTCCAAGCATTATTCTCCAACTCTCTGCCCCCTAATGTGAACTTAAGTTCCACTTGGGTTCTCATTAAGCATGTGGCTTTAACCTCGTTGCCGAGGTAAGATTCAAACAAAGACTGGCCGAGGTTTACCAACCTTGGTTCTTCTGTTAATCTTATCAAAATGCCATTAATTTCAATCCGTGTTTGACTCTGCTGATATGGAAGTTCGGGTTACCTCAACTTAGTTCAACTCTATTATATGCAAGTATAATTCAACTCTGTCATATAATAAGTTTAAGTTATTCGTCATGTTTCAATTAGAAACATCGCCAACTTAGCTTAACTCTATTATATGCAAGTAGAAACTCTGTCATATAATAAGTCTAAGTTATTCATCATGTTTCAATCAGAAACATCGTCAACTTAGTTCAACTCTATTATATGCAAGTAGAAACTCTACCATATAATAACTTTAAGTTATTCGTCATGTTTCAATTAGAAACATCGCCAACTTAGTTCAACTCGATTATATGCAAGTAGAAGCTCTGTCATATAATATGTCTAAGTTATTCGCCATGTTTCAATCAGAAACATCGCCAAGTGACTGGTCAGTCATACTACACAAGTTTAAAAATCAAGCTAAGACTTTATTATTACTTCGGTTAATAACAAGAAACTTAAAAAACAAAAAATCTAATGATAGAAAAACTTCAGATTGCAAGTATTTCAGGGTCTTGGCAACTCTTTTCCTTCACTGTCTTCAAGCCGATATGCCCCATTACCCAGGACCGAGATGATTCTATAAGGTCCCTCCTAGTTTGGGCCAAGCTTGCCTGCTTTGGGATCCTTCTTGTTGCCGACGACCTTTCTTAGGACGAGGTCCCCAACTTGAAATTCTCATGGGTTAACCTTCTTATTATAAGCCTTGGCAAGCTGCTGCTGGTATGACCCCAGCTGAATTGCTGCCTTCTCCCTTCTTGCTTCCATTAGGTTTAGATCTCGGGTATTAGTCCCATTCTCCACTCCCTGGGTTCTGATCCTTGGGATGCCAACCTCTAATGGGATTACTACCTCTGTACCAAAAACCATGGCAAATGGGGATTCCCCAGTTGATCTTCTCGGCGTAGTCCGATATGCCCATAGTACGCTAGGTAACTCATCCACCCACCTTCCCTTAGCTGCTTCCAGCCTCTTCTTGATCCTATCCAAGATAACCTTATTGGATGCTTTTGCTTGACCATTGCTTTGAGGGAAGCTTGGAGTAGAGTAATAATTCTTGATCTTATACTTTGCACAAAAGCTCTTGATTAGCTTACTGTCAAACTGTGTACCATTGTCTGCTATTATTGCCCTTGGGATCTCAAACCTGGTGATGATGTTCTTCCAAATGAAGCTCTTCACATCAACATCTTGAATCTTTACGAGGGGTTCAGCTTCCACCCACTTGATGAAGTAATCTGTTGCCACTAGCAGGTACTTCCTTTGTCTAGTTGCTTAAGGCAGTTGTCCAACAAGATCCATGCCCCATTGGGCAAATGGCCAAGGGCTGGACACTGGATTCAAGTCCGCTGCTGGTTTATGTATCAAAGGTGCAAACCTCTGACACTTCTCACACTTCTTGACATAAGCTTCAGCATCTTTCTGCATGTAGGGCCACCAGTACCCCTGAGTAATGGCCCTATGAGGAAGTGACCTACCCCATGTGTGGCTTCTACATACTCCTTCATGTATCTCATACAAGAAGTCTTCAACTTGTGAAGGATGTACATACCTCAAAAGGGGTCCAGTAAAAAATCTTCTGTAGAAATATCTTTCTGCTATCAGGTTGAATCTTGCCGACTTTAGTATGATTTTGTGTGTTTCTTTATGATCATCAAGCAATTTTCCCTCTTAAGGAATACTATTGTTGCATCAATCCAGCTTGGTCCCATTTCCACACACATTGCTTCATACTCTGTGTTCAGTGGTTCTATGCTTGGACTTGACAATTATTCAATCATTATTATCCTTGCCTCTCCTAGTTTCATTGCACTAGCTAGGTTGGCCAAGGCATCAGCAAGGTTATTATAATCTCGGTCGACTTGCTGTAGTCGGCAATTCTGGAACAATGCCATCAGTTTGCCCACCTCCTTTGCATAGGCCACCATCCTTTTATCTCGGGTTGCGTATTCACCTATTGCCTGGTTGACGATAAGTTGGGAGTCACAGAAGACTATTACCTCATCAGGTTCCATTGCTACTACCATCTTTAATCCTGCGATCAATGCTTCATACTCTGCGTCATTGTTTGAGGCTTTAAACCCCAAACGAATCGATTGTTCCAGTATCAGCCCATCTGGCAATACTAGCACTACTCCTGCCCCTGCTCCTTGTCGGTTCGAACTCCTATCAACAAACAGCCAGAAGGAGTCACCGATGTAAATACTGCATGGCCTAAGTTTCTCTTCTTTCCTCTGTTTGGTTATCCCCAACTAGGTTTCCCTTTGTTCACCTAGACCTTGGCTTAACGGAGCCCGATGTGTGATAGCGCCTGGTGTGAACTTGGCCACGAAGTCGGCTAAAACTTGGCCTTTGATTGCTGTTCTGGGTCTGAATTCTAGGTCATATTGGCCCAACACCACTGCCCATCTGGCTATCCTGCTTGTTAGATCTCCTTATTGCAACAGGGACTTCAAAGGATGCTCAGTTAACACTATAATTTTGTGGGCTTGAAAGTAATGATTCAGCTTCTTGGAAGCCATTACTAAAGCCAATGTTAGCTTCTCCAAGGGTAGGTATCTGGTCTCAACATCAGCTAGGGTTTTACTCACGTAATAAACTACCCTTCGCTCTCTATTTTCTTCTCTGATTACCACTACACTCACTGTATGCTTTGAAACTGCCACGTATAAGAACAACTCCTCTCTAGGTACTGGATTTGAGAGAATTGGAGCTGTGGTCAAATATTTCTTCAAGTCGGCCAAGGCGACTTCGCCCTTTTCTGTCCATAAGAAGTCTGTGGCTTTCTTCACTAGGTTGAAGAAAGGTTTACATTTGTCAAAACTTCTGCTAATGAGTCTATTTAGGGCTGCAGCACTTCCAGTCAGCATCTGCACTTGTTTTGCTGATGTTGGGCTCTTCAATTCTAAGATGGCCTTGATCTAATCCAGGCTAGCCTCAATGCCCCTTCTGGTAATCAAATATCCCAAGAACTTACCAAACCAAACTCCAAATGCGCACTTCGATGCATTGAGTCGAAGCCGATATGTTCCAAGGATGTCAAAAACTGCCTTAAAGTCTTCCAGATGATCCTCAGGTTCCTTGGTCATCACAGCCATGTCATATATGTATACCTCCACTATTCTGCCTATTAGATGCTTGAACATCTTGGTCACCAATCTATGGTAAGTTTCTCCTGCATTTTTCAACCCAAAAGGCATCACTCTGTAGTAATACAGGCCTTTTGGGGTGATAAATGCAGTCTTCTCCTCATCTGGAGGGTACATAGCTATCTGATGGTACCCCCTGTATGCATCCAGGAAGCTCATCCTTCCATGCCCTGAAGTGGCATCCACCAATTGGTCAATCTTGGGTAGTGGGAAACTGTCTTTGAGACAAGTATTGTTCAGGCTGGTGAAGTCCACACAGACCCTCCATTTCCCATTCTTTTTCTTCACAACCACCGTGTTTGATAACCATGTCGGGTAATTTACCTCTCGAATGTCCCTGGCCTTAAGAAGTTTATCCACTTCCTCTTCTACTACCTCCACATAATGTCGGCCTTCTTGCTCGCTGGATGACAGGTTTGACCGACCTATCCACATTCAGTCTATGGCAAGTGACCTTGGGGTCAATGCCAAGCATCTCGTATGGCGTCCAGGAAAACACCTCAATGTTTGCTCTCAAGAATGCCTCTAGCTCTTTTTCCTCTTCCTTGGCCAGGCCCGAGCCGAGAAGGAAATAGCGCTCTTCATCCCCTTGTTGGACAAGAATTTTCTTCAGGGCTTCCTCACTCTTCTCGGCTGGCTCTTTGCCGACGTCATCCAGGACTTCCATGTCCGTATCCTCGATCTCTGCTGCTTCTACTTCTCGTATGTTGCAGGTGGATTTCATTGCTGCCATAGAGCAATTCTTTGCCTGCACTTGATCCCCTCTGACCTCCTCAATTCCATGCTCGGTTGGAAACCGCAACAACTAGTGCAATGTTGAGGGAACAACCCCCATTGCATATAGCCATGGCCTTCCCATAATAGCATTGTAAGGGGAGGGAGTGTCAATTATTGTGAACTCAGCTTTTACTTTCTTGGTGCCAGCCTGCACCTCCAAACTTACTGTCCCCAGGGGCCACATCGGCGTTCCATTGAACCCGACCATTGGACCATTAGATTGTGCCAGATCATCTTGGTGAAGGCCAAGCTCCTTGTAACACCTGACATATATGATGTCACAAGAGTTGCCCTGGTCAATTAAGATGCGCTTCACTTGGCATTCTCCAATTTAGAGGAATATTACCAAGGCGTCGTTATATGGATGCTGCACCATCTCTAGGTCATCTTCAGTAAATGACACCACTGGTCCCTAGCACTCGTTTGCCCTAGGTCTTTTCTGTCGGACCTGGTATACATGCTGCAAAGGTTTCACCTTCTGAGTCTCCCCACGTATTTCGTTCTTATTGACCTTTGAGTGAATCACATTAATCACGCGAGGTCCGCCTGTCTGCGGTTGTGGTGCTGGGAGAGGCAGTGTTGCTGGTGCCTAAGGTAGTCTTGCTTGCTCTTCCCTTGTCCTGGCCTCGTCTACAAGGTCCCTTAAATGACCTTGTCTTACCAGGTCTTCTAGGTCTGCTTTCAGGGCTCTGCACCCCTGAGTCAGATGCCCATCTTCATTGTGGTAAGCACAATGCTTACCAAGGATTCTTCCCATAAATTCACCCGGAACCCTTACTGGTGCTCTGTAATATGGCTGATTTTGGATTTTCTCCAAGACTTTATAAACTGGGATTCGGAATACGGTTGGTACTGCCTACCCAGCCCTTAATCTTGTCTCTTGCTTGTTGTACCCGCCATTACCTCGGCCTCGCTTCAGCAAGCCGTTTCCCTTATGTTGTTTCGACGCCTTTGTCCCCGGCATGTCTGCCTCGGCCGTCGCATACTTCTTAATTCTGGCCATCAATTCCTCCATACTTTTTGGCAGTGTCTTTGCCAATGATTTTCGAAGCAAACAATCATCTTTCAGGCCGTTCTTAAAAGACATGACTGCCACCTCTTGGTTGCATCCTGGTATCCGATTGAATACCTCATAGTACCTCTTCACATAGGCCCTAAGGCTTTCATCCTCACTGATTCTCAGAGCCATCATGGAGTCCACCCTTAATGGCTGTGGCTTCTTTGTCACAAACCTGGCCGCAAACATCTCAGCCAGGCCTTCCTAGGTTTTCACAGTTCCTTTCGACAACTTGTGAAACCAGTCCAATGCAATTTCCCCGAAGGACGAGGGGAACACCTTGCAAAGCAATGGCTCGTTCCCGGTGTATAGTGCCATCGAGTTCAGGTACCGTCGTTTATCTGGAATCTCGGCATACTGAAACTTTTTGGGGCCTCAAATTTGTCCAACTCTACCGGGAACGGCGTTCTCGGCTTGACCGAGAAGGTTACCTCGACATCCTGTCACTTCCTCTAGATGTAATCCCTCAGATCCTCCTTGGTCTGTCCAGGAGCTCGGCTATCACCAGATTTCAGCCTCTTCGGTGCGCTACTTCCAGTGTCATTATGAGTCCCTTTGGACCTCTCTCCATTAGTTATGTCGAAACAAAGTTACTTTGCCTGAACATCCGGATGTTCTTTGGTGCAGGTTTCTTTGGTTCGACGTGTCTTATGGGATTCTCTCCTCGTTGATTCTTCATGTCCGACCTCCTGCGAAGATCGGTGAGAATGTCCCTTAATCCTGCTGTGCTGGGGGCTACAGGGACTGCTTTCTGCCCTCCCTTCTGGGCATTGTTCTTGGCCGTTGGAATCAGCGTGTCTTGTAATGGGAACGGTGGCTGCATGATGTTGTTCTGCATCATGAAATTGACGACCATTTACAGGTCTACCAATTTGTTCGCCATTCCCTTCATCTCTTCGTCCTTCCACAAGCATCTATCTTTCTATACCTGGAGGTCGTCCTCGTTGTAATACCCGCTTCAGTCTGATTTCTTTGGTACGTTGCCTTTCTTGCCGACGTCTTTCTCTCCGGGATTCTTATCCCGAGTTTTTTCATTGCAATCATCCTCCTCCATGTTAGGGTCAATGTGCTTACCATTCCCAGTAGGGATGTCGTCCCCAACTTTTTCTTTCTGTCCATCGTTGGCCATCTATTCTCCTTTCTTTCCCATAGACGACTGTAGGCACCCCATTTTTGACTGCCTTAAGACTTGGGCGTCACTAATTGCTTACTTGGTGATGAAAGTTGTGCAGTGCAAATATTCGATTTCTTCGGCAAGAGGAGAGTCAAATCCCAACCTCACACCCCTTTTTGAACCAAAACTATTTTGAATGGTTTTTAGACCTTAAAACTCTCTCTTTCAAAATATTTTTGAAAATAAGTTCTTGCGACGTTTCGACGCTCGCATTTTGTTAAATGTTGTGATTTTCGATAAACCGAGTAAGGACAAAGTGGAAATGAATGAAAGAGAGATAAAATCTTTGAAAAATCTTTCAAAACACCTTGTTTAGAGGTTTGGAGTTGAAGAAAATGAGAGAGAAGAGAAGAAAACTAATTGAGGAGAAGTTCGGCATAAATCCGGGTAGAATCGAAATTGAGCGGCTTCACCAAACAGGCATAACGTTTTGCACAATTGGAATTTTGATGCAATGTTTCCACCATTGGAAAGCTTACTTTCGAGACTTCAATTGGGACACAAGAATGACCTGAAAAGAAATCCAGATGAAGGAGGTATGCCCATTTGAAATTTGACCTGCAGAGCAGATTTTTGCTGTCGGCCAATTGAACTAGCCGGTCGGCCACTTGAAGTAGCTGACCGGGCAGTTAAGTAGCTGGCACAGATTTTTTGCAGATCTTTTCCCTCCAACTGTTCCACACAACCTCCAGCTATCCCATATTTAGATATTTCGACCTTGAGCTCTTGTATTGCTATATATGGAGGTCATTCTCTACATATTGAAGAGTTAGCGAATTTGGGAGCTTCTCACACTAAAATCTCTCTCTCTGTGCAAATTTTCAGAGCTGAAAATTCTTCCCTCTCTAGAATTCTCTCTCTCTCTCCTCTTGTTTTAGGCTTGAAAGTGAGAATTCCTTACATATTTGCATACACTTCCTTAACCAAAGTTGATCACCTTTGGGCCGAGGTAGCTTGGGACTTTGTTTGAGCTCCAAAAGGTGGTTTTAGCTCAGAATTGGGGCTATTTTGCTGCTATGCTTCAAAGGTAACCTCTTATCCCTTTTAAGCTCTTTGTGCACTATTGTTTTGCCATAGTTTTTAACTACTTTGGGGTTGTTTTTGGGGTGGTGTTGAACTACAAAAACCTCTATTTTTCCTCTGTTTTTCAATCCTAAAAGTGTTGGTTTGAGCCTTGTGTGGTTAGGAGGTGGTTACCTTCCTTTGCTCTTTGGCTTGCAAAACCTTTAGAGCCTTCTTTTAAAGGCTTTTGAGTCTATCTCTTTTGGCCTTAAAACCACTAAATTCTAGAGGAATTTCAGTGGTAGAAAGCTTGTTTTGAGATCCAAAATAGGAGGAGGTGGCCTCCCCTCCTTGTCTCTCTATACCATGCCTTGTTAGCACAATAAAGTAGCATCTTTTTGTGGCTTATGTTAGCTCATTTCAAGCATGTTTTTGAGACTTTTTGGACATACTTAAACTCTATTTTTGGCTGGTTTGGCTACTCATTGCTTGCATCTTACACTTGTAGTGTAATCTTGCTTCACTAGCTTAATGTACTTAATGTTTTAGCCTATTATTCTAGCTTATTTTGGCTACACTCCAGCATGTTTTTGTTCATGTTTTGGCATGCTCTAACTCTGTTTTGAGTGGTCTTGATCACTCAAGCTTTGCTTTGTATGCTTGTAGTGCAATTGTGCTAAATTGCCTAACATGTGCTATTGTTTTGGCCTCTAAGTCTAGCCATTCTTAGCTTATTTCAAGCATATTTTCGAACTCATTTTAGGCTATTTTAGGACTGTTTTGGGCTGTCTTGGTCATACGGCTCATGTTTTGCATAGCGATAGTGCAAATGCCTTAACTAGCTTTGAGTTTTAGGGCCTCTAGCATGCTTTGCTTGTGATTTTTGCATGATATAGCATTATTTAGCATGTAATTTCAGAGCTTATTCCTTTGTCACACTCTCACATATTCTACTCTTTCATTGTGTTTAAGAGGTGTGCCTTATGCCTTGTTTATGAGCCAATACATGAGCATGTTTTTCTTGCTTTTCATAATACTATCCCAGCTCATTTTAGCCATTGATTTGGCATGTTATAGCTCTGTTTTGGGCTGGTTTGGTTATTTAAGCATTGTATTGCATGCTTCTAGTGTAATGCACTTCACTAGCTTTGTTATTTTTGGCTTTGAACATGTTGTGCATATGTTAATTGCATGATTTAATGTTGTTTAGCATGCCATTTCAGTGCTGAAATATATGCCATTGCACTCCATGTTTCACTCTTTCATTCACTTTGAAAGTAGTCTTAAGCCCCTTGTTGGCTTGAGCATGGAATTGAGGTTCTCATGCTTAATGGTTTTAGCCTTCTCTTGAGGGTTTCTACTAACCAAAAGCATGAGGCTTCTTTCATGCTCAAGGTGCTTGTGGCTGAGGCCATCTTTCCCATTAGAGGACTTTCACATTGGACTTAATCAGTTAAAGGATTAATCGATAATACAAAATGTGTAAACAAAATTGAATCAAGTAAAACATACAAGATAAACATTTTTTGTGTGCATTGCATTGTGTTCAATTGGACGTTATATTGAACACAAGGTAGATTGGTCCATTTCATACCTGAAGTGATGAAAATGAGCCAATCTCTTTTGTCTCCATTGCCCTTGATCATTCATGATAGGGTTGTGGACCTCTGAGTCTTATTTGTGCATTTATTGAATGTGTACAAGTTGGATCTTTGGCCACCATGTATTGAAAATGCTTGGTTGGTGGCTTGAGAGCCAAGTGTCATACTCTTTTGAGCTTGAGACATGATAAGGAGAGTGGCAGTGCCTATATTATCTTGCAAATACATTGATGTGCCTCTATTGTTCTCTGTTGCATCAAAACCAGAAGTTTGTGAAAGCAACTAGCTGACCGGCCAGTTGAAGTGGCTGGTAGCCACTTTTTTTGGCTGGTAGTCCACCAGTAGGTTCCTGTTTTGAAGCAAAGGCAGTCTGGAGATTGGCACAATTTTCAGAGGTCAAGGCAAGTGCAAACAGAGGCAATTGAAGGCAAGGCAATGGATTTCCGAGCGGACGCCAACCAAGCATGCATGTCTCCCTCGCCCGCGATGCCATCTTTTTTTTTATTGCTTTATTAGTTAGTTGCTTTTAACTATTTCAACATGTTGTAATTAATTAGCTTAGATAATTAATTAATTTTATTGCTTTAATTAGCTTAGATTAGCTAGTTATTCAATTTCAATTGTGCTGTAATAATTAATTAGCTAAGTTAGTTAATTAGTTAGTTTGTAATAAGTAGCTTAACTTAGATTAGCTTAACTTGTTTATTCGGACCCTCCTTCGCGAGGGCATATTGTTGTAATAAGTGTGCGTGTGTGTGTGAATGTCTTCCAACCCCACGTCTTTCTCCCTTTTATTTAACCGCTTACGATGGTTAATTTAGGGCATATTTTAATTAACATATCTTATGCTTGCAGGTTTGCATCCATTCATTTGTCTTGCATGCACGGGGCTCGGCGCATGATTCAAACTGCATTGTATTTCAATACATATTTGAATACGTGTTTTAAAAGCATGTTATCGAATTGTTGCATTCATATACCATATTAGATAGCCGAGCCTATTTAGTTACATTATTGTATGTGTTGCATTAGACACTTAACATAGTTAGGATCATGCATTGATTTCTAACTAGTTTTCTGTTTTGGCTCGGAATACACTGTAAGTGTTTACGCTTTAGCATCTTGCATGAGTGTGAATGCTGCCATGTATAGCATGCTTGCCATGAGGCTATTTGCTTAAATGCTAAACTGCATGAATGCCTGTGGATGAAGGCTTTATTACTTGAATTGGAACAATTCATCAAGTGTGAGTTTTAAGCCCACTTGAAGTGGCAAATCATCATGTTTTAAGCCCACTCGAAGGTGGCAAATCCGTGCTTTAGCCTACTTGAGGGTAGCAATTTCAAACCATTTTCGAAAAACAAACATGAAATGTTTTGTTCCAACTCTTGCGATTGAGTCTATACTTGTATGTTGCGCGCATCACATAGTAATGTTAGCTAATAATTAACAAGAACACATGAGGTTTATGAAATAACATATCATGCTTAGTAGAGGCCGATCCTTTGATCGGGCAAACGGGGGTGCTCATTTCAGGACCTTCCCCTCTCGTACCTAAGTTCCTGAGCCGAGGTAAATTTGGTGATGACGGACACGTGGCCTTTGGCACGGATCAGGGTTTCCTAAATTTTTCCAAAACAAAATATTTAGGTGGCGACTCTGTAATCTGGCAAAGAAGTCTATGTTTGGCGCTTTTGGATTAAAATCAGTTTTACAAAACGATTTGCCGGATTTGGACTCTTTGGTGATTTATTAGTCTTGCATTGCACTTTGTGAGATTAGATTCTGAACCATGGCAGGAGTTCGAACTGTAGTAGCTAGAACCCAATTCGCACCCTCTCCAAAAGGGGGGCGCGCGGAGGAAGTTCGGGCGGTCTACAACGGCGCCAAATTGTGTGTGTCAATTTTCGACCACATTGCCAAACAGGTACTCAACTGGAGAGTACCGGCAGAATTGATTAAGCCCGAACAACCTGTCACAGAAAGATAAGATTCTAGCGGTGGTTCATCCACCTGGGGGCACTCCAATGATTAACTCAGTTATCTCTCAAAGATAGCAAAAGTGCTTAACTCACTATTCAAAATACAAAAAGCGTACCTTAGACCCACGAGGGTGCCTCTCTTTTATAGCCAACACTGACCTAATCCCAATAGAAGCCTAGCTTCAATGGACTCTAGCTCAATGCTAATCCTGGACTCCCAGTTAGATTGGGATAAACTCTCTAAGAGTCTTATCTTTACCCAAATTGAAGTCCTCTATCATTCTAGGACTCTTGTCCCTTATCCGCTTATCCCGGATTCCAGTATCTTCGTAGATAACCTCGGCCTAGCCAAGATTATCTCGACGTTATGACCAAAACACGTGGCACCTCGGCTGGCACTTCGGTGCCACCTCGGCCACGTGTTGCTACCTAAAAAAGATGTCCGCACAAATGTCTATGTACCTTTCCTCTTTAAACCGAATTACACGTCAATTTTCAACTTCAGAGATTTATCACAAGTCACAAATAACATCATTAACTCAACACACTACTCAACACATATCTCAACAAAAGCCACCTTTTGCTGACTTACTACGACGGGATAGCAGGCACCCAATTCATAACACTTTCCACCTTTTGCCAGCTACTATACGGGGGGAAGTAAACTCCCAAAACCCATTTTCTCAAAAGCCATTTTCTTCCAAAAATCATATTTCTCCAAAAACCATTTTTCAACTTTTTAAAACCATCCCCTACATTTGTTGGCTACTATACGGCGAGACATGGGCATCCAAAACATTTTCAAAAACCATCCGTTTTTCCACTTTTGCTGGCTACAATACGGCAGGACTGTGTGGACACCCAAAAATCATTTTTCCACTTTCGTCCAGCGATAAGCCTAGACAGGGCAATTGGGCACCTTTAATTCAAAACCACCCCCACATTTGTCGGCTACTATACAGCGGGACATGGGCCCCCAAAAACCGTTTTCTTCAATTTTTAAAACCATCCCCCTACATTTACCGGCTATTATACGGACGGTCGTGGGCACCGAAAAACCATTTTTCAACTCCCCATGCGGGTATCAACGCAACACCACCCAACACAACTCAACCCAAACTCAACACGACCCAACACAACTCAACTCAAACTCAACACACCCAACACAACTCAAGTAAAACTCAATTCAATATGATTCAAACACATTTCATCATAGTCCAACACAATTCAATTCAACATTATTCAACACAACTCAACATAATCAACACTATTCAACATGATTCAATTCAACACCACTAAATGTAATTCAACGTAATTCAAGGCGAACTCTTAAATCTCCATTTCATCATTTCATCCCAAGGCTCATGTCATCCATATCATCAACAAATATTTTTTCCAAATTTCATTTCATGTTATAGCATGATTTACAATATCCATAATAAAGGTACAATCACTAATTTTTAACATAATTTTCAAACACTTCCAAAATCCAATTAAACTTGTATATATATAATTCAACCTATCAATTTCATGACTCTAATTTCAATTTGGGAAAAATTATTAATTATCATCATGAATTAACTTAGGGTTTTCAAGAAAAATCAAGACTTTCAAGAAAAATTAAAACTTCTCAAACCACTACTTTTTATTCCAATTTTCCCATTGATTATACACACAAGATTCATAATCCATAATCTTAACCCAACAATTGAACCCCAACACTTCAAACCCTAAACCCCCAAATCCCATGATATAACACTATATGCTCAAAAATGTAGATTTTGTATTTTTATAATCAAAATACCACAAATCTATCTATTAATGCAAATATTGAAGAAGAACTAGGACCCCTACCTTAAGAATCAAGCAAAAGAACAAGCTCTGATGAGATTCCTTCACAAATCCGAATTCTAATCGGTTGAAAATGTTGAGCTCCAAGCCTTCTTCACTTTTTGATGAGAGATCTTGGCCAAAACTTAGAGGAATGAAGAGTATTTGGGGTAAAAAACGTAGGGTTTTCGGACCTAGGGTGAGAGGAAGGAGGAAGGAAAAGGAGAATGCAAAGAATGATGTAGAAATTCACATTTTAAGTAGCTGAATTCGTGCAATCCGCTCGAGCGTCTATTTTACCTCTCGAGCGTACCTGCTTCCAACACAGATTCCAAAACTTCAAACGAGTATAACTCCCTCATCTGGGTTCCGTTCTAGGTCGTTCTTGTGTCCAAATCGAAGCCCCGAAAATAAGCTTTCCAATGGTTCTAGCCTCACATACAAATTCAAAGTGTGAAAAAAGAAAAAGACAAAAGAGTGACGGTTGTTTGTAGGAAAAATTATCCGAATTAAATTCTTGGTTCACTCTTACTTTACCATCATGTTACCACTCCGATCAATGTCCCAAAATAAGACAAGGAGGCTCCAAATATACTAATAAAAATATCAAGAGAAATCTCATTTCCACGCTCGAGCATCACTTTCCACGCTTGAGCATACAGACCAACAAAGCCATTCGCTCGAGCGACCACTCCCACGCTTGAGCAGGAATTCACAACTCTCAGAATTTCGGACCGTCTGCAAAAATGCTCGGAACCTCTCAAGTCCGCTCGAGCGTTAACTCCCCCGCTCGAGCGGAGGGAAAAATTCCGAATTGTTACAAGAACCTCCTATACTTTCGCAGACAATATTAAGATTCCCCCAATCCGTTAATTTTGTACAAACGCCGTTACTTTTCTATCCAAAATGACCATATTACCCCCTTTGAATTAATAAGCTATTTAAATAAAAAAGAAATCACTCATCTCCCCTGAGGTTTTATATATATATATATATATATTATTAAAGATTCATGCATATTTTAACTTAACACTCTAATAGTTTAATATAATACCCTAATAATTAATACAATGCTTATAAGACTTATTTCACACTATATAAACAACAAAATATTTTTCAATTTTAATTAATGCATTTATTATTTAAATTTCTTTTTTCTTTTCTTTTTTTTTTAAGTTGAAACAAATGGATTAATTTGTTTTTCCAACAATTTGTCCCACTTATTTATTCATATATAAGAAAATTATTTATCCATAAATTGTTTAAATAGTATTAACAAATTTTAATTTTTTATCTTTGGGTCATTAAATTTCTAGTCGATGCATATTTTTTTAAAAAAATGCAGGTTATTCTTACATGCTTAAAAAAATTAAAAAATAAATATAGAAATAAAAAAAAATATAATCGCCTTACAATAACTTAAAATTAGTTAATAAGGAATGAAAGGTCAAGAAATCATTTGAGAATAAAACAATTCAAACAATTTCTCATTTCTTACACCTAGAAATAAAATTAATATTTACTTGAATGGAGAAATTATTTTAGAATACTCAAATGCTCAATTAATTTGTTTTATGATACTTAAATATATTTCTCCATCTTTATTTTTCTCATTTAAACTATTTTTATTAAATTAAATCTTAAAATTAATTTCTCATATTCATTAATGGTTAAATTTTTACTCTTTTTTTTTATTTTAATTTCTCACCTTTATTTTGTTCTATTATTATTTATAGCAAATTTTTATTATTTAAATTATCTAATTTTACTTCTTCCATATATTTAATACTTGTATAATTTTATTGATAAGACTAAGAAATTAGACTCTAAGAATAATTTAAGCACACAACAAAATAAATATTTTCTAAGGAAAAATATATATAAATATTATTTGATTTATCCTATTAAATATATATGAAATTATTATTTATTTTTCATAATTTTTTTAAAATATAAATGTAATTTCTTTGACTCTATTTTTTTCCACAACAAGTTTTTGAACTTTTATAAAAAATAAATAAAAAATAAAAAATTCAACCATTAATGAAGGCAAGAAATAAATTTTAAGATTTAATTTAATGAAAATAGTTTAAATGAGATAAATAAAGATGGAGAAATAGATTTTAAGTAACATACATCAAACTAATTGAGTATTTTATTGTTCTCAAATAATTTTTCCATTCAAGTAAAGATTAATTTTAATTTTAGGTGTAAGAAATGAAAAGTTTTTTTAATTTTTTATTAAATAATTTCTTAATCTTTCATTCTCTATTAACTAATTTAAATTTTTTGTGAGGCGATTAGATTTTTTTTTTTTTACAACTATATTTGTTTTTTAATTTTTTTTAATCATGTTCGAGTAATCTCTTTTTTTTATTTTATTTAATATGCATCAACTAGAAATTTAATGATTCGAAGATAAAGATAAAAATTAAAATTTGTTAATAATATCTTAACAATTTAGGGATAAATAATGTTCTTACATATGAATAAACAAGTAGGACAAATTGCTGGAAAAAAATTAATCCATTTGTTTCAACTTAAAAAAAGAAATTTAAATAATAAACGCATTAATTGAAATTGATAAATGTTTTATTGTCTATATAATGTGAAATAAGTCTTATATGTATTGTATTAATTATTATGGTCTTATATTAAACTATTAGGGTGTTAAGTTAAAATATGCATAGATCTTTTATAATATATATGCAAAACCTCTGTGGAGGTGAGTGAAAATTTTCATTTAAATAACTTGTTAGTTCAAAGGGGCCATATGGTCATTTTGGATGGAAAGGTAACGACATTTGTGCTAAATTAACGAATTTGAGGAATCTTGATATTGTCAACAAAAGTAGGGGATGTTTCTGTAATTATTAAAACTATAGGGGAGGTCCCTATATTTGTCAAAAATCTCAGGTGAGGTAAGTGTAATTTACCCTTAATTTAATTTTATGGCAATAAATTAAGGAAAAATTAGAGATAGATCCCTCTACATATTTGTCTAAGAGTTTAAGGACAAACACAATTTGTTTGGTAGTTAAAGTCCATAACATTTGAAATTCCATAAAGATAAGGACAAATTTCAACATAAATGTCAAGAATGCCCTTTTAACAATTGGTACCATGAAATTCTAACGCATTCTCTCTTCACTATATACCAGTTGGATTTTAGAATGTGTTTCAAAACTTTAAAATTTAATAACTTTTTATCTGAAACTTCATATTTTGTAAATTTTATATTTTTGAAATCATCTCGTCGAGATCTATCAAATAAGATTCATGATGAAAATGAAATTTTGAAAAGAGAAAAATAAATAAATTTTTACTGAGTTTTCTGACTAAAAGTCAAAGAAATTTCACAGACTTTTCAGTTGTTCAATTTCTGAAATGTTTCTAAGAGAAAATAAGCAATTCTTAAATTTTCTCTGAAAGAAATAAGCAATTATAAAATTTCTCTGAGCATTTTTGTCAGTAAAATTTAAAGTTAATTACAGTGACATATAATTGATTTTAGTGAAATTTCTCTGACTTTGGTCAGTGAAATTTTATTTATTATTTAATGTCATATTCATCATAGATCTTGTTTGATAAATCTTGATAGGGGGATTCTAAAATTATAAATTTTATGAAAAATGGATATGTAATAAAAAGTTATTGAATTTTAAAATTTTTAAATTATTCCAAAGATACCATGACAAACTATTAGTGTTGGGGTACTTTGGACAAAAAATGACGTTGGAAGTCTTAGAGAACTTGAACTAACGTTTTTTTCTTATATCCTAAACTATTAAAAACTTATGATGAGGGAGTTGAAAATAAAATTACCTAAATTAAGTTATTTGAGTTAATTTTTGATGTTATTATATATATAGATATAAAATACATGTATGTTTTATTTAAAATGTTATTAAATAAGAAATTATGTTAAAAATTAAAATTTAAAAATTAGATTAAGGTAATGGTATCAAATTAGAGCGTTTAGGTTAATTTATGATTTAATTTGCTAAATATGTGATTAAGATAGGAAATTGTATGTATTAAAGAAAAGATAAAGAGAATATGACAATAAGGGTATTTAGGTTATTTTGTAATGGTTCGGG
Source organism: Camellia sinensis (assembly GCF_055761805.1). Taxonomy (NCBI): domain Eukaryota; kingdom Viridiplantae; phylum Streptophyta; class Magnoliopsida; order Ericales; family Theaceae; genus Camellia; species Camellia sinensis. The sequence continues at coordinate 67,704,531 of NC_138970.1, forward strand.
TCAAGATCCAAGTTTTTTGTCACAAAAATTGGGCTTAGTTTGAAAATTTTCTAAGTGTAAAAAAGTTGGATTTTTCAAAACTTATGATTTTGAAAATAATATTTGATGGTAATTGTTCCTTATACATTTAATAGTCTAATTTGATTTTATTATATTTTTCTACGAGGTATTAATCATTTTACTTCAACGTCAAATTTAGAAATTTCAGTCAAAAAATTATTTTTGTACTTAAACTGAGGGAGTCACTTTTTGATTTATTTGGATTTTTTTTTTTTTTTTTGTATTTTTCTTTGAATCCAAATGGGGGGTATTTCCTTATTTATATTGTAAATTTAAGTAAATGAAATATAAATGTAAGAGGCAAAAGAAAGCATTTACTTAAATGGTTACATATGGAAACAAGGTGAATGTGCTGAGAGTGCCTTAGGAACTATGATGTGTGACTAGCTGTGTCTAGAGTGACTGCTCGAGCGATCAAGTAGTCGCTTGAGCGAAGATGCGAGGCCCCTTGTATTTTCACTGTAAACCTACAAAACTTCTGAGAGATTGCGTTCACTGCTTGAGCGATGAAATGCTCGCTCGAGCGGGTTGTTCGGGATCAATACTTTAAAAAGTCATTTTTTGGTCACTTTTCTTCATTCTTTCAGATTCTCTCTCTCTCTATAGCCATTTTTCAATTTCAAGCTCATAAAATTTTGGTTTTCATCTTTTTCTACTAATCTCCTACTCCATTTTCATTATATAAAAAAGAAGAGCACGACGAGGGCTTTCTATCCATCTAAGCGGATCGTAATTTTATTGAAGTTGGATTTTCGGGTTTCTTCCTCTTCTAGCTTGAGGTAAGGATTTCTTTGCTTCCCTTCAATATTTCTTATAGATAGATAAGTGGTATATTTGTATTGCATAAAAATCTTATGTTGAGGGATTTTCTTAAAAAGCATATAGATGAAGTAATGGTTTTCCAAATCAAGGGAGTTAAATTGATGACTTATGGGATTTAAGGAAGTTGTGGACAATTAAAACTTGATTTTGTGCCTTAAAGTAAAAAGCCCTAATTTTGTCAAACCCTAGCTATGAATTTTACTTTTAAATGATTATTTATTTCAGTTGACCTTAAATTTTTGGAATTTAGTAAATGATGAGTTGAAGTAAGTATGAAGGGTGATTAATAATTATTGTAAGAATGATTATTACATAAGAGACTTATATCAATTGGTTCCTTGAATTATGGAAAGTGTATGAAATTAATTGGGATGTATAAATTGAACAAAAAAAAATTGATGTTGAGATGAATGGAATATTGTGGGGTGCAAATTGCATTGAATGCTAAAGAGGGAGTTTTACATTTATTATTCATTGGGTTGTTCGTTTAATTTATTAATTGATATGATGAATTGATAGATGATGATATTGGAATGAAGGTCCATTTTCTTCCGGCTTGTGATTGGTAAAGCGTAGTGCTTGATAGAAGTTTCGCATTCCTTCCAGAGTAGTATCTGGAAAAGTGTGTGGTCTGTTGAGATACGAGGAGGTTCCACATTCCTTTCAATTTGTGACTAGTAAAGCATAGCGCTTGATAGAGGTTCTCTCTTCCTTCTGGAGTAGCACTCGGAAAAGCGTGTGGTTTATTGGTATGCCTTGGTAATGGAGTAGGTTATTGACAATGAACTTTTTGTGGGATAATTATAAGGGAATTTGTATGCGTAAATGTGATAATTGGAATTGGAGAATTGAACTGTGTGAGTTAGAAAAGATGGAAATGAATTGATTTGTTTTATATGGATTAGTTATGTGATATGTGTTGGAATATATGTATATATATTTTGAAGTTATGCAGATTATGGTAGGGTGATGTTAGTTGTGAATTAAAGAGTATGATGTATGATCATTATTAATATATGGTTAATAGACTTAAGATCCTTATGAAAATGTTAAAATGGGGTTTTTAAGAAAATTGTTTGAAATTACAAGGAAGGTAAGAAGATAAAAGAATGAGTTTTCATTGAAAGGCCAGTGGAATTCTCCTGAAAAATGTATTACTTATGTGTACTTTATTTTGGGTATAAAAGGCATATTATTTATTTACTTGTGTACTTATGTGTACTTTATTTTGGGTATTACTCATGATCACATACATCTATTGATTTTATTGTGGGGAATTATTGTAGATCCCTACTAGACCTAGTGTCCATCCCATGTTGTTTAACCATTTTATAGGAACGAAGTCAGGTACAACAATTGAAGATCAAGAATTTATTTGTTTGTTAGGAGTCCATGCAGTGTATAGTGTAAATGAGTGATTGAAAGACTGAAATGATGAGTGTTTCTTTTTATGTAACTGTGTATAATTGAAATACATGTATTATTGATTGTTTTCAACATTTCATTCAATGTAATTATGTGAGAGAGAACCTCTTTTATTCAATTTAGCTTGTGGTGTTACTATAACTATAGCAATTCTGGTTTAGACCAACCCCATTTAATATTCTGGATTCGGGTTTCATTGTTATGTATTGTTGTTCATGTCTTATTCCTCTTTTCCCTCCTTGAGTTTGGCTATTGGGATGTGTTGGTTGCGTTGGAACGAGTTGATAGCTTATTTTTCAAAACTTTGGTTGCCTAAATTTTGGCCTCTACGCTCGAGCAATCTCTGTGGACTCCCAGTATTTTGGCAGGTCTGCAAAACTATTTAGAGAGTGTATTCTGCGCGAGGGCGACACTTCTTGTGCTCAAGCGGAGGTATTTGACTGTAAAACTTCTGAGAATGTGTATTCTCCACTCAAGCGTCACTTCTTGCGCTTGAGGAGTATCGCCTTTTTCTCTGTGTCTTAACGCTCGAGCATCACTTCCTAGGCTCGAGCGGTAATCATTTTTGTGTCTGGACGCTTAAGCGTCACTTCTTGCGCTTGAGCGGTCTATGCGTATATGAGTTCGTAAAAGTCACTTTTTCATCTCTTTCTCTCTCTAAACATTCGAAAAACCCTAGTTCTAGACTCTGTCTCTCTCTAAAACCCACATTTTCTCTACAAAAAACACCAAGATGCAGTGATTTCTTCACCCTACTCCCTTTGTTAAAAAGGTCAAGCACACCTAGAGCTTCGTTTTCATCCAAATAGAGTTGAGTTTCGGCTTCATCCGAGTTTCATCCGTGTTTATCTCGTCTTCTAGTTTTGAGGTAGGGATCCTCTACACTCTTTTATGAGTTTTCATTTACCCTTTTTTTTTTATATAAAACAATATTGTGGTTTTGGAGGATTTTGAACAAACTTAGGATTTTGGTTTAAAATCAAAAAGGAGTTTTCAAATGGTTGTATGGAAAATGGTTGTGGAAGTGGAAATGAGGTTGAGTTGTGATCAAATTATTGATTTTGATACTTAGAATGGATTTCAGAAGAAAAAAGGATTTTGACCTAAATGTCTCAAATATTTATTTTGTATAAATAAATAGAGTTGATGTTGGAAATGTGAAATTGGACAGATATTGATATGGATGGTGGAGTTGGATATATATTATCACTCACATCTTGAAATTTGAAAAGTTTATCTATATTGGAGATTTTATATCTATTTAGAAATATTTATTTTAGGCTATCGGTGGAAGATAACTATGATTGTTGTAGAAATTGCATGAGGATTAGGTGAATTGAAACTAATTTCTCATCCATTTGCATTGAGCATTATCACATCTTGATACATTGTACATGTATAACGTTTTTGAGAAAAATTGGTGAAATTGGAAAGGAGATGTATTCCATTAAATTAAGTTGGCCTGTGTGTCCAGCATAAAAATCTTGAAAACTTTCCTACGGATGAAATATCCGTAAAATGGCGGAATTAGTGCTTGTATAGCGTACGTTTACATAGGTGCCAGTTACGATTTCCCATGGACGAAATATCCGTGAAAGGTTGTACTTTGAGATTTCCAGAGTTATGATTCATGGCCTTATTTTCTAATGTAAAGGAAATGAATGAAGGATTGTGATATAAACCGGACTTTGCACATCTTGATCATGAGCATTGCATATGCATTTCATCTTTATATCTTTGTTAAGATTCATATATTGTGTTGGATTATTTTTATTGAGTTTTGACTTACCCTATACAGGAAAATCATTTTCAGGTGTTGGTGAAACGCCTCCACCAAGGCAGTAGCTTGGGAGGATTAGAGCAAGAGCTTCATTTTGTTTACATGTTGTAATTATTTTGTGCAAGGCTAGGACTTTATCTGTATTGAATTTAAATCTATTTTGATGTAACCAAGTACAATCTTGGAAAGTTGTAGCCTTCAGGGCATTTCAATTACCTGTTTAACTTCTATTTCATATCTTTGTTGTTGACACATGCTATAGATTCAGAGTTAAAACTTATGAATGTATATTTGCATGTGTCACCCTTTTTACAACTGCGTCTTATGTAATTGAAGGATATTATATTCTGATTTATATTATTATTTACTTATCGTCGTGGATGGTTGATTGAATTTATTTCGAATATTATTGACAAATGGATTGTTTATAAGGAATTTGGTAGTGTAAGCGAGTAATAAAATCTGGTGCGTGACAATTTTGTCACTATTATTAATAGAGTTAATTTTGTACTTTAGTTCACAACCATAAAGAGTTTCTTTGTCTATTTGAACTATAAAAAATAAGGTGTTCCAACACAAAACTATAAAAGACAAGGGAAAATTACATATACCCCTCTCGAGATTTAGCAAAATTATAGATACCCTTGAGGTTTGAGAAATTACAGATATCCCCCCTAAAGGTTATATTTGTATAACAAATTAAGGGGCAAATTGTTATAAAATATAAATATCAGGGGACAAGTTGTTATGAAAATATAAACCTCGAGGGGGTATTTGTAATTTTTGAAATCTCAGGAAGATATCTGTAATTTAGATAAATCTCGAGGGAGGTATATGTAATTTATTCAAAAAACTATGTACATTATTTATTACATTCACAATCGTTCAGAATATATGATACTTTCAAACTTTTTAACATTTTCTATAACAACAGAACGCACAAACAAAACGTTATTTAATTAATGGTAAAGTCTTGCTCAGATTTGTTAATGGTTTTGACCAATGCGAAAGGAAAGATGGAAGTTTCTTCAATGACTCGTTCGTTTTTGCCTTTTTCACTAATTGATTAGTCATTTTAGCTGACCAAAATGCAATGTTGTTATGATTTGAGTTCCAAAAGAAATAATTATTTATTTATTTAATACTTTGTGATTTGATGTGTTTTATATACGCCTTATAATTAAAGAAAAAAAATAGTATAATTATATATTTTTTAAGTCATAATTAAAAAAAAAAATTATGATCAAACACTATATGAGGTATAATTAAACATATCAAAATAATGTTATAATTAAAAAAAAATTAATTATAATTAAAAAAATGATATAAATGAAAATGCATATGATAAGAGTTGTGTGTTGTAAAATTTTCCATTTGATTTATGGAATATTTAATAGTTGTTGAGTGATTTACTCAACAAAGACTTAAACGCGGCATATTAATAAGACAAACATTAGTTACGGAAAGTACATGCATCTTGTGACATCTTTGGGTTGATTATTAGTTACGGAAAGTACATGCATCTTGTGACATCTTTGGGTTGATTATTATGTACGGAAAGTACATGCATCTTGTGACATATTAATGAGACAAACATTGCTTAATTTGATGACTTATTATTATTATTATTTTTTTTATTTTAAAAAAAGGTTAGCGGTGATTCATGCAATTGAATGCTAATTTGGTAAATGGAAATTTTCTCAGTGGTCGTTCAAAGAAATGGTGGCTCTAAATGTCCCTAAAAAAATTATTATGTACAAAAAAAATTACAAAAATTAAGTACATTTTTATATTTTATTATATTCAATGAATTTTTTAAAAGATTTTGTCTAAATTTATACTTTTTAAATGTAAATAGATCTAAAAAGTTTTTAAAAAAATGATTATAATGTTAAAAAAATTATTAAAAATAAAAAAATACAAATTGAAACTTCATAAAATTATTTTTTGAAAATTTCAAACCAAACAAAGTGAATAGTTATCACTATTGATGAGATGATGAAGGCAATTCATGAAGAATAAAAAGAGTTTTGCACATTTTTCCATTTCATTACCTCAAACTACACTTTTAATGAGGTGGCAAACAGTTTTTAAAGGGGAGAGAAGACTTTGAAGAAAGTTGATTGGTTATTATTGTTTGTCACCTCAGTAGAAGTGTAATTGGAGTGATGAAATGGGATATGAGACATTTCTCAAATAAAAATAGGATTAAATTCATTTTACCTCTTGTGATTTGGTGCTAAAGCACTTTGCCCCTTTATTGTTTAAATACAGTCAAAAAGTCCTTATGTGTTTTTGAACTAAAGTGCTATTGTTAGTTTTTTCATCTAAACTAACAAAATGTGTATTACACACACTTCTTTTTTTTTTTTTTTTTTTTTTTTAGAGTGGCTTTTGTTCTCTAAAAAATTAGAATAAAGTTAATGCAATAAAATGACAATTCTACCTCTATTTTCTCCAAACCTAAAATTAGATTAATATGTTAATTAAAATAAAATAATTAAAGAATTGATCTCAAATATAACATATAATTAAATAAAGGGTAAATTACAAACACACCCCTTGAGATTTACTTAAATTACAAATTACCCCTTGTGGTTCTAGAAATTACATTATGCCCCCCTAAGGTTTCTAATTTCATAACAAATAGGTCTTTTTATTAATAAATCATCAAGTTAATTAATAATTTTTAATAATGTTACAATTTTATTTCAATTAATAATTCAGATAATTTTATTATTGTATATGTGAATAGTTAGAAATTTCACTTTTTCAATTAATTATGTTGAATAAAAAATTTTGACAGGGAGATATTTGTGATTTTCCAAATCACAGGAGATAATTTGTATTTTAGGCAAACCTCAAGGGGTGTATTTGTAATTTATCCAAAAGTTAGTAATGACAATAAATAGTTAAATATTTAGGATTAATTGTGATCAAAAGTATAATTAAATAAAAATAAAAATAAAAAATTAAGAATTACAATAAATAATTAAAAACAAATAATTTATTGTGATTTAATTGAATTAATACTAGAGATTATAAATTATGTGTATGAGAGATGAGAGATGAGAAAGAGAGAAAGAAAATAGCAAAAAAAATAGGGTTTTAGGGTATTATAATAATTTTACATTTATAATTAATGGTATTATAATTGTATTTTAATCCAAAACTACATTAGGGACATATGACTATAATTAAAAGAAAGAGGGTTAAGTACTATTAAACCATATCATATGGATGTAAAGTGAATTGTCCATAAAGATATGAGTATAGGTGGCTACTGTGCTGTGAGGGCATAGCAGCCACTACGTGTTGTTCTATGGGCCCATTTTTGAGCCATTTTTTATTATCCAAACAATTCATATTTAGAGTACGTTGAGTAAATTATTTTGTAAAAAATTAAATTAATTAGATATTTTTAACTTTTTATCTACTCACATTTTATTCATTTTAATACTTTAAATCACAATTGTCATTTATTTTTATAGATATAAATGCGAGTGGATGAAAGAGTTAATGATATCTAATTAATTTAATTTTTTGTAAGTATATTTTACTCATTGTACTCTAATATATACACAACTTAAATTATCAAAACGGACCTCGAAATAGACTCATATAACTCTAAAAATATATAGGATAAATTATAAATACACCCCCTGAAGTTTGCTTAAAATAGAGATTGTCCCATGTGAGTTGAAAAATTACAAATACCCCCTTATTAGAATTTTTTATTTAACAAAATTAACTAAAAAATGAAATTCATAATTGTTATCCTATATAACAATAAAATTACATAAATTATCAATTAAAACGTATTTTTAATATCATTAAAAATTGTTAATTGACTTGATAATTTATTAATAAAAGAGGCGATTTGTTATTGACACGGGTAAACCCACAAAGGATATAGCCCACCGTTTAGGGCCCAATACATAATTCAAATACTAAAGCCCAACGTTGCTGGAGCTCAACATGGCATTACGAACCAATAACATCTAGACACGTGGTAAGAGAAGGACAAGCCACATAAGCAGATAAAGATCTTGCAAAGTTATTGCACTGCACATCAGCCATTAATGAAGGTCCTTACAGCATTTATTGCGATGACCCCTCCCCGTCGAGACAGAACGACCTCACCATAAACAAGGTAAGTTAGAGTATAGACTTTCGGCCATGGCGACAGGTCCGAAGGGACAATGAAATGATTACCAGAGGATATAAGTAGACGTTGAAGACAAGAAGAAGATTAAGTTTTCTATCTCTGATCTATTTCTATATTCCACTTCTCCTTTTAATTTGCTCGTCGGAGGGTTCGCTAGGGGACTCCCCGTTCCCCTTTGAACTCTTGTGCAGGTCTTCTGGTGGGCTTGGTATCTCGGGCATCGGTTAGAGAAGTGTGGATCAATCCGACCCATTTCATCTGGAACTCACTGTGTCATCAGTTATGAAATTAGAAACCTTAGGGAGTGAAATGCAATTTTAAAAATTATAAGAGACAATTCGTATTTTAATCTAATCTCAAAAAATATATTTATAATTTATCCAAATATATAAGATAGGAGATACGACCAAAAATAAAAAGCCACTGTATATAAAGGGGCAAAGTCATATCGTGGGGCAGTGGTTTTTTTGTTTTTTTTTTTTTTTGTTTGAGAAGCGTGGTTCTTTATATATAGTGGAGGAGATATATACAAAATTTATACAAACGGCCACTGTATACAAACGGCCTCACCCCCGTTTGGGAAGGGGGCTAATTTTTTAGTTTTTTAGTTTTTTTTATTATTTTAGTTTGGACTAAAAAGTTTAGTTTAGAAAGAATTTTTAGATTTTTTTGATTTTTTTTTTTTTGTGAGAGAAGAGTGTAATGATTATGGGTTGGATGTGATGTTTTATTTGTTGTGATGAAAATAGCCTATTTTATTTTTTGTGGCTAAAATAGCCAAAAAAGCCTGAAAACCTTCTTCCTAAACGGTGACTTCTTTGAATAAAATTAAAATAGTAATTAAACATCAGTATAAATCAATAATCTTTTTTATTAAAATTAAAATAATAACTAAAATAGATTGTAACTAATATCACAATAAATTATAATTACTATAATAAATCATGAATAAGTTATAATTAACACCATAATGGGTACGAATGGTTACGGGTCGGGTTTAGGATGGATTTGTCATAACACTCTCATGCCCCATTTTATATCGGGTGTGGGGCAAATCGGTGGTGGCGGTAGCGAGGTGGGTGCAGGGCGAGGGATGGATTTTTTTTATAAGTTGCAAAATAAATATATTAATAAAAGTTATAGTATATTATAAATAATAATTTATACTTAGGCCTCGTTTGGGAACATGCTAATTTAATAACTTTTTTGCTATTTGGCTAAAAAGGTAGGTAAAAAAACTTGTATGTTTGGGATGACTTTTTGGCTAATTACGAAAAGATGTGCAAAAAGTAGAGAGAAAAGAGAATCTTTGACTTTTTTGTATGGGTTGTTGACTTTTTGGCTAATTTAGTAACTTTTTGACTAATTAGCTAAAATAGCCTCTTGCCAAACGAGGCCTTAATAAGAATTATAACAAATAAGATAGAAATAAATCTTAATTATAATATTCTAGGGTTTTAATTTTATTATAATGAAAAATTAAATTATATATTATATACATATAAATATATTTAATAATTATAATTCGGGCGGGGTCGGGCAAGGAGAAGCAAAATTTGTCTCTACCCCACTCTTCATAAATTACACTTCTGACCTTGGTCCTTATTATTTTAATTTGAACAATTTAACTCCTACACTTTAAGTCTATTTTTAATTAGTCATTCTGTCCAAGTAACAATTGGCAGACATAGGTGGTGACGGCCGCCCCCCCCCCTCCCAAAAAAAACTTTTGAAAAATTATACTTTCACCATACAATTTTGAATAGTTTCATAAATTACACTTCTGACCTTGGTCCTTATTATTTTAATTTGAACAATTTAACTCCTACACTTTAAGTCTATTTTTAATTAGTCATTCTGTCCAAGTAACAATTGGCAGACATAGGTGGTGACGGCCGCCCCCCCCCTCCCAAAAAAAACTTTTGAAAAATTATACTTTCACCATACAATTTTGAATATTTATAAAAGAAATTTGCATTTGATCCGTTCCATATATATATGATTTTACTCTTACTCCTCTAAAATCTAAATAATTTTACTTTTACTTTTACTATCCTAAATTTTTAAAATTTTTATTATTTTCATGAATTTTTAGTAATTATAAAATAAATTAATATTTTAGTCACCCCAAACCTTTGAAAAATCCTATTACTTTCATGTCATTTTGAGATTTTGTAAAATAAATTAAAATTTTGATTTTTAAAATTTATATAATCTTACTTCAATTCCTCTAGAATTTAAATAATTTTGCTTAGCTCCCCCTTTGTACAATTTTTGTGCCCGTCACTACAAATAACTATCAATTTCTTTTACACACATGTCTTAGGAGATCGACACGTGTCACAAAATCGTTAATTTTAATGTCAAAGTTTAACGAAATGACTAAATTGAAGCTAAACTAAAAATATAAAAACTAAATTATTTAAATTAAAATATTTGGATGAAATTATAGGAATTAAATGTGTATTTACAAATAAATAAAATGAGTTACTAGTTATAATTTTCTCTCCTTGCATAATTGCTGATTTTATTCTTTGATTCTGTATTTTATTTTTATTATAATTATAATTTATTAAGGGCTTGTTTGGAATAATTTAAATAAATATATTTTTTTGACTTTTTGTAAAAAGATGTGTAGAAAAAATAGAGAGGTAATATGACCCAAATAAATGCATTTACCTAAATAAGTGCACTTAGAGATTGTTTGGGATGATTTAAATAAGTACACTTTTTGATTTTTACGAAAAAATATACAAAAAGTAGAGAGGTGATGTAATATAAAAAAATAAAAAGATTTAAAAAAATGTACTAATATAGATCATGCCAAACAGACTCTTATTTAAATGATGCCAAACAAACTCTAAGTTTTATGGTAACATTATGGCTTCGTTTGGGAAGCAAAAGTTGGGGCTTTTTTGGCTATTTTAATCACAAAAAATAAAATAGACTTTTTAGTCTAATAAGATAAAATATTACATCTAACCCATAATCATTACATTTTTTTTTTCTCACAAAAACCTAAAAAAGCCAAAAAAAACCTAAAGTCCTTCACAAACAAGACTTTTTAGCCTCAGGCTAAAATAACCAAAAAAGCTAAAAAGTCAAAAAGCCAATCCACTTCCCAAACGAACCCATATATTAAATATAAAATACAAAAACTAAGTGGATCTTGTAGTTTGTAGAACCTATTTGGTACGATAGAATGGGTTGGAATGAAATACCCATTCTAACTTTTCATCCCCTTTCCCTTGTTTGGTACGTCTTGTTTAAGTGGGAATAGTCATTCCATTGGAATGGCTATTCTAACAAAATGTGTGAACGTTTATTCCTTTATTTAACCTAAGGAATGGCCATTCCATTCCAACATGGAATTACGATAAAATTTTACTATTATTAATATTATTATTATTATTTAACTACCACTACCATTCCATTCTTTTACCACCCTATCGCCTCCCCATCGTCACCACCACCTTATTGCCACCACAACCACCACTACCACAATCACCGCCACAACCACCACATCACCATACTACCACTACCGTACTACCGATGTTGCCACTACCACCACCACCATTGTCGTTGGCCGCCACAAACATCGCAACCACAACACCACCTTACCACTACCACTAAGGCCACCATAATCTACTACCACCATCCTATTATCATTGTTATCACCACCATCGATGCTGCCGCCGCCGGTACCACCACTACTATAACTTACACCATCGCTTTCATAACTATTAATATTATCATGATTTATATAAAAAATTTAATTTATTTGTTACTAACTTGTTAAAATTATAAATAAATAATAAAAGTTTATTTCATTCCATGAGTTTAATAGGTATAACCAAATATGAGAATGTGAATTATCCTTCTTGTCACGACCCAAACCCGCCCATGTAGGTTTAGTATCGTAACCGGCCAACAATCTGGGATTACCAAAGGCCTACTTAACAGTAAACAGTAATAGGGATTGGCGAAAGTCAATATTAAAATAAATCGTCCAATGAGCTATGGGACTTACATGGAACAAAACAGCATATATACAGTAGATAGATATTTACATACACCATCTCATACATAAGTACAAACACATTCGCATAACCTAGGGAATTAATTCCCATTAGCAAAATTAAACAAAACAGAAGATCTTAAACCAAAACTATTACACTTAATCACAATGTCAAAAAGGTGAATTCCACACCACCCAAAAGCCTTAGAGCTTGACTAGTAGGAACCTCGAAGTAAGGCACATCAATTAGCTTCATAAAACAGAGGGTAGGTTGAGGCCATTAGGTTTGCTCTTGCACTTGATCACCTACATACATATATAAACAATGATCTATAGAGCCTAATGAATAACAATTATGTAAAAAGGTTTATGAATGATGTCCTTACAACAATTTAAAATAGTCAGTTTCAGTAGTGAATCAGTTCACCAAGCAGTATTTCATATATTTCACAGTCATAATGAAATCATAGCAGTCATACGTGGTACATCCAATAGCAAAACAGTACAGTAGGTCTTAAAGACCAAACAGTCATATGATGGCCATCAGTACAATAAACAGAAGTTCCAATAATTGAAACTGACAGAAATCTCTGTAACAGTAGCAATAAACAGTAGCAGTAACAGATGCTATGGATGCCACGAATACAGTTTATAAAATAGGATAATCATTCACTCAATAAGCAATACTGTTTCAAAAATAGAACTGAATAATATCATTTAGAAAATAATTATAACTTGAACATAGCTTTACAACATTGTTACTCACAGTTGGCTCCTTGAAACACGTGGTTAGGACGTGGCGTTTGACTTACACAGACATATTCAAGCACAATAGTTCAACATATAGTCCTTTCATGTAATCACTTCATAACCTATTCGGTCTATTTGTTACCTAGTCACTAATCTTTCATTTTCATTAATTTCATGAGATGCAAATGCATATGAAAAATACTTGAAAACCATGCAAACGAAAGTCTGGAAGTCAAAGAAAACAAGAAGAAAATAGAATTGAGCTGGCCATGCTGACCGCACGTGCGGTGGCCTACCCGCTCGAGCAAGCAGAATACCAAGTGAAACAGAGCAGGGTTGGCCACTCGTGCAGTGGTCCAGGCCACTCGAGTCTGGGTTGAAATCCAGCCCGAAAACCTGTTGAAAATGAAACTTCCCTTTTTGAAAAACCAACTCTAATTTGATGAAAATCAACTCTCAAAACTCTCAAAAACATCCTCAATTTCATAACTGTAACTCCAAACAAAATCATAACTTTAAAACAAAGCTCATTTTACCCCCCATAAGATCAAAAGCTTGAATTTGATAAGAAAGTCAAGAATCATGCATATGGTAGTTCCAAGTTCAAAATCCATGGGAATTTCCTCCTCAAAACTCATGCAAAAAAAAAAAAAAAAAAAAACAAGTGATTGAACAAGAATAATGCCATGTATGACACAATTTTCAACTATTTCTTACAATTTCTCCCTTTAGGGTTTTTAACATCAACTTACACTACCTCATTCCTTAATTCAACCTAGTTCCTATGATTACATGGTTAATACAAATTCAATCGTGAGATCAAAGGAAAATTATTACCTTCAATGGTTGATTTCGCGAAGTTTTGCTTAAATCCCCTCTCTTCCTCTTCTTGCTCTAGGGTTCTCTCTTAGTCTCTAGAACACTTTCTCAATGTTGACTCACCAAACCCACCTCTTCTCTTACTTATTGTTAAATAGGCTCCAACATAAAAATCTATCCCTTAATCAATTTTAAGCTTGAATTAGATTAAATCAAATTCACTTAATTAACTCAATGTTCACCATAATCTAACTTACCCTAAATTAGACTAAGCTTAATTGAACTAATTTGAATTAGACTCTAATTACCTAGTCAAATATTTAATTCTAACTTTATGGTTTACTGATTCAGACGGGTTTAATTCCCATCTCTATATATTTGTTCACATTATCACTAAGAGGGTATTTTGTAAACAAATTGAGTCGAGCTAGGAAAAGTCTTCTTTGGAAGTTGGGCCGTGCAATGGGCCAAGATAAGGGCTGGTATAGCTCGGTCTTAGGCCAAGAAGACATCTCATATTTCGGATTTAGGCCGAACTATAGGCCGAGGTGTTTGAGCTTCGCAAGTTGGACCTTGTCCTTGTTAGTTCGGTCGGAGACTGCTGCAGTTACCTCGGTCTAAACAAACAAAACCGAGGTAACATCAATAGCGAAGGCCGAGCTGTGTATAGCTCGGTAGGGTGGCATTCGATAGATTGGTTTTCGATCACACGGTCCGAATGGCAGGGGACCGAGATAAGGCAGTTCGGTCAGAAATGTATAACTGAGGTAAAGGGTTCAGCCATCTCACTTGGCTTGCAGTGATGAGACTCCTAGTAGGACTCTGCTAAGGAGAGTTAAAGTCCTACTGGGATTGCGTAAACTATATCACTTGGTTAGTAGTGAGTATGAGTGTGACTCTTAGGAGGACTCTGCTAAGGAGAGTAAAGTCCTACTAAGATTATGCAAAACCATCTCACTTGGTTGGTAATGAGTAGGGTGTGTGATTCCTAAGAGGACTCTCATAGGGAGAGTTGGAATCCTACTAGGATTGTGCCAAAGTAAAGTCTATAAAAACTCATAACCAGACCTATGGACAGGTATCCCAATTCTTACTCTAGAATACACAGAGCTTATTGTCTATTGTCTAGTTGCTGACTTAGGTATCAGAGGGGTTTCCGGCACACACCCGCCGGCTAGCTCACAATTGTGTTTTCAAGAAGTAAAGTGACGACGTTTGGAGGAGCGCAAACTTGATCAATGCTCGTACAATTCTGGCGACTTTGCCGACTGGCCATTCTGGCATTGAGTTGAATCCGATCAGGGGGGATACAGCTGGGGCCCAATTGGGAAGGACCTTACAAAGTGGTTGAATTAGCAGGCAAAGGGGCATACCACTTAGAAAACGACGGCAAAGCCATTCCCAGGCCATGGAACACTGCCAATCTTAAACTATTTTATTTTTAGCTTTTCTTCAATACTTGTAATTTTTCTTTTCCCTAATAAAACAAGTAGTTTTCTTTTCAGCATAAGTGTTTTATTCTGTAAAAAGTTGTTTTAGTGAGTTAGGGGCATTGAAAACTTGGTTGGTTGAAAAAACAACCCTTCCTAAACCCAGGATAAGGATCTAGGCTGTAGGATATTTAGTCGAAATAACCAAACACTTTATTCTAAATTGCAGGAATAACCAATTTAGAGGTTGGCTAGATTAAACCAACACTTGGTGCTCTTCAGCCGAAGTAAGGATATCGGCTAAAGAGTAGTTGGCTGGATTAAACCAACACTTAGTACTTTTCAGCCGAAGTAAGGATATCGGCTAAAGAGTAGTTGGCTGGATTAAACCAACACTTAGTACTCTTCAGCCGAAGTAAGGATATCAGCTAAAGAGTGGTTGGCTGGAATAAACCAACACTTGGTACTCTTCAGCCGAAGTAAGGATATCGGCTAAAGAGTAGTTGGCTGGATTAAACCAACACTTAGTACTCTTCAGCCGAAGTAAGGATATCGGCTAAAGAGTGGTTGGCTAAAATAAACCAACACTTGGTACTCTTCAGCCGAAGTAAGGATATCGGCTAAAGAGTAGTTGGCTGGATTAAACCAACACTTAGTACTCTTCAGCCGAAGTAAGGATATCGGCTAAAACGTGGTTGGCTAGAATAAACCACCACTCACCTACGCTTCAGCCGAAGTAAGGATATCAGCTGAAGAGTGGTTGGCTGGATTGAACCAACTCGTAGTACTCTTCAGCCGAAGTAGGTATCTTGGCTAAAGAGTGGTTGGCAGCTATAATTATATTATAAGATTAAGATCGAGATAATTATCTCGGTAAGAAAATGTTGATCTATATACAAAAGTGAATGCAGGCATGGCACAGACTGAATAGAAAGATGAAAGGTTTTTTTATTCAACAACAAAAACAGAGCTACAATTATTGGAGACTTACTCCGGTTACAAACTTTTTTCCCAACAAAAAGCAAGAAAATACTAAAATCAAGCAACAAGAAGAGAAGTACAAAATCAGGCGAAAAGATCATCAAGATCAGCATCAAGGTCAACTCGGACCCCGGTTTCATTCGGTAGCACGGTCTGGGTTGGAAGCATGGTTTCCGTAGACAGCTCGTTGGTCAGGTCCTCCACCATTGGCTCCGACCGAACTGATTGATTGACAGGGACATTGATAACTAGGGTATCATTGGGCACGGTTTCTTCTTCATTATCTGAATCCTCAAGAAATTGTTGCTGAAGGGCAGCAGCATATTCCGCCATGGAACTCGGTATGAAGTATGCAGGAGCGTTGAAGACCTCAGTCTCTGGACCGTGACCAAGCTGCACTACTGCCACCCTCCACCCACATTTGAAGAAGAGATCCTTGGCAGCTTCACATTGTTTAATGTAAGTCGCCTCCCCCTCCTTGTAACCCCGGAGCTCGGCGTCATCCACACTCTTCTTCAGCTTCTCAATCTCAGCGTTCTTCTTTCTTTCAAGCTTGGCCAGCTCTCGCAGGTATTTGTCTTTTATCACGGCCGCAGCCTTTTGCTTGTCTACTTCGGCTGAGCTAACCAATCCGGTCAGACGGACATTCTCGGATTGAAGCTCGGCTATCCGCACCTTGGCTTGTTCTAGCTCGGCAGTCTTTTCAGTCACTTCGGCCATGGCTTGCCTTGTAGTCTTACGAAGTTCCAGCACACGCTTATGAGCGATGTGGTTCTTCTGTATGGCCTGCAAAAGAATAGGAAAAACTTGTAATCAAATCGAGATGAAAGTTGTACAAATTAGAAAGATTAATAGAGGAAGCTACATACGAGCACCATGGATTTTGTGGCCGAACGGATGGCTTTTAGCTCGGTCAAGTGGTTGTGGTGCTTCATGTCGGCGGGAAGACAAACACCTTTAGCCAGGTTGAATGCCATCAGGTGGTCTTTTTCTGCAGCCACTGAGTCAGAATCTGTGATAGCACAGTTTTGAAAGGTGATTTTTGGAGCCCATTTGGAGGAGGTAGCTTGGCCAGAGCACTCCGGTTGTGGGCTCGGTGGAGGGCGCAGTTTCATCCTCGTCAACAAGGCGTTGCTCGGTTTGGGTAGTTCGGGCACGTTTCTTTGGGCGAGATGATGAAGGTTGTTGAGTAGGAAGGGCCATCACGGTCCCCTGAGTTTGATCAGCTGGTGGTATCTCGGTTGGGTTTGTTTCGGTCAGAAGGGCTCCCACAGCTCTCTTTTTGGCCATTTCTTGTTCGGTAGTAAGTGGGATAAGGTTGATTTGAGGCAAGGATGGGTCCGGTTCAGGAGAGGCTTTTAGCAGAAAGTCGGTTACCCTGGTCCTTCGTTTTCCACTGTATTTGTAGGTCGGTTCAAAATTAAGCAGGTCAGTCCAACTCCGGTCTGGATATCGCAACGCGGCGCGAAGCACGTTCAAGTTGGGGTAGCTGTATTGGGACTTAAGAAAGTTCCTATCTGCAAGAAAGAAGACAACAATTAGTTCGGTTCACAATTAGAAAACCGAAATAATAAGAAGAATGCAGTAAAGTCGGGGTAACCCTACCGACTACACCCTTGTTCCAGTTTATTTTGTGGCCTGGGATCTGGGCTTGGTGGTCTTCAAAATTCCCAGATACCCAGAAAAAATCATCATCGTTCAAGTCTTTGTCCGGTGTGTCCTTTATTATTTTCACGCTGGCGCTTTATTCGTAAGTAGTAAATCCAGCCATCTTCGGCTAATCCTATGGAATATTGGTGGAAGAGCTCGGCAAGACCAAGGTTAAGGCCAGCCCGGCAGTTTAGCTCGGCTATTCCGTTTATTATGCGGTAAGAATTGGTGGAAAGTTGGGTAGGGCAGAGTTTGGTTTGCCTGAGGAATTCACAGAGTAAGGGCTGTACTGGGAAGCGTAGACCGCACTCCACAATGGAAATAACATTAAAAGGGACAAAACCCTGTTTATCCCAAGGAACGGTATCTAGGTCGGGTAAGGTGAGGAGAACCTCGTCAGGGATGTTATAATCCTTTCGGAATTCAGCCATACCACCAGGTGTGTTTACTAAATACCTACACTTTCCCATTATGGTTTAAGTTATGAATAAATTTTACTTGGGTATTAGCTCGGTCAGAGAATGGTACTGAGTAGCTCGGTTGAGCGCTCAAAGGAGTGCTTGGGCAACCTAAGTCTGCAAAGTGAAAAACAAAAGTGTTAAGTACAGATCATGGTACCGTGCTAAAAGAAACACAGGCAAGATAAATGAAGCCCTAGCTCGGCTATGTGAAGTGCTTCGTGTCTTAGCTCGGTTTAAGCTAGGGGTCTGTTAGCTCGGTTTTAAGCGAAGGTTTGCTAGCTCGGTTTGAGCAAGGGATTTGTTAGCCCGGTTGAGCCTATTGGGGCAGCATTCTTAGTTCGGTTTGAACTAAGAAGGCTAGTTTAGCCCCGAGTTGTAGTTCGGTCATGGTCGTGGCTTTCAAGCATACTCTTAGTACGGATCAATAGCCAGGCTAAATTAAGTGAAGATGGTTTAAACTACTTGTAAAGCATGAGGAGTTAGTTTTGTTGATTAGTCCGGCTAGATTGACATTGACTGCAAACAACTTCCTAGTTCGGTTACATGTTGATTTTGAATCAAAACCAGTGTTTCTCAGATTATTTCGTAAATTCAAGTGGGTTATATTACAAGGTTTTTTTCAGAAAGCAAAAGACAGAGTGAAAAATGGAAGCGAAAGTGGAAAGTATGTTTTGAAAAGCAAAACAAGAGCTACGTAACATGGTTAAATCAACAGAAAGGAAGCATTAAGTCACTTACCAGACTAAAGAAAGGAAACTGAAGATGGGAGTAATGGCATCAAAAGCACGAAGCTTCCTTAGTTACAGGACAATGGAGGCTCGAAGAAAGAGAAGGAGATGAATAGTGGTGTGAGTGATTCAAAAGAGAACAAAAGGGTTTGTTTTGATGGAAGGCCCAAAATTTGGGCGGGACTGTTCAAAAAACACGAGGTACGAAAACGGCGTGACAGCTACCTTCAGCCAATGAGAGTATGCCATGTGTCCTTGGGGATAAGAAGTGATTCAGTTGTTATGATTGAAGAGACATTTTGACCGGACAGGTACAACCTGGTGTGAATTTAGCTCGGCTGGAAAGGCTAAAAGAATTTTAGCTCGGCTGGAAAAGCTTAAAAGCTTAGCTCAGTAGTAAGGTTAAAGTTTTTAGCTCGGCTGGTAGACAAGGTAATCCCTATTATGCTGCGCAGATGGAATTAAGGGGCAATTGAGAGGGAAATTTATATGAAAAATTGGGCCGAGCTGGGTAATGGGCCGTTATGGGCCACAGTACAAAGGACTGAGTAAAAAGGCCGTAAAGTTACTCCGGTCCAAAGGAGGTATGAAGTTATTTCGGTCCCAAAGAGCTTACGGTAAGCTCGGTCGGGACCACGTTATTGGTTATCTCGGTCGAGACATACCATGGTTAGCACTGGGTGAAACTGGGTAAAAGCAGTGAATGGAAGAGCTGAGCTATAGTTATCTCGGTCTAGTCTGCGGCTCAGTACAGCCCTGCTTACCTCGGTCATATTGGAATCCGACCATAGTAAAACCATCTCACTTGGTTTAAGCAGTGAGGAGGGTGTAGAAGGATAAGCATTATCTTTCAGGAGTATGACTCCTAAGAGGACTCTACATGGAGGAGTAAGAATCCTACTAGGATTGTGTCACGAGGAACCTATAAATGCTCACAACATCACCCATGGAGAGGTAACCCAACTTTGATTCCCGAACATACAGAGCTTTTTGTCTATTTGTCCACTTTGCTGACTTAGGCATCGGAGAGGTATCCGGCACACACCCGCCGGCTAGCTCATGTTTATATTTTCAGAGAGTAAAGCGACGACGTACGGAGAAGTGTAAATTTGATCAACAGGATTATACGGGATGAATATTTCGTGCCCGTACAATCACAATGCAAATATCACATGGCAATTACTGAATAGATAAACACAATAATTATGGCAAATCACATAATTAGCAGTCAATTAAGGAGGTGGTTGTTACACTTTTGTTCCTATGTTATTCTATTAGCAGCCAAACAATGGAATACGAATGGACATTCCATTCCGTTCCACCTTGTATTCCATTCTTACTCTCATTCCATTCTCACTTCATTTCATTTTATCGTACCAAACATACTCTCAATGAATACTGTGATTCAAATCCTCCTCATTTTTCTTAGTAAAGGGAGATTTCTTACCTATGATATGGAAATTTTTTTGAAGGATATTTTCGTCCAGTCTAGTTTAATTGGATTAGAGTTATAACTTATTTCAACAATCAAAAATTCTAACTCGATATCTTAAATTTTATTGTTATATTTTTATCACTTGACCGGTTTTACAAAGATGTAAGTAGTCGTAGGGTGTTAGTTTCGAATTTTGATGATGTATTTTATATTTGTATGCTACATTTTGGGGAAATAACCAATTTGTGCGGTTGAATTTTTTTTTTCTTTTTTTCAGATTCATAATAAAGTTTACAAATTTTAATTATTAAAACTAGGATAAATTATAAGTACACCCCTTAAAGTTTGTTATAAATATGGATTACTTTTTGTAGTTTTGAAAATTACATCGTGCCCCTTTAAGTTTTTAATTATGTAACAAATAACTCTTTTATTAATAAATCATCAAATCGATTAAGAGCTTTTAATGATGTTAAAAATATATTTTAATTAAAAATTCATGTAATTTTATTGTTATGTAGGAAAGTAGTTAGGAATTTCATTTTTTTCTATTAATCTTGTTAAATAAAAAATTCTAACAAAGCTGTATTTGTAATTTCTAAAATTATAAGAAACAATTCACATTTTAAACAAATCTCATGAGGTGTATTTGTAATTTATACTAAAATTATTAATATTTTCATAAATATGTAATTGTTTAAAAATTATAACACATGGAGTACGATATTTGTCAATGGTTTACGTAATTTTGACTTCGGCTTTCAACCCAAGCCCACCAACCAAGTACGTGCGAAAATTGAATGGTTCATCATCTTCTAAGTTTTTCATAATCGGACGCCTGGGTCATCTTCACTGTTGATATCAAATTATCAAAAAACGATTAGCCAAATCACTTGGTCCTGCCCTCACACGTCACACTTAAAACACTAATAAAAATTAAAATAATGGTTAATTATATTTTTTTTAATCCCCAAAATAAAAGTGTTGTGTTGTTTTAATTCTTAATATTTAAATTGTGACAATTAATTCTTTATATATAAAAGCCTTTTAATTTTTTAAAATTATGGTAATCAAGTTCCCAATGTATAAAATGTGTTTCAATTTAATTTCACAATCTGATTATGTTAAAAACATAATTTGAGCATTAGAGGAGATTGGGATACTAAATTTAAACAATTTTGATACATTGATAACTAAATTGATACAAGTTAATTATCAGGAATCAAATTGAAATACTTTTATTTTTTGTAGACTAAATTGAAACACTTTTATATATTAGGGACCAAAATGTAGGGGTGATAAACGAACTAAGCAACTCGAGCTCGACTCGTGTCTGGCTAATTAAAAGCTCGTTCGAGCTCAATTCGTTAAATAAACAAACCAAGTTTGAACACATTTAAGAGCATGTTATTGTTTTCAAACTAAGTTTGAATAGTCAATTGATCGTTTGGTTTGGTTCAATTAGCTTAAATTACATAAAATATTAAACTACTCAAGTTCGACTCAATAAAAACTCGTTTGAGATTGATTTGAAAGTTTAACGAAGCAAGCATAAACAAAACTCGTTTGAAATTGACTCGAAAGTTTAACGAACCAAGTTTAAACAAATTTTAAAATTCGTTAAAGTTATCAAACCAAGGTTGAACAGTTAACTATTCAGCTTGTTCGGCTCGTTTATTATCTCTACCAAAATAACACAAGGTCCATATTTTTAAAACTAAAAATATAATTAACCTAAAAAAAATCATATAAAGTGTTTGTGCTTGCGTTTGTTTGTTTGTTTGTTGTTTTTTTTTGGCAAAACAGTCTTCCAAATTAAAAAATAAGTAAAAAATTCTAAGGGTGCATCTTGAGAATTGAATGCTTTATGAGAAATTCTGTGATAAATAAAAATAACAAATTTATAGTGTCATTTCTTAATTTTTCTATTTTTAATAACAGATAATAATTTTTGGAAACAATGCGAAATTAGAAGAACCTCATTTTCTCTCTCTCAAATTCCTTCCATGTGAAAGCAAAAGAAAAACGTGTGAGGATGATTTTTCTATCACACAAACCACCACCCCACCGGTCAAGCGTCACGATTTAAATATATCTGAACAATAAGGGTTATTTTAAAATGAGTCATAATTAAACATTAGCATAAATAAAAACATTTTTGATTAAAATTAAAATAGATCTTAACTAATTTCACAATGAGTTATAATTACTACAATAAGTCATAAATAAGTTATAATCAACACCACAATGGGTAGGGATGGTCATAACTCGGATTTAGTCGGATTTGTCATATTCTTCTCCTATCTTATTTCATATCGGGTGCGGGGCAAATCAGAGATGGTGGTACAGGGCAGGTGCAGGGCGGGGGACGGGTTTTTTTTATTAGTTAAAAAATAAAAATATTAATAAAAGTTATAGTATATTATGAATAATAATTCATACCTAATAAGAATTATAACAAATAAAAATAAATAAATAAATGATTAAAAATAAATATTAATTATAATATTCTAGTGTTTTAATTTTATTATAATGAAAAATTAAATTATATATATTATATACATATAAATATTCGGGCAAGGTCGGGTAAAACAGGCAAGGAAAGCAAAATCTATCCTTGTCCTCCTTCCACAACGAGGCAAGAAAAACCGTGCGGGGGAAAATGTCCACAAACGTTATAATTCGACAAATGATTGTAGTGTGTATTATAGAATTTCCAAAATTATAAATATACATCATATAGACACCAAAACAAAACAAAAAAAAAAGGCAAATTACACTTTTCAACCTTTTATTTTGACCCAAATTTTAGTTTGGTTCTTATTATTTTAATTTAAACAATTTAATCTTTATACTTTAAGTCTAGTTTCAATTGGTCTTTCTGTCCAAATAACCATTGGTGGACACATGGAGTGGCAGATAGGGGGGCACCGCCAGCCCCCCCCAAAACTTTTGGAAAATTGCACTTTCACCATACAATTTTGAATATTTATAAAAGAAGTTTGCATTTTGACCCCTTCAATATACATATGATTTTATTCTAACCTCTCTAAAATCTAAATAATTTTACTTTTGCTATCCTAAATTTTGAAAATTTTCATTATTTTCATGCAATTTTTAGTAATTTTAAAATAAATTAGTATTTTAGTCACCCCAACTTTTGAAAAATTCTATTACTTTCATGTCATTTTGAGTTTTTGTAAGATAAATTAATATTTTGATTTTCAAAATCTATATAATCTTATTTCAATTCCTCTAAAATCTAAATAAATTTTGCTTTAGCTCCCCCTCTACCCAATTCCTGCACCCGCCACTGCAAATAACCATAAATTTCTTCTACGTGCATGGCTTAGGAGAGTTACACGTATGGCAAAATCGTTAATTTTAATGTCTAAGTTTAACAAAATGGCCAAATTAAAATTAAACTAAAAATGTAAAAAAATCAAATTATTTAAATAAAAATATTTGGATCAAAATACAGAAACTAAAAATGTATTTACAGGAATTAAGGGTGTGTTTGGTTTAATTTTGGAAGATAAATTTTCAGAAAAGATTTTGGAGGGAGAGTTTAGAAATTTTTTTGATTTGTTTGGTTATATATTTTGAAAATAATTTTGGAGTATGAGAGTTTGGGATTTGATATTTTGTTATAATTGAGTAGATGTGTGTAAGAGAAAAAATGATTGAGAATGAGAGAGAAGAAAAAAAAATGATTGATTGATGTGTACGAGAGAAAGATTTTGGAATTTTTTTTTTTCAAAATCACTAAACTAAACAAAATTTTTAAAAATTTTCTCCAAAATTTATTTTTCAAAAGCAACCAAACAAGGCATATGTTTCTCTCCTCGCATAATTGCTGATTTTATTCTTTGATTCTTTATGATTAGGACTGGAGAAAGGTAACTCATAACCTTTACATTTCATTAGAGGATCATTGGTTTGAATTTCTCTATGATTAATATTAGGGATTTTAAATATTTTATTAAATGTTCTATTAAATATCTCACATGAATGTGAGACTTATATAGGACTCATATGGTGTGGGTTTCACACCTATGTGAAATATTTGATAGAATATTTAATAAAACATTGGATAAATTACATTAACAGTCCTTATAATTTGGGGCTTATGACACTTTGGTCTATGATTTTTCAATTGTAACACATTTAATCCTGAATTTTAAATCTTGTTTCAAATCAGGACAATTGAAGATACCATTACTCAAGTTCAAGAGCAAAGTCGTCAATTTGATAAAATAAAAACTAATTTGACAAAAATAAATGTCAAAAAAATATTATTGAATTTTTAAAAATAATTTCTACCCACCAAAGATAAAATTATATAAAATTGATAAATCTTTTAGACATTTATTTATTTATTTATTTTACCAAATTAGTTTTTATTATGTGTTTGGATGATGATCATATAATGGGTGATTGTTAGGTTTTTAATGTATAATTAATATATTTAATACATGAAATGTTTTTAATTTTGGATTTTTTAATTTAATGGATTGATTTAATAATGATATCAAAGTTATCTTCATATTTGAAATTTGAAAAAATAGAAACTAATTTAATGAAAATAAAAATAACTACCCATTACATGATCATCATCCAAGCACATAATAACAATTATTTTGGTAAAAATAAATAAATAAATATCTAAAAAAATTATTAATTTTACATAATTTTATCTTTAATAGGTAGAAATAATTTTTAAAAATTCAAAAATATTTTTTTGACATTTATTTTTGTCAAATTAGTTTATATTTTATCAAATTGACGACTTTGCCCTTAAATTGAACAATGACATATTTAATTGTCCTTATTTGGAACAAGATTCAAAATTTAAAGTAAAATGTGTCACAATTGAAAAGTCATGGATCAAAATGACATAAAACCCAAACTACAGGAACAGTCAGTGTAATTCACCTTAAAACATTTGAGATCCCTAGCATTTTTCTTTCTCTATACATGTGTTAGTTATATTTCCCAAATTTCTCCTATTGTTTGAAGTTTCTTTATATCAATTATGTATTGTATTTTATTTTTATTGTAATTATAAGTTGTTTATAATGATCCAAATAAATATATTTTTTAACTTTTTATAAAAAGATATGTAGAAAAATAAATATGTGATGTGACTAAAATAAGCATATTTATTTAAATAAGTGCACGTAGAGATTATTTCTAATGATTTAAATAAATATACTTTTTGACTTTTTACGAAAAGATATACAAAAAAATAAAAATAAAGTGATAATATGACTTAAAAAAATAAAATCATATAAAAATATGCTAATATGGGTCATGCCAAATGTCAAACAAAGTATTATGGTGATAATATACACAAAAAGTAGTGGACCCTGTAGTTTTCAGTGAATACTGTGATTCAAATCCTCTTCATTTTTCTTAGTAAAGGGAGATTTTCATTTCTTACCTATGATATGGAAATTTTTTGAAGGGCATTTTCGTCCAGTCCAGTTGAATTGGATTAGAGTTATCACTCATTTAAACAATCAAAAATTCTAACTTGATAACTTTAAATTTTATTCTCATATTTTTATCACTTGATCAGTTTTACAAAGATGTATTGTAGGATGTTAGTTTTGAATTTTGATGATTTATTTTATATTTGTATGCTAAATTTTGGAGAAATAACCATTTACGTGGTTGAATATTTTTTTTCTTCATATTCATGATAAATTTTACAAATTTTTATTATTAAAGTTAGTTTAAATTATAAATGCACCCCTTACAATTTGCAATAAATACAAATTACTTTTTGTAATTACGTCATGCCCCCTTAAGTTTTAATTACGTAACAAATAACTCTTTTATTAATAAATCATCATACCGATTAAGAGTTTTTAATAATATCAGAAATATATTTTAATTAAAAATTCATGTAATTTTATTGTTACGTAAGAAAGTACTTAGGAATTTTATTTTTTTTTATTAATTCTGTTAAATAAATTTTTTAACAAAGATGTATTTGTAATTTCTAAAACTACAAAAAAACAATTCATATTTTAAACAAATTTCATTAGATATATTTATAATTTATATAGATATTTTCATAAATATGTAATTGTTTTTAAAAATTATATATGATTTATAATTTCCCCTTTAATTTGTAGGGGTCTCCATGTTTGATTGGATAGACTGTATAAAGAGGGATTAGATCTATCGGACTTGAATTCTACGAGTGTGAATCTGTCGGACTATTTGGTTGGATTGGATGTGTATTTTGTGTTTGTTTTCTCATGGTATGAGATATTTAGAAATGATTATTTTTAGTGAATTCAATATTTGGTTGGATGGATTGAATATGATAAATGATCAAAAGACTATTTTACTATTTTTTCAATTGTTTACTAAATAATAGCAATATTAAACATATCTTTAATATTTTAATTATTTTTAGCTAGATTAAATACAAATTTATTTTATTTTATTTTTTACACAATTAAATAAATTTATTTTTTTTAAATTAAATAAATAAAATATCAATAAAAATATATGTTATTTTTTTAATTAAAATACATAATTAAATAGTAGATGGTCAAAATAATCATTTTACGATCTAATGCCAACAATAAATAATTCGATAGAAATTATTTCACACCCCTTGAAGAGTATAATTTCACATATAGAGGATGAGAAATCTAACCGAACTTATGTCTCGCAGATCAAAAAAAAAATACCAACGCCGAATAAATTTTTTTTCTCAAATTACAATTTTAACAGTGAATAGTCCCTAATCCGGCGGATCAAGCGCACCTATTGAGTATGATATTTGTCAATGACTTGCTTCGATAAGTTACGTCATTTCGACTTGGGTTTTCAACCCAAGCCCACCAACAAGTCCGTACGAAAATTGAATGGTCCAATGTCTGGGCCATCTTCTCTATTGATATCAAACTCTCATAAAACGATTAGTCAAATCACTTGGATCTGCCCTCACACGTCACACTTAATACAATAATAAAAATTAAAATAATGGTTAATTACTTTTTTTTTTTAATCTCCAAAAATAAAAGTTTTGTGCTATTTTAATTCTAATATTAAATTGTGTCAATTTAATTCTTTATATATAAGAGCACAAAACAATTATCAAAGCTATAATTTAACAAGAGTGATAAAAAGTGAGTCTCCAATGACTTGTTATTTTACTTGTTAAAGATAACAAATGCCATATCTGTTCTCAAATTTGATAAGTAAAATAGTAATTGCCAAACATGCCACATCAGCAAACATGAACATATTTGTGATTCCAAATTCAGTTAAAAAAACAGAATTGAAAAAGTAGAAAATCAAGTAATTTTTTAAATTTAATTTTTCAATTTGAATTATATTTAATTTTGTTTCTAATTTTTCTATTTGTTTTCTAATTCATTTTTTTTTTCATTTTTTTCTATTTTTTCTATTTTTTTAAAATTTTTCAATTTGAATTATATGCAATTTTTAGTAATTATAAAACAAATTAATATTTTAATCACCCCAAACCTTTGAAAAATTCTATTACTTTCATGTCATTTTGAATTTTTGTAAGATAAATTAATATTTTAATTTCCGAAATCTATATGATGTTATTTCAATTCCTCTAAAATCTAAATAATTTTGCTTTAGCTCCCCCTTTGCACAAATTCTACTCCCGCCACTGCAAATAACCATTAATTTCTTTTACATGCATGTCTTAGGAGAGTTACACGTATAACAAAATTATTAATTTTAATGTTAAAGTTTTACGAAATGACCAAATTAAAACTAAATTAAAAATATAAAAAATCAAATTCTTTAAATTAATATATTTGAATCAAACCACAGGAATTAAAAGTATATTTACAAAATAAATAAAATGAATTAATAGTTATAAGTTTCTCTCGTTGCATAATTGCCGATTTAATTCTTTGATTCTTATCATTAGGATTGAAGAAAGGTAATCAATGGGACTAGTTCCCTGTCATAAACTTTACATTTCATTAAGGGGATCATTGGTTTGAATTTCTCTATATATGCGTCACTTGGGCTGTGTTGGTGTACCTCTGGAACCTTAATTTCAGAATTATTTGCAACATATTATTTGGTTTAAATTTTCAAGATTGATTCTAAGTCACATTTCAAAATTCATTTGAAAACATGTTTGGCAATACAATGAGTTTTTGAATTTTGAATTTTGAAAAGAGCGATTTTGGTCTTTCCAGTTGTCCTCCCATCGGTTGACCGGAATAGAGTTTTTTTTTTTTTTTTTTGGCAAATGGCACCTATTATTTGGAAAAACAAAAAAAAAAAGGAATTTGTTTTTGATTTTTTTAAACAAAAATAACATATTTTTATTTTTTTATATTTTAAATCAAAAATATTTTTTTAAAAATAATTCAAATCAAATATACAATAAAAGTTATTTTAAATCAGTAATTGAATATTTATTTTGAAAAAAGAAATTATTTCCTTTGTAATATTTTCAATTAAAAAAATTGATTAATGTTATTCTTTGTTAATAATTAATTTTTTTAATTGAATTTTAAAAAGAGTTTAGTTGTGAATGTTGATCAGAATTTTCAATAGAGTTTTGAGTAGTGTGTTTAGTTATGAGTTATAACAATTTGAATTAAGTTTTAAAAACTCTTTCCAAAACTCATAACTAAATTTTCTTATTTCACATGTCACATCAAACATTCAAAACTCAATCCAACACTCAACTCAAAACTCAATTCAAAACTCTTTTCAAAACTCATAACCAAATAAATTTTCTACATTCAAATCATAATTCCAAAACTTATAAACTCAAAGAGAAATGATTTGGAGCCCTAAAAACTTCCCCCCTAATCCCCCTAATTTCCAATTTTGGCAACTTTTTACTTTTTTTTTTTTTTTTTTTACTTGATATGGAAATTAGGGGGATTAGGGGGGATGTTTTTAGGGGGATGTAGCATGACCCAAACTCAAAATACAACCGTATTATCAAATAATAATATTTAACAAGCTCTACCAAATGCTATCTTATATTTTCCGTATATTTATTTGGAATTTCTCTCTTATTGTTTGAAGCTTCTTTATATTAATTATGTGTTGTATTTTATTTTTATTGAAATTATAATCTATTAAGAGGTTGTTTGGAATGATATAAATAAATATATTCTTTTAGTTTTTATGAAAAGATGTGCAGAAAAATAAAAAGATGATATGACTAAAATAAGCGCATTTATCTAAATAATTGCATGTTGTTTGAGAAAATTTAAATAAGTATACTTTTTAACTTTTTATAAAAAAATATATAAAAAAAATAAAAAAATAATGTGACCTAAAAAAAATAAATAAAATATGCTACTATAAATCATGCCAAATAAACTCTTATTTAGAGTTTGCGAAACACTCTAAGTTTTATGGTAATATTAAATATAAAATACAAAAAGTAGTGGACCCTGTAGGTTTAAGTGAATACTGTGATTCAAATCCTCTTCATTTTTCTTAGTAAAGGGAGATTTCTTAGGGAGATTTCTTACCTATGATATGGAAATTTTTCTAAGGGTATTTCCGTCTAGTCCAACTCAATTGGATTAGAGTTATTGCTTATTTGAACAATCAAAAATTCTAACTCGGTATCTTAAATTTTATTTTCATATTTTTATCACTTGACCAGTTTTACAAAGATGTAAGTAGTTGTAGGGTGTTAGTTTTGAATTTTACTGATATATTTTATAATTGTATGCTAAATTTTGGAGAAATAACCTTTCACGTAGTTGAATATTTCTTTTCTTCGTATTCATGATAAATTTTACAAATTTTAATTATTAAAGTTAGTTTAAATTATAAATACACCTTTTAAGGTTTGCAATGAATACAAACTATTTTCTGCAGGTTTGAAAATTACATCATACCCCTTTAAGTTTTAATTATATAACAAATAACTCTTTTATTAATAAATCATCAAATTGATTAAGAGTTTTAATAAAATCAAAAATATGTTCTGATTAAAATTTTATGTAATTTTATTGTTACATAGGAAAGTAGTTAGGAATTTCATCTTTTCTGTTAATTCTGTTAAATAATTTTTTTTTAAACAAAGATGTATTTGTAATTCCTCAAACTATAAAAAATAATTTAAATTTTAAACAAATCTCATGAGTTATATTTATAATTTATAATTAAAATTATAAATATTTTCATAAATATGTAATTGTTTTTAAAAATTATATCTGATTTATAAGTTCCCCTTAAATTTGTAGGGGTCTCCAATTCTAACACATGGAGTATGATATTTGTCGATGCTTTGCCTTGATAAGTTATCATTTTCGACTTGGTCAGCAAGTACGTATACGTAAAATTGAATGGTTCATCATATTTTATGTTTTTGATAATCCAACGTCTGGACTATCTTCTCTGCTGATGTCAAACTCTCAGAAAACGATTATAGCCAAATTACGGGGATTCTATTTACATTTAAAAAATTATTATGAACTTTTAATTTTGAAATACACTCTGTTTAATTATTTAAAATTTTATTTTATTCTTATTATATCGTGTTATTTTTCTTAAATTGCCCTCAAGGTAAACTCAAATAATAAATAATAAATGAACTAAAAAAATTAAATTATTTCAAATCTTCTCAATATAGAAAATAATTCTCAAATACAGAAAAAAAACTTATAAGCACTTAAGCATTATAAATACAGAAAAAAATCAAACTTTTACATAAGCATTATAAAACTTTTCAATACAAAAAAAAAAAAAAAAATTACATTATAAATTATTCACAAGAATGCTTGTGAAAAAGTAAAAAACCAAACTTATAAGCACATAAGAATCAAGCACAAACAAGAAAGAGTAGTTCTCAAATAATGCACTATTTAAATGACAAAATAAGAACAACTCCAATAATATATTATTGTTAATTTAATTACGGAGCCCTGTAATTTTTTTTCAAAAAAACGATATAGAAATAATTAATGGTGCTCTACAAAAATTGTGAAACCCCTTTATATGAGTATTTACCTGCTTTTTGATGGGTTGCTTCAAAAAACTATTTTGATTATTATTCTCATATATTATTTGATTGTTCAAACCTTCTTCTAGAATTTAGGATTTATAATTTCAAAATAATAAAAAATAATGATGTTGATGATGATTGTGAGTTTTGGTAGGGTGGATTGGAGTTTTGGAGGAAGGAAGAAGAAGTCGAAGAATAACTTTGATCTCTTGAGGAAGAAAATACAGAGATTTGAATTGGAATAACTGATTAAGGTGTACTATGAGAAAAAAAATATTATTTTGAAATTTAATATTTGCTGTCTTTATTAATAAATTCATATTATGATATATTAGAAATTAAAATTAGGCGTACTGAGACATATTTTGGATTCAAATAGAATCCCCCAAATCACTTGGATCTGCCCTCACACATCACACTTTCTACAATAATAAAAATTAACATAATGGTTAATTATATATATTTTTTTGGTCTCCAAAATACAAGTATTGTATCACTTCAATTCTTAATATTTAAATTATGTCAATTTAATTCTTTATATAACCTTTCAATTTTTTAAAGTTACGGTAATCAAGTTCCCAATGTATAAATGTGTTTCATTTTAGTTTCAAAATTTAATTATGTTAATGTCACGACCCAAACCCGCCCCTGTAGATTTAGCATCGTAACCGGCCAGTAATCCGTGGATTACCAAAGGCCTCTGAACAGATTAGCAATTAATAAGGGGCTGCGGAAGCAATAATACAAAATAAACAAGGTCCAATTAACTGTGATAACGTACATGAGACAGAACATTCTGTAAATACTTTGTAAATATTGTGTATCTGGACTGGCATGTTTATATATATATATATATATAGACCTGACTTAACAAAACAGTCATAGAGACTAGCATGAATACAAAAGCAGCCATGGCATTAGGCTTCGTTCGGAACCTCCTCGGGAGGCACAATAGTTGGCTGACACAAAAATAGAACAGAAGGCCGTCAACTCTGGCCCTGGTCACCCACCGACTCACCTACGTACATAATATAAACTGTGAGCGAAAGCCTAGTGAATAATAATAGAGTAAAAGGTTTCAATGAATGAGTTTGTACAGATTCAGAAATCATAATTCAGTTTCATATCAAAATCATAGTTTATCCAGATCATATACAGACAGAAATCATAAGTCATGATTAAGTTTACGCGATACATCCATTAGCACTAACAGAACAGAACAGAATAGAACATATACACATGGGGTTACGAATAACCAGTTCCATAAAGGAACCTCCGGATCCGGGTAACAGAACAGAACATAACAGAAGCTGAGCCCCCGTGGCAAGGCCTCCGGTACGGGTAACAGAGTGCAGACAGATATAAGTTCCATAAAGGAACCTTCGATACTGGGTAACAGCTAACAGATATCACATGATGCTAAGGATGTCACGAATACATATCAGAAATTGAACAATCATTCATTATACAGAACATATCATTTTGGAAAACAGATCATGTTTTATCACACAGAAAATAGATATAGTTGAACATAACTTTACTAAATTATTACTCATAGTTGGCCTTGAAACAGACACACGGAGTAGATTGATCACACGATACGCGGCACGCGACCTACATAACACATAATAGACACACGCTTGAAACATACATTCTAATTGCATAAAACTTACGTCGTTGGTTCTTAGTGTGTTTCTAACCTTAAATCCTCACTATAGAGTCTTAAACATGGCCTAGGAATGCCTAGGATGAAATGAGGATGCAAACATGCACTTTAAAACACTTTTCAAAATTTTCAAAAAACAGGGGTCTCGTTCGAGCGTGGCTTTTTACGCTCGAGCAGACATACAGACAAAGGATCTCCGCTCGAGCATGACTTCCTTCACTCGAGCGGACTGTAAACTACAGTAAAAGTATTGGATGCACAAAAATCACGCTAGATGGGCGCTCGATCCACGCTCGAGCGTGAGACACAAGTGCTCGCTCGAGCGTGCATTCCCTCGCTCGAGCCGACTGCAAACATGTGAAAAGTACTGGATACACGCATTTCACGCTCGAGTGTTACTTTCCACGCTCGAGCGGAATGCATGTATTCAGAGTGTACGCTCGAGCGTAAAGTCCTACGCTCGAGCGTGGGTCCAAAATCTGGAATTTTCAGATTGAACCTCCAAGCTCAAAACCAATTTTTAAAGCATTAATTTCGATCCTTTTGGGCTAATTTTCTGAAAAACACTTGTAAACTCATAGTATAAGATGTTTCAAAAATCAATTTGTAAAATCAAAGCCCAAAGGTGAGTCAATTAAACATAATTTCAAATAAAATATCAAGAACATAACTCAAATGTAACATGCATGAATTCTCATGACTTCTAATGCTCCAAAACATGATTCAAAGCAAAATTAAGCTCAAGAATAGGATGAATTCATAGACTATAACAAAAATGTGGACATGCATGTGGAAATTCATGAAGAACAACTCTAAAATCCAAGAATATGTGCATGTATGCATGAATTCACTCTCAAATCCAACTCTTAAAGCCAATTCTAGACTTTAAACTCTAATCTTCCATGAACCATGCAAGAATTAATCTTAAATTCACATTTGAAAGGGGAATCTCCTACCTTAAACCTTGAATTCCAAGTCTAGGAGCTCAAATTTGCCAAGCCTCTTCAAGTCTTCTAATTCTCCAAGCCAATTCTAGATGAATCAATCTTGTTCTCCCACTCTCCCACTCTCATACAGTTTGGGTTTCTAAGAACATGGCTGAAGAGTGATGTATGAAGGTGCCAAACAAGTTTGTAATGGTGGCCCACTAAGTGGCAATATAGTTATAAATTTGAACTAATGTAATTTAGCCTTATTTAATCCAATTTAATCATACCAAGTCAAATTTCACCTAAATTTACCATAAAATCACATAAATTCTAATTAGCATAAGACATTAATCAATTTCGGGTTCGGCCGTCGATAAGGCTTTCAATTTGCAAACCGAACTAAAATGCGAACAGATCTTTCTACGCCTAACAGATATAAACACCCCAATGCAACACACACATGCATTTAAATTTAGAATTTTGCCTTAATTACTAATTAGGCATAATTAATCATGGATTAACGTTAATCAGGGGTTGGGGTTATTACAGTCTTCCCCCCTTAAAAGAGTTTGGTTTTTCAAACTCGAATTACCTTCATTCTGGAACAACATTGGGTCCAACGGGAACAGATCTGGATGCCTCTTCATCATGTCTTCTTTTGTTTCCCAAGTTGCATAGGTTCCTCCGTGGTTTTGCCAATCAACTTTCACCAATGGTGTTTCTTTGTTTCTCAATCTTTTGATCCGGCGGTTCACAATCTGGATAGGTCTTTCTTCATAGGTATAATTATTGTTCAAAAGCACATGTGTTGGCTCAATGATGTGGAGTGGATCCCTCAAATATTCTCGAAGCATCAACACATGAAAGACATTGTGCATATGCTCCATTACCGGTGGTAAAGCTACCCGATATGATACCGGATTGATCTTTTCAAGGACTTCATAAGGTCCAACATACCTTGGCGCCAATTTTCCCTTAACACCAAACCGAGTTTGACCTTTCATCGGGGTCACCTTTATAAACACGGGGTCTCCAACTTCATATTCTCTATCTCTTCTTCGAACATCGGCATAGCTTTTCTGCCGACTCTGTGCAGTTTTCAGGCGCTGCTGTATCAGTTTCACTTTCTTGGTTGTTTCTTACACAAGTTCCGGTCCTAACAAAGGTCTATCACCTACTTCAGCCCAATATATTGGAGAACAACATTTTCTTCCATACAAAGCTTCGTAAGGGGCTATGCCAAGGCTTGAATGGTAACTGTTGTTATACACAAATTCGGCTAATGGCAAGTAGGTCTCCCAATTTCCTTGGAAGTCTAACACACACATTCTGAGCATATCCTCCAGAGTTTGGTTCGTTCGTTCAATTTGGCCATCTGTCTGTGGGTGATAGGCACTGTTCAGTCTTAATTCAGTCCCCAAGGCCTGTTGCAAACTCTGCCAAAATCTCGATACAAACTTTGAGTCCCTGTCAGACACAATAGATACTGGCACTCCATGCAATCTCACAATTCCAGTTATATAGATATTGGCCAATTTATCAGTATTATAAATAGTTTTGACAGGCAGAAAATGGGCAAACTTAGTTAATCGGTCAACTATGACCCAGATAGAGTCCATACCTCGAGAAGAACGAGGCAATCCCACAATGAAGTCTATGGTAATGTGCTCCCATTTCCATTCTGGTATTGGGAGTGGTTGTAGCAAACCAGCGGGTCGTTGATGTTCAGTTTTAACCTGTAAGCAATGTAGACATCTAGCTACAAAGTCTGCAATACTCTTTTTCATTCCAGGCCACCAAAAATTATGTTTCAAATTATGATACATCTTTGTGTTCCCCGGATGCATAGCAAATTTACTACTGTGAGCTTCGGTCATAACACGTTTCCTCAAATCATAACAATCGGGCACACAAAGACGGTTCTGAAATTTCAGCACATTATTCTTAAACACAAATCCTGGCCTCGGCTTTGAATCAAATTCCTCCGTGATCTTTTTCAAGTATTCATTCTCGCATTGTTTCTGTTTGATCTCGTCAAGAATTATATGTTGAGCGACAATAGCAGTTAGTATCCCATCTTGTTCTAGGTCAGCCAACAATTCTTTTCGGTTGGATAACAAACATGACAAATTTGCACTGGATTTTCGGCTCAAGGCATCTGCTACGGTATTAGCCTTTCCTAGATGATACAAGATTTGCAAATCATAATCTTTGATTAGTTTTAACCATCGTCTCTGTCTCATGTTCAATTCCTTTTGGGTGAAGAAATATTTCAAGCTTTTATGGTCTCTATACACCTCGCAAGTTACCCCATACAAATAGTGGCGCCATATTTTCAAAGCAAACACCACAGCCGTTAATTCAAGATCATGTGTCGGGTAATTCTTTTCATGAGGTCGAAGTTGTCTAGAAGCATAGGCAATCACCCTTTCGTTTTGCATTAGTACGCACCCCAAGCCTTTATAGGAAGCATCACTGTACACTTGAAACCCATCAGTACCATTAGGCAAGGTTAAGATTGGTGCAGTCACTAACTTGGTTTTCAACTCTTGGAAAGCTGCCTCTCTTTGTTCATTCCAGTCAAATGGCACATTTTTCTGAGTTAACTGAGTCAATGGCAAGGCAAGCTTGGAAAAGTCTTTCACAAACCTCCTGTAGTAACCTGCAAGTCCTAGAAAACTTCGGACTTTCGTCACATTTGTCAGTCTAGGCCAATCCACGACAGTTTCAATTTTCTGAGGTCAACAGAAACACCATCCTTGTCAATTACACGTCCAAAAAATGCCACACTGTCAAGCCAGAATTTACACTTGGACAATTTAGCATACAGCATCTTCTCTCTCAAAATCTGCAAGGTAGTTTTCAGATGGTTCTCATGTTCTTCCCTGTCTTTAGAATAAATCAAAATGTCATCAATAAATACAATAATGAAGTCATCCAGATATGATTTAAACACCCTATTCATAAGATCCATGAAAGTTGCAGGTGCATTGGTCATCCCAAACGGCATTACTAAAAACTCATAATGTCCATATCTAGTTCGGAATGCAGTTTTCTCTATGTCCTCAGCTCTAACCTTTAATTGATGATACCCAGACCTAATGTCAATTTTGAAAAACACTTGGGGCACCCTGAAGTTGATCAAACAAGTCATCTATTCGGGGCAGAGGGTATTTATTCTTGATAGTCACTTTATTCAGTTCTTGGTAGTCTATACACAATCTTAAAGATCCATCATTCTTTTTGACAAACAACACTGGGGCACCCCAAGGTGAAGTACTCAGACGGATAAATTTCTTGTCTAACAGTCCTAAAGTTGGGTTTTCAATTCTTTCAGCTCAAAGGTAGACATTCTATAGGGAGTCTTGGAAATAGGTTGTGTCCCCGGAAACACTTCAACAGTGAATTCAACTTCTCTATCAACTAAGTCCCCAGGTAAGTCAGTTGGAAACACATCGGGAAATTCACAAGCAACAGGGATTGTTTCTACAGTTGTACTGTTAGATGGTGCAGTCAGTATACAACACAGATAACCCCTACATCCCTTCCTAAGGAGTTTTACAGCTTTCATAGCCGAAATCAAATATGGGGGAGGAACTACCCCATTTCCAATAAAAGTAAATTCAGGCATACCCAGTGGTCTAAACACAACAGTTTTATTGGCACGGTTAATGGTAGCACAATATTTAGTCAACCAGTCCATCCCCAAAATACAATCAAAATGATTAATGTCCAAGGGTAATAAGTCCACATATAACATCATATCGCCAACCATAACATCACATGCAGGATAAACATGAGCACACATCATAGGATTCCCAGACGACGTAGGCACAGATAACACATAGGTCATAAGTTCTAATGGTTTAGTCAATTTTCGAGAAAAAGCATGCGATACAAAGGAATGTGTAGAACCAAAATCTATCAGTACACATGCATTTTGAGAACATACGTATGTCACCGGGCACTAAGACAAACAATTGGCCTTGTCTCAGAGGTTCTTTCCCAGGATTGGCTTTGGCATTGGTTTTGGCCACAGAAACGGATCCCGCTAAACTTGCTGCAGGACGACTCGTAGTCTCAGACCTGAGCGGACAATCTTTCACTTCATGACCTGGCTGGCCACACCGGAAATAAGCACTGGACACTCAGTAGCACACACCCCTGTGCCTTTTTCCACAATCAGAACAGACCAGAATAAACCCGCTACTTTGACTCGAGCTGTTCGAAGTCCCTATGTTTTGCTTCTTATCGACAAAGGGCCAGCCTCTTTTAAAACCAAACCCGAATCTTTTTCCTCTCCATTCAGTTGTTGTAGTTATTGGGGCTTTACTTTGTTTCATGGCGGCTAGGGTGGCCTCTGCCATTAAGGCTCTGTCTAGAACTTCCACATAAGTAGGCAATTTCAGGACGCCTACTCGATCAAACACCTCCAAATCCAATCCACCTCCAAACTTTTGTGCTTTCTTGTAATCAGTGTCCACCATATGTGAAGCAAACCGTGCCAGTTCGGTGAATTTAGCTTCATATTCTACCACAGACATTCTTTCCTGTTTGAGTTCCTGAAATTCAGACACTTTCCGATCCCTAAAACATTGGGGAAAGTACTTGTCGTAGAAGATAGCATTAAACTGTGCCCATGTCATATTTCCATTGCCATTTTGGATCAGTAACCACCACCTGCGGGCTTCATCTTTCAGAGTGTAGGTGGCTAGGAGGACTTTTTGAGTTTCAGAGCAAGAAAATACTTCATACAATTTTTCTATCTCAAGCAACCACGTCTCAGCTTTCAAAGGTTCAATTCCACCATAGAACGTTGGCGGTTTCATTTTTATGAATTTCTGTGTCAGATTGATGATGCCATTATTATCTGCCTTGGCTTGTGCCGATGGAGGCGGATGGGGCAAAGAGTGTTGTCTCTGCTGTTGTGTCAAGGTTTCAGTCAATGCTGCTAACATCTGTTCCATTCGGCCCATGTGAGCCTTTGAAGATTTACTTTCACCACTTCCCCTTACATTCTCCATCTTACTATACAGACATCAAATAATAATAAACACAGGCATAATCTTATTCGTTTCTTTTCAATTCATTTGATTCAAATGTACATTCAGTTATTCATATTCAGTTGCATTACCACACACTCAAACATGCAAATGGAATGCCCCTAACTCTTACTAGGACATCCTAAGCTCATACGGACCTGTGTGTGCGGTAGAACACGTGCTCTAATACCACTCTGTCACGACCCAAACCTGCCCCTGTAGGTTTAGCACCATAACCGACCAGTAATCCGTGGATTACCAAAGGCCTCTAAAGATATTAGCAATTAATAAGGGGCTGCGGAAGCAATAATACAAAATAAACAAGGTTCAATGAGCTGTGATAACGTACATGGGACAGAACATCTCAAAACATATTTATATATATATAAACATGCCAGTCTAGATACACAATATTTACAAAGTATTTACAGAATGTACATCTCAAGACCTGACTTAACAAAACAGTCATAGAGACTAGCATGAATACAAAAGCAGCCATAGCATTAGGCTTCGTTCGGAACCTCCTCGGGAGGCACAATAGTTGGCTGACACAAAAACAGTACAGAAGGCCGTCAACTCTGGCCCTGGTCACCCGCCGACTCACCTACATACATAATATAAACTGTGAGCGAAAGCCTAGCGAATAATAATAGAGTAAAGGATTTTAATGAATGAGTTTGTACAGATTCAGAAATCATAATTCAGTTTCATATCAAAATCATAGTTTATCCAGATCATATATAGACAGAAATCATAAGTCATGATTAAGTTTACGTGATACATCCATTAGCACTAACAGAACAGAACAGAATAGAACATATACACGTGGGGTTACGAATAACCAGTTCCATAAAGGAACCTCCAGATCTGGGTAACAGAACAGAACAGAAGCTGAGCCCCCGTGACAGGGCCTCCGGTACGGGTAACAGAGTGCAGACAGATATAAGTTCCATAAAGGAACCTCCGATACCGAGTAACAGCTAACGGATATCACATGATGCTAAGGATGTCATTAATACATATCAGAAATTGAACAATCATTCATTGTACATAACATATCATTTTGGAAAACAGATCTTATTTTATCACACAGAAAATAGATACAGTTGAACATAACTTTACTAAATTATTACTCACAGTTGGCCTTGAAACAGACAGACGGAGCATATTGATCACACGATATGCGACACGTGACCTACATAACACATAACAGACACACACTTGAAACACACATTCTAATTGCATAAAACTTACGTCGTTGGTTTTTAGTGTGTTTCTAACCTTAAATCCTCACTATAGTGTCTTAAAAATGGCCTATGAATGCCTAGGATGAAATGAGGATGCAAACATACACTTTAAAACACTTTTCAAAATTTTCAAAAAACAGGTGTCTCGCTCGAGCGTGGCTTTCTACGCTTGAGCGGACATGCAGACAAAAGATCTTTGCTCGAGTGTGACTTCCTTCGCTCAAGCGGATTGTAAACTACAGTAAAAGTGCTGGATACACAAAAATCACGCTCGATGGGCGCTCGATCCACGCTCGAGCGTGAGACACAAGTCCTCGCTCGAGCGTGCATTCCCTCGCTCGAGCCGACTGCAAACATGTGAAAAGTACTGGATACACGCATTTCACGCTCGAGCGTTACTTTCCACGCTCAAGCGGGATGCATGTATTCAGAGTGTACGCTCGAGCGTAAAGTCCTACGCTCGAGTGTAGGTCCAAAATCTGGAATTTTCAGATTGAACCTCCAAGCTCAAAACCAACTTTTAAGCATTAATTTCGATCCTCTTGGGCTAATTTTCTGAAAAATACTTGTAAACTCATAGTATAAGATGTTTCAAAGATCAATTTATAAAATCAATGCCCAAAGGTGAGTCAATTAAACACAATTTCAAATAAAATATCAAGAACATAACTCAAATGTAACATGCATGAATTCTCATGACTTCTAATGCTCCAAAACATGATTCAAAGCAAAATTAAGCTCAAGAATAGGATGAATTCATAGACTATAACAAAAATGTGGACATGCACGTGAAAATTCATGAAAAACAACTCTAAAATCCAAGAATATGTGCATGCATGCATGAATTCACTCTCAAATCCAACTCTTAAAGCCAATTCTAGACTTTAAACTCTAATCTTCCATGAACCATGCAAGAATTAATCTTAAATTCACATTTGAAAGGGGAATCTCCTACCTTAAATCTTGAATTCCAAGTCTAAGAGTTTAAATTTGCCAAGCCTTTTCAAGTTTTCTAATTCTCCAAGCCAATTCTAGATGAATCAATCTTGTTCTCCTACTCCCCCTCTCTCATACGGTTTGGGTTTCTAAGAACATGGCTGAAGAGTCATGTATGAAGGTGCCAAACAAGTTTGTAATGGTCGCCCTCTAAGTGGCAATATAGTAATAAATTTGAACTAATGTAATTTAGCCTTATTTAATTCAATTTAATCATACCAAATCAAATTTCACCTAAATTTACCATAAAATCACATAAATTCTAATTAGCATAAGACATTAATCAATTTCAGGTTCAGCCGCCAATAAGGCTTTCAATTCGCAAACCGAACTAAAACGCGAACAGATATAAACACCCTAATGCAATACACATATGCATTTAAATTTAGAATTTTGCCTTAATTACTAATTAGGCATAATTAATCATGGATTAACGTTAATCAGGGATTGGGGTTATTACAGTGAATAACATAATTTGAGCATTAGAGGAAATTGGGATACTAAATTTAAACAATTTTGATACATTGAGAACTAAATTGATACAATTTAAATATTGGTAATCAAATTGAAATACTTTTACATATTATGAACTAAATTGAAACACTTTTATATATTAGGGACCAAAATGTAAGAGTGATAAACAAACTAAACAGCTCGAGCTCAACTAATTTTTGGCTTATTAAAAGCTTGTTGAAGCTCGGTTCGTTAAATAAACAAGTCAAACTTGAACACATTTAATAACTCGCTGTTTTCAAACTAATTTTGAACAATCAATTGATCCTTCGGCTTGGTTCAATAAATCTAAAATTACATAAAATATTAAATTATTCGAGTTCGGCTTGATAAAAGTTCGTTTGAGATTGACTCAAAAGTTTAACAAACCAAACTTGAACAAATTTTGAAAGTTATTAAAGTCATCAAACCAAGGTTGAACATTTAACTCGTTCAAGTTGTTTATTACCCGACCAAAATAGCGCAGGGTCCATATTTTGAAAACTAATAGTACAATTAACCTAAAAAAAAAATCATAAAAAGTGTTTGTGCTTGTTTGTTTGTGTTTTTCTGTTTTTTTTTTTTTTTCTTTTTGGTAGTAAAACAGTCTTCCAAATTAAAAAATAAAAAAATAAAAAATTCTGAGAGTGCTTCTTGAGAATTGAATGCTTCTCTCTCTCTCAAATTCCTTCCATTTGAAAGCGAAGGAAAACGTCCCCCCCCACACCACAATTTCCTTCCCCAATTTCCTCGCATCGAAACGTGGTCAACCATCACGATTTAAATTTTGATTAGTGGATTGTCAAAACTCTTGATTTTCATGGCCAAATGTAGATTCTCAATTCTTGGATTATTTATTTGGGTTCACACCTTTTTTTAAAGAATATTTAATATAAGTCTGATCTATATGATATGTGATATGCTATTCTAATAATATGAGTATAAAAGATCATTTTTTTAGAGTAAATAATTGTATATCTATATATTATTAGATGTACATACAATTACTTGATAAATTTGACGAATTACGCAATTTTTTTTCTTTTCTTTTTGTTTCAAAATTTGGCATTGAACATTCAGGGATCCAAAGAGAAGCATTATTTGAGACCTTGTACTTTTACATTTCACTTAAAAAGATAAAAGTCAATTTAAAATAGTTATTAGAAAATTTTAAAAAGATAAAATCTATTATTATTGCTTCATATTTTAACTATTTACATAACAAAGCAAAAAAATAGTAGACCAAAATCTAGAGTGATAAATTAATTGAAAGCAATATCACTTAAACATTATTGTTATTACATTTTTAATTATAAAATTGAATCAAGAGCTGATTGAAAAGGTTGACCCAAACACACAAAGGAAAGCAAAAAACCATTTTTAATTATAAATACATATAAGACTCTAGTTTCTTCTTGTAGTCATATGTCGCCAATGTTGATCCAGTCTCCACACCATAGGAAGGCAAACTAACAACCACCACTTCATCCTCCAGCAGCAGCAGCAGCAGCAGCAGCAGAAGATCATGGCAGGCGGAGGTACATCCGGTCAGTCTCTTGAGTACACTCCGACATGGGCCTTTGCCACTGTCTGTTTCTTCATCATTGCCATCTCCATTATTATCGAGCACTCCATCCATCTCATCACCAAAGTAAGCGTGCACGCACACACACACACATATATATCTTTGTTACTTTGATTATTGTTGAATGAAACAGATGTTGATTCAATACTTCTAATTGGTACAGTGGCTCAAAAGAAATCGGAAGTCTGCCCTCTATGATGCTGTTGAAAAGCTCAAATCTGGTTTGATAATGAATAACTGTCCAGAGATTCAATACAGTTCTACTTACATAAAAATCAATAACATAATAAGATTCAACCCTCTCACACAAGCGGGAGACCTATAAAAAGAGTGGGACTCCACTCATGTGAGAGGATTTTGTCCGTTCTCTAATTAGTTTCTGTGTTCTCAGACTATGTCATTTCAATTTTTATAAAATCTTAGAACACATAAACTTGTCACAAAAAGACACAGAATATATGTAAACAAACAAGATTTTCAAACAATAAATCCTATAAAATTTTGTCTATTCATGTGAATTCTATGTTAATTTCTGTGTTTGATTTCTGCACCTGTAGTAGAACCGTCATACGATGTTTGATTTAGATTTAGATTTTGTTTATGTTTTTTTTGGAATTGTTTTTGCAGAGCTTATGTTACTAGGGTTCATGTCACTCATACTAGCAGTAACACAAGAGTGTTCTCGTAAAAATT
Source organism: Camellia sinensis (assembly GCF_055761805.1). NCBI lineage: Eukaryota > Viridiplantae > Streptophyta > Magnoliopsida > Ericales > Theaceae > Camellia > Camellia sinensis. The sequence continues at coordinate 67,748,704 of NC_138970.1, forward strand.
TTCAAATTTTCAAATTTATTCCTTTCTTCAATTCTATAAAGCTCAAAAAATTCTGTGTGGTTTGATTTCAGAACCTGTTTTCAAAAATATTTTTAAAAAATAGGAATTAATTTGACAAAAATAAACATCTAAAAGATATTTTCAAAATTTTTAAAAAATATTTATGTACCCCAAATTATGAGTATTTTTTTAAATATATTTATACCAAATTAATTTATAATTTTCTTAGAATTCTTATAGAAAATTTCTTCTGAAAAACAAACCAAGCAGGTTTCAACCTATTCACATGTGGCAGTTATTGGATCATGGTGCATCTATGCATACTAATATATAACGGGAGAAACTATCATGGTGCATCTATGTATACTAATATAAAGGGAGAAATTAATTTATAATTTTATTTGAATTTCGTTAATTTAAAGGACAAATTTGTAAAGATGTAGTTAATATCTACCCACTGAAATTTGCAGGGAAAGGTTTCACTAGTGTCACAAGAAGGGATACACCAGCTTCACATATTCTTCTTTGTGCTAGCAGTCATGCAAATTGTTTATAGTGTACTTACCATGGCTTTGGGTAGGCTCAAGGTAACAAGCTATATTGTCCACTACAAATTTTAGCATCCATCCTTGGCCATACTTTTTTCATTTCTTTTAAGTGCACATAATCCGATTACAGAATTAGACATAATCATATTTAATTCTGTAATCGAATTTTATGTGCTTAAATTTTTTCTATATTTCCCCTTTTGTTTTCATTTTTATTTGTTTTTAATCCATGTAGATGAGGCGTTGGAAAGCTTGGGAGAAAGAAACTCAAACAACTGAGTACCAAGCTGCAAACGGTATGTCTAAAAACTTTAAAAAAATATTATAAAATAATGAGTTTCACGTTTATTTATTATTTATGAATTTAATTACTTTTGTGTTTAGGGTTAAGGAAATTTGAAAAAATAACTTGTTTTAATATGACTCAAAAATTTATTCTAATGTTTTGTTACCAAATTTAGTTGTTAAAATTGTCATTATTATATTTTTAGTGACAAAATTGAACATTTACTAATATATTACTATCGTCTTGGGGACTAAATTTGTTGTCTAAGAAAGTAAACCCTTCAATACAACATAATAGTCTCTAAAATTACATTTATTAGCAATATTTTACAATTGTCACTAAATGTTTTTTTTTTTTTCTCGAGATGACTCACATGACGACTGGAATTGGTTTCTTAATAATTTTTGCAATAAAATTCACTTGAGGAAGAAAAAGTTTGATACCTACAATTCTTATATGTTATAGTGAATAATCTTACCTTGTTTATCCGGTATCTTCACACCATGTATTTTTCCTATCACTCTAACTTTATTAAAAAAAAGAAAAGAAAAAGAAATTGATATAAGTATATCCTTGTAGTAGTTATTACATTTTTTTTTAAATATTAATGTAATTTATCCTTAAGTTGGGATCATATATAAATTGATAATCCAAACACTTCATTATACTTTTTTGTTGAAAACTTTTCCGATTCAAATTAATTTTTTTCTTTTCTTTTCTTTTTTTTGATCGGCGAAAGTCAATAATTAATTGTTAAATTAACACATTGTAAGAGTTGAAACTCACGTCCATATACACGGTAAGAAAATTTTACTCTCCCATTTCACGCCTAAAAGCGAAACCCAAGATCTCCTCTCTAGAAGAGATTTGATGACCAAAAGGCTGACCACATAGGCTTCTAGATTTGATGACCAAAAGGCTGACCACATAGGCTAGAGTGGTCACAACGGCAAATTGATCTAATCAACATAAGTTTGGGAACTTTGAAAAATTATATTAATATTAAAAATAAAATTTTAACAAAAAGCAGAAAAAATAATGTATACAGGCCAGGGTTTTTCTTTGCACGAGAGGTGGCCCTACCATGTATTTTTTGGGTCATTTTCCATGTGATTTTTCGGCTTTGTAGACTTTCCAGTGCCATATTGCTGCGCTATGGACAACTCGATTTGGGGATGCTGCTACGCGAATCACACGAGCAATTGCTGTGTAATGAAATGGACTCATTTTGAGTTTTATTTTAATAATCTAAACCGTTCATATTTTAAAATACATCAAGTAGAATGTGCCTGAAAAAAATCAAATTAATCGGTTATCGTTTATCCATTCATCCACTCATATTTGTATCTACAAAAATAAATAATAATTGTGATTTAAAGTATTAAAATAAATACAAATGTGAGTAGATGAATAAGTAAACAATATCTGATTAACTTGATATTTTGCAGGCATGTTCTACTTGATATATTTTAAAATGTGAACGATTCGAATTATTAAAATGAGTTCCAAAATGGGTCTATTTTACCGCACAATAATTGCTACTACACGGGCTGCGCAGCAGCATCCCAATTCCATGGACAACTCTCTTCTACCAAAACATGCATATCAATTCTTTGGAAAAAAAATGAATTTGTTTACATAATGGAAACAAAACACAATATTTTAATTTGTCTAAAGAATGCTATTAAGCTTTCCATTTTCTCATATGATTTCTCTCTGTTTCATTATTTTTCATATCTATTTTATTCATATTGTATTTTGTGGGCCTTATTCCCAGCTCAAAATGATAATTTGAACCATTTATCTTGTAAGTCCAACAATAAAGATGAGTTGTGCAAAAATTTAATTTTATTGAACATTAATGCACTTGCACAAATTACATTTTGTTTTTAAAAATGGACGGAAACTATTTAAACGTGAACCATCTATTTTATAAAACAAAATATGATTTGTTCATCTATTAATCGATATTCGATGAATCTAATTTTTTAAACTGATGATTTTCACAGTAAGGTTTATCAGATGAGGTGTTAAGATCACTAACAAAATACATCAAGGAGAATAATGGTATAAAAAAATAGCCATTCCCACCTTTTAATGTACAATGTGTGATATAAAATATGGTATATGTATCATTATTATTGTCTAAAACAGTGTACTCTCTTTAAAAAGTGTATTAATCTCATCTAAAATTGGAAATTAATCTGATCAAAAAAAATAAAATTGGAAATTTTATTATTTTAAGCTAATCAAAAAATGTATTTCATTCACACATTTTGAAAGTTCGAACAAAATGAAACTCGTTGGTTGGGCGGTCTTTTTGCATGCATGAGTACTTATGTAATCAAGCCTAAGATATTCAAAAGTGTTGAAATTTACTTATTAAGGTAATATTAGATGTAGAAACTAATTCACTGGTCTGAGATAGAGTTCTATTTCTTTATCTTTCAAAAATTTTATTTTATTTGAAGAATTTTAGGTCTTCACGTTAATGTTTTTGGTAAGCTGGTCCGGTCAATGTTCACATAAGGACTCTTACAAAATTTAAAAATATTATTTATCCACAATTTTTGTCTTAAAATTCATTCTAAAATAAGACGTATAATGATTGAAGTCTATCGATATAATTTTATAAATACTTTTTTAAATAATTTTTTTTGAGTTGTATTGTTATACTAAGGGGTGGTTTGGAATGATCTAAATAAGTGCACTTTGGGTATGGGTGGAGTTTGAAGTGATGTGGTAGAGAGGTGATCTGACTTAAATAAGATGATGTGACTTAAATAGAATAGTGACTTTTTGACTTTTTTAGATTATGACAAACAAGGCCTAAATTTCATGAAAAATTAATTTGTCACACTCTTTAGGAGTCTGTGAACAAAACACCAAACCTGATTAGTCTAAAATTATTTTTTTTGATAACTGAGGTATCCGGGCTCTGGTTTTTGACCCGTCTGACTAATCCTCTGAGAGCAATCACAGCAACTCACCGTCGTGGCTCCCGCTTAAATCCCAAGTTTAATCCCATGGAGAATCGAACCCGTGATCGTGCGCCTAGAATTTTTGGATGTTGATTCCACCTAGAATTGTAGTATAAAATTATAGTGTGTTGAATCCACCTATAATTGTTGTCTATTATTTTAAATTAATTTAAACTTGTGTTTTATTAACACACTTTGACTCATAGATGAATAACAACTTGGTTGGTGGATAGGTGGACTCAATTTAAAATGGTAAATTACTTTGAAATTATGTGAATTTAAGACTTTTCATAGTGTAACTCAAATTTGTTTTACTTTTCTTTGGGAAATATCATCAACCCTGCAAATTGCAAGATAAGTTGCAAGTTACTGTTTTCTTACTTTGGAGGCCATGACCTAATATAATATCAACTAGTTATGCATTATATGGCTTTCTAGAGCTAGTTTTGATAGAATTTGCTCTTATTTAGGCTTGTAACATGAGCAAGTTAAATCCTGCTTAATTAACCCAAATGAATATTGCATATACATGAGTTCCAATTTCAATATCGTAAACAAAATAATCTAGCTTTTTTGTCCCCTTCTAATATATGATTTGTTTAATAGATCCAAATCGATTTAGATTCACTAGACAAACAACATTTGGGAGACGTCACATGACGCATTGTACAGATTCAACAGCTCACCTGTGGATTGTAAGTTATAGTCTATATCTTACCTCTCCCTATATGGCATGGGTTTTTCGTTTGCCAGATTAAAGAGGAGGGATTGGAACTTCTTGTCTATTGTTTGGCAAAAATATCTTATCTTGAGATTTGGCTCTTATCCTTTATAGGGGGACTAATTGAGCTAGGGGATAACTAATCGCACCCCATGGCATCAATTAATCCCTCCACTTCAAATTATCCTCTCTTCTGATCTAACATTCTAAAATAATCGTCTCCTCATTATTTCATTATGCGTACACGTAATTTAACTCTTTTCCTATGGTATTCAATTTTTGAAAAAATAATTCAGCAAACAAACACGATCTTATTGTCCTTTTAAAGTAATATAGTTTTGATGATTTGCATTTGGGTACTTAATAAGTAACTGTGAAATTGTATAGAAATGTTTTTTCAGACAATTCTTCAAGTCAGTAGCGAAAGTTGATTACCTCACCTTGAGACACGGTTTTATCTCGGTAATGGTCTCTCAATTCTAATCTTATTAATTTTCAAATTGATTTCATCAAAAAATTGTGATGGAAAATGAGTTCTTGATTGATTAACCATGTGATTTTATTTTGTGAAATTTCACAATCAAGGCTCATTTGTCTGAGAGGCACAACAACTTCAATTTCCAGAAGTACATACAGAGATCCTTGGAAGAAGATTTTAAAGTGATAGTCAGTATCAGGTTGTAGATTATTTTCACTCTTTGCTCTTCATGGTTGTCATCGTATATTAAACAATATAATTAAACGTTTTAATTAATAATTTATATACCCCTTTCATATATTTCATTTACATATTTTGAAAGGACGGTTTGGGCCACTAGTAAAGCTTGTCATTAGCGTTCTTAACAGTGCAACTTTAGTTGAGTTACAAAAACAATCTCAAAGATTCAAGAGAATACTACGTACATCTTGCCACTAGTAAGGATGCCATAACCTCATCACCCAGAAAAAGTATCTTGAAAATGAATTGTGTGATTCAAATTTATTATGATATAATATACGTACATCATGTTAGAACAAAATTAAATCTATATAAATGTACTTAAATTCACCAATCTTTTCCATTTTCCTTTTTAAATTTTTAGCCTAATTCATGATCCAAAAGCAATCTAACTTACTCTGATAGTGTGTTGTCTTTGTCTTGGCAGCCCACTTTTGTGGTTAATAGTTGTCATCTTTATGCTCGTGGTTGTTCAAGGTGAGTATATGGTTTTCTCCTAGAATTCCTTTATTTTATTTTTACTCTTTTATTTTATTTTGTAATTAAGATTTTTTGGATTAAATACATCAAATCTCACAGTTTTGGGTTAACTTGCCCAATTTCTGTTAGTTAATGGGTAATAAGATGGATGGCATACGATGATTTTTGCCGATTTTGTGCTAAAATGTCTATTTTTTCCTTAGTTAATGTTGAGTTTGCTAAGGGTAAATTAGTATTTTTGCTTGTTTAGTTAACGGTGTCAATGTATAGGGGATGTCAAACTAATTTTCCTAAATTTGTGAAATTTGCTGTATTTAATTCAAATATCAAGGAAATGAATATAATTTATCTCTTTTTATTATTATTATTATTATTTATTTTCAAATAAGAATGTTTGATCTAAAAAATTGTTTTTGGATCGAATCAGGTTGGCACGCGTATCTCTTTATATCATTTATCCCACTACTAGTAAGTATATACATCTTGCCGCAAAAAATACCAAATTGAAACTTGTATGAAGTTTCATTGGTCTCCTCTCCGTGGATCAATGATAATTAAAGTGTCTAATTTTATATGTATATATATATGTAGATAGTGCTAGTGCTTGGAACTAAACTAGAAGTGATAGTCGCAAGAATGGCTCTTCAACTCAACAATCAGGACAATGTAATCAAAGGAGCCCCTCTTGTTCAACCCCATGATGATCTTTTCTGGTTTGGGCGCCCAAGATTTGTTCTCACTCTTCTCCATTTGACTCTCTTTCTGGTACCTACCTACCAACTTTAATTCCTCCTTTGTGTTAATGCATTAAGGTTTGTGTTTGGATTTTCAATTTGTAAAATAAAACAAAACAAAACGAAAACAAAAATAAATAATTTTCTATTAGGTAAATTATAATATATTCTCTGAGCATTGCTTAAAATTCAAGTTGTCCCTTATAGTTTTGAAAATTACATTTCGTCCCTTAAAATTTTTTATTTCATAAAGTCAATTAACAATTTTAATGATGTCAAAAATATATTTCAATTAATAATTCAGACAATTTTATTATTATATAGGAGAGCAGTTAAAATTTTTATTTTTTCAATTAATTCCATTAATTAAAAAATTCTAATAGAGGAGTATTTATAATTTTTCAAGGGACAATCCATATTTTATGTAAACCTCATAGAGTGTATTTGTAATTTTTCCTTCTCTATTTGCTTCAAATCATTTAAAGAAAAAAAACAAGAACTAAAACGAGGATTTAAAGAAAAAGACAAAAACTCTTCTTAAGTTGTTTTGGATTATTAGAGTACTAGCAAATTGCTACATTTTTTCCTGATTATTTCAGAATGCATTCGAGCTTGCATTCTTCTTTGGGTAACGGTAAGTCTTTTCCTTCTCCTTTTAAGTCTAGAAGTAGATTAAGATCTTATCATGTTGGGCTGAGCCAACAGTTCAACCCACTAACCCTTCCGTACCAAGCCCATTCAGCAAGGCTTCAACTTAGGTTGTGTTTGGTTAGGAGATTTGATGAAGAATTTGGAAAGAGAAATAAAAAAGATAGGTAAAATATAAATAACACGTTTTCCCTTTCTCTTTTTAATTTCATTTTCAAATCTCCCAATTAAACACAACGTTAACGTGTTAGGCCATGAACCGGCTCACCTAGCAAAGCCCGTGGACAGGTTTAGGCACCAATTTCATGGGTTAAGTTTACATGTAGTTGACAGTCACACCCAAAAAAAAAAAAAAAAGGGAACGTTACAGGCAGTTGTGGGATTTTGTGAGACCCACATCCATCTAATGTGGATATTTTTTTGAGAAAATTATTTAAAAGTTTGTAACTATCCTATCAATTTTTGCATTGATCTTGACCAATTATGGTAGACCATATAGAAAAAAAAGTAAGGACAGAACTCCATATTTTCACCATATTAAATAAGTGGTTCCAATATGGTATGTAGGGATGTAATCGGTGGAGGAAACTATTTATTAAAATAAGTGAACTGTGTGTATTTTAAAAAAATACAAAATGACTTATACAATAAAAGTTTAAATAATTTCAGAATGTAAATTATTTTTTAGAAACCAAAAAATTATTCTGTAACAGAATAATATTTCCGTAGACCATAAAAAGAAAAGAATAAGACTACAAACTGTAAAAAAATAAAATAATATAAATAGAACTTACAGGATGTAGAAAATGTAGAAGTACAGAAAAAGTTGAGGCGTGTGTTGGACACACTTTCTTTAAGATCGTTACGTCCTCACTATGGTGCTAGAGAACAATGATGCCAATGTCCCAAGATGCAACGACTACACCTAAAAACGCAACACTACGATATTGGGACTGGGAACAGACTATGTTGTATTCTCTCTTTCAGAAACATAGAAGAACAAATATGCAGAAGTATGCACTCAAGGAGAAGAGAAAAACGAATAATGGAATTGCTTGGACAAGATCTGAATTTATAGGCAAGATGGTGACTATTTAGATGGGTTTGGAACCCCTCTGAACAGTTGCGAATTTGAAAACAGCTAGAATGAAGAGAGGTGATCGAAGAAGGAAGGGATGTCATTGTTCGGGTTTGAATTCGAAAATTTCTAGCAAAAATTTGAATTTTCCCGCAAAAGTTTTTGAAATTTTCAAATAAATTTTGTCCAAAAAATTAAAATTAGGACCCACACCACGCACCAGCGCCCGGTCGGACGACGGCGGGGCGTGCGTGTGGGAGATTTAGGTCAAACCCACTTTGCCCATAACTCCCATCCTTACAAAACTTGGGATGCCCCTTAGGACCCATCCCAATCCCAAGTATGTCAACCTAGAGTTTATATACTCATGTAAACTCTCTCTTTGTTTCAATGTAGGACAAGCCATTTAATGAGCAAACCCACTTTGTCTCTTCAACTTCTATTTTCATGAAACTGAAAATGACGTCAACTTCCCATTTGCTCGGAAATGTTTTTGATGAACCGTCTTCGAGACATGATTCAACACGTGACCACTCGGACCCACCTCAAATAATGCATGGGTCCCACGTCAATTTGTTGGGCTCAAAATTACCCAAAAATAAGCGTAGAAACTCAAAATTTCTAACAATCTCCCACATGAATGGAGTTGACGGAAACAGACATACAGCAATATGCAAAAAATGCGTGAGAGTACATTAAGGAGATACCCTACTTCAGGATAGGAAGCTTTTGGCTTTGAACCTCCCATAGTGAAAATCTATCGGATTTACTAGCTGTCTAGTGGATGCATTGCCTTGAACTGTTTAGCTGTTGGTGTAAGTCAAGGCAATAGATTACACACAGAGTATTACTAGACACAGTCTTGTTCTACGGTTGTGTTCATTTTGGCCATGAACTATACTTGGCTCAGTGAGTGCTCTAGAGAATTTATCCTTGTTAATTTTCATAGAACCGGCTCAGTTCACATTTATATAGGTGATTCTTATTAAGAATGTCCTGCCACACTCCACTTGGATAACCAAGATATAAAAATCATTAAAAGCAAAGCTTATCCTGACAACGCTGCAGGGATCACTCTTCTCTAGTGATCGAGGAATTTACATAATTCGGTTGTCCTATTGAACCTAGTTCTTGGAATCTCCAGTCTTCTAGGTTGGGTTGCCATTATGGAAATTCTTAGTTAATAGGCTTTAATCACATTTCCCTTGATAAATTAAACACTTTCTCTCTGGCTAGCCATTTCGTTAACGGATTCACAATATTATCTCTAGATCTTATATAGTCAATGATAATTATACCATTCGAGAGCAATTGCCTAACGGTATTATGTCATCGACAAATGTGTCGAGACTTGCCGTTATACATATGATTTTGTGCCTGTTCTATTGTTGTTTCATTGTTACAATGTATGCATATAGCTGGCATAGGTTTTGGCCACATCAGAATATCTTCTAGAAAATTTTGAAGCCCCTCTGCTTCTTCTTCTGTTTTATCCAAAGCAATAAACTCTAATTCCATTGTGGACCTTGCAATGCAAGTATGCTTAGAGGATTTCCAAGAGATTGTTGCGCCTCCTAGAGTAAAGACATATCCACTAGTGGACTTTGAATCATTGGTATCCGATATCTAATTTGCATCACTATACCCTTCAAGTACTGCTGGATATTTTGTATAATGCAATCCATAATTTTGGGTATGTTTTAGATATCTAAGTACCCTAATTATAGCTGTCCAATGATCCTTCCCCAGATTACTAGTGTACCTACTCAATTTGCTGACTGCAAAGGTTATATCAAGCCGTGTGTAGTTCATTAAGTACATCAAGCTTCCAATGATTTGAGAGTACTCTAATTGTGATATGCTTTTACCTGTATTCTTTAATCAAAAATGTTTTAGATCACTAATTAGTGGTGGCTCTAATGATGTGGCAGTGGGTCCCACTCACTGCCACATTTGTTTTGTGCCTTGTTTTTTTTTTTTTCTTTTTTTTTTTTCAATTGCCACCTCACTAGTGGTGGTATTAGTGATGATAAATTAGTGGGCTATAGCATTGCTCATTCTTTAATAAATGAACATTAGCATCTATAGGTGTCTTAGCAGGACGGTTGTCATGCTTCCCAAATTTTTTCAGAATTTTCTCAACGTAATGAGGCTGAGATAAGGCATATCCATCAGATGTTTTAGAAATTTTCATTCCAAGTATGACATCTGCTACTCCTATATCTTTCATATCAAACCTTTTGTTTAACAATTTCTTGGTAGACTTTATCATTTCGATATTACTACCAATGATGAGCATATCATCTACATAGAGACAAATGATGACATAACCTCAATTAGTATTTTTGACATAGACACATTTGTCACACTCGTTTATCCTAAACCCATCCAAAATCATAACATGATCAAATTTCTCATGTCATTGTTTTGGTGCTTGCTTTAATCCATATAAAGATTTGACAAGTCTGCAAACCTTCTTCTCTTGGCTAGGAACTCTGAATCCCTCGAGTTGTTCCATGTAGATTTCTTCATTTAAATTTCCATTTAAGAAGGCGGTCTTAACATCCATTTACTGTATTTCAAGATTACACAAAGCTGCTATAGCAATCAACATACAAATGGATGTTATTCTTGTTACAGGAGAGGTGTCAAAGTAGTTAAGATCTTCCTTTTGTCTATACCCCTTAATTACAAGACGAGCCTTGTATTTATCAATTGACGTATTGGCTTCCATCTTCCTTTTGAAAATCCAATTTTATCCAAGTTGTTTGCACCATAGAGGAAGATCAACCAACTCCCAAGTATGGTTTTGTAGAATAGACTCAGCTTCACCATTTATTGCCTCTTTCTATAAGGTGCTTTAGAACTTGATATCGCTTCCTTAAAGCTTTGAGGCTCATTTTCTAACATAAAAGTTAGAAAATCTGGACAAAAAGATTTAGATGTCCTTAGTCTTTTTCCACGTGTAGGCTCATATTCCTGTTGGTCTTCGCCACTTTCAATGGTGGCTTTAAAGTTCGTTTATTAGAAGAACTTAGCTCTTCCAATCCAGATGACTCGGCTTGTTCAGCCATTGTCACTGTATCTACAAGAATTTGATTCTCTTCATCCTTTTTCCAAGGAAAGATATGTTCGAAAAAGGATGCATTTCTTGACTTGATAATAATATTTGCATTTATATTGAGAATACTTGATTTAAGTATCAAAAACTGATATGCACTACTATTGTTTGCATAACTGATGAATACACAATCAACGGTTCTTGGTCCAATTTTAGTCTTTTTAGGACTAGGGATCGCTGCTTTTGCCAGGCACTCCATACTTTTAAGTAATTATAAGAAGGTTGATGACCTTTTCATAATTCATAAGGTGTTTGGTTAATTTTCTTATGAGGTATCATAGTTAGGACATAATTTGCTGATAAAATAGCCTCTCCCCACAAGTTCTGGGGTAAACCCGAACTTACCAACAAGGTATTCCTCATCTCTTTAAGAATGCGGTTTATCCTTTCACCCACTTTGCTTGACTGAGAAGAATAAGGTGTAGTGGTTTGATAAATAACACCAAGTTCTGAGTAGAACCCATCAAATGGTGCATCATATTCACGGCCTCTATCACTTCTCACAATCTTAATCTTTTTGCCAAGTTGATTTTCAACTTCTACCTTATATTGCTTAAAAGCTTCTAAGGCCTCATCTTTGATTTGCAATAAGTACACATACGAATATCTAGTGTAATCATCAATAAAAGTTATGTAGTATTTTTTACCACCTCTAGTTTGCACAAATTTTAAATTACTAATGTCGGTGTGAATTAAACCTAGAGGTTCAATACTTCTCTCGATTTTATTAAATGATATTCTAGTCATTTTAGCTTCAACACATACTTCACATGTATGATTAGGATCAAAATTAAAATTAGGCAAACATTATAGATTTACAAGTCTAAGCAAAGAATCATAATTTGCATGTCCTAATCTACCATGCCATAAATGAGAATGATCAATAATATAACCAAAGATGTGTTCTTATTATTAGAAGCAATAGTTGGTACAACAGTTAACACATTGAGCTTAAAAAGCTCATCAGTCATATAGCTACGGCCTACATACATTCCAGTCTTAGTAAACTATTTCAGATTCAAATACTAGCCTAAACCCATTCTTAATCAACAATGACCTAGAAACTAAATTTTTTTGCGAATTTCTGGAACATAGAATACATTGTTAAGAGTGAGTTCCTTTCCTTAGTTCATCTTCAGCACTATCTTCCTTTTTTCTTCTATAGTTAATGTGGAGGAGTTTTCCATGAAAAGCTAATCGCCATTTTCCACCACTTTGTAGGATGTGAACATTTTCTTGTCTGCACAAATATGGCGGGTTGCTCCAGTATCCACCCACCATTATTTAGGGTTGCCCACCAAGTTAGCCTCAGAGACTACTACAGAAAGGTTGATGTCTACCAATCCATCAAAACAATCGTAACCTTTGGTTATGTTGGCTTATGCCAGTTTCTCGCTGGAACTTGCTTCATCCTTGCGGCTTCGATAATCCTTTGTTCGATGTCTATCGCCACCACACACATAGCACTTGCCTTTGAATATTTTGTTGTTCTCACCTTTGAAGGCTTGCTTGGACCCTTTGCCATCATGCTTTCTCTTCTTGTTGTTGTTGGACCTTGAACTCTATCATTGTTCCATAACATTTTCCTTAGCTTGCATGATTTGGTTCCCAGACTTCTTCTCGAATTTACTGTTGTCCTCTTCAATCCTCAGTCACATAATAAGTTCTTCCAACTTTATTTCCTTGCGCTTGTGCTTAAGGTAATTTTTGAAATCCTTCAATACTGGTGAAAGTTTTCAATAATAGCAGCAACTTGAAATTATTCAGTCTGAATCATTCCATCGGCAATGATATCATGTAGGATCAACTGAATTTCTTGGACTTGGCCAATCATCGTTTTAGAATCTAACATTCTAAAATCTAGAAAATGTTCGACAACAAAATTTTTTGCACCAGCATCTTCTATTTTGTACTTCAATTCAAGAGATTCCCACAGTTCTTTGCCCATTTTCTTTACACAATACATATTGTATAAAGAATTGTCAAGTCCATTAGGTGTGTAATTCCGAAACAGGAAGTCACCTTGTTTCCTGGCATCTACCATAGCGACAAGTTGACAATCAGCGTCCTTCCCCTCTGTCTATTTCGGGGCCTCCTTACGAATGTACTGGGCCAAATGCAAAGTTGTAAGATAAAACAACATTTTTTGCTGCCATATCTTAAACTATGTTCTATTGAATTTTTCCAGTTTTTCTCCATGGTTTATTGGCATTGTAGGAGTCACTGGCGGTGGTTCCGAGACTGTTGGGGTCATGATCGGAATAGTCTCAGCACTATCCGTTGACATGTTTATGAAATTCACAATTCAGAAACCCAAATAAACACACACACTAAATAGTAAAATAAATAACGATCTTAAGTTGTAGGAAACTATTTATTAAAACAAGTGAACTGTGTGTATTAAAAAAGATACAAAATGACTTTTATAATAAAAGTCTAAATAATTTCATAATGTAAATTATTTTTTGGAAACCAAAAAATTATTCTATAACAGAATAATATTTCTGAAAACCACAAAAAGAAAAGAAAATGACTACAAACTGTAAATAAAATAAAATAATATGAATAGAACTTACAGGATGTAGAAAATGCAGAAGTATAGAAAAAGTTGAGATGTGTGTTGGATACACTTTCCTTAAGATCGTTACGTCCTCACTGTGTTGCTCGAGAACAATGACGCCGACCTCCCTGGATGCAACGACTATACCCAACAACACAACACGACGAGATTGGGATTGGTGAACAGACTATGTTGTATTCTCTCTTACGGAAACACAGAAGAACAAATATGCAAAAGTATGCACTTAAAGAGAGGAGAAAAACGAATGATGGAATTGTTTGGACAATGTCTGAATTTATGGGCAAGATGGTGACTGTTCGGATGGGTTTGGAACTCCTCCAAACAGGTGCGAATCTGAAAACTGTCGGAGTGTAGAGAGGTGACCAAAGAATGAAGGGATGCCACTGTTCGGATTTGAATTTGAAAATTTCCTACACAAATTTGAATTTCAATTTGGAATTTTGAATTTTTCCTCAAAAGTTTTTGAAAAAATTCAAATGAATTTTGTCTAAAACATTAAAGTTAGGACATGACCCACACAACACACCCGACACGGCCGGTTGAACGGCGGCGGCGGTGCGCGTGTGGTGGATTTGGGTCGAACACACTTTGTCCATAACTGCCTTTCTTACAAAACTTGGGGTGCCCTTTGTGGCTCATCCCAAGTATGCCAACCTATATAAACTCTCTCTATTTTTCAATGTGGGACAAGCTATTTAATAAGCAAATCCACTTTGTCTCTTCAACTTCCATTTTTACGAACTCGAAAATGACGTCAACTTTCCATTCATTCGGAAATGTTTTTGACGAATTGTCTTCGAGGCATGATTCAACACGTGACAAAGAACATGTCACCACTCAAACCCACCTCAAATGGTGCATGGGTCTCGCGTCAATTTGGGCTCAAAATTGCCCAAAAATCAGCCTAGAAACTCAAAATTTCCAACAATCGGTTCGGCACGGTTGGTGTTTAGGTGAAATTTTACATCGAATTGATAATGTTGGTCATATTATATTAACAACAGATACAAATTGAATTTTTCACTAAACCGCACCAATTCAAACGGTTCGACTCGGTGCGATTTTCGATTTATGATCTTTCAAATTTGAGTTATTTCTTAAATTTGTATTATAGTAAATAATATATATAAAAATATTGAATTAGCCATTTGTACATTACTTCAATATCCAATCTAACCATTCACAAAAATACAAACAAAAGAATTAATAAATACTAAGTGTTTAAGCTTTTACTAAAATAGAATTAGAAACAAAATATAATTTGAAAACCAAAGTCTTGACACCAAAGCAAAACCAAAGTTTAAAACCATCATCCCATTAGACTAAATAACAAGTCTATCAAGTGGAGTTAAAATAAAAAATTGAAAACAGCATAAACATCTTATATAGTTATATAGGCATAGTAGTAGCAAAACTTGACTCAAACACATATAAGTGGCAAACTAACAATTTATCACATTACCAATATCTATTTTCAAATGTGGAATATTTAAGAAAAAATAAACAATTAAGTGAATCAACTGAACTTTGTACTCAACCAACTTCATTATATATTTAATATGTGAAACTTTCGGTTGATTTCGGTTTAATTCGGTGTACAAGATGCCTAAACCGGTACCGAACCGAAAACTAAAAAAATTAATTTTAAAAACTGTACAGACCGATTCATATTAAAAAAATTGACCAAATATAACCAATTTGATTCGATTTGGTCAATTTTTTCAATTTTTCTTACATTCCTAATAGTAAGATCCCAAATTCCACTTTGTCCATACAACCTATCGTGAATAAACTGTGTGATCAAATCAAAGCCAATTATTTGGTCTAGAGCCATCCAATAATTTTTATTTTTTTTAATATTTTTTTGTGATTTAATTTTTTATACATTGAAATGTTGTTTTATGTTTTCCACATTCAACATAATTTCAAGACAAGTTGAACTATCAAAATTAATATATTCTTACTTTCACGACCTCATTCCGCCCCTAGTAGAATGGTGCCGTGATGGCCAGTAATCCGAGATTACCGAAGGCCAACTTTCAAAATTCACACACAATCAGAGTATTACATATGGGGCTAATAAGTGCGGAAGCAATAATTTATAATACAAGTGGTCCATAAGAGCAGTGCATAAGTCAAATGGAATGGCATACATCTTTACATAGCTTTACAACTTGAATACAAATAAAATGAAGTACAAAAATACATATTACATCTTAACAAAAGGACTTCACAAGCCGACATGTTCAAAATACATGAACTATAGGTCAAGGGACATAATCTTCCAGATTGCCGACATCCTCACTGCCGACATGACATACATACAAAACACACACCTCGGCGTAGCCGACTTCTTGCTTGTTACCTACATATATACATAGGGAGGGTGAGCTTGGATACTCAGTGAATGATATAAGTAATAAAGGGGTTAAATGAATGATACCCGAGATCTTTGGAAAACATACATATCATAGCTTGTTCAAAACATGAGATGAATCTAGTTAATCAATCTTGATCTTACAAAACTTACTTACTTACTTACTTTGGATGTTAATAGCATCTACATAATACAAGGAATGACATTCCGGACTTACAAAACCCACACGGTAAACCGTCAGTGGCAAAACAAGATAAGGCAAGGGAGATATCTCAAACAATTGTGCTACAAAAGTTTAGAGTCCTCTAGCACAAAGGACCTATGTTACGAAGGCTCGTAGCCCCCTAACACGAGAGTACTGCGAAAGTTTAGAGTCCTCCAGCACAAGGGACCTATGTTACAAAGGCCCGTAGCCCCTTAACACGAGAGTACTGCGAGAGTTTAGAGTCCTCCAGCACAATGGACTTTCCGAGAATGTCATCCAAACAAAGCTTACTTGATACATAAAAATAGGGATAATCATTCATACTTGATCAAATACTTTTCTAAAATGAAGCAAGGCTTTATCAAAACTTTATAACATAACTTTATTAAAAATACCACTCACCTAGCTCTTCGGACGTCGGGATCAAGGCAAAGGTCCAAGTCCTACAAACACATGGCAAAGTCTACTGAATGCACTTCTCAAAACAAGTCTTACATGCATGCAAATGATCTCGGGAAAACATGCTGGGAGTCAAAACACTGTTTTACATGTCAAAAAGACATGCTGGGTACCAACCAGGTCTTTGCCGAGATCCCACACCTCCAAGCCGAGGTGTGGTTACCTAGGCTTCGGCGTGCGATTGCATGCCGAGGTGCGCACAAGACAAACTAAAGGTGTAAGTGATCATACAAGGTAGGCGAAGGTGAGATACGATGCTTGGCCTAAGTGTGAGGTCTAGGTAAGAGTGATCTCGGTGACTACACTTCGGGAAGTATGGCCTGGAGATCTGGGTTTTCACCTGTGAAGAACAAGAAGAACATGAACATGAAGATCATGAAGAACATGAATGCTAAAATCATAACTTCTTTGTTACAAAAATCTGGGATTTCATGCTATGAGTTTGAAAACATGGACCTGGGTACCCATACTTGAAGACCATATGGAAACAAACACAAAAACATGGATCTTGGCATGAACTTTCGGATCAAAACATGACTTTTCTTGAAGAACACATGAACACTATTTTCTCTTTCTAAAACCGAACTTCAAAGCAATGCATGGCTTACAAATCATATCCAATCATGCAATGCAATAACATGAACATGAAGAACGACAAGAGCAGATCAAGAATCTAACCTTAGAACACGGATCTAACGGTTCGATCTCTGGGGATCAGGCTTGGAAATCTACTCTCTCTCAAGAACACCTCTCCCTCTTCTAGAGCTTCTCTCTCTTCTTCAAAACAAGATATAACAAATGATAGGTTTCTCCCTCTGCCGGCTGACTTAACACTCAGCTCGGACACGTGGCAGCGGCTGGTTGGTTCTCCTAAAAAAGGTGATAGATTGACAAGACAAGACTATGACAAAGTGTATCTAACAAGCTACCCGGCAAGGTACTTCGGAAAATGATGACATCGGCTAAGGACAAAGCTTCGGCAAATAAGGTGACAATGACCTCAGCTAGGAAGGACAACACTTGACTAAGCTGTGCCACACCTTGGCCTAAATGTGCCACACCTCGGTCTAGGTCATACCACTCGAGGACAAGATCACTTAGGTGCAAAGGTAACATCTTGGCCTAGATAATACACATCTCGGCCTTGGTGATGAACACCTCGGCCTAGATAATGACATCTCGGCCAATATGTCAGGGCAAAGGTAGAGGTCAAACAAAGTGGTTCCAAGATTCTTCTAGACTGAAGATGACCTCGGCTTGGAATGATCTAGGCTTAACATAACTTAGGCTCGAGACACCAAGGAAGGGACAAAGCATGCACACAACACTTAGGCAAATCACATAAGCACAAAACGAGACATGGACCTTACTTAGGCAAAACAAGTCATAAACATGCAAATGCAAGCTTAACGAGTCATAATCATACAAATGCTCATGAACATGACTAAGACATAAATGTGGGTTGTTACACTTACACTTACACTCACTATAGTTTGTGTTTTTGAAGTGCAGATACAGTTTGGGTTCAATTCATGTTACCATGAGCACACAGGGATTATTGTGACAAGAGTTGTGTTAGCGTAAGAAGCATCTATATAAACTTGCATTTTTCATTGCCACCACCACCTATTTTAGTGCAAAAAACTATTGTGAAATTATTTCAAATTCATGTTTGTTTTTCATTACTTATGATTTTATTCCTCAGGGTGGCAGTTCAGGTTCTTTGTAGCTATATTACACTTCCCCTTTATGCACTTGTGACACAGGTGAAACTACTACTATAGCGATCCCGGGTTTTACCCTTGTTGACCAGTGATCCGGACATGTGTCCGTGGATGTTGGTAGTTGTTTATTATCTTGTTTGTATCCTTTTTCTTCGTATTTGAGCTATAGGATGTGTTGGGCAGGTTTGTTACAGGTTGGTTGTGTTTGGGAGCCTAGTGTTGCTGCCCAGATTTTTGGACCTTCGCTCGAGCGAGGAGTTTGTCGCTCGAGCGAGAGTTGAGTTGTGTCTGGTGGGTCGAGCCAGGGTGGCTTCGCTCGAGCGAGCGATGGCGTCTGGTTCTGGACCTGAGAGTTGTGTTTCTTGGCTCGAGCGGTCTGGTTTGTTCTTCGCTCGAGCTAGAGGTCTGTCGCTCGAGCGTGCTTGTGGTTGCAGACCTGAGGGTTCGAGTTGTTGGCTCGAGCGAGCATTCCTTCGCTCGAGCGCACTTTTGAGTTTTTGGCTCGAGCAAGAGTTTCTTGGCTCGAGCGAGAGTATTCTGTGTCTGGTCGCTCGAGCGAGCGTGTTTTATATCAGCGGACAGTAGCGATTTTGAACTTCACTTTTTCACCTTCTCTTTTTGATCAAACCCTAAATCCGAGACTCTCTCTCTCTACACTTATATTCTCTCTAAGAATTGATCTCCCTAGAGTGTGAATCTAGCCTAGGGCCTTTGTTAAAAAGATAGAGGGCATTGAGAGCTTTGTTTTAATCTGAAAAAGTTTGGATTTGGAGCAAGTTGATCTTCGAGTCTTCATCTCCTTTTTGGCTCAAACTTCGAGGTAGGGATATCCTACTCCTCTCTATGGATTTTGTCTTTAAATTTTGGTATTTTGAGATGTTGGGGTTGGTTTGGTAATTTTGTGAAAGTTTGGGGACTTTTGTGTAATTTTACAAAAGTTGGGGTTTTATTCATAATAAACCTAGATGCATGTTTGGAATAGAGAAATGGAATAAATGTTAAATCATTGATGAAAATGGGACCTAAGGGTTGGAATGTTAATTATGGGAATTGACCTAATTACATTGTTTAATTAATTGGGATAATTAATTGTGAAGAGTGAGGAAATGAAATGTTGATTGAATATCCATTGTGCATTTATTTTCTGTTTAGAAATAACTGCTTTGGGCTATCGGTGGAGGATAGTCGTGATTGTTGTAGACAATGCATGATGATTAGGCAAACTGAAACTAATCAATGAAGTGTGTCATGGAACTTGACGGTTGATAGAATACATTAACTATATGTATTGAGTGATTGTATATAGAACCATTGTGTTTGTATACGTAATGTGTAGAGGAGGAGATGGGGGATGTACTCCGCGGTTTAGGGGAAGATAGGGGATGTACCTCTAAACCGGATAGTGTTGGGAGAAGATAGGGGATGAACTCCGTAGATACAGCTCATATGCTTGTCTAAAGAAGTGAAGATAGAGCTTATATGCTTATCTTTGTGATGTGTGGATATAGCTTATATGCTTATCTGTGGATATTGTAGTTATACATATCTGTTGTAGAATGCGGATATAGCTTATTTGCTTATCTGAGAATGTGGATATTGTTGTTATACATATCTGTTGATAATGTGGTTAGTGCTTATATGCCTATCCGTTGAAAAAGGGAAAATGAAAGGAAACTTGGACTCATAAGTCGTATGACATAAATATGTGATTTATGTGATTGTATCAGTGCTGGCCATCTATCAATTGCTAATATTTTAGTCATTGTTCATGGTTGGTTTAGTGTATTTCTACTGGGCTGTGGCTCACCCTATATGGGAATATCATTTTCAGGTGCAGGAAGCATGCCACCTCCAAGGACATAGCTTGGGAGGCTAGAGGCGGACATAATGTTGTCGTTTTACTTTTTGATGTATTACATGTAAATACAAGCCAAGGGCTTAAAGTGTATGAGTTAGTACTCTTTTTTGTGTAACCAAGTGTTAACTTGAAAAGCTGTAGGCCCGTAGGGCATTTTGCTTTTGTTGTTAACATGTAATACTTATGTAATAAGACTCTGAAGAAATGGAAGAATATGGTTATTTCATATGTTAATGAATCTCTTAATTGATGGGTTTAATGCTTTTATTTTGAGGGCGTTACAACTTGGTATCAGAGCGTACCGGGTTCGAATACTTTGGGTACGTGGGAAGTGATTAGTATCACAGTGGGTTCGTCTCGCTTGATAGAGACCTAGATGTAGTATCATATGCTATGTGCTTACTTGATAACATGCTTATGTGACTATGTGGGTATGGGATTTAATTTCTAGGATGTTGATTGGATCCTTGGGTTTCTGGGAGTCTTGTTGGAAAAGCACTTGATCAATGCTGCTTCTAACCGGAACTCTAGTAACGCCTCGGGACTATCATTATCCGGAAATGAAATTCGTAAGTGCTTATGTGTTTATGTGCTTATGTGGAGTGAATTACAGTTGTCCATGCATTAGGACGTGAGTGTTTAGTTTCGGCACATTTGTGAACGTGCTAATGTTCTGTGTTACCTTTATTAGGATGTCAGGACGAGGAAGAGGTGCTAGGCGTGGTAGACCTGCGAGGCAGGAAGTACCGTTACAGGGTGAGGTTTCGGCAGTGCAGGAGGGAGTTGGTCAGGCCAATGTGGCCGAGCCAGTGGGTCAGCAGGCCATGGGTGCCTTGGCCAGAGAGATAGCAGGAGCTTTGGGTATTCTTAGAGCTGGGAATCAGGCCGCTGAGGCAGGGCCTTCTTTCTTGAAGAGGGAGTTCTTCCGGTCTAATCCAGATGAGTTTATCGGGGATCCGAAGGAGCCACTGAAGGCTGATGAGTGGCTAGAGCAAATGAGTAAGACGCTCGAGATGCTTGGCATCAAGGACGGAGCACTGAAAGTGACCTTGGCATCCTTCCAACTGAAGGGAGATGCGGGTCAATGGTGGAAGTACGAGAAGGCTCGTGTTGGTGGTACTTGGGAGGCGTTTATAAATGCTTTTCAGGAGAGGTTTTTGTCTGCAGCAGCTAGGGAGAAGCTGAGGGATCAGTTTAGCCGGCTTAATCAGCAGGGCTTGTCAGTGGCCGAGTTTGAGGCTACCTTTACTAGTTTGTCCAGGTTTACACTTGAACTGGTGGCGTCTGAGGAACGCCGTTGCTATGAGTTTGAGCGGAAGTTGAGGCGGGGCCTCAAGCTGAGAGTTGGTGGATCTTACATCCGAGAGTATAGACACCTAGTGGACGCTGCAGCTCATATGGAGCTCATGATGCAGGAGGAGGATGAGGGGCAGAGAGGTTCCAAGAGGAGCCAAGATGGTCAGGGTGATGGCAAGAGGCAGAGGGGTTCTAACCCTCAGCAGTCGCAGGGTGGTGTTGCTAGATCGACCTTCCCAGTGTCGAGTGCAGGCTCCGGGAGAGGTGGTCAGGGGGATTTCACCTGTTACAAGTGTGGCCAGCTGGGTCACAAGGTTTCTGTTTGCCCGCAGAAGGGTGGGGGTCAGAGAGCTGCTTCTTCTTCAGCTAGACCGCAGAGTCAGAGTTCGGGCAGGGGGCAGCCCTTGTCTTGTTATCAGTGTGGACAGCCTGGGCACCTGAAGAGGTTTTGCCCGCAGTTGAGTGCCACTTCGGGAGCGTCTGGTTCTAGGCAGACGCAGGGTTTTCAGCCAGCTCAGTCTGTGCAGGTCTCGAGGGCCAATCCGGGAGCTTCGTCATCCCAATCTGTGCAGCAGTCTTTTGCTCCGAGAGGTGAGCAGGTAGACCAGGGGCCTACGGGGCGCGTGTATGCTGTTACCGCGCAGGATTTAGTACCGGCTCCATCAGTAGTGAGAGGTACTTTTCTGTTTTGCAACTCGGTTGCTAATGTGTTGATAGACACGGGTGCATCTCATTCTTTTGTATCTGCTGCATTTGCATCTGTTTTGGAATTGGAGTTAGCACAGTTAGCATCTCCTATTTGTGTGGTATCGCCTTTGGGTGGTGAGTTGGTTCTGAAACAGGGTGTTAGAGGATGTGATATAGAGGTCGCCGACTATAGGCTTCCTTTTCTGTTTGTTGTCATGCCTATGAAGGGTTTTGATGTTATTTTGGGTATGGACTGGCTATCGTCATACCGGGCTGTTATTGATTGCTACCGCCAGAGGGTCACGTTATGTACCTTGAGCGGGGAGTGGTTCCATTTCTTGGGAGACCGGGTTGGTAGTGTTTTGCCACCGGGGTATGATTCGCGAGGACGAAGTGAGCTTAGTAGTCTACTTGCTAGCTTTGAGAGTAGTGAGTGTGATGAGACACAGATTGTGTTGCCAAGGGTGGTTTGTGAGTATTCGGATGTCTTTCCCGAAGATCTTGTTAGTTTGGCACCTTACCGAGAGATAGAGTTCTCTATTGATTTAGTGCCCGACACGGCGCCGATTTCTATGGCACCTTATCGTTTTGCTCCAGCAGAGTTGGTTGAGTTGAAAGTTCAGCTCCAGGAATTGCTCGATAAGGGCTTTGTTCGCCCTAGTGTTTCGCCGTGGGGAGCACCGGCCCTCTTTGTTAAAAAGAAAGATGGTGCCTTGAGATTGTGCATTGACTACCGGAAGTTGAATCGGGCTACGGTTAAGAATAAGTATCCTATGCCCCGTATAGATGATTTGTTTGACCAGTTGAAGGGTTCCCGTTGTTTCTCTAAGATAGACTTGAGATCGGGTTACCACCAGTTGAGGGTCAGAGAAGGGGATATTTCGAAAACGGCATTCCGTACGCGGTATGGCCATTATGAGTTTCTGGTGATGCCATTTGGGCTTACCAATGCACCGGCAGTCTTTATGGACTTGATGAACCGAATTTTCCGGGAGTTCTTAGATCGATTTGTGGTCGTCTTTGTGGACGACATCCTTATCTATTCGCCTTCAGAGGAGGAGCACGAGGAACACTTGAGAGTGGTGCTTGAGTTGCTTAGAGCCCATAGGCTGTATGCCAAGTTTGGGAAGTGTGAGTTATGGCTGAGGGAAGTCAAATTCTTAGGCCACGTGGTATCCGGGGAAGGGGTGTCTGTTGATACATCCAAGGTTGAGGCAGTGCAAGATTGGGCACAGCCTAAGAGTGTGTTTGAGATCCGCAGTTTTCTGGGATTAGCTGGGTATTACCGTCGGTTTGTGAAAGATTTCTCCAGGTTAGCGTCACCGTTGACTAGACTGACTCGGAAGGGAGTCAAGTTTGTGTGGAGTGAGACTTGTGAAAAGTCGTTCCAAGAGCTGAAAGTTAGATTGACCACCGCTCCGGTGTTGATTATTCCGGAGAGAGGGTTGGGTTATGCGGTTTATTGTGATGCCTCACGAGAGGGTTTGGGTTGTGTGTTAATGCAAGAAGGGAAAGTGGTAGCTTATGGCTCACGTCAGTTGAAAATACACGAGAAGAATTACCCCACACACGACCTAGAGTTAGCGGCTGTGATCTTTGCCTTGAAAATCTGGAGGCACTACCTTTATGGTGAGAAGTTCGAGGTGTTCTCGGACCACAAGAGTTTGAAGTATCTGTTTACATAGAAAGACTTGAATTTGAGGCAGAGGAGGTGGATGGAGTTCATCGAGGATTATGATTTTGAGTTGCACTATCATCCGGGAAAGGCCAATGTTGTGGCCGATGCCCTTAGTAGGAAATCCATTAGTAATGTAGCTTGTATAGCCATCCGGGAATGGGAGATGTTGGGAGCACTTGGTGAGCTCGATTTGCTACTGGGCGAATCTGTTGGGGCTGCGGCCTTGTTTTCTGTTGTTGCGCAGCCTACACTTGTGATTAGAGTGTTAGAGGCACAGAGAGGTGACCTTGAGGTAGAATCCCTCCGAGAGAAGATCTCCAGTGGGAAAGTTGAGAAGGGTTTGACGGTGTATCCCGACCTGAGTGTGAGATACCGAGACCGTTTGTTTGTACCGGAGTCTTGCCGAGAGGAAGTACTCCGAGAGTTTCATCATTCGCGCCTTGCGGTGCATCCGGGAGGTACTATGATGTATCAGGATTTGGGTCGCCAGTTTTGGTGGCGGGGTATGAAGAGAGATGTGGCGGTTTCGTATCGAAGTGCCTTACTTGCCAGCAAGTGAAGGCCGAGCATCAGAGGCCAGCGGGTTTGTTGCAACCCTTGCCTATTGCCGAGTGGAAGTAGGAGCATGTCACTATGGACTTCGTTGTAGGTCTTTCGAGGACTCAACGGGGTAGTGATGCTATTTGGGTGGTTGTAGACCGGTTGACTAAGTCGGCGCACTTTATTCCTATGCGCGTGAAAGATTCGGTGGATCATCTTGCCGATTTGTATATTCGGGACGTAGTGAGATTGCACGGGGTCCCAGTGACGATCATCTCAGATAGAGATCCTCGTTTTACTGCTAGGTTGTGGCTGAGTTTGCAGAGTGCTTTGGGTACTAAGTTGACCTTTAGTACGGCTTATCATCCTCAGACTGACGGGCAGTCCGAGCGTACTATTCAGATCCTCGAGGATATGCTTCGAGGTTGTGTCCTGGACTTCAGTGGGACGTGGGAGAGGCACTTGCCTTTGGTAGAGTTTGCCTACAACAACAGTTTTCAGTCTAGCATCGGTATGGCACCGTTTGAGGCCTTGTATGGCCGACCGTGTAGGTCTCCAGTTTGTTGGGCTGAGGTGGGTGATGCACCTTTGTTGGGTCCGGAGTTGGTTAGGGAGACGACGGAGAAAGTTGAGCTTATCCGTAGGAGGCTTGTTACAGCCCAGAGTCGACAAAAGAGTTATGCCGACCGTAGGAGGAGGCCTTTGGCGTTTGAGGTAGGTGATCATGTCTTTCTGAAGATATCACCTAGGCGAGGTTTGATGAGGTTTGGGAAGAGTGGGAAGTTATCCCCTCGGTTTATTGGTCCTTTTGAGATCCTTGAGAGGATTGGTGAGGTTGCTTATCGGTTAGCCTTACCGCCGCAGTTGTCCAGAGTGCATGACGTGTTTCATGTGAGTATGCTTCGGAAGTATGAGCCAGATCCATCACATGTATTGGATTGGACCGATTTAGAGGTAGATGAGGATGCCTCGTATGAGGAGAGACCGGTTCGGGTCTTGGATAGGCGGGATCAGGTCCTGCGTGGCAAGACCATTCCTTTGGTGAAAGTCTTGTGGAAACATCACGGAGTGGAGGAAGCCACTTGGGAACGTGAGTTGGAAGTCCGAGAGAAATATCCGGACTTGTTTGTTGTTATGTGATCTTGTATTTAAATTTTGCATCTTGTTGAACTTAAGAGCTTTTATATATGTCTTAAGTTGTGAAACATTGAAAATGTTTGGTTTATTGAAAGTATGTTTTGGAACTTGCCTCATATGGAAGTTGAATGTGACATTATATATGTTGATTATATTGTTGAAATTGGAAAGATAACGCATAATGTTGATGCATATTGAAAGTACATATGTTGTTTACATATTGTGAAATGCCTCTTGTTTAAGGGAGGGGGTGACCGGTAATGGGTCGAAATGTTGAGTGTTAAAGTGTAACATTGTTTAAAATGGAGAAGAACTTGTTTTTGAAAAACTTGTGCTTAATTTCGGGGACGAAATTCTTTAAGGGGGGGAGGTTATAGCGATCCCGGGTTTTACCCTTGTTGACCAGTGATCCGGACATGTGTCCGTGGATGTTGGTAGTTGTTTATTATCTTGTTTGCATCCTTTTTCTTCGTATTTGAGCTATAGGATGTGTTGGGCAGGTTTGTTACAGGTTGGTTGTGTTTGGGAGCCTAGTGTTGCTGCCCAGATTTTTGGACCTTCGCTCGAGCGAGGAGTTTGTCGCTCGAGCGAGAGTTGAGTTGTGTCTGGTGGGTCGAGCCAGGGTGGCTTCGCTCGAGCGAGCGATGGCGTCTGGTTCTGGACCTGAGAGTTGTGTTTCTTGGCTCGAGCGAGCTTTTCTTGGCTCGAGCGGTCTGGTTTGTTCTTCGCTCGAGCGAGAGGTCTGTCGCTCGAGCGTGCTTGTGGTTGCAGACCTGAGGGTTCGAGTTGTTGGCTCGAGCGAGCATTCCTTCGCTCGAGCGCACTTTTGAGTTTTTGGCTCGAGCAAGAGTTTCTTGGCTCGAGCGAGAGTATTCTGTGTCTGGTCGCTCGAGCGAGCGTGTTTTATATCAGCGGACAGTAGCGATTTTGAACTTCACTTTTTCACCTTCTCTTTTTGATCAAACCCTAAATCCGAGACTCTCTCTCTCTACACTTATATTTTCTCTAAGAATTGATCTCCCTAGAGTGTGAATCTAGCCTAGGGCCTTTGTTAAAAAGATAGAGGGCATTGAGAGCTTTGTTTTAATCTGAAAAAGTTTGGATTTGGAGCAAGTTGATCTTCGAGTCTTCATCTCCTTTTTGGCTCAAACTTCGAGGTAGGGATATCCTACTCCTCTCTATGGATTTTGTCTTTAAATTTTGGTATTTTGAGATGTTGGGGTTGGTTTGGTAATTTTGTGAAAGTTTGGGGACTTTTGTGTAATTTTACAAAAGTTGGGGTTTTATTCATAATAAACCTAGATGCATGTTTGGAATAGAGAAATGGAATAAATGTTAAATCATTGATGAAAATGGGACCTAAGGGTTGGAATGTTAATTATGGGAATTGACCTAATTACATTGTTTAATTAATTGGGATAATTAATTGTGAAGAGTGAGGAAATGAAATGTTGATTGAATATCCATTGTGCATTTATTTTCTGTTTAGAAATAACTGCTTTGGGCTATCGGTGGAGGATAGTCGTGATTGTTGTAGACAATGCATGATGATTAGGCAAACTGAAACTAATCAATGAAGTGTGTCATGGAACTTGACGGTTGATAGAATACATTAACTATATGTATTGAGTGATTGTATATAGAACCATTGTGTTTGTATACGTAATGTGTAGAGGAGGAGATGGGGGATGTACTCCGCGGTTTAGGGAAGATAGGGGATGTACCTCTAAACCGGATAGTGTTGGGAGAAGATAGGGGATGAACTCCGTAGATACAGCTCATATGCTTGTCTAAAGAAGTGAAGATAGAGCTTATATGCTTATCTTTGTGATGTGTGGATATAGCTTATATGCTTATCTGTGGATATTGTAGTTATACATATCTGTTGTAGAATGCGGATATAGCTTATTTGCTTATCTGAGAATGTGGATATTGTTGTTATACATATCTGTTGATAATGTGGTTAGTGCTTATATGCCTATCCGTTGAAAAAGGGAAAATGAAAGGAAACTTGGACTCATAAGTCGTATGACATAAATATGTGATTTATGTGATTGTATCAGTGCTGGCCATCTATCAATTGCTAATATTTTAGTCATTGTTCATGGTTGGTTTAGTGTATTTCTACTGGGCTGTGGCTCACCCTATATGGGAATATCATTTTCAGGTGCAGGAAGCATGCCACCTCCAAGGACATAGCTTGGGAGGCTAGAGGCGGACATAATGTTGTCGTTTTACTTTTTGATGTATTACATGTAAATACAAGCCAAGGGCTTAAAGTGTATGAGTTAGTACTCTTTTTTGTGTAACCAAGTGTTAACTTGGAAAGCTGTAAGCCCGTAGGGCATTTTGCTTTTGTTGTTAACATGTAATACTTATGTAATAAGACTCTGAAGAAATGGAAGAATATGATTATTTCATATGTTAATGAATCTCTTAATTGATGGGTTTAATGCTTTTATTTTGAGGGCGTTACAACTACTAGTACTATTACTAACATGTTACATATTTTTACAATAATATTAATACTGAGAAAAATGCTAAGACTTTGAAAAAATGTGATCAAGTTCATCTTGAGTGTGGCTTACACCATACAAAATTTAAATTTATACTATACATTTAAATTTTGAGCATTTTTTGAGTATTTTTTCATCTTGAATTTATAATATTTCTGCTATATAAATAGTAGAATATTGTTTTTCATATGTATCCATATATATTATTATGATTATAAAAATATAATGCTATATAGTGTGAATTTTTATTTCAAAATTTATTCCAAAAATGAGGTTTGTGGTGTTGATTTAAAGTTGATAGGAGTTAGGCCACACCCAAATGATAGTGGTCCATACAAATATATATAGAATAATTTTTCTGGGTATGTAGTATTACTGTTATAAAAATAAGTTTTATTTAGTCTGTGTTTGGATAATAAATTTGGATAGATATTTGAAAAGAAAAAGTAAATGTAAAAAAATAAAAAATTTAGCATATATTTTATTCACATATTCTTGAATCCTTTAAATGTATTAGAAATTGGGCATATATATATATATATATTATCACAAAAATGCAAATTTAGGATAAAATAGTGGAGTGAAAATAACATTCATTTTTTGTTGAGTGTAGACCGAATTCAAAATGAATGCAAAATATATTGCTAAGACATTTATTTTTCTGAAATGTAAGCCACATAAAATAATGGGTAAATTATACAAATAGTTCTAGTAGTTTACACAATATATCAATTTGGTCTATTTTGTTTCAATTTGCTCGATTTTGCTCCTTAATTTAATAGATTGTGTCATTTTAGTCCAATAAATAATTGTTGTTATGCTTGGTGGGCGAAAAGTCAAACTGTGTCAATTTAGTCCCTGTAGTTTACACAATGTGTCAATTTGGTCCCTATCAAAATCGAGCAAATTAAAACAACAGGGACCAAATCGACACATTGTGTAAACTACAAGGACCAAATTGACACATTGTGTAGACTTTCCATCCACTAAACTTAACAACCGTTATTTATTGTAATAAAATGTCATAATCTGTTAAATTAAGGAGCAAAATCGTGAAAATTAAAACAACAGAGACCAAATCGACACATCATGTAAACTATAGGGACTATTTGTATAATTTATCCTAAAATAAATGGATACTGGGTGCAATTTTCTGGAAAAAATTTATGTATCCCTAAATACATAATAATGGATTGTTTGGTGACAGATGGGATCACAATTTAAGAGTAAGGTACTAGAAGAGAAAATAGCCAACATTATAAAGCAATGGCATGCCGAGGTGAGAGTGAAGAGAAAGAAGCAAGAACAGTGTTCATTATTAATGTCTCCTCGAACTTCATTGTCAACACCTGATTGGAGCCTCAGAAATAGTCCCACTGATTTCTCATCTCACCATCATCATCGACCCACTTCAACTACTCAAATTCTAACTGATCAAACCAACAAGAATAATTTCTCTAACAGAGGAGAGATCACTGAAGAAAAAGTAGATACACCAGATGATCATCGGGCACCAGACTCTACATGGCTTCCATACCAAGCTGGGGTGGTAGAATTGCCAACAGTGAGGCGAGATAAAGGAAATTGAAATGGTAAAGGATCTCGCTTCCTTTAATGTGGAGACCAGTTTAATTGATGGCTCATCACGTGTCACGTTTGAATGATATGAATTGTTCATTTTGTAAATTATTGTAAGTAGAAATCGAATTAGGAGAGGTTTTCATCACTTAAGGCCGGCATGAAATAATTTGAGACTAAAATGATAATTTTAAATGAATTTTTTATATATTTTTTAATATTCTTGTAATTTTTTTATTTAAATTCCCCCCCCCCTCTTTTTGAAATGTAAAATAACTAAAAGATAATATTAAGAAAATTATATTCCCAATATAAGTTTAGTTATATGGTGATGATAAGACATTGACAATTTGTTTGGGAGGAATTTGATGAAATTTTTATTTTTAACTCTCAAACTATCACTCAAAAATTAATTAATGTGGCATCGAAACTTGATTTCAAATTTCATTTTACATTATCTCCCAAAGTATTATCAAAATATCAATTAGACCCTTTAATATATAAAATAAGCTCTAATAATAATTTTCATTTAAAAAATGAGAAAAATTAATTTAAATAATAAAATGTACAATAAAAATATTCAAAAAATATACCTCAATTAAAATTGTCTCTTTAAGCCTCAAATTCCTTGAATCAAACATGAGAATTGAGTTTGAAATTCTAAGTCCACTCTCTCTCTTTCTTCCAAATTGAGTCCAAAACTCTGAGTCCACCTTGCAAAATTTATTTTTTTACAAGAATGATATTCTTAAAGTGTCCTCGTGGCTCAACAACGAAGGCATTGGCGACATCTTTTTCCTTAACTCATAGTTTTTTCATATTTTCAAGTGGTTGTAAACCTCTTTTCCATCCAATCACCAATTTATCTATTATATTGTACGAATGTCACCATATATCGACGTCCACTAATGTGTCCTTGTTGTTTCAAGCAACATTGGGTGTCACCAACTTGAACATTTTCCAATGACGGTCCAGCACCATGCAAACGAATTGATTTGCCAATTAATTGGAATAATACACCATTGTAATTGATTGTACAATTGATTGGATGGCTTGACCACCACTACTCGATTCTCCATTCTCCAATTGATTGAATGGCTTGATCACCACCAATCAATTTTTTAATTGATTACACATCTAATTTTACAAAATAATCGATTTACAAAATAATCAATTGGTCATTCGATTGGAAGAATTGGTCACTCCAATAACCAATCGAATGAATATTTGATTGACCACCACCAATCAATTTTTCAATTGATTGGACGATTTGACCAAAACCAATCAACGTTACAATTGATTACACGTCTAAAATTTCACAAAGAAATTGATTAGTGAATCGATTGAGAGAATTCGTCACTCCAATCAATTTGTCAATTGATTGCATGACTTGTCGACAACCAATTAATTGGCCAATCAATTAGCTTCGTCAATTGATTGGATAAATTGATCAATAACTTACTCAAATTTGTGTTACTTATGCATTTTTGTGAGATCACATGTGTGATTTTGTGAAAATTTTCGTGATTTTGTGTTCCTCAAAACTTTTATCAAATCACTTACGGGAAATTTATGTTAACTTACGCATTTTTGTGAGATCTCATACGTTAGTTTGTAAAAATTTACGTGCTTTTGTGTTGTTCAAAATTTTATGAGATGACTTACTCGAATTTGTATTATTTACAGTAATTTTTTTTAAATCATTTACGTGATTTCATGAAAATTTACGTGATTTTGTGTTCCTCAAAAATTTTATGAGATCATTTATGGAAAATTTGTGTTAACTTACTCATTTTTGTTAGATCACTTATGTGAGTTTGTGAAAAACTTACGTGAATTTGTGTTGTTAAAAATTTTATGAGATCATTTACTTGAATTTGTGTTATTTATCCATTTTTGTGAGATCATTTATATGATTTTGTGTTCCACAAAAATTTTATAAGATCACTTAAAGAAAATTTGTGTTAACTTATGCATTTTTGTGATATCACTTATGTGAGTTTGTGAAAAACGTACGTGATTTTGTGTTCGTTACAACAAAAATGGATTTTTACGACACCAAATACACGTTTTGGATACGATTCTACGACGCGCGATGTAAAACTTTGTTATGACCAGTCATGGGGAGTCATTTCACTACAACAAAAGCATATTTTTGTGACACCATATTAGTGGCATGTTCTTAAAAAATGTCACAAAAAGAATATTTGGTGGCATTTTTTAGAAAAATGTCATAGAGCCACAAACATACAAGGCTCTAGTAACATTTCAATTAAAAAAAGTGTCACTTCACTACAACAAAAATGTCACTACAACAAATTTACACTTTAGTGACACTACACTAGTGACATGTTTTTAGAAAATGCCACAAAAATAAAAATTGGCATTAAATGTTTTAGAAAAATGCCACAGAACCACAAATATAGAAGGCTCTAGTGGCATTTCAATAAAGAAATGTCACATCAATTTCATAGCATTTTATAAAATAATGATATAAAAAATTATGTTCGTGACATTTACCAACAAATGCCACTAAACTTTAGAAGCAATGGCATTTTAAAAAAAATGTTAGGACACTAGGTAGGTGCAAATTACTTTTTATGGCACGTAGGTGAAAAGTGTCATAAACAAATATTTTATAGCATTTTGAGAAATGCCACTTTGCCAAAAACTTTCCAAGCTTATAATGACATTTTTGAAAAAACAAAAAATGCCAATATATTTTCTAAATTTTTAAAATGCAATAAGTGATTAAAAATAATAAATTAAACTCAATATACATTATAGGAAAAAGCACATTCGGCGACTAAATTTCCTGACCAAAAAAAATTTGGTTGCTGAAAGTATAGCTTTTAGCAACCAAAACAGCATTAGTAACCAAAAGTAAAGCTTTTTGGTGACTAAACAATTTTAGTAGGCAAAAGTCTACAATTAGCGACTAAAACTAAGACGGGAATTAAATTTTTTGGCGACCAAAATTTTGGTAGCTGAAAGTGTATCTTCGGCGACCAAATCCAATTTTGGTTGACAAAAGTTAAGTTTTTTAGCAACTAAAAAATAATTAGTAGCCAAAAGTATAGAATTGGCGACTAAAAAATATTTTTAGTCGCCAAAAGTGGACTTTTTTTATTTTGCTAGTAAATAATTTATTTTACATAAATTATGTTGAATAAAATAATTATGTTTATACATATACTTTTATATTAATATGGATGTATGTACTATATAAATAATATATGTTGCATATATAATCATGTGGTGCTATAGAGGTGTAGTGGGAAGAGTGTGGTGTATAAGGTTTATGGTGCGGGAGGTTGGCGGTTCGAGTCTCCGCAAGAGCGAATCAAATTGTTCTACAACGAATTATCGTCACAAATGACACTTGATAGCGTCACGAATAGTGCCTACCATGACATTAAAGTGTCACTGAAAGGTTTTAGTTTTGATGGTGTAATGACACTTATAAGTGTCACTAACTCTTTTTTAAATGGCGCTTGATAGTGCCACAAATAATATCTATCATGACATCAAAATGTCATTGAAAGCTTTTAGCCATGATGGTATAGTGACACTTGCAAGTATCTGCTGTGGCACTGGTATCTACCGTGGCACGGATACAAATGGCACTTGTTCAAAATGCCACAAGACTAAAAAATTTCATTAAACCAATAGTTTTGTGACACTTTCAAATGTCACTAAACTAAGAAAATGTTGTAGTGTTTATTTCAACGGCATGTCGTAGTACGCCATTAAAAACCTTTGAATAGCGGATCTTGTATGTCGTATTTGATTTTTTTACAACTACTTTTGCACGCCGTTAATTCAAAGTACAAACAACGACGTTCATTGCTAGTTATTAAATATTTAATATAACAACCTATTTTGCCTGTCGTAGATAACTCAAGTTTCACAACTTTTTTTGCATGCCGTAGAATATGTATATATATATTTTTATTTAGTAGGATCTATTTCATTTATTCTGTATAATCTTAAAAAAATTACAAACAAGCTTCACAAACACACACACACACACATATATAGATAAGCCTAAATTAATACCAAAATTTTGTTACAAACATTCATATATATATATATATATATCCATAAGTTCTGAATATCCAAAAACTTTACATTCCAAACCATCCAAAAAATATGTTTCTAGCTATTAAAAACTATCCTCAAGTTCAAAACCATCCAAAACATTCCAAATCATCCAAAAAAAAAAAAAAAAAAAAAAATATCCTTGAGTTCTAAACCATACAAAACTTATCTAAATATCTTCTGGTGAGTGCACTATCATGGGTTGATGCAATTGCATCAACACTCGGCTTCACTACAAAAAAGAGCACATTTGTCGACCAAATTTCTCGACTAAAAAAAATTTGGTCGCTAAAAGTATAGCTTTCAGCTACCAAAATAGCATTAGTAGCCAAAAGTAAAATTTTTTGGCGACAAAACAATTTTAGTAGCCAAAAGTCTACAATTGGCGACTAAAACTAAGTTTGGTCGCTGATTATATGGGTTTTAATGCCTAAAAAATTTTTAGTGGCCCAAAGTAAAGCTTTTTGGCGACTAAAAAAATTTAGTAGTCAAAAGTCTACAATTGGTGACTAAAAATAAGTTTGGTCGTTGATTATATGGGTTTTACTGACCAAAAAAATTTTAGTAGCCAAAGTAAAGCTTTTTGGTGACTAAAAAAATTTTAGTAGCCAAAAGACTACAATTGGCGACAAAAAAATAAGTTTAGTCACCAAAAGTGGTCATTTTTAGCGCGGGAGAACAAAAATCCTAAGGCGGGAATTAAATTTTTTAGCGACCAAAATTTTGGTAGCTGAAAGTGCATATTCGGCGACCAAATCCGACTTTGGTCTGCAAAAGTTAACTTTTTTAGCAACTAAAAAACAATTAGTAGCCAAAAGTGATATTTTTTTTTTTATTTTGCTACGAAATAGTTTATTTTACATAAATTATGTTCATTAAAATAATTATGTTTACACATATATTTTTATATTAATATGGATGTATGTACTATATAAATAATATATGTCACATATATAATCATGTGGTGCTATAGAGGTAGTGGGATGAGTGTGGTGCATATGGTTTATGGTGTGGGAGGTTGGCGGTTCAAGTCTCCGCAAGAGCGGATCAAATTGTTGTACAACGATATTTATTTATTTATTTATTTTTTTCACGTTTGAAGCTTTTGGCGACCAAAGATGTTGGTCGGCAATTGGTTGCTTTTGGCGATTAACGGTGTTGGTCGGCGATTCCTTGATTATTGGTGACTAAAACATTGGTTGGTAAGTGTATAATTTTAAAGAAATACAATTGACTATTAGGGACCAAAATTTTGGTAGCTAAAGACTTGCTTTTTGCCGACCAAAGGTTTTTTGGTCGGTAAAACCCCCCAAGACCTTTCCTGACAGGGTTTTAGCGACAAACGTAGCGACCAAATTTTTTGGTCGCAGAATGTCATTGGCGACCAAAGAACAGACAATTGGCGACCAATATATTAGTTGCTAAAAGTGACTTTTTTTGTAGTGCTTGTACCATCCTTGTCTTTGTTTTATGAAATTCTTAGCAGCTTGGATTTTGTCTTCAGAAGCTTCCATTCTTAGAGCAACCGAGCTTCAAGCAACATCAGTAGAAAGGGCATATATTGGACCATAAGCATAAAAAAAGTACCCTTTCCCAACATCGATAGACTAAGCATAAATTAGACCCAAAATATATACATTTTAGTTGTCAATATATATAATAATCCCATACACTCACCTTGTGCACACTACGTCTTAGTCGAAGCATAACTATTTCTTAGGCTGAATCGAAGTAAGTGTTAGACTCTGTACACTTAACATAAGCCATGCCATATGATGCAAATGAGTAATAATTCAAAATGCTTGTAATCTTGAATCACTGTGTGTAATTCCACTCAAACTTATATGATGAGGACATATGGTGATACATGAACGCATTATGCAACAAAACAATGCCAAGTCCATGAATTTTTGGATATTATCCCCATGGAATTAATTCTTGAAATTTTTATCTAACAATGAAGACTCATGGTAGAATATCATACTAAACTTTCATGATTTTCTTATGTCATAAACTATTTTTAAAAATTCAAAATAGTAAGCTAAAAATAAAATTTTGCATAATAGTCAAGCTTACAGCAGCTTATTGCTTGATTTTTATATTTCTCGGATATCAATTTCAACATTAACTATTATCTACTGTAGACACCCCATTTTTGACCGCCTTTACGACTTGGACACCACTGCTTGTGCACCTAATGATAAATTGTATATGCTTGTCAAGTGGTCGAAGTCCTCAGCAGAATGCCGCAGCTTTGAGCCATCAAACCCTACACACGTTTTGCCTTGTTCTTGGACCAAAAGCATAGTTTTTCAAGCCTAAAAAACCTTGGGACTTGTCAACCACCACTGTGGGCTGCTGGCCACAAATATGGGCTACCGGCCCTGGATTTACTCTGGCTGAAGCCTGGGTAGTGTTGACGATTTTGGCTACAGATGAAGGCATGTACGTCAGCGTCCAATCCATCTATTTCATGAACAAATTGCAGTATGTTCCAATAATAGGACTCGGAAGAAGTGGCTGGAAAGCCATTGTAACACTGATAGATGTGCCACACAACCCACATGCCTTTGGACTGGGCTATGTACCCACTGAAGAGAACTGGATCTGGAAGGGAGAAGAGATGAAGGGCATAGCCAAGGCCAAGCAAGCTGGGAAACATTATGAACTCATCCACAGGCCAATCCAAGGGACACTAAATGGACGCTTTGTTCGGGAGGGAGAAGACTTCCCTTTTTATGGCTTTCCTGAGCCTGGGATGAATTCCTCGAAGCAGCGTGTCCCTGGGTTCGAGATCTTCTTTAATCTTCAGTTGCAAGACAATGATAGTGAAGAAAGGGTTGAGCCAAGCATCAAGGTTGAACAGAGCATGGAAAGTGACTCAGATGGCAACAAACTTGGAGTAAGGGCAGCAATGACAAATCCTGCGGCCGACCTAAAGAACTTGGGGGATAAACTTACTGTCTCCGTGATCGGGGAAGAACCGGGTGTGAACCCAACCAGTGGCATTTTGGATGCATCAGGGGCACCATCTCTTATCTAGCAGCTGGAGGAAGGCTATCTGTCCAGTTCTGAATTGGGTGATGAGCTAGAATCTGATTCCATTGAGTCTATGGGGTCGGGATCAGATTCAAGTTCTTCTGAGTCTGAGTCTGGTATTTCTGGGGGTGGTAACCCGGATACCAAAGTCCTGTCTAGGTCTCCATTCAACTTTTCTTTTGAGTTTGTACCCGAAGGTCTGGACCTTTTGAATGAGAACTCTACAGATTCTGTATCCTTTTCTGTGCCATTGGTTTATTGTATTGACCAAGATTTTCAAAATTTTAATGAAAACGAAGGGGAAGAAATTCTCTTGGCTTTGAAAAACTTGATAAATCGAGAGGATGAGAGGTTTGCTAAACCCTGTGCTAATGAAATCATTGCCATTAATGTGGGAATTGAGAATGATCCGCATCTGGTCCAGATCGAGTCCATGTTGTCTTCGGAGGAGCGTGAGCATTGAATCGCTTTGTTAAAAGATTTCAAAGAAGTTTTCGTGTGGTCCTACGAAGACATGCCTGGAATCGATCCTGAGATTGTACATCATCGGATCTCTCTTGACCCTGAGGCCCAACCAGTCAAGCAGAAGTTGCGTAGAATCCGTCCCAATTGGGCGTTGAAAATCAAGGAAGAGGTTACCAAGCAGATCGAGATAGGTTTCTTGTTAGTATCTAAGTATCCAACTTGGTTGGCTAACATCGTCCCAGTGCCAAAGAAGGATGGTAGAATCCGTGTACCGATCCAGAATTTTTCCCTCCGCTTGAGTGGGGGAGTTGACGCTCGAGCGGACTCGAGAGGTTCTCAGTATTTTTGTAGACGGTCCGAAATTCTAAGAGTTATGAATTCCTGCTCGAGCGGACAGCTTTGTTGGTCTGTGCGCTCGAGCATGAAAAGCGACGTTCGAGCGTGGAAAGTGAGATTGCCCTTAACATTTTTATTAGTGTATTTGGAACCTCCTTATTTTATTTTTGGGTATTGATTGAGGTGGTAACATGATGGTAAAGTAAGAGTGAACCAAGAATTTAATTCGGATAATTTTTCCTACAAACAGTCGTCACTCTTTTTCCCTTTTCTTTTTCCACACTTTGAATTTGGATGTGAGGCTAGAACCATTGGAAATCTTATTTCCGAGGCTTCGATTTGGACACAAGAACGACCTAGATCGGAGTCCAGATGAGAGAGTTATACCCATTTGAAGTTTTGGAATCTGTGCTAGAAGCAGGTACGCTCGAGTGTGGAAAGCGAAGCTCGAGCGGACCGCGCGAATTCAGCAAGTTTAAAATCACTTTTCTAGATCATTCTTCACTCTTTCCTCTCCTTTCTTCATCCCTCTCACCCTAGGTCTGAAAACCCTGGGGTTTTGAGCTCAAATACCTTTCATTTCCCTAAGGATTGACCAAGATCTCTTACAAAGAAATGAAGAAGACTTGAAGATCATACTTTTCAACCGATTGAAGTTCAGATTTGTGGAAGAATCTCATCAAAGCTTTGCTCCTTTGCTTGATTCTTGAGGTAGGGGTCCTAGTTCTTCTTCAATACTTCCATAAATAGATAGATTTGTGGTATTTTGATTATATACATACAAAACCTACATTTTTGAGCATATGGTGTACATTATGAGAATTGGGGGTTTAGGGTTTGAAGTGTTGGGGGTTCAATTATTGGGTTAATATGGTGGATTATGAACCTTAGGTGTATAATCAATGGGAAAATTGGAATAAAAAGTAATGGCTTAAGAAGTTTGAATTTTTCTTGAAATTCTTGATTTTCTTGAAAACCCTAGGTCGGTTTATGATGATAATTAATGATTTTACCCAAATTGAAAGTAGAATCATGAAATTGAGGTATTGAATTATATATGTACGAGTTTAATTGAATTTTGGAAATGTTTGAAAATTATGTTAAAAATTAGCGAATGAACCTTGTTATGGGCATTGCAAATCAAGTTATAATATGAAATGGCTTTGGGGGAAAAGATGTGTTAATGATATAGATGACATAAATTTGGTTATGGAATGTTAAAAAGGGATTCAAGAATTTATCTTGAATTATGTTGAAATTGCGAATTGTGTTGTTGAATTAAGTTGTGTTGGCTTATGTTGAATTAAGTGTGCCGAATAATATTGAATTGAATTGTGTTGATCTATGATGAATTGTGTTTGAATCATATTGAATAGTGTTGAGTTGTGTTGTGTTGGGTATTGTTGAGTTTGTGTTGTGTGTGTGGAGGTGCCCAATTGCCCTTCCGTGCTTGTAGGCCAAAAAATGTGAGGGTGTTATCGGTATGTTGGTAAAGGTGCCCAATCGCCCTTCCGTGCTTGTAGGCTGGTAAATGTGGGGGAAAAGTTACAATGATTGATGGGTGTCCAATTGCCCCTCCGTGCTCGGTGGCCAGAAAATGTGGAGATGTTTTAAGAATGAAATGGGTGTCCAATTGCCCCTCCGTGCTTGGTGGCCGGTAAATGTGGAGGTTTTCTAAAAGTAAGAGGTGCCCACTTGCCCTACTGTGCTTGGTGGCCAGTAAATGTGGAGAGAGTTTGTGACATGTAACATGGGAATTAATTATAAAATGAAGGTTCATGGTAAACTCATTGGTTAATAAATTGGATCAAAACTTGGAATACGAATTTAGCTTGTTGCAAAATGTTTTTTGGAAGAAAATGGCTTTTGAGAAAATGGTTTTTGGGTGCCCGCTGTCCCACCGTAGTAAGTCGGCAAAAGGTGGATTGTATTGATATATGTGTTGAGTTGATGATATTATGTGTGGCTTGTGATGAAATTGTGAAATTGCATATTGATGTTTAACTTGGTTTAAAAAGGAAATGTACATAGACATTATTTGTAAAGAATGGAAACCAAAAATAGGTAAGGGGATTATGGGTTGGCGATGGTGAACTTAATGAGTTAGTTGTGACAATAAAAATAAATTATGAGTGTTGTTCTGTAAATAAATTAGGGAACTTGAACTTGAAGTTATGGAGTTCTAAATAAATATAATGAGTAGAAAGGAAGAATGAAAGACAAAGATGAATATTAAAAATGGAAGTTAAATGAGAAATATTTTGGGAATTGGTTAATAATTTTTAAATGATGTTGTTTCTTAAATATGTTTGTTTCACAAGGAACTATGGTTTTCTAAAGTTCAGGGATGATTTCCAATGGCTGAAGGTTTTTCTTAAAAGTATTTAAATAGTTTTTAAGGAAAAGGTACTTTACTTATGATATTTTGAAATTATAAAATGTCACCCTACTATATGGTATCACCTTGCATGCATGATCATTTCTATCTGTGTGTTTGCTATTGATTGAGAACTATGAGATTCCTACTGGGCATTAGTGCTCACCCCGTTGTTGTTTTATCTTTTTACAGGAAGAAAGTTTGAATTATTTGATTGAAGATTTATGGAGTTCTTGAGTCCCTTTGTATAACTTTAGAGTAGATGTACAGGAAATGGATTTTGCATTTGTATTTATTTATTTGTAGCAGAGTAAGAGATTGGCATGTATTATTGTCATTGCAATATTCACTGAGAGAGAGAGAACATGTATCCTTGTATTTCTATTACTCAAGGGTAATGAATGTTTGTAAAAAAAATAAAAAATGGACCTAATTTAAAGGCTTTGGTAATATTTTCGAGTAATTAAAATTGGGGCATGAAAACTCCCTCTCACCCTAGGTCCGAAAACCCTAGGGTTTTCGGACCTAGGGTAGGGTTTTCGGACCTAGGGTGAGAGGGATGAAGAGGGGAGAGGAAAGCGTGAAGAATGATCTAGAAAAGTGATTTTAAACTTGCTGAATTCGTGCGGTCCACTCGAGCATCGCTTTCCACGCTCGAGCGTACCTGCTTCCAGCACAGATTCCAAAACTTCAAATGGGTATAACTCTCTCATCCGGACTCCATTCTAGGTCGTTTTTCTATCCAAATTGAAGCCCTGGAAATAAGATTTCCAATGGTTCTAGTCTCACATCAAAATTCAGAGTGTGGAAAAAGAAAAGGGAAAAAGAGTGACGGCTGTTCGTAGGAAAAATTATCCGAATTAAATTCTTGGTTCACTCTTACTTTACCATCATGTTACCACCTCAATCAATACCCCAAAATAAAATAAGGAGGTTTCAAATACACTAGTAAAAATGTCAAGGGCAATCTCACTTTCCACACTCGAGCGCGCCGACCAACAAAGCTGTCCGCTTGAGCGACGACTTCCACGCTCGAGCGGAAATTCACAACTCTCAGAATTTCAGACCATCTGCAAAAATATTGAGAACCTCTCAAGTCTGCTCGAGCCTCAACTCCCCCGCTCGAACGGAGGGAAAAATTCTGGATCGTTACAATCTTTCCCTCTTAAGAAATTTCGTCCCCGAAATTGCATCCGTTCTAACAAAATAGCAATAACCTTATACTCACCAATTCTTAACAATCCCTAATCCAAAAATAAAACATGAGAGCACCCATATATATCCACTAGACCTTAACAACTTCCAATTACACCTTACTTCAATTCTAAACCCAAAAGTACAAAGTGTCACAATCCGGGTGTGTGTAGATTTCCAGGACTTGAACAAAGCCAATCCGAAGGATAACTTTCCTCTACCGCACATTGACGAATTAGTGGATTTCACTGAGGGCCATGCATTGCTATCGTTTATGGACAGGTTTTTTGGGTACAACTAGATTCTGATGGCGCCCGAGGACAGAGAGAAGACCGCATTCACTATGCCGTGGGGTACCTACTGCTACTGGGTTATGCCATTTGGGTTGAAAAATGCTGGAGCTACTTATCAGAGGGCTGCGACCACCATTCTGCATGACATGATCCATAAAAAGGTCGAGGTGTACGTGGACGACATGATTGTCAAGTCCAAAGAACGAGAGGGCCACTACACCGCACTGCAGAAATTCTTTTAACGGATTAGGGAATACAAATTGAGCTTAAACCCGCAAAAATGCACCTTCGACGTAACAGCAAGAAAAATGCTGGGCTTTTTGATTGCGCAGAGGGGCATTGAAGTAGATCCTTCCAAAACCAAGGCCATCCTAGAAATGCCACCACTGAGGACTGAAAAGCAGGTGTGAGGCATTTTGGGTAAAGTGCAATTCATAAGACGGTTTATTTCTAAATTAACCTTGACTTGTGAACCACTATTTGGTCTCCTGAAGAAAGGGAAGAAATTCTGATGGGATGATCGCTGTCAGTTTGCCTTTCAACAGGTTAGGTAGTACCTCTAGAATTCGCCTGTGTTGTCGCCATCAAAGCTGGGGAAGCCTTTGATTCTATACTTGTCAGTAACAGACACGACCATGGGATGCATGTTCGCTCAGGAATATGAAGATAGGGTGGAGAAAGGCATCTACCACTTGAGCAAAAACATGCTGGAGTACGAGACCCGCTATACTCTGTTGGAGAAAGCTTGCCTGGCCTTGGTATGGGCTACCAGGAAGTTGAGGCACTACTTGTTAGCTCACTTTGTAATATTGGTTTCGAGATTAGATCCCATTAAATATCTCTTTGAGAAACTGGCACTTACGGGTAGGCTGGCTCGTTGGTTGCTCATTCTCTCCGAATTTGATTTCAAATATGTAACCTGCAAGTCGATCAAGAGAAGTGCTATAGCGGAGTTCCTGGTAGACCACTTGGTAGAAGGAAATGAGGTAGTGGAATACTTATTCCCAAATGAAGACATTTTGCAGGTTGGGAAGGAAACTTGGACGATGTACTTTGACGGAGCATCCAATTAGTACGGTTATAGGATAGGTGTGTTACTGATAGCACCCGACGATCCCATATACCTTTAGCCTTCAAACTCTGATTCAAGGTGTTCAACAATGAAGCAGAATATGAAGCGTGTATTGCTAGTTTAGA
The DNA here is from genome assembly GCF_055761805.1 of Camellia sinensis. Classification (NCBI taxonomy): domain Eukaryota; kingdom Viridiplantae; phylum Streptophyta; class Magnoliopsida; order Ericales; family Theaceae; genus Camellia; species Camellia sinensis. Next base: position 67,791,657 of record NC_138970.1, read on the forward strand.
AGCTGCCCTGGAACTAGAGGCAATAAGATTGGATGTCATCAGGGACTCGAACTTAGTTGTTTCTCAAGCAAATGAAGATTGGAAAGTCAAAGAAGAGAAGATGAAGGTTTACCATCAGACTTTGGATATTTTGATTCCTAGGTTTGAAAAACTGACATTCACGCATCTACTAAGAGAGAACAACAGGTTCACTGATGCTTTAGCAACTCTATCTTCTATGGTAGACATCCCACTTGGAGTCCAGATGCATCCGATTATCATCGAACAGAAATACACGCCGGCTTAAGAAACTATTGCTGCAATAGATGAAGTACAAGACAAAAACCCCTGGTATTACGATATTTGGAACTTCCTGTAAAAGGAAACATATCCACCAGGGGCAAATGCCAAGGACAAATGGGGAATACGGCGAATAGCTGTCCAATTTATTATCTGCGAAGGTAAGTTGTATAAAAGAGGTCATTTGGGAATGCATAAGTTGTGTGTGGAAGAAGGGGAATCAAAGTGCTTTATGGAGGCTATCCACGGTGGAGAATGAAGAGCGCTTATGAATGGTGTGATGTTAGCCTGGAAGATTCTCAGGTAAGGTTATTACTGATCCACCATGGAGGAGGATTGTATTTGTTTTGTGCGGCGATGCCACAAATGTCAAATTCATGCGAATCACATGAATATCCCGTTGTCAAAACTGTACAACATGACTTTCCCATGCCATTCTCAGTCTGGGGAATCGATGTTATCGGTGCTGTCTCGCCAAAAGGGTTGAATGAGCATGAATATATTTTGGTAGCGATTGATTACTTTACAAAATGGGTGGAAGCTCAATCCTATGCAGTGTTATAGGCATCGCATGTGGCCAAGTTCATCAGAAACAATATCATCTGCCGGTACGGAGTCCTAAACAAGATCATATCACATAACGGCTCCCACTTCAAGAAAGAGGTGATAGACTTGTTGGAGAAGTACAACGTGGCTTTTCATAAGTTATCCACATACAGGCCACAAACCAATGGAGCTGTTGAAGCTGCCAATAAGAATATGATGAACATCAAGAACATCTTGTAGAAGATGGTTGAGACCTACAGGGACTGGCCAGATAAATTGCCATTCGCACTCTGGGGCTACAAAACTTCGATTCGGACATTTACAAGGGCAACCCCTTATTCTCTCATCTACGGGGTGGAAGCCATTTTGCCAATTGAAATTGAAGTCCCATCGCTGCGAGTTATAGCTGAGTGTCAGATAGCAGAGGTGGACTGGAAATAGAGCAGATTTGAGGAGTTAATGCTATTTGATGAGAGAAGGCTAAAGGCATTGTATCATGTTCAGGGCTACCAATGCAGAATGACCAGGGCTTTTAACAAGAAAGTTAAGTCCCGGAATCTCAAGGAAGGAGACATGGTGCTGAAAGACAACCGAGCTTCCATCTATGACCTTAGGGGCTAGTTCAGACCTAATTGGATTGGTCCTTACATCATCAAAGCTATCTGGTCGGGTGAAGCGGTTATTCTCATGGACTTAGATGGCCTGGAATTTTTACAACCAATCAATATGGACAAATTGAAGAAATACTACCCCTGAGAGGCTTGCTAGGCCGAAAACCCGAAAGGGCGACCTAAGCAAAAGTTAGAGCAAGAAAAATTAGAAATGAAGAAAAACTAAGCTCGCAAGGTTGAAAACCCTAAAGGGCGACTTTGGCAAAAGTTAGAGCACAAAAGGAGAAAGTTAATACTCTAGTGAACCTGAACTGAACTACGTAAGGCCTGATTCCCATATTTGGGATACGTAGGCAACTTTATCCTGAAGTTCGATCGTAATCATCTCTAACTCAACTATCCTGTCTGTTTTTCTGATCAGGTCATCTTTGTCCATCATCTGAGAGCTTGGATCTTCAGTTTGGGCAGAAGAGCTGGTATATTCAAGCAGGGGCGGTTATAATCTTTTGATTTGGGGTTGTACATCTTGAGGATTGATTCTGTGCGTGTCAGGTGGTGATCATTTTCGAAAATGGTTTTGGAAAGTTTTAATAAAAGTTGATTTTGTTCAAAATTTTACCTTTTAAAACTTAGACCATTTTTGGACCAAAAGGAAAATTTTTAGTGCTCACAACTTTAATTCCATTGATTGCAACATAAAGTTCTCCAACTCTCCGATACAAATCAAAGTTGCTTTTACATCATAAAACTTGAAAAGAAAGGTCAAAGCAATAAATTAGGGGCATAGGTGAGTCAGGTGCTCTTGCGTCCTCTACTTGTGCTTGCAAAAGCTTCTGAAGCCAAAACAGGCCCTTTTTGTGCCTCATCCTCGAGCCAGGCCAAGCACTTGCCAGAAAGGGCATAACTGAAACTAGGGACAGGGGCCAGAAGCTCTCTCATCCTCCAGGTAGTGAAGTACCTAGCCAAGTGTGAAGCACAAATCGGGAATGAAGTCGGGTATTCTACCCCCTTCTCTGGGCAGGTTTGATCATGCCCGAAATGGCGTCTGAACTGGAAGGGAAAGTATAACACATAGTGTGTGAGGCCAATCAACTGTATGCCAGGCTGCTGAGTCATGCTATAACTCATCTCAGTCAGATGAAGCCAGGGGCAATGCCAAGCTATGTCGGTTGTAGACCTACTGCGCATCCAGTTACATCACCATTCCTCGTTGGAAAAATCCACTAGTCGTTGGCGGAAAAAATAAACTCGAGCTGAATACTCGGGGCAAGGGTCCACCACCTTCAGCTTATCCATGAGCCATACCTTGGAAGGGATGAAAAATAAGAGAGATTAAAGAATACGGAGATGAAAAATAAGAGAGATTAAAGAATAGAGAGATGTGCGTGGAGAGAAAAGTAAGGAAAGGGCTTTGAGAGAAAAACAGAGCATGAGTGTCGAGTGATATGTGAGGCACATATCAGAAAGGGTGGGAAACAATACCTAAAGAAGTAGTGGACTTCTCGCAAATTTGGTGGTCTCTCCTCGATGAAAAGCATCTAGACCCATCAAGGTCTCGGCCAGTGCCAAACTGATACATCTCTTACCTTCTTTCAAACATTGGGCCACTTCAATCAATTGAATGCTGGTTCCGCCGTAACTCGGGGCAAGAAGGAAATGCGTAGCATGCATAAATAGAGGGCATGCTGTTGAAAACCTTGCCAAAAAAGGTCTCCTCTGTCACCGATGTCAGAAAATCGATGAATCAAGCTGGGTATGTCTAGCTCTCCGTTATGGGCCAAAGATCGAGCCTCGTGCAAAGTAAGCCCACATATTCGTCCCAAAGCTTGGGCGTGGCCAAAACGGGGCTGACGTATGATTTTCTCATCGCCCCGGGTTTCCATCAATGCCCGAAATTCTTCAAGAGTCAGGCACATTGCCTATGTTCTGAAGTGAAATACATGCGTAATTGGGTCCCAGCATCGGGCCGCGGTATGAAAGAACGGAAAACAAAGTGGAGTGTGGCTGAACGAAAAACGTGCATTTATGCCGAAATCTCAAAAATTTACCTTTTCTGTGCCGTCTAAAGTGGCTATCCAATCCGTGAGCTTTTCGGCAAGGAATATCTGCATTTGTGGAAGAAATAGCAGCTAAAATGAGGTTCTGGAGAAAAAATCACGAAGGAGGACCTTTTGTAGAAGATAAGGCTGTGAGTGGAGGCCAGCTATCAGCATTCTGGTGGTTCTTCACATTAGTGGCCGGTAGGCCACCAATTGTGGCCGGCCGTCCACTTCTTCTGCTCTGCCATCCACCAGTGGTGGCCGGTCATCCACTTGTGGGCTGGGCAGTGTTGGCAGCCTGTTTTTGTCTTGATCTTTGTGTTTTGGGGTCTTGTTTTGACTCTTTTGGCAAGTGTGTATATCTGTGTTGGAGTTATTTGTGTTTTGCTTATTGAGTTGTATTTTGTATTTTGGTCGTTGGTTGTCTCATTACTCGATTAAGAACATCGTGCGAATACAAGTTTTCATTTTCAAACTCAATTCCATTTCCATTTCATGCAAATATGGTGCTCATGATGCAAAAATAATAACACTTTTGATAAAAATTGCGAGGTTTTATTTCGATCATGGTTTTTACAAAAAGGAGTATGTAGACACCCCATTTTTGACCACCCGCAAGGCTCGAGCGCTTTGCTCGGTACACGCGATGATGAAAGTGGTGTTATGTGTGGTTCAAGGTCTCAACGAAGGGGCCATGTTTAAGCTCTGAAACAATCCCAAACCCCCTATATTCCCACTGATTATACCCTAGAAATCCATTTTTACACATTGTGCCACCCTATGCTCAGTCTGAACTAGAAAAATAGGGGAACACATTGAGGCCCAACCATGCCTCATTGAGGGCTGGCCATGGCTATTGAGGGCCGGCCGTGCCGTAGTAGCGAGAAACACTATTCTGGGCGGGAGCCCCCCAACTGTCCATTTTTGAAGATATTTATGATCCCTCCTGCTCAAATTCTATAAAAACGAAGTTGTATCTCTGTTTTGAGGGTTAAAGAATTTCTAAAAAGCCTCTACACCTTCTTGAGAGCTCCTTTATCTCCTTCTTCTTGTGCAAGCAACCCTTTGAGCAAGCCTATCACCTTGAATCTGTATCCATACATCATACACACCTTCACACCAGAGCCTTGAACACCATAATTCAAGCTTGAGAGTGTGTTAGGAGTTAGTTTGATTCATAAACAAAAGCTCACTTCTTTGAGAGGTATAAGCTAGTCATCCTCTCTTTTACTTCTTGTTCTATCTATTGCTATCTAGTTCTTACAGTTGTGTGTTGTTATGATCTCCCTTCAAGTGTCTAAGTTTGGGTTTGGAGAGCTACCAAAAGGGTAGAGAGAGTTAACACTCTTTCTTACACCTTTACCTATAGCTCAAACCTTTGCTTTTACACCCATTCCTTTGCTTTCTAAATTGATTTTCAGAGTTAAAATCATACTTTAAAGTTTCAAAAGTGGAGGGGTTAGCCACCCCTCCTTGTTCTTGTTTACTAGCCTTGTTTTATCTCTTTGTTGATTAACTTTTTAAGCTCTTTTCATGTAATTTGAGCCACTATTTTTCACCTATTAAGGACTGTTTTAGGGCTGTTCTAGGTTGTTTAAATAGTTCATGCTTTGATTAGCTTGATTGTTGTCTCATAAGTTTGCATACATAACTTGTTGAATATTGTTATAAGCTTTTCCTTGTCTAATTTCCATGTTTAAGAACTTCATTTTAATAAATCAACTTGCTATTCATTTCTTTCATTTGAGAGTTGTTTCAATCAGTTGACGGTTATTCAAAATGTGAACTAGCGATTTATGCTTAATGGCTTAATCTCTAAGGAGGTTCATTGTCAATGGCATAGTCTCTTTTTCATGCTGAGAATCACCTCTCGTTTGACATATTTCTCACTTAGTGGACGTAATAGTCACCTTGGACTTAATGGATTAAAGGATGACAAAGTCTAATGAATTTGGCTTAAAATGAACCAACTCACATAAAGAAAATGAGTTATGTTGCTTGGGGTTCGACTGAACGTTATGCCGAGTCCATTGTGTCAAGGGTTGTCTTACATCAATTCATGATGTGTTGATGAACCTTGAAGCATCTTTGCCTCCCTCTTTGAGTTCACTCCATGATAGGAGGGAGGGGTGGTTGTAGTTCATTTCATTTATTTATTTTTGTCCAAATTCTATCCAAAATCATCAAGCAATCAACTTGCTCATTGATGGTTTTGGAAATGATTCCAACCTTCTTTCGAGGATTTCCCATAATAGAGAAGTGTGAGAGGGACAAACGGAGTCTAGAGTAACTCTGTTTGCATTGTTTTCACTTCAGAGCACAAAACAGGATTTTGCATGAAATTAAGGCATGGCCGACCCTTTTGGGGCCTGGCCGAGCCCCATTGAGGCACGATTGGCAATCAATGTTTGGCAAGTAGTATGTTTTGCAGAAAACAAAAGGTAGTGGCTGAAGGTGAAACAGAACATCCTAGGTAGACAGAGCTGTTCTTGGACACTATGCATGCAACCCTTGTGCATCCTTGCTTGCCTTAATGTTGTAGATTAATACTCCGATTATTAGCGTTGTTATTATTATTATTGTTATAATTAGTCTTGTTAATTATTAGTGTTGTAATTATCATTATTGTTTATTTGTAATTGTTATAGCTAATTAACTTAGATAATTAGTTTACTTCTCATGATTATCTTTGTTGTAATAGAGTAGTTGCTGGTTAATTTGTTGCTTATTTATTCATTCGGTTTTGTAATAATTAGTTTAATTTGGACTCTTGGACATCGATTTGCACCCCCTTGCACGAGGGAAAATATGTAATAAGTTGTATGTCTTCTAACTCCACGTCTTTCTCCCTTTTACTTATTTGCTTACAATGGTTAGAATAGAACATCATTTTTCAAATTGGCATTCTTATTCTTTGCATCCATTGTCTTGCATGCGTCCAAGGTTTGGCTCATCATACTAACCCAATATTAATGTTCAAATTCATTACTTGAATATATGGTTTATCGCATGTCTTGAATGGAATCATATGCCGTGCTCATAGTCGAGCTATAAAATACACATGCGTTGCATTTAATCATATTGCAGTAATTAGGAGCATGCATTTTTTTTTCTTCTAATTATTTTGCTTTGTTTTGGCTTGGAGTACTAGATGAGTAATTTTGGTGTTTTAGCATCTGGCATTGAATGTTTGTGTTACCATGTCAAAGCATACTTCCATGAGGCTAATTGCTCAAATGATATAACTGTTTGAATGCCTGTGGATGAAGGCTAGTTTCTTGAATTGGGATAATTTGATTGATGTACATTTTAAGCCCACTTTTTCAAGTGGCAAATTCACAAAATAATTTCAAATAAAACACGAAATCAAATGTTTCAATTCTTGCAAATTAGTCTATATTGGTGTGTGCGTCACATAGTAAAAATAACTAATAATCGGAACAAGAGCATGTAATGTAAATAAAAAAATCACATCATGATTAGTAGAGGTCGATCTGTGATCGGGCGAGTGGTATGCTCAATTCATGACCTTCCCCTCTCGTACCTAAGTTCCTGATCTGAGACACTTTGGTGATGATGGACTAATGGCCTTTGGCACGAGTATCAGGTTTCCTAAATTTCCTAAAAACAAAATATTTAGGTGGTGACACTGAAATTTGGCAAAACAGTCCATTTTTGGCATTTGATTCAAACATCAATTTTCCAAAAGAATTGCCAAATTTGGACTTTTTTGTGTTTTCACTGTTTCACATTGCACTTTGTGAAATCAGATTCAGAACCACGAGAGTCCGAACTATGCGACTATTCATCCTCCAAAAGGAGCACGAAAAGTCGAGCCACAGAGTGCAAGTTTCAAAAGCAAAAGTAAAACTATCTGAAGCTATACATGTGCTAAAATACCAAACAAAAAGAAACTAAGCAAAAATTACAAAAATCGGCTCTAATCATCTCAAGCTCGAGAGGCCCTCTTTGTCCTCTTCCTCAGAGGGGACCCAGGGGCACTATCTCTGTTAGTGACATTGTCTCTGTCAGCTCAGAATCAAACTCTGAGCCAGAGTCGGTATTATCTTCGCTCCCTACCTCAGAGCCAGCCTCGACGTCATCTCCGATCCCGAACCCCGAGCTAGCATCATCACCCTCGCTCTCAGATGACTTAGAATGTCGACTCGTTACCTCCTCGGAGTCGCTATTCTCGGCATCATAATCACTCAAAATGGGCTCTAAAGGACTGCGCCAGCCTCAGATACCCGTATTCCTGCCTCGACCGTGGTGAACATCTCGGTCACGTGCTGGGGCCTGCCTCTCTCTCCTCCCTAGTGATGGAGGAGGTGCTGCCGGTGCTGGTGCCGGTGCTGGTGCCGTTGCTGCCACTGGTGCCCTCGGAATCTGGAAAAAAAGTTGTCAACATATCAGTTACAGTGTATGTATCAGATAGTATGCAGAACGAGTGTCAAGCAAAAACCAGATACAGTATGAGTACAGTGTGCCAATGTAGTGTATCAGTGCAGTTTGGGAAAGACTATAATGGAAGTGCTAATGTATCAGTGGGAATATGATGCTGTGGTACACAAATGCATGCTGAAATAGAGAAAATACATGAATACTGTAGAGACCAAGCAACGTCTCTCTCTTTTGCACAATGCCGATTAGAGAGGCAACTAGCTCGAAGAGGGTGCCTGCAAGTGCATTTGAATGATCAATATCTAGAGTAATTAATATCTAAAATAGAAAATATGGGGTGCAAATTGTGGAGTGTGGTCCATACCTGAGGTGCGCCTCGAACTCTGACATATTCGTGCCTTGCCTCTGCCGGCTCAATTGGATTCTTGTAGGCTGTCCTAGTCGGCCGCCAACACGTGAGCAAAGTGGGAATCTCCGACTAACCGGTCATCTGCCAAACGGGAAAGACCCCTCTGGTACCAACCTCGGCCCTCTAAGCAGCCTCACCTGCCACAGGAGCACTTGCTGCCTCGCCTGCATGAACACCCGTCAGGGAGGCATAAGATGAGTCTGGATGAACGTTGCGTAGTCGCCCTCCTCTCTGAAGAAGTCAGCATCTAAACCCACCATGAACTAGATAATCGCCTCAACTAGAAGGTTGTTTGCTGTCCTCATGGACGCTAGGGGTGGCATGGGAATAATCGGATTGGGCAAGCCTACGGTCTAGCGTATAAACCTCTCACTCAGAAACTAGGCCCGCCATCAAAATCCAGAAGCGGGATGTGGCCCAAGCCCTAGCGTACTGGTCCCTCACACCAGCCGACATCGTCGCCCAAGGCTGCCATGTAATCTGCAAATAGAGAATGTACAGATTGTTAGTTATCAGTTACTGAAGTATGAATCAGAACAGTAGCAAAACGGAAATGACTGTGAGTTTCGGGTTATCTCGTCAGCAGCCATCGTGTCGAAGTATCGACGGTAGAAGGCGAAGGTTGTGTTGTCGCGGCTCTGACGCCAGCACCAGTCGTCATACCAACGTGAGTACGACACTACCGAGGGAATCTCGTCTATAGGCCATGGAGATAGGGATGGGAAATAAGCATAAATCCATAACTACAAGGAAAGAGCATCGGTGTTATCAGCAATGCATAAACAGATATGAAGTAGAAAGTGCAAAGTAGAAAGCACAATGTATGAACAGATACAGAAAGTGCAAAGCAGAAAGCACAAGTTATGAGCAGATGTGAGAACAAATAGTACAAAAGCAGAAAGGTGTGGTGCATACCTCCCAGGCTCTCTAGTAGCCTCTAACTCACTCTCTCCTCATGCGGGAAGTGGAGCTCATGTAGCCGTAGAGGGTGGCGAGGCCGACTCTACCCCAGCCATAGAATCAGACCCGGGGCAGGGTCACGAGGGCGCTCAACAAATATAAGCCTATTGTGCTCCACCTGTTCGCAAACAAGGTGGTACCGAGGAGAAATATCAAGAAGCCCCGGGCATACTACTGTATCTCCTTTGGTCTCTCAGGCTCGCTCCCGCAGAACTACTCTACAAACTAACTATACCTCACCATCACCTGTCTGTACAGAGGTGGGCATGCTCCCAACAGGTGGATCCAAGCAGCCTCCCACTCGCCTATGTCCATATCGAAGGGGATCGGATCCCCCCTACTCCTAAGACTGTGAGCATAGCAAAGTCGTAGGGAGTCATTGTCATATCCCTAGCGAAAAAGAGGTGGAAAGAGTTGGTGGTGTCCTACCACCTCTCCACCAACGCTCCGAGAAGACTCGCTATGTGCCGTGAAATTCTGGAGCAGAATAGGCCAAAGTTAGCCTTGTCAATAAGGTCGCGGACCTCTGGAGGGAGCTCATGGTACCAGTCTCTCGCCGTCGTCGCCGCATACCCCTTGTAAGAGCAGGAATCCCCATGTGGCAGGAAAAAGAGTGAATCAAGCAGTGATAAAAGAGCATTTAGATAAAAGGCAGTGTAAGAAATACAGTTAAAAGAAAGGCAAGAAAGGATGAAAATAGAGTTCGTACCTCAGTGGCGCCGTAGGAAAGATGAGAGTCCGGCTCCCTCAGTAAACTGTCCTCTGGTGTGCCACAAATGAAATCACTAAAGCACCTGATGCCTCCAAGCGGCAGTATGTGTGTACGAGGATGATAGGTCAACGAGTCAAAGGGCCATACCCCCAGCGGAAGTGGCTAAAGCTCGAGCTCTGGAACGAACTCCGCCTCAAGATCAGCTGCGATACCCTCCACCGCCTCATCGGGCTCTGCAATCACCAGCTCCTCAAACTCAACAGGAGGTGATAGTGGAAGTGGAACCTTGTCGGGAGCCCCGTCATGAAGAATATCATCCACCATCTGGAAAGTGGGTGAAAAATGAAGAAAAATGGAGAAAAAATGGAAAACTTGAAAAAAGTCAACTCCAAGAGAGAGAAAATGGGAGAAAAAGTCAAAATCCAGGAAAGTTTACAAAACCCGAGAGAAACTCGAGGAGAACAAGCCTAAAGTGGTGAAAACTCAAGAAAAATGACAAAATCAAAATTTGATCGGTTCGAAGTGTAGAGAATCAAGAGGGCTTCACGAATAAAGTTTGCGTGGGGTGTTTGAAAATGCGTATAAAGTGTAAATCTAGAGAGAGAAAGCACCTAGAGAGAGAGGATTTTCGGACTTGGGTGTGTGTGCAAATGAAGTGTGGATGAGTATATTTAAAGACCCAAGGCAAAGGACTTTTCTGCCATCAAAATGGCATGGGTGACCAACAAGCCACATTAGTGGACGGTAAGTGGCTAGCGGCTTTCCTTTGTGGCCGACAGGTGGCTTGTGGTCCTTATTCGTGACATGGATCTGTTTTGTGCCTTTGTTCCCCAAGAAGTGTATGAGAGGTTCTCTTTTGGGTCCAGATTGATTCTAGGGAGCTCGAAACCGCATTCAGTTACGTGAGTGTGCCCTATTTGCCAATATGAAGGAGGTGTATCCTTTTTAGCATGTTGCAAAGTCTCCGAGAGGTAAATCGGAGGTTGTCACCGAATATTGTTTTTATTCATTTTGTCAAATTACATATTTGTTCTCTTCTATTGCATAGAATATGCATTTTCATTTACACGTATGTTGCACGCGAGTCCTGCATCATTCATGATTCATGCATTTTAATTTTGCATATCTTGTTTCTTGTATAGAACATGCTTTTAATTAATGTCATACATCAGTTGTCCATATTACGTGGAACATGCGTTGTCAATGTATTGATTTGTAATCTTGTTCACTTTGTGCATCTATTGCACTTGTTCACTTTGTGCATCTATCGCACTTGTTCATTTTGTGCATCTATCGCACATGCTCATTTCTTTGTACATTTTTTGCTTTTATCTTAGGACACATGAAGTGCGACCCTAGGTGGGTTTTATCTCGGGATGTGTGAAACGCGACCCTGAGCGATTTTTCTTCTATCTCAGGATGCGTAAAACGCGGCCTTAGGCAGGTTTTATCTCAAGATGCGTGAAGTGCGGCCCTGGTCGTGTTTTATCTCGGGACACGTGAAGCGTGACCCCGAGCGGTTTTGTTGTTTATCTCAGGACACGTGATGCGCGGCCTTGGGCGTGTTTCATCTCGAGACGTGTGAAGCGCGGCCCCGAACGATTTTTCTCCTATCTTAGGACGTGTGAAGTGCGGCCCTGGGAGTATTTTATCTCTGGACGCGTGAAGCGTGACCCCCAACGGTTTTGTTGTTTATCTCAGGATGCATGAAGTGCGGCCTTGGGCCTGTTTCATCTCGGCACGCGTGAAGCACGACTCAGAGCGATTTTGTTCTTTTATCTCGGGATGCATGAAGCGCGATCTTGAGCATTTTTTCTCCTATCTCAGGACGTGTGAAGCACGGCCCTGGGCGTGATTGGATCTTAGGATGCATGAAGCGCGACCCCGAGCGGTTTTGTTGTTTGTCTTAGGACGCATAGCGTGACCCCGAACGGTTTTGTTGTTTATCTCAGGATGCGTGAAGCGCGACCTTGGGCGGGTTTTATCTTGGGACGCGTTAAATGTAACCCTGAGCTATTTTGGTTTTATCTTAGGATGCGTGAAATGCAACCTTGAGCGGTTTTCATCTCGGGACATGTGAAGCGCGACCTTGAGCGATTTTATCTCAGGATGCGTGAAACGTGACCTCGAGCGGTTTTCGTTTCTCTTTCTCAGGACACGTGAAACGTGACCCTACGCGTTGTTTTCTTTCCTCGTCTCACATTTTGGTGTGGTTAGAGTGTGTTTTAGATCTTTCGCATGGAACCTGTGTTGGTTTTAAGCTTGAAGCTGCTCATTCATATGTTGTTATCTTGTTATTGCTTATTACAACTGTTATTGCTTATTGCATCATCTTCCATAATCATGAATTTTTAAAATAGCCGGCTTCGCGAAGCATGTGAGTCTAGCTTCAAAGTATCTTTGTGTATATCATTTGCATATTGCCTCAGAACTACGCTGGTTTGATTCCTTGCAAAGGGATATGTAGGTAGCTTGCGAGTGTAACCATTTAACTTGTGTCTTGATTGTTTGCCCAAGTCTTACGGCCTTGTCAAAATGGGTCATCTTTGGACTTTGACATTCACTTACGTCATTTCATGACTTCGAGTTCTGTCAAAGATGGGCAACTCTAGACACCCCATTTTTGACCGCCCTGATGACTTGGATGCCACCGTTTGTGCACCCATTGATGAATTGTATATGCTTGTCAAGTGCTCGAAGTCCTCAACAGAATGCCGTAGCTTTGAGCCATCAAACCCTACACACCTTTTGCCTTGTTCTTGGACCAAAACCATAGTTTTTCAAGCCTAAAAAGCCTTCAGACCTATCGGCCACCACTATGGGCTGCCGACCAACATTAGTGGCCCGCCGACCACAATTAGTGGCCTGCTAGCCACTTGTGTGTTTTGGCAGATATTTTGGCCAACTGTGCCAGCTATTGCATAGATGCATGCACTTGTCTACATGTGTATGTATTGATATTTTTGAGGGAGATTTATTGTTTTCTATATATAAGAGACCTCCCCTTCCATTTTTGAGGGTTGAACATTTTGGAGCAAAATTATCTCTCTCTCTCTCTCTCTCTCTCTTGCAAATTCTTAAGCTTTTGTAAGTTTTTGCCAATACACTCTAAACCAAAGCTTATGGTATTTGAGCTGAGGCACTTTTGAGCTTACTTTGAGCTTTTGAGGGTGTGTAAGTGTTGGTTTAACACTTGGAAAGGGTTCTTCTCTTCAAGAGGTATAAGTCTTGGCTTGTTGCTTTGCTTTATTTCCTATTTTTTCTACGATTTTTAGACTGTTTTTGGGTTGTTTATACTTAGTATTTTTGGGTTGAAACTTGTGGTTTAAGGCCATTAGGGGTGGAGGGGTGGATCACCCTTCTTTGTACCTCATTTCTTAGGCATTTGCCTTTGTGTTTCCCACCTCTTTGTCCATTTTTTTGAGCTTTTTAATACTGAATTTCAGAGCTTTTTTAGTGGCTAAAACCATGTTTTGAAGTCCCAAAAATGGAGGGGGTAGCCTCTTCTCCTTGTGCTTGCTTACTAGCTTAACATGCTCTATGATTTAGCGTATTGTTCTAGCTTTTTTTAGCTTAATTCCAGCATGTTTTAGACTGTATTAGGACTATTTTTGGTTGTTCATTGCATTTGAGCCTTGTATAGCATGCTTGTAGTGTACTTGTCCTCATAGGCTTGGTGGTTTAGGCCTTAGCCACCAACTTTTTGAGTTGATAGTATTTATTTCAAGCTTTCCATACTTGTGTTCATGTTTAATCACCTCTGCAACCTCCCTCCTTTCTTATCTTTTTCTTTGCTTTGAAAGTTGTTTCAAGCTACTTGCTGGTTTAAGCTTGAGATTGAGGCCTTGTGCTTAAGGGTTTAATCCCTTTGGGGGTTCATTACCAATGGCATGACACTTCTCTCATGCCTAAAGCAACATTTGGTTTGGTGCTCCTTTCCATTAGAGGACTTAAAGCACACTTTTGGATTCAATTGGTTAAAGAATGGTTGGTAATTAAAATGAAGTAATAAAATGAGGACTAAAAAATGATGCAAGATAACAATCAACTTGGGTTCAATCGGACGTTAATTGAACGCACTGAGTCTTGAGTCGTTTCATGCTTGTTAGTGATGTAAACGGTTCAAAAGTCAATGTTAACCACTTCCCTTGATCAATCCATGATAGGGAGGGGGTTTTGAGAGTTTTTTCTTGTGCATTTATTGATATTGTACACCTTGGTTCATAGGCCATCATGCAATGAAATTGTATCAATTGATGTCTTGTGAATTGAGCTTGCCACTCCTTTGAGCTATTTTGATGATAAGGAGGGGTAAGGTGTACAAACATACCTTGAGAATACCTTGTTTTGTGCTCTGTATGCTTTTTGTTGCAGCAAGGGAACCAAGCTTTTGTGGCCGATAGGCCACTTTTTCTGGACGACAAGCTACCATTTGTAGCTAGCCAGCCACCACTTCTGGCCTGCTGGCCACTTTTGTCAAATTGAGCAGCAATTTTTTGGAACAGAACAGAGTAGCGACTGAGGTGAAAAGATGTTCTACTGCGTAACAAAAGCATTCTTGCAGCAGAACAGTGGGCTTTTCGGGTGGAAATCCGTGCATACATGAGCATCCCTCGTTTTCCGGGGCTGATTAATTAGTTTAGCTATTTATTTCATGTTGCATTCATGTTGTAATTAATTAGTTAGTTCTAATTTGTAATTAATTAATTAGTGTAATTAATTAGTTAGTGTTATTGGTTTTGTAATAACAAGCTAGAATAGTTAGTTTATTTGTTTTGTAATAATTAGTTAATTCGTTTTGTAATAGCTAGTTAATTAGCTTAGCTAGTTAGTTTATTCGGACCCTTATGCGAGAGGGCACAGTTGTAATAATGTGTATGTCTCCCAACCCCACGTCTTTCTCCCTTTTATTTACCTACTTGTGATGGTTAGTTTAGGGCATCATGTTTCGTTTAGCATCTCTCATGACTTGCATCCATTGTCTTGCATGCATTGAGCTCGGCATATCATTCTAACCTATATTGTTAGTTTAACATTCTTTGAATACGTTCTTAGACGGCATGTTATCAAATTGATTCATATGTCATATTAGTAGCCGAGCCCAGTAATTGCATATTGCATGCATTGTATTAGTCATATTGCATAATTAGGATCATGTATTATTCTAACTTTGTCATCTTTTTTGGCTGGGAGTACTAGGTGAGCTTTCATTTGTTTTAGCATATTGCATGAATGTTGTTCTTGCCATATGAAAGCATGTTCACCATGAGACTAAGTGCTTAATTGATAAACTGTTTGAATGCTTGTAGATAAAAGCTAGTTTCTTGAATTGGGATAGTTTGATTAATGTACATTTGAGCCCACTTTTTCAAGTGGCACATTCACAAACTGTTTTCAGAAACAAACATGAAATCAAATGTTCCAATTTTAGCAAATTAGTCTATACTTGTGTACGCATCACATAGTAAAGTTAGCCAAATAAATCGGAAGAAGAGCATATAATGTAAATAAGATTCACATCATGATTAGTAGAGGCCGATCTTTGATTGGGCGAGCGGGGGTGCTCAACTCATGACCTTCCCCTCTCGTACCTATGATCCCGAGCCGAGACAATCTTAGTGATGACGGACACGTGGCCTTTGGCATGAGTCATGGATTTCCTAAATTTTTGAAAAATATTTAGGTGGCGACTCTGTATCTGGCAAAGCACTCCATTTTTGGCATTTTGATTAAAAATCAATTTTTCAAAAGATTTTCTGGATTTGGACTCTTTGGTGTTTATCAATTGCACATTGCACTTGTGAGATCAGATTCAGAACCGCGAGAGTCTGAACTGTAGGGCTAGTCATCTTTCGAAAGGAGCACGAAAAGTCAAGCTACATCTACCTACCACTAATTTATGAGTTTCTTGGGTTCTTAATCCATAAATTCAGCATTGAGTGGCATTGGTCTAGTTTAGGTATCAATTCTAATAATAAGACACATTGCCACTACTTTAGAACACCATTTTAGCAATTAAAAAACTAGTAACAAGTCATATGATGGCTTCAACAACTAAGTTTTCCAAAAGCATACTATGTTTCCAAAAGCTATCAAACATCACACATTTATAACAAGTGCAATATCAAGTTCTCATTTATGTTTCACATTACTGTAATAATCCATATTCTAATTACCATTATGCCAGAAAGAGGAAGAAAATTTACCTTGGGTCCTTTCACTATTAGGTAATCTCAAATATGGATCTTGAAATGAAGTTGAAGATGAAGAGGACATAATACCAACAAACCTGCAAACAAAGAGCATAACAATAGGTCATGAGTTATGCCCAAAAGCTACTACTTATTTGAATTAAACAAAATATAGTTGGAAGTTGCAAGTACATAGAAATTGGTTATATATTTTGCTTAGCCATATATTCAATGACTATAATTAAGTGTGCAAAAATATTGAGATGATTGGTTTTGAAAGTAATTAATTAAGAGCTTCAAGATTGATGGAACTCTTCCTTATGATGATTGTTAATAAACTTTATTTGAATAGATGATTGATGATAAACTAAAAAACACTATTGCACTTATTAGCATACATGATAGATGAGACTAAGTAACTAAAGCCTTAAAAAAAAAAAAAAAAAAAAAAAAAACCTTAAGCCAAGATAATTATGGTAATCCCAATTGTTACTCTATACAGCGATTTAGGCATATAATAGTGAATATAAACACATATGGAAAATTGGTATAATCCAACTCCCTTAATCATCCTTTAGTTGTATTAATTCATCATTAATCCTTCGCATGTACTATTAATTATTATATGTATGTGCCAGCACCACTCATGAACTATTCAAAACATCCTTAAATGCCAAGGATGAATAAACAAATAGAGCCCCCTTTAAAGCCAAGTTTGTCAAATACAAGTTTATGTGCAAATGAACCACATATTGGCAATTTGAAGTTAACATAAAAGAGAAAACAACAACTCTTATTACCTTAATTTGTTTGAAGATAGCATATTGATAAAATAAATTATTTTAAAAATAGCCAAATAAATCTCGCAGTGCATAAAACAAGATGTATGAAATGGGAGTAATTGATGAAGTGAATAGAAGAAGAGCAACAAATGAAATGCTGGTGTGTTGACCCTAGAATATAAATAGAGCAACTAGTCTGGACTTGAGACAATATGTGAGAAAATAGCTTTGAAGTTAAATGAATAATCTGCAAAGTCCTTAAGCAAGCAAATACTGTATAAAAATACACTCAAATACTGTATAAAGAGATCGAATACACTTAAAATACAATTCTATAAACAAGAAACATATAAGAAGAATTGTAAGAAATGAAAAGACATTACTTATGTGAATAGAATAAAAGCAGTCATTCTAACACTATGAATTATAGAAGCAGCCTCACACCCATAAAATCATAAGAAATAAATAAATAAATAAATAACAAACATGAATCATAAAAAATAATAAGAAAATTATAAACATGAATCACATTTATTTATAAGGTTATGAGCCATGAATAGAAATGACCCATTGCGAGAGAGAGAGAGAGAGAGAGAGAGAGAGAGAGAGAGAGAGAGAGAGAGAGAGAGAGAGAGAGAGAGAGAGACTAGGGCTGGGTTTGGAGTGAGAATGAATTTAGGGATTTAAGCTTTTGGGACAGTTTGAAAGTTTTGGGATTTAAGCCCCTTTCGTTTTTTTTTTGTGTGGGTGTTTGGAGCTTGAAATTTTCATTTTGGCACTATTTTTTTTATTTTTGGGTTGTACCTTTCGCAACAACAATTGCGTGTCGTGAAAAGTGCAACATTTTAAACGACTTGCTTTTTGTGCGTTGTGGAAAGTGAAATTTTTAACGGTTGGCTTATTGTGCGTCGTGAAATGTTCAATATTTTTAACAACTAGTGTACGCAAGTCGTGTATAGTTGATGTATTAACGACATGCCATATGCACGTCATAGAAAGTTTTATTATTTACGGTTAACATTGCATGTCGTAAAAAATCATCGTTATTAGCATTGACGACCTACGCAATAGACATGTCGTGGTTAGGAAATTATTTACGACATGCAAAAACAGCAAGTTGTAAAAGTGAGAAACCATGGCTTGTATTTACTGTATGTCGTTGATATCTATTATTTTAATATAATTGACTTGTAAGTTGACATGCTTAACAGGTTAACAATTATTACTTATTATCATCATCATCATCTAATCAAAAGGATAAAGCTGGCTGATAACAACCAATAGAAAGCTGACCACAAAGGCCCTATATAGTATATATGTACTTATTTATATTCTTTATTTTGAGATTTTGTGTTATATTATTTCCTCTGTAATTTTTGCTTACAATTATTATAGCGATCCCGGTTTTTGATCTGTCCTTCGTGGTGTTCTGGACTCGGGTTTCTTGGTTAGATAATATTATCTACGTCTTTTCTTCCTTCCACTCTTTGAGTTCGAGTTTTGGGATGTCTTGGGAGTGTTTGGAATTGGTTAGTTGCAAGTTGTTTAAACTTTTGTCGTCCTGAATTTTGGCTCTTCGCTCGAGCGAGGCTTCTTGTGCTCGAGCGAGCTTTGTGACCTCCCAGTACTTTTGCAGAAAAGAGTCACTCGCTCGAGCGAGACTTCTTGGGCTCGAGGGAGGAGTGCGTCTGAAAAACTTCTGTAACTTGGTATTTTACACTCGAGCGAGGAGACTTGTTGTGTCTGGTTGCTCGAGCGATAACTCCTTCAGTTGAGCGAGCCTATTTATATCAGTTCGTAAATCAGATATTTTGAATCATTTTTGTAGCACTCTTCTCTCTCTTTAATACTGTCCAGATTTTGAGATCTTTATATTCTCTTTGTGGAAGTCACCTTCTCTCTTTGATTTCTCCAAATCCATTGGGATTTAGGCCTAAGTTCTTCACCAAAGTTGGTCATCACCTCGAGGGCTTCATTGTATGCGGTGGAGACTGAGTTTCGACACCGTAAATTTTGGCGTTTCATCTCAATTTTTCTTCAAAACTTGAGGTAGGGATTTTCTTTGAGTTATATATATATATATATATATATTTGCAAGATCTAGATGATTTTTTTTCGAAATCATCATTTGATTTGTTTTGGAAAGTGGGTTGTTGATTTAAGAAGATGAATGATTTTGGAAGTGAGTTTACTTTCTTGTTTCTTTTAAAATAGAAATAGAGGGTTTTGAACTATGTTGGTAAAAGAAATATGTTTTTTGTGAGATCTTCTCAAATCTTTGAAGATGGTTGGTTTTGGTGAGAAAACCTAAAAATTTGGAATTTTTTAGAAAGATGTTGAAAAGCTTTGGAAGATGTTATTATATTTGTTTTGTGTGCCAAAATAAATGATGTTAGAAAAATTGTTTATTTATTTACATATAAATGATGTTTTCATGGAATATGGGAATTGTTGAGATTGCTTGAAATGTGGGAGTTATGTTATCCCTTGAATGAATTGAAATAAATGTATTTATTCATCTTGTGAAATCGTATTGAAAGGAGAAATGAAAATTTTGATCACAATGGAAATATAGTGTGGAAGAATCGAAAATGGATAAAATGTTGCATTGCATCAATTGATACATTGGCATATCAATTCATTGATAATGAAGAGCTTTGAAATTTGATTTGAAAACTTTGCATAGAGTAAAGAATGTTGAGAATCAAGTTTTCATGAATTGGTTTTGGGGTAAATACGGTGGTAAGTCTTGATAGGTAGTGTAGAGGTTATGTGTCGAGCCTTCTAGTTAATTCTAGTAAAAATGATAGATTATGGGTGTCGAGCCTTCCAATTGATACTGGTAAAAATGATGAATTGGTAGCACTTATATAGTCTACTTGCAGACACAGACCTAGGGATTACCAGAGTTGTATTTACTGCCGCTTGAGTTAAATTATTAAGCTTTGAACAAATGGGAAAATTGCATGGCATCATTGAGCATGGTGGTTTTGAAAGGATGAAGATGTGAATTATTTGTAAAAAGGCATGGCATGGCATATGCATTCCTCTCTTGATTTTTGTATAAAATATATATATTTTGTGAGGGATTTCCTACTGGGCTTTATGCTCACCCTATGGGATTTTTGTGCAGGAAAAGACATGGTGAATCCTCCTAACTGAGGGCATGGAAATGTCTATGTTGAGAGCACAAGGTTCTCATTTGTTATGATTCTATTTGTAAGCCAAGGGCTTTGTATGTGTGGATTTGAATAACCATTTTTGTGTAACCGGGCTTAAGCCTTGGAAACTTGTAAACCCTTGGGAGTATTTATTTGCTTCTTTACTCGTTGTCAGATTAATGTATTATTGCATGAGAAACTATTTACATTATGAAATGCAAGTGTGGGATTGTATGATTGGTTTTCCTTAAAAGGGGTCATGATTATTATATTGTCATTTGGGTATGAAAATTGGGGCGTTACAACTTGGTATCGGAGCTACCGGGTTCGAATACTTGGAGCTCGTGGGAAGTGGTTGTTTTAGCACAATGGGTTCATGCTACATGATAGGTTGCATGATAGGAAGATGTTATACATTTTATGACTATGTGATAACATGCTTATTTGGTTATATGGGTATGGGATTGAACTTTTGAGATGTTGTTTACGCCTACTAAATCCCTTGAGGTCTTCTTAGAAGGGTACTTAATCAATACTCGTTCTACTAAGAATTCTTGATTTTTTGTGGGACGAATTTCATCATGAAAGAATAATCCGTATGTGTTTACATGACTAAGTGCTTATGTGGAATGAAATTGAAATGTCTATATAGTAGTGAAATATATAGAATTGCGGTGATTAGACGTGTAAGGTAAATTGTGGGCATATATGGGTTGGTGTGCTAAAATTTTCTATTGTCCTCTATAGGATGTCAGGAAGAGGTCAAACCCGTGGTGGCACAGGCGAGAGGCGTGGTAGAGCCCGCCGGGGCGTGTATGAGATACCGGTCCATGGGGTTTCGGTACAAGAGGAAGGGACGTGCCAAGCTAATGTGGCTGAACCAGTGGGTCACATTGCAATAGGGACCCTAGCCCGTGAGATAGCAGGGGCTATGAATTTGTTGAGGGTTGAGAACCAAGCTTGAGAGAACGCTGCAGGTTTCCTTACTCGGGAGTTTTTGCTGGCCAAATTGGATGAGTTCCTTGGTGGCCACGGGCCCAAGAAAGCAGATGAGTGGCTCGAACAAACAGTGAAGACATTTGAGATGCTTCACATTGAGGATAGTGAACTACGGGTGACTCTAGAGAGTTATTATCTTAAACGAGATGCGGGTCAATGGTGGAAGTACACCAAGGGTTTAGTGGAGACGGCATGGGAAGCCTTTGTGATTGCTTTCCAAGATAAGTACTTACCTCCCATTGCTAGGGAGAGATTGAGGTAGGAGTTTTTGGACCTCAAACAAAATAACATGTCTATGGCCGAGTTTGAGGCGGCCTTTTCTAGTTTGTCCCGGTTTGCACCGAAGTTGGTGGCAACGGAAGAGCGCCATTGTATTGAGTTTGAGAAGAAGTTAAGGACCAAGATCTTGTACAAAGTTGCCGGAAATATGGTTCGGAACTATGCCCATCTCGTGGATGCAGCGGCACATGTAGAGGTTATTGCGCAGGTTAAGGACGAAAGACATCGGGGTTCGAGGTCTAGGGGCTAGGAATCCCTGGGGGACTATATGCAGAATAAGAGGGACAGGGGCAATTTCTTATCCTAGCCCTCGCAGTCTAGATCCACTTTTCCCTTGCCTAGTTCGGGCTCGGGAAAGAGTGCATAAAGTGGCTTTTCTTGCTTCAAGTGTGGCCAGCCGGGTCACAAAGCCTTTGCATGCCCACAGAAAGGAGGAGGGCAGTTGGTGTTACCACCACCACCTAACCGATCTCAAGGTCAGTCCCAGAATAAAAGTCAAGGGTTTAATTGTTTTCAATGTGGTCAACTAGGGTACATGAAAAGGACTTGCCCATAGCTGGAAGGCGCATCTGGGTCGAGGCAGACTCAGAGCCACCAGCAGGCTCATTCTGCACAGACCTCATGAGCTAACCAGGGAGCCGCTTCGGCTCAGTCTGTGCACCAGGCCTATGCTCCGAGGGAGGAGCAACTTTACCAGGGGTCACAAGGGTGTGTGTATACTATCACTGCGCCAAAGCAGTCACCGGGATCCTCAGTTGTGAGAGGTATTTTTGTTGTGTGTAATACTTTGGCTAGCGTGTTGATAGACACGGGTGCTTCTCATTTATTTATATCTGCTGCATTTTTGTCTGCATTGGGGCTAGAGGTGGCACAATTAGCATCTCCGCTCAGAGTAGAGTCACCTATTGGGGGTATGATTGAGTTAGACCAGGGGTGTCGGGATTGTGACATAAAAGTCGTCGGGCGTCGACTTCCGTTTGCTTTTATGTTGCTAGGCATGTCGAGTTTTGATGTCATCTTGGGTATGGATTGGTTACGTTTGTACCGAGTGGTGATTGATTGTTACCGTCAGAGAGTTACTGTATGTACCTCAGGTGGGGATTGTTTCTATTTTTTGGGGAACCGAGTTGATAAGACCTTGTCGCCAATTTTTAACCCTCGTAATAGGAGCAAGCTTAGTGGCCTTCTTGCAACACTCTTGGATAGTGAGAGTGACGGGACCCGTGTTGAGTTACCAAGGGTAGTTTGTGAATACTCGAATGTCTTTCCCGAGGACCTTACTAGTTTGCCACCCCACCAGGAGATCGAGTTCTCCATTGAATTAGTGCCTGGCACGACACCAATTTCTATGTCACCATATAGATTTACAGCCGCCGAATTGCATGAGTTGAAGATTCAACTCCAAGATCTTTTAGATAAGGGCTTCATTCGCCCTAGTATATCACCTTGGAGAGCACCGACGCTCTTTGCGAAGAAGAAGGATGGGTCATTGCGGTTTTGTATTGATTACCGCAAGTTGAATCGGGTTACCATTAAGAACAAGTATCCTCTACCTAGAATTGATGATTTGTTTGACCGACTTAGAGGGCCTCGCTGCTTCTCGAAGATAGATTTGAGGTCGGGGTACCATCAGCTGAGAGTCCGAGAAAAGGACATCCAGAAAATGACCTTTTATACGCGTTATGGCCATTATGAATTCTATGTAATGCCGTTTGGGTTGACTAATGCACCAACTTCCTTTATGGATTTGATGAACCGAATCTTCCGAGAATACTTGGACCTTTTTGTGGTTGTCTTTGTGGACAACATCTTAATTTATTCAAACTCGGAGGAGGAACATGAGGCTCACTTACGAGTAGTGCTTGAATTGCTTAAGGAGCACTGTTTGTATGCCAAATTTGATAAGTGCAAGTTTTGGCTCACCGAGGTGGAATTGTTGCGGCACGTAGTGTCGAGTGAAGGAGTGACTGTAGACTCATCAGAGATAGACGCGGTACAGGATTGGGACCAACCCAAGAATGTTTTTGGGATCTGAAGTTTCTTGGGGTTAGCAGGGTACTATCGACGCTTTGTAAGGGATTTCTCTAGACTAGCTGCATCTTTGACTAAGTTGACTAGGAAGGGTATCAAGTTTGTGTGGAATGAGGCTTGTGAAAAGTCTTTCCAAGAATTTAAGACTAGATTGACTACAGCACCGGTCTTGATAATTCCGGAAAGGGGTTTGAATTACACTATTTATTGTGATGCATCTGGGGATAGACATGGTTGCGTCTTGATGCAAGAGGGTAAAGTTGTGGCCTACGGATCACGACAATTGAAGACTCACGAGAAGAATTACCCCACCCATGACCTAGAATTAGCGGTGGTCATTTTTGCCTTAAAAATTTGGAGGCATTACTTGTATGGTGAGAAGTTTGAAGTCTTCTCCGATCATAAAAGTCTTAAGTATTTGTTTTCTCAAAAAGACTTGAATTTACGTCAACGGAGGTGGATGTAATTCATGGAGGATTATGACTTTGAGTTACACTATCATCCGGGGAAGGCCAATGTAGTGGCCGATGCATTGAGTCAGAAATCTGTGAAATCTGTGAGTAGCTTGGCAAGTGTGGCCATTTGGGAATGGGATGTGCTAGCTACTATTGGCAAGTTTGATTTGCATTTGGGTGAGTTCAGTGAGAGTACAACCTTGTTTACTTTGAATGCTCAACCTACCTTGATTTGTAAGGTCATAGAAGCACAACAGAAGGACCATGAGGTGGAGTCGATCCGGGTTAAAATTTCCAATGAAAAGGTAGAGAAGGGTTTGAACATCCACTCGGATCAGAGTGTACGTTACCTAGACCGTCTGTTTGTACCAGAATCTTGTAGAGAGGAAGTACTTCGGGAGTTCCATCACTCACGCCTTGTAGTACATCCGGGAGGCAAGAAGATGTATCAGGATCTTAGTCGCCAGTTTTGGTGGAGAGGCATGAAAAGGGATGTAGCTGTGTTTGTGTCGAAGTGCCTTACTTGTCAACAAGTGAAGGCCGAACATCAGAGGCGAGTGGGTTTATTGCAACCCTTGCCTATAGCGGAGTGGAAGTGGGAACATATTACGATGGACTTCGTTGTGGGCCTTTCGAGGACTCAATAGGGTAGTGATGCCATTTGGGTGGTAGTAGACCGGCTGACTAAGTCGGCACATTTTATTCCTATGCGCATAAGTGAATCAGTAGATTATCTTGCCAACCTGTACATTAGGGACATAGTGAGGTTGCACGAGGTCTCTGTGACTATTGTTTCGGATAGAGATTCGGGAAACAACGCTGAAAGTAGTACTTATCCGTAAGAGGCTAGCTATGGCTTAGAGTCGCCAGAAAAGCTATGCCGATCGTAGGAGGGGACCCTTGTCTTTTGAGGTGGGAGATCATGTGTTCTTGAAGATATCACCTAGACGGGGCTTGATGAGGTTTGGGAAGAGTGGGAAGCTGTCTCCTCGATTTATTGGCTCTTTTAAAATCCTTGAGCGGATTGGGGAGGTTGCTTATCGTTTGGCGTTACCGCCACAGTTTTTTGGGGTTCATATCGTGTTTCATATTAGTATGCTTCGAAAATATGAGCCAGATCCATCACACATGTTGGATTGGACCGACTTGGAGGTAGATGAGGATGCCTCGTATGAGGAGAGACCGATGAGAGTCTTGGATAGACGGGACCAAGTCTTGCGAGGTAAGACAATTCCCTTGGTAAAAGTATTGTGAAAACATCGCGGGGTCGAGGAAGCCACTTGGGAACGTGAGTTGGGAGTTCTAGAGAAATATCCGGACTTGTTTGTTGATGCATGAACATGTAATGGGATTTGGTTATGTTAGTGAATAGTATGGGCATTGTATATGTTTTAACTTATGAGAACATTGCATGAGTTATTGTTGTTTTGGAAAAACATGGATTCAATAGAAACATGACATATGTTTTGAGAATATGGAATGTTGTGGGTGTGGTATAACTTTTGGAAGCATTATGTATGCAGTGTAAAAACTTTTGAAAATTTTGACTTCGATTTAACATCGCAAATGTTTTGGGAAATTGTAAATTTCATTTTTGATTGGGACTTGTGAGTCGAGTCGATGGGAATGGATGACCAGAGAATGGGTCATGGTGATGTAATTGTAAGAATAACCTTGATGTGGCTAGTGTAATTATGATTTTGGACATAATTTGTAATTTCGGGGATGAAATTCTTTAAGGGGAGAAGATTTTAGCGATTTCGATTTTTGATCTGTCCTTCGTGGCGTTCTGGACTCAGGTTTCATGGTTAGATAATATTATCTACGTCTTTTCTTCCTTCCACTCTTTGAGTTCGAGTTTTGGGATGTCTTGGGAGTGTTTGGAATTGGTTAGTTGCAAGTTGTTCAAACTTTTGTCATCCTGAATTTTGGCTCTTCACTCGAGCGAGGCTTCTTGCGCTCGAGCGAGCTTTGTGAGCTCTCAGTACTTTTGCAGAAAAGAGTCGCTTGCTCGAGTGAGGCTTCTTGCGCTCGAGCGAGGAGTGCGTCTGAAAAACTTCTGAAGCTTGGTATTTTACGCTCGAGTGAGGAGACTTGTTGTGTCTGGTCCATTGGGATATTTTGAATCAGTTTCGTAAATCAGATATTTTGAATCATTTTTGCAGCACTCTCTCTCTCTAAAATTGTCTAGATTTTAAGATCTTCATATTCCTTCTCTAGAAGTCACCATCTCTCTTTGATTTCTCCAAATCCATTGGGATTTAGGCCTAAGTTCTTCACCAAAGTTGGTCATCACCTCGAGAGCTTCGTTGTGTGCGGTGGAGATTGAGTTTTGACATCGTAAATTTTGGCGTTTCATCTCAATTTTTCTTCAAAACTTGAGGTAGGGATTTTTTTTGAGTTATATAGATATTTGCAAGATCTAGATGATTTTTTTTCGAAATCATCCTTTGATTTGTTTTGGAAAATGGGTTGTTGATTCAAGAAGATGAATGATTTTGGAAGTGAGTTTACTTTCTTGTTTCTTTCAAAATAGAAATAGAGGGTTTTGAACTATGTTGGTAAAAGAAATATGTTTTTGGTGAGATCTTCTCAAACTTTGAAAATGGTTGGTTTTGGTGAGAAAACCTTAAAATTTGGGGTTTTTTTAGAAAGATGTTGAAAAGCTTTGGAAGATGTTATATTTGTTTTGTGTGCCAAAATAAATGATGTTAGAAAAATTGTTTATTTATTTACATATAAATGTTGTTTTCATGGAATTTGGGAATTGTTGAGATTGCTTGAAATGTGGGAGTTATGTTATCCCTTGGATGAATTGAAATAAATGTATTTATTCATCTTGTGAAATCGTATTGAAAGGAGAAATGGAAATTTTGATCACAATGGAAATATTGTGTGGAAGAATTGAAAATGGATAAAATGTTGCATTCCATCAATTGATACATTGGCATATCAATTTATTGATAATGAAGAGCTTTGAAATTTGATTGAAAACTTTGCATAGAGTAAAGAATGTTGAGAAACAAGTTTTCATGAATTGGTTTTGGGGTAAATACGATGGTAAGTCTTGATAGGTAGTGTAGAAGATATGTGTCGAGCCTTCCAGTTAATTCTGGTAAAAATGACAAATTATGGGTGTCGAGCCTTCCAGTTGATATTGGTAAAAATGGCGAATTGGTAGTACTAATATTGTCTACTTGTAGACACAGACCTAGGGATTACCAGAATTGTATTTACTACCCCTTGAGTTAAATTATTATGCTTTGAACAAATGGGAAAATTGCATGGCATCATTGAGCATGATGGTTTTCAAAGGATGAAGATGTCAATTATTTGTAAAAAAGCATGGCATGGAATATGCATTCATCTCTTGAGATTTGTATAAAATGTATATCCTTTGTGAAGGATTTCCTACTGGGCTTTATGCTCACCCTATGAGATTTTTGTGCAGGAAAAGACGTGGTGAATCCGCCTAATTGAGGGCGTGGAAATGTGTATGTTGAGAGCACAAGGTTCTCATTTGTTGGGATTCTATTTGTAAGCCAAGGGCTTTGTATGTGTGGGTCTGAATAACCGTTTTTGTGTAACTGAGCTTAAGCCTTGGAAACTTGTAAACCCTTGGGGGTATTTATTTGCTTCTTTACTCGTTGTCGGATTAATGTACTATTGCATGAGAAACTGTTTACATTATGAAATGCAAAGTGTGGGATTGTATGATTGGTTTTCCCTAAAAAGGGCCCTGATTATTGTATTGTCATTTGGGTATGAAAATTGGGGCGCTACAATTATGCACCAAAAAAAAAAAAATATATAAATAAATTGAAATAAAGTTAATTATCTTGAAACTAAATAATTGAGGTGGAGATATGACCCGCTAGAAACCATTCAAAATCCACATTTGATAACATAATGACTTAGAGAGATAAATGTGAAATAAATTTAATACTTTCAAATTTTATTTATAAATTATCAACTTTAAATTTAAAGTGAATTGCGACAAATGAACCCAAAACATAGAGAAGATCAAAGAGATTACTATAATACTGCTTTTTACAATACTAACCCATGAAAATGGACAATGAATTAAAGAAATTAGAGTTGGTTGAGACAAAAAGTAACATAAAAGCACTTGCTCATATATTATACTTGGGAACACCAAGATGCAACAACAACAAAGGAGAAAGAGCAAAACAACAATGAAAAAAAAGAGAGTAGAAAACAACATATAAGCACAATAAGAACAAGTGCCAAAACCACAATGCCAACAAGTGATCCAAACACATATTTACAACTTTGCCAGGTTGCCAAAATACCCTCTGAACATGTAAAATTGAAACTAATTCACATTATTTAGGCATTGCTCTTGGATGATCCAAGGGCTTTAACTGCGGCGGCTCTTAGGGTGTACTGGTGGTAGAAGGCAGCGATGGCGGCTCTAATGAATGGTCCGATCCAGAAGATCCACTGAAATAATTAACATCACAAAGCAAAGTTAAAACATGAAAATTAAGGTATAATATAAGAAGTACTATGTATAAGACAACATGGAATTAAAAGAGAGGGGTGGAGGTAAGTACTTGATCATCCTAGGCTTTTTGTTTGCCGTAGATCACGATGGCGCCGAAGCTTCGGGCTGGGTTGATGCCTCTGCCGGTGATTGGGTTGGTCGCGAAGTGAACCATGAACACAGCGAATCCGATAGGGAGTGGTGCCAAAACCTTTAATTCCAAAGATAAACTTGTCATAAAAAAACTCTACTGTTCAAAACTAATTTGTTATGCAAACTAGTTAAATTTGAACAAATTTTGAAACTAATTAATTTTTTTAGCTTGACTTGAATAACTCAAATCAGCAAGTTTATATAGGATTCAAGTATTCTACTATATAAAAAACCCAGGTACTTGAGCTCCATTGTATATCTTTCTTTTTTGGTTATAATATGACTTGCTTGTCCAAAAAAAAAAAAAGGTACTTGAGCTCGATTTGCGATCAATTCAACTGAAGCTTGCTTGATTTCCTAACCTCAATAATCATTGTTATCCTAATTTACAACCATTAAAATCTTGCAACAATTTTAAAAATAGAGTAGAAAGTTATATTCTTGGATCTATATGCCAATCCTTAAATTGCATACTTTGTTTTTTTTTATTTTAATTTTTCTTTAAGGAGATGAATAGAAGAATAAAAATTGCATTGCGTAATAATAAGACTTGAATCAGTACTAATATATACTTACATGGACATGAGAATCGCATGCATTTCTCTTGGGATCGGCAGCAGAGAAGATTGTGTAAACAAGGACAAAAGTGCCGATAATCTCAGCAGCAAGTCCAGTGCCGGTGCTGTACCCAGAAGACAGCTCATTGGCTCCACCCCCATACTCGACATAGTAGGCCTTTTGGAATACCTTCACCAAACCACAGCCACATATGGCACCCAAGCACTGAGCCACAATGTACAGAATGGCTCGGACCAGAGACACCTTCCTAGCTAGGAACAGACCAAATGTCACTGTTGGGTTAATGTGCCCCCCTGCGTATATAGTTTACAAAAAACCACCATTAATTTCCCTGAAACTTCAATATGAAACTAAGAAAATATGGAACTTTGTATATTGATGTTGTCACTTCAATATTGGTAAAAAATTTCAAGTGTCCTAGAGTACACAACAATAGTCCGGGTTGAGTCAATTTAACTTACCTCTTTTTCTTTTAATTTTTTTTTAAAAATTTTTGAGTCAATTACAAAAACACCCCCTAATGTATACTTAAAATACATATTGTTTCCTATAGTTTAAAAAATTACAAATATCTCTTTGTAATAATTTTTTGTTTAACAAAATTAACTGGAAAAATGAAATTTCCAACTCATTTCTTATATAATAATAAAATTATTTGAATTAATAATTTAAATATATTTATGACATTATTAAAAATTATTAATTGAATTGATGATTTATTGATAAAACGAGTCATTTGTTATGAAATTAGGAATTTTAGGGAGTGGAATGTAATTCCTAAAATTATAGAAGTAATTTATATTTTAAGCAAATCTCAGAAAGTGTATCTATAACTTGCTCTTATTTTTTTATTTAATTCAACTTACTTTGGGTTAAAATTCATTACTTTTCAGATCCATCAGGACTAACTAGTAAGGGTGTAAATCTGGCCCACCTTGGCCCATGTTGGGCCTTTCGGGCTCCCACCAAAATTTGGGCCAGGCTGGGCCAGCCCACGAGCCAAACAATTAGGCCTAGGCCTAAGCGAATTCGGGCCTCGGGCTGGCCGGACCATTTTTTCTTTTAAATTGTTTCTATTAAAATTCTATTATTTTTTTACTAAAAAAGACACTGGGCCGATGAGCGGGCCCACAGGCAGGGTTGGATTTCAAAATGGTGGGCCAGGCCCTAGCATAGGGGCTCGGACTTGACTTAGGCTTGGGTCTAAACGGGCCTGGCCCACCCCGGGCTGCGGGCGGGCTTCAGGCTGCCCACAGGCCACAGGTCATTTTTACACTCCTACTAACTAGCTAATCTTAAAATTTTAAAAAAAGAAATAAACCAATTTTAGTGTTATTATACTTTTGTTTTCAAAATTGACTCAAATTTTGTAATTTTTAGAATAGTTTAATTGAGATGGACTTAAAAATTTCAAAAAAAAATTCAAAAGTAAGTTGAAAATTTATTTTGATTATTTAAGTTTTAGCCAAATAAACAGGAGATAAAATCGATCTCATGGCATCACTAATTAGCAGTGGCGGGCGAGAGCCACATGTTAAATTTCACAAAATTTTCATTAGCCCAATATAATTTTGAATATTTATAAAACAATGAAAAAGAATCTTTTAACCTCCCATTCTTACTCAAAAGTGTCCTTGAAACACAAAACACTTTATTAATTGTTGGCATTTGTACTAATTCTATTTCAACCCTTTTAAACTTTACAATAGTATCATTAATCTCATGCAATTCAGAGTGTTTATACATTAAAAAGAATTCAAATTACAAATACTCCCCCAAGATTTGTTTAAAATACAAATTATTCGCTGTAATTTTAGAAATTACATTTCATCTCCTGATATTTCTAATTTCATAATAAATTGTTTATTTTATTAATAAATCATCAAGTCAATTAACTATTTTTAATGATGTCAGAAATATATTTTAATTAATAATTCGGATAATTTTATTATGGTATAAGAGAATCGTTAGAAATTTTATTTTTTTGGTTAATTCTATTAAATAAAAATTCCTGACAAGAGAATATTTGTAATTGTTTAAATCACAAGGGACAATCTGCAATTTAAGCAAATTTTAGAGAGTGTATCTATAATTTACCCTTAAAAATAGCATTTTTATCTTCCAAATTGTACATAATATCCTTAACCCCTCCTACAAATTTTTGAATCCGCCACCGTTAATAAAAAAAACAACTCCAACATTCTAAAATTACTAAATAATTATCCGACAAACAAGTACTCACCAGAGATGCCTGTAGTGCAGTAAACGAGGACGAAGATCATGCCATCGAAGGCCCAAGCAATGCCAAGGATTCCAACACCACCACAGACACCAGTAGTCTTGATTGGGTCAGTTTGGCTCTTGTAACCAATCACAGTCAAAACAGTAATGTAGAGGAACAAGAGTGTTGCTATGAACTCTGCAATGGTGGCCTTATACAATGATCACAGTGTCAGCTCCTCTGCATCTATCAATGGCGCCGGTGGTGGGTCTTTGTAGTCCTTCGCCGCGTACTCCCCGCCTCACACGTCTATGTCCTTTGCCATGGCTAGTGTGTGCCTGTATGTGTATGAGAGAGAGAGAGAGAGAGAGAGAGAGAGAGAGAGAGAGAGAGAAAGACAGAGAGAGAGAGAGAGAGAGAGAGAGAGTGTGTGTGTGTGTGTGTGTGTATGTGTGTGTTTTGGGTGTTGAGAGTAGTTTGATGGGCGTTTGAGAGATGAGGCAAATGTGGGTATTTATAGGAATGTATTAACATTAATTAAAGTTTATTTTTTGTAGCCCCATTTTATTTTTTCTATTTATTTTTGATTAATTTCTTTCACTTTCAGTGCTTAGTGACCCCACCTCTTTATAACCTCTTCATTTTTGAGGCTCCATTTATTAAGAATTTTATAATATAATGAAATATTTAAATGGATTAAAGGACAAAAATAGAAATGATTTATTTATTTTTTTTTAAATTGTTCAATTTATAAGAAAGTTTATGTACAAAAATATTTGAACTTTACTTTCAACTAGAAAAGATTCGAGAGAAAATAAAATAGATGTTTGATTTGACTCATATTTTTCTTTCAACAATTGAATGTTAAAGAGTTCTTACCTTAGATACTCTTTCATAATTGGAACCATTCATTTTAGGAGACTCATCTAAAAAATTATATATGTAAAAAATTTAATAGATTGGATATTGGTAGCCACAGATCAAATCTGATTCAGTAAAAATAAAATAAAATGAATAACTAATATGATTTTGAGAATAAATTGTTTAACAAAAATAAAGTGATTATATCTAACTACTAATATCCAATCAACTTACTTTTTTACATAAATAATCTTCTTGGTGAGCTATATAAAATTAACTATTTGAATCGTTGAGATAAATTCAAAATGGAGCCTACCGAAGGACATAGAATAATTTCTTTAACAGAGAAGAGATCACTGAAGAAAAAGTAGATACACCAGATGATCATTGTAGCGATCCTGGTTTCGATCCATCTTTCATGTTTTGCCACTTCGGCAGGGCCGATTGGGGGTCGAGCTGCTCGGTCAGCTCGTGGGGTCTAGGGGGTAGCGCCCCTTGGTGGGTCCAAGGGCAGTGCCCTGGCGGGGGTCGGCAAAAATGTAAAATGCATTCGAAGTTGCTTGTCCGCTCGAGTGGCCATTTATGCGCTTGAGCAGAGAATGTTTGGTTTCAGAAGTTTGACCTGCCTGCAAAAGTACTGGGTTAGTATATTTGACGCTCGAGCCGACTATGTTATATTAGTTCGTGAATCTGATATTTCATATCACTTTTTCAGTCCTCTCTCTCTGTAAAACTCTCCAGAATTCCAGATCGAGAGCTTCTCTCTCTTGAAGTCATCTTCTTTCTTTGATTTCTCTATATCCATTGGGATTTAGACCTAAGTTCTTCACCAAAGTCGGTTATCATCTCGAGGGCTTCGTTGTGTGCGGTGAAGATCGAGTTTCGACACCGTTGATTTTGGAGGTTTCATCTCATTTCTTCTTTAAAACTTGAGGTAGGGATTTTCTCAGAGTTATATATATATTTTTGCAAGATGTAGATGATTTTTGAAATCATCCTTTGATTAGCTTTGAGAAATTGATTGTTGATTTCAAGAAGATGAGTGATTTTGAAAGAGGGTTTAATTTCTTTTCCTTTTAAAATAGAAATTGAAGGTTTTGAACCATATTGATTAAAGAAAGATGATTTTGGGGAGATTCTTCTAAATATCTGGAGATGAATGGTTTTGGTGAGAAAACCTAGAAATTGGGTCTTTTCTTTGAAAGATGTTGAAAATCCTTGGAAGATGTTGTCATATTTATTTTGTGTACCAAAATAAATGGATGTTTTGAAAATTGTTTATTTATATATAAATGACGAATTTTGTGAAAAAATGGAGACATGTTGTTTATTTTGGAAATTGTTGTCAAAATGTTGATTTAGTCTTGAATTGACTAAATTGTTGAGATTGCTCGAAATGTAGGAATTACGTTATTCTCTTGAATGAATTAGATATAAAAGTATATATATATATATTAATCTTGTGGAATTGTGTTGAAAAGAAGATTGAGAATTTTGATCACAATGGTATATTGTGTGGAAAAATTGAATATGGAAGTAATGTTGCATTGCATTATTAAACATACATTGGCATTTCAATTCATTGGACTATGTTAAGCATTGGAAATTTGTATTGAGAAAAGAATGTTGGGAAATGGGTTTTCATGAAATGGTTTTGGGGTAAATACGGTGGTAAATCTTAATAGGTGGTGTAGATGAAATTCTTTAAGTTGGCCTGAGTGTCCTTGGTGAAAGACAAGAAGGTTGCGCGGATAGGTGTCGAGCCTTCCGGTTAGTACCGGTAAAAATGACAATTGGTAGTACTCATATAGTCTACTTGCAGACACCGACCTAGGGATTACTAGAGTTGTATTTACCATCCCTTTAATTAAATTGATAAATTTTGAACAGTTGAAGTTTTATAACATCATTGAGCATGATGGTTTTCAAAAGATGAAGATGTGTTTTATTTTGAAAAAGGCATGGCATGTAACATGCATTCATCTCTTGAGACTTGCATAAAATGTATATACTTTGTTAAGGATTTCCTATTGGGCTTTATGCTCACCCTACCGGATTTTTGTGCAGGAAAAGACGTGGTGAATCTGCCTAATTGAGGGCGTGGAAATGTGTGTGTTGAGAGCACTAAAGTTCTCATTTGCTGTGATCCTATTTGTAAGCCAAAGGGCTATGTATATGTGGGTTTGAATAACCATTTTGTGTACCGGGCTTAAGCCTTGGAAGATTGTAAACCCTTGGGGGTGCTTATTTGGTTATTTACTTGTTGTTGAATCAATGTAATATCGCATGAGGAACTATTATTATTATGTAATGCAAGTATGGGAAGTTATATTTGGTTTTCCTTTAAGAGAGCCATGATTGTTGCATTATCATTTGGACTAGAAATTTGGGGCGTTACAATCATCGAGCACTAGACTCTACATGGCTTCCATACCAAGCTGGGGTGGTAGAACTTTTTTTTTTTTGATTAGCAAAGAAAATCTTTATTGATGAAAACATACAAGGTATGATAAATTACATCAATAAAGAGGAGTTTGAAGCTAACACAAAGCTCCAAGCACCAGTTGTTGAGGAACCAACAGACCAGAGAGCAAAAGATGCTGCCACAACAATAGACTTAGATGAAAAAATACACAAAAAACCAGAACAACATCAGTTCACCACCAAATACAACACAAAACAGCAGAACAGCTCACACAACAGCAGTTTACATCCAAACACACCGAAAAGCTCACACATTAGCAGTTCACCAGAAAAACTTCACCATAAAGGCAACTCCTTACAGAATAACAGCACTACATATCTACAACAGACCCTCCCAAGCACTTCCTGATTTGACTCAAATTAAGAATGAAATCCTGCACTGAAAAATAGAAGTCTTTAAGGAACGGTTTTAACCAAAAAACAATCCTATACTTAATTAAATCACATAGATCCGTCAGGTTTGGAAAAAATTTTCTAAACACACATTCATTTCTGCACTTCTAGATTGACCACATCACAGCCAATAGAATGACCCTCCAAATCTTCGTTTCTTTCATCTTTAGCTTCTCCCCTGCCCACCACAGAAGAAGACTCTCCACAGAGCCTGGTAAAAGCAACTTGGACATCCCACTTCTTCAGCATTTCCGCCCAAATCTTCCACACGAAGGGACACCAAATTAATACATGGATCACTGATTCTCTGCCACTGTCGCAAAACACACAAGCTGTGGAAGCATTTTGATTAATCACTCCCAGTTTTTGTAAAAACTCCTTTGTTTTAACTCTCCTTTTCCAAGCAAACCAACCAAAAACCTGCACCTTAAGAGGGATGTAATTGAGCCAAATCAGTTTAGTAATACTCATGGTGGCACCTGCATTGTCCACAACAAACTTATATAAAGCTGCTACATTTAGAACCCTAGAAGGTGAGGCTGACCATACAGGTCGGTCAGCACACTCTGGACACACTGCAGGAGCCACCAATAGATAATTAAGAAGCTTATCTAGTTCCTGCTCCTCCCATTCATATAACTCCCTTCTAAATGCCAGGGACCAATCACCAACTATAATTTTCTTATCAACCTGTACTCTCAAGGATTCCTTTTTTTCATAGAAAACCTATATAGAGTTGGGAATTCATCCTTCAAACAAGTAGATTGACACCATGTATTAGACCAAAACCTGATCCTCCTCCCATCCCCAACCTTCAAATGAAAATTATTCAAATAATATCCTTTAGACTATTGCACTGTTCAGCAACAGAAATGATCCCTTTCCAAACTGCCGAGTGGCAATTAGATGGAATAAGAGATGGAATCCAACCACCCACCTCCATCTTATATCTGCTACAGAGTACTCTTTTCCACAAAGCATCCTTTTCACCACCAAACCTCCACCACCATTTAATTAGCAAACACTTGTTCACATCCCTTATTTTCCTGATGCCCAATCCTCCATGATCCACTCTTTTAGACAAGTCCTCCCATTTGATCACATGAATTTTCCTTTCCAGTTCAGAACCACCCCATAAGAATGTAGCTTGAAGCTTTTCCAACTCTCTAGCAACCCCTTCTGGCATCTTGAACAATGACAAATAAAACACTAGCAATGCTGATGTTACTGCTTTAACAAGTGTTAGCCTCCCTGCAAAAGACAACAACTTCCTTTTCCAACCAGCTAGTTTGCTTTTGACTTTATCCACGATTGGTTTCCAAGTAGCTTTCTTCCTTGGGTTAGCTCCAAATGGCAGCCCAAGATAACTGAGAGGTAATGATTTAATTTTACAATTCAGAATTTCAGCAAAACATCCATCATCTCCTTAGAAACACCCACACCGCATACAACACTCTTACGAAAGTTTATTTTCAGACTAGACATGATTTCGAAGCACCTTGGCACCCTTTTCAACTTTCTCACCTCATCCACCTCAGCTTCACAGAATAACAATGAGTCATCTACAAACTGTAGATGAGTTAACAACACACTATCATAGCCTACCTTTACACCTTTAATCAAGCCTAACTCAAAAGCTCTGTTTAATAACACATGTAGACCTTCTGCTGCTAGATTAAACAGAAAAGGGGACAAAGGGTCTCCTTGTCTTAGACCCTTTTGTGTGCTAAACTTTTCAGTAGGAGATCCATTAATGAGCATTGAGACCCTTGCAGTTGTTACACACTCCTTAATCTAATTGGTCCACTTGGCTTCAAATCCAAACTTAGAAAACATAGAGAAGAGAAAACTCCAATTAATAGAATCATATGCCTTTTCAAAATCCAACTGAATAAGCACTCCATTCTTCTTGGGTTTCTTCTATCCATCAACAACCTCATTAGTAATTAGCACCCCATCTAGAATATTTCTTTCACTTAAGAATGCAGACTGAGACTCACTTATGATATGTGGCATCACAGTTTTCAGTCTATTTGCCAACAATTTTGCTATGATCTTGTAGATTGAGCCTACCAAACTTATAGGTCTATAATTAGATAGCCCTGTTGGAATATCCCTCTTCGGAATGAGGGTTATGAAGGAACTGTTTATACCCTTCACCAATTTACCATTCTTGTGAAATTCTTTCACAAAGTTAATCACATCACCCTTCATGACTTTTCAAAACTTCTGAAAACACAGCAAATTAAAACCACCAGGTCCTAGTGCTTTATTCCCGTCATAATCCATCACTGCTGCTTTGATTTTTGCTTTTGTAAATTCTGTTTCTAATAGTCCAAACCTCACCCTACTTTCTACTGATGGAAAATGACCTCCCAACTTAGGTCTTGATGGCCAGTGCTCTGAGTACTGATTCTTGAAGTGCTCAAAAACCTTACCCTTCACTTGACTCGGAACTTCAAACACCACCTCCCCTTCTATGATAGAATTTATTTCATTTCTTGTTGCCCTGCCTTTTGTTAGTACATGGAAATATCTTGTATTTTTATCCTCTTTCATTGCCTAGTTAAGCCTTGACTTTTGCAGCCATAACCATTCCACCATCCTACTTAACCTCCATATCTCAGCTCTAACTTCACTTCTCCTAACTTTTTCCATACCATCAAAGTCTCTAACCTCAGCCAGAAGATCAAAGCTATGAAGTTCACCCTCTACTACCTTCAATTTATTTAGTACATTTCCAAAAACCTCCACATTCCAACTTT
This sequence comes from Camellia sinensis, assembly GCF_055761805.1. Classification (NCBI taxonomy): domain Eukaryota; kingdom Viridiplantae; phylum Streptophyta; class Magnoliopsida; order Ericales; family Theaceae; genus Camellia; species Camellia sinensis. The sequence goes on from NC_138970.1 coordinate 67,829,475, forward strand.
TGAGGCCACTTTTCAAGATCTTCAACTTTTGAAGCAGCATAAACCTAGCCTAACCTTCTACTCTGGACTCTTGCCAATTTGTCTCCCAGAAACTCTGAAAATTTTTGTGTAAGAACCAAGCATTTAGTACCCTAAAGGACTTTGGGCCCCAGTCCCTCTCATCCTCCATCATAAGGAGATGGCAGTGATCGGAAACTAGTCCAGGTAGTCCCCACTGCTTTAGGTTGAACACCTCAAGCCATTTTGGGTCTATTAAAATTCTATTTATTTTACTCCACTTCTTACCAGCACATGAATTGCACCAAGTGAACCTCCTCCCAAGTAATGGTAAATCAGATACCTCACACTTATCAATAAAGTCATTAAATTCTTTCATGCCTCTATCCCTCATTCAACACCCTTTTGTTTCCCCAGTCTGCTTAATCTCATTGAAATCCCCTCCTAAACACCAAGGATTAGGGAATTCCTTCTTCAATTTCAACAAACAATTCCACAGATTCCCTCTTGAGCCCACATCATTAGGTGCATAAATGTTTAGAATAGCACAATCAAATTGGTTAAAGAGGGTACCTGATAATAATAAGAATCTTCTATTGCTACAGGAGTCCTTGACTTGGAAGACATCTGGATCCCAAATGCACTTCAATCCCCCTGCAGAGCTTACAGAATCCACCACCATAAACTCCATTTTGCCCCTTACCCACACAGATTTGACTTCATCCTCTGTAATTTCTATCTTCTTTGTCTCTTGGAACAAAGCAACATCTACATTTCTCTCATTCAAAAGCTTCTTTAATTTGCCTCTCTTCTCTTTCCTCTCTATCCCTCTAATATTCCATGATAGAATCTTTATAACTAACCTCTATTACTCCTATTTTCCCCCCCAGCTGGGGTACTCTATACCCCAACTCTCACCCCCTATTCAATGCGTTCCTTGTCCATCAATTCAAGGTCTACTATTTTTTCCAACACTTCAGCCCTCTTCCCATTAAACTGTACAGGGAGGACTTCCCTTATTTTCAGAGTTGCTTCGGCTTCATTCAGGACGACCCTCCCTTTATCTATTCCACCCACTATTGATGCAGATAAGGACATTGCCGCCATTGCTGCTCACCAGACTGCAGCCCTGGGCAGTGCTCTACTTGTTGAAGTGCCTCTTCTCCCATACCTCCTCATTAGCTCGAAAGACCTTTTCTTTAGAAAATTCTGATTAGATCTATTTCTTCTCTAATCCTTTCCTTCCCCTTTCTATGCCTTATATGTCTACTGCTAGGCTCCTTCTCATGGGCTTTAGAAAGGCTTGAAACTCTCCCAAATGGCCCTACTGCATCAGACTTATCTCTTATAGTTATATCCTGATGCTCCAGCCCAGTCTATGAATCACAAAGCCCACCCCCTGACTTAGTATATTATTTTGGCCCAAAATCACTTCAATATTCACTCCAGGCCTTTCTAGGCTTGACCTACCTAGACTTTTAACATAACCTGGCATACACACTTGATTTTCCATGCTCTAACTGACTATCGTCTCCTCTGTTGAGCCGATCCTCTGGTTTTGTACTTCCATCATTATGTTGCAGGCCTTAACACTCATTACTTTCCCCACATCACCTCAAACATCTTTAGCTTCCGCTACAACCCTCTGGCATGCCACCTTCTCCACCTCCACACTTTGACTTCCACTACCTGGCCTAGTTTCTTGAGCCACATCATACCCAACTTCCAAGTCAGCAGCTGAATCATCCTCCATATCAGCATCATCATCTTCGTCCTTCCTGCAATTCTAACCCACACTTTGTTCCTCTAACACATTTGAACTACCAATCTCATCCACATCTTGAAGCTTGTGACATTTGTAAGTAAGTTTTAGTGTTTTCACTGTTACCACCTGTTCTTCGCAAACTCTCACTGGAAACACCATCCCTCTGTATTTCAGATTTACAACTGAATTTATGGGTTCCATGCTTTTGGTGGAGACCTTAACCTTTGCACACACAAATGATAATGGTTGGCTCATATCTCCTTCAAAACATAAAACTTGCCCCCATACCCCACCAATTATTCTTATATTGGAGCTATTCCATAGGTGTAATGGGATGCCATAGCAACTGAGCCATACACATCTTTCCTGCTCCAGTACCTGCCTTGGTTTCCCTTCAGCAATATCTTCGCACCAGTCCAAAATCAGCTTCTTAATAGATGACATTTTCAGCGCCCTCTCCTCTTTTGATCTGAATGTTATAACCACATCCCTTCCCCCACTTTCTCTTACCATAATATCCTCTATTCCTATTGCTGCCAATTCCGTTTTTAGACTAATATTAGCATATTGAGCCTTCAATCTGATAATTATACTCTCAAACAACTATCCATTCCCTATCTCCTCTGCCTTTAACATGATGCTCCCTATTCCCCATCCCCTTTTTCCTGCCACAGTCTCTACATAAGATCTCTTATCTCTAAGGCCATTTGCCCAGTTCTACCATCTCTACCTTGAGTGACATGAACTACTAGTCTCCGCACTTGAGTACTTCATGGTGTTCTTGTAGCTTCACCACCTACCTTGTCCTTCCCAAACTCTGCAGATTTTACCTGTAATGGTCCATCATCCACCCATAGACCATTGGCTTTCTAGACAACTATTTTGGCTGCCATAAAGCAATAAAACCTCACAAAACCAAACATTATGTTGGTAACCCTTCGTCTCTTTTGCGGTATAAAAACATCCTTCACCACTTCAAACTTTGTAAAAAGATTGAACAGACCTTTTGGATTCAATGATGCTGGTAGGTTGTCCACAAACACAGTGAACACACCTACACTCCCTTCCGTCCTCCATGGTCCTGGTCTTCCCCTAGCCCTCACGACTGGCATCCACCCTCCCTACTAACCTCCTTGCTTCATAGCCTTTTTATCATATAAATCTATATAAATATAAGGAATGCTTACTAGAAATGAATGTTTATTCAATAGCTGGGGTGGTAGAATTGCCATTAGTGAGGCAGGATAAAGGAAATTGAAATGGTAAAGGATCCCACTTCCTTTAATGTGGAGGCAAGTTTAATTGACGGCTCATCATGCGTCACATTTGAATGATATAAATTGTTCATTTTGTAAATTATTGTAAGTAGAAATCGAATTAGGAGAGGTTTTCATCAACTAAGCCCGGCTTGAAATAAATTGAGACTAAAATGATAATTTTAAATGAATTTTTATTTATTTTTTAATATTCTTGTAATTTTTTTATTTAAATTCCCCCCCCCTCTTTTTGAAATGTAAAATAACTAAAAGATAATATTAAGAAAATTATATTCCCAATATAAGTTTAGTTATATGGTGATGATAAGATATTGACAATTTGTTATGAAATTAGTAATTTTTGCACTGGAAGGAATTTGAGGAAATTTTTATTTTTAATTCTCAAAATATCACTCAAAAATCAATTAATGTGGCATCAAAATTTGATTTGAAATTTCATTTTACATTATTTCCCAAACTATTATCAAAATATCAATTAGACCCCTTAATATATAAAATAATATGTAATAATAATTTTCATTTTAAAAATGAGAAAAATTAATTTAAATAATAAAATTTACAAAAAAAAAAAAAAGATTCAAAAAGTATACCTCAATTAAAATTGTCACTTTAAGCCTCAAATTCCTTGAATCTATCATGAGAATTGAGTCCGAAATTCTGAGCCCACTCTCTCTCTCTCTTTGTTCCAAATTGAGTCCAAAACTCTGAGTCCACCTTGCAAGATTTATTTTTTTACAAGAATGATATTCTTAAAGTGTCCTTGTGGCTCGACAACAAAGGTACTGGTGACATCTTTCTCCTCAACTCATAGCTCTTTCATATTTTCAAGTGGTTATAAACCTCTTTTCCATCCAATCACCAATCTATCTATTGTATTTTACGGATGTCACCATATACCGACATCCACTAATGTGTCCTCGTTGTTTCTAGCAACATTGGGTGTCTCCAACTTGAACATTTGCCGATGATGGTCCAGCACCATGCAAAAGAATTTATTGCCCAATTAATTGAAATAATACACCACTATAATTGATTGTACAATTGATTGGATGGCTCGACCACCACTAATCGATTCTCCAATTGATTGAATGGCTTGATCACCACCAATCGATTTTTCAATTGATTGCACATCTAATTTTACAAAAGAATTGATTGGTCAATCGATTGGAAGAATTGATCACTCCAATCGATTTGTCAATTGATTGGATGACTTGTCCACAACCAATTAATTGGCCAATCAATTAGCTTCATCAATTGATTGGATAAATTGATCAATAACTTACTCGAATTTGTATTACTTATGCATTTTTGTGAGATCACATACGTGATTTTGTGAAAATTTTCGTGATTTTGTGTTCCCGAAACTTTTATCAGATAACTTACGGAAAATTTATGTTAACTTACGCATTTTTGTGAGATCTCATACGTGAATTTATAAAAATTTACGTGCTTTTGTGTTGTTCAAAATTTTATGAGATGATTTACTCGAATTTGTGTTATTTACTCATTTTTTGTGACATCATTTACGTGATTTCATGAAAATTTATGTGATTTTGTGTTTCTAAAAAATTTTAGGAGATCATTTATGGGAAATTTGTGTTAACTTACTCATTTTTGTGAGATCACTTATATGAGTTTGTAAAAGTCTTACATGATTTTGTGTTGTTCAAAATTTTATGAGATCATTTACTCAAATTTGTGTTATTTATCCATTTTTGTGAGATCACTTATATGATTTCATAAAACTTTATGTGATATTGTGTTCCAAATTTTTTTTATAAGATCACTTACAAGAAATTTGTGTTAACTTACGCATTTTTGTGATATCATTTACGTGAGTTTGTGAAAAACTTATGTGATTTTGTGTTATTTAAAATCTTATGAGATCGCTTACTCGAATTTGTGTTATTTACGTATTTTTGTGAGATTACTTATGTTATTTTGTAAAAACTTACGTGATTTTGTGTACCTAAAATTTTTTATGAGATCATTTAAGGAAATTTGGTGTTAACTTATTTTTTGTGATATTAATTACATGAGTTTGTGAAAGACTTAAGGGAGTTTGTGTTGTTCAAAATTTTATGAGATCACTTACCCAAATTTAACTTATGCATTCTTGTGAGATAACCTTCGTGATTTCATGAAAACTTATGTGATTTTGTGTTCTGAAATTTTTTTATGAGATCACTTATGAGAAATATGTATTAACTTACACATTTTTGTGTGATTACTTGCTTGATTTCGTGAAAACTTACATGATTTTGTGTTCTTCAAAAATTTTATGAGATCACTTATGGAAAATTTGTGTTAACTTCACATTTTCGTGAGATTACTTAAGTGAGTTTGTGAAAACTTACGTGATTTTGTATTGTCCAAATTTTTTTGAAATCATTTACTCAAATTTGTGTTACTTATGCATTTTTATGAGATCACTTACGTGATTTCTTGAAAACTTACGTGATTTTGTGTTCCTAAAAATTTTATGAGATGACTTATGAAAAATTTATGTTAACCTATGCATTTTTGTGAGATCACTTACATAATTTCATGAAAACTTACGTGATTTTGCATTCCTAAAATTTTTTATGAGATCACTTATGAAAAATTTGTATTAGCTTACATATTTTTACGAGATAGCGTACGTATATATAATAAAATCTTTTATTTTAATATAGTTGACTTGTAAGTTGACATGTTTAACAAGTTAACAATGTGTGACAATAAATTTTCTTAGTTTAGTGACATTTGAAAGTGTCACAAAACTATTCCTCTAGTGACATTTTTTAGTTTTGTGGCGTTTTGAACATGTGTCATTTATACCCATGCCACGATAGATACTAGTGGCACCTCAATGACACTTGTAAGTGCCATTACACCAGCATGGCTAAAGACTTTCAATGACAGTTTGATGTCATGATAGACACTATTTGTGAGACTACCAAGTGCCATTAAAAAAAGACCTAGTGGCACTTTACTGACACTTGTAAGTGCCATTACACTATTAAAGCTAAACACTTTCAATGACACTTTGATGTCATGGTAGACACTAATTGTGACGCTACCAAGTGCCATTAAAGAAGACTTACAATCTAAAAAATGCCACTATATGTTTTTTTAATAGTGCTTGTTATGCCATAATTGATATTTTTAACAACTTTATAAATGTCACTAAATCCAATTCATTTGTGCCATAAATGGATATAAATGTCCTTGGAGCTTATTCTAGTGACACTTTGCAAAGCTACTACCACTACTATGAAATGTTACTTATGTTTTCTTTTTAACAACACTTCTAAAAGCCACAACTAAGCATGCATAAATGCCTGTAAAAACTGTCTTTTATTTTATAAAAAAAATTAAATATTAATTGCCACATCTTATATTAATTTGACATTCATTCATCCTGTAATATTTTCATAATAATAAACAAATATTACCACTATAGGATCATCACATCAAAAACAAAGAAAATTCAAACCACAATTATTTTTTGATCTAAAGATAAAATTTATTTATATTACAATAAAAATCATAATGAAAATTATAAAACATTCTACCACACTAACAAAGTATAGCGATCCCGGTTGTCCCTTTACTGTTCTGTCGTATTCCGGACTCGGTTCTGTGATGTTGGTGGTGGTATACCTTGTTGTCATCCTTTAATTCCACTTGATTGAGTTTTAGGATGTATTGGGCAGAGTTGTTACAGGTTGGTTAGGCTTTGGTTTCAATTATTTGTTGCCCAGTTTTTAAGAGGTCCGCTCGAGCGGGTCTTCTTGCGCTCGAGCGGAGATTGCACGCTCCCAGTATTTTGGTGCTCTACAGAACTTCTGCAGGCATGTTTTTCACGCTCGAGCGGATTTCTTTACGCTCGAGCGGTGGCGCTCGAGCAGGTATTCTGGCGCTCGAGCGGGTAGTACTTTTTGGTGTAAGTTCTAGGAGGGGGAAATCCTTGCTCGAGCGGACTGGTTTTCGCGCTCGAGCGGATGTACTTTATTCTCGTGTCTTGGCGCTCGAGCGGGCCTTATTGCGCTCAAGCGGACCTAGTTTTTTGTTCTTGACGCTCGAGCGTTGTGTTCTCCGCTCGAGCGGGAATGTCGTATATTAGTTGGCAGCTGGGCATTTTAAAATCACTTTTTACATTCTCTCTCTCTCTCTTACTTTCTAAAAAGGCATTTTAAGAGTTCCTCTCTCTAGAAACTCCCTTCTCTCTAGGGTTTGATCTAGTTAGAGTGTTTCCTTTTTCTTCGGCCTTTGTAAAAGTTGGGTTGATCGTCGATGGCTACACTTTGATCCGAGAATATTGAGTTTTGGAGCACATTGAGTTTCTTCACCTTCTTTCATTGAGCTCCGAATTTGAGGTAGGAATTCCTACTCACTCTTATTGGTTTTAACCTAGATTTTGAGCTTATTGTTTAAATGGTTGATTTTGGGACTTAGGGTTTCAAAATGTGTTAACGAGGGTTTTGTGATTTTGGGCTCATAATATGTATTTTGGGTTTCAAAATGGTGTTATTGATGTTGGTTGTTGATATTTAGACCATTGGGTCAATATTGGGAAATGGGGTAGAAAACCCTAATTAGTTGTATAAATTAATTGGTATGATTAATTTGGGAAAATTGTGGTCATATGGAATTGAGTTGAAAATAATGAAATTGGTTCATTATATGGTTGAATAGTGGAGTTAGATTTATTAATCGCTCACTTTTGAAAACATTGATATTTTATCTGTTCGAGCTTTTGTTATCTGTTTAGAAATAATTGCTTGGGCTACCGGTGGAGGGTAGTTTTGATTGTTGTAGACAATGCATGATGATTAGGCAAACTAAAACTAATCAACTGGATATATCATAGAGTATGACGGTTGATAGAATACATTAACGTTATGTATTGATTGATTGTGTATATGACCTTTGTGTATATACGTTGTGTGTGTGTGGGAGGAGATAGGGGATGTACTCCACGGTTTAGGGAAAGATAGGGGATGGACCTCTAAACCGGATGTTGTTTGGGAGAAGATAGGGGATGGACTCTACTGATACAGCTCATATGCTTGTCAGATAATGTGTTGATATAGCTCGTATGCTTATCTTTGGAAGTGTTGATACAGCTCATATGCTTATCTTTGGAAGTGTTGATATAGCTAATATGCATATCTGTTGAAATGTGGATACAGCTTGTATGCTTATCTGTTGAGATGTTGATACAACTAGTATGTTTATCTATTGTAAAATGGGAAATGTTTAATATGAGTCACTGTCTCATAAAAGTGGTTGTTGATGTAAATTGTGAGATTGATAAGAAATGGAAACTGAAATGAAACATGAACATAGTGGTCATGAAATGGGAATGGGTTATGAATTGGTTTATGGAAATTGAACATTTATCAATTGCTAATGTCTTAGTCATTGCTTATACTGTGTTTAGCATATCTCTACTGGGCGTTGGCTCACCCTTTATTGGACATTATTTTCAGGTACAGGTAGTATGCCATCTCCAAGGACATAGCTTGGATGATGATGAGAGTTGAAGACTCTTTTTTGTTTATTTTGTTGGTATTACATGTATATCAAGCCAAGGGCTTATTTTGTATAGAGTTAGTACTCTTCTTTTGTGTAACCAGGTGCTAACTTGGAAAGCTGTAAGCCTATAGGGCATTTGCTTTTATTCTTAACATGTAATGCAGTTGTAAGAATTACTCTGATGAATAGAAATGGTTAGTTTCTTTTATATCAATGCATGTCTAAAGTGATGGGTTTTATGTATTTTTTTGAGGGCGTTACACAAAGTCAAAGCAAAAAAATAATAAATAAATAAAAAATATTCCAACCATAGGTTCTCAAAAACCATAGTTATATCCATCTTTAATAAAGACAAATTACCAAAACAAATTCAATCTCCAAATTCTCAACCTCGCGTGTATAAGTATTCTTGACTAGGATCCATAACTTGCGAAATCTGCATCCAAAAAATAAGCATACAAAAGTATTAGAAACTATAGTTAACATAAAATTGTTAATGAAATTAATATTTATGGAAGAAATATACCACAAATGGAGCAGACCAAGTAATATGAGCTCCAATAACTTATCCAATTGTTTTGAAAGCTCTCATTAGGTTTGACTGGCACTTGAACAAGTACCTTTTAATAGTCAGGTCCTAGTTCTTCCACTTCAACTTCTTTAGATATATCTATGTTTTTAAGTACTCGAATTGCAACTATTTTTGTTGGCCTAATGATACTTTTGAGAACAATTATATCTTCAACCTGTAAATCAAGATTTAACTATTTAAGTAAATATGCATTTACAATTAATTAAAAAAAAAAACCTAGTGCAAAGTGCTAATGATCACAATTGAAAGTGATATGCATTTCTCTAGTAGATAAGCAAGCCACATGCTGCTTGTCTACTTTTATATATTTTGGATGCACAAATATATATTTTAGTGAAAGGAAACATAAATATTTTGGGAATCAATTTACCATGATTAATAACTTAATTGGTCCACCACACTACAACAAATTATATGAAAGCAACAACCATAAGTCTTTAGACCATATCAAACAATAGCTTAAAAAATCAACAACAACCAAAGGCACCAATCAACAACAATCAAAACCATGCCCATTACCAATATCAGGGACCCCTTCACTACTTTTGCCTTCTTTCTATAAGTTAGAAATGAAAATGCCAAGGTTTAATGACATTCATGTATCTTTATAAGTTCAAAATGTCTTTATTTATGACTGTTACAAGCCTTAACCAAGAAAGAAGAGCTCACACAGTTTCTAACAAACGAAAACAAAAACAAGAAGAAACTTTATAGAATTACACTTCTTTAAAGAGTATTGATTACAATTTGTTTCTCTTTTTTGTTTTGCTTGGGACCCTATTTATACAAAAGTCTTCGTAAATAGATTTACAACTTGATTACAATTGTTTTAGCTGCCCCAAAATAGGGTCAAATAGAGCATTAATCCAAAACCTACTGCTAATAAAAATTTGCCACCAAAACAGAGAGATATATTTTGGAGCACTGTCTTATCATTCTAGAATTCTAAGACAAGTTTTGTATGCTATTCTAAAACAAAGCTGGAAGTAATGTCATATACATGATTAGCTCTTAGTGGGTACCTGAGTAAGAGAAGCATCTTGTATCGATGACGAGGACCATACTTGATGTCGAGCTACCATGTCAAGAGGACTAGAAGTTGTTGTGACCTAACCAAATTTGAACTAATTATTTTTACACACACACATAATAGATATATGTAGGAAAACAATTAATAACTTATAAATTCTATCTAGGGACATGATTGGCGACTAGAGTTGAGGGATCATCAAATTTTTTTAGTTTAGCCCTTTCAAGGTGATTCCACTTTGGTCAGACATGATAGAGAGACCTCTACAAGAAGATCAAATAGACCAAGTCATGTGATACCACAAGAAGTGTATCACGCCTACCCACTATGGTACCTAATAAGGTGTATCACACCTATTAAGCACAACTCTGAAGAGTGAGCCAGTCCCCATTGTCACGCCCCAAATTTTATTATTTGGATAACATTAACAATATTCATTAATTAAGTTCATTTACAAATGACAATTCATCTTTTGATAAAATGTTGAATAATTAAATATACATATTCCCTCTCGTGATACAATAAAGACATTTACATATGAATAAAAAGAATGCCCCAAGGCTTACAACAAAAGAGAGGACACTGCTCTTTACAAAAAAATAGCACTCAGCCAAACAAACAAATGAAGTAGTACAATCCATCACTACATTACACTTATGAAATGGTAAAACCCATTGTTTAATTTTCAAATCCGAAAAGCATTCCCTGTACACATGTACAGGCAGGGGGTGAGCAACCACTAGCTCACAAAACAATCCCATATTAAAACATTAGAAGATATGTCTGAACCAAAATACTCATACATATACGTGAAATCATATCATGTCAAAACCATATGATTTTATTAGATAATTTCTTAAATCCAATTTATTTAATTAACCACAACAAGTTAACTTAAATAAATAAACATGTTTCCATACCAATAGAACATCCTTTTCAATTCATTCAATTATCTCATTATCGATTGAATCAAATAATTAAACAATTCATCAAATCCATTTTATTAAGTCTTATGAGATGAATGCATATGCCATGTCATGCTCAAAATATTTTTCTCATCTTTTGAAAATCTTATGCACAATGCCAATTTGAAAACACATTAATCCAACAATTTCACTAAAATTTCAAGATGGTAAATACGACTTAGGTAATCCCTAGGCTGGTGTGTGCAAGTAGACTATAACGCCCCCATTTTCATGCCCAAAAGGTAATACAATAATCATACCCCTTTAAAGTAAAACTAATAATAAATCCTCATACTTGCATTACATGATGTAAATAGTCTTCATACGATAATACAGTTAATCCAACAACAATTAATTAAACAACAAATGCCCACAAGGGTTTACAAGTTTCCAAGGCTTGAGGCTGGTTACATAAAACGGTTATTCAAACCCACACATACAAAGCCCTTGGCTTACAATCAGAGTCACAGCAAATGAGCACATTATGCTCCCTCCACACACTTCCACGCCTTCAGTTAGGCAGAAACACCACATCTTTTCCTACACAAAAATCCTATAGGGTGAGCATAAAGCCCAGTGGGAAATTCTTAACAAAGTATATACATTTTATACAAGTCTCATGAGATGGAATGCTTATGCCATTCCATGCCTCTTTTGAAAGTAAAACACACCTTCGTCTTTTGAAAACCAACATGCTCAATGATGTCATGCAATTTCAACTGCTCAATATTTATCAAATTTTATTCGAGGGGCGGTAAATACAACTCTGGTAATCCCTAGGTTGGTGTCTACAAGTAGACTATACAAGTACTACCAATTTGTCATTTTTACCGGTATTAACTAGAAGGCTCGACACCTCAAATCTGTCATTTTTACCAGTGTTAGCTGGAAGGCTCGACACCTATAATCTACACCACCTTTCAAGACTTACCACCGTATTTACCCCAAAACCATTTCATGAAAACTTGATTCTTAGCATTCTTTTCTCAATGCACAGTTTTCAAATCAAATTTCCAAGCTCTTCATTTTCAATGAATTGATAAGCCAATGTATCAATTAATGCAATGCAACATTTCATCCATTTTCCATTCTTCCACACAATATTTCCATTGTGATCAAAATTTTCATTTCTCCTTTCAATAAAATTTCACAAGATGAATAAACACATTCATTCATTTTCATCCAAGGGATAACATAACTCCCACATTTCAAGCCATCTCAGCAATTTCCCATATTCCATGAAAATATCATTTATATAAATATAAATAAGAAATTCTCCAACATCTATTTATTTTGACATACAAAATAAATACAACACATTATCCATGATTTCTCAACATCTTTTTAAAATTCCTATTTTCTAGGTTTTCTTACCAAATGATTCATCTCCGAAACATTTGAAGAAATCTCACCAAAAACATCTTTCCTTAATCAACATAGTTCAAAACCCCCAATTTCTATCTCAAAGGATCAAATAGTAAACCCACTTTCAAAATCACTCTTTTTCTTGAATCAACAATTTATTTTCAAAAAACTAATTAAAGGATGATTTCGAAAAACGTCTAGATCATGCAAAATTACATATATAACTCAAAGAAAATCCCTACCTCAAGTTTGAAGGAGAAAAGAGTTGAAACCCCCACAATCAACGACGATGAAACTTGATCTTCACCGCACACAACGAAGCCCTCAAGAAGTTACACAACTTTGACGAAGGAACTACGGCCAAAATCCCAATGGATTTGGAGAAATCAAAGGGAGAAGATGGTTCCTAGAGAGAGAGGCTCTAGATATGTATCTTGGAGACTTTTAGAGAGAGAGGGGATTGCAAAAAGTGATATGAAATGTCACTTTCGAGAGCTGATAAAACGCGGTCCGCTCGAGCGTGGAAAGCCCCGCTTGAGCGTGAAACCCTGTGCTCGAGTGTAAAACACGCTCCTCTAGTACATTTTGCAGACAAAGACCCCGCTCGAGCGCCTGAATGCCCGCTTGAGCGTACAGTAAAATTTCAGAAGCCTGCTCAAGCGCAAGAATGCCTACTCGAGCGGAGAGCCAAAATTCTGGGCAACCAAGAATTTGGAAAAACCAGCAACCAACCTTTTCCAAGCACACAACTACAACCCAATAACCAACAATGAGGGGAAGCCAAGGGAAACAAGACATGAACCACCATTTAACCCATACAAAACCGAGTTTGGAACACCACAAGAGACGGGTCAAAACCAGGGTTGCTATAACCTCCCCCCTTAAAGAATTTCATCCCCGAAATTACAATTTCAAACCAAAGTTAAAATTGAACCATTTACAACAATGTTATTTCTACAAATTCATCACCATGACCCATTCTCCGGTCACCTATTCTCATCGTCTCAATTCACAAGTCCCAAATTAAAACGAAAATTTCAATTTCCCAAAACATTTACAATATTTAAATCAAGTCCAAATTTTAAAAAAATGTACACAACATATACACTGCTTTCCAAAAATGATACAGCATCATTAATCTTCCATATTCTAAAAACATATGCAATGCTTAGACTTTTCATTAATACAACAAATTGGGATATTTCTCTTAGACTTCTAATTCACGTTCCCAAGTTGCTTCCTCGACTCCGTGATGTTTACACAATACCTTTACCAAGGGAATTGTCCTGCCTCGCAAAACTTGATCCCGTCTATCCAAGACTCTCACCGGTCTCTCCTCATACGAGACATCCTCATCTACCTCTAAGTCGGTCCAATCCAATACGTGTGATGGATCCGGCTTATATTTCTGAAGCATCCTAATATGAAACACATCATGAACCCCGAAAATTTGTGCGGTAACGCTAAACGATAAGCAACTTCCCCAATCCGTTCGAGGATCTCCAAAGGGCCAATAAATCGAGGGGATAACTTCGCGCTCTTCCTAAACCTCATCAAACCCTTTCTGGGTGATATCTTCAAAAAGACATGATCCCCCACTTCAAAAGACAAAGGTCTCCTCCTCCGGTCGGCATAACTTTTCTGGCGACTTTGAGCCGTAGCTAGCCTCTTACGGATAAGTGCTACTTTCTCCATTGTTTCCCAAACTAACTCTAGACCTAACAAAGGTGCATCACCCACCTCGGCCCAACAAACAGGAGATCTACACGGTCGACCATACAAGGCCTCAAATGGTGCCATACCAATACTCGATTGAAAACTACTGTTATTGGCAAACTCTACCAAGGGAAAATGTCTCTTCCACGAGCCCTTAAAGTCAAGGACACAGCCTCGAAGCATATCCTCAAGGATCTGAATAGTACGCTCGGACTGCCCGTCAGTCTAAGGATGATACGCAGTACTAAAAGTCAATCTAGTGCTCAAGGCACTCTGCAAGCTCTGCCATAACCGCGCAGTGAAACGTGGATCTCTATTTGAAATAATCATCATAGGGAGCCCGTGCAACCTCACTATGCCCCTAATGTACAAATCGGCAAGATAATCTACCGAGTCACTCACACGCATGGGAATAAAATGTGCTGACTTAGTTAAACGGTCAACTACCACCTAAATGGCATCATTACCCTGTTGAGTCCTCGGAAGACCCACAACAAAATCCATCGTGATATGTTCCCACTTCCACTCAACTATAGGCAAGGGTTGCAACAAACCCGCTGGCCTCTGATGCTCAGTCTTCACTTGTTGACAAGTAAGACACTTTGATACAAACACAGCTACATCTTTTTTCATACCTCTCCATCAAAATTGGCGACTAAGATCATGATACATCTGTGTGCCTCTCGGATGCACCGCAAGGCGCGAATGGTGAAACTCTCGGAGCACTTGCTCTCGGCAAGACTCTGGTACAAACAAAGGGTCACGGTATCTCACACTCTGATCGGGATACACAGTCAAACCTCTTTCTACTTTCTCATTGAAGATCTTCTCATGGAAAGATTCCACTTCAAAATTACCCTTTTGCTCTTCCAACACTTGATTCATAAGTGTAGGTCGTGCAACTACTGAAAACAAAGTTGCAGATTCAATAGGCTCACGAAGTTGCAAGTCGAACTCATTAAGAGTACCCAACATTTTCCATTCTCGGATGGCGATAGAAGCTACACTGCTAACTGGCTTTCTACTCAAAGTGTCGGCCACAACATTGGCCTTCCCGGGATGATAATGCAACTCAAAGTCGTAATCCTCTATGAATTTCATCCACCTCCTCTGTCTCAAATTTAAGTCTTTCTATGTAAACAGATACTTCAGACTTTTATTATTAGAGAACACTTCAAATTTTTCTCTATACAAATAGTGCCTCTAAATTGTCAACGTAAATATCACTGCCGCTAACTCTAAATCGTGAGTAGAGTAATTCCTCTCATGTATTTTCAACTGCCGCGAGCCATAGGTTAGCACTTTACTCTCTTGTATCAATACACAACCTAAACCTTCTCGTGAAGCATCACTATAAACCGAATAACCCAAACCCCTCTCCGAAATAATCAATACTGGAGCATTGGTGAGTCTAATCTTAAGTTCTTGGAACGACTTCTCACAAGTCTCACTTCACACGAATTTGATTTCTTTTCTCGTCAGCTTGGTCAAAGGTGAAGCTAACCTAGAAAAATCTTTCACAAACCTATGGTAATACTTGGCCAACCCCAAGAAACTACGAATCTCGAAAGCATTCTTAAGTTGTGCCTAATCTTGCACTGCCTCTATCTTGGATGAATCTACGGTCACCCCTTCTCCAGATACCACATGGCCTAAGAACTCACGAAAAATCCGATTCATTAGATCTGTAAACATCGCAAGTGCATTGGTTAGCCTAAAAGGCATCACAAGAAACTCGTAATGGCCATACTGCGTACAGGATGCCGTCTTTGGGATATCCTCCTCCCTTACTCTCAACTGGTAATAACCTAATCTCGGGTCTATCTTAGAGAAACAACAAGACCCTTTCAACTAATCAAACAGATCATCTATACGAGGCATTGGGTACTTATTCTTAACAGTAACTCGGTTCAACTTTCGATAATCAATACAAAGTCGTAAGGTTCTATCTTTCCTTTTAGCAAAGAGAGTCGGTGCTCCCCAAGGTGAAGTACTAGGGAAAATGAAGCCCCTATTTGAAATCTCTTGAAGTTGAATCTTTAACTCATGTAATTCGGTGGGTGCAAATCTATACGGTGACATTGAAATCGGTGTCGTGCCAAGCACTAGGGCTGTGTAGTGGATCCACCGACCCACCTCACCCGACCAACCCGACCCGACCCGACCAGCAACGAATGGATGCGCGGCACGTGGCGGGTGGGTGCGGGCCCAATTTATGTCATTTTTTTGGGTTCGGGTCGGGTGGCGGGTAATTTGTCATTTTAGTCAACAAACCCGACCCGACCCGACCGTGCATTGGTTATTATTATTATTATTTTTTGGCTGATATGCCTCATTTTGCCCCCCATTTTCCTTTCTGATATGCCTCATCTCATTCTGCCCTAATTTTCTTTGACAGACAGACATTCTCTCTCTCTCTCTCTCTCTACCCTACCCATCGTCTGACGATCTACAGTAAACGACGATCGATCTACACTGACTGAGGTATCTCTTTCTCTCTCTGCTTTCCTCTTCTTCTTATCTTCTTCTACTTTCCTTTTCTTTTCTTTTCTTCTCTTCTGAGTCTAATCTGTTTTTTTTTGTTCCAGTTCTAAAACTAGGGAGATGGTTAGATTGATCGATCTACTACACTGACTGTAACTGAGGTACCTCTCTCTCTCTCTCTCTCTCTCTCTCTCTCTTTCTTTCTCATTCTTCTTCTTCTTCTTTTTCTTCTTCTGCTTTCCTATTCTTCTCTTTTATTCTCTTCTTCTGAGTCTTAACTGTTTTTTTTTGTTCTAGTTCTAATCTTTTAGAGTTTAATAGATTATTATTATTATTTTGTTTTGTTCCAGTTCTAAAACTAGAGACGTGGTTAGATTGATTGACACAGTGCTAACTATTAAGGGTTCTACACACAGAGAAAAGAATATAGAGAGGTTTGGTTTATTTTTCTTGTTATTTGCTTCTGCAGTGGATTTTGTGAGGGACTTCATAGAAAAAATATTAGATTAATTTTGAGTACTCTGATGGTAGTTTGTTTGTATAAAAATGAAATTTTGAATTAATCTGTTCTGTTCTGAAGTTCACAACCTGTTTTAATCTATTCACAATCTGGAATTAATCTAAAGTTCACAATCTATTTTAATCTGTTCTGTTTTGATTCACAATCTGTTTTGTTCTGTTCTGAAGTTCATAATCTATTTTTCTTGTTATCTGTTCTATTCAAACTTTGATTCATAATTTGATTGACAGTCTATTTTGATTCATAATTTGATTCACATTAAATTAGTGATCCTTCTTCAATCCTTTGATTCATAATTTGTTTAAAGATTAAACTTTGATTCGTAATATATTAGTGAACATCAAAGTTTGAACATTAACGTGACATTATATATTCATAATATATTCATAATCAAAGTTTAGTGAAAATCAAAGTTTAGTCAGTGAACATTAAATTTTGATTCATAATTTAGTCATAGTATATTAATAATCAAAGTTAAATCTGTTCTAAGTCTCATTGTTCTGTAATTTAGTTTAATTTAGTCAGTGAACATTAAACTAATCAAACTGAACATTAGTCAATGAATATAAAACTTACTGATCCTTCTTTAGTTTAATTTAGTCAGTTTAAACCAATCTCATTAGTCAGTTTAATTTAGTCAGTGAATATTAAACTTTGATTCCTCTTACTGATCCTTCTGTAACTAATCAAACTTACTGATCCTTCTGTTCTAATCCTTCTGATTCATCTTACTGATCTTTCTATTTTGTAACTAATCACACTTACTGATCCTTCTTTAATCGTTCTTTAATCTATTCCGAAGTTCATAATCTGTTTTGAAATTAATCTATTATATGACTTACTGATATGCCATTTAACTGTTCAAATTAAATGATTTTTTATTTGTTCGTAATATGTTCATAATCCTTATTTTATCTTACTGATATGCCATTTCTGAATCTGTCCATTTAATATCCTTCTTTTATCTTCATATGCCATTTAACATGTTCAAACATAGACAACGAGTTAGATGGTTGTTTGTTTAAAAAGAGCATGGATTTGAAAAGCATATTTTGAATGATTTTTTTATTGGTTGTTGGTAGTTTATTTGATAATCTTTTGGTCATGGATCCTCCCAGTGAAGAAACGTTTTTTGTGAGTCCTAATGTTGAGCCCGAATCATCTTCTATTGACCCCTCTACCCAATCTAATTGTCCCCCTCGTAGATCACCCTTGGCTAAAACTAGTAGTAGTGGGAGAACAACATCAACGGCTTGGGATCATTTTGAAAAGATTAAGGGTATTGATGGGAAAGATAGGGCTATGAGCAAGTATTGTAAGAAAGAATATATGGCAGGCTCTAAGAGTCACAGAACAAGTAATTTGTTAAGTCATTTGAAAAATTGTACAAAGTATCCATATAGGGACACTCATGGGCAACAAACATTGGGATTTCAACCTAGTGAAGTTGGTGGGGAGGGTGTTGTTGATGTTGTGGTTACGCCATTTTCCATAGAATTTGCTGGGAGGCATCTTGCCGAGATGATAGTAATTGATGAATTGCCCTTTAGATTTGTGGATGGGGTTGGTTTTAAGAGGTTTTGTAATGTCATGCAACCCAAGTTCAAGATTCCATCTCGATTTACTATTGCTAGGGACATTGTAGACATATACACTAATGAAAGAGAGAGGTTGAAGAAAATTGTGAAGGGGCGCAGAATTTACTTTACCACAGACACATGGACTTCCATACAAAATTTGTGTTATGTGTCTAACTGCACATTTCATTGATGATGATTGGAAGTTACAAAAGAGAATCATAAATTTTTGTCAAGTTGAAGACCACAAAGGAGAAACACTTGGTAAAAAAATTGAGGCACTCTTAAAAGAGTGGGACATTGATGGCCTTTTTACCTTAACTGTTGATAATGCGAGTTCCAATAATCAAACAATTAGATTCTTGAAACGAACCACAAAATTGTGGAAGGGAACTGTCTTGGGCCATGAATTTTTACATATGCGTTGTTGTGCGCATATTCTAAATCTCATTGTTAGTGATGGATTGAAGGATCTTGAGTCTTGTATAGCGAATGTGAGACATGCAGTGAGGTATATGAGGTCTTCTCCAAACCGCCTTGACTCTTTTAAAAAGTATGTGGAAAGTTTGAAAATTGAGAGTAAGAGTCTCTTGTGCCTAGATGTGCTAACACGGTGGAATTCTACATATCTTATGTTGGAGGGGGCAGAAAAATTTGAAAGTGTTTTTCAAGGAATGGGTGAGGAGGACTAAATTATAAACGCTACTTTTTGGATAATGAAGGGGGTGAGAGGAGAGAGATGCCTACTGCCAAGGATTGGGATAATTGTAGGGTGTTTTTGAAATTGCTTAGAATGTTCTACAATGCAACAAAGAGATTTTCTGGCTCTTTATTTGTTACTTCAAATACATTCTACACTGAAATTTTGTCATTGAAAATATGATTGGACAATTAATCAAAGACAGTGATCCTATTTTCTCTTCAATGGAAAAGAAAATGAAAGAGAAGTTTGACAAGTATTGGGGAAACGGGGATAAAATCAATCTCCTTTTGTGCATTGCTGTTGTTCTTGACCCTCGAAGAAAAATGACATACTTGCAATTTTGTTTTTCAACAATTTTTGGTGGAGATGTTGTGAAAGTGAAAGAAATGTTAGAGAAGGTGAAAAATTGTTTGAGTAAATTGTATGATCATTATGCCGCGCTTGATTCAACAAATGTGCATGCCTCCAATGTAAATGAAACAATAGATATGGTGATAGATGAAAATGACCCACATTCTCTTGTGAACTCTCAATTTAACTCATTTTTGAAGGGGCAATTTTCTAGTAGTGGGAGTATATCGGAATTGGACAAGTACTTGGATGATATTGAGAAAGGTGGAATGAATGCTCAATCTGACATCTTGGAGTGGTGGAAGGTTAATGCAACAAAGTATAGAGTATTATCACTCATAGCACGAGATGTCTTGGCAATGCCTGTTTCTACTATTGCTTCTGAGTAGGCTTTTAGTACAGGAGGTCGTATACTTGGTCCATTTCGTAGTTCACTTGCTCCAAAGATGGTGGAGGTTCTTGTTTGTACACAAAATTGGCTCCGAAGTAACATTTCAAGATGGCTTCGAGAAGCAATGAATGATGTTGAAGAATTTGAACAACAATATGATTCGGGTAATACATTCAATAATTTATTTTGTTTTAAATTTAATTTATTTTGTATTATTCAAATTCATCATTTTCACTTCACATGATTTTCTTGTGTTATGTTTTATGTGTAGTTGTTTCAGAATCAAGTTCTTGTTCAAGACCATGTCCGGAGAGTAATTTTATTAAAATTTAATATCATTGGTAAAAAATACTTCCCCTTGGTTAAATGTTGTTAACATATGTTTACTTCTTTTAAGTTTAAGATTTTTTAGTGTTTTCCTTATTAATAATTTTATTTTTTTGTTATGCAGGTTTAGATGGCTCATGGTTTGGTTGAAGGAAATGAACACCTTTTTTGTTTGTTTTTTTTTTGTTTTTTTTTTTTGGGATGACTGTAATACTATGGTTTTGTTTTGGATGCACAATGTTTGTTAGATGTACAATGTTTTCAATGACTGTAATTTGTTTGTTTTTTGAACTTTGCATGACTATAACTTGGATGCACAATGTTTGGATAACTGTAACTTGGTTTGGATGCACAATTTTTCATACAATGTTTGAGGAAGTACATTGCTATGTTATGTTATTTACATAGATATGAAAACTGCCCAGGTTTTGGATGATGAGTATTTTTTTTGGATGATGAAAATTGCCCGGTTACTTACACAGTGTCTGGATTTTCTTTTCGTCCTTCTCTTCCTTGCATCTGGATTTTGAGTACAATGTGATCAAATTGTGAAAATTGCCCAGTTACTTATACAAGGGCTGTTATGTCATTTACTGCTTCTTCTGAAAGATACAAATCTGGTAGTGGTAGAGAAGGTCTTTGTTGAGTACAATGTGATCAAAATGATTTTGTTTAATCCCAAATATATTTTTGGTTCTAAATGAGATCAAAAAACTTTCCAGGAAGAACTTAGATGATGCAGGAACAGTTTTCAAAGGTCAATGTTCAATCAAACATAAAAACTTATGTTCCACCAATCCGATTCGTATATAAAAACTTATGTCATAAAAATTTATGTTCCGCAAAACTTATGTGGAAAATTTGTAAAATTTTCAACTGCCAAATCGATTCGTATCCATCCGCCAATCCGTCCAATCCGCATCTGCCGGATTGACGGACGGATGCGGATTGATTTTCTCCAATCCGTCAATCTGGCGAACGGATGGCGGATTAGAGGTTCTGTGACCGCAACTGATCCGCGCCCACCCCTACCAGGCACTAATTCAATGCAGAACTCGATCTCCCGGTGAGGTGGTAAACTAGTAAGATCTTCTGGAAAGACATCCGAGTATTCACAAACTACCCTCGACAACTCAACCCGAATCTCATCACACTCACTACTCAAGAAGCTAGCAAGAAGACAACTACGTTCACTCCGCCCACGTAGATCATACACCGGTGGTAAGATTCTATCCACCCGGTCCCCCAAGAAATAAAAGCAATCACCATCCAAGGTACATACAGTAACTTTCTGATGGTAGCAATCTATAACAGCCCGGTATGACGATAACTAATCCATACCCAATATGACAACAAAACTCGACATATCTAGCAACACAAAAGAAAACAGAAGTCAACGCCCGACAACTTCTATTTCACAATCACGACAACCCTGGTCTAAATCAACCGTACCCCCAACAGGTGGCTCTACACTAAGTGGAGACACTAACTGTGCTACTTCTAACCCCAATGCAGAAGCATATGCAGTAGATATAAATGAATGAGACGTACCCGTGCCTATAAACACATTAGCCAAAGAATTACATACAACAAAAATACCTCTCACAACTAAGGATTCTGGCAACTGCTCTGGCATGGTAACAACATACACGCGCCCCTGTAGCCCCTGATTAACTTGCTTCCCTCTCGGAGCATAGGCCTGATGTACTGACTGAGCCGAAACCGCTCGCTGATTAGCTTGTGAAGCTTGAGCTGAATGAGCCTGCTGGTGGCTCTGAGCCTGCCTCGACCTTGATGCGCTAGATGCGCCTCCCAACTATGGGCAAGTTCTCTTCATATGCCCTGGCTGACCACATTGGTAACAATTAAACCCATGTCCCCTATTCTGGGACCGAGACTAACTCTGTGATTGGTTAGGTGGTGGTGGTGGCAACATCAACTGCCCTTCTCTCTTCTGTGGGCAAGCAAAGGGTTTGTGACCCGGCTGGCCACACTTGAAACAAGAAAAGCCACTCTGTGTACTCTTTCCCGGGCCTGCATTCGGCAAAGGAAAAGTAGATCGAGATTGTTGTGGTTGGGACTGGGATGAAAAGGTACCCCTGCTCTTCTTATTCTGCCTATAGTCTCCTTGAGACTCTTGGCCCCTAGATCTCAAACTCTGAAGCCTCTCCTCCTCAGCTTGCACGGAAATCTCTACGTATGTGTAGACATCCCCGAACGTCCCAGGAGGGAAATCCTGATTTGTTCATTTGCGCTTACTACAGTTCGGACTCATACTGTCACGGTTCTTAATCTGAACCAAAGAGTCCAAATCCGGCAAATCATTTTGGAAAACAGATTTTTGTAAAGAAGTGCCAAACATGGATTGCTTTGCCAGATACAGAGTCGCCACCTAAATATTTTATTTTGGGAGAATTTAGGAAACCCTGACTCGTTTGCCTAAGGCCACATGTCCGTCATCACCAAAGTTGCCTCCGCTCGGGAACTTGGGTACGATTGGGGAAGGTCAGCTATGAGCACCCACTCTCGCCTGATCCGAAGATCGGCCTCTACTAACCATGATATCTAGTTTTGAAAATATTATGTGTTCTTATTCCGGTTATTAGCCTCGATTTACTATGTGATGCGCACAACACAAAAGTATAGACTAAGTCGCCTGAATTAGGACAAAGCATTTCATGTTTGTAAGACCAGGTAAGTAAAAGGGAGAAAGAAGTGGGGGTTGGAAGACATGCACACACGCACCTACACTTATTACAAATTCGCCCTCGTTCGGAGGGACCAAAAGAATAATACACTTTAATTAACCTACAAGCTAATTAAATAATTTATAGAGCACCTAATTAATTAACAAATCAATTAAGCTAAGGAAAGCATTAAAAGGCCTCGGGAAGAGGGATGCGCGCGTGCTCGGATTGGCTTCGCCCGGAAATCCAATGCCATACACAAGCTACCTCTGTTTTCCCTCCTCTGCTCCTCTGAAAATGGCACAATTCCTAAGCTATACCTTATGAACACTGGGGAAGGCTACCGGCCATGAGGAATGGTCACCGGCCAAATAGAAGTGGTCGCTGACCATATATGGAGTTACCGGCCATCAATAATTGGTCGGTCAGCACTTGATGTAGTCGACCGGCCAAAGCTTCCTGCAGAACCTGTTTTGACAGCAGCAGAGGGCAAAACAAGGCATGGCAATGCATTTCAAGCAAATGTGTGCACCAATACACCCCTTATCATGTTTATGACTCAAAGGGGGATAGTACTCGATTCTCGGACCACCAATCGTGCATTTCAATGCATGATGGCCCAAGAAACCAAGTTGTGCACTTTCATGTCAAATGAAATGCAAACCAAATAAGCACATAAAGGCCCAACCTCTATCACTTGATTTCAAGAGGCAATGCATGCATGTTCAATGCAATGCACCCTAGGCGTGGAAACTAAGTAGGCAACATGAACATGTGGCAAGCATGGAAAGCATATAACAAGTATGCAAGCTAATTGAGCATGCAAGATGCAATGCCAACATGCAAAACATGTGGCATGTTAAGCAATCAAAACAAAGATGAGAATGCATGCCAAATGCACTATGATTCAAGCATGCAACACATGCGGTAGGCCACGTATTCAACAACACACAAGGTGAGCATGCAACAACACGCGAACAATGAACTCACACCAAGGTGGACAGCTTTCTACTAAGCCCGAACAGTGGCCAAAGGCTATGGAAATGGGGCCAAATGCACATACAAGCATGTATGCATACATGATCCAATTCCTAAGCATCAAAAGGCAACTTTTAAGCACACTAAAAGGGAGGACAATCATGGACTAATGGCATGCATACTAAGCTCTGAAATCGTGTTATAAAAGGTACCAAACCAAGTAAACACGACAAACGAAGCATGCAACGATGTCCGAAACTCAAGGTATGCCAAGGGGCTTAAACCATGGCCATACCAACCAAGCCTCACAAGGCTAAGAGGACTTCAAGTAGTCCCAAGGTAGACCTAAACAAAGCTAAGGGCACGCCTAGATAGCATCTAAGTGGCCTACGCATGGAAGCATACAAAAGAGGCCAAACATGGAGCACAAGACTACAACCTTTTAAAGAATTAAGGGAGCATCACATGCAAGCATACATGCATACCATGGGGACTGAAATGATACTATAAGTGGTGCCAAACCACTGAAACAAGCTAAGCAATGCATGCTAAACGCTCACACACCCGAGGCTAGCAAGCCAAAATGCAAGGTGGATATACAAAGCAGGTCAAGCATGGCCAAAACAATTAAAAACAGAGCTAAAATGTACTAAATCATGCATGAAAGCTTCACAAAGCTTGGCCAAAATCATGCTATAACAAGGCTCAAAGCACAAAGCATGTTAAGGTAAATTCATGCCATTACAAGACAAGTATGCTAAGCATGCATGGTGTGTCTAAACCAACTAAAAACAGTGCTATATCATAACAAAATAAGCACAAATAACACTTAAGACATGGCCAACATGAACTTAAAAATCGTGCTCACACATGAGGCTAAAATGGCACTTTTTGAAGCCAACAAGGAGAGGGGATGTCCTTCTCCTTCTTAGGACCTTAAAGCACCATCCCCACCACTGAAATCCTTCAAGATTTCAGTGGTGAGGAGGCCCAAACAAGGTGGTCCCAGAGCTCACCAAAATAGCACAAAATGGGGGCCAAACAAGGCCTAAGAGGGGTCAAACAACCACTAAGCTCAAAACAACCTCAAACAACTATTTTAAGCAAGTAAAAACAAGACTTTTATATGTTATACACGAAGCTCAAAAACAGATGCAAGGTAGGCAAAAAGACTATGAAAAAATGGGGTATTTAAAGGTAAAGTTCTTACCCTTGTAGACCCCTTCAAGAACAGCACTCCAGCTGCTTTCCTTAGCTCAAAACCAGCTCAAACTTCAAGAACAACCTAATGGCTCCTCAGCAACCAAGGTAACGTGTAAAACTAGGTGTTTGTGCACAAAAGTAAGGACAAACACACACTTATACATAAAGAGAGGGAGATATAGAGGTAGAATAGATACACTATGGCTAACCCTAATCCAAACCTCTAGAACTCAACCCTCTAACCCTTGAGGAGGGAGGAGAAGCCCTCCTCTTATAGAGGATCACTCTTGCAAAGCTTACAAGACAAGCTAAGCAAGAGTGAAATCCCTCCATACACGTGTGTGGAGGGGGTGCAAGGTGTATGCCAGCTAGCACAGCTGGCATAAAAATATCTACAAAAGCAGATGCATAGTGGTCGGCCAGCCAAAAATGACAAAATGGAAAAACACATGGTTGACCGACCACAAAGAGTGCCGATCGACCAAACATATGGCCGATGGCAACAAAACAATGGCCGGTGGCCTCAAGCCATGGCCGGTGAGGTGTGGGGGTGGCCCATAAGCCACTCTCTGCACCTCAAAAGCAAAACACAAGTGTTTGGTGCAAAACCAAACACAAAACAGTCGAGTCGAGAGATCCTGAGGCAAGGCGCGTGGCCGAGACCTCCGGAAACTCAAGACGAACACAAACATGGATGATCACCGAGTGTTCAAATAGTGACGTCCAAGTTTTGAGGACGGTCAAAAATGGGGTGTCTACAGTTGCTCCTCTTTGACAGAGCTCGAAAGTCATAACAATGACGGGAGTGAGTGTCAAAGCCCAGAGACGACCCATTTTTGACAAGGCCGAAGACTTAGACAAAGCATACAAGACAATAAAGATATGCGCCCGAAGGCAAGGGCAAAATGCAGCTGACAATGCAAGAAGCCGAGCATAACTTATGATCATGCAAAGAAAGCTGTAACGAAGCATATATATACAATAAATGCAACAGTTTAAGCAATCTAACATAAATCCAACTACACTACAATGTAGAAAGGATGTAAGAGAATTATGTAATTCTCGCTATGTTTTACACGGAGAATACAATACCTGTGTGGTTCGTCTAGTCGCGCCTGCTTCAAATGAACTGTGCATACAATATCGCGCTTGTAAAAGAGAGAAACTTAATAGGTACAATATTGTTAGTAACATGCACAACAATGCAATCGAAAGCTGCGTGACAACGCAATGCACTAACAAGTGCGAATGAGGTGCGCAAGATAGCGCGATGCGCAAAATAGCGCAATTGAAATGCATGCAAAATGCGAGCAAGGTGCACAAAACAGTGCGATGATATGCAGATGATATGCAAAATTACAAAACAATGTAAAAACAATGCAAATGATATGCAATGCGTTTGAAACATAATCAAACCATAAGCAGTTCAAAACCACACAAATGTCATAAGGATGACGGAGATACAAAGTTCGTCTACCATAGAAAAGGTGCCGCAACCCTCAAACCACAATACCAGCAGTGGAATAGGCGCGTACACATGCAGAACTATGAGTAATGTAGACGGACACAAGAACAAGTAATTGGGTGGAATGACATAAGTGAGGCATGCTCTGTTGAGGAAAGAACATGATCCTAAATGCTGGACGCAACAAATTACACTACAATGTAATATATGCAATGGATAAGGCCTACGACCAAACCGTATCTTGCCTAGGAAAGGTATGGACACATACAAACCGCGTCTAACACAGAAACGGTGCCGTCACCCTCAAACCACAATACCAGCAGTGGAATAGGCGCGTACACATAATATCATAACTGTGCTTCAACGTGAAAAATATAGGCACATACCAGACCAAGCTCAACATGGAAAGGCGCAAGCCGTGGATGGAGGTGATGCAATGAATGCATGCAAGCTGCAATGCAATATTTACAATATGCAATGGAATGTATGTAAATGCAATATTTACAGTGAATGCATGCAATATGCACTATATACAAGGGATGCATGACATATGCTCTATTTACAATGATGCATGACAATGCAATATATACAATGATGCATGACATATGCAATATATACAATGATGCATGACATATGCAAATTTTTTTTTTTTTTTTTTTTTGAAAATATATGAAAAGTGCATGATGATGCATGTATATATATATATTTTTGCTCTCTTTTTTTGAAATGCATGAAAAGTGCATGATGATGTATGTGATCTTGAATGCACGACAACGCGCGTCTTTTGAAAGTCATGACAATGCACATGACCTTGAATGCACGACAACGCGTGTCTCTATAAATGCATGACAATGCATGTGAACTTGAATGTGTGACGACACGAGTCGCTCAAAATGCATGACAATGCATGTGAAGTGCGCATGACAATGCGACATAAAGAAGCTGCATACTAATGCAAGTATGGCATGCGCATGACAATGCGAGTGGAATGACGTATAACTCAACGCGCGTTTACGACAAAGCGTTGTAACGTATGCACATGGGGAAACTTTTGAATCTTTCAGGAGACAAAAGGATACAAAAAGGATATGCCGCGCACGTATGTGAGTGCTACACACAGAAAACACGGTCCGGGGTCAAAATGGAGTCCGGTTGAGCGTCAAAAATGCACTCTCTTGCGCTGTATTGAACAATGGAGGCCCCAAATCACATCAAAGACCCAAACAAAGGTGTAGGAGGTTCACCTGCCATCGGAGGAGGTCACCGGCCATCCATCGGCCACCAAAAAAGAAAATCGGCCAAATATTTGGCCGACCGGCCAACAGTGTGGCCGACCGGCCAAATCTGCCTGAATCGGGGCAGTCTGGACATTTTGGCACAGGTCTTTTAAAATAGAGGTTTAAACCCTATTTTGTTCACTTCCTCTTGCTCGAAATTTCTTCCCCTCTCCCTCTAGGTGTTTTTTCAACCTTCGATCCACACTTTTGTCGCGTTTTAGAGCCTGTTTCGTCGTTCGATTCGCGAACTCCTTCGCGTGTCGAATCCTTTGAACCGAACAAATCTCCGTTTCGGTGTACTTTTCTCGATTTCCACCACTTGGGGTTTGTTTCCCCCAAGTTTTCCTTGGTCTTCGTGCCTTTTCCGTACCTCGGCTTTTCCGGCCATTTTTCACGCTCCTTGGGTTGACTTTTCGGTTGACTTTTCATATTCTTGCCCGGTTTTCACTCTTCCGGCTGTTTTCATACCCTTCTCGGCATGGCGGATGATATTCCACGAGGCGAGACTCCTCCGGAGCAGGAGATGGACCTCGAGGCCGAGCTCTTGCCTCTCCGTGTCCGACCGTTCGACCCGGTGACCTACAGGTCGGCGATTCACGTGCTACCCCCTGACGGTCTTCGCTAGTTTAGAACTTTTGATAGGGGCGTGCCACGAGGGCTTCTTCTGCGCGAGCCAGAGTCACATCTGTCTTACGGCACTTCTGAGGTACAGCCTTTCCTCTGTTTTATTTTCCGCAATGTAGAACATAACTGCGATAGTTGATTCTATTCTTTAACTGCTTAACCCGGATACACCGATATATTACACACTGTATCTGTCCTGAACCACCTTGAAAACACTGACGCATCATATGCTGTAGTTCACTTCGAGCACACTGGCACCCGATATCTGTTTGAATCTGAAAACGTGCACACACGCTGTATATGTATTGAACCACATGAACACATTGATACGTCATATGCTATAGTTCACCTCAAGCACCCCGGCACCCGATATCTGTTTGAATCTGAAAATGTGCACACACGCTGAATGCTCTTTAAAACTGTATATTGAATATTGCTTTGCAACTGTTTATTTTGACCACAGGGGGATTCCAATGCCTTCCGAGGGTATGGGAATGTCATGGCCCGTGGATGGTATATGGAGCTACCGGACACGGTTCGCCATATTGTTGATCAGGCCGGCTTTGGCACTTTCTGCAGGGGACTGTCGTGCCTTACTATGAGCAGGCCTTTGCTTGCCGCTCTGGTGGAGAGGTGGTGGGACACCACCGATTCCTTCCACTTTTCCGCCACGGGAGACATGACGATGACTCCCTTCAACTTCTTGATGCTCACCAGCATCGGGGTAGGGGGTGATCCGATATCCTTCGATACAGACATAGACGAGTGGGAGGCCGCTCAGATGTACTTGCTAGGTGACCTACCGCCTCTTGCTCGTCCAGGCTTCGTTAGATACTCGTGGTTCGAGGACCACTTGCTGATTCAGCCAACTTTAGCTGAGGAGGCACCGATGGCTCAGGAGGAGGCAGAGCGGTATGCACGCGGCTTCCTCATGTTCTTGCTGGGGACGACCCTCTTCGCCGACCGGGTGAATACCGTGGCTCTCTGTTTGCTGAGCGCTTTGGTGGACGTCACACGAATCCGCCTTTATGACTGGGGTGGCGCCGGCTTGGCCACCCTGTACGGCTATATGAGTTCATCCTCTCGCGTCAGTGAAGAGTTTCTTGGAGGCTACTGGCAGGCTTGGGAGGTACGTTTTCTTTCTCTATTTTACATTTCTGCTCTACATTATCTGTATTCTGTACACGACACACACTACGGTCTGCCTCACACTGGTTATATACTGTACACACGACACACATATAATCTGCTTTACACTGACTGTATACTACACACACTGCAAACATGCAATCTGCTTTACACTGACTGTATACATCACACACTGTACACCCTGCACAATTCATTGCACAATACACGGTTCTGCGATTTTTGCTTTATTCTGTATTCTGCTTTATCTGATAAGCATACTGATATTTGCTTTGCAGTTGTGGGTCTATGCCTACTTCCCGAGGCTTGCCCCAGTGCCGGACGAGGAGACCCCCCTCGACGTTCTATTCTCCTGTCGCTTTGATGTGAGATGCGTGCGGAGACCCCAGGAGTCTTTCATATTCTTCTGCCATTATTTCGACACCATCACCGCCGTAAAGGTATGTTCAACTTTATAGTTTATTCAAACCTTCACTTTGCATTATCCTTTGAATAACAGTAGATAACCAATTGTGTGTCATTTACATATCACCTAGCAGCCTTGGGCTCCGTTGCCAGCCGCAGTTCAAGAGCGGTATGCTGGTGCTGAGGAGACTGCTAGGTTGAGGATTCTGCTAGAGGGCCCGGTCTGTCGGGCTTGGTACCTGGGCGAGTGCTTCCTGCGTCAGACCTTAAGTTTACTAGAGCAGATAGCTCCGGGTCCACCTCTCATCGACATGAGGCAGACAGAGAGATAGCCCCACATGAGGTGGCCGATTACACGATCGGATGGGAGGTGGAGGGCTTCAGGGGCGACGGCGACTACGCAGAGTACGTCCAGATCTACATCATGCGGCCTCTGAGCAGTGGCTGTCGAGCTGAGAGAGAGAGGCCTGCGGCGCCAGCGGCTGGAGCGAGAGCAGGAGTAGGGGCAGGAGCACCTAGGATGGCTCGGGCCTGTGGTAGGAGTGGGCCTCGGAGAGGGCGGGGAGTTGGATGGCCGGCGTTGCCCACGATGATGACATGCAGAGGGCAGAGTGGGGAGATGTATCAGATCCCCTTTGCTCCCCCTCCGGCTGATCATGAGCTAGTCGGTTTCTACGACTTGCCTCCGGTATGTACTACAGCATTTTATACAGTAATTTCACTTCATTTCTCTTTGATATTCCGCAGAATACTGATACTTCTAACACTTTTGTAGGCTTTATCTGAGTATACGCGCCAGTCCCTGGAGTTAAATGCCTCCATGATGGGGATGCTACAGCAGAGCTTTGACCTGCTGGCCATTTACAGTATCCCGGTACGTTCTTTCGACCATCATCTCAAACTTTGCATAATCTGATGCATCGCACCATCAACACAGTACTTGATATACGGCCCTCACGGCATTCGATACACTGTATCTCACAGACTATTCACAGCATTACTCACGACATTCATACACTGCACTCAGTTACTGCATTCTGTATTCATATACTGCTCACGGTACTCATACACTGTACTCACACATTGCACTCTGTACTGATACATTGCTCACAACAGTCATACACTGTACTCACACACTGTATTCGACATTCGTACCCTGCTTTGCGTAGCATACTGATGCATTTGCCATTTGTACTTTTCAGCCTCCATTCCAAATGTCGGCCACAGGAGGTGCTCCAGTTGGGCCTCCCGTTCCCACTCGAGGAGGAGGGCGAGGTGGCACAGTATTCCCCCATACCAAAGTGGGGCGCACTCATGTTGGGAGTAGCTCTCGGGCACCAGTTCCCGATGATGATGAGTCTGAGGCAGAAGCGGAGGCAGAGTCATCTGAGGAGGAGACTGGAGATGACTCAGACTCGAGCTCAGATGGCGGAGCCGATGACGATGCTCCTGGACCTTCGTCTAGGAAGAGGACGAGGACAAACCCTCAGGCCTGAGATGATCGATGCTGATCCAGATTTTTGCCGCTTTTCTTCTTTTTGTTTTACTTTTTCTTTTTGCTGGTAGCTTGAGTACCTTGTACTGCTACAGGCAGGTTTTATTTTCTTTGAAACTTTGTACTTGAAAAGATGATGAAATGAAACAAGCTTTTTGTCTGAAAAAGCGTTGCATTTGTGTATTTCATACATCGCATCGCATTGCATCTCATCATATTACACGGCAGTGTAAATGAGATTAATCTTTTGTCTAAAAATCAAACACTTGTAATAATCAGGTAACGAACCAGCTATCGACAAAACAACTTGCACAACCCACTGCTCTTTCTGAACATACAGCCCATAACACAGCGCTGGGTTTATTCTGAACACAGTGGATCCACACAGCTCATACAAACGGTTCATTCTGAACTCATAGCTCATGACACAGTATTCTGTTTACCTGCACACGGCCCATTCTGAACAAACAATTGACTATTGCAGAGACGGGAAGTTCACTGTTTTCAAGTGACCGGAGGGTCGAACCCCTGTAGTTTTTACAAAAGAAACAAATCTGTTTTTGCAGAAATGTGGAGAATGGCACAGCACTTTGAGCACAAAACGATTTGAGAAAAGGGTTTTCAACTAGGTATTGAGCCTATGACTGAACACAGTGAAAAAGACTCAATAACGAAAAATAAAAGGTAAACAACCTAAACACAACGGGACACGCTTGGAACAGACCCAAAACAAGAGTTAAGGTAAACAAACAAAAGACACGACACACAGACGTGTTGCCGATACGAGAGGCCTCTTAGATCACGAGGAGCCAGTTTCTTCGGGTATTAGCTCCCACCCTCTTCTCATTTGTGATTCTCACATCACTCGGCCCTCAGGCTCAGTTTTTCTCTCAAAACCCTTTTGCTCACTTTTCTCTCATTGTACACCTCTCTCTTCTTCAACCTCTCATTTTTCGTCCCTCCCCAGGGTAGTTGATGGATAAAGAAGAGGTTGTGGGTTCATGCCCAACACTATTAGCTCGCGGCTATTTCCTCCGGTGATGTCTCGTCGATGTTCTTGATAAGGGAGTGGAGTATCTTGATCCATTCCGGTTCGTGCTTCGCACTTGGCTCGATACCTCGTTGCTCGGAGGTTAAAAGAGCTTCCAGCCCTTTAATGACAGCTTCAGCTATGCCCTTTTTGGCAAGTGTGCTGGCGATGGGAAAAAGACAGGTAGCCTGATTCTACTGTGCCTCTAGTTCATCATTTTGACCATTTTTTGTTTTTATTTTCTATTAGAATAATTTTAACCGAAATGAGAGTTAGATTAACATATTTGTTCGATTTTCTGATTTAAAATCATGCAAGTCAGGCTATGAGCACTGAAAATTTTCCTTTTTTGGGTCCAAGAAAATGGTCCAGTTTTGGAAAAGATGGAATAATTTTTGAGAAAATAGTCAACCTCAGTAAAAAAATTCTCAAAAACTATTTTCGTAGACGGTCACTGCTCAACGAGCACGGAACTTACTCTCGAGATGCATAACCTCGAATCGGAGGCAATGGAAAATTGCCCCTTGTCCCAAAGGGCACAGCACGGCAACAGAAAGTTGCCCCTGGTTTGGATGGCGACTCATGGCAATGGAAAGTTGCCCCTTGTCTGGATAACGCCGCAGCATACTGTAGTCAGTCCTCATTAGTGATGATTGCAACCGGACTCTCGAATACAGAGAAGACGAAGATGGTCAAAACCAATATATGGACATAGTCACTTTGAAAGTGCGTGGGGCTGGACTTCAGGATGAAATTGCCTACGTATCCCAAACATGAGAATCAAGCCTTACGTAGTTCGGGTGAGGTACACTCGTGTATTAACCCTCACTTTTTTACGCTCTAACTTTTGCCAAGGCCACCCTTTTGGGTTTTCAACCTTGCGAGCTTTGTTTTTCTTTTCTTTTCCATTCTTTTTTGTATCTTTTCATTCCTTTTTCTTTTTTCATCTTTTCTTTCTTTTGCATTTTTCTTTCTCTTCCCTTTTTTTTTTCTTTTCCTTCTTTTTTGTATTTTTCTCTTGCTCTAACTTTTGCTTGGGTCGCCCTTCCGGGTTTTCGGCCTAGCGAGCCTCACAAAAGGTAAAAGTGTAACAAGTCCATGCCAAATGGTTTTAGGGTTTTGAAGCCATCCGTATTCAGGAGAGTGGCTGTTGTATTGATTTACGGAAAGATCCATCTTCGACTCTTCGAGCACATCAGACATTTTTGCCCCTAGTTCGAGGGGCGCTTCTGATTTAGCTTTGCAAGCTTCTTCTGATGAGGTCTGATCTTCTTGATCTGATTTTCTTGGCCTCTTCTTCGAGGGTTGCTTCAAATTTGGCCACGAAGGCCTCATGTTGTAGTTGACCGTTGAACATTCTGAACTAGGGTCCAAGGTTTGAAAGCAAGGGCTCAAGTCTTGAGGCTGAGAGCGATCCTAAGCTGCACAATCTCAAGAGCGATTCCACATAGGTCTTCGCAGGACTGCGCAAAATATTTTGTTTTGAAAGTTTTTAAGAAAGCGACAAATCGTTCGCACTGAAGATAGTGCAGAACCAATTTGGATTAAGCTAGGGTCCTTCTCAGTACTTACGTTAACAAACATGATTTCAATCATTAAGGGCTTAGCATGCCTCTCTTTCTCTCAAATGATTAAAGTTTTGCAAATCCCGAGGAATTCCTTCCTCTTCGTTTTTATCACCACAGTGTTAAAAAAGTTTTGAAAAACTTAGGTCAATGTAATGAATTCGAGGTGCAGAAGAGTAAGTGAGATGCTCCGCCATTTCATTCAAATGCTCTGGCACAACTAGCTCAAAGTAGCAATAAGCACTGAAACATGATAGCCACAGCCATTTCATTCATATTTCATGGTTGCAACTGGCTCCACAGCAAAGACAGACTCAAAAGAAAGCAAAAGGATAATTACAAAACAAAATAATGATATTCGAGGCAACAACCCAGGAATCACCTGATTTCTATACAGTGGGACTGACTCGACACAACAAGATAGACCCTTAAGCAAAAAGACTGACTCAAGACAATGAGACAGACCCAAAATAAAACAAAGAACTGACTTAACACCCGAGACAGAAATTATAAAACTGCATTCGCAAATGCTCCCCACAGTGCGTGCCAAACGCCACATCTGAAATGCACCGAGCGCCGCCCGTAGGTGGTCCAACCCCTGATCACATACTTGCAGTATCCTCGAAGTCCAACAACACAGTGGTGACAGACTTTGCTGAGGTAGGTGGGAGGATGACCTCATTGTCGATCAAACCTTGCACTTCGTGGCGAAGGCGGAAACAACCGTTGGTGTTGTGACCGGTTTGCTGGTGGTATGCGTAGTACAAGGCAGCATCATATGTAAGAGGGAGATTCTTTGGGAGAGGTCGAGGTTCGAGGGGTTTAAGATGCCCCTTTTTAGCCAAAATTTGAAATGCCCTAGACAAAAGCATGTAGAGGGCGTGAAAGACTCTGCGCCCTCAAGGCAGGTACTTCGAAGTCTGAGGGTTCTTGCTTGACGCACTAGCGAAAGGGTCGACAGACACTGCCTTGGCTTTCTGATCTTTTCCTGGTGCAAGGTTGGGAGCGAAAGGAACTGTTCTGGCATGACGGGGCCTATCCTGATTTTTTGCCTGGCTTGAATTGCCCTCGGCTGGAGTGGGGAAAGCATCATCCACAGCTTTAGTCATGACTGTGAATACTTGCTGCTTATTCATCCCCTCGGCTTTCAAAGCCTCAACTGCCCACAACAGTTGTTCAACGGGATCAATATCTGTTCCCACTTTATTCTTACCTCTAGCCTCAGTCTGATCGAGGGTTTGGGTTGCTATATCAGAGCGGAACCCGATTGTTGTTGACATGTCATTGCCATAGCTTGGGACAGCCTCAGGCTGGCTGAGCTCGATCACAATTCGTCCCAGTAGCGGGGGCTCTTGTGGTATGAAATTCCCGGCATATGGTGCAGCTGGTGGCGAAGCTGACATTTCATAGGCCAGATCGGCCACAGATCTCTGGAGGTCGCCTATTATTCCCATCAATTCAAACGCGGCGGGCTCACGAGCTTGAAACAACTAGGGCTCCCAGATCGGGCGCGCGGCAGGCGACCTGGGCAAATGTGGTATTTTGACATTGGGCTCATCCCGCAAGATGGTTCCTCGGCCCAACGTGGCTGCCATAACGACAATCTCCTTTGAATTTTATGTCATCATAAGTTCGCTGAAGTTGAACGGTGACTGACGCAACCGGTTGATTGATGGATCAGATATCTGTCTTGCCTCAGTAAGGGAGAACACTGGTTATTCTGTACTAAATCTCTAAACTGAAAGAGAAAACACGCAGCATTTTAGCCCAAATGGAACAGACACAGACATAGCTAAATAACTGTACTCTACTACTGATCACTGTTCTCCAAAATCACTGCCCCAAAAAACTGAATCTGATACTCGCAGATATAACCAATTCCCCAAAACACTGATACTGATGCCCTCAGGCCTGGTACTAAACTTGTAAACTGACATGTGCGTTCCTGTAGAGATACACTCTAAAAGCACATAGCAAGTAAATGAGAACCAAAACACTCCTATGTTGGGGTAGAGTTTCCCTGTCCTATTTTGTTAGGAGCTAGGGTTTCACTATGCACGCAGCGGTTTCAAACAACCTAAAATCGGGTAAGCAACCTGTCCTAGTTTTGGAATAGTCACTACAGATTCTGATATGCACTAGGTCGAATGGTCGAAAAGGGTGCCTCGGTGACAATCGGGGTTTGTGTTCCCATCGTGACAGAGCCCGTAACCGGTCAACCTTATGGCACACAGCCTCAGGCTAACCGCTCAGGAATAGCAGACGGCAAACACGGTGTCCTAGGCGCACTAATGCACATGCAATGCAAAGAAACACACAAGTGAAATCAAAACAAGATATCATAGGTTCGAGTCAAGCTCTCTAAGTCCCCAACAGAGTCGCCAGAAACTGTAGACGTCCCCAAACATCCCGGGAGGGAAATCCCAATTTGTTTATTTGGGCTTACTACTGTTCGAACTCAAATTGTCACGGTTCTTAATCTGAACCAAAGAGGCCAAATCCGGCAAATCATTTTGGAAAACAAATTTTTGTAAAGAAGTGCCAAACATGGACTGCTTTGCCAGATACAGAGTCACCACCTAAATATTTTATTTTGAGGGAATTTAGGAAACCCTGACTCGTTTTCTTAAGGCCACGTGTCTGTCATCACCAAAGTTGCCTCGGCTCGGGAACTTAGGTACGATTGGGGAAGGTCAGCTATGAGCACCCCCTCTCGCCCGATCCGAAGATCGGCCTCTACTAACCATGATATCTAGTTTTGAAAACATTATTTGTTCTTATTCCGGTTATTAGCCTCGATTTACTATGTGATGCGCACAGCACAAAAGTATAGACTAAGTCGCCTGAATTGGGACAAAGTATTTCATGTTTGTTTTGAAAACGGTTTGCTACTCGCAAGTAGGCTAAAATGCAGGTTTTGCCATCCTTAAGTGGGCTTAGAAAAAGATGGTTTTGCCACTGTCTAGTGGGCTTAAAACTCATAGTCAAGGCATTATTCCAATTCAGATAACCCAATCATCACCCACAGGCATTCAGACAGATATATCACATAAGCATATAGCCTCATGGTAAACATGGTAATATGGCAACTGTAGACGTCCCCCGAACGGCCCGGGAGGGTGAGCTCCCGTTCTGTTCATTTGTGGGGTTACTACAGCTCGGACTCGATTTGTGTCACGGTTCTTAATCTGAACCAAAGAGTCCCAATCCGGCAAATCGTTTTGAGAAACAGATTTTTGAAAAGAAGTGCCAAACATAGACTGCTTTGCCAGATACAGAGTCGCCACCTAAATATTTTTTAATGGGGAAATTTAGGAAACCCTGACTCGGTGCCGAAGGCCACATGTCCGTCATCAACCGGAGTTGTCTCGGCTCGGAAGCTTGGGTACGATCGGGGAAGGTCAGCTATGAGCACCCCCTTTCGCCCGGTTCAAAGACCGGCCTCTACTAACCATGATATCCGATTTTGAAAACGTTATGTGTTCTTAATCCAATTGTTAGCCTAGAATTACTATGTTATGCGTACAGCAAACAAGTATAGATTAGATAGCCTAATTTGGAAATAAGCATTGCATATCCGTCCGGTTTTGAAAAGCGCTTTGGAATTTGCTACTCGCAAGTAGGCTAAAATACGGATTTCAACGAGTTTTTCCAACTCAAACAATCCAACCTCCACCCACGGGCATTCAAACAGTAATATCACGTAAGCATTTAGCCACATGGTAAGCATACTGTCATGGCAACATTCACACGCATGCGAGATGCTAAAGCGAAAATACTTACATTGTACTCCGTGCCAAAACAATAAACTAGTTAGCAAAAATGCATGTCCTAGTTCATGTCAATTGTCTAATGCAACACATGCAGGATGCAGTTAGAATAGGCTCGGCTAACCTAAACATGGCATGTGAAATGCGATCAATTGATGCACATATTCAATTTTGAATTGAAGTACAAATGCAGTTAGCATGATGTACCGAGCCCGGTGCATGCAGGACAAATGAATGAATGCACGCATGCATAGCATAAGGTATGCTAATTTGAACATGTCCTATTACTAACCATCAAAGCGGGTAAGTAAAAGGGAAGAAACAAGTGGGGATTGGAAGACATACACTCCACTCACACACACTTATTACAGATTTGCCCTCGCTCGGAGGGACCGAATAAATATTACAAATTAATTAATTACGCAAGCTAATTAAATATTACAAATTGCCTAATCAACTAAGCAAATTAATTAATCTAGGAAAAGCAGTAAATCGCCTCGGGAGGAGAGCTCGATGCAATGCATGCTCGGTCCTGCTCGAAAACGCACCGCCATGCATAGGTTGCCTCTGTTTTCCTTCCTTTGCTCCTCTGGAGGCTGCCAAAACCTCAGGGCTTCTTCCTTGGACAGTGGGGAACACCACCGGCTGAATGGAATTGTCACCAGCAGTGTGTTATGGCCATCGGCACAAAATGAAGCTGTCGGCAGAGAAGGGATTGCCGGTTGGCACTTGACACCGCCGGTCGGCAAAGTGTTCCTGCAGAATCTGCAATTGACAGCAACAGAGGGCAAGGCAAAGCATGGCAGCACAATTCAAAGCATATATGCACCATTCATGTCCCTTATCATGTTTGTGACTCAAAGGGGCATGTGTCTCGATTCTCGGACCACCAATCACGCATTTCCATGCATGATGGCCCAAGTGATCAAGTATGCAACTTTCATGTCAAATGAAATGCGAACCAAAACAAACAATCCAAGGCCCAATTCCTATCACCAACTCAAGGAACAAGGCATGCATGCAAGATGCAATGCAACCTAGGCATATAAGCTAAGGATGCGACATGGCATGGCAAGACACTTATGCAAGCATGCAGGCAAACATGAGGCAATGCCAACTAATGGCAAGATGGATTTAGACATGATTTGGGCAGCTCTAACAAGGCCCAAAACGGTGGCCAAAATGACCAAAATACACATACACGCATGCACATGTTAAGGTCAACACTTAGGCACAAATTGGACAACTCTCAAGCACACTTGAAGACGGATATCATGGACAATTAGCATGCAACATAAGCTCTGAAAATCATGTTAAAACAAGGTGCCAAACCAAGCAACAAGTCGAGCTAAACATGCAACAAATGGCCTAAGTACTTGGAGCAAGTCAAAGGGGCTTGAAGCATGACTAAACCAACCAAGCCTCACAAGGCTAAGGGGACCTAAAATAGGTTCAAGGCAGACCTAGATCATGCAAAGGGGACCCCCTAGATGGCATCTAAGTGGCTCAAAATCAAAAGTATACACAAAGGCCAAAACATGGGGCATGCAAGTCAAGCTTCCAAAGCTTCAAAGAGGTGTCCAAAGCAAACATACAAGCATGTTATAAGGTCTAAAATTATGCTATAAATGATGCCAAATCATTAGAACGAAGCAAATAGTGCATGCTACAAACTCACACACTTGAGGCCAACAAGCCGGAATGCAAAGGGGCTATGCAATGCATGCCAAATCCGACCCAAACAACCATGGACAGACCTCTAGCATGGAAAAATATGCACAAGACCTTCACAAGACCAAACCTAAAACATGCTCTAACAAGGGCTAACAACCTAAGGCACATTGAGGCAATAACATGGCATTACATGGTAGGTATGCTAAGCATGCATTGTGCACCGAAACCAAGTAAAAACAGGGGTATAATATGACATATTAAGCACAAAAAACAACTAAGGTATGGTCAACATGAAGCTTAGCTAGGTGCTCCCTCAAGAGGCCAAAAATGGTCCTTTTCAAGGACAACAAGGAGAGGGGGTGGCCCTCCCCTTTTGGAGACTTCAAGGCACCATCTCCACCACTGAAATCCCTCAAGATTTCAGTGGTGAAGAGGCCCAAACACCAAAGTCTCGAAACTTGCATAAAATAGCACAAAATGAGGCCTTACAAGGCTTAAGAGGGGCCAAACACCCGCAAACCACAAAACACTCTTAATAAACAATCAAGAGGGCTAAAAAATAGAACTTTTTTATGTTATACACTAAGCACAAAAACAGTTCAAAGATAGGTAAAAATAAGATGCAAAAATGGGGTAAAAAGGGGTAAGATTCTCACCCTTGAAGACCTCTTCAACAATGATGCTCCAATGGTCCTCCTTGGCTTGAATCCAACACCAAAACACCAAAATCAGCCCCTTAGAACCTCAAGAGCCAAAGGAAGGTGAAACACTAGGTGTTTGTGTGCAATAGTATGGACTAAAACACCTAGAACACTAAAGAGAGGGAAAGAGAGATAGGATATGTATCAAACCCTAACCCTAAAACCAGAGCTCTCCTCTGTCTTCTCTCTCTCTAAAATGTCTAAAGTCTCTAACCCTAAAGCCAAGAGACAAAGCTCTCTCTTATAGAGCTTATTGTCTTGTAAAGCTTACAAGACAAGCTTCATAAGAGGGAGATCCCTCCATACACGTGTATGGAGGGGAGCCAAAAGCAAGACAGCTGTCTTAAAATATCTGCAAAAGCAGATGAACAGTAGTCGGCCGGCCAAAAAGGCCATCTTGGCAAAATAGAGTGCTGACCGGCAACAAATAGTGTCGACCTGCAACAAAAAGTGCCGACCGGCAACAAATAGTGCCGATGGCAGCAAAAACCAGCCGGTGACCTCTTGCCACTGCCGGTGATGTGTGGGGATGCCTCACAAGGCATTCCCTGCCCCTCCAAGGCGCGCGAGCCGAGACCTCCGGGAACTCCAAACGAACACAAACATGGATAATCACCGAGTGTTCAAACGGTGACGTCCAAGTCTTGAGGACGGTCAAAAATGGGGTGTCTACAGTTGCCCCTCTTTGACAGAACTCGAAAGTCATAACAATGACGGGAGTGAATGTCATAGCCCAGAGACGACCCATTTTTGACAAGGTCGAAGACTCAGACAAACATGCAAAACAAACAAGATATGCGCCCGAAGGCAGGGGCAAAATGCAAGACAATGCACAGAGCCGAGCATAACTTATGATCATGCAAAGAAAGATGTAATGAAGCAAACATGCGACAGTTTTAAGCTGGCATACACCAAACTACACTACAATGCAGAAAGGATGTAAGAGAATTATGCAATTCTCAATACGTCTCACTCGGAGGATACAATACCTATGCGGCTCGTCTGGTTACACCAGCCTCAAATGAACCGTACATACAATATCGTGCCTGGAAAGAAAACAAACTTAACAGGTACAATATTGTTAGCAGCATGCATGATAATGCAAGAATGGATGCAAAATGATATGCAATATATACAAAACAATGTATAAACAATGCAAATGAAGATGCAATGCAATTGAAACAATGCAAGCTATATGCAAAGCAATTGAATCACGATCCAATCACGATTGGTTCGAAACCACACCTGTGTCAAATAGATTGATGGAGGTAACAAGTCTGTCTACCATAAAACGGTCAACTGAACTATGAACATTGTAGACAGACACAAGAACAAGTATTGGGGGGGATTGACATAAGTGGGGAAACAACTCGCTGGAGAAAGGACAATGATCCTAATGCCGGATGCAAAAATTACACTACAATGCAATATATATATATATATATATATGGATATGTTGGGGAGGTGGCAATGGACATGGCACGCGAGCCAAACCAAATCTTGCCTAGGTAAGGCATGTACGCGTACAAGCCATGTCTAACATAGAACGGTCTACTGAACTATGCTTCGACACGAGAAGTATGGGCACATACCAGACCAAGCTCAATCATGGAAAGGCGCAAGCCACAGACGGAAGGTGATGCAATGGATGCATGCAATCTACGATGTAATGGATATGGCACGCGGGCCAAACCAAATCTTGCCTAGGAAAGGCATGTACTCGTACAAGCCATGTCTAACACAGAAAAGGTGCCGCAACCCTCAAACCAACATACCAGCGTGGAATAGGCGCGTACACATGCAGAATTGTGTTTTAACGTGAAAAGTAAGGGCACATACCAGACCAAGCTCAAC
Organism: Camellia sinensis; assembly: GCF_055761805.1. Taxonomy (NCBI): domain Eukaryota; kingdom Viridiplantae; phylum Streptophyta; class Magnoliopsida; order Ericales; family Theaceae; genus Camellia; species Camellia sinensis. Next base: position 67,871,932 of record NC_138970.1, read on the forward strand.
ATGGAAAGGCGCAAGCCACAGATGGAGGGTGATGCAATGAATGCATGCAAACTACGATGCAATGGATATGGCACGCGGGCCAAATCAAATCTGGCCTAGGAAAGGCATGTACGCACACGAGCCATGTCTAACACAGAAAAGGTGCTGCAACCCTCAAACCAACATACCAGCGTGGAATAGGCGCGTACACATGTAGAACTGTGCTTTAACGTGAAAAGTAAGGGCACATACCAGACCAAGCTCAATCATGGGAAGGCACGAGCCATGGGCGGATGGTGATGCAATGAATGCATGCAATCTACAATGCAATATCTACAAATATGCAATGGAATGGATATTTACAAAATGCATGACAATGCAGTATGATGCGATCTACTGGGGAAAATGCAGTGGATGCATGCAAGCTACAATGGAAATGCATGACAATGCACTATGATGCAATGACTATGACTGCAACTTTCCCTATCTTACCAACAGGGCGATATACTAGGTTGGTTCAGTATCCAGAACTGAGGCGCCGACATGCTGCCTCAATCTATGGGGCTTCCATACAGATTTCAAGCTGAGGGTACACCTCTGGGTATTTAAACCAGACTTTAGTCTCGGAACTCCCGAACCTTTGCGTTCTAGGCATAAGCCGTTCGAACTCTAGTTTCCACCGTCCCAGTTGGTCTGCTAGGAACGCACCGCAAACATAGGTAGGTGGCTTTACCAGACCACCGAAAGTCGTTCGGGCACGACAAACACCAAAGGAATTGCACCTTCAGAGGATTTAGGGTCTCCTAGACCGGGATGCAAAATGTATGCATGACAATGCACCGAAGGTTTCGCACCTCCAAAGGATTTAAGGTCTCCTAGACCGTGCGTGTTTAAGGTCTCGCCAGACCAACGTAGCAACATGCATGACAATGCAAGAATGAGGCACGCATGCCACATGGAATGCAAACTGATACAATTGGACTTATATGCCACGAAAAACTGTGCACATCAATGCACCGGAGGTTTCGCACCTCCCAAGGATTTAAGGTCTCGTAGACCATGCGTGTTTAAGGTCTCGCCAGACCGCGCGTGCTTAAGGTCTCGCCAGACCGTGTAATATGCATGACAATGCAAGAATGAGGCACGCATGCTAATGCTAATGACGACACACATACCAGCGAAAATGTGACACGCATGCCGATGCAAATGAAGCATGATGCAAGATGATACAAATGAGACACGCGTGCCTCATAAGATGCAAAAATGATACAAGTGTGACACGCATGCCACACGGAATGAAAAAAGAAACAAATGAGACACGCATGCCTTATAAGATGCAAAATGATGCAAGTGTGACACGCATGCCACACGGAATGCAAAATGAAACAAATGAGACACGCATGCCTCATAAGATGCAAAAATGATACAAGTGTGACACGCATGCCACACGGAATGCAAAATTTTGAAAATTGGACTTATACGCTACGTGAAGCCGGTTTATATTCAAAACAATGCAATGTACTAACAAGTACAAGTGAGGTGCGCAAGAGAGCGCGAGAGGATGCATGCAAGATGCAAGTAAGGTGCACAAAACAGTGCGATGCGGTGCGCAAAATAGCGCGAGTGATTTTGAAATGCACAAAACAGTGCGATGCGCTAATCAGCGCGATTGAAATACAATGCACAAAACAGTGCGATGCGCTAAACAGCGCGATTGATTTGGAAATGCACAAAACAGTGCGATGCGCTAAACCGCGCGAGTGGTTTTGAAATGCACAAAACAGTGCGATGCGCTAAACAGCGCGAGTGATTTGAAATGCACAAAACAGTGCGATGCGCTAAACAGTGCGAGTGATTTGAAATGCACAAAATAGTGCGATGCGCTAATCAGCGCGATTGAAATACAATGCACAAAACAGTGTGATGCGCTAAATAGCGCGATTGAATGCAATGCACAAAACAGTGCGATGCGCTAAACAACGCGATTGAAATACAATGCACAGAACAGTGCGATACGCTAAACAGCGCGAGTGATTTTGAAATGCACAAAATAGTGCGATGCGCTAAACAGCGCGAGTGATTTTGAAATGCACAAAACAGTGCGATGCGCTAAACAGCGCGACTGAAATGCAATGCACAAAACAGTGCGATGCGCTAAACAGCGCGAGTGATTTGAAATGCACAAAACAGTGCGATGCGCTAAACAGCGCGATTGATTTGAAATGCGCAAAACAGTGCGATGCGCTAAACAACGCGAGTGATTTTGAAATGCACAAAACAGTGCGATGCGCTAAACAGCGCGATTGAAATGCAATGCACAAAACAGTGCGATGCGCTAAACAGCGCGAGTGATATGCAATGCACAAAACAGTGTGATGGAGGTGCGATGCACATAGGGCAACTTTTGAATTTCGTAAAATCTAAAAGGATACAAAAGGATACACCTTGCACGAATTCGAGTGCCACGCACAGAAGACACGACCCGAGGTCAAAACGGAGGTCGGTTGAGCGTCGGAGATGCACTTTCTTGCACTTTCTTGAGCTATGAAGACCAAAAACTACTCACATGGCCTAAACAAGGCTGTGGGAACACCACCGGCCGGGAGGGGAATCCACCGGCTGTCCATCGGCTGCAGAATAACTCCATCGGCACAATATACTGCCGGCCGGCACAAAACATTGCCGACCGGAAAAAAGTTGCTGAGTCGGGGCAGATTCGACATTTCACTTCGGGTGTTTTAAAATAGGGTTTCAAACCCTATTTTCTCACTTTCCCTTGCGCCGAAAACTCTTACTCTCTCTCTCTAGAGCATTTTCCCTTCCTCTTTCGCCCGTTTCTTCGCGTTCTACGCCCATTTTATCGTCGGATTCGCGATTTCCTTCGCGTTTCGGACATTTTCATCCGAACAAAACTTTGTTTCGGTGCCTCGTTTGGCGTTCCCCCCTTTTCGGGGTTTGTTCTCATAGCTTTCCTCTTGATTTCTGTGCCTTTTCAAATTCCGGCCTTCCCGGCCATTTTCGACCTTCTCGGGAGTTGACCTTTCGGTTGACTCTTCGTATTCTACCCCGGTTTTCCTTCCTCCGGCTATTTTCCCATCATTCCTGACATGGCGGACGACATTCCACGCGACGGGACTCCCCCGGATCACGAGATGGATCCCGGGGTCGAGCTTCTACCTTTGAGCGAGCGCCCGTTCGACCCGGCGACCTACCGGCCGGCGATCTATGTTCTACCCCCCGACGGACTTCGCCAGTTTCGGAGCTTCGAGAGGCACGTGCCACCCGAGCTATTGCTGCGCGAGCCTACCTCCCACCTGCCCTTCGGCACTTCCGAGGTAACTCTCTTTCCTCTACTTTACTTTCTGCAATGTAGGGCACAAAAACTGTCGTAGCTTATTTATGCTCTTTAACTGCTTTAGCTGATATGCCGTATACCGTAGTTGACTGTAAACATACACACAACTGATATCTGCTTGAAACTGACACCTGCACACACACTGCACTGGCCCTGAATCACCCAAACACACTGTATTTCACTGCATACACACCGATACCCGATAGCTGTTCGAACCTGTCAAACTTGCACTCATGCTATACTGTACTGAACCATCCGAACACGCTGACGCATCACACACTGTAGTTCACTGTAAGCACACCGGCACCCGGTATTTGTCAAAATCTGTTAAACTTGCATGCATGCTATACTTGTATACTTCTTAGAACTGCATTTTGAATGTTGTCTTGCCATTGTTATTTTCTGTTTACAGGAGGATTCCCATACCATCCGCGGGTATGGGAACACTGGCGCTCGGGAGTGGTACGACGAGATCCCTGACGCGGTCCGTCGCATAGTGGACCAGGCGGGCTTCGGCGCCTTCTGCCGAGGACTCTCCAGGCTTACCACGTGCAGACCTCTACTTGCCGCTCTGGCGGAGAGGTGGTGGGACACCACCGATTCATTTCATTTCTCCACAGTAGGGGACATGACGATGACCCCTTACGATTTCTCGATGCTCACAGGCATCGGGGTAGGGGGTGATCCGATCCCCTTTGATATCGACATGGATGAGTGGACTGCCGCTCAGGTTCATCTGCTGGGGGAGGCCCCACCTGTCGCTCGCCCAGGTTTTGTGCGGTACTCCTGGTTCGAGGTACAGTTTAGGGTCCAGCCTACTCTCGTTGATGCAACTCCGATGACTCCGGAGGCCGAGGAGAGGTACGCCCGCGGCTTCCTCATGTTCTTATTCGGGACGACCATCTTCGCCGACCGGGCGAACACCATGCCTCTCTGCCTTCTCAGCGCACTGGTGGACGTCTGGGACATTTTGCACTACGACTGGGGTGGCGCCGCTCTGGCCACCCTCTATGGATACATGAGCTCAGCTTCCCGCGGCAGCGGCCAGTTGCTCGGAGGCTATTGGCGGGCTTGGGAGGTACATTTTTTCTTCGCTTTTCAATTCTGCCTTATATTTTCTGTACTCTGTACACTGCACACACTGTAGTCTGCTTTATGCTTGCTGTATACTGTATACACGGCACACACATACATTCTGCTTTACACTGACTGTATACTGTACACACGGTACACACATACACAATACACTGCACAACACACGGCTCTGCCATTTTTACTTTTACTCTATACTCTGCTTTATCTGATAAATGCACTGGTATTTATCTTGCAGTTGTGGGTTTACGCCTACTTTCCTAGGCTCGCTCCCGTACCAGTCACAAAGACTCCTCTGGTCGTCCCCTTTTCACGCCGCTTTGACGGGAGATGCACCCGGCGGCCACGAGAGACATTCGGCTTTTTCCGCCGATATTTCGACACCATTACCCCCGCCGAGGTATGTTTTATTTGCAGTTTATTTAAGCTTCGCCTTTCCACTGCATATTTCAAAAACAGTAGATAACAAACTGCATGTCATTTTCAGATCACTTGGCAGCCGTGGGCTCCGTTGCCGGCGGCGACGCGGGACCGGTTTGCCGGTGCGGATGAGACCTCACGTTTCCGGATCTTGCTGGAGGGCCCGGTCTGTCGGGCTTGGTACCTGGGGGAGCGTTTCCTACGCCAGACCCTAGGGTTACCTGAGCAGATAGTCCCGGTTCACCCTCCTGCGGATATGAGGGAGACCGAGGGGCTCACGACCGAACAGATGGACGATTTCACTATTGGCTGGGAGGAGGCCCGCTTCAGAGGTATCGGCGACGACCGAGAGTACGTGCAGACGTACCTGATGCGACCTCTGAGCGGCGGCCGTCGAGCAGAGGGGGCCAGGCCCGTGGCGCCAGCGGCTGGGGCAGGAGCGGGAGCTTCGAGGAGGGCCCGAGTCCGTGGCAGGGGTAGAGCTCAGGGAGGACGGGGGGCTGGTTGGCCCGCCCTGCCTGCTATACTGACTTTTCGGGGGCAGGGTGGGGCGACCTATCAGATCCCCTTCGCCCCTCCGCCGGCTGATCACGAGTTTGTCGGTGTCCCCGACTTGCCTCCGGTATGTATTACTGTATTTTTGTACAGTCATTTCATTTCAGTTTATTTGATATTCCACAGAATATTGATGCATCTGATACTTTTGCAGGCTTCTTCTGGGTATACCCGGCAGTCATTGGAGATGAATGCCTCCATGATGGGGATGCTTCAGCGGACTTTTGGCCTCCTGGACCTCTACAGCATTCCGGTATGTTCTTCTGACACTGGCCTCAAACCATTCATATACTGCTTCACATAATCTGATGCATGACATCACACCTGACACACTGATCTCACAACATCTGACGCACTGCACTCATTGCATTCTGCACTGTACTCCGTACTGGTAAACTGCTCACACTGTACTCTGCATTCTGCACTGATAAACTACTCACGGCATTCTCACACTGTACTCATAGACTGCATTCTACACTGGTAAACTGCACACAGTATACACACATTGTACTCATACACTGCATTCTGCACCGTTAAACTGCCCATGGCATTCTCACACTATACTCATACACTGCATTCTGCACTGTTAAACTGTTCACGACATACTGATGCATTTGCCTTTTGTGTACCTTTTCAGCCTCCTTTTCAGATTCCTATGGCAGGAGGTGCTCCAGCTGGACCTTCCGTCCCTATCCGAGGGAGAGATGAGGAGGGCGGAGTATTCCCCCGCTCCAAGGCGGGGCGCACTCATGTCGGGAGTAGCTCACGAGCTCCAGTCCTGGATGATGATGATGACGAGGAGTCAGAGGCGGAGGCAGAGGCGGAGTCCGAGTCGTCGGAGGAGGAGACCGGAGGCAGTTCTAGCTCGGGCTCTGACGACGATGCTGATGATGCTCCTGGACCCTCGTCCAGGAAGAGGACCAGGATAGACTGATGGCCCCTAGAGTCGCTTGACATTGGTTTTTGTTGTTTTTCTTTCTTTCTTGTACTTTTCTTTTTTGATAGTCAGGATACTTTGTACTACCGCAGGCAGATTTTGTTTTCCTCAAAACTTTGTACTTGAAAAAGATTATGAAATGAACAGATTTTTGCTTAAAAAGTGTTACATTTACATATCTCATGTATTGCATCGCATTCCATCATGTTACACCTCAATGTGAATGAAATTGATTGGTTGTCTGAAATTTGAACACTTGCACTGTAATAATCAGATAATTAAACAGCCAACAGCAAAATAACCCAAGCAACCCACTGCCTGATTCTGGACACACAGCCCTTACTCTATTGGGGAATAATCTGCATACAGCCTATAACACAGCATTCGGTTCATTCTGCACACAGCAAACTTTAAACAAAATAGCCCAATCTGACAAGACGGAGCTCAAAGACGGAACCGGTTGGAGTTGAAGCATGCTCCAATGTAGAGAATGGCACAGCATTCTGGGTATAAACAATTCTGAAATTAAATGAGGGTTTTTCAAACCGGGGTATCGAGCCTACAACTGAACACAGCGGGGAGGACTCAAGCAAAGAGGTACACGACCTAAAACACAACGAGACACGCTCGAGGGAGACCTAAAACAATGGTTGAGGTAAACAAAACAAAAGACACGACACACAGGTGTGTTGAACGAATACGGGGGACCTCAGATCACGAGGAGCCAGTTTCTCTGGGTATTGTTTCCCTAATCTGTGATTCTCACATCACTCGGCCCTCAGGCTCAGTTTTTCTCTTAAAACCCTTTTTTCTTACTTTTCTCTCAACTTAAACCTCTCTATTCTTTATTCTCTCATTTTTCGTCCCTCCCCAGGGTGATTAATGAATGAATAAGAAGTTGTGGGTTCATGCCCGATGCCATTAGCTCACAGGTATTTCTTCTGGTGGGTAGAGTGCCCTCCTGGCAAGTACGTTGATGATGGGGAGAAACAGAACACCTAACTCAACTGCGCCCCTAATTCATCACTTTGACCATTTTTGTTTTTGCTTTCTACTAAAACAGTTTTGATCAAGATGAGAGTCGGATTAACGTACTTGTTCAATTTTTGATTTGAAAACCATGCAAGTCAGGCTGTAAACACTGAAAATTTTCCTTTTTGGGTCCAAGAAAATGGTCCAGTTTTGGAAAATGGAATAGTTTTCGAGAAAATAGTCAACCTCAGTAAAAATTTTCAAAAACTATTTTTGCAAACGGCTGATGCTCAACAAGCATGGCACTTACGTTTTGAGATGCGCAACCTCGGATCGGAGGCAATGGAAAATTGCCCCTAGTTTGAAGAACGCCGCACGGCAACAGAAAGTTGCCCCTGGTTTGAATGGCGGCTCACGACGACTGGTGGCAACGGAAAGTTGCCCCTTGTTTGGATGATGCCGCAGTGCCGCAGCGATCCGCAGACAGTCTTCATTGGCGGTGGTCGAACTCTTGGACACAGAGATGACGAAGACGGTCATAACAGATATATGGACATAATCACCTTGGAAGGTGTTGGTGACTAGACTTTGGGATGAAGTCAAAACCATTGCATAGACTGAGACGCTATGACAGCGTTGGGGGCTGGACTTCGGGATGAAGTTGCCTACGTATCCCAAACATGGGAATCAAGCCTTACGTAGTTCTTGTTAAGGTACACTCAGGTATTTTAACCTTCACTTTTTCAGGCTCCGACTTTTGCCAAGGTGCCCGATGCGGGTTTTCGACCTCGCGAGCTTCTTTTTATTCATTTTCTTTTGTTCTTTTCTTTTTCTTTTCTTTTCCGCATTTTTCTTTTCTTTTCTTTTCTTTTCTTTTTTGTTTTTGTTTTTCTTTGCTTTCTTTTTGTATTTTTCTCTTGCTCTAACTTTTGCCTGGGTCGCCCTTCCGGGTTTTCGGCCCAGCGAGTCTCTCAAAGGGTAAAAGTGTAACAAGTCCATGCCAAATGGTTTTTTTGAAGTTGAAGTTTCTCTGTGTCTAGGAGAACGGTTGTTGCACTGATTTGTAGGAGACTCCATCATGGTTGCTCCACGAGCTCTTTCTGGTGAGATCTACTCGTTTTGATTCGGCTTTGATGCCTCCTGCTCGAGGGCTGCTCCTGATCCGGCCACACAGACCTTGCATGACGTTTGACCGTTGAACTTTCTGAACGGGTTCAAGGTTCGAAAACGAACGGTGTTGAATCTTGAGGCTGGGAGCGATCCTAGGCTGCGCAATCTCAAGAGCGATTCCACACAGGTCTTCACAGGGCCGCGTTAAACATTTGTTTTTGAAAGTTTTTAAGAAAGCGACAATTCGCTCGCGCCGAAGATAGTGTGGAACCAATCTGGATCAAGCCAGGATCCTTCTCAGTACTCACGCCGACAAGCATGGTTTCATTCATAGAAAGGCTTAGCATGCTTCTCTTTTTCTCAAAATGATCAAAATTTTGCAAATCCCGAGGAATTCCTTCCTCTTTGTTTTTATCACCGCAGTGCTCAAAAGAGGTTTTTTTTTTTTTTTTTTTTTTTTTTTTTGAGAAACTTAGGTTAATGCAATGAGTTTGGCGCACAAGAGAGCAGACGAGATGTACTGTCAGCCCAATCAAATTCTCTGGCACTTATGCTGAAAGCAAGCATGAAAGTGAGATAGCAACAGCTGTTCCATTCAGATTTGTTGGTGTAACTGGCCCCTCGGCAGAAACAGACTCACAAACAAAAACGGGTAATTACAAGACAAAACGGTGTTCGAGGCAACAACCCCGGAATCACCTAGTATTCTATACAAAGGAGACCGACTCGCTACAACAAGACAGACCTTTAAGCAAAAAGACTGACTCAAGACAAAGAGACAGACTCAAAACAAAAGACTGACTCGATACCCAAGCCAGGGTTTACAAAGCTAGCGTTCACAGCCACTCAAAAATGCGTGCCAAACGCCATATTCAAAATACATCCAGATGCCGCCCGCAGGTGGTTCATCTTCTGGTTACATACTTGCAGTATCTGTGTCCTCAAAATCCAATAACTGAGTGGTAACGGACTTGGCTGAGGTGGGCGGGAGGATAACCTCGTTGTCAATCAAATCTTGCACCTCATGACGGAGGCGGAAGCAATTGTCGGTAGCATGGCCTGTCTGCTGGTGGTACGCACAGTACTGAGCAGCATCATGTGTGGCAGGGAGATTCTTCGGGAGAGGCCGAGGCTCCAAGGGTTTAAGGTGCCCCATTTCGGCAAGGATCTGAAGTGCCTTGGATAGAGGCATATAGAGAGCATGAAAGGTCCTGCGCCCCCGGGGCAGGTACTTTGGAGTCTGAGCGCTCTTACTAGCCGCACAAGCGAAAGGGTCGGCAGGCGCCACTTTAGCTTTCTGATCTTTCCCGGGTGCAGGGGCGGTAATAGGAGGAACTGTCTTGGCATGACGGGGCCTATCCCGATTTTCTGACTGGCTTGAACTACCCTCAGGTGGAGTGGGGAAAGCATCCTCCACAGTTTTTGCCACAACCGCGGATATCTGTTGCTTATTCGTCCCCCCGACTTTCAAAGCCTCGACTGCCCACAGCAGTTGTTCAATGGGATCGGCATCTACCTTCATTTTGTCTTTTCCCCTAGCCTCAGCCTGATCGGGGGTTTGAGTCGATGTTGATATGTCATTGCCATAGTTGGAGGCCATCTCCGGTTGGCTAAGTTCAATCACAATTCGCCCCAACAGCGGGGGTTCCTGGGGTACAAAACTCCCGGCATACGGTGCGGCTGGAGGTGAAGCTGACATTCCATAGGCGAGATCCGCCACAGACCTCTGGAGATCACCTATCATCCCCATCAGTTCAAATGTAGTAGGCTCGCGAGCCTGGTATAGCTGGGGAGCCCAAACCGGGTGCACAACAGGAGACCTGGGTGGATGTTACACATCAGTGTTGGCCTCACTTTGCAGAGTGATCCCCTACTCCAATGCAGCCGTCATAACTACGATCTCTTCTAAATTCTGCGTCATCATAAGCCCTGCCTCGGCAAGGGAGAGCACTAGCTATTCTGTATCAATTCTCTGGACACTCTGAACTGAAAGGAGAAACAAACAGCATTTCAGCCCAAACAGATCAAACACGGATGTAGCTGAACAACTGTACTCTACTGCTGATCACTGTTCCCAGAAATCACTGTCCCAAAACTGAACCTGATACCCGCAGATAACTGATTCTTATAAACTGATACTGATGCCCTCAGGCCTAATACTCAATCTTGCAAACTGATATGCACGTTCCTGTAGAGATACATTCTAAAAGCACATAGCAGGTAAAGAGAGCCAAAACACCCTTATGTTGGGGTAGGGTTTCCCTGTCCTATTTCGTCAGGAGCTAGGGTTTCACTATGCACGCAGCAGTTTTCAAACAACCTAATATCGGGTAAGCAGCCTGTCCTAACTTGGAATGGTCACTATGGATCCGAATATGCACTAGGTCGAATGGTCGAAAAGGGTGCCCCGGTAAAAATTGGGGTTTGTGTTCCCATGCTGTCAGAGCCCATAGCCAGTCAGCCTTGCGGTCATGCCTTGACAAGACAAGCCTCTGGCAAACCGTTCAGGAATGGCAGATGGCAAACACTGTGTTCCTAGGCGCACCAATGCACATGCAATGCGAAGAGACATATAAATGAAATCAAAACAGGATATCACGAGTTCGAGTCAAGCTCTCTAAACTCCCCAGCAGAGTCGCCAGAAACTGTAGACGTCCCCCGAACGCCCCGGGAGGGTGAGCTCCCGTTCTGTTCATTTGTGGGGTTACTACAGCTCGGACTCGATTTGTGTCACGGTTCTTAATCTGAACCAAAGAGTCCAAATCCGACAAATCGTTTTGAGAAACAGATTTTTGAAAAGAAGTGCCAAACATGGACTGCTTTGACAGATACATAGTCGCCACCTAAATATTTTTTAATGGGGAAATTTAGGAAACCCTTACTCGGTGCCGAAGGCCACATGTCCGTCATCACCGGAGTTGTCTCGTCTCGGGAGCTTGGGTACGATCGGGGAAGGTCAGCTATGAGCACCCCCTTCTGCCCAGTTCAAAGACCGGCCTCTACTAACCATGATATTCGATTTTGAAAATGTTATGTGTTCTTAATCCAATTGTTAGCCTAGAATTACTATGTTATGCGCACAGCAAACAAGTATAGATTAGATAGCCTAATTTGGAAATAAGCATTGCATATCCGTCCGGTTTTGAAAAGCGCTTTGGAATTTGCTACTCGCAAGTAGGCTAAAATACGGATTTCAACGAGTTTTTCCAACTCAAACAATCCAACCTCCACCCACGGGCATTCAAACAGTAATATCACGTAAGCATTTAGCCACATGGTAAGCATACTGTCATGGCAACATTTACACGCATGCGAGATGCTAAAGCGAAAATACTTACATTGTACTCCGTGCCAAAACAATAAACTAGTTAGCAAACATGCATGTCCTAGTTCATGTAAATTGTCTAATGCAACACATGCAGGATGCAGTTAGAATAGGCTCGGCTAACCTAAACATGGCATGTGAAATGCGATCAGTTGATGCACGTATTCAATTTTGAATTGAAGTACAAATGCAGTTAGCATGATGTACCGAGCCAGGTGCATGCAGGACAAATGAATGAATGCACGCATGCATAGCATAAGGTATGCTAATTTGAACATGTCCTATTACTAACCATCAAAGCGGGTAAGTAAAAGGGAAGAAAGAAGTGGGGATTGGAAGACATACACTCCACTCACACACACTTATTACAGATTTGCCCTCGCTCGGAGGGACCGAATAAATATTACAAATTAATTAACTACGCAAGCTAATTAAATATTACAAATTGCCTAATCAACTAAGCAAATTAATTAATCTAGGAAAAGCAGTAAACCGCCTCGGGAGGAGAGCTCGATGCAATGCATGCTCGGTCCTGCTCGGAAACGCACCGCCATGCATAGGCTGCCTCTGTTTTCCTTCATTTGCTCCTCTGGAGGCTGCCAAAACCTCAGGGCTTCTTCCTTGGACAGTGGGGAACACCACCGGCTGAATGGAACTGTCAGCAGAGAAGGGATTGCCGGTCAGCACTTGACACCGTCGGTCGGCAAAGTGTTCCTGCAGAATCTGCAATTGACAGCAACAGAGGGCAAGGCAAAGCATGGCAGCACAATTCAAAACATATATGCACCATTCATGTCCCTTATCATGTTTGTGACTCAAAGGGGCATGTGTCTCGATTCTCGAACCACCAATGACGCATTTCCATGCATGATGGCCCAAGTGATCAAGTATGCAACTTTCATGTCAAATGAAATGCGAACCAAAACAAACAATCCAAGGCCCAATTCCTATCACCAACTCAAGGAACAAGGCATGCATGCAAGATGCAATGCAACCTAGGCATACAAGCTAAGGATGCGACATGGCATGGCAAGACACTTATGCAAGCATGCAAGCAAACATGAGGCAATGCTAACTAATGGCAAGATGGATTTAGACATGATTTGGGCAGCTCTAATAAGGCCCAAAACGGTGGCCAAAATGACCAAAATAAAGGACCAAAATACACATACACGCATGCACATGTTAAGGTCAACACTTAGGCACAAATTGGACAACTCTCAAGCACACTTGAAGACGGATATCATGGACAATTAGCATGCAACATAAGCTCTGAAAATCATGTTAAAACAAGGTGCCAAACCAAGCAACAAGTCGAGCTAAACATGCAACAAATGGCCTAAGTACTTGGAGCAAGTCAAAGGGGCTTGAAGCATGACTAAACCAACCAAGCCTCACAAGGCTAAGGGGACCTAAAATAGGTTCAAGGCAGACCTAGATCATGCAAAGGGGACCCCCTAGATGGCATCTAAGTGGCTCAAAATCAAAAGTATACACAAAGGCCAAAACATGGGGCATGCAAGTCAAGCTTCCAAAGCTTCAAGGAGGTGTCCAAAGCAAACATACAAGCATGCTATAAGGTCTGAAATTATGCTATAAATGATGCCAAATCATTAGAATGAAGCAAATAGTGCATGCTACAAACTCACACACTTGAGGCCAACAAGCCGGAATGCAAGGGGGCTATGCAATGCATGCCAAATCCGACCCAAACAACCATGGACAGACCTTTAGCATGGCAAAATATGCACAAGACCTTCACAAGACCAAACCTAAAACATGCTCTAACAAGGGCTAACAACCTAAGGCACATTGAGGCAATAACATGGCATTACATGGTAGGTATGCTAAGCATGCATTGTGCACCAAAACCAAGTTAAAACAGGGGTATAATATGACATATTAACCACAAAAAACAACTAAGGCATGGTCAGCATGAAGCTTAGCTAGGTGCTCCCTCAAGAGGCCAAAAATGGTCCTTTTCAAGGACAACAAGGAGAGGGGGTGACCCTCCCCTTTTGGAGACTTCAAGGCACCATCTCCACCACTAAAATCCCTCAAGATTTCAGTGGTGAAGAGGCCCAAACACCAAAGTCTTGAAACTTGCACAAAATAGCACAAAATGAGGCCTTACAAGGCTTAAGAGGGGCCAAACACCCTCAAACCACAAAACACTCTTAATAAACAATCAAGAGGGCTAAAAAATAGAACTTTTTTATGTTATACACTAAGCACAAAAACAGTTCAAAGATAGGTAAAAATAAGATGCAAAAATGGGGTAAAAAGGGGTAAGATTCTCACCCTTGAAGACCTCTTCAACAATGATGCTCCAATGGCCCTCCTTGGCTTTAATCCAACACCAAAACACCAAAATCAGCCCCTTAGAACCTCAAGAGCCAAAGGAAGGTGAAACACTAGGTGTTTGTGTGCAATAGTATGGACTAAAACACCTAGAACACTAAAGAGAGGGAAAGAGAGATAGGATATGTATCAAACCCTAACCCTAAAACCAGAGCTCTCCTCTGTCTTCTCTCTCTCTAAAATGTCTAAAGTCTCTAACCCTAAAGCCAAGAGACAAAGCTCTCTCTTATAGAGCTTATTGTCTTGTAAAGCTTACAAGACAAGCTTCATAAGAGGGAGATCCCTCCATACACGTGTATGGAGGGGATCCAAAAGCAAGATAGCTGTCTTAAAATATCTGCAAAAGCAGATGCACAGTAGTCGGCCGGCCAAAAAGGCCATCTTGGCAAAATAGAGTGCCGACCGGCAACAAATAGTGCCGACCTGCAAAAAAAAGTGCCGACCGGCAACAAATAGTGCCGATGGCAGCAAAAACCAGCCGGTGACCTCTAGCTACTGCCAGTGATGTGTGGGGATGCCTCACAAGGCATTCCCTGCCCCTCCAAGGCAAAACACAAGTGTTTGGTGTGAAACCAGACACTAAACGGTTAAGTTCGGAGATCTTGAGGCAAGGCGCGCGAGCCGAGACCTCCGGGAACTCCAACGAACACAAACATGGATAATCATCGAGTGTTCAAACGGTGACGTCCAAGTCTTGAGGACGGTCAAAAATGGGGTGTCTACAGCAACACTCACATGCATGGAAGATGCTAAAGCATAAATACTTATATCGTACTCCGTGCCAAAGCAATGAACTAGTTAGTAATCATGCATGATCCTAGTTGAAGTTAACAAATGGCTAATGCATCGCATACTGAATGTCATTAGAACAGGCTCGGCTAATCTAAGGATGACATGTGAAATGCGACAACTCGATGCACGTATTCAAGTTTGGGACTGAAATACTATGCGGTTACCATGATGTGCCGAGCCTGGTGCATGCAAGACTGATGAATGATGCATGCATGCATAGCATAAGGTATGCTAAATTAAACATGGCCTAATACTAACCATTAAAGCAGGTAAGTAAAAGGGAGAAAGAAGCAAGGGTTGGAAGACATGCACACACGCACCCACACTTATTACAAATTCGCCCTCGCTCGGAGGGACCAAAAGAATAATACACTTTAATTAACTTACAAGCTAATTAAATAATTTACAGATCACCAAATTAATTAACAAATCAATTAAGCTAAGGAAAGCATTAAAAGGCCTCGGGAAGAGGGATGCACGCGTGCTCGGATTGGCTTCGCCCGAAAATCTAATGCCATGCACAAGCTGCCTCTGTTTTCCTTGCTCTGCTCCTCTAAAAATGGCACAATTCCCAAGGTATATCTTATGAACACTGGGGAATGCCACCGGCCATGAGGAATGGTCACCGGCCAAATAGAAGTGGTCGTCGATCATATATGGAGTTATCAGCCATCAATAATTGGTCGGTCGGCATTTGATGTAATCGACTGGCCAAAGCTTCCTGCAGAACCTGTTTTGACAGCAACAGATGGCAAAACAAGGCATGACAATGCATTTCAAGCAAATGTGTACATCAATACACCCCTTATCATGTTTATAACTCAAAGGGGGATAGTACTCGATTCCCAGACCACCAATTGTGCATTTCAATGCATGATGGCCCAAGAAACCAAGTTGTGCACTTTCATGTCAAATGAAATGCAAACCAAATAAGCCCATAAAGGCCCAACCTCTATCACTTGATTTCAAGAGGCAAGGCATGCATGTTCAATGCAATGCACCCTAGGCGTGGAAACTAAGTAGGCAACATGAACATGTGGCAAGCATGGAAAGCATATAACAAGTATGCAAGATAATTGAGCATGCAAGATGCAATGGCAACATGCAAAACACGTGGCATGTTAAGCAATCAAAACAAAGATGAGAATGCATGCCAAATGCACTATGATTCAAGCATGCAACACATGCGGTAGGCCAAGTATTCAACAACACACAAGGCGAGCATGCAACAACACGCGAATAATGGATTCATACCAAGGTGGACAGCTCTCTACTAAGCCCAAACAGTGGCCAAAGGTTATGGAAATGGGGCCAAATGCACATACAAGCATGTATGCATACATGATCCAATTCCTAAGCATCAAACGGCAACTTTTAAGCACACTAAAAGGGAGGACAATCATGGACTAATGGCATGCATACTAAGCTCTGAAATCGTGTTATAAATGGTGCCAAACCAAGTAAACACGACAAACTAAGCATGCAACGATGTCCGAAACTCAAGGTAAGCCAAGGGGCTTAAACCATGGCCATACCAACCAAGCCTCACAAGGCTAAGAGGACATCAAGTAGTCCCAAGGCAGACCTAAACAAAGCTAAGGACACTCCTAGATAGCATCTAAGTGGCCTACGCATGGAAGCATACAAAAGAGGCCAAACATGGAGCACAAGACTACAACCTTTTAAAGCATTAAGGGAGCATCAAATGCAAGCATACATGCATACCATGGGGACTGAAATGATGCTATAAGTGGTGCCAAACCACTGAAACAAGCTAAGCAATGCATGCTAAACACTCACACACCCGAGGCTAGCAAGCCAATATGCAAGGTGGCTATACAAAGCAGGTCAAGCATGGCCAAAGCAATTAAAAACAGAGCTAAAACGTACTAAATCATGCATGAAAGCTTCACAAAGCTTGGCCAAAATCATGCTATAACAAGGCTCAAAGCACAAAGCATGTTAAGGTAAATTCATGCCATTACAAGACAAGTATGCTAAGAATGCATGGTGTGTCTAAACCAACTAAAAACAGTGCTATATCATAACAAAATAAGCATAAATAACACTTAAGACATGGCCAACATGAACTTAAAAATCGTGCTCACACATGAGGCTAAAATGGCACTTTTTGAAGGCAACAAGGAGAGGGGTTCCCTCTCCTTCTTAGGACCTTAAAGCACCATCCCCACCACTGAAATCCTTCAAGATTTCAGTGGTGAGGAGCCCCAAACAAGGTGGTCCCAGAGCTCACCAAAATAGCACAAAATGGGGGCCAAACAAGGCCTAAGAGGGGTTAAACAACCCCAAAGCTCAAAGCAACCTTAAACAACTATTTTAAGGAAGTAAAAACAAGACTTTTATATGTTATACACTAAGCTCAAAAACAGATGCAAGGTAGGCAAAAAGACATTGTAAAAATGGAGTATTTAAAGGTAAAGTTCTTACCCTTGTAGACTCCTTCAAGAACAACACTCCAGCTGCTTTCCTTAGCTCAAAACCAGCTCAAAACTTCAAGAACAACCTAATGGATCCTCAGCAACCAAGGTAACGTGTAAAACTAGGCGTTTGTGCACAAAACTAAGGACAAACACACACTTATTCACAAAGAGAGGGAGATATAGAGATAGAATAGATACACTATGGCTAACCCTATTCCAGACCTCTGGAACTCAACCCTCTAACCCTTGAGGAGGGAGGAGAAGCCCTCCTTTTATAGAGGATCACTCTTTCAAAGCTTACAAGACAAGCTAAGCAAGAGTGAAATCCCTTCATACACGTGTATGGAGGGGGTATAAGGTGTATGCCAGCTAGCACAACTGGCATAAAAATATCTGTAAAAGCAGATGTATAGTGGTCGGCCAGCCAAAAATGACAAAATGGCAAAATACATGGTCGACCGACCACAAAGAGTGCCGACCGACCAAACATATGGCCGATGGCAACAAAACAATGGCCGGTGGCCTCAAGCCATGGCCGGTGAGGTATAGCGGTGGCACACAAGCCACTCTCTGTCCCTCAAGAGCAAAACACAAGTGTTTGGTGCAAAACCAAACACAAAACTGTCGAGTCGAGAGATCCTAAGGCAAGGCGCGTGGCCGAGACCTCTGGGAAATGAAGACGAACACAAACATGGATGATCACCGAGTGTTCAAATAGTGACGTCCAAGTCTTGAGGATGGTCAAAAATGGGGTGTCTACAGTATGCCGCCGACTCTACAAGACGGTCATAGTTCTGAATAATGTTCCCAACAATCTTAAAGAAAATTTTCGTTTTCAATTTTTTCTCAAATTCAATTCAACGGCGCTCTTCCGTTGCCACTAACTTTGGTGCAATCCTAGATAAACTAGAGAAGATTGCCTCGAACTCGGCCACGGGCATGTCGAGTTGTTTGAGGTCTTTCAACTCTTGCCTCAATCTCTCCCTAGCAGTGGGAGGTAAATGCTTATCTTGGAAAGCAACTACAAAGGCTTCCCATGTTGGCTCCACTCTACTCTTGGCATACTTCCACCATTGACCCGCATCTCCTTTAAGGTAGTAACTCGCTAGAGTCACTCTCAACTCGCTATCATCAATCTGAAGCATCTCAAATGTCTTCACAATTTGTTCAAGCCACTCATCCGCTTTTTTAGGCTCGGGGCCACCACGGAATTCATCCGGTTTGGCCCGCAAAAACTCCCTAGTAAGGAAACTCGCTCTTGCCTCTAAGGTGTTCTCTCTGGCTTGGTTCTCCGCCCTCAACAAGTTCAAAGCCCCTGCTATTTCTCTAGCTAGGGCCCCCATTGCGGTTTGACCCACTTGGTCCGCTTGTTTGGCTATATTAGCTTGGCCTGACTCTTCCTCTTGCACCGGGACCTCATGGGCCGGTACCTCATGCATAACCCGAAGAGCCCTACCACGTCTCCCGCCTCTACCACCACGGGTTTGACCTCTTCCTGACATCCTACAATGGACAATAGAAATGATTTAGCACACTAACCCATACGTGCCCGCAATTTACCTCACACGTCTAATCACCGTAATTCTATATATATTTCACTACTATATAGACATTTCAATTTCATTCCACATAAGCACTTAGTCATGTAAACACATACAGATTATTCTTTCATGATGAAATTTGCCCTACGAAAAACCAAGAATTCTTAGTAGAACAAGTATTGATCAAGTACCCGTCTAAAAAGACCTCAAGGAATTTAACAGGTGCGAGCAACATCCTAAAAGTCCAACCCAATACCCACATAACCACATAAGCATGTTATCACATAGCCACAATATGTATAACATCTTCCTATCATGCAACCTATCATGCAGCATGAACCCATTGTGGTAAAATAACCACTTCCCACGAGCTCTAAGTATTGAAACCCGGTAGCTCTGATACCAAGTTGTAACGCTCCCATTTTCATGCCCAAATGGTAATACAATAATCATACACCTTTAAAGTAAAACTGATAATAAATCCTCATACTTGCATTACATGATGTAAATAGTCTTCATATGATAATACAGTTAATCCAACAACAATTAATTAAACAACAAATACCCCTAAGGGTTTACAAGTTTCCAAGGCCTGAGCCTGGTTACACAAAACGGTTATTCAAACCCACACATACAAAGCCCTTGGTTTACAATCAGAGTCACAGCAAATGAACACATTATGCTCTCTGCACACACTTCCACGCCTTCAGTTAGGCGGAAACACCAAATCTTTTCCTGCACAGAAATCCCATAGGGTGAGCATAAAGCCCAGTAGGAAATTCTTAACAAGTCTCATGAGATGGAATGCTTATGCCATGCCATGCCACTTTTGAAAGTAAAACACACCTTCGTCTTTTGAAAACCAACATGCTCAATGATGTCATGCAATTTCAACTGCTCAACATTTATCAAATTTTATTCGAGAGGCGGTAAATACAACTCTGGTAATCCTTAGGTCGGTGTCTGCAAGTAGACTATACAAGTACTACCAATTTGTCATTTTTACCGGTATTAACTGGAAGGCTCGACACCTCAAATCTGTCATTTTTACCAGTGTTAGTTGGAAGGCTCGACACCTATAATCTACACCACCTTTCAAGACTTACCACCGCATTTACCCCAAAACCATTTCATGGAAACTTGTTTCTTAGTATTCTTTTCTCAATGCACAGTTTTCAAATCAAATTTCAAAGCTCTTCATTTTCAATGAATTGATATGCCAATGTATCAATTAATACAATGCAACATTTCATCCATTTTCCATTCTTCCACACAATATTTCCATTGGGATCAAAATTTCCATTTCTCCTTTCAATACAATTTCACAAGATGAATAAACACATTTATTCGTTTTTATCCAAGGGATAACATAACTCCCACATTTCAAGCCATCTCAACAATTTCCCATATTCCATGAAAATATCATTTATATAAATATAAATAAGAAATTCTCCAACATCTATTTATTTTGACATACATAATAAATACAACACATCATCCGTGATTTCTCAACATCTTTTTAAAACCCCTATTTTCTAGGTTTTCTTACCAAACGATTCATCTCCGAAACATTTGAAGAAATCTCACCAAAAACATCTTTCCTTAATCAACATAGTTCAAAACCCCCAATTTCTATCTTAAATGATCAAATAGTAAACCCACTTTCAAAATCACTCTTTTTCTTGAATCAACAATTTATTTGCAAAAAACTAATTAAAGGATGATTTCGAAAATCATCTAGATCTTGCGAATTATATATATATATGTAACTCAAAGAAAATCCCTACCTTAAGTTTGAAGGAGAAAATAGTTGAAACCCCCAAAATCAACGATGATGAAACTCGATCTCCACCGCACACAATGAAGCCCTTGAGAAGTTACACAACTTTGGTAGTACTCGTATACATTGCACATACGCAAGTACGGGAGAAGCGCTGCACGTGCGGTGGCAGGTGAGTCTGAAACTTTGGTCTTTTCTTCTCTTTAGGCTGAGTGTATCTCACTGTTGTTAGGTCTCTCACCCTCTCTCTCTAAGAAACCTTTCCTCTCCCTTCTTTCTACATTTCCCTACACTAAATTTTATCAAAACCTTGATTTCTCAATATCCATTAGAGTTCTGCCATAGTTTCTTTATCAAAGTTGGTTAACTTCTTGAGGGCTTCATTGTGTGCGGTGAAGATCAAGTTTCGACACCGTTGATTTTGGGGGTTTCATCTCATTTCTTCTTCAAAACTTAAGGTTGGGATTTTCTTAGAGTTATATATATATATTTGCAAGATCTAGATTTTTTTTGAAATCATCGTTCGATAGCTCTGAAAATTGATTGTTGATTCAAGAAGTTGAGCGATTTTGAAAGTGGGTTTGTCTCTTGCTCTTTTAAAATGATTTTATGGGTTTTGATCTTCATTGATTGAAGAAAAGATGATTTTGTAAAGTTTTCTTTCAAAAGATTTGAGTTGTATAGTTTTGGTGAGAAAACCTAGAAATTGGGGATTTTTAAAAGAGATTGAAAATCTATGAATGATATTGTTATATTTATTTTGTGTGTCAAAATAAATGGATGTTTGGAAAATTTCTTTATATTTATATAAATGATGAATTTCCTGGAATATAAGAATTGTTGTTCATTTTGAAAATTATTGTTCACAACATTGAAATAGTCTTGAAATTAATAATTGTTGAGAATACTTGACAAGAGGGAATGGGGTTATTCCTTGGATGATGAATAGGAATAAAAGTATTTATATTCATTTTGTGAAATTGGTATATCAATTCATTTGATTACGTTAAACTTTGAAAGTTGATTTGAAAAGTTACATTGAGAAAAGAATGTTGAGAAACAAGTTTTCATGGAATGGTTTTGGGGTAAATACGTTAATAAGTCTTGATAGGTGGTGTAGATGATATCGAGTAAGATGGCCTGAGAGGCCGGAGTGAAAGATCGAAAACCCACCCGGATAGGTGTCGAGCCTTTCGGTTAATACCGGTAAAAATGACAATTTGGTAGTACTCGTATGGTCTACTTGCAAACAGCAACCTTGGGATTACTAGAGTTGTATTTACCGCCTGTTGAATTAAATTGTTAAGTTTTGAGCAATGGACATTTCATGGCATCATTGAGCATGATGGTTTTCAAAAGATGAAGATATGATTTATTTGCAAAAAGACATAGCATGGCATGTGCATTCATCTCTTGAGACTTGAACAAAATGTATATACTTTGTCAAAGATTTCTTACTGGGCTTTATGGTCACCATACGGGATTTTTGTGCAGGAAAAGGTGTGGTGATTCCGCCTAACTAAAGGCGAGGAAATATGTGTTGAGAGCACAAGGCTCTCATTTTGCTGTAACTCTGTTTGTAAGCCAAGGGGTGTATTTGTGTGGGTTTGAATAACCATTTTGTGTATCGAAGTCTAAGCCTGGGAAACTTGTAAACCCTTGGGTGTATCTATTTGTATATGTTATTTTGATTTGAAGTGAATATATTATCGCCTGAAGACTATTTGTATCATGTAATGCAAGTGTGGGGATTTATTTTCAGATTTACTTTAAAGAACCATGGTTATCGTATTATCATTTGGGTATAAAAATTTTGGTGTAACAATTTGATATCAGAGTTACCGGGTTCGAATACTTGGAGTTCGTGGGAAGTAGTTGTTTAACCACAATGGGTTCATTTAGCAAGCTTAGAAAGTGTTATGCTTGTGACCATGTGATAACATGCTTATGTGACTAAATGGGTATGAGATTGGACTTTTGGGATGTTGTTTGCACCTATTAAATTCCGTGCGGTCTTATTAGAAGGGTACTTGACCAATACTCATTCTATTAAGAATTCTTGGTTTTTTGTGGGACGAATCTCATCATAAGAGTATAATCCGTATTTTTTTACATGACTAAGTGCTTATATGGGGTGAAATTTAATTGTTATATGGTAGAGGAATATATAGCATTGTTATGGTCAAATATGCGAGTTAAGTTACGAGTACGTATGAGTTAGTGTGCTACATTATTTCTCTTGTGTCCTTTATTAGGATGTTAGGAAGAGGTCAAACCCTTGGTGGTAGAGGCGGGAAACGTGATAGGGCTCACCGGGGTATGCATGAGGTACTGGCCCATGAGGTCCCGGTACAAGAAGAAGAGTTAAACCAAGCTAATGTGGCCGAACAAGTGGAACAAGCGGGTCAAACCGCAATGGGACCCTAGCTCGAGAAAAAATAGGGGCAATGAACTTGTTGAGGGCTGAGAACCAAGCCTAAGAGAACACCGCAGAGACAAGGTCTAGTTCCCTTACTAGGGAGTTTTTGTGGGCCAAGCCAGATGAGTTCCTTGGTGTAACGCCCTCAAAATAACTACATTAAACCTATCAAATAAATATGCATTGATATATAAAAGTCCCACAACCTTACATTCATCAGAGTTTCATTACAAAAGTATTACATGTTAACAACAAAAGCAAAATGCCCTACGGGCTTACAGCTTTCCAAGTTAACACTTGGTTACAACAAAAAGAGTACTAACTCATTTACACATTAAGCCCTTGGCTTGAATTTACATGTAATACATCAAAAATAAGACGACAAAAGTATGTCCGCCTCTAGCCTCCCAAGCTATGTCCTTGGAGGTGGCATGCTACCTGTACCTGAAAGTGATATTCCCATATAGGGTGAGCCACAGCCCAGTAGAAATACACTAAACCAACCATGAACAATGACTAAAAGATTAGCAATTGATAGATGGCCAACACTGATACCTTCACATAAATCACATATTTATGTCATACGACTTATGAGTCCAAGTTACTTTTCATTTTCCCTTTTTCAACAGATAAGCATATTAGCTCTATCATCATCTCAACAAATATGTATAAAAACTATATCCCACATTCACAGATAAGCATATAAGCTATATCCACATTCTCAACAGATATGTATAACTACAATATCCACATTCACAGATAAGCATATAAGCTATATCCACACTTCACAAAGATAAGCATAAGAGCTCTATCTTCACTTCTCTAGACAAGCATATGAGCTGTATCTACGGAGTTCATCCCCTATCTTCTCCCAACACTATCCAGTTTAGAGGTACATCCCCTATCTTCCCCTAAACCGCGGAGTACATCCCCCATCTCCTCCTCTACACATAACGTATATAAACACATCGGTTCTATATACAATCACTCAATACATACAGTTAATGTATTCTATCAACCGTCAAATTCCATGACACATTCCATTGATTAGTTTTCGTTTCCCTAATCATCATGCATTGTCTACAACAATCACGACTATCCTCTACCGATAGCCCAAAGCAATTATTTCTAAACAGGAAATAAAAGCACAATGGATATTCAATCAACATTTCAATTCGGTGTGTGATAAGCAAACCAACTACACCCTTTAACCCCATGCACTCCCAATCTCAACAATTCTATTTCATTTCCTCATTTCTCACAATTAATTATCCCAATTAATCAAACAATGTAATTAGGTCATTTTCCATAATTACCATTACAACCCTTGAGTCCCATTTTCATCAATGATTCAACATTTATTCCATTTCTCTATGCCAAACATGCATCTAGGTTTAATATAAACAAAACCCCAACTTTTGTAAAAATAACACAAAAGCCCCAAATCTTCACAAGATTACCAAACCAACCCCAACATCTCAAAATACCAAAATTTAAAGACAAAATCCATAGAGAGGAGTAGGATATCCCTACCTCAAATTCGGAGCTCCAAGGGAGAAGATGACAAAACCCAACGTGCTTCAAATCTCGAAATTTTCAGATTAAAATGTAGCCCTCGACGATCAACAACTTTTTTGTAAAGGCCAAAGATGAGCAAATCACTCCTACTAGATCAAAACCTAGAGAGAAGGTAGAGTTCTAGAGTGAGAGGCTCAACAATGGTGGTTTTGGAAAAGTAGGAGAGAGAAGAGAAAGTGAAAAAGTGATTTGAAAAGTTAAAACACGGAACTTAAACCCAGTCGACCCGCTCGAGCGTCAAACACCCCGCTCGAGCGTCACTCACAGACTCTCGCTCGAGCGTCAACAATCCCGCTCGAGCGGCGGATACACAGTCCCAGAACTTCTACAGAACCAAGTCTCCGCTCGAGCTTCCGACTCCCCGGTCGAGTGGAACTCACACAACCCCGCTCGAGCGGCCAATACCACGCTCGAGCGTCCAACACTGCACAGAAAATACTGGATGGGTGCAATTCCCGCTCGAGCGCCAAAACCCCCGCTCGAGCGGACAGGTCAAAATCTGGGCAACTAGTTTTGGTTTCTAAACTCAACCAACCTGTAACAAACCTGCCCAACACATCCTATAACTCAAAAACGAAGTAAAAGGATGTAAACAAGATAATAATCAACTACCAACATCCACAGACACATGTCCGGATCACTGTACAACAAGGGTAAACCCGGGATCGCTATACTTGGTGGCTCCGAGCCCAAGAAAGCGGACGAGTGGCTCGAGCAAATAGTGAAGACATTTGAGATGCTTCACATAGAAGAGGGTGAGCTAAGGGTGACTCTAGCGAGTTACTACTTAAAAGGAGATGTGGGTCACTGGTGGAAATACACCAAGGTTAATGTGGAACCGACATGGGAAGCATTTGTGATTGATTTCCAAGATAAGTACTTACATCCCACAGCTAGGGAGAGATTGACGCAAGAGTTTCTGGACCTCAAACAAAATTACATGTTCGTGGCCGAGTTTGAGACGGCTTTTTCTAGCCTGTCCCGGTTTGCACCAGAGTTGGTGGCAACAGAAGAGCGCCGTTGTATTGAGTTTGAGAAGAAATTGAGAACCAAGATCTTGTACAAAGTTGCCAAAAACATGATTTGAAACTATGCCCGTCTTGTGGAGGTGGCGGCACATGTAGAGACTATAGTGTAGGTTGAGGAAGAGAGACTTCGGGGTTCGAGGTGTAGGGGCCAAGAACCACAGGGAGACTATAGGCAGAATAAGAGGAGTAGAGGCAACTCCTCATCACAGTCCCAATATCAACAATCTAGGTCTACCTTTCCTTTGCCTAGTTTAGGCCGGGGAAAGAGTACACAGAGTGGCTTTTCTTGTTTGAAGTGTGGATAACCGGGTCACAAAGCCTTTGCATGCCCACAAAAGGGAGGAGGGCAGTTAATGTTACGACCACCGCCACCTAATCGATCACTAGGTCAATCTCAGTCCTAGAATAGAGGTCAGGGGTTTAATTGTTTTCAGTGTGGTCAATTGGGGCACATGAAGAGGACTTGCGCACAGTTGGGAGGCACATCTGGGTCAAGGCAGACTTAGAGTCACCAGCAGGCTCACGCAGTTCAGACATCAAGAGTTAACCAGGGAGCCACTTCAGCTCAGTCGGTGCACCAGGCCTATGCTCCAAAAGAGGAGCAAGTTCATCAGGGGCCACAGGGGCGCGTGCATGCTGTTACCGCGCCAGAGAAATTACCGGGATCCTCAGTTGTGAGAGGTATTTTTGTTGGGTGCAATACTTTGGCTAATGTGTTGATAGACACGGGTGCGTCTCATTCATTTATATCTGCTGCATTTGTTTCTACATTGGGGTTAGAGGTGGCACAGTTAGCGTCTCTACTCAGAGTAAAGTCACCTGTTGGGGGTATGATTGATTTAGACCAGGGGTGTTATGATTGTGAGATAGATGTCACCGAGCGTCAACTTCCGTTTGCTTTTGTATTGCTAGACATGTCAAGTTTTGATGTCATTCTAGGCATGGACTGGTTATGTTCGTACTGAGCTGTGATAGATTGTTATTGTCAGAGAGTTACAGTTTGCACCTCAAGTGGTGATTGTTTTTACTTTTTGGGGAACCGAGTTGATAGGGCCTTGTCGCCAGTCTTTGACCCTCGTAGTAGAAGCAACCTTAGTGACCTTCTTGCAACACTCTTGAATGGTGAGAGTAACGGGGCCCAGGTTGAATTACCAAGGGTAGTTTGTGAATACTCAGAGGTCTTTCCCGAGGATCTTACTAGTTTGCCACCCCACTGGCAGATAGAGTTCTCCATTGACTTAGTGTGTGGCATGGCATCAATTTTTATGGCACCATGTAGATTTCCACCAGACGAATTGCGTGAGTTGAAGATTCAACTCCAAGAACTTTTACAGAATGGCTTCATTCTTCCTAGTACATCGCCTTGGGGAGCGCCGGCTCTCTTTGCGAAGAAGAAGGATGGATCGTTGCGATTGTGCATTGATTACCGCAAGTTGAATCGAGTTACCATTAAGAACAAGTATCCTCTACCTAGAATAGATGATTTGTTTGACCAACTCAGAGGGTCTTGTTGTTTCTCCAAGATAGATTTAAGGTTGGGGTATCATCAGTTAAGAGTTCGGGAGGAGGACATCCAAAAAACGGCCTTTCGTACTGTAACAAGCCCGCGGGGGGGGGGGGGGACCTTGCTACAGTTCGGACTCTCGATTTGTGTCACGGTTCTTAATCTGAACCAAAGAGTCCAAATCTGGCAAATCGTTTTAAGAAACAGATTTTTGAAAAAGTAGTGCCAAACATGGACTGCTTTGCCAGATACAGAGTCGCCACCTAAATATTTTAAAATGGGGGAATTTATGAAACCCTGACTTGGTGCCGAAGGCCACATGTCCGTCATCACCGGAGTTGTCTCGGCTCGGGAGCTTGGGTACGATCGGGGAAGGTCATCTATGAGCACCCCCTTTCGCCCGGTCCGAAGACCGGCCTCTACTAACCGTGATATCTGATTTTGAAAACTTTACGTGTTCTTATTCCAATTATTAGCCTAGAATTACTATGTTATGCATACAGCAAACAAGTATAGACCAAATCGCCCAAATTGGAAATAAAACACTTTATGTTCGTTTTGAAAATGGTTTGCTACTCGCAAGTAGGCTAAAATGCAGATTTTGCCACCCTCAAGTGGGCTTTTGGAAAAGATGGTTTCGCCACTATCTAGTGGGCTTAAAATTCACAGTTTTAACGCATTATCCCAATTTAAGCAATTTGACCTCCACCCACAGGCATTCAAGCAGTTTATCTCATGTAAGCACTTAGCCGCATGGCAAGCATACTATTATGGCAACATTCACACGCATGCTGGATGCTAAAGCAAAAATACTTACATTGTACTCCGTGCCAAAACAGTAAACTAGTTAGCAAACATGCATGTCCTAGGTCATGTTAAAAGTGGCTAATGCATCACATGCAAAATGCAGTCTAGGCAGGCTCGGCTAGCCCTAAACATGGTATGTGAAAATGCACAATTATCACATATTCAGTTTAGAATTTGAAGTACAAATGCAGTTAGCATGATGTACCGAGCGTAATGCATGTAATACAAATGCATGGATGCACGCATGCATAGCATAAGGCATGCTAAATTAAACGTGCCCTAATACTAACCATCAAAGCAGGTAAATAAAAGGGAAGAAAGACGTGAGGTTGGAAGACATACACACCACTCACGCACACTTATTACATATTTGCCCTCGCTCGGAGGGACCGAATAAATATTACAAATTAATTAACTACGCAAGCTAATTAATATTACAAATTAACTAATTTAATTAACAAATTAAATTAAGCGAAGAAAAACAGATAAACGGCCTCGGGAAACGCGCCGCCATGCATAGGCTGCCTCTGTTTTCCTTCCTTCACTCCTCTGGAGGCTGTCAAAACTTCAGGGTTGCATCCCTGGACACTGGGGAGTACCACCGGCTGAATGAAATTGCCACTGGCAGTGTGGTATGGCCATCGGCACAAAATAAATCTGTCGACAGAGAAAATATTGCCGGCCGGCACCTTACACTGCCGGTCGGCAAAGAAGGCCTGTAGAACCTGCAACTCATAGCAACAGAGGGCAAGGCAAAGCATGGCAGCACAATTCAAGGCATGTATGCAATAATCATGTCCCTTATCATGATAATGACTCAAAGGGGCATGTGCCTCGATTCTCGGACCACCAATCACGCATTTCCATGCATGATGGCCGAAAGAACCAAGTATGCAACTTTGATTTCAAATGTATGCAAACCAATCAAACAAAACTCCCAATCCCTATCACCCAAGTCAAGGGACAAGGAATGCATGCAAGATGCAATGCAACCTAGGCATACAAGCTAAGGATGCAACATGGCATAGCAATGAACTTATGCAAGCATGCAAGCATACGTATGACAATGCAAACTAATGCTAAGATGGTCTTATACATGAATTAGGCAGCTCTAATAAGGCCTAAAACAGTGGCCATTAATGCCCAAAATGGATGCTAAGCACACATGCACACACACATGTTAAGACCCAACACTTAGGCGCAAAGCAAGCAACATTCAAGCACACTTGAAAGAGACATTCATGGACTAAAAGCATGCAACATAAGCTCTGAAAATCATGCTAATACATGGTGCCAAACCAAGCAACAAATCAAGCTAAACATGCAACAAATAGTCTAAGTGTTCAAAGCAAATCCAAGGAGCATGGAAATACACTTACAAGACTAAACATGGTATGAGCTTATCAACCAAAAACAGAGTTTTGGGGCATCAATACAAGGCCTAAGGACCACTTAGATGGCATCTAAATGACCCAAAAACAAAGGCATGCATAGACACCAAAACATGGAGCATTGCTACACAAGCTTCCAAAGCATTAAAGAGGCATGAAAGGCAATCAAACAAGCATGGAAATGGGACTGAAATAACATGTGGAGGGACCCCAAATCACCAATTCGATGCAGAGATGTCATGTTACACATGCACATACTCAAGGCTAACAAGCCCAAATACAAAGGAGCTATATCAAGCATGCCAAAATCGACCCAAACACTTATGGACAGACCTAAAACATGGCAAAATAAGCACATAATCTTCACAAGACTAAGCCTAAAACATGCTCCAACTAAGGCTAACAACCTAAGACATGTTAAGGCATAAACAAGGCATTACATGACAACTATGCTAAGCATGCATGGAGTTCCAAAACCAACTTGAAATAATGTTATATTATGGATATATAAGCATGAAAAACATCCTAAACATGCTCAACACACACTCAAGCATAGGCTTCCTTAAGAGGCCAAAATATGTCCTTTTCAAGGACAACAAGGAGAGGGGGTGGCCCTCTCCTTCTTGGGACTTCAAGGCATCATCTTCACCACTGAAATCCCTCAAGATTTCAGTGGTGAAGAGACCCCAACACCAAAATCCCAGAGCTAGCACAAAATGGTCCAAAAATGAGGCCTTTCAAGGCCTAAGGGTGATCAACAACCCTCAAACCAAGAAACACTCTTAATAAACAATAAAGAGGGCCTAAAAAAAGAACTTTTTTATGTTATACAATAAGCACAAAAACAGCTCTAAGATAGGTATAAAATCAATTCAAAAATGGGAGAAAATGGGATTAAATTCTCACCCTTGATGACCTCTTCACAAATGGTGCTCCAATGGCCTCCTTTAGCTTGAATCCAACACTAAAACCTGAAAACCAGTCCTTTAGAACCTCAAGAGCCAAAGGAAGGTGAAACACTAGGTGTTTGTGTGCAATAGTAAGACACAAAGCACCTAGTGAACAAAAGAGAGGGAAAGAGAGATAGAAAGTGTATCTAACTCAAACGCTAGAACAAGAGCTCAACAATGGCTGTATTTTTCTCTCCCTCCAATGTCCAAAATCTCCAACCCTTGCCATAAGAGAGAGAGCTCCTCTATATAGAAGCTTCATGTCTTGTAAAGCTTACAAGACAAGCTTCATAAGAGGGAGATCCCTCCATACACGTGTATGGAGGGATGCAAAAGTAAGACAGCTGTCTAAAAATATCTGCCAAAAGCAGATGCACAGTAATCGGCTGGCCAAAAATGCCATCTTGGCCAAAAAGAGTGCCGGCCGGCACTAAAAAGTGCTGACCGGCAACAAAAAGTGCCGGCCGGCAATAAAAATTGCCGGTGGCAGCAAACACCAGCCGGTGGCCTCTAGCCACTGCCGGTGGTGGGTGGGGATGGTCTACAAGCCCCACCCTGCCTCTCAAGGGCAAGATGCAAGTGTTTGGTGCAAAACCAGACACTAAACGGTCGAGTTCGGGGATCCTGAGGCGAGGCGCACGAGCCGAGACCTCCGGGAACTCCAAACGAACATAAACATGGATAATCACCGAGTGTTCAAACGGTGACGTCCAAGTCTTGAGGACGGTCAAAAATGGGGTGTCTACACGTACGCGTTATGGCCACTATGAATTCCTTGTAATGCCTTTTGGGTTGACTAATACAACGGTTTCCCTTATGAATTTGATGAACCGAATCTTCTGAGAATACTTGGACCTTTTTGTGGTCTTCTTTGTGGACGACATCTTAATTTATTCAACCTCCAAGGAGGAACATGAGGCTCACTTACGGGTAGTGCTTGAATTGCTTAAGGGCACCGTTTTTATGCCAAATTTGATACGTGCGAGTTTTGGCTCACGGAGGTGAAATTTTTGGGGCACGTAGTGTCGAGTGAAGGAGTGACTGTAGACTCCTCAAAGATAGGCGTGCTATAGGATTGGGAACAACCCAAGAATGTTTTTGAGATCCGAAGTTTCTTGGGGTTAGCAGGGTAATATCGTCACTTTGTAAGGGACTTCTCTAGACTAGCTGCACCTTTGGCTAAGTTGACTAGGAAGGGTGTCAAGTTTGTGCAGAATGAGGCTTGTGAAAATTCTTTCCAAGAACTTAAGACTAGATTGACTACGACACCGGTTTTGATAATTCCAGAAAGGGGTTTGGATTACACCATCTATTGTGATGCGTCCGGGGATGGACTTGGTTGTGTCTTGATGCAAGAGGGAAAAGTTGTGGCCTACAGATCACGACAATTGAAAACTCACGAGAAGAATTACCCCACCTATGATTTAGAATTAGCGGCGGTAATTTTTGCCTTGAAAATTTGGAGGCATTACTTTCATGGTGAGAAGCTTGAGGTTTTCTCCGATCATAAGAGTCTAAAATATTTGTTTTCTCAAAAAGACTTGAATTTACGTCAATGGAGGTGGATGGAATTTATGGAGGATTATGACTTTGAGTTACATTATTATCCGAGGAAGGCCAATGTAGTGGCCGATGCTTTGAGTCAGAAATCTGTGAGTAGTTTGGCAAGTGTGGCCATTCGGGAATGGGATATGCTAGATGTTATTGGCAAGTTTGATTTGCACTTGGGAGAGTTCAGTGAGAGTGCTACCTTGTTTACTCTGAATGCTCAACCTACCTTGGTTAGTAAGGTCATAAAGGCACAACGAGGAGACCGTGATGTGGAATCAATCCGGGTTAGGATTTCGAATGGGAAGGAAGAGAAAGGTTTGAACGTTCACTCGGATCTGAGTGTACGTTACCTAGACCGTTTGTTTGTACTAGAATCTTGTAGAGAGGAAGTAATTCGGGAGTTCCATCACTCACGCCTTGCGGTACACCCGGGAGGCACTAAAATATATCATGATCTTAGTCGTCATTTTTGGTGGAGGGGTATGAAGCGGGATGTCGCTTTATTTGTGTCGAAGTGCCTCACTTGTCAGCAAGCGAAGGCCAAACACCAAGGACTAGCGGGTTTGTTACAACCTTTACCGATAGCCGATTGGAAATGGGAGCGTGTTACCATGGATTTTGTAGTTGGGCTTTCTAGAACACAACGAGGCAATAACGCTATTTGGGTGATTGTTGATAGGTTGACTAAGTCTACCCATTTCATTCTGATGTGCACTATCGACTCAGTTGAACGCTTGGCAGAGTTGTACATTAGAGAGATAGTCTGACTTCATGGAGTCCCTGTGACTATTGTGTCAGATAGGGATCCTCGTTTTACTGCCCGATTATGGCAAAGCCTTCAAGAGGCGTTAGGAACTAAGTTGACTCTTAGCACTGCTTATCATCCTCAAACTGATGGACAGTCGGAACGTACCATTTAGATTTTGGAGGACATGCTTAGAGCTTGTGTCCTCGATTTTAATAGGCCTTGGGAAAGGAACTTACCACTGATTGAGTTTGCTTACAATAATAGTTACCAAGCTAGCATTGGGATGGCACTATTTGAGGCCTTGTATGGCCGACCTTGTAGATCACCGGTTTGTTAGGCCAAAGTGGGTGATACACGATTACTGGGCCTGGAAATTGTTAGAGAGACAACCAAGAGGTTAGCTATGGCCCAAAGCCGAGAAAAGAGTTATGTCGATAAGAGGAGACGACCTTTATCTTTTGAAGTCGGTAACCATGTGTTTCTAAAATTCTCACCAAGTTGGGGTTTGATGAGATTTTATAAGAGTGGTAAATTATTTCAAAGGTTCATTGGGCGTTTTGAGATCTTAGAGCGAATTGGGGAAGTGGCATATCGGTTAGCTTTACCGCCACAACTTTCGGGAGTTCACAACGTGTTTCATGTATCTACGCTTAGGAAGTATGAACCCAACCCTTCTCATGTGCTTGATTGGGTTGACTTGGAGGTAGATGAGGATGCCTCTTACGAATAATGACCGGTTCAAATATTAGATACCCAGGAGCAAGTGCTATGGGGAAAAACTATACCGTTGGTAAAGGTGTTATGGAGACACCATGGGGTTGAAGAAGCGACATGGGAACGGGAGGCGGAAGTTCGCTCTAAGTATCTGGATTTGTTTGAAAATGCTTAAGTTGTTTTTCCTTGTAATATTCCCTAGTGTTTGAGGGAAATGTGTTAAAATTGTAGACCACATGTTGTTATATGTATGTTGTTATGTTAAGCATGAAGTAGTTACGATTTGTCATTGCTTTGCTTCATGTTTAGGTTAATGTGGACGGTCGTTGTTAATGAGATAACCATGGTGGAAATGGCAAAAAAAAATTGGTTGAGAATTAATATTCTGACTTTAAAATGAAATAGCGTGGTTTTGATCGCTAGAAACCCCCTTTGTTTGGGTAATTTAATTTGAAATTTCAGGGGCAAAATTCTTTAAAGTGGGGAGGTTGTAGCGATCCCAGTTTTGAACCGTCTCTTGTGCTGTTCCGGGCTCGGGTTGGTATGGTTTTGAACAGTGTTGTGTATCTTAGTTTCCCTTGTATTCCCCTTATTTTTGGTTATCGGGTTATAGTGGTGTGTTTGGAACAGGTAATGTCTTCAAACCTTTAGATGCGAATCCAACTCGAATTGTGGCTTGCAGAGTTGTATTGAAAGTTAATTCTTTCATGTTTTGCCACTTCGCTGAGTATGTCGGGGGTCGAGCCGCACGTGCAGAGTTGATTGAGCCGCACGTGCGAAAAATAGGGGAAGGCTTGTTTGGCTACTGCAATAAATGCAGGTGCGGGAATGCAAGTGTGGGAGAAGCACCACACGTGTGGTGGTAGGTGAGTCCAAAATTTTGGTCTTTTCTTCTCTTTAGGTTGAGTGTATCTCACTCTTGTTAGGTCTCTCTCTCTCTAAAAACCCTTTCCTCTCCCTTCTCTTCATATTTCCCTACGCCAAATTGGATCAAAACCTTAATTTCTCAAGATCCATTAGAGTTCTGCCATAGTTTCTTCATCAATGTTGGTTAACTTCTCGAGGGCTTCGTTATGTGCAGTGAAGATTGAGTTTCGACACCGTTGATTTTGGGAGTTTCATCTCATTTCTTCTTCAAAACTTGAGGTAGGAATTTTTTTAGAGTTATATATATATTTTTGCAAGATCTAGACAATTTTCGAAATCATCCTTCGATAGCTTTGAAAATTGATTTTTGATTCAAGAAGTTGAGCAATTTTGAAAGTGGGTTTGTCTCTTGTTCTTTTAAAATGATCTTATCAGTTTTGGTCTTCGTTGATTGAAGAAAAGATGATTTTGTAAAGTTTCTTTCAAAAGATTTGAGTTGTACAGTTTTGGTGAGAAAACCTAGACATTAGGGATTTTTAAAAGATTGAAAATCCATGAATGATATTGTTATATTTATTTTATGTGTCAAAATAAATGGATGTTTGGAAAATTTCTTATTTATATTTATATAAATGATGAATTTCCTGGAATATGAGAATTGTTGTTCATTTTGGAAATTATTGTTCAAAACATTGAAATATTCTTGAAATGACTAATTGTGGAGGATACTTGAGAAGAGGGAATTGTGTTATTCCTTGGATGATGAATTCGAATAAAAGTATTTATATTCATCTTGTGAAATTGGCATATCAATTCATTTGATTGCATTAAACTTTGAAAGTTGATTTGAAAACTTGCACTGAGAAAAGAATGTTGAGAAACAAGTTTTCATGGAATGGTTTTGGAGTAAATACGTTGGTAAGTCTTGATAGGTGGTGTAGATAATATTGAATAAGTTGGCCTGAGAGTCCGGGGTGAAAGACTGAAAACGCGCGTGGATAGGTGTCGAGGCTTCCGGTTAATACCGGTAAAAATGACAATTTGGTAGTATTCGTATAGTCTACTTGCAGACACCGACCTAGGGATTACCAAAGTTGTATTTACTGCCCCTTGAATTAAATTGTTAAGTTTTGAACGATGGACATTTCATGGCATCATTGAGAATGATGGTTTTCAAAAGATAAAGATATGATTTATTTGCAAAAAGACATAGCATGGCATGTGCATTCATCTCTTGAGAATTGAACAAAATGTATATACTTTGTTAAGGATTTCTTACTGGGCTTTATGGTCACCATACGGGATTTTTGTGCAGGAAAAAATGTGGTGATTCCGCCAAGCTAAAGGCGAGGAAATATGTGTTGAGAGCACAAGACTCTCATTTTGCTGTAACTCTGTTTGTAAGCCATGGGGTGTATTTGTGTGGGTTTGAATAACCATTTTGTGTAACCAGGCCTAAGCCTTAGAAACTTGTAAACCCTTGGGGGTATCTATTTGTTTATATTATTTTGATTTGAAGTGAATGTATTATCGCCTGAAGACTATTTGTATCATGTAATGCATGTGTGGGGATTTATTTTTAGATTTACTTTCAAGTACAATGGTTATCGTATTATCATTTGGGTATAAAAATTGGGGTGTTACATGTGGTCTGCAGGGCCATGTTAGGTGTTTCTATCCCTTGCGTGTAAGTTCTTTTGGTGTTTTAGAGCGTAGTTAGACTTTGGCTCCTCAGTCCAGTCGGGGATGATATCGGTATCAGGCCCGAAAAGGGTAGATTTCGAGAGCTTCGCGAGGGTCGACTTTTCACACAGCACAGTAGTGTCACCATTGAGAGTGACTTTTGTTTTAGAGACTGACGATGTAGATTGTAAACTTTTGTTATTGATCGATGCATTGTGGGATGTTAAGGCACCATGGTTATGTGTTGTATATGTATATGTATTGTTTTTTGTTTGCCCTCATGTGTTGGGCATGCAATGAATCTTGAACTCTCTTTTATGTATATGTGATGAAAAGTGTTAAATGGGATTGATGATCCTAGTATTGTTGTATATCAGATGTTGAATTATGAGATGGTCATGCTGTAGACACCCCATTTTTGACCGTCCTCAAGACTTGGACGTCACCGTTGGAACACTCGGTGATCATCTATGCTTGTGTTCGTCTCGAGTTCCCGGAGGTCTCGACTGCGCGCCTCGCCTCAGGATCTCTCGACTCGACTTTTCGGTGTCTGGTTTTGCACCAAACACTTGTGTTTTTGCCTTGAAAGGTAGGGAATGGCTTGTTGGCCATTCCCACACCCCACCGGCTGTCCCCTCATATCACCGGCCGTTTATTGGTGCCACCGGCAGTGGTTTCTTAAAACCAATGGCCGGTCGGCACTATATTTTGCCGACCAGCACTTTGTTTTGGCCGGTGACCTTTTTTTGCTGGCTGGTGTAACCCTTTTACATCCTTCAGACTTGGTGCATGCTAGCTGTGCCAGCTGGAATGCACCAACACTCCTCCCCGTGCATGAAGTGGCTGTTTTGAGCCTTTGCACCCCTTTTCCTTCCACAAAGTTGAACCCTTTGGCCAAGCTTGTTGAGGAAGCTTGGCCAGCTGTCCTAGCTTCCTCAAGAAGCCTTGACCCCATTGCCCCTTTCACTTAGCTTCTTTGAGAAGCTTAAACCATTTCCCTTTGCCCATATAAGGACCCCTCTTCTCCCATTGTGAAGGGTTGGTGGTTTTGAAAGAAGAACCAGAGCTTATACATATATATATATATATATCTGATATATACACCCTCTCTCTCTATATTTTACTCTCTCTCCTCCCTTGTGTGTGTTTTGTGGCCTAAAAGTGCCTTTTTTCCTTAGTTTTGCACTAAGACACACACTACCACACCTTGCTTCGAGTTTGAGAGACATTGCGGGTTGATTCTTAAGGTTTTGGACTGATTTTGGTCAGAAAAGAGTGGCTGGACCAACTGTTCTTGAAGTGTTCTTCAAGGGTGAGTTTCTTGCTTTATTTTCCCCAATATTGCATTGGCTTTTGACCTATCTTGCGTATTGATTTGAGCTTTGTGTACAACTAAAAAAAGTCTTATATTTTCATGCTTAAGAACTTTCATTCTGGGTGTTTCGGCATTGGGGTTCGAAATCCCCCTCTTAGGTCTCTTTTGGCCCCTTTTGGTGTCTTTTTCTTTAAACCTTATTTGCTTTGTTGTATTAGCCTTCTCACCACTGAAATCCAATGGATTTTCAGTGGTGAAGAAGATGGTTTGAAGTCTTGTATAGGGGAGGGACACCCCTCTCCCTTTGTGTCTCATTTGTGCATGTTTTGGGCTCATAAGGGTAGCATATATGCTTGGTTGTTTTTGGCTCCATATCAGATGTTTTTGGTGCTATTTAGGTCACATGTTATCTCTATTTTGGTCGGATTGGTGGCCCTTTGCATGCTTGACATACTTGCTTTGTATTCCCTTGTTTGTGCCTAGAAATGCATCATGACTTTTGACTACCATGCTCTCATACTTTGGCTTCACTTTGTGAAGTTCTTAACCATATTTTGTCATGCATGAGGTCTGTTGGCCACTGATTTGGTCTTGTTTAGCATGCTTGATATAGTTGCTTTGCATTTTGGATCATGAGCCTTGAGTGTATGGATCATTAACATGCCTAGCTTGGCCTATTATCATCATTTGGCATTAGTTGAGATCATATTCCAGTCCATATAATGTGGTCTTACATTGTCCTTTGTGTCTCTTTCAATGCCTTGAAGTGTTGTGTTTTCATGCCTTGACATGTGCATTATGTATGCCTATGTGTTTGGGTCATTTTAGGGCTGCCATACCAGCGGGTTTTGGAGCTATTTTGCATGCTAAAATTCTGTTTTTGGGTTGTATAGTTCATGCCATGCTTGTTTGGGTTAGTGGTAGTGAAGTGCCCTGTTGTTATGCCTTAGCCTTGGGCCCCTTTTGACTTGCATGCTTGTAGTGCATTTTGTCCATCACTTGAGACACTTTTGGCCACTGTTTTGGGGGGTGTTTGAGGCCTCCCATTTCAGTGTAAGTCCCTTCTCGGACATGGTTGTATGCGTGACTTGTTGCCTCTAATCACATGCTTGCATTGTACCATATTAGCATTGCATGATGAGTTGCATTGTAGCATTGCATGTTAGGAATATCGCATGCTTGCCATGATATGTTGCATTACATTTGGCATGCTTTGCATTTTAGTGATATGTTGCATTTTCGAGCCATGTTTGCATAACATGCATTGCATTGCTTGGTTTGGGGTGTCAAACCAAGTGTGAGGGGGGAGAAGTGTTCATACTACAAGTGATGTAACGCGTCTCAACTCTCGATCACCGAGGCCCTTGACTTTGGCATGATAGGGATTTGGTATTCATTTATATGTTGCATGCATTTTCATTGAATTGTAACCTTGGCTCCTTAGGCTATCACGCATCAAAATGCATGATTGATGGCCCGAGGGTCGAGGGTCATGCTCCCTTGAGTCCCTTGCATGATAGGGAGTGTGCCCGCGCATACATTTGCATGAAATTTCATGCCATACACTGTCTGCCCTTGTTGCTGTCAAAAACCAGTTTCTGCAGGGAGTTTTTGCCGACCGGCACTGTAGACTGCCGACCGGCCATGGATTGGTGGCCGATAATATGAAACCCCAGCCGATGGACAAGTTCCATGGCCGGTGTGTATTCCCTTCAGCCGATGGTGTCCTACAGGGTTCAGGGAACCTGTCCCAGGATTTTGGCAGTTTTTAGAGAAGCAGGGCAGTGTAAACAGAGGCAGCAGTGGTATGGTACGGGCTTTCGGGGCAAGATAAATCCGAGTATGCATCACTCACGCATCCCGAGGCGGGGGCTGCGGCCATCTTCTCTTTGCATTTAATTTGTTAATTAGATTAGAAATTTTGTAATAATTAATTTAGTATTATTTATTCGGACTGTAATATTTATTTGGACCCTCCGTGTGAGGGCAATTGTGTAATAAGTGTGGGTGCGTGTGTGAATGTCTTCCAACCCCCACTTCTTTCTCCCTTTTATTTAACCGCTTATGATGGTAGACTAGGACATATTTAAATTAGCATACCTTATACTATGCATGCGTGCATCCACACATTTGTCTTACATGCATCGGGCTCGGCGCATCACTCTAATTGCATTTGTATTTTAATTTCAAATTGAATACGTGTTAGTTGTAGCATTTCACATGTCATTGTAGATTAGCCGAGCCTATCTTAGTTGCATTTTGCATGTGTTGCGTTAGCTATCTTAACATGAACTAGGATCATGCATATGATTACTAACTGGTTTCTATTTTGGCTTAGAGTACTCTGTAAGTTCTTTTGCTTTAGCATCCTTGCATGCGTGTGAGTGTTGCCATGATAGCATGATTACCATGAGGCTAGCTGCTTATGTGATATAACTGCTTGAATGCCTGTGGGTGAAGGTTGGATTGTCTGAGTTGGAATAGCTCATTGAAATCCGTGTTTCAACCTACTTGCGAGTAACAAATTCCAAAACATTTTTCAAAACAAACGGATATGCAATGTTTATTTCCAAATTAGGCGATCTAGTCTATACTTTTGTGCTGTGTGCATAACATAGTAATTCTAGGCTAATAATCGGGATAAGAACACATGACGTTTTCAAAAACGGATATCACGGTTAGTAGAGGCCGATCTTCGGATCGGGCGAGAGGGGGTGCTCATAGCTGACCTTCCCCAATCGTACCCTAGCTCCCGAGTCGAGGCAACTTTGGTGATGATGGACACGTGGCCTTTGGCACCGAGTCAGGGTTTCCTAAATCCCCCCTTAGAAAAATATTTAGGTGGTGACTCTGTATCTGGCAAAGCAGTCCATGTTTGGCACTTCTTTCAAAAATTTGTTTTCTCAAAACGATTTGCCAGATTTGGACTCTTTGGTTCAGGTTAAGAACCGTGACACAAATCGAGTCCGAACTGTAGCGGGATCCCTCGCGAACGTGTTACAGTTTCTGGCGACTTTGCTGGGGATTTTAGAGTGCTTGACTCGAACTCGTGATATCCTGTTTTGATTTCATTTATGTGTTTCTTTGCATTGCATGTGCATTGGTGCGCCTAGGACACCGTGTTTGCCATCTGCCATTCCTGAACGGTTTGCCGGAGGCTTGTCTTGTCAAGACATGACCATAAGGCTGACTAGTTGTGGGCTCTGACAGTATGGGAACACAAACCCCGGTTTTACTGGGGCACCCTTTTCGACCATTTGACCTAGTGCATATCGAAATCCATAGTGGCCATTCCAAGCTAGGGCATGTTGCTTACCCGATCATAGGTTGCTTGAAACCTCTGTGTGCATAGTGAAACCCTAGCTCCTGACAAAATAGGACAGGGAAACCCTACCCCAACATAGGGGTGTTTTGGCTCTCACTTATCTGCTATGTGCTTTAGAGTGTATCTCTACAGGAACGTACATATCAGTTTGCAAGATTGAGTATTAGGCCCGAGGGCACCAGTATTAGTGTTGTTGAGAAATCAGTTATCTGCGGGTATCAAGTTCAGTTTTGGGAACGGTGATTTGAGAACAATGATCAGTATCGAGGAACAGTGTGTTCGGCTTACCAACTGTGTGTTATAAATACCCAACTGTGCGTTGTGTGTGTTTATTTTACGCCATTGTGCTGTCCGATTGTTTGGTTATTTATTGCTTTATTTATCTTTTTGCTAGGTAGTTTAGCACAATTGCTTCCAACCTGGTAGATATTCCCCAAGCACTCTGGACTAGAGGTCGTCGACTCTATCGATCCGAGGATCTAGTAGGCGGATAACCAGTGTACCATTCTTTACCCCCCGTTACTAAACGGAGGGCAGTTAGGCCAAGGGCATCAATTCAGCAGTCAGTTCAGAGGGCCTTATCTACCCTACCAGAGTATAGTAGGGATCAGGGTTCTGTTTCACCCACAGAGAGGGAACATATACCGATAATTCTGTCAGAACAGAACAGTATGGCTAGTTTAGAGGAGATGGTGTGCCAACTCCAAGAAAGCATGAAAGTGATGCAGCAGGATGCTGTCTAATAGGCAGAGTTCGCCAAACAGCAGGCCACGGTTATGAATGAACAAGCAGAGTTAATCGTGAGGTTACAACAAGCAAACCGGAGCATCTGCTTCACAACAAGTCCCTCCCCCACTAAGGGTTCCAATACTCGAAGAAACACCGAATGTCCGGAATGTCCAAGAGGATACAGACCTTCCAGCGGGGCCAGCTCCGCCCCCGATTCCACCACAACTATCCAAGGCGCCCACGCCTGTCAATATACCAGACTCTCCTTTTGAGTTCGAAGTGGACCCCACAGCCTTAAAATTAAGCAAGTTGGAAAAGATGTTTAAGAAGTCCTAGGTAGTCAAGACCATCCCTGACATTGAGGATGGATACACCGACACAGCTGTGACGCTGCCTGACAGATTCAAAATGCCGCACATTGATCGATTTGATGGGTCCGGGGACCCCATGGTGCACCTGAGGTTGTTTTCAGATATCCTAAGGCCAATGGGCCTTACTAGACTGCAGAAGCTGTCTCTATTTTCCCGGACCCTGTCGGGTGTAGCGGCCATATGGTATGCCAAATTGGAGGATGACGTCAAGAGAAGCTGGGACGAAATGGCTGAGGCCTTCATCTTGCAGTACTCATACAATACACAAATCGAGATTACGACCCGGGATCTCGAGACAACGAGGCAAGAACCCAAAGAGAGCTTCTCAGAATTCGTGACCAGATGGCGGGCTAAGGCTTCGATATTGACCTTAAGGCCCACGGACAAAGATCAGATTCGAATGATTGTGCGCAATCTTCAGCCCCAGTTAATGCAGAAGATGATCGTACTCCCCTTTCCTGCCTTTTCCGATTTACATGAAATGGGGGTACAGATTGAGGATGCACTGAAGCAAGGCTTAATTGATAATGACCGGGAGCAACCCCGCAGAACTTTCAATCGTAACACTAATGCAGGCCCGAGTGGCGCTACAACTACCAGGACCTCCGAAGTGAGTATGGTCACCACCAACCCTCCCCCAAGAACTATGGCGGCCGCACCATTCTCCGGTGCATCCAGAAGCAACCCACAAACAGCCAAATACCCACCCAAAAACACCAGAACCTTCGCTCCGCTTTATATGCCCCTGTCCAAAGCTTTGGGGGTTTTAATCAGAAAAGGGCATCTGAAGCCCCTAGAGCCGCGACCCTTACCAGAAAGACTCCTCGCTACCCACAACCCAGCCAAATATTGTGCATTTCACCAACAGCACGGTCATGACACCGATCTGTGCTTCCGATTACGTCATGAGATTCAAGATTTCATCGATAACGGGGTGATTTTGCCTCCCGAGAAACCCAACATTACTACAAACCCTCTCCCCACACATAACCAAGCTCTGCCACCCAAAAGAGTCAACTTCATCCAAACTGGAGTCATGCCTTACGATCCTAGCATCTATATCACTCCTTCCCACCTGCTTAAGCCGGAAGTGTTCCTTCTCGATTGCACCGATTTGTGCATGATGGACATCTCCATAACCCAACCTAAGCCAGCGGTGATGACTGTCGAGGACAGGAGAGAGAAGATTCCAAAGGAGAAGGGGGTTGTTGAGCCAGAGTCTACAGAATCTGGGAGTGGTGTTAGAAAGCTTATAGTCCAGGTGACTACATTTTGTCAATAGGCCAGGATAGGCCAGATATAGAACTACCAACAGAGGGGGAGCTGTGTGTGATCCAAGGGGACAGTCTGGGACAGGGAACGGATGATTTAACTGCTGTGGAAGAGGACCTTGCCAAGCTCCAGTTTTACAGTAACCAAGATCCAGGAGACTCAGCCGTCAACTGGTTCGATTATGAGGAATCAACAGAGGCTACGGGATGGTTGGACGATCAACCAGATGTGGTAGAAGAGTTTCAGCCACAACAAGGCCCGGCAGGGGCAAGAATGTCAGTGACAGCCGGAAGGGTTGAAGAACAGAGTGCATCGCCGGAGAGCGCCGGTGTCAAGAATTTCGCTCGGGATTGGAGCATTTCGAGTACGAGGATTATTGAACAGTCGGCTGCATTGACACAGTCGGAACAGGAAAGATTCGAAGATTCTGAGAGAATCAGGAAGGCAAAAGCCCATGTGGGGATTGAGACTGCTGTGAGCACAGAAATGGAGAATGCCACGAGCGTAGGGATAGAAGGTACTGCGAGTATGAGAACAGTCATGCCAGAGCCGGACAGGTGCCTGCCGGCTGCAGATGGAATGTGGTGGGAGGACGATGATCTATGTCTTGCCCACACAGACGAAGATTGGGGGAGTAACCAACCAGATGATACCTGGTATATCGGCGAAGTCGATCACATGACTAGGAGTGGACGGTATTTCAAGCCTCCACACCTAGATCAACCAGAGGCGTCTGGAAAAGATAGGGAGGCAGAGAAGCAAAAAGAAAAGCAACTCGAGGATGAGGCCGTATTGAGACAATTGAAAAAGATACAAGCAGACATCTCCATTTGGGGGCTGCTTATGGCTTCTCGAGTACATAGACAGGCTGTCCTTTCAGCCATGGACAAGGCCAAACTCTCGATAGAGACTACGCCGGAACAGTTGGTTGGATTGGTTTTTCCGGGAGGAGCTACCCCGATGCTGACATTTTTCGGCAAGGAATTACCACCCGAGGGGGCAAACCATAACAAGCCACTCTACATCTCTATGGAGTGTAGG
The DNA here is from genome assembly GCF_055761805.1 of Camellia sinensis. Classification (NCBI taxonomy): domain Eukaryota; kingdom Viridiplantae; phylum Streptophyta; class Magnoliopsida; order Ericales; family Theaceae; genus Camellia; species Camellia sinensis. The sequence continues at coordinate 67,915,885 of NC_138970.1, forward strand.
AATAAATGGATACCGGTGGTCCTTGTTGACACAGGGTCCGCCATCAACGTCTGCTTGGCAAGGACAGCCTATGCGATCGGTTTGAAAATCTCGGACTTTGTGCCAACAGCCCAGGTGATTCGAGTGTATGATAACACAAGTCGAGAAGTCATGGGAACAGCGAAGATCCAGACCAAGGTTGGGCCAGGGCAGCATGAAATTGACTTTCACATCCTAGAGGTTCCCGCCACTTTCAATCTACTCTTGGGGCGGCCGTGGCTGCATCAAGTCAAGGCAGTCTCTTCTACCATGCATCAAATGGTGAAATACCCCTATGGAAAGGGAGTAGCCATTGTTTTTGGGAATTCATCGATCCATCCACCACCGGAAGTATCTGCACCAGTTTTGGAAATTGAGCACGGTATGGAGGATGTGTTCATATCGGGTTTTACCTTGGCTGAGGCTCAGGTTGTACAGAACATCATGGTAGCTAATGAAGGGATATATGTCAGTGCTCAAGCAGTCTATCTCATGAACAAGCTCCAACACATCCCCGGGATGGGATTGGAAAGGAGCGGTCGGAAAGGCGTCGCAGCATTGGCCGAAGTGCCACACAACCCTCATACCTTTGGATTGGGTTATCTACCCACCAAAGAGGACTGTATAAGGAAGGGAAAGGAAATGGCTAGAAGAGCCAGAGCAAAGCAGGCTAGGAAGCCTTTTGAGTTGATGCATAGGCCCATTCAGGGTACCCTAAACGGACGCTTCGTCTGGGAGGGGGAGGATTTTCCGTTTTGCGGCTTCCCAGAGCCGTGGCTGAGTGCAGAAAAGAAACGGGTGCCAGGTTTCGAGATCTTCTTCGACCTACAAATATCTAGAGATGACGTTGCCGAAGGGTAGACAGACCTATCAGCTGAGGTTGAGCAGTGTAAGGAAGTGGATTCCGAAGGCGCTGAAATTGAAATGGGGGTAGTGCTGGCTTGTCTACTTTCAAATCCTCCGATCGTACAGAAGTGCTTGGGGGATAACTTCTCGGTATGCATGATCGGGAATGAAACGGCTGCGGGCCTACCATCAACTATTTTGGATGCATCCACCGCACCCTCTCTCGTTTGGCAATACGAAGAGGGATTTTTATCAAGTAGCACCGGGTCAGGTAGTGAGCCGGAATCTAATTCCTCCGAGTCTTGTGAGTCGGAATCAGGTTCCAGCTCAACTGAGTCTGAGTCCAGTATTCCTGGAGGTGATAACCCGGATGCCACAGTCCTGTCTAGGTCGTCATTTTCTTTCTCTTTTGAGTCTGTTGTAACAGAAGAATCGGACGGCTTGGAAGTATTTAATGAGAATGATGTGGATGTGGTTTCTGAGTATTTTTCTGTGCCTTTGATTTATTGCTTAAATCAGGATTTTCAAAATTTTGATAAAAACGACGAGGAAGAAATTCCACCGATTTTGCAACGATTAATTGATCAAGAGCAGGAAAGATTTGTTAAACCCTTAATGGATGAAATCACTACTGTGAATGTTGGTACTGAGAAGGACCCGCAGCTGGTCCAGATCGGGTCCACGTTGTCTTCGGAGGAACGCGAGCGCTTAGTCGCTTTATTAAAAGATTTCAAAGACGTTTTCGCATGGTCCTACGAAGACATGCCTGGAATCGATCCTGAGATTGTACAGCACCGGATCCCTCTTGACCCCGAGGCCCGACCGATCAAACAAAAACTCAGGAGGATCCGCCCGAACTGGGCTCTGAAGATTAAGGAAGAGGTCACCAAGCAAATCGACGAAGGCTTCCTGTTAGTATCCGAATACCCGACTTGGTTGGCCAACATTGTTCCAGTGCCGAAGAAGGATGGCAAGATTCGAGTATGCGTCGACTTCAGGGATTTGAACCGAGCTAGTCCGAAGGACGACTTTCCCTTGCCACATATTGATGAGTTGGTGGATTTTACAACGGGGCATGCTTTGCTCTCGTTTATGGATGGTTTCTCAGGCTACAATCAGATAGTGATGGCGCCCGAAGATCGGGGGAATACTGCTTTCACCACCCCGTGGGGGACTTACTGCTACAGAGTGATGCCGTTTGGGTTGAAGAATGTCGGAGCTACATATCAACGGGCTGCGACCACAATATTGCATGATATGTTCCCAAAAGAGGTTGAGGTGTACGTGGACGACATGATTGTCAAATCCAAGGAAAGAGAGCCACTACACCGCCTTGCAAAAGTTCTTTCAAAGGATCAGAGAATTTCGGCTGCGGCTAAATCCTCAAAAGTGTACGTTCGGTGTTACAGTGGGAAAAATGCTGGGATTTCTGATTACACAAAGGGGCATCGAGGTCGACCCTTCAAAGATCAAGGCCATCTTAGAAATGCCACCACCGAGGACTGAAAAGGAGGTGCGAGGCTTTCTGGGTAAAGTGCAATTCATAAGACGGCTCATCTCAAAATTAACCTTGACTTGTGAACCACTGTTTGGTCTCCTGAAGAAAGGAAGGAAATTCCAATGGGACGGCCGATGCCAAGTTACTTTTGAACAGATCAAAGAATATTTACAGAACCCGCCCGTGTTGTCGCCGCCAGAGTAGGGGAGACCGTTGATATTGTATCTTTCAGTGACTGAGACCACGATGGGTTGCATGCTTGCACAAGAATCAGAGGACAAAGTGGAGAGAGCCATCTACTATCTGAGCAAGAAAATGCTAGAGTATGAGACTCGCTACACACCGTTGGAGAAGGCTTGCTTAGCCTTAGTATGGGCTACCAGGAAGCTGTGGCACTACCTGTTAGCTCACTCCGTAATGTTGGTTTCACGACTGGATCCCATCAAATACCTTTTCGAGAAACCAGCACTTACGAGTAGGCTAGCTCGTTGGTTGCTGTTGCTCTCCGAGTTCGATCTGAAGTATATGACGCGTAAGTCAGTCAAGGGAAAAGCAGTAGCAGAATTCTTAGCCGATCATCCAGTGGAAGGAGGTGAAGCAGTTGAATACTTATTCCCAGATGAAGCCATTTTGCACATCTACGACGAGTATTGGACGATGTACTTTGACGGGGCGTTAAATCAGTACGGGTATGGGATAGGAGTGTTGCTAATAGCACCCGACAATTCCCGTATCCCTCTAGCCTTCAAACTCCGGTTCAAAGTCTCGAACAACGAAGCAGAATATGAGGCATGCATTGCCGGTCTAGAAGTAGCCCTGGAACTAGGAGCAAGACGGTTGGACGTCATCGGGGATTCAAACCTTGTTGTGTCTCAAGCAAAAGGAGACTGGAAGGTCAAAGAAGAAAAGATGATGATGTATCACCAGACCTTGGACTTGTTAATTCCCAGGTTTGAGAAGCTAAACTTTGCTCATCTTCCAAGAGAGAACAATAGGTTCGCAGATTCTTTAGCAACTCTATCTTCCATGATAGACATCCCGTTTGGAATCCGGATGTGTCCAGTCGTCATTGACCAGAAATTTGCGCCAGCCTATGAGTCGATCGCTGCTATAGATGAGGTTCAGGACGAAAACCCCTGGTATTATGACATTTGGAATTTCTTGGAGAAGGAAGCATATCTGCCAAGGGTAAATTCCAAGGATAAAAGGGCAATCAGAAGAATGGCCGTTCAGTTCATCATCCGTGGGGGTAAGCTGTATAAGAGAGGTCATCTGGGAATGCATAAGCTATGTGTTGAAACCGAGGAATCGAAGCACCTGATGGAGGCCATCCATGGGGAAGAATGCGGTGCGCATATGAACGGAGTAATGCTAGCACGGAAGATCCTCAGACAGGGGTACTACTGGTCCACCATGGAGGAGGATTGTATCGGTTTTGTTCAGTGATGCCACAAGTGTCAGATCCATGGAAACCGCATGAACATCCCACCGTCGAAGCTGTACAACATGACTTCGCCATGGCCATTTTCAGTTTAGGGAATTGATGTGATCAGGGCTATCACTCCGAAGGGGTCGAATGGGCATGAGTTCATCCTAGTCGCGATAGATTACTTTACAAAGTGGGTCGAGGCCCAATCATATGCCATGTTGAAGGCGTCGCACGTTGCACAGTTTATCAGAAACAACATCATCTGCCGCTACGGGGTCCCAAACGAGATTATTTCAGATAACGGTTCCTACTTCAAGAAGGAAGTGATTGACTTGTTGGAGAAATACAACGTGGCTTTTCATAAGTCATCCACATACCGGCCGCAAACCAACGGAGCGGTCGAGGCCGCCAACAAGAATATCAAACACATACTGCAGAAGATGGTGGAAACCTACCGGGATTGGCCAGATAAGCTGCCATTTGCTCTGTGGGGCTACAAGACTTCAATTAGAACTTCTACCGGAGCGACTCCATATTCATTGGTTTATGGGATGGAGGCCGTTTTAGCTATCGAGATTGAGGTTCCGTCATTGTGAGTATTGGCTGAGTGTCAAATAGCCGAAGCAGATTGGCAGCAATGCAGATTTGAGGAACTCATGCTCTTTGATGAGAGAAGATTGAAAGCACTGCACCTTGTTCAAGGCTATCAGCGCAGAATTGCCCGGGCTTTCAACAAGAAGGTTAAGTCTAGGAATCTGAAGGAAGGAGATTTGGTGCTCAAGGACAACCGAGCTCCCATCCACGACCCAAGGGGCAAGTTCAGACCTAATTGGACTGGTCCCTACATCATCAAAGCTCTCTAGTCAGGTGGAGCTGTGGTTCTGATGGACCTAGATGGCCTGGAATTTTCCCAACCGATCAACATGGACAAGTTGAAGAAATATTACCCCTGAGAGGCTCGCTAGGCCGAAAACCCGAAAGGGCGACCTAGGAAAAAGTTAGAGCACAAAAAATTAGAAAATATAAAAACTGAGCTCGCAAGGTTGAAAACCCGCAAAGGGCGACCTTGGCAAAAGTTAGAGCGTAAAAGGAGAGTGAAAATACTCGAGTGAACCTAAGCCTGAACTACGTAAGGCTTGATTCCCATCTTTGGGATACGTAGGCAACTTCATCCTGAAGTTCAGCCATAAACTTTTCCCTGATCAACTTTGTCCATTCGATCATCTCAGTCATCTTTGTCTATCAGCATCCATTGGAATCTCTAGTGCAGTGCTATTTAGACTAGGGGCAACTTTCCGTTGCCATGCAGTGCCGCGGTACTCTTTAGACTAGGGGCAACTTTCCAGTTGCAGGGATCTGGGGTTGTGCATCTCAGTGACAGATCTTAGGCGTGTCCAGTTCTGATCCATATCGAAAATGATTCTGAAAAGTTTTAATAAAAGTTGACTTTGTTCAAATTAATCTTTTTACAACTAAGACAATTTTTGGACCAAAGCGGAAAATTTTCAGTGCCACAACCTTCAATTTCATTGATTTCAAAACAGAGTTCTCCTGCTCTTGCATACAATCGAAGTTACTTTTTATTACATTCATAAAGAAAACTTGAAAGTACTAATAAAGCAATAAATCTAGGGCATAGTCAAGTCAGGTGTTCCTGCGCCCCCTCCCAGAGCTGGTCGAAGCCTCTGAGGCCAAGCTGGGCCTTTCCTGTGCCTCTTCATTAAGCCAATCCAAGCACTTATCAGACAAAGTGCAATTGAAAGTGGGAGCAGGGGCCAGGAGTTCTCTCGTCCTCCACGCGGTGGCCTGCCGAGCAAGCTGTGCGCCTCGGGCTGGGAATGCAGCAGGATACTCTATCTCCTCTGGCGGGCAGGTCTGATCATGGCCAAATTGGCGTCAAATCCGGAATGGAAAATAGAATACACAGTGAGTCAGACCAATCAATTGAATCCCAGTCTGTCGGGACATGTTGTAACTCATTGCCGGAAGGCTGAGCCAAGGGCACCGCCAAGCAATACGGTCTGCGGACAAGCGGCACATCCAAGTGAACCACCATCCCTCATCAAGGGCATTGACTAGACGGTGCCAGAAGAAGTAGCCGCGAGCTGAATATGCTGGGCAAGAGTCCACAACCTGCAGTTTTTCCATCAACCATACCTGGGAAGGGATGAAAAATGAGAGAATAGAGAATAGAGAGATGTACGATGAGAGAAAAGTGAGAATAGGGTTTTTGTGAGAAAAACCGAGCTTGAGGGCCGAGTGATGTAGGCGATACATATGTGAGATTGGGTGGGAAACATTACCTGTAGTAGTAGTGGACTCCCTGCTAATCTGGTCGTCTCATGACGATAAAAGGCGTCTAAGCCCATCAACGTCTCAGCCAGAGTCATGGCAATACAGCTCTTGCCCTCCTTCAAGCCTTGGGCAACCTCGGTCAGCCGGACACTAGACCCTCCGGAGCCTGAGACAAATAGAAAATGAGATAGTATGCACAAACAGAGGGCGTGTCGCTGGAAGCCTTGCCAATGATGGTTGTTGCGATCACCGGCATCAGAAAACCGATCGATCAAACTTGGAATATCCAGCATCCCGTCACAAATCAGAGACCGAGCGTCACACATAATGAGTCCACACATTTGCCCTAAGGATTGGGCATGGCCAAAATTAAGTTGGAGCAAAAGCTCCTCGTCGCGCTCGGACTCCATTAAGGCTCGGAAATCTTCGAAGGTAGGACATATCTCTTGCCCAGCGAAGCTAAAGACGTGCGTCACCGGATTCCAAAACCTCGCCGCGGCATGGAGAAACGGAAGGTGCAACGGGGTACGACCCAGAGTGAATAGTGCATTTATGTCGAAACCCCGGAAATTCAACTTTTCCGAGCCATCCAAGCTAGCAATCCAAGCTGTGAGATTTTGAGCAAGAAACTCTTCCATTAGAGCAAATCAGTGTGGAATTGAGAAAAACTACGAAGCTGAGGTCTTTTGTAGGAGATAAGGTTGGGTGGAGGACAGGTGTCAACATTCTAGTGATTCCTTCATTCATGGCCGGCCAGCCAAATATAGTGCCGACCGATCACCACTTTTGGCTGATAGATCAAAGATTCTGGCCGATGGCCGTTTCTTGAGGCCGGTGGCTCTACCCCTGGCCGATGGTCTTCCTCCTTGTTCCCTGAGCTGTTTATGGTAGGGATTGGGGAACTCCATCACCACCAATCCCCCTCCCGGTGATCGATTCTTGCGGAGTCACACCTGTCTGCTTATCGAGTTATTGTACATTTGCTTATTGAGTTGTATTTCACTCTCTTTAAGTCTTTGATTTGTTTATCGAGTTGTACTCACACTTGATTGGTTATATCATGCCTTTGTTTTGCTTATCGAGTTGTAAGTCGGTTCACTACCTGATTATTACGATGCAAGTACTCAATGTTCAAAACAGGTTCAATTTCGTTCACATTGTGGTGTGATACCTTGCAATGCGGTGCATAGAAAATTTACAAATGCAACATCTTTTGAACAAAATGGTCGTTTCATTCCCATCACGTGTTTTGCAAAATATGTAATTTTGAGAAAGAATAAAACCTGCCAGAGGCAGTGCAATGTGCTTAAACTACCAGTAAAAAGGAAAATAAAGCATAGAATGGCAGGGTAGCAAAGTGTCGGAATTAATACCAGTAAAACTCCCCTTGCGGTCAACGCACCTTCCGCACCTTTGTTCGGGTCAACTACATGGTTTGGCACCTTCATCACTCAAGACAATGCGGGAAAGCACACTTTTGAAACGTGAACCTTCGAGTTGACCTCAGGCCACAACTTCTACGAGCGATGCTCAGTACGTACGAAGAACATCCCTTCCCGTATCCTTTTCATGTCTTGTGGATTCCACAAATCGTTTCAATTATGCGGTGTTACAGTACTTTACATTCCAGCATCGTGAATAACATGTTTTTACTTACATGTGTACATTCAACTCTTCTCATACACACTACTTGCATCGACCGCATGTTTGTAATCAATTTCATTACTTGCGTAGACCGCATGTCTGTAATCAATTTCATTACTTGTGTAGACCGCATGTTTGTAATCAATTTCATTACTTGCGCAGACCGCATGTTTGTAATCAATTTCATTACTTGCGTAGACCGCATGTTTTGCTTGCGTAGACCGCATGTTTATAATTAATTACGCTACTTGCGTAGACCGCATGTTTGTAATCAATTTCGTTACTTGCGTAGATCGCATGTTTTGCTTGCGTAGACCGCATGTTTGTAATCAATTTCATTACTTGCGTAGACCGCATGTTTTGCTTGCGTAGACCGCATGTTTATAATTAATTACGCTACTTGCGTAAACCGCATGTTTGTAATCAATTTCATTACTTGTGTAGACCGCATGTTTTGCTTGCGTAGACCGCATGTTTGTAATCAATTTCATTACTTGCATAGACCGCATGTTTTGCTTGCGTAGACCGCATGTTCTGCTTGCGTGGACCACATTCTTATGTTCAAATTCATTACTTGCGTAGACCGCATGTTCTGCTTGTGTAGACCGCACGTTTGAAACCAATTTCATTACTTGCGTAGACCGCATGCTTGTGATTAATTTCGTTGCCTGCGTAGGCCGCGTACTCCACTTACATGTCTGTGCCTTCACAGCATTGTTATGCTTCCCACTTGCTTTGCGTTGTCACGCATTTTCAAGTACATTAATATGCATGTTGTTAATCACATTGTACCTGTTAAGCTTGTTTTCTTTGCAGGCACGATATTGTATGTACGGTTCGTTTAAGGCTGGTGCAACCCGATGAACCGGATAGGTATGGCATACTCCGAGTGAGACATATCGAGAATCGTATAATTCTCTTACATCCTTTCTGCAGTATAGTGTAGTTCGGTGTATGCTAGCTTAAAACTGTTGCATGTACGCTTCGTTACAGCTTTCTTTACATGATCATAACTTATGTTCGGCTTTGTGCATTGTCTTGCATTTTGCCCCTGCCTTCGGGCACATATCCTGCTTGTCTTGCATGTCTGTTTAAGTCTTCGGCCTTGTCAAAAAAAGGCCGTCTCTGGGCTTTGACATTCACTCCCGTCATTGTTATGACTTTCGAGTTCTGTCAAAGAGGGGCAACTGTAGACACCCCATTTTTGACCGTCCTCAAGACTTGGACGTCACCGTTAGAACACTCGGTGATCATCCGTGCTTGTGTTCGTCTCGAGTTCCCGGAGGTCTCGGCTGCGCGCCTCGCCTTAGGATCTTTCAACTCGACTTTTCGGTGTCTGGTTTTGCACCAAACACTTGTGTTTTTGCCTTGAAAGGCAGGGAATGGCTTGTTGGCTATTCCCACACCCCACCGGCTGTCCCCTCACATCACCGGCCGATTATTGGTGCCACCGGCAGTGGTTTCTTAAAACCAATGGCCGGTCGGCACTATATTTTGCCGACCGGCACTTTGTTTTGGCCGGTGACCTTTTTTCGCTGGCTGGTGTAACCCTTTTACACCCTTCAGACTTGGTGCATGCCAGCTGTGGCAGCTGGAATGCACCAACACTCCTCCCCGTGCATGAAGTGGTTGTTTTGAGCCTTTGCACCCCTTTTCCTTCTAGAAGGTTGAACCCTTTGGCCAAGCTTCTTGAGAAAGCTTGGCCAGCTGTCCTAGCTTCCTCAAGAAGCTTTGACTCCTTTGCCCTCTTTGCCCCTTTCACTTAGCTTCTTTGAGAAGCTTAAACCATTTCCCTTTGCCTATATGAGGACCCCTCTTCCCCCATTGTCAAGGGTTGGTGGTTTTGAAAGAAGAACCAGAGCTTATACATATATATATCTGATATATACACGCTCTCTCTCCTCCCTTGTGTGTGTTTTGTGGCCAAAAAGTGCCTTTTTACCTTAGTTTTGCACTAAGACACACACTACCACACCTTGCTTCGAGTTTGAGAGACATTGAGGGTTGATTCTTAAGGTTTTGGACTGATTTTGGTCAGAAAATAGTGGCTGGACCAACTGTTCTTGAAGTGTTCTTCAAGGGTGAGTTTCTTGCTTTATTTTCCCCAATATTGCATTGGCTTTTGACCTATCTTGCATATTGATTTGAGCTTTGTGTATAGCTAGAAAAAGTCTTATATTTTCATGCTTAAGAACTTTCATTCAGGGTGTTTTGGCATTGGGGGTCGAAATCCCCCTCTTAGGTCTCTTTTGGCCCCTTTTGGTGTCTTTTTCTTTAAACCTTATTTGCTTTGTTGTATTAGCCTTCTCACCACTGAAATCCAATGGATTTTCAGTGGTGAAGAAGATGGTTTGAAGTCTTGTATAGGGGAGGGACACCCCTCTCCCTTTGTGTCTCATTTGTGCATGTTTTGGGCTCATAAGGGTAGCATATATGCTTGGCTGTTTTTGGCTCCATATCAGATGTTTTTGGTGCTATTTAGGTCACATGTTATCTCTGTTTTTGGTCGGATTGGTGGCGCTTTGCATGCTTAACATACTTGCTTTGTATTCCCTTGTTTGTGCCTAGAAATGCATCATGACTTTTGACTACCATGCTCTCATACTTTGGCTTCACTTTGTGAAGTTCTTGACCATATTTTGTCATGCATGAGGTCTGTTGGCCACTTATTTGGTCTTGTTTAGCATGCTTGATATAGTTGCTTTGCATTTTGGATCATGAGCCTTGAGTGTATGGATCATTAACATGCCTAGCTTGGCCTATTATCATCATTTGGCATTAGTTGAGATCATATTCCAGTCCATATAATGTGGTCTTACATTGTCCTTTGTGTCTCTTTCAATGCCTTGAAGTGTTGTGTTTTCATGCCTTGACATGTGCATTGTGTATGCCTATGTGTTTGGGTCATTTTAGGGCTGCCATACCAGTGGGTTTTAGAGCTATTTTGCATGCTAAAATTCTGTTTTTGGGTTGTATAGTTCATGCCATGCTTGTTTGGGTTAGTGGTAGTGGAGTGCCTTGTTGTTATGCCTTAGCCTTGGGCCCCTTTTGACTTGCATGCTTGTAGTGCATTTTGTCCATCACTTGAGACACTTTTGGCCACTGTTTTGGGGGGTGTTTGAGGCCTCCCATTTCAGTGTAAGTCCCTTCTCAGACATGGTTGTATACGTGACTTGTTGCCTCTAATCGCATGCTTGCATTGTATCATATTAGCATTGCATGATGAGTTGCATTGTAGCATTGCATGTTAGGAATATCGCATGCTTGCCATGATATGTTGCATTACATTTGGCATGCTTTGCATTTTAGTGATATGTTGCATTTTCGAGCCATGTTTGCATAACATGCATTGCATTGCTTGGTTTGGGGTGTCAAACCAAGTGTGAGGGGGGAGAAGTGTTCATACTACAAGTGATGTAACGCGTCTCAACTCTCGGTCACCGAGGCCCTTGACTTTGGCATGATAGGGTTTTGGTATTCATTTATATGTTGCATGCATTTTCATTGAATTGCAACCTTGGCTCCTTAGGCCATCACGCATCAAAACGCATGATTGATGGCCTGAGGGTCGAGGGTCATGCTCCCTTGAGTCCCTTGCATGATGGGGAGTGTGCCCGCACATACATTTGCTTGAAATTCCATGCCATACACTGTCTATCCTTGTTGCTGTCAAAAACCAGTTTCTGCAGGGAGTTTTTGCCGACCGGCACTGTAGACTGCCGACCGGCCATGGATTGGTGGCCGATAATGTGAAACCCCAGCTGATGGATAAGTTCCATGGCCGGTGTGTATTCCCTTCAGCCGATGGTGTCCTACAGGGTTCAGGGAACCTGTCCCAGGATTTTGGCAGTTTTTAGAGAAGCGGGGCAGTGTAAACAGAGGCAGCAGTGGTATGGTACGGGCTTTCGGGGCAAGATAAATCCGAGCATGCATCACTCACGCATCCCGAGGCGGGGGCTGTGACCATCTTCTCTTTGCATTTGATTTGTTAATTAGATTAGAAATTTTGTAATAATTAATTTAGTATTATTTATTCAGACTGTAATATTTATTTGGACCCTCCGAGTGAGGGCAATTGTGTAATAAGTATGGGTGCGTGTGTGCATGTGTTCCAACCCACACTTCTTTCTCCCTTTTATTTACCCGCTTATGATGGTAGACTAGGACATATTTAAATTAGCATACCTTATGCTATGCATGCGTGCATCCACACATTTGTCTTACATGTATCGGGCTCGGCGCATCACTCTAACTGCGTTTGTATTTTAATTTCAAATTGAATACGTGTTAGTTATAGCATTTCACATGTCATTGTAGATTAGCCGAGCCTATCTTAGTTGCATTTTGCTTGTGTTGCATTAGCCATCTTAACATGAACTAGGAGCATGCATATGATTACTAACTAGTTTCTGTTTTGGCTTGGAGTACTCTGTAAGTTCTTTTGCTTTAGCATCCTTGCATGCGTGTGAGTGTTGCCATGATAGCATGATTACCATGAGGCTAGCTGCTTATGTGATATAACTGCTTGAATGCCTGTGGGTGAAAGTTGGATTGTCTGAGTTGGAATAGCTCATTGAAATCCGTGTTTCAGCCTACTTGCGAGTAGCAAATTCCAAAACATTTTTCAAAACAAACGGATATGCAATGCTTATTTCCAAATTAGGCGATCTAGTCTATACTTTTGTGCTGTGTGCATAACATAGTAATTCTAGGCTAATAATCGGGATAAGAACACATGACGTTTTCAAAAACGGATATCACAGTTAGTAGAGGCCGATCTTCAGATCGGGCGAGAGGGGGTGCTCATAGCTGACCTTCCCCAATCGTACCTTAGCTCCCGAGCCGAGGCAACTTTGGTGATGACGGACACGTGGCCTTTGGCACCGAGTCAGGGTTTTTTAAATCCCCCCTTAATAAAATATTTTGGTGGCGACTCTGTATCTGGCAAAGCAGTTCATGTTTGGCACTTCTTTCAAAAATCTGTTTTCTCAAAACGATTTGCCAGATTTGGACTCTTTGGTTCAGGTTAAGAACCGTGACACAAATCGAGTCCGAACTGTAGCGGGGTCCCTCGCGGACGTGTTACACATACAGTGGCCTTTGATCCTTGTCCAGTTTGAATCGGTTTGTGAAGAATGTGAAATCCGTGAAATTTTATGATTACTGTGGTGGTATGATGAGGGCCAAAATTATAGAGCCTTGAAAGTGTTGAGTCTAAGGAAATGTGAGACCTTGGAGTTTTGTGGAGATTAGTGGAGGTTATGTGGGGATGTCTAAAGGAGTAGTGAAGATGGTACTAAGTGTGTTTCTTAACGTCATGAATTGTTGATTAGCGAGTTCGTTGTAGTCCAATCGATCGTAAATAGGGGAAATGTTGTGCCATGGTTAGTTATGAGTTAATAATTATGTGTGCATGGAATGAATTTTTAGTGCTATTAGATTTTGGGTAGAGTTTTGAGTGGAAAGAATTTGAAGGGTAGGTGCTCAAAGTATTTCTTAGAATGATGAATGGTTCATGTTCTCGGTTAGCAAGTGTATCATTGGTAAGAATTGTCTTGTGTGACCAGGATCGTGTGAGCGCTGTTGACTTTTTCGGTCTTGTGTTGAAATACGAGAGTGTGTTTGCCATCTGGGCATATGAGTAGAAATTTCATTGGGAAAAATGGGGGTGTAGTCTGTCTTGAGGAATCGGAGGAGGTTCTAGAGGTGTGTGGAACAGTATTTGGAACCACGTCTTTGAATAAACAAGACGGGAGAAGGATGTAGATGTTTCAATGCCGAGGGCGGAAATTCTTGGGTAATTAGTCAGTTGATTGGTATCAAGGTGGGTGACAAATAGTCACCTTGGAATGGTTTGGGTATGAGTTTTGGGGTAGGATTTTTGAAAGTTTAGCGCGGGTTTTGCTATGAGGCGGTGTAGTACCATGGGTTGTGTTTGGGGGCGTTGAGCCTTCCTTATGTGTGTAGTTGTCGATGTACATTTCTCGGTGTAAGTTTTTGAAACCCGAGAGTCAGGGTAAAGTGTTAGCTTCTTAATTGGGAGCACTTGTAAGCCTTCATGAGTCGATGGCCTATTTTGTTAGTATTTGTATTGGTGTGAAAAATTCAGAATTTCGAAGGTCATGCATGTTATATTGTCTTTTTGCATTGTGTTTATTTGTATTTGTTGTTGTTATGGAAATATAGTTGTAGCATTTTGAAGTCGTTGTAAGTGTGACGGCATGCGATTGGGTGATGGTTGGTATTCACCGGTTGTTTGTTGAGAAAATAAATTGAAAAGCGATTGTCAGTTTTGAAACCTTTCATGGCATTTTTATTTCAACTAAAACCTCGGGGTGGAGATTTTAAGGTATGTTTTGGGAAAATGTTTACAAAATAAATTGGTTTTACTCGAAGTTTATGACATGAATCTTTTGTTGAAAAATGGTGTGAATTTAAGTAAATTTTGAGAAAAAGCGTAAGGGGGGAAAAAGAGTTTCTTTTGAGATAATATGAAAAACCCTCATTTTAACTAGTTTATGTGACCGTTTCGTTACCTTGTGTGGATGATAACTTGCGTTGGTAATAATAATGATCATGGTCGAATGAAATTGAGCGATTGTCGTATTTTGTGTTGGTGGCACAGTTGTTATCTTTGTTGATTATTATTATGGAAATGTTGTGTTGATGTTGGTTATGGCATCACTATGTAAGTGATGGGCATTATTGGGTGACGGTAGAGACTCACCGATGGTTATATTGGAATAGAATTGGAAATAAATAAAATTGGATCTTCTTGAAAGGCAGAAAATGTATTTTTCGTTTGTGACTAGCGTGAGTTTTGAACACCTTCAAGAAAATCTTTTATATGCAAATAGATAATTTTCACCATGAATTAAGAAAATGAGGAACTTTTTTGGGTTGAGTTATGAGTTATTATGCCCTTATGATTGGGATGTTGTAACCACTTTATTTGAATTGCTAATCTTGGACTTGTGTGTTTGGTTATGTGGGTAGATTGGCGATGTGAGAGCTTGTTATGCCGGAGTTTTGCCTTAGGCCGAATTCTGTTGTAATCCCTTCCTTTTGGGTGAGTTAACCTAAGGTCCTGTAGTGAAAGCTTTATTCTCTTCCATGGCATGTCGTGGTGGATGCCTTGGGTGTTCAAGTCGTTATTGTTCCTGTCTCATAGGCCCAGCGAGTGGTATGGGTCGAGGAGACGTCTGTGATTTCTTTCCTTGTGTCCTTGGTAAGTCGGGTATCCTTGAAGCTTCGAGAGGTCGAACCAGAGTCAGGATAGTATCCCAAGTTTGATTGTAGCCAGGAGTTAGTGTCGTGTTTCCTTGATTGGTTGGGAGGTCTTCCTTGGTACCGTGCTTTCTTCAGGAAGTGTTAGCTTTCATTTCGGCGTTCTTTAATTTCAGGGACGAAATTTCCTAAGGTAGGGAGGTTGTGATGACCGGTACGTAATTTGCCTTGTTCTCTTGAGTTATGTTCGATTTACCATCGTTAAAATGCCGGGTTTCAAAGTGTAGTCCTGTCAACAATTGAGTTTGTTGTTTTTGAGAACAACTCCACAAAATTTTTTTGTTTTTGTTCTTGTTTGTTTCAATTTCGAGTTTTCTCTTATTTTGGAGGGTGTGAGGTCGGGTCCGTAGTGTCGGAAGTTGAACTGAAGATCTTCCGATCTAGAGAGCCAGGGCCACACGTGCGGGAGAGGAGCCGCACATGCTGGAGGTCAGGCCACACAGTAGGAAACTAGGGATGGCTGTGTGCAACACTGCAACAAAGACAGGTGCAAAACTGGAAGTGCGGGAGAGACCGCACGCGCGGGGGTGAGAGCCACACGTGCGGAAGGCCGCTCCGCACGTACGGGAGAAGCCGTCGTACGTGCTGCCAGACGCGTGCTCAGCTTAGTTTTTTGTGCATTTTAGCTATGTATTGCATATTTTGCCTCTTTTCCTCTCATTGCTGAATATCTCTCTCTCTCTCTACAATCTTTCTCTCTTTTTCTCTTATCTCTCTCTACCCAAAACCTCAAAACTTTGCATTTTGTTTTCATCCCAAGAATCCATTGGGATTTTAGTACTAGTTTTTTTTACCAAAATGACGAGCATGCCGAGGGATTCGTTTTGATCGGTGGAGATTGAATTCTGGCGAGGTTGATTTTTGGGCTTTTCTCATCTTCTCTCTTCGAGGTAGGGATTTCTTTGATCTTTTTGAATACCTCGTTTGTAGATAGACACGTGGTAGGTTCTTATTGCATAAAAACCATGTTGTTATGGATTTTTCAAAAATCATGATAGAGGATCTAAAATTTGGTTGTTAAGATTGAAATTTTGTGAAATTGATAGTTGTTGGGTTAATTTGGGGTGTGGTTTAACATATTCATGTTTAGAGAGAGATAAAACCATAATTTTTGTAATAATGCTTAATGGGTAAAAAGTGTTGAAATTGTGAAATTAATCATGTCATGAACTAAGGGATTTAAATAATGAATTATTGATTGATTTTGAGATTAATCGGGTTTCATGAAATTTAGTAATTACCTTGTGTCGGGTTGTCCATTGTTGAGTGTAACGAATTGATAGCTTGTAAATTGCTAAAATGGGGTTAATCATGAGACTAAAATTTTTGGAGTATACTTTGATTGAGTTGAAATTGAGTGGGTTATGACTTGGTTATCCATGGGTTGGAATTTGGTTAATTGAAGGAGAGGAGTTTGTAATTCTATATATGTATATAATTGACGTACTGTGAATTGGAAATTTTGGAAAAATTTACATTGGAATGTAGAGGCAATTATAACTCATTTGTAAATTGAGATAGAACTTTCGGTGGAAGTTGAAAACCTTGGAACATTATTGTGTTGTTGGACTTAATACCTCATGAAAATTGGATGATTATATTATGTGTACTGGATACATTTTGTTTAGAGGTTTTGTCCTTGGTCATCAGTGGAGGATGACATTGTGATGTTGAAATGATTATGTGAATGTGGTGCACTCGAGTTAATTATTTGTTGTATAAAGTGATGATTGGAACATGGGTATTACGCTGAGAATGAGAGGTACCATTACCTTCTAGCTAGCGCCTGGAGAATTGGCTGCGCTGAGAATCAGAGGTACCATTACCTTCCAGCGGCGACCATCGTTGGATGTACTCGTATAGTCTACTTGTAGACACCGTTGTGGTGCTATTCAGACTAGGGGTAACTTTCTCAAAAGAGCAGCCAATCCTCTGATAATCCCTAGGTGCAAGGATCAAGGACGTTCAAACGACGACGTCCAAGCTTGTTCTAGGGATGCATTTCATATCCATCTTTGAGAATCTCTTCTTGTCTTCTTGAAATGCATTCAATGGGCCTTGGATCCTTGCTTTAATCCCCACACCCGAAGAGCTATGTGAGTGGTATTTTTAATAAAGCTATGTTCTAATGTTTTCATAAAAGCTTTTTGCTTGTTTCGTTTTGGAAAAGTGTTTGTTCAAGTATGAATGATTATCCCTAGTTTTGTATCAAGTATTTTCTTGTTTTGATGACATTCTTGGAAAGTTCTTAGTGCTAGGGGACTATAATGCGACTAGTACCCTTGTTTGAGATATCTCCCTTACCACTGATGGCCTTGTGCGGGTGGGTTTGTCTAATTGATTTCGGGTCGATTATTCCCTTGTTTTGTCAGGAATGTCATCCCTTGTATTATATTGATGCTAGTAAGCATCCCTTGAAGCTTTGAAAGACTTGATAGATGAAATTGGTTCATCCCTTGATTTTGTACAAGCTATGATATGTATCGATTTAATAAAGATCTCGGATATCATTCATTTAAACCTTTATTACCAATATCATTCACTGAGTATTCAAGCTCACTCTCTCCTTATATATATGTAGGTGACGAGCAAGAAGGCGATGACGCCTAAGATGTTATGTGCAAGATGTTTTGATTTATGTTTTGTTTCATCTTGAAGATTATGCTTCTTAGTTTGTAACTCATTTCTTTTGTATATTTCGGCTTGAGAAGCCTTCTGATCATGATGTAATATTTAGTTTTAATTCATTTGTATTCAAGTTGTAAACCATGTTAAGATGTATGTCATTTCATTTGATCTATGCACAGCTCTTATGGACTACTTAGATTTAAATTTATTGCTTCCGCACATGTAGGCCCCATATGTTTACTCTGATTGTGTGTGAATTTTTGTAAGTTGGCCTTTGGTAATCTCGGATTACTGGCCATCACGGCACCATTCTACTAGGGGCGGAATGGGGCCGTGACAGGACCGCCTTTTATCAGCTCGCGAAAGTGACATTTCATATCACTTTTTGCAATCCTCTCTCTCTAAAAGTCTCCAAGATCCAGATCTAGAGCCTCTCTCTCTAGAAATCATCTTCTCCCTTTGATTTCTCCAAATTCATTGGGATTTTGGCCATAGTTCCTTCATCAAAGTTGGGTAACTTCTCGAGGGCTTCGTTGTGTGCGGTGGAGATCGAGTTTCATCGTCATTGATTTTGGGGGTTTCGACTCTTTTCTTCTTGAAACTTGAGATAGGGATTTTCTTTGAGTTATGTATATGTTTTTGCAAGATCAAGATGATTTTCAAAATCATCCTTTGATTTGTTTTGAAAACTAGTTGTTGATTCAACGAAAAGAGTGATTTTCAAAGTGGGTTTACTATTTGATCCTTTGAGATAGAAATTGGGGGTTTTGAACTATGTTGATTGAAAAAAGGGGATTTTGGTGAGATTTTCTCAAATGTTTGAAGATAGATGGTTTTGGTGAGAAAACCTAGAAATGGGGGATTTTTAAACAAGGAGTTAAAAATCTATGGTTAATATTGTTATAGCTATTTTGAATGCCAAAATAAGTGATGTTTGGAAAATTTCTTGTTTATATTGTATAAATGATAAATTTTGAGCAGAATGAGAGTTGTTGTTCATTTTGAAAATTATTGTTCAAAATGTTGATTTAGTCGTGGAATGACTAAGTTGTTGAAAATGTTTGAAATATGGGAATTATGTTATCCCTTGGATGAATTGAAATAGAAGTATTTATTCATCTTGTGAAGTTACATTGAAAGGAGAAATGAGAATTTTGATCACAATGGTAGTATTGTGTGGAAGAATTGGAAATGGAAGAATTGTTGCAATGTACTGATTACTGTTGCATTCGCATATCAATTCATTTGATTACTATAGCGATCGCGGTTTTCCTTTCCTTTGATTATTGCATTCCGGACTTGGTTTCGTGGTTATGTTGTTGTCTTATTCTCATTTCCATCCTTTACTCTTTGTATTTGAGTCTTGGATTGTGTTGGGCAAGTTTGGAACAGGTTGGTTGTGTCAGAAATCAAAAATTGATGCCCAGATTTTGGCTTTCACGCTTGAGCGGGGTTTTGACGCTTGAGCGGGCCCTTTGTTGTTGCTTCTCCGCTCCAGCGGGAGTTTTGATGCTCGAGCGTGAATATTCATCTCCTAGTATTTTGTCTCTACAGGTCGTCGTACGCTCGAGCAGAAGTTTTGACGCTCGAGCGGGACCTTTCGTTTTTGTTCCTCCGCTCGAGCAGGGAGTTTGACGCTCGAGCGGGGACCATGGTCTGCAAGACTTCTGGAAGTGTGTAATCGACGCTCGAGTGGCACTTTTGACGCTCGAGCGTGAGTCTGTGTCTAACGCTCGAGCGGGGAGTTCCACGCTCGAGCGGGGTGAGTTTTATATCAATCCGTGAGACAACTTTTTGTACCATTTTTCTTTGACTCTTTCTCTCTCTTACTTTTCCAAACCCAATATTGAGAGCTCCTCACTCAAGACTTCACCTTCTCTCTAGGGATTGATCTACTTATAGTGTGTTTCTACCCTAACCTGTTTGTAAGAAAGATAGAGGGTGACTTGGGCTTCCTTTTAATCTGAAAATTTGTGGATTTGGAGCACTTTGAGTTTTCATCATCTTCTTCGTTGAGCTCCGAAATTTGAGGTAGGGATTTCCTTGTTCTTTTACAATGCTTCGTCTATAGATAGACATGTGGTAGTTTGGTATTGCATGAAAATCATATCCATGTTGGGTTTGTTTGAAAATCATGAGGGTGAACCTAGGGTTGGTTGTTTGAAAATGGGTTCGTTATCATTGATTGAGGTTTGGACCAATTGGGGTGTAAATTAGTATATCATTGTTGAAAGAAGAAGAAGCCCTAATTTATATTTGATTTGATAAAATGAAAGAGGGGTTTTGTTCTTTGGGCCAATACATATGTATTTTGGGTCTCAAATGTGGTTATTGTTGTTCGTTGTTGGTATTTGAGCCTTTTTTGTCAATATTGAGAAAGAGGGAGAAAAGCCCTAATTTACTGTTATGAATTAATTTGCGCAATTGATTTGGAAGGTTATGAAAGAATGACATTGGTTTTATGAAATGAGAGGAATGATATTGGTTCTGTGAAATGGGAAAAATGTTTTTGGAAAAAGTGGTGGAACAAGTCAATTTTGAAAATGGAAAATGAATTTGGGAATTGAAATATTGTATCTTGAGTATTGAATACACACACTTGGGGTTTTACCTTTACTTATCATACTAGCGTTGTTGTTGGGTTTAAGATCTCACGATAGTTGAGTCTTTTAATAGATGTACTGAATACATGCATCTAGAGGTTTTGTCCTTGGTCATCGGTGGAGGATGACATGGTTGTGTTGAATTGTCGTGTATGCATTACACCTGTGTTGATTGAACATTGTATGTAATGAAGTGCTATGATACATTATATATGTATAATTGTTAGGGAGGAGATAGGGATTGTACTCCAGTGTGTGGGAGGAGATAGGGGATATACTCCACACATACCTATGTGTTCATATACTTTAACACATTGCTTATGTATCTTGATAGTTTATGAGTATGTATTACACTTGTTGGTTATACTCTGTTGTATCGTGATTATTGGTGTTATACCCTGCGCTTATAATCAGAGGTACTGTTACCTTCCAGCTAGCACCTGGAGAACTGACTGCGCTGAGAATCTAAGGTATCACACCCTTCCAGCTAGCGCCTGGTAAAATGGCATACCGTTGTGAGAGTTGTATCCTTGGCTTACTGTGCATATAGCCGTTAGAGCAGAGTTTTATTGTTTTTGTCTCAATGTATCTGAGTATATTATGGATTGTGATGGTTACAGTTTTGGAGGGCCGGGTTGCCTCATTTGTTGATTATATACATAATGATTTGTTATCTCCCTTTTATTGAAGGCATGCTTGTATAGATATGAATGAATTGGGAACAAACCAAAATGCCATTGTGAGATTTTGGGAAAGTGTGAAGGAAAATTGGGTATTTGAAAGTATATTTTGAAAAAGGAAAAATCTGTTGTAAGTATGGAAAATGGGAGAAAGGTATGGGCTTAGAGAAATCGATTTTCTAAGAAGTTGTTATTGTTATGAAAGTTTGGGAACAAAAGGTAGTGAAAAGAAAAGAAAGATGAATCACTTATAGCGTTGAATGAAATGGCTGTTTTCGAGAAAAGTTTATACTTATATATATTTTGTATAAACTGCCACATTATTATTCTAGTATGAGATTGGGCATTTATGATCATAGCTATCTGTAAGTTGTTATTGTTGAGGGCCATGTTGAGATCCCTACTGGACTATATGTTCATCCCACGTTGTTGAATCTTTTTCAGGTGTTAAGTAGGATGTGCTACAAGATGTGCATCTTCTTATTTGTTGGCCACGGGGCCTCTTTTGTGTTGGCGGGATGCCATATATGTAAAAGGGTTACACCTTTCTTTTTTATTCTTTAATGTTGTAAACCTTCGGGTATTTTATTCAGTATGCTCATGCTGTATTTAATTTGCATTCGGATGAGAGAACTGTTATTTATTTCTACTCATGGGACTAAAGAGTTTATTTCCGCATGTTGTCTCTGAACTTGAATCAAGTTAATGAATTTGGCAATGACTTCGAGTAATAAAAAGTGGGGCGCTACAATTACGTTGAACTTTGAAAGTTGATTTGAAAACTTGCATTGAGAAAAGAATGTTGAGAAATGAGTTTTCATGAAATGGTTTTGGGGAAAATACAGTGGTAAGTCTTGAAAGGTAGTGTAGATGATAGGTGTCGAGCCTTCCAGTTGATACTGGTAAAAATGACGGAATAGGTGTCAAGCCTTCCAGTTGATACTGGTAAAAATGACAATTGATAAGTGTCGAGCCTTCAGATTGATACCAGTAAAAATGACAAATTGGTAGTACTTGTATAGTCTATTTGCAGACACTGACCTAGGGATTACCAAAGTTGTATTTACCGCCCCTTGAACAAAATTGACAAATGTGGAATAGTTGAAATTGCATAGCATCATTGAGCGTGATGGTCTTTGAATAAATGAAGATGTGTTCTTACTTTCAAAAGAGCATCGCATGGCATATGCATCCATCTTTTGAGACTTGTGTAAAATGTATATACTTTGTTAAGAATTCTCTACTGGGCTTTATGCTCACCCTACAGGATTTTGTGCAGGAAAGGATGTGGTGATTCCGCCTAACTGAAGGCATGGAATTGTGTGCTGAGAGCATGATGTGCTCATTTGCTATGACTCTGATTGTAAGCTAAGGGCTTTGTATGTGTGGGTTTGAATAACTGTTTTGTGTAACCAGGCTCAGGCCTTGGAACTTGTAAACCATTGAGGGCATTTGTTGTTTAATTAATAGTTGTTGGATTAATTGTATTATCGCATGAAGACTATTTACATTATGTAATGCAAGTATGAGGATTTGTGTCAGTTTTACTTTAAAGAGCCATGATTATTGTATTACCATTTGGGCATGAAAATGGGGGCATTACAAACATTTTACATATACAATGTATTTGAAGATACCGTCATATTCAGTGACTATCAATTATACACATTCAATGCCTCAACATACCGTCATATTCAATGACACAATTAAATGATTAGTTCCAATTCACCTAATCCTCATGCGATTTCTACAACAATCATAGTTATCCTCCACCGACTGCTCAATACAGATATTTCTAAACAGATATTCAATCTTTATAACAGATAATTCATCACATTTTCGTAGGTGAGTGATTAAACAAATCCAACAACACCATTCATCTATACTTTCCCCCAATTTCACATTTTCCATGCCAATTTCATTATTTATGCAAAATAATCATTCAAGACATATTAGGGCAAATCTCTCCCTTTTTCAAATATTAACCCAAAGGCTAAAATCTACCATTCTAACATATGATAACATCATATCCAAAATCCCATAATCAATTATATAACACCACATAGAACCTCTCTTTTAGTCTTGAACCCAAACCCTAAGTTTTCTCTAAACATCCCTAAATCACACCATTTATACATAACAACCAATAACTACGTTAAAAATCATATTAAGGTGTAGAATATCCCTACCTCAAGTGTAGAAGCCCAAAAAAGAAGTGGAGGAACTCCAAAAATTTCGAAATGAAACTTTACTTGGATGTAATGGTAGCCCTTGAGATGCTCCACCTCTTTATCAAAAGGAGTAGGGTATAGAGATCCTTAGATTCTAGGGGATTTGGAGAGAGAAGTCAGATTTTAGAGAGAGAGAGAGAGTCGATTTAGGGTTTTTGAGGGAAAAGATAACAAAAGGTAATGTAAAAATGAGCTGCTGTGATCTGATATACTTGGGGCTCGTTCGAGCGAAGGAGTTAAGTGACTTCGCTCGAGCGCAGAATACAAAGTCCCAGAAATTTTGCAGACAGAAGACTGTCGCTCGAGCATAAGAGTTCTCGCTCGAGCACATACCAACACCCTCCTAGAAAACCTTGCAAGACTGAACAAATGCTGGGAGATCACAAAGCTCGCTCGAGCGCAAGAAGCTTCGCCCAAGCGAAGAAGCCAAAATCTGAGCAACAACATTCTAGACCAACTAGCAACCAACCTGTTCCAAACAAGCCCAAGACATCCCAATGCTCAAACTCAAAGAATGGAAGGAAGAAAAGACATGGATAACAATACTAAACCATGAAACCTGAGTCCGGGATACAACAATAGCCGAGTCAAAACCAAGATCACTATAACCCTTGTGCAATTATATTCTATAGGAAAAATTAAGTAAATAATCAATTAAGAAAAAACATAGTTAATGCTCAATGAGAAGCTCAATCACTACAATTCACTTTCACTAAAGCAAAACTTTCTTCTTTGCAGTGAACCTTGAGTAAAAAAGCGTTTACACATTTATATTTAATTTGATATATTTATTTATTGCTTTAAATTATTTACTAAATATAAAAATTTACAATTGAAATGCTTACATCTCGCCTCATGAGCGGTAAAATGCCTCATATTGCGCATTTCCCTTTTAAAAATTTTGATATAATATATATTACAAAAATAGGAAACAGTATGGTGCACACCCTATCCGCCGTATAACTGAAAAGAAATATTGCATAACTTTAATTTTCTGAATCATAAATATAAAAAAATAAATATCACTACTAAACACAACATGAGGCATAACTAATTAACTCAGGAATCATAAGTAAAATAATGTCATAATTAAAGAAGAAAATGACATAACTAGAGGTGCATGTGGTACACCATTTTTAATCGGGTGTGTATTAGAACTTCCCTACAAAAATACATAACAAAGATGCATATATGTCAAAGGCTTTCCCCATGGTATATATCTGGGCTTAAACTAAAGAGCATTTGGTGGGCAACATGAATTGAGTGGTTTACAGCAAAATTTGGCTGCAATTAGGTTTCTTGATTAATTTGTTGGCTAATCTCTTTCACTGTATCCTCTAAAGTAATACATATACCAATGGCCAGGCTCTCTCTCTCTCTCTCTCTCTCGCTCTCTCTTATGTTTTCTTGAATAATAATAATATTTATTATTCCGGATCAACTAATTTCTTTAATATAATTGAATTTTGAAAGCACAACTTAATAATGTTTCTTGTTTCAGAACAAAGTTGATCATAACAATAATACTTAGCGCACACAAAATTTAACCTATTAAATTTTGTTTCGCTCACATGAAGGTGGGATCGATGCTTAAGATCATTTTCTTCCATCTTTCTTTGCATGGATTTTTCCCATCCCAGTGAAGAAGTGGGGTGAGAATGAGTTTTGCTTTTCCCATTCTGTTTTAACCCGCCCTTCTCAAGTTATATGTATTAAATATATATATATATATATATATACGTTCTTTAATTTTTTTTCAATATAATATGATTAAACTATTAAAACAATACACTTACCATTCATTTTCACTCATTTATTTTTTCATTTTACATATTTTAATCTTTATTAATTATAAATTATTATCTATAATATGCTATGTTATCTCTAATAATAATAATAATAATAATAATTATGATTATTATTAACTTGAAAAATTAACCCGCCCTCCCTCGCCCTGCCCTCAATACCAACTTAATTTGTCCCACCCTCAATATAATATGTGGGGTTGGGGCAAGGATGGGGATGGGGCTTACAAACCTATGCAAAACTCACCTCGTGGCCATCCCAATACACCATCACGTCATATGGGATCCACACTTTATATGAGAGAGGAATAAACAATCACGTCATATGCGATCCACACTTTATATGAGAGAAGAATAAACTAGTGTGTAAAGTTTTGTAAAACCTATGGTTTGATCTTAATCCTACATTTTAGTAACAAATAAATTATTATGGATTGTGATAAATTACTAACCAAAACAATTGATCTAAGTGAAATAATAATGATAATAATAATAATAATAATATAAATAAATAAATAAATAAATAAATAAAATTGGTATATAACAGGCTCTTTTGACAATCCAAATTCAACATACAAAAAATACAATTACAAAATTAGACAAAACAAATAAGTGCCTTCACTACAATAAATTAAGACTTTAGAAACAAAAATTTAAGGACAAAATTATTTTTTAGTGAGAAAGCATTTTTATTGCCAAAAATATCATTATTATATTTTTAAACACGAAATTAGACATGACGAATTATTATCTTTTTGGAACAAAAATCTTTGTTTTAAGAAATAAACATTTTTGGAATCAAATTAACTTTCTCTAAAAGTACATTTATTGGCGATATTTTCAAAAAATTATCTCTAGAATTTTTTTTGTTTAACTTTTTAGGACCACCTTTTAGCGATGTGGAGAAGTGGTTTGGAAATATTCTTAAGATCCTAGGGGACGCTCGTGATCTTCAGCTAGTCACC
The DNA here is from genome assembly GCF_055761805.1 of Camellia sinensis. Taxonomy (NCBI): domain Eukaryota; kingdom Viridiplantae; phylum Streptophyta; class Magnoliopsida; order Ericales; family Theaceae; genus Camellia; species Camellia sinensis. The sequence goes on from NC_138970.1 coordinate 67,941,814, forward strand.
TGAAAAGGAATGAACACTCCAGTCGGGGGTGCCAGAATTAGCACTCCGACGGATAAGTCAGTGTATACACTCCTGATTACTTGTATCTTAAATTCAGTTTACTAGTTCTCACATACCTTTCTCTAAATGAAGATCATATATTTATAGTATTCTCTTTGGGCCTTAGGTCCTGGCCCATCCCTGATCCTTTACATGTACTTCTACTCGACTTTTGTTCTACTGGTTGGAATGCCAGCTATTTTGTTCGGCTCTTCAATTGACTGGGAACAATGCTGAATAGAGGTTATGTTATGGACCAGACTGGTCCATTCTTCTCTATTGATCCAAGGAAATTTGGCTCCCACAATTTCCCCCTAAACACCCAACTACCATCAGTTAGTCGGCGTGTCTGGCTTCTAGCCTGGGAAGTCAAAAATTCGGCGGTTAATCCTCTTCCCGATGCATGCCAGAATGCGTACACGCTTTTTGGTCATTGTAACGATTTCCCGCCCCTTCGTACATTGCCCTCATTTAATACAATTTGAAATTGTCTCTTTGAATGTATGTTCTGAATACTCAAACATATCTGGCTCACCTTCTAGTACTACTCCTTCACTTCGCGGCTTTTGCAACTTCTTGTTTCTCGTTTTTCCCTTCGTCTCATGTAAGTTTTCTTCTCCTTCATTTTTGATCCCGCTTCCTTGTTTGCTTTTACTTTTCCATAATTCTTAGGTTGGCCAAAATGGCAAAACATCTGAAGGAGCTGCTTTCAGCGGATCGAATCTCCGACTTTCGACGCCATTTTTCCATCCCCGATGACGTCCATCTGTCACTTTTGGCAGACATTACCACTGATATGGAGAGGGATGATGAGAGCACAATCGTCTTTCCTCTCCTATCAATTGCTGAGGGCGAAGTCTGCTTTTCTCTTTATCCATTTCTAAGGGTCGTTCTTCGATACTGGCGTCTAATCCCTTCCCAGCCCAACGTGAATTTATTTCACATCATAATGGGAATTGTAGAGATAAATCGACATCTTAGGATTAATTTAGGTATACCCGCCATTCGGCACTGTTATGTCCTAGCCAAATCTACCGACCGGCTAGGACGCTACTTTCTTAGAGCTAAGGATACTGATCATCACTTAGTGACTATGCTTGCCAACTCTGGCAAGCGTGTCGATGACGTGATGGTCGTTGTCTGCGGCAATTGGGAATTCGGCGAAGGTGAAGATCGCCTAGACCCTGTGCCAAGGCGAAAAGGCGAACCAGGTGGCCAATTAGATCACTTATTTCTATTATTTCCATATCTGTGTTCGGCACTATACACATCTAATCATTTTGTTTATGTAGGCAACGACTTGAAGAGAGTGTTAGTTTAAGACGACGACGTTGTGCTTGTAGAAATTAAAATCACCCTACAGTTCGCCGGCTGTCCAAACCTTCAAAAACAAGGGAGGGCGGCCCACGTTCTTTTGTGGTATGAGCCAACTGATATGTCATTCTCGGTGGCAGACAACATTCTGATCGCGTGAGGAAACAACCATCTTACTGCCCTCATCTTTCCTAGCATCAAAAACTTGAGATAGATCGGTTTAGAAACATCTGATTCTGAACACTTAGAAGAACAAGAGGCCAAACCAATCGCCAAGGACCTGGATCAATTTGCAGCGGAGGTTGACAAAGCTATTAACTCGGCCTTTGAGGAAGCCAGGCTGAACTCGTCTGACCCTCCGTCCATATCAGGCCGAGGGGACGCCTTCAAAGATATTTTTACAAATTTAGGAGACCTTCCTGGCGATTATTCTAAGGGTATGGCTGGGGAAAGTCTCACATAGTAGGCGCGAAAGAGAAATGCCGAACGCATGGCCACCCGACGGAAAGCAAAGGCCACCCGTTCTGGACCTGCCTCGACTGAATCTTCCGAAGCCATTATTGTAGAAGAAACGGCTCAAGTTCATGCGGCCGAGACAGAGAAGGACGCTGAGCATCCGATTACAGAAGAACGGCCGATTTCAGAAAATCGGGGAGAAAAATGTACCGCTGAGGGCGAGGCCGGCTCCGAGGAGGGCCCCATTGATAAACAGCCACGCTTAGAGGAGTCAAGTGTGGTTGCTCCTTTTGTTGTTGAGCCAAAGATAAATATGATGGAGGATTAGGTGAATTGGAACTAATCATTTAATTGTGTCATTGAACATGACGGTATGTTGAGGCATTGAATGTGTATAATTGATAGTCACTGAATATGACGTTATCTTTAAATACATTGTATATTTATAATGTTTGTAATGTCCCCATTTTCATGCCCAAATGGTAATACAATAATCATGGCTCTTTAAAGTAAAACTGATACAAATCCTCATACTTGCATTACATGATGTAAATAGTCTTCATGCGATAATACAATTAATCCAACAACTATTAATTAAACAAAAAATACCCCCAAGGGTTTACAAGTTCCAAGGCCTGAGCCTGGTTACACAAAATGGTTATTCAAACCCACACATACAAAGCCCTTGGCTTACAATCAGAGTCACAGCAAATGAACACATCATGCTTTCAACACACACTTCCATGCCTTCAGTTAGGCAGAATCACTACATCCTTTCCTACACAAAATCCCATAGGGTGAGCACAAAGCCCAGTAGAGAATTCTTAACAAAGTATATACATTTTACACAAGTCTCAAAAGATGGATGCATATGCCATGCGATGCTCGTTTGAAAATAAGAACACATCTTCATTTATTCAAAGACCAACACGCTCAATGATGCTATGCAATTTCAACTGTTCCATATTTATCAATTTTGTTCAAGGGGCGGTAAATACAACTCTGGTAATCCCTAGGTCAGTGTCTGCAAATAGACTATACAAGTACTACCAATTTGTCATTTTTACTTGTATCAATCGGAAGGCTCGACACCTATCATCTACACTACCTTTCAAGACTTACCACTGTATTTATCCCGAAACCATTTCTTGAAAACTCATTTCTCAACATTCTTTTCTCAATGCAAGTTTTCAAATCAACTTTCAAAGTTCAATGTAATCAAATGAATTGATATGCGAATGCAACAATAATCAATACATTACAACAATTCTTCCATTTCCAATTCTTCCACACAATACTACCATTGTGATCAAAATTCCCATTTCTCCTTTCAATGTAATTTCACAAGATGAATAAATACTTTTATTTCAATTCATCTAAGGGATAACATAATTCCCACATTTCAAACATTTCCAACAACTTAGTCATTTCAAGACTAAATCAACATTTTGAACAATAATTTTCAAAATGAACAACAACTCTCATGCTTCTCAAAATTTATCATTTATACAATATAAACAAGAAAATTTCCAAACATCACTTATTTTGGCATTCAAAATAGCTATAACAATATCAACCATAGATTTTTAACTCCTTGTTTAAAAATCCCCAATTTCTAGGTTTTCTCACCAAAACCATCTATCTTCAAACATTTGAGAAAATCTAACCAAAATCCCCTTTCTTTAATCAACATAGTTCAAAACTCCCAAATTCTATCTCAAAGGATCAAATAGTAAACCCACTTTGAAAATCACTCTTTTTGTTGAATCAACAACTAGTTTTCAAAACAAATCAAAGGATGATTTTGAAAATCATCTTGATCTTGCAAAAACATATATATAACTCAAAGAAAATCCCTATCTCAAGTTTCAAGAAGAAAAGAGTCGAAACCCCCAAAATCAATGACGATGAAACTCGATCTCCACCGCACACAACGAAGCCCTCGAGAAGTTACCCAACTTTGATGAAGGAACTATGGCCAAAATCCCAATGAATTTGGAGAAATCAAAGGGAGAAGATGATTTCTAGAGAGAGAGGCTCTAGATCTGGATCTTGGAGACTTTTAGAGAGAGAGGATTGCAAAAAGTGATATGAAATGTCACTTTCACGAGCTGATAAAAGGCGGTCCTGTCACGGCCCCATTCCGCCCCTAGTAGAATGGTGCCGTGATGGCCAGTAATCCGAGATTACCAAAGGCCAACTTACAAAAATTCACACACAATCAGAGTAAACATATGGGGCCTACATGTGCGGAAGCAATAAATTTAAATCTAAGTAGTCCATAAGAGCTGTGCATAGATCAAATGAAATGACATACATCTTAACATGGTTTACAACTTGAATACAAATGAATTAAAACTAAATATTACATCATGATCAGAAGGCTTCTCAAGCCGAAATATACAAAAGAAATGAGTTACAAACTAAGAAGCATAATCTTCAAGATGAAACAAAACATTAATCAAAATATCTTGCACATAACATCTTAGGCGTCATCGCCTTCTTGCTCATCACCTACATATATATAAGGAGAGGGTGAGCTTGAATACTCAGTGAATGATATTGGTAATAAAGGTTTAAATGAATGATATCTGAGATCTTTATTAAATCGATACATATCATAGCTTGTACAAAATCAAGGGATGAACCAAGTTCATCTATCAAGTCTTTCAAAGCTTCAAGGGATGCTTACTAGCATCAATATAATACAAGGGATGACATTCCTGAAAAAATAAGAGAATAATCAACCCGGAATCGATTAGACAAACCCACCCGCACAAGGCCATCGGTGGCAAGGGAGATATCTCAAACAAGGGTACTAGTCGCATTATAGTCCCCTAGCACTAAGGACTTTCCAAGAATGTCATCAAAACAATATAATACTTGATACAAAACTAGGGATAATCATTCATACTTGAACAAACACTTTTCCAAAACGAAACAAGCAAAGCTTTTATGAAAACATTAGAACATAGCTTTATTAAAAATACCACTCACATAGCTCTTCGGGTGTGGGGATTAAAGCAAGGATCCAAGGCCTACAAGTACATAATAAAACCCCATTGAATGCATTTCAAGAAGACAAAAAGAGATGCTCAAAGATGGATACAAAATGCATCCCTAGAACAAGCTTGGACGTCGTCGTTTGAACGTCCTTGATCCTTGCACCTAGGGATTATCAGAGGATTGGCTGCGTAAACTAGGGGCACCATAACGGTGGGATATGAACGTCGTCGTTTGAACGTCCTTGATCCTTGCACCTAGGGATATGAAATGCATTTCAAGACTACCAATTATGGTGCTATTCAGACTAGGTGCAACTTTCCAGTTGCTGGAGTCCGGGGTTGTACATCTTAGTGACAGGTCTCAGGCGTGTCCAGTTCTGATCCATATCGAAAATGGTATTGAAAAGTTTTAATAAAAGTTGATTTTTCCCAAATTAATCTTTTTACAACTTAGACCATTTTTGGACCAAACGGAAAATTTTCAGTACCCACAGCCTTCAATTTTATTGATTTCAATACAGAGTCCTCCTGCTCTTGAATACAAAATTGAAGTTGCTTTTCATTACATTCATAAAGAAAACTTGAAAGTTCTGATTAAAAGTAAATAAATTCGGGGCATAGTTAGGTGTTCCTACGTCCCCTCCCAGAGCCGGTCGAAGCCTTTGATGCCAAGCTAGGCCCGATCTGTGCCTCTTCATTGAGCCAACCTAAGCACTCATAAGAGAGGGTGCAACTGAAAGTGGGAGCGGGGGCCAGAAGCTCTCTCGTCCTCCATGCTGCAGCATACCGAGCTAGCTGCGCACCTCGGACTGGAAATGTAGCAGGGTACTCTATCCCCTATTCCGGGCAAATCTGATCATGTCCGAACTGGCGCCGGAACCGGAACGGAAAATAGAAGACACAGTGTGTCATGCCAATCAACTGAATCCCGGGCTGACGGGTATGCTGTAACTCATTGTCGACAGGTTAAGCCAAGGGCAGCGCCAAACAATGTAATCTGAGGACAAATTGCACATCCAGCTGTACCACCATCCTTCATCCGGAGCATCGACTAGACGTCGTCGGGAGAAATAGCTGTGAGCTGAATATGCCGAACACGAGTCCACAACTCTCAGCTTGTCTTTCAACCACACCTGGGGAGGGATGAAAAATGAGAGAATAAAGAATAGAGAGATGTACGTTGAGAGAAAAAGTGAGCAGAAGGTTTTGAGAGAAAAATCGAGCCTGAGGGTCGAGTGATGTGAGATACATATGTGAGATGGGGTGGGAAACATTACCTGCAATAGTAGTGGACTCCCCGTAAACCTAACCGTCTCCCGGTAATGGAAAGCGTCTAAGCCCATCAATGTCTCGACCAATGTCATAGTGATGCAGCTTTTGCCCTCTTTCAAGCCCTCTACGACCTCGATCAAATGAGCGCTAAACCCACCAGAGCTTGGGACTAGTAAGAAATGAGATAGCATGCATAAGCAGATGACATGTCGTCAATAACCCTGCCAATGATGGTCGCCGCGGTCACCAGCATCATAAAACCGACAAACCAAGCTTGGAGTATCCAACTCTCCATCATGAATCAATGACCGAGCGTCATGCATAGTAAGGCCGCACATCCGTCCTAAGGCTTGGACGTGGCCGAACCGGAACTGAGGCAAGATTTCCTCGTCACGTTCGGATTCCATTAAAGCTTGGAAATCCTCAAAAGTGGGACACATCTCTTGACCGCCAAAACTAAAGACGTGTGTTACCGAATCCCAAAACCTTGCCGCGGCATGGAGGAACGGAAAATGCAGCAAGGTGCGACCCAGCGTGAATAGTGCATTTATTCCGAAACCTCATAAATTTAGCTTTTCCGAGCCATCCAAGTTGGCAATCCAAGTTGTGAGATTTTGGGCAAGAAACTCTTCCATTTGGTGCAAATCAGTGTTAAAATGAGAAAAACTACGAAGCTGAGGCTTTTGTAGAAGATAAGGTGTTGAGTGGAAGACAGGTGTCAACATTCTGGAGGTGCTTGCCATTTTTGGCCGATCGGCTAAAAATGTTGGCCGATGGCCACTTCTTGTGGCCGGTGGCCTTTCCCTTTGGCCGATGGCCTTCCTTCTTGTTCCCTGAGCTGTTTATGTATTGAACATGCTGAGAATTTGTGACTGGCACCACTTCCAATGCCTTATGGTGATGATTTTGCAAAGTCACGCCTGCGTTACTTTGATTTGTTCAATGAGTTGTTGTGCATTTGCTTATCGAGTTGTATTTACACTTAGTTAGCTTATTTAGTTCTTTGTTTTGTTTATCGAGTTGTTTTTGTCGTTAGTCGGTTCACTACATGATTATTACGATGCAAGTGCTTAATTTTCAAACAAAAGTTCAATCTCATTTACATTATTATGTAATGCGATGCGATGCATAGAATGTACAAATGCAACACTTTTTGAACAAAATAGCTGTTTCATTTCTATTATGTCTTTTGTAAAAGTACATAATTTTGAGGAAAGTAAACCCTGCCTGAGGCAGGACAATGTGTTCAAACTACCAGTAAAAAGAAAAGTAAAGCCAAAAAAAAAAAAAAGAGGAGAAAAACAACAAAATGTCTGAACAGAGCAAAGAAAAGAAAAAGCAGCAGAATGTCCGGATCAATATCGATGGACTCAAGTGTGGGAGTCGGTTTTGGTCCTCTTCCTGGACGAGGGTCCAGGGTCACCACTGCCATCTCCATAGTCAAAATCTGAGCTGTCTCCGGCCTCGCCCTGGGACACCGCCGCCTCCTCCTTGTCAGAATCATCGGGGGAGGGCTCTCATGAACTACTCTTAGCATGAGCGTGCCTATGTTTGCCTCGGCTATGGAATGTCATCCACCGCCTAGCTCCCCCTCCTCTTCGAGCAGGAACAGATGGCCCAGCTAAATTACCTCCTACGGCCGGAATCTGGAATGGGGCCTGAAAAGGACAAATGGCAAATGCATCAGTTATGCTACGCAAAGCAGAGTATGAATACCAAATACAGTGTAGGAGTATAGTGTATGAATGTTGTGAGCAGTGTATCAGTACAGAATGCAGTATATGAGCACAGTGTATGAATACTGTGAGCAGTGTATCAGTATAGAATGCAGTGTTTGAGTACAGTGTATGAATGTCGTGAGCAACGCTGTGAGCAGTATGTGGGGTACAGTGTATCAGTGTCGTGAGTGCTGTGTATCAAGTGTCGTGTTGATAGTGTGATGCATCAAATTATGTATGAAACAAATTATGCAGAGTTTGAGACTGCGGTTGAAAGAACTTACCGGGATGCCATAGATGGTCAATAGGTCAATGCTCCACTACAGCATCCCCATCACAGAGGCAGTCAGCTCCAGAGACTGGCGAGTGTACTTGACGGAAACCTGCAAAAGGGTTAAAAGCATCAGTATTCTGCGAAATATCAAGAGAAATGAAATGAAATGGTTGTACAGAATGCAAAGTGTGGTAGTACATACCGGAGTCAAGCCATAGACTCCGACAAGCTCATAATCAGCCGGAGGAGGAGCGATGGTATCTGGTAAGTCTCCCTACCCTGTCCTCGGCATGTCATCATCGTAGGCAGCTCCGGCCATCCAGCTCCCTGCCCTGTCCGGGACCCACTTCTGCCTCGGGCTGCAGGTGCCCTCGGTGCCCTTGCTCCTGCTGCTGGCGCCGCTGGCCTCTCTCTCTTGACTCGGCGAGCACCGGTCAGAGGCCATATGAGATAAGCCTGGATGTACTCGGCTTAATCGCCCTCGTCTCTAAAGCGCTCATAGCTCCAGCCAATCGTGTAGTCTCTCATCTCCTCTAAGGTGTACCTCTCAGTGTGCCTCATGTGGGTAGGAGGAGGTGCTGGAACTGTCTGCTCGGGCACGCCCAAGGTCTACCGCAGAAATCTCTCCCCAAAGTACCAAGTGTGACAAATTGGTCCCTCCAACAAGACCTTGAACCGGGCAGTCTCTCGAGCACCGGCATACCGCTCCAGAACTACGTCAGGCAACGGGGCCTAAGGCTGCCAGGTGATTTGCAAATAATACACAGTTTGTTATCTACTATTATTGAGAGTACAATATAAAGTGAAGCTTAAATAAACTGTAATGTTTGACATACCTCGGCTGCGGTGATGGTGTCAAAGTAGCGGTGAAAGAACATGAAGGACTCTCATGGCCTCCGCTCGCATCTCACATCGAAGCGGTGGGAAAACGAAACCATGGGGGGCATCTCCTCATCCAGCATTGGGGCGAGCCTAGGAAAGTAGGCATACACCCACAACTACAAAATGTAACAGAGCAGATATGAGTATGCTTATCAGATAAAGCAGTATACAGATAAAGCACAGTGCAGTATGTGCAGTGTATTGTGCAGTGTACAACCAGTGTAATGCAGATTGCGTGCGTATAGTGTGTGTGATGTACAGATAATGAAAAACAAAATTAAAAAGACAAAAAAGGGAACATGTACCTCCCAGGCTCGCCAGTATCCTCGAAGCAATTGCCCGCTACTGCGGGAAGATGAGCTCATATATCCGTAAAGGGTGGCCAAGCCCGCGCCACTCCAATCGTAGCCGCGGATCTGCATCACGTCCACAAGTGCGCTCAGTAGGTAAAGGACGACAGTGTTCGCCCGGTCGGTGAAAAGCATGGTCCCCAGTAGGAACATGATAAAGCCACGAGCATACTGCTCCTCCTCCTCCCAAGTAGTAGGCACTTGGATCCGGAAGTGGTCCTCGAACCATGAATACCTCACAAACCCTGACCGGGCAAGAGGTGGCTGAGTGCCAAGCAAGTATAGCTAAGCGGCGTCCAACTCGTCCATGTCTATATCAAAGGGGATCAGATCACCCCTTGCTCTGATGCCTGTGAGCATAGAGAAGTCAAAGGGAGTCATTGTCATCTTCCCGATGGCAGAAAGGTGGAAGGAGTTGGTGGTGTCCCACCACGTCTTCACCAAAGTAGTAAGAAGGGGCCTACTCGCAGTGAGGCGCGAGAGTCCCATGCAGAAGGTCCCAAAGCCGGCCTGATCGACAATATGGCGAACCGCATCGGGTAGCCCCATATACCATCCTCGAGCGACGATATTCCCATACCCCCGGAAAGCATGGGAATCTCCCTGTGATCAAAGACAAACAGATGCGAAGCAGTGTTAGATGTACAGTGTTTGAAAGCCTTCAGAATTAGGAAAAATGCAGTGTGGGTGCATATGTTCGAGTTTACACAGATATTGGGTGGGCTAAGCATACAATGTAACAGTTTGTTTGGGTTATTCAGTTGAAAATACAGTGTGTGTACATGTGTTTGGGTGCGCTCAGAATTGATGAAAATGCAGTGCGAGTGCTTATGTTCGAGTTTACACTGATATTGGGTGGGCTAAGCATACGATGTATCAGCGTGTTTGAATTGTTCAGTTGAGAATGCACCGTGTGTGCATGTGTTCATATTTAAACAGATATCGGGTGTGGGTGTGCTCACAGTGAACTATAGCATGTCATGTATCAGTGTGTCTGAGTTAAGCAGTTAAAGAACAGAATCAACTATCGTAGTTACATGTTCTACATTGTAGAAAATGAAACAGAGGAAGAATGTACCTCAGAAGCGCCATAGGACATATGTGACTTTGGCTCGCACAGCAAAAGTTCCAGTGGCACGCCCCGCGCATAGCTCCTGAAGTGGCGGATGCCATCGGGAGGCAACACGTGTATCGCCGACCTATAAGTCGCCGGATCGAACGGCCGGATGTGAAGAGGCAGGAGCTCGACCTCAGGGTCCACATCCATCTTTGGGGGAGTCCCACCATGTGGAATGTCATCTGCCATCTCAAAAGGAGCGTGAAAATGGCCGAGAATGTGAACAACAGGCAAGAATGCGAAAGGTCAACCCAAAAGTCAACCCCGAGAGGATGAAAAATGGGAGAAAAGGTCAGAGTATAGAAAAGGCACAAAAACCAAGTAAACTCGGGGGGAAACAAACCCCAAGTAGTGGAAACCAAGAAAAAAACATCGAAAATCGAGTTTTGTTCGGTTTAAAGTGTGCGAAACAGGAAGGGTTTCGCGAATCGAACAACGAAAAAGGCTCAAAAACAAGAGAAAAAACGAAGATCAAAGGTAGGAAAATCACCTAGAGAGAAAGAGGAAGGATTTTCGAGCTTGGAGAAGTGAAAATATGGGGTCTGGAACCCCATATTTAAAGACCCGTGGTCAAAAGACAAAACTGCCCCGAAACTGCCATTTTTGGCCGATCGGCCAACAATTTGGCCGATCGACTAAATATTTGGCTGATGAGATCATTTTGTGGCCGATGGATGGCCAATGGCCTCCTCTTGTGGTCGATGAACCTCCCACACCCTTGGTTGGGTCAATTATGTGGTTTGGGACCTTCATCTCTCAAGACAGTGCAAGAAAGTAGACTTTGAAGCTTAACCGGCCTTCGTGTTGACCTTGAATCGTGCCTTTTGAGTGCGATGCTCGGTACGCACAAGGTGTATCTTTTTTCATATCCTTTTGTATCTTGCGAGATGTAGAAATTGCTTTAAATGCGTTGCATTACAATGTTTTGTTTTGTTTATGATAATCGTGCATCACTTGCATTGTTATGCACTGTTCATATGCGTTGTCACGCACACCATTCTTGCATTGTTATGCACTATTGACTTGCATTATTATGCACTGTTCATATGCGTTGTAGCACACACCATCACTTGCATTGTTATGCATTGTTCATATACGTTGTAGCGCACACCATCACTTGTGTTGTTATGTACCTTTCACTTACATCGTTATGAACTTTTCACCCGCGTTGCTACGCGTCTTTCAACTTGCATTGCTATACGTATTGGAACTGTATCTTGATGTGACGTTGGATACGTGTTGTAACTATATTGTACCTGCCAAGTTTCTTTCTTATGCAGGGCACGACACTGTATGTATGGTTCATTTGAGGCTGGTGCAACCAGATGACACTATATGTGCAGTTTATTCAGAGAATTCCAGGTAAGACCCTTCTTGTCCTTTGAGTTCGTTTTGTTTCATTTAGAAACACCCCGACGCGCTCGATGTGATTTGTTGAGTGTTGTGTCTCCCTTCTCTTGCGTGTGATCTGCTGAGAATTGCCTCCCTTCTCTTGCGTGTGATACGCTGAGAATTGCTTCCCTTCTCTTGCGTGTGATACGCTAAGAATTGTCTCCCTTCTCTTGCGTATGATACGCCGAGAATTGCCTCCCTTCTCTTGCGTGTGATACACTGAGAATTGCTTCCCTTCTCTTGCGTGTGATGCACTGAGAATTACTTCCCTTCTCTTGCATGTGATACGCTGAGAATTGCCTCCCTTCTCTTGCGTGTGATATGCTGAGAATTGCTTCCATTCTCTTGCGTGTGATGCGCTGAGAGTTGCCTTCCTTCTCTTGCGTGTGATACGCTGAGAATTGCCTCCCTTCTCTTGCATGTAATACACTGAGAATTGCTTTCCTTCTCTTGCGTGTGATACGCTGAGATTTGCTTCTCTTCTCTTGCGTGAGATACTCTGAGAATTGTTATTCCTTCCTTCTCTTGCGTGTGATACGCTGAGAATTGCCTCCCTTTTCTTGCGTGTGATACGCTGAGAATTGCTTGCCTTATCTTGCGTGTGATACGCTGAGAATTGTTTCCCTTCTCTTGCATGTAATACGCTAAGATTTGCTTCCCTTCTCTTGCATGTAATACGCTTAGATTTGCTTCCCTTCTCTTGCGTGTGATACGCTGAGAATTGCTCTTTCCTTCTCTTGCGTGAGATACGCTGAGAATTGTTACTCCTTCCCTCTCTTGCGATGTGATACGTTGGGAGCTGTTGTGTTTGGGGCTCCAGGTTTCATCGGTAGTCGCTTTTAGACTTCTCCACATGAGACGCAACGAGAATTGTATCATTTTCTTACATCATTTCTGCATGTGATGTAGTTAGATTTGTGTTCGCCCGCTTAAAACTGTTGCATGTTTTGCTTCGTTACAACTTTCTTTGCATGATCATAAGTTATGCTCGGCATCTTGCACGTCATTTGCATCTTGCCTCTGCCTACGGGCGCATCTTTTTGTTATCTTGTATGCTTGTCTGAGTCTTTGGCTTTGTCAAAAATGGGTCGTCTCTGGGCATTGACATCACTCCCGTCATCTTATGACTTTCGAGTTCTGTCAAAGAGGGGCAACTGTAGACACCCCATTTTTGACCATCCTCAAGACTTGGATGTCGTCGTTTGAACACTCGATGATCATCTGTGTTCGTGTTCGTTTTGAGTTCCCGAAGGTCTCGACTGCGTGCCTTGCCCTAAGATCTCTCAACTTGTCTGTTTTGTGCTTGGTTGTGGACCAAGGACTTGTGGTTTTGCTTCTGAGGGAAGAGGGTGGCTTGTTGGCCATCCCCACACCCTATTGACTATGGCATAATGCCATCGGCCTTGCTTCCTTGCCATCGGCCATAAATGTTGGCCGGTCGGCACTTTTGTTGGTTCGTTGGCACTTATTTTGGTCGATCGACCATATTTTCTGGCCGAGGCCTTTTCTTTGCCTTTTTCAGGCATTGTGCATGCCAGCTGTGACAGCTGGTGAGCACAGACCCTCCCCTCCATACACGTGTATAGAGGGATTTGAACCAAAGCTTAGCTCCTCTAAGAAGCTTTAAATTTGATTTCCTATAAGAGGGGAGCCTCCCCTCCCATTCCAGAGGTTCAACAAAATAGATATAGAGTTCATATATCCCTCTCTCTCTATATATCTCTCTCTATATATATTTGTGTGTGTTGGTGCCTTAAAAGTGTATTTTGTTCATATTTTTGCACGATAGCACCTAGTAGAACACCTTCATTTGGTTGCTGAGGCGCTAGGAAGTTGGTTTCAGAGTTCTTGGGCTGGTTTTGATCCAAGGGAGTGGCAGGAGTTGTGTTCTTGAAGGTGTTCTTCAAGGGTGAGCAACTACCCTTTTGTTTCCCCATTTTGGCTTAAGCTTTTAGACCTATTTGCATATTGTTTTAAGCTTAACTATAAACTGAAAAAAGTTCTGATTTTGTATGCTTTAAATGATTGTTTAAGGTCACTTTTTGGTTGGGGGTTGTCTACCCCCTCTTAGGCCTTGTTTAGCCTTGTTTTGAGTCACCTTTTTTGGCCTTTGTTCTTGCCTTTGCATGACCTTTCTACCAAAGGTAGTTTTAGAGTCTTGTATAGGAAAGGGACACCCCTCTCTCCTTGTGTCTCATATGCTTGAGTTATTGGCTCATAATGGTAGCATGTTTGCTTAGCATGTTTTGGCTTTATTTCAGCAAGTATTTGGTGTTATTTGGCCATGATATACCTCTGTTTTAAGTTGGTTTAGTATGCATAATACACTTGTAGTGTAATCCTCTCTATTGCCTTAACATGCTTGTGCTTTAAGCTATGGTTTTAGCATGATTTTGGCTCGACCCAAAGGAGCTTTTGTTCATATTTCAGCATGTTAAAGCTCTGTTTCATGTTGTTTTGATCATACATGCATTGCTTTGTATAGCTACCATACATTCTAGCTTGTCAGCTTTGAGGGTCTAAGTCATTAGCATGCACTACTTGGACCTTTTTCATGATTTGGCATCATCTGATATGTGATTTCAGTCCATGTAGTGTAGCCTTACACTTACATTTGTCATCCTTTCAAAGCTTTGAAGAGTTGATGTTTTATGCCTCATGAATGGGTCATTGTGCATGCCTCCATGATTAGGTCTTCGGGATGCCATCTAATTGGGTTTTTGGGCCTATTTTGGCATGCCATATCTCTATTTTTCATTGGTTAAGTCATGACATATTTGGCTATAATCAGTGTAGTGTAATCCCCTTTGTTGGCCTTACTTGCATCTTTCCTTCGGCCCTTCATTTTAGCTTGTTTTAGCTTTGGCCCTTGCATGTTTGAGACTCCATTTAGTATGATCTAGGACTGTTTTGGTTGTCCTTGGCTCTTTGGAGCTTGTTTCATGTGGCCTTAGTACAAGCTCCTTGGCTAGCCTTAAGCCTTGAGCTTTCTTGCATGTCATACTTGGTTTGATTGGTTGATTTGGCATCACTCCTCACATCATTTCAGAGCATGTAGTATTGTCATACATCCTTGCTTGTCATTATTTAGGTGTGATTAAGAGTTGCATCTTTATGCTTTAGTCCTTGGGCCAATTGGCATGCATGCTTGCCATACCTTTCTCATGTTTCATTTCCATCATTTCTTGGCATTTTGGCCACTGATTTTGGGCATGGCTGAGGTTTGTCCATCTTCGGTATAAGTCCATTGGGTATGTGGTTTGCATGTTGTTGTGTGCTTATTGCATTGCATTAATGCATACTTGTTGCATGCTTACATGTTTGCATGTTTGCTTGCACACTCATATTGCATTGAGTTTGTTTGCATGCCATTAGTCCTGTTGCATTGTATAAATGTCCCCATGGTGCATTGTACTTGGCATACTTGCATTGCATTGTGTTTGGTTTAGGATGTCGAACCAAACACGAGGACCGAGGGATGTTCGTACTTGAAGTGACGAAACGTTGCTCAATCCTCGGTCGCCGACATTCTTGATCCAACATGATAGAGTTCTAGGCATTCATGTGTTTTTGTGCATTCATTCCATATTGACTCAAACACTTGGCTCCTTTGGCCATCATGCATCGACAAGCGTGATTGATGGCCCGAGGGTCGAGCACTACACTCCCTTGAGCTCATGACATGATAGGGAGGGTGTTTGTGCACACATTGCCTTGAAAATGCATTGCCATGCTCTGTTTGTCCTCTGCTACAGCAAAACAGCATTCTGCAGGAAGATATGGCCAGGCAGCCATCTTCAGTGCCGACCGACTAAACATTGTTGGCCGAGATCCTCACAAATGGTCGATGACCAATTCCACATGTCCGATGTTCCTATATTTTGGCCGGTGACATCTCACAGTGCTTAGGGAGTTGTTCGGAAGCATCCTTGGGACTTGTGCAGTTTTCAGAGGTGTAAAACAGTGCAAACAGAGGCAACATGTGGCATGGCAACGGGTTTTCGAGTGAGGCGATTGAGCATGCATCATTCAATCATTCCGAGGCGGAGCTGTGGCTGCCTCTTTAGTTTCATAGCTTAGCTAATTTGTTTAAATTAGTTAAGAGTTATGTAATAATTAAATTAGCTAGGGTAGTTAATTAATTAGTTGATTTGTATTATTTATTCGGACCCTCCGTCGAGAGGGCGAATTTTGTAATAAGTGTGCGTGAGTGTGTGAATGTCTTCCAACCCTACGTCTTTCTCCCTTTTACTTACCTGCTTTCAATGATTAGTTTTAGGTCATGTTTCAATTAGCATCCTTATGCTCACATGTTTGCATCATTCATCTGTATTGCATGCACCGGGCTCAGCTCATCATACTAACTGCATTATATTTCAAGTCCTACTTGAATACATGTATCGAGTTGTCGCATCTCATATGCCATCTTAGATTAGCCGAGCCTATCTGAGTTGCATTTTTGCATGTGATGCATTAGCCATTCTAACATGAACTAGGATCATGCATTGATTACTAACTAGTTTCTTATTTTGGCTCGGAGTACACTGTAAGTGTTTACGCTGTAGCATCTTGCATGTATGTGAGTATTAACATGACAGCATGCTTGCCATGAGGCTAATTGCTTATGTGATATAACTGCTTGAATGCTTGTGGGTGAAGGTTGGATTACTTGAGTTGGAACGATTCATTAAAATCCGTGTTTTAGCCTACTTGCAAGTAGCAAACTTCAAATCATTTCCAAACAAACGGATATGTAATGTTTTGTTCCAACTTAGGCGATCTAGTCTATACTTGTGTGTTGTGCGCATCACATAGTAATTCTAGGCTAATAACCGGAATAAGAATGCATGTGTTTTAAAAAACAAGATATCATGCTTAGTACAGGCCGATCTTTGATCGGGCGAGCGGGGGTGCTCATAGATGACCTTCCCCAATTGTACCCAAGTTCCTGAGCCGAGGCAACTTTGGTGATGACGGACACATGGCCTTAGGCACGAGTCAGGGTTTCCTAAATTTCCCAAAATAAAATATTTAGGTGGCGACTCTATATCTGGAAAAGCAGTCCATGTTTGACACTTCTTTCTTAAAAATCAGTTTCCAAAACGATTTGCCGGATTTGGACTCTTTGGTGATTTATCGGTCTCGCATTGCACTTTGTGGGATTAGATTCAGAAACGTGACATTTGAGTCCGAACTATAGCACAGCATAAAGCCCTCGGGGCGCGTCTACACACAGATTACTCACTCTCCGTGTAGGACAACCAGCACGTCTCCCTCTTGCTGGCCACATCTATCTCTTCTCTCCCACTATGTCGTCTCTCTCCCTCTCTCTCTCTCTCTCTCTCCTTGCATTTCTGTTTCTCTTAGTCCTTACATCTCTCTTTCTATCTCTTGACAATGACAGTGAGATCACATTATGGATGACAATCAATGGCTCACGATGATGATCTGAAAATTGTACTGGAGATGGGTTAAATGTAGACGATTTGGATGATGATGGGTTTATGATTTGTATGATGATCTCAAAGCTGTGTTGGGCCCGATCTATAGGTTTAACTGTAATGCCCCAAAATAATCCAACATAAATTAAAGAATAATAGCAATTCTCCAACCTTTACATCATTAATCAATAAGGTTTGTAGAAAAGTCCCACATGCAAATTATACATTCAATGATATAAAAATACATGAATCTATAACATGTAGAACATCAAATCCCAAAAATAAATAAAATGCCCTTCAGGGCTTACATATTCCAAGGGTTAAGCCCGGTTACATAAAAATGGTCTCTCGGACCCATACATGAATAGCCCTTGGTTAGCAAAATAAATCACAACAAAAATAAAGTCATTACTCTACACAAAATATGTCGACGCCCTCAACTCGACGGGATCACCACATCTTTTCCTGCACCAAAATCCTCTAGGGGTGAGCATAAAGCCCAGTAGAGAATCCTTAACAAAGTATGTACATTTATGCAAAATTTCCAATATTAAATGCAAATGCCATGCAATGCCAATTAAAAAAAAAAAATTCATTTACATGCCTTTTAAAAAGTCACCATGTTCAACCATAGTTTGAAATCTCAAGAATTCCGAAATTTACAATTTTATTCAATAGGGCGGTAAATACGACTCAGGTAATCCCTAGGTTAGTGTCTACAAGTAGGCTTAACTAGCACTACCCAAAAACCCCACTTTACCGGTTGCTAACCGGAAGGGAAGTGATACCTCCTCCACGCGTGTTTTCGGTCTTTCACCTCGGACAGTCAGGCCAACTTAATCCATTTCATCTACACCTCCTATCTGGACTTACCAATGTATTTACCCCAATACATTTCAATGATTCTCATTTCAAACATATTCTTTTCCCAATGTAAGCTTTTCCATAACTTAAATTCAAAATGTATAACTATCAATTGAAAGAGGATGCAATGCAATAATCAACTGTAGAGACCCTAATTTTTGGTAATTACACTTGAAACCCTAAGCCATATGTTAATTGCATTTAGTCCCAAATTTCATGAATTTTCCAAAATGGTCCAATAAAGAATAATTTTTCTGTATTTTATTTTGTATTATAATTAAATCCTAGAACACCACTTTATAATTGGAAATACCCTAAAACTTGGTTTTTATTTATTTACCTCATAGTTTCGAAATTAATTCATACATTTTATTTTTTTAGCCTATTTGAATATTAGTTATTTGAATCTTTAATTATTTATTTGAGCAAATAAATATCTTTAAATAAATATTTTTATTATTTATTTTATTCTTTATTTGAGAAAATTAGTGGAACACAAAATATCTAGATATTTATGATTTTCCTTAGTCTTTAAGCAAGAGGGTAGAATGGTCTTTTTAACCCAAATTCATGGCCTATAAATTGAGAGTCTTGCCTCAATTCCACACCTATATTTCAGCAGCTGGGGAGAGGGTGAGAGAATGAGAGTGTGATTAGAGGGAAGTATAGAAGAAGAAAAAAAAAAATGAAGGAAATGGTGCCTTCTAGGGTCAAGGTAAGAACACACCCCTCCCATGTCTTCTCTAATTCCTTCACCCATCTCATCCTGTTGGCTAGATGCCCTCTTGCGTTTCATATTAATGGTAAATAGGGTTTTTGATGTGTATGAAAGTGTGGGTTTGATTTAGTGATTTTGCCTTACAAATTTGTCAAATTATGCACTGCTGCAACTTCTCTAATTTAAAAGAAATATCAAACCTATTTATTTCTCAAATCTGAATTTAATATAGGATATTTGGTGTGTTTAGAGTTTGTGATAATTTTATTAGCCCCCCCCCCCCTTGTGTGATTTTAGGGCTTGGATATTGTGTTTAAAAATCTGGTCCTGAGTGTCTGAAAAACAGTCCACTTCTTTCAGTTTTATAAAATTTTAGAAAAATCATCTCATGTTAGTTCTTCTGTCAAAATTTATAATTCTGAGTCCTCTTTCCAACAAAAATTATTTGGGTGAAAATCATCGAGTAGACTGAGAGGAAAGCTAGTTTTCCCAAAGGGTGACAAATTTGGACAGGTTTTCGAATATAGCTTGTAAATGAATTTCTGGAGGTGCTGTGCAAATTCTGAGAATTGGAACTGAAACTAGACATGTTGATCATTGTTTCTGTTCAATTTTAGCCCCAAATTTGACCTGGGAGTATTTTTACCAAAGCATTCTTGTTAGCCCTGCAGAACTGAATAGTGCTGAAAGTGGTGTTTTATTGTGTTATTTGTCTCCAAGTATTTCAAAGCATGCCTAATGTTGTTTTCTTTCCTTACCATACTTATGAATGATTATCATGAGCTATATTTCCTCTCTTATGTTTGTCTCATGCTCTTTTATATTACCGAATTACCAAATATGACTAACTTGCTTGGCAAAAGATCTAATAAACGAGAAATGATAAGGGGTTGGCAATGGGTGACGTTCACATTAGTGTTGTGAAATAATTTATACATATGAATGGCATGAATTATAATGGGATTAAAACCAAATGAGTTAAGTCTTGCGCAAGCGGTCTAAGCGAGCCCCTAGGTTGACATGGATGTATTCAGACTCTATGCGGTGGTTTCAGGGTGTAAGCGAGCCCTTTGGTATGGTATGTGCCGGGTGTAAGCGAGCCCTAGGCACGATTTGGGTGTAAGTGAGCCCACTTGTTTGGCCGTCCCTTTTGAGGTCCATCAATGTCATTGACTGGTAAATAACTAGCAGGTGGGCATAGGTGGTAAGGTCTGCAAAGCAGCAAAAGGGGAAATAGTCCGGTGTTCAATCCTTGTGGTTGGGTAGAAGGATCTCTTTGGGGTATTCTAAATGTCTAGTCTAATTACTAATTCATAGAACCTTGTTGTAATATTGTATGTTATGTTACCCAATTTGTTATGTGTGTGGTTAATTGGTTGATAGAAGATGTGGGAGTGTGTGTGTTTTTACTGGGCATTCCAAGCTCATGGTGTGTCATGCCAGGTGATGAAGGAGTTTACAATGGTAAAGGTTATTTTGAGGACAAATAAGATGAAGTGTTGGAGCTGTGGTTCATTTGAAGACTTAGACTAGCTGTTTTTTTTTTTTTTTCCTTTTGACTTTTGGTTTGGCAATGTTTTGGTAATCCTGTAATGGAACATAAACGAATTATCTGTGATATTAACTCTAGTTATATATTTATATTAAGATGTTTGGTTATCTATCCTACTTGTGTTGTATTATTGTACGTATTTAACGGACCGGAAGTTGGGGCGTTACATTAACAATGTTTCATGACAATCCTCTCTCTTTAAGTATCTCAACAACAACACAATGTTTACCAAAATTTCCATTTTTCCTTCCTTCAACATTAATTCACAAAATGCCACATGTTTAATTAAGTCTAACAACACGTAACAACCTTTCGAAATCACAATTCTTATAACTCATGAAACTCAACAATGTGCCAATTCATAACTACATATGTATATGCATTTAACAATAAATTCAAGTATGGTCTCCAAAACCCTCATACATCAAGAAGTTATCATATTTGTAACAACAATATAAAATTTTCACTCACTCTTTCATTTAATCCAAGAAAATCCATAAGTCCCCACATTTTTCCAAAACCCCCAATTTCTAGGTTTTTCAAAGAAACCCCAACATTTCCTCATCTCTTTACAAAACTTCACTAAACACATCATTCTCAAAACCATGTGGTTCAACATTTCAAGGGAATCTTTAAAAAGAATAAAAGATGGACTTCTTTTACAAGATCATCAATTTCTTGAGCCAAAAACCAATTTTCATAATAAACAAAGGAGGACTCTCAAAATCAACCAAAAACTTGCAAAAAATATATATAACTCTAAGTAATTCCCTACTCAAGTTTTGAAGGAGAAAAGGAGATGAAACCCTAGAAATTGATGGCGCCAAAACCAAATCTCCACCGTCCACAATGTAGCTCTTGATAAGCTCTTCAACTTTGATGAAGGAACTTGGGTTGAAGATGCAATGGATCTAAGGAGATCAAGAGTTTGAAGAGATTTGGTGTATGAAATGTAGAGAGAAGGGAGAGTAGTGTGTTTGTAGTGAGAGAGTGATATAAGAAAAGTGACACACATAGCCCAAAAAGTGAAGAAAAACAGAGCTTTCACGGACTCCGGCTCGTCCGCACATGTGGCACTTGCCCTAGCACGTGCGGAGCGTGCCTCTCGCACGTGCAGCTTTGATCCCTGCACGTGTGGCACCTTCTTGCACTCCCCCTCCGCACCTGCATATAATGCAGTGTGAAATCTTCAAAAGACCACACTTCCTCGCACGTGCGGCCTCATGCCCCGCACGTGTGGCCTTGGTCCTCCAGCCCAGAATTTTTTTGGTTCGATTCCCAACACTCTGGACTCAACCGAGCACCCTCTGAAACGAGTGAAATTCGACCCCGGAATAAACAAGAGAAAAATTTTTGAGGAAAACTCCAAAATGCGACAAACCCAATTAGTTAACAAGGAAAACAAAACTAGAAATGCTCCCAATCATCACATTAACTATGCGTTCAACCAATTTCAAATAAGGTATCAAAGAACCTCTGTTTTCAAGCTATTGTTCCTATATTGAAGGCCATCATCTTCAACCATAGCTTTTGTTTGGGTATCTCAGTTTTTTATTTTTTTGTAACTTAATGTTTCCTTTTTCCTGTTGATTTCCAAGGGTCAATCTTCGAAGCTGAAACACAACTAGAATATCTAACAATCTTATTTTTTAAAAGGTAAATAAATATTATCTCCGATTCTTCATTCTTGTGGAGCTTTCTTTCTTGTTCTTACTTTCGTTATCATTTTTCTCTGCTTTTATTTCTTTGGTTTGTTATTCCCTGCCCTATTTTATTTATTATTTTTTTAAGGGAATTAGATTGAAGTCTCAGATTTTGCTTTCTTTTGGGTACAAATTTGTTTTCCATATTTTTTTTTTCGTTTCATGATTTTTAGCTTCAATTTTATATGGTGGCTATAAATAGAACGTATGAAAGGTCAGAAGTTTCACTCTTTGTTACTTTTTATCAAGTAATTAGGACCAAGGGAAGGACACTTTATTCTTTTCAGTGAACTTTGCAAATTAGGTATTTATGAAGCCAACCACACAATTCAAGTAGTTTCTAAACATATAGCCTTTTTAATGCTTATGTGATAGTCAGACCTTTTCTGCAATCTCGGTTGTGACTACCTCTTAACTGTTTGTATTTTTTTTTTATTGAATATCTTATTACCAAAATAAATAAATCAACATATTTCTTCTTCGTTCATGGGTAACCCCTTATTTCTTATTATTGTAATTTCTTTGTTTGTGTATTTTATATGCAAGTATTGATGGATGCTTTCTAATCTTTTTTATTTTTAAATGTTTAAGATTGCATTAGCCTGGTGATTGAATTTGTTATATTTGTGGGCTAACTTCTTCTTGTTGTCATTTCATATGGATAATTACTAATTTCATCAATGTAGGATTTTGTGGCTTTTTTTGTTGTAGTGATTGAGGCGCTCACTTTCTCTCTCATTGTTATGGTCAAAAGGGCTTCTTTTAAATACTAGTTTGATTCTTTTTGATATTATATTTAAATCTAGGTTCAAGATAGATTCTTGGTTTCCCCCATCTCCTCCTCCAATAGATCTGTTAGGAGGTGTTGCCATCAAACACCTTGTATCAAAATAGCTCTATCATAGCTGCTTGAAGTTTGATAACTTTATTTATTGTTCTTTTTCTGGCAGTTACACCATATGTTAGTTTTCAGCATGTAGATACCTAAAAGCAAAAATATCCCTTCTTTAGCAGAAGGATGATGAGATTCCTCATTACTCACTCAGATGTGATGATTAATTGTTATTTTTTTGAGTCATAGTTTCTATGTGTTCAATGTTTGATAAAAGTTATCCTTAGAATGCTCCAGTAATATCTTTGGGCTTTCTGCCTTGTGCTGAACTCCCTCAGAAAACTGCTAAAAAAAAAAGAAAAGAACCCATAATGTTTAATTCTTGGCTTCTTTTGTTTTTTAACAAGTTGTTCCTTAGATGGCCTCTTACCCTCATTTCAATTGGCCTGGAGTCTTCTAAAGCAAACTTGTGCATTACTAAATGCATAGTGGTTGCATCTTATCCAGTCTAAGACATGTAGTTCCTTGGGTGTTAAACTATTTTTTCACACTGATGTCTTGAGAAATTTAGAAGTTTATTGCAACGTGTCTCAAATCTCCATTCTCAAATGAATCTCAATTGATCATTTTAATTCCTATACAATTTAAAGTATAACCTAAAATATTTTATGATCCGTTACAATGTTGATGGAATCTACTTCTGTAGTAAACTATTCAGTACTTGTCATCACATTTTTTAGATTTTTAGTACACCTGATGGCAATTTTGTTCAACATAAGTCGACATTTTATGATTTTTTAATCACTTTAAATTAATGGTTTGCATAAAGTCATGGTAAATATAAATGATTTAAAAAAGAAAATGTGGAAATGCAAAAACATCACTTGTGCATTTTGTGTTTTGCAAACAATAAATTTACCTTTTTCGTTCTTTTTATGCCAAGCATTATTTTGAATTTTTTGCTTCAAAAAATGTGGTTTTGACATCAATTATTATTTACAAATTCAGTATTTTTGAAATGTTTCTTAAAAAATAAATGAAATGTGCTTTGTAATTTTAAAAAATTGCCACTTCACATCGCATTGGTCATAGATTTTGTAGAAAATTAATCTCAGTTCTGCATAAATTTACTTTTATTACTTGAGACCATCGTTAAGCATATGATTAAACTTGATCTAAGAAATGGACTGCATGTATTCTTTAAAATTTCTTAGATAATTTTGATATCTTATAGCCACTAATGTGAGACCAAACTACCTAAATTCCTCCCAATCTTGGTGAATCAAGCATATGTGTTTGTTGAGTCAAGCATCTTTGTGTGGTGAATTAGTTAGTTCAATATAAACATGGCCCTACCATTGAGACAAATCTTCAAAACAAGCATCTATCTTCTGTTTGTGATTTATCATATGTTTCTTATTTGTGTCTTGCCCGTTTTCGTCGTGTTTTGCTGCATATTTTTAACAATATACAATACATATGATGGCCCCCTGATTCGATATAATCATATGCACATGTGCGCATACTAATGAATAAAAAAAATTGCTTTTGTCCATGCATTTATTGCAAATTATGCACTACCGCTGTATGATCTTTGTAACGCCCCAAATTTCTAGCCCAAATGATAATGCAACAATCATGGCTCTTTCAAGGAAAACTGAATATAAATCTCCAAACTTACATTATGTAGCAATCCGCATTTTGATCCTTTTTTCATGTTTTTCCACTTCGACTGGGCCGGTTAGGGGTCGAGCTACCCGGTCAGCTCGCGGGGGTCCAGGCGACAGTGCCCCCAAAACAAAAATGCAAAATGCATTCGAAGTTGCTTGTCAGCTCGAGCGGCCGTTTATGCGCTCGAGCAGAGAATGTTTGGTTTCAGAAGTTTGAACTGTCTGCAAAAATACTGGGTTAGTGTATTTGACGCTCGAGCGGGGCATTGTACGCTCGAGTGGACCATGTTATATCAGTTCGTGAAGCTGATATTTCATATCACTTTTTCAGTCCTCTCTCTCTCTCTAAAACTCTCCAGAATTTCAGATCGTGAGCTTCTCTCTCTAGAACTCATCTTCTCTCTGTGATTTCTCTAAATCCATTGGGATTTAGAACTTAGTTCTTCGCCAAAGTTGGTTATCATCTCGAGGGCTTCATTGTGTGCGGTGAAGATCGAGTTTCGACACCGTTGATTTTGGGGATTTCATCTCATTTCTTCTTCAAAACTGGAGGTAAGGATTTTCTTAGAGTTGTATATATGTTTTTGTAAGATCTAGATGATTTTCAAAATCATCCTTTGATTAGCTTTGAGAAATTGATTGTTGATTTCAAGAAGATGAGTGATTTTGAAAGAGGGTTTAATTTCTTTTCGTTTTAAAATAGAAATTGAAGGTTTGAACTATATTGATTGAAGAAAGATGATTTTGGGGAGATTCTTCTAAATATCTTGGAGATGAATGGTTTTGGTGAGAAAACCTAGAAATTGGGTCTTTTCTTTGAAAGATGTTGAAAATCCTTGGAAGATGTTGTCATATTTATTTTGTGTACCAAAATAAATGGATGTTTTGAAAATTGTTTATTTATATATAAATGACAAATTTTGTGAAAAAAATGAGAAATGTTGTTTATTTTGGAAATTGTTGTCAAAATATTGATTTAGTCTTGAATTGACTAATTTGTTGAGATTGTTGGAAATGTGGGAATTAAGTTATTCTCTTGAATGAATTGGATATAAAAGTATATGTAGACCGCCCGGAACTCCGTTCTGCACGCAAGGGCGCGAATCGTGGTTCTTAGCTACTACAGTTCGAAATCCTGTCACGGTTCTGAATCTAATATCACAAAGTACAATGTGAGACTGATAAATCACCAAAGAGTCCAAATTCGGCAAATCGTTTCGGAAAACTGATTTTTATCAAGAAGTGCCAAACATGGACCACTTGGCCAGATTTAAGAGTCGCCACCTAAATATTTTATTTTGGGGAAATTTAGGAAACCTTGACTCATGTTACGTATCCGTCATCAACAAAGTTACCTTAGCTCGGGAACTTGGGTACGAGAGGGGAAGGTCATGCAATGAGCACCCTCGCTCGCACGATCAAAGATCGGCCTCTACTGACATGATATGTTGTTTTTGAAAACACATGTGTTCTTATTCCGGTTATTTAGACTAGCTTACTACATGATGCGCACAGCATACAAGTATAGACTAGATCACTTAAATTGGAACAAAATATCTCATGTTTGCTTGTTTGAAAATGGTTTGAATTTGCTACTCGCAAGTAGGCTAAGACGCTGATTTGCCGCTCAAGTGGGCTTAGAAAACATGATTTGCCACTCTCAAGTGGTCTTAAAACTCGTATTTCGATGAATTGTTCCAATTCAACCAATCCAACCTCCATCCACAGGCATTCATGCAGTTAAACACATAAGCAGTTAGCCTCATGGCAAGCATGCTATCATGGCAACACTTACACGCATGCAAGAATGCTAAAGCATAAACACTCACAGTGTACTCCGAGCCATAAAAGAAGCAAGTTAATAATCAATGCGTGATCCTGGCTATGTCAATAATGCCTAATGCAACACATGCAAAAATGCAACTAAATTAGGCTCGGCTATTCTAAGATGTCATGTGAATGCAACTAGATGACATGTATTCAAATAGGAATTGAAATACAATGCAGTTTGTATGATGCGCCGAGCCCGATGCATGCAAGACAGATGAATGATGCACACATGCATAGCATAAGGATGTTAATTGAAAATGACCCTAAACTAGCCATCAAAAGCTGATAAATAAAAGGAAGAAAGAAACGGGGGTTGGAAGACATGCATCACACACACGCACACTTATTACAACAGTTGAACCCTCTCGACGGAGGGTCCGAATAATAAGCTAACTACCTAATCTAAGCTAATTAAACTAATTATTACAAGTCATAACTAATTAACTAATCCTAGTTAACTAATTAGTTATTACAACACAAATGAAATAGTTAAGCGCATCAACTAAAGTACAAACCCAAAGCATTAGCTAGCTAAGTAAAGAACCTAAGTAAAGTAGTAAAAGAAGAAATCCTCAGGGCGAGAAGTGCATGCATGCTCGGTTGCCTCGTTCGGAAATCCATCGCTCTGCCCCAACTTGCCTCTGTTTGCAATTGTTCTCAGGATACTGCACAAAGCTCCAGATAGCTTCTACTCCATCATCGGAACCTCCAGGAGCATTGCCAACCACTTATTGGTGGTGTAGACCACCTGTAGACCACTTAAGTGTGCTGCAGACCAGAAAAACTGGCTGGCCGACCACTTAATTTGCCAAGATCCAGTTTTGCTGTAGCAGAGAACAACAAGGGGCGTAGCAGTGTATTTGCAAGATATGTGTGCACGACCACCGTCCCTATCATTTCTTAAGCTCAAGGGAGTGCGGTACTCGACTCTCGGGCCACCAACCGAGCATCGCAATGCACGATGGGCGAGAAGCCAAGATTTCACAATTCAATGTAAATGAATGCACAAATAACACTTAAGGGCCTTAACCTCTATCATGCATGATCAAGAGGGTCGACGACCGAGAAATGAGGCACACTTCTTTACTTCAAGTATGAAATGTCCCTCGTTTCTCATGTTTGGACTAACACCCTATCCAAAAACAATGCAATGCATGCATGATCAACTTATCAAATCTAATGGCATGCAAACTCAATGCAATGCAACATGAGCATGCAAATACAATGCATTGCAACATGATCAATTTATCTATGCCAATGGCATGTTGTAGACACCCCATTTTTGACCGACCTTAAGACTCAGGCGTCACCGATTGAGCGCTTGGTGATGTTGCATTATGTGCTTGTTCAGAAGTTTCAGAGTTGCGGCCGTGAGCCCTGCCTCCGGACTCCCGAACCCTTTTCTGTGCCTTGTCTCGGTTTGCGAACCAGACTCGGTTTTCTCTATTTCTTTTCTTGAGGGGAGGGAGAGGTCCCGTAGACCATCTCTCAATGTCCGTAGGCTACATTTGGTGGCCGTAGGCCATTTTTCCCATTTCGGAGTCCGGTTCCCGATTTTCGGAGCCGTCAGGCCGTGTGCCTCAGTTCGGGACCGCTTAACCATCTCCTATTGCTCTGATTTTTGGCATACATCTTATTTCATCCCTTTTGAGGGACACTGGGGGCTGAGAAACCCACTTTGTGGCCGAATGCCACTTTCGGTGCTTAACAGCCCATTTTCGGGACCCCGAACTGCGTGTTTTGGCCCCGGAACATTCGTTTTGCATCGGTTTTCGTTCATTTTTGGCAGGTACCTCTGTTTTATCACCAGGAAGGTCACTGAAGGGTGGGAGGCCAGCAATTGTTGCAGCAGCCAGTTATCTCTCCTCCGGAGCCTCCCGGCGCCCGTTTTTCCAACTTCCGGGCTAATGTTGAATACCTTGGAGCTAGTGTTGCCAACTTTGAACCACATATCTGTGATCTACACATCTGAGAGGCCCCTAAAAGTTGGTGGCCGGCCATTAAGGTCACCTGACCCTTTTGACCCCTTTCTTCCGGGCTAATGTGTAACCTCTTGGACCTTTTTCCTCGAACTTTGAACCACATATCTGTGATCTACACATCTGAGAGGCCCCTAAAAGTTGGTGGCCGGCCATTAAGGTCACTTGACCCTTTTGAACCCCTCTTTCCGGGCTAATGTTGAACCCCTTGGACCCACTTTCTCAGACTTCTAACCACATGGTTGTGTTGTACACACGTAGGACTACCTCCCCAGTAGCTGGCCGGCCAGAGAATATCATTGACCCTTTTGACCCCTAGCCGGCCGGCTAGGGGGTGTGGCCGGCCGGCCACCTCCAGTAAAAGTAAGAGGCCGGCCGTATTCTCCTCACTGTACCCTTTCCAGCTGTTGGGCAATATCCCCCAGATATTTTCTGTATCCGGGGGATATTTTGTGGGGGAGTTTTCCTCTCCATTTCCCCCACCTTTTACACCCCCTTTTGGCCCTTTTAACCAGCTGATGGCCTCCTCTACAAGGGTTAGAAAAACTTTTCTTCAAAGCTCCATAGCCACCTCCATCTTCTTCTTCTTCAATTCTTCAAAAAACCCTAAGTCCATAACCTTCATTCCTTCTACACCACCAAGCTCTACCACCACCATCTCATTTCCAGAAGCAAGGAGGGATTCTTGAAGGCTAAAGAAGCTGCAAATCCATCCAAGAAGCAACAAAAATTCGAATCTTCAAGGGTAAGTTACACTTTTACCCTTTTGACCCTTTTTCTTGATCCATTTCTAAGCCTCACTTCCTTTTTGTTTCAAGCTCCGGCCCTAACTGAAAAGGGCCATATTTTGAGCTCATCTTCACTTCTCATTAAGGGCTCAACCCTGTTTGAGCCCTCCATAATACACTTGCTTCATTGACCATCTTGTATGTCATAAATTTGCATGCTATTTTTGACCCATGAGCAATTTATTTTCGAGCATGTTGTAAACTAATATAAGGCTTATTTTGAGCCCCTCTTCAACATTGGGGAAGGGCTCAACCTTGTTTGGTGTCTCCATGTGTCACTTGTAGTTCAATCCCTTATTTGGCCTCATTTTTGCATGAGTTGATAACCCTCTTTGCTTCTGTTTTTGGACCTTGGTCCGAACTGAAAGTGGTCTTATTTTGGCATATACTTCATGTTTCATTCACACTTTTTTTCTGTTTGGTGATTATTTTGTATACTTCATGTTTTAGCACCTTTTGAGCTTCATTTTACATCACATTTTTAGCATATTTGTATACTGATTTTGAGACTGTCATATACTGTAAATGTTCATATTTTTGGTCCATCTTCAGTGTTGTAGAAGGAAATTTTTCAGTTTGGGTTTTGCTTATACCACTTGCTTCATTACCTCTCTTTTGGCCCCTATTCTTGCATGCTATGTTTCCCTTATCTATGCTTGCTGTTTGGCCATGTTTATAACTGTGAAAGTGCATCTTTTGGGACTGTCTAGCTTCTGTATTTGCATTGCATGTCCATATTGTGCATGTTTGGCATGGCTATAGGCCATTTCGGGTGCTTAATGTTGCATTTCGGGACATTTCCTTGCGTTTCATGTCATTTCGCTTCATTTCGGGACTGTTTTCCCCCATATTTTGTTGCTGAAATTCCATTAGCATACTTGCATATCATTTTTGCCATGTTTCATATCATTTTATCATCGCCTCGGTTTGCGTGCCCGTGTGCACGCATTTCGAGGCACTTCATTTTTATCCGCCGGCATCCCATGTGAGTGTGGCTGAGGCTCACTCATGTTGGTATAAGCCCATTTATCATTTCCATGTCATTCCATCACATTTCATCACCGCCTCAGTTTGCGTGCCCGTGTGCACGCATTTCGAGGCACTCCATTTTTATCCGCAGGCATCCCATGTGAGTGTGGCTGAGGCTCACTCATATTGGTATAAGCCCATTTATCATTTCCATGTCATTTCATTGCATTTTGCCATCGCCTCGGTTTGCGTGCCCGTGTGCACGCATTTCGAGGCACCTCTTTTTTATCCGCCGGCATCCGATATGAGTGTGGCTGAGGCTCACTCATGTTGGTATAAGCCCATTTGTCATGTCATTTCATGTCACATATCATCGCCTCGATTTGCGTACCCGCGTGCACGTATTTCGAGACACATATCATCGCCTCGGTTTGCGTGCCCGCGTGCACGTATTTCGAGACACATATCATCGCCTCGGTTTGCGTGCCCGCGTGCACGTATTTCGAGACACATATCATCGCCTCAGTTTGCATGCCCGCGTGCACGTATTTCGATACCCATATCATCGCCTCGGTTTGCGTGCCCGTGTGCACGCACTTCGAGGCACCTCATTTGCATTGTCGCTATCATCACCTCGGTTTGCGTGCCCGCGTGCACACATTTCGAGACATATGTCATTTCCTCAGTTTGCGTGCCCATGTGCACGCACTTCGAGGCACCTCATTTTCATAGCATTGTGCATACTAGGTTGTATCTTAGATTGCATTCCGTCACTTTCTCGGTTTGCGTGCCCGTGTGCACGCACTTCGAGGCACCTCATTTTCATAGCATTGTGCATACTAAGTTGTATCTTAGATTGCATTCTGTCATTTTCTCGGTTTGCGTACCTGTGTGCACGCATTTCGAGGCATGTCATTCCATAGCATTCTGTGTATGTTAGAATTGCATCTTAGTTGCATTTCATGCATATCATGCATATTGCATCATGTCCGGAATAGGAGTTACCCCGGGCACGGGAAACGAGGTACATTTCATACTCCGAGTGACGGAATGTGTCTCAATTCCCCCAGTCACCGACACTCCGGATTATCCATGATGGAGTTAGGTTTTAGCTGTAGTTTCATGTGCATTCATCCTATATTGAGTTGTGCATTTCGACTCCTCGGCCATCATGCCTCGGTATGCGTGATTGGTGGCACGAGGATCGAGACATGCATATATCTGTGCAGATACATTGCTATGCCCCTTTCCTGCTCTCTGTTGCAGCAAAACGAAGAATCAGCAACTTTTGGGGCTTGACACGCATTTCAAGAAAAGGTGTCAACAGAGGCTAATTGGGGCATTCCGGTGGATTTCCGCGCAAGACAATCCGAACATGCATCATCCATCAGAAGCAAGGCAGTCCCTGGCTTGCACGCCAGTTTTATTTGCTTTCTTAGTTAAATTCTTTAATTAATTAGAATTTTGTAATATTTCGGACTGTAATATTCTTTTATTCGGGACTGTAACATATGGACTGTATATTTATTCGGACCCTCTGCGCGAGGGCACAACTGTAATAAGTGTGTGTGAGTGTGATGTATGTCTTCCAACCCCACGTCTTTCTCCCTTTTATTTATCCGCTTATGATGGTTAGATTAGGGCATCTTTAAATTAGCATACAGTATGACGGCATGTTTGCATCATTCATCTGTATTGCATGCACCGGGCTCGGCGCATCATACTAACTGCATTTGTCTTTCAAATTTCAAAGTTGAATACATGATAGTTGTAGCATTCCATATGCCATCTTAGAATAGCCGAGCCTGCTATAGTTGCATTTTGCATGCGTTGCATTAGGCATTTCTGTATATTTAGGATCATGCATGATTTCTAATACAGTTTTTGTTTTGGCTTGGAGTACCCGGTAAGTTTTTATGCTTTAGCATCCTCGCATGCGTGTGAGTGTTGCCATGAACAGCATGCTTACCATGAGACTATGTGTTTACATGATTTAACTGCCTGAATGCCTGTGGGTGAAGGTTGGGTTATCTGAATTGGAATAAATCATCAAATGTTTTAAAGCCTACCTGCGGGTAGCAAAACCTCTTTCAAAGAACAAACACAAAATGTTTTGTTCCAATTCAGGCGATCCAGTCTATACTTGTATGCTGTGAGCATCACATAGTAACCTAGGCTAATAACCGGAATAAGAACTCACAATGTTTTCAAAAATAGATATCATGGTTAGTAGAGGCCGGTCTATGACCGGGCGAGCGGGGGTGCTCACGAAGTGACCTTCCCCAATCGTACCCAAGTTCCCGAGCCGAGGCAACTTTGGTGATGACGGACACGTGGCCTTTGGCACCGAGTCAGGGTTTCCTAAATTTCCCATTAAAAAATATTTAGGTGGCGACTCTGTATCTGGCAAAGCAGTCCATGTTTGGCACTTCTTTCAAAAATCTGTTTTCTCAAAAACGATTTGCCGGATTTGGACTCTTTGGTTCAGACTTAGAACCGTGACTACAAAATCGAGTCCGAGCTGTAGCGAGGTCCCCCGAGGGCTTGTTACACATGTGAATAATGCTAATGAAACATAATCAACCTAGCAATGCTAATGGCATGCAAACACAATGCGATGCAACATAAGCATGGAAACAACAATGCAATGTGACAACATGCAAACACAATGCAATGCAACAAGATGTAAGCAACATGCTATATGGATTTAAACCGAATATGGACAGACCTCAATCATGCCCAAAACAGTGGCCAAAATACTATGAAAAGATGGTATGGAAGGCAAGATGATGCATGCACATCGAATAGCCCATCAACTAAGCATAAGGGCACAACTCTCAAAAGTGCTCAAGCAGTGACAAATGTAAGAGTGTAACCACACTATAAGCATTGAAATTTGGTATGAAATGATGCCAAATCACTCAAACAAAGCAAGCATAACATGCTAGGGTTCTTAAGCATTAAAGCTAGTAAAGGGGACTATACAAGCGGCATGCAATACATGTCACAAATGGATGAACCAACCATGGTCAGAGCTCAAGTAGGTCAAAACAAGGACCAAAACATGCTGAGATGGGGGCTCAAAGGTCTAGGCATGCAAGCATACAAGTTAGGCCACAACCAAGACAACAATCCATGACCCTTATAGGCACTCAAAGGGTGAAAGAAATGGGAACATGGCAATGCTATATGCCCTAAAATAACATGTGAAATGATGCCAAATCATGTACATGACACAAATGAAGCATGTTAGAAGACTCAAAGCTTGAAACTAGCGTAGGCACTTGCACTATAGCTATGCAATACATGAAGCATATGACCAATGCAACCAAAATAGTCCTAGAGCATGTCAAATCAAGGCTAAAACATGCACGGAGTGTAGCCAAAACAAGCTAGCACGGAGAGCCAAAACAACAAGCATGCAAGGCCAACAAGGAGGATTACAGTACACCTGCCAAAACCAACCATGAGATGACTTAACCAACAAAAATTAGAGTTGTATCATGGCAAAATAGGACCAAAAATGGACTAATACCAAGTCAACACATACTAGGATAACAAACTCACTCATTAGGCATGCAAGGCTAGTAAAGAGGACTTACACTACAAGTGTAAGAAGCAAAAGGGGGATGCTCTAACCAACCAAAAATAAAGTTGTATCATGGCAAAACAAGACCCCAAACACACTGAAATGGTGGTCCAAAAGCCTAGGCAAGATGGCATACACAATTGCTCATATTTAAGGCATAAAGCACAACCTCTCCAAAGCATTGAAAGAGTGACATATGAGAGGGTATGACCACACTACATGCACTGAAATCACATATCAAATGATGCCAAATCATGTGAATAGCCCAAGTAATGCATGCTAGTGGCTTGGAAACTCAAAGCTAGTGAGCATGAATGAACTATAGCTATACAAAGCAAGGCATGCATGACTAAAACAACATAAATCAAATCTAGAGCATGCTAAAACATGGCCAAAAGCTTGCTGGAGTGGAGCCAAAAACATGCTAGAATGATGGTCAAAAGCATGATGCATGTTATGCTAGCATGCAAGATTGCATTACAAGTGTGTGAAGTATGGAAGGGGCTACTCAACCAAGCTAAAACAGAGGTATTCCATGTCAAAATAATACCAAAAACAAGTTGAGAACAAGCCAACACATGCTAGAAGACCATGCTCAAACATGAGGCCAATAAAACAAGCATCCAAGTTACAAGGAGAGGGGATGACCCCCTCCTATTTGGGACCTCAAAACACACTTTCCACCACTGAAATTTCTCTGAGTTTCATTGCTGAGAAGGCCAAAAAGAGGTGGTCCCAATAGCTTAAAAGGATAGCACAAAAACAAGGCCAAACAAGGCACAAGAGGGGGTAGACCACCCCCAACACCAACAAGGCCTTATACAAACATGTTAAGCACTAAAAATTAGAACTTTTTGTAGTAGAAAGTCAAGCCAAAATAAGCATACAAATAGGTCCAAAAGCTTAATCAAAATAAAGCTTTAAAGGGCTAGTTGACTCACCCTTGAAGAACAACATCAAAGCTGCAACTCCAGCAACTTTTCTGAGCTCAAATCAAATTAAAAACACCAAAACTAGCTCCTAAGTGCCTCAGCTCCAAGAGTATGGTGTTTCAATATGTGTTTGTGTGAAAAAGTGTGAAGAAACTACACTTTTGAGCACAAAAATGAGACAAAGAGAGAAATATAGAGATAGATGTGTATGTATATATTCTCAGCAAAAATTAGAACCTGAGACAAGAAGGAGCAGGTTCCCTCTTATAGAAAAGAATGCATCAAGTTTGTTGAGCAAGCTTGAAGCTTGAACCAATCCATTCATAAACGTGTATGGTGGATGCAATATGTGCACTCCAGCTGGCACAACTAGCATCCATAACACCTATAAAAAGTGAAGGAAAGTTGTCGACCAGTTGAAGTGGTCGGCCAGCTACTTCCACTGGTCGACTAGCTACTTTTCTGGTTGGCCAGGACAAAAAGTGGTTGGCAATGGGGGAAAGGTGGTCTACACAGAGAGAGGAAGGTAGTGCCATGGTGGGAGACCATTTTTTCCAGCTGGAAACCACTTGTAGACCACCAAAAGTGGTCTATAGGGAAGAAAACTAGCTGTCGGGGAAGAAAAGTGGTTTTCAGGGAGAGAAACTGGTCTCCAACCCTCATTCCACCCTCCAAGCAAGGAAAACAAGGTCTGTGCCAACAACAAACCAAAAAGGATTCAAGACAAGAGTCCAGGGGTCGGGGTGCGCAACCGGAAGCCTCGAAAACTAGTCTATGAGCACCAAAAGTGGTCTACAAGGGAAAAGTTGTCTACAACCACAAAAAGTGGTCTCTAAGACCTCTGTGTCCCTCTAGAACAAGGCAACAAGGCATGGTTCGAAAACCAGGCCAAAAGGAGAATGATAAGCGGTCCCGAGACACGGCGCGTGGCCGAAGGCTCCGAAAACTAGGAACTAGCCTACAAGAAGGAAAAGTGGTCTACGACCACAAAAATGGTCTACAGACCTCTCTCTCCCTCCAGGCAAGGGAAAACAAGGCATAGTCTACAAACCAAGCCAAAACATAAAGAGTTCAGAGGCCCAGAGGCAAGGCACTCAACCGAAAACTCCGGACACTCGAAATGAGCACAAACATGCACAATCATCAGGCCCTCAAACGATGACATCTGAGTCTTAAGGTCGATCAAAAATGGGGTGTCTACAGTTGCCCCTCTTTGACAGAACTCGAAAGTCAAGACGTGACGGGAGTGAATGTCAAAGCCCAGAGATGACCCATTTTTGACAAGGCCGAAGACTTAGACAAACAGGCGTGATAACAAAGAGATGCACCCGCAGGCAGGGGCAAAATGCAAATGACATGCACAATGCCGAACATAATTTATGATCATGCAAAGAGAGCTGTAATGAAGCAAATATGCAAAATAGATGCAACACTTAAGCGAATGCTATGTGAACAAGTAAACACGAACCAAACTACATCTCATGCAGAGAGGATGTAAGAAAATTATGCAACTCTCACTGCGTCTCACGCGGAGAAGGCTAAAAGCGACTACCGAGAACACCCAGAGTCTCAAACAAAACACCTCCTAGCATATCAAACGCACCAGGAGAAGGACTGTGCAAGAAAGCGCAGTCATCCAAACGCGTGCCAAGCACGAAAGGAAAAGGTATGTCCAAACACATGCCAAACGTGAGTGGAGAAGGGTAACAGTCAAACTGAAACGGAACTTCTCTTGAATGAACGGTATATACAATATCATGCCTGCACAAAAGAAAGATTTAACAGGTACAATATAACAGGAACACATGATTAATGCTATATCAAGATACAATTTCAATACAAGATAAACGCGTGCACATATGATGCCGATGGAAATATGCATAGCAATGCAAGTGAAAAGTGCATAACAGTGCAACTGAACGTGCATGACAACGCAAGTGAAAATGTGCATAACAATGCAACTGAACGTGCGTGACAACGCAAGCAAAGAGGTGCATAACAATGCAACTGAAGCGTGCATAACAATGCAAGTGAAAATGTGCATAATAATGCAACTGAAGCGTGCATAACAATGCAAGTGAAAAGGTGCATAACAATGCAAGTAGAACATGCATGACAACGCAAGTGGAGAGGTGCATAACAATGCAAATGGAAGGGTGCATAACAATACAGGTGAAATGTGCATGACAACACATGTGAAGAGTGCATAACAATGCAGGTGGAAGGGTGCATAACAACGCAGGTGGAATGTGCGTGACAATGCATGTGAAGAGTGCATCACAATGCGAGTGGAAGGGTGCATAACAATGCAGCGAAACATGCGTGACAACGCATGTGAAGAGTGCATGACAATGCGGGTGGAAGGGTGCATAACAATGCAAGTGGAACATGCGTGGCAATGCATTTGAAGAGTGCATGACGATGCGGGTGGAAGGGTGCATAACAATGCAGGTAAGGTGTGCATAAAGCGCGAGCAATGCACTAATAAGTGCAAAAAAGGTGCGCAAAATAGCGCGAGTAAGGCACTAACAGGTGCAAGAAAGGTGCGCAAAATAGTGTGAGCAATGCACTAACAAGTGCTACAAGCATTTTCCATGCAAGATGAGAGAGAGCATGTAATGAAATGCACAAGATAGTGCGATGCACAAGAAAGCGTGAGTGATAAACTGCACAAAATAGTGCGATGTGCAAGAGAGCGCGAGTGATAAGCTGCACAAAACAATGCGATAC
The DNA here is from genome assembly GCF_055761805.1 of Camellia sinensis. Lineage (NCBI taxonomy): Eukaryota > Viridiplantae > Streptophyta > Magnoliopsida > Ericales > Theaceae > Camellia > Camellia sinensis. The sequence goes on from NC_138970.1 coordinate 67,979,230, forward strand.
GCAAGCGAGCGTAAGTGATAAGTGCCCAAAACAGTGCGATGCGCTAAACAGCGTGAGTGAGATACAAAAAGTAAGTGCACGAGACAGTGCGAGTGAGATACAAAGTGTAAGTGCACAAGACAGTGCGAGTGAGGTACACAAAAAAAAGTATGATAAAATGCATTTTCTATGCAAGTAAGGTGCACAAAAAAGTGTGATGAAATGCATTTTCTACGCAAGTATGGAACAGTGCATTTTCTATGCAAAAGATACGAGCATTTTCTATGCAAGTATGGGGGCATTTTCTATGTATGAAAAAAGAGCATATTCTATGCAAGAGACAGGCATATTATATACAACATTGAAAGCATATTCTATGCAGAAACGAAAGCAAGCATATTCTATGCATGAATCATAACGATGCGCGGCACGCATGTAACAAAAGTGTATATGAAAGTCCACATTCTATGCAATAGAGGGGCATCAAACATGTACTCTGGTGCCTCCGATTTATCTTTCGGAGGGCTTTGCAACACACTCAGCTTGAAAAGGGTACACCCTATTTATATTGGCAAGAGATAACATCTGCATGTGAAAACCACGGATGCCGCTTTTCTTCCTGATCATATTCACAACTTTCCCTATTCTCCAACGGGGTGACAGACTAGGTTGGTTCAGTATCTAGAATTAAGGCGCATACATGCTATCTGAACCTATGGGGCTGCCATACAGATTTCAAGCCGGGGATACACCCTTGGGTATTTAAACCAGACTTTAGTCTCGAAAATCCCGAACCTTTGCGTTCTAGGCAACAGCCATTCGAACTCTAGTTTCCACCGTCGCAGTTGGTCTCTTAGGAACTGATTGCAAAGACAGCCAAGATGCCTCTGGCGGGGAATGGTACTCAAGGAGAGCACTTCTGATTGCCATTCTGGCTTGAAGAAGACTTGAGCTTGAGGTAGAGGTGCACTCATACTTCGGAGCATTGACAACGCTTAAAGAGGCACATTCGGAAGGCAATCCTGGAAACTTTTCTAAAGTTGCACCAAACTAAGATGCTCAAAATTTTCTCTCTTTTTTTTTTCTTTGTAGTCCGGAACCCATATAGCTTCAGATAGGTCTTGGTTTTACTGCTCTCACATGACCTGGGTTGAACCCTGCAGTTTTATAAAAGAACAAATCCTGTTTTGCACAAATGTGGAGAACGGCACGGCACAGCACTCTGAGCACAAAATGATTTTTTATTTTTTTTTTGAAATTAAAATTGAGAACTGAGTTCTTAATCGAGTATTGAGCCTACGACTGACCACAGTCAAAACGACTCAACAAAGGAAAACAAAGGTAAAACAACCTAAACACATCTATTGACGCATGAAACGACTCAAAACAAGAATCGTGACAAACAAAACAACACACACGACACTCAGACGTATTTGCTAAGGCGAGAGACCTCTCGGTTGACGGGGAGCCCAGTTTCTTCGGGTATTGTTTCCCACCCTTTCTTATTTGTGATTCTCACATCACTCTGGCATTCAATCTCTTTTTCTCTGAAAAGCCCTTTCCTCACTTTTTCTCTCAGCGCACATCTCTTTATTCTTCAATCCCTCATTTTTTTTTATCCCTCCGTTGAGTGGTTGATGGATAAATAGGAAGTTGTGGGCTTTTGCCCCTAGTATTCTACCAGATTCTCATTCTTGTTCACAAAAGTGAGATTCTCCCACAGTGGGGTTATACTACAATTGGGTGTGCAGCAGATCAGCAACTGGCATCGGTTGACAATGCCTTGGCTTAGCCTGAATGTGATCAGACCTACCCAAATGAGGGAGTGGAATATCCTGATCCATTCCCATTCGTGCTTCGCACTTAGCTTCATACCTCGCTGCTTGGAGGATGTGAGAGCTTTCGGCCCCTTGCTGTTAGCCTCAATTGTGCCCTATTCTGGCAGGTAGAATGCCCTTTCTGACCAGTAGAGTGCCCTTTCTGGCAAGTATGTTGACAATGGAGAAAAGACAGAACATCTGGCTCAATTGTGCCCCTAGTTCATCATTTTGACCATTTTTTGTTTTAGCTTTCTACTAAAACAATTTTGACCAATATGAGAGTTAGATTAACATACTTGTTCAACTTTTTGATTTGAAATCATGCAAGTCAGGCTATGAGCACTGAAAATTTTCCTTTTTCGGGTCCAAGAAATGGTCCAATTTTGGAAAAATAGAATAATTTTCGAGAGAAAATTAGTCAGCTTCATTAAAAATTCTCAAAACTGTTTTTACAAATGGCCACTGCTCGACCAACACAAAATTACTCTTGAGATACACAGCCTCAGATCTAAAACAATGAAAAATTGCCCCCTGTCTAAATGGCATTGACGGCAACGGAAAGTTGTCCCTTGTTTGAATAGCACCGCAGCACACGGTATGGCAACGGAAAGTTGCCCCTTGTTTGAATAACACCACAGCACACTGTAACCAATTCTCATAGTGACAATCACCACCGAACACTCTGATATATAGAAGACATAGATGATCAGAACCATTACATGGACACAGTCGATTTGGAGTGTTTATGGCTGGACTTCAGAATGAAGTTGCCAACATATCCCAAACATGGGAATCAAGCCTGACGTAGTTCCGGGTTAAGGTACACTCGGGTATTAATCTCTCCTTTTACGCTCTAACTTTTGCTAAGGCCGCCCTTCCGGGTTTTCAACCTTGCGAGCTCTATTTTTCTTTTCATCTTTTTTCTTTGTTCATTTCTTTTCAGAATTTTTCATTTCATTTCTTCTTTTCTTTTCTTTTTCTTCATTTCTTTTTTTGTTCTTTTTGCTTTTTCTTGGTCTAACTTTTGCCTGGGTCGCCCTTCGGGGTTTTCGGCCCAACGAGCCTCTCAAGGGTAAAAGTGTAGCTTTGTCCATGTCGAATGGTTTTGAGATCTCAAAGCCATCTGAATCGAGGAGAATGGCTGTCGTTTGCTGATGATGTAAAAGTCCATCCGATAGGGGCTAAATTGGCCCCAATGTTGTGGATAGGAACTCGATTGTCCTTCAATAATACTTTCTTCTTTCCTCCCTTCTAGGATTTGGCATTCTTGCTGATCATTGTTAACTTGAGAAATGTCCCAATTTTTGACTCTTTGAGCACATCTGACATTTTTTTCCCTTAGTTCAAGGACTGCTTCTGATCTAGCTTTACAAGCTTCCTTTGATCAATCTAACCTTCTTGATCTGACTTTCTTGCCCCTAGTTCGAGGGTTGCTTCAAATCTGGCCATGCAAGCCTCTAATTGTGGTCAACCGTTGAACATTCTGAATCCAAGTTCAAGGTTTGAAAGCAAGGGGTCGAGTCTCGAGGCTGAGAGCAATCCTATGCTGCACAATCTCAAGAGCGATTCCACACAGGCCTTCGCAGGACGGCGTAAAGCATTTTTTGAAATCTTTTAAGAAAGTGACTAGTCGCTCGCGCTGAAGACAATGTAGAACCAATCTGGATCAAGCTAGGATCCTTCCCAATACTCATATTAACACGCATGATCTCATTCATTAAGGGCTTAGCACACCTCTCTTCCTCTCAATCAATCAAATTTTTGCAAATCCCGAGAAATTCCTCCCTCTTTGTTTTCATCAGTGTACAAAGAGTTTTGAAAAACTTAAGTCAATGTAATGATTTAAAGGCACAGAAAAGACACAGTTTTTAGTCAAATACTGCCATCTTATTTGGAACTTTTGGCACAACTGGAACAAGGCAAAAGCAAACACAAAAGTGTGAAAATCACTGCTGCTTCATTCAAATCTTCTGGTGGAACTGGCCCCATGGCAGAAACAGACTCAAAAGAAAGCAAAAAGACAAACACAAAACAAGAGAGTGATGTCTGAGGTAACACCTCTGAAATCACCCGACTCTAAAACAACAGGACTGACTCGATACAACAAGACAGACGCAGCTGACTCAGTACAAAAAGACTGACTCGATACAACACAACAAGACTGACCCAATACCCAAGTCAGAAAGTACAAAAACTAGCATTTACACAATGCTCAAAACAGTGCGTGCCATCCCCAAATCTGGAGTAAACTGAGTGCCATTCGCAGGTGTTTTATCCCCCTGATCATATCACATTATCCCCCAAGCTCATCGATCCAGTACCGATAGACTTTGCAGGACCTGGTGCGGCAATGGCATCATTGTCAATCAAATCTTGTACTTCGTGGCGAAGATGAAAGAAACTGTTAGTGCTGTGACCGGTTTGTTGATGGAAGGCACAGTACTGGGCAACATCATGCTTATCTGGAAAGGGATCTGGGAGAGGCTGAGGCTCAAGGGGTTTGAGATGGCCTTGTCTGACAAGGATTTGGAGAGCTTTGAACAAAGGCATATTGAGGGCATAGAAAACCCTTCAACCTCGGGGTTGGTACTTTGAGGTTTGTGGATTTTTGCTGGACGCACCGGCAAAGGGATTGGCAGGTGTTGACTTGGTTTGCTGATCTCTTTCGAGTGCAGGATTGGAGCTGAAAGGGGCGTTTTTGATATGATGGCCCTTCTCCCGACTTGCCCTTTGATTCATACTGCCCCCAACTTGAGTGGCGAAAGTGTCATCCACAGTCTTTGCAACAACTACGAGCACTTGTTGTTTGTTTAGTCCTTCAGCTTTTAAAGCCTCAACAGCCCACAGAAAGTGTTCATGAGGATCAATGTTCCCAGCAACCTTGTTCTTACCGCTGACCTCCACTATGCTAGGAGATTGGCCTTCTTCCAATGCAGCTAGTCCCAAGATTGGGGAGCCTTTTGGCATGAAATCCCTAGTAGGCGATGTGGTTGATGGTGGAGCCAAAACTCCACAGGCTAAATCCGTCACTGTTCTCTGAAGATCTTCAATCATCCTCATCAGCTCAGAAGTGATGGGTTCACGAGTTTGAGATGATTGGGGTTCCGAGACCGAATGTGTGGTAGGTGCCCCAGATGGACGTTGTATTTATACATCGGTCTCACCCTGCATGGCGATTCCCTGGTTTAATGCTCATACCATGGCCACAACTTCTTCTGAATTTTGTGCCATCACGGTTTGCTAAGTTTGAACAAAGGTGATGTGGCTGGTGACTATTAGATCAGATGAACCGGTGAGCCCTGACTAGCTCTTCTTTGTCTTGCCTCAGTGAAGGAACACTGGTTGCTCTGAACTGAATCTCTGACCTGACAAAGTCTATTAACACAAGTCCGGTGTACTCGGGGAATATTGGAGCCTTCTGAAGCTATAGTTCCAAGACTACCTAGTAAAAGAGAAAACAGACAGCATCTCAGCCTGATTTCACGAAAACAGATATGAGCACAACTGAATGACTGGATTCTGCCCCAAAAGTCTGCCTGTAAACTGATACCCTCAGGTAAAACTGATTCCCCCAAAATACTAATGCCCTCAGGCCTGATACCCAGACTTGCAAACTGATGCATACAACCTGTAGAGACACACTCCTGATAGCACATAGCAAGCATGCAAGAGCCAAAACACTCCTATGGTGGGGTAGGGTTTCCCTGTCATATCTTGTCGGGAGCTAGGGTTTCACTTCGTACATAGCGGTTTCAAACAACCTGCAATCGGGTAAGCAACATGTCCTAGTTTGGAATGGTCACTATGGATTCTGATATGCACTAGGTCGAATGGTCAAACAGGGTGCCTCGGTAAAAAATGAGGTTTGTGTTCCCGTCGTGGCAGAGCCCGCAACCGATCAACCTTATGGCATGCTTTTCCAAGTAAGCCTCCAGCAAATCGCTCAGGAATAGCATATGACAAACACGGTGTCCTAGGCGCCCCATTGCAAATGCCATACAAAGAGACACATAAGTGTAAACAAAACAACATATCATGAGTTCTAGTCAAGTTCCCTAAATCCCCAGCAGAGTCACCTGAAACTGTAGACCGCTCGAAACTCCGCTCCGTGCGCGAGGGCACAAATTGTGGTTCTTAGCTACTACAGTTCGGACTCCTGTCACGGTTCTGAATCTAATCTCACAAAGTGCAATGTGAGACTGATAAATCACCAAAGAGTCCAAATCCGGCAAATCATTTTGGAAAACTAATTTTTATCAAGAAGTGCCAAACATGGACTACTTTGCCAGATTTTAGAGTCGCCACCTAAATATTTTATTTTGGGAAAATTTAGGAAACCCTAATTCGTGCCTAAGGCCACGTATCCGTCATCACCAAAGTTACCTCGGCTCGGGAACTTGGGTACGAGAGGGGAAGGTCATGCAATGAGTACCCCCGCTAACCCGATCAAAGATCGGCCTCTACTGACATGATATGTTGTTTTTGAAAACACATGTGTTCTTATTCCGATTATTTAGACTAGCTTACTGCGCGATGCGCACAGCATACAAGTATAGACTAGATCACGTAAATTGGAACAAAATATCTCATGTTTGCTTGTTTGAAAATGCTTTGAATTTGCTACTCGCAAGTAGGCTAAGACGCAAATTTGCCACTCAAGTGGGCTTAGAAAACATGATTTGCCACTCTCAAGTGGTCTTAAAACTTGCATTTCAATGAATTGTTCCAATTCAAGCAATCCAACCTCCATCTATAGGCATTCATGCAGTTAAACACATAAACAGTTAGCCTCATGGAAAGCGTGCTATCATGGCAACACTTACACGCATGCAAGGATGCTAAAGCATAAACACTCATAGTGCACTCCGAGCCAAAAAAGAAGCTAGTTAGTAATCAATGCGTGATCCTAGCTATGCCAACAATGCCTAATGCAACACATGCAAAAATGTAACTAAAATAGGCTCGTCTATTCTAAGATGTCATGTGAATGCAACTAGATAACATGTATTCAAATAAGAATTGAAATACAATGCAAGTTGTATGATGCGCCGAGCCTGGTGCATGCAAGACAGATGAATGATGCACACATGTGTAGACACCCCATTTTTGACCGACCTTAAGACTCAGACGTCATTGATTGAGCGCTCGGCGATTGTGCATGTTTGTGCTCGTTTCAAGGTTTCTGGAGTTTTTAGCTGAGAGCCTTGTCTCCGGGCCTCTGAACTCTTTGTGCTTTGGCTCAATTTGCGGACTGAACCTTGTTTTCTCTCCCCTGGAGGGAGGGAGAGGTCTTGTAGACCATCCTTTTGTGGTCATAGACCACTTTTCCCGCTTGGAGACTAGTTTTCGATTTTTGAAGCCTTCGATTGCGTGCCATGTCTCGGGACTGCTTAACGTTCTCCATTTGGCTTGGTTTTCGAACCATGCCTTGTTGCCCTGGCCTAGAGGGCCACTGTGGACTGGGAGACCACTTTTGTGGTCGTAAACCACCTTTGGTGCCCGTAGACTAGTTTTTGAGGCCCCCGGCTGCGCGCCTTGCCTCCCGGACTTTTGTCTTGCATCCCTTTTGGTTTGTTTTTGGCACAAACCTTGTTTTCCTTGTTTGGAAGGTGGTATAAGGGTGGAAAAACAGTTCTTTCCCTTGGAGACCACTTTCTTTCCTACCAGCCAGTTTTCTGGTCGGCCAACTGGTTTTCTTGGTGACCACCTTTTCTGGTCGGCCACCACACCACTACCTTGCTTTCATGCTGTAGACCATCTCCCCCCCATGGCCGACCACTTTTTTCTCTGGCCGACCACTTCCACTTGTCGGCCGACTAGTAGAAGCAGCTGGCCGATGGTCGGCAGCTTTCTATCACCTTTTTGGAGATATTTTTAGGCCAGCTGTTACAGCTGGAAAGCACAGAAGCCATCCTCCATACACGTGTATGGAGGGATGGCTTTAGGCCAAAAGCTTGTCCAACAAGCATGTTGCTTGTTCTCTATAAGAGAGAACCTCCCCCCTCCTTCTCCTGGTACAGAAAATTGTGCTTGAGAGATATAGATACGCATTTGTCTCTATCTTGCTCTTTGCTTCATATTTGTGCTTTGAAAGTGTCTTTTTATCACACTATTGCACACAAACACATACTCAAACACCATACTCTTGGAGCTGAGGTCCCTTGAAGTTGTTTTTTAAGTTTTTGGACTGGTTTTGATCAAGAAAAGTTGTTGGAGTTGTTGCTCTAGAGTTGTTCTACCAGGGTGAGAAACTAACCTCTTAAACCCTTATTTTTGCTTAAGCTTTTGAACATACTTGCATGCTATTTTTGGCTTGACTTTAAACTACAAAAAGTTCTGATTTTGCATGTTTATAATGTTTGTTTAAGGTCACTTTTGTGTTGGGCGTGGTCTACCCCCTCTTAGGCTTTGTTTGGCCTTGTTCTTGTGCCATCTTTTTGAGCTATTGGGACCACCTTGTTTTGGCATTCTTACCACTGAAACTCAGAGGAATTTCAATGGTGGAAATGGTGTTTTGAGGTCCCAAATAGGAGAGGGTCATCCTATCTCCTTGTGTTCTTGAATGCTTGCTTCATTTGCCTCATGTTTGAGCATGTTTGTTAAGCTTGTGTTGGCCACATCTCAGCCTATTTTAGGCCTTATTTTAGCATGGCATACCACTGTTTTGACTTGGTTTTGTCACCTCATGCATGCCTTGTACACTTGTAGTGTATATCTTGCAAACTAGCATTGTGTGCTTCATGAAGTAGCATGTCTTTCTAGCTTTTTTTGAGTCCATATCAGCATGTTCTTGGTGTTGTTTTGCCATGATATTCCTCTGTTAAGGTTTGGTTTGATAGCCCCATGTATGCTCCATGCACTTGTAGTGCAATTCCATGAATTAGCCTAATGTGTATATCATGCTTTAGACTGTTACTCTAACATGATTTTGGTTTAACACTAAGAAGCTTTTGTCCATATTTTAGCATGCTCTAGCTCTGATTTGTGTTGTTTTGGTCATGCATGCCATGCTTTGTATAGCTATAATGCATTCTAGCTTGTTAGCTTTGTGTATCAAATCCACTAGCATGCACTGCTTGGCCTATTAGCATGATTTGGCATCATTTGAAATGTGATTCCAGTACATGTAGTGTGGTCATACACTTTCATTTGTCACTCTTTCAATGCTTTGAAGGGTTGGTCCTTTATGCCTTAAACATGAGCCATTGTGTATGCCTTCATGCCTAAGCTTGCGAGCTATCATTTCAGTGTGTTTTTGGGGTTATTTTTCCATGATATAACTCGCATTTTTGTTGGTGAAGTCATCTCATGCTTGGTCTTGATAGGTGTAGTGTAATCCTCCCTTTTGGCCTTGTATGCATCATGCCTTATGCCCTTCATGCTAGCTTGTTTTGGCTTCCTTACATGCATGTTTTAGACTCATTTTGACATGTTCTAGGACTGTTTTGGGTTGCCTTGACCATATGCTTCATGTTTTGTATAGCTATAGTGCAAGTGCCTATGCCAGCTTTGAGTTTTGAGCACTATAGCATGCTTCATTTGCATCATGTATATGATTTGGCATCATTTCACATGATATTTCAGAGCTTATAGTGTTGTTACACTCCCATGTTTATCACACATTGAGCACTCTTGAGGGTTATGCTCTTAGGCCTAGTTGATAGGCCAATGCATGTGCATGCTTGTATATGCTTTTGTGCCTTCATTTCTTAGCATTATGGCCACTGATTTGGGCACGACTGAGGTCTTTCCATTTTGGTTTAAGTCTATCGAGCATGTTATGTGAATGTTGTTGCATGCTTATGTTGCCTTGCATTGTGTAAGCATGCATTAGCATTGTTTGCATGTCATTAGCTTTGTTAAGTTGATCATGTCACATTGCATTGAGTATGCCATGTTGTTGTTTGCATTGTGTATGCCATGTTGTTCTTTGCAATGTGTATGCCATGTTATTCTTTGCATTGTGTATGCCATGTAGTTGCATTGTTTTTTACATACCTTGCATTGCATGTTTGCATGCTTAAGTTGCGTTGCATGTTTGCATGCTTGAGTTGCATTGCATGTGTTTGGATTAGGTGTTAGTCCAAACACGAGAAACAAGGGACTTTTCATACTTGAAGTGATGAAACGTGCCTCAATTCTCGGTCGCTGACCCTCTTGATCAAGCATGATAGAGGTCAAGGCTTTATGTGTTTATTTGTGCATTCATTTTACATTGAATTGTGCAATTTGGTTTCTCGGCCATCATGCATCGAGAAGCGTGATTGGTGGCCCGAGGGTCGAGAACCACACTCCCTTGAGCTTATGAAATGATAGGGAGAGTGGTTGTGCACACATACCTTACAAATACATTCCCATGCCCTTTCTTGCTCTCTGTTGCAGCAAACTGGAGAAGTGCAGCAAAACTGGTCGGCCAACCAGAAAAACTAGTTGGCCGACCACTTTCTCTGGTCTGCAGCAATGGAACGTGGTCGGCCAATGGCCGACAACACCCCTAGGTGGTCGGCCATGTTCCTACATGTCCCCAAGGTGAGTTAGAAGCTTTCTGGAGCTTGGTGCAAGGTTCTGAGAACAGTTGCAAACAGAGGCAAATCGGGGCATCGCGTTGGATTTCCAAACAAGGCGACCGGGCATGCGTGCATTCTTCTCGCTCTGAGAACATTTCTTTACTGCTTTACTTAGCTAATTTGCTTAGCTAGTTTATGGTTTGGTTTTGTACTTAATTAGTTAATGCGCTTAACTATTCAATTTGTGTTGTAATAACTTAATTAGTTAACTTGTTAGTTAATTAGTTTTGTGATGTAATAATTAGTTTAATTAGCTTAGATTAGCTAGTTAGCTTCTTATTCGGACCCTTCATCGAGAGGGCACAACTGTTGTAATAAGCGTGCGTGTGTGTGATGCATGTCTTCCAATCCCCATTCCTTTCTCCTTTTTACTTAACCGCTTTCGATGGTTAGTTTTAGGGCATATTTCAATTAGCATCCTTATGCTTCGCATGCGTGCATCATTCATCTGTCTTGTATGCACCGGGCTCGGCGCATCATACTAACTGCATTGTATTTCAATACATTTACTTGAATACGTGTTCAACAACATGTTATCAAGTTGCATTTTACATGACATCTTAGAATAGCCGAGCCTATTTTAGCTGCATTTTTGCATGTGTTGCATTAGCCATCTTAACCTGAACTAGGATCATGCATGATTTCTAACTAGTTCTTTGTTTTGGCTTGGAGTATACTGTGAGTGTTTACGCTTTTGCATCCTTGCGTGTGTGTGAGTGCTGCCATGTTTAGCATGCTTGCCATAAGGCTAACTGCTTAAGTGTTTAACTGCCTGAATACCTGTGGGTGAAGGTTGGATTTCTTGAATTGGAACAATTCATCAAAATCCACGTCTTAGCCTACTTGCGAGTAGCATCTTCAAACCGTTTTCAAACAAATGAACATGAAATGTTTTGTTCTAACTTAGGTGATCTAGTCTATACTTGTATGCTGTGCGCATTACATAGTAATTCTAGGTTAATAACCAGAATAACAACACATGTTCTCAAAAACAACATAACATGTTAGTAAAGGCCGATCTTTCGATCGGGCGAGCGGGGGTGCTCATTGCATGACCTTCCCTTCTTGTACCCAAGTTCTCGAGCCGAGGCAACTTTGGTGATGACAGACACGTGGCCTTAGGCACGAGTCAAGGTTTCCTAATTTTCCAGAAACAAAACATTTAGGTGGCGACTCTATATCTGGCAAAGAAGTCCATGTTTGGCACTTCTTTATAAAAATCAATTTTCCAAAATGATTTGTCAGATTTGGACTCTTTGGTGACTTATCAGTCTCACATTGCACTTTGTGAGATTAGATTCAGAACCGTTACACGAGTTCGAACTGTAGTAGCTAAAGAACAAAATGATTTCGCGCCCTCGTGCGTGGAGCCGAGAGTTCTCGGGGCGGTCTACAGCATGCATAGCATAAGTATGCTAATTGAAAATGACCCTAAACTAACCATCGAAAGCTGATAAATAAAAGGGAGAAAGAAACGGGGGTTGAAAGACATGCATCACACACACGCACACTTATTACAACAGTTGTACCCTCTCGACGGAGGGTCCGAATAATAAGCTAACTACCTAATCTAAGCTAATTAAACTAATTATTACAAGTCATAACTAATTAACTAATCCTAGTTAACTAATTAGTTATTACAACACAAATGGAATAGTTAAGCGCATCAACTAAAGTACAAACCCAAAGCATTAGCTAGCTAAGTAAAGAACCTAAGTAAAGTAGTAAAAGAAGAAATCCTCAGGGCGAGAAGTGCATGCATGCTCGGTTGCCTCGTTCGGAAATCCATCGCTCTGCCCCAACTTGCCTCTGTTTGCAATTGTTCTCAGGATACTGTACAAAGCTCCAGATAGCTTCTACTCCATCATGGGAACCTCCAGGAGCATTGCCGACCACTTATTGGTGGTGTAGACCACCTGTAGACCACTTAAGTGTGTTGCGGACCAGAAAAACTGGCGGGCCAACCACTTAATTTGCCAAGCTCCAGTTTTGCTGCAACAGAGAACAACAAGGGGCATAGCAGTGTATTTGCAAGATATGTGTGCACAACCACGCTCCCTATCATTTCTTAAGCTCAAGGGAGTGCGGTACTCGACTCTTGGGCCACCAACTGAGCATCGCAATGCACGATGGCCGAGAAGCCAAAATTGCACAATTCAATGTAAATGAATGCACAAATAACACTTAAGGGCCTTAACCTCTATGATGTATGATCAAGAGGGTCGGCGACCGAGAAATGAGGCATGTTTCATTACTTCAAGTATGAAATGCCCCTCCTTTCTCGTGTTTGGACTAACACCTTATCCAAACACAATGAAATGCATGCATGATCAACTTATCAAATCTAATGGCATGCAAACTCAATGCAATGCAACATGAGCATGCAAATACAATGCAATGCAACATGATCAACTTATCTATGCTAATGGCATGCGAATAATGCTAATGCAACATAATCAACCTAGCAATGCTAATGGCATGCAAACACAATGAGATGCAACATAAGTATGCAAACAACAATGCAATGTGAGAACATGCAAACACAACGCAATGCAACAACGTGCAAGCAACATGCTATATGGACTTAAACCAAATATGGATAGACCTCAATCATGCCCACAACAGTGGCCAAAATACTATGAAAAGATGGTATGGAAGGCAAGATGATGCATGCACAAGCAATGGCCCATCAACTAAGCACAAGGGCACAACTCTCAAAAGTGCTCAAGGAGTGACAAATGTAAGAGTGTAGCCACACTATAAGCATTGAAATTAGGTATGAAATGATGCCAAATCACTCAAACAAAGCAAGCATAACATGCTAGGGTACTTAAGCATTAAAGCTAGTGAAGGGAACTATACAAGAGGCATGCAATACATGTCACAAATGGATGAACCAGCCATGGTCAGAGCTGAAGTAGGTGAAAGAAATGGGAACATGGAAATGCTATATGCCCTGAAATAACATGTGAAATGATGCCAAATCATGTACATGTCACAAATGAAGCATGCTAGAAGACTCAAAGCTTGAAACTAGCGTAGACACTTGCACTATAGCTATGCAATACATGAAGCATATGACCAATGAAACCAAAACAGTCCAAGAGTATGTCAAATCAAGGCTTAAACATGCACGGAGTGTAGCCAAAACAAGCTAGCATGAAGAGCCAAAACAACAAGCATGCAAGGCCAACAAGGAGGATTACAGTACACCTGCCAAAACCAAGCATGAGATGACTTAACCAACAAAAATTAGAGTTGTATCATGGCAAAATAGGACAAAAAATGGACTAATACCAAGTCAACACATGCTAGGATAACAAGCTCACTCATTAGGCATGCAAGGCTAGTAAAGAAGACTTACACTACAAGTGTAAGAAGAAAATGAGGGATGCTCTAACCAACCAAAAACAGAGTGGTATCATGGCAAAACAAGACCCAAAACAGACTGAAATGGTGGTCCAAAAGCCTAGGCAAGATGGCATACACAATTGCTCATATTTAAGGCATAAAGCACAACCTCTCCAAAGCATTGAAAGAGTGACATATGAGAGGGTATGACCACACTAGATGCACTGAAATAACATATCAAATGATGCCAAATCATGTGAATAGCCCAAGTAATGCATGTTAGTGGCTTGGAAACTCAAAGCTAGTGAGCATAAATGAACTATAGCTATACAAAGCAAGGCATGCGTGACCAAAACAACATAAATCAGACCTAGATCATGCTAAAACATGGCCAAAAGCTTGCTGTAGTGGAGCCAAAAACATGCTAGAATGATGGTCAAAAGCATGACGCATGTTATGCTAGCATGCAAGATTGCACTATAAGTGTGTGGAGCATGCAAGGGGCTACTCAACCAAGCTAAAACAGAGGTATGCCATGTCAAAATAATACCAAAAACAAGTTGAGAACAGGCCAACACATGCTAGAAGACCATGCTCAAACATGAGGCCAATAAAGCAAACATCCAAGATACAAGGAGAGGGGAAGACCCCCTCCTATTTGGGACCTCAAAACACACTTTTCACAACGGAAATTCCTTTAAGTTTCAGTGGTGAGAAGGCCAAAAAGAGGTGGTCCCAATAGCTTAAAAGGATAGCACAAAAACAAGGCTAAACAAGGCATAAGAGGGGGTAGACCACCCCCAACACCAACAAGGCCTTAAACAAACATGTTAAGCACTAAAAATCAGAACTTTTTACAGTAGAAAGTCAAGCCAAAATAAGCATGCAAATAGGTCCAAAAGCTTAATCAAAATAAAGCTTTAAAGGGCTAGTTGACTCACCCTTGAAGAACAACTTCAAAACTGCAACTCCAGCAACTTTTCTGAGCTCAAATCAAATCAAAAACACCAAAACCAACTCCTAAGTGCCTCAGCTCCAAGAGTATGGTGTTTCACTATGTGTTTGTGTGAAAAAATGTGAAGAAACTCCACTTTTGAGCACAAAAATGAGATAAAGAGAGAAATATAGAGATAAATGTGTATGTATATCTTCTCAGCAAATATTAGAACCAGAGACAAGAGGGAGGAGGTTCCCTCTTATAGAAAAGCATGCATCAAGCTTGTTGAGCATGCTTGAAGCTTGAACCAATCCATCCATACACATGTATGAAGGATGCAATCTATGCACTCCAGCTGGCATCCACAACACCTGTAGAAAGTGAAGGAAAGCTGTTGACCAGTTGAAGTGGTTGATCAGCTATTTTTCTGGTCGGCTAGGACAAAAAGTGGTCGGCAATGGGGGAAATGTGGTCTGCACAGAGAGAGGAAGGTAGTGGCATGGTGGGAGACCACTTTTTCCAACTGCAAACCACTTGTAGACCACCAAAAGTGGTCCATAGGGAAGAAAACTAGCTGGCGGGGAAGCACAGTGGTTTTCAGGGAGAGAAACTGGTCTCTAACCCTCATTCCACCCTCCAAGCAAGGAAAACAAGGTTTGTGCCAAAAACAAACCAAAAAGGATGCAAGACAAGAGTCCGGGGGTCGGGGCGCGCAGCCAGAAGCCTCGAAAACTAGTTTACGGGCACCAAAAGTGGTCTACGAGGAAAAAGTGGTCTACGACCACAAAAAGTGGTCTCCAAGACCTCTGTGTCCCTCTAGACCAAGGCAACAAGGCATGGTTCGAAAACCAGGCCAAAAGGAGAACGGTAAGCGGTCCCGAGGCAAGGCGCACGGCCGAAGGCTCCGAAAACTAGCCTACAAGAGGGAAAAGTGGTCTACAGACCTCTCTCTCCCTCCAGGCAAGGGAAAACAAGGCATGGTCTACAAACCAAGCCAAAACATAAAGAGTTCAGAGGCCCGGAGGCAAGGCACTCAACCGAAAACTCCGGACACTCGAAACAAGCACAAACATGCACAATCATCGGGCGCTCAAACGATGACGTCTGAGTCTTAAGGTCGATCAAAAATGGGGTGTCTACAGTATATAGATATATATTCATCTTGTGGAATTGTGTTGAAAAGAGGATTGGGAATTTTGATCACAATGGTATATTGTATGGAACAATTGAATATGGAAGTAATGTTGCATTGCATTATTAAGCATACATTGGCATTTCAATTCATTGGACTATGTTAAGCTTTGGAAATTTGCATTGAGAAAAGAATGTTGGGAAATGGGTTTTCATGAAATGGTTTTGGGGTAAATACGGTGGTAAGTCTTGATAGGTGGTGTAGATGAAATTGTTTATGTTGGCCTGAGTGTCCTTGGTGAAAGACCAGAAAGTCGCACGGATAGGTGCCGAGCCTTCCGGTTAATACCAGTAAAAATGACAATTGGTAGTACTCGTATAGTCTACTTGTAGACACCGACCTAGGGATTATCAGAGTTGTATTTACCGCCCCCTTTAATTAAATTGATGAATTTTGAACAGTTAAAGTTGCATAACATCATTGAGCATGATGGTTTTCAAAATATGAAGATGTGTTTTATTTTCAAAAAGGCATGGCATGGCATGTGCATTCATCTCTTGAGACTTGTATAAAATGTATATACTTTGTTAAGGATTTCCTACTGGGCTTTATGCTCACCCTACCGGATTTTTGTGCAGGAAAAGACGTGGTGAATTCGCCCAATTGAGGGCGTGGAAATGTGTGTGTTGAGAGCACTAAAGTTCTCATTTGCTATGGTCCTATTTGTAAGCCAAGGGCTATGTATGTGTGGGTTTGAATAACCATTTTGTGTACCGAGCATATGCCTCGGAAGATTTTAAACCCATGGGGGTGCTTATTTGGTTATTTACTTGTTATTGAATCAATGTAATATCGCATGAGGAACTATTATTATTATGTAATGCAAGTATGGAAAGTTATATTTGGTTTTCCTTTCAGAGAGCCATGATTATTGCATTATCATTTGGGCTAGAAATTTGAGGCGTTACACATTACATGATACAATAGTTCTTCATGAAACAATACATTAATCTAACAACAAGTAAATAAACAAATAAATATCCCCAAGGGTTTACAAGTTTCCAAGGCTTGAGCCTGGTTACACAAAACGGTTATTCAAACCCACACACATACAGCCCTTGGCTTACACACAGAGTCACATCAAAATGAGAGTCTCGTACTCTTAACACACATTTCCTCGCCTTTAGTTAGGCGGCATCATCACATCTTTTCTTGCACAAAAATCTGGTAGGTGAGCATAAAGCCCAGTAGGAAATCCTTAACAAAGTATATACATTTTATACAAGTCTCAAGAGATGAAATGCACATACCATGCTATGCCCTTTTTAAAGAAAATCACATCTTCATCTTTGAAAACCATCATACTGAATGATGTTATGCAATTTCAATTCTTCAAAACTTAACAATTCATTTCAAGAGCAGTAAATACGACTTTTGTAATTCCTAGCTCAGTGTCTGCAAGTAGACTATACAAGTACTACCAATTTGTCATTTTTATCGGTATTAATCGGAAGGCTCGACACTTATCCACGCGGGTTTTCGGTCTTTCACCCTGGACTCTCGGCCAACTTATTCAATATCATCTACACCACCTATCAAGATTTACCAACGTATTTACCCCCAAACCATTCCATGAAAACTTGTTTCTCAACATTCTTTTCTCAATGCAAGTTTTCAAATCAACTTTCAAAGTTTATTGTAATCAAATGAATTCATATGCCAATAACACAAGATGAATATAAATACTTTTATTCCAATTCATCATCCAAGGAATAACACAATTCCCTCTTCTCAAGTACTGTAATAATCCCGATCCACAATTAGCCACTAACCGGTAATTAAGGATGTTAATTAAGCGAACAATATAAATTATGGGTTTACTATGTGATTTGCATGATATTTGGCTTTCTATCTGTTACTTATAGAAATATCTATTTGGAATTCCACTTTAATATGTAAATTGAAAGCCTTATCGGCATCCGAAACCGAAATTGACTACACCGATATGTTATTTGGAATTTTTAGAACCTTATGGCAAGTTTTATTAAAAATTGATTCAGTCTGATTCGTTAAGTCGCGTTTGGCAAGCCTTATATTCTAATTAATGTGTTTTAGCACCATAAGCTTATATGAGCCTAATAAGCTCATTTGAACTCATTTGTTTCATCTCCCTTGAGTGGAAAAATCTGGTGAGACATTTTAGAGAGAGAGGGAGCACAATTCTAGAGAGAGGAAGGAAGAGATTGAAGGTTTTGTGTTGAATTCACCAAGATTATGCTAGAACAAGAGTGATTCAAGACTCTAGGTAAGATTACAACCTCTAGATTGTGTAACTAAGTCATTTAGTATGAAATTTCTTCAAGATTATGAGTTTGATGTGTATATTGAGCTTAGAATAGAGGTTTGAGTTACAATTCATGCATGCATGTACATTTTTCACAAATTGAGCATGAACTCCAAGAATTTTCTCTTGCATGTTTGAAATTCATCTTCATTTGGGGAAATCATCAAGTTTCAAGTTGTTTTGTGGTGTTTGATCATGTTTTGAGAAGTTTGATACAAGAAAAATTCATGCATGTTGTGTTCATGAACATTCATCATGTTTTAATTTGAAATTGTGAGTTTTTAACAAACTCTTGGGCCATGATTTTATGAAATGATTTTAAATTCTTCATGTTTTAAAAGTTTACTATGTTATCTCAAGTTTTGGGGCCCAAGAGATGTGTTTTGAAGGTTGAAATTCGAGTTTTGAGCTTGAAAGTGCAATCTGAAAATTCCAGAATTTGCATCTACGCTCGAGCGTGGGAGTTCACGCTCGAGCGACCAGTCTGTGTGCGTGCACTCCGCTCAAGCGACCAAAGGTCCGCTCAAGCGTGAATTGCAAGCTCTCAGAAGTTTCATGTCTTTCACATATCGCTTAAGCGAAGGAATGTGCGCTCGAGCGACCATTTACATTTTGCATGTCCGCTCGAGCGAGGAAAGCTACGCTCGAGCGTGGACCTTATTTTCTGAAATTTTGACTAAGTGTTCCAAGGCATGTTTTGGCATCCTCATTGCATCTTAGGCATTCCTAACCCTTAATTAAGCCATAGTAATAAGGTTATGGATTAGAAACACACTAAGAAAAGAATGTACTAAGTTCCGAGACTGCAAGTGTGTGTGTTTTAGGCATTGTGATAAGAAAGAATAAGAACCAATGTAATGAAAGCTAAGCGTTAATGGCCACTTGAATGTGTAATGATAAGATGTGCTTGTGTTATGTATTTTGTGATTGTAGGTCAAGACTCAAGGATTGATTGACCATTACTGGAACCACTGTGAGTAACGTTATTGTAAAAATACGTTCATATGAATTACGCTCCAAATGAAATGTGATAAGCTATGATTTCTGAAATGATATCTGTTTTTGTGAACGAATATTCCGTATTTGAAATCTATTATGGCATCCATAGATAGTCCCAAGTCATGGGGGACGGCATGAAAATGCGGGTCCATGACATTCATGTGTTTACGAGATCTCGTTAGCCACTTCATTGTGGTGATATGTGTTTAATCGGTATCCGGAACCGATTACTCTAGTCAGAAGACGTTCTGGGATGTGTTCTATGGGATGTACCATTATTATGTTCTGATATGGAAATGATTATGCTCTGGTCTGTTTTCTGCTTATGATATATTCAGATTTCGTTCACTAACCCCTTTACCTTAATGTTATTCATTGGGCTTTAGCTCACTGTGTGTATACATATGTATAGGTGAGCATTCTGGAGCCCGAGACTGAAGGCTTTTGTCTGGATTTGTGTTCTGTTGTCAGCCAACATTGTGCCTCACGTGGAGGTTTCCAAAGTGTCCTGTGTTCAAGTTTTGTTGGTTCTATGTATATGTATGACTTGTTTTAATTCTGTTGGCTGGACTTAAAATACTGTAATGTGTGTAGGTATAATGTATGGTTGACTACCGGTTATTGTATATAAAGTTTTTAAATATTCCGTTTCATGTAAGTCAGCGCAGCTCATTGGAGAACTATATTTATGTATTTGCTTCCGCTAGCCCCTTAATCTCGTTAATCTATCCATAGGCCTTCGGTAATCCAAGGATTACTGGCCAGTTACGATGGTAAACCTATTGGGGCGGGTTTGGGTCATGACAGAGTGGTATTAAAGCACGAGTTATACCGCACACACGTGTCCATATGAGCTATAGGAAGTCTTAGAAATGAAATAGGAACATTGCATTCCCATGTTTAAGTGTATGAACTATTATGAACACATCCTTATTGAAAATACATGGAAATGAAACCATTGTGCATGATCAAAGAAGTTAAGTGGAATAACATGTAATGTTAATTTCAATACCAAATGTGGAATCTATGTGAACATGAACGTATGAAAGTAAGGGATCATGTGACTGTATCTGAATTAAAATGAAAGTATAAACGCATCTGATATGAAATGAAATGTGAGAACAGTGAGAACTTTCCTTATATTAATAAGCACCCTGTCTGTGTGTAGAGAATGGAAAGGACAAGGAATATAGACGAATCTGAGTCTTCTGACGCTAGAATTAGCCAGTTAGAAAGAATGGTTGAAGCCTTAACCGAAAATCTGAAACAATAGCAACAAGGGCAAATACTTGTACCTGAACCAACTAATTATGATAAGGTAACACTGACATAGAAATACAATAAGATGAAACCACCGGAATTTCAGGGGGGTATTGAACCGTTGAAAGCCGAGGCTTGGGTCGTAGAAACTGAGAAAATATTTATGGTATTTCCATGTACTGAGGCATAGAAAGTTTTGTTGGCAACATTCACGCTCAAAGAAGAAGCTAGGAGATGGTGGATGTTAGTACGAAATGAAAAATGAAGGTGTGATGTGGGAGAGGTTTAAAGAAATTTTCTTCGAAAAATATTTTCCCCAATGCATCTGGGATAGAAAGGTATCCGAATTTGAATAACTAAAACAGGGCAAAATGACTGTGGCTGAATATGAAACAAAATTTACTGAGTTAGCCCGTTATGCACCCCACATGATAGGCACTAACTACAAAAAGGATAGAAAATTTGAAGGTGGGCTTGACTTAGATGTGTTTGATCAAGTTGGCATCTTAAAATTGCCAAAATACATGGACGTTCTTCATAGGGCCTTAATGTCCGAGGCAAACATAGCAGCCTTGAAAATATCAAAATCAACATCATCAACTAAATCAAAAAGAGTGAAACAGAAGAAACGAAAGGTTGAAATGACTAGTAATTCGATAACTTCTGCGAATGAAAAATCTAGGGCGAAAACTGTGAACAAAGAAAGCCGGGGAAGCAATGTGAACAATGGTTTACCTATTTGTAAAGAATGTGGGAAACAACATTGGGGCATTTGTCGCCACCTATCAGGGGCTTGTTTTAGATGTGGTCAGAAAGGACACTTGGCTAAATCTTGCCCGCGAACTCATCCGAACAACACTAGGCCTAATGCTAGTACGACTGGTTCTGTTCCTACACTCTAATTCCAGAAAAGGCTCGGAATACTGAAATGACTGACGCGGGTATTACCTTAATTATGTACAATTGTTTATATGAGAATTTGTGTAGAAAGTGTACATTCCTTAACCTGATATAGATTGTGGACATGTTGATTGGACCAATTGAATTATTAAAATTATGAACCCTAATTATTGACTATCTTGAAGACTCACTATTTAATGTAAATTTTATGTGAGATGCTTGGAACCTTATGAACTTAACGAATTACCTGAGCTTTGGGAATTGTTGAGACTTATGGACAACGAGAACTTGTTGGGTTAAATTCTTGTACCGTATTGCAAAATTTAACATGAACTGTTAGGTATGACCTTTGAACTATGCTAGAACTATTGAACATGGGAACACGTCATGATTGACTATAGTTTGGGAAATCTGTACGACCACGACTTGAACTGAACTGTTATATATTGACTGATATTATCGAATGAGTAGACCCGTGATCTCGAATTATTTACATGAATTAGCCACGTACGAAACTTCTAAAATTGAGAACCTATGTCAGTTTGGAAGAACAAACTTTTGCTTATGAATTGTGAACGAATGCCTAAGCAATAATTGATTCTAGACTCGTGTCCGTATACATATGACCTTGCTTGTACACCTTGAGACCTACTGCCTGATGTGAACTATGTGTGACGCTTTAGACCCTTTTGTTTAACAACTACCTATACTATGGAGAATGTTTGGACTTATGTATATGTATACCTATGCTTGTGGATGTTATTAGGCTTTGGATATACACATATATGACTGTACCTTTGCCCAGAATGACTGATATTATTATTTGCTGATAACTTAACCGTTGAGATTGTGACTCTAGGATTATGTGATTAAGTAAAGACCCCGAGCAATAAACTCTAAATTGTGAACTACAATTGCTGAAAATTGACAGGACTGTTCGACTCGACTAGTGAGCCTATACTTTAGTGACTGTATGACCGATTTGAAATTTTTGTATAGCAATCTGCTATTGTGTACCTTATGCTTACATGAAAAACTCATTTGGAAAATTGCTATGGTGATTGTAATGCTTACCTCTCGATGTGAATAACTGCATGCCTGTGCATTTACCTATAAAATTGTTGGGAGGAAACACATTGTATATGACCTGAAACACTTTAACATGAACTATTATGATACATGACTCTGATGTGACTGTGAGAATTGATGAACTTGGACTAATTGTGAAACTACTGACTATGCACCTAAGCGAATGGAGTATGAACTATAGAACCAAATGTGCTTCGTTTGAAAATGATGAGGATAGAACTTTTACCTGATTTAATTTGATAGAGCTATGGTTTGATGAGACCTTTGTTTACCTGAGAGAACTTCTGTTTGATGACTTGTGCTTTGAACTTTTATCTGATATGACCTGGTTGAACTTTCATTGATTTGATCTGAGGAGACCCTTATTGAGAGCTATTATCTGATTGATTACATTATGGGGGATTGTGAATCGCTTATGATTGAATAACAGGGCCGTGTTGCTAAGGGAACTAACCGAATGAGAATTAGAATCAATCTTGAACCCTTAGGAAGAATGTGAACCGTCAACAGCAGACTGTGATTACGAATAGCTTCTTACTATATGCCTGTAACCGATTGGGAAAACACGTGAATGAGATCATGAAATTTGGTAACTTGTGCTTGGAGAAATGGGAATACTGTATCTATGACATGTGATTAATTACCCGGTATTACTGTTTTGACCATGAACTTGGTTGACTAGAGCATGATTGTTTTGGTGTTACTGTACTTCAAAACTGATGGGATTTGTGGCAACAGACTGGTTGATTATAAACTCTGACTACCTAGGGGTATATGTAATCAGTAGGATTGCTTTTGTATTGACACATAGTACAATTGAATTTGGGGGAACTGAGGCTGATGAATAGTATATGAATGATTACCTCAGAATTTCGTTTACTACTATGGAGTCAATGTATGAAATTACCTTGTATTCCTAATAACTTCAGAATGACCTGGATTGACTGTGATAAGATTACCAGATTGAAAACCAAATCGAACAAGGACCGGATGGATGACTCGAGAGTGAGTAAATCAAGTCTCTGTGACTTAATAAGGGGAAACAGTGTGAATCTATGATGTCCCATAAGTACTTGATATAAATAATGTGAATAATAACATAGTAAAGTTATGTCCAACTGTATTTATTTTTTGTGTGACAAAATAAGTTTTGTTTTCTGAAATGCTATATGTTGTATGCTGAATGATTGTCCAATTTTTTATATGTATTCGTGACATCCTTAGCATCATGTGATATCTGTTAGCTATTACCCGGTATCGAAGGTTCCTTTATGGAACTTAATCTGTCAGCACTCTGTTACCCATACCGGAGCCCCCGTCATGGGGGCTCAGCTTCTGTTCTGTTGCCCGGATCCGGAGGTTCCTTTATGGAACTGGTTATTCGTAACCTCACGTGTATACGTTCTGTTCTGTTCAATTAATGCTAATGGATGTATCATGTAAACTTAATCATGACTTATGATTTCTGTCTGTGTATGATCTGGACAAGAATGTGAATATGAACATGTATATGAATCTGTTTCTGATTAAAAATCTGAATGCGTATAAGACTCTGTTTTGATATGAACCCTAATCTCTGTATATGATTTGTGATTCTATTTCGGTGTGAAGCTAAGGTCGGGATTGGGTTGTGAGCATAATTATGAATATGGTTATGCTTCTGTTTTGTAAAAAATTGCAGTTATATTTTCGATGAACATCATTTCTTTTGATATAAGATAACTTGAGTTTGGAGGACCAAACTTTTTAAGGTGGGGAGACTGTAATAACCCCGATCCACAATTAGCCACTAACCGGTAATTAAGGATGTTAATTAAGTGAACAAAATAAATTATGGGTTTACTATGTGATTTGCATGATATTTGGCTTTCTATCTGTTACTTATAGAAATATCTGTTTGGAATTCCACTTTAATATGTAAATTGAAAGCCTTATCGGCATCTGAAACCGAAATTGACTACAACGATATGTTATTTGACATTTCTAAAACCTTATGGCAAGTTTTATTAAAAATTGATTCAGTCTGATTCGTTAAGTCGCGTTTGGCAAGCCTTATATTCAAATTAATGTGTTTTAGCACCATAAGCTTATATAAGCCTAATAAGCTCATTTGAACTCATTTGTTTCATCTCCCTTGAATGGAAAAATCTGGTGAGACATTTTAGAGAGAGAGGGAGCGCAATTCTAGAGAGAGGAAGGAAGAGATTGAAGGTTTTGTGTTGAATTCACCAAGATTGTGCTAGAACAAGAGTGATTCAAGACTCTATGTAAGATTACAACCTCTAGATTGTGTAACTAAGTCATTTAACATGAAATGTCTTCAAGATTATGAGTTTGATGTGTATATTGAGCTTAGAATAGAGGTTTGAGTTATAATTCATGCATGCATGTACATTTTCTCACAAATTGAGCTTGAACTCCAAGAATTTTCTCTTGCATGTTTGAAATTCATCTTCATTTGGGGAAATCATCAAGTTTCAAGTTGTTTTGTGGTGTTTGATCATGTTTTGAGAAGTTTGATACAAGAAAAATTCATGCATGCTGTGTTCATGAACATTCATCATGCTTTAAGTTGAAATTGTGAGTTTTTAACAAACCCTTGGGCCATGATTTTATGAAATGATCTTAAATTCTTCATGTTTTAAAAGTTTACTATGTTATCTCAAGTTTTGGGGCCCAAGAGATGTGTTTTGAAGGTTGAAATTCGAGTTTTGAGCTTGAAAGTGCAATCTGAAAATTCCAGAATTTGCATCTACGCTCGAGCGTGGGAGTTCACGCTCGAGTGACCAATCTGTGTGCGTGCACTCCGCTCGAGCGACCAAAGGTCCGCTCGAGCGTGAATTGCAAGCTCCCAGAAGTTTCATGTCTTTCACATATCGCTCAAGCGAAGGAATGTGCGCTCGAGCGACCATTTACATTTTGCATGTCCGCTCGAGCGAGGAAAGCTACGCTCAAGCGTGGACCTTATTTTCTGAAATTTTGACTAAGTGTTCCAAGGCATGTTTTGGCATCCTCATTGCATCTTAGGCATTCCTAAGCCTTAATTAAGCCATAGTAATAAGGTTATGGATTAGAAACACACTAGGAAAAGAATGTACTAAGTTCTGAGACTGCAAGTGTGTGTGTTTTAGGCATTATGATAAGAAAGAATAAGAACCAATGTAATGAAAGCTAAGCCTTAATGGCCACTTGAATGTGTAATGATAAGATGTGCTTGTGTTATGTATTTTGTGATTGTAGGTCAAGACTCGAGGATTGATTGACCATTACTAGAACCACTGTGAGTAACGTTATTATAAAGATACGTTCATATGAATTACGTTCCAAATGAAATGTGCTAAGCTATGATTTTTGAAATGATATCTGTTTTTGTGAACGAATATTCCGTATTTGAAATCTATTATGGCATCCATAGATAGTCCCAAGTCATGGGGGACGGCATGAAAATGCAGGTCCATGACATTCATGTGTTTACGAGATCTCGTTAGCCACTTCATTGTGGTGATATGTGTTTAATCGGTATCCGGAACCGATTACTCTAGTCAGAAGACGTTCTGCGATGTGTTCTATTGGATGTACCATTATTATGTTCTGATATGGAAATGATTATGCTCTGGTCTGTTTTCTGCTTATGATATATTCAGATTTCGCTCACTAACCCCTTTACCTTAATGTTATTCATTGGGTTTTAGCTCACTGTGTGTATATATATGTATAGGTGAGCATTCTGGAGCCCGAGACTGAAGGCTTTTGTCTGGATATGTGTTCTATTGTCAGCCAACCATTGTGCCTCACGCGGAGGTTCCTGAAGTGTCCTGTGTTCAAGTTCTATTGGTTCTATGTATATGTATGACTTGTTTTAATTTTGTTGGCTAGACTTAAAATACTGTAATGTGTGTGGGTATAATGTATGGTTGACTACTGGTTATTGTATATAAAGTTTTTAAATATTCCGTTTCATATAAGTCAGCAAAGCTCATTGGACAACTATATTAATGTATTTGTTTCTGCTAGCCCCTTAATCTCGTTAATCTGTTCAGAAGCTTTCGGTAATCCAAGGATTACTGGCCGGTTACGATGCTAAACCTATAGGGGCGGGTTTGGGTCGTGACAAGTATCCTCAACAATTAGTCATTTCAAGACTATTTCAACGTTTTGAACAATAATTTCGAAAATGAACAATAATTCTCACATTCCCTGAAATTCATCATTTTTATAAATATAAATAAGAAATTTTCCAGACATTTATTTATTTTGACACACAAAATAAATATAACAATATCATTTATGGATTTTCAGTCTCTAAAAAAAAATCCACAAATTCTAGGTTTTCTCACCAAAACTATACAACTCAAATCTTTTGAAAGAAAACTTTCCAAAACTATCTTTTCTTCAATCAACGAAGATCAAAACCCATAAGATCATTTTAAAAGAACAAGTGACAAACCCACTTTCAAAATCGCTCAACTTCTTGAATCAACAATCAATTTTCAAAGCCATCGAAAGATGATTTCAAAAATCATATAGATCTTGCAAAAATATATATATAACTCTAAGAAAATCCCTACCTCAAGTTTTGAAGAAGAAATGAGATGAAACCCCAAAATTTATAGTGTCAAAACTGAATCTCCATCGCACACAACGAAGCCCTTCAAAAGTTACACAACTTTGATGAAGAACTTCGGTCTAACTCCCAACGGATCTGAAGGAATCAAAGAGAGAAGATGACTTCTAGAGAGAGAAGCTGTAGATCTGGAAATTTTGGAGAGTTTTAGAAAGAGAGAACTGAAAAAGTGATATGAAATCTCCCTTTACGGACTGATATAACATGGTTTGCTCGAGCGTGAAATACACTTTCTCGTAAGCAATTTCGAATGCATTTTGCATTTTTGCTTTCGGCGAACTGACCGGGCAACTCAACCCCCGTAAGTTGACCGAGTCAAAGATCGGAATCGCTATAATCTTTCTAGTCCACACTCTTCATCTTCGAAGCTGAACTATTTGATATTTGTACTTTTGAAATGCTTACTGTGTGCTAGATTGGGCTCTTGTTTCTAGCTACCTACATTAATATTTGATATACTTTTTCATCAAAAATTGTAGAGATCATGGACTTTGGTTATCCCGAAAATCTTTCTCCAAATATCCTAATGTTTTACATCACTTATAGCGATCCTGGTTTTACCCCGACCTTTATTGTGTTCCAGACTCGGGTTCCATGATTGTTTATTGTTGTCTATGTCTTGTTTCCTTCCTTTAATTCTTTGAATTTGAGTTTTTGGACTTGTTGGGCGAGTTTGGGGCAAGTTGGTTATCTTTTGGTACAAATGGTTGTTGCCCAAAATTTTGCCTCTTTGCTCGAGCGAGGCTTCTTGCGCTCTGGCGAGCCCTTTGAAAATGTTCCTTCGCTCGAGCGAGCACTCTTGAACTTGAGCGTGCGTCTGCGTCTCTGTAACATCTGAAGGTTGGTGTTCTTCGCTTGAGCGAGCTTTTCCTTCGCACGAGCATACTTCTGCATTGCAGACCTGGAGCTTTGCATTATTCGCTCGAGCAACGCTTCTTTCGCTCGAGCGAGGCGACCTTTTTCTTTCTGGTCGCTTGAGCGAGAATTCCTTCGCTCGAGCGAGCCTGTGTATATCAGTTCGTAGTAGTGATGTTTTATATCACTTTTTGATTCCCTTTCTTCTCCAAAACCCTAATCTGGCTGTCTTTCTCTCTCTAAAACTCACATTCTCTATAAGATTTCATCTAGATCCATTGTGTTCTTGACCCTAGTGTCTTTGAGAATAAGGTAGAGGGCTTTAAGAGCTTCATTTTGATCCAAGAAGAAAGTTGTTTCGTCATCTTTGGAGTTCCACCTTGTTGCCTGGGTTTTTTACACTTGAGGTAAGGATTTTCTACACTCTAGTATGGTTTTTAGTTCAGTTGTTTGCTATTGTGTATAGATGATGAGATTTGGTTGTGGTTTGGACAAATCTAAGATTTGGGTGTAAAATGAAAAGAGGGGTTTTGATGTTTAAGAGATAAATGAGTATGGGGTTTGAATATAAGATCTTGGTGTACCAAAATAGTTAATTTTGGGTATATGGGTCAATATTGGAAAAAAGGGGATTTTTGTCGTAATTTGATAAAATGATTATTTTGTATAAATAATTGGAATTAACATTGAATATCTTAGATTGGATGGTTATTGATATGGATGGTGATATTGGATATGTATTATCTCACCTATAGAAGTTTTGAATAAACTATTAAATCCGACATTGAATATATCATGGAAATAATTGTATTGGGCTATTGGTGGAGGATAGCTATGTTTGTTGTAGAAATTGTATGAGAATTAGGCGATTTAATGCTAATCTATTGTTGGTGTCATTGAATATGACCATGTTGTAAATACATTGTATATGTATGTTTATTGGGAGGAGAAATGGGATGTACTCCATATATAACCATGTTATAAATACATTGTATATGTATGTTTATTGGGAGGAGAAAGGGGATGTACTCTATATATGATTATATCTATAAATACATTGCATATGTATATTTGTTTGGGGAGGAGAAAGGGGATGGACTCCATTTGAAGCAAGTTGGCCTGAGTGTCCTCGGTGAAAGACCCAAAATTTCTTATATATAAATGGGTGCCGATTCCTTTGGACGAAATATTCGTAAAATGGCAAAGTTTGAAGTATTTGTGTGTGTTTTGCATATTTGGAAAAAAACCATTGAGTTGTAGTCTTATTTTGGTTGTTGAAAGATAATGAATTTAACTCATGAATTGAGTAGTGTATATGAATTGGAAATGAATTGATGGAACATGGAATAAGATTGGCCTCAGTGGCAT
Organism: Camellia sinensis; assembly: GCF_055761805.1. NCBI lineage: Eukaryota > Viridiplantae > Streptophyta > Magnoliopsida > Ericales > Theaceae > Camellia > Camellia sinensis. The sequence continues at coordinate 68,008,455 of NC_138970.1, forward strand.
ATGGATATGTAGGCCTTGTGGATGTTTCCATATCGGTATTGGTTATATACGCGGTATTTATACCTTTGCTAAACTTCATAAATTGTGCTAGATTATTTCTACTGGGTTGTTGGCTCACCCTATATGGGAATATCATTTTTAGGTGCAGGTGAGGTGTTACCTCTTTTTTTTATTAGTTTTCCCTTTTTGATGGGTATGAGATTTGTTGTATTACCTGGGGTATGCCCCTTGTAAACACGTAAATTTTTGTCTTTAATTTATGACTTACCCACCCAAAAAAAAAAGTGTTACCTCCAAAGTAATAGCATGGATGGACTCTCGGGAAGCGAGAGCTTCTTATTTATGCATTATGTGTGTAGGTTTGTTATTTGTAAAGCCAAGGGCTTAAGTTGTGATGAATGAGACTCAATTTGTGTAACCAAGCAATGACTTGGAAATATATAAGCCTACATGGCATTTAACTGTTTGTTAAACAATAGACTCTAATGTATGAAAGTATATTATTTCTTATATTTATTCCGCATATGAGTTATCTTCATTGTATTATTTTGGAGACGTTACATCACTCATGAAGGAGTACACCCGCCATTCTCATCAAAAGGTTAGATGCTTGCTTTACTTTTCTAGTTTAGCACAATTCACTAGAATTGGACCAATGTTGGTTTTTTTTTTTTTTTTTTTTTTTTTTTTTTTTTTTTTTTTTTTGCAAGACCAATGTTGAAGGGTTTGTTCTACTTGTGAAAAATGAAATTTCTTATTTTGTTTTTTGGTAAGACCGATGTTGAATATCTATTCTACGCTGGTGAGATGATTAAATTCATAGTTCTAGTCACTATTTTGTTTAAATTTAACATAATTATTTTAATTTCATTTTAGTTTTCTAAGCAATTAAGAGTCCAAGTGAGATTCTCTTCAGTAGGGATAAGGAACACAGTTTCCTTTTGAAACCTTCCAGGCAGAAATTGGCGTTTTTAACGACAAAAAATTATTGTCCATTTACCTTTTCCTATTTTTACTTGATTTTTGATTTTGGTAATACTTACAGTTAAATGTTCTTTGTGTGCATATATTGTTCTCTTTTGGCATCTTTGGGTATGAATTTCTGATCCATGAGCCTTTGTAAATGAGGTTTGATTTTCTTTCAAGTTACATGTTTTTGTTATGGCCCAAACTACAAATTTTATTTAGCTATGTGAGAAAAATGTGTTTTCCATGTGCATAGATCTGTGGTTATTCTTTTTCATATCCATGTGTTATTCTTTTTCTCAATCAATATTTTACAAACGTTCCATTTCACTCCGTCTTTTCTTTTTTGGACGGGGTGTTGGGGTTGATGGAATCATGCACTGAGCATAATATTTATATACATGCATGGAGTAGTCCAAAGCCACCATAGATTGTTTTGATGGTTTATATATTTCCCTTTTATTTGTCCTGAGCTTTTTATAAGGACTCTTCAATGCCCAATATTTTCAAATATGATGTATTTCAATTTATAGCTTTGACAGGGGTTTCTCATACATATTATTTAAAAAAACTTTCAAAAAAAATGTTTCAAAAATTTGTCTTCCTATCAACTCTTTAATTTCAAATATTCCTTTCATTTTGTCTCTCCACATGATGGTTAATAATAAAATATATATATATATATATATATTATTTATTCAGTCTCACCAGAGTGTATGTATATTTTTGTTCTTCACATTTGTTATATTATACCTTTTCCTTTGGTTGGTTTTGTAATTGCTATTTCAACAAGCTCATAAAAGTAAAAATTGTGTCCTCTTGGTCCATTCAGTCATTTCAGTAAGTCAATTGTTTTGCAGTACTAAAAAAGGAAGAAACTCAAAAATGCTTAAACCTTGGATCTTGCTATCGGTAAAGATGTATAAAGTTTCTTGCGACCTTAAATTTCTTTTTCCAAGCAATGCTATCTGACACATTTGCACCAATGTTGATGCAATCAAATGCATCTTCCTCTAAACAGTTTATTCACGCATTTTTGCAGGCCAATAATGTTGCAACTTTGTCATTTCTTTTGCATGAACTAAAGTCGATTCACACCAGATGTGCACTTGGATTTTAGAGTTGGTTTTCACAATTGGCTAAATCATTGAAGGACACAAGTTTAAATTTGGTACAACAATTCGAAGGACAATGCATAAATTTTGATATACATTTGAAATCTATTCAGTGTGATTGGTTTCAGTTTTCTGAATTTAGTTTTTTGAAAACTAAGTTTTTTGTTTTTTGTGTTTTTCTGTTTTTAGTAAATATTTTTAAAATTTTAAATTTTTTTTAGACGTACCTTACTTAGATGTATCTCAAAAGTAAAATATTTGTGAAAAAATATTTCAAAAAATTAATAAATATACAAAAATATGAACTATATAATGAATTTTTGTATTTTTCTTTTTATTTTTTTTTTTGTATTTTTGGTATTTAGTGAATTTTTTAAAGCTTTTTTTCATGAAAATTATACTTTTTAAGTGTATTTATGTTAGGTGTGTCTAAAAATTAAAAAAATTGCTTGAAATATTAAAAAAATTAGTAAAAACAAAAACAAATACGAAAAACAAGAAAGTAGAATTTTCTGAAAAGTATTTTTTAGAAAACCCAAACCAAGCAAAGTCATTGGTGTTCAAAAACAAAACCAAGACAATTTTATTACGTATCATGATGAAATATTTTCAGTTAGTAAAATATTAGGGCTTACTCAAAGAGTATACATGAATGAACAAACAAAAAACTTCAACCACAAATAAGTGGCAACTATACAACAAAAGGTAAAAACCAATCGAAAAAATACATATATATTTTAGCCATAGAAAATATTGTTTCACATTCTATTCCTAATTCAATTAATGGTCCTTAATAGTTGTACTCATCTACAGGTAGTTATGAAGGGTGCATGCTCAGTATCAAAATGAGAGAATGGAATTAGAACAAACTATGTCGGATACCAGGCTTGGGGCTTTCAGATTTTCTAGAAAATTAACTCCAAAATATATTTCTTCATTTACCATTAGTAATTCTCTCTTTAATTCATAACATATTAGGCCTTGTTGTACTGACATTACATTACTTGTTTCTAAACCTCTGGACTCTAGGTGTTACTTTTTGCATCAAAGATATCTCAAACTATTTTTCTTTTGATGTAGATATGAATAGAACAGTAATGGAGGGGATGAGCAGAACACTACTTGTCTAGCAGCTACTTCATGCAGATCAGTGTGTTTATAGACAAACAAAAATGCCCGAATCTTTTGGGATAGCATTTGGTCTTAGGATTTACTCACCTTGCACTATTTTCTTTTCTCTTTTCTCAAAATTTTTCTGAATTTTCGATTTTTCCTTAATAGTGAATTAGTTTTTTTTACTTGATGACTTGCATCTCAATATGAAGTGACAAACCTTTTGGGTGTAAACTATAATAGAATAACCAATAAGAAGGATTTGCCAAAGTACATTTGATTTGATCAAAGGTAAGAGTGGCCTTTTGGGTTATGGTTAATTTGGAGATCATGGATAATTGTTTTGTGATGCTGCTCTATTTTTGGGGTGTAGTTGAGAAGTTGTGTTGTTGTTGTTTTTATTTTTATTTTTTTATTTATAATTTAATTTAAATTATTTTGTTTTATGCTATTGGACTTTAGTGCTCCACATATTTGGTTGCTATGTGCACATTTCAAGTAAGATGACTTGCTAATGGAAAAGGTTTTCTCATACATAGAGGAACAAATGGTTTCTTGATTGAAAAGTTTGTTGCTAGATGATGTTGGAGTTTTGGTTTTAATCAATTTAAGAAACGTTAAAATGGAGATTTAATTTTAGGCTGGGGTTCACTTTGTTTTCTTGTAATGTTTATGTTGCTGTTTGTCAGTTAGTCCAGGCCAATCATGTTCCTTCTTTTGGATTTAATACTTAATAGAAGTGTTCTTTTCACCTTCATTTTGTAAAATGTTATTATTACCTTACTGCTGGAAAAAAAATTATAATGAACTACTTATAATTTCCATGGCTAATTCTAATTTCAAGCTCAAATAATTGGTTGAAATTCATCTACAACTTGATGATTATGCACTGACTTGGACCATGGGCACGAGGTCATTGTGCAACGCACGACTCCCCGTAACTTGTATTTATAAACTAATGTTGATAACAACTTTATGGAAACATCCTTCAACTGCTTTGTCTTGTAAAGAAATAGTAGAACAAGGTTGGATACTAAACTAATTGACCATCAATTAGAGGGTGTGTGGAGGTATCTTATCCTTTTGATCACACATCATATGAAGCGAGCTTTGAAGAGTCTGTGAATTGTACTCGGTGACAAACTTACGATGAAATTGAATTCCTAACCAAACCAAATTCAGACCTTTTGCATTTGCTTTGATGGAATGAAACCATCGCAAAAGGTATCTTAGTTGTAGCGATCCTGATTTTGACCTGGTTAGCTCGCCGAAAAAAAAAATGCAAAATGCATTCGAAATTGCTTGAGCCGCACATGCGGAAAAGGGGGGAGGGCTTGTTTGGCTACTGCAATAAATGCAGGTGTGGGAATGCAAGTGCGAGAGAAGCGCCGCATGTGTGGTGGTAAGTGAGTCTGAAATTTTTGGTCTTTTCTTCGGTTTAGGCTGAGTGTATCTCACTCTTGTTAGGTTTCTCTCTCTAAAAACCCTTGCCTCTCCCTTCTCTCTACATTTCCCTATGCCAAATTGGATCAAAACCTTGATTTCTCAAGATCCATTAGAGTTCTGCCATAGGTTCTTCATCAAAGTTGGTTACCTTCTCGAGGGCTTTGTTGTGTGCAGTGAAGATCGAGTTTCGACACCGTTGATTTTGGGGGTTTCATCTCATTTCTTCTTCAAAACTTGAGGTAGGGATTTTCTTAGACTTATATATATATTTTTGCAAGATCTATATGATTTTCGAAATCATCTTTTGATAGCTTTGAAAATTGATTGTTGATTCAAGAAGTTGTGCGATTTTGAAAGTGGGTTTGTCTATTGTTCTTTTAAAATGATCTTATGGGTTTTGATCTTCGTGGATTAAAGAAAAAATGATTTTTGAAAGTTTCATTTCAAAAGATTTGAGTTGTATAGTTTTACTGAGAAAACCTAGAATTTGGGAATTTTATTAAAAGAGACTGAAAATCCATGAATGATATTGTTATATTCATTTTGTGTGTCAAAATAAATGGATGTTTATAAATTTTCTTATTTATATTTATATAAATGATGAATTTCAGGGAATATGAGAATTGTTCATTTTGGAAATTATTGTTCAAAACGTTGAAATAGTCTTGAAATGACTAATTGTTGAGGACACTTGAGAAGAGGGAATTGTGTTATTCCTTGGATGATGAATTGGAATAAAAGTATTTATATTCATCTTGTGTTATTGGCATATCAATTCATTTGATTCCATTAAACTTTGAAAGTTTATTTGAAAACTTGCATTGAGAAAAGAATGTTGAGAAACAAGTTTTCATGGAATGGTTTTGGGGTAAATACGTTGGTAAGTCTTTATAGGTGGTGTAGATGATATTGAATAAGTTGGCCTGAGAGTCTGGGGTGAAAGGCCGAAAACCTGCGAGGATAGGTGTCGAGCCTTCCGGTTAATACCGATAGAAATGACAATTTGGTAGTACTCGTATAGTCTATTTCCAGACACCAACCTAGGGATTACCAGACTCGTATTTACCGCTCTTGAAATGAATTGTTAAGTTTTGAAGAATTGAAATTACATGACATCATTGAGCATGATGATTTTCAAAGATGAAGATATGATTTTCTTTCAAAAGGGCATAGCATGACATGTGCATTTCATCTCTTGAGGGTTGTATAAAATGCATGTACTTTGTTAAGGATTTTCTACTGGGCTTTATGTTCACCCTACGGGATTTTTGTGCAGGAAAAGATGTGGTAATGCCGCCTAACTAAAGGTGAGGAAATGTGTGTTGAGAGTACGAGACTCTCATTTTGTTGTGACTCTGTGTGTATGCCAAGGGATGTATGTGTGTGGATTTGAATAACCGTTTTGTGTAACCAGGCTCAAGCCTTGGAAACTTGTAAACCCTTGAGGGTATTTATTTGTTTATTTACTTGTTGTTGGATTAATGTATTGTTACATGAAGAACTATTGTATCATGTAATGTAAGTTTGGAGATTTATATTCGGTTTTCCTTGAAAGAGCCATGATTGTTGTATTATCATTTGGGCTAGAAATTTGGGGCGTTACAACTTGGTATCAGAGCTACTAGGTTTGAATACTTGGAGCTCGTGGGAAGTGGTTGTTTAACCACAATGGGTTTATTTAGCATGCTTAGGAAGTGTTATGCTTTTTGTGACTATGTGATAACATGCTTATGTGACTAAATGGGTATGAGATTGGACATTTGGGATGTTGTTGACACCTGTTAAATTCCTTGAGGTCTTATTAGAAAGGTACTTGATCAATACTCATTCTACTAAGAATTCTTGGTTTTTCGTGGGACGAATCTCATCATAAGAGTATAATTCGTATGTGTTTACATGACTAAGTGCCTATGTGGGGTGAAATTTAATTGTTATATGGTAGAGGAATATATAGAATTATTGTGATCAAACGTGTAAGGCAAGTTGGGGGCACGTGTGGGTTAGTGTGCTAAATTAATTCGATAGCCATTTATAGGATGTTAGGAAGAGGTCAAACCTGTGGTGGTAGAGGCCAGAGGCATGGTAGGTGTAGACGCGTCCCGCGGAGGGGGACCTTCGTTGCTACAGTTCGGACTCGCGATTTTTGTTGTCGCGGTTCTTAATCTGAACCAAAGAGTCCAAATCTGGCAAATCGTTTTGAGAAACAGATTTTTGAAAAAGTAGTGCCAAACATGGACTGCTTTGCCAGATACAGAGTCGCCACCTAAATATTTTTAAAATGGGGAAATTTAGGAAACCCTGACTCGGTGCCAAAGGCCACATGTCCGTCATCACCGGAGTTGTCTCGGCTCGGGAGCTTGGGTACGATCGGGGAAGGTCAGCTATGAGCACCCCCTTTCGCCCGGTCCGAAGACCGGCCTCTACTAACCATGATATCCGATTTTGAAAACGTTATGTGTTCTTATTCTATTTATTAGCCTAGAATTACTATGTTATGTGCACAGCAAACAAGTATAGACTAGATTGCCTAATTTGGAAAGAAACATTGCATATCTGTTTGTTTTGAAAATGCTTTAAATTTTGCTACTCGCAAGTAGGCTAAAACACGGATTTTAATGAGTTTTTCCAACTCAAACAATCCAACCTTCACCCACAGGCATTCAAACAGTTTAACACATAAGCATTTAGCCGCATGGCAAGCATACTGTCATGTTAACATTCACACACATGCGAGATGCTAAAGCATAAATACTTACATCGTACGCCGTGCCAAAACGGTAAACTAGTTAGCAAACATGCGTGTCCTAGTTCATGTTAAATTGCCTAATGCAACACATACAGGATGCAGTTAGATAGGCTCGGCTAACCTAAGCATGGCATATGAAATGCGATCAACTATCACATATTCAATTTTTGAATTGAAGTACAAATGCAGTTAGCGTGATGTACCGAGCCTAATGCATGCAATACAAATGCATGGATGCACGCATGCATAGCATAAGGTATGCTAAATTAAACATGCCCTAATCTACCATCATAAGCAGGTAAATAAAAGGGAAGAAAGAAATGGGGATTGGAAGACATACACACCACCCACGCACACTTATTACAGATTTGCCCTCACTCGGAGGGACCAAATAAATATTACAAATTAATTAACTACGCAAGCTAATTGATAATTACAAATTGCCTAATCAACTAAGCAAATTAACTAAAACTTAAGAAAACAGGAAAGACACCTCGGGAAACGCGCCGCCATGCATAGGCTGCCTCTGTTTTCCTTCCTTCACTCCTCTGGAGGCTGTCAAAACCTCAGGACTGCATCCCTGGACACTGGGGATTGTCACCGGCTGAGTGGAATTACCACCAGCAGTGGTGTGTGGCCATCGGCACAAAATGAGGCTGTCGGCAGAGGAATTGTTGCCGGTCGGCACCTTACACTGCCGGTCGGCAGAGTGTTCCTGCAGAATCTGCAAATGACAGCAACAGAGGGCAAGGCAAAGCATGGCAGCACAATTCAAGGCATATATGCACCAACCATGTCCCTTATCATGATAATGACTCAAAGGGGCATGTGCCTCGATTCTTGGACCACCAATCACGCATTTCCATGCATGATGGCCCAAAGAACCAAGTATGCAACTTTGATTTCAAATGCAATGCAAACCAATCAAACCAAACAAGGCCCAATTCCTATCACTAAGTCAAGGAACAAGGCATGCATGCAAGATGCAATGCAACCTAAGCATGCAAGCTAAGGATGCAACATGGCATGGCAACTAACTTATGCAAGCATACAAGCAAACATAGGGGCATGTAAATGGATGCAAAGATGGACTTATGCATGAATTAGGCAGCTCTAAATAGGCCTAAAACAGTAGCCAAAATGCTATAATATGAGGGACCAAATACATGCACACATACACATGTTGGAAGGCCAACACTTAAGCACAAATTGAACAACCCTCAAACACATTTGAAAGGGGGAATCATGGACTAATTAGCATATAACATAAGCATTGAAATCATGTCATAAAATGATGCCAAATCATGTTTAAACAAGACAAGCAAATGCATGCAAGCATGGTCCAAATACTTGAGGCAAGTCATGAAGCTTTGAAGCATGTTTATCACAACAAACATGGCATGCATTAAGCAACTAAAAACAGGTTTTTTAGCATGTTAAAACAAGGCTAAAGGACTACTTAGATGGTATCTAAGTGGCTCGAATTTAGAGGCATGCACAAGTGCCAAAACAAGGAGCATGCAACACATGCTTCCAAAGCATCAAAGGGGCATGCAAGGCAATCAAGCAAGCATGAAAATGGGACTGAAATAGCTTATAGGGTGGCCCCAAATCACCAAAACAATGCAAAGATGCCATGCTATACATTCATATGCTCAAGGCCAACAAGCCTAAATACAAAGGAGCTATATGATGCATGCCAAATTCGACCCAAACAACCTAGGACAGACCTAGAACATGGCAAAACATGCACAAAATCTTCACAAGACTAAGCCTAAAACATGCTCCAACAAAGGCTAACAACCTAAGACATGTTAAGGCATAACAAGGCATTACAAGGCAACTATGCTAAGCATGCATGGAGTACCAAAACCAACTTAAAATCATGTTATATTATGGATATATAAGCATGAAAAACAGCCTAAACATGCTCAACACACACTCAAGCATAGGCTCTCTCAAGAGGCCAAAACATGCCCTTTTCAAGGACAACAAGGAGAGGGGGTGGCCCTCTCCTTCTTGGGACTTCAAGGCATCACCTTCACCGCTGAAATCCCTCAAGATTTCAGTGGTGAAGAGACCCCAACACCAAAATCCCGGAGCTAGCACAAAATGGCTCAAAATGAGGCCTTTCAAGGCCTAAGAGGGGTCAACCACCCTCAAACAACAAAACACTCTTAATAAACAATAAAGAGGGCCTAAAAACAGAACTTCTTTATGTTATACAATAAGCACAAAAATAGCTCTAAGACAGGTAGAAAATCAATGCAAAAATGGGGAATAAAGGTGTAAGTTTCTTACCCTTGATGATCCCTTCACAAATGGTGCTCCAATGGCCTTCCTTAGCTTGAATCCAACACCAAAACTTCAAAACCAGTCCCTTAGAACCTCAAGAGCCAAAGGAAGGTGAAACACTATGTGTTTGTGTGCAATAGTATGGACTAAACACACTAAAACACACACAAGAGGGAAAAAGAGAGAGATAAGGTGTAACAAACCCTAACCCTAGATCTCAAAACCCTAACAATGGCTGTCTAAGCTCTCAAAATATCTCAAAATGTCTAACCTCTCCAGCCAAGAGACCTCTCTCTCTCTATATGGCACTTCTTGTCTTGTAAAGCTTACAAGACAAGCTTCATAAGAGGGAGATCCCTCCATACACGTATATGGAGGGGAGCAAAAGCAAGACAGCTATCTTAAAATATCTGCAAAAGCAGATGCACAGTAATCGGCCAGCCAAAAATGCCATCTTGGCCAAAAAGAGTGCCGGCCGGCACTAAAAAGTGCTGACCGGCAACAAATAGTGCCGGCCGGCAATATACATTGCCGGTGGCAGCAAAAACCAGTCGGTGGCCTCTAGCCACTGCCGGTGGTGGCTGGGGATGGTCTACAAGCCCTACCCTGCCCTTCAAAGGCAAAACACAAGTGTTTGGTGCAAAACCAGACACTAAACGATCGAGTTCGGAGATCCTGAGGCAAGGCACGCAAGCCGACGCCTCCAGGAACTCCAAACGAACACAAACATGGATGATCACCGAGTGTTCAAACGGTGACGTCCAAGTCTTGAGGACGGTCAAAAATGGGCTGTCTACAGTAGGGGTCGCCAAGGTGTGCATGAGATACCGGTCCATGAGGTTCCGGTGCAAGAGGAAGAGTTCGACCAAGCTAATGTGGCCAAATAAGTGGGGCAGGCAGGAATCCCGGGACAAGCAAGTCAAACCGTAATGGGCGCCCTAGCTCGAGAAATGGCAGGGGCTTTAAGAGAGTCTATGAACATGTTCAAGGTGGAGAATCAAGCCCGAAAGAACACCACGGAGTCAAGGGCGAGTTTCCTTACTAGAGAGTTCTTGCGGGCCAAACCGGATGAGTTCAATGGTGGTCCCGAGCCCAAGAAAGCGGATGAGTAGCTCGAACAAACTGTGAAGACATTTGAGATGCTTCACATCGAAGATAGTGAACTAAGAGTGACTCTAGCAAGTTACTACCTTAAGGGAGACGCGGGTCAATGGTGGAAATATGCCAAGGATAGAGTGGAGCCGACATGGGAAGCCTTTACGGTTACTTTCCAAGATAAGTACATACCTCCCACTACTAGGGAGAGATTGAGGCAAGAGTTTAAAGACCTCAAACAACTTGACATGCCCGTGGCTGAGTTTGAGGCGGTCTTCTCTAGTTTGTCCAGATTGGCACCAAAGTTGGTGGCAACGGAAGAGCGTCGTTGTATTGAATTTGAAAAGAAATTGAAAACAAAAAATTTGTTCAAGCTTGTTGGAATATGATTCGGGAATATGACCGTCTTGTGGAGACGGATACACACGTAGAAATTTTTGTACAAGCCGAGGAGGAGAGGCTTCCGAGTTCGAGATCTAGGGGCCAAGAGTCTCAAGGAGACTACAGGCAGAACAAGAAGAGCAGGAACACCTATCCATCCCAGTCCCAACCATAGCTGTTTAGATTCACTTTTCCTTTGCCTAGTGCGGGTCCGGGAAAAAGTGCATCGAGTAACTTCTCGTGTTTCAAGTGTGGTCAACCGGGTCACAAAGCCATCTCAAGCCCACAGAAGAGAGGAGGGCAGGTAATGTTACCACCACCTAACTGATCTCAAAGTCAGTCTCAGTCTCAGAATAAAGGTCAAGGGTTTAATTATTATCAATCTGGTCAGCCGGGGCATATGAAGATAACTTGCCCACAGTTGGGAGGCGCATCTAGCGCATCAAGGTCGAGGCAGACTCAGAGCCACGAATAGGCTCAATCAGTCCAAGCTTCGTGAGTTAATCAGGAGTCACTTTGGCTCAGTCAGTATAGCAGGCCTATGCTCCGAAAGGGGAGCAAGATAATCAGGGCCCACAAGGGTGCGTGTATGCTGTTACCGTGCCAGAGTAGTTGCCAGAATCCTCAATTGTGAGAGGTATTTTTGTTGTGTTTAATTTTTAGGCTAATGTATTGATAGACATGGGTGTGTCTCATTCATTTATATCTACTGTTTAGCTTCTACATTGGGGTTAGAGGTAGCACAGTTAGTGCCTCCACTCAGAGTAGAGTCAGCTGTTGCAGGTACAGTTGATTTAGACTGGGGTTGTCGTGTAACGCCCCCATTTTCATGCCCAAATGGTAATTCAATAATCATACCCCTTAAAACTAAAACTGATAATAAATCCTCATACTTGCATTACATGATGTAAATAGTCTTCATACGATAATACAATTAATCCAACAACAATTAATTAAACAACAAATACCCCCAAGGGTTTACAAGTTTCCAAGGCTTGAGCCTGGTTATACAAAACAGTTATTCAAACCCACACATACAAAGCCCTTGGCTTACAATTAGAGTCACGGAAAATGAGCACAGTATGCTCTCTGTACACACTTCCACGCCTTCAGTTAGGCGGAAACACCACATCTTTTCCTGCACAAAAATCCCTTAGGGTGAGCATAAAACCCAGTAAGAAATTCTTAACAAAATATATATATTTTATGCAAGCCTCATGAGATAGAATGCTTATGCCATGCCATGCCTCTTTTGAAAGTAAAACACACCTTCGTCTTTTGAAAACCAACATGCTCAATGATGTCATGCAATTTCAACTGCTCAACATTTATCAAATTTTATTCGAGGGGCGGTAAATATAACTCTGGTAATCCCTAGGTCGGTGTCCGCAAGTAGACTATACAAGTACTACCAATTTGTCAATTTTACCGGTATTAACCAAAAGGCTTGACGCCTCAAATTTGTCATTTTTACTGGTGTTAGCTAGAAGGCTCGACACCTATAATCTACACCACCTTTTAAGACTTACCACCGTATTTACCCCAAACCCATTTCATGAAAACTTGTTTCTTAGCATTCTTTTCTCAATGCACAGTTTTCAAATCAAATTTCAAGGTCTTCATTTTCAATGAATTGATATGCCAATGTATCAATTAATGCAATGCAACATTTCATCCATTTTCCATTCTTCCACACAATATTTCCATTGTGATCAAAATTTGCATTTCTTCTTTCAATACAATTTCACAAGATGAATAAACACATTTATTCATTTTCATCCAAGGGATAACATAACCTCCACATTTCAAGCCATCTCAACAATTTCCCATATTCCATGAAAATATCATTTATATAAATATAAATAAGAAATTCTCCAACATCCATTTATTTTGACATACAAAATAAATAAAACACATCATCCATGATTTCTCAACATCTTTTTAAAATTCCTATTTTCTAGGTTTTCTTACCAAGCGATTCATCTCCAAAACATTTGAAGGAATCTCACTAAAAACATCTTTCCTTAATCAACATAGTTCAAAACCCTCAATTTCTATCTCAAATGATCAAATAGTAAACTCACTTTCAAAATCACTCTTTTTTCTTGAATCAACAATTTATTTTCAAAAAACTAATTAAAGAATGATTTCGAAAATCTTCAAGATCTTGCAAATATATATATATATATATATAACTTGAAGAAAATCCCTACCTCAAGTTTGAAGGAGAAAAGAGTTGAAACCCCCAAAATCAACGACGATGAAACTCGATCTCCACCGCACACAACGTAGCCCTCGAGAAGTTACACAACTTTGACGAAGGAACAACAGCCAAAATTCCAATGGATTTGGAGAAATCAAAGAGAGAAGATGGTTTCTAGAGAGAGAGGCTCTAGATATGTATCTTGAAGACTTTTAGAGAGAGAGAGAGGGGATTGCAAAAATTGGTCTGAAATGCCACTTTTGCGAGCCGATAAAACGCGGTCCTCTCGAGCGTGGAAAGTCTCGCTCGAGCGTCAAATACAGACTCCTGCTCAAGCGTGAAACCCTGCACTCGAGTGTAAAATACGCTCCTCCAGTACATTTTGCTGATAGAGACCCCGCTCGAGCGCCCGAATGCCCGCTCGAGCGTAGAAAAAAACTTCAGAAGCCTGCTCGAGCGTAAGAATGCCCGCTCGAGCGGAGAGCCAAAATTCTGGGCAACCAAGAGTTTGGAAAAACTAGCAACCAACCTTTTCCAACACACAACTACAACCCAATAACCAACAATGACGGGAAGCCAAGGGAAACAAGACATGAACCACCATTTAACCCATACAAACCCAAGTTTGGAACACCACAAGGGACGGGTCAAAACCAGGGTCGCTATAACCTCCCCCCTTAAAGAATTTTGTCCCCGAAATTACAATTTCAAACCAAAGTCAAAATTGAACCATTTACAACAATGTTATTTCTACAAATTCATCACCATGACCCATTCTTCGGTCACCTATTCTCATCGTCTCAATTCACAAGTCCCAAATTAAAACAAAATTTTCAATTTCCCAAAACATTTACAATGTTTAAATCAAGTCCAAATTTTAAAAAAATGTACACAACATATACACTGCTTTCCAAAAATGATACAACATCATTAATCTTCCATATTCTAAAAACATATGCAATGCTTAGACTTTTCATAAATATAACAAATTCTTAATACATATTCATGCATCAACAAACAAATCCGAATATTTCTCTCGAACTTCTAATTCATGTTCCCAAGTCGCTTCCTCGACTCCGTGATGTTTCCACAATACCTTTACCAAGGGAATTGTCTTGCCTCGAAAAACTTGATCCCGTCTATCCAAGACTCTCACCGGTCTCTCCTCATATGAGGCATCCTCATCTACATCTAAGTCGGTCCAATCCAATATGTGTGCGATGGATCCGGCTCATATTTCTGAAGCATACTAATATGAAACACGTCATGAATCCCGAAAATTTATGGCGGTAATGCTAAACGATAAGCAACTTCCCCAATCCGTTCGAGGATCTCAAAAGGGCCAATAAATCGAGGGGACAACTTCCTGCTCTTTCCAAACCTCATCAACCCCGTCTAGGTGATATCTTCAAAAAGACATTATCTCCCACCTCAAAAGACAAAGGTCTCCTCCTATGGTCGGCATAACTTTTCTGGCGACTCTGAGCCGTAGCTAGCCTCTTACGGATAAGTACAACTTTCTTCGTCATTTTCCGAACCAACTCTGGACCTAACAAAGGTGCATCACCCACCTCGGCCCAACATACAGGGGATCTACATGGTCGACCATACAAGGCCTCAAATGGTACCATACCAATACTCGATTCGAAACTATTGTTATAGGAAAACTCCACCAAGGGAAAATACCTCTCCCACGAGCCCTTAAAGTCAAGGACACAGCCTTGAAGTATATCCTCAAGGATCTGAATTGTGCGCTTGGACTGCCCGTTAGTTTGAGGATAATACATAGTACTAAAAGTCAATCTAGTGCCCAAGGCACTCTGCGAGCTCTACTATAACCGAGCAGTGAAACGTAGATCTCTATCTGAAAAAATCGTCACAGGGACCCCATGCAACCTCACTATGCCCCTAATGTACAAATCGGCATGATAATCTACTGAGTCACTCACACGCATGGGAATAAAATGTGCTAACTTAGTCAAACGGTCAACTACCACCCAAATGGCATCATTACTTCGTTGAGTCCTCAGAAGACCCACAACAAAATCCATCATGATATGTTCCCACTTCCACTCAGTTATAGGCAAGGGTTGCAACAAACCCGCTGGCCTCTAATGCTCAGCCTTCACTTGTTGACAAGTAAGGCACTTTGATACAAACATAGCTACATCCTTTTTCATACCTCACCACCAAAACTGGCGACTAAGATCATGATACATCTTTGTGCCTCCCGGATATACCGCAAGGCGCGAATGGTGAAACTCTCGGAGTACTTCATCTCGACAAGATTATGGTATAAACAGACAGTCACAGTATCTTACACTCTGGTCGGGATACACAGTCAAATATCTTTCTACTTTCCATTGGAAATCTTCTCTCGGAACGATTCCACCTCAAGGTCACCCCTCTGCGCTTCCAACACTCGGTTCACAAGTGTAGGTTGTGCAACTATTGAAAACAAAGCTGCAAATTCAACAAACTCACCCAGTTGCAAGTCAAACTCATTAGGAGTACCCAACATTTCCCATTCTCGAATGGCGATAGTAGCTACACTGCTAACTGGTTTTCTACTCTAAGCATTGGCCACAACTTTGGCCTTACCAGGATGATAATGCAATTCAAAGTCGTAATTCTCTATGAATTCCATTCACCTCCTCTGTCTCAAATTCAAGTCCTTTTGTGTAAACAAATATTTCAGACTCTTGTGATCAGAGAACACTACAAATTTTTCTCCATACAAATAGCGCCTCCAAATTTTCAAGGCAAATATCACTGCCGCTAACTCTAAGTTGGGTAGGATAATTCTTCTCATGTGTTTTCAACTACCGTGAGCCACAGGCTACCACCTTACCCTCTTGCATCAATGCACAGCCTAAACTTTCCCTTGAAGCATCACAATATACTGAATAACTCAAACCCCTCTCCGGAATAATCAATACTGGAGCAGTGGTGAGTCTAATCTTAAGCTCTTGGAACGACTTCTCACAAGTCTCACTCCACACGAATTTGATTTCTTTTCTCGTCAGCTTAGTCAAAGGTGAAGCTAACCTAGAAAAATCCTTCACAAACCTACGGTAATACCCGGCCAACCCCAAGAAACTATGAATCTCGAAAGCATTCTTAGGTTGTGCCCAATCTTGCACTGCCTCTATCTTGGATGAATCTATAGTCACCCCTTCCTCGGATACCACATGTCGTAAGAACTTAACCTCTCTCAGCCAAAATTCACATTTCTCAAACTTAGCATACAGCTTGTGGGCCTTAAGTAACTCAAGTACTACTCGCAAATGTTCCTCGTGTTCCTCTTCGGAAGGTGAATAAATCAAAATGTCTTCCACAAAACGATCTAAGAACTCACGAAAAATCCTATTCATTAGATCCATAAACATCGCAGGTGCATTGGTTGGCCCAAAAGGCATCACAAGAAACTCGTAATGGCCATACCGCCTACGGAATGCCGTCTTCGGGATATCCTCCTCCCTTACTCTCAACGGATGGTAACCCGATCTTAGGTCTATCTTAGAGAAACAACAAGACCCTTTCCACTGATCAAACAGATCATCTATACGAGGCATTGGGTACTTATTCTTAATAGTAACTCAGTTCAACTTTCGATAATCAATACAAAGTCATAAGGCTCCATCTTTCTTTTTAGGAAAGAGAGCCGGTGCTCCCCAAGGTGAAGTACTAGGGCGAATAAAACCCCTATCTAGTAATTCCTGGAGTTGAATCTTCAACTCACACAATTCAGCGGGTGCAAATCTGTATGATGACATGGAAATCGGTGCCTTACCAAGCACTAATTCAATAGAGAACTCGATCTCCCGGTGAGGTGGTAAACTAGTAAGATCTTTTGGAAAGACATCCGGGTATTCACAAACTACTCTTGGTAACACAACACGGGTGTTGACACCCCATTTTTAACTGTCCTCAAGACTTGGACGTCATCATTTGAACACTCCGTGATCATCCATGCTCGTGTTTGTTTTGAGTTTTTGAAGGTCTTGGCTGTGCGCCTTGTCTTGGAGCCTCTCAACTTGTCCGTTTTGTGCTTGGTTGTGGACCAAGAGCTTGTGGTTTTGTTTCTGAGGGAAGGGAGTGGCCTTTTGGCCAGCACTCCAACCCATTGGCTAGGCCCCCTGCCCATCGGCCATTCCTTCTTTCCATCGGCCATCAGTGGTGGCCGGTCGGCACCTTTGATGGCTAGTCGGCGCCTTTATTGGCCGGTTGGCCATGCTTGTTGGCCGAGGCCTTTTTATTTTTCTTTTGCAGATATTTTGTTGCCAGTTGTGCCAGCTGGTAAGCATAGAACTCATCCTCCATACACGTGTATGGGAGGGGTTTTAACAAGCCTTTAGCTTGTTCAACAAGCTTGGGACTTGGATTTCTATAAGAGGGGAGGTCCCTCTCCCTTTCCAAAGGTTCTGAAATTTGCGTTAGAGACAACATATCTCTCTCTCTATATTTCTTCCTCTCTCTCTATATTTGTGCTTGTTTGTGCTCAAAAATGTCATTTCTTCACACTTTTGCACACAAACACCGAGTGAAACACCTTCACTACTAAGCTGAGGTTCTTGGAGGTTGCATTTGAGTGGTTTAAGTTTGGTTTTTGCCTCTGAAGTTGCTGTTCTAAAGTGGTTCTTCAAGGGTGAGTCTCTTACCTCTTTAAAGCTTTGTTTTCAGAGCTTGTTTGGCCCTATTTGCATGCTTCTTTTGGCTCAACTTTTAACTGTAAAAAGCTTCATTTTTAAGCATTAAAAGTGTTTGTTTGAGGCCTCTTTGGTGTTGGGGGTGGTCTACCCCCTTTTGTGCCTTATTTGGCCTTGTTTTGAGCCATCTCTTTTAGGTCTTTGGATCACCTTTGTTTGGCCTTTTCACCACTGAAAATCCAGTGGATTTTCAGTGCTAGAGATGTGGTTTTGAAGCCCAAAATAGGAGGGGGTTGTCCCCCCTCCTCTTCTCTTGTTTGCTTGTGTTGATGGCTCATCAAAGTAGCATGCCTTTCTAGCATATTTTGGCTCCATCTCAGCATGCCTTAGGCCTTATTTTAACATGATATAGCTCTTTTTTGGCTTGGTTTGATTACCTCTCGCATGCTTCTTGCACTTGTAGTGCAATCCTCCTTATAGCCTTAACATGCATCATGCTTTGGACCATCATTTTAGCATGCTTTTGGCTCCACTCCAAGAAGCTTTTACTCATGTTTTGCCATACTTAAGCTCTATTTGAAGTTGTTTTGGTCATGCATGCCTTGCTTTGTATAGCCATAGTGCAATCTTGCTTACTAGCTTTGAGTTTCATAGTCTCTAGCATGCATTACTTGAGTTGTTTGCATGCTTTGGCCTCATTTCTAACATGATTTCAGTGAACAAAGCTTGGTCATACTCTCTCATGTTTCACCCTTTCAATGCTTTTGGATAGTCATGATTTATGCCTTAAACAGGAGCCAATATGTATGCCATCTTGCCTAAGCTTTTGGGCTACCATTTCGATGTGTTTTGGGTCTTATTTTGCCATGATATAACTCTGTTTTTGGTTGGTTAGAGCATCCCTCATTTGCTTCTTACACTTGTAGTGTAACCATGCTCATTGGCCTTGCATGCTTGGCGTTTTGGCTTACCATGCTAGCTTGTTTTGGCTTCATTCCATGCATGTTTTGGCCTTGTTTAGACCTAAATTGGGACTATTTTGAGTCACCTTAGCCCTTTGGGGCTTGCTTGATATGGCTATGGTGCAAGTGCCTTTGCTAGTCTTAAGCTTTGAGCCTCCTAGCATTCCTCATTTGTCATATTAACATGCTTTGGCATCATTTGGAATGATATTTCAGAGCATATAGTGTTGTCACGCTTCCATGTTTTTCAATCTTTAAGTGCTCTTGAGAGTTGCACCTTTGTGCCTAGTTCATGGGCCAATGCATGAGCATGCATTTTATTGCTTTCAATGCTAGCATTTCAGAGCATTTTGGCTATTATTTTGGCATGCATGAGGACTGTTTAGGGTTAGTTTAGTCCATTGAGCATTGCATTGTATAGCCTTAGTGATGTGTACTTCATTAGCTTTAATGCTTAAGGACCCTAGCATGCCATGCTTGTGTTGCTTGCATGATATGTCATCATTTCTCACATGATTTCAGTGCTTGTACCTATGCCATGCTCTCATATTTGTCACTTCTTCATTGTGTTTGAAAGTTGACCCTTGTGCCTAGTTGATGAGCTATCACATGAGCATGTCTTCTTGCCCCTTTTGTGCCTAAATTTTGGAGTGTTGGCCACTGTTTTGGAGCCTCTTAGGTCTATCCATTCGGCTTAAGTCCATTGAGCACTGTATTGCATGCCTCTTGTATGATGCTCTTTACTTGCTTTGATGCTTTAGCCTTCAAACATGCCATGCATGCATTGTCCACATGATAGAATCTTGTGCATGCCATTAGCATTGATAGGTTGATCATGTTGTATGTGTTGCATTGTGTTTGGATCGAGCGTTGATCCAAACACAAGGAATGTGGCACGCTTCGTATTTGAAGTGATGAAACGTGTTGCGTTTATTGGTCGTCGACCCTCTTGATCAATCATGATAAAGGTTAAGGCCCTTATGTGTTATTTGTGTGCATTCATTGGTATTGATTTCTGCAACTTGGCCTCTTTGGCCATCACGCATTGAGATGCGTGACTGATGGCTCAAGAGCTGAGCACTACACTCCTTTGAGCTTGAGACATGATAAGGAGTGGGGTTGCACACACATTTTCTTGCAAATACACTGCCATGCCTCTGTTAGTGCTCTGTTACAGTAAAAGGAGAAATTGCAGGAAGCAGTGGCCGACCATCCATCAAATCTGCCGACCAGCCACCAAGACTGCCGATCGACTATCAACTTTGGTCAATGGCCACCCCTCTTGGTCGATGGCTACCCCTCTTGGCCGACCACCCCTCAGCATGTTCCTAAGGTGGATCAGAAGCATCTTGGAAATTGGAACAAATTTCAGAAGTACAAAAGAGTGCAAACAGAGGCATCATGAGGCACGGTAGTGGATTTCCGAGCCAAGCCGACCAAGCATGCATGCATCCCTCGTCACGAGGCCATTTCAGTGCTTTTGTTAACTTAGAATAAATTGTTATTTTATTTGTAAAAGTGTTGTAATTAATTAGTTAATGCATTTAATTAATTGGTTGGTTTTGTAATAATTAGTCTAATTAGTTTAATTAGATTAGTTAATTAACTTAGCTTAGCTAGCTTAGCTTATTCATTCGGACCCTCCATCGAGAGGGCGAATTGTTGTTATAAGTGTGCGTGTGTGTGATGCATGTCTTCCAACTCCATTTTTTTCTCCCTTTTATTTACCAACTTTTGATGGTTAGTTTTAGGGCATGTTTCAATTAGCATGCTTATGCTCGCATGTTTGCATCATTCATCTGTCTTGCATGCACCGGGCTCGGCGCATCATACAAACTGCATTGTATTTCAATAACAATTTGAATACATGTTATCTAGTTGCATTCACATGATATCTTAGAAAAGCCGATCCTATCTTAGTTGCATTTTGCATGTGTTACATTATGCATTCTTGACATAGTTAGGGTCATGCATTGATTTCTAACATAGCTTCTATTTTGGCTTGGAGTACTAGGTAAGCTTTTACATTTTACCATCCATGCATGTGTGTAAGTGACTGCAATGATAGCATGCTTGCCATTATCACACCCCAAATCCGGGCATGACCGGCCGTGGCCCATAGGGACTTAGCCCAAGGCACACGTAAGCCTAAACATGAACCCAAAACCATAAAGAATAAATAAATCAACACTCAATCCAGTGACATACCACAAGTGAAAAACAAGTCATAACTAACTTCCTAAAAATATATATATACTAAATGGGACACAAACCGCCCACAAAATAAAATAATTCTAAATAAAACCCAACCATAATGTATGCACAAAACTTGACAAAGCAACCTAAAACAAATTAAATAAATGCCCTAGAGGTCCATGCAATTGAGTCCCTGCTACGCCATGAGTCCACTCTAAGTCCTTCTAACACCTGGAAATGGTAAACAACTAAGTCAGCTGATAGCTCAGTGAGTAGCAACATGGATAGTAAATACAATTTTGAATACAGGGTTCAATTCCAAAATAAGATATATATCACAGAAACTAGATTGGCATACAGTTTGGTAAATACAATATGTTTCAAAAAGAAGGTTCCACAGTTCAACACTTAAAATACTCATGTCTCGCAAGAACATGATAAACGACATTTTCCACTTAAAACAGATTATAACATGAACACCAATAATTTTCTGGGTACCAAGAAAAACAAATAATATGCCACACAGTTCTCAAGGCTATAAGCCCTGTTGGATCCAATACCGAACTAAGAGTCATCCTCAGGGTGGCACCTGGGCCTTTTCTCAAAGACGGTCCAATTAAAGGTCACCTAGCTTTTTTTTAAGGTCTTTTCCTTACAATCGTTGAGCACAAGAGTCATCACAGCCCAATCCAGATCTGTTCCCTAGTGGCCAGAGTCACCACACACAGTGGAATAATTTCCCTAGACTAAATACACACATGGTCCCAATAATCAATACACATCAGTTTCGCAAAACATGGTAGTTCATCATTATAAACATGAGACCAAAACAAATAGTTTACAGTATGCCAAGTTCACACATGTTTCAGAAATAATTTGATTCAATTAATAGTATAATAATTTATCAAAACAGTTTAGTCATGAAACAACAATTTAATTTTCTAACCGTTCAGCGTAGGAGAACATTTATAACAATATGTAGCATGAAACTACTCACCTGAAACCGAAATAATATAATCCTCGAATAGAGTATAAAAGTCCAACTAGTGCCCTGAACCAAGTATGAAAACTACACGCCACTACTAATTTAAAAATACTAGAGAATAAGAACTAAGTAACCTCAACTAAAGCGCACTAACACGGCTCAACCCAACTCACCGTTACTCTTAAATATTACCCAAGTTCATGTTCTTCAAGGTCTAAAATCACCCAAGACATTGGTTCCGATCAAAACTTAACTAAAAATAACTTTAAGATAAAACGGAGTTTTAAACAAGTTTTCCCAGTCTATTCATTAACTTTGAAAATTACAAAATCCACTCCACGCTATTCGAAAAATTCGAAAAACCTCCAGATATCAACTAATATATCCTAAGTTTCAAACCCAATTGGTTTCACTTGATTTTCTTATCAAAATAATTATCTACAATTTATTATATCCAAACAGGTTGTTTTCTGCAGCATTTTAATGAAATTGCCGGTTCTCTTAATATACACGAGCAATCAATGCAAGGCCAAAAATGTAAGAAACTAGACTCATAACCGGTTCTAATGACGCTGATTTGATAATTTTTGGATTTATACCCAAAGAGAACAACACTCCCGAATTTACTGTTTAAAACCAGTTTTCTGGACAGATTTGAACGCATCAATTTATATGGATTTTGACTCCCAAAAATTATGAAAAAAAAATCA
Source organism: Camellia sinensis (assembly GCF_055761805.1). Taxonomy (NCBI): domain Eukaryota; kingdom Viridiplantae; phylum Streptophyta; class Magnoliopsida; order Ericales; family Theaceae; genus Camellia; species Camellia sinensis. Next base: position 68,031,317 of record NC_138970.1, read on the forward strand.
GATATGCAACTCAATATGTAATTAATATACTGTAAAAATTTCAATTTAAAATTCATTCGTTTGATATGTTTTCTTGATTTTTAAAGTTTGTGATTCCGTGCAGAATTTTTGGGCTAAAAATTACACCCAATCTTTACACATAAATTTAGCTCCTCAAGTTTCTTAATAGGATATCTATATACACAATACATAAACCTACAACCTCTCCATCAATGAACTAAATAATCATAGAGTAAGGATAAAGAACAAAACCAAAAGGAAGAAAAAAAATAAAGACCCACCACACCCAAAAATTCTTCCTTGTTTGCAACCCTTCTTTTCTCTTCTTCTTTTCTCTCAACCTTTCTCTCTCTCCCGTGGTGGCTCCTGCTGCTGCTATGAATAGTATGAGGCAACCTAGGGTTACATATGTATCTACACAAAAGGCCCTAAAATATTATCTTTTGTTTTAATTTATTTTCTCTCCCCATTAATTTAAATTAAATACAAATATTATTATATCAAAATATGCTTACTAATTTGGTACTTAAATTTATTTATTTATTTATTATTTTTTTATATATAATAAATCTTGCCTCTAAATTAAAGACTTTCACCATAAATTTATTTTAGGTTTAAAAATTAATTAAAAGATCCTCCAATAATATTTAATTTGCACCTTAGAATTCACCACCAAAATATTTGAGATTGTAATATTATTATTTAATTAATTTTTATATTCGGGTTCTCACAGCCATGAGGCTATGTGCTTATGTGTTTAACTGCATGAATGCCTGTAGATGCAGGCTTCATTGCTTGAATTGGAACCATTCATCAAAATGTGCGTTTTAAGCCCACTTTGCGGAGTGGCAAAATCATGTTTTTTAAGCCCACTTGAGGCTGGAAAATTCGCGTCTTAGCCTACTTGCGAGTAACACTTTCAAACCATTTTCGAAAAACAAACATGAGATGTTTAGTTCCAATTCTTGCGATTGAGTCTATACTTGTATGTTGTGCGCATCACATAGTAAGCTAGCTAATAAACCGGAATACGAACACATGTGTTTTCAAAAATAACATATCATGTTAGTAGAGGCTGATCCTTTGATCGGGCGAGTGGGGGTGCTCATTTCAGGACCTTCCCCTCTTGTACCCAAGTTCCAGAGCCGAGGCAACTTTGGTGATGATGGATACGTGGCCTTTGGCACAAGTTAGGGTTTCCTAAATTTTCCCAAAACAAAACATTTCGGTGGCGATTCTGAAATCTGGCAAAGCAGTCCATGTTTGGCGCTTTTTGATTAAAATCGATTTTCCAAAATGGTTTCTCGGATTTGGACTCTTTGGTGATTTATCAGTCTTACATTACACTTTGTGAGATTAGATTCAGAACCGGGACAGGAGTCCGAACTGTAGTAACTAAGAACCATGATTCACGCCCTCGTCCGCGGAGCGGAGTTTCGGGCGGTCTACAACGGGCCTCGTCACTCTCGCTATCTAAGAGAGTTGCAAGAAGGCCACTAAGCTTGCTCCTACTATGAGGGTTAACAATTGGCGACAAAGCTCTATCAACTCGGTTCCACCTGAAAATGCACACTGTAACTCTCTGATGGTAACAATCAATCACAGTTTGATAAGAACACAACCAGTCCATGCCTAAAATGACATCAATACTCGACATATCTAGCAACACAAAAGCAAACAGAAGTTGACGCCTGGCAACTTCTATTTCACAATGACGACAACCCTGGTCTAAATCAACTGTACCCCCAACAGGTGACTCTACTCTGAATGGAGGCACTAACTGTGCTACATCTAACCCCAATGTAGAAGCAAACGCAGTAGATATAAATGAATGAGACACACCCGTGTCTATCAACACATTAGCCAAAGAATTACACACAACAAAAATACCTCTCACAACTGAGGATTCAGGCAACTGCTCTAGCACGGTAACAGCATACACGCACCCCTGTGGCCCCTGATTAACTTGCTCCCCTCTCGGAGCATAGGCCAGATGTACTGACTGAGCCGAAGCGGCTCCTTGATTAGCTCATAAAGCTTGAGCTGAATGAGCCTGTTGGTGGCTTTAAGTCTTTCTCGACCCTGATACGCGAGATGCGCCTCCCAATTGTGGGCAAGTTCTCTTCATATGCCCTAGCTAACCATACTGGTAACAATTAAACCCTTGTCCCCTATTCTGGGACTGAGACTGACTCTGTGATCGGTTAGATGGTGGTGGTGGCAACATCAACTGCCCTTCTCCCTTCTGTGGGCAAGTAAAGGCTTTGTGACTCAGCTAGCCACACTTAAAACAAGAAAAACTACTCTGTGTACTCTTTCCTGGGCCTGCACTAGGCAAAGGAAAAGTAGATCGAGACTGCTGTGGTTGGGACTGGAAGGAAAAGGTACCCCTGCTCCTCTTATTCTGCCTATAGTCTCCTTGAGACTCTTGGTCCCTAGACCTTGAACTCTGAAGCCTCTCTTCCTCGGCTTGCATGGAAATCTCTACGTATGCCGTCGACCCTATAAGGCGGTCATAGTTCCAAATCATGTTCCCAACAATCTTAAAGAAAATTTTGGTTTTTAACTTTTTCTCGAATTCAATGCAACGGCGCTCTTCCGTTGCCACCAACTCTAGTGCAAACCTAGATAAACTAGAGAAGACTGCCTCGAACTCGGCCACGGTCATGTCGAGTTGTTTGAGGTCTTTGAACTCTTGCCTCAATCACTCCCTAGCAGCATGAGGTAAATACTTATCTTGGAAAGCAACTACAAAGGCTTCACATGTTGGCTCCACTCTACTCTTGCCATACTTCCACCATTGACCCGTATCCCCTTTAAGGCAGTAACTCGCTAGAGTCACTCTCAACTCGATATCATCAATGTGAAGTATCTCAAATGTTTTCACATTTTGTTCAAGCCACTTATCTTCTTTCTTAGGCTCGGGGCCACCATAGAATTCATCCGGTTTGACCCACAAAAACTACCTAGTAAGGAAACTCGCTCTTGCCTCTAAGGTGTTCTCTCGGGCTTGGTTCTCTGCCCTCAACAAGTTCATAGCCCCTACTATTTCTCTAGCTAGGGCCCCTATTGCGATTTGACCCACTTGGTCCGCTTGTTCGGCCATATTAGCTTGGCCTAACTCTTCTTCTTGTACCGAGACCTCATGGACCGGTACCTCATGCACACCCCGGCGAGCCCTACCACGTCTCCCGCCTCTACTACCACGGGTTTGACCTCTTCTTGGCACCTATAAAAGACAATAGAAATGATTTAGCACACTAACCCATACGTGCCCGCAATTTACCTCACACGTCTAATCATCGTAATTCTATATATTTCACTACTATATAGACATTTCAATTTTATTCCACATAAGCACTTAGTAATGTAAACACATACGGATTATTCTTTCATGATGAAATTCGCCCCATGAAAAACCAAGAATTCTTAGTAGAACGAGTATTGATCAAGTACCCTTCTAAAAAGACCTCAAGGAATTTAACAAGCGCGAGCAACATCCAAAAGTCCAACCCCATACCCACATAGCCACATAAGCATGTTATCACATAGTCACAAAATGTATAACATCTTCCTATCATGCAACCTATCATGCAGCATGAACCCATTGTGGTAAAATAACCACTTCCCACGAGCTCCAAGTATTCAAACCCGGTAGCTCTGATACCAAGTTGTAATGCCCCCATTTTCATGCCCAAATCATAATACAATAATCATACCCCTTTAAAGTAAAACTGATAATAAATCCTCATACTTGTATTACATGATGTAAATAGTCTTCATACAATAATACAGTTAATCCAACAACAATTAATTAAACAGCAAATACCCCCAAGGGTTTACAAGTTTCCAAAGCTTGAGCCTTGTTACACAAAACGGTTATTCAAACCCACACATACAAAGTCATAGCAAATGGGCACATTATGCTCTCTGCACACACTTCCACGGCTCCAATTAGGCGGAAACACCACATATTTTCATGCACAAAAATCCCATAGGGTAAGCATAAAGCCCAGTAGGAAATTGTTAACAAAGTATATACATTTTATACAAGCCTCATGAGATAGAATGCTTATGCCATGCCATGCCTCTTTTGAAAGTAAAACACACCTTCGTCTTTTGAAAATCAACATGCTCAATGATGTCATGCAATTTCAACTACTCAACATTTATCAAATTTTATTCAAGGGGCGGTAAATACAACTCTGGTAATCCCTAGGTCGGCGTCTACAAGTAGACTATACAAGTACTACCAATTTGTCAATTTTACCGGTATTAATCGGAAGGCTCGACACCTCAAATTTGTCATTTTTACTGGTGTTAGCTGGAAGGCTTAACACCTATAATCTACACCACCTTTCAAGACTTACCACCGTATTTACCCCAAACCCATTTCATGAAAACTTGTTTCTTAGCATTCTTTTCTCAATGCACAGTTTTCAAATCAAATTTCAAGCTCTTCATTTTCAATGAATTGATATGCCAATGTATCAATTAATGCAATGCAACATTTCATCCATTTTCCATTCTTCCACACAATATTTCCATTGTGATCAAAATTTCCATTTCTCCTTTCAATACAATTTCACCAGATGAATAAACACATTTATTCATTTTCATCCAAGGGCTAACATAACCTCCATATTTCAAGCCATCTCAACAATTTCCCATATTCCATGAAAATATCATTTATATAAATATAAATAAGAAATTCTCCAACATCCATTTATTTTGACATACAAAATAAATAAAACACATCATCCATGATTTCTCAACATCTTTTTAAAATTCCTATTTTCTAGGTTTTCTTACCAAGCGATTCATCTCCAAAACATTTGAAGGAATCTCACCAAAAACATCTTTCTTTAATCAACATAGTTCAAAACCCTCAATTTCTATCTCAAATGATCAAATAGTAAACTCACTTTCAAAATCATTCTTTTTTCTTGAATCAACAATTTATTTTCAAAAAACTAATTAAAGGATGATTTCGAAAATCATCAAGATCTTGCAGATATATATATATATATATAACTCGAAGAAAATCCCTACCTCAAGTTTGAAGGAGAAAAGAGTTGAAACCCCCAAAATCAACGACGATGAAACTCGATCTCCACCGCACACAACGTAGCCCTCGAGAAGTTACACAACTTTGACGAAGGAACAACAGCCAAAATTCCAATGGATTTGGAGAAATCAAAGAGAGAAGATGGTTTCTAGAGAGAGAGGCTCTAGATATGTATCTTGGAGACTTTTAGAGAGAGAGGGGATTGCAAAAATTGATCTGAAATGTCACTTTTGCGAGCTGATAAAACGCGGTCCGCTCGAGCGTGGAAAACCCCGCTCGAGCGTCAAACGCAGACTCCCGCTCGAGTGTAAAATACGCTCCTCCAGTATATTTTTCAGACAGAGACCCCGCTCGAGCGCCCGAATGCCCGCTCAAGCGCAGAGCAAAATTTTATAAGCCCGTTCAAGCGCATGAATGCCCGCTCGAGCAGAGAGCCAAAATTCTGGGCAACCAAGAGTTTGGAAAAACCAGTAACCAACATTTTCCAAACACACAACTACAACCCAATAACCAACATTGAAGGGAAGCCAAGGGAAACAAGACCTGAACCACCATTTAACCCATTCAAACCCGAGTTCGGAACACCATAAGGGACGGGTCAAAACTAGGGTTGCTAAATATCGTGATTGTGAAATAGAAGCTGCTGGGCGTCGACTTTCATTTGCTTTTGTGTTGCTAGATGTGTTGAGTTTTGATGTCATTTTAGGCATGGACTTGTTGTGTTCTTATCAAGCTGTGATTGATTGTTACCGTCAGAGAGTTACGGTGTGCACTTCGAGTGGTGATCGTTTCTATTTTCTAGGGAACCGAGTTGATAGAGCCTTGTCACCAGTTGCTGACCCTCGTAGTAGGAGCAAACTTAGTGGCGTTCTTGCAACTCTCTTGGATAGTGAGAGTGATAGGGCTCGTGTTGAGTTACCAAGGGTAGTTTTTGAATACCCGAATGTCTTTCCAGAAGATCTTACTAGTTTACCACTGTAGCCGTGCCCCGTGGGCCTCATGCTACAGTTCGGACTCGTTTTGTTGCCGGTTCTTAATCTGATCTCACAATGTGCAATGTGAGACTGATAAATCACCAAAGAGTCCAAATCTGACAAATCGTTTTGGAAAACTGATTTTCGTAAAGAAGTGCCAAACATGGACTGCTTTGCCAGATACAGAGTCGCCACCTAAATATTTTATTTTGGGGGAATTTAGGAAACCCTGACTCATTTGCCTAAGGCCGCGTGTCCGTCATCACCAAAGTTGCCTCGGCTCGGGAACTTAGGTACGATTGGGGAAGGTCAGCTATGAGCACCCCTGCTCGCCCGATCTGAAGATCGGCCTCTACTAACCATGATATCTAGTTTTGAAAACGTTATGTGTTCTTATTCTGATTAATTAGCTAATCTTACTATGTGATGCGCACAACACAAAAGTATAGACTAGATCGCCTAATTTGGAACAAAGCATTGCATATCCGTTTGTTCGGAAAATGGATTGAAATTTGCTACTCGCAAGTAGGCTAAAATACGGATTTCAACGAGTTGTTCCAACTCAAGCAATCCAACCTTCACCCACAGGCATTTAGGCAGTAATATCACATAAGCACATAGCCACATGGTAAGCATGTTGTCATGTTAACATTCACAGTCATGCGAGATGCTAAAGCATAAATACTTACAGCATACTCCGAGCCAAAACAAAGAACATGTTAGCAATCAAACATATGATCCAAGTCCATGTTAAATGGCTAATGTATCATAGGCAAAATGCAATCTAGAACAGGCTCGGCTAATCGTAGGATGGCATGTGAAATGCAACGAGTAACATGTATTCAAGTTAGATTTGAAATACTATGCAGTTAGCATGATGCGCCGAGCTCGGTGCATGCAATACTGATGAATGAATGAACGCATGCATAGCAAAAGGTATGCTAAATTAAATATGCCCTAGTACTAACCATCAAAAACAGGTAAGTAAAAGGGAGAAAGAAATGGGGGTTGGAAGACATGCACACACACACCCACACTTATTACACATTCGCCCTTGCTCGGAGGGACCAAAAGAATAATACAAATTAATTAACCTACAAGCTAATTAATTATTACAGACCACTTAACTAGTTAAGCAAATTAACTAAGCTAAGAAAGCAATAAAATAGCCTCGGGAAGAGGGTTCAATGCATGCGTGCTCGGGTTCGCTCGGAAATTCGTCACCATGCACAAGCTACCTCTGTTTACCCTGTTCTACTCTTCTGAAAATTGCACAAGTCCCAAGGAACACTCTCTGAACACTGTGGAGCATCACCGATCAAGGGGAAACATCACCGACCATGGTAGAAGGGTCATCGACCAAATATTCAGCTTTCGGCCTCAAATGTTTGGTCGGTCGGCAATAGAGATGGTCGGCTGACCATGTATGCCTGCAGAATCCTGTTTTGACAGCAGCAGAGGACAAACATGGCATGACAATACATTTCAAGCAAATGTTTGCACAAACACCCTCCTTATCATGTTCATGACTCAAAGGAGGATGGTCCTCGACCCTCAGGCCACCAATCACGCATTTCAATGCGTGATGGCCAAAGAGGCCAAGTTGTGCATTTTAATGTCAAATGTAATGCACATAAACACATAAGGAAACTAACCTCAATCATGGTGATTCAAGAGGCAAGGCATGCATGCCAAATGCAACCTAAGCATGTGAGCTAAGTATGCAATATGAGCATGAGGATAAGTAATATGAAGATGCAAGCATGTAACAAGTATGCAAGCTAACAAGCATGCAAATAATATGTGACAACATATCAAGCGAACATGTGACAACATGTTAAGTAACTACAAGGGGAATGCATGCCAAATGCAACACAACTTTAAGCATGCAACAACATGCCATGGGCCAAGTATGTGACAACATGCCTATGGGCCATGTATGCGACAATATGCAAGGCAAATGTACACACAAGCATTCATGCACACAATGGTCCAAAACTTCAGCATGAGGGAGTAACTTAAGCCCAAAACAGTGGCTAATATGCTAAGCACATGAAGGCGAATGTACATACAAGCATGCATAGATACATGGTTCAAGACTTAAGCATAAACAAGCAACTTTTAAGCACACTTAAAAGGGACAAACAAGGGCATATGGCAAGCATACTAAGCTCTGAAAATCATGTTAAGGATGGTGCCAAACCAACTAAACAAGACAAACAAGGCACGCAACTATGTCCAAAACTCAAGGCAAGCAAAGGGGCTTAAACCCTGACTATATGAAGCAAGTCCCAAAGGGCCATGGGGACTCAGAACCACCCCAAGGCAGGCCAAAACAAGGTCAAAGGCACACCTAGATGGCATCTAAATGGCCTAAGTCTAAAGGCATGCAAAAGGGTCCAAACATGGAGCATGAAACACCAACCTTTTAAAGTATCAAAGGAGCATCAAATGCAAGCATACAAGCATGCCACAAGGACTGAAATGATGCTATAAGTGGTGCCAAACCACTGAAACAAGCCAAGTAATGCATTCTCAACACTCACACACCCAAGGCTAACAAGCCAAAATGCAAGGTGGCTATACAAAGGATGTAATGGATGGCCAAAATGACCAAAATCATACCTCAAGAACATCAAAACATGCATAAAAGCTTCACAAAGCTAAGCCAAAACAAGTAAGCATAGTGGTCTAGATGCTAAGTACATGTTAAGGCAAATAATGGCATTACAAGACAAGTATGCAAGGCAAGCATGATGTGTCTAAACCAATTAAAAACAGTGCTATATCATGGAAAAATAAGCACAAATACTAGTTAAGACATGGCCAACATGAACTTAAACAAGGTGCTCATATATGAGGCTAAAATGACAATAATTGAAGGCAACAAGGAGAGGGGATGGCCCTCTCCTTCTTAGGACCTTAAAGCACCATCCCCACCACTGAAATCCCACTGGATTTCAGTGGTGAGGAAGATGCCCAAACAAGGTGGCGCCGAAGCTCACCAAAATAGCACAAAATGGGGGCCAAACAAGGCCTAAGAGGGATCAAATAACCCCAAACACCAAAACAACCTTAAACAACTATTTTAAGCGCTTAAAATCAGAACTTTTATATGTTATAAGTTAAGCTTAAAAACAAATGCAAGGATGGCTAAAAGCCTATGCAAAAATGGGGAATAAAGGGGGAAAAATCTCACCCTTGAAGACCTTCTTCACAAGGACCACTCCAACCCCTTCTCCAAGCTTAGATCAACTCAAGAACTCTGAAAATCACTCCTTAGTACCTCAGTAGCTAAAGGAAAGTGTAACTCTAGGTGTTTGTGTGCAAAACTATGAACAAAACACCTTAATACACACACAATATGGAAGAGAGGGAGATATAGAGATAGAATAGATACAACTATGCTAACCCTAATCCAGAACTCTAGAACTCAACCCTCTAACCCTTAAGGAGGGAGGAGAAGGCCTCCCTTTATAGAGGATCACTCTTGCAAAGCTTACAAAACAAGCTAAACAAGAGTGAAATCCCTCCATACACGTGTATAGAGGGGGAGCAAAGTGGGTACCAGCTAGCACAGCTAGCACAAAATATCTGCCAAAAGCAGATGCACAGTGGTCGGCCAGCCAAAAATGCCAAATTGACCAAATAAATGGTCGACCGACCAAACAGAGTACCGACCGACCAAACATTTGGCCGATGGCAACAAAACAATGGCCGGTGGCCTGAAGCCATAGCCGGTGAGATGTGGGGATGGCCGACAAGCCATTCCCTGCTCCTCAAAAGCAAAACGCAAGTGTTTGGTGCAAAACCAAACACAAAACAGGCAAGTCGAGAGGTCTTGAGGCAAGGCGCGTGGCCAAGACCTCCGCGAACTCAAGACGAACATGAACATAGATGATCACCGAGTGTTCAAACGGTGACGTCCAAGTCTTGAGGACGGTCAAAAATGGGGTGTCTACAACCACCTCACCGGGAGATCGCGTTCTCCAATGAATTAGTGCCTAGCACGGCACCGATTTCCATGTCACTGTATAGATTTGCACCCGTTGAATTGCATGAGTTAGAGATTCAACTCCAAGAACTTTTAGACAAGGGCTTCATTTGCCCTAGCACATCGCCATGGGGAGCGTCGGCTATCTTTGCGGAGAAGGATGCGTCATTGCAGTTGTGTATTGATTATCGCAAGTTGAATAGAGTTACAGTTAAGAACAAGTATCCTTTACCCAGAATAGATGATTTGTTTGACCAACTTAGAAGGTCTCGTTGCTTCTCAAAAGCAGATTTGAGGTCGAGGTACCATCAGTTGAGAGTCCGGAGGGAAGACATTCAGAAGATGGCCTTTCATACTCATTATGGCCACTATGAATTCCTTGTAATGCCTTTTGGGTTGACCAATGCACCGGCTTCCTTTATGGATTTGATGAACAGAATTTATCGGGAATACTTAGACCGTTTTGTGGTCGTCTTTGTGGATGACATATTGATTCATTCAACCTCTGAGGAGGAACATGAGACTCACTTGTGGGTAATGTTGGGTTTACTTAGTGAGCACCAATTGTATGCCAAATTTCAGAAATATGAGTTTTGGTTAACTGAGGTGAAGTTTTTGGGGCATGTAGTGTCTAGAGAGGGAGTAACTGTGGATTCCTCAAAGATAGATGCCGTACAGGATTGGGAACAACCCAAGAATGTTTTTGAAATTCGGAGTTTCTTGGGATTAGCGGGGTATTATCGACGTTTTGTAAGGGATTTCTCTAGACTAGCTGCACCTTTGACTAGGTTGACCAGAAAGGGTATCAAATTTGTGTGGAGTGAGGTGTGTGAAAAGTCATTCCAAGAGCTTAAGACTAGATTGACTACCGCACCGGTTTTGATAATTCCAGAAAGGGGTTTGAATTACACTGTCTTTTGTGATACGTCCGCGGATGGACTTGGTTGTGTCTTAATGCAAGAGGGAAAAGTTGTGGCCTATGGTTCACGATAATTGAAAACTCATAAGAAAAATTATCCCACCCATGATCTAGATTTAGCAGCGGTGATTTTTGCTTTGAAAATTTGGAGGCATTACTTGAATGGTGAGAAGTTTGAAGTCTTCTCCGATCGTAAGAGTCTAAAGTATTTGCTTTCTCAAAAAGATTTGAATTTATAACAACGGAGATGGATGGAATTTATGGAGGATTATGACTTTGAGTTACACTATCATCCAGGGAAGGCCAATGTGGTGCCCGATGCTTTGAGTCGAAAATCTGTGAGTAGTTTGGCAAGTGTGGCCATTCGGGAATGGGATATGCTAGATGTTATTGGCAAGTTTGATTTGCACTTGGGTGAGTCCGGAGAGAGTGCTACCTTATTTACTTTGAATGCTCAACCTACCTTGGTTAGTAAGGTCATAGAGGCACAACGAGGAGACCGTGATGTGGAATCAATCCGTGTTATGATTTCCAATGGGAAGGAGAAGAAAGGTTTGAACGTTCAATCGGATCTGAGTGTACGTTACCTAGACCGTTTGTTTGTACTAGAATCTTGTAGAGAGGAATCCGAGTGGAAATGGGAGCTGTCACCATGGATTTTGTAGTTGAGCTTCCTAGAACACAACGAGGCAATGACGTCGTTTGGGTGATTGTTGATAGGTTGACTAAGTCTACGCATTTCATTTCGATGTGCACCAGTGACTTAGTTGAACGCTTGGCAGAGTTGTTCATTAAAGAGATAGTCTGACTTCATGAAGTCCCTGTGACTATTTTGTCAGATAGGGATCCTCGTTTTACTGCCCGGTTATGGGAAAGCCTTCAAGAGGTGTTGGGAACTAAGTTGACTCTTAGCACTGCTTATCAACCTCAAACCGATGGGCAGTTGAAACGTACCATTCAGATTTTGGAGGACATGCTTAAAACTTGTGTCCTTGATTTTAAGGGCCCTTGGGAAAGGCACTTACCATTGATTGAGTTTGCTTACAACAATAGCTACCAAGCTAGTATTGGGATGGCACCATTTGAGGCCTTGTATGGTCGACCTTGTAGATCACCAGTTTGTTGGGCCGAAGTGGGTGATGCACCGTTATTGGGTCCGAAAATTGTTAGAGAGACAACTGAGAAAGTTGTTCTCATTCGGAAGAGGTTAGCTACAGCCCAAAGCCGACAAAAGAGTTATGCTGATAAGAGGAGATGACCTTTATCTGTTGAAGTTGGTGACCATGTGTTTCTAAAAATCTCACCTAGGCAAGGTTTGATGAGATTTGATAAGAGTGGTATATTATCTCCAAGGTTCATTGGGCGTTTTGAGATCTTAGAGAGAATTGGGGAAGTGGCATACCGGTTAGCTTTACCGCCACAACTTGTTGGAGTTCACAACGTATTTCATGTATCTATGCTTAGGAAGTATGAACCCGACCCTTCTCATGTGCTTGATTGGGCTGACTTGGAGGTAGATGAGGATGCCTCTTCCGAAGAACGACCGGTTCAAATATTAGATACCCGGGAGCAAGTGCTACGGGGCAAAACTATACCATTGGTAAAGGTGTTGTGGAGACACCATGGGGTTGAAGAAGCGACATGGGAACGGGAGGCGGAAGTCCGCTCCAAATATCCGAATTTGTTTGAAAATGCTTAAGTAGCTTTTCTTTGTAATATTCCCTAGTATTGAGGGAAACTATTTAAAATTGTTGACCACATGTTGTTATGTACGTTGTTATGTTAAACATGAAGTAGTTACGGATTGTCATTTCCTTGCTTCATGTTTAGGTTAATGTGGATGGTTGTTGTTAATGGGATAACCGTGGTGGAGATGGCCAAAAAAAAAAATTTTGAGTTAATATTGTGATTTTAAAATGAAATAGCGTGGTTTTGATCGCTACAAACCCCCTTTGTTTGGGTAGTTTGATTTGAAATTTCGGGGACGAAATTCTTTAAAAGGGGAAGGTTATAGCAATCCCGATTTTGACCCGGTCAGCTCGCTAAAAAAAATGCAAAATGCATTTGAAATTGCTTGAGCCACACATGCGGAAAATAGGGGAGGGCTTGTTTGGCTACTACAATAAATGTAGGTGCGGGAGTGCAAGTGCGGAAGAAGCGCCGCACGTGCGATGGTAGGTGAATCTGAAATTTTGGTCTTTCCTTCTTTTTAGGATGAGTGTATCTCACTCTTGTTAGGTCTCTCTCTCTCTAAAAACCCTTTGTTCTCCCTTCTTTCTACATTTCCCTACGCCAAATTGGATCAAAACCTTGATTTCTCAAGATCCATTAGAGTTCTGCCATAGGTTCTTCATCAAAGTTGGTTAACTTCTCGAGGGCTGCGCTGTGTGCGGTGAAGATTGAGTTTCGGCACCGTTGATTTTGGAGGTTTCATCTCATTTCTTCTCAAAACTTGAGGTAGGGATTTTCTTAGAGTTATATATATATATATATTTGCAAGATCTATATGATTTTCGAAATCATCTTTCGATAGCTTTGAAAATTGATTGTTGATTCATGAAGTTGAGCGATTTTGAAAGTGGGTTTGTCTCTTGTTCATTTAAAATGATCTTATGCGTTTTGATCTTCATGGATTGAAGAAAAGATGATTTTGGAAATTTTTTTTTTCAAAATATTTAAGTTATATAGTTTTGGTGAGAAAACCTACAATTTGGGGATTTTTTTAAAAGAGACTGAAAATCCATGAATGATATTGTTATATTTATTTTGTATGTGGATTGACGTAGTTAGCAGTTAGAGTAGTTTAAACCGTGGATTATAAATTTTAATGTTTAAACCGTGGTTAGCAGTTAGAGTAGTGTGAATTGACGTGGATTGGTGCAATTTTAGCGAATTGGACGGTATTTTACACAACCCTAGTGACAACAACTGCTATCGCAAAAAACCACATTTTTTATATAAAAAAATAAAAAATAAATAAACATTGCCAAGAAATATATAAACAATACTTGTACAAATGACATATTTAACATCTACGCATTCACAACCAAATACAAAAACAATTTTAAAAAAGCAAAAAAATATTAATATTTTCCACAAATATAGTAAACTTAAAATATTTAAAAGTACTTGGTACATGATAATGAAAGATACAATATTTTCCCATAATTCCCCCAAAAAAATAGAAAAATATAAAAAATTTAGTAACGGGTAGCATTCTCTATTGCCATTGCATCAACACCACCAAGCAAGCTCCCAGCCACGAAGTAGCATCTAAAAAAATAGTGTAAACGTGTCGTGCAATATATTATAAATGGGGGTTCATGTCTTATTACAATACGATTTGGCATTGTGTGTCTGTCATCTTTATCCTTAGGTTCACATAAAACTTTATCCTAAACTCAAATATGGTGGTTAAAAATTTCCTTAAACTCAAATATATATTCTTTTGTCTCGGATCTAGATATCTCTACTCAGCTTTTTCCCTAGCTACCATAGCGACAGAAGCTACCAGATTTCCAATAACATTCCAGCAACATTAACCTTTAAGCCTAAGTATTATCTAATATCACGTGAGTTTGAAGAACATGTGGTCTTCGGGAGTTGATTTCAACAAAACCAATAATCGTAATGCATTGCTCAAGTTAATAATGCTACAATAAATGAAACAATGTATTTGGGTTTTCAACAAGTTCACCCACAACCTCTACCAGCAATCCATGTAACAAATATAACATATCTAGATTTTTAGTAGGCTTACCGTCATCTCCGTATGGATTTTTAGTAGGCTCACCCTTAACCTTATTTGCATGTGTGATTGTGTACATATGTGTGCATATATATCAATGTATAGGAGATATGCCAACTGCTTCATGTAGCGAGATTAAGGTACAGCAATTGCATCATTAGTTAATATCAACTTGTTTCCCTCTTGGCTCCCTAGAAACCAATAAACACATGGGGCTAGTTAAAAATACTTTCTATTTTAAATAAAAACAAATGAGATAGAAAGGAGTGAGACAGCTAAGAAAATAAAAAATCCTAGTTTTTCTCGATAGCCATTAAAGCAAACCAAAGATTTTCCTACAAATACTTAAGATAGGGAAAAATTGAAATCAAATTGAATCAAAAACATCATGCACTATCAAATATGACAACAAGGTAGTTGTTTCTCTAAATCCCTAGATATCCCATTGTAGACGCGTCCATGGGCCTCATGCTACAGTTCGGGCTCGTTTGTCACGGTTCTTAATCTGATCTCACAAAGTGCAATGCAAGACTGATAAATCACCAAAGAGTCCAAATTCGGAAAATCATTTTGGAAAACTGATTTTTAGAAAGAAGTGCCAAACATGGACTGCTTTTCCAGATACAGAGTCGCCACCTAAATATTTTTTATGGGGGAATTTAGGAAACCCTGACTCGTTTGCCTAAGGCCAAGTGTCCGTCATCACCAAAGTTGCCTCGGCTTGGGAACTTGGGTACGGTTGGGGAAGGTCAGCTATGAGCACCCTCGCTCGCCCGATCAAAAATCGGCCTCTACTAACCATGATATCTAGCTTTGAAAACGTCACGTGTTCTTATTCCGGTTAATTAGCTAATCTTACTATGTGATGCGCACAACGCAAAAGTATAGACTAGATCGCCTAATTTGGAACAAAGCATCGCATATCCATTGTTTGGAAATGATTTAAGGTTTGCTACTCGCAAGAAGGCTAAAATACAGATTTCGATGAATTATTCCAATTCAAACAATCCAACCTTCAGCCACAGGCAGTCAGGCAGTAAATCAACTAAGCGGTTAGCCTCATGGCAAGCATGTTTTCATGTTAACATTCACACTCATGCGAGATGCTAAAGCATAAACACTCACCTAGTACTCCAAGCCAAATCAAGGAACATGTTAGTAATCAAATGCATGATCCAAGTCCATGTTAAGATGGCTAATGCATCGCAGGCAAAATGCAGCTAGAATAAGCTCGGCTAATCTATGGATGGCATGCGAAATGCAACAGATAACATGTATTCAAGTTAGATTTGAAATATTATGCAGTTAGTATGATGCGCCGAGCCTGGTGCATGCAATACTGATGAATGAATGCACACATGCATGGCATAAAGATGCTAATTAAAATATGCCCTAATACTAACCATCAAAAAAGGTAAGTAAAAGGAAGAAAGAAGTGGGAGTTGGAAGACATGCATCACACATACGCATGCTTATTACACAATTCGCCCTCTGTAGACATCCCCGAACGTCCCCGTTTTGTTCGTTTGGGCTCACTATAGTTTAGGACTCAAATGTCACGGTCCTGTATCTAATCTCGCAGAGTGCAATGCAAGACCGATAAATCATCAAAAAGTCCAAATCCGGCAAATCGTTTTTGAAAACAGATTTTTTTTTAAAGAAGTTCCAAACATGGACTGCTTTACCAGATATAGAGTTGCCACCTAAATATTTTATTTTGGAAAATTTAGGAAACCCTGACTCGTTTGCCTAAGGCCACGTGTCCGTCATCACCAAAGTTGCCTTGGCTCGGGAACTTGGGTACGATTGGGGAAGGTGACTTCGTGAGCACCCCCGCTCGCCCGATCAAAGATCGGCCTCTACTAACCATGATATCTAGTTTTGAAAACATTATGTGTTCTTATTCCGGTTATTAGCCTAGATTTACTACGCGATGCGCACAGCATACAAGTATAGACTGGATCGCCTGAATTGGAACAAAACATTTCATGTTTGATTTTTGAAAGCGGTTTGCTACTCGCAAGTAGGCTAAAAATACAGATTTTGCCACCCTCGGGTGGGCTTAGAAAAGATGGTTTTGCCACTAGCTAGTGGGCTTAAAAACTCACAGTCAATGCATTATCCCAATTTAGATAACCTAACCTTCACCCATAGGCATTCAGGCAGGTATATCACATAAGCAGTTAGCCTCATGGTAAGCATGCTATCATGGCAGTCACTCACACGCATGCAAAGATGCTAAAGCATAAAACTTACCGAGTACTCCAAGCCAAAACAAAAGCTATGTTAGAAATCCGTGCATGATCCTAGCTATACAGAAATGCCTAATGCAACACATGCAAAATGCAACTAAAATAGGCTCGACTATTCTACAGATGGCATGTGAAATGCTACAACTAACAAGTATTCAACTCAGAATTGAAATACGATGCAGTTAGTATGATGCGCCGAGCCTGGTGCATGCAAGACAGATGAATGATGTAAACATGCAAGCATAAGTATGCTAATTGAAACATGCCCAAATCTAACCATCATAAGCTGATAAATAAAAGGGAGAAAGATGTGGGGTTGGAAGACATACATCACACACACGCACACTTATTACAATTGTGCCCTCGCTCGGAGGGTCCGAATGAATATTACACAGCCAAAATAAATAACGAATTATTACACAACACTAATTACTTAACAAAGGAACTAGGTAAGTAGAGTAAACTAGCATGCTATGCTATGTGCAATGGACAGCCTCAGCTCTGCTCGGAATGATGGAGGGTGTATGCATGCTCAAATTGCCACGTCGGTAAATTCCATCGCGATGCCTTGACTCGCCTTTGTTTACAATTGAATCCAGAAACTCGCACAAAGCTCCGAGAGGTTGAAACTCCACTCTGGGAAGCTGTGGGAGGGCCACCGACCAGCTATTGGGCTTGGAGACCACCCACCAACCAGTTTATGTGGGAAAAACCAAAAGGGATGGTCGGCCTGCCAGAAAAGCTGGTTGGCCGACCAGTTCCTGCCTCCAGTTTCTGGTTTTTCTGCAACAAAGGCAAGAGAAAGAGAAAGCAAGGTATTTGTAACACATGTGTGCACGACCACCCTCCCCATCATTGCACAAGCTCTAGGGAGTGTGGTCCTCGATCCTCGTGCCACCAATCACGCATCTCGATGCATGATGGCCGAGACGTCAGATTGCACAACTCAATGTGAAATGAATGCACATATGAACGCAACAAGGCCTAAACTCCATCATAGATAATCCAGAGCGTCGGCGACCGAGAATTGAGGCACGTTTCGTCACTTGGAGTACGAAACGTCCCTCGTTTCCTGTGTTTGGACTAAACCCTACTCCAAATACAATGCAATATGCATGATATGCATTAATGCAATTCTAACATGGAATCCTAGATGCAATGCCACTGAATGACGTAAACATGCAAGGGATGAAAATGCAAACATGCACCTAGCATAAAGAGTGCTAACACTATATGGCATGCATAATGCTCGTAAACTAAATGCGACTAACAACCTATGGCATACTCAATGCAACTAACAACCTAGCATACATAATGCGAGGAATGACATGGCATACACAATGCTAACAACATAACATGCACAACACATTGCAACATGGAATACACAATGCAAGGTGGACTGAAACCAATATGAGTGGACCTCAGCCACACTCAAATCAGTGGCCATATGATGGAAATGAGACAACTGAAACACATGCAAACATGCATGGATGCAAAGGACCGATCCTAAGGCATCAAATGCCACTCTACCAAGGCATGGCAAGGGATGAAAGATGGCATACAAACATACAATTTCCAGCTCTGAAATAAGATGCTCAATGGTCCCAAATCATGGAAACATGTCACCCAATGGACGAAATAAGCCCCGAAACCCAAAACTAGGCAAATGCATTGAACCACAAGTATGCTAAGCAAGCATTATTTGATCATGTGGCATGAGAACAGAGCCAAGGCAATCCTAAACATACACCAAATTAGTTTCAAGCATGGCCAAAAGGTGCTAGCATGAAGGGCTAAAACAACATGCGACATAGGCTAGTAAGCATGGTTTACATGGCATGTATATGAAGCACAAGAGAGGTCACCAAACCAGCCACAAATAGGAACATGGTATGCTAAAATATGCCCAAATAACCACTGAAATATATCCAATGCATGCAAAAATGATGGGCTCCTTTGGAGGGTCATAAGGTGGATTACTCAACACATACAAGATAGACATGTAAAATGGCAAAACCAACTCTGGAAATCAGTTATGAGGGCCCTGAAACTCATCAAAAAGGCCCTAAAATCAGTCAATGAAGCATGCAAATGAAAGCCCCTTTGAAAGGCCTTGAATGGGATTGCTCTACACATGCAAAATAGACACTTCATATGGCAAAATGGGCTCCTGACAGAGTCAAGGCAGACCTTAAAACTCACCAAATAGGGCTTGAAATGTGACTTCACAACATGCAACTAGGAGCCCCTTTGGAAGGCCAACAAAGCTAGTAAAGAGAACAAGGGGTGAGAGGGTCACCCCTCTCTGATTTTAGGGCTCAAAAACACATCCAAGCCACTGAAAATCCACTGGATTTCAGCGGCTAAAAGGCCAAACCAAGGCCATAAAAAATGCTCTAGTACATGGCTCAAAACATGAGGAAATGAAGCATGCAAGGGGGAAGGTGACCCCGAACAGAAAAATGACCTTGAACAAACTTGAAGAGGAGCTCAAAAAAAAACTTTTTTTAGTTTATGAAGAAACCCAAAAAACCATGCAAATAGGGCTAAGATATGAAGCAAGATAATGCAAAAAACGGGGAAATAGAGGCCTACCCTTGTAGAGCCGACCCTCGGCAACTTCTGGACCAAGGTAATGAGCGTTCAACCTCTGCAAATCAGTTCCAAGGTGCTTGGATGGATGGTGGAGGTGCTGTGCTAGGAGTGTGGTGCAATGGGACCAAGAACAAGGGTTTTTGGAGCTTGGAATAGAGAGATATGGAGGAGTGTGTGTGTATGAGCCTCTGGAAATTCTGAACCCCAGCAATGGAAGAGGGCCCTTTCCTTTATAGAGGAGAAGGTCTAAAGCTTCTTCAAGAAGCTTAAAATCTAGCTTAAACATCCTCCATACACGTGTATAGAGGACGCATTCTGAGGCTTCCAGTTGGCACAGCTGGCTTCAACTCATTAAGACAAAAAGGAGAAAGCTGGCCGACCAGTTCAGGTGGTTGGCCGACCAATTTCCCTGGTCGGCCGACCAGGTCAAAAGGTTCAGGTGGTTGGCCAACCACCTTTTCTGGTCAGCCTGCTACTTTTTCTGATTTTTCAGGACAAAAAATTGGTCTACCGGAAAGAAAGGTGGTCAGCCAGTGATTGGGAAGTCCAAAAGTGGTCAAGCATCTAAATTGAAGTCCCAGAAGTTATCTTTCCAATGGCGTAAACCTTGCATTAAAATTCCATTTGTGAAAAAAGTTATGCCTGTTTTCGTGAAGCCGCGCAGATTCAGTCCAACCGGGTTGATGCCCTACTTCAACCAACCATATCTCCCCCGTCCGGACTTGGATTTAGGAGATTCTTGAGTGAAAAATGAAGCCTCGGAAGTAATATTTCCAGTGGTGGTAACCTCATAGCTGAAATCCAAGTATGCAAATGAATAGGCCTAATTCAACGAGGACTGCTCGTCCATCTCTTAACGGTTCATGCCCATTTTCTCTCTCAACTGGGTTTCTTCCCCCTTCTCTTCTTTTCTTTAACTCCAAACCCCTAAGTAAGGTGTTTTGAAATATTTTTCAAAGATCTCATCTCTCTTTCATTCATTTCCACTTTGTCCTTACTCGGTTTACCGAAAAGTGCAACATTTAACGAAATGCGAGCGTCGGAACATCGTAGGAACTTTATTTTCAAAACGTTTTGGAAGAGAGGGTTTCAAGTCTAAAATCTTTTGATCAAGATTGTTTCGGTCCAAAAAAGGGGTATGAAGTTGAGATTTGACTCTCTCCTTGCCGAAGAAACTGAACCTTTGCCCTACACACCTTTCTCCATCAAGTAAATCATCAATAGTGCCCAAGTCTTAAAGGCGGTCAAAAATGGGATGTCAACAATTGCCCCTCTTTGACAGAACTCGGAAGTCAAGAAGTGACGGGAGTGAATGTCAAAGCCCAGAGACGACCCATTTTTGACAAGGCCGAAGACTTAGACAAACAAACAAAGTACGGATAAATAAATGGTTACGCCTGCAGGCTGCCTACGTATCCCTTTGCCAGGAATCAAACCAGCATAGTTCAGGGGCTAGATGCAAAATGTTATGCAGGAAGATTTCGATAATTGGACTTATACACTACGCGAATCTGGTTTGAAAATTGGACTTATACGCTACGCGAACCCGGTTTGATAATTGGACTTATACGCTGCGCGAAGCCGGTTTGATAATTCAGAATTTATGCAATGCAATGTAATGAAACAATGCAAATGATATGCAATGCATTTGAGATGATCAAACCACAAGCAGTATAAAACCACACAAATATCATAAAGATGATGGAAATGCAAAATCCGTCTACCATAGAAAAGGTGCCGACACCCTCAAACCACAATCCCATCAGTGGAATAGGCTCGTACACATGCAGAACTATGTGTGTGTAGACGGAACACAAGATACAAGTAATTGGGTGGCACGATATAAGTGAGGAATGATCTGCTGAGGAAAGATCATGATCCTAAATGCTGGATGCAGCACACTACACTACAATGCAATGAATGCAATGAATAAGGCGCGCGGCCAAACCGTATCTTGCCTAGGAAAGGCATGGACACAAACAAACCACATCTAACACGGAAATGGTGTCGTCACCCTCAAACCACAATCCCATTAGTGGAATAGGTGCGTACACAAAATCTCATAACCATGCTTCAACGTGAAAAGTATGGGTACATGCCAGACCAGGCTTCACATGGAAAGGATGCATGCGATGGATGCTATATGCAATGCAATAAACATAATGTGATGCAATAGATAGGAAGTGTAGGTACCTTACAAGGGCAATTGGCAATGACCTTCCTCAGCAATGTCTTACCTCATGCTGATGCTGGAATCTTCTCCTTCTTTTCGGTTGAACCACAGGTACTACTTTTCTCCCTGACTCTGGTCGCAGCTTTCCCTATTCTCCAACAGGGTGACAGACTAGGTTGGTTCAGTATCCAGAATTGAGGTGCATACACATGCTATCTCAATCTATGGGGCTGCCATATAGATTTCAAGCCGAGGATATACCTCTGGGTATTTAAACTAGACTTCAGTCTCGGAAATCCCGAACCTTTGCGTTCTAGGCAAGAGCCATTCGAACTCTAGTTTCCACCATCTCAGTTGGTCTCCTAGGAACTCACCGCTAACACAGGCAGGTGGCTATACCAGACCACCAGAAGTCGTTCGGGCACGACAAACACCAAAGGAATTGCACCTTTAGAGCCTAAGTCAATTTCGCACACTGAAATCGTGTGAGGAAAGGGACACTCAAACCACGCTGAAAACGTGAAAGGAAGTCCAACAATCCGCCTAGTGTGTCTACAACGCAACCTAGGATAAATTCCAAACACGGTGAAATCGCGTAAGGAACGGGACACTCAAACCACGCTGAAATCGTGAGAAGAGGTCCAAAAACAAACCGCCCAGGTGCCTCTACAACGCAACCTGAGATAAATTCCAAACACGCTGAAATCGCAGAAGGAACGGGACACGCAAACCATGCTGAAATCGTGAGAAGAAGCCTGAAAACAACCGCCTAGGTGCGTACACAACGCAACATGAGATGAATTCCAATCACGCTGAAATCGTGTGAGGAAAAGAACACTCTAACCACGCTGAAATCATGAGAAGAGGCCTAAAAACAACCGCCTAGGTGCGTACACAACGCAACCTGAGATGAATTCCAAACACGCTGAAATCGTGTGAGGAAAATAACACTCTAACCACGCTGAAATCGTGACAAGAGGCCTGAAAACAACTGCCTAGGTGCGTACATAACGCAACTTGAGATAAATTCCGAACACGCTGAAATTGCGTAAGGAACGGGACACTCAAACCACGCTGAAATCATGAGAGGAGGTCCGAAACAAATCGCCCAACACGTCTACAACGAAACCTGAGATAAATTCCAAACACGCTGAAATCGCGTAAGGAACGGGACACTGAAACCACGCTAAAATTGTGAGAGGAGGTTCGAAAACAAACCGCCCAGGTGCGTACACGACACAACCTGAGATAAATTCCAAACACGTTGAAATTGCGTAAGGAACGGGACACTCAAACCACGCTAAAATCGTGAGAGGAGGTCCAAAACAAACCGCGCAGGGCGTCTACAACGCAACTTGAGATAAATTCCAAACATGCTGAAATCGCGTAAGGAACGGGACACTCAAACCAAGCTGAAATCATGAGAGGAGGTCCGAAACAAACCACCCAGCGCGTCTACAACGCAACCTGAGATAAATTCCAAACACGCTGAAATCGCGTAAGGAACGAGACACTCAAACCACGCTGAAATCGTAAGAAGAGGTCCGAAACAAAGTATCAGGCGCGTGCTCGGCGCAACCTGAGAAAGTCCCAGAGGACAACAATCCTAGACGCAGCTCGGCGTAAAAGGATAAATGGTACAAGATAACACAAGATGCAAATAAACGCAATAAGTGCAATGATACAGTACATGTTACAAGCGATGTAGAGCATGATGCTAAGGGAATGCAATAAACAGACAAAACGACACTCTAGAAAGCACTTCATGGAGTGAGTGGCGGTAAACCGCTTTACTCTGACGGGGAATGGTGCTCAGGGAGAGGACTTCTGATCGCCATTCTGGCTTGCAACAGTGAAACAGTCAACACAGCACTCTGTTCACTTTGAACACACAGCTTGTATCAGCACAATGCTCATTTTGAACACGCAGCTCATAACACAGTATTCTGTTTATTCTGAACACACGGCTTATACAAGACACTGCTCATTCTAAATACACGGGTGCAATGACAGAACTTGCAGAAGCTGAAACAAACTCAGATGCCTGACATTTTCCCTCTTTTCTTTTGCTTTACAGCTTGGAACTTTCATAGCTTCAGATAGGTCCTGGTTTTACTGTTCCCACATGACCCGGGTTGAACCCTGCCGTTTTTGAAAGAACAAAATCTTGTTTTGCACAAATGTGGAGAATGGCACGGTACTCTGAGTACAAAACGATTCATTTTTGAAATTGAAATGAGAAAAGGGTTCTCAACCGGGTATTAAGCCTACAACTGACCACAGCCACAACGACTCAACAATGGAAAACAAAGGTGGAACAACCTAAACACCACTCAACAACGAAAAAAAAACCTCAACACATCTATTGACACTCAAATGACTCAAAACAAGAATCAAGACAAACAAAAACACACAAACAACACACTCAGCTGTGTTATAAAGGCAAGAGACCTCTTGGTGCACGAGGAGCCAGTTTTTCAGGGTATTGTTTCCCACCCTTTCTCATTTGTGATTCTCATATCACTCAGCCCTCAGGCCCTATTTTTCTGAAAAAGCCATTTTCCTCACTTTTTCTCTCAGCGCACATCTCTCTATTCTTCAATCTCTCATTTTTTATCCCCCCTAGGTGGTTGATGGGTAAATAAGAAGTTGCGGGCTCTTGCCCCTAGCATTTTGCTAGATTCTCTTTCTTCTGCTCACAACAGTGAACTTCCCCCGTAGAGGGGTTGTGATGCGGCTAGATGTGCAACAGATCTGCAATTGACATCGGTTGATGATGCTCTGCTGGGGAGTTTGGACGTGATCAGATCTGTCCAGATGAGGGAATGGAATATTCTGCTCCATTCCAGTTCGTGCTTCGCACTTGGCTTGATACCTCACTGCTTGGAGGATGAGAGAGCTCTTCGGCTTTTTGTTGTTAGCTTCAGTTGTGCCCTTTTGCGCCAGGTATGATGCCCTTTCTGGAAAGTGCGTTGATAAAGGGAAAAAGACAAAGAACCTGACTCAACTGTGCCCCTAGTTCATTATTTTGACCATTTTTGTTTTTGGCTTTCTACTAAAACAATTTTGACCAACATGAGAGTTAGATTAACATGCTTATTCAATTTTCTGATTTGAAATCATGCAAGTTAGGTTATGAGCACTGAAAATTTTCCCTTTTGGGTCCAAGAAATGGTCTAGTTTTGGGAAAGTGGAATAATTTTTGAGAGAATTAGTCAACCTCAATAAAAATTCTCAAAAGTGTTTTTGCAAACAGCCACTGCTCAACGAGCACGGAACCTACTCTTGAGATGCACAACCTCAGATTCGAAGGAGAATTGCCCTTTATCTGAACGGCACTGCATGGCAACGGAAAGTTGCCCCTTGTTTGAATAGCACTGCAGCGCGCTGTATGGCAACGGAAAGTTGCCCCTTGTTTGAATAGCACCGCAGCGCGCTGTATGGAAACAGAAAGTTGCCCCTTGTTTGAATAGCACCATAGCATACTGTAACCAGTTTTCAAGGTGACGATCACAACCAAACTCTCGGATACAGAGAAGTCAAAGATGACCAGAACCATCACATGGACACAATTCAATTTGAAGTGTTTATGGCTGGACTTCGGAATGAAGTTGCCTACGTATCCCAAAGATGGGAATCAAGCCTTACGTAGTTCGGGGGTTAAGGTACACTCGTGTATTTAACCTCTCCTTTTGCGCTCTAACTTTTGTCAAGGCCGCCCGTCCGGGTTTTCAACCTTGCGAGCTCTGTTCTTCTTTTCTTTTCATTTCATTTCTTTTCTTCTTTTTTCATCTTTTCTTTTTATTTTCTTCATTTTTCTTCTTTTCTTTTCTTCATTCTTTGCATTTTTCTTTTTTTCTTTTTTTTGTTCTTTTCTTGTTCTAACTTTTACCTGGGTCGCCCTTCCGGGTTTTCGGCCCAGCGAGCCTCTCAAGGGTAAAAGTGTAGCTTTGTCCATGTCAAATGGTTTTGAGATCCTAAAGTCATCTGAATCCAAGAGAATGGCTGTTGTTTGCTGACGATGCAGGAGTCCATCCAAAGGGGGAGCTGAATCTGCCCCTAGTGTTGTGGGTAGGAACTCAGTTATCCTTCAGCAATACTTTCTTCTTTCCTCCCTTCTGGGATTTGGCATTCTTGCCGATCTTTGTTAGCTTGAGAAACATCCCAATTTTTTACTCTTCGAGCACATCTGACACCTTTGCCCCTAGTTCGAGGGCTTTTGATCTAGCGTCGCAAGCTTCTTTTTTATTATTTCTGACCTCCTTGCCCCTAGTTCATGGGCTGCTTCAAATCTGGCCACACAGGCCTCACATTGTAGTTGACCGTTGAACATTCTAAATTTCAAGTTCAAGGTTTGAAAGTGAGGGGTCGAGTCTCAGGGCTGAGAGCGATCCTAAACTGCATAATCTCAAGAGCGATTCCACACAAGTCTTCGCAGGACTGCGCAAAACATTTTTTGAAATCTTTTAAGAAAACGACTAATCGCTCGCACTGAAGATAGTGTGGAACCAATCTGGATCAAGCCAGGGTCCTTCTCAGTACTCACATTAACAAACATGATTTCATTCATTAAGGGCTTAGCACGCCTCTCTTTCTCTCAGTTGATCAAATTTTGCAAATCCTGAGGAATTCCTTCCTCTTCGTTTTCATCACAATGTTCAAAAAGTTTTGAAAAACTTAGGTCAATATAATGAGTTTGAGGCACAGAAAAGTAGGCAAAAAGTACTGCTGTTTCATTCAAACTTTCTAGCACAACTGGCACAAGGCAGAAACAAGCACAAAAGCATGACAGACCACTGCTGCTCATTCAAATCTGTTGGCATTACTGGCTCCAAGGTAGAAACAGACTCAAAAGAAAATGAAAAGACAAACACAAAACAAGCAAGTGATGTCCGAGGTAACACCCTCGAAATCACCCGACTTCAACAAAACAGGACTGACTCGGTACAACCAGACAGACCCTACTAACTTAACATGAAAAGACTGACTCAATACAAAACGACAAGACTGACCCAATACCCAAGTCAGAAATCACAAAAGCTAGCACTCGCAAATGCTCAAAACAATGCGTGCCATTCCCATGTCTGGAGTAAATCGAGTGCCACCCGCAGCTGGTTTATCCCCCGATCACATGGTCACATTATCCCCCAAGTTCACCGATCCAGCGCCGATAGACTTTGCAGTACCTGACGCGACGATGACCTTTTTATCAATCAGATCTTGTATTTCATGGTGAAGACGAAGACACATGTCAGTGTCATGGCCAACTTGTTGATGAAAGACACAATACTTCGTTGGGTTGTGGGAGAGAGGAAGTTCATTCAGTAATGGCCGCGGCTCCAGGGGCTTCAGATGCCCCTTTTCGATCAGGACCCTCAGGGCCGTTGACAGAGACATGTCTAGTGGGGTGAACACCCTTTGGCCCCGAGGTGGGTATTTGGCAGGTTGTGAGTTGGTTGTGTTGGATGTACCGGCGAAGGGGTCGGTAGGTGCTAACTTTTGATGATATCTTCCGAGTGTAGGATTAGAGCTGACAGGGGTGTTTCTGGTACAACATCTCTTGTCTCGCCTTGCCCCTTGATTCAGACTACCCCTAACTTGAGTGGCAAAAGTATCATCCACAGTTTTTGCAACCACTGCAAGCACTTGCTGTTTGTTTAGTCCTTCGGCCTTCAAAGCCTCAACAGCTCGTTGAAGGTGTTCATGGGGACCAATTCCTGTCCCTACCCTGTTCTTACCACTCGCCCCCACTTTGCCATGGGATCGACCTTCTTCAAATGCAGCCCATCCCAAGATTGGGGAGCCTTTTGTCATGAAATTCCCGGTATGTGATGTGGTCGATGAGGGAGCCAATGTCTCGGAGGCCAGATTTGTCACAGTTCTCTGAAGATCTTCAATCATTCTCATCAACTCAGAAGTAGTGGGCTCACGGGTTTGAGATTATTGGGGTCTAGGTGCATCCATCATGCATAAGTCCATGCTTTCTGGAATGAACACCTCAGGCTTGGGTAGATGGGTCGGGGTGATGTATATGCTGGGGTCGAAGGTGGATGGTAGTGTGTGGATGAGGTTGAGGTGGGGAGGTGACGAGTCAGTACTAATCTGAGGTCCTTTGGGTGGAGCTTGGGTCTCTTCATCAATAAGATCCTGAATCTTATGACGGATGTGGATGCAATGGTTCGTATCATGACCGTGTTGTTGATGAGAGGCACAGTATTTAGTTGGGTCATATCTTGCTGGAAAAGGATTTGGAAGGGGTTGGGGTTCTAGGAGTTCTAGGTGCCCTTTTTCTTGCAGCTTTTTCAAAGCTTGAGAGAGACTCATGTAAAGAGGATGGAATTTTCGGGCTTGGGGCCGATTTGCAGTGGGGGTTTTTTGGCCATTGTGGGAAGTGGCGATAGAGTCTACTTCTAAGCATTTCACAGCTGCACTACCATCAATAGTAGCATTGGAACTGCGAGCAACATTTCTCTTCAACGGCTCATTATCTTCTGCAAAGATCCCTTGTCGGATGGCATCCTCGATTTGAACCCCCATTCCATGAAGGTCTGGAAAGCTAAACAGTGGTAGTACGATCATTTTCTGTAACAACATGCCATGTAAATTCCGAACAATCATCCTGATTTGATCTTTGTCGGAAGGCCTTGTAGTCATCATTGGGGCCTTTGCTCTCCATCTCGTCACGAACTCTGAGAAACCCTCCTTTGGTTCTTGGCAGGTGACTTCGAGATCACGAGTTGTGACCTCGATCTGTGTGTTGTAGGAGTATTGAGCAATAAAGGCCTCAGCCAGCTCTTCCTAGTTCCATTTCACAGAGTCCTCCAATTTCACATACCAGATTGCGACTATCCCAGACATGGTTCGGCCAAAGAGAGACAACTTCTGAGCTGTGGTCAAACCCATTGGCCTTAAGATATCAGAAAACAGGTGGAGGTGCACCCTTGGGTCTCCAAAGCTGTCAAAGCGATCAATATGCGGCATTTTGAATCTGTCCGGCAGCGTCACAGCTGCATCGGTATACCCATCCTTGATTTCCAGGATGGACTTTACTCCCTGAGATTTCTTGAACATCTTTTCAAGCTTGCTCAACTTCAACGATGTATGGTCTATCTCGAACTCAAAGGGAGAGTCCGGTAGGTTGATTGGTGCTTTAGACAGTTGGGGTAAGATTATGGGGGGAGCCGACCCCGTTGGAATATCCGTACCTTCCTAGACATTTGGTGTCTCCCCAGGTGCTGGAGCTCCTGGTGGGGGAGGAGCTTGATACGAAGCAGATGCTCTGTTTTGCTGTTGCAGCTTGGTGATTAGCTCAGCCTGCTGGGCCATGATCACAGCCTGCTGCTTGGCAAATTCCGTCTGGCGGGCAGCGTCTTGCTGCATGATTTTCATACTTACTTGGAGTTGAGGCATCATTTCCTCCATCCCTGCCATGTTCTGCTGTTCCGGCTGACTGACTGGTATATCTATCTCTGTGGTAAAAACTGAGGCCTTAGCCTGACTGTTCACTGGTGGGGTGGATAAGGGCCACTGATCTGGTAACTACTGAACTGGTGATCTGTTCCTGACTGGCCCTTTTACCCTGCCCCTGGCAAAGGAACACTGATTGCCCTTGAATTGAATCTCTGACCCGACAAAGTCTATCAACACAAGTCCAATGAATCTGGGGGATCTCAGAGCCTTCTAAAGCTATGGTTCCAAGACTACCCTAGCAAAAGAGAAAACAGACAGCATCTCAGCCCAATTTCACCAGAACAGATTTGAGCATAGCTGAATGACTGCACTCGTTACTGATTTCTACCCCAAAATTGTACCCCAAATCTGATATCCTTGGGTAAAACTGATTCCCCAAATAGTGATGCCCGCAGGCCTGATGTCCGGACTCGCAAACTGATACATGCATTCCTGTAGAGACGTACTCTAAAAGCACATAGCAAGAAAATGAGAGCCAAAACACCCCTATGGTGGGGTAGGGTTTTCCTATCCTATTTTGTCAGGAGCTAGGGTTTCACTACGCACACAGCGGTTTCAAACAACCTATAATCGGGCAAGCAACCTGTCCTAGTTTGGAATGGTCACTATGGATTTCGAATATGCACTAAGTCGAATGGTCAAAAAGGGTGCCCCGGTAAAATTGGGGTTTGTGTTCCCGTCGTGGGAGAGCCCGCAACCGGTCAGCCTTATGGCATGCTTCTCGAAGCAAGCCTCCGGCAAACCGTACAAGAATAGCATACGGCAAACACGGTGTCCTAGGCACACCAATGCAAATGCAATGCAAAGAAACACATAAGTGTAATCAAAACAAGATATCACGAGTTCGAGTCAAGTTCTCTAAGTCTCCGGCAGCGTCGCCAGAAACTGTAGACGTCCCCGAACGTCCCAGGAGGGAAATCCCCTTTTTGTTCATTTGGGCTCACTACAGTTCAGGACTCAAATGTCACGGTCCTGTATCTAATCTCGCAGAGTGCAATGCAAGACCGATAAATCATCAAAGAGTCCAAATCCGGCAAATCGTTTTTGAAAACAGATTTTTTTTGAAAGAAGTGCCAAACATGGACTGCTTTGCCGGATATAGAGTCGCCACCTAAATATTTTATTTTGGAGAATTTAGGAAACCCTTTACTCGTTTGCCTAAGGCTACGTGTCCGTCATCACCAAAGTTTCCTCGACTCGGGAACTTGGGTACAATTGGGGAGGTCACTTCGTGAGCACCCCCGCTCGCCCGATCAAAGATCGGCCTCTATTAACCATGATATCTAGTTTTGAAAACATTATGTGCTCTTATTCCGGTTATTAGCCTAGATTTATTACGTTATGCGCACAACATACAAGTATAGACTGGATCGCCTGAATTGGAACAAAACATTTCTTGTTTGATTTTGAAAGCGGTTTGATACTCGCAAGTAGACTAAAAATGTAGATTTTGCCACCCTCGGGTGGGCTTAGGAAAAATGGTTTTACCACTAGCAAGTGGGCTTAAAAAACTCAAAGTCAATGCATTATCCCAATTTAGATAACCCAACCTTCACCCACAGGCATTCAGGAAGGTATATCACATAAGCAGTTAGCCTCATGGTAAGCATGCTATCATGGCAGTCATTCACACGCATGCAAAGATGCTAAAGCATAAAACTTACCGAGTACTCCAAGCCAAAACAAAAGCTATGTTAGAAATCCATGCATGATCCTAGCTATACAGAAATGCCTAATGCAACAGATGCAAAATGCAACTAAAATAGGCTCGGCTATTCTGCAAATGGCATGTGAAATGCTACAACTAACAAGTATTCAACTTGGAATTGAAATACGACGTAGTTAGTATGATGCGCCGAGCCCGGTGCACGCAAGACAGATGAATGATGCAAACATGCAAGCATAAGTATGCTAATTGAAACATGCCTTAATCTAACCATCATAAGTTGATAAATAAAAGGGAGAAAGACGTGGGGTTGGAAGACATACATCACACACACGCACACTTATTACAATTGTGCCCTCGCTCGGAGGGTTCGAATGAATATTACACAACCAAAATAAATAACGAATTATTACACAACACTAATTACTTAAAATATGAACTAGGTAAGCAGAGTAAACTAGCATGCTATGCTACATGCAATGGACTGCCTCAGCTCTGCTCGGAATGATAGAGGGTGTATGCATGCTCAAATTGCCTTGTCGGTAAATTCCATCGCGATGCCTTGACTCGCCTTTGTTTGCAATTGAATCCAGAAACTTGCACAAAGCTTCAAGATGCTGAAACTCCACTTTGGGAAGCTGTGGGAGGGCCACCGACCAGCTATTGGGCTTGGAGACCACCCACCGACCAGTTTATGTGGGAAAAACCAAAAGGGGCGGTCGGCCTGCCAGAAAAGCTGACCAGTTCCTGCCTCTAGTTTCTGGTTTTTCTGTAACAAAGGCAAGAGAAAGAGAAAGCAAGGTATTTGCAACACATGTGTGCACGACCACCCTCCCCGTCATTGCACAAGCTCTAGGGAGTGTGGTCCTTGATCCTCGTGCCATCAATCACGCATCTCGATGCATGATGGCCGAGAAGTCGGATTGCACGACTCAATGTGAAATGAATGCACATATGAACGCAACAAGGCCTAAACTCCATCATGGATAACCCGGAGCGTCGACGACCGGGGATCGAGGCACGTTTCGTCATTTGGAGTACAAAACGTCCCTCGTTTCCCGTGTTTGGACTAAACCCTACTCCAAACACAATGCAATATGCATGATATGCATTAATGCAATTCTAACATGCAATCCTAGATGCAATGCCACTGAATGACGTAAACATGCAAGGGATGAAAATGCAAACATGCACCTAGCATGTACAATGCTAACACTGCATGGCATGCATGATGCTCATGAACTAAATGTGACTAACAACCTATGGCATACTTAATGCGACTAACAACCTAACATACACAATGCTAACAACATAACATGCACAACACATTGCAACATGGCATACACAACGCAAGGTGGACTTAAACCACTAGGAGTGGACCTCAGCCACACTCATATCAGTGGCCAGATGATGGAAATGAGGCAACCGAAACACATGCAAACATGCACGGATGCAAAGGACCGATCATAAGGCATCAAATGCCACTCTACCAAGGCATGGCAAGGGATGAAAGATGGCATACAAACATACAATTTCCAGCTCTGAAATAAGATGCTCAATGGTCCCAAATCATGGAAACATGTCACCCAATGCACGAAATAAGCCCCGAAACTCAAAACTAGGCAAATGCATTGAACCACAAGTATGCTAAGCAAGAATTATTTGATCATGAGGCATGAGAACAGAGCCAAGGCAGTCCTAAACATGCACCAAATTAGTTTCAATCATGGCCAAAAGGTGCTAGCATGAAGGGCTAAAACAACATGCGACATAGGCTAGTAAGCATGGTTTACATGGCATGTATATGAAGCACAAGAGAGGTCACCAAACCAGCCACAAATAGGAACATGGTATGCTAAAATATGCCCAAACAACCACTGAAATGTATCCAATGCATGCAAAAATGATGGGCTCCTTTGGAGGGCCATAAGGTGGATTACTCAACACGTACAAGATAGACATGTAAAATGGAAAAACCAACTCTGGAAATTAGTTATGAGGGCCCTAAAACTCATCAAAAAGGCCCTAAAATCAGTCAATGAAGCATGCAAATGAAAGCCCCTTTGAAAGGCCTTGAATGGGATTGCTCTACACATGCAAAATAAACAGTTCATATGGCAAAATGGGCTACGGACAGAGTCAAGGAAGACCTTAAAACTCACCAAATAGGGCCTGAAATATGACTTCACAACATGCAAGTAGGAGCCCCTTTGGAAGGCCAACAAAGCTAGTAAAGAGAACAAGGGGTGAGAGGGTCACCCCTCTCTGATTTTAGGGCTCAAAATAGTGGCTAAAAGGCCAAACCATGGCCATCAAAAATGCTCTAGTACATGGCTCAAAACATGAGGAAATGAAGCATGCAAGGGGGAAGGTAACCCCGAACAGAAAAATGACCTTGAACAAACTTGAAGAGGAGCTCAAAACAAGACATTTTTTAGTTTATGTAGAAACCCAAAAAACCTTTCAAATAGGGCTAAGATATGAAGCAAGATAATGCAAAAAAAGGGAAAATAGAGGCCTACCCTTGTAGAGCCGACCCTCAGCAACTTCTGGACCAAGGTAATGAGCCTTCAACCTCTGAAAATCAGTTCCAAGGTGCTTGCATGGATGGTGGAGGTGTTGTGCTAGGAGCTGTGGTGCAATGGGACCAAGAACAAGGGTTTTTGGAGCTTGGAATAGAGAGATATGGAGGAGTGTGTGTGTATGAGCCTCTGGAAATTCTGAACCCCAGCAATGGAAGAGGGCCCTTTCCTTTATAGGGGAGAAGGTCTAAAGCTTCTCCAAGAAGCTTAAAAGCTAGCTTAAACATTCTCCATACACGTGTATGGAGGATGCATTCTGAGGCTTCCAACTGGCACAGCTGGCTCCAACTCATTAAGACAAAAAAGGAGAAAGCTGGCTGGCCAGTTTAGGTGGTCAGCAGACCACTTTCCCTGGTCGGCTGACTAGGTAAAAATGTTCAGGTGGTCGGCCAACCACCTTTTCTGGTCGGCCGGCTACTTTTTCTAGTTTTTCAGTACAAAAAAATTGGTCTACCGGAAAGAAATGTGGTCGACCAGTGATTGGGAAGTCCAAAAGTGGTCGGCCCCAGAAGTTAGCTTTCCAATGGCGCAAACCTTGCATTAAAATTCCATTTGTGGAAAAAGTTATGCCTGTTTTGGTGAAGCCGCGCAGATTTAGTCCAACCGGGTTGATGCCCTACTTCAACCAACCATATCTCCCCCGTCCAGACTTGGATTTAGGAGATTCTTGAGTGCAAAATGAAGCCCCGGAAGTAAGATTTCTAGTGGTGGTAGCCTCATAGCTGAAATCCAAGTATGCAAATGAATAGGCCTGATTCAACGAGGACAGCTCGTCCATCTCTTAACGGTTCATGCCCATTTTCTCCCTTAACTGGGTTTCTTCCCCCTTCTCTTCTTTTCTTTAACTCCAAACCCTTAAGTAAGGTGTTTTGAAAGATTTTTCAAAGATCTCATCTCTCTTTCATTCATTTCCACTTTGTCCTTACTCAGTTTACCGAAAAGCGCAACATTTAACGAAACGTTTTGAAAAAGAGGGTTTCAAGTCTAAAATCTTTTGATCAAGATTGTTTCGGTCCAAAAAAGGGGTATGAAGTTGAGATTTGACTCTCTCCTTGCCAAAGAAACTGAACCTTTGCCCTGCACACCTTTCTCCATCAAGTAAATCATCAATAGTGCCCAAGTCTTAAAGGCGGTCAAAAATGGGGTGTCTACACCCTCTCTCGGAGGGACCAAAAGAATAATACAAATTTAACTAACTAACAAGCTAATTAAATAGTTACAGACCACTTAACTAGTTAAGCAAATTAACTAAGCTAATAAAGCGGTAAAATAGCCTCGGGAAGAGGGTCCAATGCATGCGTGCTCGGCTTCGCTCGGAAATCCACCACCATGCACAAGCTGCCTCTATTTACCCTGCTCTACTCCTCTGAAAATTGTACAAGTCTCAATGATGCTCCAGAATCACTTCTTGATCACTGTGGAAGGTCACCGACCAAGAAGAAACACCACCGGCCAGTGGAAACTGGTCATCGACCATTGATATGGCTCTTGGCCAAAGATATTGAGTCGGCCGGCACTCAATGTGGTCGGTCGACCATATCTTCTTGCAGAATCCTGTTTTGACACAAGCAGAGGGCAAACTAGGCATGGCAATGCATTTTAAAGCAAATGTTTGCAACACCACCCTCCCTATCCTATTATGAACTCAAGGGAGTTTGGTCCTTGACTCTCGGACCACCAATCGCGCATTTCAATGCATGATGGTCCGAGGTGTCAAGTTGTGCATTTTGATGTCAAATGAAATGCACACATACACCTAAGGGGGCCCAACCTCTATCATGGTGATTCAAGAGGCAGGGCATGCATGCCAAATGCAACCTAAGTATGCAAGCTAAGCATGCAATATGAACATGAGGGCAAACATGCACATGTGCAAGCATGTAACAACATATCAATGGAAAAACATGCAACAACATGTTAGACAACTAAAAGAGAGAATGCATGCCAAATGCATTACAACCTAAGCATGCAACAACATGCCATATAGCTCAAGCAATGCAACAAAATGCAATATAGCTAAGCATGTATCAATAATGCAAGCAATGAGCATGCAAAACACTATGCAACCAAAACATGCAAGCATGAAACAATATAACAACATTTGAACAACATGCAAATGGTGGACTTAAACTAAAATGGACATGCCTCAGCCACGTCTAAATAAGTAGCCAAAATGCTATGGAAATGAAGGCAAATTTACATACAAACATGCATGCGAACATGGTCCAATACTTAAGCACAAAGAGGGGACTTTTAAGGACACTTAAAAGGGATGAACATGGACATATGGCAAGCATAGCAAGCTCTGAAATCATGTTAGAAAAGGTGCCAAACCAATTAAACAAGGCAAGCATAGCATGCAACCAAGCCCAAGGCCTAAGGCTAATCTAAGGGATCAAACCATGGCTATGCAAGGCGAGTCCCAAAGGGTTGAGGGGACTTAAAACAGTCCCAATGTAGGTCGAGACAAGACCCAAAACACACTTAGATGGCATCTAAATGGCCTAAGTCTAAAGGCATGCATAAAGGTCCAAACATGGAGCATAAAACATAAACCTTTTGAAGCATCAAAGGAGCCATAAATGCAAGTATACAAGCATGCTATATGGACTGAAATGACATGATAAGTGGTTCCAAACCACTGAAAAAGTGCAAGTAAAGCATGCTAGAGGATCCAATACTCAAAGCGTACAAGCTAGGTTGCATGGTAGCTATACAGAGCAAGTCATGGACGACCCAAATAACCAAAATCAGACCTCAAGCACATCGAAACATGCATAAAAGCTTCACAAAGCTAAGCCAAAATCATGCTAGAAACAAGGCTCAAAGCACAAAGCATATTAAGGCAATTTCATGGCATTACAAGACAAGTATGCAAAGAATGCATGGGGACCACCCTCTTCGCCGACCGGGCGAACACCGTGCCCCTTTGCCTGTTGAGTGCACTAGTTGACGTGACCAGGATCCACGGCTACGACTGGGGTGGCGCAGGCTTGGCTACACTCTACGGCTATATGAGTTTATCCTCTCGCCTCAGCGGACAACTGCTCGGAGGCTATTGGCGGGCTTGGGAGGTACGTCTTTTTCTTTTGTTTCACATTTCTGCTTTACATTCTCTGTACTCTGTATACTGTACACACTGCGGTCTTCATCACACTGGTCATATACTGCACCCACAGCACACATATAATTTGCTTTACACACTGCACACATTGCACGACACACTTCATATACTGCACAATCTACTGCCAACTGACTGTACACTGCACATACTGCGAACACGCAATCTGCTTTACACTGACTGTATACTGCATGGACTGTACACTCTGTACGATACACTGCTCAATGCATGGTTCTGCGCCTTCTGCTTTATTCTGCATTCTGCTTTATCTAATAAGCATATTGATATATGTTCTGTCATACTGTAGTTATGGGTATATGCCTACTTCCCGAGGCTTGCCCCAGTACCAGCGGAGGAGATATCTCCCATGATCCCATTCTCCCACCTCTTCGACGTGAGGTGCGAGCGGAGACCACGAGAGTCTTTCATATTCTTCCGCCGCTATTTCGACACCATCACCGCGGCAGAGGTATGTCAAACATTACAATTCATTTAAGCTTCGCTTTGTATTTCATTTTCAATAGCAGTAGACAACAAACTGTATTTTGTTTGCAAATCACCTGGCAACCATGGGCCTCATTGCCCATCGCAGTACGGGAGCGGTATGAGGGCGCTCAAGAGACCTCCCGGTTCAGGATTTTGCTGGAGGGCCCGGTCTGTCGGGCTTGGTACCTGGGCGAGCGCTTCCTACGCCAGACCTTGGGCTTGCCAGAGCAGATAGTCCCAGGTTTGCTTCCTACGACCATGAGGCGGACAGAGATATACACCCTGCAGGAGATGGCCATTTGTACGATCGGTTGGGACTCGGAGGGCTTTAGAGGCAAGGGCGACTATGCGGAGTATGTCCAGACCAACATCATACGGCCTCTGGGTAGTGCTCGCCGAGCTGAGAGGGAGAGGCCTGCGGTGCCAGTGACAGGGGCAGGAGTAGGAGTAGGAGCACCGAGGATGGCTCGGGCCCGTGGTAGGAGTGGGCCCCGGAGAGGGTAGGGAGCTAGGTGGCCAGTATTGCCCATGATGATGACATGCAGAGGGCAGGGTGGGGAGACTTATCAGATCCCCATCACTCCCCCTCCAGCTGATCACGAGCTAGTCGGGTTCTACGACTTGCCCCCGGTATGTACTACTATATTTTCTACAGTCATTTCATTTCATTTCTCTTGATATTCCACAGAATACTGATACTTCAAACACTTTTGCAGGCTTCGTCCGAGTATACTCGCCAGTCTTTGGAGTTGACCGCCTCCATGATGGGGATGTTGCAGCGGAGCCTCGACCTGCTGGCCATTTACATTATCCCGGTAAGCTCTTTCGATCATCATCTCAAACTTTGCACAATCTGATGCATCGCACCATCAACACAGTACTTGATATACGGCCCTCACGGCATTCGATACACTGCAACCCACAAACTGTTCACAGCATTACTCACGGCATTCATACACTGCACTCAGTCACTGCATTCTGTATTCATACACTGCTCACAGTATTCATACTCTGCTTTGCATGGCATACTGATGCGTTTTCCATTTGTGCTTTTCTGCCTCCATTCCAGATTTTGGCTGCAGGAGGTGCTCCAGCTGGACCTTCTGTTCCTGCTCGAGGAGGAGGGCGAGGAGGCACAGTATATCCCCACACCAAAGCAGGGCGCACTCATGTTGGGAGCAACTCTCAAGCATCGATCCCTGACGATGATGAGTTTGAGGCAGGGTCGGAGGCGGAGGCAGAGTCATCCGAGGAGGAGACCGGAGATGACTGGGCTCGGGCTCAGATGGTGGAGCTGGCGATGATGCTCCTGGACCTTCGCCCAGGAAGAGGACGAGGACAGACCCTAAGGCCTGAGACCAGTTGACATTGATCTAGACTTTTGTTGCCTTTCTTCTTTTTGTTTTACTTTTCTTTTTGCTGGTAGCTTGAGCACACTGTACTGCCGCAGGCATGTTTTATTTTCTTCAAAGCTATGTAATGAAAAGATGATGAAATGAAACAAGCTTTTTATCTGAAAAAGTATTACATTTGTACATTTCATACATCGCATCGCATTGCATTATATCACATAATAATGTAAACGAGATTGATCTTTTGTCTGAAAATTGGAACACTTGCATCGTAATAACCAAGTAGTGAACCAGCTAACGTCAAAATAACTCATACGACACACTGCTCATTCTGAATGCACGGCCTACAACACAGCGCTTGATTTACTCGGCACACAGCCCATACAACGCACTGCTTATTCTGAACACATAACCCATTCTGAACAAACAATTCAATCTTGAAAAAACGGGATACAAAAATGGGGCACATAAAAGTTGGAACAAACACGGATGCTCCACAATTTCCCTCTTTTCTTTTGCTTCGCGGTCCAGAACCCACATAGTCTCGAATAGGTCTTGGTTCTACTATTCCGACATGGCCTGGGTTGAACCCTGCGGCTATTGAAAGAACCAATCTTGCTTTGCACAAATGTTGAGAATGGCACAGCACTCTGAGCACAAATGAGTTTTTTGAAATTGAAAAATGAGTTTTCGACCGAGTATTGAACCTACGACTAAACACAGCGCCCATACGACTCAATCAAAAGGTACACAACCTAAACACATCGAGACATGCTCGGAGCAGACTCAAAACAAGAGTTGAGGTAAACAAAACAAATGACACGACTCACAGACGTGTTACAAAGACAAGAGACCTCTCAGTTCACGAGGAGCCAGTTTCTCCGGGTTTTGTTTCCCACCCTTTCTTACTTGTGATTTTCACATCACTCGGCACTCAGGCTCTGTTTTTCTGAAAAAGCCATTTTCTCACTTTTTTCTCAATGCACATCTCTCTGTTCTTCAATCTCCCATTTTTTATCCCTCCCCTGGGTGGTTGATGGATAAACAAGAGGTTGTGGGTTCATGCCCAACACTGTTAGCTCGCAGCTACTTCTTCCGGCGACGTCTAGTCAATACTCCGGATGAAGGAGTGGAGTATCTTGATCCATTCTGACTTGTGCTTCGCACTTGGCTTGATACCTCATTGCTGGAAGGGTGAGAGAGCTTTTAGCCCTTTACAGACGGCTCTAGTTATGCCCTTTCTGGCAAGTATGCTGGCGATGGGGGAAAGACAGGAAGCCTGACTCAACTGTGACCCTTAGTTCATCATTTTGACCATTTTTGTTTTGGTTTTTCTACTAAAACAATTTTGACCAAAACGAGAGTTAGATTAACATACTTGTTCGATTTTTGATTGAAAATCATGTAAGTCAGGCTATGAGCATTGAAAACTTTCCTTTTATTGGGTCCAAGAAAATGGTCCAGTTTTGGAAAAGATGGAATAATTTTCGGGAAAATAGTCAACCTCAGTAAAAATTCTCAAAAACCGTATTGGCAAACAGCCAGTGCTCAACGAGCATGAAACTTACTCTCGAGATGCACAACCTCGGATCCGAAGGAAAATTGCCCCTTGCCTAAAGAGAGCTGCATGGCAATGGAAAGTTGCCCCTTGTTTGAATGGTGACTCATGGCAACGGAAAGTTGCCTCTTGTCTGGATAACGCCGCAGCATACTGTAAACAGTCCTCGTTAGTGATGATTGCAACCGAACTTTCGGATAAAGAGAAGACGAAGATGGTCAAAACCAATATATGGACACAGTCACTTTGAAAGTGTTGGTGGCTGGACTTCAGGATGAAGTTGCCTACGTATCCCAAACATGGGAATCAAGTCTTACGTAGTTCCAGTTAAGGTACACTCGGGTATTTAACCTCTCCTTTTTACGCTCTAACTTTTGCCAAGGCCGCCCTTCTGGGTTTTCAACCTTGCGAGCTTTGTTTTTCTTTTCTTTTCAATTTTTTTCATTTCTTTTCTTCTTTTTTCTTTTTCATCTTTTCTTTTCATTTTCTTCATTTTTCTTCTTTTCTTTTTTTTTGTTCTTTTTCTTCTTTTTTCTTGCTCTAACTTTTGCCTGGGTCGCCCTTCTAGGTTTTCGGCCCAGCGAGCCTCTCAAGGGTAAAAGTGTAACAAGTCCATGTCAAATGGTTTTGAGATCTGAAGTCATCTGAATCCAGGGGAATGGCTGCTGTTCGCTGGCGATGCATAAGTCCATCCAATGGGGGGCTGAATTTGCCCCTTAATGTTGCGGATAGGAACTCAGTTGCCCTTTAGCAATACCTTCTTCTTTCCTCCCTTCTGGGATTTGGTATTCTTGCCGATCTTCGTCGTGGACTCTTCGAGTGCATTCTCTGACGTCTTTTGCCCCTAGTTCCAGGGGTGCTTCTGATCTGGCCATACAGGCCTTACATTGCAGTTGGCCGTTTGAACATTCTAAATACACATTCAAGGTTTGAAAGTAAAGGGGGTCGAGTCTCGAGGCTGAGAGCGATCCTAAGCTGCACAATCTCAAGAGTGATTCCACACAGGTCTTCGCAGGACTGCGCAAAACATTTTTTGAAATTTTTTAAGAAAGCGACTAATCGCTCATGCTGAAGACAATGTTGAACCAATCTGGATCAAGCCAGGGTCCTTCTCAGTACTCACACTAACAAGCATGATTTCGTTCATTAAGGGCTTAGCGTGTCTTTCTTTCTCTCAAACGATCAAATTTTGCAAAACCCGAGGAATTCCTTCATCTTCGTTTTCACCACAGTGTTAAAAAAGGTTTTGAAAAACTTAGGTCATTACAATGACTTCAAGGTGCAGAAGAGCAGGTGAGATGAACTGCCGTTTTAATCTAAACTTGCTGGCACAATAGGCTTGAAGTTGCAATCAGCACAAAAAACATGACAGCCATAACTGTTTCATTTGGATTTCCTGGCTGCAACTGGTTTCACAGCAGAGACAGACTCAAAAGAAAGCAAAAAGGATAATTGCAAAACAAAAAATCGGTGTTCGAGGCAACAACCCCGAAATCACCTGACATTCTGTACAATGGGCCTGACTCGATACAACAAGACAGACCCTTAAGCAAAAAATACTGACTCAAGACAATGAGACAGACTCAAAGCAAAACCAAAGAACTGACTCAACACCCAAGCCAGAAATTACAAAAACCAGCATTCGCAAATGCTCAAAACAGTGCGTGCCATACGCCACATCTGAAGCAAACTGAGTGCCGCCCGCAGGTGGTCCAACCCCTGATCACATACTCGTACTATCCTCGAAATCTAACAACCCGGCGGTGACAGACTCTGCCGAGCTTGGCGGGAGGATGACTTCATTGTCAATCAAATCTTGCACTTTGTGGCGGAGATGAAAACAGTTATCGATGCTGTGACCGATCTGCTGATGATACACGCAGTATTGAGTAGCATCATGGCCCGCTGGAAGATGACTGGGAAGAGGCCGAGGCTCAAGAGGCTTGAGATGACCCTTTTCCGCCAGGATTTGAAGTGCCTTAGACAAAGGCATGTAAAGGGCGTGAAAGACTCTGCGCCCTCGAGGTAGATACTTTGAAGTCTGTGGACCTTTGCTGGATGTACTCGAAAAAGGATAGGCAGGTGCTACCTTGGCTTTTTGATCTTTTCTCGGTGCAGGGCTGGGATTGGAGGGAACTGTTCTGGCATGACGGGGTCTATCCCGATTTTTCACCATGCTTGAACTGCCCTCGGTTGGAGTGGGGAAAGCATCATCCACAGTCTTAGTCATAACTGCGAATACTTGTTGTTTATTGAACCCCCCGGCTTTCAAAGCCTTGACTACCCATAGTAGTTGTTCAATGGGATCAGCATCTGCCTTCAGCTTATTCTTGCCTCTAGCCTCAGCTTGATCAAGGGTTTGGGTTGCTATATCAGAGTGAAACCCGATCGTTGTTGACACGTCATTGCTATAGCTTGAAATAACCTCA
Source organism: Camellia sinensis (assembly GCF_055761805.1). Taxonomy (NCBI): domain Eukaryota; kingdom Viridiplantae; phylum Streptophyta; class Magnoliopsida; order Ericales; family Theaceae; genus Camellia; species Camellia sinensis. Next base: position 68,073,704 of record NC_138970.1, read on the forward strand.
GGTTGGCTGAGCTCGATCACAATTCGCCCCACTAGCGAGGGCTCCTGCGGTACAAAATTCCCAGCATACGATGCGGTTGGTGGCAAAGCTGACATTCCATAAGCGAGATCAGCTACAGACCTCTGAAGGTCGCCAATCATTCCAATCAACTCAAACGTGGTGGGTTCACGAACTTGAAACATCTGGGGTTCCCAGATCGGGCGCGCAGCGGGCGACCTGGGCGGGTGTGATATCTCAACATTGGTCTCACCTATAGCGACCCCGGTCTTTTCCCATTTGATTATTGTATCCGGACTTAGGTTCCGCAGCTCCTGCCATTGTATTATGATTGTTACCGTCCTTTAATTTCCTATTTCTGAGTTGGGGGATGCAATGGGCAGGTTTATAGCTGGTTGGTTGAGCTTGGGAGCAAAGGGTTGCTGCCCAGAATTTTGACTCTTCACTCGAGCGAGCAGTTCTTCGCTCGGGCGAGCTCTTTGTTTTGGTCCGTCGCTCGAGCCATGGTTTCTTCGATCGAGCGAGGATTGTGTTTTGTAGTAAGACCTGTGAGCAGAGGTTTTTGGCTCGAGCGAGCTTTTCTTCGCTCGAGCGATAGTTCCTTCGCTCGAGCGTGTGTCTGGTCACAGACCTGAGGGTTTAAGTTCTTCGCTCGATCGAGTTTTCTTTCGCTCGAGCGAGCTTTCAGGTTGTTGGCTCGAGCAAGGCTTCCTTGGCTCGAGCGTAGCTTCTCTGTGTCTGGTCGCTCGAGCTACCAAGTCTTCGCTCGAGCGAGCCTGTCCAGTTTATATTCGCAGCAGCGGGTTTTGATCAGTCTTTTTCATCTTCTTTTTGATTCCAAACCCTAGGTCCGACTTCTCTCTCTCCCTACTCACCTTCTTTCTTAGGTTTGATCTATTTAGAGTGTGTTTCTACCCTAGTTGCTTTATTAAAAAGATAGAGTGGTTCGAGGGCTTCCATTTAATCTGAATTGTTGGTAGTTTGGAGCACTTTGGAGTTTGGGTCTTCATCTCCATCTTCTCTTTTGGGTTGTTTTCTTCGAGGTAGGGATTTCTTACTCCATTCTATAAGTTTTGTTCTAAGTTTTGGTATTTTGATATGTTGGGGATACTTTGGTAAATTTTGGGAAAAAACCTAGTTGTATTATTAAATTAATTTGTATAATTAATTCATGGAATTGGGAAAAGATGGTTAAATTCATGAAATTGAGGAATTCATTGATTAAATGGTGTGGTGGGATAATTTAAACCACTCGCCTAGTGAATTGTTGTTATATTTGTTTACAGTCTAGAAATAACTGTTTTGGGCTATCGGTGGAGGATAGTCGTGATTGTTGTAGACATTGCATGTGGATTAGAAATAACTGAAACTAATCACATTGGTTAAGTCATTAATTTGGACTATTGCATTAATGCAGAAAATATGTGTATTGATTGAGCATTGCATTTGCATACATTGTTTTGTATGGGAGGAGATAGGGGATGTACTCCACGGTTTAGGGGAAGACAGGGGATGGACCTCTAAACCGGATTTTGTTTGGGAGGAGATAGGGGATGAACTCCATTAGCATCACTTTTATGTGTGCTTATTTATATAGAAGTGTTTTATTGATACAGCACTAAAATGTGTATCAATCTGGAAGTATGAAGTGTTTTGATTTGAGCTTGAGTCTCATTTGTTTGTTGACATTGGAAGAATGTGAATATGATATATATATATATATATATAATTCACTATTGTAAGTTTGGCCAGGTTCTGAGCCATATTGATAATGTTGGAAAGTGAAACGTGTCGTTGACAATAGTGTCATGAGATTGGATAATGATGTAATTGATTATCTTGGTTAACCATCTATTGAATGCTATTGCTTTATTCAATGCTTATATTTGGTTTAGTATATTTCTACTGGGCTATGGCTCACCCTATATGGGAACATCATTTTTAGGTTCAGGTGATAAGCTACCTCCAAGGACATAGCTTGGAAGGACTTGGATTTTGAAGATTATTTTCAGTTATTTGCTTTCATTTGTTAGTACATGTAAACACACAAGCCTGGGGCTTTATTTGTATTTGAGTTAGAACTCATACTTTTGTGTCCAAGTGTTGGCTTGGAAAGATGTAAGCCTGTAGGGCATTTAATTTGATGTTACATGTAATGCTTTTGTTTAGTAAGACTCTGATGAATATTATAATGAACTGTTTCCTTTTTAACATTGCATGTTGATGTTATATATATTTAATGGGTTTATTTCTGAGGGCGTTACAACTTGGTATCAGAGCGTACCAGGTTTGAATACTTTGGGTACGTGGGAAGTGATTAGTATCACATTGGGTTCGTCTCGTTTGATAGAGACTTAGTGTAAAGTTATATGCTTATGTGATAACATGTTTATGTGATTATGTGGGTATGTAATGTAGTTTCTAGGATGTTGATTGGACCCTTGAGTTTCTAGTAGTCTTGTTGGAAAGGCATTTGATCACTGCTGCTTCCAACCGGAACTATAGTAACGCATTGGGACTATCATTATCCGGGAATGAAATTTGTAGGTGCTTATGTGATTATGTGCTTACGTGGAATGAATTATTGTTGTCCAATGCATTAGGACGCGAGTGTTTAGCTTCGGCACATTTATTAATGTGCTAATGTATTTGTTTCCTTTATTAGGATGTTAGGACGAGGACGAGGACGCGGTAGGCGTGGTAGGCCGGGTAGGCAGGAGGTGCCTATGCCAGAGCAGATTCCGGCAGTTCAGGAGGGTATTGGCCAGGCCAATGTGGCCGAGCCAGTAGGCCAGCAGGCTATGGGCGCTCTAGCCCGAGAGATAGCAGAGGCATTCAGGGAGTCAGTAGGCATTCTCAGAGCTGAGAATCAAGCTTGGGATGTTGCTGCAGACGCAGGACCTTCCTTTCTGATGAGGGAGTTCTTCCGGTCTAATCCGGATGAATTTGTGGGTGATCCTAAAGAGCCGCTTAAGGCAGATGAATGGCTAGAACAGACAACGAAGACGTTTGAGATGCTTGGCATCGAAGACGAGGGGTTGAAAGTGACCTTGGCATCTTTCCAGTTGAAGGGGGATGCGGGTCAGTGGTGGAAGTTCACTAAGGGTCGTATAGGAGGGACATGGGAGGCTTTTGTGAATGCTTTCCAGGAAAAGTTCTTATCTCCAGCAGTTAGGGAGAAGTTGAGAGACCAGTTCTGCCAGCTTAAGCAGTCGAGTTCTTCAGTGGCCGAGTTTGAGGCTGCATTTACTAGTTTGTCCAGCTTTGCACCTGAGTTGGTGGCGTCTGAGGAACGCCGTTGTATTGAGTTTGAGAAGAAGTTGAGGCGTGGCCTCAAGCTAAGAGTTGGGGGAACTATGATTCGGGATTATGGGCATATGGTTGATGCTGCAGCCCACATGGAAATCATCATGCAGGAGGAGGAGGAAGGACAGAATGGCTCCACGAGGAGTCAGGATGGTCACAGTGATGGTAGGAGACAGAAGGGTTTTAATCCTCAACAGTCTCAGGGTAGCTTTTCTAGATCGACTTTTCCTGTGCCGAGTGCTAGTTCGGGGAAAGGCAGTCAGGGAGACATTACCTGCTTCAAGTGTGGCCAGCTGGGCCACAAGTCTCCAGTTTGTCCTCAGAGGGGAGGAGTTCAGAGAGCAGCATCTTCTTCGGCTCGATCTCAGAGCCAGAGTCAGGGTAGAGGCCAGCCACTCTCGTGTTATCAGTGTGGTCAGCCATGGCATATGAAGAGGTATTGCCCGCAGTTGGGTCGCACACCTGGTGCATCTGGTTTGAGGCCGATTCAGGATCAGCAGCCAGCTCAGTCGGGTCAGGACTCGAGGTCCAATCAGGGGGCTTCATCGTCCCAGTCGGTGCAGCAATCTTATGCTCCTAGGGGTGAGCAGGTTGATCAGAGGTCGTCTGGGCGCGTGTATGCTGTTACCGCGCAGGATCTTGTGCCGGCACCATCAGTTGTGAGAGGTACCTTCTTGTTTTGCAACTCGGTTGCTAATGTTTTGATTGATACGGGTGCATCCCATTCCTTTGTGTCTGCTGCATTTGCATCGGTTTTGGAGTTGGAGTTAGCACAGTTAGCATCTCCTATTTGTGTAGTGTCACCTCTTGGAGGTGAATTGATTTTGAAACAAGGTGTTAGGGGTTGTGATATAGAGGTTGATTACCATAGAATCCCATTTTCCTTTGTAGTTATGCCTATGAGGGGTTTCGATGTTATTTTGGGTATGGACTGGTTATCGTCATACCGGGCAGTTATTGATTGCTACTGCCAGAGGGTCACTTGTTGTACTATGAGCGGAGAGTATTTTCATTTTCTGGGGGACCGGGTTGGTGATGTGTTGCCACTGGGGTATGTTCCGCGAGGACGGAGTGAGCTTAGTGGTCTACTTGCTAACCTTTCGATTAGTGAGGATGATGAGTCTCAGATTGTGTTGCCAAGGGTGGTTTGTGAGTACTCGGACGTTTTTCCCGAGGATCTTGCTGGTTTGCCACCGCATCGGGAGATTGAGTTCTCTATTGACCTAGTGCCCGGCACGGCGCCGATTTCTATGGCACCTTATCGTTTTGCCCCAGCCGAGTTAGTTGAGTTGAAGATACAACTCCAGGAGTTGCTAGATAAGGGCTTTATACGTCCTGGTGTTTCGCCGTGGGGAGCACCGGCCCTCTTTGTTAAAAAGAAAGGTGGTGCTTTGAGACTTTGTATAGATTACCAGAAATTGAATCGGGCTACGGTTAAGAATAAGTACCCTATGCCTCGTATAGATGATCTGTTCGATCAGTTGAAGGGTTCCCGTTGTTTCTCAAAGATAGACTTGAGATCGGGTTATCATCAGTTAAGAGTCAGGGAGGAGGATATTCTGAAAATGGCATTCCGTACGCGGTATGGCCACTATGAATTTCTGGTGATGCCATTTGGGCTCACCAATGCACCGGCAGTTTTTATGGATTTGATGAACCTGATATTCCGGGAATTTTTAGATCATTTTGTAGTCGTAATCGTGGACGACATCCTTATCTATTCACCTTCTGAGGAGAAGCACAAGGAACACTTGAGAGTGGTGCTTGAGTTACTTAGAGCCCATAAGCTTTATGCTAAGTTTGGAAAGTGTGAGTTCTGGCTAGAAGAGGTCAAGTTCTTAGGCCATGTAGTGTCTGGGGAAGGAGTGTCTGTTGATACATCCAAGACTGAGGCAGTGCAAGATTGGGCATAGCCTAAGAGTGTGTTTGAGATCCGCAGTTTTCTGGGGTTAGCTGGGTATTATCGTCGATTTGTGAAAGATTTCTCCAGATTAGCTTCGCCTTTGACTAGATTGACTCGGAAGGGAGTCAAATTTATATGGAGTGAGACTTGTGAAAAGTCATTCCAGGAGTTGAAAGTTAGACTGACCACTGCTCCAGTCTTGATTATTCCAGAGAGAGGGTTGGGTTATGCAGTCTATTGTGACGCCTCACGGGAGGGTCTGGGTTGTGTATTAATGCAAGAAGGGAAAGTAGTTGCCTACGGCTCACGTCAGTTGAAAATTCATGAGCAGAATTACCCTACGCATGATCTAGAGTTAGCAGCTGTGATATTTGCCTTGAAGATTTGGAGGCATTATCTTTATGGTGAGAGATTTGAGGTATTCTCGGATCATACGAGTCTGAAATATTTGTTTACACAGAAAGACTTGAACTTAAGGCAGAGGAGGTGGATGGAGTTCATAGAGGATTATGACTTTGAATTGCATTATCATCCGGGAAAGGCCAATGTGGTGGCCGATGCCCTTAGCAGAAAACCTGTTGGTGACATAGCTAGTATAGCCATCCGAGAATGGGAGATGTTGGGCGCACTTGGGGAGTTTAATTTCCTTCTGGGCGAATCCGTTGAGGCTACGGCCTTGTTTTCTGTTGTTGTACAGCCTACACTCGTGACTCGAGTGTTAGAGGCTCAGAGGGGTGACCATGAGGTAGAAACCCTCCGTGAGAAGATTTCCAGTGGGAAGGTTGAGAAGGGTTTGACGGTGTATCCCGACCTGAGTGTGAGATACGGAGACCGTCTGTTTGTGCCGGAGTCTTGCCGAGAGGAGGTACTCCGAGAGTTCCATCATTCACGCCTTGCGGTGCATCCGGGAGGCACTAAGATGTATCGGGATTTGGGTCGCCAATTCTGGTGGCGGGGTATGAAGAGAGATGTGGCAGCTTTCGTATCTAAGTGCCTTACTTGTCAGCAAGTGAAGGCCGAACATCAGAGGCCAGCGGGTTTGTTGCAACCCTTGCCTATTGCCGAGTGGAAGTGGGAACACGTCACTATGGACTTCGTTGTGGGTCTTCCGAGGACTCAGCGGGGTAGTGATGCTATTTGGGTGGTTGTAGACCAGTTGACTAAGTCGGCACACTTCATTCCTATGCGCGTGAGAGATTCGGTAGATCATCTTGCCGACTTGTACATTCGGGACATAGTGAGGTTGCACGGAGTCCCAGTGACGATCGTCTCAGATAGAGATCCTCGTTTTACTGCCAGGTTGTGGCAGAGTTTGCAGAGTGCTTTAGGCACTAAGTTGACCTTTAGCACGGCTTATCATCCGCAGACAAACGGGCAGTCCGAGCGTACTATCCAGATCCTTGAGGATATGCTTCGGGGTTGTGTTCTAGACTTTAGTGGGTCGTGGGAGAGGCACTTGCCGTTGGTGGAGTTTGCCTACAACAACAGTTTCCAGTCTAGTATCGGTATGGCACCATTTGAGGCCTTGTATGGCCGACCGTGTAGATCTCCTGTTTGTTGGGCCGAGGTGGGTGATGCACCTCTGTTGGGTCCGGAGTTGGTGAGGGAAACGACGGAGAAAGTTGAGCTTATCCGTAAGAGGCTTGTTACAGCACAGAGTCGTCAGAAATCTTATGCCGACCGTAGGAGGAGACCTTTGGTGTTTGAGGTGGGTGATCATGTCTTTCTGAAGATATCACCTAGACGGGGTTTGATGAGGTTTGGGAAGAGTGGGAAGTTGTCCCCTCGGTTCAGTGGTCCGTTTGAGATCCTTGAGAGGATTGGCGAGGCTGCTTATCATTTAGCTTTACCGCCGCAGCTGTCCGGAGTACATGACGTGTTTCATGTGAGTATGCTTCGGAAGTATTAGCCGGATCCATCACATGTGTTGGATTGGACTGATTTAGTGGTTGATGAGGATGTCTCGTATGAGGAGAGACCGGTTCGGGTATTGGATAGGCGGGATGAAGTTTTGCGAGGCAAAACCATCCCTTTGGTGAAAGTTTTGTGGAAACATCACGGAGTAGAGGAAGCCACTTGGGAACGTGAATTGGAAGTCCGCCAGAAATATCCGGACATGTTTATCGATTTGTAATCTTGTATTTAGATTTTGTAATATTGTTAAACTTAAGAGCCTTATATATGTCTTAAGTTGTAAAACGTTGAGTATGTTTTAGTAAATGGGTGTATCTTGAAACTTGCTTCATTATAGAAGTTTAGTGTAGCATTGCATATGTTGATTACATTGTTGAATGGGTGGTATATATCATGCGATTGAATATGATATGGGAATTGTTAACATTGAAAGGAATAATGCATAATAATGATACAGGTTGAAATATATGTTGTTTTATGTATATATTGTGAGATGCCTCTTGATAAAGAGATGAAATGACCAGTTTTGGGTCAAGATGTTTACTAATGAATTGTCATATTATAAAAAAAAAAAGAAAAAAAAAAAAAAAAAAGAAAAGAATCTGTTTTCAAAAACTTATGCTTAATTTCGGGGACGAAATTCTTTGAAGGGGGGGGGGAGGTTATAGCGACCCCGGTCTTTTCCCACTTGATTATTGTATCCGGACTTAGGTTCCGTAGCTCCTGCCATTGTATTATGATTGTTACTGTCCTTTAATTTCCTATTTCTGAGTTGGGGGATGCAATGGGCAGGTTTGTAGCTGGTTGGTTGAGCTTGGGAGCAAAGGGTTGCTGCCCAGAATTTTGACTCTTCGCTCGAGCGAGCAGTTCTTCGCTCGAGCGAGCTCTTTGTTTTGGTCCGTCGCTCGAGCCAGGGTTTCTTCGATCGAGCGAGGATTGCGTTTTGTAGTAAGACCTGTGAGCAGAGGTTTTTGGCTCAAGCGAGCTTTTCTTCGCTCGAGCGAGTTAGTTCGTTCTTTGCTCGAGCGATAGTTCCTTCGCTCGAGCGTGTGTCTGGTTACAGACCTGAGGGTTTGAGTTCTTCGCTCGATCGAGTTTTCTTTCGCTCGAGCGAGCTTTTGGGTTGTTGGCTCGAGCAAGGCTTCCTTGGCTCGAGCGTAGCTTCTCTGTGTCTGGTCGCTCGAGCTACCAAGTCTTCGCTCGAGCGAGCCTGTCCAGTTTATATTCGCAGCAGCGGGTTTTGATCAGTCTTTTTCATCTTCTTTTTGATTCCAAACCCTAGGTCCGACTTCTCTCTCTCCCTACTCACCTTCTTTCTTAGGTTTGATCTATTTAGTGTGTGTTTCTACCCTAGTTGCTTTATTAAAAAGATAGAGTGGGTCAAGGGCTTCCATTTAATCTGAATTATTGGTAGTTTGGAGCACTTTGGAGTTTGGGTCTTCATCTCCATCTTCTCTTTTGGGTTGTTTTCTTCGAGGTAGGGATTTCCTACTCCATTCTATAAGTTTTGTTCTAAGTTTTGGTATTTTGATATGTTGGGGATACTTTGGTAAATTTTGGGAAAAAACCTAGTTGTATTATTAAATTAATTTGTATAATTAATTCATGGAATTGGGAAAAGATGGTTAAATTCATGAAATTGAGGAATTCATTGATTAAATGGTGTGGTGGGATAATTTAAACCACTCGCCTATTGAATTGTTGTTATATTTGTTTACAGTCTAGAAATAACTGTTTTGGGCTATCGGTGGAGGATAGTCGTGATTGTTGTAGACATTGCATGTGGATTAGGAATAACTGAAACTAATCACATTGGTTAAGTCATTAATTTGGACTATTGCATTAATGCAGAAAATACGTGTATTGATTGAGCATTGCATTTGCATACATTGTTTTGTGTGGGAGGAGATAGGGGATGGACTCCACGGTTTAGGGGAAGACAGGGGATGGACCTCTAAACCGGATTTTGTTTGGGAGGAGATAGGGGATGGACTCCATTAGCATCACTTTTATGTGTGCTTATTTATATAGAAGTGTTTTATTGATACAGCACTAAAATGTGTATCAATCAGGAAGTATGAAGTGTTTTGATTTGAGCTTGAGTCTCATTTGTTTGTTGACATTGGAAGAATGTGAATATGATATATATATATATATATATATATAATTCACTATTGTAAGTTTGGCCAGGTTCTGAGCCATACTGATAATGTTGGAAAGTGAAACGTGTCGTTGACAATAGTGTCATGAGATTGGATAATGATGTAATTGATTATCTTGGTTAACCATCTATTGAATGCTATTGCTTTATTCAATGCTTATATTTGGTTTAGTATATTTCTACTGGGCTATGGCTCACCCTATATGGGAACATCATTTTCAGGTTCTGGTGATAAGCTACCTCCAAGGACATAGCTTGGAAGGACTTGGATTTTGAAGATTATTTTCAGTTATTTGCTTTCATTTGTTAGTACATGTAAACACACAAGCCTAGGGCTTTATTTGTATTTGAGTTAGAACTCATACTTTTGTGTCCAAGTGTTGGCTTGGAAAGATGTAAGCCTGTAGGGCATTTAATTTGATGTTACATGTAATGATTTTGTTTAGTAAGACTCTGATGAATATTATAATGAACTGTTTCCTTTTTAACATTGCATGTTGATGTTATATATATTTAATGGGTTTATTTCCGAGGGCGTTACATCACCCTGTAAGATGAGCCCTTGATTTAGTGCGGCTTCCATAACCACAACTTCCTCTGAATTCTGTGACATCATAAATCCGCTGAACTAAACGGAGGTGATGTGACCGGTGACTTGACTGATCAGATATCTGCCTTGCTTCAGCGAAGGAGAACACTGGCTATTCTGAACTCAGATCTCTAAAACCCCCTCCTCCTGAAAAAGAAAACAGGCAGTGTCTCAGCCTAATTTTACCCAAACAATCGTAAGCACAACTGAACAACTGTATTTGATCACTGATCACTGTTCCCCAAAACTACTGCCCCAAAACTGAATCTGATACCCGCAGATACTACTGATTCTCAAAACACTAACACTGATGCCCGCAGGCCTGATGCCCAAACTTGCAAACAGATATGTGCATTCCCTGTGGAGGTCAACTTTAAAAGCACATATAACAAGCAAATAAAAGCCAATACACCCCTATATTGGGGTAGGGTTTCCCTGTCCTATTTTGTCAGGAGCTAGGGTTTCACTACACACGCAGCGGTTTCAAACAACCTATAATCGGGTAGCAACCTGTCCTAGCTTGGAATGGTCACTATGGATTTCAAACATGCACTAGGTCGAATGGTCAAAAGGGTGCCCCGGTGACAACTGGGGTTTGTGTTCCCATCATGGCAAAGCCCGTAACCGGTCAGCCTTATGGCACACTTCTCGAAGCAAGCCTCCGGCAAACCGTTCAGGAATAGCAGACGGCAAACACTGTGACTTAGGCGCACCGATGCACATGCAATGCAAAGAAACACGTAAGTGTAGTCAAAACAAGATATCATGAGTTCGAGTCAGGTTCTCTAAATCCCCAGCAGAGTCGCCAGAAACTGTAGACGCGCCCGTGGGCCTTATGCTACAGTTCGGACTCGTTTGTCACGGTTCATAATCTGATCTCGCAAAGTGCAATGCAAGACTGATAAATCACCAAAGAGTCCAAATCCGACAAATCGTTTTGGAAAACTGATTTTTAGAAAGAAGTGCCAAACATGGACTGCTTTGCCAGATACAGAGTCGCCACCTAAATATTTTTTAAGGGGGAATTTAGGAAACCCTGACTCGTTTGCCTAAGGCCACGTGTCCGTCATCACCAAAGTTGCCTTGGCTCGAGAACTTGGGTACGATTGGGGAAGGTCAGCTATGAGCACCCCCACTCGCCCGATCAAAGATCGGCCTCTACTAACCATGATATCTAGCTTTGAAAACGTCACATGTTCTTATTCCGGTTAATTAGCTAATCTTACTATGTGATGTGCACAACACAAAAGTACAGACCAGATCGCCTAATTTGGAACAAAGCATTGCATATCCATTGTTTGGAAATGATTTAAGGTTTGCTACTTGCAAGTAGGCTAAAATACAGATTTCGATGAATTATTCTAATTCAAACAATCCAACCTTCACCCACAGGCAATCAGGCAATAAATCAACTAAGCGGTTAGCCTCATGGCAAGCATGCTTTCATGTTAACATTCACACTCATGCGAGATGCTAAAGCATAAACACTCACCCAGTACTCCAAGCCAAATCAAGGAACATGTTAGTAATCAAATGTATGATCCAAGTCCATGTTAAGATGGCTAATGCATCGCAGGAAAAATGCAGCTAGAATAGGCTCGGCTAATCTATGGATGGCATGTGAAATGTAACAGATAACATGTATTCAAGTTAAATTTGAAATACTATGCAGTTAGTATAATGCGCCGAGCCCGGTGCATGCAATACTGATGAATGAATGCACACATGCATGGCATAAGGATGCTAATTAAAATATGCCCTAATACTAACCATCAAAGCAGGTAAGTAAAAGGGAGAAAGAAGTGGGGGTTGGAAGACATGCATCACACACACGCACGCTTATTACACAATTCGCCCTCTCTCAGAGGGACCAAAAGAATAATACAAATTTACTAACTAACAAGCTAATTAAATAGTTACAGACCACTTAACTAGTTAAGCAAATTAACTAAGCTAATAAAGTGGTAAAATAGCCTCGGGAAGAGGGTCTAAAGCATGCGTGCTCGGCTTCGCTCGGAAATCCACCACCATGCACAAGCTGCCTTTGTTTATCCTGCTATGCTCCTCTGAAAATTGTGCAAGTCTCAATGATGCTCCAAAATCACTTCCTGATCACTGTGGAAGGTCACCGACAAAGAGGAAACACCGCCGGCCAGGGGAAACTGGTCATCGACCATTGATATAGCTCTTGGCCAAAGATATTTAGTCGGCCGGTACTCAATGTGGTCGGTCGACCATATCTTCCTGCAGAATCTTGTTTTGACAGCAGCAGAGGGAAAACTAGGCATGGCAATGCATTTTAAAGCAAATGTTTGCAACACCACCCTCCCTATCCTGTTATGAACTCAAGGGAGTTTGGTCCTCGACTCACGGACCACCAATCGCGCATTTCAATGCATGATGGTCCGAGGTGTCAAGTTGTGCATTTTGATGTCAAATGAAATGCACACAAACACCTAAGGGGTCCCAACCTCTATCATGGTGATTCAAGAGGCAGGGCATGCATGCCAAATGCAACCTAAGCATGCAAGCTAAGCATGCAATATGAACATGAGGGCAAACATGCACACGTGCAAGCATGTAACAACATATCAATGGCAAAACATGCAACAACATGTTAGGCAACTAAAAGAGAGAATGCATGCCAAATGCATTACAACCTAAGCATCCAACAACATGCCATATAGCTCAAGCAATGCAACAAAATGCAATATAGCTAAGCATGTATCAATAATGCAAGCAATGAGCATGCAAAACACTATGCAACCAAAACATGCAAGCATGAAGCAATATAACAACATTTGAACAACATGCAAACGGCGAACTTAAACTAATATGGACAAGCCTTAGCCATGTCTAAATAAGTAGCCAAAATGCTATGGAAACGATGGCAAATTTACATACAAACATGCATGCGAACATGGTCCAACACTTAAGTACAAAGAGGGGACTTTTAAGGACACTTAAAAGGGATAAACATGGACAAGTGGCAAGCATAGCAAGCTCTGAAATCATGTTAGAAAAGTGCCAAACCAATTAAACAAGGCAAGCATAGCATGCAACCAAGCCCAAGGCCTAAGGCTAATTTAAGGGATCGAACCATGGCTATGCAAGGCGAGTCCCAAAGGGTTGAGGGGACTCAAAACAGTCCCAATGTTGGTCGAGACAGGGCCCAAAACACACTTAGATGGCATCTAAATGGCCTAAGTCTAAAGGCATGCATAAAGGTCCAAACATGAAGCATAAAACATAAACCTTTTGAAGCATCAAAAGAGCCCTAAATGCAAGTATACAAGCATGCTATATGGACTGAAATGACATGATAAGTGGTTCCAAACCACTGAAAAAGTGCAAGTAAAGCATGCTAGAGGATCCAATACTCAAAGCGTACAAGTTAGGTTGCATGGTAGCCATACAGAGCAAGTCATGGACGACCCAAATAACCAAAATCAGACCTCAAGCACATCGAAACATGCATAAAAGCTTCACAAAGCTAAGCCAAAATCATGCTAGAAACAAGGCTCAAAGCACAAAGCATGTTAAAGCAATTCCATGGCATTACAAGATAAGTATGCAAAGCATGCATGGTGTGTCTAAACCAACTTGAAACAGTGCTATATCATGACAAAATAATCACAAATACCAACTAAGACATGGCCAACATGAACTTAAAAAGGTGCTCACACATGAGGCTAAAATGACAAGTTTTGAAGACAACAAGGAGAGGGGATGGCCCTCTCCTTCTTAGGACCTCAAAGCACCATCATCACCACTGAAAATAGCACAAAATGAGACCAAACAAGGCCTAAGAGGGGGTAAACAACTCCAAACACCAAAGAGACCTTAAATAACTATTTTAAGCAAGTGAAATCAGAACTTTTATCGGTTATAGACTAAGCTCAAAAACAGATGCAAGATAGGCAAAAAGCTTATGCAAAAATGGGGAATAAAGAGCAAGAATCTCACCCTTGTAGACCACCTTCAAGAACAAGGCTCCAGTGGCCTTTCCAAACTTAAATTCACTCAAAAACTTCAAGAACAGCCCTTTGGCACCTCAGCAACCAAGGTAAGGTGTGATACTAGGTGTCCTAGTGCAAAACTAAGAACAAATACACCTTATACACACACAAGAGTAAAATAGAGGGAGATATAGAGATAGAGAGATACAAATCCTAAACCCTAATCTCAGACCCTCTTTGGAATTTTTTTTTGGAACCTTGAGGAGGGAGGAGGTGAGCAGTGATTGGCGAGCCAAAAATGACAAATTGACCAAAACAATGGTTGGCCGACCATAAAGAGTGCCGACCGGCCATAACCAATGGCCGGTAGCAAAAAAATAGGGCCGGTGGCCTCAAGCCATGGCCGGTGAGGTGTGGGGATGGCCAACAAGCCATTTCCCATCCTCAGAAGCAAAAACAAAAGTGTTTGGTGCAAAACCAAACACAAAACCGGCAAGTCGAGAGATCTTGAGGCAAGGTGCGTGGCCGAGACCTCTGAGAACTCAGGACGAACACAAACATGGATAATCATCGAGTGTTCAAACGTTGACGTCCAAGTCTTGAGGATGGTCAAAAATGGGGTGTCTACACCCATATTCCCTTGTTGCAAAGTATGTTCGTATGGTAAAAATTGAGATGAAAAAGCAAAAAAGTAGAGCTTTTGAAATTAAAAAAAAAAAAAAAAAAAAAAAAAAAATGGTTCAAAGAAATCAAAGAGAAATAAATATGAATAGACAAAAATTGTGTTACCGTGAAAAATAGAGTTTCATGATTCTAATTTATGCAAAACCTTAGTTCATCTTCTTAATTGTTCATAATCTGTATTTTCTTTTAATCTAATACAGTTTTGATGTAAATTTTGGGATGAAGTGTGTATTGGTGAAAAATGTAGATGATTTTCCTTTCTTACTCTTACGTCGTAGTGACATTCTTATTATATGACAAGATTCTGTTAAAGATTTAAATAATTGAGTAACTAAAAATGGACATTGACACTTGTATAGGGACCAAAGTGAGATTTGACCAAAAGTATAAGGGGTTGATTGTCACAGTCTCATGTGCAGGGACTAAAATGGGATTTGACGAAAAGTGCAGGGGGTTGACTATCATGATTTCATGTGTAGGGGCCAAAGTGAAATTTGGTATAAAATACAAGGGTGCAAAGTGTAATTTACCCTTTGTTAAATGTGTTCCTACTAGGCAACTCTGCTCATCCCAATCATTAACTTTTCAAGAATAGGTGATGTGTTTCCACCTAATTGATGGATGGTGGTGATTGCTTTCGATGGAGCACGAAATGCTCATTGGATGTTGAATTGTGCTCAAGCTACTGAGTTTTAATGTTTTGGGATTGAAATTCAGGCAAATTATTAAAATAAAGTTGGTTAGGATTTGTTATTGTATTTGATTATATTTTAAAGTAATGTTGTTATAATTTATTTAAAACTAAAAATTATAATTTTGTCAATTTAAATATTAAACTTTTTATTTGTTTTGAATTTAAATCATTTACTTATTTTGTTAAAAAAAAGGTATTTAGTCATTAAATTGAATGAAAAAAGAATTGGGCATTCAATCTAGTGGTTGTATAGCACTTTTTATCGTAAGTTTCAGAGTTAACTCTTATGAACAGAAATTTGATACATTTTGTGGCGATATTTAATTCTTCCCCAGTAGCGATCCTAGTTTTGACCCGTCTCTGTGTGGTGTTCCAGGCTCGGGTTGGTATGGTTTTGAACAGTGTTACGTATCTTAATTTCCCTATATTTCCCTTGTTTTGCTTATTGGGTTGTAGTGGTGTGTTTGGAACAGGTAATGTCTCCAAACCTTTAGATGCGAATCCAGGCCGAATTGTGCCTTGCAGAGTTGTATCAAAAATGCAAAATGCATTCGAAGTTGCTTGTCCGCTCGAGCGACCGCTTATGCGCTCGAGCAGAGAATGTTTGGTTCCAGAAGTTCGACCTGTCTACAAAAGTACTAGGAAGGTGTATTCGACGCTCGAGCGGAGCTTTCTGCACTCGAGCGAGAGGCTATGTCTCACACTCGAGTGGGGCTTGCCACGCTCGTCAGTTCATGAATCTGATATTTCAGATCACTTTTTTAGTTCTCTCTCTCGAAAACTCTCCAGAATTTCAGATCTAGAGCTTCTCTCTCTTGAAGTCATCTTCTCTCTCTAGAAGTCATCTTCTCTCTTTGATTTCTCTGAGTCCATTGGAATTTAGACCTAAGTTCTTCATCAAAGTTGGTTGTCATCTCGAGGGCTTCGTTGTGTGCGGTGGAGATCGAGTTTAGGCATCATTGATTTTGGGGTTTCATCTCAATCCTTCTTCAATACTTGAGGTAGGGATTTTCTTAGAGTTATATATACATTTGCATGATCTAGATGATTTTCGAAACCATCATTCGATAGCTTTGAAAATTGATTGTTGATTCAAGAAGTTGAGTGATTTTGAAAGTGGGTTTGTCTCTTGTTCTTTTAAAATGATCTTATGGGTTTTGATCTTCGTTGATTGAAGAAAAGATGATTTCTGAAAGTTTTCTTTCAAAAGATTTGAGTTGTACAGTTTTGGTAAAAAAACCTAGAAATTGGGGATTTTTAAAACAAATTGAAAATCCATGAATGATATTATTATATTTATTTTGTGTGTCAAAATAAATGGATGTTTGGAAAATTTTCTTATTTATATTTATATAAATGATGAATTTCATGGAATATGAGAATTGTTGTTCATTTTGGAAATTATTGTTCAAATGTTGAAATAGTCTTGAAATGACTAATTGTTGAAGATACTTGAGAAGAGGGAATTGTGTAATTCCTTGGATGATGAATCGGAATAAAAGTATTTATATTCATATTGTGAAATTGGCATATCAATTCATTTGATTACATTAAACTTTGAAAGTTGATTTAAAAGCTTGCATTGAGAAAAGAATGTTGAGAAACAAGTTTTCATGGAATGGTTTTGGGGTAAATACGTTGGTAAGTCTTGATAGGTGGTGTAGATGATAGTGAATAAGTTGGCCTGAGAGTCTAGGGTGAAAGACCGAAAACCCGCCCGGATAGGTGTCGAGCCTTCTGGTTAATACCGGTAAAAATGATAATTTGATAGTACTTGTATAGTCTACTTACAGACACTAACCTAGGGATTACCAGAGTCGTATTTACTACCCTTGAAATAAATTGTTAAGTTTTGAACAATTGAAATTGCATGACATCATTGAGCATGATGGTTTTCAAAAGATGAAAATGTGATTTACTTTCAAAAAGTGGCATAGCATGACGTGCATTTCATCTGTTGAGACTTGTATAAAATGTATATATTTTGATAAGGATTTCCTACTGGGCTTTATGCTCACCCTACGGGATTTTTGTGTAGGAAAAGATGTGGTGATCCCTCCTAGTTAAAGGCAAGAAAATATGTGTTGAGAGTACAAAGCTCTCATTTTACTGTAACTCTGTTTGTAAGCCAACAGTTGTATTTGTGTGGGTTTGAATAACCATTTTGTGTAACCAGGCCTAAGCCTTGGAAACTTGTAAACCCTTGGGGCTATCTATTTGTTTATGTTATTTTCACTTGATATGAATGTATTATCGCCTGAAGACTATTTGTATCATGTAATGCAAGCGTGGGGACTTATTTTTAGTTTTAATTACTTTAAAGAACCATAGTTATCGTATTATCATTTGGGTATAAAAATTGGGGTGTTACATCCCCATTATTATGGGATTGTGTGTAATTAGTAGTTATTGAGGTTAGACTATAGACATTTTTTATATACTTACATTGAATTTAATGAATAAAATTCTTTTTTATTTTTTTCTATTTTACTAGATGAAAATATGTGTTTGGTAACGCTTACGTTTTCAGTTTATATTTACAAAAATTTTATAAACTGATTTTTGTTTATTTTTTGTTTATTTTAAAAAAAACATAAACTACAAACGCGTTTGGTAATTGACAAAATGTCTAAAAAAATTTAAAAATATAAAAAAAGTGAGAAATGGCAATGGTGGCAAGTGGCGGCGAAAGACGGTGGTGGAAAGTGGTGACGGTGGGTGATGAGTAGCTGGTGGCGGGTGAGTAGGTGACGGTGGCGGGTGGTGGGTGGTGGGTGGTAGCGAGTGGGTGGTGGTGGGGTGGTGGCGGGTGGTGGTGGTGGCAGGTGGGTGGCGGATGGCGGATGGTGGTGGGTGGTAGCGGGTAGGTGACAGGTGGTGGTGGTGCGTGGGTGGGTGACGGTAGCGGGTGATTGGTGGTAGCAAGTGAGTAGTGGTGGTGGCGGGCGATGGATGGTGGTGGTAGGTGGGTGGCGGGTGGTGATGGGTGGTGGCGGGTGGGTGTTGGGTGACGGTGGCGGGTGGGTGGGTGACGGTGGCGGGTGGTGGGTGGCAGCGAGTGAGTGGTGGCGGTGGTGGCAGCGGGTGGTGGATGATGGTGGCAGGTGGGTGGCGGATGGAGGATGGTGGCTGGTGGTGGTGGGTGGGTGGGTGACGATGACAGGTGGTAGGTGAGAGCGAGCGGGTAGTGGTGGTGGTAGGTGGTGGGTGGTGGTGGCAGGTAGGTGGTGGGTGGGTGGCGGGTGATGGTGGTAGTGGTTGGTTGGTGGTGGCAGGTGGTGGATGGTGGTGGTAGGTGGATGGTGAGGGGTGGTGGCAAGTAGGTGGCGGGTGGTGGTGGTGGTGGTGGCGGCGGCGAGGGGTGGGTGGTGGTGGCCAGTGGGTGGCAGGTAGGTGGTGGCTGGTGGTGGCAGGTGAGTGGTGAGTGTTGGTGACAGGTGGTGGTGGTGGAAGTGGGTGGCGGGTGGTGGTGGCGGAAGACGGTAGTGGAAAATGGTGGTAGGTGGTGGTTAGTATTGGGTGGTAAAAAAAAAAAAAAACTGAAAACTTAAAATGGAAACACATTTTCTGTGTTTTCATTTTTTGGCCAAATTTATAAACTGAGACCATTGATTTATAAATCAAAAATTTTACCAAACAAGTTTTTATTTGAGTTTTTTAAATTTTTGTAAATATAAACCGAAAACTGAAAACGTAAGTGTTACCAAACGACACCATATAAATCATTTAGATTAAAAATAAATTAAGAAATTAAAAGTTTAGTTAATAAAACTAAAAAGATTTACTTATTAATGCAAATTAGTATATGCTTTCAAAAATAATTTTAAATTAATAGTAATATTTATTAATTTTAATAATTAAAGCTATAAATTTCTTTTAAAGAATTTATAAATATTTTGTCAACAACTCTTCCTCTCGCTCTTTCTCTCTGTCTCACACACTCTGTCTCTAGGGTCTTTTGAGAAGTAAGAAAAAAGCCAGCTTTTAGCTTTTTACCCATTTTGGTCTCTCTCCCTCTCTCTCCCACACACACACTCACACACGCAGCTTGAAGAAGATGTCAAGATGAGTGTCTATTTCTTCCATTATTGGACGACGAAGAAGAAGAACAATTGTTGATCATAATTGTCAAAAAGGTACAATATTTCCCTCTCTAATTAATCATCCCTCCTCATTCTTATTTCTTCTGTTTCGTTCTTTCTCTACTACTGCCCGAAACCCTAGTTCTCCTCCTATTCGATGCAATGATCTCCAAGACGCTATAAATTCGTTCAGTCACATGATCCAAATGCAACCTTTGCCCCACATTTCTCATTTCAACAAAACTTTAGGTCCTCTTTTGAAATTGGGTCATTACGACATCGTTCTTCCTTTTATTGGGAAATTGCATTTTCTAGGCATTTCGGTCAATATCTACACCTTCAACATTGCTATTAACTGTTATTGTCGCCTGAATCAAGTCAATTTTGGGTTCTCTCTTTTGGGTACGCTCTTCAAACACGATTGTACACCAGATGTAACTACCTTCAACACTCTATTAAATGGACTTATTTTGGACAATAAAACCCCTGAAGCTATAGAGTTATTTAAGAAATTAATGAGAATAAGAGAAATTGAACCCAACATGGTTATGTATGGAACCATTGTGAATGGGCTCTGCAGAATGGGGAACACTATCAGGGCTGTTAGTTTGCTTAGGATAATGGAAGAGGGAAGTTGTAAACCTAACACCGTAGTGTATAACACGGTCACTGACAGTCTTTGCAAGGATAGAATGGTGGATGTTGCTATGAAACTCTTTTTTGAGATGAATGAACAAGGCATTCGTCAAGATGTTGTCACTTATACCTCTTTGATTCAGGGCCTATGTAATTTTGGCTCGTGGAAGGAGGCTACCGGAATGTTTAGAGAAAGTTGGATAGTGGTATTGCTCCGAATGTTCATACGTATAATGTGTTGCTAGATGCATGTACCAAGGAAGGGAAGATGACAGAGGCAGAGGTGGTACTTGAAATCATGATACAAAGAGGTGTGGATCCTAATGTAATCACATACAATGCTCTAATGGATGGATATTGTTTGCAAGGTGACATCAATGAAGCAATGAGAGTGTTCAATACAATAGTGGATAGGGGCCTTCACCCTGATGTTTTTAGCTATACCATTCTAATCAATGGATATTGCAAGAAAATGAAAATAGATGAGGCTATGCATCTCTTTTGAGAAATGCCTCGGAGGGAGTTGTAACCTAACACCGAAACCTTCAGTGCTATGCTACAGGGTTTGTTTCGATCGAGTAGATGTGGAGCTACTCAAGAACTTTTTAATGAGATGCAAGTTGTAGGAATAATTCTAGATTCTCAAACTTATGGTATCTTATTGGATGGGTTGTGCAAAAATGGGCATATTTCTAAAGCATTGTCATTATTCCACATGATGGAAAGGAATGGTTTAGATCTTAATGTTGTTATGTACAGTATTCTCATTGATGCATTCTTCAAGTATAAAAAGCTTGATACTGCAAGGGCTCTTTTCAGTAATCTTTCTTCCAAGGGATTAGATCCTAATGTTAAGACATACACTATGATGATACAAGGTCTTTGCGAAGAAGGCCTACTACATGAAGCTAAAGAGTTGTTTGTTAAAATGGAAAAAAATGGTTGCTTGGCAGATGATGTCACTTACAACACTATTATCCGAGGATATATTGGACAACACAAGTGCTATGAGGCATTAATACTCGTTCAGGAAATGGTTGAAGGGGGTTTTTCGATAGATGCATCCAATTCTTCCTTGATCATAGATATACTCTCAACTAAAAGACAAGATCCTACTCTCCGAGAAGTGATAAAGAAGTTCATGCCAAAAGATAGTCATGGAATGCATGCTATTGAGTCAATTTCTTAAGATGTGAAGGTAAAGATACACACATTAAAATATATATTATTTGGTGAAACTCTTCTTCTTCTTCTTTTTTTTTTTGGTTATATATTGACGTGAACTTATACTTCTCCATTAACTATTTTGGACTTGTTGCTACATGACTTTGCAACTTCGTTTCACATGTTGTAGATTCTTATAGACTATTTGTTACCTCTCTCTGCAATATTTTAATTCACATGTTACAAATTAATTCACATGTTACAAATTCAAGTAGATTCTTTTTCAGTCCCCGCTGAATTATGTACAAGTGGTCATTTCTTAGGGATTTAGGACAAATGATAGCCAGTGGTACTTTTGGAGATTTGTTTCTTTCTTTGTCATTATTCCACATGCAGGAGCTTGATCTTTGCTGTTTGTTTCCTCATAGAAGGCAAAAGTCTAAGCTTAATTCCTCATCATTACATCCCAAGGGTAGCAGCCTTTTTGAGGACCACAAGCATAAAATTATTATTATTTTTATTTGAGTAAATTACACATACACTGACCTCCCTTGAGGTTTCTGACAATTTCAAAATCTGCCCTTGTGATTTTTTAAATGACTTATGACACTGCTATGTTAACGGAAAACATTTTTTTTTAAACCTATTTTTCTGGTAGTCATAATATTATATAAAAGTCATTTTTATCGTCAAATTCAGTAAATTTTGAGAAGACAAATATACCCTGAATGACTCACTCAATTTATCAGCCGAAGCCATCCATCACAAACTCAGAAAAGCTTTGTTTCATCTATTTGTTTGAACTCCTATATCTGTATGTATGTGTACATAGATATATATTTGAAACTATAGTAGGATTCTTGTTTCATTATTGTTTAATGGATATCTTGTGAATTCATTCTATGTTCCTTTTGGCTTTCTCTTTGTCCTTACAGTACATTCATCTGGAACAATAAGACTCATGTATGCTAGTTGATTGTCAGCATTTGGATGCCGCTTGTGCTCATAAACATGTAACCAATTCATACATCTTAATTATTGGTAGTTTCTAATTTCTATTCCTGGGAGTCTCTTCAAGATCTGATTGAAATATTAGAGCTTGAAAAATGCTCTGAATTTACCCAAGTAGATTGTCTATAGCCATTATGGTGATCTGGAGTTGCAAGGCTATAGAAATTGCATCTTTGAACAACTCCAACATTACAAGGAAAAAGATTAGAAAAAGAAAAAGAAAAAAGGAAACATGTTACATAATAAGAATCGAGTTTATGTATTTAGAAATTTGATTTCTTTCTCTCCCCCTCTCTCTCTCTCTCTCTCTCTGCAGGTAAGAACAAGAGAATAAATTTAAATTCAAATAATCCGATGAATTTACTACCGTTCCTTTTTCTTCTAAGCAATTCATATACTGTAATATTTGCATATCATTCTACTGATATTTATTGAAATCTATGATGTAATTGAAGGGCATGCAATGGTGGTTATCAATTGCAGAAATATTCCATTATGCGAGGAAGAAAATTTGCACATTTAGCTACAAATTCACCATCAGGGTTTAGTATTACATTACCTATGTTCTAGAAATTAATAAAAACCCTTCAGATTTCATTTGAATGTCTAACCAATATATGTCTAATTGTGACAGTTTCCTTTGTAGTAAAGGTTTTGTGATGCAGTAATGTTACGATTGGCTTAAAGGTAACTTTGCTGGCCCCTTAACCCACAAATAAATAAATAAAATAAATAAAATAAAATAAGTGATCTTCATTTGTCACCCTTTTGACTAAGAGCTAGTGGACTTCGTACTAAACTTATGTATTTTTATTTATAATTGCAAATATGCTAGTCTTCTTCTTCATTCTCTCCCAGGAGATTCCCATGTTCCATGCAAATGCTCAATTGATACATCGTTAAATAATAAATATAGATGCAGCTTCCGCCTAAAAACATACATCTATTTTGTGCAGGTAAGAGAGGTGAAATTGATGTTTCTGGGTTGATGTTGATAAAAGTTTTTTGGCAACATCCTTCAATAGATCCGTCTTGTAAATAAACGTTCCCGGGTTTCTACACAAATAAGAGAACAAGTATTGATACTAAACTGTTTGACCATCAATCAGGGTGTGCATGGGAGTAACTTAGACCTTTTGCATTTGCAATGATTCTAAATGTAAATAATTTCCTTGGTAGAAATAGTATATACTTGGTATTCTTACAGTCTCTACCCACTGAAGCTTTGAACCACTCAGCTTACCAGGCATAGCATGACAAGTTCTTTTTTTTTTTTTAATTAATTTATTTAGTTTTTAATAACTATTTGCAGCAAATTATGATCTCTGAAATGGTTCTTGGAGATTCTCTTTCTCTTATTTTTTATGAGAGATTGCTTATAAGAATTTTATTTTTATGAATTTATTGTTAGTTTAGATTTTTAAAATTGGTGATGGAATTTTTGTTGTATCGTTATCTATCTTATTCCAAGCCTTCAAAGTAGCTTCAATGTTGGCATGTCTGTCGTTTTTTTTGTTTGGGGTCTATGTATGAATGAAACATGGTTGTGCAAGAAATATATCTTTGGAAAGAACAAAAGGAAATCTTTTTGGGGACTTCCAAATGTTCTCAGGTTTACTTTGTAGATTTACATCTAAAATTGGTTTTTGAGTAGAAGTTTCATGTGCTCAAATTAGTATATCCTTTCAAATTTAGTATTTTCAACGATCGCAAACCAAAGAAATATTACATCATTTTTTATTTTGTATTCTTTACAATTTAGCTAGATTTTTGAAGCAATTTATGAAAAGTTAGTGAACATTTATTGCATTTATCTCATGCAATGGAGCGGTTAACACCGTTGTTAAAGAAGTCATGTATTAAAAGTTAGATGTTATTTATTTATTTATTTATTTTTATCTAAAAAAAAAAAGATACTATGTGGTGTCATCATTGATTCACTACATCCGTGGATCTAGATTCTGGAGTGGATCTAGATTCCGGAGTAACTGATTGTCAGTTTGATTAAATCTAATCCAAAAGAAGGGACCCACCACCTGAGAACAATGGAACTCACCCTCCTACCACAGCCCATGCCCGAGGGTCGAAAAGTGGAGCACACAAGACCACAATCAAATGCTCCCTAGGGAATCGACCCCAGATCATGAGTGTGGAAGGCAAGTGCCTAATCCATGTTACCACCACCCCAAGTGGGGGAGCAGGGTCACTGTTGTGTAGTGTTCCCTGCTATGCCTAAAACGGCACAGCTTTAGTCTTTTTTTTTTTTTTTTTTAATGTTCTCACTATGTTTTTCGTGTGATAAATTACACTTTTTATTTTATTTTATTTTAAGATTTAGGATTTAATTCTTAAAATTTATTTATTTTTTTATTTTAAGGTTTAGGGTTTAGGATTTAATTCTTAATTTTTTTAATTTTTTATTTTAGGGTTTAGGGTTTAATTCTTAAAATTTATTTAATTTATTTTTTTATTTTAGGGTTTGGAGTTTAGGATTTAATTATTAATTTTTTTATTTTTTATTTTAGGGTTTATGGTTTAAGGTTTAGGGTTTAATTCTTAAAATTTATTTTTTTTATTTGAGGGTTTAGGGTTTATGTTTAAGGTTTAATTTTAATTTTTTTTTAATTTAAGGTTTAGGGTTTACTGTTTAGGATTTAATTTTTAAAATGTAATTTTTTTATTTTAGGATTTAGGGTAAAGTATAATTTATCATGTCAAAAAACATAGTGAGAAGATGAAAAATAAAAAATAAACAATAAAAAAAAACAAGGATGAAACTGTGCCCGATTTAGGGGGGAAAAAATGATTAAACAGTGCCGTTGGAAATCACGGCAGGCACAGCAAGGACTGCAACACAGCAGGGACCCGAGCTATTTCGCCAATCTTTGTGGAATCAAGAGACTAAAATATTATTTTTTCAAAAAGTAATCTAAACTCTATTCCAAACTTTATCATTGTTTGTTAAAAAATTATTTTAGTCCTGTTTCAGTGCTTTGCTCCACAACTTCAGATTTTTTTTTAATTTTTAATTTAATTTTATTTTATTTGTATAGTATATATTCTCTGTATATTTACATATCATATTCTGTGTATTACCATAATTAGCTTTTCTCCTCCTATATAAAGGAGTATTGTGTACATTGTTAATTCATTCAACATAATACAGTTTCTCTCTCTCTCTCTCTCTTAGATATTGTAACATGGTATTAGAGCCTAGGGTTTCCTCCAAGCCTTCTCTTCTTCTTCACATTGTTTATGTCTTTTCGACAAACTGATTCATTCTCACGTTAGTTTCTGCGTATCTAGTCCTTCTTTGTTTCAATGATTGGACTATACCAAACTCTTTGTCTCTTCAAGAAGAATCCAAAGCCACTAAAATCATCTTCATCGAAGATCACACGCGCCTCCACACGCCTTCCAAAGTTTGGCCACGCGATGTGTCGCTGCCAAACGCGCTCTACTTGCCTTCTGCTCGCGCTTAAGTTAGCGGCTGAGGCAAGTCCTCAACCGCCTCGCACTATCTTGTGCCACGTCTGCCTTTGCTATAATGAGCCGCGTGTTTCTGACATCATCGCTGACGTCAACCCTAGTTTTCTTATTTGCCGCACCTCCTGCCTGCTACCTTGCGCCACACGCTCCTCTGCTGACGTGCACCGCGCGAATTCTAACACCAGCTCTTGCCGCTGACATCAACCCTATCCCCTATTTGGCACTATTTCTTACTTCGGCCATTTTCCATCTATTTTTCACCCTATTTTGATTGTTTTTGCCCAATTCCTGATTGTTTTTGACCTTTCAGATTCATTGGTGCGCTCTGTTTTATCCAGTTCTACTCTGACACTACTGGTTCCTCTTTGTGATTAATTATTTAATCACCTAATGGCTCGCTTAAATAGTTTTACTCATATGGTAGCTATTCTGGACTCCCCACAACATACAAACAACATTAGTCTTGGTTTCATTTTGCCTCTTCTACAGTTGCCCCTAGCTAATCCTCTACTTCTGCACCTTTACCACCCTATACTCTTCAGGACATTGAAGTTATTGTCATAAAGGTTCTTTCTACATCTGGTACACCCTCTACTGCTCTCTCAGTCACTCCAAGTACCTCTTCTTGGTATTTTGATTGAGCTTGTTGCAACCATATGACCTCTGATCCTACACTTTTCTCCTATACTACATCTTCTTCTAATTTACCTGTCATTCACACTGGTGGTGGCTCTCAAATGCATGTTAGTCATGAAACACCTCGTATTTTATTACTCGGATAACTTTACCAATATTCATTAATTATGTCCATTTACAAATAACATTTCATCCTTAGATGAAATGATGAATAATTGAATATACATATTCCCTCTCGTTATACAACAATGACATTTACATACAAATAAAAGAAATGCCTTAAGGCTTACAATAAAAGAAAGGACACTACTCTTTACAAAAAAAATAGCACTCGGCCAAACAACAAATGAAGTAGTACAATCCATCACTACATTACACTTATGAAATGGTAAAAATCATTGTTTGATCTTCAAATCCGAAAAGCATTCCCTGTACACATGTACAGGCAGGGGGTGAACAACCACTAGCTCACCAAGCAATCTCATATTAAAACATTAGAAGATATGCGGGTACCAAAATACTCATATATATACGTGAAATCATATCATGTCAAAACCATATCATTTTATTACATAATCTCTTAAATCCAATTTATTTAATTAACCACAACAAGTTAACTTAAATAAGTAAACATGTTTCAATAGCAACAGAACATCCTTTTCAATTCATTTAATCATCTCATTATCATTTGTAAACAAAGTATAACGCAGCGGAATAAAAATTATGGTCATACCTTTCAAAGCAGAGTCTGAATTGAAGGATCTCGTGGGTAAATCACGTGCTTCCAGAATCTGATAAACCAACCCAGCAGTGAAGTGATATTACAGAATGAATATCACCCACACAAATCACAGTGCAAATGAATTGATTGTTGTTTTTGGGAGAGAGTCAGTATATGGGTAAAACTCAAACATACGTTATTTTTTTTACTTAATCACCCATATCCCATATATCAGATATATAATCTATTTATCTCATTTATCCATATTTGTTAAATGAGATAATATCTGATAGCTATATCAGATATCCATATCATGATATGATAGATATATATCCTGAGTGGCTATCCAAATAGGTCTGAATTCAAATTCAAAACCCATTTGGATAAGGTTCAAAAGGTTCTAAGCGTCATGCCACATGGGTGCCCAATTTCTAACATCTCCCACTCGGACATGAGTTGGCATGACACTGCCACGTCTCTATCTCAATCTCCCCAAAAATAAACAATCTCATACTAGCCACTGCACCATGCGACTGCTGAGAACACCTGCATGTGGGAGCTCTATACTAGAAACTCAAAATGAGCCAGCATAGAGACATCAACCCAAAGAGAAAAGAAATAGTGTCTCATATACCCCAGACCCATCTAATTACACCGGTCCAAAAAACATCTCTAATCCCTCAAAAAGAGCATGTTTGACCCTCTCAATTCTTGCAATATATTCACACTCAATTCGCCTATCATACAGAGCGATGTGAGTTGCCGGCAGTGAATATACAACAGTGGTGTAATACTAGATGATCTTCCCTTTGCACTCATGCCATTTAGTTTAGGATTGACCGCTTTCCCAATGATGTCCCTTAAGGCCGAATCATGCATGACTGCAGGCAACATACCAAAGTAGCAGAACATCAACCCCTTACCTTATGACATAGTCAAAAGTCACAAAAGGGTACATAAATGAAAGTCATATCAATAATGACACGTAAGACTCACACGGTGAGGAAGCAGGGATCCATTCTCTCACCTCATTACTCGGTCGCCAAGCACATATAGTATGAATACATGCTACGATGGAGTAACTCTTCCATAAAGAGTGACATCATACTCGATACACCATACAGATATTAGTCTAGTCGCTTTCTAGGGCCTAACCCGAATTCTCTATTCGCTCGCCTTCCAAGCGCCAAATGAGATCTCGCATCTGGCTAATCATAGCAGGCATAACATGGAAAGTGGGTACTAACATCCATGTTTGGTCCTTAACATGACCTCATCTTGCTTATAACCAAGGCGACATACATAGTGGATGATTTTAGCCTCTCTTGGCTCCAAATCAAAATAAACCACCAGTCTCATCCTTGCTCGCTCCCAAGCGCCAAGGGCGATTGCTCGTGTGAGTGAGCCAATCTTGCCTGCTGACATCATCATCTGCTAATCATTATGACACAAACCATAATAGTGTCAACATCCTATCATCTCAAAATAAGTGATCGATTTAAAAAAAATTGACCACAGCTTGCGCAATTATAGATTCCAAACATAAGCCTTATCAGCACCTCTTGCGATAAGTATATACAATGGAATCCACCATGTGCGCCTCACATGAAGTAATTTAAGATCACTACCTCTTGCGCAATAACCTCTCTAAAGATATTTTGGTGACCAATTTGCGTTCATTCTTAATGCGCCCAACTAGCGCAGATGCCCCCAACTAGCGCATTGAATCTTACAAGGAGCAAATTAATATGCTTTTAGTAAAGCATTTTATCCACAGTCTAATGAGCAAGGTCAATGTCTAAACAACTCAGTTAACCATTTATCAAAGATTACACTTATCATGCCGAATACGCCCACATAGCGTACTTTAGGCTCCCACAACAAAGAAAAGATCAAGGAATATAGGTCATCTGTTTCTCCCAAAGACAATCCGAGGATTCACTCAATAGCTAAGGCTCTGGCTTTTACCGATAGGTAAGTCAATGGGTTTGCAATTTTGCATCTAGAATCGTTCTAGGATATTCCTTATGTAAGTCATCGAAGACAAACCGAGAATTTTCCTAAAACAATCCCTAAGGATCGTACATTCGAGCATATAAATTACATCACCCATGTCCATCATATCTAAAATAGAGGACTGCCCACCCTAGGTGGCGACAACCTTATAAATTCCTGGCTCATAATGACTAAGTAAGGAAAAAACTTCTTTTGGACCATTGATCATGCCTCAGTGGTCTTCATCGATCATCGTTGGCCTATCATGGCTTGACGAAATCTAAGAACCACTGTTTGGATAACTGCTTTAGGCTGTAAAAGATATATTGGAACTAGCAACCTTTTTGTGCTCCTAACTTTTCATCATAAAAGCAGAAGGTAAATCCCTACGGATATACTTATCCAATTCTCTAACGAGAAATCGGGTCACAATGTCCACAAATCAATGTTCCGAACTTATGTCAATCATAGCCTAAGTCAAAATAACCTCACTCCCATAGAGGAAGTCTTCTCATACACTTTCCTCAATGGTGCGATTTTTCGGTATCTAGCGAGCCTTATGCCTCAACAATGACTATCCAAATTACACATAAATTTAGAACAGTTTTGCGTCATAATGGAAAGTCAACCAAAAAATGGTTAATCCTCAAAGACTTTGTCTTAAACTGCGCAACATTGACCCACTTTTTAAAAACAGGGGACTAGAGCCTTTGGCATTATCCTAGGCTCTTTATCATCTTGCGGAGCAATCATGATTGTTTCCCTCTCAATCACCCAGTGATGACGTGGAAAATTTTCACATTTGCTACCACGCAACTAAGAATGTAGAGTATTCTTCTCTAATGGAGTAATCCATTAGTAGGCACATCGCTCCCACTGTCCCTAGGATATTGGAAATTT
This sequence comes from Camellia sinensis, assembly GCF_055761805.1. Lineage (NCBI taxonomy): Eukaryota > Viridiplantae > Streptophyta > Magnoliopsida > Ericales > Theaceae > Camellia > Camellia sinensis. Next base: position 68,103,545 of record NC_138970.1, read on the forward strand.
CTTTCCATTCTCAACTAGGCTACATAGAGTGCTATGCTTAGAATTCTCTATCTTATAGAGTTCCAAAAACTCTATTCACGTCACCTTTACTAATAAAACTTTATGTGACTTAGTTACACTACCACAAAGCTGCTTACCTATATGCACATGACCCGGAAGGTTTGCATGACCGCATACAATAATGCGCCACACGACCCTTTGTGTTTACAAGACAGCATACAATAATGCGCTATAGAACCCTAGGTCTTAACTTCACAATCTTATGAGAAGTAAAATAAAGATAAGCTGCTTAACGGTTACAGATCGCCCATAGATGGCTCTCCACTAACCTATTACTCAAATGGAGTGTAAAATCTGATATGGAGGGCACTTAGTTAGGGATATAGGCAACAAACTAGTGCAATTCCCAATTGGGAAACATTTTGCGCCATTATCCACCTAACATTAACAATATTTAATTCCTTATCTCTACTACACCATTGTGTTGTTGAGTACTAGGAATAATCAATTTTCTAAGCATCCATCTCTCTTCACAGAGTTTTTCTAAAAAATAACTCAAATAGATACTCGCCACCTTGGTCAAAACTAAAAGCACAAAAGCTCTTATCTAATTGATCTCGACCTCATATGTGCAATGTCAAAAAAATCATCTCAAAACTTTTGACTTATGGGAGATCAAATAGTCTTGACTCAGATGCGTATCGTAATCTATAAATGTGTCGAGATTGAGGCTTAGCTATCACACCCTCACACATATCTAGTCACAAAAATCATAGTGGACTAAATGCGCCAATACAAATGACCTTCTACGGCTTTCCTACTTACTTGTGCGCACCCATTGCGAACAAAGTTACACATTCACATGAGAGCAAGATGTCATAAGCGAGTGGGCCCGAGAAGGCCTACTCAAACCATCGTGTCATCATCTCATTAATGTGATTAAGTATAATAAGCCAATGGTTCATGACCAATGTCATAAACTAATTCCAATCATCTTAATGTGTGAGTTCTCGAAGACAAGTTTTAAAGGTTTAGGCCCAACTAGGTAATGACTCACGACTAAGTCATATTCACTAGATCATAAAAAGGATGTCATGGAGATATCAAGTGCGCCTAAGTCGCAAATTTAACTAGTAAGTGCTAATCCCCTGCACCTTCAAGTCAATTTTATTCTCCATACACTTTACTGCATCTAGTTGAAAGATGACGACACTCCTCTTGCCATCTCTATTTCTCGCTTCATAGTTACTTGCAATTAATTCTACTATCCACAAGAAGGAGAGAATAAGCTATCAACTATGACAGCCCCTGAAGTAACTTAAGCGCGAATTAGGCCAAAGAGTCTAATTCAACACACTGCTCTTACAAGCGATGCGTCAAATTCTTAGAGTTACAACAACCTTGTCAGCCTTGACCTTTTCATTACTATGTTGCAACGTTTGCGCTTAGTGGTAAACGTTATTCCAAACGTTAGCCTAGCTAAGGAATCATACAAAGAAGCCCCTCCTCATGTCTCACACTCAAGTGTAGAAACAGTAAGTGTCCAGACTAGGACAAGTCGGCAATGCTAATAGATTTTGCAGCCACTAAGCGCTAATCTTTTCACTTAGTGTTAATAGATTTTGCAGCTTCTAAGCGCTAATCGTTTAACTTCACGTGATATTTCAACGCACACTATTATAGTGCATGAAATTTTTTGCTCCATCCACTCCCAATAATTGGGTAGAGAGCAAAACACTGCTCAAACTGGCTACTCGTCTTACACTTAATGACCAATTTATTTAAGCTTGCATTTCTTGGATGACGTGACTCATGAATGTTACTTCATCCAATGATGTAACATTATTTATAAGTCAAATTACAAAGTCAATCCGCGCAACTCAATAGTCAAGATCATATACAGATCTATTGAGGGCTTACTAATTTCATAACTCCAAAACTCGCCAACCAAAACTACGTAGCATGCCGCTAACCATAGCGCACACATTAGTTTTTATTATGCCAAACAAGGCAACAAAACCACAGCGACTTTGAGTCATGTTTCCTTACTTTGGCTCAATTAAGACTTGACCTAAAGTCTTCAAGACTTTGCTCATCTAAAGAATGGGATTAGATTGTTCACATTTGAACATCTTTACTAAGTCTAGGTCAACCAATTGACTTCCATAAGCTAAGTCAATTTAGAGAGAAATTCGCATTGGGATTAATTTGATTAGCATAATATAATTTTGCCAAAAAAATCTAAATTAAATAGCGACAATATTATACAAGTCGCAAGATCGAAAATCCGCTATGCTCGTAATCATCTCTTGTGCCACAGGTGACAATTATTCAAAATTTAATTTAATTTATGCGCAAAATATTGGTTTTCGGGAGTAAATCTACAAAGATTTCTCTCAACCGAACAACCTCCCACTGACTATGGCATGTCAAAGCATGATAAATTCCATACAATAGCATCTTAATGTAAATTTACGAATAACTCATGCTATATTCATTTAATAATGGAATTCAATTAAATAAATAAATAACTAATCATGCTTTTCTAATTACAACTTATTAGAAACTCTAAAAAAAATAATATGCTGTATTAAATACTCAAATTATGCCATAACAGAAAGTACATCATCCTGAAATTTTTTGAAATTTTTCTGGAATTTTAAATAACTAATAAACACACATAAAATTAGAAATAAATATTCCAGAATCTGGTAAAATGCTACAATTATACCAGTAAACATTAAACCATAACAGTAGTCTACAATAAAAAATTCAGCCCCAGAAACTTAATCATGCAACACCAGATGCATTTTAAAGCAAAAATAATGCATTATTATTTCAGGAAAAATATTTTTTATTTTCATAAAATTTTCACAATTTTACAGAAGATATAAAATTTAATTCTGAGTCTAACGGTGCCAACCATGCTTAAAACAAAGCTATAACGAATAAATTATGGCCAATTAACGCAATTCAGAATTAAAAACAAACAAACAGAGCCTTAGAGCCAAGCCAGCGCGGAAAAAATGGCTCGGCTCGGCTCGCCGCCGCTCAGCGCAACTCGGCGCGAGTCGGCTCAACGCAGCGTAGCGCATGGTGCGCGCGTGGCTGCGCACGTGGCGCGGCTCGAAATGGCACGGCTAACGCGCGCGCGTGGAAGAGAGGGGACAGCTCGCGCGTGGGGGCGCGTGGGAAGCGCGCCTAGTGCGTCTCAGCGCGTGAAAGTGCGTGGTGGCGCGTGGCGCTGCTAGGCGGCATCATACAACGCGTGAATCACACGCGCCGCCTTCCCGGGTGTTTTCTGGTCCGATTTTTGTACTGTCGGACTCCATTTTTCACAATAAAAACATTTATGGCATTAAAAATGACATTTAAATAACAAAAAAAATGAGGTATATCACTCTCTCAAACTAATGGAGTTAAAATGCAAAAAACCATGCACTTCATGTTCCTCCTCCATTAATATTCGTGCATATACATGTATATATATTTATATAAAAAATATACACATATTTAAAGGAAACAGGAAAATATCCATCAACGTGCCCTGATACCAATGTAAAACAAAGTATAACGCAGCGGAATAAAAATTATGGTCATACCTTTCAAAGTAGAGTCTGAATTGAAGGATCTCGTGGATAAATCACGTGCTTCTAGAATCTGATAAACCAACCCAGCAGTGAAGTGATATTACAGAATGAATATCACCCACACAAATCACAGTGCAAATGACTTGATCGTTGTTTTTGGGAGAGAGTCAGTATATGGGTAAAACTCAAACATACGTTATTTTTTTTACTTAATCACCCATATCCCATATATCAGATATATAATCTATTTATCTCATTTATCCATATTTATTAAATGAGATAATATCTGATAGCTATATCATCTATCCATATCATGATATGATAGATATATATTCTGAGTGGCTATCCAAATAGGTTTGAATTCAAATTCAAACCCATTTGGATAAGGTTCAAAAGGTTCTAAGGGTCATGCCACATGGGCGCCCAATTTCTAACATCAATTGAATCAAATAATTAAACAATTCATCAAATCCATTTTATACGGTCTTATGAAATGAATCCATATGCCACGTCATGCTCAAAATATTTTTCTCATCTTTTGAAAATCTTACGCACAATGCCATTTTGAAAGCACATTAATCCAACAATTTCAATAAAATTTCATGATGGTAAATACGACTTTGGTAATCCCTAGGCTGGTGTCTGCAAGTAGACTATACAAGTATTACCAATTTGTTATTTTTACCAGTATTAACTAGAAGGCTTGACACCTGTAATATGTCATTTTTACTAATATTAACTGGAAGGCTCGACACCTGTAATCTGTCATTTTTACCAGTATTAATTGGAAAGCTCGACACCTATCATCTACACCACCTTTCAAGACTTACCACCGTATTTATCCCAAAATCATTTCATGAAAACTTATTTCCCAACATTCCTTTCCCAATGCAAAGTTTTTGAATCAAATTTCAAAGTTCATCATTATCAAATGAATTGATACGCTAACGCAATGATTAATAATACAATGCAATATTTCTTCCACTTTCAATACTTCCACAGAATATTCCCATTGTAATCAAAATTCTCATTTCTCATTTCAATATAATTTCTCAAGATGGATATAAATACTTTTATTCCAATTCGTCCATGGGACAACATAATTCTCACACTTAGAATAATCTCAACCATTTAGTCACTTCAAGACTATATCAACATTTTGAACAATAATTTCCAAAACTTCAGCAATTCTTATATTCCATGAAAACAATCATTTATATGTAAACAATTAAACAATTTTTCAAACATCATTTATTTTGACACTCAAAATAAATATAATAACATCTTCAAAGATTGTCAACATCTTTCTTAAAAACCCTCAATTTTTAGGTTTTCTCACCGAAACCACTCATCTTCATTTATTGAAAGAAAGTCACCAAAAACATCTCTCTTCAATCCTCATAGTTCAAAACTCTCAATTTCTATTTTAAAAGAAACAAGAAAGTAAACACACTTTAAAAAAAATGGGGTACTTACGTGTAGATCCTAATAAGTAGACTTATTATTGTCTAGTAGGTCCTATGGAAAAAATTTGTCATAAAAACAGTCACTAATTATAAGTTTTAGCGACAATTTATAAAAATCATGACAAAAAAAGTTACTAATTATCAATTTTTAACGACATATATAAAAAATTGTCACAAAAAAATTATTTTTAGCGACAATTTTACCCAGACTTATTTTTAATAGGACTTAATGGGAATTAAGTCCAACTAATAGGACCTATTGGTAGTTTACCCAAAAAAAATCTCTCATCTTCTTGAATCAACAATCAATTTTCAAAACAAATCAAATGATGATTTCAAAAATTATCCAGATCTTACAAAAATATATATATAACTCAAAGGAAACTCCTACTTATTAAATATTACCATCTCCATCCTATTATGTCAAAAGTTATAGTATAATATTAATAACACACTTTTAACCATAACAGATATAACCTTTTAACCAAAACTAATTTAATCCACTAAATTAGTAAGTTTATTATATTAAAAAAAATTCAAATTAATAATACCAAACCTAGCTTCACATGCCTCATCCCTCAAACATAACTATATTTCAACATAACCATTTTTCATGCCAAGCTATTTAAAGAGGTAATATTTTTACCAAATTCTCTACCAATAACAATTTCACAACTTTTTCTAAAATTACTTAACCAACATGATATTTATATCAAAAATTATGAAATATGCCCAATAGTAACATTTTCAAGGTTATGAGTTTGAAAGTCCACATTTCATATTTTTATTTTCATAAAAATAAATACAACATATCATCTTTTATAAAATTTCATGAATATAACACTTTTAAAGTTTTTAATTCCAAAGCAACTCTACAATTCCTATTTAAGCATTTACTCCATATTCCTCAACATTAATTTATTTTTCTCAAAAAGATATTCCAAATCAAAGATAAAAAAAATATTTCAACTTAATATTTCTCAAAATAAATCATCTAATCATAATATGATGTAGATACAATCCATACAACTATAAAAATTAATTTTTTTTTAGATTTTTAGCAACAAATTTCCAACACAAGGTGGTCTTCCCAAATCAACCTCAAAATACCACTTTTCTTAACATTCCAACATAATTATTCTTCCAAAAATTACCTAACAGGAATCTGAAATATACATATATATATATATATATGCAATGCCTCTTATAATGATATATTTTCTCAAAATAACCCTAACATAACTTTAATGTAAAAATACGAAGAAGGTCCCTACCTCAAATATGAAGAAAAGCTAATCCGAAAATGCAAACATTACCCAATCATGGGTCCGAGATCACTATTGCAAAGATCACGACAAGCTCTCCGACTTTCATGTACAACACTTTGGCAAAATCTCACTCTAAAGACTCTCATTTCAAGCTCAAAGATTGAGCATCAATGAAGGAATAAAGAGTGGGAGAGAGAGAGAGAGAGAGAGAGAGAGAGAGAGAGAGAGAGAGAGAGAGAGGGAGAGACGTTGAGAGCAAGAGAGAGCTGAGCTCTCTGCTCAAATGAAGAAAGAAAAAGGGAAATGAGGGGAAATGATGACAAGGAGACAAAAGGGGGGCCACCCACATGGGTTTCTCTCCCAAAAATATATATATATATATATATAATTTTTATAATAATATCTCAGAATTTATAATATAAATTATAAAATGATATCATTTTTCTTACTACAAAATATAATATTTTGCTCACCACGAAATATATACACATTTTATTCACTACAAAAATATATAATTTTTCACCATATGGTACACACCATAAAATCAAATATTTATTATCATCATATATAATAAAGAATAACAACTCCTAAGGTGGTTACTACCAATCACATAGTTAAAAAGGACCAAACAGTTAAATATGAGTAATTAAACAAACTCAAATTAAATTAAATCTAAATCATGGGTCTTGAATTAAATTCTCACCCATAAGACAAACATCGCCCAATTACATATCAAAGTAGACCCAACAATTCTATCCAAATTATGATCTAAACATTAAAAATTAAATAACAAAATTCTGCTATAAATTAAACTGAACACTAATCAGTCCATGAATTTTCATAAAATAAATACTCATCATTTAATTTTTAGATCGGGAACTATTTTTAAAAAATACAAAACCAAACTGTTTTCGAATAAAATTTACACAGCACTCAAATTCAAAAATTTGCTCAATTAAATTATGCACTGGCTATTTAAAAAAAATATTGGGTTACTACAAGTCATATCGATCATATTTCCATTTCTAATGTCTTTCTTCCTCATACTTATCTGATTCCCAATCGTACATTGAACCTTATTTCAATTGGTCATATTTCCATTTCTAATCTCTCTCTCTCTTTCTCTTAGATATTGTAACAATTGCCATTGCTGCCAGCTAGTCCTCTTACGTAATAAAAAGCAACCAAAAATTGATTTCTTAACTATTTGTGTGCTCAACCCCTTTAATAAATAACAACTCAACTAAATTTATCCACCATCTCTTTACCAACCTAATTAAAAGCATCAGAGAGCCAGGTTAAGGGATCAAATTTGGGATGAGTTTAATTTGTAATTTAAGAGAATGATGAGGTTGTATGGTTGAATAGAAAATTGAGTTTTATCGATTTCCCAACAAGTGTTGATTACTTTTGTTAGTGTTGACACTAATTTTTGATTAGATTTGTTAGTGTCAATACTAATCTTTGACAAGTTTTTCTAACATCGACACAATTTTTTTTTTTATATTTTTTATAAGATTTGCTAGTGTCAATACTCATTTTTGATAAGTTTTTCTAGTCTTAACAGTAATTTTGAAAAGATTTGCTAGTGTTGATACTAATTTTTGATAACTTCTACTAGTGTTGGCACTCGACACTAGAGTCGATACTAATCTTTTATTTTCTTTGCTAGTGTTAATACTAGTGTTGATACTATTTAATAAGCTTTGCTAGTGTTGGTTATGGCGATCCCGGTTTTTACCCAACTCTTGTGATGTTCTGGACTCGGGTTTAATGCTTTCTTATTGTTGTCTATCTATTTATTTCCTTATATACCTTTGAAATTGGTCCTTGGGTTGTTGTGGTTGTGTTTGGAATAGGTTGGTTACATAGCTTTCAAACTTTGTGTTACCCAGATTTTTTGTTCTTACGCTAGAGCGGCCATTCTTGCGCTCAAGCGAGCTACGTACATTTTGGTCCTCCGCTCGAACGGCCTTTCTTGAGCTCGAGTAGAAGTTGCAAACTCTCAGTACTCCGCACTTCTGCAAAAGTACTGGAGGAATTCTTTTCACGCTCGAGTGGTGTTTCCTATGCTCGAGCGGGTCTGCACTCGAGCACGTTATCTGTTGTCTGCAAAAAAATATTGAAAGTGTGTATTCTACGCTCGAGCGTGCCACTTTTGCACTCGAGCGGAACAAATCTTTTTTCTGACGCTCGAGCGTGAAACCCTTCGCTCGAGCAGACTGCGCGTATATCATATCGCAAAAAGCACTTTTTATACCATTTTTTCATATCTTTTTAGCCAAAACCCTAAAGGTAAGAGCCCCTCTCTCTAAAATACTCTCTCTCTCTCTCTCTCTACATTTTGGCCTAGATCCTTTGATCTCTCTACCCTACTCCCTTTGATAAAAAGGTTGAGCTTCTCAAGATCTTCTCTTTGAACCGATTAAAGTTGGATTTCGGCACTTTTGCGGTTTCTGTCTTGCTTGGCTCATCTTCTCTCTTTGAGGTAGGGATATTCTATACTTTAGTACGAGTTTTAACCTAGTCATTTGTGGTTATGTATAAATGGTGAAAATTTTGGGAGTTTTTTGGTAAACTTAGGGTTTGTTCTCAAATTAAAAGAGGGGTTTCTATATTGTGTTCCATAGATGGTTATGGGTTTTGAATGTGACGCCCCAAATTTCTAACATAATAATAATACAACAATCATGGCTCCTCAGAGGAAAACCGGAATAACTTCCCAATACTTGCATTACATGAAGCTAAACATATAGAACAGTAAATCAAAAACAAAATAATAAATACCATCAAGGGTTTACAAGTTTTCAAGGCTTAAGCCTGGTTACACAAAATGGTTATTCAAACCCACACAAATACAGCCCTTGGCTTACAGACAGAGTCACAGTAGAATGAGAGTTTTGTACTCTCAACACACACATTTTCTCGCCTTTAGTTAGGCGGAATCACCACGTCTTTTCCTGTACAAAAATCCCGTAGGGTGAGCATAAAGCCCAGTAGGAAAATCCTTAACAAAGTATATACATTTTATGCAAGTCTTAAGAGATGAAATGTGCATGCCATGCTATACCATTTTTGAAAGTAATTCACATCTTCATCTTTTGAAAACCATTGTGCTTAATGATGTTATGCAATTTCAATAGTTCGAAACTTAACAATTTATTTCAAGGGTGGTAAATACGACTCTGGTAATCCCTAGGTCAATGTCTGCAAGTAGACTATACTATTACTAGCAAATTACCATTTTTACCGGTATTAACCAGATGGCTTGACACCTATTCGCGCGGGTTTTCGGTCTTTCACCCCAGACCCTCAAGCCAACTTATTCAATTTCATCTATGTAACGCCCCAAAAATTAGGCAGGGTATATCTATTTATGCTACAAAATCCACTTGATAGACAAACACATGTATAGCTAACTATTCCATACATCCATTTCTATTAAATCCCAAATGCCAAATACGTGCTATTCACATCTCAATGCCCCAGTTCCAATCCCAAGCACGCATTTTACGACAAGTATGAAATGGAAGTCGAACAGATAATAAGTGCCCTACAAGATTACAAATTTATCCAAGAACATTCTTGGTTACACAAAATGGAGTTTCAACTCAATGCAATTACAGCTTTAGGCTTACATTCAATAAATAAGAATAAAACAAAAATCAAGCCTCAGCTCTGAATCCTCCTAAGTCAGTGCTTTGGTTGAGGAATAGCACCTGTACCTGAAATGTTTCCCTTATAGGGTGAGCCACAGCCCAGTAAAGATATACTACACAACATATGAACCATGATAAGACTAAAGCGGAGTATGCTCATGCCATGCTCATGATAAAACAATTTATCTTTCTTTTTATAAAGTATGCAATGCTGAGATGTAACAACAAATATAAAACCATTTCCATTTTAAACCATATCTGTTACATGAATACAGGCTCTGTGAATCTCTAGGTGAGTGTTTGCAAGTAGGCCCTAATGTACTACCACTATCATTTTCACTAGTAAACTGGAAGGCTCGACACCTAATCACACAGTTCTACACCCCCTACCTAGATTCACTAAGTATTCATCTTTTTGCAAACATATACATTTCCAATGAAATGAATGTAATGCAATGTCCAATGCAACAAATGAGAAATGTGGTTCAATTTACCTAAGTCTTATGCCTTTCTACAACAATCATGGCTATCAGCCCAAAACAGATATTTTGAAGTAGATATTTAAATAATTAAATTCCAAAATTTCGATAAATACAATCTATTCCACATCTCATCAAATATAAACAACTACACTAGTTTTCATATCACGATCACGTCTGGTAACCTCTCAAGGTCCATTTCTAACCGTGTCGGCTTTATTCCAACAGATATAATAAGCAAAATAATACCGTTAATGCCCAAGAAAACATCATTTTCTTTCCAAACTTATTCTCCAAGAATTATTCAACCACGACCTCCTATTTTGATCAAAAGCTCCAAAAGTTAAACGTAATTCCTTTGTTTTCTTTAAAAATGCTCTTTTGGTCACAAACTGGTAAAATTTCAAAACCGATCAAATTGAAGTCCGTTTTTGTTCAAATTTAAAAAATAGCTCTTTCATAACCTTACAAACATATTCCAAGTTTACACTTTCGCAATTTGGGCATCAACTCTTTATTTTTCTCAAAATTTCCCTTTTAAACAAATAAATCACAAATTTTCCAAGAATTCTAATTAAATTATATACAACTCTAAGCTCCTTATAGTCAAGTAAAAGTGCATAAAGAAGTGTAGGAAAAATCCCTACCTTAAGCTAGAAAAGGAAACAACCAAAAATCCAAATTTTTAAATTTGTCGGATTTTGATCTCTACTGATCAAAATGTTGCTCTCACCAAGCTCTTCACTTTGGCCTCCAGAACTAGGGTACAGTGGATTGGACACAATTAATTTGCACGCTAATCTTCACTAAAAATAAAAAAAAATAAAAAAAATAGCCAAGAACTTCTACAAGAAGCCAAAACTCCCAAATATAATCGAAAGATTAATTAAATAAATTTAATGCTTACTATTGTGTGTTTGTGTGTATGTAAATAATCATCAGATTGAATAAGAAGAGAAAACTTTGATGGGGTTTATGCAAAACGATAGTCTCTCACTTCAATTTATTACTAAAATTTATTTATACATGCTTTTTTTTTTTAAATATAGAAATATGAGGAAGAGAGTGGTTTACTGTTTTGTTCCACAAATATAAACAAATCTAGTGGAAGCCACTGCTACGCAGCAAGTAGATCTCGCCGACCTTTAAGCGGCAACAGCGTCGCCGGTGAACAATATGTAGTTGAGCCAAGCGCAACTAACTATGGTAATGAGTTTCACAAAGTACCAGCGACAAGGATGACCGAGGTCGATGGCAACTAGCATGGAAGACAAGTTAAGATACAGGTGAGTGGGGAGACAGATTGAGGGTCGTTTCTTTGCTCTCATGCATGCTCGCCGAAAACCCTCTCGACTAAGGAACAAGACACAAGTGACAAACAGATGGAATTGCAAAGCATAAAGCGCATAATCTGTTTGCAGTCAGGTGTCTGATGATCCATGAATTGAATATGAATGGGATTTCCCTTGACAAGAACTGTGTAGCTGTTCTTCCCCAACACCCACACACAACACAATCATACACATTTTGAGAAAGAGAGAGATATTTTTTTTTTTTTTTTTTTTGTGTGTGGTGGTGCAGGCCAAGCATATGGAGCAGCCGCTGGCCGTTCTTTCTCCTCCCTCTATCTTATCTCCTGATGATGTATCTATAGTGTAGCCCCGGTACAGAGCCCGAAAATCAGGGCTCGAATTTGGCTCTAATTTGAGAAGGAAGAGGAGGAAGAAGAAGAAGGAGAAGCAGAACTGGAGGAGGCCATAAAAATGGGGCCAGAGGCAGAGGCGGAGGTGGGGCTGCGATGTGACGAGCGACGATCTGCAACGATCGGCCGACGAGCTGCGACGACGACGATGACTTTCTCTCTCGCCTCTCGCCTATGTTTCTCTCTCGCCTGTGTTCATACGAAGAAGAAGAAGAAGAAGAAGAAGAAGAAGGAAAGAAAGAAAAGGAAGAAAAACGACCGTTTTGCATTTCGAGGCAAATTCGAGCCTTGATTTCGGGCCCTCAAACATTTTTCATCTATAGTGTGTATAGTATATTGGGAACAATTAGACCCATCTCTCTCTCTCTAGAAAATATTCTTTACACCTTTTGAACCCCACTCCAGCACCTCCTCTTTTTTTATATTCCTTCACGAGAGAGAGAGTGGATTGGTCCCTTTTTAGCCATCTCCCCCAGATTCTCTTTTATTAGTGGGATGATTTTATTTTATTTATTTATTTTTTTTTGTCTTCATAGTGTTTGCACATGGGTTAGATTTAAGTGCAAGTGGGGGAAGCTGATGTTTACACTTGAGAATCAATCTGCCACTACCTTCGAAAAAAGAATAGATGGAACGGATCCTTTCTCTTATTTTATCATTCACTCCCCCTCAATCTCTCTCTCAAATAAATCATTCTCCACCATCAAAAAACATAAAATCTCCCACCATTGAAAACATCATCATGCATATTCCACCCTCTCTTTGCATTCTCTTTCTCCCAAAAATTCCCTTACCATCTTTTTTCTCTCTGTTTTTTTTTTTTTTTTGATTTTGGTTTTACTATTTTCTATTTTCTCAAATCATGGTCCGAACACCCAAAACACAAATTTTAAATTCTACACTGACTATTTTTTTTTAAAAAAATTTGGTCATCACAATCTACACCACCCATCAAGGCTTACCAACGTATTTACCACAAAACTATTCAATGAAAACTTGTTTTCTCAACATTCCTTTCTCAATGAAGTTTTCAAATCGACTTTCAAAGTTTAATATAATCAAATGAATTGATATGTCCATGCAACAACAATCAATACAATGTAACAATTCTTTCATTTCCAATTCTTCCACATAATATTATCATTGTGATCAAAATTCTTATTTCTCATTTCAATGCAATTTCACAAGATAAATATAAATACTTTTATCCCAATTCATCATCCAAGGAATAGTACGATTCCCTCTTCTCAAGTATTCTCAATAATTAGTCATTTCTAGACTATAGAAATATTCTGAACAACAATTTCCATATTCCATGAAACTCATCATTTATATAGATAAAAACAAGAAATTTTCTAAACATTTATTTATTTTGGCATACAAAATAAATATAACAATTTCATCCATGGATTTTTGAGTCTCTTTTAAAAAAATCCCCAAATTCAAGGTTTTCTCACCAAAACTATACAACCCAAATCCTTTGAAAGAAAACTCTCAAAAATCATCTTTTCTTCAATCAACAAAGATTAAAACCCATAAGATCATTTTAAAAGAACAAGAGACAAACTCACTTTCAAAAATCTCTCATCTTCTTAAATCAACAATCAATTTCAAAGCTATCAAAGGATGATGTTAAAAATCATCAAGATATTGCAAAAATATACATATAACTCTAAGAAAATCCCTACCTCAAGTTTTGAAGAAGAAATGAGATGAAACCTGCAAAATCAACGGTGTCAAAACCCAATCTTCACCGCACACAATGAAGCCCTCAAGAAGTTAACCAACTTTGGTGAACAAACTATGGTAGAAATCTAATAGATCTTGAGAAATCAAGGTTTTGATCCAATTTGGCATAGGGAAATGTAGAAAGAAGGGAGAGGAAAGTGTTTTTAGAGAGAGAGAGACCTAACAAGAGTGAGATACACTCAGCCTAAAGAGAAGAAAAGACCAAAATTTTGGACTCACCTACCACCACACGTGCGGCGCTTCTCCTGCACTTGAACTCCCGCACCTGCATTTATTGCAGTAGCCAAACAAGCTGTAGACCGCCCGAACTCCGCTCCGTACGCTAGGGCGCGAATTAGGTTCTAGCTACTACAGTTCGAACTCCGGTCACGGTTCTGAATCTAGTAAGACTGATAAATCACCAAAGAGTCCAAATCCAGCAAATCATTTTGAAAAACCGATTTTAATCAAAAGCGCCAAACATGGACTGCTTTGCCAGATTTCAGAGTCGTCGCCTAAATATTTTATTTTGGGAAATTTAGGAAACCCTGTCTCGTGCCTATGGCCACGTGTCCGTCATCACCAAAGTTTCCACGGCTCGGAAACTTGGGTACGAGAGGGGAAGGTCCTGAAATGAGCACTCCCGCTCGCCCGATCAAAGATCAGCCTCTACTAACATGATATGTTGTTTTTGAAAACACATGTGTTCTTATTTCGGTTATTAATCTAACTTACTATGTGATACACACAGCATATAAGTATAGACTAAATCACTCGATTTGGAACAAAGCATCTCATATTCGTTTTTTGAAAAATGATTTGGAAGTGCTACTCGAAAGAAGGCTAAAACGTGGATTTGCCACCCTCAAGTGGGCTTAGAAAAACATGATTTTGCCACTCTCAAATGGGCTTAAAACGCACATTTTGATGAATTGTTCTAATTCAAGCAATGAGGCCTTCATCCACAAGCATTCATGCAATTAAACACTTAAGTAGTTAGCCTCACGACAAACATGCTATCATGGCAGTAACTTACACACATGCAAGGATGCTAAAGCATAAACACTCACAGTGTACTCCGAGCCAAAACAGAAACCATGTTAGAAATCAATGCATGATCCTAGCTATGTTTGAAATGCCTAATGCAACACATGCAAAAAATGCAACTAAAATAGGCTCGACTATCTAGAATGGCATATGAATGCAACACTCGATAACATGCTTTGAAACACGTATTCAAGTAAGTATATTGAAATACAATGCAGTTTGAATGATGCGTCGAGCCCGGTGCATGCATGACAAAATGAATGATGCACGCATGCAAACATAAGTATGCTAATTGAAACATGCCCTAAAACTAACCATTAACAGCTGGAAAATAAAAAGGAGAAAGACGTGGGGTTGGAAGACATTCACACACACACGCACACTTATTACAGTATTTGCCCTCTCGACGGAGGGTCCAAATGAATAATACAAGTTAGCTATGCTAAGCCAAATAAACTAATCTAATAATCTAATTAGGCTAATTATTACCCAACCAAATCGAATAACTGGCAAAGCAAACACTAATTATTACAATACTTTAATTAATTAACAAATTAACTAATCATGGCAACTAACTAAGCATGTAAGGTATGTAAACTAGGCTGCCACAGCTCTGCCTTGAGCAATGAAGGACGCATGCTCTTGATTGCTGCCTCGGAAATCCATTGCTATGCCCAGAAATGCCTCTGTTTGCATTTGATTTGACCTTTGAAAATTGCACAATCTCCAGAATGCTTTCTCTCCAACACAGGGACCTCCTGGGGGCTACCGACCATAAAAGGGGGTTGTAGACCAGTTGTAGACCAGAAAAAATGGTTGTAGACTAGAAAAAGTGGTCTGTCGACCACCTTTACTGGTCGGCCGACCAGAAAATTTGCCAAGCTCCAGTTTTGTTGCAATAGAGAACAACAAGGGGCATAGTAGTGTATTTGCAAGATATGTGTGCATAACCACCCTCCCTATCATTTCTCAAGCTCAAGGGAGTGCGGTACTTGACTCTCAGGCCACCAACCGAGTATCGCAACGCACAATGGCCGAGAAACCAAGTTTGCACAAGTCAAAAAATGAGGTGCGTTCCCTCCACCTCTGTCATGCTTGATCAAGAGGGACGGCGGCTAAGAAATGAGGTGCGTTCCATCACTTCAAGTATGAAATGCCCCTCGTTTCTTGTGCTTGGATTAACGTCTACTCCGAACACAATGCAATGCAAACAAGATGCTTAACCTTCAATGCTAAAGTGACATGCACTGGACTCTATCAGTTAAACAATGCATCCATGGCATGTTTAGAAGCCAAGGCATCAAAGCTAATGAAACATATTACACATGAGACATGCACCACAATGCCCAAATGGTCAAACCAATTAGGGACAGACCTAAGACATCTCAATGGCAAAACACATTAAGACTTAGGCACAAAAAGGCAAGATGTGCATGCTCATGTACTGGCTCATCAACTAGGCATAAGGGTCAACTCTCAAACACAATTAAAAAGCGATATATATGAGTGTATGATGGAAGTATATACTCTGAAATACCATGCCAAATGATACCATATCATGCAAATAGCTCAAATAAAGCATGCCAAGGTGTTCAATACTCAAGACTAGCTAAGGCACTTGCACCATAGCCATATCAAGCAAGCCCAAAGGGCCAAGATGACTCAAAACAGTCCCAAGGCAGGTCAAAACAATTCCAAAACATGCATGGAGTAGAGCTAACACATGTTAGAATCGGAGGCAAAAAGCATAATGCATGCAAGGCCAATGAGTGGGATTACACTACACATACCAAAACCAAGCATGAGGTGACTTCACCAACAAAAAATCAGAGTTGTAACATGGCAAAGTAAGACCAAAAACATGCTGGAATGGTAGCCCAAAAGCTTAGAGAAGCATGCATACAAACTAGCTCATAATCGAGGCACAAGGCACAATTCTCCAAAAGCATTGAAAGAGTGATACACATGAGGGCATGATAGTGAAACATGCTCTGAAATCATATATCAAATGATGCTATATCATGTAAATAGCCCAAGCAATGCATGCTAGTAGACCCAAAACACAAAGCTAGTGAAGGGGCCTTACACTATGGCTATACAAAGCAAAGCATACATGATCAAGACCACCCAAATCAGACCTAAAGCATGTGAAATCATGGCAAAAAGCATGCTGAAATATAGCCAAAACAAGCTAGAACCATAGGCCAAAGTAGCAAGCATGCTAGGCTAGTGAGTGGAATTGCACTACAAGTGCAAGGAGCATGCAAGAGGTAACCAAACCAACCCCAAACAGAGCTATGTCATGGCAAAACAAGGTCTGAAACATGCTAAGATAGGGCCCCAAGAAGGTAGAAAAACATGCCAACTTGATAAGCCAATAACACATGCAAACAAGATACAAAAGGGGGGGGGGGGACCACCCCCACCAATTTAGGGTCCCAAAACACACTTTCCACCACTGAAATTCCTCTGGAATTCAGTGGTGAAGAGGCCAAACAAAGGTGATCTCAAACGCCTTAAAGGATAACTCAAAACAAAGCAAAATAAGACACAAAAGGGGCTAGACAACCCCTAACTCAAACAAGGCATCAAACAAACACTGTTAATACTTAAAAATGAAGCTTTTTGTAGTTGACAACTAGGCCAAAATAAGCATGCAAAGGTGGCCTAAACTAAAACAAAAACAAGCCTAAAAAGGGATATGTGCATACCCTTGAAGAACCACAGCAAGATAGCAACTTTTCTGAGCTAAAACCAGGCTTTAAGTCCAAGCAAGACCCTCAGGTACCTCAGCAACAAGATTGTGGTGTTTGAGTAGGTGTTTGTGTGCAAAAGTGTGAAGAAACAACACTTTTAAGCACAAACATAGAGAGAGAGGGAGAAATATAGAGAGAGGGATATGTTTAGCCCTAATATTTTCTGAACTCTCAAATAGGGGGAGGGAGCTCCCCTTATATAAGCAATGCAAGCAAAAGCTTGCTTGACAAGCTTAAAGCTTGTTGCAATCCCTCCATACACATGTATGGAGGATGGCTCCAATGCCCCACAGTTGGCACCAAAAGTATCTGCAAAAGTAGAAAAAAGGCCGTAGACCACTTAGGGTGGTCGACTGACCACCCCATCTAGTCGACAGACCACAAAAAGTGGTCTACAGGGGAGAAAACTGGCTGACAGGGGAGAAAAAGGGTCTACAAAGAGAGGAGAAGGAGCTGGCAGGCTGCAGACCACTTAGTCTGGTCGACCGACCACCCACCCTAGTTGACTGACCACAAAAAGTGGTCTACTGGGGAGAAAATTGGTCTACAGGGGGGAAAACTGGTCTACACCCCTGTTCTACCCTCCAGGCAAAGGGTAACAAGGTTTGGTTCAAAAACAAACCAAAAGGAAGAAAGACAAGAGTCGGCAAGGCAAGACACTCGGCAAGACAAACAGGCAAGATAACAAAGAGATGCGCCCGCAGGCAGGGGCAAGATGCAAATGACATGCACAATGCCGAACATTACTTACGATCATGCAAAGAGGGCTGTAATGAAATATCTAGATGCAAATGTTATGCAAAGAAATGCTACAGCAAACTCGTACACAAGCAAATAAGGAAACATGCCATGCATGGGAATTACACACCGAACTACATTTCATGCAGAAAGGATGTAAGAAAATTATGCAATCTTACCGAACATGTGTGATAGATACACAAAGCGAACATGTGATAGATACACAAAGTGAGCATGTGTGATAGATACACAAAGGTGAACGAATTGTGATAGATACACTAAGTGAACATGTGGGATAGATACACAAGATGAACAAAGTGTGATAGATACACTAAATGAGCAAAGTGTGACAGATACACAAAGTGAAGAGAGTGTGATAGATACATTAAATGAACAAAGTGTGATAGATACACTAAGTGAGCATGTGCGATAGATACACAAAATGAACAAAGTGTGATAGATACACTAAGTGAACATGTGTGATAGATACACAAAACGATCAAAGTGTGATAGATACACTAAGTGAACATGTGCGATAGATACCCAAAATGAACAAAGTGTGATAGATACACTAAGTGAACATGTGCGATAGATACACAAAACGAACAAAGTGTGATAGATACACTAAGTGAACATGTGCGATAGATACACAAACAAACAAAGTGTGATAGATACACTAAGTGAACATGTGCGACAGATACACAAAATGAACAAAGTCTGATAGATACACTGTAGACACCCCATTTTTGACCGTCCTCAAGACTTGGTTGGGCTTGCAAGTACATCCAACCACAAGTTCGATTGCTCGTCGAGTACTCGACCTTCGCAGCGAAATGTCACAGGTTTGAGCTTTTCAAACCCTATATCCTTTCTGCTCCATTTTTGGACCATGTGTTGGCCCTTTCTGCTTGCTTCTGGTGAGGCAATGCCGACCACCTTTTGGCCCTATCGGCCATGTATTTGTCCCTGCCTGCCATTGATGAAGCCTGCCGGCCATCAATGAGGCACAGCCGGCCACTGTTGATGGCTGGCAGAACACGTTGTCTCAGCAGATTTCACGCCAGATCTTTTGAGCCAGCTGGTTTTCACTCATCTCTCCTCCGTACACGTGTGTGGAGGGATGAGGCTCTTTTCAAGCTTGTTTAACAAGCTTTGCTTTGCCTCTCTTCTATACAAGGAGAGGCTCCTCCTCCATTTCAGAGGTTCAGAAAAATGGCTGAGAGTTATAGATATAGTTGTGTATCTATATCTCTCTTTGTTCTTATTTTGTGCTTCAAAAGTGTAGCTTTGTCTTAGTTTAACACGCAAACACACACTCAAACACCTTGCTTGTGTTGCTGAGGCTCCTTGAAGTTGTTTTTGGTGTTCTTGGGTTGATTTGAGCTTGAAAAGCTTGCTGGAGTTGCAATTTTAAAGAAGGTCTTCAAGGGTGAGTTTTTATCCCTTAAAACCCCCATTCTTTCTTAAGCTTTTAGCCCTTCTTTCATACTGTTTTAAGCTTAGCTTTCTACTGGAAAAAGTTCTGTTTTTGTATTCTTAAAAAGTTTGTATAAGGTCACTTTTTCGTTTAGGGTGATCTACCCCCCCACTTAGGTCTTGTTAGGCCTTGTTTTGAGCCATCCCTTTAGGCTCTTGTTGCAACCTTTGCATGACCTTTCTGCCACTGAAATCCAGAAGATTTTCAATGGTGGAAAGGTGGTTTTGGAGTCTTAAATAGGAGAGGGTATCCCCTCTCCTCGTGTCTTGTTTACTTGTTTTGAATGCCTCATGTGTGAGCATGTTTGTTAAGTTTATGTTGGCCATATCTTAGGATGTATTTCTTGTTATTTTACTGTGGCATGCCACTATTTTTGCTTCATTTTTTCACTCCATGCATGCCTAATGCACTTGTAGTGTAAATCACACAAACTAGTCTTGTGTGCTTCATGAAGTAGCATGTTATTCTAGCTTGATTCAAGTCCATTTCAGCATGTTCTCGGTGTTGTTTTACCATGTCATACCTCTGTTAGGGTTTGGTTTAATACCTCATTGCATGCTCCATGCACTTGTAGTGCATTTTCATGAAATAGACTAACATGCATCATGCTTTGACATGTCATTTTAGCATGCTTTTGGCTTAGCTCTGAGAGGAATTTGTTCACGTTTTAGCATGTTTAACGTCTGATTTATGTTGTCTTGGTCATGCATGACTTGCTTTGTATAGCCTTGGTTCAATCTAGCTTGTTAGCTTTGTGTATTGAGTCTCCTAGCATGCATTGCTTGGACTATTTTAATAATTTGGCATCATTCATAATGTGATTTCAGTTCATGTTTCATGTCCATGTGTTCACATTTTTCACTCATTCAATGCGTTGGAGGGTTGGCCCCTTTATGCCTTAACATGAACCTTTGTGTATGCCTTCATGCCTTAGCTTGCGAGCCATCATTTCAGTGCTTATTTGGGGTTATTTTGCCATGATATAACTCTGATTTTTGTTGGTTAAGTCATCACATGCTTGGTCTTAACAGGTGTAGTGTAATCCACCTTATTTGCCTTGTATGCACCATGCCTTATGCCCTTTACGATAGCTTGTTTTGGCTTCCTTTCATGCATGTTTTAGACTCATTTTGACATGTTCTAGGACTATTTTGGGTTGCCTTTGCCATATCCTTCATGCTTTGGATAGTTGTAGTGCAATTGGCCTTGCTAGCTTTGTGTTTTGTTGACTCATGCATGCTATCTTTGAGCTATTTAGATGATTTGGCACCATTTAATACTTCATTTCAGACCATATAGCATTGCCATATTCTCATGCATATCACTCTTTGATGGTGTTTGAGAGTTGTGTTTATTGCATTATTCCTGGGCCAATGCATCAGCATGCATTTTCTTGCTTTCAATGCTAGCATTTTAGAGCATCTTGGCCACTAATTTGGGCATGGCTGAGGTCTTTCCATTTTGGTTTAAGTCCATCTTTGCATGTTGTTGCATGCTTGTCACATTGCATGTTGTTGCATGCTTGCTAGTTTGCATGTTGTTACATGCTAGTCCATTTTTGCATGTTGTTGCATGCTTGTTCCATTGTGTTGTTGTCGCATGCTTGTCGCATTGCATGTTGTCGCATGCTTGTCGCATTGCATGATTCTTGCATGTAGTTTACATGTTTATGTTGCATTGCATTGTGTTCAACCTGGTGTTGTGTTTGAACACAAGGTGAATTAGCTCATTTCATACTTGAAGTGATGAAATGAGCCAATCTTCCTTTGGTCTCCATTGCCTTCGATCACTCAATATAAGGCTATGGTCTTAGTGTCTTGTTTGTCATGCATTTATTGAGATTTACACATGTTGGATCTCTGGCCATCACGCATTGAGATACGTGATTGATGGTTTTGGATCTAATGATGCCTATTCCATTGATGTTTGGAAATGATATGGAGTGGCATGGTGCATACATACCCTTGGGAGACCCTCCATTTCCTCTATTTTGTGCTTTGTTGCAGCTTGGTGTCATAGCACACCAGTGGCCGGCACCCTCTCATTGTTGGCCGGCACCCCCTTCCTCCTTGGCCGGCAGTATGCATCATTGGTCGGCAGTGGGGTCGGCAGAGGCTCCTCACGACCGGCAGGCCACTGGTGCACTCCCTAGCAGTGCTTTGGTAAGTTTTAGTAGCAAGCACTGGAAGACACCTGGCAAGCAAAGCCTCAAGAGAGCAACCGGAGAGCTTTTTCGGGGCGACAATCGAGCATGCATACTCTTCTCCTTTAACCAGAGCTGGAGCAGCTTAGTTTAGTGCTTTATTTGTTAATTAGCATTTGGTGTTGTAACTTAATTAATTCATTTGATTAGTTAAAGTTTTGTAATAATTAATTAGCTTAGTACAGTTAATTAGTTGGTTTGTAATAATTAGTTTAATTAGCTTAGCGTAGCTTAGCTATCATTCATTCGGACCCTCTGTCGAGAGGGCATATGTTGTAATAAGTGTGCGTGAGTGTGTGAATGTCTTCCAAGCCCCATTTCTTTCTCCCTTTTACTTAACCGCTTTCGATGGTTAGTTGTAAGGCATTTTCAATTAGCATACCTTATGCGTTGCATGCGTGCATCCATTCATTTGTCTTGCATGCACCGGGCTCGGCACATCATACTAACTGCATTGTATTTTAAATCCAATTTGAATACATGTATCAAGTGTAGCATTCACATGCCATTTTAGAATAGCTGAGCCTATTTCTAGTTGCATTTTTGCATGCGTTGAATTAGCCATCTTAACATGAGCTAGGATCATGCATTTGGTTACTAACTAGCTTTTGTTTTGGCTCGGATTACTAGGTAAGCTTTTATGCTTTAGCATCTTACATGAGTGTAAGTGTTTCCATGATAACATGCTTGCCATGAAGCTAACTGCTTAAGTGTTTAACTGCATGAATGCCTGTGGGTGAAGGCTGGATTACTTGAATTGGAATAATTCATCGAAATGCGAGTTTTAAGCCCACTTGAGGGTGGCAAAATCATGTTTTCTAAAGCCCACTCGAGGGTGCAAATCCACGTCTTAGCCTACTTGCGAGTAGCACCATCAAACCATTTTTAAACAAACAAGCACGAGATGTTTTGTTCCAACTTAGGCGATCTAGTCTATAGTTGTGTGTTGTGCGCATCACATAGTAATTCTAGCTAATACACCAGAATAAGAACACATGTGTTTTCAAAAACAAAATATCATGTTAGTAAAGGCCGATCTTTGATCGGGCGAGCGGGGGTGCTCATTGCAAGACCTTCCCCTCTCGTACCCAAGTTCCCGAGCCGAGGCAACTTTGGTGATGACGAACACATGGCCTTAGGCACGAGTCAGGGTTTCCTAAATTTCCTAAAACAAAACATTTAGGTGGCAACTCTGTATCTGGAAAAGCAGTCCATGTTTGGCACTTCTTTACAAAAATTAGTTTTCCAAAATGATTTGTCGGATTTGGACTCTTTGGTAATTTATCGGTCTTGCATTGGACTTTGCGAGATTAGATTCAGAACCGTGACATTTGAGTCCGAACTGTAGTAGTCTAATGAACAAAACGGATTTCGCGCCATCTCGCACGCGGAGCCCGAGACGTTCGGACGCATCTACATACACTAAGTGAACATGTGTGATAGATACACAAAAGCGAACAAAGTGTGATAGATACACTAAGTGAACATGTGTGATAGATACACAAAAGTGAACAAAGTGTGATGGATACACAAAGTGAGCATGTGTGATAGATACACTAAAGTGAACAAAGTGTGATAGATACACTAAGTGAACATGTGTGATAGATACACGAAGTGAATATGTGCGATAGATACACAAAATGAACAAAGTGTGATAGATACACTAAGTGAGCATGTGTGATAGATACACAAAGTAAACATGTGCGATAGATACACAAAACGAACAAAGTGTGATAGATACACTAAGTGAGCATGTGTGATAGATACACAAAGTAAACATGTGCGATAGATACACAAAATGAACAAAGTGTGATAGATATACTAAGTGAGCATGTGTGATAGATACACAAAGTAAACATGTGTGATAGATACACAAAACGAACAAAGTATGATAGATACACTAAGTGAACATGTGCGATAGATACACAAAACGAACAAAGTGTGATAGATACACAAAAGGAGAACGAAGTGTGATAGATACACTAAATGAGCAAAGTGTGATAGATACACTAAGTGAACAAAGTGCGATAGATACACTAAGTGAACAAAGTGTGATAGATACACTAAGTGAACATGTGCGATAGATACACAAAACATAATTAATTTTAAACAGAACTTCTCTAAATGAATCGCATATCCAATATCGCCTGGTTGCGCCAACTTCAAATGAACCGTACATACAATATCGTGCATGAATGAGAAAGAAACTTGATAGGTACAATGCAATACAATGCATGATGTTTAAGGAATGCAATAAACAAACATAGCAGCGCCTTAGAAAGGACTTCACGGGGTGAGTGGCGATGAACCGCTCTACTCTGACGGGGATCTCCCCTTGTGTTCTTCGAACTCTTACTTTGTGTTCTTCGAACTCTTTCCTTCAACTCACAGTATAAAGGTTTTGGAATGCCGACAAGGTGTAGACACCCCATTTTTGACTGGCCTCAAGACTTGGACGTCACCGTTGGAACACTCGGTGATCATCCATGATTGTGTTCGTCTTGAGTTCTCGGAGATCTCGGTTGCGCGCCTTGCCTCAGGATCTCTCGACTCGACTGTTTTGTGTCTGGTTTTGCACCAAACACTTGTGTTTTGCCTTGGAGGGGGAGGGAATGCCTTGTGAGGCATCCCCACACATCACCGGCCATAGATCGAGGCCACCGTCCAGTGATTTTATGCCATCGGCAATATATATTGCCGGTCGGCATTCTTTGTTGCCGATCGGCCATTTATTTTGTCAAAATGGCAATTTTGGATGGCCGATCACTGTTCATCTACTTTTAGTAGATATTTTGTGCCAGCTGTGATAGCTAGCACCCACCTTTGCTCCCCTCCATACACGTGTATGGAGGGATTTCCTTCTTAGCATGCTTGTTTTATAAGCTTTGCAAGAAGGAGCTCCTATAAGAGGAGGGCTCTCCTCCCTCTTCTAAGGTTAGAGAAAAAATTGTTAGAGAAGCTCTGGTTCTAGGTTTAGGGTTTTATATCTATCCTATATCTATATCTCTCATTCTCTTTGATTTGTGTGTGTTTTAGGCCTTAGTATTGCACACAAACACCTACTACTACACCTTTCTCTTGGAACTGAGGTTCTAGAGGGTTGTTTTTGAAGTTTTGAAGCTGGTTTGGACCTAAGGAGACTGCTGGTCCACCATTTGTGAAGAGGGTCCACAAGGGTAAGACTTTTGTCCCTTTTTACCCCATTTTTGCATAGCTTTTTAGCCTATCTTGCATCTGTTTTTGAGCTTAGTGTATAACATAAAAAAGTTCTGTTTTTAGGCCCTCTAAATAGTTGTTTAAGGTTGCTTCAAGATTTGGGATTGTTTGACCCGTCTTAAGCCTTGTAAGGCTCCATTTTGTGCCACTTTGGGTGAGCTCCGAGACCTTGGTGTTTGGGCCTCCTCACCGCTGAAATCTTGAGGGATTTCAGAGGTGAGGATGGTGCCTTGAGGTCCCAAGAAGGAGAGGGCCACCCCCTCTCCTTGTTGTCCTTGAAAAGGGCCATTTTTAGCCTCTTGAGGGAGCATATAGTTTGAGTATGTATTGACCATGCCTTGATTGATTTTCAAGCTTATTACGTCATAATATAGCATTGTTATATGTTGGTTTTGGTACACCATGCTTGCTTACCGTACATGCCTTGAAATGCCATTTTGTTGCCTTAACATGCCTTAGGCTTAGCTTTGTGAAGCTTTCATGTTTATTTTGCCATGTTTAAGGTCTGCCCTTAGTTGTTTGGGTTGACTTTAGCATGCATTGCATAGCCTCTTTGCATTTTAGCTTGTAGGCTTCAAGGGTGTGAGTGTGTAGCATGCATCCTTGCCTCATTTCAGTGGTTTGGAACCACTTGCCATGTTATTTCAGCCCACTTAACATGCTCGTGTGGTTGCATTTGATGTCCCTTAAGTGTGTTCAAAGGTCGACATTCCATGCTTCATGTTTAGCCTCTTTGGTGGGCTTGCATGTTTAGGCCTCTTAGATATCATCTAAGTAGTCTTTTGGCTTTGTTTTAACATGCTAGAAATCTGATTTTAGTTGTTTAATGCATGCCATGTTTGGTTTTGTCAAGGGTAGTTTAATGCCCCTTAGCTTACTTTGAGTTTTGGGACCTTGGTTGCATGCCTTGACTTGTCATGTTTAATTGATTTGGTATCATATTGAGCATGATTTTAAAGCTTCCAATGCATGCCATATGTCCGTGATTATTCCCCTTGAAGTGTGCTTAAAGGATATCCTTTGATGCTTAAGTGTTTAGGCCTTAACATGTGCATGCGTGTATGTGTGTTGGCCCTCATGTTTGAGTACTTTGGCCGCTAATTTAGGCTTGTTTGAGAGTGGCCTAATTTAGTTTAAGTCCGTCTCCTTGCTTGTTTGCATCCTCCTCTTGTATGTTTGCTTGCATACTTGCATTGCCTATGTTGCATGCAAGCTCACATGCTTAGGATTGCATTGCATTAACATGTATGCTATACCTCTTGGGTTGAGCATGATAGAGGTTGAGCCCCTTTGCTTGTTTATTTGCATTGCATTACATTTGAAATTGAAGTTGCACACTCGATTCTTTGGGCCATCATGCATCGAAATGCGTGATTGGTGGCCCGAGAATCGAGGATCATGTCTCTTTGAGTCATAAACATGATAAGGGATATGGTTGGTGCATACATTGCTTGAATTGCATTGCCATATAAAGCTCTGTCCTTTGCTGCTGTCAAACGGATTCTGCAGGAACTTTTTGCCAATCGACTGCACAGAGTGCCGACCGGCAATCCATCGGTGGCCGATGGATTCATATTTAGTCGATGATCACCAAATCACAGCGGATGATGATTCCCTCCAGCCGGTGGCATTCCCTAACATCCAGTGAGCACATCCTGAGACTTTGGCAGCCTTCAGAGGAGCAGAGCAGGGAAAACAGAGGCAGCTTGTGCATGACAGTGGACTTCCGAGCAAGACCCGAGCACGCATGCCATGGACCCTCTTCCCAAGGGCCCCCTTTTATTGCTTTTCTTAGCTTAGTTAATTTGTTAATTAATTAGGTGATTTGTAATAATTAATTAGCTTGCGAGTTAGTTAATTTGTATTATTCTTTCGGTCCCTCCGAGCGAGGGCGAATTTGTAATAAGTGTGGGTGAGTGTGTGCATGTCTTCCAACCCCCACTTCTTTATCCCTTTTACTTACCTGCTTTGATGGTTAGCAATAGGTCATGTTTAATTTAGCATACCTTATGCTATGCATGCGTGCATCATTCATCAGTATTGCATGCACCGGGCTCAGCGCATCATGCTAACTGCATTAGTATTTCAAATCTAACTTGAATACATGATGTTGGTGCATTTCACATGACACCTCTAGACTAGCCGAGCCTATTCTAGTGACATTTTGTCTACGTTGCATTAGGCACTTAACATGGACTTGGATCATACATTGATTTGCTAACGAGTTCCCTGTTTTGGCTTGGAGTACTTGGTAAGCATTTATGCTTTAGCATACCGCATGCATGTGAGTGTTGACATAACAGCATGATTACCATGAGGCTAGCTGCTTATGTGATATAACTGCTCGAATGCCTGTGGATGGAGGTTGAATTACCTAAATTGGAATAATGCATTAAAACTGTGAGTTTTTAGCCCACTAGATAGTGGCAAAACCATCTTTTCTAAAAGCCCACTCGAGGGTGGCAAAACCTGCATTTTAGCTTACTTGCGAGTAACAAACCATCTTCAAAACGAACATGCAATGTTTTGTTCCAATTTAGGCGATTTGGTCTATACTTGTTTGCTGTGCGCATAACATAGTAATTCTAGGCTGATAAATGGAATAAGAACACATAACGTTTTCAAAAACGGATATCACGGTTAGTAGAGGCCGATCTTCGGATCGGGTGAGAGGGGGTGCTCATAGCTGACCTTCCCCGATCATACCCAAGCTCCTGAGCCGAGGCAACTTTGGTGATGACAGACATGTGGCCTTTGGCACCGAGTCATGGTTTCCTAAATTTCCCAAAACAAAATTTTCAGGTGGCGACTCTGTATCTGGCAAAGCAGTCCATGTTTGGCACTTCTTTTTCAAAATCTGTTTTCTCAAAACGATTTGCCGGATTTGGACTCTTTGGTTCAGATTAAGAACCGTGACACAAATTGAGTCCGAACTGTAGCACGAAGGCCTCACGCGTGCGCGTCTACAGTTTCTGGTGACTCTGCTGGGGATCTAGAGAGCCTGACTCGAACTCGTGATATCCTGTTTTGATTTCACTTATGTGTTTCTTTGCCTTGCATGTGCATTGGTGCGCCTAGGACACCGTGTTTGCCATCCGCCATTCCTGAACGGTTTGCCGGAGGCTTGTCTTGTCAAGGCATGACCATAAGGCTGACCGGTTGTGGGCTCTGACAGTATGGGAACACAAACCCTGGTTTTACTAGGGCACCCTTTTCGACCATTCGACCTAGTGCATATCGAAATCCATAGTGACCATTCCCAACTAGGACTGGTTGCTTACCCGATGTTAGGTTGTTTGAAAACTGCTGCGTGCATAGTGAAACCTTAGCTCCTGACAAAATAGGACAGGGAAACCCTACCGCTCTATAGGGGTGTTTTGGCTCTCTTTACTTGCTATGTGTTTTAGAGTGTATCTATGCAGGGGAACACACATATCAGTTCACAAGTTTGAGTATCAAACCTGAGGGCATCAGTGTCAGTTTATGAGAATCAGTTATATCTGTGGGTATTCGATTCAGTATTTTGGGGACAGTGATTTCGGGCAAAAGTGATCAGTAGTAGAGTACAGTTATTCAGCTATACTAGCGTCCGTTCTGATTGGTCCGAAATGCTGCATGTTTTCTCTTTCAGTTCAGAGAGTTGATACAGAATAGCTAGTGTTCCTCCTTGCTGAGACAAGACAGATATCTGATTCGTCAGTCACCGTTCAGTACAGCGAACTTATCATGAAGCAGAATTCAGAGGAAATTGTGGTTATGACGGCCGCATCAGATCAAGGAATCACTCTGCAAAGTAAGACCAATGTCGATGTACCACATCTACCCAGGTTGCCTGTCGCGCACCCAGTTTGGACCCTCCAGTTGTATCAGGCTCGTGAGTCCACCACATTTGAATTGATGGGAATGATAGGCGACCTCCAGAGATCCGTGGCCGATCTGGCCTATGGAATGTCGGCTTCGCCGCCAGCGGCACTGTATGCTGGGAATTTCATACCCCAGGAGCCCCCGCTACTGGGGCGGATTGTGATAGAGCTCAACCAACCAGAGGTTGCCTCCAGCTACAGCAACAACGTGTTAGCAACGACCGGGCTTCGCTCTGATGTAGTAACCCAAACCCCCGATCAGGCCGAGGCCAGAGACAAGAACAAAATGAAGGCAGATGCCGATCCCATTGAACAATTGCTGCGGGCAGTCGAGGCTTTGAAAGCCGGGGGGATAAACAAGCAACAGATATCCGCAGTTATGGCAAAAATTGTGGAGGATGCTTTCCCCACTCCACCTGAGGGTAGTTCAAGTCTGTCAGAAAATCGGGATAGGCCCCGTCATACCAGAACAGTTCCTCCTATTCCCAACCCTGCACCTGGGAAAGATCAGAAAACCAAGGCAGTGCCTGCCGACCCTTTTGCTAGTGCGTCTAGTAAGAATACTCAGACTTCAAAGTACCTGCCTCGAGGGTGCAGGATCTTTCATGCTCTCTACATGCCTCTGTCTACGGCACTTCAGATTCTTGCTGAAAGGGGGCACCTCAAACCCCTTGAACCTCGGCCTCTCCCAAAGAATCTCCCTCTCACACATGATGCTGCTTTGTACTGCGCGTACCACCAACAGACCGGTCACGCCACCGACAACTGTTTCCGCCTTCGCCATGAAGTGCAGGATCTGATCGATAATGAGGTCATTCTTCCACCTACCTCAGCGAAGTCTGTTACCATTGAGCTGTTGGACTTTGAGGATACTGCGAGTATGTGATCAGGGGTTGGACCACCTGCGGGCGGCGCTCGGTGTATTTCAGATGTGGCGTCTGGCACGCACTTTTTGAGCATTTGTAAATGCAGTTTTGTAGCTTCTGGCTTGGGTATTTGAGTCAGTTTCTCTGTTTTGTTTTTGAGTCTGCCTCTTTGCTTTGAGTC
Source organism: Camellia sinensis (assembly GCF_055761805.1). Classification (NCBI taxonomy): domain Eukaryota; kingdom Viridiplantae; phylum Streptophyta; class Magnoliopsida; order Ericales; family Theaceae; genus Camellia; species Camellia sinensis. The sequence goes on from NC_138970.1 coordinate 68,133,784, forward strand.
AGTCTTTTTGTTTTTGGGTCTATCTTGTGGTACCGAGTCAGTCCCGTTGTATAGGATGTCAGGTGATTCTAGGGTTGTTGCCTTGAACACCATTGTGGTTTTGTAAATACCCTTTTGTTTTGAGTCTGTCTCTATTGTGGAGCTAGTTACAATCAGGAAACTTGAATGGAGCAGCTGCGGCTATCATGTTTCCATGCTTATTGCTAATTTTGAGCTAGTTGTGTCAAGGGGTTTGAATCGAACGACCGTGCATTCCACCTGTTCTCTTGTGCCCTAAAAATCATTGCATTGACCTATGTTTTTCAAAACCTCTTTAACACTGCAGTGAAAACAAAGAGGAAGAAATTCCTCGAGTTTTGCAAAACTTTGATCAATTTGAGAAAAGGAGAGGCATGCTAAGCCTTTAATGAATGAAACCATGCTTGTTAGCGTGAGTACTGAGAAGGACCCTGGCTTGATCCAGATTGGTTCCACACTATCTTCGGCGCGAGCGATTTGTCGCTTTCTTAAAAACTTTCAAAAAAAATGTTTTGCGCGGCCCTGTGAAGACCTGTGTGGAATCACTCTTGAAATTATGCAGCCTAGGATCGCTCTTAGCCTCAAGATTCAACCCGTTCGTTTTCGAACCTTGAACCCGTTCAGAACGTTCAATGGTCAACCTCCATGTAAGGTCTGTGTGGCCAGATTAGAAGCAGCCCTCGAACAAGAGGCACCAAAATCAGATCAAGAAGATCAGATCTCACCGGAAGAAGCGTGTGAAGCAACCGTGATGGATCCTTCTGCAAATCAACGCAACAGCCATTCTCCTGGATTCAGATGATTTCGGGATCTCAAAACCATTTGGCATGGACTTGTTACACTTTTACCCTTTGAGAGGCTCACTGGGTCAAAAACCCGGAAGGGCGACCCATGCAAAAGTTAGAGCAAGAGAAAAATACAAAAAAAAAAAGAAAAAGAAATAGACAAAAAAAAAAAGGAAAAAATATATATATACAAGAAAAATACAAAAAAAGAAAAAAGAAAAAATATATATATACAAAAAAAGTTCGCAAGGTCGAAAACCCGCAACGGGCGCCTTGGCAAAAGTTAGAGCCTAAAAAGTGAAGGTTAAAATACCCGAGTGTACCTTAACCGGAACTACGTAAGGCTTGATTCCCATGTTTGGGATACGTAGGCAACTTCATCCTGAAGTCTAGCCCTCAACGCTTTCATAGCGCCTCAGTCCATGTAATGGTTTTGATTATTCTAGCCCTCCCCGAATCCGATAGTTCGGTTGTGACAACCGGATACGTAGGCAACTTCATCCCGAAGTCCAGCCCTCAACACCTTCAAAGTGACTGTGTCCATATATTGGTTTTGACCATCTTCGTCTTCTCTGTATTCGAGAAAGTTCGGCCGTGATCATCACTGGTAATTACTGTTTACAATATGCTGCGACATCATCCAGGCAAGGGGCAACTTTCCGTTGCCATGAGTCGCCGTTCAAACCAGGGGCAACTTTCTGTTGCCGTGCAACGTCCTTCAAACAAGGGGCAATTTTCCATTGCCTCCGATCCGAGGTTGCGCATCTCGAGGGTTGGTACCGTGCTCGTTTAGCATTGGCCATTTGCAAGAATAGTTTTTGAAATTTTTTTACTGAGGTTGACTATTTTCTTGAAAACTATTTCATTTGCCAAAACTGGACCATTTTCTTGGACCCAAAAAAGAAAATTTTCAGTGCTTATAGTCTGACTTGCATGGTTTTCACACCAAAAATCACATAAGCATGTTAATCTAACTCTCATATTGGTCAAAATTGTTTTCGTAGAAACCAAAACAAAAAAAATGGTCAAAATGATGAACTAGAGGCACAGTTGAGTCAGGCGTTCTGTCTTTCCCCCATCGCCAGCATACTTGCCAAGAAAGGCACAACTCAAGCTGTCATTAAAGGGCTGAAAGCTCTCTCAACCTCCGAGCAATGAGGTATCGAACCAAGTGCGAAGCACGAATCTGAAGGGATCAAGGTACTCCGTTCCCTTACCTGGGGCATCGACCAAACGCCACCAGAAGGAACAGCCGTGAGCTAACCATGTCGGGCATGAACCAGCAACTTCCTATTCATTCATTAAACACCCCGGGAAGGGATAAAAAAATGAGAGAATAAAGAATAGAGAGGTGTAAGTTGAGAGAAAAAAGCGAGCCAAAGGGATTTTGTGAGAAAAAAAACCGAGCTTGAGTGCCAGAGGGCTGTGAGGATCACAAATAAGAAAGGGTGGGAAACACTACCCGGGGAAACTGGCTCCTCGCGAATTGAGAGGTCTCTTGTCTTTGTAACACCTCTGTGTGTCGTGTCTTTTGTTTTGTTTACCTCAACTTTTGTTTTGAGTCTTTTTCAAGTGTTACTCGATGTGTTTAGGTCGTGTACCTTTTGTTGAGTCATTGTATGCTGTGTCCAGTTGTAGGCTCAATACCCGGTTGGGAACCCTTTTCTCATTTTCAAAGATTAATCGTTTTGTGCTCAGAATGCTGTGCCATTCTCCACATTTGTGCAAAAACATGATTTGGTTCTTTCATACAAACTGCAGGGTCCACCTCCGATAAGTGTGAACAAGAAAACCTGGGCCTCCTTGAAGCTTCTGGGTTTCAGATCGCATCTGAGTGTGCTTCAACTTTAGTGGATTCAACATTCATGGTCCGTCTTGTCAGATTTGGGCTGTTTGTTCAGGATCTGCTGTGTGCAAAATGAGCCAAGCGCTGTGTTATGAGCTGTATGCAGATTAATCCCCAGTAGAGTATGAGCCAAATGTTCAGAATCTGCAGTGGTTGGTATGGGTTGGTTCGTTATCCGATTACTACAATGCAAGTGTTCAATTTTCAGACAACAGATCAATTTCATTTCGTTTGAGGTGCAACATGATGCAATGCGATGCAATGCGATGTAATATATGGAATGTACAAATACAACACTTTTTTCAGACAAAAGGTTTGTTTCATTTCATCATCTTTTTCAAGTACATAGTTTTGGAAATAAAAATCTGCCTGCGGCAGTACAAGGTACTCTAACTACCAACAAAAAGTACAAAAGGAAAAAAAAAAAAAAAAAAAACCAGCAAAAGTCTGGATCAATGACAAAAGGCCGTGGGTCTAGGGGTCCGTCCTCGTCCTTTTCCTGGACGAAGGTCCAGGAACATCATCAGCGCTGTCATCTGAGTCCGAGTCCGAGCTGTCTCCGGTCTCCTCCGACGACGACTCTGCCTCCGCCTCCGCCTCCAACTCCTCATCATCATCATCAAGGATGGGTGCCCGTGAGCTACTCCCAACGTGAGCGCACCCCGCCTTGGTGCAGGGGTATGCTCTGCCATCTCCTCCGGTAGGAATAGAAGGTTCAGCTGGAACACCTCCCACAGTGGGAATCTGGAAAGGAGGCTAAAAAGTATAAGAGGGAAACGCATCAGTATGCCGTGAGCAGTTTATCAGTGCAGAATGCAATGCAATGTGCGAATGCCGTGAGCAGTTTATCAGTACAGAATGCAATGTATGCAGTACAGTGTGCAAATGCCGTGAGCTGTTTATCAATACAGAGTGCAATGTATGCAGTACAGTGTGCAAATGCCGTGAGCAGTTTATCAGTGCAGAATGCAGTGTATGAGTACAATGTGCAAATGCCGTGAGCAGTTTATCAGTGCAAAATGCAGTATATGAGTACAGTGTATGAATGACGTGAGCAGCTTATCAAGTGTTGTGTTGTGCACCAGATTATGTGAAGCAGTTTATCAGTATGGTTTGAGGCCGCGATCAGAAGAACATGCCGGAATACTATAGAGGGCCAGGAGGATGAAGGTCCGCTGTAGCATCCCCATCATGGAGGTATTCAACTCCAGGGACTCGGGTGTACTCGGAGGACGCCTGCAAAAGTATCAAAGGCATCAGTATTCTGAGGAATATCAAAATAAACTGAAATAAAATGACAATGCAAGATGCAAGATGAAGTAGTACATACCGGAGGTAAGTCATAGAACCCGACCAACTCATGGTCAGCCAGAGGAGGAGCAAAGGGAATCTGGTACGTCGCCCCACCCTGCCCTTGGCATGTCATCGTCGTGGATAGCGCTGGCCAGCTAACCCCCTGACCCCTCCGAGCTCCGCTCCTGCCACGGACACGAGTTGTCCTCGACGTCCTTGCCCCAGCTCCAGCTCCAGCTCCAGCTGCCGGCACCACCGGTCTCCCTCTCTCAGCTCGATGGCCACTCCTCCGCGTCCCGGCCGATCGTGTAATCGGCCATCTCTTGAGCGGTAAACCTCTTAGTATCTTTCATATGGGCAGGAGGTGGACCCGGGACTATTTGCTCTGGTAACCCCAGGGTCTGGCGTAGGAAACGCTCGCCCAGGTACCAAGCCCGACAGACTGGGCCCTCCAGCAAGATCCGGAAGCGTGCAGTCTCCTCTGCCCCAGCAAACCGATCCCGGGTCACGGCTGGCAACGGAGCCCAAGGCTGCCAGGTGATCTGAAAATGAAATGCAGTTTGTTATCTACTGTTATTGAAAACATACAGTGCTAAGTGAAGCCTAAGCAAATTCTAAAGTTGAACATACCTCTGCGGCAGTAATGGTGTCGAAGTAGCGGCGGAAGAAAATAAAAGACTCCCGTGGTCTCCGCACGCATCGCACATCAAAGCGATGAGAAAAGGGGACGCTGAGTGGGGTCTCCACATCAGGTACTGGGGCAAGCCTGGGAAAGTAGGCATACACCCATAACTGCAGAACAGATATAAGTATGACTATCAGATAAGGCAAAATACATAATAAAGCTGAAATGGCAGAGCCGTGTGTTGTGCAGTGTATTGTACAGAGTATACAGTGTGTGCAGTATACAGTCAAAGTAAAGCAGAGTATATGTGTGCCGCGTGTGCAGTATATAGTCAGTGAGAGGCAGACCATGGTGTGTGCAGTGTACAGAATACAGAAAACGTGAAGTAGAAATATAAAAGGGGAAGAAGATGTACCTCCCAAGCTCGCCAATAGCCGCCAAGAAGCTGTCCGCTGAGGCGGGAAGAAGAGCTCATGGAACCATACAATGTGGCCAAGCCTGCGCCACCCCAGTCATAACGGCGGATCCGCCTGACATCCACCAGTGCACTCAACAGACATAGAGGCACGGTGTTCGCCCGGTCCGCGAAAAGGGTCGTCTCGAGCAGAAACATGATGAAACCCTGTGCGTACTGATCCACCTCCTCCGGGGTCATCTGCGCCTCCTCCGCCAAGGCTTGCTGAATCCGGAAGTGGCTCTCGAACCACGAGTACCTGACAAACCCTGCCCGGGCAAGGGGTGGCTGAGTGCCGAGCAGGTACAGCTGGGCGGTGTCCCACTCATCCATATCGGTATTGAAGGGGATCGGATCACCCCTACCCCAATGCCGGTGAGCATCGAGAAATCATAGGAAGTCATCGTCATGTCCCCCGCAGTAGAGAAGTGGAAGGAGTTGGTGGTATCCCACCACCTCTCCACTAAAGCAGCAAGCAAGGGCCTGCAGGTCGTAAGCCGGGAGAGCCCCCGGCAGAAGATGCCGAAACCGGCCTCGTCGACGATATGGCGAACCGCGTCTGGCAGCTCTATGTACCAGTCCCGAGCAACGACGTTCCCATACCCGCAGATGGTATGGGAATCCCCCTGCAATCAAAAACAACAATTGCGAGGCAATATTCAAAATGCAGTTTTTTAGAAGCATACAGATATACAACATGTGTGTATGTTTTCAGATTCAAGCAGATACCGGGTACCAGTGTGTATGCAGTGAAATACAGTGTGCGCCGTGCGTTTGGGTGATTCAAGGTCAGTGCAGTGTGTGTGCACGTGTAAGTTTCAAACAGATACCGGTTGTAAGTTTGTTTGAAATCAACTACAGTGTACAGTGCATCAGTGTATCAGAATTAAGCAGTTACAGAATATGACCAGCTACGGCAGTTTTATATTCTACATTGCAGAAAGTAAAGCAGAGGAAAGAATGTTACCTCGGAAGCGCCGAAGGACAGATGAGAGGTAGGCTCACGTAGTAATAGCTCGGGTGCCATGCCCCTCTCAAAGCCCCTGAACTAGCGCAGTCCATCGGGGAGCATCACATGAACCACTGGCCTGTAGGTCTCCAGATCGAACGGCCGGATGTGAAGTGGCAAGGGCTTGGCCTCGGGATCCATCTCGTGCTCTGGAGGGGTCCCGCCCTGTGGAAGATCGTCCGCCATCTCGAATAGAATGTGAAAATGGCCGGAAGATGAAAAACCGGGTGAGAATGTGAAGAGTCAACAAAAATTCAACCCCGAGAGGGCCGGAAAAGGCCAGAAAAGCCGAAGTTCGGAAAAAGCACAAATATCGAGAAAAACTCGAGGGAAACAAGCCCCGAGTGGCGGAAATCAAAAACGAGACACCGAAACGAAGTTTCGTTCGGTTCAAAACGTTCGAAACGCGAAGGTATTCGCGAATCGGACGACGAAATGGAGGCTAGAACGCAAGAAAACGAGGAAATCAAAGGAGGAAAATGATCTAGAGAGAGAGGGGGAGAAATTTCGAGCAAGAGGAAGTGAAGAAAATAGGGCTAGAAGCCCTATTTTAAAAGACCCGTGGCCAAATGACTGAACTGCCTCGATACAGGAACATTTTGCCTGTTGGCCACACTGTTGGCCGGTCGGTAAAATATTGTGCCGATGGAATTTTGTGATGGCCGATGGACGGCCGGTGATGCATTTTGATGGCCGGTGGGTATCCGGTGGTCTCTTACAGTGGTTTTGGAGCCTCCTACATCCTTTTTTTGGGTTATATGTGTGGTTCAGGGCCTTCATTGCTCCAGACGGTGCAAGAAACGTGCATCTCCAACGCTCAACCGACCTCCGTTTTGACCTCGGATCGTGTCTTCTGTGCGTGGTACTCGAATTCGTGCAAGTTGTATCCTTTCCGTATCCTTTTGGCTTGTACAAAACTCAAAAGTTGCCCCATGTGCATCCCATGTCAATCGCGCTGACTTGTGCATTTCAAATCAATCGCACTGCACTGTCTTGTGCACTCGCGTTGTCTAACGCATCGCACCATTTTGCGCATCTTATTGCATTTTGCATGCATTCCATCACGCTATCTTGCGCATCGCACTGTCTTGTGCACTCGCGTTGTCTAACGCATCGCGCTGTTTTGCGCATCTTATTACATTTTGCATGCATTCCATCGCGCTATCTTGCGCATCGCACTGTCTTGTGCACTCACGTTGTCTAACGCATCACGCTATTTTGCGCATCTTATTGCATTTTGCATGCATTCCATCGCGCTATCTTGCGCATCGCACTATCTTGTGCACTCACGTTGTCTAACGCATTGCGCTGTTTTGCGTATTTTATTACATTTTGCATGCATTCCATCGCGCTATCTTGCGCATCGCACTGTCTTGTGCACTCGCGTTGTCTAACGCATCGCGCTGTTTTGCGCATCTTATTGCATTTTGCATGCATTCCATCGCGCTATCTTGCGCACTGCACTGTCTTGTACACTCGCGTTGTCTGACGCATTGCGCTGTTTTGCGCATCTTATTGCATTTTGCATGCATTCCATCGCGCTATCTTGCACATCGCACTGTCTTATGCACTCGCGTTACCTAACGCATCGCGCTGTCTTGCGCATCTCATTGCATTTTGTATGCATTCAATTGCGCTATCTTGCGCATCGCACTGTCTTGTGCACTCGCATTGCCTAACGCATTGTGCTGTTTTGCATATCTTATTGCATTTTGCATGCATTCAATCGTGTTATCTTGCGCATCTCATTGCATTTTGCATGCATTCAATCGCGCTATTTTGCGCATCTCATTGCATTTTGTATGCATTCAATCGCGCTATTTTGCGTATCACACCATCCTGTACATACGACGGTCTAGGAGACCTTAAATCCTCGAAAGGTGCAAGACCTTTAGTGCGTTGATGTGCACAGTCCATCTACATCGTCATGTATCTCAATAGCCGCATGTTGCTGCGCATTTAAAATTCATGTATTATCATGCGTCCTACGCCGCGCGCTGTCGCGCATTTCAAAAAAGCAACATGCATCATTTGCATTGCATTGTAAATAGTGCATATGTCATGCATCATTGTAAATAGTGCATATGTCATGCATTTCATTATAAACAGTGCATATGTCATGCATCTCACTGTAAATATTGCATTTACGCCCATCCATTGCATATTTGTAAATAGTGCATTCTAGCTTGCATGCATTCACTGCATCACCCCCACCTATGGCTTGCGCCTTTCCATGTTGAGCTTGGTCTAGTATGTGCCCACACTTTTCACATCAAAGCACAGTTCTGCGTGTGTACGCGCCTATTCCACGCTGGTATGTTGGTTTGAGGATTGCAGCACCGTTTCTGTGTTAGATACGGTTTGTTTGAGTACATGCCTTTCCTAGGCAAGATCTGGTTTCGCCCGCGCGCCTTATCCATTATAAATATTCCATTCCATTGCATATTAGTAAATAGTGCATTGTAGTTTGCATGCATTCACCACATCACTTCCATCTAGGGCTTGCGCCTTTCCATGTTGAGCTTGGTCTGGTATGTGCCCATACTTCTTACGTCTATACACTCATAGTTCTGTATGACCATTCTATGTTAGATGTGGTTTGTTTGTGTCCATGCCTTTCCTAGGAAAGATTTGGTTTGGCCGCTTGCCATATCCATTATATATATTACACTGTACTGTAATTTTTGGATCCAGCATTAGGATCATTAGTCTTTCTTCAGCGGGTCATTTCCCACTTATGTCATTCCACCCAATTATTTGTTCTTGTGTCCGTCTACATCACTCATAGTTCTGCATGTGTACGCGCCTATTCCACGTTGGTATGTTGGTTTGAGGGTTGCGGCACCTTTTTTATGGTAGACGGACTTGTTACTTCCATCAATCTATTTGACATTTGTGTGGTTTTGAACCGCTCATGATTTGATTATGATTCAATTGCATTGCATTGTCATCTGCATTACTATACGTAGTTTTGTATATCGCATGTCATTTTGCATTCATTTTGCATATTGCTAAAGATATCTGTACCTGCTAAGTTTGCTTTCTTTCAGGCACGATATTGTATGTACGGTTCATTTGAGGCTGGTGCAACCAGACGAACCGCGCAGGTATTGTATTCTCCGAGTGAGACGTATCAAGAATTGCATAATTCTCTTACATCCTTTTTGCGTTGTAGTGTAGTTTGGCATATGCTAGCTTAAAACTGTTGCATGTTATGCTTCATTACAGCTTTCTTTGCATGATCATAAGTTATGTTCGGCTTTGTGCATTGTCTTGCATTTTGCCCCTGCCTTCGGGCGCATATCTTGTCTGTCTTGCATGTTTGTCTAAGTCTTCGGCCTTGTCAAAAATGGGTCGTCTCTGGGCTTTGACTTTCACTCCTGTCATTCTTATGACTTCCGAGTTCTGTCAAGGAGGGGCAACTGTAGACACCCTATTTTTGACCGGCCTCAAGACTTGGACGTCATCGTTGGAACACTCGATGATCATCCATGATTGTGTTCGTCTTGAGTTCCCGGAGGTCTCGGTTGCACGCCTTGCCTCAAGATTTCTCGACTCGACTGTTTTGTGTCTGGTTTTGTACCAAACACTTGTGTTTTACCTTGGAGGGGGAGGGAATGCCTTGTGAGGCATCCCCACACATCACCGGCCATGGATCGAGGCCACCGGCCAGTGATTTTATGCCATCGGCAATATATATTGCCGGTCGGCATTCTTTGTTGCCGATCAGCCATTTATTTTGTCAAAGTGGCAATTTTTGATGGCCGATCACTGTTTATCTACCTTTAGTAGATATTTTGTGCCAGCTGTGATAGCTGGCACCCACCTTTGCTCCCCTTCATACACGTGTATGGAGGGATTTCCCTCTTAGCAAGCTTGTTTTGTAAGCTTTGCAAGAGGGAGCTCCTATAAGAGGAGGGCTCTCCTCCCTCTTCTAAGGTTAGAGAAAAAATTGTTAGAGAAGCTCTGGTTCTAGGTTTAGGGTTTTATATCTATCCTATATCTATATCTCTCCTTCTCATCTATTTGTGTGTGTTTTAGGCCTTAGTATTGCACACAAACACCTACTACTACACCTTTCTCTTGGAACTGAGGTTCTAGAGGGTTGTTTTTGAAGTTTTGAAGCTGGTTTGGACCTAAGGAGACTGCTGATCCACCATTTGTGAAGAGGGTCTACAAGGGTAAGACTTTTGTCCCTTTTTACCCCATTTTTTGCATAGCTTTTTAGCCTATCTTGCATATGTTTTTGAGCTTAGCGTATAACATAAAAAAGTTCTGTTTTTAGGCCCTCTAAATAGTTGTTTAAGGTTGCTTCAAGCTTTGGGGTTGTTTGACCCCCCTTCAGCCTTGTAAGGCTCCATTTTGTGCCACTTTGGGTGAGCTCCGAGACCTTGGTGTTTGGGCCTCCTCACCGCTGAAATCTTGAGGGATTTCAGAGGTGAGGATGGTGCCTTGAGGTCCCAAGAAGGAGAGGCCCACCCCCTCTCCTTGTTGTCCTTGAAAAGGGCCATTTTTAGCCTCTTGAGGGAGCATATAGTTCGAGTATGTATTGACCATGTCTTGACTGATTTTCAAGCTTATTATGTCATAATATAGCATTGTTGTATGTTGGTTTTGGTACACCATGCTTGCTTAGCATATATGCCTTGTAATGCCATTTTGTTGCCTTAACATGCCTTTGGTTGTAAACCATTGTTCTAGCATGCTTTCGGCTTAGCTTTGTGAAGCTTTCATGTTTATTTTGTCATGTTTAAGGTCTGTTCTTAGTTGTTTGGGTCGATGTAGACACCCCATTTTTGACCGTCCTCAAGACTTGGACGTCACCGTTTGAACACTCGGTGATCATCCATGTTTGTGTTCGTTTGGAGTTCCCGGAGGCCTCGGCTCGCGCGCCTTGCCTCAGGATCTCCGAACTTGACCGTTTAGTGTCTGGTTTTGCACCAAACACTTGCATCTTGCCTTTGAGAGGCAGGGTAGGGCTTGTAGACCATCCCTACCCACCACCGGCAGTGGCTAGAGGCCACCGGCTGGTGTTTGCTGCCACCGGCAATGTAGTTTGCCGGCCGGCACTATTTGTTGCCGGTCAGCACTTTGTTGTGCCGGTCGGCACTATTTTTGGCCAAGATGGCATTTTTGGCCGGCCGATTGCTGTTCATCTACTTTTGCAGATATTTTTAGACAGCTGTCTTGCTTTTGCTCCCTTCTATACACGTGTATGGAGGGATCTCCCTCTTGTAAAGCTTGTCTTGTAAGCTTTACAAGACATATAGAGAGAGGCTCTCTCTTAGAAAAGAAAGGAGGACTTAGGTTAGAAGGAGAGATATTTTGGGAGCAAAAAACAGCCATTGTTGAGCTCTTGTTCTAGGGTTTGAGTTAGATACATTTTCTATCTCTCTTTCCCTCTCATTTGTTCACTAGGTGCTTTGTGTCTTACTATTGCACACAAACACCTAGTGTTTCACCTTCCTCTTGGAGCTGAGGTTCTAAAGGGTTTATTTTGAGATTTTGGCGTTGGATTCAAGCTAAAGGAGGCCTTTGGAGCACCATTTGTAAAGGGGTCATCAAGGGTGAGAATCTAGTCCCGTTTTCCCCCGTTTTTGCATTGATTTTATACCTATCTTAGAGCTCTTTTTGTGCTTATTGTATAACATAAAAAAAGTTCTGTTTTTAGACCCTCTTTGTTGTTTATTAAGAGTGTTTTGTTGTTTGAGGGTTGTTGACCACCCTTAGGCCTTGAAAGGCCTCATTTTGAGCCATTTTGTGTTAGCTCCGGGATTTTGGTGTTGGGGTCTCTTCACCACTGAAATCTTGAGGGATTTTAGTGGTGAAGATGATGCCTTGAAGTCCCAAGAAGGAGAGGGCCACCCCCTCTCCTTGTTGTCCTTGAAAAGGGCATATTTTGGCCTCTTGAGAGAGCATTATGCTTGAGTGTGTGTTGAGCATGTTTGGTCTGTTTTTCATGCTTATATATCCATAATATAACATGATTTTAAATTGGTTTTGGTACTCCATGCATGCTTAGCATAGTTGCCTTGTAATGCCATGTTTATGCCTTAATGTGCCTTAGGTTGTTAGCCTTTGTTGGAGCATGTTTTAGGCTTAGTCTTGTGAAGATTATGTGCTTATTTGGCCATGTTCTAGGTCTGTCCTAGATTGCTTGGGTCGAATTTGGCATGCTTGATATAGCTCCTTTATATTTGGGCTTGTTGGCCTTGAGTATGCGCATGTGTAGCATGACATCTTTGCATCGATTTGGTGATTTGGGGTCCCCCCACATGTTATTTCAGTCCCATTTCCATGCTTGTTTGATTGCCTTGCATGCCTCTTTAATGCTTTGGAAGCTTGTGTAGCAATGCTCCATCTTTTGACCATTATGCATGCCTTTGTTTTTGGGTCATTTAGATGCCATCTAAGTGGTCCTTAGGCCTTGTATTGATGCCCCAAAACTCCGTTTTTGGTTGATAAGCTCATACCATGTTTAGTCTTGTAAGTGTATTTCAATGCTCCTTGGATTTGCTTTGAACACTTAGACTATTTGTTGCATGTTTAGCTTGATTTGTTGCTTGGTTTGGCACCATGCATTAGCATGATTTTCAGAGCTTATGTTGCATGCTTTTAGTCCATGAATGTCTCTTTCAAGTGTGCTTGAATGTTGCTTGCTTTGTGCCTAAGTGTTGGGTCTTAACATGTGTGTGTGTGCATGTGTGCTTAGCATCCATTTTGGGCATTAATGGCCACTGTTTTAGGCCTTATTAGAGCTGCCTAATTCATGTATAAGACCATCTTAGCATTAGTTTGCATTGTCATACGTTTGCTTGTGTTCTTGCATAAATGCCTTGCCATGCCATGTTGCATCCTTAGCTTGCATGCTTAGGTTGCATTGCATTTTGCATGCATTCCTTGTCCCTTGATTTGGTGATAGGGATTAGGACTTTGGTTTGATTTGGTTTGCATGCATTTAAAATCAAAGTTGCATACTTGGTTCTTCGGGCCATCATACATGGAAATGCATGATTGGTGGTCCGAGAATCGAGGCACATGCCCCTTTGAGTCATTATCATGATAAGGGACATGGTTGGTGCATACATGCCTTGAATTATGCTGCCATGCTTTGTTCTGCCCTCTGTTGCTGTGAGTTGCAGGTTCTGCAGGCTTTCTTTGCCGACCGGCAGTGTAAGGTGCCGGCCGGCAATCTTTCCTCTGCCGACAGATTTATTTTGTGCCGATGGCCATACCACACTGCCGGTGGCAATTCCACTCAGCCGGTGGCACTCCCCAGTGTCCAGGGATGCAGCCCTGAGGTTTTGACAGCCTCCAGAGGAGCAGAAGAAAGAAAACAGAGGCAGCTTGCGCATGGCGGCGCGTTTCCCGAGGCCGTTTATCTGTTTTTCTTAGCTTAATTTAATTTGTTAATTAAATTAGTTAATTTGTAATATTAATTAGCTTGCATAGTTAATTAATTTGTAATATTTATTTGGTCCCTCCGAGCGAGGGCAAATCTGTAATAAGTGTGCGTGGGTGGTGTGTATGTCTTCCAACCTCACTTCTTTCTTCCCTTTTATTTACCTGCTTACGATGGTAGATTAGGGCACGTTTAATTTAGCATACCTTATGCTATGCATGCGTCCATCCATGCATTTGTATTACATACATTAGGCTCGGTACATCATGCTAACTGCATTTGTACATCAAATTCTAAACTGAATATGTGATAGTTGTGCATTTCTCACATGCCACGTTTAGGATAGCCGAGCCTATTCTAGCAACATTTTGTATGCGATGCATTAGGCACTTAACATGGACTTGGATCATGCATGTTTGCTAACGAGTTCTTTGTTTTGGCACGGAGTACGATGTAAGTATTTCCGCTTTAGCATATCGCATGAGTGTGAATGTTGCCATGTCAGCATGCTTAACATGTGGCTAGATGCTTATGTGTTATAAACTGCTTGGGATGCCTGCGGGTGAAGGTTGGATTGTTTGAGTTGGAAGAACTCATTGAAATCCGTGTTTTAGCCTACCTGCGAGTAGCAAATCCAAAGCATTTTCAAAACAAACGGATATGCAATGTTTATTCCCAAATTAGGCAATCTAGTCTATACTTGTTTGCTGCGCGCATAACATAGTAATTCTAGGCTAATAACCGGAATAAGAACACGTAAAGTTTTCAAAATCAGATATCATGATTAGTAGAGGCCGGCCTTCGGACCGGGCGAAAGGGGGTGCTCATAGCTGACCTTCCCCGATCGTACCCAAGCTCCCGAGCCGAGACAACTCCGGTGATGACGGACATGTGGCCTTCGGCACTGAGTCAGGGTTTCCTAAATTTCCCTATTTTAAAAACATTTAGGTGGCGACTCTGTATCTGGCAAAGCAGTCCATGTTTGGCACTACTTTTTCAAAAAAATCTGTTTCTCAAAACGATTTGCCAGATTTGGACTCTTTGGTTCAGACTCAGAACCGTGACTACAAAGTCGAGTCCGAACTGTAGTAACCCCAAATGAACAGAACGGGGCTCACCCTCCCGGGGCGTTCGGGGACGTCTACAGTCGACTTTAGCATGCATTGCATAGCCTCTTTGCATTTTAGCTTGTAGGCTTCAAGGGTGTGAGTGTGTAGCATGCATCCTTGCCTCACTTCAGTGGTTTGGAACCACTTGCCATGTTATTTCAGCCCACTTAGCATGCTCGTGTGGTTGCATTTGATGTCCCTTAAGTGTGTTCAAAGGTCGACATTCCATGCTTCATGTTTAGCCTCTTTGGTGCGCTTGCATGTTTAGGCCTCTTAGATATCATCTAAGTAGTCTTTTGGCTTTGTTTTAACATGCTAGAAATTTGATTTTAGTTGTTTAATGCATGCCATGTTTGGTTTTGTCAAGGGTAGTTTAATGCCCCTTAGCTTACTTTCAGTTTTGGGACCTTGGTTGCATGCCTTGACTTGTCATGTTTAATTGATTTGGTATCATATTGAGCATGGTTTTAAAGCTTCCAATGCATGCCATATGTCCGTGATTATTTCCCTTGAAGTGTGCTTAAAGGATATCCTTTGATGCTTAAGTGTTTAGGCCTTAACATGTGCATGCGTGTATGTGTGTTGGCCCTCATGTTTGAGTACTTTGGCCGCTGATTTAGGCTTGTTTGAGAGTGGCCTAATTTAGTTTTAGTCCGTCTCCTTGCTTGTTTGCATCCTCCTCTTGTATGTTTGCTTGCATACTTGCATGTACACATTGCATTGCCTATGTTGCATGCTAGCTCACATGCTTAGGATTGCATTGCATTAACATGCATGTTATACGTCTTGAGTTGAGCATGATAGAGGTTGAGCCCCTTTGCTTGTTTATTTGCATTGCATTACATTTGAAATTGAAGTTGCACACTCGATTCTTTGGGCCATCATGCATCGAAATGCGTGATTGGTGGCCCGAGAATCGAGGATCATGTCTCTTTGAGTCATAAACATGATAAGGGATGTGGTTGGTGCATACATTGCTTGAATTGCATTGCCATGCAAAGCTCTGTCCTCTGCTGCTGTCAAACGGATTCTGCAGGAACTTTTTGCCGATCGACTGCACAGAGTGCCGACCGGCAATCCATCGGTGGCCGATGGATTCATATTTAGCCGATGATCACCAAATCACAGCGGATGATGATTCCCTCCAGCCGGTGGCATTCCCTAACATCCAGTGAGCACATCCTAAGACTTTGGCAGCCTTCAGAGGAGCAGAGCAGGGAAAACAGAGGCAGCTTGTGCATGGCAGTGGACTTCCGAGCAAGACCCGAGCACGCGTGCATTGGACCCTCTTCCCAACGCCCCCCTTTTATTGCTTTTCTTAGCTTAGTTAATTTGTTAATTAATTAGGTGATTTGTAATAATTAATTAGCTTGCGAGTTAGTTAATTTGTATTATTCTTTCGGTCCCTCCGAGCGAGGGCAAATTTGTAATAAGTGTGGGTTAGTGTGTGCATGTCTTCCAACCCCCACTTCTTTATCCCTTTTACTTACCTGCTTTGATGGTTAGTAATAGGTCATGTTTAGTTTAGCATACCTTATGCTATGCATGCGTGCATCATTCATCAGTATTGCATGCACCGGGCTCGGCGCATCATGCTAACTGCATTAGTATTTCAAATCTAACTTGAATACATGATGTTGGTGCATTTCACATGCCACCTTTAGATTAGTCGAGCCTATTCTAGTGACATTTTGAATGCGTTGCATTAGGCACTTAACATGGACTTGGATCATTCATTGATTTGCTAACGAGTTCCCTGTTTTGGCTTGGAGTACTTGGTAAGCATTTATGCTTTAGCATACCGCATGCATGTGAGTGTTGCCATAACAGCATGATTACCATGAGGTTAGCTGCTTATGTGATATAACTGCTCGAATGCCTGTGGATGGAGGTTGAATTACCTAAATTGGAATAATGCATTAAAGCTGTGAGTTTTAAGCCCACTAGATAGTGGCAAAACCATCTTTTCTAAAAGCCCACTCGAGGGTGGCAAAACCTGCATTTTAGCTTACTTGCGAGTAACAAACCATCTTCAAAACGAACATGCAATGTTTTGTTCCAATTTAGGCGATTTGGTCTATACTTGTTTACTGTGCACATAACATAGTAATTCTAGGCTGATAAATGGAATAAGAACACATAACGTTTTCAAAAACGGATATCACGGTTAGTAGAGGCCGATCTTCGGATCGGGCGAGAGGGGGTGCTCATAGCTGACCTTCCCCAATCGTACCCAAGCTCCCGAGCCGAGGCAACTTTGGTGATGACGGACACGTGGCCTTTGGCACCGAGTCAGGGTTTCCTAAATTTTCCAAAACAAAATATTTTGGTGGCGACTCTGTATCTGGCAAAGCAGTCCATGTTTGGCACTTCTTTTTCAAAATCTGTTTTCTCAAAACGATTTGCCGGATTTGGACTCTTTGGTTCAGATTAAGAACCGTGACACAAATTGAGTCCGAACTGTAGCACGAAGGCCTCATGCGGGCATGTCTACACAAGGATTCTTCACGTAGAACACTTTGGATGCCACTTTTCTTCCTGACCATATTCACAACTTTCCCTATTCTCCAACGGGGTGACAGACTAGGTTGGTTCAATATCTAGAATTGAGGTGCATACACGATATCTCAACCTATGGGGCTTCCATACAGATTTCAAGCCGGGGATACACCCCTGGGTATTTAAACTAGACTTTAGTCTCGAATACCCCGACCCTTTGCGCTCCAGGCAACAACTATTCGAACTCTAGTTTCCACCATTGCAATTGGTCTCCTAGGAACTCATTGCAAACATAGCCAAGATGCCCCTAGCATGGAATGGTACTCAGGGAGAGCACTTCTGATCGCAATCCTGGCTTGAAGCAAACTTGATCTTGAGCTTGAGGTACAGGCACACTCATACTTCGGAGCATTGACAAGGCCTGAAGAGGTACATCTAGAATGCAATCTCGGAACCTTCTGAAGTTGAAACAAACTCAAATGCTTCAATTTTCCCTCTTTTCTTTTGCTTTGCAGTCCGGAACCTATATAGCTTCAGATAGGTCCTTGTTCTACTGTTCTCACATTACCTGGGTCGAACCCTGCAGTTTTATGAAAGATTAAATCCTATTTTGCACATATGTGGAGAACGGCACAGCACTTTGAGCACAAAACGATTCATTTTTGAAATTGAAATTGAGAATGAGTCGTTAACCGGGTATTGAGTCTACGACTGACCACAGCAAAAACGACTCAACAACAGAAAACAAAGGTAAAACAACCTAAAGACATCTATTGACATTCGAAATGACTCAAAACAAGAATCGAGACAAACAAAAACAAAACAAAACACAAGACTCAAATGTGCACAGGGAGCCTGTTTCTCTAGGTATTGTTTCCCACCCTTTCTCGTTTGTGATTCTCACATCACTCTGGCACTTAATCTCTAGTTTTCTGAAAAAGCCCTTTTCTCACTTTTTCTCTCAGCACACATCTCTCTATTCTTTAATCTCTCTTCTTTTTCATCCCTCCCCTGGGTGGTTGTTGGATAAATATAAAGTTGTGGGCTCTTACCCCTGGTATTCTACCAGATTCTCATTTTTTCGCTCAGAACAATGACCTTCTCCCATAGAGGGGTTGCGCTACAACTGGGTGTAGTAAATTTGCAGCTGACATTGGTTGATGATGCCCTTGGCTAGTTCGGATGTGATTAGACCTCTCCTGATGAGGGAATGGAATACCCTGCTCTATTTTCAATTCATGCTTCGCACTTGGCTTGAAGGATGAGAGAGTTTTCGGCCCTTTGCTGACAGCTTCAGCTGTGCCCTTTCTGGTGAACATGGTGCCCTTTCTGGCAAGTACGTTGACAACAAAGAAAAGACGAAAAACCTGACTCGACTGTGTCCCTAGTTCATCATTTTGACCATTTTTTGTTTTTTGGCTTTCTACTAAAACAATTTTGACCAACATGAGAGTTAGATTAACATGCTTGTTCGATTTTCTGATTTAAAATCATGCAAGGTAGGTTATGAGCCCTGAAAATTTTCCTTTTTTGGGTCCAAGAAATGGTCCAGCTTTGGAAAAATGGAATAATTTTTGAGAAAATTAGTCAACCTCAGTAAAAATTCTCAAAACTTGTTTTTGCAAATGGCCACCGCTTGACCAACACTGAATTTACTCTTGAGATGCATAACCTCAAATCCAAATCAATGGAAAATTGCCCCTTGTCTAAATGGTACTGCACGGCAATGGAAAGTTACCCCTTGTTCGAATAGCACCGCACACACTGTACAGCAACGGGAAGTTGCCCCTTGTTTGAATAGCACCGCAACACATTGTAATCAGTTCTCATAGTGAAGATCACAACCGAACTCTTGGATAAAGAAGCGACAAAGATGATCGGAACCATTACATGGACACATTCGATTTGGAAGTGTTTATGGCTGGACTTCAGAATGAAGTTGCCTACGTATCCCAAAGATAGGAATCAAGCCTGACGTAGTTCCAGGTTAACCTCTCCTATTGCGCTCTAACTTTTGCCAAGGGCGTCCTTTCTAGGTTTTTAACCTTGCGAGCTCTGTTTTTTCTTTTCTTTTCATTTCTTTTGTTTTTTTCTTTGCGTTTTTTCATTTTTATTCTTTTTTCATTTTTGTTCTTTTCTTTTCTTCTTTTTCTCTTGCTCTAACTTTTGCCTGGGTCGCCCTTCTAGGTTTTCGGCCCAACGAGCCTTTCAACGATAAAAAAAAGGTTCAACTAGTCCATGTTGATTGGTTTTGAGATCTCAAAGCCATCTGAATCCAGGAGAATGGCTGTTGTTCGCTGATGATGTAGGAGTCCATCCAACTGGATCTGAATTGCCCCTAGTGTTGTGGATAGGAACTCGATTGTCCTTCAACAAAACTTTCTTCTTTTCTCCGTTCTGGGATTTGGCATTCTTGCCAATCTTCGTTAGCTTGAGAAATGCACCAATATTTGACTCTTCGAGCACATCTAATATGTTTTTCTTTGATCATATCTGACCTTCTTTCCCCTAGTTCGAGGGCTACTTCAAATCTGGCCTGATGGGCCTTCTTTGATGTGATACGACCTTATTGCCCCTAGTTCATGGGCTGCTTCAAATCTGGCCATACAAGCCTCGCATTGTGGTTGACTGTTGAATATTCTGAATCCAAGTTCAAGGTTTGAAAGCAAAAGGGGTCGAGTCTCGATACTGAGAGCGATCCTATGCTGCACAATCCCAAGATCAATTCCATACATGTCCTCGCAGAACCACACAAAACATTTTTTTGAAATCTTTTAAGAAAGCGACTAGTCGTTCGTGAAGACAGTGTAGAACCAATCTGGATGAAGCCAAGATCCTTCCCAGCACTCATATTAACAAGCATGATCTCATTCATTAAGGGCTTAGCATGCCTTTCTTTCTCTACATTGATCAAATTTTTGCAAATCCCGAGGAATTCCTTCCTTTTTGTTTTCATCACAATGTTCAAAAAGTTTTGAAAAACTTAGGTCAATGCAATGATTTCAAGGCACAGAAAAGTAGGTGAAAAGCACTGCCTCTTCATTCAAACTTGCTGGCACAACTGGCTCAAGGCAGAAACAAACTCAAAAGTGTGAAAATCACTATTGTTTCATTCAGATCTTTTGGCTCAACTGGCTCAATGGCAGAAATAGACTCAAAAGAAAGGGTGTAAAAGGCAAACACAAAACAAGATAGTGATGTCCGAGATAACACCCCCGAAATCACCTGACTCCTGACACAACAGGACTCACTCGATACAACAAGACAAACTCAAAACAATACAACAAGACTGACCCAATACCCAAGTCAGAAAGTATAAAAACTAGCATTTGCACAATGCTCAAAACAGCGCGTGCCATCCACCACATCTGGAGTAAATTGAGTGCCATCTGCAGGTGGTTCATCCCCCGATCACATAATCACATTATACCCCAAGTTCACTGATCTAGTGCCGATAGACTTTGTAGAGCTTGGTGCGGCGATGACCCCGTTGTGAATCAAATCTTGTATTTCGTGATGAAGACGAAAACACATGTTAATGCCATGGCTGGCTTGTTGATGAAAAGCACAGTACTTGGCCGGATCATGGAAGAGAGGAAGTTTATTTGATAATGGCCGCGGCTCTAGGGGCTTTAGATGCCCCTTTTTGATCAGGACCCTCAGGGCCATTGACAGAGACATGTACAGTGGGGTGAACACCAGCTGGCCTCGAGGTGGGTATTTGGCAGGTTGTGAGCTAGTTGTGTTGGATGTACCGGCGAAAGGGTCGGCAGGTGTTGACTAGGTTTGTCAATCTTTTCCGAGTATAGGATTAGAGCTGAAAGGAATGTTTCTGGTACGACATCCCTTGTCTCAGGTTGCCCCTTGATTCAGAATGCCCTCATCCCAAGTAGCAAAAGTGTCATCCATAGTTTTTGCAACAACTGCGAGCACTTGTTGTTTATTCAATCCTTCGGTCTTCAAAACCTCAACAGCCCACTGAAGATGTTCGTAAGGACCAATGCATGCCCCTACTTTGTTCTTACCACTTGCCTCCACTTTGCCAAAGGTCAATGTAGCCTGTCCCGAGGTTAGGGAGCCTTTTGACATGAAATCCCTGGTATGTGATGTGGTTGATGATGGAGCCAAAATTCCAAAGGTCAGATCTGCCACAGTTCTCTGAAGATCTTTGATCATTCTCATCAGCTGAGAAGTAGTAGGTTCACGGGTTTGGGATGATTGCGGTTCGAATGCATTCATCATGCATAAGTCCATGTTGTCTGGAATGAACACCTCAGTCTTGGGTAAATGGGCTGGGGTGATGTATATACTGGGGTAAACGGGTTGGCCGTTGTTTGGATGAATTTTACTTGCCTATGTAGAGGGTTTTGATTAACAGTTGGTTTTTCTAGTGGTGCTATTACCTGGTTGTCAATGAGATTTTTAATCTCATGACGTAGTCTGAAGCAAGAGTTGGTATCATGACCCTACTACTAATGGAAGGCACAGTATGTAGCCGGGTCATGGTTTGGAGGGAGAAGATCGGGTAGAGGCCGTTGTTCTAACGGTTTTAGATGTCCTTTCTTGAGTAGGACCCCTAGGGCTTTAGATAAAGGCATATAAAGCAGGGGTGAAAACTCTCTTGCCTCGGGGTGGATATTTGGCTGTTTGTGAGTTGGTTCCGGAAGCACCGATGAATAGGGTGGTTATTTTTGGTGTGGTGGTGGTGACTATTCCAACTTCAGAAGATCTTGCAGCTGCATCACCACTGGTGGTCGCATTCGAACTGCGTGTATAACCCTTCTTGGGTGACTGCCTTTCGTGACCAATCAGACCTTGTTTCATTACGTCTTCAATCTGTACCCCAATCTCGTGTAAATCCACAAAGGTAGGGAGGGGTGAGATGATCATTTTCTGCATCAGGTTAGGCTGCAGGTTGCACACAACCATTCTTCTCTGATCTTTCTCGACCAGCCTGGTGGTCATTGTAGAAGCCTTGGCCCTCCAATGGGTTACAAAGTCAGAGAAGCCCTTTTTTGGCTCTTGCCTGGTTGCCTCGAGATCACTGGTCGTGACCTCAATCTGCGTGTTGTATGAATATTGGGCAACGAAGGCCTCAGCCATCTCCTCCCAACTCCTCTTGACAGAATCTTCCAACTTCGCATACCAGATAGTCGTGGCACCCGACAGGGTCCAGCCAAAGAGGGAAAGCTTTTGTAGTCTAGAGAGGCCCATTAGCCTTAGGATATCCGAGAACAACCGCAAATGTACCATGGGATCCCCGGAACCGTCAAAACGGTCTATATGCGGCATCTTGAACCGATCCGGCAAAGTCACCGCCAAGTCGGTATAACCATCCTCTATGTCTAGCATGGAATTAACGCCATGAGCTCTTTTAAATAGCTTTTCTAGCTTACTCACTTTCAGCGCTGTTGGATCCACCTTAAAGTTAGATGGTGTGTCCACTGGATTAGCCAATGCTTTGGACAACTGAGGTGGGATTGGGGGTGGAACTGGCCCTGTTGGGACGTCCGTATTTTCCTAGACGTGAGCTACCGCCCCAGGTGTTGGAACCATAGGTGGGGGTGGGGGTCGATGCGAAACAGACGCTCCAGCTTGTTAGGGTTGTTGCTGCTGCTGAAGTCTAGCAATTAGGTCTACCTGTTGAACCACAACCTCTACCTGACATGCAGTAACCTCCGCCTGGCGGGCAGTATCCCACTGCATGGCCTGCATGGTCTCTTGGAGTTGGCGCATCATGTCCTCCATGCTGAGTGTAAAACGCTGATCAGACTGAACAGGTGTTTGTCCTCCCTCTGAGATAGAAGCAGATATCTTAGCCCAACTGCACACAGGTTAGGTAGGTAAGGACCGCTGATCTAGTAACTGCTATACTGATGATCTGTGCCTGACTGGCCCTTCTTTGCCTTACCACTGGCGAAGGAAACACTGGATCCCCTTGAGCTGAATCTCTAACCTGACAAAGTCTATCAACACAAGTCCGGTGTACCTGGGAGATATCGGAACCTTCTGAAGCTATGGCTCTAGGACTACCTAGCAAAAAAGAAAACAGACGGCACCTCAGCCTGATTTCACCAAAACAGATATGAGCGTAGTTGAATGACAGTGCTCTCTACTGAATTTTGCCCAAAATTCTGCCTGTAAACTGATACTCTCAGGTCAATACTCAAACTTGCAACTGATACA
This sequence comes from Camellia sinensis, assembly GCF_055761805.1. Taxonomy (NCBI): domain Eukaryota; kingdom Viridiplantae; phylum Streptophyta; class Magnoliopsida; order Ericales; family Theaceae; genus Camellia; species Camellia sinensis. The sequence continues at coordinate 68,157,010 of NC_138970.1, forward strand.
TACATCCCTATAGAGACACACTCTGACAGTACATATCAAGCAAGTAAGAGCCAAAACACCCCTATGGTGGGGTAGGGTTTCCCCGTCCTAATTTCGTCAGGAACTAGGGTTTCACTACGCACGCAGCGGTTTCAAACAACCTACATTCGGGTAAGCAACTTGTCCTAGTTTGGAATGCTCACAATGGCTTCCGATATGCAACTAGGTCGAATGGTCGAAAAGGGTGCCTCGGTAACAACCGAGGTTTGTGTTCTCATCGTGGCAGAGCCCGTAACCGGTCAGCCTTATGGTACGTTTCTCAAAGCAAGCCTCTGGCAAACCATTCAGGAATAGCAGACGGCAAACACAGCGACTTAGGCGCACCACTGCAAATGCAATGCAAAGAAACACATAAGTGTAGACAAAACAACATATCATGAGTTCGAGTCATGTTCTCTAATTCCCTAGCAGAGTTGCCCAAAACTGTAGACCGCCCGTACTCCGCTCCACGCGCGAGGGCACGAATTGGGTTATAGCTACTACAGTTCGAACTCCTGTCACGATTCTGAATCTAATCTCACAAAGTGCAATGTAAGACTGATAAATCACCAAAGAGTCCAAATCCGACAAATCGTTTTGGAAAATTGATTTTAATCAAAAGCGCCAAACATAGACTACTTTGCCAGATTTCAGAGTCACCACCTAAATATTTTATTTTGGGAAATTTAGGAAACCCTGACTCGTGCCTAAGGCCACGTGTCCACCATCACCAAAGTTGCCTCGGCTCGGGAACTTGGATACAAGAGGGGAAGGTCCTGAAATTAGCACCCCCACTCGCCCAATCAAAGATTGGCCTTTACTAACATGATATGTTGTTATTGAAAACACATGTGTTCTTATTCCGGTTATTAATCTAACTTACTATGTGATGCGCATAGCATACAAGTATAAACTAAATCATTCGATTTGGAACAAAACATCTCATATTCATTTTTTGAAAAATGGTTTGGAAGCGCTACTCGCAAGTAGGCAAAAATGCGGACTTGCCACCCTCAAGTGGGCTTAGAAAAACATGATTTTGCCACTCTCAAATGGGCTTAAAACGCACATTTTGATGAATGGTTCCAATTCAAGCAATGAAGCCTTCATCCACAGGCATTCATGCAATTAAACACTTAAGTAGTTAGCCTCATGGCAAGCATGCTATCATGGCAGTCACTTACACACATGCAAGGATGCTAAAGCATAAACACTCACATTGTACTCCGAGCCAAAACAGAAGCTATGTTAGAAATCAATGCATGATCCTAGCTATGTTTAAAATGCCTAATGCAACACATGCAAAAAATGCAACTAAAATAGGCTCGGCTATCTAGAATGGCATATGAATGCAACACTCAATAACATGCTTTGAAACACGTATTCGAGTAAGTATGTTGAAATACAATGCGGTTTGAATGATGCACCGAGCCCGGTGCATGCAAGACAAAATGAATGATGCACGTATGCAAATATAAGTATGCTAATTGAAACATGCCCTAAAACTAACTATCAAAAGTTGGTAAATAAAAAGGAGAAAGACGTGGGGTTGGAAGACATTCACACACACACGCACACTTATTACAGCATTTGCCCTCTCGACGGAGGGTCCGAATGAATAATACAAGTTAGCTATGCTAAGCTAAACAAACTAAGCAAATAATCTAATTAGACTAATTATTACACAACCAAATTGAATAACTAGCAAACCAAACACTAATTATTACAATACATTAATTAATTAACAAATTAACTAATCATGGCAACTAACTAAGCATGTAAGGTATGTAAACTAGGCTGCCACAGCTCTGCCTTGAACAATGAAGGATGCATGCTCTTGATTGCCGCCTCGGAAATCCATTGCTATGCCCAGAAAATGCCTCGGTTTGCATTTGATTTGTCCTTTGAAAATTGCACAATCTCCAGAATGCTTTCTCTCCAACACAGGGACCTCCTGGGGGGCTGCTGACCAGAAAAGGGGGTTGTAGACCAATTGTAGACCAGAAAAAGTGGCCTGTCGGCCACCTTTACTGGTCGGCCGACCAGAAAATTTGCCAAGCTCCAGTTTTGCTGCAACAGAGAACAATAAGGGGCATAGCAGTGTATTTTCAAGATATGTGTGCACAACCACCCTCCCTATCATTTCTCAAGCTCAAACGAGTACGGTACTTGACTCTCGGGCCACCAACAGAGCATCGCAATGCACAATGGCCGAGAAGCCAAGTTTGCACAAGTCAATGTCAATGAATGCAGAAATAACACATAAGGGCCTCCACCACTATCATGCTTGATCAAGAGGGACGGTAGCTAAGAAATGCGGCGCGTTTCATCCCTTCAAGTATGAAACGCCCCTCTTTTCTCGTGTTTGGATTAACGTCCAATCCGAACACAATGTAATGCAAACAAGATGCTCAACCTTTAATGCTAAAGTGGCATGCACAAGACTCTATCAGTTAAACAATGCATGCATAGCATGTTTAGAAGCTAAGGCATCAAAGCTAATGAAACATATTACACGTGAGACATGCACCATAATGCCCAAATGGTCAAACCAATTAGGGACAGACCTAAGACATCTCAAAACAGTAGCAAAACACATTAAGACTTAGGCACAAAAAGGCAAGATGTACATGCTCATGTAATGGCTCATCAACTAGGCATAAGGGTCAACTCTCAGACACAATTAAAGAGCGATATATGAGTGTATGATGGAAGTATATACTCTGAAATACCATGCCAAATGATACCATATCATGCAAATAGCTCAAATAAAGCATGCCAATTGTTCAAAACTCAAGACTAGCTAGGGCACTTGCACCATAGCCATATCAAGCAAGCCCCATAGGGCCAAGATGACTCAAAACAGTCCCAAGGCAGGTCAAAACAATGCCAAAACATGCATGGAGTAGAGCTAACACATGTTAGAATGGGAGGCATAAAGCATGACGCATGCAAGGCCAATGAGTGGGATTATACTACACATACCAAAACCAAGCATGAGGTGACTTCACCAACAAAAATTAGAGTTGTAACATGGCAAAGTAAGACCAAAAACATGCTGGAATGGTAGCCCAAAAGCTTAGAGAACCATGCATACAAACTAGCTCATAATCGAGGCACAAGGCACAATTCTCCAAAAGCATTGAAAGAGTGATACACACGAGGGCATGACAGTGAAACATGCTTTAAAATCATATATCAAATGATGCTATATCATGTAAATAGCCCTAGCAATCCCCAAAACACAAAGCTAGTGAAGGGGCTTTACACTATGGCTACACAAAGCAAAGCATACATGATCAAGACCACCCAAATCAGACCTAAAGCATGCTGAAATAGAGCCAAAACAAGCTAGAACCATAGGCCAAAGTAGCAAGCATGCTAGGCTAGTGAGTGGAATTGCACTACAAGTGCAAAGAGCATGCAAGAGGTAACCAAACCAACCCTAAACAGAGCTATGTCATGGAAAAACAAAGTCTGAAACATTGTAAGATAAGGCCCCTAGAAGGTAGAAAAACATGCTAACTTGATACGCCAATAACACATGCAAACAAGATACAAAAGGGGTTTGGGTCCCAAAACACACTTTCCACCACTGAAATTTTTCTGGAATTCAATGTTGAAGAGGCCAAACAAAGGTGATCTCAAAGGCCTTAAAGTATAGCTCAAAGTAAAGCAAAATAAGGCACAAAAGGTGGTAGACAACCTCTAACTCAAACAAGGCCTCAAACAAACACTATTAATACTTAAAAATGAAGCTTTTTGTAGTTGACAACTAGGCCAAAATAAGCATGCAAAGGTGGCCTAAACTAATACAAAAAAAAAGCCTAAAAAGGGGTATGTGCTTACCCTTGAAGAACCACAGCAAGATAGCAACTTTTCTGAGCTAAAACCAGCTTTTGAGTCCAAGCAAGACCCTCAGGTACCTCAGCAACAAGATTGTTGTGTTTGAGTAGGTGTTTGTGTGCAAAAGTGTGAAGAAACAACACTTTTAAACACAAATATAGAGAGAGAGAGGGAGAAATATAGAGAGAGAGGGATATGCTTTGCCCTAATATTTTATGAACTCTCAAATAAGGGGAGGGAGCTCCCCTTATATAAGCAATGCAAGCAAAAGCTTGCTTGACAAGGTTAAAGCTTGTTGCAATCTCTCCATGCACGTGTATGGAGGATGGCTCCAATGCCCCACAGCTGGCACCAAAAATATCTACAAAAGTAGAAAAAAGGCCCCATCTAGTCAACAGACCACAAAAAGTGGTCTACAGGGGAGAAAATTGGCTGACAAGGGAGAAAAAGGGTCTACAAAGAGAGGATAATGTGGTGGCAGGCTGCAGACCACTTAGTCTGGTTGACCGACCACCCACCCTAGCTGACCGACCACAAAACGTGGTCTACAGGGGGGAAAACTGGTCTACACCCCTGTTCCACCCTCCAGGCAAAGGGTAACATGGTTTGGTTCAAAAACAAACCAAAGGAAGACAGACAAGAGTCCGCAAGGCAAGGCACTCAGCCGGAAGCCCCGAAAACTAGTCTACGGGCCACTACAAGTGGCCTACATGAGGTAAAGGTAGCCTACGGCTACAAAAAGTGGCCTACAGGCATCTGTCTCCCTCTAGGCAAAGGTAGCAAGGCATGGTCCAAAAACCAGGCCAATAGGAGAAAGTTAAGAGTTCCCGAGAAAAGGCACTCAGCCGATGGCTCCGGAAACTCAAAACGAGCACAAACATGCACAATCATCGAGTGGTCAATCGATGACGTCTGAGTCTTAAGGTCGGCCAAAATTGGGATGTCTACACAAGCCCTCTCCTATTTTTTGCACGTGCAGCTCAAGCAACTTTGAATGCAATTTGCATTTTTTATTCGGGGGAGCTGCCCTCGGACCTGCCAAGGGGCACTGCCCCTTGGACCACTGCGAGTTGACCGAGCAGCTCGATCCCCGACATACTCAGTGAAGTGGCAGAACATGAAAGAATTAACTTCCGAAACAACTCTGCAAGGCACAATTCGAGTTGGATTTGCATCTAAAGGTTTTGAGACATTACCTGTTCCAAACACATCACTACAACTCGATAACCAAAAATTAAAAGGAATACAAGGGAAATGAAGACACGTAACATCGTTCAAAATGATACGTAACACCGTTCAAAACCATGCCAACCCGAGCCCGAAACACCACAAGAGACGGATCAAAATCAGGATTGCTACAACCTCTCCCCTCAAAGAATTTTGTCTTCGAAATTTCAAATCAAAGTACTCAAGCAATGGGGGTTTCTAGCGATCAAAACCACGCTATTTCATTTTAAAATCACAATATTAACTCTCAACCAATTTTTTTTGCCATTTCCACCATGGTTATCTCATTAACAACAACCGTCCACATTAACCTAAACATGAAGCCAAGAAATGACAATCTGTAACTACTTCATGCTTAACATAACAACATACATAACAATATGTGGTCAACAATTTAACACATTTCCCTCAAACACTAGGGAAAATTCCAAGGAAAAACAACTTAAGCATTTTCAAACAAATCTGGATACTTAGAGTGGACTTCCGCCTGCTGTTCCCATGTCGTTTCTTCTGCCCCATGGTGTCTCCACAACACCTTAACTAATGGTATAGTTTTTCTCCATAGCACTTGCTCCCGAGTATCAAATATTTGAACCGGTCGTTCTTCGTAAGAGGCATCCTCGTCTACCTTCAAGTCAACCCAATCAAGCACATAAGAAGGGTCGGGTTCATACTTCCTAAGCATAGATGCATGAAATACGTTGTGAACTCCCGAAAGTTGTGGCGGTAAAGCTAACCGGTATGCCACTTCCCCAACTCGCTCTAAGATCTCAAAAGGACCAATGAACCTTGAAGATAATTTGCCACTCTTACCAAATCTCATCAAACCCCACCTTGGTGAGATTTTTAGAAACACATGGTCACCAACTTCAAAAGATAAAGGTCGTCTCCTCTTATCGACATAATTCTTTTGTCGGCTTTAGGCCGTAGCTAACCTCTTTTGAATAAGAACAACTTTCTCGGATGTCTCCCTAACAATTTTCAAACCCAGTAATGGTGCATCACCCACTTCGGCCCAACAAACCGGTGATCTACAAGGTCGGCCATACAAGGCCTCAAATGCTGTCATCCCAATACTAGCTTGACAACTATTGTTGTAAGCAAACACAATCAATGGTAAGTGCCTCTCCCAAGGCCCCTTAAATTCAAGGACACAAGCTCTAAGCATGTCCTCCAAAAGCTGAATGGTACATTTCGACTATCCATCGGTTTGAGAATGATAAGCGATGCTAGGAGTCAACTTAATCCCAACGCCTCTTGAAGGCTTTTCCATAACCGGGTAGTAAAACGAGGATCCTTATCCGACACAATAGTCACAAGGACTCCATGAAGTTGGACTATCTCTCTAATGTACAACTCTGCCATGCGTTCAACTGAGTCACAGGTGCACATTGAAATGAAATGGGTAGACTTAGTCAACCTATCAATAATCACCCTGTAGTGATCCCGGTTTCGATCCTCCTTTTATGTTTTGCCACTTCGACTGGGCCAGTCGAGGGTCGAGCTGCCCGGTCAGCTCGCGGGGTCCAAGGGGCAGCACCCCTTGGCGAGGTTGAAGGGTAACGCCCTTCAAAACAAAAATGCGAAACGCATTTGAAGTTGTTTGTCCGCTCGGTTGGTCTAGGGTGTCGGGAGCTGAACCGAGAGAATTCCGGGCTGAGGACCGGGGTCGCACGTACGGGAGAGGGCCGCACGTGTGGGGGATGAGGCCGCACATGTAGAAAACAGGGCAAGGGGTTGAAGCACACTGCTAAAAAGGCAGGTGCGAGGTGAGGTATAGGGGAAGAAGGCCGCACATGTGGGGTGAGTGTTGCACGTACGGGAACACACGCCGCATGTGCGGGAAGAGACTTCGCACGTGCGAAAAGTTAGGTGAGATTTGAAATTTCTCTTTTTCTCCACTCTTTGGGTTGATTGTGTATCACTTTTTGTATATCTCTCTCTCTCTAAAAACATTTCCTCTCTATTCTCTCTACATTTCCTACCAAAAACCTCACAAGATCTTTGATTTCTCCAAATCTATTGGGATTTAGATCCAAGTCCTTCATGAAAGTTGGTTATCTAGGCAAGGGCTACATTGTGTGCGATGAAGATCGAGTTTAGGCATCGTTGATTTTGAGGTTTCAACTCGTTTCTTCTTCAAACTTGAGGTAGGGATTTTCTACACTCTAATATGGTTTTTAGCTTAGTTATTTGCTATTGTGTATAAATTATGAGATTTGGTTGAGGTTTGGACAAATCTAAGATTTGGGTGTTATATGGAAAAAAGGGATTTTTTGATGAATATGAGGTAAATGAGTGTGAGGCTTGAATATAGGATCATGTTGTACCAAAGTAGTTGTTTTTGGTATTTGGGTTGATATTTGGTAAAAGAAGGATTTTTGTCCTAATTTGATTAAATCATTATTTTGCATAAATAATCGGGATTAACATTGAAAACGTGAAATTGGAAGGTTGTGATTATAAATGGTGATATTGGATATGTATTATCTCACCTATGGAACCTTTGAATAAACTATTTATTTTGATATTGAACATCTCTTTAGAAATAATTGCATTGGGCTATCGGTAGAGGATAACTATGATTGTTATAGAAATCACATGAGGATTAGGCAATTTAATGCTAATCCATAGTTGGTGTCATTGAATATGACCATGTTATAAATACATTGTATATGTATGTTTATTGGGAGGAGAAAGGGTATGTACTCCATATGTGCTTATGTTTATAAATACATTACATATGTATATTTGTTTGGGAGGAGAAAGGGGATGGACTCCATTTAAAGCAAGTTGGCCGGAGTGTCCTGGGTGAAAGACCCGAAATTTTATATATAAATGGGTGTCGATTCCTTGGGACGAAATATCCGTAAAATGACAGGTTTGAAGTGTTTATGTGAGTTTTGCATAATTGGAAAATCATTGAGTTGTAGTCTTATTTTGGTTGTTGAAAGATAACGAATTTAACTCATGAATTGAGTAGCATATATAAACTGGAAATGAATTGAAGGAAAATGGAATAAGGTTGGTCTTAGTGGCATATGGATATGCAGGCCCTGTGGATGTTTTAGGATCAGTATTGTTTATATACGTGGTATTTATACCTTTGCTAAACCTCATAAATTGTGTTAGATTATTTCTGCTGGCCTGTTGGCTCACCCTATTTGGGAATACCATTTTCAAGTGCAGGTGAGATTCTTCCTCCAAGGCAGTAGTGTGGATAGAGTTTTGGGAAGCAAGAGCTCCTTAATTATGTCTTGTTGTGTGTATGTTTTGTTATTTGTAAAGCCAAGGGCTTAAGATGTAACGAGCGAGACTCAATTTGTGTAACCAAGCAATGACTTGGAAAGATGTAAGCACACATGTCATTTAACTGTTTGTTAAACACTGAACTCTGATGAATGCAAGTATTGTATTTTTGTTATATTCTTCAGCATGGTAGATAGGTTTATTATATTATTTTGGGGGCTTGACACACCCAAACGGCAGCATTGTCTCGTTATGTTCTAGGAAGTCCGACTACAAAATCCATGGTGACACTCTCCCATTTCCATTTGGTTATCGGTAAGGGTTGTAACAAACCCGCTGGCCTTTGGTGTTCGCCCTTCACTTGTTGACAAGTAAGGCACTTCGATACAAATAAAGTGACATATCGCTTCATACCCCTCCACCAAAATTGACGGGTAAGATCATGATACAGTTTGGTGCCTCCTAGATATACCGCAAGGTGTGAATGATTGAACTCCCGAAGTACTTCCTCTCTACAAGATTCCGGTACAAACAAACGGTCTAGATAATGCACACTCAGATTTGAGTGAATGTTCAAACCTTTCTCTTCCTTTTCATTGGAAATTTTAACTCGGATAGACTCTACTTCATGGTCCCCGTGTTGTGCCTTTTATGACCTTACTAATTAAGGTCGGTTGGGCAGTCAAAGTAAACAAAGTAACACTCTCGCTGGACTCACCAAGTGTAAACCAAACTTGCCAATTTCACCTAGAGAAAGGCGTAAGTGATTGAACTCTCGAAGTACTTCCTCTCTACAAGATTCCGGTACAAACAAACGGTCTAGATAATGCACACTCAGATTCGAGTGAATGTTCAAACCTTTCTCTTCCTTTTCATTGGAAATTTTAACCCGGATAGACTCTACTTCATGGTCCCCTTTTGTGCCTTTTATGACCTTACTAATCAAGGTCAGTTGAGCCGTCAAAGTAAACAAACTAACACTCTCGCTGGACTCACCAAGTGTAAACCAAACTTGCCAATTTCACCTAGCATAACTTATTCCCGAATGGCTACACTTGCCAAACTACTCACAAATTTTCGACTCAAAGCATCGGCTACAAAATTGGCCTTCCCTGGATGATAGTGTAACTCAAAGTCATAATCCTCCATGAATTTCATCGACCTCTGTTGACGTAAATTCAAGTCTTTTTGAGAAAACAAATACTTTAGACTCTTATGATCGGAGAAGACTTCAAACATCTCACCGTACAAGTAATGCCTCCAAATTTTCAAAGCAAAAATCACCGCTGCTAATTCTAGATCATGGGCGGGGTATTTTTTCTCTTGAGTTTTTAATTGTCGTGAACCGTAGGCCACAATTTTTCCCTCTTGCATCAAGACACAACCAAGTCCATCCCTGGACGCATCATTATAGACAGTATAATTCAAACCTCTTTCCAGAATTATCAAAACTAGTGCGGTAGTCAATCTAGTCTTAAGCTCTTGGAATGACTTTTCACAAGCCTCACTCCATGTCACGCCCCACTTTTTATTACTCGAAGTATTACCAATTTCATTTACTTAATTCCATTTCAGAGATAACATGCGGAAATAAACTCGTATATTCAACTTGTAGAAGTGAATAACATTGCTCTCATTCGTATGCAAGTAAATACAACATGAGAAAACTAAATAAATTGCCCTTGGGCTTACATCATTAAAAGTCAAGAAGAAGGGTATAACCCTTTTACATAAATGGCATTCCGCCAACACAAAAGAGGCCCTGTGACCAACAAATAAGAAGATCCAAAACCTTGTAGCACATCCTAGCTATCACCTGAAAAAGACTCAACAACGTGGGATGAACATATAGTCCAGTAGAGATCTCAACATGATCCTCAACAATAACAACTTACAGATAGCTATGATCATGAATGTTCAATCTCATACTAGAATAGTAATGAGGCAGTTTATACAAAATATACGTAAGTATGAACTTTTCTCGAAAACAGCCATTTCATTTAACGCTATAAGTGGTTCACCTTCTTTTCTTTTAATTACCCATTTTTCCAAACTTTCATGACTATAACAGTTTTTTTTTTTTTTTAAAAAAAAAAAACAATTTCACCAAGCCCATTACTCTTCCCCTATTTTCCGTACTTACAACAAAATGACCTTTTTTGAAAACATGTTCACAAATACCCCACTTTCCTTCACACTTTCCAAAATCTCAAAATGGCATTTTGGTTTGTTCCTAATACATTCATATCAATACATGCATGCCTTAAATAAAAGGGAAATAACAAATCATCAACATGTATATAATCCACAAATGAGGCAGCTCAGCCTTTCAAAACTGTAACCATCGCAACCCATAGCATACTCAGATACACTGACGATAACAATTAAAACTCTGCTCCACCGGCTATATGCACAGTAGCTAAGGATATGCCAAAGCGATAAGCAAGATAATAACTCATTTTAAACATTTCATACCTCATAATAGATACACATTTTAGTCCTGTACCAATCTCAGACAAAAACACTTCCATACTTCACAAATGATACACATTTTAGTGTTGTATCAATATCAAACAAAAACACTTCTATACTTCACAAATGATACACATTGTAGTGCTGTATCAATGTCAAACAGTTTCCGGTTTAGAGGTCCATCCCCTATCTTCCCCTAAACCGTGGAGTACATCCCCTATCTCCTCCCACAGCACAATGTATATAAACAATTATCATATACAAATTCCTCAATACAACAAAGCATCAATAACAAGTGTAATACATACACATAAACTATTCAATAATGTTTAACCAACACAAGTGTAACGCATACATCACAATTCAACACACCAATGTCATCCTCCACCGATGACCAAGGACAAAACCTCTAGATGCATGTATTCAGTACACTTAATAAAAGAGACTCAACTCTCAAGCAAACCTTAAACCCAACAACGACACCAGTACGATAGGTAAGGATAAAACCCCCAAATATGTGTATTCGATACTCATGATACAATAGTTTAATTCTCAAATTTATTTTCCGAGACTCACATAGAGTTAACATTTCATTTACCATTTTCAAGATCAACTTCATAATTTTCTTAAGTCAACATGTTCCATCACTTATTCCAAAAACACTTTTCCGTTTTCACAAAACCAATTACATTCTCTTCATTTTACAAAATCAATTCCATGGATAATAAGCCATAACCCAACTTGATTCAATACGTTCATTTCAAAATAACCCCAATACCATAATTAATCCCTTAACTATTAACACCTTCTACACAACTCATATTAACAATAGAAATTTACCAACATTGTTCAACCGTAAATCCTTTTTATTTTACCAAATCAAAATATAATTTAGGGCTTTCTCTTCTTTCAACAATAACATGCTAATTTTACTCTCTAATTAGTCCAAACCAGAGTCAGTGATAACAAAACCATTCTCAAACAACCAACCCTAGGTTCCCCTCATGATTTTCAAACAAATCCAACACGGATATGATTTTCATGCAATACAAAACTACCACATGTCTATCTATAGACGGAGTATTGAAAAGGAACAAAGAAATCCCTACCTCAAATGGAGAGACCAAATGGAGAAGATGAAGGCCAAAAACCAAAGTGCTCCAAATTGCCAAACTTTCAGATTAAAAATGAAGCCCTCAACCCACTCTACCTTTCTTACAAAGGACTTAGTATAGATTTACACTAGAGGGAGATGAAAACCTAGAGAGAAGGTGTGTAGGGAGAGAGAGAAGATGGTTCTAGGGTTTTGAAATCAAAAGGGAGATGAACAAGTGATATTGAAAGGTTGTTATTAAAGCCCATTAATTGGAAAATGAAAGGACAAGTTAGAATTAAATGAACACTAACTAGCATTAAATGAACACTAACTAGAATTAAATGAACACTAGTTAGAAATATGAATGGACAAGTTTGTCATAAAATCCCACTAATGGAATATGAATGGATCACTAATTCGAATTGAATGAGCCATTATGAAAATTTAATAGACACTAGTTGGAATTAAATGGACATCAACCCTTGGTTTCCAAACACAACTAACCTGTTTTAAACCTACCCAACACGACCAAAGACTCATATACAAAGAGTAAAGGATGGAAACAGGAAAAAGACAACAATACATCCACGGAACCGAGTCTGAAATACAATTAAACAATGAAGGGAAAACCGGGATCGCTATACTCCACACAAATTTGATACCCTTTCTAGTCAACCTAGTCAAAGGTGCAGCTAGTCTAGAGAAATCCCTTACAAAACGTCGATAATACCCCGCTAATCCCAAGAAACTCTGAATTTCAAAAACATTCTTGGGTTGTTCCCAATCCTGTACGGCATCTATCTTTGAGGAGTCCACAGTCACTCCCTCTTTAGACACTACATGCCCCAAAAACTTTACCTCTGTTAACCAAAACTCGCATTTTTCAAATTTGGCATACAATTGGTGCTCACTAAGTAAACCTAGCACTACCCGCAAGTGAGTCTCGTGTTCTTCTTCAGAGGTTGAATAAATCAAGATGTCGTCCACAAAGAAGACCACAAAACGGTCCAAGTATTCCCAAAAAATTTTGTTCATCAAATCCATAAAGAAGGACGGTGCATTGGTCAACACAAAAGGCATTACAAGGAATTCATAGTGGCCATAACGAGTACGAAAGGCCGTCTTCTGAATGTCCTCCTCCCGAACTTTCAACTGATGGTACCCCGACCTCAAATCTATTTTTGAGAAGCAACGAGACCCTCTAAGTTGGTCAAACAAATCATCTATTCTAGGTAGAGAATACTTGTTCTTAATTGTAACTCTATTCAACTTGCGGTAATCAATACACAACCGCAACAACCCATCCTTCTTCGCAAAGAGAGCCGGTGCTCCCTATGGTGATATACTAGGATGAATGAAGCCCTTATTTAAAAGCTCTTCGAGTTGAATCTTTAACTCATGGAATTCAGCGGGTGCAAATCTATACGGTGACATGGAAATCGGTGTCGTGCTAGGTACTAATTCAATGGACAACTCGATCTCCCAGTGAGGTAATAAACTAGTAAGATCTTGTGGAAAGACATCCGGGTATTCACAAACTACCGTTGGTAACTCAACACGAGCCCTGCCACTCTCACCATCCAAGAGAGTTGCAAGAAGGCCACTAAGATTGCTCTTACTACGAGGGTCAACAACTGGCGACAAGGCTCTATCAACTCAGTTCCCTAGAAAATAGAAATGATCACCACTCGAAGTGCATACCGTAACTCTCTGACGGTAACAATCAATCACAGCTTGGTAAGAACACAACCAGTCCATGCCTAAAATAACATCAAAACTCGACATATCTAGCAACACAAAAGCAAATGGAAGTCGACCCCCGGCAACTTCTATTTCACAATCACGACAACCCTGGTCTCAATCAACTGTACCCCCAATAGGTGACTTTACTCTGAGTGGAGGCACTAACTGTGCTACCTCTAACCCCAATGTTGAAGCAAATGCAGTAGATATAAATGAATGAGGCGCACCTGTGTCTATCAATACATTAGCCAAAGAATTACACACAACAAAAATACCTCTCACAACTAAGGATTCTGGCAACTGCTTTGGCATGGTAACAGCATACACGCGCCCCGGTGGCCCCTGATTAACTTGCTTCCCTCTCAGAGCATAGGCCCATTGTACTGGCTGAGCCGAAGCGGCTCCTTGATTAACTCGCGAAGCTTGGAACTGATTGAGTTTGTTGGTCCCTCTGAGTCTACCTCAACCCTGATGCGCCAAATGCACCTCCCAACAGTGGGCAAGTTCTCTTCATAAGCCTTGACTGACCACACTGATAACAATTAAACCCTTGAGCTTTATTCTGAGACTAAGACTAACTTTGAGATCGGTTAGGTGGTGGTAACATTAACTGGCCTCCTCCCTTCTATGGGCATGAGAAGGCTTTGTGACCCGGTTGGCCACACTTGAAACACGAGAAGCTACTCGATGCACTTTTTCCCAGACCTACACTAGGCAAAGGAAAAGTGGATCTAGACTGCTGTGGTTGGGACTAGGATGGATAGATGTTCCTACTCTTCTTGTTATGCCTATAGTCTCCTTGAGACTCTTGGCCCCTAGACCTCGAACTCCGAAGCCTCTCATCCTCGGCTTGTATGGAAATTTCTACGTGTGCCACCGGATCCACAAGAAGTTCATATTCCCTCATATTTCCGATAGGCTTGAATAGAATTTTTGTTTTCCATTTCTTTTCAAATTCAATGCAACGACACTCTTCCGTTGCCACCAACTCTCGTGCAAATCTAGAAAAACTAGAGAAGACCGCCTCAAACTCGACCACGGGCATGTCAAGTTGTTTGAGGTCTTTAAACTCTTGCCTCAATCTCTCCCTAGCAGTGGGAGATATGTACTTATCTTGGAAAGTAACTGCAAAGGCTTCCCATGTCGGCTCCACTCTACTCTTGGTATATTTTCCACCATTGACCTGCATCTCCCTTAAGGTAGTAACTCGCCAGAGTCACTCTTAGTTCACTATCTTCGATATGAAGCATCTCAAATGTCTTCAAAGTTTGTTCAAGCTACTCATCTGCTTTCTTGGGCTCGGGGCCACCATGGAACTCATCCGGTTTGGCCCGCAAGAACTCTCTAGTAACGAAACTCGCCCTTGACTCCACGGTGTTCTCTCAGGTTTGATTCTCCACCCTCAACAAGTTCATAAACTCTCTTAAAGCCCCTGCCATTTCTTGAGCCAGGGCCCCCATTAGGGTTTGACCCACTTGTCCCAGGATTCCCGCCCGCCCTAGTTGTTCGGCCATATTAGCTTGGCCAGACTCTTCTTCTTGCACCGGAACCTTATGGACTAGTACCTCATGCACACCTCGGCGAGCCCTACCACGCCTCCCACCTCTACCACCACAGACTTGACCTCTTCCTGACATCATAATAAAGGACACAAGAGAAATAATTTAGCACACAAACTCATATGTACTCATAACTTAACTCACATATTTGACCACAACAATGCTATATATTCCTCTACCATATAACAATTAAATTTTAATTCGCATAAGCACTTAGTCATGTAAACACATACGGATTATACTCTTATGATGAGATTTGTCCCATGAAAAACCAAGAATTCTTAGTAGAATGAGTATTGATCAAGTACCCTTCTAATACGACCTCAAGGAATTTAACAGGTGCAAATAACATCCCAAAAGTCCAATCACATACCCATTTAGTCACATAAGCATGTTATCATATAGTCACAAAATGCATAACACTTCCTAAGCATGCTAAATGAACCCATTGTGGTTCCCCCTTCCCACGAGCCACAAGTATTCAAACCCAGTAGCTCTGATACCAAGTTGTGACACCCCAAATTTCTAACATAATGATAATACAACAATCATGGAACCTTAGAGGAAACCCATAATAACCTCCCAATACTTGCATTACATGAATCTAAACACATAGAACAGTAAATCAAAAACAAAATAATATATACCCTCAGGGGTTTACAAGTTTCCAAGGCTTAAGCCTGGTTACACAATATGGTTATTCAAACCCACACAAATACAGCCATTGGCTTACAGACAGAGTCACAGCAGAATGAGAGTTTTGTACTCTCGAGACACACATTTTCTCGCCTTTAGTTAGGCGGAATCACCACGTCCTTTCCTGCACAAAAATCCAATAGGGTGAGTATAAAGCCCAGTAAGAAAATCCTCAACAAAGTATATGCATTTTATAGAAGTCTCAAGAGATAAAATTTGCATGCCATGCTATGCCATTTTTTAAAGTAATTCACATCTTCATCTTTTGAAAACCAACATGCTCAATGATGTTATGCAATTTCAATAGTTCAAAAGTTAACAATTTATTTCAAGGGCAGTAAATACGACTCCAGTAATCCCTAGGTCTGTGTGTGCAAGTAGACTATACTAGTACTACCAAATTTCCATTTTTACCGGTATTAACCGGAAGGCTCAACACCTATCCGTGCGGGTTTTCGGTCTTTCACCCTGGACCCTCAGGCCAATTTATTCAATTTCATCTACACCACCTATCAAGACGTACCAACGTATTTACCCCAAAACCATTCCGTGAAAACTTGTTTTCTCAACATTCCTTTCTCAATGCAAGTTTTCAAATCGACTTTCAAAGTTTAATGTAATCAAATGAATTGATATGTCAATGTAACAGCAATCAACACAATGTAACAATTCTTCCATTTCCAACTCTTCCACATAATATTACCATTGTGATCAAAATTTTCATTTCTCATTTTAATGCAATTTCACAAGATAAATATAAATACTTTTATCCCAATTCATCATCCAAGGAATAGTTCGATTCCCTCTTCTCAAGTATCCTCAACAATTAGTCATTTCTAGAGTACAGTAATATTCTGAACAACAATTTTCATATTCCATGAAACTCATCATTTATATAGACAAAAACAAGAAATTTTCCAAACATTCATTTATTTTGGCATACAAAATAAATATAACAATTTCATCCATGGATTTTTCAATCTCTTTTAAAAAAATCCCCAAATTTTAGGTTTCCTCACCAAAACTATACAACCCAAATCCCTTGAAAGAAAACTCCCCAAAATCATCTTTTCTTCAATCAACGAAGATTAAAACCCATAAGATCATTTTAAAAGAACAAGAGACAAACTCACTTTCAAATATTTCTCATCTTCTTGAATCAGTAATCAATTTTCAAAGCTATCAAAGGATGGTGTTAAAAATCATCTAGATCTTGCAAAAATATATATATAACTCTATGAAAATCCCTACCTCAAGTTTTGAAGAAGAAATGAGATGAAACCCCCAAAATCAACGGTGTCAAAACTCGTTCTTCACTGCACATAATGAAGCCCTTGAGAAGTTAACCAACTTTGATGAAGAAACTATGGCAAAACTGTAATGGATCTTGAGAAATCAAGGTTTTGATCCAATTTGGCGTAGGGAAATGTAGAGAGAAGGGAAAGGAAACGGTTTTTAGAGAGAGTGACCTAACAAGAGTGAGATACACTCAGCCTAAAGAGAAGAAAAGACCAAAATTTGGGACTCACCTACCACCACACGTACGGCACTTCTCCCGCACTTGCACTCCCGCACCTGCATTTATTGCAGTAGCCAAACAAGCCCTCCCATGTTTTCCGCACGTGCGGCTTAAGCAACTTTGAATGCATTTTGCATTTTGGCTTCGGGGGCGCTACCCCTCGACCTTGCCAGGGCACTACCCTCGGACCTGCCAAGGGGCGCTGTCCCCTGGACCCCCGCGAGCTGACAAGGCAGCTTGATCCTCGACATACTTAGCAAAGTGGAAAAAATGAAAGAATTAACTTCTAATTCAACTCTGCAAGACACAATTCGAGTTGGATTCGCATCTAAAGGTTTGGAGACATTACCTGTTCCAAACACATCACTACAACTCGATAACCAAAAAATAAGGGAAATACAAGGGAAACTAAGATATGTAACACCGTTCAAAACCATACCAACCCGAGCCCAGAAAACCACAAGAGACGGTTCAAAACTGGGATCACTACATTGAATATGAGGATATCTTGTGTTAAAATGATGGACTTTAGCCTTTGGGTTAATATTTGAATAAGGGGGAGGTTTACCCTAAATGTGTCTTCAATTTTATTTTGTATAAATAATGAAATTGATGTGAAAAATGTGAAATTGGGAAAAGGTGTAAATGAATGGTGTAGTTGGATTTGTTTAATCACTCATTCATGGAAAATTTGATAAATTATCTGCTAAAAAGATTGTATATCTGTTTAGAAATATCTATGTTGGGCTATCGGTGGAGGATAGCTATGATTGTTGTAGAAATTGCATTATGATTAGGTGAATTACAACTGATCATATAAGTTTACCATTGAATATGATGGTATGATTAAGGCATTGAATATGCGTTATGAATAGTCATAGTATATGACGATGAATTTAAATACATTGTATACGTGTAATGTTTTAGAAGAAGAACGGGGATGTACTCCATTGTTTGGGAGGAGATAGGGGATGGACTCTATTGAGAGTTAAGTTGGCCAGAGTGTTCAGGGTGAAAGTCCCAAAATCTTATGTATACATGAGTGCCGATCCCACGGATGAAATTTCTATAAAATGACGAGGTTGAAGTGTTTGTATGATGGTTATGTGGATAGGGAACCACTGAGTTGTAGTCTTAGTTGGATTATTTGGAAAATTATATATATTTGCCATATGACTTGAAATGAAATGAATTAACTTGAAATGAATAAATGAGAATGGATTGAGGTATGAATATCAGTATTGAATGGTTATAGAAAGAATGTAAGTTGATCTTGAATAGTGAATATTTATCTGACACTTATATCTTAGTTAAACTTCGTACATTGTATTAAATTGTTTCTATTGGGTTTTGGCTCACCCTACTTGGGAAACCATTTTTAGGTACCGGTGACATGCTTCCTCTAAGGACATAACTTGGGAGGACCTAGGAGCTTGAGGCTCTATTTTGTTGTTTTGTGTTTAAACGCTTATTCGAGTCGAGGGCTTTACATGTATAGAGCGCAAGACTCTCTTTTGCTGCAACCAAGTGATATCTTGGAAAGATGTAAGCCCATATAGGGTATTTATTTTGTTGTTATTAACTAATGTTACATGTTATAGATTAAGGATGAACATTTATGAATGTATAATACATGTAATATCTTTTGTATTACGAACTCTGATGAATGAAAGGATATCACTTCTATTATGCACCCTTCTCTTATGGATGGGTTAATTGTATTATTTTTGGGGACGTGACATTGGTTTCTAGTGTAGAAAGACAATAGTGTCGACACTAATTTTTTATTTGATTTTATTTTCTTTGCTTTGCTAGTGTTGACACTAGTGTCGACACAAATTTTTGATAAACTTTGCTAGTATCGACACTAATTTTTGTAAGATTTGTTAGTGTCAACACTAATTAATGAATTGCTTAATGGGTTGGTGGGGTCAGATAATTTAGTTGATGAGTTGCTAATTTGTTTATTGTTGAGTAGAGCACACATACTAAAATTTAATCACACATTTACAAGCTTAATGAGACTCACTTTTGTCGTGGGTATATACACTTTAACCCATCGAGAATTATGTCCTGTTCAAAAAATTGATATATATTATTAAAAAATGTTATGAGATATTTACTATTCAAAATGCAATAAATTTTTATAAAACATTTTGACAAATATACTGTTTCCTTAAATTTGTTTGTTACTATAAATTCTTCTCTCATATATATACAGTTGTGTAGGAGATTCCATTTCTGATAACATGACTGCAGTCATGTTTGGCCAGTGAGGGTTGATGGAGAAATAGATAAGGCAGAGGGAGAGAGATTTTCTTGAGATAAAGAACAAGAAGGACAATGAAACTCTCAACAAGGATCCTAAATGGGTATATTTCATTTCATTTCATTTTGATTTCTTTTCTTCGTGTTGTTGTTTGGTTCATATACTAACTGGACTAAACTGTTTGTGAAACGTATATGACTTGAAATGTCGAGGCTACTGGTTATTCAAGGTGTGGTGGATTCAATGCTTAAATGAGGAGCTAATTTGGCCTCTGTTCGCAACAAGACCCACAACGAGGGAAGCACTGAGTTGTTCAACTCCATGACTGACTAGACACTGAGCAATAGATGACGGATGTGAAGGATATTTTGATGAAAGTGAAGAACATTATGGTGGATTTGAGAGAATTGAACCTGAAGGTAAATGCACTCTTGAAAAACTTCAACATTGCAGTACCCTCTTCCCCTGCTGCACTTGTTGGTGATATATCTTTGTCATCTCCACCACCACCACCACCAGTAGTCACTAATGGTGGAGGGAGTTATTTTAGGAGATCATCTCTAACTTGGTGATCATCCATGGGTTACTCGATACCATGCTGAAGCGAGCCACTAACACAGCATCTAGCTACTGAATTGTTGAAATCGATGACAGGGCTTAACTCTAAGCAGCAAATCCGAAGTGAAGCAAACTTCGGTGAATGTGAACTTGCTTAACTCTAAGGTGGACCTGTTAGACATCAAGGCAAATGCACTCCTTAGTAAGTTTAATATTTCAATACCCTCCCCTACACCACTGTTTGGTGGTACATCTTCACCATCACCCCCATCAAAGGACACTAATGATGGAGGGAACGGTGGTGGGAATTAGAGGAGGTATTATAGCAGTTGGTTGGGACACGAACAATTTTTTATTATTATTATTACTATTCTTTTTTGTGATCGATTTTGTTATGTTTATGTAAAAGAAATATTTAATTTCTTAATGAAGAATCTGAAAAATCATCTAGTTGATCTTAATCTCTTCTGAGGGTTTTGATTACTATTGCTTTTGAGTCTGGGTTTTATTTATTTATTCATCTCTATCTCTTGTGTTTAGTAGTTGTATTCATGGGTTGAAGGTATTCACAAATTTGATTTGTGTTGTGTCTATGATATATATACATGAATGTTTATGTGTTCATGATTTGAATGTTTTTGTATTATATATCTATATAATAAGGCAAGAGGTTTTTTAAAAATGTGTTAAAATATATGTGAGATACATTTTGAATGGAGGGTTTAGATCAATCCTAATGAATATCTAACGGTTGAGAGTAATATATTTCCCGCCCAAACACACTCTACTCTCTCTCTCTCTCTCTCTCTCTCTCTCTCTCTCTCCCACGTCTCCTCCCCCTTCCATCTCTATCTCTCTCCCTCTTTCTGTTGCACCTTTCTCCTCCTTATCTCTATCTCCCTCTTTGTTCCTCTTCTTTATCTCTCCTTTCTCTCCAATCATTTGCTTTGAATTGCGATTTCAGATTTTGCCTTCAAAGGCTTGCGAAAAAGGCAGAAAAATTTCAGGTGAGATTCAAACTTTGAAATCCTTGACTTTGGTTCATTTCTGTTGTTTCATATTTTGCCTTCAAAGGCTTGCGAATAAAGCAGAAAAATTTCAAAAATTTTAGGTGAGATTCTGTAACGCCCTCAAAATGAACCCATTATATTTACATCATTGACATGCAATATTTAAAGAAAACACTTTGATAATATTCATCAGAGTCTCACTAAACAAAAGCATTACATGTAACATCAAATTAAATGCCCTACAGGCTTACATCTTTCCAAGCCAACACTTGGACACAAAAGTATGAGTTCTAACTCAATTACAATTAAACCCTAGGCTTGAGTGTTTACATGTAACAACAATAAAATAAAACTAATAACTAGAAACAGTCTTCAAAGTCCAAGTCCTTCCAAGCTAAGTCCTTGGAGGTAGCTTATCACCTGAACCTGAAAATGATGTTCCCATAAAGGGTGAGCCACAGCCCAGTAGAGATATACTAAACCACATATAAGCAATGAATAAAGCAATAGCATTCAACAGATAGTTAACCAAGATAATCAATTACTTCATTTTACAGTCTCATGACACTATTGTCTAAGACACGTTTTACTTTCCAACTTTATCAACATGGCTCAGAACCTGGCCAAACTTACAACAGTGAATTATATATATATATATATATATCATATTCACATTCTTCCAATATCAACAAACAAAGGAGACTCAAGCTCAAATCAAAACACTTCATACTTCCAGATTGATACACATTTTAGTGCTATATCAATAAAACACTTCTATATAAATAAGCACACATAAAAGTGATGCTAATGGAGTCCATCCCCTATCTCCTCCCAAACAAAATCCGGTTTAGAGGTCCATCCCCTATCTTCCCCTAAACCGTGGAGTACATCCCCTATCTCCTCCCACACAAAACAATGTATGCAAATGCAATGCTCAAACAATACATGTATTTTCTGTATCAATGCAATAGTCAAATTTAATGACTTTACCAATGTGATTAGTTTCAGTTATTCCTAATCCACATGCAATGTCTACAACAATCTCGACTATCCTCCACCGATAGCCCAAAACAGTTATTTCTAGACTGGAAATAAATATTTCAACATTTCAATAGGCGAGTGGTTTAAATTATCCAACTGCACCATTTAATCAATAATTTCCCCAATTTCATGAATTTAACCAAATTTCCCAATTCCCTTAAATTAATTATACAAATTAATTAATTAACACAACTAGGGTTTTTCCCAAAATTATCAAAGTAACCCCAACTTATCAAAATACCAAAACTTAGAACAAAACTTATAAAGTAGAGTAGGAAATCCCTACCTCGAAGAAAATAACCCAAAAAGGAGAAGACAGAGATGATACCCCAAATACCAAAGTGCTCCAAATCGCCAACTATTCAGATTAAATGGAAGCCCTCGACTCAATCTATCTTTTTAATGAAGGATCTAGGGTAGAAACACTCCCTAAGTGGATCAAAT
Organism: Camellia sinensis; assembly: GCF_055761805.1. NCBI lineage: Eukaryota > Viridiplantae > Streptophyta > Magnoliopsida > Ericales > Theaceae > Camellia > Camellia sinensis. The sequence goes on from NC_138970.1 coordinate 68,179,757, forward strand.
CTAACAGAGAAGGTGAGTAGGGAGAGAGAGAAGTCGGACCTAGGGTTTGGAACCAAAAAGAATATGAAAAAGACTGATCAAAACCCGCTGCTGGGTATATAAACTGGACAGGCTCGCTCGAGCGAAGACTTTGTCGCTCGAGCGACCAGACACAGAGAAACTACGCTCGAGCCAAGGAAGCCTTGCTCGAGCCAACAACCCAAAGGCTCGCTCGAGCGAAAGAAAGCTCGATCGAGCGAAGAACTCAAACCCTCAGGTCTGTAACCAGACACACGCTCGAGCGAAGGAACTATTGCTCGAGCGAAGAACGAACTAACTCGCTCGAGCGAAGAAAAGCTCGCTCGAGCCAAGAATGCAAAGCTACAGGTCCAAACCAGACGCAAACTCTCGCTCGAGCTACCAAACCCCGGCTCGAGCGAAGAACCAAAAACAACAGCTCGCTCGAGCGACAAACTCCTCGCTCGAGCGAAGATCCAAAATTCTGGACAGCAACACTTGATTTCTAAACCGAACCAACCTGAAACAAACCTGCCCAACACATCCTATAATTCCAAATGAGAAAATAAGGGACAACAACAACCATTATACAATGACAGAATCTACGGAACCTATGTCCGGACACAATAGTCAAATGGGAAAAGACCGGGGTCGCTATAGATTCTAACTTTCAAATCCTTGACTTGGGTTCATTTCTGTTGTTTCAGATTTTGCCTTCAAAGGCTTGCGAAGAAAGCAGAAAAATTTCAGGTGAGATTCTAACTTTGAAATCCTTCACTTGGGTTCATTTCTGTTTATCATCATCTCTGCTTCAAATCTTCAATCCCTCTTTGTTCCTCTTCTTTATCTCTCCCTTTCTAATTGCGAACATATTTTTTTCTGTTCTGGCAAGAGAAGATCATCTCTCTGCTTCGAATCTTCAATCCCTCTTTATTCTCTTCTTTATCTCTCTCTTTCTAATTGCGAACATATTTTTTTCTGTTCTGGCAAGAGAAGATTTTTCTACACATTTGATATGTTAAAAAATAAAATCTATATATGGAATTGTTGGAATTGTTCTGCACATTTTTCTACAAATCTAAAAAATAAAAATAGATTTTTCTGCACATTTGATAGGTTGGAATTGTTTTCATATACAAGAGTTGTTTAAATACTTTCAAGGAATTGGAGAAGCCCATGTAAATTTCTATATATGTCTCTTTATAATTGGATACAACGTTTCATATATACCTTCATCCAAATTAAAATGGTAAAGCAACTAGAATTTTCAAATAATATAGTAGGGTACAAGAAATGGAATTATTTCCCCATATACAAATCTCAAATGTCAAAAACTGCAATTTATATCTGGCAATTTTTTCTGAGAAAATATGCACAAATGTGTTAGAAGGGTAGTTTTAGCAAAACAAAAAAATATTGACAGAGAGGATCATATCTGAAAACTTAAGCAGGGAAAGAAATGTGTTAAAGCTTAAGCTCACTTCTTTGGATTCTCAAGTGATAAAACTTAAAAATAAGAAAAAGAGGAAGAATAATGGAAAAAACAAATTAATAGAAAACATATCTGAAGAAGAGATTCCAATTGTAGAAGTTAAGGTTTTGAACATAGTCTGCACATTTGATATGTTACAAAATAAAATCTATATATGGAATTGTTGGCATTGTTCTGCACATTTTTCTACAAATGTTAAAAATAAAAATAGATTTTTCTGCACATTTTTCTACACAAAAATTTCAGGTGGGATTCTAACTTTGAAATCCTTGACTTGGGTTTATTTCTGTTGTTTCAGATTTTGCCTTCAAAGGCTTGCAAAGAAAGCAGAAACATTTCAGGCGAGATTCTAACTTTAAAATCCTTCACTTGGGTTCGAATCTTCAATCTCTCTTTGTTCCTCTTCTTTATCTCTCCCTTTCTAATTGCGAACATATTTTTTTCTGTTCTGGCAAGAGAAGATCATCTCTCTGCTTCGAATCTTCAATCCCACTTTGTTCCTCTTCTTTATCTCTCCCTTTCTAATTGCGAACATATTTTTTTCTGTTCTGGCAGGAGAAGATTTTTCTGCACATTTGATATGTTAAAAAATAAAATCTATATATGGAATTGTTGGAATTGTTCTGCACATTTTTCTGCAAATCTAAAAAATAAAAATAGATTTTTCTTATAGCGATCCCGGGTTTTACCCTTGTTGAACAGTGATCCGGACATGTGTCCGTGGATGTTAGTTGTGGTTTATTATCTTGTTTGCATCCTCTTTACTTCATATTTGAGTTATGGGATGTGTTGGGCGGGTTTGTTACAGGTTGGTTGAGTTTAGAAACCAAAACTAGTTGCCCAGATTTTGGCCTGTCCGCTCGAGCGGGGGTTCTGGAGCTCGAGCGGAGAATACACCAATCCAGTATTTCCTGTGTAGTGTTGGACGCTCGAGCGTGGGATTGACCGCTCGAGCGGGAGTGTTGTGTGTGACGCTCGAGCGGGGGAGTTGGCGCTCGAGCGGAGACCTGATTCTGTAAAAGTGCTGGGAGTGTGTATCCGGCGCTCGAGCTGGAGTTTGGTCGCTCGAGCAGAAGTCTGTGAGTGACGCTCGAGCGGGGGTTTTGACGCTCGAGCGGAGAGACTTTTATATAAATCCGAGATCCGACTTTTGGATCACTTTTTCAAGACCTTTTCTCTCTCTTACTTTCCCAAACAGCCATTTTCAGAGCTTCTCACTCTAAACCGGCCCTTCTCTCTTAGATTTGATCTAGTAGGGGTTGTTTGCTCGCCTTTGGTCTTCACGAAAGTTGTGTTGATCGTCGAGGGCTTCCTTTTAATCTGAAAATTTCGAGATTTGGAGCGTTTTGGTTTTGGTCTTCATCTCCTTTGGGGCTCCGAATTTGAGGTAGGGATATCCTACTCCTCTCTATGGATTTTGTCTTTAAATTTTGGTATTTTGAGATGTTGGGGTTGGTTTGGTTATTTTGTGAAAGTTTGGGGCTTTTGTGTTATTTTACAAAAGTTGGGGTTTTACTCATAATAAACCTAGATGCATGTTTGGCATGAAGAAATGGAATGAATGTTGAATTATTGATAAAAATGGGACCTAAGGGTTGAGATGTTAATTATGGGAATTGACCTAATTACATTGTTTAATTAATTGGGATAATTAATTGTGAGAAGTGAGGAAATGAAATGTTGATTGAATATCCATTTGTGCATTTATTTTCTGTTTAGAAATAACTGCTTTGGGCTATCGGTGGAGGATAGTCGTGATTGTTGTAGACAATGCATGATGATTAGGCAAATCGAAACTAATCAATGAAGTGTGTCATGGAACTTGACGGTTGATAGAATACATTAACTACATGTATTGAGTGATTGTATATAGAACCAATGTGTTTGTATACGTTATGTGTAGAGGAGGAGATGGGGGATGTACTCCGCGGTTTAGGGGAAGATAGGGGATGTACCTCTAAACCGGATAGTGTTGGGAGAAGATAGGGGATGAACTCCGTAGATACAGCTCATATGCTTGTCTAGAGAAGTGAAGATAGAGCTTATATGCTTATCTTTGTGAAGTGTGGATATAGCTTATTTGCTTATCTGAGAATGTGGATATTGTTGTTATACATATCTGTTGGGAATGTGGGTAGTGCTTATATGCCTATCTGTTGAAAAGGGGAAAATGAAAAGTAATTTGGACTTGTAAGTCGTATGACATAAATATGTGATTTATGTGAGTGTATCGGTGTTGGCCATCTATCAATTGCTAATGTTTTAGTCAATGTTCATGGTTGGTTTAGTATATTTCTACTGGACTGTGGCTCACCCTATATGGGAATATCATTTTCAGGTGCAGGAAGCATGCCACCTCCAAGGACATAGCTTGGGAGGCTAGAGGCGGACACAATGTTGACGTTTTACTTTTTGATGTATTACATGTAAATATAAGCCAAGGGCTTAATGTGTATGAGTTAGTACTCTTTTGTTGTAACCAAGTGTTAACTTGGAAAGCTGTAAGCTTGTAGGGCAATTGCTTTTGTTGTTAACATGTAATACCTTTTGTAATGAAACTCTGAGAAATGAAAGAATGTGGAACTTTTGAATATCAATGCCTGTCTTATTTGTTGGGTTTAATGCTATTAATTTGAGGGCGTTACAACTTGGTATCAGAGCGTACCGGGTTCGAATACTTTGGGTACGTGGGAAGTGATTAGTATCACAATGGGTTTGTCTCGCTTGATAGAGACCTAGATGTAGTATCATATGCTATGTGCTTACTTGATAACATGCTTATGTGACTATGTGGGTATGGGATTTAATTTCTAGGATGTTGACTGGATCCTTGGGTTTCTGTGAGTCTTGTTGGAAAAGCACTTGATCAATGCTGTTTCTAACCGGAACTCTAGTAACGCCTCGGGACTATCATTATCCGGAAATGAAATTCGTAAGTGCTTATGTGTTTATGTGCTTATGTGGAGTGAATTACAGTTGTCCATGCATTAGGACGTGAGTGTTTAGTTTCGGCACATTTATGAATGTGCTAATGTTCTGTGTTACCTTTATTAGGATGTCAGGACGAGGAAGAGGTGCTAGGCGTGGTAGACCTGCGAGGCAGGAAGTACCGTTACAGGGTGAGATCCCGACAGTGCAGGAGGGTGTTGGTCAGGCCAATGTGGCCGAGCCAGTGGGTCAGCAGGCCATGGGTGCCTTAGCCAGAGAGATAGCAGGAGCTTTGGGTATTCTTAGAGCTGGGAATCAGGCAGCTGAGGCAGGGCCTTCTTTCTTGAAGAGGGAGTTCTTCCGGTCTAACCCGGATGAGTTTGTTGGAGATCCTAAGGAGCCATTGAAGGCTGATGAGTGGCTTGAGCAGATGAGTAAGATGTTCGAGATGCTTGGCATCGAGGACGGAGCACTGAAAGTGACCTTGGCATCCTTCCAACTGAAGGGAGATGCGGGTCAATGGTGGAAGTATGAGAAGGCTCGTGTTGGTGGTACTTGGGAGGCGTTTATAAATGCTTTTTAGGAGAGGTTTTTGTCTGCAGCAGCTAGGGAGAAGCTGAGGGATCAGTTTAGCCGGCTTAATCAGCAGGGCTTGTCAGTGGCCGAGTTTGAGGCTACCTTTACTAGTCTGTCCAGGTTCGCACCTGAATTGGTGGTGTCTGAGGAACGCCGTTGCTACGAGTTTGAGCGGAAGTTGAGGCGGGGCCTCAAGTTGAGAGTTGGTGCGTCTTATATCCGAGAGTATAGACACCTAGTGGACGCTGCAGCTCATATGGAGCTTATGATGCAGGAGGAGGATGAGGGGCAGAGGGGCTCCAAGAGGAGCCAGGATAGTCAGGGTGATGGCAGGAGGCAGAGGGGTTCTAACCCTCAGCAGTCGCAGGGTGGTGTTGCTAGATCGACCTTCCCAGTGCCGAGTGCAGGCTCCGGGAGAGGTGGTCAGGGGGAATTCACCTGTTACAAGTGTGGCCAGTTGGGTCACAAGGTTTCTGTTTGCCCGCAGAAGGGTGGGGGTCAGAGAGCTGCTTCTTCTTCAGCTAGACCGCAGAGTCAGAGTTCGGGCAGGGGGCAGCCCTTGTCTTGTTATCAGTGTGGACAGCCTGGGCACCTGAAGAGGTTTTGCCCGCAGTTGAGTGCCACTTCGGGAGCGTCTGGTTCTAGGCAGACGCAGGGTTTTCAGCCAGCTCAGTCTGTGCAGGCCTCGAGGGCCAATCCGGGAGCTTCGTCATCCCAGTCTGTGCAGCAGTCTTTTGCTCCGAGAGGTGAGCAGGTAGACCAGGGGCCTACGGGGCGCGTGTATGCTGTTACCGCGCAGGATTTAGTACCAGCTCCATCGGTAGTGAGAGCTACTTTTCTGTTTTGCAACTCGGTTGCTAGTGTGTTGATAGACACGGGTGCATCTCATTCTTTTGTATCTGCTGCATTTGCATCTGTTTTGGAATTGGAGTTAGCATAGTTAGCATCTCCTATTTGTGTGGTATCGCCTTTGGGTGGTGAGTTGATCTTGAAACAGGGTGTTAGAGGATGTGATATAGAGGTCGCCGACTATAGGCTTCCTTTTCCGTTTGTTGTCATGCCTATGAAGGGTTTTGATGTTATTTTGGGTATGGACTGGTTATCGTCATACCGGGCTGTTATTGATTGCTACCGCCAGAGGGTCACATTATGTACCTTGAGCGGGGAGTGGTTCCATTTCTTGGGAGACCGGGTTGGTAGTGTTTTGCCACCGGGGTATGATTCGCGAGGGAGAAGTGAGTTTGGTAGTCTACTTGCCAGTTTTGAGAGTGGTGAAAGTAGTGAGACCCAGATTGTATTGCCAAGGGTGGTTTGTGAGTATTCGGATGTCTTTCCCGAAGATCTTGTTAGTTTGCCACCTCACCGAGAGATAGAGTTCTCTATTGATTTAGTGCCCGGCACGGCGCCGATTTCTATGGCACCTTACCGTTTTGCTCCAGCAGAGTTGGTTGAGTTGAAAGTTCAGCTCCAGGAATTGCTAGATAAGGGTTTTGTTCGCCCTAGTGTTTCGCCGTGGGGAGCACCGGCCCTCTTTGTTAAAAAGAAAGATGGGGCCTTGAGATTGTGTATTGACTACCGGAAGTTGAATCGGGCTACGGTTAAGAATAAGTACCCTATGCCCCGTATAGATGATTTGTTTGACCAGTTGAAGGGTTCCCGTTGTTTCTCTAAGATAGATTTGAGATCGGGTTACCACCAGTTGAGGGTCAGGGAAGAGGATATTCCGAAGACGACATTCCGTACGCGGTATGGCCATTATGAGTTTTTGGTGATGCCATTCGGGCTTACCAATGCACCGGCAGTCTTTATGGACTTGATGAACCGGATTTTCCGGGAGTTCTTAGACCGATTTGTGGTCGTCTTCGTGTACGACATTCTTATCTATTCGCCTTCAGAGGAGGAGCATGAGGAACACTTGAGAGTGGTGCTTGAGTTGCTTAGAGCCCATAGACTGTATGCCAAGTTTGGGAAGTGTGAGTTCTGGCTGAGGGAAGTCAAATTCTTAGGCCACGTGGTATCCGGGAAAGGGGTGTCTGTTGATACATCCAAGGTTGAGGCAGTGCAAGATTGGGCACAGCCTAAGAGTGTGTTTGAGATCCGCAGTTTTCTGGGATTGGCTGGGTATTATCGTCGATTTGTGAAAGATTTCTCCAGGCTAGCGTCACCGTTGACTAGACTGACTCGGAAGGGAGTCAAGTTTGTGTGGAGTGAGACTTGTGAAAAGTCGTTCCAAGAGCTGAAGGTTAGATTGACCACCGCTCCGGTGTTGATTATTCTGGAGAGAGGGTTGGGTTATGCGGTTTATTGTGATGCCTCACGAGAGGGTTTGGGTTGTGTGTTGACGCAAGAAGGGAAAGTGGTAGCTTATGGCTCACGTCAGTTGAAAATACATGAGAAGAATTACCCCACACACGACCTAGAGTTAGCGGCAGTGATCTTTGCCTTGAAAATCTGGAGACACTACCTTTATGGTGAGAAGTTCGAGGTGTTCTTGGACCACAAGAGTTTAAAGTATCTGTTTACACAGAGAGACTTGAATTTGAGGCAGAGGAGGTGGATGGAGTTCATCGAGGATTATGATTTTGAGTTGCATTATCATCCGGGAAAGGCCAATGTTGTGGCCGATGCCCTTAGTAGGAAATCCATTAGTGATGTAGCTAGTATAGCCATCCGGGAATGGGAGATGTCGGGAGCACTTGGCGAGTTTGATTTGCTACTAGGCGAATCTGTTGAGACTGCGGCCTTGTTTTCCGTTGTTGCGCAGCCTACACTTGTGACTAGAGTGTTAGAGGCACAGAGAGGTGACCTTGAGGTAGAATCTCTCCGAGAGAAGATCTCTAGTGGGAAAGTTGAGAAGGGTTTGACGGTGTATCCCGACCTGAGTGTGAGATACCGGGACCGTTTGTTTGTACCGGAGGCTTGCCGTGAGGAAGTACTCCGAGAGTTTCACCATTCGCGTCTTGCGGTGCATCCGGGAGGTACTAAGATGTATCAGGATTTGGGTAGCCAGTTTTGGTGGCGGGGTATGAGGAGAGATGTGGCGGTTTTCGTATCGAAGTGCCTTACTTGCCAGCAAGTGAAGGCCGAGCATCAGAGGCCAACGGGTTTGTTGCAACCCTTGCCTATTGCCGAGTGGAAGTGGGAGCATGTCACTATGGACTTCGTTGTAGGTCTTCCGAGGACTCAGCGGGGTAGTGATGCTATTTGGGTGGTTGTAGACCGGTTGACTAAGTCGGCGCACTTTATTCCTATGCGCGTGAGAGATTCGGTAGATCATCTTGCCGACTTGTATGTTCGGGACGTAGTGAGATTGCACGGGGTCCCAGTGACGATCGTCTCGGATAGAGATCCTCGTTTTACTGCTAGGTTGTGGCAGAGTTTGCAGAGTGCCTTGGGCACTAAGTTGACCTTTAGTACGGCTTATCATCCTCAGATTGACGGACAGTCCGAGCGTACTATTCAGATCCTCGAGGATATGCTTCGGGGTTGTGTCCTTGACTTCAGTGGGACGTGGGAGAGGCACTTGCCTTTGGTAGAGTTTGCCTACAATAACAGTTTCCAGTCTAGCATCGGTATGGCACCGTTTGAGGCCTTGTATGGCCGACCGTGTAGGTCTCCAGTTTCTTGGGCCGAGGTGGGTGATGCACCTTTGTTGGGTCCGGAGTTGGTTAGGGAGACGACGGAGAAAGTTGAGCTTATCCGTAGGAGGCTTGTTACAGCCCAGAGTCGGCAGAAATCTTATGCTGACCGTAGGAGGAGGCTTTTGGCGTTTGAGGTAGGTGATCATGTCTTTCTGAAGATATCACCTAGGCGAGGTTTGATGAGATTTGGGAAGAGTGGGAAGTTATCCCCTCGGTTTATTGGTCCTTTTGAGATCCTTGAGAGGATTAGTGAGGTTGCTTATCGGTTAGCCTTACCGCCGCAGTTGTCCGGGGTGCATGACGTATTTCATGTGAGTATGCTTCGGAAGTATGAGCCAGATCCATCACATGTGTTGGATTGGACCGATTTAGAGGTAGATGAGGATGCCTCGTATGAGGAAAGACCGGTTCGGGTCTTGGATAGGCGGGATCAGGTCCTGCATGGCAAGACCATTCCTTTGGTGAAAGTCTTGTGGAAACATCACGGAGTGGAGGAAGCCACTTGGGAACGTGAGTTGGAAATCCGAGAGAAATATCCGAACTTGTTTGCTGATATGTGATCTTGTATTTACATTTTACATTTTTGTTTAACTTAAGAGCTTTTATATATGTCTTAAGTTTTAAAACATTGAAAATGTTTTGGTTATTGGAAGTATGTTTTAGAACTTGCCTCATATGGAAGTTGAATGTGACATTATATATGTTGATATATTGTTGAAATTGGAAAGATAGTGCATAATGTTGATGCATGTTGAAAGTACATATGTTGTTTATATGTGGTGAAAAGCCTCTTGTTAAAGGGAGGGGGTGACCGGTGATGGGTCGGATTGTTGAATGTTATGGTGTAACATTGTTTAAAAATGAAGAAAAATCTGTTTTTGAAAAACTTGTGTTTAATTTCGGGGACGAAATTCTTTAAGGGGGGGAGGTTATAGCGATCCCGAGTTTTACCCTTGTTGAACAGTGATCCGGACATGTGTCCGTGGATGTTAGTTGTGGTTTATTATCTTGTTTGCATCCTCTTTACTTCATATTTGAGTTATGGGATGTGTTGGGCGGGTTTGTTACAGGTTGGTTGAGTTTAGAAACCAAAACTAGTTGCCCAGATTTTGGCCTGTCCGCTCGAGCGGGGGTTCTGGAGCTCGAGCGGAGAATACACCAATCCAGTATTTCCTGTGTAGTGTTGGACGCTCGAGCGTGGGATTGACCGCTCGAGCGGGAGTGTTGTGTGTGACGCTCGAGCGGGGGAGTTGGCGCTCGAGCGGAGACCTGATTCTGTAAAAGTGCTGGGAGTGTGTATCCGGCGCTCGAGCTGGAGTTTGGTCGCTCGAGCAGAAGTCTGTGAGTGACGCTCGAGCGGGGGTTTTGACGCTCGAGCGGAGAGACTTTTATATAAATCCGAGATCCGACTTTTGGATCACTTTTTCAAGACCTTTTCTCTCTCTTACTTTCCCAAACAGCCATTTTCAGAGCTTCTCACTCTAAACCGGCCCTTCTCTCTTAGATTTGATCTAGTAGGGGTTGTTTGCTCGCCTTTGGTCTTCACGAAAGTTGTGTTGATCGTCGAGGGCTTTCTTTTAATCTGAAAATTTCGAGATTTGGAGCGTTTTGGTTTTGGTCTTCATCTCCTTTGGGGCTCCGAATTTGAGGTAGGGATATCCTACTCCTCTCTATGGATTTTGTCTTTAAATTTTGGTATTTTGAGATGTTGGGGTTGGTTTGGTTATTTTGTGAAAGTTTGGGGCTTTTGTGTTATTTTACAAAAGTTGGGGTTTTACTCATAATAAACCTAGATGCATGTTTGGCATGAAGAAATGGAATGAATGTTGAATTATTGATAAAAATGGGACCTAAGGGTTGAGATGTTAATTATGGGAATTGACCTAATTACATTGTTTAATTAATTGGGATAATTAATTGTGAGAAGTGAGGAAATGAAATGTTGATTGAATATCCATTTGTGCATTTATTTTCTGTTTAGAAATAACTGCTTTGGGCTATCGGTGGAGGATAGTCGTGATTGTTGTAGACAATGCATGATGATTAGGCAAATCGAAACTAATCAATGAAGTGTGTCATGGAACTTGACGGTTGATAGAATACATTAACTACATGTATTGAGTGATTGTATATAGAACCAATGTGTTTGTATACGTTATGTGTAGAGGAGGAGATGGGGGATGTACTCCGCGGTTTAGGGGAAGATAGGGGATGTACCTCTAAACCGGATAGTGTTGGGAGAAGATAGGGGATGAACTCCGTAGATACAGCTCATATGCTTGTCTAGAGAAGTGAAGATAGAGCTTATATGCTTATCTTTGTGAAGTGTGGATATAGCTTATTTGCTTATCTGAGAATGTGGATATTGTTGTTATACATATCTGTTGGGAATGTGGGTAGTGCTTATATGCCTATCTGTTGAAAAGGGGAAAATGAAAAGTAATTTGGACTTGTAAGTCGTATGACATAAATATGTGATTTATGTGAGTGTATCGGTGTTGGCCATCTATCAATTGCTAATGTTTTAGTCAATGTTCATGGTTGGTTTAGTATATTTCTACTGGACTGTGGCTCACCCTATATGGGAATATCATTTTCAGGTGCAGGAAGCATGCCACCTCCAAGGACATAGCTTGGGAGGCTAGAGGCGGACACAATGTTGACGTTTTACTTTTTGATGTATTACATGTAAATATAAGCCAAGGGCTTAATGTGTATGAGTTAGTACTCTTTTGTTGTAACCAAGTGTTAACTTGGAAAGCTGTAAGCCTGTAGGGCAATTGCTTTTGTTGTTAACATGTAATACCTTTTGTAATGAAACTCTGAGAAATGAAAGAATGTGGAACTTTTGAATATCAATGCCTGTCTTATTTGTTGGGTTTAATGCTATTAATTTGAGGGCGTTACATTTCTACACATTTGATAGGTTGGAATGGTTTTCATATACAAGAGTTGTTTAAATACTTTCAAGGAATTGGAGAAGCCCATGTAAATTTCTATATATGTCTCTTTATAATTGGATACAACATTTCATATATATCTTCATCCAAATTAAAATGGTAAAGCAACTACAATTTTCAAATAATATAGTAGGGTACAAGAAATGGAATTATTTCCCCATGTACAAATTTCAAATGTCAAAAACTGCAATTTATATCTGGCAATTTTTTCTGAGAAAATATGCACAAATAAGTTAGAAGGGTAGTTTTAGCTCACTTAAGCAGGGAAAGAAATGTGCTAAAGCTTAAGCTCACTTCTTTGGATACTCAAGTGATAAAACTTAAAAGTAAGAAAAAGAGGAAGAATAATGGAAAAAACAAATTAATAGAAAAACATATCTGAAGAAGAGATTCCAATTGTAGAAGTTGAGGTTTTGAATATAGTTGACCAACAGAAATTGTTTCTGATATGTAACTATCATATAAAGTGTTTTCAAACATATAGAAAACAAATGAATCATTCTTGCCTTCCATTAATACAACAGTATTGTACTGTGAGTCAAGATGCTGTCGTATGCACTGCACTGCACTGCACTTTTATAAGTTCGGATGCTTTTTAATACAAACAAACATAAAAAAAAACGAAACTCCAAAAAAAATCAAATACTCGAGTTCAGATAAATTAATTGTAAAAAGCATATTGTTTGCAGGTTTTTGTTCAAATAATCATGAGCCCATTCTAAAGATTCCAGTGGTAACTGAGGGAGGATCCTAACAGACAATTTTAATCAACCGGCCTCGCAATTTCTATGGTTACGAGAATAGGTTGAGGAAAATAAGGGTGATAATAAGGCAAGCGGAAATGATAGTGCCTCCACCCAAAATATAAGGCATTTGTACAATTATCAAAAATATTTTAAAAATTGTAGTTATATTTTTTTCCCGTGTATCTTTTGTGATTAATTTTATGATTAGTTTTATTGTTGTTGAAACTATGATATGAGTAAAGGTATTCAAAATATTTTTACAAACATAGTGTACATGAATTTACAGACATAGTGTACATGAGTTTACAGAGAATCTATTTGGTATTTTTCCACCTTTTTTTTTCTTTTTCCTATTCAATTTTTTTTGTTTGGCCCTGGTGTGGAGTTAATAATTATGTGTCGTCATCTGAGAGGATATGTTAATTAGGTATTGTTTGAGTAATAAATTCCATTTCAGAATTATAATTTTAAATTAAAAATTTAAAAATCACTATAAAATATTGTATAGATTTTTTTATAGTTTTTTTTTTTTTTTTGGTAAACAATTAGAAAATTAACCTCTAGATTTTTTTTTTTTCATTACCAACTGTTTAAATTGCTGATTAAACAGTTTTTTTTTTTTTTGGTCATAAAATTATGTTTGGACTTTCTAAATGATAATCATAAATTTAATTTGAAGACTATAAAATTGAAGTCAGTTGGGGAAGAGAGGAGTTCAAATTTGGACAATTGTTGTGCTCCCATTTTAATACCCTTTATGTTGGCAAAGCTGATTTTATTTTCGTTAAAATACATCGTTCAACTGTCATAATTATATAACCAAATATTTTCAGGTTGAAGTACAGCAGTTATGAATAATATTACTATTTTCGGTCAAGTAAGATTTTTTTTTTTCTCCGCCTCCATATAAATTTAAGTTCCTCTTTTATAATGTAAAGCCTATTTATTTAAAATAAATCCTATTTATTTATTTATTTTAAACTTATCATATCTAATTTTCTTCTAATAAATGTTGTAAACAACTCATATTTTATAGATGGATGAAGACTTACACCGAACGGTAATATCAAGAAAGAAATGATTTTTTTTCTTCTAATAAATGTTGTAAACAACTCATATTTTATAGATGGATGAAGACTTACACCGAACGGTAATATCAAGAAAGAAATGATTTTTTTTTTCTTATTTATCTGTATAAAGTTTTATTTATCACTCTAAAATTTTTGTATATATAGATTCAATTTCTTCAACAAAGAAATGTGAATGTTGTTCGCAATGAGCGTGACCTTAATCCTATTCGCATTCATGAGGTAAGCCTTAAAGTAACTAATATGCAAATGCATTTTTTTATCATTTTATAAATTATTTATAAATAGATTCCACTTATTTTTTTATAAGCAAAGGCAAAGGAGAAACACAAAGCAATATCAAAGGAGACAGAAAAGGCTATGCCTTCTGACAAAGGAAATGAACATGCAAATCCTGTGGTATGGTTTCTTAACATTTTAAAAGAGTTTGTTTTCCAAAAATTTATTAAATTTTGTTTTAATATATATTTTTTTTTAAGAATTGCATAGTGTCATATACTATTTTTAATGTACATTTTTATGAGTTTAGCCATGGCCAATTATATGTGGCATTGTCCAGATGTACATCCTTTGATCGTATAAGTATTCTCCTCCCCAAAGATAGTTTGGATTCTACTACAAATATTGTTTGTCCTGAAGTATTGTTGTAGTGTTCCATGTTCATTAAATCACGTTTTCACAAAAGGTAACCATGTGGATTTATTTCTATTGATTATATATCTTTTTCAATAAAATTTCAATTTAATAATAATTGGAAATATGGATTTTTTTAGGATTGGATCAAAAAATTTATGGAGCTTAAAAGGAGAAATACAACTAGCTTGCTTCGATGGGGATGTAATAAGGTAATTTCAATCTCAATGTATTTTGATATGTATATTTCTAACAAATATACCAACTTATATATATTTTTTTATTTCCACAAATTACCAAATTGTTGTGCATGTTCCTCATTGGGGATACATACAAGTTGATACAATGACTTTTTCGAGAGTAATGAGGAGGAAGTTTGGGCAAATACATGTTTGAAGACATGTTATTGACACATCTTCTGTAAAGCATACAAATTCTAGAAAACTTTAACCCACTTTTTTTTAATGAAGTTTTAATTCACTCTTTCGGTGTATGACAATATAATGTTTGTTTTTCTTATGTAGTTATAATTTGATTGGCAGCAGTAGCACTAACTGGTGTGCATTTTAGTTTTAATTTTTTTCAAATTGCAGAGCACTGGCTGGTGTGCATTATTTGATATTTAATTTTTTTAATCTTTGATTTGTTTGAAATTGTAGAGTACAGACTGTTAAATATATTTTTATAACTGCATTTTAATCTTAATATTATTTACACCGTGCCTTTAGGCACGGGCATACGCTAGTATATATATATTCCCTATCTTTTGATGCTTTGATATAGTTTGCAATTGCATTGTCATTGTTTCATATGCTTAGAATAGAAAAAAAACAACCTGAATTAAAAGATAGATGAAGAAACATATTAGAAACAAGAATTAAGTGTTGAAAATAAGTGAGCTTAATAGAAATTCTATCAGAGTAATAATTTTATAGACCACTTAGGCCATAACGTAGTTCTAGATTATTAGCAACATGTTTGTCAAGTTTTTTAAAAACAGTTTTTTAATTTTTTAATTTATATTTTTATATTTTTAATAATTTTTTTAAATATTTTAATCAATATGTTTTGCTCTTTATATGAAAAATTTATTAGGAAATTCTCTTTCAAGTACTCGTATCCCAATTAGTTCATAATATATTCTTATATTTCAATAATTCATATTATTTACATATTTGACCCACCAAATCTTAATTCTTATATTTAAGATATTTTATGGACAATTTTATCCTTACAAATATTTTTTGAACCATTTGCAATTTGGTGATGTGAATATTCATATTTGACAATGTGAATGTTCACAATGAAGTGTGAATATTCACATTGATAGTGTGAATGTCCACATCACGGAACATTCACATTGTCAATGTGAACATTAATTCGCGTTTCATCCTATTATTATTAAGAATATTTTGGTAACTATGTCAATCATAGTACTTATTGGAACATTAGAAAATAATTTGCACTTAGTAGAACATAAGTAGGTGAAGAGGGATTTATAAATAAATGTCTCTTTTTAGATCCGTTTAATCTTGATATACTTAAAAAGTATAAAATTTGTACAAAATTCTTTAAAAATTTTGTTGAATATAACAAAATACGAAAACATATTGAATTTTCATATTTTTTGTATTTGATGAATTTTTTGAAGTTGTTTTTTCATAAATATTATTCTTTTCAAGTGTATCTATATTAAGTGTATCTAAAAAATAAAAAAATTACTTAAAATATTTAGGGGGACTTACATGCAGGTGCTAATAGATGGATTTATTGTCCAATAGGTCCTATCAGAATTAATGGCGTTTTTCATCAAACACTATTAAAAAAAGTCACTCATTGTTAATTTTCTACGACAATTTGAAAATTTTGTCAGAAAAAATGTCACTAATTATAAGTTTTAGCAACAATTTAAAACATCGCCACTAAAAATTGTCACTAATTTTCAATTTTGAACGACAATTTAAAAAATTTGTCAAAGAAAAAGGTCACTAATTATAAGGTTTAGCGACAATTTATAAAAATTGTGACAAAAAAAGTCCCAAATTGTCAAACTTTAGCGATATATGTAAAAAAGTCGTCACAAAAAATTATTTTTAGCGACGATTTTACTAAGACTTATCTTTAATAAGACTTGATGAGAATTAGTTCCAACTATTAAAACCTATTGATAATTTATCCAAATATTTTAAAAAATCACTAAAAAAAGTAAAAATAAATATAAAAAAAAAAAACTCATTTTATAAAAAGTGAGTTAAACCCAAGATTATGATTCATATCCGAACCCATTAGCACAAAACTAGAGTGGCACATTATGACCTCAACAAGCCTGTGAATTAGAATATTCTACAGGGAACTGTTACTGCAACTTCATTATTGGCCATTGGATTACATAAATACATCCTGACCATTGAATTCTTTAAATTTTGGAAAATTGGACACCGGAACAACCGGTTGAACATTTTTTTATTCTCTGTGGATTTTTCTGAAATGCTCTATCTTCTAAAACTACTCTCTGATTTTTACCCTATGTGTCTCTAGTGTTCTCTCTGAATTTTTATTCTAGTCTCTCTTGGTTCACACTGATTCGAAATTTGCATTGAAGCAAGGCTTGATATGGATTTTGCTTCAATGACTTGTTCTTGAGTTGTTGCAAAATATTTCATGAGAAATTTTGGCTTTAAAATTATAGGGCTAATTATGTTATTTGAATTTTGATTGCATTTAAGATGTTTGTAAAAATGCCTAGTTCGTTAGCGATTTAAATAAAAGTATTTTCGAGCTATATTTTCGTTGCATTTAGATGTTGAAAACTTGTGATTGACTTAACATGTTCTCCAAAAATTTATTCCAAAATATATTTTATAGCGATCCCGGTATTTCCTGTTGTTGTTTAACTGTAATCCGGACTCGGTTCCGTAGATTCGTTGTTGTCTTATCCTCATTTCTATCCCCTTCTCTTTTAATTAGAGTTTTGGGTTGTGTTGGGCAAGTTGGGAATAAGTTGGTCATGTTTTAAAACTTCGAAATTTTTGCCCAGGTTTTGGTCTCTCCGCTCGAGCGGCGATTTGACGCTCGAGCGGCAGTTTGGACGCTCGAGCGTGAATTTCCTTCTCTCAGCATTTTGGACATCTGCAGAAAATTCTGGGAGAGTGAATCTGGCGCTCGAGCGGATCTTGGGATGCTCGAGCGTGAACCTGTGTCTGACGCTCGAGCGGGGTGTTTTACGCTCGAGCGAACCTGTTTTTATATCAGTCCGTGAAATCACTTTTTTGATCACTTTTTGATTTCCTTTCTCTCTCTTACTTTTTCAAAACCTCCATTGGAGAGCACCTCACTCTAAAACCCTAACTTCTCTCTTAGGATTGATCTAGTAGGAGTTGTTTTCTCACCTTGGGCCTTTACAAAAGTTGTGTTGATCGTAGAGGGCTATCTTTTAATCTGAAAATTTCGGGATTTGGAACATTTCCGGTTTCTTCATCTCCTTCGTTGAGCCCCATCATTCGAGGTAGGGATATCCTACTCCTCTTTATGAGCTTTGTCTTTGAATTTTAGCATTTTGATATGTCGGGGGTTGTTGGGTAATTTTGAAAAAGGTTTGGGCCTTTGTGCAATTTTACAAAAGTTGGGGATTAAACATATAAACCTATATGCATGTTAGGCATAGAGAAATGAGATTAATGTTGGGACATAGATGGAAATAGAACCTTAGGGTTGTTTTGTGAATTATGGTAATTTGCCCTAATTGGTTTAATTAATTAACACATATAATTAATTGAAGAAAACGAGGAATTGAATTGAGAATGTTGAAATTGGGAATGTATGGGACTAAAGAGTGTAGTCGAGTCTTTTATTGCTCATCTAGTTGAAATGTTGATATATTATCCATTTGTGCATTATTTCCTGCTTAGAAATAATTGCTTTGGGCTACCGGTGGAGGGTAGTGTTGATTGTTGTAGACAATGCATGATGATTAGGCAAACTAAAACTAATCAATTGGATGTGTCATAGAGTATGACGGTTGATAGAATACGTTAACTTTATGTGTTGGTTGAGTGTGTATATGGCCTATGTGTTTATATGCATTATGTGTAGACAGTTGATAGAATACATTAACCTTATGTATTGATTGATTGCATATGTGATTCTGTATTTATATGCATTACTTGTGTATGGGAGGAGATGGGGGATGTACTCCACGGTTTAGGGGAAGATGGGGGATGTACCTCTAAACAGGTTAATGGTTAAGGGAAGATGGGGGATGGACCCAGGGATGCAGCTCATATGCTCTCCCATTGAATTGTTGATATAGCTCATATGCTTATCTGTGGTAGTATTGATATAGCTCATATGCTTATCTGTGGTAGTATTGATATAGCTCATATGCTAATCTGTTGAAGTATCAATATAGCTCATATGTTTATCCATTGAAAGTTTGTTTGATTTGATATAGCACCTATATGTTTATCATCATCGTTTGCGAAGTATGGAGGTAGTTTATGTGTTTTTGATACAGCACCAAAATGTGTATCCACTTGGAATTTCGAAGGTGTTCTAGTGATGAACTATAATCTCATCAAATGTTTTGGCTAGAGTATTAAGCCTTGTTTTCAAACTCAAAGTTGAATAAGAAATGGAAAGTGAATTGTAACATAGACTTGACTGTCATGAAATTGTAATAAGATGTAAATGGAAGTTTAAGTATTGACCATCTATCTGTTGCTAATCTTTTGGCGTTGTTCATAGTCGGTTTAGTATATTTCTACTGGGCTGTGGCTCACCCTATAAGGGAACATCATTTTCAGGTACAGGTAGCATGCCACCTCCGAGGACATAGCTTGGGAGGCTAGAGGCAAACATACTTTTGTTGCCTTTTTTTCTTTGATTGTATTACATATAGATTCAAGCCAAGGACTTAATGTGTAATTAAGTTAGCATTCTCTTTTGTAACCGAGGGTCAACTTGGAAAGCTGTAAGCCTGTAACGCCCTCAAAATTAACCCATTATATATATATCATAAACATGCATTATTTAAAGAAGATGATTAATTAATTCATTCATCAGAGTATTACTAAATAAAGCATTACATGTAACATCGAATAAAATGCCCTACAGGCTTACATCTTTCCAAGCCAACACTTGGATTCAAAAATATGAGTTCTAATCTCAATACAAGAAAAGCCCTAGGCTTGAATGTTTACATGTACAAATAAATATCAACTATTAAGTAAAGATAATCTTCTTCAATCCAGATGCCAAACCCTCCCAAGCTAAGTCCTTGGAGGTAGTTTATCGCCTGAACCTGAAAATGATGTTCCCATAAAGGGTGAGCCACAGCCCAGTAGAGATATACTAAACCACATATAAGCAATGAATAAAGCAATAGCATTCAACAGATGGTCAACCAAAATAATCAATTACTTCATTTTACAGTCTCATGACACTATTGCCAAAGATACGTTTTACTTTCCAATTTTATCCATATGGCTCAGAACCTGGCAAAACTTACAACAGTGAATCACATATATCATATTCACATCCTTCCATTATCAACAACAAATGAGACTCAAGCTCATATCAAACACTTCATACTTCCAGATTGATACACATTTTAGTGCTGTATCAATAAAACACTTCTATATAAATAAGCACACATAAAAGTGATGCTAATGGAGTCCATCCCCTATCTCCTCCCAAACAAAATTCGGTTTAGAGGTCCATCCCCTATCTTCCCCTAAACCGTGGAGTACATCCCCTATCTCCTCCCACACACAAAACAATGTATGCAAATGCAATGCTCAATCAATACACGTATTTTCTGTATCAATGCCATAGTCAAAATTAATGATTTAACCAATGTGATTAGTTTCAGTTATTCCTAATCCACATGCAATGTCTACAACAATCACGACTATCCTCCACCGATAGCCCAAAACAGTTATTTCTAAATTGAAAATAACCATGTCAACAATTCAATAGACAAATGATACCAACTACCCAATTATGCCATTTAATCAATAAATTCCCCAATTCCATGAATTTAACCCTCTTTTCCCAAAATTTACCCAA
Organism: Camellia sinensis; assembly: GCF_055761805.1. NCBI lineage: Eukaryota > Viridiplantae > Streptophyta > Magnoliopsida > Ericales > Theaceae > Camellia > Camellia sinensis. Next base: position 68,199,884 of record NC_138970.1, read on the forward strand.
GTCTTCCCAACATATCAAAATACCAAAACTTAGAACAAAACCTATAAAATGGAGTAGGAAATCCCTACCTCAAAGAAAATAACCCGAATGGAGAAGATAAAGATAAATGCCCAAATTCCAATGTGCTCCAAATCACCAAATGTTCAGATTAGAATGAAGCCCAAGCCGTCCTCTATCTTTTTAATGAAGGATCTAGGGTAGAAATACACCCTAAGTGGATCAAATCTAAGAGAGAAGGTGAATAGGGAGAGAGAAAAGTCGGACCTAGGGTTTGGAATCAAAAAGAATGTGAAAAAGACTGATCAAAATCCGCTGTTGCGTATATAAACTGGACAGGGTCGCTCGAGCGAAGACTTGGTCGCTCGAGCGACCAGACACAGAGAAACTACGCTCGAGCCAAGGAAGCCTTGCTCTTGCCATCAAGCCAAAAGCTCGCTCGAGCGAAAGAAAGCTCGATCAAGCGAAGAACTCAAACCCTCAGGTCTGTAACCAGACATACGCTCGAGCGAAGGAACAATTTCTCGAGCGAAGAACGAACTAACTCGCTCGAGCGAATAAAAGCGCGCTCGAGCCAAGAATGCCAAGCTACAGGTCCAAACCTGAAACAAACTCTCGCTCGAGCTACCAAACCCCGGCTCGAGCGAAGAACCAAAAACAACAGCTCGCTCGAGCGACAAACTCCTCGCTCGAGCGAAGATCCAAAATACTGGACAGCAACACTTGATTTCTAAACCCAACCAACCTGAAACAAACCTGCCCAACACATCCTATAATTCCAAATGAGAAATAAGGGACAACAACAACCGTTATACAATGACAGAATCTACGGAACCTAAGTCCGGATACAATAATCAAATGGGAGAAGACCGGGGTCGCTATAACCTCCCCCCCTTCAAAGAATTTCGTCCCCGAAATTAAGCATACGTTTTTGAAAACAGATTCCCTTTTTTAACAATTCATTAGTAAACATCTTGACCCAAAACTGGTCATTTCATCTCTTTATCAAGAGGCATCTCATATTAAATATATAACACAACATATATCTCAACCTGTATCATTATTATGCATTATTCCTTTCAATGTTAACAATCCCCATATCATATTCAATTGCATGATATATATAACACACTAAGCAATGTAATCAACATATGCAATGCTATACTAAACTTCTATAATGAAGCAAGTTTCAAGATACACCCCTTCACCAAAACATACTCAACGTTTTACAACTTAAGATATATGTAAAGCCCTTAAGTTCAACAATATTACAAACTCTAAATACAAGATTACAAATGAATAAACATATCCGGGTATTTTTCGCGGACTTCCAATTCACGCTCCCAAGTGGCTTTCTCCACTCCATGATGTTTCCACAAAACTTTTACCAAAGGGATGGTCTTGCCTCGCAAAACTTGATCCCGCCTATCCAATACCCGAACCGGTCTCTCCTCATACGAGACATCCACATCAACCACTAAATCGGTCCAATCCAACACATGTGATGGATCCGGCTCATACTTCCGAAGCATACTCACATGAAACACGTCATGTACTCCAGGCAACTGCGGCGGCAAAGCTAAACGATAAGCAGCCTCGCCAATCCTCTCAAGGATCTCAAACGGACCAATAAACCGAGGGGACAACTTCCCACTCTTCCCAAACCTCATCAAACCCCGCCTAGGTGATATCTTCAGAAAGACATGATCACCCACCTCAAACACCAAAGGTCTCCTCCTACGGTCGGCATACGATTTCTGACGACTCTGTGCTGTAACAAGCCTCTTACGGATAAGCTCAACTTTCTCCGTCGTTTCTCTCACCAACTCTGGACCCAACAGAGGTGCATCACCCACCTCGGCCCAACACACAGGAGATCTACACGGTCGGCCATACAAGGCCTCAAATGGTGCCATCCCGATACTAGACTGGAAACTGTTATTGTAGGCAAACTCCACCAACGGCAAGTGCCTCTCCCACGACCCACTAAAGTCTAGAACACAACCCCGAAGCATATCCTCAAGTATCTGAATAGTACGCTCGGACTGTCCATCAGTCTGAGGATGATAAGCCGTGCTAAAGGTCAACTTAGTGCCTAAGGCACTCTGCAAACTCTGCCACAACCTGGCAGTAAAACGAGGATCTCTATCTGAGACGATCGTCACTGGGACCCCGTGCAATCTCACTATGTCCCGAATATACAAGTCGGCAAGATGATCTACCGTATCTCTTACGCGCATAGGAATAAAGTGCGCCGACTTAGTCAACCGGTCTACAACCACCCATATAGCATCACTACCCCGCTGAGTCCTCGGAAGACCTACAACGAAATCCATAGTGACATGCTCCCACTTCCACTCGGCAATAGGCAAGGGTTGCAACAAACCCGCTGGCCTCTGATGCTCGGCCTTCACTTGTTGGCAAGTAAGGCACTTAGATACGAAAGCTGCCACATCTCTCTTCATACCCTGCCACCAAAACTGGCGACCCAAATCCCGATACATCTTAGTGCCTCCCGGATGCACCGCAAGGCGTGAATGGTGGAACTCTCGGAGTACTTCCTCTCGGCAAGACTCCGGCACAAACAGACGGTCTCGGTATCTCACACTGAGGTCGGGATACACCGTCAAACCTTTCTCAACCTTTCCACCGGAAATCTTCTCACGGAGAGATTCTACCTCAAGGTCACCTCTCTGAGCCTCAAACACTTGAGCCTCAAACACTTGAGTCACAAGCGTAGGCTGAACAACAACAGAAAACAAGGCCGCAGCCTCAACGGATTCGCCCAGAAATAAATCAAACTCCCCAAGTGCACCCAACATCTCCCATTCTCGAATGGCTATACTAGCTATGTCGCCAACAGGTTTCCTACTAAGGGCATCGGCCACCACATTGGCCTTTCCCGGATGATAATGCAACTCAAAGTCATAATCCTCTATGAACTCCATCCACCTCCTCTGCCTCAAGTTCAAGTCTTTCTGTGTAAACAAATACTTCAAACTCTTATGATCCGAGAACACCTCGAACCTCTCACCATAAAGATAATGCCTCCAAATCTTCAAGGCAAATATCACAGCTGCTAACTCTAGATCATGTGTAGGGTAATTCTGCTCGTGAATTTTCAACTGACGTGAGCCATAGGCAACTACTTTCCCCTCTTGCATTAACACACAACCCAGACCCTCTCGTGAGGCGTCACAATAGACCGTATAACCCAACCCTCTCTCTGGAATAATCAATACTGGAGCGGTAGTCAGTCTAACTTTCAATTCCTGAAACGACTTTTCACAAGTCTCACTCCATACAAATTTGACTCCCTTCCGAGTCAGTCTAGTCAACGGTGATGCTAATCTGGAGAAATCTTTCACAAACCAACGGTAATACCCAGCTAATCCCAGAAAACTGCGGATCTCAAATACACTCTTAGGCTGTGCCCAATCCTGCACTGCCTCTACCTTGGAGTTATCAACAGACACTCCGTCACCAGATACTACATGGCCTAAGAATTTGACTTCCCTCAGCCAGAACTCACACTTCCCAAACTTGGCATACAGCCTATGAGCTCTAAGTAACTCAAGCACCACCCTCAAGTGTGACTCATGCTCCTCCTCAGAAGGCGAATAGATAAGGATGTCGTCCACAAAAACGACTGCAAACCGATCCAAGAATTCCCGGAAGATCCGGTTCATCAAGTCCATAAAGACTGCCGGTGCATTGGTGAGTCCAAATGGCATCACCAGAAACTCATAATGGCCATACCGCGTACGGAATGCCGTCTTCGGAATATCCTCTTCCCTGACCCTCAACTGGTGGTAACCTGATCTCAAGTCTATTTTAGAGAAACAACGGGAACCCTTCAACTGGTCAAACAGATCATCTATACGAGGCATAGGGTACTTATTCTTAACCGTAGCCCGGTTCAATTTCCGGTAATCTATACAAAGTCTCAAAACACCACCTTTCTTTTTAACAAAGAGGGCTGGTGCTCTCCACGGCGAAACACTAGGACGTATAAAACCCTTGTCTAGCAACTCCTGGAGCTGAATCTTCAACTCAACTAACTCGGCTGGGGCAAAACGATAAGGTTCCATAGAAATCGGCTCCGTGCCGGGCACCAGGTCAATAGAGAACTCAGTCTCTCGATGCGGTGGCAAACCAACAAGATCCTCGGGAAAGACATCCGAGTACTCACAAACCACCCTTGGCAACTCCATCTGAGTCTCAACATCCTCACTAATCGAAAGGTTAGCAAGTAGACCACTAAGCTCACTCCGTCCTCGCGGAACATACCCCGGTGGCAACACATCACCAACCCGGTCCCCCAGAAAATGAAAATACTCTCCGCTCACAGTACAACAAGTGACCCTCTGGCGGTAGCAATCAATAACTGCCCGGTATGACGATAACCAGTCCATACCCAAAATAACATCAAAACCCCTCATAGGCATAACTACAAAGGAAAATGGGATTCTATGATAATCAACCTCTATATCACAACCCCTAACACCTTGTTTCAAGATCAATTCACCCCCAAGAGGTGACACTACACAAATAGGAGATGCTAACTGTGCTAACTCCAACTCCAAAACAGATGCAAATGCAGCAGACACAAAGGAATGAGATGCACCTGTATCAATCAAAACATTAGCAACCGAGTTGCAAAACAAGAAGGTACCTCTCACAACTGATGGTGCTGGCACAAGATCCTGCGCGGTAACAGCATATACGCGCCCAGACGACCTCTGATCAACCTGCTCAACCCTAGGAGTATAAGATTGCTGCACCGACTGAGACGATGAAGCCCCCTGATTGGCCCTCGAGGCCTGACCCGACTGAGCTGGCTGCTGACCCTGAATCGGCCTCAAACCAGATGCACCCGGTGTGCCACCCAACTGTGGGCAATACCTCTTCATATGCCCTGGTTGACCACACTGATAACACGAGAGTGGCTGACCTCTACCCTGACCCTGGCTCTGAGATCGAGCCGAAGAAGATGCTGCTCTCTGAACTCCTCCCCTCTGAGGACAAACTGGAGACTTGTGGCCCAGCTGGCCACACTTGAAACAGGTAATGTCTCCCTGACTGCCTTTCCCCGAACTAACACTCGGTACAGGAAAAGTCGATCTATAAAAACTACCTTGAGACTGTTGGGGATTAAAACCCTTCTGTCTCCTACCATCATTCTGACCATCCTGACTCCTCTTGGAGCCCTTCTGCCCTTCCTCCTCCTCCTGCATCATGATTTCCATGTGGGCTGCAGCATCAACCATACGCCCATACTCCCGAATCATAGTTCCCCCAACTCTTAGCTTGAGGCCACGCCTCAACTTCTTCTCAAACTCAATACAACGGCGTTCCTCAGACGCCACCAACTCAGGTGCAAACCTGGACAAACTAGTAAATGCAGCCTCGAATTCGGCCACTGAAGAACTCGCCTGCTTAAGCTGACAAAACTGGTCTCGCAGCTTCTCCCTGACTGCTGGAGATAAGAATTTCTCCTGGAAAGCATTCACAAAAGCCTCCCATGTACCTCCTATACGCCCCTTAATAAACTTCCACCACTGACCTGCATCCCCCTTCAACTGGAAAGATGCCAAGATCACTTTCAACCCCTCGTCTTCGATGCCAAGCATCTCAAACGTCTTCGTTGTCTGTTCGAGCCATTCATCTGCCTTAAGCGGCTCTTTAGGATCACCCACAAATTCATCCGGGTTAGATCGGAAGAACTCCCTCTTCAGAAAGGAAGGTCCTGCATCCGCAATACAAGCCTGAGCTTGATTCTCAGCTCTGAGAATGCCTACTGACTCCCTGAATGCCCCTGCTATCTCTCGGGCTAGAGCGCCCATAGCCTGCTGGCCTACTGGCTCGACCACATTGGCCTGGCCAATTCCCTCTTCAACTGCCGGAATCTCCTCTGGCACAGGCACCTCCTGCCTGCCCGGCCTACCACGCCTACCGCGTCCTCGTCCTCGTCCTGACATCCTAATAAAGGAAACAAAGACATTAGCACATTAATAAATGTGCCGAAGCAAAACACTCGCGTCCTAATGCAATGGACAACAATAATTCATTTCACGTAAGCACACAATCACATAAGCACCTACGAATTTCATTCCCGGATGAGGATAGTCCCAATGCGTTACTATAGTTCCGGTTGGAAGTTGTAACGACCCCAAAATCCGTATTAGAGATTACCTTTACGGCCTATTGTGTTAATGCATTTTGATTTATTGATATGTGTTCAAATTGAGGAATTATTTGTCGAGCCACGACTGTAAAATTGAAATTACCGACCTTTACGGGTTCAGAAATCAAAATTGAGTACTTGGGTATTTTAATGGGAATTTTTAAAGCTATTGGGGAAAATTAATTGAAAATCTATTTTGTCTGACTCGTTAATGCATGTTTAGGTGGTTAACTTTATACTGCAAATTGAAGGCCCTAGAGGTTTCAGAAACCAGAACAGGGGACATATTTATGATCAACACAATTTTTAGAGTCACCTGGGAACTGTAATTGAAATTTAATTTTTCGCGATTCGTAAGGGCGTGTTTGGCTATTCTTATTGTTAAAAGCTTAGATGTTGGTTATATGTATATATGGTTATGCTATGTGAGTGGTGAACTTATCATTTGGAAGTCAAATGAAATATTTGGGGGAGAGAGAAGAGAACCGTGAGAGAGAGGGAAGGAAGAAGAGGAAAGCTCCTCTAATCAATACTCATGGGGTTTTGAAGATGCTTGAAGGGGGTGAAGAAAGAAAAAGAAGATCATCCATGGGAAGCTTGGGAGGAATTGGAGAAAGCTAGGAGAAAGACAAGGATGGAACTAAGGTATGATCATCTATCTTGAATCCTTATGTTTGAGACATCAATTTCATGAAATCATGATAATAAGGGAAGCTTTGAACCCATTTGAGTTAGGGTTTTATGTATACATATTGATGGAACCTTGATTTCCTTAGAATTTCTTGATTGAAGAAGTATAGGCATTATATTTGTGTATTTTGAGGTTATGATGGTTGATGGAGAATAATATTGTGAAATTGGTCATGTATTAAAGGGTTTTGGACTTTGATTTACATGTAATTAAGGTTTGATTTTGGAAATGAAAAGCCCCAAAGTTTCAGCCATTTTCGGACAGCAATCTGCCCAGAGCCGCACGTGCGGCCCTGTTTCCCGCACGTGCGGGAGACAGCTTTGTCCAGCCATCTTTGAATGAGCATATCTTTTGCCTCGGGGCTCCGTTTTGAGTGATTCTTGAGCCTAAAATCAAGCCCCGGAAGTCTAGTTTTCAATGGAAGTGGTCTCACTCCCAAATTCTAAATAAAAAAATAGTTATGCCCAAATTAGTGACTACTGTTCACTTTCTGTCAACTAATTTTATACCATTTCTTCACCTAAACCATTTTCCATTGATTTCTCCTGTTTCTGTGACATGGAGTATAACTTATTAAGAAATAATGAGCTTGGTACCACCATGGCTAATTAAGTGAATGATCAAAGAGAATAAGTAAATGATCGAGTATAATCTCATATTATGTGTTGTGCACTGTACTTGTAGGTCGAGACGAGAACATCGTCCTATTACCACCGGGAACTGATCACTGTGAGTAGTAGTTCTGCAATCGTACGTTTACTTACCGTAAATAATTCTTATTGTTAACGCATTGTTCTTTGTAAGCATTTATGTTGTTTAGGGATCGATGAGAACATTGAAAGATTATGTGCACTTCGGTATGACGCTGAAACTACTCTACATTCTGATTATGGTTAATGGTTAACCTTAATGTATAATAACCTATAAATTACCTATAACTCCGCACAAGAATTATTAATATTATGCAACTGGTTAGCAAGAAGGGATTATGAATATAGATCCCGCTTAATGGGAACATGATATTTTGAATGTCCTATCCTGGACTCCTACAGCCTTATTTAGTTCGATACATGTTTTATGACATAGACATCTGCCTAAAATGGATTAACGAAATGAAAATCGAACAGAACCATGGGTTTCCTTATATGTCAAAGAATCGAATATCAATAACATTGTTATATGACTCACGTTACGGTGCGACTTGTTCTATCCCCACGAATAGTACTGTAACGACACATGTGTTTCTGTAAATAATTATTATTAATACTTTGTTATATGTAAGATGACTATGGCTACATGTAATGAATCATAAAGGGAAATTTATGTGCACCATTGTGAACGGTATTTGTATGAACCTGGCATTATTATGTTATGTTTATTCACTTCGTTTATGCTATGACATAATATGAATTGTTCAGTCTTCAAGAACTATTGATTCCTAGTACGAAACTAAGTGCTGCAATGCGAACCACCTCTTGAGTCCATACATACAAGAGCTGGGCTTAAAGCCGATTTGGTCCCTTTATGGGTCACCCGGTTATGTGAAATTACGAAAGATATAATTTGTGAAGATATGAAAAGAATAACTTGTGAACTTATGAAAGATATAATTTGTGAAGATATGAAAGGAATAACTTGTGAACTTATAAAAGATATAATTTGTGAAGATATGAAAGGAATAACTTGTGAACTTATGAAAGATATAAATTGTGAAGATATGAAAGGTATAATTTGTGAACTTATGAGGCCGAGGGCCACTTTTTGTGAATTTGTGAACTTATGAGGCCGAGGGCCACTTTGTGAATTTGTGAACTTATGAGGCCGAGGGCCACTTTGTGAATTTGTGAACTTATGAGGCCGAGGGCCAACTTGTGAATTCTGAAATTATGTGGCCGAGGGCCAACTTGTGAAGTATGAATCTGTAACTTGTGAAACTATGAATCACAAAGGCCGAGGGCCAATTTGTGAAGTTATGCATCTAAGTGAAGCCAAGGGCTAATTTGTGAATGTGTGAACCCATCAGGCCAAGGGCCAACCTATGAAGTTATGAACCGACAAGACTGTCCTGAAATGTGTACGGAATCAGACTAACCACAGGATTTTTGCATTTACTTATCTAATTAGAGAAATGTGTACATTGTAAGTAAATTAAGTTAATCTTTAAATTGTTTATGTACTACTGTTCACTGAGCTTGACTCACTTTGTCTTATGTCTGTTTCTGTAGGCACTCCACCTGGAGGTCAGTTTTAACCCATGGCATCCGTGCCTCTTTTGTCAACCTCAGAGTATCCAGGCACTTAAGTGAAGGCAGCCCTTTTTGCTAAACTTTTGATTTTACACTCTGATTGTTTGCTTAAGGTCGATGTATATATAATTCCTTTGCCTGTCCATGTTGTTTTACGCCCAATTCTAAGGGCTGGGTCTGTATATATACATATGTACATAGCTAACTCTCTGGTGCACGTCACTGTATGTTTATTTGCCTTATGTTCTGTCTGTGATCCTGGCATGATAGTGGTCGCTCAATGGATGCAGTTCTTTTATTTATGTTAATTTATATTGGTAAATGCTTCCGTTCAGGCCCCATATGATATGTATACCAGGTTATGCGTCCGTTTCTGTGTAGGTCATGCCCAAACTTTTAGGGGCAAGTTTAGGGCGTGACAAGTGGTATCAGAGCACGAGTTGCTATCTCACACACGAGTCCATTGAGCCTTAGGGTGTCTAGAAAAGACTTAGGCATCATGCATGACATTTTGAATGAAAATGGAAAAATTGATAGCAACGTTAAATGTACTCTGTTAACGCTAACGATTATAACCCATGTCCATTATATATTCTTTGTGTATATTGTGAATGATTGTTATGTAGAACATAATAAGACATGCAGATGCGATTAAATCAACAAAATTACACTGCAGAAGCGTGGTAAGGGTTCGAGCTGATCGGTAAGACCATTCATTTGTCAATGATTAAATAAGATGTAAGGTATCGGTCGTTATTTGTGGATTGGAAGTTACTTACCATCTGTTTAGGTGAAGTGATTAAACTCTAAGTATAGAATATTTCTAAGACTAAAGAAAATGATATAGTCCTCTTTGCCACAACAATGTTTAGATCTGTGATTTCGAGCAATTACTACACATGAGTATTTTGATAAAATGTGTTTGTGTGCTAACTGAAATTGTGCTGAGTACGATTGGCTGTAAGAAGAAGTTAGGCATATGATGACCCCTGTTAGAATTGTGTAATTTGCTTATGGAAACCTGCGATCTGGAATCTGTAATTTGAAATTTGAAGTTGAAATCTGAAAGCTAACTCTGTTATCCGTAATCTATTTTGTCATGTGTAAACTGTAATCCGTAATCAGGATTTCTTATAAAGAATGGTTGAACAACATGGAGGACCTTACCAACATTACGTGTCTGTTTACATGAGACTTGTAACAAGATAGACAGTTATGGACTACTTCGAGATCAAACTAAATGATTGATAAACGGATAAGTTACAGTAAGAATTAAAAATTCTGTTTCTGTATACTAATGACTTAAGATTGAGAAATTATTTCTGTGATATACTTCTGCGTAAATGTGCAAATGTTAGATATTGCAATTGTTCTGCACGACACTGTGAACTTAAAAAAAAAAAAAAAAAAAAAAAAAAAAAAAAAGAAAACGAGTGGGCATGGGCATATTCTATATTGATGGCGAGTTAACGGTATGTACTGGACATTTACCTCCTCCGGTGTACTTATATTGATTTGTATAATATGTGCGACGTGATTCCGAATTGATTTCTTATTTTATTAAACTGATCTGGCTAAGTGTTCTAACTCTGATATTAAGTGGTCAAATTATTTCGTCGCTAAATTGTTGAATTTCAAGCCAATATGGAATCTGGATGGATGTGAATACTGTAAACTTAAGGGAATCTATGACCTTATGGTTATGATTGATTAATCAAGCATGATTTTGAATTTGATTTTTGACTTTGTTTTGAGTGGCTCCCTTTGCTCAAAATAATGGTTGTTATAGTTGTATTTAATGTACGATTGAATTTATGACGGTATGACCAAGTATCTACAATGGTATGTTTGCGTGAATTTATAACACTATAGGTTATTTACTTTGGTATAGTCATAACTACTTGATTTCTCCTTGTGCTACTGTATTTAGAAGTAATACTGTGAAGAATTAACGATATTGATTGGGATTCTTCTTCCCATCGTTCCGATCTTGTTACGAATTAGTATGTATGGTTTTAAATGCATATAACGAAATGATTTTGTTGTGTTTTCGGAAATGGAAAATACAAAGAACAATTGTGAAGCTAGAGACTACATGCCTATACGACTTATTCATGTCTATTGAAATGATGTACAGCTTGGGTTACCATCTTATCACTAAGTGACTTCTATTATAGGAATTACCAAGTGCTGAGATTTGTATACGAACTATTAATGCCCGTTAACCATAAAGGTTTGAGCCGCATTTGATTTTACTAATAATTTACCCTGAACATGTAATTCCTTGATATGGGATTTGAGCTGTTCTTTGGAGTCTGTTAGAAATTTGATTTGAACTGATAATTTATAACAGGTACGACAGAAGTCACCAAGTCGTTGATTTAGAACATATGTGTTATTCCAGATTTAATTGTTGTAAGAAGCATATGCCTTTGAAACGTGAGTATGTAGTAATGTCTCCTTAACCTTTGAGGAATTATGATAATGGGGGTTGTTGTGAACCTAAAGAATTTGAATTATGTTTAATAGCTTATGAGTTGCATGCAAGCGAATACTCGAATGAATTCATTTCTGTGAGTAATAAATTGAAATGTACAAGATTCATGAATAATGAGATGATGTTTTGATGATATTGAGTATTTTTATTAATTGGGTTACCAATTAGCTAGTAAAGATGGATTACTTGTGACTCTTGGAGCAAACTCCATTGAAATTGACTAAATAGGATTGTGAATTGTTAAATAATTGAGAAATGTTGTGTACCCAAGACGAAACTGGACTTGTGGCAGGGTGAATCAAGTTTGGAGGACCAAACTTTTTAAGGTGGGGAGGATGTAACGACCCCAAAATCCGTATTAGAGATTACCTTTACGGCCTATTGTGTTAATGCATTTTGATTTATTGATATGTGTTCAAATTGAGGAATTATTTGTCGAGCCACGACTGTAAAATTGAAATTACCGACCTTTACGGGTTCAGAAATCAAAATTGAGTACTTGGGTATTTTAATGGGAATTTTTAAAGCTATTGGGGAAAATTAATTGGAAATCTATTTTGTCTGACTCGTTAATGCATGTTTAGGTGGTTAACTTTATACTGCAAATTGAAGGCCCTAGAGGTTTCAGAAACCAGAACAGGGGACATATTTATGATCAACACAATTTTTAGAGTCACCTGGGAACTGTAATTGAAATTTAATTTTTCGCGATTCGTAAGGGCGTGTTTGGCTATTCTTATTGTTAAAAGCTTAGATGTTGGTTATATGTATATATGGTTATGCTATGTGAGTGGTGAACTTATCATTTGGAAGTCAAATGAAATATTTGGGGGAGAGAGAAGAGAACCGTGAGAGAGAGGGAAGGAAGAAGAGGAAAGCTCCTCTAATCAATACTCATGGGGTTTTGAAGATGCTTGAAGGGGGTGAAGAAAGAAAAAGAAGATCATCCATGGGAAGCTTGGGAGGAATTGGAGAAAGCTAGGAGAAAGACAAGGATGGAACTAAGGTATGATCATCTATCTTGAATCCTTATGTTTGAGACATCAATTTCATGAAATCATGATAATAAGGGAAGCTTTGAACCCATTTGAGTTAGGGTTTTATGTATACATATTGATGGAACCTTGATTTCCTTAGAATTTCTTGATTGAAGAAGTATAGGCATTATATTTGTGTATTTTGAGGTTATGATGGTTGATGGAGAATAATATTGTGAAATTGGTCATGTATTAAAGGGTTTTGGACTTTGATTTACATGTAATTAAGGTTTGATTTTGGAAATGAAAAGCCCCAAAGTTTCAGCCATTTTCGGACAGCAATCTGCCCAGAGCCGCACGTGCGGCCCTGTTTCCCGCACGTGCGGGAGACAGCTTTGTCCAGCCATCTTTGAATGAGCATATCTTTTGCCTCGGGGCTCCGTTTTGAGTGATTCTTGAGCCTAAAATCAAGCCCCGGAAGTCTAGTTTTCAATGGAAGTGGTCTCACTCCCAAATTCTAAATAAAAAAATAGTTATGCCCAAATTAGTGACTACTGTTCACTTTCTGTCAACTAATTTTATACCATTTCTTCACCTAAACCATTTTCCATTGATTTCTCCTGTTTCTGTGACATGGAGTATAACTTATTAAGAAATAATGAGCTTGGTACCACCATGGCTAATTAAGTGAATGATCAAAGAGAATAAGTAAATGATCGAGTATAATCTCATATTATGTGTTGTGCACTGTACTTGTAGGTCGAGGCGAGAACATCGTCCTATTACCACCGGGAACTGATCACTGTGAGTAGTAGTTCTGCAATCGTACGTTTACTTACCGTAAATAATTCTTATTGTTAACGCATTGTTCTTTGTAAGCATTTATGTTGTTTAGGGATCGATGAGAACATTGAAAGATTATGTGCACTTCGGTATGACGCTGAAACTACTCTACATTCTGATTATGGTTAATGGTTAACCTTAATGTATAATAACCTGTAAATTACCTATAACTCCGCACAAGAATTATTAATATTATGCAACTGGTTAGCAAGAAGGGATTATGAATATAGATCCCGCTTAATGGGAACATGATATTTTGAATGTCCTATCCTGGACTCCTACAGCCTTATTTAGTTCGATACATGTTTTATGACATAGACATCTGCCTAAAATGGATTAACGAAATGAAAATCGAACAGAACCATGGGTTTCCTTATATGTCAAAGAATCGAATATCAATAACATTGTTATATGACTCACGTTACGGTGCGACTTGTTCTATCCCCACGAATAGTACTGTAACGACACATGTGTTTCTGTAAATAATTATTATTAATACTTTGTTATATGTAAGATGACTATGGCTACATGTAATGAATCATAAAGGGAAATTTATGTGCACCATTGTGAACGGTATTTGTATGAACCTGGCATTATTATGTTATGTTTATTCACTTCGTTTATGCTATGACATAATATGAATTGTTCAGTCTTCAAGAACTATTGATTCCTAGTACGAAACTAAGTGCTGCAATGCGAACCACCTCTTGAGTCCATACATACAAGAGCTGGGCTTAAAGCCGATTTGGTCCCTTTATGGGTCACCCGGTTATGTGAAATTACGAAAGATATAATTTGTGAAGATATGAAAAGAATAACTTGTGAACTTATGAAAGATATAATTTGTGAAGATATGAAAGGAATAACTTGTGAACTTATGAAAGATATAATTTGTGAAGATATGAAAGGAATAACTTGTGAACTTATGAAAGATATAAATTGTGAAGATATGAAAGGTATAATTTGTGAACTTATGAGGCCGAGGGCCACTTTTTGTGAATTTGTGAACTTATGAGGCCGAGGGCCACTTTGTGAATTTGTGAACTTATGAGGCCGAGGGCCACTTTGTGAATTTGTGAACTTATGAGGCCGAGGGCCAACTTGTGAATTCTGAAATTATGTGGCCGAGGGCCAACTTGTGAAGTATGAATCTGTAACTTGTGAAACTATGAATCACAAAGGCCGAGGGCCAATTTGTGAAGTTATGCATCTAAGTGAAGCCAAGGGCTAATTTGTGAATGTGTGAACCCATCAGGCCAAGGGCCAACCTATGAAGTTATGAACCGACAAGACTGTCCTGAAATGTGTACGGAATCAGACTAACCACAGGATTTTTGCATTTACTTATCTAATTAGAGAAATGTGTACATTGTAAGTAAATTAAGTTAATCTTTAAATTGTTTATGTACTACTGTTCACTGAGCTTGACTCACTTTGTCTTATGTCTGTTTCTGTAGGCACTCCACCTGGAGGTCAGTTTTAACCCATGGCATCCGTGCCTCTTTTGTCAACCTCAGAGTATCCAGGCACTTAAGTGAAGGCAGCCCTTTTTGCTAAACTTTTGATTTTACACTCTGATTGTTTGCTTAAGGTCGATGTATATATAATTCCTTTGCCTGTCCATGTTGTTTTACGCCCAATTCTAAGGGCTGGGTCTGTATATATACATATGTACATAGCTAACTCTCTGGTGCACGTCACTGTATGTTTATTTGCCTTATGTTCTGTCAGTGATCCTGGCATGATAGTGGTCGCTCAATGGATGCAGTTCTTTTATTTATGTTAATTTATATTGGTAAATGCTTCCGTTCAGGCCCCATATGATATGTATACCAGGTTATGCGTCCGTTTCTATGTAGGTCATGCCCAAACTTTTAGGGGCAAGTTTAGGGCGTGACAAGTGGTATCGGAGCACAAGTTGCTATCTCACACACGAGTCCATTGAGCCTTAGGGTGTCTAGAAAAGACTTAGGCATCATGCATGACATTTTGAATGAAAATGGAAAAATTGATAGCAACGTTAAATGTACTCTGTTAACGCTAACGATTATAACCCATGTCCATTATATATTCTTTGTGTATATTGTGAATGATTGTTATGTAGAACATAATAAGACATGCAGATGCGATTAAATCAACAAAATTACACTGCAGAAGTGTGGTAAGGGTTCGAGCTGATCGGTAAGACCATTCATTTGTCAATGATTAAATAAGATGTAAGGTATCGGTTGTTATTTGTGGATTGGAAGTTACTTACCATCTGTTTAGGTGAAGTGATTAAACTCTAAGTATAGAATATTTCTAAGACTAAAGAAAATGATATAGTCCTCTTTGCCACAACAATGTTTAGATCTGTGATTTCGAGCAATTACTACACATGAGTATTTTGATAAAATGTGTTTGTGTGCTAACTGAAATTGTGCTGAGTACGATTGGCTGTAAGAAGAAGTTAGGCATATGATGACCCCTGTTAGAATTGTGTAATTTGTTTATGGAAACCTGCGATCTGGAATCTATAATTTGAAATTTGAAGTTGAAATCTGAAAGCTAACTCTGTTATCCGTAATCTATTTTGTCATGTGTAAACTGTAATCCGTAATCAGGATTTCTTATAAAGAATGGTTGAACAACATGGAGGACCTTACCAACATTACGTGTCTGTTTACATGAGACTTGTAACAAGATAGACAGTTATGGACTACTTCGAGATCAAACTAAATGATTGATAAACGGATAAGTTACAGTAAGAATTAAAAATTCTGTTTCTGTATACTAATGACTTAAGATTGAGAAATTGTTTCTGTGATATACTTCTGCGTAAATGTGCAAATGTTAGATATTGCAATTGTTCTGCACGACACTGTGAACTTAAAAAAAAAAAATAAATAAATAAATAAAATAAAATAAAAGAGTGGGCATGGGCATATTCTATATTGATGGCGAGTTAACGGTATGTACTGGACATTTACCTCCTCCGGTGTACTTATATTGATTTGTATAATATGTGCGACGTGATTCCGAATTGATTTCTTATTTTATTAAACTGATCTGGCTAAGTGTTCTAACTCTGATATTAAGTGGTCAAATTATTTCGTCGCTAAATTGTTGAATTTCAAGCCAATATGGAATCTGGATGGATGTGAATACTGTAAACTTAAGGGAATCTATGACCTTATGGTTATGATTGATTAATCAAGCATGATTTTGAATTTGATTTTTGACTTTGTTTTGAGTGGCTCCCTTTGCTCAAAATAATGGTTGTTATAGTTGTATTTAATGTACGATTGAATTTATGACGGTATGACCAAGTATCTACAATGGTATGTTTGCGTGAATTTATAACACTATAGGTTATTTACTTTGGTATAGTCATAACTACTTGATTTCTCCTTGTGCTACTGTATTTAGAAGTAATACTGTGAAGAATTAACGATATTGATTGGGATTCTTCTTCCCATCGTTCCGATCTTGTTACGAATTAGTATGTATGGTTTTAAATGCATATAACGAAATGATTTTGTTGTGTTTTCGGAAATGGAAAATACAAAGAACAATTGTGAAGCTAGAGACTACATGCCTATACGACTTATTCATGTCTATTGAAATGATGTACAGCTTGGGTTACCAGCTTATCACTAAGTGACTTCTATTATAGGAATTACCAAGTGCTGAGATTTGTATACGAACTATTAATGCCCGTTAACCATAAAGGTTTGAGCCGCATTTGATTTTACTAATAATTTACCCTGAACATGTAATTCCTTGATATGGGATTTGAGCTGTTCTTTGGAGTCTGTTAGAAATTTGATTTGAACTGATAATTTATAACAGGTACGACAGAAGTCACCAAGTCGTTGATTTAGAACATATGTGTTATTCTAGATTTAATTGTTGTAAGAAGCATATGCCTTTGAAACGTGAGTATGTAGTAATGTCACCTTAACCTTTGAGGAATTATGATAATGGGGGTTGTTGTGAACCTAAAGAATTTGAATTATGTTTAATAGCTTATGAGTTGCATGCAAGCGAATACTCGAATGAATTCATTTCTGTGAGTAATAAATTGAAATGTACAAGATTCATGAATAATGAGATGATGTTTTGATGATATTGAGTATTTTTATTAATTGGGTTACCAATTAGCTAGTAAAGATGAATTACTTGTGACTCTTGGAGCAAACTCCATTGAAATTGTCTAAATAGGATTGTGAATTGTTAAATAATTGAGAAATGTTGTGTACCCAAGACGAAACTGGACTTGTGGCAGGGTGAATCAAGTTTGGAGGACCAAACTTTTTAAGGTGGGGAGGATGTAACGACCCCAAAATCCGTATTAGAGATTACCTTTACGGCCTATTGTGTTAATGCATTTTGATTTATTGATATGTGTTCAAATTGAGGAATTATTTGTTGAGCCACGACTGTAAAATTGAAATTACCGACCTTTACGGGTTCAGAAATCAAAATTGAGTACTTGGGTATTTTAATGGGAATTTTTAAAGCTATTGGGGAAAATTAATTGGAAATCTATTTTGTCTGACTCGTTAATGCATGTTTAGGTGGTTAACTTTATACTGCAAATTGAAGGCCCTAGAGGCTTCAGAAACCAGAACAGGGGACATATTTATGATCAGCACAATTTTTAGAGTCACCTGGGAACGGTAATTGAAATTTAATTTTTCGCGATTCGTAAGGGCGTGTTTGGCTATTCTTATTGTTAAAAGCTTAGATGTTGGTTATATGTATATATGGTTATGCTATGTGAGTGGTGAACTTATCATTTGGAAGTCAAATGAAATATTTGGGGGAGAGAGAAGAGAACCGTGAGAGAGAGGGAAGGAAGAAGAGGAAAGATCCTCTAATCAATACTCATGGGGTTTTGAAGATGCTTGAAGGGGGTGAAGAAAGAAAAAGAAGATCATCCATGGGAAGCTTGGGAGGAATTGGAGAAAGCTAGGAGAAAGACAAGGATGGAACTAAGGTATGATCATCTATCTTGAATCCTTATGTTTGAGACATCAATTTCATGAAATCATGATAATAAGGGAAGCTTTGAACCCATTTGAGTTAGGGTTTTATGTATACATATTGATGGAACCTTGATTTCCTTAGAATTTCTTGATTGAAGAAGTATAGGCATTATATTTGTGTATTTTGAGGTTATGATGGTTGATGGAGAATAATATTGTGAAATTGGTCATGTATTAAAGGGTCTTGGACTTTGATTTACATGTAATTAAGGTTTGATTTTGGAAATGAAAAGCCCCAAAGTTTCAGCCATTTTCGGATAGCAATCTGCCCAAAGCCGCACGTGCGGCCCTGTTTCCCGCACGTGCGGGAGACAGCTTTGTCCAGCCATCTTTGAATGAGCATATCTTTTGCCTCGGGGCTCCGTTTTGAGTGATTCTTGAGCCTAAAATCAAGCCCCGGAAGTCTAGTTTTCAATGGAAGTAGTCTCACTCCCAAATTCTAAATAAAAAAATAGTTATGCCCAAATTAGTGACGACTGTTCACTTTCTGTCAACTAATTTTATACCATTTCTTCACCTAAACCATTTTCCATTGATTTCTCCTGTTTCTGTGACATGGAGTATAACTTATTAAGAAATAATGAGCTTGGTACCACCATGGCTAATTAAGTGAATGATCAAAGAGAATAAGTAAATGATCGAGTATAATCTCATATTATGTGTTGTGCACTGTACTTGTAGGTCGAGACGAGAACATCGTCCTATTACCACCGGGAACTGATCACTGTGAGTAGTAGTTCTGCAATCATACGTTTACTTACCGTAAATAATTCTTATTGTTAACGCATTGTTCTTTGTAAGCATTTATGTTGTTTAGGGATCGATGAGAACATTGAAAGATTATGTGCACTTCGGTATGACGCTGAAACTACTCTACATTCTGATTATGGTTAATGGTTAACCTTAATGTATAATAACCTGTAAATTACCTATAACTCCGCACAAGAATTATTAATATTATGCAACTGGTTAGCAAGAAGGGATTATGAATATAGATCCCGCTTAATGGGAACATGATATTTTGAATGTCCTATCCTGGACTCCTACAGCCTTATTTAGTTCGATACATGTTTTATGACATAGACATCTGCCTAAAATGGATTAACGAAATGAAAATCGAACAGAACCATGGGTTTCCTTATATGTCAAAGAATCGAATATCAATAACATTGTTATATGACTCACGTTACGGTGCGACTTGTTCTATCCCCACGAATAGTACTGTAACGACACATGTGTTTCTGTAAATAATTATTATTAATACTTTGTTATATGTAAGATGACTATGGCTACATGTAATGAATCATAAAGGGAAATTTATGTGCACCATTGTGAACGGTATTTGTATGAACCTGGCATTATTATGTTATGTTTATTCACTTCGTTTATGCTATGACATAATATGAATTGTTCAGTCTTCAAGAACTATTGATTCCTAGTACGAAACTAAGTGCTGCAATGCGAACCACCTCTTGAGTCCATACATACAAGAGCTGGGCTTAAAGCCGATTTGGTCCCTTTATGGGTCACCCGGTTATGTGAAATTACGAAAGATATAATTTGTGAAGATATGAAAAGAATAACTTGTGAACTTATGAAAGATACAATTTGTGAAGATATGAAAGGAATAACTTGTGAACTTATGAAAGATATAATTTGTGAAGATATGAAAGGAATAACTTGTGAACTTATGAAAGATATAAATTGTGAAGATATGAAAGGTATAATTTGTGAACTTATGAGGCTGAGGGCCACTTTTTGTGAATTTGTGAACTTATGAGGCCGAGGGCCACTTTGTGAATTTGTGAACTTATGAGGCCGAGGGCCACTTTGTGAATTTGTGAACTTATGAGGCCAAGGGCCACTTTGTGAATTTGTGAACTTATGAGGCCGAGGGCCAACTTGTGAATTCTGAAATTATGTGGCCGAGGGCCAACTTGTGAAGTATGAATCTGTAACTTGTGAAACTATGAATCACAAAGGCCGAGGGCCAATTTGTGAAGTTATGCATCTAAGTGAAGCCAAGGGCTAATTTGTGAATGTGTGAACCCATCAGGCCAAGGGCCAACCTATGAAGTTATGAACCGACAAGACTGTCCTGAAATGTGTACGGAATCAGACTAACCACAGGATTTTGGCATTTACTTATCTAATTAGAGAAATGTGTACATTGTAAGTAAATTAAGTTAATCTTTAAATTGTTTATGTACTACTGTTCACTGAGCTTGACTCACTTTGTCTTATGTCTGTTTCTGTAGGCACTCCACCTGGAGGTCAGTTTTAACCCATGGCATCCGTGCCTCTTTTGTCAACCTCAGAGTATCCAGGCACTTAAGTGAAGGCAGCCCTTTTTGCTAAACTTTTGATTTTACACTCTGATTGTTTGCTTAAGGTCGATGTATATATAATTCCTTTGCCTGTCCATGTTGTTTTACGCCCAATTCTAAGGGCTGGGTCTGTATATATACATATGTACATAGCTAACTCTCTGGTGCACGTCACCGTATATTTATTTGCCTTATGTTCTGTCTGTGATCCTGGCATGATAGTGGTCGCTCAATGGATGCAGTTCTTTTATTTATGTTAATTTATATTGGTAAATGCTTCCGTTTAGGCCCCATATGATATGTATACCAGGTTATGCATCCGTTTCTATGTAGGTCATGCCCAAACTTTTAGGGGCAAGTTTAGGGCGTGACAGAAGTAGCAGTGATCAAGTGCCTTTCCAACAAGACTACTAGAAACTCAAGGGTCCAATCAACATCCTAGAAACTACATTCCATACCCACATAATCACATAAACATGTTATCACATAAGCATATAACATTACACTAAGTCTCTATCAAACGAGACGAACCCAATGTGATACTAATCACTTCCCACGTACCCAAAGTATTCAAACCCGGTACGCTCTGATACCAAGTTGTAACGCCCTCAAAATTAACCTATTATATATATATCATAAACATGCATTATTTAAAGAAGACGATTAATTAATTCATTCATCAGAGTATTACTAAATAAAGCATTACATGTAACATCGAATAAAATGCCCTACAGGCTTACATCTTTCCAAGCCAACACTTGGATTCAAAAATATGAGTTCTAATCTCAATACAAGAAAAGCCCTAGGCTTGAATGTTTACATGTACAAATAAATATCAACTATTAACTAAAGATAATCTTCTTCAATCCAGATGCCAAACCCTCCCAAGCTAAGTCCTTGGAGGTAGTTTATCGCCTGAACCTGAAAATGATGTTCCCATAAAGGGTGAGCCACAGCCCAGTAGAGATATACTAAACCACATATAAGCAATGAATAAAGCAATAGCATTCAACAGATGGTCAACCAAAATAATCAATTACTTCATTTTACAGTCTCATGACACTATTGCCAAAGATACGTTTTACTTTCCAATTTTATCCATATGGCTCAGAACCTGGCAAAACTTACAACAGTGAATCACATATATCATATTCACATCCTTCCATTATCAACAACAAATGAGACTCAAGCTCATATCAAACACTTCATACTTCCAGATTGATACACATTTTAGTGCTGTATCAATAAAACACTTCTATATAAATAAGCACACATAAAAGTGATGCTAATGGAGTCCATCCCCTATCTCCTCCCAAACAAAATTCGGTTTAGAGGTCCATCCCCTATCTTCCCCTAAACCGTGGAGTACATCCCCTATCTCCTCCCACACACAAAACAATGTATGCAAATGCAATGCTCAATCAATACACGTATTTTCTGTATCAATGCCATAGTCAAAATTAATGATTTAACCAATGTGATTAGTTTCAGTTATTCCTAATCCACATGCAATGTCTACAACAATCACGACTATCCTCCACCGATAGCCCAAAACAGTTATTTCTAAACTGAAAATAACCATGTCAACAATTCAATAGACAAATGATACCAACTACCCAATTATGCCATTTAATCAATAAATTCCCCAATTCCATGAATTTAACCCTCTTTTCCCAAAATTTACCCAAGTCTTCCCAACATATCAAAATACCAAAACTTAGAACAAAACCTATAAAATGGAGTAGGAAATCCCTACCTCAAAGAAAATAACCCGAATGGAGAAGATAGAGATAAATACCCAAATTCCAATGTGCTCCAAATCACCAAATGTTCAGATTAGAATGAAGCCCAAGCCGTCCTCTATCTTTTTAATGAAGGATCTAGGGTAGAAATACACCCTAAGTGGATCAAATCTAAGAGAGAAGGTGAATAGGGAGAGAGAAAAGTCGGACCTAGGGTTTGGAATCAAAAAGAATGTGAAAAAGACTGATCAAAATCCGCTGTTGCGTATATAAACTGGACAGGCTCGCTCGAGCGAAGACTTGGTCGCTCGAGCGACCAGACACAGAGAAACTACGCTCGAGCCAAGGAAGCCTTGCTCGAGCCATCAAGCCAAAAGCTCGCTCGAGCGAAAGAAAGCTCGATCGAGCGAAGAACTCAAACCCTCAGGTCTGTAACCAGACATACGCTCGAGCGAAGGAACAATTGCTCGAGCGAAGAACGAACTAACTCGCTCGAGCGAATAAAAGCGCGCTCGAGCCAAGAATGCCAAGCTACAGGTCCAAACCTGAAACAAACTTTCGCTCGAGCTACCAAACCCCGGCTCGAGCGAAGAACCAAAAACAACAGCTCGCTCGAGCGACAAACTCCTCGCTCGAGCGAAGATCCAAAATACTGGACAGCAACACTTGATTTCTAAACCCAACCAACCTGAAACAAACCTGCCCAACACATCCTATAATTCCAAATGAGAAATAAGGGACAACAACAACCGTTATACAATGACAGAATCTACGGAACCTAAGTCCGGATACAATAATCAAATGGGAGAAGACCGGGGTCGCTATAAAGCCCGTAGGGCATTTGCTTTTGTTATAAACATGTAATACTTTTGTAATGAAATACTCTGATGAATAGATGAATGTGGATCTTTTTTTTGTATCAATGCATGTCTCTATATGGATGGGTTTAATGTTATATTTTAGAGGGCGTTACATATTTAGTGATATTCACATGAAGCAACTATAACTTGTGGTTGGGACCTCCCAATTTGTAAGTTAGGGCAAATAGTTATTTCAAACGTTTTAGGTAATGTTTAGTACTTGTTGTTCTAGTTGAATTAAATAACCATCTCAAGTAAATCATTTGTTTGATTGGTTTTTAAACACACACACACACACACACACATATATATAAGCGAACGTAGTTCACATACAATAGAAATACTTCCAAAAATGCTAATCAAATAGTGCTAGAACTTCACTTGTATCCTTGTTTAAGCATGAGTAGTTGACAAGATAATGGGGAAGAGACTCCAACCAACAAAAAAGTGTGAAAAGCTAAAAAGAATTGAAGTATATGATTTTAATTTTAGCTAAAAAGTAGTCGACATGAAGCTTATGTTTAATAAAATGAATTTCCTATGTTATACGATTTTAATTTTAATTTCAATCCACATGAAGGTTATGTTTAATAAAATGAATTTCCTCCGCATACTTTTTTGAAAGTGGATTAATGTTAAGATAATCCATGAATTACTATCTTCTCTCTAAGCGTGGAAGCTTTCCTAGCAACCCTAAACTTTAGGATTGAAGTAGTGGAAAGTGTGAGAAAGGGAAAATTTTGAATCTTTTTTTTTCCTTGTTACAAACCATTGTAACATGGAAAGTTGCTTTCCGATTTCTTGCAAAATATACACAAATATTTCTTGCAAAAAATAAAGAATTTTTCTTTTTCACTATTTTTTCACCTTTGATTTCCAGGTCTTGTTACCATGTGAACCCTTCAAAGTGTGCACATGATGTGCACCTTATATCTTAACCATTGAATCCTCACAAACTAATCTCAGCCATTGAATAATTTAATGGAAAAAACTTGAAACCTTTTCAACCAGTTGTTGTCCTGAATGAAGAGCTCCTCTCTCTCTCTCTCTCTCTCTCTCTCTCTCTCTCTCTCTCTCTCTCTCTCTCTCTCTCTCTCTCTCTCTCTCTCACTCTCAATCTATCTTTCTCTCCCTCTTTCTCCCCTCTAAGAAAGCCCTAACGTTTTTCTCCTAACATGACTTAGACAATTTTCTCTCCCTTTTACGACGCTACTCAAAGACCTTTCCGCAAAGTGAAAACTCTTCCATCTCCATTTTCTGCAACTACATCTGAGCATTTTGCCTTAAGGTATGAAACTCTTCCTCTGTCTCTCTGTGTCTCTCTCTATTCATCATCAACTCTTCCTTTCTCATTTTGTGAAACTCTAGACCAACACCCCCTTTTGTTTCCCCTATTTCAAAACTCATCCTTTTACCGATATGAACTCCACTTGGGGTGGGTTGGTTTTTGAAACTACGAAAAATATGATGTGCATACATTTTGTTTTCATCTTTGTTTGATTTGGTGGTTGTTTTGGTTCCATAGATATACTTGAAATTTGGCTGCTTTTGCAAAATCTAGTGTGTGGGTAATTGAAGTTATTTTGACTGCTTTTTACGAAATTTGGGATTCATTTGGAGTTATTTTGGTTTTAAGATATAGTTGATTTGATTTTGTTACTTACGCATTTTTGTAAAATCACTTAGGTGATTTTGTTAAAATTTACGTGATTTTGTGTTTCTCAAAACTTTTATGAGATGACTTATGAGAATTTGTGTTAACTTATGCATTTTTGTGAGGTCATTTACATGTGTTGGCAAAAACTTACGTGATTTTGTGCTGTTCAAAACTTTAATAGATGACTTACTCGAATTTGTATTACTTATGCGTTTTTGTGAAATTACTTATGTGATTTCGTGAAAACTTATTTGATTTTGTGTTTCTCAAAACTTTTATGAGATGACGTACGGGAAATTTGTGATAACTTACGCATTTTTGTGAAATCACTTACGTGAGTTTGTGAAAACTTATTTTATTTTGTGTTGAAAATTTTATTAGATGAATTACTCGAATTTGTGTTTCTTATGCATTTTTGTTAAATCACTTACATGATTTCATGAAAACTAACTTGATTTTGTGTTCCTCAAAACTTTTATGAGATGACTTACAGGAAATTTGTCACACCCCATATCTTATTACTCGGATGACATTACCAATATTCATTAATTAAGTCGATTTACAAATGACAATTCATCAGTTGATGAAATGATGAATAATTAAATATATATGTTCCCTCTCGTGATACAACAATGACATTTTTACATACAAACAAAAGAAATGCCCTAAGTCTTACAATCAATAAGAGAGCGTTGTTCATTACAAATCATAGAGCTCAACCAAAGAAAACAATTAAAAAGCACTACAACTCATCACCACTCTATAACCATGCCAAGTGTTTGATCCTCAAATCCAAAAACATTCCTTGTACACATGTACAAGTAGGGGGTGAGCAACCACTAGCTCACCAAACAATCTCATATTATAACGTTAAAAAATATGCGGGTACTAAAATACTCGTACATATACGTGAAATCATATCATGTCAAAACCATATAATTTTATTACATAACCTCTTAAATCTAATTTATTTTAATTAACCACGACTAATTAACTTAAATAAATAAACATGCTTCAATAGCAACATGGCATTCTTTTCAATTCATTCAATTACTCATTTGTCAATTGAATCAAATAGTTAAACAATTCATAATGACATTTAACAAAACACCAAATACATTTTATACAGTCTTATGAGATGAATGCATATGCCTTGTCATGCTCAAAATATTTTTCTCATCCTTTGAAAATCTTATGCACAATGCCAATTTGAAATAACATTAATCTAACAATTTCAATATAATTCCAAGGTAGTAAATACAACTCAAGTAATCCGTAGGCTGGTGTTTGCAAGTAGGCATATCGAGCACTACCAAATCCCCACTTTACCGGTCTCTCACCGGAAGAGCAGTGGTACCTCCTCCGCGCGTGTTTTCGGTCTTTCACCCTGGACACTCATGCCAACTTAACCAACATCAAACTACACCCCCTATCAGGCTTACAAATGTATTTACCCAAAACAAATCAAAATAATCTTGTTTCACCAAAAACAATTGCTTTCTCAAAACAATAGTTTTCAATTGCAATTCGAAATCCATGATAACAATGAAATGGAATGACAATGCAATATGTAACAATGCATTAGAATAGTTCCAATTTCAATTCCACCACACAATGCTCCATTGTGATCAATTTCCATATCTCTATCAATGTAATACCATGATACAATCCCAAGAGATAATATAATAATGTCAATGTTCATGCATTTACCATATGTAAATCAACAATTTCCAACTTAGTCTTTTCAAGACAATTCAACAATATTCTTTATATAAAACAAACTTCCAAAATCAAACATTTTCTTACCTTTCCAAGAATCTCCTCATTAAAATACCAACATGGTAATCCTCTACAGGTTACCAAAACCAAAACTTTTATACAATAGGTTCAGCAATAGTAATAACATATAACACCAAAGCAGATTCAAGATCTCATCAATCTCTAACTCACATACTTTATCAATGAAATGTAATTAAAATCTTTCCAAAACTCATCCCCATCCCAAATATTAAATATAATCAAATTCCTATTTTTCTCATGAAAGTGAAATCTCGAGATCTTCAAGTTCAATCATAATTCTCAATAAGCATAAGTGAATATTCCAACACTTAATCAATTATATCAAAATCTTCTCTTGACTATAATTATAAAATATAATACGAGTGTTCACTTTCCAATTATCAACATCAAACCCATCAAATTATACCAAGGAAAATAATAAATAACTAAAAGTTTTGATAACTCATTTTTGTTTTAATCCAATTCATCCATTTGCTCCAAACGAGCTAAAAACACATTATTTTCTTTCCTTGTCAAAGACCGCCAAAACCATTCAAATATCTCATAAAAATTTTGAAGTACGAAATTATTATCATAACATTATTCAACTAGTAAAACTAGAAGCCCAATACTAGATCACCTCAACTTAACTAATAATCTAAGTTCAACTTTGTTTCACACCCGAACAACTTCATCTCACCTATTTTCTCCAAAATCTCATTCTTATGAAATATTAACATTTCCATCCCACTATATTAGAACTTATGGTATAATCTCAATAACACACTTTTAACCAAACTAATTTAATTCACTAAATTAGTAATTCTATTATCTTCACATTTTTCCAAAAGAAATAATACTAAACATGTAACGCCTTGAAAATTTGGCATGATATATCTATTTATGCAACAAAACCACCTAATAGACAAACACATATATATAGCTAACAAATCCATACACCCATTTCCACTAAATCCCAAATGCCAAATACATGTTGTTCACATCTCAATGCCCTAGTTCTAATCCCAAATATGCATTTTACAACAAGTATGAAATGGAAACAAAACAGATAATAAGTGCCCTACAGGCTTATAAATTTATCCAAGAACATTCTTGGTTACACAAAAATGGAGTTTCAACTCAACACAAATATAGCCCTGGGATTACATTCAACAAATAACAATAACACAAAAATGAAGTCTCAGCTCCGAGTCCTCTCAAGTCAATGCCTTGGCGGAGGCATAGCCCCTGTACCTGAAATGATTTCCCTTATAGGGTGCGTCACAGCCCAGTAGAGATATACTACACAACATATGAACAATGACAAGACTAAAGAGGAGTATGCTCATGCCATGCTCATGATAAAACAATTTATCTCTCTTTTTATAAAGCATGCAATGCTGAGATGCAACAACAAATATAAAACCATTTCCATTTTAAACCATATCTGATACATGAATACGGGCCTTGTGAATCTCTAGGAGAGTGTCTGCAAGTAGGCCCTAATGCACTACCACTGTCATTTTTACCAGTAAACTGGAAGGCTCGACACCTAACCGCGGGGTTCCACACCCCCTACCCAGATTTACCAAGTATTCATCTTTTCGCAAATAGATACATTTCCAAACATTTCTCCAAAAAAAAAAAAAAAAATACATTTCCAATGAAATAAATGTAATGCAATGCCCAATGCAATAAATGAGGAATGTGGTTCAATTTACCTAAGTCTTATGCATTTCTACAACAATCATGGCTATCCTCTACCGATAGCCCAAAACAGATATTTCTAACAAATATTTAAATAATTAAATTCTAAAAATTTTGATAAATACAATCTATTCCACATCTTATCAAATATGAACAACTACACTAGTTTTCCTATCACAATAACGTCCGGTAACCTCTCAAGGTTCATTTCTAACCACATCGGTTTTATACCAACAGATACATTAAGCAAAATAATATCGTTAATGCCCAAGAAAATATCATTTTCTTTCCACACACATTCTCCAAGCATTATTCAACTATGACATCCTATTTTGATCAAAAGCCCCCAAAATTAAATGCAATTCCTTTGTTTTCTTTAAAAATGCTCTTTTGGTCACAAACCGGTAAAAATTTCAAAACCAATCGAATTGAAGTCCATTTTTATTCAAATTTAAAACATAGTTCTTTCATAACCTTACAAGCATATTCCAAGTTTACACTTTCGTAATTTGGGCATCAACTTTTTATTTTTCTCAAAATTTCCCTTTTAAGCAAATAAATCATGAATTTTCTAAAAATTCTAATTAAATTATATGCAACTCTAATGTCACGCCCCAATTTCCATGCCCAAATGGTAATACAATGGTCATGGCTCTTTAAAGTAAAACTGATAATAAATCCTCATACTTGCATTACATGATGTAAATAGTCTTCATGCAATAATACAATTAATCCAACAATAATTAATTAAACAACAAATACCACCAAGGGTTTACAAGTTACCAAAACTTGAGCCTGGTTACACAAAACGGTTATTCAAACCCACACATACAAAGCCCTTGGCTTACAATCAGAGTCATATCAAATGAGCACATTATGCTCTCTGCACATACTTCCACGCCTTCAGTTAGGCGGAATCACCACATCTTTTTCTGCACAAAAATCACATAGGGTGAGCATAAAGCCCAGTAGGAAATTCTTAACAAAGTATATACATTTTATACCAGTCTCAAGAGATGGAATGCTTATGTCATGCCATGCCTTTTTGAAAATAAAACATATCTTCATCTTTTGAAAACCATCATACTCAATGATGTCATGTAGCTTCAACTGTTCAACATTTATCAGTTTTAACCAAAGGGGCGGTAAATACAACTCTGGTAATCCCTAGGCCGGTGTCTGCAAGTCGACTATACAAGTACTACCAAATTGTCATTTTTTCCGGTACCAACTAGAAGGCTCGACACCTATCAATTGTCATTTTTACCAGTGTCAACTAGAAGGCTCGGCACCTATCAATTGTCATTTTTACCAGTGTTAACTGGAAGGCTCAACACCTATCATCTACACCACCTGTCAAGACTTACCGCCATATTTACCCCAAAACCATTTCATGAAAACTCGTTTCTCAACATTCTCTTCTCAATGCAGGTTTTCAAATCAACTTCAAAGTTCAATGTAATCAAATGAATTGATATGTCAATGTAACAATAATCAATACAATGCAACAATTCTTACATTTCCAATTTTCCCACACAATACTACCATTGTGATCAAAATTCTCATTTCTCCTTTCTCCTTTCCATACAATTTCACATGAGGAATAAATATATTTCAATTCATCCGAGGAATAACACATCTTCCATATTTCAAGCGTTTTCAACAAATTATCCATTTCAAGACTAAATCAACATTTTGAATAACAATTTTCAAAATGAATAACAACTCTCATAATTCTCAAAATTTATCATTTATACGATATAAACAAGAAAATTTTCAAATATCACTTATTTTGGGCATTCAAAATAAGTATAACAATATCAACCATTGATTTTTAACTTCTTCTAAAAATTCCCAATTTCTAGGTTTTCTCACCAAAACCATCCATCTTCAAACATTTGAGAAAAATCTCACCAAAGTCCTCTTTCTTCAATCAACATAGTTCAAAACCGTCAATTTCTATTTTTAAGGAAACAAGAAAATAAACCCACTTTCAAAAATTAT
Source organism: Camellia sinensis (assembly GCF_055761805.1). Classification (NCBI taxonomy): domain Eukaryota; kingdom Viridiplantae; phylum Streptophyta; class Magnoliopsida; order Ericales; family Theaceae; genus Camellia; species Camellia sinensis. The sequence goes on from NC_138970.1 coordinate 68,230,428, forward strand.
TCACCTTCTTCAATCAACTACCAATTTTCAAAGCAAATCAAAGGATGATTTCAAAATCATCTAGATCTTACAAAAACATATATATAACTCAAAGAAAAATCCCTACCTCAAGTTTGAAGAAGAAAAGAGTTCAAACCCCCAAAATCAACGACGATGAAACTTGATCTCCACCGCACACAACGAAGCCCTCGAGAAGTTACACAACTTTAACGAAGGGACTACTGCCAAAATCCCAATGGATTTGGAGAAATCAGAGAGTAGATGATTTCTAGAGAGAGAGGCTCTAGCTCTGGATCTTGGAGACTTTTAGAAAGAGAGAGGATTGCAAAAAAGTGATCTGAAATGTCACTTTCGCAAGTTGATAAAAGGCAGTCCGCTCGAGCATATAAAGTCCCGTTCGAGCATCAGACACAGACCCCCGCTCAAGCATGAAACCCTGAGCTCGAGCGTGAAATACGCTCTCCTAGTATTTTCTGCAGACACAGTCCCCGCTCGAGCGCCCGAATTCCCGCTCGAGCGTAGAACAAAATTTCAGAAGCCCGCTCAAGCCAAGAATGCCCGCTCGAGTGGAGAGCCAAGTTCTAGGCAACCAAGAGTTTGGAAAAACAAGCAACCAACTTTTTCCAAACACACAATTACAACCCAACAACCAACAATGAGGGGAAGACAAAGGAAACAAGACATGAACCACCATTCAACACATACAAACCCGAGTTCGGAACACCACAAGGAACGGGTCAAAACCAAGGTCATTATGTCTAAACTCCCTATAATAAAGTAAAAGTGCATAAAGAAGTGTAGGAAAAATCCCTACCTCAAGCTAGAAGAGGAAACACGCAAAAACCCCAATTTTTGACTTTATTGGATTTCGATCTTCACCGGTCAAAACATTGCTCTCACCAAGCTCTTCACTTTGGATTTATACAATTTGTTGTTATCAACATATTTGTATCATGTCGTTACTGTATCCCATATCCATAGCCATGCTTCAAACATCATAGATCATAGATGCTGTGCAACAAGCATACAAGTGCCTCATTGAATACGATTCACCTAAGTTAGCATGAAGCACAAGTGTCATCAGCACTTTGTCACTATGGTCTCTTGAGACTTATATCATATTGAGCAGAAACCAGTTACCTCACAATTCTTAATTAATAGAGTCATCATTAGTACTTAAAAGAACTTGGGCAAAATCACAAGGAAATAACGGGATGAAAAAGATGACGGCTTTCTAGGCACGGATCTCTGAAGCTCATTGATAACTTGTATATAAGAAAGATAGGATGGAAACAAGTAACTGGACTTCGTCTAATTCCCAACTTGGCCACTTATTTTTTATTTGTGTGTAAAGAATTAGTTCACTAGTCCTTGATAACATACACAAGTTAGTCATATAGTTTATCGGGAAGTACGAAAAGTTTCCCCGCTATTTGGAAGAAGCCCATCTTTTGCCATTTCGGTAAGAACATTAAATACTACAACCATGTTGCCTTCTTTGTGGTTGACCTCAGCAAGGACTTTTGCAAGTTCAGCATCAGTAAGCCTATAGCTTCTCAGTGTGTTCTCTATAACTTGACTCAAGTCCTCACGTCTCCCTTCTTTGAAAAGTTCTTTTATCAGAGCAATGATAGATATAGTAAGAGAAACAAATCCATGGTGCACCATTTCCTTGTAAAGATCCAATGCTTTCTGCAAATTTCCATCCCTACAATGACCATGTATAATAACATTATAAACTGCTTCACTAGGCTTGCAGTTTCTTTGAAGCATTGATTCAAAAACGTGATCTGCTTCATTCATCAAACCATGCATGCAGAATCCCTTTATGAGAGCTACCGCATTCTTAAACTCGATATAACTACAATTTTCTATCAGTGTAGTATATGTGACATCATTTCGAATGGACTCCTCACAAAACAATTTTCTATCGAATGGACTCCTCATTTCGTCCTAGCTTGTTTGCTAAGCCCATTTAATAGCACATTATACGTAACAACATCATGAAGGAAGCCCTTTTTTATCATCTCATCATGCAGATGAAGAGCACTTTTAATATCTCCTTCTGCACAATAAGCATTGATCAGAGTAGTATATGTGCATTTATCAGGAGGCAGATCCAATCTCCACATCTCCTGGAAAATATCACAAGCTGCAGTCAGTCTTCTCTGCGGACAGAGACCTTAGATCAACGATGAATAAGAAACAACATCTAGCGAAACTCCTTTATCATTCATTTCCCATCCCTTGACAGCTCTACCAGGATCTGACCAGAGTAAATCACACAGTAAATCAGTGTTAGGAATAAGAGTAGGACGGGGTAAGTTTCTAATCAGATCCAAGTTCGTAAGATCAGGGGAAAGGCCACCATACTCGAAGAGCCTTAACAAATCACTATACTGCCCATGAATGATAAGAAAAAAGGTTGTAACTAAGAAGAGAGAGAATGAGATATATTAATATTCAAACCCCTCCTCCTACTCATCATACCCCACGAGAGAGAGACAAGAGAGTGCATTATTCTCTCTTTAATCATTTTCTTCCACCAAAAGTAAGCAACCCTCTCAAATAATTTTCCACTACCACATTTTTATATTTTATTTAGGTCTTTACAACCTAACCTCCTTAAGAAATTTCGTCCTCGAAATTAAACTCAAGTAATATAATACATTCTACAGTCACCCACAAACTCACTCAGATACTTACCATTGCATCAACAAAATTCTTTAACCTCTACCTGAGCCAACAACAAGTACACCGGTAACAAACCAAATCATTACTTTGCACCACAATTGATTATATAAACCCTTACTAGTATAAACCATTAAATGATTCTTCTATCCACATCGATAACCCATAGCAACAAAATAGGATCTAATCCCTTAAGTATAACAAAACGACTCCCCAGAATACCAAGACGCCATACCTTATTGGCGATAACCCAACTTCAACGAACTATCTCCATCGCCTGATGCACAATGCATCTGGAGGCCAAAATAACTATCACTACTTCGAGACCTTAACAAAACGAAATAATAACTCTTCTAAAGCACTAACCACCAACTCAAATAGTGACCGTCAACCGTCACAAAACAGACAATACCTTACCAACCCTATTCTACATCACACTAATATTACGATAACCCACGAGATCAAACCAAAATTAAACAACTCTTACTACACTAACTCACTTATAGACAAGTACTAATACTACTCTTGAGGCTAGTTAACTAAATAGTCAACCTCTCACCCTAGGAGTATACAAAACCAATCACGATAAGACACATATAAAGATTAACACTGAAACAGTTCTAAAATTCCCAAATAGTTAATAAATAGTTTAACCTCGCTGAATTAAAATCAATTACAACCATAGAAACATAATCATGGCATGATAACACAGCCTCCCAATTAAACATAAGAGATTCACCCTACTCCATAACATATACAACGTACATCCTAATATCAAAATAACATTTCTATCACAATTCCCAAACATCGATAAAAAGGTCCCAATACTTCTCACGGACTACCACCTCACGTTCCCAAGTCGCCTCCTCAACCCCGTGGTGTCTCCACAACATTTTCACCAAGGGACAAAAACGAACAAAAGATACACACACACATTTGGAGAATATGCCGTTACTGACAAGGAATATTCTATTTATGGACGTCAGTGAGCACATGCCATTACTACGACAGAATCTTCTGTAAGCTGACATCATCGTGCGTAAGCAAAACATGCAAAAAGGAAATAAAACACGAATGCAGGGATATGGAGTTTCAAACCCCCAACCTCGGGCTCAGCCTCTCCATCCTTAGACGCCGAACCAGACCACTTAACCAAGTCACTCTTGTGACAAAATTAGTCGAATAAATGTATGCAATACATAAATATACAATATATATACATATATGTATACAACTTTCCCGCTTCTCTCTCTTCCTTCGAAAACTGCGTCTGACACGTGGCCTTGCTTTTGTTCATTGGCCGACAAAAGCAGCTCTCCTCAATTACCGCTCGTCTCGGCTATCTCTCCCTTCTTGTCTTCTTCTCTTCTGCATTCTTCTGAAACAGTATCTTTCCTCTTCTACTTATTCACTCATTTCTCTTTCTTCTTCATCATTCTCTTCCATCTCCTTCTTCTTCATCACTCTCTTCTGTTTCTTCTTCCTTATCGAGAGAAAAAAGAGAGATTGAAAGGAGGAGAAAAGTTATCCCAAAACTCAGTCTGTTCTCTGTTATTTCTCTATGACTCCTTTCTTTCTTTTTACACTCCTCACTACACATGGCCTCATCTCGTCATCTCACTGTCTTTCCGAACCTCAATGATCCAAGCTCTTCTGGACTGAGTGCCCCTGCTCCTACTTTTCCTAACCTTCGTGGACTGAGTGCCTCTACTCCTACCCTTCTTAACCTTCCTGAACAGAGTGCCCCTACTCCTACTCTTCTTATTTTTCCCATGATGTCAGTTGAGCAAATCATGGCTGCTCAATCTGATATTGAGGCCGACCACTTCATACTGAGATCTTGCATGGAGACAGTGACTGCGGTTACCAAATTAACTCACCGGCTGTAGAATAGGACCAGTGAAGTACAACAATTAAATGCCCAACTTTCTGTGCTCTAGCGCATGTACAATGATGCGCGAACAGAGATTTACGCGTTGAAGGCGGAGAATAAAGCGCTAAAACGGAAGACCACCGTTATGGCCCGATTCGGAGCACCTTCATACTTGCCTTTGACAGCTAGCAGGGAGTCAACTCTCCCGGCGGTCTTGTATGCACTGAGGCAGGGCCTTCAAGGGTCTCCCAAGATGACAAAAAGAGAAAGAGTTCGGTGGGAGAGTCGAGTAAGTGAAGTCGGCATGTGGTTATTATCAAAAACAAGATCCCTCTCCTTTTTTTTTTTTATGCTATCTCTGCAATCAGGGATGTCATCCCCTAACTTCAATAAAATCAGTTTTTTTTTTTTTTTTCACTAATGGTGTAATTGGCATAACACTTTGAGCTTGAAAACAATTTTGTTTGACTAAATTTCAGAATGATTAAATTTTGAACTCTGAACTGGACATTGATTCCATACTGACCTGAATCAAAATCATGGCTTAACGAAAGAAAAACGAAGCAAAACAATCCAAACACACTTATATACACTGATTGGTAGTGCAAATCAATGCATTGGCAATAGAATTACAGAGCAAGAAGGTACTTCTCACAACCAAAGGTGCTGCCACTAACTCTGGCGTGGTAACAGCATACACACGCCCAGTACGTCTCTGATCCACCTGTTCCCCTCCTCCTGCGCCGGAATCTCATCCGGTATTGGCATCTCATGCCTCCTCGGCCTACCATGCCTACCACTCCCCCTTCCACGTCCAAACATCCCAATAAAGGTAACACTCGAGATTGGTACAGTCACAATTGTGCCGAAACTAACTCACTCATGTCCTAAGGCAATGGACAATAGTTAATTCATTCCACATAAGCACATACAGATTTTCTTTCCAGGTAATGATTGTCCCATGACATTGCTAGAGTTCTAATCGGAAGTAGCAGTGATCAAGTGCTCTTCTGGCTGGACTTTCAAGAACTCACAGACCGAATCAACATCTCAGAAATCAAACCCCATATCCACATAATCACATAAGCGTGTTACCACATAGCACCTCATCATACCGATATCTCTATCAAGTGAGATAAACCCACTGTGGTACTAACCACTCCCAACGTACCCAAAGTATTCGAACCCGGTACGCTCTGATACCAAGTTGGTACGCCCCGAAAATTTGGCATGATATATCTATTTATGCAACAAAACCACCTGATAGACAAACACATATATATAGCTAACAAATCCATACACCCATTTCCACTAAATCCCAAATGCCAAATACATGTTGTTCACATCTCAATGCCCCAGTTATAAACCCAAACATGCATTTTACAAAAAGTATGAAATGGAAACAAAACAGATAATAAGTGCCCTATAGGCTTACAAATTTATCCAAGAACATTCTTGGTTACACAAAAATGGAGTTTCAACTCAACACAAATACAGCCCTGGGCTTGCATTCAACAAATAGCAATAAAACAAAAACGAAGCCTCAGCTCCGAGTCCTCCCAAGTTAATGCCTTGGTGGAAGCATAACACCTGTACCTGAAATGATTTCCCTTATAGGGTGAGCCACAGCCCAGTAGAAACATACTACACAACATATGAACAATAACAAGACTAAAGAGGAGTATGCTCATGCCATGCTCATGATAAAATAGTTTATCTCTCTTTTTATAAAGCATGCAATGCTGAGATGCAACAACAAATATAAAACCATTTCCATTTTAAACCATATATGATACATGAATACGGGCCCTATGAATCTCTAGGAGAGTGTCTGCAAGTAGGCCCTAATGCACTACCACTATCATTTTTACTAGTAAACTGGAAGGCTCGACACCTAACCGCGGGGTTCCACACCCCCTACCCAGATTTACCAAGTATTCATCTTTTCGCAAATAGATACATTTCCAAACATTTCTCAAAAAACAGACACATTTCCAATAAAATGAATGTAATGCAATGCCCAACGCAACAAATGAGGAATGTGGTTCAAATTACCTAAGTCTCATGCATTTCTACAACAATCATGGCTATCCTCCACCGATAGCCCAAAACAGATATTTCTAACAAATATTTAAATAATTAAATTCCAAAAATTCCGATAAATATAATCTATTCCACATCTCATCAAATATGAATAACTACACTAGTTTTCATATCACAATCACGTCCGGTAACCTCTCAAGGATCATTTCTAACCGTGTCGGTTTTATACCAACAGATACATTAAGCAAAATAATATCATTAATGCCCAAGAAAATATCATTAATGCCCAAGAAAATATCATTTTCTTTCCAAACACATTCTCCAAGCATTATTCAACTATGACATCCTATTTTGATCAAAAGCCCCCAAAATTAAATGCAATTTCTTTGTTTTCTTTATAAATGCTCTTTTGGTCACAAACCGGTAAAAATTTCAAAACCAATCAAATTGAAGTCCGTTTTTGTTCAAATTTAAAACATAGCTCTTTCATAACCTTACAAACATATTCCAAGTATACACTTTCGCAATTTGGGCATCAACTTTTCATTTTTCTCAAAATTTTCTTTTTTAGCAAATAAATCACGAATTTTTCAAAAATTCTAATTAAATTATATGTAACTCTAAACTCCCTATAATCAAGTAAAAGTGCATAAAGAAGTGTAGGAAAAATCTCTACCTCAAGCTAGAAGAGGAAACAAGCAAAAACCCCAATTTTTGACTTTGTTGGATTTTGATCTCCACCGGTCAAAACGTTGCTCTCACCAAGCTCTTCACTTTGGATTTATACAATTTGTTGTTATCAACATATCTATATCATGTCATTACTATATTCCATATCCACATCCATGCTTCAAACATCATAGATCATAGATGTTGTGCAACAAGCATACAAGTGCCTCATTGAATACGATTCACCTAAGTTAGCATGATGCACAAGTGTCATCAACACTTTGTCACTATGGTCTCTTGAGACTTATATCATATTGAGTAGAAACCAGTTGCCTCACAATTCCTAACTAATAGAGTTATCATCGATACTTAAAAGAACTTTGGCAAAATCACAAGGAAGAAAGGGGATGAGAAAGATGATGGCTTTCTAGGCACGGATCTCTGAAGCTCCTTGATAACTTGTATATAAGAAAGATATGATGAAAACAAGTAACTGGACTTCGTCTAATTCCCAACTTGGCCACTTATTTTTTATTTGTGTGTAAAGAATTAGTTCACTAGTCCCTGATAACATACACAAGTTAGTCATACAGTTTATCGCGAAGTATGGAAAGTTTCCCCGCTATTTGGAAGAAGCCCATCTTTTGCCATTTCGGTAAGAACATTAAATACTGTAGCCTTGTTGCCTTCTTTGTGGTTGACCTCAACAAGGACTTTTGCACGTTCAGCATCAGTAAGCCTACAGCTTCTCAGTGTGTTCTCTATAACTTGACTCAATTCCTCACTTCTCCTTTCTTTGAAAAGTTCTTTTATCAGAGCAATGACAGATACAGTATGAGGAACAAATCCATGGTGCACCATTTCCTTGTAAAGATCCAATGCTTTCTGCAAATTTCCATCCCTACAATGACCATGTATAATAACATTATAAACTGCTTCACTTGGCTTGCAGTTTCTTTGAAGCATTGATTCAAAAACGTGATCTGCTTCATTCATCAAACCATGCATGCAGAATCCCTTTATGAGAGCTACCGCATTCTTAAACTCGATATAACTACAATTTTCTATCAGTGTAGTATATGTGACATCATTTCGAATGGACTCCTCACAAAACAATTTGAAGAGAAGCTGTTTTGCCTCCCTCGTCCTAGCTTGTTTGCTAAGCCCATTTAATAGCACATTATACGTAACAACATCATGAAGGAAGCCCTTTTTTATCATCTCATCATGCAGATGAAGAGCACTTTTAATATCTCCTTCTGCACAATAAGCATTGATCAGAGTAGTATATGTGCATTCATCAGGAGGCAGATCCAATCTCCACATCTCCTGGAAAATATCACAAGCTGCAGTCAGTCTTCTCTGCGGACAGAGACCTTAGATCAACGATGAATAAGAAACAACATCTAGCGAAACTCCTTTATCATTCATTTCCCATCCCTTGACATCTTTACCAGGATCTGACCAAAGTAAATCACACAGTAAACCAGTGTCAGGAACAAGAGTAGGACGGGGTAAGTTTCTAATCAAATCCAAGTTTGTAAGATCAAGGGAAAGGCCACCATACTCGAAGAGCCTTAACAAATCACTATACTGCCCATGAATGATGAGAAAAATGGTTGTAACTAAGAAAAGAGAGAAGGAGATATATTAATATTCAAACCTCTCCTCCTACTCATCATACCCCACGAGAGAGAGACAAGAGAGTGCATTATTCTCTCTTTAATCATTTTCTTCCACCAAAAGTGAGCAACCCTCTCAAATAATTTACCACTACCAAATTTTTATATTTTATTTGGGTCTTTACAAAACATAACTTAACCCAACTCATCTTTCAAACATAATCATATTTCATGACAAGCTACTTAAATAGACAATCTTTCCCAAATTCTCTTCAAATAACAATTTTCACAACATTTCTAAAGTTAACTAATCAATATGATATTTACATCAAAAATTTTGAAATATGTCCAAGAGTACACTTTTAAGATTGAGAGTTCAAAAGTCCTCATTTCATCCTTTCATTTTTTCAAAAATGAGCAAAAACTAAATCATCAACACATCACCTTTCACAAAATATCAAAAATATAACACTTGTAGAGTTTTTAATCCCAAAATAACTCTATTATTCCAACTTAACAATTTACTCAATATTCATCAACATTAATTTATTTTTCTCAAAAATAAGTTCCAAAATCAAAGATGAAAAATATTTCAACTTTAAGTTTCTCAAAATAAATTTTCCATACTACCCATACAACTATTAAAATTAAATTTTGGATTTTTAGCAAAATTTATCAACACAAGATGATTTTCTCAAATCAATATTCTTAACATTTCAACATAATTTTTCTTCCAAAAATTACCAAACAAAAATCTAAAAAATATATATATGCAATACCTCTTATAATGACATATTTTCTCAAAATAACCTTAACATAATTTTAAAGTAATAATATGAAGAAAGTCCCTACCTCAAATGTGAAGAAAAGCTAATCCGAAAATGTAAACATCACCCGATCATGAATTTCAAGACCACCATTACGAAGATCACGACGAGCTCTCTGACTTTCATTTACAAAACTTTTACAAAATCTCACTCTAAAGACTCCCACTCTAAGCTCAAAGCTTGAGCAACATGGAAGAGAGAGAAAGGGGGGGGGTCACGCCCCAAGCTCCGTGACAATGCCGCACACTCATATAAGTGAGCATGCAAGGCTAAGAATCCAATCACATGACCCACCATGTAAAATACTCAAATTAAATCCTTAATTGTCATAATGCCAAAATCCATAAAAATAAATAGTTCTTATATGAAAATGTCCACCAAGTCCACTAATTTAATCCACTAACAAAACAATAATCCAAGTACTTAAATCATGGTCCCACTCTCGGCACTCCCACATGTAAAAAAAATCCGCGCAGCTCTACTCTTCAGAATCTGAAAAAAAAATAAGGATAAGCTAGATAGCCTAGTAAATAACCAACCATCACTGCTAGCTGGATCAAGTATATAAAAATAAGTAAATAAATCGATAACCAATAAATATAATTTTTTTTCTACAGTTCAATAAATGAACAATTATTTGTAAGGTGGTTTCATAGCTAAAAATAAACAATGTACAATACATTTTAAACGAAAAGCCAACAAGATAATTCAAAGTAATTCGTTGTTCAAATCGATGGTTCGATATTCAGATGGTTCAATGATTTGATTCACAAAACCCATGTCTTAATGACTACGGTCACTTAGCCCGTGACAAGGCCCAGAACCACACATAGGCCGGTGGTAAAGCCCCAAAAGAAACTAGTTTCTGTGCCAATAAATAACCCCCATTGGCTAGGGTCCAAATCATAGTCAGACTAGAGTGATGTTCAAAATTCAAACAATACACAACTTTTAAATAAAACATTTGATATTTTCAGAATAAACGTTTAGTACAATTTTCAGAATAGTTTCACCAAATATTCAAATAATTTTCATAATAATATTCGATGTTGTTTTATACTTGATCCATATTTTATTTTAAGAGAACATAAAGGCTATAAATAAATATTTAGGATTTTAAACGATTCGATAGGAATAAAAATGAACCAACAGTGATAGAGGTTTACTTACCTCAAACAGCTAAAATAATATTTCCCAAGCTAATCTCAAATTACTAAGATCCACCTCAATCTCACAAACCTAATAAAATATTACACCGCATAAACAATTATTATATGCACCCATCTATCTCTTCTTGTAACAACAATAAAATAAATTAACCCAATTGCCTATTAAGAACTCCCACAATTTAGCATCAAAACAAAGCCATCACGGTTTCAGAAATTCTCAACCCATATTATTCTATTGTTGTTTATATACACGTAAAAGTTTGTAATTGCTTGTAGTCAATCGTGTATCCCACAAATACACCACCATTAAACTTAACCCATCACATATCAATCTCAAAATATGAACCACCCAAATGGGATGCAAAATACACTCTAAAATTGAGCAAAATTGAGACCCCCAACATAGACTACATCAATATATCTATTTAATCATATATGCCCATAAAATCATCTATTGATATATTAACACTAAAATCATAGATAGAAATACAATAAAATAAATCTTACCTAAGTGATGAATAAAACAAAACCACCACTCTTATGAATCCTCCCTCTTCCTTGGTTTGGGTTTCTTTTCTTTAATTTTAAACTTTTCCAAACCCTTGCTTGCTGCCTTCACCTTTAACTCTTCCAAACCCTTTCTGCAACACAAGCCTCTCTTCTCTTTTTCTTTTCTTTTTTCTTTTACCTTCTCAAACCCTAGCCGCCTATGGAGCAATTCATAGCCTCTGTTTTGTTTGTTTTCCAAGACTTAAAGCCACAATAGGTGGGCTTATTAACCTAATTTCTCAAAGTTACAAAATTACCCATCTAAGTAATAGGAAATATAATGCCATATCATAACTAATTCTTTGATATTAATAAATGACTCATATAAGTTAATTTAATTACTAATCTATCCAATAAAATAATAATATTTAAAACTTGGGTTTTACAGGGGGGGCGGTACCCTCTGCCCAAATCAAGGAAAAGAAATGGAAGAAGGAAAGAAGAGAGAGAGAATGCGTGGGGACATGGGTTCACTTCCCCAAAATTGATATCCCTAAAAGAATTATATAATTTTTTGTAATAATACCTTAAAATTTTATAATATAAATTATAAAATGGTATAATTTTTCTCACTGCAAAATATAATATTTTTGTACACCACAAAATATAATATTTTGCTCACCACGAAATATACACCCATTTTATTCACTATAAAAATATATAACTTTTCACCATATAGTACACACCATAAATCAACTATTAAATATTTATTATAATCCTATATAATAAATAATAATAACTCCCAAGGTGGTTATTACCAATCACATAATTAAAAATGACCAAACAGTTAAACATGAGTCATTAAACAAACTCAAATTAAATTAAATCCAAGTCATGGATCCCACCCACAAGCCAAACATGGTCCAATTATATACCAAAATAGACCTAACAATTTATCTGAAATCATAGTCCAAACACCCAAAACTCAAATTTCAAATTATGCTATAAATTAAACTGAACACCAATCAGTCTGCAATTTCTCATAAAATAAATACTCACCATTAAATTCCGAAATTTTTATCCAACATACTAGACTCTTATAAGAACAACATAATAAAAATTTTCATAATTTCTGAGATCGAAAATTATATTTTTTTTTAAAAAAAATTATTACAAAATTGAACCATTTTTGCACATAACTTTACACAAACACTCCAATCTAAATATTACTCAATTAATTTATGCACTGACTATTTAAAAAAATATATATATTTTGGGTTATCATAAAATTTATGTTAAGTTATGCATTTTTATGAGATCACTTACGTGAGTTTGTGAAAACTTATTTGATTTTTTTGAAAATTTTATTTGATGACTTACTCGAATTTGTGTTACTTCCGCATTTTTGTGAAATCACTTGCGTGATTTCGTGAAAACTTATTTGATTGTGTTCCTCAACTTTTATGAGATGATTTACAGGAAATTTGTGTTGATTTACGGGAAATTTGTGTTAATTTACGCATTTTTGTGAGATCACTTACATGAGTTTGTGAAAACTTACATGATTTTGTGTTGTTCAAAATTTTATTGGATGACTGTCACGCCCCACTCTTTATTACTTGGATACCGTTACCAAAGCCATTATTATAAATTCCATTTCAGAGATAGCCTACAGAAACCCATTAAATTTACATGGAGTTCATAAGTAAGAATTCTCTCTTTCAAATATAAAATGAATGCAACATGAACATAACTAAACAAATTGCCCGCAGGCTTACGTCTTTAAAGTAAAAGAAAGGGTTTAACCCTTTTTACATCAATGGCATTTCGCCCACAAAGAAAAGGCCCGTGGCCAACAGTTAAGGAAGATCCATGACCTTGTAACGTTTCTCGAGATACATCTGAAAAAGATAATCAACGTGGGATGAACATAAAGTCCAGTGGAGATCTCAGCATGATCCTCAACAATAACGACTTACAGATAGCTATGATCATAATGCTAGTCTCATACATATAAATAATGTGGCGTTTTATAACCAAAGTATAGTTACATAAATATTTTTCTCAAGAACATTCAGTTTATTCAACAACACCAAGGTTCGCTTTTACCAAGGTTCGCTTTTACTACCCTTTTCCCATTTAAACAATTATTACACGATAACCATACTTTCCATTTGTGACAAAACACCACATAGTATCCGTTTTGTTTGAAAACACGTTCATCAAATTCGATTTCTTCACATTATTCATAACCCAAATATAAACATGGTCCGTCTCTACGAGTTCATCACCTTCTCAAACTTGGACTCAAAATTTAATGGGATACCTTCAATAAAATAACTTATGGTAGGAAAACTCCCTCGACACTCTCTAACATGTCCAAATATACTTAAACACATCTACTCAACACATAAGACAATTCAACCTTACTAAATCATGATCATCATAACACGTAACACGCATAATTAAATAAGAGAACCATGATAAATAATCTCCGCATTACTTGCCAGAAGCACAGTAAGCCACTGATTCATCTTTCCACAATGAAATGCCAATTTACTAGACACCAGCTAGAAGGGAATGGTACCTCTGCCAATTCTCCAGGCGCTAGCTGGAAGAGAATGGTACCTCTGATTCTCAGCACAACCAATTCTCCAAGCGCTAGCTGGAAGGTAATGGTACCTCTGGTTCTCAGTGCATTACACATTTTTCAACCATCACGTCAAACCACATTCATAGATAACACAAGTGTACTACAGACACATAATCATTTCAACATTCACGATGTCATCCTCCACCGATGACCATGGACAAAACCTGTAACAGTATGTATTAAACACATAATACCATTAACCACTTCGCATGAAACTTCAGATCCAATTACAACAATAGTAAAATAAAATATATTTGTGATTCAATCGCAAGTTAATTTCCAAAATTAACACAGTGTTGGTATTTCATTCTTCTATTTCAAAATTGATTACCTTATCCTTCCACATTAATATCCTCCACCCTTTGCCCCAAACCATTTATTTCATTTCACAAGAAAAGTATGACCAACTCAACTTCCTTCTTTTTAGATAAGGGATTTCAATCATGGCTAACAAAGTCAATATTTACTCAATTTCCATATAATGGTAGTGTAACCCAATGATATTCTAATCTCATGGTTAAATCCCCTTTTTGACCATTAACAATTATCAATTCGTTATATTTAAACATAGTCAATCCAACACAAGTTAATGCTCAAATCATAAGACCCCATTTAATCTCAAATCAATTATCAAATCATTAATCACATTTCTTAAATTCATAACATAATTATTTCACAATTTCAATCCCTTTTTTATTAGGCATTATTACAAAAAAAATAGGGCTTTATCTCTCTCTAATCATGAATATATTAAATCACACCCCAAATTAACTCAACAACCATTTATTCCACAAAATCTCAAGCTCAACATCCAACCTTAGATCCCCTATCATGATTTTCAAAGAAAAATCCATAACAACATGGTTTTTATGCAATAAAAACATACCACATGTTTATCTAAAATGGAGGTATTGAAAAAAATCAAAGAAATCCCTACCTCAAGAGAGAAGAGGAGAAGAAGCTCAAAAATCAACTTCGCTGGAATATGATCTCCACCGGTCAAAATGAAGCCCTCGATACGCTCATCATTTTGGTATAAGGAACTAGTTTCCAAAACTTGATGGATTTATGGGATCAAAGAGAAATGTAAAGTTTTGGAGAGTTTGGGTAAAGAGAGATGGGAGAAAAAGAGAGAAACATTGTAGAGGGAGAGTGATATATCAGAAAATGAGAGGAAATGGACCAAATGTGCAATACATAGTTGAAATGCACAAAAAACGAGACAGAAAACATGCCTGGCCGTACGTGCGGCGCCCTCTCCCGCACGTGCGGCTCTCACCCCTGCACGTGCGGTCTCCCCCGCACCTCCACTTCCGCACCTGCCTTTTAGGCAGTGTGCACACAGCCCAAACCCCTATTTCCCGCATGTGCGGCTTGATCTACCGCATGTGCGGCCCTAGCCCTTTATCTCGACAAAACTTCGGACCCTCCCACGACACTCCGGAGTCAACCTCGCACCCATCGGGAGAAGTGAAAACTCAGAATTGAAACAAAGAAGAACGAAAATTCTGTGGAGGAGTTCTCAAAAACAACTAACTCAACTATTGACTGGACCACACTTTGAAACCTGACACTTAACGAAAGCAAATCCGACATAACTCAAGAGAACAAGGTAACTCACGTACCGGTCATCACAACGACATACTCGAATTTGTGTTACTTATGCATTTTTGTGAGATCCCTTATGTGAGTTTGTGAAAACTTACATGATTTTGTGTTGTTCAAAACTTTTATGAGATAACTTACTCGAATTTGCATTAGTTAAGCATATTTGTGAGAATGCTTATGTGTATATAATATAATATATTATTTTAATATGGTTTACCTTTAAGTTGACCTTCTTAGCAGGTGAACAATGTATAACAAGAAATACAAAATTGTACAACTAAAAAAAAAAAAATACATAAGAAAATAGATATGCCTTGTGTACCATATGCAAAGCATACTTAAGAAAAACCCATTGCATTATGATATTCTTTCTTGTACCGATACGGACCAAACTAATTAAAAAAATGGTACACTAAGTGGTATGATATTAACAAAACTGGTAGGGTTTTATTATACCTCTTCTCTTACACTAGGATGAACTTATTGAAGAATTTGTCATTTGGAAAAAATGGAAAAATTAAATGCTTAGGGAATGATCACTACGTTTACTTAAAAAAATAAATAATAATAATAATAATAATAAATTAAAAGCTTTATTAACAACATGTTATAACTAGATGTTGTTTAATGATTGCTACTATAGGTTCATAGCAACCTTTTTCAGCAAGGTAAGCTTCATTTTTGTTTTCAAGAATTTTGAAGTTTTATTAATAGTTAGATGTTGCTTAATAACTTATAGATGTTGTTTTTGATGAACGAGGTAAAGGAGCTCAACTATACAATTTTGTCTATGAGCTAAATTTGTTAAAATGAGGCAAAAGTGACTGATTTCTGTATCTTTTGTTCACAATACCAAATGCAACCCAATGGATATTATTTAGGCTAAAGTGGCTTGAACGGTGCTCTTTTCCTGATGGATGTTGAGTTGAGCCAACACCCAGCAATTTATCTGTAGTATTTGAGAATAATTCTACTTGTCAACCTTTCAATTTTGTGTGGTATAAGAATAAAGCCCACCTATCTAGGAAATTTCTCTCTCTCTCTCTCTCTCTCTCTCTCCATCTCTCTGCTTTGCTGGTGAGAACAAAGAAAAGATTTCTTGAAAAGCAATGGTTGGCAATTTATCTGATAGTGGTTGACAAATTAGTATTAAGGATTTTTCCATCTAAACAAGCCACTATTTTCTATGTGAGATTGTAAATACAGTTTCATGGTTAGCCCTTTGACCTCTAATGCACACGATGAAAAGCTAATTATTGAGGCATAGCTACCAAGAAAGCTAGAAGCATTTTTCAGGAACAAAGTTGTACAAGAACTAGAGTCCAATGCAGACGAAGCTCAGTTATTGTTGCAACTGCAAAGATCGAAGTAGCAATTAAAGAGTTCCACACTAGATTTATATGTGTTGTGGTTGTGCCTTAGTATGCCCATTTCATAGTTGTTTTTGGATAATTCTTGCGAATATATTTGACTCGAAACACCCCCGCCCCAACCCCCCCAACATTAATTTCACCTATGTGTGGAGATAATAACCACCCAAAAGGGGAAAATGGGAAGAAGTACAAGCTCACCATGTTGATGAACTGATGACCAACTCTAAAAATTACTTCTTCCACTTGATTCTTGAAAAGATAATTGTAATTGGTAAGAACATCCTACAGTGTATGTTGCACTCGAGAAAGAGGGCGGGTTGAGGTATTTGTTTCTTTCTTGGTCCTGTAGCTATGGTAAATGTTATTAGCTACTTCTGCAAGAGCAGAATAAGGAAAATAAGATAGTAATGTCATATTCATTTTAGCTACACTAGGCACATCTAATAATAAAATCATTTGTTTTGAAAATCAAGTTCTACTCTATGATATAACATATGCTCATTCCTGATGAATTTGTTGTTGAAGTGTGACCTTGGCGTGTTAAGTCATCTCTACAACCATGTGTGGACTCCAGAAACCAACTTCAATTTGTTTTAGCTTAAACAATGCATAAAACCACCTGTCAAATGGAAAAAAGTTAAAATAAATCTTGGCTAGTTTATTTTATATTATTACCCTTTCATTTTTCACCTAGTTTTTTTTTATCAACAAAGTATAAATATCATTAAAAATATGAAATGAAGTGTGATCTTTATTAGCTTCGACTTAGCACTAGGCTCCTATATGTTTATTTATGATTGCAAATATCAGTCTTCTTCATTCTTTTCTAGGAGATTGGCATGTTTTCAATGCAAATGCTCACTTGATGCTTCTTTAAATATTGATGTAGCTACTGCCCGAATATATATATATATATATACACTTATCTATAAGAGGGAGTTAGTAGTTGCTCCAGTAAATATGGCTCTCCTTTTGCTTTTCGGTTTTGTCCTCCTTTATTCTGTTCGACTTTTGTTTTATTGAAGAGTTTTGGATCAATTGGTAAATGCACAAATTACTCACTCTCTATGTAGGAGAACCAGTACATCTCCGTCTTGCTAGCCACATCTACCTCTTCTCCTCCACTATGCCATCTCTCTCTCTCTCTCTCTCTCACTCTTACTCCGTCCTTACATCTCTCTTTCTATCTCTCGACAATGACAATGAGATCACATTATGGACGATGATCACTGGCTCACAATGATGATCTAAAAATTGTATTGGAGATGGGTTAAATGTAGACGATTTGGATGACGATGGGTTTATGATTTGTACGACGATCTTCAAGCTGTGTTGGACCAAATCTATGGGTTTTGTAACGCCCTCAAAATAACAACAATAAACCCATCTAATAAGACATACATTTACATATAAACTAACCACATTCTTTCATTCATTAGAGTTCCATTACATAAGTATTACATGTTAACCTCATAACAAAATGCCCTACGGGCTTACAGCTTACCAAGTTAACACTTGGTTACAACAAAGAGTTCTAACTCGTTTACACATTAAGCCCTTGGCTTGAAATTACATGTAATACATCAAAAGTAAAACGACAAAACTATGCCCGCCACTAGCCTCCCAGCTATGTCCTTGGAGGTGGCATGCTTCCTGTACCTGAAAATGATGTTCCCATATAGGGTGAGCCACAGCCCAGTAGAAATACACTAAACCAACCATGGACAATGACTAAAACATTAGCAATTGATAGTTGGTCAACACTGATTCAATCGCATAAATTACATATTTATGTCAACGACTTACAAGTCCCAATTACTTTTCATTTTCCCTTTTCAATAGATAAGCATGCTAGCTCTATTATCATTTCCACAGATATGTATAAAAACTATATCTCACAGATAAGCATACAAGCTGTATCCACATTCTACAACAGATATGTATATCAACAATATCCACAGATAAGCATACAAGCTGTATCCACACTTCACAAAGATAAGCATATGAGCTCTATCTTCACTTCTCTAGACAAGCATATGAGCTCTGTCTACGGAGTTCATCCCCTATCTCCTCCAAATACCTATCCGGTTTAGAGGTACATCCCCTATCTTCCCCTAAACCGCGGAGTACATCCCCTATCTCCTCCTCTACACATAACGTATATAAACACATTGGTTCTATATACAATCACACAATACATACAATTAATGTATTCAATTAACCGTCAAGTTCCATGACACATTTCATTGATTAGTTTCAGTTTACCTAATCATCATGCATTGTCTACAACAATCACGACTATCCTCCACCGATAGCCCAAAGCAGTTATTTCTAAACAGAAAATAAACGCACAATCGATATTCAATCAACATTTCATTCCTCATTCTTCTCAATTAATTATCCCAATTAATTAAACAATGTAATTAGGTCAATTCCCATAATTAACATTTCAACCCTTAGGTTCCATTTTCATCAATGATTCAACAATCATTCCATTTTTCTACGCCAAACATGCATCTAGGTTTATTATGAATAAAACCCCAACTTTTGTAAAATTACACAAAAGCCCCAAACTTTTACAAAATTACCAAACCAAGCCCAACATCTCAAAATACCAAAATTTAAAGACAAAACCCATAGAGAGGAGTAGGATATCCCTACCTCGAAGTTTAAGCCACAAAAGAGATGAAGACTCCAAGATCAACTTGCTCCAAATCCAAACTTTTTCAGATTAAATCGAAGCTCTCAACACCCTCTATCTTTTTAACAAAGGCCCTAGGCTAGTTTCACACTCTAGGGAGATCAAATCTTAGAGAGAATATAATTTTAGAGAGAGAGAGTGTCGGATTAAGGGTTTGCTCAAAGAAAAGAAGTGAAAAAGTGATGTTTTAGACGCTGCTGTGCGCTGATATAAAACACTCTCGCTTGAGCGAAGGATTGGTCGCTCGAGCGACCAGACACAGAAAACTCTCGCTCGAGCCAAGACGTTCTCGATCGAGCGAAGAAAAACCCAGACCGCTCGAGCCACGAAAAGCTCGCTCGAGCCAGAAACTACAACTCTCAGGTCCAAAACCGGGGCAACACTACTCTCGCTCGAGCGAAAAACTCCTCGCTCGAGCGAAGGACCAAAAAATCTGGGCAGCAACACTAGGCTCCCAAGCACAACCAACCTGTAACAAACCTGCCCAACACATCCCATAACTCAAAATACAAAGTAAAGAGGATGCAAACTAGGAAATAAACAACTACCAACATTCACGGACACATGTCCGGATCACTGTACAACAAGGGTAAACCCGGGATCGCTATAACCTCCCCCCCTTAAAGAATTTCGTCCCCGAAATTAAGCACAAGTTTTCAAAAACAGGTTTTCCTCCATTTTGAACAATGTTACAATTTAACATTCAACAATTCGACCCATTACCGGTCATTCCATCCCTTTAACAAGAGACATATCACAATATGTAAACAACATATGTATTATTAACATGCATCAACATTATGCACTAACTTTCCAATGTCAACAATATACTTAACACCTATAATGTTACATTCAACTTCCATATGAGGCAAGTTCCAAAACATACTTCCAATAAGCAAAACATTTTCAATGTTTCACAACTTAAGACATATATAAAAGCTCTTAAGTTCAACAAAATGTAAAATTTAAATACAAAATTACATATCAATAAACAAGTCCGGATATTTCTCTCGGACTTCCAACTCACGTTCCCAAGTGGCTTCCTCCACTCCGTGATGTTTCCACAAGACTTTCACCAAAGGAACGGTCTTGCCACGCAGGACCTGATCCCGCCTATCCAAGACCCGAACCGGTCTCTCCTCATACGAGGCATCCTCATCTACCTCTAAATCGGTCCAATCCAACACATGTGATGGATCTGGCTCATACTTCCGAAGCATACTCACATGAAACACGTCATGTACTCCGGACAACTGCGGCGGTAAGGCTAACCGATAAGCAACCTCACCTATCCTCTCAAGGATCTCAAAAGGACCAATAAACCGAGGGGATAACTTCCCACTCTTCCCAAACCTCATCAAGCCTCGCCTAGGTGATATCTTCAGAAAGACATGATCACTACCTCAAACGCCAAAGGCCTCCTCCTACGGTCGGCATAACTCTTTTGTCGACTTTGGGCTGTAACAAGCCTCCTACGGATAAGTTCAACTTTCTCCGTCGTCTCCCTCACCAACTCCGGACCCAACAAAGGTGCATCACCCACCTCGGCCCAACAAACTGGAGACCTACACGGTCGGCCATACAAGGCCTCAAACGGTGCCATACCGATGCTAGACTGAAAACTGTTGTTGTAGGCAAACTCTACCAATGGCAAGTGCCTCTCCCACGTCCCACTGAAGTCCAGGACACAACCCCGAAGCATATCCTCGAGGATCTGAATAGTACGCTCGGACTGCCCGTCAGTCTGAGGATGATAAGCCGTACTAAAGGTCAACTTAGTGCCCAAGGCACTCTGCAAACTCTGCCACAACCTAGCAGTAAAACGAGGATCTCTATCTGAGACGATCGTCACTGGGACCCCGTGCAATCTCACTACGTCCCGAATATACAAATCGGCAAGATGATCTACCGAATCTCTCACGCGCATAGGAATAAAGTGCGCCGACTTAGTCAACCGGTCTACAACCACCCAAATAGCATCACTACCCCGTTGAGTCCTCGGAAGACCTACAACGAAGTCCATAGTGACATGCTCCCATTTCCACTCGGCAATAGGCAAGGGTTGCAACAAACCCGCTGGCCTCTGATGCTCGGCCTTCACTTGCTGGCAAGTAAGGCATTTCGATACGAAAACAGCCACATCTCTCTTCATACCCCGCCACCAAAACTGGCGACCCAAATCCTGATACATCTTAGTACCTCCCGGATGCACCGCAAGGCGCGAATGGTGAAACTCTCGGAGTACCTCCTCTCGGCAAGACTCCGGTACAAACACACGGTCTCGGTATCTCACACTCAAGTCGGGATACACCGTCAAACCCTTCTCAGTCTTCCCACTGGAGATCTTCTCTCGGAGGGATTTTACCTCAAGGTCACCTCTCTGTGCCTCTAACACTCTAATCACAAGTGTAGGTTGCGCAATAACAGAAAACAAGGCCGCAGCCTCAACAGATTCGCCCAGTAGCCAATCAAACTCGCCAAGTGCTCCCAACATCTCCCATTCCCGGATGGCTATACAAGCTACATCACTAATGGTTTTCCTACTAAGGGCATCGGCCACAACATTGGCCTTTCCCGGATGATAATGTAACTCAAAATCATAATCCTCGATGAACTCCATCCATCTCCTCTGCCTCAGATTCAAGTCTCTCTGTGTAAACAGATACTTCAAACTCTTGTGGTCCGAGAACACCTCGAACTTCTCACCATAAAGGTAGTGCCTCCAGATTTTCAAGGCAAAGATCACAGCCGCTAATTCTAGGTCGTGTGTGGGGTAATTCTTCTCATGTATTTTCAACTGACGTGAGCCATAAGCTACCACTTTCCCCTCTTGCATCAACACACAACCCAAACCCTCTCATGTGGAATCACAATAAACCGCATAACCCAACCCTCTTTCCGGAATAATCAACACCGGAGCAGTGGTCAATCTAACTTTCAGCTCTTGGAACGACTTTTCACAAGTCTCACTCCACACAAACTTGACTCCCTTCCGAGTCAGTCTAGTCAACGGTGACGCTAACTTGGAGAAATCTTTCACAAACCGACGGTAATACCCAGCTAATCCCAGAAAACTGCGGATCTCAAACACACTCTTAGGCTGTGCCCAATCCTGCACTGCCTCAACCTTGGATGTATCAACAGACACCCCTTCCCCGGATACTACGTGGCCTAAGAATTTGACTTCCCCCAGCCAGAACTCACACTTCCCAAACTTGGCATACAGCCTATGGGCTCTAAGTAACTCAAGCACCACTCTCAAGTGTGCCTCGTGCTCCTCCTCAGTAGGCGAATAGATAAGAATGTCGTCCACGAAGACAACCACAAATCGGTCTAAGAACTCCCGGAAAATCCGGTTCATCAAGTCCATAAAGACTGCCGGTGCATTGGTAAGCCCAAATGGCATCACCAGAAACTCATAATGGCCATACTGCGTACGGAATGCCGTCTTAGAAACATCCTCCTCCCTGACCCTCAACTGATGGTAACCCGATCTCAAGTCTATCTTAGAGAAACAACGGGAACCCTTCAACTGGTCAAACAAATCATCTATACGGGGCATAGGATACTTATTCTTAACCGTAGCCCGATTTAACTTCCGATAGTCAATACACAGTCTCAAGGCACCATCTTTCTTTTTAACAAAGAGGGCCGGTGCTCCCCACGGCGAAACACTAGGGCGAACAAAACCCTTATCTAGCAATTCCTGGAGCTGAACTTTCAACTCAACCAACTTTGCCGGAGCAAAACGGTAAGGTGCCATAGAAATCGGCGCCGTACCCGGCACTAAATCAATAGAGAACTCGATCTCTCGGTGAGGTGGCAAACTAACAAGATCTTCGGGAAAGACATCCGAATACTCACAAACCACCCTTGGTAACACAATCTGAGTCTCAACACACTCGCTACTCTCAAGGCTAGCAAGTAAACCACTAAGCTCACTTCGCCCTCGCGAATCATACCCCGGTGGCAAAACACTACCAACCCGGTCTCCCAAGAAATGGAACCACTCCCCACTCAAGGTACACAATGTAACCCTCTGGCGGTAGCAATCAATAACAGCCCGGTATGACGATAACCAGTCCATACCCAAAATAACATCAAAGCCCTTCATGGGCATGACAACAAACGGAAAAGGAAGCCTATAGTCGACGACCTCTATATCACATCCTCTAACACCCTGTTTCAGGATCAACTCACCACCCAAAGGCGATACCACACAAATAGGAGATGCTAACTGTGCTAACTCCAATTCCAAAACAGATGCAAATGCAGCAGATACAAAAGAATGAGATGCACCCGTGTCTATCAACACATTAGCAACCGAGTTGCAAAACAGAAAAGTACCTCTCACTACTGATGGAGCCGGTACTAAATCCTGGGCGGTAACGGCATACACGCGCCCCGTAGGCCCCTGGTCTACCTGCTCACCTCTCGGAGCAAAAGACT
This sequence comes from Camellia sinensis, assembly GCF_055761805.1. Lineage (NCBI taxonomy): Eukaryota > Viridiplantae > Streptophyta > Magnoliopsida > Ericales > Theaceae > Camellia > Camellia sinensis. The sequence continues at coordinate 68,254,595 of NC_138970.1, forward strand.
GCTGCACAGACTGGGATGACGAAACTCCCGGATTGGCCCTCGAGGCCTGCACAGACTGAGCTGGCTGAAAACCCTGCGTCTGCCTAGAACCAGACGCTCCCGAAGTGGCACCCAACTGTGGGCAAAACCTTTTCATGTGCCCAGGTTGTCCACACTGATAACAAGTCAAGAGCTGCCCCCTACCCAAACTCTGACTCTGCGGTCTAGCTGAAGAAGAAGCAGCTTTCTGACCTCCACCCTTCTGCGGGCAAACAGAAACCTTGTGACCCAACTGGCCACACTTGTAACAGGTGAAATCCCCCTGACCACCTCTTCCGGAGCCTACACTCGGCACTGGGAAGGTCGATCTAGCAACACCACCCTGCGACTGCTGAGGGTTAGAACCCCTCTGCCTCCTGCCATCACCCTGACCATCCTGACTCCTCTTGGAGCCTCTCTGCCCCTCATCCTCTTCCTGCATCATAAGCTCCATATGAGCTGCAGCGTCCACTAGGTGTCTATACTCCCGGATATAGGACCCACCAACTCTCAACTTGAGGCCCCGCCTCAACTTCCGCTCAAACTCATAGCAACGGCGTTCCTCAGACGCCACCAGTTCAGGTGCGAACCTGGACAGACTAGTAAAGGTAGCCTCAAACTCGGCCACTGACAAGCCCTGCTGATTAAGCCGGCTAAACTGATCCCTCAGCTTCTCCCTAGCTACTGCAGACAAAAACCTCTCCTGAAAAGCATTTATAAACGCCTCCCAAGTACCACCAACACGAGCTTTCTCGTACTTCCACCATTGACCCGCATCTCCCTTCAGCTGGAAGGATGCCAAGGTCACTTTCAGTGCTCCGTCCTCGATGCCAAGCATCTCAAACGTCTTCGTTGTCTGTTCGAGCCATTCATCTGCCTTAAGCGGCTCTTTGGGATCCCCGATAAACTCGTCCGGATTACACCGGAAGAACCCCCTTTTCAAGAAGGAAGGCCCTGCCTCAACTGCCTGATTCTCAGCCCTAAGAATACCCAAAGCTCCTGCTATCTCTCTGGCCAAGGCACCCATAGCCTGCTGACCTACTGGCTCGGCCACAGTGGCCTGCCCAACTCCCTCCTGCACTGCCGGAATCTCACCCTGTAACGGTACTTCCTGCCTCGCAGGTCTACCTCGCCTAGCACCTCTTCCTCGTCCTGACATCCTAATAAAGGTAACACAGAACGTTAGCACATTCATAGGTGTGCCGAAACTAAACACTCACGTCCTAATGCATGGACAAGTGTAATTCACTCCACATAAGCACATAAACACATAAGCACTTACGAATTTCATTTCCGGATAATGATAGTCCCAAGGCGTTACTAGAGTTCCGGTTAGAAACAGCATTGATCAAGTGCTTTTCCAACAAGACTTCCAGAAACTCAAGGATCCAATCAACATCCCAGAAATTAAATCCCATACCCACATAGTCACATAAGCATGTTATCACTTAAGCACATAGCATATGATACCACATCTAAGTCTCTATCAAGCGAGACAAACCCATTGTGATCCTAATCACTTCCCACGTACCCAAAGTATTCGAACCCGGTACGCTCTGATACCAAGTTGTAACGCCCTCAAAATAACAACAATAAACCCATCTAATAAGACATACATTTACATATAAACTAACCACATTCTTTCATTCATTAGAGTTCCATTACATAAGTATTACATGTTAACCTCATAACAAAATGCCCTACGGGCTTACAGCTTACCAAGTTAACACTTGGTTACAACAAAGAGTTCTAACTCGTTTACACATTAAGCCCTTGGCTTGAAATTACATGTAATACATCAAAAGTAAAACGACAAAACTATGCCCGCCACTAGCCTCCCAGCTATGTCCTTGGAGGTGGCATGCTTCCTGTACCTGAAAATGATGTTCCCATATAGGGTGAGCCACAGCCCAGTAGAAATACACTAAACCAACCATGGACAATGACTAAAACATTAGCAATTGATAGTTGGTCAACACTGATTCAATCGCATAAATTACATATTTATGTCAACGACTTACAAGTCCCAATTACTTTTCATTTTCCCTTTTCAATAGATAAGCATGCTAGCTCTATTATCATTTCCACAGATATGTATAAAAACTATATCTCACAGATAAGCATACAAGCTGTATCCACATTCTACAACAGATATGTATATCAACAATATCCACAGATAAGCATACAAGCTGTATCCACACTTCACAAAGATAAGCATATGAGCTCTATCTTCACTTCTCTAGACAAGCATATGAGCTCTGTCTACGGAGTTCATCCCCTATCTCCTCCAAATACCTATCCGGTTTAGAGGTACATCCCCTATCTTCCCCTAAACCGCGGAGTACATCCCCTATCTCCTCCTCTACACATAACGTATATAAACACATTGGTTCTATATACAATCACACAATACATACAATTAATGTATTCAATTAACCGTCAAGTTCCATGACACATTTCATTGATTAGTTTCAGTTTACCTAATCATCATGCATTGTCTACAACAATCACGACTATCCTCCACCGATAGCCCAAAGCAGTTATTTCTAAACAGAAAATAAACGCACAATCGATATTCAATCAACATTTCATTCCTCATTCTTCTCAATTAATTATCCCAATTAATTAAACAATGTAATTAGGTCAATTCCCATAATTAACATTTCAACCCTTAGGTTCCATTTTCATCAATGATTCAACAATCATTCCATTTTTCTACGCCAAACATGCATCTAGGTTTATTATGAATAAAACCCCAACTTTTGTAAAATTACACAAAAGCCCCAAACTTTTACAAAATTACCAAACCAAGCCCAACATCTCAAAATACCAAAATTTAAAGACAAAACCCATAGAGAGGAGTAGGATATCCCTACCTCGAAGTTTAAGCCACAAAAGAGATGAAGACTCCAAGATCAACTTGCTCCAAATCCAAACTTTTTCAGATTAAATCGAAGCTCTCAACACCCTCTATCTTTTTAACAAAGGCCCTAGGCTAGTTTCACACTCTAGGGAGATCAAATCTTAGAGAGAATATAATTTTAGAGAGAGAGAGTGTCGGATTAAGGGTTTGCTCAAAGAAAATAAGTGAAAAAGTGATGTTTTAGACGTTGCTGTGCGCTGATATAAAACACTCTCGCTCGAGCGAAGGATTGGTCGCTCGAGCGACCAGACACAGAAAACTCTCGCTCGAGCCAAGACGTTCTCGATCGAGCGAAGAAAAACCCAGACCGCTCGAGCCACGAAAAGCTCGCTCGAGCCAGAAACTACAACTCTCAGGTCCAGAACCGGGGCAACACTACTCTCGCTCAAGCGAAAAACTCCTCGCTCGAGCGAAGGACCAAAAAATCTGGGCAGCAACACTAGGCTCCCAAGCACAACCAACCTGTAACAAACCTGCCTAACACATCCCATAACTCAAAATACAAAGTAAAGAGGATGCAAACTAGGAAATAAACAACTACCAACATTCACGGACACATGTCCGGATCACTGTACAACAAGGGTAAACCCGGGATCGCTATAGGTTTAACTATGCGTTCAACCAATTTCAAATGAGGTATCAAAGAGCCTCTATTTTCAAGCCATTGTTCTTATATTGAAGGCCATCATCTTCAACCGTAGCTTTTGTTTGGGTATCTGTAATGCCCCAAATTTTTAGCCCAAATGATAATGCAACAATCATGGCTCTCTTAAAGGAAAACCAAATATAACTTCTCATACTTGCATTACATAATAATAATAGTTTCTCATGCGATATTACATTGATTCAACAACAAGTAAATAACCAAATAAGCACCCCCAAGGGTTTACAATCTTCCAAGGCTTAAGCCTGGTACACAAAATGGTTATTCAAACCCACATATACATAGCCCTTGGCTTACAAATAGGATCACAGCAAATGAGAACTTTAGTGCTCTCAACACACACATTTCCACGCCCTCAATTAGGTGGATTCACCACATCTTTTCTTGCACAAAAATCCGGTAAGGTGAGCATAAAGCCCAGTAAGAAATCTTTAACAAAGTATTTACATTTTATACAAGTCTTAAGAGATTATTGCACATGCCATGCCATGCCTTTTTGAAAATAAAACACATCTTCATCTTTTGAAAACCATCATGCTCAATGATGTTATGCAACTTCAACTATTCAAAATTTATCAATTTAATTAAAGGGGGCGGTAAATACAACTCTGGTAATCCCTAGGTCTGTGTCTGCAAGTAGACTATACGAGTACTACCAATTGTCATTTTTATCGGTATTAATCGGAAGGCTCGACACCTATCCACGCGACTTTCTGGTCTTTCACCAAGGACACTCAGGCCAACTTAAACAATTTCATCTACACCACCTATCAAGACTTACCACCGTATTTACCCCAAAACTATTTCATGAAAACCCATTTCCCAACATTCTTTTCTTAATACAAATTTCCAAAGCTTAACATAGTCCAATGAATTGAAATGCCCATGTATGCTTAATAATGCAATGCAACATTACTTCCATATTCAATTGTTACACACAATATACCATTGTGATCAAAATTCCCAAATCCACTTTTCAACACAATTCCACGAGATGAATATATATATATATATATATATACTTTTATATCCAATTCATTCAAGAGAATAACGTAATTCCCACATTTCGAGCAATCTCAACAATTTAGTCAATTCAAGACTAAATCAACATTTTAACAACAATTTCCAAAATAAACAACATTTTTCATTTTTTTCACAAAATTCGTTATTTATATATAAATAAACAATTTTCAAAACATCTATTTATTTTGGTACACAAAATAAATATGACAACATCTTCCAAGGATTTTCAACATCTTTCAAAGAAACGACCCAATTTCTAGGTTTTCTCACCAAAACCATTCTACTCCAAGATATTTAGAAGAATCTCCCCAAAATCATCTTTCTTCAATCAATATGGTTCAAAACCTTCAATTTCTATTTTACAAGGAAAAGAAATTAAACTCTCTTTCAAAATCACTCATCTTCTTGAAATCAATAACCAATTTCTCAAAGCTAATCAAAGGATGATTTCGAAAATCATCTACATCTTGCAAAAACATATATATATATATATATAACTCTAAGAAAATCCCTACCACAAGTTTTGAAGAAGAAATGAGATAAAACCCCCAAAATCAACAGTGTCGAAACTCGATCTTCACTACACACAACGAAGCCCTCGAGATGATTACTAACTTTGGTGAAGAACTTAGGTCTAAATCCCAATGGATTTGGAGAAATCAAAGAGAGAAGATGACTTCTAGAGAGAGAAGCTCCCGATCTAGAATTCTAGAGAGTTTTAGAGAGAGAGAGGACTGAAAAAGTAATATGAAATATCAGATTCATGAACTGATATAACATGGTCCGCTCGAGCGTGGAATGCCCCGCTCGAGTGTCAAATACACTAACCCAGTACTTTTACAGACAAGTCAAACTTCTAAAACCAAACATTTTCCGCTCGAGCGCATAAACGGCCGCTCGAGCAGACAAGCAACTTCGAATGCATTTTGCATTTTTGTTTTGGGGGCGTTGCCCCTCAACCCCGCCAGGGCGCTGCCCTAGGACCCACCAAGGGGCTCTGCCCCCTGGACCCCCACGAGCTGACCAGGCAACTCGACCCCCGACCGGTCCAGTCGAAGTGGCAAAACATGAAAGAAGGATCGAAACCAGGATCGCAACAGTATCTCTATTTTTTTTTTTTTTTGGTTTCATTTTCTATTTTAATTTGTTGTAACTTAATATTTCTTTTTTCCTTCTGATTTCCAAGTGTCAATCTTCGAAGTTGAAACACAGATAGAATAGCTAATAATCTTATTTTTTAAAAGGTAAATAAATATTATCACTGATTCTTTATTCTTTGTGGATCTTTCTTTCTTGTTCTTACTTTTGTTATCATTTTTCTCTGCTTTTATTTCTTTGGTTTGTTATTCCTTGCTCTATTTTATTTATATTTTTTTTTCAAGGGAAGTAGACCGAGGTCTCAGATTTTGCTTTCTTTTGGGTACAAATTTGTTTTCCATATTTTTTTTTTCGTTTCATGTTTTTTAGCTTCAATGTTATACAGTGGCTATAGATAGAACATATGAAAGTTCAAAAGTTTCACTCTTTGTTACTTTTTATCAAGTAATTCGAACCAAGGGAAGGCCACTTTAATCTTTTCAGTGAACTTTGCAAATTAGGTATTCATGAAGCCAACCACACAATTCAAGTAGTTTCTAAACATATAGCCTTTTTAATGCTAATGTGATAGTCATACCTTTTTCTGCAATCTCTGTTGTGACTACCTCTTAACTATTTGTATGGTTTTATTTATTTATTTATTTAATATCTTATTACCAAAATAAATAAATAAAAATAGTTCTTATTCTTCCAAGTATTGATGGATGCTTTCTAATCTTTTTGATTTTTAAAAGTTTAGGATTGCATTAGCTTGGTGATTGAATTTGTTATATTTGTGGGCTAACTTCTTGATGTTGTCATTTCATATGGATAATACTAATTTCATCAATATGGGATTTGTGGCTTTTTTGTTATAGTGATTCAGGTGCTCATTTTCTCTCTCATTGTTATGGTCAAAAGGCCTACTTTTATGTGATGACCGGTTTCGTTATACATCATTTCACTTATTGTCTTCATTGGGTCTATTGTGTTCGGAAGTTTTTTCTCAAATTCTTGTCCTTGTTTATTTCGGGTTTGTGTGCCACTTGTTTCGGAGGGTGCACGGTCGAGTCCGGAGTGTCTAGAATCGAACTAGAAAAATTCTGGGCTGGAGGACCAAGGCCGCATGTGTGGGGCCTTGGGCCGCACGTGCGGGGTGGTGTGGGTTTTTCAGCTTACACACTGCATTATATGCAGGTGCGGAGTGAGGTACAGGGAGGGGCCACCGCATGTGCGGGGGTGAAGGTCACACGTGCGAGAAGACGCTTTGCATATGCGGGAGTGGGCGCCGCACGTGCAGGCCTTTAGGCAGTCCGAAAATTTGCTTTTTCTCCTTCTTTACGCTATTTGTATATCACTTTTGTTGCATCTCTTTCTCTCTAAAAACTCATTTCTCTCCCTTCTCTCTACATTTCTACATCAAAACAAGATCAAATCCTTGATCTTCTTACATCCATTAGAAATTTGCCCATAGCTTCTTCATCAAAGTTAAAGGGCTCCTCAAAAGCTACATTGTGTACGGTGGAGATTGGGTTTGGCACCATTGATTTCAAGGGTTTCATCTCTTTTTCATCTTCAAAACTTGAGGTAGTGACTTCTTTGAGTTATATATACATGTTTATGCAAGGTTCATGTGATTTTGGAGTTTTCTTAAAGACATTATAAAAGGTTTTGGTTTTAGCTCAAGAAATTAGTGGTTTTGCAAAAGAAATCCTTCTTTTGTTTCTTTGAAAGATTTTCTTGAATAATTGAAGCATATTGTTGTAAAAATGACGTTTTTGGTGAGATTTTACCAAGAAAAAAAGAAATGCATTGTTTGGGTGAGAAACCTAGAAATTTCGAGGTTTTGTTGGATGTTGAGAAATTATGATTCTACTTGTGTTAAATGAATGTTCAAATGGAGATTTCATGATATTAGATGTAAAATGTCAAATTTCTTAGTATATGCGAAATTAGTAAATTTCCTTGGGATCTATTGTTTACGTAGATATGTATATAAATCTTGAAATGAAAAAATGTTGAGACCATATGAGATGTGGAAATCTTGCAACACTTGGATAGATGTAAAAGTTCATGAATTATACATGTTAAATGTGTTGGAAAAAGGAAGTGGAAATTGTAATCGCAAATGGAACAATTGTGGGAAAATTATGTAAATGGTTGGATGGTACATCGCATGGGTAATCACTACATGGCATGGATAATTGTTGCATTGCATGGATAACTGTGGCATTGACATTTCATTATATTGCTTGTTACAAATATTGAATTGGGATTTGAAACTTGAATTGAGAAAGAATTATTGTGAAATGAGAACTATTGTAAGGTCTTGGGGTAAATATGTTGGTAAGACCGGATAGGAGCTGTAGATGGAATTGATTAAGTTAGCCTGAGTGTCCGGGGTGAAAGACCGAAAACACGCACGGAGGAGGTACCACTACCCTTCCGGTTAACAACTGGTAAAGTGGGTTTTTGGTAGTGCTAGTTATGCCTACTTGCAGACATCAACCTAGGGATTACCTGAGTTGTATTTACCACCCCAGTAAATTAAATTACAATTTCTGAAGTGTAGAAAAATTCAAGTTATCATTATGCATGGTGCTTTTCAAAGAGATGTAAACCGCATAGCATGACAAGTGCGTTTCATATTGGGAATTCTTGCATAAATGTATATACTTTGTTAAGATTTCTCTACTGGGCTTTATGCTCAACCCTATGGGATTTTGGTATAGAAAATGATGTGGTGATCCCGCCGAGTTGAGGGCGTAGACATATTTTGTGAAGAGTGAATGACTCTTATTTTGTTGTGATTCATTTTGCAAGCCAAGGGCTATAAATTATGGGTTCATGAAACCATTTCTGTGTAACCGGGCTTAAGCCTTGGAATATGTAAGCCCTCAAGGGCATTTTATTTATTTTTAGGATTTGGTGTTCTACATGCTATAGATTCATGTGTTTTGTATCATTGAATGTATAATTCGCATATGGGACTTTTGTACAAACCTTATTGATTAATGATGTAATGGTTGGTGTAGCGATCCCAGTTTTCGATCCTTCTTTCATGTTTTGCCACTTCGAATGGGCCGGTCAGGGTTGAGGGGCAGTACCCCCAAAACAAAAATGCAAAATGCATTAGAAGTTACTTATCCGCTTGAGCGGCCGTTTATGCGCTCGAGTGGAGAATGTTTAGTTTCAGAAGTTTGACCTGTCTGCAAAAGTACTGGGATAATGTATTTGACGCTCGAGCGGGGCTTTCCACGCTCGAGTGGACCATGTATTAAATCAATTCATGAACCTGATATTTCACATCAGCTTTTGTATATCTCTCTCTCTAAAAACATTTCCTCTCCCTTCTCTCTACATTTCCTACCAAAAACCTCACAAGATCTTTGATTTCTTCAAATCTTTTGGGATTTGGACCTAAGTTCTTCATCAAAGTTGGTTAGCTCCTCGAGGGCTTTGCTGTGTGCGGTGAAGATCGAGTTTGGACACCGTTGATTTTGGGGGTTTCATCTCATTTCTTCTTCAAAACTTGAGGTAGGGATTTTCTTAGAGTTATATATGTATTTTTGTAAGATCTAGATGATTTTGGAAATCATCCTTCGATAGCTTTGAAAATTGATAGTTAATTCAAGAAGTTGAGCGATTTCGAAAGTGGGTTTGTCTCTTATTCTTTTAAAATTATCTTATGGGTTTTGATCTTCATTGATTGAAAAAAAGATGATTTTGGAAAGTTTTTTTTCAAAAGATTTGAGTTGTATAGTCTTGGTGAGAAAACCTAGAATTTGGGGATTTTTTTTTAAGAGATTGAAAATCCATGAATGATATTGTAATATTTATTTTGTGTGTCAAAATAAATGGATGTTTGAAAATTTTCCTATTTATATTTATATAAATGATGAATTTCAAGGAATATGAGAATTGTTGTTCATTTTGGAAATTATTGTTCAAAACGTTGAAATAGTCTTGAAATGACTAATTGTTGAGGATACTTGAGAAGAGAGAATTGTATTATTCCTTGGATGATGAATTGGAATAAAAATGTTTATATTCATCTTGTATTATTGGCATATCAATTCATTTGATTACATTAAACTATGAAAGTTGATTTGAAAACTTGCAATGAGAAAAGAATATTGAGAAACAAATTTCCATGAATTGGTTTTGGGGTAAATACGGTGGTAAGTCTTGACAGGTGGTGTAGATGAAATTGAAAAGTGTCGAGCCTTCCAGTTAATACTGGTAAAAATAATAGATTCTAGGTGTCAAGCCTTCCAGCCAATGCTGGTAAAAATGACAAATTTGTAGTACTTGTATAGTCAACTTGCAGACACCGATCTAGGGATTACCAGAGTCGCATTTACCGTCCTTGAAATAAATTGTTAAGTTTTGAACAGTTGAAATTGCATGACATCATTGAGCATGATGGTTTTTCAAAAGATGAAAAATGTGATTTATCTTCAAAAAGGACATAGCATGGCATATGCATTTTATCTCTTGAGACTTGTATAAAATGTATATACTTTGTTAAAAATTTTCTACTGGGCTTTATGCTTACCCTACGAGATTTTTGTGCAGGAAAGGATGTGGTGATTCCCCCTAACTAAAGGCTAGAAAATAAGTGCATTGAGAGTACAAAACTCTCATTCTGCTGTGACGCTGTCTGTAAGCCAAGGGTTGCATCTGTGTGGGTTTGAATAACCATTTTGTGTAACCAGGCTTAAGCCTTGGAAACTTGTAAACCCTTAGGGGTATTTATTTGTTTAATTACTTGTTGTTAGACTTGTGTATTATCGCATGAGTAATTATTTACATTAAAATGCAAGTGTGGGATTGTATAATTGGCTTTCCTTTAAAAGGGCCATGATTATTGTATTGTCATTTGGGTATGAAAATTAGGGCATTACAACTTGGTATCAGAGTTACCGGGTTTGAATACTTACAGCTCATGGGAAGTGGTTACTAACCACAATGGGTTCATTTAGCTTGTTTAGGAAGTGTTATGCATCTTATGACTATGTGATAACATGTTTATGTGACTAAATGGGTATGGGATTGGACTTTTGGGATGTTGTTTGAGCCTATTAAATTCCTTGAGGTCTTATTAGAAGGGTACTTGATCAATACTCATTCTACTAAGAATTCTTGGTTTTTCCTGGGACTAATCTCATCATAAGAGTATAATCCGTATGTGTTTACATGACTAAATGCTTATGTGGAGTGAAATTGAATTATGTATATGGTAAAGAAATATATGGAATTATTGTAGTCAAACGTGTGAGTCCAGTTATGAGCACATATGAGTTAATGTCCTAAATTATTTCTCTTGTGTCCTTTATTAGGATGTCAGGGAGGGGTTAAGTCCATGGTGGTAGAGGTGGGAGGCGTGGTAGAGCTCGCCGAGGTGTGAATGAGGTACCGATCCATAGGGTTCCGTTGTAAGAAGAAGGGTTCGGCCAAGCTAATATGGCCGAACAAGCAAGCCAAGCTAATGTGGCCGAGCAGGTGGGACAAGCGGATCAAATCGCAATTGGGGCCCTAGCCTGAGAAATGGCTGGGGCATTGAGGGAGGAGAATCAAGCCTGAGGGAATAACGTGGATTGAAGGACGAGTTTCCTTACTAGAGAGTTTTTACGAGCCAAACCAGATGAATTCCATGGTGGCCCCGAGCCCAAGAAAGCAGATGAGTGGCTTGAACAAACTATGAAGACATTCGAGATGCTTCATATAGATGATAGCGAGTTGAGGGTGACTCTAGCGAGTTACTACCTTAAAGGGGATGCGGGTCAGTGGTGGAAGTATGCCAAGGGTAGAGTGGAGCCATCATGGGAAGCCTTTGTGGTTGCTTTCCAAGATAAGTATTTACCTCCCGCTGCTAAGGAGAGATTGAGGCAAGAGTTCAAAGACCTCAAACAACTCGATCTAACCGTGGCCGAGTTCAAGGCAGTCTTCTCTAGTTTATCTAGGTTTGTACCAGAGTTAGTGGCAACAAAAGAGCGTCGTTGCATTGAATTCGAGAAAAAGTTGAAAACCAATTTTTTTTTTAAGATTGTTGGGAACATGATTCAGAACTATGACCGTCTTGTAGAGTCGGCGGCATACGTTGAGATTTTCGTACAAGCCGAGGAGGAGAGGCTTCGAAGTTCGAGGCCTAGGAGCCAAGAGTCTCAAGGAGACTATAGGCCGAATAAGAAGAGCAGGGGTACTTTTTCATTCTAGCCACAACCACTGCAATGAAAATCCACTTTTCCTTTGCCTAGTGCGGTTCCAGGAAAAAGTACATCTAATGGCTTCACGTGTTTCAGGTGTGGCCAGCCGGGTCACAAAGCCTTTTCGTGCCCACAGAAGGGTAGAAGACAGTTGATGTTGCTACCACCACCACCTAACCGATCTCAGAGTCAGTCTTAGTCTCAGAATGGAGGCCAGGGATTTAATTGTTATCAGTGTGGTCAGCCGGGGCATGTAAAGAGCACTTGCCCTTAGTTGGGAGGCGGTTTTGGCGCATTAGAGTCAAAGCAGACTCAGAGCCACCAGCAGGCTCATTCAGCTCAGGCTTCACGTGCTAATCAGGGATCCACTTCAGCTCAGTCGGTACAACAGGCCTATTCTCCGAGAGGGGGACAAGTTAATAAGGGGCCACAGGGGCGCGTGCATGCTGTTACCGTGCCAGAGCAGTTGCCAGAATCCTCAGTTGTGAGAGGTATTTTTGCTGTGTGTAATTATTTGGCTAATGTATTGATAGACACAGGTGTGTCTCATTCATTTATATCTACTGCATTTGCTTCTACATTGGGATTAGAGGTAGCACAGTTAGTGCCTCCACTCAGAGTAGAGTCACTTGTTGGGGGTACTGTTGATTTAGACCGGGGTTGTCGTGATTGTGAAATAGAAGTTGCCGGGCGTCGACTTCCGTTTGCTTTTGTGTTGCTAGATATGTCGAGTTTTGATATCATTTTAGGCATGGACTGGCTGTGTTCTTATCAAGCTGTGATTGATTGTTACCGTCAGAGGGTTACAGTGTGCACTTCGGGTGGTGATCGTTTCTATTTTCTGGGGAACCGAGTTGATAGAGCCTTGTCGCCAATTGTTGACCCTCGTAGTAGGAGCAAGCTTAGTGGCCTTCTTGCAACTCTCTTGGACAGTGAGAGTGACGAGACTCGTGTTGAGTTACCATGGGTAGTTTGTGAAAACCCGGATGTCTTTCCAGAAGATCTTACTAGTTTACCACCTCACCGGGAGATCGAGTTCTCCATTGAATTAGTGTCTGGCACGACACCGATTTCCATGCCACCGTATAGATTTGCACCTACCGAATTGTATGAGTTGAAGATTCAACTCCAAGAACTTTTAGACAAGGGCTTCATTCGCCCTAGTACATCGCCCTGAGGAGTGTCGGCTCTCATTGTGAAGAAGAAAGTCGGGTCATTGTGGTTGTGTATTGATTACCGCAAGTTGAATAGAGTTACAATTAAGAACAAGTATCCTCTACCCAGAATAGATGATTTGTTTGACCAACTTAGAGGGTCTCGTTGCTTCTCAAAATAGATTTAAGGTTGGGGTACCATCAATTGAGAGTTCGGGAGGAGGACATTCAGGAAACGGCCTTTCATACGCGTTATGGCCACTATGAATTCCTTGTAATGCCTTTTGAGTTAACCAATGTGCCAGCTTCCTCTATGGGTTTGATGAACATAATTTTTCGGGAATACTTGGACCGTTTTGTGGTTGTCTTTGTGGACGACTTCTTAATTTATTCAACCTCCGATGAGGAAGATGAGGCTCACTTACGAGTAGTGCTTGAATTGCTTGAGAAACACCGTTTGCATACCAAGTTTGAGAAATGTGAGTTTTGGTTAACCAAGTTAAAATTTTTGGGGCACGTAGTGTCAAGAGAGGGAGTAACAGTAGACTCCTCAAAGACAGATGTTGTACAAAATTGGGAACAACCCAAGAATATTTTTGAGATTCGGAGTTTCTTGGGGTTAGCGGGGTACTATCGACGCTTTGTTAGGGACTTCTCTAGACTAGCTGCACCTTTGACTAGGTTGGCTAGAAAGGGTATCAAATTTGTGTAGAGTGAGGCTTGTGAAAAGTCATTCCAAGAACTTAAGACTAGACTGACCACTACACCGGTCTTGATAATTCATGAAAGGGGTTTGAATTACACCATCTATTGTGATGCATCCGGGGATGGACTTGGTTGTGTCTTGATGCAAGAGAGAAAAGTTGTGGCCTACGGTTCACGACAATTGCAAACTCATGAGAAGAATTAACCCACCCATGATTAGAATTGACGGCAGTAATTTTTGCCTTGAAAATTTGGAGGCATTACTTGTATGGTGATAAGTTTGAGGTTTTTTCCGATCATAAGAGTATAAAGTATTTGTTTCCTCAAAAAGACTTGAATTTACGACAATGGAGGTGGATGGAATTTATGGAGGATTATGACTTTGAGTTACACTATCATCCAGGGAAGGCTAATGTGGTGGCCGATGCTTTGAGTCGAAAATCTATGAGTAGTTTGGCAAGTGTGGCCATTCGGGAATGGGATATGCTAGATGTTACTAGCAAGTTTGATTTTCACATCGGTGAGTCCAGAGAGAGTGCTACCTTGTTTACTTTGAATGCTCAACCTACCTTGGTTAGCAAGGTCAGAGAGGCACAACGAGGAGACCGTGATGTGGAATCAATCCGTGTTAAAATTTCCAATGGGAAGGAAGAGAAAGGTTTGAACGTTCACTCGGATCTGAGTGTACGTTACTTAGACCGTTTGTTTGTACTAGTATCTTGTAGAGAGGAAGTACTTTGGGAGTTCCATCAGTCACGCCTTACAGTACACCCGGGAGGCACTAAAATGTATCATGATCTTAGTCGTCAGTTTTGGTGGAGGGGTATGAAATGGGATGTTTCTTTATTTGTATCGAAGTGCCTTACTTGTCAACAAGTGAAGGCCGAGCACCAAAGATTAGCGGGTTTGTTACAACCCTTACCAATAGCCGAGTGGAAATGGGAGCGTGTTACCATGGATTTTGTAGTTGGGCTTCCTAGAACGCAACAAGGCAATGACGCCGCTTAGGTGATTGTTAATAGGTTGACTAAGTCTACCCATTTCATTCTGATGTGCACTAGCAACTCAGTTGAACGCTTGGCAGAGTTGTACATTAGAGAGATAGTTCGACTTCATGGAGTCCCTGTGACTATTGTGTTAGATAGGAATCCTTGTTTTACTGTTCGGTTATGGAAAAGCCTTTAAGAGGCGTTAGGAACTAAGTTGACTCTTAGCACCGCTTATCATCCTCAAGCCGATGGACAGTCGGAACGTACCATTCAGATTTTGGAGGACATGCTTAGAGCTTGTGTCCTTGATTTTAAGGGGCCTTGGGAAAGGCACTTACCATTGATTGAGTTTGCTTAAAACAATAGTTACCAAGCTAGTATTGGGATGGCACCATTTGAGGCCTTGTGTGGCCGACCATGTAGATCACCAGTTTGTTGGGCTGAAGTGGGTGTGCACCGTTACTGGGTCTGGAAATTGTTAGAGAGACAACCGAGAAAGTTGTTCTCATTCGAAAGACGTTAAAAGAGTTATGCCGACAAGAAGAGACGACCTTTATCTTTTGAAGTTGGTGACCATGTGTTTCAAAAAATCTCACCAAGGCCGGGTTTGATGAGATTTGGTAAGAGTGGTAAATTATCTCCAAGGTTCATTGGGCCTTTTGAGATCTTAGAGCGAATTGGAGAAGTGGCATACCGGTTAGCTTTACCGCCACAACTTTCGGGAGTTCACAATATATTTCTTGTATCTATGCTTAGGAAGTATGAACCCGACCCTTCTCATGTTCTTGATTGGGTTGACTTGGAGGTGGATGAGGATGCCTCTTACGAAGAACGACCGGTTCAAATATTAGATACCTGGGAGCAAGTGCTACGGGGCAAAACTATACCGTTGGTAAAGGTGTCGTGGAGACACCATGGGGTTGAAGAAGCGACGTGGGAACGGGAGGAAAAGTCCGCTCCAAATATCCGGATTTATTTGAAAATGCTTAAGTTGCTTTTCTTTGTAATATTCCCTAGTGTTGAGGGAAACGTATTTAAAGTTGTTAACCACAAGTTGATATGTGCATTGTTGTTTTAAACATAAGGTTGTTTAGAGTTGCCATTACTTTTTGGGAAATTTCATGTTTATGCATATTTGGGAGGTTGTTGTTAATGAGATAACTATGGTGGAAATGGTGGAATTTGGTTGAGAGTTAGTATTGTGATTTGAAAATGAAATAGCGTGGCTTTGATCGCTAGAAACCCTTTTGGTTGGGTAATTTGATTTGAAATTTCGGGGACAAAATTCTTTAAGGGGGAAAGGTTGTAGCGATCCTAGTTTCGATAAATGTAAAAGTTCATGAATTATACATGTTAAACGTATTGGAAAAAGGAAGTGGAAATTGTAATCACAAATGGAACAATTGTGGGAAAATTATGTAAATGGTTGGATGGTACAATGCATAGGTAATCACTACATGGCATGGATAATTGTTGCATTGCATGGATAACCGTGCCATTGACATTTCATTATATTGCTTGTTACAAATGTTGAATTGGGATTTGAAACTTGAATTGAGAAAGATTTATTGAGAAATGAGAACTATTGTAATGTCTTGGGGTAAATACGTTGGTAAGACCGGATAGGAGCTGTAGATGGAATTGATTAAGTTAACCTAAGTGTCTGGGGTGAAAGACCGAAAACACGTGCGGAGGAGGTGCCGCTACCCTTCCGGTTAACGACCGGTAAAGTGGGTTTTTGGTAGTGCTAGTTATGCCTACTTGCAAACATCAACCTAGGGATTACCTGAGTTGTATTTACCGCCCCAATAAATTAAATTGCATATTTCTAAACTGTAGAAAAATTCAAGTTATCATTGTGCATGGTGGTTTTCAAAGAGATGTAAACCGCATAGCATGGCATGTGCATTTCATATTGGGAATTCTTGCATAAATGTACATACTTTGTTAAGATTTCTCTACTGGGCTTTATGCTCACCCTCATGGGATTTTGGTGCAGGAAAGGATGTGGTGATCTCGCCGAGTTGAGGGCGTGGACATATTTTGTGAAGAGTGAATGACTCTTGTTTTTTTGTGATTCATTTTGCTAGCCAAGGGCTATAAAGGTATGGGTTCATGAAACCATTTCTGTGTAACCGGGCTGAAGCCTTGGAATATGCAAGCCTTCAAGGGCATTTTATTTATTTTTAGGATTTGGTGTTCTACATGCTATAGATTCATGTGTTTTATATCATTCAATGTATAATTCGCATGTGGGACTTTTGTACAAACCTTATTGATTAATGATGTAATGGTTGGTGTAGCGATCCCGGTTTTCGATCCTTCTTTCACGTTTTGCCACTTCGACTGGGCGGGTCGGGGTTGAGGGGCAGCACCCCCAAAACAAAAATGCAAAATGCATTAGAAGTTGTCTGTCCGCTCGAGCGGCCGTTTATGCGTTCGAGCGGAGAATGTTTAGTTTCGGAAGTTTGACCTGTCTGCAAAAGTACTGGACACTCGAGCGGGGCTTTCCACGCTCGAGCAAACCATGTATTATATCAGTTTATGAACCTGATATTTCACATCATTTTTTGTATATCTCTCTCTCTCTAAAAACATTTCCTCTCCCTTCTCTCTACATTTCCTACCAAAAACCTCACAAGATCTTTGATTTCTTCAAATCCTTTGGGATTTGGACCTAAGTTCTTCATCAAAGTTGGTTAGCTCCTCAAGGGCTTCGTTGTGTGTGATAAAGATCGAGTTTGGACACCGTTGATTTTGGGGGTTTCGTCTCATTTCTTCTTCAAAACTTGAGGCAGGGATTTTCTTTGAGTTATATCTATTTTTGCAAGATCTAGATGATTTTTAAAATCATCCTTCGATAGCTTTGAAAATTGATTGTTATTTCAAGAAGTTGAATGATTTTGAAAGTGGGTTTGTCTCTTATTCTTTTAAAATTATCTTATGGGTTTTGATCTTCATTGATTGAAAAAAAGATGATTTTGAAAAATTTTCTTTCAAAGATTTGAGTTGTATAGTTTTGGTGAGAAAACCTAGAATTTGGGGATTTTTTTTTTTAAGAGAAGAAAATCCATGAATGATATTGTTATATTTATTTTGTGTGTCAACATAAATGGATGTTTGGAAAATTTCTTATTTATATTTATATAAATGATGAATTTCAAGGAATATGAGAGTTGTTGTTCATTTTGGAAATTATTGTTCAAAACGTTGAAATAGTCTTGAAATGACTAATTGTTGAGGATACTTGAGAAGAATGAATTGTGTTATTCCTTGGATGATGAATTTGAATAAAAATATTTATATTCATCTTGTGTTATTGGCATATCAATTCATTTGATTACATTAAACTATGAAAGTTGATTTGAAAACTTGCATTGAGAAAAGAATATTGAGAAACAAGTTTCCATGAATTGGATTTGGGGTAAATGCGGTGGTAAGTCTTGACAGGTGGTGTAGATGAAATTGAATAGGTGTCGAGCCTTCCAATTAATACTGGTAAAAATGATAGATTCTAGGTGTCGAGCCTTCTAGTCAATGCTGGTAAAAATGACAAATTGGTAGTACTTGTATAGTCTACTTGCAGACACCGACCTAGGGATTACCAGAGTCGTATTTGCTGCCCTTGAAATAAATTGTTACGTTTTGAACAATTGAAATTGCATAACATCATTGAGCATGATGGTTTTTCAAAAGATGAAAAATGTGATTTATCTTTAAAAATGACATAGCATGGCATGTGCATTTCATCTCTTGAGACTTGTATAAAATGCATATACTTTGTTAAGAATTTCCTACTGGGCTTTATGCTCACCCTATCAGATTTTTGTGTAGGAAAGGATGTGGTGATTCCGCCTAATTAAAGGCTAGAAAATGTGTATTGAGAGTACAAAACTCTCATTCTGCTGTGACACTGTCTGTAAGCCAAGGGCTGTATTTGTATGGGTTTGAATAACCATTTTGTGTAACCAGGCTTAAGCCTTGGAAACTTGTAAACCCTTGGGGGTATTTATTTGTTTAATTACTTGTTGTTGGACTAATGTATTATCGCATGAGGAATTATTTACATTAAGAAATGCAAGTGTGGGATTGTATAATTGGCTTTCCTTTAAAAGGGCCATGATTATTGTATTGTCATTTAGGTATGAAAATTGGGGCGTTACAGTTGGAGAGTTGCTATTATTCTTTAATGGGTGTTGGTTGATGTACCTAATTTATGTTGGATTATTTTGGGGCGTTACATTTTAAATAGTAGTTTTATTTCTTTTGATATTATATTTAAATCTAGGTTCAAGATAGATTCTTGGTTCCCCCTCCGCCCACCTTGTATCAAAATAGCTCTATCATAGCTGCTTGAAGTTCGATAACTTTATTTATTGTTTTTTTCTGGCAGTTAGAACATATGTTTGTTTTCAGCATGTACCTAAAAGCAAAAATATCCCTTCTTTAGTAGAAGGATAATGAGATTCCTCATTACTCACTCACTTGTGATGATTAATTGTTATTTTTTTGAGTCATAGTTTCTATGTGTTCAAAGTTTAATAAAAGTTATCATTAGAATCCTTCAGTAATATCTTTGGGCTTTCTGCCTTGTGCTGAACTCCCTTAGAATGTTGCTAAAAAAGGAAAAGGACCCATAATGTTTGATTCTTCGCTTCTTTTGTTTTTTAATAAGTTGTTCCTTAAATGGCCTCTTGCCCTTATTTCAATTGGCTTGAAGTTTTCTGAATTAAACTTGTGCATTACTAAATGCATAGTTGTTGCATCTTATCGAATCTAAGACATGTAGTTCCTTGGGTGTTAAACTATTTTTCACATTGATGTCTCGAGAAATTTAGAGGTTTATTGTAACAAGTCTCAAACCTCCATTCTCAAATGAATCCCAATTGATCATTGTAATTGCTATACAATTTGAAGTATAACATAAAATATTTTTATGATCAGCTGCAATGTTGATGGAATCTACTTCTGTAGTAAACTATTCAATACTTGTCATCACATTTTTTAGATTTTTAGTACACCTTATGGCAATTTTGTTCAACATAAGCTGACATTTTATCATTTTTTAACCACTTTAAATTAATGGTTTGCATAAAGTCATGGCAAGTATAAATGACTTAAAAAAGGAAATGTTGAAATGAAGAAACATCACTTGTGTATTTTGTGTTTTGCAAACAATAAATTTACTTTTTTCGTTCTTTTTATGCCAAGCATTATTTTGAATTTTGTGCTTCAAAAAACGTGGTTTTGACATCAATTCTTATTTACAAATTTGGGATTTTTGAAATGTTTCTTAAAAAATAAATGAAATCTTCTTTGTAATTTTCAAAATTGCCACTTTCACATTGTCTTGGTCATAGATTTTGTAGAAAATCAATCTTGGTTCTGCATAAATTTACTACTATTACTTGAGATCATGATTAAGCATATGATTAAACTTGATCTAAGAAATGGACTGCATGTATTCTTTAAAATTTCGTAGATAATTTTGATATCTTATAGCCATTAATGTGAGACCAAACTACCTAAATTCCTCCCAATTTTGGTGAATCAAGCATATGCGTTTGTTGAGTCAAGCATCTTTGTGTGGTGAATTAGTTAGTTCAATATAAGCATGGCCTCGCCATTCATACAAAATCTTCAAAACAAGCATCTATCTTTTGTTTGTGGATTATCATATGTTTCTTATTTGTGTCTTGCCCTTTTTTATCGTGCTTTGCTGCATATTTTCAACAATATACGATACATATGATGGCCACCTGATTCGCTATAATCATATGCATATGTGCACATACTAATGAATAGACAAAATTGCTTTTGTCCATGCGTTTATTGCAAATTATGCACTATTGTTGTATGATCTTTCTAGTCCACGCTCTTCATCCTTGAAGCTAAACTTTTTGATATTTTCTCTTTTGAAATGCTTAATGTGTGCTAGATTGGGCTCTTGTTTCTAGCTACCTACATTAATAGTTGATATACTTTTTCATCAAAAATTGTAGAGATCATGGACTTTGGTTATCCCGAAAATCTTTCTCCAAATATCCTAATGTTTTACATCACTCATGAAGGAGTACACTCGCCATTCTTGTTAAAAAGTTAGATGCTTGCTTTACTTTTCTATTTTAGCACAATTCTCTAGAATTGGACCAATGTTGGTCGTTTTTTTTTTTTTGGTAAGACCAATGTTGAAGGTTTGTTATACTTGTGAAAAATGAAATGTCTTATTTTGTTTTTTGGTAAGACCAATGTTGAATGTCTATTCTACGATGGTCACATGATTAAATTCATAGTTCTAGTCACTATTTTATTTAAATTTAACATAATTATTTTTATTTTCTTTTAGTTTTTTAAGCAATTAAGAGTCCAAGTAAGATTCTCTTCAGTAGGGATAAGGAACACAGTTTCTTTTTCAAAACTTGCAGGTAGAAATTGGTGTTTTTAACGAATTTTTTTTTTTTTTGGGTCCACTTACCTTTTCTTATTTTTACTTGATTTTCGGTTTTGCTAATACTTGTAGATAAATGTTTTTTGTGTGCATAAATTGTGCTCTTTTGGCATCTTTGGGTATGAATTTCTGATCCATGAGACTTTGTAAATGAGTTTTGATTTTCTTTAAAGTTACATGTTTTGGTTGTGGCCCAATCTACAAATCTTATTTAGCTATGTGAGGAAAATGTGTTTCCAGAGTGCATTGTAACGCCCTCGAAATAAACCCATAAATCATACAATCTTGAAATGCTTAGACATAAGAGAATAAAGCATAATTTCATTCATCAGAGTATTCATTACAAAAGTATTACATGTTGACATCAAAAGTAAATGCCCTGCGGGCTTACAACTTTCCAAGTCGACACTTGGTTACAAAAAAAAAGAGTACTAACTCAAAACACAAAATAAGCCCTTGGCTTGATTTACATGTAATATACAAAAATAAACAAGAGCCTTCAACTCCCACAACCATCCAAGCTAAGACCTCGGAGGCGGCATAATACCTGAACCTGAAAAATGATGTCCCATATAGGGTGAGCTAACGCCCAGTAGAGATATACTAAACATAATATGAGCAATAACTAAAATATTAGCATTCGATAAATGTTTAACTCATATATACCAACTTATAACACATTTCAATTTCATGACAAATATGTCCATGTTTCATTCCATTTTCCATTACTTATCCAGTTCTCAATTTATGAATAAGACTCAGAACCTGGCCAATAATTTAATGAGACTATAACTCATATCAAAACACTTCTATAATTCATAATAGATACACATACTTGCTATATCAGTACCACATCAAAACACTTCCATACTTCATAAATGATACACAGATTCGATGTATCAATAACACTTCCAAACTTCATAAATGATACACAGATTCGCTGTATCAATGGAGTTCATCCCCTATCTCCTCCCAAATAAAATCCGGTTTAGGAGTCCATCCCCTATCTTTCCCTAAACCGTAGAGTGCATCCCCTATCTCCTCCCACAACACAATGTATAGAAACACATATCATAGACAGGAGCAGTCAATACATAAATTTGATGTATTATTCCAACCATCATATTCGATGACATAATCAATTGATTAGTTTTAATTCGCCTAATCACCATACATTGTCTACAACAATCAAGACTATCCTCCACCAATAGCCCAAAGCAATTTATTTCTAAACAGATAATAAATGCATTAACAGATAATTTGACAACAATTTCATAAGTGAGCGATTAATAAATCCAACTCTACCATTCCCTCTTATAATGAGCCAATTTCATTATTTCCAACTCAATTCCATAGTTCCATAACATTCCCAAATTAATTATATAAATTAATTCATACAACAATTTAGGGCTTTCTCCCTATTTTTCTCTACAATGACCCAAAGGTCTCATATATCATCAACAACATCAATACCATCATTTTAAGACCCAAGATACACATTTATAAGTCAAAATAACCAAACCCCTCTTTATTCATTTTGAAACCCTAACACCCAAAATTACCCAACTTCAACATTACATCAAAATGACCAATAGTTTATGTCAAAGACCATAAAAATGAGTAGTTATCCCTACCTCAAATTCAGAGCTGAAAGGAGAAGATGAAGAAACTTGAAAGTGCTCCAAACCCTAATATTTGCGGATCAAAATGTAGCCCTCAACAAGCTCCACACTTTTTACAAAGGCCCAAGGATAGAAGATCACTCCTACTAGATCAAACCCTAGAGAGAAGTTGGAGTTTTAGAGTGAGGTGCTCTCCAATGGAGGTTTTGAAAAAAGTAGGAGAGAGACAGAAAGTCAAAAAGTGATCCAAAATGTCACTTTTCAGACTGATATAAAATTCGCCCCGCTCGAGTGTGGAACTCCCCGCTCAAGCGTCAGACACAGACTCACGCCCGAACGTGAAAAGCGCCGCTCGAGCGTCGATTGCACACTACCAGAAGTTTTGCAGACCATGGTCCCCACTCGAGCGTCAGACTCCCCGCTCAAGAGGAGGAACAAAATCGAAAGGGCCCGCTCTAGCGTCAAAACTCCCGCTTGAGCGTACGATGACCTAAAGAGAAAATACTGGGAGAAGAATATTCACACTCGAACGTCAAAACGCCCGCTCAAGCGGATAAGCAACAACAGAGTGCCTGCTCGAGCGTCAAAAGCCCCGCTCGAGCGTGAAGGCCAAAATCTGGGCATCAACT
Source organism: Camellia sinensis (assembly GCF_055761805.1). Lineage (NCBI taxonomy): Eukaryota > Viridiplantae > Streptophyta > Magnoliopsida > Ericales > Theaceae > Camellia > Camellia sinensis. The sequence goes on from NC_138970.1 coordinate 68,278,056, forward strand.
TTTGGTTTCTAAACACAACCAACCTGTTCCAAACCTGCCCAACACAACCCAAGACTCAAATACAAAGAGTAAATAATGAAAATGAGAATAAGACAACAACATAACCACCGAACCAAGTCCGGAATACAATAACCAAAGGAAGGGAAAACCGGGATCACTATATGCATAGATCTGTGGTTATGCTTTTTCTTATCCATGTGTCATTCTTTTTCTCAATCAATATTTTACAAACTTTCCATTTCACTCCCTCTTTTCTTTTTTGGAGGGGGTGCTTGTAACGCCCTCAAAATAATACATAAGACCCATCACTTTCTCAAAATTACCCAACAACCCCCAACATATCAAAATGCTAAAATTCAAAGACAAAGCTCATAAAGAGGAGTAGGGTATCCCTACCTCGAAGTTAGAGCTCTAATGGAGAAGGAGAAGAAAGTGAAAATGCTCCAAACACCACGATTCTCAGATCAAAACGAAGCCCTTGACGATCAACACACTTTTTACAAAGGCCGGAGGATAGGGAGACACTCTAACTAGATCAAACCCTAGAGAGAAGGGAGATTTTAGAGAGAGAAGCTCTCAAAAGTGTTTTTAGAAAGTTAGAAAGAGAGAGAGAAGATGTAAAAAGTGATTTTAAAACGCCCAACTGCCAACTGATATACGACACTCCTGCTCGAGCGGATAACAGGATGCTCGAGCGTCAAGAACAGAAAACTGATTCTGCTCGAGCACAAGAGTTACCACTCGAGCGCCAAGACACAAAGACAAAGCACACCCGCTCGAGCACAAAAGACCAGTCCGCTTGAGCGTAGATTTTCATCTCCCAAAACTTTCACCAACGAGGTACTACCCGCTCGAGCGCAACCCGCTCGAGCGTAAGAAACCCGCTCGAGTGTAGAAAACACACCTGCAAAAGTTTTGCAGGGACTCGGAATGCTAGAAGGGTGTAAACCCCGCTCGAGCGTAAAATGACCCGCTCGAGCGGACCACTCAAAAGCTGGGCAACAGCAATGGGAGCCAAAGCTCTACCAACCTGTAACAACCAAGCCCAACACATCCTAAAACCCAAACAAATGGAATTAAAGGACGACAACAAGATAAACATAACTACCAACTCTACGGAACTGAGTCTGGAATGCAACAGAACAGTAAAGGGAATACCGGAATCGCTATAGCCTTCCCCCCTTAAAGAATTTCGTCCCCAAAATTAAATACAAGTTTATCAAAAACAAGTTTTCTCCATTCCCAACAATATTACAACATAATGTTAAACAATCCAACCCGTTACTGGTCAATCCCATCTCTTTTGAAGAGGCATATCACATTATACATAACAACCTGTATTATCAACATGCATTCTTTTAAAATTTACCAATTTCAACTCATTTTCCACAATTGCATAATACATGCAACATTAACATCATGCTTGCATTTCCAAAATACATTGAACATATGCAATGTTATAACAAATTTCCATTAACCAAAACATTCACAATGTTTTACAACTTAAGACACATATAATATTCTTAAAGTTCAACGATATTACAAAATTACCAATGCATGGTTACACATCAACAAACAAGTCCGGATATTGCTCGCGGATTTCCAACTCACGTTCCCAAGTGGCTTCCTCCACTCCATGATGTTTCCACAAAACCTTTACCAAAGGAATGGTCATGCCACGCAGGACTTGATCCCGCCTATCCAAGACCCGAACCGGTCTCTCTTCATACGAGGCATCCTCATCTACCTCTAAGGCGGTCCAATCTAACACATGGGACGGATCCGGCTCATACTTCCGAAGCATACTCACATGAAACACGTCATGCACTCCGGACAACTACGGTGGTAAAGCTAAACGATAAGCAACCTCCCCAATCCTCTCAAGGATCTCGAAGGGACCGATAAACCGAGGGGATAACTTCCCACTCTTCCCAAACCTCATCAAACCTCACCTAGGTGATATTTTCAAGAAGACATGATCACCTATCTCAAACGCCAAAGGCCTCCTCCTACGGTCGGCATAACTCTTTGGGCGACTCTGGACTGTAACAAGTCTCCTACGGATAAGCTCAACTTTCTCTGTCATCTTCCTAACCAACTCCAGACCCAACAAAGGTGCATCACCCACCTCGGCCCAACACACTGGAGACCTACACGGTCGGCCATACAAGGCCTCAAACAGTGCCATACCGATGCTAGACTAAAAACTGTTGTTGTAGGCAAACTCCAGCAAGGGCAAGTGCCTCTCCCATGTCCCACTAAAGTCAAGGACACAACCTCGAAGCATATCTTCAAGGATCTGAATAGTGCGCTCGGACTGCCCGTCAGTCTGAGGATGATAAGCCATACTAAAGGTCAACTTAGTGCCCAAGGCACTCTGCAAACTCTGCCACAATTGAATCTAGCAGTAAAACGAGGGTCTCTATCTGAGACGATCGTCACTGGGACCCCGTGCAATTTCACTATGTCCCAAATATACAAGTCGGCAAGATGATCTACCAAATATCTCTCGCGCATAGGAATGAAGTGCGCCGACTTAGTCAACTGGTCTACAACCACCCAAATAGCATCACTACCCCACTGAGTCCTCGGAAGACCCACAACGAAGTCCATAGTGACATGCTCCCACTTCCACTCGGTAATAGGCAAGGGTTGCAACAAACCCGCTGGCCTCTGATGTTCGGTCTTCACTTGTTGACAAGTAAGGCACCTTGATACAAAAACAGCCACATCTCTCTTCATACCCCACCACCAAAACTGGCGACCCAAATCCCGATACATCTTAGTGCCTCCTGGATGCACTGCAAGGCGTGAATGATGGAACTCTCGAAGCACTTCCTCTCGGCAGGACTCCGGCACAAACAAACGGTCTCGGTATCTCACACTCTGGTCGGGATACACCGTCAAACCCTTCTCAACCTTCCCACTGGAGATCTTCTCTCGGAGGGATTCTACCTCAAGGTCACCTCTCTGTGCCTCTAATACTCGGGTCACAAGTGTAGGCTGCGCAACAATAGAAAACAAGGCCGCAGCCTCAACGTATTCGCCCAGAAGCAAATCAAACTCGCCAAGTGCACCCAACATCTCCCATTCCCGGATGGCTATACGAGCTACATCACTAATAGGTTTCCTACTAAGGGCATCGGCCACAACATTGGCCTTTCCCGGCTGATAGTGCAACTCAAAATCATAGTCCTCAATGAACTCCATCCACCTCCTCTGCCTCAGATTCAAGTCTCTCTGTGTAAACAGATACTTCAAACTCTTGTGGTCCGAGAACACCTCGAACCTCTCACCATAAAGGTAGTGCCTCCAAATCTTCAAGGCGAAGATCACTGCTACTAACTCTAGGTCGTGTGTAAGGTAATTCTTCTCGTGTATTTTCAATTGACGTGAGCCATAAGCTACCACTTTCCCCTCTTGCATCAACACACAACCCAAACCCTCTCGTGAGGCATCACAATAAATTGCATAACCCAACCCTCTCTCCGGAATAATCAAAACCGGGAGCGGTGGTCAATCTAACCTTCAACTCCTGGAATGACTTTTCGCAAGTCTCACTCCACATAAACTTGACCCCTTTCTGCGTCAATCTAGTCAACGGCGAAGCTAGCCTGGAGAGATCTTTCACAAACCGACTGTAGTACCCAGCTAATCTCAGAAAACTGTAGATCTCAAACACACTCTTAGGCTGTGCCCAATCTTGCACTGCCTCTACCTTAGATGTATCAACAGACACCCCTTCCCTGGATACCACATGGCCTAAAAATTTGACCTCTCCTAGCCAGAACTCACACTTCCCAAACTTGGCATACAGCTTATGGGCTCTAAGTAATTCAAGCACCACTCTCAAGTGTTCCTCGTGCTCCTCCTTAGAAGGCGAATAGATAAGAATGTCGTCCACGAAAACGACCACAAATAGATCTAAGAATTCCTGGAAGATCCGGTTCATCAAGTTCATAAAGACTGCTGGTGCATTGGTAAATCCGAATGGCATCACCAGAAACTCATAATGGCCATACCGCGTACGGAATGCCGTCTTAGGAATATCCTCCTCCCTGACCCTCAACTGGTGGTAACCCGATCTCAAGTCTATCTTAGAGAAACAACGGGAACCCTTCAACTGGTCAAACAAATCATCTATACGGGGCATAGGATACTTATTCTTAACCGTAGTCCGATTCAACTTTCGGTAGTCGATACGCAATCTCAAGGCACCATCTTTCTTTTTAACAAAGAGGGCCGGTGTTCCCCACGGAAAAACACTAGGGCGGAAAAAACCCTTATCTAGCAATTCCTAGAGCTGAATCTTCAACTCACTCAACTCGGCTGGGGCAAAACGATAAGGTGCCATAGAAATCGGCGTTGTGCCGGGCACTAAATCAATAGAGAACTCTATTTCTCGGTGAAGTGGCAAACTAACGAGATCCTTGGGAAAAACATCCGAATACTCACAAACCACCCTCGGCAATACAATCTGGGTCTCATCACACTCACCACTCATAAAGCTAGCAAGTACACCACTAAGCTTATTCCGCCCTCATGGATCATACATTGGTGGCAACACACTACCAACCCGATCCCTCAAGAAATGGAAACACTCCCCGTTTAAGGTACAAACTGTGGCCCTCTGACGATAGCAATCAATAACAGCCGGATAAGACGATAGCCAGTCCATACCCAAAATAACATCAAAGCCCTTCATGGGCATGACAACAAAAGGAAAAGGAAGCTTATGGTCGGCGACCTCTATATCACAACCTCTACATCCGTGTTTCAAAATCAATTCACCCCCAACAGGTGATACAACACAAATAGGAGATGCTACCTGTGCCAACTTCAACTCCAACACAGATGCGAATGCAGCAGATACAAAAGAATGAGATGCACCCGTATCAATCAATACACTAGCAACCGAGTTGCAAAACAAGAAGGTACCTCTCACAACTAACGGAGCAGATACAAGATCCTGTGCGGTAACAGCATACACGCACCTTGTAGGCCCCTCATCCAACTGCTCACCCCTCGGAGCAAACGACTGCTGCACTAACTGGGACGACGAAGCTCCCGGATTGGCCCTCGAGGCCTGCACAGACTGAGCTGGCTGAAAACCCTACGTCTTCCTAGAACCTGACGCGTCCGAAGTGGCACTCAACTGTGGGCAAAACCTCTTCAGGTGCCCAGGCTAACCACACTAATAACAAGACAAGGGCTGGCCCCTGCCCTGACTCTGGCTCTGCGGTCTAGCTGAAGATAAAGCAGCTCTCTGACCTCCTCTCCTCTGTGGGAAAACTGAAGCCTTGTGGCCTAACTGACCACACTTGTAACAGGTGAAATCTCCCTGATTACCTCTCCCCGAGCCTGCACTCGGCACCGGAAAGGTCGATCTCACAACACCCCCCTGAGACTGCTGAGGGTTAGCACTCCTCTGTCTCCTGCCATCACCCTGACCATCCTGGCTCCTCTTAGAGCCTCTCTGTCCCTCCTCTTCTTGCATCATGATCTCCGTATGGGCTGCAGCATCAACCAAGCGCCCATAGTCTCGGATCATCGAACCTCCAACCCTCATCTTGAGGCCGCGCCTCAACCTCTTCTCGAACTCGATACAGCGGCGTTCCTCGGACGCCACAAGTTCAGGTGCGAACCTGGACAAGCTAGTAAAAGCAGCCTCATACTCGGCTACTGAAGAACTTAATTGCAAAAGCTGACAGAACTGGTCTCTCAGCTTCTCCCTAACTGCTGGAGATAAATACTTCTCCTGAAAAGCCTCCACAAAAGCCTCCCACGTGCCAGCAATACGGCCCCTCATGTATTTCCACCACTGACCCGCACCCCCTTTTAGCTGGAAGGATGCCAAGGTCACTTTCAACGCCCCGTCCTTGATGCCAAGCATCTCGAACATCTTACTCATTTGCTCTAACCACTCATCAGCCTTCAGTGGCTCCTTCGGATCCCCAACAAACTCGTCCGGGTGAGACCGGAAGAACTCCCTTTTCAAGAAGGAAAGCCCTGCCTCAACAACTTGGGCCGGCACTGGAGCCTGAACTGGATTCTCAGCTCTGAAAATACCCACAGACTCCCTCAAAGCATCGGCTATCCCTCGGGTTAAAGCGCCCATAGCCTCCTGACCTGCTGGCTCGGCCATATTGGCCTGGCCAACCCCTTCCTGCTGTGCCGGAACATCATCCGGTAAGGGCATCTCTTGCCTACCACGTCTGCCACGTCTACCACCTCTTCCTCGTCCTGACATCCTAATAAAGGTAACGAAGAACGTTAGCACATTCATAAATGTGCCAAAACTAAACACTCGCGTCCTAATACATGGACAACTGTAATTCACTCCACATAAACATATAAGCACTTACGAATTTCATTTCCGGATAATGATGGTCCCGAGGCATTGCTAGAGTTCCGGTTAGAAACAGCATTGATCAAGTGCTTTTCCAACAAGACTCACAGAAACCCAAGGATCCAATCAACATCCTGGAAACTAAATCCCATACCCAAGTAGTCACATAAACATGTTATCAAATAAACACATAATGTCACACATAAGTCTCTAACAAGTGAGACAAACCCATTGTGATACTAATCACTTCCCACGTACCCAAAGTATTCGAACCCGGTACACTCTGATACCAAGTTGTAACGCCCTCAAAATAATACATAAGACCCATCACTTTCTCAAAATTACCCAACAACCCCCAACATATCAAAATGCTAAAATTCAAAGACAAAGCTCATAAAGAGGAGTAAGGTATCCCTACCTCGAAGTTAGAGCTCTAATGGAGAAGGAGAAGAAAGTGAAAATGCTCCAAACACCACGATTCTCGGATCAAAACGAAGCCCTTGACGATCAACACACTTTTTACAAAGACCAGAGGATAAGGAGACACTTTAACTAGTTCAAACCCTAGAGAGAAGGGAGATCCTAGAGAGAGAAGCTCTCAAAAGTGTTTTTAGAAAGTTAGAGAGAGATAGAGAGGATGTAAAAAGTGATTTTAAAATGCCCAGCTGCCAACTGATATACGACACTCCCGCTCAAGCGGATAACAGGACGCTTGAGCGTCAAGAACAGAAAACTGATTCCGCTCGAGCACAAGAATTACCGCTCGAGCGCCAAGACACAAAGACAAAACACACCCGCTCGAGCACGAAAGACCAGTCCGCTCAAACGTAGATTTTCATCTCCTAGAACTTTCACCTACGAGGTACTACCCGCTCAAGCGCAAACAAGCCCGCTCGAGCGCAACCCGCTCGAGTGTAAGAAACCCGCTCAAGCGTAGAAAACACACCTGCAGAAGTTTTGCAGGGACTCGGAATGCTAGAAGGGTGTAAACCCCGCTCGAGTGTAAAATGACCCACTCGAGCGGACCACTCAAAAACTGTGCAATAGCAATGGGAGCCAAAGCTCTACCAACCTGTAATAACCAAGCCCAACACATCCTAAAACTCAAACAAATGGAATTAAAGGACGACAACAAGATAGACATAACTACCAACTCCACGGAACCGAGTCTGGAATGCAACAGAACAGTTAAAGGAATACCGGAATCGCTATAGTGTTGGGGTTGATGGAATCATCCACTAAGCATAATATTTATATACATGCATGGAGTAGTCCAAAGCCACCATAGATTGTTTTGATTGTTTATATATTTCCCTTTTATTTGTCCTGAGCTTTTTATAAGGACTCTTACATGCCCAATATTTTCAAATATGGCGTATTTCGATTTATAGCTTTGACAGGGGTTTCTCATACATATTATTTAATAAACTTTCAAAAAAAAAATGTTCTGAAAATTTGTCTTCCTATCAACTCTTCAATTTCGAATTTTCCTTTCATTTGTCTCACCGCATGCTAGTTAATAATAAGAAATATATATTATTTATTCAGTCTCACCAGCGTGTATTTACATTTTTGTTCTTCACTTTTGTTATATTATACTGTTTCCTTTGGTTGGTTTTGTGATTGTTGTTTCAACAAGCTCATAAAAGTAAAAATTGTGTCCTCGTGGTCCATTCAGTCATTTCATTAAGTCAATTGTTTTGGAGTACTAAAAAAGGAAGAAACTCAAAACGCTTAAACCTTGGATCTTGCTATCAGTAAAGATGTAGAAAATTTCTTGTGACCTTAAATTTCTTTTTCCTGGCAATGCTATCTGACACATTTGTACATATGTTGTTGCTATCAAATGCACCTTCCACTAAACAGTTTATCCATGCATTTTTGCAGGCCAATAATGTAGCAACTTTGTCATTTCTTTTGCATGAACTGAAGTTGATTTGTTCACACCAGATGTGCACTTGGATTTTAGAGTTGGTTTTCATAATTGGCTAAATCATTGAAGGACACAAGTTTAAATTTGGTACAACAAGTGGAAGGACAATGCATAAATTTTGATATACTATTTGAAATCTATTGGTGTTCAAAAACAAAACCAAGACAATTTTATTATGTATCATGATGAAATATTTTCAGATAGTAAAATATTAGGGCTTACTCAAAGGGTATACATGAATGAACAAACAAAAAACCTCAACCACAAATAAGTGGCAATTATACAACAAAAGCTTAAAAGCAATCAAAAAAATACATATATGTTTCGGCCATAGAAAATATTGTTTCACATTCTATTCCTAATTCAATTAATGGTCCTTAATAGTTGTACTCATCTACAGGTAGTTATGGATGGGGCATGCTCAGTATCAAAATGAGAGAATGGAATTAGAACAAACTATGTGGGATACCAGGCTTGTGGCTTTCAGATTTTCTCGAAAATTAACTCCAAAATATATTTCTTCATCTACTATTAGTAATTCTCTTTTTAATTCATAACATATTAGTCCTTGTTGTACTGACATTACATTACTTGTTTGTAAACCTCTGGACTCCAAGTGTTACTTTTTGCATCAAAGATATCTAAAACTATTTTTCTTTGATATAGATATGAATATGACAGTAATGGAGGGGATGGGCATAACACTACTTGTCTAGCAGCTACTTCATACAGATCAGTGTGCTTACAGACAGATGAAAATGCCCGAATCTTTTGGGATGTCATTTGGTTTTAGGATTTACTCACCTTGCACTATTTTCTTTTTTCTTAAAATTTTTCTGGATTTTCTCTTTTTTGTTAATAGTCAATTATGTTTTTTTTTTTACTTGATGACTTGCATCTCAATATGAAGTGACAAACCTTTTGGTTGTAAACTATAATAGAATAACCAATAAGAAGGATTTGCCAAAGTACATTTGATTTGATCAAAGGTAAGAGTGGCTTTTTGGGTTAAGGTTAATTTGGAGATCATGGATAATTGTTTTATCATGCTGCTCTATTTTTGGGGTGTAGTTGAGAAGTTGTGTTGTTGTTTTTATTTTTATTTTTTTATTTATAATTTAATTTAAATTATTTTGTTTTATGTTGTTGGACTTTAGTGCTCCACATATTTTGGTTGCTATGTGTGCACTTCAAGCGGGATGACTTGCTAATGGAAAAGGTTTTCTCATACATAAAGGAACAAATGGTCGCTTGATTGAAGAGTTTGTTGCTAGGTGATGTTGGAGCTTTCGTATTTATCAATTTAAGGAATGTTAAAATGGAGATTTAATTTTAGGCTGGCGTTCACTTTGTTTTCTTGTAATGTTTATGTTGTTGTTTGTCAGTTAGTCCAGGCCAATCATGTTTTCCTCTTTTTGGATTTAATACTTAATAAAAGTGTTCTTTTCACCTTTGTTTTGTGAAATGTTATTACTACCTTACTATTGAAAAAAACAAAAACAAAAAAACAAAACAAAAACATGATAATGAACTACTTATAATCGCCATGGCTAATTCTAATTTCAAGCTCAAATAATTGGTTGAAATTCATCTACAACTTGATGATTATGCTGTAGCGATCTCGATTTCGATCATTCTTTCATGTTTTGCCACTTCGATTGCACCAGTCGGGGATCGAGCTGCCCGGTCAGCTTGCGGGGGTCCAGGGGCTAATGCCCCTTGACGGGTCCAAGGGCAGCGCCCTGGCAGGGGTTGAGCGACCGTTTATGCACTCGAGCAGAGAATGTTTGGTTTCAGAAGTTTGACTTGTCTGCAAAAGTACTGGGTTAGGGTATTTGACGCTTGAGCGGGGCTTTCCACGCTCGAGCGGACAATGTTATATAAGTTCATCAATCTGATATTTCAAATCACTTTTTCAGTCCTCTCACTCTCTAAAACTCGCCAGAATTCCAGATCGGGAGCTTCTCTCTCTAGAAGTCATCTTCTCTCTTTGATTTCTCCAAATCCATTGGGATTTAGACCTAAGTTCTTCACCAAAGTTGGTTATCATCTCGAGGCCTTCGTTGTGTGCGGTGAAGATCGAGTTTTGACACCGTTGATTTTGGGGGTTTTATCTCATTTCTTCTTCAAAACTTGAGGTAGGGATTTTTTTAGAGTTATATATATATTTTTACAAGATCTATATGATTTTCGAAATCATCTTTCGATAGCTTTGGAAATTGATTGTTGATTCAAGAAGTTGAGCAATTTTGAAAATGGGTTTGTCTCTTGTTCTTTTAAAATGATCTTATGGGTTTTGATCTTCGTTGATTGAAGAAAAGATGATTTTGGAAAGTTTTCTTTCAAAAGATTTGAGTTGTATAGTTTTGGTGAGAAAACCTAGAATTTGGGGATTTTTTTTAAAAAGAGACTGAAAATCCATTGATGTTATTGTTGTATTTATTTTGTGTGTCAAAATAAATGGATGCTTGGAAATTTTCTTATTTATATTTATATAAATAATGAATTTCAGGGAATACGAGAGTTATTGTTCAGTTTGGAAATTATTGTTCAAAACGTTGAAATAGTCTTGAAATGACTAATTGTTGAGGATACTTGAGAAGAGGGAATTGTGTTATTCCTTGGATGATGAATTGGAATAAAAGTATTTATATTCATCTTGTGTTATTGGCATAATAATTCATTTGATTACATTAAACTTTGAAAGTTGATTTGAAAACTTGCATTGAGAAAAGAATGTTGAGAAACAAGTTTTCATGAAATGGTTTTGGGGTAAATACGTTGGTAAGTCTTGATAAGTGGTGTAGATGATATTGAATAAGTTGGCCTGAGAGTTCGGGGTGAAAGACCAAAAACCCATGCGGATAGGTGTCGAGCCTTCCAGTTAATACCGGTAAAAATGACAATTTGGTAGTACTTGTATAGTCTACTTGCAGACACTGACCTAAGGATTACCAGAGTCGTATTTACCGCCCTTGAAATAAATTGTTAAGTTTTGAACAATTGAAATTGCATGACATCATTGAGCATAATGGTTTTCAAAAGATAAAAATGTGATTTATCTTCAGAAAGGGGCATAGCATGGCATGTGCATTTCATCTCTTGAGACTTGTATAAAATGTATATACTTTGTTAAGGATTTCCTACTGGGCTTTATGCTCACCCTACGGGACTTTTGTGCAGGAAAAGATGTGGTGATACCGCCTAACTAAAGGGGAGGAAATGTGTGTTGTCTCTCATATTGTTGTGACTCTGTGTGTAAGCCAAGGGCTGTATGTGTGTGGGTTTGAATAACCGTTTTATGTAACCAGACTCAAGCCTTGGAAACTTGTAAACCCTTAAGAGGTATTTATTTATTTATTTACTTGTTGTTGGATTAATGTATTGTTGCATGAAGAACTATTGTATCATGTAATGTAAGTTTGGAGATTTATATTTGGTTTTTCTTGAAAGAGCCATGATTGTTGTATTATCATTTGGGCTACAAATTCTGGGCGTTACATATGCACTAACTTGGACCATGGGCACAGGTCATTGTGCAGCACACGACTCCCCGTAACTAGTATATATAAATTGATGTTGATAACAGTTTTATGGAAAACGTCCTTCAACTTCTTTGCCTTGTAAAGAAATAGTAGAACAAGGTTGGATACTAAACTAATTGACCAACAATTAGAGGGTGTGTGGAGGTATCTTATCCTTTTGATCACACATCATATGAAGCGAGATTTAAAGAGTCTGTGAAATATACTTGGCGACAAACTCAGAATGAAATTGAATTCCTAACCAAACCAAATTCAGACCTTTTGCATTTGCTTTGATTCTATACGTTACTATTTTCCTTAGCATAAACAAGACTACTAAAAATTGGACTTTTTGTGACGGAATGAAACCATCGCAAAAAGGTTTCTTAGCAGTCACAAAAAGCTTTTGCGACGAATTGGCAATGGAAAAGGGGGAACGCAGAAGGGGGTGACAAAAAGTGGCATACTGTCACAAATGCTCTTTTGCCGTCACAAATGTTTTTTTATTTGCAACGGCAATTTATTGTCGCAAAAGGTGAAAAAACTCTCTTTTTTAGATACTATAAACTTGCCGTCACAAATAATACTTAACTCGTCACAAAAAAGCTATACTAATCCCTTAATTTTTGCTAAACCTTTTGGTGACAACTAGGGATGTATGCAGTGTGGTTCGAGCGGTTTGAGAGTAAAATTACAAATCGAATGGCAGATTGATGGATTGGCGGATTGACAAATTGAAGAATATTCTAACTAATTATCATACATCTGCATAATATATAAACTAATTTGTATAATATTTTTAATATATATAATACAGTAATTTTACATAATATGTTTCATATATATAACTAGTAATTTGTAATAAATTTCATATTTTAAATCTCTCTCACTCATTTTTACTTTGATATTTCATTAGAGGTTAAAAAATATATGTGTATTAACTATAGTGGAGAGGAGCGGTTTGGAAGGCGGATTATAAATTTTAAAGTTTAAATCGCGGTTAGCGGTTAGAGCAGTGCAGATTGATGTGGATCAGTGCAATTTTAGCGGATTGGGTAATATTTTGCACAGCGCTAGTGACAACTACTGCCGTTGCAAAAATGCACATTTTTCATATAAAAATAAAATAAAATAAAAATAAAAATTACAAAGAAATATATAAACAATACTTGTACAAATCACATATTTAACATCTACACATTCACAACCAAATATAAAAAAAAAATTAAAAAAGAAAAAAAAATATTAATATTATCCACAAATATAGTAAACTTAAAATATTTAAAAGTACATGGTACATGATAATGAAAGATAAAATATTTTCCCATAATTCCAAAACAAAAAATTCAATAACGGGTAGCATTCTCCATTGCCATTGCATCAACATCACCAAGCAAGCTCTCAGCCATGAGGTAGCATCTAAAAAAATAGGGTAAACGTGTCGCGTAATATATTGTAAATGGGTGTTCATTTCTTATTACAATATGATTTGGCATTGTGTGTCCGCCATCTTTATCCTTAGGTTCACATAAAACTTTATCCTAAACTCAAATATGGTGGTTAAAAATTTCCCTAAACTCAAATATATATTCTTCTATCTTGGATCTAGATATCTCTACTCAGCTCTTCCCCTAGCTACCATAACTACAGAAGCTACTAGATTTCCAATAACAATTCTAGCAACATTGACCTTTAAACCTAAGTATAATCTAATATCATGTGAGTTTGAAGAACATGCGGTCTTTGGGAGTTGATTCCAACAAAACCAATAATCATAATACATTGCTCAGGTCAATAATGCTACAATAAATAAAACAATGTATTTGGGTTTTCAATAGGTTCACCCACAACCTCTACCAGCAATCCATGTAACAAATATAACATATCCGGATTTTTAGTAGGCTCACCGTCATCTTCCCATGGATTTTCAGTAGGCTCACCCTTAACCTCATCCGCATGTGTGATTGTGTACATATGTGTGTGTGTATATATATATATATATATCAATTTATAGGAGATATACAAGCTGCTTCATGTAGCGAGATTAAGGTATACCAATTGCTTCATTAGTTAATATCAACTTTTTTCGCTGTTGGCTCCCTGAAAACCAATAAACACATGGGGCTAGTTAAAAATGTAACACCCTGATTTTCATACTCAAATGACAATACAATAATCATGGCCCTTTTAAAGGAAAGCCAATTATACAATCCCACACTTGCATTTCTTAATGTAAATAATTCCTCATACGATAATACATTAGACCAACAACAAGTGATTAAACAAATAAATACCCCCATGGGTTTACAAGTTTTCAAGGCTTAAGCCTGGTTACACAAAATGGTTATTCACACCCATGCAAATATAACCCTTGGCTTACAGACAGAGTCACAGCAGAATGAGAGTTTTGTACTTTCAATACACACATTTTCTAGCATTTAGTTAGGCGGAATCACTACATCCTTTCCTGCACAAAAATTCCGTAGGGTAAGCATAAAGCCTAGTAGGAAATTCTTAACAAAGTATATACATTTTATACAAGTCTCAGGAGATGAAATGCACATGCCATGCTATGTCCTTTTTGAAGATAAATCACATTTTTCATCTTTTGAAAACCATCATGCTCAATGATGTAATGCAATTTTAATTGTTCAAAATTTATCAATTTAATTCAAGGGGTGGTAAATATAACTCTGGTAATCCCTAGGTCGGTGTCTGCAAATAGACTATACAAATACTACCAATTTGTCATTTTCACCAGCATTGACTAGAAGGCTCGACACCTAGAATCTGTCATTTTTACCAGTATTAACTGGAATGCTCGACACCTATTCAATTTCATCTACACTACTTGTCAAGACTTACCACTGTATTTACCCCAAAACCAATTCATGGAAACTTGTTTTTCAACATTCTTTTCTCAATGCAAGTTTTCAAATCAACTTTCAAAGCTTAATGTAATCAAATGAATTGATATACCAATAACACAAGATGACTATAAATATTTTTATTCCAATTCATCATCCAAGGAATAACACAATTCCCTCTTCTCAAGTATCCTCAACAATTAGTCATTTCAAGACTATTTCAACATTTTGAACAATAATTTCCAAAATGAACAACAATTCTCATATTCCCTGAAATTCATCACTTATATAAATATAAACAAAAAATTTTCCAAACAACCATTTATTTTGACACACAAAATAAATATAACAATATTGTTCATAGATTTTCAGTCTCTTAAAAAAATTTCCCAAATTCTAGGTTTTCTTACAAAAAGTATACAACTCAAATCTTTTGAAAGAAAACTTTCCAAAATCATATTTTCTTCAATCAACGAAGATCAAAACCTATAAGATCATTTTAAAAGAGCAAGAGACAAACTCACTTTCAAAATCGCTCAACTTCTTGAATTAACAATCAATTTTCAAAACTATCGAAGGATGATTTCGAAAATCATCTAGATCTTGCAAAAATATATATATATAACTCTAAGAAAATCCCTATATCAAGTTTTGAAGAAGAAATGAGATGAAACCCCCAAAATCAACGGTGTCCAAACTCGATCTTCACTGCACACAACGAATCCCTCGAGGAGCTAACCAACTTTGATGAAGAACTTAGGTCCAAATCCCAAAGAATTTGAAGAAATCAAAGATCTTGTGAGGTTTTTGGTAGAAAATATAGAGAGAAGGGAGAGAAAATATTTTTAAAGAGAGAGATATACAAAAGTGATGTGAAATATTAGATTCACAAACTGATATAATACATAGTCTGCTTGAGCGTGGAAAGTCTCGCTCGAGCGTCAAATACATTATCCCAGTACTTTTGCAGACAAGTCAAACTTTTGAAACAAAACATTCTCTGCTCGAGCGCATAAACGGCCGCTCGAGCGGACAAGCAACTTCTAATGCAGTTTACATTTTGTTCTAGGGGCGCTGCCCCTCAACCCCACCAGGGCGCTGCCCTAGGACCCGCCAAGGGGCGCTGCCCCCTAGACTCCCGCGAGCTGACCGGGCAGCTCGACCCCCAATCGGCCCAGTCGAAGTGGAAAAACATGAAAGAAGGATCGAAATCAAGATCACTACAACCTTCCCCCCTTAAAGAATTTCGTCCCTGAAATTTCAAATCAAACTACCCAAACAAAGGGTTTCTAGCGGTCAAAGCCACGCTATTTTATTTTCAAATCACAATACTAACTCTCAACCAAATTCCACCATTTCCATCATGGTTATCTCATTAACAACAACCTCCCAAATATGCATAAACATGAAATTTCTCAAAAAGTAATGGCAACTCTAAACAACCTTATGCTTAAAACAACAACACACATATCAATATGTGGTTAACAACTTTAAATACGTTTCCCTCAACACTAGGGAATATTACAAAGAAAAGCAGCTTAAGCATTTTCAAATAAATCTGGATACGTCCCTTCTTCCACCCCATGGTGTCTCCACGACACCTTTACCAACGGTATAGTTTTTCCCTGTAGCACTTGCTCCCGAGTATCTAATATTTGAACCGGTCGTTCTTCGTAAGAGGCATCCTCATCTACCTCTAAGTCATTCCAATCAAGAACATGAGAAAGGTTGGGTTCATGCTTCCTAAGCATAGATACATGAAATACGTTGTGAACTCCCGAATTCGCTCTAAGATCTCAAAAGGCCAATGAACCTTGGAGATAATTTACCACTCTTACCAAATCTCATCAAACCCCGCCTTGATGAGATTTTTAGAAACACATAGTCACCAACTTCAAAAGATAAAGGTCGTCTCCTCTTATTGGCATAACTCTTTTGTCGACTTTGGGCCGTAGCTAGCCTCTTCCGAATGAGAAGAACTTTCTCAGTTGTCTCTCTAACAATTTCTGGACCCAATAACGATGCATCACCCACTTTGGCCCAACAAACAGGTGACCTACAAGGTCAGCCATATAAGGCCTCAAATGGTGCCATCCCAATACTAGCTTGGTAACTTTTGTTGTAAGCAAACTCAATCAATGGTAAATGTCTTTCCCAAGGCCCTTTAAAATCAAGGACACAAGCTCTAAGCATGTCCTCCAAAATCTGAATGGTACGTTCCGACTATCCATCGGTTTGAGGATGATAAGCGGTGCTAAGAGTCAACATAGTTCCCAATGCCTCTTGAAGGCTTTGCCATAACCGGGCAGTAAAACAAGGATCGCTATCTAACACAATAGTCACAGGGACTCCATGACGTCGAACTATCTCTCCAATGTACAACTCTGCCAAGCGTTCAACTGAGTCACTGGTGCACATCGGAATGAAATGGGTAGACTTAGTCAACCTATCAACAATCACCTAAACGACGTCATTGCGTTGTTATGTTCTAGGAAGCCCAACTACAAAATCCATGGTATTTCCACTCGGCTATTGGTAAGGGTTGTAACAAACCCGCTGGTCTTTGGTGTTCGGCCTTCACTTGTTGACAGGTAAGGCACTTCGATATAAATAAAGCAACATCCCGTTTCATACCCCTCCCCCAAAATTGACGACTAAGATCATGATACATTTTTGTGCCTCCAGGGTATACCGAAACGCGTGAGTGATAGAACTCCCGAAGTACTTCCTCTCTACAAGATTATGGTACAAACAAATGGTCTAAGTAACGTACACTCAGATCTGAGTGAACGTTCAAACCTTTCTCTTCCTTCCTATTAGAAATCTTAACACGGATTGATTCCACATCACGGTCTCCTCGTTGTGCCTCTCTAACCTTACTAATCAAGGTAGGTTAAGCATTCAAAGTAAACAAGGTAGCACTCTCTCCAAACTCACCCAAGTGCAAATCAAACTTGCCAATAACATCTAGCATATCCCATTCCCGAATGACCACACTTGCCAAACTACTCATTGATTTTCGACTCAAAGCATCGGCCACTACATTGGCCTTCCCTAGATGATAGTGTAACTCAGAGTCATAATCCTCCATAAATTCCATCCACCTCCGTTGTCGTAAATTCAAGTCTTTTTGAGAAAATAAATACTTTAGACTCTTATAATCGGAGAAAACCTCAAACTTCTCACCATACAAGTAATGCCTCCAAATTTTCAAGGAAAAAATTACCGCCGCCAATTCTAAATCATGGGTGGGGTAATTCTTCTCCTGAGTTTTCAATTGTCGTGAACCATAGGCCACAACTTTTCCCTCTTGCATCAAGACACAACCAAGTCCATCCCCGGACGCATCACAATAGACAGTGCAATCCAAATCCCTTTCCGAAATTATCAAGACCGGTGCTGTAGTTAATCTAGTCTTAAGTTCTTGGAAAGACTTTTCACAAGCCTCATTCCACACAAACTTGACACCCTTCCTAGTCAACTTAGTCAAAGGTGCAGCTAGTCTAGAGAAGTCCCTTACAAAGCGTCGATAGTACCCTGCTAACCCCAATAAACTCCGGATCTCAAAAACATTCTTGGGTTATTCCCAATCCAGTATCGCGTCTATCTTTGAGGAGTCTACAGTCACTCCTTCACTCGACACTACGTGCCCCAAAAATTTCACCTCGGTGAGCCAAAACTCGGACTTATCAAATTTGGCATACAAATGGTGCTCCTTAAGCAATTCAAGCACTACCCGTAAGTGAGCCTCATGTTCCTCCTCGGAGGTTGAATAAATTAAGATATCGTCCACGAAGACAACCACAAAAAGGTCCAAGTATTCCCAAAAAATTCTATTCATCAAATCCATAAAGAAAGCAGGTGCATTGGTTAACCCAAAAGGCATTACAAGGAATTCATAGTGGCCATAACACGTACAAAAGGCCATTTTCTGAATGTCCTCCTCCCGGACTCCCAACTGATGGTACCCCGACCTTAAATCTATTTTTGAGCAGCAACGAGACCCTCTAAGTTGGTCAAACAAATCATCTATTCTGGGTAGAGGACACTTGTTCTTAATTGTAACTCTATTCAACTTGCGGTAATCAATACACAACCGCAATGACCCATCCTTCTTCTTCGCAAAGAGAGTCGGCGCTCCCCAAGGCGATGTACTAGGGCGAATGAAGCCCTTGTCTAAAAATTCTTGAAGTTGAATCTTCAACTCATGCAATTCGGTGGGTGCAAATCTATACGGTGACATGGAAATTGGTGTCATGCCAGGCACTAATTCAATGGAGAACTCGATCTCCCGGTGAGGTGGTAAACTAGTAAGATCTTCTGGAAAGACATTCGGGTATTCACAAACTACCCTTGGTAACTCAACACGAGCCTCGTCACTCTCACTATCCAAGAGAGTTGCAAGAAGGCCACTAAGCTTGCTCCTACTACGAGGTCAACAACTGGTGACAAGGCTCTATCAACTCGGTTCCCCAGAAAATAGAAACTAACACCACCCAAAGTGCACATTGTAACCCTCTGACGGTAACAATCAATCATAGCTTGATAAGAACACAACCAGTCCATACCTAAAATGACATCAAAACTTAACATATCTAGCAACACAAAAGAAAACGGAAGTCGACGCCCAGCAAATTTTATTTCATAATCACGACAACCCCAGTCTAAATCAACTGTACCCCCAACAGGTGACTCTACTCTTAGTGGAGGCACTAACTGTGCTACCTCTAACCCCAATGCAGAAGCAAATGCAGTAGATAAAAATGAATGAGATGCACTCGTGTCTATCAATACATTAGCCAAAGAATTACACAAAAAAGAAAATACCTCTCACAACTGAGGATTCTAGAAACTGCTCTGGCACGGTAATAGCATACACGTGCCCCTGTGGTCCTTGATTAACTTGTCCCCCTCTCGGAGCACTGACCTGCTGTACCGACTGAGCCGAAGTGGCTCCCTGATTAGCTTGTGAAGCCTGAGCTGAATGAGCCTGCTGGTGGCTCTGAGTCTGCTTCAACGCTGATGCGCCAAATGCACCTCCCAACTGAGGGCAAGTTCTCTTCATATGCCCCGGCTGACCACACTGATAATAATTAAATCCCTGGCCTCCATTCTGAGACTGAGACTGACTCTGAGATTGGTTAGGTGGTGGTGGTGGCAACATCAACTGTCCTCCACCCTTCTGTGGGCACGAAAAGGCTTTGCAGCCCGGCTAGCCACACTTGAAACACGTGAAGCCACTCGATGTACTTTTTCCCAAAACTGCACTAGGAAAAGGACAAGTGGATTTTGACTACTGTGGTTGTGGCTGGAATGAAAAAGTTACCCTGCTCTTCTTATTCTACCTATAGTCTCCTTGAGACTCTTGGCCCCCAGGTCTCGAACTCCGAAGCCTCTCCTCCTCGGCTTGTATGAAAATCTCAATGTATGCCGCTGACTCTACAAGAAGGTCATGGTTCCAAATCATGTTCCCAACATTCTTCAAGAAAATTTTGGTTTTCAACTTTTTCTCGAATTCAATGCAATGGCGCTCTTCCATTGCCACTAACTCTGGTGCAAACCTAGATAAACTAGAGAACACTGCCTCGAACTAGGCCACGGTCATGTTGAGTTGTTTGAGGTCTTTGAACTCTTGCCTCAATCTCTCCCTAGCATCGGGAGGTAAATACTTATCTTGGAAAGCAACCACAAAGGCTTCCCATGATGGCTCCACCCTACCCTTGGCATACTTCCACCATTGACCCGCATCCCCTTTAAGGTAGTAACTCGCTAGAGTTACCCTCAACTCGCTATCATCTATAAGAAGCATCTCGAACATCTTCACAGTTTGTTTGAGCCACTCAGCTGCTTTCTTGGGCTCGGGGCCACCATGGAATTCATCTGGTTTGGCCCGTAAAAACTCTCTAGTAAGGAAACTCGTCCTTGGCTCCACGGTGTTCTCTCGGGCTTGATTCTCCGCCCTCAACAAGTTCATAGACTCCCTCAAAGTCCCTGTCATTTCTCAGGCTGGGGCCCCCATTGCGGTTTGACCCGCTTGCCCCACCTGCTTGGGCACATTAGCTTGGCCTGCTTGCTCGGTCATATTAGCTTGGCCGAACCTTTCTTCTTGCACTAGAACCCTATGGACCGGTACCTTATGCACACCTCGGCGTGCCCTACCAAGCCTCCCGCCTCTACCACCACGGACTTGACCCCTTCCTGACATCCTAATAAAGGATACAAGAGAAATAATCTAGCGCATTAACTCATATGTGCTCGTAACTTGACTCACACGTTCAACTATAACAATTCCAAATATTTCTTTACCATATACACAATTCAATTTCACTCCACATAAGCACTTAGTCATGTAAACACATATGGATTATACTCTTATGATGAGATTCGTCCCACGAAAAACCAAGAATTCTTAATAGAATGAGTATTGATCAAGTACCCTTCTAGTAAGACCTCAAGGAATTTAACAGGCGCAAACAACATCCCAAAAGACCAATCCCATACCCATTTAGTCACATAAGCATGTTATCACATTGTCACAAGATGCATAACACTTCCTAAACATGCTAAGTGAACCCATTGTGGTTAACAACCACTTCCCACGAGCTCCAAGTGTTCAAACCCGGTAGCTCTGATACCAAGTTGTAAAGCCCCAATTTTCATACTCAAATGACAATACAATAATCATGGCCTTTTAAAGGAAAGCCAATTATACAATCCCACACTTGCATTTCTTAATGTAAATAATTCCTCATGCGATAATATATTAGTCCAACAACAAGTAATTAAACAAATAAATAACCCCAATAGTTTACAAGCTTCCAAGGCTTAAGCCTGGTTACATAAAATGGTTATTCACACCCATGCAAATATGACCCTTGGCTTACAGACAGAGTCACAGCAGAATGAGAGTTTTGTACTCTCAATACACACATTTTCTAGCATTTAGTTAGGCGGAATCACTACATCCTTTCCTGCACAAAAATTCCGTAGGGTGAGCATAAAGCCCAGTAGGAAATTCTTAACAAAGTATATACATTTTATACAAGTCTCAGGAGATGAAATGCACATGCCATGCTATGTCCTTTTTGAAGATAAATCACATTTTTCATCTTTTGAAAATCATCATGCTCAATGATGTCATGCAATTTCAATTGTTCAAAATTTATCAATTTAATTCAAGGGGTGGTAAATACAACTCTGGTAATCCCTAAGCCGGTATCTAAAAATAGACTATACAAATACTGCCAATTTGTCATTTTCACCAGCATTGACTAGAAGGCTCGACACCTAGAATCTGTCATTTTTACCAGTATTAACTGGAAGGCTCGACACCTATTCAATTTCATCTACACTACTTGTCAAGACTTACCACTGTATTTACCGCAAAACCAATTCATGGAAACTTGTTTTTCAACATTCTTTTCTCAATGCAAGTTTTCAAATGAACTTTCAAAGTTTAATGTAATCAAATGAATTGATATACCAATAACACAAGATGACTATAAATATTTTTATTCCAATTCATCATCCAAGGAATAACACAATTCCCTCTTCTCAAGTATCCTCAACAATTAGTCATTTCAAGACTATTTCAACGTTTTAAACAATAATTTTCAAAATGAACAGCAATTCTCATATTCCTTGAAATTCATCATTTATATAAATATAAACAAAAAATTTTCCAAACAACCATTTATTTTGACACACAAAATAAATACAACAATATTGTTCATAGATTTTCAGTCTCTTAAAAAAATTTCCCAAATTCTAGGTTTTCTCACAAAAAGTATACAACTCAAATCTTTTGAAAGAAAACTTTCCAAAATCATATTTTCTTCAATCAACAAAGATCAAAACCTATAAAATCATTTTAAAAGAGCAAGAGACAAACTCACTTTCAAAATCGCTCAACTTCTTGAATTAACAATCGATTTTCAAAGCTATCAAATGATGATTTCGAAAATCATCTAGATCTTGCAAAAATATATATATATAACTCTAAGAAAACCCCTATATCAAGTTTTGAAGAAGACATGAGATGAAACCCCCAAAATCAACGGTGTCCAAACTCGATCTTCACTGCACACAACGAACCCCTCGAGGAGCTAACCAACTTTGATGAAGAACTTAGATCCAAATCCCAAAGAATTTGAAGAAATCAAAGATCTTGTGAGGTTTTTGGTAGGAAATGTAGAGAGAAGGGAGAGGAAATGTTTTTAGAGAAAGAGAGATATACAAAAGTGATGTGAAATATCAGATTCAAGAACTGATATAATACATGGTCCGCTCGAGCGGGCTCGAGCGTGGATAGCCCCACTCGAGCATCAAATACACTATCTTAATACTTTTGCAGACATGTCAAACTTCTGAAAATAAACATTCTCCGCTCGAGCGCATAAACGGATGCTCGAGTGGAGAAGCAACTTCTAATGCATTTTGCATTTTTGTTTTGGAGGCACTGCCTCTCAACCCCGCCAGGGCGCTGCCCTAGGATCCGCCAAGGGGCGCTGCCCCCTGTGGACCCCCGCGAGCTGACTGTGCAACTCGACCCCTAACCGGCCCAGTCGAAGTGGCAAAACATGAAAGAAGGATCGAAACCGGAATCGTTACAAAAAATACTTTCTATTTTAAATTAAAACAAATGAGATAGAAATGAGTGAGAAAGTAAGAAAATAAAATTCATAGTTTTTCTTGATAGCCATTGAAGCACACCAAAGATGTTTATACAAATACTTGAGATAGGGAAAAATTGAAATCAAATTGAATTAGAAACATCATGCACAATCAAATATGTCAACAAAGTATTTGTTTCTCTAAATCCCTAGATATCCCATATTCCGTTGCTGCAAAGTATGCAAAACAGAAGTCCTTTGGTAGCATTTGAAATTTTGTCCTCATAGGTTATACGGCCACAAGCTACTAGCAAATCATTCTCAGATTGGATGCCTTTGACAAAGGACAAAGAATCTAATTCAAGTTGAATTTCATTGAAACTCAAATTCGTGCAAAGCTTACCACTTGGATGCTGTCAAGGACTCCACACAGTCAACATCCACAAGATTCAATAATTTCTTAGACAAGTTAGCAATAACTTCCCTTTGTGATCCCTAACAATAACACCTACACGTACTGTTTTTTTGCATTTTGAAAACAATTTCATCAAAATTAACTTTAAACATCAATTCTTTGCTGAGAATTAACAAATTCAAACAGATAATTGCAAGCTCACTTGGATTTGCAAATCCATAAATTTTGGTTATTCCATCTGTTCAAACAAATCACAAAAAATAAGTCTAAACCCATAGGATCCAATTGGTGTTTCTCAACTTGCTTAGTCACCTAAAGATATTGCCACAGGTCTCTTGCAACAACCTTCAAGTCAAAAACATTATGAACTGTTAGCTACATTAAGGTGGGTTGTTCAATGTGTCAATGACCACAGGCATTACATAAGCTAATGGTATGTGTTTGTTTTCTTAAGATTGAGGTTAGGGACTCAAGTTTCATGGTTGTCATGTTTGGTTGTGTTTTCATTTTTTTTCTAATTTCCTTTTTTAAAAACACAAGTAAAAATTGTTTGGAGAACTGTTCTGGGAAAAAAAATAAAAACAACTCATTTTTTAGGTAACATCAATGTCTAGCATATATAGTTTGCAAATACTTCATTTATATATATATATATATATAATACAGATAAAAAATTAACCCAAAATTTAAAAATATAATCTGAAAAATAAAACACAGTGATAAATTTTTTTTGAAACCCCTTAACATCTATGAATCTAGTCTTGGGCCTTGATACCCAAACAAGGTTCCAAACCACTCGGTCACTATCTTCAACATCTATGAATCTTGCCTGAATGCTTTATCAGAATATATTAGTTTAGTTTTAGAATTCTAGCATAGCTTAAGAAACTACGTTGGAAGAAGAATCTAACAACTACAATAATCTAATAGCTACAACTCAAAAATTTATAGCAACAGATGAAAATAGGATGATCTGATCTGATCCTCCATGCTTTTAGCATGTAGTTTCTGAAAGCTACAACCACAGAGGTGTGAGTGTGACAGCCACACTTTGTAATTGTGGCCAAGAATTCAAATTCCATCTAGAAAACTCATTCCTCACACCAACACTCACTCTTGCTCATTTCCCTATCAATGGTCGCACAAAGGCAGGAGGGATTTAGTTTTCATTTTTAACATTCACAAAAGCAAATACAGATCTAAAACATTGGTTGACAACATAATTGCCTGAAATTCGGGGTTAGACAGATCAAACTTGGGGTATACTGCCAGTAAATACTTATGTAACATTGCTACAGGAAAAAGAAATCCAAAAACTAAGTAATATAATGATCCTTTTCAACCCCAAGAACAAAAGACTAAAAAAATATGAAATTTTTTATTGTGCTTTTGTTTTTTGCATTTTCGAAAACAAAAAATGATGAATTTGAAAGCACCAGTTTTCATTTCTAAGCCTAGTTTCTGAAATTTTAAAATAACTTTTTTGTTGTTCCTAAAATTAGTTTTCGTTAAAACTAATTTTCTGTATTTTTCAAAAAAAAAAAAAAAAATCTAAATTGAGCAGATTACAAAAACTGAAAACACAACCAAATACGATCAAAATCCAACAATTAGAAGCAACATAGACCCAAATCCCACAATTACGAATTATTAAAATAAAATTGGTTAGGATTTGTTATTGTATTTGATCTATAATATAAGGAAAAGAGTCTTTTTAATCCACAAATCTTGTGGTAGCTCCATTATTTAAATCCTAATTTTTTATTTTTTGATTAAAAAATAAATTTAAATAATTAAGAAAATCTTCATTTGTTTACGTTTATTTGATAATCTCACATCGGAAAAAAGAAGAAAAAAAAAAAGAGAGTTCTTTTACTCATATAAAGAGAATCTTATTCTCCCATCCCTATTTAGTGAAGAGTCTTGTGAGAGTTTCAATATTACAACAAAAATTCTCAATTCACACAATTTTAGTGCTCGGATTTCGACTTCCGAGCGAAACCATGCTCTGTCATTGATATCCAAATAATGAATTTTTATTTAGAAATCTATACTATATATTAAGCAAAGAGGGTTTTTATTCCCAAGCTTTGTGGGAGCTCCAATCTCCCAATCTAAATTTCTTGATTTTTTGATTTAAAAAAAAAAAAAAACCTTAGCATTTATTAACTTCTCCCAACCCCAAAGTCTTACCCTCATAATAACACTTTAATACATTAAGAACAAACATAAAAAAAATTCTTTGAAATACAACACATGAATTCCTTAAAAAGTTCCAACACATATGATTATTATCCCTCATAATAACACTTTAATGCATTAAGAACAAGTACAAAAAAAATTTCTTTAAAAGTTCAACACATATGATTATTATCAAAATATTAAACTTTAATATAATATAATAAAAAAAGAAGACATTTAATTCTTTGAAAAATCCAACACATCTATACTATATATTAAGCAAAGGGGGATTTTTATCCCCAAGTCTTGTGGGAGCTCTAATCTCCCAATCTAAATTTCTTGATTTTTTGATTTAAAAAAAAAAAAAAACCTTAGCATTTATTAACTTCTCCCAACCCCAAAGTCTTACCCTCATAATAACACTTTAATACATTAAGAACAAACATAAAAAAAATTCTTTGAAATACAACACATGAATTCCTTGAAAAGTTCCAACACATATGATTATTATCCCTCATAATAACACTTTAATGCATTAAGAACAAGTATAAAAAAAATTTCTTTAAAAGTCCAACACATATGATTATTATCAAAATATTAAACTTTAATATAATATAATAAAAAAAAGAAGATATTTAATTCTTTGAAAAATCCAACACATATGATTATTATCAAAATATTAAACTTTAATATAATATAAAAAAGGAAAAAAGAAGACATTTTAGAAGAAAAAAAAAAAGACATTTAAAAATCGCAATTCACCTATATAAGTAATTGTAAATATATTAAGGAAAATGGGATTTCTAAACCTCAAGCCTTGTGGGAGCTCCAATCTCTCAATCTTAATTTTCTAAATTTTTGATTTAAAAAAAAAACCTCAGCATTTATTGATTTTGTCAAAATTCCCTTATTAGCATTTATTAACTTTTTCCAATTCACATGCCTGCATTTATTAATTTGATCAAAATCCCTGATTAGCATTTAAAATCCTCTCATACAAATAATTATAGATACAGTCCGTGCATAGTTACTGTAGTAGCTTTTTTAATTTCTCCTGTACACTATGATTAGTGATAAAATTGTTAAATTATTTTTATAAAAAATCTTAAAAAACATAATTTATATATTAAAAAAAATTAAAACAAATATAAATATCTATAATTATCCGTGCATAGCACGAAAGATAGGTTAGTCTCTATATTAAGGAAAATGGGGTTTCTAATCCCAAGCCTTGTAGGAGCTCCAATATTCTAATGTAAATTTCTTGATTTTTTGATTAAAAAAAATTAGCATTTATTGATTTGGTCAAAATCCCTTAATTAGCATTTAAAATCCCATCATACAAATAATTATAGATACACTCCTTGCATAGTTATTGTAGCATCTTTTTCAACTTTTCTTAGACACTATGGTTAGTAATAAGATTGTTAAATTATTTTTATAAAAAATCTTAAAAAATATAATTTATATATTAAAAAAATCTAAATATAAATATCTATAATTATTCCGTGCATAACACGGGTGATAGGCTAGTTAATATTATGAAAAAGGGTCTTTTTAACCCACAAACCTTGTGAGAGCTCTATTATTCCAATCCTTATTTCTTAATTTTTTGATGAAAAAATGAATTTAAATAATTAAGAAAATTTCTATTGGTTAACTTTTATTTGATAATCCCACATCGGGAAAAGAAGGAAAAAAACGAGTTGTTTTACTTATATAAAAGAGAATCTTATACTCCCATCCCCAATTTATTGAAGAGTCTCGTGAGAGTTTATCTCAACAAAAATTCTCAATTCAGACAATTTTAGTGTTTGGATTTCAACATATCCAAATAATGAATTTTTATTCAGAAATTAATATTTTGAAAAGGGTCTTTTTAACCCACAAACCTTGTGGGAGTTCCATTATTTCAATCTTAATTTCTTATTTTTTTGATTAAAAAATAAATTTAAATAATTAAAAAAATATCCATTGGTTAACTTTTATTTGATAATCTCAAATCGGGAAAAGAAGGAAAAAAAATAAGTTGTTTTACTCAGATAAAGGAAATCTTATACTCCCATCCCCATTTAGTAAAGAGTTTTGTGAGAGTTTCAATATCTCAACAAAAATTCTCAATTCACACAATTTTAGTGCTCGGATTTCAACTTCCGAACGAAACCATGCTCTATCATTGACATCCAAATAATTAATTTTTATTCAGAAATTAATATTCTAATAATTATTTTTGTTCAAATATTGATATTCGAACAACAAAAATATCGTAAACTAAAACAAAGTGTAGTGTGTAAATAAAATATGCCAAAACACTTGTGCATGATGTTTAACAAGATTGTCTATCAGAATTGTCCATGTGTTTGATGTTCTTCTGATAATATTAAAATAACTAAAGTATACAAACCTACTTGAATCCAAGTTCTCTTTCTGTAATAAAAATCATAGAATAGTAGTTGGTTTTAATTAAAATTTTAAATTAAAATAAAATTTAAAATTAATTAAAAATCATAGAATAGTAGTTGGTTTTAATTTTATTTATTTAATTAAAATTAATAAAATTAATTTTAATTAAAATTTCAGTTCAAGACGGTTTAAATTTTAAAATTAAAATAAAATTTAAAAGTTTTAATTAATTAATTTTTGTATAAGTTGGGTTGTCCTTTGACCTAGCCAATAGGGTGAACCATTTTCGGTTTGACTGATTCGCTGGTTTAACTGTAATTTTATCGGTTTTAGCAAAATATATTGGTTAAATTTGTTTTATTCGAAATAAATTAAAAATTGACGTAATTAAAGATTAAATGGCTAAGATCGCTTAATTCGAAATAAACTTCTCGCCAACTTTTAAACAATTAAGAAAATCTCCATTGGTTAGCTTTCATTTAACTTTTATTTTATAATCTCACATCAAGAAAAAAAAAGAAAAAAGGTGAATTGTTTCACTTACATAAAATGAATCTTATACTTCCATTTATATAATCAAAATAAGATTTTTAGTGAAAAATCTTATGATTAATATTTCATGCTAATTTTTTTGATTTTCTTAATTTTAAACAATTAAGAAAATCCCGATTGACTAACTTCCATTTAACTTTTATTTTACAAAATATAAAAAAATTAAATATAATTATCATTTTTTTTTAAATAATATATAATTTTATCCCATGTATATGCTAGTTATATTTTAAACTAATACTAGTTATAATTTATTTTAAACTAAAATTTATAATTTTGTCAATTTAAATCTTAAACTTTTTATTTGTTTTGAATTTGAATCATTTACTTATTTTTGTTAAAAATAATCATTAAACTGAATGAAAAAAGGATTGGGCATTCAACCTAGCGGTTGTATAGCACTTTTTATGATAGGTTTCGGATTTAACTCTTATGAATAGAAATTTGATACATTTTGTGGTGATATTTAATTCTCCCCCATTATTATGGGATTGTATGTGATTAGTGGTTGTTGCGTTTTGGCTTTAGGCATTTTTTGTATACTTATATTGAGTTTAATGAGTAAAATTTTCTTTTTCTTTTGATTTTACCTGATGAAAACATACAAATCATTTAGATTAAAAATAAATTAAGAAATTAAAAATTTGATTGATAAAACTAAAAAGATTTATTTATTTATTATTAATTTTCCCAATTTTGTTTGGAAAAAATGCAAATTAATATATGCTTTCAAAAACAATTTCAAATTAATAGTAGAATTGAACAATTTATAAATATTTTTGTCAACTCTCTCTCTCTTTCTCTCCCTCTCTCTTTCCTGTCTCACACACCCTCACAGTCTCTTTCTCTCTCTCTTCTGTCTCACTCACACACAGAGCTTAAAGAAGATGTCAAGAAGAGTTTGTGTTTCTTCCATTATTGGACGAAGAAGAAGAAGAAGAATTGCTTATCATAATTGTCAAAAAGGTACAATATTTCCCTCTCTAATTAATCATCCCTCTTCATTCTTATTTCTTCTGTTTCGTTCTCTCTCTACTACCCGAAGCCCTAGTTCTCCTCCTGTTCGATGCAATGATCTCCAAGACGCTGTAAATTCGTTCAATCGCATGATCCAAATGCGACCTTTCCCCCCCATTTCTCATTTCAACAAAACTTTAGGTCCTCTTTTGAAATTGGGTCATTACGACCTCGCACTTCCTCTTATTGGGAAATTGCATTTTCTAGGCATTCATGTCGATATCTACACCTTCAACATTGCTATTAACTGTCATTGCCGCCTGAATCAAGTCGATTTTGGGTTCTCTCTTTTGGGTACCCTCTTCAAATGCGGTTATACACCTGATGTAACTACCTTCAACACTCTGTTAAATGGACTTATTTTGGACGATAAAACCCCTGAAGCTGTAGAGTTATTTAAGAAATTAATGAGAATGAGAGAAATTGAACCCAACGTGGTTATGTATGGAACCATTGTTAATGGGCTCTGCGGAACGGGGAACACTATCAGGGCTGTTAGTTTGCTTAGGGTAATGGAAGAGGGAAGTTGTAAACCTAACACTGTAGTGTATAACACGGTCATTGACAGTCTTTGCAAGGATAGAATGGTGGATGATGCTATGAAACTCTTTTCTAAGATGAATGAACAAGGCATTCGTCAAGATGTTGTCACTTATACT
Organism: Camellia sinensis; assembly: GCF_055761805.1. Taxonomy (NCBI): domain Eukaryota; kingdom Viridiplantae; phylum Streptophyta; class Magnoliopsida; order Ericales; family Theaceae; genus Camellia; species Camellia sinensis. Next base: position 68,308,568 of record NC_138970.1, read on the forward strand.
TCTTTGATCCATGGCCTATGTAATTTTGGCCGGTGGAAGGAGGCTACTAGAATGTTTAGAGAAATGTTGGATCGTGGTATTGCTCCGGATGTTCATACGTATAGTGTGTTGCTAGATGCATGTACCAAGGAAGGGAAGATGAAAGAGGCAGAGGAGATACTTGAAGTCATGATACAAAGAGGTGCGGATCCTGATGTAGTCACATACAGTGCTGTAATGGATGGATATTGTTTGCAAGGCCACATCGAGGAAGCAATGAGAGTGTTCAATACCATGGTGGAGAGGGGCCTTCACCCTAATGTTTTTAGCTATACCATTCTAATCAATGGATATTGCAAGAAAATGAAAATAGATGAGGCTATGCATCTCTTTCAAGAAATGCCTCGGAGTGGGTTGCAAGCTAACACCGAAACCTTCAATGCTATGCTACAGGGCTTGTTTCGATCAAGTAGATGCGGAGCTGCTCAAGAACTTTTTAATGAGATGCAAGCTGTAGGAATAATTCCAAATTCTCAAACTTATGGTATCTTATTGGATGGGTTGTGCAAAAATGGGCATATTTCTGAAGCATTGTCGTTATTCCACATGATGGAAAGGAATGGTTTAGTTCTTAATGTTGTTATGTACAGTATTCTCATTGATGCATTCTGTAAGGATAAAAAGCTTGATACTGCAAGGGCTCTTTTCAGTAACCTTTCTTCCATGGGATTAGATCCTGATGTTAAGACATACACTATGATGATACAAGGCCTTTGTGAAGAAGGCCTACTACTTGAAGCTAAAGAGTTGTTTGTTAAAATGGAACATAATGGTTGTTTGCCAAATGCTGTCACTTACAACACTATTATCCGAGGATTTATTGGACAACACAAGTGCTATGAGGCATTAATACTCGTTGAAGAAATGGTTCAAAGGGGTTTTTCGGTAGATGCATCCAATTCTTCCTTGATCGTAGATATACTCTCAACGAAAGGACAAGATCCTGCTCTACGAGAAGTGATAAAGAAGTTCATGCCAAAAGATAGTCATGGAATGCATGATATTGAGTAAATTTCTTAAGATGTGAAGGTAAAGCTACACACATTAAAATATATATTGTTTGGTGAAATTTCTTTTTCTTTTTTTTCTTTTTTTTTTTTGGGAGGGGGGGGGGGGGGTGGTTATATATTGACATGGACTTATACTTCTCCATTAACTATTTTGGACTTGTTGCTACATGACTTTGCAACTTGTTTTCACATGTTGTAGATTCTTGTAGACTATTTGTTACCTCTCTCTCTGCAGTATTTTAATTCACATGTTACAAATTCAAGTAGATTCTTTTTCAGTCCTCACTGAATAATGTACAAGTGGCTATTTCTTAGGGGTTTAGGACAAATGATAGCCAGTGGTACTTTTGGAGATTTCTTTCTTAGGTATGTGGCATCAACTAGTTCTCTGAAGGAGAATTTATGGTCTTAGTAGTTGTAGAAGATTAAATATCTCCAAATGTGGTGTTCGAAGAGGCATAACTGTTGTAGTATGCTAAATTGGGTACGAATTACAATCATTGTTGGTCTTTGTGCTCTATGAGATTTATACAAAGCTTGAGAGGATTGCCATCATAGATAAGATTGTCATTGTTAAATGGAAGGGGGAAAAAAAAAAAACAATGAATAAATCTGTTCAGAAGTTGATACTCTTCCCAGTAGTGGGAGAGGCAATTCTCGCCTTGTTCGAATGCCTATTGTTGTTTTATAATTTCCATTTATGTATCTTGTGCATAATGGCTCATAATTCTTTCACCCTGTCAAATTTTTTGATTCCCCTCTTCTGAAGGTTCATATCTTTGCCGTAGTGCTAAGAAACCCCCCTCACATACCTCGGTGCTGACATAATTCAATGGCAAGAGCAAATTCCTGTTGAATTGACAACTGTTCCTTTTCTTCTAAGCTATTCAAATGCATATTATTGTTAGATTATTCTATTGGTATTTATTAGCACATATATTCTTTGTGTTGATTGTGATGACTGTCGGAAGTTCATTCATGTTTTTGCTCCAATTGAAGGTCATATACTGGTAATTGACTTCATCAACTAGAGTATGAGCATGCTCTACAAAGCTAAAGCAAACGGGCCATTAAGGATCAGGTTTGGACTCATCGATCTAGTTTTAATTTGCATCCTTGTTCTGATAATGGTGAAGGGACTTTGGTAAAGGACCCACGTGCTGATTTTGGAGATTATTCCAATCCTTGATAGAGTTTTAAAGGCTGTATCATCTTGGACTGGGCAGGATTTCTTGTGGAATCAAGGAATATGGGAAGTACCTGCAACTGCAGGAGCTTGATTTTTGCCGTTTGTTTCCTCATACAAGGCAAAAGTCTAAGCTTAATTCCTCATCATTACATCCCAAGGGTAGCAGTCTTTTTCAGCACCACAAGCATAAAATTATTATTATTTTTATTTGAGTAAATTACACATACACTGACCTCCCTTGAGGTTTCTGACAATTTCAAAATCTGTCCTTGTGATTTTTGAGATGACTTATGACACTGCTGTGTTAATGGAATACATTTCTTAAAACTATTTTGCTCGTAGTTATAATGTCATATAAAAATTCATTTTTATCGTCAAATTCAATAAATTTTGAGAAGACAAATATACCCTGAATGCCTCACTCAATTTATCAGCTGAAGCCATCCATCACAAACTCCGAAAAGTTTTGTTTCATCTATTTATTTGAACTCCTAAATCTATATGTATGTGTACATAGATATATATTTGAAACTATAGTAAGAGTCTTGTTCTATTATTGTTTTCATTCTATGTTCATTTTGGCTTTCTCCTTGTCCTTCTAGTGCATTCATCTGGAACAATAGGACTCACGTATGCTAGTCGATTGTTAGCATTTGGATGCCCCTTGTGCTCATAAACATGTAACCTGTCCATACATCTTAATGATCGGTAGTTTCTAAGTTCTATTCTTGGGAGCCTCTTGAAGATCAGATTGAAATATTAGAGCTTGAAAAATGCTTTGAATTAACCCAAGTAGATTATCTATAGCCATTATGGTGATCTGGAGTTGCAAGGCTATAGAAACTGCATCTTTGAACAACTCCAACACTACAAGGAAAAAGATTAGAAAACAAAAAGGAAAAAAGGAAACGAGTGACATAATAAGAATCAAGTCTATGTATTTAGAAATTTGATTTCTCTCTCTCCCCCGCTCTCTTTGTGCAGGTAAGAACAGAGAGAATAAATTTCAATTCATATAATCTGATGAATTTACTACTGTTCCTTTTTCTTCTAAGCAATTCATATACTGTAGTATTTCCATATCATTCTGTTGATATTTACTGACATTCTATGCTGTAATTGAAGGGGCATGCATTGGTGGTTTATCAACTGCAGAAATATTCCATTATGCTAGGAAGAAAATTTGCACATTTAGCTGCAAATTCACCACCAGGGTTTAGTATTACATTAGGTATGTTCTAGAGATGAATAAAAACCCTTTAGATTTCATTTGATGTCTGGCCAATGTGTGTTTAATTGTGAGAGTTCCCTTCATAGTAGAGGTTTTGTGATGCAATAATGTTACGATTGGCTTAAAGGTAACTTTGCTGGCCTCTTAACAAAAAAAGAAAAAAAGAAAAGGTGATCTTTATTAGTCGCCCTTTTGACTTAGAGCTAGTGGACTTCATACTAGTGATCTTCTTCATTCTCTCCCAGGAGATTGCCATGTTCAATGCAAATGCTCACTGGATACATCATTTATAATAAATATAGATGCGGCTACCGCCTGAAAACATACATCTATTTTGTGCAGGTAAGAGAGGTGAAATTGATGTTTCTAGGTTGATGTTGATAAAAGCTTTATGGCAACATCCTTCAATAGATCTGTCTTGTAAATAAACGTTCCCCGGTTTCTACACAAATAGGAGAACAAGTATTGATACTAAACTGATTGACCATCAATCAGAGGGTGCATGGGAGTAACTCAGACCTTTTGCATTTGCAATGATTCTAAATGTAGCTAATTTCCTTGGTAGAAAAAGTATATACTTGGTATTCTTATAATCTCTAACCCACTGAAGCTTTGAACCACTCAGCTTACCAGGCATAGCATTACAAGTTTTTTTTTTTTTTTTTTTTTTTTAATTTTTTTTAACTGTTTGCAGCAATTATGATCTCTCAAATGGTTCTTGGAGATTCTCTTTCTCATATTTTCGATGAGAGATTGCTTATAAGAATTTTCTTTTTATGAATTTATTGTCAGTTTAGATTTTTAAAATTGGTGATGGAATTTTTGTTATATCATTATCTATCCTATTCCATGCCTTCAATGTTGCTTCAATATTGACATGCCTATCATTTCTTTGTATTTTTTTTGGGGGTCTGTGTGTGTGAATGAGCCATTGTTGTGCAAGACATATATCTTTGGAAAGAACAAAAGAAAATCTTTTTGGGGACTTCCAAATGTTCTCAGATTTTCATCAAAAATTGGTATTTGGGTTGAAGCTTCATTTGCTCAAATTAGTTTATCCTTTCAAAATTGGTATTTTCAATGATGGTGAACCAAAGAAATATTGCATCATTTTTTATTTTGTATTTTTTGCTATTTGGCTAGAGTTTTGAAGCAATTTATGAAAAGTTGGTGAATATTTATTGCATTTATCTCTTGAATTCAATAAAGAAGTCATAGCCAGTCATTTAGCCAACCTTTGCGGATTCAAGAGATTAAAATATTTAGTATGTTTAGTTTCAGTTTTTTGAATTCAATTTTTTTTTAAATTGAATGTTTTTGTTTTTCGTGTTTTTTTATTTTTAGAGAATATTTTTAAAATTTTAAGTAATTTTTTATTTATTTTTTTAGATATACTTTACTTACACATATCTAAATAGTAAAATATTTGAAAAAACTAATAAAGACACAAAAATGCAAAAAGTACTGAATTTTCATTTTTTGTGTGTATTTTTTAAAGATTTTTTCACAAATATTATACTTTTTAAGTGTATTAATGTTAGGCGTCGACACTAATTTTTTATAAGATTTGCTAGTGTCAATATTAATTTTTGACAAGTTTTTTTTAATGCGAACGCTAGTTTTTTATAAGATTTGGTGGTGTTAATACTCATTTTTGATAAGTTTTTCTAGTGTTGACATTAATTTTTTTTATAAGATTTGCTAGTATTGATCTAATTTTTGATAACTTTTGCTAGTATTGGCACTTGACACTAGTGTTGAAACTAATCTTTTATTTGTTTTGCTAGTATTAATAATAGTGTTGATACTAATTTTTAATAAGCTTTGCTAGTGTTGGTTTTAGTGTTGACACTAGTGTCGACATAATTTTTTTATAGGATTTCCTAGTGTAGACAGACAATAGTATTGATTTCCTAGTGTAGACAGATAATAGTATTGATACTATTTTTAATTTAATTTGATTTGATTTCCTTTGCTAGTGTCGGCACTAATTTTGGATAAGAATAATGTTATATGTACTCATTAATGTACATACTAATGTACTAATAGATGATGTGACATCATTTATATGGTTTTAAGTATTTGTAATTTGTATGATAAATGTATTCTATAATAATATCATAACACTAATTGGTACACTAATGTGTATATTAATTGGTGCATGTAGCACTACCGTTTTAATAAACTATTGACATTAATTTTTATAAGATTTGTTAGTGTTAACACTAATTAATGAACTGTTTAATGAGTTGGTGGGGTCAGATAATTTAGTTGATGAGTTGCTAATTTGTTTATTGTAAAGCACACGTACTGAAATTTAATCATACATTTATAAGCTTAATGCGGCTCACTTTTGCCATTAGTATACACTTTAACACATTCTTTTAATTATTCCATTGGAGATGTACTTAGTATCTACGTTAATAACTTATGTTAAAATAATTTTAAAATACTATATATATTTTTATTATATTTAATTTCATACATGTATAACTTTTTAAAATTTCTCGCGCCTTGCAGAAATTTTAACAAAATCCATAATAAATTTGATAAATATAGTCATAATAAATATTGATAAATTATTTAGGAAAAATTGTAAAAAAATTTTAAGATTTGACCCTCTAACAAAATAAATCTCGAGTTTTTAATTTTATCAATTTAAATCTTAATTTTGTAATTTATTTTTAATCTAAATCATTTTCCTATTTCTGTTGACTAAAATTGACGAAAAAATTTGTATTTTAATCATTATATTCAATATAGGTATATGAAAAATGTTTAAAATATTATTTTTTTTACTGAGTTTAGTGACTAAAATATATTTGTCCCTTTAATTTTACCTAACAAAAATATGCAAATAGTTCAAATTTAAAAAAAATAAAAAAAATTAAGGTTTAAATTAACAAAATTAAAAACTCAGAATTTATCTGAGATTTTTTCTTTTTTTTTTTTTTGGAGAAAATTACTCATAAATCCCATTTGGAGAAATGTTGTTTCGCTTGGTCCTAAAAGTTTTCTTTTAAACCATTTGGTCCTGTTTATTTTTGGTATGTTGTATTTATTTGATTTTGGGGTTTTGGATTTACATGTTTGCCCTTGTATTTGATTTTGTTTTGATTTGTTTTTTGATGTGAGGTGTGCGTAGGTAAGATATGTTATTAAGTTTCTACTCCTTGTGGGGGTGATTTGTGGGATTTTGGTGTTACGCCGTTGGTGTGGTTGGGTTGATATGGGAGCTCTGTTTTTGCTGAAAGGATTGGTGACTGTTGCTTATTTGTTGTTATTGCTTTTGGGTAAGGTTTTGTTGAAGTACTGGATGAATTCTTTAAGGTGAGTTTTACATGTTGGTTGTTTTTGATTCATTGTGTTTGTTTGAGGTTTCATTTCGGTGGGTGTGTCATAGTTTGGTGGTGACGTTGTTAATGTTACATTGCTATTTGTTTGAGGTTTGAGGTTTCATTTCGGTGGGTGTGTCATAGTTTGGTGGTGACGTTGTTAATGTTACATTGCTATTTGTTTTGATGTTATTTTGTTGTCTGTCGGGGGGGATGTGTTGTGTCATCATATGGAGCCCATGGTGATCAGTCTGATTGTGAATGTTACGTTGCCATTTTTGTGGTGTTTATTTTATTTTATTTTCTATGTGGGAGATGCATTGTGTCATATCATCGAGCAAATGATCATCATTCGGGTCGTGTAACACAATGGTTTTTTTTTGTTTTTTAATTGTAGGTATAGAGTTTGTAGTGTTGTTGTTGTGCACTTACGGACAGACCAATGCAGTTGTTCATCTTAATCAAGCATCCACATTTGTGCAGTTGGTTGATGGTGTGTATAGGAAGTTTGATTGTTTGGTACCTGGGTAGGTGTGTTTCTTGTTCAACATTCCTGGATACAAGAAGTTTAAGGTTGTTTGTGACGGTGATGTTTAGAACATGTTGACCCTTATGAAGTCGTTCGGCATTAATCATATCGATGTGCTTATTCAAACGCGGAATGACGGTCTAGGCGTTGGATGTGGGCTAGCAGATTCTTCCAATGTTAGTGATTGTGATAATAGTGAGGGGCTGATGTACGACATGGAAGATCGGGTGGATTTTTTGCCGTTATATTGTCTTCATAAATCGAAAATGTTTTTGTCCGCTGGATTGGCTTTTGGTATTAAACATATTGGTCAATCTTTTTGGGGCAGCGCACACCAATTCTGGATGGTACTTTGCAAGTATGCTGTCGAATGTGAGTGTCAGTTGAAGTACATAAAGAATGACTCCGTATGGATCACAATTGTGTGTAAGTTTGCAACGTCAGTTGGTTGTTTGTGGTTGGTTTACGCAAGGGTGGCGACGTCGAATGGGGTGTTTAGTTTGAAGAGGTTTAACAGCTTACATTCATTCACGTACATGTTTAGATTTGGTGTTTGATGTCATTGCGAATCGTGTGCATGAATAGCCGCTCACCTGCCTGATGGACTTCTTGTTCAATATGAAAAACGATTATGGGTTGGACATTAGTTACCAGGTTGCCTGGTTGGGGGTGGAGAAAGCGAGAGTTAAAATATATGGAGATTATGCAATATCGTTCAACCAACTCAGGTGGTATAGCAATTCAATTATCGAGAACAACCCACCCAGTTACATTAATTTGGAATTCAATCAACAAATTGGCAGGTTTGTAAGATATTTTATTTCTTTTCTAGCATGCATAGATGGGTTCAACCATTGTCGTCTGCTTTTGTTTCTTGGTAGTATGTTTTTAAAGGTGTGGTTCAAGGGGAATTTGCTCGCTGTGACAACTAAGGATAATAACCAAGGTTTGGGTTTGCATTTTCCCAAGTGTTATTGCCTTTTTTTTTTTTTTTCCAATTTCGCCATACTGTCACAATTCACATACAACAACAACATATGAGTCATATTGGGTTAATCAATATCAGTGCTTCATGTACGTTTTCTAACAGGAAATTTCCGCAGGTTTGTTCTCGGTCCTTTTGCTATCGTTGATTCTGAAAATGCATCTAACTAGGAGTGGTTCTTGCATTAGTGATCGAAAGTTGTGGCCGTAGCAGGACGTCGACGTTTAACTGATTGTAATGCTGGCCTCTTGCAGTCAATGCCTATTGTTTTCTTGTCGTCACATCACACATTGTGTTTGTTACATCTTGAAATGAATTTACAAGACCAGATGAAATATGTGAATGTGGACCAAAAAATTGGGTTAATGCGCAAGTTACAAGAATGTGCTTATGCGCGTACAATATCGTCGTTTAACTAGAAGATCAAGATATTGAAACAACATAGCCTAACGGTGGTTGGAAATTTCTTACAAGATTTGCATCCAAAACATTGGGCCAATACGTATTTCAGGTATCGTTTACTAACATTAAAATGTCAACATTTATGAACAAATAACATCTAACACTCACATCAGTAATTATTTCCTTTCGCAATGGGTGCAGGTATGGTGAGATGTAGTCTAATGCAGCTGAGTCGTTCAACAATTGGATTTGAAAAGCTCGTCATCTCCCCATTACTTAGTTGGTGGATGCAATTAGGGGTCAAATCATGGAGCAAATGGCGAAGCATAAAGCTAAATGTAGCGTGTAGGTTGGAGAGCTTTGCCTGAAGATGGAAAAAAATTTGGACTCTGTGTTTAAAAGTAGCAGGTTGTGGATTGTTAGTCAAGTCAACGAGAATGTGTTTGAGGTTTGCTCACACCCATCTATGTCAATCAATATCAGCGCGCGTACATGTTTGTGTTTTCAATGGCAATTGAATGGTTTCCCATGTTCCCATACGGTTATTGCATTTCAGAATAGTGTCAGAAACATATACAACTATGTTGACCAGTTCTACCATGTTAAGGAGTTTGGGGTAGTGTATTCTGGGGCTATTCACCCAATTCCTATGGTGGGAAAACCCAAGTTCAATAGGGCAGATTACCTAATTGCACCACCTATTGTTAAGCGGCTACCCAAAAGGCCCACACGGAAGAAGATTCCATGAAAAAGGTGAGGTTATGTGTGACGATCCCGACCTTCGAACTATTATGTTACATTATTTCAATAAATCTAATTGCATGATTATGTGCTTAATTGTGTGATTACATGCTTAATTTTGTAATTATCTGTTATTACATGGAATATCTGTTCGAATTAGCAACTTAGAGACAGAAACTGAGAGCCTAGTCAGCTTCAGAAACTGAAATTGATCAGGTTAATAGATTAATTAGAATATTTAGAATTTTATGGCAACTTTAATTAAAAATTGATTTGAATCAAAATAATTAGAATAAACTGATTGAAATTAGTTAGAATTGAGCCTAATTACTTAACCTTAATCATACTTGATTAGGCTAAGCTAATCACACTTGGTGGGAAAACCCAAGTTCAATAGGGCAGATTACCTAATTGCACCACCTATTGTTAAGTGACCACCCAAAGGGCCCATACGGAAGAAGATTCCATCAAAAAGGTGAGGTTATGTGTGATGACCTAGACCTTCGAACTATTATGTTACATTATTTCAATAAATCTAATTGCAGATTATGTGCTTAATTGCGTGATTACATGCTTAATTTTATAATTATCTATTATTACATGGAATATCCGTTCGAATTAGCAACTTAGAGACAGAAACTGAGAGCCTAGTCAGGTTCAGAAATTGAAATTGATCAGGTTAATAGATTCATTAGAATATTTAGAGTTTTATGGCAACTTTAATTGAAAATTGATTTGAATCAAAATAATTAGAATAAACTGATTGAAATTAGTTAGGATTGAGCCTAATTACTTAACCTTAATCATACTTGATTAGGCTAAGCTAATCAAACCATGTAAATAGGTTAAATAAGCTTATATGCTCATGATATACAACTCTTGGTTGAGAATTGAAAGGGAAAGAAGAGAGCTCAACACCTTAGAGAGAGAAGGAAGAGATTTGAAGAAAATTTGCTAGAGATTGGTGAATTGAGCTAGGCCAACACTTGTATTCAACATTAGGTATGAAATCCATCTTTAATTCTTAGAAATATTGTATGGGGAGGTTTAATTCAACCAACTCTAGCACTCTTTTGCATGTAATTTAGAGTTCTGTGCTAGATTTCCATGAATTGAGTGTAAAATAGTTGAATTGCATACATGCATGTTGTAGACACTCCATTTTTGACCGACCTTAAGACTCAGACGTCATCGATTGAGCGCTCGGTGATTGTGCATGTTGTGCTCGTTTCGAGTTTCAGGAGTTTTGGCTGAGGGCCTTGCCTCTGGGCCTCTGAACTCTTTGTGCTTTGGCTCGGATTGCAGACCAGGCCCTGTTTCTCTTCCCTAGAGGGAGGGAGTGGTCTGGTAGACCACCTCTTTGTGGTTGTAGACCACTTTTCTCGTTTGGAGACCAGTTTCCGATTTTCGAAGCCTTCGACCGCACGCCTTGGCTCGGGACTGCTTAACGTTCTCCGTTTGGCGTGATTTTTGAACCACACCTAGTTGCCTCTGCCTAGAGGGACACTATGGTCCGAGAGACCACTTTTGGTGCCGGTAGACTAGTTTTCGAGGCTTCCGGCTGTGTGCTTTGCCTCTCGAACTTTCGTCTTGCATCCGTTTTAGTTTGTTTTTGGTACAAACCTTGTTTTCCTTGTTTGGAAGGTGGTACAAGGGTGGGAGACCAGTATTTCGCCTTGGAGATCACTTTTCTTCCCGCCAGCCAGTTTTCTGGTCTGACAACTGGTCTCCTTGGTCTTTGGGCCGCATTTTCTGGTCGGCCACCACACCACCACCTTGTTTTCAGTGTGTAGACCTCTCCTACCCATGGCTGACCAGTTTTTATCTTGGGAGACCACTTATGGTGGTCGGCCGACCACTATAAGTAGCTAGCTGGCCACTTCAAGTGGTCGGTTACTTTTTGTTACCTTTTTGGAGATATTTTCTTCCAGCTGGCACAACTGGAAGCCACTGAAACCATCCTCATGTATGGAGGGATGGCCTTGAACCCTTAGCTTCCTCAAGAAGCTTTACCTTTTGTTCTCTATAAGAGAGAACCACCTCCTCCCTCTTCTAGGTTCAAAAAAATTTGGCCTTGAGAGATAAATATACACTCTTATCTATATTTCCATGTTTGTTCTTATTTTGTGCCTTAAAGTGTCATTTTGTCTCACTTTTGTACACAAACACACACTCAAACACTATCTTTTGGTTGTTGAGGCTTCTTGAGGTTTGTTTTGGAGTTCTTGGACTGGTTTGAGCTCAAAGAAGTTGCTGGAGTTGCAGCTTTAAAGGTGGTCTTCAAGGGTGAGCTTTTAACCTTTTAAATCCCCATTTTTGCTTAAGCTTTTGGACCCTTTTTCATGCTGTTTTAAGACTAACTTCCTACTGTAAAAAGTTCTTTTTTTCAGTCCTTAAAAAGTTTGTTTAAGGTCACTTTTGTGTTGGGGGTTATCTACCCCCTCTTAGGCCTTGTTTGGCCTTGTTTTTGTGCCTTTTTTTTTAAGCTTTGGGACCACCTTGTTTTGACCTTCTCACCACTGAAACTCAGAGGAATTTCAGTGGTGGAAGTGGTGTTTTGAGGTCCCAATAAGGAGAGGGTCATCCCATCTCCTTGTGTCTTCAGTACTTGCTTCATTAGCCTCATGTATGAGCATGTTTGTTAAGCTTTTGTTGGTCATATCTTAGCATGTATTTGGGGTTATTTCAGCATGCCTCAGATTTTTTTTTTGACTTGGTTTGGTCATTCCATGCATGCCTTATACACTTGTAGTGTAAATCTTACGAACTAGTTTTGTGTGTCTCATGTTTGAGCATGTTTTTCTAGCTTGTTTTGAGGCCATCTCAGCAGGTTTTTTGGTGTTATTTTAACATGCCTTAGATCTGTTTTGGGTTGGTTTAGTTGGCTCTTGCATGCCTTATACACTTGTAGTGTAAATTTCATAAACTAGTCTTGTGTGCTTCATGAAGTAGCATGTCATTCTAGCTTGTTTTGAGTCTATCTCAACATGTTCTTAGTGTTGTTTTTCCATGTCATACCTCTGTTAAGGTTTGGTTTGGTTAGCACTTGCATGCTCCATGCACTTGTAGTGCAATTCCATGAATTAGCCTAATATGTGCCATGCTTTAACATGTCATTTTAGCATGCTTTTGGCTTAAGTCTAAGAAGCTTTTGTCCATATATCAACATTCTTTAGCTCTGATTTGTGTTGATTTGGTCATGCATGCCATGCTTTGTATAGCTATAGTGCATTCTAGCTTGTTAGCTTTGTGTATCAAGTCCACTAGCATGCATTGCTTGACCTATTTGAATGATTTGGCATCATTTATAATGTGATTTCAGTCCATGTTTCATGGTCATACACTCATATCTTTCATTTATTCAATGCGTTGGAGGGTTTACCTTTTATGCCTTAACATGAGTCATTGCATATGCCTTCATGCCTAAGCTTGCGAGCTATCATTTCAATGTGTATTTAGGGTTATTTTGCTATGATATAACTCTGATTTTTGTTGGTGAAGCCATCTCATGCTTGGTCTTGGTAGGTGTAGTGTAACCCTTCCTTATTTGCCTTGCATATTCCATACTTATGCCTTTTATGTTAGCTTATTTTGGCTTCCTTCCATCCATATTTTAGCATCATTTTGACATGCTCTAGGACTGTTTTGGGTTGTATTTGCCATATGCTTTATGTATTGCATAGCTGTAGTGTAATTAGCCTTGCTAGCTTTGTGTTTTGATGACTCACGCATGCTATCTTTGAGCTATTTAGATGATTTGGCATCATTTAATACTTCATTTCAGAGCATGTAGCATTGTTATATTCTCATGCATATCACTCTTTAATTGTGGTTTAGGAGTTGTGCATTTTTGCCTTGTTTGGGCCTAGCATGTATGCCATCTTGCCTAGGTCCTTTGGGCCATCATCTCAGCATGTTTTGGTCTTTGTTTAGATCTAATTAAGCTCTGTCCGTGGTTGGTTCATGCACTTGTGCCATGTATTGCATGCCCCCTTTGTAGTCCTCTTTACTAGCTTCATGCTTTAGGACCTTTGCGTGCTATACTTGTGTTTGTTTGCATGATTTGGCATCATTTCTTACTTAATTTCAGTGCATTTAGTATTGTTACACTTCTGCATTTGTCACTCCTTGAGCCTTCTCGAGGGTTGTGCTCTTAGGCCTACTTGATAGGCCAAGGCATGTGCATGTTTGCCTTGCCCTTTTGTGTCTTTATTTTGGTGTTATGGCCACTGATTTGGACATGACTGAGGTCTATCCATTTTGGTTTAAGTCTATTTAGCATTGTGTATGCTATGTTGTTTGCATGCTTATATCACATTGCATTGAGTATGCCATGTTGTTCATCGCATTGTGTATGTCATGTTCTTCGCATTATGTATGCCATGACATTTCAGAGCATGTAGCATTGCCATGTTGTTCTTAGCATTGTGTATGCCATGATGTTACATTGCAGTGAGTATGCCATGTTATTCTTTACATTGTGTATGCCATGTAGTTGCATTGTTGTTTGCATGCTTGTCCCTTGTATGTTTGCATGCCTAAGCTACATTACATGTTTGCATGCTTTTGTTGCATTGTTGTTTGGATTAAGTGTTAATCCGAGCACGAGGAACGAGGGACGTTTTATACTTGAAGTGATGAAACGTGACTCAATTCTCGGTTGCTGACGCTCTTGATCATACATGATAGAGTTTTAGGCCTTATATATTTATTTATGCATTCATTTCATATTGAATTGTGCAATTTGACTTCTCGGCCATCATGTATCGAGATGCGTGATTGGTGGCCCGAGGGTCGAGAACCACACCCTCTTGAGCTTATAAAATGATAGGGAGGGTGGTTGTGCACACATATCTTTCAAATACGTTGCCATGCCCTTTCTTGCTCTCTGTTGCAGAAAACTGGAGTTTGGCAGCACAACTAGTCGGCCAGCCAGAAAAACTAGCTGGCCGACCACTTTTTCTGGTTCACAGCAAGGATAACTGGTCGACCATGGCTGGTGACACCCCTAGGTGGTCGGCCATCCTCCCACAAGTTCCCATGGTGGAGTTTAAGCTTTCTGGAGCTTGGTGCAAGGTTTTGAGAACAATTACAAATAGAGGCAAGTTGGGGCATCGCGTTGGATTTCAGAACGAGGCGACCGGACATGCATGCATTTTTCCCTTTGAGAGCACCTCTGTTTACTTCTTTACTTAGCTAATTTGCTTAGCTAGTTTATGCTTCGGTTATGTAATTTAAGTAGTTAATGCGTTTAGCTGCTTATTCGTGTTGTAATAATTAGTTGTAGCTAGTTATTCAATTTTGTGATGTAATAATTAGTTTAATTAGCTTAGATTAGTTAGTTAGCTCATTATTCGAACCCTCCGTCGAGAGGGCCAACTGTTGTAATAAGCGTACGTGTGTGTGATGCATGTCTTCCAATCCCCATTTCTTTCTCCCTTTTACTTAACCGCTTATGATGGTTAGTTTTAGGGTATATTTCATTTAGCATACCTTATGCTTGCATGCGTGCATCCATTCATCTGTATTGCATGCACCGGGCTTGGTGCATCATACTAACTGCATTGTATTTCAACACATTTACTTGAATATATGTTGAATAGCATGTTATCAAGTTGCATTTTACATGACATCTTAGAATATCCGAGCCTATTTTAATTGCATTTTTGCATGTGTTGCATTAGCCATCTTAACATGAATTAGGATCATGCATGATTTCTAACTAGTTTTCTGTTTTGGCTCGGAATACACTGTGAGTGTTTACGCTTTAGCATACTGCATGCGTGTTAATGTTGCCATGAAAGCATGCTTGCCATGAGGCTAACTGCTTACTTGGTATAATTGCCAGAATGCCTGTGGGTGAAGGTTGGATTACTTGAATTGGAACAATTCATCGAATCCCGAATTTAGCCTACTTGCGAGTAGCAAACTTCAAACCATTTTCACAAACGAACATGCGATGTTTTGTTCCAAATTAGGCGATCTAGTCTATACTTGAATGCTGTGCACATCACGTAGTAAGATTAGCTAATTAATCGGAATAAGAGCACATGTGTTTTCAAAAACAAAATATCATGCTTAGTACAGGCCGATTTTTGATCGGGCGAGCGGGGGTGCTCATTGCATGACCTTCCCCTCTCGTACCCAAGTTCCCGAGCCGAGGCAACTTTGGTGATGACGGACACGTGGCCTTAGGCACGAGTCAGGGTTTCCTAAATTACCCCAAAATAAAATATTTAGGTGGCGACTCTATATTTGGGAAAGCAGTCCATGTTTGCCACTTCTTTATAAAAATCAGTTTTCCAAAATGATTTGCCGGATTTGGACTCTTTGGTGATTTATCGGTTTTACATTGCACATTGTAAGATTAGATTCAGAACCGTGACATGAGTCCGAACTTGTAGTAGCTAGATAGCCAACGAATTTGCGCCCTCGCAGTGCGGATATCGGAGAGTTCCCGGGGCACGTTGACACATGTGCATTTTAAGTGAGAATCCATGAAATTCTCACATGCATGGCATTTTTGTAACCTAACTTAAGGGTTTTATCATGTTTTTCATACTTATAAGAAGATACAAATTCAATTTGATGCATGCATGATTCATATTTCAAGCTTTGGGTTGCCAAATGGATTATGATTTTGAGTAAATGATTTCAAGTTGGGAGTGTTTTCAAATTATATAATGATTCTCCATGTTTTTGTACCATTTTTGCATCAGAAATACAAGTTCTGGGGCTTTGAATATTATTTTTGAACTTCAAACACAGTTTTGGAAATTTTAGAATTCGTCCAATCCGCTCGAGCGTGAAAATCTAGCTCCCAGAAGTTTTACAAAATTTTACAGACCGCTCCAGCGACCGAAGTGACGCTCGAGCGAGGACCAGTTTTACTTAGTCTTCCGCTCGAGCAACTGTTGAGCGGATATTTCATGTGACCATTACTTTGCCAAGTTTGTAGACTGCTCGAGCAATCGAAGTTGCACTCAAGCAACTACCCTTATTTTTGGATGTTCACTCGAGCGAAAAAAGCTACACTTGAGCAGAGACCCTGTTTTCAGCAAATTTTGACTAGCTCTTCTAAGTGCATATTTGCATCGTCATGACATTCCAAGTATTATTAGACACCAAATAGACTCACATAGTCATGGAATAAGCTAGAAACACATAAAACGAATTGAATTAAAATGAAATAGTGCTTCAATTGTGCTTTTGTTATGTGTTTTGTTTAGGTGGACGTCTGAGGCTTAGTGAAAACACAAACCACTGTGAGTAATAACTTTATAAAGATATGTTCAAGTTATGTTTACTTTTGAAAATGCTATTGCTATCGAAATTGATATATGATTGACTAAATGAGTTATTGAAACGTTATTTTCTCATAATGAATGAAGTTCTGTTTTAAAATGGTTTTGTGGCATCCATTGAATGTAGGCCCTTGCCTGGGGGAAACAATACCATGGCTAGGCCCTTGCTTTGGAGAGATAATACCATGGCTAGGCCCTTGCTTGGGGGAGACAATACCACGGCTAGGCCCTTGCCTGGGGGAGATAATACCATGGCTAGGCCCTTGCCTAGGGAAAAAAACACCATGGCTTTTGGATTGATTGACACACAGAGATCTTTAGTGTTAGACTGTTATGGTCCATTATCATTGGAATGTTATTACTTCATGAATGTACCCCATAAATTGATATTGAAAGATCTTGATGATGAAGTTAATGAATTATTGAGAACATAAATGAAATTTGGTTTGGCAATGTTGTTGAGCTTCATTCATATAACCTCTTTATTCTGTTATTACTCACCGGGGCCTAGCTCACTATTTATTTATATATATGTAGGTGGGCAAGCTAAACTTCATAATTAAGAAAGCCTCGAGCCCACCCGGGTTCGCCTTTTGAGGAGCTTCCAAGTGAAGTAACTAGGCTCAGTTGGAGCCATGCTAGTTGAACCCCTTTTGCTTGATAAATGCTTTTGTATGTGTGTATATTTTGGGGTTTTGTATAACTATAAGACATGGATGTTTGGAACCATTGTGGTGTATGTATATAAAGGGTGAATCTTTACTTATGTTGTGAAGTCCTTCTCATGTATGCACGGCTCAATGGAAAATTTTTATGTTATTTAGACTTCCGCTAAGCCTCGTATTTTATATTTAAAAAGTCTATTTCTACGGAGGCCGTAGGTAATCTAGGATTACTGGCTGGTCAGGACATTAAACCTATAGGGGCGGGTTTGGGTCCTGACATTATGCTATGCATCCATTGCGGTCAATGTGGCAAAATCGGAAACCATAACAGGAAAACATCTAAGGAACTGATGTAGTGTATCAACACGTACGGTTGATAGTATGATCGTCATCACATATTTTACTACGCCATTCATGTTTACACTTTTTTCACATTCAACGACATCGTTTGAGTTTAGTCTAATAGAAGTTTATGACATTATACTTATTCTTATTATGGGTTGCTCAATTTGTGAATTATACGTTATTAAGTAAAGGTCAATTTTGCAGGCTTTTCAAAAAAAAATTTAGAATTCCTCATCGTCTTTACTAGATCATTAAATCATTAGTTTCGCCGCATATGTGAAAAAAAAAAAATAAAAAAATTGTGTGCCACATGTAAGTGTTTTGACATACCAGTTTGTGGTACATTATTAGTATATGTCAACATGTATTTTCTTTGCTGTTAGTTTACATTACCAAACATCCTAGTCGTTGTATGTCACATTAAAAACATATCGAGTGTGGGTTGCGAATAAAGAGTTAATGTTCATTTTGGCGAATTGATTTGTTTATTACATCATTCTGTTCAAATCCTTTGGAGGGGGGGGGGGGGCTGGGTGGGTTGCGAACAATGAGGTGCCTTTCAATTTTAGCATGCCTGTTTGTGTTTTAACAATGAGGTGCCGTTCAATATTCAGGCTATTCCATTTTAGTCCTGCTGGAATGCGTAAATGCGCCTACTACCATATATGGAATTCCTTTGTATCACCGTGTCATATAACGACCATTACAACATACACTCTGGGTGCCTTTTGAATTCACGTTACATTCACATCATCTGTTCACAAAATACGACCAGAAATAACCAAAGAATCATATTATCTCCATTACGGTAAATAAAATCCCACCAATTAGCAATGTTCATTTGAGATTAAATCACAATTAAGCATACCAACATAATGAAAATGTTCATCTAACATAAAAGTATAATACTATGGACTTCAGAAAATCTAAAAGGCATATATTCCTAGATGGTCATACACCAAAAATAATATTATCTTTAGCCTTAGTACAATGTAATTACCAAATGTTAATCAATTTGGGGACCAATCTACATCATTATTGGTAGCTGCATACAATGAGGACAAGTATCTTTGAATTGGTGCATCCTGCTCCTGTCCTCTACATACCCACTTATTTCCTTAAGAATGCAAGTTTGATGAAAATAAGAACAACATACAAAAACAAATAGAGATTTTGTGCATGATTATGGACAAAATACTTGCTTATAATTGCCTTTTTTTAAACATCTGCTTATGAAATGAAGAATAAACTACAAAAACAAAACACCTACTTATGTTTGTCATATACCGGAAATAATATTTTTATTATTCGTATTATAACATAATCGTTTATCTTGACATAACGACATCTGCCCAAAATCAAACAACTACCAACCTTTCTAAACAATAAAAAAGTTTTCAAAAAAAAAAAAGCTGTCCACCATAATATTCAATTACATCAAAAATAAAAAAATATACGGTTCGCAAAACAGACAAAAAACCTAGGCAAATTTTTTGGGGATGGTGGGATCGAGGGGTTGTCAAACATCTAATGTTGTCCTCTTGCGCAGTCCTTTTTTTGGGTCATTTAGGAACATTTTCACCATCGCCTCACGGAGGAAAGTTGGCATAAGTCCATCCATTGTGTTGTCAACTTCGACTTCGTGTACATATTAGCGGATAATGAAACAGATAAAAAATGCACAGTCTATCCTGCAAGAAAAAAAATGACACGACGATTGTCGCACTAATTTCAATGTAGCACAAGTGATCTCATAACATAACATTAGATACACTTACGAATCTGAGCCCTGCTACGGGTAGTCCACAACTGACATAAGTGTGCCATCAAAGTCTTCAGTCTAAACATTGTTGGTTGCCAACCTTGGTTTCACGAAGCTCGTGTGGTGGTCGACCACCCAATGTTTCTGACAAATCAATACATACATTTATTTAGCGACATAACACACAACGTAATCATAGAAGCATTAACATCATTAACTCAATGACAGTAACTGTATAGGAATATGTTCACCAGTCGTCAAGTTAATAAGCAAAACTAATACAATTTAAATTAAGACCCGGTACTATTCACATGCTTACCACTTTAAGTGCCTTGTTGTAGTGGTCATCTCGCATTCCTCGTCTCTACGTCATGGAGTTATAATGCTTCCATGTCTCAGTTTCCACATCATGCACCATGACAACCCAATGGTTCACATGGTAGATTAGGAAATGGTGTACCGGTGTCCTTGTGCGGCTTTGGTGTGTACGTTGAGATATCTCATACGAGACACCGCACTCGCGC
This sequence comes from Camellia sinensis, assembly GCF_055761805.1. Classification (NCBI taxonomy): domain Eukaryota; kingdom Viridiplantae; phylum Streptophyta; class Magnoliopsida; order Ericales; family Theaceae; genus Camellia; species Camellia sinensis. The sequence goes on from NC_138970.1 coordinate 68,328,629, forward strand.
TCCTCATCATGTCCTACATGTGTTCAACAGTAATACATATCAAATAAACATTAATGGGTGCAGTTCACCGTTTTGGGAAAGGGGATATGATGTGTTTCAAATTACAAATACGTACCGAACACACGTTATTTTACACGCACGATGTGTCCACATATTTGTTCTTTCGTTCGCCCTTTATACGAGTCCATGAGCATAACAGCATATGCATTGATTACCTACGCCGAACGTGACATCGTTGATAGATGTACACGAAAAATTACAAGTCCACATTAAATATGTGAACACATCTCCCTCTTGTCGGGTACTGAAAAGCTATAAGACAACATTATCAAAATGTTTAAATTGGGGGATACGATGCATATACATTTCTGTGGATTGAGCTTTGTTGAACCAAGTCTTGGACATTAGTGAGATGCACTTGTATTCCATTATCACCATCATTACTTATTATGGACCTGCAATCCAATAATCATTTTTTCAACACCAATGCAATCCAATGTTTCAGTCATACTATCGAATCATACACTCAAATACGCAAAAAAGGTATATTACTACTTGTAAATTAGACTTTGAGAAGAATATTTTTATTCATCTTAATTCAATACATTGTACAATTACTTATTTATATAGATGGATCACTAGTAAGTAGTAAGTCCTATAATTGAGTTATTCCTATAATCAAGATATAATCAAGCTATTTCCTAATCTATAGTTAGAATAAGAGTATCTATAATAATACGAAACAATCACAAGAGATAATTCCTAAAATCTCTACACTCCTCCTCAAGTTGGTGCATAGATGTCACACATGCCCAACTTGCCCAAAAAATTTGAGAACGCTCAACTGGACACTGCTTTAGTAAGGATATCAGTCAACTGGTCTTCTGAGCAAATCTTAGGCAACTCCACAATTTTCTCATCCAATTTCTTCTTAATGAAGAATCTGTCTACTTCCACATGCTTTGTACAATCATGTTGAACCGGACTATGAGAAATATCACATACCGCTTTATTGTCACAGTAGAGTTGAACTGGTTGCGTATGCGAATAGCCCAAATCCCCCAAGAGAAGTTTTAGCCATAATGCTTCGCATATTCCAAGTGCCTGTAGACACCCCATTTTTGACCGACCTTAAGACTCAGACGTCATCAATTGAGCGTTTGGTGATTGCGCATGTTGTGCTCGTTTCGAGGTTTCGGAGTTTTCGGCTGAGTGCCTTGCCTCCGGGCCTCTGAACTCTTTGTGTTTCAGCTCGGTTTGCGGACCAAGCCTTGTTTTTCTTCCCTAGAGGGAGGGAGAGGTCTTGTAGACCACTTTTTGTGGTCGTAGACCACTTTTCCTGTTTAGAGACCGGTTTTCGATTTTCGGAGCCTCCTATTGGCTCAAATTCTATAAATAAACACCCTGCATTTAGAATTTAAGGTTACAAAATTTTCCAAAAGCTTTGAAGAGCTAAAAAGACCTCCTTCCATCTTCCTTCCTCTTTTGACCTTCAAACCTTCTTTAGCTATACATACACAATACATACACCGTTAGAGCTTGTCCTTGAAGCTCTTTGTTGAAATTTCAAATCATATTTCATAAACTTGAGAGTGTTTGGAATCAAGTTTGATCAACAACCATACATACTCTTTAAAGAGGTATAGTTCTTACCCATTTTTTTTCTTTGTTTTTTACTAATCATCTTCTTCATTTTCCTTGAGTTTGTGCACTGCTGGAGGTTACTTAAAATGGCTTAAATATGTGATTTAATTCACAAAAAGTGGAGAGGTTAGACACCCCTCCTTAAACTTGCATGTCTAGTTTGTTCTCTCTTATTTTGGTTCACTTTCTTCACCTTTTTTAAGTAGCTTTAGCCACTGTTTTGGGACTATTTTTGGACTGATTTGGGGCTGAAATATGTGATTAAAAGTTGGAAAAGGTGAAGGGGTTAGCCATCCCTCCTTAGGCTTTGTTCCATAACTTTTTCTCTATTCTTTTTACTTACTTTCTCTTGGCTTACAAAACTGATTTTCAGAGTTTAAAAAGGCTGAAAAACATGGTTTAGAAGTCCAAAAAATGGGGGGTTAGCCACCCCTCCCTGGTCTTGCTTACTAATTTGATGTCTCCTTGTTCTTACCTATCTGTTATGCACTGTAAACGTACTTTAGCTGCTGTTTATTGTATACTAGAGGCTGTTTAGGGGCTGTCCTAATTTATTGAATTAGTTTATGCTTTGAATATTTGCTTGTTGTATTGTACGTCCTCATAGCTCCGATTGTTTAGGCCTTAGACGCCGAGTTGTTTGAGTTGATAGCTTTATTTGTTTAATTTCTATGTTGAAGAGTCTCATTCTAACAATTGATCCTGCAATCATTTCTGCAACCTTCCTCTTTTCTTCTTTTCTTTTGGTCGAAAGCTATTTCAAAAGATTGATGGTTATTCAAGGCATGGGAAAGAGACCTATGCTCAACGGATTAATTTCTACGGAGGTTTATCATCAAGGCATAGGCTCTCTTTCATGCTATGAATCACTTCTTATTTGATATTGCTTCTCGTTTAGTGGACTTAACCATCACCTTGGACAAATTGATTAAAGGATGGCAATAAAATTAACCTAAAATCAATGAAACCAACATAAAGAAGATGAATAAAATTGGTTGGATTCAGCCGAACGTTATGTCGAGTCCATCGCTTCGAGAATTGTCACTTATTAATCAATGATATTTTGACGAAACTGGAAACGTGTCTATCTCCTTCTTTGAGCCTTCATGATAAGAGAGAGGGGTGGTTTTCCGTTACATTTATTCAATTTTGTCCAAACGTGTTCGAAATCATCAAGCCATCAAATTGTGCTTGTTGGTGGTTTCATACTTGAAATTGTCCTTCTCTTGATAGAGAGGGGCAGAAGGGACAAATAGGGCCTAGAAAGGCTCTGTTTGCATTGACCTCACCTCAGTGCACAAAAGATTGTTTGGCATAAAATTAGAGCCGACCGGCAATTTTTTGGCCCGGCCAAATCTCATTTAAGGCCGGCCGGCTCCCAATGTTTGGCAAGCAATTAGCTTTTGGCCGAAATAGAGGGCAGTGGCTGAGGGTAAGACAAAGAAATTTGAGCAGACAGAGCAGCTTCTGGATACTTTACATGCGATCATTGTGCCTCATTGTTGCTTGTATTTTGTAATTATTATTGTTATAATTAGTTATTGTTGTACTTATTATTGCTATTTATTTGTAATTGCACAGCTAGTTAACTTAGATTGCTAGTTTATTGCTCATTCAAATATCCTTGTTGTAATAATTTAGATAGGTAGCTTAGTGTTCCTTGAATTCATAATAAATAGTTAATTAATTTAGCTAATTAGTATTTATTTGAATTTGTAATAGTTAGCTATTAATTTGGACATTTGGACACTTATTCGGACCTTCTTGTACGAAGGCAAAATATGTAATAATTGTGTATGTCTTCCAACCCCATTTCTTCCTCCCTTTTATTTACCCGCTTGTGATAATAGCATCATATTTACTTAGCATTTTCCATGACGTGCATCCATTTGTCTTACATGCATAAGGGTTTGGCTCATCATTCTAACCAATGTCAATTTCAAAATTCTTTGCTCGAATACGTGATTAATCGCATGCTTTGAATTGGTTCATGTGCCATGCTAGTAGCCGAACTTGTTATTTGCATAATGTGTGTGTCGCATTAGTCATATTGCATTGTTTAGGAGCATGCATTTTTTCTAATTATTTTGCTTTATTTGGCTTGTCTTGGAGTACTCGGTGAGCATTTATTACTTTAATATATTACATTGCGTGTTAGTTTTGCCATATCGAGCATATTCCATCAGGCTAAGTGCTTAAGTGATATACCTGTTTGAATGCCTGTGGATGAAGGCCTACGCTTAAATTGGGATAAATTGATTAATGTACAAAACGAGCTCACTTTTCCAAGTGACATGTATTCAAAACACTTTTTCAAAACAAACATAAAATCAATGCATTCCAAATTTTGCGAATTGTCAGTACTTGTGTGCATCACCTAGTAAAAATAGCATAATAATTGGAATACAACAAGTTGGGTCTTGAATGACGAAATTTTTTTTGTCTCGAAAGAGCTAATTTCATCACTATAGATATTTGTGAGGAAATATTTTCGTCACCAGTTTCGTCATTGAATGTTTGTCACTAAAAACCATCGTGACGAAAAATAATTTCGTTACCAATGAATTTAGTTCAGTGACAAAATTTTTTGTCACCAATAAAACAAGATTTTGTCGCCAAAAATTCTCATTTTCGTCACCAATATTCAGTACCATATTTATAATTTTAGTTGACGAATAAATTTGTCACAAATGTTGATCATTGATGAGGAAATAATTTCGCCACAGTAAGATGTGAAGGTGACGAAATTTTTCGTCTTCAAAAGTCATACATGGGAGACGAAATATATTTATATATGTGATGAAATATATTTTGTCACAAATATATATATTTCATTGTCGCAAATATATATATATATATATATATACGTGACGAAATATATTTCATTGCCAAACAACAAAATCAATGAATACTTTCATATATGCGCTGCAATAAATTTTGTCACAAAAAATGTTTATTAACGACAAATAATCACTTTCTCATAATAATAAATACAAATGACGAAACAAATTCGTCACTAAACCTGTTCCATATTTTATATTTCAATTTCAATTATTATTTCACAAATATCCCTGTTCATATCCCAATAGCCTTTTAATTGTACTAAGAAATTCACTAGCTATTATACATCTCTCCACAAAAAAATTCAGTAAACAATTTATGTTATAAATCAAAATATATCCATCAAACAACTTTAATAATATAAACCATTAAGTATAACAAAAAAAAAAACCATCAAAGCAAATCCCAAAATGAACTAATGTGGAATCCACAAAAAAAATCAACACTCAATCTTGATTTGCAACTACAACTAAGTATCAGTTCAGGAAACAAAATACAACAGTTGATCTTTATTTGCAAGTATACTTCCAAACATCATAAAAAACCAATCTGCAAAGAAAATAAACAAAGAAAACATTAATATATTATCAATTACATCTAAACTCATATATAAATAATTTTATTTTATAAACCAATTTAGTAGAAATGCATTTAACAAATCAAAACTTCAAAGAGTTGAGGTGATCCTTGATGATAAAGCAACACGGATAACATAAGATGCCGAAAGATTGCAAGAATACCATATATCACTATCACTAATGACAATATATATATATATATATATAATAGCTCCAAAATATAACGTAGGATTGAGGTACATTTGAGGCATATCGCAGCTTGAAAATTTAATATTACACGAAGCAATCACCTCTTTTTACAATTTTTTTTTTTTTTTTTAGTTTAAAAAAAGTCACATGGGATGTGGCTGCAACAATTCTTCTAGATTCAACAAGAGACGTGATGTGTAGGATTAGGTTGCAGGAAGAAAAATGTATTGATTTTCAGAGACCTGAATTTGAATAAAATGTCATTTAGTTGATAACGGGGAAGTTATAGAAGGATAATTCATGGAGTTGAACCACATATAGTGACCAAAATGGAGGCAGTTTTTTTTAGATTAGCCAGGGCTATCTACTGTCCCAGTAATTTCTGTGTGATGCTATCATCAAACACATTTATCACATACACTAATAAGTAAAATTTTCAGTAGAACAAGAGCCAAATATGAAGAAATTTCAATAGAGATTTCATTAATTTGTTGTATAAAGCTAACGACATTGTTTCTCATTCACCCAACAAAAACCTAATTCCATCAGAAGCTGGAGACTAGTAATTGTTGATCGATTAGTCCCTCTTGGAGATAAGAGGATGATAAGCAACAACTACTAGTTATGGTTGTGAGCAGCTCTCTCTCCAGATCCTTAGCTGCATGCCTTCTTATCAAAGAGATTGCATAGTCCATGAAGACTGCGTCACATGGTAATGTGATATGCCCATCCCTTGGAAGTCTATACTCTTCCTCAGCCATTTTCAAGAGTACTCTAAAGATGTCATTGTTGAGATAAACCAAGGGGATCACAAAGCGTTACTGGTCAGCTGTGTACACAGCAAAGTGACCCTTATCAACTGTAGATGTGTTATAACTCTCTGCATTATTAACACCTTCGGTTATTCTTGAGAAGGTGATTCTTTTTCAACTAATAGAAGCCAGTTTTCACCACTTCCTCATCATTTTGATGAGCTTCCTAGAATTGATCATGTTTGTGTTAATGGTAGACTAGAAAGGCAATATATGATTCTCGAAAGACTGAAATACTGTATATGTATGCTTGGTAGAAAGAAAAGGAAATGGGGTGGTTATATATATTCAAGATTTAGTGACACTGCCTTAAATAAATGGGAAACGAAGCCATGTGATAGTTGGGTGAGAAGGCTGATTTAGGTGGTGTGGTTTGAATGTTTGGTTATGTTTGGCAATCAACACATCAAGGTGGAACAGAGCACGATATCATTTTATTTCACTCTGTCACACACAAATGAGGTGAAATAAATTTATCTGAGGCAAAATGACAACAACAAGTCCCGGAAACTGAATTACAAAGATTAGTTCTTTTTTGATAGAGTGGGTCCTAACAGGGACTTGAATTCTGCACCTCCTTTTTTGTGGGTGTCAGAATATGCAACTCAAGCTAACACCAGGTAAAAATAAAGTTTGCTAAATATTCCTCCTTTGCTTCTTATACAGTCCAATTGAGCACAATGAAGACAATATATGATTGGTTGGCTAACAAGAATTGAATGTTTGTGTCAAATAACAAGGACAGCACCACTAAGAGGGAGAAGTTGAAGCCTCAACAATAAGAGATAGACTAGCAGATATGAATGTAAGTTGTGAGAAAGCACATGATCTCAAGAAAAGACTTCTTTAGCCAGGACAACGTGATTGAAATGTGGCTTCACTAAGTTGAGTATAGGGAAAACCTTCAAATGGATCAATCTATTAAAAGTCCTTATTATGCTAAACCATCCTAATTATATATACAAAATAGCAGCAATCATAAAGTGATATACAAACTTGACCAACCCACTGCCTGAGACTCAATAAATGTTCCTTCATTTCTTCTACTGTGAAAAACTCAATCAAAGACACACCCATTATTAATCACATCACTAACTTAGAGCAACTCCAACACTGCTTAGCAAAAATACACAAAAAAGTAAACACATAGTCTTGTCTCTACTTTGGTTAGTGTGTATTTTAACTAGGGTCATGCTAAGTAAGAATTTTGATAATGAATCTATTTTCATTAAATACATCTTCAAACTTGTTACATCTTAGTTAATAAATAGTCAAACTATTGTACTTTAACTAGTATATACTAACCAACATGAGAAAAATAAAAAGATAAAACAAGCGAGACTTACCGAAAAGGCGATGTACGAGTTCATGGGATACCTCCTCCTCTAAATTGTCCTTTGAAACCTTGCTTCTTAAGAAACTCCATGATGCTTGATGTCATCTCAAAATTCTCGTCAATCGACCCATTCATCTTCCCTATCTCTTTATTTTGTGCTTGAATTTCCTTTTTTTGTGCTTGAATTTCCTCTTTTTGTGACTGAATTTTCTCCTTTTGGTCTTGTATTTCCATCTCTAGACGCCTCACATAGTCACTGTCAGTTGAGGCACTGGTAGTCCTAACAGAGAAGGAACGCCTCAACCCAAGTCCTTTAACATATCCCGACCTTGGCTTGAACACCTTCACAGATAGCTCCTCCGGAGTAATTGGAACTACACCAGGTTGGGAGCAATTTTCAGCTTGGATCTTTATCATATTATCCTGTCATTTAAAAAAAAATGAATAAAGATACAATAAAAATTGCAATCATCCTCATACAAAAGGTAAGTATACATACATAATTCCTTTCGCACTCCGGAGAAATCCAATGCTTTGTGACATCATTAAAATGTGTAGATTTGTAAACATATGGAAACTCTGGCAGTTGGCCCTCATTTGCGATTGTCTGATTTTTTTTGTTCTTCAACTAGTAAGTTAAATAAGAATGATGGTAGTAGAATCATAAAACGGAAAAAAAATTAAAGAAGACGCACCGCCTCGTGTACCCTAACTGGGAGAGATTTTGACCCACATCTATGCTTCGTCTTCACTTGATTTCTATTGTCAATGTTAGCTATTGATTACTTCCACAAGGAGCAAGTTCCAATAGTAAAATATATATATTAGGAAGACAAGGTAATTGTCAACAATAAATTAACATAAGAAAAGTTTACCAGCCAATTTTTATCATTCCACTTCTTGTCAATCAAGTTTTTCCGTTTCTCAAGGTCACATTCAGGCGGTGGGTGGCTTCTAGCATACTCCTCTCCCTTAGCACTTTTAAGGTTCAGGTATTTATTCTTAGTCAGTAGGTATGGGTGCTCAAGCTCCGTCCACATTTTGTTGCCACCTCTTTGCTAACATCCGTGGATTCACCTTGTATGTCAAATTGATCCTAGCAACAACCACAAATATTGTGAGTCATAATTCATTATATAACATGAATTCAATCAATTATGTAAAAATTTTACTGTTAGACGCTGAAACATAGGTGCCGTAACTTCTTTGTTGATATGTTTCCACCTGCGAATGCTAAAGTCTGGCAAGTGCGTTCGGACCTCAGCACCAATTTAGGAGACTAATTGAGAGGCATGATCCCCCACTGGTGCACGATACTCCTGTGGTATGGGAACTTTGAGCTTTCCATCTTTCTCAACCATTGCTTGAACCTTAAACCCGCGTGTCAAGCCACGAGGGTGTCTACTAGGCGGACGGTTTTAAAGCAGACTCCCCATTCAGTAGATAGAGAAGATCACCAAGATTTCGTGATCCGCTGCCGAACTTATTCCAATTCCAAGAGCTCGGATCGAATCGATATATCAATACCGATTCGATCCGATCTCTCTTATTGAATTGCTCATTCAACGAGCATTCTCAATATTATGCCTTGAAGAGGACTCGAACCTCCACGCTCTTTAGCACGAGATTTTGAGTCTCGTGTGTCTACCATTTCACCACCAAGGCATCTTGAAAGTGAATCGTATTGTATTCCATGAATATGATATCTATCTAGTGTGAACTATTGTAAAGACATAACATTGACTAATTAGTAATTAATTACAGCGAAATCCTAAATGCAATATAAGCAACTTTATTTTGTTGTTGTTGAATAAGTCATAAAATAAAATGATAACATATAAAGATATACAAGGGGTATTCCCCAGGCCTTACAATACCAAACAAAAAAACTAGAGCTATACAAGAGAAACAAAACCAAATAGATAAACTAAACTAAATAAACTACAAAGAGAATCATCCTAAAATAAACCACACAAAGGAATGTTCATTCGCCACATGAGGAAACAAAGGCTATGAACACTCAATAGACTAGCCAAAACAATACAAAATACATTTGCACAGCCCACAAGAGAGAAAAAAGCAAACAAAACTAGAGATTAAGCTGTATGGATTAAAAGCTCTTCAGTCTGACAACAAGAGAAAGTACTCAAAACACGCTTGACTTAATGGGTATTTAAATGCCAATGATGGTTCCGAAATGAAATCATAAGTCACAAAACAAGCAATATTGTCTACAGAGGTTCAATTGGTGAAGAGAACAATTTGAAGCCAATAAAAATGGTAAAGTAAACTATGTTCTTTGTTATATCAAGGTCAATGGCACACCCTTATCTAATGTTACTGTAACTACACCCTTATCTAAAGTAAACTGTGTTCTCTGTTATATCAAAGTCAAATGGTTTCCAGTAACTACTTCAAATCCTGCACTCAAGAGATTTCAGAAGCAAATTCAAAACAAATTATTTTGTAATGACCACTTAGAACATTTTCCTTTCAACCCACACAAAAGGAAAAGGTACTCGTAAAACTTTGCACATGTTGTGAAAAATACCTTAAAATTAACATTGCATAGAAGCTGAAACTTTGAAACAGAATTAACTAATCAGAACATCAAAAGGGAAATATGGTTCAGCTCATGGTTGATTAAATGGTGTTCCATGTCATGTTTGTCGTTTCATTGGCTAGAACCCGACCTATCTTCACAAAAGAATGAAACAATACAAGAAAAATAAAGGAAAAGAAAAAACGGTATAGTTCTAAAATGACAGCAACCATAGTGAGAGCACTAATTTGCAGACTAGACACACGATAGTTTCTGCAACTTGCTATGATTTAAACTAAGCATTTAGAGATTCATACTTTGGTTTGTAAACAATGGATGGATGTTTGACTTGAATGGATGATTTAGATTAGTAGTAGTGCTGCTGCATTTGTTTTGTTATTGATAACAAGACCAACACAGATTGCAAGACCAAAACAGAACAGACATATTGCAACAGATATGAATGGATATTTGACTTGAATGGATGGTTTAGATTAGTAATAGTATTGTTTCATTTGTTTTGTTATTAATAACAAGACCAAAATAGACCCAAAACAACACAGATATATGGCAACAGATATATGGCATGACCAAAACAGACCCAAAACAACACAGATATATTGGAAGACCACAACAACACATATATATCTTATCCGACCAAAATAGACCCAAAACAATACCAACACAGGTCCAAGACTGGAATAAAAAAAGTTTGCAGGTTGTATACATCTATTGTACGTGCTGTTTGTGCTTTCTAATAGTGATAACACAATCCATTAGTCCAGCACCAATCCATCACAATCCATCATCAATAACTATCTATTAGTCTATCACAATGCAATCCATTAGTCCAACATCTTAAAGTTCAATTTCAGAAAAAAAAATTCAGTAATAAAGGAATTTTGCACCAAGAAAGTTTTCAGAGAATAGAGTATTCTTTAACTATTAGGCACTCAAGGTCAGTAAAACTTTTTTATTGAAAACTTTCTCTGCAATTTATTAGAGTAAAACTCAATTTTCAGTAAGGCACTCAAGTTTTCTTTAACTGTTAGGCACTCAAGGTCTAGAACATTCATTAGAGTCAGTTCTTTTGCACCATAGAATTATATTAAAATAGAGGATTTCATTTTAATAGTAAAATTTAGCATCTTACCGACACTAGATTGGGGGGCTGCCTCCCTCAGTGCCTCTATATTGACATCAAGTGGTTGTGAGTGTTGGGTCTCCACGTTGTCATGTAAATCCCCATTCGGAACAACAATTGCCTCGTGCGAAGGTTGAGGAGATGACTGCGCCAATCGTTTGGGTGGCATTGATAAGCCCTAAAAAACATAATTCAAAAGCATAAACAATAAATACATAAAAATGGATAAGTAAAGATATGTATATGGAAACTCATCAAGGCCACTGTTGATATTTGTAGTCTGATCCAATCAACTTTTTTTCTTCCCAAGACTAGTCCTGATAAGCTTATTTGGACTCCTTCTCCTAATGGTTTATTCTCTATAAAACCTACTTCTCTCCAGATTTCTATTTTAAGGTTTTCCTCAATTAGTTTCATCCACTAGAACAATAATCTACGAACTACATATACCATGCAACATCATCCTAAATGTGTTAAGTCTATTCATCCATAATTAAGGCAAATAGGTAATGATAGAAAGTTATCCCTTGATGCATTGTTGCAAAATAGCTAAAAGAATTGGGATACCCACATCTAGGCAAATGTTACCGAACTCACACTAGGAACAAAAAATATATACAAAAGCATAACAAAATATTAGCCAGTAATACAATTCTAAACTCACTTTAGTTAATAATTCTAACCTTCTTGTGCTTATCAATTTTAAATTTTTTGCAGTTAGTTAAGCAATCAATCTTGCCCCGTGTTCATGGTTTGTCTCTCAAAACAACAGTTGCAGCGGTACGTGTCTTTCCTTGTCCTTTCTGTTTTTTTTTTTCTTTTCTTTTATTCCCCAGAGTTGCATGTTCAACCTTCTTTATTATTTAATTTTTTGTTGTCCATATACATCTTTTGGCGTCAATGTTTTAACATTATTACCATAGGATGGTAGGATGTTTTTTTTTTCCTTTTATTCCCACGTTATTACCATAGGATGGTAGGATGTTATTGGAGGCTTTATTCCCTTGCAGAGGCTTGAATTATGTCGCTGGTCTACCTCCTGAGAGGAAAGGACTTCAAAACTCTTGAAACTGCAGTACAAATTATGAACACCATTCTGTTATAAAACAAAACTGATAAATAACAGTTATCTTTAGATCACAATACTTTTCCGCCTGTTGTCCATGAAATCACTTGCTTATCATAAGAAATTGGTCAACATGAGACAAGTTATCCCAAATATTTATAAGCCAACAACTTCTGAACAATGGGCATATATAAAGGACTTCCCCTAAGGATTTTTTTCTTTAATGTTTACACACAGGTTATATCAGAAAAAAGACTAGGAACAGTTTGATTTTCCTGATATCTTTTACCAGGATGTTAATCATTTTGGATGGGGAATGCATTATAGTCCTTGTAGCTGGCTATTCCTTTTGATTGGTCACAGGAGTTGCAATCAATCCAGCTGCTTTGTCAACTTCTACGGATGGTGTAAAGAGGGCAGAGCTTCTTAAGATCAGTTTTTCCTTGCATATGGTACTAATGCTACAAAATTGATTTATCTATATTTCAAATTTAATTTTTCATTACATGCCAGCTTTTTTATCATTCTTGCTAAGAAAATTTAGATGCTGATCTCAAAATTGTTTATACTTTCATAAGTATTGAATTGTTAGAAGTGTTGTAGATTGTAAATATGACTTATCAGTAATTATGGAAGAACATTGATCTAGGGTTCAAGTCTTTGCGAAATCTGTATTATTCATTCTTTGAAACATGGCAAAACGATGCAACATGTAGTACCACATTTTTTCCTAACTGGTTGCTTTTGCAGGTTTCTATCTGTGCTGGTTCCTTGTTATGGAATTTGTTATTGAGGGCCTACTGATGTGAGGTTACTTTTTTGGATTGGTTTCTATATTCCTAGTTTGAACACTGAAGTTGATGTTATGGAGGTTGTATGTAGATGTATATTTTCTAGTTTTATTTTATGATTTATTCACCCAAAAAACTTTATGGAAATATAAAAATGGTATTAACAAAGCATCATTAACGAATATATAGCTATGAGACATGATAACAAAAATGAATGGCCATACATATAGTACCTCATCGTCAACACTTTCAAAGGACTCAGCATCATCAGTGTCATCTTCATGATCTGACGGTATGTAGTCATCATCATCTACCTCAACCCTAATGTTCATTCCCTTCTAATTAACACGATTAGGCTGAGTAGAACCCATCAAAGAAGCTGCTAAATGCTTCAATTGTAGAGAATCCATTTTCTTTTTATTCTTCTTGATTGTCTTATATGTTTCCATTTAGTACTGTGTTCGCTTTTGTTTCGCTAGAAAACCTGGTTTGATCCATTGTTTCTTCCATTTGGCCATTTTGGTAACTAAAAAGCATAAATTGATATAAAACATAAAATATAAAGCAGAATATTTACTTGAAGAGACACAACAAAATATAGCATAACTATGTAATGCATTAAAACCATACGTCCATATAGAAACCTAAAAAAAACAAAAACTAAATATCATAATCCATATCAGGATCCATATCATCATCAAGCATGCCAAGTTCTTCATCTTCTTCGTCATCTCTACCATCTCTCTTTGTTTTATTCGGAATAACCTCAGCTTCAATATCATCCCTATGAAATCAAATAATATCTTCAATGTTGATCGGGACAACTGAGTTAATGTTTTCTTGTTGGAATGCATCATTAAATTCTGGTTGATCCGGTGGTTCTCCATCACCAACCTCTAGTACATCAAACACACCCCTATGTTGGACCTGTTGCACGACTTGCCATGGTTGCCCGCATTTGGTGTCATTTAGGTAGAACACTAGTTTAGCTTGACTAGGCAATATAAAAGGGTCAGATTGATACCATCGGCTTGTGACATCGATGCTTGTGCAATATGTGTCAGCTCGTACTGTTCTACTATAACCAGTGTTACCGGTGTTATACCATTCACATTGAAAGAAAACAACTTTATTTTGACACATGTACTCAAATTTCCAAATGTTGCACAAGTGACCATAGAATTTGTGCATCTCTCCCTTGTAGTCCCCTTTGGTAAGCACATCACTATTTTAACTCTTACGACGATTGTCTAATTCCTTCGTATGGAATCGTACACCATTGATTATACAACCCGAGTACTCTTTCACTAGCAAATTAGGACCATTCGCTAGTGACCACAATTCTTCCGTTGCTTCTGGTGCCTCATCAACTCTCAATCTATTTATCTACATCCACATGCAATGTGCAACACTTGAATTATGTCAGTAATGTTTGTATTTTATACAAGCCTAATAGTGTTTGGGCAATTGTGAATATTAAAAATGACTTACATATTCTTTGAACCACTTCAGAAATTCCTTCTGTTGTATCTGAGTTATATCTTGTCCAATGAAAATTTGTAACAAATTCTTGTGTTCCCTACTCAAATAGTTTGGTTAATGAGTGAAATACTACTATTATTAATGACTAATAACATGAAAAATGTTAAAATATATATAATTATAAGAAACATGTACTGAAGATACTTCTCTATCTCAGGGCTATTGTATAAGAAGAACCAATGGGCAATATCATGAAGTTCCTGTGACATCTCAACATGCTTTCTGATTTGGCCAATAGGACGAGCAGTTTCGGTGAATATTATCAAACCTTGACGCCGAACTCCATAATCTTCATTTCGTGCGTCTCGATTATGCACGGTTTCAATCCCTTCAAGATACATTGAGCAAAAAGTAATGCACTCCTTGACAATGTAAGCCTCTGCAATAGAACCTTCTGGTCGAGCTCGGTTGTTGACAAACTTTTTTAAAGCTCCGAGAAACCTTGAAGAGATAACCAATTAGGATATTAGTTAGGCACACAACATAATCTACACCTTTCATTTGAAACTACAATTTTAGAAATTACCTTTCAATTGGGTACATCCACCGATATTGCACAGGTCCTTCGAGAATAGTCTCGCGTGGCAAGTGAATGGCCAAATGAACCATCACATTGAAGAAGGCTGGAGGAAAGATCTTTTCAAACTTACATAGTATGAGTACTATGCGTTCCTCTAATTTCTCCATTTCACTTCGTTTGAGTGTCCTTGAGCATAGATCTTGGAAAAAGCTACCTAACTCAAAAAGTACTGTACTGATCTCTTTATCTACCTAACCACGCATCCCAATAGAAAAAATCCGTTGTATAAGTACATGGCAGTCATGGCTTTTCAATCCTGTTAATCTACCATTTTCTGCATTCACTGATCTCGAAATGTTTGCCGCGTACCCATCTGGATACTTGATTGATTTCAAGAATTCAAAGAAACCCTCTCTCTCTCTTTAGGGGTCACTGAGAAGTTGGCTCGAGGTTTGACATATGATCCATCGGGATTTTTTGTCAGCCACAATTTTTTCCTTATATTCATATCTTCTAAATCCATTCGTCCCTTATCTGTATCCTTGTTCTTCCCATCAATTCCCAACATAGTTCGAACAACATTTTCACTAAAGTTCTTCTCCACATGCATGACATCAATGTTGTGTCAAAGCCTCTTCTTCTTCCAATACGGTGGCTCATACAAGATGCTTACCTTCATCCAATTTGGGTTCTGATGAGGTCTTTTCCTGTTGCTTGGATGTTTTCCATATGTGACACCCGTCACGCTGCCCAATTGTTCTTTAATCTTTTCTATCGGTATCACCAAAGATCTCTTCTGTTTTTCATGCTTGCCATTATATGCTCTACTCTTTCGCCTTTCTGGGTGGTCATCAGGCATGTAGCATCGATGGTTACTGTACGCAGTCTTATTTCTTAAAGATTCATAATATGGTTCATCATTGCAAGTGTAACAAGAGTAATGACCCATTGTTCTCCATCCAGACATGTCACCAAATGCGGGCGAATCATGTATCGTCCACAACAAAGCTGCACGCATGCAGAAGGTCTCACCAATCGATGCATCATAGGTTAATGTACCATTTTTCCATAATTCATTCAATTCATTCACTAAAGGTCTCATGTAGACATCAATATCAATTCCTGGTTGTGATTCACCAGGAATGAGTAATGACAGCATCAAAAATGGGTCCTTCATAGCCAACCACGGTGGCAAGTTGTATGAAATGAGTATGACAGACCACAAACTATATGAGTTATTCATATTTCCGAAAGGGTTAAACCCATCAGTAGCCAACCCTTGCCTCACATTCCGAGGCTCCAAGGTGAATTCAGGATGTTGTGAATCGAATGCCTTCCACTCATCACTATCTGCAGGATGCCTCAATACACCGTCATCTAGACGTTTTTCATTGAACCATTTCATATCCTCAGCTCTCTTCCTCGACATGTACAACCTTTTCAATCTCGGTGTTAACGGGAAGTATTAAAGGACCTTACGAGAGATCTTCTTACCTCTACCATGATTTGTCTTGTATCTAGAAGCATTACAATTTGGACATTTATCCAATGTTGCATTCGCCTTCCAAAAGAGCACACAGTCATTTACACAAGCATCAATGAGCTCGTATGACAAACCCAATTCACGTAGTATTTTTTTAGCTTCATAAGTTGACTTTGGAACCAAATTATCCTTCGGTAAAAGTTTAGTTAAAAACTCTAGCATCATGTCAACTGACTTATTACTCTAATGGTTTGTTATCTTCATATTAAGTATCTCGATGACAACCTGTAACAAAGTGTAATTTGTGCCAACTAGGTACACCTCATGTTTGGCATCATTCAACAATTTATCAAAAGTGCGAACCTCCTCCTTCTGGGTTGTATTAGTTGATTCCCCTCTTATTCGATCTTCCACTAAGGCATCAATACCTCCCAAAACCTCACTGCCCTTAACGGGTATATCATGATGATGAGCCTCATTTGATTCACGGGGTTCCCCATGCACGTGCCAGATAGTGTCAGTTGAAATAATCCCATGTTGCAGCAAATGAATTTGAACAATTTGAAAATTATGACGAACAACATTCACACACTTTTGACAAGGCCACAAAATTTTACCATCTTGATCGATAACCGCCATTGCAAAATGAAGAAATGATATTACCCCATCATAATATGCCTGACTTATCCTTCCATCAACTGTGCTACCTAGTGCAATCCAACTCTCGTCCATGTCTGACTATGTCGAGTTAATCAAAGGTAGGTGAATAGGACAAATTTTAGATATAAAAATGTATACAAATATATATATATATATACATTTTTTAATTAAAAAAAAAGTTGAAGTCCAATGATTATACTAAGTTATATAAATTTCAACCACATAAATCACATGAGAAAATAGCCAAAGCAATTTAGTGTAAACAGAAGAAGTATTCAAAACCAAAACATAAACCACAACAAAATAACCATCAATAAGAAGACAAATAACATAATTCAGAGAAAATTTAACCAATAAAGCAGTGAGCCGAGAGTAAAAAGCAGATAACATGACACGAAAAGAAAACCCACAATATGCCACATTGAGTTTCTAAAGCAGTCAATTTAAGTACTCAAATATCCAAATGCAAAATGTTATGATTGAACTACACGTATTTGGCAAAATATATATATGCCCCGAATACCAGAATTGACACGTCTATCAACTAAATTGGGATATTGAAAAAATAATACATTGGGAAACAATAACTATTTTTGCTTACATTTTACTCGGTAAACAAAATGTGATTAAATTCTGCAAAGGAACTTAACAATGTACTTAAGGAGCTATGCATATAAGAAATGAACGATGCCAATAAAATTGATAGCCACATGCAACAATTCCAATGAATGGCCCAAGACTATAATTTAGTACTTATGGCCTGTTACTATAGTTAGTACTCTGTTTGATTTTCTCTTTACTCAACTATATACGAAGTCCAAAGAAGTTAAAGCAAGATGTGCTAATTTAAGGGTGAAATATTCCAATTTTCATTCAATCGATAGTTGTGAGAGAAAAAATAATTAATTAATATGTAATATATAATATTTTATCTTATTGATTATTTTAATATTTTTTTATATTTTTATTGACTATTTTACCCAAAATCTATCATCCCAAACATATAGACTCAAACTCCCCTAAAAACTAAGAAATGCACATGAGAGAGAGGACTGGGGCCATTGTTTTGTTTGGGAAGTGTTGGATTGGAGATGATAACAGTGAATGGTTTGTAAGAAAAAGTTGAAAACCCTTGAAAGAGAGAATAATTCCTTTACGGAGCCAAGGGGCTGTGAACTGTTACTCACTGTTTTAGATAATTCGAAGTATACGGATTTTGGATGCAAAGCTAAGGGTCACAAGTGGCGCAAATAAATTATTTTAGCCAAATAAATAAAATAAAGAAAAAATAAAGAAAAAGATTCACACTCTACCCTATATCAGTACACGATATAATATAGTATAAAAATTATATAAATTTATAAATTTTATAAATATATTGACTTTTTTTTAATAAATAAAAATCAACAAAAGAAAAGTTTCTTGATGAAAATTGCAGACGTACAAAGAGAGTGTACAATATACAGATACATCAATAAGAAAATCCATAGAGAAATGCATCAAACTGAAACACAAATGAAAGACAAATTGGAATATGATATCAGAACACCAAAAACAAGATATTGATCTCAGAACATTAAAAAGATATTCACTTCAAGCAGACAAAGCTCAAAGATATCATATATACTAATCAGGTCTCCACATTTTAGTTTTTTGGTCACTAATTTTCTTTGGCATCCAACGTGCCTTTTTAAATGAAGGTGCATAATGCTAAGGGCACAAAGGGAGCTAGTAAAAGTAATTCAAAACGTAATTAGCAAATAAAGTATATAGCATAAATTTAAATTTAATCTCACCTATTTTTTTCAACAAAAATTAAGATTTATTGATGTAAAAGAAAAGGTTATAGAAGCACATCGCAAATACAAATTGAAACTTAAAGCTGTTTTGGGAACAAATTAAAAAATATTACAAAAATATTCAACTCTTTTCTTTTCGTTTTTATACGTTTTCTTATAAAAAAGGATCAAAAATCAACTTTTTCAAAACAACCCTTAATATGATTAACATTCAAATTTAATTTTCGAATAAATTTTTCGAGCTCTGTAATGTTGCTAACAATGAGAATTAGTATATAGAATTAGATACAAACATGGGGTCATTTTAGGGCAACTTAGAGCTGACTCTCTTATATGTTTCATATGGGATTTTAGGAATCAAAGATTGTAAACTAATCAACTCAACATTTATATGCTGAGAAAGTAAAGCATGCAGTGGTCCTTGAGAACAAAGTAGAAATGAAAAGTGAGAATAAATACTAGTGTAATGGAAGACTAAACCATAGACTTAGGCTAGAGAATCCTCTTTACAATTAACTTAGCATTATTACCATTATTCTTAAACATAAACAACCCCAGAGAATAAGAATTTCCACATGCACATTCTCTGGAGTTGAGCTTAATGAGTAAATGGACTAGCTAATGACACAACAAACCAACTTAACATACCGTAAGGACTTACTAATTAGGTCCCTCACGGTAGATAATTAATAAATACTTATGGTAGTGACTTTTGCAACATAAGTACTAAACCCACCAAACAGTTTTCTAAGTAGGTAATAAGACTCTCAATGGTGTAGCTAGAAGAGTCCATTTGAGGCTACGTTGCTAGAAACCCTTAACCAAACACAATACCATACCATAGGATGATAGGAGAGTTACATTCCAGAGCTGACAGATGCAAACCCTAAATAGGTTGTGACTTGTTACACTGACTGACACTGCTCTAAAAATTCTGATATTTCCTCCTCCTTTTCCTCAAGTGATGTCTCCAGAAGAAGGGTTATTATCATCCCATGGAAGAGGATAAGGATATCGGAAAAAAGGGTTTTGATAGAAATCAGCTCCTCTTACTTCATTACCACCCATTCTACTAGTGAACTCAACTGGCCTCACTACCCGTTGAGGTGGGTGGGCAACAATAGGCAATGCTGTCTGAATCTTGTATGCTTGGACTTACGACTCTTGCAGGTCTCCTTAGACTGTGGGTGCTTGTTGGTTGGAGCTGCTTCTTATTTCCTGTAATGAGCTTTTTTGTAGGTCCTGCTGGTACCTCTTCAGGGATGCAAAAGCAGCAGCCAAAAGCAACACCACAGCAGCCAAATAGCAGGCCAAACCAACCATAGCAGGAGCCAAGCAGCCCCACCAAAGACAGGACATCCAAAAATAAGTAGAAGGACCAACTAAAGACCTATTTTCCTACATCCAGCAGTTAGCACATCCAGGAAATCAAGGCAAATGGGCAGCAGCAAACAAGCAGCTTGAACTAGCAGTGCCATGGACATGGATTACCTAATGGAAGATGGGGTATGAACATGCCTAACAGAAGCAAAGATTAACAAACTAAATCCATGTGCAGCTCACATGCATTCATGGGTTCTTATATGGTTGGAACTTGAAGCACACAGCAATAAAGGTTCAATTATCACTGATATATTGTAGTTGATATACTCCCCCCCTTTTTCTTTCTTCTTTATTTTCCTGAGAAAATGTTCCACCCCCCTCATTTTTTTTTTCTTTCTTTTTTCTTTATTTTCCTATGAAAATTATAGCAATCCCGGGTTTACCCTTGTTGTACAGAGATCCGGACATGTGTCCGTGGATGTTGGTAGTTGATTAGTATCTTGTTTACATCCTTTTTACTTCGTATTTGAGTTATAGGATGTGTTGGGCGGATTTGTTTCAGGTTGGTTGAGTTTAGAAACCAAAACTAGTTGCCCAGATTTTGGCCTGTCCGCTCGAGCGGGGGTTTGGGCGCTCGAGCGGAGAATACACCCATCCAGTTTTTGTTGTGCAGTGTTGTACGCTCGAGCGTGTAGTTGGCCGCTCGAGCGGAGCTGTATGAGTGGTCGCTCGAGCGTAGAGTTGGGGGCTCGAGCGGAGGCCGGGTTCTGCAAAAAGTGCTGGGCGAGTGCATTCTGCGCTCGAGCGGGAGTTTGGCCGCTCGAGCGGAAGCCTGTGAGTGGACGCTCGAGCGGGGTGTTCTACGCTCGAGCGGAGACCTGGGTTAAAGTCCCGAATTTGTGACTCTTCAAATCACTTTTTCACTTTCTCTTCTCTCTCTTACTTTTCCAAAAGCACCATTGTTGAGCCTCTCTCTCTAGATACTACCTTCTCTCTAGGTTTTGATCTAGTAGGAGTGGTTTGCTCATCTTTGACCTTTACAAAAAAGTTGTTGATCGTTGAGGGCTTCTTTTTAATCTGAAAATTTCGGGTTTTGGAGCACGTTGGGTTTTGTCTTCTTCTCCCTTGAAGCTCCGAATTTGAGGTAGGGATATCCTACTCCTCTCTATGGATTTTGTCTTTAAATTTTGGTATTTTGAGATGTTGGGGTTGGTTTGGTAATTTGGTAAAAGTTTGGGGCTTTTGTTTAATTTTACAAAAGTTGGGGTTTTATTCATAATAAACCTATATGCATGTTTGGCATAGAGAAATGGAATGAATGTTAAATCATTGATGAAAATGGGACCTAAGGGTTGAAATGATAATTATGGGAATTGACCTAATTACATTGTTTAATTAATTGGGATAATTAATTGAGAAGAATGAGGAAATGAAATGTTGATTGAATATCCATTGTGCATTTATTTTATGTTTAGAAATATCTGCTTTGGGCTATCGGTGGAGGATAGTCGTGATTGTTGTAGGCAATGCATGATGATTAGGCAAACTGAAACTAATCAATGAAGTGTGTCATGGAACTTGACGGTTGATAGAATACATTAACTATATGTATTGAGTGATTGTATATAGAACCAATGTGTTTATATACGTTATGTGTAGAGGAGGAGATGGGGGATGTACTCCGCGGTTTAGGGAAAGATAGGGGATGTACCTCTAAACCGGATAGTGATGGGAGAAGATAGGGGATGAACTCCGTAGATACAGCTCATATGCTTGTCTAGTAAAGTGAAGATAGAGCTCATGTGCTTATCTTTGTGAAGTGCGGATATAGCTTATATGCTTATCTGTGGATATTGTGGTTATACATATCTGTTGTAGAATGTAGATATAGCTTATATGCTTATCTGTGAATGTGGATATTGTTGTTATACATATCTGTTGAGAATGTGGATAGAGTTTATATGCCTATCTGTTGAAAAAGGGAAAATGAAAGGTAACTTGGACTCATAAGTCGTATGACATAAATATGTGATTTATGTGATTGTATCAGTGTTGGCCATCTATCAATTGCTAATATTTTAGTCATTGTTCATGGTTGGTTTAGTGTATTTCTACTGGGCTGTGGCTCACCTTATATGGGAATATCATTTTCAGGTGCAGGAAGCATGCCACCTCCAAGGACATAGCTTGGGAGGCTAGAGGCGGACTTAATGTTGTCGTTTTACTTTTTGATGTATTACATGTAAATACAAGCCAAGGGCTTAATGTGTATGAGTTAGTACTCTTTTGTTGTAACCAAGTGTTAACTTGGAAAGATGTAAGCCCGTAGGGCATTTTGTTTTGATGTTAACATGTAATACTAATGTAATGGAACTCTAATGTATAAAAGAATGTGGTTAGTTTATCTATCAACGCTTGTCTTATTTGTTGGGTTTAATGTTATTATTTTGAGGGCGTTACAACTTGGTATCAGAGCGTACCGGGTTCGAATACTTTGGGTACGTGGGAAGTGATTAGTATCACAATGGGTTTGTCTCGCTTGATAGAGACTTAGATGTAGTAGCATATGCCATGTGTTTACTTGATAACATGTTTATGTGTTTATGTGGGTATGGGATTTAGTTTCTAGGATGTTGATTGGATCCTTGGGTTTCTGGGAGTCTTGTTGGAAAAGCACTTGATCAATGCTGTTTCTAACCGGAACTCTAGTAACGCCTCAGGACTATCATTATCCGGAAATGAAATTCGTAAGTGCTTAAGTGTTTATGTGCTTACGTGGAGTGAATTACAGTTGTCCATGCATTAGGACGTGAGTGTTTAGTTTCGGCACATTTATGAATGTGCTAATGTTCTGTGTTACCTTTATTAGGATGTCAGGACGAGGAAGAGGTGCTAGGCGTGGTAGACCTGCGAGGCAGGAAGCACCGTTACCGGGTGAGATTCCGCCAGTGCAGGAGGGAGTTGGTCAGGCCAATGTGGCCGAGCCAGTGGGTCAGCAGGCTATGGGTGTCTTGGCCAGAGAGATAGCAGGAGCTTTGGGTATTCTTAGAGCTGGGAATCAGGCAACTGAGGCAGGGCCTTCTTTCTTGAAGAGGGAGTTTTTCCGGTGTAATCCGGATGAGTTTATCGGGGATCCGAAAGAGCCACTGAAGGCTGATGAGTGGCTAGAGCAAATGAGTAAGACGTTCGAGATGCTGGGCATCGAGGACGGAGCACTGAAAGTGACCTTGGCATCCTTCCAACTGAAAGGAGATGCGGGTCAGTGGTGGAAGTACGAGAAGGCTCGTGTTGGTGGTACTTGGGAGGCGTTTGTGAATGCTTTTCAGGAGAAGTTTTTGTCTGCAGTAGCTAGGGAGAAGCTGAGGGATCAGTTTAGCCGGCTTAATCAGCAGGGCTTGTCAGTGGCCGAGTTTGAGGCTACTTTTACTAGTCTGTCTAGGTTTGCACCTGAACTGGTGGCGTCTGAGGAACGCCGATGCTATGAGTTTGAGCGGAAGTTGAGGCGGGGCCTCAAGTTGAGGGTTGGTGGGTCTTACATCTGAGAGTATAGACACCTTGTGGACGCTGCAGCTCATATGGAGCTCATGATGCAGGAGGAGGATGAGGGGCAGAGAGGCTCCAAGAGGAGTCAGGATGGCCAGGGTGATGGCAGGAGGCAGAGGGGTCCTAACCCTCAGCAGTCGCAGGGTGGTGTTGCTAGATCGACCTTCCCAGTGCCGAGTGCAGGCTCCGGGAGAGGTGGTCAGGGGGAATTCACCTGTTACAAGTGTGGCCAGCTGGGTCACAAGGTTTCTGTTTGCCCGCAGAAGGGTGGGGGTCAGAAAGCTGCTTCTTCTTCAGCTAGACCGCAGAGTCAGAGTTTGGGCAGGGGGCAGCCCTTGTCTTGCTATCAGTGTGGACAGCCTGGGCACCTGAAGAGGTTTTGCCCACAGTTGAGTGCCACTTCGGGAGCGTCTGGTTCTAGGCAGACGCAGGGTTTTCAGCCAGCTCAGTCTGTGCAGGCCTCGAGGGCCAATCCGGGAGCTTCGTCTTCCCAGTCTGTGCAGCAGTCTTTTGCTCCGAGAGGTGAGCAGGTAGACTAGGGGCCTACGGGGCGCGTGTATGCTGTTACCGCGCAGGATTTAGTACCGGCTCCATCAGTAGTGAGAGGTACTTTTCTGTTTTGCAACTCGGTTGCTAATGCGTTGATAGACACGGGTGCATCTCATTCTTTTGTATCTGCTGCATTTGCATCTGTTTTGGAATTGGAGTTAGCACAGTTAGCATCTCCTATTTGTGTGGTATCGCCTTTGGGTGGTGAGTTGATCCTGAAACAGGGTGTTAGAGGATGTGATATAGAGGTCGCCGACTATAGGCTTCCTTTTCCGTTTGTTGTCATGCCCATGAAGGGTTTTGATGTTATTTTGGGTATGGACTGGCTATTGTCATACCGGGCTGTTATCGATTGCTACCGCCAGAGGGTCACGTTATGTACCTTGAGCGGGGAGTGGTTCCATTTCTTGGGAGACCGGGTTGGTAGTGTTTTGCCACCGGGGTATGATTCGCGAGGGCGAAGTGAGCTTAGTGGTCTACTTGCTAGCTTTGAGAGTAGTGAGTGTGATGAGACCCAGATTGTGTTACCGAGGGTGGTTTGTGAGTATTCGGATGTCTTTCCCGAAGATCTTGTTAGTTTGCCACCTCACCGAGAGATAGAGTTCTCTATTGATTTAGTGCCCGGCACGGCGCCGATTTCTATGGCACCTTACCGTTTTGCTCCAGCGGAGTTGGTTGAGTTGAAAGTTCAGCTCCAGGAATTGCTAGATAAGGGCTTTGTTCGCCCTAGTGTTTCGCCATGGGGAGCGCCGGCCCTCTTTGTTAAAAAGAAAGATGGCGCCTTGAGATTGTGTATTGACTACCGGAAGTTGAATCGGGCTACGGTTAAGAATAAGTATCCTATGCCCCGTATAGATGATTTGTTTGACCAGTTGAAGGGTTCCCGTTGTTTCTCTAAGATAGACTTGAGATCGGGTTACCACCAGTTGAGGGTCAGGGAGGAAGACATTCCTAAGACGGCATTCCGTACGCGGTATGGCCATTATGAGTTTCTGGTGATGCCATTTGGGCTTACCAATGCACCGGCAGTCTTTATGGACTTGATGAACCGGATTTTCCGGGAGTTCTTAGACCGATTTGTGGTCGTCTTCGTGGACGACATCCTTATTTATTCGCCTTCAGAGGAGGAGCACGAGGAACACTTGAAAGTGGTGCTTGAGTTACTTAGAGCCCATAGGCTGTATGCCAAGTTTGGGAAGTGTGAGTTCTGGCTGAGGGAAGTCAAATTCTTAGGCCACGTGGTATCCGGGGAAGGGGTGTCTGTTGATACATCCAAGGTTGAGGCAGTGCAAGATTGGGCACAGCCTAAGAGTGTGTTTGAGATCCGCAGTTTTCTGGGATTGGCTGGGTATTACCGTCGGTTTGTGAAAGATTTCTCCAGGTTAGCGTCACCGTTGACTAGACTGACTCGGAAGGGAGTCAAGTTTGTGTGGAGTGAGACTTGTGAAAAGTCGTTCCAAGAGTTGAAAGTTAGATTGACCACCGCTCCGGTGTTGATTATTCCGGAGAGAGGGTTGGGTTATGTGGTTTATTGTGATGCCTCACGAGAGGGTTTGGGTTGTGTGTTGATGCAAGAGGGGAAAGTGGTAGCTTATGGCTCACGTCAGTTGAAAATACACGAGAAGAATTACCCCACACACGACCTAGAGTTAGCAGCGGTGATCTTTGCCTTGAAAATCTGGAGGCACTACCTTTATGGTGAGAGGTTCGAGGTATTCTCGGATCATAAGAGTTTGAAGTATCTGTTTACCCAGAGAGACTTGAATTTGAGGCAGAGGAGGTGGATGGAGTTCATCGAGGATTATGATTTTGAATTGCATTATCATCTGGGAAAGGCCAATGTTGTGGCCGATGCCCTTAGTAGGAAGACCACTAGTGATGTAGCTTGTATAGCCATCCGAGAATGGGAGATGTTGAGAGCACTTGGCGAGTTTGATTTGCTACTGGGCGAATCTGTTGAGGCTGCGGCCTTGTTTTCTGTTGTTGCGCAGCCTACACTTGTGACACGAGTGTTAGAGGCACAGAGAGGTGACCATGAGGTAGAATCCCTCCGAGAGAAGATCCCCAGTGGGAACGTTGAGAAGGGTTTGGCGGTGTATCCCGACCTGAGTGTGAGATACCGAGACTGTTTGTTTGTACCGGAGTCTTGCCGTGAGGAAGTACTCCGAGAGTTTCACCATTCGCGCCTTGCGGTGCATCCGGGAGGTACTAAGATGTATCAGGATTTGGGTCGCCAGTTTTGGTGGCGGGGTATGAAGAGAGATGTGGCTGTTTTCGTATCAAAGTGCCTTACTTGCCAGCAAGTGAAGGCCGAGCATCAGAGGCCAGCGGGTTTGTTGCAACCCTTGCCTATTGCCGAGTGGAAGTGGGAGCATGTCACTATGGACTTCGTTTTAGGTCTTCCGAGGACTCAACGGGGTAGTGATGCTATTTGGGTGGTTGTAGACCGGTTGACTAAGTCGGCGCACTTTATTCCTATGCGCGTGAGAGATTCGATAGATCATCTTGTCGACTTGTATATTCGGGACATAGTGAGGTTGCACGGAGTCCCAGTGACGATCGTCTCAGATAGAGATCCTCGTTTTACTGCTAGGTTGTGGCAGAGTTTGCAGAGTGCCTTGGGCACTAAGTTGACCTTTAGTACGGCTTATCATCCGCAGACTGACGGGCAGTCCGAGCGTACTATTCAGATCCTTGAGGATATGCTTCGGGGTTGTGTCCTGGACTTCAGTGGGACGTGGGAGAGGCACTTACCCTTGGTAGAGTTTGCCTACAACAACAGTTTTCAGTCTAGCATCGGTATGGCACCGTTTGAGGCCTTGTATGGCCGACCGTGTAGGTCTCCAGTGTGTTGGGCCGAGGTGGGTGATGCACCTTTGTTGGGTTCGGAGTTGGTTAGGGAGACGACGGAGAAAGTTGAGCTTATCCGTAGGAGGCTTGTTACAGCCCAGAGTCGGCAGAAATCGTACGCTGACCGTAGGAGGAGGCCTTTGGCGTTTGAGGTTGGTGATCATGTCTTTCTGAAGATATCCCCTAGGCGAGGCTTGATGAGGTTTGGGAAGAGTGGGAAGTTATCCCCTCGGTTTATTGGTCCTTTCGAGATCCTTGAGAGGATTGGCGAGGTTGCTTATCGGTTAGCCTTACCGCCGCAGTTGTTCGGAGTACATGACGTGTTTCATGTGAGTATGCTTCGGAAGTATGAGCCAGATCCATCACATGTGTTGGATTGAACCGATTTAGAGGTAGATGAGGATGCCTCGTATGAGGAGAGACCGGTTCGGGTCTTGGATAGGCGGGATCAGGTCCTGCATGGCAAGACCATTCCTTTGGTAAAAGTCTTGTGGAAACATCACGGAGTGGAGGAGGCCACTTGGGAACGTGAGTTGGAAGTCCGCGAAAAATATCCGGACTTGTTTGTTGATATGTAATTTTGTGTATACATTTTGAACTATTGTTGAACTTAAGAGCTTTTATATATGTCTTAAGTTGTGAAACATTGAAAATGTTCTGGTTTATTGAAAGTATGTTTTGGAACTTGCCTCATATGGAAGTTGATTGTAACATTGTATATGTTGAATGTATTGTTGAAATTGGAAAGTTAATGCATACTGCTAATGCATGTTGAAAGTACATATGTTGTTTACATATTGTGAGATGTCTCTTGTTAAAGGGATGGGATGACCGGTAATGGGTCAAATTGTTGAATGTTAACGTGTAACATTGTTTAAAATGGAGGAAAACCTGTCTTGTGAAAGCTTGTGCTTAATTTCGGGGACGAAATTCTTTAAGGAGGGGAGGTTATAGCAACCCCGGGTTTACCCTTGTTGTACAGAGATCCGGACATGTGTCCGTGGATGTTGGTAGTTGATTAGTATCTTGTTTACATCCTTTTTACTTCGTATTTGAGTTATAGGATGTGTTGGGCGGATTTGTTTCAGGTTGGTTGAGTTTAGAAACCAAAACTAGTTGCCCAGATTTTGGCCTGTCCGCTCGAGCGGGGGTTTGGGCGCTCGAGCGGAGAATACACCCATCCAGTTTTTGTTGTGCAGTGTTGTACGCTCGAGCGTGTAGTTGGCCGCTCGAGCGGAGCTGTATGAGTGGTCGCTCGAGCGTAGAGTTGGGGGCTCGAGCAGAGGCCGGGTTCTGCAAAAAGTGCTGGGCGAGTGCATTCTGCGCTCGAGCGGGAGTTTGGCCGCTCGAGCGGAAGCCTGTGAGTGGACGCTCGAGCGGGGTGTTCTACGCTCGAGCGGAGACCTGGGTTAAAGTCCCGAATTTGTGACTCTTCAAATCACTTTTTCACTTTCTCTTCTCTCTCTTACTTTTCCAAAAGCACCATTGTTGAGCCTCTCTCTCTAGATACTACCTTCTCTCTAGGTTTTGATCTAGTAGGAGTGGTTTGCTCATCTTTGACCTTTACAAAAAAGTTGTTGATCGTTGAGGGCTTCTTTTTAATTTGAAAATTTCGGGTTTTGGAGCACGTTGGGTTTTGTCTTCTTCTCCCTTGAAGCTCCGAATTTGAGGTAGGGATATCCTACACCTCTCTATGGATTTTGTCTTTAAATTTTGGTATTTTGAGATGTTGGGGTTGGTTTGGTAATTTGGTAAAAGTTTGGGGCTTTTGTGCAATTTTACAAAAGTTGGGGTTTTATTCATAATAAACCTATATGCATGTTTGGCATAGAGAAATGGAATGAATGTTAAATCATTGATGAAAATGGGACCTAAGGGTTGAAATGATAATTTTGGGAATTGACCTAATTACATTGTTTAATTAATTGGGATAATTAATTGAGAAGAATGAGGAAATGAAATGTTGATTGAATATCCATTGTGCATTTATTTTATGTTTAGAAATATCTGCTTTGGGCTATCGGTGGAGGATAGTCGTGATTGTTGTAGGCAATGCATGATGATTAGGCAAACTGAAACTAATCAATGAAGTGTGTCATGGAACTTGACGGTTGATAGAATACATTAACTATATGTATTGAGTGATTGTATATAGAACCAATGTGTTTATATACGTTATGTGTAGAGGAGGAGATGGGGGATGTACTCCGCGGTTTAGGGGAAGATAGGGGATGTACCTCTAAACCGGATAGTGATGGGAGAAGATAGGGGATGAACTCCGTAGATACAGCTCATATGCTTGTCTAGTAAAGTGAAGATAGAGCTCATGTGCTTATCTTTGTGAAGTGCGGATATAGCTTATATGCTTATCTGTGGATATTGTGGTTATACATATCTGTTGTAGAATGTAGATATAGCTTATATGCTTATCTGTGAATGTGGATATTGTTGTTATACATATCTATTGAGAATGTGGATAGAGTTTATATGCCTATCTGTTGAAAAAGGGAAAATGAAAGGCAACTTGGACTCATAAGTCGTATGACATAAATATGTGATTTATGTGATTGTATCAGTGTTGGCCATCTATCAATTGCTAATATTTTAGTCATTGTTCATGGTTGGTTTAGTGTATTTCTACTGGGCTGTGGCTCACCCTATATGGGAATATCATTTTCAGGTGCAGGAAGCATGCCACCTCCAAGGACATAGCTTGGGAGGCTAGAGGCGGACTTAATGTTGTCGTTTTACTTTTTGATGTATTACATGTAAATACAAGCCAAGGGCTTAATGTGTATGAGTTAGTACTCTTTTGTTGTAACCAAGTGTTAACTTGGAAAGATGTAAGCCCGTAGGGCATTTTGTTTTGATGTTAACATGTAATACTAATGTAATGGAACTCTAATGTATAAAAGAATGTGGTTAGTTTATCTATCAACGCTTGTCTTATTTGTTGGGTTTAATGTTATTATTTTGAGGGCGTTACAAAAATGTTCTAACACAATCCAAAGTATTGACAAATAAACAGTACATCATTTAGAGTGCTGGCCTAGCATTATCACCTAATAAAGCCGTTATATATATATATATATTTTTTATGACCGATGTCCGGACTAGTTTACGCGCACCTCAAATAATATCATGAGAAGTACCTAACTTGAGCTAATCACATTTTGGTTGTAGAATTCGGTTCTTATCAGTTGTGTAGTACATGTTCAGATCCTTTAGAGGCCACACTTTGCAATTTCCGTGGAGTAGTTCAAAACAACATCATTTCACTTCAACGACAAAAAAGAAAAAAGAAAAAAGAGTAGACAGAGGAAGACCAAGAAGAAAATGAGCAGAGATAAAGACTAGAGAAAGCTTTGCATTCAAACTGAAATGAATCTCTCAAACTTATCCTAAAGAAACATATAAATCATGGAATAGGTACAGAACAACACATTATTCAGTTATTTATTTTTATTTTTAAATTATTCAATCATTCCAGGCATGAACAAGGATCAGGCATGTACAAGGATGATAAATTTAATTCAATCTATATTTGTTTCAGCAGCCAAATAGAACACATTTGAAGATTTTCCTAGTTTACAACACCACAAATATACAGTCTAACTCTACCAACAAAAACCAAAAAATGTCTTGGTGAAGAACCTTTATACAGTTTAGTTGAAGAAATTTCATGTAATTATTAGAATAAAAACATTAGAGAGATCACACAAGCTTTTCTTAAACTCAAGTTAGAAAATAAAAGTTCCCAACACAAATTCTTTTAACATTGCTCCATTATGATATCTGGGAATGAGAAGCAAAAACTTATTGGTCTATAATCAATAATCCTCTTGGGCTCTTTAAATGATGACATGGGACAATTCCACTGAATAACGATGAAATTTCTTTTTGAATGGGTACAGATTTCAATGATCTGACACAGTAAGCTCAAACCAGAAAGTGTAAACTTATACCTTGTATTTCTTTTATTGAATACTGTTTAACTGATGAGAAAATTGAAGAAAGGAAGAATTGGTCTTCCGTGACTATAAATTAGGTACACGAAGTTACATGGATTATTTACTCAGTAGCAGAGCAGAGCAGAGCATCAGGCATGTACAAGGATCCTCAAATAGCCAGGCATGGTATCCAAGAAGAATCAGGAGGATGATCACAGAAGTAAAGAAATCGATTGATATCATGACGCAAGTAATCAATTTTATTTTTTTATGAATAACCTAAGCAAAAAAACCTATAAAATAAACAGATATTGGACAAACATTCAAATATAGAGAGGAGTTGAACCCTAATTTTATTAAAAATACAGACAAACAATCCAAATCATATAAAATACACATTTAGTCAAGGGCTTTTACTAAATTCAAACTGTTAATTATAATCAATAGGACATTCATTCTCAAGTTTATAGCAGAAACAAGCAAAACACATTAAGGATGGCCCAGTTTACAATTTACACATTCACAATTTATTGAAGAGAAACCTTGCTGGAAAGAATAAAATACAGCATTAATTTTGAAAATTAATTTCAAAAATTAGGGAAAACATTAATTTTGAAAATTAGGGAAAACAGAGATAGAAAAATAGAGAGATTGAGTGTGTGAGAGAGAGAGAGAGAGGGAGAGAGAGAAAGAGGACCCATACCTGATGGAAGAGAACACACAATAGTAAAGGAGATACGACGTCTGTGGCGGCACTGAAGGAGGAGAACAGGGATGTTGGCAGCGGCGCTGGAGAAAAACACACTAAAGGGGCGCCGGAGAAGAACACACAACATTTGTGTTTTGAGAGGGAGAGGGAGAGAGAGAGAGAGAGAGAGAGAGAGAGAGGGAGAGGGGGAGAGATAGAGATTGATAGGAAAACTGATTCATCAATAAACAAAACACTCAGCACTTGTGTTTTGTTTTGAGAGGCAGAGACAGATAGAGATACAGACTGATACGAAGACTGATCCAAAAAAAAAAAAAGGTGGGAAAAATAAATTGATCAAAAAAAAAAAAAAGGGAAAAATAATTTAGGAAAACTGATTCCAAAAAAAAAAATAAGGAATGGAAAAATAATTGACTATTTTTTTCATTACTGCTTAATATGTCAAAATTCTTCTATCAAAATTAATGACAAAACAATTTTCTCACTAAAAGGCCTAAAAATATTAAAAATTATTAGGGACGAAAATATATTTCTCACCAAATGGTCCTAAAATATTTAAAATCAAAATTTTCAAAAAAAAAAAAAAGATTATTGGTGACACAAATATATTCCTCATTAATAAATTTTTAATTGTTGAAAAAAAAAGTTCTCACCAAAAGTTTCAAAATTTTGGCACCATCAAAAAAATTAGTGGGAAAAATTAAGGTGACGAAACTTACTTTTTTTCACACCTAAAAGTAAGTATTTATTGACAGAAATAAATTTCGTGACCTATTATTTTTATATTTTTATTATACGTGACAAAATTTATAATTCCTCATGGATTATTCTTATTTAGTGACGAAATTTATTTTCTTCACTAATTTTCGTCACCATACCAATACAGAGAATAAGAGAAAGAGACACCAGAAAAAGAGCAAAGAGAAATCACATACCAAATCACCGAGCGAAGAAGATGTGGCGGTTACCGGCAAGGCTACTAGTGGTAGCGACGATCGACAAGGCTAATAGTGGCGACGATTGTGATCGGCGTAGCAGAGGAGCAAGAGGTAAGACAAATTAATACCCTATTTTGAGAGAGAGAGAGACAGAGAGAGAGAGAGAGAGAGAGATGATAAACAGAAAAAGGGGTAAAAAAAATTAATACCCTTTTTTTTTTATTGCCGCTCAATATATCAAAAATTTCTCACCAAAATTGGTGCCAATATTATTTCCTCACCAAAAGATATAAAAAATATTAAAACATTTTGGTGACGAAAATATATTCCTCACAAATAATTTTATAATTAGTGACAAATTTTTTTCTCACCAAAAGTCCCAAAATTTTGGCCCCACCAAAAAAAAAAAAAAATAGCAAGAGAATTTTTAGTGATGAAACTTAATTTTTCCTCACTTAAAATGAAGTATTTATTGACGAAAATAAATTGTCACCTATCATTTTCATTTTTTTTATTATATGTGACAATTTATAATTCCTCACGAATTATTTTTATTTAGTGACGAATTTTATTTTCTTCACTAGTTTTCATCACCATATGTTACTTTTGTTGTAGCATATAATGTAAATAAGAATCACATCATGATTAGTAAAGGCTAATCTTTGATCTGGCAAGTGGGGTGCTCAATTCATGACCTTCCCCCCTTGTACCTAAGTTCCCGAGCCGAGACATTTGGTGATGATGGACTAATGGCTTTTGGCACAAGTCACGAGTTTCCTAAATTTTCTAAAAATATTTAAGTGGCGACTCTGTAATTTGGTAAAACAGTCCATTTTTGGCATTTGATTCAAACATCGATTTTTCAAAAGATTTGCCGGATTTGGACTCATTTGTGTTTCTCTATTTCACATTGCACTTGTGAAATCAAATTCAAGAACCACAGGAGTCCGAACTGTACGGCTAATCATATTCGAAAAGAGCACAGAAAACAAGCTACAGCAACACATTGACATTGCATTCAACCAACGTGGAAACCAACAATGTTACACCCAAACTGAAAATAATGTCATTGTAATCACACATCACCTACAAACTATATACACAAAAAACCTTGGAACTCCTGACCACATTCCAACAGAACAGCACAACCAACACCACATACAGCAATAACATCACATATCACCATCGCAAAAACACATAATAACCCAAACAACAAAATAATTTTAATTACAGCATGTTACACTAGCAGAACTAATACCCCCAAAATTGAAGGACACTACATGATAGTAACCTGAACCAATTCTAAATCCACATTAACTAATGACACATAACGATAGTATAGGCATTTAACTAACATTATGCAAGCACCATTAACACTAAACCCAATCTACAACATCACTCACACAACTCAAAACATCAGACAAAATGAATAAAACAACATCACGAGCACATACCTACCACCATGGGTTTGGAACACAATCATCAACTAATGTGGAAGGCAATAAATCAACCCACCACCGGCAAGACATCATCAACATCAACTATAACGACAAATTGACTAAGTGTCAGATCCTAATCGGCACCAGAAATGTACATGAAAGGATTTTTTTGTTTCTAGGGTTTGGGATGAAACACCAATGTTAAATTGGCGAATGCAAACTGCAAAATTAACGTTACCAAAATCAAATGACGAAAAAATGGAGCAAACTTCGTGGAACCTTCCATTTTCATTTTTTTTCCGTTTTTATCAGGAAGGAGGGAAACCTGAAAAACCTACAGTATGCTTTTTGGACAAATTTGTAAATTCCACATTACACAAACCCACATATACCCCTAATATTGGTAGAACAGGCGTGTAATTATTGTACAATTATGTCATTAAGATTGAAATGAGACCTATGGATTCATCAGATAAAAGACAAGACTAAATGATTGAAAAGATTTAAACTTGGGATTTATTGGTGCTTTATCCTTCTTTTTCTTTTTCTTTTTTTCTTTTTTTTTTTTTGTAATTTTCCAATTATTTATTATTAATAATTAATAATTATTTTTTAAATAAAGAAAGAAAGATTTAGAGGTTTTTAGAGAAGGAGAGAAACGGGGAGGGCGAGAGTTCCTTGTGCGTCATACGCCCACCACCAATAAGGAATGGGGAAGGCAAGAGCTCCAAGGGAAAATCTAGCGTCCCAACCTAAATATTATTAGTTAAAATAGGGGGTCTTACTACTTATTTTTCTCTTTTAAAGAGACAATTAGACACTATCTAAACATGAATAGTGTGGAGCAATGCTCTTGAAGCAATGAATGATTTCTCCTACCTTTCACGAACGATCACTATTTTCTCGTAAATTTCAGATTACTCATCTCTTCCTTCGTCACCAAGTCAATTCAATCTCTCTACCTCTCTAACTATATGTCTCATACCTCTCACCCTCTTTCATCACAGACAATTCTCAATTCTTCTATCAAATCTCACTCACTCACTCCCTCACTCCCTCCTTCAAATCTTTTTCTCTAAAAGGTTATTCATATTCTCGTTTCTAGTTATCCGATATCAATGTATTTGATTATTTTCTTGTTTTTCTCTAATAGATTTGAACAATTTACGATTCGAATTTGTAATTAATTATTATTAATATTTGTTTTTTGTGTTGAACAAATGCAGATCTTTGTGAAAATCCTAACAGGCAAGACCATTACTCTCAAGGTCGAGAGTTCTGATACGATCGACAACGTGAAAGCAAAGATTCAGGATAAGGAAGGAATTCCTCTAGATCAGCAGCGTTTAATCTTTATCGAAAAATACCTCGAAGACGGCCGTACACTCGCCGACTAAAACATCCAGAAAGAGTCGACTCTTTATCTCGTCCTTCGTCTTCGCGGTGGTATGCAAATCTTTGTCAAAACCATAACTGGCAAGACGATTACGCTCGAAGTCGAGAGCTTCGACACGATCGACAGTGTCAAGGCCAAAATCCAAGACAATGAAGGAATTCCACCGGATCAACAGACATTGATCTTCACTGAAAACAGCTCGAGGACGACCGTACTCTCGCCGATTACAACATCTAGAAAGAATCCACGCTCCACCTTGTGCTTCGCCTTCACGGTGGTACGCAGATCTTTGCCAAAACCCTAACTGGCAAGACAATTGTGCTCAAAGTCGAGAGCTCCGATACAATCGACAATGTTAAGGCCAAAATCCAAGACAAGGAAGGAATTCCACCAGATCAACAGAGGTTGGTCTTCGGTGGAAAGCAATTAAAAGATGGACGAACTCTGACAGATTTCAACATCCAGAAGGAATCGACTCTTCACCTCATGCTTCGTCTCCATGGAGGTATACAAATCTTCGCCAAGACGCTCACAGGAAAAATAATCACTTTGGCAGTTGAGAGCTGAACACAATCGATAATGTCAAGGCCAAAATTCAAGATAAGAAAGGCATTCCTCCTGATCAGCAGAGATGTTGATTTTCGCCAGTAAACAGCTCAAAGATGGGCATACTCTCTAAAGGCTTGCGCGCACAGTCTTGAGATATACATCTTAGGTGTGTCTTGTACGCCTTTTATGCATAAGCATATGAGGGAGTTGGAGTGGCTGCTATGCGGCTTACATAGCAGTGACTGTTGTGCGGCACGTAAGAATTATTTCAGATTTTATTTTAATGATACGAACTGTTCAATTTTTAAAGAATATGGAGTAGAACACATCTGTAAAAAATCAAGTTGATCAAATATTGATAAACCCTTCATCAACTTGCATTTGTATATATATAAAAAATAAATATATAAGTACTAAACTGAATACAAATGTGTGATAAAAAATCTATCAATATCCGATCAATTTGATTTTTTACAAGAATGTTCTACTCAATCTTATTTAAAAATTGAACGGTTTGGATCATGAAGATAAAGTCCGAAATAATTCTCATGAGCCACACAACAGTCACTACTGTGCAAACCGCATAGCAGTGACCCCTGATCCGCAAGTGAGGAGTACGCACGTGAAGAGTGTCTTAGGCTCTTGCTTATTAAATTTAGTCTAGTAGATGGTTTGAACATACAAAAATAAATAAATAAACTCCTTGTGCAATTATATTCTATTGGAAAAATTAAGTAAATAATCAATTAAGAAAAAACATAGTTAATGCTCAGTGAGAAGCTCAATTACTACAATTCACTTTCACTAAAGCAAAATTTTCTTCTTTGCAGTGAACCTTGACTAAAAAAGCGTTTACACATTTATATTTAATTTGTTGTATTTATTTATTGTTTTAAATTATTTACTACATATAAAAATTTAGCATTTGAAACGCTTACATCTCATCTCATGAGCGGCAAAATGCCTCACATTACGCAATCCCCTTTTAAAAATTTTGATATAATATATATATTACAAAAATAGGAAACACTATGGTGCACACCCTACTGTTCCACCATATAACTAAAAAAAAATATAGCATAATTTTAATTTTCTGAATCATAATTATAAAAAAATAAATATCATTTCTAAACACAACATGAGGCATAACTAATTAACTCAGGAATAATAAGTAAAATAATGTCATAATTAAAGAAGAAAATTGATTATAACTAAAGAAGAAAATGACATAACTAGAGGTGCATATAGTACATCATTTTCAATGGAGTGTGTATTTGAATTTCCCTACAAAAATACATAAGAAAGATGTATATATGTCAAAGGCTTTCCCCATGGTATATATCTGGGCTTAAACTAAAGAGCATTTGTTGGGCAACATGAATTGAGGGGTTTACAGCAGAATTTGGCTGCAATTAGGTTTCTTGGTTAATTTGTTGGCTAATTTCTTTCACTGTATCCTCTGAAGTAATACACATACCAATGGCAAGGCGCTCTCTCTTTCTCTCTCTCTCTCTCTCTCTCTCTCTCTCTCTCTCTCTCATGTTTTCTCCAATAATAATAATAATATTTGTTATTCCGGATTAACTAATTTCTTTAATATAATTGAATTTTGAAAACACAACTTAATAATGTTTCTTGTTTAAGGACAAACTTGATCATAACAATAATACTAAAAATGCGCACAAAATTTTACATATTAATTTTTTTTTTCGCTCACATGAAGGTGGGATCAATACTTAAGATCATTTTCTTCCATCTTGCTTTGCATGGATTTTTCCCATCCCAGTGAAGAAGTGGGGTGAGAATGAGTTTTGCTTTTCCCATTCTGTTTTACCCTGCCCCTCTCGAGTTATATTTATTAAAATATATTTATATATAAAATAATATATATATATATATATGTTCTTTAATTTTTTTTAATATAATATGATTAAACTATTAAAACAATACACTTACCATTCATTTGCACTCATTTATTTTTTTCATTTTACATATTTTAATCTTTATTAATTATAAATTATTATCTATAATATACTATGTTATCTCTAATTATTATTATTATTTTAACTTGAAAAATTAACCTGCCCCTCCTCGCCCTGCCCTGAATACCAACTTAATTTGTCCCGCCCTCGATACAATATGTGGGGTTGGGGCGAGGGTGGGGACGGGGCTTACAAACCTATCCGAAAACTCGCCTCATGGCCATCCCTATACACCATCACGTCATATGGGAACCACACTTTATATGAGAGAGGAATAAACAATCACGTCATATGCGATCCACACTTTATATGAGAGAAAAATAAACTAGTGTGTAAAATTTTGTAATACCTTTGTTTTGATCTTAATCCTACATTTTAGTAACAGATAAATTATTAATTGATCTAAGTAAAAAAATAAAATAAAATTCGTGTTTAACAAGCTCTCCTGACAATCCTAATTCAACATACAAAAAAATACAAATTACAAAATTAGACAAACAAATAATTGCCTTCACTACAATAAATTAAGACTTTGGAAATAAAAATTTAAGAACAAAATTATTTTTTAG
This sequence comes from Camellia sinensis, assembly GCF_055761805.1. Taxonomy (NCBI): domain Eukaryota; kingdom Viridiplantae; phylum Streptophyta; class Magnoliopsida; order Ericales; family Theaceae; genus Camellia; species Camellia sinensis. The sequence goes on from NC_138970.1 coordinate 68,367,373, forward strand.
TGAGAAAGTATTTTTATTGCCAAAAATATCATTATTATATTTTATATGAATGATCTACTAAACGGGTTTATAAGATGAGCAAAATAATGAAATTAGAACCAGAATGGGCCTCACCTAATATCCCATCTACTTAATGTTTTATATGAATGATTTGCACAATTGGCATACAAGAATAACAATTTAAATCAATGTAAAGCTTAAAATTGGACAAAGAATCAGCACAACACTTCGCCTATTGATTTAGGAGACTTGTTAATGCGCACCCTTAAATTATATGTCATGTCAAAAGTCAATTTATTCCATTGTGATTTTATTTTGGAGTACTTTACTCCTCTATGATTCAAATATTTGCATGCTTGCACACACACGCACACAAATTCTTATGATTTTAGGCTAAAGTGCTATCCGTAATTATTTCGTTAAAAATAATGGAAAGTGTGTCACACTCTCCCAAATTAAGAGTGAACAATGCAAAAATCTCAAGTTAAAGTTAAAAATTAGATCTAATATCAAAAATACCCTCATTTTTATTTTCTTCTCCAAATTAAATCCTATTCTAACCAAACACTAACCATAACCCTAACCCTAACCCTAACCCTAACCCTAACCCTAATTGTCCTCTTCTATCATCAATTTAATTTAATTTAATTTTAAAATGTTATTAAATAATAAATTGAGTTAAAAATTAAAATATTAAGGTACTTTTATGTTATTTAATTTAAGGGTAAATTATACTTATCTGCCTTGAGGTTTCTGACAAATGCAGGAACCTCCCCTATGGTTTCAATAATTATAGGAACTGTCACGCCCCAAATTTTAATTACTCGAAAACATTACCAAATCCTGTAATTTAGGTTCATTTTATTTTTTTATTTTTTTATTTACAAATATCCATTACCCTTGAGTAATAGAAATACAATGATACATGTTCTCTCTCTCTCAATGAACGTTACAATGATAACAATACATGTCAATCTCCTACTGTGAAGCTACAATTAAATAAAATACAAATACAATATCCATCACATCTACAATGAAATTACATATAAAAGACACATGGACTTCTTAACTCTTCAATCAAAGAATCCACACTTTCTTCCTGTAAAAAGATAAAATAACAAGGGGTGAGCACTAATGCCCAATAGGAATCTCATAGTTCTAAATCAATAACTAACACACAGATAGAAATGATTATGCATGCAGGATGATACCATATAGTAGGGTGATATTTTATAATTTCAAAATATCATAAGTAAAGTACATTTTTCTCAAAAACTTTTAAAACGCTTTTAAGAAAAATCTTCAGCCATTAACAATTATCCCTTAACCTTAGGAAACCATAGATCCTTACGAAACAACATATTTAAGAAACAACATTATTTAAAAATTATTAACCAATTCCCAAAATATTTCTTATTTAATTTCCACTTTTAATCTTCCTCTTTGTCTTTCATTCTTCCTTTCTACTCATTATATTTATTTAGAACTCTATAACTTCAAGTTCAAGTTCCCTAATTTCTTTACAAAACAACACTCATAATTTACCTTTATTGCCACAACTAATTCATTAAGTTCACCATCACAAATCCATGACGCATTTTTGGATTCCATTATTTACAAATAATGTTGTGTGTGTCAATTTCTGACCACACTGCCAAACAGGTACTCAGCTGGAGAGCACCGGCAAAATTGATTAAGCCCGAACAACCTGTCCCAGAAAGATAAGATTATGGCGGTGGTTCGTCCACCCGGGAGCACTCCGACGATCAAGTCAGTTATCTCTCAAAGATAGAAAAAGTGCTTAACTCACTATTCAGAATACAAAAAGTGTACCTTAGACCCTCGAGGGTGCCTCTCTTTTATAGCTAACACTAACCTACTCCCAATAGAAGCCTAACTTCAATGGACTCTGGCTTAATGCTAATCCTGAACTCCTAGTTAGATTAGGATAAACTCTCTAAGAATCTTATCTTTACCCAAACTGAAGTCCTCTATCATTCTAGGACTCTTGTCCCTTATCCGCATATCTCGGATTTCAATATCTTCGCAGATAACCTCGGCCTAGCCAAGATTATCTTGGCGTTATGACCAGAACACGTGGCACCTCGGCTGGCACTTCGGTGCCACCTCGGTCTCGTGTTGCTGCCCAAAAAATATGTCCCCACAACTACCCCCTAAGTTCTATTACCTCGGCATCCTGAGGTGATGGAACCTATATCTTCAAACCATATAACACGTCGGCTAAGCTTTAATTCCCAAGGTCATCACTTTGTCGGCTCCACATGACCAAGACCCATAATCTGTTTCTTCAATGCTTTAGAACCAATAACCAAGTTTGTTTCATTTTATTTAGCCGAGATCGTCCCCCAAGCCGAAGTTTTTGCTTCATTAAATCAAGAACTTCAAGAGTTTCAACACGTGTATGAGTTGTCACACACAGTATTTCAACCGTTTTTGCCACGCATCTCTTTCCTATCGAGCCGTACCTGACATGCACCATCAAGTCGCGTCACTTTTGCGTGCGCCGTCTGACAAGCACATCGTTCAAGGCACATTCAATACCATTTTGCCTCCTTCTCCGTGTTTTGACAAAAATCCTTTCCCTTTTTCCGTCTTTTCACTTTACATCTTTGATTTCGCACAAATTTTCTCTCTCTAAGCCTCTTTCTTCCAAACCACCATTATCGTCTTCTCAAAGCTCTCTGCAACTACTCCGTTAGTCTCCTCCAGCAAAACATTCACCATCTTGCTACTCGTACCACCTACGTTTAACTCCGGCTTATCTCACACCGGCTCCATTTTCTTCTTGATGAGTTGCTATTTTCTCTCTCTTTTGCTGTTCATACTCTGTTGCCTCTGTTTTCTTTCCATGACGAACACATTCATGTTCTTTAGTCTCCATCTGTGATTCAAACTTCATCATTCGCATATTTGAGTATGTTCTGACTTTGCAATTTTGTGTTTATCCAATTAGTTCTTGATTCTTGACCTTTATGTACAAATTGCACACACTCGCTCCACTCTGCCACTATTCTTGGCCTTGCACATCTGCACAAATTTATTCAGTGTTCTTTGATTTCTCGCCTGTCTTCTTGAGTCTGAATCACGTCTTTGTTTCAGTTTTCCCGCTGTTTTTTCCAGATTCTTGCCTTTAATCCTCATGTTTTAGTAACTCTAGGATTGGGATTTGCTTTAGATCTCCAAACTCTAGGAAAAATTGAAACAAATTCCATTTAGATCCTCAGAAACCCTTGCCCCAGCATACGTTTTAGTTTTGCCGAGGTCCTTTAAACCTTTAGACAAAAAGCACTTCTTTCTGAAATCCGATACCTCGTCTCTCTAGCGGACATCATGGTGTAGACACCCCATTTTTGACCGTCCTCAAGACCTGGACGTCACCATTTGAACACTCGGTGATCATCCATGTTCGTGTTCGTTTTGAGTTTCCGGAGGCCTCGGCTGCACGCCGTGTCTCAGGATCTCTTAACTTGCCTGTTTTGTGCTTGGTTTTGCACCAAGGACTTGTGTTTTGTGCTTCTGAGGGTGGGAAGAGGCTTGTTAGCCATCCCTGAAACCCACCGGCCGTGGTATGTTGCCACCGGCCTTGTTTTTCTTCTACCAACCAAATGTTTGGTCGGTCGGCATTCTCTTAGGTGTATCGGCCTTTTCTTGTGGTCGGCCGACCATTTATTTGGCCGATTGACTCCTGTTCTAGCCAATACCTCCTTTTTACCTTTTTCAGGCATGGTGCATGCCAGCTGTGCCAGCTGGAGTGCGCGGACTTGTCCTCCATACACGTGTGTGGAGGATTTGCCCCTTTTGCACCCTTTTGTTCTAAGCTTCTTGGAGAAGCTTGCACCCTTTGCTCAAGCTTCTTGAGGAAGCTTGGACCTTTGTCTTAGCTTCCTCAAGAAGCTTGGACCTTTGAGTTAGCTTCTCTTAGAAGCTTGACCTCCTTGACCCTTTTGCCTTAGCTTCTTTAAGAAGCTTAGGCCTTTTTCTTCCTCTATAAAAGGAAGCCTTCCTTCTCCTTTGAAGAGGTTGTTTAGCAAATCAGATATATATATAATATATATACACCACTCTCTCTCTCTATATCTCCCTCTCTCTCTTGATTTGTGTGTGTTAAAGGGCCTAAAAGGGTGTTTTGTTCTTAGTTTTGCACTAAAACACCTAGTATTACACCATACTTCAGTTTTGGAGGTGTTGAGAGTTTGTTCTTGGAGTTTTAAGTTGGTTTTTATCCGAAAAAGGGGGCTGGATTTGCTGTTCTTGAAGTGTTCTTCAAGGGTAAACATTATTACTTTATATTCCCCAATCTTGCACTAGCTTTTAACCTGCTTTGCATGCTGTTTTGAGCTTTCTGTATAACTGATAAAAACTCTAATTTTTCATGCTTAAGATGTTTCATTAAGGTCTCATTTGTGTTTGGGGTCGACCTCCCCCTCTTAGGCCTTGTTTGGCCCCTTTTGTGCTTTCTTTGGTTGAGCTTTGAATACTTTTGTGCATTGGCCTTCTCACCACTGAAATCCAAAGGATTTTCAGTGGTGAAGAAGAGGTTTTGAGGTCTTGCATAGGGGAGGGACACCCCTCTCCCTTTGTGTCTCATTTGTTCATGTTTTTGGCTCATAAAGGTAGCATGCATGCTTAGTTGTTCTTAGCTTCATTTCAGAGATTTTTGGGTGTTATTTAGTCATATTATGCCTCTATTTTTGGTCAGATTCATGGTCCATTACATGTATCACACACTTGCTTAGTAATCCCCTTTATTGTCATAACATGTGCCATGCATTTGCCCCTCCATGCTTGCATGTTCTAGCTTAACTTCATGAAGCTTTTGGTCATATTTCATCATGCTTGAGGTCTGTTGGGTACTGATTTGATCATACTTGCCATGTTTGGTATAGCCTCTTTGCATTTTGGCTTGTGAGCCTTGAGTGTGTGAGTCATTAGCAAGCTTTAGTTGGGTTGTTTTAGTGATTTGGAATCACTTCTCATGCTATTTCAGTCCATAATCCATGCTTGTATGCTTGCATTCATCATCCCTTTCATGCCCTGATGAGTTGTTCTTTTATGCCTTGAAATGGGTCATAGTGCATGCCTTTTGTTTAAGTCATTTGGGCTGTCATATTAGTGGGTTTTGGGGTGTGTTTTGATGCATTGAAACTCTATTTTTGTTTGCATAACCCATGCCATGTTGGGTTGGGGTAGGTGTAGAGTAATGCTTCCTTTTGTGGCCTTGAATCCCCCTTTGTTTTGCACCCATTTCTTAGCATGTTTTGGCCATGATCTTTGCATGCTTTAGTCTTGTTTTAGAGTGCCTTAGGACTGATTTAGGTCATTTTGGTCCTTTGGGGTTTGGTTAACATAGCTATGGTTTGGACCCCTTTGTTGGTTTCAAGTTTTGGTCATTGTTGCATGCTTTGCTTGCATAACATGGTTGATTTGGCATCATCCTCTATGCATTTTTAGAGTTTAACATGTTGGTCTAATGTCCATGTTTGCCATCTTTTGAGTGTTCTCGAAAGTTACCTTTTGTGTCTTAGCTTTAGGCCCATTGGTGTGTATGTTTACATGAGCATTTGTCCATCATTTGCATCATCTTTGGCCACTGTTTTGGGGCACGGCTAAGGCCTCCCATTTTAGTTTAAGTCCACCATTGCATGTTTTGACATGTTGCATTACTTTGGTTTCATGCTTACATTGTACCATCTTTGCACGTTTGCATGTTGTTTGGCTAGCTGCATTTCATATCTTAGCTTGCATGCTTAGGTTGCATAGTATATCATGCATCTCTTGCCTCTTGATCAAACCATGATAGAGGTTGGAGGCATCTTATTTGTTTTGTGTGTATTTCATTTGACATTGAAATTGCACACTTTGGCTTCTCAGGCCATCATGCATTGAAATGCGTGATTAGTGGCCCGAGGACCGAGGGCCACACTCTCTTGAGTCCATAACATGATGGGGAGGGTGGTTGTGCAAACATTTGCTTTAAAAATGCATTGCCATGCCTTGTCTGTCCTCTGCTGCTGCCAAACAAGGTTCTGTAGGAAAAAATGGCCGACCGACCACATTCAGTGCCAGCCGGCCATGCATCGTTGGCCAAGAGCCTCACAACTGGTCGATGACCACTTTTCCATAGCCGGTGACCATCTCTCTTGACCGGTAACATCCCACAGTGTTCAGGGAGTGTTCCAGAACCAACCTTGGGACTTGTGCAGTCTTCAGAGGTGCAGGGCAGTGTAAACAGAGGCAACTGTGGCATGGCAACGGGCTTCCGAGCGAGGCAAATCGAGCATCCATCATCCCATCATTCCGAGGGGGGGCTGCGGCCACCTTCCTCCTGTAATTAATTAGAAGTTTTGTAATATTTAATTATCTAGAGTAGTTAATTATTTATTTGGTTTGTATTATTTATTCAGACCCTCCGAGCGAGGGCAATTGTGTAATAAGTGTGTGTGAGTGTCTGTATGTCTTCCAATCCCCACTTCTTTCTCCCTTTTACTGACCTGCTTTCAATGGTTAGTATTAGGGCATATTTAAATTAGCATACCTGATGCTATGCATGCGTGCATCCATACATTTGTCTTGCATGCACCGGGTTCGGCGCATCATACTAACTGCATTGTATTTCAATTCCAAGTTGAATACGTGTTAGTTGTAACATCATCATATGCCATCTTAGAATAGCTGAGCCTATTGTAGTTGCATCTTACATGTGTTGCATTAGCCATCTTAACATGAACTAGGATTATGCATATGATTATTAACTAGTTTCTGTTTTGGCTTGGGGTACTCGGTAAGCATTTATGTTTTAGCATCCTTGTATGAGTGTAAGTGTTGCCATGATAGCATGCTTACCATGAGGCTATGTGCTTATGTGTTATAACTGCCTGAATGCCTGTGGGTGAAGGTTGGGTTGCTTGAGTTGGAATAATTCGTCGAAACCCGTGGTTTAGCCTACTTGCGAGTAGCAAATTTCAATCCATTTTCAAAACAAACGGATATGCGATGTTTTGTTCCAATTCAGGGAATTTAGTCTATACTTTTGTGTTGTGCGCATCACATAGTAAGATTAGCTAATTAATCGGAATAAGAACACATAACGTTTTCAAAACTAGATATCAAGGTTAGTAGAGGCCGATTTTCGGATCGGGCGAGCGAGGGTGCTCATAGCTGACCTTCCCCAATCGTACCCAAGTTCCCGAGCTGAGGTAACTTTGGTGATGACGGACACGTGGCCTTAGGCAAACGAGTTAGGGTTTCCTAAATTCCCTCATAAAAAATATTTAGGTGGCGACTCTGTATCTGGCAAAACAGTCCATGTTTGACACTTTTTTACAAAAAATCTGTTTTCAAAAACGATTTGCCGGATTTGGACTCTTTGGTTCAGATTTAGAACCGTGAAAATTTGAGTCCTGAACTGTAGTGAGCCCAAAACGAACAGAACGGGGTTTCCCCCCAGGACGTTCGAGGACGTCTACACATGGGTATGTTCAGGTGGAGGGTAAACACCCCAACTAAGTTAGAATACTTTAGGCAAGAATTTTTCATCCCTGCCGACGTTCATCTTAGGTTGGCTGGATAGGAGGACTCCATCATGCCCACAAACGACTCTATGCCTTTCCCAGTGGTAGCCTTCCTTGAGTGTGGACTTAGGCTCCCTCTTGATACCCTTTTCCAAGAAGTCCTACACTACTACAAATTGAACCCAATGCAGCTTGACATTAACTCTTACCAAGTTATTAATGGTATAATTGCCTTAGCCAAAAGAGAGAATGCCAGGGTTACCCTCATCGACATCCAGTGCTGCTACACCATGTGTGGTCTTAAGTCAGAAAAAAGTTACATCTACTACCTTAAGCCAAGGTCGATGGAATACAAACTCGTTGCCGACCTCCCAGACTCAAACAAGGGTGCTGGAAATGATTACTTCATCGTCTCGGGCAACTGGGAGTTTCAACCAGATGATGACCTTCACCTCTATTCCCTAAGCTGAATAGTTTTCAGAGAGGGAGATGGTAAGAGCCAAGAGTCTCCTTTTCTTGCTTTCAAGTCTCTTTCTTTGATTGTATGTGCTAACGTTCGTTCGTTTTGTCTTTGCAGCTCTTCCTCAGCCCCGAAAGGACTTCCGAAAAAACTTCTATCCCAGTAAAGATTTCAAGAGGCTGCTGGACTTGCCTGTTAATCAGCGCAAGACTCCTCTGCTTCTGAACTTCATCCCAACATACAGATCGACTTTGTTCGATGTCCCTAAAAAGAGCAAGTCCCCTCCTTCTGCTACAACTCCTGCTACGATTTCTTCACCTCGTCCAGATCAGGGATCAACCTCGACTCCAGTAGACCAGCCATCTACTTCAGCTCCTCAATTGATTCCACCCTCTCAGCGCCAACGCCGACGTCGAGCACCACTTTTTTCACCAGCAAGCAGGACCCGTAGTCGAAGATGCCAAAGCACCGATGCGTCCTCTTATGATCCAGCCAACCCACCAATAGCTTTACCAGTAATCCGCCTTGGTACTAGAGTTACTGTTGCCATCTCCTCCGACGAAATAGGTCATAAGAAGGTAGTTGCTGATGATCTTCTGGCCAACATCCCGAACGTCACTACCGTCCAATCTCCATCTTTGCAATCTTAGCCGAAACCAAAGCCAAAAAGGCTGAAGAAAGCCCAAGCTAAGGCAATGGTAACTCAGATTGACACCGAGGATACCTTGCCAGTCTCAAAACTAGCCGAGGGCGAGAACTCCTCCTCCGCTGCCGAGAAGAGGCCCGCCAAGGCCAAACCATCCGAATCCACCAATTCAAAGAGGCCGAGGTCGGACTCTTTGGCGACCTCAGGTTCTCTCAAATCTGATGCCCCCTGGGCCTCCTCAATCACAATTAAGGACAAGCCAGTCAGAGCTGGTGACAGCGCCGATGACATCGAAGTCGGCGTTGCCCTCTCTATTGCCTTGCTCTTTCCCAATGACCTCAACCGCAATGCCGAGGTCAGCGAATATGAAAATTTCGCCCTGATGTCGCAGCACTCCGTAAAAGTAAGCCCCTAACACTTAATACTTTCCATTCTCTATTTTTCCACGTAGAGTTTTTATTAACTTTTGTTTCGCCCATTTCTTCTAGGCAATCTAACACATCCACTCCTTCGCGATGCAAGCTTTTGGCATCAAGAAGGAGTTGGTCAACAAGACCAAGGAGGCTGCAAGCTTGCTGAAAACTGTTAATAAGGCCGAGGCCAAGATGAAGACACTAATGGATCAGGCTAAGGCAGTCAAACAGGCCCATGAAGAGGCCGAGGAGAAGACAGGAGCTGCTGAGGCCGTTGCTAAGGTCCTTGAGGCTGAAAAGAAATAGGCCGAAGCGAAGACCGTAGAGGCCCAGACCGAGCTCATTGCTGCCTTAGCCACAAAAGAAGCCGAGATCAAAGCGGCGGATAAGAAGGCGTATGCCGAGGGGGCGGCCGATGTCAAAGAAAACTACAAGAAGCAAGTGAAGCAGGCATGCAACAAGGGTTTCACCCTTGGTTGGATGGCTTCTTTAAAAGAGTTGGCTGTCCCCGACGATTCTCCTCTCAAGAATGCTAGCAACCTTTTCCTGCCATTCCCCCACTCTCCAAGCCAGTCTGAAGACGAAGCTGAGTCCAAGGATCAGGCTGAGGCCGAGAAGAATGAAGAAGCTGCTGGGGCCAAGTCCCCAACTTTGAATGAGCAAGTCTTGGACTTGACTCAGGATGAGGAGGATGAGGTCTCGAAAGACGCTATCCCTGAGAAGACAACATCTGATATGCCTATCGCCAAGAAGAGCACCGACCAGACTCTTCAAGAGATCGATGCCGAGCTCGCGACTGAGAAGGCTGTTGAGAAGGGCTCACAATTGTCTTCTGAGGCTAGGACACAACCAACTGTTGGCACAGAGTAGTCCATTTTGGTGCTTTTCTTTATTTCTTATACCTTGTACTTTTTTCCTTACTTTTGAAACAATGTTGGCTTTAATTTGGCCGATGTGCCATCTTTGTAACTCGAACAAGTAATCTCTTTGTCAGGTCGAAGTGCCCTTTTTCTTCTTTTAATGCAAGTACAGCTTCCTCTTGCTTTTACTAAGTGTTTGAATGCTTGTCTATCTTGTATGCTTCCATACTTAGAATATTTTGCATGTTTTCAATGCACACCCTGACTGTGTAATCTTCTCGATATGGAATACTTCGGTTATACCCGCTAACAGTTTATCTCGGCCTTGGGCTAACACTTGAAAATATTTTGTATAATATTTTCACAAGTGTTATTTACCACTTGCCACTTCACTTTTTACTTAACAGGACTTCTATCTTCAAATATCTTCCAAGTCTTGGCAACATGGTAATCTCGACAAATGCGCAGATACTTCTTTAGAAATAACTTTGACTTAACTTCAACTTGGAAATTGTTCTTAAAATTTTAACAAGTGTTAAACAAATTTTCTTTCGACATGACCCCGGCTTATCTTCAACTTGTAAATTCTTCTCAAAATTTCAACAAGTGTTAAACCAGTTTTCTTTTAACATGACATTGGCTTAACATCAACTTGTAAATTTTTCTAAAAATTTCAACAAGTGTTAAACCAACTTTAGCATGTAAATTCCAACTTCCAAGCAATAGTCTCCAACTCTCTGCCCCCTAATGTGAACTTAAGTTCCACTTGGGCTCTCATTAAGCATGTGGCTTTGACCTCATCGTGAGGTAAGATTTAAACAAAGACTGGTCGAGGTTTACCAACCTTGGTTCTTCTGTTAATCTTATTAAAATGCCATTAATTTCAATCCGTGTTTGACTCTGCTGATATGGCAAGTCCGGGTTAACTTAACTTAGTTCAACTCTATTATATACAAGTATAATTCAACTCTGTCATATAATAAGTCTAAGTTATTTGTGATGTTTCAATCAGAAACATTGCCAACTTAGTTCAACTCTATTATATGCAAGTAGAAACTCTGTCATCTAATAAGTCTAAGTTATTCGTCATGTTTCAATCAGAAACATCACCAACTTAGTTCAACTCTATTATATGCAAGTAGAAACTCTGTCATATAATAAGTCTAAGTTATTCGTCATGTTTCAATCAGAAACATCGCCAACTTAGTTCAACTCTATTATATGCAAGTAGAAACTCTGCCATATAATAATCTAAGTTATTCATCATGTTTCAATTAAAAACATTGTCAACTTAGTTCAACTCTATTATATGCAAGTAGAAACTATGCCATATAATAAGTTTAAGTTACTCGTCATGTTTCAGTTAGAAACATCGCCAACTTAGTTCAACTCTATTGTATGCAAGTAGAAACTCTGTCATCTAATAAGTCTAAGTTATTCGCCCTGTTTCAATCGGAAACATCGCCAAGTGACTGGTCAGTCATACCACACAAGTTTAAAAATCAAGCTAAGACTTTATTATTACTTCGGCTAATAACAAGAAACTTAAAAAACAAAAAATCTAATGATAGAAAAACTTTAGATTGCAAGTATTCCAGGGTCTTGGCAACTTTTTGCCTTCACTGTCTTTAAGCCGATATGCCCCATTACCCAGGACCGAGATGATTGTATAAGGTCCCTCCCAGTTTGGGCCAAGCTTGCCTGCTCTGGGATCCTTCTTGTTGCCGACGACCTTTCTTAGGACGAGGTCCCCAACTTGGAATTCTCGTGGGTTAACCTTCTTATTATAAGCCCTGGCAAGCTGCTGCTGGTATGACCCCAGCTGAATTGCTGTCTTCTCCCTTCTTTCTTCCAATAAGTCCAGATTTTGGGCTAAGAGTGCATCATTAGTCCCATTCTCCACTCCCTGGGTTCTGAACCCTGGGATGCTAACATCTAATGGGAATACTGCCTCTGTGCCAAAAGTCATGGCAAATGGGGATTTCCCAGTTGATCTTCTCGGCGTAGTCTGATATGCCCAGAGTACACTGGGTAACTCATCCATCTCCCTTCCCTTAGCTGCTTCTAGCCTCTTCTTGATCCCATCCAAGATGACCTTATTGGATGCTTCTGCTTGACCATTACTTTAAGGGAAGCTTGGAGTAGAGTAATAATTCTTGATCTTGTACTTTGCACAGAAGCTCTTGATTAGCTTACTGTCAAACTGTGTACCATTGTCTACTATTATTGCCCTTGGGATCCCAAACCTGGTGATGATATTCTTCCAAATGAAGCTCTTCTCATCAACATCTCGAATCTTTGCGAGGGGCTCAGCTTCCACCCACTTGGTGAAGTAGTATGTTGCTACTAGTAGGTACTTCCTTTGTCCAGTTGCTTGAGGCAGTTGTCCAACAAGATCCATGCCCCATTGGGCAAATGGCCAAGGGCTGGACACTGGGTTCAAGTCCACTGCTGGTTGATATATCAAAGTTGCAAACCTCTGGCACTTCTCACACTTCTTGACATAAGCTTCGGCATCTTTCTGCATGTAGGGCCACCAGTACCCCTGAGTAATTGTGATACCCATGTTCCGTATTATGCTAATTTATCCTCCTTATGCATATGATTATGTGTTTGTTATGATTTTGAGTACCATTTATATGAATATATGCGGTTTTGAATTTCTATCTGTTCACCGTAGGAATATCTATTGGATTATCTACTTCAGAATTTAAATTGAAGGCCTTATCGGCCACAGAACCCGAAATTGATTACGCCATTGTGATTAGCGCAATTTTTAGAGCCTGTGGTGAAATTTAATTAGAAATTGATTCGGATCAAAATAATTAGGTTCAGAATGGTTAATTAGAGTGCCACCACTTAAACTTAATCAATGTGATTAAGAAAGCCTATAAATAGGCTAATATACACTTAAGTCCCTCATTTTGTGAACTCAAAATCTGAATTTGCTCTCTAGAGAGAGAGTGTGCCGATTCTAGAGAGAGGAAGAGGGAGAATTGTGCATTTTGACTCAAAGATTGTGGATTGGGAAACTACACTCAAGAATTAACAAGGATTTGTGAAGATGGAAGCTCCATGGTGAGTATTAAGCATAAATTCATGAGTTAAGTTTGCAATTTCGTGAAATTAAGTGGTATGGTAGCTCATAACTAAGATTGAGCTGAATTTGAAGTTAAAATGAACATGCATGTGCATAATTGTTACAATTTTGGGTGTTCTAGTATGTAGCATGTAAAATATGAAGAATGGAGCATCGAACCTTGCACGCGTGAGTAGTTTTGTGTAGCTTCATGATTTGGAGCATCAATTGTACCAATTGTAACAGAAAGGAAGTCAAAATTTGACATGCATGCATGATTGATGAAGATATAAAGTTTAAATACAGGAATTTAATGTATTGGAAGTAAGTTTGGTATAATTTGGGTTTGCATGTGATTGATCCATGGGAATTGAGCTTCAATATATTGTAATTTGGTGTTTAATATCATGTTGGTATATGTATATGAGAGTTATGGGCTGTGAAATGCAAGAAACACCAGCTTGAATGTGTGTTTGAAGCTCAAGAACAGTTCTGGAAAACCCAAAATTTATGACGTCCGCTCGAGCGGGGAATTTGACGCTCGAGCGGGGAGCCATGTAGAGAGGCCTTCCGCTCAAGCGCCGCAGTGGACGATCGAGCGTAAATTCGACCTTACCAATACTTTTGCAGGCCTCAAGGGTCCGCTCGAGCAGGGAAGTCCACGCTCAAGCGGGGACCTTGTTTTCTGAAATTTTGAAAATGCATTCTGTATTATGTTTTCCGTTCCCTTTCACTTCCAAGCACTCTTAGGCATACATTGAGCATTGTAATTGAATTAAAGAGATAAGAATGAAGCCTAAAGAGGAATATATGAATTAAAGAACGAATTGAATTATTTGTAACCCATATGTGTTATGTGATATGTAGGATCAAGCTCCAGGGCAAATCCATAAGCCGATCACTGTGAGTAATATCTATATGTTGAAGTTTGTCAATTGTCCAATTGCTTATTTCTTTACAAGTTTGCTAGTTTGAATTATGGACAACCGATTGACATGAATGATTGGGCCGAAGGCCATTTTGACATGAATAATTGGGCCGAAGGCCGTTTTGACATGAATAATTTGGCCGAAGGCCGTTTTGACATGAATAGATGGGCCGAAGGCCGTTTTGACATAAATGGATGGGCCAGAGGCCGTTTTGACAAGAATGATTAAATGGGCCAGAGGCCGTTTCGACAAGAATGAATGGATGGGCCAGAGGCCATCCTGACAAGAATGAATGGATGGGCCCGACGCCATTTTGACATGAATGGATAGGCCAGAGGCCGTTTTGACAAGAATGATTAAATGGGCCAGAGGCCGTTTCGACAAGAATGAATGGATGGGCCAGAGGTCGTTTCTGACAAGAATGAATGGATGGGCCAGAGGTCGTTTTGACATGAATGAATGGGCCAGAGGCCGTTTCGACATGAATAAACGAATGGGCCAAAGGCCAGTTTGACACGAATGCCAGTTTGACACGAATAACAGCTCGACACGAATGATAGTTTGATACGAATAACAATTTGACATGAAAGAGTGAATGGGCCAAAGGCCAGTTTGTTATCTGAATGGGCCAAAGGCCGTTTTGACACGAAAGAAAGTTTGATTGGGCCAAAGGCTAGTTTGACCTGAATGACGCTAACGAATTAGGCCCGAGGCCGTATGATGTGTTTGGAATCGCAGTTACTTAACTTGCATATGTCTATGTATGTATGTACTAGTTAGAAATATAAGTTGGGCTCAAGGCCGTTTGATGTATATTGTTCCAATGTATATTCTTTATTTGATATTATTCACTGGACTTTCGCTCACGCTCATTCATGTGTTTGTAGGTGAGCCAAGAGAGGTCCAGACCCAGCCTCAGTGAAGTCTGTTTGGAACAACCTAAGTTTGAAGAGTCAGCCTTGCGTCTCACGAACGAGACACGTCTTCGCCCTTCTGCCATTCTATGTTATTTTGTCATGTTGGCGAGGACTTTGGTGTACGTCTGTATATAGCTTTGTTTTGGCTGACTTAGATTTGAATGATTCTGTCTGTGTGGAACTTTATGTTACTATACTTTTTATTGTGAGTTATTAACATATGTATGTATGGAATGTTATGATGTGCATATAAGCACGGCTCTATGGACAAAGTTTTAAATTTGCCTCCATTTGGCCCTTTTACTCTGATGAGTTTTGTCTTATTTGGTTTGAGGCTGTAGGTAATCTCGTGATTACTGGCCGGTTATGGCCTTAACCCATAGGGGTACTCCTTCGTGTATCTCATACAAGAAGTCTTCAATTTGTGAAGGATGTACACACCTCAAAAGGGGTCCAGTAAAAGATCTTCTGTAGAGATATCCTTCTGCTGTCAAGTTGAATCTTGCCAACTTCAGTTTGATTTTGTGTGCTTCTTTATGATCATCTGGCAGTTTTCCCTCTTTAAGGAATACTATTATTGCATCCATCCAGCTTGGTCCCATTTCCACACACATTGCTTCATGCTCTGTGTTCAGTGGTTCTATGCTTGGACCTGACAAGTATTCAATCATTATTGTCCTTGCCTCTCCTGGTTTCATTGCACTAGCTAGGTTGGCCAGGGCATCAGCATGGCTGTTGTCATCTCGGCCGACTTGCTGTAGTCGGCAATTCTGGAACAATGCCATCAGTTTGCCCACCTCCTTTGCATAGGCCACCATCCTTTTATCTCGGGCTGCGTATTCGCCTGTTACCTGGTTAACGATAAGCTGGGAGTCACAAAAGACTATTACCTCATCAGCTTCCATTGCTACTACCATCTTTAATCCTGCGATCAGTGCATCATACTCTGCTTCATTGTTTGAGGCTTTAAATCCCAAACGAATCGATTGTTCCAATATCTTCCCATCTGGCGATACTAGCACTACTTCTGCCCCCGCTCCTTGTCAGTTTGAACTCCCATCAACAAACAGCTGGAAGGAGTCGCCGATGTAAATACTACATGGCCTGAGTTTCTCTTCTTTCCTCTATTTGGTTATCCCCAACTGGGTTTCCCCTTGTTCACCTGGACCTCAGCTCAATGGAGCCCGATATGTGATGGCGCCTGGTGTGAACTCGGCCACGAAGTCGGCCAAAACTTGGCCTTTGATTGCTGTTCTGGGTCTGAAATCTAGGTCATATTGGCCCAACACCACTGCCCATTTGGCTATCCTACCTGTCAGATCTCCTTGCTGCAACAGGGACTTCAGAGGATGCTCAGTTAACACCACAATTTTGTGGGCTTGAAAGTAATGATTCAGCTTCTTGGAAGCCATTACTACAGCCAATGTTAGTTTCTCCAAGGGTAGGTATCTGATCTCAGCATCAGCTAAGGTTTTACTCACATAGTAAACTACCTTTTGCTCTCTATTTTCTTCTCTGATTACCACTGCATTCACTGCATGCTCTGAAATTGCCAAGTATAAGAACAGCTCCTCTCTAGGTACTAGATTTGAGAGAACTGGAGCTGTGGTCAAATATTTCTTCAAGTCGGCCAAGGCGACTTCGCCCTTTTCTGTCCATAAGAAGTCTGTGGCTTTCTTCACTAGGCTGAAGAAAGGTTTACATTTGTCAGAACTTCTGCTGATGAATCTGTTTAGGGCTGCAGTCCTTTCAGTCAGCATCTGCACTTGTTTTGCCGACGTTAGGCTCTTCAATTCTAAGACGGCCTTGATCTGATCCGGGCTAGCCTCAATGCCCCTTCTGTTAACCAAATATCCCAAGAACTTACCAGACCAAACTCCAAATGCGCACTTCGATGCATTAAGTCGGAGCTGATATGTTCTAAAGATGTCAAAAACTGCCTTTAAGTCTTCCAGATGATCCTCAGGTTCCTTGGTCTTCACGGCCATGTCATCTATGTATGCCTCCACTATTCTGCCTATTAGATGCTTGAACATCTTGGTCACCAATCTCTGGTAAGTTTCTCCTGCATTTTTCAGCCCAAAACACATCACTCTGTAGCAATACGGCCCTTTTGGGGTGATAAATGCAGTCTTCTCCTCATCTGGGGGGTACATAGCTATCTGATGGTACCTCCTGTATGCATCCAAGAAGCTCATCCTTCGATGCCCTGAAATGGCATCCACCAATTGGTCAATCTTGGGTAGTGGGAAACTGTCTTTGGGATAAGCCTTGTTCAGGCTACTGAAGTCCACACAGACCCTCCACTTCCCATTCTTTTTCTTCACAACCACCGTGTTTGATAACCATGTCGAGTAATTTACCTCTCGAATGGCCCTGGCCTCCAGAAGTTTATCCACTTCTTCTTCTACTGCCTCGACATGCATCAGCGTCGGCCTTCTTGCTCGCTGGATGACAGGTTTGACCGACCTATCCATATTCAGTCTATAGCAAGTGACCTCGGGGTCAATGCCAGGCATCTCGTATGGCGTCCAGGCAAGCACCTCAATGTTTTCTCTCAAGAATGCCTCTAGCTCTTTTTCCTCTTCCTCGGCCAAGCCCGAGCCGAGAAGGAAGAAGCGTTCTTCATCCCTTTGTTGGACAAGGATTCTCTTCAGGGCTTCCTCACTCTTCTCGGCAGGCTCTTTGTCGACGTCATCCAGGACTTCCATGTCCTCATCCTCGATCTCTGCTGCTTCTGCTTCTCGTATGTTGCAGGTGGATTTCATTACTGCCATGGAGCAATTCTTTGTCTGCACTTGATCCCCTCTGACCTCCTCAATTCCATGCTCTGTTGGGAACCGCAACAGCTGGTGCAATGTTGAGGGAACAGCCCCCATTGCGTATAGCCATGGCCTTCCCATAATAGCATTATAAGGGAAGGGAGTGTCAATTATTGTGAACTCAGTTTTTACTTTCTTGGTGCCAGCCTGCACCTCCAAACTTACTGTCCCCAGGGGCCACATCGGCGTTCCATTGAACCCGACCGTTGGACTATTGGATTGTTCCAAATCATCTTAGTGAAGGCCAAGCTCCTTGTAACACCTGACGTATATGATGTCACAAGAGTTATCCTGGTCAATTAAGATGCGCTTCACTGGACATTCTCTAATCTTGAGGGATATTACCAAGGTGTCGTCGTATGGATGCTGCACCATCTCTAAGTCATCTTCAGTAAAGGACACCACTGGTCCCTGGCACTTGTCTGCCCTAGGTCTTTTCTGCCGGACCTGGTACACATGCTGCAAGTGTTTCACCTTCTGAGTCTCCCCTCCACGTATTTCGTTCTCATTGACCTTTGAGTGAATCACATCAATCACTCGAGGTCTGCCTGCCTGCAGTTGTGGTGCTGGGAGAGGCTGTGCTGCCGGTGCCTGAGGTAGTCTTGCTTGCTCTTCCCTTGTCCTGGCCTCGTCTACAAGGTCCCTTAAATGACCTTGTCTTACCAGGTCTTCCAGGTGTGCCTTCAGGGCTCTGCACCCCTAAATCAGATGCCCATCTTTATTATGGTAAGCACAGTGCTTACCAAGGCTTCTTCCCATAAATTCGCCCGGAACCCTTACTGGTGCTCTGTAATATAGCTGATTTCGGATTTTCTCCAAGACTTTGTAAACTGGGATTCGGAATACGACTGTGACTGCCTGCGCAGCCCTTAATCCAGTCTCTTGCTTGTTGTACCCGCCATTACCTCGGCCTCGCTTCGGTGAGCCATTTCCCTTCTGTTGTTTCGACAACTTTGTCCCCGGTGTGTCTTCATCGGCCCTTGCATACTTCTTAATTCTGGCCATCAGTTCCTCCATACTTTTTGGTAGTGTCTTTGCCAATGATTTTCGAAGCAAACAATCATCTTTCAGGCCGTTCTTAAAAGACGCGACCGCCACCTCTTGGTTGCATCCTGGTATCCGGTTGAATACCTCATAGTACCTCTTGGCATAGGCCCTAAGGCTTTCATCCTCACTGATTCTCAGAGCCATCATGGAGTCCACCCTTAATGGCTGTAGCTTGTTTGTCAGAAACCTAGCCACGAACATCTCAGCCAGGCCTTCCCAGGTTTTCACAGTTCCTTTCGGCAACTTGTGAAACCAGTCCGATGCAATTTCCCCAAAAGACGAGGGGAACACCTTGCAAAGCAACGACTCGTTCCTAGTGTATAGTGCCATCGAGTTCAGGTACAAGCTGACGTGAAAGTTGGGGTCCGACTTACCGTCGTTTATCTGAAATCTCGGCATACTGAACCTTTTCGGGGCCTCAAATTTGTCCAACTCTACCAAGAACGGCGTTCTCGGCTTGACCGGGGAGGTTACCTTGACATCCTGTCACTTCCTCTGGAGGTAATCCCTCAGATCCTCCTTGGTCCGTCCAGGAGCTCGACTATCACCAGATTTCAGCCTCTTCGGTGCGCTACTTCCAGTGTCATTATGAGTCCTTTTGGACCTCTCTCCATTAGTTGCATCGAAACAGAGTTCCTTTGCCTGAATATCCCGATGTTCTTTGGTGCAGGTTTCTTTGGTTCGACGTGTCTTCTGGGATTCTCTCCTCGTTGATTCTTCATGCCGACCTCCCACGAAGGCCGATGAGAATGTCCCTTAATCCTGTCGTGCTGGGGGGCTACAGGGACTGCTCTCTGCCCTCCCTTTTGGGCATTGTTCTTGGCCGCTGGAATCGGCGTGTCTTGTAATGGGAACGGTGGCTACATGATGTTGTTCTGCATCATGAAATTGACCATCGTTTACAGGTCTACCAATTTGTTCGCGATTCCCTTCATTTCTTTGTCCCTCCGTAGGCATCTATCTTTCCATACCTGGAGGTCGTTCTCATTATAATACCCGCTTCAGTCTGATTTCTTTGGTACGTCGCCTTCCTTGCCAACGTCTTTCTCTTCGGGATTCTTATCTCAAGTTTCTTCATTGCAGTCATCCTCCTCCATGTTAGGGTCAATGTGCTTACCACTCCCAGTAGGGATGTTGTCCCCAACCTTTTCTTTATGTCCGTCATTGGCCATCTATTCTCCTTTCTTTCTCACAGATGGCTGTAGACACCCCATTTTTGACCGCCCTTAAGACTTGGGTATCACTAATTGCTTACTTGGTGATGACAGTTGTGCAGTGCAAAGGTTCGATTTCTTTGGCAAGAGGAGAGTCAAATCCCAACCTCACACCCCTTTTTGGACGAAAACTATTTTGAATGGTTTTTAGACCTTAAAACCCTCTCTTTCAAAATATTTTTGAAAATAGGTTCCTACGATGTTCCGACGCTCGCATTTTGTTAAATGTTGCGCTTTTCGGTAAACCGAGTGAGGACAAAGTGGAAATGAATGAAAGAGAGATGAAATCTTTGAAAAATCTTTCAAAACACCTTGTTTAGAGGTTTGGAGTTGAAGAAAATGAGAGAGGAGAGAAGAAAACTATTTGAGGAGAAGTTTGGCATAAATCCGGGTAGAATCGAAACTGAGCAGCTTCACCAAAACATGCATAACTTTTTTCAAAGTTGGACTTTTGATACGAGGTTGCCACCATTGGAAATCTTACTTCCGGGGCTTCAATTTAGACACAAGAATGACCTGAAACGGAGTCCAGATGAAAGAGATGTGCCCATTTGAAGTTTGACTTGTAGAGCAGATTTTTGCTATCGGCCAGTTGAACTAGCCAGTCGGCCAGAAAAAGTAGCTGACCGGCCACTTGAAGTAGCTGACCGAGCAGTTAAGTAGCTGGCACAGATTTTTTGTAGATCTTTTCCCTCCAGCTGTTCCACACAACCTCTAGCTATCCCATATTCAGATATTTCGACCTTGAGCTCTTGTATTGCTATATATGGAGGCCATTCTCTACATATTGAAGAGTTAGCAAATTTGGGAGCTTCTCACACTAAAATCCCTCTCTCTCTACAAATTTTCAGAGCTGAAAATTCTTCCCTCTCTCTAGAATTCTCTCTCTCTCCTCTTGTTTTAGGCTTGAAAGTGAGAATTCCTTACATATTTGCATACACTTCCTTAACCAAAGTTGATCACCTTTGGGCTGAGGTAGCTTGGGACTTTGTTTGAGCTTCAAAAGGTGGTTTTAGCTCAGAATTGGGGCTGTTTTGCTACTATGCTTCAAAAGTAACCTCTTATCCCTTTTAAGCTCTTTGTGCACTATTGTTTTGCCATAGTTTTCAACTACTTTGGGGCTGTTTTTGGGGTGGTGTTGAACTACAAAAACCTCTATTTTTCCTCTATTTTTCAATCCTAAAAGTGTTGGTTTAAGCCTTGTGTGGTTAGGGGGTGGTTACCTCATTTTGCTCTTTGGCTTGTAAAGCCTTTAGAGCCTTCTTTTAAAGGCTTTTGAGTCCATCTCTTTTGACCTTAAAACCACTAAATTCTAGAATAATTTTAGTGGTAGAAAGCTTGTTTTGAGGTCCAAAATAGAAGGGGGTGGCCTCCCCTCCTTGTCTCTCTATGCCATGCCTTGTTAGCACTATAAAGTAGCATCTTTTTGTGGTTTATGTTAGCTCATTTCAAGCATGTTTTTGTGACTTTTTGGACATGCTTAAACTCTGTTTTTGACTGGTTTGGCTACTCACTGCTTGCATCTTACACTTGTAGTGTAATCTTGCTTCACTAGCTTAATGTACTTTATGCTTTAGCCTATTATTCTAGCTTATTTTAGCTACACTCCAGCATGTTTTTGTTCATGTTTTGGCATGCTCTAACTCTATTTTGAGTGGTCTTGATCACTCAAGCTTTGCTTTGTATGCTTGTAGTGCAATTGTGCTAAATTGCCTAACATGTGCTATTGTTTTAGCCTCTAAGTCTAGCCATTCTTAGCTTATTTCAAGCATGTTTTAGGACTTATTTTAGGCTAATTTAGGACTTTTTTGGGCTGTCTTGGTCATACGGCTCATGTTTTGCATAGCTATAGTGCAAATGCTTTAACTAGCTTTAAGTTTTAGGACCTCTAGCATGCTTTAGTTGTGATGTTTGCATGATATAGCATCATTTAGCATGTAATTTCAGAGCTTATTCCTTTGTCACACTCTCACATATTCCACTCTTTCATTGTATTTGAGAGGTGTGCCTTATGCCTTGTTTATGAGCCAATACATGAGCATGTTTTTCTTGCTTTTCATGCTGCCATCCCAGCTCATTTTAGCCACTGATTTGGCATGTTATAGCTCTGTTTTGGGCTGGCTTGGTTGTTTGAGCATTGTATTGCATGCTTTTAGTGTAATGCACTTCACTAGCTTTGTTGTTTTTTGGCTTTGAACATGTTGTGTATATGTTAATTGCATGATTTAATGTTGTTTAGCATGTCATTTCAGTGCTGAAATATATCCCATCGCACTCCATGTTTCACTCTTTCATTCGCTTTGAAAGTAGTCTTAAGCCCCTTGTTGGCATGAGCATGGAATTGAGGCTCTCGTGCCTAATGGTTTTAGCCTTCTCTTGAGGGTTTCTACTAACTAAAAGCATGAGGCTTCTTTCATGCTCAAGATGCTTGTAGCTGAGGCCATCTTTCCCATTAGAGGACTTTCACATTGGACTTAATCGGTTAAAGGATTAATCGGTAATGTAAAATGTGTAAACAAAATTGAATCAAGTAAAACATGCAAGATAAACATTTTTTGTGTGCATTGCATTGTGTTCAATCGGACGTTATATTGAACAGAAGGTAGATTGATCCATTTCATACTTGAAGTGATGAAAATGAGCCAATCTCCTTTGTCTCCATTGCCCTTGATCATTCATGATAGGATTATGGACCTTTGAGTCTTATTTGTGCATTTATTGAATGTGTAAAAGTTAGATTTTTGGCCGCTATGCATTGAAAATGCTTGGTTGGTGGCTTGAGAGTCAAGTGCCACACTCTTTTGAGCTTGAGACATGATAAAGAGAGTGACAGTGCCTATATTATCTTGCAAATACATTGTTGTGCCTCTATTGTTCTCTGTTGCAGCAAAACCAAAAGTTTGTGAAAGCAACTAGCCGACCAGCCAGTTAAAGTGGCTGGCAGCCACTTTTTCTGACTGGCAGTCCACCAGCAGGTTCCTGTTTTAAAGCAAAGGCATTCTGGAGATTGGCACAATTTCCAAAGGTCAAGGCAAGTGCAAACAGAGGCAATTGAAGGCAAGGCAATGAGTTTCTGAGCGGACGTCAACCGAGCATGCATGTCTCCCTTGCCCACGATGCCATCTTTTTTTTTTATTGCTTTATTAGTTAGTTGCTTCTAACTATTTCAACGTGTTGTAATTAATTAGCTTAGATAGTTAATTAATTTAATTGATTTAATTAGCTTAGATTAGCTAGTTATTCAATTTCAATTGTGCTGTAATAATTAATTAGCTAAGTTAGTTAATTAGTTAGTTTGTAATAAATAGCTTAGCTTAGATTAGCTTAGCTTGTTTATTCAGACCCTCCTTCGCAAGGGCATATTGTTGTAATAAGTGTGCGTGTGAATGTCTTTCAACCCCACGTCTTTCTCCCTTTTATTTAACCGTTTACGATGGTTAGTTTAGGGCATATTTCAATTAACATATCTTATGCTTGCATGTTTGCATCCATTCATTTGTCTTGCATGCATGGGGCTCGGTGCATCATTCAAACTGCATTGTATTTCAATACATATTTGAATGCGTGTTTTAAAAGCATGTTATCGAATTGTTGCATTCATATGCCATATTAGATAGCCGAGCCTATTTAGTTGCATTATTGTATGTGTTGTATTAGGCACTTAACATAGTTAGGATCATGCATTGATTTCTAACTAGTTTTCTGTTTTGGCTCGGAGTACACTGTAAGTGTTTACGCTTTAGCATCTTGCATGAGTGTGAACACTACCATGTATAGCATCCTTGCCATGAGGCTATTTGCCTAAATGCTAAACGGCATGAATGCCTGTGGATGAAGGCTTTATTACTTGAATTGGAACAATTCATCAAGTGTGAGTTTTAAGCCCACTTGAGAGTGGCAAATCCGCGCTTCAGCCTCTTTGAGGGTAGCAATTTCAAACTATTTTCGAAAAACAAACATGAAATGTTTTGTTCTAACTCTTGCGATTGAGTCTATACTTGTATGCTGCGCACATCACATAGTAATGTTAGCTAATAATTAACAAGAACACATAAGGTTTATAAAACAACATATCATGCTTAGTAGAGGCCGATCCTTTGATCGGGCGAGCGGGGGTGCTCATTTTAGGACCTTCCCGTCTCGTACCCAAGTTCTCGAGCCAAGGCAACTTTGGTGATGACGGACACGTGGCCTTTGGCACGAGTCAGGGTTTCTTAAATTTTTTCAAAATAAAATATTTAGGTGGCGACTTTGTAATCTGGCAAAGCAGTCTATGTTTGGCGCTTTTTGATTAAAATCAGTTTTTCCAAACGATTTGCCGGATTTGGACTCTTTGGTGATTTATCAGTCTTACATTGCACTTTATGAGATTAGATTCAGAACCGTGACAGGAGTCCGAACTGTAGTAGCTAGAACCCAATTCGCGCCCTCTCCGAAAGGGAGGCGCGCGAAGGAAGTTCGAGCGGTCTACAACAGCGCTAAATTGTGTGTGTCAATTTCCGACCACACTGTCAAACATGTACTCAGCTGGAGAGCACAGGCAGAATTGATTAACCCCGAACAACCTGTCACAGAAATATAAGATTCCAGTGGTGGTTCGCCCACCTGGGGGCACTCCGATGATCAAGTCAGTTATCTCTCAAAGATAGCAAAAGTGCTTAACTCACTATTCAGAATACAAAAAGCGTACCTTAGACCCACGAGGGTGCCTCTCTTTTATAGCCAACATTGACCTAATCCCAATAGAAGCCTAGCTTCAATGGACTCTGGCTCAATGCTAATCCTGGACTCCCAGTTAGATTAGGATAAACTCTCTAAGAATCTTATCTTTACCCAAACTGAAGTCCTCTATCATTGTAGGACTCTTGTCCATTATTCGCTTATCTCGGATTCCAGTATCTTCGCAGATAACTTCGGCCTAGCCAAGATTATCTTGACGTTATGACCAGAACACGTGGCACCTCGGCTGGCACTTCAGTGCCACCTCGGCCACGTGTTACTGCCAAAAAAATGTCCCCACAAATGTCTTTGTACCTTTCCTTTTTAAACCAAATTATACGTCAATTTTCAATTTCACATATTCATCACAAGTCACAAATAACATCATTAACTCAACACATATCTCAACACAATTCACCTTTTGCCGACTTACTACGGTGGGATAGCGGGCACCCAATTCATAACACTTTCCACCTTTCGCCGGCTACTATACGGCAGGAAGTGAACTCCAAAACCCATTTTCTCAAAAGTCATTTTCTTCCAAAAATCATATTTCTCTAAAAACCATTTTCCAACTTTTTAAAACCATCCCCCACATTTGCTGGCTACTATACGGCGAGACGTGGGCACCCAAAACATTTTCGGAAATCATCTGTTTTTCCACTTTTGCTGGCTACAATACGGCAGGACTGTGTGGACACCCAAAAATCATTATTCCACTTTCGTCTAGCGATAAGCCTAGACAGGGCAATTGGGCACCTTTAATTCAAAACCACCCCCACATTTGTCGACTACCATACAGCAGGACGTGGGCCCCCAAAAACTGTTTTCTTCAATTTTTAAAACCATCCCCCCACATTTACCGGTTATTATACGGACGGTCGTGGGCACCAAAAAACCATTTTTCAACTCCCCGTGCGGGTATCAACGCAACATGACCCAACCCAACTCAACCCAAACTCAACACGACCCAACACGACTCAACTCAAACTTAACACACCCAACAAAACTCAACTAAAACTCAATTCAATATGATTCAAACACAATTCATCATAGTCCAACACAATTCAGTTCAACATTATTCAACACAACTCAACATAATCAACACTATTCAACATGATTCAATTCAACACCACTAAATGCAATTCAACATAATTCAAGGCGAACTCTTAAATCTCCATTTCATCATTTCATCCCAAGGCTCATGTCATCCATATCATCAACAAATCTTTTTCCCAAATTTCATTTCATGTTATAGCATGATTTACAATATCCATAATAAAGGTTCAATCGCTAATTTTTAACATAATTTTCAAAAACTTCCAAAATCCAATTAAACTTGTATATATATAATTCAACCTATCAATTTCATGACTCTACTTTCAATTTGGGCAAAATCATTAATTATCATCATAAATTAACTTAGGGTTTTCTTGAAAAATCAAGACTTTCAAGAAAAATTCAAACTTCTCAAACCACTACTTTTTATTCCAATTTTCCCATTGATTATACACCCAAGGTTCATAATCCATAATCTTAACCCAACAATTGAATCCCAACACTTCAAACCCTAAGCCCCCAAATCCAATGATATAACAATATATGCTCAAAAATGTAGATTTTGTATTTTTATAATCAAAATACCGCAAATCTATCTATTAATGCAAGTATTGAAGAAGAACTAGGACCCTTACCTTAAGAATCAAGCAAAAGAGCAAGCTTTGATGAGATTCCTTCGCAAATCCGAATTCCAATCGGTTGAAAATGTTGAGCTCCAAGCCTTCTTCACTTTTTGGTGAGAGATCTTGGCCAAAACTTAGAGGAATGGAGAGTATTTGGGGTCAAAAACCTAGGGTTTTCGAACCTAGGGTGAGAGGAAGGAGGAAGGAAAAAGAAAATGCAAAGAATGATCTAGAAATTCACATTTTAAGCAGTTGAATTCGTGAAGTCCGCTCGAGCGTTGATTTTCCCGCTCGAGCGTACCTGCTTCCAGCACAGATTCCATAACTTCAAACGGGTATAATTCTCTCATCCGGACTCCGTTCTATGTCGTTCTTATGTCCAAATTGAAGCCCCGAAAATAAGATTTCCAATGGTTCTAGCCTCACATACAAATTCAAAGTGTGGAAAAAGAAAAGGGAAAAAGAGTGACAGTTGTTCGTAGGAAAAATTATCCGAATTAAATTCTTGGTTCACTCTTACTTTACCATCATGTTACCACTTCGATCAATGTCCCAAAATAAGACAAGGAGGTTCCAAATACACTAATAAAAATGTCAAGGGAAATCTCATTTTCCAGGCTCGAGCATCAATTTCCATGCTCGAGCACGCAAGCCAACAAAGCCGTCCGCTCGAGCGACCACTCCTACGCTCGAGCGGGAATTCACAACTCTCAGAATTTTGGACCGTCTGCAAAAATGCTAGGAACCTCTCAAGTCTGCTCGAGCGTTAACTCTCCTGCTCGAGCGGAGGGAAAAATTCTAGATCGTTACAGGAACCTCCCATACTTTCGCAGACAATATTAAGATTCCCCTAATCTGTTGATTTTGTACAAACGCCGTTACTTTTCTATCCAAAATGACCATATTACCCCCTTTGAACTAATAAGCTATTTAAATTAAAAAATTCACTCATCTCCCCTGAGGTTTTATATATATATATATATATATATTATTAAAGATCCATACATATTTTAACTTAACACTCTAATAGTTTAATATAATACCGTAATAATTAATACAATACTTATAAGACTTATTTCACACTATATAAACAACAAAATATTTTTCAATTTTAATTAATGCATTTATTTTCTAAATTTCTTTTTTTTTCTTTTTTTTTTAAGTTGAAACAAATGGATTAATTTGTTTTTCCAGCAATTTGTCCCACTTATTTATTCATATATAAGAAAATTATTTATCCATAAATTGTTAAAACAGTATTAACAAATTTTAATTTTTTATCTTTGGGTCATTAAATTTCTAGTCGATGCATATTTTTTTTTAAAATGCAGGTTATTCTTACATGCTTAAAAAAATTAAAAAATAAATATAGAAATAAAAAAAATATAATCGCCTCACAATAAATTAAAATTAGTTAATAAGGAATGAAAGGTCAAGAAATCATTTGAGAATAAAACAATTCAAACAATTTCTCATTTCTTATACCTAAAAATAAAATTAATATTTACTTGAATGGATAAATTATTTTAGAATACTCTAATGCTCAATTAATTTGTTTTATGAAACTTAAATATATTTCTCCATCTTTATTTTTCTCATTTAAACTACTTTTATTAAATTAAATCTTAAAATTAATTTCTCACCTTCATTAATGGTTAAATTTTTACTCTTTTTTTAATTTTAATTTCTCACCTTTATTTTGTTCTATTATTATTTATAGCGAATTTTTATTATTTAAATTATCTAATTTTACTTCTTCCGTATATCTAATACTTGTATAATTTTATTGATAAGACTAAGAAATTAGACTCTAAGAATAATTTAAGCACAGAACAAAATAAATATTTTCTAAGGAAAAATATATATAAATGTTATTTGATTTATCCTATTAAATATATATGAAATTATTATTTATTTTTCATAATTTTTTTTAAAATATAAATATAATTTCTTTGACTCTATTTTTTTCCACAACAAGTTTTTGAACTTCTATAAAAAATATATATATAAAAAAAAATTCAACCATTAATGAAGGCAAGAAATAAATTTTAAGACTTAATTTAATGAAAATAGTTTAAATGAGATAAATAAAGATGGAGCAATAGATTTTAAGTAACATATATCAAACTAATTGAATATTTTATTGTTCTCAAATAATTTTTCCATTCAAGTAAAGATTAATTTTAATTTTGGGTGTAAGAAATGAATTTTTTTTAATTTTTTATTAAATAATTTCTTAATCTTTCATTCTCTATTAACTAATTTAAATTTTTTGTGAGGCGATTAATTTTTTTTTTTTACAATTATATTTGTTTTTTAATTTTTTTTAATCATGTAAGAGTAATCTCTTTTTTTATATATATTTAATATGCATCGAATAGAAATTTAATGATTCAAAGATAAAAATTAAAATTTGTTAATAATATCTTAACAATTTAGAGATAAATAATGTTCTTACATATGAATAAACAAGTAGGACAAATTGCTGGAAAAAAAATTAATCCATTTGTTTCAACTTAAAAAAAGAAATTTAAATAATAAATGCATTAATTAAAATTGATAAATATTTTATTGTTTATATAATGTGAAATAAGTCTTATATGTATTGTCTTAATTATTACGGTCTTATATTAAACTATTAGGGTGTTAAGTTAAAATATGCATATATCTTTTATAATATATATGCAAAACCTCTGTGGAGGTGAGTGAAAATTTTCATTTAAATAACTTATTAGTTCGAAGGGGCCATATGGTCATTTTGGATGGAAATGTAACGACGTTTGTGCTAAATTAACGAATTTGGGGAATCTTGATATTGTCAACAAAAGTAGGGGATGTTTCTGTAATTATTAAAACTATAGGGGAGGTCCCTATATTTGTCAGAAACCTTAGGTGAGGTAAGTGTAATTTACCCTTAATTTAATTTTATGATAATAAATTAAGGAAAAATTAGAGAGAGATCCCTCTACATATTTGTCTAAGAGTTTAAGGACAAACACAATTTGTTTGGTAGTTAAAGTCCATAACATTTGAAATTTCATAAAAATAATGACAAATTTCAACATAAATGTCAATAATGCCCTTTTAACAATTGGTATCATGAAATTCTAACGCATTCTCTCTTCACTATATACAAGTTGTATTTTAGAATGTGTTTCAAAACTTTAAAATTTAATAATTTTTGATCTGAAACTTCATATTTTGTAAATTTTATATTTTTGAAATCATCTCGTCGAGATCTATCAAATAAGATTCATGATGAAAATGAAATTTTGAAAAGAAAAAAATAAATAAATTTTTACTGAGTTTTCTGACTAAAAGTCAAAGAAATTTCACAGACTTTTCAGTTGTTCAATTTCTGAAATGTTTCTAAGAGAAAATAAGCAATTCTTAAATTTTCTCTGAAAAAAATAAGCAATTGTAAAATTTCTCTGAGCATTTTTGTCAGTGAAATTTAAAGTTAATTACAGTGACATATAACTGATTTTAGTGAAATTTCTCTGACTTTGGTCAGTGAAATTTTATTTATTATTTCTTTATTTTTTAATGTCATATTCATCATAGATCTTGTTTGATAAATCTTGATAGGGGGATTCTAAAAATATAAATTTTATGAAAAATGGATATGTAAATAAAAAGTTATTGAATTTTAAAATTTTTAAATTATTCCAAAGATACCATGACAAACTATTAGTGTTGGGGTACTTTGGTCAAAAAATGATGTTGGAAGTCTTAGAGAACTTGAACTAACTTTTTTTTCTTATATCCTAAACTATTAAAAACTTAGGATGAGGGAGTTGAAAATAAAATTACCTAAATTAAGTTATTTGAGTTAATTTTTGATGTTATTATATATACAGATATAAAATACATGTATGTTTTATTTAAAATGTTATTAAATAAGAAATTATGTTAAAAATTAAAATTTAAAAATTAGATTAAGGTAATGGTATCAAATTAGAGCTGTAGACACCCCATTTTTGACCATCCTTAAGACTTGGACGTCACCGTTTGAACACCCGGTGATCATCCTTATTTGTGTTCGTCTTGAGTTCCCGGAGGTCTCGGCTACGCGCCTTGCGTCAGGATCTCTCAACTCGACTATTTTGTGTCTGGTTTTGCACCAAACACTTGTGTTTTTTCTTTGGAGGGCAGGGAGTGGCTTGTTGGCCATCCCCACACCTCACCGGCCATGGCTTGAGGCTACCGGCCATTGGTTTGTTGCCATTGACCAAATGTTTGGCCGACCGGCACTCTTTGTGGTCGACCGGCCATCTTTTTTGGTCAAATAACATTTTTGGCTGGCCGATCACTGTACATCTGCTTTTGCAGATATTTTTGATGCCAGTTGTGCTAGCTGGCATACACTTTGCTCCCCTCCATACACGTGTATGGAGGGATCTCCCTTTTTACTAGCTTACTTGAGAAGCTTTGCAAGAGTGAGCTCTATAAAAGGGAGCCTCTTCTCCCTCTATTAGGGTTAGACAAAAAAAAAAAATATAGAGGGAGCTCTGAGTTAGGGTTAGTTCATAGTTGTAGCTATTCTATCTCTATATCTCTCTCTTTAGTGCATAAGTGTGTGTTTTAGTCTTACTATTGCACACAAACACATAGAGTTACACCTTCTCTTAGTTTTTGAGGGGCCAGAGAGCTGTTCTTGGTGTTCTTGAGTAGATTCAAGCTTGAAGAACCAACTGGAACATTGTTTGTGAAGAGGGTCATCAAGGGTAAGAACTTCACCCTTTATTCTCCATTTTTGCATAGCTTTTTAACCAATCTTGCAACTATTTTTAGACTTTGTACATAACTAATAAAAGTCTTGATTTTGAGTGCTTAACATAGTTGTTTAAAGTTGCTTTGTCATTTGGGGGTGTTTGACCCCTCTTAGGCCTTGTTTGGCCCTATTTTTGTGCTATTTTGGTGAGCTCCGGGACCACTTTGTTTGGGCATCCTCACCACTGAAATCTTGAGGGATTTCAGTGGTAAGGATGGTGCCTTAAGGTCCTAAGAAGGAGAGGGCCACCCCCTTTCCTTGTTGTCCTTGAAAAGGGTCATTTTAGCCTCATGTGTGAGCACCATTTTTAAGTGCATTTTGGCCATGTCTTAGTTGTTATTTGTGCTTATTTTGTCATAATATAGCACTGTTTTTACTTGGTTTAGACACACCATGCTTTCCTTGCATACATGTCTTGTAATGCCATGATTTGCTTTAACTTGTGCCTAGCATTCAGCCTATTATGCTTACTTGTTTTGGCCTAGCGTGCTTGTTTTAGCATGCTTAAGTTCTATTTTTGGTTGTCTTGGTCGACCATGACATGCTTAGTATAGCCACCTTGCATTTTGGCTTGCTAGCCTTGGGTGTGTGAGTGTGGAGCATGCTTTACTTGCTTTGTTTCAGTGGTTTGGAACCATTTGCCATGTCATTTCAGTCCTCATGGTATGCTTGAATGCTTACATTTGATGCCCCTTTAATGTGTTTAGAGGTTGGTGTTTCATGCTTCATGTTTGTGCTATTGTGTATGCCTCTAGGATTAGGTTATTTAGATTCCATCTAAGTGGTTCTTAGGGCTTACTTCTGCATGATTTAGGACTGTTTTGGTTCATTTTGGTCATTTGCTTTATGTGTCATATGATCATGTTTTAAGTCCTTGGGCTTGGTTGCATGCCTAGCTTGCATTGGTAGGTTGATTTGGCATCATTTCCAACATGTTCTCAGAGCTTATTATGTATGCCATATGTCCATGATTATTCCCTTTTAAGTGTGCTTAAAAGATGCTTCTTGATGCTTAAGTGTTTAGGCCTTAACATATGCATGCTTGTGTGTGTTTTGCCTCTCATTTGCATAGCATTTGGCCACTGTTTTGGGCCTGATAGAGAGCTGTCCAAATTAGTGTAAGTCCCTCCTTTGCATATTGTGGCATGCTCACCTTGTGTGTTGATTGCATACTTGACTTACCATGTATTGTTGTTGCATGTTTAAGTGACATTTGCATTTGGCACGCATTTCTTGACTAGGTTGCATAACATGTTGCGTGCCTTACACACTTGCATGATTAGGTTACATCTTGCATGTTGATCATTAGCATAGTTATTACATGCTTGCATGCTTGCTAGCTTAGGTTGTGTGCCTAGCATACTTGTCTTCATGTTCATATTGCATGCCTAGTTCGCACGCCTAGGTTGCATTGCATTGGCATGCATGCCTTACCTCTTGATCAAGTGATAGAGGTTAGGCCATTTGTTTGTTTAAGTGCATTTCATTCTACATTGAAATGGCACACTTGGTTTCTTGGGCCATCACGCATTAAAATGCGCGATTGATGGTCCGAGAATCGAGGACCATCCTCTTTTGAGTCATAAACATGATAAGAAGTGTGGTTGGTGCAAACATTGCTTGAAATGCATTGCCATGCCATGTTTTGCCCTCTGCTGTTGTCAAAACAGGTTTCAGCGGGAAGCTTTGGCCAGCCGGCCATCTATACTGCCGACCGACCAATTATTGATGGCCTAGAGCTCAACAAATAGTCGATGACCATCCGGACATGGTCGGTGGGGTTTCCACTTGGTCGGTGGTGATCCACAGTGTCCATGGAGCATACCTTGGGATTTGTGTAATTTTCAGACGAGCAGAGTAGGGGGAACAGAGGCAAACTTGTGCATGGTGGTGGGTCTTCAAGCAGAACCGAGCACGCATACATTGGGCCCTCTTCCCGAGGCTGCTTTTACTGCTTAATTAGCTTAACTAGTTAATTGTCTGTAATATTTAGTTAGCTTGATAGTTAGTTAAATTGTATTATTCTTTCGGTCCCTCCGAGCGAGGGCAAATTTGTAATAAGTGTGGATGCGTGTGTGCATGTCTTCCAACCCCCACTTCTTTCTCCCTTTTACTTACCTACTTTGATGGTTAGTATTAGGGCATATTTAATTTAGCATACCTTATGCCATGCATGTGTGCATCATTCATCAGTCTTGCATGCACCGGGCTCGACGCATCATGCTAACCGCATAGTATTTTAATTCCAAACTTGAATACGTGCATCGAGTTGTCGCATTTCACAAGTCATCCTTAGATTAGCCGAACCTATTCTAATGACATTTTGTATGCGATGCATTAGCCACTTTAACATGAACTAGGATCATGCATGATTACTAACTAGTTCATTATTTTGGCACGGAGTACGATGTAAGTATTTATGCTTTAGCATCTCGCATGAGTGTGAATGTTAACATGACAGCATGCTTACCATGTGGCTATGTCCTTATGTGATATTACTACCTGAATGCCTGTGGGTGAAGGTTGGATTGTTTGAGTTGGAACAACTCGTTGAAATCCGTGTTTTAGCCTACTTACGAATAGCAAATTTCAAACCATTTCCCAAACAAACGGATATGCAATGCTTTGTTCCAAATTAGGCGATTTAGTCTATACTTGTTTTGCTGTACGCATCACATAGTAACTCTAGCTAAAATAATTCGAATAAGAATGCATAATGTTTTCAAAACAAGATATCATAGTTAGTAGAGGCCGATCTTCGGATCGGGCGAGAGGGGGTGCTCATAGCTGACCTTTCCCAATCGTACCCAAGTTCCCGAGCCGAGGCAACTTTGGTGATGACGGACACGTGGCCTTAGGCAAACGAGTCAGGGTTTCCTAAATTCCCAATACAAAATATTTAGGTGGCGACTCTGTATCTGGCAAAGCAGTCCATGTTTGGCACTTCTTTTCTAAAAATCTGTTTTCCAAAACAATTTGCTGGATTTGGACTCTTTGGTTCAGATTTAGAACCGTGACGATTTGAGAGTCCGAACTGTAGTGAGCCCAAAACGAACAGAACGGGACCCATCCTCCCGGGCGTTCGGGGACGTCTACAAGAGCGTTTAGGTTAATTTATGATTTAATTTGTTAAATATGTAATTAAGATAGGAAATTGTATGTATTAAAGAAAAGATAAAGAGAATATGACAATAAGGGTATTTAGGTTATTTTGTAATGGTTCGGGTCAAGATCCAAGTTTTTTGTCACAAAAATTGGGCATAGTTTGAAAATTTTCTAAGTGTAAAAAAGTTGAATTTTTCAAAACTTATGATTTTGAAAATAATATTTGATGGTAATTGTTCCTTATACATTTAATAGTCTAATTTGATTTTATTAGATTTTTCTACGAGGTATTAATCAGTTTACTTCAACGTCAAATTTAGAAATTTCAGTCAAAAAATTATTTTTGTACTTAAACTGAGGGAGTCACTTTTTGATTTATTTGGATTTTTATTTTTATTTTTTAATATTTTTCTTTGAATCCAAATGGGGGTATTTCCTTATTTATATTGTAAATTTAAGTAAATGAAATATAAATGTAAGAGGCAAAAGAAAGCATTTACTTAAATGGTTACATATGGACACAAGGAGAATGTGCAGAGAGTGCCTTAGGAACTGTGATGTGTGACTAGCTGTGTCTAGGGTGACCGCTCAAGCGATCAAGTAGTCGCTTGAGCAGAGATGCGAGACTCCTTGTATTTTCACTGTAGACCTACAAAACTTCTGAGAGATTGCGTTCACTGCTTGAGCGGTGAAATGCTCGCTCGAGCGGTTGTTTGGGATCAATACTTTAAAAAGTCATTTTTTGGTCACTTTTCTTCATTCTTTCAGATTCTCTGTAACGCCCTCAAAATAATACATAATCCCAACATCTAACAGTTCTATATATACATGATAGATAAGTCACATTTCCATACATGCATCAGAGTTAATATTATAAAAGAGTATTTCATATAAGTTATAAATGTTTACAAAAAATGATAGAATGCCCTGCGCGCTTACATCTTTCCAAGTTGTTACTTGGTTACACAAAAAAAAAAGTTCTAACTCTTTTACAAGTAAAGCCCTCGGCTTGCATTTACATGTATTCAACAAACAAATAACAAAGTAGAGTCTTCAACTCCTAAAACCTCCCAGGCAAAGATCTTGGACTTGGCATGTCTCTTGTACCTGAAAATGGTGTCCTAAGTAGGGTGAGCCAAAGCCCAGTAGAGATATGCTAAACCCAATATGAGAAATAACTAAAAAATTATCATTCGACAAATGATTAACATGAGTAAACCAACTCACACCCTTCTCATAGCCCAATAACAATTACATTCATGTTTCAATCCACTTCCCCTTTATTTAACCAATTCAATTCCTAAATATGGTTCATTATCTAACCAAACAATTTAAATGAGACTGCAACTCAACTTATTAACACTTCCGTTATCCACGATTCAAGATAAGACTACAACTCAACTTATTAACACTTCAATTATCAACTTCATTCATGCACTTCAACTCGTAAAGTTTCGGGACTTTAACCTTAGACACTCCGACCAACTTAATTATCTATGGAGTACATCCTCCATCTCCTCCCAAACAAAGATACATATATAATGTATGCAAACATATAATCACCTATAGAGTACATCCCATATCTCCTCCCAAACAAAGATACATATACAATGTATTATAGCATATAATCCCACGTATGGAGTACATCACCTATGTCCTCCCAAACAAAGTTACATATACAATGTATTAAAGCATATAAGCATATATAGAGTGCATCCCCTATCTCCTCCCAAACAAGATACATATACAATGTATTAAAGCATATAAGCACATATGGAGTACATCCCCTATCTCCTCCCAAACAAGATACATATACAATGTATTAAACTCTTTTTCTTATACCATGATCAATTAAGGCACATATTCAATGTGTTCTTCCCACTATCATATTCAATGACATATTTCAATTGATTAGTTTCAATTTACCTAATCATCATGTAGTTCTACAACAATCAAGGCTATCCTCCACCGATAGCCCAAAGCAGTTATTTCTAAACAGATAAATGAATTTACCAAATAGATAAATTATCACACTTTCCATAGGTGAGTGATTTATCAAACCGACTACACCAACTAGTCTCAATTCCATCCAATTTCATGATGTTCAAATCAATTTCATATTCCTCACAATTACCAAATTAATTATACAAATTAATTATTTAAATTCAATTAGGGCATTTTCCTTCTTTTCTCAAACATTGATCCTAAGACCAAATCCCACCTATCAAACCCACAAAACCTCATTTTCAAGACCTCATATACATATGGAGCTTAAAAACACAAAACCCCCCTCTTTCATACCACAAACCTCAAACCCTAACTTCCCAAATCACCAAATCTCAACATTTATACTAAATGACCAATATTTGTGTTAAAACTCATAAGAAGGAGTAGATCATCCCTACCTCAAAGTTAAGATCCCAAAAAAGAAAATGAAGAAACTCGAAAGTGCTCCAAAGTACAACTTTTTTGGATCAAAGTGTAGCCCCCTCCAAGCTCTACCTTCCTTACAAAGAGATTAGGGTAGACGCACCCAAGAACTAGGGGTGTTCGTAGAGAGAAGATGTATGTAGAGAGAGAGAGAGAGTCAGATCTAGGGTTTGGAAGTAAAAAGAGATGAAAAAGTGAAGAAGAAACACGCTGCTGCAACTGATATACTCGAGGCTCGCTCGAGCGAAAGAGTGGCCGCTCGAGCGACCAGACACAAACAAACCTTGCTCGAGTGAACAACGCGAAGCTTCAGGTCTGCAACCCAGAAGCACGCTCGAGCGCAAGAGTCCTCGCTCAAGCGAAGAAACTCAAAACATAGTCCTCTCTCGCTCGAGCGAAGGAAAGCTCGCTCGAGCCAAGAAACACGACCTTCAGATCCAAAAGGGAAGCAGACGCACGCTCAAGCGAAGGACCGCTCGCTCTAGCGAAGAGACACACCAGACCAAGCGAGCTCGAGCGAAGAGAATCTCGCTCGAGCCAAAGCTGCGTCTGAAAAGAAAATCTGAAGACCCACAATACTCGCTCAAGTGTACAAACCCTCGCTCGAGCGAAGAAGGAAAAACACATGGCTCGCTCGAGCGACAAAGTCCTCGCTCGAGCGAAGAGACCAAAAACTGGACAGCAACCATTTGTTCCAACACCCAACCAACCTGTTTCGAACCTGCCCAACACACCCCAAGACTCAAATACAAAGAATCAAAGGATAGAAACAAGAATAAGACAACAACATACATCTACGGAATCGAGTCCGGAATACAATAAACAATAGAGGGAAAACCGGGATCGCTATAACTCTCTCCCTCTCTCTTTCTCTCTCCTTCTCTCTCTAGCCATTTTTCAATTCCAAGCTCATAAAAGTTTGGTTTTCATCTTTTTCTACTAATCTCCTACCCCATTTTCATTATATAAAAACGAAGAGCACGACGAGAGCTTTCTATCCATCCAAGCGGATCGTAATTTTATTGAAGTTGGATTTTCGGGTTTCTTCCTCTTCTAGCTTGAGGTAAGGATTTCTTTGCTTCCCTTCAATATTTCTTATAGATAGATAAGTGGTATATTTGTATTGCATAAAAATCTTATGTTGAGGGATTTTCTTAAAAAGCATATGGATGAAGTAATGGTTTTCCAAATCAAGGGAGTTAAATTTATGACTTATGGGATTTAAGGAAGTTGTGGACAATTAAAACTTGATTTTGTGCCTTAAAGTAAAAAGCCCTAATTTTGTCAAACCCTAGCAATGGATTTTATTTTAAAATGATTATTTATTTCAGTTGACCTTAAATTCTTGGAATTTAGTAAATGATGAGTTGAAGTAAGTATGAAGGGTGATTAATAATTATTGTAAGAATGATTATTACATAAGAGACTTATATCAAAGAAATTGATAATGGAAATTGGTTCATTGCATTATGGAAAGTGTATGAAATTAATTGGGATGTATAAATTGAACAAAAAGAAATTGATGTTGAGATGTATGGAATATTGTGGGGTGCAAATTGCATTGAATGCTAAAGAGGGAGTTTTACATTTATTATTCATTGTGTTGTTCGTTTAATTTATTAATTGATATGATGAATTGATAGATGATGATATTGGAATAAAGGTCTGTTTTCTTCTGGCTTGTGATTGGTAAAGCGTAGTGCTTGATAGAGGTTCTGCATTCCTTCAAGAGTAGTATCTGGAAAAGTGTGTGGTCTGTTGAGATACAAGGAGGTTCCACATTTCTTTCAATTTGTGACTAGTAAAGCGTAGCGCTTGATAGAGGTTCCCTCTTCCTTCCGGAGTAGTGCTCGGAAAAGCGTGTGGTTTATTGGTATGCCTTGGTAATGGAGTAGGTTATTGACAATGAACTTTTTGTGAGATAATTATAAGGAGATTTGTATGCGTAAATGTGATAATTGGAATTGGAGAATTGAACTGTGTGAGTCAGAAAAGATGGATATGAATTGATTTGTTTTATATGGATTAGTTATGTGATATGTGTTGGAATATATGTATATATATATATATATATTGAAGTTATGCAGATTATGGTAGGGTGATGTTAGTTGTGAATTAAAGAGTATGATGTATGATCATTATTAATATATAGTTAATAGACTTAAGATCCTTATGAAAATGTTAAAATGGGGTTTTTAAGAAAATTGTTTGAAATTACAAGAAAGGCAAGAAGATAAAAGAATCGGCCATCGAGTTGAGGGAGAGAGGCCCGCGGCGCCGGCAGCTAGGGCAGGAGCGGGGGCTGGGGCAGAAGCATCGAGGAGAGGGGTCCACGGCAGGGGTGGAGTTCAGAAAGGATGGGGGGGTGGCTGGCCTGCACTGCCCACATCACTGACATACAGAGGGCAGGGTGGGGCGACCTACCAGATCCTCTTTGCTCCTCCTCCGGCTGACCATGAGTTGGTCGGTTTCCATGACTTGCCTCCGGTATGTACTACTTCATCTTACATCTTGCATTGTCATTTTATTTCAGTTTATTGATATTCCGTAGAATACTGATACATCTAATACTTTCGCAGGCCTCTTCTGAGTACACTCGACAGACCGGGCCCTCCAGCAAAATCTGGAAACGTGAGGTCTCCTCAGCACCGGTAAATCGATCCCGAATCACGACTGGCAATGGAGCCCAAGGCTGCCAGGTGATCTGAAAATGAAATACAGATTGTTATCTACTATTTTTGACAATACAGTGTAAAGCGAAGCTTAAATGAACTGCAAGTAAAACATACCTCTGCGGGAGTGATGGTGTCAAAATAGCGGCAGAAGAAGCTAAACGTCTCCCGAGGCCTCCGCACGCACCTCCCGTCGAAACGGCGCGAAAATGGAACGACGAGAGGGGTCTCCGCATCTGGCACGGGGGCGAGTCTCGGAAAGTAGGCGTAGACCCACAACTGCAGAATAAATACCAGTATGCTTATCAAATAAAGCAGAATACAGAATAAAACAGGGATAGCAGAGCCGTGTGCAGTGTATTTAGCAGAGTGTACAGTGTGAGTAGTGTACAATTAGTGTAAAGCAGAGTATGTGTGTGCCGTGTGTACAATATACAGTCAGTGTAAAGCAGACCACAGTGTGTGCAGTGTACAGAGTACAGATAATAGAAAGCAGAAATGAAATGTTAAGAAGAAAAAGGAAACGTACCTCCCAAGCGCGCCAATAACCCCCGAGCAACTGTCCGTTGCCATGGGAAGTTGAGCTCATGTAGCCGTAAAGTGTAGCCAGAGCGGCGCCACCTCAGTCATAGCGCAGGATCTGTGTGACATCCACTAAAGCGCTGAGCAAGCAGAGGGGCACGGTATTCGCCCGGTCGGCGAAAATAGTCGTCCCCAGCATAAACATCAGAAAGTCGCAGGCGTACTGCTTCACCGCCTCCTGGGTCATCAGAGCCTCCTCGGTCAAAGTTGACTGGACCCTGAACTGGACCTCGAACCAGGAATATCGGACGAAGCCGGGACGTGCGAGAGGTGGCACCTCGCCAAGCAAATATGTCTGAGCGGCCTCCCACTCGTCCATGTCAGTATCAAAGGGGATCGGATCACCCCCTATCCCGATGCCGGTGAGCATCGAGAAGTCGT
Organism: Camellia sinensis; assembly: GCF_055761805.1. Classification (NCBI taxonomy): domain Eukaryota; kingdom Viridiplantae; phylum Streptophyta; class Magnoliopsida; order Ericales; family Theaceae; genus Camellia; species Camellia sinensis. The sequence continues at coordinate 68,407,637 of NC_138970.1, forward strand.
AGGGAGTCATCGTCATGTCTCTCGTAGCAGAGAAGTGGAAGGAATCGGTGGTGTCCCACCACCTCTCCGCTAGAGTGGCGAGGAGAGGCCTGCTCATGGTAAGTCTGGATAGTCCTCTGCAGAATGCGCCGAAGCCGGCCTGATCTACGATGTGGCGAACCGCATCGGGTATCTCAGCGTACCAGTCTCGAGCGGCGATGTTCCCATACCCCCGGACGGTATGGGAATCTCCCTGATTTCAAACAAACAATTGCAAAGCGATGTTAAATATACCAGTTTTGAAATGCATTCAGAATTTAGGCAAATATAGCATTCAGATTCAAACAACTATCGGTTGCCGGTGTGCTTACAGTGAACTACAACATGTGATGTGTCAGCGTGTTTGAGTGGTTCAGTACAGATATAGCGTGTGTGCACGTTTTCAGATTCAAATAGGTACCGAATGCCGGTGTGCTCGCAGTGAACTACAACATGTGATGTGCCAGCGTGTTTGAGTGGTTCAGGGCAAATGCAGTGTGTGTGCACGTGTTAGTTTCAAACAGATATCAGTTGCAAGTGTGTTCACAGTTAACTACAGTATATAGTGCATCAGTGTATCTGAGCTAAGCAGTTAAAGAATATAATCAGCTATGGCAGTTGGCGGTTAAGTGTTCTACGTCGTGGAAAGTAAAACAAAGGAAGGAATGTTACCTCGAAAGCGCCGAAGGACAGATGAGATGTAGGCTCACGCAAGAGAAGCTCTGGAGGCATCGCCCTATCAAAGCTCCGAAACTGGCAAAGTCTGTCGGGAGGCAAAACGTGGATCGCCGGCCGGTATGTCGCCGGGTCGAACGGGCGGACGCTCAAGGGAAGGAGCTCGGCCTCTGGGTCCGTCTCGTGATCCAGGGGAGTCCCGCCCCGTGGAACATCGTCTGCCATCTCAGAGAAAATGAGAAAACGGCCCGAAAAGTGAAAACAGGGCTAGAATGCAAAAGGTCAACAAAAAGTCAACCCTGGGAGGGTGGAAAACGGCCGGAAAAGCCGAAATGTGGAAAATGTGATGAAATCAAGAAAAACTTAGGAGAAACAAACTCCAAGAGGTGGAAATCGAAAAAAAACTACACTGAAACGAAGTTTCGATCGGATGAAAGTGTTCGAAATGCGATGAACTTCGCGAATCAAATGACGAAATGGGCCTTAAAACCGAGCAAAGTGGTGGATCGAGGGGGAGAAAATACTCTAGAGAGAGAGGGGAAGAAATTTCGGCCAAGGAAAATGAAAGGAATAGGGTTTGAAACCCTATTTTAAAAGACCCAAGGTGAAAGGACAAAACTGCCTCGATTCAGCAAGATTTGTCCGGTCGGCTACATTTTTGGCCGGTCGGCCAAACATTTGACCGGTGAGATGTTTTGATGGCCGGTGGATGGCCGGTGACCTCCCCTGATGTCCGGTGAGCCTCCTAAAACCTTGTTTGGGTCATATGTATAGTTTGGGACATTTATTGCTCAAGATAGTGCAAGACAGTGCATTTTCGAAATTCAACCGGCCTCCGTTTTGACCTTGGACCGTGTCTTCTGTGCGTGGCACTCGAATATGTGCAAGGTTGTATCCTTTTTGTATCCTTTTATATCTTTTAAGATTCGAAAGTTGCCCCACATACGTTGTTTTGCAAACACGTGTTGAGTTATACGTCATTATGCTTGCATTGTTATGCATTCAGATGGTCTGGCGAGACCTAAAATGCGCTCGGTCTAGGAGACCTTAAATCCTCTGAAGGTGCAAGTCCTTCGGTGTTTGTCGTGCCCGAACGACTTTTGGTAAGTTGCATTGTACATGTATTTCAAGCGACTCGCGTCGTCGCATATTCAAGTTCACATGCATTATCATGCATTTCAAGCGATGCGCGTTGTCGGGCATTCAAGTTCATAAGCATTTCGAGCGACACGCGTGGTCGCACATTCAAGATCATATGCATTGTCATACATATCACAAGACGTGCATTGTCACGCATTTACATCAGCATGCATCAACATGCATCATTTGCATTTCAAACAAAACAAAAACAAAAAAACAACATGCATATGTCATGCATTTCATTGTAATATATTGCATATGTCATATATTCCACTATATCCAGTCCATTGCATATTGTAGATATTGCATTGTAGCTTGCATGCATCCACTGCATCACCTCCATCTAGGGTTTGCGCCTTTCCTTGTTGAGCTTGGACTGGTATGTGCCCATACTTTTCACGTCTATACACTCATAGTTCTGTATGACCGTTCTATGTTAGACGTGGTTTGTTTGTGTACATACCTTTCCTAGGCAAGATTTGGTTTGGCTCGCGTGCCTTATCCATTGTATATACTCCATTCCAGTGCATGCTGCATTATAGCTTGCATGCATCCACTGCATCACTTCCATCTAGGGTTTGCGCCTTTCCTTGTTGAGCTTGGTCTAGTATGTGCCCATACTTTTCACGTCTATACACTCATAGTTCTGTATGACCGTTCTATGTTAGACGTTGTTTGTTTGTGTCCATGCCTTTCCTAGGCAAGATTTGGTTTGGCCTGCATGCCATATCCATCGAACATATTATATTGTAGTGTAATTTTTGCATCCTGCATTAGGATCATGTTCTTTCGTTAGCGGGTCATTCCCCACTTATGTCATTCCACCCAATTACTTATTCTTGCGTCCGCCTACATCACTCATAGTTCTGCATGTGTATGCGCTTTGAGGGTTGCGACACCTTTTCTATGGTAGACGGACTTGTTACCTCCGTCAATCTATTTGACATTTGTGTGGTTTTGAACCACTCATGATTGGATCATGATTTAAGTGCATTGCATTTTCTTTTGCATTATTATGCATAGTTTTGTATATATTGCATATCATTTTGCATTCATTTTGCATGTTATGCATGGTGCTAACGATATCATACCTGTTAAGTTTTCTTTCTCTTGCAGGCACGATATTGTATGTACGGTTCATTTGAGGCTGGTGCAACCAGACGAACCGGACAGGTACTGTATTCTCTGAGTGAGACGTATCGAGAATTGCATGATTCTCTTACATCCTTTCTGCATTGTAGTGCAGTTTGGTGTATGCTAGCTTAAAACTGTCGCATGTTATGCTTCGTCATAGCTTTCTTTGCATGTTCATAAGTTATGTTCGGCTCCTTGCATTGTCAGTTGCATTTTGCCCCTGCCTTCGGGCGCATATCTTTATTGTCTTGCATGCTTGTCTAAGTCTTCGGCCTTGTCAAAAATGGGTCGTCCTTGGGCTTTGACATTCACTCCCGTCATTCTTATGACTTTCGAGTTCGGTCAAAGAGGGCCAACTGTAGACACCCCATTTTTGACCGTCCTCAAGACTTGGACGTCACCGTTTGAACACTCGGTGATCATCATTGTTGTGTTCGTCTTGAGTTCCCGGAGGCCTCGGCTACGCGCCTTGCCTCAAGATCTCTAAGCTCGACTGTTTTGTGTCTGGTTTTGCACCAAACACTTGTGTTTTTGCTTTGGAGGGCAGGGAATGGCTTTTGGGCCATCCCCGCACTCCACCGGCCATGGCTTGAGGCCACCAGCTGTGTTTTGTTGCCATCGGCCAAATATTTGGCCGACCGGCACTATAGATGGTCGACCGGCCATCTATTTTGGTCGAATTGCATTTTTGGCTGGCCGATCACTGTTCATCTGCTTTTGCAGATATTTTTTGTGCCAGTTGTGCTAGCTGGCATACAGTTTGCTCCCCTCCATAAACGTGTATGGAGGGATTTCCCTCTTGGATGGCTTACTTGAGAAGCTTTACAAGAGGGACGTTCTATAAAGAGGGGCCTCTTCTCCCTCTTTTAGGTTAGACAATATTTTCAGAGGGTTCTAGTTTTAGGGTTTGAGTTGTGTATCTATCCTATATCTATATCTCCCTCTCTTTTGTGTTTTGTGTGTGTTTTGTCTTACTTTTGTGCATAAACACCCACCATCACACCTTCTTTTAACTATTGAGGTACTAAGAGGCTGTTCTTGAAGTTTTTGGCTAGTTTTGAGCTTAGAGAAGCTGCTGGACCATTGTTTGTGAAGAGGGTCATCAAGGGTAAGAACTTCACCCTTTATCCCCCATTCTTGCATTGTCTTTTTGCCTATCTTGCAACTGTTTTTGAGCTTAACATATAACATAGAAAAGTCTTAGTTTTATCTGCCCTAAATTGTTTCTTAAAGGTGTTTTAAGTTGTAGGGTTGTTTGACCTCTCTTAAGGCTTGTTTGGCCCTTGTTTTGTGCCATTTCGGTTGAGCTTCGGGACCATTGTGTTTGGGCCTCCTCACCACTGAAATCTTGAGGGATTTCAGTGATGAGGATGGTACCTTGAGGTCCTAAGAAGGAGAGGGCCACCCCCTCTCCTTGTTGTCCTTGAAAAGGGCCATTTTTGCCTCTTTAGTGAATATCATGTTTAGGTTCATGTTGGCCATGCCTTGACTGATATTTATGCTTATTATGTCATGATATAGCTCTGTTTTTAGTTGGTTTTGGTACATCATGCTTGCTTAGCATACATGCCTTGTAATGCCATGATTTGCCTCAATACATGCACAGCATTTAGACTACTATGCTCATGTGTTTTGGCTAAGCTTTGTGAGGCTTATATGCATATTTTGATGTGCTAAAGGACTGTTTTAGGTCATTTGAGTCATTCATGTCTTGCTTTGTATAGCTACCATGCAATCCCTCTGGAATGCCTTAAGCTTTGGCCTCTCTAGCATGCCATCCTTACTTTGTTTCAGTGGTTTGGAATCACTCGGTATGTTATTTCAGACCCCATGATGTGCTTATATGCTTGCATTTTCCATCCCTTTCATGCTTTGAAGAGTTGATGGCTTATGCTCCATGTTTAGGCCCTTGTTGATGCATATTTGTGTGTGTGTTTTCATGCCTTTGTTGTATCATTTTGGCCACTGTTTTAGGCTTGTTTGAGGGCTGCCTAAATTAGTTTAAGTCCACCCCTTTGCATGTTGTTGCATGCTCACCTTGTGTGTTGTTGCATACTAGTGTGTTGTTGCATGATTGAATGAAGCCACATGCTTGCTTGCATGCTTGAACATCCATATTGTGTCTTGCATACTTGTTGGTTGCATTGCTTCATGCCTTACATGCTTCTTTACTTATGTTGTGTGCCTAACCTACATTACACATTGCATTGCCATGTTGCATACTAGCCTCCATACCTAGGATGCATTGCATTGGCATGCATGCTTCACCTCTTGAGTTGAGTATGATAGAGGTTGAGCCCCCTTTGCTTGATTATGTGCATTGCATTCCATATCAAAATGCATACTTGGTTCCTTGGGCCATCATGCATAGAAATGCGCGATTGGTGGTGTGAGAATCGAGAATCATATCCCTTTGAGTCATGAATATGATAAGGGGTGTGATTGGTGCATACATTGCTTGAAATGCATTGCCATGCTATGTTTTGCCCTCTGCTGCTGTCAAAAACAGATTCTACAGGAAGATTTGGCCGGCCGGCCATCTGCAGTGCCGACTGGCCATCCATAAGCGGCCGATGGATTAATTTGTGGCCGGTGACCATTCTCCATGGCCGGTGACCAATTCCCTCAGCCGGTGGTGTTCCACAGCATTCAGGGAAGCAACCCTGAGATTTGTGCAGTCTTCAGAGAAGGATAACAGTCAAAGCAGAGGCAACTTGTGCATGGCAATGACTTTCCGAGCGGAGCCGAGCGCGCATTGCATTGGGCCCACTTCCCCAGGCTGTTTACTGCTTTCATTAGATTAGTTAATTATTAATTAATTAATTGGTCTGTAATATTTAATTAGCTTGTAGGTTAATTAACTTGTATTATTCTTTCGGTCCCTCCGAGCGAGGGCAAAGTTGTAATAAGTGTGGGTGCGTGTGTGCATGTCTTCCAACCCCCACTTCTTTCTCCCGTTTACTTACCTGCTTTTGATGGTTAGTATTAGGACATGTTTACTTTAGCATACCTTATGCTCTGAATGCGTGCATCATTCATTAGTCTTGCATGCACCAGGCTCAGCGCATCATGCTAACTGCATAAAGTATTTCAAATCTAACTTGAATACATGCTATCTGTGCATTTTCACATGTCATCCTTAGATTAGCCGAGCCTATTCTAGATTGCATTCTGTATGCGTTGCATTAGCCACTTAACATGCACTTGGATCATGCATTGATTGCTAACATGTTCTTGTCTTGGCTCGGAGTACATTGTAAGTATTTTTATGCTTTAGCATCTCGCATGAGTGTGAATGTCAACATGACAGCATGCTTACCATGTGGCTAGATGCTTATGTGATATAAACTGCTTGAATGCCTGTGGGTGAAGGTTGGGTTGTTTGAGTTGGAACAACTCGTTGAAATCCGTGCTTTAGCCTACTTGCGAATAGCAAATTTCAAACTGTTTTTCAAACAAACGGATATGCAATGCTTCGTTCCAAATTAGGCGATCTAGTCTATATTTTTGTGTTGTGCGCATCACATAGTAATTCTAGCTAATTAACTGGAATAAGAACACATAACGTTTTCAAGAACGGATATCACGGTTAGTATAGGCCGATTGTCGGATTGGGCGAGAGGGGGTGCTCATAGCTGACCTTCCCCAATCGTACCCAAGCTCCCGAGCCGAGACAACTTTGGTGATGACGGACACGTGGCCTTTGGCACTGAGTTAGGGTTTCCTAAATTTCCCCATAAAAAATATTTAGGTGGCGACTCTATATCTGGTAAAGCAGTCCATGTTTGGCACTTCTTTTCAAAAATCTGTTTCTCAAAACGATTTGTCGGATTTGGACTCTTTGGTTCAAGATTAAAGACCGTGACAAAAATCGAGTACAAACTGTGGGGTGAGGCCCTCACACGGGGCGCGTCCACAGGATGGTGGTACGACTGGATGTGTAGTTTGTCCGCTACAGACATCGCTTGGCGCTGCCCTTGGCTCAATTTACAGGCGATGAGCTACAGCATGACTTGCTAGCCTGGGATTCAGTTGGTTGGCCTGACACGCTGTTTCTTTTACTTTCCATTCCAGATCCGGCGCCAATTCGGTCATGATTAGACTTGTCCAGAGGAGGGGATAGAGTACCCTACTACATCTCCGGTCCGAGGCGCACAGTTAGCTCGGTATGCCACAACATGGAGGACGAGAGAGCTTCTGGCCCCTACTCCCACTTTCAGCTGCACCCTCTCTGATAAGTGCATAGATTGGCTTAATAGAGAGGCACAGGTAGGGTCCACTTTGGCATCAGAGGCTTCCACAAGCTCTGGGAGGGGACGTAGGGACACCTGATTATGCCTCGGATTTATTTGCTTTAATCAGAACTTTCAAGTTTTCTTTATGAATGTAATGAAAAGCAACTTCAATTTGTATTTAAGAGCAGGAGAACTTTGTATTGAAATCAATGTAATTGAAGGTTGTGGGTACTGAAAATTTTCCGTTTGGTCCACAAATGGTCTAAGTTGTAAAAAGATTAATTTGAGCAAAATCAACTTTTATTAAAACTTTTCAAAACCATTTTCGATATGGATCAAAACTGGACACACCTGAGATCTATCCTTAGGATATACAACCTCGGATTCCAGCAACTGGAAAGTTACCACTAGTCTTAATAGCACTGTACCGAAGATCACAACCGAGCTCCTAAATGTAGAATAGACAAAGATGACCAATCATGATCACATGGTCAAAGTTGATCAGGGAAGTGTTTCTGGCTGGATTTCAGGATGAAGTTGCCTATGTATCCCAAAGATGGGAATCAAGCCTTACGTAGTTTGGCTTGGGTTCACTCGTGTATTAACTCTCTCCTTTTGCACTCTAACTTTTGCCATGGCCGCCCTTTGTAGGTTTTCAACCTTGCGAGCTCAGTTTTTATAATTTCAAATTTTTCATGCTCTAACTTTTGCCTAGGTCGCCTTTTCGGGTTTTCGGCCTAGCGAGCCACTCAGGGAAAGTATTTCTTCAACTTTTCCATGCTGATTGGTTGGGAGAGCTCTAGGCCATCTAGGTCCATTAGAATGACAGCTCCACCTAACCAGATTGACTTGATGATGTAAGGACCAGTCCAATTAGGTCGGAACTTGCCCCTAGGGTCGTGGATGGGAGCTCAGTTGTCTTTGAGCACCAAATCTCCTTCTTTCAAATTCCTGGACTTAACCTTCTTGTTGAAGGCCCTGACAATTCGTCATTGATAACCCTGAACATGGTACAGTGCTTTCAGCCTTCTTTCATCGAAGAGCATGATTTCTTCGAACCTGCTTTGCTGCCCATCTACCTCGGCTATCTGACACTCAGCCAGTACTCGTAATGACGGAACCTCAATTTTGATAGGCAAAACAGCCTCCATCCCATAGACCAAGGAATATGGAGGCACCCCAGTAGAAGTTCGAATTGAACTCCGGTAGCCCCACAGAGCAAACGACAACTTATCTAGCCAGTCCCGGTAGGTTTCCACCATCTTCTGCAGAATGCGCTTGATGTTCTTGTTGGCGGCCTCAACAGCTCCGTTGGTTTGCGGCCGATATGTAGATGACTTGTGAAAAGCCACATTGTATTTTTCCAACAAGTCGATCACTTCTTTTTTGAAGTGGGAACCATTATCTGAAATAATCTCGTTCGGGACCCCGTAGTGACAGATGATGTTGTTCCTGATGAACTTGGTAACATGCGATGCCTTCAACACCGCATAAGATTGAGCTTCAACCCACTTCATAAAGTATTCTATCGCGACCAGAATGAACTCATGCCAATTGGACCCATTTGGAGTGACAGCTCCGATCACATCAATCCCCCAGACTGAAAATGGCCATGGTGAAGTCATGTTGTACAGCTTCGACGGTGGAATGTTCATGCGGTTTGCATGGATCTGACATCTGTGGCATCGTCGAACAAAGCCAATACAATCCTCCTCCATGGTGGACCAGTAGTAACCTTGTGTAAGGATCTTCCGAGCTAGCATCACCCCGTTCATGTGTGCTCCACACTTTCCTCCATGGATGGCCTCCATTAGGCGCTTGGACTCTTCGGCATCAACACACAACTTATGCATCCCGAGATGACCTCTCTTATATAGTTTTCCCCCACAGACGATGAACTGAGCAGCCATTCTTCGAATTGCCCTTTTGTCCTTGGCATTTGCCCCTGGTGGATACGCCTCTTTTTCCAAGAAGTTCTAGACATCGTAATACCAGGGATTCTCATCTTGTACCTCATCTACGACAGCAATTAGGTCATAGGCCGACGTAAATTTCTGTTCGACGATGATCGGATGCATTCGGACTCCGAAAGGGATGTCTATCGTGGAAGATAGAGTTGCTAATGAATCTGCGAACCTGTTGTTCTCTCTTAACAGGTGAGCGAAATTCAGTTTCTCAAACCGAGGAATCCGCATGTCCTAGGTCTGGTGGTAGCGAGGCATTGGGTACTTATTCTTAACAGTAACCTGGTTCAATTTTCTGTAATCAATACAAAGCCGTAATGCTTCATCTTTCTTTTTAGCAAAGAGAGCTGGTGCTCCCCAAGGTGAAGTACTAGGGCGAATAAAACCCTTATCTAGTAATTCCTGGAGTTGAATCTTCAACTCACTCAATTCAACAGGTGCAAATCTATATGGAGCCATAGAAACCGGTGCCGTGCCAGGCATTAAATCAATGGAGAACTCAATCTCTCGGTGAGACGGTAAACTAACAAGATCCCTGGGAAATACATCTGGGTATTCTCAAACTACCCTCGGCAACTAAACCCGAATCTCATCACACTCACTACTCAGAAAGCTAGCAAGAAGATAACTAAGTTCACTCCGCCCACGTGGATCATACACCAGTGATAAGACTCTATCCACCCGGTCCCCCAAGAAATAAAAGCAATCACCGCTCAAGGTATATACAGTAACCTTCTGACGGTAACAATCTATAACAACCCGGTATGACGATAACCAATCCATACCCAATATGACATCAAAACTCAACATATCTAGCAACACAAAAGCAAACGGAAGTCAGCGCCCAGCAACTTCTATTTCACAATCACGACAACCCTGGTCTAAATCAACCATACCCCCAATAGGTGACTCTACACTAAGCGGAGATGCTAACTGTGCTACCTCTAACCTCAATGCAGAAGCATATGCAGTAGATATAAATGAATGAGACGCACCCGTGTCTATCAACACATTAGCCAAAGAATTACACACAACAGAAATGCCTCTCACAACTGAGGGTCCTGGCAATTGTTCTGGCATGGTAACAACATACACGCGCCCCTGTGGCCCCTGATAAACTTGCTCCCCTCTCGGAGCATAGGCCTGATGTACTGACTAAGCTGAAGCAACTCCCTGATTAGCTCGTGAAGCTTGAGTTGAATGAGCCTGCTGGTGGCTCTGAGTCTGCCTCGACCCAGATGCACCAGATGCGCCTCCCAACTGTGGGCAAGTTCTTTTCATATGGCCTAGTTGACCACATTGGTAACAATTAAGCCCTTGTCCCCTATCCTGGGACTGAGACTAACTCTATGATCGGTTAGGTGCTGGTGGTGGCAACATTAACTGTCCTCCACCCTTCTGTGGGCAAGAAAAGGCTTTGTGACCCGGTTGGCCACACTTGAAACAAGAATAACTACTATGTGTACTCTTTCCCGGGCCTGCACTAGGCGAAGGAAAAGTAGATCGAGACTGCTGTGGTTGGGACTGAGATGAAAGGTACCCTTGCTCTTCTTATTCTGCCTATAGTCTGCTTGAGACCCTTGGCCCCTAGACCTTGAACTCCGAAGCCTTTTCTCTTCGGTTTGCATGAAAATCTCTACGTATGTTGCCGACTCTACGAGACGATCATAATTCTGAATCATGTTCCCAACAATCTTAAAGAAGATTTTGGTTTTCAACTTATTCTTGAACTCAATGCAACGACGCTCTTCCATTGCCACTAACTCTGGTGCAAATCTAGATAAACTAGAGAAAACTTCCTCGAACTTGGCCACAATCATGTCGAGTTGTTTGAGGTCTTTTGAACTCTTGCCTCAATCTCTCCCTGGCAGCGAGAGGTAAATACTTATCCTGGAAAGCAACTACAGAGGCTTCCCACATTGGCTCCACTTTACTCTTGGCATACTTCCACCACTGACCCGCATCCCCTTTAAGGTAGTAACTCGCTAGAGTCACTCTCAACTCGCTATCATCAATGTGAAGCATCTCAAATGTCTTCCCCGTTTGCTCGAGCCACTCATCCGCTTTCTTAAGCTCAGGGCCACCATGGAATTCATCCGGTTTGGCTCACAAAAACTCCCTAGTAAGGAAACTTGTTCTTGCCTCTAAGGTGTTCTCTCGGGCTTGGTTCTCTACTCTTAGCAAATTCATAGCCCCTACTATTTCTCTAGCTAGGGCCCCCATTGCGGTTTGATCCACTTGTTCTGTTTGTTCGGCCATATTAGCTTGGCCCGACTCTTCCTCTTGCACCGGGACCTCATCGATCGGTATCTTATGCACACCCCAGCGAGGCCTACCACGTCTCCCGCCTCTACCACCACGGGCTTGACCTCTTCCTGATATCCTATAAAGGACAATAGAAATAATTTAGCACAATAACCCATACGTGCCCAGAATATACCTCACACGTCAAATCACCGTAATTCTATATATTTCACTACTATATAGACATTTCAATTTCATTCCACATAAGCACTTAGTCATGTAACGGATTATTCTTTCATGATGAAATTCGTCCCACGAAAAACCAAGAATTCTTAGTAGAATGATTATTGATCAAGTACCCTTCTAATGAGACCTCAAGGAATTTAACAGGCGCGAACAACATCTCAAAAGTCCAACCCCATAACCACATAGCCACATAAGCATGTTATCACATAGTCACAAAATGTATAACATCTTCCTATCATGCAACCTATCATGCAGCATGAACCCATTGTGGTAAAACAATCACTTCCCATGAGCTCCAAGTATTCAAACCCAGTAGATCTGATACCAAGTTATAACGCCCCCATTTTCATGCCCAAATAGTAATACAATAATCATGGCTCTTTAAAGTAAAACTAATACTAATCCTCATACTTGCATTACATGATATAAATAGTCTTCATGTGATAATACAATTAATCCAACAACCATTAATTAAACAACAAATACCCCCAAGGGTTTACAAGTTCCAAGGCCTGAGCTTGGTTACACAAAATGTTTATTTAAACCCACACATACAAAGCCCTTGGCTTACAATCAGAGTCACAGCAAATGAGCACATCATGCTCTTAGCACACACTTCCACGCCTTCAGTTAGGCGGAATTACCACATCATTTTCTGCACAAAATCCCGTAGGGTGAGCATAAAGCCCAGTAGAAAATTCTTAACAAAGTATATACATTTTACACAAGTTTCAAAAGATGGATGCATATGCCATGCCATGCTCTTTTGAAAATAAGAACACATCTTCATTTATTCAAAGACCATCATGCTCAATGAAGCTAGGCAATTTCAACTGTTCCACATTTATCAATTTTGTTCAAGGGGCGGTAAATACAACTCTGGTAATCCCCAGGTCAGTGTCTGCAAGTAGACTATACAAGTACTATCAATTTGTCATTTTTGCCGGTATCAACCGGAAGGATCACCACCTATCAATTGTCATTTTTACCAGCATCAACTAGAAGGCTCGACACCTATTCCGTCATTTTTACCAATATCAATTGGAAGGCTTGACACCTTTCATCTACACTACCTTTCAAGACTTACCACTGTATTTACCCGAAAATCATCATTTTTACCAGTATCAACTGGAAGGCTCGACACCTATCACCTACACTACCTTCCAAGACTTACCACTGTATTTACCCCAAAACCATTTCATGAAAACTTATTTCTCAACATTCTTTTCTCAATGCAAGTTTTCAAATCAACTTTCAAAGTTCAATGTAATCAAATGAATTGATATGCCAATGCAACAATAATCAATACATTACAACAATTCTTCAATTTCCAATTCTTCTACACAATACTACCATTGTGATCAAAATTCTCATTTCTCCTTTCAATGTAATTTCACAAGATGAATAAATACTTTTATTTCAATTCATCCAAGGGATAACACAATTCCCACATTTCAAACATTTCCAACAACTTAGTCATTTCAAGACTTAATCAACATTTTGAACAACAATTTTCAAAATGAACAACAACTCTCATGCTTCTCAAAATTTATCATTTATACAATATAAACAAGAAATTTTCCAAACAGCACTTATTTTGGCATTCAAAATAGCTATAACAATATCAACCATAGATTTTTAACTCCTTGTATAAAAATCCCCCATTTCTAGGTTCTCTCACCAAAACCATCTATCTTCAAACATTTGAGAAAATCTCACCAAAATACCCTTTCTTCAATCAACATAGTTCAAAACCCCCAATTTCTATCTCAAAGGATTAAATAGTAAACCCACTTTGAAAATCACTCTTTTCCTTGAATCAACAACTAGTTTTCAAAACAAATCAAAGGATGATTTCGAAAATCATCTTGATCTTGCAAAAACATATATATAACTAAAAGAAAATCCCTACCTCAAGTTTGAAGAAGAAAAGAGTTGAAACCTCCAAAATCAACGACGATGAAACTTGATCTCCACCGCACACAACGAAACCCTCGAGAAGTTACACAACTTTGATGAAGGAACTATGGCCAAAATCCCAATGGATTTGGAGAAATCAAATAGAAAAGATGATTTCTAGAGAGAGAGGCTCCAGATCTGGATCTTGGAGACTTTTAGAGAGAGAGGATTGCAAAAAGTAATCTGAACTGTCACTTTCAGAGCTGATAAAAGGCGGTCCACTCGATCGTAGAAAGCCCCGCTTGAGCATCAGACACAGACCCCTGCTCGAGCGTGAAACCCTGCGTTCGAGCATGAAATATGCTCTCCCAGTATTTTCTGCAGACACAGTCCCCGCTCGAGTGCCCGAATCCCGCTCGAGCGTAGAGCAAAGCTTCAAAATCCCGTTCAAGCGCAAGAATGCCCGCTCGAGCGGAGTGCCAAAATTTTGGGCAACCAAGAGTTTGGAAAAACAAGCAATCAACCTTTTCCAAACACACAACTACAACCCAATAACCAACAATGAGGGGAAAACAAGGGAAACAAGACATGAACCACCATTCAACCCATACAAACCTGAGTTCGGAACACCACAAGGGACGGGTCAAAACCAGGTTGCTATAATGTTTTAGGAGAATAAAGGGGATGTACTCCATGTTTTGGGAGGAGATAGTGGATGGACTCCATTGAAATTAAGTTGGCCGGAGTGTCCAGGGTGTAAGTCCCGAAATCATATGTATACATTGGTGCCAATCCTGCGGATGAAATTTTCATAAAATGGCAAGATTGAAGTGCTTGTATGATGGCTATATTGATTGAGAACCACTGGGTTGTAGCCTCAATGGGGTTGTTTGGAAAATTGTAAACTTGGCTTGTGCATAGAAATAAAATGAATTAACTTGAAATGAATAAATGGAAATGGATTGAGATGTGAGTGTTGGTATCGCATGGTCATGCGTAGAATGTGCGTTTGTCATAAATATTGAATATGTCTCTGACACTTATAACTTAGTTAAACCTCATATATTTTGATGGACTGTTTCTACTGGGCTTTGGCTCACCCTATTTGGGAAACCATTATCAGGTACCAGTGACATGCTTCCTCCAAGGACATAGCTTGGAAGGATATAGGAGCTGAAGGCTCTCTTTTGTGTTTTGTGTTTAAATGTTTATTCAAGCCAAGTGCTTATTATATGTACAGAGCTATGACTCTCTTTTGTTGTAACCAAGCAATGTCTTAGAAAGATATAAGCCCATAGGGCATTTATTTTATTGTGGTTTGTTGGTACTACATGCTATAGATTCAGGATGAACGTTTATGAATGTATATCGCAAGTAATATCTTTTGTAATACAAACTCTGATGAGTGAAAGTATACCGTCTCTATTATGCTCACTTCTCCTACAAGTTGGATTATTTGTATTATTTTGGGGGTGTTGCCGAGTTTATTTATTTATTTATTAATTTATTTTTGTATGTTCAAACCATCTATTAGACTAAATTTAATTAACAAGAGCCTAAGACACTCTTCATGTGCGTACTCCTCACTTGCGGATCAGGAGTCACTGTTGTGCGGTTTGCACAGTAGTGATTGTTGTGTGGCCTATGAGAATTATTTCAAACTTTATCTTCATAATCCGAACCGTTCAATTTTTAAATAACATTGAGTAGAACATACTTGTAAAAAATCAAATTGATCGGATATCGATAGATTTTTTATCAACTCACATTTGTATTCAGTTTAGTACTTATATATTTATTTTTTTATGTATACAAATGCTAGTTGATGAAGGTTTTCTCAATATCTGATCAACTTGATTTTTTATAGATATGTTCTACTCGATATTCTTTAAAAATTGAACAGTTCGTATCATCAAAATAAAATCTGAAATAATTCCTACGTGCCGCACAACAGTCAATGTTGTGCAAGCCACATAGCTGTGACTCTAACTCCCTCATATGCTTATGCATAAAAGGCGTACAAGACACACCTAAGAGGCATATCTCAAGACTTTGTGCGCAAGCCTTTAGGGAGTGAAGCCTTAAGGCATTTTCCCTTAGTTTAGCCTCAAGGCGAGTCTCAGTAAAACCTTTCAAAACTTTATATTATACATTTTTATAACAAATATTATGTATAACAGGGTGCATAGGGTTCATTCTGAATGTTTCCAATGAACACTGGTTTGTGATATCTTTACACTTGCCAGCATAAGATTCTTTTGAGTTCAGCTAGATAAGCTAATTTTTTGTAATCATTATTCTATCACAAATTTTTGTGATAAGAACTTATCTTCTCATGTTCTGTTTGTTTCAGGGGAAGTATTTTTGTAATAAAAAGTATTTAGAAAATGTATTAATGTTTGTATGTGGTGATAGTAGTGGCAACGACAAGGTGAAAGTGTTGGGGTGGTGGTGGTGGTAGTGGTCGTGGTGCGGCAGTTGTGATGTGGTGATGGGATGGAGGTGGAGGTGGTGGCGATGGTGGTGATGGTGTAGCAGTGGTGGAGAGATGATAATAGTAGTGGTAATGTGGTGGCATTGATAAACTTTTGTTCGAAAATATTTTTTGTCCCTTAAAAGTGAAAAATATTTTCTACCAAAATAAATTTATTTTTCATTGATCATAGAAATTTTTTTCTGTTTGAGCTTTGTTTTCCGTTAGCTATTAAAGTTTGTAGTCGCTTAAAGTTTGATTGTTTTTGGCTATTGAAATTTTAGTCGCCAAAAATGTTTTGTTGTTCATGTTATCATTTTTAGCTACTAAATATTTTGGTTGCCTAAAGTCTGGTTTTTTTTGGTTACTAATATTTTAGTCGCCTAAAGTCTCATTTTTTTCGCTACTAAATTTTTATTCGCAAAAAATGTTTTTTGCTGTTCATCTTATCTTTTTTACCTACTAACGGTTTAGTCGCCTGAAGTTTTATTGTTTTTTGGCTACTAATCTTTTAGTCACCAAAAAAATTTTGTTGCACATCTAAATTTTTTTTTTTCGGTGAATAAATCATAAAATGAAATGATAAAATATACAAACTTACAAGGGCTTACCCCCAGGCCTTACATCAGCAACAAATAACACCTAAACAAACAAAAACCAAGTACTGAATAAAACTAAAACAAAGGAAACTAACAAAATACAAACTATATAAGATCGTAATCCAGCTCACATAGGAACAAAATAAAATAAAATAACAATTGTAGAAGTAAATGATGGACCAAAACCAAACTAGGGCCCTATCAATTGTACAGGCACACCCACATATCCACACACAACACACACATAGGATATAGTTTAATAACAAAATAGTGCACCCCATAAGTTCATATAATTTATGAAGAGCATGTGAAACCAACCATAAGATAATAGAGTAATTAAATATATATATATATATAAATTCATGTTATAGCCTAGTAATTGACAAACAATTAGAGATACTCCACTTGTTTTTAAATTCTTCACAAGTGAGCAGTGCACATCAATGCAAGTTGTGCTTGTTACGATGTGTGTATGCATGCAAAAACCAAAGGTCTTGCATCTTTAGAGGATTTAAGGTCTCCTAGACCGAGCGTGTTTAAGGTCTCGCCAGACCGAGCGGGTTTAAGGTCTCGCCAGACCGTACGTGTTTAAGGTCTCGCCAGACCAAGGCGATTTAAAATGCAAAACAATGCAAATAAGGTATGCGAGTGCGAGACAATGCATGTGGGGGCAACTTTCGAATCTTGAAAGAGACAAAAGGACACAAAAAGGATACACCGCACCCGTATTCAGGTGCCACGCACAGAAGACACGGTCTAAGGTCAAAACGGAGATCGGCTGAGCTTCGAAAATGCACTTTCTTGCACTGTCTTGAGCAATGAAGGCCACAAACCACACCTTTGACCCAAACAAGGTTTTAGGAGGCTCACCGGCCATCAGGGGAGGTCGCCGGCTGTCCGCCGGCCATCAGAAAATTCTACTGGCCAAATATTTGGCCGATCGGCCAACAGTGTGGCCGACCGGCCAAACATGCCTGAATCGGGGGAGTTTGGTCTTTTGGCCTCGGGTGTTTTCTTCACTTGTTCTTGGTCGAAAACTCCCTCCCTCTCTCTCTAGATCATTTTCCTTCCTTTATTTCTCCATTTTCTCGTGTTTTCAACACTTTTTCGTCGTTCGATTCGCGAATACCTCACCGTTTCGGACGTTTTTGAACCGAACGAAACTTTGCTTCGGTGTCTTTTTCTTGACTTCCGCCACTTGAGGTTTGTTTCTCCCAAGTTCCTCTTGATCTTCGTGCCTTTTCCATATTTCGACTTTTTCGGCCATTTTCTGCCATCTCGGGGTTGACTTTTCGTTGACTTTTCGCATTCGAGCCCGGTTTCCACATTTCCGGCCATTTTCACACTCTCTCTGAGATGGCAGATGATCTTCCACAGGGCAGGACTCCCCCGGAGCATGAGATGGATCCCGAGGTCGAGCTCTTGCCCCTGAGCGTCCGCCCGTTCAACCCGACGACCTACCGGTTGGCGATTCACATACTGCCTCCTGATGGACTTCGCCAGTTCTGGAGTTTTGACAGGACGGTGCCTCCAGAGCTTCTCCTACATGAGCCGGAGTCACATCTATCATACGGCGCTTCCGAGGTATATTCTTCCCCGTTTCATTTTCCACAATGTAGAACACTTAACTGCCATAGTTGATTCTGTTCTTTAACTGCTTAACTCGGATACACCGATGCATTGTATGCTGTAATTGACTGTGAGCACACTTGCACTTGATATCTGTTTGAATTGGAACACGCGCACACATACTGTATTTGCCCTGAACCACTCAAACACACTGACACGTCACATGTTGTAGTTTACTGCAAGCACACCGGCACCCGATGTTTGTTTGAACTTGAGAACGTGCACACACACTGTATTGTCACCAATTCTGAATGCTTTTCAAAACTGTAAATTTTATATGGCCTCGCAACTGTTTGCTTTCGAATACCGGGAGATTTCCATGCCTTTCGGGGGTATGGGAACGTTGCCGCCAGAGATTGGTATATGGAGCTGCCAGATGCGGTCCGCCACATCGTAGACCAGGCCGGCTTCGACGCCTTCTGCAGAGGACTTTCCCGACTTACTGCGAGCAGGCCTCTTCTCGCCGCTTTGGTGGAGAGGTGGTGGGACACCACCAACTCATTCCACTTCTCAGTCGCGGCAGACATGACGATGACTCCCTATGACTTCTCGATGCTCACTGGCATCGGGGTAGGGGGTGATCCGATCCCCTTCGACACAGACATGGATGAGTGGGAGGCCGTTCAGATTTACTTGCTGGGCGAGATGCCGCCTCTTGCGCGCCTAGGATTCGTTAGATATTCATGGTTCGAGAGCCACTTTAGGGTTCAGCCGGCCTTGGTCGAGGAGGCACTGATGGCTCAGGAGGAGGTGGAGCAGTACGCCCGCGGCTTCCTCATGTTTCTGCTGGGGATGACCATTTTCGCCGATCGGGCGAATACCGTACCCCTTTGTTTGTTGAGTGTGCTTGTGGACGTCACGCAGATCTTGCGCTACGACTGGGGTAGCGCTGGTTTGGCCACGCTGTACGGATACATGAGCTCAGCTTCCCGTCGTAGCGGACAGTTGCTCGGGGGCTACTGGCGAGCTTGGGAGGTACATTTGCTTCTTCTGTGTTTTCATTTCTGCTTTCCATTACCTGTACTCTGTAAACTGCACACACTGCGGTCTGCTTCACACTAACTGTATACTGCACACACGGCACACATATACCCTGCTTTTCACTGATTGTATACTGCACACACTGTACACTCTGCACAACACACTGCACAATACACGGCTCTGTGATTTCTGCTTTATTCTGCATTCCGCTTTATTTGATAAGCATACTGATACTTACTCTGCAGTTGTGGGTCTACTCCTACTTTTCGAGGCTCGCGCCAGTGCCTGACGAGGAGCCCCCTCTTGTCGTTCCATTCTCCCGACACTTCGATGTGAGCTGTGTGCAGAGACCACGGGAGACGTTCATATTCTTCCGCCGTTATTTCGACACCATCACCCCCGCAGAGGTATGTTCAACTTTTAGAGTTTATTTTAGTTTCGCTTTGCACTGTATTTTCAATAACAGTAGATAACTGACTGCATATCATTTATAGATCACCTGGCAGCCTTGGGCTCTATTGCCAGCTGGGATTCGGGAGCGATTTTCCAGTGCAGAGGAGACTGCCCACTTCAGGCTTCAATTAGAGGGCCCTGTCTGTCGGGCCTGGTACCTGGGTGAGCGCTTCTTGCGCCAGACCCTGGGTTTGTCAGAGTAGATAGTTCCAGCTCCGCCCCCTGAGCATATGAGGGCCACCGAGAGGTTCACTCTGAGCAGATGGCTGATTATACAATCGGCTGGGATTCGATACATTATAGAGGCATAGGCGACTACACAGAGTACGTCCGTACGTATATCATGCGGCCTTTGAGCAGTGGCCGTCGAGCTAAGAGAGAAAGGCCGGCGGCGCCAGCGGCTGGAGCAGGGGTAGGGACATCGAGGATGGCTCGAGTCCATGGCAAGAGTGGAGCTCTGAGAGGACGGGGGGGCTAGTTGGCCAGCATTGCCCACGACGATGACATGCAGAGGGCGGGGTGGGGCGACTTACTAGATCCCCATCGCTCCTCCTCCGGCTGATCATGAGTTAGTCGGTTTCTACGACTTGCCTCCGGTATGTACTACTGCATTTTGCATTTTGCACCGTCGTTTCATTTCATTTCGTTTGATATTCCGCAGAATATTGATACTTCTAACACTTTTGTAGGCTTTCTTCGAGTACACTCGCCAGTCCCTAGAGTTGACTGCTTCGGTGATGGCGATGTTCCAGCAGAGCCTCGATCTTTTGGCCATGTACAGTATTCTGGTATGCTCTTCTGACCACGGTCTCAAACCATACATAAACTGTTTCACATAATCTGATGCATTGCCCCGTTAACACAACACTCATTAAACTGCCCTTACGGCATCTGATACACTGTACCCCACAAACTGTTCACAGCATTACTCACGACATTCATACACTACACTCAGTCACTGCATTCTGTACCATCATACTGCTCATAGCATTCATACTCTGTACTCATACACCGCATTCTGTACTGATACTCTGTTTTGCATAGCATACTGATGCGTCTGCAATTTGTATTTTTCAGCCTCCATTTTTGTTTCCCGCTGCAGGAGGTGCTCCAGCCAGACCTTCGGTTCCTACCCGAGGAGGAGGAGATGACAGAGTATACCCCCGCACCAAGGCGGGGCGCACTTATGTTGGGAGTAGCTCTCGGGCGCCAGTTCCAGATGACGATGAGTCCGAGGTGGAGGCGGAGGCAGAGTCATCTGAGGAGGAGACCGGAGATGGCACTGACTTGGGCTCAGATGACGGCGCTGATGATGATGCTCCTGGACCTATGTCCAGGAAGAGGACGAGGACGGACCTATAGGCCTGAGACCATTTGACATTGATCCAGATTTTTGCTGTTTTTCTTCTTCTTATTTTGCTTTTCTTTTTGCTGGTAGCTAGAGTACCTTGTACTGCCGCAGGCAGGTTTTTGTTTTCTCCAAAACTTTGTACTTGAAAAGATGATGAAATAACACAAACTTTTTATCTGAAAAAGTGTTACACTGATACATTTCATACACTGCATCGCATTGCATCATATTACACCTCAATGTAAATGAGATTGATCTCCTATCTGAAAGATCAAACACTTGTATTGTAATAACTAGATAATGGATTGGCCAACAGCAAAACAACTCAAATGAACCACTGCTCATTTTGAATACTCGGCTCGTAACACAGTGCTTGGTTTAATCTGCATATAGCCCACATAGCTCATAACTGATTCTGAACATTGCTCATTCTGAACTTCATAGCCCATAACACAGTATTCTTAGTTCATTCTGCACGCGGCGAAAACAGTCCAAATCTGAAAAGACGGAATACAAAGGTAGAATCGGCAGAAGCTGAAACACACTCAGATGCAATCCGGAACCCACATGTTCATGCAATCCGGAACCCCTGCGGTTTTACAAAAGAACCAAACCTGTTTTACAGAAATGTGGAGAATGGCACAGCACTCTGAGCACAAAATGATTTGAGAAAAAGGGTTTTCAACCGAGTATTGAGCCTACGACTAAACACAGTGAAAAAGACTCAATAACGAAAAACAAAAGGTAAACAACTTAAACACAACGAGACACGCTCGGAACCGACTCAAAGCAAGAGTTAAGGCAAACAAAACAAAAGACACGACACACAGACGCGTTATAAAAAACGAGGGACTTCCCAGATCACGAGGAGCCAGTTTCTCCGAGTATCGTTTCCCACCATTTCTTATTTGTGGTTCTCACATCACTGGGCCCTCAGGCTCGTTTTTTTCTCTAAAAGCCTTTTTCTCACTCTATCCCTCATCACACATCTCTCTACTCTTCAATCTCTCATTTTTCGTCCCTCCCCAGGGTGGTTGATGGATAAACAGGAGGTTGTGGGTTCATACCCAACACTGATAGCTCGCACCTATTTCCTCTAGTGACGTCTAGTCGATGTTCTTGATAAGGGAGTGGAGTATCTTGATCCATTCTGGTTCGTGCTTCGTACTTGGCTCGATACCTCGTTGCTCGGAGGTTAAGAGAGCTTTTAGCCCTTTGTTGACAGCTTCAGCTGTGCCCTTCTGGCATGTAGAGTGCCCTTCTTGGCAAGTATGTTGAAAATGGGGGAAAGACAGGAAGCCTGACTCAACTGTGCCCCTAGTGCATTATTTTGACCATTTTTGTTTTTGGCTTTCTACTAAAACAATTTTGACCAAGATGAGAGTTAGATTAACATGCTTGTTCAATTTTTAATTTGAAAATCATGCAAGTCGGGCTATGAGCACTGAAAATTTTCCTTTTTGGGGTCCAAGAAAATGGTCAAGTTTTGGAAAAGATGGAGTAATTTTCGAGAAAATAGTCAAACTCAGTAAAAATTCTTAAAAATCATTTTCGCAAACGGCCACCGCTCAACGAGCGCAGAACTTACTCTCGAGATGCACAACCTCGGATCGGAAGCAATGGAAAATTGCCCCTTGTTCCAAAGGGCACAGCACGGCAACGGAAAGTTGCCTCTTGTCTGGATAACGCCGCAGCATACTGTAGTCAGTCCTCATTAGTGATGATCGCAACTGAACTCTCGGATACAGAGAAGACGAAGATGGTCAAAACCAATATATGGACACATTCACTTTGAAAGTGTTGGTGGCTGGACTTCAGGATGAAGTTGCCTACGTATCCCAAACATGGGAATCAAGGATGATTAAAACCATTACATGGACTTAGTTGCTATGAAAGCGTTGGGGGCTGGACTTCAAGATGAAGTTGCCTACGTATTCCAAACATGGGAATCAAGCCTTACGTAGTTCCGGCTTAAGGTACACTTGTGTATTAACCCTCACTTTTTTATGCTCTAACTTTTGCCAAGGCCGCCCTTTGCGGGTTTTCAACCTTGCGAGCTTTGTTCTTCTTTTCTTTTCCATTCTTTTGTATTTTCTTTTCCTTTTTCATCTTTTCTTTTCATTTTTTCTTTTCCTTTCTTTCTTTTCTCTTTTTTTTTGCATCTTTTTTTGTATTTTTCTCTTGCTCTAACTTTTGCCTGGGTCGCCCTTTTGGGTTTTCGGCCCAGCGAGCCTCTCAAAGGGTAAAAGTGTAACAAGTCCATGCCAAATGGTTTTAGGATCTCGAAGCCATCCGTATTCAGGAGAGTGGTTGTTGTATTGACTTGCAGAAGGATCCATCTTCGGCTCTTCGAGCAGATCGGACATTTTTGCCCCTAGTTCGAGGGGCGCTTCTGATTTAGCTTTGCAAGCTTCTTCTAATGAGGTCTGACCTTCTTGATCTGATTTTCTTGGCCTCTCGTTCGAGGGTTGCTTCAAATTTGGCCACGCAGGCTTCATGTTGTAGTTGACCGTTGAACCTTCTGAACTAAGGTCTAAGATTTGAAAGCAAGGGCTCAAGTCTTGAGGCTGAGAGCGATCCTAAGCTGCACAATCTCAAGAGCGATTCCAAACAGGTCTTCGCAAGACCGCGCAAAACATTTTGTTTTTTTAAGTTTTTTAAGAAAGTGACAAATCGCTCGCGCTGAAGATAGTGTGGAACTAATCTGGATCAAGCCAGGGTCCTTCTTAATGCTCACGTTAACAAACATGATTTCATTCATTAAAGGCTTATCATGCCTCTCTTTCTCTCAATTTGATCAAAGTTTTGCAAATCCCGAGGAATTCCTTCCTCTTCGTTTTTATCACCGCAGTGTTCAAAAAGTTAAAAACTTAGGTCAATGCAATGAGTTTGGGGTGTAGAAGAGTGAGTGAGAGGCTCCGCCGTTTCATTCAAATGCTCTGGCACAACTAGCTCAAAGTAGCGATAAGCACGAGAACATGATAGCCGCAGTTGTTTCATTTAAGATTTCCTGGTTGCAACTGGCTCCACAGCAGAGACAGACTCAAAAGAAAGCAAAAGGATAATTACAAAACAAAACGGTGTTCGAGGCAACAACCCCGAAATCACTTGACATTCTATACAATGGGACTGACTCGACACAAACAAGACAGACCCTTAAGCAAAAAGACTGACTCGGGACAAAGAGACAAACTCAAAACAAAAATAAAGAACTGACTCGACACCCAAGCCAGAAATTACAAAAACTGTATTCGTAAATGCTAAACATAGTGTGTGCCAAACGCCACATCTGAAATACACCGAGTGCCGCCCACAGGTGGTCCAACCCCCGATCACACGCTTGCAGTATCCTCGAAATCCAATAATTCAGTGGTGATAGACTTTGCTGAGGTGGGTGGGAGGATGACCTCATTGTCGATCAAATCTTGCACTTCGTGGCGAAGGCGGAAACAACCGTCGGTGTTGTGACCGGTTTGCTGGTGGTACACGCAGTACATGGCAGCATCATGTGTAAGAGGGAGATTCTTCGGGAGAGGTCGAGGTTTGAGGGGTTTAAGATGCCTCTTTTTAGCCAAAATTTGAAATGCCCTAGACAAAGGCATGTAGAGGGCGTGAAAGACTCTGCGCCCTCGAGGCAGGTACTTCGAAGTCTGAGGGTTCTTGCTAGACGCACCAACGAAAGGGTCGGCAGGCACTGCCTTGGCTTTCTGATCTTTTCCTAGTGTAGGGTTGGGAGCAGAAGGAACTGTTCCGGCATGACAGGGCCTATCCTGATTTTCCGCCTGGCTTGAACTGCCCTCGGCTGGAGTGGGGAAAGCATCATCCACAGTCTTAGTCATGACTGCAAATACTTGTTGCTTATTCATCGCCCCGGCTTTCAAAGCCTCGACTGCCCACAACAGTTGTCCAATGGGATCAGCATTTGTTCCCACTTTGTTCTTACCTCTAACCTCAGCCTGATCGAGGGTTGGGTTACTACATCAGAGTGAAACCCGGTTGTTGTTGACACGTCGTTGCTATAGTTGGAGGCAACCTCTAGTTGGCTGAGTTCGATCACAATCCGCACCAGTAGCGGGGGCTCTTGTGGTACAAAATTCCCAGCATATGATGTGGCTGGTGGCGAAGCCGACATTCCATAGGCTAGATCGGCCACGGATCTCTCAAGGTCGCCGATCATTCCCATTAACTCAAACGTGGTGGGCTCACGAGCCTGATACAACTGGGGGGTCCAGATCAGGTGTGCAGCAGGCGACCTGGGCGGATGCGGTACATCAACATTGGTCTCATCCTGGAAGATGATCCCTTAGTCTAACGCGGCTGCCATAATCACAATTTCCTCTGAACTTTGGGTCATTATAAGTCCACTGAACTGAACGGTGACTGACGGATCAGATATCTGTCTTGCCTCAGTGAAGGAGAACACCAAGTCTCTGAACCCAAATCTCTGAACTGAAAGGGAAAACAAGTAGTAGTTCAGCCCAGACGGAACAGACACAGACATGACTGAATAACTGTACTGTACTACTGATCACTGTTCCCCAAAATCGTTGTCCCAAAACTGAGTCTGATACCCGCAGATATAACTGATTCCCCAAAACACTGATACTGATGCCCTCAAGCCTGGTACTCAAACTTGCAAACTGATATGCACATTCCCTGTAGAGATACACTCTAAAAGCATATAGCAAGTAAATGAGAACCAAAACACCCCTATATTGGGGTAGGGTTTTCCTGTCCTATTTTCCTCAGGAGCTAGGGTTTCACTACGCACGCAGCGGTTTCAAACAACCTATAATCGGGTAAGCAACCTGTCCTAGTTTGGAATGGTCACTATAGATTCCGAATATGCACTAGGTTGAATGGTCAAAAGGGTGCCCTGGTAAAACTGGGGTTTGTGTTCCCATTGTGGCAGAGCCCGCAATCGGTTAGCCTTATGGCACGCTTCTCAAAGCGAGCCTTCGGTAAATCGCTTAGGAATAGCAGATGGCCAACACGGTGTCCTAGGCGCACCAATGCACATGCAATGCAAAGAAACACATGAGTGTAGTCAAAACAAGATATCATGAGTTCGAGTCAAGTTCTCTAATTCCCCAACAGAGTCGCCAGAAACTGTAGACGTCCCAGAACGCCCCAGGAAGATGACCCCCGTTCTGTTCGTTTTGGGCTCACTACAGTTCGGACTCTCAAATTGTCACGGTTCTTAATCTGAACCAAAGAGTCCAAATCCGGCAAATCGTTTTGGAAAACAGATTTTTAGAAAAGAAGTGCCAAACATGGACTGCTTTCCAGATACAGAGTCGCCACCTAAATATTTATTTTGGGGGAATTTAGAAAACCTTGATTCGTTGCCAAAGGCCACATGTCCGTCATCGCCAAAGTTGCCTCGGCTCAGGAACTTGGGTACGATTGGGGAAGGTCAGCTATGAGCACCCCCTCTCGCCCGATCCGAAGATCGGCCTCTACTAACCATGATATCTAGTTTTGAAAACATTATGCATTCTTAATCTGATTATTAGCCTAATCTTACTATGTGATGCGCACAACACAAAAGTATAGACTAGATCGCCTAATTTGGAACAAAGCATTGCATATCCGTTTGTTTGGGAAATGGTTTGAAATTTGCTATTCGTAAGTAGGCTGAAACACAGATTTCAACGAGTTGTTCCAACTCAAACAATCCAACCTTCACCCACAGGCATTCAGGCAGTAATATCACATAAGCACATAGCCACATGGTAAGCATGTTGTCATGTTAACATTCACACTCATGCGAGATGCTAAAGCATAAATACTTACATCGTACTCTGTGCCAAAATAATGAACTAGTTAGTAATCATGCATGATCTTAGTTCATGTTAAAGTGGCTAATGCATTACACACAAAATGTCATTAGAATAAGCTTGGCTAATCTAAGGATGGCATGTGAAATGCAACAACTCGGTGCACGTATTCAAGTTTGAAATTGAAATACTATACGGTTAGCATGATGCGCCGAGCCCGGTGCATGCAAGACAAATGTATGAATGCACGCATGCATAGCATAAGGTATGTTAATTTAAATATGCCCTAATACTAACCATTGAATGCAGGTAAGTAAAAAGGGAGAAAGAAGTGGGGGTTGGAAGACGTGCACACACGCATCCACACTTATTACAAATTCGCCCTTGCTTAGAGGGACCAAAAGAATAATACAATTTAATTAACCTATAAGCTAATTAAATATTACAGACCACCTAATTAATTAACAAATCAATTAAGTAAAGAAAGCGATGAAATGCCTCGAGAAGAGGGTCCAATGCATGCATGCTCGGATTTGCTCAGAAATCCGTCGCCATGCACAAGTTGCCTCTATTTTCCCTGCTCTGCTTCTCTGAAAATTGCAAGAGTCCCAGGGAGCACTCTTTGGACACTGTGGAACACCACCGGCCAAGGGGAATCATCACCGGCCATGGGGAAGTGGTCATCGACCATTCGTTAAGCTATCAGCCACAAACCTTTGGTAGAGCGGCACTCTATGTAGTCAACCGGCCATCTTTGTCTGCAGAAACCTGTTTTGATAGCAATAGAGGGAAAAACATGGCATGGCAATGCATTTCAAGCAATGTTTGCACCAACCACTCTCCTTATCATGTTTATGACTCAAAGGGGTATGGTACTCGATTCTCAGACCACCAATCGCGCATTTCAATGCGTGATGGCTCAAGGAACCAAGTATGCATTTTCAATGTAGAATGGAATGCACATAACAAACAATGAGCTCAACCTCTATCATACTCAATTTCAGAGGCAAAGCATGCATGCCAATGCAATGCAACCTAGGCATGCGAACTAAGTATGCAACATGGCAATGCAAACAAGCATATAAGACATGTGACAATCATGCTAATGACAAGTATGCGAGATGCAATGTGGATGGTGAAGCATGCAAGCAAGCATGTGACTTCATTCAATCATGCAGCAACACATGGGGTAAACATGTAGCAACATGTTAAACAACCTAAACATGCAACAACACACAAGTATGCAACAACACACATGGTAAGCATGCACCAACACATAAAGAGTGGACTTAAACCAATTTGGGCAGCCCTCAACTAGGCCCAAAACAGTGGCCAATGCTAAGGAAATGGAGGCCAAATGCACATACAAGCATGCATGCAAACATGGTCCATCACTTAGGCATCAAGGAGCAACTTCTAAGCACACTTAAAAGAGGCTAAGGGGACTCCAAACAGCCCCAATGCAGGTCTAAACAAGACCAAAGACACACCTAGATGGCGTCTAAATGGTTTAAACATGCAAGCATACAAAAGAAGGCCAAACATGGAGCATAATATGACAACCTTATAAAGCATTAAAGGGACATCAAATGCAAGCATACAAGCATGCCATGAGGACTGAAATGATGCTATAAGTGGTTCTAAGCCACTGAAATGATGCAAAAATAGCACGTTAGAGGGTCCGATACTTAAGGCCTACAAGAGGGATTACATGGTAGCTATACAAAGCAAAGCATGGATGACCCAAATGACCAAAAATAGACCTCAAGCACACTAAAACAAAGCATAAAAGCTTCACAAAGTTAGGCTAAAACACATGAGCATGGTAGTCTAAATGCTATGTACATGTTAAGGCAAATCATGGCATTACAAGACATGTATGCAAGGCAAGCATGGTGTGTCTAAACCAAGTGAAAATAGAGGTAAAGCATGGCAAAATACTACCAAATACCTACTGGAACATGGCCGACATGAGTTCAAAAATAGTGCTCACACATGAGGCTTAAACGGCACATTTTGAAGACAACAAGGAGAGGGGGTGGCCCTCTCCTTCTTAGGACCTTAAAACACCATCCTCACCACTGAAATGCCTCAAGATTTCAGTGGTGAGGAGGCCCAAACAAGGTGGTCCCAGAGCTCACCAAAATAGCACAAAAATGGGGCCAAACAAGCCCTAAGAGGGGTCAAACAACCCCAAACAACAAAACACCCTTAAACAACTATTTTAAGCAAGTAAAAAGAAGACTTTTATTAGTTATATACAAAGTCTAAAAATAGTTGCAAGATAGGCAAAAAAGCTATGCAAAAATGGGGAATAAGGGGTGAAGTTCTTACCCTTGATGACCCTCTTCACAAAAAATGTTCCAGTTGGTTCTTCAAACTTGAATCCACTCAAGAACACCAACAACAGCTCTCTGGCCCCTCAGAAACCAAGAGAAGGTGTAACTCTATGTCTTTGTGTGCAATAGTAAGACTAAAACACACTTATGCACTAAAGAGAGAGATATAGAGATAGAATAGCTACAACTATGAACTAACCCTAACTCAAAGCTCCCTCTGTATTTTTTTTTTGTAACCCTAATGGAGGGAGAAGAGGCTCCCTCTTGTAGAGCTCACTCTTGCAAAGCTTCTCAAGTAAGCTAGTCAAGAGGGAGATCCCTCCATACACGTGTATAGAAGGGAGCAAAGAGGGTGCCAGCTATCACAGCTGGCACAAAATATCAGCCCAAAGCAGATGCATAGTGGTCGGCCAGCCAAAAATGTAATTTGACCAAAATAGATGGCCGACCGACCATCCAGAGTGCTAACCGACCAAATATTTGGCCGATGGAAACAAAACCCAGCCGGTGGCCTCAAGCCATGGCCGGTGATGCGTTGGAATGGCCAACAAGCCATTCTCTACCCCTCAAAGGCAAAACACAAGTGTTTGGTGCAGAACCAAACACAAAACAGTCGAGTCGAGAGATCCTGAGGCAGGGCGCGTGGCCGAGACCTCCGGGAACTCAAGACGAACACAAACATAGATGATCACCGAGTGTTCAAACGGTGACGTCCAAGTCTTGAGGATGGTCAAAAATGGGATGTCTACAAATACCCAGACAAAACTTAGTGGTAGAAAGAGAGAATGAGGTTGGGGAAGGAATTGAAATTTTGACAAATTGGTAGATCGTTCAGAGTTCAGGTGAAACTTTCAATGCCTGAAATCAAATTCATGATAGAGATCACAAGGAAAATGCATGTGTATGTGTGTGTGTGTGTGTGTGTGTGTGTGTGAGAGAGAGAGAGAGAGAGAGAGATAGAGACAGAGACAGAGAGAAGAAGATGAAGAAGAAAAACAAATGTGAAATTGGAATCTGAACGAACGAGAGAGAGAGAGAAATGAGAGCAGATGGAGACCATAGCATATGTACATACACAATCATAGTATTAGGGCTTTGAAACG
Organism: Camellia sinensis; assembly: GCF_055761805.1. NCBI lineage: Eukaryota > Viridiplantae > Streptophyta > Magnoliopsida > Ericales > Theaceae > Camellia > Camellia sinensis. The sequence goes on from NC_138970.1 coordinate 68,437,900, forward strand.
AATGGAAGAGAAAGGAAAAAGAGGGGGAAATGTATCAAACGACTAAGATCAAACCCATATTTAGGACATCAAACCCATAGAACTTAAGAAATCAAACCACAACAATCAAACCCATTTCAGAAATCAATAGGAAATTAAATTGAATCAAGTATATAAAACCCTAGAGCAATGGTCAGAAAGGGGGAAATACAAGAAAGGGGAGAGAGAGAGAGAGAGAGAGAATGAGAGAGAGAATGATATATATATATACATATATAGAGAACCTCTGATTTGCAACGGTGGTGGTGTGCGACATACGATGAGCGACGATGGTCTGTGGTGAGATGAGGTGGGGTGAGGTGGGGTGAGGTTTGGTGTTGAAGGAGAATCTATGTGACAGAGAGAACAATTTGTTTTGTCTAAATAGAGAACAAGTGAATGCCAATATAAATGGTTTCCCTCTAAAATTTTCACACCTTGGCAATGAAATTGGTTTTTTGTCGGCAAATGTTAATAATTGGCGACTAAAACTTTTTTGTAGCTAATGCTTAATCAACGATGACTAAAATATTAGTCGCCAAAAGTATTAATTTGGCGACTAACTTTTTTTTTTTTTGGGTCGGAAAAAATGAATATACCGTCATTAAATTTTTTTTAGTCACCAAAACTTAATATTTGCCGACAAAATTTTTTGTTCGCCAAAGAGTAACCATGAAAATATGCTTGTTTTTTGGCAACTAACGTTTCTTTTGTCGGCAAAAAATAATATACTATGACTAAAAAAAAAATTGGTAGCCTAAAAATTAGATTAATGATGACTAATATACTTTTTAGTCGCGAAAAGTGACACTTTTGCTGACTAAAAATACATTTAGTTGGCGATAAGTATTATTTCCCGACTAAAACGTTTTAGTAGCTATACTCAAAACCAACGTTGACTAATACATTTTTTAGTCGCCAAAAGCGACATTTTTGGCGACTAGATTCCTTTTAGTCGCCAAATTTGATTGCAAAAAGTGTAAATTGTTGTAGTGCATAGAAATTACCAACCAGAAGACCCATAAAGACTTCAAAGATCACCACCACAGAGACAAAGAACAAGGTGGAGAGTGGACTCCTTCTGAATATAATAATCAGCAAGAGTGTGCCCATCTTCAAGTTGCTTTCCCGCGGAGATCAACCTCTGTTGATCCGGTGGGATCCCCTCCTCATCTTGAATTTTACCTTTCACATTATCAATCGTATCTGAACTCTCTACCTCCAGAGTAAGAGTTTTTCCAATGAAAGTCTTCACAAAAATCTACATTCCATCCCTCAATCGTAGAACCAAATGCAATGTTGATTCCTTTTGGATATTATAATCAGCCAGAGTATGCCCATCTTTGAGTTGTTTACCAGCGAAAATCAACCTCTACTAATTAGGAGGAATGCCTTCCTGACCTTGAATTTTGGCCTTGACATTATCGATTGTGTTCGATCTCTCAACCGCCAAAGTTGTTGTTTCTCCTGTGAGTGTCTTGATGAAGATTTGCATACCTCCACAGAGACAAAGCATGAGGTGAAGAGTCAATTCCCTCTGGATGTTGTAATCTATCAGCGTTCACCTATCTTTCAATTGCTTTCGACCGAAGGTCAACCTTTGTTGATCTGGTGGAATTCCTTTCTCGTCTTGGATTTTGGCATTGGCATTGTCGATCATATCAGAGCTCTCAACTTCGAGCATAATTGTCTTTCCAATTAGGGTTTTGATGAAGATCTTCATACCACCACAAAGGCGAAACACAAGGTAGAGTATGGATTCCTTCTAGATGTTATAATCGGTGAGAGTGCAGTCGTCCTCAAGCTGTTTTCTATTGAAGATCAACGTCTGTTGATCCAGTGGAATTCCTTCCTTGTCTTGGATTTTGGCCTTTACATTATCGATCGTGTCGAAGCTCTCAGCTTCGAGCTTAATTGTCTTGCCAGTTAGGGTTTTGACAAAGATTTGCATACCACCGCCAAGATGAAGGACGAGATGAAGAGCTGACTCTTTCTGGATGTTTTAGTCGGCGATGGTACAACCGTCTTCAAGGTATTTCTCGATGAAGATTAGACGTTGCTGATCTGGAGGAATTCTTTCCTTGTCCTGAATCTTTACTTTCACATTGTCGATCGTATCAGAACTCTCAACCTTGAGAGTAAAGGTCTTGCTTGTTAGGATTTTCACAAAGATCTGCATTTGTTTAACCCAAAAACAATAACAAAATAATAATAATAATTAATTACGAATTCAAATCATAAATTGTTCAAATCTATTAGAGAAACACAAGAGAATAATCAAATACCTTGATATCGAATAACTAGAATCGAGAGGTTGAATAACATTTTAGAGAAAAAGATTTGAAAGAGGGAGCGAGTGAGTGAGATTTGATTGAAGAATTGAGAATTGTATGTGTAGCGATCCCGGTTTTGACCCGTTTCTTTGAGGTGTTCCGGGCTCGGGTTGGTATGGTTTTGAACGGTGTTACGTATCTTAGTTTCTCTATATTCCCTTTATTTTGGTTATCGGGTTGTAGCGGTGTGTTTAGAACATGTAATGTCTCCAAACCTTTAGATGCGAATCCAACCCGAATTTTGCCTTGTAGAGTTGTATAAGAAGTTAATTCTTTCATGTTTTGCCACTTCGCTAAGTATGTCAGGGATCGAGCTGCCCGGTCAGCTCGCAGTGGTCCAGGGGGTAGTGCCCCTTGGCGGGTCCGGGGCAGCACCCAGGCGGGGCCGAGGGGCAGCGCCGCCGAAGCAAAAATGCAAAATGCATTCGAAGTTGCTTGTCCATTCGAGCGGCCGTTTATGCGCTCGAGCGGAGAATGTTTGGTTCCAGAAGTTTGACCTGTCTGCAAAAATACTGGAAAAGTGTATTCGACGCTCGAGCGGACCATGTTATATCAATTCATGAATCTGATATTTCAGATCACTTTTCAGTTCTCTCTCTCTCTCTAAAACTTTCCAAAAACTTAGATCTTGAGTCTCTCTCTCAAAAAACTCACCTTCTCTCTAAGATTTTATCCAGATCCATTTTGTTCTTCACCCTAATGTCTTTGAGAAAAAGGTTGAGTGCTTCAAGAGCTTCATTTTGATCCATGAAGAACTTGATTTCGTCATATTTGAAGTTCCATCTTGTTGCTTCGGTTTTCTACACACGAGGTAGGGGTTTTCTTAGAGTTATATATATATATTTTTGCAAGATCTAGATGATTTCAAAATCATCATTCAATAGCTTTGAAAATTGATTGTTGATTCAAGAAGTTGAGCGATTTTGAAAGTGGGTTTGTCTCTTGTTCTTTTCAAATGAGCTTATGGGTTTTGATCTTCGTTGATTGAAGAAAAAATGATTTTGAAAAGTTTTCTTTCAAAAGATTTGAGTTGTATAGTTTTGGTGAGAAAGCCTAGAAATTGGAGATTTTTAAAAGAGATTGAAAATCCATGAATGATATTGTTATATTTATTTTGTGTGTCAAAATAAATAGATGTTTGGAAAATTTCCTATTTATATTTATATAAATGATGAATTTCAGGGAATATGAGAATTGTTGTTCATTTTAGAAATTATTGTTCAAAACGTTGAAATGGTCTTGAAATGACTAATTGTTGAGGATACTTGAGAAAAGAGAATTGTGTTATTCCTTGGATGATGAATTGGAATAAAAGTATTTATATTCATCTTGTGAAATTGGCATATCAATTCACTTGATTACATTAAACTTTGAAAGTTGATTTGAAAATTTGCATTGAGAAAAGAATGTTGAGAAGCAAGTTTTCATGGAATGGTTTTGGGATAAATACGTTGGTAAGTCTTGATAGGTGTTGTAAATGATATTGAATAAGTTAGCCTGAGAGTCTGGGGTGAAAGACCGAAAACCCGCGCGGATAGGTGTCAAGCCTTTTGGTTAATATCGATAAAAATGAAAATTTTGTAGTACTTGTATAGTCTACTTGCAGACACCGACCTAGGGATTATCAGAGTCGTATTTACCACCCTTGAAATAAATTGTTAAGTTTTGAACAATTGAAATTGCATGACATCGTTGAGCGTAATGGTTTTCAAAAGATGAAAATGTGATTTACTTTAAAAAAAGGAGCATAGTATGACATGTGCATTTAATCTCTTGAGACTTGTATAAAATGTGTATACTTTGTTAAGGATTTCTTCTTGGGCTTTATGCTCACCCTACGGAATTTTTGTGTAGGAAAAAATATGGTGATTCCGCCTAACTAAAGGCAAGGAAATATGTGTTGAGAGTACAATGCTTTCATTTTGCTGTAACTCTGTTTGTAAGCCAAGGGCTGTATTTGTGTGGATTTGAATAACCATTTTGTGTAACCATGCCTAAGCCTTCGAAACTTGTAAACCCTTGGGGGTATCTATTTCTTTATTTATTTGGTTTTGGATTAAACGTATAATCGCATTGAGGAAATAATTGTATCATGTAATGCAAGTGTGGAGAATTATTTCTGTTTTCCTTTAAGGAGCCATGATGGTTGTGTTATTATTTGGGCATAGGAAATTGGGGCGTTACAGTACGTGATGAAAGAGGGTGAGAGGTGCGAGACTTTATATAGTTAGAGAGGTAGAGAGATTGAATTGACTTGGTGACGAAGGAAGAGAGGAGTAATCTGGAATTTACGAGAAACTAGTGATCGTTCGTGAAAGGCGGGAGAAATTATTCATTGCTCTAGGAGTATTGCTCCACACCATTCATATTTGGACAAGTGTCTAATTGTCTGCTTAAAATAGAAAAATAAGTAGTGAGACCCACTATTTCAACCAATAATACTTAGGTTGGGACACCACCTAGATTTGCCCTTGGAGCTCTCGCCCTCCCCATTCCTTAGTGGTGGTGTGTGTACGACGCACAAGGAACTCTTGCCCTCTCCATTCCTCTTCCTCCTTCTAGAAACCTCTAGATCTTTCTATTTTTTTTAAAAAAAATTAATAAATTATTAATTATTAATAATAAATAATTGGGGAAAATACAAAAAAAGAAAAAGAAAAAGAAGGGTAAAGCACCAATAAATCCCAAGTTTAGATCTTGTCAACCATTTAGTCCTGTCTTTTATTTGATGAATCCATAGGTCTCATTTCAATGTTAATGACATAATTGTACAACAATTACACGTGTGATGCACCAATATTAGGGGTATATGTGGGTTTGTGTAATGTGGAATTTACAATAAGTTTGTCCAAAAAGCATATTGTAGGTTTTTTGGGTTTCTTTCCTTCCCGATCAAAATGAAAAAAACGAAGACGAATGTAATGCCCCAAAAACAATATAATAAATCCAACTCATAAGTGGAAGAACAACGGAAATAAAATACTTTCATTCATCAAAGTTCGCTTACAAAGGATAATACATGCAATATACATTCATAAATGTGCATCCTGAATTTATAGCACGTAATACCAGTTAATGATCAACAAAATAAATACCCTACGGGTTTACATCTTTCCAAGTCATTGCTTGATTACAACAAAAGAGTCATAAGCTCTGTACATATAAAGCCCTAGGCTTGAACGAACGTTAAATACAAAATAACATAAAAAGAGCCTTCGGCTCTAAGGTCCTTCCAAGCTACGTCCTTGGAGGAGGCATGTCACTGGTACCTGAAAATGGTTTCCCAAAGTAGGGTGAGCCAAAGCCCAGTAGAGACAATCTAACACAGTATATGAGAATTAATGAGACATAAGTATGATGCACATTTTCATTGTCATACAACATCTCTATAACTTTCTCCAAAACCATGGTATGCCAAACTTACATTTCATTCCATCCATTTTAGTTCAATAAATACATCCAATACATTTAATCCACTAAAGAGAGGATACACCTCACAGGTTTCCAACAAATTAAAATCACCACACAATACATTCACTTATATTTGCCATTTTACGAAAATTTCGTCCGCGGGAATCGGCACCCATGTATCAAATGGTTTTTGGGACTTTCACCGTGGACACACAAGCCAACTTAGTTCAATGGACTCCGTCCCCTTTCTTCTCCTCAAAACATGGAGTACATCCCTATTCTCCGCCCAAATATCATACATATACAATGTATATCATTCATAATCATATTCGATGATAATGGTTAAAGGACTAGTTTCAATTCGCCTAATCCATATACAAATTCTACAACAGTCATGATTATTCTCCACCGATAGCCCAAAATAGTTATCTCTAAACAGATATACAATCTCTATAACAAATAATTTATTAAATTTTCATAGGTGAGTGATTAAACAAATCCAACAGCACCATTCATGTACATAACCTCCGAATTTCACATTTTTTATACCAATTTTATTATTTATACAAAATAATTATTCAAGATATTTTAGGGCAAAGCTCCACATTTATCAAATATTAATCCAAAGGCCAAAATCAACTATTTAGATACAAGATAAACTCACATCCAAACCAAATACTCATTTATACAACACCCACATAGAAACCCCTCTTTTCCAACTTGCGCCCAAACCCTAGGTTGGCTCAAAGCATTTCCAAATCTCAACATTTTCATATAACAACCTATAACCAAGTTAAAACCCATATTAAGGTGTATAGAATCCGTATCTGAAGTTTAGAAGACCAATGGAACAAGCACGGAACTCTAACAACGTTGAAACCAAATTTCAATCAGACCAAAGTGAAGCTCCCAAGATGCTCTACCCTTTTTCCAAAGGCACTAGGGCAGAGAGAACAACGGATCTAAGAGAAAAAGTAGAGAGAAAGAGAGTATTTTAGAGAGAGAGAGAGAGAGAGAGAGTCTCACTTTAGGGTTTTTGGAATAAATGAACTGAAAAAGTGATGTAAAAAGTCATTTTCGTGATCTGATATACGCACAGTCCGCTCAAGCGCAAGAGTTGATGCTCGAGCGTCAGACACAAAAAGTTATTCCCCTCGAGCACAAGAAGTCCCGCTTGAGCGCAGAATACACACCTCCAGTACTTTTGCAGACAACAGTCAAACCACTCGAGCACAAGAAAGGCCGCTCGAGCATAGGAAACACCGTTTGAGCGTGGAAAACACCCCTCCAGTACTTTTGCAGATGTGCAAAGTACTGAAAGTTTGCAAATCCCGCTCGACTGCAAGAAGGGCCGCTCGAGCGGAGGACCAAAATTCTGGGCAACACAAGATTTGAAAACCAAGCAACCAACATGTTCCAAACATACTCAACACGTCCAAATAACCAAATTTAAGGAGGAATAAAGAGCAACAGACAATGAACAACATTCAGAAACCATAAACCTGAGTCCGGACTACCACAAGTGTCAGGTCAAAACTGGGATCGTTATAATGGAAGGTTCAAGTATTCCAATATTGATTCCACAAAGTTTGCTCCATTTTTGCATCATTCGATTTTGGTAACGTTAGCCAATTTAACATTGGTGTTTCATCCTAAACCCTAGAAACACAAAAACCCTAAACCCTAGAAACACAAAAACCCTTTCTTGTATGTACATTTCTAGTGCCGATTAGGGTCCGACACTAAGTCAATTTGTCGTTATAGTTAACGTTGGTGACGTCTTGCGGACGGGTTGATTTATTGCCTTTCATATTAGTTAATGATTGTGTTCCAAACCCATGGCGGCATGCATGTGCTCATGATGTTGTTTTATTCATTTTGTTTGATGTTTTGAGTTGTGTGAGTGATGTTATAGATTAGGCTTGGCGTTAATGGTGCTTACATAATGTTAGTTAAATGTCTATACTGGCATTAGTTAATGTGGATTTGGAATTGCTTGGGGTTATTGTCACGTAGTGTCCTTCAATTTTGGGGGTATTAGTTCAGCCAGTGTAACATGTCTTAATTGAAATTATTTTGTTGTTTGGGTTATTATGTGTTTGTGTAATGGTGTGTTTGTGAGTATTATGTGATGTTATTGTTGTATGTGGTGTTGGTTGTGCCATTCTGTTGGAATGTGGCAAGGAGTTCCATGGTTTTTAGTGTATATAGTTTGTAGGTAATGTGTGATTATAATGACATTATTTTCTGTTTGGGTGTAACATTGTTGCTGTCCATGTTTGTTGAATTCAATGTCAGTATGTTGGTGCTTGCGTTTGTGTTGTTGTTGTGTTATTTTAATATTTAGGTCTGCATATTTTGGTGAGTTTGTTCATATTGCGTAATGTGTGTCATTTTTAACATTAACGGCTGCATTTGTTGATGTGTGATGGGAAGCTCATTGATTTTAGTAAGGTGTATCATTATTAGTATCCATGTAAATGAAGTGCAATATCAGCATCAGTTGATGCGTTTGGTTTGTTGTAGCATGTTGTTTTAACAATGTAGTATGTTTGTTGAGTTTGGTCATGTTGGCCCCGTTTTGTAAGCATTTTACGAATTGATATGTTGGGCTGTTGTAATGAAAATTATTGCATGATGAATTGGGAGTGTCCCCTATGGTAGAGTGCGTGGGTGGTTGCGAAGGTTTCATTTGTGTTACTTGTACTTGTGTTATTAAAGTATTATATAAATTTTCAATTCTATAATGTTTGTGTTATCGTGAAATGTTGTTGTGGTGAGGTATGTGTAGATGTCGGCGACGACTGAAAGCACAAGATCCACCTCCAACTTGGAGGGTGTTTGAAACGGAATTCTGGGATGGTTATAATGTTGTTTCAATTTCGTACTTATTTATGGTAATAGGTGGCATAATGTTGCATAATGTTTGTACTCCCTAATATGTGGCGTAATCAGTTAGTTTTGTGTGTGCACCATCCAGTGTTGTCCATTAATAATTAGATTGCATGTGTGTTGTGGTGAGTTTCAATGTTGATTTATGCCGTTATCTTGTTGATGTTTTGTGTTTTATTTTTTGCGGGCTCCCATTATCATCACACTTGAATTAATGTTTCAATGTTGCTATTGTGGTAAGTGGTGCAAGACTACAGAGCTTGGTAAGTAGGTTTGGTAGGCGAACACCCCACTCACAGCAATCAATTAAAACGTCCACTAAATTGGTCAGAAAAAGACAAACACAATTGCCTTTCAGTCAAAAAAAAAAAAAAAAACATTGATTGTCTTAGAAAATCTGTTGCCGACCCATAAAGGCTAATGTATTGATCAAATGTCACTGGGGTGATCAAGACCGTGCTTGAGTTGGAGTTTGGTGCCAGACATATCCGGTAATTGCGGAAGCTGATGATTGAGGCAATCTGTGTGCAAAATTTGGATCTGAAAGCTTACAAAAAGTGTGATGCCATGGTGTGCAGAATAATACAGATAATCTGGCAGATGAAAAGTTTTACATTAGGGGTAGTGGACTACCATTAAGAAACAGTGGCATCCGTCTTATGTTTGGTGTCTAGTTATAACGCCCCCAAAATAATACAATAAAGATAACTCATATGCGGAATAAATATGAGAAACAACATACTTTCGTACATCAGAGTCTACTATTTAACACCCAGTTAAATGCCATGTAGGCTTACATTTTTCTAAGTCATTAATTGGTTACACAAATTGAGTCTCGCTCCTTGCATCTTAAGCCCTTGGCTTTACAAATAACAAACATACCCACAACAAGACATAATTAAGTAGCCCTTGCTTCCCGAAAGTCCATCCACGCTATTGCCTTGGAGGAAACATTTCACCTGCACCTAAAAATGGTATTCCCGTATAGGGTGAGCCAATAACCCAGTAGAAATAATCTAACACAATTTATGAGGTTTAGCAAAGGTATAAATACCACGTACATAAACAATACCGATATGGAAGCACCCACAACGCCTGAATATCCATATGCCACTAACGCCAATCTTATTCCATTTCCCTTCAATTCATTTCTAGTTCATATATACTACTCAATTCATGAGTTAAATTCAATATCTTTCGACCACCAAAATGAGACTACAACTCAATGGTTTTCCAATTTTGCAAAACATACAAACACTTCAAACTTTCAATTTTACGGATATTTCGTCCGAAGGAAGCGGCACCCATTTATATGTAAATTTTCGGGTCTTTCACCCAGGACACTCCAACCAACTTGCTTTAAATGGAGTCCATCCCGTTTCTCCTCCTAAACAAATATACATATGCAATATATTTATAAACATAATCAAATATGCAGTACATCCCCTTTCTCCTCCCAATGAACATACATATACAATGTATTTATAACATAATCATATATGAAGTACATCCCATTTCTCCTCCCAATAAACATATATATACAATGTATTTATAGTATGGTCATAGTTAATGACACCAACAATGGATTAGCATTAAATTGCCTAATCCTCATGTAATTTCTACAACATTCATAGCTATCCTCCACTGATAGCCCAATGCAATTATTCCCAAGAGATGCTTAATATCAGAATAAATAGTTTATTCAAAACTTCCATAGGTGAGATAATACATACCCAATATCACCATCTATATCAATAGCCATCTAATTTATCATATTCAATGTTAATTCCAATTATTTATACAAAATAATCATTTTATCAAATTAGGGCGAAAATTCCCATTTTTCCAATATTGACTCAAACACCCAAAATCAACTATTTTGGTACACCAAGATCTTATATTCAACCCCATACTCATTTATCTTTTATACATCAAAAACCCCTCTTTTCATTTCGCACCCAAATCTTAGATTTGTCCAAACCACAACCAAATCTCATCATCTATACACAATAGCAAATAACTAAGCTAAAAATCATTTTAGAGTGTAGAAAATTCCTACCTCATGTGTACAAGAAGAAAAGAGTCGAAACCCCCAAAATCAACGATGATGAAACTCGATCTCCATCGCACACAACGAAGCCCTCAAGAAGTTACACAACTTTGACGAAGGAACTATGGCCAAAATCCCAATGGATTTGGAGAAATCAAAGAGATAAGATGGTTTCTAGAGAGAGAAGCTCAAGATCTGGAGATTTGGAGACTTTTAGAGAGAGAGAGAGAGAAAGTAGAAAAGTGATCTGAAATGTCACTTTCATGATCTGTTATAACACGGTCCGCTCGAGCGTGGAAAGCCCCGCTCGAGCGTAAGACATAGATTCCCGCTCGAGCGTGAAACCCTGCACTTGAGCATGAAATACGCTCTCCCAGTATTTTTGCAGACACAGTCCCCGCTCGAGCGTGGAGCAAAATTTGTGAAGCCCGCTCGAGCACAAGAATTCCCGCTCGAGCGAAAAAGCCAAATTCTGGGCAACAAAGGTTTGGAAAAACAAGCAACCAACCTATCTCAAACACACAACTACAACCCAATAACCAACATTAAGGGGAAAACAAGGAAAACAAGACATGAACCACCATCCAAACCATACAAACCCAAGTCCGGAACACCACAAGAGACGGGTCAAAACCGGGGTCGCTATAACCTCTCCCCTTAAAGAATTTCGTCCCCAAAATTACAAATCAGGCTCTAAAACATAATTGAACTATTCACAACCATGTCATTCCCACAAGTTCAACACCATGACCCATTCTTCGGTCATCTATTCACAACGACTCGATTCACAAGTCCCAAAATAAAAATGAAATTTTTAATTTCCCTAAACATTTACAATGTTTAACCAAAGTCCAAATTTTCAAAAATTGTACATAGCATATACAATGCTTCCAAAAATGATACAACATCATCAATATTCCATATTCTCAAAACATAAGCAATGTTTATATTGAATCCATGTTCTTCCCAAACGACCACAACATATACAATGTTTTCATAAGTTAAAAAATATACAATGATTAGACTTTTCATTAATACAATAAATTCTCAATACATGCTCATGCTTCAACAAACAAATCCGGATATTTCTCACAGACTTCTAATTCACGTTCCCAAGTCGCTTCCTTGACTCCATGATGTTTCCACAATACTTTTACCAAGGGAATCGTCTTGCCTCGCAAGACTTGGTCTCGTCTATCCAAGACTCTTACCGGTCTCTCCTCATACGAGGCATCCTCATCTACCTCTAAGTCGGTCCAATCCAACACGTGTGATGGATCCGGCTCATATTTCCAAAGCATAAAAATATGAAACACGTCATGTACCCCAGAAATTTGTGGTGGTAACGCCAAACGGTAAGCAACCTCCCTAATCCGCTCAAGGATTTCAAAAGGGCCAATAAATCGAGGGGATAACTTCCTACTCTTTCCAAACCTCATCAAACCCCGTCTATGTGATATCTTCAAAAAGACATGATCTCCCACCTCAAAAGACAAAGGTCTCCTCCTACGGTCGGCATAACTTTTCTGGCAACTCTAAGCCGTAGTTAGCCTCTTACGGATACGTACAACTTTCTCCATCATTTCTCAAACCAACTCTGGACCTAACAAAGGTGCATCACGCACCTCGGCCCAACACACAGGAGGTCTACACGGTCGACCATACCGGGCTTCAAATGGTGCCATACCAATACTTGATTGAAAACTATTGTTATAGGCAAACTCCATTAATGGCAAATGCCTCTCCCATGAACCTTTAAAGTCAAGGACACAACTTCGAAGCATATCCTCAAGGATCTGAATAGTACGTTCGAACTGCCCGTCAGTTTGAGGATGATACACAGTGCTAAAGGTCAATTTAGTACCCAAGGCACTTTGCAAACTCTACCACAACCGAGCAGTGAAACGCAGATCTCTATTTGAAACAATCGTCACAGGGACCTCGTGCAACCTCACTATGTCCCTAATATATAGGTCGGCAAGATAATCTACTGAATCACTTATACACACAGGAATGAAATGCGCCGATTTAGTCAATCGATCAAATACCACCCAAATGTCATCACTACCCCGTTGAGTCCTCGGAAGACCCGTAACAAAGTCCATCATAACATGCTCCCACTTCCACTCAGCTATAGGCAAGGGTTACAACAAACCCGCTGGCCTCTGATGCTCGGTCTCACTTGTTGACAAGTAAGGCACTTTGATACAAACATAGCCACATCTTTTTTCATACCTCTCCACCAAAACTGGTGACTAAGATCATGATACATCTTTGTGCCTCCCGGGTACACCGCAAGACGTGAACGATGAAAATCTCAGAGTACTTTCTCTCGGCAAGACTCTGGTACAAACAAACGGTCATAGTATCTCACACTTAGGTCGGGATACACTGTCAAGCCTCTTTCTACTTTTCCATTGGAAATCTTCTCTCCAAAGGATTCCACCTCAGGGTCACCCCTCTGCATTTCCAACACTCGGTTCACAAGTGTAGGTTGTGTAACTACTGAAAACAAAGCTGCGAATTCCACAGACTCACCCAGTTGCATGTCAAACTCATTAAGAGTACCCAATATTTCCCATTCTCAGATGGCGATAGAAGCTACACTGCTAACTAGCTTTCTACTCAAAGCATTGGCTACAACATTGGCCTTCCCAGGATGATAATGCAACTCAAAATCATAATCCTCCATGAATTTCATCCACTTCATTCGCCTCAAATTCAAGTCTTTCTGTGTAAACAGATACTTCAGACTCGTGTGATCAGAGAACACTTCAAATTTCTCACCATACAGATAGTGCCTCCAAATCTTCAAGGTAAATATCACTGCTGCTAACTCTAGGTCATGGGTGGGATAATTTCTCTCATGTGTTTTCAACCACTGTGAGCCATAGGCTACCACTTTACCCTCTTGCATTAATACACAACCTAAACCTTCCCGTAAAGCATCACAATAAACTGAATAACTCAAACCCCTCTCTGGTATAATCAATACTAGAGCAATGGTGAGTCTAATCTTGAGCTCTTAGAATGACCGTTCACAAGTCTCACTCCACACAAACTTGATTTCCTTTCTAGTCAACTTAGTCAAAGGTGAAGCTACTCTAGAGAAATCCCTCACAAACCGACGGTAATACCCGGCCAACCCCAAGAAACTACGAATCTCGAAGGCATTCCTAGGTTGTGCCCAATCTTGCACTGCTTCTACCTTGGATGAATCTACAGTCACCCCTTCCTTTGACACTACATGCCCTAGAAATTAACCTCTTCCAGCCAAAAGTCACATTTCCCAAATTTAGCATTCAGCTTATGGGCTCTAAGTAACTCAAGTACTACTCGTAAATGTTCCTCGTGTTCCTCCTCCGAAGGTGAATAAATCAAAATGTTGTCCACAAAGACAACCACAAAACGATCTAAGAATTCACTGAAGATCTGATTCATTAAATCCATAAACACAGCTGGAGCATTAGCTAGCCCAAAAGGCATCACAAGAAACTCATAATTGCCATACCGCATACAGAATGCTGTCTTCGGGATATTCTCCTCCTTTACCCTCATCTGATGATAACCCGATCTCAGGTCTATCTTAGAGAAACAACAAAACCCCTTCAACTGATCAAACAGATCATCTATACGAGACATTGGGTACTTATTCTTAACAGTAACCCGGTTCAACTTTTTGTAATCAATACAAAGCCGTAACGCTCCATCTTTCTTTTTAGCAAAGAGAGTCGGCGCTTACCAAGGTGAAGTACTAGGGCGAATAAAACCCTTATCTAACAATTCTTGGAGTTGAATCTTCAACTCACTCAATTCAACAGGTGAAAATCTATATGGAGCCATAGAAACCGGTGCCGTGCCAGGCACTAAATCAATAGAGAACTCGATCTCTCGGTGAGATGGTAAACTGACAAGATCCTCAGGAAAAACATTCGAGTGTTCACAAACTACCCTCGACAATTCAACCCGAATTTCATCACACTCACTACTCAAAAAGCCAGCGAGGAGACAACTAAGTTCACTCCGCCCACTCGAATCATATACCGGTGATAAGACATTATCCACCCAGTCCCCCAAGAAATAAAAGTAATCACCGCTTAAGGTACATACGGTAACCTTCTGAAGGTAGCAATCTATAATAGCCCGGTATGACGATAACCAGTCCATATCCAATATGACATCAAAACTAAGCATGCCAATCAATACAAATGCAAAAGGTAATCGACGACCAGCAACCTCGATGTCACAACCCCGACATCGTTGTCTCAAGATAGTGTGACCACCAATAAGTGACTCCACACAAATAGGAAATGCTAACTGTGCCAACTCTAAACCCAAAATTTATGCAAACACATACGAAATAAAAGAATGGGATGCACCCGTATCAATCAACACATTAGCAACTGAATTATAAAACAAAAGGGTACCTCTCACTACAGAAGGAGCAGGTACTAGATTTGGCTCTACGACTGTATATATACGTCTAGTAGGCCTCTGCTCAACCTGTTCAGCCCTCAAAACATAAGCCCGATGCACAGACTGAGCCAAAGAGACTCCCTGATTGGCCCTCGAGGCCTTTGTTGACTGTGCTGCCTGGTGACTCTGTGTCTGTCTCGAACCAGACACACCACCTAACTGTGGGCAAAACCTCTTCGCCTGCTCGCACTGATAACAAGTGAGCGGCTGGCCTCTTCCCTAACTCTGGCTCTGAAAATGAGCCAAATATGATACTACTCGCTGTCCTCCTCCTGTCTGAGGACAAGCTGGAGACCTGTGGCTCAACTGACCACACTTAAACCAAGTAAAATCTCTTAGCCCACCTCTTCCAGAACTTGAACTTGGTATTGGAAAAGTGGACCTCGACTGAATTCCCTAGGACTGCTGAGGGTAGGAACCCCTCTGCCTCTTACTGTCTCCTTGACTATCTTGACTCCTCCTGGAGCCCCACATCCTTTCATCTTTTGCCTACATAATAGTTTCAAGGTGGGCTGTAGACTGCACAAGGCGCCCATAATCTCTAGTCATGGAACGGGCAACTTTGTACATTAGCCCGGTCCTTAACCTCCTTTCAAACTCGAAACAACGGCGCTCCTCAGTCACCACCAACTCAGGTGCAAACCTCAACAGACTAGTAAAGGTTGCCTCAAACTCAGCCACCGGCATGTTCAACTGCAACAATTTAGAGAATTAATCTCTCAACTTCTCCCTAATCGTGGGAGGTAGAAATTTATCTTGGAAAGCCTCAACAAAAGCCTCCGAAGTTCTTCCAATGCGTCCACGCGCATACTTTCACCACTGACCCGCATCCCCCTTTAACTGGAAAGACGCCAAGATCACTTTCAACTGATCATCCTCGATGCCAAGCATCTCGAATGTCTTCACTAACTGTTCGAGCCACTTATCTGCCTTCAGTGGCTCTCTGGGATCACCCACAAACTCATCCGGACTCGACCAGAAGAACTCCTCCTTCAGAAAAGATGGCCTTGCTTCATCCACTTGGGCCTAAATCTGATTCTCAGCCCTGAGAATGTCCATAGATTCCCTCAATGCTCCAGCCATTTCACGAGCTAAGGCGCCACATTCACACATGTGACGACGCTAACAAACTTGTGTCCTAATACATTGGACAACAATAAATCATTCCATGTAAGCACATACACAATTTATTCCCAGATAATGACCGTCCCACGACGTTGCTCGAGTTCCAATTAGAAATAGCAATGATAAAGCGCTCTTCTAATAGGACTTCGACAAACCCGTAGACTCAATCAACATCTCAGGAACTAAATTCCATACCCACATAATCATGTAAACATGTTATCACATAAGCATACAATACATGCTAACGTCTCAATCAAGCGAGACAAACCCATTGTGGTACTAACCACTTCCCACGTACCCAAAGTATTCAAACCCGGTACGCTCTGATACCAAGTTATAACGCCCCCAAAATAATACAATAAAGATAACTCATATGCGGAATAAATATGATAAACAACATACTTTCGTACATCAGAGTCTACTGTTTAACAACCAGTTAAATGCCATGTAGGCTTACATTTTTCCAAGTCATTGCATGGTTACACATATTCAGTCTCGCTCATTGTATCTTAAGCCCTTGGCTTTACAAATAACAAACATACCCACAACAAGACAAAATTAAGAAGCTCTTGCTTCCCGAAAGTCCATCTATGCTTTTGTAGCTCGCCGAAAGCAAAAATGCAAAATGCATTCGAAATTGCTTACGGGAAAGTGTATTTCACGCTCGAGCGACCTTGTTATACCAGTCCATAAATTAGGGTTTTAGATCACTTTTTGCAGCCCTCTCTCTCTCTCTCTAAAACTCTCCAAATTTCCAGGTCCAGAGCTTCTCTCTCAAGACGTCATCTTCTCTCTTTGATTTCTCCAAATCCATTGGGATTTAGGCCTAAGTTCTTCACCGAAGTTGGTTATCACCTCGAGGGCTTCATTGTGTGCAGTGGAAATTGAGTTTCGAGACCATAGATTTTGGGGTTTCATCTTAGATTCTCTTCAAACCTTGAGGTATAGATTTTCTACACTCTAATATGATTTTTAGCTTAGTTATTTACTATTGTGTATAGATGATGAGATTTGGTTGTGGTTTGGACAAATCTAGAATTTTGGGGTGAAATGAAAAGAGGGGTTTTGATGAATATGAGGTAAACGAGTATGAGGCTTGAATATAAGATCATGTTGTGCCAAAATAATTGATTTTGGTGTTTGGCTTGATATTTGGTGAAAGAGGGGTTCTGCCCTAATTTTGATTAAATTATTATTTTGGAAGGTTGGAAGGTTGTGATTATAAATGGTGATATTGGATATGTATTATCTCACCTATGGAAGTTTTGAATAAACGATTTATTTTGATATTGAACATCTCTTTAGAAATAATTTCATTGGGCTATCGGTGGAGCATAGCTATGATTGTTGTAGAAATTACATGAAGATTAGGTGATTTAATGCTAATCCAGTGTTGGTTTCATTGAATATGACCATGTTATAGATACATTGTATATGTATGTTTATTGGGAGGAGAAAGGGGATGCACTCCATATGTGATTATGTTTATAAATACATTGCATATGTATATTTGTTTAGGAGAAGAAAGGGGATGGACTCCATTTAAAGCAAGTTGGCCGGAGTATCCTGGGTGAAAGACCCGAAATTTTATATATAAATGGGTGCCGATTCCTCCGGACAAAATATCTGTAAAATGGCAAGTTTGAAGTGTTTATATGAGTTTTGCATAATTGGAAAATCATTGAGTTGTAGTCTCATTTTGATTGTTGAAAGATAATGAATTTAACTCATGACTTGAGTAGCATATATGAACTGGAAATGAAATTAAAGGAAAATGGAATAAGGTTGGTCCTAGTGGCATATGGATATGCATGTCTTGTGGATGTTTCAGGATCGGTATTGTTTATGTACGTGGTATTTATACCTTTGCTAAACCTCATAAATTGTGTTAGATTATTTCTACTGGGCTGTTGGCTCACCCTATATGGGAATACCATTTTCAGGTACAAGTGAGATGCTTCCTCCTAGGCAATAGAGTGGATGGAGTTTTAGGAAGCAAGAGCTTCTTAATTATGCCTTATGTGTGTATGTTTGTTATTTGTAAAGCCAAAGGCTTAAGATGTAATGAGTGAGACTCAATTTGTGTAACCAAGCAATGACTTGGAAAGATGTAAGCCTTCATGGCATTTAACTGGTTGTTAAACAGTAGACTCTGATGTACAAAAGTATGTTGTTTCTCATATTTATTCTGCATATGAGTTATCTTTATTGTATTATTTTGGGGGCGTGACAACTTGGTATCAGAGCGTACCAAGTTTGAATACTTTGGGTATGTGGGAAGTGGTTAGTACCACAATGGGTTTGTCTCGCTTGTTAGAGACTTATGCATGATGTTATGTGCTTATATGATAACATGCTTAAGTGACTATATGGGTATGAAATTTAGTTTCTAGGATGTTGATCGAATCTATGGGTTTCTGGGAGTCCTGTTGGAAGGCACTTGATCACTGCCGCTTCTAACTGGAACTCTAGTAATGCCACGAGTCGGTCATTATCCAGAAATGAAATTCATAAGTACTTATGTGATTATGTGCTTATGTGGAGTGAATTACAGTTGTCCAATGTATTAGGACACGAGTGAAATAGCTTCGACACATTTGTGAATGTGCTAATCCTTTGTTACCTTTGTTAGGATGTCAGGACGAGGACGTGGTGGTAGGGGTGGTAGGCGTGGTAGGCCTAGGAGGCTGGAGATGCCTATACTGGATGAAATTCTGGCACAGGAGGAGGGAGTTGGTTAGGCCAACGTGGCCGAGCCAGTAAGTCAGCAGGCCATGGGCACCTTAGCCCGCGAGATGGCAGGAGCATTGAGGGAATCCATGGACATTGTCAAGGCTGAGAATCAAGTCCTGGCCGATGTAGCTGAAGCAGGGCCGTCTTTTTTGAGGAGAGAGTTCTTCCGGTTGAATCCAGATGAGTTTTTGGGTGACCCTAAGGAGCCACTGAAGGCTGATGAGTGGTTTGAATAGTTAGCGAAGACATTTGAGATGCTTGGCATCGAGGATGATCAGTTGAAAGTGTCCTTGGCATCTTTCCAGTTAAAAGGAGATGCGAGGCAGTGGTGGAAGTATGTACGGGGGCA
This sequence comes from Camellia sinensis, assembly GCF_055761805.1. Classification (NCBI taxonomy): domain Eukaryota; kingdom Viridiplantae; phylum Streptophyta; class Magnoliopsida; order Ericales; family Theaceae; genus Camellia; species Camellia sinensis. Next base: position 68,457,287 of record NC_138970.1, read on the forward strand.
TATTATAGGGACTTGGGAGGCATTTGTTGACACCATTCAGGAGAAGTTTTTGCCTCCCACTGTTAGGGAGAAGTTGAGGGATCAGCTCTTTCAGCTCAAGCAACTAAATACACCAGTGGCGGAGTTTGAGGCCACCTTTACTAGTCTATCCAGGTTTGCACCTGAGTGAGTGGCGACTGAGGAACGCCGCTGTCTGGAGTTTGAGAAGAAATTGAGGACTGGACTCATGTTTCGAGTGGCCGGTTCCATGATTAGAGATTATGGGCTCCTTGTACAGTCTACAGCCCACCTTGAAACTATTATACAAGTAGAAGATGAAAGGATGAGGGGCTCCAGGAGGAGTCAGGATAGTCAGGGAGACAATAAGAGGCAGAGGGGTTCCTACCCTCAGCAGTCCCAGGGAACTCAGTCGAGGTCCACTTTTCCAATACCAAGTTCAGGTTCTGTGGGAGGTGGGCAGGGAGATTTTACTCGCTTTAAGTGTGGTCAGTTGGGCCACAAGTCTCCAACTTGTCCTCAAAGAGGAGGAGGACAGCGAGCAGCATGATCTTCAGCTCGTTTTCAGAGCCAGAGTCAAGGAAGAGGCCAGCCGCTCACTTGTTATCAGTGCAGGTAGGTGGTACACCTGAAGAGGTTTTGCCCACTGTTGGGTGATACACTTGGTGCGTTTGGTTCGAGACAGACACAGAGTCACCAACCAGCACAGTCAATACAGACCTCAAAGGCCAGGCAGGGAGTCTCTTCGGCTCAGTCTGTGCATCAGGCTTATACTCCGAGGGGTGAGCAGGTTGAGTAGAGGCCTACTGGACGTATGTATACAGTTGTAAGGCCAGATCTTGTACCTGATCCTTTTGTAGTGAGAGGTACTTTTTTGTTTTGCAATTCAGTTGCTAATGTGTTGATTGATATGGGCGCATCCCATTGTTTTATTTCGTATGTGTTTGCATCAGTTTTGGGTTTGGAGTTGGCACAGTTAGCATCTCCTATTTGTGTAGAGTCACTTGTTGGTGGTCAGACTGTTTTGAGACAAGGATGTCGGGGTTGTGACATTGAGGTTGCTGGTCGTCGATTACCTTTTGCATTTGTATTGATTGACATGCTTAGTTTTGATGTCATATTGGGTATGGACTGGTTATCATCATACCAGGCTGTTATAGATTGCTACCGTCAGAAAGTTACTGTATGTACTTTGAGTGGCGATTGCTTTTATTTCTTGGGGAACTGGGTGGATAGAGTCTTATCACCGGTATATGATCCGCATGGGCAGAGTGAACTTAGTTGTCTCCTTGCTAGCTTTTTGAGTAGTGAGTGTGATGAAATTCAGGTTGAATTGCCGAGGGTAGCTTGTGAATACTCGGATGTTTTTCCCTAGCATCTTGTCAGTTTACCGTCTCATCGAGAGATTGAGTTCTCAATTGATTTAGTGCCTGGCACGGCACCGGTTTCTGTGGCTCCATATAGATTTGCACCTGCTGAATTGAGGGAGTTGAAGATTCAACTCTAGGAATTGTTAGATAAGGATTTTATTCGTCATAGTACTTCACCTTGGGGAGTGCCGGCTCTCTTTGTTCACTACAACAAAAATAGTCTTTAGAGACGAAAACTAATGATGAAAAAAAATTTTGCCACGAAATACGTATATTTTAATGACAAAAATCATATTTCGTCTCCAAATGTACCATTTTTGGAGACAAAAATAAAATTTTGTCACCAATCTAAATCATAATAAAAAAAATACGTGACGGAATTACATTTCGTCATTATTTATATTTTTTTTGTCACCAAATATTTTCCCGCTAATATTTTCAGGAGGCGCCCAAATTAATAGACTTTTGGTGACGAAAAAATTTGTCATCAATTATAAAATTATTAATGACGAATATATTTTTGTCACCAATAATTTTTATTATTTTAATATCATTTAGTGACAAAACTATTTTTGTGGCCAATATTTTTATCTTTGGTGAAGAAATAATTTTGTCACCAAAATATAATTTAGTCACTACATATTTTAGGGGGGAAATAAAAATGTTTTGTTACAATCGGTTCTTCTTCTCAAACACACAATAATTTCTCGGTTCAAACCTATTTCACACACACACACACACACACACACACACACACGTTATACTCATTCACACACAGGGCCCTCACTGCCGCGGCTACCATTTCCGACAGCCCTCACCACCGCCGCCGTTAGCTCCTCCTTTCCTCACCGCCGCTGCTGTGCCGATCGGAGAACACCACCATTGTTAGTCTCTCTCTCTCTCTCTCTTTCGATGCTCCCTCTGATGTATTTGTCTGATGTATATGCTTTGTATTCATATCAAATATGCTCTGTATACATATAAAATATGCTCTGTATAAATTTCTTCAGGTAGATAGTTATGTAACTTTTTGGTGTTCAAACAAATTTTTAAGACTTATACATTAGAGAAAACTAAAGGACTATTGAAGTAAATACTAATGTTGGGGTGAATAAAAGTTTTCCTTAATCCGTGATCAAATGAGGATTGGCTAATGGAGTGAATGGACTACATGGGTTTACTTTCAAACTGAGAGATCAACTTCCCAACCAAAGGAGAAAGTCTATTGTCTTGACTAGAATAAGGAAAATATTTTTGTTTAGAGTCTGAAATTTTCTGAGAGCATGGATTAAAAGGAACAAGTGGACCTTGTGGTCCAATGTCAACAGTGTTGGCCTTCTCTTTGTCAAGAGTTATCTACAAGTTGTGTTTCATACACCAAGCTGATGTTGCAATGCTTTTCTTTTTCTTAAGTGACTGATAGTTTTGGTGCTCCTATGAATGGGGCTGCTAAACTTGCAGTTGCTGTAAGGAGCAGTGATTTAGAAAAAGGTATAGGAATGAGTTATGGAAAAATTCACTTGTATATCATTGCTATTTCTCCAAATTTTTTTTGTATACCATGTAATGGTCTCTCTAAACTCATTCCAATGCTGCCAAATTTTTTGGAAAGCTCACTCTGTGTAAGAGTTGCCCTTCAAAATTTGATTACTCATGTAATGGCCCCCCCAAAATTTAATCTGACTTCCTATTAAAATGCCATTGGTGACTACATGTTAAAAAAACTTGCAATAAATAAGAAATATAGTCCACTTGATTATTGTGAAATCATATTTTTTTTTTTTTAAACAAAAGTTTACTAAAAGCAATTAAATTGTGGTAGAGAAAAGAGATTTTTTCTTACATAGATTCCTACGGTTTTTTTTATTATTGGACCACTAGTGAGGCTTTATGGCCTTAAAAATATAACTATAATGGAAGACCACCACCGCTATTAGTCTCAATTTTTTCTTTTTCAGTTGATCCCCACCTTTCATTCCTCAGTTTCCCTCTCACTGGTTGCAGATTTTTTTACATATAATATATATATATATACAACCTGTTATATATATATATATATATATAGGCTGTTATGTTTCAATCCCATATGGCTGTTACATATATACAACCTGTTGATACTTCAATTTCAATCCCATCTGCTGCATATATATAGGCTGCATATTTTAGGCCTTTTGACAGTGGCAGTGCATTACATCTATTAGAAGCCATGCCTCTTTGGTCTCTGTAGTAGTAGTAGTAGTAATGTTATGTTTAGGTAGTATCAAGTATGCTCTTGCACTAGCTAGTATGTTTTTAGAAGGGACCTAGGTTAGTAGGTGCAACATCAGTAGCCTTCAGTGTGGGAGTTCTGCTGGTGGAGTATGTTGGTGTTATAATGGTGGAGTATTTTGCTTTTGTATTGCAGTAGGAATGGTGTTAGAATGGTGACGTTAGAATGTTAAAATCAATAATGACCATTTTTGTTAGTTTTTATTCCTTACTTGCATATAACATTAAAACTTGTATAAGAATCTTCATTAAAGATTTGGACATATATTTGGTGAAGTTGTTATTGAATTTTTTAATTTAATTAGTTCATAAATAAACAAGTCTACATTATACTATATTGTTCCTAAACTTTCATTTGTGACCAGACATGGATAAAAGTTGGATTGCCCTAGGTAGGACGGTTGATGGAAGGATGAGTAAACCATATAATGATGCGGTGAAGTTATTTCTTCAATTTGCAATGGGGGTTATAGACCAAAATGGTAATCTGTTGTGCCCATGTATAAAGTGTGTGAATGTTTGTAGACAAAATCTTGAAAATGTGAAAATTCATTTGCTCCAATATGGGATTATGCAAACTTACACTGTATGGCACCAGCACGGGGAGCCCCATGTTTCAAACGAGGCTTACCATGATGATGAGATGCGACTTGATGGTGACAGACGTGGTCGTGGCCCCGTAATCTGGTGCACGTAATCTGTTGTGCCCATGCTTGCTTACTAACTCAATTAATATTATATCCTTACAGCATCACATGACAGACGTGGTCGTGGCCCGACACGCGGCATACAGGCCCATTGCATTGTCGAGAAGGATGGGAAGATGTTAGTTCCTATACCTGAATAGTTTCGTGCACCAGTAGGAGAGAACGCATCCAAGCTAGTCTCCAAGATTGGTATAGAGGTTCGAACGCAGTTACCAGACCTGAGTGTTTGTAGGTGGAAGAAGGTGAATGTTGCTGATAAGGAGTCGATGATCCAACGCTTAGCGGTAATTATTGACAAACTCTTTTCATGTTTAGGCTCTGTTTCTTTGTAATTTTTAATTTTTTTTCATTTTGCAGGATCAGTTTGATCTACAAGGCAATCAGACTGTTGTAGCAAAGGCTTTAGACACACAGTTTGATCGATGATTGAGTGGTTTCACCTATAAGTTGCACAAACAATACAAGCAACTTAAGGATGCAAGAGGGGAGGATTATGCGAGAAGCCACCTACCTGCAAGAGTTACTCTCAACCAGTGGACATCTCTAATTGACAAGTGGAACAGTAAAAAATTCAAGGTAAAATGTTTTATGTATGTTAATTGTCAAAAATTAAGTTTTTTCTTACTAATGTTATCTTTTCTTGTTTGTATTGGTGTTTCAATTGTGTAGGAACAATCACTAGCTAATGTGAATAATAGGATGCAAATGAAAACAAAACATCGATGTGGATCAAAATCAATTCTGGTTAGGGTACACAGCTCGGTGCGTTCTACTATTTTATTTTATTGGATTAGTAGGCTTTGTTATTTAAATCATTGAACTAACATTGACAAACAAATGTAGCTGATAATTGCAAATGGCAAAGTGCCCGATTTAGCAGAATTTTACAAGTCCATCCACTATAATTCAGACACGCATGAATGGCAATGCCTTTCAATTTTGATAATATTATTTATTTCGCTGTGTAGGGTAGAATAACCAATACTTGTTTGATTTATTTCAAATTAATAGGACAACATGATATAGATGCAAGTAGAACACTTTCGTAGACTAGTGCGAACCCCTTGACCCTAAAGGAGTTGTCAGTCAAGGTGCTTCAGCCAAGGCCATGTTATGTGAAAAGACTCGGTATGATGCCTTCTTCTTCCGTGAATACAACTGTTACACCTGCCGAAAATAGTGACAATGTTCAACGCCTCGAGCTACAAGTAGCACAACAAAATGAACAAATTGCAAGGTTTGAAAAGTCAGAGAAGAAACAAAGAAAGAAGATACAAAGTATCATTGAGTGTTTGAGGCAAAAAGGTATCACGGGATATTTTGAGAGTGGGGAAAGTTCAGATTCTGATGGACAAGCTTCTTTGTTAGTATATTATGTTTCTATGTTAATTTAGTAGAAATTGTTTCTTCAACTAAGATAGTGAACTATCCATGTAAAAGCCCGAGAAACATCACAAATACTGAAATAAGCACGTGGCTCCTAATTAGGAAACTTGTTTCAAATTTTGCACTATTCCAATATCTAGGCATGGAACTAGTCGAAAAATAGGCCACCGGAGGCCAAAATCTTGCAACGGCCACGAGACGGCCCGGGGAACACCTCAAACACCTCGGGAGGGACCAATATGAGTTGTGGGAACTTACGGCACTAGCACGGGACTCCCGCTTTCAAAACTAAGTCCAAAAATGTAATTTTTCACAATTAAGCTTGAAAATAGCCCACCGGGGGCCAAAATCGTGCAACAGTCATGAGACGGCCTGGGACCACCTCAAACACCTCGGGAGGGACCAATGTGAGTTATGGAAACTTATGGAACTAGCACGGGACTCTCGGTTTAAAAACTAACTTCAAAAATGCACTTTTTCACACATAAGCATGAAAGTAGGCCACCGGGGGCCAAAATCGTGCAACAGCCACGGGATGGACCAGGGAACACTTCAAACATGTCGGGAGGGACCAATGTGAGTTGTGGAAACTTACAGAACTAGCACGAGACTCCCGGTTTGAAAACAAAGTCCAAAAATGCACTTTCTCACACGTAAGCTTGAAAATAGACCTTCAGGGGCCAAAATCATGCAACAGGCACGAGACGGCCCGGGGAGCACCTCAAACACCTCGGGAGGGACCAATGTGAGTTGTGGAAACTTACGAAACTAGCAAGGGACTACCGGTTTGAAAACTAAGTCCAAAAATGTACTATTCCACACTTAAACTTGAAAATAGACCTTCGGGGGCCAAAATCGTGGAACAGCCATAAGACGGCCCAGGGACCACCTCAAACACCTCGGGAGAGACCAATGTGAGCTGTGGAAACTTACGGAACTAGCACGGGACTCCCGGTTTGAAAACTAAGTCCAAAAATGTAATTTTTCACACTTAAGCTTTAAAATAGGCCACCGGGGGCCAAAATCCTGCAACAGCCATGAGACGGCCTGGCGGCTAGCTCAAACACTTCGGGAGGGACCAATGTGAGTTGTGGAAACTTACGGAACTAGCACGGGACTCCCGGTTTGAAATCTAAGTCCAAATATGCACTTTTTCACACTTCAGCTTGAAAATAGACTTTAGGAGGCCAAAATCGTGCAACAGCCACGAGACGGCCCGGGGACCACCTCAAACACCTCGGGACGGACCAATGTGAGTTATGGGAACTTAGAAAACTAGCATGAGACTCCCGGTTGGAAAACTAAGTCCAAAAATGACCTTTCTCACACGTAAGCTTGAAAATAGACCTTCGGGGGCCAAAATCGTTCAACAGCCACAAGACGGCCTAGGGACAACCTCAAACACCTTGGGAGGGGCCAATGTGAGTTGTGAGAGCTTACGGAACTAGCACGGGACTCCTGGTTTGAAAACTAAGTCCAAAAATGCAATTTTTCACACTTAAGCTTGAAAATAGGCCACCGAGGGCCAAAATTGTGCAATAGCCACGATTTGGCCCAGGGAGCACCACAAACACCTTGGGAGGGACCAATGTGAGTTGTGAAAATTTGTGGAACTAGCACGAGACTCTCGGTTTGAAAACTAAGTCCAAAAATGCACTTTTTCACACTTAAGCTCGAAAATAGACCTTCGGGGGCCGAAATCGTGCAACAGCCACTAGACGGCCCAGGAAGAACCTCAAACACCTCGTGGGGGACCAATGTGAATTGTGGAAACTTACGGAACTAGCACGGGACTCCCGGTTTGAAAACTAAGTCAAAAAATGCATTTTTTTCCACTTAAGCTTGAAAATGGATCTTCAGGGGCCAAAATCGTGCAACAGCCACAAGACGGCCCGGGGACCACCACAAACACCTCGAGAGGGACCAATGCGAGTTGTGGGAACTTACGGAACTAGCACGGGACTCCCGATTTGAAAACTAAGTCCAAAAATGTAATTTTTCACACTTAAGCTTGAAAGTAGGCCACCGGGGGCCAAAATCGTGCAACAGCCACAAGACGGCCTCGCGATCAACTCAAACACCTCGGGAGGGGCCAACGTGAGTTGTGGAAACTTACGGAACAAACACGGGACTCCTGGTTTGAAAACTAAGTCAAAAAATGCACTTTTTCCCACTTCAGCTTGAAAATAGACTTTCGGGGGCAGAAATCATGCAACAGCCATGAGACAGCCCAGGAACCACCTCAAATACTGCAGGAGGGACCAATGTGAGTTGTGGGAGCTTACCGAACTAGCACGGGACTCCCGGTTTGCAAACTAAGTTCAAAAATACATTTTTTCACACATAAGCTTGAAAATAGGCCACCGGGGGCCAAAATCGTGCAACAGCCATGGGACAGCCCAGGGAACACCTCAAACATGTCGGAAGGGACCAATGTGAGTTATGGAAACTTACAGAACTAGCACGGGACTCCCAGTTTGAAAACTAAGTCCAAAAATGCACTTTCTCACACGTAAGCTTGAAAATAGACCTTCGGGGGCCAAAATCATACAACAGCCACGAGACGGCCCGGGTGTAGACACCCCATTTTTGACAGCCCATAAGACTTGGGCGTTACTGATAGTTTACTTGGTGATAAAAGGTGTGCAGGGCAAAGATCCAGTTTTTTCGGCAAGGAGAGAGACAAGTCTCAAATTCACACCCCGTTTTGGACCAAAGCTATTTTGGATGGTTTTTAGACCTTAAAACTCTCTCTTTCAAAACTTTTTTGAAATAAAGTTTCTGCGATGTTCCGAGGCTGGCATTTTGTCAAACGTTGCGCTTTTCGGTAAACCGAGAAGGGACGAAGTGGAAATGAATGAAAGAGAGATGAAATCTTTGAAAAATCTTTCAAAACACCTTGCTTAGGGGTTTGAAGTTGAAGAAAAGGAGGGGAAGAGAGAAGAAACCAAGTTGGAGGAGAAGACAGGCATGAATCTGGGTAGAAGGGAGTCGAGCAGTCCTCGCTGAATCGGGCTTACTAATCTGCATACTTGGATTTTAGCTATGGGGCCACCACCGTCGGAAAGCTCACTTTCGGGGCTTCATTTTTCACTCAAGAATCTCTTAAAGCCAAGTCCGGGTGGGGGAGATATGATCAGTTGAAGTTGGGCATCATCCCGGTTGGATCGAATCTGCGCGGCTTCACCAAAAAGGGCATAACTTTCTGCACAGGAGGAATGTTAATGCAAGGTTTACGCCATTGGAAAGCTAACTTCCGGGGCTTCAATCTAGACACCCACCGGCCACTTTTTGACCTTGGAAGCATCTTTCGGCAATCTATTTATCCGACCGGTAATTTATTGTGCCGACCGGCCATTTATTTTAGTCGACCGACCATTTTTGCTGGCCGACGACCTTCCGGAGTATTCTACAGATTGAGTGGATGCCAGCTGTGCCAGCTAGAGGGCACAGGCTGGATCCTCCATACACGTGTATGGAGGATCTTTGCTCTTGGTTTGAAGCTTCTAAGAGAAGCTTTAGTCTCTTGGCTCTTTAAAGGAAGCTCTCCTCTTCCTTAGACCAGGTTAGAAAACCAGCTGGAGCATTACATACAATCCTCCATATATCTATCTCATCCAAGCCTCCAAACCCAAAAATCCTTGCTCCATTTGCACACCCTATAGCACGACACCACCGCTCCATTCCAGCAGCTTGGAGGGCCTTCTCAGAGCTTTGGAGGCACCTTTTCTCAAGCCAAAAGGCTGCTAAAGTTTGGTCTTCAAGGGTGAGCAACATTTCCTCTCTTTTAAGCTTATTTTGGTATCCTTTCTAAGCCATACATGCTTGCATATTTGGGCTCTGACCCTAAATGGAACTAGGCATATTTTGAACTATTTGTCATGTTTGCTTAAGGGCCTCTCACTATTTGAGGCCTCCTTGTTGCACTTGCTTCATTGCCTCTCTTGTATGCCATTTTCTTGTGTAGTATTTTTGGCCTATGTATAAATTGTTTTGAGGCATGTCATAAACTGTAAAAGTTCTCATTTTGAGCCCTTTTTCAACATTGTTGAAGGGCTCATCACTGTTTGAGGCTTCCATTTTCCACTTGCCTTTATATCTCTCTTTTGGCTCCATTTTTGCATGATTTGTTAGCCTCTTATGCTTCTGTTTTTGAGCTTTATTCCGAACTATAAATGGCCTTATTTTGACTCCTTATTCATGTTTCATTAAGGGTCTTTTACTGTTTGAGGCATCCTTTTTGTACTTGGTGTTATAGCCCTCTTTTTGGCCTTGTTTTGCATAGTATTTTGAGCATACTTGTGCAGTGTTTTGGATTTGATCATAAACTGAAAAATGCCATATTTTTGGTCCCTTTTCAACATTGTTGAAGGGCCCTCTCTTGTTTGGGGCCAGAAGCTGTGACTTGCTTCTTTATCTCACATTTAGGGCCATTTTTGCATATTGGTTTAGCCCTATTTGTGTTCATTTTTTGGTCTTGCTTAAAACTGATAACATGCTTGTTTTGAGACTATCTTGAATCTGTCTTCATGCTTCATGTTCAAATAATGCATGCTTTATATAGCTGTAGGCCATTGCGTGTGCCTAGTTTTACATTTCGGGTCTCATTCCTTGCATCGGGTGCCATGTTTCCGTGATTCGGGGCTGTTTTATATCACATTTTAGTGCTGAAATCACATGTTTTTATGCCATATTTCATGCCTCGCCATGCCTTGTTAGAGTTTCATACTATGCCTTAGGTTTGGTCCTCGGTTTGCGTGCATGCGTGCACGCGTTTCGAGAGTCTCATTTTCATCTAATGGCCACCGATTTTGGCATGCTTGCGAGCTATCCATGTTAGTTTAAGTCCATCATCGCATGTTGTTTCATGCCATGTTTACTTACATGTTTAGGTTGCGCCCCTAGTATACACTGCCCATTTGCATGTTCATGTTGCATACTTAGCCTCCATGCCTAGGTTGCATTTCATTGAGCATGCATCCCTTGCCTCTTGATCAATCATGATAGGGGTAGGGGCCCTTTGATGTGTTTTGTGCTTGCATTTCATTTGATATCAAAGTTGCAAAACTTGGCCTCTTAGGCCATCATGCGTAATTGATGGCCCGAGGGTCGAGGGGCATACTCCCTCGAGTCCATTACATGATTGGGAGAGTGGCCATGCATACACTTGCTTGAAATTCCATGCCATACACTGTCTGTTCTTGTTGCTGTCAAAAACCATTCTGCAGGAACTTTCTGCCGACCGGCAGTATTCAGTGCCGACCGGCAATCCTTCTTGGGCCAGTAGCTTCATCAGCAGCCGATGGATATTTTCAATGGCCGGTGGACATTTCCTTCAGTCGATGGTGTTCCACAGTGTTCAGGGGACATATCCCAGAACTTTGGCAATTTTCAGAGAAGCAGGGCAGTGTAAACCGAGGCGGCAGTGGTATGGTACGGACTTTTCGGGCGAGACGGGTTCGAGCATGCATCATTCGCGCATCCTGAGGCAGGGGCTGCGGCCACCTTTCCTTTTGCATTCATTCTCTTAATTAAGTAGAAATTCTGTAATAATTAATGTGTTTATTATTCAGACTGTAATATTTATTCGGACCCTCCGAGTGAGGGCAATTGTGTAATAAGTGTGCGTGAGTGTGTGTATGTCTTCCAACTCCACGTCTTTCTTCCCTTTTATTTACCCGCTTATGATGGTAGACTAGGGCATATTTAAATTAGCATACCTTATGCTTAGCATGCGTGCATCCATACATTGGTCTTACATGCACCAGGCTCGGTACATCATGCTAACTGCACTCGTATTTCAATTCCAAATTGAGTATTTGTTAGTTGCAGCATTTCACATGCCATGTTTAGGATAGCCGAGCCTGTTGGATTGCATCTTTGCATGTGTTGCATTAGCCGTTTCAAATATGAACTAGGATCATGCATGTGATTACTAACTGGTTTCTGTTTTGGCTTGGAGTACTAGGTGAGCTTTTATGTTTTAGCATGCCGCATGCGTGTGAGTGTTGCCATAATTGCATGATTACCATGAGGCTAGTTGCTTATGTGATATAACTGCTTGAATGCCGGTGGATGGAGGTCGAATTGCTTAAATTGGGATAACGCATAAAAACTGTGAATTTTAAGCCCACTAGATAGTGGCAAAACCATCTTTTCTAAAGCCCACTTGAGGGTGGCAAAATCTGCATTTTAGCCTACTTGCGAGTAGCAAACTATTTTCAAAACAAACATGAAATGTTTTGTTCCAATTTAGGCGATTTGGTCTGTACTTGTATGCTGTGCGCATCACATAGTAAATCTAGGCTAATAACCAGAATAAGAACACACAATGTTTTCAAAACTAGATATCATGGTTAGTAGAGGCCGATCTTTGATCGGGCGAGCGGGGGTGCTCACGAAGTGACCTTCCCCAATCGTACCCAAGTTCCCGAGCCAAGGCAACTTTGGTGATGACGGACACATGGCCTTAGGCAAACGAGGCAGGGTTTCCTAAATTTCTCAAAAAAAATATTTAGGTGGCGACTCTGTATCTGGCGAAGCAGTCCATGTTTGGCACCTCTTTTTCTAAAAATCTGTTTTCTCAAAATGATTTGCCAGATTTGGACTCTTTGGTTCAGATTAAGAATCGTGACACAAATCGAGTCCGAACTGTAGCGGGGTCCCTCGCGGACGTGTTACACCGGGGAACATCTCAAACACCTCGAGAGGGACCAATGTGAGTTGTGGAAACTTACAGAACTAGCACGAGACTACCGGTTTGAAAACTAAGTCCGAAAATGCACTTTTCCACACTTAAACTTGAAAATAGACCTTCGGGGGCCAAAATCGTGGAACAGGCATGAGACGGCCAAGGGACCACCTCAAACACCTCGGGAGGGACCAATGTGAGTTGTGAAAACTTACGAAACTAGCACGGGACTCCCAGTTTGAAAACTAAGTCCAAAAATTCAATTTTTCACACTTGAGCTTGAAAATAGACCTTCGAGGGCCAAAATCATGCAACAACCAGGAGACGGCTTGTGGACCACCTCAAACACCTTGGGAGGGACCAATGTGAGTTGTGGGAACTTATAGAACTAGCACGGGACTCCTGGTTTGAAAACTAAGTCAAAAAATGTAATTTTTCACACTTAAGCTTGAAAATAGCCCACCGGGGGCAAAAATCGTGCAACAGCCATGGGACGACGTGGTGGTCTACTCAAACACCTCAGAAGGGACCAATGTGAGTTGTGGAAACTAAAAAAACTAGCACGGGACTTCCAGTTTGAAAACTAAGTACAAAATGCACTTTTTCACACTTCAGCTTGAAAATAGACTTTCGGGGGCCAAAATCGTGCAACAGCCATGAGACGGCCCAGGGACCATTTCAAACACCTTGGGAGGGACTAATGTGAGTTGTGGGAACTGACAAAACAAGCACAGGACTCCCGGTTTCTAAACTAAGCCCAAAAACGTAATTTTTCACACTTAAGCTTGAAAATAGCTCACCAGGGGCCAAAATCGTGCAACAGCCATGAGATGGCCTGGCGGCCAGCTCAAACACCTCGGAAGGGACCAATGTGAGTTGTGGAAACTTACGGAACTAGCACGGGACTCTCGGTTTGAAATCTATGTCCAAAAATGCACTTTTTCACACTTCAGCTTGAAAATAGACTTTCTGGGGCCAAAATCGTGCAACAGCCATGAGACGGCCCAGGGACCACCTCAAACACCTCGGGAGGGACCAATGTGAGTTATGGGAACTTATAGAACTAGCACGAGACTCCAGGCTTGAAAACTAAGTCCAAAAATGACCTTTCTTAGACGTAAGCTTGAAAATAAACCTTCGGGGGCCAAAATCGTGCAACAGCCACAAGACAGCCTGGGGACAACCTCAAACACCTCGGGAGGGACCAATGTGAGTTGTGGGAACTTACGGAACTAGCACGAGACTCTCGGTTTGAAAACTAAGTCCAAAAATGTAATTTTTCGCACTTAAGCTTGAAAATAGGCCACCGGGGCTAAAATTGTGCAACAGCCACGAGACGGCCCAGGGAGAACCTCAAACACCTCGGGATGGACCAATTTGAGTTGTGGAAACTTGAGGAACTTGCACGGGACTCCTGGTTTGAAAACTAAGTCCAAAAATGCATTTTTTCGCACTTAAGCTCGAAAATAGACCTTCGGTGGCCAAAATCGTGCAACAACCATGAGACGGCCTGGGGAGAACCTCAAACACCTCAGGGGGGTATCAATGTGAGTTGTGAAAACTTACGGAACTAGCACGGGACTCCCGGTTTGAAAACTAAGTCCAAAAATGTATTTTTTCACGCTTAAGCTTGATGATAGACCTTTGGCCGCCAAAATTGTGCAACAGCCACGAGATAGCCCGGGGGACCACCTCAAACACCTTGGGAGTGACCACTTCGAGTTGTGGGAACTTACAGAACTAGCTCAGGACTCCCGGTTTGAAAACTAAGTCCAAAAATGTAATTTTTCACAATTAAGCTTGAAAATAGGCCACCAGGGGCCAAAATCGTGCAACAGCCATGAGCGGCTCGGCGATCAACTCAAACACCTCGGGAGGGACCAACGTGAGTTGTGGAAACTTACGGAACTACAACGGGACTCCCGGTTTGAAAACTAAGTCCAAAAATGCACTTTTTCACACTTCAGCTTGAAAATAGACTTTCAGGGGCAAAAATCACGCAACAGCCACGAGACGGCCCAGGGACTACCTCAAATACTGCGGCAGGGACCAATGTGAGTTGTGGAAACTTACAGAACTAGCACGAGACTCCCGGTTTGAAAACTACGTCAAAAAATGTAATTTTTCACACTTAACGTTGAAAATAGGCCACCGGTGGCCAAAATCATGCAACAGCCACAAGACGGCCTGGCGGCAGGCTCAAACAGCTTGGGAGGGACCAATGTGAGTTGTGAAAACTTATGGAACTACCACGGGACTCCCGGTTTGAAAACTAAGTTAAAAAATACACTTTTTCACACTTCAGCTTGAAAATAGGCTTTCGAGGGCCAAAATCGGGCAACAACCACGAGACGGCCCAAAGACCACCTCAAACACCTCGGGAGGGTCCAATGTGAGTTGTGGGAACTTACAAGACTAGCACGGGACCCCCGGTTTGAAAACTAAGTCCAAAAATATACTTTCTCACACGTAAGCTTGAAAATAGACCTTCGGCGGCCAAAATCGTGCAACAGCCACGAGACGACCCAGGGACCACCTCAAACACCTCTAGAGGAACCAATGCGAGTTGTGGGAACTTACGGAACTAGCACGGGACTCCCGGTTTGAAAACTAAGTCCGAAAATGTAAATTTTTACACTTAAGCTTGAAAATAGGCCACCGGGGGCCAAAATCGTGCAACAGCAATGAGACGGCCTGGGGAGCACCTCAAACATCTCGGGAGGGACCAATGCGAGTTGTGGAAACATACAGAACTAGCACGGGACTGCCGGTTTGAAAACAAAGTCCAAAAATATACTTTTTCACACTTAAGCTTGAAAATAGACCTTCGGGGCCAAAATCGTGCAACAGCCACGAGACGGCCTGGGGAGCAACTCAAACACCGTGGGAGGGACCAATGTGAGTTTTGGAAACTTACGGAACTAGCACGAGACTCCCAGTTTGAAAACTAAGTCCAAAAATGTACTTTTACACACTTAAGCTTGAAAATAGACTTTCGGGGGCCAAAAACGTGCAACAGCCACGTGACGGCTCGGGGACCACCTTAAACACCTCGGGAGAGACCAATGTGATTTGTGGAAACTTGTGGAACTAGCACGGGACTCCCGGTTTCAAAACTAAGTCCAAAAATGCTCATTTTCACACTTAAGCTTGTAAACAGACCTTCGGGGGCCAAAATCGTGCAACAGCCACGAGACGGCCCGGGGACCACCTCAAACACCTCGGGAGGGACCAATGTGAGTTGTGGGAGCTTACGTTCGAAAACTAAGTCCAAAAATGTAATTTTTCACACTTAAGCTTCAAAATAGGCCACCGGGGGCCAAAATCGTGCCATAGTCATGAGATGGCTTGGGGACCACCTCAAACACCTCGGGAGGAACCAATGTGAGTTGTGGAAACTTACGGAACTAGCACGGGACTCCCGGTTTGAAACTAAGTCCAAACATTCACTATTTCACACTTAAGCTTGAAAATAGACTATCGAGGGCCAAAATCGTGCAACAGCCAGGAGACAGCCCAGGGACCTCCTCAAACACCTCGAGAGGGACCAATGTGAGTTATGGAAACTTACGAAACTAGCACGGGACTCTCGGTTTGAAAACTAAGTCCAAAAATGCACTTATTCACACTAAAGCTTGAAAATAGGCCACCGGGGGCCAAAATCGTGCAACAGCCATGGGACGGCTTGGGGAACACCTTAAACACCTCAGGAGGGGCGAATGTGAGCTGTGGAAACTTACAAAACTAGCACGGGTTTTCCGGTTTGAAAACTAAGTCCAAAAATGTACTTTTTCACACGTAAGCTTGAAAATAGTCCACCGGGGGCCAAAATCGTGCAGCAGCCATGGGACGGCTCGAGGAACACCTCAAACACATCGGGAGGGACCAATGTGAGTTGTGAAAACTTACGGAATAAGCACGGGACTCCTGGTTTGAAAACTAAGTCCAAAAATGCACTTTCCCACACTTAAGCTTAAAAATAGACCTCCGGGGGCGAAAATCGTGCAACAGCCATGGGATGGCTCGGGGAACACCTCAAACACCTCAGAAGGGACCAATGTGAGTTATGGAAACTTATGGAACTAGCACGCGACACCCGGTTTGAAAACTAAGTCCATAAAGGCAATTTTTCACAATTAAGCTTGAAAATAGACCTTCAGGGGGCCAAAATCGTGCAACAGCCCCGAGACGGCCTGGGGAACACCTCAAACACCTCGGGAGGGCCCAATGTGAGTTGTGAAAAGTTACGGAACTAGCACGGGACTCTCGGTTTGAAAACTAAGTCCAAAAAGGAACTTTTTCACACTTAAGCTTGAAAATAGATATTCGGGGGCCAAAATCGTGCAACAGCCACGAGATGGCCCGGGGAACACCTCAAACACCTCGGGAGAAGCCAATGTGAGTTGTGGAAACTTACGGAACTAGCACGGGACTCCCGATTTGAAAACTAATTCAAAAAATGCATGTTAAATTTTATATTTTATTGATAAGATAATAATTGTCTAATTTTTTTTTTTTTTTTTTTTTTTTTTTATTTTTTTTTTTTTGTGTGTTTCATTTTTTTGCAGATTCAAGATTTTATATGGACATGTTTGGTAATTTGGAGGGCAAATGGTAGCTCATTTTGTGTTTTTGTTCATATTACCTTACATGTATTTTGGTTGGTTGTAAATTTTCTATTTTTGTTGGTATTGCAGGGCATGTTAGGTAATCCGCCCATGATATTTTATTTTTGTTAATATTAGTAGACACGTTTTTTGTTGGATATTAGGAGATGTGTTTGGTAATCCGCATGCGGTTGATATTATATTTTTGTGGATATTAGTGGCCGTTTTTTGTGGATATTAGGAGACAAGTTTATAATCCGCATGTAATTCATATTGTATTTTTGTGGATAGTGCTTAAATTTGAATGTGATGTTTATGAAAATGAACAGATTTTTGTATTGATTTGTAATAGATATTTTATTGAACAGGTTATTGAAATGCGCAGGAAATTGTTACTGAAAACAAAAAATTTCGGAAGAAAATAGTACCCCCATTTTCAAAATTTTTAATTTTTATTAGTGACGAAATAAAAAATGTCGCTATTAGTTTGCAAAAAAACATGACGAATAATTTTGTCACTAATGATACAATACCAAACAAATAATTTCATCGTATTTGCTGAATATTTCATCGCTAAATTGAAATATTTGGTGACAAAATATTTTTGTCATTGAAGAATTTTCTTTTCTCCTCATTTTAGTGACGAATTTTTTTGTCACCTTAATCCATATTGTTGGTGAGGAAAACTTTCGTCACTAAAATCTATTTGGTGACGAAATATTTCGTCGCGAAAAACAATTAAAAAAAATATTATTTAGTTTTGGCGACGAAATTGATGTTATAGAGGACGAAAAATTCAACACTCGGAGACGAAACAGTTCATCGCCAAAAATCAAAAATAGGCGATGAAACTATATTTCGTCAGCGACGACGTATAGGCCACGAACGTGGTAACAAATTTTTTTCGTCGCAGATCACTTTAGTGACGAAAATTGATGTTTGGAGACAAAATCAGTCTGTCACCAAAGGCTTTTTTTGTTGTAGTGGTTAAAAAGAAAGATGGAGCATTACGGCTTTGTATTAATTATCGAAAGTTGAACTGGGTTACTATTAAGAATAAGTACCCAATGCCTCGTATAGATGATCTGTTTGGTTAGTTGAAGGGGTCTTGTTGTTTCTCTAAGATAGACTTAAGATCGGTTTATCATCAGTTCAGAGTAAGGGAGAAGGATATCCCGAAGACGGCATTCCATACGCAGTATGGCCATTATGAGTTTCTTGTAATGCCTTTTGGGCTAATTAATGCTCCGACTGTGTTTATGGATTTAATGAATTGGATCTTCCGTGAATTCTTAGATCGTTTTGTGGTTGTCTCTGTGGACGACATTTCGATTTATTCACCTTCCGAGGAGGAGCATGAGGAACATTTACGAGTAGTACTTGAGTTACTTGGAGCCTATAAGCTGTATGCTAAGTTTGGGAAATGTGACTTTTGGTTGGAAAAGGTTAAATTCCTAGGGCATGTAGTATCGAGAGAAGGGGTGACTGTAGATTCATCCAAGATAGATGCAGTGCAAGATTGGGCACAACCTAAGAATGCTTTCGAGATTCGTAGTTTCTTGGGGTTGGCCGGGTATTACCGTTGGTTTGTGAAAGATTTCTCTAGACTAGCTTCACCTTGGACTAAGTTGACAAGGAAAGAAATCAAATTCGTATGGAGTGAGACTTGTGAGAAGTCGTTCCAAGAGCTTAAGATTAGACTCACCACTGCTCCAGTATTGATTACACCGGAGAGGGGTTTGGGTTATTCAGTTAATTACGATGCTTCACGAGAAGGTCTAGGTTGTGTATTGATGCAAAAGGGTAAAGTAGTAGCCTATGGCTCACGGCAGTTGAAAACACATGAGAGAAATTATTCCACCCATGACTTAGAGTTAGCAGTATTAATATTTGCCTTGAAGATCTGGAGGCACTATCTGCATGGTGAGAAATTTGAAGTGTTCTCTAATCACAAGAGTCTGAAATATCTGTTTACACAAAAAGACTTGAATTTGAGACAGAGGAGGTGGATGGAATTCATGGAGGATTATGATTTTGAGTTGCAATATCATCCCGGGAAGGCCAATGTTGTGGCCGATGCTTTGAGTAGAAAGCCAGTTAGTAGTGTAGCTTCTATCGCCATCCGAGAATGGGAAATGTTGGGTACTCTTAATGAGTTTGACTTGCATCTGGGCGAGTCTTTTGAGTCTGCAGCTTTGTTTTCAGTAGTTGCACAACCTACACTTGTTAACCGAGTGTTGGAAGCGCAAAAGGGTGACCTTGAGGCGGAGTCATTCCTAGAGAAGATTTCCAATGGGAAGGTAGAAAGAGGTTTGACTATGTATCCCAACCAAAGTGCGAGATACCGTGACCGTTTGTTTGTACCGGAGTCTTGCCGAGAGGAAGTACTTCAAGAGTTTCATCATTCGCGCCTTGCGGTGCATCTGGGAGGCACAAAGATGTATCATGATCTTAGTCGCCAGTTTTGGTGGAGTGGTATGAAAAAGGATGTGGCTATGTTTGTATCAAAGTGCCTTACTTGTCAACAAGTGAAGGCCGAGCATCAGAAACCAGCGGGTTTGTTACAAACTTAACCAATAGCCGAGTGGAAATGAGAGCGTGTTACCATGGATTTTGTAGTTGGGCGTCCTAGAACACAACGAGGTAATGACGCCGTTTGGGTGATTGTTGATAGGTTGACTAAGTCTACCCATTTCATTCCGATGTGCACCAGCGACTCGGTTGAACGCTTGGCAAAGTTGTACATTAGAGATGGAGTCCCTCTGACTATTGTGTCGGATAGGGATCCTTGTTTTCCTACTCGGTTATGGCAAAGCCTTCAAGAGGTGCTGGGAACTAAGTTGACTCTTAGCACCGCTTGTCATCCTCAAACCGATGGAGAGTCAGAACGTACCATTAAGATTTTGGAGGACATGCTTAGAGCTTGTGTCCTTGATTTTAAGGGGCCTTGGGAGAAGCACTTACCGTTGGATAAGTTCGCCTATAACAATAGTTATCAAGCTAGTATTAGAATGGCACCATTTGAGGCCTTGTATGGCCGACCTTGTAGATCACTGGTTTGTTGGGATGAAGTGGGTGACGCACCGTTACTAGGTCCGAAAATTGTTAGAGAGACAATCGTGAAAGTGGTTCTCATTCAGAAGAGGTTATCTACGGCCCAAAGTCGACAAAAGAGTTATGCCGATAAGAGGAGACGACCTTTATCTTTTGAAGTTGGTGACCATGTGTTTCTAAAAATCTCACCAAGGCGGGGTTTGATGAGATTTGGGAAGAGTGGTAAATTATCTCCAAGGTTCATTGGGCCTTTTGAGACCTTAGAGAGAATTGGGGAAGTGCCATACCGGTTAGCTTTACTGCCACAACTTTCGGGACTTCTCAACTTATTTCATGTAGCTATGCTTAGGAAGTATGAACCCGGCCCTTCTCATGTGCGTGATTGGGTTGACTTGGAGGTAGATGAGGATGCCTCTTACGAAGAACGACCAGTTCAAATACTAAATACCCAACAGCAAGTGCTATGGGGAAAAACTATACCGTTGGTAAAAGTGTTATGGAGACACCATGGGGTTGAAGAAGCGATGTGGAAACGGGAGGCGGAAGTCCACTCTAAGTATCCAGATTTGTTTGAAAATTCTTAAGTTGTTTTCCTTGTAATATTCCCTAGTGTTTGAGGGAAATGTGTTAAAATTGTTGACCACATGTTGTTATGTATGTTGTTATGTGAAGCATGAAGTAGTTACGGATTGTCATTTCTTTGCTTCATGTTTAGGTTGATGTGGACGGTTGTTGTTGATGAGATAACCATGATGGAAATGGCAAAAACAATTGGTTGAGAGTTAATATTGTGATTTAAAAATGAAATAGCGTGGTTTTGATCGCTAGAAACCCCTTTGTTTGGGTAGTTTGATTTGAAATTTCAAGGACGAAATTCTTTAAGGGCGGGAGGTTGTAGCGATCCCGATTTTGACCTGATCAACTTCGGGGGTCCCACGGCGTTGCTAGAGTTCCAATTAGAAATAACAGTGATCAAGTGCTCTTCTAATAGGACTTCCACAAACCCGTAGACTCAATCAACATCTTAGGAACTAAATTCCATACCCACATAATCATGTAAACATGTTATCACATAAGCATACAATACATGCTAACGTCTCAATCAAGCGAGACAAACTCATTGTGGTACTAACCACTTCCCACGTACCCAAAGTATTTAAACCCGGCACGCTCTGATACTAAGTTATAACGCCCCCAAAATAATACAATAAAGATAACTCATATGCGGAATAAATATGAGAAACAACATACTTTCGTACATTAGAGTCTACTGTTTAACAACCAGTTAAATGTCGTGAAGGCTTACATCTTTCCAAGTCATTGCTTGGTTATACATATTGAGTCTCGCTCATTGCATCTTAAGCCCTTGGTTTTGCAAATAACAAACATACCCACAACAAGACATAAGTAAGAAGCTCTTGCTTCTCGAAAGTCCATCTACGCTATTGTAGCTCGCTGAAAGCAAAAATGCAAAATGCATTCGAAATTGCTTACGGGAAAGTTTATTTCACGCTCGAGCAACCTTGTTATATCTATCCGTAAATTAGGGTTTCATATCACTTTTTGTAGCCCTCTCTCTCTCTCTAAAACTCTCTAAATTTCCAGGTCAAGAGCTTCTCTCTCTAGAAGTCATCTTCTCTCTTTGATTTCTCCAAATCCATTGGGATTTAGGCCTAAGTTCTTCACCAAAGTTGGTTATCACCTCGAGGGCTTCATTGTGTGTGGTGGAGATCGAGTTTCGACACCGTAGATTTTGGGGTTTCATCTCAGATTCTCTTCAAAACTTGAGGTAGGGATTTTCTACATTCTAATATGATTTTTAGCTTAGTTATTTACTATTGTGTATAGATGATGAGATTTGGTTGTGGTTTGGACAAATCTAGGATTTGGGTGTGAAATGAAAAGAGGGGTTTTGTTGAATATGAGGTAAACGAGTATGAGGCTTGAATATAAGATCATGTTGTGCCAAAATAGTTGATTTTGGTGTTTGGGTTGATATTTGGTGAAAGGGGGATTCTGCCCTAATTTTGATTATATTATTATTTTGCATAAATAATTGGGATTAACATTGAAAACGTGAAATTAGAAGGTTGTGATTATAAATGGTGATATTGGATATGTATTATCTCACCTATGGAAGTTTTGAATAAACTATTTATTTTTATATTGAACATCTCTTTAGAAATAATTGCATTGGGCTATCGATGGAGGATAGCTATGATTGTTAAAAATTACATGAAGATTAGGTGATTTAATGCTAATCCATTGTTGGTGTCATTGAATATGACCATGTTATAGATACATTGTATATGTATGTTTATTGGGAGGAGAAAGGGGATGTACTCCATATGTGATTATGTTTATAAAAACATTGCATATGTATATTTGTTTGGGAGAAGAAAGGGGATGGACTCCATTTAAAGCAAGTTGGTTGGAGTGTCCTGGGTGAAAGACCCGAAATTTTATATATAAATGGGTGTCGATTCCTTCGGACGAAATATCCGTAAAGTGGCAAGTTTGAAGTGTTTATGTGAGTTTTGCATAATTGGAAAATTATTGAGCTGTAGTCTCATTTTGATTGTTGAAAGATAACGAATTTAACTCATGAATTGAGTAGCATATATGAACTGGAAATGAAATTAAAGGAAAATGAAATAAGGATGGTCCTAGTGGCATATGGATATGCAGGTCTTGTGAATGTTTCAGGATCGGTATTGTTTTTGTACATGGTATTTATACCTTTGCTAAACCTCATAAATTGTGTTAGATTATTTTTATTGGGCTGTTGGCTCACCCTATATGGGAATACCATTTTCAGGTACAAGTGAGATGCTTTCTCCAAGGTAATAGCATGGATGGAGTTTTGGGAAGCAAGAGCTTCTTAATTATGCCTTATGTGTCTATGTTTGTTATTTGTAAAGCCAAGGGCTTAAGATGTAATGAGCGAGACTCAATTTGTGTAACTAATCAATGACTTGGAAACATGTAAGCCCATATGGCATTTAACCAATTGTTAAACAGTGAACTCTGATATATGAAAGTATGTTGTTTTTCATTTTTATTCTGCATATGAGTTATCTTTATTGTATTATTTTGGGGGCGTGACACTATTGCCTTGGAGGAAACATCTCACCTGCACCTAAAAATGGTATTCCCGTATAGGGTGAGCCAACTGCCCAATAAAAATAATCTAACACAATTTATGAGGTCTAGCAAAGGTATAAATACCACGTACATAAACAATACCGATATGGAAGCACCCACAGGGCCTGCATATCCATATGCCACTAAGGCCAATCTTATTCCATTTCCCTTCAATTCATTTCCAGTTGATATACACTACTCAATTCATGAGTTAAATTCATTATCTTTCGACAACCAAAATGACACTACAACTCAATGGTTTTCCAATTTTGCAAAACACACATAAACACTTCAAACTTGCCATTTTACGGATATTTCGTTCGAAGGAAGCGACACCCATTTATATATAAATTTTCAGGTCTGTCACCTAGGACACTCCGGCCAACTTGTTTTACATGGAGTCCATCCCCTTTCTCCTCGTAAACAAATATACATAGTAATGTATTTATAAACATAATCATATATGGAGTACATCCCCTTTCTCCTCTCAATAAACATACATATACAATGTATTTATAACATAATCATATATGAAGTACATCCCATTTCTCCTCCCAATAAACATACATATACAATGTATTTATGACATGGTCATATTCAATGACACCAACAATGGATTAGCATTAAATTGCCTAATCCTCATGTAATTTCTATAACAATCATAGCTATCCTCCACTGATAGCCCAATGCAATTATTTCCAAGAGATGCTCAATATTGGAATAAATAGTTATTCAAAACTTCCATAGGTGAGATAATACATATCCAATATCACCATCTATATCAATAACCATCCAATTTATCATATTCAATGTTAATTCCAATTATTTATACAAAATAATCATTTTATCAAATTAGGGCAAAAATTCCCCTGTTTCCAATATTGACTCAAACACCCAAAATCAATTATTTTGGTACACCAAGATCTTATATTCAACTCCATACTCATTTATCTCTTATACATCAAAAACCCCTCTTTTCATTTCACACCCAAATCTTAGATTTGTCCAAACTACAACCAAATCTCATCATCTATACACAAAGCAAATCACTAAGCTAAAAACCATATTAGAGTGTTGAAAATCCCTACTTCAAGTGTAGAAGAAGAAAAGAGTCGAAACCCCCAAAATCAACGACGATGAAAGTCGAACTCCACCGCACACAACGAAGCCCTCGAGAAGTTACACAACTTTGACGAAGGAATTATGGCCAAAATCCCAATGGATTTGGAGAAATCATAGAGAGAAGATGGTTTCTAGTGAGAGAAGCTCAAGATCTGGAGATTTAGAGACTTTTAGAGAGAGAGAGAAAAAAAAAAAAGTGATCTGAAATGTCACTTTCACGATTTGTTTTAACACGGTCCGCTCGAGCATGGAAAGCCCCGCTCGAGCGTAAGACACAGATTCCCTCTTGAGCGTGAAACCCTGCGCTCGAGCATGAAATATGCTCTCCTAGTATTTTTGCAGACACAGTTCCCGCTCGAGCGCCCGAATGCCCGCTCGAGCGCAAGAATTCCCGCTCGAGCGGAAGAGCCAAATTCTAGGCAACAAAGGTTTGGAAAAACAAACAACCAACCTGTTCCAAACCCACAACTACAACCCAATAACCAACATTAAGGGGAAGACAAGGAAAACATGACATGAACCACCGTCAAAACCATACAAACCCGAGTCTGGAACACCACAAGAGACAGGTCAAAACCAGGGTTGCTATACTAATGTGGCATAGATAAGTTAGATTTGGTGCACGGGGTGAAAGCTCCATCCGATGTCATCCAGCGACGGTGCCCGAACGTCAGTCAGATCTTGTCAAAAGTCCTCAAAGATCTGCTGGTAGTGGCATTGCGGAGGAAAACCGAGCATGACGAGGAGGATGTTACGAAGCTCTTATGTTTGTACATTTGTGCCAAACTTTTTTTTTTTGCTACTATGGGTGAGTCAATCAATTGGGTGTTCATGCGTATAATTAATAAACCAGAAACTTTACCTTTGTACGACTGGATTGTAACGATTCAAAACATAGTAATTGGTTCATTAAATGAGATGCACACCAAGTCGAAAAGAGTTACCGAGTGTGTTGTTGCATTACTGTTACGTTATTCTAACACCTAACATAAGTAAACAACCCATTCACACACAAACCTATCAATTTGATGAGTTTATTTAACAATTTGCATTATTTTGTGTTTGTAGTTTCTCATTTGTAAACACACAGCGATCAAGAAGGAACCGGAAAGGCGTAATGTGTCACCAAAATTCTACAGATGGAACATTGGAGCACTAATTAACAAGTTGAAAAGTGTAGACCTATCAATGAAGGGTACCTTTGAGGTATGACACGTGTAGCGATCCCGGTTTTGATCATTCTTTCATGTTTTGCCACTTAGACTGAGCCGGTCGGGTCCAAGGGCAGCGCCCTGGCGGGGGTCGAGCTCGCGGGGGTACAGGGGGTAGCGCCCCTTATCGGGTCCTAGGGCAGCGCCCTGGAGGGGTTGAGGGGCAGTGCCCCCAAAAAAAAAATGCATAATGCATTCGAAGTTGCTTGTCCGCTTGAGCGGCCGTTTATGCGCTCGAGCGGAGAATGTTTGGTTTGAGAAGTTTGACCTATCTGCAAAAGTACAAGGTTAGTGTATTTGACGCTCGAGCGGGGCATTCCACGCTCGAGCGGACAATGTCATATCAGCTCGTGAATCTGATATTTCATATCACTTTTTCAGTACTCTCTCTCTCTCTCAAACTCTAAAAAACTCTAGATCAGGAGCTTCTCTCTCTAGAAGTCATCTTCTCCCTTTGATTTCTCCAAATCCATTGGGATTTACACCTAAGTTCTTCACCAAAGTTGGTTATCATCTCGAGGGCTTCGTTGTGTGTGATGAAGATCGAGTTTCGACACCGCTGATTTGGGGGGTTTCATCTCATTTCTTCTTCAAAACTTGAGGTAGGGATTTTCTTAGAGTTATATATATGTTTTTGCAAGATCTAGATGATTTTCGAAATCAACCTTTGATTAGCTTTGACAAATTGATTGTTGATTTCAAGAAAATGAGTGATTTTGAATGAGGGTTTAATTTCTTTTCCTTTTAAAATAGAAATTGAAGGTTTTGAACCATATTGATTGAACAAAGATGATTTTGGGGAGATTCTTCTAAATATCTGGAGATGAATGGTTTTGGTGAGAGAACCTAGAAATTGGGTCTTTTCTTTGAAAGATGTTGAAAATCCTTGCAAGATGTTGTTATATTTATTTTGTGTACCAAAATAAATGGATGTTTTGAAAATTGTTTGTTTATATATAAATGACGAATTTTTTGAAAAGAATGAGAAACGTTGTTTATTTTGGAAATTGTTGTCAAAATGTTGACTTAGTCTTGAATTGGCTAAATTGTTGAGATTGCTCGAAATGTAGGAATTGCGTTATTCTCTTGAATGAATTGGATATAAAAGTATATATATATATATATTCATCCTGTGGAATTGTGTTGAAAAGAAGATTAGGAATTTTGATCACAATGGTATATTGTGTGGAACAATTGAATATGGAAGTAATGTTGTATTGCATTATTAAGTATACATTGGCATTTCAATTCATTGGACTATGTTAAGCTTTGGAAATTTGCATTGAGAAAAAAATGTTGGGAAATGGGTTTTCATGAAATGGTTTTGGGGTAAATACGGTGGTAAGTTTTGATAGGTGGTGTAAATGAAATTGTTTAAGTTGGCCTGAGTGTCCTTGGTGAATGACTAGAAAGTCGCACGGATAAGTGTCGAGCCTTCCGGTTAATACCGGTAAAAATGACAATTGGTAGTACTCGTATAGTCTACTTGCAGACACCGACCTAGGGATTACCAGAGTTGTATTTACTGCCCCTTTTAATTAAATTGAGAAATTTTGAATAGTTGAAGTTGCATAGTATCATTGAGCATGATGGTTTTAAAAAGATGAAGATGTGTTTTATTTTCTAAAGGCATGACATGTCATGTGCATTGATCTCTTCTGACTTGTATAAAATGTATATAGGATTTCCTACTGGCTTTATGCTTACCCTACCAGATTTTTGTGCAGGAAAAGACGTGGTGAATCTGCCTAATTGAGGGCGTGGAAATGTGTGTGTTGAGAGCACTAAAGTTCTCATTTGCTGTGATCCTATTTGTAAGCCAATGGCTATGTATGTGTGGGTTTGAATAACTATTTTGTGTATCGGGCTTAAGCCTTAGAAGATTGTAAACCCTTGGGGGTGCTTTTTTGGTTATTTACTTGTTGTTGAATCAATGTAATATCGCATGAGGAACTATTATTATTATGTAATGAAAGTATAGGAAGTAATATTTGGTTTTCCTTTAAGAGAGCCATGATTGTTGCATTATCATTTGAGCTAGAAATTTGGGGCGTTACAACTTGGTATCAGAGCTACCGGGTTAGAATACTTTGAGCTTGTGGGAAGTGGTTGTTTAACCACAATAGGTTCATCTAGCATGCTTAGGAAGTGTTATGCATTTTACGACTATGTGATAACATGCTTATGTGACTAAATGGGTATGGAATTGGACTTTTGGGATGTTGTTTGCGCCTGTTGAATTCCTTGAGGTCTCATTAGAAGGGTACTTGATCAATAGTCGTTCTACTAAGAATTCTTGTTTTTTCGTGGGACAAATTTCATCACGAAAGAATGATCCGTATGTGTTTACATGACTAAGTGCTTATGTGTATTGAAATTGAATTGTGTATACGGTAGAGAAATATATGGAATTGTTAGTCGAACGTGCGAGTCAAGTTACGAACACATATGAGTTAATGTGCTAAATTATTTCTCTTGTCTCCTTTATTAGGATGTTAGTAAGGAGTCAAGTCCGTGGGGGTAGAGGCGGGAGGCATGGTAGGGCTTGCAGAGGTGTGCATGAGATAGCAGTCCATAGGGTTCCGGTGCAAGAAGAAGGGTTCGGCTAAGCTAATATGGTCGAGCAAGCAGGCTAAGCTAATATGGCGGAGCAAGTGGGATAAACGGGTCAAACCGCAACGGGGGCCCTAACCCGAGAAATGGCGGGGGCTTTGAGGGAGTCTATGAACTTGTTGAGGGCGGAGAATCAAGCCCGAGAGAACACCGTGGAGTCAGCGACGAGTTTCCTTACTAGAGAGTTTTTATGGGCCAAACCAGATGAATTCCATGGTAGTCCCGAGCCCAAGAAAGCAGATGAGTGGCTCGAACAAACTGTGAAGACATTCGAGATGCTTCATATAGATGATAGCGAGTTGAGGGTGAGTCTAGTGAGTTACTACCTTAAAGAGGATGCGGGTCAGTGGTGGAAGTATGCCAAGGGTAGGGTGGAGCCATCATGGGAAGCCTTTGTGGTTGCTTTCCAAGATACGTATTTACCTCCCGCTACTAGGGAGAGATTGAGGCAAGAGTTCAAACACCTCAAATAACTCGACATGACTGTGGCCGAGTTCGAGGCAGTCTTCTCTAGTTCATCTAGGTTTGTACTAGAGTTGGTGGCAACGGAAGAGCTCCGTTGCATTGAATTCGAGAAAAAGTTGGAAACAAAAATTTCTTTAAGATTGTTGGGAACATGATTCGGAACTATGACCGTCTTGTAGAGTCGGCAGCATACATTGAGATTTTTGTACAAGCCGAGGAGGAGAGGCTTCGGTGTTCGAGGCCTAGGGGCCAAGAGTCTCAAGGAGACTATAGGCAGAATAAGAAAAGCAAGGGTAGTTTTTCATTCCAGCCACAACCACAGCAGTCAAAATCCACTTTTCCTTTCTAGGCAAAAGTACATCTAGTGGCTTCACGTGTTTCAAGTGTGGCCAGCCGGGCCACAAAGCCTTTTCGTGCCCACAGAAGGGTGGAGGACAGTTGATGTTGGCGCCACCACCACCTAACCGATCTTAGAGTCAGTCTCAGTCTCAAAATGGAGGCCAGAGATTTAATTGTTATTAGTGTGGTCAGCCGGGGCATATGAAGAGAACTTGCCCTTAGTTGGGAGGCGCATCTGGCGCATCAAGGTTGAAGCAGACTTAGAGCCACCAATAGGCTCATTCAGCTCAGGCTTCACGAGCTAATCAGGAAGCCACTTCGACTCAGTCGGTACAATAGGCCTATGCTCCGAGAGGGGGCAAGTTAATCAGGGGCCACAAGGGCGTATGTATGTTGTTACCATGCCAGAACAGTTGCCAGAATCCTTAGTTGTGAGAGGTATTGTTATTGTGTGTAATTCTTTGGCTAATGTATTGATAGACACGAGTGCGTCTCATTCATTTATATCTACTGCATTTGCTTCTGTATTGGGGTTAGAGGTAGCACAATTAGTGCCTTCACTCAGAGTAGAGTCACCTGTTGGGGGTACAATTGATTTAGACCAAGGTTGTCGTGATTGTGAAATAAAAGTTGTTGGGCATCGTCTCCCATTTGCTTTCGTGTTGCTCGATATGTCAAGTTTTGATGTCATTTTAAGCATGGACTGGTTGTGTTCTTTTCAATTTGTGATTGATTGCTCCCGTCAGAGAGTTACAGTGTGCACTTCGGGTGGTGATCGTTTCTATTTTCGGGGGAACCGAGTTGATAGAGCCTTGTCGGTAGTTGTTGACTCTCGTAGTTGGAGCAAGCTTAGTGGCCTTCTTGCAACTCTCTTGAATAGTGAGAGTGACAGGGTTCGTGTTGAGTTACCAAGGGTAGTTTGTGAATACCCAGATGTCTTTCCAGAAGATCTTACTAGTTTACCACCTCACCGGGAGATCGAGTTCTCCATTGAATTAGTGCCTGGCACGGTACCGATTTCCATGTCACCGTATAGATTTGTACCCGCCGAATCGCATGAGTTGAAGATTCAACTATAAAAACTTTTAGACAAGGGCTTCATTCGCCCTAGTACATCATCGTGGGGAGCACCGGCTCTCTTTGCGAAGAAGAAGGATGGGTCATTGCAGTTGTGCATTGATTACCGCAAGTTGAATAGGGTTGCAGCTAAGAACAAGTATCCTCTACCCAGAATAGATGATTTGTTTGACTAACTTAGAGGGTCTCATTGCTTCTCAAAAATAGATTTGAGGTCGGGTTACCATTAGTTGAGAGTCCGGGAGGAGGACATTCAAAAAACGGCCTTTCGTACGCGTTATGGCCACTATGAATTCCTTGTAATGCCTTTTGGGTTAACTAATGCACCTGCTTCTTTTATGGATTTGATGAACAGAATTTTTCAGGAATACTTGGAACATTTTGTGGTCGTCTTTGTGGACGACATCCTAATTTATTCAACCTCCGAGGAGGAACATGAGGCTCACTTACGAGTAGTGCTTTAATTGCTTGAGAAACACCGTTTGTATGCCAAGTTTGAGAAATGCGAGTTTTGGTTAACCGAGGTAAAATTTTTGGGGCACGTAGTGTCAAGAGAGGGAGTAACAATAGACTCCTCAAAGATAGATGCCGTACAAGATTGGGAACAACCCAAGAATGTTTTTGTGATCCAGAGTTTCTTGGGGTTAGCAGGGTATTATCGACGTTTTGTTAGGGACTTCTCTAGACTAGCTGCACCTTTGACTAGGTTGACTAGAAAGGGTATCAAATTTGTGTGGAGTAAGGCTTGTGAAAAGTCATTCCAAGAACTTAAAACTAGATTGACCACCGCGCCGGTCTTGGTAATTCCAGAAAGGGGTTTGAATTAACTGTCTATTGTGATGTGTCCAGGGATGGACTTGGTTGTGTCTTGATGCAAGAGGGAAAAGTTGTGGCCTACGACTCATGACAATTGAAAATGCATGAGAAAAATTACCCCACCCATGATCTAGAATTAGCAGCGGTGATTTTTGCTTTGAAAATTTGGAGGCATTAATTGTACAGTGAGAAGTTTGAAGTCATCTCCGATCATAAAAGTCTAAAGTATTTGTTTTCTCAAAAAGACTTTAATTTACTACAACAGAGGTGGATGGAATTTGTGAAGGATTATGACTTTGAGTTACAGTATCATCCAAGGAAGGCCAATGTGGTAGCCGATGCTTTGAGTCGAAAATCTATGAGTAGTTTGGCAAGTGTGGCCATTCGGGAAGGGGATATGCTAGATGTTATTGGCAAGTTTGATTTGCACTTGGGTGAGTCCGGAGAGAGTGCTACCTTGTTTACTTTGAATGCTCAACCTACCTTGGTTAATAAGGTCATAGAGGCACAACGAGGAGGCCGTGATGTGGAATCAATCCGTGTTAAGATTTCCAATGGGAAGGAAGAGAAAGGTTTGAACGTTCACTTGGATCTGAGTGTATGTTACCTAGACCGCTTGTTTGTACCAGAATCTTGTAGAGAGGAAGTACTTCGGGAGTTCCATCACTCACGTCTTACGGTATACCTAGGAGGCACTAAAATGTATCATGATCTTAGTTGTCAGTTTTGGTGGAGGGGTATGAAACGGGATGTCACTTTATTTGTATCAAAGTGCCTTACTTGTCAACAAGTGAAAGCCGAACACCAAAGACCAGCGGGTTTGTTACAACCCTTACCGATAGCCGAGTGGAAATGGGAGCGTGTTACCATGGATTTAGTAGTTGGGCTTTCCAGAACACAACGAGGCAATAACGCCGTTTGGGTGATTGTTGATAGGTTGACTAAGTCTACCCATTTTATTCCGATGTGCACCAACGACTTAGTTGAGTGCTTGGCAGAGCCATACATTAGAGAGATAGTTCAACTTCATGGAGTCCCTGTGACTATTGTGTCGGATAGGGATCCTCGTTTTCCTACCCGGTTATGGCAAAGCCTTCAAGAGGCGTTGGGAACTAAGTTGACTCTTAGCAACGCTTATCATCCTCAAACCGATGGAGAGTCGGAATGTACCATTCACATTTTGGAGGACATGCTTAGAGCTTGTGTCCTTGATTTTAAGGGGCCTTGGGAGAAGCACTTACCGTTGGATGAGTTCGCTTATAACAATAGTTATCAAGCTAGTATTGGGATGGCACCATTTGAGGCCTTGTATGGCCGACCTTGTAGATCACCAGTTTGTTGGGCCGAAGTGGGTAATGCACCGTTACTGGGTCTGGAAATTGTTAGAGAGACAACCGAGAAAGTTGTTCTCATTCGGAAGAGGTTAGCTACGGCCCAAAGCCGACAAAAGAGTTATACCGATAAGAGGAGACAACCTTTATCTTTTGAAGATGGTGACCATGTGTTTCTAAAAATCTCACAAAGGCGGGGTTTGATGAGATTTGGTAAAAGTGGTGAATTATCTCCAAGGTTCATTGGGCCTTTTGAGATCTTAGAGCGAATTGGGGAAGTGGCATACTGGTTAGCTTTACCGCCACAACTTTCGGGAGTTCACGACGTATTTCATGTATCTATGCTTAGGAAGTATCAACCCGACCCTTCTCATGTTCTTGACTGGGCTGACTTGAAGGTAGATGAGGATGCCTCTTACGAAGAACGACCGGTTCAAATATTAGATACCCGGGAGCAAGTGCTACGGGGCAAAACTATACCGTTGGCAAAGGTGTCATGGAGACACCATGGGGTTGAAGAAGCGACATGGGAACGGGAGGCGGAAGCCCGCTCCAAATATTCGGATTTATTTGAAAATGCTTAAGTTGCTTTTCTTTGTAATATTCCCTAGTGTTGAGGGAAAACGTAGTTAAAGTTGTTAACCACATGTTGATATGTGTGTTGTTGTTTTAAGCATAAGGTTGTTTTGAGTTACCATTACTTTTTGAGAAATTTCATGTTTATGCATATTTAGGATGTTGTTGTTAATGAGATAACCAGGGTGGAAATGGTGCAATTTAGTTGAGAGTTAGTATTGTGATTTGAAAATGAAATAACGTGGCTTTGATCGCTAGAAACCCCTTTGTTTGGGTAGTTCGATTTGAAATTTTGGGGACGAAATTCTTTAAGGGGGGAAGGTTGTAGCGATCCCGGTTTCGATCCTTCTTTCATGTTTTGCCACTTTGACTGGGCCAGTCAGGGGTCGAGCTGTCCACTTTGAATGGGCTAGAGAAAACAAAAGTGCAGAATGCATTTGAAGTTGCTTGCCTGCTCAAGTAGCCGTTTATGTGCTCGAGTGGAGAATGTTTGGTTTCAGAAGTTTGACCTGTCTACAAAGTACAAGGTTAGTGTATTTGACGCTCGAGTGGGGCATTCCACGCTCGAGCGGACCATGTTATATCAGTTCGTGAATCTGATATTTCATATCACTTTTTTAGTCCTCTCTCTCTCTAAAACTCTCCAAAATTCCAGATCGGGAGCTTCTCTCTCTAGAAGTCATCTTCTCTCTTTGATTTCTCCAAATCCATTGGGATTTAGACCTAAGTTCTTCACCAAAGTTGGTTATCATCTCGAGGGATTCGTTGTGTGCGGTGAAGATCGAGTTTCGACACCGTTGATTTTGGGGGTTTCAACTCATTTCTTCTTCAAAACTTGAGGTAGGGATTTTCTTAGAGTTATATATATGTTTTTGCAAGATCTAGATGATTTTCGAAATCATCCTTTGATTAGCTTTGACAAATTGATTGTTGATTTCAAGAAGACGAGTGATTTTGAATGAGGGTTTAATTTCTTTTCCTTTTAAAATAGAAATTGAAGGTTTTGAACCATATTGATTTGAAGAAAGATGATTTTGGGGAGATTCTTCTAAATATCTAGAGATGAATGGTTTTAGTGAGAAAACTTAGAAATTGTGTCTTTCCTTTGAAAGATGTAGAAAATCCTTGCAAGATGTTGTCATATTTATTTTGTGCACCAAAATAAATGGATGTTTTGAAAATTGTTTATTTATATATAAATGACGAATTTTATGAAAAGAATGAGAAATGTTGTTTATTTTGGAAATTGTTGTCAAAATGTTGATTTAGTCTTGAATTGACTAAATTGTTGAGATTGCTCGAAATGTAGGAATTACGTTATTCTCTTGAATGAATTGGATATAAAGTATATATATATGTATTCATCTTGTGGAATTGTGTTGAAAAGAAGATTAGGAATTTTGATCACAATGGTATATTGTGTGGAACAATTGAATATGGAAGTAATGTTGTATTGCATTATTAAGCATACATTGGCATTTCAATTCATTGGACCATGTTAATCATGGAAATTTGCATTGAGAAAAGAATGTTGGGAAATGGGTTTTCATGAAATGGTTTTGGGGTAAATACAGTGGTAAGTCTTGACAGGTGGTGTAGATAAAATTGTTTAAGTTGGCCTGAGTATCCTTGGTGAAAGACTAGAAAGTTGCGCTGAGAGGTGTCGAGCCTTCCGGTTAATACCGGTAAAAATGACAATTGGTAGTACTCGTATAGTCTACTTGCAGACACTGACCTAGGGATTACCAGAGTTGTATTTATTGCCCCCTTTAATTAAATTGATAAATTTTGAACAGTTGAAGTTGCATAACATCATTGAGTATGATGGTTTTCAAAAGATGAAGATGTGTTTTGTTTTCAAAAGGCATGGCATGGCATGTGCATTAATCTCTTTAGACTTGTATAAAATATATATACTTTGTTAAGGATTTCCTACTGGGCTTTATGCTCACCTTACCGGATTTTTGTGCAAGAAAAGACATGGTGAATCTGCCTAATTGAGGGCGTGGAAATGTGCGTGTTGGGAGCACTAAAGTTCTCATTTGTTGTGATCCTATTTGTAAGACAAGGGCTATGTATGTGTGGGTTTGAATAACCATTTTGTGTACCGGGCTTAAGCCTTGGAAGATTGTAAACCCTTGGAGGTGCTTATTTTGTTATATACTTGTTGTTGAATCAATGTAATATCGCATGAGGAACTATTATTATTATGTAATGCAAGTATGAGAAGTTATATTTGGTTTTTCTTTAAGAGAGCCATGATCATTTAGGCTAGAAATTTGGGGCGTTGCAACACAGATAATGTAGCATAGATGGGTGATTTTTGTGACAAACATTTGGAAAATGATGTCTATCCGTAAATTGTGCATTGTAGACGCGCCTGTGGGCCTCATGATACAGTTCGGACTCGATTTGTGTCACGGTTCTTAATCTGAACCAAAGAGTCCAAATCTGGCAAATCGTTTTGAGAAAACAGATTTTTGAAAGAAGTGCCAAACATGGACTGCTTTGCCAGATACAGAGTCGCCACCTAAATGTTTTTTAAATGGGGAAATTTAGGAAACCCTGACTCGGTGCCGAAGGCCACATGTCCGTCATCACCGGAGTTGTCTCGGCTCGGGAGCTTGGGTACGATCGGGGAAGGTCAGCTATGAGCACCCCCTTTCGCCCGGTCCGAAGACCGGCCTCTACTAACCATGATATCCAATTTTGAAAATGTTATGTGTTCTTATTCCATTTATCAGCCTAGAATTACTATGTTATGCGCGCAGCAAACAAGTATAGACTAGATTGCCTAATTTGGAAATAAACATTGCATATCCGTTCGGTTTGAAAGTGTTTTGGAATTTGCTACTCGCAAGTAGGCTAAAATGCGGATTTCAACAAGTTTTTCCAACTCAAACAATCCAACCTCCACCCACAGGCATTAAAATAGTTTAACACATAAGCATCTAGACACATGGTAAACATACTGTCATGGTAGCATTCACACGCATGCGACATGCTAAAGCATTAAAATACTTACATAGTACTCCGTGTCAAAACAAAGAACTTGTTAGCAAACATGCATGATCCAAGTCCATGTTAAGTGCCTAATGCATCGCATACAAAATGTTGCTAGAATAGGCTCGGCTATCCTAAACATGGCATGTGAAAATGCGCAACTATCACATATTCAGTTTGGGAATTGAAGTACAAATGCAGTTAGCGTGATGTACCGAGCCTAATGCATGTGATACAAATACATGGATGCGCACATGCATAGCATGAGGTATGCTAAATTGAACGTGCCCTATTACTAACCATTAAAGCAGGTAAGTAAAAGGGAAGAAAGAGGTGGGGATTGGAAGACATACACACCACCCACACACACTTATTACAGATTTGCCCTCACTCGGAGGGACCGAATAAATATTACAAATTAATTAACTACTCAAGCTAATTAATATTACAAATTGCCTAATTTAATTAACAAATTAAATAGAGTAAGAAAAGCAGTAAAATGCCTCGGGAAACGCGCCGCCATGCGCAAGCTGCCTCTGTTTTCCTTCCTTCACTCCTCTGGAGGCTGTCAAAACCTCAGGAATGCTCCCTTGGATAGAGGGGATCACCACCGGCCGAATGAAATTGCCACCGGCAATGAGATGTGGCCACCGGCCATTAATGAAGCTGTCGGCCTAGAAAGAATGGCCGGTCGGCACTTAACAATGCCGGTCGGCAAAGTATTCCTGCAAAACCTGCAACTCACAGCAACAGAGGACAAGGCAAAGCATGGCAGCACAATTCAAGGCATATATGCACCAACCATGTCCCTTATCATTGTAATGACCCAAAGGGGCATGTGCCTCGATTCTCGGCCCACCAATCACGCATTTCCATGCATGATGGCCCAAGGAACCAAGTATGCAACTTTGATTTCAAATGCATGCAAACCAAACAAACCAAACAAGGCCCGATTCCTATCACCAAGTCAAGGAACAAGGCATGCATGCGAGATGCAATGCAACCTAAGCATACAAGCTAAGGATGCAATATGGCATGGCAACAAACCTACGCAAGCATACAAGCAAACATGAGGCAATGCTAACCAATGCAAACGTAGTCTAAAGCATGGTTTTAGGAAGCTCCAATAAGGCCTAAAACAAGGGCCAAAGTGTTATAATGAGGGACCAAATGCACATGCACACATATACATATTGAAAGGCCAACACTTAGGCATAATTGAACAACCCTTAAGCACACTTGAAAGGGACAAACATGGACTAATTAGCATGCAACATAAGCATTGAAATCATGCTAAAACATGGTGCCAAACCAAGCAATAAATCAAGCCAAATATGCAACAAATGGCCTAAGTGCTCGAAACAAACCAATGGAGCATTGGACTACACTAAGCAAGACCAAACATGGCATGAACTTATTGACCAAAAACAGAGTTTTAGCACATAACACAAGGCCCAAAAGGCCACTTAGATGGCATCTAAATGACTCAAAAACAAAGGCATGCATAAACACCAAAACATGGAGCATTGCTACACAAGCTTATGAGGCATTAAAGATGCATTCAAGGCGAACGTATAGGCATGGAAATGGGACTGAAATAACATATAAAGTGACCCCAAATCACCAAATCAATGCAAAGATGTCATGCTACACATGCACATACTCAAGGCCAACAAGCCCAAATACAAAGGAGCTATATCAAGCGTGCCAAAATCAACCCAAACACTTATGGACAGACCTAAAACATGTCAAGATAAGCACAAAATCTTCACAAGACTAAGCCTAAAACATGCTCCAACAAAGGCTAACAACCTAAAACATGTTAAGGCATAAAAAGGCATTACAAGGCAACTATGCTAAGCATGCATGGAGTACCAAAACCAACTTAAAATCATGTTATATTATGGATATATAAGCATGAAAAACAGCCCAAACATGCTCAACACACACTCAAGCATAGGCTTCCTTAAGAGGCCAAAGCATGCCCTTTTCAAGGACAACAAGGAGAGGGGGTGGCCCTCTCCTTCTTGGGACTTCAAGGCATCATCTTCACCACTGAAATCCCTCAAGATTTCAGTGGTGAAGAGACCCCAACACCAAAATCCCGGAGCTAGCACAAAATGGCTCAAAATGAGGCCTTTCAAGGCCTAAGAGGGGTCAACTACCCTCAAACAACAAAACACTCTTAATAAACAATAAAGAGGGCCTAAAAACAGAACTTTTTTGTATTATACAATGAGCACAAAAACAGCTCTAAGATAGGTAGAAAATCAATGCAAAAATGGGGGAAAATGGGACTAGATTCTCACCCTTGAAGCCTTCTTCACAAATGGTGCTCCAATGGCCTCCTTTGGCTTGAATCCAACACCAAAACCTCAAAAGCAGTCCCTTACAACCTCAAAGGCTAGACAAAGGTGAAACACTAGGTGTTTGTGTGCAATAGTAAGACACAAAACACCTAGAGCACAAATGAGAGGGAAAGAGAGATAGAAAGTGTATCTAACTCTAACCCTAGAACTCAAACCCTAACAATGGCTGTTCTTGCTCTCAAAATATCCTAAGTCTCTAACCAAGTCTCTCCTTTTTGCAACTAGAGAGAGCTTCTCTCTATATTGCCTTGTAAAGCTTACATGACAAGCTTTACAAGAGGGAGATCCCTCCATACATTTGTATGGAGGGATGCAAAAGCAAGACAGCTGTCTAAAAATATCTGCAAAAGCAGATGAACAGCAATCGGCCGGCCAAAAATGCCATCTTGGCCAAAAGGAGTGCCGGCCGGCACAAAATAGTGCTGACCGGCAACAAAGAGTGCCGGCCGGCAAACTATATTGCCGGTGGCAGCAAAAACCATCCGGTGGCCTCTAGCCACTGCCGGTGGTGGGTGGGGATGGTCTACAAGCCCTACCCTGCCCTTCCAAGGCAAAACACAAGTGTTTGGTGTGAAACCAGACACTAAACGGTCAAGTTCGGGGATCCTGAGGCAAGGCACGCGAGCCGAGACCTCCGGGAACTCCAAACAAACACAAACATGGATAATCACCGAGTGTTCAAACGGTGACGTCCAAGTCTTGAGGACGGTCAAAAATGGGGTGTCTACAGTTGCCCCTCTTTGACAGAACTCGAAAGTCATAACAATGACGGTAGTGAATGTCAAAGCCCAGAGACGACCCAATTTTGACAAGGCCGAAGACTTAGACAAAGATGCAAAACAAATAAGATATGCGCCCGAAGGCAGGGGGAACATGCACGACAATGCACAGAGCCGGACATAACTTTTGATCATGCGAAGAAAAGCTGTAACGAAGCATAACATGCGACAGTTTTAAGCTAGCATACACCAAACTACACTACAATGTAGAAAGGATGTAAGAGAATTATGCAATTCTCAACGCGTCTCACTCGGGAGATACAATACCTGTGCGGCTCGTCTGGTTGCACCAGCCTCAAATGAACCGTACATACAATATCGTGCCTGAAAAGAAAATAAACTTAACAGGTACAATATTGTTAGCAATATGCATGACAATGCAAGATGATGTGCAATATATACAAAACAATGTATAAACAATGCAAATGAAGATGCAATGCAATTGAAACAATGCAAATTAAAATGCAAAGCAATCGAATCATGATCCAATCACGAGTGGTTCGAAACCACACCTATGTCAAATAGATTGATGGAGGTAACAAGTCTATCTACCACAGAACGGTCAACTGAACTGTGAGCATTGTAGACAGACACAAGAACAAGTATTGGGTGGAATGACATAAGTGGGGAGACAACCCGCTGGAGAAAGGACAATGATCCTAAAGCCGGATGCAAAAATTACACTACAATGTAATGGAAATGAATATGGCACACAGGCCAAACCAAATCTTGCCTAGGAAAGGCATGTACACATACAAGCCATGTCTAACACAGAACAGGTGCCGCAACCCTCAACCAACATACCAGCGTGGAATTGGCGCGATACACATGCAGAACTGTGTTTTACGTGAAAAGTAAGGGCACATACCAGACCAAGCTCAACATGGAAAGGCGCAAGCCATAGATGGAAGGTGATGCAATGAATGCATGCGATCTACAATGCAATGGAAATGGCACGCGGGCCAAACCAAATCTTGCCTAGGAAAGGCATGTACACATACAAGCCATGTCTAACACAGAAAAGGTGCCGCAACCCTCAACCAACATACCAGCGTGGAATCAACGCGATACACATGCAGAACTGTGTTTTACGTGAAAAGTAAGGGCACATACCAGACCAAGCTCAACATGGAAAGGCGCAAGCCATAGATGGAAAGCGTGATGCAATGAATGCATGCGATCTACAATGCAATATTTACAAATATGCAATGGAATGGATATTTACACAATGCATGACAATGCAGTATGATGCGATCTACGGGGAAAATGCAATAATGCAAGCTACAATGGAAATGCATGACGATGCAATATGATGCAATGACTATGATTGTAACTTTCCCTATCTTACCAACAGGGTGATATACTAGGTTGGTTCAGTATCCAGAGCTGAGGCGTAGACACGCCGCCTCAACCTATGGGGCTTCCATACAGATTTCAAGCCGAGGGTAAACCCCTGGGTATTTAAACCAGACTTTAGTCTCGGAACTTCCAAACCTTTGCGTTCTAGGCATAAACCGTTCGAACTCTAGTTTCCACCGTCCCGGTTGGTCTTCTAGGAACTCACCGCAAACATAGGCAGGTGGCTTTGCCAGACCACCGAAAGTCGTTCGGGCACGACAAACACCAAAGGAATTGCACCTTCAGAAGATTTAAAGTCTCCTAGACCGTGCGTGTTTAAGGTCTCGCCAGACCGCCGTGTGTTTAAAGTCTCGCCAGACCGTCGCTATACCTGTGGCTCGCTATGCTGAAGGTTTCGCACCTTCAAAGGATTTAAGGTCTCCTAGACCAGGATGCAAAATGTATGCATGACAATGCACCGAAGGTTTCGCACCTCCAAAGGATTTAAGGTCTCCTAGACCAGGATGCAAAATGTATGCATGACAATGCACCGAAGGTTTCGCACCTCCAAAGGATTTAAGGTCTCCTAGACCAGGATGCAAAATGTATGCATGACAATGCACCGAAGGTTTCGCACCTCCAAAGGATTTAAGGTCTCCTAGACCGTGCGTGTTTAAGGTCTCGCCAGACCACCGAAAAGTGCAGAACAATGCAACAATGAGGCACGCATGCCGATGCAAATGAAGCATGATACAAGATGATACAAATGAGGCACGTGTGCCTCATAAGATGCAAAAATGATATAAGTGTGACACGTATGCCACACGAAATGTGAAATTTTGAAAATTGGACTTACACGCTACGCGAAGCCAGTTTATATGCAAAACAATGCAATGTACTAACAAGTACAAGTAAAGTGCGTAAAATAACGCGAGAGGATACATGCAAGATGCAAGTGAGGTGCACAAAACAGTGCGATGCGCAAAACAGCGCGAACAAAATACGATGCACAAAACAGTGCGATGCGCAAAACAGCGCGAACAAAATACGATGCACAAAACAGTGCGATGCGCAAAACAGCGCGAACAAAATAATGCACAAAACAGTGCGATGCGTAGAACAGCGCGAACAAAACAATGCACAAAACAGTGCGATGCGCAGAACAGCGCGAACAATATGCAATGCACCAAACAGTGCGATGCGCAAAACAGCGTGAACAAAATACGATGCACAAAACAGTGCGATGCACAAAACAGCGCGGTGGAATGCACGACAATGCAAAGGGGTGCGTGTTACAACGCATGTAGCATGTGCATAACAATGCAAATGTGTGGCGCATGATAGCGCGATGGAATGCACCGAAGTAGTGTGATGAACGCGTGCAACACACATGGGGCAACTTTTGAATTTAAAAAGATACAAAAAGGATACACCTTGTACGAATTCGAGTGCCACGCACTGGAGACACGGCCAGCGGTCAAAACGGAGGCCGGTTGAACGTCGGAGATGCACTTTCTTGTACTTTCTTGAGCTATGAAGACCACAAACTACTCATATGGCCTAAACAAGGGTGTGGGAACCCCACCGGCC
The DNA here is from genome assembly GCF_055761805.1 of Camellia sinensis. Taxonomy (NCBI): domain Eukaryota; kingdom Viridiplantae; phylum Streptophyta; class Magnoliopsida; order Ericales; family Theaceae; genus Camellia; species Camellia sinensis. The sequence goes on from NC_138970.1 coordinate 68,499,140, forward strand.
GAAAGGGGAGGTCACCGGCTGGCCACCGGCATCAAAATAAGTCCATCGGCACAAAAAAGTGCCGGCCGGCACAAAACATTGCCGACCGGCAAACAGTTGCTGATTCGGGGCAGTTTCGACTTTTCACCTTGGGTGTTTTAAAATAGGGCTTCAAGCCCTATTTCCTCACTTCTCTTCCGCCGAAATCCCTTGCTCTCTCTCTCTAGAGTGTTTCTTGCTCATTTTTCGCCCGTTTCTTCGCGTTCTACGCCCGTTTCGTCGTCGGATTCGCGATTTCCTTCGCGTTTCGGACATTTTCAACCGAAAAAATCTTTGTTTCGGTGCCTCGTTTGGCGTTCCCGCCTTTTCGGGGTTTGCTCCCCTTGCTTTCCTCTTCATTTTCATGCCTTTTCACATTCCGGCCTTCCCGACCATTCCCGACCCTCTCGGGAGTTGACTTTTCAGTTGACTCTTCGTATTCCGACCCGGTTTTCCTTTTTCCGGCCACTTTCACACCATTCTCTACATGGCGGACGACACTCCACGTGGCGGGACTCCCCAGGACCACGAGATGGATCCCGGGGTTGAGCTTCTACCGTTGAGCCAGCGCCCGTTCGACCCGGCGACCTACCGACCGGCGGTCCATGTTCTGCCCCCCGACGGTCTGCGTCAGTTCCGGAGCTTCGAGAGGTACGCGGCGCCTGAGTTACTACTGCGCGAGCCTACCTCCCACCTTTCATTCGGCACTTCCGAGGTAACTCTCTGTCTTCTGCTTTACTTTCCGCAATGTAGGATACAAAACTGTCATAGTTAGTTGTATTCTTTAACTGCTGAAATCTGATACACCATAGACCGTAGTTGACTGTAAACATACATACAACTGATATCTGCTTGAGATTGGCACATGCACACACACTGCACTAGCCCTGAATCACTCAAACACACGGCACACACTGTCTTTTACTGCAAACACATCGGTACCCGGTATTCGTCTGAATCTGTTAAATTTGCACGCATGCTATATCCGTTCTGGAACACCCAAACATGTTGACGCATCACACACTGTAGTTCACTGTAAGCACACCGGCACCCGGTATTTGTCAAAATCTGAACAACTTGCACACATGCTTTATCTGTATGCTTTTCAAAACTGCATTTTGAATGTTGTCTTGCAATCGTTATTTTCTGTTTACAGGAGGGTTCCCATACCATTCGCGGGTATGGGAATACTGGTGCACGGGAGTGGTATGATGAGCTCCCTGATGCAGTCCGACGCATCGTGGATCGGGCGGGCTTCGGCGCCTTCTGCCGAGGGCTCTCCAGGTTGTCCACATGCGGACCTCTCCTTGCCGCTTTGGCGGAGAGATGGTGGGACACCACCGATTCTTTCCATTTTTCTGCTGCAGGGGACATGACGATGACCCCTTATGACTTTTCGATGCTCACAGACATCGGGGTAGGGGGTGATCCGATCCCCTTCGACATAGCGATGGATGAGTGGACCGCCGCTCAGGTTTATCTACTGGGGGAGGCGCCACCACTAGCTCGTCCAGGTTTTGTGCGGTACTCCTGGTTCGAGGTACAGTTTCGGGTTCAGCCCGTATTGGAGGAGGAGGCGCAGATGACCCAGGAGGACGTGGAGAGGTATGCTCGCGGCTTCCTCATGTTCCTGTTCGGGACTACCATCTTCGCCGATCGGGCGAACACCGCGCCTCTCTGTCTTCTCAGCGCACTGGTGGACGTCCGAGACATTTTACACTATGACTGGGGCGGCGCGGCTCTGTCCACTCTCTACGGGTACATGAGCTCGGCTTCTCGCGGCAGCGGCCAGCTACTTGGAGGCTACTGGCGGGCTTGGGAGGTACACTTCTTCTCCACTTTTCATTTCTGTTCTATCTTCTCTGTACTCTGCACACTGCACACACTGTAGTCTGTTCTATACTTGCTGTATACTGTACACACGGCACACACATACTCTGCTTTACACTGACTGTACACTGCTCACACTGTACACTGCACACAATACACTGCACAACACACGGCTCTGCCATTTCTGCTTTATTTCATGTACATTCTGCTTTATCTGATAGTCATACTGACATCTGTTTTGCAGTTGTGGGTTTACGCCTACTTTCCTAGGCTCGCACCCGTACCAGTTGCGGAGCCTCCTCCGGCCGTCCCGTTCTCGAGTCGCTTCGACGGGAGATGCACCCGGCGACCACGGGAGACATTCGGCTTCTTCCGCCGATATTTCGACACCATCACCCCGACCGAGGTATGTTTTACTTGCAGTTTATTTAAGCTTCGCTTTCCCACTGCATACTTCAATGACAGTAGATAACAAACTATCTGTCACTTTCAGATCACTTGGCGGCCGTGGGCTTCCTTGCCCGCGGCGATGCGGGGTCGGTTCCCTGGTGCTGAGGAGACCTCGCGTTTTCGGATCTTGCTAGAGGGCCGGTCTGTCGGGCTTGGTACCTGGGGGAGCGTTTTCTACGCCAGACCCGCGGGTTACCTGAGCAGATAGTCCCGGTTCACCCTCCTGCGGACATGAGGGAGACCGAGAGACTCACCACCGAGCAGTTGGATGATTATACCATCGGCTGGGAGGAGGCCGACTTCCGAGGCACCGGAGACTATGGGGAGTATGTACGGACATACCTGATGCGACCGCTGAGTGGCCGTCGAGCAGAGGGGGCCAGGCTTGTGGCATCAGCGGCTGGGGCCGGAGCGGGAGTTGGAGTAGGGGCTGCGAGGAGGGCCCGAGTCCGTGGTAGGGGCGGAGTGCAGGGAGGACGGGGAGTTGGCTGGCCTGCCCTGCCCGCTGTGCTGACTTTCCAGGGGCAGGGTGGGGCGACCTATCAGCTCCCCTTCGCCCCTCCACCGGCTGGTTATGAGTTCATCGATGTCCCCGACTTACCTCCGGTATGTATTACTGTGTTTTTGTACAGTCATTTCATTTCAGTTTGATATTCCACAGAATATTGATGCATCTGATACTTTTGCAGGCTTCTTCTGAGTACACCCGTCAGTCGTTGGCGATGAATGCCTCGATGATGGGGATGCTTCAGCGGACATTTGACCTCCTAGCCCTCTACAGCATACCGGTATGTTCTTCTGACACTAGCCTCAAACCGTTCATACACTGCTTTGCATAATCTGATTCATGGCACCACACCTGATACACTGATCTCACAGCATCTGATACACTGCATACACTGCATTCTGCACTGTTAAACTGCTCACAGCATCCACACACTGTACTCATACACTGCATTCTGCACTGATAAACTGCTCACGGCATTCTCACATTGTATTCATACACTGCATTCTGCACCTTTAAACTGTTCACAGTATACTGATGCATTTCTCTTTTTACGTACTTTTCAGCCTCCTTTCCAGATTCCCATGGCAGGAGGGGCTCCAGCGGGACCTTCCGTCCCTGCCTCGGGGAGAGATGAGGAGGGCAGGATATTTCCCCGTGCCAGGGGAGGGCGTACTCATGTCGGGAGCAGCTCGCGAGCTCCAGTCCCGGATGATGATGACGACGAGGAGTCAGAGGCGGAGGCAGAGGCGGAGTCCGAGTCATCTAAGGAGGAGACCGGAGGCGGTTCTGGCTCGGGCTCTAACGATGTTGCTGATGATGCTCCTGGACCCTCATCCAGGAAGAGGACCAGGACAGACTGATGGCCCCTGGAGCACTTGTCATGGATACAGATTTTGCTATTTTCCTTCTTTCTTGTGCTTTTCCTCTTTTCTTTGGTAGTTAGATTACCTTATACTGTCGCAGGCAGATTTTGTTTTCTTCAAAACTTTGTACTTGAAAAAGATTATGAAATGAACAGATTTTTTTGCTAAAAACGTGTTACATTTACATATCTTCTGTATTGCATCGCATTCCTTCATGTTACACCTCAAATGTAAACGGAATTGATTGGTTGTCTAAAAATTAAACACTTGCACTGTAATAATCAGATAACTGAGCAGCTAACAGCAAAATACACCCAAGCAACCCACTGCCTGATTCTGGACACACAGCCCTTACTCTGTTGGGGATTGATCTGCATATAGCCCAAAACACAGCATTCGGTTCATTCTGCACGCAGCAAACTCTGAACAAACGGCCCAATCTGACAAGACGGAGCTCAAAGACGGAACCGGTTGGAGTTGAATCATGCTCCAATGTAGAGAATGGCACAGCACTCTGAGTGTAAATGATTTTTGAAATCAAATGAGGGTTTTTCAAACCGGGGTATCGAGCCTACAACTGAACACAGCGGGGAGGACTCAAATACAGGTACACAACCTAAACATAACGAGACACGTTCGGGAGAAACCTAAAGCAAAGGTTGAGACTGACAAATCAAAAAGACACGACACACAGACGCGTTAACGAAGACGGGGGACCTCGGATCACGAGGAGCCAGTTCGATCTGGGTATTGTTTCCCATCCCTTCTGATTTGTGATTCTCACATCACTCAACTCTCAAGCTCGGATTTTTCTCTCCAAACCCTTTTTCTCGCTTTTCTCTCAACTCACACCTCTCTATTCTTCATTCTCTCATTTTTCATCCCTCCCCGGGGTGATTGATGGATGAATAGGAAGTTGCGGGTTCACGCCCAACATCGTTAGTTCACGGCTATTTCTTCTGGCGGGTAGAGCGTTCTTTTGGCGAGTACGTCGATGACGTGGGGAAGACAGAACGCCTGGCTGAACTGTGCCCCTAGTTCATCATTTTAACCATTCTTTTCGTTTTGGTTTTCTACTAAAACAAGTTTGATCAAAATGAGAGTCGGATCAACGTACTCGTTCAGATTTTTATTTGAAAACCATGCAAGTCAGGCTGTAAGCATTGAAAATTTTCCTTTTTGGGCCCAAGACAATGGTCCAGTTTTGGTAAATGAAATAGTTTTCGAGAAAATAGTCAACCTCAGTAAAAATTTTCAAAAACTATTTTTCAAACAGTCAATGCTCGACGAGCATGGAACTTACTTTTTGAGATGCGCAACCTCGGATCGGAGGCAATGGAAAATTGCCCCTGGTTTGAAGGGGGGTGGGAGGCAACGGAAAGTTGCCCCTAGTTTGAATGGCGGCTCACGACGGCTCGTGGCAACGGAAAGTTGCCCCTTGTTTGGATGATGCCGCAGCAATCCGCAAACAGTCTTCATTGGCGGTGGTCGAACTCTCGGACATAGAGATGACGAAGACGATCACAACAAATATATGGACACAATCACCTTGGAGGGTGTTGGTGACTGGACTTTGGGATGAAATCGAAACCATTGCATGGACTGAGACGCTATGAAAGCGTTGGGGGCTGCACTTCATGATGAAGTTGCCTACGTATCCCAAACATGGGAATCAAGCCTCACGTAGTTCCAGTTAAGGTACACTCGGGTATTTTAACCTTCACTTTTCAGGCTCTAACTTTTGCCAAGGCGCCCGATGCGGGTTTTCGACCTTGCGAGCTTCTTTTTATTCTTCTTTTTCTTTTGTTCATTTCTTTTTCTTCTTTTTTGCATTTTTTTTTTGTTTTTTTTTTGTATTTTTTGCTTTTTTGTTTTTTTGTATTTTTTTCTTGCTCTAACTTTTGTCTGGACCGCCCTTCCGGGTTTTCGGCCCAGCGAGCCTCTCAAGGGTAAAAGTGTAGCTAGTCCATGCCAAATGGTTTCCGAAATTGAAGCCTCTCTGTGTCTAGGAGACGGCTATTGCAATGTTTTGCAGGAGAATCTATCCCGGTTGCTCCACAAGCTTCTTCCAGCGAGATCTACTCTTTCTGATTCGATTTGGGTGCCTCTTGCTCGAGGGCTGCTTCAGAATTGGCCATACAGACCTTGCATGATGTTTGACCGTTGAACTTTCCGAATGTTCTGAACGGGTTCAAAGTTTGAACGGGTTGAATGCTGAGGCTGAGAGCGATCCTAGGCTGCGCAATCTCAAGAGCGGTTCCACACAGGTCTTCACAAGGCCGTGCAAAATGTTTGTTTTTGAAAGTTTTTAAGAAAGCGACTAATCGCTTGCGCCGAAGATAGTGTGGAACCAATCTGGATCAAACCAGGGTCCTTCTCAGTACTCACGCCGACAAGCATGGTTTCATTCATTAAAAGGCTTAGCATGCTTCTCTTTCTCTCAAATGATCAAAGTTTTGCAAAACCTGAGGAATTCCTTCCTCTTCGTTTTTATCACCGCAGTGTTCAAAAGAGGTTTTTGAAAAACTTAGGTTAATACAATGAGTTTGGCACGCAGGAGAGCAAGTGAGATGTATTGCCAATCTATTCAAGTCCTCTGGCACAACTAGCCCAAAACACATAATAAGCACGGAAACATGATAGCCGCAGCCGTTTCATTCAGGTTTCTTGGATGTAACTGGCTCCACAGCAGAGACAGACTCAAAAAGAAAGCAAAAAGGTTAAATACAAAACGGTGTCCGAGGCAACAACCCCGGAATCACTCGACATTCTATACAACGGGACTGACTCGGTAGCACAAGACAGACCCAAAAACAAAAAGACTGACTCAAAGGAAAGATGTAGACTCAAAACGAAACTGAGAACTGAGCCAAAACCCCAAGCTAGGAGCTACAAAACTGCATTTACAAATGCTCAAAAAGTGCGTGCCAAACGCCACGTCTGAAATACAACGAGCGCCGCCCGCAGGTGGTCCAACCCCTGATCACAAACTTGCAGTATCCTTGAAGTCCAACAGCTCAGTAGTGACGGAATTTGCCGAGGTAGGTGGAAGAATGACCTCATTATCAATCAGATCCTGCACTTCATGACGAAGGCGAAAACAACCATCGGTGCTGTGGCCGGACTGTTGGTGGTACACACAGTACAAGGTAGCATCGTGAGTGGCGGGGAGATTCTTTGGGAGTGGCCGGGGCTCCAGGGGTTTAAGGTGCCCCTTTTTGGCCAATATTAGAAATGCCCTAGACAAAGGCATGTAGAGGGCGTGAAAGGCTTTGCGTCCTCGAGGCAGATACTTTGAAGTTTGAGGACCTTTGCTAGATGTGCTAGCGAAAGGGTCGGCTGGAGCTGCCTTGGCTTTTTGACCTTTCCCCGGTGCAGGGTTGGGAACAACAGGAATTGTCTGGGCATGACGGGGCCCATCCCGATTTTCTGCCTGGCTTGAACTGCCTTCGGTCGGAGTGGGGAAAGCATCACCCACAGTCTTTGTCACAACTGCGGATACTTGTTGCTTGTTCATTCCCCCGGCTTTCAAAGCCTGGACTGCCCACAGCAGCTGTTCGATGGGGTCGGCGTCTGCCTTCATCTTGTCTTTTCTTCCGGCCTCAGCCGGGTCAAGGGTTTGGGTTGCTACTTCAGAGCGAAGCCCGGTTGTTGTTGACATGTCGTGGCTGTAGCTGGAAGCCACCTCTGGCTGACTGAGCTCTATCACAATCCGCCCCAGCAGCGGGGGCTCCTGCGGTATGAAATTCCCGGCATACGGTGCCGCTGGGGGCGAAGCTGACATCCCATAGGCGAGATCCGCCATAGACCTTTGGAGGTCACCTATCATTCCCATCAACTCAAAAGTAGTAGGCTCGCGAGCCTGGTATAACTGGGGAGCCCAACCCGGGTGCACAACAGGCAACCTAGGTGGATGCGACATATCAACACTGGCCTCACCTTGCGGGGTGATCCCTTGCTCTAATGCAGTCGTCATAACTACAATCTCTTCTGAATTCTGCGTCATTACGAGCCCTGCCGCGGCAAAGGGGGATACTGGCTATTCTGTACCGGTTCTGGGTACTCTGAACTGAAAGGAGAAACAAACAGCATTTCAGCCCAAAACGGATCAAATACTGGCATGGTTGAACAATCTGTACCCTACCGCTGATCACCGTTCCCAGAAATTACTGTCCCAAAACTGAACCCGATACCCGCAGATAACTGATTCTCATAACTGACACTGATACCGGTGTCTTCAGGTACAATACTCAAACTTGCAAACTGGTATGCACTTTCCCTATAGAAATACATTCTAAAAGCACATAGCAAGTAAAGAGAACTAAAACACCCCTATGTTGGGGTAGGGTTTCCCTGTCCTATTTTGTCAGGAGCTAGGGTTTCACTATGCACACAGCAGTTTCAAACAACCTGTCCTAGTTTGGAATGGTCACTATGGATCCGAATATGCACTAGGTCGAATGGTCAAAAGGGTGCCCCGGTAAAAACCGGGGTTTGTGCTCCCATACTGTCAGAGCCCATAACCGGTCAGCCTTATGGTCATGCCTTGACAAGACAAGCCTCCAGCGAACCGTTTAGGAATGGCAGATGGCAAACACGGTGTCCTAGGCGCACCAATGCACATGCAATGCAAAGAGACACATAACAGAAATCAAAATAGGATATCACGAGTTCGAGTCAAGCTCTCTTTCATCTCCCCAGCGGAGTCACCAGAAACTGTAGACGCACCCGTCGGCCTCATGCTACAGTTCGGACTCGATTTGTGTCACGGTTCTTAATCTGAACCAAAGAGTCCAAATCTGGCAAATCGTTTTGAGAAAACAGATTTTTGAAAGAAGTGCCAAACATGGACTGCTTTGCCAGATACAGAGTTGCCACCTAAATGTTTTTTAAATGGGGAAATTTAGGAAACCCTGACTCGGTGCCGAAGGCCACATGTCCGTCATCACCGGAGTTGTCTCGGCTCGGGAGCTTGGGTACGATCGGGGAAGGTCAGCTATGAGCACCCCATTTCGCCCGGTCCGAAGACCGGCATCTACTAACCATGATATCCAATTTTGAAAATGTTATGTGTTCTTATTCCATTTATCAGCCTAGAATTACTATGTTATGCGCGCAGCAAACAAGTATAGACTAGATTGCCTAATTTGGAAATAAACATTGCATATCCGTTCGGTTTGAAAGTGTTTTGGAATTTGCTACTCGCAAGTAGGCTAAAATGCGGATTTCAACGAGTTTTTCCAACTCAAACAATCCAACCTCCACCCACAGGCATTAAAATAGTTTAACACATAAGCATCTAGCCACATGGTAAACATACTGTCATGGTAGCATTCACACGCATGCGACATGCTAAAGCATTAAAATACTTACATAGTACTCCGTGTCAAAACAAAGAACTTGTTAGCAAACATGCATGATCCAAGTCCATGTTAAGTGCCTAATGCATCGCATACAAAATGTTGCTAGAATAGGTTCGGCTATCCTAAACATGGCATGTGAAAATGCGCAACTATCACATATTCAGTTTGGGAATTGAAGTACAAATGCAGTTAGCGTGATGTACCAAGCCTAATGCATGTGATACAAATGCATGGATGCGCACATGCATAGCATGCGGTATGCTAAATTGAACATGCCCTATTACTAACCATTAAAGCAGGTAAGTAAAAGGGAAGAAAGAGGTGGGGATTGGAGGACATACACACCACCCACACACACTTATTACAGATTTGCCCTCACTCGGAGGGACCGAATAAATATTACAAATTAGTTAACTACTCAAGCTAATTAATATTACAAATTGCCTAATTTAATTAACAAATTAAATAGACTAAGAAAAGCAGTAAAACGCCTCGGGAAACGCCTCGCCATGCGCAAGCTGCCTCTGTTTTCCTTCCTTCACTCCTCTGGAGGCTGTCAAAACCTCAGGACTGCTCCCTTGGACAGAGGGGATCACCACCGGCCGAATGAAATTGCCACCGGCAATGAGATGTGGCCACCGGCCATTAATGAAGCTGTCGGCATAGAAAGAATGGCCGGTCGGCACTTAACAATGCCGGTCGGCAAAGTATTCCTGCAAAACCTGCAACTCACAGCAACAGAGGACAAGGCAAAGCATGGCAGCACAATTCAAGGCATATATGCACCAACCATGTCCCTTATCATTGTAATGACCCAAAGGGGCATGTGCCTCGATTCTCGGACCACCAATCACGCATTTCCATGCATGATGACCCAAGGAACCAAGTATGCAACTTTGATTTCAAATGCATGCAAACCAAACAAACCAAACAAGGCCCGATTCCTATCACCAAGTCAAGGAGCAAGGCATGCATGCGAGATGCAATGCAACCTAAGCATACAAGTTAAGGATGCAATATGGCATGGCAACAAACCTACGCAAGCATACAAGCAAACATGAGGCAATGCTAACCAATGCAAAGGTAGTCTAAAGCATGGTTTTAGGCAGCTCCAATAAGGCCTAAAACAAGGGCCAAAGTGTTATAATGAGGGACCAAATGCACATGCACACATATACATATTGAAAGGCCAACACTTAGGCATAATTGAACAACCCTTAAGCACACTTGAAAGGGACAAACATGGACTAATTAGCATGCAACATAAGCATTGAAATCATGCTAAAACATGGTGCCAAACCAAGCAATAAATCAAGCCGAATATGCAACAAATAGCCTAAGTGCTCGAAACAAACCAATGGAGCATTGGACTACACTAAGCAAGACCAAACATGGCATGAGCTTATTGACCAAAAACAGAGTTTTAGCACATAACACAAGGCCCAAAAGGCCACTTAGATGGCATCTAAATGACTCAAAAACAAAGGCATGCATAAACACCAAAACATGGACCATTACTACACAAGCTTATGAGGCATTAAAGATGCATTCAAGGCGAACGTATAGGCATGGAAATGGGACTGAAATAACATATAAAGTGACCCCAAATCACCAAATCAATGCAAAGATGTCATGCTACACATGCACATACTCAAGGCCAACAAGCCCAAATACAAAGGAGCTATATCAACCCAAACACTTATGGACAGACCTAAAACATGTCAAGATAAGCACAAAATCTTCACAAGACTAAGCCTAAAACATGCTCCAACAAAGGCTAACAACCTAAAACATGTTAAGGCATAAAAAGGCATTACAAGGCAACTATGCTAAGAATGCATGGAGTACCAAAACCAACTTAAAATCATGTTATATTATGGATATATAAGCATGAAAAACAGCCCAAACATGCTCAACACACACTCAAGCATAGGCTTCCTTAAGAGGCCAAAACATGCCCTTTTCAAGGACAACAAGGAGAGGGGGTGGCCCTCTCCTTCTTGGGACTTCAAGGCATCATCTTCACCACTGAAATCCCTCAAGATTTCAGTGGTGAAGAGACCCCAACACCAAAATCCCGGAGCTAGCACAAAATGGCTCAAAATGAGGCCTTTCAAGGCCTAAGAGGGGTCAACTACCCTCAAACAACAAAACACTCTTAATAAACAATAAAGAGGGCCTAAAAACAGAACTTTTTTGTATTATACAATGAGCACAAAAATAGCTCTAAGATAGGTAGAAAATCAATGCAAAAATGGGGGAAAATGGGACTAGATTCTCACCCTTGAAGCCTTCTTCACAAATGGTGCTCCAATGGCCTCCTTTGGCTTGAATCCAACACCAAGACCTCAAAAGCAGTCCCTTACAACCTCAAAGGCTAGACAAAGGTGAAACACTAGGTGTTTGTGTGCAATAGTAAGACACAAAACACCTAGAGCACAAATGAGAGGGAAAGAGAGATAGAAAGTGTATCTAACTCTAACCCTAGAACTCAAACCCTAACAATGGCTGTTCTTGCTCTCAAAATATCCTAAGTCTCTAACCAAGTCTCTCCTTTTTGCAACTAGAGAGAGCTTCTCTCTATATTGCCTTGTAAAGCTTACAAGACAAGCTTTACAAGAGGGAGATCCCTCCATACACGTGTATGGAGGGATGCAAAAGCAAGACAGCTGTCTAAAAATATCTGCAAAAGCAGATGAACAGCAATCGGCCGGCCAAAAATGCCATCTTGGCCAAAAGGAGTGCCGGCCGGCACAAAATAGTGCTGACCGGCAACAAAGAGTGCCGGCCGGCAAACTATATTGCCGGTGGCAGCAAAAACCATCCGGTGGCCTCTAGCCACTGCCGGTGGTGGGTGGGGATGGTCTACAAGCCCTACCCTGCCCTTCCAAGGTAAAACACAAGTGTTTGGTGTGAAACCAGATACTAAACGGTCAAGTTCGGGGATCCTGAGGCAAGGCGTGCGAGCCGAGACCTCCGGGAACTCCAAACAAACACAAACATGGATAATCACCGAGTGTTCAAACGGTGACGTCCAAGTCTTGAGGACGGTCAAAAATGGGGTGTCTACATGCATGTGAACTGTGAGAACCTTCAAGGGATAATCATTGAGCATTATTTTGTGAAGGCGGCGCCATGTGGGGATGTGCCTATTCAGGATGGGGGAGCAGTGTTGGAGATTAAGCCAGTGGGTGTGTAGGATGGGTGTGGTGTTGATATGGAAATGGATGATGTGGACATCGATGAGCCTAGCTTTAATTGTTGGCAGCCAGATTCACCTAATGGCAGTGATGTAGAATTTAATGCAGTTGATGATATAGCGAACATACCCAGCGAATTGTTGCCTACAACGAGAAATGAGGGGCTGAAGATTTTGGTCATCGAAAAAGTGTGGCTGATATTATTCCTAGATCTGTTAGACCTGTCAAGCACACCGCAAAGTGGCACTATTCACAACTACCTAGATTATATGAATGAGAAACTAACAAAGGCTATGCACAAAATTACTGAATAGAGAGTGATGTACGTGCGAAATCAGTAAGGGTACATCAGTTGGATGGCCGGGTTGTCTCCGTGGAGGGTATACTTGGAGCACAGGTAACCAATCTGTTTATTGGGTTTGATAATATTATTTTGGCAAAAGACGTTGAAATCGAACACCTCACCAAACTAGTTGGGCAATTAAAAGAAAGAATATCAAATTTGGAGGACAACGTGGATGACTGTGAGGTGTACAAAGTCATGAAATCTATTGCTAATGATGGTTCAATTCTGTGTACACTGTTGAATGGTTGTTCTAAAAGAAGCACCGGGTCAGGAAACGTGAGCAGTGATAATGGGGAAAATTATTTATTCATGTGAGACATAATGTAGACCATTGTTAAGCCTGTAGTAGATTGTGCTGCTGACATGGATTGTGTAGAAGATTTAAGTGTTGACCGCGTGGATTGCTATGGCAAGTACCCTTGTACAAGGATCGAAGAGCAGTAACATTTCCCCTGTTGCGCAGCCTGTGGTAGACTGTGTTTTAGTTGATGACGAGGTTGAACTCATGAGGATGGACAAGACGAACGGTTCCAATCCTAGGCCTAAACTGACGTCGCTGGTCAGACGTATTAAGATAAGCAAAGATGCGAATACAAGTTGTCCGACTACGAGTATCTGGGGGTAGTTGGATGTGGTAGACAAAACTACAAAATAGCTATGACAAAGGGAGCTGAGCCTGACGTGGTGTACAGTGTTGATGATGTCGAGGTGGAGTGGAAAACGTGGAATGGATTTGGCATGGACAAGAAGCACGATGTGTAGAACATGCTGAAAGACAACGAGAAGAAGCTATTGGAAGTCATGTACTACTTCAATTGTGACGAGTAATACGCTCTTTTTTTTTTTTGTGCATATTTGAGTGTATTATTCAAAAGTATGACTGAAACATTGGATTGCATTTGGTGCTGAAAAAATGATTATTGGATTGCAGGTCCATAATATGGGATGACGGTGACAATAGAATACAAGTGCATTTCACTGATGTCTAGGACTTGGTTCAACAAAGCTCAATCCACAGAAATGTATGTGCATAGCATCCCCCAATTTAAACATTTTTGTTAATGTTGTCTTATAACTTTTCAATACCCGATAAGGGTGGGGGATGTGTTCACATATTTACTGTGGACTTGTAATTTTTCGTTTGCATCTATCAACAATGTCACGTTCGGTGTAGGTAATTAATGCATATGTTGCTATGCTCATGGACTTGTAGAACAAGGTGGGCAAAAGAACTGAATATGTGGACACATCGTAAGTGTATAGTAGCGTGTGTTCGGTATATATTTGTAATTTGAAACACATCCTATCCCTTTCCCCAAAACGGTGAACTGCACCCATTAATGTTTATTTGATATATATTGTTGTTGAACACATATACGACATGATGAGGAACGTGAGTGTGCTGTCTCATACGATGTATCTCAGCATACACACCAAAGCCGCACGAGGAAATCGATACACCATTTCTTGATCTACCATGTGAACCATTAGACTGTCATGATGCATGATATGGAAACTGAGACATGGAAGCATTACAACTCCTTGAGGCAGAGACGAGGAATGTGAGATGACTATACAATGAGGAACTTGAAGTGGTAAGCACATGAATGGTACTGGGTCTTAATTTAAATTGTATTAGTTTTGCCTATTAACATGACAATTGGTGGACATACTCCTATACAGTTATTGTCCTTGAGTTAATGATGTTAATGCTCCTATGATTACGTTGTGTGTTATGTCACTAAATAAAAGTGTGATGACCGGGTACGTTATTCGTCTCGCCCTCTTGAATTGTGTTGGGTTTACTCCCATTATAGTGTTGGGTTTTAGTGCGAGGTTTTGATTAACCATTGGGTTGTTTTTGGTAACTTACTCTTAAAATTCTTGTTCTTCTTACTTCGATGTCAAGTTTCACGTGCTTCGGGAGGTACGGGGTTGGATCCGAGGTGTGTAGATTAGGGTTGCTGAAATATTTTTTGCCCGGGACCAAGGCTGCACATGCGGGGATGAGAGCTGCACATGCAGAAGAGGGGCCGCACGTGTGGTGAGAAGGGGGCTTCTGAGTTTGGCTACTGCATTATATGCAGGTGTTGAGTGGAGGTGCGAGAGAGTGCCACACGTGCGGGAAGTACGCTCCGCACGTGTAGAAATGGATGCCACACGTGCGAGACCCCGCTGAGTCCAAAAAATTCTATCTTTTTCTCTTCTTCGGCTAAGTGAAGCTCAATTTTTGCGTATCTCCCTCTCTAAAAATATCATTTCCGCTCTCTTCTCCCTAAAAACCTCCACCAAACACCAAAAACTCTTGATCTTTTCCAATCCATTGGGATTTTGATCTTTATTCCTTCACCAAAGTTCGATAACTTCTCGAGGGCTACGTTTTGGGTGGTGGAGATCAAGTTTCAACACCATTGAATTTGATGGTTTCATCTCATTCTTCTTCAAATTTGAGGTAGGGATTTTCTTAGAGTTATATATACATTTTTGCAAGATTTTATTGATTTAGAACAAACTTTGTGAAGTATGGGAACTTTGTTTTTAACTCATAAGTTGAATATGATATTTTTTTTTAAATGTGGGTTTCCAAAATATTTTATATGAAATCTTGAGATTTTGAGTTATTACGGAGTGAGCTAACAAGTAGTGCCTCAACTTTCTGGTAGCCCATACCAAGGCTAAGCAAGCTTTTTCTAACAAAGTGTAGCCGGTCTCATAATCCAGCATTTTCTTGCTCAAATAGTAGATGGCTTTCTCCACCCTACCCTCAGATTCCTAAGCCAGCATGCATCCCATTGTGAGATAATAAAATTTCTATGAGGAGGAAACCTCATTTATGGAAACCCTAAAAAAATTAGAGATTTTCTTTTGTGAAATATGGTGATGTTATGATATTAATGAATGTTGAAATGAGAAATTTCTTAGTGTAAGAGGGTTTGTTGATTGAGAATTGTTGTTAAAAGAAAAATCTGACATAACTATGAAATAATTAATTCGTTGAGAATGCTTAAATGCGGAAATTTTATTGCCCTTATTGGGTTCATATGGATATATGGTGATCTTGTGAATTGCATTGGAAAGGGAAATGGAAATTGTGATCACAATGGAACAATTGTGTGGAAGTATTGTAAATGTAAGAATGTTGCATTGCATGGATAATTGTTACCTTACATGGGTAATTGTTGCACTGGCATTTCAATCCATTTAGTTATTCCAAGTTCTTGAATAAAGAAAATGAAAGTTTTCGTTTGAAAAGGGAAATGTTGTGAAATGAGATTTCATTGATTTGTTTTGAGGTAAATACGATGGTAAGTCTGGATAGGGGGTATAGATGGAATTGATTAAGTTGGCCTGAGTGTCCAGGGTGAAAGACCGAAAACACGCGTGGAGTAGGTACCACGTGCCTTCCGGTTAGCTACCGGTAAAGTGGGGATTTGGTAGTACTAGTTATGCCTACTTGCAGACACCAACCTAAGGATTACCTGACTCGTATTTACCACCCCGTGAATTTGATGTAAAACTATGAAATTGTTAAACTTTCAATATCACATTGTGCATGAGGATTTTGAAAGAATAAAGATGAAATTTTCTTTAAAGAAATAGCATTGTATGTGCATTTCATCTCATGAAAATTGTTCAAAATGTATATACTTTGTTAAGACTTTTCTACTGGGCTTTATGCTCACCCTATGGGATCTTGGTGTAGGAAAAGACGTGGTGAATCTGCCAAACTAGGGCATGGATGTATGTGTTGAGAGCACAAGGCTCTATTTTGTTATGACTGTATTTTTGTAAGCGAAGGGCTATAAATGTGTGGGTTCGAGAAACCATCTTTTGCGTAACCGGGCTTAAGCCTTGGAATTTGTAAGCCCTTGAGGGCATTTATTTTATTTTTGGCTGAATGTTCTACATGCTATAGATTCATGTGCTAGAATTCATTGGATGTATATCCGCATGTGGAACCATTTTGTTCGAACCTCATCATCTTTTAATGCAAGCATTGGGGATTTATTTCGGTTTTCCATAAGGAGTACTAGATGTTATGTTATCATTATGGATAATTTCTTGGGGTGTTACAATATGTATGTATTGATGTGTCAAAAACAATGGGTGGTCGACCACCACACGGGCTTCGTGAAACCATGGTTGGCGACCAACAATGTTCGTACTGAAGATTTTGATGGCACACTTATGTCGGTTGTGGACTACCCATAGCAGGGCCTAGATTCGTAAGTGTATCTAATGTTATATTGGGATCACTTGTGTTGCATTGAAATTAGTGTGATGTTCGTCGTGTTATTTTTTTTCTTACAAGACAGACTGTACAAATTTTGTCTGTTTCATTATCTGTCAATACATACACGGAGTCAAAGTTGACAACACAATGGACGGACTTACGCCAACTGTCCTTCACAGGGCGATGGTGAAAATCTTCCTAAATGAACTAAAAAAAGGATTGCACACAAGGACAACATTAGATGTTTGACATCCCCCTGATCCCACCAACTCCAAAAAATTTGACTAGGTTTTTTGTCTGTTTTGCGAACCGTATATTTATTTATTTTTGATGTAATTGAATGTTATGGTGGACAGCTTTTTTTTGAAAACTTTTTGGTTGTTTAAAAAGGTTAGTAGTTATTTGATTTTGGGCAGATGCTGTTATGTCAGGATAAATGATTACGTTATAATGCAAATAATAAAAATATTATTTATGGTATATGGAAAACATAAGTAGGTGTCATGTTTTTATACTTTGTTCTTCATTTCATAAGCAGATGTTTGAAAAAATGAAATTATAAGCAGGTATTTTGTTCATAATCATGCACAAAATCTCTATGTTTTTTTTTTTTTTATGTTGTTCTTATTTTCATCAAACTTGGATCCTTAAGGAAGTAATTGGGTATGTAGAGGACAGGATTAGGACGCACCAATTCAAAGATAATTGTCCTCATTGTATACAGTTACCAATAATGATGTAGATAGTTCAATCACATGGTCCCCAAATTGATTAACATTTGGTGATTATGTTGTACTGAGGCTAAAGATAATATTATTTTTGGTGTATGACCATCTAGGAATATATGTCTTTTAGATTTTCTGCAAGTCCATAGTGTTATACTTTTATGTTAGATGAACATTTTCATTATGTTGGTATGCTTAATTATTATTTAATCTCAAACAAACGTTGTCGATTGGTGGAATTTATCTACTGTAACAGAGATAATATAATGTTTTGGTTATTTCTAGTCGTATTTTGTGAACAGATGATGTGAATGTAATGTGAATGTAATGTGAATGTAATGTGAATTCGGAAGGCACCCATAGTGTATGTTGTAATGGTCGTTATATTATACGATGATACAAAGGAATTCCATATATAGCAGTAGGCGCATTTACGCATTCTAGCGGGACTAAAATGGAATAGCTTGAATATTGAATGACCCCTCATTGTTAAAACACAAATAGACGTGCTAAAATTGAACGACACCTCACTGTTCGCAACCCATCCCCCAAATGGATTTGAACAAAATAATGTCATAAACAAATCAATTCGCCAAAATGAACATTAACTATTTGTTTGCAACCCACACTCGATATGTTTTTAATGTGACATACAACGACTGGGATGCTTGGTAACATAAACTAACACCAAAGAAAATACATGCTGACATATACCAATAGTGTACCACAAACTGGTATGTCAAAACATTTACATGTGTCATACAAAAAAATTGTGTTTTTTTTTCTTCACATATCCAGCGAAACCAGTGATTTAATGATCTAATAAAGACAATGAGGAATTCTAAAATTTATTTTGAAAAGCTCGCGAAATTGACCTTTATTAATAACGTGTAATTCACAAATTGAGCAACCCATCATAAGAATAAGTATAATGTCATAAACTTCTATCAGACTAAACTCAAACGATGTCATTGAATGTGGAAAAAGTGTGAACATGAATGGTGTAGTAAAATATACGATGTTCAGTGATAGAAAATCGCGATCATGCTGTCAACCGTACGTATTGATACGCAACATCAGTTCCTTACATGTTTTCCTGTTATGGTTTTCGATTTTGCTACACTAGCCGCAATGTATGCGTAGCACGACCTCACCTTTTTTATGGAATCCTCTTCTGTGTGGGCCTTCCAAGTGGTCGCTTAACAATAGGTGGTGCAGTGAGGTAATCCGCTGTATTGAACTTAGGTTTTCCCACAGTAGGAATTGGGTGAATAGCCCTGTGTAGCTTATTTTTTGTGCTTCTTTCGGATACAACTAGCCCTACAGTTTGGACTCCCGTGGTTTTGAATCTGATTGCACAAGTGCAATGTGAAACAGTGAAAACACAAAAAAGTCCAAATCCAGCAATTCTTTTGGAAAATCGATTTGAATCAAATGCCAAAGATAGACTGCTTTGCCAGATTACAGAGTCGCCACCTACATATTTTTGAAAAATTTAGAAGACCCAAGACTCATGCCAAAGGCCACTTATCCGTCATCACCAAAGTGTCTCAGCTCGGGAGCTTAGGTACGGGAGGGGAAGGTCATGAATTGAGCACCCCACTAGCCCGATCAAAGATCAGCCTCTACTAATCATGATATGGTTCTTATTTACATTCTAATTATTAGACTAACATTACTATGCATTGCACACAAGTATAGATTAATTTGCAAAAGTTGGAACACTTGATTTCATATTTGTATGAATATTGTTTTTGATACTCGTCACTTGGAAAAGGTGAGTTTGTATGTACACTAATCAATGCATCTCAATTTTCGCAATTAGCCTTTACTGCCCGACATTCAAAGAGTTATATCACTTAAGCATTTAGCCTCGTGGAAAGCATGCTCGATATGGAAACAATCACACGCGATGCAAGATGCTAAAGCAATAAACGTTCACCTAGTACTCCAAGGCAAGCCAAACAAAGCAAAATAATTAGAAAATATGCATGTTCCTAAACAATGTAATGTGACTAATGCAACGCACACATTTATGCAATTTTTATAAGCTCGGTTATGAGCATGGCGTATGAACTAATTCAAAGTAAGCGATGAAGCATGTATTCGAGCAAAGAGTTTTGGAATTGACATTGGTTAGAATGATGAGCCGAACCCTTATGCGTGTAAAACGAATGAATGCAAGTCATGGAAAATGCTAAGTAAATATGATGCTACCATTATAAGCGGAGAAATAAAAGGAAGAAAGAAATGAGAATTGGAAGACATACAATATTATTACACATTTGCCCTCATGTAAGAGGGTCTGAATGAATGTCCAAGTGTCCGAATTAAACTAACTATTAAAAAACCAAATGAATGAATAAACAACTAATTAGCTAAGCTATAATAATGAGAAATAAGCTAGCTACCTGATTTATTACAACAAGGATTAACAATAAAACTAACTATCTAAGTTACTCTAAATCTTATAATATGGAATAGGATCATTCTTAAGTATGTCTTAGATACCATATGCAAGACTTTTTTTTTTTTTTGGTTATGCATTTTTTTTTTTAGTTATATAATTTTGTATTCATTACAACCAAAACACACTATAGCGACACTATACTAGTGGAATATTTTTAGAAAATGTCACAAAAATAATATTTTGTGGCATGTTTTAGAAAAATGTCACAGAGCCTGTAACGAGTTGAATAAAATTAAATTTTTGCCCTTATTATTATTGTTGTGGTGTCGTGAACCATTCTATTTAAATTGGTGAAAATAAATTGAATTACTTCTTGATTTCGACTTTGTAAGGCCCGCTTGGAAAAAATTATTTTTTTAGTTTTAGTTATAGTGATTCTTGAGTCCTGAGTAATAACTGAGATATAAATTCAATTTTTGGGTTTTATTTGATTAGCCCATACTTAATTATTTTGGTTCATATTTAATTATGTGAATGATGGGGACCACCTTAAGTCTTTTAAAATTTATTTATATTTTAATCTCAGTTGGAGATTTATTTTAAATTATTAAACTCCATTCATTTTTGACCCAATTGATTGAATCATGACCCGTTAGTAACCATGTAATATTGTTATTGTTGTTTTATTATTATTATTTGATTATCATAAAAGAGTTGTGAATATTTATGGTGTGTACCATTAAACGAAATATATTTTGTGATAAGAAAATATTATATCTTTTTATCATTAATAATGTTGAAATATAATTTTAATTGATATATAGATATATATGTATAGATAGATATTTGTATTCATTTAAAAAAAAACAGAAAAAAAAGAAAAGAAGTCAATCCAATTGTACCAAGCCTTGATGTACCTTATAGAATTTAGTGGCTGCATGTGCTGGAAAGTGAAGTCAATGTATATGTGCAAAATGATAAAGTTTGCTGGAAAGAAATGGCAAAGGAAAATGAGTGGATGAAAATTGTGAGTGCAGGGGCTACTCTCTTTCTCATCTCTTCCATTCTTTTTTTATTGTTTTGAATCAAACAACCAAACTCACCACTGTCTCTCTCTCTCTTTGGTCTCTCAGCTCTCGGTTATCTCTCTCTCTGTAACGCCCCCAAAAATAATACAATAAAGATAACTCATATGCGAAATAAATATGAGAAACAACATACTTCCATACATCAAAGTTTACTCTTTAACAACCAGTTAAATGCCATGTAGGCTTACATATTTCCAAGTCATTGCTTGGTTACACAAATTGAGTCTCGCTCATTACACTTTAAGCCCTTGGCTTTGCAAATAACCAACATACACACAACAATACCTAATTAAGAAGCTCTTGCTTCCCGAAAATCCATCCACGCTATTGCCTCGGAGGAACCATCTCACCTGCACCTGAAAATGGTATTCCCATATAGGGTGAGCCAACAGCCCAGTAGAAATAATCTAACACAATTTATGAGGTTTAGCAAAGGTATAAATACCACGGACATAAACAATATCGATATGGAAGCATCCACAAGGCCTGCATATCCATATGCCACTAAGACCAATCTTATTCCATTTTCCTTCAATTCATTTCCAGTTCATATATGCTACTCAATTCATGAGTTAAATTCATTATCTTTCAACAACCAAAATGAGACTACAACTCAATGGTTTTCCATTTATGCAAAACACACATAAACACTTCAAACTTGCTATTCTACGGATATTTCGTCCGAAGGAATCGACACCCATTTAAATATAAATTTTTGGGTCTTTCACCCAGGACACTCCGGCCAACTTGCTTTAAATAGAGTCCATCCCCTTTCTCCTCCCAACAAATATACATATACAATGTATTTATAAACATAATCATGTATGGAGTACATGCCCTTTCTTCTCCCAATAAACATACATATACAATGTAGTTATAACATGGTCATATTCAATGACACCAACAATGGATTAGCATTAAATTGCCTAATCTTCATGTAATTTCTACAACAATCATAGCTATCATCTACCGATAGCCCAATACATTTATCTCTAAATAGATATTCAATCTGAAGGTAAATAGTTTATTCACAACTTCCAAAAGTGTAAGATAATACATATCTAATTTCACCCCCTATATCCATAACCTTCAAATTTCCCATTTTCAATGTTAATCCCAATTATTTATACAAAATAGTAATTTCATCAAAATTTGGGCAAAATCTCCCTCTATCCAAATATCAACCCAAACACCAAAATCAACTATTTTGGCACAGCATGATCTTATATTCAAGCCTCATACTCATTTACCTCATATTTTATCAAAAACCCCTCTTTTCCATATAACACTCAAATCTTAGATTTGTCCAAACCACAACCAAATCTCATCATCTATACACAATAGCAAATAACTAAGCTAAAAATCATATTAGAATGTAGAAAATCCCTACCTCAAGAAGAGAAGACGAGCAAAGCATGGTTGAACTCCAAAAATGATGAAACCCATTTTTACTTAGATCAATACGAAGCACTCAAAGCCCTCTACCTTATTCTCAAAGACACTAGGGTCAAGAACTGTAATGCCCTCAAAATAATAACATTAAACCCATCAAATAAAACATGCATTGACATGTAAAAGTTCCACATTCTTCCATTCATCAGAGTTTCATTACAAAAGTATTACATGTTAACAACAAAAGCAAAATGCCCTATGGGCTTACAGCTTTCCAAGTTAACACTTGGTTACAACAAATGAGTACTAACTCGTTACACATTAAGCCCTTGGCTTGGATTTACATGTAATACATCAAAATAGAACGACAAAAGTATGTCCGTCTCTAGCCTCCCAAGCTATGTCCTTGGAGGTGGCATGCTACCTGTACCTGAAAATGATATTCCCATATAGGGTGAGCCACAGCCCAGTAGAAATACACTAAACCATCCATGAACAATGACTAAAAGATTAGCAATTGATAGATGGTCAACACTGATACACTCACATAAATCACTTATTTATGTCATGCAACTTATGAGTCCAAGTTACTTTTCATTTTTCCTTTTTCAACAGATAAGCATGTCAACTCTATCATCATTTCCACAGATATGTATAAAAACTATATCCCACATTCAGATAAGCATATAA
This sequence comes from Camellia sinensis, assembly GCF_055761805.1. Taxonomy (NCBI): domain Eukaryota; kingdom Viridiplantae; phylum Streptophyta; class Magnoliopsida; order Ericales; family Theaceae; genus Camellia; species Camellia sinensis. The sequence continues at coordinate 68,522,257 of NC_138970.1, forward strand.
GCTATATCCACATTCTCAACAGATATGTATAACAACAATATCCCACATTCACAGATAAGCATATAAGCTATATCTACACTTCACAAAGATAAGCATATAAGCTCTATCTTCACTTCTCTAGACAAGCATATGAGCTGTATCTACGGAGTTCATCCCCTATCTTCTCCCAACACTATCCGGTTTAGAGGTACATCCCCTATCTTCCCCTAAACCGCGGAGTACATCCCCCATCTCCTCCTCTACACATAACGTATACAAACACATTGGTTCTATATACAATCACTCAATACATACAGTTAATGTATTCTATCAACCGTCAAGTTCCATGACACATTCCATTGATTAGTTTCCGTTTGCCTAATCATCATGCATTGTCTACAACAATCACGACTATCCTCCACCGATAGCCCAAAGCAGTTATTTCTAAACAGAAAATAAATGCACAAATCAATTCCTCATTTCTCCCAATTAATTATCCCAATTAATCAAACAATGTAATTAGGTCAATTCCCATAATTAACATTACAACCCTTAGGTCCCATTTTCATCAATGATTCAACATTTATTCCATTTCTCTATGCCAAACATGCATCTAGGTTTATTATGAATAAAACCCCAACTTTTGTAAAATTACACAAAAGCCCCAAACTTTCACCAAATTACCAAACCAACCCCAACATCTCAAAATACTAAAATTTAAAGACAAAACCCATAGAGAGGAGTAGGATATCCCTACCTCGAAGTTTGAGCCAAAAAGGAGATGAAGACTCGAAGATCAACGTGCCCCAAATCCAAACTTTTTCAGATTAAATCGAAGCTCTCAACGCCCTCTATCTTTTTAACAAAGGCCCTAGGCTAGATTCACACTCTATGGAGATCAACTCTTAGAGAGAATGTAAGTTTAGAGAGAGTGGGTCTCGGATCTAGGGTTTGAAAGAAAAAGAAAGTGAAAAAGTAATGTTCAAAAACGCTACTGTCCGCTGATATAAAACACGCTCGCTCGAGCGAAGCCTTCGTCGCTCGAGCGACCAGACACAGAAAACTCTCGCTCGAGCCAAGAAGTTCTCGCTCGAGCCAAAAACCCAGAAGTGCGCTCGAGCGAAAGAATGCTCGCTCGAGCCAACAACTCAAACCCTCAGGTCTGCAACCAGAGGCACGTTCGAGCGACAGACTTCTCGCTTGAGCGAAGAACAAGCCAGACCGCTCGAGCGAAGGAAGCTCGCTCGAGTCAAGAAAGGCAACTCTCAGGTCCAGAACCAGGCGCAATCGCTCGCTTGAGCGAAGCCACCCTGGCTCGACCCACCAGACACGAACTCAACTCTCGCTCGAGCGACCAACTCCTCGCTCGAGCGAAGGTCTAAAATTCTGGGCAGCAACACTAGGCTCCCAAACACAACCAACCTGTAACAAACCTGCCCAACACATCCTATAACTCAATATACAAAGTAAAAGGATGCAAACAAGATAATAAACAACTACCAACATCCACGGACACATGTCTGGATCACTGTACAACAAGGGTAAACCCGGGATCGCTATAAGAACTCAATGGATTTAGATAAAACCTTAGAGAGAAGGTGGCTTCTAGAGAGAGAAGCTGCAGATTTAGGGTTTGCGAGTGAAAAAGGAGATCAAAAATCAAGAAAAATGGCACTGCTGTGAACTGATGTACACCGGGCTCGCTCAAGCGAAGGAGTTCTCGCTCGAGCGACCAAACACAGAAAGGTCGCCTCGCTCGAGCGACGCTCAAGCGCAAGAAGCGTCGCTCGAGCATAGAATGCGAAGCTTCAGGTCTGCCACCTAACGCAGGTGCACACTCGAGCGCAAGAAGCCTCGCTCGAGCAAAGAAACATTTTCACAGGGCTCGCTCGAGTGAAGAGGCCAAAATTAGGGCAACAACCATTTGTACGAAAAGTCAACCAACTTGTTCCAAACTCGCCCAACAAGTCCCAAAACTCAAATTCAAAGAATTAAAGGGAGGAAATAAGACATAGACAACAATATACAATCACGGAACCCGAGTCCGGAACACAATAAAGGTCGGGGTAAAGCCGGGATCGCTATACTCTCCCTCTGAATTTTTATATCTTTGGTTATTTTATTATATAAAATTCTTGATTCATCAAAACTTGTTAGGTTTTAGACCCTAGTTCCATAGATGAAATTGTAGACGGTTCTGAGGGCTCTGATTTAATCTAAACGAATTGATTTTTTGTCGCCAGAAATTTTTATTTTCTTGGAAGCTCTTGAATCGAGGTAGGGATTTTTCCTACACTTCTTTATGCACTTTTACTTGATTATAGGGAGCTTAGAGTTGTATATAATTTAATTAGAATTTTGGAAAATTTTGTGATTTATTTGCTTAAAAGAGAAATTTTGAGAAAAATAAAAAGTTGATGCCCAAATTGTGAAAGTGTAAACTTGGAATAAGTTTGTAAGGTTATGAAAGAGTTATGTTTTAAATTTGAACAAAAACAGACTTTGACTCGATCGGTTTTGAAATTTTTACCAGTTTGCAACCAAAAGAACATTTTGAAAGAAAACAAAGGAATTACGTTTAACTTTTGGGGCTTTTGATCAAAATAGGATGTCATAGTTGAATAATGCTTGGAGAATGAGTTTGGAAAGAAAATGATGTTTTCTTAGACATTAACGGTATTATTTTGTTTAATGTATATGTTGGAATAAAACTGACACGGTTAGAAATGGGCCTTGAGAGGTTATCGGACGTGATTGTGATATGAAAACTAGTGTAGTTACTCATATTTGATAAGATGTGGAATAGATTGTATTTATCGAAAAAAAATTTGGAATTTAATTGTTTAAATATTCATTTAGAAATATTTGTTTTGGGCTATCGGGGGAGGATAGCCATGATTATTGTAGAAATGCATGAGACTTAGATAAATTGAACCACATTCTTCACTTGTTGCATTGGACATTGCATTACATTCATTTCGTTGGAAATGTATCTGTTTTTGAGAAATGTTTGGAAATATATTTGTTTGCGAAAAGATGAATACTTGGTTAATCTTAGTAGGGGGTGTAAAACCGCGCGGTTAGGTGTCGAGCCTTCCAATTTACAGGTAAAATGACAGTGGTAGGGCATTAGGGCCTACTTGCAGACACTCAACTAGAGATTCATAGAGCATGTATTCACATAACAGATATGGTTTAAAATAGAAATGGTTTTATATCTGTTGTTGTATCTCAACATTGCATGCTTTATAAAAAGAGAGATAAATTGTTTTATCATAAGCATGGAATGAGCATACTCCTCTTTAGTCTTGTCATAGTTCATATGTTGTGTAGTATGTCTCTACTGGGCTATAGCTCACCCTATAAGGGAAACCATTTCAGATACAGGTGCTATGCCTCTGCCAAGGCATTGACTTGGGAGGACTCGGAGCTGAGGCTTCATTTTTTTTTTTTATTGTTATTTGTTGAATCTAGGCCCAGGGCTGTATTTGCGTTGAGTTGAAACTCCATTTTATGTAACCAAGAATGTTCTTGGACAAATTTGTAAGCTCGCAGGGCACTTATTGGCCTCGTTTGGGAAGTGGCTATTTTAGTAGGCTTTTTGGCTTTTTGGCTATTTTAGTAGGCTATTTTAGTTTGTGTGTTTGGGAAGTTGGGTTAAATTTTTGGGTTGATTGTTGTATTGAAAAATGTGTTTGAAATGATGTTTAAATTGAAATGACAAATTTGCCCCTGACTTTATTTTTTCCAAAATTGTTGTGTAGGGGTAATATAGTAATTTAACCTATCTGCAGCCTACACTGTTGGTGGCAGTGTAGGCTGCGTTGCTACAGTAGCCGTTGCTTTTTGACTTTATTTAATTTTTTTTTTTCTTGAAAATCAATGGCAGCCGTTGCTTTTTGGCTATTTTCTCATTTAAGGCTAAAATAGCCTCACTCACGGCTTCCCAAACACCCCCATTATCTGTTTGGCTTCCATTTTATACTTCTTGTAAAATGCATGCTTGGGATTGGAACTGGGACATTGAGACGTGAACAACATGTATTTGGCATTTGGGATTTAATGGAAATGGATGTATGGAATAGTTAGCTATACATATGTGTTTCTCTATCAGGTGGGTTTTGTAGCATAAATATATACACCCTGCCCAATTTTCGGGGCGTTACAGAGCCACAAACATAAAAGGCTCTCGCGGCATTTCAATAAAGAAGTGCCACATCACTACAATAAAAATGTGATCTAGTAACATCAATTTTATGGCATTTTATAAAAGAATGACACCAAAAATTGTTTTAGTGACACTTATCAATAGATGCCACTAAACTAAGTAAGTGCAAGTTACTTTTTATGGCATTTTGAGAAATGCCACTACACCAAAAACTCTCCAAGCTATCTAATGGAATCTTTTCAAAAAACAAAATATGCCAATATACTTTCAAAATTTGTTAAATGCACAAAATAAATATAAACAAATAAATTGAACTCAATATAACATGTTTTTCAACAGTACTTGCCACATGTACAAAATTGATCAATGACTTTATATGAACAATGACTTTATATGAATTAACTGAATAAATAAAATTTCGAACTGCTCTCTTATATAATGATAAAGTTACTTGAATTTTTTAATTGAAATAAAATTTTGACATTATTAAAAAGTATTAATTAACTTGATGATTTATTAATAAAATGCATTATTTATTATGAAATTGGAAACTTCAAGGGACGTGATTTGGTCTTTGTTTCATTCTAGGCTCTGTAGTTTTAATTGACTCGATTTTAACTTTGTATTTACGGGTTTATCTCAATTTATTCCAATTGTTTATAATTGTTGGGTAAATTACATCAATAGTCCTTACATTTTGTTGTTTCCTAGTTTCAATTGACTCAATTTTGAACCTTAATTTTAGATTTTCCGTCAATTTAGTCCAATTGATAACATCATTAGGGTTTTTGATAGAAAATTTTCATTGAATTGGTTATAGTCACTAAATTGATCAAGTTTATAATTTTGCTCGTAAAATGATGACACAGGTAGCATTTGCCAGGAAAAAATGCTATCAATTGAACCAATTTGAGACAAAATAAAAAACTCAAGGTCAAAATCAATTCAATTGAAATTACATGAATTAAAATGACACAATAGCCAAAATAGAGGGACTAACAATACAATTTTCCCTAATTGTTAGCATTTTTTAATGAAAAATATGCATGTCATTTTTTTATAGGCAAAATTATAAATTTCCTCAATTCAGTGAGTTAATCTCAACCAATTCAATGATCATTTTTTGTCAAAAACATTAACGATATTATCAATTAGACGAAATTGACACAAAATTTAAAATTAAAAGTCAAAATTAATCTAATTAAGAGTGTAAGTACCAAAATTGATATTTATTTATTTATATTTAAAATATGAACAAACTTATTTAAAAATAAATAAATTTTTGGTACACCAATTCATCACCTAATTACCAATTCTCCATATATATATATATATATATATTATAAAAACAGAGAAAATAAGACTTACGAGAAAGCAAAGGAAAAAAAAAAAAAACCACTAAACTACACCAAATGACTTAGAGTAGTTGTGGGACAAATTTGATTTTGGTGAAGCAGTCCAATCCACAAATCCAACAAATTTGAGTTCGTTAACCCAATCCACAAGTCCAATAAATCTGAAATTAGTGAAGCAAAATTGATTTTGGCGAGACAAAGAGGCGGGAGCGAAATAATGAAACTAGGGTTTATCATTCTTCATCTTTCACGCCACTCTTATCTAACATCTACACCACAAATTTGCAGTTTTTTCATCTTCTACAATCCCCTAAATTCATTAGGTATTCTTTCTCTCTTTCTCACTCTCACACACACAGGCAAACACACACAATACCTCTATTTTTCTCTCTTATTTATAATCTTCTTGTTTTAGGTATAAAACTTGATACAATATGAAAATCTAATCTTTTAATCCATGAATTTTTTTATTTTCATCTTTTAATATCAAGGGTTAATTGTGATTTACTATTATTGTATTTATGTTGTGATTTTATATAATGTCATGCTAGTGTTTGTTTAAATATCTCAGTGAGATCTTGCATTATTTTCCTCTTCTTTTTTATTTTTATTTTTTTTATCCTATTGTAAGGATGAATAAGAAAAAAAAAAAATCCTTTTGTTAAATTTTGTTTTGATTTTATATTAGATGTTTGCTCAATGTTCATGTGGCTATTGATGATTTTTTTTAAAATGTTTTTTTTTTTGGGTGTCTTTGGATAATAATTTGTTGATATTGGTAGATAAATTATATTTTTCCAAGTTGGTTATGTGATCCAATGTTTAAGGTACTATGCTATGCATAAAATTTACTGTCTTATGATGATTTAACTGAAACATATCAGTGGCGATGCAAAAATTTACTGTCATATGATGATTTACTATTTCTTTTTTATTGACTTCTCTTGAACTATATTATGGGGAGTTCTAGTGACCTCTATTTGTGTGTATATATTTTTATATAAATAGTATGTATATTACTTGCAATTGTGATAGTGTTTGGTATCTTATGTTTACTGAAGGTCAAAGGGAAGATTTGATCATTTACTTTATTTAAAATATGCAAACGAAATTATTTTTACGGCTTGACATCATAGGTGCAGTGGCATACTACATTATGAATAATTGGTTTGGAAAAGTCAACTATGTTTGCAATGTATTGAGGGTATATGAAGGTGGTCAAAGACCCACCTTTTATGAATATAAAGGCCAAACATCATTGGTATGTTGTTTGCCTAGTTGCCATGCACTTGCTTTGGGATCATTCAACTTATTTTATGGTATGTAGTTAAGCTTCCTCATCAACGGAAATATTCAAAATCAGTTTTTCAAAAACAAAATTTGTTTTAAAATATAGCATTTTATGGCATATGCTTTCATAATCGTTTTGGCATTTGCTTGTTTTTAAATAGCTTAATTTTAAGTTACAAAATGCAAGATTTGCTTATAGAACTTGAAAATAGTCTTGTGGATTATTTCATAAGTTAATTTAATGATATATACTTAGGCTCATTCCTATAAATCATGGATGTTTCATATATACATAAATATGGTTGCACCTTGTTGACAATTGTTAGTAATGTTGGTAGACCATGGGCCTTCTAGGAATCATGGTAGGCATTATGATGGAATGAGACTGCTTGGAGCAGGAGATGACCTCGTTTTGTAGCAGAATTGGATCATGGGTGTAATGACCCATCATTTAATTGAGCAAATTTTTGAATTTGATTGCTATGTAAATTTTGTGCGAAAACAATTCGGTTTTGTATTTTTTTAAAATAGTTCCCAATCTCAGAAAATTATGAAATTTTTATATGTTGTTCCCATATGAGTCTATCATGTCGGATAAAAATTTTAGAATTAAATGATGAGTATTTAGTTTATGGAAATTCACGGACTGATTGGTATTCAGTTTAATTTATAGCAGAATTTGAAATTGAGTTTTGGGTGTTCGGATCATGACTTGAGATAAATTTGTTGGGTCTATTTTGGTATATAATTGGGCCATGTTTGGCTTATGGGTGAGAATTTAATTCAAGACCCATGACTTAGATTTAATTTAAATTGAGTTTGTTTAATGCCTCATGTTTAACTGTTTAGTCCTTTTTAATTATGTGATTGGTAGTAACCACATTGGGAGTTGTTATTATTTATTATATAGGATTATAATAAATATTCGATAGTCAATTTTATGGTGTGTACCATATGGTGAAAAATTATATATTTTATAAAGAATGAAAATATGTATACTTCGCAGTGAACAAAATATTATATTTTGTAGTGTACAAAAATGTTATATTGTGTGATGAGAAAAATTATATCATTTTATAATTTATATTATAAAATATTGAGATATTATTACAAAAATTATATTTTATTTAAAAAAAAACATTTTGGGGAAGTGAACCCATGTGGGGTTGTCCCCATGTCCCTCTCTCTCTCTCTTGTCCCTTCTTCCTTTTCCTTAGCTTTTCTTTTCTTTGTTTTGGTTGGAATTGGCAGAGAGTTGAGTGTTCTCTCTCTCCCTCTCTCTCACATCGTCTCTCTCCCTCTTTGTCTCTCTCTCTCTCTCTCTCTCTCTCTCTCTCTCTCTTTTCTCCATTGATGCTCAATCTTTGAGCTTAGAGTGGGAGTCGTTAGAGTTAGATTTTGCAAAAGTGTTGTAAATGAAAGTCGGAGAGCTCGTCATAATCTTCGCAATGGTGATCTTGGATTCGTGATCAGGCGATGTTTGTCTTCCAGATATGCTCTTCTTCATTATGTGAGGTAGGGACTTTCTTCGTATTATTACGTTAAAGCTATGTTAGGGTTATTTTGAGAAAATATATCATTATAAAAGGTATTGCATATATATATATATATATATTCAGATTTTTGTTTTGTAATTTTTTGAAGAAAAATTATGTTGAAATGTTAAGAATGTTGCCATTTTGAGATTGATTTGGAAAAATCATTTTGTGTTGATAATTTTGCAAAGAAATCCGAAAATAAAATTTAATAGTTGTATGGATTGTATCTACGTCATAATATGATTAGATGATTTATTTTGAGAAATATAAAGTTAAATTTTTTTTTTTTTACCTTTGATTTGGAATTTATTTTTGAGAAAAATAAATTAATGTTGAGGAATATGGAGTAAATGCTTAAGTAGGGATTTTTCTGACACCTCTTTATGCACTTTGACTTGATTATATAGAGCTTAGAGTTGTATATAATTTATTTAAAATTTCTGAAAAATTTGTGATTTATTTGCTTGTAAGAGAAATTTCGAGAAAAATAAAGAATTGATGCCCAAATTGTGAAAGTGTAAACTTGGAATATGTTTGTAAGGTTATGAAAGAGTTATGTTTTAAATTTGAACAAAAACGGACTTCGACTCGACCGGTTTTGAAATTTTTACCGATTTGCGACCAAAAGAGCATTTTTAAAGAAAACAAAAAAATTATGTTTAACTTTTGGGGCTTTTGATCAAAATAGTATGTCATAGTTGAATAATGCTTGAAGAATGAGTTTGGAAAGAAAATGATGTTTTCTTGGGCATTAACAGTATTATTTTGTTTAATGTATCTGTTGGAATAAAACCGACACGGTTAGAAATAGACCTTGAGAGGTTACCGAACGTGATTGTGATATGAAAACTAGTGTAGTGGTTCATATTTGATGAGATGTGGAATAGATTGTATTTATTGGATTTTTTTTGAAATTTAAATTGTTTATTTGTTTACATAAAAATGATGGTTTTCATGAAATATGAGAATTGTTGAAGTTTTGAAAATTGTTGTTCAAAATGTTGATATAGTCTTGAAGTGACTAAATGGTTAAGATTACTCTAAGTTTGGGAATTTTGTTGTCCTATGGATGAATTGGAATAAAAGTTTTTATATTCATCTTGAAAAATTATATTGAAATGAGAAATGAGAATTTTGATCACAGTGAGAATATTGTGTGGAAGTATTGAAAGTGGAAGAAAAATTGCATTGTATTATTAATCATTGCATTGGCATATCAATTCATTTGATAATGATGAGCTTTGAAATTTGATTTGAAAACTTTGCATTGAGAAATGAATGTTGGGAAACAAGTTTTCATGAAATGATTTTGGGGTAAATACGGTGGTAAGTCTTGAAAGGTGGTGTAAAAGATAGGTGTCGAGCCTTCAGTTAATACTAGTAAAAATGACAGATTACAAGTGTCGAGCCTTCCAGTTAATACTGGTAAAAATGACAGATTACAGGTGTCGAGTCTTCCAGTTAATACTGGTAAAAATGACAAATTACAGGTGTCGAGCCTTCCAGTTAATAATGGTAAAAATGACAAATTGGTAGTACTTGTATAGTCTATATAGCGACCCTAGTTTTCACCCCTCCCTTGTGATGTTCCGAACTCGGGTTTGTACAGGTTAAATGGTGGTTCATGTCTTGTTTCCCTTGGCTTCCCCTCATTGTTGGTTATTGGGTTGTAGTTGTGCATTTGGAAAAGGTTGGTTGCTGGTTTTTCCAAACTCGAGGTTGCCCAGAATTTTGGATCTCCGCTTGACCGGGCATTCTTACGCTCGAGCGGGCTTCTGAAACTTTCCTCCACGCTCGAGCCGGCATTCGGGTGCTCGTGCAGGGTCTCTATCTGCAAAATGTACTGGAGGAGCGTATTTTACACTCGAGCGCAGGGTTTCATGCTCGAGCGGGAGTATGTGTCTAACGCTCGAGTGGGGCTTTCCACGCTCGAACGGACCGCGTTTTATCAACTCGCAAAAGTGACATTTCAGATCACTTTTTGCAGTCCCCTCTCTCTCTAAAAGTCTCCAAGATACAGATCTAGAGCCTCTCTCTCTAGGAACCATCTTCTCTCTTTGATTTCTCCAAATCCATTGGCATTTTGGCTGTAGTTCCTTCGTCGAAGTTGTGTAACTTCTCAAGGGCATCGTTGTGTGCGGTAGAGATCGAGTTTCATCGTCGTTGATTTTGAGAGTTTCAACTCTTTTCTCCTTCAAACTTGAGGTGGGGATTTTCTTTGAGTTATATATATATATATATTTTCAAGATCTAGATGATTTTCAAAATCATCCTTTAATTAGTTTTTTGAAAATAAATTGTTGATTCAAGAAAAAGAGTGATTTTGAAAGTGGGTTTACTATTTGATCATTTGAGATAGAAATTGGGGGATTTGAACTATGTTGATTAAGGAAAGATGTTTTTGGTGAGATTTCTTCAAATGTTTTGGAGATGAATCGTTTGGTAAGAAAACCTAGAAAATAGGAATTTTAAAAAGATGTTGAGAAATCATGGATGATGTGTTGTATTTATTTTGTATGTCAAAATAAATAGATGTTGGAGAATGTCTATTTATATTTATATAAATGATATTTTCATGTAATATGGGAAATTATTGAGATGGCTTGAAATGTGGGAGTTATGTTATCCATTGGATGAAAATGAATAAATGTGTTTATTCATCTTGTGAAATTGTATTGAAAAGAGAAATGGAAATTTTGATCACAATGGAAATATTGTGTGGAAGAATGGAAAATGGATGAAATGTTGCATTGCATTAATTGATACATTGGGTTATCAATTCATTGAAAATGAAGAGCTTTGAAATTTGATTTGAAAACTATGCATTGAGAAAAGAATGCTAACAAACAAGTTTTCATGAAATGGTTTTGGGGTAAATATGGTGGTAAGTCTTGAAAGGTGGGGTAGATTATAGATGTCGAGCCTTCCAGCTAACACTGGTCAAAATGACAGATTTGAGGTGTCGAGCCTTCCAGTTAATACCGGTAAAAATGACAAATTGGTAGTACTTGTATAGTCTACTTGCAGACACCGACCTAGGGATTGCCAGAGTTGTATTTGCCGTGCCTTGAATAAAATTTGATAAATGTTGAGCAGTTGAAATTGCATGACATCATTGAGCATGTTGGTTTTCAAAAGACGAATGTGTGTTTTACTTTCAAAAGAGGCATGGCATGGCATAAGCATTCCATCTCATGAGACTTGTTAAGAATTTCCTAGTGGGCTTTATGCTCACCCCATGGGATTTTTGTGTTGGAAAAGATGTGGTGTTTCCGCCTAACTGAAGGCATGGAAGTGTGTGCAGAGAGCATAATGTGCTCATTTGCTGTGACTCGGATTGTAAACCAAGGGCTTTGTATGTGTGGTTTGAATAACCGTTTTGTGTAACCAGGCTCAAGCTTTGGAAACTTGTAAACCCTTGGGAGTATTTGTTGTTTAATTAATTGTTGTTAGATTAACTGTATTATCATATGAAGACTATTTACATCATGTAATGCAAATATGAGGATTTATTATCAGTTTTACTTTAAAGGGGTATGATTATTGTATTACCATTTGGGCATGAAAATGGCGGCGTTACAACTTGGTATCAGAGCTACCGGGTTTCAATACTTGGAGCTCGTGGGAAGTGGTTATTTTATCAGAATGGGTTCATGCTGCATGATAGGGTGCATGATAGGAAGATGTTATACCTTTTGTGACTATGTGATAACATGCTTATGTGGCTATGTGGGTATGGGGTTGGACTTTTGGGATGTTGCTCGTGGCTGTTAAATTCCTTGAGGTCTTTTTAGAAGGGTACATGATCAATATTCGTTCTACTAAGAATTCTTGATTTTTCGTGGGACGAATTTCATCATGAAAGAATAATCCGTATGTGTTTACATGACTAAGTGCTTATGTGGAATGAAATTGAAATGTCAATATAGTAGTGAAATATATAGAATTACGGTTATTAGACGTGTGAGGTAAATTGCGGGCACGTATGGGTTAGTGTGCTAAATCATTTCTATTGTCCTTTATAGGATCTCAGGAAGAGATCAAACCCGTGGTGGTAGAGGTGGGAGACGTGGTAGGGCTCGCCGGGGTGTGCATGACGTACCGACCTATGAGGTCCCGGTGCAAGAGGAAGAGTCAGGCCAAGCTAATATGGCCGAACAAGCGGACCAAGTGGGTCAAACCACAATGGGGGCCCTAGCTAGAGAAATAGCAGGGGCTATGAACTTGTTGAGGGTGGAGAACCAAGCCCAAGAGAACACCTTAGAGGCAAGAGCGAGTTTTCTTACTAGGGAGTTTTTGCGGGCCAAACCGGATGAATTCCATGGTGGCCCCGAGCCTAAGAAAGTGGATGAGTGGCTTGAACAAACTGTGAAGACATTTGAGATGCTTCACATTAATGATAGTGAGTTGAGAGTGACTCTAGCGAGTTACTACCTTAATGGAGATGCGGGTCAATAGTGGAAGTATGCCAAGAGTAGAGTGGAGCCAACATGGGAAGCCTTTGTAGTTGCTTTCCAAGATAAGTATTTACCTCCCACTGCTAGGGAGAGATTGAGGCAAGAGTTCAAAGACCTGAAACAACCCGACATGACCGTGGCCGAGTTCGAGGCAGTCTTCTCTAGTTTATCTAGGATTGCACCAGAGTTAGTGGCAACGGAAGAGCGTCATTGCATTGAATTCGAGAAAAAATTGAAAACAAAAATTTTCTTTAAGATTGTTGGGAACATGATTCGGAACTATGACCGTCTTGTAGAGTTGGCGGCATACGTAGAGATTTCCGTGCAAGCTGAGGAGGAGAGGCTTCAGAGTTCGAGATCTAGGGGCCAAGAGTCTCAAGGAGACTATAGGCAGAATAAGAAGAGCAGGCGTACCTTTTCATCCCAGTCCCAACCACAGCAGTCTCGATCTACTTTTCCTTTGCCTAGTGCAGGCCCGGGATAGAGTACACAGAGTGGCTTTTCTTGTTTCAAGTGTGGCCAGCCGGGTCACAAAGCCTTTGCGTGCCCACAGAAGGGAGAAGGGCAGTTGATGCTGCCACCACCACCACCACCCAACCGATCACAGAGTCAGTCTCGGTCCCATAATAGGGGACAAGGGTTTAATTGTTACCAATGTGGTCAGCCAGGGCATATGAAGAGAACTTGGCCACAGTTGGGAGGCGCATCTGGTGCATCAGGGTCGAGGTAGACTCAGAGCCACCAGCAGGCTCATTCAGCTCAAGCTTCACAAGCTAATCAGGGAGCCGCTTCGACTCAGTCAGTACATCAGGCCTATGCTCCGAGAGGAGAGCAAGTTAATCAAGGGCTACAGGGGTGCGTGTATGTTGTTACCATGCCAGAGCAGTTGCCAGAATCCTCAGTTGTGAGAGGCATTTTTGTTGTGTGTAATTCTTTGGCTAATGTGTTTATAGACACGGATGCGTCTCATTCATTTATATCTACTGCATATGCTTCTGCATTGGGGTTAGAAGTAGCACAGTTAGTGTCTCCACTCAGAGTAGAGTCACCTGTTGGAGGTACGGTTGATTTAGACCAGGGTTGTCATGATTATGAAATAGAAGTTGTCGGGCGTCAACTTCCATTTGCTTTTGTGTTGCTAGATATGTCGAGTTTTGCTGTCATATTGGGCATGGATTGGTTATCGTCATACCGGGCTGTTATAGATTTTTACCATCAGAAAGTTACTATATATACCTTGAGCGGTGATTGCTTTTATTTCTTGGGGGACCGGGTGGATACAGTCTTATCACCGGTGTATGATCTGCGTGGGCAGAGTGAACTTAGTTGTCTTCTTGCTAGCTTCTTGAGTAGTGAGTGTGATAAGATTCGGGTTGAGTTGTTGAGGGTAGTTTGTGAATACCCGGGTGTCTTTCCAGAAGATCTTATTAGTTTACTATCTCACCGAGAGATCGAGTTCCCCATTGAATTAGTGCCTGGTAGGGGTGGGCGCGGATTGGTTGTAGCCACGAAACCTCCGATCCGTCATCCGTCCGCCAAATTGGCGGATTAGAGAAAATCAATCCACATCCATCCGCCAATCCCGCGGATGGGGATTGGGTAGATTAGCGGAATGGCGGATGGATACGAATCGGTTTCGCGGTTGAAAATTTTACAAATTTTCGACATAAGTTTGGCGGAACATAAATTTTTATGACATAAGTTTTAATATACGAATCGGATTAGTGGAACATAAGTTTTTATGTTTAATTGAACATTGACCTTTGAAAACTATTCCTGCATCATCTAAGTTCTTCCTGGAAAGTTTTTTGATCTCATTTAGAACCAATAATATATTTGGGATTAAACAAAATCATTTTGATCACATTGTACTCAACAGAGACCTTCTCCACCACTACTAGATTTGTATCTCTCAGAAGAAGCAATAAATGACATAGCAACCCTTGTATAAGTAACTGGGCAATTTTCACAATTTCATCACATTGTACTCAAAATCCAGATGCAAGGAAGAGAAGGACGAAAAGAAAATCCAGACACTGTGTAAGTAACTGGGCAATTTTCATCATCCAAAAAAAATACTCATCATCCAAAACCTAGGCAATTTTCACATCTATGTAAATAACATAACATAACAGTGTACTTCCTCAAACATTGTATGAAAAATTGTGCATCCAAGTTATAGTCATGCAAAGTTCAAAAAACAAACAAGTTACAGTCGTCCAAAACATTGTACATCCAACAAACATTGTGCATCCAAAACAAAACCATAGTATTACAGTCATCCCCCCCAAAAAAAAAAAACAAAAAAGTCGTTCATTTCCTTCAACCAAACCATGACCCATCTAAACCTACATAACAAAAAAATAAAATTATTAATAAGGAAAACACTAAAAAATCTTAAACTTAAAAGAAGTAAACATATGTTAAGAACATTTAACCAAAGGGAAGTATTTTTTACCAGTGATATTAAATTTCAATAAAATTACTCTCCGGACATGGGCTTGAACAAGAACTTGATTCTGAAACAACTACACATAAAACATAACACAAGAAAATCACGTGAAGTGAAAATAATGAATTTGAATAATACAAAATAAATTAAATTTAAAACAAAATAAATTATTGAATATATTACCCGAATTATATTGTTGTTCAAATTCTTCAACATCATTCATTGCTTCTCGAAGGCATATTGGAATGTTACTTCGGAGCCAATTTTGTGTACAAGCAAGAACCTCCACCATCATTGGAGCAAGTGAACTAAGAAATGGGTCAAGTATACGACCTCCTGTACTAAAAGCTGACTCAGAAGCAATAGTGGAAATAGGCATTGCCAAGACATCTCGTGCTATGAGTGATAATACTCTATACTTTGTTGGATTAACCTTCCACCACTCCAAGATGTCAAATTGAGCATTCTTCCCACCTTTTCTCAATATCACCCAAGTACTTGTCCAATTCCGATATACTCCCACTACTAGAAAATTGCCCCTTCAAAAATGAGTTAAATTGAGAGTTCACAAGAGAATGTGGGTCATTTTCATCTATCACCATATCTATTGTTTCATTTACATTGGAGGCATGCACATCTGTTGAATCAAGCGCGGCATAATGATCATACAATTTACTCAAACAATCTTTCACCTTCTCTAACATTTCTTTCACTTTCACAACATCTCCACCAAAAATTGTTGAAAAACAAAATTGCAAGTATGTCATTTTTCTTCGAGGGTCAAGAACAATAATAATGTACAAAAGGAGATTGATTTTATCCCCATTTCCCCAATACTTGTCAAACTTCTCTTTCATTTTCTTTGCCATTGAAGACAAAATAGGATCATTGTCTTTGATTAATTGTCCAATCATATTTTCAGTGACAAAAATTTCAGTGTAGAATGTATTTGAAGTAACAAATAAAGAGCAAGAAAATCTCTTTGTTGCATTGTAGAACATTCTAAGAAATTTCAAAAACACCCTACAATTATCCCAATCCTTGGCGGTAGGCATCTCTCTCCTCTCACCGCCTTCATTATCCAAAAAGTAGTGTTTATAATTGTAGTCCTCCTCACCCATTCTTTGAAAAGCACTTTCAAATTTTTCTGCCACCTCCAACATAAGATATGTAGAATTCCACCGTGTTGACACATCTAGGCACAAGAGACTCTTACTCTCATTTTTCAAACTTTCCACATACTTTTTAAAAGAGTCAAGGCGGTTTGGAGAAGACCTCACATACGTCACTGCATGCCTCACATTCGCTATACAAGACTCAAGATCCTTCAATCCATCACTAACAATGAGATTTAGAATATGCGCACAACAACGCATATGTAAAAATTCATGGCCCAAGACAGTTCCCTTCCACAATTTTGTGGTTTGTTTCAAGAATCTAATGGTTAGATTATTGGAACTCGCATTATCAACAGTTAAGGTAAAAAGGCCATCAATGTCCCACTCTTTTAAGAGTGCCTCAATTTTTTTACCAAGTGTTTCTCCTTCGTGGTCTTCAACTTGACAAAAATTTATGATTCTCTTTTGTAACTTCCAATCATCATCAATGAAATGTGCAGTTAGACACATATAACACAAATTTTGTATGGAAGTCCATGTGTCTGTGGTAAAGCAAATTATACGCCCCTTCATAATTTTCTTCAACCTCTCTCTTTCATTAGTGTATACGTCTACAATGTCCCTAGCAATAGTATATCAAAATGGGATCTTGAACTTGGGTTGCATGACATTACAAAATCTCTTAAAACCAACCCCATCCACAAATCTAAAGGGCAATTCATCAATTACTATCATCTCGGCAAGATGCCTCCTAGCAACTTCTATGGAAAATGGCGTAACCACAACATCAACAACACCCTCCCCACTAACTTCTCTAGGTTGAAATCCCAATGTTTGTTTGCCATGAGTGTCCCTATATGGATACTTAGTACAATTTTTCAAATGACTTAACAAATTACTTGTTCTGTGACTCGTAGAGCATGTCATATATTCTTTCTTACAATACTTGCTCATAGCCCCATCTTTCCCATCAATACCCTTAATCTTTTCAAAATGATCCCAAGTCGTTGATGTTGTTCTCCCACTACTACTAGTTTTGGCCAAGGGTGGTCTATGAGGGGGAGGATTAGATTGGATAGAGGGGTCAATAGAAGATGATTTGGGCTCAACATTAGGACTCACAAAAAAAAGTTTCTTCACTTGGAGGATCCATGACCAAAAGATTATCAAATAAACTGCCACCAACTTATAAAAAAATATTCAAAATATGCTTTTCAAATCCATGCTCTTTTTAAACAAACAACCATCAGACTCTTTGTCTATGTTTGAACATCTTAAATGGCATATGAAGATAAAAGAAGGATATTAAATGGACAGATTCAGAAGTGGCATATCAGTAAGATAAAATAAGGATTATGAACAGATTATGAACAAATAAAAAATCATTTAATTTGAACAGTTAAATGGCATATCAGTAAGACATATAACAGATTAATTTCAGAACAGATTATGAACTTTAGAACAGATTAAAGAAGGATTGGAGAAGGATCAGTAAGTTTGATTAGTTACAGAACAGGAGGATTAGTAAGTTTGATTAGTTACAGAAGGATCAGTAAGATGAATCAAAGTTTTATGTTCACTGACTAAATTAAACTGACTAATGAGATTAGTTTAAACTGACTAAATTAAACTAAAGAAGGATCAGTAAGTTTAATGTTCATTGACTAATGTTCAGTTTGATTAGTTTAATGTTCATTGACTAAACTAAACTAAATTATAGAACATATTAGTTCACTGACAAAATTACAGAACAATGAGATTTAGAATAGATTAGTTAAACTAAATTATGAATAAAAGTTTAACTTTGATTATTAATATATTATGACTAAATTATGAATCAAAATTTAATGTTCACTGACTAAACTTTGATGTTCACTAAACTTTGATTATGAATATATAATGTCACGTTAATGTTCAAACTTTGATGTTCACTAATATATTATGAATCAAAGTTTAATCTTTAAACAAATTATGAATCAAAGGATTGAAGAAGGATCACTAATTTAATGTGAATCAAATTATGAATCAAAACAGACTGTGAATCAAATTATAAATCAAAGTTTGAACAGAACAGATAACAAGAAAAATAGATTGTGAACTTCAAAACAAAACAAAAAAGATTTTGAATCAAAACAGAATAGATTAAAACATATTGTGAACTGTGTAGAACCCTTAATAGTTAACACTGTGTCAATCAATCTTACCACGTCTCTAGTTTTAGGACTGGAACAAAACAAAATAATAATAATAATATATTAGACTCTAAAAGATTAGAACTGGAACCAAAAAAAAAAAACCAGTTAAGACTCAGAAAAAGAGAAGAAAAGAAAAGAAAAGAAAAACAGAAGAATAAGAAGAAGAAGGAGAGAGAGAGAGAGTTTGGGAACATGATTCGGAACTATGACCGTCTATAGAATTACAAAAATTTTGGGAACATGATTCGGAACTATGACCGTCTATGATTCGGAACGAAGACTTTTGTATAAATAGGGTCCCAAGCAAAACAAAAAAGAGAAACAAATTGTAATCAATACTCTTTAAAGAAGTGTAATTCTATAAAGTTTCTTCTTGTTTTTGTTTTCGTTTGTTAGAAACTGTGTGAGCTCTTCTTTCTTGGTTAAGGCTTGTAACAGTCATAAATAAAGACATTTTGAACTTATAAAGATACATGAATGTCATTAAACCTTGGCATTTTCATTTCTAACTTATAGAAAGAAGGCAAAAGTAGTGAAGGGGTCCCTGATATTGGTAATGGGCATGGTTTTGATTGTTGTTGATTGGTGTCTTTGGTTGTTGCTGATTTTTTAAGCTATTGTTTGATATGGTCTAAAGACTTATGGTTGTTGCTTTCATATAATTTGTTGTAGCGTGGTGGACCAATTAAGTCATTAATCATGGTAAATTGATTCCCAAAATATTTTTGTTTCCTTGCACTAAAATATATAAGTGTGTATCCAAAATATATAAAAGTAGACAAGCAGCATGTGGCTTGCCTATCTACTAAAGAAATGCATATCACTTTCAGTTGAGATCATTAGCACTCTGCACTGGGTTTTTTTTTTTAATTAATTGTAAATACATATTTACTGAAATAGTTAAATCTTGATTTACAAGTTGGAGATATAATTGTTCTGAAAAATATCATTAGGCCAACAAAAATAGTTGCAATTCGAGTACTAAAAAACACAGATCCATCTAAAGAAGTAGAAGTGGAAGAGCTAGGACTTGCCTATTAGAAGGTACATGTTCAGATGCCAGTCAAACCTAATGAGAGCTTTCAAAACAATTGGACAAGTTATTGGAGCTCATGTTACTTGGTCTGCTCCATTTGTGGTATATTTCTTCCATAAATATTAATTTCATTAACAATTTTATATTAACTATAGTTTCTAATACTTTTGTATGTTTATTTTTTGGGTGCAGATTTCATAAGTTATGAATACTAGTCAAGAATACTTATACAAGCGAGGTTGAGAATTTGGAGATTGAATTTGTTTTGGTGATTTGTCTTTATTAAAGATGGATATAACTATGGTTTTTGAGAACTTATGTTGGAATATTTTTTATTTATTCATTATTTTTTTTGCTTTGACTTTGTTAGTGTGGCAGAATGTTTTATAATTTTCATTATGATTTTTATTGTAATATAAATAAATTATATCTTTAGATCAAAAAATAATTGTGGTTTGAATTTTCTTTGTTTTTGATGTGATGATCCTATGGTGGTAATATTTGTTTATTATTATGAAAATATTACATGATGAATGAATGTCAAATTAATATAAGATGTGGCAATTAATATTTAATTTTTTTTTATAAAATAAGTGACAGTTTTTTATAAAATATTACATGATGAATGAATGTCTATTGAATTTTCTTTTAAAAGTGTTGTTAAAAAGAACACATTAGTAGCATTTCATAGTAGTGGTAGTAGCTTTGCAAAGTGTCACTAGAATAAGCTCCAAGGACACTTATATCCATTTATGACACAAATGAATTGGATTTAGTGACATTTATAAAGTTGTTAAAAATATCAATTATGGCATAACAAGCATTATTAAAAAAGCATACAGTGGCATTTTTTAGATTGTAAGTCTTCTTTAATGGCACTTTGTAGCGTCACGATTAGTGTCTACAATGACATCAAAGTGTCATTGAAAGTGTTTAGCTTTAATAGTGTAATGGCACTTACAAGTGTTAGTAAAGTGCCACTACGTCTTTTTTTAATGGCACTTGGTAGTGTCACAAATAGTGTCTATCATGACATCAAACTGTCATTGAAAGTCTTTAGCCATGGTGGTGTAATGGCACTTACAAGTGTCATTGAGGTGCCACTAGTATCTATCGTGGCATGGGTATAAATGACACTTGTTCAAAACGCCACAAAACTAAAAAATGTCACTAGAGGAATAGTTTTGTGACACTTTCAAATGTCACTAAACTAAGAAAATTTATTGTCACACATTGTTAACCTGTTAAGCATGTCAACTTACAAGTCAACTATATTAAAATAAAAGATTTTATTATATATACGTACGCTATCTCGTAAAAATGTGTAAGCTAATACAAATTTTTCGTAAGCGATCTCATAAAAATTTTTAGGAATGCAAAATCACGTAAGTTTTCGTGAAATTATGTAAGTGATCTCACAAAAATGCATAAGTTAACATAAATTTTTCATAAGTCATCGCATAAAATTTTTAGGAACACAAAATCGCTCAAGTTTTCAAGAAATCACGTAAGTGAACTCATAAAAATGCATAAGTAACACAAATTCGAGTAAATGATTTCAAAAAATTTTGGACAATACAAAATCACGTAAGTTTTCACAAACTCACTTAAGTAATCTCATGAAAATGTGAAGTTAACACAAATTTTCTATAAGTGATCTCCTAAAATTTTTTAAGAACACAAAATCATGTAAGTTTTCACGAAATCAAGCAAGTAATCACACAAAAATGTGTAAGTTAATACAAATTTCTCGTAAGTGATCTCATAAAATTTTTTCAGAACACAAAATCACATAAGTTTTCATGAAATCATGTAGGTTATCTCACAAGAATGCGTAAGTTAAATTTGAGTAAGTGATCTCATAAAATTTTGAACAACACAAACTCACTTAAGTCTTTCACAAACTCACGTAATTAATATCACAAAAAATAAGTTAACACAAAATTTCCTTAAATGATCTCATAAAAATTTTTAGGTACACAAAATCACGTAAGTTTTTATGAAATAATGTAAGTAATCTCACAAAAATACGTAAATAACACAAATTCGAGTAAGCGATCTCATAAAATTTTAAATAACACAAAATCACATAAGTTTTTCACAAACTCATGTAAATGATATCACAAAAATGCGTAAGTTAACACAAATTTCTTGTAAGTGATCTTTTAAAAAAAATTTGGAACACAATATCATGTAAATTTTTACGAAATCATATAAGTGATCTCACAAAAATGGATAAATAACACAAATTTGAGTAAATGATCTCATAAAATTTTGAACAACACAAAATCACGTAAGACTTGTACAAACTCATATAAGTGATCTCACAAAAATGAGTTAGTTAACACAAATTTCCCATAAATGATCTCCTAAAATTTTTTAGAAACACAAAATCACGTAAATGATGTCACAAAAAATGAGTAAATAACACAAATTCGAGTAAATCATCTCATAAAATTTTGAACAACACAAAAGCACGTAAATCTTTATAAATTCAGGTATGAGATCTCACAAAAATGCGTAAGTTAACATAAATTTCCCGTAAGTTATCTGATAAAAGTTTGGGGAACACAAAATCACGTATGTGATCTCACAAAAATGCATAAGTAATACAAATTCAAGTAAGTTATTGATCAATTTATCCAATCAATTGATGAAGCTAATTGATTGGCCAATTAATTGGTCGTGGACAAGTCATCCAATCAATTGACAAATCAATTGGAGTGACCAATTCTTCCAATCGATTCACTAATCAATTTCTTTGTGAAATTTTAGATGTGTAATCAATTGTAACATCGATTGGTTTTGGTCAAATCGTACAATCAATTGAAAAATTGATTGGTGGTGGTCAATCAAATGGTTATTCAATTGGTTATCGGAGTGACCAATTCTTCCAATCGATTGACCAATCAATTCTTTTGTAAAATTAGATGTGCAATCAATTGAAAAATCGATTGGTGGTGATCAAGCCATTCAATCAATTGGAGAATCGATTAGTGGTGGTCAAGCCGTCCAATCAATTGTACAATCAATTACAGTGGTGTATTATTTCAATTAATTGGGCAATAAATTCTTTTGCATGGTGCTGGACCATCATCGGCAAATGTTCAAGTTGGAGACACCCAATGTTTCTAGAAACAACGAGAGCACATTAGTGGATGTCGGTATATGGTGACATCCGTAAAATAAAATAGATAGATTGGTGATTGGATGGAAAAGAGGTTTATAACCACTTGAAAATATGAAAGAGCTATGAGTTGAGGAGAAAGATGTCACCAGTACCTTTGTTGTCGAGCCACAAGGACACTTTAAGAATATCATTCTTGTAAAAAAATAAATCTTGCAAGGTGGACTCAGAGTTTTGGACTCAATTTGGAACAAAGAGAGAGAGTGGGCTTAGAATTTCGGACTCAATTCTCATGATAGATTCAAGGAATTTGAGACTTAAAGTGACAATTTTAATTCAGGTATATTTTTTGAATCTTTTTTTTTTTTTTGTAAATTTTATTATTTAAATTAATTTTTCTCATTTTTAAAATGAAAATTATTATTAGATATTATTTTATATATTATGGGGTCTAATTGATATTTTGATAATAGTTTGGGAGATAATGTAAAAGGAAATTTCAAATCAAGTTTTGATGCCAGATTAATTGATTTTTGAGTGATATTTTGAGAGTTAAAAATAAAAATTTCCTCAAATTCCTTCCAGTGCAAAAATTACAAAATTCATAACAAATTGTCAATATCTTATCATCACCATATAACTAAACTTATATTGGGAATATAATTTTCTTAATATTATTTTTTAGTTATTTGACATTTCAAAAAGAGGGGGTGGGGGGGGGGGGAATTTAAATAAAAAAATTACAAGAATATTAAAAAATATCTAAAAATTCATTTAAAATTATCATTTTAGTCTCAAATTATTTCAAGCCAGCCTTAGTTGATGAAAACCTCTCCTAATTCGATTTCTACTTACAATAATTTACAAAATGAACAATTCATATCGTTCAAATGTGACGCATGATGAGCCGTCAATTAAACTTGTCTCCACATTAAAGGAAGCGGGATCCTTTACCATTTCAATTTCCTTTATCCCGTCTCCCTGTTGGCAATTCTACCACCCCAGCTATTGAATAAACATTCATTTCTAGTAAGCATTCCTTATATTTATATAGATTTATATGATAAAAAGGCTATGGAGCAAGGAGGTAAGTAGGAAGGGTGGATGCTAGTCGTGAGGGCTAGGGGAAGACCAAGACCATGGAGGACGGAAAGGAGTGTAGGTGTGTTCACTGTGTTTGTGGACAACCTACTAGCATCATTAAATCCAAAAGGTCTGTTCAATCTTTTTACAAAGTTTGAAGTGGTGAAGGATGTTTTTATACCGCAAAAGAGATGAAGGGTTACCAACACAATGTTTGGTTTTGTGAGGTTTTATTGCTTCATGGCAGCCAAAATAGCTATCCAGAAAGCCAATGGTCTATGGGTGGATGATCGACCATTACAGGTAAAATCTGCAGAGTTTGGGAAGGACAAGGTAGGTGGTGAAGCTGCAAGAATACCATTAAGTACACAAGTACGGAGACCAGTAGTTCATGTCGCTCAAGGTGGAGATGGTAGAACTGGGGCAAATGGCCTTAGAGATAAGAGATCTTATGTAGAGACTGTGGCAGGAAAAAGGGAAGGGGAAATAGGGAGCATCATGTTAAAGGCAGAGGAGATAGGGAATGGATGGTTGTTTGAGAGTATAATTATCAGATTTAAGGCTTAATATGCTAATATTAGTCTAAAAAAGGAATTGGTAGCAATAGGAATGGAGGACATTATGGTAAGAGAAAGTGGGGGAAGGGATGTGGTTATAACATTTAGATCAAAGGAGGAGAGGGCACTGAAAATGTCATCTATTAAGAAGCTGATTTTGGACTGGTGCGAAGATATTGCTAAAGGGAAACCAGGGCAAGACTTGGAGCAGGAAAGATGTGTATGGCTCAGTTGCTATGGCATCCCATTAAACCTATGGAATAGCTCTAATCTAAGAAGGATTGGTGGGGTATGGGGGCAAGTTTTATGTTTTAAAGGAGATATGAGCCAACCATTGTCATTTGTGTGTGCAAAGGTTAAGGTCTCCACCAAAAGCATGGAACCCATAAATTCAGTTGTAAATCTAGAATACAGAGGGATGGTGTTTCTAGTGAGAGTTTGCAAAGAATAGGTGGTAACAGTGAAAACACTAAAACTTACTTACAAATGTCATAAGCTTCAAGATGTGGATGAGATTGGTTGTTCAAATGTGTTGGAGGAACAAGGTGTGGGTCGGAATTACAGGAAGGACGGAGATGATGATGCTGATATGGAGGATGATTCAGTTGCTGACCTGGAAGTTGGGTATGATGTGGCTCAAGAAACTAGGCCAGGTAGTGGAAGTCAGAGTGTGGAGGTGGAGAAGGTGGCATGCCGGAGGGGTGTAACGAAAGCTAAAGATGTTTGAGGTGATGTGGGGAAAGTAATGAGTGTTGAGGCCTACAACATAATGATGGAAGTACGAAACCAGAGGATCGGCTCAACAAAGGAGATGGTAGTTAGTTAGAGCATGGAAAATCAAGTCTGTATGCCAGGTTATGTTAGAAGTTTAGGTGGGTCAAGCCTAGAAGGGCCTGGAGTGAATATTGAAGTGATTTTGGGCCAGAATAATAAACTAAGTCAGGGGGTGGGCTTTGTGATTCACAGACTGGGCTGGAGCAGCAGGATATAACTGTAAGAGATAAGTCTGATGCAGTAGGGCCATTTGAAAGAGTTTCAAGCCTTTCTGAAGCCCATGAGAAGGAGCCCAGTAGCAGACATATAAGGCATAAAAAGGGGAAGGAAAGGATTAGCAACAGAAATATCTAATCAGAATTTTCTAACGAAAAGGTCTTTCGAGCTAATGAGGAAGTATGGGAGCAGAGGCGCTTCAACAAGTAGAGCACTGCCCAGGGCTGCAGTTTGGCGAACAGCAATGGCGGCAATGTCCTTATCTGCATTAATAGTGGGTGGAATAGATAAATGGAGGGTTGTCCTGAATGAAGCCGAAGCAACTCTGAAAATGAGAGAAGTCTTCTGTGTACAGTTTAATGGGAAGAGGGCTGAAGTGTTAGAAAATATAGTGGGTGTTGAATTGATGGACAAGGAATGCATTGAAGGGGGGGTGAGAGTTAGGGTATAGGTGCCCCAGCTGGGGGGGAAAATAGGAGTAATAGAGGTTAGTTATGAAGATTCTATCATGGAATATTAGAGGGATAGAGAGGAAGGAGAAGAGAGGCAAATTAAAGAAGCTTTTGAATGAGAGAAATGTAGATGTTGCTTTGTTCCAAGAGACAAAGAAGATAGAAATTACAGAGGATGAAGTCAGATCTGTGTGGGTAAGGGGAAAAATGGAGTTTATGGTGGTGGATTATGTAGGCTCTGCAGGGGGATTACTGTGCATTTGGGATCCAGATGTCTTCCAAGTCAAGGACTCTTGTAGCAATAGAAGATTCTTATTATTATCAGGTACCCTCTTTAACTAATTTGATTGTGCTATTCTAAACATTTATGCACCTAATGATGTGGGCTCAAGAGGGAATCTGTGGAATTGTTTATTGAAATTGAAGAAGGAATTCCCTAATCCCTGGTGTTTAGGAGGGGATTTCAATGAGATTAAGCAGATTGGGGAAAGGAAAGGGTGTTGAAGGAGGGATAGAGGCATGAAAGAATTTAATGAGTTTATTGATAATTGTGAGGTATCTGATTTACCATTACTTGGGAGGAGGTTCACTTGGTGCAATTCATGTGCTGGTGAGAAGTGGAGTAAAATAAATAGAATTTTAATAGTCCCAAAATGGCTTGAGGTGTTCAACCTGAAGCAGTGGGGACTACCTGGACTAGTTTCTGATCACTGCCCTCTCCTTATGATGGAGGATGAAAGGGACTGGGGCCCAAAGTCCTTTAGGGTACTAAATGCTTGGTTCTTACACAAAAAATTTCAGAGTTTCTGGGAGAAAAATTGGCAAGAGTCTAGAGTAGAAGGCTGGGATGGGTTTATACTACTTCAAAAGTTGAAGATCTTGAAAAGTGGCCTCAAAAGTTGGAATGTGGAGGTTTTTGGAAATGTACTAAATAAATTGAAGGCAGTAGAGGGTGAACTTCATAGCTTTGATCTTCTGGCTGAGGTTAGAGACCTTGATGGTACAGAAAAAGTTAGGAGAAGTGAAGTTAGAGCTGAGATGTGGAGGTTAAGTAGGATGGTGGAATGGTTATGGCTGCAAAAGTCAAGACTTAACTGGGCAATGAAAGGGGATAAAAATACAAGATATTTCCATGTAGTAACAAAATGCAGGACAACAAGAAATGAAATAAATTCTATCATAGAAGGGAAGACGGTGTTTGAAGATCCGAGTCAAGTGAAGGGTAAGGTTTTTGAGCACTTCAAGAATCAGTACTCAGAGCACTGGCCATCAAGACCTGAGTTGGGAGGTCATTTTCCATCAGTAGAAGGTAGGGTGAGGTTCGGACTGTTAGAAACAGAATTTACAAAAGAAGAAATCAAAGCAGTAGTGATGGATTATGACGAGAATAAAGCACTAGGACCTGATGGTTTTAATTTGCTGTGTTTTCAGAAGTTTTGGAAAGTCATGAAGGGTGATGTGATTAACTTTGTGAAAGAATTTCATAAGAATGGTAAATTGGTGAAGGGTATAAACAGTTCTTTCATAACCCTCATTCTAAAGAGGGATAATCCAACAGGGCTATCTAATTATAGACCTATAAGTTTGGTAGGCTCGATCTACAAGATCATAGCAAAACTGTTGGCAAATAGACTGAAAACTGTGATGCCACATATCACAAGTGAGTCTCAGTCTGCGTTCTTAAGTGAAAGAAATATTCTAAATGGGGTGCTAATTACTAATGAGGTTGTTGATGGATAGATGAAAGCCAAGAAGAAGGGAGTGCTTATTCAGTTGGATTTTGAAAAGGCATATGATTCCATTAATTGGGGTTTTCTCTTCTCTATGTTTTCTAAGTTTGGATTTGAAGCCAAGTGGACCAATTGGATTAAGGAGTGTGTAACAACTGCAAGGGTCTCAGTGCTCGTTAATGGATCTCCTACTGAAGAGTTTAGCACACAAAGGGGTCTAAGACAAGGAGACCCTCTGTCCCCTTTTCTATTTATTCTAGCAGCAGAAGGTCTACATGTGTTATTAAACAGAGCTTTTGAGTTAGGCCTGATTAAAGGTGTAAAGGTAGGCTATGATAGTGTGTTGTTAACTCATCTACAGTTTGCAGATGACTCATTGTTATTCTGTGAAGTTGAGGTGGATGAGGTGAGAAAGTTGAAAAGGGTGCTAAGGTGCTTTGAAATCATGTCTGGTCTGAAAATAAACTTTCATAAGAGTGTTGTATGCGGTGTGGGTGTTTCTAAGGAGATGATGGATGTTTTGTTGAAATTATGAATTGTAAAATTAAATCATTACCTCTCAGTTATCTTGGGCTGCCATTAGGAGCTAACCCAAGGAAGAAAGCTACTTGGAAACTAGTTGTGGATAAAGTCAAAAGCAAACTAGCTGGTTGGAAAAGGAAGTTGTTGTCTTTTGTAGGGAGGCTAACACTTGTTAAAGCGGTAACATCAACATTACTAGTGTTATATTTGTCATTGTTCAAGATGCCTGAAGGGGTTGCTAGAGAGTTGGAGAAGCTTCAAGCTACATTCTTATGGGGTGGTTCTGAACTGGAAAGGAAAATTCATGTGATCAAATGGAAGGACTTGTCTAAAAGAGTGGATCAAGGAGGATTGGGCATCAGGAAAATAAGAAATGTGAACAAGTGTTTGCTAATTAAATGGTGGTGGAGGTTTGGTAGTGAAAAGGATGCTTTGTGGAAAAGAGTAATATGTAGCAGATATAAGATGGAGGTGGGTGGTTGGATTCCATCTCTTATTCGATCTAATTGCCACTCGGCAGTCTGGAAAGGGATCATTTCTGTTGCTGAACAGTGCAATAGTCTAAAGGATTTTTATTTGAATAATTTTCATTTGAAGGTTGGGGATGGGAGGAGGATCAGGTTTTGGTCTGATACATGGTGTCAATTTGCTTGTTTAAAGGATGAATTCCCAACTCTGTATAGGTTGTCTATGGAAAAAAAAAGAATCCTTGAGAGTACTGGTTGATAAGAAAATTATAGTTGGTTATTGGTCCCTAGCATTTAGAAGGGAGTTATATGAATGGGAGGAGCAGGAGCTAGATAGGCTTCTTAATTATCTATTGGTGGCTCCTGCAGTGTGTCCAGAGTGTGCTGACTGACTTGTATGGTCAGCCTCACCTACTAGGGTTCTAAATGTAGCAGCTTTATATAAGTTTGTTGTGGACAATGCAGGTGCCACCATGAGTATTACTAAACTAATTTGGTTCAATTACATCCCCCCCCCCCTAAGGTGCAGGTTTTTGGTTGGTTTGCTTGGAAAATGAGAGTTAAGACAAAGGAGTTTTTACAAAAACTAGGTGTGATTAATCAAAATGCTTCCACAGCTTATGTGTTTTGCGACAGTGGCAGAGAATTAGTGACCCATGTATTAATTTGGTGTCCCTTTGTGTGGAGGATTTGGTCTGAAATGTTGAAGAAGTGGGATGTCCAAGTTGCTTTTACCAGGCTCTGTGGAGAATCTTCTTTTGTGGTGGGTAGGGGAGAAGCTAAAGAAGAAAGAAATGAAGACTTGGAGGGTCATTCCATTGGCTGTGATGTGGTCAATCTGGAAGTGTAGAAATGAATGTGCGTTTAGAGAATCTTTTCCAAACCTGACGGATCTCTGTGATTTAATTAAGCGTAGGATTGTTTTTTGGTTAAAACCATTCCTTAAAGACTTCCATTTTTCAGCGCAGGATTTCATTCTTAATTTGACGCAAATCAGGAAGTGCTTGGGAGGGTCTGTTGTAGATATGTAGCGCTGTTATGTTGTAAGGAGTTGCCTTTGTGGTGAAGTTTTTTCTGGTGAACTGCTGATGTGTGAGCTTTTCGGTGTGTTAGGTGGTGAACTGCTGTTGTGTGAGCTGTTCTGCTGCTTTGTGTTGTATTTGGTGGTGAACTGATGTTGTTCTAGTTTTTTGTGAATTTTTTCATCTAAGTCTATTGTTGTGGCAGCGTTTTTTGCTCTCTAGTCTGTTGGTTCCTCAACAACTGGTGCTTGGAGCTTGGTGTTAGCTCCAAACTCCTCTTTATTGATGTAATTTATCATACCTTATATGTTTTCATCAATAAAGATTTTCTTTGCTGATAAAAAAAAAAAAATTTCTACCACCCCATCTTGGTATGGAAGCCATGTAGAGTCTGGTGCTCGATGATTGTAACGCCCCAAATTTCTAGTCCAAATGATAATGCAACAATTATGGCTGTCTTAAAGGAAAACCAAATATAACTTCCCATACTTGCATTACATAATAATAATAGTTCCATATGCGATATTACATTGTTTCAACAATAAGTAAATAACCAAATAAGCACCCCCAAGGGTTTACAATTTTCCAAGGCTTAAGCCTGGTACACAAAATGGTTATTCAAACCCACACATACATAGCCCTTTGGCTTACAAATAGGATCACAGCAAATGAGAACTTTAGTGCTCTCAACACACACATTTCCACGCCCTCAATTAGGCGGATTCACGATGACTTTTCCTGCACAAAAATCCGATAGGGTGATGTAGACGTCCCCGAACGCCCCCGGGAGGGTGAGTCCCGTTCTATTCATTTGGGGTCACTACAGCTCGGACTCTCAAATTGTCACGGTTCTTAATCTGAACCAAAGAGTCCAAATGCGGCAAATCGTTTTGAGAAACAGATTTTTAGAAAAAGAAGTGCCAAACATGGATTACTTTTGCCAGATACAGAGTCGCCACCTAAATATTTTCTATGGGGGAATTTAGGAAACCCTGACTCGGTGCCGAAGGCCACATGTCCGTCATCACTGGAGTTGTCTCGGCTCGGGAGCTAGGGTACGATTGGGGAAGGTCAGCTATGAGCACCCCCTCTCGCCCGATCCGAAGATCGGCCTCTACTAACTGTGATATCCGTTTTTGAAAACATTATGTGTTCTTATTCCAATTATTAGCCTAGAATTACTATGTCATGCGCACAACAAACAAGTATAGACTAGATTGCCTAATTTTGAAAGAAGCATTGCATATCCGTTTGTTTTGGAAAAATACTTTGGAATTTGCTACTCGCAAGTAGGCTAAAATACGGATTTCAACGAGTTTTTCCAACTCAAACAATCCAACCTTCACCCATAGGCATTCAAACAGTCTAACACATAAGCATCTAGCCACATGGTAAGCATGCTATCATGTTAACATTCACACGCATGCGAGATGCTAAAGCATGAACACTTACATCATACTCCGTGCCAAAACAATAAACTAGTTAGCAAACATGCGTGATCCTAGTTCATGTCAAGTTGACTAATGCAACACATGCAAGATGAAATTATAGTAGGCTCGGCTAACCTAAACATGGCATGTGAAATGCAACCAATTAATGCACGTATTCAATTTGGAATTGAAATACAAATGCAGTTAGCGTGATGTACCGAGCCTGGTGCATGCGGGACAAATGTATGGATGCACGCATGCATAACATAAGGTATACTAATTTAAACATGCCCTAATCTACCATCATAAGCAGGTAAATAAAAGGGAAGAAAGAAGTGGGGGTTGGAAGACATTCACACACTCACCCACACTTATTACAGATTCGTCCTCGCTCGGAGGGACCAAAAGAATAATACAGATAATTAACCTACAAGCTAATTAATTATTACAAATTGCCTAATTAGCTAACAAACTAACTAAACTAGAAAAAAACACTAAACTGCCTCGGGAAGAGAGCTCAATGCAAAGCGTGCTCGGGTCTTGCTCGAAAGTGCACCGCCATGCATAGGCTGCCTCTGTTTTCCTTTCTTTACTCCTCTGGAGGCTGCCAAAACCTCAGGATTGCTTTTTCGGATACTGGGGAATGCCATCGACTGGGTAGAATGCCCACCGGCAGTGGAATGTAATCACCGGCCATTGGTGAAGCTATCGGCAGAGGGAGGATTGCTGGTCGGCACTTATCACTGCCGATCGGCAGAAAGCTCCTGCAGAATCTGCAATTGACAGCAATAGAGGGCAAGGCAGAGCATGGCAATACAATTCAAGGCATATATGCACCAATCATGTCCCTTATCATGTTAATGACTCAAAGGGACATGCTCCTTGGTTCTCGGACCATCAATCGCGCATTTCCATGCGTGATGGCCCAAAGGACCAAGTGTGCACGTTTTGATGTCAAATGCAATGCAAACCAACAAACCAATGGGACTCGACCTCCATCATGACTTGGTCAAGAGGTAGAGCATGCATGCCAATGCAATGCAATCCTAATCATGCGAGCTAGCATGCAACATAGAAATGCAATGCGAGTGATGTACACTAGGCACACCAACTATGCAAGCAAGCAAACAAGCATTCAAGGCATGAGATAATGCCACCAACAAGTATGCAAGGCATAATGTGGGTGTTTAAGCATGTAAACAAACATGTGACTTCATTCAATCATGCAAGTTCAATTATTCAACAACTCACCAATATGCTACAACATACAAGGAGTACATGCAACAAACAAAGAGATGGACTTAAACATGATTTGGGCAGCTCTAATAAGGCCCAAAACAGTGGCCAAAGTGACCAAAATAAAGGACCAAATACACATGCACACATGCACATGATTAAGGGCCAACACTTAGGCACAAAACGGGGACTCTTAAGCACACTGGAAAGAGGCATAATGTGGACTAATGGCATGCAAGATAAACATTGAAAATCATGTTAAGATGGTGCCAAACCAAGCAAACAAAATAGACTAAGCATGCAATAAATGGCCCAAATACTTGAAGCAAGTCAAAGGGGCTTGAACCATGACCAAGTCAACCAAGCCTCACAAGGCTAAGAGGACTTAAAATAGGTTCAAGACAGACCTAGACCATGCAAAGGGGGGCCCCCTAGATGGCGTCTAAGTGGCTCAAATTCAAAGGCATGTACAATGGCCAAAACATGGAACATGCTACACAAGCTTTCAAAGCATTAAAGAGGTGTCCAAGGCAAGCATACAAGCATGTCAAAGGGACTGAAATTACATGACAAATGGTCCCAACCCACTAAATTAAGGCAAGGATGTATGCTATACATTCACACACTTAAGGCCGACAAGCCAAAAATGCAAAGGGGCTATACAATGCATGCCATGGCCGACCCAAACAACTATGGACAAACCTCTAGCATGGTAAAATAAGCATACGAGCTTCACAAAACTAGACCTAAAACAAGCTTGAACAAAGGTTTACAACCTAAGGCATGT
Source organism: Camellia sinensis (assembly GCF_055761805.1). Taxonomy (NCBI): domain Eukaryota; kingdom Viridiplantae; phylum Streptophyta; class Magnoliopsida; order Ericales; family Theaceae; genus Camellia; species Camellia sinensis. Next base: position 68,555,248 of record NC_138970.1, read on the forward strand.
TAAGGCAATAAAGTGGCATTACAAGGTAGGTATGCTAAGCATGCATGGTGTACCAAAACCAACAATAAATAGAGGCATATTATGATATAATAGGCACAAAAAACAGCCAAGGCATGGTCAACATGAAGCTTAGCTAGATGCTCCCTCAAGAGGCCAAAAATGGTCCATTTGAAGGACAATAAGGAGAGGGGGTGGCCCTCTCCTTCTTAGGACCTCAAGGCACCATCCTCACCTCTAAAATCCCTCAAGATTTCAGTGGTGAAGAGGCCCAAACACCAAGGTCTCGGAGCTCACTCAAAATAGCACAAAATGGGGCCTTTCAAGGCCTAAGAGGGGTCAAACACCTCCAAACCACAAAAAACTCTAAACAAACTATTTAGACGGCCTAAAAACAGAACTTTTTTTATATTATACACCAAGCTCAAAAACAATTTTAAGATAGGTAAAAATACAATGCAAAAATGGGGAATAAATGAACTAGTTTCTTACCCTTGTTGACTTTCTTCACAAATGGTGGACCAGCTGGTTCTTCAAGCTCAAAACCACCCAAGAACACCAAGAACAACCTCTGGTTCTTCAAGGAACTAAGAAAAGGTGAAGCACTATGTGTTTGTGTGCAATAGTAAGACACAAACACACTTAAACACACACGAAGGTAAAAAGAGAGAGAGGTATCGAGATAGAATGTGTATCAATCCTAACCCTAGAACTTAAAACCCTAATATGGCTGTCTAAAATCTCTCACCTCAACAAGGGAGAGGAAGGCTCCTCTTATAGAGCTTTTTGTCTTGTAAAGCTTACAAGACAAGCTTCTAAAGAGAGATATCCCTTCATACACGTGTATGGAGGGGAGCCAAATGCAAGACAGTTGTAATAAAATATCTGCAAAAGTAGATGAACAGTAGTCGGCTGCCGAAAAATGCCATTTTGGCAAAAGGGAGTGCCGACCGACAACAAAGAATGCCGACCGGCAATATAGATTGCCGATGGCAGCAAAACACTAGCCGGTGGCCTCTGGCCATGGCCGGTGATGTGTGGGGATGCCTCACAAGGCATTCCCTGCCCCTCCAAGGCAAAACACAAGTGTTTGGTGCAAAACCAGACACTAAACAGTCGAGTTCGGAGATCCTGAGGCAAGGCGCGTAGCCGAGACCTCCGGGAACTCCAAACGAACACAAACATGGATGATCACCGAGTGTTCCAATGGTGACGTCCAAGTCTTAAGGACGTTCAAAAATGGGGTGTCTATAGTTGTCCCTCTTTGACAGAACTTGAAAGTCATAACAATGACGGGAGTGAATGTCAAAGCCCAGAGACGACCCATTTTTGACAAGGGCGAAGACTTAGACAAACATACAAGACAAACAAGGTATGCGCCCGAAGGCAGGGGCAAAATGCAAGACAATGCACGAAGCCGAGCATAACTTATGATCATGCAAAGAAAGCTATAACGAAGCATAAATGCGACAGTTTTAAGCTAGCATACACCGAACTACACTACAATGCAGAAGGGATGTAAGAGAATTATGCAATTCTCGATACGTCTCACTCGGAGGATACAATACCTGTGCGGCTCGTCTGGTTGCACCAGCCTCAAATGAACCGTACATACAATATCGTGCCTGTAAAGAAAACAACTCAACAAGTACGATGTTATTAGCAACATGCATGACAATGCAAAAATGGATGCAAAATGATATACAAAACAATGCATAAACAATGCGAATGAAGATGCAATGTAATTGAAACATTGCAAACTATATGCAAAGCAATTGAATTACGATCCAATCACGAGTGGTTCGAGACCACACAAATGTCAAATAGATTGATGGAGGTAACAAGTCCGTCTACCATAGAATGGTCTACTGAACTATGAGTAATGTAGACGGACACAAGAACAAGTATTGGGGGGATTGACATATGTGGGGAAATGACCCGCTGGAGAAAGGACAATGATCCTAATGCCGGATGCGATAATTACACTACAATGTAATATATATATATATATATGGATATGCTGGGGGAAATGGCAATGGATATGGCATGCAGGCCCAAACCAAATCTTGCCTAGGCAAGGCATGTACGCGTACAAGCCATGTCTAATATAGAACGGTCCACTGAACTATGCTTCGACACGAAAAGTATGGGCACATACCGGACCAAGCTCAACATGGAAAGGCGCAAGCCATAGGCCGAGGATGATGTAATGAATGCATGCAATCTAAAATGCAATGGAAATGGCACGCGGGCCAAACCAAATCTTGCCTAAGAAAGGCATGTACACAAACAAGCCGCGGCTAACATAGAACGGTCCACTGAACTATGCTTTGACACGAGAAGTATGGGCACATACCAGACCAAGCTCAACATGGAAAGGCGCGAGTCATAAAGCTACAATGCAATATACACTATATGCAATGGAATGGAAATGTAATATGATGGATATGGCCTGCAGGCCAAACCGAATCTTGCCTAGGAAAGGCATGTACTCGTACAAGCCGCGTCTAACATAGAACGGTCCACTGAACTATGTTTCGACGTGAAAAGTATGGGCACATACCAGACCAAGCTCAATCATGGAAAGGTGCAAGCCGTAAAGCTACAATGCAATATACACTATATGCAATGATGTATGACAATGCAACTATTTACGATGATGCATTACAATGCAACTATATTTTTGTTTTGTTTTTGTTTTTGAAATGCAAATGATGTATAAAATGTATGTTGCATGAAATGTGCGACAACATGCGGCTTAAGATATGCATGACAATGCCAACGAACTGTGCACATCAATGCACTAAAGGTCTTGCACCTTCAGAGGATTTAAGGTCTCCTAGACCGTGGATATACCTGTTCGGTTCGTCCGGTTGCACCAGCCTTAAATGAACCATACATACAATATCGTGCCTGCAAAGAAAAAAAACTTAACAGGTACAATGTGATTAACAATATGCGTATTAATGTATTTGAAAATGCGTGACAACGCAAAGCAAATGGGAAGCACAGCAATGCTGTGAAAGCACAGACATGTAAGTGGAGCACGCGGTCTACGCAGGCAACGAAATTGATCATGAGCATGCGGTCTACGCAATTAATGAAATTGATCATGAGCATGCGGTCTACGCAAGCAGAATATGCGATCTACGAAGGTAATGAATTTTGAACAAACATGCGGTCTACGCAAGCAATACATGCGGTCTACGTAGGTAATGGAATTGAACAAACATGCGGTCTACGCAAGCAATACATGCGGTCTACGCAGGTAATGGAATTGAACAATTATGCGGTCTACGCAAGCAAAACATGCGGTCTACGCAGGTAATGGAATTGAACAATTATGCGGTCTACGCAGATAATGGAATTGAACAATTATGCGGTCCACGCAAGCAATACATGCGGTCTACGCAAGTAATGAAATTGAACAAACATGCGGTCTACGCAAGCAATACATGCGGTCTACGCAAGTAATGAAATTGAACAAACATGCGGTCTACGCAAGCAATACATGCGGTCTACGCAGGTAATGAAATTGAACAAACATGCGGTCTACGCAAGCAAAACATGCGGTCTACGCAGGTAATGGAATTGAACAATTATGCGGTCTATGCAAACAAAACATGCGGTCTACGCAAGTAATGGAATTGAACAATTATGCGGTCTACGCAAGCAATACATGCGGTCTACGCAAGTAATGAAATTGAACAAACATGCGGTCTACGCAAGCAATACATGCGGTCTACGCAAGTAATGAAATTGAACAATTATGCGGTCTACGCAAGCAATACATGTGGTCTACGCAGGTAATGAAATTGAACAAACATGCGGTCTACGCAAGCAATACATGCGGTCTACGCAGGTAATGAAATTGAACAAACATGCGGTCTACGCAAGCAATACATGCGGTCGACGCAGGTAATGAAATTAACATGCGGTCTACGCAAGTAATGAACTGAATAAATATGCAAAATGCAATGAGATGCGCAAAACAGCGCGATGCGTTAGACAACGCGAGTGCACAAGACAGTGCCATGGTTTGAAATACATAAGACAATGCGATTGATTTTGAAATGCACTAAACAATGCGATTGATTTGAGATGCACAAGACAGTGCGATTGATATGCGATGCACAAGACAGTGCGATTGATATGTGATGCACAAAACAGTGCGATGATATGCGATACGCATGGGGCAACTTTTGAATTTCGTAAAAGCCAAAAGGATACGAAAAGGATACACCTTGCACAAATTCGAGCGCCATGCACAGAAGACACGACCCGAGGTCAAAACGGAGGCCGACTGAGCGTCGGAAGTGCACTGTTTTGCACTGATAAACTGCTCACGGCATTCACACATTGTACTCATACACCGCATTCTGCACTGATAAGCTGCTCACGGCATTCACACACTGTACTCATACGCTGCATTCTGCATTGATAAACTGTCCACAGTATACTGATGCATTTGCCTTTTATGTACTTTTTCAGCCTCCCTTCCAGATTCCCGTGGTAGGAGGTGCTCCAGCTGGACCTTCCGTCCCCGCCCGAGGGAGAGATGAGGAGGGCAGAGTATTCCCCAGCACCAAGGCGGGGCGCACTCATGTTGAGAGTAGTTCGCGGGCTCCCGTCCCTGATGATGACGATGATGATGATGACGAGTCGGAGGCGGAGGCAGAGTCGGAGGCGGAGTCATCGGAGGAGGAGACCGGAGGCGGCACTAGCTCGGGCTCTGACGACGATGCTGATGATGCTCCTGGACCTTCGTCCAAGAAGAGGACTAGGATAGACCGATAGCCCTCGGAGTCGCTTGACATGGATACAGATTTTTGTTGTTTTTCTTCTTTCTTGTACTTTTCTCTTTTGTTGGTAGTTAGGATACTTTGTACTGCCGTAGGAAGATTTTTGTCTCCAAAACTTGTGCATTTGAAAAGATGATGAAATGAAACAGGCTTTTTATCTGAAAAAGTGTTTACATCCGTATATCTTTACATTTCATACTTTGCATTGCATCACACCATGTTACACCTGAATGTAAATGAAATATGATTAGTTGTCTGAAAATTGAACACTTGCACTGTGGTAATCAGATAACTAAACAGCCAACAGCAAAATAGCCCAAGCAGCCCACTGCCTGATTCTGGACACACAACCCTTACTCTGCTGGGGATTAATCTGCATACAGCCCATAACACAGCATTCGGTTCATTCTGCACACAGCAAATCCTGAGTGAACGGCCCAATCTGACAAGACGGAGCTCAAAGATGGAACCGGTTGGAGTTGAAGCACGCTCAAATATAGAGAATGGCACAGTATTCTGAGTATAAACGATTTTTGAAATTAAATAAGGGTTTTTCAAACCGAGGTATCGAGCCTACAACTGAACACAGGGGGAGGACTCAAACAAAAGGGTACACGACCTAAACATAACGAGACACGCTCGGAAAAGACCTAAAACAAAGGTTGAGGTAAACAAAACAAAAGACACGACATACAGACGCGTTAACGAAGACGGGGGACCTCTGATCACGAGGAGCCAGTTTCTCTGGGTATTGTTTCCCACCCTTTCTGATTTGTGATTCTCACATCACTCGACCCTCAAGCTCGGTTTTTCTCTCAAAACCCTTTCTCCTCACTTTTCTCTCAACTTACACCTCTCTATTCTTTATTCTCTCATTTTTCGTCCCTCCCCAAGGTGATTAATGAATGAATAGGAAGGTGTGAGTTCATGCTCAACACCGTTAGCTCACGGCTATTTCTTCTGGTGGGTAGAGTGCTCTTCTGGCAAGTATGTTGACGACCGGGGGGGGGGACAGAACGCCTGGCTCAACTGTGCCTTTATTTCATCACTTTGACCATTTTTGTTTTTGCTTTCTACTAAAACAGTTTTGATCAAAATGAGAGTCGGATTAACGTACTTGTTCGATTTTTGGTTTGAAAATCATGCGAGTCAGGCTATAAGCACTGAAAATTTTCCTTTTTGGGTCCAAGAAAATGGTCCAGTTTTGGAAAATGGAATAGTTTTCGAGAAAATAGTCAACCTCAATAAAAACTTTCAAAAACTATTTTGCAAACAGTCAATGCTCAACGAGCATGGAACTTACTCTTTGAGATGCGCCACCTCGGATCGGAGGCAATGGAAAATTGCCCCTGGCTTGAAAGGGGTGGATGGCAACAGAAAGTTGCCCCTGGTTTGAATGGCGGCTCACGACGACTCCTGGCAACGGAAAGTTGCCCCTTGTTTGGATGGTGCCGCAGCAGTCCGCAAACAGTCTTCATTGGCGGTGGTCGAGCTCTTGGACACAGAGATGACGAAGACGGTGACAACAAATATATGGACACAGTTGCCTTGGAGGGTGTTGGCGACTGGACTTTAGGATGACGAAATTGAACCCATTGCATGGACTGAGACGCTATGAAAGCGTTGGGGGCTGGACTTCAAGATAAAGTTGCCTACGTATCCCAAACATGGGAATCAAGCCTTACGTAGTTCCGGTTAAGGTACACTCGGGTATTTTAACCTTCACTTTTCAGGCTCTAACTTTTGCCAAGGCGCCCGATGCGGGTTTTCGACCTTGCGAGCTTCTTTTTATTTCTCTTTTTCAATTTTCATATCTTTTCATTCATTCTTTTTTCTTTTCCTTTGTATTTTTTTTTTTGTTCTTTTCTTTTGCATTTTTTGCTTTTGCTTCTTTTTTTTTGTATTTTTCTCTTGCTCTAACTTTTGCCTGGGTCGCCCTTCCGGGTTTTCGGCCCAGCGAGCCTCTCAAAAGGGTAAAAGTGTAACAAGTCCATGCCAAATGGTTTTTGAAGTTGAAGCCTCTCTGTGTCTAGGAGAACGGCTGTTGCAATGATTTGTAGGAGACTCCGTCATGGCTGCCCCACAAACTTCTTCTGATGAGATCTAATCTTCTTGATTGGCCTCCGGTGCCTCTTGCTCGAGGGCTGCTCCTGATCTGGCCATACAGACCTTGCATGACGTTTGACCGTTGAACTTTCTGAACGGGTTCGAGGTTTGAAAGTGAGGGGTCGAATCTCGAGGCTAAGAGCGATCCTAAGCTGCACAATCTCAAGAGCGGTTCCACACAGGTCTTCATAGGGCCATGTAAACATTTGTTTTTGAAAGTTTTTAAGAAAGTGACAAATCGCTCACGCCGAAGATAGTGTGGAACCAATTTGGATCAAGCTAGGGTTCTTCTCAGTACTCATGCTAACAAGCATGGTTTCATTCATTAAAGGCTTAGCATGCCTCTCCTTTTCTCAAAATGATCAAAGTTTTGCAAAACCCGAGGAATTTCCTTCCTCTTCGTTTTTATCACCGCAGTGTTCAAAAGGTTTTTTTTTTCGAAAAACTTAGGTTAATGCAATGAGTTTGGCGCGCAGGAGAGCAGGCGAAATGTACTGTCAGCCCATTCAAATCCTCTGGCACAACTAACTTACACTGAAGGCAAGCATGAAAGTGAGATAGCAACAGCTGTTTCATTCAGATTTGTTGGTATAACTGGCCCCTCGGCAGAAACAGACTCAAAAACAAAACGGGTAATTACAAGACAAAACAGTGTTTGAGGCGACAACCCCAGAATCACCTGGTATTCTATACAAAGGGGACTGACTCGCCACAACAAGACGGACCCTTAAGCAAAAAAACTGACTAAAGACAAAGAGATAGACTCAAAACAAAAGACTGACTCGATACCCGAACCAGAATTTACAAAGATAGCGTTCACAGATGCTCAAAATGCGTGCCAGACGCCACATTCAAAATAAACCAGATGCCGCCCGCAGGTGGTTCACCTTCTGATTACATACTTGCAGTATCTGTGTCCTCAAAATCCAATAACTGGGTGGTAACGGACTTGGCTGAGGTAGGCGGGAGGATAACCTCGTTGTCAATCAGATCTTGCACCTCATGACGGAGGCGGAAACAATTGTCGGTTGCATGGCTTGTCTGCTGGTGGTACGCGCAGTACTGGGCAGCATCATGCGTGGCAGGGAGATTCTCCGGGAGAGGCCGAGGCTCCAAGGGTTTAAGTGGCCCCTCTCGGCAAGGATCTAAAGTGCCTTCGACAGAGGCATGTAGAGAGCATGAAAGGTCCTGCGCCCCCGGGGCAGGTACTTTGGAGTCTGAGCGCTCTTACTAGCCGCACAAGCGAAAGGGTCGGCAGGCGCCACCTTAGCTTTCTGATCTTTCCCGGGTGCAGGGGCGGGAACAGGAGGAACTGTTCTAGCATGACGGGGCCTATCCTGATTTTCTGACTGGCTTGAACTACCCTCAGGTGGAGTGGGGAAAGCATCCTCCACAGTTTTTGCCACAACTGTGGATATCTGTTGCTTGTTCATCCCTCCGGCTTTCAAAGCCTCGACTGCCCACAGCAGTTGTTCAATGGGATTGGCATCTGCCTTCATTTTGTCTTTTCCTCAGGCCTCAGCTTGATCGAGGGTTTGAGTTGATGTTGATATGTCATTGCCATAGCTGGAGGCCATCTCCGGTTGGCTAAGTTCGATCACAATTCACCCCAACAACGGGGGTTCCTGGGGTACAAAACTCCCGGCATATGGTGCCGCTGGTGGTGAAGTCGACATCCTGTAGGCGAGATCTGCCACAGACCTCTGGAGATCACCTATCATCCCCATTAGTTCAAATGTAGTATGCTCGCGAGCCTGGTATAGTTGGGGGGCCCAAACCGGGTGCGCAACAGGCGACCTGGGTGGATGTGACACATCAATGTTGGCCTCACTTTGCAGAGTGATCCCTTGATCTAATGCAACTGTCATAACCACGATCTCTTCTGAATTTTGCGTCATCATAAGTCCTGCCTCAGCAAGGGGAACACTGGCTATTCTGTACCAGCTGTCCGAACTGAAAGAGACAACAAATAGCATTTCAGCCCAAATAGATCAAACACGGGTGTAGCTGAACAACTGTACTCTACTGCTGATCACTGTTCCCAGAAATCACTGTCCCCAAAAACTGAACCTGATACCCGCAAATAACTAATTTCTCAACAACACTAATACTGGTGTCCTCAGGTCTGATACTCAAACTTGCGAACTGATATGTACTTTCCCTGTAGAGATACACTCTAAAAGCACATAGCAAGTAAAGAGAGCCAAAACACCCCTATGTTGGGGTAGGGTTTCCCTGTCCTATTTTGTCAGGAGCTAGGGTTCCACTATGCACGCAGTAGTTTTCAAACAACCTAACATCGGGTAAGCAGCCTGTCCTAATTTGGAATGGTCACTATGGATCCGAATATGCACTAGGTCGAATGGTCGAAAAGGGTGCCCCGGTAGAACCGGGGTTTGTAGTCCCATACTGTCAGAGCCCATAACCGATCAGCCTTATGGTCATGCCTTGACAAGACAAGCCTCCGGCAAATCGTTCAGGAATGGCAGATGGCAAACACTGTGTTCCTAGGCGCACCTATGCACATGCAATGCAAAGAGACACATAAATGAGATCAAAACAGGATATCACGAGTTCGAGTCAAGCTCTCTAAATCCCCAGCAGAGTCGCCAGAAACTGTAGACGTCCCCGAACGCCCCGGGAGGGTGAGTCGCGTTCTATTCATTTGGGGTCACTACAGCTCGGACTCTCAAATTGTCACGGTTCTTAATCTGAACCAAAGAGTCCAAATCCGGCAAATCGTTTTGAGAAACAGATTTTTAGAAAAAGAAGTGCCAAACATGGACTGCTTTTGCCAGATACAGAGTTGCCACCTAAATATTTTCTATGGGGGAATTTAGGAAACCCTGACTCGGTGCCGAAGGCCACATGCCCGTCATCACCAAAGTTGTCTCGGCTCGGGAGCTAGGGTACGATTGGGGAAGGTCAGCTATGAGCACCCCCTCTCGCCCGATCCGAAGATCGACCTCTACTAACCGTGATATCCGTTTTTGAAAACATTATGTGTTCTTATTCCAATTATTAGCCTAGAATTACTATGTCATGCGCACAGCAAACAAGTATAGACTAGATTGCCTAATTTGGAAAGAAGCATTGCATATCCGTTTGTTTTGGAAAAATACTTTGGAATTTGCTACTCGCAAGTAGGCTAAAATACGGATTTCAACGAGTTTTTCCAACTCAAACAATCCAACCTTCACCCACAGGCATTCAAACAGTCTAACACATAAGCATCTAGCCACATGGTAAGCATGCTATCATGTTAACATTCACACGCATGCGAGACGCTAAAGCATGAACACTTACATCGTACTCCGTGCCAAAACAATAAACTAGTTAGCAAACATGCGTGATCCTAGTTCATGTCAAGTTGACTAATGCAACACATGAAAGATGCAATTAGAGTAGGCTCGGCTAACATAAACATGGCATGTGAAATGCAACCAATTAATGCACGTATTCAATTTGGAATTGAAATACAAATGCAGTTAGCGTGATGTACCGAGCCTGGTGCATGCGGGACAAATGTATGGATGCACGCATGCATAACATAAGGTATACTAATTTAAACATGCCCTAATCTACCATCATAAGCAGGTAAATAAAAGGGAAGAAAGAAGTGGGGGTTGGAAGACATTCACACACTCACCCACACTTATTACAGATTCGTCCTCGCTCGGAGGGACCAAAAGAATAATACAGATAATTAACCTACAAGCTAATTAATTATTACAAATTGCCTAATTAGCTAACAAACTAACTAAACTAGAAAAAAACACTAAACTGCCTCGGGAAGAGAGCTCAATGCAAAGCGTGCTCGGGTCTTGCTCGAAAGTGCACCGCCATGCATAGGCTGCCTCTGTTTTCCTTTCTTTACTCCTCTGGAGGCTGCCAAAACCTCAGGATTGCTTTTCCGGATACTGGGGAATGCCATCGACTGGGTAGAATGCCCACCGGCAGTGGAATGTAATCACCGGCCATTGGTGAAGCTATCGGCAGAGGGAGGATTGCTGGTCGGCACTTATCACTGCCGGTCGGCAGAAAGCTCCTGCAGAATCTGCAATTGACAGCAACAGAGGGCAAGGCAGAGCATGGCAATACAATTGAAGGCATATATGCACCAATCATGTCCCTTATCATGTTAATGACTCAAAGAGACATGCTCCTTGGTTCTCGGACCATCAATTGCGCATTTCCATGCGTGATGGCCCAAAGGACCAAGTGTGCACGTTTTGATGTCAAATGCAATGCAAACCAACAAACCAATGGGACTCGACCTCCATCATGACTTGGTCAAGAGGTAGAGCATGCATGCCAATGCAATGCAATCCTAATCATGCGAGCTAGCATGCAACATAGCAATGCAATGCGAGTGATGTACACTAGGCACACCAACTATGCAAGCAAGCAAACAAGCCTACAAGGCATGAGATAATGCCACCAACATGTATGCAAGGCATAATGTGGGTGTTTAAGCATGTAAACAAACATGTGACTTCATTCAATCATGCAAGCTCAATTATTCAACAACTCACCAATATGCTACAACATGCAAGGAGTACATGCAACAAACAAAAAGATGGACTTAAACATGATTTGGGCAGCTCTAATAAGGCCCAAAACAGTGGCCAAAGTGACCAAAATAAAGGACCAAATACACATGCACACATGCACATGATTAAGGGCCAACACTTAGGCACAAAAGGGGGACTCTCAAGCACACTTGAAAGAGGCATAATGTGGACTAATGGCATGCAAGATAAACATTGAAAATCATGTTAAGATGGTGCCAAACCAAGTAAACAAAATAGACTAAGCATGCAATAAATGGCCCAAATACTTGAAGTAAGTCAAAGGGGCTTGAACCATGACCAAGTCAACCAAGCCTCACAAGGCTAAGAGGACTTAAAATAGGTTCAAGACAGACCTAGACCATGCAAAGGGGGGCCCCCTAGATGGCGTCTAAGTGGCTCAAATTCAAAGGCATGTACAATGGCCAAAACATAGAAAATGCTACACAAGCTTTCAAAGCATTAAAGAGGTGTCCAAGGCAAGCATACAAGCATGTCAAAGGGACTGAAATTACATGACAAATGGTCCCGACCCACTAAATTAAGGCAAGGATGCATGTTATACATTCACACACTTAAGGCCGACAAGCCAAAAATGCAAAGGGGCTATACAATGCATGCCATGGCCGACCCAAACAACTATGGACAGACCTCTAGCATGGTAAAATAAGCATAGGAGCTTCACAAAACTAGACCTAAAACAAGCTTGAACAAAGGTTTATAACCTAAGGCATGTTAAGGCAATAAAGTGGCATTACAAGGTAGGTATGCTAAGCATGCATGGTGTACCAAAACCAACAATAAACAGAGGCATATTATGATATAATAGGCACAAAAAACAGCCAAGGCATGGTCAACGTGAAGCTTAGCTAGATACTCCCTCAAGAGGCCAAAAATGGTCCATTTGAAGGACAATAAGGAGAGGGGGTGGCCCTCTCCTTCTTAGGACCTCAAGGCACCATCCCCACCTCTGAAATCCCTCAAGATTTCAGTGGTGAGGAGGCCCAAACACCAAGGTCTCGGAGCTCACTCAAAATAGCACAAATGGGGCCTTTCAAGGCCTAAGAGGGGTCAAACACCTCCAAACCACAAAACACTCTAAACAAACTATTTAGACGGCCTAAAAACAGAACTTTTTTATATTATACACCAAGCTCAAAAACAATTTTAAGATAGGTAAAAATACAATGCAAAAATGGGGAATAAATGAACTAGTTTCTTACCCTTGTTGACTTTCTTCACAAATGGTGGACCAGCTAGTTCTTCAAGCTCAAAACCACCCAAGAACACCAATACCAACCTCTGGTTCTTCAAGGAACTAAGAAAAGGTGAAACACTATGTGTTTGTGTGCAATAGTAAGACACAAACACACTTAAACACACACAAAGGTAAAAAGAGAGAGAGATATAGAGATAGAATGTGTATCAATCCTAACCCTAGAACTCAAAACCCTAATATGGCTGTCTAAAATCTCTCACCTCAACAAGGGAGAGGAAGGCTCCTCTTATAGAGCTTTTTGTCTTGTAAAGCTTACAAGACAAGCTTCTAAAGAGAGAGATCCCTCCGTACACGTGTATGGAGGGGAGCCAAATGCAAGACAGCTGTAATAAAATATCTGCAAAAGCAGATGAACAGTAGTCGGCTGCCCAAAAATGCCATTTTGGCAAAAGGGAGTGCCGACCGGCAACAAAGAATGCCGACCGGCAATATAGATTGCCGATGGCAGCAAAACACTAGTCGGTGGCCTCTGGCCATGGCCGGTGATGTGTGGGGATGCCTCACAAGGCATTTCCTTCCCCTCCAAGGCAAAACACAAGTGTTTGGTGCAAAACCAGACACTAAACAGTCGAGTTCAGAGATCCTGAGGCAAGGCGCGTAGCCGAGACCTTCGGGAACTCCAAACGAACACAAACATGGATGATCACCGAGTGTTCTAATGGTGACATCCAAGTCTTGAGGACGGTCAAAAATGGGGTGTCTACAGGTGAGCATAATGCCCAGTAGGAAATTCTTAACAAAGTATATACATTTTATGCAAGTCTCAAGAGATGAATGCACATGTCATGCCATGCCTTTTTGAAAATAAAACACATCTTCATCTTTTGAAAACCATCATGCACAATGATGTTATAAAACTTCAACTGTTCAAAATTTATCAATTTAATTAAAGTGGGCATAAATACAACTCTGGTGATCCCTAGGTCGGTGTCTGCAAGTAGACTATACGAGTACTACCAATTGTCATTTTTACTGGTACTAACTGGAAGGCTCGACACCTATCCTCGCGACCTTCTGGTCTTTCACCAAGGACACTTAGGCCAACCTAAACAATTTCATCTACACCACCTATCAAGACTTACCACCATATTTACCCCAAAACCATTTCATGAAAATCCATTTCCCAACATTCTTTTCTCAATGAAAATTTCCAAAGCTTAACATAGTCCAATGAATTGAAATGCCAATGTATGCTTAATAATGCAATGCAACATTACTTCCATATTCAATTGTTCCACACAATATACCATTGTGATCAAAATTCCCAATCTTCTTTTCAACACAATTCCACAAGATGAATATATATATATATATATTTTTATATCCAATTCATTCAAGAGAATAACGTAATTCCTACATTTCGAGCAATCTAAACAATTTAGTCAATTCAAGACTAAATCAACATTTTGACAACAATTTCCAAAATAAACAACATTTCTCATTTTTTTCACAAAATTCGTCATTTATATATAAATAAACAATTTTCAAAGAATCCATTTATTTTGGTACACAAAATAAATATCACAACACCTTCCAAGGATTTTTAACATCTTTCAAAGAAAAGACCCAATTTCTAGGTTTTCTCACCAAAACCATTCATCTCCAGATATTTAGAAGAATCTCCCCAAAATCATCTTTCTTCAATCAATATGGTTCAAAACCTTCAATTTCTATTTTAAAAGGAAAAGAAATTAAACCCTCTTTCAAAATCACTCATCTTCTTGAAATCAACAATCAATTTCTCAAAGCTAATCAAATGATAATTTCAAAAATTATCTAGATCTTGCAAGAATATATATATAACTCTAAGAAAATCCCTACCTCAAGTTTTGAAGAAGAAATGAGATGAAACCCCCATAATCAACGGTATCGAAACTCGATCTTCACTGCACACAACGAAGCCCTCGAGATGATAACCAAATTTGGTGAAGAACTTAGGTCTAAATCCCAATGGATTTGGAGAAATCAAAGAGAGAAGATAACTTCTAGAGAGAGAAGCTCCCAATCTGGAATTCTGGAGAGTTTTAGAGGGAGAGAGGACTGAAAAAGTGATATGAAATATCAGATTCATGAACTAATATAACATGGTCCGCTCGAGCGTGGAATGCCCCGCTCGAGCGTCAAATACACTAACCCAGTACTTTTGCAGACAGGTCAAACTTCTCAAACCAAATATTCTCCACTCAAGTGCATAAATGGCCGCTCAAGCAGACAAGCAACTTCGAATGCATTTGTAGACGTCCCCGAACGCCCCTGGAGGATGAGTCCCGTTCTGTTCATATTGAGCTCACTACAATTCAGACTCTCGAATCATCACAGTTCTTAATCTGAACCAAAGAGTCCAAATCCGGCAAATCGTTTTGAGAAAAATAGATTTTTAGAAAAGAAGTGCCAAACATGGACTGCTTTGCCAGATACATAGTCGCCACCTAAATATTTTATTTTGGAAAATTTAGGAAACCCTGACTCGGTGCCGAAGGCCACGTGTCCGTCATCACCAAAGTTGCCTCGGCTCGGGAACTTGGGTACGATTGGGGAAGGTCAGCTATGAGCACCCCCTCTCGCCCGATCCGAAGATCGGCCTCTACTAACCATGATATCTTGTTTTGAAAACATTATATGTTCTTATTCCGGTTATTAGCGTAGAATTACTATGTTATGCGCACAGCAAACACGTATAGACCGAATCGCCTAAATTGGAACAAAACATTTCATGTTTGTTTTGAAAATGGTTTGCTACTCGCAAGCAGGCTAAAATGTAGATTTTGCCACCCTCAAGTGGGCTTTAGAAAAGATGGTTTTGCCACTATCTAGCGGGCTTAAAACTCACAGTTTTAGTGCATTATTCCAATTTAGGTAATTCAACCTCCATCCACAGGCACTCAAGCAGTTATATCACATAAGCAGCTAGCCTCATGGTAAGTACGCTGTCATGGCAACACTCACACACATGTAAGGATGCTAAATCATGAGAACTTACTGAGTACTCCGAGCCAAAACAGAAACTAGTTAGTAATCATATGCATGATCCTAGGTCATGTTAAGATGGCTAATGCAACTTATGCAAAATGCAACTAAGATGGGCTCGACTAATCTACAATGACATGTGAAATGCTACAACTAACAAGTATTCAATTTGGAATTGAAATACAAATGCAGTCAGTATGATGCGTTGAGCCCAGTGCATGCAAGACAGATGAATGGATGCAAACATGCTATCATACTGTATGCTAATTGAAACATGCCCTAGGCTAACCATCGAAAGCTAGTAAATAAAAGGGAATAAAGACGTGGGGTTGGAAGACATGCACACACTCACGCACACTTATTACACAATTGCCCTGGCTCGGAGGGTCCGAAAGAATATAAAAATTTACTAACCTACAAGCTAATTAAATATTACAAACCCTTAACTAATTAACAAATTAATTGAGCTATTTAAAGCAGTAAAATGGCCTCGGGAAGAGCGATGCATGCAAGCTCGATCTGTCTCGCCCAGAAACCCGTGCCATGCCACTGTTGCCCCTGTTTACACTGCTCTGATCCTCTGAAAATTGTGCAACTCCCAAGGTGCACTCTCTGGACACTGGGGAGCATCACCGACCAAGTGGGATCACCACCGGCCATGTCCGGATGGTTATCAGCCATTTCTAAATCCATCGGCCAAAAAAGAATGGCCGGTCGGCAGTATAGGTGGCCGGTCGGCCAAAGCTTCCTGCAGAACCTGTTTTTGACAGCAGCAGAGGGCAAACAGTGCATGGCAAGGAAATTCAAAGAAATGTATGCACAACCACTCTCCCAATCATGCAATGGACTCAAGGGAGCATGGCCCTCGACCCTCGGGTCATCAATTGCACATTTCAATGCGTGATGGCCTAAGAGGCCAAGTTAACAAATCAATGTCAATGCATGCAACAAACAAATGAAAGCTTCGCACCCTATCATGTAGGGATCAAGGGCGTTGGCGACCGAGAATCGAGGCGCGTTACGTCACTTTGAATACGAACGCACCTCATCCCTCGTGCTTGGTTTGACACCCCAAACCAAGCAAAAATGTAATGCATGTATGCAATATGGCTCGAGTATGCAAAATAACTCAAGCTAGCAAAGCATGTCAAATGTAAACACCAACCAAACATGCAAATATGCAATGTGCTAAGCATGCAATGCTACAATGCTACCTAGATAGACAACTAGTCAAAATGATAATCATGTAATAATGCATTAACTACAAGGATACAACGATCATGCAATGTGATGATCATACTACAAGACACAAGTGCATGGACTTACACTAGGATGGAGGAACCTCGGCCACACCCCAAAACAGTGGCCAAAGATACTAAAATGATGGTGCCAATATGCAAGACAAGCATGCAAACCAATGGGCCTAAGACTAAGGCATAAAAGCCAACTTTCAAGCGCACTTAAAAGAAGACAAACATGGACATTAGACCAACAAAAATAAAAGAGCTATGGCATGTTAGAATGAGCCCCAAAACCCGCTTAGATGGCATCCCAAATGTCTAAACATGGTGGCAAACACAATGACCAACTCCTGAGGCACAAAACTACAACATCTCAAAGCATTGAAAGAGAGCCAAATGCAAGTGTAGGACCACATTACATGGACTGAAATATGATCTCAAATGATACAAAATTATGGGAATAAGCCAAGTAAAGCATGCTAGTGACCCACACACCCAAGGCTCTCAAGCCAAAATGCATGGTGGCTATATCAAACATGGAAAATATGACCAAATCAGTACCAAATAGTCCTTAAGCCTGGCAAAACATGACCTAAAGCTTCACAAAGCTGAGCCAAAACATGCAAGCATGATGGTCCAAAGGCAATATGCATTTCTAAGCAAAATAGAGGAATACAAGGCAAGTGTATTATTCATGCAAGGGGTCAACAGACCAACATGGGACAGAGGTAGAACATGCTAAATAAACACCAAATAACCTCTGAAATAAAGCTAAACAAAGCTAGGCATGCATGCTACCTTTATAAGCCTTAAACACTAGCTAAAGAGACACAAAGGGAGAGGGGTGTCCCTCCCCTATGAAAGACCTCAAACCCCCTTCTTCACCACTAAAAATCCACTGGATTTCAGTGGTGAGAAGGTCAACACACAATAGTAACCAAAGCTTAGCAAAGGGAGCACCAAAAGGGCCAAACAAGGCCTAAGAGGGGGAGATCGACCCCCAACACCAAAACAACCTTACTGAAGTATCTTAAGCATGCAAATATAAGACTTTTTTCAGTTATACACAAAGTCTAAAATAGTAAGCAAGATAGGTAAAAGACTAGTGCAAGATTGGGGAATATAAAGTAAAAGTGTTACCCTTGGAGAATCCTTGAAGAACAGTAAATGCAGCCCTCTTCTTCTGATCGAAATCAGTCCAAAACCTCAAGAACAAACCCTCAATGCCTCCCAAAGTCGAAGTAAGGTGTAAGAGTGTGTGTTTTAGTGCAATACTATGAACTAACCACACCTTTAGGGCCTTAAATCCACACAAAATGAAGAGAGAGAGGATGATATCAGATATATGAATGTATTAGGTCTGGATTTTCTTTAACCAAAACAAAGAAGAGAGGAGGGGCTCTTATGTAGACCAAGCAAAAGGCTAAGCTTCCAAGAGAAGCTATCCTAAAGGGTCAACGCTTCCAAGGGAAGCTAAACAAAGGGGCCAAGGCTTCCTTAGGAAGCTGGGACAGGTGTCCAAGCTTCTTGAGGAAGCTAAGACAAAGGTCCAAGCTTCCTCAAGAAGCTAGACCAAAAAGGTGCAAAAGGGAAAAAACAGCCACACTCGTGCATGGACGGCCAGGTTTGTGCACTCCAGCTGGCACAGCTGGCATGTATTATGCCTGAAAAAGGGAAAAAAGTGATACCGGCCAGAAAATGAGTCCATCGGCCAAATAAAGTGCCGATCGAGCACTCACAGTGTCGACCGGCCAATGGACTATTTCACCAATGGCCGGTATCAAGAAGACACGGCCGGTGGGTCTCAGGGGGGGCTAACAAGCCACTCCCTGTCTCGGAAACAAAAACACAAGTGTTTGGTGCAAAACC
The DNA here is from genome assembly GCF_055761805.1 of Camellia sinensis. Lineage (NCBI taxonomy): Eukaryota > Viridiplantae > Streptophyta > Magnoliopsida > Ericales > Theaceae > Camellia > Camellia sinensis. The sequence continues at coordinate 68,574,080 of NC_138970.1, forward strand.
AACCACAGAACAGTCGAGTTGAGAGATCCTGAAGCAAGGCGCGTAGCCGAGACCTCCGGGAACTCAAAACAACCACGAGCATGGATGATCACCAAGTGTTCAAACGGTGACGTCCAAGTCTTGAGGACGGTCAAAAATGGGGTGTCTACAGTTGCCCCTCTTTGACAGAACTCGAAAGTCATAACAATAACGGGAGTGAGTGTCAAAGCCCAAAGACGACTCATTTTTGACAAGGCCGAAGACTTTAGACAAACATGCAAGCTACAGATAAGATATGCGCCCGAAGGCGGAGGCAAAATGCAACTGACAATGCAAGGAGCCGAACATAACTTATGATCATGCAAAGAAAGCTGTAACGAAGCATAACATGTAACAGTTTTAAGCAATCAACACAAATCCAACTACATTACAATGCATAAATGATGTAAGAGAATCATGTAATTCTCGCTACGTTTCACGCGGAGAATACAATACCTGTGCGGTTCGTCTGGTTGCACCAGCTTCAAATGAACCGTACGTACAATATCGTGCCTGAAAGAGAAAGAAAACTTAACAGGTACAATATTGTTAGTAGTATGCAATCAATGCAATTGAAAGTGCGTGTGTAGACGTCCCCGAACGCCCCGGGAGGGACGAGCTCCCGTTCTGTTCATTTTGGGGTCACTACAGCTCAGGACTCTCAAATTTTGTCACGGTTCTAAGTCTGAACCGAAGAGTCCAAATCCGGCAAATCGTTTTGAGAAAACAGATCTTCAGAAAAGAAGTGCCAAACATGGACTGTTTTGCCAGATACAGAGTCGCCACCTAAATGTTTTTTTTTTTTAATGGGAAATTTAGGAAACCCTGACTCGGTGCCAAAGGCCATGTGTCCGTCATCACCAAAGTTGCCTCGGCTCGGGAACTTGGGTACGATTGGGGAAGGTCACTTCGTGAGCACCCCCGCTCGCCCGATCAAAGATCGGCCTCTACTAACCGTGATATCTATTTTTGAAAACTTTGTGTGTTCTTATTCCGGTTATTAGCCTAGGTTACTATGTGATGCACACAGTATATAAGTATAGACTGGGTCGCCCGAATTGGAGCGAAACATTTCATGTTTGTTTTTTTGAAGGATGGTTTGCTACTCGCAAGTAGGCTTAAAATGCAGATTTTGCCACCCGCAGGTGGGCTTAGAAAAGATGGTTTTGCCACTATCTAGTGGGCTTAAAACACACATTTGATGAATTATTCCAATCCAAGTAACTCAACCTTCACCCACAGGCATTCAGGCAGTTATATCACATAAGCAATTAGCCTCATGATAAGCATGCTATTCATGGCATTCACTCACATGCATGCAAGGATGCTAAAGCATAAAGCTCACCGAGTACTCCAAGCTAAAACAAAAACTACATTAGAAATCATGCATGATCCTAAGTATACAAAAATGCCTAATGCAACACATGCAAAATGCAACTATAGCAGGCTCGGCTATTCTAAACATGGCATATGAGATGCAACAGCTAACAAGTATTCAACTTTGAAATTGAAATACAATGCAGTTAGTATGATGCGCCGAGCCTGGTGCATGCAAAACAGATGAATGATGCAAACATGCTGTCATACTGTATGCTAATTGAAACATGCCCTAATCTAACCATCATAAGCTGGCAAATAAAAGGGAGAAAGACGTGGGGTTGGAAGACATACATCACACTCACCCACACTTATTACAGTTGTGCCCTCGCGCAGAGGGTCCGAATAAATAATACAGTCCCGAATAAAAGAATATTACAGTCCAAATATTACAGATTCCTAATTAATTAAACAAATTAAATAAGAAAATAAATAAAACTGGCATGCAAGCCAGGGACTGCCTTGCTTCTGATGGATGATGCATGTCCGGGTTGTCTTGCGCGGAAATCCACCGGGATGCCCCAATTAGCCTCTGTTTAGCAGTCATTCTTGAAACGTGTGCCAAGTCCCGAAAAGTTGCTGATTCTTCATTTTGCTGCAACAGAGAGCAGGAAAGGGGCATAGCAATGTATTTTCACAAATATATGCATGCCTCGATCCTCGTGCCACAAATCACGCATATCGATGCATGATGGCAGAGGAGTCGAAATGTGCAACTCAATATAGAATGAATGCACATGAAAACACAACAAGACCTAACTCCATCACGGGTAATCCGGAGTGTCGGTGACTTAGGGAATTGAGACCGGTTTCGTCACTCGAAGTACGAAACGCACCTCGTTTCCCGTGCCCGGGCTAACTCCTAATCCCGAACACAATGCTATATGCATGACATGCATGAAATACAACTAAGATACAATCCTAACATACACAATGCTATGGAATGACATGCCTCGAAATGCGTGCACACAGGCACGCAAACCGAGAAAATGCATGAATGCGATCTAAGATACAACCTAGTATGCACTATGCTATAAAAATGAGATGCCTCGAAATGCGTGCACACGGGCACGCAAATCGAGAAAATGACATACGCAATGCCAATGATATGAAAATGCGATATGGACTTATACTAACATGAGAGAGCCTCGGCCGCACTCACATAAGAGGCCGATGGATGAAAATGAGGTGCCTCGAAATGCGTGCACTCGGGCACGCAAACCGAGGCGATGACAAATGTAATGTGATATGGCTAAAATAGCATATAGAATGCAACATGGACTTACGCTAACATGAGAGAGCCTCAGCCACACTCACATAAGAGGCCGATGGATGAAAATGAGGTGCCTCGAAATGCGTGCACTCGGGCACCCAAACCGAGGCGATGACAAATGCAATGCAATGGCGTGGAAATGGCATATAGAATGCAACATGGACTTATACTAACATGAGAGAGCCTCAGCCACACTCACATAAGAGGCCGATGGATGAAAATGAAGTGCCTCGAAATGCGTGCACACGGGCACGCAAACCGAGGTAATGACATATGCAATGCAATGGCATGGAAATGATATGCAAACATGCTAATGGGATTTCAGCACTGAAAAGTGGGGGAAAACAGCCCCGAAATGAAGCGAAAACACACCCGATGCACGGAATTTCTCCCGAAATGCAAAATTAGGCACCCGAAATGGCCTATAGCTATACCAAATATGCATAATTGGCACATGCAATGAATAGACAGTAGGAAGGCAGCCCCAAAATAAGCATTTTTCCAGTTCAAAGCATGGCCAAACAGTAAACAAAGATAGGGCAAAATTAGCATGCGAAAATGGCCCTAAACATGTGATTATGAAGCAACTCACAGCTGCTAACTCTAAATGGGTTAGGACCCTTCAACAACATTGAAGAGGGACCAAAAATAAGCACTTTCACAGAACTGTAAAAACCTCAAAAACAAACATAGATAAGGCTAAGTTCTTATGCAAGAAAATGGACCAAAAGGTGGCCAAAGAGGCAAGTGGTATATTCAATGCCCAAACTGAAAAATTCCCTTCTACAACATTGAAGAGGGACCAAAATTAAGCATATTTACAGAACTGTAAAATGGCCAAAACAGTATACAAACATGCTAGAAATGCAATGCAAAATGAGGCTCAAAAAGAGGCTATAACATGAAGTATGCAAAATATTCACCAAATAGCCAAGGACCCTTAATAAAACATGTTAATAAGGTCAAAATAAGGCCATCTATAGGCCTGTAAATCGTCCAAAAATGGAAGCATAATGGGCTGCCAAAGCATGCAAGAAAACGGTATTTAAGGAGGGTATTGAAGCAAGTGCAATATGGAGGGCTCAAACAGGGTTGAGCCCTTAATGAAACAAGAAAATGAGCTCAAAAAAATGACCTTTTCAGTTTTGGTCGGAGCTCAAATCAATAAGCATGTATGGCTTACAAATGTTGCAAAAATGAGCTAGAAAAGAGGGAAAGTGAACTTACCCTTGAAGACCAATGCTTTTGTTGCTTCTTGGACCAGATTTGATGACTCTAAGCTGCTGGAATCCCTTCCTTTGCTGCTGGAATGGAGTGGTGATGGTACAGCTTGAAGAAGATGAAGAAAATGGAGCCAAAACTTGAAGGAAATGGAGTGATATGTATGTATATCTTCAAAGCAACTCTTGTAACCCTTTTCCTTGAGTTGGGAGGCCAGAAAAATTTGCAAGAGAGGGAGAGAGGAGTCTAGCAAAAGTGGAGGGAAAATGAGGCCTTTTTTCCCTCCAAAAGGGTCCCCCGGATGTAGATATTTTTGGGGGAAAACCAAGGCACAGCTGGAAAGCACACATAGTAACGAACATGGCCGGCCTGAAATTTTTGCTGCAAGTGGCCGGCCGGCCACTTCCCCTAGCCGGCCGGCTAGGTCAAAGAAAAAAAGTGGCCGGCCACCCCCTAGGATGAAGCCCCAGAAGTTAGCTTTCTAATGGCGCAAACCTTGCATTAAAATTCCTCCTGCAGAAAAAGTTATGCCCTTTTCCGTGAAGCCGCGCAGATTCGGTCCAACCAGACTTCAACCAACCACATCTCCCCCCCTCGGACTTGGACTTGGGAGATTCTTGAGTCAAAAATGAAGCCCCGGAAGTAAGCTTTCCAATGGTGGTGGCCTCATATCTTAATTCATCTTGTGCAAAGAGTTACGCCCGTTTCGGTGAAGCCGCGCAGATTTTTCTCCTTCCCGGATTCATGCTGAACCACTTTTGACCAAAAAGAAGTTGGCTTTTCGGCAAAATTGCTGGCCTCCCACCAACTTTTGGTGTCCTCCCATGTGTGTACATCACAAATATGTGGATTGGGGTTGAAGGAAGTGGCCCCAAGGTGTTCAACATTGGCTGGGAAGTTAGAAAAACGGGCGCCGGAGGGCGCCGGAGGATATATAACTGGTTGCTGCAACAATTGCTGGCCTCCCGCCCTTCTATGGCCTTCCCGGTGATGAAACAGAGGTACCTGCCAAAAATGAACGACAACCGGTGCAAAACGAATGTTCGGGGGCCAAAACACGCAGTTCGGGATCCCGAAAATGGGCTGTTAAGCACCGAAAGCGGCGTTCGGCCACGAAGTGGGTTTCTGAGACCCCAGTGTCCCTCAAAAGGGAGAAAATAAGAAGCATGCCAAAAACCGGGGCAAACGGAGATGGTTAGGCGGTCCCGAACCGAGGCACACGGCCAACAGTCCCGAAAAACCGGAAACGGGCTCCGAAATGGGCAAAATGGCCTATGGCCACAAAATGTAGCCCATGGCCACTGAGAGATGGTCTACGGGACCTCTCCCTCCCCTCAGGAGAAGAAACAGAGAAAATCGAGTCTGGTTCGCAAACCGAGGCAAGGCACAGAAGAGGGTTCGGAAGTCCGGAGGCAGGGCTCGCAGCCGCGACTCTGAGTCTTCTGAACGAGCACATTATGCAATATCACCAAGTGCTCAACTGGTGACGTCTGAGTCTCAAGGTCGGTCAAAAATGGGGTGTCTACAGTTGCCCCTCTTTGACAGAACTCGGAAGTCATAAGAATGACGGGAGTGAATGTCAAAGCCCAGAGACGACCCATTTTTGACAAGGCCGAAGACTTAGACAAAACAGACAAGATAGACAAAGATGTGCCCGCAGGCAGAGGCAAAATGCAAATGATATGCAAGAAGATTTTGAAGATTGGACTTATACGCTACGCGAGGCCGGTTTTGAAAGTTGGACTTATACGCTACGCGAAGCCGGTTATCACTCATGATCATGTAAAGAGAGCTGTAATGAAGCAATTATGCAAAATAAATGCAACATTTTAAGCGAATGCTAGGCAAGCAAGTAAACTCGAGCCAAACTACACCTCGTGCAGAAAGGATGTAAGAAAATTATGGAATTGTCACTGCAAATACAGTGTGCATGTGTGATAGATACACAGAGCGAACATGTGATTGATACACAAAAAGGTGAACACAAAGTGCGATAGATGCACTAAGTGAACAAGTATTATAGATACACAAAGCGAGAGTGTGCAATTGATACACAAAAATGTGAGCACAAAGTGTGATAGATGCACTAAGTGAGCAAAGCGAGTGTGTGATAGATACACTATTTGAGCAAAGTGTAATTGATATACAAAGGGTGAAGTGAGCAAAGTGTGATGGATACACACTAAAGGTGAACACAAAGTGTGATAGATGCACTTAGTGAGCAGAGCGTGATTGATACACTAAAAGTGAACACAAAGTGTGATAGATGCACTTAGTGAACAGAGTGTGATTGATACACTAAAAGTGAACACAAAGTGTGATAGATGCACTATGTGAACAGAGTGTGATTGATACACTAAAAGTGAATACAAAGTGTGATAGATGCACTATGTGAACAGAGTGTGATAGATATACTGAAAGTGAACACAAAGTGTGATAGATGCACTATGTGAACAGAGTGTGATTGATACACTTAATGAACAGAGTATGATTGATATACTGAAAATGAACACAAAGTGTGATAGATGCACAATGTGAGCAGAGTATGATTGATATACTGAATATGAACACAAAGTGTGATAGATGCACTATGTGAACAGAGTGTGATTGATACACTGAAAGTGAACACAAAGTGTGATAGATGCACTATGTGAACAGAGTGTGATTGATACACTAAAAGTGAACACAAAGTGTGATAGATGCACTATGTGAATAGAGTGTGATTGATACACTAAAGGTGAACATAAAGTGTGATAGATGCACTTAATGAACAAGTATGATGGATATACTAAAAGCGAACACAAAGTGTGATAGATGCACTATGTGAACAGAGTGTGATTGATACACTAAAGGTGAACATAAAGTGTGATAGATGCACTATGCGAACGAAGTATGATAGATATGAATGAAGTGTGATTGATACACTAAATGTGAACACGAAGTGTGACAGATACACTTAGTGAACAAAGTATGATAGATATACTGAAAATGAACACAAAGTGTGATAGATGCACAATGTGAGCAGAGTATGATTGATATACTGAATATGAACACAAAGTGTGATAGATGCACTTAGTGAACAGAGTATGATTGATATACTAAAAGTGAACACAGAGTGTGATAGATGCACTTAATGAACAAGTATGATGGATATACTAAAAGCGAACACAAAGTGTGATAGATGCACTATGTGAACGGGGTGTGATTGATACACTAAAAGCGAACACAAAGTGTGATAGATGCACTATGTGAACGAAGTATGATAGATATGAATGAAGTGTGATTTATACACTAAATGTGAACACGAAGTGTGACAGATACACTTAGTGAACAGAGTATGATTGATATACTGAAAATGAACACAAAGTGTGATAGATGCACAATGTGAGCAGAGTATGATTGATATACTGAATATGAACACAAAGTGTGATAGATGCACTTAGTGAACAGAGTATGATTGATATACTGAAAATGAACACAAAGTGTGATAGATGCACAGTGTGAACAGAGTATGATTGATATACTGAAAATGAACACAAAATCCTAACACGTTTCACGTGAAAGGTGCGAAGGTGGTGTAACCAGCGGGCATACCTAACCGCATCTCATACGGAGAGGGAGAAGGTTTTAGCCGGGGAGAAAAAAACAATGGTGTAACCAACAGGCGTATCTTAACGTATTTCATACAGAGAAAGGGATGGTTTTAACCGGGGGGAATAACAATGGTGTAACTAACAGGCATATCTCAACGTATTTCATACGGAGAGAGGGAAGGTTTTAACCAGGGAGAATAACAATGGTGTACAAAGTATGATTGATATACTAAATGAATGAAGTGTGATTGACACACTAAAGTAAATGAAGTGAATATGTGCATGATAGATACTCAAAATGAGGATGTGTGTGATAGATACAGAAAATGAAAATGCGTGTGATGGATACACTAAGCGAATGAAGAAAGTGTGAATGAGGTGTGATTGATACACTAAACAAATGAAGTGTGATTGATACACTAACTGAATAAAGTGTGATTGATACACTAAATGAATGATCTCAAACAGAACTTCTTTGAATGAACCGTACATACAATATCGTGCATGAATGAGAATGAAACTTGATAGGCACAATGCAATACAATGCATGATGCTTAAGAAAAGCAATAAATAGACAAAACAGCGTTTTAGAAAGCACCTCATGAGGTGAGTGGCGGTGAACCGCTCTGCTCCGATAGGGATCTTCCCCTGTGCTCTTCGAACACTTACCTTCAACTTACAGTACAAAGGCTCTAAAATACTGACAAGGGTTCTTCATGTAGAACACTTTGGACGTTGCCTTTCTTCCTGATCATATTCACAACTTTCCCTATTCTCCAACGGGGTGACAGATTAGGTTGGTTCAGTATCCAGAATTGAGGTGCATACACGCTATCTCAACCTATGGGGCTTCCATACAGATTTCAAGCCGAGGACACACCTCTGGGTATTTAAACCAGACTTTAGTCTCGAAAATCCCGAACCTTTACGTTCTAGGCATCAGCCGTTCGAACTCTAGTTTCCACCGTCGCAGTTGGTCTCCTAGGAACTCATTGCGAACACAGCCAAGATGCCTCTAGCAGGGAATGGTACTCAGGGAGAGCACTTTTGATCGCCATTCTGGCTTGAAGCAGACTTGATCTTGAGCTTGAGGTAGAGGCACACCCATACTTCGGAGCATTGGCAAGACCTGAAGAGGTACACATGGAATGTAGTCTCGGAACTTACTGAAGTTGAAACAAACTCAGATGCTCGACATTTCCTCTTTTGCTTTTGCTTTGCAGTCCGGAACCATATATAGCTTCAGATAGGTCCTGGTTCTACTGTTCTCACATGACCTGGGTTGAATCCTGCGATTTTATGAAAGAACGAATCTTGTTTTGCACGGATGTGGAGAACGGCACGGCACTCGGAGCGCAAAACGATTTTATTTTGAAATTGATAAATGAGTTCTCAACCGGGTATTGAGCCTACAACTGAACACAACGCACTACGACTCAACAACGGAAAACAAAAGGCAAACAACCTAAACACATCGAGTAACACTCGAAACGACTTAAAACAAGAATCGAGATAAAACAAAAAGACACGACATTCAGACGTTCACAGGGAGCCTGTTTCACCGGGTAGTGTTTCCCACCCTTTCTCATTTGTGGTTCTCACATCACTTGGCCCTCAAGCTCTGTTTTTCTGAAAAAGCCCTCTTCTCACTTTTCCTCTAATCGCACATCTCTCTATTCTTCAATCTCTCATTTTTCATCCCTCCCCTGGGTGGTTGATGGATAAATAGCAAATTGTGGGCTCGTGCCCCTAGCATTCTGCTAGATTCTCTTTCTTCCACTCACAGCTAGTGAATTCCTCCCACGGAAAGATTGCGCTACAACTGGGTGTGTAGCAAATCTGCAGCTAACATCAGTTGATGATGCTTTGCTGGGGAGTTTGGACGTGATAAGATCTGTCCAGATGATGGAGTGGAATATCTTGCCCCATTCTAGTTCGTGCTTCGCACTTGGCTTGATACCTCGTTGCTTGGAGGATGTGAGAGCTTTCAGCCATTTTGCTGTTAACTTCAGTTGTGCCCTATTCTAGCAGGTAGAGTGCCCTTCTTGGTAAGTATGTGGACAATGGGAAAGACAGGAAGCCTGACTCAACTGTGCCCCTAGTTCATCATTTTGACCATTTTTTGTTTTAGTTTTCTCCCAAAAAAAAATTTGACCAAAATGAGAGTTAGATTGACATGCTTGTTCAAATTTCTGATTTAAAATCATACAAGTCAGGCCATGAGCACTGAAAATTTTCCTCTTTTGGGTCCAAGAAATGGTCCAGTTTTGAAAATGGAATACTTTTCGAAAAGGTTAGTCAACCTTAGTAAAAATTCTCAAAAACTATTTTTGCGAACGACCACTGCTCAACGAGTACGGAACCTACTCTCGAGATGCACAACCTCGGGTTCGAAGGAAAATTGCCCCTTGCCTGAGGGGAACTGCATGGCAACGGAAAGTTGCCCCTTGTTTGAACAGCGCCACGGCGCGTTGAATGGCAACGGAAAGTTGCCCCTTGTTTGAACGGCGCCACGGCGCGTTGAATGGCAACGGAAAGTTGCCCCTTGTTTGAATGGCACCGCAGCGCATTGAATGACAGTCCTCAGGGCGACGAACCCAACCAAACTCTTGGATACAGAGAAAGCGAAGATGATCAGAACCATTGCATGGACACAATAGAATTTGTTTTACGGCTGGACTTCAGAATGAAGTTGCCTACGTATCCCAAAGATGGGAATCAAGCCTTACGTAGTTCGGGGTTAAGGTACACTCGGGTATTAACCTCTCCTTTTTAGGCTCTAACTTTTGCCAAGGCGCCCGTTGCGGGTTTTCGACCTTGCGAGCTTTGTTCTTCTTTTCTTTCCAATTCTTTTCATTTCTTTTCTTTGCATTTTCTTTTCTGTTCTTTTCTTTGCATATTTCTTTTTTGTTCTTCTTTTTTTTTCTTTTGCATTTTTGCTTCTTTTTTGTATTTTTTTCTTGCTCTAACTTTTGCCTGGGTCGCCCTTTCGGGTTTTCGGCCCACCGAGCCTCTCAAGGGTAAAAGTGTACCTTTGTCCATGTCAAATGGTTTTGAGATCCTGAAGTCATCTGAATCCAGGAGAATGGCTGCTGTTTTGCTTTGCAAGCTTCTTCTGATGAGATCTGATCTTCTTGACCTGACTTTCTTGGCTCTTGTTCGAGGGCTGCTTTGAATCTGGCCACGCAGGCCTCACATTATGGTTGACCTTCGAACTTTCTGAGTTCAAGTTCACGGTTTGGAAGCAAAGGGGTTGAGTCTCGAGGCTGAGAGCGATCCTAAGCTGCACAATCTCAAGAGTGATTCCACACAGGTCTTCGCAGGACCGCGCAAAACATTTTGATTTTGAAAATTTTTAAAAATGCGACAAATCGCTCGCGCTGAAGACGGTGTGAAACCAGTCTGGATCAAGCCAGGGTCCTTCTCAGTACTCACGCTAACAAGCATGATTTCATTCATTAAGGGCTTAGCACGCCTCTCTTTCTCTCAAATGATCAAAGTTTGGCAAATGCCGAGGAATTCCTTCCTCTTCGTTTTCACCGCAGTGTTCGAAAAGTTTTGAAAAACTTAGATCAATGCAATGATTTTGGGGTGCAAAAGAGTAGGCGAAAAGTACTGCCGTTTCATTCAAACTTTCTGGCACAATTGGCACATGACCGAGGCAAACACAAGAGCGTGAAAAACCACTACTGTTTCATTCAAATCTGTCGGCACAACTGGCTCCCTGGCAGAAACAGACTCAAAACAAAACGAAAAGACAAACATAAAACAAAATGGTGACGTCCGAGGTAACACCCTCCGGAATCACCCGACTCCTATACAACAGGACTGACTCGATATGATAAGACAGACCCGACACAAAAGAAAAGATTGACTCTATACAGGACAACAAGACTGACTCAATACCCAGCTCAGAAAGCACAAAGGCTAGCATTCGCAAATGCTCAAAACAGTGCATGCCATCCACCATATCTGGAGTAAACTGAACGCTGTCCGCAGGTGGTTTATCCCTCCAATCACATCACATTATCCCCTAAATTCACTGATCAAGTGCCGATAGGCTTTGCAGGGCCTGGTGCAGGGATGACCCCGTTGTCAAACAGATCTTGTACATCATGGCGCAGACGAAAGCAACCGTCGGTGTCATGACCGGTTTGTTGATGGTAGGCGCAGTACTTAGTCTGATCATGTTTTGCAGGGATAGGATCGGGTAGGGGCCGTTGTTCCAACGGTTTCAGATGCCCTTTCCGGATTAAGACCTCTAGAGCCTTTGACAAAGGCATGTGAAGTGGGGTAAAAACCCTCTTGACTCGAGGTGGATATTTGGTTCCTTGTGAGCTACTTCCGGACGCACCGGTGAATGGGGTAGCTGTTTTTGATGCGGTGGTAGCCACCATGCCCACATCAGAAGATCTTGCAGCTGCATCACCACTGGTGGTCGCATTCGAACTGCGGGAAAACGCCCTCCTGGGTTGCTCCTTATCCTGGTCAAACAGACCTTGCCTCATTGCATCTTCGATTTGTACCCCCATATCGTGCAAATCTGAAAAGGTAGGGAAGGGGATCACAATCATTTTCCGCATCAGCTTGGGCTGGAGATTGCGCACAATCATCCGAATTTGATCCTTATCAGTAGGCCTTAGAGTCATCATCGAGGCCTTCGCCCTCCACCGGGTCACGAATTCTGAGAAGCTCTCCTTTGGCTCCTGCCTCATCGCCTCAAGATCACGGGTCGTAATCTCGATTTGGGTATTGTATGAATATTGTGTGACGAAGGCCTCGGCCATGTCCTCCCAGCTCCGTTTCACCGAATCCTCCAATTTGGCATACCAGGTGACCGCAATACCCGACAGGGTCCTGCCAAATAGGGAGAGCTTTTGTGATCTTGTCAAGCCCATCGGGCGCAGAACATCTGAAAACAAGCTCAAGTGGACCATGGGATCTCCTGACCCATCAAAACGGTCGATGTGAGGCATCTTGAACCTGTCTGGCAGAGTTACAGCTGCGTCGGTGTACCCGTCCTCAATGCCCGGGATGGACTTTACCCCCTGGGATTTCTTGAACAACTTTTCCAGTTTGCTCAACTTTAACGCTGTGGGGTCGACCTCGAACTCGGAGGGAGAGTCCGGTAGATTGGTAGGTGTTTTGGATAGTTGAGGTAAAATTGGGGGCGGAGCCGGCCCTGCCGGAATGTCCGTATCTTCCTGGACATTTGGCGTCTCCCCAGGTGCTGGAGCTCCTGTTGGGGGAGGAACTTGTTGTGAAGTGGACGCATCGCTTTGTTGTTGCAGCTTGATGATGAGCTCGGCCTGCTGAGCCATGATCACAGCCTGCTGTTTGGCAAATTCCTCCTGACGGGCAGCATCCTGCTGCATGAGTTTCATACTTTCTTGCATCTGGCGCATCATGGCCTCCATCCCTGACGTGTTCTGCTGTTCCATCTGACTGATTGGTATCTATACTTTGCCTCTGGCAGAGGAACACTGATTGCCTTTGAACTGAATCTCTAACCTAGCACAGTCTATCAGCACAAGTTTGATGAACCTCAGGGGATATCGGAGCCTTCTGAAGCTATGGTTCCCAGACTACTCCTGGCAAAAGAGAAAACAGACAGCATCTCAGCATGATTCCATCTGAACAGATACGAGCATAGTTGAATGAGTGTGCCCTCTACTGAATCCTGCCCAAAATTCGGCCTGAATCCGAGTCTGATACCCACAGGTAAAGCTGACTCCCAAATACTGATAATAATGCCCGCAGGCTTGATGCCCAAATTCGCAAACTGGTGCCCGGAGGCCTGATGCCCAAACTCATACACTGATACATGCATTCCTGTAGAGACGCACTCTAAAGCACATAACAGATAAGTGAGGGCCAAAACACCCCTATGTTGGGGTAGGGTTTCCCTGTCCTATTTTGTCAGGAGCTAGGGTTTCACTACGCACGCAGCGATTTCAAACAACCTATAAACGGGTAAGCAACCTGTCCTAGTTTGGAATGGTCACTATGGATCCGAATATGTACTAGGTCGAATGGTCAAAAAGGGTGCCCCGGTAAAACCGGGGTTTGTGTTCCCATACTGGCAGAGCCCACAACCGGTCAGCCTTATGGTCATGCCTTGACAAGACAAGCCTCCGGCAAACCGTTCAGGAATAGCAGATGGCAAACACGGTGTCCTAGGCGCACCAATGCAAAATGCAATGCAAAGAAACACACAAGTGTAGTCAAAACAGATATCATGAGTTCGAGTCAAGTTCTCTAAATCCCCAGCAGAGTCGCCAGAAACTGTAGACGTCCCCGAACGCCCCGGGAGGGACGAGCTCCCGTTCTGTTCATTTTGGGGTCACTACAGCTCAGGACTCTCAAATTTTGTCACGGTTCTAAGTCTGAACCGAAGAGTCCAAATCCGGCAAATCGTTTTGAGAAAACAGATCTTTAGAAAAGAAGTGCCAAACATGGACTGTTTTGCCAGATACAGAGTCGCCACCTAAATGTTTATTTTTTTTAATGGGAAATTTAGGAAACCCTGACTCGGTGCCAAAGGCCACGTGTCCGTCATCACCAAAGTTGCCTCGGCTCGGGAACTTGGGTACGATTGGGGAAGGTCACTTCGTGAGCACCCCCGCTCGCCCGATCAAAGATCGGCCTCTACTAACCGTGATATCTATTTTTGAAAACTTTGTGTGTTCTTATTCCGGTTATTAGCCTAGGTTACTATGTGATGCACACAGTATATAAGTATAGACTGGGTCGCCCGAATTGGAGCGAAACATTTCATGTTTGTTTTTTTGAAGGATGGTTTGCTACTCGCAAGTAGGCTTAAAATGCAGATTTTGCCACCCGCAGGTGGGCTTAGAAAAGATGGTTTTGCCACTATCTAGTGGGCTTAAAACACACATTTGATGAATTATTCCAATCCAAGTAACTCAACCTTCACCCACAGGCATTCAGGCAGTTATATCACATAAGCAATTAGCCTCATGATAAGCATGCTATTCATGGCATTCACTCACACACATGCAAGGATGCTAAAGCATAAAGCTCACCGAGTACTCCAAGCTAAAACAAAAACTACATTAGAAATCATGCATGATCCTAAGTATACAAAAATGCCTAATGCAACACATGCAAAATGCAACTATAGCAGGCTCGGCTATTCTAAACATGGCATATGAGATGCAACAGCTAACAAGTATTCAACTTTGAAATTGAAATACAATGCAGTTAGTATGATGCGCCGAGCCCGGTGCATGCAAAACAGATGAATGATGCAAACATGCTGTCATACTGTATGCTAATTGAAACATGCCCTAATCTAACCATCATAAGCTGGCAAATAAAAGGGAGAAAGACGTGGGGTTGGAAGACATACATCACACTCACCCACACTTATTACAGTTGTGCCCTCACGCAGAGGGTCCGAATAAATAATACAGTCCCGAATAAAAGAATATTACAGTCCAAATATTACAGATTCCTAATTAATTAAACAAATTATATAAGAAAATAAATAAAACTGGCATGCAAGCCAGGGACTGCCTTGCTTCTGATGGATGATGCATGTCCGGGTTGTCTTGCGCGGAAATCCACCGGGATGCCCCAATTAGCCTCTGTTCAGCAGTCATTCTTGAAACGCGTGCCAAGTCCCGAAAAGTTACTGATTCTTCATTTTGCTGCAACAGAGAGCAGGAAAGGGGCATAGCAATGTATTTTCATAAATATATGCATGCCTCGATCCTCGTGCCACCAATCACGCATATCGATGCATGATGGCAGAGGAGTCGAAATATGCAACTCAATATAGAATGAATGCACATGAAAACACAACAAGACCTAACTCCATCACGGGTAATCCGGAGTGTCGGCGACTTAGGGAATTGAGACCCGTTCCGTCACTCGAAGTATGAAGCGCACCTCGTTTCCCGTGCCCGGGCTAACTTCTAATCCCGAACACAATGCAATATGCATGACATGCATGAAATACAACTAAGATACAATCCTAACATACACAATGCTATGGAATGACATGCCTCGAAATGCGTGCACACGGACACGCAAACCGAGAAAATGCATGAATGCGATCTAAGATACAACCTAGTATGCACTATGCTATAAAAATGTGATGCCTCGAAATGCGTGCACACGGGCACGCAAACCGAGAAAATGACATACGTAATGCCAATGATATGAAAATGAGATATGGACTTATACTAACATGAGAGAGCCTCGGCCGCACTCACATAAGAGGCCGATGGATGAAAATGAGGTGCCTCGAAATGCGTGCACTCGGGCACGCAAACCGAGGCGATGACAAATGTAATGCGATATGGCTAAAATAGCATATAGAATGCAACATGGACTTATACTAACATGAGAGAGCCTCAGCCACACTCACATAAGAGGCCGATGGATGAAAATGAGGTGCCTCGAAATGCGTGCACTCGGGCACGCAAATCGAGGCGATGACAAATGCAATGCAATGGCATGGAAATGGCATATAGAATGCAACATGGACTTATACTAACATGAGAGAGCCTCATCCACACTCACATAAGAGGCCGATGGATGAAAATGAAGTGCCTCGAAATGCGTGCACACGGGCACGCAAACCGAGGCAATGACATATGCAATGCAATGGCATGGAAATGATATGCAAACATGCTAATGGGATTTCAGCACTGAAAAGTGGGGGAAAACAGCCCCGAAATGAAGCGAAAACACACCCGATGCACGAAATTTCTCCCGAAATGCAAAATTAGGCACCCGAAATGGCCTATAGCTATACCAAATATGCATAATTGGCACATGCAATGAATAGGCAGTAGCAAGGCAGCCCCAAAATAAGCATTTTTCCAGTTCGAAGCATTGCCAAACAGTAAACAAAGATAGGGAAAAATTAGCATGCGAAAATGGCCCTAAACATGAGATTATGAAGCAACTCACAGTTGCTAACTCTAAATGGGTTAGGACCCTTCAACAACATTGAAGAGGGACCAAAAATAAGCACTTTCACAGAACTGTAAAAACCTCAAAAACAAACATAGATAAGGCTAAATTCTTATGCAAAAAATGGACCAAAAGGTGGCCAAAGAGGCAAGTGGTATATGCAATGCCCAAAATGAAAAATTCCCTTCTACAACATTGAAGAGGGACCAAAAATAAGCATATTTACAGAACTGTAAAATGGCCAAAACAGTATACAAACATGCTAGAAATGCAATGCAAAATGAGGCTCAAAAAGAGGCTATAACATGAAGTATGCAAAATATTCACCAAAAAGCCAAGGACCCTTAATAAAACATGTTAATAAGGTCAAAATAAGGCCATATCTAGGCCTATAAATCATCCAAAAATGGAAGCATAATGGGCTGCCAAAGCATGCAAGAAAACGGTATTTAAGGAGGGTATTGAAGCAAGTGCAATATGGAGGGCTCAAACAGGGTTGAGCCCTTAATGAAACAAGAAAATGAGCTCAAAAAAATGACATTTTCAGTTTTGGTCGGAGCTCAAATCAATAAGCATGTATGGCTTACAAATGTTGCAAAAATGAGCTAGAAAAGAGGGAAAGTGAACTTACCCTTGAAGACCAATGCTTTTGTTGCTTCTTGGACCAGATTTGATGACTCTAAGCTGCTGGAATCCCTTCCTTTGCTGCTGGAATGGAGTGGTGATGGTAGAGCTTGAAGATGATGAAGAAAATGGAGCCAAAACTTGAAGGAAATGGAGTGATATGTATGTATATCTTCAAAGCAACTCTTGTAACCCTTTTCCTTGAGTTGGGAGGCCAGATAAATCTGCAAGAGAGGGAGAGAAGAGTCTAGCAAAAGTGGAGGGAAAATAAGGCCTTTTTTTCCTCCAAAAGGGTCCCCCAGATGTAGATATTTTTGGGGGAAAACCAAGGCACAGTTGGAAAGCACACACAGTGAGGAACATGGCCGGCCTGAAATTTTTGCTACAAGTGGCCGGCCGGCCACTTCCCCTAGCCGGCCGGCTAGGTCAAAGAAAAAAAGTGGCCGGCCACCCCCTAGGATGAAGCCCCAGAAGTTAGCTTTCCAATGGCGCAAACCTTGCATTAAAATTCCTCCTGTAGAAAAAGTTATGCCCTTTTCCGTGAAGCCGCGCAGGTTCGGTCCAACCAGACTTCAACCAACCACATCTCCCCCCCTCGGACTTGGACTTGGGAGATTCTTGAGTCAAAAATGAAGCCCCGGAAGTAAGCTTTCCAATGGTGGTGGCCTCATATCTTAATTCCTCTTGTGCAACGAGTTACGCCCATTTCGGTGAAGCCGTGCAGACTTTTCTCCTTCCCGGATTCATGCTGAACCACTTTTGACCAAAAAGAAGTTGGCTTTTCGGCAAAATTGCTGGCCTCCCACCAACTTTTGGTGTCCTCCCATGTGTGTACATCACAAATATGAGGTTTGGGGTTGAAGGAAGTGGCCCCAAGGTGTTCAACATTGGCTGGGAAGTTAGAAAAACGGGCGCCCTCCGGCGCCGGAGGATATATAACTGGTTGCTGCAACAATTGCTGGCCTCCCGCCCTTCTATGGCCTTCCCGGTGATGAAACAGAGGTACCTGCCAAAAATGAACGACAACCGGTGCAAAACGAATGTTCGGGGGCCAAAACACGCAGTTCGGGATCCCGAAAATGGGCTGTTAAGCACCGAAAGTGGCGTTCGGCCACGAAGTGGGTTTCTGAGACCCCAGTGTCCCTCAAAAGGGAGAAAATAAGAAGCATACCAAAAACCGGGGCAAACGGAGATGGTTAGGCGGTCCCGAACTGAGGCACACGGCCAACAGTCCCGAAAAACCGGAAACGGGCTCCGAAATGGGCAAAATGGCCTATGGCCACAAAATGTAGCCCATGGCCACTGAGAGATGGTCTACGGGACCTCTCCCTCCCCTTAGGAGAAGAAACAGAGAAGATCGAGTCTGGTTCGCAAACCGAGACAAGGCACAGAAGAGGGTTCGGAAGTCCGGAGGCAGGGCTTGCAGCCGCGACTCTGAGACTTCTGAACGAGCACATTATGCAATATCACCAAGTGCTCAACTGGTGACGTCTGAGTCTCAAGGTCGGTCAAAAATGGGGTGTCTACAGCGTGACAACGCAAGTCGAGTAGGACGCATAACCATACAATTTGGGGCAAGCATAATAATGCTATGAAGGCACAAACACATGTAAGTAAAGAACACGTGACAATGTGTACAATGTGTGTGATGGGGAACTTGAACACATGTGAGTAAAACAATACGTGACAACGCATGCAATGTGTATAGAAAGAAACTTGAACACATGTAAGTAAAGCGTAACGCGACAACGCATGCAATTTGTATAGAAAGAAACTTGAACACATGTAAGTAAAGCAAGACGCGACAACGCATGCAATGTGTATAGAAAGAAACTTGAACACATGTAAGTAAAGCATAACGCGACAACGCATGCAATGTGTATAGAAAGAAACTTGAACACATGTAAGTAAAGCATAACGCGACAACGCATGCAATGTGTATAGAAACTTGAACACATGTAAGTAAAGCATAACGCGACAACGCATGCAATGTGTATAGAAACTTGAACACATGTAAGTAAAGCACAACGCGACAACACATGCAATGTGTATAGAGAGAAACTTGAACACATGTAAGTAAAGCATAACGCGACAACGCATGCAATGTGTATGGAGAGAAACTTGAACACATGTAAGTAAAGCATAACGCGACAACGCATGCAATGTGTATAGAGAGAAACTTGAACACATTTTCAGCATAAGTATAGTGAAGGCATGCTACTCGCATTTGTTGAGACACAACAAAGTCAAGACGAGGCATTTGTTAAAAGCAAGACACGTAACGAGCGTGGGGAAAGGATGCTCCTTGCATGCACCGAACATCGCACCTAGAAGACATGGCTCAAGGTCAACCACGAAGACCAGTTAACATTCTAAAGCGCACTTTTTTTGCGCTATCGCGAGTAATGAAGGTGCCAAACCGTATAATTGACCTGAACAAGGGCGCAGGAGGTGCATCGACCGTGAGGAGAGGTTACCGGCATCAATCCCGATACTCTGTTGCCCTAATCTCCTCTTGCTTTACTTTCCTTTTTATTGGTAGTTTAAGCACATTGCACTGCCTCAGGCAGGTTTTCAAAACTGTATATTTTTCACAAAAAAACATGATGGAAATGAAACAGCTGTTTTCTCCGAAAATGCGTTATGTTTGTGCTCTCCATGGATCGCATCGCGCGGTATCGCATAACAATGTGAATGAAACTGAAATTTGTTTGAAAATTAAGCACTTGCATCGTAATAATCAGGTAGTGAACCGACTTACAACTCGATTAAGCAAAACAAAGAAACCCGATAAGCTAACCGAGCGTGAGTACAACTTGGTAAGAAAAAAAACGAAGACTTAAAGAGAGTGAAATACAACTCGATAAGAAAATGTACAACAACTCGATAAGCAAATGGGCGTGACTCCGCAGAAATCATCACCGGAGGGCATTGGAAATGGTGGTATTCCGTAAATCCTCAGCATGTTCAACATGTAAAACAGCTCGGGGAGCAAGAAAGCATACCACCGGCCTCAAGGGAAAACGATCGACCTCAACAAGTGGCCATCGGCCAGAATCTTCGATAATCGGCCAAAAGTTGTGGTCGGTCGGCACTATACTTGGCCGGCCGGCCATAAATGGCAGAGACTAGCAGAATGCTGACATCTGTCCTCCACTCAACCTTATCTCCCTTATCTCCTACAAAAGGCTTCAGCTTCGTAGTTTTTCTCAATTTCATACTGATTTACTCCAAATAGAAGAGTTTCTTGCCCAAAATCCCATAACTTGGATTGCCAACTTGGACGGCTCGGAAAAGCTGAACTTCCGGGGTTTCGGTATGAATGCACTATTCACGCTGAGTCGCACTCGGCTGCACTTTCTGTTTCTCCACGCCGCGGCAAGGTTTTGGGATCCAGTAACACATGTCTTTGGCTTTGGCGGGCAAGAGGTGTGTCCTACCTTCGAAGACTTCCAAGCTTTGATGGAATCCGAGCATGATGAGGAAATCGTGCCTCAGCTTCACTTTGGCCACGCCCAAGCCTTAGGATGAATGTGTGGACTTACTATGCACGACGCTTGATCTTTGATTTGTGACGGAATGTTGGATGTTCCGAGTTTGATTTGTTGGTTTTCTGATGCCGGCGACCGCAGTGACCATCATTGGCAAGGCTTTCGGCGACATGCCCTCTGTTTGTGCATGTTATCTCATTTCCTGTTTGTCTCGGGCTCCGGAGGGTCTAGCGTCCGGTTGATTGAGGTTGCCCAAGGTTTGAAGGAGGGTAAGGGCTGCTTCGCCATGACTCTGGCTGAGATGTTGATGGGCTTGGATGCCTTTTATCATTGAGAGACGACCAGATTTGCGGGGAGTCCACTACTACTGCAGGTAATGTTTCCCACACAATCTCACATTTGTATTGCTTACATCACTCAGCCCTCAAGCTTGATTTTTTCTCACAAACCCTTTTCTTACTTTTCTCTCCTCGCACGTCTCTCTATTCTTTATTGTCTCATTTTTCATCCCTCCCCAGGTATGGTTGATGGATAAATTGCAGGTTGTGGACTCTTGCCCAGCCTACTCAGCTCGCGGCTACTTTGTTCGACAACGACTAGTTGATGCCCTTGATGAGGGATGGTGGTTTGACTGGATGTGCAATTTGTCTGCGGATCGCATTTCTTGGCGCTGTCCTTGGCTTAACCTACCGGCGATGGGCTACAGCATGTCCCAGCAGATTGGGATTCAGTTGATTGGCTTAACTCACTGTGTGATCTACTTCCCGTTCCGGTTCCAGCGTCAGTTTGGCCACGATCAGACTTGCCCGCCAGAGGGGATAGAGTATTTTGCTGTGTTCCTGGTCCGAGGTGCACAGCTTGCTCGGCATGTCACAGCATGGAGGTCTAGAGAACTCCTGGCCCCCGCTCCCACTTTCAGTTGTACTTTGTCTGACGAGTGCTTGGATTGGCTTAATGAAGAGGCACAGATTGGGCCCAGCTTGGCATCAGAGGCTTCGACCAACTCTGGTAGGGGGCGCAGGAACACCTGACTTGACTATGCCCCGGATTCATTTCTTTATTTAGTACTTTCAAGTTTTCTTTATGAATGTAATAAAAAGAAACTTCAATTTGTATGCAAGAGCAGGAGAACTCTGTATTGAAATAAATGAAATTGAAGGGTGTGGGTACTGAAAATTTCCCGCTTTGGTCCAAAAATGGTCTAAGTTGTAAAAAGATTAATTTGAACAAAGTCAACTTTTATCAAAACTTTTCAAAACTATTTTCAATGTGGATCAGAACTGGACAGGCCTAAGATTTGTCACTGAGAAGCACAACCTCGGGTCCTAGCAACTGGAAAGTTGCCCCTAGTCTGAAGAGTACCGCGGCACTGCATAGCAACGAAAAGTTGCCCTTAGTTTGAATAGCACTGCACCGGAGATTATGATTGAACTTTTTGAATGCTGAATGGGCAAAGATAGCCGAGATGATCAAATGGACTAAGTTGATCGGGGAAAAGTCTATGGCTGCACTTCAGGATGAAGTTGCCTACGTATCCTAAAGATGAGAATCAAGCCTTACGTAGTTCAGACTTAGGTTCACTCGAGTATTTTCACTCTCCTTTTACGCTCTAGCTTTTGCCAAGGCCGCCCTTTGCGGGTTTTCAACCTTGCGAGCTTAGTTTTTATATTTTCCTATTTTTTCAATGCTCTAACTTTTGTCTAAGTCGCCCTTTCAGGTCTTTGGCCTAGCGAGCCTCTCAGGGGTAATATTTCTTCAACTTGTTCATGTTGATCGGTTGGGAGAACTCTAGGCCATCTAGATCCATCAGAACCACAGCTCCACCCGACCAGATAGCCTTAATGATGTAGGGACCAGTTCAATTAGGTCTGAACTTGCCCCTAGGGTTGTGGATGGGAGCTTGGTTGTCCATGAGCACAAATCTCCTTCTTTTAGATTCCTGGACTTAACTTTCTTATTGAAAGTCCGGGCAATTCTGCGCTGATAACCTTGAACATGGTACAGTGCTTTCAGTCTTCTCTCATCAAAGAGCATGAGTTCCTCAAATCTACTTTGTTGCCAATCTGCTTCAGCTATCTGACACTCAGCCAATACTCGCAATGATGGAACCTCAATCTCGATAGGTAGAACGACCTCCATTCCATAGACCAATGAATACGGAGTCGCTCTAGTAGATGTTCTAATTGAAGTCCGGTAGCCCCACAGAGCAAATGGCAGCTTATCTGGCCAATCCCGGTAGGTTTCCACCATTTTTTGCAGTATGTGTTTGATATTCTTGTTGGCGGCCTCAACCGCTCCATTGGTTTGCGGCCGGTATGTGGATGACTTATGAAAAGCCACGTTATATTTTTCCAACAAGTCAATCACTTCCTTCTTGAAGTGGGAACCATTATCTGAAATGACCTCGTTCGGGACCCCGTAGCGGCAGATGATGTTGTTCCTGATGAACTTTGCAACATATGACGCCTTCAACACCGCATAAGACTGGGCCTCAACCCACTTGTGAAATAATCTATCGCGACCAGGATGAACTCATGCCCATTCGACCCTTTTGGAGTAACAGCCCCGATCACGTCGATTCCCCAAACTGAAAATGGCCATGGCGAAGTCATATTGTACAGCTTCGACGGCGGGATGTTCATGCGATTTCCATGAATTTGACACTTGTGGCATCGCCGAACAAAGCTGATACAATCCTCCTCCATGGTGGACCAGTAGTAACCCTGTCTGTGGATCTTCCGTGCTAGCATTACTCCGTTCATATGCGAACCGCATTCCCCTCCATGGATGGCCTCCATCAGGCGCTTCGATTCTTCAGTTTCAACGCACAGCTTGTGCATTCCCGATGACCTCTCTTATACAGCTTACCCCCGCAGATGATGAACTGAACGGCCATTCTTCTGATTGCCCTTTTATCTTTGGCATTTGCCCCTGGTGGATATGCCTCCTTCTCCAAGAAGTTCCAAATGTCGTAATACCAGGGGTTCTCATCCTGAACCTCATCTGTAGTAGCAATCAACTCGTAGGCTGGCGTAAATTTCTGGTCAATAATGACTAGACGCATCCGGACTCCAAATGGGATGTCGATCATGGAAGATAGAGTTGCTAGTGACTCTGCAAACCTGTTATTCTCTCTTAATAGATGATGGAAGTTTAGCTTCTCGAACCGAGGAATTAACAAGTCAAAGGTTCGGTGATACATTATCATCTTTTCTTCTTTGACTTTCCAATCTCCTTTTGCTTGAGACACAACAAGGTTCGAGTCCCCGATGACGTCCAACCGTTTTGCCCTTAGCTCTAGGGCTGCTTCTAGGCCAGCAATGCATGCCTCATATTCTGCTTCGTTGTTCGAGACTTTGAACCAGTGTTTGAAGCTAGAGGGACATGGGAATTGTCAGGTGCTATGAGCAACACCCCTATTCCATACCCGTACTGATTTGACGCTCCGTCAAAGTACATCGTCCAAAACTAGTTGTCGATATGCAAAATGGCCTCATCTGGGAATAAGTATTCAACTGCTTCACCTCCTTTCACTGGATGATCGGCTAAGAATTCTGCTACTGCTCTTCCCTTGACTGACTTGCGCGTCACATATTTCAGATCGAATTCGGAAAGCAACAGCAACCAACGAGCTAGCCTACCCGTAAGTGCTGGTTTCCCGAAAATATATTTGATGGGATTGAGTCGTGAAACCAACATTGCGGAGTGAGCTAACAAGTAGTACCGCAGCTTCCTGGTAGCCCATACCAAGGCTAAACAAGCCTTTTCCAACAGTGTGTAACGGGTCTCATACTCTAGCATCTTCTTGCTAATGTAATAGATGGCTATCTCCACTTTGCCCTCTGATTCTTGCGCGAGCATGCAGCCCATTGTAGTCTCAGTCACTGAAAGGTACAATATCAATAGTCTCCCTGGCTCTGGCGGTGACAACACGGGTGGGTTCTGTAAGTATTCTTTGATCTGTTCAAAAGCAGCTTGGCATCGGCCGTCCCACTGGAATTTCTTTCCTTTCTTTAGGAGCCCAAAAAGTGGTTCACAAGTCAAGGTTAATTTTGAGATAAACCGTCTTATGAATTGTACTTTACCTAGAAAGCCTCGCACCTCATTTTCAGTCCTTGGTGGTGGCATTTCTATGATGGCCTTGATTTTGAAAGGGTCAACTTTGATACCTCTCTGTGTAATCAAAAAACCCAGCATTTTCCCTGCTGTAACACCAAACGTACACTTCTGAGGATTCAGCCGCGACCGAAATTCTCTGATCCTTTGGAAGAACTTTTGCAAGGCAGTGTAGTGGCCCTCTCTTTCTTTGGACTTGACAATCATGTCATCTACGTACACCTCAACCTCTTTGTGGATCATGTCATGCAATATCGTGGTCGCGGCCCGTTGATATGTAGCTCCAGCATTCTTCAACCCAAACGGCATTACTCTGTAGCAGTATGTCCCCCACGGGGTAGTGAAAACAGTCTTCTCCCGATCTTCCGGTGCCATCACTATCTGATTGTAGCCTGAGAAGCCATCCATAAATGAGAGCAAAGCATGCCCCGCTGTGAAATCCACCAACTCATCAATATGCGGCAAGGGAAAGTCGTCCTTCGGACTAGCTCTATTCAAGTCCCTGAAATCCACACGTACCCTGATCCTGCCATCCTTCTTCGGCACCGGAACAATGTTGGCCAACCAAGTCGGGTATTCGGATACCAGCAAGAACCCTACGTCGATTTGCTCGGTGACCTCTTCCTTAATCTTGATGGCCCAGTCAGGGTAGATTCTTCTGAGTTTTTGCTTGATGGGTCGGGCCTCGAGGTCTAGAGGGATCCGATGCTGTACAATCTCAGGATCGATTCCAGGCATGTCTTCGTAGGACCACGCGAAAACATCTTTGAAATCTTTTAATAAAGCGACTAAGCGCTCGCGTTCCTCCGAAGACAACGTGGACCCGATCTGGACCAGCCGCGGGTCCTCCTCAGTACCAATATTCATAGTAGTGATTTCATCCGTTAAGGGTTTAACAAATCCTTCCTGCTCTTGTTCAATTAAGTGTTGCAAAACCGGAGGAATCTCTTCCTCGTCGTTTTTGTCAAAATTTTGAAAGTCCTGATTCAAGCAATAAATCAAAGGCACAAAAAAATACTCAGAAACCACATCCACATCATTCTCATTAAGTACTTCCAAACCGTCCGATTCTTCTGTTACAACTGACTCAAAAGAGAAAGAAAAAGACGACTTGGACAGGACTGTGGCATCCGGGTTGTCATCCCCAGGAATACCGGACTCAGACTCAGTCGAGCTGGAACCTGATTCCGACTCACAAGATTCGGTGGAATCAGATTCCGGCTCACTACCTGACCCGGTGTTGCTGGACAAAAATCCCTCTTCATACTGCCACATGAGAGAGGGTGCGATAGATGCATCCAAAATAGTTGCTGGTAGGCCCGCAGCCGTTCCATTCCCGATCATGCATACCGAGAAGTTATCCCCCAAGCACTTCTGTTCGATCGGAGGATCTGAAAGTAGCGCTACCCCCATTTCATTTTCAGCGTCCTCAGACTGCACTTTCTTACTCTGCTCAACCTCGGCCAATGGGTCCATCTGCTCTTCGACAACATCATCCCCGGATAACTGCAGATCAAAGAAGATCTCGAATCCTGGCACGCGCTTCCTCTTCGCATTTAGCCGCGGCTCTGGGAAGCCACAAAACGGGAAGTCCTCCCCCTCCCGATCAAAGCATCAGTTTAGGGTACCCTGAATAGGCCGGTGCATTAAGTCGAAAGGCTTCCCTGCCTTCTTCGCTCTGGTTCTCCCTGCCATCTCCTTACCCTTCCTTATCCAATCCTCTTTGGTGGGCAGATAACCCAAGCCAAAGGTATGTGGGTGGTGTGGCACCTCGGCCAATGCTGCGATGCCCTTCCGGCCGCTCTTTCCCAGTCCCATCCCAGGGATGTGTTGAAGCTTGTTCATGAGGTATACCGATTGAGCGCTGACATACACCCCCTCATTAACAGCTAAGATGTTCTGCACGACCCGGGCCTCAGCTAGGGTAAAGCCGGATAAGAACACATCCTCCATCCCGTGCTCAATTTCCAAAACTGGCGTAGACACCTCCGGCGGTTGATGGATCGATGAATTCCCAAAAACAATGGCTACTCCCTTTCCATGGGGGTATTTTCACCATTTGGTGCAAGGTAGAAGAAACTGCCTTCACTTGATGCAGCCACGACCGCCCCAAGAGTAGATTGAAAGTGGCGGAAACCTCTAAGACGTGAAAGTCAATTTCGTGCTGCCCCGGCCCAACCTTGGTTTGAATTTTCGCTGTCTCCATGACTTCTCTGCTTGTGTTGTCATATGCCAAAATCACCTGGGCTGTTGGCACAAAGTCCGCGGTCTTCAAATCGATTGCATAGGTAGTCCTTGCCGGACACACATTGATGGCGGACCCTGTGTCGACAAGCACCACGGGTATCCATTTGTTTCTACACTTCACAGAGATGTAGAATGGCTTGTTGTGATTCGCACCCTCAGGTGGCAATTCCTTGTCGGAGAAAGTTAACATCGAGATAGCTCCTCCCGGAAAAACTAAGCCCACCAGCTGCTCTGGCATGGTTTCTATCGAGATAGCTCCTTGTCTATCTATGTACTCGAGAAGCCATAAGCAGTCCCCAGATGGAGATGTCTGCTTGTATCTTTTTCAACTGTCTCAAGACAGCCTCATCTTCAAGTTGCTTTTCTTTCTACTTCTCTGCTTCCCTATCCTTCCCAGACGCCTCTGGTTGATCTAGGTGTGGAGGTTTGACATACCACCCACTTCTCGTCATATGATCGACCTCACCGATATACCAGGTATCATCTGGCTGATTACTCCCCCAATCCTCATCCATGTGGGCAAGACATAGGTCATCGTCCTCCCACCACATTCCATCGGCAGTCGACAGACACCTGTCCGGCTCCGGTATGACCGTTCTCGTACTCACAGTACCCTCCATCTGTATGCTCGCAGCATTCTCTGTCTCTGTGCACATAGCAGTTTCAGTCCCTACGTGGGCCTTAGCTTTCCTGATTTTCTCAGAATCCTCAAACCTTTCCTGTTCCAATTGTGTCAGTACACTTGGCTGTTCATCAATTCCTGTATTCAAAATGCTCCAATCCTGGGCGAAATTCTTAACACCGGCGCTCTCCAGTGATTCATTTTGACTTCCGGCCCTTCCGGCCATAACTGATATTCTTGCCTCTGCCGGGCCCTATTCTGGTTGGAATTTTTCCACAACATCCGGTTGATCATCCAGCCACCCGGTGACCTCTGCCGATTCCTCATAATCAAACCAGTTGACTGTCGTGTCCTCTGGATCTTGGTCATTGAAAAACTGGAGATTGGAAAAGTCCTCTCCCACAGCTGCCAAATCATCTGCCCCTTGCTCAAATCTATCCCTCTAGATCACGCACAGCTGTGCCCTCGCTGGCAATTCTACACTTGGCCTAGCCTGGCCTATTGACAAAATGTAATCACTCGGATTGTAGGCTTCCTCAGCGAGACTCCTAGACTGTTCAAACCTTGACTCAACAATCCAATCCTCCTCTGCAATCTCCCCTGCTCTATCTTCGACAGTCACCACCATTGGTTCGGGTTGGGTTCTGAAGATGTCCAACATGCACAAGTCAGTGCAGTCGAGAAGGAACACCTCCGGCTTAGGTAGGTGGGAAGGAGTGATATAGATGCTAGGATCGTTAGACACGACCCCAGTCTGGATAAAGTTGATACGTTTGGGAGGTGGAGCTTGGTTGTGCGGAGGGAGAGGGTTGGTTGTGACGTTGGGTTTTTCAGGAGGCAAAATCACCCCGTTATCAATGAGATCTTGAACCTCATGACGTAATCAGAAGCATTGGTCGGTGTCGTGACCGTGCTGTTGGTGAAATGCGCAATATTTGGCTGGGTTGTGGGTGGGGAAAAGTCTTTCCGGTAATGGCCGCGGCTCTAGGGGCTTCAAGTGCCCTTTTCTGATTAAAACTCCCAGAGCTTTGGAAAGGGCCATATATAGTGGAGCGAAGGTTCTTTGGTTTTTGGGTGGGTATTTGGCTGTTTGTGTATGGCTTCCGGACACACCGGAGAATGGCGTAGCTGCCACGGTTCTTGGAGGCGGAGGGGGGATGGTGGTGACCATGCTCACTTCTGAGGCTCTTGCAGTTGTAGCGTTGCTCGGGCCTGCATTGTTGTTGCAATTGAAAGTTCTTCGAGGTTACTTCCGGTCATTATCAATCAAGCCCTGCTTTAAGGCATCCTCAATCTGTACTCCCATCTCATGCAGATCTAAAAAGGTAGGGAAGTGGAGCACAATCATTTTCTGCATCAGTTTTGGCTGGAGATTGTACACAATCATCTGGATTTGATCTTTATCCGTAGGCCTTAGGGTCATCATTGAGGCCTTCGCCCTCCACCGGGTCACAAAATCTGAAAAGCTCTCCTTAGGCTCCTGCCTTGTTGTCTTAAGATCACGGGTCATAATCTCGATTTGAGTGTTATAGGAGTACTGTGCAATGAAAGCCCCAGCCATCTCGTCCCAGTTCCGCTTAACGTCATCTTCTAACTTTGCATACCAGATAGCGGCCACCCCTGACAAGGTTTGGCCAAATAGCGAAAGCTTCTGTGGTCTGGTGAGGCCCATCGGTAGCAATATATCTGAGAACAACCGAAGATGGACCATGGGATCCCCGGATCCGTCAAAGCGGTCGATTTGTGGCATTTTGAACCTATCCGGCAGCGCCACAGCTACATCGGTATATCCGTCCTCGATGTCTGGTATGGACTTCACCTCCTGGGATTTCTTGAAC
The DNA here is from genome assembly GCF_055761805.1 of Camellia sinensis. Taxonomy (NCBI): domain Eukaryota; kingdom Viridiplantae; phylum Streptophyta; class Magnoliopsida; order Ericales; family Theaceae; genus Camellia; species Camellia sinensis. Next base: position 68,603,446 of record NC_138970.1, read on the forward strand.
AACTCCTCGAGCTTGCTCAATTTCAATGCTGTGTGGTCTACCTCGAACTCAAAGGGAGAGTCCGGTTGATTAGCAGGCATAGGTGCCTTGGATAACTGAGGTAGAATCGGGGGCGGAGCCGGCCCTGTCGGGATGTCCGTATCTTCCTGGACATTTGGTACCTCTCCGGGTGGCGGAACTCCGGGTAGGGGAGGAGCCGGGTGTGAAACAGATGCCCCGATTTGTTGTTGCAGCCTGGCAATCAACTCTGCCTGTTGGGCCATGATCTCGGCCTATTGTTTGCCAAACTCATCTCGGCGAGCAGCGTCCTGCTGCATGGTTCTCATGGTCTCCTGCATCTAACGCATCATTTCTTCAACTCCTGTCGGTACCGCCATACTGCCCTGATCTCTCTGAAATATCGGAAGGTCTAACTCTGGAGTAACCTCAAAAAGCTCAACCTGACAGTTCAAAGTCCACCAATTTGGCAATCTCTGCTCGGATACACTACGTCTTCTCGGCCTCCGTCTGATAACCGGGGGTGGAGAGTGGAGCACTGGTTGTCCGTCGACTAGATCCTCAGATCGATTGAGTCGACGACCTCTTGTCCAGAGTGCTTGGGGAATATCTGCTTGGTCTGAAGCAATTGTGCTAAACTACCCCTAGCAAAAAGATAAATAAAGCAATAATAAGGGAATAAACGAGCGAACAAACGGACAGCATAACAGCGTAAATAAACACAACGCACAATCGGGTATAATTAACACGTAATTGATACACTATTCTCAAAGACTGATCATTACTCCCAAATCACTATCCCTGAAGCTGAATCTGATACCCGCAGATAACTGATTCCCAAACACTGAGCTGGTACCCGCAGGACTGATGCCCAAACTCGCAAATTGATACATGTATTCCCTGTAGAGACGCACTCTAAAAGCACATAATAGATAAGTGAGAGCCAAAACACCCCTATGTTGGGGTAGGGTTTCCCTGTCCTATTTTGTCAGGAGCTAGGGTTTCACTATGCACGCAGCGGTTTCAAACAACCTATCGGGTAAGCAACCTGTCCTAGCTTGGAATGGTTACTATGGGTCTGAATATGCACTAGGTCGAATGGTCAAAAGGGTGCCCCGGTAAAACCGGGGTTTGTGTTCCCATACTGGCAGAGCCCGTAACCAGTAAGCCTTATGGCACGCAGCCTCTGGCAAACTGCTCAGGAATAGCAGACGGCAAACACGGTGTCCTAGGCGCACCAATGCAAATGCAATGCAAAGAAACACACAAGTGTAGTCAAAACAAGATATCATGAGTTCGGGTCAAGTTCTCTAAATCCCCAGCAGAGTCGCCAGAAACTGTAGAAATCCCCGAACGCCCTAGGAGGATGAGTCCCATTCTGTTCATATTGGGCTCACTACAGTTCGGACTCTCGAATCGTCACAGTTCTTAATCTGAACCAAAGAGTCCAAATCCGACAAATCGTTTTGAGAAAAACAGATTTCTAGAAAAGAAGTGCCAAACATGGACTGCTTTGCCAGATATAGAGTCGCCACCTAAATATTTTATTTTGGGAAATTTAGGAAACCCTGACTCAGTGCCGCAGGACACGTGTCCATTATCACCAAAGTTGCCTCAGCTCGGGAACTTGGGTACGATTGGGGAAGGTCAGCTATGAGCACCCCCTCTCGCCCGATCCGAAGATCGGCCTCTACTAACCATGATATCTTGTTTTGAAAACATTATATGCTCTTATTCCGGTTATTAGCCTAGAATTACTATGTTATGCGCACAGCAAACAAATATAGACCGAATCACCTAAATTAGAACAAAACATTTCATGTTTGTTTTGAAAATGGTTTGCTACTCGCAAGTAGGCTAAAATGCAGATTTTGCCACCCTCAAGTGGGCTTTAGAAAAATGGTTTTGTCACTATCTAGCGGGCTTAAAACTCACAGTTTTAGTGCATTATTCCAATTTAGGTAATTCAACCTCCATCTACAAGCACTCAAGCAGTTATATCACATAAGCAGCTAGCCTCATGGTAAGTATGCTGTCATGGCAACACTCACACACATGTAAGGATGCTAAATCATGAGAACTTACTGAGTACTCCGAGCCAAAACAGAAACTAGTTAGTAATCATATGCATGATCCTAGTTCATGTTAAGATGGCTAATGCAACACATGCAAAATGCAACTAAGATGGGCTCGACTAATCTACAATGCATGTGAAATGCTACAACTAACAAGTATTCAATTTGGAATTGAAATACAAATGCAGTTAGTATAATGCGCCGAGCCCAGTGCATGCAAGACAGATGAATGGATGCAAACATGCTATCATACTGTATGCTAATCGAAACATGCCCTAGGCTAACCATCGAAAGCTAGTAAATAAAAGGGAAGAAAGACGTGGGGTTGGAAGACATGCACACACTCATGCACACTTATTACACAATTGCCTTCGCTCGGAGGGTCCGAAAGAATATACAAATTTACTAACCTACAAGTTAATTAAATATTACAAACCCTTAACTAATTAACAAATTAATTAAGCTATTTAAAGCAGTAAAATGGCCTCGAGAAGAGGGATGCATGCAAGCTCGATCCGTCTCACCCGGAAACCTGTGCCATGCCACTATTGCCCCTGTTTACACTGCTCTGATCCTCTGAAAATTGTGCAACTCCCAAGGTGCACTCTCTGGACACTGGGGAGCATCACCGACCAAGTGGGATCACCATCGGCCATGTCCAGATGGTTATCAGCCATTTGTAAATCCATTGGCCAAAAAAGAATGGCCGGTTGGCAGTATAGCTGGCCGGCCGGCCAAAGCTTCCTGCAGAACCTGTTTTTGACAGCAGCAGAGGGCAGACAGTGCATGGCAAGGAAATTCAAAGCAATGTATGCACGACCACTCTCCCAATCATGCAATGGACTCAAGGGAGCATGGCCCTCGACCCTCGGGTCATTAATTGCACATTTCGATGCGTGATGGCCTAAGAGGCCAACTTAGCAAATCAATGTCAATGCATGCAACAAACAAATGAAAGCTTCGCGCCCTATCATGTAGGGATCAAGGGCATTGGCGACTGAGAATCGAGGCGCGTTACGTCACTTTGAATACGAACGCACCTTATCCCTTGTGTTTGGTTTGACACCCCAAACCAAGCAAAAATGTAATGCATGTATGCAATATGGCTCGAGTATGAAAAATGACTCAAGCTAGCAAAGCATGTCAAATGTAAACACCAACCAAACATGCAAATATGAAATGTGCTAAGCATGCAATGCTACAATGCTACCTAGATAGACAACTAGGCAAAATGATAATCATGTAATAATGCATTAACTACAAGGATGCAACGATCATGCAATGTGATGATCATACTACAAGACACAAGTGCATGGACTTACAGTAGGATGGAGGAACCTCGGCCACACCCCAAAACAGTGGCCAAAGATACTAAAATGATGGTGCCAATATGCAAGACAAGCATGCAAACCAATGGGCCTAAGACTAAGGCATAAAAGCCAACTTTCAAGCGCACTTAAAAGAAGACAAACATGGACATTAGACCAACAAAAATAAAAGAGCTATGGAATGTTAGAATGAGCCCCAAAACCCGCTTAGATGGCATCCCAAATGTCTAAACATGGTGGCAAACACAATGACCAACTCTTGAGGCACAAAACTACAACATCTCAAAGCATTGAAAGAGAGCCAAATGCAGGTGCAGGACCACATTACATGGACTGAAATATGTTCTCAAATGATACCAAATTATGGGAATAAGCCAAGTAAAGCATGCTAGTGACCCACACACCCAAGGCTCTCAAGCCAAAATGCATGGTGGCTATATCAAACATGGAAAATATGACCAAATCAGTACCAAACAGTCCTTAAGCATGGCAAAATATGATCTAAAGCTTCACAAAGCTGAGCCAAAACATGCAAGCATGATGGTCCAAAGGCAATATGCATTTCTAAGCAAAATAGAGGAATACAAGGCAAGTGTATTATGCATGCAAGGGGTCAACAAACCAACATGGGACAGAGGTAGAACATGCTAAACAAACACCAAATAACCTCTGAAATAAAGCCAAACAAAGCTAGGCATGCATGCTACCTTTATAAGCCTTAAACACTAGCTAAAGAGACACAAAGGGAGAGGGGTGTCCCTCCCCTATGCAAGACCTCAAACCCCCTTCTTCACCACTGAAAATCCACTGGATTTCAGTGGTGAGAAGGTCAACACACAATAGTAACCAAAGCTTAGCAAAGAGAGCACCAAAAGGGCCAAACAAGGCCTAAGTGGGGGAGGTCGACCCCCAACACCAAAACAAACTTAATGAAGTATCTTAAGCGTGAAAATATAAGACTTTTTTCAGTTATACACAAAGTCTAAAATAGTAAGCAAGATAGGTAAAAGACTAGTGCAAGATTGGGAAATATAAAGTAAAAATGTTACCCTTGGAGAATCCTTGAAGAACATGTACAGTAAATGCAGCCCTCTTCTTCTGATCGAAATCAGTCCAAAACCTCAAGAACAAACCCTCAATGCATCCCAAAGTCGAAGTAAGGTGTAAGAGTGTGTGTTTTAGTGCAATACTATGAACTAAACACACCTTTAGGGCCTTAAATCCACACAAAATGAAGAGAGAGAGGGAGATATAGAGAGAGAGGATGATATCAGATATATGTATGTATTAGGTCTGGATTTTCTTCAACCAAAACTAAGGAGAGAGGAGGGGCTCTTATATAGACCAAGCAAAATGCTAAGCTTCCAAGAGAAGCTATCCTAAAGGGTCAAGGCTTCCAAGGGAAGCTAAGCAAAGGGGCCAAGGCTTCCTTAGGAAGCTGGGACAGGTGTCCAAGCTTCTTGAGGAAGCTAAGACAAAGGTCCAAGCTTCCTCAAGAAGCTAGACCAAAAAGGTGCAAAAGGGGCAAAACAGCCACACTCGTGCATGGACGGCCAGGTTTGTGCACTCCAGCTGGCACAGCTGGCATGTATTATGCCTGAAAAAGGGAAAAAGTGATACCGGCTAGAAAATGAGTCCACCGGCCAAATAAAGTGCCGGTCGACCACTCATAGTGCCGACCGGCCAATGGACTATTTCACCAATGGCCGGTATCAAGAAAACATGGCCGGTGGCCTCAAACCACGGCCGGTGGGTCTCGGAAACAAAAACACAAGTGTTTGGTACAAAACCAACTACAGAACAGTCGAGTTGAGAGATCCTGGAGCAAGGCACGTAGCCAAGACCTCCGGGAACTCAAAACAAACACGAGCATGGATGATCACCGAGTGTTCAAACAGTGACGTCCAAGTCTTGAGGATGGTCAAAAATGGGGTGTCTACAGCATTTTGCATTTTTTTCAACCCCCGCCAGGGCGCTTCCCTTGGACCAAACACTTGTGTTTTCTTCAGTGATCTCTCCTCTGTTAGAGAAATTATTCTATGTCCTTCGGTAGGCTCCATTTTGAATTTATCTCAACGATTCAAATAGTTAATTTTATATAGCTCACCAAGAAGATTATTTATGTAAAAAAGTAAGTTGATTGAATATTGGTAGTTAGATATAATCACTTCATTTTTGTTAAACAATTTATTCTCAAAATCATATTAGTTATTCATTTTTTATTTTTTTTTGCTGAATCAGATTTGATCTGTGGCTACCAATATCCAATCTAATAAATTTTTTACATATATAATTTTTTAGATGAGTCTCCTAAAATGAATGGTTCCAATTATGAAAGAGTATCTAAGGTAAGAACTCTTTAATATGTATATTCAATTGTTGAAAGAAAAATATGAGTCAAATTACAAATATCTATTTCATTTTCTCTCGAATCTTTTCTAGTTGAAAGTATAGTTCAAATATTTTTGTACATAAACTTTCTTATAAATTGAACAATTTAAAAAATAAATAAATAAATCATTTCTATTTTTTTCCTTTAATCCATAAAAATATTTCATTATATTATAAAATTCCTAATAAATGAAGCCTAAAAAATGAAGAGGTTATAAAGAGGTGGGGTCACTAAGCACTGAAAGTGAAAGAAATTAATCAAAAATAAATAGAAAAAATAAAATGGGACTACAAAAAATAAACTTTAATTAATGTTAATACATTTCTATAAATACCCACATTTGCCTCATCTCTCAAATGCCCATCAAACTACTCTCAACACCCAAAACACACACACACACACACACACACACACACACACACACACACTCTCTCTCTCTCTCTCTCTCTCTCTCTCTCTCTCTCTCGCTCTCTCATACACATACAGGCACACACTAGCCATGGCAAATGACATAGAAGTGGGAGGCGGGGAGTACGCGACGAAGGACTACCAAGACCCACCACCGGCACCATTGATAGATGCAGAGGAGCTGACACTGTGGTCATTGTATAGGGCCACCATTGCAGAGTTCATAGCAACACTCTTGTTTCTCTACATTACTGTTTTGATTGTGATTGGTTACAAGAGCCAGGCTGACCCAATCAAGACTACTAATGTCTGTGGTGGTGTTGGAATCCTTAGCATTGCTTGGGCCTTCGGTGGCATGATCTTTGTCCTCATTTACTGCACTGCAGGCATCTCTGGTGAGTACTTGTTTGTCAGATAATTATTCAGTAGTTTCAGAACGTTAGAGCTGTTTTTTTTATTAACGGTGGCGGATTCAGAAATTTGTGGGAGGGGTTAAGGGGCTTAAGTGATATTATGTACAATTTGGAAGATAAAAATGCCATTTTCAAGGGTAAATTATAGATACACTCTCTAAAATTTGCTTAAATTACAGATTGTTCCTTGTGGTTTAAACAATTACAAATATTCTCTTGCCAGAAATTTTTATTTAATAGAATTAACTAAAAAAAAATAAAATTTCTAACGATTCTCTTCTACAATAATAAAATTATCTGAATTATTAATTAAAATATATTTCTGACATCATTAAAAATAGTTAATTGACTTGATGATTTATTAATAAAATAAACAATTTACTATGAAATTAGAAAAATCAGGAGATGAAATGTAATTTCTAAAATTACAGTGAATAATTGTATTTTAAACAAACCTTGGGGGAGTATTTGTAATTTACATTCTTTTTAATATATAAACACTCTGAATTGCATGAGATTAATGATACTATTGTAAAGTTTAAAAGGGTTGAAATAGAATTATTACAAATGCCAACAATTTTTAAAAAGTGTTTGGAAATAGTGAAAGTTAAAAATAAAATTTTGAAATTAATAAAGTGTTTTGTGTTTCAAGGACACTTTTGAGTAAGAATGGGAGGTTAAAAGATTCTTTTTCATTATTTTATAAATATTCAAAATTATATTGGGCTAATGAAAATTTTGTGAAATTTAAGATGTGGCTCTCGCCCGCCCCTGCTAATTAGTGATGCCACGCCAAAAAAAAAAAAAAAAAAAAAATTTGGGATGAGATCGATTTTATCTCCTGTTTATTTGGCTAAAACTTAAATAATCAAAATAACTTTTCAACTTACTTTCGATTTTTTTTTTTTTTGAACTTTTTAAGTCCATCTCAATTAAACTATTCTAAAAGTTACAAAATTTGAGTCAATTTTGAAAACAAAAGTATAATAACACTAAAATTGATTTATTTCTTTTTTTTTTTAATTTTTAAGATTAGCTAGTTAGTAGGAGTGTAAAAATGACCCGTGGCCTGTGGGCAGCCCGGGGTGGGCCAGGCCTGTTTAGACCCAGGCCTAAGTCCAGCCCGAGCCCCTAGGCCAAGGCTTGGCCCACCATTTTGAAATCCAACCCTGCCCGTGGGCCTGCTCAAGGCCCGGCCCACTTATCGGCCCAGTGTCTTTTTTAGTGAAAAAAAATAGAATTTTAATAGAAACAATTTTTTTAAAAAAAATGGTCCGGCCGGCCCGAGGCCCGAATACCCTTGGGCCTAGGCCTAATTTTTTGGCTCGTAAGCCGACCCAGCCTAGCCCGGCCTAAATTTTTGTAGGAGCCCGGAAGGCCCAACATGGGCCAGGCTGGGCCAGATTTACACCCTTACTAGTTAGTCGTGATGGATCTGAAAAGTAATGAATTTGAACCCAAAGTAAGGTGAATTAAATAAAAAAAATAAGAGAAAGTTATAGATACACTTTCTGAGATTTGCTTAAAATATAAATTACTTCTATAATTTTAGTAATTACGTTCTGCTCCCTGAAATTCCTAATTTCATAACAAATGACTCATTTTATCAATAAATCATCAATTCAATTAATAATTTTTAATAATGTCATAAATACATTTAAATTAGTAATTCAAATAATTTTATTATTATATAAGAAATCAGTTGGAAATTTCATTTTTTTAGTTAATTTTGTTAAATAAAAAATTATTACAAAGAGATATTTGTAATTTTTTAAACTATAGGAAACAATCTGTATTTTAAGTATACATTAGGGGGCGTTTTTGTAATTGACTCAAAAAATTAAAAGAAAAAAGGTAAGTTAAATTGACTCAACCCTGACTATTGTTGTGTACTCTAGGACACTTGAAATTTTTTACCAATATTGAAGTGACAACATCAATATACAGAGTTCCATATTTTCTTAGTTTCATATTGAAGTTTCAGGGAAATTAATGGTGGTTTTTGGTAAACTATATACGCAGGGGGGCACATTAACCTAGCAGTGACATTTGGTCTGTTCCTAGCTAGGAAGGTGTCTCTGGTCCGAGCCATTCTGTACATTGTGGCTCAGTGCTTGGGTGCCATATGTGGTTGTGGTTTGGTGAAGGTATTCCAAAAGGCCTACTATGTCGAGTATGGTGGTGGAGCCAATGAGCTCTCTTCTGGGTACAGCACCGGCACTGGACTTACTGCTGAGATTATCGGCACTTTTGTCCTTGTTTACACAGTCTTCTCTGCTACCGATCCCAAGAGAAATGCATGCGATTCTCATGTCCCTGTAAGTATATATTAGTACTGACTCAAGTCTTATTATTAGGCTATGCAATTTTTATTCTTTTATTCATCTCCTTAAATAAAAATTAAAAAAAAAAAGTATACAATTTAAGAATTGGCATATAGATCCAAGAATATAGCTTTCTACTATATTTTTAAAATTGTTGCAAGATTTTAATGGTTGTAAATTAGGATAACAATGATTATTGAGGTTAGGAAATCAAGCAAGCTTCAGTTGAATTGCTCGCAAATCGAGCTCAAGTACCTAGGTTTTTTATATAGTAGAATACTTGAATCCTATATAAACTTGCTGATTTGAGTTATTCAAGTCAAGCTAAAAAAATTTATTAGTTTCAAAATTTGTTCAAATTTAACTAGTTTGCATAACAAATTAGTTTTGAACAGTAGAGTTTTTTTATGACAAGTTTATCTTTGGAATTAAATGTTTTGGCACCACTCCCTATCGGATTCGTTGTGTTCATGGTTCACTTCGCGACCAACCCAATCACCAGCACGGGCATCAACCCAGCCCGAAGCTTCGGCGCCACCGTGATCTATGGCAAACAAAAAGCCTGGGATGATCAAGTACTTACCTCCACCCCTCTCTTTTAATTCCATGTTATATTATACCTTAATTTTCATGTTTTAACTTTGTTTTGCGATGTTAATTATTTCAGTGGATCTTCTGGATCAGACCATTCATTCGAGCCGCCATCACTGCCTTCTACCACCAGTACACCCTGAGAGCCGCCGCAGTTAAAGGCCTTGGATCATCCAAGAGCAATGCCTAAATAATGTGAATTAGTTTCAATTTTACATGTTCAGAGGGTATTTTGGCAACCTGGCAATGTTGTAAATATGTGTTTGGATCACTTGTTGGCATTGTGGTTTTGGCACTTGTTCTTATTGTGCATATATGTTGTTTTCTACTCTCATTTTTTTCATTGTTGTTTTGCTCTTTGTCCTTTGTCGTTGTTGTATCTTGGTGTTCCCAAGTATAATGTAACGCCCTCAAAATAATACATAATACCCATCATTCAGACATGCAGTAATATAAGAAAATCAACGCTTTTCCATTCATCAGAGTAGTTCTTACAACAGTATTACATATTAACAACAAAAGCAAATGCCCTACGGGCTTACAGCTTTCCAAGTCAACACTTGGTTACACAAAAGAAGAGTACTAACTCTATACAAAATAAGCCCTTGGCTTGATATATATGTAATACAAACAAAATAATCAAAAAGAGCCTTCCACTCCCACAACCATCCAAGCTATGTCCTTGGAGGTGGCATACTACCTGTACCTGAAAATAATATCCCATATAAGGTGAGCCAACGCCCAGTAGAGATATGCTAAACACAATATGAGCAGTAACTAAAACATTAGCAATTGATAAATGTTTAACTCCTATAAATCAATTCATAAAACCATTTCCATTACATGACCACTATGTCTATGTTTCATTTCATTTTCCATTTCTTATCCAATTTCCAAATTCATACCCGTGGCTCAGAACCTGGCCACACACTCTAAACGAAATAATAATTCATATTAAACGTTTCCCATTTCACAATAGATAAGCATACAAGCTGTATCAACACCTCAACAGATAAGCATATGAGCTATATCAACACTTCCATAGATAAGCATATGAGTTGTATCACCACTTCCAGGGATAAGCATATGAGCTGTATCACCGGAGTCCATCCCCTATCTTCTCCCAAACATTAACCGGTTTAGAGGTCCATCCCGTATCTTCCCCTAAACCGTGGAGTACATCCCCTATCTCCTCCCACACAACACAATGCCTATAAACAATTATCATATACATCATCAAACAATACATAATGTTAATGTATTCTTTCAACTGTCATATGCGATGACACATTCCATTGATTAGTTTTAGTTTGCCTAATCATTATGCATTGTCTACAACAATCACGACTACCCTCCACGGGTAGCCCAAGGCAATTATTTCTAAACAGATAATAAATGCGTTAACAAATAATTTATCCATATTTCCAAAAGTGAGCGATTAATAAATCCAACTTCACTAATCCATCTCATAATGAGCTAATTTCATTATATTCAACTCAATTCCATATTTTCTCAACACTTGCCATTAATTACACTAGTGACCCAAAAATACCCAAACATGGCATTTTCCCCTTGATTCCCAATATTGACTCCAAGAATCCATATATTACCAATAACATCAATATACTCATTTTGAAACCCAAATACGTATTTATGGTTCAAAATAAACAAAACCCTCTTTTCAAAATTAAACATTTGAAACCCTTGTTTCCAAAACCCAAAACCCAAAACCATTTATACAAAAACTCAATATTTAGGTCAAAACCCATAAAAGTGAGTAGGAATCCCTACCTCAAATTTGGAGCCCAACGGAAGGAGATGAAGAAAACCAAAATGCTCCAAACTCCAAGATCCACGGATCAAAACGAAGCCCTCGATGATCAACACAACTTTTACAAAGGCCAAAGGAAAGGGAAGCACTCTAACTAGATCAAACCCTAGAGAGAAACGAGTTTCTAGAGAGAGAGGCTCTCAAAATCGGTTTTGGAAAAGTAAGAGAGAGAGAGAGAGTGAATGTAAAAAGTGATTCAAAAATGCCTACCTACCTTCTGATATACGACATTACCGCTTGAGCGGAGAACAGGACACTCGAGTGTCACGCACAAAAATCTAGACACGCTCGAGTGCAATAAGGCCCGCTCGGGTGCCAAGACACAAGAATAAAGTACATCCGCTCGAGCGCGAAAACCAGTCCGCTCGAGCGTAGATTTCCCCCTCCTAGAACTCACACCAAAAATGTACTACCCGCTCGAGCACAGCCCGTTCGAGTGCCACCCGCTCGAGCGCAGGAAATCCGCTCGAGCGTAGAAATCACACCTGTAGAAGTTTTGCAGAGTACCAAAATACTGGGAGTGTGCAATCTCCGCTCGAGCACTAGACGACCCGTTCGAGCGGAACGACCAAAAACCTGGCAGCAAGATTTTAGACCAAGGCTCAACCCACCTGCTCGAAACGTGCCCAACACATCCTAAAACTCAAACAAATGGAATCAAAGGATGACAATAAGATAGATACAATTACCAACTCCGCGGAACCAAAGTCCGGAATACAACAGATATCGAAAGGGAAAACTGGGATCGCTATAACCTCCCCCTCTTATAGAATTTCGTCCCCGAAATTAAATACAAGTTTTTCAGAAATAATATTTTCTCAATTCCCAACGTTATTACAAATGCAAAGTTTAACAACTCGACCCATTTTCGGTCATTCCATCTCCATTCAAGGGGCAATTTACCACATATCTCAATATGTATTAACAACAAGCTTTCCTCGAAATTCATCAATTTCTACATACATGTTTCACAATTCTATATCATATTCCACATTCATGATATATCTCCATTTCTACAATACATTCAACATATACAATATTATAACAAACTTCCAATGTAAGGCAAGTTCTACAATACTTCCATAAAACAAAACATTCACAATGTTTTACAACTTAAGACATATATAATGCTCTTAAGGTTCAATAAGATTACAAAATTTCCAATGCATGATTACACGTCAACAGACAAGTCCGGATATTTCTCGCGGACCTCCAACTCACGTTCCCAAGTGGCTTCCTCCACTCCGTGATGTTTCCACAAAACCTTTACCAAGGGAATGGTCTTGCCTCGCAAGACTTGATCCCGCCTATCCAAGACCCGAACCGGTCTCTCCTTATACGAGGCATCCTCATCTACCTCTAAGTCGGTCCAATCTAACACATGGGACGGATCCGGCTCATACTTCCGAAGCATACTCACATGAAACACGTCATGCACTCCGGACAACTGTAGTGACAAAGCTAAACGATAAGCAACCTCCCCAATCCTCTCAAGGATCTCAAAGGGACCGATAAACCGAGGGGATAACTTCCCACTCTTCCCAAACCTCATCAAATCTCGTCTAGGTGATATTTTCAAGAAAACATGATCACCTACCTCAAACGCCAAAGACCTCCTCCTACAGTCAGCATAACTCTTTTGGCGACTCTGGGTTGTAACAAGCCTCCTACGGATAAGCTCAACTTTTTCCGTCGTCTCTCTTACCAACTTCGGACCCAACAAAGGTGCATCACCCACCTCAGCCCAACAAACTGGAGACCTACACGGTCGGCCATACAAGGCCTCAAATGGTGCCATACCGATGCTAGACTGGAAACTGTTGTTGTAGGCAAACTTCACCAAGGGCAAGTGCCTCTCCCACGTTCCACTAAAGTCAAGGACACAACCTCGAAGCATATCCTCAAGGATCTGAATAGTACGCTCGGACTGCCCGTCAATCTGAGGATGATAAGCCGTACTAAAGGTCAACTTAGTGCCCAAGACACTCTGCAAACTCTGCCACAACCTAGCAGTAAAACGAGGGTCTCTATCTGAGATGATCGTCACTAGGACCCCATGCAACCTCACTATGTCCCGAATATACAAGTCGGCAAGATGATCTACCGAATCTCTCACGCGCATAGGAATGAAGTGCACTGACTTAGTCAACTGGTCTACAACCACCCAAATAGCATCACTACCCCGCTGAGTCTTCGGAAGACCTACAACGAAGTCCATAGTGACATGCTCCCACTTCCATTCGACAATAGGCAAGGGTTACAACAAACCCGCTGGCCTCTGATGTTCGGCCTTCACTTGCTGACAAGTAAGGCACTTAGGCACGAAAATTACCACGTCTCTCTTCATTCCCCGCCACTAGAATTGGTGACCCAAATCCCGATACATTTTAGTGCCTCCCGGATGCACCGCAAGACGTGAATGGTGAAACTATCGGAATACTTCCTCTCAACAAGACTCTGGCACAAACAAATGGTCTCGGTATCTCACACTCAGGTCGGGATACACCGTCAAACCCTTCTCAACCTTCCCACTCGAGATCTTTTCTCGCAGGGATTCTACCTCAAGGTTACCTCTCTGTGCCTCTAACACTCGAGTCACAAGTGTAGGCTGCGCAACAACAGAAAACAAGGCTGCAGCCTCAACAGATTCGCTCAGAAGCAAATCAAACTCGCCAAGTGCACCCAACATCTCCCATTCCCGGATGGCTATACAAGCTACATCACTAATGGATTTCCTACTAAGGGTATCGGCCACAACATTGGCCTTTCCTGGGTGATAGTGCAACTCAAAATCATAATCCTCGATGAATTCCATCCACCTTCTCTGTCTCAAATTCAAGTCTCTCTGCGTAAAAAGATACTTCAAACTCTTATGGTCCGAGAACACCTCGAACCTCTCACCATAAAGGTAGTGCCTCCAAATCTTTAAGGCAAAAATCACGGCTGCTAACTCAAGATCATGCGTAGGGTAATTCTTCTCGTGTATTTTCAACTGACGTGAGCCATAAGCTACCACTTTCCCCTCTTACATCAACACACAACCTAAACCCTCTCGTGAGGCATCGCAATAAACCGCATAACCCAACCCTCTCTCCGAAATAATCAAAACTGGAGCGGTGGTGAATCTAACTTTCAGCTCTTGGAATGACTTTTCACAAGTCTCACTCCACACAAACTTGACCACTTTCCGCGTCAATCTAGTCAATGGTGAAGCTAGCCTGGAGAAATCCTTCACAAACCGGCAGTAATACCCAGATAATCCCAGAAAACTGCGGATCTCAAAGACACTCTTAGGCTGTGCCCAATCTTGCACTACCTCAACCTTGGACGTATCAACAGACACACCTTCCCCGGATACCACGTGGCCTAAGAACTTGACTTCTCCTAGCCAGAACTCACATTTCCCAAACTTGGCATGCAGCCTATGGGCTCTGTGCAATTCAAGCACCACTCTCAAGTGTTCCTCGTGCTCCTCCTCAGAAGGCGAATAAATCAGAATGTCGTCCACGAAAATGACAACAAATCAATCTAAGAATTCCCGGAAGATCCGGTTCATCAAGTCCATAAAGACTGCCGGTGCATTGGTAAGCCCAAATGGCATCACCAGAAACTCATAATGGCCATACCGCGTACGGAATGTCGTCTTAGGAATATCCTCCTCCCTGACCCTCAACTGGTGGTAACCCGATCTCAAGTCTATCTTAGAGAAACAACAGGAACCCTTCAACTGGTCAAACAAATCATCTCTACGGGGCATAGGGTACTTATTCTTAACCGTAGCCCGATTCAACTTCCGGTAATCGATACACAATCTCAAGGCACCATCTTCCTTCTTAGCAAAGAGGGCCGGTGCTCCCCACGACGAAACACTAAGGCGAATGAAGCCCTTATCTAACAATTCCTGGAGCTGAATCTTCAACTCACTTAACTCGGCTGGGGCAAAACGGTAAGGTGCCATAGAAATCGGCGCCGTGCCGGGCACTAAATCAATAGAGAACTCTATCTCTCGGTGAGGTGGCAAACTAACGAGATCCTCGGGAAAGACATCCGAATACTCATAGACCACCCTCGGCGACACAATCTGGGTCTCATCACACTCACTACTCAAAAGGCTAGCAAAAAGACCACTAAGCTCACTCCGCCCTCGCAGATTATCTACCGGTGGCAACACACTACCAACCCGATCCCCCAAGAAAGGGAAACAAACCCCGCTCAAGTTACAAACTGTGACCCTCTGGCGGTAGCAATCAATAACAGCCCGGTATGACGATAGCCAGTCCATACCCAAAATAACATCAAAACCCTTCATGGGCATGACAACAAAAGGAAAAGGAAGCCTATGGTCGGCGACCTCTATATCACAACCTCTACATCCATGATTCAAAATCAATTCACCCTCAACAGGTGATACAACACATATAGGAGATGCTAATAGTGCCAACTCCAACTCCAACACAGATGCGAATGCAGCAGATACAAAAGAATGAGATGCACCCGTATCAATCAACACACTAGCAATCGAGTTACAAAATAGAAAGGTACCTCTCACAACTAATGGAGCCGGTACTAGGTCCTGCGCGGTAACAGCATGCACGCGCCCTGTAGGCCCCTGATCCACCTGCTCACCTCTAGGAGCAAACGACTGCTGCACTGACTGGGACGACGAAGCTCCCAGATTGGCCCTCGAGGCCTGCACAGATGAGCTGGCTGATAACCCTGCGTCTGCCTAGAACCAGACGCCCCCGAAATGGCACTCAACTGTTGGCAAAACCTCTTTAGGTGCCCGGGCTGACCACACTGATAGCAAGACAAAGACTGGCCCCTGCCCTGACTCTGGCCCTGAGGTCTAGCTGAAGAAGAAGCAGCTCGCTGACCCCCTCCCTTCTGCGGGCAAACCGAAGACTTGTGACCCAACTGGCCACATGTGAAACAAGTCAAGCCTCCCTGATTACCTCTCCCGGAGCCTGCACTCGGCACTGGAAAGGTCGATCTAGCCAAACCACCCTGAGACTGCTGAGGGTTGAAACCCCTCTGTCTCCTGCCATCACCCTGTCCATCTTGGCTCCTCTTGGAACCTCTATGCTTCTCCTCATCCTCCTCCTGCATCGTAATCTCCATATGAGCTGCAGCATCTACCAAACGTCTATACTCTCGAATAAATGACCCTCCAACCCTCAACTTGAGTCCACGCCTCAACTTCCGCTCAAACTCAATGCAACGGCGTTCCTCGGACGCCACAAGTTCAGGTGCAAACCTGGACAAGCTAATAAAAGTAGCCTCAAACTCGGCCACTGACAAACTCTGCTGTTTAAGCTGGCAAAATTGTTCCCTCAACTTCTCTCTAGCTGCTGAAGATAAAAACTTCTCCTGGAAGGCATCCACAAAAGCCCCCATGCACCACCAACACTGCCCTTCTCGTACTTCCACCATTGACCCGCATCTCCCTTCAGTTGGAAGGATGCCAGGGGTCACCTTTAATGCCCCGTCCTCGATGCCAAGCATCTCAAATGTCTTCTCCATCTATTCCAACCACTCATCAGCCTTAAGTGGCTCCTTCGGATCCCCAACCAACTCATCCGGGTTAGACCGGAAGAATTCCCTCTTCAGAAAAGAAGGCCATGCCTCAGCAACGTGGGCCTGATCCTGATTCCCAACTCTGAGAATACCCAAAGCTCCTGCTATCTCTCGGGCCAAGGCACTCATAGCCTGCTGACCCGATGGCTCGGCCATATTGGCCTGACCAACTCCCTCTTGTTGTGCCAGAATATTATCTGGTAAAGGCATCTCCTGCCTACCCCGCCTGCCACGCCTACCACCTCGTCCTCGTCCTGACATCCTAATAAAGGTAACGAAGAACGTTAGCATATTCATAAATGTGCCGAAGCTATAACACTCGCGTCCTAATGCATGGACAACTGTAATTCATTCCACGTAAGCACACAATCACATAAGCACTTACGAATTTCATTTCCGGATAATGATAGTCCCGAGACGTTACTAGAGTTCCGGTTAGAAACAGCATTGATCAAGTGCTTTTCCAACAAGACTCACAAAAACCCAAGGATCCAATCAACATCCTAGAAGCTAAATCCCATACCCAATTAATCACATAAACATGTTATCACATAAGCGCATAACATTACATCTAAATCTCAAACAAGCAAGACAAACCCATTGTGATACTAATCACTTCCCACGTGCCCAAAGTATTCGAACTCGGTACGCTCTGATACCAAGTTGTAATGCCCTCAAAATAATACATAACACAAATCATTCTGACATGCAGTAATATAAGAAAATCAACGCCTTTCCATTCATCAGAGTAGTTCTTACAACAGTATTACATGTTAACAACAAAAGTAAATGCCCTACGGACTTACAGCTTTCCAAGTCAACACTTGGTTACACAAAAGAAGAGTACTAACTCTATACAAAATAAGCCCTTGGCTTGATATACATGTAATACAAACAAAATAATCAAAAAGAGCCTTCAACTCCCACAACCATCCAAGCTATGTCCTTGGAGTTGGCATGCTACCTGTACCAGAAAATAACGTCCCATATAGGGTGAGCCAACGCCCAGTAGAGATGTGCTAAACACAATATGAGCAGTAACTAAGACATTAGCAATTGATAAATGTTTAACTCCCATAAATCAATTCATAAAACCATTTCCATTACATGACCACTATGTCTATGTTTCATTTCATTTTTCATTTCTTATCCAATTTCCAAATCCATACCCGTGGCTCAAAACCTGGCCACACACTCTAAACGAAATAATAATTCATATTAAACGTTTCCCATTTCGCAATAGATAAGCATACAAGCTGTATCAACACCTCAACAGATGAGCATATGAGCTATATCAACACTTCCATAGATAAGCATATGAGCTATATCAACACTTCCACGGATAAGCATATGAGTTGTATCACCACTTCCACGGATAAGCATATGAGCTGTATCACCGGAGTCCATCCCCTATCTTCTTCCAAACATTAATCGGTTTAGAGGTCCATCCCCTATCTTCCCCTAAACCGTGGAGTACATCCCCTATCTCCTCTCACACAACACAACGCATATAAACAATTATCATATACATCATCAAACAATACATAAAGTTAATGTATTCTTTCAACTGTCATATGCGATGACACATTCCATTGATTAGTTTTAGTTTGCCTAATCATCATGCATTGTCTACAACAATCACGACTACCCTCCGCCGGTAGCCTGAGGCAATTATTTCTAAACAGATAATAAATGCGTTAACAGATAATTTATCCATATTTCCAAAAGTGAGCGATTAATAAATCCAACCTCACTAATCCATCTCATAATGTGCCAATTTCATTATATTCAACTCAATTCCATATTTTCTCAACACTTGTCATTAATTACACTAGTGACCCAAAAATACCCAAACATGGCATTTTTCCCTTGATTCCCAATATTGACTCCAAGAATCCATATATTACCAATAACATCAATATACTCAGTTTGAAACCCAAATACGTATTTATGGTCCAAAATAAACAAAACTCTGTTTTCAATATTAAACATTTGAAACCCAAGTTTCAAAAACCCAAAACCATTTATACAAAAACTCAATATCTAGGTCAAAATCCATAAAAGTGAGTAGGAATCCCTACCTCAAATTCAGAGCCCAAGGGAAGGAGATGAAGAAAACCAAAATGCTCAAAACTCCAAGATCCACGGATCAAAACGAAGCCCTCGACGATCAACACAACTTTTACAAAGGCCAAAGGAAAGGGAAGCACTCTAACTAGATCAAACCCTAGAGAGAAGGGAGTCTCTACAGAGAGAGGCTCTCAAAATCAGTTTTGGAAAAGTAAGAGAGAGAGAGAGAGTGAATGTAAAAAGTGATTCAAAAATGCCTAACTACCTTCTGATATACGACATTCCCGCTCGAGCGGAGAACAGGACGCTCGAGCGTCACGCACAAAAATCTAGATACGCTCAAGCGCAAGAAGGCCTGCTCGAGCGCCAAGACACAAGAATAAAGTACATCCGCTCGAGCGCGAAAACCAGTCTGCTCGAGCGTAGATTTCCCCCTCCCAGAACTCACACCAAATATGTAATACCCACTCGAGCTCCAACAAGTCTGCTCGAGCGCGACCCGGTTGAGAGCAGGAAATCCGCTCAAGCGTAGAAATCAGACCTGCAGAAGTTTTGCAGAGTACCAAAATACTGGGAGTGTGCAATCTCTGCTCGAGCGCTAGACGACCCGCTCGAGGGGAATGACCAAAAACCTGGCAACAAGATTTTAGACCAAGACTCAACCCACCTGCTCGAAACATGCCCAACACATCCTAAAACTCAAACAAATGGAATCAAAGGATAACAATAAGATAGATACAACTACCAACTCCGCGAAACCAAAGTTCATAATACAACAGATATCGAAAGGGAAAACCGGGATCGCTATATATAATATATGAGCAAAGTGCTTTTGTGTTACTTTTTGTCTCAATCAACTCTAATTTCTTTAATTCATGGTCTATTTTCATGGGTTAGTATTGTAAAAAGCAGTATTATAGCTGATCTCTTTGATCTTCTCTATGTTTTGGGTTCATTTGTCGCAATTCACTTTAAATTAAAAGTTGATGATTTATAAATAAAATTTGAAAGTATTAAATTTATTTCACATTATCTATCTAAGTCATTATGTTATCAAATGTGGATTTTGAATGGTTTCTAGCGGGTCATATCTCCACCCCAATTATTTAGTTTCAAGATAATTAACTTTATTTCAATTTATTTATATTATTATTATTATTATTATTATTATTATTATTATTATTATTATTATTATTATTATTATTATTTTGGTGCATAATTGTAGCGCCCCGATTTTCATACCCAAATGACAATACAATAATCATGGCCCCTTTTTAAGGAAAACCAATCATACAATCCCACACTTGCATTTCATAATGTAAACAGTTTCTCATGCACTAATGCATTAATCCGACAACGAGTAAAGAAGCAAATAAATACCCCCAAGGGTTTACAGGTTTCCAAAGTTTAAGCCCGGTTACACAAAAATGGTTTTTCAAACCCACACATACAAAGCCCTTGGCTTACAAATAGAATCACAACAAATGAGAACCTTGTGCTCTCGATATACACATTTCCACGGCTTCAGTTAGGCGGATTCTCCACGTCTTTTCCTGCACAAAAATTCTGTAGGGTGAGTATAAAGCCCAATAGGAAATCCTTCACAAAGTATATACATTTTATACAAATCTCAAGAGATGAATACATAAGCCATGCCATGCTTTTTTATAAATAATTCACATCTTCATCCTTTGAAAACCATCATACTCAATGATGCCATGCAATTTTCCCATTTGTTCAAAGCTTAATAATTTAACTCAAGGGGCAGTACATACAACTTTGGTAATCCATAGGTCTGTCTCTGCAAGTAGACTATATAAGTACTACCAATTCGTCATTTTTACCAGTATCAACTAGAAAGCTCGACAGCCATAATCTGTCATTTTTACCAGAATTAACTGAAAGGCTCGACACATATCCTCTACACTACCTATCAAGATTTACCACCGTATTTATCCCAAAACCAATTCATGAAAACTTGTTTCTCAACATTCCTTACTCTATACAAAGTTTCAAATCAAATTTCAAAACTCTTCATTATCAATAAATTGATATGCCAATGTATCAATTGATGCAATGCAACATTTTATCCATTTTCAATTCTTCCACACAATATTTCCATTGTGATCAAAATTTCCATTTCTCCTTTCAATACGATTTCACAAGATGAATAAATACATTTATTTCAATTCATCCAAGAGATAACATAACTCCCACATTTCAAGCAATCTTAACAATTCCCATATTCCATGAAAACATCATTTATATGTAAATAAATAAACAATTTTTCTAACATCATTTATTTTGGCACACAAAACAAATATAACAACATCTTCCAAAGCTTTTCAACATCTTTCTAAAAAACTCCAAATTTTTAGGTTTTCTCACCAAAACCAACCATCTTCAAAGATTTGAGAAGATCTCACCGAAAACATATTTCTTTTACCAACATAGTTCAAAACCCTCTATTTCTATTTTAAAAGAAAGAAGAAAGTAAACCCACTTCCAAAATCATTCATCTTCTTGAATCAACAACCCATTTTCCAAAACATATCAAAGGATAATTTCGACAAAAAATCATCTAGATCTTGCAAAAATATATATATACCTCAAAAAAAAAATCCCTACCTCGAGTTTTAAAGAAAAATTGGGATGAAATGCCAAAATTTATGATGTCGAAACTTGATCTCCACCGCACACGACGAAGCCCTCGAGGTGATGATCAACTTTGGTGAAGAACTTAGGTCTAAATCCCAATGGATTTGGAGAAATCAAAGAGAGAAGGTGACTTCTAGAGAGAGAATATGAAGATCTCAAAATCTGAACAGTTTTAGAGAGAGAGAGTGCTGCAAAAATGATTCAAAATATCTGATTTACGAACTGATATAAATAGGCTTGCTTGAACAAAGAAGTTGTCACTCGAGCGACCAGACACAACAAGTCTCCTCGCTCGAGCATAAAATACCAAGCTTCAGAAGTTTTTCAAACGCACTCCTTGCTCGAGCGTAAGAAGCCTCACTCGAGCAAGCAACTCTTTTCTGCAAAAGCACTGAGAGCTCACAAAGCTCGCTCGAGCGCAAGAAGCCTCGCTCGAGTGAAGGGCAAAATTCAGGATGACAAAACTTTGAACAACTTGCAACTAACCAGTTCCAAACACTCCCAAGACATCCCAAAACTCGAACTCAAAGAGTGGAAGGAAGAAAAGACGTAGATAATATTATCTAACCATGAAACCCGAGTCTAGAACACCACGAAGGATAGATCAAAAACCGGAATCGCTATAATCTTCTCCTTTTAAAGAATTTCATCCCCGAAATTACAAATTAAGTACAAAATCATAATTACACTAGCCACATCAAAGTTATTCTTACAATTGCATCACCATGACCCATTCTCCGGTCATCCATTCCCATCGACTCGACTCACAAGTCCTAATAAAAAATGAAATTTACAATTTCCCAAAACATAAGCGATGTTAAATCGAAGTCAAAATTGTAAAAAGTTTTTACACTACATACATAATGCTTCCAAAAGTGATACCACACCCAACATATTCCATATTCTCAAAACATATGTCATGTTTCTATTGAATCCATGTTTTTCCAAAACAACAATAACTCATGCAATGTTCTCATAAGTTAAAACATATACAATGCCCATACTATTCACTAACATAACCAAATCCCATTACATGTTCATGCATCAACAAACAAGTCCGGATATTTCTCTCGGACTCCCAACTCACGTTCCCAAGTCGCTTCCTCGACACCGCGATGTTTTCACAATATTTGTACCAAGGGAATTGTCTTACCTCGCAAGACTTGGTCCCATCTATCCAAGACTCTCAACGGTCTCTCCTCATACGAGGCATCCTCATGTACATCCAAGTCAGTCCAATCCAACACGTGTGATGGATCTAGCTCATATTTCCGAAGCATACTAATATGAAACACGTCATGAACCCCAAAAAGCTGTGGCGGTAACGCCAAACAATAAGCAACCTCCCCAATCCGCTCAAGGATTTCAAAAGGGCCAATAAACTGAGGAGACAACTTCCCACTCTTCCCAAACCTCATCAAACCCCGTCTCGGTGATATCTTCAAGAACACATGATCTCCCACCTCAAAAGACAAGGGTTTCCTCCTACGGTCGGCATAGCTTTTCTGGTGACTCTAAGCCGTAGCTAGCCTCTTACGGATAAGTACTACTTTCTCCGTCGTTTCCCGAACCAACTCTGGACCAAACAAAGGTGCGTCTCCCACCTCGGCCCAACAAAAAGAGGAGATCTACACGGTCGACCATACAAGGCCTCAAACGGTGCCATGACAATACTCGATTGGAAACTATTGTTATAGCTAACTCCACTAAGGGCAAGTGCCTCTCCCACGAACCTGAAAAGTCAAGGACATAGCCTCAAAGTAAATCCTCAAGGATCTAAAAAGTACACTTGGACTACTCGTTAGTCTGAGGATAATACGCAGTACTAAAGGTCAATCTAGTGCCCATGGTACTCTGCAAACTCTGTCACAACCGAGCAGCGAAACGCGGATCTCTATTTGAAACAATCATCACAAGGACCCCGTGCAACCTCACTATGTCCCTAATGTACAAGTCGGCAAGATAATCAACTGAGTCACTTATGCGCATAGGAATAAAATGTGCCGACTTAGTCAGCCGGTATACTACCACCCAAATAGCACCACTACCCTGTTGAGTCCTCGGAAGGCCCACAATGAAGTCCATCGTAATATGTTCTCACTTCCACTCCGTTATAGGCAAGGGTTGCAATAAGCCCGCTAGCCTCGGATGTTCGGCCTTCACTTGTTGACAAGTAAGGCACTTCGACACAAACACAGCTACATCACTTTTCATGCCTCTTCACCAAAATTGGCGACTAAGATTCTGATACATCTTCTTGCCTCCCGGATGTACGACAAGGCGTGAGTCATGGAACTCCTGAAGTACTTCCTCTCTACAAGATTCTGGTACAAACAGACGGTCTAGGTAACGTACACTCTGATCCAAGAGGATGTTCAAAACCCTTCTCTACCTTTCCATTGGAAATTTTAACCCGGATCGACTCCACCTCATGGTCCTTCTGTTGTGCCTCTATGACCTTGCAAATCAAGGTAGGTTGAGCATTCAAAGTAAACAAGGTTGTACTCTCACTGAATTCACCCAAATACAAATAAAACTTGCCAATAGTAGCTAGCATATCCCATTCTCGAATGGCCACACTTGCCAAGCTACTCACAGATTTCACAGATTTCCGACTCAAAGCATCGGCCATTACATTGGTCTTCCCCGGATGATAGTGTAACTCAAAGTCATAATCCTCCATGAATTCCATCCACCTCCGTTGACATAAATTCAAGTCTTTTTGAGAAAACAAATACTTAAGACTTTTATGATCGGAAAAGACTTCGAACTTCTCATCATACAAGTAATGCCTCCAAATTTTTAAGGCAAAAATTACTGCCACTAATTCTAGGTCATTGATGGGGTAATTCTTCTCGTGAGTCTTCAACTGTCGTGATCCATAGGCCACAACTTTACCCTCTTGCATCAAGATGCAACCAAGTCCATTCCCGGACGCATCACAATCAACAGTGTAATTCAAACCCCTTTCCGGAATTATCAAGACCGGTGTTGTAGTCAATCTGGTCTTAAGTTCTTGGAAAGACTTTTCACAAGCCTAATTCCACACAAACTTGATACCCTTCCTAGTCAACTTAGTCAAAGGTGCAACTAGTCTAGAGAAGTCCCTTACAAAGCGTCAATAGTACCCTGTTAAGCCCAAGAAACTTTGGATCGCAAAAATAATCTTGGGTTGTTCCCAATCCTATACCGCATCTATCTTTGAGGAGTCTACAGTCACTCCTTCACTCGACACTACGTGCCCCAACAATTCCACCTCGGTGAGCCAAAACTCGCACTTATCAAATTTGGCATGCAAACGGTGCTCCTTCAGGAATTCAAGCACTAGCCGTAAGTGAGCCTCATGTTCCTCCTCGGAGTTTGAATAAATTAAGATGTTGTCCACAAAGACGACCACAAAAAGGTCCAAGTATTCTCAGAAGATTCGGTTCATCAAATCCATAAAGGAAGCTAGTGCATTAGTCAGCCCAAACGACTTTACAAAGAATTCATAGTGGCCATAACACGTACAAAAGGTCATTTTCTGGATGTCCTCTTCCCGGACTCTCAACTGATGGTACCCCAACCTCAAATCTATCTTCGAGATGCAACGAGACCCTCTAAGTCAGTCAAAAAAATCATTAATTCTAGGTAGAGGATACTTGTTCTTAATGGTAACCCGATTCAACTTGCGGTAATCAATACAAAATCGCAATGACCCATCCTTCTTCTTCGCAAAGAGAGCCGGTGCTCTCCAAGGTGATATACTAGGGCGAATGAAGCCCTTATCTAAAAGATCTTGGAGTTGAATCTTTAACTCATGTAATTCGGTGGGTGCAAATCTATATGGTGACATAGAAATCAATGCCGTGCCAGGCCCTAATTCAATGGACAACTTGATCTCCTGGTGGGGTGGCAAACTAGTAAGGTCCTCGGGAAAGACATTCGAGTATTCACAAACTACCCTTGGTAACTCGACACGGGTCCCGTCACTCTCACTATCCAAGAGTGTTGAAAGAAGGTCACTAAGCTTGCTCCTATTACGAGGGTTAAAAATTGGCGACAAGGTCTTATCAACTCGGTTCCGCAAAAAATAGAAATGATCCCCACCTGAGGTACATACAGTAACTCTCTGACGGTAACAATCAATCACCGCTCGGTACAAACATAACCAATCCATACCCAAGATGACATCAAAACTCGACATGCCTAGCAACATAAAAGCAAAAGGAAGTCGATGCTTGACAACTTCTATCTCACAATCCCGACACCCCTGGTCTAACTCAATCATACCCCCAATAGGTGACTCTACTCTGAGCGGAGATGCTAATTGTGCCACCTCTAGCCCCAATGCAGACACAAATGCAACAGATATAAATAAATGAGAAGCACCCGTGCCTATCAACACGCTAGCCAAAGTATTGCACACAACAAAAATACCTCTCACAACTGAGGATCCCAGTGACTGCTCTGGCACGGTGATAGCATACACACACCCTTGTGACCTCTGGTAAAGTTGCTCCTCCCTCGGAGCATAGGCCTGGTGCACCGACTGAGCCGAAGCAGCTCCCTGGTTAGCTCATGAGGTCTGTGTAGAATGAGCCTGCTGGTGGCTCTAAGTCTGCCTCGACCCAGATGTGCCTCCCAACTGTGGGCAAGTCCTTTTCATGTGCCCTGGCTGACCAAATTGAAAACAATTAAACCCCTGACTTTTATTCTGGGACTGACCTTGAGATCGGTTAGGTGGTGGTGGTAACATCAGCTGCCCTCCTCCTTTCTGTGGGCATGCAAAGGCATTGTGACTCGGTTGGCCACATTTGAAGCAAGAAAAGCCACTTTGTGCACTCTTTCCTGAGCCCGAACTAGGCAAGGAAAAAGTGGATCTAGACTGCTAGGGCTGGGATAAGAAATTGCCCATGCTCCTCTTATTCTGCCTATAGTCCCTTTCGGATTCCTAGCCCCTAGACCTCGAACCCCGATGTCTTTCCTCCTCAACCTGCGCAGTAACCTCTACATGTGCCGCTGCCTCCACAAGACAGGCATAGTTCTGAACCATATTTTCGGCGACTTTGTACAAGATCTTGGTTCTTAACTTCTTCTTAAACTCAATATAATGGTGCTCTTCCATTGCCACCAACTCCGGTGCAAACAGGGACAAACTAGAAAAGGCCGCCTCAAACTCGGCCATAGACATGTTATTTTGTTTGAGGTCCAAAAACTCCTGCCTCAATCTCTCCCTAGCAGTGGGAGGTAAGTACTTATCTTGGAAAGTAATCACAAAGGCTTCCCATGTTGGCTCCACTGAACCCTTGGTGTACTTCCACCATTGACCCGCATCTCGTTTAAGATAATAACTTGCTAGAGTCACCCTTAGTTCACTATCCTCGATGTGAAGCATCTCAAATGTCTTCACTGTTTGTTCGAGCCACTCATCTGCTTTCTTGGGCTCGTGGCCACCAAGGAACTCATCCGGTTTGGCCCGCAAAAACTCCTAACTAAGGAAACCCGCAGCGTTCTCTCAAGCTTGGTTCTCAACCCTCAACAAATTCATAGCCCCTGCTATCTCACGGGCTAGGGTCCCTATTGCAATGTGACCCACTGGTTCGGCCACATTAGCTTGGCATGTCCATTCCTCTTGTACCAAAACCCTATGGACCGATATCTCATACTCACCTCGGCGGGCTTTACCACGCCTCCCGCCTCTGCCACCACGGGTTTGACCTCTTGCTGACATTCTATAGAGGACAATAGAAAAATTTAGCACACTAACCCATATGTGCCCGTAATTTACCTTACACGTCTAATCACCACAATTCTATATATTTCACTACTATATAGACATTTCAATTTCATTCCACATAAGCACTTAGTCATGTAAACACATACGGGTTATTCTTTCATCATGAAATTCATCCCACGAAAAATCAAGAATTCTTAGCAGAACGAGTATTGATCAAGTACCCTTCTAAGAAGACCTAAAGGGATTTAATAGGCGCAAACAACATCCCAAAAGTTCAATCACATACCCATATAACCAAATAAGCATGTTATCACATAGTCATAAAATGTATAACATCTTCCTATCGTGCAACATATCATGCAGCATGAACCCATTGTGCTAAAACAATCACTTCCCACGAGCTCCAAGTATTCGAACCCGGTAGCTCTTATACCAAGTTGTAACGCCCCAATTTTCATGCCCAAATGACAATACAATAATCACGACCCCTTTTAAGAAAAACCAATCATACAATCCCACACTTGCATTTCATAATGTAAACAGTTTCTCATGCACTAATGCATTAATCCGACAACGAGTAAAGAAGCAAATAAATACCCCCAAGGGTTTACAGGTTTCCAAGACTTAAGCCCGGTTACACAAAAATGGTTATTCAAACCCACACATACAAAGCCCTTGGCTTACAAATAGAATCACAACAAATGAGAACCTTGTGCTTTCAACATACACATTTCCACGCCCTCAGTTAGGCGGATTCACCACGTCTTTTCCTGCCCAAAAATCACGTAGGGTGAGCATAAAGCTCAGTAGGAAATCCTTCACAAAGCATATATATTTTATACAAAAATCAAGAGATGAATGCATATGCCATGCCATGCCATTTTACAAATAATTCACATATTCATCCTTTGAAAACCATCATGCTCAATGATGCCATGCAATTTTCCCATTTGTTCAAAGCTTAATAATTTAACTCAAGGGGCAGTAAATACAACTCTGGTAATCCCTAGGTCTATGTCTGCAAGTAGACTATATAAGTACTACCAATTCTTCATTTTTACCAGTACCAACTGGAAGGCTCGACAGCCATAATCTATCATTTTTACCATAATTAATTGGAAGGCTCGACACATATTCTCTACACTACCTTTCAAAACTTACCACCGTATTTACCACAAAACCAATACATGAAAACTTGTTTCTCAACATTCTTTACTCTATGCAAAGTTTTCAAATCAAATTTCAAAGCACTTCATTATCAATGAATTGATATGCCAATGTATCAATTGATGCAATGCAACATTTTATCCATTTTCAATTCTTCCACACAATATTTCCATTGTGATCAAAATTTTCATTTCTCCTTTCAATACGATCTCACAAGATGAATAAATACATTTATTTCAATTCATCCAAGGGATAACATAACTCCCACATTTCAAGCAATCTCAACAATTCCCATATTCCATGAAAACATCATTTATATGTAAATAAATAATCAATTTTTCTAACATCATTTATTTTGGCACACAAAACAAATATAACAACATCTTCCAAAGTTTTTCACATCTTTCTAAAAAACCCCAAATTTTTTAGGTTTTCTCACCAAAACCAACCATCTTCAAAGATTTGAGAAGATCTCACCAAAAACATATTTCTTTTACCAACATAGTTCAAAACCCTCTATTTCTATTTTAAAAGAAACAAGAAAGTAAACCCACTTCCAAAATCATTCATCTTCTTGAATCAACAACCCATTTTCCAAAACAAATCAAAGGATGATTTCCAAAAAAAATCATCTAGATCTTGCAAATATATATATATATATATATAACTCAAAGAAAATCCCTACCTCATGTTTTGAAGAAAAATTGAGATGAAATACCAAAATTTACGGTGTCGAAACTCAATCTCTATTGCACGCAATGAAGCCCTCGAGGTGATGACCAACTTTGGTGAAGAACTTAGGCCTAAATCCCAATGGATTTGGAGAAATCAAAGAGAGAAGGTGACTTCTAGAGAGAGAATATAAAGATCTCAAAATCTGGACAGTTTTGGAGAGAGAGAAGAGTGCTGCAAAAATGATTTAAAATATCTGATTTACGAACTGATATAAATAGGCTCGCTCGACTGAAGAAGTTGTCGCTCGAGCAACCAGACACAGCAAGTCTTCTTGCTCGAGTGCAAGAAGCCTCGCTCAAGCATAAAATACCAAGCATCAGAAGTTTTTCTGATGCATTCCTTGCTCGAGCGCAAAAAGCCTCGCTCGAGTGAGCAGCTCTTTACTGCAAAAGTACTGGGAGCTCTCAAAGCTCGCTCGAGCGCAAGAAGCCTCACTCGAGCGAAGAGCCAAAATTCAAGACGACAAAAGTTTAAACAACTTGCAACTAACCAATTCCAAACACTCCCAAGACATCCCAAAACTCGAACTCAAAGAGTGGAAGGAAGAAAAGACATAGATAATATTATCTAACTATGAAACCCGAGTCCAGAACACCACGTAGGACAGATCAAAAACCGGAATCGCTATAATAATTGTAAGCAAAAATTACAGAGGAAATAGTATAACACAAAATCTCAAAATAAAGAATATACGTAAGTACATATATACTATATAGGGCCTTTGTGGTTAGCTTTCTATTGACTGTTATCAACCAGCTTTATCCTTTTGATTAGATGATGATGATGATAATAAGTAATAATTGTTAACATGTTAAGCATGTCAACTTACAAGTCACTTATATTAAAATAATAGATATCAACGATATACAGTAAACGCAAGCCATGGTTTCTCACTTTTACAACTTGTTGTTTTTGCATGTCGTAAATAATTTCCTAACCACGACGTGTCTATTGCGTAGGTCGTGAATGCTAATAACGATGATTTTTTACGACATGCAATGTTAACGTAAATAATAAAACTTTCTATGACATGCATATGGCATGTCGTTAATACATCAACTATACACGACTTGCGTACACTAGTTGTTAAAAATATTGAACATTTCACGATGCACAAAAGGCCAACCGTTAAAAATTTCACTTTCCACGACGCACAAAAAGCGAGTTGTTTAAAATATTGCACTTTTCACGACACGCAATTGCTGTTGTGAAAGGTACAACCGAAAAAAAAAAAATAGTGCCAAAATGAAAATTTCAAGCTCCAAACACCAAAAAAAAAAAACAAAGGGGGCTTAAATCCCAAAACTTTCAAACCGTCCCAAAAGTTTAAATCCCTAAATTCATTCTCACGCCAAACCCAGCCCTAGTCGCTCTCTCTCTCTCTCTCGCAATGGGTCATTTCTATTCATGGCTCATAACCTTATAAATAAATGTGATTCATGTTTATAATTTTCTTATTATTTTTTATGATTCATGTTTGTTATTTATTTAATTTTTTTTTCTTATGATTTTATGGGTGTGAGGCTACTTCTATGATTCATAGTGTTAGAAGGACTGCTTTTATTCTATTCATATAAGAATGTCTTTTCATTTCTTACAATTCTTCTTATATGTTTCTTGTCCATAGAATTGTATTTTTAGTGTATTTGATCTCTTTATACAATATTTGAGTGTATTTTTATACAGTATTTGCTTGCTTAAGGACTTTGCAGATTATTCATTTAACTTCAAGGATGTTTTCTCACATATTGTCTCAAGTCTAGACTAGTTGCTCTATTTATATTCTAGGGTCATCACACCAGCATTTCATTTGTTGCTCTTCTTCTATTCACTTCATCAATTACTCCCATTTCATACTTCTTGTTTTATGTACTGCGAGATTTATTTGGCTGTTTTTAAAATAATTTATTTTACCAATATGCTATTTCAAACAAATTAAGGTAATAAGAGTTGTTGTTTTCTCTTTTATGTTAACTTCAAATTGCCAATATGTGGTTCATTTGCACATAAGCTTGTATTTGACAAACTTGGCTTTAAAGGGGGCTCTATTTGGTTATTCATCCTTGGCATTTAAGGATGTTTTGAATAGTTCATGAGTGGTGCTGACACATACATATAATAATTAATAGTACATGCGAAGGATCAATGATGAATTAATACAACTAAAGGATGATTAAGGGAGTTAGATTATACCAATTTTCCGTATGTGTTTATATTCACTATTATATGCCTAAATCGCTGTATAGAGTAACAATTGGGATTGCCATAATTATCTTGGCTTAAGGTTTTTTTTTTTTTTTTTTTTTCTTTTAAGGCTTTAGTTACTTAGTCTCATCTATCATGTATGCTAATAAGTGCAATAGTGTTTTTCAGTTTATCATCAATCATCTGTTCAAATAAAGTTTATTATCAATCATCATAAGGAAGAGTTCCATCAATCTTGAAGCTCTTAATTAATTACTTTCAAAACCAATCATCTCGATATTTTTGCACATTTAATTATAGTCATGGAATATATGGCTAAGCAAAATATATAACCAATTTATATGTACTTGCAACTTCCAACTATATTTTGTTAAATTCAAATAAGTAGTAGCTTTTGGGCATAACTCATGACCTATTGTTGTGCTCTTTGTTTGCAGGTTTGTTGGTATTATGTCCTCTTGAACTTCAACTTCATTTCAAGATCCATATTTGAGATTACCTAATAGTGAAAGGACCCAAGGTAAATTTTCTTCCTCTTTCTGGCATAATGGTAATTAGAATATGGATTATTACAATAATGTGAAACAGAAATGAGAACTTGATATTGCACTTGTTATAAATGTGTGATGTTTGATAGCTTTTGGAAACATATTATGCTTGTGGAAAACTTAGTTGTTGAAGCCATCATATGACTTGTTGCTAATTTTTTAATTGCTAAAATGGTGTTCTAAAGTAGTGGCAATGTGTCTTATTATTAGAATTGATACCTAAACTAGACCAATGCCACTCAATGCTGAATTTATGGATTAAAAACCCAAGAAAATCATAAATTAGTTGTGGGTAGATGTAGCTTGACTTTTCGGGCTCCTTTCGAAAGACGACTAGCCCTACAGTTCAGACTCTCGCAGTTCTGAATCTGATCTCACAAGTGCAATGTGAAATAGATAAACACCAAAGAGTCCAAATCCAAAAAATCTTTTGGAAAATCGGTTTTGAATCAAAATGCCAAAAATGGAGTACTTTGCCAAATACAGAGTCTCCACCTAAATATTTTTCAAAAATTTAGGAAATCCATGACTTGTGCCAAAGGCCACGTGTCCGTCATCACCAAGATTGTCTCGGCTCAGGATCTTAGGCACGAGAGGGGAAGGTCATGAATTGAGCACCCCCGCTCGCCCATTCAAAGATCGGCCACTACTAATCATGATGTGAATCTTATTTACATTATATGCTCTTGTTCTGATTTATTAGGCTAACTTTACTATGTGATGCGCACACAAGTATAGACTAATTTGCTAAAATTGGAACATTTGATTTCATGTTTGTTTCTGAAAACAGTTTGTGAATGTGCCACTTGAAAAAGTGGGCTCAAATGTAAATTAATCAAACTATCCCAATTCAAGCAACTAGCTTTATCTACAAGCATTCAAACAGTTTATCATTTAAGCACTTAGCATCATGGTGAACATGCTTTCATATGGAAACAACCACATTCATTCAATATGCTAAAACAAATGAAAGCTCACCTAGTACTCCAAGCCAAAAAAGATGAGAAAGTTAGAATAATGCATGATCCTAATTATGCAATATGACTAATGCAATGCATGCAATATGCAATTACTGGGCTCGGTTACTAATATGACATACGAATCAATTCGATAACATGCCACCTAAGCACGTATTCAAAGAATGTTAAACTAACAATATAAGTTAGAATGATATGCCGAGCTTAATGCATGCAAGACAATGGATGCAAGTTGTAGACACCTCATTTTGGACCGACCTTAAGACTCAGACGTCATCGATTGAGCGCTCGGTGATGGTGCATGTTGTGCTCATTTAGAGGTTTCGAAGTTTTAGCTGAGAGCCTTGCCTCTGGGCCTCTGAATTCTTTTGTGCTTCAGTTCGGTTTGTGGACCGAACTTTGTTTCTCTTCGCCGAAGGGAGGGAGAGGTCTTGTAGACCATCTCTTTGTGGTCATAGACCACTTTTCCCATTTGGAGACTAGTTTTCGGTTTTCAGAGCCTTCGGCCACGTGCCTTGTCTCGGGACCGCTTAACGTTCTCTGTTTGGCGTGGTTTTTGAACCACACCTTGTTGCCTCTGCCTAAAGGAACACTGTGGTCTGGGAGACCACTTTTGTGGTTGCATACCACTTTTGATGCCCATAGACTAGTTTTCGAGGCTTTCGGCCGCGTGCTTTGCCTCCCGATCTCTCGTCTTGCATCCGTTTTGGTTTGTTTTTGGTACAAACCTTGTTCTCCTTGTTTGGAAGGTGGTACAAGGGTGGAAGACCACTTTTTCTCCTTGCAGATCACTTTTCCTTCTGCCAGCCAATTTTTTGTTCGAATAACTGGCTTGCTCGGTCTTTGGGCCGCATTTTCTGGTAGGCCACCACACCACTAGCTTTTTTTCATACCCTGGACTCTCTCCCACCATGGCCGACCAGTTTGTGTCTTGGAAGACCACTTGAAGTGGTCGGCCGACCACTTCAAGTGGTCGGCTGCTTTTTGGCACCTTTTTGGAGATATTTTCCTCTAGTTGGCGCAGCTGGAGGGCATTTGGGCTATCCTCCATAAACATGTATGGAGGGATTTGTTTGAGGCTTAGCTTCTCCAAGAAGCTTTGCCTTTTAGTTTCTATAAGAGGGAGGCTCCTCCTCCCTCCTCTGGGTTCAGAAAAATCACCTTTGAGTGATACATATAGTCTTGTATCTAGATTTCCTTGTTGCTTCATTTTTGTGCTTAAAAAGTGTTGTTTTGTCTTAGTTTAACACACAAACACACACTCAAACACCTTTCTTTGGTTGCTGAGGTGCTAAGGGGTTGTTTTTGGTGTTCTTGGACTGGTTTAAGCTCAAAGAACTTGCTGGAGTTGCAGTTGTAAAGGAGGTCTTCAAGGGTGAGCATTTGACCTTTAAATCCCCCTTTCTTGCTTAAGCTTTTAGCCCTTCTTTACTACGTTTTTAAGCTTAACTCTTAACTAGAAAAAGTTCTATTTTTGCATGCTCAAAATAGTTGTTTAAGCTCACTTTTTCGTTTGGGGTGATTTACCCCTTCTTAGGCCTTGTTAGGCCTTATTTTGAGCCATCCCTTTAGGCTCTTGTTGAAGCCTTTGAATGACCTTTCTACCACAGAAATCCAAAGGATTTTCAGTGGTGGAAAGGTGGTTTTGGTGTCCTAAATAGGAGAGGGTCATCCCCTCTCCTTGTATTGTGTTTACTTGCTTCATATGCCTCATGTTTGAGCACCTTTGTTAAGATTATGCTGGCCATATCTTAGCTTGTATTTGTGGTTATTTTTCTGAGGCATACCACTGTTTTTTCTTGGTTTGGTCACTCCATGCATGGTTAATACACTTGTAGTGTAAATCTCTTAAACTAGCTTTGTATGCTTCATGAAGTAGCATGTCATTATAGCTTGGTTTGAGTCCATTTTAGCATGTATTTGGTGTTTTTTTACCGTGTCATACCTCTGTTAGGGTTTGGTTTGGTTAGCTTTTGCATGCTCCATGCACTTGTAGCGCAATTCCATGAAATAGCTTAACATGCATCATGTTGTAACATGTCATTTTAGCATGCTTTTGGCTTAGCTCTGAGAAGACTTTGTTCATGTTTTAGCATTTTTAAGGTCTGATTTATGTTGTTTTGGTCATACATAACTTGCTTCGTGTAGCCTTTGTTCAATCAAGCTTGTTAGCTTTGTGTATTGAGTCCACTAGCATGCATTACTTGGCCTATTTAAATGATTTGGCGTCATTTCATATGTGATTTCAGTCCATGTTTCATGGCCATGCATGCACATTTGTCACTCATTCAATGCGCTGGAGGGTTTGCCCCTTTATGCCTTAACATGAACCATTGCGTATGCCTTCATGCCTAACCTTGCGAGCTATCATTTCAATGTGTTTTTGGGGTTATTATGCCATGATATAACTCTGATTTTTGTTCCTTAAGTCATCCCATGCTTGGTCTTAATAAGTGTAGTGTAATCCACCTTATTTGCCTTGTATACATCATGTCTTATGCCCTTCATGATAGCTTGTTTTGGATTCCTTCCATGCATGTTTTAGACTCATTTTAACATGTTCTAGGACTGTTTTGGGTCCCCTTGGTCACATGCTTCATGTTTTGTATAGTTGCAGTACAAGTGCCCTTGCTTGCTTCAAGCTTTGAGCACCATTGAACACTTCATTTGTGTTGTGTACATGATTTGGCATTACTTAACATGACATTTCAGAGCATATAGACTTGCCATGTTCTCACTTCATTCACCCTTTGAGTGCCTCTAAGGGTTGTGCATTTGTTGCTTAGTTTATGGCTTAGCTTGTATGCTTGCATGCCTAGGTATTTGAGCCTTCATCTCAGTATGTTTAGTTCCTTGTTTTGACCTAATTAAACTCTATCCATGGTTGGTTCGTGCATTTGGGCCATATATTGCATGTCCCTAGAGTAATCCTCCTTGTTAGCTTTCATGCTTTAGGACCAATGCATGCTTTACTTGCTTTGTTTGAATGATTTGGCATCATTTCTTACCTTATTTCAGTGCACTTAGTGTTGTCATACTTGCACATTTGTCACTCTTTGAGCACTCTTAAGAGTTGTGCTCTTAGGCCTTTTTGATAGGCCATTGCATTGTATATGCATACCTTGCCTTTTGTGCCTTAATTTCATCACCAATGATCACTAATTTGGGCATGACTGAGGTCTACCCCTGTTAGTTTAAGTCCATTATCCATTGATTATGCCATGTATATTGCATTCAGTATGCCATATTGTTTCATTGCATTAGGTGTGCCATCTTGCATTGCATTGTGCATGCCATGTGGTTATTTGCATTGCGTATGCCAAGTTGTTCCTTGCATTGAGTATGCATGTCCCTAATATTGCTAAGTTGCCCTTGTAGCATTGCATTGTGCATGCATGTGTTAGCATTGTTTGCATGCCATTTGCATTGGTAGTTTGATCATGTTGTCTTGCATGTTGTTGCATGCCTGTCCCTTGCATTGTGTATGCTATGTAGTAGCATTGGGTGTGCCATGTTATGTGTTGCATTGTGTTTGCAATAGGTGTTAGCCTAAACACGGGAAAAGAGGGACATTTCATACTTGAAGTGATGAAACGTGTCTTAATTCCCGGTCGCCGACGCTCTTGATCATGCATGATAGAGTTTTAGGCCTTATGTGTTTACTTGTGCATTCATTTTACATTGAATTGTGCAACTTCGTCTCTCGGCCATCATGCATTGAAATGCGCAATTAGTGGCCCAAGGATCGAGAACCACACCCCCTTGAGTTCATGACATGATAGGGAGGGTGGTTGTGCACACATATCTTGCAAATACATTGTCATGCCCCTTTCTTGCTCTCTGTTGCAGCAAATTGCAGTTCAGCAGCAACAACTGGCTGGCCAACCAGAAAAACTAGCTAGCCGATCACTTTTCTGGTTTTTCAACAACCAAAAGTGGTCGGCAGGTGTCTGGAGAGACCAAAAGTGGTCGGCCACCCTCCCACAGGTTTCCCTAGGTGGAGTTTCATCTTTCTGGAGCTTGGTGCAGAGTTCTGAGGACAGATGAAAACAGAGGCAAATCGGGGCATCGCATTGGATTTTCGAACGAGGCGACTGGGCTTGCATGCATTCCTCTACCTCTAAGACTCCTGATTTACTGCTTTCCTTAGCTGCCATGCTTAGATAGCTAGCTTTTGCTTTGGTTTGTACTTTAATTAGTTAATGCGTTAGCTATTCAATTCATTCTGTAATAATTAGTTAACTAAGATTAGTTAATTAATTGTGTTGTAATAATTAGTTTAATTAGCTTAGATTAGATAGTTAGCTTCTTATTCGGTTTCTCCCTCGAGAGGCCAATTTTTTGTAATAAGCGTGCGTGTGTTTGATGCATGTCTTCCAATCCCCATTTCTTTCTCCATTTTACTTAATCACTTACGATGGTTAGTTTTAGGTCATATTTCATTTAGCATACCATATGCTCGTATGCGTGCATCCATTCATCTGTATTGCATGCACCGAGCTCGGCGCATCATACTAACTGCATTGTACTTTCAATACATTACTTGAATACGTGTTTAACAGCATATTATCAAGTTGCATTTCACACGACGTTCTAGGTAGCCAAGCCTATCTTAGGTACATTTTTGCATGTGTTGCATTAGACATCTTAACATGAACTAGGATCATGCATGATTTCTAATTAGTTCTTTGTTTTGGCTCGGAGTACACTGTGAGTGTTTACGTTTTAGCATACTGCATGTGTGTTAATGTTGCCATGTTAGCATGCTTGCCATGAGGCCAACTGCTTATTTGCTATAACTGCCTGAATGCTTGTGGGTGAAGGTTGGATTGCTTGAATTGGAACAATTCATTAAAATCCACATTTTAGCCTACTTGCGAGTAGCAAACTTCAAACCATTTTCCAAACAAGCGGATATGCGATGCTTCGCTCCAAATTAGGCGATCTAGTCTATACTTGTTTGCTGTGTGCATCACGTAGGGCTAGCTAATTAATCGGAATAAGAGCACATGTGTTTTCAAAAACAAGATATCATGCTTAGTACAGGCCGATCTTTGACCGAGCGAGCGAGGGTGCTCATTGCATGACCTTCCCCTCTCTTACCCAAGTTCCCGAGCAGAGCAAACTTTGGTGATGACGAACACGTGGCCTTAGGCATGAGTTAGGGTGTCCTAAATTCCCCTAAAACAAAGTAGTCCATATTTGGCACTTCTTTATTAAAAATCAGTTTTCTAAAATGATTTTTCGGATTTGGACTCTTTGGTGATTTATCGATCTTACATCGCACATTGTGAGATTAGATTCAGAACCGTGACATTTGAGTCCGAATTGTGGTAAGCCCAAATGAACAAAACGAGATTTTCCTGGGACGTTCGGGGCGCGTCCACAGTTTCTGACGACTCTGCTGGGGAGTTTAGAGAACTTGACTCGAACTCATGATATTTTGTTTTGCTTACACTTATGTATCTCTTTGCATTGCATTTGCATTGGTGTGCCTAGGATACCGTGTTTGTCGTATGTTATTCCTGAATGGTTTGTCGGGGGCTCGCTTTGAGAAGCGTGCCATAAGGCTGACCGGTTGTGGGCTCTGCCACAACGGAAACGCAAACCTCAGTTTTTACAGAGGCACCCCTTTTTGACCATTCGACCTAGTGCATATCGGAATCCATAGTAACT
Organism: Camellia sinensis; assembly: GCF_055761805.1. Classification (NCBI taxonomy): domain Eukaryota; kingdom Viridiplantae; phylum Streptophyta; class Magnoliopsida; order Ericales; family Theaceae; genus Camellia; species Camellia sinensis. Next base: position 68,642,134 of record NC_138970.1, read on the forward strand.
ATTCCAAACTAGGACAGGTTGCTTACCCGATTGTAGGTTGTTTGAAACCACTGTGTGCATAGTGAAACCCTAGCTCCTGACAAAATAGGACAGGGAAACCCTACCCCTCCATAGGGGTGTTTTCGCTCTCACTTGCTTGCTATTTGCTATCAGAGTGTGTCTCTACAAGATTGCGTATATCAGTTTGCAAGTCTGGGTATCAGGCCTGCGGGCATTAACATTTGGAGAACCAGTTTTACCTGAGGGTATCAGATTCAGTTTTGGGACAGCAATTTGGGGCACAATGATCAGAGTTAAGGACAGTGTGTTCAGCTTACAAATGTCGACTGTGTGTTGTTATGCCAACTGTGTGTTGTCAGGCCAACCGTGTGTTGTCTTTAATTTGTTCAGCTCATAACATAACACACTGCGCGTTTTGGTTGTTTATTTCCATATTATGCTTTATTCATCTTTTTGCAAGGTAGTTTAGCACAATTGCATCCGACCAGGTAGATATTCCCCGAGCACTCTGGGTTAGAGGTCGAAGACTTAATCGATCCAGGGATCTGATAGACGGACAAGTAGTGTTTCTTTCTTTACCCTCGGTTACTAAGCGGAGGTCAAAAAGGTGCAGTGTATCAGTACAGAGGTCGCTAGATCAGTGGTCCTCGAACAGTCAGGCTGAGGTCTCAGTTTCTACTGCAGAGGCAGATATACCGGTCATTCAGTTAGGTCAGCACAATATGGCAGGCTTGGAAGAGATGATGCGTCAGCTCCAGAAAAGTATGAAAACCATGCAGCAGGATGCTGCCCGTTAGACAGAATTTGCTACACGCCAGGCTGAGGTTATGGCGCAACAGGCAGAAGTAATTACCAGGCTACAGCAGCAGACTGGAGCATCTACTTCACACCAAGCTCGTCCTCCACCAAGAGTTCCAATACTCGGGGACACAGCTAATGTCCAGGAAGATACGAACATCCCCATAGGGCCGGCTTCCCCCCCAATCCTACCCCAGCTGTCCAAGGCACCCACACCCACCAACCTATCAGATTCTCCCTTTGAGTTCGAAGTGGACCCCACGGCACTAAAAGTGAGCAAGCTTGAAAAGCTTTTCAAAAAGTCTCAAGGCGTGAAATCCATTCCGGATATTGAGGATGGATACACTGACTCAACCGTGACTCTGCCAGATCGATTTAAAATGCCACATATTGACCGCTTTGATGGGTCTGGGGATCCTATGGTACACTTGCGGCTATTTTCAGACATCTTAAGGCCAATGGGCTTCTCCAGATTGTAGAAGCTTTCTCTATTTGGCCGGACCCTATCAGGTGTAGTGGCTATTTGGTCTGCAAAATTGGAGGACTCTGTTAAGAGGAATTAGAAGGAGATGGCTGAGGCCTTCATAGCTCAATACTCCTATAACACGTAGATCGAGGTCACAACTCATGATCTCGAGACAACCAGGCAAGAATCAAAGGAGAGCTTCTCTGACTTCGTAACCCATTGGAGGGCCAAAGCCTCGATGATGACCATCAGGCCTGTGGACAAAGATCAGATACGGATGGTTGTACGCAACCTCCAGCCCAAGCTCATGCAGAAGATGATCGTCCTCCCCCCACCCACCTTTGTAGATCTACATGAGATTGGGGTGCAAATAGAGGACGCCATGAAACAAGGCCTCATTGATAATGAGAGAGAGCAGCCCAAGAGGGCATTCAACCGTGGTACAAATGCAGGCACAAGTAGTGCTGCAGCTAGCAGAACTTCAGATATCAGAATAGTCACCACCACCACTCCCAAAACCCTCATAGCTACCCCATTCACTGGTGTGTCTGATAGTAGCTCACAAACAGCTAGATATACACCCAGAGGCCAAAGAACCTTCACCCCACTATACATGCCCCTATCCAAAGCTTTGGGGGTTTTTATCAAGAATGGGAACTTGTGGGAGCCGAATAAAGGGCAGAGTCAGAACCGTACGCTTTGAATGATGGACATTTTCTCGGCTCTAATCTGCACGGTTAGAAGGCTAATTACAATTAACAGGCTGAATAACTATGAGGCTGAATAAACAAGCGGCTTGAGAGCGGAAAGTGGACCAAACCCCGAGGCCCTGTAAACGAGTATAAATAGAGGAACAACAGTCAAAGAAAGGTACGTGAGAACTATTGAGCTTAACTTAGAACATAACTAATCTTGAGTGTAGAGACTGACTTGCCCGTCGGAGTGCTAATTCAGGCACCCCCGACCGAAGTGTTTATTCCTTTTCAGGTGACCAGAAGAGGATCAATAGCGTCCCCCAGGATTAGAAGAGTATTTCCAAACCACATCCCCATAATTGGCGCCGTCTGTGGGAATACTCAAACACATCCATAGCGGGCATAACGGAAGACCCTCCGATAGTCACTGATGAAAACACGCAGATAGACGACCTCACTCCAACAAACATGCTTGGACCGGAGACTATCCCTGCAAGACGCGCTTTGAACTTCACCTCACCCTCGACTCCAGAGCATGAGGAAATGCAGGCGATCATGGAACAAGCAAAGCAAAACGAACAGAAGTTGGAGAACAAGATCGTAGAGAAAGAACGTCTCCGTCAGGATTTGGCCTTGGAAGTGGCAAAGTCCAAACAAGTTGTACGCCAAGATCCGGAACGAGCGGTGAGGGTAGGTGGTCAACGATCTCGAGCCCGACAACAAGACACTAATAGCGACTCCGACTCATTATCCCTGGAACCCAAGAAGAAGGGACGATCTGAAACTTCCAGTATGGTTATGTCCAAAACCCAACACCTTCCGTTCTTCAAATGGCCATCGAAAATATTAGGACCTCCTGACACGAGAAGACGGGACAGACAGTGTGAGTATCACAAGGACCATGGCCATGATACTGAGAGTCGTTATGCACTGAAGGATCACCTGGAGGAATTGGTACAAGATGACCGCCTAAAACAGTACGTCTCAAAAAGAAACACAACCAATGTAACCAATGCAATGGCCTTAAGTCAGGATTCACCTCCGCTCGGCGTGATCCACATGATATACAGCCTGCCAATGTCATCGGCGGTGCATATGATTCAGTCGAAGCCCGACCTTCAAAGTCAACTCACTCCGGCTAAATGGCCACATGAAGCTACAAGCATTTCTTTTGATGATTCAGATCTGGCCGGAGTGACACTCCCTCACATCGATCCCTTGGTAATTGAGTTACGCGTAAACCGATTCACCGTTGAGCGCGTACTTATTGATCAAAGGAGCACATCAGAGGTTATTAATTACAAGTCATTCACCAAACTCGGCTTCTTTGAATCAGATCTCTCTCTGGCTCCTTATCTATTATTCGGCTTCAACGCCAATCCAGAATATCCATTGGGAAAAATCACAGTACCAGTCCGAGCCAGCTCCAGAACAGTAGACGTAGAATTCTTGGTCGTCAAGCTGCCATTGCCGTACAATCTCATTATGAGGCGAACTTGGTTACACACAATGCAAGCCGTGCCGAGTACATATCATCAGTTGCTACACTTCCCGACGGAGCGTGACATTGAGCAAATCTGTGGCTCCCAGAAATCGGCACACGCATGTTATCTCCTTGCTAAAAACAACACCAAAGGAGCCGCAGGTGAATTCTATTGAGGTGACAGATCGAGGGAGCCTCGACGATGTTGGGCGGCTCCCAAATGAAAAGGCCACGGAAGACTTAGACCGAGTTGAAATCGATGGCAGCCCAGACAAATTCTTCATGGTCGGCGCATCCCTGAATCAGGCCAACAAACAGCAGCTAATCTCTTTCTTGCTCAACAATATCGATATCTTTGTGTGGACTCCGTATGAGATGCCGGGTAAAGATCCGTCCATTTCACAGCACCATTTGAATGTTGACTCTAAGTGCAAGCCGATCATTCAAAAAAGTCAGCGATCAGCCGTAGAGCACACTGCCGCCATTGTTGAGGAGGTTGACAGGCTGCTTGAAGCCGAGGCAATCAGGGAAGTGACCTACCCTACATAGCCCTCTAATACAGTGGTGGTGAAGAAGAAAAACGGGACTTGGCGAGTGTGCGTCGATTTCATGGACCTGAACAAATCCTGTCCCAAGGATTGTTTTCCCCTACCCAGAATTGATCAACTTGTAGATGCGACGGCATGCCATCAGCGTATGAGCTTCCTTGATTCTTACAGAGGCTACCATCAGATCACCATGCATCTTGAGGACCAAGAAAAAACTGCATACCTCATCCTAAGAGGAACATACTGCTATAAGGTTATGCCTTTTGGGCTAAAGAATGCAGGGGCAACTTACCAAAGACTGGTCACAACTATGTTCAAGGAGCAACTCGGCCGCACTATGGAAGTGTACATTGATGGCATGGTGGTCAAGTCTAGATAAGAGCAAACCCATCTAGCTGATCTAGAAGAGACGTTCGGCATCTGACGCAAATACAAAATGAAGCTGAATGCTTCCAAATGTGTGTTTGGGATCGGCTCTCGCAAATTCTTGGGGTACATTGTCAACCACCGAGGAATCGAAGCCAACCCAAGGCAAATCACAACAATCCTAGAACTCGGCTCCCCTCGATCGGTCAAGGAAGTTCAGAAGTTAATGGGGATGGCCGCCGCACTCAACAGTTCATCAGTCGGTCCACCGATCGTTGCCGACAATTCTTTCATACACTACAGTAGGGCAAGGCTTTTGAATGGATCGCCGAATGCGAAGCTGCTTTCAACGACCTCAAGACCTACCTCCGCTCAGTACCACTCTTGACAACACCTGCTGCTGGTGACCCGCTCATTTTGTATCTGGCAGTTTCAGAACGGGCCATCAGCGCCGTACTGATAAAGGAAGAATTGGGGGAGCAGCGGCCAATGTATTATGTGAGCAAGGCAATGGTAGACGTCGAAACACGCTACCTTCCGCTGGAAAAACTCATCCTAGCCCTAGTTATGGCGGTAAGAAAACTGATGCATTACTTCCAGGGACACAGCATTGGGGTGCTAACAGATTATCCTCTCCGATTAGTACCACGAAGTGCAGAAGTATCAGGACGTGTTTCAAAGTGGGCACTTGAACTCGGCCAATACGACATTCAGTTTTTACCTAGAACCTCAATCAAGGGACAGGTGCTTGCCGACGTCGTTGTCGAATTCACTGGGGGTCTTGCCGATTTCAAGTCTGATGAGATTCGACCGAAGCCGAACTGGAGAATTTATGTTGGGGACATTTGGCAATTGTACTGTGATGGATCATCCAATCAGCAGGACAGCAGAGCCGGAGTTGTAATCATGGCTCCTGACGGCGCAATAATTGAGCAGGTCGTCAAGCTCGATTTCGAAGCATCAAATAACGAGGCCGAATACAAAGCCCTTCTAGCTGGTTTGCGGAATGCACATCTTCTGGGTGCTCGGCGTTTGCTTGTATTTTGCGATTCAAAACTGGTGATCAATCAGCTCAAGGAGGAGTACGCGGCAAGAAACGACTGTATGGAGGCTTACATGAAAACAGCCAACTCATTGCTGGCAAAATTTGACCATCATGAATTGAACCAAATAAATCAGAACACACATGCAGATGCCCTTGCTTGCCTAGCCTCCGCCATTAATTCAGAGATTAATCGGACCATCGAAGTAGGTTTCATCCTGGAACAGAGCATCGGCCCTTCGGAGGAAGTTCAGGTCAATGTTAAAGAATCTGGACCGAGTTGGATGGATCCCATTGCTGTATTTCTGTCTTCCGAACAGCTCCTAGAGGACAAGAAAGAAGCGCACAAGCTACGAAACAAAGCCATACGATACTATTGGATCCGCAAGGAAGGCTTTACAAAAAATCCCTCTCTGGTCCATATTTGGAATGTGTGCACCCTGACAAAGTTGAAGGGCTTCTTGCCGAAATACATGAGGGCAGTTGTGGTGCCCATTCTAGCGGGTGCTCTTGGCCCATAGAGCTATAACACAGGAGTATTATTGGCCGACAATGAGATCTGATGCCGAATGGTATGTGAAGAAATGTGAACAGTGCCAGAAGTTCTCCCTATTAACCCATCTTCCTGCTGAAGAGTTGAGCTCTATCACCCGCCCTTGGCTGTTTGCCCGGTGGGGGCTTGATATCGTAGGACCGTTGCCGAGGGCCCCAGGGAATAAGCGATACTTGATCGTCGCCACAGACTACTTCACAAAATGGGTCGAAGCGGAGGCATTAACGCACATTCGAGATTCTGATGTCAAGCGTTTTGTATGGAGAAATATCATAACGCGATTCGGCATAACAAGAGGCCTTATCTCAAACAACGGCACCCAGTTTGATTCTGGCGTTTACCAAGGGCTGTGCAGCAAATATGGTATCAGGCCTTACTTTTCTACGCCGGCTTACCCACAAAGCAATGGTCAAGCCGAAGCCTCTAATAAATCCATCTTGGACGGCATCAAGAAGAGCAGGAGAAAGCTAAAAGCAAATGGGTCGAAGAATTGCCGAGTGTATTGTGGGCTCATCAAACTACGCCGAGGCAATCTACTGGAGAAACGCCGCTTGCTCTGTGCTTTGGAACCCAGGCGATCATACCCTTAGAGATCGGCCACCCAACCCTGAAATCTCAAGTTTTTGATATGGGCTGAAACGACATGATGCTGGCACTAGCTTTGATTCTAATCGAAGAACGAAGAGACCGTACACTTGCGTCGATGGCACGGTACCAGCAGCAGCTCACCAAGTCATAAAATCAACGTGTTCAGCTGCGCAGGTACACACCAGGAGAGTTGGTCCTGAAGAAGGTACTTCAAGCTGACAAGAAACCGGCGGATGGAAAATTAGGTCCTAACTGGGACGGCCCCAATCAGATTGATTCGATCGCAGAAGTAGGGGCATATCAGCTCAAAGATATGTCAGGGAGGAGTCTGCCACGGCCTTGGAATTCCACACATTTATGCAAATTTTATCATTGGCCCAACTTGTGGGGCATGACACTTGTTCTGAACAGTTCGCCATGTACATCTCATTTTCTATAATACAAAGATCGCTACTTACTCACTTCAAAACCGAGTTCAAGGGTGTTCTAATAAAAGCCTTCGGATTCGGAGCGCCCTTCGTGGATATCACGATTGGCCAAAAATGCCTCCAGAATCGGAGCCCCATCGGCGGACGACGTCCTTGGGCCGAAAAGCCTCCAGATTCGGAGTGCCCTTCGTGGATATCACGACTGACCGAAAAAAGCCTCCGGATTCGGAGCGCCCTTTGTAGATATCACGATTGGTCAAAAAAGCCTCCGGATTCGGAGTGCCCTTCGTGGATATCACGATTGGCCAAATAAGTCTCCAGATTTGGAGCCCCATCGGCGCACGACATCCTCGGGCCGAAAATCCTCCAGATTCGGAGCGCCCCACGATTGGCCAAAGAAGCCTCCGGATTCAGAGCGCCCTTCGTGGATATCACGATTGGCCAAATAAGTCTCTAGATTCGGAGCCCCATCGGCACATGACGTCCTTGGGCCGAAAAGTCTCCCGATTCAGAGCCCCATCGGCGAATGACGTCCTTGGGCCGAAAAGTCTCCGGATTCGGAGCCCCATCGGCACACGACGTCCTTGGGCCGAAAAGCCTCCGGATTCGAAGTGCCCATCGTGGATATCATGATTGGCCAAAAAATGCCTCTGGATTCGGTGCGCCCTTCGTGGATATCACGATTGTCCAAATAAGTCTCCGGATTCGGAGCCCCATCGGCGCACGACGTCCTTGGTCTGAAAAGCCTTCTGATTCGGAGCCCCATCAGCGCACGACGTCCTTGGGCCGAAAAGTCTTTGGATTCGGAGCCCCATCGATGCACGATGTCCTCGGGCCGAAAAGCCTCCGGATTCGGAGCGCCCTTCGTGGATATCACGATTGGCAGAAAAAAGTCTCTCGATTCAGAGCGCCCTTCGTGGATATCACGATTGGCCAAATAAGTCTCTGGATTCGGAGCCCCATCAGCGCACGACGTCTTTGGGCCGAAAGCCTCCCGATTCAGAGCCCCATCAGCGCACGACGTCCTTGGGCCGAAAAGTCTCCGGATTCGGAGCCCTATCGGCACACGACGTCCTTGGGCCAAAAAGCCTCCGGATTTGGAGCGCCCTTCGTGGATATCACGATTGGCCAAATAAGTCTCCGGATTCGGAGCCCCATCAACGCACGACATCCTTAGGCCGAAAAGCCTCCCGATTCGGAGCCCCATCAGCGCATAACGTCTTTGGGCCGATTAAGCCTCCCGATTCAGAGCGCCCTTCGTGGATATCACGACTGGCCAAAATGCCTCTGGATTTGGAGCGCCCTTCGTGGATATCACGATTGGCCAAAAAAGCCCCCGGATTCGAAGCCCCATCGATGCATCACGTCCTTGGGCCGATTAAGCCTCCGGATTCGGAGTGCCCTTCGTGGATATCATGATTGGCCAAATAAGTCTCCGGATTCGGAGCCCCATCGGCGTACGACGTCCTTGGGCCAAATAAGTCTCCGGAATCAGAGCCCCATCGGCCAAATAAGCAACCGGATTTGGAGCGCCCTTCGTAGATTTTTGGTCCGTGCGTAACATAATGATGCCGATTAAATGCTTAATGTAGAATGCTCTCATTTCGAGCCGGCTAAACCCGTTTATACTTTGAAACATATAAACATTCAGAATGATGTTTGTACAATAAAACACGTGCAAACACGTGCGTGCCGAGTAAAAGTCATGAAAGTTACAATAAAACGTGTGCAAACACATACAAATATTTTATTCAATCAGGCGATGATTACATAATTTTGAACGCGATCTGCGTTTAAGCATTACAATGAGTATTTTTATACGACGTCGCCCTCATCCTCACTCTGCTCAACCTCAAAGGCGGAAAACGGAAAATGCTTTCGTCGGTAGAGTGGCGATGCCGAATCAATGCCTGACGCTCGGAGAATTTCTGCGGCTTGAGATGCCTTGATCTAACCGTGCTTAAAACCGCGATTTTTACATCAGCAAACCTCTTCAGCAAGTTTCTCCTTGGTCGTCTGAATTCCGATCTTTCGACCGTCATGAAAACCTTTTTCATATGCCGCGGCCATCGCAGTCCCAATCGCGAACATACTAGCCGTGTTTCGATCGGCAATAGCATCACTTATCAACCTTTGAGTCACCCTCTCTTCCACAACCGGGTTGGGTTGGCTGGCTGACTGAGACTCCGCAGACCTAATTTTATTTAGCTCATGCTCGGCCTTCTCCGCACGAGCTTCTAACTTCCGAATGCGTTCATCTCTTTGCTCTATATCGCGCCGAGCGGTGCAAAGACGCATGCCGATTTCATAAGCTGTGTATAGCCCCTTCACCGCCCCGTGAACGCCTTCGCAAAACACTTCGAAGTCTTGCCGACCTACCCTCGACTGCTTGACTTTGGGTGGAAAAATCTGTCCAGCGAACTCGACTGCCACGTTTGGATCTTGAACGATCGAGTCCGGCTCTGTCATTGGTCTATTCTCCACGAAGACCACAAAACTCAATGGGCACGGAGTCGCATCAGATTCCCTTCCAGAACTGGGTTGAGGAGCTTTGCCCTGAGGCTGCTTATCCCTCCTGGGCGACCTACTTCGACGACGAGGAGATTGGTGTCTCTCCCGATCCCTCGAAGTCCTACTTCCCGTGCATAACGGATCACCACCGTGATTTATGGCTCCTCCCAGCTCAGCTAGCGTCTTCACTTTGCCTCTGTTGTTGAAGAAAAGTCTTTGTGACATTCGCACTTATTTAATCTTCCTCAAAGGGCTGGACTGAGTTGTTGACTGAGCGTATAAATAGGACCCTCGATCGCAAAGTACACGCCCATTTATTCCCTATACGGGGCAGCACCTCCGAGGCAATCTCATTAATATTGAAATGTCAACAGCCCGACGCCGACTGGATTATATGCCCCGTTCGCCCCGTCAGTCGCTGTCATTCGGAGTTTATTGTTCGTGAACCAGCTAAGGCAATGACAGATTCATCAATCTATTTAGCTTGAATGCCCCAGCCGTTCCACGAATCGATTCATCAGTACAAAATTCATAAGTTCATGTTGTTCGGTATTTAATGTTCGTGAACCAGTTGGGGCAAGGGCAGATTCATCAATCTAGTCGGCTTGAGTGACCCAGCTGTTCCACGAATCGATTCATCACTACAAGATTCATAACGTGTTATTCGGCATTTAATGTTCGTGAACCAGCTGGGGCAAGGGCAGATTCATAAATCTATTCGACTTGAGTGCCCCAGCCGTTCCACGAATCGATTCATCAATACAAAATTCATAAGTTCGGGTTATTCGGCACCTCATGAATTCATTTTGTTGATAAAATCAGATCCATAAATTTAATCGGCTTCTACGTTTGCCATCTCACGTAATCATGACATTTTGTTCTAATTGTTGATTCTCCTAATTACATACTCATACAACAAACAATACAAGCAGTAACTTGAGTATAATATTAAATTTTCATTCATAAATTGGGTGCTAGCAGCGGACATTTTACATATGAAAATCCAAAAATGATGAAAATCTACTAGACAAAACATACATTGAAATTGAAAATACTTAACAAAACTAGTGTCTCCCAAATCAATCCTCGGGATCAGACTCAAGTGGCTCAATGTCCACTTGCTCGTATGGAATTAGCATGGCCAATGTAACTCCAGCGGCAGCAAGGGCTTTGAGCCACCCATGTTTGAATCCCTGATTCTCGAATTTGGGGACTTCTTCTACGTAGTCCTTAAGGGCGGCGCTCTTTCTAGCCTTGAGCAACGCAGAAGCCTCAGAGTCGGCTTTTTCCTTGGCCTTCCTCAACTCTTCCAACTCGGCCTCCACCTTAGCAAGCGCCTCCTTGGCTAACTTGAGCGATTCCTCGCTCGCGTTTGCCCTCTCTTCGGCATCGGATCTATGCTGGTCAACAGTCTGAGCCCTCTCATTCTCAGCTTCGGCTTGAGCACTTTCCATCACGGCTCTCATCGCCTCGAACTCGGCCCTGCTCCTCTCACCTTCAGCTTCTGACTTCAGGCGGCCAATTCTTTCAATGGCTTTGTGCTGGCGGCGGCCTAGTTCGGCTATCCTTCCAACCGTTTGCAAAGCAAGGAGTCAGGATCATCACATACCGAGAAATATCGTATGCAGACCAAACCAAACAAGGAGTAAAAAAGATCAAGTCGCATACCAAAAGGGTCGATTGGGCAGCTAACGCTATAGCTACCAAATTCGGCTCTACTCGAAAGGTGGCGTTGTCAGCCGGCAATGACGTTGAGGCGATCAAGCTCAATGCTACAGCTGTATCCTTCAAGGCAGACGCGTCAGAGGAGATTGGCGTGTTTTTGATCTTCGGTTGAATAACGAAAGGAACAACCACATCCGATTCCTCTAGACGATGTCGTTTGTTAGTAGGGCTCTCCTCTAAGCCAGCATCTCCCTCGACAGTCCATTTTTCGCCCTGCTCTTCTTGAATTGGCCTTTCTTCTGGGATCTGCTGTTCGGCCACCTTATCTGACTCGGCTGAAACAACTTCAGTCGTCTCTTTCACCATAGCATGTTGTGAAGATTCAATTGGGGCAGGCCCAAAATGGCTGGCGTCGGCTTTCCGTCGCGCAGCCATGCGTTCGGCATTTCTCTTTCATGCCATCTGCGTTAGATTTTCCACAGCCATGCCTTCAAAAAAATCGTCGGGTAGATCTCCCAAATCTATAAAAATATCTCCGAAGGAAAACTCCGCCCGACCCGAAGTGGACGGTGAGTTAGGCTGGTTAAGACCAGCTGCCTCAAACGCCGAGTTTAGAGCCTCGTCGACCTCTTCAGCCTCCGCAGCAAACTCTCTCGTTTGTTCGACAACTACCCCAACCATCGTCTCTACATCTTGCTCCGAATCATAAGTTTCAAAACCAATTTATTTTAGGGTCTTGAAGCTGGGAAAGATAAGAGCCGTAAGGTGGTGTTCGCCGGATGGGATCGGGATGTCATCCACAGCTGAGAACGTGGTATAAGTATGCTCGTACCGCAAAAGTATATGGGCGGCTCTCCCTTGTTTTTGTACATTTGGACAGCCAAAATAGTTTAGTGCAGTCTTAATCTCCACAAGGATTGCATCGTCAACCGAAGTCTGAATCTTCTTCAACTTATTTCCTGCAAAAACGAAGGATTAGACTTGAAGAGAAAGCCGAGTAAAAGAAAGATCAACAAACATAAGGAGTTACTCGGCCACCTGGTTCACCCCTCTTTCTAGAAATGGGGTCTAGGCGACCTGCGCCCTCGCCGAATTCCCAGTTACCACGGACATTGACCATGACATCGTCAACTCGTTTGCCATAACTGGCAACCATGGTTACCAAGTGATGGTCAGTGTCTTTGGCCTTGAGAAAGTAGCGCCCGAGCCGACTGGAGGATTTGGCCAGAGCATAGCAATGCCGAATCGTCGGAACACCGAGGTTGATCCTAAGGTGCCGGTTCAGTTGTACGATTTCCATTATGATTCGAAAGAAATTCACATTGGGTTGAGAAGGAATCAGACCCTAATGGCGGAGGACGGCCCTAAGAAATGGGTGCAAGGGAAAGCGAACCCTGCCCTCCGCAATGGATAGGAGAGGAAAGACGATGGTATTTTGGTCCTCTCTCTCCATATCAAGGGTAATGTCCATCCCTAGAGATATATGGACATCATCAGGGATAAAGAAATGTCTCCGGAACCCAGAGATACGACCCTCGGAAAGGAGGTCTTTCAAATGCTTAGCCATTCTAGTAAGGATTCGGGTATTCTAAATAAAAAATGAACACGAAAAATAGGATTACAAAGAGGAGAAGAAAACTTACAAGAGGTAAAGGAGACACGGAGAGACGGGAAGAAGTTGCAGAAGACGCGAGATGGAGGAGGAATTTCGGCTGGCAATCCAGGAGGCCCTAATATTCAAAAAGTGTGCATTCGAAGAGACTGGAGTTTCAAATCATAATAAATGCAAAAGATGCACAAATGAGAAGGGAACGTATAATGATGACCAAAAGGCCTATGTTCTGACATACACATTGGGATAGGTGAAGCTGCCTAATTTATGTTTCACTTGACTTTTCAAATTCGAAACTAAACACACTAATTAATTGCCGTCAATGGGGAGTTTAGGGGGCAATTGTGGGAGCCGAATAAAAGGCAAAGTCAGAAGCGCACGCTTCGAAGGATGGACATTTGTTCGGCTCTAATCTGCATTGTTCGGAGGCCGATTACAATTAACAGGCCGAATAACTATGGGGCCGAATAAACAAGCGGTTTGAGAGTGGAAAGTGGACCAAGCCCCGAGGCCCTGTAAATGAGTATAAATAGAGGAACAACAGCCAAAGAAAGGTATGTGAGAACTATTGAGCTTAACTTAGAACATAAGTAATCTTGAGTGTAGAGACTGACTTGCCCGTCGAAGTGCTAATTCCGGCACCCCCGACCAGAGTGTTTATTCCTTTTTAGGTGACCAGAAGAGGATCAATAGCGTACCCCAGGATCAGAAGAGTATTTCCAAACCACATCCCCACAGCACTTGAAGCCCCTAGAGCCGCGGCCTTTGCCAGAAAAACTTCCTCCTTCACATAACCCAGGAAAGTACTGCGCCTATCACCAACAGCATGGTCACGACACCGACCAGTGCTTTAGACTGCGTCACGATATCCAAGATCTCGTTGACGATAAGGTAATTATGCCTCTGAAAAAACCAAATGTCACAACCAACCCACTCCAACCACAAAACCAAGGTCCACCTCCCAAACGCATTAACCTAATCCAAACTGGGGTTGTGTCATACGACCCCAGCATATATATCACCCCTTCTCATCTACCCAAGCCGGAGGTGTTCATTCCAGAAAGCACAGATTTGTGCATACTGGACATATCCCAAACCCAACCTGAGCCGATGGTGGTGACTATTGAAAATGGAACCAAGATGATTGCGGGAGCAAATGGAAATGATTATTCGGAGCCTAAGGTATCTGTGAGATTTGTGTACAACCCGAGCGGTTACATTACACCAACAGGGCAGATTAAGTCAAGGGTGGAACTACCGGCCGAGGCAGAGATCTGTGTCATTCGAGAGGATGGACCTAATCGGGGGTTAGATGACCTAGCGGAATTGGAAGACGACATAGCCAACCTTCAATTCTTCAATAAACAACATCCGGGAGACGTGATTGTCAACTGGTTTGATTTAGATGGGTCAGCAGACGCTATCGGGTGGCTCAGTGACGAGCCGGATGCTATTGAAGAACTTTAGCCAGACCAGGGGCAATCAGGGGTTGGAATATCATCAGTAATGGCTGGAATGGCCGGGAATTAGGAGCAATCGCAGGAGAGCACCGGTGTTAAGAATTTTGCTCAGGATTAGAACAATTTGAGTGCAGTGGATATTGAACAGCAAGCTACGCTGAAGCAGCTTGAGCGAGAAAAGATTGAAGATCTGGAGAAGGCTAAAAAGGCCAAAGCCCCCGAGGGGACGGAATGTGTTGTGCGCGCGGTAGTAGTCACAACAGAATCGGATAGTTGCTTGTCGATGGCCGACGGGATGTGGTGGGAAGATGATGACCTATGCCTTGCCCACACAGACGAGGATTGGGGGAACAATCGACCGGATGATACCTGGTACATTGGAGAAGTTCACCACATGACTAGAAGTGGGCGGTATTTCAAGCCCCCACAACCAGAGACGTCCGGAAAGGACAAGGAAGCGGAAAGGCAAAAGGAAAAACTACTCGAAGAGAAGGCTGTGTTGAAACAGCTTAAGAAGATACAAGCAGACATCTCCATCTGGGGACTGCTTATGGCTTCAAGGGTACACAGACAAGCTGTCCTTTCTGCAATGGACAAGGCTAAACTTTCAATCGACACCACGCTTGAGCAGCTGGTAGGATTGGTCTTTCCGGGAGGAGCTTCCTCGACGTTAACCTTCACTGACAAGGATTTGCCGCCTGAGGGCGCAAACCATAACAAACCACTCTACATCTCTGTGGAGTGTAGAGACAAGTGGGTACCAGTAGTTCTTGTTGACACAGGATCCGTCATCAACGTATGTCCGTCGAGGACGGCATATGCAATCGGGTTAAAGCCCGTGGACTTTGTACCTACTACCCAGGTAATTTGGGCATATGACAATACTAGTAAAGAAGTGATAGGGACTGTGCAGATTCGGACTAAGGTCGGTCCAGGACAACACGATATTAACTTTCATGTCTTGGACGTTCCTGCGACTTTCAATCTACTCCTAGGGCGGCTGTGGTAGCACCATGTAAAGGCAGTCTCTTCCACCCTCCACCAGGTGTTGAAGTACCCCCACCGGAAGGGGGTGGCCATAGTTTTTGGGAATTATTCAATCCATCCGCCGCCAGAGGTTTCTATACCAGTGTTGGAAATCGAACATGGTGCGGAAGATGTGTTCCTATCAAGGTTCACCCTAGCCGAGGCCCGGGTCGTACAAAACATACTAGCTATCAACAAGGGGTTATATGTCAGCGCACAATCGGTGTACCTCATGAACAAACTCCAGCACATCCCCGGGATGGGATTAGGGAAAAGTGGCCGGAAAAGTGTTGCAGCATCGGCCGAAGTGTCGCATAACCCACATACCTTTGGTTTAGGTTACCTGCCTACCAAGGGGGACTGGATAAGGAAAGGCAAAGAAATGGTCGAAAGGGCCAGAGCTAAGCAGGCGGGGAAGCATTTTGGGTTCATTCACCGACCTATTCAGGGTACCCTGAACGGACTCTTTGTCCGGGAGGGGGAGGACTTCCCGTTCTATGGCTTCCCAGAGCCATGGTTGAATACAGAGAGGAGACGCTTGTCGGGGTTCGAGATCTTCTTTGACTTGCAATTGTCTGAGGATGATGTTGCCGAGGAGCAAACAGACCCAACAACTGAGGCTAAACAGTACAAAGAGGAGCTTTTCAAGGGCGCAAAGTTTGAAATGGGGGTAGCACTGGCTTGTCTACTTTCAGATCCTCCAATCGTACATGAGTGCTTGGGGGATAACCTCTCAGTGTCCATGATTGGGAATGAGGTGGTTGCGAACCCACCTTCAAACATTTTGGATGCATCCATTGCACCCTCCCTCGTTTGGCAATACGAGGAAGACTTCTTATCGAGCAGCACCGGGTCAGGTAGTGAGCTGGAATCTGATTCCACTGAGTCTTGTGAGTCGGAATCAGGTTCCAGCTCATCTGAGTCTGAGTCCGGTATTCCTAGAGGTGACGACCCAAATGCCACAGTCCTGTCTAGGTCATCGTTTTTTTTTTTCCTTTGAGGAGCAGAAGCGCTTAGTCGCTTTGTTAAAAGATTTCAAAGATGTTTTCGCGTGGTCCTACGAAGACATGCCTGGAATCGATCCTGAGATTGTATAGCACCGGATCCCTCTTGACCCAGAGGCCCGACCTGTTAAGCAGAAGCTTAGAAGGATCCGCCCAAACTGGGCTCTCAAGAACAAAGAAGTGGTCACCAAGCAAATTGATGCAGGGTTCCTGCTGGTATCTGAATACCCAACTTGGTTGGCCAACATCGTTCCAGTGCCGAAGAAAGATGACAGAATTCGGGTATATGTGGATTTCAGGGATTTGAACAAAGCCAGTCCGAAGGACGACTTTCCTCTGCCGCATATTGATGAATTGGTGGATTTTACTGCAGGGCATGCGTTGCTCTCGTTCATGGATGGATTTTCAAACTATAATTAGATATTGATGGCACCCGAAGACCGGGAGAAGACTGCTTTTACCACCCCGTGGGGAACCTATTGTTATAAGGTGATGTCGTTTGGGCTAAAGAATGTTGGAGCTACGTATCAACCGGCTGTAACCACAATATTGCACGACATGATCCACAAGGAGGTTGACGTGTATGTAGATGACATGATTGTCAAGTCCAAAAAAAGAGGGGCCACTACACCGCCTCCCAAAAATTCTTTCAACGGACCAGAGAGTATAGGCTATGGCTGAATCCTCAGAAGTGTACATTCGGTGTCACAGCAGGGAAAATGCTGGGGTTCTTGATCACACAGAGAGGTATTGAGGTCGATCTTTCCAAAATCAAGGCCATCTTAGAAATGCCACCATCAAGGACTGAAAAGGAGGTGTGAGGCTTCCTGAGTAAAGTGCAATTCATAAGACGGTTTATTTCAAAATTAACCTTGACTTGTGAACCACTCTTTGGTCTCCTGAACAAAGGAAAGAAATTCCAATGGGACAGCCGATGCCAAGCTGCTTTTGAACAGAACAAACAATATTTACAGAACCCACCTATGTTGTCACCGCCTGAGTCGGGGAAACCGTTGATTCTGTACCTTTCAGTGACTGAAACTACAATGGGCTGCAAGCTCGCGCAAGAGTCTGAGGACAAAGTGGAGAGGGCTATCTACTATCTGAGCAAGAAAATGCTGGAGTACGAGACCCACTACACTCCGCTAAAGAAGTCTTGTCTAGCCTTGGTATGGGCTACCAGGAAGCTGCGGCACTACCTGTTAGCTCACTCTGTAATACTAGTTGCGAGATTGGATCCCATCAATTATCTCTTCGAGAAACCAGCACTTACGGGTAGGCTAGCCCGTTGGTTGCTTCTGCTTTCCAAATTCGATCTGAAGTATGTGACGCCCAAGTCAGTGAAAAGAAGAGCAGTAGCAGAGTTCTTAGCCGATCACCCAATTGAAGGGGATGAAGCAGTTGAGTACCTATTCTCAGACGAGGCCATTCTACATGTCGAAGACGAAACTTAGATGATGTATTTGACGGAGTGTCAAACCAATATGGGTATAGGATAGGGGTGTTGTTGATAGCATCCGACAATTCCCGTATACCTCTATAGCATTCAAACTCCGGTTCAAAGTATCGAACAATGAAGCAGAATGTGAGGCATGCATTGCCGATTTAGAAGCCGCCCTAGAACTAGGGGCAAAACGGTTGGACGTCATCGGGGACTCGAACCTTGTTGTATCTCAAGCTAAAGAAGATTGGAAAGTTAAAGAAAAGATGAGAATCTATCACCAGACATTAGACGTGTTAATTCCTCGGTTTGAGAAGTTGAACTTCGCTCATCTATTAACAGAAAACAACAGGTTCGCTTCACTAGCAACTCTATGATAGACATCCCTTTCAGAGTCCGGATGCGTCCGATCATCATCGAACAGAAATTTGTGTCGGCCTACGAGCTACTTGCTTCCATAGAAGAGGTACAAGATGAGAACCCCTGGTATTACGATGTCTGGAACTTCTAGGAAAAGGAAGCATATCCACTGGGGGCAAACGCCAAAGATAAGAGGGCAATTCGAAGAATGGCTGCTCAGTTCATCATCTGTGAGGATAAACTGTACAAGAGAGGTCATCTCGGGATGCATAAGCTGTGTGTTGATGCCGAAGAATCAAAGCGCCTGATGGAGACCATCCATGGAGGAGAGTGCAGAGCGCACATGAACGGGGTAATGCTAGCCCAAAAGATTCTTAGACAGGGTTATTACTGGTCCACCATAGAGGAGGATTGTATTGGCTTTGTCCGGCGATGCCACAACTGTCAGATCCACGCCAACCACATGAACATTCTACCGTCAAAGCTGTACAACATGACTTCGCCTTGGCCGTTTTTAGTCTGGGGGATTGATGTGATTGGAGCTGTCACTCCGAAGGGGTCTAATGGGCGAGTACATTTTGGTAGTGATAGACTACTTTACAAAGTGGGTTGAGGCCCAATCTTATGCGGTATTGAAGGCATCGCACGTTGCTAAGTTCATCAGAAACAATATCATCGGTCGCTACGAGGTCCCAAACGAGATCATTTCAGATAATGGTTCCCACTTCAAGAAGGAGGTGATCGACTTGTTGGACAAGTATAACATGGCTTTTCACAAGTCATCTACATATTGGCCGCAAACCAACGAAGCAGTTGAGGCCGCCAACAAGAACATCAAGCACATTCTGCAGAATATGGTAGAAACCTGCCAGGGCTGGCCAGATAAGTTGTCATTTGCTTTGTGGGGCTACCGGACTTCAATTCGAACTTCTACTGGAGTGACTCCGTATTCCTTGGTTTATGGGATGGAGGCTGTTCTCCCTACCGAAGTTGAGGTTCCGTCATTCTGGGTATTGGCTGAGTGTCAGATAGCTGAGGCAGATTGGCAGCAAAGCAGGTTCAAAGAACTCATGTTGTTTGATGAAAGAAGGCTGAAAGCACTGTACCATGTTCAGGGTTATCAATGGAAAATCGCCAGGGCTTTCAACAAGAAGGTTAAGTCCAAGAATTTGAAGGAAGGGGATCTAGTGCTCAAAGACAACCGAGCTCCCATGCATGACCCTAGGGCAAGTTCAGACCTAATTGGACTGGTCCTTACATCATCAAGTCTATCTGGTCGGGCGGTGCTATCGTTCTGATAGACCTAGATGGCCTAGAGTTCTCACAACCGATCAACATGGACAAGTTGAAGAAATATTATCCCTGAGTGGCTCGCTAGGCCGAAAACCCGAAAGGGCGACCTAGGCAAAAGTTAGGGCATGAAAAATTTGAAACTATAAAAGTTGAGCTCGCAAGGTTGAAAACCCGCAAAGTGCGGCCTTGGCAAAAGTTAGAGCACAAAAGGAGAGTGTTAATACACGAGTGAACCTGAGCCGAACTACGTAAGGCTTGATTCCCATCTTTGGGATACATAGGCAACTTCATTCTGAAGTCCAGCCATAAACACTTCCCCGATCAACTTTGTCCATGTGATCATGTTTGGTCATTTTTGTCTATTCTGTGTTCAAGAGCTCGGTTGTGATCTCTGGTGTAGTGCTATTCAGACTAGAGGCAACTTTCCAGTTACTGGAATCCGGGGTTGTGCATCTCAGTGACAGATCTCAGGCATGTCCAGTTCTGATCCATATCGAAAATGGTTTTGAAAAGTTTTAATAAAAGTTGATTTTGTTCAAATTAACCTTTTTACAACTTAGACCATTTTTGGACCAAACGGGAAATTTTCAGTACCCATAACCTTCAATTTCATTGATTTCAACACAGAGTTCTCCTACTCTTGAATACAAATTGAAGTTGTTTTTTATTACTTCACAAAGAAAACTTGAAAGTACTAATAAAGCAATAAATTCGGGGCATGAATAAGTCAGGTGTTCCTGCGCCCCATCACAGAGCTGGTCGAAGCCTCTGATGCTAAAGTAGGCCCAGTTTGTGCCTCCTCAAAAAACCAAGCTATACGCTCATCAGAGAGAGTACAACTGAAAGTGAAAGCGGGGGCCAGAAGCTCTTTAGTCCTCCATGCCGTGGCGTACCGAGCTAGCTGAGTGCCTCGGACCGGAAATGCAGCAGGCTACTCTATCCCTTCTGCCGGGCAAGTCTGATCATGTCCGAACTGACGCCAGAGCCGAAAAGGAAAATAGAACACACAGTGTGTCATGCCAATCAACTGAATCCCTGGCTAACGAGTCATACTATAGCTCATTGCCGGCAGATTGAACCATGGATAACGCCAAGCAATGCAGTCTGCGAGTAAACTGCGCATTCAGTTGCACCACCATCCCTCGTCAGGGGCATCGACTAGACGTCGTCGGAAGAAATAGCTGCGAGCTGAGTATGCAGGGCAGGAGTCCACAATCTTCAATTTGTGCATCAACCATATCTGGGGAGGGATTAAAAATGAGAGATTAAGGAATAGAGAGGTTTACGTTGAGAGAAAAAGTGAGAAAAGGGTTTTGAGTGAAAAACCGAGCCTGAGGGCCGAGTGATGTGAGAAATATATGTGAGATAGGGTGGGATACCTGCAATAGTAGTGGACTCCCCGCCAAGCTAGCAGTCTCCCGGCGATGAAAAGCGTCCAAGCCTATCAATGTCTCAGCTAATGTCATGGCGATGCAGCTCTTGCCCTCTCTTAAGCCTTGGGCGACTTCAATTAAATGAGTGCTAAACCCACCAGAGCCTAGGGCAAGCAAGAAATAAGACAACATGCACAAGCCTTGGGCGACTTCAGTTATGATTGTCGCGGTCACCGACATCACAAAATCGACGAATCAAGCTGGGGATATCTAGCACTCCATCGCGAGTCAATGACCGAGCGTCATGCAAAGTAAGCCCACACATCCATCCTAAGGCTTGGACGTGGCCAAACTGGAATTGCGGCAAAATTTCCTCCTCGCGCTCGGATTCCATTAAAGCTTGGAAGTCTTCAAATGTGGGACACATCTCTTGTCCGCCAAAGCTAAAGACGTGTGTTACTGGGTTCCAAAACCTTGCCACGGCATAAAGAAACAGAAAACGCAGCGGGGTGCGGCTCGGCGTGAATAGTGTATTTATGCCAAAACCCCGGAAATTTACCTTTTCCGAGCCATCCAAGGAAGTAATCTAATTTGTGAGATTTTGGATGAGAAACGCCTCCATTTTGGTGCAAAACTGAGTTGGAATGAGGGAACCACGAAGCTGGAACCTTTGTAAAGGATAAGACACAGTTTGGAGGACAAGTGTCAGAAAACTGGAGGGTCCCAGGTCAAGTGGTCGGCCGACCATTTTTTCTGGTTGGCCAACTACTTTTTTTGGGCTGCAGACAGAAAAACTGGTCGGCAGGCTTCTATGGTGGCCGACCATGAGCATGAAAGTGGTTTACACCTGTTTCTTGCCTCCAGGAGTGAGTCTCTAACTTCCCCATGCGCTGGGAGTGCTGAAGGTTCGAATTTACCTCTGTTTTGGATGCATTTCGTCGCTTTGTTTATCGAGTTGTTGCTCATTTATTTATCAAGTTTTTGCTTATTTGTTTATCGAGTTGTTGCTCATTTGTTTATCAAGTTGTTGCTCATTTGTTTATCGAGTTGTTAATTCGTTTAACGAATTGTTTTTGAGTTGAGTTGTTTAGTTTGTTACGTCAGTTCACTACCTGACTTGGCAATACACGTTGCTCTATTTTCATCCAAATTTCATTTTTGTGCAAAATGGTGCGATGCGATGCTCAGTGCCATCAAGCTCAAGACCGAGAGGCCTTCTTCACCCTCTTCGTCTGAGCAGCCTCTGCGCCACCGGCACCAGCACCATCATCTGAATCGGAGTCACCGCCATCAGAATCCTCCTCGACGTCGCCTCCGCCCTTAGCACTGGAACTAGAGTCGTCGTCCCTGCCTGCAGATGTCTCTGACTGTGGATGTGCCGACTCCTCCTCCTCGCTAGACTCGTCATCTTGTCTGACAGGTGCCTTGCGTCCCCCTCGGCCGCATGCTGAGACTCCTCTCCTAGCTGCTCGAGAAGCCCTGGATGGCCCAGTCCGCAGAGGCGGGACCTGAAAAGGACAGTTTGAATGCGTCAGCCAGTATGTCTATCAGATGCAGATGCAGATGCGAGAATTACATAGAGTGGGTGCATGCAGATATAGTATGTGAATGCGATGTGTCAGATGTGCTCTACATATGTAATGAATCAATACAGTGAAATGTTCAATTTCCATATGTCATCAGAAACATGATAAATGTGAGGAAATTGAAAAGTACCTGAACGCCAGAGGCACAAAGCATCGTCTCCCTCCGCAGAACCATGCCCTCGAGTGAAGCCACCACTCCGAGTAACCCCTCAGTATACTCACTGGGAGGCTACACACAAAAATTCAAGTCATCAGTAATATTTGAGTGATAAATGAAAACTGTAAAACATACCGGTCGTGAGTCCGGGTCATTGACGTATCGATGGTCGGGCATCGGAGGCTGCAGTGGAATCGGGTAAGAAGTCCCATACTGCCAGCCCGTCAGCTCGATTAGAAGATCTAGCCATCCAACATACTGGCAAGTCGAGGGCATCCATCCGGTCCCGCCCTCGACAAGCCTGCCCCGCTGGTCGAAGGAATGCCTCCAGTTCAGGCGCGACTCGAGGAAGGCATGTCAGCAGCTCTCCTCCTAGGAATACGGACACCTGACAACGGAGGCATCAGGTACGTATGGCGATATGTCGCGTAATCCCCCTCCTCCAGAAAAAGGACTACATCAATACCCAGCATAAGTCCTTCGTCTTTCAGGGCATAAGATCCCCTGCGGACTGCATCTCTGGTGGAGGCGATGAGGGAACGTCCTGATAAGAGTTGCCCATCGTCTGGCACATGAAGCGCTTTTTGAGGAACCAGGCCCTGCCGACCGGTCCCTCAAGCAGGACCCTGTATTGCAAAGTGCCCCATGCCCCAGCAAACAGAAATTGAGGATTCCCTAGCATGGCTATCCAAGGCTGCTAGGTCACCTGCGGGTAGCAAGCGCATAAATTGATTAGATGTCATAAATATATAAGATAAATCAAAGCTGAAAGCATGAAGAACTGAGAGTTCTGGATTACCTCTGTCGCCCGTACAGTATCGAAGAATTGTCAAAGAAAGGGCAAAGTCTCCCGGGGCCTGGGCCGACACCGACTGTAATAACCCGACCCTCGTATATGTTTTTTGTTATATTTTGGGTCCTATTTTGGCGATTTTGAATGCTTACTGTGGAATCCTTAAGTGAGTAAACCATATGATTAAAGATGTCTATCTGTTCAATAAGAAAAGTATCTGTTGAATGAGAATGTTTAGATCAGAAATTGGAAGCCTTAGAGGTTTAATTATCTGGAATTGATATCACACATATGATCAGCGTGATTTTTAAGTAATATTAAGCATGTTTATGAAATTTTAATTTGGGGATGCTTAAACGATTCATTTTTGTCTCTATCTAAGTTTTTATATATGTATATATATGCTCATAAGAGTCTTATGACTCATAAGACTTAGAAATGATATTTGCTCCTAAAGGAAGATGGAGAATGAGAGAAATTGAAGGGTAGGGGGAGGAGATCATCAAAGGTTAAGAATTTGTGGAAGATTAAAGCATAAGGTATGTATAAGACTAACTCACTTAACTCCCATAACTCTTCTTTTTAAGATATGTAGAATACCCTTATGATCATGTTACTTAGGGGGTGGAATGATAATTCCATATGAATGTCAGAAGTTAATGAACAAGATAACCTTACTTAGTTGCTTGAATCAACCATGGAGACATTGTATTTGAGCTTTTACTTTGAATTCAAAGATGTGGATATATGTGTTTATGGATGTGTAAAGCAAGAATTCTCATGAATATGTGTATGTTGAGAGCCTAAGAATGATGAACTGAATTAAATTGATGCAATTGCTATCATCTTGACATGATTTTGGACCATGTATTATCACATAAGAATGTTGATTTGAGCCTTGTAAACATGTGCCAAAAGATGGGATTTTGT
Organism: Camellia sinensis; assembly: GCF_055761805.1. Taxonomy (NCBI): domain Eukaryota; kingdom Viridiplantae; phylum Streptophyta; class Magnoliopsida; order Ericales; family Theaceae; genus Camellia; species Camellia sinensis. Next base: position 68,666,312 of record NC_138970.1, read on the forward strand.
AAGAATTTTCGGACATTTTTGGGCTGAATCGCCGCACGTGCGGGGGTCATGGCCGCACGTGCGGGAGGTGCTGCCGCACGTGCGGGAGTCATGGCCGCACGTGCGGGAAATGGTGAAAAACAGGGGCCTCTGTTCTGCTAAAAAGGCACGTGCGGGACCTCCGGGCCGCACGTGCGGGGCCAACTGCCGCACGTGCGGGGCTCACAGCCGCACGTGCGGCTCATGCTGAAAAACATGGTTTGCTCCGTTTTGCGTGTAGAACCCTCTAATATTGTTGGAATATGTATTTGATGCCTCTTAATATGTATAAATTCCTTCGAAGTAAAACGAAACAGAAAGTGATTCAATATGAAAAGGAAACTAAAGTGTGTAAGGTTGAATGTGTGTGCAGGGCACACTCCGGGAAGAACAAGCACGTCGTCGCAACACTGTGAGTAGTAGTATCATTATCTTCCTTACACATGAATAATGATTTTCATTAGCATTTCATTTACGCGACTATGTTAATGTCTCAAGTACGCAACTAAGATTAATGTTTCAAATGTGTAAGTATGTATGTTAATGCTCCAGTATGCTCCAAGTATGTAATGAATGAAATAAGAAAGATAAAACACCTATGTTCTATAAGACTCTAGGCCCATGGCCATTCAAGATAAGTTAGCAAGATTCGGAACAAAGTGCTACACGGAACTAAGTGCTACGACGTGAGCCACCTCTAGAATCCGTGTGAGACACCTCTTGAGTCCGAATAAGTATGATTTCAAGGGCTTTATGCCATTTTCAAGGGCTTTAATGCCAACAAGTACAAGGGCCTTGTGCCACAAGTTTCAAGGGCCTTAGTGCCATATGTTATAAGGGCTTTGTGCCACCATGTTTAAGGGCCTTGTGCCACTATGTTTAAGGGCATTATGCCACCATGTTAAGGGCTTCAAGCTGATATAAATTAAGGATATGATATATCAAGTTTTATGTTCAGGTATGGGCCTAAGGCCGATATAAGATGCATACAGAATCAGACTACCCTTGCAATCTTTGCATTCACACATATACTGTTATATGTCATGTTCAAGTTGAGCATTGCTTTATTATGTACTACTATTCACTGAGCCCGGCTCACTCTCTGTTATGTCTGTTTCTGTAGGCAATCAATCAGGTGGTCAATCCTAATCTATGATGCCCGGTTCCTTTTGACAACCTTCGTGTATCCAAGCACTCACAAGGCCACCCATTTTGTGAAGTCTTTTTGGCTACCCTTCCAAGTTGATTGTGTATAACTCCAAAAGTTTTGTTACATGCCCGACTATAGGGCTGGGTCTGTATATATGTTTGTAAATATATCTTCTGCTAAGGAATATTTTTGGATTCTATCAACTTCTTATGGTGCATGTAATGTATGAGATCCTGGCATATTAGAGATAGCTCAATGGAATTTGTTTGACTTTGTATTCTTGTATGTTTATGTGCTTCCGTCTAAGGCCCCATATACTATATGTATACCAGGTTATACGTCTGTTTGAGAATAGGTCATGCCCGAACTTTTAGGGGCAAGTTAGGGACGTGACACCGACCCTCAAATCTGTGCGAGTAAGGGATCCCAAGGGGTGCCTCGACCTCGAGCTCAGGGGCCAGCGTCGGGAAATACGCATAAACCCACAGCTGTGAAAGGCAAGCCAACGGCTATCAAGATACAGAATGTTGAGTGTAGAATGATGAGTGCGGAATGTTGAGTACAAAATGTTGTGTGCAGTGTATAGTATACAGAATGCTGGGTGCAGTGTACAATATACAAAAAATACAGGAAATGCAGAATGCTGAGTGCAGAATGTAGAATACAGAATGTAATGTGTGTAGTGTGCGGTGTACAGATAATGAAAAGCAGAATTATAAATCAAGAGGGCAGAATGTACCTCCTAGGCTCGCCAGTAGCCTCAAACTATGGTCCTCCGCTCACGGGAGGTCGTGCTCATGTAGCAGTAAAGGTTAGCAAGGGCAGCGCCACCCCAATCAAAGAGTTGGACCCGTGATAGGTCCACCAGAGCACTGAGCAGATAAAGCCCAATTGTGTTCCCCCTGTCGGAGAACAATGTGGTCCCGAGGAGGAACATCAAAAATTCCCGGGCGTACCACTGTATGGTCTCAATGGTCTAGGGCGAAGTCTCCTTTTACTGCTCGGAGAACCAGGTGTACCTGACCCTGCCTGATGATCTGTCGATCGATGGACGGGCTCTGAGTAAATAAATCCAAGCGGCCTCCCACTCACCCATATCTGCGTCGTATGGAATCGACCGGCCTCCCACCTCAAGGCCCATCAGCATGGAGAAGTTAAATGGGGTCATCGTCATGTCCCCAGTGGCCGAGAAATGGAAGGAGTTGGTGGTGTCCCACCATCTCTCCACAAGTGCCCCCAATAGGGTCCTACTCACTAGATGACGTGACAATCCTCCACTGAATAGGCCAAACCCTGCCTCGTCCACTATATGTCGGACAGCGTCTGAGAGCTCCATGTACCACTCCTTCGCGAGGATGGACCCATAACCCCGTGTGAAACGGGAAGATACCTACATTTAGAATGAACAGATGTATTCAGCTTCAGAATGAAAAGTATGAGCTGCGTGTTCAAAGTAAAAAGTATGAGCGGCGTGTTCAAAATGAAAAAGTGTACTACATTATGGACTACATGTTCAGATTGAGTGTTATGGACTACATGTTCAGATTGAGCGGTGTGCTATGTGATGAAAAAGTGTACTGCGTTATGGACTGTGTGTTCAGATTGAGCAATGTGCTAAAAAAAACCGAATACCGTGTTATGGACAGCGTGTTCAGATTGAGCGGTGTGCTATGTTATGAAAAAGTGTACTGTGTTATGGACTGTGTGTTCAGATTAAGCAGTGTGCTAAAAAACCGAATACCGTGTTATAGACTGCGTGTTCAGATTGAGCGGTGTACTATATTATGAAAAAGTGTACTGCGTTATGGACTGTGTGTTCAAATTGAGCAGTGTGCTAAAAAACTGAATACCGTGTTATGGACTGCGTGTTCAGATTGAGCAATGTGCTATGTTATGAAAAAGTGTACTGCGTTATGGACTGTGTGTTCAGATTGAGCAGTGTGCTAAAAAAAATGAATACCGTGTTATGGACTGCGTGTTTAGATTGAGCGGTGTACTATGTTATGAAAAAGTGTACTGCGTTATGGACTGTGTGTTCAGATTGAGCAGTGGGCTAAAAAACCGAATACCGTGTTATGGGCTGCGTGTTCAGATTGAACGGTGTACTATGTTATGAAAAAGTGTACTGCGTTATGGACTGTGTATTCAGATTGAGCAGTGTGCTAAAAAACCGAATACCGTGTTATGGATTGCATGTTCAGATTGAGAGGTGTGCTATGTTATGAAAAAGTGTACTGCGTTATAGACTGTGTGTTAAGATTGAGCAGCGTGCTAAAAAAACGAATACCATGTTATGGACTGCGTGTTCAAATTGAGTGGTGTGCTATGTTATGAAAAAGTGTACTACATTATGGACTGTGTGTTCAAATTGAGCAGTGTGCTAAAAAAAATGAATACCATGTTATGGGCTGCGTGTTCAGATTGAGCGGTGTGCTATGTTATGAAAAAGTGTACTGTGTTATGGACTGCGTGTTCAGATTGAGCAGTGTGCTAAAAAAACAAAATCCTATGTTATGGACTGCATGTTCAGATTGAGCAGTGTTATGAGCTATGTGTTCAAACTAACCGAATGTTGTGTTATAGACTGCGTGTTCAGGTTGAGCAGTGTTATGAGCCATGTGCCAACTAAACAAAATGTTGTGTTATGGACTGCGTGTTCAGATTAAGCAGTGTTATGAGCTGTGTGTTCAAATTAATCGAATGTTGTGTTATGGACTGCGTGCTCAGATTGAGCAGTGTTATGAGCCGTGTGCCAACTAAACAAAATGTTGTGTTATGGACTGCGTGTTCAGATTGAGCAGTGTTATAAGCTGTGTGTTCAAACTAATCGAATGTTGTGTTATGGACGGCGTGTTCAGATTGAGCAGTGTTATGGGCCGTGTGCCAACTAAACAAAATGTTGCATTATGGACTGCGTGTTCAGATTGAGCAGTGTTATGAGCTGTGTGTTCAAACTAATCAAATGATGTGTTATGAACTGCATGTTCAGATTGAGCAGTGTTATGAGCTGTGTGCCAACTAAACAGAATACTGTGTTAAGAACTGCGTGTTCAGATTGAGCAGTGTTATGAGCTATGTGCCCGAGGTGTGCTGTGTGCCCAAAATGAGCCGCATGCCAAGTTAGCAGATTGTTCTGTATGAACTGTGCGTTCGGAACGAGTGAAGTGCTGTGTATGTAAATGTGCAAAAAGTGCAAAGAACATCACAGGAAATGCAAAAGTGAAGTACGTACCTCATACGCATGATGAGATAGATGGGACTCCGGCTCTCGTAGCAGTAGATCTGCAGGTGCCCGCCGCGCGAAGTCCGTGAAGTGGTAGAAGGTGCTAGGAGGAAGGATGTGCTCCTCCGGGTCGTACTCCTCTGGGTCGAATGGTCGTATCCTCAGAGGCAGCGGTATAATGTCGGGCTCGTCCTCCGCATATGGAGGATCTCCGCCATACGGGATATCGTCAGCCATCTGAAGAAATCTGCAAAAGATACAAAAATGAGTGAAATGAGCCAAAATTGCAAAAAGTCAACAAAAGTCAACTCTCAGGAAGAGAAAAAGTCAACAAAAGTCAACGCCCGAGAAAAGGTGCTAAACTTTGAGACAAACATACCTCAAGTGGTGAAAATGGAGAAAGAAGCTCCGAAAACAAATTCTAATCGGTTCAAAACGAATCGAAAGTTTTCGCGAAACAACTTCGCGTGGGGTGTTAGAAAACACGTATAAAGTGCAGATATGAGAGAGAAAAGGGTCTGGAAGCAAAGGAGAATGTATTTCAGCCTTGGAGGTGTGATACAAACTGATTTGGAGTTGTGTACTTAAAGAACCGAAGCTAAAAGACCAAACTGCCCAGAAATTCTGTAAACTGGTCGGCCAGCCAGTTTTTCTAGTCGGCCGACCACTTTTATGGGCAACAACTGGTCGGCCACCCTCCTAGATGATCCTCAAGGCTCCATTTTTCTCCCTAGGCATTTTGGCAATGATTGGAGTCCTCGGCTCTCGGGAAAGTGCAAGAAAAGTGCATCTTTCGGTTCAAGAATGTCCTTGTGGGAATTTCAATTCAAGTCTTCGATGCGTAGCTCATCGTTACTCATCAAGAGCAAGGTGTATCCTTTTAAGTACATGTGACCCCTCCGAGAGGTAAATCGGAGGTTACGGTTGAATTACTCTCTTTAAGGCTGGTACTTATTTAAACATGCTATTTCGTCACACTTTCCTATCCTACATTGTTATGCCCACCACTTGTTGCATTGTTATGCACGTTACTAGGTACTTTATTACGCGCACTTTTGTTGAATTGCTATACACTTCGCTTGCATTGTCCCGCATTTTACCTACATTGTTATGCTTGTTTTATTCGCATTGTTATGCGTCACACTTAGGTTGCATTGTCTTGCATCCCTTCCGCATTGTTATGCGTTATACCTAGGCTGCATTGTTTTGCATCCCTTCCGCATTGTTATGCGTTACACTTAGGTTGCATTGTTTTGCATCCCTTCCGCATTGTTATGCGTTACACTTAGGTTGCATTGTTTTGCATCCCTTCCGCATTGTTATGCGTCACACTTAGATTGCATTGTCTTGCATCCCTTCCGCATTGTTATGCGTTATACCTAGGCTGCATTGTTTTGCATCCCTTCCGCATTGTTATGCATTACACTTAGGTTGCATTGTTTTGCATCCCTTCCGCATTGTTATGCGTCACACTTAGGTTGCATTGTTTTGCATCCCTTCCGCATTGTTTGGAATAGGTGTTAGCCCAAACATGGGAAAAGAGGGACATTTCATACTTGAAGTGATGAAACGTGTCTTAATTCCCGGTCGCCGGCGCTCTTGATCATGCATGATAGAGTTTTAGGCCTTATATGTTTACTTGTGTATTCATTTTACATTGAATTGTGCAACTTCGTCTCTCGGCCATCATGCATTGAAATGCACGATTGGTGGCCCGAGGATCGAGAACCACACCCCCTTGAGTTCATGACATGATAGGGAGGGTGGTTATGCATACATATCTTGCAAATACATTGCCATGCCCCTTTCTTGCTCTTTGTTGCAGCAAATTGCAGTTCAGCAGCAACAACTGGCCGACCAGCCAGAAAAACTAGCTAGCCGATCACTTTTCTGGTTTTTCAACAACCAAAAGTGGTCGGCAGGTGTCTGGAGAGACCAAAAGTGGTCGGCCACCCTCCCATAGGTTTTCCTAGGTGGAGTTTCATCTTTCTGGAGCTTGGTGCAGAGTTCTGAGGACATATGAAAACAGAGGCAAATCGGGGCATCGCATTGGATTTCCGAACGAGGTGACTGGGCTTGCATGCATTCCTCTCCGTCTAAGACTCCTGATTTACTGCTTTCCTTAGCTGCCATGCTTAGATAGCTAGCTTTTGCTTTGGTTTGTACTTTAATTAGTTAATGCGTTAGCTATTCAATTCATTCTGTAATAATTAGTTAACTAGGATTAGTTAATTAATTGTGTTGTAATAATTAGTTTAATTAGCATAGATTAGCTAGTTAGCTTCTTATTCGGTCTATCCCTTGATAGGGCAAATTGTTGTAATAAGTGTGCGTGTGTGTGATGCATGTCTTCCAATCCCCATTTCTTTCTCCCTTTTGCTTAATCGCTTACGATGGTTAGTTTTAGGGCATATTTCATTTAGCATACCTTATGCTCGCATGTGTGCATCCATTCATCTGTATTGCATGCACTGGGCTCGGCGCATCATACTAACTACATTGTACTTTCAATACATTATTTGAATACGTGTTTAACAGCATATTATCAAGTTGCATTTCACATGACATTCTAGGTAGCCGAGCCTATCTTAGGTACATTTTCGCATGTGTTGCATTAGACATCTTAACATCAACTAGGATCATGCATGATTTCTAACTAGTTCTTTGTTTTGGCTCAAAGTACACTGTGAGTGTTTACGCTTTAGCATACTGCATGTGTGTTAATGTTGCCATGTTAGCATGCTTGCCATGAGGCTAACTGCTTATTTGCTATAACTGCCTGAATGCCTGTGGGTGAAGGTTAGATTGCTTGAATTGAAACAATTCATTGAAATCCGCATTTTAGCCTACTTGCGAGTAGCAAACTTCAAACCATTTTCCAAACAAGCGGATATGCAATGCTTCGTTCCAAATTCGGCGATCTAGTCTATACTTGTTTGTTGTGTGCGTCACATAGTAAGACTAGCTAATTAATCAGAATAGGAGCACATGTGTTTTCAAAAATAAGATATCATACTTAGTACAAGCCGATCTTTGATCAGGCGAGCGGGGGTGCTCATTGCATGACCTTCCCCTCTCATACCCAAGTTCCCGAGCCGAGGCAACTTTGGTGATAACGGACACGTGGCCTTAGGCACGAGTCAGGGTTTCCTAAATTCCCCTAAAATAAAATATTTAGGTGGCGACTCTGTATCTGGCAAAGCAGTCCATGTTTGGCACTTCTTTATTAAAAATTAGTTTTCTATAACGATTTACCAGATTTGGACTCTTTGGTGATTTATCGATCTTACATCTCACATTGTGAGATTAGATTCAGAACCGTGACATTTGAGTCCGAACTGTGGTAAGCCCAAATGAACGAAACGGGATTTTCTCGGGACGTTCGGGGCGCGTCCACACAAGTCGTGAGAGATGCTAAACGAAACATGATGCCCTAAACTAACCATCACAAGTAGGCAAATAAAAAAGAGAAAGACGTGGGGTTGGAAGACACACATTATTACAACTGTGCCCTCTCGCAGAAGGGTTCGAATAAATTAACTAGCTAAGCTAATTAACTAGCTATTACAAAATGAATTAACTAATTATTACAAACCAAATAAACTAACTATTCTAGCTAGTTATTACAAAACCAATAACACTAACTAATTAATTACACTAATTAATTAATTACAAATTAGAACTAACTAATTAATTACAACATGAATGCAACATGAAATAAATAGCTAAACTAATTAATCAGCCCCGGAAAGCGAGGGATGCTCATGTATGCACGGATTTCCACCCGAAAAGCCCACTGTTCTGCTGCAAGAATGCTTTTGTTACGCGGTAGAACATCTTTTCACCTCAGCCTCTGCATTGTTCTGTTGCAAAAAATTGCTACTCAATTTGACAAAAGTGGCCAGCAGGCCAGAAGTGGTGGCTGGCTAGCGACAAATGGTAGCCTGCCGTCCAGCAAAAGTGGCCTGCCGGCCACAAAAGCTTGGTTCCCCTGCTGCAACAAAAAGCATACAGAGCACAAAACAAGGTCTTCTCAAGGTATGTTTGTACAACTTACCCCTTCGTATCATCAAAACAGCTCAAAGGAGTGGCAAGCTCAATTCACAAGCCATCAATTGATGCAATTTCATTGCATGATGGCCTATGAACCAAGGTGTACAATTTCAATAAATGCACAAGAAAAAAACTCTCAAAACCCCCTCCCTATCATGGATTGATCGAGGGAAGTGGTTAACATTGACTTTTGAACCGCTTACATCACTAACAAGCATGAAACGACTCAAGACTCAATGGGTTCAATTAACATCCGATTGAACCCAAGTTGATTATTATCTTGCATCATTTTTTAGTCCTCATTTTATTACTTCATTTTAATTACCAACCATTCTTTAACCAATTGAATCCAAAAGTGTACTTTAAGTCCTCTAATGGAAAGGAGCACCAAACCAAGTGTTGTTTTAGGCATAAAAGAAGTGTCATGCCATTGGTAATGAACCACTAAAGGGATTAAACCAATAAGCACAAGACCTCAATCTCAAGCTTAAACAAGCAAGTAGCTTGAAACAACTTTCAAAGCAAAGAAAAAGATAAGAAAGGAGGGAGGTTGCAGAGGTGATTAAACATCAACACAAGTATGGAAAGCTTGAAATAAACACTATCAACTCAAATAAGTTGGTGACTAAGGCCTAAACCACCAAGCCTACGAGGACAATTGCACTACAAGCATGCTATACAAGGCTCAAATGCAATGAACAACCAAAAACAGTCCTAAAACAGTCTAAAACATGCTAGAATTAAGCTAAAAAAAAGCTAGAACAATAAGCTAAATCCTGGAGCATGTTAAGCTTGTAAGCAAGCACAAGGAGAAGAGGCTACACCCTCCATTTTTGGGACTTCAAAACATGGTTTTAGCCACTAAAAAAGCTCTACAATTCAGTATTAAAAAGCTCAAAAAAAGTGGACAAAGAAGTGGGAACACACAAGGGCAAAGGCCTAAGAAATAAGGTACAAAGAATGGTGATCCACCCCTCCACCCCTAATGGCCTTAAACCACAAGTTTCAACCCAAAAATGCGGAGTATAAACAACCCAAAAACAGTCTAAAAATAGTAGAAAAAATAGGAAATAAAGCAAAGCAACAAGCCAAGACTTATACCTCTTGAAGAGAAGAACCCTTTCCAAGTGTTAAACCAACAATTATACACCCTCAAAAGCTCAAAGTAAGCTCAAAAGTGCCTCATCTCAAATACCATAAGCTTTGGTTTAGAGTGTATAGGCAAAAGCTTGCAAAAGCTTAAGAATTTGCGAGAGAGAGAGAGAGAGAGTTGTAGAGAGAGAGATAATTTTGCTCCAAAATGTTCAGCCCTCAAAAATGGAAGGGGAGGTCTCCTATATATAGAAAACAATAAAACTCCCTCAAAAATATCAATACATACACGTGTAGACAAGTGCATGCATCTATGCAACAGCTGGCACAGTTGGCCAAAATATCTGCCAAAACACACAAGTGGCCAGTAGGCCACTAATTGTGGTCGGCGGGCCACTAATGTTGGTCGGCAGCCCATAGTGGTGGCCGACAGGTCCGAAGATTTTTAAGGCTTGAAAAACTATGGTTTTGGTCCAAGAACAAGGCAAAAGGTGTGCAGGATTTGATGGCTCAAAGCTACGGCATTCTGTTGAGGACTTCGAGCACTTGACAAGCATATACAATTCATCATTGGGTGCGCAAGCGGTGGCATCCAAGTCATCAGGGTGGTCAAAAATAGGGTGTCTACAATTGCCAATCTTTGACAGAACTCAAAGTGATGAAATGACGTGAGTAAATGTCAAAGTCCGAAGATGACCCATTTTGACAAGGCTGTAAGACTTGGGCACACAATCAAGACATAAGTTAAATGGTTGAGCTCGCAAGCTACCTATGTATCCCTTTGCAATGAATCAAACCAGCATAGTTCTGTGTAAGATGCAAATGATATGCACAAAGATACTTTGAAGCTAGACTCACATGCTTTGTGAAGCTGGCTATTTTGAAAACTCATGATTATGAAAGATGATGCAATAAGCAATAACAGTTGCAATAACAAGATAACAATATATGAATGAGCAGCTTCAAGCTTAAAACCAACACAGGTTCCATGCGAAAGATCTAAAACACACTCTAACCACACCAAAATGTGAGACGAGGAAAGAAAACACCGCTTAGGGTCGCATTTCACGCGTCCTGAGAAACTAAGAAACGAAAACCGCTCGAGGTCGCGTTTCATGCATCCCGAGATAAAATTACTCAAGGTCGCATTTCACGCATCCTAAGAAAAAACCAAAATCGCTCAAGGTCGCATTTCACCCGTCCCAAGATAAAAACCCGCCCATAGTCACACTTCACGCGTCCTGAGATAAACAGCAAAATCGCTCGAGGTCACGCTTCATGCGTCCTGAGATCAAATCACGCACAGGGTCGTGCTTCACGCATCTTGAGATAGGAGAAAAATTGCTCAGGATCGTGCTTCACGCATCCCAAGATAAAAGAACAAAACCCCTTAGGGTCGTGCTTCACGCGTGCCAAGATAAAACAGGCCCAAGGCCGCACTTCATGCGTCCTAAGACAAACCACAAAACTGCTGGGGGTTGCCCTTCACGCATTCAGAGATAAAATACTCCCAGGGCCGCGCTTCACACGTTCTGAGATAGGAGAAAAACCGCTCGGGGCCGCGCTTCATGCGTCTCGAGATAATACATGCCCAGGGTCACGCTTCACGCGTCCTGAAATAAACAACAAAACCGCTTGAGGTCACACTTCACGTGTCCCAAGATAAAACACGACCAGGGCCGCATTTCACGCATCTTGAGATAAAACTTGCCTAAGGTCGCGTTTTGCGCATCCTAAGATAGAAGAAAAATCGCTCAAAGTCGCGTTTCACGCGTCCCAAGATAAAACCCACCTAGGGCCGCGCTTCACGTGTCCTGAGATAAAAGAAAAAGATGTACAAAGAAATGAGCATGTGCGATAGATGCACAAAGTGAACAAGTGCAATAGATGCACAAAGTGAACAACATTACAAATCAATACATTGACAATGCATGTTCCACGCAATATAGCCAACCGATGTATGATATTAATTAAAAGCATGTTCTTTGCAAGAAACAAGATATGCAAAATTGAAATGCATGAATCATGAATGATGCAGGACACGCGTGCAATATAAGTGTACATGAAAATGCATATTCTATGCAATAGAAGAGAACAAATATGTAATTTGACAAAATGAATAAAAGCAATATTCAGTGACAACCTCTGATTTACCTCTCGGAGACTTTGTAACATGCTAAAAGGGATACACCTCTTTCATATTGGCAAATAGGGCACACTCACGCACCGAAACGCAGTTTCGAGCTCCCTAGAATCAATCTGGACCCAAAAGAGAACCTCTCATACACTTCTTGGGGAACAAAGGCACAAAACAGATCCATGCCATGAATAAGGACCACAGGCCACCTGCCGGCCACAAGGGAAAGCCGCTAGCCACCTACCGTCCACTAATGTGGCTTGCCGGCCACCCGTGTCATTTTGGTGGCAGAAAAGTCCTTTTGCCTCGGGTCTTTAAATATACTAATCCACACTTCATTTGCACACACACCCAAGTCCGAAAATCCTCTCTCTCTAGGTGCTTTCTCTCTCTAGATTTGCACTTTATACGCATTTTCAAACACCCCACGCAAACTTTATTCGTGAAGCCCTCTTGATTCTCTACACTTTGAACCGATCAGATTTTGATTTCATCACTTTTCTTGAGTTTTCACCACTTTAGGCTTGTTCTCCTCTAGTTTCTCTCAGGTTTTGTAAACTTTCCCGGATTTTGACTTTTTCTCCCATTTTCTCTCTCTTGGAGTTGACTTTTTCCAAGTTTTCTATTTTTTCTCCATTTTTCTTCATTTTTCACCCACTTTCCAGATGGCGGATGATATTCTTCATGACGGGGCTCCCGACGAGGTTCCACTTCCACTGTCACCTCCTGTTGAGTTTGAGGAGCTGGTGATTGTAGAGGCCGATGAGGCGGTGGAGGGCATCGCAGCTGATCTTGAGGGGGAGTTCGTTCCAGAGCTCGACCTTGAGCCACTTCCACTGGGGGTACGGCCCTTTGACTAGTTGACCTATCGTCCTCACACACACATACTGACGCTTGGAGGCATCGGGCGTTTTAGTGATTTCATTGGTGGCACACCAGAGGACATTTTACTGAGGGAGCTGGACTCTCATCTTTCCTACGGCACCACTGAGGTACGAACTCTATTTTCATGCTTTCTTGCCTTTCTTTTAACTGTATTTCTTACACTGCCTTTTATCTAAATGCTCTTTTATCACTGTTTGATTCACTCTTTTTCCTGCCACAGGGGGATTCCCACTCTTATAAGGGGTATACTGCGGCGACGACAGTGAAAGACTAGTACCATGAGCTCCCTCTAGAGGTCCGCGACCTTATTGACGGGGCTGGCTTTGGCCTATTCTGCTCCAGACTTTCACGGCACATAGCGAGTCGAGCTCTTCTCAGAGCGTTGGTGGAGAGGTGGTGGGACACCACCAACTCTTTCCATCTCTTTTCTGTTGGGGAGATGACAATGACTCCCTACGACTTTGCTATGCTCACAGGCTTAGGAGTAGGAGGGATCTGATCCCTTTCGACATGGACATAGGCGAGTGGGAGGCTGCTTGGATCCACCTTCTGGGAGCACACCCACCTCGATACAGACCGGTGATGGTGAGGTATAATTGGTTTATAGAGCAGTTCTGCGGGATCGAGCCTAAAAGACCAGAGGAGATACAGTAGTATGCCCGGGCTTCTTGATGTTTCTCCTCAGTACCACCTTGTTTGCGAATAGGTGGAGCACCATCGGCTTATATTTGTTGAGCGCCCTCATGACCCTGCCTCGGGTCTGATTCTATGACTGGGGTAGAGTCGGCCTCACCACCCTCTACAGCTACATGAGCTCCACTTCTCGCATGAGGGGAGAGCGGGTCAGAGGCTACTAGGGGACCTGGGAGGAATGCACCACACCTTTCTGCTTTCATACTTTCTATTCTCACATCTGCTCATAACTTGTGCTTTCTGCTTTGCACTTTTTGTATCGGTTCATACATTATGCTTTCTACTTTGCACTTTCTGCTTCATATATGTTCATGCATTGCTGATAACACCGCTGCTCTTTCCTTGTAGTTATGGATTTATGCTTATTTCCCAGCCTTATCTCCATAGCCTATAGATGAGATTCCCTCGGTAGTGTCGTACTCATGTCGATATGACAACTGGTACTGGCGTCAGAGCAGTGACAACACAACCTTCGTCTTCTACCGTTGATACTTCGACACGGTGGCTACTGACGAGATAACCTGAAACTCACAATCATTTCTGTTTTGTTACTGTTCTGATTCATACTTCGGCAACTGACAAATAACAATCTGTACATTCTCTGTTTGCAGATTACATGGCAACCTTGGGCGACGATACCGGCTGGTGTGAAGGACCAATACGCTAAGGCTTGGGCCATATCCCGCTTCTGGATTTTGATGGCAGGCCCAGTTTGTCGGGCCTGGTTTCTGAGTGAGAGGTTTATACGCTAGACCGTAGGCTCGCCCGATCTGCTTATTCACATGCCACCCCCAACGTCCATGAGGACAGCAGACAGCCTTCCAATTGAGGCGATTATCTAGTTCATGGTGGGTTTAGATGCTGACTTCTTCAGGGCAGAGAGCGACTACGCGACGTTCATCCAGACTCATCTTATGCCTCCCTAACGGGTGTTCATGCGGGCAAGGCAGCAAGTGCTCCTATGGCAGGTGAGGCTACTCAGAGGGCCGAGGCTGGTACCAAAGGGGTCTTTCCCGTTTGACAGATGACCGGTTGGCTGGAGATTCCCACTGTGCTCACATGTTGGCGGCCGACTAGGACAGCCTACAAGAATCCGATCGAGCCGGCAGAGGCAGGGTACGAATATGTCAGAACTCGAGGCGCACCTCAGCTATGGACCACCCTCCACAATTTTCACCCCACATTTTCCATTTTAGATATTGATTATTCTAGATATTGATCATTCAAATGCACTTGTAAGCACCCACAAAGTATACAGAAAGCCTCTTTGAGCTAGTTGCCTCTCTAATCAACATGGTGCAAAATAGAGAGACGCTGCTTGGTCTCCACGGTATTCAGGTATTTTCTCTATTTCAGCATGCATTGTGTACCACAACATCATATTCCCACTGATACATTAGCACTTCCATTATAGTCTTTCCCAAACTGCACTGATACACTACATTTGCACACTGTACTCATAATGTATCTGGTTTTTACTTGACACTCATTCTGTATACTATCTGATACATACACTGTAGCTGATATGTTGACAACCTTTTTTTCCAGATTTCGAGGGCACCAGTGGCAGCAGCGGCACCAGCACCGACAGCACCTCCTCCAGTTGTAGGGAGGAGAGAGAGGCAAGCCAGGAGAGAGAGAGGCAAGATGTTCGTCGCGATCGAGGTAGGAATAGGGGTATCTGAGGCTGGCGCAGTCCTTCAAAGCCCGTTTTAAGTGATTATGATACCGAGACTAGCGACTCTGAGAAGGCAACGAGTCGACATTTTGAGTCATCTGAGAGCGATGGCGATGATACTAGCTCGGGGTCCAGGAGCGGAGATGACGTCGAGGCTGGCTTTAAGGTAGGGAGCGAAGATAATACCGACTCTAGCTCAGAGTCTAATTCTGAGCTGATAGAGACAATACCACTGACAGAGACAATGCCCCTGAGTCCTCTCCGAGGAAGAGGACAAAGAGGGCCTCTCGAGCTTGAGATGATTGGAGCCGATTTTTGTAATTTTTGCTTAGTTTCTTTTTGTTTGGTATCTTAGCACATGTATAGCTTCAGATAGTTTTAATTTTTCTTTTGAAACTTGCACTTTGTGGCTTGACTTTTCGTGCTCCTTTCAGAGGACGAATAGTCGCATAGTTCAGACTCTCGTGGTTCTGAATCTGATTTCACAAAGTGCAACGTGAAACGGTGAAAACACAAAAAAGTTCAAATCTGGCAATTCTTTTGAAAAATCGATGTTTGAATCAAATGCCAAAAATGGACTGTTTTGCCAGATTTCAGTGTCGCCACCTAAATATTTTGTTTTTGGAAAATTTAGGAAACCTGATACTCATGCCAAAGGCCATTAGTCCATCATCACCAAAGTATCTTAGATCGGGAACTTAGGTAAGAGAGGGAAAGGTCATGAATTGAGCATACCATTCGCCCGATCGAAGATCGCCCTCTACTAATCATGATGTGATTTTTTTATTTACATCATATGCTCTTGTTCCGATTATTAGCTATTTTTACTATGTGACGCACACACAAATATAGATTAATTTGCAAGAATTAGAACATTTGATTTCGTGTTTTATTTGGAATTGTTTTGTGAATTTGCCACTTGAAAAAGTGGGCTTAAAATGACATCAATCAAACTATCCCAATTCAAGCAACTAGCCTTCATCCACAGGCATTCAAATAGTTATATCATTTAAGCAATTAGCCTCATGGAAGTATGCTTTGACATGGTAACACAAACATTAGATGCCAGATGCTAAAACACCAAAATTACTCATTTAGTACTCCGAGCCAAAACAAAACAAAATAATTAGAAAACATATGCATGCTCCTAATTACTGCAATATGATTAAATGCAACGCATATGTATTTTATAGGCTTGACTATGAGCGTGGCATATGATTCCATTCAAGACATGCGATAAACCACATATTCAAGTAATGAGTTTGAACATTGATATTGGGTTAGTATGATGAGCCAAACCTTGGACGCATGCAAGACAATGGATGCAAAGCATAAGAATGCTAATTTGAAAAATGATGTTCTATTCTAACCATTGTAAGCAAATAAGTAAAAAGGAGAAAGACGTGGGGTTGGAAGACATACAACTTATTACATATTTGCCCTCGTGCAAGAGGGTGCAAATCAATGTCCAAGAGTCCAAATTAAACTAATTATTACAAAACCGAATGAATAATTACGCAAAGAATTAACTAGTAACTACTCTATTACAACAAAGATAATCATGAGAAGTAAACTAATTATCTAAGTTAATTAGCTATAACAATTACAAATAAACAATAATGATAATTACAACACTAATAATTAACAAGACTAATTATAACAATAATAATAATAACAACGCTAATAATCGGAGTATTAATCTACAACATTAAGGTAAGCAAGGATGCACAATGGTTGCATGCATAGTGTTCAAGAACAACTATGTCTGCCTAGGCCGGTTCTATTTCACCTTCAGCCACTAAAACATACTACTGACCAAACATTGATTGTCGGTCGTGCCTCAATGGGGCCCGGCAGGGCCCCAAAATGGCCGACCATGCCTTAATTTCATGCAAAATCCTGTTTTGTGCTCTAAAGTGAAAACAATGCAAACAGAGTTACTCTAGACTCTGTTTGTCCCTCTCACACTTCTCTGTTATGAGAAAGCCTCGAAAGAAGGTTGGAATCGTTTCCAAAACCATCAATGAGCAAGTTGATTGCTTGATGATTTTGGATACAATTTGGACAAAAATTAATAAATGAAAGGAACTACAACCACCCCACCCTCCTATCATGGAGTGAACTCAAAGAGGGAGGCAGAGATGCTTCAAGGTTCATCAAAACATCATGAATTGATGTAAAACAACCCTTGACACAATGGACTCGGCATAACGTTCAGCCGAACCCCAAGCAACATAACTCATTTTCTTTATGTGAGTTCGTTCATTTTAAGCCAAATTCATTAGTCTTTGTCATCCTTTAATCCATTAAGTCCAAGGTGATTATTACGTCCACTAAGTGAGAAATATGTCAAACGGGAGGTGATTCTCAACATGAAAAAGAGACTACGCCATTGACAATGAACCTCCGTAGAGATTAAGCCATTAAGCATAAATCGCTAGTTCACGTTTTGAATAACCGTCAACTGATTGAAACAACTCTCAAATGAAAGCAATGAATAGCAAGTTAATTTATTAAAATGAAGTTCTTAAACATGGAAATTAGACAAGGAAAAGCTTATAACAATATTCAACAAGTTATGTATGCAAACTTATGAGACAACAATCAAGCTAATCAAAGCATGAACTATTTAAACAACCTAGAACAGCCCTAAAACAGCCCTTAATAGGTGAAAAATAGTGGCTCAAATTACATGAAAAGAGCTTAAAAAGCTAATCAACAAAGAGAGAAAACAAGGCTAGTAAACAAGAACAATGAGGGGTGGCTAACCCCTCCACTTTTGAAACTTTAAAGTATGATTTTAACTCTGAAAATCAATTTAGAAAGCAAAGGAAAGGGTGTAAAAGCAAGGGTTTGATCTATAGGTAAAGGTGTAAGAAAGAGTGTTAGCTCTCTCTACCCTTTTGGTAGCTCTCCAAACCCAAACTTAGACACTTGAAGAGAGATCATAACAACACACAACTGTAAGAACTAGATAGCAATAGATAGAACAAGAAGTAAAAGAGAGGATGACAAGCTTGTACCTCTCAAAGAAGTGAGCTTTTGTTTATGAATCAAACTAACTCCCAACACACTCTCAAGCTTGAATTATGGTGTTCAAGGCTCAACCAAGGTTCCTAGGCTCACGTGTGAAGGTGTATATGATGTATGGATATAGATTCAAGGTGATAGGCTTGCTCAAAGGATTGCTTACACAAGAAGAAGGAGATAAAGGAGCTCTCAAGAAGGTGTAGAGGCTTTTTAGAAATTCTTTAACCCTCAAAACAGAGATACAACTTCGTTTTTATAGAATTTGAGCAAGAGGGATCATAAATATCTTCAAAAATGGACAGTTGGGGGGCTCCCGCCCAGAACAGTGTTTCTCGCTACTAAGGCACGATCGGCCCTCAATAGCCATGGCCAGCCGTCAATGAGGCATGGCTGGGCCTCAATGTGTTCCCCTATTTTTCTGGTTCAGACATAGCATAGGGTGGCACAATGTGTAAAAATGGATTTCTTGAGTATAATCAGTGGGAATATGGGAGGTTTGGGATTGTTTCAGAGCTTAAACATTGCCCCTTCGTTAAGACCTTGAACCACACACAACACCACTTTCATCATCGAGTGTACCGAGCAAAGTGCTCGAGCCTTGCGGGTGGTCCAAAATGGGGTGTCTACATACGCCTTTTTGTAAAAATTATGATCGGAATAAAACCTCGCAATTTTTATGAAAAGTGTTATTATTTTTGCATCATGGGCGCCATATTTACATGAAATGGAATTGGAATTGAATTTGAAAATGAAAACTTATATTGGCACGAAGTTCTTAATTGGGTAATGAGACAACCAATGACCAAAATACAAAATACAACTCAAAAAGTGAAACGCAAATAACTCAAACACAGATATACACACTTGCTAAAGCCAAAAGAGTCAAAACAAGACCCCAAAACACAAAGATCAAGACAAAAACAGGCTGCCAACACTGCCCAGCCCACAAGTAGATGACCGGCCACCACTGGTGGATGGCAGGGCAGAAGAAGCGGACAGCCGGCAACAATTGGTGGCCTGCTAGCCACTAATGTGAAGAACCACCAAAATGCTAATAGCTGGCCTCAACTCACAGCCTTATCTTCTACAAAAGGTCCTCCTTCGTGATTTTTTCTCCAGAACCTCATTTTAGCTGCTATTTCTTCCACAAATGGAGATATTCCTTGCCGAAAGCTCACGGATTGGATAGCCACTTTAGATGGCACAGAAAAGGTAAATTTTTGGGATTTCGGCATAAATGCACATTTTCTGTTGAGCCAAACTCCACTTTGTTTTCCGTTCCTTCATACCGCAGCCCGATGCTAGGACCCAATTACGCATGTATTTCACTTCGGAACATAGGAAATGTTCCCGACTCTTAAAGAATTTCGAGCATTGATAGAAACCCAACGCGATGAGGAAATCATATCTCAGCCCCGTTTTGGCCACGCGCAAGCTTTGGGACGAATGTGTGGGCTTATTTTGCACGAGACTCGATCTTTGGCCCATGACAGAGAGCTAGACATACCCAGCTTGATTCATCGATTTTCTAACATCGGTGACAGAGGAGACCTTTTTTGGCAAGGTTTTCGGCAACATGCCTTCTATTTATGCATGCTACACATTTCCTTCTTGCCCCTAGTTATGGTGGAACCAGCATTCAATTGATCGAAGTGGCCCAATGTTTGAAAGAAGGTAAGATATGTATCAGTTTGGCACTGGCCGAGACCTTGATGGGCCTAGATGCTTTCATCGGGGAAAGACCACCAGATTTACGAGAAGTCCACTACTTCTTTAGGTATTGTTTTCCACCCTTTCTGATATGTGCCTCACATATCACTCGGCACTCATGCTCTGTTTTTCTCTCAAAGCCCTTTCCTTACTTTTCTCTCCACGCACATCTCTCTATTATTTAATCTCTCTTATTTTTTATCTCCCTATTCTTTAATCTCTCTTATTTTTCATCCTTTCCCAGGTATGGCTCATGGATAAGCTGAAGGTGGTGGACCCTTGCCCCGAGTATTCAGCTCAAGTTTATTTTTTCTGCCAACGACTAGTGGATTTTCCTAATGAGGGATGGTGGTGTAACTGGATATGCAGTAGCTCTACAACCGACATAGCTTGGCGTTGCCCCTGGCTTCATCTGACTGAGATGAGTTACAGCATGACTCAGTAGCCTAGCATACAGTTGATTGGCCTCACACACTATGTGTTCTACTTTCCTTTCCGGTTCAGACACCAGTTCAGGCATGATCAAACCTGCCCAGAAGAGGGGGTAGAATACCCGACTTCTAGGGGTGCAACTCGAGCGGGTTCGGTCGGGTTGGGAGGTTGTCCAAGCCCAACCCAAGTTGTGCTGAGCCCTGCACAAGCCCGCCCAAGCACGAATTGTAACCCGAGGTTGTCAACCCAAGCCCGACCCGAGTTAAACCCGAATTGCCCGAGTTGCCCAAATTGCCCGACTTGTAAATGAATTTTAGTTTTTTTTTTTTTTGCAGCTACATTATTAAATTATTAAAATTTGACTCTATTTACAATTTTTTTTATTTATAGAAAATCATTAATACCATCAAAATAAATAATTTATATAATGTAAGAGAGATACCACTATAGTAGTCCTCACAATTTATGAGTGCAAATAAAAAGAAAAAAAAGTAAGATTTTATGTTATTTATATATATATATATATATAATATATTCAATATGATTTAATAATATAAATTACTTTAATATCATGTAATGGCTAATAATTTATATGTATATTTAATATTTTTATATATCTATATATATATAATTCGGGCTTCGGGTTGCTCGGATTGTTTGACGTCTTTGCCCAAGCCCGCCCAAATTTAATTTGGGCTTTTGAATTTTTGCCCAAGCCCGTACCAAATTTGAAAATATTTTGTCTAAGCCCTAAAAAAATTCAGGCTGGGCTCGGGTTGCTCAGGTTGAGCCCACCCAAGTTGCACCCCTACCGACTTCATTCCCGATTCGTGCTTCATACTTGGCTAAGTACTTCACTACCTGGAGGATGAGAGAGCTTCTGGCCCCTGCCCCTAGTTTCAGTTATGCCCTTTCTGGCAAGTGCTTGGCTTGGCTCGAGGATGAGGCACAAACCGGGCCCACTTTGGCTTCAAAAGCTTTTGCAAGCACAAGTAAAGGACGCAGGAACACCCGACTCACCTATGCCCCTAGTTTATTGCTTTGACCTTTCTTTTCAAGTTTTATGATGTAAAAGCATCTTTGATTTATATCGGAGAGTTGGAGAACTTTATGTTGCAATCAATGGAATTAAAGTTGTGAGCACGAAAAATTTTTCTTTTGGTCCAAAAATGGTCTAAGTTTTAAAAGGCAAAATTTAGAACAAAATCAACTTTTATTAAAACTTTCCAAAACCATTTTCGAAAATGATCACCACCTGACACGCACAGAATCAATCCTCAAGATGTACAACCCCAAATCAAAAGATTATAACCACCCCTACTTGAATATACCAGCTCTTCTGCCCAAACTGAAGATCACAACCAAGCTCTCAAATGATGGACAAAGATGACCTAATCAGAAAAATGGACAGGATAGTTGAGTTGGAGATGATTACGACCGAACTTCAGGATGAAGTTGCTTACGTATCCCAAATATGGGAATCAGGCCTTACGTAGTTCAGTTCAGGTTCACTAGAGTATTAACTTTCTCCTTTTGTGCTCTAACTTTTGCCAAAGTCGCCCTTTAGGGTTTTCAACCTTGCGAGCCTCTCAGGGGTAGTATTTCTTCAACTTGTCCATATTGATTGGTTGTGAAAATTCCAGGCCATCTAAGTCCATGAGAATAACCGCTCCACGCGACCAGATAACTTTGATGATGTAAGGACCAATCCAATTGGATCTGAACTAGCCCCTAAGGTCATAGATGGGAGCTCAGTTGTCTTTCAGCACTATGTCTCCTCCCTTGAGATTTCGGGACTTAACTTTCTTGTTAAAAGCCCTAGCCATTTTGCGTTGGTAGCCCAGAACATGATACAATGCCTTTAGCCTTCTCTCATCAAATAGCATTAACTCCTCAAATCTGCTCTGTTGCCAGTCTACCTCCGCTATCTGACATTCAGCCATAACTCAGAGCGATGGGACGTCAATTTCAATTGGCAAAACGGCTTCCACCCCGTAGACGAGAGAATAAGGGGTTGCCCCTGTAAATGTCCGAATCGAAGTTCTGTAGCCCCAGAGTGCAAATGGCAATTTATCTGGCCAGTTCCTATAGGTCTCAACCATCTTCTGCAAGATGTTCTTGATGTTCTTCATATTCTTATTGGCAGCTTCAACAGCTCCATTGGTTTGTGGCCTGTATGTGGATGACTTATGAAAAGCCACGTTGTACTTCTCCAACAAGTCTATCACCTCTTTCTTGAAGTGAGAGCCATTATATGATATGATCTCATTCGGGACTCCGTACCGGCAGATGATATTGTTTCTGATGAACTTGGCCACATACGATGCCTTTAACACTCCATAGGATTGAGCTTCCACCCACTTTGTAAAGTAATCAATCGTTACCAAAATATATTCATGCCCATTCTACCCTTTTGGCGAGACAGCACCGATAACATCGATTCCCCAGACTGAGAATGGCCATAGGGAAGTCATGTTGTACAGCTTTGACAACGGGATATTCATGTGATTGGCATGAATTTGATGTTTGTGGCATCGCCGCACAAAACAAATACAATCTTCCTCCATGGTGGATCAGTAATAACCTTACTTGAGAATCTTTCAGGCTAACATCACACCATTCATATACGCTCTGCATTCTCCACCGTGGGTAGCCTCCATAAAGTGCTTTGATTACCCTTCTTCCACACACAACTTATGCATTCCCAGATGACCTCTTTTATACAACTTACCTTTACAGATGATAAATTGGATAGCTATTCGCCGTATTCCCCATTTGTCCTTGGCATTTGCCCCTGGTGGATATGTTTCCTTTTCCAGGAAGTTCCAAATATCGTAATACCAATGGTTTTTGTCTTGCACTTCATCTATTGCGGCAATAGTTTCTTAAGCCAGCGTGTATTTCTGTTCGACGATAATCGGATGCATCTGGACTCCAGTTGGGATGTCTACTATAGAAGATAGAGTTGCTAAAGCATCAGTGAACCTGTTGTTCTCTCTTAATAGATGCGTGAATGTCAGTTTTTCAAACCTAGGAATCAAAATATCCAGAGTCTGATGGTAAACCTTCATCCTCTCTTCTTTGACTTTCCAGTCTTCATTTGCTTGAGAAATAACTAAGTTCGAGTCCCCGATGACATCCAATCTTATTGCCTCTAGTTCCAGGGCAGCTTCTAAACTAGCAATACACGCTTCATATTCTGCTTCATTGTTGAACACCTTGAATCGGAGTTTGAAGGCTAAAGGTATATGGGATCGTCGGGTGCTATCAGCAACACACCTATCCTATAACCGTACTAATTGGATGTTGTAGACGTCCCCGAACGCCCCGGGAGGATGAGTCCCGTTCTGTTCATCTGTGGGCTTACTACAGTTCAGACTCGATTTGTTGTCACGGTTCTAAATCTGAACCAAAGAGTCCAAATCCGGCAAATCGTTTTGAGAAAAAACAGATTTTGAAAGAAGTGCCAAACATGGACTGCTTTGCCAGATACAGAGTCGCCACCTAAATATTTTTTTTTAATGGGGAAATTTAGGAAACCCTGACTCGGTGCCAAAGGCCACGTGTCCGTCATCACCAAAGTTGCCTCGGCTCGGGAACTTGTGTACGATTGGGGAAGGTCAGCTATGAGCACCCCCTCTCGCCCGGTCCGAAGACCGGCCTCTACTAATCATGATATCCAATTTTGAAAACGTTATGTGTTCTTATTCCGGTTATTAGTCTAGAATTACTATGTTATGCGCACAGCAAACAAGTATAGACCAAATCGCCTACATTGGAACAAAACATTTCATGTTTGTTTTGAAAACAGTTTGCTACTCGCAAGTAGGCTAAAATGCAGGTTTTACCACCCTCGAGTGGGCTTAGAAAAAAAGACGATTTTGCCACTATCTAGTGGGCTTAAAACTCACAGTTTCAATGCATTATTCCAATTTAGGTAATTCAACCTCCATCCACAGGCATTCAAGCAGTTATATCACATAAGCAGCTAGCCTCATGGTAATCATGCTATTATGGCAACACTCACACGCATGCGGTATGCTAAAACATAAAAGCTTACCTAGTACTCCGTGCCAAAACAGAAACTAGTTAGTAATCTTGCATGATCCTAGTTCTTGTTAAAAATGGCTAATGCATCACATACAGAATGTCACTTAGATAGGCTCAGCTAATATATAATGACATGTGAAATGCTGCAGCTAACATGTATTCAATTTGGAATTGAAATACAGATACAGTTAGAATGATGCGCTGAGCCCAATGCATGCAAAATAGATGAATGAATGCAAACATGTTATCATACTGTATCCTAATTTAAACATGCCCTAGTCTACCATCAGAAGCAGGTAAATAAAAGGGAGGAAAGACGTGGGATTGGAAGGCATACACGCACTCACGCACACTTATTACACAATTGCCCTCGCTCAGAGGGTCCTAATAAATATTACAGTCCAAATAATAAATACATTAATTATTACAGAATTTCTAATTAATTAACAGAAAGAATGCCAAAAGAGGAAAGGTGACCACAACCCCTACCTCGGGATGCGCGAGTGATGCATGCTCGAACCCGTCTCGTCCGGAAAGCCCGTACCATACCATTGCTGCCTCTGTTTTCACTGCCTTGCTTCTCTGAAAAATGCCAAAGTTCTGGGACAGGTTCCTTGCACACTATAGAATACCATCGGCTGGAGGAAATGCCCACCGGCCATATATAATTTCCATCGGCTACTGATGGAGTTATTGGCCATTCACCAATGGCCGGTCGGCACTGAATGCTGCCGGTCGGCAGAAACTTCCTGCAGAAGACAGTTTTGACAGCAACAGAGGACAGATAGTATATGGCATGGGATTTCAGGCACATGTGAGCATGGTCATGTTCCCCATCATGTATTGAACTCAGGGAAGCATGGCCCTCGATCCTCGAGCCATCAATTGTGCATGATAGCCTAAGAGATCAAGCTTGCCATTTGATGTAAAAATGCATGCAACACACAAATGAGGACCAAGACCCTATCATGTCGAAGTCAAGGGCCCCGGTGACCAAGAGTTATGACGCGTTACATCACTTATAGTATGAACGCTCCTTAACTCTCACACTTGGTTTCACACCCCAAACCAAGTAATGCAATGCATGTTATGCAAACATGACTCAAAGATACAACATGAGATTAAGATGCAAGGCATGCCAAATGCCATGCAACTACCATGGCAAGTATGCAATGCTTGGCATGCAAGATGCAAATGCAATGCAAACATGAACGATTTAAGCAATAGGATCATCATGTTACAACACCTAATGAAGCAATCATGCAACAAACATGAGACAAGCATGCAATGGTGGACTTAAACCATAAAGGGACAGACCTCAATCCACCCCAAAACAGCGGCCAAAAGTGCCCAAAATGGTGGACAAACACTCATGCCAACACGCAAGCCAATGGACCTAAGGCTAAGGCACAAAAAGGGGCACTTTACTTCCACTAACATGACCATTCATGGCATGAATTAGACAAGCAAAAACAGAATCCTAGCATGCAAAAATGGACTCCAAAACCCACTGATATGGCAGCTTAAGTGGCTCCAATGAGATGCATGCACCAAAACTCATTTCTAGGCATAAAAGGGCACATCCTCAAAGCATGAAAGAGGTCACATATGCAAACATACAAACATGATTTATGGACTGAAATACGATCCTAAATGATGCCAAATCATGAGGATGGTCTAAGCTATGCATGCTAGAGGCCAATATACTCAAGGCTTATAAGCCAAAACACAAAGAGATGACACCAAACATGGCAAGCATGACTGAAACAGATGGCCAATAGGCCTTAAATATGGTAAAGTAATGCCAATACCTTCATGAAATTAGGCTAACACATGCAAGAATCATGACCTAAACACAAGATGCATTTCTAGGCCAAATAGAGGAATGTAAAGCAAGTATGTTAAGCATGCAAAAGGGCACAAATCCGACCAAAAACAGAGATAACATGTGACCTAGAGACACCCAAACACCTCTGAAATAGGGCCAAAATCAGTCAAGCATGCATGTTGCCCTTTAAGCCAAAAGGCAAGGAAATGAGGCAATAAAGGGAGAGGGGTGTCCCTCCCCTATACAAGAATTCAAACCACCTTCCTCACCACTAAAAATCCACTGGTTTTCAGTGGTGAGAAGACTAAGACACTCAAGCAAACAAAGCCTCACAAAGGAAGCACAAAAAAGGCCAAATAAGGCCTAAGAGGGTGAGTTTGAACTCAAACCACAAAACACCCTTAATGAAAGTTCTTAAGCATGAAAATATAAGCTTTTTTTATGTTATGCACAAAGCCTAAATCAGCAAGCAAGATAGGTAAAAAAACTAGTGCAAGTTTGGAAAAACTAAAGCAAAGTGATTACCCTTGAAGAACACCTCAAGAACAGCCAGTGCAGCTCTCTTCTTTTGATCAAAATCAGTCTAAAAGCTCAAGAATCAACCCTCAAAGCCTCTCAATCTCGGAGCAAGGTGTAATGGTGTGTGTATTAGTGCAAAAGTAAGGTAAAAATGCACTTTTGGGCTACCAAACACACACTAAGGGAGGAGAGAGAGGGAAATATAGAGAGAGATGATATATCTAGCAAATATATGCATATAAGCTCTGGTTCTTATGTTTAAAACTCCCAACCTTTAACAATGGAGGAGGAGGGCTCTATATATAGACTAAGCAAATGGTTCTTGGCTTCTCCAAGAAGCCAAGTGAAAGGGGCAAAGGGTGCAAAGGAGTCTAGGCTTCTAGAGGAAGCTAAGACAGCTGGCCAAGCTTCTCCAAGAAGCTTAGCCAAGGGTTCATCCTTCTAGAAGGAACCAAGGGGGGGTCAAGGGTGCAAGGGGTTCATCCTCGTGCATGGGGAGTGGTGATGGTGTATTCCAGCTGGCACAGCTGGCACAGCTGGCATACACCATGCCTGAGGGGTGTAAAGGGTGCAGGTCGGCTGGCAAAAGAGGTCATCAGCCACAACAAAGTGTCGATCAGCAAAAGATAGTGCCGACCGGCCATTGGTTTTAAGAAACCACTACCAGTGGCACTCACAAATGGCCGGTGATGGGTGGGGGCAGCCGGTGGAGCGTGGGGATGGCCAACAAGCCATTCCCTGCCCTTCAAGGCAAAAAACAGGTGTTTGGTGCCAAAACCAAACACGAAACAGTCGAGTTCGGAGATTCTGAGGCAAGGCGCGTAGTCGAGACCTCCGGGAACTCTAAACGAACACAAACATGGATGATCACCAGGTGTTCAAACAGTGACGTCGAAGTCTTGAGGACGGTCAAAAATGGGGTGTCTACAGTTGCCCCTCTTTGACAGAACTCGAAAGTCATAACAATGACGGGAGTGAATGTCAAAGCCCAGAGACGACCCATTTTTGACAAGGCCGAAGACTTAGACAAACATGCAAGACAAGCAAGGTATGCGCCCGAGGGCAGGGGCAAAATGCAAGACAATGCACGAAGCCGAGCATAACTTATGATCATGCAAAGAAAGCTGTAACGAAGCATACATGCGACAGTTTTAAGCTAGCATACACCAAACTACACTACAATGCAGAAAGGATGTAAGAGAATTAAGCAATTCTCGATACGTCTCACCCGGAGGATACAATACCTGTGCAGCTCGTCTAGTTGCACCCACCTCAAATGAACCGTACATACAATATCGTGCCTGCAAAGAAAACGAACTTAACAGATACAATATCGGTAGCAACATGCATAATAGTGTGCTCGAAATGCATGACAACGCAAAGCAAGTGGGAGGCATAACAATGCTGTGAAGGCATAGGTATGTAAGTGGAGCATGCGGTCTACGCAGGCAACGAAATCGATCATAAGCATGCGGTCTACGCAAGTAATGAAATTGAACATAAGAATGCGGTCTACGCAAGTAGAACATGCGGTCTACGCAGGTAATGAAATTGAATGCAAACATGCGGTCTACGCAAGTTATGAATTTGATTAAACATGGGGTCTACGCAAGCAAAACATGCGGTCTACGCAAGTAATGAAATTGAATGCAAACATGCGGTCTACGCAAGCAAAACATGCGGTCTACGCAAGTAATGAAATTGAATGCAAACATGCGGTCTACACAAGTAATGAAATTGAATGCAAACATGCTGTCTACATAAGTTATGAATTTGATTAAACATGCGGTCTACGCAAGTAGTGTGTATGAGAAGAGTTGAATGTACACATGTAAGTAAAAACATGTTATCCACGATGCGGGAATGTAAAGTACTGTAACACAGCATAATCGAAGCGATTTGTGGAAATCCTCAGGACATGAAAAGGATACGGGAAGGGACGTTCTTCGTACGTATCGAGCATCGCTCGCAGAAGTTGTGGCCTAAGGTCAACTCGAAGGTCCACGTTTCAAAAGTATGCTTTCTCGCATTGTTTCAAGTGATGAAGATGCCAAACCATGTAGTTGACCCGAACAGAGGCGCAGAAGGCGCGTTGACCGCAAGGGGAGTTTTACCGATATCAATTCCGACACTTTGCTACCCTGTCATTCTATGCTTTACTTTTCTTTTTACTAGTAGTTTAAGCACATTGTACTGCCTCAGGCAGGTTTTATTCTTTCTCAAAAATACACATTTTACAAAACACGTGATGGGGATGAAACAACCATTTTGTTCAAAAGATGTTGCGTTTGTAAATTTTCTATGCATCGCATCACAAGGTCACACACCACAATGTGAACGAAATTGAACCTGTTTTGAATATTTAGTACTTGCATCGTAATAATCAGGTAGTGAACTGACTTATAACTCGATAAGCAAAAATAAAGGCATGATATAACCAAACATGTGTGAGCACAACTCGATAAACAAATCAAAGACTTAAGGAGAGTGAACTGCAACTCGATAAGCAAATGTACAATAACCTGATAAGCAGACATGTGTGACTTCGCAAAAATCGATCATCGAGGGGAGATTGGAGGTGGTAGAGTTCCCCAACCCCTAGCATAAACAGCTCAGGGAACAAGGAGGAAGACCATCGGCCAGAAGAAATGTCCATCGGCCTGAAACTTGTTCGGCCGGCCAAAAGTTATGGCCGGTCGGCACAATATTTGGCCGGCCGGCCATGAATGAAGGAATCACCAGAATGTTGACGCCTGTCCTCCACCCAACCTTATCTCCTACAAAAGACCTCAACTTCGTAGTTTTTCTCAATTCCACACTGATTTGCTCTAATGGAAGAGTTTCTTGCTCAAAATCTTACAGCTTGGATGGCTCGGAAAAGTTGAACTTCCGGGGTTTCGGCATAAATGCACTATTCACTCTGGGTCGTACCCCGTTGCACTTTCTGTTTCTCCATGCCGCGGCAAGGTCTTGGAATCCGGTGACGCATGTCTTTAGCTTCGCTGGGCAAGAGATATGCCCTACCTTCGAAGATTTCAGAGCCTTAATGGAGTCTGAGCGTGACGAGGAGCTCCTGCCTCAACTTAATTTTGGCCATGCCCAATCCTTAGGGAAAATGTGTGGACTCAGTATGCGTGACGCTCGGTCTCTGATTTGTGACGGGATGCTGGATATTCCGAGCTTGATCGATCGGTTTTCTGATGCCGGTGATCACAACAACCATCGTTGGCAAGGCTTCCGGCGACACGTCCTCTGTTTGTGCCTGCGATCTCATTTTCTATTCGTCTCAGGCTCCGGAGGGTCTAGTGTCCGGCTGACCGAGGTTGCCCAAGGCTTGAAGGAGGGCAAGAGCTGTATTGCCATGACTCTGGCTGAGACGTTGATGGGCTTAGACGCCTTTTATCGTCGTGAGACGACCAGATTAGCAGGGAGTCCACTACTACTACAGGTAATGCTTCCCACCCAATCTCACATATGTGTCGCTCACATCACTCAGCCCTCAAGCTCGTTTTTTTTCTCATAAAAACCCTATTCTCACTTTTCTCTCATCGTACATCTCTCTATTCTTTCCTCTCTCATTTTTCATCCCTTCCCAGGTATGGTTGATGGACAAACTGCAGGTTGTGGACTCTTGCCCAGCATATTCAGCTCGCGGCTACTTCTTCTGGCACCGTCTAGTCAATGCCCTTGATGAGGGATGGTGGTTCGCTTAGATGTGTCGCTTGTCCGCAGACCGTATTGCTTGGCGGTGTCCTTGGCTGAGCCTTCCGGCAATGAGTTACAACATGTCCCGGCAGACTGGGATTCAATTGATTGGTCTCACTCACTGTGTATTCTACTTCCCATTCCGGATTCGACGCCAATTCGGCCATGATCAGACCTGCCAGCCAGAGGGGATAGAGTATCCTGCTGCATTTCCAGCCCGGGGCGCACAGCTTGCTCGGCAGGCCATTGCATGGAGGACGAGAGAACTCCTGGCCCCCGCTCCCACTTTCAGTTATACTTTGTCTGACGAGTGTGTGGATTGGCTCAATGAAGAGGCACAGATTGGGCCAAGCTTGGCATCTGAGGCTTCGACCAGCTCTAGGAGGGGGCGCAGGAGCACCTGACTTGACTATGCCCCGGATTTATTGCTTTATTAGTACTTTCAAGTTTTCTTTATGAATGTAATAAAAAGCAACTTCGATTGTATGCAAGAGCAGGAGAACTCTGTTTTGAAATCAATGAAATTGAAGGTTGTGGTACTGAAAATTTTCCGTTTTGGTCCAAAAATGGCCTTAGCTGTAAAAAGATTAATTTGAACAAAGTCGGCTTTTATTAAAACTTTTCAAAAACATTTTCGATATGGATCAGAACTGGACATGCTTGAGATCTGTCACTGAGATGCACAACCCCAGATCCCTGCAACTGGAAAGTTGCCCCTAGTCTGAAGAGTACCGCGGCACTGCATAGCAACGGAAAGTTGCCCCTAGTCTGAGTAGCACTGCGCTGGAGATTCCAATGGATACTGATAGACAAAGATGACTGAGATGATCGAATGGACAAAGTTGATCGGGGAAAAATTTATGGCTGAACTTCAGGATGAAGTTGCCTACGTATCCCAAAGATGGGAATCAAGCCTTACGTAGTTCAGGCTTAGGTTCGCTCGGGTATTTTCACTCTCCTTTTGCGCTCTAACTTTTGCCAAGGTCGCCCTTTGCGGGTTTTCAACCTTGCGAGCTCAGTTTTTATATTTTCTAATTTTTTGTGCTCTAACTTTTGCCTAGGTCGCCCTTTCGGGTTTTCGGCCTAGCGAGCCTCTCAAGGGTAATATTTCTTCAACTTGTCCATGTTGATCGGTTGGGAAAATTCCAGGCCATCTAGGTCCATCAGAACCACAGCTCCACCTGACCAGATAGCTTTGATAATGTAGGGACCAGTCCAATTAGGTCTGAACTTGCCCCTAGGGTCGTGGATGGGAGCTCAGTTGTCTTTGAGCACCAAATCTCCTTCCTTTAGATTCCTGGACTTGACTTTCTTGTTGAAAGCCCGGGCAATTCTGCGCTGATAACTTTGAACATGGTACAGTGCTTTCAGTCTTCTCTCATCGAAGAGCATGAGTTCCTCAAACCTGCTCTGCTGCCAATCTGCTTCGGCTATTTGGCACTCAGCCAATATTCGTAATGACGGAACCTCGATCTCGATAGGCAGGACGGCCTCCATCCCATAGACTAATGAATACGGAGTCGCTCCGTTAGAAGTTCTAATTGAAGTCCTGTAGCCCCATAGAGCAAATGGCAGCTTATCTGGCCAATCCCGGTAGGTTTCCACCATCTTTTGCAGTATATGCTTGATGTTCTTGTTGGCGGCCTCAACCGCTCCATTGGTCTGCGGCCGGTATGTGGATGACTTATGAAAAGCCACATTGTATTTTTCCAACAAGTCTATCACTTCCTTCTTGAAGTGGGAACCGTTATCTGAAATTATCTCGTTTGGGACCCCATAGTGACAGATGATGTTGTTTCTGATAAACTTCGCGACGTGTGAAGCCCTCAACACCGCATAAGATTGGGCCTCGACCCACTTCGTAAAGTAATCTATCGCTACCAGGATAAACTCATGCCCATTCGATCCCTTCGGGGTAACAGCCCCGATCACATCGATTCCCCAAACTGAAAACGGCCATAGGGACGTCATGTTGTACAGCTTTGACGGCGGGATGTTCATGCGATTCGCATGGATCTGGCATTTGTGGCATCGCCGAACAAAGCCGATACAATCATCTTCCATGGTAGACCAGTAGTAGCCCTGTCTGAGGATCTTTCTGGCCAGCATTACCCCATTCATGTGTGCCCCTCATTCTCCTCCGTGGATGGCCTCCATCAGGCGCTTCGACTCTTTAGCTTCTACACAGAGCTTATGCATTCCCAGATGACCTCTCTTATATAGCTTACCCCCGCAGATGATGAACTGAACAGCCATCCTTCTGATTGCCCTTTTATCCTTGGCATTTGCCCCTGGTGATACACCTCCTTCTCCAAGAAGTTCCAAATGTCGTAATACCAGGGGTTTTCGTCCTGAACTTCGTCTATGGCAGCAATTGATTCATACGCTGATCAATAATGACTGGACGCATCCGGACTCCGGACGGGATGTCTATCATGGAAGACAGAGTTGCTAGTGAATCTGCGAACCTGTTGTTCTCTCTTACTAGGTGGGTGAATTTTAGCTTCTCAAACCGAGGAATTAACAAATCCAAGGTCTGGTGGTAAATTATCATCTTTTCCTCTTTGACTTTCCAATCTCCTTTTGCTTGAGACACAACAAGGTTCAAGTCCCCAATGACGTCCAACCGTCTTGCCCCTAGTTCTAGGGCTGCTTCTAGGCCGGCGATACATGCCTCATATTCTGCTTCGTTGTTCGAGACTTTGAACCGGAGGTTGAATGCTAAGGGGATACGGGAATCGTCAGGCGCTATCAGCAACACTCCTATCCCATACCCGTACTGGTTTGACGCTCCGTCAAAGTACATCCTCCAAGTTTCATCTTCGATGTGCAGAATGGCTTCATCTGGGAATAGGTACTCAACCGCTTCATCCCCCTCAACCGGGTGGTCGGCAAGGAACTCCGCTACCGCTCTTCCTTTTACTAACTTGCGTGTCACATACTTCAGATCAAATTCAGAAAGCAACAGCAGCCAACGAGCTAGCCTACCCGTAAGCGCCGGTTTCTCGAAAAGATATTTGATGGGATCCAAGCGTGAAACCAACATTACAGAGTGAGCTAACAGGTAATGCCGCAGCTTCCTGGTAGCCCATACCAAGGCCAAACAAGCCTTCTCCAGCGGGGTGTAGCGGGTCTCGTAATCCAGCATCTTCTTGCTCAGATAGTAGATGGCCCTTTCCACTTTGTCCTCTGACTCTTGTGCGAGCATGCAGCCCATGGTAGTCTCAGTCACTGAAAGGTACAATATCAACGATTTCCCCGGCTCTGGTGATGACAACACGGGCGGGTTCTATAAATATTCTTTGATCTGTTCAAAAGCTGCTTCACATCGGCCGTCCCATTGGAATTTCTTTCCTTTCTTCAGAAGACCAAAAAGTGGTTCACAAGTCAAGGTTAGTTTTGAAATAAACCGTCTTATGAATTGCACTTTACCTAGGAAGCCTCGCACCTCCTTTTCAGTCATTGGTGGTGGCATTTCTAAGATGGCCTTGATTTTGGAAGGGTCGACTTCGATGCCCCTTTGTGTAATCAGAAACCCTAGCATTTTTCTCGCTATAACACCAAATGTACATTTTTGAGGATTCAACCACAGCCGAAACTCTCTGATCCTTTGAAAGAACTTTTGTAAGGCGGTGTAGTGGCCCTCTCTTTCTTTGGACTTGATAATCATGTCGTCCACGTACATCTCAACCTCTTTATGGATCATATCATGCAATATTGTGGTCGTTGCCCGTTGATAAGTAGCTCCAGCATTCTTCAACCCAAATGGCATCACTCTGTAGCAATATGTACCCTACGGGGTAGTGAATGCAGTCTTCTCCCGGTCTTCGGGTGCCATTACTATCTGATTATAGCCTAAGAAGCCATCCATGAACGAAAGCAAAGCATGCCCCGCCGTGAAATCTACCAATTCATCAATGTGTGGCAAGGGAAAGTCGTCCTTCGGACTAGCTTTGTTCAAATCCCTGAAATCCACGCATACTCGGATCCTGCCATCCTTCTTCGGCACCGGAACAATGTTGGCCAACCAAGTCGGGTATTCAGATACCAGCAGGAAGCCTGCATCGATTTGCTTGGTGACCTCTTCCTTAATTTTGATGGCCCAGTCCGAACGAATCCTTCTGAGCACCTGTTTGATCGGTCGGGCCTCGGGGTCGAGAGGGATCCGGTGCTGTACAATCTCAGGATCGATTCCAGGCATGTCTTCGTAGGACCACGCGAAAACGTCTTTGAAATCTTTTAATAAAGCGACTAAGCGCTCGCGTTCCTCCGAAGACAACGTGGACCCGATCTGGACCAGCTGCGGGTCCTTCTCAGTACCAACATTCACAGTAGTGATTTCATCCATTAAGGGTTTAACAAATCTTTCCTGCTCTTGATCAATTAATCGTTGCAAAATCGGAGGAATTTCTTCCTCGTCGTTTTCATCAAAATTTTGAAAATCTTGATTTAAGCAATAAATCAAAGGCACAGAAAAATACTCAGAAACCACATCCACATCATTCTCATTAGATACTTCCAAGGCGCCCAATTCTTCTGTTACAACAGACTCAAAAGAGAAAGAAAATGACGACCTAGACAGGACCGTGGCATCCGGGTTATCACCCCCAGGAATACCGGACTCAAACTCAGTCGACCTGGAACCTAATTCCGACTCACAAGACTCGGTGGAATCAGATTCCGGCTCACTACCTGACCCGGTGTTGCTGGACAAAAATCCTTCCTCGTACTGCCAAATGAGAGAGGGTGCGATGGATGCATCCAAAATAGTTGATGGTAGGCCCGCAGCCATTTCATTCCCGATCATGCATACCGAGGAGTTATCCCCCAAGCACTTCTGTTCAATCGGAGGATCTGAAAGTAGACATGCCAGTGCTACCCCCATTTCGTTTTCAGCGTCCTCAGACTGCACTTCCTTACTCTGTTCAGTCTCAGCCGATAGATCTGCCTGCCCTTCTGCGACGTCATTCTCAGGTAGCTGCAGGTCAAAGAAAATCTCAAAACCTGGCACGCGCTTCTTCTCCGCGTTCAGCCATGGTTCTGGGAAGCCACAAAACGGAAAGTCCTCCCCCTCCCGAACGAAGCGTCCGTTTAGGGTACCCTGAATGGGCCTATGCATCAACTCAAAAGGCTTCCCAGCCTTCTTTGCTCTGGCTCTCCCAGCCATCTCTTTACCCTTCCTTACCCAGTCCTCTTTGGTGGGCATATAACCCAAACCAAAGGTATGAGGATTGTGCGGTACTTCAGCCAATGCTGCGACGCCCTTCCGGCCGCTCTTTCCCAATCCCATCCCGGGGATGTGTTGAAGCTAGTTCATGAGGTAGACGGATTGAGCACTGACGTACGCCCCCTCATTCACAGCCATAATATTCTGCACTACTCGAGCCTCAGCCAAAGTGAACCCTGATAAGAACACATCCTCAGTGCCATGCTCGATTTCTAAGACTGGTGTGGACACTTCCGGCGGCGGATGGATTGATGAATTCCCGAAGACAATAGCCACCCCCTTCCCGTGAGGGTACTTCAGCATCTGATGTAAAGTGGAAGAGACTGCCTTTACTTGGTGCAACCACGGCCACCCTAAGAGCAGATTGAAGGTTGTGGGAACGTCCAAGACATGGAATTCAATGTTGTGTTGTCCGGGACCAACCTGGGTCTGAATTTTGACAGTCCCCATCACTTCCCTGCTAGTATTATCATATGCTCTAATCACCTGAGCAGTCGGCACGAAGTCCGCGGGTTTCATCCCGATTGCATACGCTGTTCTGGCTGGGCAGACATTGATGGCGGACCCGGTATCAACAAGTACCACCGGTATCCATTTGCCTCTACATTCCACGAAAATGTAGAGGGGTTTGTTGTGATTTGTGCCCTCAGGCGGTAATTCTTTGTCTGAAAAGGTTAATGCCGGGGGACCTCCACCCGGAAAAACTAGGCCCACCAGCTGTTCGGGCGTGGTGTCTATAGAAAGCTTGGCTTTGTCCATGGCTGAAAGGACAGCCTGTCTATGTACTCGAGAAGCCATAAGCAGCCCCCAGATGGAGATGTCTGCTTGTATCTTCTTCAATTGTCTCAATACGGCCTCATCCTCGAGTTGTTTTTCTTTTTGCTTCTCTGCCTCCTTATCTTTTCCAGACGCCTCTGGTTGATCTAGGTGTAGAGGCTTGAAGTACCATCCACTCCTAGTCATGTGATCGACTTCGCCGATATACCAGGTATCATCTGGTTGGTTACCCCCCAATCCTCGTCCGTGTGGGCAAGACATAGATCATCGTCCTCCCACCACATTCCATCTGCAGCTGACAGGCACCTGTCCGGTTCTGGCATGACTGTTCCGATACTTGCAGTACCTTCTATTCCTATGCTCGCGGCATTCTCCATTTCTGTACTTGCGGCGGTCTCAACCCCCACGTAGGCTTTTGCCTTCCTGTTTCTCTCGGAATCTTCGAATCTTTCCTGTTCTGACTGTGTCAATGTGACCGACTGTTCAATAATCCCTGTACTCGAAATGCTCCAATCTCGAGCGAAATTCTTGACACCGGCGCTCTCCGGCGATGCACTCTGTTCTTCGACCCTCCCGGCTGTTACTGACATTCCTGCCCCTGTCGGGCCTTGTTCTGGCTGAAACTCTCCTACCACATCTGGCTGATCATCCAACCATCTCGTGGCCTCTGTTGATTCCTCATAATCGAACCAATTGACGGCTGAGTCTCCTGGATCTTGGTTACTGTAAAAATGGAACTTGGCAAGGTCCTCTTCCACAGCCGTTAGATCATCCGTTCCCTGTCCTGGACTGTCCCCTTGGATCGCACACAGCTCTCCTCCTGCTGGAAATTCCACATCTGGTCTATTCTGGCCTATTGGCGAAATGTAGTCACTCGGACTATAAGCATTCCCAACATCACTCCCAGATTCCGTAGACTCTGGCTCAACAACCCCCTTCTCCTTTGGAGTCTTCTCTCTCCTGCTCTCGATAGTCACCACCGCTGACATGGGTTGGGTTATGGAGACGTCCATCATGCACAAATCGGTGCAATCGGGAAGGAACACCTCCGGCTTAGGCAGGTGGGAAGGAGTGATATAGATGCTAGGGTCGTAAGGCACGACCCCAGCTTGGATGAAGTTGACTCTTTTGGGCGGTGGAGCTTGGTTATGTGTGGGGAGAGGGTTCGTAGTAACGTTGGGTTTCTCAGGAGGCAAAATCACCCCATTATCAATGAGATCTTGAATCTCATGACGTAATCGGAAACACAGATCGATGTCATGACCGTGCTGTTGGTGAAATGCACAATACTTGGCTGGATTGTGGGCAGCGGGGAGTCTTTCTGGTAAGGGCCGCGACTCTAGGGGCTTCAAATGCCCTTTTCTGATTAAAACCCCCAAAGCTTTGGACAGGGGCATATAAATCGGAACAAAGGTTATGGTGTTTTTGGGAGGGTATTTGGCTGTTTGTGGGTTGCTTCCGGACGTACCGGAGAATGGTGCGGCTGCCATAGTTCTTGAGGGAGGGTTGGTGGTGACCATACTCACTTCGGAGGTCCTGGTAGTTGTAGCGCCACTCGGGCCTGTGTTAGTGTTACGATTGAAAGTTCTGCGGGGTTGCTCCCGGTCATTATCAATCAAGCCTTGCTTTAAGGCATCCTCAATCTGCACCCCCATTTCATGTAAATCAGAAAAGGTAGGGAAGGGAAGTACAATCATCTTTTGCATCAACTTCGGCTGAAGATTGCGCACAATCATCCGAATCTGGTCTTTGTCTGTGGGCCTTAAGGTCATCATCGAAGCCTTAGCTCGCCATCTGGTTACGAATTCTGAGAAGCTCTCTTTGGGTTCTTGCCTCGTTGTCTCAAGATCCCAGGTCGTAATCTCGATTTGTGTATTGTATGAGTACTACAAGATGAAGGCCTCAGCCATCTCGTCCCAACTTCTCTTGACATCATCCTCTAATTTGGCATACCATATGGCCGCTACACCCGACAGGGTTCAGCCAAATAGGGACAGCTTCTGTAGTCTAGTGAGGCCCATTGGCCTTAGGACGTCTGAAAACAGTCGCAGGTGTACCATGGGATCCCCGGATCCGTCGAAACGATCAATTTACGGCATCTTAAACCGATCTGGTAGCGTCACGGTTGCGTCGGTGTATCCGTCCTCAATGTTCGGAATGGACTTCACACCTTGAGATTTCTTGAACAGCTTTTCAAGCTTGCTCATTTTTAATGCCATGGGGTCCACCTCGGACTCGAAGGGAGAATCCGGTTGATTGATAGGAGTGGGTGCCTTGGATAGTTGAAGTAGAGTCGGGGGCAGAGCCGGCCCCATTGGAATGTCTGTATCTCCTTGAACATTTCGGGCATTCGGAGTTTCTTCAGGTATCGAAACCCTTAGTGGGGGAGGGACTTGCTGTGAAGCAGATGCTCTGGTTTGCTGCTGCAATCTCACGATTATCTCTGCTTGTTCATTCATAACTGTGGCCTGCTGTTTGGAGAATTCTGCCTGTCGGACAGCATCCTCCTGCATCACTTTCATGCTTTCTTGGAGTTGGCGCACCATCTCCTCTAAACTAGCCATACTGTTCTGTTCTGACTGAATTATCGGTATATGTTCCCTTTCTGTGGGTGAAACGGAATCCTGATCCCTACTGTACACAGGTGGGGTAGATAAAGCCCTCTGTACTGACTGTTGAACTGATGCCCTCTGCCTAACTATCCTGCGTCTAGTAACCGGGGGTAGAGAGTGGTGCACTGGTTGTCCGTCTACCAAATCCTCAGATCGATGGAGCCGACGACCTCTAATCCAGAGTGCTTGGGGAATATCTACCGGGTTGGAAGCAATGGTGCTAAACTACCTAGCAAAAAGATAAATAAAGCAATAAATAACCAGACGATGGGACAGCATAACGGCGTAAAAAAAAAAAAAAAAAAAAAAAAAAAAAAAAAAAAAAAAAAACACATACAACGCACAGTTGGGTATTCATAATACACAATTGGTAAGTCGAACACACTGTCCCTCGATACTGATCATTGTTCCCCAGAATTACTGTCCCCAAAACTGAACCTGATACCCGCAGATAACTGATTCTCATAAACTGACACTGATGCCCTCAGGCCTGATACTCAATCTTGCAAACTGATATGTATGTTCCCTGTAGAGATACATTCTAAAAGCACATAGCAAGTAAAGAGAGCCAAAACACCCCTATGTTGGGGTAAGGTTTCCCTGTCCTATTTTGTCAGGAGCTAGGGTTTCACTACGCACGCAGTAGTTTTCAAACAACCTAACATCGGGTAAGCAACCTGTCCTAACTTGGAATGGTCACTATGGATCCGAATATGCACTAGGTCGAATGGTCGAAAAGGGTGCCCGGGTAAAACCGGGGTTTGTGTTCCCATACTGTCAGAGCCCATAACCGGTCAGCCTTTTGGTCATGCCTTGACAAGACAAGCCTACGGCAAACCGTTCAGGAATGGCAGATGGCAAACACGGTGTCCTAGGCACACCAATGCACATGCAATGCAAAGAGACACATAAATGGAATCAAAATAGGATATCACGAGTTCGAGTCAAGCTCTCTAAAATCCCCAGCAGAGTCACCAGAAACTGTAGACGTCCCCGAACGCCCCGGCAGGATGAGTCCCGTTCTGTTCATTTGTGGGCTTACTACAGTTCGGACTCGATTTGTTGTCACGGTTCTAAATCTGAACCAAAGAGTCCAAATCCGACAAATCGTTTTGAGAAAAAACAGATTTTGAAAGAAGTGCCAAACATGGACTGCTTTGCCAGATACAGAGTCGCCACCTAAATATTTTTTTTTAATGGGAAAATTTAGGAAACCCTGACTCAGTGCAAAAGGCCACGTGTCCGTCATCACCAAAGTTGCCTCGGCTCGGGAACTTGGGTACGATTGGGGAAGGTCAGCTATGAGCACCCCCTCTCGCCCGGTCCGAAGACCGGCCTCTACTAATCATGATATTCAATTTTGAAAACGTTATGTGTTCTTATTCGGGTTATTAGTCTAGAATTACTATGTTATGCGCACAGCAAACAAGTATAGACCAAATCACCTACATTGGAACAAAACATTTCATGTTTGTTTTGAAAACGGTTTGCTACTCGCAAGTAGGCCAAAATGCAGGTTTTGCCACCCTCGAGTGGGCTTAGAAAAAAAGACGATTTTGCCACTATCTAGTGGGCTTAAAACTCACAGTTTCAATGCATTATTCCAATTTAGGTAATTCAACCTCCATCCACAGGCATTCAAGCAGTTATATCACATAAGCAGCTAGCCTCATAGTAATCATGCTACTATGGCAACACTCACACGCATGCGGTATGCTAAAACATAAAAGCTTACCTAGTACTCCGTGCCAAAACAGAAACTAGTTAGTAATCTTGCATGATCCTAGTTCATGTTAAAAATGGCTAATGCATCACATACAGAATGTCACTTAGATAGGCTCAGCTAATATATAATGACATGTGAAATGCTGCAGCTAACATGTATTCAATTTGGAATTGAAATACAGATGCAGTTAGAATGATGCGCTGAGCCCAATGCATGCAAAACAGATGAATGAATGCAAACATGCTATCATACTGTATGCTAATTTAAACATGCCCTAGTCAACCATCAGAAACAGGTAAATAAAAGGGAAGAAAGACGTGAGATTGGAAGACATACACGCACTCACGCACACTTATTATACAATTGCCCTCGCTCGGTAGGCCCTAATAAATATTACAGTCCGAATAATAGATACAATAATTATTACAGAATTTCTAATTAATGAACAGAAAGAATGCCAAAAGAGGAAAGGTGACCACAACCCCCGCCTCGGGATGCGCGAGTGATGCATGCTCGAACCCGTCTCGTCCGGAAAGCCCGTACCATACCATGGCTGCCTCTGTTTTCACTGCCTTGCTTCTCTGAAAAATGCCAAAGTTCTGGGACAGGTTCCTTGCACACTATAGAATACCATCGGCTGGAGGAAATGCCCACCGGCCATATATAATTTCCATCGACTGCTGATGGAGTTATCGGCCATTCACCAATGGCCGGTCGGCACTGAATGCTGCCGGTCGGCAGAAACTTCCTGCAGAAGACAGTTTTGACAGCAACAGAGGACAGATAGTATATGGCATGGGATTTCAGGCACATGTGAGCATGGTCATGTTCCCCATCATGTATTGAACTCAGGGAAGCATGGCCCTCGATCCTCGAGCCATCAATTGTGCATGATAGCCTAAGAGATCAAGCTTGCCATTTGATGTAAAAATGCATGCAACACACAAATGAGGACCAAGACCCTATCATGTCGAAGTCAAGGGCCCCGGTGACCGAGAGTTATGACGCGTTACATCACTTATAGTATGAACGCTCCTTAACTCTCACACTTGGTTTCACACCCCAAACCAAGTAATGCAATGCATGTTATGCAAACATGACTCAAAGATACAACATGAGATTAAGATGCAAGGCATGCCAAATGCCATGCAACTACCATGGCAAGTATGCAATGCTTGGCATGCAAGATGCAAATGCAATGCAAACATGGACGATTTAAGCAATAGGATCATCATGTTACAACACCTAATGAAGCAATCATGCAACAAACATGAGACAAGCATGCAATGGTGGACTTAAACCATAAAGGGACAGACCTCAATCCACCCCAAAACAACGGCCAAAAGTGCCCAAAATGGTGGACAAACACTCATGCCAACACGCAAGCCAATGGACCTAAGGCTAAGGCACAAAAAGGGGCACTTTACTTCCACTAACATGACCATTTATGGCATGAATTAGACAAGCAAAAACAGAATCCTAGCATGCAAAAATAGACTCCAAAACCCACTGATATGGCAGCTTAAGTGGCTCCAATGAGATGCATGCACCAAAACTCATTTCTAGGCATAAAAGGGCACATCCTCAAAGCATGAAAGAGGTCACATATGCAAACATACAAACATGATTTATGGACTAAAATACGATCCTAAATGATGCCAAATCATGAGGATGGTCTAAGCTACGCATGCTAGAGGCCAATATACTCAAGACTTACAAGCCAAAACACAAAGAGATGACACCAAACATGGCAAGCATGACTGAAATAGATGGCCAATAGGCCTTAAACATGGTAAAGTAATGCCAATACCTTCATGAAATTAGGCTAACACATGCAAGAATCATGACCTAAACACAAGATGCATTTGTAGGCCAAATAGAGGAATGTAAAGCAAGTATGTTAAGCATGCAAAAGGGCACAAATCCGACCAAAAATAGAGATAACATGTGACCTAGAGACACCCAAAAACCTCTGAAATAGGGCCAAAATCAGTCAAGCATGCA
The DNA here is from genome assembly GCF_055761805.1 of Camellia sinensis. Classification (NCBI taxonomy): domain Eukaryota; kingdom Viridiplantae; phylum Streptophyta; class Magnoliopsida; order Ericales; family Theaceae; genus Camellia; species Camellia sinensis. The sequence continues at coordinate 68,708,861 of NC_138970.1, forward strand.
TGTTGCCCTTTAAGCCAAAAGGCAAGGAAATGAGGCAATGAAGGGAGTGGGGTGTCCCTCCTCTATACAAGACTTCAAGCCACCTTCCTCACCACTGAAAAGCCACTGGTTTTCAGTGGTGAGAAGACTAAGACACTCAAGCAAACAAAGCCTCACAAAGGAAGCACCAAAAAGGCCAAATAAGGCCTAAGAGGGTGAGTTTGAACTCAAACCACAAAACACCCTTAATGAAAGTTCTTAAGCATGAAAATATAAACTTTTTTTATATTATGCACAAAGCCTAAATCAGCAAGAAAGATAGGTAAAAAAACTAGTGCAAGTTTGGGAAAACTAAAGCAAAGTGATTACCCTTGAAGAACACCTCAAGAACAGCCAGTGCAGCCCTCTTCTTTTGATCAAAATCAGTCCAAAAGCTCAAGAATCAACCCTCAAAGCCTCTCAATCTCGGAGCAAGGTGTAATGGTGTGTGTGTTAATGCAAAAGTAAGGTAAAAATGCACTTTTGGGCTACCAAACACACACTAAGGGAGGAGAGAGAGGGAAATATAGAGAGAGATGATATATCTAGCAGATATATGTATATAAGCTCTGGTTCTTATGTTTAAAACTCCCAACCTTTAACAATGGAGGAGGAGGGCTCTATATATAGACTAAGCAAATGGTTCTTGGCTTCTCCAAGAAGCCAAGTGAAAGGGGCAAAGGGTGCAAAGGAATCTAGGCTTCTAGAGGAAGCTAAGACAGCTGGCCAAGCTTCTCCAAGAAGCTTAGCCAAGGGTTCATCCTTCTAGAAGGAACCAAGGGGGGGTCAAGGGTGCAAGGGGTTCATCCCCGTGCATGGGAAGTGGTGATGGTGTATTCCAGCTGGCACAGCTGGCATGCACCATGCCTGAGGGGTGCAAAGGGTGCAGGTCGGCTGGCAAAAGAGGTCATCGGCCACAACAAAGTGTCGATCGGCAAAAGATAGTGCCGACCAGCCATTGGTTTTAAGAAACCACTGCCGGTGGCACTCACAAACGGCCGGTGATGGGTGGGGGCAGCCGGTGGAGCGTGGGGATGGCCAACAAGCCATTCCCTGCCCTTCAAGGCAAAAAACAGGTGTTTGGTGCCAAAACCAAACACGGAACAATGGAGTTCGGAGATTCTGAGGAAAGGCGCGTAGCCGAGACCTCCGGGAACTCTAAACAAACACAAACATGGATGATCACCGGGTGTTCAAACGGTGACGTCGAAGTCTTGAGGACGGTCAAAAATGGGGTGTCTACAGATTCTCCGTCAAAGTACATCGTCCAAGTTTCCTTCCCAACCTGCAAAATGTCTTCATTTGGGAATAAGTATTCCACTGCCTCATTTCCTTCTACCAGGTGGTCTACCAAGAACTCCGCTATAGCTCTTCTCTTGACCGACTTGCAGGTTACATATTTGAAATCAAATTCGGAGAGAATGAGTAACCAACGAGCCAGCCTACCCGTCAGCGCCAGTTTCTCAAAGAGATATTTAATGGGATCTAATCTCAAAACCAATATTACAAAGTGAGCTAACAAGTAGTGCCGTAAATTCCTGGTAGCCCATACCAAGACCAGGAAAGCTTTCTCCAACAGAGTATAGCGAGTCTCGTACTCCAGCATTTTCTTGCTCAAGTAGTAGATGTCTTTCTCTACCCTATCTTCAGATTCCTGAGCGAGCATGCATCCCATGGTCGTGTCTGTTACTGACAAGTACAGAATCAAAGGCTTCCCCAGCTCCGGTGGCGATAACACAGGCAAATTCTAGAGGTACTACTTAACCTGCTCAAAGGCAAACTGACAGCGATCATCCCATCAGAATTTCTTGCCTTTCTTCAGGAGACCAAATTGTGGTTCACAAGTCAAGGTTAATTTAGAAATAAACCGTCTTATGAATTGCACTTTACCCAGAAAGCCTCACACCTCCTTTTCAGTCCTCGGTGGTGGCATTTCTAGGATGGCCTTAGTTTTGGAAGGATCTACTTCAATGCCCCTCTACGCGATCAAAAAGCCCAGCATTTTTCCTGCCGTTACGTCGAATGTGCATTTTTGCGGGTTTAACCTCATTTTGTATTCCCTGATCCATTAAAAGAATTTCTGCAGCGTGGTGTAGTGGCCCTCTCATTCTTTGGACTTGACAATCATGTCGTCCACGTACACCTCGACCTTTTTGTAGATCATGTCATGCAAAATGGTGGTCGCAGCCCTCTGATAGGTAGCTCCAGCATTTTTCAACCCAAATGGCATAACCCAGTAGCAGTAGGTACCCCATAGCGTAGTGAATGTGGTCTTCTCTCTGTCCTCAGGCGCCATCAGAATCTGGTTGTACACGAAAAACCTGTCCATAAATTATAGCAATGCATGGCCCTCAGTGAAATCCACTAATTCATCAATGTGCGGTAGAGGAAAATCATCCTTCGGATTGGCTCTGTTCAAGTCCTGGAAATCTACACACACCTGGATTGTGACACTTTGTACTTTTGGGTTTAGAATTGAAGTAAGGTGTAAGTGGAAGTTGTTAAGGTCTGGTGGATATATGTGGGTGCTCTCATGTTTTATTTTTGGATTAGGGATTGTTAAGAATTGGTGAGTATAAGGTTATTGTTATTTTGTTAGAACGGATGCAATTTCGGGGACGAAATTTCTTAAGGGGGAAAGATTGTAACGATCCGGAATTTTTTCCTCCGCTCGAGCAGGGGAGTTGACGCTCGACTGGACTTGAGAGGTTCTCAGTATTTTTGTAGACGATTTGAAATTCTGAGAGTTGTGAATTCCCACTCGAGCGTGGGAGTCGTCGCTCGAGTGGATAGCTTTGTTGGTCTGCGCGCTCGAGCGTGGAAAGCAACGTTCGAGCGTGGAAAGTGAGATTGCCCTTGACACTTTTATTAGTGTCTTTGGAACCTCCTTATTTTATTTTGGGGTATTGATTAAGGTGGTAACATGATGGTAAAGTAAGAGTGAACCAAGAATTTAATTCGGATAATTTTTCCTACGAACAGCCGTCACTCTTTTGCCCTTTTCTTTTTCCACACTTTGAATTTGGATGTGAAGCTAGAACCATTGAAAAGCTTATTTCCAAGGCTTCGATTTGGACAGAAGAACGACCTAGAACAGAGTCCGAATGAGAGAGTTATACCCATTTGAAGTTTTGGAATCTGTGCTGGAAGCAGGTACGCTCGAGCGTGGAAAGTGATGCTCGAGCAGACCGCGTGAATTCAGCAAGTTTAAAATCACTTTTCTAGATCATTCTTCACACTTTCCTCTCCTCTCTTCATCCCTCTCACCCTAGGTCCGAAAATCCTAGGGTTTTTGGACCTAGGGTGAGAGGGAGTTTTCATGCCCCAATTTTAATTACTCGAAAATATTACCAAAGCCTTTAAATTAAGTCCATTTTTTTTTTTTTTACAAACATTCATTACCTTTGAGTAATAGAAATACAAGGATACATGTTCTCTCTCTCTCAATGAATATTACAATGACAGCAATACATGCCAATCTCTTACTGTGCTACAAATAAATAAATACAAATGCAAAATCCATTTCCTTTACATCTACTATGAAGTTATACAAAGGGACTCAAGAACTCCATAAATCTTCAATCAAATAATCCAAACATTCTTCTTGTAAAAAGATAAAACAACAACGGGGTGAGCACTAATGCCCAGTAGAAATCTCATAGTTCTCAATCAATAGCAAACACACAGATAGAAATGATCGGGGTGATACCATATAGTAGGGTGACATTTTATAATTTCAAAATATCATAAGTAAAGTACCTTTTCCTCAAAAACTATTTAAATACTTTTAAGAAAAACCTTCAGCCATTGGAAATTATCCCTAAACTTTAGAAAATCATAGTTCCTTGTGAAACAAACATATTTAAGAAACAACATCATTTAAAAATTATTAACCAATTCCCAAAATATTTCTCATTTAATTTCCATTTTTAATATCCCTCTTTGTCTTTTATTCTTCCTTTCTACTCATTATATTTATTTAGAACTCCGTAACTTCAAGCTCAAGTTCCCTAATTTATTTACAAAACATCACTCATAATTTATTTTTATTGTCACAACTAACTCATTAAGTTCGCCATCGCCAACCCATAATCCCCTTACCTATTTTTGGTTTCCATTCTTTACAAATAATGTCTATGTACATTTCCTCTTTCAACTAAGTTACACATAATATTATCGACTCAACACACATATTAATACAATCCACCTTTTGCCGACTTACTACGGTGGGAATTTGGGCAACCAAAAACCATTTTCTCAAAAGCCATTTTCTTCCAAAACCATATTTTTCGAAAAACCATTTTGCAACAAGCTAAATTCGTATTCCAAGTTTTGATCCAATTTATTAACCAATGAGTTTACCATGAACCTTCATTTTATAATTAATTTCCACGTTACATGTCACAAACTCTCCCCACATTTACTGGCCACCAAGCACAGTAGGGCAAGTGGGCACCTCTTACATTTAGAAAACCTCCACATTTACCGGCCACCAAGCACGGAGGGGCAATTTGACACCCATTTCATTCTTAAAACATTTCCACATTTTCCGGCCACCGAGCATGGAGGGACAATTGGACACCCATCAATCATTGTAACTTTTCCCCCACATTTACCGGCCTACAAGCATGGAAGGGCAATTGGGAACCTTTACCAACATACCGATAACACCCCCACATTTTCCGGCCTACAAGCACAGAAGGGCAATTGGGCTCCTCCACACACACAACACAAACTCAACATAACCCAACACAACACAACTCAACACTATTCAACATGATTCAAACACAATTCATCATAGATCAAGACAATTCAATTCAATATTATTCAACACACTTAATTCAATATAAGCCAACACAACTTAATTCAACAACACAATTCGCAATTTCAACGTAATTCAAGATAAATTCTTGAATCCCCTTTCAACATTCCATAACCAAATTTATGTCATCTATATCATTAACACATCTTTTCCCCCAAAGCCATTTCATATTATAACTTGATTTACAATGCCCATAACAAAGTTCATTCGCTAATTTTTAACATAATTTTCAAACATTTCCAAAATTCAATTAAACTTGTACATATATAATTCAATACCTCAATTTCATGATTCTACTTTCAATTTGGGTAAAATCATTAATTATCATCATAAGCCAACCTAAGGTTTTCAAGAAAATCAAGAATTTCAAGAAAAATTCAAACTTCTTAAACCATTACTTTTTATTCCAATTTTCCCATTGATTATACACCTAAGGTTCATAATCCACCATATTAACTCAACAATTGAACCCCTAACATTTCAAACCCTAAACCCCCAATTCTCATAATGTACACCATATGCTCAAAAATGTAGGTTTTGTATGTATATAATCAAAATACCACAAATCTATCTATTTATGGAAGTATTGAAGAAGAACTAGGACCCCTACCCCAAGAATCAAGCAAAGGAGCAAAGCTTTGATGAGATTCTTCCACAAATCCGAACTTCAATTGGTTGAAAAGTATGATCTTCAAGCCTTCTTCATTTCTTTGTAAGAGATCTTGGTCAATCCTTAGGGAAATGGAACGTATTTGAGGTCAAAACCCTAGGGTTTTCGGACCTAGGGTGAGAGGGATGACGAGAGGAGACGAAAGTGTGAAGAATGATCTAGAAAAGTGATTTTAAACTTGCTGAATTCGCGCGGTCCGCTCGAGTGTCGCTTTCCACGCTCGAGCGTACCTGCTTCTAGCACAGATTCCAAAACTTCAAATGGGTATAACTCTCTCATCCGGACTCCGTTCTAGATCGTTCTTGTGTCCAAATCGAAGCCTCGGAAATAAGCTTTCCAATGGTTCTAGCTTCACATCCAAATTCAAAGTGTGGAAAAAGAAAAGGGCAAAAGAGTGACGGCTGTTCCCAGGAAAAATTATTCGAATTAAATTCTTGGTTCACTCTTACTTTACCATCATGTTACCACCTCAATCAATACCCCAAAATAAAATAAGGAGGTTCCAAATACACTAATAAAAATGTCAAGGGCAATCTCACTTTCCACGCTCGAACGTCGCTTTCCACGCTCGAGCGCACAGACCAACAAAGCTGTCCGCTCGAGCGACCACTCCTACGCTTGAGCGGGAATTCACAACTCTCAGAATTTCGGACCGTTTGCAAAAATACTGAAAACCTCTCAAGTCCGCTCGAGCGTCAACTCCCCTGCTCGAGCGGATGGAAAAATTTCGGATCGTTACACAGATTCTACCATCCTTCTTTGGCACTGGGACGATGTTGGCCAACCAAGTCGGATACTCAAATACTAACAAGAAACCTGTCTCGATCTGCTTGGTAACCTCTTCCTTGATTTTCAGCGCCTAATCGGGACAGATTCTACGCAACTTCTGCTTGACTGGTTGGGCCTCAGGGTCAAGAGGGATCTGATGCTGTACAATCTCAGGATCGATTCCAAACATGTCTTTATAGGACCACGCGAAAACATCTTTGAAATCTTTTAACAAAGCGATTAAATGCTCGCGCTCCTCCGAAGACAACATGGACTCGATCTGGACCAGATGCGGATCCTTCTCAATTCCTACATTAATGGCAATGATTTCATCAGCACAGGGTTTAGAAAACCTCTCATCCTCTTGATTTATCAAGTTTTTCAAAGCCAAGGGAATTTCTTCCCCTTCGTTTTCATTAAAATTTTGAAAATCTTGGTCAATACAATAAACCAATGGCACAAAAAAGTATACAGAATCGACAAAGTTCTCATTCAAAAGGTTCAAATCTTCGGTTACAGACTCAAAAGAAAAGCTGAATGGAGACCTAGACAGGACTTTGGTACCCGGGTTACCACCCCCAGAAATACCAGACTCAGACTCAGAAGAACTTGAATCTGATCCCGACCCCACAGACTCAGTGGAATCAGATTCTAGCTCATCACCCAATTCAGAACTAGACAGATAGCCTTCCTCCAGCTACTAGATAAGAGATGGTGCCCCTGATGCATCCAAAATGCCACTGGTTGGGTTCACACCCGGTTCTTTCCCGATCACGGAGACAGTAAGTTTATCTCTCAAGTTCTTTAGGTCGGCCGCAGGATCTGTCAAGAGACAAGCCATTGTTGCCCCTACTCTAAGTTTGTTGCCATCTGAGTTACTTTCCATGCTCTGTTTAACCTTGATGCTTAGCTCAGCCCTTTCTTCACTATCATTGTCTTGCAACTGAAGATCAAAGAAGATCTCGAACCCAGGGACACGCTGCTTCGAGGAATTCATCCAAGGCTCAGGAAAGCCATAAAAAGGGAAGTCTTCTCCTTCCCGAACAAAAAGACCATTCAGTGTCCCTTGGATTGGCCTGTGGATAGGGGTGTCCGCGGTTCGATTTGGGACGGTTTGCGATTCAGTTTGGACCCGCCTGCATCTATGCGGTTTGGGAAAAAGTCAACCCGCAACCGCCCGCAATGCAGTTTGCGGTTTGTGCGGATATGTTTCGCGGATGTGCGGGCAGTTTGCGGATTGAACTTTTTTTCCAAAAATTTATTTTTAAACCTTTTTTTTCCCATTTTGTCAATCTTTATTTTGGACCTTTTTCCTCATATTTTTTAAAATGTTCCAACATTTTTATTGGACTGATCACTACCAGCCATCATCATATGTATTTTGACCATATCAATCATTTAGGGCTCTTTATGCTTCAATCAGTCCTTACGAAGGGAAGGTAGCTAAAGAAAATTCACAATCAAATGCATCCAAGAAGCTAAAACAAGTCATAAAATTCCAGGTCCTAATTAAACTACCTGACACCTTCATGGGGAGAACGGGTAAGTTGCACCAGTGCTTCGAGAGCACCTGCCTCTTGTCCAACAGCAGCATTATTACTATTGCTATCCCCATGGGCAGCCAAATTAGCTAAGGCACGAGCAACCTGGAAAATGACCAATATATGTTACACATGGGAAACATTATATATGGACTAAATTAAATTCCAACATAATAAATGGATTTGAGTTCAAAATTTTACAGAAACCAAATAAAATTTGGAAATAAATGTAACGTTACCATGAATAGAAAACATTAAGATTTTATTCTCATGCCAATTAAATTCAGCAACTACTAATATGGAACAACCATCAGAATAGGCAAAAGAAAGGTAAAGGATCATCCCAAAAGGGAAAGGAAGCAAGTAAGCTTTTGTAAGGAAACTGAGAAAAAGCAAAAATAGTAGGATCCATATATTACTCTTGTGAAAGTAATGCATTGAATCTAAGCTGAATTCATTCATACTCTAATAGGGAAGTAACTTGCATGAACACCTTAATTACTGACTAAAAATTTGTTAGCTTTAATCACAGAAAAACTCGCATAATTCAAGCCTCAATGAAGAAAGTGCCAAACAAAAACCATAATGAACAGATAATTTTGAACCATCAGAAGCTGAAGAATGTTATAACCCACACAGCATTACGAAGAAACCTTACGTTTGTCATCTAAAATGAGATAGTAAAGCTCAATGAGCGACAACATCTAATTATCCAAAATTCCTAAATATGGGATACGTATGTATCTAAGCCCCCTAGGGTTTTCAGTTGAACCCAAATCCAATCTTTGGTTATCGTTTTCAAATATCCAAAAATTAAATAACATGCAGATTCATATTCAGATTTAATTACTAACAGATTCAGATCAAACAAAATTACAGATTCAAATTTAATTTATACAAATTCAGATTCCAAAATTACTAACAGATTCAGATTTAATTTAATTTTAATAACAAATTCAAATCAAACAAAACAAATTTAAGAACAAACAAAACAAATTTGTTTGGTGCAAAGATTCAGATTTACAGATTCAGATCAAGCAAAACAAAACAGATTCAGATGTACAGATTCAGATCAAACAAAACAAACACAGAGGCCAAAACAAATTCAAGAACAAATTTGTATGGGAACTGTTACAGATTCAATTCCAAAACAAATTTAAGAACAAATTTAATTTCATTCCAAAACAAACAAATCAAATTTAAGAACAAATTGCTTAAGAACAAATTTAATTCCAAAACAAACACACAGATTACAGATTTAATTTCAAAAAAAAATCAGATCTGTTGGTCCAAAAAAAAATCAAATTTATTTCCAAAGAAACACACAAATTCGATCGATGCAGAGATGAGAGATCAGGGAAGGAGAGAGAGAGAGAGAGAGAGAGAGAGAAAGAGAGAGAGGCTTACCTGTGAGTCGATCAGTGTAGAGATGTAAAAGAGAGTGACACTAATGAGATGAGAGAGTGAGGGAAAAAGGTCAGAGAGATATCTGGTATATATATGTTGTAAAAAAAATCAACGATCGGGGCGAGAGAGAGAGAGAGAGACAGAGATTGAGAGAGAGTGGCTTACTTGTTATAAAAAAAATCAACGATCGGTGCGATGAGATGAACAACGAAAGAGTGATCGGTGCAGAAGATGAAGATGAACAACGAAACGAGAGAGTGAGAGAGACAATGATGAGAGATGAGATGAGACTGAGAAAGGGAGGGAGACAGCGATTAGGGTTTTTGTTTTGTTTGTTATAGATGAGGTGAGTGAGATGGTGAGATGGACGGTTAGATTTGAAAAAGGGAAAAAAATAATTAATTAATTTAATGCGGGCGGGTTGGGCGGGTGCGGTTCAAACCCGCAACCCGCCCGCAACCCGAAATTTATATAAAATCCAAACTGCACCCTACCCTAATGTGTTACCGAAATTGCCCACACGCGTGCGGTTTGGTTCGGGTAGGGCGGTTTGTGCAGGTCGGATAACCCTACGCCCATCCCTACCTGTGGATGAGGTCATAATGTTTCCCAGCTTGCTTGGCCTTGGCTCTGCCCTTCATCTCTTCTCCCTTCCTGATCCAGTCCTCTTCGGTGGGTACATAGCCCATGTGGGTTGTGTGGCATATCTGTCAGTGTTGCAATGCCTTTCCAGCCACTTCTCCCGAGTCCCATTCTTGGAACATACTGCAGTTTGTTCATGAAATAGATGGATTGGGCGCTGACGTACATGCCTTCATCTGTGGCCAAAATCGTCAGCACTACCCAGGCTTCAGCCAGAGTAAATTCGGGGGCCGGTAGCCCACATTTGTGGCCAGCAGCCCACAATGGTGGCTGACAAGTCCCAAGGTTTTTTAGGCTTGAAAAACTATGGCTTTGGTCCAAGAACAAGGCAAAAGATGTGTAGGGTTTGATGGCTCAAAGCTGCGGCATTTTGCTGAGGACTTCGAGCACTTGACAAGCATATACAATTCATCATTGGGTGCACAAGCGGTGGCGTCCAAGTCGTAAAGGAGGTCAAAAATGAGGTGTCTACAATAGATAATAGTTAATGTTGAAATTGATATCCGAGAAATATAAAAATCAAACAATAAGCTGCTGTAAGCTTGACTATTATGCAAAATTTTATTTTCAGCTTACTATTTTGAATTTTTAAAAATAGTTTATGACATAAGAAAATGATGAAAGTTTAGTATGATATTCTACCATGAGTCTTCATTGTTGGATAAAAATTTCAAGAATTAATTCCATGGGCATAATATCCAAAAATTCATGGACTTGGCATTGTTTTGTTGCATAATGCGCTCATGTATTACCATATGTCCTCATGATATAAGTTTGAGTGGAATTACACACAGTGATTCAAGATTACAAGCATTTTGAATTATTACTCATTTGCATCATATGGCATGGCTTATGTTAAGTGTACAGAGTCTCACACTTACTTCGATTCAGCCTAAGAAATAGTTATGCTTCGACTAGGACGTAGTGTGCACAAGGTGAGTGTATGGGATTATTATATATATTGACAACTAAAATGTATATATTTTGGGTCTAATTTATGCTTAGTCTACCGATGTTGGGAAAGAGTACTTTTTTTATGCTTATGGTCCAATATATGCCCTTTCTACTGATGTTGTTTGAAGCTTGGTTGCTCTAAGAAAGGAAGCATCTGAAGACGAAATCCAAGCTGCTACGAATTTCATAAAACAAAGACATGGATGGTACAAGCACTACAAAAAAAGTCACTTTTAGCGACTAAAATATGGGTCGCCAATTGTTTGTTCTTTGGTCGCCAATGACATTCTGCGACCAAAAAATTTGGTCGCTACGTTTGTCACCAAAACCCTATCGGGAAAGGTCTTGGGGGGTTTTACTGACCAAAAAACCTTTAGTCGGCAAAAAATAAGTCTTTAGCTACCAAAATTTTGGTCGCCAATAGTCAATTATATTTCTTTAAAATTATACACTTACCAACCAATGTTTTAGTCGCCAATAATTAAGGAATTGCCGACCAACGCCGTTAGTCGCCAAAAGCAACCAATTGCCGACCAACAACTTTGGTCGCCAAAAGCTTCAAAAGTGAAAAAAAAAAAAAAAAAAATCGTTGTACAATAATTTGATCCGCTCTTGCGGAGACTTGAACTGCCAACCTCCCACACCATAAACCTTATACACCACACTCATCCCACTACACCTCTATAGCACCACATGGTTATATATGTGACATATATTATTTATATAGTATATACATCCATATTAATATAAAAGTATATGTGTAAACATAATTATTTTAATGAACATAATTTATGTAAAATAAACTATTTAGTAGCAAAATAAAAATTAAAAAAAAATCACTTCTGGCTACTAATTGTTTTTTAGTCGCTAAAAAAGTTAACTTTTGCCGACCAAAGTCGGATTTGGTCTCCGAAGATGCACTTTTAGCTACCAAAATTTTGGTCGCTAAAAAATTTAATTCCCGCCTTAGGATTTTTGTTCTCTCGCGCTAAAAATGACCACTTTTGGTGACTAAACTTATTTTTTTGTCGCCAATTGTAGACTTTTGGCTACTAAAATTTTTTTAGTCAGCAAAAAGCTTTACTTTGGCTACTAAAATTTTTTTAGTCAGTAAAACCCATATAATCAGCGACCAAACTTATTTTTAGTCGTCAATTGTAGACTTTTGGCTACTAAATTTTTTTAGTCGCCAAAAAGCTTTACTTTGGGCTACTAAAAATTTTTTAGTCATTAAAACCCATATAATCAGCGACCAAACTTAGTTTTAGTCGCCAATTGTAGACTTTTGGCTACTAAAATTGTTTAGTCGCCAAAAAACTTTACTTTTGGCTACTAATGTTGTTTCGGTCGCTGAAACCTATACTTTCAGCGACCAAATTTTTTTTAGTCGAGAAATTTGGTCGACGAATATGCTTTTTTTTGTAGTGAAGCCAAGTGTTGATGCAATTGCATCAACCCATGATGGTGCACTCACCAGAAGATATTTAGATAAGTTTTGTATGGTTTAGAACTTAAGGATTTTTTTTTTTTTTTTTTGATGATTTAGAATGTTTTGGACGGTTTTGAACTTGAGGATAGTTTTTAATATCTAGAAACATATTTTTGGGATGGTTTGGAATGTAAAGTTTTTGGATATTCAGAACTTATGGATAAATATATATATATATATATATTTGGATGTTTGAAACAAAATTTTGGTATTAATTGAGGCTTATATATATGTATATATATATATATGTATGTGTGCGTGTGTCTGTGTTTGTGAAGCTTGTTTGTAATTTTTTTAAGATTATACAGAATAAATGAAATAGATCCTACTAAATAAAATATATATATATATATATACATATTCTACGGCATGCAAAAAAAGTTGTGAAACTTGAGTTATCTACGGCAAGCAAAATAGCTTGTTATATTAAATATTTAATAACTAGCAATGAATGTCGTTGATTGTACTTTGAATTAATGGCGTGCAAAAGTAGTTGTAAAAAAATCAAATACGACATACAAGATCTGCTGTTAAAAGGTTTTTAATGGCGTACTACGGCATGCCGTTGAAATAAATGACTCTCCATGACTGGTCATAACAAAGCTTTACATCGCGCGTCGTAGAATCATATCCACAATGTGTATTTGGTGTTAGAAAAATCCATTTTTGTTGTAGTGAACACAAAATCACGTACGTTTTTCGCAAACTCACATAAGTGATATCACAAAAATGCATAAGTTAACACAAATTTTCTTTAAGTGATCTTATAAAATTTTTGTGGAACACAAAATCACGTAAATTTTTACAAAATCATATAAATGATCTCACAAAAATAGATAAATAACACAAATTCGAGTAAATGATCTCATAAAATTTTTAACAACACAAATTCACGTAAGCTTTTCACAAACTCACATAAGTGATCTAACAAAAATGAGTAAGTTAACACAAATTTTCCATAAATGATCTCAAAAAAGTTTTGAGAAACATAAAATCACGTAAATTTTCACAAAATCACGAAAATGATGTACAAAAAATGACAATAAATAATACAAATTCGAGTAAGTCATCTCATAAAATTTTAAACAACACAAAAGCACGTAAATTTTTACAAACTAACATATGAGATCTCACAAAAATGTGTAAGTTAACATAAATTTCCCGTAAGTGATCTGATAAAAGTTTTGAGGAACACAAAATCACGAAATTTTTCCCAAAATCACATATGTGATCTCACAAAATGCATAAGTAACACAAATTCAAGTAAGTTATTGATCAATTTATCCAATCAATTGACGAAGCTAACTCATTGGCCAATTAATTGGTTGTCGACAAGTCATGCGATCAATTGACAAATCGATTGAAGTGACCAATTCTTTCAATCGATTCACTAATCAATTTGTGAAATTTTAGACGTGTAATCAATTGTAACGTTGATTGGTTTTGGTCAAATCGTCCAATCAATTGAAAAATCGATTGGCGGTGGTCAATCAAATAGTTATTCGATTGGTTATTGGATGACCAATTCTTCCAATCGATTGACCAATCGATTATTTTGTAAAATTAGATGTGCAATCAATTTAAAAATTGATTGGTGGTGATCAAGCCATTCAATCAATTGGAGAATTGAGTAGTGGTGGTCAAGCCATCCAATCAATTGTACAATCAATTACAATGGTGTATTATTCCAATTAATTGGCAAATCAATTCTTTTGCATGGTGCTTGTGGAGAAGTGATTTGGAAATACTCTTCTGATCTTGGCGGACGCTCGTGATCTGCTGATAGTCACCTGAAAAGGAATCAACACTCCGGTCGGGGGTGTCGGAATTAGCACTTCGACGGACAAGTCAGTCTCAACTCTCAAGATTACTTATATTCTAAGTTAATCACAACAAATTCTCACATACCTTTCTTAGTCTGTTGTTCCTTTATTTATACTCGTTTCCTGGGCCTCGGGGCCAGGTCCACTTTTCACTCATTATCCTTTTATTTACTCAGCTCCATGGTTCAGTATCTACTCGGCTTATCTGTTTTATTCGACTTCCTAATCGTCAAGAAAGAGCCGAGTAATATCTGTCTTCTAGAGTACGCTTCTGATTCTTCCAATTATCCAGCCCCCACAATTGCCTCCCAAACACCCTGCTATCGTCAGTTAGTCAGCGTGTTTGGCTTTTAGATTAAGAAGTCAAAAACTTGGTGATTAACCCTCTTCCCAATACGTGTCAGAATGCACACACGCTTCTTAGTCATCGTAACGCTTTCCCGCCCTTTCGTACACTGCTTCCATTTAATATGATTTGAAATTGCCCCTTCTAGTGTGTGTCCTGAATGTTCAAAAGATGTCTTGCTCGCCCTCCAGTGCAACTCTATCTCTTCGCAGCTTCTACAACTCATTTTTCGCTCTATCTCCTGTAAGTCTTCTTCTCTTTCATTTTTGATCCCGCTTCCTTATTGGCTTTTAACTTTCCTTAATCCTTGGGTTTGGCTTACAAAGAATGGCAAAACATCTGAAAGAGCTCCTTTCGGCCGATTGAATCTCCGACTTTCGACGCCATTTCTCCATCCCTGATGACGTCCATCTGTCACTTTTGGCAGACAGCATCACTGATATGCAGAGGGAAAATGAGAGCACAATCGTCTTTCCTCTCTTATCAATTGCTGAGGGCGGAGTCTACTTTCCTCTTCACCCACTTTTGAGGGCCGTTCTTAGATACTGGGGTCTGATCCCCTCCCAGCCCAACGTCAATTTCTTTCGTATCATAATGGGGATCGTAGAACTAAATCGTCGTCTTAGGACCAATTTAGGTATTCCTACCATTCGGCACTGTTACGCCCTTGCCAAATCCACTGGCCGGCTAGGGCGCTACTTTCTTAGAGCTAAGGATACTGATCATCACTTAGTGACTATGCTTGCCAGCTCTGGAAAGCGTGTTGACGATGTGATGGTGGTTGTCTGCGGCAACTGGGAGCTTGGTGAAGGCAAAGATTGTCTAGACTCGGTGCCGCGGAAAAAAGGCGAACCAGGTGCCCGATTAGATCACTTTGGTCTTCATATTTGCATGTATATGTATTCGGCACTATGTTCATCTTATCGTTTTGTTTGTGCAGGCAGCGATCTGAAGAAAGTATTGGTTTCAGACGATGACGTCGTGCTCGCAGAAATCAAAACCGCACTACAGTTTGTCGGCCATCCAAACCTTCAAAAACAAGGGAGGGTAGCCCACATTCTTCTGCGGTACGAGCCGACTTACACAATGTTCTCGGTTGCAGACAACATTCCAATCGCGCGAGGCAACAATCAACTTGCTGTCCTCATCTTCCCCAGCTTCAAAAACTTGAGGTAGATCGGTTTAGAATCATCTGATTCTGAACACGTGGAAGAACAAGTGGCCAAACTAATCGCCAAAGATTCAGACCGGTCAACCGCGAAAGTTGACGAAGCGATTAATTTGGCCTTTGAGGAAGCCGGATTGAACTATTCTGACCCTCCGTCTACATCAGGCTGAGGGGATGCCTTCGAAGATATTTTTCGAACTTGGGAGACCTTCCCAGCGATTACTCTAAAGATATGGGTAGGGAAAATCTTAAATAAATGGCACGGAAGAGGAACGCCGAACGCATGGCTGCCCGAAAAAAGGCCGAGGCCATCCGTTCCGGATTTGTCCCGACTGAATTTGTTTAACCTATTGTTGTAGAGGAATTGGCCCAGGTTGTCATCATTGAGACAGAAAAGGATGTCGAGTGCCCGATTACAGAAGAGCTGCTAATTTCGGAGGGTCGAGGCAAAAAAAGAAGCGCCGAAGGCAAAGGCGGCTCCGAAGATGGCCTTGTTGATAAGCAGCCACGCTTAGAGGAGTCGGTTGGGGTTGCTCCTTTCATTATTGAACCAAAGATAAAAAAACATGCCGATCTCCTCTGAAGCATCGGCTTTGAAAGATCCAGCTGTGGCATTAAGCTTGGCTGCCGCGATCTCCTTGCTGGTTGACATAGCGACCTTCCATGCCAAGCCAGACTTGGCAACGGTAGCATTAGCTGCTCAGTCGGCCTTTTTGGTAAGTGTTTATCCGTGAAATGTGATGATCTTTTGGTTTGCATTCGATGTTTCTTGGAATGTGACGATCCTTTGCTTTGCAGACAATTAGAAGGATCGCCGAATTAGGCCGACGCCAGCGTGATGCTGTTGAAAGGATTGGCCGTTTGCAATCGGAAGTTGATGGCCAAAGGAGCAGGGCGGAGTTTGAGGCAATGAGGGCTGCAATGGAAAGTGCACGGGCAGAGGCTGAGAAGGAATGGGCCAGGACTGCTGATCAACTCAGGTCTGACGCCGAGGAGAGGGCAAGCACGAGCGAGGAATCGCTCAAGTTAGCCATGGAGGCACTTGCGAAACTGGAGGTCGAGTTGGAAGGGTTGAAGCAGGACAAGGAAAAAGCCAAATTTGAGGCTTCCGCGGCGTTCGAGGCTCGGAAAAGCGCCGCTTTTAATGACTACATAGAAGAAGTCCCCAAATTTGAGAATCGGGGATTCAGACACGGCTGGCTCAAAGCCCTTGTTGCCTGGAGTTACATTGGCCATGCCAATTCCATATGAGCAAGTGGACGTTGAGCCGCTTAAGTCTAATCTTGAGATGTGATTTGGGTGACATTCTAGTTTTGTTAGGCTTTACTCAATTGAATGTATGCTTTTTGTTAGTTGACTTCCGTCTTTTTTGGATTTTCATATGTAAAATGTCCGCTGCTAGCGCCCAATTTATGAATGAAAATTTTTTATGCTCTCAAATGATTTCTCGTATTGTTTACTGTATGAGTATATAGTTAGGAGAATTAACAGTTAGGACAAAATGTCAAGCTTACGCAAGACGGCAGACTTAATCAGCCGATTAAAATTAGGGATCTGATTTAATCATAAACAAAATGGATTTATGACTACTGTTCAGATAAATCGATTCGTGAAATGGCTGGGGCACTCAAGCCGTCTAGATTGATAAATCTGCCCTTGCCCCAGCTGGTTCATGAACGTAGAACGCCAATTAACACGTTACTTATGAATCTTGTACTCGAGAATCGATTTTTGGAACGGCTGTGGCGCTCAAGCCGTCTAGATTGATGAATCTGCCCTTGCCCCAGCTGGTTCATGAACATAGAACGCCGATTACCACGTTACTTATGAATCTTGTACTGGAGAATCGATTCGTGGAACAGCTGGGGCGCTCAAGCCGTCTAGATTGATAAATTTGCCCTTGCCCCAGTTGGTTCATGAACGTAGAACGTCGATTACCACGTTACTTATGAATCTTGTATTGGAGAATCGATTCGTGGAACGGCTGGGGTGCTCAAGCCGTCTAGATTGATGAATCTGCCTTTGCCCCAGCTGGTTCATGAACGTAGAACGCCGATTAACAGTGGTGGATGGGGCGATTGGGGCAGATGACTCGGTCGGCGCCGGGCTGTTGATGCTTTAATATCAATGAGATTGCCTCGGAGGTGCTGCCCTCGTAGGGAATAAATGGGCGTGTACTTCGTGAATGAGGGTCCTATTTATGTTCTGAGTCAACAACTCAGTCCAGCTCTTGGAAGAAGATTAAACGAGTGCAAATGTCAAATAAGCTTTTCTTCAACAGCAGAGGTGAAACGAAGACGCTAGCTGAGTTGGGAGGTGCCATGAGTCGAAGCGGTGAACCTTTGCGGACGGGCAATAGGACTTCGAGGGATCGGGAGGGACATCAATCTCCTCGTCGTCGAAGTAGGTCGCCTTAGAGGGACAAACAGCCACAGCGTAAGTCTCATCAACCTCGTCTTGGAAGGGAATCTGACGTGACTCCTCGCCCATTAAGTTTTGCGGTCTTCGTGGGTAATAGACCAATGACAGAGAAGGATTCGATCATTCGAGATCCAAATGTGGCAGTCGAGTTTGCTCGACAGATTTTTCCACCCGAAGTTCAGCAGTCGATGGTAGGGCTGCCGGACTTTGAAGTGTTTCGTGAAGGCGTTCACGGGGCAATCAGGGGATTGTACACAGCTTATGAGATCGGCATGCATCTCCGCGCGGCTCGCCACGACATAGAACAGAGAGATGAATGCATTCGGAAGTTAGAAGCTCGCACCGAGAATGCCGAGCGTGAGCTAAGAAAAATCAAGTCTGCCGGGCCCCAAGCAACCAGCCACCCTAACTCGGTTGTCGAAAAGAGGGTTACTCAGAGGCTGATAGGTGACACGATCGCCGATCGTAATACAGCTAGCATGTTTGCGATCGACACCGCGAGGGCTACGGCCTATGAAAAAGGCTTCCACAACGGTCGAAAGGTCAGAATTCAAAAGACCAAGGAGAAACTCGCCGAAGAGGTCTGCCAATGTGAAAATCGTGGATTTAGGCACGGTTGGATCAAGGCACTTCAACAAGCTGAGGATCTCCACGTGGCAGGGTCAGATTCGGCGTTGAGAAGAGTGATTTACCAACAGAATGATTTACCCTTCTCTGCTTTCGAAATTGAGAAGAGTGATGATGTAGAAGCCGCCGAACCGAAGAAAACCTTGTAATGATTACGTAGATTGAAAGTGAAAGTATGTAATTATTAGCTGATTTTAATAAAATGCTTAGTTCTCAATTTGTAATGCACTTATTACGCATTTTATATTAGTACACGTTTTATTCCGAATGTGCGCATGTATTACGTTTATATGGCCTAAACAATCTAATTTGAATAGTACATTGTTTATTTCAATTTTGCCTGTTTCAACTTTGTTTAGCTGTAATTTTTATTCGGCACACGTGTATTTCAACTTCGGAGGCGTCACGCGCCGAGGGCGCTCCGAATCCAGAGGCTTTTTTGGCCCAAAGACGTCGTGTGCCGATAGGGTGCCGAATCCGGAGACTCTCATCTTTAACTGTCGTTTAGATAATTGGGCCATTTTAACTTCGAGAAGCCGAAAATTAGTACATGGAATGGCTGTGGCCAATATCGATCGGCATCCGTCTTTTGGAGTTCAGTGTTTAATGAAATCGCCTCGGGATCACTGCAAGGGTTTAGAAATAAATCGCCTCGGACTCTTCGTGCAAGTAACTGTGTTTAGACTCGATTTTAAACAATTGCGCCGCGTGGGATTGGATAAGTATGAATGTCAAATGGAGTTTTCTTCAATCAGCAGAGGAGAAGCTCGAACTTTGGCTGAGCATGATACTGCAATGAATCGTAGTAGGGAACCCACCCATGCGAGAGGTGGGGCGTTCAAAGAACGAGAAAAACGTCAGCCCCCAAGTCGTCGAAGCAGATCACCCCGAAAGGAGAAACAGCAACGGGGAAGTTCTCCGTCACCGCGACCGAGAAATAAGGCCGACGTAGTGCCGCGACCGTTGAGTGTTACTGTTTTCGTGGGGGATTCCTTTCTTGTCCTGGATCTTGGCCTTGACGCTGTCTATGGTGTCAAAGTTCTCCACCTCAAGGGTGATTGTCTCGCCCGTATGAACATCGTGTATTCAAGCCCGGCTAGATCAAAGCTTTTCAAGCTACGGATGCCCTCCTTCTACTGCGGGCGTCAATTCGGTGCCGCCGCTGTACCAACACGACCACTTCCCCTTTTTCGCCTTTGAAGTTTGAGAGGGACGAGGATGAAGGCGACGCCGTATGAAAATAGATATTGTAATGTTCGAACGCGGATTGCGTTTTTGTAATTACTGTTTAATCAAATAAAATGTGTTATTTTAAAAGTGCATATATCTCGTTCTGAATTTTTTATGTTTAATTAGGCATATTATTTCGAATGTTGGCACGTTTTGTTTTGTTCACGTGGTTATACGGCCCTTGAGCGTCGCCCGGTGGGACATTATTTGGTTAGCCAAATATGAAGGCTCTAATCGGCCAATCGTGATATTCACAAAGGGCGCTCCAAATCCAGAGGCTTTTATCGGCCAATCGTGATATCCACGAAGGGCGCTCCGAATCCGGAGGCTTTTTCGGCCCAAGGACGTCATGCGCCGATGGGGCTCTGAATCCAGAGTCTTTAATCGGCCAATCATGATATCCACGAAGGGCGCTCTGAATCCAGAGGCTTTTATCGACCAATCGTGATATCCACGAAGGGCGCTCCGAATCCGGAGGCTTTAATCGGCCAATCGTGATATCCACGAAGGGCACTCCGAATTCGGAGGCTTTTTCGGCCCAAGGACGTCATGCGCCGATGGGGCTCCGAATCCGAAGGCTTTAATCGGCCAATCGTGATATCCATGAAGAGCGCTCCGAATCCGAAGGCTTTAATCGGCCAATCGTGATATCCACGAAGGGCGCTCCGAATCCGAAGGCTTTTATTGGCCAATCGTGATATCCACGAAGGGCGCTCCGAATCCGGAGGCTTTTATCGGCCAATCGTGATATCCACGAAGGGCGCTCCGAATCCGGAGGCTTTTATCGGCCAATCGTGATATCCACGAAGGGCGCTCCGAATCTGAAGGCTTTTCCCGTCGCAGCACTTTTTAATTATATTTGGCATTGGGTGGGATTACAACTTTTCAACAAGAATCCTTGCATTTCAAAAGTGGGATGTGTACATGGAGAATCATTTAGAGCTAGGATCATTCCCACAAGTCGGGTTTAATGACAGAATTTTCGCAAGTGCTTCGGGTTCCAGGGCCGTGGCAGACTCTTTCTTGACATATTTCTCAGCCGATATGGAATCTATACGATAATGGCCATCTCAGTTAGGACCCAATTTTCCATCAACCTGTTTCTTGTCACCCGGAAGTACCTTCAGGATTAACTCTCTCGGTGCGGCGATGCAGCTGAACGCGTTGATTATGCGACTTGGCAAGCTGCTGCTGGTATCGCCTAGGGCTTCCGTGGCTTCAGTGGAGTTGACCTGCGACTCCGTTGGTGTCTTTCTAGAGAGGAGATAACATGCTTGTGCGGATTGCTGGGAACCACGGATTTGCTCAATGTCGTGTTCGGTCGGGAAGCGTAGCAGCTGATGATAGGTGCTTAGGACGGCCTGAATAGTATGCAACCAAGTTTGCCCCATAATGAGATTATACAGCGATGGAAGCTTGACAACCAAGAATTCCACATCTATTGTTTGGGAGCCCGCTCGAACGAGAAATGTGATTTTCCCCAATGGGTACTCTGGATTTGCGTTGAAGCCGAATAATGGATGAGGAGCTAGAGACAGGTCTGATTCGTTAAAGCCGAGTTTGATGAAGGTCTTGTAATACATGACCTCGAAAGTGCTCCCCTGGTCTATGAGGACGCGTTCAATGGTAAATCGGTTTACGTGAAGTTCAATGACTAATGGATCAATATGGGGAAGCGTTATGTCGATAAGATCGGAATCGTCGAAGATAATACTCGGAGCTTCGTGGGTCCATTTCGTCAGTGTGCGTTGCTTCTGGGGGGCTGACCGAATTGTGTGTACGGTAAGAGGCGTTGGAAGGCTGTATATCATATGAATGACGCCGAGCGGAGGTGAATCCTGCCGAAGGGCAACTGTTTTGATTGTGTTCTTTCGGACATGTTGCTGGAGCCGACCATCTTGCACCAATTCCTCATGGTGGTCCTTCAAAGCATAGCAACTGTCCGTATCATGGCTGTGATCTTTGTGATATTCGCACTGCCTATCCTGCCTTCTCGTATCAGGAGGTCCCACCATTTTGGACAGCCATTTGAAGAACGGAAGATGTTGAATTTTGGACATAACCGAGCTGATTGACTCTAACAGCTCCGTGTATTTCTTGTTGGTGCGCTTTGTGCGCCTAGTATCAACTTGCAGTTGCTCATTTGCTCGGTGTGAGCATTGATCGCTTGATCGGCGAGAATCCTGTTTCTTGTCTCGTTTAGCCCGCTGTCGTGGTTCGGGGCTCTGAGATGGTACAGAACTTATTGGCTAAGCAATTTCAGGAGGGGCCGTTTTGTTGGCCATTTGTCCGGCTTTGACCCACAAGGCGTCATATTCCACTTTGCAGTATTCCTCTACTTTCTTCATCAACCCCCAGACTGTCTTGGGGGGTTTTCTAGTCAAGGAACTGCGGAGGGCACTATCTAGATGTAATCCCATTTTGAAGGCGGTGATGGCCATGGAGTCGTTGCAAGCGTCATCAACAAGATTAAAGCATTCCCAATATCGCACCGAATATGCTCTTAGTGTTTCTCCTGGCAAGATTTGTATTGCCCAGAGAGAGTCGGCTTGTTTCGGCTGGACCTCGTTAGTGATGAATCTGGCCCTGAAGGATTTATGTAATTGGTGGAAGGTTTTGATGAAGCTAGCTCCAATTTATAATACCACCTGACAGCCAACGGTCCCAAACTGCTAGGAAATATTCAGCACATGAGGGCCTCGTCGTCTGCATGCAACATCATTGCTTGCTTGTAGTGGCAGATGTGGTCGGTGGGGTCTGATTTGCCGTCGTACAAGGTGAATGACGGTGCTTTGAATTTCTTGGGTAGGACTGCCTTTGCAATCCGTCGTACGAACAGATCGTGTTGATCTCCGTCTGAACTATTCCTTCTTCGCTTGTGCCTTATACGGGGACTTTCTTCAGAAGAACTGGTAGTTTCAGGTCGCCCCTTCTTCCTGGGCTCCGGGGATAACGAGTCGGAGTCGCTATTAGTGTCGTCCTGTCGGGCTCGAGGTCGTCGACCACCTGCCCTCGGAGGTCATTCCGGATTTAGGCGTACAGCTTGTTTGGACTTTGCCACTTCCAAGGCCAAATCTTCACGAAGATGTTCGTTTTCTGCGATCATGTTCTCCAACCTTTGTTCGTTTTGCTTTGCCTGTTCCATGATCGCTTGCATTGCTTCATGCTCTGGAGTCAAAGGTGAGGCGAAATTCAGAGCACGTCTTATGAGGATGGTGTCCGGTCCAAGCATGTTTGGTGGAGTGAGGTCGTCTCTCGGCGTGGTTTCATCAGTGACTATTGGAGTGTCCTCCGTCACGCCCGCCATGGATATGCTTGAGTATTTCCACAGACGGCGCCAATTGTGGAGAAGTGGTTTGGAAATACTCTTCTGATCCTGGGGGACGCTCGTGATCCGCTGATAGTCACCTGAAAAGGAATCAACACTCCGGTCGGGGGTACCGGAATTAGCACTCCGACGGACAAGTCAGTCTCAACTCTCAAGATTACTTATATTCTAAGTTAAGCACAACAAATTCTCACATACCTTTCTTAGTCTGTTGTTCCTTTATTTATACTCGTTTCCTGGGCCGCGAGGCCAGGTTCACTTTTCACTCATTACCCTTTTATTTACTCGGCTCCATAGTTCAGTATCTACTCGTCTTATCTGTTTTATTTGGCTTCCTGATCATCAGGAAAGAGCCGAGTAATATCTGTCTTCTAGAGTACGCTTCTGATTCTTCCAATTATCCAGCCCCCACAGTGCTGGACCGTCATTGGAAAATGTTCAAGTTGGAGACACCCAATATTGCTTGAAACAACAAGGACACATTAGTGGATGTCGATATATGGTGACATCCATACAATATAATAGATAGATTGGGGATTGGATGGAAAAGAGGTTTACAACCACTTGAAAATATGAAAAAACTATAAGTTAAGGAGAAAGATGTCGCTAGTGCCTTCGTTGTTGAGCCACAAGGACACTTTAAGAATATCATTCTTGTAAAAAAATAAATTTTGCAAGGTAGACTCAGAGTTTTGGACTCAATTTGGAAGAGAGAGAGAGAGAGTGGACTTAGAATTTCAAACTCAATTCTCATGTTTGATTCAAGGAATTGGAGGCTTAAGGAGACAATTTTAATTGAGGTATATTTTTTGAATATTTTTTTTTTGTACATTTTATTATTTAAATTATTTTTTCTCATTTTTTAAATGAAAATTATTATTAGAGCTTATTTTATATATTAAGGGGTCTAATTGATATTTTGATAATACTTTGGGAGATAATGTAAAATGAAATTTGAAATCAAGTTTCGATGCCACATTAATTAATTTTTGAGTAATAGTTTGAGAGTTAAAAATAAAAATTTCTTCAAATTCCTCCCAGTGCAAAAATTACTAATTTCATAACAAATTGTCAATATCTTATCATCACCATATAACTAAACTTATATTGGGAAAATAATTTTCTTAATATTATCTTTTAGTTATTCTACATTTCAAAAAGAGGGGGAAAAAATTTAAATAAAAAAATTACAAGATTATTAAAAAATATATAAAAAATTCATTTAAAATTATCATGTTAGTCTCAAATTATTTCATGCCGGCCTTAGTTGATGAAAACCTCTCCTAATTCGATTTCTACTTACAATAATTTACAAAATGAATAATTCATATCATTCAAACGTGACGCGTGATGAGCCATCAATTAAACTGGTCTCCACATTAAAGGAAGCAAGATCCTTTACCATTTCAATTTCCTTTATCTCGCCTCACTGTTGGCAATTCTACCACCCCAGCTTGGTATGGAAGCCATGTAGGGTCTGGTGCTCGATGATCATCTAGTGTATCTACTTTTTCTTCAGTGATCTCTCCTCTGTTAGAGAAATTATTCTTGTTGGTTTGATCAGTTGGAATTGGAGTAGTTGAAGTGGGTCGGTGATGATGGTGAGATGAGAAATCAGTGGGACTGTTTCTGAGGCTCCAATCAGGTGTTGACAATGAAGTTCGAGGAGACATTAATAATGAACACTGTTCTTGCTTCTTCCTCTTCACTCTCACCTCGGCATGCCATTGCTTTATAATGTTGGCTATTTTCTCTTCTAGTACCTTACTCTTAAATTGTGATCCCATCTGTCACCAAACAATCCATTATTATGTATTTAGGGATACATAATTTTTTTCCAGAAAATTGCACCCAATATCCATTTATTTTAGGGTAAATTATACAAATGGTCCCTATAGTTTACATGATGTGTCAATTTGGTCTCTGTTATTTTAATCTCCGCGATTTGGCTCCTTAATTTAATAGATTATGACATTTTATTGCAATAAATAACGGTTGTTAAGTTTAGTGGATGGAAAGTCTACACAATGTGTCAATTTGGTCTTTGTAGTTTACACAATGTGTCGATTTGGTCCCTGTTGTTTTAATTTGCTCGATTTTGATAGGGACCAAATTGACACATTATGTAAACTACAGGGACTAAATTGACACATAGTTTGCCTTTTCGCCCACCAAGCTTAACAACCGTTATTTATTTGACTAAAATAACACAATCTGTTAAATTAAGGAGTAAAATCGAGCAAATTGAAACAAAATGGACCAAATTGATATATTGTGTAAACTATTAGAACTATTTGTATAATTTACCCGTTATTTTATGTGGCTTACATTTCAGAAAAATAAATGTCTTAGCAACATATTTTGCATTCATTTTGAATTGGGTCTACACTCAACAAAAAATGAATGTTATTCTCACTCAACTATTTTATCCTAAATTTGCATTTTTGTGATAATATATATATATATATATGCCCAATTTCTAATACATTTAAAGGATTCAAGAATATGTGAATAAAATATATGCTAAATTTTTTATTTTTTTTTTATTTTTTTTTTCTTTTCAAATATCTATCCAAATTTATTATCCAAACACAGACTAAATAAAACTTAATTTTTATAACAATAATACTATATACCCAGAAAAATTATCCTATATATATTAGTATGGACCACTATCATTTTGGGTGTGGCCTAACTCCTACCAACTTTAAATCAACACCACAAACCTCATTTTTGGAATAAATTTTGAAATAAAAATCCACACTATATAGCATTTTATTTTTATAATCATAATAATATATATGGATACATATGAAAAACAATATTCTACTATTTATATAGTAGAAATATTATAATGAAAAAATACTCAAAAAATGCTCAAAATTTAAATGTATAGTATAAATTTGAATTTTGTATGGTGTAAGCCACACTCAAGATGAACTTGATCACATATTTCAAAGTCTTAGCATTTTTCTCAATATTAATATTATTGTAAAAATATGTAACATGTTAGTAATAGTACTAGTAGTAGTTTCACCTGTGTCACAAGTGCATAAAGGGGAAGTGTAATATAGCTGCACAGAACCTGAACTGCCACCCTGAGGAATAAAATCATAATGGAATTAGTAATGAAAAACAAACATGAATTTGAAATAATTTCACAATAGTTTTATGCACTAAAATAGGTGGCGGTGGCAATGAAAAATGCAAGTTTATATAGATGCTTCTTACGCTAACACAACTCTTGTCACAATAATCCCTGTGTGCTCATGATAGCATGAATTGAACCCAAACTGTATCTGCACTTCAAAAACACAAACTATAGTGAGTGTAAGAATATATTAATTTTAATAGTTCAACTTGTCTTGAAATTATGTTGAATGTGGAAAACATAAAACAACATTTCAGTGTATAAAAAATTAAATCACAAAAAAATATAAAAAAAAAATAAAAATTATTGGATGGCTCTAGACCAAATATTTGGCTTTGATTTGATCACACAGTCTATTCATGATAGGTTGTATGGACAAAGTGGAATTTGGGGTCTTACTATTAGGAATGTAAGAAAAATTGAAAAAATTGACCAAATCGAATCATATTGGTTATATTTGGTCAATTTTTTTAATATGAATCGGTCTGTGCAGTTTTTTAAATTAATTTTTTTAGTTTTCGGTTCGGTACCGGTTTAGGCACCTTGTACACCGAATTAAACCGAAATCGACCGAAAGTTTCACATATTAAATATAATATATATTAAATATATAATGAAGTTGGTTGAGTACAAAGTTCAGTTGATTCACTTAATTGTTTATTTTTTTTCTTAAATATTCCACGTTTGAAAATAGATATTGGCAATGTGATAAATTGTTAGTTTGCCACTTATATGTGTTTGAGTCAAGTTTTGCTACTACTATGCCTATATAACTATAAAAGATGTTTATGTTGTTTTCACTTTTTTGTTTTAACTCCACTTGATAGACTTGTTATTTAGTCTGATGGGATGATGGTTTTAAACTTTGGTTTTGCTTTGGTGTCAAGACTTTGGTTTTCAAATTATATTTTGTTTCTAATTCTATTTTAGTAAAAGCTTAAACACTTAGTATTTATTAATTCTTTTGTTTGTATTTTTGTGAATGGTTAGATTGGATATTGAAGCAATGTACAAATGGCTAATTCAATATTTTTATATAAATTATTTACCATATTACAAATTTAAGAAGTAACTCAAATTTGAAAGATCATAAATCGAAAATCGCACCGAGTCGAACCGTTTGAATTGGTGCAGTTTGGTGCGGTTTAGTGAAAAATTCGATTTGTATCTGTTGTTAATATAATATAACCAACATTATCAGTTCGGTGTAAAATTCACCTAAACACCAACCGTGCCGAACCGATTGTTGGAAATTTTGAGTTTCTAGGCTGATTTTTGGGCAATTTTTAGCCGAAATTGACGCGAGACCCATGCACCATTTGAGGTGGGTTTGAGTGGTGATGTGTTCTTTGTCACGTGTTGAATCATGCCTCGAAGACGATTCGTCAAAAACATTTCCGAATGAATAGAAAGTTGACTTCATTTTCGAGTTTGTAAAAATGGAAGTTGAAGAGACAAAGTGGATTTGCTTATTAAATGGCTTGTCCCACATTGAAAAATAAAGAGAGTTTATATAGGTTGGCATACTTGGGATGAGCCACATAGGGCACCCCAAGTTTTGTAAGAAAGGCAGTTATGGACAAAGTGTGTTTGACCCAAATCCACCACACGCGTGCCGCCGCCGCCGTTCAACCGGCCATGTCGGGTGTGTGGTGTGGGTCATGTCCTAACTTTAATGTTTTAGACAAAATTCATTTGAATTTTTTCAAAAACTTTCGAGGAAAAATTCAAAATTCCAAATTGAAATTCAAATTTGTGTAGGAAATTTTCAAATTCAAATCCAAACAGTGGCATCCCTTCATTCTTTGGTCACCTCTCTTCACTCCGACAGTTTTCAGATTCGCACCTATTTGGAGGAGTTCCAAACCCATCCGAGCAGTCACCATCTTGCCCATAAATTCAGACATTGTCCAAACAATTCCATCATTCGTTTTTCTCCTCTCTTTAAGTGCATACTTTTGCATATTTGTTCTTATGTGTTTCCGTAAGAGAGAATACAACATAGTCTGTTCACCAGTCCCAATCTCGTCGTGTTGTGTTGTTGGGTATAGTCGTTGCATCCTAGGAGGTCGGCGTCATTGTTCTCGAGCAACACAGTGAGGACGTAACGATCTTAAGGAAAGTGTATCCAACACACATCTCGACTTTTTCTATACTTCTGCATTTTCTACATCGTGTAAGTTCTATTCATATTATTTTATTTTATTTACAGTTTGTAGTCATTTTCTTTTCTTTTTGTGGTTTTCGGAAATATTATTCTGTTACAGAATAATTTTTTGGTTTCCAAAAAATAATTTAAATTATGAAATTATTTAGACTTTTATTATAAAAGTCATTTTGTATCTTTTTTTAATACACATAGTTCGCTTGTTTTAATAAATAGTTTCCTACAACTTAAGATCGTTATTTATTTTACTATTTAGTGTGTGTATTTATTTGGGTTTCTAAATTGTGAATTTCATAAACATGTCAACGGATAGTGCTGAGACTATTCCGATCGTGACCCCAACAGTCTCGGAACCACCGCCAGTGACTCCTACAGTGCCAATAAACCATGGAAAAAAATTGGAAAAATTCAATAGAACATAGTTTAAGATTAGCAGCAAAAAATGTTGTTTTATCTTACAACTTTGCATTTGGCCCAGTACATCCGTAAGGAGGCCCCTAAAGAGACAGAGGGGAAGGACGCTGATTGTCAACTTGTCGCTATGGTAGATGCCTGGAAACAAGGTGACTTCCTGTTTCAGAATTACACAATTAATGGACTTGACAATTCTTTATACAATATGTATTGTGTAAAGAAAACGGGCAAAGAACTATGGGAATCTCTTGAATTGAAATACAAAATAGAAGATGCTGGTGCAAAAAATTTTGTTGTCGGACATTTTCTAGATTTTAGAATGTTAGATTCTAAAACGATGATTGGTCAAGTCCAAGAAATTCAGTTGATCCTACATGATATCATTGCCGATGGAATTATTCAGACTGAATCATTTCAAATTGCTGCTATTATTGAAAACTTTCACCAGTATTGAAGGATTTCAAAAATTACCTTAAGCACAAGTGCAAGGAAATAAAGTTGGATGAACTTATTATGTGATTGAGGATTGAAGAGGACAACAGTAAATTCGAGAAGAAGTCTGGGAACCAAATCATGCAAGCTAAGGAAAATGTTATGGAACAATGACAAAGTTCGAGGTCCAACAACAACAAGAAGAGAAAGCATGATGGCAAAGGGTCCAAGTGTAGACACCCCATTTTTGACCGTCCTCAAGACTTGGACGTCACCGCTTAAACACTCGGTGATCATCCATATTTGTGTTCGTCTTGAGTTCCCGGAGGTCTCGGCTACGCGCCTTGCCTCAGAATCTCTCGACTAGACCGTTTTGTGTCTGGTTTTGCACCAAACACTTGTGTTTTTGCTTTGGAGGGCAGGGAATGGCTTTTGGGACATCCCTACACTCCACCGGTCGTGGCTTGAGACCACCGGCTGTGTCTTGTTGCTATCGGCCAAATGTTATGGCCGACCGGCCAATTTGACTGCCGGTCGATCACTTTGATGGCCGGCCGGCCAAATGTGGTTTTCAACAGATATTTCTGTAGACAGCTGGTAGCTATCATTCCAGGCCATACCCCAGCCCATGCCTAGACGTGGGACTTTTGAGGGGGCTGCAGATTGATATATCTATATCAATCAAGCTCTCTCAAAAAAAGAGAGATACAAGAGGAAGAGGAGGAGATATACAATCCAAGGAGCAAAAAATCTCCCTCTCTCTCTACATTTTTCTGCCTCTCTTTAAGGTTTAGGGCTTGTTTGTGCTCAAAAGTGCATTTTCTTTGCACTTTTGCATACAAACACCTAGTTCTCTACTCCCTTTATTGAGCTGAAGTCCTTGAAGGTGTTTTGGGATGATTTGAAGCCTTTTCTTGGTCCAAAAGTTGCTGATTTGCTGTTGTGCAACAAGGGTAAGACTTTTGTCCTTTTTTTACCCCTTTTTTGCAAAGCTTTTTAGCCTATCTTGCATCTATTTTTGAGCTTAGCATATAACATAGAAAAGTCTTGTTTTTGAGTGCTCTAAATAGTTTGTTAACGGTGTTTTAAGCTTTGGGGTTGTTTGACCCCTCTTAAGGCTTGTTTGGCCTTTATTTTGTGCCATTTCGGTTGAGCTCAGGGACCATTGTGTTTGGGCCTCCTCACCACTGAAATCTTGAGGGATTTCAGAGGTGAGGATGGTGCCTTGAGGTCCTAGGAAGGAGAGGGCCACCCCCTCTCCTTGTTGTCCTTGAAAAGGGCCATTTTTAGCCTCTTTAGGGAGCATATAGTTTGAGTGTGTATTGACCATGCCTTGATTGATTTTCATGCTTATTATGTCATAATAAAGCATTGTTGTATGTTGGTTTTGGTACACCATGCTTTCTTAGCATACATGCCTTGTAATGCCTTGTTTTAGCCTTAACATGTCCTATGCTTTGAGCCCTTATTCAAGCATGTTTAGGCCTAGCTTTGTGAAGCTTTTATATTTGTCTTGCCATGCTTAAGGTCTGTCCTTGGCTGTTTTGGTCGACCAAGACATGCATTGCATAGTCCCTTTGCATCTTGGATTGTTAGCCTCAAGTGTGTGAGTGTGTAGTGTGCGTTGCTTGCATCATTTTCAGTGGTTTGGAACCACTTACCATGCTATTTCAGTTCTCATAACATGCTTGCATGCATGCCTTTGATGCCTCTTTGATGCCTCTTTGATGCCTTAAAAGCTTGTGTTATATGCTCCATGTTTAGCCTCTTTTGTATGCTTCCATGTTTAAACCACTTAGATGCCATCTACGTGTTCCCTTTGCATGGTCTAGGCCTACTTTGAACCTGTTTTAAGCCCTCTTGGCCTTGTGAGGCTTGGTTGGCTTAGCCATGGTTTAAGTCTCCTTGACTAGCCTCAAGTACTTGGACCAATTGTACACTATGCTTGTCTTGGTTAAGTTGGTTTGGCACCACCATTAGCATGGTTTTCAGAGCTTATATTGCATGCCCTTAGTCCATGTTTAGTCTCTTCCAAGCGTGCTTGAGAGTTGCCTTTTGATGTTTAAATGTTGGCCCATTAACATGAGCATGTGTGTGTGTGTGTGTTGGTCCTCATGTTTGAGCACTTCGGCCACTGATTTCGGCATGCTTGCGAGCCATCCTAAATTAGTTTAAGTCCATCCCCTTTGCTTGATTGTGTGCTCACCCTGTATGTTTGCTTGCATACTTGCATATTCGCATTGTATTGCCATGTTGTATGCTAGTTCACATACTTAGGTTGCATTGCATTTGCATGTATGCTTCACCTCTTGATCAAGCCATGATAGAGGTTAAAAGCCCCTTGATTTGTTTATGTGCATTGCATTTCATTTGACATCAAAATGCACACTTGATGCTTTGGGCCATCATGCATGGAAATGCGCGATTGGTGGTCCGAGAATCGAGAATCATATCCCTTTGAATCATGAATATGATAAGGGGTGTGATTGGTGCATACATTGCTTGAAATACATTGCCATACCAAGTTCTGTCCTCTGTTGCTGTCAAAACAGATTCAGCAAGAATATTTGGCCGGCCGGTAGTTTTTAGTGCCGACCGGCAAAGAATGTTTGGCCGAGAGCTCAATGGATGGTCGATGACCACTTCAAAATGGCCGGTGATGATCCCACTCAGCCGGTGGTGTTCTACAACACCCAGAGAAGCAACCTTGGGAGTTGTGCAATTTTCAGAGAAGCAGAACAGTCAAAGTAGAGGCAAACTTGTGCATGGCATTGGATTTCCGAGCAAACCCGAGCACGCACGCATTGGATCCTCTTCCCGAGGCTTTTACTGCTTTCTTAGCTTAGTTAATTTCCTTAATTAATTAGGTGGTCTGTAATAATTAATTAGCTTGTAGGTTAATTAATTTGTATTATTCTTTGGCCCCCCTCCGAGCGAGGGTGAATTTGTAATAAGTGTGGGTGCGTGTGTGCATATCTTCCAACCCCCACTTTTTTCTCCCTTTTTACTTACCTGCTTTGATAGTTAGTATTAGGACATGTTTACTTTAGCATACCTTATGCTATGCATGCGTGCACCATTCATTAGTCTTGCATGCACCAGGCTCAGCGCATCATGCTAACTGCATAAGTATTTCAAATCTAACTTGAATACATGCTACTTGTGCATTTTCACATGTCATTCTTAGATTAGCCGAGCCTATTCTAGATTGCATTCTGTATGCGTTGCATTAGCCACTTAACATGAGTTAGGATCATGCATTGATTACTAACTAGCTTTTGTTTTGGCTCGGAGTACATTGTAAGTATTTTTATGCTTTAGCATACCGCATGCGTGTGAGTGTTGCCATAATAGCATGATTACCATGAGGCTAGCTACTTATGTGATATAACTGCTTGAATGCCTGTGGATGAAGGTTGGATTGTTTGAGTTGGGATAACTCGTTGAAATCCGTATTTTAGCCTACTTATGAGTAGCAAATTCCAAAGCGTTTTCCAAACAAACGGATATGTAATGTTTTGTTCCAAATTAGGCGATCTAGTCTATACTTGTTTGTTGCGCGCATAACATAGTAATTCTAGGCTAATAAATGGAATAAGAACACATAACATTTTCAAAACTAGATATCATGGTTAGTAGAGGCCGATCTACGGATCGGGCGAGAGGGGGTGCTCATAGCTGACCTTCCCCAATCGTACCCAAGCTCCCGAGCCGAGGCAACTTTGGTGATGACGGACACGTGGCCTTTGGCACCGAGTCAGGGTTTCCTAAATTCCCCCATAAAAAATATTTAGGTGGTGACTCTGTATCTGGCAAAGCAGTCCATGTTTGGCACTTCTTTCAAAAATCTGTTTCTCAAAACGATTTGCCGGATTTGGACTCTTTGGTTCAGATTAAGAACCGTGACAATTTGAGAGTCCTGAACTGTAGTGAACCCAAAACGAACAGGATGAGACTTGTCCTCCCGGGGCGTTCGGGGACGTCTACACCAAGCAAGCCTTCAAAGGTGAGAACAACAAAATATTCAAAGGCAAGTGCTATGTGTGTGATGGCGATGGACATCGAGCAAAGGATTATCGAAGCCGCAAGGATGAAGCAAGTTCCAGCAAGAAACTGGCATAGGCCAACATAACCAAAGGTTACGATTTTTCTGATGGATTGGCAGACATCAACCTTTCTGTAGTAGTCTCTGAGGCTAACTTGGTGGGCAACCCTAAATGATGGTGGGTGGATACTGGAGCAACTCGCCATATTTGTGCAGACAAGAAAATGTTCGCAACCTACAAAGTGGTGGAAAATGGCAATTAGCTTTTCATCGGAAACTCCTCCACATTAACTATAGAAGAAAAAGGGAAGATAGTGCTGAAGATGACCTTGGGAAAGGAACTCACTCTCAACAATGTACTCTATGTTCCAGAAATTCGCAACAAAATTTAGTTTCTGGGTCATTGTTGATTAAGAATGGGTTTAGGCTAGTGTTTGAATCTGAAATAGTTTACTAAGGCTGGAATGTATGTAGGCCATAGCTATATGACTGATGAGCTTTTTAAGCTCAATGTGTTAACTGTTGTACCAACTATTGCTTCTAATAATAAGAACAAATCTTTGGTTATATTATCGATCCTTCTCATTTATGGCATGGTAGATTAGGACATGCTAATTATGATTCTTTGCTTAGACTTGTAAATCTATAATGTTTACCTAATTTTAATTTTGATCCTAATCATACATGTGAAGTATGTGTTGAAGCTAAAATGACTAGAATATCATTTAATAAAATCGAGAGAAGTATTGAACCTCTAGGTTTAATTCTCACCGACATTAGTAATTTAAAATTTGTGCAAAGTAGAGGTGGTAAAAAATACTACAGAACTTTTATTGATGATTACACTAGATATTCGTATGTGTACTTATTGCAAATCAAAGATGAGGCCTTAGAAGCTTTTAGGCAATATAAGGTAGAAGTTGAAAATCAACTTGGCAAAAAGATTAAGATTGTGAGAAGTGATAGAGGCCGTGAATATGATGCACCATTTGATGGGTTCTACTCAGAACTTGGTGTTATTTATCAAACCACTACACCTTATTCTCCTCAGTCAAGCGAAGTGGGTGAAAGGATAAACCGCATTCTTAAAGAGATGAGGAATGCCTTGTTGATAAGTTCGGGTTTACCCCAGAACTTGTGGGGAGAGGCTATTTTATCAGCAAATTATATCCTAAATATGATACCTCATAAGAAAATTAACCAAACACCTTATGAATTATGAAAAGGTCATCGACCTTCTTATAATTACTTAAAAGTATGGGGTGCCTGGCAAAAGCAGCGATCCCTAGTCCTAAAAAGACTAAACTTGGACCAAGAACCGTTGGTTGTGTATTCATCAGTTATGCAAATAATAGTAGTGCATATCAGTTTTTAGTATTTAAATCAAGTATTCTCGATATAAATGCAAATATTATTATCGAGTCAAGAAAAGCATCCTTTTTCGAACATATCTTTCCTTGGAAAAAGGATGAAGAGAATCAAATTCTTGTAGATACAGTGACAATGGCTGAACAAGCCGAGTCGTCTGGATTAGAAGAGCTAAGTTCTTCTAATAAACGAACTTTAAAGCCACCATTGAAAGTGGCAAAGACCAAGAGGAATATGAGCCTACACGTGGAAAGAGACTAAAGACATCTAAATCTTTTTGTCCAGATTTTCTAACATTTATGTTAGAAAATGAGCCTCAAAGCTTTAAGGAAGCGATATCAAGTTCTAAAGCACCTTATAGAAAGAGGCAATAAATGGTGAAGCTGAGTCTATTCTACAAAACCATACTTGGGAGTTGGTTGATCTTCCTCTATGGTGAAAATAACTTGGATAAAATTGGATTTTCAAAAGGAAGATGGAAGCCAATACGTCAATTGATAAATACAAGGCTCGTCTTATAATTAAGGGGTATAGACAAAAGGAAGGTCTTAACTACTTTGACACCTCTCCTGTAACAAGAATAACATCCATTTGTATATTGATTGCTATAGCAGCTTTGTGTAATCTTGAAATACAGTAAATTGATGTTAAGACCGCCTTCTTAAATGGAAATTTAAATGAAGAAAACTACATGGAACAACCCGAGGGATTCAGAGTTCCTGGCCAAGAGAAGAAGGTTTGCAGACTTGTCAAATCTTTATATGGATTAAAGCAAGCACCAAAACAATGACATGAGAAATTTGATCATGTTATGATTTTGGATGGGTTTAGGATAAACGAGTGTGACAAATGTGTCTATGTCCAAAATACTAATTGAGGTTATGTCATCATTTGTCTCTATGTAGATGATATGCTCATCATTGGTAGTAATATCGAAATGATAAAGTCTACCAAGAAATTGTTAAACAAAAGGTTTGATATGAAAGATATAGGAGCAGCAGATGTCATACTTGGAATGAAAATTTCTAAAACATCTGATGAATATGCCTTATCTCAGCCTCATTACGTTGAGAAAATTCTGAAAAAAATTGGGAAGCATGACAACCGTCTTGCTAAGACACCTATAGATGCTAATGTTCATTTATTAAAGAATATAGGTGAAAGCATATCACAATTAGAGTACTCTCAAATCATTGGAAGCTTGATGTACTTAATGAACTGCACACGGCTTGATATAACCTTTGCAGTCAGCAAATTGAGTAGGTACACTAGTAATCTGGGGAAGGATCATTGGACAGCTATAATTAGGGTACTTAGATATCTAAAACATATCCAAAATTATGGATTGCATTATACAAAATATCCAGCAGTACTTGAAGGGTATAGTGATGCAAATTAGATATCGGATACCAATGATTCAAAGTCTACTAGTGGATATGTCTTTACTCTGGGAGGTGCAACAATCTCTTGAAAATCCTCTAAGCATACTTGCATTGCAAGGTCCATAATGGAATTAAAGTTTATCGCTTTGGATAAAACAGAAGAAGAAGCAGAGTGGCTTCAAAATTTTCTAGAAGATATTCTGATGTGGTCAAAACCTGTGCCAGCTATGTGCATACATTGTAATAATGAAACAGCAATAGAACAGGCACAAAATCATATGTATAACGGCAAGTCTCGACACATTTGTCGATGACATAATACCGTTAGGCAATTGCTCTCGAATGGTCTAATTATCATTGACTATATAAGATCTAGAGATAATATTGCGGATCCGTTAACAAAGGGGCTAGCCAGAGAGAAAGTGTTTAATTTATCAAGGGGAATGTGATTAAAGCCTATTAACTAAGAATTGCCATAATGGCAACCCAACCTAGAAGACTGGGGATTCCAAGAACTAGGTTCAATAGGACAACCGAATTATGTAGATTCCTCGATCACTAGAGAAAAGTGATCCCTGCAGCGTTGTCAAGATAAGCTTTGCTTTTAATGATTTTTATATCTTGGTTATCCAAGTGGAGTGTGGCAGGACATTCTTAATGTGAACTGAGCCGGTTGTATGAGAATTAACAAGGCTAAATTATCTAGAGCACTCACTGAGCCAAGTATAGTTCATGGCCAAAATGAACACAACTGTAGAACAAGACTGTGTCTAGTAATTCTCTGTGTGTAATCTATTGCCTTGACTTACACCAACGGCTAAACAGTTCAAGACATTGCATCCACTGGACCGCTAGTAAGTCCAATAGATTTTCACTATGGGAGGTTCAAAGCCAAAAGCTACCTATCCTGAAGTAGGGTATCTCCTTAATGTACTCTCTCGCATTTTTTTCATATTGTTGCATGTTTGTTTCCGTCAACTCCATTCATGTGGGAGATTGTTAGAAATTTTGAGTTTCTAGGCTTATTTTTTGGTAATTTTGAGCCCAAATTGACGTGGGACCCATGCATTATTTGAGGTGGGTCCGAGTGGTGACGTGTTCTTTGTCACGTGTTGAATCATGTCTCGAAGACGGTTCATCAAAAACATTTCCAAGCAAATGGGAAGTTGACGTCATTTTCAGTTTCGTGAAAATAAAAGTTGAAGAGACAAAGTGGGTTTGCTCATTAAATGGCTTGTCCCACATTGGAACAAAGAGAGAGTTTACATGAGTATATAAACTCTAGGTTGACATACTTGGGATTGGGATGGGTCCTAAGGGGCATCCCAAGTTTTGTAAGGATGAGAGTTATGGGCAAAGTGGGTTTGACCTAAATCTCCCACACGCACGCCCCGCCGTCGTCCGGCCGGGCACTGGTGCGTGGTGTGGGTCCTAATTTTAATTTTTTGGACAAAATTCATTTGAAAATTTTCAAAAACTTTTGCGGGAAAATTCAAATTTTTGTGAGAAATTTCCGAATTCAAACCCGAACAATGACATCCCTTCCTTCTTCGATCACCTCTCTTCATTCTAGCTGTTTTCATATTCGCACCTATTCAGAGGGGTTCCAAACCCATCTAAATAGTCGCCATCTTGCCTATAAATTCAGATCTTGTCCAAGTAATTCCATTATTCGTTTTTCTCTTCTCCTTGAGTGCATACTTCTGCATATTTGTTCTTCTATGTTTCTGTAAGAGAGAATACAACATAGTCTGTTCCCAGTCCCAATATCGTAGTGTTGTGTTGTTAGGTGTAGTCGTTGCATCTTGGGACGTTGGCATCATTGTTCTCTAGCACCATAGCGAGGATGTAACGATCTTAAGGAAAGTGTGTCCAACACACGCCTCAACTTTTTGTGTACTTCTACATTTTCTACATCATGTAAGTTCTATTTATATTATTTTATTTTTTTATAGTTTGTAGTTGTGGAAGCCGAATAAATAGAAGAGTCGGAAGGTGCGTACCCCAGAAATCAGATATTATTCGGCTCCATATTGCATGACTAGGATGACGAATACGTTAGGAAGGCCGAATAGCCGGAGATCAGTAGCTCCGAATAAATAAAAGGGGAATGGGATAAAAGTAGGCTCAGGCCCCAAGGCCCAAAAAGCAAGTATAAATATAAGAACCACAGATTTAGAAAGGTATGTAAGAATCACTTCCCTTAACTTAGGAAACAAGCTATCCTGAGTGTCTGAACTGACTTGCTCGTCGGAGTGCTAATTCCGGCACCCCCGACCGGAGTGTTTGTATCTTTTCAGGTGACTAGCTGAGGATCACTAGCGTCTCCCAGGATCTGAAGAGTATTTCCAAACCACTTCTCCACAATTGGCGCCGTCTGTGGGAATACTCAAATACATCCATAGCAGGCGTGACTGAAGATCCTTCGATAGCCACTGACGAGACCACACAGAGAGATGACCTCACTCTAGCAAACTCGCTTGGACCAAAAACCATCGCAACAAGACTTGCCTTGGACCTCTCCTCATCTTCAAACCCAACGCAAAAGACAATACAAGCGACCATGGCACAAGCTAGGCAAACCAAACAGAGGTTGGACAACGTCATCGCTGAGAACGAACGCCTTCGTCGCGATCTAGCCTCGAAAATAGCAAAATCCAAACAAATAATGCGCCAGGCTTCTGAGCGACCCCCGAGGGCAGATGAACGACGATCTCGAGCCCGACAGCAAGAAACTGACGGTCGCTATGCCTCAACAGATCATCTTGAGAAGTTGGCAAATGACGAACGTCTCCAACAATGCGTCCGGAGAAGTGCGACCAAAACACCAGTCCTTCCGAATGATGCATTTCCGCTTGACACCGTCCACGTGATATACAGCCTGCTAGTAGCCCCAGTCGTGCATGCAATCCAATCACATCCAGGCCCCCAACAGCAACTCATGCCAGCAAAGCGACTCTAAGAAACGCCAAGTATCACCTTTGACGACTCTGGTTTGATTGGCTTAACACTCTCTCACATCGATCCATTGGTTGTTGAGCTACGCGTAAACCGGTTCACTGTCGAACGCGTTCTTATCGACCAGAGCAGTACTTCGGAGGTTATGTATTATAAAACCTTCATCAAACTCGGATTCAACGAATCAAACCTGACTCCGGCTCCTTATCCACTATTTGGCTTCAATGCCAATCCAGAGTACCCATTGGGAAAGATCAGCTTACCCGTTCGAGCAGGTTCCAGAACGGTGGATGTGAAATTCTTGGTTGTCAGGCTGCCATCACCGTACAATCTCATCATGGGGCGATCGTGGTTGCATACCTTGCAGGCCGTCCTAAGCACCTATCATCAACTGCTACGTTTCCCAACAGAACACGGCATTGAGCAAATCCGTGGCTCCCAGAAATCGGTACAAGCATGTTATCTCCTTGTCGCCAAAATGCCAAAGGAACTGCAAGTAAACTCCATTGAGGTGCCGAATCGGGAGATCCTTGATGACGTTGGGCGGCATCCAAATGAGAAGGCCACGGAAGGTTTAGACCAAGTTGACATCGATGGAAGCCCAGAAAAGTTCTTCATGGTCGGCGCTTCTCTGAATCAAGCCGACAGGCAGCAACTGATCTCTTTCTTGCTCAACAACCTCAACGTCTTTGCATGGACTCCGTATGAAATGCCAGGAACAGACCCGTCAGTTTCACAGCACCATCTGAATATCGATCCCAAATGTAAGCCGATCATTCAGAAAGGCCGACGGTCAGCCGCTGAGCACACTGCCGCTGTTGTTGAGGAGGTAGACAGACTGCTTGACGCCGGGGCAATTAGAGAAGTCACTTACCCTACGTGGCTCTCCAATACAGTGGTGGTGAAGAAGAAAAATGGGACTTGGCGAGTGTGCGTCGATTTCACGGATCTGAACAAAGCTTGCCCCAAAGACTATTTTTCTCTACCCAAAATTGACCAGCTTGTCAATGCGACGGCACGCCATCAACGCATGAGCTTCATCGATGCTTATAGAGGCTACCATCAAATCGCCATGCATCTAGATGACCAGGACAAAACCACATTCCTCACCCCAAGAGGAACCTACTGCTCTAAAGTTATGCCTTTTGGACTGAAGAATGCAGGGGCAACCTACCAAAGACTGGTCACCGCCATGTTCAAAGAGCAACTCGGCCACACTATGGAAGTATACATCAATGATATGGTGGTCAAGTCCAAAGAAGAACAAAATTATATAGCCGATCTAGAAAATACATTCAGCATCTCACGCAAATACAGAATGAAACTGAACGCTTCCAAGTGTGCGTTCGGAATCGGCTCTGGCAAATTCCTGGGTTACATCATCAATCACTGAGGAATCGAAGCCAACCCGAGGCAAGTCACAGCAATCTTGGAACTCGACTCCCCCCGTTCAGTAAAAGAAGTCCAAAAGTTGATGGGGATGGCCGCTGCACTCAACAGGTTCATCAGCCGGTCTACAGATCGCTGCCGACAATTCTTTCAAACACTACGGTAGGGTAAGGCTTTTGAATGGTCCGCCGAATGCGAAAAAGCTTTCAACAGACTCAAGACCTACCTCCGCTCAGTACCTCTCTTGACAACACTCACCACTGGTGACCCGCTCATTCTATATCTGGCAGTTTCCGATAGGGCCGTCAGCGTCGTACTGCTAAAAGAGAATGAGGGGGATCAACGGCCAGTTTATTATGTGAGCAAGGCAATGGTTGACACCAAAACACACTACCGTCCACTGGAAAAACTCATCTTAGCCCTAGTCATGGTGGCAAGAAAACTGATGCATTACTTCCAGGGACATAGCATTGGGGTGCTAACAGATTATCCCCTCTGATCAGTACTACGGAATGCAGAAGCATCAGGATGTGTTTCAAAATGGGCTCTTGAACTCGGCCAATACGACATTCAGTTTTTACCTAAAACCGCAATCAAGGGGCAGGTGTTGGCCGACTTTGTTGCCGAATTCACCGGCGAGCTTGCTAACCTCAAACCTGACGAAGTTCGACCAAAGTCGAACTGGAGAATTTATGTCGGGGATATTTGGCAATTATATTGTGATGGATCGTCTAACCAAAGGGGCAGCGGCGCCGGAGTTGTAATCATGTCTCCAGACGGCGCAGTAATTGAGCAGGCCGTCAAGCTTGGCTTCGAAGCATCAAATAACGAAGCCGAATACGAAGCCCTTCTAGCCAGTCTGCAGAATGCGCACCTTCTTGGCGCTCGGCGTCTGCTTGTGTTTTGTGATTCAAAATTGGTAATTAGTCAGCTAAAAGGGGAGTACGCGGCAAGAAACGATCGTATGGCAGCCTACATGAAAACGGCCAACTCCTTGCTGGCAAAATTTGACCATCAAGAACTGAACCAAATAACACGCGACCAGAACACACACGCGGATGCCTTGGCGTGCCTAGCCTCCGCCATCAATTCTGAAATCAAACAGACCATCGAAGTAGGTTTCATCCCGGAGCCGAGTATTGGCCCTTCGGAGGAAATCCATGTCAACGTTATAGAATCTGCACCAAGCTGGATGGACCCCATTGTTGCATTCCTCTCTTCTGAACAACTCCTAGAGGACAAAAAAGAAGCACACAAGCTGTGAAATAAAGCCCTGCGATACTATCTGGATCTGCAATGAGGGCTTTATAAAAAGTCCCTCTCTGATCCATATTTGGAATGCGTGCACTCCGACAAAGTGGAGGAGCTTCTGACAGAGATACATGAGGGAAGTTGTGGTGCCCATTCTGGCGGACGCTCCCTGGCCCATCAAGCTATAACACAAGGGTATTATTAGCCGACAATGAGAGCTGACGCGGAGAGTTATGTAAAAAAATACGAACAGTGCCAAAAGTTCTCCCCATTAACCCATCTGTCTGCCAAAGGGTTGAACTCTATCACCAGCCCCTGGCCGTTTACTCAGTGGGGACTTGATATCGTAGGACCATTGCCGAGGGCCCCAGGAAACAAGCGATTCTTAATCGTCGCGACAGATTACTTCACAAAATGGGTCGAAGCGGGGGCTTTAACACATATACGAGATGCCGACATTAAGCACTTTGTATGGAGAAACATCATAACACGATTCGGCATTCCGAGAGCTCTCATCTCAGACAATGGCACCCAGTTCGATTGTGGCGTATATCGAGAGTTATGCAGCAAATATGGCATTCGGCCTTACTTCTCTACACCGGCCTACCCCCAAAGCAATGGTCAAGCCGAAGCCTCTAACAAATCCATCTTAGACGGCATCAAAAAAAGGCTGAAAAAAGCTAAAGGCAAATGGGTCGAAGAATTGCCAAGTGTATTGTGGGTTCATCGTACTATGCCGAGGAGATCCACTGGAGAAACGCCGTTTGCTCTAT
This sequence comes from Camellia sinensis, assembly GCF_055761805.1. Lineage (NCBI taxonomy): Eukaryota > Viridiplantae > Streptophyta > Magnoliopsida > Ericales > Theaceae > Camellia > Camellia sinensis. The sequence goes on from NC_138970.1 coordinate 68,751,445, forward strand.
GCTTTGGAACCCAGGCAATCTTACCCCTGGAAATCGGCCTCCTAACTCTGAAATCGTAAGTTTTTGATACAGGCCAAAACGACATGATGCTTGCCCTGGATCTGATTCTAATCGATGTATGAAGTGACCGCGCCCTGGCATCCATGGCACAGTATCAGCAACAGCTCACCAAGTCGTATAATCAGCGAGTTCAGTTGCGCCGATACACGCCAGGAGAGTTGGTCCTAAAGAAGGTACTTCCAGCCGACCGAAGACCGGCCGATGGAAAATTGGGTCCAAACTGGGACGGCCCCTATCAGATAGAATCCATCGCAGGAACAGGGGCATACCGGCTCTCAGACATGTCAGGAAGAAGCCTACCACGGCCTTGGAATTCAACACATTTACGTAAATTCTATCATTGACCCGACTTGTGGGCTTGATACTTGTACATATTCCACCGTTGCAATACAAAGCTTCTCGTTTTCTCAAGCTCGCTCCCAAGCCTTTAAGGGCCAATTAAGCCTTCTAAGACCAAAATAAAGTCTCCAGATTTGGAGCCCCCTTTTGGTGCATGACACCTTAGGGCCGATTAAGACTCTAGATTCGGAGCGCCCTTCGTGGATATCACGATTGGCCAAATTAAAGTCTCCGGATTCGGAGCCCCCTTTTAGTGCATGACACCTTAGGGCCGATTAAGACTCCGGATTCGGAACGCCCTTCGTGGATATCACGATTGGCCAAAATAAAGTCTTTGGATTCGGAGCCCCCTTTCGGTGCATGACACCTTAGGGCCAATTAAGACTCTGGATTCGAAGCGCCCTTCGTGGATATCACGATTGGCCAAAATAAAGTCTCCGGATTCGGAGCCCCCTTTCGGTGCATGACACCTTAGGGCCAATTAAGACTCCAGATTCGGAGCGCCCTTCGTGGATATCACGATTGGCCAAAATAAAGTCTCCGGATTCGGAGCCCCTTTTTGGTGCATGACACCTTAGGGCCGATTAAGACTCCGGATTCGGAGCGCCCTTCATGGATATCATGATTGGCCAAAATAAAGTTTCTGGATTCGGAGCCCCCTTTTGGTGCATAACATCTTAGGGCTGATTAAGCCTCTTAAGGCCGATTAAAACTCCGAATTCGGAGCGCCCTTCGCGGATATCACGATTGGCCAAAATAGTCTCCGGATTCAGAGCCTTTGTGAGAGATGCATTTGGACCACTTCACTGGCCGAATAAATATTCATTGAGAATTGTTCTTAATTCGAGCCGGTCAATGCATGTTTAAACATTTGCACCATGCGACACAAAACTTTCCAGTAAGTTGAAATAATACGTTTAATTAAGCACATAACATTTCAAGACCAAATACGAACATTGAAAATAAAAGAAATTCTATTTGTTCGGTGCGAAGTCTGTTCTCGCGTTCCAAAGTCTATTTATTCGGCACCCTCATCGTCGCTCTTCTCAATTTCGAAATCGGAATAGGGTAAGTAGTGACAATGATACAGAGGTGAAGCCGAATCAATGCCCACGTCTTCGAGAGCTTTCTCGGTTTGAAGGGCCTTGATCCAGCCATGCTTGAATCCACGATTTTCACATCGGCAGACCTCCTCGGGCCGTCCTGAAACCCGACCTTCTCTATCCCGACCTTCAGGCCATCCTGAAACCCCTTTTCATAACCCGAGGTCCGTTGGGTCACTCTCTTCTCAACGACCAATTTAGATTGATTTACTAATCTGGTCAGCCATGTTTTCAAGCGCAAGCGCCGATCATTCTGTGCCTCAGCCAGCCCACGAGTTAGGCCCATTCGGCTTCGCAAGCTCGCGCCCTAGCTAAGGCAATGGTAGATTTACTAATCTAGTCGGCCATGTTTTCAAGCGCAAGCGCCGATCAATCTGTGCCTCAGCCATCCCACGAGTTAGGCCCATTCCGCTTCCCAAGCTCGTGCCCTGGCTAAGGCAGGGGCAGCTTTACTAATCTGGTCGGCCATGTTTTCAAGCGCAAGCGCCGATCAATCTGTGCCTCAGCAGCCCACGAGTTAGGCCCATTCGGCTTCCCAAGCTCGTGCCCTGGCTAAGGCAGGGGTAGGTTTACTAATCTGGTCGGCCATGTTTTTAAGCGCAAGTGCCGATCAATCTGTGTCTCAGCCAGCCCACGAGTTAGGCCCATTCGGCTTCCCAAGCTCGCGCCCTGGCTAAGGCAAGGGCAGATTTACTAATCTGGTCGGCCATGTTTTCAAGCGCAAGCGCCGATCAATCTGTGCCTCAGCCAGCCCACGAGTTAGGCCTATTCGGCTTCCCAAGCTCGCGCCCTAGCTAAGGCAGGGGCAGATTTACTAATCTGGTTGGCCATGTTTTCAAGCGCAAGCACCGATCAATCTGTGCCTCAGCCAGCCCACGAGTTAGGCCTATTCGGCTTCCCAAGCTCGCGCCCTAGCTAAGGCAGGGGCAGATTTACTAATCTGATCCGCCATATTTTCGAGCGCAAGTGCTGATCAATCTGTGCCTCAGCCAGCCCACGAGTTAGGCCCATTCGGCTTCCATGCGCGCGCCCTAGCTAAGGCAAGGGCAGGTTTACTAATCTGGTCGGCCATGTTTTCAAGCGCAAGCGCCAATCAATCTGTGCCTCAGCCAGCCCACGAGTTAGGCCCATTCGGCTTCGCAAGCTCGCGCCCTGGCTAAGGCAAGGGCAGATTTACTAATCTGGTCGGCCAAATACCTAAGCTAAGAGCCGATCTAACCATAACCGAAAGCAATATCATTCATCAACAACATTTTCCTTAGCAAGTTGAGCACAACTCATGAAATTTTATATACGCAAATTACTAAACAAAAAGCTACAAGCCCGCATGAAAATGCCTAGCAAACAACTATGACTGTAGCAACACATGAAAAATACCAAATTAAAAAATGTAAAAATACATTCGACATCCTAAAAACTATATCAGTCGCCCAGATCAGTCATCGGAATCAAACTCCAATGGCTCAACATCCACTTGCTCATATGCTATTGGCATAATCAATGAAACTTTAGCAGCAGCAAGGGCTTTGTGCCAGCCATGTTTGAATCCCCGATTTTCAAACTTGGGGACTTGGTCCAAATACTGGGCGAGTCCAGCATTTTTCCCGGCCTCGAATACTTTGGAAGCCTCCGAGTCAGCTGTTTCCTTCGCCGCCTTCATTTCAGCCAACTCAGCCTCCAGTTTGGAGACCGCCTTCTGGGCCAATTTGAGCGCATTTTCACTCGCCTCCGCCTCCTTCTCGGCATCCGATCTCAATTGATCAGCACTACGTGCCCTCTCCACCTCGGCCTCGGCCCTTGAGGCTTCTTTGTTCGCCTTCAAAGCTTCGACCTCGGCCCTTCTCCTCTGGCCCTCAACTTTCTTTCATAAACGACCAATCTGTTTGATGGCGTCGCAATGTCGACGGCCCATATCGGCTATCCTTCCGATGGTCTGCAAAATAAGAATTTAAAACCACAACTTCAACAGTATTTGGATTAAGTGAAGCAAAGTCCGAATATGTACCAAAAGTGCCGATTGAGCAGCTAGTGCTGTCGCATTCAGATCTAGTTCCACCCGGAAAGCCTCCCTGTCAGATGGCAACAACACGGATGTAGCCAAGCTGAATGCGACTTCTGGATCTTTAAGCGCAGAAGCATCAGAAGAAATCGACATTTTTTTTATCATCGGCTGAATGACAAAAGGAACGATCACATTCGATCCCTCTAATCGAGGACGTTTGCCACCTTGTTCTTCTGAGCCAGCCTCAAACTCGGCAGGGCGTTTCTCTGCCTTTTCCTCAACTTCTTGGCCAGCCTGCACGATCAAAGTAGATTTGGCATTCTGATTTTTTGCCGTCTCCACCTCAATATCGTGCAAGGACTCTGATTCGCTAACAGGCAGGGAGAGTTGAGATTCGGCGACGGGTGGTACTTCAGACGGAAGGGCCTCCGCTCTTCACCGCACGGCCAACCTTTCCGCATTCGCCTTCCTGGCAAATTTTGTCAGGCTTAACCCGGCCATGTCTTCGGGGCCTGCGGCGAGAAGATCCTCTAAGCCGTGAAAAATGCCGTCAAGTGAAAGATCCCCTCAATCCGAAGTGGATGGAGGATCGGCCGAATTCAATACCTCGTCAGACTCGGTTTCGTACTAATCTGATTCGGTAACATTAGCTACATCCCGCTCCGAATCAGACCCTTCAAAACCAACCTGCCTCAAGTTTTTGAAGTCGGATAAAATAAGAGCGATAAGAGAATCTTCACCCTCCGGAACCGGGATATTTTCCGCCGCCGAGAAGGTCGTATATGTCGGCTTGTAACGAAGCATAACGTGGGCCGCCCTCCCTTGTTTCTGAAGACTTCGACGGCTGAAATACTTGAGTGCGACTTTGATATCCGAAAGAACGGCGTCATCAGTCGAAGACAGGACTTTCTTCAAATCGTTCCCTGCACAAGCCAAGCCGTAACATTTCAAAGAAGAGGCTTTACAACAAAAATGAACAAATAATAAAAGCGAGAAGGCAATCGGCCACCTGGCTCGCCCCTCCGTCTAAGAATAGGGTTGACGTGATCCTCCCCTTCGCCAAATTCCCAGTTACCCTGGACAACGAACATAACATCATCAACTCGTTTCCCAGAACTGGAAAGCATAGTAATTAGCTGATGGTCGATATCCTTGGCCCTTAGAAAGAAATGCTCGTGCCGACCAGAAGACTTAGCCAAGGCATAGCAATGCCGGATGGCTGGAATGCCAAGGTTAATTCTAAGGCGACGGTTGAACGCTATAAACCCCATTATAATTCTAAAGAAATTCACATTGAATTGGGAAGGGATTAAACCCCAATGACGAAGCACAGCCCTAAGAAACGGGTGAAGGGGAAAACGGACTCCACCCTCTGCGATTGACAAAAAATGAAAGACAATCGTGGTTTTGTCCTCCCTCTCCATATCAAGAGTGTCGTCTGCCACAAACGACAGACGGACATCATCAGGAATAGAGAAATGGCGTTTAAAGCCAGCAATTCGATCTGACGAGAGAAGGTCTTTTAAATATTTCGCTATACCCAACAGTTTATAAGAATGCCAAGGAAGGAATAAACCAGAAAGAGTCTTCGGAGCAAGGAATGAGAGAACTTACAAAGGATGAAGAGGATATCGGAGAAGAGAGTTACAGGGACGATTCAAAAGGCAATCCAGCAACGAGCGTCATAAAATACATACTCGAAAGGACGTCAAAATTTTAAATCGCAATAAATAGACACGTACGAGGGGGCAGGAAGTCGACACGACAACCGAAAGGGGTGCGCTAAGATATCCGCATGAGGATGAGGCCAACCGCCGAATTTTGGCTCTGACTTTTGAAATTCGGAACCAAGCACTCCAGCCAAACTGTCGTTGGTAAAGTGCTTGGGGGGCAATTGTGGGAGCTGAATAAATAGAAGAGTCGGAAGGTGCGTACCCCAGAAATCAGATATTATTCGGGTTCATATTGCGTGACTAGGATGCTGAATACGTTAGAAAGGCCGAATAGCCGAAGATCAATAGCTCCGAATAAATAAAAGGGGAATGGGATAAAAGTAGGCTCAGGCCCCGAAGCCCAAAAAGCAAGTATAAATACAAGAACCACAGATTTAGAAAGGTATGTAAGAATCACTTCACTTAACTTAGTAAACAAGCTATCCTAAGTGTCTGAACTGACTTGTCCGTCAGAGTATTAATTCCGGCACTCCCGACCGGAGTGTTTGTATCTTTTCAGGTGACTAGTTGAGGATCACTAGCGTCTCCCAGGATCTGAAGAGTATTTCCAAACCACTTCTCTACAGTAGTCCTATTCTTTTCTTTTTATGGTCTACGGAAATATTATTCTGTTACAAAATAATTTTTTGATTTCTAAAAAATAATTTACATTATGAAATTATTTAAATTTTTATTGTATAAGTCATTTTATATTTTTTTAAAATACATACAATTCACTTATTTTAATAAATAGTTTCCTACACCGATTACATCCCTACATAACCATATTGGAACCACTTATTTAGGCCAAGTTTGGGATGTTCCAAAAAAGTCAAAAAGCTAAAAAGTTACTCAAAAAGTTAAAAAGTTAACACTGTTCACCAAAAGTCAACAATTACGGCTGCACAACTCCCAATTCAAATTTTTCCCTACAAATCAATTTTTATAATTTTTTATTACACATTTTCTAATAAAAAGTCAAAAAGTTAACCCAAACATCCATATTTTCAACCTCAATTTTTTAGTCCAAAAAGATAAAAAGTACACTTATTTAGTCTTCTCAAACTTGGCCTTAATATGGTGAAAATATGGAGTTCTGTCCTTTTTTTGTCTATATGGGCTACCATAATTGGTCAAGATCAATGCAAAAATTGATAGGATAGTCACAAACTTTTAAATAATTTTCTCAAAAAAATATCTACATAGATGGATGTGGGTCTCACAAAATCCCACAGCTACCTGTAAAGTTTTTTTTTTTTTTTTTTTTTATTTTTGGGCGTGACTGTCAACCACATGTAAACTTAACCCATTAAATTGTGCCTAAACCTGTCAACGGGCCTTGCTAGGTGAGCCGGTTCACGGCCTAACACGTTAACGCTATATTTAGTTAGGAGATTTAAAAATAAAATTAGAAAGAAAAAAAGAAAAAGTATTATTTACATTTTACCTATCTTTTTAATTTCTCATTCCAAATTCTTCATCAAATCTCCTAATCAAACACAGCCTAAATTAAAGCCTTGCTGAATGGGCTTGGTATGGAAGGGTTAGTGGGTTGAACTGTTGGCTCAGCCCAACATGATAAGATCTTAATCTACTTCTAGACTTAAAAGGAGAAGGAAAAGACTTACCGTTACCCAAAGGAAGAATGCAAGCTCGAATGCATTCTGAAATAATCAGGAAAAAATGTAGCAATTTGTTAGTACTCTAATAATCCAAAACAACTTAAGAAGAGATTTTTGTCTTTTTCTTTAAATCCTCGTTTTAGTTCTTGTTTTTTTTCTATAAATGATTTGAAGCAAATAGAGAAGGAAAAATTACAAATACACTGTATGAGGTTTACATAAAATGTGGATTAGAATTTTTTAATTAACGGAATTAATTGAAAAAATAAAAATTTTAACTGCTCTCCTATACAATAATAAAATTGCCTGAATTATTAATTGAAATATATTTTTGACATCATTAAAATTGTTAATTGACTTGTTGATTTATTAATAAAATAGGTCATTTGTTATGAAATAAGAAATTTTAAGGGACGAAATGTAATTTTCAAAACTATAAGGGACAATTTGAATTTTAAGCAATGCTCAGAGAATATATTGTAATTTACCTAATAGAAAAATATTTATTTTTGTTTTGTTTTGTTTTGTTTTATTTTACAAATTGAAAATTCAAACACAAACCTTAATGCATTAACACAAAGGAGGAATTAAAGTTGGTAGGTAGGTACCAGAAAGAGAGTCAAATGGAGAAGAGTGAGAACAAATCTTGGGCGCCCAAACCAGAAAAGATCATCATGGGGTTGAACAAGAGGGGCTCCTTTGATTACATTGTCCTGATTGTTGAGTTGAAGAGCCATTCTTGCGACTATCACTTCTAGTTTAGTTCCAAGCACTAGCACTATCTACATATATATACATATAAAATTAGACACTTTAATTATCATTGATCCATGGAGAGGAGACAAATGAAACTTCATACAAGTTTCAATTTAGTAGTTTTTGCTGCAAGATGTATATACTTACTAGTAGTGGGATAAATGATATAAAGAGATACACGTGCCAACCTGATTCGATCCAAAAACAATTTTTTAGATCAAACATTCTCATTTGAAAATAAATAACAATAATAATAATAATAATAATAATAATAATAATAATAAAAAGAGAAATTATATTGATTTCCTTGATATTTGAATTAAATACAGTAAATTTTACAAATTTAAGAAAATTAGTTTGACATCCCCTATACATTTACACCGTTAACTAAACAAGCAAAAATACTAATTTACCCTTAGCAAACTCAACATTAACTAAGGGAAAAATAGATATTTTAGCACAAAATTGGCAAAAATCATCGTATTCCATCCATCATATTACCAATTAACTAACAAAAATTGGGCAAGTTAACCCAAAACTGTGAGATTTGATGTATTTAATCCAAAAAATCTTAACCAAAGCCAGTGCTGTTAAAACTTACCATCACCTACTCCACCTACTACATCTACTCCACCTACTACCTACCTACCTATTCTTCTCTTCTATATATAGGAATCATTGTAAACATATTAATACATCAATCAATAATACATCAATTTTAACATGGTATCAGAGCAAGGTTAAGCACTTAGTATTTTTCGTTTCACCGGCGGGCGGCAACCTCGCCTTGGCCGCCCGCCAGACCTCAACCTAGTCCGCTAGAATTTTCTACACATACCTTCACTCTTCTTCACCACCTCGCCGAAGCAAACCCAAAATCGCTCTGGGACATTTCGTCGAACACCATGTCTGCAACAATGATGGGCATGACACACACACAGAGATGAGGCTCGTCATTTCAGATCGTTCATTCGAAGGCCCATTGGTTCTCCCTGCGGACCTCCTCCTCTGGGGTGAAATCATTCTGAATGTTAAATGTTTTGCGGATTTCTTCTGATCATGTCTGCAACTGTCTGGCAGGCTGGCCTTCCGATATACTCAGCGAAATCTTTTCGATTTCGAATCGGTTATCTCAAATCCCGGAAGGATTTAGAGAAAGATCTCAAGGTTTTGCCATTGCAGCTTCCTGCTGATGACAGATTCATATGGACATACACTTCACAAGAGTTTCGAATGGCTCAGGAAAATCGCTTGCAGAAGTTTGTGCTGCCAGAACCGGTTCTTTGCGTCGGTGGATTTTTACAGGTTGAGCTCCTGGGTAGAGTTCAGAAACAAGAAACAGATGGTTTACTCTATATATGTGTTTCTCATGTTAAAGTTGTGGGATGGTCACTGTTTCCCACATTCGAGGCTGAAGTTCTCAAGCCCTCTGGCAAGTTTGTGTTGAAGTATGACCCGGAGGCTCAGAACCGCCCTCCACCACTCTCTCCAAACAGTCAACTTGCAATCCCGGACATGATGCATGCGCAAGACATAAGAGATATGGAGCAGTGGCTGCATATGTTTGGTGGAAATGATCCAGGTTTTGTGTTCTTAAATGATATTCCCCTTGACAATCTCTTTCCCATTAAAACATTTTGACTTCCCTTTAAAAAAAAAAAAAAAAAAAAAAAAAAAAAAACCATTCCCACGTGATAATATTGGAAAGGCATCAACCATCCCCCTCAAACCCATCAGGAAAGCGGCCCAGCTGTTGCATACTTCCACAAACAAATATAATATATTATATAAATATTATGTTAAATATTATATAATATAATATATTATATTTTGATAGCCAAAACCGGCCCACGGTATTAAAAACCCCATACACTCCAAACCAGCGGGAAAATCAAACTTGAATCTTCCTTTACAATGCACCACACCCTCTCTCTCCACTTTATCACATGGGCTTGTCCCCTCTCTCCCCTCCGTTTGATTTCAAAATCAATTATTTTTATTTATTTTCTCTAATTTATTTTTAATCTTTTTCCATACCCAACTTTCTTTATTTTCTATCTATATATCTATCTCTTTTTATTATACTATATTATCCAAACTCAACACTCTCTCGTTTTGTTTTCCCATATATTCTTATTATTTCTTTCTTTTTTTATTTTTTCTTTCACTTTATTCTTAATCTTTTTTTTCATTATTATTTTTTTTGCACAAAAAAAAAAAAAAAAAAAAAAAAAAAAAAAAAAGAAGACGACCTGCACACCAAACTCATTTTATTCATGTCGGGGCTCACCCCGATCACCATTTTACACCACACAAAAAAAAACAAAAAAACAAAAACAAAAACAAAAACAAAACAACACACAACAAAACCAACACAAATCGGAACAGTGGGATTTTTCTTCTCTACTCTGCCGCCGGTCTCTTCTTCTTGCCTCCGTCCTGTGCGACCCTTGACGGTGCTACCTCCGTGTTTCCCACTCCACTGGGCACGATCACTACTCCCTGCTCCTCCACTGCAGCATATGGCGGACCTCCAAATCGGAACATCACGGTAGCCTTCCGCTTCAGCTCCTTATTTTCCGCCTTTAGCACACTTATCTCTGCTCGCGCATCCTTATACATGCGTTGGAGCAGAGCCAGTTGGGCGTTTAACTGCTGCACCTCATTTGTCCTACTCTGAAGCCGGTGCGACAAGTTTGTGACCGCCGTCATGGTTTCCACACATGACTTCAATGTATACTGATTGGCCTCAATATCCGTTTGCACTGCCATTTTTTGCTCCACAGACCGCATCGGAAAGTTCAATGGAGCAAAACCAGAGATGTTTGGTTGAGGTTCACGGGCCACCGCACCAGTTATCTCTCTTGTTGACTCGTTGAGGTCGGGAAAGAGAGTGAGCAGACCACGGGAAGACGAGGCCATTTTCTGGGCAACAGAGTGTTACAGAGTATTACAGAGTTTCTCTCTCAGACAACGAAGAGTTTTTTTTTTCAGAGGTTTTTAGCAAGTTTTTTGTCTCAGCCTCTGCCTCAGCCTCAGCCTCCGTCCTGGTTAAATAGCCAATGCAGACACGCGCATCGTGCGCCGCTCGGCGCTAGACGACAACCTGGGCGCGCAAGCCAAGTCACGCGCATCGCCATAATGTCCGGTATACCTTTCTATGGATTGGGCACGCCTTTTGATGGCACGCCTTTTGAAAGATTGGGCACACCTTTTGAGGGTGCGACTTTTACATCGGTCCGACATGACCCATAAACTGTCCCAACATTTGATTCCGGTTAGCTTTTCCAACGGTCCGACATGACCCCATAAACTGTCCCGACATTGATTCCGGTTAGCTTTTCCAACGGTCCGACATGACCCTATAAACTGTCCCGACATTAATTCCGGTTAGCTTTTACAACGGTCTGACATGACCTCGTCAACTGTCCAGACTTTATCTGCTACAACGGTCTGCCACAACCATCCAGTGTCCTCTACAACGTTATGACACAACCATCCAGTGTCCTCTACAACGTTATGACACACCCATCCAGTGTCCTCTACAACGTTATGACACAACCATCCAGTGTTTCCTATCATCTTTTATTTTATGTATTAGTCTATTTTCTTGTTTTGTTCCTGTCTCCAAACTCAAGTTGGTTAGTTCCTATCCCCCTTGCGTTTGCGGGGGGCTGTTAAAACTTACCATCACCTACTCCACCTACTACACCTACCACCATCTACTCCACCTACTACACTTACTCTACCTACTACCTACCTACCTATTCTTCTCTTCTATATATAGGAATCATTGTAAACATATTAATATATCAATTAATAATACATCAATTTTAACAAGTGCAACTTACAAAATAAAATAAAAGATTAATAATAAAATAAAGGAATTCTAGAAGAAAACCATATACTCACCTTGAACAACCACGAGCATAAAGATGACAACTATTAACCACAAAAGTGGGCTGCCCAAGACAAAGACAACACACTATCAGAGTAAGTTAGATTGCTTTTGGATCATGAATTAGGCTAAAAATTTAAAAAGGAAAATGGAAAAGATGAGTGAATTTTTTATTTACTCCAAATAATGCTAAAAAAAATAAGTATATATATATATAGATTTAAATTTGTTCTAGCATGATGTACGTATATTATATCATAATAAATTTGAATCACACAATTCATTTTCAAGATACTTTTTCTGGCTGATGAGGTTATGGCATCCTTACTAGTGGCAAGATGTACGTAGTATTATCTTTAATCTTTGAGATTGTTTTTGTAACTCAACTAAAGTTGCACTGTTAAGAACGCTAATGACAAGCTTTACTAGTGGCCCAAACCGTCCTTTCAAAATATGTAAATGAAATATATGAAAGGGGTATATAAATTATTAATTAAAACGTTTAATTATGTTGTTTAATATACGATGACATCCATGAAGAGCAAAGAGTGAAAATAATCTACAACCTGATACTGACTATCACTTTAAAATCTTCTTCCAAGGATCTCTGTATGTACTTCTGGAAATTGAAGTTGTTGTGCCTCTCAGACAAATGAGCCTTGATTGTGAAATTTCACAAAATAAAATCACATGGTTAATCAATCAAGAACTCATTTTCCATCACAATTTTTTGATGAAATCAATTTGAAAATTAGGAAGATTAGAATTGAGAGACCATTACCGAGATAAAACCGTGTCTCAAGGTGAGGTAATCAACTTTCGCCACTGACTTGAAGAATTGTCTGAAAAAGCATTTCTATACAATTTCACAGTTACTTATTAAGTACCCAAATGCAAATCATCAAAACTATATTACTTTAAAAGGACAATAAGATCGTGTTTGTTTGCTGAATTATTTTTTCAAAAATTGAATACCATAGGAAAAGAGTTAAATTACGTGTATGCATAATGAAATAATAAGGAGACGATTATTTTAGAATGTTAGATCAGAAGAGAGGATAATTTGAAGTGGAGGGATTAATTGATGCCATGGGGTGCGATTAGTTATCCCCTAGCTCAATTAATCCCCCTAAAAAGGATAAAAGCCAAATCTCAAGATAAGATATTTTTGCCAAACAATAGACAAGAAGTTCCAATCCCTCCTCTTTAATCTAGCAAACAAATAACCCATGCCATATAGGGAGAGGTAAGATATAGACTATAACTTACAATCCACAGGTGAGCTGTTGAATCTGTACAATGCGTCATGTGACGTCTCCCAAATGTTGTTTGTCTAGTGAATCTAAATCGATTTGGATCTATTAAACAAATCATATATTAGAAGGGGAAAAAAAAGCTAGATTATTTTGTTTACGATATTGAAATTGGAACTTATGTATATACAATATTCATTTGGGTTAATTAAGCAGGATTTAACTTGCTCATGTTACAAGCCTAAATAAGAGCAAATTCTATCAAAACTAGCTCTAGAAAGCCATATAATGCATAGCTAGTTGATATTATATTAGGTCATGGCCTCCAAAGTAAGAAAACAGTAACTTGCAACTTATCTTGCAATTTGCAGGGTTGATGATATTTCCCAAAGAAAAGTAAAACAAATTTGAGTTACACTATGAAAAGTCTTAAATTCACATAATTTCAAAGTAATTTACCATTTTAAATTGAGTCCACCTATCCACCAACCAAGTTATTATTCATCTATGAGTCAAAGTTTGTTAATAAAACACAAAGTTTAAATTAATTTAAAATAATAGACAACAATTATAGGTGGAATCAACACACTATAATTTTATACTACAATTCTAGGGGGAATCAAAACACTAAAATTCTAGGCGCACGATCACGGGTTCGATTCTCCGTGGGATTAAACTTGGGATTTAAGCGGGAGCCGCGACGATGAGTTGCTGTGATTGCTATTAGAGGATTAGTCGGACGGGTCAAAAACCAGAGCCCGGATACCTCGGTTATCAAAAAAAATAATTTTAGACTAATCAGGTTTGGTGTTTTGTTCACAGACTCCTAAAGAGTGTGACAAATTAATTTTTCATGAAATTTAGGCCTTGTTTGTCATAATCTAAAAAAGTCAAAAAGTCACTATTCTATTTAAGTCGCATCATCTTATTTAAGTCAGATCACCTCTCTACCACATCACTTCAAACTCAACCCATACCCAACTCATATTTCATAAAAAGTTAAAAAGTACACTTATTTAGATCATTCCAAACCACCCCTTAGTATAACAATACAACTCAAAAAAAATTATTTAAAAAAGTATTTATAAAATTATATCGATAGACTTCAATCATTATACGTCTTATTTTAGAATGAATTTTAATACAAAAATTGTGGATAAATAATATTTTTAAATTTTGTAAGAGTCCTTATGTGAACATTGACCGGACCAGCTTACCAAAAACATTAACGTGAAGACCTAAAATTCTTCAAATAAAATAAAATTTTTGAAAGATAAAGAAATAGAACTCTATCTCAGACCAGTGAATTAGTTTCTACATCTAATATTACCTTAATAAGTAAATTTCAACACTTTTGAATATCTTAGGCTTGATTACATAAGTACTTATGCATGCAAAAAGACCGCCCAACCAACGAGTTTCATTTTGTTCGAACTTTCAAAATGTGTGAATGAAATACATTTTTTTATTAGTTTAAAATAATAAAATCTCCAATTTTAGATGAGATTAATACACTTTTTAAAGAGAGTACACTGTTTTAGACAATAATAATGATACATTTACCATATTTTATATCACACATTGTACATTAAAAGGTGGGAATGGCTATTTTTTTATACCATTATTCTCCTTGATGTATTTTGTTAGTGATCTTAACACCTCATCTGATAAACCTTACAGTGAAAATCATCTGTTTAAAAAATTAGATTCATCGAATATCGATTAATAGATGAACAAATCATATTTTGTTTTATAAAATAGATGGTTCACGTTTAAATAGTTTCCGTCCATTTTTAAAAACAAAATGTAATTTGTGCAAGTGCATTAATGTTCAATAAAATTAAATTTTTGCACAACTCATCTTTACTGTTGGACTTACAAGATAAACGGTACAAATTATCATTTTGAGCTGGGAATAAGGCCCACAAAATACAATATGAATAAAATGATATGAAAAATAATGAAACAGAGAGAAATCATATGAGAAAATGGAAAGCATAATAGCATTCTTTAGACAAATTAAAATATTGTGTTTTGTTTCCATTATGTAAACAAATTCATTTTTTTTCCAAAGAATTGATATGCATGTTTTGGTAGAAGAGAGTTGTCCATGGAATTGGGATGCTGCTGCGCAGCCCGTGTAGTAGCAATTATTGTGCGGTAAAATAGACCCATTTTAGAGCTCATTTTGATAATTCGAATCGTTCACATTTTAAAATATATCAAGTAGAACATGCCTGCAAAATATCAAGTTAATCAGATATTGTTTACTTATTCATCCACTCATATTTGTATTCATTTTAATACTTTAAATCACAATTATTATTTATTTTTGTAGATACAAATGTGAGTGGATGAATGGGTAAACGATAACCGATTAATTTGATTTTTTTTCAGGCACATTCTACTTGATATATTTTAAAATATGAACGGTTTATTATTTATTTTTGTAGATACAAATGTGAGTGGATGAATGGGTAAACGATAACCGATTAATTTGATTTTTTTTCAGGCACATTCTACTTGATATATTTTAAAATATGAACGGTTTAGATTATCAAAATAAAACTCAAAATGAGTCCATTTCACTGCATAGTAATTGCTCGTGTGTGGTTCGCGTAGCAGCATCCCCAAATCGAGTTGTCCATAGCGCAGCAATATGGCACTGCAAAGTCTACAAAGCCGAAAAATCACATGGAAAATGACCCAAAAAATACATGGTAGGGCCACCTCTCGTGCAAAGAAAAAACCCTGGCCTGTATACATTATTTTTTCTGCTTTTTTTTAAAATTTTATTTTTAATATTAATATAATTTTTCAAAGTTCCCAAACTTATGTTGATTAGGTCAATTTGCCGCTGTGACCACTCTAGCCTATGTGGTTAGCTTTTTGGTCATCAAATCTCTTCTAGAGAGGAGATCTTGGGTTTCGCTTTTAGGTGTGAAATGAGAGAGTAAAATTTTCTTACAGCGTGTATGGATGTGAGTTTCAACTCTTACAAGGTGTTAATTTAACAATTAACTACTGACTTTCGCCGATCAAAAAAAAGAAAAGAAAAGAAAAAAATTAATTTGAATCGGAAAAGTTTTCAACAAAAAAGTATAATGAATTGTTTGGATTATCGATTTATATATGATCCCAACTTAAGGATAAATTACATTAATATTTAAAAAAAAATGTAATAACTACTACAAGGATATACTTATATCAATTTCTTTTTCTTTTTTTTTTTAATAAAGTTAGAGTGATAGGAAAAATACATGGTGTGAAGATACCGGATAAAAAAGGTAAGATTATTCACTATAACATATAAGAATTGTAGGTATCAAACTTTTTCTTCCTCAAGTGAATTTTATTGCAAAAATTATTAAGAAACCAATTCTAGTCGTCATGTGAGTCATCTCGAGAAAAAAAAATTACATTTAGTGACAATTGTAAAATATTGCTAATAAATGTAATTTTAGAGACTATTATGTTGTATTGAAGGGTTTACTTTTTTAGACAACAAATTTAGTCCCAAGACGATAGTAATTTATTAGTAAATGTTCAATTTTGTCACTAAAAATATAATAATGACAATTTTAACAACTAAATTTGGTAACAAAACATTAGAATAAATTTTTGAGTCATATTAAAACAAGTTATTTTTTCAAATTTTCTTAGCCCTAAACACAAAAGTAATTAAATTCATAAATAATAAATAAACGTGAAACTCATTATTTTATAATATTTTTTTAAAGTTTTTAGACATACCATTTGCAGCTTGGTACTCAGTTGTTTGAGTTTCTTTCTCCCAAGCTTTCCAACGCCTCATCTACATGGATTAAAAACAAATAAAAACGAAAACAAAAGGGGAAATATAGAAAAATTTTAAGCACATGAAATTCGATTACAGAATTAAATATGATTATGTCTATTTCTGTAATTGGATTATGTGCACTTAAAAGAAATGAAAAATGTATAGCCAACGATGGATGCTAAAATTTGTAGTGGACAATATAGCTTGTTACCTTGAGCCTACCCAAAGCCATGGTAAGTACACTATAAACAATTTGCATGACTGCTAGCACAAAGAAGAATATGTGAAGCTGGTGTATCCCTTCTTGTGACACTAGTGAAACCTTTCCCTGCAAATTTCAGTGGGTAGATATTAACTACATCTTTACAAATTTGTCCTTTAAATTAACGAAATTCAAATAAAATTATAAATTAATTTCTCCCTTTATATTAGTATACATAGATGCACCATGATCCAATAACTGCCACATGTGAATAGGTTGAAACCTGCTTGGTTTGTTTTTCAGAAGAAATTTTCTATAAGAATTCTAAGAAAATTATAAATTAATTTGGTATAAATATATAAAAAAAAAAATACTCATAATTTGGGGTACATAAATATTTTTTAAAAATTTTGAAAATATCTTTTAGATGTTTATTTTTGTCATATTAATCCCTATTTTTTAAAAATATTTTTGAAAACAGATTCTGAAATCAAACCAAACAGAATTTTTTGAGCTTTATAGAATTGAAGAAAGGAATAAATTGAAATTTGAAAATTTTTACTAAAACAGTCTTTTGGAAGAACAACTACTTTAAGTATAAAGTTTTAAATTTTAAACTAAATTAATTGAATTTTTTTTGCCAAACAAGTTGCGGCAATTTATTATCAAAAGTGTTAGTAACAATATATAATATTAATGTCATCATTATACTTAATTTTTTTTTTTTTTTTTTTTTTTTTTTTTGCACAGCAGAAAAGGAACGTACTTCAGCTGTGCATTTATCAGTACTGTTAACTGCACCCGCATCCACATCATCCTCATCCAATCCTCTACGTGGTATTGTCCAGAGACTACCATTATACAAACCCGCCACCGAAAAGTTCAAATTTCTGATAACTCCGACTGTAAAATGCTCCACCGTGGTGGTGGTTTCCGCCTCAGTCTCCTTTCGACATGGAAGCATGATGTCTGCAAGCCTAGTGGGTATGCAGATGTTGGAAATGGACTCTTGTGTTACAGCTAGTATGAGTGACATGAACCCTAGTAACATAAGCTCTGCAAAAACAATTCCAAAAAAAACATAAACAAAATCTAAATCTAAATCAAACATGGTATAACAGTTCTGCTACAGGCACAAAAATCAGACACAGAAATTAACATAGAATTCACACGAATAGACAAAATTTTATAGGATTTATTGTTTGAAATCTTGTTTGTTTACATACATTCTGTGTCTTTTTGTGACAAGTTTATGTGTTCTAAGATTTTATAAAAATTGAAATGAAATAGTCTGAGAACACAGAAACTAATCAGAGAACGGACAAAATCCCCTCACGAGTTGAGTCCCACCCTTTTTATAGGTCTCACGCTTGTGTGAGAGAGTTGAATCTTATTATGTTATTGATTTTTGTGTAAGTAGAAGAGCTGTATTGAAATCTCTGGACAGTTATTTATTATCAAACCAGATTTGAGCTTTTCAACAGCATCATAGAGGGCAGACTTCCGATTTCTTTTGAGCCACTGTACCAATTAGAAGTATTGAATCAACATCTGTTTCATTCAACAATAATCAAAGTAACAAAGATATATGTGTGTGTGTGTGTGTGTGCGCGCGCGCGCGCACTTACTTTGGTGATGAGATGGATGGAGTGCTCGATAATAATGGAGATGGCAATGATGATGAAACAGACAGTGGCGAAGGCCCATGTCGGAGTGTACTCAAGAGACTGACCGGATGTACCTCCGCCTGCCATGATCTTCTGCTGCTGCTGCTGCTGCTGGTGGTGATGGTGGATGAAGTGGTGGTTGTTAGTTTGCCTTCCTATGGTGTGGAGACAGGATCAACATTGGCGAGATATGACTACAAGAAGAAACTAGAGTCTTATATGTATTTATAATTAAAAATGGCTTTTGCTTTCCTCTGTGTGTTTGGGTCAACCTTTTCGGTCAATAGCTCTTGATTCAATTTTATAATTAAAAATCTAATAACAATAATGTTTAAGTGATATTGGTTTCAATTAATTTATCACTCTAGATTTTGGTCTACTATTTTTTTTTTTTTTTTTTTGGTTATGTAAATAGTTAAAATAGGAAGGAATAATAATAGATTTCAACCGTGCTGGGACCCCAGTGGGGGGTGACACCCAGTGCCCCCAGCTCCGCATGTCTTGTTGTGAGAGCAAGACTGAAAAAAATAAAAAAAAATAAAAAAATAATAATAATAATAATTCAGCCAATGAAAAAACAGTGGGGGTAGTGGGGGTCACCCCACTGGGGGCCTCAATCAATTTTCAATAGATTTTATCTTTTTAAAATTTTCTAATAACTATTTTAAATTGATTTTTATCTTTTTAAGTAATATGTAAAAATACAAGGCCCCAAATAATGCTTCTCTTTGGATCCCTGAATGTTCAATGCCGAATTTTGAAACAAAAATGAAAGAAAAAAATTGTGTAATTCGTCAAATTTATTAAGTAATCGTATGTCTATCTAATAATATAGGCATACAATTATTTACTCAAAAAAAAATAATATTTTATACTTATGTTACTAGAATAGCACATCACATATCATATAGATCAAACTTAGATTAAATATTCTTTCAGAAAAAGGTGTGAACCCAAATAAATAATCCAAGAATTGAGAATCTACATTTGGCCATGAAAATCAAGAGTTTTGACAATCCACTAATCAAAATTTAAATCGTGATGGTTGACCACGTTTCGATGCAAGGAAATGGAGGATGGGAATGGAAAGATAAAAGAGTAAAAATCATCCTCACACGTTTTTCTTTCACTTTCAAATGGAAGGAACTTGAGAGAGAAGCATTCAATTCTCAAGAAGCACTCTCAGAATTTTTTATTTTTTATTTTTTATTTTCTTAATTTGGAAGACTGTTTTGCCACCCAAAAAAAAAAAACAAACAAACAAACAAACACTTTATATATATATGTATATATATTAGGTTAATTATACTTTTAGTTTTCAAAATATGGACCTTGTGTTATTTTGGTAGGGGTAATAAACGAACCGAACAAGCCGAACAGTTAAATATTTAACTTTGGTTTGATAACTTTAATGAATTTTAAAATTTATTTAAATTTGGTTCGTTAAACATTCGAATCAATCTCAAACGAGCTTTTATCAAGCTGAACTCGAGTGATTTAATATTTTATATAATTTTAGGCTTATTGAACCAAACCGAACAATCAATTGATTGTTCAAACTTAGTTTGAAAACAGTAACGAGCTCTTAAATGTATTTAAGCTTGGCTTGTTTATTTAACGAACCGAACTCGAACGAGCTTTTAATAAATCAGACACGAGTCGAGCTCGAGCTGCTTGGTTCGTTTATCACCCTTACATTTTGGTCCCTAAAATATAGAAGCGTTTCAATTTAGTTCACAATACGTAAAAGTATTTCAATTTGATTACCAATATTTAAATTGTATCAGTTTACTTCTCAATGTATCAAAATTGTTGAAATTTAGTATCCCAATCTCCTCTAATGCTCAAATTATATTATTAACATAATTAGATTTTGAAACTAAAATGAAACACATTTATACATTGGGAACTTGATTATCATAATTTTAAAAAATTGAAAGGTTTTTATATATAAAGGATTAAATTGACATAATTTAAATATTAAGAATTAAAATGACACAATACTTGTATTTTGGAGACCAAAAAAAAATATAATTAACCATTATTTTAATTTTTATTATTGTAGTAAGTGTGATGTGTGAGGGCAGATCCAAGTAATTTGGGGGATTCTATTTGAACCTAAAATATGTCTCAGTATGCCCAATTTAAATTTATAAATTTTAGTTTCTAATATATCCTAATACGAATTTACTAATAAAGACAACGCATATTAAATCCCAAAATAATTTTCTTTTTTTCATGGTACACCTTAATCAGTTATTCCTATTCAAATATCTATATTTTCTTCCTCAAGAGATCAAAGTTATTTCTTCTTCTTCTTCTTCTTCTTCTTATTCTTCTTCTTCTTCCATCCAAAACTCCAATCCACCCTATCCAAACTCATCAACATCATTATTTTTTATTATTTTGAAACTCTAAACCCTAAAAGAAAGTTTGAACAAAATCAAATAATATATGAGAATAATAATCAAAATAGTTTTTTGAAGCAACCAATCAAAAATGAGGTAAGTATTCATATAAAGGGGTTTTACAATTTTTGTAGAGTACCATTAATTATTTTCTATATCTTTTTTTTGACAAAAATTGAAGGGCACGGTAATTAAATTAACAATAACATATTATTGGAGTTGTTCTTATTTTGTCATTTAAATAGTACATTATTTGAGAACGACTCTTTTTTGTTAGTGTCTGATTCTTATGTGCTTATAAGTTTGGTTTTTACTTTTTCACGAGCATTCTTGTAGATAATTTATAATGTAAATTTTTTTTTTCAGTATTGAAAAATTTTATAATACTTATGTAAAAGTTCGATTTTTTCTGTATTTATAATACTTATATGCTTATAAATTTGATTTTTTTTTATTTATTGGTATTCGAAAATTATTTTTTGTATTGAAAAGATTTGAAATAATTTAATTTTTTTTGTTCATTTGTTATTTATTATTTGGGTTTACCTTAAGCGTAATTTGAAAAAAATAATAATATATAATTACAATAAAATAAAATTTTAAATAATTAAACAGAGCATACTTAAAAATTAAAAATACATAATAATTTTCTAACTGTAAATAGAATCCCGTGATTTGGCTAATCGTTTTCTGAGAATTTGACATTAACAGAGAAGATGGTCCACACGTTGGATTATCAACAACATAAAAGTTGGGCTATGTACAGACCCCCAGCTGGGGGCACCCCCAGTGACCCCCCAGTGGCAGGTGGCACACTGCCATTGGGTGGAATTCAAAAAAAAAAAAAAAAAAAAAAAAAAAAAAATTTCAGCCTATCAGGGGCGACCCCCAGTGACCCCCACTGGGGGTGTTAGGCATTTTTCGGGTTGAAAACCCAAGTCGAAAATGATGACTTATCAAGGCAAACCATTGACAAATATCATACTCGATGTCTTAGAATTGGAAACCCTTATAAATTTAAGGGGAAATTATAAATCAGATATAATTTTTAAAAACAATTACATATTTATGAAAATATTTATTTAAAATTATAAATATAATTAATGAGATTTGTTTAAAATATAATCTTTTTTTATAATTTTAGAAATTACAAATACATCTTTGTTAAAAAAAAATTATTTAGCAGAATAAACAGAAAAAATAAAAATTCTAACTACATTCCTACGTAACAATAAAATCGCATGAATTTTTAATTAAAATATATTTCTGATATCATTAAAAACTCCTAATCGATTTGATGATTTATTAATAAAAGAGTTATTTGTTACGCAATTAATACTTAAAGGGGCATGATGTAATTTTTAAAATTACAAAAACTAATTTGTATTTATTGCAAACCTTAAGAAATGTATTTATAATTTAAACTACCTTTAATAATTACAATTTGTAAAATTTATCATGAATATGAGGAAAAACAAAAATCAACCACGTAAATGGTTATTTCTCCAAAATTTAGCACACAAATATAAAATATATCAGCAAAATTCAAAACTAACACCCTACAACTACTTACATCTTTGTAAAACTGGTCAAGTGAAAAAAATATGAAAATAAAATTTAAGATATCGCGTTAGAATTTTTGATTGTTCAAATAAGTGATAACTCTAATCCAATTGAGTTGGACTGGACGGAAATACCCGTCGAAAAAATTCCATATCATAGGTAAGAAATCTGCCTTTACTAATGTTGTGTTTGATTGGGGAATTTAGAAAGAAATTTGAAAAGAAAAAAGAAAAAAGTAGATAAACTATGAATAAAATATACTTACATTTCACTTAATTTCACATATTTTTTCCCTTTTTATTTTCAAATTCCTTCTTAAATTCTCTAACTAAACCCAACGTAAGAAAAATGAAAAGGATTTGAATCACAGTATTCACTGAAAGCTACAGGTCCACTGCTTTTTGTATTTTATATTTAATATATAATATTACCATAAAACTTAGAATTTGTTTGGAATACTCTAAATAAGAGTTTGTTTGGCATGATTTATATTAGCATATTTTTATATCTTTTTATTTTTTAAGGCTACATCATTTTTTTACTTTTTTACATATCTTTTCATAAAAAGTCAAAAAGTATACTTATTTAAATCATTCCAAACAATATGCACTTATTTAGATAAATGCGTTTATTTTGGTCATATAACCTCTTTATTTTTCTACTTATCTTTACGTAAAAAGTAAAAGAATATATTTATTTAGATCATTCTAAATAATCCTTTAATAAATTATAATTACAATAAAAAATAAAATACAACACATAATTAATATAAAGAAACTTCAAACAATAAGAAAGAAATTCCAAATAAATGTACGGAAAATATGACTAACACATATATAGAGAAATTCAAACCAACGATCCCATAATGAAATTGTGTGAGTGATTTTCCGATCACACTGCCCAACTCAGTATTCAGTTGGAGAACACTGGCAGAATAGATGACACCTGGCTAACCTGTAACAAAAAGAGAAGATTCCGGCGGTGGTTCGTCCACCCGGGGGCACTCCGACGATCAAGTCAGTATATCTCTAAAAAATAATCAATAGTGTTAATCTCACTAGACAGAATATAAATTACGTAGACCCATAGGGGTTGCCTCCCTTTTATAGCCAACACAATCCTAGTCCCAATAGAAGCCTAGCTCTAATGGACTTAGGATTACTGCTAATCTTGGACTCCTCAATAGGATTAGGATAAACTCTCTAAGATTCTTATCTTTACCCAAACTGAAGTCCCCTCTCATTCTAGGACTCTTGTTCCTTATCCGCTTATCTCGGATTCCGATATCTTCGGAGATAACCTCGGCCTTGCCGAGATAATCTCGGCATTATGACTAGGACACGTGGCACCTCGGTTGACACGTCGGCATCACCTTGGCCACGTGTTGGTACTTAGAAAATATATCCCAACAACTGCTCCCTAGGTTCTATTACCTCGGCATTCTGAGGTGATGGAACCTATATCAGTACCTCATGCTAGTACATCGGTTTAATCCGGCCGACATGTCTTCTTAAAGATTAAGAATTCCAATGAACTCCTATATGCGTATGAGCTGTCAAACATCACTTTTCAACCGTTTCATTCACGCGTTTTATCCTTATTGGATCGTACTCTGGACGCGCTTATTAGTTGTTTCGCGCTTACATGCGCCGTCTGACGCATTTTTCTATTCCAGGCGCATTAATTGTCCTTTTTTCTCACCGTTTCAAGTTTTTGACAAAACTTGTTTTCCCTCTTTCGTTTTCTTACTTTTACATCGATTCCTTTGCTTTTTTCTCTCTCTAGCACTTGAATACGCCATTGTTCCAGACCTCAAGCTCTGCAACTGCCTTCTTTCCTCCTTCTGGTAAAGCTTCCTCTGTTCTGTTACTTTTGTAACCATTGTCTGACTTCGGCGATCCTTACGTCGGCTTCTTTTCTTCGGTGAGTTTACTGTTCCTTTCGTTTTCAATTCTTTGATGCTTTCTATTACATGCCGCCATTACTGCATTTGTTTAAACTTTTAACTTGTGAATCATGCATCTGAATGTGTTTTTTCCACGATTTTGCCCTTGCCCATATCTTGAACATACGCACTGTTTCACCACTTCCCTGTACTTTTGCCACTGTTCTTGGCCTTATACTTCTTGTATTCTTTATGCTCTTGATGGATCATCTCTGTTCTTGATTCTGAAACTCGTTCTTGTTTCTGTTTTTTGTGTCTTTTCCAGATTCGTGCCTTCAACTTTGTTTCCATAGACTTAGGTTTGGGATTTGTCTATAGAACCTACAATTTAGGAAAAACTGAAACGAACTCCCTCTAGATCCATACAAACTCTTACCAAAGTGTACTTTTGGGTTTTTGGCCGAGGTCCTTTAAACCTTCCAAAAATACTTCTTCCTGAAATCCGATATCTCCATTTAAGCCGACATCATGGGTATGTGGAAACATAGGGTAAACACCCCATCCAAACTAAAGTTCTTTAGACAAGAGTTTGAAATCCCAGCCGACGTCCATTTGAGGTTGGCTGGGGATGATGACTCCATCATGCCTACTGATGACTCCATATCTTTCCTTGTGGCAGCCTTCATTGAGTGTGGACTTCGGCTCCCACTCAACATCCTTTTCCGTGAAATATTTCATTATTACAAGTTGAACCCAATGCAACTTTCCATTAATTCCTATCGAACCATCAATGGTATTATAGCCTTAGCCAAACAAGAAAATGCTAGGATCACATTAGCCGACATCCAGTATTGCTACACTATGTGTGGCCTCAAAAAAGACACTGGCTACGTTTACTACCTCAAGTCGAGGTCCACTGAATACAAAATCGTTGCCGACCTCCCTGACTCCAACAAGGGAGCTGGGGACGATTATTTCATTACTTCGGGGAACTGGGAGTTTGCCCTAGATGAAGACCTCTATCTCTTCTCTCTCCTTCGATCAGTCATTGTAGAGGGCAATGGTAAGAGCCCTGCATTCATACCTACTTGTTTTTTAAAGTCTTTTATATTTTATCTATTTCGTAATGTTTGTTTTTCTTGCAGCTGTTCCTAAGCCACCAAAGAACTTTCGCCAATCCTTCATTCCCAGCAAGGATTTGAAGAAACTCTTGAATCTGCCAGTCCATAAACGAACGGCGCCTTTGCTTCTCAATTTTATTCCAACATACAAGTCAGCTCTGCCCGACGTCCCTAGGAGGAAGAAGAAAAGCCTTTCTCTACCCTCTGCCACAACTCCACAAACCGCGTCCACATCTCGGACAGACCAAGGATCAACCTTTGATCTAGTTGAGCAACCGTCAACTTCGGCTCCATACGTGATTCCAATATCCTAACGCCGCCGTTGACGCCGAACAGTTTCTACTGCCGAGATGGGTCGCCCAAAACCAGTTGCAAAAGATCTATTGGCCAGCATCCCTTCTGATGTTGATGCACAACCAACACAAACCCTGCCTCCTCCAAAGCCAAAACGAATCACAAAGGCTCAGCCAAAGGCAAAGGTGCCTCAGATCGATTCTGAGGATACCTTGCCGACTTCCAAACCGACTTCGAGCGAGAAAACTGCATCTGTTCCTGCGAAGAGGTCCGCCAAAACGCTTCCATCCGATACTACCAAATTCAAAAGGCCGAGGTCATCTTCTGCACGACCTCGGGGTCTAAAAAGCCTGTTGCCCCCTAGGCCCCCGAAATTACCTTGGAAGATAAGCCAGTCATGGCCAACGATAGCGCCGAGGACATCAATGTCGGCGTAGCTCTCAGTACTGCTCTGCTTTTCCCCGGCAATCTTGACCGAAACGCCGGGTTGAGCGAGTATGAAAATTACACTCTGATGCTTCAACGTTCTGTTCAAGTAAGTGTCTTTGATTTGTCACTTTTTCCTTTCTTTCTCATACTTAGAAATTTTCTAATAACTTCTGTTTTGTTCAATTTCAGGCCATCCAGTATGCCCATTCTTTCTCTGTTCAATCTTTTAAAAATCGAGAGAAATTGGCCGAGATGAAGAGGGAGTTCTCTGCTCTTCAAAAAGCCAACAAGAGTTTACAATCAAAGATGAAAAAGTTGGAGGACCAAGCCGAGGCTGCAATCAAAGCCCAAACTGACGCCGAAGAGAAGGCTGAAACTGCCGAAGCCATCAGAAAGGTTTCCGAGTCCCAAAGAAAAGAGACCAAGGAGAAGATGGCCCAAGCCGAGAAAGAGCTTCAAGAAGCCTTGGCCACCAAAAAGGCTGAAATCAAGGACACCGACGAGAAGGGATATGCTCAAGGTATGGCCGACATCACGGAGGCTTATGAAATTCAAGTGAAGTAGACATGCAACAAGGGTTTCACCCTTGGTTGGATGTCTCTTCTAAAGAAGCTTAATGTCCTCGAGGACTCGCCCTTCAGAAATGCCGACCTCATTCCTCTTTCATTCCCTCTAGCCCCAACTCCAACTCTAGCTCAATCTAACAGTGACTCTGAATCTGAGGAGGAGATTTTGGTGAGGAAGCCAAAAGATGCTGCTGGGATCAAGTCCCTTCCTCAGCATGAGCAAGTCCTAGACTTGACTCAAGATGAGGAAGGTGATGAGGTTCCCAGAGACACTGCTCCTAAGAAGGCATCAGCCGACATCACCATTGCCGATAAGAGCCTTGACGAAACTTTACAAGAAATTGATGCTGAGCTTGCGGCAAAAAAGGCGGCTGAGGTAGCTTCTCAACAGCCTTCCGAAGTCCAACCCCAGCCTGTTGCTGATGCTGAGGAATCTTAATTTTGATGTCTTTTCTTTTGTACTTTGTTTTTCTTTGTTTTTGAAACAATGTAAGCCTTCCATATGGCCGATGTGCCTCTTTTTTCTTGCATGCTTAATACAACTTTCCTTCACTGAGTATTTGTACCTTTATCTTCTCTTGGCTGCTTCTATATGATTCTACACTTAGAATATTTTTGTATATCTTCTAATAAACTCTTCATTCTTTGTGTAACCCTATCGGGGTAATGCACCTCGGTTATACAAACTGGTGATTTATGTCGGCAAGTACTTGTCTTGTAAATTGTTCATAAATTTCAACAAGTGTAAAACATATACTGTTTTAATTTCAACTTGTAAACTTTTAATAAGTGTTGAACATCATATTGGTTTAACTCAACTTGTAAATTGCTACAAATTTCAATAAGTGTTTAAACAATAATCTGGGTTTAACTTTAGCTTGTAAATTGCTACAAATTTCAACAAGTGTTAAACAATGATCTCGGTTTAACTTCAACTTGTAAATTGTCCACAAATTTCAACAAGTGTTAAACAATGATTTTGGTTTAACTTTAACTTGTAAATTGCTACAAATTTCAACAAGTGTTAAACAATGATTTCGGTTTAATTTTAACTTGTAAATTGTCCACAAATTTCAACAAGTGTTAAACAATGATCTCGATTTAACTTCAACTTGTAAATTGTCCACAAATTTCAACAAGTGTTAAACAATGATTTCGGTTTAACTTCAACTTGTAAATTGCTACAAATTTTAACAAGTGTTAAATAATGATCTCGGTTTAACTTCAACTTGTAAATTGTCCACAAATTTCAACAAGTGTTAAACAATGATTTCTGTTTAACTTCAACTTGTAAATTGTCTACAAATTTCAACAAGTGTCAAACAATGATTTCGGTTTAACTTCAACTTGTAAATTGCTACAAATTTCAACGAGTGTTAAACAATGATTTCGGTTTAACTTCAACTTGAATTGTCCACAAATTTTAACAAGTGTTTAAACAATGATTTCGGTTTAACTTCAACTTGTAAATTATCCACAAATTTCAACAAGTGTTAAACATCTTTGTCTTCTCTCTGTCCCCTTATGTGAACCTGAGTTCCACTTGGGTTCTCATTATTTATGCCTTCCGGAAACAACATTATGTACCTTTATCAGTCACAAGTGTTGAAGAATCTTGCTAAAATTTTATTTATGACGTCGTCAAAAAATAAGTCAAATCTCAATGATAGAAAAATTTCAGGTTACAAGTGTTCCAGGGTCTTGGCAATGCTTTGCCCCCACTATCTTCAAGCCGATATGCCCCATTGCCCAATACCGAGGTGATTCGGTAGGGTCCTTCCTAGTTTGGGCCAAGTTTTCCCTCTCTAGGATCCTTCTTGTTGCCGACGACTTTTCTCAGAACTAGGTCGCCGATTTAAAACTCTCTTAGATTGACCTTCTTGTTATAAGCTTTTGCAAGTTGCTGCTGGTATGCTGCAAATTGGATTGCAGCTTTCTCTCTTCTTTCTTCTAAAAGATTCAGATCTCGAGCTAAGAGTACATGATTAGTCCCGTTTTCTACTCCCTGGGTTCTGATCCCAGGGATGCCGACCTCCAGCGGAATGACAGTTTTTGTGCCATAAGCCATGGCAAAGGGGGATTCTCCTGTTGATCTTCCCGGCGTAGTTCCGTATGCCCAGAGTACATTGGGCAATTCATCTACCCACTTTCCTTTTGCTACCTACAGCCTCTTCTTTATCCCTTCCAGAATTACTTTGTTGGATGCTTCTGCTTGTCCATTGCTTTGTGGAAAGCTTGGGATTGAAAAGTAGTTCTTGATATTGAACTGTGCACAGAAGTTCTTGATTAGCTTACTGTCAAATTGAGTTCAATTGTCCGTAACAATTGCTCTTGGAATTCTAAACCTGGTGATAATGTTCTTCCAAATGAAGTTCTTTACGTCCATATCTCGGATCTTGGCAAGAGGTTCAGCTTCTATCCATTTAGTGAAGTAATCTGTTGCCACCAGCAAGTACTTCCTTTGTCCAGTTGCTTGGGACAGTTGCCCAACGAGATCCATGCCCTATTGGGCAAATGCCCAAGGACTGGATACGAGGTTCAGGTCTGCTGTTGGCTGGTGTATCAGAGGTGCAAACCTTTGGCATTGTTCACACTTTTTTACATAGGCTTCTGCATCCTTCTGCATGTAAGGCCACCAGTACCCCTGGGCAGTGTGGCTTCCACAAATTCCTTCATGAATTTCATATAAAAAATTTTCAACTTGTAAAGGATGTACGCACCTTAAAAGGGGTCCAGTGAAGGACATGCTGTAGAGATGCCCCTCTGCTGTCAGACTGAATCTCGTCGACTTCAATCTGATCTTGTGTGCCTCTTTGTGATCGTTTGGCAACTTCCCTTCTTTTAGGAATGCAACAATTGCATCCATCCAGCTTGGTCCATGTCTACGCTCATTGCTTCATGCTCTGTGGACAGTGGCTCGATGCTTGGGCCTGACAAATAGTCAATTATTATTGTCCTTGCTTTTCCAGGTTGTACTGCACTAGCTAGGTAGGCCAACGCATTGGCGTGGCTGTTATCATCTCGGCTTACCTGAAGTAGTCGACAGTTCTGAAACAAGGCTGACAACTTGATGACCTCCTTTGTGTAGGCCGACATTCGTTCATCTCGGGCTGCAAACTCGCATGTTGTCTGGTTAACTATCAGTTGTGAATCACAAAAAACTATTATCTCATCTGTTTGCACTGCTGCTGCCAGCTTCAGCCCTGCAATGAGTGCTTCGTATTCTGCTTCGTTGTTTGAGGCTTTGAACCCCAAACGAATGGACTGTTCCACTATCTGTTCATCTGGGATATAAGCACTACTCTTGTCCCCGCTCCCTGACGGTTTGAACTCCCATCGACGAACAGTCGAAAGGAGTCGCCGATGTAAATACTGCAGGGTCTGAGTTTTTCCTCTTTTCTTTGTTCTTTCGCTTTTGACTGAGTTTCTCCTTGCTTGGTTGGACATTGTTCATCCTGGCTCAACGGAGCCCGATGTTCGATGGATTCTGGCATGAACTCGGCCACAAAGTCGGCCAAAACCTGGCCTTTGATTGTTGTCCTTGGCCTGTACTCCAGGTCATACTGGCCTAGGGTGACTGCCCACCTGGCTATTCTTCCTGTCAGGTCTCCTTGTTGCAGTAAGGATTTCGAGGGGTGCTCTGTTAGTACCATAATTTTATGGGCCTGGAAATAATGGTTCAACTTCTTTGAAGCCATTACTAAAGCTAGTGCCAATTTCTCTAAGGGTAGATATCTCGTTTCTGCGTCAGCTAGGGTTTTGCTTACATAGTAAACAGCCCTTTGCTCCCATTTTTCTTCTCGGATTAGTACTGCACTTATCGCATGTTCTGAAACGGCTAAGTACAAGAACAGCTCCTCCCCAGGTTCTAGGTTTGAAAGAACTGGAGCTGTGGTCAAGTACTTCTTCAGGTCGGCCAAAGCGGCTTCGCATTCTTCGGTCCACAGGAAGTCCGTTCTTCACCAAGTTGAAGAAAGGTCTGCACTTATCTGAGCTTCTACTGATGAATCTATTCAGCGCAGCGGCCCTTCCAGTTAGCATCTGCACCTGTTTTGCCGACGTCGGGCTCTTCAACTCTAGGATGATCTTGATCTGATCTGGGCTGGCTTCGATTCCCCTTTTGGTCACTATGTATCTTAGAAACTTACCAGATCCAACTCCAAATGCACATTTCGATGCATTGGGTCGGAGCCGATATGTTTTAAGGATTTCAAAGACTGCTTTTAGATCGGCGAGATGACCCTCAGGCTCCTTGGTCTTGACGACCATGTCGTCGATGTAGACTTCTACTGTTTGGCCAATCAGGTGTTTAAACATTTTGGTTACCAGCCTTTGGTAAGTTGCTCCTGCGTTTTTCAACCCAAAAGGCATTACTCTGTAACAGTACAGGCCTTTTGGGGTGATGAACGCAATATTCTCTTCGTCTGGAGGGTACATGGCTATCTGGTAGTACCTCCTGTAGGCATCTAGGAAGCTCATTCTTTCATGTCTTGAAGTGGCATCTACTAGCTGGTCAATCTTGGGTAGAAGAAAGCTGTCTTTGGGATAGGCTTTGTTGAGGCTGGTAAAGTCTACGCAGACCCTCCATTTACCGTTCTTCTTCTTTACCACCACTGTATTGGATAACCATGTTGGGTAGTGAACTTCTCTAATGGCCCTGGCCTCCAGAAGTCTGTCTACTTCTTCCTCTACTGCTTCGACGTGCATCAACGTCAGTCTTCTGGCTCGTTGAATTACAGGTTTGGCCGACCTGTCAACATTCAGTTTGTGGCAAGTGACCTCGAGGTCAATGCTAGGCATTTCGTAAGGTGTCCAAGTAAACACCTCAATATTTGCTCTCAAAAAAGCTTCCAACTCTTTTTCCTCTTCTTCGGCTAAGGCCGAGCCGAGAAGAAAGAAGCGTTCTTCATCCCCATCCTGGATAAGGATTTTCTTCAGTGCTTCTTCGCTCTTCTCGGCTGGCTCCTTGCAGATGTCTTCTAGGACTTCCACATCCTTATCTTCAATTTCTGCCTTTTCTGACTCTCGTATGCTGCAGGTAGATTTCATTGTTACCATGGAGCAATTCTTCGCTTGTAGCTGATCGCCTCTGGCTTCCTCTATCCCATGCTCTGTTGGGAATTGCAATAGTTGATGCAATGTTGAGGGAACTGCCCCCATTGCATGCAACCATGGCCTTCCCAAGATGATGTTGTAAAGGGAGGGTGTGTCGATTATGGTGAACTCTGTTGTTACCTTCCTGGTGCCCGCCTGCACCTCCAAGTTAGTTGTTCCCAGTGGCCATGTCGGCGTTCCATTGAACCCGACCATTGGGCTATTGGATTGCTCCATATCGTCTAGGTGAAGGCCGAGCTCCTTGTAACATCGAACGTACATAATGTCGCAAGAGCTGCCTTGGTCAATCAGGATGCGTTTTACTTAGCACTCCCCAACTTGGAGGGATACTACCAAGGCATCATTATGCGGATGCTGTACCATCTCAAGGTCGGCTTCTGAAAAGGACACTACTAGTCCTTGGTGCTCTTCTGCCCGATGTCTCTTCTCCCCAACTTGGTGGACATGTTGTAGGTGTTTCACCTTCTGGGTCTCCCCCCTAATTTCATTCTCGTTGACTTTCGAGTGAATCACATTAACTACCCGAGATCCTCTTGCCTGAGGTTGTGGTGCTGGGGGAGGCGGAGCTGCTGCCGCTTGAGGCAATGTTGCATGTTCTTCCCTTGTCCTGGCCTCATCGATGAGGTCTCTCAGATGGCCTTGCCTCACCAGTTCTTCCAAGTGTGTTTTCAGGGCTCTACAACCCTGAGTTGTGTGCCCATTTTCATTGTGGTAAGCACAATGTCTGCCAACGCTTCTTCCCATAAACTCTCCTGGTGCCTTTGCTGGTGTTCTAAAATAGGGTTGGTTCCGAATCCGGTCCAAGACTTTGGGAATCGGGAATCGGGATTCGGAACACAGTTGTTACTGCTTGTGTGGCCCTCAGTTCTGCCTCTTGTTTGCTCGATCCATTGTTACCTCGGCCTCGCTTCGGCGAGCCATTTCCTTTCTCTTGCTTTATCTCCTTAGTCCCCGACGTGTCTTCTTCGGCTTTGGCGTACTTCTCGATTCTTGTCATGAGCTCTTCCATACTTTTCGGCAATGTCTTTGCCAAAGACTTTAGTAGTAGATAGTTGTCTTTCAGGCAGTTCTTAAAAGATACGACCGCCACCTCTTAATTACATTCGGGTATTCGATTGAACACCTTATAGTATCTTTTTGCATAGGCCCTCAGGCCTTCATCCTTGCTGATCTTCAGGTCCATTAGTGCGTCCACCCTTAATGGCTGCAGCTTGTTTGTCACGAACCTGGCCACAAACATCTCGGCTAGGCCTTCTCAAGTCTTTACGCTTTCCTTTGGTAATTTGTGGAACCAATCTGATGCAATCTCCCCAAAAGATGAGGGGAACACTTTGCAGAGCAACGGCTCGTTCCCACTATATAATGCCATTGAGTTCAAATATAGTCCAACATGGAAGTTGGGGTCTGACTTACCATCGTATATTTGAAACCTCGGCATACTGAATCTCTTCGGCGCCTTAAACCTATCTAATTCCACCGAGAATGATGTCATCGGCTTTTCTGGGGAGGTTACCTCGGCGTCGGCATTCTGTTGCTTCCTCTTGAGGTAATCTCTTAAGTCCTCCTTCGTCCGTCCAGGAGCTCGGCTATCTTTCAACTTCAGTCTTTTCGGTATACTACTCTCGGCCTCGTGGTTAGCCCTTTTCGATCCTTCTCCATGAGTTGTGTCGAAGCACAGCGCCTGTCCCTAAACATTCCGATGTCCTTTGGGGTCTGCCTCCTTTGTGCGATGTGTCCTCCGTGATTCTTCTCTTCTTGACTCTCTTCGTCCGACTTCCCTGGAAGGTCGGTGAGAGTATCTTTCGCTCCCGTGCTGAGGGGCTAAGGGGATTGTTTTCTGCCCTCCCTTTTGGGCATTGGCCGCTGGAATCGGCGTGTCCTGCAGCGAGAACGGTGGCTGCATGGCGTTATTTTGCATCATGAAATTGACGACCGACTGCAGGTCTGCCAATTTGTTTGCCATCTCTTTTACCTCTTCGTCCCTCCGTAGGCACCTATCCTTCCAAACCTAGAGGTCGTCCTCGTTGTAGTACCTATTTTGATCAGGTTTTTTTGGTACGTCGCCAGTCTAGCCGACGTCTTTTACTCTGTATGCTTACTCATGAGTTTCTGCGTTGGACCTGTCTCCTTCGCCATCATGGTCAATAGGTCTCCCACTCCTAGTAGGAGTGCTGTCCTCAATCTTTTCCTTCTGTCCGTTACTGGCCATTTATTCTACTTTCTTTCCCACAGACGACGCCAAATTGTGTGAGTAATTTTCCGATCACACTGCCCAACTCAGTATTCAGCTGGAGAACACTGGCAGAATAGATGACACCTAACTAACCTGTAACAGAAAGAGAAGATTCCGGTGGTGGTTCGTCCACCCGGGGGCACTCCGACGATCAAGTTAGTATATCTCTCAAAGATAATCAATAGTGCTAATCTCACTAGATAGAATATAAATTGCGTACCTTAGACCCATGGGGGTGCCTCCCTTTTATAGCCAACATAATCCTAGTCCCAATAGAAGCCTAGCTCTAATGGACTTAGGATTACTGCTAATCTTGGACTCTCAGTAGGATTAGGATAATCTCTCTAAGAGTCCTATCTTTACCCAAACTGAAGTCCCCTCTCATTCTAGGACTCTTGTTCCTTATCCGCTTATCTCGGATTCCGATATCTTCGGAGATAACCTCGGCCTTGCCGAGATAATCTCGGCATCATGACCAGGACACGTGGCACCTCCGCTGACACGTCGGCATCACCTTGGCCACATGTTGGTACTTAGAAAATATATCCCCACAGAAATATAAAGATTATGACAGGGCACTAGTTCCATTGATTACCCTTCTCCAATCCTAATCATAAGAATCAAAGAATAAAATCGGCAATTATGCAAGGAGAGAAACTTATAATTATTAATTCATTTCATTTATTTATTTATTTTGTAAATATACTTTTAATTCCTGTGGTTTGATTCAAATATATTAATTTAAATAATTTGATTTTTTATATTTTTAATTTAGTTTTAATTTGGTCATTTCATTAAACTTGGACATTAAAATTAACGATTTTGTTATACGTGTAACTCTCCTAAGGCATGCACGTAAAAGAAATTAATGGTTATTTGCAGTGGCGGGCGTAGAAATTGTGTGAAAGGGGAGCTAAAGCAAAATTATTTAGATTTTAGAGGAATTGAAGTAAGATTATATAGATTTCGGAAATCAAAATATTAATTTATGTTACGAAAATTCAAAATGACATGAAAGTAATACAATTTTTCAAAGGTTTGGGGTGACTAAAATACTAATTTATTTTATAATTACTAAAAATTGAATGAAAATAATGAAAAATTTTAAAATTTAGGATAGCAAAAGTAAAACTACTTCGATTTTAGAGGGGTTAGAGTAAAATCATATATGTATTGAAGGGGTTAAAATGCAAACTTCTTTTATAAATATTCAAAATTGTATGGTGAAAGTGCAATTTTCCAAAAGTTTGAAGGGGCGGCGGTCTCCTACCCGCCACCCCCTGTGTCCGCCAATAGTTATTTGAACTAAAGGACCAATTGAAACTAAACTTAAAGTATAGAGATTAAATTGTTTAAATTGAAATAATAAGGACCATACTAAAATGTGGATCAATAATTTGCCTTATTTTTTTGGGTGGTTGGGGGGGGGCTATATGATGTATATTTATAATTTGGGAAATTCAATAATGCACATTCCAATCATATGTCGAATTTTAATGTTTTTGGTCCTAGATTGTGATCCATTGTTAGGGATGGACATTTTTTCCTGCCTGCATCACACAGCACGGGTTTTTCTTGCCCCGTTGAGGAAGTGGGCCGAGGACAAATTTTGTTTCTCCTGCACGTTCTACCCGACCCCGTCCAAATTATATTTATTAAATATATATACATAATATGTATAATTTAATTTTTCATTATAATAAAATTAAAACATTAGAATATTATAATTAATATTTATTTTCTATCTTATTTGTTATAATTCTTATTAAGTATGAATTATTATTCATAATATACTATAACTTTTGTTAATATTTTTATTTTTCAACTTACAAAAAAAATCCATACCCCGTCGTGCACCTGCCCTGCTACAATCACCTTCGATTTGCCCCGCACCCGATATGAAACAAGGTATGAAGATTATGACAAACCCATCCTAAACCCGAGTTATTAGGGGTGCAACTTGGGCAGGCTTAACCCGAACCCAACTCGAATTTTTTTAGGGCTTGGATAAGATATTTTCAAATTCGGTACGGGCTTCGGCAAAAATTCAGAAGTCTGAATTAAATTTGGATGGGCTTGGGCAAAGATATCAAACAACCCGAGCAACCCGAAGCCCGAATTATACATATATAGATATATAAAAAATATTAAATATATATATATATATAAATTATTAGCCATTACATGATATTAAAGTAATTTAGATTATTAAATCATATTAAATATATATTATATATACAAATAACATAAAATCTTACTCTTTTTTTTTAATTTTTATTTTCACTCATAAATTGTAAAGATTATTATAGCGGCATCTCTCTTACATTATATAAATTATTTGTTTTGAAGGTATTAATGATTTTCTATATATATATAAAAAAATGTAAATAGAATTAAATTTTAATAATTTAATAATATAGCTGCAAAAAAAAAAAAAAAAATTCGGGCAACTCGAGCAATTTAGGTTTAACTTAGGTCGGGCTTGGGCAGGTAATCTCGGGTTACAATTCGGGCTTGGGCGGGCCTAGACAGATCTCAGCACAACTTGAACTGGGCTTGGACAACTTCCCAACCCGATCGAATCCGTCCAAATTGCACCCCTACGAGTTATGACCATCCCTACCTATTGTGGTGTTGATTATATCCTATTTATGACTTATTATAATAGTTATTACTCATTGTGATATTAATTATGATTTATTTTAATTTTAATCAAAAAAGTTTTATTTATAATAATGTTTGATTATGACTCAACCTAGAATGACCCTTATCGCTAAGGTATATTTAAATCGTGATGCTTGACCACGTTTGGATGCAAGGAAATGGAGAGGGGATTTGAGAGAGAGAAAATGGGGTTCTTCTAATTTGGTATTGTTTTCAAAAATTATTATCTGTTATTAAAAATAGAAAAATAAAGAAATGACACTATAAATTTGTTCGATAAACTACTTTTATTTATCAAAGAATTTCTCTTAAAGCATTCAATTCTCAAGAAGCGCTCTTACATTTTTTTATTTTTAATTTGGAAGACTGTTTTGCCACCAAAAACAAACAAACAAACACAAGCACAAATACTTTATATGATTTTTTTTTTTTTTTAGGTTAATTATACTTTTAGTTTTCAAAATATGGACCTTGTGTTACTTTGATAGGAGTAATAAACGAACCCAAAGAGCCGAACAGTTAAGGGCCTATTTGATAATTATTTTGTTTTCATTTTATATTTACAAAAATTTAAAAAATTATCATAAAAACTTATTTGATAATTTTTTTAGTTTATAAATAATTGTCTCAGTTTATAAATTTAAGGAAAAATGTAAACTCAAAAAATGAGTTTACATTGGTTTTTAAACAGAAATTTAAAATTTTGACTAACAATTTTTTTTTTCAATTAATTTTTGTTTCAATTAAAAAAAATTTCAAATAATTTTTTTTTCAATTATTTTGTTTTTCAATTAATTTTTTTCTTAAATAATTTTTTTTTTCAATTATTTTGTTTTTCAATTAATTTTTTTCTCAAATAATTTATTTTTCAATTAATTTTTTTCAATTATAATGTGTATGCTCGTGTAGCGATCCCGAATTCGACCCATCTTTCATGTTTTGCCACTTTAACTGGGCAGGTTGGGGATCGAGCTGCCCGGTCCGCTCGCGAGGGTCCTGGGGGTAGCGCCCCCTTGGCGGGTCCGAGGACATCGCCCTAGCGGGGTCAAGAGGCAGCGCTCTCGAAGCAAAAATGTAAAATGCATTCAAAGTTGCTTGTCCGTTCAAGTGGCCGTTTACGCGCTCGAGCGGAGAATTTTTGGTTCCAGAAGTTTGCCTTGTCTGCAAAAGTACTAAAAAGGTGTATTCGACGCTCGAACGAGGCTTTCCACACTCGAGCAAACCATGTTATATCAGTTCGTGAATCTGATATTTCAAATAACTTTTGTATATATCTCTCTCTCTAAAAACATTTCCTCTCCATTCTCTTTACATTTTCTTACGCCAAATTGGATCAAAATCTTGATTTCTCAAGATTCATTAGAGTTCTGCCATAGGTTATTCATCAAAGTTGGTTAACTTCTCGAGGGCTTCGTTATGTATAGTGAAGATCGAGTTTCGACATTGTTGATTTTGGGGGTTTCATCTCATTTCTTCTTCAAAACTTGAAGTAGTGATTTTCTTAGAGTTATATATATATTTTTACAAGATCTAGATGATTTTCGAAATCATCCTTTGATAGTTTTGAAAATTGATTGTTGATTCAAGAAGTTGAGCGATTTTGAAAGTGAGTTTGTCTCTTGTTCTTTTAAAATAATCTTATGGGTTTTGATCTTCGTTGATTGAAGAAAATATGATTTTGGAAAGTTTTCTTTCAAAAGATTTGAGTTGTATAGTTTTGGTGAGAAAACCTAGAATTTGGGGATTTTTTTTAAAGAGACTGAAAATCCATGAATGATATTGTTATATTTATTTTATGTGTCAAAATAAATGGATGTTTGGAAAATTTCTTATTTATATTTATATAAATGATGAATTTCAAGGAATATGAGAATTGTTGTTCATTTTGGAAATTATTATTCAAAACGTGAAATAGTCTTGAAATGACTAATTGTTGAGGGTGTTTGAGAAGAGAGAATTGTGTTATTCCTTGGATAATGAATTGAAATAAAAATATTTATATTCATCTTGTGTTTTTGGCATATCAATTCATATGATTACATTAAACTTTAAACGTTGATTTAAAAACTTATATTGAGAAAAGAATGTTGAGAAACAAGCTTCCATGAATTGGTTTTGGGGTAAATATGGTGGTAAATCTTGACAGGCGGTGTAGACGAAATTGAATAAGTGTCGAGCCTTCTAGTTAATATTGGTAAAAATGACAGATTATAGGTGTCGAGCCTTTCAGTCAATGCTGGTAAAAATGACTAATTGGTAGTACTTGTATAGTCTATTTGCAGACACTAACCTAGGGATTATCAAAGTCGTATTTACCGCTCTTGAAATGAATTGTTAAGTTTTGAAGAATTGAAATTGCATGACATCATTGGGCATGATGATTTTCAAAGATGAAGGTGTGATTTTCTTTCAAAAGGGCATAGCATGGCATGTGCATTTTATCTCTTCAGACTTATATAAAATGTACATACTTTGTTAAGGATTTCCTACTGAGCTTTATGCTCACCCTACGGGATTTTTGTGCAGGAAAAGATGTGGTGATGCCGCTTGACTAAAGACGAGGAAATGCGTGTTGAGAGTACGAGACTCTCATTTTGCTGTGACTCTGTGTGTAAACCAAGGGCTGTTTGTGTGTGGATTTAAATAACCGTTTTTGGTAACCAAGCTCAAGCTTTGGTAACTTGTAAACCCTTGGGGGTATTTATTTGTTTACTTACTTGTTATTAGATTAATGTATTGCTGCATGAAGAACTATTGTATCATGTAATGTAAGTTTGGAGATTTATATTCGGTTTTCCTTGAAAGAGTCATGATTATTGCATTATCATTTGGGTTAGAAATTTGGGGAGTTACAGATCGCATTGTCATAAATAATAAAAAATAAATATAAATATTTTAGGTCTGAACAAACATATTTTTTAGTTTATGTTTTTAAAAATTTTCAAACATTTTGTTCAAACCAAATATGTTTATAATTTATGTTTTTTTAAAAATAAACAAAAAATCAATTTATAAATTTTTTATAAACGTAAACGTTACCAAACACTACCTAACTGTTTAACCTCGTGTTATTTTGTTTAAATTTAGTATCCCAATCTTGTCTTTGCTTAAATTATGTTATTAACATGGAGAAATTTACAATGTGCACTATTTCAAATGGTGCACATTGTAAAAAGAGTTATGATTTTTTATGATGAATATTACAATTTCTTATGGTGTGTGTTATGATATTTTGTAATAAAGTTATAAATAGATAATTTATGATGTGCACCTTAAAATTAGAAATGATAATGTTATGACATTTTGTGATTTGTGTTATGACATTTTGAGATTTTGTTATAACATTTTTCAGTAAAAAAAATTATGACTTTTGTACTGAAAAAGTTATGTCATTTTGGATTTAAGTTATGAAATTTTGTACATATAGAGAATTAAATTGATACAATTTAAATATTAAGAATTAAAATAACACAACACATTTATTTTGGAGATCAAAAAAAAATATAATTAACCATTATTTTAATTTTTATTATTGTGTCAAGCGTGACGTGTGAGGGCAGATCCAAGTGATTTGACTAATCGTTTTATGAGAGTTTAATATCAATAGAGAAGATAGCCCCGACATTGTACCATTCAATTTTCATACGTACTTCGTTGGTGGGCTTGGGTTGAAAGCCCAAGTCGAAAAAACGAGACTTAGGGGTTGTTTGAGATGACCTAAATAAGTGTATTTTTTATTTTTTTATGAAAAAATGTACAAAAAAATAAAGAGGTGATGTGATAAAAAAAAGATAAAAAAATAAAAAGATAAAAAAATGAATTATTTTGGGTATGTCAAACTTGACTTTATTACGAAGGCAAGCCATTGACAAATATCATACTCTATGTGTTAGAATTGGAGACCCCTACAAATTTATGGGGAAATTATAAATCAGTTATAATTTTTAAAAACAATTACATATTTATGAAAATATTCATAAATTTAAGTATAAATTATAAATATACCTAACAAATACACCTTTGTTAAAAAAAATTATTTAACAAAATTAACAGAAAAAATGAAATTCCTAACTACTTTCTTGCGTAACGATAAAATTACATGAATTTTTAATTAAAATATATTTCTGATATCATTAAAAACTCTTAATCGATTTGATGATTTATTAATAAAAGAGTTATTTGTTACATAATTAAAACTTAAAGGGGCATGACGTAATTATAGAAAGTAATTTGTATTTATTGCAAACCTTAAAGGGTGTATTTATAATTTAAACTAACTTTAATAATTAAAATTTGTAAAATTTATCATGAATATGAAGAAAAAAAAATTCAACCGTGTCAATGGTTATGTCTCCAAAATTTAGCATACAAATATAAAATACATCATCAAAATCCAAAACTAACATCCTACAACTACTTGCATCTTTGTAAAATTGATCAAGTGATAAAAATATGAGAATAAAATTTAAGTTATTGAGTTACAATTTTTTATTGTTGAAATAAGTGATAACTCTAATCCAATTGAACTGGCCTGGACGGAAATGCCCTTTGAAAATTTTCCATATCATAGGTAGGAAATCTCCCATTACTAAGAAAAATGAATAGGGGTGAGCATGGTTCGGATTGGATCGGATTGGGATAAAATCAGGGCCAATCCGTTATCTATGGTTCCTAAAAAATTAGAACCAATCCAATCCGTTTAAATCATGGAACCAATTCGAACCTTAAATACGGATTTGATCGGTTTAGGACCACGGATTCACATAATTAAATAA
Source organism: Camellia sinensis (assembly GCF_055761805.1). Lineage (NCBI taxonomy): Eukaryota > Viridiplantae > Streptophyta > Magnoliopsida > Ericales > Theaceae > Camellia > Camellia sinensis. The sequence goes on from NC_138970.1 coordinate 68,792,911, forward strand.
CAAAAATATATTTATAACACTTTAATTTTATAAAAATATAAACATAGCGCTATATTAGTTCCACAATAGCAACATATTTTTCTATAATAGCGACATACTGTTCTAAAATTTAAATAACTATAAGAAAATTGGTTTCACTACAAGTATTTAAACCATTACAACTTAAAACTAAAAACCAACAAACAAGAGTAATAAAAGAAGATATTATACGATTTTAGGTTTGAGTTTAGATTTTATATAGAATTAAGAGAATATACTATAGGGGATGATGTATAATAAAAATATAAATTATTTGTATACGGTTCGGATCGGTTCTAATTCGGAACCGTGGGGTTCAATCCAGAACCAATCTGTAAACTACGGATTTTTAATTCTTCAATCCGGAACCGAACCGCGAATTCAAAAAACCAATCCAAACCTATCGGATTGAACTGGACTGGATCGGATTACGGATTTCACGGATCACTTGCTCAGCCCTAAAAATGAAGAGGATTTGAATCACAGTATTCACTGAAAGCTACAGGGTCCACTACTTATTGTATCTTTAATATATATTATCACCATAAAACTAGCTTGTTTGACATTTGGCATGATCTATATTAGCATATTTTTATATGTTTTTATTTTTTTAGGGCATATCATCTTTTTACTTTTTTATATGTCTTTTCGTAAAAAGTAAAAAAAATGTATTTATTTAAATCATTAGAAATAATCTCTACATGCACTTATTTAGATAAATACACTTATTTTAGTCATATTATCTCTATATTTTTCTGCACATCTTTTTATAAAAAATCAAAATATATATTTTATTTAGATCATTTCAAACAACTCCTTAATAGATTATAATTACAATAAAAATAAAATACAATACATAATTGATATAAAGAAACTTCAAACAATAAGAGAGAAATTCCAAATAAATATACAGGAAATATAACTAACACATGTATAGAGAAAGAAAAATGTGAGGAATCTCAAATGTTTTATTAAATATTCTATCAAATATCTCATATAGGTGTGGTACCCATACCATACGGGTCTCATATAAAAACCACACTCACGTGAGATATTTAATAAAACATTTGATAAAACATTTGAGCTCTTTACCATTACTCATCAAGAAATTCAAACCAATGATACCCTAATGAAATGTAAAGGTTATGACAAGGCACTAGTCCCATTGATTACCTTTCTCCAGTCCTAATCATAAGAATCAAAGAATAAAATCAGCAATTATGCAAGGAGAGAAACTTAATTCCTGTAAATACACTTTTAGTTTCTGTAGTTTGATCCAAATATTTTGATTTAAATAATTTGAATTTTTTTATTTTTTTAATTTAGTTTCAATTTGGTCATTTGGTTAAACTTGGACATTAAAATTAATGATTTTGTTATATGTGTAACTCTCCTAAGACATGCACGTAAAAGAAATTGATGATTACTTGCAGTGGTGCGCGCAAGAATTGCGTGAAGGGGAGCTAAAGCAAAAATTATTTAGATTTTAGAGGAATTGAAGTAAGATTATATAGATTTTGAAAATCAAAATATTAATTTATCTTACAAAAACTCAAAATGACATGAAAGTAATAGAATTTTTCAAAAGTTTGGGGTGACTAAAAGACTAATTTATTTTATAATTACTAAAAATTGCATGAAAATAATGAAAATTTTCAAAGTTTAGGATAGCAAAAGTAAAATTATTTAGATTTTAGAGGGGTTAGAGTAAAATCATATATATATTGAAGGGATCAAAATGCAAACTTCTTTTATAAATATTCAAAATTGTATTGTGAAAGTGCAATTTTTCAAAAGTTTTTTTTTGGGGGGGGGGGGGGGTGGCGGCGGTGGCTCCCTGCCCTGAAACTGGATTTAAAGTATAGAGATTAAATTGTTTAAATTGAAATAATAAGGGTCAAACTAAAATTTGGGTCAAAATATAAGGTTGAAAAGTGTAATTTGGCTTTCTTTTTTTTTTTTTTTTTTTTTTTTTGTCTATATGATGTATATTTATAGTTTTGGAAATTCTATAATACACACTCCAATCATATGTCGAATTATAACGTTTGTGGTTCTTGAATGTAATCCATTGTTAGGGATGGACATTTTCCTCCGCCCGCACCACATTGCACGGTTTTTCCTGGCCTGTTAAGGAAATGGGATGGGGACAGATTTTGCTTCCCCTACTCGTTCTACCCGACCTTGCCCGAATTATATTTATTAAATATATTTATATGTATATAATATATATAATTTAATTTTTCATTATAATAAAATTAAAACACTAGAATATTATAATTAATATTTATTTTTAATCATTTTTTTTAATTTTATTTGTTATAATTCTTATTAAGTATGAATTATTATTCATAATATATTATCACTTTTATTAATATTTTTTTTTTAACTTATAAAACAAATCTGTGCCCTGCCCTGCCCTGCACCTGCCCCACTACCACCACCTCCGATTTGTCCCGCACCCGATATATGAAATAACATAGGAGAAGATTATGACAAACCCAACCTAAACCCGAGTCATGACCATCCCCACCCATTGTGGTGTTGATTATAACTTATTTATGACTTATAGTAGTTATGATCTATTTTAATTTTAATCAAAAATATTTTTATTTATACAAATGTTTGGTTATGACTCATTTTAAAATGACCCTTATCGTTAAGATATATCTAAATCGTGATGCTTGACCATGTTTGGCTGCAAGGAAATGGTTTTTTTTTTTTTTTTGGGGGGGGGGGGGGGGGAACGGGATTTTTCTTTTGCTTTCAAATGGAAGGAATTTGAGAGAGAGAAAATGGGGTTCTTCTAATTTCGTATTGTTTTCAAAAATTATTATCTGTTATTAAAAATAGAAAAATTAAGAAATGACACTATAAATTTGTTATTTTTGTTTATCACAGAATTTCTCTTAAAGCATTCGATTCTCAAGAAGCACTTTTACAATTTTTTATTTATTTTTTAATTTGGCAGACTGTTTTGCCACAAAAAACAAACAAAAAAACAAAAAAAAAAAAAAAAAAACAAACAAACAAACAAACGCAAGCATAAATACTTTATATGATTTTTTTAGGTTAATTATATTTTTAATTTTCAAAATATGGACCTTATGTTATTTTGGTGGAGATAATAAACAAGCCAAACTGAGAATTAATAAACACAAGCACAAACACTTTATATAAAGAATTAATTGACACAATTTAAATTTTAAGAATTAAAATAACACAACATTTTTATTTTGGAGATTAAAAAAAATATAATTAACCATTATTTTAATTTTTATTAGTGTATTAAGTGTGACGTGTGAGGGTAGGTCCAAGTGATTCGGCTAATCGTTTTTTGAGAGTTTGATATCAACAGTGAAGATGACCCAGGCGTCCGATTATGAAAACTGAGAAGATGATGAACCATTCAATTTTCGTACGTACTTGGTTGGTGGGCTTGGGTTGAAAGCACAAGTCAAAATGACGTAAACCATTGACAAAAATCATACTCCGTGTGTTATAATTTTTAAACAATTACATATATATGAAAATATTAATAATTTTAGTATAAATTATAAATATACCTTATGAGATTTGTTTAAAATATGAATTGTTTCTTATAATTTTAGAAATTATAAATACACTTATGGTAGAATTTTTTCTTTAACAGGATTAATAAAAAAAAAAAAAATTCTTAACTACTTTCCTACATAACAATAAAATTACATGAATTTTTAATTAAAAGCTCTTAATCAATTTGATGATTTATTAATAAAAGAGTTATTTGTTACATAATTAAAAACTTAAAGGGGGCATGATGTAATTTTCAAAACTACTAAAAGTAATCCGTATTTATAGCAAACTTTAAGGGGTGTACTTATAATTTATCCTAGTTTTAATAATTAAAATTTATAAACTTTATTATGAATCTGAAAAAAAGAAAAAAAAATTCAACCACACAAATGGGTTATTTCCCCAAAATTTAGCATACAAATATAAAATACATCATCGAAATTCAAAACTAACACCCTACAACTACTTACATCTTTGTAGAACTGTTAGTGATAAAAATATAACAATAAAATTTAAGATATCGAGTTAGACTTTTTGATTGTTGAAATAAGTGATAACTCTAATCCAACTGAACTGGGCTGGACGGAAATACCCTTCAAAAAAATTTTCATATCATAGGTAAGAAATCTCCCTTTACTAGAAAAATGAGGAGGATTTGAATCACGTTATTCACTGAGAGCATGTTTGGTGAGATGAAATGAAATGAAGTGAGAGTAAGAATGGAATACAAGATTGAATGAAATGAAATGTCCATTCTTATTCCATAGTTGGGCTGCCAACATGAATAGAATGACATAGGAATAGAAGTGTAACAACCACCTCCTTAATTAACTGCTAATTATGTGATTTGCCTTAATTATGTGTTTATCTATTCAGTAATTGCCATGTGTTATATGCCATGTGATATTTGCATTGTGATAATGTGAACAAATATATAGAGATGGGAATTAAACCTGTCTGAATCAGTAAATCATAAGGTTAGAATTAAATATTTGACTAAGTAATTAGAGCCTAATTCACATTAGTTCAATTAAGCTTAGTCTAATTTAGGGTAAATTAGATTATGGTGAACATTGAGTTAATTAAGTGAATTTGATTTAATCTAATTCAAGTTTAAAATTGATTAAGGGATAGATTTTTATATTGGAGCCTATTTAACAATAAGTAAGAAAAGAGGTGGGTTTGGTGAGTCGACATTGAGAGAGTGTTCTAGAGACTGAGAGAGAACCCTAGAGCAAGAAAAGGAAGAGAGGGGATTTAAGAAAAACTTCACCAAATCAACCATTGAAGGTAAGATTTTTTTCTTTGATCTCATGAATTGAAGTTGTATTAACCATGTAATCATAGGAACTAGGTTGAATTAAGGAATGGGGTGGTGTAAGGTGATGTTAAAAACCCTAAAGGGAGAAATTGTAAGAAATAGTTGAAAATTGTGTCATACATGGCATTATTCTTGTTCAATCACTTTTTTTTTTTTTCTTTTTTTTTTCTTTTTTGCATGAGTTTTGAGTTTTGAGGAGGAAATTCCCACGAATTTTGAACTTGGAACTCCCATATACATGATTCTTGACTTTTTTTTAATCAAATTCAAGCTTTTGATCTTATGGGTGGTAAAATGAGCTTTGTTTTAAAGTCATGATTTTGTTTGGAGTTAGAGTTATGAAATTGACGATGTTTTTGAGAGTTTTGAGCCTTGATTTTCATCAAATTAGAGTTGGTTTTGCAAATAGAGAAGTTTTATTTTCAGCAGCTTTTAGGGTTGGATTTCAACCCAGACCGCTCGAGTGGCCTGGGCCACCGCATGAGTGGCCAACCTTGCTCTATTTCCTGGTATTCTGCTTGCTCGAGTAGGCAGGCCACGCACGTGCGGTCAGCAAGGCCGGTTCAGTTTTGTTTTCTTCTTGTTTTCTTTGACTTTCAGGCTTCCATTTGCATGGTTTTCAAGTATTTTTCATATGCATTTGCATCTCATGAACACCATGGAAATTAATGAAAAGGAAATATTAGTGACTAAGTAACGAATAGACTGAATATGTTATGAAGTAATTACATAAAAGGACTGTATGTTGAACCATTGTGCTTGAATGTGTCTTTGTAAGTCAAATGCCACGTCCTAACCACGTGTTTCAAGGAGCCAACTGTGAGTAACAATGTTGTAAAGCTATGTTCAAGTTATATTTTTTTCTAAATGATATTATTTAGTTCTATTTTTTAAACAATATTGCTTACTGAGTAAATGATTGTCCTATTTTATAAATTGTATTCGTGGCATCCATAGCATTTGTTACTACTACTGTTTATTGCTACTGTTGCAGAGATCTTTGTCAGTTCTAATTCTTGAAACTTCTGTTTACTGTTCTGATGACCATCAAATGACTGTTTGATCTTTAAGACCTACTGTACTGTTATGCTATTGGATGTACCACGTATGACTGCTATGATTTCATTATGACTTTGAAACATATGAAATACTGCTTGGTGAACTGATTCACTACTGAAACTGACTATTTTAAATTGCTGTAAGGACATCATTCATAAACCTCTTTACATAATTGTTATTTATTGGGCTCTAGATCATTGTTTATATATGCATGTAGGTGATCAAGTGCAAGACCAGACCTAATGGCGTCAACCTACCCTCTGTTTTGTGAAGCTAATTGATGTGCCTCACTTCAAGGTTCCTATTGGTCAAGCTCTAAGGCTTTTGGGTACTGCGGAATTCACCCTTTTGACATTGTTATTAAGTGTAATAGTTTTGGTTTAAGATCTTTTGTTTTGTTTAATTTTGCTAATGGGAATTAATTCCCTAGGTTATGCAAATGTGCTTGTACTTATGTATGAGATGGCGTATGTAAATATCTGTCTACTATATATAAAGTTGTTTTGTTCCATGTAAGTCCCACAGCTCACCAGACGATTTATTTTAATATTGGCTTCTGCCAGTCCTTATTACTGTTCATTGTTAAGTAGGCCTTTGGTAATCCCGAATTATTAGCCGGTTACGATTTGGTTTAGCATAAACTAATAATACAAAAAGTCAAAAAGTCACTATCCTATTTAAGTCACATCATCTTATTTAAATCACATCACCTCTCTAAAATATCACATCAAATCCAACCCAAACCCAACCCATATAAGCCAATAAATCAAAAAGTGCACTTTTTTAGAACATCCCAAACCAACCCTAAACCTACAAAAGCGGGGTTGGGTCGTGACAAGAAGGATAATTGACATTCTCATATTTTTGGTCATAATTATTAAACTCATGGAATGGAATAAATTTTTATTATTTATTTATATTTTTAATAAGTTAGTAAGAAATAAATTAAATTTTTTTATATAAATCATGATAATATTAATAGTTACGAAAGTGATGGGGTGAGTCGTAGTAGTGATGGTGTCGGCGGCGGTGGCGGCATCGATGATGGTGATAACAATGATAATAGGATGGTGGTAGTAGATTGTTGTGGCCTTAGTGGTGGCGGTAAGGTGGTGTTGTGGTTGCGATGTTTGTGGCGGCCAACGGTAATGGTGGTGGTAGTAGTGGCAACATCGGTAGTACGGTGGTGGTAGTATGGTGATGTGGTGGTTGTGGTGGTGACTGTGGTAGCGGTGGTTGTTGTGGCAATAAGGTGGTGGTGACAGTGGTGGAGCGATAGGGTAGTAAGAGAACGAAATGGTAGTAGTAGTTAAATAATAATATATATTTTTTTAAATGCCAACAAAAAATAATAATAATAATAATAAAATTTTATAGTAATTCAATGCTAGAATGGAATGGCCATTCTTTAGGTTAAATGAAGAAATAAGCGTTCACACATTTTGTTAGAATAACCATTCTAATGGAATTTCTACTTAAATAAGATGTACCAAATAAGGGAAAGGGGATGAAAAGTTAGAATGTGTATTTCATTCCAACCTATTCTTTCGTTCCAAACAGGCTCTAAAAGCCACAGGGTCCACTTACTTTTTGTATTTAATATTTAATATATAATATTACCATAAAACTTAGAATTTGTTTGGCATCATTTAAATAAGAGTTTGTTTGGCATGATCTACATTAGCACATTTTTTTTAATCTTTTTATTTTTTTAAGTTACATCACCTCTTTACTTTTTTGTATATTTTTTTATAAGAATTAAAAAGTGTACTTATTTAAATCTTCCCAAACAATCCCTAAGTGCACTTATTTAGGTAAATGTATTTATTTAAGTCATATCACCTTTCTATTTTTCTACATATCTTTTCACAAAAAGTTAAGAAAATATATTTATTTAAATCATTCCAAATAAGCCCTTAATAAATTATAATTATAATAAAAATAAATTACAACCCATAATTGATATAATGAAACTTCAAATAAATATACGAGAAATATAACTAAAACATATATAGAGAAATTCAAACCAATGATCCCCTGATGACACGTACAGGTCATGACAAGGCACTATTCCCATTGATTACCTTTCTCCAATCCTAATCATAAGAATCAAAGAATAAAATCAGCAATTATGCAAGGAGAGAAACTTATAACTAGTAATTCATTTTATTTATTTGTTTATTTGTAAATACACTTTTAATTCCTATTATTTCAACCAAATATTTTAATTAAAATAATGTAATTTTTTTATATTTTTAGTTTAGTTTCAATTTGGACATTTCATTAAACTTTAATATTAAAATTAAAGATTTTTTTACACGTGCAACTCTCCTAAGACATGTACCTAAAAGAAATTGATAGTTATTTGCAGTGACGGGCAGTGGTGGAGCCAAGAAATTAAGGTAGAGGGGGCATTTTATAATTCAATTTTTTTTTTGTGATCAACAATAAAATAATAATAATTTTATGAGCTAAATTTAAGCATAAAAAATTAATTATTTATTGTTAATAACAACTAATCAAAATTGTATAATAATGTGAAATAACTCAAACACAATAGTAATGTAAGTATGCAATTTTAGCACAAAAAATTACAAATTAAAATTCTTAATTTTAGAAAATAGAAGCAAATCATTTATAGCACAAATCATTATAAAATTTCTATAATTTTTATTTGACAGAAAAATATTAGAGAAATAGCATTGATTATAAAAATGTGTTTTGAATAAAAATTATTAGATAATCCCAGAATATTATTTGGTGTTGATGACGTGGTGCTTTGGATATAAGAAATCGCAACTCACACTAAGTGATTCACCTATTATCTTCCAATTACCTAACAATAATGAGTTACTAAGTTCCATTCATAAAATTTGACACTATATTATTGATTTAGGCCATCACATAAATAAAACCATATGAAGTTCCAAGAGTACTAAATAAATTACATATTGTGTGTGAACAATGCAACAACAACAACAACAAAAAAAAAAAAAAAAAAAAAAATTATATCAAAACTGAGGGGGGGCATGTGACCGCCCTCGTCCAGCTGTGGCTCCGCCACTGGTGACGGGCACAAAAATTGTGCAGAGGGGGAGCTAAAACAAAATTATTCAGCTTGCTTGTTTTCGTTTTTCAGAAAATACTTTTCAGAAAATTCTACTTTCTTATTTTCCGTTTTTTTTTTGTTTTTACTGAATTTTTTTAATATTTTAAGCAATTTTTTTTACTTTTTAGACAAACCTAACATAAATACACCTAAAAAGTAAAAAAATTATAATTTTTTTTTTAAAATTCACTAAATACCAAAAATATAAAAAAAAATATAAAAATTCAGTACATTTTTTGTATTTTTATGTATTTATTAATTTTTTAAAATATTTTTTCACAAATTTTTTACTTTTTAGATACATCTAACTAAGGTGCATCTAAAAAAGTAAAAAAAAATGTTTAAAATTTAAAAAATATTCACTAAAAACAAAAGAATACGAAAACTAAAAAACTCAATTTTCAAAAAACTTAATCCAGAAAACTCAAACCAAACACACTGATTTAAATTTTAAAAGAACTGAAGTAAGATTATACAAATTTTGAAAATCAAAATATTAATTTATTTTACAAAATCTCAAAATGACATGAAATTCATAAGATTTTTCAAAGGTTTGGGGTGACTAAAATACTAATTTATTTTATAATTACTAAAAATTCATGAAAATAATAAATTTTTTCAAAATTTAGGATAGAAAAGTAAAAGTAAAATTATTTAGAATTCAGAGGAGTAAGAGTAAAATCATATATATATGGAACGGATCAAAATGCAAATTTCTTTTATAAATATTCAAAATTATATGGTGAAAGTGTAATTTTTCAAAAGTTTTTTTTTTGGGGGGCCCGTGGCGGCCTGCCACCCCCTGTGTCTGCCAATAGTTATTTGGACAGAAGAACCAATTGAAACTAGACTTAAAGTGTAGAGATTAAATTGTTCAAATTAAAACAATAAGGACTAAACTAAAATTTGGGTCAGAAGTATAATTTATGAAGAATGGGGTAGTGAAGAATTTTGCATCCCCCTGCCCATTCTACCTGACCCTGCCCGAATTATAGTTATTAAATATATTTATATGTATATAATATATAATTTAATTTTTCATTATAATAAAATTAAAACCCTAGAATATTATAATTAAGATTTATTTTTAATTATTTATTTTCTATCTTATTTGTTATAATTCTTATTAAGTATGAATTATTATTTATAATATACTATAACTTTTATTAATATTTTTATTTTGCAACTTACAAAAAAAATCCGTCCCCCACTCTGCACCCACCCCGCTGCTGCCACCCCCGATTTGCCCCACACCCGATATGAAATGGGGCATGAGAGTATTATGACAAACCCGCCATAAACTTGATCCGTGACCATCCTTACTTATTGTGGTGTTGATTATAATTTATTCATGATTTATTATAGTGATTATAATTTATTGTGATATTAATTACAATCTATTTTAATTACTATTTTAATTTTAATAAAAAAAAAGTCTTGATTTATACTGATGTTTAATTACTATTTTAATTTTATTCAAAGAATTCTTTATTTGTACTGATATTTAGTCATAACTCATAGTCAAGATATATATAAATTTTGTATATATCTCCTCCACTATATATAAAGAACCACGCTTCTCAAAAAAAAAAAAAAAAAAAAAAAAAAAAAACCACTGCCCCACGATATGACTTTGTCCCTTTATATACAGTGGCTTTTTATTTTTGGTCGTATCTCCTACCTCATATATTTGGATAAATTATAAATACACTCTTTGAGATTTGATTAAAATTCGAATTATCTCTTGTGATTTTCAAAATTACATTTTATTCTATGAGATTTCGAATTTCATAATAAATTGTCTATTTTATTAATAAATTAGCAAGTCAATTAATAGTTTTTAATAATGTTAAAAATATATATTAATTAATAATTTATATAATTTTATTATTGTATAGGATAGTAATTATAAATTTTATTTTTTAGTTAATTCTGTTAAATAAAAAATTCTAATGAGGGAATATTTGTAATTTTTCAAATCACATGGAACAATTTGTATTTTAAACAAATTTTAGGGGTTGTATTTGTAATTTATCCTATATGTTTTTAGAGTTATATCGGTCTATTTCGATGTCTGTTTTGATAATTTAAACCGTTTATATTTTAGAGTACAATGAGTAAAATATACTTACAAAAAATTAAATTAATTAGATATCGTTAACTCTTTTATCCACTCACACTTATATCTATAAAAATAAATAAAAATTATAATTTAAAGTATTAAAATAAATTCAAATATAAGTAGATAAAAAAACGATATTCGATTAATTTAACTTTTTATAATATATTTTATTCAATGTACTCTAAATATAAATTGTCCGGATCATCAAAAATGGCTCAAAAATGGGCCCATAAAACTGCACGTAGTGGCTGATATGCCCCCACAGCACGGCAGCCACTTATCTTCATATTTTTGTGGATAAAATTCATTTTATATCCATATGATATGGCTTGATAAGTACTTTACCCTCCTTCTTCTAATAATAGTCATATGTCCTTAAAGTAATTTTGGACTAAAATATAATTATTAATACCGTTAATTATAAATATAAAATTATTGTAATACCCTAAAATCCTATTTTTTTTTTGCTATTTTCTTTCTCTCTCTCATCTCTCATACACATAATTTATAATGTCTAGTATTAATTCAATTAAATCACAATTAATTATATATTTTTAATTATTTATTGTAATTCTTAATTTTTTATTTTTATTTTAATTTAATTATATTTTAGATCACAATTAATCCTAAATATTTAACTATTTATTGTAATTACTAACTTTTGGATAAATTACAAATACACCCTGTGAGATTTGCCTAAAATACAAATTATCCCTTGTGGTTTGAAAAATTACAAATATCTCCCTATCAAATTTTTTTATTCAACAGAATTAATTGAAAAACTAAAATTTCTAACTGTTCACCTATACAATAATAAAATTATCTGAATTATTAATTATTAATTGAAATAAAATTTTAACATTATTAAAAATTGTTAATTAGTTTGATAATTTATTAATAAAAAGACCTATTTATTATGAAATTAGAAACCTTAGGGGGGGGGCATAATGTAATTTCTAGAACCACATGGGTAATTTGTAATTTAAGTAAATCTCAAGAGGTGTGTTTGTAATTTACCCTTTATTTAATTATATTTTATATTTGAGATCAATTCTTTATTTTATTTTATTTTAATTAACATATTAATCTAATTTTAGGTTTAGAGAAGATGGGGGTAGAATTGTCATTTTATTGCATTAACTTTATTCTAATTTTTTAGAGAACAAAACCCACTTTAAAAGAAAAAAAAAAAGTATTTGTAATACACCTTCCGTTAGTTTAGATAGAAAAACTAATTGAGAGGGTAATTTGTAAACAAATTGGGCCGAGCTAGGAAGAGTCTTCTTTGGGAGCTGGGCCGCGTAATAGGCCGAGATAAGGGCCGGAGTATGGACGACGGGTAGTTCGGTCCCTTTTTATCTGAGTACCAAACTGGACAAGGGCGTTGACCGAGCTACCTAAATACCAGGCCCAAGGGTAGGCCGAGGTGTTTGGTAAGATAGATGGCCGAGCTAGGTATAACTCGGTCGATGCTTCTATTTCATTACTTAGTTGAACACAAAGCCGAGGTAAAGATGACAGCCGAAGTAAAGAAAGTTCTGTAGCAAACCGAGGTAACATCAATGGCGAGGGCCGAGCTGTGTATAGCTCGGTATGGTGGCATTCGATAGATCGGCTATCGATTACACGGTTCGAATGGCAGGGGACCGAGATAAGGCAGTTCGGTCAGGAATGTATAGCCGAGGTAAAAGGGTTCAGTCATCTCACTTGGCTTGCAGTGATGAGACTCCTAGTAGGACTCTGCTAAGGAGAGTTAAAGTCCTACTGAGATTGTGCAAACCATCTCACTTGGTTGGTAGTGAGTAGGAGTGTGACTCATAGGAGGACTCTGCTAAGGAAAGTAAAGTCCTACTAGGATTGTGCAAAACCATCTCACTTGGTTGGTAGTGAGTAGGGTGTGTGATTCCTAGGAGGACTTTCATAGGGAGAGTTGGAATCCTACTAGGAATGTGTCAAGCAGAGTCTATAAAAGCTCATAACCAGACCTATGAACAGGTATCCCAATTCTTACTATAGAATACACAGAGCTTATTGTCTATTGTCTAGTTGCTGACTTAGGCATCGGGGGGGTTTCTGGCACACACCCGCCGGTTAGCTCACGTTTGTGTTTTCAGGTGGTAAAGTGACGACGTTTGGAGGAGTGCAAGCTTGATCAACAGGATCATACGAGAATAATTATTTCGTGCTGGTACACTAATGATAACACTTTAGCCCAAAAACACATAAGGTCTTTCTGACTTTATTTGAACAATAAAAGGATAAAGTGCTTTAGCTCCAAATCACATGGGGTAAAATGAATTTAACCCTATTTTTATTTGAGAAATGTCTCATTTCCCATTTCATCACTCTAATTGTACCTCTAATGAGATGGCAAACAATACTAACCAATCAACTTTCTTCGAACTCTTCTCTCTCCTTTAAAAATTGTTTGCCACCTCATTAAAGGTATAATTGGAGGTAATGAAATGGAAAAATGTGCAAAACTCCTTTTACTTTTCATGAATTGCCTTCATCATCTCATCAATAGTGATAACTATTCACTTTGTTTGGTTTGAAATTTTCAAAAAATAATTTCATGAAGTTTCAAATTGTATTTTTTTATTTTAAATATTTTTTTAACATTTTAATAATTTTTTTAAAACTTTTTAGATCTATTCACACTTAAAAAGTATAAAATTTATACAAAAATCTTTTACAAAATTCATTGAATATAATAAAATATAAATATGTACTTAATTTTTATAATTTTTTTTGTATATAATAAATTTTTTAGGAACATTTAGAGCCACCATTTCTTTGAGCGATCACTGCGAAAATTTCCATTAACCAAATTAGCCTTCAATTGCATGAATCACCACTAACCTTTTAAAAAATATATATATATAAAATCAAATATGGTTAAAAATGGGGCTGCAAATTTCAACCCAAAGATGTCACAAGATGCATGTACTTTCCGTAACTAATGTTTGTCTTATTAATATGCCGCGTTTAAGTCTTTGTTGAGTAAATCACTCAACAACTATTAAATATTCAATAAATCGAATGGAAAATTTCACAATACACAACTCTTATCATATATATCTTTAATTATGTTATTTTTTTCTTTAATTATAATTAATTTTTTCTTTAATTATGATATTATTTTGATATGTTTAATTACACCTCATATAGTATTTGATCATATATATATATATTTTTAACTATATGACTTAAAAAATATATAATTATACTATTTTTCTCTTTAATTATAAGGTATATACACATCAATCACTAAGTATCAAATAAATAAATAATTATTTATTTTGGAACTCAAATCATAACAACATTGCATTTTGGTCAGCTAAAATGACTAATCAATTAGTGAAAAAGGCAAAAACAAACGTGTCATTGAAGAAACTTCCATCTTTCCTTTCACTTTGGTCAAAACCATTAACAAATCTGAACAAGACTCTACGATTAATTAAATTAACGTTTTGTTGGTGTGTTATGTTGTTATAGAAAATGTTAAAAAGTATAAAAGCATCAGAGGTCAAAGCGAACGTGTCATTGAAGAAACTTCCATCTTTCCTTTCACATTGGTCAAAACCATTAACAAATCTGAACAAGACTTTACAATTAATTAAATAAGGTTTTGTTTGTGCGTTCTGTTGTTATAGAAAATGTTAAAAAGTTTGGAAGTATCATATATTCTGAACGATAGTGAATGTAATAAATAATGTAAATAGCCTTTTATAATTTTGTCTTGGAACACTTCATTTTTTATAGTTCAAATAGACCAAGAAACTCTTTATGATTGTGAACTAAATTACAAAATTAACTCTATTAATAATAGTGACAAAATTGTCACGCACCAGATTTTATTACTTGCTTACACTACCAAATCCCTTATAAACAATCCATTTTTCAATAATATCCGAAATAAATTCAATAAATCATCCACGACGATAAGTAAATAATAATATAAATCAGAATATAATATCCTTTAATTACATAAGACGCAATTGTAAAAAGGGTGACGCATGCAAATATACATTCATAAGTTGTAACTCTGAATCTATAGCATGTGTCAACAACAAAGATATGAAATAGAAGTTAAACAGATAATTGAAATACCCTGAAGGCTACAACTTTCCAAGATTGTACTTGGTTACATCAAAATGGATTTAAATCCAATACAGATAAAGTCCTAGCCTTACACAAAATAATTAGAACATGTAAACAAAATGAAACACTTGCTCCAATCTTCCGAAGCTACTGCCTTGGTAGAGTCATTTCATCAACACCTGAAAATAATTTTCCCATATAGGGTAAGTCAAAACCCAGAAGAAATAATCTAACACAATATATGAATCTTAACACAGATATAAAGATGAAATGCATATGCAATGCTCATGATCAAGACGTGCAAAGTCCGGTTTATATCATAATCCATCATTCATTTCCTTTACATTAGAAAATAGAGCCATGAATCATAACTCTGGAAATCTCAAAATATAACATTTCACGGATATTTCGTCCATGGGAAATCGTAACCGGCACCCATGTAAACGTACGCTATACAAGTACTAATTCCGCCATTTTACAGATATTTCATCCGTGGGAATGTTTTCAGGATTTTTATGCTGGACACACAGGCCAACTTAATTCAATGGAATACATCTCCTTCCCAAATTCACCAATTTTTCTCAAAAACATTATACATGTACAATGTATCAAGATGTGATAATGCTCAATGCAAATGGATGAGAAATTAGTTTCAATTCACCTAATCCTCATGCAATTTCTACAGCAATCATAACTATCTTCCACCGATAGCGTAAAACAGATATTTCTAAATAGATATAAAATCTCCAATATAGATAAACTTTTCAAATTTCAAGATGTGAGTGATAATATATATCCAACTCCACCATCCATATCAATATCTATCAAATTTCACATTTCCAACATCAACTCTATTTATTTATACAAAATAAATATTTGAGACATTTAGGGCAAAATCCTTTTTTCTTCCGAAATCCATTCTAAGTATCAAAATCAATAATTTTATCACAACTCAACCTCATTTCCACTTCCACAACCATTTTCCATACAACCATTTGAAAACTCCTCTTTTGATTTTAAACCAAAATCTTAGGTTTGTTCAAAATCCTCAAAAACCACAAGATTGTTTTATAAATAAAAAAAAAGGTAAATTAAAACTCATAAAAGAGTGTAGAGGATCCCTACCTCAAAACTAGAAGACGAGATAAACACAGATAAAACTCGAATGAAGCCGAAACTCAACTCTATTTGGATGAAAACGAAGCTCTAGGTGAGCTTTACCTTTTTAACAAATGGAGTAAGGTGAAGAAATCACTGCATCTTGGTGTTTTTGTAGAGAGAATGTAGGTTTTAGAGAGAGACAGAGTCTAGAACTAGGGTTTTTGGAATGTTTAGAGAGAGAAAGAGATGAAAAAGTGACTTTTACGAACTCATATACGCACAGACCGCTCAAGGCCAAGAAGTGATGATTGAGCGTCCAGACACAAAAATGATTACCGCTCAAGCGCAGGAAGTGACGTTCGAGCGTTAAGACACAGAGAAAAAGGCGATACCGCTTAACCGCAAGAAGTGACGCTTGAGTGGAGAATACACATTCTCAGAAGTTTTACAGTCAAATGCCTCTCGCTTGAGCTCAAGAAGTGTCACTCTCGCATAGAATACACTCTCTAAATAGTTTTGCAGACCTGCCAAAATACTGGGAGTCCACAGAGATTGCTCGAGCATAGAGGCCAAAATTTAGGCAACCATAGTTTTGAAAAATAAGCTATCAACTCGTTCCAACGCAACCAACACATCCCAATAGCCAAACTCAAGGAGGGAAAAGAGAAATAAGACATGAACAACAATACAAAACAATGAAACCCGAATCTAGAATATCAAATGAGTCGGGTCTAAACCAGAATTGCTATAGTTATAGTAACACCACAAGCTAAATTGAATAAAAGAGGTTCTCTCTCGCATAATTACATTGAATGAAATGTTGAAAATAGTCAATAATACATGTATTTCAATTATACACAGTTACAAAAAAAGAAACACTTCTCATTTCAGTCTTTTAATCACTCATTTACACTATACACTGCATGGACTCCTAACAAATAAATAAATTCTTGATCTTCAACTGTTGTACCTGACTTCATTCCTGTAAAATGGTTAAACAACATGGGATGAACACTAGGTCCAGTAGGGATCTACAATGATTCCCGACAATAAGATCAATAGATATATGTAATCATGAGTAATTCCCAAAATAAAGTACACATAAGTACACATAAGTAAATAAATAATATGCCTTTTATACCCAAAATAAAGTACACATAAGTAATACATTTTTCATGAGAATTCCACTGGCCTTTCAAAGAAAACTCAGTCCCTAGAGCTGACTGCCTCTGTGATGGGGATGCTCCAGCAGAGCCTCGACCTTCTGGCGATTTGCAGCATTCCGGTATGTTCCTCTGACCGCGGTCTCAAACCATACATAAACTGTTTCACACA
The DNA here is from genome assembly GCF_055761805.1 of Camellia sinensis. Taxonomy (NCBI): domain Eukaryota; kingdom Viridiplantae; phylum Streptophyta; class Magnoliopsida; order Ericales; family Theaceae; genus Camellia; species Camellia sinensis. The sequence goes on from NC_138970.1 coordinate 68,810,635, forward strand.
ATCTGATGCACAACACAACACTGGATACATTGCCCTCACAGCATTTGACATACTGTAGCCCACAGACTGTTCACAGCACTATCTACAGCATTTATACACTGTACTCGTACACTGCATTCTGCATTGATACACTGCTCACGGTATTTACACACTGTATTCATACACTGCATTCTGCACTGATACACTGCTTACAGTATTCACACACTGTATTCATACAACTGCATTCTGCACTGATACACTGCTCACAGTATTCACACACTGTATTCAGACAACTGCATTTTGTAGCATACTGATGCGTTTGCCGTTTGTGTTTTTTAGCCTCCCTTCCAGATCCCTTCTGTGGGAGGTGCTCCAGCTGGACCTTCTATTCCTACCGGAGGAGATGGCAGAGTATACCCCCGCACCAAGGCAGGGCGCACCCATGTTGGGAGTAGCTCACGGGCACCCGTCCCTGATGATGATGATGAGTCTGACGCTGAGGTAGAGGTGGAGGCAGAGTCGTCCGAGGAGGAGACCGGAGACGGCTCGGGCTCAGACTCAGATGACGATGACGATGCTCCTGGACCTCCGTCCAGGAAGAGGACAAGGACGGACCCCTAGACCCGCGGCCTTTTGACATTTGATCCAGACTTTTGCTGTTTTTCTTTTTCTTTTTCTTTTGTACCTTTTGCTGGTAGCTAGAGTACCTTGTACTGCCGCAGACAGATTTTTGTTTCCAAAACCATGTACTTGAAAAAGATGATGAAATGAAACAAACTTTTTATCTGAAAAAGTGTTGCATTTGTACATTTCATATATTGCATCGCATTGCATCATGTTGCACCTCAATGTAAATGAAATTGATCTGTTGTTTGAAAATTGAACACTTGTATTGTAATAATCAGATAACGAACCAGCCAATAGCAAAACAACCCATACCAACCACTGCTCATTCCGAACACTCGGCTCATACTCTACTGGGGATTAATCTGCATATAGCTCATAACGCAGCACTTGGTTCATTTTGCACACAGCGGATCCTGAATAAACAGCCCGATTCTGACAAGACGGACCATGAAGGTTGAATCGACTGAAGTTGAAGCACCCTCGGATGCGATCTGAAACCCAGAAGCTTCAAAGAGGCCTAGGTTTTCCTGTTCGCACTTATCGGGGGTGGACCCTGTAGTTGTATGAAAGAACCAAATCATGTTTTTGCACAAATGTGGAGAATGGCACAGCATTCTGAGCACAAAACGATTAATCTTTGAAATTGAAGAAGGGTTTTTTTTTTTTTTTTTTAACCGGGGTAGTGAGCCTACAACTGGACATAGCGAGAACGACTCAGCAGTGGAGACAAAAAGGTAAACAACCTAAGCACAACGAGACACACTCGGAAAAGACTTAAAACAAAGGTTAAGGTAAACAAAACAAAAGACACGACATACAGACGCGTTAACGAAGACGGGGGACCTCAGATCACGAGGAGCCAGTTTCTCTGGGTATTGTTTCCTACCCTTTTCTCATTTGTGATTCTCACATCACTCTAGCACTCAAGCTCGGTTTTTCTCTCAAAACCCTTTTTGCTCACTCTTTCTCTCAACTTGCACCTCTCTATTCTTTATTCTCTCATTTTTATCCCTCCCCATGATTTTTAATCGATGAATAAGAAGTTGTGGGTTCACGCCCGACATGGTTAGCTCACGGATGTTTCTTCTAGTGGCGTTTGGTCGATGCCCCAGGTAAAGGGAACGGAGTACCTTGATCCCTTCAGATTCGTGCTTCGCACTTGGTTTCATACCTCATTGCTCGGAGGTTAAGAGAGCTTTCAGCCCTTTAATGACAGCTTCAGTTGTGCCCTTTCTTGGCAAGTATGTTGGCGATGGGGGAAAGACAGAACATCTGACTCAACTGTACCCCTAGTTCCTCATTTTGACCATTTTTTGTTTTGGTTCTCTACTGAAACAATTTTGACCAAGATGAGAGTCAGATTAACATACTTGTTCAATTTTCTGATTTAAAATCATGCAAGTCAGGCTATGAGCATTGAAACTTTTCCTTTTTGGGTCCAAAATGGTCTAAATTTTGAAAAAATGAAATAGTTTTCGAGAAAATAGTCAACCTCAGTAAAAATTTTCAAAAACTATTTTTGCAAACAGTCAATGCTCAAAGAGTACGGAACCTACTCTCGAGATGCACAACCTTGGATAAGAGGCAATGGAAAATTGCCCCTTGTTTGAAGGACGCTGCATGGTAACGGAAAGTTGCTCCTGGTTTGAACGGCGACTCATGGCAACGGAAAGTTGCCCCTTGTCTGGATAGTGCCGCAGCATTTTACAAACAGTCATCATTAGTGACAATCACGACCAAACTCTCGGACAGGGAGAAGACGAAGATGGTCAAAACCAATATATGGACACAGTCACTTTGAAAGTGCGTAGGACTGGACTTCAGGGCGAAGCTGCCTGGATATTCCAAACATGGGAATCAAGGATGATTAAAACCATTGCATGGACTTAGTCGCTATGAAAGTGTTGAGGGCTGGACTTCAGGAGGAAGTTGCCTACGTATCCCAAACATGGGAATCAAGCTTTACGAAGTTCCGGTTAAGGTACACTCGGGTATTTTAACCTTCACCTTTTAGGCTCTAACTTTTGCCAAGGCGTCTGATGCGGGTTTTCGACCTTGCGAGCTTTTCTTTCCTTTTTCTTTTTTCCCTTTCTTTTTTTTCTCTCTTTTGTATATTATTATTTTTTTTCTTTTTTGTATTTTTCTCTCTTTTGTATATTTTTTCTCTTTTTTCTCTCTTTTGTATATTTTTTCTTTTTTTTTTGTATATATTTTCTTTTGCTCTAACTTTTGCCTGGGTCGCCCTTCTGGGTTTTCAGCCCAGCGAGTCGCTCAAAGGGTAAAAGTGTAACAAGTCCATGCCAAATGGTTTTAGGGTTTTGAAGCCATCCGTATCCAGGAGAGTGACTGTTGCATTGACTTACTGAAGGACCCATCTTCTGTTCTTCGAGCAAATCGGACATTTTTGCCCCTAGTTTGGAGGGATGCTTCTGTTCTAGCTTTACAAGCTTCTTCTGATGAGATCTGATCTTCTTGATCTGACTTTGGTGCCCCTTGTTCGAGAGCTGCTTCCAATCTGGCCACACAGGCCTCTCTTGATGGTCGATCGTTGAACACTTCGAATTGTGGTTCAAGGCTTTAAAACAAGGGCTCGAGTCTTGAGGCTGAGAGCGATCCTAAGCTGCACAATCTCAAGAGTGATCCCACACAGGTCTTCGCAGGACCGCGCAAAACATTTTGTTTTTGAAAGTTTTTAAAGAAGCGACAAATCGCTTGCGCTGAAGATAGTGTGGAACCAGTCTGGATCAAGCCAGGGTCCTTCTCAGTACTCACGCTGACAAGCATGATTTCAATCATTAAGGGCTTAGCATGCCTCTTTTTCTCTCAATTTGATCAAAGTTTGCAAAACCCGAGGAATTCCTTCCTCTTTGTTTTCATCGCAGTGTTCAAAAAGTTTAGAAAAACTTAGGTCAATGCAATGATTTTCAGGGCACAAGAGAACAGGTGGAATGTACTGTTGTCCCATTCAAGTCCCCTGGCACAACTAATTCAGAATAGTAGTAAGCATGGAAACATGATAGCCGCAGCTGTTTTATTCAGATTCCCTGGTTGCAACTGGCTCCACGATAGAGACAGACTCAAAAGAAAGTAAAAGGGTAATTACAAAACAAAACGGTGTTCGAGACAACAGCTCCGAAATCACCCGACATTCTAGACAAAAGGGACTGACTCGCTACAACAAGACAGACCCATAAACAAAAGGACTGACTCAAGACAATGAGACAGACTCAAAACAAAACAAAAAGACTGACTCGACACCCAAACTAGAATTTACAAAACTAGCATTCGCAGATGCTCCAAAAATGCGTGCCAGACGCCACATTCAAAATACGCCGAGCACCGCCCGCAGGTGGTTCACTTCCTGATTACATACTTGCAGTATCAGTATCCTCAAAATCCAATAACTGGGTAGTAACGGACTTGGCTGAGGTGGGCGGGAGGATAACTTCGTTGTCGATCAAGTCTTGCACCTCATGACGGAGGCGAAAACAATTGTCGGTAGCATGACCGGTTTGCTGGTGGTACGCACAGTACAAGGCAGCATCATGTGTAGTAGGGAGATTCTTTGGGAGAGGCCGAGGCTCCAAGGGTTTAAGATGCCCCCTTTCGGCAAGGATCTAAAGTGCCTTTGACAATGGCATGTAAAGAGCGTGAAAGACCCTGCGCCCTCGGGGCAGGTACTTTGAAGGTTGAGTATTCTTGCTAGACGCACTAGGGAAAGGGTCGGCAGGCACCGCCTTGGCTTTCTGATCTTTCCCAGGTGCAGGGTTGAGAGTGAAAGGAACTGTTCTGGCATGACGGGGCCTATCCCGATTTCCTAACTGGCTTGTACTGCCTTCGATTGGAGTGGAGAAAACATCATCCACAGCCTTAGCTACGACTGCAAATACCTGTTGTTTACTTATCTCCTCGGCTTTCAAAGCCTCGACTGCCCATATTAGTTGTTCAATGGGATTGGCATCTGCCTTCATTTTGTTCTTGCCTCTGGCCTCATCCTGATCAAGGGTTTGGGTTGATGTTGATACGTCATTGTTATAGTTGGAGGCCACCTCGGGATGGCTAAGTTCGATCACAATCCGTCCCAACAGTGGGGGCTCCTGTGGTACAAAATTCCTGACATACGGTGCGGCTGGTGGCGAAGCTGACATTTCGTAAGCGAGATCCGCCACGGACCTCTAGAGGTCACCTATCATTCCCATCAATTCGAATGTGGTGGGTTCACGAGCCTGATACAACAGGGGGGTACAGACCGGGTGCGCGACGGGCGACCTAGGTGGATGCGGTACATCGACATTGGTCTCGCTTTGCAGAGTGATTCCTTGATCTAATGCGGCCGTCATAACCACAATCTCCTCTGAATTCTGTGTCATGATAAGTCCGCTGCACTGAACGGTGACTGACGGATCAGATATCTGTCTTGCCTCAGCAAGGGAGAACATTAGCTATTCTGTATCAACTCTCTGAACTGAAAGGAAAAACAAGCAGCGTTTCAGCCCAAATGGATCAAACACAGATGTAGCCGAACAACTGTACTCTACTGCTAACCATTGTTGCCCAAAATCACTACCCCCAAAATACTGAATCGGATACCCACAGATATAACTGATTCTCATAAACTGATACTGGTGCCCTTAGGCCTGATACTCAAACTTGCAAACTGATATGTACGTTCCCTGTAGAGATGCACTCTAAAAGCACATAGCAAGTAAAGAGAGCCAAAACACCCCTATGGAGGGGTAGGGTTTCCCTGTCCTATTTTGTTAGGAGCTAGGGTTTCACTATGCACGCAGCAGTTTTCAAACAACCTAACATCGGGTAAGCAACCTGTCCTAGTTTGGAATAGTCACTATGGATTTCGATATGCACCAGGTAGAATGGTCGAAAAGGGTGCCCCGGTAAAACCGGAGTTTGTGTTCCCATACTGTCAGAGCCCACAACCGGTCAGCCTTATGGCATGCTTTGACAAAGTCAAGCCTTTAGCAAACCGTTTAGGAATGGCAGATGACAAACACGGTGTCCTAGGCGCACCAATGCACATGCAATGCAAAGAGACACATAAATGAAATCAAAACAAGATATCACGAGTTCGAGTCAAGCTCTCTAAATCCCCAGCAGAGTCGCCAGAAACTGTGGACGCGCCCCGCGTGAGGGCCTCACCCCACAGTTCGTACTCGATTTGTGTCACGGTCTTTAATCTTGAACCAAAGAGTCCAAATCCGGCAAATTGTTTTGAGAAACAGATTTTTGAAAAGAAGTGCCAAACATGGACTGCTTTACCAGATACAGAGTCGCCACCTAAATATTTTTTATGGGGGAATTTAGGAAACCCTGACTCGGTGCCAAAGGCCACATGTCCGTCATCACCAAAGTTGTCTCGGCTCGGGAGCTTGGGTACGATTGGGGAAGGTCAGCTATGAGCAACCCCCTCTCGCCCGATCCGACGATCGGCCTCTACTAACCGTGATATCCGTTCTTGAAAACGTTATGTGTTCTTATTCCAGTTAATTAGCTAGAATTACTATGCGATGCGCACAACACAAAAATATAGACTAGATCACCTAATTTGGAACGAAGCATTGCATATCCGTTTGTTTGAAAAACAGTTTGAAATTTGCTACTCGCAAGTAGGCTAAAGCACGGATTTCAACGAGTTGTTCCAACTCAAACAACCCAACCTTCACCCACAGGCATTCAAGCAGTTTATATCACATAAGCATCTAGCCACATGGTAAGCATGCTATCATGTTGACATTCACACTCATGCGAGATGCTAAAGCATAAAAATACTTACAATGTACTCCGAGCCAAGACAAGAACATGTTAGCAATCAATGCATGATCCAAGTCCATGTTAAGTGGCTAATGCAACGCATACAGAATGCAATCTAGAATAGGCTCGGCTAATCTAAGGATGACATGTGAAAATGCACAGATAGCATGTATTCAAGTTAGATTTGAAATACTTTATGCAGTTAGCATGATGCGCCGAGCCTGGTGCATTCAAGACTAATGAATGATGCATGCATTCATAGCATAAGGTATGCTAAAGTAAACATGTCCTAATACTAACCATCAAAAGCAGGTAAGTAAAAGGGAGAAAGAAGTGGGGGTTGGAAGACATGCACACACGCACCCACACTTATTACAAATTTGCCCTCGCTCGGAGGGACCGAAAGAATAATACAAAATTAACCTACAAGCTAATTAAATATTACAGACCAATTAATTAATTAACAAATTAACTAATCTAAAGAAAGCAGTAAACAGCCTCGGGAAGAGGGCCCAATGCAATGCGCGCTCGGCTTCGCTCGGAAAGTCACTGCCATGCACAAGTTGCCTCTGCTTTGACTGTTATCCTTCTCTGAAGACTGCACAAATCTCAGGGTTGCTTCCCTGAATGCTGTGGAACACCACCGGCTGAGGGAATTGGTCACCAGCCATGGAGAATGGTCACCGGCCACAAATTAATCCATCGGCCGCTTATGGATGGCCGGTCGGCACTGCAGATGGCTGGCCAGCCAAATCTTCCTGCAGAATCTGTTTTTGACAGCAGCAGAGGGCAAAACATAGCATGGCAATGCATTTCAAGCAATGTATGCACCAATCACACCCCTTATCATATTCATGACTCAAAGGGACATGATTCTCGATTCTCGGACCACCAATCGCGCATTTCTATGCATGATGGCCCAAGGAACCAAGTATGCATTTTGATATGGAATGCAATGCACATAATCAAGCAAAGGGGGCTCAACCTCTATCATACTCAACTCAAGAGGTGAAGCATGCATGCCAATGCAATGCATCCTAGGTATGGAGGCTAGTATGCAACATGGCAATGCAATGTGTAATGTAGGTTAGGCACACAACCTAAGTAAAGAAGCATGTAAGGCATGAAGCAATGCAACCTACAAGTATGCAAGACACAATATGGATGTTCAAGCATGCAAGCAAGCATGTGGCTTCATTCAATCATGCAACAACACACTAGTACGCAACAACACACAAGGCGAGCATGCAACAACATACAAAGGGGTGGACTTAAACTAATTTAGGCAGCCCTCAAACAAGCCTAAAACAGTGGCCCAAATGATGCAACAAAGGCATGAAAACACACACACAAATATGCAACAACAAGGGCCTAAACATGGAGCATAAGCCATCAACTCTTCAAAGCATGAAAGGGATGGAAAATGCAAGCATATAAGCACATCATGAGGTCTGAAATAACATACCGAGTGATTCCAAACCACTGAAACAAAGCAAGGATGGCATGCTAGAAAGGCCAAAGCTTAAGGCATTCAAGAGGGATTGCATGGTAGCTATACAAAGCAAGACATGAATGACTCAAATGACCTAAAACGGTCCCTTAGCACATCAAAATATACATATAAGCCTCACAAAGCTTAGCCAAAACACATGAGCATGGTAGTCTAAATGCTATGCATGTATTGAGGCAAATCATGGCATTACAAGGCATGTATGCTAAGCAAGCATGGTGTACCAAAACCAACTAAAAACAGAGCTATATCATGACATAATAAGCATAAATATCAGTCAAGGCATGGCCAACATGAACCTAAACATGATGTTCACTAAAGAGGCAAAAATGGCCCTTTTCAAAGAAAACAAGGAGAGGGGGTGGCCCTCTCCTTCTTAGGACCTCAAGGTACCATCCTCATCACTAAAATCCCTCAAGATTTCAGTGGTGAGGAGGCCCAAACACAATGGTCCCGGAGCTCAACCGAAATGGCACAAAACAAGGGCCAAACAAGCCTTAAGAGGGGTCAAACAACCCCAAAGCTTAAAACACCCTTAAGAAACTATTTAGGGAAGATAAAAACAAGACTTTTCTATGTTATATGTTAAGCTCAAAAATAGTTGGAAGATAGGCAAAAAGACTATGCAGGAATGGGGGATAAAGGGTGAAGTTCTTACCCTTGATGACCCTCTTCATAAACAATGGTCCAGCAGCTTCTCTAAGCTCAAAACTAGCCAAAAACTTCAAGAACGACCTCTTAGTACCTCAGTAGTTAAAAGAACGTGTGATGGTCGGTGTTTATGCACAAAAGTAAGACAAAACACACACAAAACACAAAAGAGAGGGAGATATAGATATAGGATAGATACACAACTCGAACCCTAAAACTAGAACCCTCTGAAAATATTGTCTAACCTAAAAGAGGGAGAAGAGGCCCCTCTTTATAGAACTTCCCTCTTGTAAAGCTTCTCAAGTAAGCCATCCAAGAGGGAAATCCCTCCATACACGTGTATGGAGGGGAGCAAAGTGTGTGCTAGCTAGCACAGCTGGCACAAAAAATATCTGCAAAAGTAGATGAACAGTGATCGGCCATCCAAAAATGCAATTCGACCAAAATAGATGGCCGGTCGACCATCTATAGTGCCGGTCGGCCTAATATTTGGCCGATGGCAACAAAACACAACCGGTGGCCTCAAGCCATGGCCGGAGGAGTGCGAGGATGGCCCAAAAGCCATTCCCTGCCCTCCAAAGTGAAAACACAAGTGTTTGGTGCAAAACCAGACACAAAACAGTCGAGCCAAGAGATCCTGAGGCAAGGCGCGTAGCCGAGGCCTCCGGGAACTCAAGACGAACACAAACAAGGATGATCACCGAGTGTTCAAACGATGACGTCCAAGTCTTGAGGACGGTCAAAAATGGGGTGTCTACACATCCCTCATCCGAGGCATCGACTAGACGTTGTCGGAAGAAATAGCTTTGGGCTGAATATGCTGGGCATGAGTCCACAATCTTCAATTTATCCATCAACCACACCTGGGGAGGGATGACAAAAAATGAGAGATTAAAGAATAAAGAGGTGTACGTTGAGAGAAAAGTAAGAAAAGGGTTTTGAGAGAAAAAACCAAGCCTGAGGGCCGAGTGATGTGAGCAATATATGTGAGATGGGGTGGGAAACATTACCTGCAGTAGTAGTGGACTCCCCGCAAATCTAGCTGTCTCCCGACGATGAAAACCATCCAAGCCCATCAATGTCTTCGCTAGCGTCATGACGATGCAGCTCTTACCCTCTCTTAAGCCCTCGGCGACTTCAATCAAACGAGTGCTAAACCCTCTAGAGCCTGGGACAAGTAAGAAGTGAGATAGCATGCACAAGCAAAGTGCATGTTGCCGATAGCCCTGCCAATGATGATCGCCGCGTTTGTCGGCATCAGAAAACCGACAAACCAAGCTCGGAATGTCCAACTCTCTGTCGTGAATCAATGACCGAGCATCATGCAAAGTGAGGCTGCACATCCGTCCTAAGGCTTGGATGTGGCCAAACCGGAGCTAAGGCAAGATTTCTTCATCGTGCTTGGATTCCATTAAAGCTTGAAAATCCTCGAAAGTAGGACACATCTCTTGCCCACCAAAGCTAAAGACGTGTGTCACCAGATTCCAAAATCTTGCCGCGGCATGGAGGAACGGAAAATGCAGCGGGGTGTGACTCAACGTGAATAGTGCATTTATGCCGAAGCCCCAAAAATTTAGCTTTTTCGAGCCATCCAGGTTAGCAATCCAATTTGTGAGATTTTGGACAAGAAATGCTTCCATTTGGTGCAAAACTGAGCTGAAGTGAAGAGAATTCCGAAATTGGAACTCATATAGAAGATAAGGCAGTGAGTGGAGGACAGATGTTGACGTTTCAGAGAGTCTGCCATCGATGGCCAGCACCTTTTTACTGATGGCCGACAGTGTCTCATCAGTGGCCGACAGTGGCACATTGATGGCCGGCAAGATTTCCCCTGTGGCCGGCAGCCTCTCTCTCATGCTCACTGACTTTCTTGGTGAAGGTCCAGTTGTTCGCTACAGTGGAGTCCTGTTATTCCTATCTTTTGAGGCCTTGTTTTTGTCCTGTTGGACTCTGTTATGTCTCGTTAAGACGTATCAGTTTTCATTTTTGTATCGAGTTGTAATCATCTTCCTTTCATTTATCGAGTTGTTGTAACTTGCTTATCGAGTTGTAAACTTGTTAAGGCTTTGCTTTTCTTATCGAGTTGTTTTGTTGTTAGTCGGTTCACTACCTGATTAATGCAATTCGAGTGTTTGGTTTTCAAAACAAAGTTCAATCTCATTTACATTGTTATGTAATGCGATGCGATGCATAGAGTGTACAAATGCAACACTTTTTCAACAAAACAGTTGTTTCATTCCTTCATGTTTTCTTTTGCAAAAGTACATAGTTTCAAAGAAAATAAAACCTGCCTGACGCAGTACAATGTGCAAAACTACTAGTACAAAGAAAAATAAAACAGAAAAGAAAAAGCAACAAAATGTATGGATCGGCGCCGGTAGCCTCAAGTGCCGGAGTCTGTCCTGGTCCTCTTCCTGGACGAAGGTCCAGGATCTCTACCGTCAGAGTCTGAACCTGAGCCATCCCCAACCTCATCTCCATCCTGAGATGACTCTGACTGCGGACTCGCTGCCTCCTCGTCAAACTCATCATCATCTGGGGCAGGCCCTTGTGAACTACTCCCGGCGTGAGCACACCTAACTTTGCTACAGCTGTGCGCTGGAGTCCCTCGTCCCGCTCTCTCTGTTGCTCGGAGAGGTGCTGAAGGACCCGCCCCTGCGCCTGCTGGGGCATTTGAGGGGCCTGGCATCAGGAAAGGAATCTAAAAAAGGGCAATTCGCCAAAATGCATTAGTAATCAAAATGTATCAGGTGCAAAGAATAATGTGCTGTGAGCAGTGAATGATTACAGTGTATGAATGCCATGAGTAGTGTATGATTACAGGGTATGAATGCTATGAGTACCAGTGTATGAAGCCCGTGGCCAGTGTGTGAGTTATAGTGTATCAGTGCCGTGAGTGGTATGTAGGTGCAGTGTATCAAGTCTCGTATTGATAAATGTGATGTTTCAGATCAGTATGAAACAGATTATGCGAAGTTTTGAGACTGAGGTTGAAAGAACTCACTGGAATACTGTAAATACTGAGCAGGTCCATGCTCGTCTGCAACATCCCCATCACCGAGGCCGTCAGCTCCAAAGACCGACTAGTGTACTCAATGGAAGCATGAAAAATGTTGAGATAATTAGTAATCTGCGGGATATCAATTGAAGTAAAATGAATACACAAAATGAAAAGTATGGCATATACCGGGGTCAAGCCTCGAACTCCGACGAGCTCGTGACCAGCCGGAGGAGGAGCAATGGGAATCTGATAAGTCTCTCCAGCCCGCTCTCGGCATGTCATAGTAGTAGGCAACGCTAGCCATATAGTCCCCTGTCTCCCCTCAGGACCTCTCCCCCTACGGGATCTGGTCGCTCCGCCTCCCCCTCTCGCAGTTGGAGCCCTCACTCCCTCTCCTCCTCGGATACTGGACAAAGGTGGCATCAGATGCGTCTGAATAAAGGTCGCGTAGTCGCCCTCTGCGCGGAAGTAATCCGTCTCTAGTCCTACCATGAATTGAATCACCTGGTCGACGGACAGCCTGTGTATATCCCTCATCGATGGTGGACGTGCCGTCGGTACAAATGGGGCATGCAATCCCAAGGTCTGGCGTACGAAGCGCTCACTCAAAAACCAGGTGCAACAGATTGGGCCCTCAAAAAGGATGTGGTAGCAAGAGACAATCCGGGCAGTGTGGTATTGATTTCGAAGTCCTGATGGAATCACATCCCATGGCTGCCACGTGATCTGAGAGAAGAGAACGAACAAGATGATCAGTTTTCAAATAACTAATGTAGGTGCATTGGGTTGATTGAAATAATCTCGTTGCAGAATTACCTCGCGCGCCGTGACCAAATCGAAAAGCTGCCGGAAGAATAAAAAGCTCTCTCGGGTCCTACGACAGAGCTGGTCATCGTATACATCGGAAAAATGGACTGTCGCTGGGGTCTCCTCCACAGGCTCTGGAGCAAGTGTCGGGAAGTATGCGTACACCCACAGCTGTGAGAAAGATGTGATCAGTACAGTGTATGAACAGAGTATAGAACATGCAGAAAGCAGAACGTAGTACAATGCATAAGGAGTGCAGGTCTAAAGAAGATATTAGATTTTGTGCGTGCAGTGTATGGTATGAAGTGTGCAGTATGTATGGTGTACTGAAAATGCAAAGTAGAAAGCATGCAATGCAAGAGCAGATACAGAAAATGCAGAAAGTACAAGTGTTTAACAAAGCAAAAGCAGGAAATGCTAAGATGAATAATGAAAAGGGGAAACTAAGCTGTGTACCTCCCAAGCTCGCCAGTAGCCGCCAATCAACCTCCCGCACACCTGAGAGGTCGAGCTCATGTATCCGTAGAGAGTGGTAAGGCCAGCTGTGCCCCAGTCATAGAAACGGACCCGCTGGAGCACCACCAGAGCCCTCAGGAAGTATAAACCCATGGTATTCCACCTGTTTGAAAACAAGGTGGTACCAAAAAGGAACAAGAGGAAGCCCCTAGCGTACTGCTTTACCTCCTCATCAGTCTCAGGATCCTCCCCTCTGTAATGCTCCTCGAACCAGGTATATCTACCCATGCCCGCTCGAAGTGTCAGTGAACGCGCTCCAAGTAATGTATCCCAGGCGGCCACCCACTCTCCCATGTCGGGATCAAGAGGAATCAGATCACCTCTTATGCCTAGGCCAGTGATCATGGCAAAGTCGAAAGGAGTCATCATCATCTCTCCCGTCATAGAGAAGTGGAAAGAGTTGGTGGTGTCCCACCACCTCTCTACAAGAGCCCCTAGGAGAGGGCTACTCCCTATAACCCGTGTCAAGCTGGAGCAGAATAGGCCGAAACCGGTCCCGTCAATGATTTGGCGGACCCTCGCAGGAAGTACATCATACCAATCCTGAGCTGTCGTCGCACCATAACCTCTGAAGGAGCGGAATCCGTCGTATTGGCAATGCATATGTCAAAATCAGATCAGTGATGTATTGGAAATACAATTGAATTCAGAGCAGTGATGTATTGAAAATACAGTCGCATTTAGAGCAGTGATGTATTGAAGATACAATTGAATTCAGAGTATGTGATGCCTGAGGTACAGTTGTATAAGAGTACATACAGGACAATGATGTGTGAAATACAGTTAAATGCAGAGCAACGATGTATGAAATACAGTCAGATCAAAGCATATGATGCAAGCAGATCAAAACAGTGCAAGAAATGCAAATAATTGAAAGTAAAGCTGTAGAAAAGTAGAGTTGGTACCTCCACAGCAATGGCCGACAAATGAGACATCGATTCCCTCAGCAATAGGTCGCCTGGCGCGTCCTCATCGAAATCAGTAAAGTGCCTCCCGCCACTAGTATAATATGAGTCTCCGGGTGATACCTCACGAGGTCAAAAGGGCGAATACTAGGCAGTAAAGGCTGAGGCTCAACTCCCGGCTCGGCCACAAAGTCTGCGGCAAGCTCCACTGGAGGGAGTGCGGACAAACCCCCATCTTGCAGAATGTCACCGGCCATCTGAAATAGATGCAAAAATGAGCAAAAATGGTGAAGTTTTGAACAAACCAAACCCTAGGAGAGAGAAAAATTCAAATAAAGTTGAAAACCTGCAAAAAGCGAACTAACCTCGAGAGAAGTTCCGGGGAAATGGTCCTTGAATGGTGGAAGTCACAAAAGGCACCTCAGATTCAAATTCTGATTTGGTTCAAATCGAAGAGAACAAAGAGGTTTTAACGATTCAAGGTTGTTTAAGGTGTTAGGAAACGCGTAGAACGCGTAATCTAGAGAGAAGGCACACCTAGAGGACAAGGGAAATGTTTTCTATGCGAGGATTTGTGAGCAAATGAGGTAGTTTTGGGTGTATATGAAGAGCCACGGGTCAAAAGACCAAAATGGCCAAATCTGCCAGCAGTGGCCGGCACCCCTCTCATCGGTGGCCGGCAGCCCTTTATGGATGGCCGGCAGGGGGCTGGCGGCTTTCCCTGATGGCCAGCAAGCCTTCAACATCTTCCCCTGCCTTTTTTACCTTGGTATGGGTCCTTGGGTTCCAACAACTCTGAGAAGTGTTCAAAATTTGATTCAAAATGCCCCCATGGAAGCCCGAAATCATGTTTTCAATGTACGGTGGTCATCATCCATCAACGCGCACAAGGTGTATCCTTTAAATGCATCACAACTCTTCTGGGAGGTAAACCGGAAGTTGCCTTCAGGGTATATCTATTTGTGCTACAAAACCCACTTGATAGACAAACACATATGTATAGCTAACTATTCCATACATCCATTTCCATTAAATCCCAAATGCCAAATACATGCTATTCTCATCTCAATGCCCCAGTGCCAATCCCAAGCAAGCATTTTACAACAAGTATGAAATGGAAGCCAAACAGATAATAAGTGCCCTACAAGCTTACAAATTTATCCAAGAACATTCTTAGTTACACAAAATGGAGTTTCAACTCAACGCAATTACAGCCCCAGGCTTACATTCAATAAATAACAATAAAACAAAAATCAAGCCTCAGCTCCGAGTCCTCCTAAGTCAGTGCCTTGGTGGAGACATAGCACTTGTACCTGAAATGGTTTCCCTTATAGAGTGAGCCACAACCCAGTAAAGATATACTACACAACATATGAATCATGACAAGACTAAAACGGAGTATGCTCATGCCATGCTCATGATAAAACAATTTATCTTTCTTTTTATAAAGCATACAATGCTGAAATACAACAACAAATATAAAACCATTTCCATGTTCAACCATATTTGTTACATGAATACAGGCTTTGTGAATCTCTAGGTGAGTGTCTGCAAGTAGGCCCTAATGCACTACCACTATCATTTTTACCAGTAAACTGGAAGGCTCGACACCTAATCACACGGTTCCACACCCCCTACCTTGATTCACCAAGTATTCATCTTTTCGCAAACAGATACATTCTAATGAAATGAATGTAATGCAATGTCCAATGCAACAAATGAGAAATGTGGATCGATTTACCTAAGTTTCATGCCTTTCTACAACAATCATGGCTATCATCTACCGATAGCCCAAAACAGATATTTTTAAGTAGATATTTAAATAATTAAATTCCAAAATTTTGATAAATACAATCTATTCTACATCTCATAAAATATAAACAACTACACTAGTTTTCATATCACAATCACGTCCGGTAACCTCTCAAGGTCCATTTCTAACCGTGTCGGCTTTATTCCAACAGATATTTTAAGCAAAATAATACCGTTAATGCCCAAGAAAACATTATTTTCTTTCCAAACTCATTCTCCAAGCATTATTCAACGATGACATCCTATTTTGATCAAAAGCCCAAAAGTTAAACGTAATTCTTTTGTTTTCTTTAAAAATGCTATTTTGGTCACAAACCGGTAAAAATTTCAAAATCGATCAAATCGAAGTATGTTTTTGTTCAAATTTAAAACATAGCTCTTTCATAACCTTACAAACATATTTCAAGTTTACACTTTCGCAATTTGGGCATCAACTCTTTATTTTTCTCAAAATTTCCCTTTAAACAAGCAAATCACAAATTTTCTAAAAATTCTAATTAAATTATATACAACTCTAAGCTCCTTATAGCCAAGTAAAAGTGCATAAAGAAGTGTAGGAAAAATCTCTATCTCAAGCTAGAAGAGGAAACAACCAAAAATCCAAATTTTCGAATTTGTCGAATTTTGATCTCCACCGATCAAAATATTGCTCTCACCAAGCTCTTCACTTTGGCCTCAAGAACTAGGGTACAGTGGATTGGACACAATTAATTTGCATGCTAATCTTCACTTAAAAAAAAAAAAAAAAAAAAAAACAAAAACAAACAAACAAACAGAGAAGAACTTCTACAAGAAGCCAAAACTCCCAAATATAATCGGAAGATTAATTAAATAAATTTAATGGTTACTTTTATTGTTTGTTTGTGTGTGTGTGTGTGTGTGTGTGTGTGTGTGTGTAAATAATCATCAAATTGAACAAGAAGAGAAAACTTTGATGGGGTTTATGCAAAACGGCAGTCTCTCACTTCAATTTATTACTAAAATTTATTTATACATTTTTTTTTTTTTAATATAGAAATAGGAGGAAGAGAGTGGTTTACTGTTTTGTTCCACAAATATAAATAAATCTAGTGGAAGCCGCTGCTAGGCAGCAAGTAGATCTCACCGACCTTCAAGTGGCAACAGCGTCGCCGGTGAACAATATGTAGTTGAGCCAAGCGCAGCTAACTACGGTAATGAGTTTCACAAAGTACCGGCGACAAGGATGACCGTGGTCGATGGCAACTAGAATGGAAGACAAGTTAAGATACGGGTGAGTGGGGAGACAGATTGAAGCTCGTTTCTTTGCTGTCATGCATGCTCGCCGAAAACCCTTTCAACTAAGGAACAAGACACAGGTGACAAACAGATGGAATTGCACAGCATAAAGCGCATAATCTGTTTGCAGTCAGGTGTCTGATGATCCATGAATTGAATATGAATGGGATTCCCCTTGACAAGAACTGCGTAGTTGTTCTTCCCCAACACCCACACACAACACAATCATACACATTTTGAGAAAGAGAGAGATATTTTTTTTTTTTTTTTTTGTGGTGGTGCAGGCCAAGCATATGGAGCAGCCGCTGGCCGTTCTTTCTCCTCCCTCTATCTTATCTCCTGATGATGTATCTATAGTGTGTATAGTATATTGAGAACAATCAGACCCATCTCTCTCTAGAAAATATTCTTTACACCTTTTGAACCCCACTCCAGCACCTCCTCTTTTTTTATATTCCTTCATGAGAGAGAGAGAGTGGCTTGGTCCCTTTTTAGCCATCTCCCCCAGATTCTCTTTTATTAGTGAGATGATTTTTTTTTTTTTTTGTCTACATACTGTTTGCACATGGATTAGATTTAAGTGCAAGTGAGGGAAGCTGATGTTTACACTTGAGAATCAATATGCCACTACCTTAGAAAAAGAATAGATGGAACGGCTCCTATCTCTTATTTTATCATTCACACCCCCTCAATCTCTCTCTCAATAAATCATTTACCACCATCAAAAATCATAAAATCTCCCACCACCGAAAACATCATCATCCATATTCCACCCTCTCTTTGCATTCTCTTTCCCCCAAAAATTCCCTGACCATACCATCTATTTTTTCTTTTTCTTTTTTCTTTTTTCTTTTTTTTGATTTTACAATTTTCTATTTTCTTAAATTATGATCCGAACACCCAAAACACAAAATTTAAATTATGCACTGATTATTTTTTTAAAAAAAAAATTGGGTCATCACAATCTACACCACCTATCAAGACTTAACAACGTACTTACCACAAAACCATTCCATGAAAATTTATTTTCTCAACATTCCTTTCTCAATGCAAGTTTTCAAATTGACTTTAAAAGTTTAATGTAAACAAATAAATTGATATGTCAATGCAACAACAATCCATACAATGTAATAATTCTTCCATTTCCAATTCTTCCACATAATATTACCATTGTGATCAAAATTCTCATTTCTCATTTCAATGCAATTTCACAAGATAAATATAAATGTTTTTATCCCAATTCATCATCCAAGGAATAGTACGATTCCCTCTTCTCAAGTATCCTCAACAATTAGTCATTTCTATACTATAGCAATATTCTGAATAACAATTTCCATATTCCATGAAACTCATCATTTATATAGGTAAACACAAGAAATTTTCCAAACATTCATTTATTTTGGCATACAAAATAAATATAATAATTTCATCTATGAATTTTTCAGTCTCTTTTAAAAAAATCCCCAAATTCTAGGTTTTCTCACCAAAACTATACAACCCAAATCCTTTGAATGAAAACTCTACAAAATCATCTTTTCTTCAATCAACAAAGATTAAAACCCATAAGATCATTTTAAAAGAACAAGAGACAAACCCACTTTCAAAAATCTCTCATTTTCTTGAATCAACAATCAATTTCAAAGCTATCAAAGGATGATGTTGAAAATCATCTAGATCTTGCAAAAATATATATATATATAACTCTAAGAAAATCCCTACCTCAAGTTTTGAAGAAAAAATGAGATGAAACCTCCAAAATCAACGGTGTCGAAACTCGATCTTCACCGCACACAATGAAGCCCCCAAGAAGTTAACCAACTTTGATGAAGAAACTATGGCAGAACTCTAATGGATCTTGAGAAATCAAGGTTTTGATATAATTTGGCGTAGGGAAATGTAGAGAGAAGGGATAGGAAAGGGTTTTTAGAGAGAGAGAGACCTAACAAGAGTGAGATACACTCAGCCTAAAGAGAAGAAAAGACCAAAATTTCAGACTCACCTACTACCACACGTGCGACACTTCTCCCGCACTTGCACTTTCACACCTACATTTAGGGGTTGTTTGGGATGTCCTAAATAAGTGCACTTTTTGTCTTTTTGGACTAAAAAGTTGAGAAAAAAAATATGGATGTTTGGGTTAACTTTTTTACTTTTTATAGAAAAATGTGTAATAAAAAATTGTAAAAATTGGTTTGTAGAGGAAAATTAAGATTAGGAGTTGTGCAACCGTAATTGTTGACTTTTGGTGAATAGTGTTAACTTTTTAACTTTTTGACTAACTTTTTGGCTTTTTGGCTTTTTTTAAGTATCCCAAACCTGGCCTTATTGCAGTAGCCAAACAAGCCCTCCCCTGTTTTCTGCACGTGCGGCTCAAGCAACTTCGAATGCACTTTGCATTTTGGCTTCGGGGGCGCTACCCCTCGACCCCGCCAGGGCGCTACTCTCAGACCCGCCAAGGGGTGCTGTCCCCTGGACTTCCGTGAGCTGACCAGGTAACTCGATCCTCGACATACTCAGCGAAGTGGAAAAACATGAAAGAAATAACTTCCAATTCAACTCTGCAAGGCACAATTCAAGTTGGATTCACATCTAAAGGTTTTGAGACATTACGTGTTCCAAACACATCACTACAACTCGATAACCAAAAAATAAGGGGAATACAAGGGGAAGGAAGATACGTAACACTGTTCAAAATGATACGTAACACTGTTCAAAACCATACCAACCTGAGCCCGGAACACCACAAGAGACGGGTCAAAACCGGGATTGCTACAACCTCCCCCCCTAAAAGAATTTCGTCTCCGAAATTTCAAATCAAATTACCCAAACAAAGGGGGTTTCTAGCGATCAAAACCACGCTATTTCATTTTAAAATCACAATATTAACTCTCAACTGTAGACACCCCATTTTTGACCGACCTTAAGACTCAGACGTCACTAACTGAGCGCTCGGTGATGTTGCATATTGTGCTCATTCTGAGGTTGCAAAGTCTCGGCTGAGAGCCTTACCTCCGGGCTTCGAAACCCTTTTGTGCCTTGCCGCAGTTTGCGAATCAGGTCCTGTTTTCTCTTCTTGAAGGGAGGGAGATGTCTCGTAGACCATCTCTCAGTGGCTGTAGGCTATGTTTCATGGTCGTAGGCCATTTTTCCCGTTTGGAGACCTGTTTTTAGTTTTCGGAGCCGTCGGTTGTGTGCCTCGGTTCGGGACCGCTTAACTACCTTCGTTTGCTCCGATTCTTGGCACACACCTTGTTTCCTCTCCTTAGAGGGACACTGTGGCCCGGGAGACCATCTTTGTGGTCGCACGCCACCTCTAGTGCCTAACAGTCAGTTTTCGGGGCCCCCGACTGCGCATTTTAGCCCCCGAACTCTCGTTTTGCATCGGTTAGGGTTCATTTTTGGCATAGACCCTAGTTTCATTGTGAGGATGGTAGTACAAGGGTGAGAGACCATATTTTCTTCTTGGAGACCAGTTTTCTCCTTGGAGACCACTTTTCTCTCTCCTCCAGCCAGTTTTCTTGTCGGGAAACTGGTCTCCCTTACTTTCGGGCCATAATTTCTGGTTTCCCATACCACCATTGTGTTTCATTCATCTGGGAGGCCACCTATTTGGTATGGCCGACCACCTTTGGTGCTTGACCCTTTTGACCCCTTGGTCTCCCTCACTTTTGTGCCATAATTTCTGGTCCCCCATACCACCACTGTGTTGCATTCACCTAGGAGGCCGCCTTTTTGGCATGGCTGACCACCTTTTCTTGTTGACCCTTTTGACCTTTGGTCGACCAACCAGGGGAAGTGGTCGGCCGACCACTTGAACTGGTCGGCCGACCACTTGAACTGGTCGGCCAGCCATCTCCTTTTTGGCCTTCCTGAGTTGCATACAACTGTGCCAGCTGGGAGGCATTTGCCCCATCCTCCGAGATTTAACCCTTTTGTTTGTCTTCTTAAGGAAGCTTTGGCCCTTTTTGCTTAGCTTCTAAGAGAAGCTTGGCCTTTTGTCAAGCTTCTTGAGGAAGCTTGACCCCTTTGGTCTAGCTTCCTCAAGAAGCTTGACCCTTTTGGTTTAGCTTCTTTTAGAAGCTTGGTCCCTTTGCTTGAGGCTTCTCCAAGAAGCCTTGGACCTCTTCTTCTATAAGAGAGGCTCTCCTCTCCATTTGCAAAGGTTGAGAATTTTTGGCCTCAAACATACATACACTTCCCTCCATATCTCTCTCCTTCAAGCTTCAAACTCCATTGATCTTGCACCCATTGCACAACACCTCCAAGCACAACACCTCCATTATCAACCTAAGCACCTTGGAGCTGATTTTCAGAGGTTGAAGGGCTCCTACCTTGGTCCAGAAGTTGCTAGAGGTCTTCTTTACAAGGGTAAGTCTCTATTTTCCTCTTTGTGGTATTATTTTGCTTCATATCTTAGCTCTATTTGCAAGCATATTTGGGCTTTGTTATAAACTAAAAAAAGTATTATTTTGAGCTCCTCTTCAAGTTTAATTAAGGTCATTTTTCTGTCGGGGGTCGTCTACCCCCTTGCATGCTTCATTTCCTCATGTTTTGAGCTATGCATTAGAGCGTTTGTGTTGGCCTTGGTTTGGCCTTTTGGCCACTGAAATCTAGTGGATTTTTAGTGGCTAACATGTGTCTTTGAGCTTCAAAATCAGAGAGGGGTGACCCTCTCACCCCTTGTTCTCTTTACTAGCTTTGTTGGGCTTCCAAAGGGGCTCCTACTTGCATGTTTCAAAGCCATATTTTAGGCCCTATTTAGTTAGTTTTAAGGTCTGCATAGGCTCTATCCAGATCCCTTTTGGCCATTTTGAATGTCTATTATGCATGTGTAGAACAATCCTATTCAAGGCCTTTCAAAGGGGCTTTCACTTGCATGCTTCCTAGACTAATTTCAGGACCTTTTTGGTGGGTTTTAGGACCCTCATAACCTCTTTCTAGTGGTGGTTTTTCCACTTTGTGAGTCCATCATACATGTGTAGAATAACCCCTTACATGGCCTTCCAAAAGAGCTTATCATTCTTGCATGCATTGACTGAGTTTCAGTGGGTTTTTGGGCATATTTTGGCATGGCATACTTTTTTTTTTGGCTGGTTTGGTGAGCTCTCATATGCTTCATATAGTTGTGGTACAACTCATGGTTCACTAGCTTTCTTTGCATGCTTTGTTGACCCTTGATTTTAGCACTTTTTGGCCATGCCTTAAATAGATTTTGTACATATTTTGGACTGCCTTAGCTCTATTTTTGGGTCTCATGGTCGAATGATGCTTGTTTTGCATGCTTGTAGTTCAATGTCCATGTTTAGCTTTGAGTTTTGAGGTCCACTACATGCATATACTGAGATGTTTTCTTGTTTTAGGGCCATTATACATCATATTTTAGAGCCTATGTGAATGCCATATCCTCATGTTTTCTTCTCTTTAAGTGTGCTTGAGAGTTGTGCATGAATGCCTTGTTTTCAGACCATTGAATGAGCTCCATTTCTTTGCATTCCGAGCCATCATTTTAGGCCATTTTCCCACTATTTCAGACCTGCCTAGGGTCTGTTTGGGATCAGTTTTGCCATTTGTGCATTGCTTTGGGTACCTCTAGTGTAACGCACTTCGCTAGTTTCGGTACCCGGGTCATCTAGCATGCATTGGGTGACATATTTGCATGTTTCGGGACCATCTTTTATGCCATTTCAGAGCTGTGCCATGTGCCATTCTATGCCATATTTCATCCTTTGCCATGCTTAGTTAGAGTTGCATGTTGTGCCTTAGGATCGGTCCTTTGCATTCGTGCATATTTGCATGTATCTCGGTTGTCTCATTTTCATCACATGGCCACTGATTTGAGTGTGGCTGAGGTCCACTCATATTGGTTTAAGTCCACCTTACATTGTGTATGCCATTTGATTCATGTTGTTGCATGGTTGACCATCGCATTGTGTATGCTTTGATTATGCCTTTGTGTATGTCCATCTTCATGTGTGCATTGTGTATGCTAGGTTGTTAGTCGAATTGTGTATGCCATATAGTTTATAGCATTGTGTATGCTAGTAGCATGTTTGTATCTCATCCTTGCATGTTTGGATGGTTAGGTCGCATTGCATTAGGATTGCATGCTAGTTGCATTTGTGCATGTCATGCATATTTCATTGTGTTTGGAGTAGGAGTTAGTCCAAACACGGGAAACGAAGGACGTTTCATACTCCAAGAGATGAAATGTGCCTCGATCCCCGGTCGTCGGCATTCTTGATTACCTATGATAGAATTGTTGGCTTCATGTGTTCATACTTGCATTCATTCCATTGAGTCGTGCAATTCGACTGCTCGGCCATCATGCATCGAGATACGCGATTTGTGGCATGAGGATTGAGGTCTACACTCCCTTGAGCTTGTGTAAGGACGGGGAGAGTGGTCTTGCACACATATGTTGAAAATACCTTACTTTCTCTCCCTCTTGCCTTTGTTGCAGAAAAACCAGAATCCAGGGGCAGAAAGTGGTCGGCCGACCAGGTTTTCTGGTCGGCAGCCTTCCCAGGGTGGAGTTTCAGCCTCTTGGAGCCTTGTGCAAATTTCTAAAATCAGTTGCAAACAAAGGCGAGACGAGGCATCGCGATGGAATTTCCCGACGAGGCGACTCGAGCATGCATGCATCCATCGTCACCCAAAACAGAGCCGAGGTAGTCACATTCAAGTAGTTTACATGCTTACTTAGCTAGTTTGTTAATTAGTTAAGGTTGTGTAATAATTAGCTGTAGCTGTTATTTATTCGGACTGTATTATTTATTCGGACCCTCCGAGTGAGGGCACAATTGTAATAAGCGTGTGTGTGTGTGTTGTATGTCTTCCAACCCTACGTCTTTCTCCCTTTTATTTACCAGCTTATGATGGTTAGATTAGGGCATGTTTCAATTAGCATACTTATACTTGCATGTTTGCATCATTCATCTGTATTGCATGCACCGGGCTCGGCGCATCATACAAACTACATTGTATTTCAATTCCAAGTTGAATACGTGTTAGTTGTAACATCTCATATGCCATTCTTAGGATAACCGAGCCTATTGTAGTTGCATTTTGCATGTGTTGCATTAGCCATTTTAACATGAATTAGGATTATGCATTGATTACTAACTAGTTTCTGTTTTGGCTCGGAGTACTCGGTAAGTGTTTATACTTTAGCATCCTTGCATGAGTGTAAGTTTTGCCATGATAGCATGCTTACCATGAGGCTAATTGCTTATGTGATATAACTGCTTGAATGCCTGTGGGTGAAGATTGGATTATCTGAATTGGAACAATTCATTGAATGCGAGTTTTAAGCCCACTTGAGAGTGGCAAAATCATATTTACTAAGCCCACCCGAGGGTGGCAAAATCCGCATTTTAGCCTACTTGCGAGTAGGAAACCGTTTCAAAACAAACATAAGGTGTTTTGTTCCAATTCAGGCAATCTAGTCTTTACTTATATGTTGTGCTCATTAAATAGGAAATCTAGGCTAATAACCGAAATAAGAGCACATAATGTTTTCAAAACTCGATATCATGGTTAGTAAAGGCCGATCTTTGATCGGGTGAGCGGGGGTGCTCACGAAGTGACCTTCCTCAATCGTACTCAATTTCGCGAGCCGAGGAAACTTTGGTGATGACGGATACGTGGCCTTAGGCAACGAGTCATGGTTTCCTAAATTTCCCAAAATAAAATATTTAGGTGGCGACACTGTATCTGGCAAAGCAGTCCATGCTTGGCACTTCTTTAAAAAAAAAATCTGTTTTCAAAAACGATTTGTTGGATTTGGACTCTTTGATGATTCATCGGTCTTGCATTGCACTTTGCGAGATTAGATACAGGACTGTGACATTTGAGTCCTGAACCGTAGTGAGCCCAATGAACAAAACGGGATTTCCCTCCCGGGGCGTTCGGGGACGTCTACAGTTTCTGCCGACTCTGCTAGGGAGTTAGAGAACTTGACTCGAACTCATGATATCTTGTTTTTTTCGCACTTATGTGTTTCTTTGCATTGCATTTGTATTGGTGCGCCTAGGACACCGTGTTTGTCGTATGCTATTCCTGAACAGTTTGCCAGAGGCTCGTTTCGAGAAGCGTGCCATAAGGCTGACCGATTGTGGGCTCTACCACGACGGGAACACAAACCCCGATTTTCACCGGGGCACCCTTTTGACCATTCGACCTAGTGCATATTTGGAATCCATAGTGACCATTCCAAACTAGGACAGGTTGCTTACCTGATTATAGGTTGTTTGAAACCGCTGCGTGCGTAGTGAAACCCTAGCTCCTGACAAAATAGGACAGGGAAACCCTACCCCCAACATAGGGGTGTTTTGGCTCTCACTTGCTTGTTATGTGCTTTTAGAGTGTGTCTCTACAGGGAATGTATGTATTAGTTTGCAAGTCTGGGTATCAGGGCTGCGGGCATCAGTATTTGGAAGAATCAGTTTTACCTGAGGGTATCAGTTTACAGGGCAAAATTTTGGGCAGAATTCTGTAGGGAGCGCAGTCATTCAGCTTCGCTCATGATGGTTCTGGTGAAATCAGGCTGAGATACTGTCTGTTTTCTCTTTTGCTAAGTAGTCTTGGAACCATAGCTTCAGAAGGGTCTGATATCCCTCGGGTACTCTAGACCTGTGTTGTTATGTGATCAGGGGATGAACCACCTACAGGCGGCACTCAGTTTACTCCAGATGTGGCGTATGGCACGCACTGTTTTGAGCATTTGTGAATGTTGGTTTTTGTACTTTCTGACTTGGGTATTGAGTCTGTGTTATTGTATCGAGTCAATCTTGTTTTGTTAGAGTCGGGTGATTCCGGGGGTGTTCCCTCGGGCATCACTGTTTTGTTTTGTGTTTTTCTTTTTGCTTTCTCTTGAGTCTGTTTTTGTCTTGGAGCCAGTTACGCCAGAAGTTATGAATGGAACAGCAGTGAATTTTCACACTCTTGTATTTACTTTTGCCTTGCGCTAGTTGTGCCAGAATCTTGAATGAAATGGCAGTGCATTTCAACTGCTCTTCTGTGCCTTCAAATCATTGCATTGACCTAAGTTTTTCAAAAAATTTTGAACACTATGGTGAAAACGAAGAGGGAGGAATTTCTCGGGTTTTGTAAAATTTGATCAATTGAGAGAAAGAGAGGCATGCTAAGCCTTTAATGAATGAAATCATGTTTGTTAATGTGAGTACTGAAAAGGACCCTGGCTTGATCCAGATTAGTTCTACACTGTCTTCAGCGCGAGCGATTTGTCGCTTTCTTAAAAAATTTCAAAAAATGTTTTGCGCAGTCCTGCGAAGACCTGTGTGGAATCGCTCTTGAGATTGTGCAGCCTAGGATCGCTCTCAGCCTCGAGACTCGACCCCTTGCTTTCAAACCTTGGACCTTAACTCAGAATGATCAAAGGTCAATTATGATGTGAGGCCTGTGTGGCCAGATTTAAAGCAGCCCTCGAACTAGGGACAAGAAAGTCAGATCAAGAAGATTAGATGTCATCAATAGAATCTTGCGAAGCTAGATCAGAAGCACCCTTCCGACTAGGGGCGAAAAATATCAGACGTGCTCGAAGAGCCAAGGATGGATCATTGCTCAAGATAATGAAGATCGGCAAGAATGCCAAATCCCAGAAGGAATGAAAGAAGAAAGTATTGCTGAAGAGTAACTGAGTTCCTACCTACAACACTAGGGGCAAATTCAGCCCCCATTGGATGGACTCCTACATCATCAGCAAACAACAGCCATTCTCCTGGATTCAGATGACTTCAGGATCTTAAAACCATTTGACATGGACAAAGCTACACTTTTACCCTTGAGAGGCTCGCTGGGCCGAAAACCCGGAAGGGCGACCCAGGCAAAAGTTAGAGCAAAGAAAAGAATGCAAAAAAAGGGAAAAAAAAAAGAAAATGCAAAGAATGAAAAAAAGAAAAAATGCAAAGAATAAAAAAAAAAAGAAAAAGAAAAATGAAGAAAATGAAAAGAATTGAAAAGAAAAGAAGAACAAAGCTCGCAAGGTTGAAAACCCAGAAAGGGCGGCCTTGGCAAAAGTTAGAGTGCAAAAGGAGAGGTTAATACCCGAGTGTACCTTAACCCCGAACTACGTAAGGCTTGATTCCCATCTTTGGGATACGTAGGCAACTTCATTCTGAAGTCCAGCCATAAAACACTTCAAATTCTACCGTGTCCATGTAATGGTTTTGATCATCGTTGTCTTCTCTGTATCCGAGAGTTCGGTTGTGATCGTCACCTTGAAAGCTGGTTACAGTGTGCTGCGATGCTATCCAAACAAAGGGGCAACTTTCTGTTGCCATGCGATGCGCTGCGGTGCCATTCAAACAAGGGGCAACTTTCTGTTGCATGCAGTGCTGTTCAAACAAGGGGCAATTCTCCTTCGGATCTGAGGTTGTGTATCTCGAGAGTAGGTTCCGTGCTCGTTGAGCAGTGGCCGTTTGCAAAAACATTTTTGAGAATTTTTACCGAGGTTGTCTAATTCTCTCGAAAATTATTCCACTTTTCCAAAAACTGGACCATTTCTTTGACCCAAAAAGGAAAATTTTCAGTGCTCATAACCTAACTTGCATGATTTCAAATCAGAAAATTGAACAAGCATGTTAATCTAACTCTCATGTTGGTCAAAATTGCTTTAGTAGAAAATCGAAACCAAAAAAAAAAAAAGGGTCAAAATAATGAACTAGGGGCACAGTTAAGTCAGGTGTTCTGTCTTTTTCCCATTGTCAACATACTTGCCAGAAAGGGTACTCTGCCTACCAGAAAAGGGCACAACTGAAGCTAACAAAAGGCTGAAAAGCTCTCTCATCCTCCAAGCAGCGAGGTATCAAGCCAAGTGCGAAGTACGAACTGGAATGGAGCAGGATATTCCATTCCCTCATCTAGACAGATCTGATCACGTCCGAACTCCCCAGCAGAGCATCATCAACCGATGTCAATTGCAGATCTGTTGCACATCTAGCCGCATCACAACCCCTCTGTGGGGGAAGTTCACTATTGTGAGCAGAAGAAGGAGAATCTAGCAGAATGCTAGGGGCAAGAGCCCGCAACTTCTTGTTTACCCATCAACCACCCAGGGGAGGGATAAAAAATGAGAGATTGAAGAATAGAGAGATGTGCGCTGAGAGAAAAAGTGAGAAAAAGGGCTTTTTAAGAAAAACAGAGCCTGAGGGCCGAGTGATGCGAGAATCACAAATAAGAAAGGGTGGGAAATAATACCTAGACAAATTGGCTCCTCGTGCACTGAGAGGTCTCTTGCCATTGGAACACGTCTGTGTGTCGTGTCAGTCGTTTTATTTGTCTCGATTCTCATTTTGAGTCATTTCGGGTGCCTATAGATGTGTTTAGGTTGTTTTACCTTGTTTTTCCTTTGTTGTGTTGTGTTTAGGTTGTTCTACCTTCGTTTCCCGTTATTGAGTCGTTTTGGCTGTGGTCAGTTATAGGCTCAATACCCGGTTGAGAACCCTTTTCCCATTTCACTTTCAAAAAATCGTTTTGTGCTCAGAGTGCCGTGCCATTCTCCACATTTGTGCAAAACAAAATTTGTTCTTTCATAAAACTGTTGGGTCCAACCCAGGTCATACGAGAACAGTAAAACCAGGACCTATCTGAAGCTATATAGGTTCCAGACTTCGAAGCAAAAGAAAAAAGGGAAAATATTGGGCATCTGAATTGGTTTCAACTTCTGCAAGTTCCGTCGTCACATCCTGTATGTTCAGAATGAGCTGTGTGTTCAAAATTAAAGGACTACTGTGTTATGAGCCGTGTGTTCAGATCGAGCAGAGTTGTGTTATAAGCTGTGTGTTCAAAATTAAAAGACTAATGTGTTATGAGCAGTGTGTTCAGATCGAGCAGAGTTGTGTTATGACCCGTGTGTTCAAAATTAAAAGACCAGTGTGTTATGAGCCGTGTGTTCAGATTGAGCAGTGTTGTGTTGTGAGCTGCGTGTTCAAAATTGAAAATGTGTGAGCTGCGTGTTCAAAATGAAGTGAATGAGTTTTGTGTTCAGACATGAAAATTTATGAGCTACGTGTTCAGAATTAAGAATGAGCTGCGTGCAAATGAAAATGTATGAGCTGCGTGTTCAGAATTGAAATGTGTGAGCTGCGCGTTCAAAATGAAGTGAATGAGCTGTGTGTTCAAAATTGAAAATGTATGAGCTGCGTGTTCAGAATTGAAATGTGTGAGCTGCGTGTTCAAAGTGAAGTGAATGAGCTGTGTGTTCAGACATGAAAATTTATGAGCTGCGTGTTCAGAATTAAGAATGAGCTGCGTGCAAATGAAAATGTATGAGTTACGTGTTCAGAATTGAAATGTGTGAGCTACGTGTTCAAAGTGAAGTGAATGAGCTGTGTGTTCAGACATGTAAATTTATGAGCTGCGTGTTCAGAATTAAGAATGAGCTGCGTGAAAATGAAATGAATGGGCTGCGTGTTCAGGAAAAATTCGAAAGTTTGAGCTGCGTGTTCAACTTTCAACAAGTGTGTGCTGTGTGTTCACAATCAATAATGGGCTGCGTGTTCAGAAATTCAAGAGTTTGGGCTGCGTGTTCAACTTTCAAAAACTGTGAGCTGCGTGTTCACTACAAGAGTGTGGGCTGTGTGTTCACCATCAAGAGTTTAGGCTGCATGTTCAACTTTCAAAAACTGTAGACTGCGTGTTCACTGCAAGAGTGTGGGCTGTGTGTTCACCATCAAGAGTTTGGGCTGCGTGTTCAACATTCAAAAACTGTGAGCTGCGTGTTCAACTTTCAAAAACTGTGGGCTATGTGTTCACGACAACAAGTTTGAGCTGTGTGTTCAGATTTCAAGAAAGTGTGGGCCGCGTGTTCACCGCAAGAGTTTGAGCTGTGTGTTCGGATTTCAAGAAAATGTGGGCTGCGTGTTCATGACAAAACTTTGAGCTGTGTGTTCAGATTTCAAAAATGTGGGCTGCGTGTTCACGACAAAAGTTTGAGCTGCGTGTTTAGAAGTTCGAGTGCTTGAGCTGTGTGTTCAAAATGCAAACCGAACGCTGTGTTATGGACTGAGTGTTCAGATTGAGCAGTGTTATGAGCTGTGTGCCCGAAAATGAGCTGCGTGCCCAAAGAATGAGCTGTGTGCCCAGAGAACGAGCTGTGAGCCCAAAAAGTGAGTTGTGTGCCCGAAAAATGAGTTGTGTGCCCTGAAATGAGCGGTGTGCCCGAAAAACGAGCTGTGTGCCCAAAAATGAGCTGTGTGCCCCCAAACGAGCTGTGTGCCCAAGATTTGCCGTGCGCCCGAAAAAAACAAGCTGTGTGCCCGAAAAATGAGCCGTGTGCCCAAAAATGAGCTGCTTGCCCCCAAACGAGCTGTGCGCCCGAAAAATGAGCCGTGTGCCCAAAATGAGCCGTGTGCCCAAAAATAAGCTGTGCGCCCCCAAACGAGCTGTGTGCCCGAGATCTACTGTATGCCCGAAAAATGAGCTGTGTGCCCCCAAAATGAGCTGTGTGCCCAAAATAAGCTGTGTGCCCAAAATGAGCTGTGTGCCCGAATGAGTTGTGTGCCCAAAAGAGCCGTGTGCCCAGATAAACAGAGTGCTGTGTTTCGAGCTGCGTGCCAAATGAACAGAATATTGTGTTGTGAGTCGCGTGCCAAACAAACAAAGTGTTGTGTAGTGAGTTGTGTGCCAAATGAATGGAGTGCTATGTCGTAAGTCGTGTGCCATTACTTGCATTGTGTATACATTTTATCGCGCAATTTTACGCATCGCACTGTTTTGTGCACTTTACTTGCATTGTTCATGCATTTTATCGCACTTCTTTTGTGCACCTTTCTCACACTTTTTGTACATTGTATTTCACTCGCACTGTCTTGTGCACTCGCGTTGTCTAACGCATCGCGCTGTTTTGCGCATTGCACTATTTTGTGCAGTTTACATTCGCACTATTTTGCGCATTACACTGTTTTGTACAGTTTACATTCGCGCTATTTTGCGCATCGCACTGTTTTGTGCAGTTTATCATTCGCGCTATATTGCGCATTGCACTGTTTTGTGCAGTTTACATTCGCACTATTTTACGCATCGCACTATTTTGTGCAGTTTATCATTCGCGCTATTTTGCGCACCTCAATCGCACTGTTTTGTGCAGTTTACATTCGTGCTATTTTGCGCATCGCACTGTTTTGTGCAGTTTATCATTCGCGCTATTTTGCGCACCTCAATCGCACTGTTTTGTGCAGTTTACATTAGCGCTATTTTGCGCATCACACTGTTTTTTGCAGTTTATCATTCGCGCTATTTTCCACACCTCAATCGCACTATTTTGTGCAGTTTACATTCGCGCTATTTTGCACATCGCACTGTCCTGTGCATTGCATTCATTCGCGCTATTTTGCACACCTCAATCGCACTGTCTTGTGCTTCGCATATCACATCGTGCCATCTTACGCACCTTACCTGCACTTGTTAGTGCATTGCATCGCGCTATCTTGCGCACCTTATTTGTATCGCACTATTTTGTGCATTCACCCTGCTCGTACTGTTTTGTACACCTTTAGCATTGCACTACTTTGTGCATTTGTTCAGCACTGTTTTGTGCATTCGCTCTGCATCGCATTGTCTTGTGCACATTGTATTTTTGTATCATTCGCACTGTCTAGTCCGGGAAACCTTAAATCCTCTGGTCTAGGAGACCTTAAATCTTGCATCTTTATTCGCACTGTCTTGTGCACCCTCCGGTCTAGGAGACCTTAAATCCTCTAAAGGTGCAATTCCTTTGGTGTTTGTCGTGCCCGAACGACTTCTGGTGGTCTGGTATAGCCACCTATCTGTGTTAGCGGTGAGTTCTTAGGAGATCAACTGAGACGGTAGAAACAAGAGTTCGAATGGCTTATGCCTAGAATGCAAAGGTTTAGGATTTCCGAGACTAAAGTCTGGTTTAAATACCCAGAGGTATATCCTCGGCTTGAAATCTGTATGGCAGCCCCATAGATTAAGATAGCATGTGTATGCACCTCAATTCTGGATACTGAACCAACCTAGTCTGTCACCCTGTTGGAGAATAGGGAAAGCAGCGACCATAGTCAGGGAAAAAAGTAGTACCTGTGGTTCAACTGAGAAGAAACGAGAGATCCCCAGCAGCATGAGGTACGTTATTGCCAATTGCCCATGTAAGGTACCTTCACTTCCTAGCTATTACATTGCATTTTAGCTATTACATTGCATTGCATTGCATAAATCCAGAATTATCAAACCGGCTTCGCGTAGCGTATAAGTCCAATTTTCAAATCGGCTTCGCGTAGCGTATAAGTCCAATTGTCAAAATCTTCTTGCATATCATTTTGCATTTTGCCCCCTGCCTGCGGGCATGCCTACGGGCACATATTTTATCTTGCCTGTTTGTCTAAGTTTTCGGCCTTGTCAAAAATGGGTCATCTCTGGGCTTTGACATTCACTCCCGTCACTTACGACTTTTGAGTTCCGTCAAAGAGGGGCAACTGTAACCACCCCATTTTTGACCGACCTTAAGACTCAGACATCACCAACTGAGCGCTCGGTGATGTTACATATTGTGCTCGTTCTGAGGTTGCAAAGTCTCAGCTGAGAGCCTTGCCTCCGAGCTTCGGAACCCTTTCGTGTCTTGCCTCGGTTTGTGAACCAGGTCCTGTTTTCTCTGTTTTCTCTTCCTGAAGGGAGGGAGATGTTGCGTAGACCATCTCTCAGTGGCCATAGGCTACGTTTCGTGGTCGTAGGCCATTTTTCCCGTTTGGAGACCAGTTTCTGGTTTTTGGAGCCGTCGATCGTGTGCCTCGGTTCGGGACCGCTTAACTACCTCCGTTTGCTCCAGCTTTTGGCACACACCTTATTTCCTCTCCTTAGAGGGACACTGTGGCTCGGGAGACCACCTTTGTGGTCGCACGCCACCTCCGGTGCCTAACAGTCAGTTTTCAGGGCCCCCGGCTGCGCGTTTTGGCCCCGAACCCTCGTTTTGCATCGGTCAGGGTTCATTTTTGGCATGGACCCTAGTTTCATTGTTAAGAAGGTGGTACAAGGGTGGGAGACCACCTTTTCTTCTTGGAGACCACTTTTCTCTCTCCTCCAGCTAGTTTTCTTTTCAGAAAACTGGTCTCCCTCACTTTTGGGCCATAATTTCTGGTTTCCCATACCACCATTGTGTTGCATTCATCTAGGAGGCCACCTATTTGGTATGGACGACCACCTTTGGTGCTTGACCCTGTAGACCCCTTGGTCTCCCTCACTTTTGGGCCATAATTTCTGGTCCCCCATACCACCACTGTGTTGTATTCACCTGGGAGGCCACCTTTTTGGCATGGTCAACCACCTTTTCTTGTTGACCCTTTTGACCCCTGGTCGGCCTACCAGGGAAAGTGGTCGGCCGACCACTTGAACTGGTCGGCCAGCCATCTCCTTTTTGGCCTTCCTGGGTTGCATACAGTTGTGCCAGCTGGGAGGCATTTGCCCCATCCTCCGAGATTTAACCCTTTTGTTTGTCTTCTTAAGGAAGCTTTGGCCCTTTTTGCTTAGCTTCTAAGAGAAGCTTGGCCTTTTGTCAAGCTTCTTGGGGAAGCTTGACCCCTTTGGTCTAGCTTCCTCAAGAAGCTTGACCCTTTTGGTTTAGCTTCTTTTAGAAGCTTGGTCCCTTTGCTTGAGGCTTCTCCAAGAAGCCTTGGACTTCGTCTTCTATAAGAGAGGCTCTCCTCTCCATTTGCAAAGGTTGAGAATTTTTGGCCTCAAGCATACATACACTTCCCTCCATATCTCTCTCATTCAAGCTTCAAACTCCATTGTTCTTGCACCCATTACACTACACCTCCAAGCACAACACCTCCATAATCAACCTAAGCACCTTGGAGCTGATTTTCAGAGGTTGAAGGGCTCCTACCTTGGTCCAAAAGTTGCTAGAGGTCTTTTCTACAAGGGTAAGTCTCTATTTCCCTCTTTGTAGCATTATTTTTCTTCATATCTTAGCTCTATTTGCAAGCATATTTGGGCTTTATCATAAACTAAAAAAAGTCTTATTTTGAGCTCCTCTTCAAGTTTGATTGAGGTCATTTTTCTGTTGGGGGTCGTCTACCCCCTTGCATGCTTCATTTCCTCATGTTTTGAGCTATGCATTAGAGCGTTTGTGTTGGCCTTGGTTTGGCCTTTTGGCCACTGAAATCCAGTTGATTTTTAGTGGCTAGCATGTGTCTTTAAGCTTCAAAATCAGAGAGGGGTGACCCTCTCAGCCATTGTTCTCTTTACTAGCTTTGTTGGCCTTCCAAAGGGGGTCCTACTTGCATGTTTCAAAGCCATATTTCAGGCCCTATTTGGTGAGTTTTAAGGTCTACATAGGCTCTGTCTAGAGCCCTTTTGGCCATTTTGAATGTCTATTATGCATGTGTAGAACAATCCTACTCAAGGCCTTTCAAAGGGGCTTTCACTTGCATGCTTCCTAAACTAATTTCAGGACCTTTTTCATGGGTTTTAGGACCCTTATAATCCCATTCCAGAGGTGGTTTTTCCATTTTGTGAGTCCATCATACATGTGTAGAATAACCCCTTACATGGCCTTCCAAAGGAGCCTATCATTCTTGCACGCATTGACTGAGTTTCAGTGGGTTTTTGGGCGTATTTTGGCATGGCATACTTCTGTTTTTGGCTGGTTTGGTGAGCTCTCATATGCTTCATATAGTTGTGGTACAACTCATGGTTTACTAGCTTTCTTTACATGCTTTGTTGACCCTTGATTTTATCACTTTTTGGCCATGCCTTAAAGGGATTTCGAGCATATTTTGGACAGCCTTAGCTTTGTTTTTGGGTCTCATGGTCGAATGATGCTTGTTTTGCATGCTTGTAGTTCAATGTCCATACTTAGCTTTGAGTTTTGAGGTCCACTACATGCATATACTGAGGTGTTTTCTTGTTTTAGGGCCATTATACATCATATTTCAGAGCCTATGTGAATGCCATATCCTCATGTTTTCTTCTCTTTAAGTGTGCTTGAGAGTTGTGCATGAATGCCTTGTTTTCGGACCATTGAATGAGCTCCATTTCTTTGCATTCCAAGCCATCATTTTAGGCCATTTCGCCACTGTTTCAGACCTGCCTAGGGTCTGTTTGGGGTTGGTTTTACCATTTGTGCATTGCTTTGGGTACCTCTAGTGTAACGCACTTCACTAGTTTCGGTACCCGGGTCATCTAGCATGCATTGGGTGACATATTTGCATGTTTCGGGACCATCTTTTATGCCATTTCAGAGCTGTGCCATGTGCCATTCTATGCCATATTTCATCCTTTGCCATGCTTAGTTAGAGTTGCATGTTGTACCTTAGGATCGGTCCTTTGCATTCGTGCATATTTGCATGTATCTCGGTTGTCTCATTTTCATCACATGGCCACTGATTTGAGTGTGGCTGAGGTCCACTCATATTGGTTTAAGTCCACCTTGCATTGTGTATGCCATTTGATTCATGTTGTTGCATGGTTGACCATCGCATTGTGTATGCTTTGATTATGCCTTTGTGTATGTCCATCTTCGTGTGTGCATTGCGTATGCTAGGTTGTTAGTCGCATTGTGTATGCCATATAGTTTATAGCATTGTGTATGCTAGTAGCATGTTTGCATCTCATCCTTACATGTTTGCATGGTTCGGTCGCATTGCATTAGGATTGCATGCTAGTTGCATTTGTGCATGTCATGCATATTGCATTGTGTTTGGAGTAGGAGTTAGTCCAAACACGGGAAACAAGGGACGTTTCATACTCCAAGTGATGAAATGTGCCTCGATCCCCGGTCGTCGGCATTCTTGATTACCCATGATAGAATTGTTGGCTTCATGTGTTCATACTTGCATTCATTCCATTGAGCCGTGCAATTCGACTGCTCGGCCATCATGCATCGAGATGCATGATTGGTGGCACAAGGATCGAGATCTACACTCCCTTGAGCTTGTGTAAGGACGGGGAGAGTGGTCTTGCACACATATGTTGAAAATACCTTGCTTTCTCTTCCTCTTGCCTTTGTTGCAGAAAAACCAGAATCCAGGGGCAGAAAGTGGTCGGCCGACCAGGTTTTCTGGCAGGCCGACCACCTTTTTTGGTTTCCACCATAAAGGGTGGTCGGCATGTGTTTCCCAAGCCAATATCTGGTCAGCAGCCTTCCCAGGGTGGAGTTTCAGCCTCTTGGAGCCTTTTTCTAAAATCAGTTGCAAACAAAGGCGAGATGAGGCATCGCGATGGAATTTCCCGACGAGGCGACTCGAGCATGCATGTATCCATCGTCACCCAAAACAGAGCCGAGGCAGTCACATTCATGTAGTTTACATGCTTACTTAGCTAGTTTGTTAATTAGTTAATGTTGTGTAATAATTAGCTGTAACAGTTATTTATTTGGACTGCATTATTTATTCGGACCCTCCGAGCGAGGGCACAATTGTAATAAGCGTGCGTGTGTGTGATGTATGTCTTTCGACCCCACGTCTTTCTTCCTTTTATTTACCAGCTTATGATGGTTAGATTAGGGCATGTTTCAGTTAGCATACTTATGCTTGCATGTTTGCATCAGTCATCTGTATTGCATGCACCGGGCTCGGCGCATCATACTAACTGCATTGTATTTCAATTCCAAGTTGAATACGTGTTAGCTGTAGCATCTCATATGCCATTCTTAGGATAGCCGAGCCTATTGTAGTTGCATTTTGCATGTGTTGCATTAGCCATTTTAACATGAATTAGCATCATGCATTGATTACTAACTAGTTTCTGTTTTGGCTCGGAGTACTCGGTAAGTGTTTATGCTTTAGCATCCTTGCATGAGTGTGAGTGTTGCCATGATAGCATGCTTACCATGAGGCTAACTGCTTATGTGATATAACTGCCTGAATGCCTGTGGGTGAAGGTTGGATTATCTGAATTGGAACAATTCATTGAATGCGAGTTTTAAGCCCACTTGAGAGTGACAAAATCATATTTACTAAGCCCACCCGAGGGTGGCAAAATCCGCATTTTAGCCTACTTGCGAGTAGCAAACCGTTTCAAAAACAAACATGAGGTGTTTTGTTCCAATTCAGGCGATCCAGTCTATACTTGTATGTTGTGCGCATCATATAGTAAATCTAAGCTAATAACCAGAATAAGAGCACATAATGTTTTCAAAACTCGATATCATGGTTAGTAGAGGCCGATCTTTGATCGGTCGAGCGGGGGTGCTCACGAAGTGACCTTCCCCAATCGTACCCAAGTTCCCGAGCCGAGGCAACTTTGGTGATGACGGACACGTGGCCTTAGGCAATGAGTCCGGGTTTCCTAAATTTTTCAAAATAAAATATTTAGGTGGCAACTCTGTATCTGGCAAAGCAGTCCATGTTTGGCACTTCTTTCAAAAAAAAATCTGTTTTCAAAAATGATTTGCCGGATTTTGACTGTTTGATGATTCATCGGTCTTGCATTGCACTCTGCAAGATTAGATACAGGACCGATTTTTTTTGCCATTTCCAATTTTTTTTTGCCTTCCAAGGCGTTCGGGGATGTCTACATCAACCAATTTTTTTTGCCATTTCCACCATGGTTATCCCATTAACAACAACCGTCCACATTAACCTAAACATGAAGTCAAGAAATGACAATCCGTAACTACTTCATGCTTAACATAACAACATACATAACAACATGTGGTCAACAACTTAACACATTTCCCTCAAACACTAGGGAAAATTACAAGGAAAAACAACTTAAGCATTTTCAAACAAATCCGGATACCTAGAGCGGACTTCCACCTACCGTTCTCACGTCACTTCTTCAACCCCATGGTGTCTCCACAACACCTTAACTAACGGTATAGTTTTTCCCCGTAGCACTTGCTCCCGAGTATCTAATATTTGAACCGGTCGTTCTTCGTAGGAGGCATCCTCATCAACCTCCAAGTCAACCCAATCAAGCACATGAGAAGGGTCGGGTTCATACTTCCTAAGCATAGATACATGAAATACGTTGTGAACTCCCGAAAGTTGTGGCGGTAAAGCTAACCGGTATGCCACTTCCCCAATTCGCTCTAAGATCTCCAAAGGACCAATGAACCTTGGAGATAATTTGCCACTCTTACCAAATCTCATCAAACCCTGCCTTGGTGAGATTTTTAGAAACACATGGTCACCAACTTCAAAAGATAAAGGTCGTCTCCTCTTATCGGCATAACTCTTTTGTCGGCTTTGGGCCGTAGCTAACCGCTTCTGAATGAGAACAACTTTCTCGGTTTTCTCTCTAACAATTTTCGGACCCAGTAACGGTGTATCACCCACTTCGACCCAACAAACCAGTGATCTACAAGGTCGGCCATACAAGGCCTCAAATGGTGTCATCCCAATACTAGCTTGACAACTATTGTTGTAAGCAAACACAATCAATGGTAAGTGCCTCTCCCAAGGCCCCTTAAATTGAAGGACAAAAGCTCTAAGCATGTCCTCCAAAATTTGAATGGTATATTTCAACTGTCCATCAGTTTGAGAATGATAAGCGGTGCTAAGAGTCAACTTAATCCCAACGCCTCTTGAAGGCTTTTCCATAACCGGGCAGTAAAACAAGGATCCTTATCCGACACAATAGTCACAGGGACTCCATTAAGTCAGACTATCTCTCTAATGTACAACTCTGCCACGCGTTCAACTAAGTCACAGGTGCACATTGAAATGAAATGGGTAGACTTAGTCAACCTATCAGTAATCACCCTGTAGTGATCCCGGTTTCGGTCCTCCTTTTATGTTTTGCCACTTCAACTAGGCCGATCGGGGGTCGAGCTACCCGGTCAGCTCACGGGGGTCCAGGGGGTAGCGCCCCTTGGTGGGGTTGAGGGGCGCACCCTTGAAAACAAAAATGCAAAATGCATTCGAAGTTGTTTGTCCGCTCGGTCAATCTGGGGTGTCGGGAGTTGAACCGAGAGAATTCCGGGCTGAGGACCAGGGCCGCACGTGCGGGAGAGGGCCGCACGTGCGGGGAATGAGGCCGCACATATGGAAAACAGGGCAGGGGGTTGAAGCACACTGCTAAAAAGGAAGGTGCGAGGTGAGGTGCGGGGAAAGGAGGCCGCACGTGCAGGGGTGAGTGTCGCACGTGCAGGAACACGCGCCGCACGTGCGGAAGGTTAGGTGAGATCTGAAATTTCTCCCTTTCTCCTCTCTTTGGGCTGATTGTGTATCACTTTTTGTATATCTCTCTCTCTCTAAAAATATTTCCTCTCCCTTCTCTCTACATTTCCTACCAAAACCTCACAAGATCTTTGATTTCTCCAAATCCATTGGGATTTAGATCAAGTCCTTCATCAAAGTTGGTTATCTAGGCGAGGGCTACGTTGTGTGCGATGGAAATCGAGTTTAGGTATCGTTGATTTTGGGGTTTCAACTCGTTTCTTCTTCAAACTTGAGGTCGGGATTTTCTACACTCTAATATGGTTTTTAGCTTAGTTATTTGCTATTGTGTATAAATGATGAGATTTGGTTGAGGTTTGGACAAATCTAAGATTTGGGTGTTATATGGAAAAGAGGGATTTTTTGATGAATATGAGGTAAATGAGTGTGAGGCTTGAATATAGGATCATGTTATACCAAAGTAGTGGTTTTTGATATTTGGGTTGATATTTGGTAAAAGGAGGATTTTTGTCCTAATTTGATTAAATCATTATTTTGCATAAATAATCGAGATTAACATTGAAAATGTGAAATTGGAAGGTTGTGATTATAAATGGTGATATTGGATATGTATTATCTCACCTATGGAAGTTTTGAATAAACTATTTATTTTGATATTGAACATCTCTTTAGAAATAATTGCATGGGCTATCGGTAGAGAATAACTATGATTGTTGTAGAAATTACATGAGGATTAGGCAATTTAATGTTAATCCATAGTTAGTGTCATTAAATATGACCATGTTATAAATATATTGTATATGTATGTTTATTGGGAGGAGAAGGGGATGTACTCCATATGTGATTATGTTTATAAATACATTACATATGTATATTTGTTTGGGAGGAGAAATGGGATGGATTCCATTTAAAGCAAGTTGGCCGGAGTGTCCTGGGTGAAAGATCCGAAATTTTACATATAAATGGGTGTTGATTCCTTCGGACGAAATATCCGTAAAATGACAGGTTTGAAGTGTTTATGTGAGTGTTGCATAATTGGAAAATCATTGAGTTGTAGTCTCATTTTGGTTGTTGAAAGATAATGAATTTAACTCATGAATTAAGTAGCATATACGAACTAGAAATGAATTGAAGGAAAATGGAATAAGGTTAGTCTTAGTGGCATATGGATATGCAGGCCTTGTGGATGTTTCAGGATCAGTATTGTTTATATATGTGGTATTTATACCTTCGCTAAACCTCATAAATTGTGTTAGATTATTTCTATTGGCCTGTTGTCTCACCCTATATGGGAATATCATTTTCAGGTACAGGTGAGATGTTTCCTCCAAGGCAATAGTGTAGATAGAGTTTAGGGAAGCAAGAGCTCCTTAATTATGTCTTGTTGTGTGTATGTTTTATTATTTGTAAAGCGAAGGGCTTAAGATGTAACGAGCGAGACTCAATTTCTGTAACCAAGCAATGACTTGGAAATATGTAAGCCTACATGTCATTTAACTGTTTGTTAAACACTAAAATCTGATGAATGCAAGTATTGTATTTTTGTTATATTCTTCCGCATGGTAGATAGGTTTATTGTATTATTTTGGGGGCTTGACACACCCAAA
This sequence comes from Camellia sinensis, assembly GCF_055761805.1. Classification (NCBI taxonomy): domain Eukaryota; kingdom Viridiplantae; phylum Streptophyta; class Magnoliopsida; order Ericales; family Theaceae; genus Camellia; species Camellia sinensis. The sequence goes on from NC_138970.1 coordinate 68,851,176, forward strand.
CGACATCGTTGCCTCGTTGTGTTCTAGGAAGTCCAACTACAAAATCCATGGTGACACTCTCCCATTTCCATTCGGCTATCGGTAAGGGTTGTAACAAATTCGCTGGCCTTTGGTGTTCGGCCTTCACTTGTTGACAAGTAAGGCACTTCGATACAAATAAAGTGACATATCGCTTCATACCCCTCTACCAAAATTGACGGCTAAGATCATGATACATTTGGTGCCTCCCGGATGTACAGCAAGGCGTGAGTGATGAAACTCCCGAAGTACTTCCTCTTTACAAGATTCCAGTACAAACAAACGGTCTAGATAACGCACACTCAGATTCAAGTGAATGTTCAAACCTTTCTCTTCATTTTCATTGGAAATTTTAACCCGGATAGACTCTACTTCATGGTTCCCTTGTTGTGCCTCGATGACCTTACTAATCAAGGTAGGTTGAGCAGTCAAAGTAAACAAAGTAGCACTCTCGTGGACTCATCCAAGTGTAAACCAAACTTGCCCATTTCACCTAGCATAACTCATTCCCGAATGGCTACACTTGCCAAACTACTCACAAATTTTCGACTCAAAGCATTGGCTACAACATTGGCCTTCCCCGGATGATAGTGTAACTCAAAGTCATAATCCTCCATAAATTCCATCCACCTCCGTTGACGTAAATTCAAGTCTTTTTGAGAAAACAAATACTTTAGACTCTTATGATCGGAGAAGACTTCAAACTTCTCACCGTACAAGTAATGCCTTCAAATTTTCAAAGCAAAAATCACCGCTGCTAATTCTAGATCACGGGTGGGGTAATTTTTCTCATGAGTTTTCAATTGTAGTGAACCATAGGCCACAATTTTTCCCTCTTGCATCAAGACACAACCAAGTCCATCCCTGAACGCATCATAATAGACAGTGTAATTCAAACCTCTTTCCAGAATTATCAAAACCAGTGCGGTAGTCAATCTAGTCTTAAGCTCTTGGAATGACTTTTCACAAGCCTCACTCCACACAAATTTGATACCCTTTCTAGTCAACCTAGTCAAAGGTGCAGCTAGTCTAGAAAAGTCCCTTACAAAACGTCGATAATACCCCGCTAATCCCAAGAAACTCTGAATTTCAAAAACATTCTTGGGTTGTTCCCAATCCTATATGGCATCTATCTTTGAGGAGTCCATAGTCACTCCCTCTTTAGACACTACATGCCCCAAAAACTTTACCTCTGTTAACCAAAATTCCCATTTTTCAAATTTGGCATACAATTTGTGCTCACTAAGTAAACCCAGCACTACCCGCAAGTGAGTCTCGTGTTCCTCTTCAGAGGTTGAATAAATCAAGATGTCGTCCACAAAGACGACCACAAAACGGTCCAAGTATCCCCAAAAAATTATGTTCATCAAATCTATAAAGGAAGCCGGTGCATTAGTCAACCCAAAAGGCATTACAAAGAATTTATAGTGGCCATAACGAGTACGAAAGGCCGTCTTCTGAATGTCCTCCTCCCAGACTCTCAACTGATGGTACCCCGACCTCAATCTATTTTTGAGAAGCAACGAGACCCTCTAAGTTGGTCAAACAAATCATCTATTCTGGGTAGAGGATACCTGTTCTTAACTGTAACTCTATTCAACTTGTGGTAATCAATACACAACCGCAACAATCCACCATTCTTCTTCGCAAAGAGAGCCGGTGCTCCCTGAGGTGATATACTAGGATGAATGAAACCCTTATTTAAAAGCTCTTCTAGTTGAATCTTCAACTCATGCAATTCGGCGGGTGCAAATCTATACAGTGACATGGAAATCGGTGCCGTGCCAGGCACTAATTCAATGGACAACTCGATCTCTCGGGGAGGTAGTAAACTAGTAAGATCTTGTGGAAAGACACCCGGGTATTCACAAACTACCCTTGGTAACTCAACACGAGCCCCGTCACTCTCACCATCTAAGAGAGTTACAAGAAGGCCACTAAGCTGGCTCCTACTACGAGGGTCAACAACTGGCGACAAGGCTCTATCAACTCGATTCCCCAGAAAATAGAAATGATCACCACTCAAAGTGCATACCATAATTCTCTAACGGTAACAATCAATCACAGCTTGGTAAGAACACAACCAGTCCATGCCTAAAATGACATCAAAACTCAACATATCTAGCAACACAAAAGCAAATGAAAGTCGACGCCCGACAACTTCTATTTCACAATCACGACAACCCCGGTCTCCATCAACTGTACCCCCAATAGGTGACTCTACTCTGAGTGGAGGCACTAACCGTGCTACCTTTAACCCCAATATAGAAGCAAATGCAGTAGATATAAATGAATAAGACGCACCCGTGTCTATCAATACATTAGCCAAAGAATTACACACAACAAAAATACCTCTCACAACTGAGGATTCTAGAACCTGCTCTGGCACGGTAACAGCATACACGCACCCCTGTGGCCCCTGATTAACTTGTTACCCTCTCGGAGCATAGGCCCGTTGTACTGGCTGAGCCGAAGCGGCTCCTTGATTAACTCGCGAAGCTTGGACTGATTGAGTCTGCTGGTGGCTCTAAGTTTGCCTCGACCCTGATGCGCCAAATACACCTCCCAACAGTGGGCAAGTTCTCTTCGTAAGCCCTGGCTGACCACACTGATAAAAATTAAACCCTTGACCTTTATTCTGAGACTGAGACTAACTTTGAGATCGGTTAGGTGGTGGTAACAGTAACTGCCCTCTTCCCTTCTGTGGGCATGAGAAGGCATTGTGACCCGGTTGGCCACACTTGAAACATGAGAAGCTACTCGTTGCACTTTTTCCCGGACCCACACTAGGTAAAGGAAAAGTGGATCTAGACTGCTGCGGTTGGGACTAGGATGGATAGATGTTCCTACTCTTCTTGTTATGCCTATAGTCTCCTTGAGACTCTTGGCCCATAGACCTCGAACTCCAAAGCCTCTCATCCTCGGCTTGTATGGAAATTTCTACGTGTGCCGCTGGATCCACAAGACGTTCATATTCCCGAATTATATTTCCGACAAGCTTGAACAAAATTTTTGTTTTCAATTTCTTTTCAAATTCAATGCAACGACGCTCTTCCGTTGCCACCAACTCTGGTGCAAATCTGGACAAACTAGAGAAAACCGCCTCAAACTCAGCCACGGGCATGTCGAGTTGTATGAGGTCTTTAAACTCTTGCCTCAATCTCTCCCTAGCAGTGGGAGGTATGTACTTATCTTTGAAAGCAACCGCAAAGGCTTCCCATGTCGGCTCCACTCTACCCTTAGTATATTTCCACCATTGACCCACGTCTCCCTTAAGGTAGTAACTCGCTAGAGTCACTCTTAGTTCACTATCTTCAATGTGAAGCATCTCAAATGTCTTCACAGTGTGTTCGAGCCACTCATCTATTTTCTTAGGCTCGGGACCACCATGGAACTCATCCAGTTTGGCCCGCAAGAACTCTCTAGTAAGGAAACTTGCCCTTGACTCCGCGGTGTTCTCTCGGGCTTGATTCTCCACCCTCAACAAGTTCATAGACTCTCTTAAAGCCCCTTCCATTTCTTGAACTAGGGCTCCCATTGTGGTTTGACCCGTTTGTCCCGGGATTCCCGCATGCCCCACTTGTTCGGCCATATTAGCTTGGCCGGACTCTTCCTCTTGCACTGGAACCTCATGGACTGGTACCTCATGCACACCTCAGCGAGCCCTACCAAGCCTCCCACCTCTATCACCACAGACTTGACCTCTTCTTGACATCCTAATAAAGGACACAAGAGAAATAATTTAGCACACAAACTCATGTACTCATAACTTAACTCACATATTTGACCACAACAATGTTATATATTCCTCTACCATATAACAATTAAATTTTAACTCACATAAGCACTTAGTCATGTAAACACATACGGATTATACTCTTATGATGAGATTCGTCCCATGAAAAATCAAGAATTCTTAGTAGAATGAGTATTGATCAAGTGCCATTCTAATAAGACCTCAAGGAATTTAACAGGTGCAAATAACATCCCAAAAGTCCAATCACATACCCACTTAGTCACATAAGCATGTTATCACATAGTCACAAAATGCATAACACTTCCTAAGCATGCTAAATGAACCCATTGCGGTTAAATAACCCCTTCCCACGAGCCACAAGTATTCAAACCCTGAAACTCTGATACCAAGTTGTGACACCCCAAATTTCTAACATAATGATAATACAACAATCACGGCTTCTTAGAGGAAAACCAGAATAACTTCCCAATACTTGCATTACATGAATCTAAACATATAGAACAGTAAAACAGAAACAAAATAATAAATACTCTCAAGGGTTTACAAGTTTCCAAGGCTTAAGCCTGGTTACACAAAATGGTTATTCAAACCCACACAAATACAGCCCTTGGCTTACAGACAGAGTGACAGCAGAATGAGAGTTTTGTACTCTCAACACACACATTTTCTCGCCTTTAGTTAGGCGGAATCATCACGTCCTTTCCTGCACAAAAATTCCACAAGGTGAGCATAAAGCCCGGTAGGAAAATCCTCAACAAAGTATATACATTTTATACAAGTCTCAAGAGATAAAATTTGCATGCCATGCTATGCCATTTTTTAAAGTAATCCACATCTTCATCTTTTGAAAACCATCGTGCTCAATAATGTTATGCAATTTCAATAGTTCAAAACTTAACAATTTATTTCAAGGGCAGTAAATACGACTCTGGTAATCCTTAGGTCGGTGTGTGCAAGTAGAGTATACTAGTACTACCAAATTGCCATTTTTACCAGTATTAACCGGAAGGCTCAACACCTATCCGCGTGGATTTTCGGTCTTTCACCCTAGACCCTCAGGCCAATTTATTCAATTTCCTCTACACCACCTATCAAGACTTACCAACATATTTACCCCAAAACCATTCCATGAAAACTTGTTTTCTCAAAATTCTTTTCTCAATGCAAGTTTTCAAATCGACTTTCAAAGTTTAATGTAATCAAATGAATTGATATGCTAATGCAACAACAATCAACACAATGTAACAATTCTTCCATTTCCAATTCTTCCACATAATATTACCATTGTGATCAAAATTTCAATTTCTCATTTCAATGCAATTTCACAAGATAAATATAAATACTTTTATCCCAATTCATCATCCAAGGAATAGTATGATTCCCTCTTCTCAAGTATCCTCAACAATTAGTCATTTCTAGACTACAATAATATTCTGAACAACAATTTACATATTCCATGAAACTCATCATTTATATAGACAAAAACAAAAAAATTTCCAAACATTCATTTATTTTAGCATACAAAATAAATATAACAATTTCATCCATGGATTTTTCAGTCTCTTTTAAAAAAATTCCCAAATTCTAGGTTTTCTCACCAAAACTATACAACACAAATCCCTTGAAAGAAAACTCTCCAAAATCATCTTTTCTTCAAGCAACGAAGATTAAAACCCATAAGATCATTTTAAAAGAATAAGAGACAAACCCACTTTCAAACATTTCTCATCTTCTTGAATCAACAATCAAATTTCAAAGCTATCAAAGGATGATGTTAAAAATCATCTAGATCTTGGAAAAATATATATATAACTCTAAGAAAATCCCTACCTCAAGTTTTGAAGAAGAAATGAGATGAAACCCCCAAAATCAACGGTGTCGAAACTCGATCTTCACGGCACACAACGAAACCCTCGAGAAGTTAACCAACTTTGATGAAGAAACTATGGCAGAACTCTAATAGATCTTGAGAAATCAAGGTTTTGATCCAATTTGGCGTAGGGAAATGTAGAGAGAAGGGAGAGGAAAGGGTTTTTAGAGAGAGAGACCTAACAAGAGTGAGATACACTCAGCCTAAAGAGAAGAAAAGACCAAAATTTGGGACTCACCTACCACCGCACATGCGGCGCTTCTCCCGCACTTGCACTCCAACACCTGCATTTATTGCAGTAGCCAAACAAGCCCTTCCCTGTTTTCCACACGTGCAGCTCAAGAAACTTCGAATGCATTTTGTATTTTGGCTTCAGGGGCACTACCCCTCGACCCTGCCAGGGCACTGCTCTCGAACCCGCCAAGGGGCGCTGTCCCCTAGACCCCCGCGAGCTGACCAAGCAGCTCAATCCTCGACATACTCAGCGAAGTGGAAAAACATGAAAGAATTAACTTCTAATTCAGCTCTGCAAGGCACAATTCGAGTTGGATTCGCATCTAAAGGTTTGGAGACATTACCTGTTCCAAAACACATCACTACAACTCGATAACCAAAAAATAAGGGAAATACAAGGAAAACTAAGATATGTAACACCGTTCAAAACCATACCAACCCGAGCCCAGAACACCACTAGAGACGGGTCAAAATCGGGATCGCTACATTGAATATGAGGATATCTTGTGTTAAAATAGTGAACTTTAGCCTTTGGGTTAATAGTTGAATAAGGGTGAGGTTTACCCTAAATGTGTCTTAAATTTTATTTTGTATAAATAATGAAATTGATGTGAAAAATGTGAAATTGGGAAAGGGTGTAAATGAATGGTGTAGTTGGATTTGTTTAATCACTCATTCATGGAAAATTTGATAAATTATCTGTTAAAATGATTGTATATCTGTTTAGAAATATCTGTGTTGGGCTATCGGTGGAGGATAGTTATGATTGTTGTAGAAATTGCATAGTGATTAGGTGAATTGAAACTGATCATTTAAGTTTGTCATTGAATATGATGGTATGATTAAGGCATTGAATATGCGTTATGAATAGTCATTGTATATGACGATGAATTTAAATACATTGTATACGTATAATGTTTTGGAAGAAGAAAGGAAATGTACTCTATTGTTTGGGAAGAGATAGGGGATGGACTCCATTGAGAGTTAAGTTGGCCAAAGTGTCCAGGGTGAAAGTCCCAAAATCTTATGTATACATGGGTGCCGATCCCACGAACGAAATTTCTATAAAATGACGAGGTTGAAGTGTTTGTATGATGGTTATGAGGATAGGGAACAACTGAGTTGTAGTCTCAGTTGGATTATTTGGAAAATTATGTATATTTGCCATATGACTTGAAATGAAATGAATTAACTCAAAATGAATAAATGAGAATGGATTGAGGTATGAATATCAGTATTGAATGGTTATAGAAAGAATGTAAGTTGATCTTGAATATTGAATATTTATCTGACACTTATATCTTAGTTAAACTTCATACATTGTATTAGACTGTTTCTATTGGGTTTTGGCTCACCCTACTTAGGAAACCATTTTTAGGTACCGGTGACATGCTTCCTCTAAGCACATAACTTGGGAGGACCAAGGAGCTTGAGGCTCTATTTTGTTGTTTTGTGTTTAAACGCTTATTCAAGCCGAGAGCTTTACATGTATAGAGCGTAGGACTCTCTTTTGTTGTAACCAAGTGATATCTTGGAAAGATGTAAGCCCATAGGGTATTTATTTTGTTGTTATTAACTAATGTTACATGTTATAGATTAAGGATGAACATTTATAAATGTATAATACATGTAATATCTTTTGTATTACGAACTCTGATGAATGAAGGGATATCACTTCTATTATGCACCCTTCTCTTATGGATGGGTTAATTGTATTATTTTTTGGGGCGTGACATTGGTTTCTAGTGTAGAGAGACAATAGTGTTGACACTAATTTTTTATTTGATTTGATTTTCTTTGCTTTGCTAGTGTTGACACTAGTGTCGACACAAATTTTTGATAAACTTTGCTAGTGTTGACACTAATTTTTGTAAGATTTGTTAGTGTCAACACTAATTAATGAATTGCTTAATGGGTTGGTGGGGTCAGATAATTTAGTTGATGAGTTGCTAATTTGTTTATTGTAGAGTAGAGCACACACACTAAAATTTAATCACACATTTACAAGCTTAATGAGACTCACTTTTGCCATGGGTATATACACTTTAACCCATCGAGAATTATGTACTGTTCAAAAAATTGATATATATTATTAAAAAATGTTATGAGATATTTACTATTCAAAATGCAATAAATTTTTATAAAACATTTTGACAAATATACTATTTCCTTAAATTTGTTTGTTACTATAAATTCTTCTCTCATATATATATTGTTGTGTAGGAGATTCCATTTCTGATAACATGACTGCAGTCATGTTTGGCCAACGAGGGTTGATGGAGAAATAGATGAGGCAGAGGGAGAGAGATTTTCTTGAGATAAAGAACAAGAAGGACAATGAAACTCTCAACAAGGATCCTAAATGGGTATATTTCATTTCATTTCATTTCATTTTGATTTCTTTTCTTCGTGTTGTTGTTTGGTTTTTATACTAACTGGACTAAACTGTTTGTGAAACGTATAGGACTTGACATGTCGAAGCTGCTGGTTATTCAAGGTGTGGTGGATTCAATGCTTAATGAGGAGCTAATTTGGCCTCTGTCCGCAACAAGACCCACAACGAGGGAAGCACTGAGTTGTTCAACTCCATGACTGACTAGACACTAAGCAATAGATGACGGATGTGAAGGACATTTTGATGAAAGTGAAGAACATTACGGTGGATTTGAGAGAATTGAACCTGAAGGTAAATGCACTCTTGAAAAACTTCAACATTGCAGTACCCTCTTCCCCTGCTGCACTTGCTGGTGATATATCTTTTCCATCTCCACCACCACCACCACCAGTAGTCACTAATGGTGGAGGGAGTTATTTTAGGAGGTCATCTCTAACTTGGTGATCACCCATGGGTTACTCGATACCATGCTGAAGCGAGCCACTAACACGGCATCTAGCTACTGAATTGCTGAAATCGATGACAGGGCTTAACTCTAAGCAGAAAATCTGAAGTCAAGAAAACTTCGGTGAAGGTGAACTTGCTTAACTCTAACGTGGACCTGTTAGACATCAAGGCAAATGCACTGCTTAGTAAGTTTAATATTTCAATACCCTCCCCTGCACCACTGTTTGGTGGTACATCTTCACCATCACCACCATCAAAGGACACTAATGGTGGAGGGAACGATGGTGGGAATTAGAGGAGGTATTATAGGAGTTGGTTGGGACACGAACAATTTTTCATTATTATTAATACTATTCTTTTTTGTGATCGATTTTGTTATGTTTATGTAAAAGAAATATTTAATTTCTTAATGAAGAATCTGAAAAATTATGTAGTTAATCTTATTCTCTTCTGAGGGTTTTGATTACTATTGCTTCTGAGTCTGGGTTTTATTTATTTATTCATCTCTATCTCTTGTGTTTAGTAGTTGTATTCATGGGTTGAAGGTATTCACAAATTTGATTTGTGTTGTGTCTATGATATATATACATGAATGTTTGTGTGTTCACGATTTGAATGTTTTTGTATTATATATATATATATATATATTCCCTATCTTTTGATGATTTGATATAGTTTGCAATTGCAGTGTCATTGTTTCATATGCTTAGAATAGAAAAAACCAACCTGAATTAAAAGATAGATGAAGAAACATATTAGAAACAAGAATAAGTGTTGAAAATAAGTGAGCTTAATAGAAATTCTATCAGAGTAATAATTTTGTAGACCACTTAGGCCATAAAGTAGTTCTAAATTATTAGCAACATGTTTGTCAAGTTTTTCAAAAACAGTTTTTTGAGTTTTTAATTCGTATTTTTATTTTTTTAAATATTTTAATCAATATTTTTTGCTCTATATATGAAAAATTTATTAGGAATTCTCTTTCAAGTACTCGTATCCCAATTAGTTCATAATATATTCTTATATTTCAATAATTCCTATTATTTACATATTTGACCCACCAAATCTTAATTCTTATATTTAAGGTATTTTATGGGCAATTTTATCCTTACAAATATTTTTCAACCATTAGCAATTTGGTGATGTGAATATTTCATATTTGAGAATGTGAATGTTCACAATGAAGTGTGAATATTCACATTGATAGTGTAAATGTCCACATCTCGAAACATTCACATTCTCAATGTGAACATTAATTCGCATTTCGTCCTATTATTATTAAGGATATTTTGGTAACTATGTCACTCATAGTACTTATTGAAACATAAGAAAATAATTTGCACTTAGTAGAACATAAGTAGGTGAAGAGGGATTTATAAATAAATGTTTCTTTTTAGATCCGTTTAATCTTGATATCCTTAAAAAGTATAAAATTTGTACAAAAATCTTTAAAAAAATTATTGAATATAACAAAATACGAAAATATATTGAATTTTCATATTTTTTGTATTTGATGAATTTTTTAAAGTTTTTTTTCATAAATATTATTCTTTTCAAGTGTATCTATATTAAGTGTATCTAAAAAATAAAAAATAAAAATTGCTTAAAATATTTAGGGGACTTATGTGTAGGTGCTAATAGGTTGACTTATTGTCCAATAGGTCCTATCAGAATTAATGGCGTTTTTCATCACACACTATTAAAAAAAAGTCACTAATTGTTAATTTTCTATGACAATTTGAAAAAAATTTCAGAAAAAATGTCACTAATTATAAGTTTTAGCAATAATTTAAAAAATCGTCACTAAAAATTGTCACTAATTTTCAATTTTGAACGACAGTTTAAAAATTTTGTCAAAGAAAAAGGTCACTGATTATAAGTTTTAGCGACAATTTATAAAAATCGTGACAAAAAAAGTCCCAAATTGTCAAATTTTAGCGATATATGTAAAAAAGTCATCACAAAAAATTATTTTTAGCGACGATTTTACTAAGACTTATCTTTAATAAGGCTTGATGAGAATTAGTTCCAACTATTAAAACCTATTGATAATTTATCCAAATATTTTAAAAAAACACTAAAAAAAGTAAAAATAAATAAATAAAACTCAATTTTATAAAAAGTGAGTTAAACCCAAGATTATGATTCATATCCGAACCCCATCAGCACAAAACTAGAGTGGTGCACTATGACCTCAACAAGCCTGTGAATTAGAATATTCTATAGGTAACTGTTACTGCAACTTCGTTATTGGCCATTGGATTACACAAAAACATCCTGACCATTGAATTCTTTAAATTTGGAAAATTGGACACCGGAACAACCGGTTGAACATTTTTTTACTCTCTGTGGATTTTTCTGAAATGCTCCATCTTCTAAAACCTCTCTCTAATTTTTACCCTATGTGTCTCTAGTGTTCTCTCTGAATTTTTATTCTAGTCTCTCTTGGCTCACACTAATTCAAAATTTGTACTGAAGCAAGGATTTTGTTTATATATCTCGGTCGACATTCATAATGAAATAATCCATTTTTATATTAATTAATATAATATTTTGTAACCATATTTTGCTTCAATAACTTGTTCTTGAGTTGTTGCAAAATATTTCATGAGAAATTTTGGCTTTAAAATTATAGGGCTAGTTATGTTATTTGAATTTTGATTGCATTTAAGATGTTTGTAAAAATGCCTAGTTCGTTAGCGATTTAAATAAAAGTATTTTGGAACTATATTTTCATTGCATTTAGATGTTGAAAACTTGTGATTGACTTAACATGTTCTCCGAAGATTTATCCCAAAATATATTTAGTAATATTCACATGAAGCAACTATAACTTGTGGTTAGGACCTCCCAATTTGTAAGTTAGGGCAAATAGTTATTTCAAACCTTTTAGGTAATGCTTAGTACTTGTTGTTCTAGTTGAATTAAATAGCCATCTCAAGTAAATTATTTGTTTCACTACAAGAAAAAACACTTTTGGCGACCACCTATTTTTTTTGGTCGCAAATAGTCCACTTTCTGCGACTAAAATTTAACTTTTGGCGACCACAATTTTTTGGTCGCGGAAAATCACCTTTTGGCGACCAAAAAAAAAAGTTGGTTGCGAAAAGTATACTATTGGCGACCAAAGGCTTTTTTCGTCACGGAAGATCACCTTTTGGCGACCAAAAAAAAAGTTGGTCACAGAAAGTATACCCTTTGGCGACCAAAAAAAAAAGTTGGTCGCGGAAAGTATACTATTGGCGACCAAAGGCTTTTTTGGTCGCGGAAGATTACCCTTTGGCGACCAAAAAAAAAAGTTGGTCGCGGAAAGTATACTATTGGCGACCAAAGGCTTTTTTGGTCGCAGAAGATCACCTTTTGGCGACCAAAAAAAAAAAGTTGGTTGCGGAAAGTATACTATTGGCGACCAGAGGCTTTTTTTGTCGCGGAAGATTACCCTTTGGCGACCAAAAAAAAAAGTTGGTCGCGGAAAGTTAAAAAAAATGATACTATAGTAATTACATGCTATTTTTCTATTTAGGCATTAAAAGTTTTATAAAATAATATATAACCCAATTTTTATGGGTTATATATTTTTTTTGCCAAATATGAACAAGAAGTATGTTATTGGCAGAGTGACAGAGTGGATTGGGTGCATGGTGACTCCTTGGTCAGGAGTTCAAGTCTCAGGAAGCACAAAAGAATTATTTTTTTTGGGTCAAGGCGTTGACTTTTGGCGACCAACTTATCTTTGGTCGCTAAAAGTTTACTTTTGGCTAATATGAATTGGACTTTCCGCGACCAAAAAAGTTGGTCGCGAATGGTCACTTTTAGCGACCAAAGGCTTTTTTGGTCGTAGAAAACTATCTGTGATGAGGCTTTAGCGACCAACTCGCCACCAACATATTTTGGTCGCGAAAAGGTTTTAGCGACCAAATATGGTACTTTTCGCGACCAAAATGTTGGTCACAGAAAGTGTTTTCTCTTGTAGTGTTTGATTGGTTTTTAAAAACATATATATATATATATATAAGCGAACGTAGTTCACATACAATAGAAATACTTCCAAAAATGCTAATCAAATAGTGCTTGAACTTCACTTGTATCCTTGTTTAAGCATGAGCAGTTGACAAGATAATGGGGAAGAGACTCCAACCAACAAAAAAGTGTGAAAAGCTAAAAAGAATTGAAGTATATGAGTTTAATTTTAGCTATAAAGCAGTCGACATGAAGCTTATGTTTAATAAAATGAATTTCCTATGTTATACGATTTTAATTTTAATTTCAATCCACATGAAGGTTATGTTTAATAAAATGAATTTCCTTCGCATACTTTTTTAAAAGTGTATTGATGCTAAGATAATCCATTAATTACTATCTTCTCTCTAAGCATGGAAGCTTTCCTCGCAACCCTAAACTTTAGGATTAAAGTAGTAAAAAGTGTGAGAAAGGGAAAATTTTGAATTTTTTTTTTCCTTGTTACAAACCATTGTAACATGGAAAGTTGCTTTTCGATTTCTTCCAAAATATACACAAATATTTCTTGCAAAAAATAAAGAATTTTTCTTTTTCACTATTTTCTCACTTTTGATTTTCGGGTCTTGTTACCATGTGAACCCTTCGAAGGGTGCACATGATGTGCACCTTATATCTTAAGTATTGAATCCTCACAAACTAATCTCTGCCATTGAATAATTTAATGGAAAAAACTTGAAACCTTTTCAACCAGTTGTTGTCCTGAATGAAGAGCTCCTCTCTCTCTCTCTCTCTCTCTCGATCTATCTTTCTCTCTCTCTTTCTCCCCTCTAAGAAAGCCCTAACGTTTTTCTCCTAACACGACTTAGACAATTTTCTCTCCCTTTTACGATGCTACTCAAAGACCTTTCTGCAAAGTGAAAACTCTTCCATCTCCATTTTCTGCAACTACATCTGAACATTTTGCCTTAAGGTATGAAACTCTTCCTCTGTCTCTCTGTGTCTCTCTCTATTCATCCTCAACTCTTCCTTTCTCATTTTGTGAAACTCTAGACCAACACCCCCTTTTGCTTCCCCTATTTCAAAACTCGTCCTTTTACCTCTATGAACTCCACTTGGGGTGGGTTGGTTTTTGAAACTACGAAAAATATGATGTACATAGGTTTTGTTTTCATCTTTGTTTGATTTGGTGGTTGTTTTGGTTCCATAGATATACTTGAAATTTGGCTGCATTTGCAAAATCTAGTGTGTGGGTATTTGAAGTTATTTTGGCTGCTTTTTATGAAATTTGGGATTCATTTGGAGTTATTTTGGTTTTAGGATATACGCCCTGTTTGGTAGGGCTTATTTCCAGCTTATTTCAGCTTTTAGCTTAATTTAAGCTATTTTGATGTGTTTGGTTCAGCTTAACAATACAGTTTATAGCTTTTTGTAAGTCAAAAATCAACTTATTCTTTGAGTGGGGGAGGAGAAGCTTAATTTATAAGTCAAAAATCAGCTTATGTTCACAGTTATAAGTTATAAGCTATAATCACTTTCCCACAGCTCTATCAAACGGGGACATAGTTGATTTTATTTCGTTACTTACGCATTTTTGTGAAATCACTTAGGTGATTTCGTTAAAACTTACGTAATTTTTCGTTTCTCAAACCTTTTATGAGATGACTTATGAGAATTTATGTTTACTTACACATTTTTTTGAGGTCACTTACATGTGTTGGTGTAAACTTACGTGATTTTGTGTGGTTCAAAACTTTAATAGACGACTTTATAGCGATCCCGGTATTCCCTGTTATTGTTTAACTGTAATCCGGACTCGGTTCCGTAGATTCGTTGTTGTCTTATCCTCATTTCTATCCCTTACTCTTTGTGTTAGAGTTTTGGGTTGTGTTGGGCAAGTGGGAAATAAGTTGGTTGTGTTTTAAAACTTAGAATTTTTGCCCAGGTTTTGGTCTCTACGCTCAAGCGACGATTTGACGCTCAAGCGGGTTTTTGTTGTTGCCTCTCCGCTCGAGCGGCAGTTGGGACGCTCGAGCGTGAATTTCCTTCTCTCAGCATTTTGGTCGTCTGCAGTAAATTCTGGGAGAGTGCATCCGGCGCTCGAGCGCATCTTTGGACGCTTGAGCGTAAGCCTGTGTCTGACGCTCGAGCGAGGTGTTGTACGCTCGAGTGGACTTGTTTTTATATCAGTCCGTGAAATCACCTTTTTGATCACTTTTTGATTTCCTTTCTCTCTCTTACTTTTTCAAAACCTCCATTGGAGAGCACTTCACTCTAAAACCTAACTTCTCTCTTAGGATTGATCTAGCTAGAGTGTTTTCCTCACCTTGGGCCTTTGTAAGAAGTGTGTTGATCGTCGAGGGCTTCGTTGTGATCCAAGAAATTTGAGATTTGGAGCACTTTGATTTCGGGTCATTTTCTCTATTTGAGTTCTACATTTGAGGTAGGGATTCTCCTTGTTCTTTTTCAATACTTCGTCTATAGATAGACATGTGGTAATTTTGTATTGCGTAAAAATCATATCCATGTTCGATTTGTTTGAAATCATGAGAAGGAACCTAGGGTTGGGTGTTGGAAAATGGTTATGTTGTCATTGATGGATGTTTTGGACTAATTGGAGTGTAAATTAGCATGTTGTAGTTGATGGAAGAAAAAACCCTAAATCATATTTTGATTGATAAATTAAATTAAAATGGAGGATAGTGAATCTATATTGTAAACCTCTAGTGTTGATGTGGGTTGGGTGAAGGTGTTAATGCCTAAGGGATTAACTTTGGCTTTGGAATGGTTTGAAATGAATGTAGTGGACTAATGTGAGTTATGACTTTATTATCAATGGAAGTGGTTTTGTAAAACAAATGAATGAATTTGGTTTTGTAACAACAAAAGGGACGGAGTTGATTTTATGAAAACAAAAGAGATATGAAACTCGTTTTGTGAAATGGGAAAAGTATTTTGAAATACGTATGAAAATTGGATTGTTGTTTCATGAGTGTTGAACACACACATGTGTGGAATTGTATCTTGAACTACCATGTTAATGTTGTTGTCGGGTTTGTGGTCTCATAGTAATTGAGTCTTTAATAGATGTACTAAATATTTGCATCTAGAGGTTTTGTCCTTGCTCATCGGTGGAGGATGACGTGGTTGTGTTGAATTGTCGTGTATGCATTACACCATTGTTGATTGAACATCTTATGTGATGAAGTGTTGAGATACATTATATATGTATGCTTGCTCGGAAGGAGGTAGTCATGTGTTCATATACTTTATCACATTGCTTGTATCTTGATGGTTTGTGTATATGTGTTATACAAGTTGGTTATGCCCTGTTGCATTTCGATTGGTGGTGTTATACCTTGCGCTAAGAATCAGAGGTACCGTAACCTTCCAGCTGGTGCCTGGAGAACTGACTGCGCTGAGAATATAAGGTACCACACCCTTCCAGCTAGCGCCTGGTAAACTGGCATGTTGTTGTGAGAAGTGTATCTTTGGCTTACTATGCACATAGCTAGTAGAGCAAAGTTTTGTTGTTGATATTTCAGTGTGTTTAAAAATATCATGGATTGTGTTGATTACGGTTTTGGAGGGCCGCGTTGCCTCAGTGGTTTATCTTATGCATGTTGGTGAGTTGTTATCTCTTTTTATAACGGTGCATGTATAGATTTGATTGTATCGGGAAGGAGCCAAAATGTCATCTTTGTCTTGTGGAAAGTGTGAAGGAAAACAGATTTTTCTTTAAAGGATCATATACTTTAAAAAGGTATATCTGTGTATGTTTAGAAAATGGAAGAGAGTAGTGGGCTTAGTGAATCTATTTCCTAAGGTATTGTTAATGTTATGAAAGATTGGGAACAGGGGTTAATGAAAAGAAAAGGAAAGATGAATCGCCTATGGGTTGATCGAAATGGTTGTTTTCAAAGGAAAGTTCATACATATATATTTTGTATAAACTGTCACATTACTATTCTAGTATGAGAATGAGTGTTCATGATCATAGTTATCTGTAAGTTGTTATTGTTGAGGATCATGTTGAGTTCCCTATTGGACTATATGTTTATCCCACGTTGTTGAATCTTTTTCAGGTATTAAGCAGGTTGAGCTGCAAGATTTGGATCCACTTATTTACTGGCCACGGGGCCTCAGTTATGTTGGCGGAATGACATTGTTGTAAAAGGGCTACACCCTTCTTCTTGTATCTTAAGTGATGTAAGCCCAAGGGCAATTTATTAAGTATGTTCATGTAATATTTACTTTGCATACGAATGAGAGTATTGTTAATCACTTCTACAGATTGAATGTATGAGTTTATTTCCGCATGTTATCCTTGAAATTGAATTAAGTTAATGAATTTGGTAATGACTTCGAGTAATAAAAAGTGGGGCGTGACAACTTACTCGAATTTGTATTACTTATGAGTTTTTGTGAAATCACTTATGTGATTTCATGAAAACTTATTTGATTTTGTGTTTCTCAAAACTTTTATGAGATGATGTACGGGAAATTTGTGTTAACTTACGCATTTTTGTGAAATCACTTACGTGAGTTTGTGAAAACTTATTTTCTTTTGTGTTGAAAATTTTATTAGATGACTTACTCGAATTTGTGTTACTTATGCATTTTTGTTAAATCACTTACGTGATTTCATAAAAACTTACTTCATTTTGTGTTCCTCAAAACTTTTATGAGATGACTTACAGGAAATTTGTCATGCCCTGTATCTTATTACTCGGATAACATTACCAATATTCATTAATTAAGTCGATTTACAAATGACAATTCATCCTTTGATGAAATGATGAATAATTAAATATACATGTTCCCTCTCGTGATACAACAATGACATTTTTACATACAAACAAAAGAAATGCCCTAAGGCTTACAATAAATAAGAGAGTGTTGTTCATTACAAATCATAAAGCTCAACCAAAGAAAACAATTAAAAAGCACTACAACTCATCACCACTTTATAACCATGCCAAGTGTTTGATCCTCAAATCCAAAAACATTCCTTGTACACATGTACAGGTAGGGGGTGAGCAACCACTAGCTCACCAAACAATCTCATATTATAACATTAAAAAATATGCAGGTACCAAAATACTTGTACATATACGTGAAATCATATCATGTCAAAACCATATGATTTTTTTACATAACGTCTTAAATCTAATTTATTTTAATTAACCACAACTAGTTAACTTAAATAAATAAACATACTTCAATAGCAACATGGCATTCTTTTCAATTCATTCAATTACTCATTTGTCAATTGAATTAAATAGTTAAACAATTCATAATGACATTTAACAAAACACCAAATACATTTTATACAGTCTTATGAGATGAATGCATATGTCATGTCATGCTCAAAATATTTTTCTCATCCTTTGAAAATCTTATGCACAATGCCAATTTGAAATAACATTAATCTAACAATTTCAATATAATTCCAAGGTAGTAAATACAACTCAAGTAATCCTTACGCTGGTGTTTGCAAGTAGGCATATCGAGCACTACCAAATCCCCACTTTACCGGTCTCTCACCGGAAGGGCAGTGGTACCTCCTCCGCGCGTATTTTCGGTCTTTCACCCTGGACACTCAAGCCAACTTAACCAACATCAAACTACACCCCCTATCAGACTTAACGTATTTACCCAAAATAAATCAAAATGATCTTGTTTCACCAAAAACAATTCCTTTCTCAAAACAATAGTTTTCAATTGCAATTCGAAATCCATGATAACAATGAAATGGAATGACAATGCAATATGTAACAATGCATTAGAATAGTTCCAATTTCAATTCCACCACACAATGTTCTATTGTGATCAATTTCCATATCTCTATCAATGTAATACCATGATACAATCCCAAGAGATAAATATAATAATGTCAATGTTCATGCATTTACCACATGTAAATCAACAATTTCCAACTTAGTATTTTCTAGACAATTCAACAATATTCTTTATAAGAAACAAACTTCCAAAATCAAATATTTTCTTACCTTTCCAAGAATTTCCTCATTTAAATACCAACATAGTAATCCTCTACAGGTTACCAAAACAAAACTTTTAAACAATGGGTTTATCAATAGTAATAACATATTACACCAAAGCGGATTCAAGATCTCATAAATTTCTAACTCACATACTTTATCGATGAAATGTAATTAAAATCATTCCAAAACTCATCCCCATCCCGAATATTTAATAGAATCAAATTCCTATTTTTCTCATGAAAGTGAAATCTCGGGATCTTCAAGTTCAATCATAATTCTCAATAAGCCTAAGTGAATGTTCCAACACTTAACCAATTATATCAAAATCTTCTCTTGACTATAATTATAAAATATAATACGAGTGTTCACTTTTCAATTATCAACATCAACCCCATCAAATTATACCAAGGAAAATAATAAATAACTAAAAGTTTTGATAACTCATTTTTGTTTTAATCTAATTCATCCATTTGCTCCAAATGACCTAAAAACACATTATTTTCTTTTCTTGTCAAAGACCACCAAAACCATTCAAATATCTCATAAAAATATTGAAGTATGAAATTATTATCATAACATTACTCAACTAGTAAAACTAGAAGCCCAATACTAAATCACCTCAACTTAACTAATAATCTAAGTTCAACTTTGTTTCACACCCAAACAACTTCATCTCACCTATTTTCTCCAAAATCTCATTCTTATGAAATATTAACATTTCTATCCCACTATATTAAAAGTTATGGTATAATCTCAATAACATACTTTTAACCAAAATAATTTAATCCACTAAATTAGTAATTCTATTATCTTCACATTTTTACAAAAGAAATAATACCAAACATGTAATGCCCCGAAAATTTGGCATGATATATCTATTTATGCAACAAAACCACATGATAGACAAACATATATATATAGCTAACAAATCCATACACCCATTTCCACTAAATCTCAAATGTCAAATACATGTTGTTCACATCTCAATGCCCCAGTTCTAATCCCATACATGCATTTTACAACAAGTATGAAATGGAAACCAAACAGATAATAAGTGCCCTACAGGTTTATAAATTTATCCAAGAACATTCTTGGTTACACAAAAATGGAGTTTCAACTCAATACAAATATAGCCCTGGGCTTACATTCAACAAATAACAATAAAACAAAAATGAAGCCTCAGCTCCGAGTCCTCTCAAGTCAATGCCTTGGCGGAGGCATAGCACCTGTACCTGAAATGATTTCCCTTATAGGGTGAGGCACAGCCTAGTAGAGATATACTACACAACATATGAACAATGACAAGACTAAAGAGGAGTATGCTCATGCCATGCTCATGATAAAACAATTTATCTCTCTTTTTATAAAGCATGCAATGCTGAGATGCAACAACAAATATAAAATCATTTCCATTTTAAACCATATCTGATACATGAATACGGGCCCTGTGAATCTCTAGGAGAGTGTTTGCAAGTAGGCCCTAATGCACTACCACTGTCATTTTTACCAGTAAACTGGAAGGCTCGACACCTAACCGCACGGTTCCACACCCCCTACCCAAATTCACCAAGTATTCATCTTTTCGCAAATAGATACATTTCCAAACATTTCTCAAAAAAACAGATACATTTCCAATGAAATGAATGTAATGCAATGCCCAATGCAACAAATGAGGAATGTGGTTCAATTTACCTAAGTCTTATGCATTTCTACAACAATCATGGCTATCTTCCACCGATAGCGCAAAACAGATATTTCTAACAGATATTTAAATAATTAAATTCCACAAATTGCGATAAATACAATCTATTCCACATCTCATCAAATATGAATAGCTACACTAGTTTTCATATCACAATCACGTCTGGTAACCTCTCAAGGTTCATTTCTAATCGTGTCGGTTTTATACCAACAGATACATTAAGCAAAATAATATCGTTAATGCCCAACAAAATATCATTTTCTTTCCAAACTCATTCTCCAAGCATTATTCAACTATGACATCCTATTTTGATGAAAAGCCCCCAAAATTAAATGCAATTCCTTTGTTTTCTTTAAAAATGCTCTTTTGGTCACAAGTCGGTAAAAATTTCAAAACCAATCGAATTGAAGTCCATTTTTGTTCAAATTTAAAACATAGCTCTTTCATAACCTTACAAACATATTCCAAGTATACACTTTCACAATTTAGGCATCAACTTTTTATTTTTGTCAAAATTTCCCTTTTAAGCAAATAAATCACGAATTTTTAAAAAATTCTAATTAAATTATATGCAACTCTAATGTCACGCCCCAATTTTCATGCCCAAATGGTAACACAATAGTCATGGCTCTTTAAAGTAAAACTGATAATAAATCATCATACTTGCATTATATGATGTAAATAGTCTTCATGCAATAATACAATTGATCCAACAATAATTAATTAAACAACAAATACCCCCAAGGGTTTACAACTTTCCAAGGCTTGAGCCTGGTTACACAAAACGGTTATTCAAACCCACACATACAAAGCCCTTGGCTTACAATTAGAGTCACAGCAAATGAGCACATTATGCTCTCTGCACATACTTCTACGCCTTCAGTTAGGCGGAATCACCACATCTTTTCCTGCACAAAAATCACATAGGGTGAGCATAAAGCCCAGTAGGAAATTCTTAACAAAGTATATACATTTTATACAAGTCTCAAGAGATGGAATGCTTATGCCATGCCATGCCTTTTTGAAAATAAAACATATCTTCATCTTTTGAAAACCATCATACTCAATGATGTCATGCAACTTCAACTGTTCAACACTTATCAGTTTTAACCAAATGGGCGGTAAATACAACTTTGGTAATCCCTAGGTCGGTGTCTGCAAGTCGACTATACAAGTACTACCAAATTGTCATTTTTACTGGTACCAACCAGAAGGCTCGACACCTATCAATTGTCATTTTTACCAGTGTCAACTGGAAGGCTCGACACCAATCAATTGTCATTTTTACCAGTGTCAACTAGAAGGCTCGACATCTATCATCTACACCACCTGTCAAGACTTACCACCATATTTACCCCAAACCCAATTCATGAAAACTCATTTCTCAACATTCTCTTCTCAATGCAGGTTTTCAAATCAACTTCAAAGTTCAATGTAATCAAATGAATTGATATGCCAATTCAACAATAATCAATACAATGCTACAATTCTTACATTTCCAATTTTCCCACACAATACTACCATTGTGATCAAAATTCCCATTTTTCCTTTCTATGTAATTTCACATGATGAATAAATATATTTCAATTCATCCGAGGAATAACACATCTTCCATATTTCAAGCGTTTTCAACAAATTATCTATTTTAAGACTAAATCAACATTTTGAATAACAATTTTCAAAATGAATAACAACTCTCATAATTCTCAAAATTTATCATTTATACGATATAAACAAGAAATTTTCCAAACATCACTTATTTTGGGCATTCAAAATAAGTATAACAATATCAACCATGGATTTTTAACTTCTTTTAAAAATTCTCAATTTCTAGGTTTTCTCACCAAAACCATCCATCTTCAAACATTTGAAAAAAATCTCACCAAAATCCTCTTTCTTCAATCAACATAGTTCAAAACACTCAATTTCTATTTTTAAGGAAACAAGAAAGTAAACCCACTTTCAAAAATTATTCACCTTTTTCAATCAACTACCCATTTTCAAAGCAAATCAAAGGATGATTTCAAAATCATCTAGATCTTGCAAAAACATATATATAACTCAAAGAAAAATCCCTACCTCAAGTTTGAAGAAGAAAAGAGTTGAAACCCCCAAAATTAACGACGATGAAACTCGATCTCCACCGCACACAACGAAGCCCTCGAGAAGTTACACAACTTTAACGAAGGAACTATGGCCAAAATCCCAATGGATTTCGAGAAATCAAAGAAAGAAGATGATTTCTAGAGAGAGAGGCTCTAGATCTGGATCTTGGACACTTTTAGAGAGAGAGAGGATTGCAAAAAAGTGATCTGCAATGTCACTTTCGCGAGCTGATAAAAGGCGGTCCGCTCGAGTGTATAAAGCCCCTTTCAAGCATCAGACACAAACCCCTGCTCGAGCGTGAAACCCTGAGCTCGAGCGTGAAATACGCTCTCCCAGTATTTTCTGCAGACACAGTCCCCGCTCGAGCGTCCAAATTCCCGCTCGAGCGTAGAGCAAAATTTCAGAAGCCTGCTCGAGCGGAGAGCCAAAATTCTGAGCAACCAAGAGTTTGGAAAAACAAGCAACTAACTTTTTCCAAACACACAATTACAACCCAATAACCAACAATGAGGGGAAGACAAGGGAAACAAGACATGAACCACCATTCAACCCATACAAACCCGAGTTCGGAACACCACAAAGAACGGGTCAAAACCAAGGTCGTTATATCTAAACTCCATATAATCAAGTAAAAGTGCATAAAGAAGTGTATGAAAAATCCCTACCTCAAGCTAGAAGAGGAAACACGTAAAAACCCCAATTTTTGACTTTATTGGATTTTGATTTTCACCAATCAAAACGTTGCTCTCATTAAGCTCCTCACTTTGGATTTATACAATTTGTTGTTATCAACATATCTGTATCATGTCGTTACTGTATCCCATATCCACAGCCATGCTTCAAACATCATAGATCATAGATGTTGTGCAACAAGAATACAAGTGCCTCATTGAATACGATTCACCTAAGTTAGCATGAAGCACAAGTGTCATCAGCACTTTGTCACTATGGTCTCTTGAGACTTATATCATATTGAGCAGAAACCAGTTACCTCACGATTCCTAATTGATAGAGTCATCATCAGTACTTAAAAGAACTTGGGCAAAATCACAAGGAAAGAAGGGGATGAAAAAGATGAAGGCTTTCTAGGCACGGATCTCTGAAGCTTCTTGATAACTTGTATATAAGAAAGATAGGATGAAAACAAGTAACTGGACTTCGTCTAATTCCCAACTTGGCCACTTATTTTTTATTTGTGTGTACAGAATTAGTTCACTGGTCCCTGATAACATACACAAGTTAGTCATATAGTTTATCGCGAAGTACGGAAAGTTTCCCCGCTATTTGGAAGAAGCCCATCTTTTACCATTTCGGTAAGAACATTAAATACTGCAGCCATGTTGCCTTCTTTGTGGTTGACCTCAACAAGGACTTTTGCAAGTTGAGCATCAGTAAGCCTACAGCTTCTCAGTGTGTTCTCTATAACTTGACTATCAAGTCCTCACTTCTCCCTTCTTTGAAAAGCTCTTTTATCAAAGCAATGACAGATACAGTATGAGGAACAAATCCATGGTGCACCATTTCCTTGTAAAGATCCAATGCTTTCTGCAAATTTCCATCCCTACAATGACCATGTATAATAACATTATAAACTTCTTCACTAGGCTTGCAGTTTCTTTGAAGCATTGATTCAAAAACGTGATCTGCTTCATTCATGAAACCATGCATGCATAATCCCTTTATGAGAGCTACCACATTCTTAAACTCGGTATTACTATAATTTTCTATCAGTGTAGTATATGTGACATCATTTCGAATGGACTCCTCATAAAACAATTTGAAGAGAAGCTGTTTTGCCTCCCTCGTCCTAGCTTGTTTGCTAAGCCCATTTAATATTACATTATAGGTAACAACATCAGGAATGAAGACCTTTTTTATCATCTCATCATGCAGATGAAGAGCACTTTTAATATCTCCTTCTGCACAATAAGCATTAATCAGAGTAGTATATGTGCATTCATCAGGAGGTAGATCCAATCTCCATATCTCATGGAAAATATCACAAGCCTCAGTCAGTCTTCTCTGCTAGCAGAGACCTTAAATCAGCGATGAATAAGCAACAACATCTAGCGAAACTCCTTTATCATTCATTTCCCATCCCTTGACATCTCTATCAAGATCTGACCAGAATAAATCACACAGTAAACTAGTGTCAGGAACAGGAGTAGGACGGGGTAAGTTTCTAATCAGATCCAAGTTTGTAAGATCAGGGGAAAGGCCACCGTACTCGAAGAGCCATAACAAATCACTATACTGCCCATGAATAAAGAGAAAAAAAGGTTGTAACTAAGAAGAGAGAGAAAGAGATATATTAATATTTAAACCCCTCCTTCTACGCATCATACCTCATGAGAGAGAGACAAGAGAGTGCATTATTCTCTCCTTAATCATTTTCTTCCACCAAAAGTGAGCAACCCTCTCAAATAATTTTCCACCACCACATTTTTATATTTTATTTGGGTCTTTACAACCTACCCACCTTAAAGAAATTTTGCCCTCGAAATTAAACTCAAGTAATGTAATACATTCTACAGTCACCCACAAACTCACTCAGATACTTACCATTGCATCAACAAAATTCTTTGACCTCTACCTGAGCCAACAACTAGTACACTCGTAACGAACCAAATCATTACTTTGCACCACAATTGATTATATAATCCCTTACTAGTATAAACCATTAAATGATTCTTCCATCCACATTGATAACCCATAGTAACAAAATAGGATCTATTCCCTTAAGTATAACAAAATGACTCCCCAGAATACCAAGACGCCATACCTTATTGGCGATAACCCAACTTCAATGAACTATCTTCATCGCCTGGTGCACAATGCATCTTGAGACCAAAATAACTATCACTACTTCGAGACCTTAACAAAACGAAATAATAACTCTTCAAAAGCACTAACCACCAACTCAAATAGTGACCGTCAACCGTCACAAAACAAACAATACCTTACCAACACTATTCTACATCACACTAATATTACGATAACCCATGAGATCAAACCAAAATTAAACAACTCTTACTACACTAACTCACTTATAGACAAGTACTAATACTGCTCTTGAGGCCAGTTAACTGAATAGTCAACCTCTCACCCTGGGAGTATACAAAACCAATCACGATAAGACGCATATACAGATTAACACTGAAACGGTTCTAAAATTCCCAAATAGTTAATAAATAGTTTAACCTCGCTGAATTAAAATCAATTACAACCATAGAAACATAATCATGGCATGATAACACAGCCTCCCAATTAAACATAAGAAATTCACCCTACTCCATAACATATACAATGTACATCCTAATATCAAAACAACATTTCTATCACAATTCCCAACACATCGATAAAAAGGTCCCAATACTTGTCATGGACTTCCACCTCACGTTCCCAAGTCGCCTCCTCAACCCTGTGGTGTCTCCACAACATTTTCACCAAGGGACAAATACGAACAAAAGATACACAGACACATTTGGAGAATATGCTGTTACTGACAAGGAATATTTTATCTATGGACGTCAGTGAGCACATGTCGTTACTATGACGGAGTCTTCTATAAGCTGACGTCATCACGTGTAAGCAAAATATGCAAAAAGGAAATAAAACACGAATGCAGGGATACAGGGTTTCAAACCCCCAATCTTAGGCTCGGCTTCTCCATCCTTAGACGCCGAACCAGACCACTTAACCAAGTCACTCTTATGACAAAATTAGTCGAATAAATGTATATAATACATAAATATACAATATATATATATATACATATATGTATACAACTTTCCTGCTTCTCTCTCTTCCTTCGAAAACTGCGTCTGACACGTGGCCTTGCTTTTGTTTCATTGGCCGACAAAAGCATCTCTCCTCGATTGCCGCTCGTCTCGGCTATCTCTTCCTCATTGTCTTCTTCTCTTCTGCATTCTTCTGAATTAGTATCTTCCCTCGTCTTCATCATTCTCTTCCATCTCCTTCTTCTTCATCATTCTCTTCCATCTCCTTCTTCTTTATCACTCTCTTTTGTTTCTTCTTCCTTGTCGAGAGAAAAAAGAGAGATTGAACGGAGAAGAAAAGTTGTCCCAAAACTCAATATGTTCTCTGTTATTTCTCTGTGACTCCTTTCTTTCTTTTACACTCCTCACTACACATGGCCTCATCTCATCCTCTCACTCGCTTTTCTGGACCTCAATGATCCAAGCTGTTTTGGACCGAGTGCTCCTGCTCCTACTCTTCCAAACCTTCTTGGACCGAGTGCCTCTACTCCTACCCTTCTTCACCTTCCTGAACAGAGTGCCCCTGCTCCTACTCTTCTTAATTTTCCCATGATGTTAATTAAGCAAATCATGGCTGCTCAATTTGACGTTGAGGCCAACCACTTCACACTAAGATCTTGCATAGAGACAGTGACTGCGGTTACCAAATTATCTCACCGGCTGCAGAATAGGACCAGTGAAGTACAACAGTTAAATGCCCAACTTTCTCTGCTCCAGCGCATGTACAATGATGCACGAGCAGAGATTTGCGCGTTGAAGGCGGAGAATAAAGAGCTAAAACGGAAGACCACCATTATGGCCCGATTCGAAGCACCTTCGTACTTTGCCTTTGACAGCCAGCAGGGAGTCAACTCTCTCGGCGGTCCTGTACGCACTGAGACAGGGCCTTCAAGGGTCTCCCAAGATGATGAAAAGAGAAAGAGTTCGGCGGGAGAGTCGAGTAAGTGAAGTCGACATGTGGCTATTATCAAAAACAAAATCCTTCTCCTTTTTTTTTTTCCTTTCCTTTTTTTTTTTTTTTTTTATGTTATCTCCGCAATCAGGGATGTCATCCTCTGACTTCAATAAAATCAGTTTTTTTTTTTTTTTCACTAATGGCGTAACTGGCATAACACTTTGAACTTGAAAACAATTTTGTTTGACTAAATTTCAAAATGATTAAATTTTGAACTCTGAACTAGACATTAATTCCATACTGTCCTGAATCAAAATCATAGCTTAATGAAAGAAAAACAAAGCAAAACAATCCAAACACACTTATATACACTGACTGGTATTAACGAAAGAAAAAACCGTGCAAATCAATGCATTGGCAATAGAATTATACAGCAAGAAGGTACTTCTCACAACCGAAGGTGCTGGCACTAACTTTGGCGTGGTAACAGCATACACACGCCCAGTAGGTCTCTGGTCCACTTGTTCCCCTCCTTCTGTGCCGGAATCTCATCCAGTATTGGCATCTCGTGCCTTCTGGGCCTACCATGCCTACCACTTCCCCTTCCACGTCCAAACATCCTAATAAAGGTAACACTCAAGATTGGCACAGTCACAATTGTGCCGAAACTAACTCACTCATGTCCTAAGGCAATGGACAACAGTTAATTTATTCCACATAAGCACATAGTCACATAAGCACATACAGATTTTCTTTCTAGATAATGACTGTCTCATGACATTGCTAGAGTTCTAATCAGAAATAGCAGTGATCAAGTGCTCTTCTGACTGGACTTCCAGGAACTCACAGACCCAATCAATATCTTAGAAATAAAACCCCATACCCACATAATCACATAAGCATGTTATCACATAGCACCTCATCATCCCGATATTTCTATCAAGCGAGATAAACCCAGAGTGGTGCTAACCACTCCCTACGTACCCAAAGTATTCGAACCCAGTACGCTCTGATACCAAGTTGGTACGCCCCAAAAATTTGGCATGATATATCTATTTATGCAACAAAACCACCTGATAGACAAACACATATATATAGCTAGCAAATCCATACACCCATTCCCACTAAATCCCAAATGCCAAATACATGTTGTTCACATCTCAATGCCCCAGTTATAATCCCAAACATGCATTTTACAAAAAGTATGAAATGGAAACCAAACCGATAATAAGTGACCTACAGGCTTACAAATTTATCCAAGAACATTCTTGGTTACACAAAAATGGAGTTTCAACTCAACACAAATACAGCACTGGGCTTACATTCAACAAATAACAGTAAAACAAAAATGAAGCCTCAGCTCCGAGTCCTCCCGAGTTAATGCCTTAGCGGAGGCATAGCACCTGTACCTAAAATGATTTCCCTTATAGGGTGAGGCACAACCCAGTAGAGATATACTACACAACATACGAACAATGACCAGACTAAAGAGGAGTATGCACTTGCAATGCTCATGATAAAACAGTTTATCTCTCTTTTTATAAAGCATGCAATGCTGAGATGCAACAACAAATATAAAACCATTTCCATTTTAAACCATATCTGATACATGAATACGGGCCCTGTGAATCTCTAGGAGAGTGTCTGCAAGTAGGCCCTAATGCACTACCACTGTCATTTTTACTAGTAAACTGGAAGGCTCGACACCTAACCGCGCTGTTCCACACCCCCTACCCAGATTCACCAAGTATTCATCTTTTCGCAAATAGATACATTTCCAAACATTTCTAAAAAAAATAGATACATTTCCAATGAAATGAATGTAACGCAATGCCCAATGCAACAAATGAGGAATGTGGTTCAAATTACCTAAGTTTCATGCATTTCTACAACAATCATGGCTATCCTCCACCGATAGCCCAAAACAGATATTTCTAACAAATATTTAAATAATTAAATTCCAAAATTTCCGATAAATACAATCTATTCCACATCTCATAAAATATGAACAACTACACTAGTTTTCATGTCACAATCACGTCCGGTAACCTCTCAAAGTCATTTGTAACCATGTCGGTTTTATACCAATAGATATATTAAGCAAAATAATATCGTTAATGCCCAAGAGAATATCATTTTCTTTCCAAACTCATTCTCCAAGCATTATTTAACTATGACATCCTATTTTGATCAAAAGGCCCCAAAATTAAATGCAATTCCTTTGTTTTCTTTAAAAATGCTCTTTTGGTCACAAACCGGTAAAAATTTCAAAACCAATCAAATTGAAGTCCGTTTTTGTTCAAATTTAAAACGTAGCTCTTTCATAACCTTACAAACATATTCCAAGTTTACACTTTCGCAATTTGGGCATCAACTTTTTATTTTTCTCAAAATTTCCCTTTTAAGCAAATAAATCACGAATTTTCCAAAAATTCTAATTAAATTATATGTAACTCTAAACTCCCTATAATCAAGTAAAAGTGCGTAAAGAAGTGTAGGAAAAAACCCTACCTCAAGCTAGAAGAGGAAACAAGCAAAAACCCCAATTTTTTACTTTGTTGGATTTCGATCTTCACCGGTCAAAACGTTGCTCTCACCAAGCTCTTCACTTTGGATTTATATAATTTGTTGTTATCAACATATTTGTATCATGTCGTTACTGTATCCCATATCCACATCCATGCTTCAAACATCATAGATCATAGATGTTGTGCAACAAGCATACAAGTGCCTCATTGAATACGATTCACCTAAGTTAGCATGAAGCACAAGTGTCATCAGCACTTTGTCACTATGGTCTCTTGAGACATTTATCATATTGAGTAGAAAACCAGTTGCCTCACAATTCCTAATTAATAGATTCATCATCAGTACTTAAAAGAACTTGGGCAAAATCACAAGGAAAGAAGGGGATGAAAAAGATGAAGGCTTTCTAGGCACAGATCTCTGAAGCTCCTTGATAACTTGTATATAAGAAAAGTAGGATGAAAACAAGTAACTGGACTTCGTCTAATTCCCAACTTGGCCACTTATTTTTTATTTGTCTGTAAATAATTAGTTCACTAGCCCCTGATAACATACACAAGTTAGTCATACAGTTTATCGCGAAGTACGAAAAGTTTCCCCGCTATTTGAAAGAAGCCCATCTTTCGCCATTTTGGTAAGAACATTAAATACTGCAGCCATGTTGCCTTCTTTGTGGTTGACCTCAACAAGGACTTTTGCAAGTTCAGCATCAGTAAGCCTACAGCTTCTCAGTGTGTTCTCTATAACTTGACTCAAGTTCTCACTTCTCTCTTCTTTGAAAAGTTCTTTTATCAGAGCAATGACAAATACAGTATGAGGAACAAATCCATGTGTAGACGCGCCCTTGGGCTTCATGCTACAGTTGGTACTCAAATGTCACGGTTCTTAATCTAATCCCGCAAAGTGCAATGCAAGACCGATAAATCACCAAAGAGTCCAAATCCGAAAAATCATTTTAGAAAATTGATTTTTGTAAAGAAGTGCCAAACATGGACTGCTTTGCCAGATACAGAGTCGCCACCTAAATATTTATTTTGGGGGAATTTAGGAAACCCTGACTCGTGCCTAAGGCCACGTGTCCGTCATCACCAAAGTTGCCTCGGCTCGAGAACTTGGGTACGAGAGGGGAAGGTCATCTATGAGCACCCCCGCTCGCCCGATCAAAGATCGGCCTGTACTAAGCATGATATCTTGTTTTTGAAAATACATGCGTTCTTATTCCGGTTATTAGCTAGAATTACTGTGTGATGCGCACAACACACAAGTACAGACTAGATCGTTTAATTTGGAACAAAGCATCGCATATCCATTTGTTTGAAAATGGTTTGAAGTTTGCTACTCGCAAGTAGGCTAAAATGCGGATTTGATGAATTGTTCCAATTCAAGTAATCCAACCTTCACCCACAGGCATTCAGACAGTTATATCATATAAGCGATTAGCCTCATGGAAAGCATGATGTCATGGCAAAACTCACACTCATGCAAGATGCTAAAGCATAAACACTCACAGTGTACTCCGAGCCAAAACAAGAAACTAGTTAGAAATCATGCATGATCCTAGTTCATGTTAAAATGGCTAATGCATCGCATGCAAAGTGCAACTACAATAGGCTCGGCTAATCTAAAATGGCATATGAGATGCGACAATTCGATACATGTATTCAATTTGGAATTGAAATACAATGCAGTTAGTATGATGCGCTGAGCCTGGTGCATGTAATACAGATGAATGGTGCAAACATGCATAGCATAAGGATGCTAATTGAAATATGCCCTAGAACTAACCACTGAAAGGAGGTAAGTAAAAGGGAGAAAGAGGTGGGGGTTGGAAGACATGCATCACACACACGCATGCTTATTACATAATTGTGCCCTCTCGACGTAGGGACCGAAAGAATAATACAAATTAACTAATTAACTAGCTAACATGCTAATTAATTATTTACACAACCAAATCAAAATAAATAACTAATCTATGTTATTAAAACACTAAAATGGCCTCGAGACGAGGAATGAATGCATGCTCGGACGACTTCACTTGGAAATCCATCGCCATGCTTCATGTTGCCTCTGTTTGCACTGCTCTGTACCTCTGAAAATTGTGCCAACTTCTGTGGCACTTCTGAACCATCTTGTGTACACTGTGGGAGGTCATCGACCAAGAAATAGGGCCATCGGCCATGGGAAATTGGTCATCGACCAAATATAAGGCTCCTGGCCAAATGTTTGTTGCCGATCGGCACTTAATATGGTCGATCGACCATCTCTTCTTATGAAAGCTCCTGTTGCTGCAGCAGAGGATAAACAGAGCATGGCAATACATTTACAAGACAGTGTCTGCATAACTACACCCCTTATCATGTTTAAGACTCAAAGGTGTGTAGTTCTCGACCCTCGGGCAATCAATCACGCATTTCGATGCATGATGGCCAAAAGAGCCAAGTGTGCAATTTAATATCAAATGAAATGCACAAAACACATAAAGGGCCCCCAACGTCTATCATGTTTGATCAAGAGGCAAGGGATGCATGCATAATGCTATGCAACCTAGGCATGCAAGCAAGCTAATGCAACATGAGCATGCAAGTAACCAATGTGCAATAGGCATACAACCTAAACAAGTAAACATGCAAGGCATGTAACAACAATGCCAATGACAAACATGCAACAGCATGTGAGGCAAACATGTGACAACATGTAAAGGGACAAGTATATTTAGACCAATTTAATACATATATGATGAACTTAACAAAGTAACATAATCATGCAAGCGTTACAATGTAATAGGCATGCAACAACAATACCAATGATAAGCATGCAACAACATGCAATGGGACTAGCATGCAAACATGCAAAGCAACTTAACAAAAGGCATGCCAAATGCAATATAACTCAAGCATGCAACAATATGCGATAGGCCAAGTATGCAACAACATGAGAAAATGGACTTAAACCAACATGGACAGCTCTCAAACATGCCCAAATCAGCAGCCAAAATGCTAAAAAATGAGGGACAAAAGCATATACAAACATGCATACTAATTGGCCTATCACCTAGGCATGAAGACATAACTCTTAAGCACACTTAAACGAGTGAAAAGTATGCAAGTGTGATAACACTACATGCTCTGAAATGATGTTAGAAATGATGCCAAATCACACATATAATCATAATCATAGCATGCATAAGGCTTAAAGCCTAAGACTAGCAAAGGGACTTGAACCAAAGCTACACAAAACAAAGAGCCTATGGCAAGTATAACCAAAAATAGTCCTAAATCATGTCAAAATGAGCCTAAAACATGCAATGGCCAAGGCCAAAACATGCTAGAAAGGTGGGCTCAAAACATGGAGCATGCAAGGCTACAAAAGGAGTGTTACACTACACCTATCAAAACCGAACATGGTATGATTTAAGCAACCAAAATCAGAGTTATGGCATGTTAGAACAAGACCAAAAACACATTGAAATGGCATTTTAGAAGCCTAAACATGAAGGCATACACAATGATCCATTCATGAGGCATAAGACATCAACTCTTTAAAACATTAAAGGAATTATAAATGCAAGTGTATGGGCATACTATATGGACTGAAATAACATAACAAATGATGTCAAATCACTGAAATGGTCCAAGTAAAGCATGCTAGTGACTTGGACACTCAAAGCTAACAAGCTAGATTGCATGGTAGCTATACAAAAAAATGCAAGCATGACCAAGGCAAGGCAAAATAGAGCTCTAGCACGGTAAAACAAGGCTAAAAGCTTCATGGAGTTGAGCCAAAATCATGCTAAAATGACATGTTACAACATGATGCATGTTGAGGCAAACAAGAGGATTGCAAGACAAGTATATGAAGCATATAAGAGGCCATCAAACCAACTTGAAACAGAGGTATATTATGGCAAAACAAAGCCTAATACACACTGAAATAAAGCTAAAATGAGGTAAGCATACAAGCCACCAACATAAGCCATTTATGTAAGCATTCAAGACGACAAGGAGAGGGGATGACCCTCTCCGATTTAAGACCTCAAAACCACCTTTCCACCACTAAAAATTCTCTGGATTTCAGTGGTAGAAAGATCATGCAAAGCTAAGAACAAAGGCCAAAAGGGATGGCCTAAAACAAGGCCTAACAAGGCCTTGAAGGGGGTAAACAACCCCAAACCAAGAAGAGACCTTAAACAAAGGTCTAAAGAAAGTAAAAAAAAAAACTTTTATCAGTTAATAGCTAAGCTAAAAACAATAAGTAAGAAGGGCTAAAAGCTTAAGCAAGAATAGGGTATTAAAAGCAAGTTTGCTCACCCTTGAAGAACACCTCCAAGAACACAACACCAGCAGGTTTCTCTGATCAAAATCACCTCAAGAACCCTAACACCAACTCCTTAGTACCTCAGCAACCAAGGATGGTGTTCTACTAGGTGCTCTAGTGCAAAAGTATGAACAAAACAACCTTTAAGGCACAAACACACACACAAACATGTGAAGAGAGGGAGATATAGAGATAGATAGATATAACTCTCTAACCCTAAATTTTCAGAACCCCTGAGAAGGGAGGAGGAGATCCCTTCTTATAGAAGTCCAAATTCTAAGCTTCCTAAGCAAGCTAAGGTAAGGGACAAATCCCTCCATACATGTGTATGGATGGGGAGAATTGTGCATGCTAGCTGTCAAATCTGCATAACGCAAATGAACAGGGTTCGGCCGGAAAACAAGGTCGATCGACCAACACAAGAGTCGATCAACTAAAAAGAGTGCTGATCGGCCAACACTTTTGGTCGATGGCAAGAAAAAAAGGTCGATGGCTTCATGCCTTGGCCGATGGGTTGAGGGGATGGCCAACAAGCCACCCTCTTCCCTAAGGAGCAAAAACACAAGTCCTTAGTCCACAACCAAGCACAAAACAGACAAGTTGAGAGATCTTGAGGCAAGGCGCGTGGCCGAGACCTCTGGGAACTCAAAATGAACATGAGCACGGATGATCATCGAGTGTTCAAACGATGGCGTCTAAGTCTTGAGGACGGTAAAAAATGGGGTGTCTACACCATGGTGCACTATTTCCTTGTAAAGATCCAATGTTTTTTGCAAATTTCCACCCCTACAATGACCATGTATAATAACATTATAAACTGCTTCACTAGGCTTGCAGTTTCTTTGAATCATTGATTCAAAAACGCGATATGCTGCATTCATCAAACCGTGCATATAGAATCCCTTTATGAGAGCTACCACATTCTTAAACTCGGTATTACTACAATTTTCTATCAGTGTAGTATATGTGACATCATTTCGAATGGACTCCCCATAAAACAATTTGAAGAGAAGCTATTTTGCCTACCTCGTGCTAGCTTGTTTGCTAAGCCCATTTAATAGCGCATTATAGGTAACAACATCAGGAAGGAATTCCTTTTTTATCATCTCATCATGCAGATGAAGAGCACTTTTAATATCTCCTTCTGCACAATAAGCATTGATCAGAGTAGTATATGTGCATTCATCAGGAGGTAGATCCAATCTCCACATCTCCTGGAAAATATCACAAGCCTCAGTCAGTCTTCTCTGCTAGCAGAGACCTTGAATCAGCGATGAATAAGCAACAACATCTAGCGAAACTCCTTTATCATTCATTTTCCATCCCTTGACATCTCTACCAGGATCTGACCAGAGTAAATCACACAGTAAACCAGTGTCAGGAACAAGAGTAGGATGGGGTAAGTTTCTAATCAAATCCAAGTTTGTAAGATCAGGGGAAAGGCCACCATACTCGAAGAGCCTTAACAAATCACTATATTGCCCATGAATGATGAGAAAAAAGGTTGTAACTAAGAAAAGAGAGGAGGAGATATATTAATATTCAAACCCCTCCTTCTACTTATCTTACCCCACGAGACAGAGACAAGAGAGTGCATTATTCTCTCTTTAATCATTTTCTTCCACCAAAAGTGAGCAACCCTCTCAAATAATTTTCCACTACCACATTTTTATATTTTATTTGGGTCTTTACAAAACATAACTTAACTCAACTCATCTTTCAAACATAATCACATTTCATGCCCAGCTACTCAAATAGCCAATCTTTCCCAAATTCTCTTCAAATAACAATTTTCACAACATTTCTAAAGTTAACTAATCAATATGATATTTACATCAAAAATTTTGAAATATGTCCAAGAGTACACTTTTAAGATTGAGAGTTCAAAAGTCCTCATTTCATCCTTTCATTTTTGCAAAAATGAACAAAAAGTAAATCATCAACACATCACCTTTCACAAAATATCAAAAATATAACACTTGTAGAGTTTTTAATCCCAAAATAACTCTATTATTCCAACTTAACAATTTACTCAATATTCATCAACATTAATTTATTTTTCTCAAAAATAAGTTCCAAAATCAAAGATGAAAAATATTTCAAATTTAAGTTTCTCAAAATAAATTTTCCATACAACCCATACAACTATTAAAATTAAATTTTGGATTTTTAGCAAAATTTATCAACACAAGATGATTTTCCCAAATCAATCTCAAAATATCAATATTATTAACATTTCAACATAATTTTTCTTCCAAAAATTACCAAACAAAAATCTGAATATATATGCAATACCTCTTATAATGACATATTTTTTCAAAATAACCCTAACATAACTTTAAAGTAATAATATGAAGAAAGTCCCTACCTCAAATGTGAATAAAAGCTAATCTGAAAATGCAAACATCACCCGATCATGAATTTCAAGACCACCATTGTGAAGATCACGACGAGCTCTCTGACTTTCATTTACAAAACTTTTGCAAAATCTCACTCTAAAGACTCCCACTCTAAGCTCAAAGCTTAAGCAACATGGAAGAGATAGAGAGAGAGAGAGAGAGAGAGAGAGAGAGAGAGGGGGGCGTACCCTCTGCCCAAATCAAGGAAAAGAAATGGAAGAAGGAAAGAAGAGAAAGAGAGAAGGCGTGGGGACGTGGGTTCACTTCCCCAAAATTGATATACCTAAAAGAATTATATAATTTTTTGTAATAATACCTTAAAATTTTATAATATAAATTATAAAATGATATAATTTTTCTCACTACAAAATATAATATTTTTATACACCACAAAATATAATATTTTGCTCATCACGAAATATACACCCATTTTATTCACTACAAAAATATATAATTTTTCACCATATAGTACACACCATAAAATCAACTATCAAATATTTATTATAATCATATATAATAAATAATAATAACTCCCAATGTGGTATTACCAATCACATAATTAAAAAGGACCAAACAGTTAAGCATGAGTCATTAAACAAACTCAAATTAAATTAAATCCAAGTCATGGATCCCACCCATAAGCCAAACATGGTCCAATTATATACCAAAATAGACCTAACAATATATCTGAAATCATAGTCCAAACACCCAAAACTCAAATTTCAAATTATGCTATAAATTAAACTAAACACCAATTAGTCTGCAATTTCTCATAAAATAAATACTCACCATTAAATTCCGAAATTTTTATCCAACATGCTAGAGTCTTATAAGAACAACATAATAAAAATTTTCATAACTTCTGAGATCGAAAAATATATATATATATATATATATATTTTAATTATTACAAAATTGAACAATTTTTGCACATAACTTTACACAACACTCCAATCTAAATATTACTCAATTAATTTATGCACTGACTATTTAAAAAAATACATATTTTGGGTTATCACAAAATTTATGTTAAGTTATACATTTTTGTGAGATCACTTACGTGAGTTTGTGAAAACTTATTTGATTGTGTTGTTGAAAATTTTATTTGATGACTTACTCGAATTTGTGTTACTTCCGCATTTTTGTGAAATCACTTGCGTGATTTCGTGAAAACTTATTTGATTGTGTTCCTCAAAACTTTTATGACATGATTTACGGGAAATTTGTGTTAATTACGCATTTTTGTGAGATCACTTACATGAGTTTGTGAAAACTTACATGATTTTGTGTTGTTCAAAATTTTATTGGATGACTGTCACGCCCAACTCTTTATTACTCGGATACCGTTACCAAAGCCATTATTATAAATTCAATTTCAGAGGTAGCATACAGAAGCCCATTAAATTTACAAGGAATTCATAAGTAAGAATTCTCTCTTTTGAATATAAAATGAATGCAACATGAACATAACTAAATAAATTGCCCGTAGGCTTACGTCTTTAAAGTAAAAGAAAGGGTTTAACCCTTTTTACATCAATGGCATTCCGCCCACAAAGAAAAGGCCCCGTGGCCAGCAGTTGAGGAAGATCCATGACCTTGTAACATTTCTCGAGATACACCTAAAAAAGATTAACAACGTGGGATGAACATAAAGTCCAGTAGAGATCTCAACATGATCCTCAACAATAACAACTTACAGATAGCTATGATCATGATGCTAGTCTCATACATATAAATAATGTGGCATTTTATAACCAAAGTGTGGTTACATAAATACTTTTCTCAAGAACATTCAGTTTATTCAACAACACCAAGGTTCGCTTTTACTACCCTTTTCCCATTTAAACAATTATTACACGATAACCATACTTTCCATTTGTGACAAAACACCACATAGTATCCCTTTTCTTTGAAAACACGTTCATCAAATCCGATTTCTTCACATTATTCATAATCCAAATATAAACATGGTTCGTCTCTACGAGTTCATCACCTTCTCAAACTTAGACTCAAATTTTAAAGGGATACCTTCAATAAAATAACTTATGGTAGGAAAACTCCCTTGACACTCTCTAACACGTCCAAATATACTTAAACACATCTACTCAACACATAAGACAATTCAACCTTACCGAATTATGATCATCATAACACGTAACACGCATAATTAAATAAGAGAACCATGATAAATAATCTCCGCATTACTTGCCAGAAACACAGTAAGCCACTGATACATCTTTCCACAATGAAATGCCAATTTACTAGACACCAGCTAGAAGGGAATGGTACCTCTGCCAATTCTCCAGGCGCTAGCTGGAAGAGAATGGTACTTCTAATTCTCAGCACAACCAATTCTCCAGGCGCTAGTTGGAAGGTAATGGTACCTCTGATTCTCAGCGCATTACACATTTTCCATCACTTCAAACCACATTCATAGATAACACAAGTGTACTACAGACACATAATCATTTCAATATTCACGATGTCATCCTCCATCAATGACCAAGGACAAAACCTGTAACAGTATGTATTAAACACATAATACCATTAACCACTTCTCATGAAACTTTAGATCCAATTACAACAATAGTAAAATAAAATATATTTGTGATTCAATCTCAAGTTAATTTTCGAAATTCACACAGTGTTGGTATTTCATTCTTCCATTTCAAAATTGATTACCTTATCCTTCCACATTAATATCCTCCACCCTTTGCCTCAACCCATTTATTTCATTTCACAAGAAAAGTATGACCAACTCAACTTCCTTCTTTTTAGATAAGGGATTTCAATCATGGCTAACAAAGTTAATATTTACTCAATTTCCATATAACGGTAGTGTAACCCAATGATATTCTAATCTCATGGTTAAATCCCCTTTTTGACCATTAACAATTTATCAATTCGTTATATTTAAACATAGTCAATCCAACACAAGCTAATGCTCAAATCATAAGACCCCATTTAATCTCAAATCAATTATCAAATCATTAATCGCATTTCTTAAATTCATAACATAATTATTTCACAATTTCAATCCCTTTTTATCTATTAGGCACTATTACAAAAATTAGGGCTTTATCTCTCTCTTATCATGAATGTATTAAATCACACCCCAAATTAACTCAACAACC
Source organism: Camellia sinensis (assembly GCF_055761805.1). Taxonomy (NCBI): domain Eukaryota; kingdom Viridiplantae; phylum Streptophyta; class Magnoliopsida; order Ericales; family Theaceae; genus Camellia; species Camellia sinensis. Next base: position 68,890,717 of record NC_138970.1, read on the forward strand.
ATTTATTCCACAAAATCTCAAGCTCAACATCCAACCTTAGATCCCCTATCATAATTTTCAAAGAAAAATCCATAACAACATGGTTTTTATGCAATAGAAACATACCACATGTCTATCTATAATAGAGGTATTGAAAAAGATCAAAAAAATCCCTACCTCAAGAGAGAAGAGGAGAAGAAGCTCAAAAATCAACTTCGCCGGAATACAATCTCCACCAGTCAAAACGAAGCCCTCGACGCGCTCATCATTTTAGTATAAGGAACTAGTTTCCAAAACTCGATGGATTTATGGGATCAAAGAGAAATGTAAAGTTTTGAAGAGTTTGGGTAGAGAGAGATGAGAGAAAAAGAGAGAAACATTGTAGAGAGAGAGTGATATATCAGAAAATGAGAGGAAAGGGGCCAAATGTGCAATACATAGCTGAAATGCACGAAAAACGAGATAAAAAATGCGCCTGGCCGCATGTACGGCGCCCTCTCCCGCACGTGCGACTCTCACCCCTGCACGTGCGGTCTCCCCCGCTCCTCCACTTCCGCACCTGCCTTTTAGGCAGTGTGCACACAGCCCAAACCCCCGCTTTCCCGCACGTGCGGCCCAATGCCCCACATGTGCGGCCCTGGCCCTTTATCCCGGTAAAACTTTGGCCCCTCCCACGACACTCCGGAGTCGACCTCGCACCCTCTGGGACAAGTGAAAACTCAGAATTTAAACAATGAAGAACGAAAATTCTGTAGAGGAGTTCTAAAAAACAACTAACTCAACTATTGACTGGACCACACTTTGAAACCCGACACTTAACGAAGGCAAATCTGACATAACTCAAGAGAACAAGGCAACTCACGTACCGGTCATCACAATGACTTACTCAAATTTGTGTTACTTACGCATTTTTGTGAGATCCCTTATGTGAGTTTGTGAAAATTTGCATGATTTTGTGTTGTTCAAAACTTTTATGGTATAACTTACTCGAATTTGCATTAGTTAAGCATATTTGTGAGAATACTTACGTGTAAATAATATAATATATTATTTTAATATGGTTTACCTTTAAGTTGACCTTCTTAGCAGGTCAACAATGTATAACAAGAAATACAAAATTGTACAACTAAAAAAAAAAAATACATAACAAAATAGATATGCCTTGTGTACCATATGCAAAGCATACTTAAGAAAAACCAATTGCATTATGATATTCTTTCTTGTACCGATACGGACCAAACTAATTACAAAAATGGTACACTAAGTGGTATGATATTAACAAAATTGGTAGGGTTTTATTATACCTCTTCTCTTACACTAGGATGAACTTATTGAAGAATTTTTCATTTGGAAAAAAGGGTAAAAATTAAATGCTTAGGGAATGATCACTACGTTTACTTAAATAAATAAATAAATAATAATAATAATAATAATAATAATAATAATAATAATAATAATAATAATAATAATAAATAAATAAATAAATAAATAAAAAATTAAAAGCTTTATTAACAACATGTTGCTTAGTAACTAGATGTTGTTTAATGATTGCTACTATAGGTTCATAGCAACCTTTTCAGCAAGGTAAGCATCATTTTTGTTTTCAAGAATTTTGGAGTTTTATTAATAGTTAGATGTTGCTTAATAACTTATATTCTCTTATGATTTTGTTCACTAATTGAGTAGTTATTATCAATTTTGGAATATATTTACATGTTTTTGATGAACGAGGTAAAGGAGCTAAACTATACAATTTTGTCTATGAGCTAAGTTTGTTAAAATGAGGCAAAAGTGATCTATGCTGCTGATTTCTGTATCTTTTGTTCACAATACCAAATGCAACCCAATGGCTATTATTTAAGTTAAAGTGGCTTGAACGGTGCTCTTTTCCTGATGGATGTTGAGTTGAGCCAACACCCAGTAATTTATCTGTAATATTTGAGAATAATTCTACTTGTCAACCTTTCAATTTTGTGTGGTATAAGAATAAAGCCCACCTATCTAGGAAATTTCTCTCTCTCTCTCTCTCTCTCTCTCTCTACTTTGCTAGTGAGAACAAAGAAAAGATTTCTTGAAAAGCAATGGTTGGCTGTTTATCTGATAGTGGTTGACAAATTAGTATTAAGGATTTTTCCATCTAAACAAGCCACTATTTTCTATGTGAGATTGTAAATACAATTTCATGGTTAGCCCTTTGACCTCTAATGCACACGATGAAAAGCTAATTACTAAGGCATAGCTACCAAGAAAGGTAGAAGCATTTTTCAGGAACAAAGTTGTACAAGAACTGAAGTCCAATGCAGACAAAGCTCAGTTGTTGTTGCAACTGCAAAGATCGAAGTAGCAATTAAAGAGTTCCACGCTAGATTTATATGTGTTGTGGTTGTGCCTTATGCCCATTTCATAGTTGTTTATGGATAATTCTTGCGAATATATTTGACTCGAAACACCCCCGCCCCAACCCCCCAACATTACCTATGTGTGGAGATAATAACCACCCAAAAGGGGGAAATGGGAAGAAGTATAGGCTCACCATGTTGATGAACTGATGACCAACTCTAAAAATTACTTCTTCCACTTGATTCTTGAAAGATAATTGTAATTGGTAAGAACATCCTACAGTGTATGTTGCACTCGAGAAAGAGGGCGGGTTGAGGTATTTGTTTTCTTTCCTTGGTCCTGTAGCTATGGTAAATGCTATTAGCTACTTCTGTAAGAGCAGAATAAGGAAAATAAGATAGTAATGACATATTCATTTTAGCTACACTAGGCACATTTAATAATAAAATCATTTGTTTTGAAAATCAAGTTCTACTCTATGATATAACATATGCTCATTCCTGATGAATTTGTTGTTGAAGTGTGACCTTGGCGTGTTGAGTCATCTCTGCAACCATGTGTGGACTCCAGAAACCAACTTCAATTTGTTTTAGCTTAAACAATGCACAAAACCACCTGTCAATGGAAAAAAGTTAAAATAAATCTTGGCTAGTTTATTTTATATTGTTACCCTTTCATTTTTCACCTAGTTTTTTTATCAACAAAGTAAAAATATCATTAAAAATATGAAATGAAGTGTGATCTTTATTAGCTTTGACTTAGCACTAGGCTCTTGTATGTTTATTTATGATTGCAAATATCAGTCTTCTTCATTCTTTTCTAGGAGATTGGCATGTTTTCAATGGAAATGCTCACTTGATGCTTCTTTAAATATTGATATAGCTACTGCCTGAATATATATATATATATACACTTATATATAAGAGGGAGTTAGTAGTTACTCCAGTAAATATGGCTCTCCTTTGCTTTTCGGTTTTGTCCTCCTTTATTCTGTTCGACTTTTGTTTTATTGAAGAGTTTTGGATCAATTGGTAAATGCACAAATTACTCACTCTCTGTGTACGAGAACCAGTACGTCTCCCTATTGCTAGCCACATCTACCTTTTCTCTTCCACTATGCCATCTCTCTCTCTCTCTCTCACTTTCACTCCGTCCTTACATCTCTCTTTCTATCTCTCGACAATGACAATGAGATCACATTATGGATGATGATCACTGGCTCACAATGATGATCTGAAAATTGTATTGGAGATGGGTTAAATGTAGACGATTTGGATGACGATGGGTTTATGATTTGTACGACGATCTCGAAGCTGTGTTGGACCAAGTCTATGGGTTTAACTATGCGTTCAACCAATTTCAAATGAGGTATCAAAGAGCCTCTATTTTCAAGCCATTGTTCCTATATTGAAGGCCATCATCTTCAACCATAGCTTTTGTTTGGGTATCTGTAGCGCCCCAAATTTCTAGCCCAATGATAATGCAACAATCATGGCTCTCTTAAAGGAAAACCAAATATAACTTCCCATACTTGCATTACATAATAATAATAGTTCCTCATGCGATATTACATTGATTCAACAACAAGTAAATAACCAAATAAGCACCCCCAAGGGTTTACAATCCTCCAAGGTTATTCAAACCCACACATACATAGGCCTTGGCTTACAAATAGGATCACAGCAAATGAGAACTTTAGTGCTCTCAACACACACATTTCCACGCCCTCAATTAGGCGGATTCACCACATCTTTTCCTGCACAAAAATCCGATAGGGTGAGCATAAAGCCCAGGAGGAAATCATTAACAAAGTATATACATTTTATACAAGTCTCAAGAGATGAATGCACATACCATGCCATGCCTTTTTGAAAATAAAACACATCGTCATCTTTTGAAAACCATCATGCTCAATGATGTTATGCAACTTCAATTGTTCAAAATTTATCAATTTAATTAAAGAGGGTGGTAAATACAACTCTGGTAATCCCTAGGTCGGTGTCTGCAAGTAGACTATACGAGTACTACCAATTGTCATTTTTACCGATATTAACCGGAAGGCTCGACACCTATCCGCGCGATTTTCTGGTCTTTCACCAAGGACACTCAGAACAACTTAAACAATTTCATCTACACCACCTATCAAGACTTACCACCGTATTTATCCCAAAACTATTTCATGAAAATCCATTTCCCAACATTCTTTTCTTAATGCAAATTTCCAAAGCTTAACATAATCTAATGAATTGAAATGCCAATGTATGCTTAATAATGCAATGCAACATTACTTTCATATTCAATTGTTCCACACAATATACCATTGTGATCAAAATTTTCAAATCCTTTTTTCAACACAATTCCACAAGATAAATATATATATATATATACACTTTTATATCCAATTCATTCAAGAGAATATTGTAATTCCCACATTTCGAGCAATCTTAACAATTTAGTTAATTCAAGACTAAATCAACATTTTGACAACAATTTCCAAAATAAACAACATTTCTCATTTTTTTCACAAAATTCGTCATTTATATATAAATAAACAATTTTCAAAACATCCATTTATTTTGGTACACAAAATAAATATGACAACATCTTCCAATGATTTTCAACATTTTTCAAAGAAACGACCCAATTTCTTGGTTTTCTTACCAAAACCATTCTTCTCCAAGATATTTAGAAGAATCACCCCAAAATCATCTTTCTTCAATCAATATGGTTCAAAACCTTAAATTTCTATTTTAAAAGGAAAAGAAATTAAACCCTCTTTCAAAATCATTCATCTTCTTGAAATCAATAACCAATTTCTCAAAGCTAATCAAAGGATGATTTCGAAAATCATCTAGATCTTGCAAAACACACACACATATATATATATATATATATATAACTCTAAGAAAATCCCTATCACAAGTTTTGAAGAAGAAATGAGATGAAACCCCAAAAATCAACAATGTCGAAACTCGATCTTCACTGCACACAACGAAACCCTCGAGATGATAACCAACTTTCGTGAAGAACTTAGGTCTAAATCCCAATAGATTTGGAGAAATCAAAGAGAGAAGATGACTTCTAGAGAGAGAAGCTCCCGATCTGGAATTCTGGAGAGTTTTAGAGAGAGAGAGAGGACTGAAAAAGTGATATGAAATATTAGATTCACGAACTGATATAACATGGTCCGCTCGAGTGTGGAATGCCCCGCCGAAGCGTCAAATACACTAACAAAGTACTTTTACAGACAGGTCAAACTTCTGAAATCAAACATTTTTCGCTCGAGCGCATAAACGGCCGCTCGAGCTGACCAGCAACTTCGAATGCATTTTGCATTTTTGTTTTGGGGGTGTTGCCCCTCAACCCCGCCAGGGCGCTACCCTAGGACCCGCCAAGGGGCGCTGCCCCCTGGACCCCTACGAGCTGACCAGGCAACTCGACCCCCGACCGACCCAGTCGAAGTGGCAAAACATGAAAGAAGGATTGAAACTAGGATCGCTGCAGTATCTCTGTTTTTTTTTTTTTTTTGGTTTCCTTTTCTGTTTTAATTTGTTGTAACTTAATATTTCTTTTTTCCTTCTGATTTCCAGGGGTCAATCTTCGAAGTTGAAACACAGCTAGAATAGCTAACAACCTTATTTTTTAAAAGGTAAATAAATATTATCACCGATTCTTCATTCTTTGTGGATCTTTCTTTCTTGTTCTTACTTTTGTTATCATTTTTCTCTGCTTTTATTTCTTTGGTTTGTTATTCCTTGCTCTATTTTATTTATTTTATTTTTTCAAGGGAAGTAGACTGAAGTCTCAGATTTTGCTTTCTTTTGGGTACAAATTTGTTTTCCATGTTTTTTTTTTTCGTTTCATGTTTTTTAGCTTCAATGTTATATAGTGGCTATAGATAGAACATATGAAAGTTCAAAAGTTTCACTCTTTGTTACTTTTTATCAAGTAATTAGAACCAAGGGAAGGCCACTTTAATCTTTTCAGTGAACTTTGCAAATTAGGTATTCATGAAGCCAACCACACAATTCAAGTAGTTTCTAAACATATAGCCTTTTTAATGCTAATGTGATAGTCATACCTTTTTCTGCAATCTCTGTTGTGACTACCTCTTAACTATTTGTATGGTTTCATTTATTTATTTATTTAATATCTTATTACCAAAATAAATAAATAAAAATAGTTCTTCCTCTTCCAAGTATTGATGGATGCTTTCTAATCCTTTTGATTTTTAAATGTTTAGGATTGCATTAGCTTGGTGATTGAATTTGTTATATTTGTGGGCTAACTTCTTGCTGTTGTCATTTCGTATGGATAATACTAATTTCATCAATATGGGATTTGTGGCTTTTTTTGTTATAGTGATTCAGGTGCTCACTTTCTCTCTCATTGTTATGGTCAAAAGGGCTACTTTTATGTGATTACCGGTTTCGTCATACATCATTTCACTTATTGTCTTCATTGGGTTTGTTGTGTTCGGAAGTTTTTTCTCAAATTCCTGTCCTTGTTTATTTCGGGTTTGTGTGTCACTTGTTTCGGAGGGTGCACGGTTGAGTCCGGAGTGTCTGGACTTGAACCAAAAAAATTCTGGGCTGGAGGACCAAGGCCACATGTGTGGGGCCTTGGGCCGCACGTGCGGGAGATGAAACCGCACGTGCGGGGTGGTGTGGGTTTTTCAGCTTACACACTGCATTATATGCAGGTGCGGAGTGAGGTGCGGGGAGGGGCCACCGCACATGCGGGGGTGAAGGTCGCATGTACGGGAAGACGCTCCGCACGTACGGGAGTGGGCGCCGCACGTGCAGGCCTTTTGGCAGTCCGAAAATCTGGTTTTTCTCCTCCTTTAGGCTGTTTGTATATCACTTTTGTTGCATCTCTCTAAAAACTCTTTTCTCTCCCTTCTCTCTACATTTCTACATCAAAACAAGATCAAATCCTTGATCTTCTCACATCCATTAGAAATTGGCCCATAGCTTCTTCATCAAAGTTAAAGAGCTCCTCAAGAGCTACATTGTGTACGGTGGAGATTGGGTTTGGCACCATTGATTTCAAGGGTTTCATCTCTTTTTCTTCTTCAAAACTTGAGGTAGGGACTTCTTTGAGTTATATATACATGTTTATGCAAGGTTGATGTGATTTCGGAGTTTTCTTAAAGACATTATAAAAGGTTTTGGTTTTAGCTCAAGAAATTAGTGGTTTTGCAAAAGAAATCCTTCTTTTGTTTCTTTGAAATATTTTCTTGAATAATTGGAGCACATTGACATAAAAATGATGTTTTTTGGTGAGATTTTACCAAGAAAAAAAGAAATGCATTGCTTGGGTGAGAAACCTAGAAATTTCAGGGTTTTGTTGGATGTTGAGAAATTATGATTCTACTTGTGTTAAATGAATGTTCAAATGGAGATTTCATGATATTAGATGTAAAATGTCAAATTTCTTAGTATATGCGAAATTAGTAAATTTCCTTGGGATCTATTATTTATGTAGATATGTATATAAATCTTGAAATGACAAAATGTTGAGACCATATGAGATGTGGAAATGTTGTAACACTTGGATAGATGTAAAAGTTCATGAATAATACATGTTAAATGTATTGGAAAAAGAAAGTGCAAATTGTAATCGCAAATGGAACAATTGTGGGAAAATTATGTAAATGGTTGGATGGTACATCGTATGGGTAATCACTACATGACATGGATAATTGTTGCATTGCATGGATAACTGTGGCTTTGACATTTCATTATATTGCTTGTTACAAATATTGAATTGGGATTTGAAACTTGAATTGAGAAAGAATTATTGAGAAATGAGAACTATTGTAATGTCTTGGGCAAATACGTTAGTAAGTCCGGATAGGAGCTATAGATGGAATTGATTAAGTTAGCTAGAGTGTCCGGAGTGAAAGACCGAAAACACGCACGGAGGAGGTACCACTACCCTTCCGGTTAGCAACCGGTAAAGTGGGTTTTTGGTAGTGCTAGTTATGCCTACTTGCAGACATCAACCTAGGGATTACCTGATTTGTATTTACTACCCCAATAAATTAAATTGCAAATTTCTGAACTGTAGAAAAATTCAAGTTATCATTGTGCATGGTGGTTTTCAAAAAGATGTAAACCGCATAGCATGGCATGTGCATTTCATATTAGGAATTCTTGCATAAATGTATATACTTTGTTAAGATTTCTCTACTGGGCTTTATGCTCACCCCTATGTGATTTTGGTGCAAGAAAGGATGTGGTGATCCCGTCGAGTTAAGGGCGTGGACATATTTTGTGAAGAGTGAATGACTCTTATTTTGTTGTGATTCATTTTGCTAGCCAAGGGCTATAAATTTATGGGTTCATGAAACCATTTCTGTGTAACCAGGCATAAGCCTTGGAATATGTAAGCCTTCAAGGGTATTTTATTTATTTTTTGGATTTGGTGTTCTACATGCTATAGATTCATGTGTTTTATATCATTGAATGTATAATTCGCATGTGGGACTTTTGTACAAACCTTATTGATTAATGATGTAATGGTTGGTGTAGCGATCCCGATTTTCGATCATTCTTTCATGTTTTGCCACTTCGATTGGGCCGGTCGGGGTAGAGGGGCAGCATCTCCAAAACAAAAATGCAAAATGCATTAGAAGTTGCTTGTCTGCTCGAGCGGCCGTTTATGCGCTCGAGCAGAGAATGTTTAGTTTCAGAAGTTTGACCTGTCTGTAAAAGTACTGGGATAGTGTATTTGACGCTCGAGCGGGGCTTTCCACGTTCGAACGGACCATGTATTATATCAATTCGTGAGCCTGATATTTCACATCACTTTTTGTATATCTCTTTCTCTCTCTAAAAACATTTCCTCTCACTTCTCTCTACATTTCCTACCAAAAACCTCACAAGATCTTTGATTTCTTCAAATCCTTTGGGATTTGGACCTAAGTTCTTCATCAAAGTTGGTTAGCTCCTCGAGGGCTTCGTTGTGTGCGGTGAAAATCGAGTTTGGACACCGTTGATTTTGGGGGTTCATCTCATTTCTTCTTCAAAACTTGAGGTAAAGATTTTCTTAGAGTTATATATGTATTTTGGCAAGATCTAGATGATTTTTGAAATTATCATTCGATAGCTTTGAAAATTGATTGTTAATTTAAGAAGTTGAGCGATTTTGAAAGTGGGTTTGTCTCTTATTCTTTTAAAATGATCTTATGGGTTTTGATCTTCATTGATTGAAGAAAAGATGATTTTGGAAAGTTTTCTTTCAAAAGATTTGAGTTGCATAGTTTTGGTGAGAAAATCTAGAATTTGGGAATTTTTTTTAAAAGACTGAAAATTCATGAATGATATTGTTATATTTATTTTGTGTGTCAAAATAAATAGATGTTTGAACAATTTCTTATTTATATTTATATAAATGATGAATTTCAGGGAATATGAGAATTGTTGTTCATTTTGGAAATTATTATTCAAAACGTTGAAATAGTCTTGAAATGACTAATTGTTAAGGATACTTGAGAAGAGGGAATTGCGTTATTCCTTGGATGATGAATTGGTATAAAAATATTTATATTCATCTTGTGTTATTGGCATATCAATTCATTTGATTACATTAGACTTTGAAAATTGATTTGAAAACTTACATTGAGAAAATAATATTGAGAAACAAGTTTCCATGAATTGGTTTTGGGGTAAATACGGTGATAAGTCTTGACAGGTGGTGTAGATGAAATTGAATAGGTGTCGAGCCTTCAAGTTAATACTGGTAAAAATGATAGATTCTAGGTGTCGAGCCTTCCAGTCAATGCTGGTAAAAATGACAAATTGGTAGTACTTGTGTAGCTACTTGCAGACACCGACCTAGGGATTACCAGAGTCGCATTTACTGCCCTTGAAATAAATTGTTGAGTTTTGAACAATTGAAATTGCATGACATCATTAAGCATGATGGTTTTTCAAAAGATGAAAAATGTGATTTATCTTCAAAAAGGACATAGCATGGCATGTGCATTTCATTTCTTGAGACTTGTATAAAATGTATATACTTTGTTAAGAATTTTCTACTGGGCTTTATGCTCACTCTACGGGATTTTTGTGTAGGAAAGGATGTGGTGATTCCGCCTAACTAAATGCTAGAAAATGTGTGTATTGAGAGTACAAAAGTCTCATTTTGCTGTGACGCTGTCTGTAAGCCGAGGGCTGTATTTGTGTGGGTTTGAATAACCATTTTGTGTAACCATGCTTAAGCCTTGGAAACTTGTAAACCTTTAGGGGTATTTATTTGTTTAATTACTTGTTGTTGGACTAGTGTATTGTTGGACTAGTGTATTATCACATGAGTAATTATTTACATTAAGAAATGCAAGTGTGGGATTGTATAATTGGTTTTCCTTTAAAAGGGCCATAATTATTGTATTGTCATTTGGGTATGAAAATTAGGGCATTACAACTTGGTATCAGAGCTACCGGGTTTGAATACTTAGAGCTTGTGGGACGTGGTTGTTTAACCACAATGGGTTCATTTAGCCTGTTTAGGAAGTGTTATGCATCTTATGACTATGTGATAACATACTTATGTGACTAAATGGGTATGTGATTGGACTTTTGGGATGTTGTTTGCGCCTGTTAAATTCCTTTGAGGTCTTATTAGAAGGGTACTTGATCAATACTCATTCTACTAAGAATTCTTAGTTTTTCGTGGGACGAATCTCATCATAAGAGTATAATTCGTATGTGTTTACATGACTAAGTGTTTATGTGGAGTGAAATTGAATTATGTATATGGTAAAGAAATATATGGAATTATTGTAGTCGAACGTGTGAGTCCAGTTACGAGCACATATGAGTTAATGTGCTAAAAAAGCTATACTAATCCCTTAATTTTTGCTATACCTTTTGGTGACAACTACGGATGTGCGCAGTGTGGTTCGAGCAGTTTGAGGGTAAAATTACATATCGAATGGCGGATTGATGGATTGGTGGATTGACAAATTACGATTTGGACAGTTTTTGACAGATTGACAAATTGAAGAATATTCTAACTAATTATCATACATCTGCATAATATATAAAGTAATTTGTATAATATTTTTAATATATATAATACAATAATTTTACATAATATGTTTCATATATATAACTAGTAATTTGCAATAAATTTCATATTTTAAATCTCTCTCACACTCATTTTTACTTTGATATTTCAATAAAGGTTAAAAAATATATGTGTATTAACTATAGTGGAGAGGAGCGGTTTGGAAGGCGGATTATAAATTTTAAAGTTTAAATCGCGGTTAATGGTTAGAGCAGTGCAGATTGATGTGGATCAGTGCAATTTTAGCGAATTGGGCAATATTTTGCACAGCGCTAGTGACAACTACTGGCGCTGCAAAAATCCACATTTTTTATATAAAAAATAAAATAAAATAAAAATTACAAAGAAATATATAAACAATACTTGTACAAATGACATATTTAACATCTACACATTCACAACCAAATATAAAAAACAATTTTAAAAAAGCAAAAAAATATTAATATTATCCACAAATATAGTAAACTTAAAATATTTAAAAGTACATGGTACATGATAATGAAAGATAAAATATTTTCCCATAATTCCAAAAAAAAAAAAAAATTCAATAACGGGTAGCATTCTCCATTGTCATTGCATCAACATCACCAAGCAAGCTCCCAGCCATGAGGTAGCATCTAAAAAAATAGGTTAAACGTGCCGCGCAATATATTGTAAATAGGTGTTCATTTCTTATTACAATATGATTTGGCATTGTGTGTCTGCCATCTTTATCCTTAGGTTCACATAAAACTTTATCCTAAACTCAAATATGGTGGTTAAAAATTTCCCTAAACTCAAATATATATTCTTCTGTCTTGGATCTAGATATCTCTACTCAGCTCTTCCCCTAGCTACCATAACTACAGAAGCTACTAGATTTCCAATAACAATTCTAGCAACATTGACCTTTAAGCCTAAGTATAATCTAATATCATGTGAGTTTGAAGAACATGCGGTCTTCGGGAGTTGATTCCAACAAAACCAATAATCATAATACATTGCTCAGGTCAATAATGCTACAATAAATAAAACAATGTATTTGGGTTTTCAATAGGTTCACCCACAACCTCTACTAGCAATCCATGTAACAAATATAACATATCCGGATTTTTAGTAGGCTCACCGTCATCTTCCCATGGATTTTTAGTAGGCTCACCCTTAACCTCATCCGCGTGTGTGATTGTGTAGATGTGTGTGTGTATATATATATATATATATATCAATTTACAGGACATATACCAACTGCTTCATGTAGCGAGATTAAGGAATACCAATTGTTTCATTAGTTAATATCAACTTTTTTCCCTCTTGGCTCCCTGGAAACCAATAAACACATGGGGCTAGTTAAAAATGTAATGACCCAATTTTCATACTCAAATGACAATATAATAATCATGGCCCTTTTAAAGGAAAGCCAATTATACAATCCCACACTTGCATTTCATAATGTAAATAATTCCTCATACGATAATACATTTGACCAACAACAAGTAATTAAACAAATAAATACCCCCAAGGGTTTACAAGTTTCCAAGGCTTAAGCCTAGTTACACAAAATGGTTATTCAAACTCACACAAATACAGCCCTTGGCTTACAGGCAAAGTCACAGCAGAATGAGAGTTTTGGACTCTCAATACACACATTTTCTAGCATTTAGTTCGGCGTAATCACCACATCCATTCCTGCACAAAAATCAGGTAGGGTGAGCAGAAAGCCCAGTAGGAAATTCTTAACAAAATATATATATTTTATACAAGTCTTAAGAGATGAAATGCACATGCAATGCTATGTCCTTTTTGAAGATAAATCACATTTTTCATCTTTTGAAAACCATCATGCTCAATGATGTCATGCAATTTCAATTGTTCAAAATTTATCAATTTAATTCAAGGGACGGTAAATACAACTCTGGTAATCCCTAGGTCGGTGTCTACAAGTAGACTATACAAGTACTACCAATTTGTCATTTTCACCAGCATTGACTAGAAGGCTCGACACCTAGAATCTGTCATTTTTACCAGTATTAACTAGAAGACTCGACACCTATTCAATTTCACCTACACCACCTGTCAAGACTTACCACCGTATTTACCCCAAAACCAATTCATGGAAACTTGTTTCTCAACATTCTTTTCTCAATGTAAGTTTTCAAATCAACTTTCAAAGTTTAATGTAATCAAATGAATTGATATACCAATAACACAAGATGACTATAAATTTTTTTATTCCAATTCATCATCCAATGAATAACACAATTCCCTCTTCTCAAGTATCCTCAACAATTAGTCATTTCAAGACTATTTCAACGTTTTGAATAATAATTTCCAAAATGAACAATTCTCATATTCCCTTAAATTTATCATTTATATAAATATAAACAAAAATTTTCCCAAACATCCATTTATTTTGACACACAAAATAAATATAACAATATCATTCATGGATTTTCAGTCTCTTAAAACAAATCCCTAAATTCTAGGTTTTCTCACCAAAACTATACAACTCAAATCTTTTGAAAGAAAACTTTTCAAAATCATCTTTTCTTCATTCAACAAAGATCAAAAGCTATAAGATCATTTTAAAAGAGCAAGAGACATACCCACTTTCAAAATCGCTCAACTTCTTGAATTAACAATCGATTTTCAAAGCTATCGAAGGATAATTTCGAAAATCATCTAGATCTTGCAAAAATATATATATAACTCTAAAAAAATCCCTACCTCAAGTTTTGAAGAAGAAATTAGATGAAACCCCCAAAATCAACGATGTCCAAACTCGATCTTCACCGCACACAACGAAGCCCTCGAGGAGCTAACCAACTTTGATAAAGAACTTCGGTCCAAATCCCAAAGGATTTGAAGAAATCAAAGATCTTGTGAGGTTTTTGGTAGGAAATGTAGAGAAGGGAAAGAAAATGTTTTTGGAGAGAGAGATATACAAAAGTGATGTGAAATATCATATTCACAAACTGATATAATACATGGTCCGCTCGAGCGTGGAAAGCCTCGCTCGAGCGTCAAATACACTATCCCAATACTTTTGCAGACAGGTCAAACTTCTGAAACTAAACATTCTCCGCTCGAGCGCATAAACGGCCGCTCGAGCAGACAAGCAACTTCTAATGCATTTTACATTTTTATTCTGGGGGCGTTGCCCCTCAACCCTGCCAGGGCGCTGCCCCCTGGACTCCCGCAAGCTGACCGGGCAGCTCGACCCCCGATCGGCCCAGTCGAAGTGGCAAAACATGAAAGAAGGATCGAAATCGGGATCATTACAACCTTCTCCCCTTAAAGAATTTTGTCCCTGAAATTTCAAATCAAACTACCCAAACAAAGGGTTTCTAGTGATCAAAGCCACGCTATTTCATTTTCAAATCACAATACTAACTCTCAACCAAATTCCACCATTTCTACCACGGTTATCTCATTAACAACAACCTCCCAAATATGCATAAACATGAAATTTCTCAAAAAGTAATGGCGACTCTAAACAACCTTATGCTTAAAACAACAACGCACATATCAACATGTGGTTAACAACTTTAAATATGTTTCTCTCAGCATTAGGGAATATTACAAAGAAAAGCAACTTAAGCATTTTCAAATAAATTCGGATATTTGGAGCAGACTTCCGCCTCCCGTTCCCATGTCCCTTCTTCCATCCCATGGTATCTCCATGACACCTTTACCAACGGTATAGTTTTGCGCCGTAGCACTTGCTCCCGGGTATCTCATATTTGAACCGGTCATTCTTCGTAAGAGGCATCCTCATCTACCTCCAAGTCAACCCAATCAAGAACATGAGAAGGGTCGAGTTCATACGTCCTAAGCATAGATACATGAAATACGTTGTGAACTACCAAAAGTTGTGGCGGTAAAGCTAACGAGTATGCCACTTCCCAAATTCGCTCTAAGATCTCAAAAGGCCAATGAACCTTGGAGATAATTTACCACTCTTACCAAATCTCATCAAACCCCGCATTGATGAGATTTTTAGAAACATATGGTCACCAACTTCAAAAGATAAAAGTTGTCTCCTCTTATCGGCATAACTCTTTTGTCAGCTTTGGGCCGTAGCTAGCCTCCTCCGAATGAGAACAACTTTCTCGGTTGTCTCTCTAATAATTTCTGGACCCAGTAACGATGCATCACCCACTTTGGCCCAACAAACCGGTGATCTACAAGGTCAGCCATATAAGGCCTCAAATGGTGCCATCCCAATACTAGCTTGGTAACTATTGTTGTAAGAAAACTCAATCAATGGTAAGCGTCTTTCCCAAGGCCCATTAAAATCAAGGACACAAGCTCTAAGCATGTCCTCCAAAATCTGAATGGTACGTTCCGACTGTCCATCGGTTTGAGGATGATAAGCAGTGCTAAGAGTCAACTTAGTTCCCAACGCCCCTTGAAGGCTTTGACCGAGCAGTAAAACGAGGATCCCTATCCAACACAATAGTCACAGGTACTCCATGAAGTCGAACTATCTCTCTAATGTACAACTCTGCCAAGCGTTCAACTGAGTCGCTGGTGCACATCGGAATGAAATGGGTAGACTTAGTCAACCTATCAACAATCACCTAAACAACGTCATTCCCTTGTTGTGTTCTAGGAAGCTCAACTACAAAATCCATTGTAACACGCTCCCATTTCCACTCGGCTATTCGTAAGGGTTGTAACAAACCCGCTGGTCTTTGGTGTTCGGCCTTCACTTGTTGACAAGTAAGGCACTTCGATACAAATAAAGCAACATCCCATTGCATACCCCTCCACCAAAACTGACGACTAAGATCATGACACATTTTTGTGCCTCCCGGGTGTACCGCAAGGCGTGAGTGATGGAACTCCCGAAGTACTTCCTCTCTACAAGATTCTAGTACAAACAAACGGTCTAAGTAACGTACACTCAAATCCGAGTGAACGTTCAAACCTTTCTCTTCCTTCCCATTAAAAATCTTAACACGGATTGATTCCACATCATGGTCTCCTCGTTGTGCCTCTCTAACCTTACTAACCAAGGTAGGTTGAGCATTCAAAGTAAACAAGGTAGCACTCTCTCCGAACTCACCCAAGTGCAAATCAAACTTGCCAATAACATCTAGCATATCCCATTCCCGAATGGCCACACTTGCCAAACTACTCACAGATTTTCAACTCAAAGCATTGGCCACCACATTGGCCTTCCCTGGATGATAGTGTAACTCAAAGTCATAATCCTCCATAAATTCCATCCACCTCCGTTGTCATAAATTCAAGTCTTTTTGAGAAAACAAATACTTTAGACTCTTATAATTAGAGAAAACCTCAAACTTCTCACCATACAAGTAATGCCTCCAAATTTTCAAGACAAAAATTACCGCCGCCATATCTAAATCATGGGTGGGGTAATTCTTCTCATGAGTTTTCAATTGTCGTGAACCGTAGGCCACAACTTTTCCCTCTTACATCAAGACACAACCAAGTCCATCCCTAGACGCATCACAATAGACAGTGTAATCCAAACCCCTTTCCGGAATTATCAAGACTGGTGCTGTAGTCAATCTAGTCATAAGTTCTTAGAAAGACTTTTCACAAGCCTCACTCCACACAAACTTGACACCCTTCCTAGTCAGCTTAGTCAAAGGTGTAGCTAGTCTAGAGAAGTCCCTTACAAAACGTCGATAGTACCCTGCTAACCCCAAGAAACTCCGGATCTCAAAAACATTCTTGGGTTGTTCCCAATCCTGTACCGCGTCTATCTTTGAAGAGTCTACAGTCACTCCTTCACTCGACACTACGTGCCCCAAAAATTTCATCTCGGTGAGCCAAAACTCAGACTTATCAAATTTGGCATACAAACGGTGCTCCTTAAGCAATTCAAGCACTACCCGTGAGTGAGCCTCATGTTCCTCCTCGGAGGTTGAATAAATTAAGATGCTGTCCACAAAGACAACCACAAAAAGGACCAAGTATTCCCGGAAAATTCTATTCATCAAATCCATAAAGGAAGCAGGCGCATTGGTTAACCCAAAAGCCATTACAAGGAATTCATAGTGGCCATAACGCGTATAAAAGGCTGTTTTCTGAATGTCCTCCTCCCGGACTCCCAACTGATAGTACCCCAACCTTAAATCTATTTTTGAGCAGCAACGAGACCCTTTAAGTTGGTTAAACAAATCATCTATTCTGAGTAGATGATACTTGTTCTTAACTGTAACTCTATTCAACTTGCGGTAATCAATATACAACCGCAATGACCCATCCTTCTTCTTTGGAAAGAGAGCCAGCGCTCCCCAAGGCGATGTACTAGGGCGAATGAAGCCCTTGTCTAAAAGTTCTTGGAGTTGAATCTTCAACTCATGCAATTCGGCTGGTGCAAATCTATACGGTGACATGGAAATTGGTATCATGCTAGGCACTAATTCAATGGAGAACTCGATCTCCTGGTGAGGTGGTAAACTAGTAAGATCTTCTGGAAAGACATCCGGGTATTCACAAACTATCCTTGGTAACTCAACATGAGCCCCGTTACTCTCACTATCCAAGAGAGTTGCAAGAAGGCCACTAAGCTTGCCCCTACTACGAGGGTCAACAACTGGCGACAAGGCTCTATTAACTCGGTTCCCCAGAAAATAGAAACGATCACCACCCGAAGTGCACACTGTAACCCTCTGACGGTAACAATCAATCATAGCTTGATAAGAACACAACCAATCCATGCCTAAAATGGCATCAAAACTCAACATATCTAGCAACACAAAAGCAAACGAAAGTCGATGTCCGGCAACTTCTATTTCACAATCACGACAATCCCGGTCTAAATCAACTGTATCCCCAACATGTGCCTCTACTCTGAGTGAAGGCACTAACTGTGCTACCTCTAACCTCAATGCAGAAACAAATGTAGTAGATATAAATGAATGAGATGCACCCGTGTCTATCCATACATTAGCCAAAGAATTACACACAACAAAAATACCTCTCACAACTAAGGATTCTGGAAACTCTGGCACGGTAACAGCATACATGCGCCCCTGTGGTCCCTGATTAACTTGTCCCCCTCTCGGAGCACAGACCTGTTGTATCGACTGAGCTGAAGTGGCTCCCTAATTAGCTCGTGAAGCCTGAGCTGAATGAGCCTGCTGGTGGCTCTGAGTCTGCTTCAACCCAGATGCGCCTCCCAACTGAGGGCAAGTTCTCTTCATATGCCCCGGCTGACCACACTGATAACAATTAAATTCCTGGCCTGCATTCTGAGACTGAGACTGACTCTGAGATTGGTTAGGTGGTGGTGGTGGTGGTGGCAACATCAACTATCCTCCACCCTTCTGTGGGCACGAAAAGGCTTTGCGTCCCAGCTGGCCACACTTGAAACACGTGAAGCCACTAGATGCCCTTTTTCCCGGAACCACACTAGGAAAAGGAAAAGTGGATTTTGACTGCTGTGGTTGTGGCCAGAATTAAAAAGTACCCCTGCTCTTCTTATTCTACCTATAGTCTCCTTGAGACTCTTGGCCCCTAGGCCTCGAACTCCAAAGCCTCTCCTCCTCGGCTTGTACGGAAATCTCAATGTATGCCATCGACTCTACAAGACGGTCATAGTTCCGAATCATGTTCCCAACAATCTTAAAGAAAATTTTGGTTTTCAACTTTTTCTCGAATTCAATGCAACGACGCTATTCTGTTGCCACTAACTCTGGTGCAAACCTAGATAAACTAAAGAAGACTGCCTCGAACTCGGCCACGGTCATGTCGAGTTATTTGAGGCCTTTGAACTCTTGCCTCAATCTCTCCCTAGCAGCGGGAGGTAAATACTTATCTTGGAAAGCAACCACAAAGGCTTCCCATGATGGCTCCACCCTACCCTTGGCATACTTCCACCACTGACCCGCATCCCCTGTTAGGTAGTAACTCGTTATCATCTATATGAAGCTTCTCAAACATCTTCACAGTTTGTTCGAGCCACTCATCTGCTTTCTTGGGCTCGGGGCCATCATGAAATTCATCTGGTTTGGCCCGTAAAAACTCTCTAGTAAGGAAACTCGTCCTTGACTCCACGGTGTTCTCTCGGGCTTGATTCTCCGCCCTCAACAAGTTCATAGACTCCCTCAAGGTCGCCGTCATTTCTCAAGCTAGGGCCCCCATTGCCGTTTGACCCGCTTGTCCCACCTGCTCGGCCACATTAGCTTGGCCTGCTTGCTCGACCATATTAGCTTGGCCGAACCCTTCTTCTTGCACTGGAACCCTATGGACCGGTACGTCATGCACACCTCGGCGAGCCTTACCACGCCTCCCGCCTCTACCACCACGGACTTGACCCCTTCCTGACATCCTAATAAAGGACACAAGAGAAATAATTTAGCGCATTAACTCATATGCGCTTATAACTTGACTCACACGTTCGACTACAACAATTCCATATATTTCTTTACCATATACACAATTCAATTTCACTTCACATAAGCACTTAGTCATGTAAACACGTACGGATTATACTCTTATGATGAGATTCGTCCCACGAAAAACCAAGAATTCTTAATAGAATGAGTATTGATCAAGTACCCTTTTAATAAGACCTCAAAGAATTTAACAGGCGCAAACAACATCCCAAAAGTCCAATCTCATACCTATTTAGTCACATAAGCATGTTATCATATAGTTACAAGATGCATAACACTTCCTAAACATGCTAAATGAATCCATTGTGGTTAACAACCACTTCCGACGAGCTCCAAGTATTCAAAACCGGTAGCTCTGATACCAAGTTGTAATGCCCCAATTTTCATACTCAAATGACAATACAATAATCATGGCCCTTTTAAAGGAAAGCCAATTATACAATCCCACACTTGCATTTCATAATGTCAATAATTCCTCATGCGATAATACATTAGACTAACAAGAAGTAATTAAACAAATAAATACCGCCAAGGGTTTACAAGTTTCCAAGGCTTAAGCCTAGTTACACAAAATGGTTATTCAAACTCACACAAATGCAGCCCTTGGCTTACAGGCAGAGTCACAGCAGAATGAGAGTTTTGGACTCTCAATACACACATTTTCTAGCATTTAGTTAGGCGGAATCACCACATCCATTCCTGCACAAAAATCAGGTAGGGTGAGCATAAAACCCAGTAAGAAATTCTTAACAAAGTATATGCATTTTATACAAGTCTTAAGAGATGAAATGCACATGCCATGCTATGTCCTTTTTGAAGATAAATCACATTTTTCATCTTTTGAAAACCATCATGCTCAATGATGTCATGCAATTTCAATTGTTCAAAATTTATCAATTTAATTCAAGGGGCGGTAAATACAACTCTAGTAATCCCTAGGTCGGTGTCTGCAAGTAGACTATATAAGTACTACCAATTTGTCATTTTTACCAGCATTGACTAAAAGGCTTGACACCTAGAATCTGTCATTTTTACCAGTATTAACTAGAAGACTCGACACCTATTCAATTTCACCTACACCACCTGTCAAGACTTACCACCGTATTTACCCCAAAACCAATTCATGGAAACTTGTTTCTCAACATTCTTTTCTCAATGCAAGTTTTCAAATCAACTTTCAAAATTTAATGTAATCAAATGAATTGATATACCAATAACACAAGATGACTATAAATATTTTTATTTCAATTCATCATCCAAAGAATAACACAATTCCCTCTTCTCAAGTATCCTCAACAATTAGTCATTTCAAGACTATTTCAACGTTTTGAACAATAATTTCCAAAATGAACAACAATTCTCATATTCCCTGAAATTCATCATTTATATAAATATAAATAAGAAATTTTCCAAACATCCATTTATTTTGACACACAAAATAAATATAACAATATCATTCATGGATTTTTAGTCTCTTAAAAAAAATCCCTAAATTCTAGGTTTTCTCACCAAAACTATACAACTCAAATCTTTTGAAAAAAAACTTTTCAAAATCATCTTTTCTTCAATCAACGAAGATCAAAACTTATAAAATCATTTTAAAAGAACAAGAGACAAACCCACTTTCAAAATCGCTCAACTTCTTGAATTAATAATCGATTTTCAAAGCTGTCGAAGGACGATTTCGAAAATCATCTAGATCTTGCAAATATATATATATATATATATATATATCTCTAAGAAAATCCCTACATCAAGTTTTGAAGAAGAAATGAGATGGAACCCCCAAAATCAACGATGTCCAAACTCGATCTTCACCGCATACAACGAAGCCCTCGAGGAGCTAACCAACTTTGATGAAGAACTTAGGTCCAAATCCCAAAAGATTTGAAGAAATCAAAGATCTTGTGAGGTTTTTGGTAGGAAATGTAGAGAGAAGGGAGACGAAATGTTTTTAGAGAGAGAGAGAGATATACAAAAGTGATGTGAAATATCAGATTTACGAACTGATATAATACATGGTTCACTTGAGCGGGCTCAAGCGTGGAAAAGCCCCGCTCGAGCGTCAAATACACTATCTTAGTATTTTTGCAGACATGTCAAACTTTTGAAACTAAACATTCTCCGCTCGAGCGCATAAACAGCCGCTCGAGCGGACAAGCAACTTCTAATGCATTTTACATTTTTGTTCTGGGGGCGCTGTCCCTCAACCCCGCTAGGGCGCTGCCCTAGGACCGGCCAAGGGGCGTTGCCCCTTAGGCCCCCGCGAGCTGACCGGGCAGCTCAACCCCCGACCGGCCCAGTCGAAGTGGCAAAACATGAAAAAAGGATCGAAACCGGAATCGCTACAAAAAATACTTTCTATTTTAAATAAAAACAAATGAGATAGAAAGGAGTGAGAAAGTAAGAAAATAAAATTGATAGTTTTTCTTGATAGCCATTGAAGCACACCAAAGATGTTCCTACAAATACTTGAGATAGGGAAAAATTGAAATCAAATTGAATTAGAAACATCATGCACAATCAAATATGACAACAAAGTATTTGTTTCTCTAAATCCCTAGATATCCCATATTCCGTTGCTGCAAAGTATGCAAAACAGAAGTCCTTTGGCAGCATTTGAAATTCTGTCCTCGTAGGTTATATGGCCCCAAGCTAATAGCAAATCATTCTCAGATTGGATGCCTTTGACAAAGGACAAAGAATCTAATTCAAGTTGAATTTCATTGAAACTCAAATTCGTGCAAAGCTTACCACTTGGATGCTGTCAAAGACTCCACACAGTCAACATCCACAAGATTCAATAATTTCTTAGACAAGTTAGCAATAACTTCCCTTTGTGATCCCTAACAATAACACCTACACGTACTGTTTTTTTGCATTTTGAAAATAGTTTCATCAAAATTAACTTTAAACATCAATTCTTTGCTGAGAATTAACAAATTTTGCAAGCTCACTTGGATTTGCAAATCCATAAATTTTGGTTATTCCATCTGTTCAAACAAATCACAAAAAATAAGTCTAAACCCATAGGATCTCTTGCAACAACCTTGAAGTCAAAAACATTATGAACTGTTAGCTACATTAAGGTGGGTTGTTCAATGTGTCAATGACCACAGGCATTACATAAGCTAATGGTATGTGTTTGTTTTCTTAACATTGAGGTTAGGGACTCAAGTTTCATGGCTGTCATGTTTGGTTGTGTTTTCATTTTTTTTCTAATTTCCTTTTTTAAAAACACAAGTAAAAATTGTTTGGAGAACTGTTTTGGGAAAAAAAATAAAAACAACTCATTTTTTAGGAAACATCAATGTCTAGCATATACAGTTTGCAAATACTTCATTTTATATATATATATATATATATAATACAGATAAAAAATTAACCCAAAATTTAAAAATATAATCTGAAAAATATAACACAGTGATAAAATTTTTTTGAAACCCTTTAACATCTATGAATCTAGTCTTGGGCCTTGATACCCAAACAAGGTTCCAAACCACTCGGTCACTATCTTCAACATCTATGAATCTTGCCTGAATGCTTTATCAGAATATATCAGTTTAGTTTTACAATTCTAGCATAGCTTAAGAAACTACGTTGGAAGAAGAATCTAACAACTACAATAATCTAATAGCTACAACTCAGAAATTTATAGCAACAAATGAAAATAGGATGATCTGATCTGATCCTCCATGCTTTTAGCATGTAGTTTCTAAAAGCTACAACTACAGGGGTGTGTGAGTGTGACAGCCACACTTTGTAATTGTGGCCAAGAATTCAAATTCCATCTAGAAAACTCATTCCTCACCACACCAACAC
Organism: Camellia sinensis; assembly: GCF_055761805.1. Taxonomy (NCBI): domain Eukaryota; kingdom Viridiplantae; phylum Streptophyta; class Magnoliopsida; order Ericales; family Theaceae; genus Camellia; species Camellia sinensis. The sequence continues at coordinate 68,914,290 of NC_138970.1, forward strand.
TCACTCTTGCTCATTTCCTTAGCAAAGGTCGCACGAAGGCAGGAGGGATTTAGTTTTCATTTTTAACATCCACAAAAGCAAATACAGATCTACAACATAATTGCCCGAAATTCGGGGTTAGACAGATCAAACTTGGGGTATATTGCCAGTAAATACTTATGTAACGTTGCTACAAGAAAAAGAAAACCAAAAATAAAGTAATATAAAGACCCTTTTCAACCCCAAGAACAAAAGATTAAAAAAATATGCAATTTTTTATTGTGCTTTTGTTTTTTGCATTTTCGAAAAAAAAAATAATGAAATTGAAATTAGTTTTCATTTCTGAGCCTAGTTTCTGAAATTTTAAAATAACTTTTTTATTGTTCCTAAAAATTGGATAATTTTGGGGAGATTTTCCTGAAATTAGTTTTTGTTAATAGCCAAAACAAATTTTCTGTGTTTTTCAAAAAAAAAATAAATAAATAAATTAAGCAGATTACAAAAGCTGAAAACACAACCAAATACGTTCCAAATCCAACAATTAGAAGCAACATAGACTCAAATCCCACAATTACGAATTTTTTAACAATATACATATATATATATATGTGTGTGTGTGTGTGTCAATAAAACAAAGGGAAATGAAATCAACAAGAAGATATGAAAAGAATTCGATTGGATTTACGATGGTTAAAGCTTTAAAGCAAAGATGACGAAAATTGGATGAGCAATCTTTGAATCGATCCAAACAAACCGAATCAATTCAACCCAATACCAAAAAAGTCACAAATTCGAAGCACCCACAATGATAAACAAAGGAGAAAGAAGAGAGAAAGAGGAGAGAAGAGAGAGAGAGAGCTATACCTGGATGTCAGAGGGAGCTTGAAAGGGTCTGCGAGACGCCGATGTTGTCACCAAAAGGAAGTCGCCGCCGTTGCTAGAGAGAGTCTGTGAGGGTATACGAGAGAGAGATTGTGAGGGTCTGCGAGAGTGATAGGAGAGGAGAGGAGAGGGGGGTTTCCTCGAATACAGTACTACTTTTTGCGACGGTTTCGGGTTATTCGTCTCTAAAAAGTGTATTTATCTGGTGCATTTTTTGGCGACTGTCAATTGCCATCAAAAAAAATAAATAAATAAATTCCCAACATAAAAATAAATAAATTCGCAACATATTTGTATTCCATCGCAAAAACAAGGCCGGTTTTGAACCGTCACAAAAAGCTTCGTGTTTTAAACCCTCTTTTCTAGCATTTGGTATTCTTACGAGTCTTTGTACAACTGCAATTTTTAACTAATCTACTTATTGGCATAGCATTACTTGTTTTTCTTTGTTTATCGCTATAGCAAATTATGATCTCAAATGCTTCCTGGAGATCTTTCTCTTATTTTTTATGAGTGATGATGATTGCAGGAATTACTGAATATTATGTAAGCATTTTTTTTTATAAATTTATTGTCAGTTTGATAAATTGGTGATGCAAGCTTTTTATGTCCTTTGTGGGATTGCTAGAAGCAAATTGTCTACCTCACTTATACTGTGTTTGGACAATGCATTTAAACAATGATTTGGAAAAAAAAAGAAAAGAAAAGAATGTGTGGTTGGAAAATTGTGGATGAAATATAAATATAATTTTTTTTTTTTTTTTTTCATCTCCTCTTTAAATCTCAACTTAAATTTATGATCCAAACACAATATTAAAAAAGATTAGGCTATAATACTTGTAATACATACCATATGTACTTATCATCAATTTTGGTATTGGTTTTAAACTATTGTAGTCGTAGGTTACACGATATTACGGTGGTGGAGCAAGCAAGTTATTAAAATAAAATTGATTAGGACTTGTTGTTGTATTTGATTATATTTTAAAATAATGTTAGTTATAATTTATTAAAAACTATAATTTTTAATTTTGTCAATTTAAATTTTAAAATTTTTATTTGTTTTAAATTTAAATCATTTACTTATTTTAGTTTTAAAAAAAAGAAGAAAAGTATTTAGTTATTTAACTGAATAAAAAGAAAAGAATTGGGCATTGAACTTAGTGGCGTTTAACACTTTTTATGGTATGAGGTTTTGGGTCTAATTCTTCGGGATACTTACGTGTAGGTCTTAATAAGTGAATTTATTGTCTAATAAGTCTTATGAGAAAAATTTATTATAAAAAAATGTCACTAATTGTAAGTTTCAGAGACAATTTATAAAAATCATAGCAAAAAAAGTCACTAATTGTTAATTTTTAGCGACATATATAAAAAATTGTCACAAAAAAATTATTTTTAGCGACAAATTTATCAAAATTTATTTTCAATAAGACTTGATGGGAATTAAGTCCAACTATTAAGACTTATCGGTAGTTTACCCTAATCTATACTATATATTAAGCAAAAATGGGTTTTTAACCCCAAGCCTTGTGGGAGCTCCAATCTCTCAATCTAAATTTCTTGATTTTTTTATTTTTTTAAAAAAAAATCTTAGCATTTATTAACTTCTCCGAACTCCCAAGTCTTACCCTCATAATAACACTTTAATGCATTAAGAACAAGCATAAATAAAATTCTTTAAAATCCAACACATATGAATTCCTTGAAAAGTCCCAACACATATGATTATTATCTCTCATAATAACACTTTAATGCATTAAGAACAAGCATAAAAAAAATTTCATGAAAAGTCCAACACATATGATTATTATCAAAATATTAAACTTCAATATAATATAATATAAAAAAAAAGATATTTAATTCTTTGAAAAGTCTAACACATATGATTTATTATCAAAATATTAAACCCCAAGCCTTGTGGGAGCTCCAATCTCCAAATCTAAATTTCTTGATTTTTTGATTAAAAAAAAAATCTTAGCATTTATTAACTTCTCTCAACTCCCAAGTCTTACCCTCATAATAACACTTTAATGCATTAAGAACAAGTATAAACAAAATTCTTTAAAATCCAACACATATGAATTCCTTAAAAAGTCCTAACACATACGATTATTATCCCTCATAATAACACTTTAATGTATTAAGAACAAGCATAAAAAAAATTTCATGAAAAGTCCAACGCATATGATTATTATCAAAATATTAAACTTTAATATAATATAATATAAAAAAAAAAAGACATTCAATTCTTTGAAAAGTCTAACACATACGAATATTATCAAAATATTAAATTTTAATATAATATAAAAAAGGGAAAAAAGAAGACATTTAAAAAAAAATTTAAAAATCACAATTTACATATATAGATAATTGTAAATACAATCCATGCATAGCACGGGTGATATGCTAGTTCTCTTCTTACGGAGAAATTTGATACATTTTGTGGTGATATTTAATTCTCCCTCATTATTATGGGATAGTATGTGATTAGTGGTTGTTGAGCTTGGACTTTAAATATTTTTTGGGTTCGTTTGGCAAGAAGAGTTTGGGATTTTTTTGGCTATTTTAGTCACAAAAGACAAAATAGGCTATTTTAGCCACAAAAAACAAAACATCACATCCACCCCATAATCATTGCACTCTTCTCTCACAAAAAAAGTCAAAAAAATCAAAAAGTCAAAAAACCCTTCCCAAACTAAGCTTTTTAGCCCAGGTTAAAATAGCCAAAAAAGCCAAAAAGCCAACCCACTTCCCAAACGGAGGCTTTGTATACTTACATTGAGTTTGATAAATAAAATTTTCTTTTTCTTGCGATTTTACTTGATGAAAATATATAAATCATTTAGATTAAAAATAAATTAGGGAATTAAGAATTTAATTGATAAAACTAAAAATGAAAAAGAAGCCCAATAAAAGGAATTTTATCTTTATAGTAGAAAAAAATTTTGATTCGACTAAGGTACGACATGGCTTGTCTTGGGTATGTACTAAGTATGTCTGGGTACGCCAAAAATTAAGAAAAAAAATTTAATTTAAGAATGTATTTTATGTACTCGGAATGTACGTAGAAATACCATACGTCGATAAGTATCTGGTACATGTACAACATGTTTGTTGAAGTACTTATGCTTCGTAGTATCAAGATAATTCTAAATGATGATTTTTATATTTTTTATTATTTTTTTGCAAAGTATATATTATTTAAAATTTAATATTTTTATTATTGAGATAAAAATTATTTATTGAATATTTAAAATAATTTTTTAATATTTGGGGGCCTAATTAATTTTTAAGGTATTGTTTGGGAGTAAAATGAAGTTTCAAATAAGATTTTGTGCTACGTCATCAAGTTTCATTTGATTATAGACAGAATGTGATGACACTAAATCGGGAGCTTTTCCCAAGTTAAGGCAAAATAGCAACCTATTTCTCAAAACTAGGTGTAGTTTGGACGGAATTTCCAAACTAAGCTAAAACGCTATTACAAATCACGCTTTCACCGTTTTTGTGGCTCTCCCGCGAAAAAATTGTAAAATCGTAAAAGCGTGGTTACAAACCACGCTTTTAATTAAGAAAGCGTGGTTATAAACCACGCATTTAAGGAAATTTGATTTATACATAAAACGTTGTTAGGAATCATGTTTTTAAGTAAAATTTGTTTTTTTTTTAGAAAACGTGATTGCGAACCATGCTTTTATTATTGCTATTAGCATTGTTAGGTCACAATGTAAAAACGTGTTTTCAAAACACGTTTTCAATAAAAAATCAAAACCAGTACTCACACTCTTCTTTCTTACACTCACTCACACACACTCTCTCTCTCTCTCTCTCTCTCACACTCATAATTTTTAATATATATAAATTTTATTTTATAAAATTGAGACCAATATTAAATATATATATATATATAATAATTTATAATAGAATTTATAATAGCAAATAATAATCAACTATATAATTTTTATAATTTTTGTAAATATAAATCATTTTTATATAATTTTTATCTTTCGAGTGGTTAGAAATAATTTTTTACAAATTAAATTGAAACAACTATACGTATGTATATAATCTACCCAAAAGTTAAAATGATAATTATTTTTTACCCTTAAATGATAATTATTTTTTATTTTTGTTTCTTAACCAAATTAATTTTTAATTTTTTAAAAAAAAATTCTAAAAATCAAACCACACATAGCCTAAAAATATTTTGATAAGTCATTTCTTACTTTGGTAACTTATTTAATTATTTGTTAATTTTACAATATTTTTACCATCTGAGGTATGTTTGGTAACCATTTTGTTTTTAGTTTTCAATTTATATTTACAAAAATTTAAAAAACTATCATAAAAACTTGTTTGATAATTTTTTTAGTTTATAAATGGTTGTCTGAATTTTTAAATTTGAGGAAAAAACGTAAATTCAAAAAATGAGTTTATGCTAGTTTTTAAACAAAAATTTAAAAATTTTACTAACAAAATTTTTTTCAATTAACTTTTTTTTCAAATAACTTTTTTTTTTCCAAATAATTTTTTTTCCAATTAATTTTATTTTTTTTCGATGATTTTTTTTTTCCAACTAGTACTAATCGAGGGGACATTTGGTAATACTACTTAAATCTTAGGGAGGAGATTGTAATTTCTAAAATGTGAGGGGTGTCAATGCAATTTACCCAGTGAGAGCAAATTGGTTTTTTAAAAAATTAAATTGCTGGGGGAATCTCTAATGAAATTTTAAACCTCAGGGGAGAGATGTAATTTCCAAAAGATGAGGGGGGAACTGTAATAAATATAAATCTCAGGGGGTGTCAGTGTAATTTACCTAAATAAAATAAATAAATTTTAAGAATTAAAGTAAAAAAAAAATCATTTTATATAGTTGATTATTATTTGCTATTATAAATTATTATTATTATTATATATATATTTAATATTGGTGTCAATTTTATAAAATAAAATTTATATATATTAAAAATTATATATATTTGATGTGAGTGTGTGAGTGTTGTGGGTGTGTGTCAGAGAGAAAGAGAGAGAGCAAGTGAGTGTGAGAAAGAAGAGTGTGAGTGCTAGTTTTGATTTTTTATTGAAAACGTGACGTTTTTACATTGTGGCCTAACAACGCTAATAGCAACCGTAAAAGCGTGGTTCGCAATCACGTTTTTTGAAAAAAAATAAATTTTACTTAAAAGCGTAATTTCTAACAACGTTTTATGTATAAATCAAAATTCCTTAAATGCGTGGTTTATAACCACACTTTCTTAATTAAAAGCGTAGTTTGTAATCACGTTTTTACAATTTTATAAATTTTTCGCGGAAGGGCCACAAAAACGGTGAAAGCGCGGTTTGTAATAACGTTTTAGCTTAGTTTGAGAATTCCGTCAAAACTAAGCCTAGTTTGAAAAATAAATTACTATTTTGACTTAATTTGAAAAAAGTCCTGCTAAATCGATCAAAATTTTAAAAGTTTAAGAGATAAATTGATATTATATAATGTCTGAGATTAAATTAAAAAAAAATGTAAAAATTTGAGACACAAAATGATATTTTTTCAATTTTTTTTTTTGTGAAAAATTTATAAATATTGTCAACAACTCCTCTCTCTCTCTCTCTCTCTCTCACTCTCACACTTCAGTCTCTCTTTCCTTCTCTCTCACTCACACAAACAGCTTGAAGAAGATGTCAAGAAGAGTTTCTGTTACTTTCATTATTGGACGAAGAACAAGAAGAATTGTTGATCATAATTGTCAAAAAGGTACAATATTTCCCTCTCTAATTAATCATCCCTCTTCATTCTTATTTGTTCTGTTTCGTTCTCTCTATACTACTACCCAAAACCCTAAAACTTTACCAACGCACCGATGCAATTCACGGCACAATGATCTGCAAGATGCTGTAAATTCCTTCAACTTCATGCTCCAAATGCGACCTTTGCCCCCCATTTCTCATTTCAACAAAGCTTTAGGTCCTCTTTTGAAATTGGGTCATTATGACATCGCTCTTCTTCTTATTGGGAAATTGCATTTTCTAGGCATTCAGGACAATTTCTACACCTTCAACATTGCTATTAACTGTTTTTGCCGCCTGAATCAAGTCGATTTTGGGTTCTCTCTTTTGGGTACCCTCTTCAAACGTGGTTATACACCCAATGTAACTACCTTCAACACTCTGTTAAATGGACTTATTTTGAACGATAAAACCCCTGAAGCTGTAGAGTTATTTAAGAAATTAATGAGAATGAGAGAAATTGAACCCGACGTGGTTATGTATGGAACCATTGTTAATGGGCTCTGCAGAACGGGGAACACTATTAGGGCTGTTAGTTTGCTTAGGATAATGGAAGAGGGAAGCTGTAAACCTGACACTGTAGTGTATAACACGGTCATTGACAGTCTTTGCAAGGATAGAATGGTGGATGATGCTATGAAACTCTTTTCTAAGATGAATGAACAAGGCATTTGTCAAGATGTTGTCACTTATACCTCTTTGATTCATGGCCTATGTAATTTTGGCCGGTGGAAGGAGGCTACCGGAATGTTTATAGAAATGTTGGATAGTGGTATTGCTCCGGATGTTCATACGTATAGTGTGTTGCTAGATGCATGTACCAAGGAAGGGGAGATGAAAGAGGCAGAGGGGATACTTGAAGTCATGATACAAAGAGGTCTGGATCCTGATGTAGTCACATACAGTACTCTAATGGATGGATATTGTTTGCAAGGCCACATCAAGGAAGTAATGAGAGTGTTCAATACCATGGTGGAGAGGGGCCTTCACCCTAATGTTTTTAGCTATAACATTCTAATCAATGGATATTGCAAGAAAATGAAAATAGATGAGGCTATGCATCTCTTTCAAGAACTGCCTCGAAGGGGTTTGCAACCTAACACCGAAACCTTCAATGCTATGCTACAGGGTTTGTTTCGATCAAGTAGATGTGGAGCTGCTCAAGAACTTTTTAATGAGATGCAAGCTGTAGGAATAATTCCAAATTCTCAAACTTATGGTATCTTATTGGATGGGTTGTGCAAAAATGGGCATATTTATGAAGCATTGTCATTATTCCACATGATGGAAAGCAACGGTTTACATCTTGATATTGTTAAGTATAATATCCTCATTGATGCATTCTGCAAGGATAAAAAGATTGAAACTGCAAGGGCTCTTTTCAGTAACCTTTCTTCCAAGGGCTTAGATCCTGATGTTAAGACATACACTATGATGATACAAGGTCTTTGTGAAGAAGGCCTACTGCATGAAGCTCAAGAGTTGTTTGTTAAAATGGAACATAATGGTTGTTTGCCAAATGATGTCACTTACAACACTATTATCCGAGGATTTATTGGACAACACAAGTGCTATGAGGCATTAATACTTGTTGAGGAAATGGTTCAAAGGGGTTTTTCAGCAAATGCTTCCAATTGTTCCTTGATCGTAGATATGCTCTCAACTAAAGGACAAGATCCTGCTCTTCGAGAAGTGATAAAGAAGTTCATGTCAAAAGATAGTCATGGAATGCATGATATTGAGTAAATTTCTTAAGATGTGAAGGTAAAGCTACACACATTAAAATATATATTATTAGGTGAAACTCCTTTCTTTTTTCTTTTTTTTTTTCTTGGTTATATATTGACATGGGCTTATACTTCTCCATCAACTATTTTGGACCTGTTGCTACATGACTTTGCAACATGTTTTCACATGTTGTAGATTCTTGTAGACTATTTGTTACCTCTCTCTCTCTCTCTCTGCAATATTTTAATTCACATGTAACAAATTCAAGTAGATTCTTTTTCAGTCCCCACTGAATAATGTACAAGTGGTCATTTCTTAGAGATTTAGGACCATTGACAGCCAATGGTACTTTTGGAGATTTCTTTTTTAGCTATGTGGTCATCAACTAGTTCTCTAAAGGAGAATTTATGGTCTTAGTAGTTGTACAAGATTATGACCTCGTTTGGGAACCCTCTTTTTTAGTCAAAAAGTCAAAAAGTTACTAAATTAGTCAAAAAGCCAACAACCCATACTAAAAAGTCAAAGATTCTCTTTTCTCTCTACTTTTTGCACATCTTTTCGTAAAAAGCCAAAAAGTCATCCCAAACATACTAGTTTTTTTTAGCTCATATTTTAGCCAAATAGCCAAAAAGTTACTAAATTAGCATGTTCCCAAACATGGCCTAAGATATCTTCGAATGTGGTGTTGGAAGAGGCATAACTGTTGTAGTATGCTAAATTGGGTACAAATTATAATCATTGTTGGTCTTTGTGCTCTATGAGATTTATACAAAGCTTGAGAGGATTTACATCATAGATGAGATTGTCATTGTCAAATAGAAGGGAAAAAAATAAAATAAAAATAATAATAATAATAATAATGAATAAATCCATTCAGAAGTTGCTACTCTTCCTGGTAGTGGGTGAGGCAATTCTCACCTTGTTTGAATGCCTATTGTTGTTTTATAATTTCCATTTATGTATCTTGTGCATTATGCCTCATAATTCTTTCACCCAGTCAAAATTTTTGATTCCCCTCTTCTGAAGGTTCATATCTCCGCCGCAGTGCTAAGAAACCCCCCTCACATACCTCGTTGCTGTTATAATTCATGGCAAGAGCAAATTCCTGTTGAATTGACAACTGTTCCTTTTCTTCTAAGCTATTCAAATACATATTATTGTTATATTATTCTATTGTATTTATTGGCACATATATTCTCATGTTGATTGTGATGACTGTCAGAAGTTCATTCATGTTTTTGCTCCAATTGAAGGTCATGTACTGGTAATTGACTTCATCAACTAGAGCATGAGCATGCTCTACAAAGCTAAAGCAAATGGGCCCTTAAGGATCAGGTTTGGACTCATCGATCTAGTTTTAATTTGCACCCTCATTCTCATAATGGTGCAGGACTTTGTTAAAGGACCCAGGTGCTGATTTTGGAGATTATTCAATTCCTTGATAGAGTTTTAAAGGCTGTATCATCTTGGACTGGGAAGGATCTCTTGTGGAATCAAGGAATTTGTGAAGCACCTGCAACTGCAGGAGATTGATTTTTGCTGTTTGTTTCCTTTCCTCATACAAGGCAAAAGTCTAAGCTTAATTCCTCATCATTACATCCCAAGGGTAGCAGCCTTTTTCAGCACCACAAGCATAAAATTATTATTATTTTTATTTGAGTAAATTACACATACACAGACCTCCCTTGAGGTTTCTGACAATTTCAAAATCTGTCCTTGTTATTTTTGAAATGAGTTATGACACTACTGTGTTAACGGAAAACATTTTTTTAAAACTATTTTGCTTGTAATCATAATGTTATATAAAATTCATTTTTATCGTCAAATTCAATGAATTTTGAGAAGACAAATATACCATGAATGCCTCAATTTATCAGCTGAAGCCATCCATCATAAACTCGGAAAAACTTTGTTTCATCTATTTGTTTGAACTCCTAAGTCTATATGTATGTGTACAATGTACATAGATATATATTTGAAACTATAGTAAGAGTCTTGTTTTATTATTGTTTTCATTCTATGTTCATTTTGGATTTCTCATCGTCCTTACAGGGCATTCATTTGGAACAATAAGACTCATGTATGCTAGTCGATTGTTAGCATTTGGATGCCCCTTGTGCTCATAAACATGTAACATGTCCATACATCTTAATGATTGGTAGTTTTTAAGTTCTATTCCTGGGAGCTTCTTGAAGATCAAATTGAAATATTAGAGCTTGAAAAATGCTTTGAATTAACCCAAGTAGATTATCAATAGCCATTATGGTGATCTGGAGTTGCAAGGCTATAGAAATTGCATCTTTGAACAACACCAACATTACAAGGAAAAAGATTAGAAAAAGAAAAATTAAAAAAGGAAACAAGTGACATAATAAGAATCAAGTCTATGTATTTAGAAATTTGATTTCTCTCTCTCCCCCCCTCTCTCTCTGCAGGTAGGAACAGAGAGAATAAACTTCAATTCATATAATCTGATGAATTTACGACTGTCCCTTTTTCTTCTAAGCAATTCATATACTGTAGTATTTCCATATCCTTCTGTTGATACTTACTGACATTCTATGCTGTAATTGAAGGGCATGCATTGGTGGTTTATCAACTGCACAAATATTTCATTATGCTAGGAAGAAAATTTGCACATTTAGCTGCAAATTCACCATCAGGGTTTAGTATTACATTAGGTATGTTCTAGAGATGAATAAAAGCCCTTTAGATTTCAATTGATTGTCTAGCCAATATGTGTTTAATTGCGAGAGTTCCCTTCGTAGTAGAGATTTTGTAACGCAATAATATTACGGTTAGCTTAAAGGTAACTTTGCTGGCTTCTTAACAACAACAACAACAACAACAACAAAAAAAAAAAAAAAAAAAAAAGAAGTGATCTTTATTAGTCACCCTTTTGACTTAGAGCTAGTGGACTTCATACTAAGCTCCTGTATATTTATAATTGCAAATATGCTATTCTTCTTCATTCTCCCCCAGGAGATTGCCATGTTCAATGCAAATGCTCATTTGATACATCGTTAAATAATAAATATAGATGCAGCTACCGCCTGAAAACATACATCTATTTTGTGCTGGTAAGAGAGGTGAAATTGATGTTTCCGGGTTGATGTTAATAAAGGCTTTATGGCAACATCCTTCAACAGATCTGTCTTGTAAATAAACTTTCCCGGGTTTCTACACAAATAGGAGAACAAGTATTGATACTAAACTGGTGGGTGCATGGGAGTAATTCAGACCTTTTGCATTTGCAATGATTCTAAATGTAGCTAATTTCCTTGGTAGAAATAGTATATTCTTGGTTTTCTTAGTCTTTACCCACTGAAGCTTTGAACCACTCAGCTTAAAAGGCATGGCATTACAAGATTTTTTTTTAATTTTAAACTGCTTTTCAGCAAATTATGATCTCTCAAATGGTTCTTGGAGATTCTCTTTGTCATATTTTTGATGAGAGATTGCTTATAAGAATTTTCTTCTTATGAATTTATTGTCAGTTTAGATTTTTAAAATTGGTGATGGAATTTTTGTTATGAAATTATCTATCTTATTCCATGCCTTCAAAGTTGCTTCAATGTTGGCATGCCCATCATTCTTTTTTTTTTTTTGGTTCTGCATGGGGTCTGTGTGTGAATGAACCATTGTTGTGCAAGACATATATCTTTGGAAAGAACAAAAGAAAATCTTTTTGGGGACTTCCAAATGTTCTCAGGTTTACTCTCTAGATTTTCATCAAAAATTGGTTTTTGAGTTGAAGCTTCATTTGCTCAAATTAGTTTATCCTTTCAAAATTGGTATTTTCAATGATGGCAAATCAAAGAAATATTACATCATTTTTTTATTTTGTATTTTTTTACAATTTGGCTAGAGTTTTGAAGCAATTTATGAAAAGTTAGTGAATATTTATTGCATTTATCTCATGCAATGGAGCTGTCAACACCGCCGTTAAAGAAGTCATAGCCGCGTAAGGATCCTCTAGAGTGGATCCTCTAGAGTGATCTCCTAAAGTGTCTGATCGGACGGTTGTGATTAAAACTCACCAAAACGACGTCGTTTTGGTGAGTTTTTTCCAAAAAAAAAAAAAAAAAAAAAAAAACACTGAAATTCGGGGGTTTCAAAATTCCCCCAGATGAAGATGAAGAACTATACAGACGGAAATCAGCACCGCGCAATTCCGGTGAAGGTTGAGCAAGGATCTGGTAGGGTGAAGTCTCAGGTGGAGAAGAAATCAGGAGGAGGAGAGAGTGAGGTCTGACCATTCTGTGAGAGAGAGAGAGATTTGAGTTTGAAAAAACAGGTTTGAGTTTGAAAAAACAGGGGTCTAAGTGTTAATAAGGAATATTCAATAAAAGTGATAGTGAGTGAGGTTGGTTTTAGAAGTTCACAGAAACACCTTCGAGTTCAAAAAATCTATCTCTCTCTCTCTCTCTCTCTCTACATATTTATATATATACGTACTGTTGTTTGAGAGGGTTGGTGTGAAAGAATCAACAATGGGAACGATTGAAAGAAAATCATCAATTGAGAATGCGCCTCGGACTCTCAGCATGAATCAAATCCAATTTGCAAGGGTAACTTTCTAACTTATATGTTTCTCTGTTAGTAATGGTTCCAGATTTGTGTGGACATGAGCGATAGAGACAACAAAGAAACAGGGATAGGCGTGAGGGACGAAGAAACGCGTGCAAACCCACAACAACAGATCAGCACCGTCGAATCTTTCCGTCTGTATTGTTCTTCATCTTCATCTGGGGAGAATTTTGAAATCCCCGAATTTCAGTTTTTTTTTTTTTTTTTTTTTTTTTTTTTTTGGGAAAAAACTCACCAAAACGACGTCGTTTTGGTGAGTTTTATTCACAGCCGTCCGATCAGGCACTTTAGGAGATCACTCTAGAGGATCCACTCTAGAGGATCCTTACGCGTCATAGCCAGCCATTTAGCCAACCTTTGTGGGTTCAAGAGATTAACATATTATGTAGCGTTTGGTAGGGTTTTAGAATTATGATTTGAGTGTGGAGTCGTATTTTGAGTTTGTAAGTTTTTAAATTATGATTTTAAAAAAAAAAATTTGTTTTGTTATGAGTTTTGAAAAGATATTTGAATTGAGTTTTAAATTTTTGAAATGAATTTTTAAATTAGAAAAGTTGTTTGATTTAAAAACTCATAACTCATAATTAAAAACGCAATTTAAAATTCTATTTAAAGTTTATAACCAAATTTTTTTTAAAATTCAATTAAAAAAAAATAATTATTGATAAAAATAATTTTTTATTTAAAAAATTTTGAAAATATTTTTTATGCAAAATATAAAATAATATGTATTATTTTTTGTTAAAAAAAAAATCAAGCAGAAACTCTCATTTTTTTTTTTTTTTTTTTTATCAATATAACAGGTGCCCATTGTCCATAAAAAAAAAAAAAAAGAATATTATTCCGATCAACTGGCCGGATGACTAGCTAGATGTTCAGGAGGAGGATTGGGTAGATCCAATCCGCTCTTTTCAAAATTCAAAATTCAAAAAATTGTCTACTTTCCAAACATGATCTGAAATGAGTTTTGGAATTTGACGTTGAAATCAATTTTTGAAAATTTAAACCAGACAAAGCATTGAAAAATACACTGAAATCATATTTCCAAAACTGCTCCAAACACTGCCTTAATTTTTCAACACGTAATCAAAACTCTATTTCAAACTTTATCATTGCTTGTTAAAAAATCATTACCCCTATTTTAGTCCTGCTTCAGTGCTTTGCTCCACAACTTTGGAATTTTTTTTTAAAATTTTTTTTATTACCGTCGCTGCTGGGTAGTCCTCGTCCATGATAAAAAGCAACCAAATATTGATTTCTTTACTATTTGTGTGCTCAGCCCCTTTAATAAATAACAACTCGACTAAATTTAAGAGAATGATGAGGTTGTATGGTTGAATAGATAATTTAGTTTTATCAATTTCCTAACAAGTGTTGATAAGTTTTGGTAGTGTTGACACTAATTTTTGATAAGATTTGTTTGTGTCAATACTAATTTTTGACAAGTTTTTCTAATGCCGACACTACTTTTTTTTTATTATAAGATTTGGTAGTGTTAATACTCATTTTTGATAAGTTTTTCTAGTGTTGGCATTAATTTTTTTTTATAAGATTTGCAAGTGTCTATACTAATTTTTGATAACTTTTACTAGGGGTTGTTTGGGATGATCTAAATAAGTACACTTTTTGACTTTTTATGAAATATGGGTTGGGTTTGGATTGGGTTTGAAGTGATGTGTTAGAGAGGTGGTGTGACTTAAATAAGATGATGTGACTTTTTGACTTTTTGTCTTTTTCAAGACATGCCAAACTTGGCCTAGTATTGCCACTTAACACTAGTGTCGTTACTAATCTTTTATTCGTTTTGCTAGTGTTAATAATAGTGTTGATACTAATTTTTAGTAAGGTTTGCTAGTGTTGGTTTTAGTGTTGACACTAGTGTTGACATAATTTTTTATAAGATTTCCTAGTGTAGACAGACAATAGTGTTAACGCTAATTTTTTATTTGATTTGATTTGATTTGCTTTGCTTTGCTAGTGTTGGCACTAATTTTTGATAAACTGTTGACATTAATTTTTATAAGATTTGTTAGTGTCAACACTAATTAATGAATTGTTTAATGAGTTGGTGGGCCAGATAATTTAGTTGATGTGTTGCTAATTTGTTTATTGTAGAACACACATACTAAAATTTAATCATACATTTATAAGCTTAATGTGACTCACTTTTGCCATTATTATACACTTTAACACATTTTTTTAACTATTCCATCAGAGGTGTTCTTAATATCTACGTTGATAGCTTATGTTAAAATAATTTTAAAATATTATAATTTTTTATTATATTTAATTTCATACATGTATAACTTTATAAAATTTCTCATGCCCTGGGGAATTTTAGCAAAATCCATAATAAATTTGATAAAATAGTCATAATAAATATTGATAAATTATTTGGGAAAATTAAAAAAAAAATAAATTTAAGATTTGATCATATAACGAAATAAACCTTGAATTTTTAATTTTATCAATTTAAACCTAAATTTTGTAATTTATTTTTAATCTAAATCATTTACCTATTGACTAAAATTGACAAAAAAAATGGTATTTTAATCATTATATTCAATATAGGTATATGAAAAATGTTTAAAATATATATATATATATATATATCTTTTACTGAGTTTAGTAACTAAAATATTTTTTTTCCTTTAAATTTACCTAACAAAAATATGCAAATAGTTCAAATTAAAAACAAATAAAAAAATTAAGATTTAAATTAACAAAATTAAAAACTCAGAATTTATCTGAGATTTTTTTTTTTTTTTTTTTTTTTTGGAGAAAATTACTCATAAATCCCATTTGGAGAAGTGTTGTTCCGCTTGGTCCTAAAAGTTTTCTTTTAAATCGTTTGGTCCTATTTATTTTTGGTATGTTGTATTTATTTGATTTTGGGGTTTTGGAGTTACATGTTTGCTTTTGTATTTGGTTTTGTTTTGATTTGTTTTTTGATGTGAGGCGTGCGTGGGTAAGATATGCTATTAAGTTTCTATTCTTTGAGGGGATTTTGAGGGAGTGATTTCTGGGATTTTTGGTGTTACTACGTTGGTGTGGTTGGGTTGATATGGGAGCTCTGTTTTGGCTGAAGCGATTGGTGACTGTTGCTTATTTGTTGTTATTGCTTCTAGGTAAGGTTTTGCTGAAATGCTGGATGAATTCTTTAAGGTGAGTTTACATGTTGGTTGTTTTTGATTCATTGTGTTTGTTTGAGGTTTCATTTCGGTGGGTGTGTCAGATTCTGGTAGTGACGTTGTTAATGTTACATTGCTATTTGTTTTGATGTTATTCTGTTGTCTATTGGGGGATGTGTTGTGTCATCATATGGAGCCCATGGTGACCAGTCTGATTGTGAATGTTACGTTGCTATTTTTCTAGCGTTTATTTTATTTTATTTTCTATATGGGGGATGCGTTGTGTCATATCATAGAGCAAATGTTTGTCATTCGGGTCGTGTAACACAATGGTTTTTTTGTTTTTTAATTATAGGTATGGAGTTTGTAGTGTTGTTGTTGTGTACTTACGGACAAACCAATGTGGTTGTTCATCTTAATCAAGCATTCACATTTGCATAGTTGGTTGATGGTGTGTATAGGAAGTTTGATTGTTTGGTACCTGGGTAGGTGTATTTTTGTTCAACATTCCTAGATACAACAAGTTTAAGGTTGTTTGTGTCGGCGATGCTCAGAACATGTTGACCCTTGAGAAGTCGTTCGGCATTGATCATATCGATGTGCTTATTCAAACGTAGAGTGACAGTCTAGGCGTTATATGTGGGCTAGCAGATTCTTCCAATGTTAGTGATTGTGATAACAGTAAGGGGCTGATGTATGACATAGAAGACAGGGCGGATTTGTTGCTGTTATATTGTCTTCATAAATCAAAGATGTTTTTGTTTGCTGGATTGGCTTATGGTATTAGACATATTGGCCAATCTTTTTAGGGCAGCACACACGAATTTTGGACGGTACTTTGCAAGTATTCTGTCGAATATGAGTATCAGTTTAAGTACATTAAGAATGACTCCGTATGGATCACAATTGTGTGTAAGTTTGCAACGTCAACTGGTTGTTCGTGGTTGGTTCACACAAGGGTGGCGACGTTGAATGGGTTGTTTTGTTTGAAGAGGTTTAACAGCTTACATTCATGTGGTGCTGCTGTACGTATGTACAGGAGCCTGCGTACAGGTTTAGATTTGGTGTTTGATGTCATTGCAAATCGTGTACATGGATAGCCGCTCACCCACCTGATGGACTTGTTGTTCGATATGAAAAATGATTACGGGTTGGACATTAGTTACCAGGTTGCCTGGTTGGGGGTGGAGAAAGTGAGAGGTGAAATATATGGAGATTATGCAATATCGTTCAACCAACTCAGGTGGTATGGCAATGCAATTATTGAGAACAATTAGTTACATCAATTTGGAATTCAATCAACAAATTGGGAGGTTCGTAAGATATTTTATTTCTTTTCAAGCATGCATAGATGGGTTCAACCATTGCTTGCTTTTGCTTCTTGATAGTACGGTTTGAAGGTGAGGTTCAAGGGGAATTTGCTCGCGGCAACAACTAAGGATGGTAACCAAGGTTTGGGTTTGCATTTTTCTAAGTGTTATTGCCCTTTTTTCCAATTTCACCATACTGTCACAATTCACATACAACAACATATGAGTCATATTGGGTTAATCAATACCAGTGCTTCATGTACATTTTCTAACAGGCAATTTCCGCAGGTTGGTTCCCGGTCCTTTTGCTATCGTTGATTCTGAAAATGCATCTAACTGGGAGTGGTTCTTGCATTAGTGATCAAAAATTGTGGCTGTAGCAGGACGTCGACGTTTATCCAATTGTAATGCTGGCCTCTTGCAGTCAATTCTTACTGTTTTTTTTTCGACACATCACACATTTTGTTTGTTACATCTTGAAATGAATTTACGAGACCAGATGAAATATGTGAATATGGACCAAAAAATTAGGTTAATGTGCAAGTTACGATAATGGGCTTATGCGCGTACAGTACCGTCTTTTAACTAGAATATCAAGATATTGAAACAATGTAGCCCAACAGTGGTTGGAAATTTCTTAAAAGATTTGCATCCAAAACATTGGGCCAATGCGTATTTCAGGTATCGTTTACTAACATTAAAATGTCAACATTTATGAATAAATAACATCTAACACTCATATCGGTAATTATTTCCTTTCACAATGAGTGCAGGTATGGTGAGATGTTGTCTAATGTAGCCGAGTCGTTCAACAATTGGATTCGAAAAGCTCGTCATCTCCCCATTACTTAGTTGGTGGATGCAATTAGGGGTCAAATCATGGAGCAAATGGTGAAGCATAAAGCTAAATGTTGCATGTAGGTTAGAGAGCTTTGCCCGAAGATGGAAAAAAATTTGGACTCCGTGTTTAAAAATAGCAAGTTGTGGATTGTTAGTCAAGTCAACGAGAATGTGTTTGAGGTTCTCTAGCACCCATCTATGTCGGTCGATATCAACATGCCTACATGTTTGCATTTCCAGTGGCAATTGAATGGTTTTCTATGTTCCCACACGGTTATTGCATTTCGGAATAATGGCAGAAACATATACGACTACGTCGACCAGTTCTTCCATGTTAAGGAGTTTAGGGTAGCGTATTCTGGGGCTATTCACCCAATTCCTATGGTGGGAAAACCCAAGTTCAATAGGGCAGATTACCTAATTGCACCACCTATTGTTAAGCGACCACCCAAAGGCCCACACGGAAGAAGATTCCATAAAAAAGGTGAGGTTATGCTACGCATTCATTGCGGCCAATGTGGCAAAATCGGAAACCATAACAGGAAAACATCTAAGGAATTGAAGTAATGCATCGACACGTACAGTTGACAGAATGATCGCGATTTTCTATCACCGAACATCACATATTTTACTCTGCCATTTATGTTCACATTTTTTTCACATTTAATGACATCGTTTGTGTTTAGTCTAATAGAAGTTTATGACATTCTACTTATTCTTATTATGGGTTGCTCAATTTGAGAATTACACGTTATTAAGTAAAGGTCAATTTCGCGGGCTTTTCAATTTTTTTTAGAATTCCTCATTGTCTTTACTAGATCATTAAATCATTAGTTTCGCCGCATATGTGAAAAAAAAAAAATAGTTTTTTTGTGTGCCACATGTAAGTGTTTTGACATACTAGTTTGTGGTACATTATTAGTATATGTCAACATGTATTTGCTTTGCTGTTAGTTTAAGTTACCAAACATCCCAGTCGTTGTACGTCACATCAAAAACATATCGAGTGTGGGTTGCGAACAAAGAGTTAATGTTCATTTTGGCAAATTGATTTGTTTGTTACATCATTCTGTTCAAATCCTTTCAGGGGGGTGGGTTGCGAACAATGAGGTGCCATTCAATTTTAGCATGTCTGTTTGTGTTTTAACAATGAGGTGCCGTTTAATATTCAAGCTATTCCATTTTAGTCCTGCTGGAATGCGTAAATGTGCCTACTACCATATATGGAATTCCTTTGTATCACCGTGTCATATAACGACCATTACAACATACACTATGGGTGCCTTCCGAATTCACATTACCTTCACATCATCTGTTCACAAAATACGACCAGAAATAACCAAAACATCATATTATCTCCATTATGGTAAATAAAATTCCACCAATCGACAATGTTCGTTGGAGATTAAATAACAATTAAGCCTACCAACATAATGAAAATGTTCATCTAACATAAAAGTATAATACCATGGACTTGTAGAAAATCTAAAAGGCATATATTCCTAGATGGTCATACACCAAAAATAATATTATTTTTAGCCTCAGTACAATGTAATTACCAAATGTTAATCAATTTGGGGACCAATCTACATTATTATTGGTAGCTGCATACAATGAGGACAATTATCTTTGAATTGGTGCATCCTGCTCATGTCCTCTACATACCCATTTACATCCTTAAGAATCCAAGTTTGATGAAAATAAGAACAACATACAAAAGAAAATAGAGATTTTGTGCATGATTAAGAACAAAATACCTGCTTATAATTACCTTTTTTTAAACATTTGCTTATGAAATGAAGAATAAAGTACAAAAACAAAACACCTACTTATGTTTGTCATATATCGAAAATAATATTTTTATTATTCGCTTTATAACATAATCGTTTATCCTGACATAACAACATCTGCCCAAAATCAAACAACTACTAACCTTTTTAAACAACCAAAAAGTTTTCAAAAAAAATCTGTCCACCATAATATTCAATTACATCAAAAATAAATAAATATACGGTTTGCAAAACAGACAAAAAACCTAGGCAAATTTTTTGGGGATGGTGGGATCAAGGGTCTGTGAAACATCTAATGTTGTCCTCTTGTGCAATCCTTTTTTTGGGTCATTCAAGAACATTTTCACCATCGCCTCATGGAGGATAGTTGGAGTAAGTCCATCCATTGTGTTGTCAACTTCGACTTCATGTACGTATTGGCGGATAATGAAACAGATAAAAATTGCACAGTCTATCCTGCAAGGAAAAAAAATGACACGATGAATGTCGCACTAATTTCAATGTAACACAAGTGATCTCACAACATAACATTAGATACACTTACGAATCTGGGCCCTGCTACGGGTAGTCCACAACCAGCATAAGTATGCCGTCAAAGTCTTCAATCTGAACATTGTTGGTTGCCAACCTTGGTTTCACGAAGCTCGTGTGGTGGTCGACCACCTATTGTTTCTAACAAATCAATACATACATCTATTTAGCGACATAACACACAACGTAGTCATAAGAGCATTAACATAATTAACTTAAGGACAGTAACTGTAAAAAGTATGTCCACCAGTCGTCAAGTTAATAACCAAAACTAATACAATTTAAATTAAGACTCGGTACCATTCGCGTGCTTACCACTTCAAGTGCCTTGTTGTAGTGGTCATCTCGCATTCCTCGTCTCTGCCTCATGGAGTTATAATGCTTCCATGTCTCAATTTTGACATTATGCACCATGACAACCCAATGGTTCGCATGGTAGATTAGGAAATGGTGTACCAGTGTCCTCGTGTGGCTTTGGTGTGTATGTTGAGATACCTCGTACGTGACAACACACTCGCATTCCTCATCATGTCCTACACGTGTTCAACAGTAATACATATCAAATAAACATTAATGGGTGCAGTTCACCGTTTTGGGAAAGGGGATATGATGTGTTTCAAATTACAAATACGTACCAAACACACGCTACTATACACGTATGATGTGTCCACATATTTGGTTCTTTCGTCTGCCCTTTTTACGAGTCCATGAGCATAATAGCATATGCATTGATTACCTACGTCAAACGTGACATCGTTGATAGATGTACATGAAAAATTACAAGTCCACATTAAATATGTGAACACATCCCCCCCTTGTCGAGTACTGAAAAGCTATAAGACAACATTATCAAAATGTTTAAATTGGGGGATGCGATGCATATACATTTTAATGGATTGAGCTTTGTTGAACCAAGTCTTGGACATTAGTGAAATGCACTTGTATTCCATCATCACCATCATCCCATATTATGAACCTGTAATCCAATAATCATTTTTTCAACACCAAATGCAATCCATTGTTTCAGTCATACTATCAAATCATACACTTAAATATGCAAAAAAAGGTATATTACTACTTGCAAATCAGACTTTGAAAAGAATATTTTTATTCATCTTAGTTCAATACATTGTACAATCACTTATTTATATAGATGGATCACCAGTAAGTAGTAAGTCCTATAATTGAGCTATTCTATAATCAAGCTACAATCAAGCTATTTCTTAATCTACAGGTAGAATAAGAGTATCTCCAATAATAGGAAACAATCACAAGAGATAATTCCTAAAATCTCTACACTCCTCCTCAAATTGGTTCATAGATGTCACACATGCCTAACTTGCCCAAAAACTTTGAGAACGCTCGACTGGACATTGCTTTAGTAAGGATATCGACTAACTAGTCTTTTGAGGAAATCTTAGGCAACTCCACAATTTTCTCATCCAATTTTTCCTTAATGAAGAATCTGTCTACTTCCACATGCTTTGTATGATCATATTGAACCGGATTATGAGCAATATCACATATCACTTTATTGTTAGAATAGAGTTGAACTGGTTGCGTAGGCGAATAGCCCAAATCCCCCAAGAGAAGTTTTAGCCATAATGCTTCACATATTCCAAGTGCCATACCTCTAAATTCAACCTATGCGCTTGAACGTGCAACAACATTTTGTTTCTTGCTTGTCCATGTAACGAGATTACCACCAACAAAGGTGAAACATCCTGAAGTAGATTGTTAATCGTCTACTGCTCCAGCCCAGTCAGCATCAGTATATGCATCCACACTTTGACAATCTACATTTTTTGTAAATAAAATTCCTTTTCCAGGAGCAAACTTCAGATACCTCAAAATGCACATAACTGCATTCATATGTGGCTCTCCAGGATAATGCATCTACTAGTTGACAATACTCAAAGCATAAGCAAGGTCTGGCCTTGTGTGGGCTAAGTACATTAATCTTCCGATGAGTCTTTGATATCTCCTTTTTTCAACAAGCACCTAATTAGTCTCAATACATAACTTCAATCCTTCTTCTACTGGTGTATCAGCTGGTTGACATGCTGACATACCAGTTTCCTACAACAAATCTAAGGCATATTTTCTTTGAGACAAAAAAATTCCTTTATTAGATCGAGGCACTTCGATCCCAAGAAAATATTTCAAGTGACCGAGATCTTTCATTTCGAATTCTTTGGACAATAACTTTGTAGAGCCTTTCTTTCTTTAGGATCATTTCATGTGACCACCATGTTGTCAACATACACAATAAGGGCAGTGATCTTACCATGCTGTTTTTTCAAAAATTAAGTGTGGTCCGAATTACTTTGATGGTAGCCAAAGGCTCTCATAAACATTGTGAACCTTCGAAACCATGCTCTAAGAGATTGTTTCAATCCATATAAAGCTTTCTTTAATTTGCACACCTTCTGACAATGCACTTCTGGTATCATGCATCCTGGTGGCAAATCCATGTAGACTTCTTTGGATAACTCTCCATGTAGAAACGCATTCGTCACATCAAATTGTTGTAATGGCCAATCCAGGTTTGTAGCTAGAGACAACAAGACACAAACTGTGTTGATTTTAGCTACAGGTGCAAATGTGTTTGTATAATCAATCCCATAAGTTTGGGTGTAGCTTTGGCTACAAGTCTTGTTTTAAAGCGTTCAATCGTACTGTCTGCTTCGTGCTTCACAGTATACACCCACCGACATCCAACTATTTTCTTCCCCGGTGGACGATCAACAAGTTCCCCAAGTTTCATTTTTCTGCAAGGATTTTATCTCCCTATTCATAGCAGTTTTCCACCTTTGGTTGGCTAAGGCTTCCTGCACACTATTAAGAATAGATATAACAGATAATTGATTTACAAATGACTTATTTGATTCTGACAGACGATGGTTAGACACATAATGACTCATGGGGCATTTAACTTTACTAAAAAGTTTGGGTTCATTTGTGGTTTTAGGGATGCCTTTGGTTTGACGCGGCGGTAGCTGTTTTCTGGATGGTTTAGGAACATCCTCAGCAAACAATTGGTTTGGTGTATCAGCGGCCTGTGGGGTGAGGGATTTGGATGAAGATGGAGCTACAACTTCATTTTCTAGGTGTTCATAATTGTCTGGGTGTTCATCATTACTTTGGTCCAAAGGTATACTATGCAAATCTAATTCACCTGCATTATTTTCAATCGATTCAGAGAGTTCCTCATTATTCACATCCTGATTACCAGATTCAGAGAGTTCCACTTTGGTAGAGATCAAAAAATTATAGTCATAGTCTAGTGCTTGAACTTCTTCCCGGTACTCCCCTTGAAGTTCAGGCTTAGAGGAAAAATACATAGAGTCTTCATGAAAAATGGCATCCAACGTAACAAACATGTGTTTGGTGGGAGGGTGATAGTAGCGATACCTCTTTTGAGAAGCAACATATTCTAGAAAGACACAACACAACGCTCAAGGAGTCAACTTGGTGCGCTGATGCTTATAAAGGTGTACAAATGCTACACAACCAAACATATGGGGAGGTAAGTTAGGGTGATGGGAGTAACAATTGCTTTAATGAGAGCCTGAGATGGTGTCCAAAAATCAATGGTGCTAGAAGGTACTCGGTTGATCAAATAAGCTGCAGAGGTAAGTGCATGTCCCCAATAAGAAACCGACAAATGGGCTTCTATTAACGAAACACGGACAACCTCCAACAAGTGTCGATTTCTTTGCTCTGCGACCCCATTCTGCTGGGGTGTATCAGAACAAGTAGTTTGATGAATAGTTCCATCGGTTTCCAAATACAGCTTCAATTCAAGACTCAAATATTCACCTCCATTATCACTGCGGAAAACCTGAACCTGTGCATTGTACTGACTGTGAGCAATTTTATGAAAATTTTGAAATAACAAGTTTACATCACTTTTGGACTTCATCAAACATACCCAAGTCATTCTGGTAAAATCATCAATAAAAGCAACAAACCAACGTGATCCATCCAAGTTAGTAACTTTAGATGGACCCCAAACATTAGAATGTATGATCATAAAAGGAACTGGGCTCGTATTCAAAATTAATGGAAACGAAGCACGATGGCTCTTTGCAAGTTCACAAATATCACATTTGAAACTGGAAATATCAATTTTTGCAAATAAATTAGGAAACAATTTCTTCAAGTAACCAAATGAAGCATGCCCCAGACATTGATGCCATAAACATATCTCAGATTTCTTCTTTTCACCCTCAAAACCACCTATCATTAAAGCATGACGCAATCAGTTTGAACTCTTTAACACCAAGTTTAAGTAATACAGCTTCCCTCGCCTAACACCACAACCAATCGTCTGCGTTGTTTGGATGTCCTTAAACACACAAAAATCAGGCCAAAAAATGACAACACAAAATAAGGCAGTGGTTATTTGGGAAACTGACAAGAGATTATAATCTAAAGATGGAACAATCAAAATAGAATCTAAATTCAAAGTGTCAGTGAGGGACAAGGATCCTTCTCTAATAATCGGAATTGAGGTACCATTGGTAATGGAAACAAAATTTTGTGCAGAAGGTTTAAGAGGAAATACTTGTTTAGAATCAAATGTCATATGATTCGTAGCATCAGAATCAATTATCCATGCACTATTAGAATCAGGTGCATAAATACTTAAAACCTTACCATCATTACCTGTCGTTGCTGCTAATATCGAGAATGCTTTAGCAATATCATTCTCTGTCTTTGTTTCAACAACTGTAGTAGTGGAGGTTTTCTTAGAATTCCTCTTCCATGAATCACGGCTATGATCCTACCATTCTGGATACCCCACAAGTTAGTAGCATCGATTTTTGGTATGACCACTTTGATTGCAGTGAGTGCCTTTGTAGGAAGATTTACCGACACCAGTAGCAGTCTTAGGAGGAACGGGCCTCGGTCGGTCCTGCTGGTGTTGAGGAGGCCAATTTTGATTAGAACGGTTTCGAGTCACCATGGCAGAAGTTTCAAAATTTCTGTAGACATCCCATTTTTTACCAACATTAAAACTCAGACGTCATCTATTGAGCGCTTGATGATTGTTCATGTTTGTGCTCGTTTTGAGTTTTTGGAGCCTTCGGCTGAGCGCCTTGTCTCGGGACCTCTTAACTTTCTCCTCTTGGCCTGGCTTTTGGACCATGCCTTGTTGCCTTTGCCTAGAGGGAGACAGAGGCCTGTAGGCCCTTTTTTGTAGTCATAGACTACCTTTCCCTCTCATAGGCCACTTTTTGTACCCGTAGACTAGTTTTCGGGGCTTCCGGCTGAGTGCCTCGCCTTGCGGATTCCTGTCTTGCTTTCTTTTTTGTTTGTTTTTGAACCAAACCTTGTTATCCTTTGCCTGGAGGGTGGAACAGGGGTGTAGACTAGTTTCTCCTCCTGTAGACCACTTTTCTTCCCTGCCATCCACTTTTTGTGGTCGGCCAGCTAGGGTGAGTGGTCTGTGGACCACCTAAGGTGGTCGGCAGCCTGCCACCACCTTCCTCTCTCTCTATAAACCCTCTCTTCTCCTTGCTGACCAGTTTCTTTCCCTGTAGACCACTTTTTCTGGTTGGTTGACTAGTGGGAGTGGTCAGCCGACCACCTTAACTGGTCGGCGGCCATCCTGCATTTTTCGCAGATATTTTCCTTGCCAACTGTGCCAACTGTTGGGCACAGAAGGCATCCTTCATACACGTGTATGGAGGGATTGCTTCAAGTTTCTAGCTTGTTCAACAAGCTTGAGGCTTGGATTTCTATAAGAGGAAGGCTCTCTCTCCATTTTCCAGGTTCAGGAAAATTGGCTGAGGGTTATACATATCCTTCTATCTCTATATTGCTCCCTCTCTCTCTATTTGTTCCATTTTATGCTCAAAAGTGCCATTTATTCACACTTTTGCACACAAACGTGAAACACCTTCACTCTTGGGCTGAGGTTCTTGGAGGTTTGTTTGAAGCTCAAAAGCTTGGTTTTTGCCTCTGAAGTTGCTACTTTGAAGTGGTTCTTCAAGGGTGAGTCTTCATCCTCTTTAAAGCTTTGTTTATATTGCTTATTTCCCCCCATTTGCATGATGTTTTAGGCCTAACTTTAAACTACAAAAACTCTTGTTTTTAAGTCCTTAAAATGTTTGTTTGAGGCCTCTTTGGTGTTGGGGGTGGTCTACCCCCTTTTGTACCTTATTTGGCCCCTTTTTGTGCCATTACTTTAGGCCTTTGAGATCACCTTTGTTTGGCCTCTTCACCACTGAAATTTAGTGGTGGAAAGTGTGTTTTGAGGCCCTAAATAGGAGGGGGTCATCCCCTCTCCTTGTGTCCTGGTTGCTTGCTTTGTTGGCCTCATGTTTGAGCTTATTTTTCTAGAAAGTGTTGGCCTGTTCTCAGCTTATTTTTGGCCCTATTTCAGCATGGCATAACTTTGTTTTGGCTTGGTTTGGTTACCTCATGCATGCTTTCTACACTTGTAGTCTAATCTTGCCATTTAGCCTTGTATGCTCAATGCTTTGATCCATCATGCTAGCCTTCAGCATGTTTTTGGTGTTATTTTAGCATGCATTGGCTCTGTTTTGGGTCGATTTGATTGCCTCTTGCATGCTTCATAACCTTGTAGTGTAATCATCCCTATAGCCTTAACATGCATCATGCTTTGGACCATCATTCTAGCATGTTTTTTGGCTCCACTCCAGCAAGCTTTTACTCATGTTTTGCCATGCTTAAGCTCTGTTTTGGGTGGTCTTGATCATTTGGACTTTGCTTTGTATAGCCATAGTTCAATCTTGCTCACTAGTTTTGAGTTTCAAAGTATCTAGCATGCTTTACTTGAGTTGTTTGCATGCTTTGGCCTCATTTCTAGCATGATTTCAGTGTGTGTAGTATAGTCATACTCCCTCATGTTTCACACTTTTGGAGGGTTATGCTTTATGCCTCAATCATGAGCCCAATATGTATGCATGCCTGCCTAAGCCTTTGGGCTACCATCTCAGCATGTTTTTGGTGTTATTTTACCATGTTACAACTCTGATTTTTGTTGGTGAAGTCACCTCATGCTTGGTTTTGGTAGGTGTAGTGTAATCCCCCTCATTGGCCTTACATGCGTCATGCTTTATGCCTCCCATTCTAACATGTGTTAGCTCTATTCCATGCATGTTCTGGCATTGTTTTGACCTGCCTTGGGACTTTTTTGGGTTATTTTGGCCCTTTGGGGTTTGCTTGATATGGCTATGGTGCAAGTACCTTTGATAGCCTTAAGCTTTGAGCCCCCTAGCATGCCTCATTTGTGATATGTGCATGATTTGGCATCATTTGGAATACAATTTTAGAGCTTACGTCTTTGCTATGCTCCCATGTTTATCACTCTTTCATTGCTCTTGAGGGTTATGCATTATGCCTTGTCCGTGAGCCAATGAATAAACATGCTTTGCCTACCTTTTGAGCCTCTGTTTTAGCATGCTTTCGGCCTTGATTTAGCATGCCTCAACTCTGTTTTGAGTAGTTTGGGTCACATGGGATTTGTTATGCATGGTCGTAGTGCAATAGCTTTGACTAGCCTATGATTCAAGGTCCTTAGGATGCTATGCTTGTGTTGTTTGGATGATTTGGCATCATTTTACACATGATTTTAGTACATATTTCATTGCCACACTCTCACATTTTCCACTTCTTCAATGTGTTTGAGAGTTGTGTCTTCATGCCTTGTTTGTGAGCCAATGTGTATGCATGCTTGTTTATGCTTTTGGACTTCATTTTCAGCATGTTTTGGCCATTGTCTTGGCATGCATGAGGCTTGTTTGAGGTTGGTTTGGTCCATTGAGTATTGCATTACATAGCCCTTGTGTCGTGTCCTTCACTAGTTTCAAAGCCTAAGGACTCTAACTTGCTATGCTCATGTTGTTTGCAAGTTGTTGAATCACATGTTGTTTGCATGTTGTTGCATTGCATCTTGTTTGCATGTTGTTGCATTGCATTATGTTTGCATGTTGTTGCATTGCATTGTGTTTTGAATGTTGTTGCATTGCATTGGATCGGATGTTGATCCAAACACGAGAAACGAGGGGCGTTTCATACTTGAAGTGATGAAATGCGCCTCATTTCTCGATCGCCGACCCTTTTGATCAAGCATGATAGAAGTGGAGACCCTTATGTGTTATTTGTGCATTCATAGACATTGAATTGTGCAAACTTGGCTTCTCGGCCATCGTGCATTGTGATGCTCAGTTGGTGGTCCGAGAGTCAAGTTCCGTACTCCCTTGAACTAGAGAAATGATAGGGAGGGTGGTTGTGCACACATTCCCTGGCAAATACACTACCAAGCCCTTGTTGTTCTCTGTTGTAGGAAAACTGGAGTTTGGCAGAATTTTTGGTCGGCAGACCAGTAAAGGTGGTCGACCGACCACTTTTTCTAGTCTACAGGGGGTCTACACCACCCTTTTCTAGTCGGCAGCCCACCAAGAGGTCCCCATGTTGGAGCAAAAGCAACTTGGAAGTTTGTGCAGTGTTCTGAGATCAAATCAAACGCAAACAGAGGCAATTCTGGGCATGGTAATGGATTTCCGAGCGAGGCAATCGAGAGCATGCATCCTTCATTGTTCAGGCAGAGCTGTGGCAGGCTAGTTCACATTCCTCACATGCTTAGTTAGTTACCATGTTTAGTTAATCTGTTAATTAATTAAAGTATTGTAATAATTAGTTGTAGCTAGTCATTCAATTTGTGTTGTGTAATAATTAGTCTAATTAGATTATTAGATTAGTTAAATAGCTTAGCTTAGTGTAGCTAGCTTAGCTTATTCTTTCGGACCCTCCGTTGAGAGGGCGAAATGCTGTAATAAGTGTGTGTGCGTGTGTGTGATGCATGTCTTTCAACCCCATTTCTTTCTCCTTTTTACTTATCATCTTTTGATGATTAGTTTAGGGCATGTTTCAATTAGGATACTTATGTTTGCATGCGTGCATCCATTCATCTGTCTTGCATGCACTGGGCTCGCCGCATCATACAAACTGCATTGTATTTCAATACCAATTTGAATACATGTTATCTAGTTGCATTCACAAGACATCTTAGAATATCCGAGCCTATCTTAGTTTCATTTTTCATGTGTTGCATTAGTCATTCTTGACATAGCTAGGATCATGCATTGATTACTAACTAGCTTCTTTTTTGGCTCGGAGTACATTGTGAGTGTTTATGCTTTAGCATCCTTGCATGAGTGTAAGTGACTGCCATGTTTAGTATGCTTTCCATGAGGCTAACTGCTTAATTGTTTAACTGTATGAATGCTTGTGGATGAAGGCTTCATTGCTTGAATTTGAACCATTCATCAAAATGTGCATTTTAAGCCCACTTGAAGTGGCGAATCATCATGTTTTTAAGCTCACTTGAGGGTGGCAAATCCGCGACTTAGCCTACTTGCGAGTAGCAACTCCAAACCATTTTCAAAAATAAACATGAGATGTTTTGTTCTAAATTGAGTGATTTAGTCTATACTTGTATGTTGTGTGCATCACATAGTAAGTTAGATTAATAACCGGAATAAGAACACATGTGTTTTAAAAAATAATATATCATGTTTAATAGAGGCCGATCCTTTGATCGGGCAAGTGAGGGTGCTCATTTCATGACCTTCCCCCCTCGTACCCAAGTTCCCGAACCGAGGCAACTTTGGTGAAGACGGACACGTGGCCTTAGGCACTAGTCATGGTTTCCTAATTTTCCAAAATAAAATATTTAGGTGGCGACTCTGAAATCTGGCAAAGCAGTCTATGTTTGGCACTTCTTGATCAAAATCGATTTTCCAAAACGATTCGTCGGATTTGAACTCTTTGGTGATTTATCAGTCTTACATTGCACTTTGTGAGATTAGATTCAGAACCGTGACAGGAGCCCAAACTATAGTAACTAGAACTACAATTCGTGCCCTCGCGCACGGAGTGGTGTTCGGGCGGTCTAAAATTTGCAAGTTCAACATTCATCGTCTCGCGTCAAACACATTTACGGCAGACTAGTGCATAACATTCCTCTATTGCGGGGATTGGATCCTTCCTCAAAATTTCACCACGGATTTGTTCAAATTCACCATCTAACCTAGCAAGAAAAATATGCATCCTTAGTCGTTGAACTGATTTCTAATAGGATGCAACATCTTTTTCACTCTCCTTGATCACCTGATCACGATGCTCCAATTCACTAAAAATTTCAATCAACTTTCCATAATACATAGAGAGTGTTTTGCTACTCTATTTGGCAAAGAAGGCCCTCTAGTTCAAGGTAAATACTTGCAATTCATCCGCTCCATCATAAAAAGCTTTAGAAAGAGCTTTCCAAATATCAGGAGCAGTTGGTAGGAAAATGTATCGCTTCATAATGTCTGGGGACATAGAAATCAACAGCCATCTCTTGACCCTTTGATTGTCTACATACCACTTTTCATATCCAGCATCTGTCTCAGTTGGTGGCTGTGAATTGCCACAAACAAAGGAGAGTTTCTTCTTCTCAGCAATATGCATCTCCATGATTTGAGACCACATATCATAATTGGTCTCATTGAGTACAATCCCTGCATTGAATGATGAGCCTTTAGATTGAATGATAATGGGAGCAGACTTAGTGCCAAATGTTTTAGAATCTAACTTGGCCATCGTTTGATGGTTGCAGCTTGGCTTTTTTGCGCCCTCTTTCAGAAACTTGAAAAGAAGCCCTACAGTTTGGACTCCCGCGGTTCTGAATCTCATCTCACAAGTGTAATGTGAAATTGATAAACAACAAAGAGTCCAAATCTGACAAATCTTTTGAAAAATCAATTTTGAATCAATTTACCAAAAATGGACTACTTTGCCAGATACAGAGTCACCATCTAAATATTTTATTTTTGGGAAAATTTAGGAAACTCGTGACTCGTGCCAAAGGCCACGTGTCCGTCATCACCAAAGTTGTCTCGGCTCGGGAACTTAGGTACGAGAGGGGAAGGTCATGAATTGAGCACCCCCGCTCGCCCGATCAAAGATCGGCCTATACTAATCATTATATAATTTTTTATAAACATTATGTGCTCTTGTTCTGGTTATTTAAACTAGCTTTACTATGTGATGCGCACAAGCAAGTATAGACTAGTTTGCTCAAGTTAGAACAATTCAATTTCATGTTTGTTTGCGAAAAGGCTTTGAATTTTTCACCTCAAGTGGACTTAAAATTTGATTTGACACTCAACAAAGTGGGCTTAAAACGCACATTTATTGAATCGTTCCAATTCAAACAGCAAGCCTTCATCCACAGGCATTCAAGCAGTTTATCAAATAAGCATTTAGCCTCATGGTAAGCATGCTAGTTATGGCAACACTCACATTCATGCAGATATGCTAAAGCACTAAAAACTAACCTAGTACTCCAAGCTAAGAAGATATGAGTTAGAAAAATATGTATGATTCCTAACTATGTTAAATGTCTAATGCAACACATGCGAAGAATGCAATTAATAGGCTCGGCTACTACTATGGCATATAAAGCAATTTGATAATATGCGATTAAATACGTATTCAAAGAAGCAATTAAAATGACAATGCAGTTTGAATGATGCGCCGAGGCTCGGTGCATGCAAGACAAGATGAATGTATGAAAGCATGATGTATACTAATTTGAAACATGATGCTCCTAAACTAACCATAGAAAGCGGTCAAGTAAAAGAGAGAAAGACGTAGGATTGGAAGACATACACGTTATTACATTACGCTCTCACGAAGGAGAGTCCGAATGAATAAAGAAAAACTAACTAGCAACTAATTAGGGCTAAGCCAATTAAGCTAATTATTACAAACCAAATGAAATAAAAAGCTAAACTAATTAACTAATTATTACAACACTTGAATGAATTAACTAGTAAGCTAACTAATTAAACTACAACACAAATGTAAGCAAACTAAGCAATTAAAACCTACAACTATACTGCTACTACTCTGCCTCGAGAAATGGAAGATGCACATGCTCGGATACTACCCAAAAAGACCTCCGTTTTGCTCTCGAAAGCCTCTGTTTGCATAGTTGAACATTTCCAGAACTATGCTACTCCACCTTACCAACAATCTACTGAAGTTTACATCAGTGGCCAGCCGGCCATGGATGAATGCTGCCGGCCATCTATGGTGCACTGCCGGCCATGGATGGTGGCCTGCTGGTCACTGATGCACTTGGATCATCATGCTGTAATAGAGTACAAACAGAGCAAAAAAAGGGTATTTTCAAGGATTATTTGCACAATTCACCCCTCCTTTTCACGAATAAATCCAAGGAGTTGTGAACTTAAGCCACAAACCACTAATCCAAGCAATTTCATTGCATGATGGCTTGTGATTCAACATGTGCAAGCTCAATAAATGCAAAACAAGACACTCAAGAACCATCACCTTATCATGCATGATCAAGGGCAATCGAGACCTAGAAAACTTGAGACATTTCATCACTTTGAGTATGAAATGTCCCAATTTGTCTTGTGTTCAATTAATGTCCGATTGAACACACAAAATACAAGTTATTATCTTGTTCAATTTTAGTCCCAAGTTGCTAGTTACTCATTTTAACTTACTAACCATTCTTTATTCCAATTAAGTCCAAAAGGTGAGTTAGAGTCCTCTACTAGAAAGAAGGCTCAAAACAAAAGTTGGTTTGGGTATGAAAGAAGGCTCATATCATTGGTAATGAACCCCCAAAGGGATTAAACCATTAAGTATGAAACCTTAATTTTAGACTTAGGCAAACAAATGACTCGAAACAACCTGCAAAGCAAAAAAGAAAAACAAGAAAGGAGAGAGGTTGCAGAGGTGATTAGTGCTAAAATGAAGTGCAAAACAACACCAAATCATGCAATCAACACAAAAAAGAGGTGTCTAATGACCTAAAGCACCAAACTTGTGAGGACTATTACACTACAACCATACAAAACAAGGCCCAACTGACCCAAACTACCCAAAATAGAGCTAAAGCAATATAAAACAAAGGCAAAAACATGCTGGAATATAGCTACAAAAAGCTAGAAAAACATGCTAACATATAGAGTTAACTAGGATAGCAAACAGGACACAAGAAGGGCAGGGTAACCCCTCCAATTTTAGACTTCAAAACATGTTTTATGCCCTTGAAAATACTCTGAAAATCAGTGTTTAAAGGCCCAAAAAAAGATGGTTTAAAGACGGGAAACACAAGTGAAGAAGCCTTACAAACAAGGTACAAAGAAGGGTGAACCACCCCTTACCTTAAAATGGCTTCAAACCACAAATTTCAGTCCATTTTGACAGAGTTTTTATAGCCCAAAAATAGCTTAAAAAAAATAAACAGAAAAACAAGTATGCAAAGTAAGCTAACAAAGCAAATATTATACTTCTTGAAGAGAAGAGTGATTCTAGGCAACAATTCATGCTAAAACCAACTCGTAGAGCTCCAAGGAGGCCTCAATGAACCTCAGCTCAAAGGTCATCAAGTTTTGTTAAGGAAGTAAAGGCAAGAGTGTAGTGTAAGTAGGCAAAAGTGTAGACAATTGTGAGAGAGAGAGAGAGAGAGAGAGAGAGAGAGAGAGAGAGAGAGAGAAATCTGGGGAGGGAAAATTTTTGAGTTTGAAATCTTCTAACCTCAAAACATGAGAGAGGGACTCCCTATATATAGAAAACATGAAATCTATACAAGGAGATCCAGCTCTCCACGTGTGGACAGATGCAAGCATCTATGCAAATAGCTGGCACGGCTGGCATAAAAAATATCTGCATATAACACTAGTGGCCGGCCGGCCATAAGTGATGGCCAGAAAGGCACATTAATGGCCAGCAGACCAGAAGCTCTGGCCGACAGCCTCCATAGTTGGCCGGCAGGCCACCAGAGACTGCAGGAGGGAAAGACCAAGACATGGTCCAAAAAGGAGACAAAATAGATGGAGGGTTTGAAAAGCTCAAAGCTGTGGCATTTCGCTGAGGACTTTGAGCGCTTGGTGAGCGATCAGACTCGTCATCGGATGTACCTGTAAGAACATCCAAGTCTTGAATGGCCGTAAAAAATGGAGTGTCTACAGTTGCCCCTCTTTGATAGAACTCGAAGTCATGATATGACGTGAGTGAATGTCAAAGCCCAGAGACGACCCATTTTGACGAGGCCGAAGACTTGGCAAACAATCAAAACAGAAATAAATGATTACGCCCGCAGGCTGCCTACATATCCTTTTGCAAGGAATCAAACCAACGTAGTTTTGGAGCAAAATGCAAATGATATGCATGATATGCAGGAACATAACTTATGATCATGCAATAAGGCAGTGCAATGAAACATTTAAATGCAAATGATATGCAAAGAAATGCTAAAGTTAAACAAACTGAAACGAAGCACAGTTCCAAACATGAAAAGAAAACCACGTGCCACGCACAAGAAACACTGGCCCAAACTAAATTTTGTGTAGAAAGGATGTAATAAAATTATGCAGGCTCAACTACGCGTCACGTAGGAAAGGAGAAGAATGACATGACCATCAGGTGCACCCGGGGTCTCAACCAAGATTCTAACGCATTGCACGCAGATGGAGAAAAAAGATGGTGTAAACACTAGGCGTACCCAAATGTTTCTAACCGATACAAACAATCCTACCGAGTCTCACATGAGAGGAGAAAGGGGTGGTGTGAACACCAGGATGCACCCGAATGTTTTTAACTGAAGGGCGGTATGAACACCGGGACGCACCCGAGTGTTTTTAACTGAAGGGGTTCTAACGTGTCTCATGATAGAGGAGGAAGAAGTAAAAAGATGCAATCTGAAGGGCACGAACTATTGTACCTGGAACTCCTCTGAATGAACTATACATACAATATCGTGCATGCAGAGGAAAGAGACTTAACAAATATGATACAGTAAGAATGCATGTTCAATACAAGACAAACAATCGAGGTACAATGTTAATGGCATGTTCTATGCGAGAAGCAAAAGCATATGCATATTATATGCATGAAAAAAAAACAAATGCAGCTTCCATGCATGATTCAAGAGCGAATGCAAGACACACAGGCAATTCCAGTGAGATGCACATCTTTCAACAACATATGTGAAATGCATATTCTATGCCACAAAGTGAAGTACATGTTCCATGCAACAACAAATAGGACATACACGTTCTATGCAAGATATCAAAGCATGATTTGACGAAAACAAACTCAGAGGCAACTTCTGATTCACCTCTCGGAAGAATTACAATGTGTTTAAAGGATACACCTCATTCATGTTGACAAGTGACGAACATCACACACCGAAAACACAGTTTTGAGCTTCCGCAGAGGCATTCTGAACTCAACAGTGAACAATCCCTTCAATTCTTGGAAACCAAAGACAAAAAACAACATCAAAACTCAAGGAAAGCTGTTGACCACCTGCCGGCCATGAGGAAAGGCCGTTGGCCAGGTGCCGGCCAACAATGGTCCTTGCCGGCCATCGATGAGCCTTGCCGGCCATTGATGGCAGATCGAGGGTAAATCGGACAATTTCGTTTCGGTCTTTAAGTATTCACCTCCACACTTCATTTCCTCACTTCCTCATGCCCGAAAATCATCTCTCTTTTTCTCTAGACACTCTTTCTCTCTAGATTTGCGATTTCTATGCGTTTTCCAACACCTTACACAAAGTTGGTTCGCTAACATCTCTTTATTTCCTTCACTTTGAACTGATTGAAACTTGATTTCGGTACTTTTTTTCTCATTTCCACCATTCTAGGCTCATTTTCCTTGAGTTTCTCTCGAGTTTTGTGCACTTTTCCCGACTTTGACTTTGTCCTCCGTTTTCTCTCTCCTAGGGTTTGGTTTTTCCAAGTTTACCCTTTTTCTTCATTTTTCTTCATTTTTCACCCATCTCGAACTTGTTTTCAGATGGCAGATGAGGTTCCTCAGGATGGGACTGCTCCGGAGGTTCCCCCAGTAGTTCTACTTGTGCCGGAGGTAGAGGAGCTGATAGCCGACCTTGAGGCTGACCTAGAGGTGGAGTTCGAGCCCGAGGCCGAGCCAGAGCCGTTACAACTGAAGGTACGACCTTTTGATCCGGTGAGATATCACCCATAAACATATATATTGCCCATTTCCGGAGGCATTAGACACTTCACCAAGTTTTCCCGCGGTGCACCTGAGGACCTTTGCTGAGGGAACAGGACTCTCACTTGTTGGCCATTGCCGTTGAGGTAAGCACCCTGTTTTTCATGTATTTTTGCTTCATGTATTTCTGCCTTTAGTTACTTGCAATTCCTGTACTGCCTTATATTGGATTCATTTGATTGCATTTCATACACTGCCTTATATCTGACCATGCATTTTCTTCATCTGATGCATTTTATGCACTACCCTTATTTGATGCATTTCATGCACTGCCCTTATTTGATGCATTTGTCTTCTGCCACAAGGTGAGTCTCGCGCCTTTAGAGGCTATGGTGCTACGACAATTAGAGATTGGTACGACGAACTCCCGGCTGGAGTTCGAGACATCATTGATGAGGCGGGCTTCAGCCTCTTCTGCTCTAGCTTGACTCGGGTCACCGCGAGTTGTCCCTTCCTGGGAGCACTGATGGAGAGGTGGTGGGATATCACCAACTCTTTCCACTTTTCCACTGCAAGGGAGATAACAATGACTCCTTATGACTTTGCCATGATCACCGGCTTAGACATAGGGGGAGATCCGATCCCGATTGATACTGATATGGAGGAGTGGGAGGCAGCTTGGTTCGAGCTGCTAGAGGTATACCCACCCATATACCAGACGGGGATGGTTAGGTACACTTGGTTCGCAAAGCGATTCAGAGGGACGGAGCCCGAGACGATAGAGGAGACCGAGCAGTATGCCAGGGGCTTCCTAATGTTCGTCTTTGGTACCGCCTTATTTTCGAACAGGTGGAATATCGGTGGCCTGTATTTGCTAAGTGCTCTAGTGACCCTTCCTCGGGTTTGTTTCTACGACTGGTGCAGAGCCAGCCTCACTACCCTATACGGATATATGAGCTCTACCTCCCATCTGTGAGGGGACTTGATTGGAGGCTATCGGCGAGCCTGGGAGGTACACATCTCAGTTCTCTCTTTATATTTTCTTTGCAGTTTCTGCACATCTATTTCAATACATGCTTTCTACTTCGCATTTCTGTATCTGCTCAAACACTATTCATACACTGTGCTTTCTGTCTTGCACTTTCTATATCTGCTTGATACTATACTGATCACATACCACTGTATTTTTCCTACAGTTATGGGTATACGCATACTTTTTGACTCTCACGTAGGTGCCTGTAGTGGAGCTTCCGTTGACGGTACCCTATTCGCGGATATACGATGGTTAGCTTCACCGTAGGACCCATGAGCCTTTCACATTCTTCAGGAAGTACTTCGACACAGTAACTGCCCATGAGGTAATCCGAAATACAGTCATTTTTGTTTTGAAACTGTTTTGCTTCACACATTTAGCAACTGACAACAACTAATAATCTGTATAACTCATGTTTACAGATCACGTGGCAGCCATAGGCCTTGATGTCGGAGGAGGATCCGGGAGCAGTTTGTCGGCGCTTGGGCCGTCTCCCACTATCGCATTCTGCTTGAGGGTCCAATCTATCAAGCTTGGTTCTTGGGTGAGCACTTCGTATGCCAGATCATGAGCCTACCAAAATCGATCATCCTGATGGCTCCACCAAGTCCATGCGATCCAAAGAGAGCCTATCTGTTGAGGAGGTCATCCAGTTCATGGTGGGCCTTGACGTCGACTTCTTCCGAGCGGAGGGCGACTATGCAGATTTCATCCAGACATACTTGATGTCGTCCCTGACCGGTGTTCTTGGAGATGAGGGGGCGAGAGCTCCTGCCGCGAGAGCGAAGCGCAGAGTGACCCAAGTGAGTAAGGCCCGTGGCAGAGGGGCTTCCCGAGCGGGGCGGAGGGCTGATTGGCCAGAGCTTTTCATTGCGCTGACTTGTTGGCAACACACCAGGGAGGCCTACTAGGTCCCGATTGAGCCTACAACAGCTGGTCATGAGCTTGTCGGGGTACGAGGCCCGACTCCGGTATGAACCACACTTTAGCACTTGCACTCCATATTTCATTTATGATATATCTATGGCAAATACTAATCATTCAAATACATTTGTAGGCAGGGATCGAGTACAAGTGAGGCGCCCTCGAGCTGATAGCCTTGCTGATGGGGATGATAGAAAGGAGAGAGACGCTGCTCAGCCTCTATGGTGTTCAGGTAATTTCTTCAATTTTACATTCCAGGCATCAACTTTCCACTGACACACTAACACTAACATTTCAACTAAAAACTTCCCAAACTACACTGATACATTGCATCAATAGACCGCATCTGACACACTGCGCTTGCATACTGTATTTACACACTGTATCTGACTTCTACATATACTCATTCTACTACTATGCTTGCATCTGATACACATTCTATAACTGATATGCACCCACTGTCTTTTCATATCCCACTCGTGCCGATGGTGCCAGCAGGAGCGGTAGTACCTGCACCAGCAGTACCTCCTCTAGCAGCAGGGAGGAGAGAGAGACAGCCTCCAGTACGCGACCAAGGCAGAGCTAGGGACACCCGAGCTGACAGCGACCCTTCAGAGCCCATTCTGAGTGATGATGATGCTGAGACAAGCAACTCTGAGGAGGCAATGAGTCAGCATTTAGAGTCATCTGAGAGTAGAGATGATGATGCCGGCTCAAGTTCTGAGAGCGGGGGCGATGCCGAGGCGAGCTCCGAGGCAGAAAGAAGAGATGGCTCTGGTTCAGACTCTGGTTCAGATTCAGACAGCGGAGCCAACGAGACAGTGCCCCAGAGTACTCTCCTTCAAGGAAGAAGATGAAGAGGGCTTCTCAGGGCTTGAGGTGACTGTAGACACCCCATTTTTTACTGTCCTCAAGACTTGGACGTCACCGTTGGAACACTTGGTGATTACCCTTGTTTGTGTTCGTTTGGAGTTCCCGGAGGTCTCGGCTACGCGCCTTGCCTCAGGATCTCCGAACTTGACTGTTTAGTGTCTGGTTTTGCACCAAACACTTGTGTTTTGCCTTGGAGGGGCAGGGAATGCCTTGTGAGGCATCCCCACACACCACCGGCCAGGGCCAGAGGCCACTGGCTGGTTTTTGCTGCCATCGGCAATATATATTGCCGGTCGGCACTATTTGTTGCCGGTCGGCACTCCCTTTTGCCAAAATGGCATTTTTGGGCAGCCGACTACTGTTCATCTGCTTTTGCTGATATTTTATTACAGCTGTCTTGCATTTGGCTACCCTCCATACACGTGTATGGAGGGATCTCTCTCTTTAGAAGCTTGTCTTGTAAGCTTTACAAGACAAAAAGGCTCTATAAGAGGAGCCCTTCTCTCCCTGGCTTAGGGTTAGACATTTTAGAGAGTTTAGACAGCCATATTAGGGTTTTGAGTTCTAGGGTTAGAATCCATACACATTCTATCTCCATACCTCTCTCTTTTTGCCTTTGTGTGTGTTCTAGGTGTTTTAGTCCATACTATTGCACACAAACACCTAGTGCTTCACCTTCCTTTGGCTACTGAGGTTCTAAGGGGCTGGTTTTGGTGTTTTGGAGTTGGATTGAAGCCAAGAAGGGCTGTTGGAGCATCATTTGTTGAAGGGGTCTTCAAGGGTAAGAAACTAGTCCATTTATTCCCCATTTTTGCATTGCTTTTCTACCTATCTTAGAACTATTTTTGTGCTTAGTGTATAATACAAAAAAGTTCTATTTTTAGGACCTCTTGATTGTTTATTAAGAGTGTTTTGTGGTTTGGGTTTGTTTGACCCCTCCTAAGCCTTGTAAGGCTCCTTTTTGTGCTATTTTTGTGCAAGTTTCGAGACTTTGGTGTTTGGGCCTCTTCACCACTGAAATCTTGAGGGATTTCAGTGGCATAGATGGTGCCTTGAAGTCTCCAAAAGGGGAGGGCCACCCCCTCTCCTTGTTGTCCTTGAAAGAGATCCTTTTTGGCCTCTTGAGGGAGCATCATGTTAGAGTGTGTATTGACCATGCCTTGGCTACTGTTTGCATGTCATTTAGCCCTCATTTTATAGCACTATGGCTACTGTTTTGGGCCTATTTAGAGCTGCCCAAATCACGTTTAAGTCCGTCTTTTTGTTTGTCGCATGCTCTCCTTGTATATCGTAGTATATTGGCGAGTTGTCGCATATTTGAAATCCCATGATTGAATGAAGTCACATGTTGGCTTACGTGCTTGAATGCCTACGTTAGCCTTGCAAACTTGTTAGTTGCATTGCTCTATGCCTTGCATTTCTTGCATGCTCATTTGCATTGCCGTATTGCATGCCTAGTTAACATGCTTAGGTTGCATTGCATTGGCATGCATGCTTGGCCTCTTGACTATCCATGATAGAGGCTAAGTCCCCATTTGTTTGTTGGTTTGCATTGCATGTTATTTGACATCAAAGTGTACTCACTTGGTCCCTTGGGCCATCGCACATCGAAATGCGCGATTGATGGTCCGAGAACCAAGGAGCATGTCCCTTTGAGTCACAAACATGATAGGGGACATGATTGGTGCATACATTGCTTGAATTGTATTCCCATGCAAGTTCTGTCCTCTGCTGCTGTGAGTTGCAGGTTCTGCAGGCATTCTTTGCCGACCGGCAGTATTCTTTGCCGACCGGCGAAATTTTGATCATTTTAAGAGAAAGAGAGACGCGCTAAGCTCTTAATGAATGAAATCATGCTTGTCAGCGTGAGTACTGGGAAGGACCCTGGCTTGATCCAGATTGGTTCCACACTATCTTCGGCGCAAGCGATTTGTCGTTTTCTTAAAAACTTTCAAAAACAAATGTTTACACGGCCCTGTGAAGACCTGTGTGGAACCGCTCTTAAGATTGTGTAGCCTAGGATCACTCTCAGCCTTAAGATTCAACCCGTCCGTTTCGAACCTCGAACCCGTTCAGAAAGTTCAAACGGTCAAACGTCATGTAAGGTCTCTATGGCCAGATTAGAAACGGCCCTCGAACAAAAGGCGTCGAAGTCGAATCAAAAAAGTAGATCTCATCTGAAGGAGCTCGTGGAGCAGCCATGACGGAGTCTCCTACAAATCATTGCAACAGCCGTTCTCCTAGACACAGAGAAGCTTCAACTTCAAAAACTATTTGGCATGGACTTGTTACACTTTTGCCCTTTAAGAGGCTCACTGGGCCGAAAACCCGGAAGGGCGACCCAGGCAAAAGTTAGAGCAAGAGAAAAATACAAAAAAAGAAGCAAAAAAGAAAAAGAAAAGAAAAGAAAAGAAAAGAGAAAATACGGAAAAGAAAAGAAAAAGAAATGAACAAAAAAGGAGAAAATAAAAAGAAGCTCGCAAGGTCGAAAACTCGCATCGGGCACCTTGGCAAAAGTTAGAGCCTGAAAAGTGAAGGTTAAAATACCCGAGTGTACCTTAACCGGAACTACGTAAGGCTTGATTCCCATGTTTGGGATACGTAGGCAACTTCATCATGAAGTCCAGCCCCCAACGCTTTCATAGCGTCTCAGTCCATGCAATGGTTTCAATTTCATCCCAAAGTCCAGTCGCCAACGCCTCCAAGGTGACTGTGTCCATATATTTGTTGTGACCGTCTTCGTCATCTCTGTGTCCAAGAGCTCGACCACCGCCAATGAAGACTGTTTGCGGACTGTTGCGACACCATCCAAACAAGGGGCAACTTTCCGTTGCCACGAGTTGTCGTGAGCCGCCATTCAAACCAGGGGCAACTTTCCGTTGCCATCGACCCCTTTCAAACCAGGGGCAATTTTCCATTGCCTCCGATCCGAGGTTGCACATCTCAAAGAGTAAGTTCCATGCTCGTTGACCGTTGACTGTTTGCAAAATAGTTTTTGAAAATTTTTACTAAAGTTGACTATTTTCTCGAAAACTATTCCATTTTCCAAAACTGGGCCATTGTCTTGGACCCAAAAAGGAAAATTTTCAGTGCTCACAGCCTGACTTGCGTGGCTTTCAAATCAAAAATCGAACAAGTGCGTTAATCTAAAATCTCATTTTGATCAAAACTGTTTTAGTAGAAAGCAAAAACAAAGAATGGTTAAAGTGATGAACTAGGGGCACAGTTGAGCCAGGCGCTCTGTCTCCCCCCCGTTGTCAACGTACTTGCCTGAAGAGCACTCTGCCCGCCAGAAGAAATAGCTGTGAGCTAACGGCATTGGGAATGAACCCGCAACTTCCTATTCATTCACCGATCACCTTGGGGAGGGACGAAAAATGAGAGAACGAAGAATAGAGAGGTGTAAGTTGAGAGAAAAAGTGAGCCAAAGGGTTTTGAGAGAAAAACCGAGCTTGAGTGCCAGAGTGATGTGAGAATCACAAATGAGAAAAGGATGGGAAACTATACCCAGATTGAACTGGCTCCTCGTGATCCGAGGTCCCCCGCCTTCGTTAACGTGTCTGTATGTCGTATCTTTTGTTTTGTTTACCTCAACCTTTGCCTTAGGTTTCTTCTGAGCGTGTCACGTTGTGTTTAGGTCGTGTACCTTTGTTGAGTCCTCCCCGCTGTGTCCAGTTGTAGGCTCAATACCCCGGTTGAAAACCCTTATTTAAGTTCAAAAATTGTTCATGCTCAAAATGCTGTGCCATTCTCTACATTTGGGCGAACCAAAAGAAGGAAAGGAAAATTTGGGGCATCCGAGCATGTTTCAATCCTAGCCGGTTTCACCTTTGAAGGCCGTCTTGTCAGATTGGGCTGTTTTGTTTAAAGTTTGCTGAGTGCAGAATGAACCAAATGCTGTGTTACGGGTTGTATGCAGTTTAATCCCCAGTAGAGTAAAGGGCTATGTGTCCAGAATCAGGCAGTGGGTTGCTTGGGTTATTTTGCTATTGGCTGTTTAGTTATCTGATTATTACCGTGCAAGTGCTCAATTTTTCAGACAACAGGTCAATTCCATTCACATTGAGGTGTAACATGGTGCGATGCAATACATAAGATATGTAAATATAACACTTTTTTTGAGATAAAGAGTTCATTTCATTTCATCATCTTTTTTTTTTTTTTTTTTTAAGTACAAAGTTTTGAGGAAAACAAAAATCTGCCTGCGGCAGTTCAAGGTAATCTAACTACCAATAAAAGGGAAAAGTACAAAAAAAGAGAAGAAAAACAACAAAAATCTGTATCCATGTCAAGCGACTCCGAGGGCTATCAGTCTGTCCTAGTCCTCTTCCTGGACGAAGGTCCAGGAGCATCATCAACATCGTCATCAGAGCCCGAGCTAGTGCCGCCTCTGGTCTCCTCCTCCAATGACTCCGCCTCCGACTCTGCCTCCACCTCCGACTCGTCATCATCGTCATCGTCATCATCAGGGACGGGAGCCCGCGAACTACTCCTGGCATGAGTGCGCCCCGCCTTGGAGCGGGGGAATACTCTGCCCTCCTCATCTCTCCCTCGGGCGGGGACGGAAGGTCCGACTGGAGCACCTCTTACCACAGGAATCTGGAAGGGAGGCTGAAAAAGTACATAAAAGGCAAATGCATCAGTATACTGTGGACAGTTTATCAGTGCAGCAAAATGCAGTGTATGAGTACAGTGTATGAATGCCGTGAGCAGTTTATCAGTGCAGCAGAATGCAGTGTATGCAGTGTATCAGA
The DNA here is from genome assembly GCF_055761805.1 of Camellia sinensis. Lineage (NCBI taxonomy): Eukaryota > Viridiplantae > Streptophyta > Magnoliopsida > Ericales > Theaceae > Camellia > Camellia sinensis. The sequence continues at coordinate 68,958,462 of NC_138970.1, forward strand.
CGCTGTGAGATCAGTGTATCAGGTGTGGTGCCGTGCATCAGATTACGTGAATCAGCTTGTGAGTGATTTGAGGCCGTGATCAGAAGAACATACCGGAATACTGTAGAGGGCCAGGAGATCAAAGGTCCGCTGTAGCATCCCCATCATGGAGGCATTCATCTCCAATGACTGCCGGGTGTACTCAGAAGAAGCCTGCAAAAGTATCAGATGCATCAATATTCTGTGGAATATCAAATAAACTGAAATAAAATGACTGTACAAAAATGCAGTAATACATACCGGAGGCAAGTCGGGGACACCGACAAACTCGTGGTCAGCCGGCGGAGGGGCGAAGGGGACCTGATAGGTCACCCCACCCTGCCCTCGAAAAGTTAATGAAGTGGGCAGAACAGGCCAACCGGTCTCCCGTCCTCCCTGAACTCCGCCCCTGCCACGGACCCGAGCCCTCCTCGAAGCTCCTGCTCCAACTCCCGCTCCTATCCTAGCTGCTGGCGCCGCGGGCCTGGCTCCCTCAACTCGACGGCCGCCGCTTAGAGACCGCATAATGTACGTCTGCACGTACTCTCGGTAGTCGCCGATGCCTCTAAAGCGGGTCGCCTTCCAGCCGATAGTATAATCGGCCATCTGCTCAGTAGTGAGCCTCTTGGTCTCCCTCATGTCCTCAGGAGGGTGAACCGGGACTATCTGCTCCGCTAACCCTAGGGTCTGGCGTAGGAAATGCTCACCCAGGTACCAAGCTCGACAGACCGGGCCCTCCAGTAAGATCCGGAAGCGTGAGGTCTCATCGGCACCGGCAAACCGATCCCGCATCGTGGCTGGCAAAGGAGCCCAAGGCTTCCAGGTGATCTGAAAATGCAATACAGTTTGTTATCTACTGTTATTGAAATATGCAGTGGAAAGGCGAAGCTTAAGTGAACTGCAAGTAAAACATACCTTTGCGGGGGTGATGGTGTCGAAGAAGCGGCGGAAGAAGCTGAAGGTCTCTCGCGGCCTCCAGGTGCATCTCCCGTCAAAGCGACGCGAAAAAGGGACGACCAGAGGGGTCTCCGTGACTGGCACGGGTGCAAGCCTGGGAAAGTAGGCGTAGACCCACAACTGCAGAGAAAACATCAATATGATTATCAGATAAAGAGTGGAATGCAAGATAAAGCAGAAATTGCAGAGCCATGTGTTGTGCAGTGTGTTGTGCAGAGTGTGCAGTGTGAGCAATGTACAGTCAGTGTAAAGCAAAGTATGTGTGTGCCGTGTGTACAGTATACAGCAAGTATAAAGCAGACTACAGTGTGCGCAGTGTACAGAGTACAGAAAAGATAGAAAAGTAGAAATGAAAAGCAGAGAAGAAACGTACCTCCCAAACACGCCAATAGCCCCCGAGCAACTGTCCACTGCCGTGGGAAGCTGAGCCCATATATCCGTAGAGAGTGGCGCCACCCCAGTCGTAATGTAAGATGTCTCTGACGTCCACCAGTGCGCTGAGCAGGCAGAGAGGCACGGTATTCGCCCGGTCGGCGAAAATGGTCGTCCCAAACAAGAACATGAGGAAGCCGCGTGCGTATCTCTCCACGGCCTCTGGAGTCATCGGGGCTGCATCAACAAGGGTGGGCTGGACCCTGAACTGCACCTCGAACCAGGAATATCGGACGTAGCCTGGACGAGCGAGAGGTGGCACCTCACCAAGCAGATAGATCTGAGCGGCAGTCACTTGTCCATGTCAGTATCAAAGGGGATCGGATCACCCCCTACCCCGATGCCTGGGAGCATCGAGAAATCGTAAGGGGTCATCGTCATGTCCCCTGCCGCGGAGAAATGGAATGAATCGGTGGTGTCCCACCACCTCTCCACCAGAGCGGCGAGGAGAGGTCTGCATGTAGTGAGCCTGGAGAGTCCTCTGCAGAATGCGCCGAAGCCCGCCTGGTCCACTATGCGACGGACCGCATTGGGAAGCTCGGCATACCAGTCCCGGGCGCCGGTGTTCCGATACCTGCGGATGGTATGGGAATCCCCCTGTAATCAAAAGCAACAATTGTAAGGCAATATTCAAAATGCAGTTTTAAGAAGCTTACAGTGAACTACAACGTGTGATGTATCAGCGTGTTCGGGTGGTTCAGAACAGATGTAGCATGTGTGCAAGTTTGACAGATTTAAACAAATACCGGGTGCCGGTGTGCTTACAGTGAACTACAACGTGTGATGTGTCAGCGTGTTCGGGTGGTTCAGAACAGATGTAGCATGTGTGCAAGTTTGACAGATTTAAACAAATACCGGGTGCCGGTGTGCTACAGTGAACTACAACGTGTGATGTGTCAGCATGTTCGGGTGGTTCAATACGGTATAGCATGTGTGCATATTTTCAGACTCATGCAAATATTGGGTACCAGTGTGTATGCAGTGAAATACAGTGTGCGCCGTGTGTTTGGGTGATTCAGGGCTAGTGCAGTGTGTGCGCATGTGTCAGTCTCAAGCAGGTATCAGTTGTACGAATGTTTACAATCAACTACAATATACAGGGTATCTGAGCTAAAGCAATTAAAGAGTACAATCAGCTACGACAGTTTTGTATTTTACATTGCAGAAAGTAAAGCATAGAAAAGAGAGTTACCTCGGAAGCGCCGAAGGATAGGTGGGAGGTAAGATCACGCAGTAATAGCTCGGGTGGCACGTGCCTCTCGAAGCTCCGAAACTGGCGCAGTCCGTCAGGGGGCAGAACATGAATCGCCGGCCGGTAGGTCGCCGGGTCGAACGGGCGCTCGCTCAAAGGTAGGAGCTCGACCCCGGGATCCATCTCGTGATCCGGAGGAGTCCCACCGCGTGGAATGTCATCTGCCATGTCAAGAATGATGAGAAAATAGCCAGAGGAAGGAAAACCGGGCTAGAATATGGAAAGTCAACCGAAAAGTCAACTCCCGAGAAGGTCGAAAATGGCCGAAAAAGGCGGGATGTGAAAAGGGTACGGAAATCAAGAGGAAAGCGAGGGGAACAAACCCCAAAAAGGTGGGAACGGCAAAAGAGGCACCGAAACAAAGATTTGTTCGGTTGAAAATGTCTGAAACGCGAAGAAAATCGCGAATCCGACGACGAAACGGGCGTAGAACGCGAAGAAACGGAGAAAAGAAGAGAGGAAAACACTCTAGAGAGAGAGGGTGTGGAATTTCGGTGAAGGAGGAAGTGAGAAATAGGGTTTAGAAACCCTATTTTAAAACACCCATGGTGAAATGTCGAATCTGCCCCGACTCAGGAACTTTTTGCCGGTCGGCAACATTTTGTGCTGCCCGGCAGAATATTGTGCCGATGGAATTAAATGATGGCCGGTGGACGGCCAGTGATGTATTCTGATGGCCGGTGGGCACCTGGTGACCTCCTACAGTGATTTTTGAGCCTCCTACACCATTGTTTGAGTTATGTGTGGGGTGCAGGGCCTTTAGTGCTCAAAACAGTGTAAAACAGTGCATTTCCGACGCTCAACCGGCCTCCGTTGTGACCTCGGATCGCGTCTTCCATGCGTGGCACTCGAATTCCTGCAAGGTGTATCCTTTTTATATCCTTTTAGGTTTTACAAAAGCTCAAAAGTTGCCCCATGTGTATCGCAAATCAATCGCACTATTTTGTGCATTTCAAATCATCGCACTATTTTGTGCATTTCAAATCATCGCACTGTTTTGTGCATTTCAAATCAATCGCACTGTTTTGTGCATTTCAAATCGATCGCACTGTTTTGTGCATTTCAAATCGATCGCACTGTTTTGTGCATTTCAAGTCGATCGCACTGTCTTGTGCATTTCAAACCATGGCACTATTTTGTGCATTCGCGATTGGCTAACGCATCGCGCTATTTTGCGCATCTCATTGCATTTTGCGTATCTATTCATTTCATTGCTTGCGTAGACCGCATGATAATTTCATTACTTGCGTAGACCACATGTTTGTAATCAATTTCTTTACTCGCGTAGACCGCATGTTAATTACATTACTTGCGTAGACCGCATGTTTGTAATCAATTTCTTTACTCGCGTAGACCGCATGTTAATTACATTACTTGCGTAGACCGCATGTTTGTAATCAATTTCTTTACTTGCATAGACCGCATGTTTGTAATCAATTTTATTACTCGCGTAGACCGCATGTTAATTACATTACTTGCGTAGACCGCATGTTTGTAATCAATTTCATTACCAGCGTAGACCGCATAATTGTTCAAATTCATTACCTGCGTAGACCGCATAATTGTTCAAATTCATTACCTGCGTAGACCGCATGTTTTGCTTGCGTAGACTGCATAATTGTTCAAATTCATTACCTGCGTAGACCGCATGTTTTGCTTGCGTAGACCGCATAATTGTTCAATTTCATTACCTGCGTAGACCGCATGTTTTGCTTGCGTAGACCACATAATTGTTCAATTCCATTACCTGCGTAGACCGCATGTTTTGATCGCGTAGACCGCATGATTGTTCAATTCCATTACCTGCGTAGACCGCATGTTTTGTTTGCGTAGACCGCATAATTGTTCAATTTCATTACCTGCGTAGACTGCATGTTTTGACTTGCGTAGACCGCATGCTTATGTTCAATTTCATTGCCTGCGTAGACCGCATGCTCATGATCAATTTCGTTGCCTGCGTAGACCGCGTGCTCCGCTTACATCACTGTGCTTTCACAGCATTGTTATGTTTCCCACTTACTTTGCGTTGCCACGCATTTTCAAATACATTAATATGCGTTGTACCTGTTAAGTTTGTTTTCTTTGCAGGCACGATATTGTATGTACGGTTCATTTGACGCTGGTGCAACTAGGCGAGCTGCACAGGTATATATACGGTCTAGGAGACCTTAAATCCTCGGAAGGTGCAAAACCTCCGGCACATTGATGTGCACAGTTCGTTTGCATTGTCATGCATGTCTTACGCCGCACATTGTTGCGCATTTCAAGTTCACTTGCATTGTTATGCATTCCTTGTGCAATATATACGGTCTAGGAGACCCTAAATCCTCTGAAGGTGTAAGACCTTTAGTGCATTGATGTGCACAGTTCGTTCGCATTGTCATGCATATCTTAAGCCGCGTGTTGTCGCGCATTCCATGTAACATGCATTTTATACATCATTGGCATTCCAAAAACAAAAACAAAACAAAATAAATAGTTGCATTGTTCAATTTCATTGCATGTTTGTAAATATCCATTTCGTTGCATATTTGTAGATATTGCATTGAAGATTGCATGCATTCACTGCATCCCTTCCATCTATGGCTTGCGCCTTTCCAGGTCGAGCTTGGTCTGGTATGTGCCCATACTTTTCACGTCGAAACATAGTTCAGTGGACCGTTCTATGTTAGACGTGGCTTCTACGTGTACATGCCTTTCCTAGGCGAGATCTAGTTTGGCCCGCGTGCCATACCCATTCCATTGTAGTTTGCATGCATTCACTGCATCGCCCCCGTCCATGGCTTGCGCCTTTCCAGGTCGAGCTTGGTCTGGTATGTGCCCATACTTTTCACGTCAAAACATAGTTCAGTGGACCGTTCTATGTTAGACGCGGCTTATACGTGTACATGTCTTTCCTAGGCGAGATCTAGTTTGGCCCACGTGCCATACCCATTGCATTGTAGTTTGCATGCATTCATTGCATCGCCCCCGTCCATGGCTTGCGCCTTTCCATGTCGAGCTTGGTCTGGTATGTGCCCATACTTCCCGTGTCGAAGCATAGTTCAGTGGACCATTCTATGTTAGACATGGCTTGTACGTGTACATGCCTTTCCTAGGTGAGATCTAGTTTGGCCGCGTGCCATACCCATTGCATTGTAGTTTGCATGCATTCATTGCATCAACTTCCATTTATGGCTTGCGCCTTTCCATGATTGAGCTTGGTCTGGTATGTGCCCATACTTCTCGCGTCGAAGCATAGTTCAGTGGACCGTTCTATGTTAGATGTGGCTTGTATGTGTACATGCCTTTCCTAGGCAAGATTTGGTTTAGCCCGCGTGCCATATCCATTGCCATCTCCCCAGCATATCCATATATATATATTACATTGTAGTGTAATTATCGCATCCGGCATTAGGATCATTGTCCTTTCCCCAGCGGATCGTTTCCCCACTTGTGTCAATTCCCCCCCAATACTTGTTCTTGTGTCTGTCTACGTTACTCATAGTTCAGTTGACCGTTCTATGGTAGACAAACTTGTTACCTCCATCAATCTATTTGAAATAGGTGTGGTTTCGAACCACTCGTGATTGGATCGTGATTCAATCGCTTTGCATATAGTTTGCATTGTTTCAATTACATTGCACTTTCATTTTCATTTGCATCATTTATACATTGTTTTGTATATATTGCATGATCATAAGTTATGTCCGGCTCTGTGCATTGTCTTGCATTTTGCCCCTGCCTTCGGGCGCATATCTTGTTTGTTTTGCATGTTTGTCTAAGTCTTCGGCCTTGTCAAAAATGGGTCGTCTCTTGGCTTTGACACTCACTCCCGTCATTGTTATGACTTTCGAGTTCTGTCAAAGAGGGGCAACTGTAGACACCCCATTTTTGACCATCCTCAAGACTTGAACGTCACCATTGGAACACTTGGTGATTACCCTTGTTTGTGTTCGTTTGGAGTTCTCGGAGGTCTCGGCTACGCGCCTTGCCTCAGGATCTCTGAACTTGACTGTTTAGTGTCTGGTTTTGCACCAAACACTTGTGTTTTGCCTTGGAGGGGCAGGGAATGCCTTGTGAGGCATCCCCACACACCACCGGCCATGGCCAGAGGCCACCGGCTGGTTTTTGCTGCCATCGGCAATATATATTGCCGGTCGGCACTATTTGTTGCCGGTCGGCACTCCCTTTTGCCAAAATGGCATTTTTGGGCAGCTGACTACTGTTCATCTGCTTTTGCAGATATTTTATTACAGTTGTCTTGCATTTGGCTCCTCTCCATACACGTGTATGGAGGGATCTCTCTCTTTAGAAGCTTGTCTTGTAAGCTTTACAAGACAAAAAGGCTCTATAAGAGGAGCCCTTCTCTCCCTGGCTTAGGGTTAGACATTTTAGAGAGTTTAGATAGCCATATTAGGGTTTTGAGTTCTAGGGTTAGAATCCATACACATTCTATCTCTATACCTCTCTATTTTTGCCTTTGTGTGTGTTCTAGGTGTTTTAGTCCATACTATTGCACACAAACACCTAGTGCTTCACCTTCCTTTGGCTACTGAGGTTCTAAGGGGCTGGTTTTGGTGTTTTGGAGTTGGATTGAAGCCAAGGAGGGCTGTTGGAGCATCATTTGTTGAAGGGGTCTTCAAGGGTAAGAAACTAGTCCCTTTATTCCCCATTTTTGCATTGCTTTTCTACCGATCTTAGAACTGTTTTTGTGCTTAGTGTATAATACAAAAACGTTTTGTTTTTAGGCCCTCTTGATTGTTTATTGAGAGTGTTTTGTGGTTTGGGTTTGTTTGACCCCTCCTAAGCCTTGTAAGGCTCCTTTTTGTGCTATTTTTGTGCAAGTTTCGAGACTTTGGTGTTTGGGCCTCTTCACCACTGAAATCTTGAGGGATTTCAGTGGCAGAGATGGTGCCTTGAAGTCTCCAAAAGGGGAGGGCCACCCCCTCTCCTTGTTGTCCTTGAAAGGGACCCTTTTTGGCCTCTTGAGGGAGAATCATGTTAGAGTGTGTATTGACCATGCCTTGGCTGTTTTTTGTGCCTATTATATCATAATATGCCTCTGTTTTTACTTGGCTTTGGTACACCATGCATGCTTAGCATATCTACCTTGTAATGCCATGTTTAGGCCTTAACATGCCTTAAGTTGTAAACCATTGTTCGAGCATGTTTTAGGTCTAGTTTTGTGAAGCTTGTGTGCTTATTTTGCCATGCTAGAGGTCTGTCCATAGTTGTTTGGGTCGGCCATGGCATGCATTATATGCCCCCTTTGCATTTTGGCTTGTTGGCCTCAAGTGTGTGAGTATGTAGCATGCACTACTTGCTTTATTCTAATGATTTGCCATCATTTATAGCATAATTTCAGTCCCTTTGACATGCTTGTATGCTTGCTTTGGACACCTCTTTGAAGCTTTGGAAGCTTGACTTGCATGCTCCATGCTGGTCTTTGTGCATGCTTTTGATTTTGAGCCATTTAGATACCATCTAGGTGTCCCTTGGGTGTTGTTTAGGTCTGCACTAGACCTATTTTAAGCCCTCTTAGCCTTGTAAGGCTTGGTTGATTTGGTCTTGGTTTAAGCCTCTTGGCTTGCCTTGGGTTTTTGGTTTCGTTTGCATGCCTTGTTTGTCTTGTTTAATTGGCTTAATACCCTTTGCAACATGATTTTCAATGCTTACCTTGCATGCCGTTAGTCCATGTTATGCCTCTTTCAAGTGTGCTTGGGAATTGCCTTTTTATGCTTAAGTGTTGGTCCTTGTGTGCATGCATGTTTGCATGTCATTTAGCCCTCATTTTATAGCACTATGGCTACTATTTTGGGCCTATTTAGAGCTGCCCAAATCATGTTTAAGTCCGTTTCTTTGTTTGTTGCATGCTCTCCTTGTATATCGTAGTATATTGGCGAGTTGTCGCATATTTGAAATCACATGATTGAATGAAGTCACATGTTGGCTTACGTGCTTGAATGCCTACATTAGCCTTGCAAACTTGTTAGTTGCATTGCTCTATGCCTTGCATTTCTTGCATGCTCATTTGCATTGCTGTATTGCATGCCTAGTTAACATGCTTAGGTTGCATTGCATTGGCATGCATGCTTGGCCTCTTGACTATCCATGATAGAGGCTAAGTCCCCATTTGTTTGTTGGTTTGCATTGCATGTCATTTGACATCAAAGTGTACACACTTGGTCCCTTGGGCCATCACGCATCGAAATGCGCGATTGATGGTCCGAGAACCAAGGAGCATGTCCCTTTGAGTCACAAACATGATAGGGGACATGATTGGTGCATACATTGCTTGAATTGTATTGCCATGCAAGTTCTGTCCTCTACTGCCGTGAGTTGTAGGTTCTGCAGGCATTCTTTGCCGACTGGTAGTATTCATTGCCGACCGACAGTAAATCACCAGCCGTTGGATTCATTTTGTGCCGGTGACCACAATTCACTGCCGGTGGTAATTCTACTCAGCCGGTGGTGATTTCCAATATCCAGAGAGGTATCCTTGAGACTTTGGCAGTCTTCAGAGAGGCAGAGCAGGGAAAACAGAGGCAGACTATGCATGGCCGTGCACTTCCGAGCAGGACCCGAGCATGCACTGCATCTGGTTCTCCTCCCGAGGCGATTTACTGCTTTTTCTAGTTTAGTTAGTTTGTTAGCTAATTAGGCAATTTGTAATATTTAATTAGCTTGCGTAGTTAATTAATTTGTATTATTTATTTGGTCCCTCCGGGCGAGGGCAAATCTGTAATAAGTGTGTGTGAGTGGTGTGTATGTCTTCTAATCCCCACTTCTTTCTTCCCTTTTATTTACCTGCTTTGATGGTTAGTATTAGGGCACGTTTAAATTAGCATACCTCATGCAATGCATGCGTGCATTCATTCATTTGTCTTACATGCACCGGGCTCGGCGCATCATTCTAACTACATCTGTATTTCAATTTCCAAATTGAATACGTGTTAGTTGTAGCATTTCACATGTCATCGTAGATTAGCCGAGCCTATCCTAAACACATTTTGCTTGTGTTACATTAGTCATTTTAACATGAATTAGGACGTGCATGTTTGCTAACTAGTTTATTGTTTTGGCACGGAGTACGATGTAAGTATTTTCGCTTTAGCATATTGCATGCGTGTGAATGTGGCCATGATAGTATGCTTACCATGTGGCTAAATGCTTATATGAGATAAACTGTTTGAATGCCTGTGGGTGAAGGTTGGATTGTTTGAGTTGGAAAAACTCGTTGAAATCCGTGTTTTAGCCTACTTGCGAGTAGCAAATTCCAAAGCGTTTTTCAAAATAAACGGATATGCAATGCTTGTTTCCAAATTAGGCAATCTAGTCTATACTTGTTTGCTGTGCGCCTAACATAGTAATTCTAGGCTAATAACCGGAATAAGAACACATAAAGTTTTCAAAATCGGATTATCACGGTTAGTAGAGGCCGATCTTCGGATCGGGCGAGAGGGGGTGCTCATAGCTGACCTTCCCCAATCGTACCCTAGCTCCCGAGCCGAGGCAACTCTGGTGATGACGGACATGTGGCCTTTGGCACCGAGTCAGGGTTTCCTAAATTCCCCCATAAAAAACATTTAGGTGGCGACTCTGTATCTGGCAAAGCAGTCCATGTTTGGCACTTCTTTTCAAAAAATCTGTTTCTCAAAACGATTTGCTAGATTTAGACTCTTTGGTTCAGATCAAGAACCGTGACACAAAATCGAGTCCGAACTGTAGCAGCGAGGCCCCCCACGCGGGCGCGTCTACAGTGACCAGCGCTAATTTTTTTATTTTTACTTAGTTTCTTTTTGTTTATAGTTTTAGCACATTGTACAGCTTCAGACATGTTTTATTTGCTTTAAAAACATGTACCGCACTTTTGTAAAAACAACCATGATCAGAATGAAAACCAATTTTTCTATGAAAAAGTGTTGTGTTTTGCATCATGAGCACCATATTGCATGAAAATGAGATTGAATTTGATACTGAAATCTGAACACTTGTATTGGCACAACGTTCTTAATCGGGTAATAAAACAACCAACAACTGAAAAAAATATACAACTCAATAAATAACATAACAAGAACTTGACAAAATGACGACAACCCGATAAATAGAAAAACATACAACTCGATAAGCAAAACAATGCAAAACCAAAAAATAGAAACAACACAAATACAACTCAATAAGTAAAACAAAACGAATAGAACTCAACAAACTTGCTAAAGCCCAAAAGGACTCAAAACAAGACTCTAAAACACACAAAGAACAGAAAAAAACACATGCTTTCAGCACTGTTCAGCACAAAAATGGATAGCAAGTCAGAGTGAGAGACTGCCGGCTAGGAGTGGTCACTGCCGGCCATGTGCTGGCCATGTAAGGTGGCCTGCCGGCCACCAATGAGCCTTTGTCAGCCATCAATGAGCCTTGCCGGCCATTGATGTACAGGACCTCCAAATTGTTGACACCTGGCTTCCACTCACTGCCTTATCTTCTACAAAAAGTTGGACCTTGTAGTTTCTTCATTTTAGCTGCAAATTATTCACAAATGGAGTCGTTTTTCATCGAAAAACTCTCGATTTGGATTACAACTTTAGATGGCTCGAAAAAGGTGAACTTCTAGATTTCAGCATAAATGCACTATTCCCGTTGAGTCGTTCTCCACTTTGTTTTCCGTTTCTTATGCCACGGCTAGATGTTGGAACCCCGATTACACACGTCTTTAGCTTTGGGGGAGAAGAGGTATGCCCTACAATCGAAGAATTTGAGGCACTAATGGAATCCCGGTGGGATGAGGAAATCATACCTTAGCCCTATTTTGGCCACATCCAAGCTTTGCGAGGGATATGTGGACTTACCTTACACAAAGCTCAATCCTTGGTTCACAATGGAGAGCTGGATATTCCCAGTCTGATTCATCAATTTTCTAAAGTTGGTGACCGAGGTAATCTTCTTTGGCGGGGTTTTCGACAACACGCCCTTTGTTTGTGCATGTTAGCTCATTTTCTTCTTGCCCCTAGTTTCGGGGGGTCTAGCATTTGGCTAATTGAAGTGGCGCAAGGCCTGAAAGGGGGCAAAAGTTGCATTGGCTTGACATTGGCTGAGAATTTGATGGGCTTAGATGCCTTCCATCGGCGAGAGACAAGCAAAAAGTCCACTATTTCTTCAGGTAATGTTTCCCACCCTTTCTAGTATGTGTTTCTCACATCACTCAACATTCATGCTTTGTTTTTCTCTCAAAACCCTTTTCTCACTTTTCTCTCAACATATATCTCACTATTCTTTAATCTATCTTTTCTTTCATTCCTGCCTAGGTGTGGCTAATGGACAAGCTGAAAGTAGTGGACTTTTGCCCCGCATACTTGGCCCGAGCATTCTTTTTCTGCCAATAGCTAGTGGATTTCCCGAATGAGGGATGGTGGTGCCACTGGATGTGTAACAGGTCTACTGCTGACATTGCTTGGCGTTGCCCTTGGTTTAATCTGATCAAAATGAGCTATAGCATGACTCGACAACCTGGCATTCAGCTGATTGGCCTTATACACTATGTATTCTACTTTTCGTTCTGGTTCAGACAATAGTTTGGACATGATCAGACTTGCCTAGAAGAAAGGGTAGAATGCCCGGTTTCATTTCCCGTCCGAGGTTCACATTTGGCTAGGTAAGTCACTTCTTGGAGGACGAGAGAACTTCTAGCTCTTGCCCCTAGTTTCAGCTGCGCACTTTCTAGCGAGTGCCTGACTTGGCTCGAAGATGAGGCACAAATCGGGCTTATTTTGGCATCAGAAGCTTTCACAAGCACAAGCGGGGGACGCAGGAGGACCTAACTCATCTATGCCCCTAATTTATTGCTTTGATCTTACTTTTCAAGTTTTATGAATGTAATAAAAGAAACATTGATTTGTATTGAGGGTTAGAGAACTTTGTATTGAAATCAATGAAATTAAAGTTGTGAGCACTGAAATTTTTTCTTTTAGTCCAAAAATGGTCTAAGTTGTAAAAAGTAAAATTTGAATAAAGTCAACTTTTATCAAAACTTTTCAAAATCATTTTCGATAAGTATCACCACTTGACACATATGGAATCTATCCTTGAGATGTACAACCCCGAATCCAAAGATAACAAATTGCTCCTTTTCTGAATAACATTGCTCAGCATTGTAACCAACTCTTCTCTCATAGAGGATCACAACCGAACCTTCGAATAAAGAAAAGACAAAGATGACCTGCTCAAACACATGGACAAGACAATTGAGTTGGGGGTGTTTACGACCGAACTTCAAGATGAAGTTGCCTATGTATCCCGAAGATGGGAATCGGGCCTTACGTATTTTGGTTCAGGTTCACTCGAGCATTAACGCTCTCCTTTTGCGCTCTAACTTTTGCCAAGGCCGCCCTTTAGGGTTTTCAACCTTGCGAGCTCAGTTTTTCTTTATTTCTAATTTTTGTGCTCTAACTTTTGCCTAGGTTGCCCTTCTGGGTTTTTGGCCTTGCGAGCCTTTCAGGGATAGTATTTCTTTAACTTGTCCGTGTTAATCGGTTGGGAAAATTCTAGGCTATCTAGGTCGATGAGAATAACAGCTCCACTTGACTAGATAGTTTTGATGACATAAAGACCAGTCCAATTGGGTTTGAACTTGCCCCTAGGGTCATGGATGGGAGCTCGGTTGTGTTTCAGCACCAAATCCCCTTCTTTGAGATTCCTGGACTTAACCTTCTTGTTAAAAGCCCTGACAATTTTGCATTCATAACCCTAAACATGGTACAATGCTTTCTGTCTTCTCTCATCAAACAACATGAGTTCTTCAAACCTACTCTACTGCCAGTTCGCCTTTGCTATATGACACTCAGCCATAACCCGCAGCGACAGCATTTCTATTTCGATTGGCAGAACAGATTCCATACCATAAACAAGAGAGTAAGGAGTTGCCCTAGTAGACGTCTGGATTGAAGTTCTATAGCCCCAGAGTGGAAATGGCAATTTGTCTGGCCAATCCCTATAGGTCTCAATCATTTTCTAGAAAATACGGTTAATGTTCTTGTTGGCGGCCTCAACAGCTCCGTTGGTTTGCGGCTGGTATGTAGATGACTTATGGAAAGCCACATTGTATTTCTCCAACAATTCGATCACTTCTTTCTTGAAATGGGAGCCATCATCTGAAATGATCTCGTTTGGGACTCCATATCAGCAAATGATGTTTTTTCGGATAAACTAAGCCACATGCGCTGCTTTCAACACTGCGTAGGACTAAGCTTCCACCCACTTTATAAAGTAATCAATTGCCACCAGAATGTATTCATGCCCATTTAACCCCTTCAGTGTAACTACGCTAATGGCGTCGATTCCCTAGACTGAGAAAGGCCATAGTGAAGTCATGTTGTACTACTTCGACGACGGGATGTTCATGCGATTGGCATTAATTTGACATTTGTGGCATCACCGAACAAAACCAATACAATCCTCCTGCATAGTAGACCAGTAGTAACCTTGCTTGAGAATCTTTCAGGCCAACATTACTCCGTTCTTGTGCGCTCTGCACTCTCCTTCATGGATGGCCTCCGTTAGGCGCTTTGATCCCTCTGCATTGACACACAACTTGTGCATTCCCAGATAACCTCTCTTGTACAGTTTACCTCCGCAGATGATAAATTAAACGGCCATCTGCTGTATTGCCCTCTTATCTTTGGCATTTGCCCCTGTGGATAAACCTCCTTTTCCAAGAAGTTCCAGATATCATAGTACCAAGTGTTTTGATTTTAAACTTTGTCTATTGAGACGATAGTCTCGTAGGCGGGCGTATCCCTCTGCTCAATGATGATCGGACGCATCTGAACTCCAAGCAAGATGTCTATCATGGATGATAGAGTTGATAAGGCGTCAGCGAACCAATTGTTCTCTCTCAGTAGATACGTAAAAGTTAGCTTCTCAAACCTAGAAATCATAACATCCAAGGTCTGGTGATAGATCTTCATCTTTTCTTCTTGGACCTTCCAATCTCCTTTTGCTTGAGACATAACTAGGTTCGAGTCCCCGATAATGTCCAACCTTTTTGCCCCTAGTTCCAGGGTGGCTTCCAAACCAGCGATACACGCCTCATATTTTGCCTCGTTGTTGGATACTTTGAACCGGAGTTTGAAGGCTAAGGGTATATGGGAATTGTCGGGTGCTATCAGCAATACACCTATCCTATAATCGTATTGGTTAGACGCTCCGTCAAAGTACATTGTCTAAATCTCTTCCTTGACTTACAAAATAGCTTCATCTGGGAACAGGTATTCTACCGCTTCATCCCTTCCCACTAGGTGATCTGCTAGGAACTCTACTACTGCTCTCCCCTTGACTGACTTGCGAGTAACATACTTCAGATCAAATTCAAAAAGGAGAAGCAACCAATGGGCTAGCCTACCCGTAAGCGCTGGTTTCTCAAAGAGATATTTGATGGGATCTAATCTCAAAACCAAAATTACGGAGTGAGCTAACAAGTAGTGCCTCAACTTCCTGGTAGCCCATACAAAGGCTAAGCAAGCTTTCTCCAATAGAGTGTAGTGGGTCTCGTAATCCAACATCTTCTTGCTCAGGTAATAGATGGCTTTCTCCACCTTATCCTTAGATTCCTGAGTAAGCATGCATCCCATTGTTGTGTCCATTACTGATAGATACAGAATCAAGGGCTTCTCTGGCTCTAGCGGCGACTACACAGGTGGATTCTGAAGGTACTTCTTGATCTGCTCAAAAGCAAATTGACATCAGTCATCCCATCGGAATTTTTTCCTTTCTTCAGGAGACCAAATAATGGTTCACAAGTCAAGGTTAATTTTGCAATAAACCGTCTTATGAATTGCACTTTGCCCAGAAAACCTCACACCTCCTTTTCAGTCCTTGGTGGTGGCATTTCTAGGATAACCTTGATTTTAGAAGGATCTACCTTGATGCCCTCTGTGTGATCAAGAAATCCAGCATTTTCCCTACTGTTACACCAAAAGTACACTTCTGTGGATTCAACCTCAGTCTGTATTCTCTAATTCGTTGAAAGAATTTCTTCAAAGCGATGTAGTGGCCCTCTCTTTCTTTGGATTTGATAATCATGTCATCCACATACACCTCAACCTCTTTGTGAATCATATCAAGCAAAATAATGGTTGCAACCTATTGATAGGTAGCCTCAGCATTCTTCAGTCCAAACGGCATAACCCTGTAGCAATAGGTTCCCTACGTCATAGTGAAGGTGGTTTTCTATCTGTCCTCTAGTACCATCGGGATATGGTTATACACGAAAAATCTATCCATAAAGGAGAGCAATGCATGACCTGCGATGAAGTCCACTAATTCATCGATGTGTGGCAAGGGAAAGTCATCCTTTGGACTAGCTCTGCTCATATCCTTGAAGTCCACACACACCCGAATTCTGCCATCTTTCTTTAGCACTGGGACTATATTGACCAACCAAGTCGGATACTCAGATACTAGCAAGAACCCTACATCTATCTGCTTGGTGACCTCCTCCTTGATTTCCAAAGCCCAATCCGGGCGTATTCTCTGTAACTTCTGCTTGACGAGTGAAGCCTCGGGGTCAAGAGGGATTCAATGCTGTACAATCTCAGGATCGATTCTACGCATGTCTTCGTAGGACCACATGAAAACATCTTTGAAATCTTTTAATAATGCGACTAAGCGCTCACGCTCCTCTGAAGACAATGTAGACCTGATATGTACCAGACGCAGATCCTTCCCAATGCCCACATTAAAAGCAATGATTTCATCGGCGAGGGGTTTTGCAAACCTCTCCTCTTCTCGATTAATTAAAATTTTCAAAACCAGAGGAATTCCTTCCTCATCGTTTTCATCAAAATTTTGGAAATCATGATCAATGCAATAAACAAGAGGCATAGAGAAATACTCAAAATCTGCAGTGGCATTCTCATTCAAAAGGTCAAGCTCATCCAGTTCCTTGGTTACAACCGACTCAAAGGAAAAAGAAAATGATGACCTGGAAAAAGCCTGGGCATCCGGGTTATTAACCCCAAGAATACCGGACCTAGACTCAGAAGCACCGAAGTCTGATTTCGACTCCACAGACTTTGTGGAATCAGATTCTGGTTCACTACCCGACTCAGAACTACTAAACAGGTAGCCCTCCTCTAACTGCCAAACGAGGGATGGTGCGTCAGATGCATCCAAGATGCTACTAGAAGGGTTCACACGTAGTTGGTCTCGATCATGGAAACAGTCAGGTTATCCCCCAAGCTCTTTTAGTTGATCAGAGGATCCGAAAGGAGACATGCCAGTGCTGCTCCTACTTCAAGCTCATTGCTGTTAGAATCACTTTCTGTGCTCTTTTCAACTTTAGTAGTTAGTTCAATCTGTTCCTCTGTATCACTGTCTTGCAGCTGTACGTCAAAGAAAATCTCAAAGCCAAGAACCCGCTGCCTCTCAGAGTTGAACCAGGGTTCGGGGAATCCACAAAATGGGAAGTCTTCACCCTCTCGAACAAAATAGCCATTCAGGGTCTCCCAGATTGGTCTGTGCACAAGTTCATAGCACTTCCTGGTCTGCTTAGCTCTGGCTCTTCCAACCATCTCTTTTCCTTTCCTAACCCAATCCTCTTTGGTGGGTGTATAGCCAAGACTAAAGGCATGTGGGTTATGTGGCACATCAGCCAATATAGTGACGCATTTCTGACCGCTCATTCCCATCTCCATTCCTGGTATGTGTTGGAGTTTGCTTATGAAGTATACAGATTAGGTGCTTAGATACAAGCCCTCATCAATAGCCAAGATATTTTGCACTACCCGGGCCTCAGCCAAGGTAAACCCCGAAGGGAAAACATCCTCTTCACCATGCACAATCTCCAACACAGGTGTAGTGACCTCTGGCGGAGGATGAATAGATGAATTCCCGAAGACTATGGCCACCACTTTCCCATGGGGGTACTTCAGCATTTGGTGGAGGGTGGAAGAGATAACTTTCACTTGGTGCAGCCAGGGTCACCCAAGTAATAGGTTGAAAGTGGCCGGAACATCCAAGACATGAAACTCGATATCCTGTTAAGCTGGGCCGACCTGTGCTTTGATCTGTACTATTTCCATTACCTCTCTGCTGGTATTGTCATACGCCCGGATCACCTGGGTTGTAGGCACGAAATCCATTGGTTTCAGACCGATGGCATATGCTGTACGAGTTGGGCAGACGTTGATTGCTGACCCAGTATCGACCAGCACCACTGTCACCCATTTTTCTCGGCACTCCACTGATATGTATAGAGGCTTGTTGTGTGTAGAGCCTTCCAGCAGCAGTTCCTTGTCTGAGAAGGTTAGAGTTGGCGCAGTGCCTCCCGGGAAGACCAATCTTACCAATTATTCTGGGGTAATATCGATGGACAACTTAGCTTTATCCATCGCTGACAGTACAGCCTGTTTGTGCACTCACGAAGCCATAAGCAGACCCCAGATAGATATATCAGCTTGAATCTTCTTCAACTGTTTCAACACAGCCTCTTCTTCTAACTATTTTTCCTTCTGTTTCTCTACCTCTTTATCCTTCCCGGATGCCTCCGGTTGGTCCAGAGGTGGTGGTTTAAAATATCAGCCACTTCTCATCATATGGTCGACTTCTTCCACATGCCAAGTGTTTTCAAAAAGGTCTTCACCCCAATCCTTATCAGCATGAGCCAGGTGCAGGTTGTTGTCATCCCACCAGTGCCATCAGCAGCCAACAAGCATTTGTCCGGCTCCATTCAAATTATCTTCTCGTCACAAACCTCCCCCGTAGGGTGTTGGGCTTTTCTAGCTTTCTATTTGTCTTCACCCATTTCTTGCTCAAACTACTTAAGCACGGCTTCTCGCTCTGTATGTACAGTACTAACAATGCCCAGTTCCTATGCCAATTATTGTACACCGGTGTTTTCTGGCAATTTACTCTTTTCATCGGCCATTTCGGCCACTGCAGCAGTTCTCGCTTTCTGTTCTACTGGCTTCAATTCAGTTCCCTTATCTCTATCAGGTTCATCACTAAACCACCCAGAATTGTCTGTTGACCCGTTCAGATCAAACCAATCAATATGCACGTCCCCTTGATCTTGCTCATCAAAGAACTGTAAATTGACTATATCTTCCTCTATGTCGGCCAGATCATCTAATCCCTAACTTGGGCCATCCTCTCGGACTACACTGACCTTCATCCCAACCGGCAACACCACCTCCGACTTAGCTTGATTGATTGGCACAATATATCGGTACGGGTTGTACACTCTTTCAAATAAGTCCTCAGAGCCCTCGGGCAACGAACTTATACTCTCCTCGGCCAACCCCTCTTCTTCTACCTTCGTCACCACCACAGGTTCAGTTTGGAGTGTAGACGCGTTCATCATGCACAAATCCATGCTCTTAGGGATGAACAATGCCGGTTTAGGTAGGTGGGAAGCGGCGATATATATACTGGGGTCATAAGGGACGGCCAGTGTGTGGATGAGGTTTATATGCCGAGGTGGAGGAACTTGATTATGTGGTGGGAGAGGATTTGTAGTGACGTTAGGTTTTTGGGGAGGTGCTATCACCTTATTGTTGATGAGATCTTGAATCTCATGACACAGCCTATAACATTGATCAGTGTCATGACTGTGCTGTTGGTAAAAAGCACAGTATTTGGCTGGGTTGTGTTTCGGCGGGAGAGGATCGAGTAGTGGGCGTTGTTCTAACGGCTTAAGATGCCCCTTTTTGATTAGGACCCCTAGAGCTTTGGATAAAGGCATATAGAGCCGGGTAAAGACCCTTTGGGATCGGGCCTGGCTAGTTGAGTTTTGTGGATTTGTACTGGCGAATGGGTTAACAGTTTTGGCTATAGTGGTGACTACATTCACATCGGACAGCCGTGCAGAGATGCTACCACTCGTGATTGCATTGGAATTGCGTGTAAAGGTCCTCTTGGGCTGTTCCTTCTCATCAACTATCAGCCCCTATTTCATCGCATCTTCAATTTGAACCCCTATTTCATGAAGCTCAGAGAATGTAAACAAAAAGCAAGACTATCATCTTCTGTAATAATCTCCCTTGCAGGTTGCAGACCAGCATTCTGATTTGGTCCTTTCAGATGGCCTGATAGTTATCATAGAGGCCTTGGACCTCCATCTCGTTACAAAATCCAAGAAGCCCTCCTTTGGCTCCTGACGAGTCGCTTCAAGCTCACAAGTTGTGACCTCGATCCGGATATTGTAGGAGTACTGCACGATGAAGGCCTCAAGTTTTGCATGCTAGATTGCCACTATGCCCAACGGGGTCCGGCCAAAAAGCGATAGCTTTTGAAGTTTGGAAAGGTCCATTGGCCACAGAATGTCTAGAATAACTGCAAATGGACCATAGGATCCCCGGAGCCATCGAACCAGTCTATGTGTGGCATCTTGAATCTGTTCGGCAGAGTTGCTGCGGAGTTTGTTTATCCATCCTCAATGTCAGGGATTGAATTCATGCCCTGTGCCCGCTTAAAGAGATTTTCTAGCTTGTTGACCTACAATGCAATGGGGTCAACCTCGAATTCAAATGGCGCCTCCGTTTGGTACACTGGTGCCTTGGAGGTTTGAGGCGTGATCGAATCTACCAGAATGCCCAGATTCTCTTAGACATTGACGGTGACTCCAGGTGCTGGAATACCCGTTGGAGGTGCATGGGAAGCAGAAGCTACTGCCAGTTGTGGTTGCTGTTGTTGAAGCCTATTTATCACTTTCGCTTGGTGGGCTGTGACCTTAGCTTGGCTGGTAGCATCTAGCTGCATAGTTTCAATGGTCTGCTGGAGATGACGAAGTATGCCTTCCATGCTAACCGGGGGATGTTGAGCCATCAGAACTGGTGAATGCTCTTTCACTGGAGTGAAAATAAAAGACTGAGCCTGACTAGACGCAGGTGAAGTAAAAAATAACTGATGAACTGGTGAGTTATGCATAACCTTCCTTCATCTTGTAACCAGTGAGAGTGAAGCAAACACTGGCTGTCCCCTAACAAGATCCCCAGATTTGTAAAGTCTCCTTACACGAGTCTAGAGTGCTTGGGAGCTAACAAAATCATTTGAAGCAATTGTGATAAACTACCTTGCAAAAAGAAATAAAGCAAAAGAAAGCAAAAATCAGAAACCGTACAACACCTCAGCTCAGATGTGAACAAGACACAATTGTAATCATAAACTGTAGAACTACACTCAACATTGATTTCTGCCCCCAAAAACTGATACCCAAACTTGCAATTAATAAATACATTCCTGTAGAGTTTCACTCTAAAAGCACATACCAGTTAACTAAGAGCCAAAACACCCCTATGATGGGGTAGGGTTACCGTGTCCTAGTTTCGTCAGGAGTTAGGGTTTCACTATGTACAACAAGTGGTTTCACACAATGCTGCATACGGGTAAGCAACTTGTCCTAGCTTGAAACAGTCTCTATGGCTTTTGATATGCAACTAGGCCAATTGGTCAAAAAAGGTACCTCAGCAAGACTACCTAATATACCTCTCACACCTACCACCGAGAAGTGAAAGGAGGATCAAACTGTACAGCGGTAGTCCAAATCCAAGGGTTGTGTTCCCATCATGGCAGAGCTCGCAACCGGTCAGCCTTTTGGCAAGCTTTTCCAAGCAAGCCTCCGGGAAACTGTTCAGGAATAGCAGATGACAAACACGGTGACTTAGGCGCACCGATGCAAATACAAATGCAAATGCAAAGAAACACATAAGTGTAGATAAAAAGTCATATCATGAGTTCGAGTCAAGTACTCTAAATCCCTAGCAGAGTCGCCAGAAACTGTAGCTTGGCATTTTGCGCCTCTTTTCAGAAACTCAAAAAGAAGCCCTATAGTTCGAACTCCCGCGATTCTGAATCTAATCTCACAAGTGCAATGTGAAATTCATAAACACCAAAGAGTCCAAATCTGACAAATCTTTTGGAAAATCAATTTTGAATCAAATTGCCAAAAATGGACTACTTTGCTAGATACAGAGTCGCCACCTAAATATTTTATTGTTAGGGAAATTTAGGAAACCCATGACTCGTGCCAAAGGCTACGTGTCTGTCATCATCAAAGTTGCCTCGAATTGGGAACTTAGGTACGAGAGGGGAAGGTTATGAATTGAGAACCCCCGCTCGCCCGATTAAAGATCAGCCTCTACTAATCATGATATGACTTTTCATAAACATTATGTGCTCTTATTCTGGTTATTTAAACTAGTTTTACTATGTGATGTGCACAAGCAAGTATAAACTAGTTTGCTCAAGTTGGAACAATTCAATTTCATGTTTGTTTGCGAAAAGGGTTTGAATTTGCCACCTCAAGTGGGCTTAAAATGGATTTCCCACTCAACAAAGTGGGCTTAAAACTGATTTGCCACTCAACAAAATGGGCTTAAAATGCACATTTATTGAATCGTTCCAATTCAAACAACAAACCTTCATCCACAACCATTCAAGCAGTTTATCAAATAAGCATTTAGTCTTATGGTAAGAATGCTAGTTATGGAAACACTCACATTCATGCAGAGATGCTAAAGCACTAAAAACTCACATAGTACTCCAAGCTAAGAAAATATGAGTTAGAAAAATATGCATGATTCTTAACTATGTTAAATGTCTAATGCAACACATGCGAAGAATGCAATTAATAGGCTCGACTACTAATGTGGCATGTGAAACAATTTGATAACATGCGATTAAACACGTATTCAAAGAAGCAATTGAAATGACAATGCAGTTTGAATGATACACCGAGCCTCGGTGCATGCAAGACAAGATAAATGTGTGAAAGCATGATGTATACTAATTTGAAACATGATGCTCCTAAACTAACCATAGAAAGTGGTCAAGTAAAAGGGAGAAAGACGTGGGGTTGGAAGACTTACACGTTATTACATTACGCTCTCACGAAGGAGAGTCCGAATGAATAAAGCAAAACTAGCTAGCAACTAATTAGGGCTAAGCTAATTAAGCTAATTATTACAAACCAAGTGAAATAAAAAGCTAAATTAATTAACTAATTATTACAACAATTGAATGAATTAACTAGTAAGCCAACTAATTAAACTACAACACAAATGTAAACAAACTAAGCAATTAAAGCATATAACTATACTGCAACTACTCTGCCTCGGGAAATAGAAGATGCACATGCTCGGATACTACCCAAAAAGACCTCTGTTTTTCTCTTGAAAGCCTCTGTTTGCACAGTTGAACATTTCCAGAACTATGCTGCTCTACCTTACCAACAATCTGTTGAAGTTTACATTAGTGGCCAGCCGGCCATAGATGAATGCTGCAGGCCATCCGCTGACCATGAAGGTGGCTTGCCGGCCATCTATGGTGCACTGCCGGCCATGGATGGTGGCCTGCCGACCACTAATGCACTTGGATCATCAGGCTGTAATAGAGTATTTTCAAGGATTGTTTGCATAATTCATCCCTCATTTTCATAAATAAATCCAAGGAGTTGTGAACTTAAGCCACAAACCACCAATCCAAGCAATTTCATTGCATGATGGCTTGTGATTCAACATGTGCAAGCTCAATAAATGCAAAACAAGACACTCAAGAACCATCACCCTATCATGCATGATCAAAGGCAATGGAGACCTAGAAAACTTGGGACATTTCATCACTTTGAGTACGAAATGTCCCAATTTTCCTTGTGTTCAATTAATGTCCGATTGAACACACAAAACACAAGTTATTATCTTGTTCAATTTTAGTCCCAAGTTGTTAGTTACTCATTTTAACTTACCAACCATTCTTTATTAGAATTAAGTCCAAAATGTGAGTTAGAGTGCTCTAATGGAAAGAAGTCTCAAAACACAAATTGGTTTGGGTATGAAAGAAGTCTCATATCGTTGGTAATGAACCCCCAAAGGTATTAAACCATTAAGTATGAAACCTTAATTTTAGACTTAGGCAAACAAATGACTTGAAACAACCTTCAAAGCAAAAAATAAAAACAAGTAAGGAGGGAGGTTGTCGAGGTGATTAGTGCTGAAATGAAGTGCAAAACAACACCAAATCATGCAATCAACTCAAACAAGAGGTGTCTAATGGCCTAAAACACCAAGCTTGTGAGGACTATTACACTACAACCATACAAAACAAGGCCCAACTGACCCAAACAGCCCAAAACAGAGCTAAAGCAATATAAAACAAAGGCAAAAATATGCTGGAATATAGCTACAAAAAGCTAGAAAAACATGCTAACATATGGAGTTAACTAGACTAGCAACCAAGACATAATGAGGGGAAGCTAACCCCTCCAATTTTAGACTTCCAAACATGTTTTTTTCCACTGAAAATCAGTGTTTAAAGGCCCAAAAAAAGATGGTTTAAAGATGGGAAACACAAGTGAAGAAGCCTTACAAACAAGGAACAAAGAAGGGTGAACCACCCCCTACCTTAAATTGGCTTCAAACCACAAATTTTAGCCCATTTTGATAGAGTTTTTATAGCTCAAAAACAGCTTTAATAAATAAATAAATAGGAAAACAAGTATGCAAGGTAAGCTAACAAAGCAAATATTATAACTCTTGAAGAGGAGTGATTCTAGGCAACAATTCAAGCTAAAGCCAACTTGTAGAGCTCCAAGAAGGCCTCAAAGAATCTCAGCTCAAAGGTCATCAAGTTTTGTCAAGGAAGTACAGGCAAGAGTGTAGTGTGAGTAGGCAAAAGTGTTGAGAATTGCAAGAGAGAGAGAGAGAGAGAGAGAGAAATATAGGGAGAGAGAGAAAATTTTTGAGTTTGAAATCTTCTAACCTCAAAACATGAGAGAGGGACTCTTTATATATATAAAACATGAAATCTATACAAGGAGATCCAGCCCTCCACGTGTGGACAAATGCAAGCATCTGTGCAAACAGCTGGCACAACTAGAATAAAATATCTGCAAAAAACACTGGTGCAGGCCGGCCATCAGTGATGGCTGGCAAGGCACATCAATGGCCGGCAGCCTTCATGGATGGCTGGCAGGCCACCAGAGACTACAGGAGAAAAAGACTAAGACATGGTCCAAAAACGAGGCAAAATGGATGCATGGTTTGAAGGGCTTAAAGTTGTGGCATTCCGCTAAGAACTTCGAGCGCTCGGTGAGCGATTAGACTCATCATCGAATGTACCTGCAAGAACATCCAAGTCTTGAAGGGTCATCAAAAATGGGGTATCTACAATGGTGATATGGATTCAATAAAAGGATGATGATGATTCTTTGAAGGCTCTGATACCAACTTGCAAATTAGACTTTGAGAAGAATATTTTTATTCATCTAAATTCATACATTGTACAATTACTTATTTATATAGATGGATAACCAGTAAGTAGTAAGTCCTATAATTGAGCTATTCCCATAATTAAGCTACAATCAAGCTATTTCCTAATCTACAGATAGAATAAGAGTATCTCTAATAATAGAAAACAATCACAAGAGATAATTCCTAAAATCATAATTTGGAAAATCTTTACATTACTCGTCACCATCGAAGTTATACACGATTTCCAATAGCTTCTTCTCGTGTCTTTTAGCATGTTCTAAACAGTGTGCTTCTTGTTCATGCCAAAATTGTTCCACGTTTTTTTCTCCACCTCAACATCATCAACATTGTATACTACGCTGTGCTCAGTTCCCTTCGTCACTGCCATTTTGTAGCTCTATCTACCATGTCCAACTACCCCCAGATACTCGTAGTCGGAAAACTTGTATTCACGTCTTAGCTTGTTCTTAATACGTCTTACCAGCGATGTCATTTTAGGCCCAGGTCTGGAACTGTCTGTCTTGTCCATCCTCACAAGTTCAACCTTGTCATAAACCAAAACGCGGTTTACCACAGGCTACGCAATGGAGGAAATGTCGCTGCTCTTCGATCCTTGTACAAGGGTACTTACTATAGCAATCCACGAGGTTAGCACTTAAATAGTCTACACAATCCATGTCAGCAACACAATCTGCTATGGGCTTAACAATGGTTTACATTGTTTCTCGCATGACTAGAGAATGTGATCCATTATCACTGCTAGTCTTGTTTCCTGACCCATTGCTTCTTGTAGAATGATCGTTTGATAGTGTACGTAGAATTGAACCATTATTCGCAATGGATTGCGTGACTTCGTGTGCCTCACGGTCATCCACGTGGTCCTCCAACTTTGATATTCTTTCTTTTAACTGCCCACCTAGTTTGATGAGGCGTTCGATTTCAACGTCCTTCGCTATGATAATACTATTGAACCCAATAAATAGACTGGTGACATGTGCTCCAGGTATACCCTCTATGGATGCAACCCGACCATCCAACTCACGTACCCTCACTAACTTCGCACGTATTTCGCTCTTCAACTAAGTAATTTTGTGTATAGCCTTTGTTAGTTTCTCATTCGTATTATCTAGGTTATTGTTAACGGTGTCATTTTGCGGTGTGCTTGACAAGTCTAACAGATTTGGGAATAATACCGGCCATACTTTTTCGATTACCAAAATCTTCGGCCCCTCATTTCTCATTGTAGGTGATTGTCTGCTAGGTATGTTCACTGTGTCGTTGACTGCATTAAATTCTATATCACCGCCATTAGGTGAATCTGGCTGCCAACAATTAAAGCTAGGCTCCATGACGTCCACATCATCCGCTTCCTTATTAGCACCATGCCCATTCTACACACCCACCGGCTCAACCTCCAACACTACTTCCCTATCCTAAATAGGTACATCCCCATATGGTGTCACCTTCACAAAATAACGCTCAATGATTGTCCCCTGAAGCTTCTTATAGTTCACCTGCACAAACATCATTTTCCAAATGTTTGCCACAAAAATCACATATCAATGCTATATTATTCATGTCATACCTCAAAGGTACGCTTCGTCGATAGGTCTACACCTTTCAACTGGTTAATTAGTGCTCCAATGTTCTATCTATAGAATCTTGGTGACACATTATGCCTGTTCAATTCCATGAACGTATTCCCAAATAAGAAATCACAAACACAAAATAATGCAAATTGTTAAATAATCTCATCAAATTGATAGGTTTGTTTGTGAATGGGTTGTTTACTTATGTTTAGCATTAGGAAAATGTAACAGTAATGCAACTACACACCCGATAACTTATTTCGACCTGGTGTGTAGCTCATTAAACGAACCAATTATTGTGTTTGCATTATACGCAAGAACGCCCATCCGATCGACTCACCCCCACCTGATCGCCTCACCCCCACCCGATTGCCTCACCCGTAGTAGTGAAAGAAAATTTCGCACAAATGTACAAACATAAGAGCTTCGTAACATCCTCCTCGTCATGCTCGGTTCTGCAATGCCACTACCAGCAGATCTTTGACGAATTTCGACGAGATTCAACCGATGTTCGGACATCGTCGCTGGATGAAATCGAATGGTGCTTTCACCCTGTGCTCCAAATCTAACTTATCTTTGCCACATTAGACACCAAACATTAGACGGATGTCGTTGTTTCTTAATGGCAGCCCGCTACCCCCAATATAAATTTTTCGTCGGCCGGATTATCTGTATTATTCTGCTCACTGTGGCATCACACTTTTTGTAAGCTTTTGGATCCAAATTATGATTACGAATTGCCTCAATCATCAGCCAAAACAGGGTCTTCTGCAATTACCGGATATGTTTGGCACCAACTCTAACTCAAGCACGGTCTTGATCACCCCAGCTGTGACAACCCTACTCTGTGTTATGCTAATTAATCTTAATTATACTTGTAATTGCTTGCTTGATATGATTTTGAGTGTTAATTATACGATTAAATTTGTTTTTGGAACTATATTTGTCCACCATAGGAAAATTTGTTCTGCATGCTTCTATAAATTGAAAATTGAGGGCCGTAGAGGCGCCAGAAATCAAAATTGATTGTACCATTGTGATTAACATACTTTTTAGAGCCTATGGTGAAATTTGTTTAAAAGTTGATTCAGATCGAATTAATTAAATTAAATTGATTAAAGTAAGCACAATCAATTAGTTGTAATTAAGTTTGATTAAGGAAATATATATATATATAGAAGCTAAATGCACTTAAGTTCATATCATGAGCTCAAAATTTGAAATACACTCTAGAGAGAGAGAGTGAGTCGATTATAGAGAGAGGGAGAACCCAATTTGAAGGATTTAGCTCAAGCTTGGAGGATTGAAGAGAATTTACTCAAGAACTAGTTAGAATTTGGAAGATTGAAGCCTCCAAGTGAGTATTTGAACTCCAATCCATGAGTTAAAGTTCATGAATATGTGTATTCAAGAAGAATTGGTGAATTATTGTAGAATGCAAACTTAATATGAAGAATTGGTGCCAAATAACATATGCATGCATAATTTTGTTAAACTTCATGATTTTGATCATCATTTGTATCATTTGACATGGAATTAGAGTCTATATTTCAGATGCATGCATCATCCTTGAAGATATGAAGCTTGGTTGCATGTGTTATGAAGTTGTCAAGAAGAATATGAAATAATTTGGGATTTGGATCATGGTTTTGGACAAATTAGACTCAATTTACCTATGTTATCATGTTGTATAATATCTTTCCATGCCTTTGTATCGAAAACACGAGCTTTAGACCTTCGAACATCAAGTTTGAGCTTCAAACACAATTATGGAGATTCCAAAATTCGGCCTGCCCGCTCGAGCGAGGAAAGCGTCGCTCGAGTGTAAAAATCAAGCTCCTAGAAGTTTTACAGAGACTTGCACGGTGGCTCGAGCGGCAAACCTTGCGCTCGAGCGAACCCTGTTTACAAAGCACGTCACTCGAGTGACAGAAGTCTCGCTCGATTGTAAAATTCATCCAACCAGTATTTTTATAGAGTTTTACAGACTGCTCAAGCGATCAAAGCTGCACTCGAGCGAGGTGTCCTGTTTTGAAATTTTTTGAAAAACAATATTATGTTCCAAATTTCATTCTCTTCCATTTCTGAGTATTCTTAAGCACACATTGAGCATCCTAAATGAATTAAAGGACACGAAAGAAGCCTAAGAACATTAAGCAAACTAAAGAACGGATTAAATTGTATTATGACCCAATGTGTTATGAATTATGTAGGGTCAAGTGCAAGGATGAATCAAGCACCGGAACACTATGAGTAATACCTTAGCAAAGATATTTTTGCATATACATTATCTTCTAAATGATGCCTATGTGGTAAGGTTCTAAACCTTTGAAGTGATAGTATGATTGTGTATTCTAATCACTTAATTTGAAATGAAATATGCGAAGTGATTGACATATGGGTATGAAATGGGCCTAAGGCCGTTCAGTATATTCAGTAGGGATGTGGATTGGGCCTAAGGCCATTTTGTATAATTGTTAAATGGGCCGAAGGCCGTTCGGAATAAGGACTTGAATGGACCTAAGGTCGTTTGGGAATGAATATGTATATGACCATGGATCTAAATGTGTGCACACAAATGTGTATATGAATTGGACCTAAGGTCGTTCTTTGTGTAATGGACCCAAGGTCATTCTGTATGTAAGTTGGACCCAAGGTCGTTCTGCTTTAAATATGGATTCAAGCTCTAATCCCAAACCTTGCACCCCATTTTGGCCAAAACTATTTTAAACCTTAAAACCCTCTTTTCCAAAATATTTTTCCAAATGTTTCAATGATGTTCCAAGGCTCGCATTTTGTTTAAAACATTTCACTTTTCGATAAACCGAGTAAGGACAATGTGGAAATAAATGGAAGGGAGGTGAACTCTTTAAAAAATATTTAAAATATCTTATTTATAGGTTTGGAGTTGAAGAAAATATGAGGGGAGGAAAGAAAACTAGTTTAGGAAGGAGTTGAGCATCAAACCGTTGAGAAAGAATGAACAACCTTCACTAAATTAGGCATATCTCTATGCACACTTATAATTTACATGTGAGGCTACCACCATCGGAAAGTAGACTTCTAGGGCTTCAATTTAGACTAAAGAATCACCTAAAACAAAGTTCGGATGAGGGAGATATTTCCGTTTGAAGTCGAACATGAAATGCATATTTTTGGATTCGGCCAGGTCCATTTAGATCCGGCCTTGGCTCATTTAGAGCCAGTCGGCTTTCAATGAAATTTTTTCCGGAATGCGTTTTTAGACCTAGCCTTTTATTTTTGGGTCCAGTCGTGTGTTTTGGTAGCCAGCTGGCTCTCAATGGTGCCAAATAGACAGCTGACGAGAATTGGACATCTATTGTTTTTTGAAAATATTTTTGGCCACATTGGCTCAAATTCTATAAATAAACCCTCTGCATTTAAAATTTAAGGTTAGCAAATTTTCCAAAAACTTTGAAGAGTTAAAAAGACGTCCTTCAATCTTCCTTCCTCCTTTGACCTTCAAACCTTCTTTAGCTATACATACACAATACATACACCATTAGAGCTTGTCCTTGAAGCTTTTTGTTGAAGTTTCAAACCATATTTCATAAACTTGAGGGTGTTTGAAATCAATTTTGATCAACAACCATACATACTCTTTAAAGAGGTATACTTCTTACCCATCTTTTTCCTTTGTTTTTTTACCAATCATCTTCTTCATTTTCCTTGAGTTTGTGCATTGCTGGAGGTTACTTAAAAGGGCTAAAATATGTGATTTAATTTACAAAAAGTGAAGGGTTTAGATACCCCTTCTTAGGCTTGCTCGTCTAGTTTGTTCTCTCTTATTTTGGTTCACTTTCTTCACCTTTTTGAAGTAGTTTTAGCCACTATTTTGAGACTATTTTTGGACTATTTTAAGGTTGAAATATATGATTAAAAGTTGCAAAAAGTGGAGGGGTTAGCCACCCTTCCGTAGGCTTTGTTCCATAGCTTTTTCTCTATTCTTTTTACTTACTTTCTCTTGCTTTTACCACTATTTTCTCGACTTACAAAACTGATTTTTAGAGTTTAAAAAGGCTGAAAAACATGGTTTAGAAGTCCAAAAAGTGGGGGGGTTAGCCACCCCTCCTTGGTCTTGCTTACTAGTTTGATGTCTCCTTGTTCTTACCAATCTTTTATGCGCTTTAAACAAACTTTAGCTACCGTTTATTGTATATCAGGGGCTATTTAGGGGCTGCCCTAATTTATTAAATTATTTTATGCTTTGAATATTTTCTTGTTGTATTGTACGTGCTCATAGCTCCGGTTGTTTAGGCCTTAGACGCCGAGTTGTTTGAGTTGATAGCTTTATTTGTTTAATTTCTATGTCGAAGAGTCTCATTCTAACAATTGATCCCGCAATCATTTCTACAACCTCCTATAGACGCACCATTTTTGGCCGTCCTCAAGACTTGGCCGTCATCGTTTGAACACTCGATGATTATCCATGTTTGTGTTCATCCTGAGTTCTCGGAGGTCTCGGCCACGCGCCTGTAGCACGTCCGCGAGGGACCCCGCGCTATAGCTCGGACTCGATTTGGTGTCACGGTTCTTAATCCAAACCAAAGTGTCCAAATCTGGCAAATCGTTTTGAGAAACAGATTTTTGAAAAGAAGTGCCAAACATGGACTACTTTGCCAGATACAGAGTCGCCACCTAAATATTTTTTATGGGGGAATTTAGGAAAACCTGACTTGGTGCCAAAGGCGACGTGTCCGTCATCACCAAAGTTACCTCGGCTCGGGAACTTGGGTACAATCGGGGAAGGTCAGCTATGAGCACCCCCTCTTGCCCGATCCGAAGATCGGCCTCTACTAACCATGATATCCATTTTTTGAAAACGTTATGTGTTCTTATTCCATTTATTAGCCTAGAATTACTATGTTATGCGCACAACACACAAGTATAGACTAGATTGGCTAATTTGGAAATAAACATTGCATATCCGTTTGTCTTGAAAAACACTTTGGAATTTGCTACTCGCAAGTAGGCTAAAATACGGATTTCAACGATTTTTTCCAACTCAGACAATCCAACCTTCACCCACAGGCATCCAAACAGTTTATCACATAAGCATCTAGCCACATGGTAAGCATGCTGTCATAATAGCATTCACACGCATGCGGTATGCTAAAGCATAAAATACTTACATCGTACTCCGTGCAAAAACAATAAACTAGTTAGCCAATATGCATGGTCCTAGGTCATGTCCAATTGACTAATGCAACACATACATGATGCAATTTAGAGTAGGCTCGGCTAACCTAAAC
The DNA here is from genome assembly GCF_055761805.1 of Camellia sinensis. Classification (NCBI taxonomy): domain Eukaryota; kingdom Viridiplantae; phylum Streptophyta; class Magnoliopsida; order Ericales; family Theaceae; genus Camellia; species Camellia sinensis. The sequence continues at coordinate 68,990,206 of NC_138970.1, forward strand.
ATGGCATGTGAAATGCAATCAGTTGATGCACATATTCAATTTGGAATTGAAGTGCAAATGCAGTTAGCATGATGTACCGAGCCTGGTGCATGCAAGACAAATGTATGGATGCACGCATGCATAGCATAAGGTATGCTAATTTAAACATGCCCTAATCTACCTTCATAAGCAGGTAAATAAAAGGGAAGAAAGAAGTGGGGATTGGAAGACATGCACACACTCACCCACACTTATTACAAATTTTCCCTCGCTCGGAGGGACCGAATAAATATTACAGATAATTAACCTACAAGCTAATTAAATATTACAGGCCATCTAATTAGCTAAACAAATTAACTAATCTAGGTAAAGTAGATAAGCCGCCTCGGGAAGAGAGCCCAATGCAATGCATGCTCGGTCCTGCTCGGAAGCGCATTGCCATGCATAGGCTGCCTCTGTTCTCCCTGCTCTGCCTCTTTGAAGACTACCAAAGTCTCAGAATTGCATCCTTGGACATTAGGAGGCCCCACCGGCTGTGGTGTGTAATCATCGGCTGTTGATGAAGCTATCGGCCCAGGAAGGATTGTCGGTCGGCATTAAACACTGCCAATCGGCAGAAAGTTCCTGCAGAACCTGCAATTGACAGCAACAGAGGGCAAGGCAGAGCATGGCAATGCAATTCAAGCAATGTATGCACCAATCCTATCCCTTATCATGTGTATGACTCAAAGGGATATGGTCCTTGGTTCTCGGACCATCAAGCGTGCATTTCAATGCGTGATGGCCCAAAGAATCAAGTGTGCACTTTCATGTCAAATGAAATGCAATGCATATAATCAAACCAAGGGGCTCCTACCTCCATCATGACTTGGTCAAGAAGTAGAGCATGCATGCCCATGCAATGCAACCCTAATCATGTGAGCTAGCGTGTAACATGGATAATGCAAGCAAGCATACAAGACATACAAGGCATGAGATAATGCAACCAACAAACATACAAGGCACAATGTGGGTGTTTTAGCATGTAAACAAACATGTAACTTCATTCAATCATGCAAGTTTAATAGTGCAAAAAACTCACCAATATGCTACAACATACAAGGAGTACATGCAACAAACAAAGAGATGGACTTAAACATGATTTAGGCAGTCCTAACTAGGCCTAAAACAGTGGCCAAAGTTCCCAAAATGAAGGATTAACACACGCGCACGCATGCATGCAATGGGAATCCAATTCTTCAAGCATTTAAAAGCAATTCTCAAGCACACTTAAGAGGATGCAAACATGGACTAATGTCATGCACTAAGCTCTGAAAATCATGCAAGAACATGGTGCCAAACCAAGCAAAACAAGATAGGCTAAGCATGTAACAATGGTCCGAGATTCAAGGCAAGCTAAAGGGGTATTTGACCACACTTAGCAAGACCAAACATGGCATGAATTTAATGACCAAAAACAGAGTTTTAGCACATAAAACAAAGCCCGAAAGACCACTTAGATGGCATCTAAATGCCTTGAATTCAAAAGCATGCACAAATGCACTTTCAAGGAGCATACCACACAAGCTCATAAGGTATCAAAGAGGCATCCAAGGCAAGCATACAAGCATGCTAAGGGGACTGAAATGATGCTACAAATGGTGCTAAACCACTGAAATAAAGCAAGTAACACATGCTATACCCTCATATACTTAAGGCCAACAAGCCAAAATGCAAAGGGGCTATACTAAACATGTCATGGCCGACCAAAACAACTAAGGACAGACCTCTAACATGGAAAAATAAGCACAAAATCTTCACGAAGCTAGACCTAAAACATGCTTGAACTATGGTTTACAACCTGAGGCATATTAAGGCCTAAACATGGCATTACAAGGTAGGTATGCTAAGCATGCATGGTGTACCAAAACCAATTAAAAACAGAAACATATTATGACATAATAAGCACAAAAATCAGCTAAGGAATGGTCAACATGAAGCTTAGCTAGGCGCTCCCTCAAGAGGCCAAAAATGGTCCATTTCAAGGACAACAAGGAGAGGGGGTGGCCCTCTCGTCCCTAGGACCTCAAGGCACCATCCTCACCTCTGAAATCCCTCAAGATTTCAGTGGTGAGGAGGCCCAAACACCAAGGTCCCGGAGCTCACTCAAAATAGCACAAAATGGGGCCTCTCAAGGCCTAAGAGGGGTCAAACACCTCCAAACCGCAAAACACTCTAAACAAACTATTTAGAGGGCCCAAAAACAAAACTTTTTTTATATTATACACCAAGCTCAAAAACAGTTCTAAAATAGGCAAAAATAGTATGCAAGAATGGGGAATAAAGGGACTAGTTTCTTACCCTTGTAGACTTCTTTCACAAATGAAGCTCCAGTAGCTTCTTAAGCTCCAAACCAGCTACAAAACTTTGAAAACAATCCCTTAGAACCTCAATAGCCAAGGGAAGGTGTAATAGTAGGTGTTTGTGTGCAATACTATGAACAAATACACCTAGAACACTCAAGAGAGAGAGGTATAGAGATAGAATGTATATAAGTTCTAACCCTAGAACCAGAGCTTCTAACAATGTTTTTCTCTCTAAAATCTCCAACCCTAAAGCCAAGAGGGGAGGGCTCCTCTTATAGAGGAGCCAATCTTGTAAAGCTTACAAGGTAAGCTAACAAGAAGGCCATCCCTCCATACACGTGTATGGAGGGGAACAAAATGCCATACAGCTGTATTAAAATATCTGTAAAAGCAGATGAACAGTAGTCGGCTGCTCAAAATTGTCATCTTGACAAAATGTACTGCCGACCGGCAACAAATAATGCCGACCGGCAATATACATTGTCGATGGCAACAAAACACCAGTCGGTGGCCTCTAACCATGGCTGGTGATGTGTGGGGATGCCTCACATGGTGTTCCCTGCCCTTCCAAGGCAAAACGCAAGTGTTTGGTGCAAAACCAGACACTAAACAGTCGAGTTCAGAGATCTTGAGGCAAGGCGCGTAGCCGAGACCTCCGGGAACTCCAAACGAACACAAACATGGATGATCACCGAGTGTTCAAACAGTGACGTCCCAGTCTTGAGGACGGTCAAAAATGGGGTGTCTACAGTTGCCCCTCTTTGACAGAACTTGAAAGTCATAACAATGACGGGAGTGAATGTCAAAGCCCAAAGATGACCCATTTTTGACAAGGCCGAAGACTTAGACAAACATGCAAGATAAACAAGGTATGCGCCCGAAGGCAGGGGCAAAATGCAAGACAATGCACGAAGCCAAGCATAACTTATGATCATGCAAAGAAAGCTGTAACGAAGCATACATGTGACAGTTTTAAGCTAGCATACACCAAACTACACTGCAATGCAGAAAGGATGTAAGAGAATTATGCAATTCTCAATACGTCTCACTCGGAGGATACAATACCTGTGCGGCTCATCTGGTTGCACCAGCCTCAAATGAACCGCACATACAATACCGTGCCTGTAAAGAAAACAACTCAACAGGTACGATGTTATTAGCAACATGCATGGCAACGCAAAAAATGGATGCAAAATGATATACAATATATACAAAACAATGTATAAACAATGCAAATAAAGATGCAATGTAATTGAAACAATACAAACTATATGCAAAGCGATTGAATCATGATCCAATCATGAGCGGTTCGAAGCCACACCTATGTCAAATAGATTGATGAAGGTAACAAGTCTGTCTACCATAGAACGGTCTACTGAACTATGAGTACTGTAGACGGACACAAGAACAAGTATTGGGGGGGAATGACATAAGTAGGGAAATGACCCGCTGGGGAAAGGACTACGATCCTAATGCTGAATGCAAAAATTACACTACAATGCAATATATATATGGATATACTGGGGAGATGGCAATGGACATGGCACGCGGGCCAAACCAAATCTTGCCTAGGCAAGGCATGTACGCATACAAGCCACGTCTAACATAGAACGGTCCACTGAACTATGCTTTGACATGAGAAGTATGGGCACATACCAGACCAAGCTCAACATGGAAAGGCGAAAGCCATAAATGGGAGGTGGTGCAATGAATGCATGTAAGTTACAATGCAATATCTACAAATATGCAATGGAATGGAAATGAATACAATGGATATAGCCTTCGGGCCAAACCAAATCTTGCCTAGGCAAAGCATGTACACGTACAAGCCGCGTCTAACATAGAACGGTCCACTGAACTATGTTTCAACGTGAAAAGTATGGGCACATACCAGGCCAAGCTCAATCATGGAACGGCGCGAGCCATAAAGCTACAATGCAATATACACTGGGATGGAAAAGATACGATGGATAAGGCACGTAGGCCAAACCAAATCTTTGCCTAGGAAGGGCATGTACACGTACAATCCGCGTCTAACATAGAACGGTCCACTGAACTATGCTTCGACACGAGGAGTATAGGCACATACCAGACCAAGCTCAATCATAGAAAGGCGCGAGCCATAGATGAAAGGTGATGCAGTGAATGCATGCAGTTTACAATGCAATGCCTACACAAATATTACAATGATGCATGACAATGTATATGGACTATGCACATCAATGCACTAAAGGTCTTGCACCTTCTGAGGATTTAAGGTCTCCTAGACCGTACAATATTGCACAAGAAATGCATAACAATGTAAGTGAATTTGAAATACGCAACAACGTGCGACTTGAGACATGCATGGTAATGCAAACGAACTGCACACATCAATGCGCCGAAGGTTTTGCACCTTCCAAGGATTTAAGGTCTCCTAGACCGTTGCAATACAATACCTGTGCGGCTCGTCTGGTTGCACCAGCCTCAAATGAACCGTACATACAATATCGTGCATGTAAAGAAAACAACTCAACAGGTATAATGTGATTAACAACATGCATATTAATGTGTTTGAAAATGCGTGACAACGCAAAGCAAGTGGGAAGCATAACAATGCTGTGAAGGCACAGACATGTAAGTGGAGCACGCGGTCTACGCAGGCAACGAAATTTATTATGAGCATGCGGTCCACGCAAGCAATGAAATTGGACATAAAAATGCGGTCTACGCAAGTGGAACATGCGGTATACGCATGTAGTGAATTTGAACACAAGAATGCGGTCCACGCAAGTGGAACATGTGGTCTACGCAAGTAAAGAAATTGAACAAACATGCGGTCTACGGAAGCAAAACATGCGGTCTACGCAGGTAGTGAATTTGAACATAGGAATGCGGTCCACACAAGCAAAACATGCGGTCTACGCAAGTAATGAATTGAACAAACATGCGGTCTACGCAAGCAAAACATGCGGTCTACGCAAGTAATGAATTTTGAACAAATATGCGGTCTACGCAAGCAAAACATGCAGTCTACGCAAGTAATGAAATTTGAACAAACATGCGGTCGACGCAAGCAAAACATGCAGTCTACGCAAGTAATGAATTTTGAACAAATATGCGGTCTACGCAAGTAATGAAATTTGAACAAGCATGCGGTCTACGCAAGCAAAGCATGCGGTCTACGCAAGTAATGAAATTTGAACAAATATGCGGTCTACGCAAGTAATGAATTTTGAACAAGCATGCGGTTTATGCAAGCAAAACATGCGGTCTACGCAAGTAATGAAATTTGAACAAACATGCGGTCTACGCAAGTAATGAAATGATTACGAACATGCGGTCTACGCAAGTAATGAAATTGAACAAACATGCGGTCTATGCAAGCAAAACATGCGGTCTACGCAAGTAATGAAATTGAACAAACATGTGGTCTATGCAAGTAATGAAATGATTACGAACATGCGGTCTACGCAAGCAAAACATGCGGTCTACGTAAGTAAAAATATGCGGTCTACGCAAGTGATGAAATGATTACGAACATGCGGTCTACGCAAGGAATGTGTATTGGGATGGAAAAGGTACGATGGATAAGGCACGCAGGCCGAACCAAATCTTTGCCTAAGAAGGGCATGTACACGTACAAGCCGCGTCTTAACATAGAACGGTCCACTGAACTATGCTTCGACACGAGAAGTATGGGCACATACCAGACCAAGCTCAACATGGAAAGGCGTAAGCCATAGATGGAAGGTGATGCAATGAATGCATGCAATCTAAAATACAATGGAAATGGCACGCGGGCCGAACCAAATCTTGCCTAGGAAAGGTATGTACACAAACAAGCCGCGGTTAACATAGAACGGTCCACTGAGCTATGCTTTGACACGAGAAGTATGGGCACATACCAGACCAAGCTCAACATGAAAAGGCGCAAGCCATAGATGGAAGGTGATGCAATGAATGCATGCAATCTAAAATGCAATGAATGCATCGGGCCGAACCAAATCTTGCCTAGGAAAGGCATGTACACAAACAAGCCGCGGCTAACATAGAACGGTCCACTGAACTATGCTTTGACACGAGAAGTATGGACACATACCAGACCAAGCTCAACATGGAAAGGCGCAAGCCATAGATGGAAGGTGATGCAATGAATGCATGTAATCTAAAATGCAATATCTACAAATATGCAATGGAACGGGTATTTTATAAAAATCCATGATAATGCAGTATGATGTGATCTGCTGGGGAAAATACAACGGATGCATGCAAGCTATAATGGAAACGCATGACAATGCACGTTTATTTTCTACAATGCATGACAATGCAATATTTACCGTGTATACATGACAATGCAATTGAGGTGCGCAAAATAGCGCGAACAATGAGTGTATGCAAAATACAGTAAGACGCATGAAACGGCGTGTTGCGTTGGACAGCGCGAATGGAATGCGATGCGCAAGGCAGTGCAATGCGTTAAACGGCATAATTGAATGCATGCCCAAATGCATATGGGGACAACTTTCGAGTTTTGCAAAAGCCAAAAGGATACGGAAAGGATACACCTTGCACGAATTTGAGTGCTACATACAGAGGACACGATTCGAGGTCAAAACGGAGGCCGGTTGAGCGTCGGAGATGCACTGTTCTGCACTGTTTTGAGCAATGAAGGCCCTGAACCACAGATATAACCCAAAAAAGGATGTAGGAGGATCAAAAACCATTGTAGGAGGCCACCAGATGCCCACCGGCCATCAGAATGCATCAACGGCCGTCCATCGGCCTTCATAAAATTCCATCGGCACAATATATTGCCGACCGGCAAAGAGTGTGGCCGACTGGCAAAAACTCCCTGTTCGGGGCAGTTTTGACATTTCGGCCGCGGGTCTTTAAATATAGGGCCTCTAGCCCTATATTTCTCACATCCTCTTGCTTGAAAATTGCCTCTCTCTCTTTCTAGAGTGTTTTCGTCCTTCAATCTCCTCGTTTTCTTGCGTTCTAGCTCCCATTTCGTTGTTCGATTCGCGATCTCCTTCGCGTTTCTGACATTTTCAACCGAACGAAACTTCGTTTCTGTGTTTTTTTTTTGATTTCCGCCACTCGGGGCTTGTTTCCCTCGAGTTCCTCTCGATCTCTATACCTTTTCCACACTCCGGCTTTTCTGGCCCTTTTCGACCCTCTCGGGGTTTGACTTTTTGTTGACTTTTCGCATTCTTGCCCGGTTTTCCGTCTTCCGACCATTTTCACATTTTCTTCGAGATGGCGGATGACCTTTCACAGGGCGGGATCCCTCCAGAGCACGAGACGGATCCTGAGGCCGAGCCCTTGCCACTCCGCGTCCGGCCGTTCGATCCGAAGACCTACAGGCCCGCGGTTCACGTGATGCTTCCTGACGAACTACGCCAGTTCAGGAGCTTTGATAGGCACGTGCCACCCGAGCTACTACTGCGTGAGCCTACCTCCCACCTATCCTTCGGCGCTTCCGAGGTAACTTTCTTTCTCTGCTTTACTTTCTGCAATGTAGGATACAAAACTGCCGTAGCTGGTTGTGCTCTTTAATTGCTTAGTTCGGATGCACTGATATACTGTACATTGTAGTTGATTGCACACAAACTTACAACCGTTATCTGTTTGAAACTTACACGTGCACACACACTGCATTGACCCTGAATCACCCAAACACACGGTGCGCACTGTATTCACTGCATACACACTGGTACCCGGTATCTGCTTGAGTCTGAAAACATGCACGCATGCTACATTTGCACTGAACCATTCAAACACGCTGACACATCACATGTTGTAGTTCACTGTAAGCACACCGGCACCCGGTATTTGTTTGAATCTGTTAAAACTTGCACGAATGCTACATCTGCCCTGAACCACCCGAACACGGTGACACATCACACGTTGTAGTTCACTGTATGCTTCTTAGAACTGCATTTTGAATATTGCCTTGCAATTGTTGCTTTTGATTACAGGGGGATTCCCGTACCATCCGCGGGTATGGGAACACCGTTGCTCGGGACTGGTACCTAGAGCTGCCAGACGCGGTTCGTGACATCGTCGACGAGGCCAGCTTTGGCATCTTCTGCAGGGGGCTCTCTCGACTGACTACCTGCAGGCCCCTGCTTGCTGCTCTAGCGGAGAGGTGGTGGGATACCACCAACTCCTTCCATTTCTCCGTCGCAGGGGACATGACGATGACCCCTTATGACTTCTCGATGCTTACTGGCATTGGGGTAGGGGGTGATCCGATCCCCTTCGACACGGATATGGATGAGTGGGACGCTGCCCAGCTGTACCTGCTCGGCACTCAGCCTCCCCTCGCTCGAGCGGGGTTCGTCAAGTATTCCTGGTTCGAGAGCCACTTTTGAGTCCAGCCGGCCTTGGCGGAGGAGGCGCAGATGACCCTAGAGGAGGTGGACCAGTATGCGCGGGGCTTCATCATGTTCTTCTTTGGGACGACTCTCTTCGCCGACCGGGCGAACACCTTACCTTTATGCTTGTTGAGCGCACTGGTGGACGTCAGGCGGATCCACCGCTACGACTGGGGTGGCGCAGCTCTGGCCACTTTGTACGGTTACATGGGCTCTTCTTCCCGCCTCAGCGGACAGCTTCTCGGTGGCTACTAGCGAGCCTGGGAGGTACGTCCTCTTCCCTTTTTACATATCTGCTTCCTGCTTTTTGTATTCTGCACACTGCACATTTACTGTACACTGCCCCACACTGACTGTACACTGCACACCCGGCATACATATACTCTGCTTTACACTGACTGTATACTGCACACACTGTACACTCCGCACAATACACTACACAACACACGGTTCTGCTATTTCTGCTTTATTCTGTATTCTGCCTTATCTGATAGTTATACTGATATCTGTTCTGCAGTTGTGGGTGTATGCCTACTTTCCTAGGCTTGCCCCAGTACCCGATGAGGAGATCCCACTCGGCGTCCCCTTCTCTCATTGCTTCGATGTGCGATGCATGCGGAGACCACGGGAGTCTCTTATTTTCTTCCGCCGAAACTTCGACACCATCACCGTCGCGGAGGTATGTTCAACTTTAGAGTTTATTTTTGGCTTTGCTTCGCACCGTATGTTTTCAATAATAGATAGATAATAAACTGCATTTCATTTTCAGATCACCTCGCAGCCTTGGGCTCCGTTGCCGGCCGTGGTGAGGGATCACTATGAGGGCGTAGGGGAGACTGCCCGTTGTTGGATCCTGTTGGAAGGCTCGGTCTGTCGGGCTTGGTACCTGGACGAGCGCTTCTTGCGTCAGACCCTGGGTTTACCGGAGCAGATAGTGCCGGGTCCACCTCCTGCACATATAAGCATACAGAGAGGTTCGCCGCCTAGGAGATAAGGGACTATACTGTTGGCTGGGGAGCAGAGCATCACAGAGGCGAGGGCGACTATGCAGAGTACGTCCGGACCTACATTATGTGACCCTTGAGCGGTGGTCGCCGGGCTGAGGGGGAAAGGCCAGCGGTGCCAGTAGCTGGAGCGGGAGCTGGGGCTGGAGCAGGCACATCGAGGAGGGCTCGAGTGCATGGCAGGAGCGGAGCTCGGGGGGGACGGGGGACTGGCTGGCCCGCCCTGCCTACTATACTGTCATATAGAGGGCAGGAAGGGGCGGCCCACCAGATCCCCTTTGCTCCTCCCCCGGATGATCATAAGTTAGCCGGTATCCCCGACTTGCCTCCGGTATGTATTACTTCATTTTGCATCTTGCATTGGCATTTCATTTCAGTTTATTTGATATTCCGCAGAACACTGATGTATCTTATACTCTTGCAGGCGTCCTCCGAGTACACCCGACAGTCCGTGGAGTTGAATGCCTCCATGATGGGGATGCTACAGCAGACCTTTGACCTCCTGGCCCTCTATAGTATTCCGATATGTTCTTTTGAATTTGGCCTCAAACCATTCATAAGTTGATTTGCGTAATCTGATGCACGGCACCACACCTGACACACTGATCTCACAGCATCTGATACACTGCATACATTGCATTCTGCACTGACAAACTGCTCACGGCGTTCACACACTGCACTCATATACTGCATTCTGCACTGATAAACTGCTCACGGCGTTCACACTGTACCCATACACTGCATTCTGCACTGATACACTGCTCACATTATTCTGATGTATTTGCCCTTTGTGATTTTTCAGCCTCCCTTCCAGATCCCTCCGGTGAGTGGTGCTCCGGCTGGGCCCTCTATTCCTGCTCGTGGAGGGCGTGGAGACACTGCACGTCCCCGTACCAGGGGAGGGCGTACTCATGTCGGGAGTAGTTCTCGGGCGCCGACCCCTGATGATGATGATGATGACGATGATGAGTCTGAGGTAGAGGCAGAGGCCGGGTCATCTGAGGAGGCTGGAGATGACTCAGACTCAGGCTCAGACGGCGATGCTGATGACGATGCCCCCGGACCTTCGTCCAGGAAGAGGGCGAGGGCAGATCCCCAGGCCCGAGACTACTGATGATGACCCAGATTGCTGCTTTTCTTCTTATTTTTCATTTTTTTTTTGCTGGTAGTTAGATTACCTTGTACTGCCGTGGGCAGATTTTTGTTTTTCTCAAAACTTTGTACTTGAAAAAGATTATGAAATGAAACGAACTTTTTATCTGAAGAAGCGTTACATTTTTTTATATTCCACTGCATTGCATCATGTTACACCTCAATGTAAATGAAATTGATCTGTGGTCTGAATGTTGAACACTTGCATTGTAATAACAAGATAACCAAACCATGTAACGGCAAAGCAACCCATACAAACCACTGCTTAACCTGAACACACGACCCATACTCTGCTTAGGATTAATCTACATGCAGTCAATAACCCAACACTTGGTTTATTTTGCACACGGCAAGCTTTAAACAGAACAGCCCAATCTGACAAGACGACCTTCAAAGGTGAAACCTGCTGGGGCTGAAACATGCTCGGATGCCCCAAATTTTCCCTTCATTCTTTTGGTTCGCCCCAAATGTAGAGAATGGCACGGCATTCCGAGCATAAACGATTAACTTTTGGAAAAGGGGTTTTCGTAACCGGGGTATCGAGCCCACTACTGGATACAACGGAAAAGGACTCGACAAAGGTACACGACCTAAACACAACAAGACACGCTCGGGAAAGACTGAAAACAAAAGGCGAGACCGACAAATCCAAAGGACACGACACATGGACGTGCTTATAAACTGAGAGACCTCAAACCTCGAGGAGCCGGTTCCTCCGGGTATACTTCCCGCCCTTTCTAATTTGTGATTCTCATATCACTCGACCCTCAAGCTCGGTTTTTCTTTCAAAACCCTTTTCCTCACTTTTCTCTCAACTTACACCTCTCTATTCTTTATTCTCTCATTTTTCATCCCTCCCCAGGGCGATTGATGGATAAATAGGAAGGTGTGGGTTCATGCTCAACACCGTTAGCTCATGGCTATTTCTTCTGGTGGATAGAGTGCCCTCCTGGAAAGTACGTCGATGACGGGAAAAGACAAAACACCTGACTCAACTGTGCCCCTAGTTTATCGCTTTGACCATTTTTTGTTTTTTCTTTCTACTAAAACAGTTTTGATCAAAATGAGAGTTAGATTAACACACTTGTTCGATTTTGATTTGAAGACCACGCAAGTCAGGCTGTGGGCACTGAAAATTTTCCTTTTTTTTTGGGTCCAAGAAATGGTCCAGTTTTGGAAAACAAAATAGTTTTCGAGAAAATAGTCAACCTCTGTAAAAATTTTCAAAAACTATTTTTGCAAACGGCTAATGCTCAACGAACATGGAACTTACTCTTTGAGATACGCAACCTCGGATCGGAGGCAATGGAAAATTGCCCCTGGCTTGAAAGGGGTGGATGGCAACGGAAAGTTGCCCCTGGTTTGAATGGCGTCTCGCAACGACTCGTGGCAACGGAAAGTTGCCCCTTGTTTGGATGATGCCGCAGCAGTCCGCAAACAGTCTTCATCAGTGCTGGTCGAATTCTTGGACACAGAGATGACGAAGACGGTCATAACAAATATATGGACACAGCCACCTTGGAAGGTGTTGGCGACTGGACTTTGGGATGAGGTCGAAACCATTGTATGGACCGAGACGCTATGAAAGCGTTGGGGGCTGGACTTCAAAATGAAGTTGCCTACGTATCCCAAACATGGGAATCAAGCCTTACGTAGTTCCGGCTAAGGTACACTCGGGTATTTTAACCTTCACTTTCTCAGGCTCTAACTTTTGCCAAGGTGCCCGATGCGGGTTTTCGACCTTGCGAGCTTCTTTTTATTTTCCTTTTTTTGTTCATTTCTTTTTCTTTTCTTTTTCACATTTTTTTTCTTTTCTTTTCTTTTCTTTTTTGTATTTTTTTGCTTTTTTGTATTTTTCTCTTGCTCCAACTTTTGCTTGGGTCGCCCTTCCGGGTTTTCGGCCCAGCGAACCTCTCAAAGGGTAAAAGTGTAACAAGTCCATACCAAATGGTTTTTGAAGTTGAAGCCTCTCTATATCTAGGAGAACGGCTGTTGTAATGTTTTGTAGGAGAATCCATCATGGCTACTCCACAAGCTTCTTCTGGTGAGATCTAATCTTTTTGATTCGGCTTTGGTGCCTCTTGTTCGAGGGCTGCTTCTGATCTGGCCATACAGACCTTGCATGACGTTTGACCGTTTCAACTTTTTGAACGGGTTCAAGGTTCGAAACGGACGGGTTGAATCTTGAGGCTAAGAGCGATCCTAGGCTGCACAATCTCAAGAGCGGTTCCACACAGGTCTTCACAGGGCCGTGTAAAACATTTGTTTTTGAAAGTTTTTAAGAAAGCGACAAATCGCTCGCGCCGAAGATAGTGTGGAACCAATCAAGATCAAGCCAGGGTCCTTTCCAGTACTCATGCTGACAAGCATGGTTTCATTCATTAAGGGCTTAACATGCTTCTCTTTCTCTCAATTGATCAAATTTTTGCAAAACCGGAGGAATTCCTTCCTCTTTGTTTTTATCACAATGTTTTGAAAAAAAGTTTTGGAGAACTTAGGTCAATGCGATGATTCTCAAGGCACAGAAGAGCAGGTAGAATGCAGGACCGTTCCATTCAAAACCCCTGGCACAACTAGCCCAAAACAAACAATAAGTACGGAAACATGATAGCCGCAGCTGTTTCATTCAGGTTTCTCGGATGTAACTGGCTCCTCGGCAGAAACCGACTCAAAAACAAAAACGGGTAAGTACAAGACAAAACGGTGTTCGAGGCAACAACCCCGGAATCACTTGGTATTCTATACAAAGGGGACTGACTTGCTACAATAAGACAGACCCTTAAGCAAAAAGACTGACTCAAGACAAAGAGACAGACTCAAAACAAAAGGTTGACTCAATACCCGAGCCAAAATTTACAAAGCTAGCGTTCACAGATGCTCAAAAATGCGTGCCAGACGCCACATCCAAAATATACTGAATGCCGCCCGCAGGTGGTTCACTTTTTGATCACATACTTGCAGTATCTGTGTCCTCGAAATCCAATAACTGGGTGGCAACGGAGTTGGCTGAGGTGGGCGGGAGAATAACCTCGTTGTCAATCAAATCTTGCACCTCATGACGGAGGCGGAAACAATTGTCGGTTGCATGGCTTGTCTGCTGGTGGTACGCGCAGTACTGGGCAGCATCATGCGTGGTAGGGAGATTCTTCGGGAGAGGCCGAGGTTCCAAGGGTTTAAGGTGCCCTCTCTCGGCAAGGATCTGAAGTGCCTTAGACAGAGGCATGTAGAGAGCAGGAAAGACCCTACGCCCTCAGGGCAGGTATTTTGAAGTCTGAGCGTTCTTACTGGCTGCACAAGCAAAAGGGTCGGCAGGCACTGCCTTGGCTTTCTGATCTTTCCCAGGTGCAGGGGCGGGAATAGAAGAAACTGTTCCGGCGTGACGGGGCCTATCCCGATTTTTCGACTGACTTAAACTACCCTCAGGTGGAGTGGGGAAAGCATCCTCCACAGTTTTTGCCACAACTGCGGATATATGTTGCTTATTCATCCTCCCGGCTTTCAAAGCCTCGACTGCCCGCAGCAATTGTTCACTAGGATCGGCATCTGCCTTCATTTTGTCTTTTTCTCTGGCCTCAGCCTGATCGAGGGTTTGGTTTGATGTGGATATGTCATTACCATAGCTGGAGGCCATCTCCGGTTGGCTGAGTTCAATCACAATTCGCCCCAACAACGAGGGCTCCTAAGCTACAAAACTCCCGGCATATGGTGCGGCTGGAGGTGAAGCTGACATTCCGTAGGCGAGATCCGCCATAGACCTCTGGAGATCACATATCATCCCCATTAGTTCAAATGTAGTAGGCTCGCGAGCCTGGTATAGCTGGGGGGCCCAGACCGGGTGCGCAACAGGCGACCTGGGTGGATGTGGCGTATCAATATTGGTCTCACTTTGCAGAGTGATCCCTTGATCTAATGCAACTATCATAACCACAATCTCTTCCGAATTCTGCGTCATCATAAGTCCTGCCTCAGCAAAGGGGGAACACTAGCTATCCTATACCAGCTATCTGAACTGAAAGAGACAACAAGCAGCATTTCAGCCCAAATGGATCAAACACGGGTGTAGCTAAACAACTGTACTCTACTGCTGATCACTGTTCCCCAGAAATCACTGTCCCCAAAAACTGATCCTGATACCCATAGATAACTGGTTTCTCAACAACACTGATACTGGTGCCCTTGGGCCTGATACTCAAACTTGCAAACTGATATGTACTTTCCCTGTAGGGATACACTCTAAAAGCACATAGCAAGTAAAGAGAGCCAAAACACCCCTATGTTGGGTAGGGTTTCCCTGTCCTATTTTGTT
This sequence comes from Camellia sinensis, assembly GCF_055761805.1. Classification (NCBI taxonomy): domain Eukaryota; kingdom Viridiplantae; phylum Streptophyta; class Magnoliopsida; order Ericales; family Theaceae; genus Camellia; species Camellia sinensis. Next base: position 69,005,354 of record NC_138970.1, read on the forward strand.
AGGAGCTAGGGTTTCACTACGCACGCAGCAGCTTCAAACAACCTATAATCGGGTAAGCAACCTGTCCTAGCTTGGAATGGTCACTATTGATCCGAATATGCACTAGGTCGAATGGTCGAAAAGGGTGCCCCGGTAAGAATCGGGGTTTGTGTTCCCATACTATCAGAGCCTATAACCGGTCAGCCTTATGGTCATGCCTTGACAAGACAAGCCTCCAGCAAACCGTTCAGGAATGGCAGATGGCAAACACTGTGTTCCTAGGCGCACCAATGCACATGCAATGCAAAGAGACACATAAATGAAATCAAAATAGGATATCACGAGTTCGAGTCAAGCTCTCGATTTGGTGTCACGGTTCTTAATCCGAACCAAAGAGTCCAAATCTGGCAAATCGTTTTGAGAAACAGATTTTCGAAAAGAAGTGCCAAACATGGACTACTTTGCCAGATATAGAGTCGCCACCTAAATATTTTTTATGAGGGAATTTAGGAAACCCTGACTCGGTGCCAAAGGCCACGTGTCCGTCATCACCAAAGTTACCTCGGCTCGGGAACTTGGGTACGATCGGGGAAGGTCAGCTATGAGCACCCCCTCTCGCCCGATCCGAAGATCGGCCTCTACTAACCATGATATCCGTTTTTTGAAAACGTTATGTGTTCTTATTCCATTTATTAGCCTAGAATTACTATGTTATGTGCACAACACACAAGTATAGACTAGATTGCCTAATTTGGAAATAAACATTGCATATCCGTTTGTCTTGAAAAACACTTTGGAATTTGCTACTCGCAAGTAGGCTAAAATATGAATTTCAACGAGTTTTTCCAACTCAGACAATCCAACCTTCACCCACAGGCATCCAAACAGTTTATCACATAAGCATCTAGCCACATGGTAAGCATGCTGTTATAATAGCATTCACACGCATGCGGTATGCTAAAGCATAAAATACTTACATTGTACTCCGTGCCAAAACAATAAACTAGTTAGCCAATATGCATGGTCCTAGGTCATGTCCAATTGACTAATGCAACACATACATGATGCAATTTAGAGTAGGCTCAGCTAACCTAAACATGGCATGTGAAATGCAATCAGTTGATGCACGTATTCAATTTGGAATTGAAGTGCAAATGCAGTTAGCATGATGTACCGAGCCTGGTGCATGCAAGACAAATGTATGGATGCACGCATGCATAGCATAAGGTATGCTAATTTAAACATGCCCTAATCTACCTTCATAAGCAGGTAAATAAAAGGGAAGAAAGAAGTGGGGATTGGAAGACATGCACACACTCACCCACACTTATTACAAATTTTCCCTCGCTCGGAGGGACCGAATAAATATTACAGATAATTAACCTACAAGCTAATTAAATATTACAGGCCATCTAATTAGCTAAACAAATTAACTAATCTAGGTAAAGTAGATAAGCCGCCTCGGGAAGAGAGCCCAATGCAATGCATGCTCGGTCCTGCTCGGAAGCGCATTGCCATGCATAGGCTGCCTCTGTTCTCCCTGCTCTGCCTCTTTGAAGACTACCAAAGTCTCAGAATTGCATCCTTGGACATTAGGAGGCCCCACCGGCTGTGGTGTGTAATCATCGGCTGTTGATGAAGCTATCGGCCCAGGAAGGATTGTCGGTCGGCATTAAACACTGCCAATCGGCAGAAAGTTCCTGCAGAACCTGCAATTGACAGCAACAGAGGGCAAGGCAGAGCATGGCAATGCAATTCAAGCAATGTATGCACCAATCCTATCCCTTATCATGTGTATGACTCAAAGGGATATGGTCCTTGGTTCTCGGACCATCAAGCGTGCATTTCAATGCGTGATGGCCCAAAGAATCAAGTGTGCACTTTCATGTCAAATGAAATGCAATGCATATAATCAAACCAAGGGGCTCCTACCTCCATCATGACTTGGTCAAGAAGTAGAGCATGCATGCCCATGCAATGTAACCCTAATCATGTGAGCTAGCGTGTAACATGGATAATGCAAGCAAGCATACAAGACATACAAGGCATGAGATAATGCAACCAACAAACATACAAGGCACAATGTGGGTGTTTTAGCATGTAAACAAACATGTAACTTCATTCAATCATGCAAGTTTAATAGTGCAAAAAACTCACCAATATGCTACAACATACAAGGAGTACATGCAACAAACAAAGAGATGGACTTAAACATGATTTAGGCAGTCCTAACTAGGCCTAAAACAGTGGCCAAAGTTCCCAAAATGAAGGATTAACACACGCGCACGCATGCATGCAATGGGAATCCAATTCTTCAAGCATTTAAAAGCAATTCTCAAGCACACTTAAGAGGATGCAAACATGGACTAATGTCATGCACTAAGCTCTGAAAATCATGCAAGAACATGGTGCCAAACCAAGCAAAACAAGATAGGCTAAGCATGTAACAATGGTCCGAGATTCAAGGCAAGCTAAAGGGGTATTTGACCACACTTAGCAAGACCAAACATGGCATGAATTTAATGACCAAAAACAGAGTTTTAGCACATAAAACAAAGCCCGAAAGACCACTTAGATGGCATCTAAATGCCTTGAATTCAAAAGCATGCACAAATGCACTTTCAAGGAGCATACCACACAAGCTCATAAGGTATCAAAGAGGCATCCAAGGCAAGCATACAAGCATGCTAAGGGGACTGAAATGATGCTACAAATGGTGCTAAACCACTGAAATAAAGCAAGTAACACATGCTATACCCTCATATACTTAAGGCCAACAAGCCAAAATGCAAAGGGGCTATACTAAACATATCATGGCCGACCAAAACAACTAAGGACAGACCTCTAACATGGAAAAATAAGCACAAAATCTTCACGAAGCTAGACCTAAAACATGCTTGAACTATGGTTTACAACCTGAGGCATATTAAGGCCTAAACATGGCATTACAAGGTAGGTATGCTAAGCATGCATGGTGTACCAAAACCAATTAAAAACAGAAGCATATTATGGCATAATAAGCACAAAAATCAGCTAAGGCATGGTCAACATGAAGCTTAGCTAGGTGCTCCCTCAAGAGGCCAAAAATGGTCCATTTCAAGGACAACAAGGAGAGAGGGTGGCCCTCTCATCCCTAGGACCTCAAGGCACCATCCTCACCTCTGAAATCCCTCAAGATTTCAGTGGTGAGGAGGCCCAAACACAAAGGTCCCGGAGCTCACTCAAAATAGCACAAAATGGGGCATCTCAAGGCCTAAGAGGGGTCAAACACCTCCAAACCACAAAACACTCTAAACAAACTATTTAGAAGGCCCAAAAATATAACTTTTTTATATTATACACCAAGCTCAAAAATGGTTCTAAAATAGGCAAAAATAGTATGCAAGAATGTGGAATAAAGGGACTAGTTTCTTACCCTTGTAGACTTCTTTCACAAATGAAGCTCCAGCAGCTTCTGAAGCTCCAAACCAGCTCCAAAACTCTGAAAACAATCCCTTAGAACCTCAATTTCCAAGGGAAGGTGTAATAGTAGGTGTTTGTGTGCAATACTATAAACAAATACACCTAGAACACTCAAGAGAGAGAGATATAGAGATAGAATGTATATAAGTTCTAACCCTAGAACCAGAGCTTCTAACAATGTTTTTCTCTCTAAAATGTCCAACCCTAAAGCCAAGAGGGGAGGACTCCTCTTATAGAGGAGCCAATCTTGTAAAGCTTACAAGGTAAGCTAACAAGAAGGCCATCCCTCCATACACGTGTATGGAGGGGAAGAAAATGCCGTACAACTGTATTAAAATATCTGCAAAAGCAGATGAACAGTAGTCGGTTGCTCAAAATTGCCATCTTGACAAAATGTACTGCCGACCGTCAACAAATAATGCCGACCGGCAATATACATTGCCGATGGCAACAAAACACCAGCCGATGGCCTCTGGCCATGGCCGGTGATGTGTGGGGATGCCTCACAAGGTATTCCCTGCCCCTCCAAGGCAAAACACAAGTGTTTTGTGCAAAATTAGACACTAAACAGTCGAGTTCAGAGATCCTGAGGCAAAGGCGCGTAGCCGAGACCTCTAGGAACTCCAAACGAACACAAACATGGATGATCACCGAGTTTTCAAACGGTGACATCCTAGTCTTGAGGACGGCCAAAAATGCGGTGTCTACAGTGCCTTGCCTCAAGACCTCTCGACTTGCCTGGTTTGTGTTTGGTTTTGCACCAACACACTTTCGTTTTTGCTTTTGAGGGTGGGAAATGGCTTGTTGGCCATCCCCACACCTCACTGGCCATGGCTTGAGGCCACTGGCCCTATTTTGTTGCTACCGGCCATTGGTTATGGCCGGTCGGCACTCTTTATAGTCGGTCGACCATTGTTTTGGTCAATTTGTTATTTTTGGCTGGCCGATCACTATTCATCTGCTTTTGGCAGATATTTTACGCCAACTGTGATAGCTGGCATCCACTTTGCACCCCCTTCATACACGTGTATGGAGGGATTTCACTCTTACTTAGCTTGTTTTGTAAGCTTTGCAAGAGTGAATCTCTATAAAGGGAGGGCTTCTCCTCCCTCCTCAAGGGTTCCAAAAAGCTCCAGAGAGGGTCTGAGATTAGGGTTTAGGATTTGTATCTCTCTATCTCTATATCTCCCTCTATTTCACTCTTGTGTGTGTATAAGGTGTTTTTGTTCATAGTTTTGCATACAAACACCTTGTGCTACACTTTCCATTAGCTACTGAGGTACTAAGGAGTTATTTTCAAAGTTCTTGAGTTGATCTAAGCTTGGAGAGGCTACTGGAGCATTGTTCTTGAAAGAGGTCTTCAAGGGTAAGAACTTTACCCCTTTATTCCCCATTTTTGCATAGGCTTTTATCCCTCCTTGCATCTGTTTTTAGGCTTAGTGTATAACTAGTAAAAGTTCTGGTTTTACTTGCTTTTGATAGTTGTTTCAGGTCTCTTTGAGGTTTGGGGTTGTTTGACCCCTCTCAGGCCTTGTTTGGCCTCATTTTTGTGCACTTTTGGTGAGCTCCGGGACCACCTTGTGTTGGCCTCCTCACCACTGAAATCCAGAGGGATTTCAGTGGTGGAGATGGTGCTTTGAGGTCCTAAGAAGGAGAGGGCCATCCCCTCTCCTTGTTATCTTCAATACTTGTCATTTTTGCCTCATGTGTGAGCACCTTTCTTGAGTTCATGTTGGCCATGTCTTAAGTAGTATTTGTACTTATTTTGCCATGATATAGCACTATTTTTAGTTGGTTTAGACATACCATGCATGCTTTGCATACTTGTCTTGTAATGCCATGAAATTGCCTTAACATGCTTTGTGCTTTGAGCCTTGTTTTTAGCATGATTTTGGCTTAGCTTTGTGAAGCTTTGATGCATGTTTTGATGTGCTTGGGGTTTGATTTTTGTCATTTGGGTCATCCATGACTTGCTTTATATAGCTACCATGCAATCCCCCTTTGTAGGCCTTGAGTATTGGATCCTCTAGCATGCTTTACTTGCACCATTTCAGTGGTTTGGAACCACTTATCATGTCATTTCAGTCCATATAGCATGCTTGTATACTTGCATTTATGGCTCCTTTGATGCTTCAAAAGGTTTATGTTTTATGCTCCATGTTTGGACCATTATGTATGCTTCCATGTGTATGCCATTTAGCTGCCATCTAAGTGTGTTTTGGGCTTTGTCTCGACCTACATTGGGACTATTTTGAGTCCCCTCGACCCTTTGGGACTCGCCTTGCATAGCCATGGTTTGATCCCTTAGGATAGCTTTGAGTTTTGGACCATGGTTGCATGCTTTGATTACTTTGTTTAGTATCCTTAACATGATTTCCAGAGTTTGCCATGCTTGTCATTGGTCCATGATCATCTCCTTTTAAGTGTGCATAAAAGTCCCCTCTTTGTGCTTAAGTCTTGGACCATGTTCGCATGCATGTTTGCTTGTAAATTTGCCTTCATTTCCATAGCGTTTTGGCTACTTATTTAGACATGGCTGAGGCTTGTCCATATTAGTTTAAGTCCACCACTTGCATGTTGTTCAAATGTTGTTACATTGCTTCATGCTTGCATGTTTTGTTGCATAGTGTTTTGCATGCTCATTGCTTGCATTATTGATACATGCTCAGCTATATTGCATTTTGTTGCATCGCTTGAGCTATATGGCATGTTGTTGCATGCTTAGGTTGTAATGTATTTGGCATGCATTCTCTCTTTTAGTTGCCTAACATGTTGTTGCATGTTTTGCCATTGATATGTTGTTAAATGCTTGCATGTGTGCATGTTTGCCCTCATGTTCATATTACATGCGTAGCTTGAATGCTTAGGTTGCATTTTGCATGCATGCCTTGCCTCTTGAATTGATTGTGATAGAGGTTGGGCCTATTGTTCGCTTTGGTTTGCATTTCGTTTGACACCAAAATGCATAACTTGACTTCTTGGGCCATCATGCATCGAAATGCTTGATTGGTGGCCCGAGGGTCGAGGGCCATCCTCCTTCGAGTCATGAACATGATAAGGAGTGTGGTGGTGCAAACATTTTCTTTGAAATGTATTGTCATGCCTTGTTTGCCCTCTGCTGCTGTCAAAACAGGATTCTGCAGGAAGATATGCTTGGCTGACCATATTTAGTGCCGGCCAACTAAAAATATTTGGCCGAGAGCCATACCAATGGTCGATGACCAGTTTCCCCTGGCCGGTGGTGTTTCCTCTTGGTCGGTGACCTTCCACAGTGATCAGGAAGTGATTCTGGAGCATCATTGAGACTTGCACAATTTCCAGAGGCATAAAACAGTGAAAACAGAGGCAGCTTGTGCATGGTGGTGGATTTCCAAGCGGGGCCGAGCACGCATGCATTGGACCCTCTTCCCGAGGCTATTTTGCCGCTTTATTAGCTTAGTTAATTGGCTTAACTATTTAAGTGGTCTGTAATTAATTAATTAGCTTGCTAGTTAGTTAATTTGTATTATTCTTTCGGTCCCTCCGAGAGAGGGCAAATTGTGTAATAAGTGTGGGTGCTTGTGTGCATGTCTTTTAACCCTCACTTCTTTCTCCCTTTTACTTACCTGCTTTTGATGGTTAGTATTAGGGCATATTTCAATTAGCATCCTTATGCTATGCATGTGTGCATTCATTCATTTGTATTGCATGCACTGGGCTCGGCGCATCATGCTAACTACATTGTATTTCAATTCCAATTTGAATACATGTTATCTGTTGCATTTCACATGCCATCCACAGATTAGCCGAGCCTATTTTAGCTGCATTTTGCCTACGATGCATTAGCCATCTTAACATGGACTTGGATCATACATTTGATTACTAACATGTTCTTTGTTTTGGCTTGGAGTACACTGTGAGTGTTTTATGCTTTAGCATCTCGCATGTATGTGAACGTTAACATGAAAGCATGCTTGCCATGAGGCTAACTGCTTAGTTGATTTACTGCCTGAATGCCTGTGGGTGAAGGTTGGATTGTTTGAATTGTAATAATTCATTGAAATCCGTATTTTACCCTACTTACGAGTAGCAAACCTCAAATCATTTCCAAACAATGGATATGCGATGCTTTGTTCCAAATTAGGCGATCTAGTCTATACTTTTGTGTTGTGCGCGTCACATAGTAAGACTAGCTAATTAATTGGAACAAGAACGCATAATGTTTTCAAAACTAGATATCATGGTTAGTAAAGGCCAATCTTTCATCGGGCGAGCGGGGGTGCTCGTAGCTGACCTTCCCCAATCGTACCCAAGTTCCCGAGCCGAGGCAACTTTGGTGATGACAGACACGTGTCCTTAGGCAAACGAGTCAGGGTTTCCTAAATCCCTCCATAAAAAAATATTCAGGTGGCGACTTTGCATCTGGCAATGCAGTCCATGTGGCACTTCTTTCTCAAAAATCTATTTTCCAAAACGATTCACCAGATTTGGACTCTTTGGTGATTTATCAGTCTTGCATTGCACATTGCAAGATCAGATTAAGAACCGACACAAAACGAGTCCGAACTGTGGAAGAGCACAGGACCCGAAGGCGCGTCCACAGTTTCTGGCGACTCTGCTGGGGACTTTAGAGAACTTGACTCGGACTCATGTTATCTTGTTTTGATTACACTTATGTATTTCTTTGCATTGCATTTGCATTGGTGCGCCTAGGACACCGTGTTTGCTGTCTGCTATTCCTGAACGGTTTGCCGGAGGCTTGCTTTGTTAAAGAGCGCCATAAGGCGGATTAGTTACGGGCTCTGCCATGATGGAAACACAAACCCCGGTTGTTACCGGGGCACCCTTTTGACCATTCGACCTAGTGCATGTTCGGGATCCATAGTGACCATTGCAAAGCTAGGACAGGTTGCTACCCGATTATAGGTTGTTTGAAACCGCTGCGTGCGTAGTGAAATCCAAGCCCCTAACAAAATAGGATAGGGAAACCCTACCCTAATATAGGGGTGTTTTGGCTCCCTTTTACTTGCTATGTGCTTTTAGAGTGTATCTCTACAGGGAATGCGCATATTAGTTTGTAAATCTGAGTACCAGGCCTGTGGGCACTAGTATTGGTATTCTGAGAATCAGTCATATCCGCAGGTATCAGATTCAGTTTTGGGGCAGTCATTTTGGGGAACAGTGATCAGTAGCAGAGAACGGTTATTCAGCTATGCTTGTGTCTGTTCTGATTAGGGCTGAAATGCTGCGTGTTTTCTCTTTCAGTTCAGAGATTTAGTACAAAATTGCCAGTGTTCTCCCTTGCTGAGGCAAGACAGATATCTGATCCGTCAATCAATCGGTTGCGTCAGTCACGGTTCAAATTCAGCAGACTTATGATAACCCAAAATGCAGAGGAGATTGTGGTTATGGCAGCTGCGTTGGACCGAGGAACCATCTTGCGAGATGAGACCTATGTCGAAATACCACATCCGCCCAGGTCACCTGCTGCACGCCCGATCTGGGAACCCTAGATGTTTCAAGCTCGTGAACCCACCACGTTTGAGTTAATCGGAATGATCGATGACCTCCATATATCTATGGCCGATCTGGCCTATGGGATGTCGGCTCCACCACTAGCCACGTCATACGCTAGGAACTTCATGCTGCAGGAGCCCCCGCTACTGGGGCAAATTGTGATCGAGCTCAGCCAACCTAAGGTTGTTTCAAGCTATAGCAATGACGTGTCAACGACAACCGGGTTTCGCTTTGATATAGCAACCCAAACCCCCTATCAAGCTGAGGCTAGAGGCAAGAATAAGATGAAGGCAGACGCTAATTCCATTGAACAACTGCTGTGGGCAGTCGAGGCTTTGAAAGCCGGGGGGTTCAGTAAACAGCAAGTATTTGCAGTTATAACTAAGACTGTGAATGATGCTTTCCCCACTCCAACCGAGGGCAGTTCAAGCCAGGCGGAAAATCGGGATAAGCCCCGTCATGCCAGAACAGTTCCTTCCGCTCCTAACTCTGCACCAGAAAAAGATTAGAAAGCCAAGGCAGTGCCTGCCGACCCTTTCGCTAGTGCGTCTAGCAAGAATCCTCAGACTTCAAAGTACCTACCCCGAGGGCACAGAGTTTTTCATGCTCTCTACATGCCTTTGTCTAAGGCACTTCAAATCCTGCGAAAAAGGGTCATCTCAAACCTCTTGAGCCTCGGCCTCTCCCCAGTCATCTTCCAGCAGGCCATGATTCTACTCAATACTGCGCGTGTCATCAGCAGACCGGTCACAGCACCGACAACTGTTTTCGTCTCTGCCACGAAGTGCAAGATTTGATTGACAATGAGGTCATCCTTCCACCAAGCTCGGCAAAGTCTGTCACCGCCGGGTGGTTGGATTTCGAGGATAGCGTGAGTATGTGATGAGGGGTTGGACCACCTGCGGGCGGCGCTCGGTGTATTTCAGATGTGGCGTTTGGCACGCACTATGTTGAGCATTTGAGAATGCAGTTTTTGTAATTTCTGGCTTGGGTGTCGAGTCAGTTCTCTGTTTTTGTTTTGAGTCTGTCTCTTTGTCTTGAGTCAATATTTTTGCTTAAGGGTCTGTCTTGTTGTATCGAGTCAGTCCCATTGTATAGAATGTCAGGTGATTCCAGGATTGTTGCCTCGAACACCGTTTTTTTGTCTTGTAATTATCCTTTTTGCTTTCTTTTGAGTCTGTCTCTGCTGTGAAGCCAGTTGCAACTAGGAAATTCGAATGAAACAGCTGTGGCTGCCATGTTTTTTGGGCTTATTGTTACTTCAAGCCTGTTGTGCCAGCATGTTTAGAATGAAATGGCGGAGCATCTCACTTACTCTTCTACACCTCGAACTCATTGCATTGTCCTAAGTTTTTCAAAAACTTTTTTTAACACTATGGTGATGAAAACGAAGAGGAAGGAATTCCTCGGATTTTACAAAATTTGACCAATTGAGAGAAAGAGAGGCATGCTAAGCCATTAATGAATGAGATCATGTTTATTAACGTGAGTACTGAGAAGGATCTTGGCTTGATCCAGATTGGCTCCACATTGTCTTCCGCGCGAGCGATTTGTCGCTTTCTTAAAAGTTTTCAAAAAAAAATGTTTTGCGCAGTCCTGCGAAGACCTGTGTGGGATCGCTCTTGAGATCGTGCGACCTAGGATTGCTCTCAACCTCGAGACTCGACCCCTCACTTTCAAACCTTGGACTTAAATTCAGAATGTTCAATGGTCAACCATCAAAGGAGGCCTGTGTGGCCAGATTCGAGGCAGCCCTCGAACAAGAGGCACCAAAGTCAGATCAAGAAGATTAGATGTCGTCAAATGAAGCTTGCAAAGCTAGATCAAAAGCGCCCCTCGAACTAGGGGCAAAAATGTCAAAAGTGCTCGAAGGGCCTAAGATGGATCGTTCTGCAAATCAACAAAGAGTGGCAAGAATGCCAGATCCTGGAACGGAAGAAAATGGATTCAGATGACTTCGAGATCTCAAAAACCATCTGGCATGGACAAAGCTACACTTTTACCCTTAAGAGGCTCACTGGGCCGAAAACCCGGAAGGACGACCTAGGCAAAAGTTAGAGCAAAGAGAAAAATGTAAAAGAAAAGGACAAAAAAGAAGCAAAAAATGAAGAAAATGGAAAGAAAAGATGAAAAAGAAAAGAAATGAAAAGAATTGAAAAGAACAAAGCTCGCAAGGTTGAAAACCCAGAAGGGCGGCCTTGGCAAAAGTTAGAGCACAAAAGGAGAGGTTGATACCCAAGTGTACCTTAATCGGAACTACGTAAGGCTTGATTCTCAGGTTTGGGATACGGAGGCAACTTCATCCTGAAGTCCAGCCACCAACACTTTCAAAGTGACTGTGTCCATATATTGGTTTTGGCCATCTTCGTCTTCTCTTTATCCGAAATTTTGGCTGCTATCACCACTAATGAGGACTGTTTATAGTATGCTGCGGCGTTATCCAGACAATAGGCAACTTTCTGTTGCCATGAGTCGCCATTCAAACAAGGGGCAACTTTCCGTTGCCATGCAACTCTCTTCGGGCAAGGGGCAATTTCCCTTCGGATCCAAGGTTGGGCATCTCGAGAGTAAGTTTCATGCTCGTTGAGCACTGGCTGTTTGCCAAAACGGTTTTTGAGAATTTTTACCGAAATTGACTATTTTCTCGAAAATTATTCCATCTTTTCCAAAACTGGACCATTTTCTTGGACCCAAAAAAGGAAAATTTTCAGTGCTCATAGCCTGACTTACATGATTTTCAAATCAAAAATCGAACAAGTATGTTAATCTAACTCTCATTTTGGTCAAAATTGTTTTAATAGAAAACCAAAGCAAAAAATAGTCAAAATAATGAACTAATGGGCACAGTTGAGTCAAACTTCCTGTCTTTCCCCCATCGCTAGCATACTCTCCAGAAAGGGCACAATTGGAGCTGTCTGTAAAGGGCTGAAAGCTCTCTCACCCTCCGAGCAACGAGGTATCAAGCCAAGTGCGAAGCACGACTCGGAATGGATTAAGATACTCCATTCCCTCATCCGGAGCATCGACTAGACGTCGCCGGAAGAAGTAGCTGCGAGCTAACAGTGTTGGGCATGAACCCACAAGCTCTTGTTTATCCATCAAAGCACCCAGGGGAAGGATAAAAAAAAATGAGAGATTGAAGAACAGAGAGATGTCTGTTGAGAGAAAAAGTGAGAAAATGGCTCTTTTAGAAAAACAGAGCCTGAGGGCCGAGCGACGTGAGAATCACAAATAAGAAAATGTGGGAATAATACCCGGAGAAACTGGCTCCTCGCGAACTGAGAGGTCTCTGGTCTTTGTAACACGTCTGTCTGTCGTGTCTTTTGTCTTGTTTACTTCAACTTTTGTTTTGAGTCTTTTTTCGAGTGTTACCTAATGTGTTTAGGTCGTGTACCTTTTGTTGAGTCGTAGTATGCTGTGTTCAGTTGTAGACTAAATACCCGGTTGAGAACCCTTTTCTCATTTTCAAAACATCATTTTGTGCTCAGAGTGCTGTACCATTCTCCACATTTGTGCAAAGCAAGACTAGTTCTTTCAACGACCGTAGGGTTTTGGCCCAGGTCATGTCAGAATAATAAAACTTGGACCTATCTGAAGCTTTTTTTGGGGTTCTGGGCCACGAAGCAAAAGAAGAAAAGGAAAATTTAGAGCATCTGAGTGTGTTTCAATTTCTGCCAATTCCACCTTTGTATTCCGTCTTTTCAGATTGGACTGTTTGTTCAGGATTCGCTGTGTGCAGAATGAACCAAGCGCTGTGTTATGGGCTATATGTTCAGAACGAGCAGCATTGTTGTATGAGTTGTTTTGTCGTTGGCCGGTTCATTACCTGGTTATTATGATGCAAGCGTTCCAATTTTCAAACAACAGATCAATCTCACTTACATTGTTATGCAATGTGATGCAATGCGATGCGATATGATATACAAATGTAACACTTTTCAGACAAAAACTTATTTCATTTCATCTTCTTTTCAAGTACATAGCTTTGAAGAAAATAAAACCTGTCTGCGGCAGTACAGTATGCTCAAGCTACCAACAAAAAGAAAAGTAAAACAAAAAGAAGAAAGGCAACAAAAGTCTGGATCAATGTCAACTAGTCTCAGGCCTAAGGGTTGTAGACACCCCATTTTTGACCGACCTTAAGACTCAGACGTCACCAATTGAGCGCTTGGTGATGTTGCATAATGTGCTCGTTCAGAAGCTTCAGAGTCACGGCCGTGAGCCCTGCCTCCGGACTTCCGAACCCTCTTCTGTGCCTTGTCTCGGTTTGCGAACCAGACTCGGTTTTCTTTGTTTCTTTTCCTGAGGGGAGGGAGAGGTCCAGTAGACCATCTCTCAATGTCCGTAGGCTACATTTTGTGGTCGTAGGCCATTTTGCCCATTTCGGAGTCCGGTTTCCGGTTTTCGGAGCCGTCAGGCCGTGTGCCTCGGTTCGGGACCGCTTAACCATCTCCTATTGCTCCGATTTTTGGCACACTTCTTATTTTCTTCCTTTTGAGGGACACTGGGGTCTGAGAAACCCACTTCGTGGCCGAATGCCACTTTCGGTGCTTAACAGCCCATTTTCGGGACCTCGAACTGCGCGTTTTGGTCCCCGAGCATTCGTTTTGCAACGGTTTTCGTTCATTTTTGGCAGGTACATCTGTTTTATCACCGGGGAGGTCACTGAAGAGTGGGAGGCCAGCAATTGTTGCAGCAGCCAGTTATACATCCTCCGACGCCCTCCGGCGCCCGTTTTTCGCACTTCCGGGCTAATGTTGAATACCTTGGGCCCATTTTCTCCAACTTTCAACCACATATCTGTGATCTACACATCTGGGAGGCCCCTAAAAGTTGGTGGCCGGCCATTAAGGTCACCTGACCCTTTTAACCCCTCTTTCCGGGCTAATGTTGAACCCCTTGGACCCACTTTCTCGGAATTTTAACCACATGGTTGTGTTGTACACACATAGGGGTACCTCTCCAGTAGCTGGCCGGCCAGAAAATCACATTGACCCTTTTGACCCCTAGCCGGCCGGCTAGGTGGTGTGGCCGGCCGGCCACCTCCAGCAAAAGTGATAGGCCGGCCTGCTTCCTTGCACTGTGCACTTTACAGCTGTGGGGCAATATCCCCCAGATATTTTCTGTATCCGGGGGATATTTTGTGGGGGAGTTTTACTCTCCTTTTCCCCCACCTTTACACCCCTCCTTTGGCCTATTTAGCAAGCAAACCTTGTTCTTTGTTGGGGTTAGAAAATTTACTCTTCAAGCTTCCATAGCCAACTCCATCTTCTTCCTTCTCAATTCTTCAAAAAACCCTAAGTCACTAACCATCATTCCTTCTACACCACCAAGCTCTACCACCACCATCTCATTTCCAGCAACAAGGAAGGATTCTTGAAGGCTAAAGAAGCTGCAAATCCATCCAAGAAGCAACAAAAGTTTGAATCTTCAAGGGTAAGTAACACTTTTACCCTTTTGAACCTTTTTCTTGATCTATTTCTAAGCCCCACTTCTTTTGGGTTTCAAGCTCCGGCCCTAACTGAAAAGGGCCATCTTTTGAGCTCATCTTCACTTTTCATTAAGGGCTCAACCCTGTTTGAGCCCTCCATCACACACTTGCTTCATTGATCCTCTTGTATGTCATAGTTTTGCATGCTATTTTTGGCCCATGAGAAATTTATTTTCGAGCATGTTGTAAACTGATATTAGGCTTATTTTGAGCCCCTCTTCAACATTGAAGAAGGGCTCAACACCATTTGGGACTTCCATGATATACCTACCTTTATACTCCTCTTTTCTTCCCCATTCTTGCATGCAATGGAAGCCTACCATGCTTTCGGTTTTGGCCATTTTACAGTTCTGAAAAAGTGTTTATTTTAGTCCATTCTTCATGTTTTGTTTAGGGTCTTTCATGGTTTGAGACCTCCATAAACCACTTCATGTTATATCTCACTTTCGGTTCGTTTTCTTTCATGTTTAGTTAGCCTACCATGCTTTTGTTTTCAGCCATTTTACAGGCCTAGAGATAGTCTTATTTTGGCCTATACTTCATGTTTAATTCACACTTTTTTTCTGTTTGGTGATTATTTGGTATACTTCATGTTTTAGCACCTTTTGAGCCTCATTTTGCATCACATTTTTAGCATATTTGTATACTGATTTTGAGGCTTCCATATACTGTAAATGTTCATATTTTTGGTCCATCTTCAGTGTTGTAGAAGGAAATTTTTTGTTTTGGGTTTTGCTTATGCCACTTGCTTCATTACCCCTCTTTTGGCCCCTTTTCTTGCATGCCATTTTTACCATACCTATGCTTGCTGTTTGGCCATGTTTATAACTGTGAAAGTGCATATTTTGGGACTGTCTAGCTTCTGTCTTTGCATTGCATGTCCATATTGTGCATGTTTAGCATAGCTATAGGCCATTTCGGGTGCCTAATGTTGCATTTCGGGACGTTTCCTTGCATTTCATGTCATTTCGTTTCATTTCGGGACTGTTTTCCCCCATATTTTGTTTCTGAAATTCCATTAGCATGCTTGCATATCATTTCCATGTCATTTCATGGCATTTTATCATTGCCTCGGTTTGCGTGCCCGTGTGCACGCATTTCAAGGCATTCCATTTTCATCCATCGGCATCCTATGTGAGTGTGGCTGAGGCTCACTCATGTTGGTATAAGCCCATTTGTCATTTCCATGTCATTTCATCGCATTTTATCATTGCCTCGGTTTGCGTGCCCGTGTGCACGCATTTCGAGGCACTCCATTTTCATCCATCGGCATCCTATGTGAGTGCGGCTGAGGCTCACTCATGTTGGTATAAGCCCATTTGTCATTTCCTTATCATTTCATCATATCATATCATCGCCTCGGTTTGCGTGCCCGCGTGCACGCATTTCGAGACACATATCATCGCCTCGGTTTGCGTGCCCGCGTGCACGCATTTCGAGACACATATCATCGCCTCGGTTTGCGTGCCCGCATGCACGCATTTCGAGACGCATATCATCGCCTCGGTTTGCGTGCCCGCGTGCACGCATTTCGAGACACATATCACCGCCTCGGTTTGCGTGCCCGTGTGCACGCATTTCGAGGCACCTCATTTTTAGCATTCTGTCATTTTCTCGGTTCGCGTGCCCGCGTGCACGCATTTCGAGGCATGTCATTCTACAGCATTCTGTATGTTAGGATTGTATCATTAGTTGCATTTCATGCATATCATGCATGTTGCATCGTGTTCGGAATAGGAGTTAGTCCGGGCACGGGAAACGAGGTACATTTCGTACTCCGAGTGACGGAATGTGTCTCAATTCCCCAGTCGCCGACACTCCGGATTATCCATGATGGAGTTAGGTTTTAGCTGTAGTTTCATCTGCATTCATCCTATATTGAGTTGTGCATTTCGATTCCTCGGCCATCATGCCTCGATATGCGTGATTGGTGGCACGAGGATCGAGACATGCATATATCTGTGCAAATACATTGCTATGCCCCTTTTCTGCTCTCTGTTGCAGCAAAACGAGGAATCAGCAACTTTCTGGAACTTAGCGCGCATTTCAAGAACAGGTGTAAGCAGAGGCTAATTGGGGCATTCCGGTGGATTTCCGCGCAAGACAATCCGAACATGCATCATCCATCAGAAGCAAGGCAGTCCCTGGCTTGTACGCCAGTTTTATTTGCTTTCTTAGTTAATTTGTTAATTAATTAGAAATCTGTAATATTTCGGAACTGTAATATTCTTTTATTCGGGACTGTAATACTTGGACTGTATATTTATTTGGACCCTCCGAGTGAGGGCATAACTGTAATAAGTGTGGGTGAGTGTGATGTATGTCTTCCAACCCCACGTCTTTCTTCCCTTTTATTTATCCGCTTATGATGGTTAGATTAGGGCATATTTCAATTAGCATACAGTATGACAGCATGTTTGCATCATTCATCTGTACTGCATGCACTGGGCTCGGCACATCATACTAACTGCATTGTACTTTCAATTACAAAGTTGAATACATGATAGTTGTAACATTTCATATGTCATCTTAGAATAGCCGAGCCTGCTATAGTTGCATTTTGTATGTGTTGCATTAGGCATTTCTGTATACTTAGGATTCATGCATGATTTCTAACAAGTGTCTATTTTGGCTTGGAGTACTCGGTAAGCTTTATGCTTTAGCATCCTTGCATGCGTGTGAGTGCTACCATGAATAGCATGCTTACCATGAGGCTAATTGCTTATATGATATATCTGTCTGAATGTCTGTGGGTGGAGGTTGGGTTATCTGAATTGGAATAATTCATGAAATGTTTTGTTCCAATTCCGACGATCCAGTCTATACTTATTTGCTGTACTCATCACATAGTAACCTAGGCTAAAAAACCGGAATAAGAACTCACAATGTTTTCAAAAATTGATATCATGGTTAGTAGAGGCCGGTCTATGACCGGGCGAGCGGGGGTGCTCACGAAGTGACCTTCCCCAATCGTACCCAAGTTCCCGAGCCGAGGCAACTTTGGTGATGACGGACACGTGGCCTTTTGGCACCGAGTCAGGGTTTCCTAAATTTCCCAAAATAAAATATTTAGGTGGCGACTCTGTATCTGGCAAAGCAGTCCATGTTTGGCACTTCTTTCAAAAATCAGTTTTCTCAAAAACGATTTGCCGGATTTGGACTCTTTGGTTCAAGATTAAGAACCGTGACAACAAATCGAGTCCGAACTGTATCGAGGTCCCCCGCGGGCTTGTTACAAGGGTCTGTCCTCATCCTCTTCTTGGACGAAGGTCTAGGAGCGTCATCGCCAGCTCCACCATCTGAGCTCGAGCCCGAGTCATCTCTGGTCTCCTCCTCAGACGACTCTGCCTCTGCCACTGACTTTGCCTCAGACTCATCAGCGTCAGGGATCGGTGCCCGAGAGCTGCTCCTGACATGAGTGCGTCCCGCTTTGGTGCGGGGATATACTATGCCTCCTCGCCCTCCTCCTCAAGAAGGAACAGAAGGTCCTGCTGGAGCACCTCCTGCAATCAGAATCTGGAATGGGGCCTGAAAAGCACAAATGACAAACGCATCAGTAGGCTAAGTAAAGCATATTATGAATGCTGTGAGAAGTGTATCAGTACAGAATGTAGTGTGTGAGTACAGTGTAAGAATACTGTGAGCAGTATATGAATACAGAATGCAGTGACTGAGTGCAGTGTATGAATGCCGTGAGTAATGCTGTGAACAGTCTGTGGGTTACAGTGTATCGAATGCCGTGAGGGCCGTATATCAAGTACTGTGTTGATGGTGCGATGCATCAGATTGTGCAAAGTTTGAGATGATGGTCGAAAGAACGTACTGGGATATTGTAAATGGCCGGCAAGTCGAGGCTCCGCTACAACATCCCCATCATGGAGGCGGTCAACTCCAGGGACTGGCGAGTATACTCGGATGAAGCCTGCAAAAGTGTTAGAAGTATCATTATTCTGCAGAATGTCAAGAGAAATTAAATGAAATGACTGTACAAAATGCAGTAGTACATATCGGGGACAAGTCGTAGAACCCGACTAACTCGTGATCAGCCGGAGGGGGAGCGATGGGGATCTGATAAGTCTCCCCACCCTCCCCTCTGCATGTCATCATCGTAGGCAACGTTGGCCACCCAGCTCCCCGCCCTCTCCGGGACCCACTCCTACCACGGGCCCGAGCCATCCTCGGTGCTCCTGCTCCTGCTCTTCCTGCCGGCGCTGCTGGCCTCTCCCTCTCAGCTTGGCGAGCACTACCCAGAGGCCGCATGATATAGGTCTGGACGTACTCTACATAGTCGCCCTCACCTCTAAAACCCCCCGAGTCCCAACCGATCATGTAAATGGACATCTCCCATAGGGTGTATCTCTCTGTCTGCCTCATAGTCATAGAAGGCAGCTCCGAAACTGTCTGCTCTGGCACGCCTAAGGTCTACCGCAAGAAGCGCTCGCCCAAGTACCAGGCTCGACAAACAAGGCCCTCTAGCAAAATCCTGAATCGGGAGGTCTCCTGATCGCCCTCATACCGCTCCCGTACTGCAATGGGCAATGAGGCCCATGGCTGCTAGGTGATCTGCAAACAAAATACAATTTGTTATCTACTGCTATTGAAAACGCAATGCAAAGCGAAGCTTAAATGAATTGTAATGTTTGACATACCTCTACCGCGGTGATGGTATCAAAATAACAGCAGAAGAATCTGAAAGACTCTTGTGGTCTCCGCTCACACCTCACGTCGAAGCGGTGGGAGAATGGGATCATGGGAGGCATCTCCTCCTCTGGCACTGGGGCAAGCCTCGGGAAGTAGGCATAGACCTATAACTGCAGAGCAAATATTAGTATGCTTATCAGATAAAGCAGAATGTAGAATAAAGCAGAAATCGCAGAACCGTGTATTGTGCAGAATGCACAGTGTGCGCAGTGTACAGTCAGTAAGTAAGGCAGATTGCATGTTCACAGTGTGTACAGTTTACAGTCAATTGGCAGCAGATTGTGCAGTATATGAAGTGTGTTGTGCAATGTGTGCAGTGTGTAAAGCAATTGTATGTGTGCCGTGGGTGCAGTATATGACCAGTGTGACGAAGACCGCAGCGTGTACAGTACACAGAGTATAAAGAATGTAAAGTAGAAATGTAAAACAGAAGAAGAAGACGTACCTCCCAAGCCTGCCAGTAGCCTCCGAGCAGTTGTCCGCTAAGGCGAGAGGATCAACTCATATAGCCGTAGAGTGTGGCCAAGCCTGTGCCACCCCAGTCATAGCCACGGATCTTGGTCATGTCAACCAGTGCACTCAACAGGCAAAGGGGCACAGTGTTCGCTCGGTCGGCGAAGAGAGTAGTCCCCAGCAGGAACATGAGGAAGCCGCGTGCATACTACTCCACCTCCTCCTGAGCCATAGGTGCTTGGATCCTGAAGTGGTCCTCGAACCACGAGTATCGTACAAATCCCGGACGAGCAAGAGGCGGTAGGTCGCCGACCAAGTACATCTGAGCGGCCTTCCACTCGTCCATATCTATATCGAAGGGGATCGGATCACCCCCTACTCCAATGCCTATGAGCATGGAGAAGTCGAAGGGAGTCATTGCCATGTCTCCCGTGGCCAAAAGATGGAAAGAGTAGGTGGTGTCCCACCACCTCTCCACCAGAGCAGCAAGGAGAGGCCTACTCGCAGTCAGGCGTGAGAGCCCCATGCAGAAAGTGCCGAAGCTAGCCTGGTCAACGATACGACGAACTGCCTCAGGAAGCTCCATGTACCACCCCCGGGCCATGACATTCCCATACCCTCGGAAGGCATGGGAATCCCCCTGTGGTCAAAATAAACATTTGCGAAGCAGTGTTACAAATACAGC
The DNA here is from genome assembly GCF_055761805.1 of Camellia sinensis. NCBI lineage: Eukaryota > Viridiplantae > Streptophyta > Magnoliopsida > Ericales > Theaceae > Camellia > Camellia sinensis. The sequence continues at coordinate 69,025,621 of NC_138970.1, forward strand.
ATTGAAAGCACTCAGAATTGATGAAAATACAGCGTGTGTGCGCATGTTCAGATTCAAACAGATATCGGGTACAGGTGTGCTCACAGTGATCTACGGCATGGGATGTATCAGTGTGTCTGAGTGGTTCAGTGGAAAATATAGTGTGTGTGCACGATTTTAGATTCAAGCAAATACCGAGTATAGGTGTGCTCGCAGTAGACTACAACATGTGGTATATCGGTATATCCGGGCTAAGCAATTAAAGAACAAGATCGACTATTGCAGTTGTGTTTTACATTGCGGAAAATGAAACGGGGAAGAGTATACCTCGGAAGCACCATAAGACAGATGTGACTTTGGCTCATGCAGTAGAACCTCTGGTGGTACGCCCCTGGCAAAACTCCTGAACTGGCGAAGTCCGTCAGGAGGCAACACGTGAATCGCCGGCCTATAGGTCGCCGGGTCGAACGGTCAAACGCTTAAAGGCAAGAGCTCGGCCTTGGGGTCCATCTCCTGCTCCGAAGGAGTCTCGCCCTGTGGAAGATCGTCTGCCATGCCGAGAACGGTGTGAAAATGGCCAGAAGTGTAAAAATCGGGCAAAAATGTGAAGAGTCAACCGAAAAGTCAACCTCGGGAGGGTGAAAAATGGACGGAAAGCTCGGAGTGCGGAAAAAGCACGAGAATCAAGGTAAACTCGAGAGAAACATACCCCGAGTGGTGGAAATCGAGAAAGAGACACCGAAAACAAGTTTTGTTTGGTTCAAAATGTCCAAAACGTGAAGGTATTCGCGAATCGAACGACGAAACGGGCTCAAAAATCGAGAAAAATGGTGGATCGAAGGTTGGAAAATAATCCACAGAGAGAGGGAATAGATTTTTGACCAAGTGGCAAGTGAGAAAATAGGGCTAGAAGCCCTATATTTAAAGACCCGTGCCGAATTGACAAAACTGCCCCGACACAGGCATTTTTGGCCAGTCGGCTACATTGTTGGCCGGTCTGCCAAATATTTGGCCGATGACCTTGTTTTTAGGCCGGTGGATGGCCGGTGACCTCCCCCGATGGCCGGTGAATCTCCTACACCCTTGTTTGGGTCAGATATGTGATTTGGGACATTCTTTGCTCAAGACAATGCAAGGAACTGCATTTTGAAGCTTAACCGGTCTCTGTGCTGTGTCTTCTGTGCGTAGCACTCGAATACGTGCAAGGTGTATCCTTTTCGTATCCTTTTTGTATCTTGCAAAGGTTCGGAAACTACTTCAAATACGTTGCATTGTTATGCATGTCTGCATGCGTTGTAGCTCATACCATCCCTTGCATTGTTATGCATGTCTACATGCGTTGTAACGCGCACAACTTGCATTGATATGCACTTCTCATTTGCATTGTCATGCATTTCAAAAGACGCACGTTGTCGCGCATTCAAGTTCATTTGCATTGTCATGCATTTCAAAAGACGCGCGTTGCCGCACATTCAAGTTCATTTGCATTGTCATGCATATTTCATCCACATTTCAGTACATGCATTGTCATGCATTTCAATCCATGCATTGTCATGCGTGTCTCATTTCGCATTGTTATGCATTTCAATTACACGCATTGTCATGCATATTTCCTACCACGCACTATCATGTGCACCTCATTTGCATTGTCGTGCATCCCAATAGTATGCTTTGTCATGCATTTCAATTACATGCATTGTCATGCGTGTCTCATTTTGCATTATCGTGCATTTCAATTCCATGCATTGTCATGCGTGTCTCATTTTGCATTGTCATGCATTTCCTTACTTTGCATTGTCATGCATTTCTCTCATCGTGCATTGTTATGTACACGCATTTGCATTGTCATGCATTTCCTTATCATGCATTGTCACGCATCTCCTTACTTTGCATTGTTATGCATTTCAGTACATGCATTGTCATGCATTCCTTTATCACGCCTTGTCATGCATTTCCTTATCATGCATTGTCATGCATCTCCTTACTTTGCATTGTTATGCATTTTAGTATATGCATTGTCATGCATTTTCCTACCTCGCATTGTCATACACGTTTCATTTGCATTGTTCCTCTTATACACATTGCATTCGTTGTCGCATATTGCTTTACTTATATGTGTTCAAGTTTCTTTTGTGCACATTGCATGCGTTGTCGCGTATTGCTTTACGTATATGTGTTCAAGTTCCTCATTATACACATTGCTCACATTGTCGCGTGTGCTTTACTTATATGTGTTCAAGCTACTTTTTTTTCACACATTGTACATGTTGTCGAATGTGCTTTACTTACATGTGTACATTTCAGCCTTGCTATATACATTGCATGCGTTTCTGCGTGTGCTTTACTTATATGTGTTTATGCATCCCCCCAGGTGGTTACACATTGTACACGTTCTCGTGTGTACTTTACTTATATGTGTTCATACCTTGCTTGTTTTGCACATTGCATACGTTTCCGCGTGTGCTTTACTTACATGTGTTCAGCCATATTTTCAGGAGGTTACGCACTGCTTACGATAGCGCGCATGCTTTACTTACATGTGTTCATTCCTGCCATACACATTGCATGTGTTGTCGTGTATTGCTTTACTTATATGTGTTCAAGTCCCTCATTATACACATTGCATGTATTGTCGCGTATTGCTTTACTTATATATGTTCAAGTTTCTTTTATACACATTGCATGCATTGTCGCGTATTGCTTTACTTATATGTGTTCAAGTTCCTTTATTTTCACACATTGTACATGTCATCGCATGTGCTTTACTTACATGTGTACATTTCATCCTTGCTATACACATTGCATGCGTTTCCGCGCGTGTTTTACTTACATGTGTACATTTTATTCCTTACTTTACACATTGCATGCGTTGTCGCGCATGCTTTACTTACATGTGTTCATGCTTATCTTCACAATTGCCTCACACATTGTACATGTTGTCGCATGTGCTTTACTTATATATGTATACTCTTCCTCACCTCCACACATTGTACACGTTGTCACGTGTACTTTACTTATATGTGTTTGTGCCTTCATAGCATTGTTATGCTTGTTTCAAATTGCATTGTCATGCACACACTTGGGTTGCATTGTTATGCACCCCTCTCACCCGCATTGTCATGCACCCCTTCGCTTGCATTGTCATGCACCTTTCAATTGCATTGTTATGCATGTTTCTAACAATATTGTACCTGTTAAGTTCTCTTTCTTTTTCAGGCACAATATTGTATGTACGGTTCATTTGAGGCTGGCACGACCAGATGAACCGGACAGGAACGATATTGTATGTAGGGTTCATTCAAAGCTGGCACGACCAGACGAACCACACAGGTATTGTATTCTCCGCGTCAAACGTAGCGAGAATTACATAATTCTCTTACATCCTTTCTGCATTGTAATGTAGTTTGGTTTTTGGCTTGCATAAAACTGTTGCATTTATTGTATGTATTTGCTTCGTTACAGCTCTCTTTGCATGATCATAAGTTATGCTCGGCTTTGTGCATTGTCGTGCATTTTGCCCTTGCCTTCGAGCACATATCTTTGTTTGCAGCTTGTATGCTTTGTCTAAGTCTTCGGCCTTGTCAAAAATGGGTCGTCTCTGGGCTTTGACACTCACTCCCGTCATTGTTAGGACTTTCGAGTTCTTTCAAAGAGGGGCAACTGTAGACACTCCATTTTTGACCGTCCTCAAGACATGGACGTCATCGTTTGAACACTCGATGTTTATCCATGTTTGTGTTCGTCCTGAGTTCTCGGAGGTCTCGGCCACGCGCCTTGCCTCAAGACCTCTCGACTTGCCTGTTTTGTGTTTGGTTTTACACTAAACACTTTATGGCCGATCGGCACTCTTTATGGTCTGCCGACCATTGTTTTGGTCAATTTGTCATTTTTGGCTGGCCGATCATTGTTCATCTACTTTTGGCAGATATTTTACGCCAGCTGTGATAGCTGGCATCCACTTTGCACCCTCTCCATACACGTGTATGGGGGATTTCACTCTTGCTTAGCTTGTTTTGTAAGCTTTGCAAGAGTGAATCTCTATAAAGGGAGGGCTTCTCCTCCCTCCTCAAGGGTTCCAAAATGTTCCAGAGAGGGTCTGAGATTAGGGTTTAGGATTCGTATCTCTCTATCTCTATATCTCCCTCTATTTCACTCATGTGTGTATATGGTGTTTTTGTTCATAGTTTTGCATACAAACACCTAGTGCTACACTTTCCTTTAGCTACTGAGGTTCTAAGGAGTTATTTTCAGAGTTCTTGAGTTGATCTAAGCATGGAGAGGCTGCTGGAGCATTGTTCTTGAAAGAGGTCATCAAGGGTAAGAACTTCACCCTTTTATTTCCCATTTTTACATAGGCTTTTAGCCATCCTTGCATCTGTTTTTAGGCATAGTGTATAACTAGTAAAAGTTCTATTTTTACTTGCTTTTGATAGTTGTTTAATGTCTCTTTGCGGTTTGGGGTTATTTGACCCCTTTTAGGCCTTGTTTGGCCTCATTTTTGTGCACTTTTGGTGAGCTCCGGGACCAACTTGTGTTGGCCTCCTCACCACTGAAATCCAGAGGGATTTCAGTGGTGGGGATGGTGCTTTGACGTCCTAAGAAGGAGAGGGCCATCCCCTCTCCTTGTTGTCTTCAATACTTGCCATTTTAGCCTCATGTGTGAGCATCTTTCTTGAGTTCATGTTGGCCATGTCATAAGTAGTATTTGTACTTATTTTTCCATGATACAGCACTGTTTTTAGTTGGTTTAGACACACTATGCATGCTTTGCATACTTGTCTTGTGATGTCATGAAATTGCCTTAACATGCTTTGTGCTTTGAGCCTTGTTTTTAGCATGATTTTGGCTTAGCTTTGTGAAGCTTTTATGCATGTTTTGATGTGCTTGAGGTCTGATTTTGGTCATTTGGGTCATCCATGACTTGCTTTGTATAGCTACCATGCAATCCCCCTTTGTAGGCCTTGAGTATTGGATCCTCTAGCATGCTTTACTTGCACCATTTCAGTGGTTTGGAACCACTTATCATGTCATTTCAGTCCATATAGCATGCTTGTATACTTGTATTTATGGGTCCTTTGATGCTTGAAAAGGTTTATGTTTTATGCTCCATGTTTGGACCATTATGTATGCTTCCATGTGTAGGCCATTTAGATGCCATCTAAGTGTGTTTTGGGCTTTGTCTCGACCTACATTGGGACTGTTTTGAGTCCCCTCGACCGTTTGGGACTCGCCTTGCATAGCCATGGTTTGATCCCTTAGGATAGCTTTGAGCTTTGGACCTTGGTTGCATGCTTTGATTGCTTTGTTTAGTTGGTTTGGCACCATCCGTAACATGATTTCCAGAGTTTGCCATGCTTGTCATTGGTCCATGATCATCTCCTTTTAAGTGTGCTTAAAAGTCCCCTCTTTGTGCTTAAGTGTTGGACCATGTTCGCATGCATGTTTGTATGTAAATTTGCCTTCATTTCCATAGCGTTTTGGCTACTTATTTAGACATGGCTGAGGCTTGTCCATATTAGTTTAAGTCCACCACTTGCATGTTGTTCAAATGTTGTTACATTGCTTCATGCTTGCATGTTTTGTTGCATAGTGTTTTCCATGCTCATTGCTTGCATTATTGATACATGCTTATCTATATTGCATTTTGTTGCATCGCTTGAGCTATATGGCATGTTGTTGCATGCTTAGGCTGTAATGCATTTGGCATGCATTCTCTCTTTTAGTTGCCTAACATGTTGTTGCATGTTTTGCCATTGATATGTTGTTAAATGCTTGCATGTGTGCATGTTTGCCCTCATGTTCATATTGCATGCTTAGCTTGAATGCTTAGGTTGCATTTTGCATGCATGCCTTGCCTCTTGAATTGATTGTGATAGAGGTTGGGCCTATTGTTCGTTTTGGTTTGTATTTCATTTGACACCAAAATGCACAACTTGACTTCTTGGGCCATTAGGCATCGAAATGCTTGATTGGTGGCCCGAGGGTCGAGGGCCATCCTCCTTTGAGTCATGAACATGATAAGGAGTGTTGTGGTGCAAACATTTGCTTTGAAATGCATTGCCATACCTTGTTTTCCCTCTGCTGCTGTCAAAACAGGATTCTGCAGGAAGATATGGTCGACTGACCATATTTAGTGCCGGCCGACTAAAAATATTTGGCCGAGAGCCATACCAATGGTCGATGACCAGTTTCCCCTGGCCGGTGGTGTTTCCTCTTGGTCGGTGACCTTCCACAGTGATCAGGAAGTGATTCTGGAGCATCATTGAGACTTGCACAATTTTCAGAGGCATAAAACAGTGAAAACAGAGGCAGCTTGTGCATGGTGGTGGATTTCCGAGCGAGGCCGAGCACGCATGCATTGGACCCTCTTCCCAAGGCTATTTTGCCGCTTTATTAGCTTAGTTAATTGGATTAACTATTTAAGTGGTCTGTAATTAATTAATTAGCATGTTAGTTAGTTAATTTGTATTATTCTTTCGGTACCTCCGACAGAGGGCAAATTGTGTAATAAGTGTGGGTGCATGTGTGCATGTCTTCCAACCCTCACTTCTTTCTCCCTTTTACTTGCCTGCTTTTGATAGTTAGTATTAGGGCATATTTCAATTAGCATCCTTATGCTATGCATGTGTGCATTCATTCATTTGTATTGCATGCACTGGGCTCGGTGCATCATGCTAACTGCATTGTATTTCAATTCCAATTTGAATACATGTTATCTGTTACATTTCACATGCCATCCATATATTAGCCAAGCCTATTCTAGCTGCATTTTGCTTGCGATGCGTTAGCCATCTTAACATGGACTTGGATCATACATTTGATTACTAACATGTTCTTTGTTTTGGCTTGGAGTACACTGTGAGTGTTTTATGCTTTAGCATCTCGCATGTATGTGAACGTTAACATGAAAGCATGCTTGCCATGAGGCTAACTGCTTAGTTGATTTACTGCCTGAATGCCTGTGGGTGAAGGTTGGATTGTTTGAATTGTAATAATTCATTGAAATTCGTATTTTAGCCTACTTACAAGTAGCAAACCTCAAATCATTTCCAAACAACGGATATACGATGCATTGTTCCAAAATAGGCGATCTAGTCTATACATTTGTGTTGTGCGCATCACATAGTAAGACTAGCTAATTAATCGGAATAAGAACGCATAATGTTTTCAAAACTAGATATCATGGTTAGTAGAGGTCGATCTTTGATTGGGCGAACGGGGGTGCTCATTGCTAACCTTCCCCAATCGTACCCAAGTTCCTGAGCCGAGGCAACTTTGGTGATGACGGACACGTGGCCCTAGGCAAACGAGTCAGGGTTTCCTAAATCCCCCCATAAAAAAAATTAAGGTGGCGACTCTGTATTTAGCAAAGCAGTCCATGTTTGGCACTTCTTTCTCAAAAATCTATTTTCCAAAACGATTCGTCGGATTTGAACACTTTGGTGATTTATCAATCTTGTATTGCACATTGCAAGATCAGATTAAGAACCGACACAAAACGAGTCCAAACTGTGGAAGAGCACAGGACCCGAGGGCGGGTCCACAGTTTCTGGCGACTCTGCTGAGGACTTTAGAGAGCTTGACTTGGACTCATGTTATCTTGTTTTGATTACACTTATGTGTTTCTTTGCATTGCATTTGCATTGGTGCGCCTAGGACGCCGTGTTTGCTATCTGCTATTCCTGAACGGTTTGCCAGAGGCTTGCTTTGTTAAAGCGTGCCATAAGGCGGACCGGTTACGGGCTCTGCCATGATGGGAACACAAACCCCGGTTGTTACCAGGGCACCATTTTGACCATTCGACCTAGTGCATGTTCGGGATCCAAAGTGACCATTCCAAAGCTAGGATAGGTTGCTACCCGATTATAGGTTGTTTGAAACCGCTGCGTGCGTAGTGAAACCCTAGCTCCTGACAAAATAGGACAGGGAAACCCTACCCTAATATAGGGGTGTTTTGGCTCCCTTTTACTTGCTATATGCTTTTAGAGTGTATCTCTACTGGGAATGCGCAAATCAGTTTGTAAATCTGAGTACCAGGCCTGTGGACACCAGTATTGGTATTCTGAGAATCAGTTATATCCGCAGGTATCAGATTCAGTTTTGGGGCAGTGATTTTGGGGAACAGTGATCAGTAGTAGAGTACGGTTATTCTACTACGCTTGTGTCTGTTCTGATTAGGGCTGAAATGTTGTGTGTTTTCTCTTTCAGTTCAGAGATTTAGTACAAAATAGCCAGTGTTCTCCTTTGCTGAGGCATGATAGATATCTGATCCATCAATCAACCGGTTGCGTCAGTCACCGTTCAAGTTTAGCAGACTTATGATGACACAAAATGCAGAGGAGATTGTGGTTATGGCAGCCGTGTTGGACAGAGGAACCATCTTGCGAGATGAGACCAATGTCGAAATACCACATCCGCCCAGGTCGCCTGCTGCACGCCCGATCTGGGAACCCCAGATGTTTCAAGCTCGTGAACCCACCACATTTGAGTTAATGGAAATGATCGACGACCTCCAGAGATCTGTGGCCGATCTGGCCTATAGGATGTTGGCTCCACCACCAGCCACGTCATACGCCAGAAACTTCATGCTGCAGGAGCCCCTGCTACTAGGGCGAATTGTGATCGAGCTCAGCCAACCTGAGCTTGTTTCAAGCTATAGTAATGACGTGTCAACGAAAATCGGGTTTCGCTCAGATATAGCAACCCAAGCCCTCGATCAAGCTAAGGCTAGAGGCAAGAATAAGATGAAGGCAGATGCTGATCCCATTGAATAACTACTGTGGGCAGTAGAGGCTTTGAAAGCCGGGGGGTTCAGTAAACAGCAAGTATTCGCAGTTATGACTAAGACTGTGGATAATGCTTTCCCCACTCCAACCGAGGGCAATTCAAGCCAGGCAAAAAATCGGGATAGGCCCCGTCATGCCAGAACAGTTCTTTCCGCTCCTAACTCTGCACCCACAAAAGATCAGAAAGCCAAGGCAGTGCCTGCCGACCCTTTCGCTAGTGCATCTAGCAAGAATCCTCAGACTTCAAAGTACTTACCCCGAGGGCACAGAGTTTTTCATGCTCTCTACATGCCTTTGTCTAAGGCACTTCAAATCATGGTGAAAATGGGTCATCTCAAACCTCTTGAGCCTCGGCCTCTCTCCAGTCATCTTCCAGCCGACCGTGATGCTACTCAATACTGCGCGTATCATCAGCAGACCGGTCACAGCATAGACAACTATTTTCGTCTCTGCTACGAAGTGCAAGATTTGATGGATTTCAGTAAACAGCAACTATTTTCGTCTCTGCCACTAAGCTCAGCAAAGTCTGTCACCGCCGGGTTGTTGGATTTCGAGGATAGCGCGAGTATGTGATCAGGGGTTGGACCACCTGCAGGCGGCGCTCGGTGTATTTTAGATGTGGCGTTTGGCACACACTATGTTGAGCATTTGCGAATGCATTTTTTGTAATTTTTGGCTTGGGTGTCGAGTCAATTCTCTGTTTTTGTTTTGAGTCTGTCTCCTTGTCTTGAGTTAGTATTTTTTCTTAAGGGTCTGTCTTGTTGTATCGAGTCAGTCCCATTGTATAGAATGTCTGGTGATTCCGGGGTTTTACCTCGAACACCATTTTTTTGTTTTGTAATTATCCTTTTTGCTTTCTTTTGAGTCTGTCTCTGCTGTGAAGCCAGTTGCAACCAAGAAATCCGAATGAAACAGCTGTGGCTGTCATGTTTTTTATGCTTATTGCTACTTCAAGCCTGTTGTGCCAGCAAGTTTAGAATGAAACGGCGGAGCATCTCACTTACTCTTCTGCACCTCGAACTCATTGCATTGTCCTAAGTTTTTCAAAAACTTTTTTCAACACTGTGGTGATGAACACGAAGAGAAAGGAATTCCTCGGGTTTTCCAAAATTTGACCAATTGAGAGAAAGAGAGGCATGCTAAGCCATTAATGAATGAGATCATGTTTGTTAACGTGAGTACTGAGAAGGATCCTGGCTTGATCAAGATTGGCTCCACATTGTCTTCCGCGCGAGCGATTTGTCGCTTTCTTAAAAGCTTTCAAAAAAAATGTTTGGCGTAGCCCTGCGAAGCCCTGTGTGGGATCGCTCTTAAGATCGTGCAGCCTAGGATTGCTCTCAACCTCAAGACTCGACCCCACATTTTCAAACCTTGGATTTAAATTTAGAATGTTCAATGGTCAACCATCAAAGGAGGCCTGTGTGGCCAGATTCGAGGCAGCCCTCGAACAAGAGGCACCAAAGTCAGATCAAGAAGATCAGATGTCGTCAAATGAAGCTTGCGAAGCTAGATCAAAAGCGCCCCTCGAACTAGGGGCAAAAATGTCAAAAGTGCTCGAAGGGCCGAAGATGGATCGTTTTGCAAATCAACAAAGAGTGACAAGAATGCCAATTCCCAGAACGGAAGAAAATGGATTCAGATGACTTCGAGATCTCAAAAACCATCTGGCATGGACAAAGCTACACTTTTACCCTTAAGAGGCTCACTGGGCCGAAAACCCGGAAGGACGACCCAGGCAAAAGTTAGAGCAAAGAGAAAAATGTAAAAGAAAAGGACAAAAAAGAAGCAAAAAATGAAGAAAATGAAAAGAAAAGATGAAAAAGAAAAGAAATGAAAAGAATTGAAAAGAAGAAAAGAACAAAGCTCGCAAGGTTGAAAACCCAGAAGGGCGGCCTTGGCAAAAGTTAGAGCACAAAAGGAGAGGTTAATACCCGAGTGTACCTTAATCGGAACTATGTACGGCTTGATTCCCATGTTTGGGATACGTAGGCAACTTCATCCTGAAGTCCAGCCACCAACACTTTCAAAGTGACTGTGTCCATATATTGGTTTTGGCCATCTTCGTCTTCTCTTTATCCGAAAGTTTGGTTGCTATCACCACTAATGAGGACTGTTTATAGTATGCTGCGGCGTTATCCAGACAATAGGTAACTTTCTGTTGCCATGAGTCGCCATTCAAACAAGGGACAACTTTCCGTTGCCATGCAACTCTCTTCGGGCAAGGGGCAATTTCCCTTCGGATCCAAGGTTGGGCATCTCGAGAGTAAGTTTCATGCTTGTTTTTTTGAGAATTTTTATCGAAGTTGACTATTTTCTCGAAAATTATTCCATCTTTTCCAAAACTGGACCATTTTCTTGGACCCCAAAAAAGAAAATTTTCAGTGCTCATAGCCTGACTTACATGATTTTCAAATCAAAAATCGAACAAGTATGTTAATCTAACTCTCATTTTGGTCAAATTCTTTTAGTAGAAAACCAAAACAAAAAATGGTCAAAATAATGAACTAAGAGCATAGTTGAGTCAAGCTTCCTGTCTTTCCCCCATCGCCAGCATACTTGCCAGAAAGGGCACAACTGGAGCTGTCTGCAAAGGGCTAAAAGCTCTCTCACCCTCCGAGCAACGAGGTATCAAGCCAAGTGCGAAGCACGACTCGGAATGGATTAAGATACTCCATTCCCTCATCCGGAGCATCGACCAGACGTCGCCGGAAGAAACCCACAACCTCTTGTTTATCCATCAAACCACCCAGGAGAGGGATAAAAAAAAAGAGAGATTGAAGAATAGAGAGATGTGTGTTGAGAGAAAAAGTGAGAAAAGGGCTTTTTTAGAATAACAAAGCCTGAGGATCGAGCAATATGAGAATCACAAATTAGAAAGGGTGGGAATAATACCCGGAGAAACTGGCTCCTCGCGAACTGAGAGGTCTCTTGTGTTTGTAACACGTCTGTGTGTCGTGTCTTTTGTTTTGTTTACTTCAACTTTTGTTTTGAGTCTTTTTTCGAGTGTTACTCGATGTGTTTAGGTCATGTACCTTTTGTTGAGTCGTAGTATGCTGTGTTCAGTTGTAGACTCAATACTCGGTTGAGAACCCTTTCTCATTTTCAAAACATCGTTTTGTGCTCAGAGTGCTGTGCCATTCTCCACATTTGTGCAAAGCAAGACTAGTTCTTTCAACGATCGCAGGGTTTTGACCCAGGTCATGTCAGAATAGCAAAACCTGGACCTATCTGAAGCTTTTTTTTTGGGTTCTGGGCCACGAAGCAAAAGAAGAAAAGGAAAATTTGGAGCATCTGAGTGTGTTTCAATTTCTGCCAATTCCACTTTTGTATTCCGTCTTTTCAGATTGGACTGTTTGTTCAGGATTCGCCGTGTGCAGAATGAACCAAGCGCTGTGTTATGGGCTATATGTTCAGAACGAGCAGTATTGTTGTATGAGTTATTTTGTCGTTGGCCGGTTCATTACCTGGTTATTATGATGCAAGTGTTCCAATTTTCAAACAACAGATCAATCTCACTTACATTATTATGCAATGTGATGCAACGCGATCCGATATGATGTACAAATGCAACACTTTTCAGACAAAAAGCTTGTTTCATTTCATCATCTTTTCAAGTACATAGCTTTGAAGAAAATAAAACCTACCTACGGCAGTACAGTGTGCTCAAGCTACCAGCAAAAAGAAAAGTAAAACAAAAAGAAGAAAGGCAACAAAAGCCTGGATCATTGTCAACTGGTCTCAGGCCTGAGAGTCTGTCCTCGTCCTCTTCCTGGACGAAGGTCCAAGAGCGTCATCGCCAGCTCCACCATCTGAGCCCGAGCCCGAGTCATCTCCGGTCTCCTCCTCGGACGACTCTGCCTCCGCCGCCGACTTTGCCTCAGACTCATCATCGTCAGGGATCAGTGCCCGAGAGCTGCTCCTGACATGAATGCGTCCCGCTTTGGTACGGGGATATACTGTGCCTCCTCGCCCTCCTCCTCGAGCAGGAACAGAAGGACCTGCTGGAGCACCTCCTGCAATCAGAATCTGGAATGGGGCCTGAAAAGCACAAATGACAAACGCATCAGTAGGCTAAGTAAAGCAGATTATGAATGCTTTGAGCAGTGTATCAGTACAGAATGCAATGTGTGAGTACAGTGTAAGAATACTGTGAGCAGTATATGAATACAGAATGCAGTGACTGAGTGCAGTGTATGAATACCGTGAGTAATGCTGTGAACAGTCTGTGGGTTACAGTGTATCGAATACCGTGAGGGCCGTATATCAAGTACTGTGTTGATGGTGCGATGCATCAGATTGTGCAAAGTTTGAGATGATGGTCGAAAGAACGTACTGGGATGCTGTAAATGGCCAGCAGGTCGAGGCTCCGCTGCAGCATACCCATCGTGGAGGCGGTCAACTCCAGGGATTGGCGAGTATACTCGGATGAAGCCTGCAAAAGTGTTAGAAGTATCATTATTCTGCAGAATATCAAGAGAAATGAAATGAAATGACTGTACAAAATGCAGTAGTACATACCGGGGGCAAGTCGTAGAACCCGACTAACTTATGATCAGCCGGAGGGGGAGCGATGGGGATCTGATACGTCTCCCCACCCTGCCATCTGCATGTCATCATTGTAGGCAGTGCTGGCCACCCAGCTCCCCGCCTCTTCGGGACCTACTCCTACCACGGGCCCAAGCCATCCTCGGTGCTCCTGCTCCTGCTCTAGCTGCCAGCGCTGCTGGCCTCTCCCTCTCAACTCGGCGAGCACTACCCAGAGGCCGCATGATATAGGTCTAGACGTACTCTACATAGTTGCCCTCACCTCTAAAGCCCCCCGAGTCCCAACAGATCGTATAAATGGCCATCTCCCGTGCGGTGTATCTCTCTGTCTGCCTCATAGTCATAGGAGGCAGCTCCGAAATTGTCTGCTCTGGCACGCCTAAGGTCTACCGCAAGAAGTGCTCACCCAGGTACCAGGCCCGATAGACCTGGCCCTTTACCAAAATCCTGAATCGGGAGGTCTCCTGAGCGCCCTCATACCGCTCCCGTACTGTAATGGGCAATGAGGCACATGGCTGCTAGGTGATCTGCAAACAAAATACAGTTTGTTATCTACTGCTATTGAAAATGCAATGCAAAGCGAAGCTAAAGTGAATTGTAATGTTTGACATACCTCTGCCGCGGTGATGGTATCGAAATAACGGCGGAAGAATATGAAAGACTCTTGTGGTCTCCGCTCACACCTCACGTCGAAGCGGTGGGAGAATGGGATCATGGGAGGCATCTCCTCCTCTGGCACTGGGGTAAGCCTCGGGAAGTAGGCATAGACCCATAACTACAGAGCAAATATCAGTATGTTTATCAGATAAAGCAGAATACAGAATAAAGCAGAAATCGCAGAACTGTGTATTGTGCAGAATGTGCAGTGTACGCAATGTACAGTCAGTAAGGCAGATTGCATGTTTACAGTGTGTGCAGTCTACAGTCAGTTGGCAACAGATTGTGCAGTATATGAAGTGTGTTGTGCAATGTGTGCAGTGTGCAAAGCAATTGTATGTGTGTCGTGGGTGCAGTATATGACCAGTGTGACGAAGGTCGCGGCGTGTACAGTATACAGAGTATAGAGAATGTAAAGCAGAAATATAAAACAGAAGAAGAAGACGTACCTCCCAAGCCCGTCAGTAGCCCCCGAGCAGCTGTCCGCTGAGGCGAGAGGATGAACTCATATAGCCGTAGAGTGTGGCCAAGCCTGTGCCACCCTAGTCGTAGCCACGGATCCTGGTCACGTCAACCAGTGCACTCAACAGGCAAAGGGGCACAGTGTTCGCCCAGTCGGCGAAGAGAGTAGTCCCCAGCAGGAACATGAGGAAGCTGCATGCATACTGCTCCACCTCCTCCTGAGCCATAGACGCCTGGATCCTAAAGTGGTCCTCGAACCACAAGTATCGTATAAATCTCGGACGAGCAAGAGGCGGTAGGTCGCCGTGCAAGTACATCTGAACAGCCTCCCACTCTTCCATATCTGTGTTGAAGGGGATCGAATCACCCCCTACTCCAATGCCTTTGAGCATGAAGAAGTCGAAGGGAGTCATCGTCATGTGTCCCGTGGCCGATATATGGAAAGAGTCAGTGGTGTCCCACCACCTCTCCACCGGAGCAGCAAGGAGAGGCCTACTCGCAGTTAGGTATGAGAGCCCCATGCAGAAAGTGTCGAAGTCGGCCTGGTCAACGATACGGCGAACTGCCTCAGGAAGCTCCATGTACCACCCCCGGGCCATGACATTCCCATACCCTCAGAAGGCATGGGAATCCCCCTGTGGTCAAAACAATCATTTGCGAAGCAGTGTTACAAATGCAGCATTTAAAGCACTAAGAATTGATGAAAATACAGTGTGTGTGCGCATGTTCAGATTTAAACAGATATCGGGTGTAGGTGTGCTCACAGTGATCTACGGCATGGGATGTATCAGTGTGTCTGAGAGGTTCAGTGGAAAATGTAGTGTGTGTGCACGTGTTTGATTCAAACAAATACCGAGTATAGGTGTGCTCGCAGTAGACTACAACATGTGGTATATCGGTGTATCCGGGCTAAGCAATTAAAGAACAAGATCGACTATTGCAGTTGTGTTTTACATTGCGGAAAATGAAACGGGGAAGAGTATACCTCAGAAGCACTGTAAGACAAATGTGACTTTGGCTCACGCAGTAGAAGCTCTGGTGGTACGTCCCTGGCAAAACTCCTGAACTGGCGAAGTCCGTCAGGAGGCAACACGTGAATCGCCGGCCTGTAGGTCACCAGGTCGAACGCTCAAAGGCAAAAGTTCGGCCTCGGGGTCCATCTCCTGCTCCGAAGGAGTCCTTCCCTGTGGAAGATCGTCTGTCATGCCGAGAATGGTGTGAAAATGGCCGGAAGTGTAAAAATCGGGCGAAAATGTGAAGAGTCAACCGAAAAGTCAACCCCGGGAGGGTGAAAAATGGACGGAAAGCTCGGAGTGCGGAAAAAGCACGAGAATCAAGGTAAACTCGAGAGAAACAAACCCCGAGTGGTGAAAATCGAGAAAGAGACACCGAAAACAAGTTTTGTTTGGTTCAAAATGTCCGAAACATGAAGGTATTCGCGAATCGAACGACGAAACGACCTCAAAAACCGAGAAAAATGGTGGATCAAAGATTGGAAAATAATCTAGAGAGAGGGGAGAGATTTTTGACCAAGAGGCAAGTGAGAAAATAGGGCTAGAAGCCCTATATTTAAAGACTCGTGCCGAATTGACAAAACTGCCCCAACACAGGCATTTTTGGCCGATCGGCCAAATATTTGGCCGATGACCTTGTTTTTTGGCCGGTGGATGGCCGGTGACCTCCCCCGATGGCCGGTAAATCTCCTACACCCTTGTTTGGGTCAAATATGTGATTTGGGACATTCTTTGCTCAAGACAGTTCAAAGAACTGCATTTTGAAGCTTAACTGGTCTCTGTGTCGTGTCTTCTGTGTCTAGCACTCGAATACGTGCAAGGTGTATCCTTTTCGTATCCTTTTTGCATCTTGAAAAGGTTCAGAAACTACTTCAAATACGTTGCATTATTATGCATGTCTGCATGCGTTGTAGCGCACACCATCCCTTGCATTGTTATGCATGTCTACATGCGTTATAACGCGCACAACTTGCATTGATATGCACTTCTCATTTGCATTGTCATGCATTTCAAAAGACGCGCGTTGTCACGCATTCAAGTTCATTTGCATTGTCATGCATCTTTCATCCATATTTCAGTACATGCATTGTCATGCGTGTCTCATTTCGCATTGTTATGCATTTCAATTACACGCATTGTAATGCATATTTCCTGCCACACGCTGCCATCTGCACCTCATTTGCATTGTCGTGCATCCCAATAGTATGCTTTGTCATGCATTTCAATTACATGCGTTGTCATGCAATTCATGCATTGTCATGCGTGTCTCATTTTGCATTATCGTGCATTTCAATTCCATGCATTGTCATTCATTCCAGTTCATGCATTGTCATGCATGTCTCATTTTGCATTGTCATGCATTTCCTTACTTTGCATTGTCATGCATTTCTCTCATCGTGCATTGTTATGTACACCGCATTTGCATTGTCATGCACTTCCTTATCATGCATTGTCACACATCTCCTTACTTTGCATTGTTATGCATTTCAGTACATGCATTGTCATGCATTCCTTTATCATGCCTCGTCATGCATTTCCTTATCATGCATTGTCATGCATCTCCTTACTTTGCATTGTTATGCATTTCAGTATATGCATTGTCATGCATTTTCCTACCTCGCATTGTCATACACGTTTCATTTACATTGTTCCTATTATACACATTGCATTCGTTGTCGCGTATTGCTTTATTTATATGTGTTCAAGTTTCTTTTGTACACATTGCATGCGTTGTCGCGTATTGCTTTACTTATATGTGTTCAAGTTCCTCATTATACACATTGCTCACGTTGTCGCGTGTGCTTTACTTATATGTGTTCAAGTTCCTTTATTTTCACACATTGTACATGTTGCCGCATGTGCTTTACTTACATGTGTACATTTCAGCCCTGCTATACACATTACATGCGTTTCTGCGTGTGCTTTACTTATATGTGTTTATGCATCCCCCCAGGTGGTTACACATTGTACACATCCTCGCGTGTACTTTACTTACATGTGTTCATACCTTGCTTGCTTTACACATTGCATGCGTTTTCGCGTGTGCTTTACTTACATGTGTTCATGCATATTTTCAGGAGGTTACGCATTGCTTGCATTAGCGCGCATGCTTTAGTTACATGTGTTCATTCTTGCCATACACATTGCATGCGTTGTCACGTATTCCTTTACTTATATGTGTTCAAGTCCCTCATTATACACATTGCATGCATTGTCACGTATTGCTTTATTTATATATGTTCAAGTTTCTTTTATACACATTGCATGCATTGTCGCGTATTGCTTTACTTATATGTGTTCAAGTTCCTCATTATACGCATTGCTCACGTTGTCGCGTGTGCTTTACTTATATGTGTTCAAGTTCCTTTATTTTCACACATTGTACATGTTGTCGCATGTGCTTTACTTACATGTGTACATTTCATCCCTGCTATACACATTGCATGCATTTTCGTGCGTGTTTTACTTACATGTGTACATTTTATTCCTTACTTTACACATTGCATGCGTTGTCGCGCATGCTTTACTTACATGTGTTCATGCTTATCTTCATAATTGCCTCACACATTGTACATGTTGTCGCATGTGCTTTACTTACATGTGTATACTCTTCCTCACCTCCACACATTGTACGCGTTGTCGTGTGTACTTTACTTATATGTGTTTGTGCCTTCATAGCGTTGTTATGCTTGTTTCAAATTGCCTTGTCATGCACACACTTGGGTTGCGTTGTTATGCACCCCTCTCACCCGCATTGTCATGCACCCCTTCGCTTGCATTGTCATGCACCTCTCAATTGCATTGTTATGCATGTTTCTAACAATATTATACCTGTTAAGTTCTCTTTCTTTTTCAGGCACAATATTGTATGTATGGTTCATTTGAGGCTGGCACGACCAGACGAACCGGACAGGACCGATACTGTATGTAGGGTTCATTCGAAGCTGGCACGACCAGACGAACTGCACAGGTATTGTATTCTCCGCGTCAAACGTAGCGAGAATCACATAATTCTCTTACATCCTTTCTGCATTGTAATGTAGTTTGGTTTTTGGTTTGCTTAAAACTGTTGGATTTATTGTATGTATTTGCTTCGTTACAGCTCTCTTTGCATGATCATAAGTTATGATCGGCTTTGTGCATTGTCTTGCATTTTGCCCTTGCCTTCGGGCGCATATCTTTGTTTGCAGCTTGTATGCTTTGTCTAAGTCTTCGGCCTTATCAAAAATGGGTTGTCTCTGGGCTTTGACACTCACTCCCGTCATTGTTAGGACTTTCGTGTTCTTTCAAAGAGGGGCACCTGTAGACACCCCATTTTTGACCGTCCACAAGACTTGGACGTCATCGTTTGAACACTCGATGATTATCCATGTTTGTGTTCGTCCTAAGTTCTCGGAGGTCTCGGCCACGCGCATTGCCTCAAGACCTCTCGACTTGCCTGTTTTGTGTTTGGTTTTGCACCAAACACTTTTGTTTTTGCTTCTGAGGGCGGGAAATGGCTTCTTGGCCATCCCCACACCTCACTAGCCATGGCTTGAGGCCACCGGCCCTGTTTTGTTGCTACCGGCCATTGGTTATGGCCGGTCGGCACTCTTTATGGTCGGCCGACCATTGTTTTGGTCAATTTGTCATTTTTGGGCCGACCACTGTTCATCTGCTTTTGGCAAAGATTTTACGCCAGCTGTGAGAGCTGGCATCCACTTTTCACCCCCTCTATACACGTGTATGAGCGATTTCACTCTTGCTTAGCTTGTTTTGTAAGCTTTGCAAGAGTGAATCTCTATAAAGGGAGGGCTTCTCCTCCCTCCTCAAGGGTTCCAAAAAGTTCCAGAGAGGGTCTGAGATTAGGGTTTAGGATTCGTATCTCTCTATCTCTATATCTCCCTCTATTTCACTCATGTGTGTATATGGTGTTTTTGTTCATAGTTTTGCATACAAACACCTAGTGCTACACTTTCCTTTAGCTACTGAGGTACTAAGGAGTTATTTTCAGAGTTCTTGAGTTGATCTAAGCATGGAGAGGCTGCTGGAGCATTGTTCATGAAAGAGGTCATCAAGGGTAAGAACTTCACCCTTTTATTTCCCATTTTTGCATAGCCTTTTAGCCATCCTTGCTTCTGTTTTTAGGCTTAGTGTATAACTAGTAAAAGTTCTATTTTTACTTGCTTTTGATAGTTGTTTAATGTCTCTTTGCTGTTTGGGGTTGTTTGACCCCTCTTAGGCCTTGTTTGGCCTCATTTTTGTGCACTTTTGGTGAGCTTTGAGACCACCTTGTGTTGGCCTCCTCACCACTGAAATCCAGAGGGATTTCAGTGGTGGGAAGGTGCTTTGAGGTCCTAAGAAGGAGGGTCATCCCCTCTCCTTGTTGTCTTCAATACTTGCCATTTTAGCCTCATGTGTGAGCACCTTTCTTGAGTTCATGTTGGCCATATCTTAAGTAGTATTCATGCTTATTTTTCCATGATATAGCACTATTTTTAGTTGGTTTAGACACACCATGCATGCTTTGCATACTTGTCTTGTAATGCCATGAAATTGCCTTAACATGCTTTGTGCTTTGAGCCTTGTTTTTAGCATGATTTTGGCTTAGCTTTGTAAAGCTTTTATACATGTTTTGATGTGCTTGAGATCTGATTTTGGTCATTTGGATCATCCATGACTTGTTTTGTATAGCTACCATGCAATCCCCCTTTGTAGGCCTTGAGTATTGGATCCTCTAGCATGCTTTACTTGCACCATTTCAGTGGCTTGGAACCACTTATCATGTCATTTCAGTCCATATAGCATGCTTGTATACTTGCATTTATGGCTCCTTTGATGCTTCAAAAGGTTTATGTTTTATGCTCCATGTTTGGACCATTATGTATGCTTCCATGTGTAGGCCATTTAGATGTCATCTAAGTGTGTTTTGGGCTTTGTCTCGACCTACATTGGGACTGTTTTGAGTCCCCTCGACCCTTTGGAACTCGCCTTGCATAGCCATGGTTTGATCCCTTAGGATAGCTTTGAGTTTTGGACCATGGTTGCATGCTTTGATTGCTTTGTTTAGTTGGTTTGGCACCATCCTTAACATGATTTCCAGAGTTTGCCATGCTTGTCATTGGTCCATGATCATCTCCTTTTAAGTGTGCTTAAAAGTCCCCTCTTTGTGCTTAAGTGTTGGACCATGTTTGCATGCATGTTTGTATGTAAATTTGCCTTCATTTCCATAGCGTTTTGGCTACTTATTTAGACATGGCTGAGGCTTGTCCATATTAGTTTAAGTCCACCACTTGCATGTTGTTCAAATGTTGTTACATTGCTTCATGTTTGCATGTTTTGTTGCATAGTGTTTTGCATGCTCATTGCTTACATTATTGATACATGCTTAGCTATATTGCATTTTGTTGCATTGCATGAGCTATATGGCATGTTGTTGCATGCTTAGGCTGTAATGCATTTGGCATGCATTCTCTCTTTTAGTCGCCTAACATGTTGTTGCATGTTTTGCCATTGATATCTTGTTACATGCTTGCATGTGTGCATGTTTGCCCTCATGTTCATATTGCATGCTTAGCTTGCATGCTTAACTTGCATTTTGCTTGCATGCCTTGCCTCTTGAATTGATTGTGATAGAGGTTGGGCCTATTGTTCGTTTTGGTTTGCATTTTATTTGACACCAAAATGCACAACTTGACTTCTTAGGCCATCATGCATCGAAATGCTTGATTGGTGGCCCGAGGGTCGAGGGCCATCCTCCTTTGAGTCATGAGTATGATAAGGAGTGTGGTGGTGCAAACATTTGCTTTGAAATGCATTGCCATGCCTTGTTTGCCCTCTGCTGCTATCAAAACAGGATTCTGTAGGAAGATATGGTCGACCGACCATATTTAATGCCGGCCGACTAAAAATATTTGGCCGAGCGCCATACCAATGGTCGATGACCAGTTTCCCCTGGCCGGTGGTGTTTCCTCTTGGTCGGTGACCTTCCACAGTGATCAGGAAGTGATTCTAGAGCATCATTGAGACTTGCACAATTTTCAAAGGCATAAAACAATGAAAACAGAGGCAGCTTGTGCATGGTGGTGGATTTCCGAGCGGAGCCGAGCACACATGCATTGGACCGTTTTCCCGAGGCTGTTTTGCCGCTTTATTAGCTTAGTTAATTGGCTTAACTATTTAAGTGGTCTGTAATTAATTAATTAGCATGTTAGTTAGTTAATTTGTATTATTCTTTCGGTCCCTCCGAGAGAGGGCAAATTGTGTAATAAGTGTGGGTACGTGTATGCATGTCTTCCAACCCCCACTTCTTTCTCTCTTTTACTTACATGCTTTTGATGGTTAGTGTTAGGGCATATTTCAATTAGCATCCTTATGCTATGCATGTGTGCATTCATTCATTTGTATTGCATGCACTGGGCTCGGCGCATCATGCTAACTGCATTGTATTTCAATTCCAATTTGAACACATGTTATCTGTTGCATTTCACATGTCATCCATAGATTAGCCGAGCCTATTCTAGCTACATTTTGCCTGCGATGCATTAGCCATCTTAACATGGGCTTGGATCATATATTTGATTACTAACATGTTCTTTGTTTTGGCTTGGAGTACACTGTGAGTGTTTTATGCTTTAGCATCTCGCATGTATGTGAACGTTAACATGACAGCATGCTTGCCATGAGGCTAACTGCTTAGTTGATTTACTACTTGAATGCTTGTGGGTGAAGGTTGGATTGTTTGAATTGTAATAATTCATTGAAATCCGTATTTTACCCTACTTACAAGTAGCAAACCTCAAATCATTTCCAAACAACGGATATACGATGCTTTGTTCCAAATTAGGCGATCTAGTCTATACATTTGTGTTGTGCGCATCACATAGTAAGACTAGCTAATTAATCGGAATAAGAACGCATAATGTTTTCAAAACTAGATATCATGGTTAGTAGAGGCCGATCTTTGATCGAGCGAGCGGGGGTGCTCATAGCTGACCTTCCCCAATCGTACCCAAGTTCCCGAGCCGAGGCAACTTTAGTGATGACAGACACGTGGCATTAGGCAAACGAGTCAGGGTTTCCTAAATCCCCCCATAAAAAAATATTTAGGTGGCAACTCTATATCTGGCAAGACAGTCTATGTTTGGCACTTCTTTCTCAAAAATCTGTTTTCCAAAACGATTCCCCAGATTTGGACTCTTTGGTGATTTATCAGTCTTGCATTGCACATTGCAAGATCAGATTAAGAACCGACACAAAACGAGTCCGAACTGTGGAAGAGCACAGGGCCTGAGGACGCGTCCACACCTCCATATTTTCTTTTTTTCTTTGGTTCAAAACCTATTTCAAAAGATTAATTATTCAAGGCATGGGAAAGAGACCTATGCTCAATGGCTTAATCTATATGGAGGTTCATCGTCAAGGCATAGGCTCTCTTTCATGCTACAAATTGCTTCTTGTTTGATATTGCTTCTCGTTTAGTGGACTGAACCATCACCTTGGACAAATTGATTAAAGAATGGCAAAGACTAATAAAATTGACCTAAAATCAATGAAACCAACATAAAGAAGATGAATAAAATTGGTTAGACTCGGGCGGATGTTATGCCGAGTCCATCGCTTCGAGAATTGTCACTTATTAATCCATGATATTTTGACGAAACTTGAAGCGTGTCTGTCTCCCTCTTTAAGCCTTCATGATAAGAGGGAGGGGTGGTTTTTCATTACATTTATTCAATTTTGTCCAAACGTGTTCGAAATCATCAAGCCATCAAATTGTGCTTGTTGGTGGTTTCGGACTCGAAATCGTCCTTCTCTTGAGTTTCCTATGATAGAGAGGAACAGAAGGGATAAACAGGGCCTAGAAAGGCCCTGTCTGCACTAACCTCATCTCATAGCACAAAACATTTTTTTGGCATAAAATTAGAGTCGGCTGGCACTTTTTTGGCCTAGCCAGATCTTATTTAAGGCCGAACGGCTCCCAATGTTTGGCAAGCAATGAGCTTTTGGCAGAAACAGAGGGCAGTTGTTGAAGGTGAGGCAGAGAAATCTGGGCAGACAGAGCAGCTTCTAGATGTTATGCATGCGATCATTGTGCCTCATTGTTGCTTATATTTTGTAATTATTATTGTTATAAATAATTATTGTTATAATTTATTATTATTGTTATAATTAGTTATTGTTGTAGTTATTATTGTTGTTTATTTGTAATTGCACAGCTAGTTAACTTAGATTGCTAGTTTATTGCTCATTCAAATATCATTGTCGTAATAAATTAGATAGCTAGCTTAGTGTTCCTTGAATTCGTAATAAGTAGTTAATTAATTTAGCGAATTAGTATTTATTCGAATTTGTTATAGTTAGCTATTAATCTGGACATTTGGACACTTATTCGAACCCTCTTGTACGAGGGCAAAATATGTAATAGTTGTGTATGTCTTCCAACCCCCATTTCTTTCTCCCTTTTATTTACCCGCTTATAGTGGTAGCATCATATTTACTTAGCATTTTCCATGACGTGCATCCATTTGTCTTACACGTATAAGGGTTCGGCTCATCATTCTAACCAATGTAAATTTCAAAATTCTTTCCTCGAATACGTGCTTCATCGCATGCTTTGAATTGGTTCATATGCCATGCTAGTAGCCGAACTTGTTATTTATATAATGTGTGTGTCACATTAGTCATATTGCATTGTTTAGAAGCATGCATTTTTTCTCATTATTTTGCTTTATTTGGCTTGCCTTGGAGCATTAGGTGAGCATTTATTACTTTAGCATATTACATTGTGTATTAGTGTTGCCATATCGACCATATTCCATGAGGCTAAATGCTTAAGTGATATACCTATTTGAATGCCTGTGGATGGAGGCCTTTAGCTTAAATTGGGATAAATTGATTAATGCACAAAACGAGCTCGCTTTTTCCAAGTGACATGTATTCAAAACACTTTTTCAAAACAAACATAAAATCAATGCATTCCAAATTTTGCGAATTGGTCTAAACTTGTGTGCATCACCTAGTAAAAATAGCATAATAACTGGAACAAGAGCATATAATATAAATAAGAATCACATCATGATTAATAGTGGTTGATCTTTGATCGGGTGAGTAGGGTCTCAATTCATGACCTTCCCCTTTCATACCTAAGTTCCTGAGCCGAGACACTTTGGTGATGATGGACTAATGGCCTTTGGCACGAGTCACAGGTTTCCTAAATTTCCCAAAAATATTTAGGTGGCAACTCTGTAATCTGGCAAAACAACCTATTTTGGGCATTTTATTCAAACACCGATTTTCCAAAAGATTTGCTAGATTTTGACTCATTTGTGTTTCTCTATTTCACATTGCACTTGTGAAATCAGATTCAAGAACCATAGGAGTCCAAACTGTAGGCTAATCGTATCCGAAAGAAGCACGAAAAGCAAGCTACAGTTTCTGGAGACACTATTGGGGAATTAGAGAACTGGACTTGAACTTCATGATGTGTCGTTTTATCTACATGTATAAGTTCTTTGCATAGCATTTGCATTATTACTATAAGTCACTGTGTTTTCCTTCTACTATTCCTGGACAGTTTGTCGGAGGCTTGCCCAAAAGCTTGCCAAAAGGCTGACTGATCATGGGCTCTACCATGTTAGAAACACATCCCTTGGATCTGGACTACCGTTATACCGTTTGATCCTCCTTTCATTTCTCGGTGTTAGGTGATCGAGGTATATTAGGTGATCTTGCTGAGGTACCCTTTTGACCAATCAACCTAGCTGCATATAGTAATGCTATAGTGACTGTTCCAACTAAAGACAAGATACTCTCCCGTATGCAGGATGATGTGAAACCACTTGTTTGAGTAGTAAAGTTGTAGATCACTTCAAAGCTAGGATAGGGAAATCCTAAATCTCTTATAGGGGTGTTTTGAATGCTTTTGTACAAAATGTGAAATCTTTGGCAATGTGTGATGCAATCTTGGGAGAGTCTTAATCTTGAGGCGATTCCTTTCAACCTTCAGGATCATATCAGAATCAGAATTTGGGTCGAAATCCAACAGTTTGTGTTTGATATAGGTGAATTTTCCAGAGAACAAGAACCAGGGCCAAAAAAATTGTATCTTGCTTTGCTTTGACTAGCAGACCCGGTATCTCGATCTGACGTGGCATTTGTTTTTAATGTTAGGTTTGACTAAGCCAAAGAAGGAGCTGTACCCAACTCAACAAAGGCCCAGTCCATCCAATTCTAGGAAAAAAACCTACTCAACAAAAACCTAGTCCATCTGATTCCCAAAAGAAAAGATTCATCCAATACCAAAAGACCCATTTTAAAAAGGCCAATCCATTCGAACTCGTCTAGACTAATCCAGCTCAGATACATCAAGTATAACCGGGTCAAAATCCTTGTTAGTCAGCTCTCAGCTTACACCTATCCATTTCCCTGATTGTCAACTCAGCAGACCTGTGATGACACAGAGTCCAGAAGAAGTTGGGGCCATGATAACAGCCCCAAACCAGGGAATTACCATACAGGATGAGACCAATGCTGAAATGCAATGCCCATCTAGGGCATCTACCACACATCCAGTCTCGGACCCCCAGTCAAACTTTGACCCATCTCCTCCAGTTGAAGATTTACAAGGACCAAATCCTCGAGAAAGGATGGCTCAAGCTTGAGTTTTCAAACCCCTGGTGCAACCTAATGAGGGCCTTTTTCCTCTTGATATTAATGATCTCGACCCGATCTTGTTAAAAATTGCTAACCTTGATAAGCAATTCAAAAAGGCACAGGGAATTAGCTCCATACCCGACATTGAGGATGGGTACACCGAGGCTACTGTACGGCTCCTTGACAGATTCAAAATGCCACTCATTAACCGTTTCGACGGGTCTGGAGATCCTATGGTATATATCCGGCTTTTTCTTAAATGTCCTAAAACCGATGGGTCTGACTAAGCCTTAGAAACCCTCTTTGTATGGAAGAACCTTGTCAAGTATAGCAGCTACGTGGTACGCCAGGTTGGAGAATAAAGTGAAACAGAACTGAGAAGATTTTGTTGAGGCATTTGGCAATTAGTATTCTTACAATACCCAAATTGAAATGACCACCCAAGAGCTTGAAGCAACCCATTAGAATCCTATTGAACCTTTTGTGGAATTTGTTGCAAGGTAGAGAGCAAAGGCAGCACAAATGACAGATCGACCTTCTGAGAGAGACCAAG
Source organism: Camellia sinensis (assembly GCF_055761805.1). Classification (NCBI taxonomy): domain Eukaryota; kingdom Viridiplantae; phylum Streptophyta; class Magnoliopsida; order Ericales; family Theaceae; genus Camellia; species Camellia sinensis. The sequence continues at coordinate 69,052,251 of NC_138970.1, forward strand.
TGTGGATAGTGGTGCAGAACCTTGAGCCAAATATGTTACAAAAGTTAATAGTCGCTCCATTGTTCACTTTCAAAAATTTGCATGAGTTAGGGATTCAGATTGAGAGTGCATTCAACAAAGGGATTATTCCTAGAACAAGCGAACCAACAAGGAGGGTGTTTTCCGAGAGTACCAATGCTAGCAGTAGTACTATTCCCAAACCCATTGAAATCAATACCATCGCTACCAACCCACAAATAGCCGGCCTAACTCGAGCTCAAGGCAGAACTTTCACCCCCCTCCACATAAGCCTAATTAGCGCACTAAAAGTCCTAATGGAAAGAGGGTATCTCAAACCCCTCTATCCCTAACCTCTTCGACCCACTCCCTACTAGACATAACCCCATCAAATACTGTGTGTACCATCAACAGCGCGGTCATGGCACCGATTGTTGCTACCGCCTTCATCATGAGGTTCAAAATCTCATCAACAACCAGACAATAGCTCCGACTCTGTGACAAGGCTGAAGCAAGTAGCAAAAATGGGTCTGGGGTGACTATTGATCCTTGTGCATATCTTCGATGGGTTGTTGAAGCTCTGAGGAGTAAAGACCTGAACAAACGGTAAGACCTTGCAATTGTTGAAAGGGTTGTGGATGAAACTTTCGCCACTCAACACCCCAATGCTCAAATGGGAGTTACTATGGATGAATTCAATGAGAAAAGCCAGGTTGATGGTACTTTGAATCACAGGCTGGCAAACAAGGGAAGGCTAAACAAAGAGGAGAGATGATTTACCAGAAACACCTATCTTAATTCTAGTCCCAAGCCCATAAATACCCAGCCAACACCAGCCAACTCATTTGCTAATGTTTCTAAAACTGATGCTTCCTCCTCCCAAAAATGAGCCTTCACCCATCTCCATATGAGCCCAACCCTCACCTTGAAGGTACTGATGGAGAAAGGGTATCTCAAACCGCTCAATCCTCGACCTCTCCCTAAACCTCTCCCACCTAGACATGACCCTACCCAATATTGCATTTTCCATCAGCAGTATGATCACCATACTGACTGTTGTTTTCTCCGTCGCCATGAAATTGAAGACTTGATTGATAATAAGGTCATCACCCCACCTGCAAATCCCAAGACGGCAATAGACCATTCCATAACATAAATCCCATCCACAGTTTGCCAACAAACAACCTTGACCCTTGCTAGCACGATTGAGGAGATGTGTAGGGACTACCGGGGTAATCTGGGAGACTCAGTTTGAAAGCTTGAAATCAGTCCTACTGGGTGTAGAAGTCAATATTGCTAAAATGAAGGCTGGTTTAAACTCTCCCATGGGCTACTTGAAGTTGTTTTGCATTCCGTAGATGGACTTGGAAAGTGAAAACCCCTTATGTCTCAGAGGTGATAATTTTGTTTTGGGTTATGTCTCGTAAATAGTTGAGTTGTGAGTTTTATTTTCTTTGTCTTTTCTTGTGTTGTTGCGTCAGTTGAGTCTTTTCCCATGAGTCACTCTCATGTACCCTCAGGCCTTCGTTGTTTTCAATAAGAAAGTGGGAGTCAAGTTTATAATCATTTTGTCGTGCCTATAGTAATGCATGTGTGACCTTTTAAAAAATAGAAAAGCTTTAACAAAATTTTTTTTTTTTAATGAGATTTCATTAATAAGTGCAAGTGTTGAGAAGGATCCCATAAATGGTTTGAGTGGATTCTGACTTATTGGCGTGAAGTCCTTCATGATCTCAAAAGTTTAAGCTGCTTCTTCAACTGTTTCTTCTACAAAACTTGCGAAGATATATTCAGAATTATGCGTGGAATTCTGCATTGTCCTGGGGATGCTCTTCACCTTTAGGCAATCATTTTGGCAAGCACAAGATGGCTTTCAGACCTCACAATCATAGAATTTCGCCCCATGGTGTTTTCATTATTTTAGCAAGAAATGGATAAGCGAAGCCAAAAAGAAAAAAGAAAAAGAAGAAAAAGATAAAAGAAAATAAAAAAGAAAAAGAAAGGGAAAGAAAAGAAAAAAGAAAAAAGAAAATGGAAAAAAAGTCAACCATCAAGCTAGGGGTACTCATTGGAATGAAGTCCAATCAATTGTGAGGAAGGGAATTGTTGTCTGAATCCGGGGAAGCTAATGCGAGGAAGTACCACATTGCAACAAGAACCAACTCTGAAAATGGAGCAAAAGAAAAGAAGAAGACATGCATAAGAGAATGAAGAACCAAACTCAAATAAAGGTGAAGCCAATTCCCGTGTCAGGGCAAGGATGACTATTGATCAAATTCACTACAAGTGTTGTAACGCTATCCTTGAGAGGCCTGCCAGGCCGAAAACCCGAAAGGGCGACCTAGACAAAAGTTAGAGCATGAAAAATGAGAAATCAAACAAATAAAGCTCGCAAGGTTGAAAACCCCGAAGGGGCAACTTTGGCAAAAGTTAGAGTGCAAAAGTTAGAGCGCAAAAGGAGAGTGTCAAAACCCGAGTGAACCTTAGCCATGAACTACATTGACTTGATTCCCATTCTTCGGATACGTAGGCAACTTCATCCTAAAATTCAGTCTCAACCATATCCATCTTGTTCGTCTTAACCCAATCATCTTGCCCGATTCACGTCGTCAGGTTCACATCAATCCATGAGCTACACCAACTGCTACACATATCATACTTGCGTTGGATAAGAAAGAACTAGCCTGAATCAACAAGTGGAGAAATTTTCAATACTTGAACTTATCAATAGAATCTCTATCTTAAGCAAAAAAAAGAATCAAAACTCGGGTTTTGCGAAATTGAGTTCTAAAGGGAACACAAGTAATACTAGGGGCGCTATGAATGATTAGTTACCTTGAGTTTTTTTTTTTCTTTTGGGTCAATTGTGAATTTAGTTGTGTCGTGCCTGGTGTCTGTCTCGATCTGCACTCTTCATCGAGTCACCCTAGTGTGTCTGTCGCTCAAGTTCCATAGAGTGGCATGGTCAAAATTCCATACACGAATGTTCGCTCCAAACTCAAAAACAAGTCCATGTATGGAATTCATAAACAAACTGAGAGTGCCCATACAAGGGGCATTGCATTCATGAACATTGCAAAGTGTATATGAGGAATCATCACTACTTTGGAGAAGACAGGAGTAAGTTCTAAACATGTCAAGACAGAAGAGGAGCATGAGTCTGATCAGTTGGCAACTGTTCCAGGATCTGATGATCTCTATCATACGTGCCTGTATGATGTTAAAAAGGTGGCCAGTGACTAGACACTAGGGGCAATTTTTAGTACATCTAATCGGGTCATCCATCGAACAAGGGGCATAAACCCAACTGGTAGCCATTAACTCGACACTAGGGGCAATTTTCAGTATATTTGACCGGGCCATCCATTGAACAAGGGGTATAAACTTGACCAGTGGCTGGACACTAGGGGTAATTTTCGGTGCATCTGATCGGGTCATCATTTGAACAAGGGGCATGAACCTAACCTTTCTCTCACTCTGCTTAGAGCCATTTATCGGGCTCTTTCTCCTGAATTTGGGTGAGCTCACCCCTGTGATGATTCTGATATGATTCAGCTTTTGAAAGTTATCCCCAACCTTTTCAAAACTCTCTTGGGATTACCATCTTACCTGTGATTAATCTATGTGCTTTATGCATGCATGCTCATACACTCTGGTTGATTTGAACTGTGTAATTGGTTACTCTTGCTCTTGACTTTGTTCTGTACTGAACAGAGTTTTGTTGAGTTGCCTCCCTTTGTATTACATTTCAATAAGTTGTGGCAAGTTGCCCTACACTCATTTCATAAGCTACATGATGCACTACTCTATGTACTACTCATTTCCCTTTACACACCATACATCATTCAAATTGTATCGCACTGTTTTGTGCACCTTGTATCACACTTTTTTGTGCACCTTGCATCACACTATTTTGTGCATTCAACTTGTATTGCACTATTTTGTGCATTCACCCCATATCGTACTATTTTGTGCACATTGAGTTTGCACTGTTTTGTGCACTTTGGATCGCACTATTTTGTGCACCTTGCATTACACTGTTTTGTGCATTCACCTTATATCGCACTGTTTTATGGATTCACTGTGCATCGCATTATTTTGTGCACCTTGTATCGCACTGTTTTGTACACCCTATATCACACTATCCTATACACTTGCATCGCACTGTTTTGTGCACTTGTATAGCACTATTTTATACACCCATATCACACTATTTTGTGCACCTTTTTATCTCACTGTTTTGTGCACTTTGTATCACACTGTTTTGTACATTCATCTTATATTGCACTGTTTTGTGCACTTTGTATCACACTATTTTGTGCATTCATCTTGTGTTGCACTATTTTGTGCACCTTGTATCGCATTGTTTTGTACACTTCACCTCGTACTATTTTGTGCCCCTTTTTATCACGCTGTTTTGTGCACTTTGTATCGCACTGTTTTGTGCATTCATCTTGTATCACACAGTTTTGTACACTTTGTATCACACTGTTTTGTGCACCCTATATCGCACTGTCTTGTGCACCTACATAACACTGTTTTGTGCATTCATCTTATATTGCACTATTTTGTGCACCCATATTGCACTATCTTGTGCACCTTAAGTTAGCACTATCTTGTGCATTCATTCACCCCGCACTATTTTGTGCACCTCGCCCGCACTGTCTTGTGCACTCACTAGGTCTAGGAGACCTTAAATCCTCTAGAGGTGCAATTCCTTTGGTGTTTGTCGTGCCCAAACGGATTCAGGTGGTCTGGTATAGTCATCTGACTGTGTTTGTAGTGAGTTCCTAGGATACCAATTGAGACGGTGAAAACTAGAGTTCGAATGGCGAGGACTAGAATACAAAGGTTTGGAATTTCTGTGACTGAAGTCTAGTTTAAATACCTAGGGGTGTATCCTCAGCTTGAAATCTATATGGCAACCCCATAGGTTGAGGTAGCTTGTATGCGCCTCAATTCTGGATACTAAACTAACCTAGTCTGTCACCCTATTGGAGAATAGGAAAAGTTACAAACATAGCCAGGGATAAAAGTTGAACAGGAAGAGGAAGATCCCCAACAATTGACACATTTTCTGTGTTAGACATGGTCTGTTTTGTGTCCATGCCTTTTCCAGGTAAGACGTAGTTCATCCTACGCCCCTTATTCACTTCATCTATTGCATTCATTGCATTATACTTTGTCTTGTTGTGTTCAGTACTTAGGATCATTATCTTTCCCTTGTAGATTATTCCTCACTTATATCATACCACCCAATTACTTGTACTCATTCTCTTTCTATGAAAAACATAGTTTTACATGTGCTCGCACCCCTTTCATGTTAAAACATGATTCTGTTATGTGTAAGCACTCATGCTGCGTTGAGGCCAGTGTTGAGGATGTAGGCACTTGGCCTATGTTAGGCGTCGTTTGGTTATCCCCATTCCTTTATGATATTTGTGTGTTTTTCACTGTTTGTGGTTTGATTATTTTGTTACATTGTGTATCATTTGCATCTTGCCCCTGAACTACGCTGGTTTGATTCCTTGCAAATAGATACGTAGGCAATCCTCGAGTTCAACCAACTGCATCTACATTTTGTTTGTTTGCCCAAGTCTTAAGGCCTTGTCAAAATGGGTCGTCTTTTGGCTTTGACATTCACTCACGTCATTTCATGACGTCGAGCTCTGTTAAAGAGGGGCAACAATAGACACCCCATTTTTTACCACCCTTAAAACTTGGGCGCTTTAGTCCAAACACTTAATGATGAAAGTTACATTGTGCAATCTTTTAAATTCTCAATGAAGAAATTTGGATTCAAGCTCTAATCCCAAACCTTGTACTCCATTTTAGGCAAAACTATTTTAAACCTTAAAACCCTCTTTTTCAAAATATTTTTCCAAATGTTTTTATGATGTTTCGAGGCTCGCATTTCGTTTAAAACATTGCACTTTTTGGTAAACCGAGTAAGGACAACATGGAAATAAACGAAAGGGAGGTGAACTCTTTGAAACATATGTAAAACATCTTATTTATAGATTTGGAGTTGAAGGAAATAGGAGGAAAGTGAAGAAAACTAATTTAGGAAGAAGTTGAGCATCAAACCGTTGAGAAAAAATAAACAACCTTCACTAAATTAGACATATCTCTTTGCACTCTTAGAATTTAGATATGAGGCCACGACCATTGGAAATTAGACTTTCGGGGCTTCAATTTAGACTCACGAATCACCTAAAACCAAGTTCGGATGAGGGAGATATACCCGTTTGCAGTCGGGCCTGAAATGTAGATTTTTGGAGCTGGCTGGGTCCATTTAGATCTGGCCGTGGCTTATTTAGAGCCAACTAGCTTTCAATGAAAATTTTCCCAAAATGCCTTTTTAGACATGGCCTTTCATTTTTTGGTTCGGCTGTGTGTTTTGGGGGCCGGCCGGCTCTCAATGGCACCAAATAGACAACAGGCGGGAATTGGACAGCTATTTTTTTTTTAAAGATATTTTTAGCCAAATTGGCTCAAATTCTATAAATAAACCCCCTGCATTTAGAATTTAACAATAGCAAATTTTCCAAAAGCTTTGAAGATCTAAAAACACCTTATTCCATCTTCCTTCCTACTTTGACGTTCAAACCTTCTTTAGCTATACACACACCATTAGAGTTTGACCTTGAAGCTTTTTGTTGAAATTTCAAACCATAATGCATAAACTTGAGGGTGTTTGGAATCAAGTTTGATTAACAACCATACATACTCTTCAAAGTGGTATACTTCTTACCCATCTTTTTCCTTTGTTTTTACTAAGTATCTTCTTCATTTTCCTTGAGTTTGTGCACTATTGGAGGTTACTTAAAATGGCTGAAATATGTGATTTAATTCACAAAAAGTGAAGGGGTTAGATACCCCTCCTTAAACTTGCTTGTCTAGTTTGTTCTCTCTTATTTTGGTTCACTTTCTTCACCTTTTTGAAGTAGTTTTAGCCACTGTTTTAGGACTATTTTTGGACTGTTTTAGGGCTGAAATATGTGATTAAAAGTTGCAAAATTCCATAGCTTTTTCTCTATTCTTTTTACTTACTTTCTCTTGCTTTTACCACCATTTTCTTGGCTTACAAAACTGATTTTCAGAGTTTAAAAAGACTGAAAAACATGGTTTAGAAGTCCAAAAAGTGGGGGGTTAGCCACCCCTCCTTGGTCTTGCTTACTAGTTTGATGTCTCCTTGTTCTTACCTATCTTTTATGCTCTTTAAACAAACTTTAGCTACTATTGTATATTAGGGGCTGTTTAAGGGTTGTCCTAATTTATTAAATTAGTTTATGCTTTGAATATTTGCTTATTGTATTGTACGTCCTCATAGCTTCGGTTGTTTAGGCCTTAGACGCCGAGTTGTTTGAGTTGATAGCTTTATTTGTTTAATTTCAATGCTGAAGAGTCACATTCTAACAATTGATCCCGCAATCTTTTCTATAACCTCCCTCTTTTCTTCTTTTCTTTGTTCGAAAGCTATTTCAAAAGATTGATGGTCATTCAAGGCATGGGAAAGAGACCTATGCTCAATGGTTTAATCTCTACGGAGGTTCATTGTCAAGGCATCGGATCTCTTTCATGCAACGAATCGCTTCTCGTTTGATATTACTTCTCGTTTAGTGGACTGAACCATCACCTTGGACAAATTGATTAAAGAATGGCAAGGACTAATAAAATTGACCTAAAATCAATGAAACCAACATAAATAAGACGAATAAAATTGGATGGATTCGGCCGAACGTTATGCCGGGTCCATCGCTTCGAGAATTGTCACTTATCAATCCATGATATTTTGATGAAACTTGAAGCGTGTCTATCTCCCTCTTTGAGCCTTCATGATAAGAGGGAGGGGTGATTTTCCATTACATTTATTCAATTTTGTCCAAACGTGTTCAAAATCATCAAGCCATCAAATTGTGCTTAATGGTGGTTTTAGGCTCGAAATCGTCCTTCTCTTGACAGCGAGGGGCCAAAGGGACAAATAGGGCCTAGAAAGGCTCTGTCTGCACTGACCTGGCCTCAGTGCACAAAACATTTTTTTGGCATAAAATTAGAGCCAACTGACACTTTTTTTGGCCCGAACGGATCTCATTTAAGGTCGGCTGACTCCCAATGTTTGCCATGCAGTGAGCTTTTGGCAGAAACAAAAGGCAATGGCTGAGGGTGAGGCAGAGAAATCTGGGCAGGTAGAGCAGCTTCTCGATACTTTGCATGCGATCATTGTGCCTCATTATTGCTTGTATTTTGTAATTATTATTGTTATACATAATTATTGTTGTAATTAATTATTATTATTATTATTAGTTATTGTTGTAGTTATTATTGCTGTTTATTTGTAATTGCACAGCTAGTTAACTTAGATTGCTAGTTTATTGCTCATTCAAATATCCTTGCTGCAATAAATTAGATGGGTAGCTTAGTGTTCCTTGAATTCGTAATAAGTAGTTAATTAATTTAGCTAATTAGTATTTATTTGAATTTGTAATAGTTAGCTATTAATCCGGACATTTGGACACTTATTCGGACCCTCTTGTACGAGGGCAAAATATGTAATCATTGTGTATGTCTTCCAACCCCCATTTCTTTCTCCCTTATATTTACCCACTTACGATGGCAGCATCATATTTACTTAGCATTTTCCATGACGTGCATCCATTTGTCTTACACGCATAAGGGCTGGGCTCGTCATTCTAACCAATGTCAATTTCAAAATTCTTTGCTCGAATACATGATTCATTGCATGCTTTGAATTGGTTCATATGCCATGTTAGTAGGCGAACTCGTTAATTTACATAATGTGTGTGTCGCATTAGTCATATTGCATTGTTTAGGAGCATGCATTTATTCTCATTATTTTGCTTTATTTGGCTTGCCTTGGAGTACTAGGTGAGCATTTATTGCTTTGGCATATTGCATTGCGTGTTAGTGTTGCCATATCAACCATATTCTATGAGGCTAAGTGCTTAAATGATATACCTATTTGAATGCCTGTGGATGAAGGCCTTCGTTTAAATTGGGATAAATTGATTAATGTACAAAACAAGCTCGCTTTTCCAAGTGACATGTATTCAAAACACTTTTTCAAAACAAACATAAAATCAATGCATTCCAAATTTTTCAAATTGTCTATACTTGTGTGCATCACCTAGCAAAAATAGCATAATAACCGGAATAAGAACATATAATGTAAATAAGAATCACATCATGATTAGTAGAGGCCGATTTAATCAAGCGAGTGGGATGCTCAATTCATGACTTTCCCCTCTCGTACCTAAGTTCCTGAGCTGAGACACTTTGGTGATGACGGACTAGTAATGGCCTTTGGCACGAGTCACGAGTTTCCTAAATTTCTCAAAAATATTTAGGTGGCGACTCTGTAATCTGGCAAAATAGTCTATTTTTGGCATTTGATTCAAATATCGATTTTCCAAAAGATTTGCCGGATTTTGACTCATTTGTGTTTCTTTATTTCACGTTGCACTTGTGAATTCAGATTCAAGAACCACGAGAGTCCGAACTGTAGGGCTAAGTAAGCTACACTAACACACTGACATTGCATTCAACCAACATGGAAACCAACAATGTTATACCCAAACTGAAAATAATGACATTGTAATCACACATCACCTACAAACTATATACACCAAAAACCTTGGAACTTCTGACCACATTCCAACAAAACAACACAACCAACACCACATACAGCAATAACATCACATAACACCATCGCAAAAACACATAATAACCCAAACAACAAAATAATTTCAATTACAGCATGTTACACTAGCAGAACTAATACCCCCAAAATTGAAGGACACCACATGACAGTAACCCAAACCAATTCTAAATCCACATTAACTAATGACACATAACGATAGTATAGACGTTTAACTAAAATTATGTAAGTACCATTAACGCTAAACCCAATCTACAACACCACTCACACAACTCAAAACATCAGACAAAATGAATAAAACAACATCACGAGCACATACATGCCACCATGGGTTTGAAACACAATCATCGACTAATGTGGAAGGTAATAAATCAACCCGTCGGCAAGACGTCATCAACAACAACTATAACGACGAATTGACTTAGTGTCGGACCCTAATTGGCACTAAAAATGTACATGAAAGGATTTTTGTGTTCATAGGATTTAGGATGAAACACCAATGTTAAATTGGCCAATGCAGACTGTGAAATTAACGTTACCAAAATCGAATGATGCAAAAAATGGAGCAAACTTCGTGGAACCTTCCATTTTCATTTTTTTCGTTTTTATCAGGATGGTGGGAAACCCAAAAAACCTACAATACGCTTTTTGGACAAATTTGTAAATTCCACATTACACAAACCTACATATACCCCTAATATTGGTACAACAGGTGTGTAATTGTTGTACAATTATGTCATTAACATTGAAATGAGACCTATGGATTCATCAGATAAAAAACAAGACTAAATGGTTGAAAAGATTTAAACTTGAGATTTATTGGTGTTTTATCCTTTTTTTGTTTTCTTTTCTTTCTTTTTTTTTTGTAATTTTCCAATTATTTATTATTAATAATTAATAATTAATTATTATTTTTTAGAAAAAGAAAGAAAGAACTAGAAGTTTTTGGAGAATGAGGGAAAGGAATGGAGAGGGCGAGAGTTCCTTGTGTGTCATACAGCCACCACCACTAAGGAATGGGGAGGGCGAGAGCTCCAAGGGAAAACCTATCGTTCCAACCTAAGTATTATTAGTTGAAACAGTGGGTCTTACTACTTATTTTTCTCTTTTAAGGAGACAATTAGACACTTATCTAAACATAAATAGTGCGGAGCAATGCTCTTGAAGCAATGAATAATTTCTCCTTCCTTTCACAAACGATCACTATTTTCTCGTAAATTTCAGATTACTCATCTTTTCCTTCATCACCAAGTCAATTCAATCTTTCTACCTCTCTAACTATATAATGTCGCACACCTCTCACCCTCTTTCATCATATACAATTCTCAATTCTTCTATCAAATCTCTCTCACTCACTCACTCACTCACTCCCTCCTTCAAATCTTTTTCTCTAAAAGGTTATTCATATTCTCGATTCTAGTTATCTGATATCAATGTATTTGATTATTTTCTTGTGTTTCTCTAATAGATTTGAACAATTTACGATTTGAATTTTTGAATTTTTTTTTTGTGTTGAATAAATGCAGATCTTTGTGAAAATTCTAACAGACAAGACCATTACTCTCAAGGTCGAGAGTTCTGATACGATCGACAACGTTAAAGCGAAGATTCAGGACAATAAAAGAATTTCTTTGGATCAGCAGCGTCTAATCTTATCGGAAAATACCTCAAAGACGACCGTACCCTCCTCGACTAAAGCATCCACAAAGAGTCAACTCTTCATCTCATCCTTCGTCTTCGCGGTGGTACGCAAATCTTTGCCAAAACCCTAACTGGCAAGACGATTACACTCGAAGTTGAGAGCTTCAACATGATCAACAATGTGAAGGCCAAAATCCAAGGCAATGAAGGAATTCCACGAGATCAACAGACGTTGCTCTTCACTAGAAAACAGCTTGAGGACGGCCGTACTCTCGCTGATTACAACATCTAGAAGTCTCCACGCTCCACCTTATGCTTCACCTTCACGGTGGTATACAGATCTTCATCAAAACCCTAACTGGCAAGACAATTGCGCTCAAAGTCGAAAGCTCCGAGACGATTGACAATGTTAAGGCCAAAATTTGTTGGAAAATTAGTTTTTATAAGGCTTATTTTAGGTCAACTTTGAGCCCAAAATTGAGTGGGCCCCAAATGTCTTTTGAGGTGGGTCCAAAGAGGTGACGTGTTCCTTGCCGCATGGCAAGTCACACGGTGAAGACGGTTCATCAAAACCATTTATGAGTGAATGGTAAGTTGACGTCGTTTTCGGGTTCGTGAAATTGATAATTAAAGAAGTAAATGTGGGTTTCCTCGAAATGAGTTGTCCCACATTGAAACATTAAGAGAGCTTTTGTATGTATATAAGCTCTAGATTACAACACTTAGGTTGGTCTCCAAGGGGCACCCCAAGTTTGTAGAAAGGACAAAGTGAACCTTAGCCCAAACCACCACACACGCGCCTGCACCGCCGCCCGGCCGGCCGAGTACGGGTGTGGGTCGGGTCGGTTCTAACATTAATTTTTTGGACAAAATTTATTTGAATTTTTTCAAAATTCTTGCAAGAAATAATTTGAATTTCAAAATGAAAATTTGAATTCAAATTTTTGTCGAAAAAATTGTGCCTCTTCCTTTTATTCCATATCAAATTATAACAAATTTTTGCACCTAGACAGATTCAAACTATTGAGCAGTTATCTGTCCAAAACTGCCAGCAAATCTGTTATAGTTTGAAACCATATCTGTTTATTTTCAAAAGTGCACCTGTTCATGTTGATTTCATACATGTTCGGGCAGTTTGTGTTGCCTATAATTTCAGATCATTCCAGCAGTGTTTAGGAATCCAAAAACAGTCTGAAAATTCCCTTTTTCTTACTGTCTAGAATTTATCTGTTTGCATTAGTCTTCATATTATTTTAGGAGAAAAAATTTAGAGAGTTTAGAACACAAGTTTTGTTCGTCGAACAAATTGTTTGGAGTGCTACTACAATTTGTGAAGATCATTGTATTCTGGGAGATAGACGCCACTTATCCGTAAGCACCATAACGGGGCGAATCTGTCTTAAGGACAGAGTCTCACACACCCGACTTGATCTTTTATTTTTCATTTGGTTCGGTAAAATAAATTCGGTGCGTAATTTATTTTATTTGTTTGATTTAGTTTCAATTTATTTATTGTACGCAGAAGATTGTTTCAACAATCTTAAGACAGATCAGAATTATTCTGTTTGCAAAAATTTTCGTTTGTTTCCCTTTCTCTTTCTTCTTCTTACAGAAATTATTTTCTGTAATTTTACAAAAAATAATATTCTGGTTGGAAAACAAATAGTAGCAATATACTGTTTGATAAATAGTAGTAATATACTGTCTATTTTCTTTGACAACTAGTAGTATTATACTGTTACTACTGGTGTCATTAACAATTCAGAATATTTATTTGTGGAATTTTATCATAAATTAATTTTGATTTTCATAAATTATTTCTGAGTGTTCATTAATTAAAATTCTGTTTTAGTATTTTAATTATTGAAGCGTTACAGAAATTTAATTTTCTGTGTGGAATTAATTTGGTTAAATAAAATTTTATTTTATTTTCAAATTAATTGGAAATAAAAGTTACATTTCTTGTTTCTTTTATTTTTTCAGAATTTAATTCTATGGTTTTGGTTTAATTTGTTTAAATAAAATTTTATTTTATTTTCAAATTAATTGGAAATAAAAGTTACAATTCTTGTTTCTTTTATTTTATAGAATTTAAAATTCTGTGTTTATGGTTTAATTTTCTGTGTAGTATAAAATTCTAATTATAATTTTGTTTTATAATTTAGAATTTATGGCTACTGAAACTGGTCAAACTAATGTTCAAACTAGTACTGGTATGGTGATTGCCATTGCGTCAATCCCTCCTCCTATTGTGACTATACCAGTCAATCATGGTGAAAAACCAGAGAACTTCTTAGGAATTGTTTTTAAAAGATGGCAGAAGAAAAAGCTATCTAAATGAGGGGAAAGTAAGAAGTACAACGTTAATGGCATGTGTTACATTTGTGACAAAGAGGGATATCGGGCTAAAGATTGCCGTTACAAACGTAAAGGCAAAGGAAGATCAAGTAAGAAGGTTGCTAAAGTCAAAATGACCAAAATGAATAAAATTTCCAATGGTGTAGATGTCATAAATCTTTTTGCAGTTGTTTTTGAGGCAAACTTTGTCAGAAATCCTAAAGAGTTGTGGGTGGACACTAGTGCTACTCGTCACATCTATGCCGACAAAAAGATATTCACATCTTATTTAGTGGTGGACAATGGTGAACAACGTTTTATAGGCAACTCTTTCACTTCTAAAGTTGAAGGACAAGGAAAGATTAATTTGAAAATGACATCCGAAAAGGAACTCACTCTTAACACTGTGCTGCATGTACCGGACATTCGCAAGAATCTTGTTTCTGAATCTTTGTTGAGCAAAAATGGGTTTAGGCTGGTTTTTGAAGGTGACAAGTTTGTAATTACCAAAAACGGGATGTATGTAGGGAAAAGTTACATGTCTTATGGCCTTTTCAATATGAATGTAATGACTGTTGTACCCTCTGTCATTAATAAAAATGCATCTTCTTATTACTTGCTTGAGTCTTCAAATTTATGGCATGGTAGACTTGGACATGTTAATTATGAATCTTTGCGAAGATTAATTAATATAGAATGTTTACCTAAATTTGACATTGATTCAAATCATAAATGTCAAGTTTACGTTGAGGCAAAATTATCCAAAACTCCTTTTCATTCAATTGATAGAAGTACGGAACCACTTGAATTAATTCATATAGTGACATTTGTGATTTTAAATCAATTCAAACTAGAGGTGGGAAAAAGTATTTTATCACTTTTATAGATGACTATACTAGATATAGTTATGTTTATTTAATTCGAACCAAGGATGAAGTTTTGGAAACTTTCATTCAATATAAGAAAGAAGTTGAAAATCAACTTGGTAAGAAAATTAAGAAACTGAGAAGTGATAGAGGTGGTGAATATGAATCACCTTTTGGTGAGTTTTGTAAAGAACATGGAATAATTCATCAAACCACCGCTCCTTACTCACCTCTGCAAAATGGAATTACTGAAAGGAAAAATAGGACTTTAAAAGAAATGATGAATGCCTTGTTAATAAATTCTAGATTACCTCAAAACTTGTGGGGGGAAACAATACTTTCTGCTAATTATACCCCTAAACAAAGTGAATCAAACACCTTATGAAATGTGGCATGGGAGAGTACCATCCTACAAATACTTAAAAGTGTGGGGGTGTATGGCTAAAGTGGCTATTCCTAGTCCTAAAAAGACTAAGATAGGTCCTAAAATAGTTGATTGCATTTTCATAGGTTATGCCAAGAATAGTAGTGCATATCGGTTTTTGATTCATAAATCAGAACATTTCGAAATGCATGTAAATACTGTTAGGTTTTTATTCTTGGCAACCCCGTTTGACAAAACTCCTTTCGGTTGTACTTATTTTTGCACTTTTTATTTCAGTGAGGCTATGAGTGTCTAGATGCGAATTCAACTCGAATTGTGCCTTGTAGAGAAGTTTGTGATGTTAATACTTTCAAAATTGCCACTTCGCTAATTATGACGAGGATCGAGCTCCCCAGAGAGCTCGCGGGGTCCAGGGGGCAACGTCCCTTGGCGGGTCCGGGGCAGCAAAATGCAAAAATGCATTCAAAGTTGCTTTTCCGCTTGAGAGAACATTCCCCCGCTCGAGCAGAGATTGGTGAGTTCCAGAAGTATGCGTGTCTGCAAAAATACTGTGATCCGTGTTTTGACGCTTGAGCGTTGAAATCCCCGCTCGAGCGCACACCCTGGTTTGGAACACGTCATATAGTGTCCCTGCTCGAGCGTCCATTCCCACGCTCGAGCGGACCTCGCGATTTCAGATTCTATAAATTCGCTTGTTACTCCAAATCTAAGGTTACGTCTCTAGATCTTCTTCTTGGGTTCTAGGGTTTATATCTGGGGCTATTTTGCTAGTTTTCTTTGATGTTTCATTGAGTATTCAACTCATGGTTTAAGGAGGATACATCAAAGGATTGTTTGTTCATACTAAACAAAAGAGAGAGTTATTCTTCGGTGGGTTCTGAAGAATTTGAGCCTGAAGCTTTGGTGGATTCTGGAGTAGCTCATCGTCAAGAAAATTCCGAGGTGAAGACGGGGTTGGAAGAGGCACATATGGGTTGGTTCAATTCGGGCATGGATTCACTAGGTAATTGAGAGTATACTTGTGTAATTCCTTTATATCTTCTTAGTGGATTGTTTTAAGGCTGTTGCCCGTGGTTTTTTATCACAATTAGAGGTGCTCCAATTGTGGTTTTTCCACATTAAAATCGTTATGTCGTTTTGTCTTGATTGTTTGATTGGGATTGTTTTATTGTTTAAAATCAATACATAATCACAAATCAATATCTAGGGAATTTCTAGATTTTTCAAATACTATTATTGAATCTCAGAATGCATCTTTCTTTGAACATGTATTTCCAAATAAGACTGGACAAGAGACTAGTAACAATAAAAGATATCATGATGCTATTACTAGTCAGGATCAAAAATATGATCAAGAAGAAGAGCAAGAGTTAGATCAAAATGAGGAAGAGGAATCTAGGCGTAGTAAACGTGCTAGAACCTCAAAATCTTTTGGTCCAGATTTTCTAATATTTTTGTTATAAAATGAGCCTTTAACTTTTAAAGAGTCTATGTCCAGTCCTAAGGCTCCTCTATGGAAAGAAGTTATCAATAGTGAAGTTGAATCCATCTTGCAAAATCACACTTGGGAATTGGTGGATTTGCCACCAGGTTATAAACCTCTTGGGTACAAGTGGATTTTCAAAAGAAAAATAAAAGCGGATGGATCAATTGACAAATACAAGGCAAGACTTGTGGTCAAAGGATTTAGACAAAAAGGAGGTCTTGATAACTTTGACACATACTCACCGATTACTAGAATAACATCCATGAGAATGCTAATTGTTATTGCATCGTTGTACAATCTAAAAATTCATCAAATGGATGTGAAAACTGCTTTCTTAAATGGTGAGTTAGATGAAAAAATTTACATGGAACAACTAGAAGGTTTTTCTATTCCAGGAAAATAAAAGAAAGTGTGTAAATTGGTGTAGCAAGTCCGCCGGGGGGGGGCCTCATGCTGCAGTTCGGACTCGATTTGTGTCACGGTTCTTAATCTGAACCAAAGAGTCCAAATCTGGCAAATCGTTTTGAGAAACAGATTTTTGAAAAAGTAGTGCCAAACATGGACTGCTTTGCCAGATACAGAGTCGCCACCTAAATATTTTTTAAATGGGAAATTTAGGAAACCCTGACTCGGTGCCGAAGGCCACATGTCCGTCATCACCGGAGTTGTCTCGGCTCGGGAGCTTGGGTACGATCGGGGAAGGTCAGCTATGAGCACCCCCTTTCGCCCGGTCTGAAGACCGGCCTCTACTAACCGTGATATCCGTTTTTGAAAACTTTATGTGTTCCTAACCCAATTATTAACCTAGAATTACTATGTTGTGCGCGCAGCAAACAAGTATAGACCAAATCGCCCAAATTGGAACAAAAACATTTCATGTTTGTTTTGAAATTGGTTTGCTACTCGCAAGTAGGCTAAAATGCTGGTTTTGCCGCCCTCAAGTGGGCTTTTGGGAAAAGATGATTCTGCCACTATCCAGTGGGCTTAAAAATCCATGTTTTTAATGCATTATCCCAATTTAAGCAATTTGGCCTCCACCCACAGGCATTCAAGCAGTTTATCTCATGTAAGCACTTAGCCGCATGGTAAGCATATTATCATGGCAACACTCACACGCATGCGGGATGCTAAAGCATAACTACTTACATTGTACTCCGTGCCAAAACAGTAAACTAGTTAGCAAACATGCGTGTCCTAGTTCATGTTAAAATGACTAATGCAACACATACAAGATGCAATTTAAGTAGGCTCGGCTAACTTAAGCATGGCATGTGATATGCAACCAATTGATTCATGTATTCAATTTTGAAATTTGAAAATACGAATGCGGTTAGTATGATGTACCGAGCCTGGTGCATGTCAACAAATACATGAATGCACGCATGCATATCATAAGGTATGCTAATTTCAAAAATGCCCTAATCTACCATCATAAGCAGGTAAATAAAAGGGAAGAAAGAAATGGGGATTGGAAGACATACACACACTCACCCACACTTATTACATATTTACCCTCACTCAGAGGGTTCGAATTAATATTACAGTCCCAAAATAAAGAACAAATAAAATTATTACAAAATTTCCTAATTAATTAAAAGAAAGGAAGCAAAAGAAAGAAGAGGGTGGCCACAGCCTCTGCCTCGGGGTGCGCAGATGATGCATGCTCGAATCCGTCCTGCCCGGAAAACCCGTACTATACTCCTGTTGTCTCTGTTTGTACTGCCTTGTCTTTCTGAAAATTGCCAAAGTACTGGAGCAAGCTCCTTGTATCCTGCAGAGCACCACCGGCCAGACAGAATTGCCACCGGCACTTCTCAATTACCATCGGCACTTTATTGGATCCATCGGCACTCCAAATAGTGCCGGTCGGCACTAAATTCTGCCGGTCGGCAGAAACTTCCTGCAGAAGACGATTTGACAGCAAACAGAGAACAGACAGTGCATGGCATGGAATTTTTAGACACATGTGAGCATGGTCATACTTCTTATCATATTTTGAACTCAAAGAAGCGTGACTTCCGATCCTTGAACCATCAATGGTACATGGCGGGTCAAAGGATCGAATTTGCCATTTGATATGAAGATGTATGCAACGAACAACATGAAAAACCGAGGCCTTATCAAGTTGGAGTCAAAGGTCCCGATGACCGGGAATCGAGGCACATTACATCACTTGAAGTATGAATGGTCCTTGATTCCCACACTTGGTTTGACACCCCAAACCAAGTAAATGCAATGCATGTAATGCTCACAAGCCTCAAATGTATCATGCCACTAAGATGTAAAGCACAACAAGCATTATGCAACCAACATAACAAATATACAATGCCAAGCATACAAGATATAGACATGATGCAAACATGGACCAAATTGGCCATGGGATTGATGTGCTACAAAGCTTAATGGAACACCTATGCAACAAACATGGAGCAAGCATGCAAGAGGGCTTAAAATGACAAAGGGGCAGGCCCTCATCCTTCTCAAAACAGTGGCCAAAAGTGCTCAAAATGATGAACAATCAACTCATGTTAACAAGCAAACTTATGGTCCCAAAGTTAAGGCACAAAAGGAGACAACTCCCCTCCACCAACATGACCTCTCATGGCATGATCAAAACAAGTAAAAACAGAGTTTTTGCATGCAAAATAGGACCCCAAAAACTCTTAATATAGCAGCTAAAGTATCTCCCATGAAGCATATGCACTAAGGCTCATTCCTAGGCATAAGAGGACACATCCTCAAGGTATGAAAGGGGCCATGCGTGCACACATGCAAGCGTGATTCTTGGACTAAAATGTGGTCCTTAGATGATGTCAAATCATGAAGATAATCACAAACATACATGTTAGAGGTCAACATGCTCAAAGCTTTTAAGCTAAAATACAAAGCAACCCTAACAAACATGTCAAGCATGACTAAATGGATAACCAATAAACCTTAAGCATGGAAAAACATCACTAAAAACTTCATGGAACTAAACCAACTCTCACAAGAATCATGGCCTAATCATGGGATGTGCTTCTAAGCAAGATGGAGCAATACAAAGCAAGTATTACAAGCATACAAGGGGGCCCAAATCCGACCAAAAACAGAGGTTATATATGACCTAAGATGCCTAAAAAAATACTGAAATGAAGCCAAGAAACAATAAGCACACATGCTATCCCTTTAAGCCCAAAAAGCAAGGAAACAAAACCAAAAAGGGAGAGGGGTGTCCCTCCCCTATGCAAGACTTCAAACCAACCTTTTTGACACTAAAATACACTGACTTTTAGTGATGAAAAGATCAAAATGCTGAAGTGAACAAAACCTTATCAAAGAGGCACCAAAATAGACCAAACAAGGCCTATGAGGGTGAGTTTGCACTCAAACCACAAAAGGACCTTAATGAAAGTGCTAGAGCAGGAAAATTTAAGCCTTTTTCATGTTATACACAAGAGCTAAAACAGTAAACAAAATAGGTAGAAAACCAATGCAAGTTTGGGGAATAAAAAGGAAGATGCTCACCCTTGAAGAACCCTTGAAGAACAAAGAGTCTAACCTCCTTCTTTAGATCAAAACCAGTCCAAAACTCAAGAAACAACTCCTCCAAGTCCCTCAATCTCGGCGTAAGGTGTAATGGTGTGTGTAATGGTGCAAAAGTAAGGTAAAACACACCTTTTGAGCCAAGAAACACACATAAGAAGGGAGAGGGAGAGAGGTATAGAGATAATATGTATCTATATCTCTAGAGGCTGGTTTTTGCTTCTGTTTTTCTAACCTAGAACCAAGAGGAAAGCCCCTCTCTTATAGAAATCCCTCTTGCAAAACTTATACAACAAGCTTGGCTAGAGGGAAATCCCTCCATACACGTGTATGGAGGGGGAAGGAGTTGGTGCCAGCTATCACAGCTGGCACAAAATATCTCCATAAAGTGGATGAACAGTGGTCGGCTGCCCAAAAATGTCATTTCGACAAAAAACAGTGCCGACCGGCAAAAAATTATGCCGACCGGCAATAAAGTATGCCGACCGGCAAATAAAAGTGCCGATGGAAGAAAGAGGCCAGCCGGCGGCCTCCAGCCACTGCCGGTGGTGTGTGGGGCTGGTCTACAAGCCCTATCCTGTCCTCCCAAGGTAAAACACAAGTGTTCGGTGCAAAACCGGACACTAAACGGTCAAGTTCGGAGATCCTGAGACAAGGCGCGCGAGCCGAGACCTCCGGGAACTCCAAACGAACACAAACATGGAAGATCACCGTGTGTTCAAACAGTGACGTCCAAGTCTTGAGGACGGTCAAAAATGGGGTGTCTACAATTGGTTAAATCTTTATATGGTTTAAAACAATCGCCAAAACAATGGCATGAGAAATTTGACAAGGCAATGATGTCAAATGGATTTAAAATTAATGAGTGTGACAAAGGTGTTTATATTAAAAACACAGAGAAATGTTATGTCATTGTATGTCTTTATGTGGATGATATGCTCATCATAAGTAGTAATAATGATATGATTAAAACTACCAAGAAAATGTTGAATAAACATTTTGACATGAAGGGCATGGGGATTGCTGAAATTGCTGATGTAATTCTGGGTATGAAAATTACCAAAACATCAGAAGGTTATGCTTTGTCACAATCTCATTATATAGAGAAAATATTTGACAAATTCAACAAAGATGATGATCATCTTGCTAGAACACCTGTGGATGTTAATTTGTTTCTTTCTAAGAATGTATAGGAAAGTATTTCTCAATTAGAGTATGCCCAAATTATTGGAAGCTTAATGTACTTGATGAACTGCACTCGCTCAGATATAGCTTATGCCGTAAAAAAATTAAATAGATATATGAGTAATCCAAGTGTAGAACACTGGAAAGCAAGTATAAGGGTTCTAAGATATCTCTAATTTACTCGTAACATTGGGCTTAATTATGCTAGATATCAAGCAGTGCTTGAAGGGTATTGTGATGCAAATTAGATAGTGGATATTAGAGACTCGAAATCCACCAGTGGGTATGTCTTTACTATTGGTGGGGCGGCTATATCTTGGAAATCTTTCAAACAGACTTGCATTGCTAGGTCTATTATGGAATCAGAATTCATATCTATAGACAAAGCTAGGGAAGAAGCAGAATGGCTTCGCCACTTCCTTGAAGATATTCCAATGTGGCCAAAACCGGTGCTTGCTATGTGCATACATTGTGATAGTCAATCAGCAATAGGCAGAGCACAGAGTCATATGTATAACGGTAAGTCACGACACATTCATCATCAACATAACACCATGAGACAACTACTCTCTAATGGAATCATTTCCATTGAATATGTGAAGTATAAAGACAACATGGCGGATCCACTAATCAAAGGGTTAGCAAGAGAGTTAGTTGAGAATTCATCGAGGGGAATGAGACTTAAGCCTATTAAATAAGAGTTACCACAATGGCAACCCAACCTAGTTGACTGAAGATCCCAAGATCTAGGTTCAAAGGGACAACCGAGTTGTGTATGACTCAGAAGGATCACTGGGGAGTCAAACTCCTACCCATTTCTACGATGAAATAGTGATGTCTGCAGCGTTTTAGGTTAAGTAATACTTTTAATGATTCTTATGTCTAGGTAAACCTAGTAGAGTATGGCATGATACTCTTCATAAGAATCACCTATGTGAGTGTGAACTAAACCGGTTCTATGAGATTTGTGAAGGTTACAATTCTCTAGAGCACTCATGAAAGACCAGGTTGTTCAGGGCCAAAATGAACACAATAGTGAGAACTAAACTGTGTCTGGTAATATACTATGTGAGTTCAATTGTCTTGGTTTACACAAACGGCTGAACAGTTCAAGACATCATATTCACTGGTTAGCTAGTAAATCCGATAGTGTCTCACAAGGGAAGGTTCAAAGCCAAAAACTACCTATCATTTGCAGAATATTTTCAATTTCTGTACTCTCTGTATTTAGATCATGTTGTTGCATTTTCTCTCCGTCAAATTCCATTCATATGGGGGATTGTTGGAAAATTAGTTTTTATAAGGCTTTTTTTGGGCCAACTTTGAGCCCAAAATTGAGTGGGCCCCAAACATCTTTTAGGGTGTCCGAAGAGGTGACGTGTTCCTTGCCGCGTGGCAAGTCACATGGTGAAGACGGTTTGTCAAAACCATTTATAAGTGAATGGTAAGTTGACGTCCTTTTCAGGTTCGTGGAATGGATAATTAAAGAAGTAAATATGGGTTTCCTTAAAATAGGTTGTCCCACATTGAAACTTTAAGAGAGATTTTGTATGTATATAAGCTCTAGATTACAACACTTGGGTTGGGCCCCAAAGGGCACCCCAAGTTTGTAGAAGGGAGGAGTTATGAACAAAGTGAACCTTAGCCCAAACCACCACACACGCGAGCGCGCGCCGCCGCCGTCCGTTCGGCTGGTCGCGGGTGTGGGTGTGGGTCGAATTGGTTCTAACATTAATTTTTTAGACAAAATTTATTTGATTTTTTTCAAAATTCTTGTAGGAAATAATTTGAATTTCAAAATGAAAATTTGAATTCAAATTTTGTCGAAAAAATTGTGCCTCTTCCTTTTATTCCATATCAAATTATAACAAATTTTTGCACCTAGATAGATTCAAACTGTTGAGCAGTTATCTGTCCAAAACTGCCAGCAAATCTGTTACAGTTTGAAACCGTATCTGTTCATTTCAAAAATGCACCTGTTCAGGTTGATTTCATACCTGTTCAGGTAGTTTGTGTTGTCTATAAATTCAGGTCATTCCAGTAGTGTTTAGGAATCCAAAAACAGTCTGAAAATTCCCTTTTTATTGCTGTCCAGATTTTATCTGTTTGTATTATTCTTTATATTATTTTAGGAAAAAAAATTTAGAGAGTTTAGAACAAAGGTTTTGTTCGCCAAACAAAGTTTTTGGAGTGTTACTACAATTTGTGAAGATCATTGTATCCTAAGAGATAGACGCCACTTATCTGTAAGCACCATAGCGGGGTGAATCTGTCTTAAGGACAGAGTGTCACACACTTGACTTGATCTTTTATTTTTCATTTGGTTCAGTAAAATAAATTCGGTGCGTAATTTATTTTATTTGTGTAATTTAGTTTCAATTTATTTATTGTACACAGAAGATTGTTCCAACAAAATCCAAGACAAGAAAGGATTTCCACCTGATCAACAGACGTTGATCTTTGGTGAAAAGCAATTAGAAGATGGACGAACTCTGACAGATTTCAACATCCAGAAGGAATCGACTCTTCACCTCGTGCTTTATCTCCATGGAGGTATGTAAATCTTTGTCAAGACGCTCACAGGAGAAACAATCACTGTGGCAGTTGAGAGCTCGAACACAATCGATAATGTCAAGGCCAAAATTCAAGATAAGAAAGACATTCTTCCAGATGAGCAGAGGTTGATTTTTACCAGTAAACTTATAATAACCAGAAGGAATCAACATTGCATTTGGTTCTGCGATTGAGAGGTGGAATGCAGATTTTTGTGAAGACTTTGACCGCAAAAACTATTACTCTGGAGGTGGAGAGTTTAGATACGATTGATAATGTGAAAGCTAAAATTTAGGATGAAGAGGGGATCCTACCAGATCAACAGAGGTTGATCTTCGCGGGAAACCAGCTTGAAGATGGGCGCACTCTTGCTGATTATAATATTTAGAAGGAGTCCACTCTCCACCTTGTTCGTCGTCTCTGTGGTGGTGATCTTTGAAGCCTTTATGGGTCTTTTGGTTGGTAATTTCTATGGTATGATGTATTTTTAGTAAATGATAGTTTTTTGTGAGTCTGGATGTGTTGAAGTTTCTATGATGTTTGATACATTTTGTGTGCGTAGTTTGGATCTTTCTAAATAAATCTTGGAGAAAATATTATTTCACCCTCTAAATTTTTACGCATTTTTTAATTTGACTTTCAGACTTCGATTGATATCAATTTTACAACCAAACTTTGAAAATTTTGATCAATTTGGCCCCTACCGTCACATTTCGTCTACAATTGAACGAAATGTGCTGACGTCGGGGGTAAATTGATTTTTAAAGTATAGTTTGGAATTTAAATTGATTTTTAATTTAGGGGACAAATTGATTTTTAAGATATAGTTTAGCGGGTAAAATGAAATTTCAAATGAACTTTGATGTTATGTCAGCACATTTCCTCCAATTGTAGACGAAATGTAATAGCAGGGGTCAAATTGATCAAAATTTCAAAAGTTTTGATGTAAAATTAATATAAATCGAAGTCTAAAGGTCAAATTGAAAAACACGTGAAAGTTTGGGGTTAAAATGATATTTCCTCTAAATCTTGTTTTGTTTTGTAGTTGTGTTTTTTGCTTTCTATGTGCTTGATGAAGGATCGAGGTACCCATTTGATAAGTTTAGGAGATTTAACAATGATTTTTGGTTTAGTTCTTGTAGTTTGGGAACCTCAATTTCCCAGCAATGAGTAAGCACCCCTATCTAATCAACATAAAATTCGAAATATGTACAAATTTCTATCATCCCCTTTAGGCTGTGCAATGATTACGCACATTGCCCACCCCTCTCTCTCTCTCTCTCTCTCTCTCTCTCTCAAACATGCTTCTCTCAATTCAGTAACATGGTTAGAACTGGGCCCTTCTTTCAATTCAATTTTTACCTTTGTGACGGTAGAGTGTTGCTTTACCATTGTGGTGGTGGAGTATATTGAATGGGAGGAGGAGAATGGGGTAAAGCAACAGCTGGCTCATAAAAATAGTGTGTTTGGTTTGTGTTTCTTAGGTTAAGTTTTTTGAAAATTAAACTTTTTGGTATTTGTGTTTTTTTTTTAGTGAATATTTTTAAAATTTTAAACATTTTTTTTTAAATTTTTTTAGATGTACCTTAGTTAAATGTATTTAAAAAGTAAAAAATTTGTGAAAAAATATTTTTAAAAATTAATAAATACGTAAAAATACAAAAAATGTACTGAAATCTCGTTTTTTTTTTTGTATTTTTGATATTTAGTGAATTTTTAAAAGGTTTTTTTCACAAATTTTTTATTTTTTGGATATATTTATGTTAGGTTTGTCTAAAAAGTAAAAAAAAAAAAAAAAACTTAAAATATTAAAAAAATTCAGTAAAAATAAAAAAATACAGAAACCAAAAAAGTAAAATTTTTTTTAAAATGTTTTTCAAAAAATGGAACCAAGCAAGCTGTAATAACGAAAGTATAAATCATGGTCCTTGGCATTTTTTCTAGCGGGTTTGGTTTTGGGATTCAGGGCTCAGTAGATCCATTGTAAACCCAATTTAAATAGTTCTCTTTTTTGTGTTTGTTGAGACGAATATTCGTGTAAAAAATCTCTTCACCAGATGGTTGCTTCAGAGGCTGTTAATTGCTATTTAGCTAAGCTTTGTTTCTTTTGGCTGCTGTTGGCTTATGCTTTGGCTAAAAATCGAACATTTCAGCTTGAAGTTTTCTATTGATGAATTAGGATGATGGGTGCCCTCCTCCTCGGATAGTACCATCTTTGTTCATGGTTGATTAGCTCTCTGCCTTTTTAAGAGCCCAACTGGACCACTTTGATGTCATTTGTAGCATTGAGATTATCAGACTAGTTTTTCTGGGCGGAAATTATTTTTCAGGGGGTACTTTTTGTATTTTTTTTTTTGCGTTTGGTATTAACGGAAAACAAAGGTCAAACAGAAAAAAAATCTCTGTGATCAATGAAAAATAAATTTATTTTGATAGAAAATATTTTTCACTTCTAAGGGACAGAAAATATTTTCGAACAAAAGTTTATCGATGCCATCACATTACCACTGCTATTATCATCTCTCCACCAACGCTACACCATCACCACCATCGCCACCACCTGCATTCAATCTCCACATCACAACCACCACACCACTACCACTACCGCCACCACCACCCCAACACTATCACCTTGTCACTACCACTACCATCACCATATACAAACATTAATACATTTTCTAAATATTTTTTATTACAAAAATACTTTCCCCTGAAACAAACAGAAGATAAGTTCTTATCACAAAAATTTGTGATAGAATAATGATCACAAAAAATTGACTTACCCAGCTGAACTCAAAAGAATCTTATGCTGGCAAGTGTAAAGATATCACAAACCAGTGTTCATTGGAAACATTCGGAACGAACCCTATGCACCCTGTTATACATAATATTTGTTATAAAAATGTATATAAAGTTTTGAAAGGTTTTACTAAGACTCGCCTTGAGGCAAAACTAAGGCAAACCGCCTTAAGGCTTTACTCCCTAAAGGCTTGCGCACACGGTCTTGAGATATGCATTTTAGGTGCGTCTTGTATGCCTTTTATGCATAAGCATATGAGGGAGTTGGAGTCACTGTTGTGCGGCTTGCACAGCAGTGACTGTTGTGCGACACGTAGGAACTATTTCAGATTTTATTTGATGATATGAACTGTTCAATTTTTAAAGAATATCCAATAGAATATATCTGTAAAAAATCTAGTTAATCGGATATCGATAAACCCTTCATCCGCTCGCATTTGTATACATAAAAAAAAATAAATATATAAGTACTAAACTGAATACAAATATGAGTTGATAAAAAAATCTATCGATATCCAATTAATTTGTTTTTTACAAATATGTTCTTCTCAATGTTATTTAAAAATTGAACGGTTCGAATCATGAAAATAAAGTCCGAAATAATTCTCATGAGCCACGCAACAGTCACTACTATGCAAACCGCACAGCAGTGACCCTTGATCCGCAAGTGAGGAGTACGCACATAAAGTGTGTCTTAGGCTCTTGTTAATTAAATTTAGTCTAGTAGATGGTTTGAACATACAAAAATAAATAAATAAACAAATAAAATTCTTGTGCAATTTTATTCTATAAGAAAAATTAAGTAAATAATTAATTAAGAAAAAACATAGTTAATGCTCAGTGAAAAGCTCAATCACTACAATTCACTTTCACCAAAGCAAAACTTTCTTCTTTGCAGTGAACCTTGAGTAAAAAAGTGTTTACACATTTATATTTAATTTGATGTATTTATTTATTGTTTTAAATTATTTACTAAATATAAAAATTTAGCATTTGAAATGCTTACATCTTGCCTCATGAGCAATAAAATGCCTCACATTACGCATTCCCATTTTAAAAATTCTGATATAATATATATATATATTACAAAAATAGGAAACACTATGGTGCACGCCCTTTCCACCGTATAACTAAAAAGAAATATAGCATAACTTTAATTTTCTAAATCATAACTATAAAAATAAATAAATATCATTACTAAAAGCAACATGAGACATAACTAATTAACTAAAAAATCATAAGTAAAATAATATCATAATTAAAGAAGAAAATTGGTCATAACTAAAAAAGAAAATGACATAACTAGAGGTGCATATGGTACACCATTTTTAATGAAGAGTGTATTAGAATTGCCCTACAAAAATACATAACAAAGATGCATATATGTCGAAGGCTTTCCCCATGGTATATATCTGGGCTTAAACTAAAGAGCATTTGTTGGGCAACATGAATTGAGGGGTTTACAACAGAATTTAGCTGCAATTAGGTTTCTTGATTAATTTGTTGGCTAATCTCTTTCACTGTATCCTCTGAAGTAATACACATATCAATCGCAAGGCGCTCTCTCTCTCTCTCTCTCTCTCTCTCTCTCTCATGTTTTCTCCAATAATAATAATATTTGTTATTCCGGATCAACTAATTTCTTTAATATAATTGAATTTTGAAAACACAACTTGATAATGCTTCTTGTTTAAGAACAAACTTGATCATAACAATAATACTTAATGCGCACAAAATTTTACATATTGAATTTTGTTTTGCTCACATGAAGGTGGGATCGATGCTTAAGATCATTTTCTTCCATCTTGCTTTGCATGGATTCTTCCCATCCCATTGAAGAAGTGGGGTGAGAATGAGTTTTTCTTTTCCGTTCTATTTTAACACGCCCCTCTCAAGTTATTTTTATTAAATATATTTATATATAAAACAATATATATATATATGTTCTTTAATTTTTTTTTCAATATAATATGATTAAACTATTAAAACAATACACTTACCATTCATTTTCACTCGTTTATTTTTCATTTTACATATTTTAATATTTATTAATTATAAATTATTATATATAATATATTGTGTTATCTCTAATAACTTGAAAAATTAACCCGCCCCGCCTCGCCCTACCCTCAATACCAACTTAATTGTCCCACCCTCGATATAATATATGGGGTTGGGACGAGGATGGGGACGGGGACGGGGCTTACAAACCTGTCCGAAACTCACCTTGTGGCCATCCCTATACACCATTATGGGATCCACACTTTATATGAGAGAGGAATAAACAATCACGTCATATGCGATCCACACTTTATACGAGAGAAGAACAAACTAGTGTGTAAAGTTTTGTAATAGCTTTGTTTTGATCTTAATCCTACATTTTAGTAACAGATAAATTATTATGAATTGTGATAAATTACTAACCAAAACAATTGATCTAAGTGAAAATAAATAAATAAATAAATAAAATAAAATTGGTATATAACAAGCTCTTCTGACAATCCTAATTCAACATACAAAAAATGCAAATTAAAAAATTAGACAAAACAAATAAGTGCCTCCACTACAATAAATTAAAACTTTAGAAATAAAAATTTAAGGACAAAATTATTTTTTAGTGAGAAAGTATTTTTATTGCCAAAAATATCATTATTATATTTTTAAACACGAAATTAGACATGATGAATTATTAGTTTTTTGGAACAAAAATTTTTGTTTTAAGAAATAAACATTTTTGGAATCAAATTAACTTTCTCTAAAAGTACATTTATTAGTGATATTTTCAAAAAATTAACTCTAGAATTTTTTTTTTTTCTTACCTTTTAAGACCACCTTTTAACTATTATCCACGCAACAATAGGAATTAATCCTTAAATATTTTTTACAATAAAATGTTTACTTTCCAGGACAAAAAATTTATGATTCCCACCATAGCCAAGAAATATTGTGCCCCTTGGTGGGTTGACTCCAAATCCAATTTTGTGATATCAACTATTTTGTATAGTCTATAGAGAAGATCATTTATATAAATAAATAAATAAATAAATAATTCAATTAATTTATATATTATTAGTTGTTGGCACTATAAATCTGTAATTTTATTATTTATTATCTATATAATAGCAGGACATGTGGCATCTTCCTACTCATTTAGAGGTTATGAGAAGTTATGAAATGTAAAATGATGATGGAGAACATGGAGCATGAAGTGGAGGTTGAAAATCATGGGATATGAAATGGATGAGGTGGAAGAGTGGGTAGTTTTATGTAGTTTTTTCCTACAAATGTTTGTCTATAAATAACATTTCATGGCTACATTGTAAAGGAATCAAACTCAAATCAAAGACAATTGATTTCTATTTTTCTTGTCATTTATATTTCCTGCACTTAATTTTCTGTACTTTATTTTATGCACTTCATTTTCGAAACATAGGAGTAGAGGTGAATTTTCTGCACTTTATTTTATGCACTTCCTTTTCAAAGGATAGGAGTAGAGATAAATTAATTGTTACTTTGATTGTTCACTCAATCATCTTTCTCCGTCTCCCTCCTTCTTCTTTTAATTTTTCTTTTTTTTACACTTGGTAATTTTGAAGTCCTCTTCATTGAGGCAAACGAATCGTCAACGCAATTGCTTAATAATTGACTTGAATTTAATCTGTGAAGATTTTTTAATCCTTACTGGCACGCCCGCATTTATAATATTTTCCTTCATAAGAAAAATAAGCCAACAGTAGTCACATAATCGAATTGTATTTGTTTTTAAAAATAAATTATTTATTAAAAATATGGACACAAACTATGATTTAACCGCAAGCATGATTTAATTATGTGACTATCTCCATCTGATGTATTCTATATTTTATATGAATGATCTACTTAGATGATTTTATAAGATGAGCAAAATATTGAAATTAGAACCAGAATGGGCCTCACCTAATATCCCATCTACATAATGTTTCATATGGATGATTTGCTCAATTGGCATACAAGAATAACAATTTAAATCAATGTAAACCTTAAAATTGGACAAAGAATCAACACAACACTTCGCCAATTGATTTAGGAGTCTTGTTGATGTGCACCTTTAAATTATATGTCATGTCAAAATTCACTTTATTCTATTGTGATTTTATTTTGGAGTACTTTACTCCTCTATGATTCAAATATATATTCACGCGCTCACAGACACACATAAATTTTTATGATTTTAGACTAAAGTGCTACCCGTAATTATTTCTTTAAAAGCAATGGAAAGTGTGTTACACTCTCCCAAATTGAGAGTGAGCAATTCAAAACCTCAAGTTAAAGTTAAAAATTGGATCAAATATCAAAAATACCCTCATTTTTATTTTCTTCTCCAAATTAAATCCTATTCTAACCAAACTCTAACCCTAACCCTAAATGTCCTCTTCTATCATCAATTTAATTTAATTTAATTTTAAAATGTTATTAAATAATTAATTGAGTTATAAATTAAAAGATTAAGGTACTTTTATGTTATTTAATTTAAGGGTAAATTACATTTACCTCCCCTGAGATTTTTGATAAATACAGGGACCTCCCCTATGGTTTCAATAATTACAGGAACCTCTCATACTTTCGCTGACAATATCAAGATTCTCCCAATCCGTTAATTTTGTACAAACGCGTTACTTTTCTATCCAAAATGACCATATTACCCCTTTTGAACTAATAAGCTATTTAAGTAAAAAAAAAATTCACTCATCTCCCCTGAGGTTTTGTATATATATTATTAAAGATCTATGCACATTTTGACTTAACACCCTAATAGTTTAATATAATACCCTAATAATTAATACAATACTTATAAGACTTATTTCACACTATATAAACAACAAAATATTTTTCAATTTTAATTAATGCATTTATTATTTAAATTTCTTTTTTCTTTTCTTTTTTTAAGTTGAAACAAATGGATTAATTTGTTTTTCCAGCTATTTGTCCCACTTATTTATTCATATATAAGAAAATTATTTATCTATAAATTGTTAAGATATTATTAACAAATTTTTATTTTTATTTTTGGGTCATTAAATTTCTAGTCGATGCATATTTTTAAAAAAAATGCAAGTTATTCTTACATGCTTAAAAAAATTAAAAAAAATAAATATAAAAATAAAAATATATAATCGCCTTACAATAAATTAAAATTAGTTAATAAGGAATGAAAGGTCAAGAAATCATTTGAGAATAAAACAATTTAAATAATTTCTCATTTCTTACACTTAAAAATAAAACTAATATTTACTTGAACGGAGAAATTATTTTAGAATACTCAAATACTCAATTAATTTGTTTTATGATACTTAAATATATTTCTCCATCTTTATTTTTCTCATTTAAACTATTTTTATTAAATTAAATCTTAAAATTAATTTCTCACCTTCATTAATGGTTAAATTTTTACTCTTTTTTTTTTAATTTCTCACCTTTATTTTGTTCTATTATTATTTATAGTGAATTTTTATTATTTAAATTATCTAATTTTACTTCTTCTGTATATCTAATACTTGTACAATTTTATTGATAAGACTAAGAAATCAGACTCTAATACTAATTTAAGCACATAACGAAATAAAATATTTTCTAAGGAAAAAAATATAAATGTAATTTGAATTATGCTATCAAATATATATGAAATTATTATTTATTTTTCATAATTTTTTTAAAATATAAATGTAATTTCTTTGACTCTATTTTTTTTTCCAACAAGTTTTTGAACTTTTATAAACAAAAAATAAAATAAAAATCCAACCATTAATGAAGGTGAAAAATAAATTTTAAGATTTAATTTAATGAAAATAATTTAAATGAGATAAATAAGGATGGATAAATAGATTTAAAGTATCATACATCAAACTAATTGAGTATTTTATCATTCTCAAATAATTTTTCAATTCAAGTAAAGATTAATTTTAATTTTAGGTGTAAGAAATGACAAATTGTTTTAATTGTTTATTAAATAATTTCTTAGTCTTTCATTCCCTATTAAATAATTTAAATTTATTGTGAGGCGATTAGATTTTTTCTTTTTACTTCTATATATATATTTTTTAATTTTTTTAATCATGTAAAATCTGTTTTTCTTTCTTTCTTTCTTTCTTTTTTTTTAATATGCACCAACTAGAAATTTAATGATTCAAAGATAAAAATTAAAATTTGTTAATAATATCTTAACAATTTAGGGATAAATAATGTTTTTACATATGAATAAATAAGTAGGACAAATTTCTAGAAAAAAATTAATTAATTTGTTTCAACTGAAAAAAAAAAGAAATTTAAATAATAAATGCATCAATTAAAATTGATAAATATTTTATTGTTTATATGATGTGAAATAAGTCTTACATGTATTGTATTAATTATTATGGTCTTATATTAAGCTATTAGGGTGTTAAGTTAAAATATGTGTGGATCTTTTATAATATATATGCAAAATCTCAGGGAGGTGAGTGAAAATTTTCATTTAAATCACTTATTAGTTCAAAGGGGCAATATGGTCATTTTGGCAAAAATGTAACAATGTTTGTGCTAAATTAATGGATTTGGGGAATCTAGATATTGTCAACAAAAGTAGGGGAGGTTTCTGTAATTATTGAAACTATAGGGGAGGTCCCTATATTTGTTAGAAACCTCAAGTGAGGTAAGTGTAATTTACCGTTAATTTAATTTTATGGTAATAAATTAAGGAAAAATTAGAGAGAGATCCCTCTACATGTTTGTCTGAGAGTTTAAAGACAAACACAATTTGTTTGGTAGTTAAAATCTATAACATTTGAAATTCCATAAATATTGTAACGAGTTGAATCAAATTGAATTTATACTTTAATCTCAGTTGGGGATTTATTTTAAATTATTAAACTCTATTCATTTTGGACCTAATTGATTGAATTGTGACATGTTAGTAACCATGTAATAGTGTTGTGGTTTTATTATTATTATTTGATTACCATAAAAGAGTTGTGAATATTTATGGTGTGTACCATTAAACGAAATATATTTTGTGGTGAGAAAATATTATATTTACTTTTGTCATTAAAGATGTTGAAATGTATTTTAATTGATATATATATATATAGGTGTGTATATATATATATATGGTTAGATATTTGTTTAGTTAAACAAAAAAAAAAATATCTATATAAAGTAACCAAATAGATTTTTTGTTCAACTCTTGAAGTTCTTGCTGTGAGGAAGAAAGAAAAAAAAGGTTCCAATGTTAGTTTTTCATGGGTTTGATTTAGTGTAAGCCATTTTTGACCCCTAGTGCTTTGGATCAAAACGTAGAGGGCGAAAAAGACGCCATTTGGCTCCAAACAAATTTAATTTCTGTTGTCAAGATTTTGAAAGCTTCTTGGCTTGAGGTAGAGATTTTTCCTATACTTATTTATGTACTTTTACTTGATTATATGGAGCTTAGAGTTGTATATAATTTAATTAGAATTTTTGGAAAATTTGTGATTTATTTGCTTAAAAGAGAAATTTTGAGAAAAATAAAGGGTTGATGCCCAAATTGCAAATGTGTAAACTTGGAATATGTTTGTAAGGTTATGAAAAAGCTATGCTTTAAATTTGAACAAAAATGGACTTCGATTCAATCGGTTTCAAAATTTTTACCGGTTTGCGACCAAAAGAGCATTTTTAAAGAAAACAAAGGAATTATGTTTAACTTTTGGGGTTTTTGATCAAATGGGATGTCAAAGTTGAATAATGCTTGGAGAATGAGTTTGGAAAGAAAATGATGTTTTCTTGGGCATTAACGGTATTATTTTGCTTAATGTATCTGTTGGAATAAAATCGACACGGTTAGAAATGGACCTTGAGAGATTATCGGACGTGATTGTGATATGAAAACTAGTGTAGTTGTTCATATTTGATGAGATGTGGAATATATTGTATTTATCGAAGTTTTTGAAATTTAATTGTTTAAATATCTGTTTAGAAATATCTATTTTGGTCTATTGGTGGAGAATAGCCATGTTTGTTGTAGAAATGCATGAGACTTAGGTAAATTGAACCACATTCCTCATTTGTTGCATTGGACAGTGCATTACATTCATTTCATTGGAAATGTATCTGTTTTTAAGAACTGTTTGGAAATGTATCTGTTTGTGAAAAGATGAATACTTGGTGAATCTAGGTAGAGGGTGTAGAACCGCGCAGTTAGGTGTCGAGCCTTCCAGTTTACTGGTAAAAATGACATTGGTAGTGCATCAGGGCCTACTTGCAGACACTCACCTAGAAATTCATAAAGCCTGTATTCATGTAACAGATATGGTTTAAAATGGAAATGGTTTTATATCTGTTGTTGCATCTCAGTATTGCATGCTTTATAAAAAAAGAGACAAATTGTTTTATCATGAGCATGACATGAGCATACTCCTCTTTAGTCTTGTCATGGTCCATATGTTTTGTAGTATATCTCTACTGGGCTGTGACTCACCGTATAAAGGAAACCATTTCAGGTACCGGTGATATGCTTCCGCCAAGGCACTGACTTGGGAGGACTCGAAGCTGAGGCTCCATTTTTGTTTTAGGCTATTTATTAAATGTAAGCCCAGGGTTGTTTTTGTGTTGAGTTGAAACTCCATTTTGTGTAACCAAGAATATTTTTGGATAAAATTGTAAGCCTGTAGGGCACTTGTTATTTGTTTGGCTTCCATTTCATACTTGTTGTAAAATGCATGCTTGGGATTGGAACTGGAGCATTGAGATGTGAACAGCATATATTTGACATTTGGGATTAAATGGAAATGGATGCATGGAATAGTTAGTTATATATGTGTGTTTGTCTATCAGGTGGGTTTGTTGTATAAATAGATATACCATGCCCAATTTTTGAGACGTTACAAAGATAAGGACAAATTTCAAGATAAATATCAAGAATGCCCTTTTAACAATTGGTACCATGAAATTCTAACGCATAACAATTGGTACCATGAAATTCTAACGCATTCTCTCTTCACTGTATACAAGTTGTATTTTAGAATGTGTTTCAAAACTTTAAAATTTAATAACTTTTGATCTGAAACTTCATATTTTGTAAATTTTATATTTTTGGAATCATCTTGTCGAGATCTATCAAATAAGATTCATGATGAAAATGAAATTTTGAAAAGAAAAAAAAATTACTGAGTTTTCTGACTAAAAGTCAAAGAAATTTCACAGACTTTTTAGTTGTTCAATTTCCGAAATGTTTCTAAGAGAAAATAAGCAAATCTTAAATTTTCTTTGAAAGAAATAAGCAATTGTAAAATTTCCCTGAGTATTTTTGTTAGTGAAATTTAAAGTTAATTACAATGACATTTAATTAATTTTAGTGAAATTTCTCTGACTTGGGTCAGTGAAATTTTATTTTATTTATTTACTTTTTAATGTCATATTCATCATAAATCATGTTTGATAGATCTTGATGAGGGGATTCTAAAAATATAAATTTTATGAAAAATAGATATGTAAATAAAAAGTTATTAAATTGTAAAATTTTAAAATTATTCCAAAGATACCATGACAAACTATTAGGGTCTGTTTGGTAACGTTTATGTTTTCAGTTTATATTTTAAAAAAAATTATAAATTGATTTTTGTTTATTTTTAGAAAAACATAAACTACAAACACGTTTGGTAATTGACAAAATGTTTAAAAAAAATTAAAAATATAAAAAAAAGTGAGAAATGGCAAGTGGCGGCAAGTGGCGACGGAAGATGGTAGTAGAAAGTGGTGACGGTAGGTGGTAGGTAGCGGGTGGGTGGTGGTGGTGGTGGTGGGTGGGTGGGTGACGGTGGCAGGTGGTGGGTGGTGGTGGCAAGTGGGTGGCGGGTGGTAGTGGTGGGTGGGTGGGTGACAGTGGCAGGTGGTGGGTGGTAGCGAGTGGGTGGGGGTGGTGGTGGTGGTGGTAGTAGTGGCGGTGGCGAGTGATGGTAGGTAGATGGCAAATGGCGGGTGGTGGCAGGTGGGGGGCGGATGGCGGGTGGTGGTGGGTGATGGTGGGTGGGTGGTGGTGGCGGATAGGTGGCGGGCGGTGATAGTGGTTAGATGGGTGGGTGACGATGGTGGGTGGTGGGGTGGTAGCGAGTGGGTGGTGGCGGTGGTGGTGGCAAGTAGGGGTGTGCGTGTGTAGACACCCCATTTTCGACCGACCTTAAGACTCAGATATCACCGATTGAGCGCTCGGTGACGTTGCATATTGTGCTTGTTCAGAAGTTTCAGAGTTGCGGCCGTGAGCCCTGCCTCCGGACTTCCGAACCCTCTTCTGTGCTTTGTCTCGGTTTGCGAACCAGACTCGTTTTTCTCTGTTTCTTTCCCTGAGGGGAGGGAGAGGTCCAGTGGACCATCTCTCAATGTCCGTAGGCTACATTTGGTGGCCGTAGGCCATCTTTCCCATTTCGGAGTCCGGTTTCCGGTTTTCGGAGCCGTCAGGCCGTGTGCCTCAGTTCGGGACCGCTTAACCATCTCCTATTGCTCCGGTTTTTGGCATACTTCCTATTTACTCCCTTTTGAGGGACACTGGGGTCTGAGAAACCCACTTCGTGGCCGAATGCCACTTTCGGTGCTTAACAGCCCATTTTCGGGACCTCGAACTGCGTGTTTTGGTCCCCGAGCATTCGTTTTGCAACGGTTTTCGTTCATTTTTGGCAGGTACCTCTGTTTTATCACCAGGGAGGTCACTGAAGGGTGGGGGGCCAGCAATTGTTGCAGCAATCAGTTATACATCCTCCGACGCCCTCCGGCGCCCGTTTTTCGCACTTCCGGACTAATGTTGAACCCCTTGGACCCTTTTTCTTGAACTTTGAACCACATATTTGTGATGTACACACGTGAGAGGATCCTAAAAGTTCATGGCCGGCCAGTAATTCAACTTGACCCTTTTGACCCCCTCCTTCCGGGCTAATGTTGAACCCCTTGGACCCTTTTTCTTGAACTTTGAACCACATATTTGTGATGTATACACATGGGAGGACCCTAAAAAAGGGTGGCCGGCCAGTAATTCTACTTGACCGTTTTGACCCCCTCTTTCAAAGCTAATGTTGAACCCCTTGGACCCACTTTCTTGGACTTTGAACCACAGGGTTGTGTTGCATACAGATGGGAGAACACCACCAGTTGGTGGCCGGCCGGAAAATGTGATTGACCCTTTTGACCCCTAGCCGGCCGGCTAGGGGAGGTGGCCGGCCGGCCACCTGGAGCAAAAGTAACTGGCCGGCCGTACTCTTGGCACTGTGGACTTTACAGCTGTGGAGCAATATCCCCCAGAAAAGATCTTTATCCGGGGGATATTTTGTGGGGGAATTTTGCCCTCCTTTTCCCCCACCTTTACACCCCCTTGTTGGCCTATATAGCAAGCAATCCTTGTAGTATGTTGGGGTTAGAAAGTTTCATCTTCAAGCTTCCATACACAACTCCATCTTCATCCTTCTCAATTCCTTAAAAAACCCTAAGTCCATAAGCTCCATTCCTTCTACACCACCAAGCTCTACCACCACTACCTCATTTCCAGCAACAAGGAAGATTTCTCAAAGGCCAAAGAAGCTGCAAATTCATCCAAGAAGCAACAAAAGTTTGAGTCTTCAAGGGTGAGTAATACTTTTACCCTTTTTACCCTTTTTCTTGATCCATTTCTAAGCCTTTCATGCTTTTTGATTCAAGCTCCGGCCCTAACTGAAAAGGGCCCTATTTTGAGCTCATCTTCACTTTTCATTAAGGGCTCAACCCTGTTTGAGCCCTCCATGATACACTTGCTTCATTGATCCTCTTGTATGTCATAGTTTTGCATGCTATTTTTGGCCCATGAACAATTTATTTTCGAGCATGTTGTAAACTGATATTAGGCTTATTTTGAGCCCCTCTTCAACATTGAAGAAGGGCTCAACACCATTTGGGACTTCCATGTTATACCTACCCTTATACTCCTCTTTTCTTCCCCATTCTTGCATGCAATGGCAGCCTACCATGCTTTCGGTTTTGGCCATTTTACAGTTCTGAAAAAGTGTTTATTTTAGTCCATTCTTCATGTTTTGTTTAGGGTCTTTCATGGTTTGGGACCTCTATAAGCCACTTCATGTTATATCTCACTTTCGGTTCGTTTTCTTGCATGTTTAGTTAGCCTACCATGCTTTTGTTTTTGGCCATTTTACAGGCCTAGGGATAGTCATATTTTGGCCCATTCTACATGTTTGATTAAGGGTCTTTGGCTTTTTGGTGATTATTTTGCATACTTCATGTTGTAGCCACTTTTGAGCCCCTTTTTGCATCACATTTCTATCATATTTGTATACTGTTTTGGCCGTTTTACAGTTCTGCAAATATTCATATTTTTGGTCCCTCTTCCATGTTGTAGAAGGAAATTTTTCAGTTTGGATTTTTCTTATATCACTTGCTTCATTATCCATCTTTTGGCCCCTATTCTTGCATGCCATTTTTGCCATACCTATACTTACTGTTTGGCCATGCTATAAACTGGAAAAGTGCTTATTTTGGGACTGTCTAGCTTCTGTCTTTGCATTGCATGTCCATGCCGTGCATGTTTAGCATAGCTTTAGGCCATTTCGGGTGCCTAAATTCGCATTTCGGGACAATTCCATGCATTTCATGTCATTTCGCCTCATTTTGGGACTATTTTCCCCCATATTTTAGTGCTGAAATTCCATTAGAATGATTGCATGCCGTTTCCATGTCATTTGCATTGCGTATGCCATTGCCTCGGTTTGCGTGCCCGTGTGCACGCATTTCGAGGCACTTCATTTTCATCCACCGGCATCCTATGTGAGTGTGGCTGAGGCTCACTCATGTTGGTATAAGCCCATATCATGTTTCCATGTCATTTGCATTGCGTATGCCATTGCCTCAGTTTGCGTGCCCGTGTGCACGCATTTCGAGGCACCTCATTTTCATCCGCCGGCTTCTTATGTGAGTGTGGCTGAGGCTCTCTCATGTTAATATAAGTCCATGCTACCTTTTTCATGCCATTTTAGTCACTTGCATTGCATATACCGTTGCCTCGGTTTGCGTGCCCGTGTGCACGCATTTTGAGGCATCTCTTTTTTTATAGCATTGTGCATGCTAGGTTGTATCTTAGATCGCATTCTGTCATTTTCTCGGTTTGCGTGCCCGTGTGCACGCATTTCGAGGCATGTCATTCCATAGCATTCTGTATGTTAGGATTGTATCTTAGTTGCATTTCATGCATGTCATGCATATTGCATCGTGTTCGGAATAGGAGTTAGCCCGGGCACGGGAAACGAGGTGCATTTCGTACTCCGAGTGACGGAATGTGTCTCAATTCCCCAGTCACCAACACTCCGGATTATTCATGATGGAGTTAGGTTTTAGCTATAGTTTCATGTGCATTCATTCTATATTGAGTTGTGCATTTCGACTCCTCGGCCATCATGCCTCGGTATGCGTGATTGGTGGCACGAGGATCGAGATATGCATATATCTGTGCAAATACATTGCTATGCCCCTTTTCTGCTCTCTGTTGCAGCAAAACAAGGAATCAGCAATTTTTCGGGACTCGGCACGCATTTCAAGAATAATTGCTAAACAGAGGCTAATTGGGGGCATTCCGGTGGATTTCCGCGCAAGACAACCCGGACATGCATCATCCATCAGAAGCGAGGCAGTCCCTGGCTTGCATGCCAGTTTTACTTGCTTTCTTAGTTAATTCATTAATTAATTAGGAATTTGTATATTTCGGGACTGTAATATTCGGACTGTATATTTATTTGGACCCTCTGCGCGATGGCACAACTGTAATAAGTGTGCGTGTGTGTGTTGTATGTCTTCCAACCCCACATCTTTCTCCCTTTTATTTATCCGCTTTTGATGGTTAGATTATGGCATATTTCAATTTAGCATACAGTATGACAGCATGTTTGCATCATTCATCTGTATTGCATGCACCGGGCTCGGCGCATCATACTAACTGCATTGTACTTTCAATTTCAAAAGTTGAATACATGATAGTTGCAACATTTCATATGCCATCTTAGAATAGCCGAGCCTGCTATAATTGCATTTTGCATGTGTTGCATTAGGCATTTCTGTATACTTAGGATCATGCATGATTTCTAACGTAGTTTTTATTTTGGCTTGGAGTACTAGGTAAGTTCTATGCCTTAGCATCCTTGCATGCGTGTGAGTGACTGCCATGATAGCATGCTTACCATGAGGCTATGTGCTTATATGATATATCTGTCTGAATGCTTGTGGGTGGAGGTTGGGTTATCTGAATTGGAATAATTCATGGAATGTTTTGTTCCAATTCAGACGATCCAGTCTATACTTATATGCTGTGCGCATCACATAGTAACCTAGGCTAATAAACCGGAATAAGAACACACAAAGTTTTCAAAAATTGATATCATGGTTAGTAGAGGCCGGTCTATGACCGGGCGAGCGGGGGTACTCACGAAGTGACCTTCCCCAATCGTACCCAAGTTCCCGAGCCGAGGCAACTTTGGTGATGACGGACACGTGGCCTTTTGGCACCGAGTCAGGGTTTCCTAAATTTCCCAAAACAAAATATTTAGGTGGCGACTCTTTATCTGGCAAAGCAGTCCATGTTTGGCACTTCTTTCAAAAATCAGTTTTCTCAAAAACGATTTGCCGGATTTGGACTCTTTGGTTCAGACTTAGAACCGTGACAAAATTGAGAGTCCTGAGCTGTAGTGACCCCAAAATGAACGGAACGGGAGCTCGTTCCTCCCGAGATGCGTTCGGGGACGTCTACAGTTTCTGGCGACTCCACTGGGGAATTAGAGAACTTGACTCGAACTCATGATATCTGTTTTTGACTACATTTGTGTGATTCTTTGCATTGCATTTGCATTGGTGCGCCTAGGACACCGTGTTTGCCATCTGCTATTCCTGAACGGTTTGCCGGAGGCTTGTCTTGTCAAGGCATGACCATAAGGCTAACCGGTTGTGGGCTCTGCCAGCATGGGAACACAAACCCCGGTTTTACCGGGGCACCCTCTTTGACCATTCGACCTAGTGCATATTCGGATCCATAGTGACCATTCCAAATTAGGACAGGTTGCTTACCCGTTTATAGGTTGTTTGAAACCGCTGTGTGCGTAGTGAAACCCTAGCTCCTGAAAAAATAGGACAGGGAAACCCTACCCCAACATAGGGGTGTTTTTGGCTCTCACTTATCTGTTATGTGCTTTAGAGTGCGTCTCTACAGGAATGCATGTATCAGTGTATGAGTTTGGACATCAGGCCTGCGGGCACCAGTTTGCGAATTTGGGCATCAGGCCTGCGGGCATTACTATCGGTATTTGGGAGTCAGCTTTACCTGTGGGTATCAGACTCAGATTTTGAAGCCGAATTTTGGGGCAGAATTCAGTAGAGGGCACACTCATTCAACTATGCTCGTATCTGTTCAGATGGAATCAGGCTGAGATGCTGTCTGTTTTCTCTTTTGCAAGGTAGTCTGGGAACCATAGCTTCAGAAGGCTCCGATATCCCCCGAGGTTCATCGAACTTGTGCTGATAGACTTTGTCAGGTCAGAGATTCAGTTCAAGGGCAATCAGTGTTCCTCCGCCGAAGGCAGGGTAAGAAGGTCTAGTTGGGCACAAATCACCGGTTCAGCAGTTACCAGATCAGTGGCCCTTATCCGCCCCACCAGTGAACAGTCAAGCCGAGGTCTCAATTTCTACTGCAAGGGATAGATACCGATCAGTCAGATGGAACAGCAGAACACATCAGGGATAGAGGCCATGATGCGCCAGATGCAAGAAAGTATGAAACTCATGCAGCGGGACGCTGCCCGTCAGGAGGAATTTGCCAAACAGCAGGAATTTGCCAAACAGCAGGCCGCAATCATGACCCAACAGGCCGAACTGATTACTAGACTACAACAGCAGAATGAGGCATCTGCTTCACAACAAATTCCTCCACCGGCAGGGGCTCCATTACCTGAGCAGACACCTGCTGTTCAGAACGCTCCTCCAAATATCCAGAATACTGTGCCGACGATCCAGAACCAGCAAGAGGACACAAACCTCCCAACGGGGCCGGCTCCGCCCCCGCTTCCACCACAACTGTCCAAAGTCCATACACCCAATCACCCGGACTCTCCATTCCAGGTCGAGGTTGATCACACAGCTCTGAAATTGAGCAAATTGGAGAAACTCTTCAAGAAATCCCAAGGGGTCAAGGCTATGCCGGATATCGGAGACGGATACACCGAAGAGGCCGTAACACTCCCCGATAGGTTCAAAATGCCACAAATCGACCGTTTTGACGGGACTGGCGACCCCATGGTCCATCTTCGACTGTTTGCAGACATCTTGCGGCCAATGGGCCTAACACGACCACAGAAGCTTTCATTATTCGGCCGAACCCTGTCAGGTGTGGCCTCCAACTGGTACGCAAAATTACAAGATGAAGTGAAAAAGAATTGGGATGAAATGTCTGAGGCCTTTGTCGCACAATATTCGTACAACACTCAGATCGAGATCACAACTCGTGATCTCGAAACGACAAGGCAAGAGCCCAAAGAGAGCTTCTCAGAGTTCGTAACCCGGTGGAGGGCGAAGGCCTCGATGATGACTCTAAGGCCTACTAATAAGGATCAAATCCGGATGATTGTGCGCAATCTCC
Organism: Camellia sinensis; assembly: GCF_055761805.1. Classification (NCBI taxonomy): domain Eukaryota; kingdom Viridiplantae; phylum Streptophyta; class Magnoliopsida; order Ericales; family Theaceae; genus Camellia; species Camellia sinensis. Next base: position 69,095,337 of record NC_138970.1, read on the forward strand.
AGCCTAAGCTAATGCAGAGAATGATTGTAATCCCCTTTCCCACTTTCTCAGATTTACACGATATGGAGGTACAAATCGAAGATGCAATGAGGCAAGGTCTGTTTGACCAAGATAAGGAGCAGCCCAGGAGGGCGTTTAACCGCAGTTTGAATGCGACCACCAGTGGTGATGCAGCTGCAAGATCTTCTGAAGTGGGCATGGTCGCCACCACCGCACCAAGAGCAGCCACCCCCTTTGTTGGTGCGTCTACTTCAAACCCCCGAACTTCAGACTATCCGCCCCAAGGCAAGAGGGTTTTCGCCCCACTCTATATGTCTTTGTCTAAAGCCCTGGGGGTCCTACTCAGGAAAGGACATCTGAAACCATTAGAACAACGGCCTCTACCTGATCCTCTCCCTACAAAGCATGACCTGACTAAGTACTGTGTTTTCCATCAATAAACCGGTCATGACATCGACTAGTGCGTCCGTCTCCGCCACGAGATACAAAATTTGATTGACAACGGGGTCATCCCCGCACCAGGCCCTGCAAAGTCTATCGGCACTTGATCAGTGAATTTGTGTGGGGGATAATGTGATCAAGGGATGAACCACCTGCGGGTAGCGCTCAGTTTACTCCAAACGTGGGAATGGCATGCACTGTTTTGAGCATTTGCGAATGCTAGCTTTTGTGTTTTCTGAACTGGGTATTGAGTCAGTCTTGTTGTCCTGTATAGAGTCAATCTCTTTTGTTTTGGGTCTGTCTTGTTGTATTGAGTCAGTCCTGTTGTATAGAAGTCGGGTGATTCCGGGGGGTGTTACCTCGGGCATCACCATTTTATTTTGTGTCTGTCTTTTTCGTTTTGTTTTGAGTCTGTTTCTGCCAAGGAGCCGGTAACACCAACAGATTTTGAATGAAACAGCAGTGATTCTTCATGCTTTGTGCTTGCTTCTACTTTGTGCCAATTGTGCCAGAATTTGAATGAAACGGCAGTACTTTTTGCCTACTCTTCTGCACCCCAAAATCATTGCATTGACCTAAGTTTTTCAAAACTTTTTGAACACTGCGGTGAAAACAAAGAGGAAGTAATTCCTCGGGATTTGCAAAACTTTGATCATTTGAGAGAAAGAGAGGCATGCTAAGCCCTTAATGAATGAAATCATGCTTGTTAGCGTGAGTACTGAGAAGGACCCTGGCTTGATCCAGACTGGTTTCACACTGTCTTCAGTGCGAGTGATTTGTCGTTTTCTTAAAAATTTTCAAAAACAAAATATTTTGCGCGGTCCTGCGAAGACCTGTGTGGAATCACTTTTGAGATTGTGCAGCCTAGGATCGCTCTCAGCCTCGAGACTCAACCCCTTTGCTTCCAAACCTTGAAATTGAATTCAGAAGGTTCAACGGTCAACTACGATGTGAGGCCTGCGTGGCCGGATTCAAAGCAACCCTCGAACAAGAGGCAAGAAAGTCAGATCAAGAAGATCAGATGTCATCAAAAGAAGCTTGCGAAGCTAGAACAACAGCCATTCTCCTGGATTCAGATAATTTCAGGATCTCAAAACCATTTGGCATGGACTTACTACACTTTTACCCTTGAGAGGCTCGCTGGGCCGAAAACCCGGAAGGGCGACCCAGGCAAAAGTTAGAGCAAGAGAAAAATACAAAAAAAGAAGCAATACAAAAAAGCAAAGAAAAGAAGAAAACAAAAGAAAATCAAAAAGAAAAGAAATGAAAAGAATTGAAAATAAAAGAAGAACAAAGCTCGCAAGGTCGAAAACCTGCAACGGGCACCTTGGCAAAAGTTAGAGCCTAAAAAGGAGAGGTTAATACTCGAGTGTACCTTAACCCCGAACTACGTAAGGCTTGATTCCCACGTTTGGGATACGTAGGCAACTTCACTTTGAAGTCCAGCCATAGACACTTCCAATTCGATTATATCCACGTAATGGTTCTGATAATCTTTGCCTTCTCTGTATCTGAGAGTTCGGTTGCAATCATCGCTCTGAGGACTGACTACAATACACTACGGTGCCATTCAGACAAGGGGCAACTTTCCGTTACCATTCAATGCACTGCGGTGCTATCCAAACAAGGGGCAACTTTCCGTTGCCATTCAATGCGCTGCGGTGCCGTTCAAACAAGGGGCAACTTTCCGTTGCCATGCAGTTCCCCTCAAGCAAGGGGCAATTTTCCTTCGAATCCGAAATTGTGCATCTCAAGAGTAGGTTCCGTGCTCGTTGAGCAGTGGTCGTTTGCAAAAATAGTTTTTGAGAATTTTTACTGAGGTTGACGAATCTTCTCGAAAAATACTCCATTTTTCAAAACTGGACCATTTCTTGGACCCAAAAGAGGAAAATTTTCAGTGCTCACAGCCTAACTTGCATGATTTTAAATCAGAAAATTGAACAAGCATATTAATCTAGCTCTCGTTTTGGTCAAATTTTTTTTAGGAGAAAACTAAAACAAAAAAAAATGGTCAAAATGATGAACTAAGGGCACAGTTGAGTCAGGCTTCCTATCTTTCCCATTGTCAACATACTTGCCAAGAAGGGCACTCTACCTGCCAGAATAGGGCACAACTGAAGTTAACAACAAAGGGCAGAAAGCTCTCACATCCTCCAAACCAACGAGGTATCAAGCCAAGTGCAAAGCACGAACTAGAATGGGGCAAGATATTCCACTCCATCACCTGGACAAGTCTTATCACGTCCAAGCTCCCCAGCAAAGCGTCATCAATTGATGTTAGCTGCGGATTTGCCACACACCCAGTTGTAGCGCAACCCTTCTGTGGGAGGAATTCACTAGCTGTGAGCGGAAGAAAGAGAATCTAGCAGAATGCTAGGGGCACGGGCCCACAATTTGCTGTTCATTCATCAACCACCCACGGGAGGGATGAAAAAAAAAAATGAAAAAAAAAATGAGAGATTGAAGAATAGAGAGATGTGCGATGAGAGAAAAAGTGAAAAAAGGGCTTTTTCAGAAAAATAGAGTTTGAGGGCCGAGTGATGTGAGGATCACAAATGAGAGAGGGTGGGAAACAATACCCGGTGAAATAGGCTCCCTGTGCACGTCTGTGTGTCGTGTCTTTTGTTTTGTTTGTCTCGATTCTTGCTTTGAGTCGTTCCGAGCGTGTCTCGATGTGTTTAGGTTGTTTTACCTTGTTTTTCCTTTATTGAGTGGCGTTTAGGTTGTGTGCCTTTTATTTCCTTGTTGAGTTGTCTTGCTGTGTGCAGTTGTAGGCTCAATACCCGGTCGAGAACTCATTTATCCAATTCAAAAGTAAAATCGTTTTGCGCTCCGAGTGCCGTGCCGTTCTCCACATCTGTGCAAAACAAGATTCGTTCTTTCATAAAACCGCAGGGTTCAACCCAGGTCATGCGAGAACAGTAGAACTAGGACCTATTTGAAGCTATATGGGTTCCAGACTACAAAGCAAAGCAAAAAAGGAAATGTCGGGTATCTGAATTTGCTTCAACTTCAGTGAGTTCCGAGATTACATTCCGTGTGTACCCCTTCAGGTCTTGCCAATGCTCCGAAGTATGAGTGTACCTCTACCTCAAGCTCAAGATCAAGTCTGCTTCAAGCCAAAATGGTAATCAGAAGTGCTCTCCCTAAGTACCATTCCCCGCCAGAGGCATCTTGGCTGTGTTCGCAATGAGTTCCTAGGAGACCAACTGCGACGGTGGAAACTAGAGTTCGAATGGCTGATGCCTAGAACGTAAAGATTCGGGATTTCCGAGACTAAAGTCTGGTTTAAATACCCAGAGGCGTGTCCTCGGCTTGAAATCTGTATGGAAGCCCCATAGGTTGAGATAACGCGTATGCACCTCAATTCTGGACACCGAACCAACCTAGTCTGTCACCCCGTTGGAGAATAGGGAAAGTTGTGAACATAGTCAGGAAGGAAAGGTAGTAACTGCGGTTTAGAAGTACAGTCAAGAAAGCGCAAGAAGAACCCACTCTTTTCAGCTCAAATTGTTTCTGCGGAATTTTCAACTCATATCTTCGATGCGAAGCTCATCGTCAGTCGGCATACACGAGGTGTATCCTTTTTGGAATGTATCGTGACCCCTCCGAGAGGTAAATCGGAGGTTGCGTTTGGAAATTGGTCTACTTAAGGCTAGTATTCCCTTGTTCGGTATTTTGTTTCAAATATGCGTTGTTATGCACATCTATCCTGCATTGTTATGCTCATTTGTTGCATTGTTATGCACATTTATCTAGCATTGTTATGCTTATCCATTGCATTGAGTAGGCACATCTATCTCGCATTGTTATGCTCAATTACTTGCTTTTTTTATGCACCAGTTCACTTGCAATTATCTTTCTTTCTCCTCGCGCGTGCGACGGGTTAGACCCCCCCTTCGGTTAAAAGTGTTCGAAATACGTTCCAATGCTCACACCATTCTGAAACACCGGGATACGTCCCTATGTTTCTCCCCTTCGGTTAAAAGCGTTCGGAATACGTTCCAATGCTCACACCATTCTGAAACACCGGGATACGTCCCTATGTTTCTCCCCTTCGGTTAAAAGCGTTCGGAATACGTTCCAATGCTCACACCATTCTGAAACACCGAGATACGTCTCCATGTTTCTCTGCATGATCATAAGTTATGATCGGCTTCTTGCATATCATTTGCATTTTGCCCCTGCCTGCGGGCACATCTCTGTTTATCTTGTATGTTTGTCTAAGTCTTCGGCCTTGTCAAAAATGGGTCGTCTCTGGGCTTTGACATTCACTCCCGTCATTCTTATGACTTCCGAGTTCTGTCAAAGAGGGGCAACTGTAGACACCCCATTTTTGACCGACCTTAAGACTCAGACATCACCGATTGAGCGCTCGGTGACGTTGCATATTGTGCTTGTTCAGAAGTTTCAGAGTTGCAGCCGTGAGCCCTGCCTCCGAACTTCCGAACCCTCTTCTGTGCTTTGTCTCGGTTTGCGAACCAGACTCGTTTTTCTCTGTTTCTTTCCCTGAGGGAAGGGAGAGGTCCAGTGGACCATCTCTCAATGTCCGTAGGCTACATTTGGTGGCCGTAGCCATCTTTCCCATTTCGGAGTCCGGTTTCCGATTTTCGGAGCCGTCAGGCCGTGTGCCTCGGTTCGGGACCGCTTAACCATCTCCTATTGCTCCGGTTTTTGGCATACTTCCTATTTACTCCCTTTTGAGGGACACTGGGGTCTGAGAAACCCACTTCGTGGCCGAATGCCACTTTCGGTGCTTAACAGCCCATTTTCGGGACCTCGAACTGCGTGTTTTGGTCCCTGAGCATTCGTTTTGCAACAGTTTTCGTTCATTTTTGGCAGGTACCTCTGTTTTATCACCAGGGAGGTCACTGAAGGGTGGGGGGCCAGCAATTGTTGCAGCAATCAGTTATACATCCTCCGACGCCCTCCGACGCCCGTTTTTCGCACTTCCGGACTAATGTTGAACCCCTTGGACCCTTTTTCTTGAACTTTGAACCACATATTTGTGATGTACACACGTGAGAGGATCCTAAAAGTTCATGGCCGGCCAGTAATTCAACTTGACCCTTTTGACCCCCTCCTTCCGGGCTAATGTTGAACCCCTTGGACCCTTTTTCTTGAACTTTGAACCACATATTTGTGATGTATACACATGGGAGGACCCTAAAAAAGGGTGGCCGGCCAGTAATTCTACTTGACCCTTTTGACCCCCTCTTTCAAAGCTAATGTTGAACCCCTTGGACCCACTTTCTTGGACTTTGAACCACAGGGTTGTGTTGCATACAGATGGGAGAACACCACCAGTTGGTGGCCGGCCGGAAAATGTGATTGACCCTTTTGACCCCTAGCCGGCCGGCTAGGGGAGGTGGCCGGCCGGCCACCTGGAGCAAAAGTAACTGGCCGGCCGTACTCTTGGCACTGTGGACTTTACAGCTGTGGAGCAATATCCCCCAGAAAAGATCTTTATCCGGGGGATATTTTGTGGGGGAATTTTGCCCTCCTTTTCCCCCACCTTTACACCCCCTTGTTGGCCTATATAGCAAGCAATCCTTGTAGTATGTTGGGGTTAGAAAGTTTCATCTTCAAGCTTCCATACACAACTCCATCTTCATCCTTCTCAATTCCTTAAAAAACCCTAAGTCCATAAGCTCCATTCCTTCTACACCACCAAGCTCTACCACCACTACCTCATTTCCAGAAACAAGGAAGATTTCTCAAAGGCCAAAGAAGCTGCAAATTCATCCAAGAAGCAACAAAAGTTTGAGTCTTCAAGGGTGAGTAATACTTTTACCCTTTTTACCCTTTTTCTTGATCCATTTCTAAGCCTTTCATGCTTTTTGATTCAAGCTCCGGCCCTAACTTAAAAGGGCCCTATTTTGAGCTCATCTTCACTTTTCATTAAGGGCTCAACCCTGTTTGAGCCCTCCATGATACACTTGCTTCATTGATCCTCTTGTATGTCATAGTTTTGCATGCTATTTTTGGCCCATGAGCAATTTATTTTCGAGCATGTTGTAAACTGATATTAGGCTTATTGTGAGCCCCTCTTCAACATTGAAGAAGGGCTCAACACCATTTGGGACTTCCATGTTATACCTACCCTTATACTCCTCTTTTCTTCCCCATTCTTGCATGCAATGGCAGCCTACCATGCTTTCGGTTTTGGCCATTTTACAGTTCTGAAAAAGTGTTTATTTTAGTCCATTCTTCATGTTTTGTTTAGGGTCTTTCATGGTTTGGGACCTCTATAAGCCACTTCATGTTATATCTCACTTTCGGTTCGTTTTCTTGCATGTTTAGTTAGCCTACCATGCTTTTGTTTTTGGCCATTTTACAGGCCTAGGGATAGTCATATTTTGGCCCATTCTACATGTTTGATTAAGGGTCTTTGGCTTTTTGGTGATTATTTTGCATACTTCATGTTGTAGCCACTTTTGAGCCCCTTTTTGCATCACATTTCTATCATATTTGTATACTGTTTTGGCCGTTTTACAGTTCTGCAAATATTCATATTTTTGGTCCCTCTTCCATGTTGTAGAAGGAAATTTTTCAGTTTGGATTTTGCTTATATCACTTGCTTCATTATCCATCTTTTGGCCCCTATTCTTGCATGCCATTTTTGCCATACCTATACTTACTGTTTGGCCATGCTATAAACTGGAAAAGTGCTTATTTTGGGACTGTCTAGCTTCTGTATTTGCATTGCATGTCCATGCCGTGCATGTTTAGCATAGCTTTAGGCCATTTCGGGTGCCTAAATTCGCATTTCGGGACAATTCCATGCATTTCATGTCATTTCGCCTCATTTCGGGACTATTTTCCCCCATATTTTAGTGCTGAAATTCCATTAGAATGATTGCATGCCGTTTCCATGTCATTTGCATTGCGTATGCTATTGCCTCGGTTTGCGTGCCCGTGTGCACGCATTTCGAGACACTTCATTTTCATCCACCGGCATCCTATGTGAGTGTGGCTGAGGCTCACTCATGTTAGTATAAGCCCATATCATGTTTCCATGTCATTTGCATTGCGTATGCCATTGCCTCGGTTTGCGTGCCCGCGTGCACGCATTTCGAGGCACTTCATTTTCATCCACCGGCATCCTATGTGAGTGTGGCTGAGGCTCACTCATGTTGGTATAAGCCCATATCATGTTTCCATGTCATTTGCATTGCGTATGCCATTGCCTCGGTTTGCGTGCCCGTGTGCACGCATTTCGAGGCACCTCATTTTCATCCGCCGGCTTCTTATGTGAGTGTGGCTGAGGCTCTCTCATGTTAGTATAAGTCCATGCTACCTTTTTCATGCCATTTTAGTCACTTGCATTGCATATACCGTTGCCTCGGTTTGCGTGCCCGTGTGCACGCATTTCGAGGCATCTCTTTTTTTATAGCATTGTGCATGCTAGGTTGTATCTTAGATCGCATTCTGTCATTTTCTCGGTTTGCGTGCCCGTGTGCACGCATTTCGAGGCGTGTCATTCCATAGCATTCTGTATGTTAGGATTGTATCTTAGTTGCATTTCATGCATGTCATGCATATTGCATCGTGTTCGGAATAGGAGTTAGCCCGGGCACGGGAAACGAGGTGCATTTCGTATTCCGAGTGACGGAATGTGTCTCAATTCCCCAGTCACCAACACTCCGGATTATTCATGATGGAGTTAGGTTTTAGCTATAGTTTCATGTGCATTCATTCTATATTGAGTTGTGCATTTCGACTCCTCGGCCATCATGCCTCGGTATGCGTGATTGGTGGCACGAGGATCGAGATATGCATATATCTGTGCAAATATATTGCTATGCCCCTTTCCTGCTCTCTGTTGCAGCAAAACAAGGAATCAGCAATTTTTCGGGACTCGGCACGCATTTCAAGAATAATTGCTAAACAGAGGCTAATTGGGGGCATTCCGGTGGATTTCCGCGCAAGACAACCCGGACATGCATCATCCATCAGAAGCGAGGCAGTCCCTGGCTTGCATGCCAGTTTTACTTGCTTTCTTAGTTAATTCATTAATTAATTAGGAATTTGTATATTTCGGGACTGTAATATTCGGACTGTATATTTATTTGGACCCTCTGCGCGATGGCACAACTGTAATAAGTGTGCGTGTGTGTGTTGTATGTCTTCCAACCCCACGTCTTTCTCCCTTTTATTTATCCGCTTTTGATGGTTAGATTATGGCATATTTCAATTTAGCATACAGTATGACAGCATATTTGCATCATTCATCTGTATTGCATGCACCGGGCTCGGCGCATCATACTAACTGCATTGTACTTTCAATTTCAAAAGTTGAATACATGATAGTTGCAACATTTCATATGCCATCTTAGAATAGTCGAGCCTGCTATAATTGCATTTTGCATGTGTTGCATTAGGCATTTCTGTATACTTAGGATCATGCATGATTTCTAACGTAGTTTTTATTTTGGCTTGGAGTACTAGGTAAGTTCTATGCCTTAGCATCCTTGCATGCGTGTGAGTGACTGCCATGATAGCATGCTTACCATGAGGCTATGTGCTTATATGATATATCTGTCTGAATGCCTGTGGGTGGAGGTTGGGTTATCTGAATTGGAATAATTCATGGAATGTTTTGTTCCAATTCAGACGATCCAGTCTATACTTATATGCTGTGCGCATCACATAGTAACCTAGGCTAATAAACCGGAATAAGAACACACAAAGTTTTCAAAAATTGATATCATGGTTAGTAGAGGCCGGTCTATGACCGGGCGAGCGGGGGTGCTCACGAAGTGACCTTCCCCAATCGTACCCAAATTCCCGAGCCGAGGCAACTTTGGTGATGACGGACACGTGGCCTATTGGCACCGAGTCAGGGTTTCCTAAATTTCCCAAAACAAAATATTTAGGTGGCGACTCTTTATCTGGCAAAGCAGTCCATGTTTGGCACTTCTTTCAAAAATCAGTTTTCTCAAAAACGATTTGCCGGATTTGGACTCTTTGGTTCAGACTTAGAACCGTGACAAAATTGAGAGTCCTGAGCTGTAGTGACCCCAAAATGAACGGAACGGGAGCTCGTTCCTCCCGGGATGCCTTCGGGGACGTCTACAGCGTGGTGCAGGTCGGGCGGTTTAAGAGTAAATTTACAAACCGAATGGTAGGTTGGCGAATTAGCGGATTGACAAATTGCGATTTGGGCGGTTTTTGTCGGATTGGCAGATTGAAGAATATTCTAACTAATTATGATACATTTGTATAATATATAACACTAATTTATATAATATTTTTTAGATATATAACCCAAAGTAATTTTACATAATATGTTTGATATGTATAACTACTAATTTGTAATAAATTTCATATTTTAAATCTCTCTCACACTCATTTTTACATTGATATTTCATTGGCGGTTAAAAATATATATATATATATATATATTAACTATAGCGGAGCGGAGCGGTTCGGTTGACGGATTATAAATTTTAAAGTTCAAACTGCGATTAGCGGTTAGCGGCTAGAGCGGTGCGGATAGATGCGGATCGGTACGATTTTAGCGGATTGGGCGGTATTTTGCACAGCCCTAGTAGCAGGTGGCGGCTGGTGGTGGCGGGTACGTGGCGGGTGGTAGGTGACGGTAACGGTGACGGTGGCGGGTGGCGGGTGGTGGGTGGTAGCAAATGGGTGGTGGTGGTGGTGGTGGGTGGTAGGTGGTGGTGACAAGTGGGTGGTCGTGGTGGTGGTGATGGTAGGTGATGGGTGGTGGTGACGGGTGGGTGGTAGGTGGCTGGTGGTGGTGGGTGGCTGGTGGTGGTGGCGAGTGGGTGGCAGGTGGGTGGTGGGTGGTGAGTGGTGGTGGCAGGTGGTGGTGGGGGATGGGTGGTGGGTAGTGGTGGCGAAATACGGTGGTAGAAAATGGTGGGGGGGTGGTGGCTAGTGTTGGGTGGTAAAAAAAAAAAAAAAAAAACTCAAAACTCAAAACGGAAACACATTTTTTGAATTTACATTTTTTGACCAAATTTATAAACTGAGACCACTGATTTATAAATCAAAAATTTACTAAACAAGTTTTTATTTGAGTTTTTTAAATTTTTGTAAATATAAATAGAAAACTGAAAACGTAAGTATTACCAAACGGCACCGTAGTGTTAGGGTACTTTGGTCAGAAAATAATGTTGGAAGTCTTAGAGAACTTGAACTAAATTTTTTTTCCTTATCCTTAAACTATTAAAAACTTATGATGAGGGAGTCGAAAATAAAATTACCTAAATTAAGTTATTTGAGTTAATTTTTTGTTTTATTATATATATAGATATAAAATATATGTATGTTTTATTTAAAAATGTTATTAAATAAGAAATTATGTTAAAAATTAAAATTTTAAAATTAGATTAAGCTTATGTTATCAAATTAGAGTGTTTAGGTTAATTTATGATTTAATTTGTTAAATTTGTAATTAAGATAGGAAATTGTATGTATTAAAGAAAAGATAAAGAGAATATGACAATAAGGGTATTAGGTAATTTTCGTAATGGTTCAAGCCGAGATCCAAGTTTTCTATCACAAAAATTGGACTTAGTTTGAAAATTTTCTAAGTGTAAAAAAGTTGGATTTTTCAAAAGTTATGATTTTGAAAATGATATTTGGTGGTAATTGTTTCTTATACATTTAATAGTCTAATTTGATTTTATGAGATTTTTCTACGAGGTATTAATCATTTGTTTTACTTCAACGTCAAATTTAGAAATTTCAATCAGAAAATTATTTTTGTACTTAAACTGAGGGAGTCACTTTTTGATTTATTTGGATTTTTATTTTTTTTATATTTTTCTTTGAATCCAAATGGGTGGTATTTCCTTATTTATATTGTAAATTTAAATAAATGAAATATAAATGTAAAAGGCTAAAAGAAAGCATTTACTTAAATGGTTGCATATGGAAATAAGGTTGATGTACTGAGAATGCCTTAGAAACTGTGCTGTGTGACTAACTGTGTCTAGGGTAACCGCACGAGCGGTCAAGTAGTCACTTGAGCGGAGATGTGAGACTCTTAGTATTTTCACTATAGACCTGCAAAACTTTTGAGAGATTGCGTTCACTGCTCGAGTGGTGAAATGCTCGCTCGAGTAGTTTGTTTGGGATCAGTACTTTAAAAAGTCATTTTTGGGTCACTTTTCTTCATTCTTTCAGATTCTCTCTCTCTAGCCATTTTTGAGTTCCAAGCTCAGAAAAGTTTGGTTTTCATCTCTTTCTACTAATCTCCTACCATGTTTTTGTTATATAAAAATGAAGAGTATGATGAGGGATTTCTATCCATCCAAGCGGATCATATTTTCATTGAAGTTGGATTTTCGGGTTTCTTCCTCTTCTAACTTGAGGTAAGGATTTCTTTGCTACCTTTCAATATTTTTTATAGATAGATGAGTAGTATATTTGTATTGCATAAAAATCTCATGTTGAGAGATTTTCTTAAAAAGCATATAGAGGAAGTAATGGTTTTCCAAATCAAGGGAGTTAAATTTATGACTTACGGGATTTAAGGAAGTTGTGGACAATTAGAACTTGATTTTGTGCCTTAAAGTAAAAAGGCCTAATTTTGTCAAACCCTAGCTATGGATTTTATTTTAAATGATTAATTATTTATTTCAGTTGACCTTAAATTCTTGGAATTTAGTAAATAATGAGTTGAAGTAAGTATGAAGGGTGATTAATAATTATTGCAAGAATGATTATTACATAAGAGACTTATATCAAAGAAATTGATAATGGAAATTGGTTCATTGCATTATGGAAAGTGTATGAAATTAATTGGGATGTATAAATTGAACAAAAGAAATTGATGTTGAAATGTATGGAATATTGTGGGGTGCAAATTGCATTGAATGCTAAAGAGGGAGTTTTACATTTATTATTCATTGTGTTGTTCGTTTAATTTATTAATTGATATGATGGATTGATAGATGATGATATTGAAATAAAAGTCCATTTTCTTCCGGGTTGTGATTGGTAAAGCATAAAGCTTGATAGAGGTTCGCATTCCTTCCAGAGTAGTGTCCGGAAAAGTGTGTGGTCTGTTGAGATACGAGAAGGTTCCACATTCCTTCCAATTTGTGACTGGTAAAGCATAGCGCTTGACAAAGGTTCCCCTTTCCTTCTGGAGTAGCGCTCGGAAAAGAATATGGTTTATTGGTATGCCTTGGTAATGGAGCAGGTTGTTGATAGTGAACTTTTTGTGGGATAATTTTAAGGGGATTTGTATGCATAAATGTGATAATTGGAATTGGAGAATTGAACTGTGTGATTCAGAAAAGATGGAAATGAATTGATTTGTTTTATATGGATTAGTTATGTAATATGTGTTGGAATATATGTGTATATATTTTTAAGTTATGCTGATTATGGTAGGGTGATGTTAGTTGTGAATTAAAGAGTATGATGTATGATCATTAGTACTATATGGTTAATAGACTTAAGATTCTTATGAAAATGTTAAAATGGGATTTTTAAGAAAATTGTTTGAAATTACAAGAAAGGTAAGAAGATAAAAGAATGAGTTTTCTTTGAAAGGTAAGTGGAATTCTCACGAAAAATGTATTACTTATGTGTACTTTATTTTAGGTATAAAAGGCATATATTTATTTACTTATGTGTACTTTATTTTGGGTATTACTCATGATCACATATATCTATTGATCTTATTGTTGGGAATCATTGTAGATCCCTACTGGACCTAGTGTTCATCCCATGTTGTTTAACCATTTTACAGGAACGAAGTCAGGTACAACAGTTGAAGATCAATAATTTATTTGTTTGTTAGGAGTCCATGCAATGTATAGTGTAAATAAGTGATTGAAAGACTGAAATGAAAAGTGTTTCTTTTTATGTAACTGTGTATAATTGAAAGGCATGTATTATTGATTGTATTCAACGTTTCATTCATCGTAATTATGCGAGAGAGAACCTCTTTTATTCAATTTAGCTTGTGGTTACTACAAGAAAAGTGGGCTTAAAAGATGGAACTTTTTGCGACGGCACATTTGTCGTCGCAAAAAATGACTTTTTGCGACGGCACAGCTTGCCTTTGCAAAAAATGTGACTTTTTGAGACAGCACAACTTGCCGTCGCTAAAAAATGTGACTTTTTGAGACGGCACAGCTTGCCGTCGCAAAAAATGTGACCTTTTGAGACTGCACAACTTGCCGTCGCCAAAAAATGTGACCTTTTGATACGACACAGCTTGCCGTCGCAAAAAATGTGACCTTTTGAGACGGCGCAACTTGCCGTCGCAAAAAAAATATGATTTTTTGAGACGGCACAAGTTGCCGTCACAAAAAATGTGACCTTTTGAGACGGCACAACTTGCCGTCGCAAAAACTCTAGTTTTTGTGACGGTACCAGCTGCAGTTGCAAAAAAAAAAAAGAGTTTTTTGCAACTGTAATAGGTACTGTTGCACACAAAAAAAAAAGTAAAAAAAAGGAAAAAATATATATATATATATATTGTGACTTTGAGATGACTTCATATATATATATATATATTCACAAAATGGTTTAAATAAATGCAACGGTATTTTTCTGTCATAAAAAAAAAAAAAAAAAACAAACGAAAAAAAAAACGACGTCATCTTACTCTTTTGAACATTTCTCTTTTCACTCATTTTTTCATCTTCCTATCTCTTTGTCTCTGTCTCTCTTCTCTCTGTCTGTCTCTCTTTCTTTCTCTCTGTGTCTCTCGTCCATCTCTCTTCTGTCTATCTCTCTCATCTCTCTTCTCTCTCTGTCTCTCTTCTCTTTATCTCTCTCGCTCATCTCTCCCTGTCTCTCTCTCATTTATCTCTTTTCGCTCTTTTTTGTTCTCTCTCTCTCTCTTTGTCTATATCTTTTCACCCATTTTTTCATCTTCCTCTCTCTCTTCTCTTTCTCTCTCTCACTCATCACTCTTATCTCTCTGTCTATCTGTCTATCTCTCTCTCTGTGTCTCACACTCATCTATCTCTTCTCTCATCTCTTTTCTCTCCCTGTCTCTTTCGCTCATCTCTCTTCTCTCTATCTCTCTCATCTTTCATCTCTCTCTGTCTCTCTCGCTCATCCATCTTCTCTCTATCTTTCTCTCTGTCTCTCTCGTTCATCTCTCTTCTCTCTGTCTCTCTCACTCATCTCTCTTATCTCTATCTCTCTCTCTCTGTCTCTCTTGTTTATCTCTCTTCTCTCTCTGTCTCTTTTTCTGTCTCTCACTCTCTATCTCTTTATCGTTTTGTCTCTCTCTCTCTCCCCTACTGTGCTCGCATTACTCACTCTTGATTTATCTATCCACTACAAGAAAATGCACTTTTAGCGACCGCTTTGTCTCTCTCTCGCTCATCACTTTGTCTCTCTCTCTCTCTCTCTCTCTCCTCTATCTGTCGCTCACTCATCTCTCTCTATCTCTCTCACTCACCACCCATCTCCTTTACCACTTTCACCATTACTGCAAATGTCATTCCACTACTACCATTACTACCACTATCGCCACTTCACCTCTACGACTACTATTACTACTACCATTGCCACCACTCCGCTACCACCACTACCACTACTGCCACTACTACTACAATTACCTCTCATTCACCCCTGCCACTCCATCTACTCTACCACTACCACAACTTCACCACTAATCTCCTTCGCCATCACCACCGCCATCACCATCATCTCTTATTCACCACCGTGTAGACACCTCATTTTTGACCGTCCTCAAGACTTGGACGTCACCGTTTGAACACTCGGTGATCATCCTTGTTTGTGTTCGTCTTGAGTTCCTGGAGGCCTCGGCTACGCGCCTTGCCTCAGGATCTCTCGGCTCGACTGTTTTATGTCTGTTTTTGCACCAAGAGCTTGTGGATGTGTTCCTGAGGGAAGGGGATGGCCTGTCGACCAAGCCTCCTGCCCACTGGCCACCTTGCTTTTTAATCGGCCAAATGTAATGGCCGGCCAGCCAGTTTGACTGCCGGTCGGCCACTTTGATGGCCGGTCGGCCAAGTGTGGTTTTCAACAGATATCTCTGTAGACAGCTGGCACAGCTGTCATTCTAGGCCATACCCTAGCCCATACCTGGACGTGGGTGTTCTGAGGAGCTACACATTGATATATATCTATATTAATCAAGCTCTCTCTCTCTCAAAAAAAAAAAAAAAAGAGAGAGATACAACTTTGAGCAAAAAAAATCTCTCTCTCTCTCTCTCTACATTTTTCTGCCTCTCTCTAAGGTTTAGGGCTTGTTTGTGCTCAAAAGTGCATTTTCTTTGCACTTTTGCACACAAACACCTAGTTCTTTACTCCCTTTATTGAGCTAAGGTCCTTGGAGGTGTTTTTTGGGGTGATTTGAAGTCTTTTTTTGGTCCAAAAGTTGCTGATTTGTTGCTGTGCTTCAAGGGTGAGCTTTTTACCTCTTTTAAGCCTTGTTTTCATAGCTTGTTTTGCCATATTTGCATGCTGTTTTAGACTTACCTCTCAACTGAAAAAGGTCTTGTTTTTAAGTCCCTAACATGTTTGTTTGAGGTCATTTTGGTGTTGGGGGTGATCTACCCCCTTTTGAGCTTTGTTTTGCCTTGTTTTGGGCCACTTTTGTTGACCTCCGAGCTGGTCTTTTCTTGGCCTTTTAACCACTAAATTCTGGAGGAATTTCAGTGGTGGGGATGGGGTTTTGAGGTCCCAAATGGGTGGGGGTTGTACCCCCTTCCTTGCTTTTGTCGGTTTGTGTTAATGGCTCACCAAATGAGCATGTGTTTCCATCTTCTTGAGCCCTTGTTTGAGCATGTTGTTTATGACTTTTTAGACCTGCCTTGACTCTGTTTTTTCTTGGTTTGGTCACCCCTTGCATGCTTCTAATACTTGTAGTGTAATCCTACTTGAGGCTCACCAAAGTGACATGCTTCTCAAGCATGATTTGGTTCCTCTTCAGCATGTTTTTTGGTAGTATTTTGGCATGTCATAACCCCGTTTTGCATTGGTTCGGACACCTCTTGCATACTCCATGTATTTGTAGTGCAATCCTCTCTCTAGCCTTAATGTGTATCATGTGTTTAGACCATCATTCTAGCATATTTTGGCTTAGCTCTGAGAAGATTTTGTCCATGTTTTGCCATGCTTTAGCTCTATTTTGGGTTGGTTAGAGCATCCCTCATTTGCTTCTTGCACTTGTAGTGTAAATCATGCTTATTGGCCTACTTTGCTTGACATTTTACCTTTTCATTTTAGCATGTATTGTTTGTGTTTAAGCATGGTTTTGGCATTGTTATGGCATGCTTAGGGACTGTTTTGAGGCATCCTTGGTCACATGACATTGTTGCATGCTTGTTGAATAGTTCACGGTTTGCATAATATGACATGCTCATATTGCATTAGTCTTGCTTGCATGTTTGCATCCCATCCCTCTTGATCAAACATGATGGAGGTTGGGGTCCCTTTGTATGTTTTGTGTGCATTTCATTTTACATTGAAATTGCATACTTGGCCTTTTGGGCCATCATGCATCGAAATGCGCAATTGATGCCCCGAGGGTCGAGGGCCACGCTCCCTTGAGTCCATAACATGATAGGGAGTGTGTCCATGCATACATTTTCTTGAAAATTCCATGCCATACACTGCTTGCCCTCTGCTGCTGTCAACTGCAGGTTTCAGCAGGAATATTTGGCCGAGAGCACAATATTTAGCCGATGAGAGTATTTCCATGGTCGGTAGTATATTCTTTCGGCCAGTAACATTCCACAATGCTCAAGGAGCAGTTCTGGGGACTTTCAGAATTTTTAGAGGGGCAAGGCAGTGTAAACAGAGGCAACAGTGCTATAGCAGCGAGTTTCCGGGCGAGACGAGTCAAGCATGCATCATTCATGCATCCCGAGGTGGGGCTGTGGCCACCTTCTTTCTGCATTTAATTTGTTAATTAATTAGAAATTCTGTAATAATTAATTTAGTATTATTTATTCGGACTGTAATTTTTATTCGGACCCTCCGAGTGAGAGCAATTGTGTAATAAGTGTGCGTGACTATTTGTATGTCTCCCAACCCCACGTCTTTCTTCCCTTTTATTTACTAGCTTTCGATGGTTAGTCTGGGGCATGCTTCAATTAGCATATAGTATGATAGCATGTTTGCATCCATTCATTCGTCTTACATGCACCGGGCTCGGTACATCATACTAACTGCACTTGTATTTCAATTCCAAGTTGAATACCTGTTAGTTGCAGCATTTTCACATGCCATCTTTAGGATAGCCGAGCCTGTTGTAGTTGCATCTTGCATGTGTTGCATTAGCCATCTCAACATGAACTAGGATCATGCACATGATTACTAACTAGCTTCTGTTCTGGCTTGGAGTACTCGGTAAGCATTTATGCTTTAGCATACCGCATGCGTGTGAGTGTTGCCATAATAGCATGATTACCATGAGGCTAGCTGCTTATGTGATATAACTGCTTGAATGCCTGTAGATGGAGGTTGAATTAACTAAATTGGGATAACGCATTAAAACTGTGAGTTTCAAGCCCACTAGATAGTGGCAAAATCATCTTTTCTAAAGCCCACTTGAGGGTGGCAAAATCTACATTTTTAGCCTACTTGCGAGTAGCAAACCATTTTCAAAACAAGCATGTAATGTTTTGTTCTAATTTAGGCGATTTGGTCTATACTTGTTTGCTGTGCGCATAACATAGTAATTCTAGGCTAATAACCGGAATAAGAACACATAGCGTTTTCAAAAACGGATATCACGGTTAGTAGAGGCCGATCTTCGGATCGGGCGAGAGGGGGTGCTCATAGCTGACCTTCCCCAATCGTACCCAAGCTCCCGAGCCGAGGCAACTTTGGTGATGACGGACATGTGGCCTTTGGCACCGAATTAGGGTTTCCTAAATTCCCCCCATAAAAAAATATTTAGGTGGTGACTCTGTATCTGGCAAAGCAGTCCATGTTTGGCACTTCTTTCAAAAAAATCTGTTTTCAAAAACGATTTGCCAGATTTGGACTCTTTGACGATTCATCGGTCTTGCATTGCACTTTGCGAGATTAGATACAGGACCGTGACACCAATTGAGTCCGAACTGTAGCACGAGGCCCGAGGGCGCGTCTACACACCGTCACCACTACTGCCGCTCCCTCTCTTCTACCACAAAAAATTAGTTCATGATTTTTAATAAAAAAAAAAAAATGGGCCGCAGAAAAATATTTTTCATTGACCATAGAAAATTAATTTTTATTTTAGTGGAAAATATTTTTCATTACAATATTACCCCTACTTCTACCAAATAAAAAATAATAATATTTTTTTTCATTAAAATAAAAATGAAACTAATAAATTTTCAATCTTGGTAACTAAAAAACAAAAAGAAATTTTTTTAAAAAAATTCATTAACTACAAAAAAATATATATTTTAACAAAAAATAAAAAAATTTAACGACGGCAACCCTCGTCGCAAAAAAAAAAAAAAAAAAAAAAAAAAAAAAAAAAAAAAAGAGTTAAACGGCATTATTTTGTTATTTAAATTTCATTTTTGACCCCAAAAAATATATATATATATATATTATTTTTTATTCCGGTCCCTTTTTTTTTTTCCATTCCCGCTCCCGTCTCCCCCCCTCCCCTCAAAACAAAAAATCCCCAATCTCAAACCCAAAAATCCCTAATCTCTTCTTACCCCCCCTCTCTCTCTCGATCGACAACGAGCGGCGTCGGAGCAGCGTCATCGTCGTCGTCGGTGCTGCGTCGTCATCGGAGGAGCACCGTTGGAGTAGCAGCAGATCTTCCGATGTTGCCTGGCCTCACCAAGTCCTACCCTATCACTCCTTCTCGTCTCCACCTCACCTACGAAGATGTATGGCTCAGATCTTCCGATGGAGTTCGCCTTCACGCCTGGTTCATCAAGCTCTTCCCTGACTGTCGAGGTCTCTCTCTCTCTCTCTCTCTCTCTCACGCTCTATATATATATATATATATATGTATTGATTTGATTAGTTCGCCTTCATGCCTGTTACTACAACGTTTTCTTCTTGGGGAAATCTATTTTGTAGGCACATAAAGTTAGGATTTTTTTTATTTTATTTTATTTTTTGGTGGTGAAAATTTAGAAATATTTGTGGGGGTGTTAAAAGTTACGAATGAAAAATTTATGATGTGCATTTTAAAGTGAAATTTATATTTTTTGCGATGAGAATAGTTATTCCATTAAGTGGTTTATGTTACAAAATTTTATGTTGTTATTATGACGGGCGTACAATATGTGCCTTCTTATGGGTGCACATCTATGAAGCATTGATATTTCAAGAAGGTAGTTGTATTCGTATCATATCCTTATCCTTATCAGATGCTAATACATTTTGAATACTCACGGGTAGTTTCTAAACGTCTAGTATTGAAATTAATTTTCTTGAATTTTGACAAGTATTGGATACTTTTGGATAAGTCATGTATCTAAACTATTATGAAAATGAGATTGTAATATTTCTTACATAGCTATAGAGTATAATTGTTAAAATAAAAACAAGAATAGTTTTAAATACTCAATTTATCTCTTAGAAAAGAAGAAAATAATATGACTAAAATCAGATTTTAACAATTGAAAGAGCAAGTAAACTTGTCTACAACACATTAGCATATAACACTTTTAGGTGTGAAAGGGAAAAGAACAAGGGAGATATAAACAATTTAGACATGATATTGAAATGAAATTTTTATAAGACCTACTAAAAAAAAAATGTAAATTGACTATTGACTCTCAAACCAATACCTAGTTCCTAAAGTTGAGCTTATGTATAATACAATGTTAGAAACTATAACTTCTTTTTCATGAACGTATCTTAGGCATACCTGTATCCTATTTTTTTTAGTTTTTGTCGTATCACGATATCCGCATCATATTGTATCGGCATCCTGTATTCGTATCCATGCTTCATAGGTGCATGTAGTAACAGCTCCGTTACTTGTTTGCTTTCAAATTTTGATTCTAGGAAGATTTGAAGTTTTGCTCTATCTAAATCACCTTGTTCAATTTGGCTTGTCGGACGGACTGACTAGATTGATGCTTATTACAATTACTGTGATATGCAGACATGTCGATTACTTATTAGAATTGTTTTATTATTCAATGAAGAATTGAGTTTGATATAAGGAGGTACCATTGAAACTTCAACGGGGGAAGATAACACTGGTTTAACATTATCATTTTTCCCAACCCTCTAGAATGTCATCACATATGACCTGACAAGCCTAGAAAATCATTTATATGAGTGCAAATATGTGTGTGGCCTAGTGGAAGCATGAATGAAGGCTGCAGATATTGTGTCATCACCTCTGTTATCACTGCATCATGGCACGGATAACCGTGTGCTGGTTATTTCCCATTATATTCTGTCCATATCTTTCTTATTTGTATTTTATGCAAATATTGTGGGCTAGTAATACTTTTCAAGGCTTAGAAAGTAGTGATGATGGTTTTGCAGGGCCAACCATTCTATTTTTCCAAGAACATGCAAGGAGTATCCTTTTGTTGTTGTTTTTCCAGAAGACATGCATTGGGTTGTGTTTATAATTTTTAAAATTTTTATTTATTTATGAATTTTTTGGGTATTTTTTGAAGTTTTGATGGGTCTTATTTGTGTTGGATGCCTTTACTAGCTTCCTTCAGATATTGCACATCGTCTTACTTGTTTTCCAGAAGATATTTGTTTTCAGATATTACTAGCTTTCTCTCTCTATATTTGCCTGTATGTCTGTCTTTCTCCCCCATTGTGTTCACCTTGCTCACTCTCTCCCTCCCCTCTTCTCTATTTATCGAGCTCTCCACTACAAGAAAATGCATTTTTAGCGACCACTTTGCCTCTCTCTCGCTCATCACTCTGTCTCTCTCTCTCTCTCTCTATCTCTCTTCTCTATTTGTCTCTCACTCATCTCTCTCTCATCACCCATCTCCTCTACCACCTTCACCACTACTGCAAATGCTATTACACTACCACCACTGTACCATTGTTGCTACTTCACCTCTACCATCTTCAATTAATTTTTTTTTTCAAATATTTTTTTTTTCAACTAATCTTTTTTTTTCAAATATTTTTTCCCCAATTAATTTTTTTTTCAATTAATCTTTTTTTTCAATTATTTTTTTAATTAATTTTTTTTCAATTATAATGTGTGATCCCATTGTCATAAATAATAAAAATAAATATAAATATTTTAGGCATGAACAAACATATTTTTTTAGTTTGTGTTTTTAAATTTTTTTAAACATTTTGTTCAAACCAAAGGTGTTTGTAATTTATGTTTTTCTAAAAATAAACAAAAACTAATTTATAAAATTTTTGTAAATATAAACCAAAAACATAAATGTTACCAAACGCTACCTTAACTTTACATTATACTCAATTTCTATCGTGAAAGCTATGATCCAAAAAGAATAGCGCCAAAATTAAAAAAATTCAGGCGCCAAATGCCAAAACAAATATTAAAAAAAATATACATCAAAATACATTAACTTTTGGCTTCTTCTGACTTCTAATCAAAAAGAAAATGAAAGGGTCCATCAAAAGGCATGTAAAAGAGAGGGAGCGAGAGTGAGAGACAACGGCCAGAAGCTCCACCTCGGCCACCACCACCACCACCCAGCGCCACCTTTGCACAAGAGGGCATCAAATCGGTATTGGTACATCGATCAGAATACCCTCCAATCTTGTGAAGAGTCTGCGATTAGGTAACTAAAAGCTTTTTTCTTGAATTTTTTGATTTGTTGTTTTGTCTAATGCCCACCATGAACCAATGAGGACAAAAACTAAATGCAGAAAATTAAACACGATGCACAAAATTGCTTCCTTCTTCTGTTGCAGAAATCCTAATCTAGGTTTTTTCCCCCTCTCTTCTCAGCCTTCCTCTGTTTTGGAGTTGTTTATGCGAATCGTATATGTGAATCCTATCTGTAATTAGGTTTTTCTTACAAAAAATCTAACATGTTTTCATCAATGTGATCTGGGTTTTGCTTTATTTTTCGTCTTATCCCAAATGTTGTTTTCCTCTCACGTTAAGCATTGGATTTGACGTAGCTAAGCTATTTTATGACTGTTATTCATACATCCACCTCCATTATTGGGTTTCTTTACATTGTCATTTTCTTTGAGTTTTAAAAAAGGGAAAAAAAGAGGAAAGCGAAAGAAAGAAAGGAAACAAATCTTGTGAGATTATTGTGAGAAAGAAAGAAAGGATTCGGGGGATACCTGCTGCCCTTAGGGACATTAGTTACTGCTACACCTTTAAACTGCCAAGGTATGTATAAAAAAAATTAACTTAATTTTAATATGTATAAAAAAATTTAACTTAATTTTAATACATAATAGAATTTGTATTTGTTCAATTCATTTCTTAATGCATTTGAATTTTGTTTTTTTATAAATAAATCTTTGGGTTTAGTTTGATTATTTGATTAAAAAAAGGTCAATTGATGTTGTTTGATTACAATTCTAGATTATAGATTATTTGATTTTTTTCAGCGTATTTAACTTAGAAAAAGTGAGATTACTTGTAATTTTTTTCAACTTAGGAATGTGCCTGAATTCATCTAAAATTAAGTGGAATAGGTTTGAATTTTCCACAGTGGTGGAGGTTGTGCCTCTTTGAGTTGGTTCAGACCATGGTTGTTTTGTTGTGGTTATGCCTCTAATTGGGTTGCTTCAAGCCATGATTGTTTACTTTGGTTGTCAGGTGGCATGAGAGCTGTCACACTCTTCATGGTTTTCATGAAAATATTGTTGGCTTTAGAATTTCATTCTTAATTTTTTTTTAATACAATTCCAAAATGATGTAGCCATGGCTAGAACTCTATTTTTGTGTATATAACCTACTCTACTACACACTTAATTTAATTAATTGAAAAAGTTGTGGGTGGGTTTACTGAATACTGTAGTAACTAAACACACGCGATGCGACTTCATCTATAGGAGTGCTATATTTATCAATTTATGCAGCTATTGCCAGACTTCAAGATATCTGAAATGGTCATGAACGAGAAAATCCACAGAAATTGTGCAATATATCCGTAGCTTTACCTAATAAAATACAAAACTAAATACCGAAAAAAGATTGAAAAAATAAAAAACATGGAGACAAGTTGCTGAGTGATCACAGAAGCATAACGTGTGCAGAAAAGGCAAAAGATCATTATAAAGAAAAAGAAAGCGGAATTAAAGAAAAAGAAAAAAAAGCAACCATTGTAGAACAGGTTCCTACAATGAAGCTGGAATGTTCTTGAAATAGAAGCTCCCATGTAAAAGGGAAGTTTGTGGTGTGGCACACCAGCCAGCTACCTAGATACTGGACATTTGAGCATTTACATTTGAATTGTTATGATTTGCATGATCGTACAAACTTAATATCTTGATTTTTGGTTCTGTTTAATCTGATAATGGATCAATGTGCCGTTCTCCATTGTTAGAATCCTTGATACATTTGGTGATTTGATTCCAATAGTCTCGTTACTCTTGAACAATCATTGATCATTGAATATTCCAAGAATATTGTTCTTGAATCTGAATATTTTAGATCCTCATTCTTCAATGAAGATGGTGTTCTCTGCTCATGGTAGATGAACATGAAATATTTTACAGATTGTTTTGGTTCTTTAATTGTATCTTCTCATTGAATACGCTTTAGTGGTTTCTGTATTTTCTTGGAATTTGCCAATGACCAAAATCTTTCGTGTGTTGCAGAGGCTCATTAAGCAGCACAACCTCGTTGTGCTCTCTGCCTTGGGTATGGGTATGTGTTCTTGAATCTTTCATCTTCCATATTGTAAAATACTAGGTTTCTTAGATTGTGTATGATTGTATCCTCTAATTCTAAGGCAAATGAGGAACATGGAGCTTGCCTCTTTATGCAAAAAATCCCATAGGAGAGGTTGCTTTTTTTCAGTACAACCATGAGACATAATTGAACTGTCTTTTTATTTTGGCATGCATGTACTATATAGGTCCCTCAATCCAAGAAGTTATCTGGTTTTCCCAGAAAATCATGTGGTTACATGTTCACTAAATAATAAGAGGACATGCTAATATTTTTCAATAGAAGTAGCAACAAATTGAACACTTGAATGCTTGTAATTGGGCTGACACACAACCATGCAAGTGTTCCCAACCCAGCCCATAATTTCTGGGTCGCTATACCCATGTTTGGTACAAGCTTTTTTGAATTGAGAATGATACCAATATTAGGCACTTCTGAAGGCAATTTATACACAGCATCACACTTCCTAATAATACATGTTAACATATTAACACATAATTATATTGTCATTAATTATTTTTATTTTATTTTTCAGATATTTCCGAAGTAGGAGTTTGCTTATTATGGCTTTCATGCCTGTGAAGAATGTCACTAATTTTTGTTTTTGTACCACGGAGAATGCTGAGGAAAACTTTTAATTTTGATATATGTTATTTTGAATTATGAATAACATTATGTATTTAAACATTATATATGTATTATGGAACATTATCTACTGGGTTAATTTTGTTAATGTATCGTTATGAATGCAAGAATATGTTTATTATCGAGAAATTATCATTTTTATACAGGAATTTTTATATTATTATGCAATTATTGGCTTTTTTTTTAAATTGTTTTTCATTGAATACAGGTAATTTTAATATTTTTTAATTAATTTACAGCATGGTTTTTTTTTTTTTTTTTTTTTGCGACGACACCAAACCGTCGCAAAAAACAGATATTTTATAATTTTTAATAATTTTTAATAAAAGCCTTTTGCGACAGTACTATTTGCCGTCGCAAATAATCTTTTAGCGATGGCGCATTGTGCTGTCTCAAATATTTTTTAGCGACGACAGGTATCCCCGCCGCAATAAAAATTCTTTAGCGATGGCATTTTTGCTGTCTCAAATAACACCTTTAGCGACGGCAACGTAGTTTCGTCTCAAAAAATCTCAAAATTTTTAATATTAATGGCGACGAAAAAATTCCGTCGCAAAAAAGGCCATTTTGCCATCGCAAAAAAAAGGCGACGGCAACGTGCCGTCGCTAAAACCTTTTTGTGACCCCCTTTGTTGCGACCCCCCACTTGTTGTCGCTAAAAGTCATTTGCCGTCGCAAAAAACCTTTTGAGACGGTTTTGCGACGGCATTTTGTCGTCGCAAAAAGTCAAATTTTTTGTAGTAGGTGTTACTATAACTATAACGATTCTAGTTTAGACCTGACCTATCTGATATTCTGGATTTGGATTTCATTGTTTTGTATTGTTGTTCATGTCTTATTCCTCTTTTCCCTCCTTGAGTTTGGCTATTGGGATGTGTTGGTTGCATTTGGAACGGGTTGATAGCTTGTTTTTCAAAACTTTGGTTGCCTAGATTTTGGCCTCCATATTCGAGCGGTCTTTGTCAACTCCCAGCATTTTGGCAGGTCTGCAAAACTACTGAGAGAGTGTATTCTACGCTCAAGCGGTTCTTTCTGTGCTCGAGCGGTCATGCGCTTGAACGACACTTCTTGAGCTCGAGCGGTAGGCATCTGACTGTAAAATTTCTAAGAATGTATATTCTCCACTCGAGCGTCACTTCTTGCGCTCAAGGGATGTTGCCTTTTTCTATGTGTCTTGACGCTCGAGCGTCACTTCCTGTGCTCGAGTGGTAATCACTTTTGTGTCTGGACGCTCGAGCGTCACTTCTTATGCTCAAGTGGTCTTTACGTATATCAGTTCGTAAAAGTCACTTTTTACATCACTTTTTCGTCCCTCTCTCTCTCTCTAAACATTCCTAGACTCTGTCTCTCTCTAAAACCTACATTCTTTCTACAAAAACAGCAAGATGTAGTGATTTCTTCACCCTACTCCCTTTGTTAAATAGGTAGAGCGCACCTAGAGCTTCATTTTCATCCGAATAGAGTTGGCTTTCGGTTTCATCCAAGTTTTATTTGTGTTTATCTCATCTTTTAGCTTTGAGGTAGGGATCCTCTACACTTTTTTATAAGTTTTAACTTGTCTATTTGTTTGTATAAAACAATCTTGTGGTTTTGGAAGATTTTGAACAAACTTACGATTTTGGTTTACAATCAAAATAGGGGTTTTCAAATGGATGTATGTAAAATGGTTGTGGAAGTGGAAATGAGGTTGAGTTGTGATAAAATTATTGATTTTGATACTTGGAATGGATTTCGGAAGAAAATGGGTTTTGCCCTAAATGTCTCAAATATTTATTTTGTATAAATAAATTAAATTGATGTTGGAAATGTGAAATTGGATGGATATTGGTATGGATGGTGGAGCTGAATATGTATTATCACTTACATCTTGAAATTTGTAAAGTTTATCTGTATTTGGAGATTTTATACCTGTTTAGAAATATTTGTTTTAGGCTATCGGTGGATGATAACTATGATTGTTGTAGAAATTGCATGAGGATTAGGTGAATTGAAACTAATTTCTCATCCATTTGCATTGAGCATTGTCACATCTTGATACATTGTACATGTATAGCATTTTTGACAAAATTAGGTGAATTTGAGAAGGGGATGTATTCCATTGAATTAAGTTGTCATGTGTGTCCAATGTGAAAATCTCGAAAACTGCACGTATACATAGGTTCCGATTCCGGCGGACAAAATATCCATAAAATGAAGGAAGTAGTGCTTGTATAGCCTACGTTACATGGGTGCCAGTTCTGGTTTCCGGAGGACAAAATATTCGTGAAATGTTGTACTTTGAGATTCCCAGAGTTATGATTCATGGCCCTATTTTCTAATGTAAGGAAATGAATGATGGATTGTGATATAAACCGGACTTTGCATGGTTTTGGAAAGAGTAATGAGACGTTTTGATCATGAGCATTGCATATGCATTTCACCCTTATATCTTTGTTAAGATTTATATATTGTTTTGGATTATTTCAACTGGGTTTTGGCTCACCCTATATAGGAAGATCATTTTCAGATGTTGGTGAAATGCCTCCGCCAAGGCACTAACTTGGGAGGATTGGAGCAAGAGTTTTGAAAAATCTAGAAATCCCCTAGATGTTGATTTGTGATTATGTATCAATTTTAAGCAATATATAACAATCTCAATCAAACAATCAAGACAAATCGACACAACGATTTTACGTGAAAAAACCACAATTGGACACCTCCAATTGTGATAAAAAAATCACGGGCAACAGCCACAAAACAATCCACTAAGAAAATATAAAGGAATTACACAGGTATACTCTCAATTACCTAGCAAATCCACGCCCGAATTGAACCAACCTCTATGTGCCTCTTCCAATCCCGTCTTCACCTCGGAATTGTCTTGACGATGAGCCACTTCGAAATCCACCAAAGCTTCAGGCTCGAATTCTTCAGAATCCACCGAAGAACAACTCTTTCTTTTGTGTAGAACAAACAAATAATCCTTTGATGTATACTCTTTAAACCATGGGTTGAATACTCAATCAAAACATCAAAGAAAACTAGTAAAATATCTCCAGATATAAACCCTAGACCCCGAGAAGAAGATCTGGAGAAGTAATCCTAGATTTGGACTGAAACATGTATTCATAGAAACCTGTCCCGCGATCTCCGCTTGAGCGTCAGATTGGCCGCTCGAGCGGACCTACGCTCGAGCGCAAAAAGTTTCACTCGAGCGGGAAAAAACATATCGCAGTATTTTTACAGGCGATCAAACTTCTGGAACCAAGGATTCTCCGCTCGAGCGGGGTAATGGACACTCGAGCGGAAGACAATTTGGAATGCATTTTTGCATTTTGCCTCTGGGGCGCTGCCCCTCGATCCCGCCGTGGCGCTACCCTAGACCCGTCAAGGGGTGCTGCCCCCCGGGACCCCCACAAGCTGACCGAGCAGCTCGATCCCCGTCATAATCAGCGAAGTAGCAATCTTGAAAGCATTAACATCACAAACTTCTCTACAAGGCACAATTCGGGTTGGATTCGCATCTAAACACTCATAGCCTCACTGAAATAAAAAGTGTGAAAACAAATACAACTTAAAGGAGTTTTGTCAAACGGGGTTGCCAAGAATAAAAACCTAACAAGTTTTATTTTGTTTACATGTTGTAATTATTTTGTACAAGTCTAGGGTTTTATCTATATGAGATTTAAATCCATTTTGATGTAACTAAGTACAGTCTTGAAAAGTTGTAGCCTTTAGGGTATTTCAATTATCTGTTTAACTTCTATTTCATATCTTTGTTGAATGTATATTTGCATGTGTCACCCTTTTTACAACCGCATCTTATGTAATAGAGGGATATTATACTAACTTATATTGTTATTTACTTATCGTCGTAGATGGTTTATTGAATTTGTTTCGGGGCGTTACAATAACTATTATTGAAAAATGGATTGTTTATAAGGAATTTGGTAGGGTAAGCGAGTAATAAAATCTAGAGCGTGACAATTTTGTCACTATTATCAATAGAGTTAATTTTGTACTTTAGTTCACAATCATAAAAAGTTTCTTTATCTATTTGAACTATAAAAAATAAAGTGTTCTAAGACAAAACTATAAAAGACTTTATACATTATTTATTACATTCACTATCGTTCAGAATATATGATACTTTCGACCTTTTTAACATTTTCTATAACAACACAACACACTAACAAAACCTTAATTTAATTAATTGTAAAATCTTGTTCAAATTTGTTAATGGTTTTGACCAATGTGAAAGCAAAGATGGAAGTTTCTTCAATGACGCGTTCGCTTTTGCTTCTGATGCTTTTAAACTTTTTAACATTTTCTATAACAACACAACACACTAACAAAACCTTAATTTAATTAATTGTAGAGTCTTGTTCAGATTTGTTAATGGTTTTAACCAATGTGAAAGGAAAGATGGAAGTTTCTTCAATGACACGTTCGTTTTTGCCTTTTTCACTAATTGATTAGTCATTTCAGCTGACCAAAATGCAATGTTGTTATGATTTGAGTTTCAAAAGAAGTAATTATTTATTTATTTAATACTTTGTGATTTGATGTGTACAATATACGTCTTATAATTAAAGAGAAAAATAGTATAATTATATATTTTTTAAGTCATAATTAAAATATATATATATGATCAAACACAATATGTGGTATAATCAAATATATCAAAATAATATCATAATTAAAGAAAAAATTAATTATAATTAAAAAAAATGATATAATTAAAGATGTATATGGTAAGAGTTGTGTGTTGTAAAATTTTTCATTTGATTTATTGAATATTTAATAGTTGTTGAGTGATTTGCTCAACAAAGACTTAAACACGGCATATTAATAAGACAAACATTAGTTACGGAAAGTACATGCATCTTGTGACATCTTTGGGTTGAAATTTGCTTACTCATATTTGATATATATATATATATTTTTTTTTTTTTTCAAAGGTTAGTGGTGATTCATGCAATTGAAGGCTAATTTGGTAAATGGAAATTTTCTCAGTGATCGCTCAAAGAAATGGTGGCTCTAAATGTTCCTAAAAAAATTATTATACACAAAAAAAAAAATTATAAAAATTAAGTACATTTTTATATTTTATTATATTCAATGAATTTTTTAAAAGATTTTTGTATAAATTTTATACTTTTTAAGTATAAAGAGATCTAAAAAAAATGATGATTAAAATGTTAAAAAAATATTAAAAATAAAAAAAATACAAATTGAAACTTCATAAAATTATTTTTTGAAAATTTCAAGCCAAACAAAGTGAATAGTTATCACTATTGATGAGATAATGAAGGCAATTCATGAAAAATAAAGAGTTTAGCACATTTTTCCATTTCATTACCTCCAATTGCACCTTTAATGAGGTGGCAAATAATTACACCTTTAATGAGGCTATAGCGATCCCGGTTTTGCCCCGACCTTTTTTGTGTCCCGAACTTGGGTTTCGTGGTTGAATATCGTATCCTTGTCTTGTTATTCTCTTTTGACTCTTTGTATTTGAGTTTTGGATTATGTTGGGCGTGTTTGAAACGGTTGGTTGTTAGTTGGTCTAGAATGTTGTTGCCCAAATTTTGACTTCTTCGCTTGAGCGAGCCTTATGTAATTTGCTTCTTCGCTCGAGCGAGACTTTTTGCGCTCGAGCGAGAATTGAGAGTTCTCAGGTTTCCTTCCAAACTCAGCTTTTCTAGGGAAGGGGAAGTTCTTCGCTCGAGCGAGACTTCTTGCGCTCGAACGAGCTTTGTGTTAGTTGTTCATAAGCTCGAGCGAGGATTCTTGCGCTCGAGTGTGCATCTGCGTCTATGGCAGACCTGAAGCTTTGTATTTTGCGCTCGAGCGAGGTTACTTGTTATGTCTGGTCGCTTGAGCGACAACTCTTTCACTCGAGCGAAGGTCGCGTATATCAATTCACAACAGAGTGATTTTACTTCACTTTTTGATCTCTTTTCTTCTAAAAACCCTAGATCGACTATCTCTCTCTCTCTCTAAAATACTCTCCCTCTCTACAAATAACCCTAGATCTAAGCATCTCTCAACCCTAGTCCCTTTGTTAAAGTGTTGGAGCATCTCAAGGGCTTTCCTTTGATCCGAGCAAAACCGAATTTGGAGCATTTTTGAAGCTTTTCATCATCTCCTTTGAGCTTCTACTCTTGAGGTAGGGATATTCTACTCTTTAATATGAGCTCTAACCTAGATATTTATCATTTGTATAAATGAAGGAATTTGGGAGTGATTTGGGTAAAAGTTAAGGTTTGGGCTCTTAACTAAAAGGGGTTTTCATGTTGATTTACAAAATAACCTTGGGGGTTTGTTTATGAGATTCTTTATTGTTGAAATGATAAGATTTAGACCTATGGGAATATGTTTTGGAGTAGGGGAAAAATTGCCCTAAGTTGAGTTGAAATAACTATTTGTGTAAATAATGAAATTTGTTTGGAAATTATGAAATTGGGGGAAATGTGATTAAATGGTATAGTTTGGTTTGATGAATCACACACCTATGAAAAAGTTGATAATTTATCTATTGATAGATTTGTTTATCTGTTTAGAAAATATCTGTTTTGGGCTATGGGTGGAGGATAGCTTTAATTGTTGTAGAAACTGCATGAGGACTAGGTAAATTAGAACTAGTCATATGAATATTGTCATTGAATATGACGGGTTGATTAAATTGTTGAATATGTGAATTTTGGTATTCATTGTACATGACATGTTTTTAAATACATTGTATATGTATCGTTGTTTGGAAAGAGATAGGGGATGTACTCCATTGTTTGGGAGGAGATAGGGGATAGACTCCATTGATAATTAAGTTGGCCGAGTGTTCAGGGTGAAAGTCTCAAAATTATACATATATGGGTGCCGGTTCC
This sequence comes from Camellia sinensis, assembly GCF_055761805.1. Classification (NCBI taxonomy): domain Eukaryota; kingdom Viridiplantae; phylum Streptophyta; class Magnoliopsida; order Ericales; family Theaceae; genus Camellia; species Camellia sinensis. Next base: position 69,127,047 of record NC_138970.1, read on the forward strand.
GTCGGATGTGATTTCGTAAAATGGCAAGAAAATGGAAGTGTTGAATAATGTTTGTTATTGAAGTGTTGATAAATGAGTTTTACTCTTGTTTTGAATTGTTTAGATAACAATGAACTATGTCAATGAATTGATTTGGATAAATGAATAGAAATGGACTGAAATACGGATGTCGATATTGACTGGTCATGAAAAAGGTGTAAGTTGGTTTACTAGTATTGAACATTTATTTGATGCTGATAGCTTAGTTAATTCTCATATATTATTTAGCATATGTCTACTGGGCTTTGGCTCACCCTACTTGGGAACCCATTTTCAGGTACATGTGACATGTCACCTCCAAGGAAATAGCTTGGGAGGCTTAGGGGTTGAAGGCTTCACTTTTGTGATTTCGTTTTATGTTGAATGTAAACCGAGGGCTTTACTTGTATAGAGACTAGACTCTTCTTTTGTTGTAACCAAGTGAAGTCTTGGAAAGATGTAAGCCCTTAGGGCACTTATTTTGTTGTTCTCAATTAGAGTTACATGCTATAGTTTCAAGATGAACATTGATGAAAGTGTAATGCATGTAATATTTTTTGTAATATTAACTCTGATGAATGAAAATATAACATTTCTATTATGTCTATAGATCTTGTAAATAAATGATTATATTATATTTTGGGGGCGTTACAACTTGGTATCAGAGTGTACCGGGTTTGAATACTTTAGGTACGTGGGAAGTGGCTAGTACCACAATGGGTTTGTCTCGCTTGTTAGAGACTTAAGTATGATGTTATGTGCTTATATGATAGCATATTTAGGTGACTATATGGGTATGGGATTTAATTTCTGGGATGTTGATCGGGTCCATGGGTTTCTGGGAGTCCTGTTGGAAAGGTACTTGATCACTGTCGTTTCTAACTGGAACTCTAGTGACGCCACAGGACGATCATTATCTAGAAATGAAATTCGTATGTGTTTATATGATTATGTGTTTATATGGAGTGAATTATAGTTGTCCATCGTATTAGGACGCAAGTGAGATAGCTTCAGCACATTTGTAAATGTGTTAATCTCTTTGTTACCTTCATTAGGATGTCAGGACGAGGTCGTGGCGGTAGGCGTGGTAGGCCTAAGAGGCATGAGATGCCTATACCGAATGAGATTTCGGCGCAGGAGGAAAGAGTGGGTTAGGCCAACATGGCCGAGCCAGTAGGTTAGCAGGCCATGGGTGCCTTAGCCTGTGAAATGACTGGAGCATTGAGGGAATCTATGGACATTCTCAAGGCTGAGAATCAAGTCTAGGCCCATGTAGTTGAGGCAGGGCCATCTTTTCTGAAGAGGGAGTTCTTCTGGTCGAATCCGGACGAGTTTTTGGGTGACCCTAAGGAGCCATTGAAGACAGATGAATGGCTGGAGCAGATGACGAAAACGTTTGAGATGCTCGGCATCGAAGACGGAGATTTGAGGGTGACCTTGGCATCCTTCCAGCAAAAGGGAGACGTGGATCAGTGGTGGAAATATGCACGGAGACGCATTGGTGGGACTTGGGAGGCCTTTGTTCAAGCTTTCCAGGACAAGTACTTGCCTGCTACAATGAGGGAGAAGTTGAGGGATCAGTTTTCTCAGCTCAAATAGTTGAACACACCAATGGCTGAGTTTGAGGCCACCTTTACTAGCCTGTCTAAGTTTGCACCAGAGTTAATGGCGACTGAGGAACGCCGTTGTTTGGAATTCGTGAATAAATTGAGGACTGGACTCATGTTCAGAGTTGTCGGGTTTATGATTAGGGACTATGGGCGTCTTGTGGAGGCTGCAGACCATCTTAAGACTATTATGCATGCGGAGGAGGAAAGAATGAGGGGCTCCAAGAGGAGTCAAGGTGGCCGGGGGGATAGTAAGAGGTAGAGGGATTCTAACCCTCAGCAGTCTCAGGGAACGCATTCGAGATCTACATTTCTAGTGCCGAGTTCGGGTTCTAGAAGAGGTGGTCAGGGAGACATTACTTGTTTTAAATGTGGTCAGTTGGGCCACAAGTCTTCAGCTTGCCGACAGAGGGGAGGAAGGCAGCGAGCAGCTTCATTTTCAGCTCGCTCTCAAAGCTAGAGTCAAGGCAGAGGCCAGCCGCTCGCTTGTTATCAGTGTGGGTAGGCGGGCACTTGAAGAGGTTTTGCCCGTAATTGGGTGGCACACCTGGTACGTCTAGTTCGAGGCAAACACAGGGTCACCAGCCAACGCAGTCAGCACAAGCCTCGAGGGCCAATCAAGAAGCCTCTTCGGCTCAGTCTGTGTAGCAGTTTTATGCTCCAAGAGGTGAACAGGTAGATCAGAGACCTACGGGGCATGTGTATGTTGTTACCGCACCAGACCTTGTATCAGCTCATTCAGTAGTGAGAGGTACCTTTTTGTTTTGCAACTCGGTTGCTAATGTGTTGCTTGATACCGGTGCATCCTATTCATTTATTTCGTCTACATTTGCATCTATTTTGGGGTTGGAGTTGGCACAGTTAGCATCCCCTATATGTGTTGTATCACCTGTTGAGGGTGAAATGATTTTGAAACAGGGGTGTCGGGGCTGTGATATAGAGGTCGCCGATCGTCGGCTTCCTTTTTCTTTTGTATTGATGGATATGACTGGTTTTGATGTTATTTTGGATATGGACTGGTTATCGTCATACCGGGCTATTATAGATTGCTATCGTCAAAGGGTTACTGTATGTACCTTGAGCGGTGATTGTTTTCATTTCTTGGGGGATCGGGTTGGTATAGTTTTACCACCGGTGTATGATCCGCGCGGGTGGAGTGAGCTTAGTTGTCTTCTTGCTAGCTTTATGAGTAGTGAGTGTGATGAAGTCCGAGTTGAATTGCCAAGAGTGGTTTCTGAGTACTTGGACTTCTTTTCCGAGGATCTTATTAGTTTACCACCCCACCAAGAGATCGAGTTCTCTATTGATTTAGTGCCTGGCACGACACCGACATCTATGGCACCGTATCGTTTTGCACCAGCTGAGTTGAGCGAGTTGAAGGTTCAGCTCCAAGAACTACTAGATAAGGGTTTTATTTGCCCTAGTACTTCACCTTAGGGAGCACCAACCCTTTTTGCAAAAAAGAAAGATGGGGTCTTGAGACTTTGTATTGACTATCGAAAGTTAAATCAGGTTACAGTTAAGAACAAGTATCCTATGCTTCATATAGATGATATGTTTGACCAGTTGAAAGGATCCCGTTGTTTCTCTAAGATAGACTTGAGATCAGATTACCACCAGTTGTGGGTAAGGGAGGAGGATATCCCGAAGACGGCATTCCGTACGCGGTATGGCCATTATGAGTTTCTGGTGATGCCTTTTGGCCTAACCGATGCCCCAGTTGTGTTTATGGACTTGATGAATCAAGTCTTCCGAGAGTTCTTAGACCGTTTTGTAGTTGTCTTTGTGGACGACATTTTGATTTACTCACCTTCTGAGGAGGAGCACAAGGAACACTTGTGAATGGGGCTTGAGTTGCTTAGTGCCCATAAGTTGTATGCTAAGTTCGGGAAGTGTGAGTTCTGGCTAAAGGAGGTTAAGTTCTTAGGCCATGTAGTATTCGGGGAAGGGGTGACTATAGATTTATTCAAAATTGAGGCAGTACATGATTGGGCACAGCCCAAGAATGCCTTTGAGATCCGTAGTTTTCTAGGATTGGCCGAGTATTACCGTTGGTTTGTGAAAGATTTCTCCAGACTAACTTCACCTTTGACTAGATTGACGCAGAAAGGGGTCAAATTTGTGTGGAGTGAGACTTGTGAAAAGTTGTTCCAGGAACTTAAGGCTAGACTTACCACCGCTCCAGTCTTGATTATTTCGAAGAGAGGTTTGGGCTATTCTATGTATTGTGAGGCCTCACGAGAGGGTTTGGGTTGTGTGCTAATGCAAAAAGGGAAAGTAGTAGTCTATGGCTCACAGCAGTTGAAAACATACGAGAGGAACTACCCTACTCACGATTTAGAGTTAGCAGCTGTAATTTTTGCCTTGAAGATTTGGAGACACTATCTGTATGGTGGGAGATTTGAGGTATTTTCTGATCATAAGAGTCTGAAGTATTTGTTTACACAGAAGGACTTGAATTTGAGTTAGAGAATGTGGATGAAGTTCATAGAGGATTATGATTTCGAGTTGTATTATCATCCGGGAAAGGCCAATGTGGTGGCCGATGCCCTAAGTAGGAAGTCCATCAGTAGTGTAGCTTGTATAGCTATCCGAGAATGGGAGATGTTGGATGCTCTTAGCGAGTTTGACTTGCATTTGAGCGAGTCTGTTGAATCTGCAGCCTTGTTTTCTGTAGTTGTACAACCTACACTTGTGAACCGAGTGTTAGAGGCATAGAAGGGTGACTTTGAGGTAGAATCCCTCCGGGAGAAGATCTCCAGTAGGAAGATAGAGAAGGGATTAACTGTGTATCCTGACCTGAGTGTGAGATACCGTGACCACTTGTTTGTATCGGAGTCTTGCCGAGAGGAAGTACTCCGAGAGTTTCACCATTCACACCTTACGGTGCACCCGGGAGGCACAAAGATGTATCATGATATGAGTCGCCATTTTAGTGAAGGGGTATGAAGAAAGATGTGGCGGTGTTTGTATCAAAGTGCCTTACTTGCCAGCAAGTGAAGACCGAACATCAGAGGCCAGCAGATTTGTTGCAACCCTTGCCTATAGCTGAGTGAAAGTGGGAGCATGTTACGATGGATTTTGTTGTGGGCCTTTCAAGGACTCAACGGGGTAGTGATGCCATTTGGGTGGTAGTTGAGCGACTGACTAAGTCGGCATATTTTATTCCTATGCGCGTAAGAGATTCAGTAGATTACCTTGCTGACTTGTACATTCGGGACATAATGAGGTTGCACGGGGCCCCTGTGATGATCGTTTCGGATTGAGATCCACATTTTACTGCTTAGTTGTGGCAGAGTTTGCAAAGTACCTTGGGCACTAGATTGACTTTTAGCACGGCTTACCATCCTCAAATTGATAGGCTGTCCAAGCGTACTATTCAGATCCTTAAGAATATGTTTCAAGGCTGTGTCCTTGACTTTAAAAGGTCGTGGGAAAGACACCTATCCTTAGTGGAGTTTGCCTACAACAACAGTTTCCAATCGAGTATTGGCATGGCATCGTTTGAGGCCTTGTATGGCCGACCATGTATATCTCAAATGTGTTGGGCCGAGGTGGGTGATGCACCTTTGTTAGGTCCAGAGTTGGTTCAAGAAACGATAGAGAAAGTGGCACTTATCCGTAAGAGGTTGGTTACAGCCTAGAGCCGTCAAAAGAGTTATGCCGACCGTAGGAGGAGACCTTTGTCATTTGAGGTGGGTGATCATGTCTTTTTGAAAATATCACCTAGACGGGGTTTGATGAGATTTGAGAAGAGTAGGAAGTTATCCCCTTAATTTATTGGTCCTTTTGAGATCCTTGAGCGGATTGGGGAGGTTGCATATCGTTTAGCGTTGCTTCGGCAACTTTTCGGAGTGCATGACGTGTTTCATATTAGTATGCTTTGGAAATATGAGCCGGATCCGTCACATGTGTTGGATTGGACTGACTTAAAGGTAGATGAAGATGCCTCGTATGAGGAGAGATCGGTGAGAGTCTTGGATAGGCGGGACTAAGTCTTGTGGGGCAAGACGATTCCCTTGGTCAAGGAATTGCGGAAACATTATGGGGTTGAGGAAGCAACGTGGGAACGTGAATTGGAAGTCCGAGAGAAATATCTGGGCTTATTTATTAATGTTTGAATGCATGTTGGAATTTTAGCTTTGTTTATGAACTATAAAAAAACATTATATATGTTTTGGATTATGAAATCATTGTAAAGGTTGAATGTGTTTTGGTCAAGGAACTGTGGAAACATCATGGGGTTGAGGAAGCAACGTGGGAGCGTGAATTGGAAGTCCAAGAGAAATATCTGGGCTTATTTATTAATGTTTGAATGCATGTTGGAATTTTAGCTTTGTTTATGAACTATAAAAAAACATTATATATGTTTTGGATTATGAAAGCATTGTAAAGGTTGAATGTGTTTTGGAAATACAAGTTTAATGTGAACATTGTATATGTTTTAAATTAATGAGAACATTATATATGTTGCTTAAGTTTTGGAAAAATTGTAAACTTGTCATAAACATTGAAGATGTTTTGGAAAACATGAAATGTATGTGTTGAAATTAGCTAAATTTCGAAAGATTCATATTAGTAATATATGTTGAGCTATATATCGTGGATTTGCTCTCTTGTGAAGAGATTGTATGACCGGTGGGTGGGTAATGGTGATGAGGGTGGAATGGTAATCATTTTGAAAATGGGATAACCATGATTTTGAAACTTGTACTAAAATTTCGAGGACGAAATTCTTTAAAGGGGGGAGGTTATAGCGATTCCGGTTTTGTCCCGACCTTCTTTGTGTCCCGGACTTGGGTTCCATGGTTGAATATCGTATCCTTGTCGTGTTATTCTCTTTTGACTCTTTGTATTTGAGTTTTGGATTATGTTGGGCGTGTTTGGAACAAACTGGTTGTTAGTTGGTCTAGACTGTTGTTGCCCAGATTTTGGCTTCTTCGCTCAAGCGAAGCTTCTTGTGCTCAAGCGAGCCTTGTGTAATCTTCTTCTTCGCTTGAGCGACAATTAAGAGTTCTTAGGTTTCCTTCCAGACGCAGCTTTTTTGAGGAGGGGGAAGTTCTTCGCTCAAGTGAGACTTCTTGCGCTCAAGCGAGCTTTGTGTTAGTTGTTCCTACGCTCGAGTGAGGCTTCTTGTGCTCGAGCATGCGTCTACGTCTATAACAAACCTGAAGCTTTGCATTCTGCGCTCGAGCGACGCTTCTTACGCTCGAGCGAGGTTACTTGTTGTGTCTGGATGCTCGAGCGACAACTCCTTCGCTCGAGCGAAGGTCGCGTATATCAGTTCGCATCAGAGTGATTTTACTTCACTTTTTGATCTCTTTTCTCCTAAAAACCCTAGATCGGCTATCTCTCTCTCTCTTTAAAATACTCTCTCTCTCTCTCTCTACAAATAACCCTAGATCTAAGCATCTCTCAACTCTAGTCCCTTTGTTAAAGTGTTGGGGCATCTCAAGGGCTTTCCTTTGATCCGAGCAAAACCGAATTTGGAACATTTTTGAAGCTTTTCATCATCTCCTTTGAGCTTCTACTCTTGAGGTAGGGATATTCAATTCTTTAATATGAGCTTTAATCTACATATTTGTCATTTGTATAAATGGAGTAATTTGGGAGTGATTTGGGTAAAAGTTAAGGTTTGGGCTCTAAACTAAAGGGGGTTTTCATGTTGATTTACAAAATAACCTTGGGGGTTTGTGTTTGAGGTTCTTTATTGTTGAAATGGTGAGATTTAGACCTATGGGAATATGTTTTGGAATAGGGGGAAAATTGCCCTAAGTTGAGTTGAAATAACTATTTGTGTAAATAATGAAATTGGTTTGGAAATTATGAAATTGGGGAAAATGTGATTGAATGGTGTAGTTTGGTTTGATGAATCACACACTTATGAAAAAGTTGATAATTTATCTGTTGCTAGATTTGTTTATTTGTTTAGAAAATATCTGTTTTGGGCTATTGGTGGAGGATAGCTATGATTGTTGTAGAAACTACATGAGGACTAGGTAAATTGGAACTAGTCATATGAATATTGTCATTGAATATGATGGGTTGATTAAATTGTTGAATATGTGAATTTTGGTAGTCATTGTATATGACATGTTTTTAAATACATTGTACATGTATCGTTGTTTGGAAAGAGATAAGGGATGTACTTTATTATTTGGGAGGAGATAGAGAATGGACTCCATTGATAATTAAGTTGGCCGAAGTGTCCAGAGTGAAAGTCCCGAAATTATACATATATGGGTGCCGGTTCCCTTGGATGTGATTCCGTAAAATGGCAAGAAAATGGAAGTGTTGAATAATTTTTGTTATTGAAGTGTTGATAAATGAATTGTAGTCTCGTTTTGAATTGTTTAGATAACAATGAACTATGTCAATGAATTGATTTGGATAAATGAATAGAAATTGACCGAAATACGGATGTCGATATTGACTGGTCATGAAAAAGGCGTAAGTTGGTTTACTAGTATTGAACATTTATCTGATGCTGATAGCTTAGTTAATTCTCATATATTGTTTAGCATATCTCTACTGGGTTTTGGCTCACCCTATTTGGGAAACCATTTTCAGGTACATCTGATATGCCGCCTCCAATGACATAGCTTGGGAGGCTTAAGGGCTGAAGGCTCTACTTTTGTAATTTCGTTTTGTGTTGAATGTTTATTCAAGCCGAGGCCTTTACTTGTATAGAGACTAGACTCTTCTTTTGTTGTAACCAAGCAAAGTCTTAGAAAGATGTAAGCCCTTAGGACACTTATTTTGTCGTTCTCAATTAGAGTTACATGCTATAGTTTCAAGATGAACATTGATGAAAGTGTAATGCATGTAATATCTTTTGTAATATTAACTCTGATGAATGAAAATATAACATTTTTATTATGTCTATAGATCTTGTGGATGAATGATTATATTATATTTTGAGGGCGTTACAATGGCCATCAGTACAGTAAATAGAAGTTCCAAGAATTGGAACTGATAGAGATCTCTGTAACAGTAGCAATAAACAGTAACTGTAACAGATGTTATAGATGCCGTGAATACAGTTTATAAAATAGGACAATCATTCACTCAGTAAGCAATACTGTTTCAAAAATAGAATTAAACAATATCATTTAGAAAATAATTATAAATTGAACATAGCTTTACGACATTGTTGCTCATAGTTGGCTCCTTGAAACGCGTGGTTAGGACGTGGTGTTTGACCTACACAGACACATTCAAGCATAATGGTTCAATATACAGTCCTTTCATGTAATCACTTGATAACCTATTCGGTCTATCCGTTACTTAGTCACTAATCTTTCCTTTTCATTAATTTCCATTGTGTTCATAAGATGCAAACGCATATGAAAAATACTTAAAAACCATGCAAACGAAAGCCCAGAAGTCAGAGAAAATAAGAAGGAAACAAAACTGAGCCAACCTTGCTGACCGCATGTGCGGTGGCCTACCCGCTCGAGCGAGCAGAATACCAGGTGAAACAGAGCAAGGTTGGCTACTCGTGTGTTGGCCTAGGCCACTCGAGCGGTCTCGGTTGAAATCCAGCCCGAAAATCTGCTGAAAATGAAACTTCCCTCTTTGCAAAACCAACTCTAATTTGATGAAAATCAAGGCTCAAAACTCTCAAAAACATTCTCAATTTCATAACTCTAACTCCAAACAAAATCATAACTTTAAAACAAAGCTCATTTTACCACCTATAAGATCAAAAGCGTGAATTTGATACGAAAGTCAAGAATCATGCATATAGGAGTTCCAAGTTCAAAATCCATGGGAATTTCCTCCTCAAAAAAAAAAAAAAGTGATTGAACAAGAATAATGCCATGTATGACACAATGTTTAACTATTTCTTACAATTTCTCCCTTTAGGGTTTTTAACATCAACTTACACCACCCCATTCCTTAATTCAACCTAGTTCCTATGATTACATGGTTAATACAACTTCAATTCATGAGATCAAAGGAAAATTCTTACCTTCAATGGTTGATTTGGTGAAGTTTTGCTTAAATCCCCTCTTTTCCTCTTCTTGCTCTAGAGTTCTCTCTTAGTCTCTAGAACACTCTCTCAATGTTGACTCACCAAACCCACATCTTCTCTTACTTATTATTAAATAGGCTCCAACATAAAAATCTACCCCTTAATCAATTTTAAGCTTGAATTAGATTAAATCAAATTCACTTAATTAACTCAATGTTCACCATAATCTAATTTACCCTAAATTAGACTAAGCTTAATTGAACTAATGTGAATTAGGCTTTAATTACCTAGTCAAATATTTAATTCTAATGTTATGGTTTACTGATTCAGGCAGATTTAATTCTCATCTCTATATATTTGTTCACATTATCACAATGCAAATATCACATGGCATATAACACATGGCAATTACTGAATAGATAAACACATAATTCAGGTAAATCACATAATTAGCAGTTAATTAAGGAGGTGGTTGTTATACTTTTATTCCTATGTCATTCTATTCATGTTGGCAGCCAAACAATGGAATAAGAATGGAAATTCCATTCCATTCAACCTTGTATTCCATTCTTACTCTCATTTTATTCTCACTTTATTTCATTTCATCGTACCAAACATACTCTCAGTGAATACTGTGATTTAAATCCTTCTCATTTTTCTTAGTAAAGGGAGATTTCTTACCTATGATATGGAAATTTTTTTGAAGGATATTTCCGTCCAGTCCAGTTCAATTGGATTAGAGTTATCACTTATTTCAACACTAAAAAATTCTAACTCGATATCTTAAATTTTATTGTTATATTTTTATCACTTGACCGGTTTGACAAAGATGTAAGTAGTTGTAGGGTGTTAGTTTCGAATTTTGATGATATATTTTATGTTTGTATGCTAATTTTTGGGGACATAACCAATTTGTGTGGTTGAATTTTTTTCTTCTTCTTTTCAGATTCATAATAAAGTTTACAAATTTTAATTATTAAAACTAGGATAAATTATAAGTACACCCCTTAAAGTTTGCTATCAATACGGATTTCTTTTTGTAATTTTGAAAATTACATCATGCCACTTAAAGTTTTTAATTATGTAACAAATAACTCTTTTATTAATAAATCATCAAATCGATTAAGAGCTTTTAATGATGTTAAAAATATATTTTAATTAAAAATTCATTTAATTTTATTGTTATGGAGGAAAGTAGTAAGGAATTTCATTTTTTTCTATTAATCTTATTAAATAAAAAATTCTAATGAAGGTGTATTTGTAATTTTTAAAATTATAAGAAATAATTTATATTTTAAACAAATCTCACGAGGTATATTTATAATTTATACTAAAATTATAAATATTTTCATAAATATGTAATTGTTTAAAAATTATAACACATGGAGTATGATATTTGTCAATGGTTGACGTCATTTTGACTTGGGCTTTCAACCCAAGCCCACCAACCAAGTACGTACGAAAATTGAATGGTTCATCATCTTCTCAGTTTTTCATAATCGGACGCCTGGCTCATCTTCACTGTTGATATCAAACTCTCAAAAAACGATTAGCCAAATCACTTGGACCTGCCCTCACACGCCACACTTAATACACTAATAAAACTTAAAATAATGGTTAATTATATTTTTTTAATCTCCAAAATAAAAGGGTTGTGTTAGTTTAATTCTTAATATTTAAATTGTTTCAATTTAATTCTTTGTATGTAAAAACATTTCAATTTTTTAAAATTATGATAATCAAGTTCCTGATGTATAAAATGTGTTTCAATTTAGTTTCACAACCTGATTATGTTAAAAATAAAATTTGAGCATTAGAGGAGATCGAGACACTAAATTTAAACAATTTTGATACATTGATAACTAAATTGATATAATTTAAATATTAGGGATCAAATTGAATTACTTTTACATTTTGTGGACTAAATTGAAGTAGTTTTATATATTAGGGATCAAAATGTAGGGGTGATAAACGAACCAAGCAGCTCGAGATCAACTTGTGTGTGGCCAATTTTCGAGCTCAATTTGTTAAAAAAAAAAGCCAAGTTTGAACACATTTAAGAGCTTGTTTCTGTTTTCAAACTAAGTTTGAACAGTCAATTGATCATTTGGTTTGATCCAATAAGCCTAAATTATATAAAAGATTAAACTACTCAAGCTCGACTTGATAAAAACTCATTTGAGATTGACTCGAAAATTTAACGAACCAAGCTTAAACAAATTTTAAAATTCATTAAAGTTATCAAACCAAGGTTGCACATTTAACTATTCAGTTTGTTCGGCTCGTTTATTATCTCTACCAAAATAACACAAGGTCCATTTTTTGAAAATTAAAAATATAATTAACCTAAAAAAAATCATATAAAGTGTTTGTGCTTGGGTTTGTATGTATGTATGTTTGTGTGTGTGTGTGTGTGTGTGTGTTTTGTTGTTTGTTTTTGGTGGCAAAACAGTCTTCCAAAAAAAAAAAAAAAAAAAAAATTCTAAGAGTGCTTCTTGAGAATTGAATGCTTTAAGAGAAATTCTGTGATAAATAAAAATAACAAATTTATAGAGTCATTTCTTTATTTTTCTATTTTTAATAACAGATAATAATTTTTGAAAACAATACGAAATTAGAAGAACCCCATTTTCTCTCTCTCAATTTCCTTCCATTTGAAAGCAAAAGAAAAACGTGTGAGGATGATTTGTTTTATAAGTTAAAACATAAAAATATTAATAAAAGTTATAATATATTATGAATAATAATTCATACTTAATAAGAATCATAACAAATAAAAAAATGATTAAAAATAAATATTAATTATAATGTTCTAGTGTTTTAATTTTATTATAATGAAAAATTAAATTATATATTATATACATATAAATATATTTAATAAATATAATTTAGGCAGGGTCGGGTAGAACAGGCAAGGGAAGCAAAATCCATCCCCACCCCCATTTCCTTAACAAGGCAGGAAAAACCGTGCAATGTGATGCGGATGGGAGAAAATGTCCATCCTTAACAATGGATCACAATCAAGAACTACAAACGTGATAATTTGACATATGATTGGAGTGTGTATTATAGAATTTCCAAAACTATAAATATACATCATAGAGACACCAAAAACAAAACAAAAAAACAAAAAACAAAAAACAAAAAAAGAAGCCAAATTACACTTTTCAACCTTATGTTTTGACCCAATTTTAGTTTGGCCCTTATTGTTTCAATTTAAACAATTTAATCTCTATACTTTAAGTCTAGTTTCAATTGGTCCTCCTGTCCAAATAACCATTGGCGGACATAGGGGGTGGCGGGCGGGGGGCCACCGCCCCCCCCCCCCCTCGGACACCCAAACTTTTGAAAAATTGCACTTTCACCATACAATTTTGAATATTTATAAAAGAAGTTTGCATTTTGACCTCTTCAATATATATAAGATTTTATTCTAACCCCTCTAAAATCTAAATAATTTTACTTTTGCAATCCTGAATTTTGAAAAGTTTCATTATTTTCATGCAATTTATAGTAATTATAAAATAAATTAGTATTTTAATCACCCCAAACTTTTGAAAAATTCTATTACTTTCATGTCATTTTGAGCTTTTGTAAGATAAATTAATATTTTGATTTTCAAAATCTATATAATCTTTACTTCAATTCTTCTAAAATCTAAATAATTTTCGCTTTAGCTCCCCCTTCACACAATTCTTGCGTTCACCACTGCAAATAATCATCAATTTCTTTTACGTGCATGTCTTAGGAGAGTTACACGTATAACAAAATCGTTAATATTAATGTCCAAGTTTCACAAAATGACCAAATTGAAACTAAATTAAAAATTAAAAAAAAAATCAAATTATTTAAATCAAAATATTTGGATCAAGCTACATAAACTAAAAGTGCATTTACAGGAATTAAGTTTCTCTCCTTGCATAGTTGCTGATTTTATTCTTTGATTCTTATGATTAGGACTGGAGAAAGGTAATCAACGAGAAAGGTAATCAACTAAAGGTGCCTTGCCATAACCTTTACATTTCATTAGGAGATCATTGGTTTGAGTTTCTTAATGAGGAATGTTAGAGATCTCAAATGTTTTATCAAATATTTTACTAAATATCTCACATGAGTATGAGACTTATATCAGACCCATATGGTGTGGGTACCTCACCTATGTGAGACATTTGATAAAACATTTGAGATTCTTAGCATTTTTCTTTCTCTATACACGTGTTAGTTATATTTCCCGTATATTTATTTGCAATTTCTCTCTTATTGTTTGAAGTTTCTTTATATCAATTATGTATTGTATTTTATTTTTATTGTAATTATAATCTATTAAAGCGTTGTTTGGAATGATCTAAATAAATATATTTTTTGCCTTTATATAAAAAAATATGCAGAAAAATAGATATGTGATATGACTAAAATAAGAGCATTTATCTAAATAAGTGCACGATGAGATTATTTCTAATGATTTAAATAAATATAGTTTTTGACATTTTACGAAAAGATATATAAAAAAGTAGAGAGATAATATAATTAAAAAAAATAAAAACATATAAAAATATGCTAATATATATCATGCCAAATGTCAAACAAACTCTTATGGTGACAATAAATATACAAAAAGTAGTGGACCCTGTAGCTTTCAGTGATTACTGTGATTCAAATCCTCTTCATTTTGTGTTAAAAAAAAAAAAATTCCTCTTCATTTTTCTTAGTAAGGGGAGATTTCTTGCCTATGGTAGGGAAAGTTTTCCAAGGGTATTTCCGTCCAGTCCAGTTCAGTTCAATTGGATTAGAGTTATCACTTATTTCAACAATCAAAAATTCTAACTCAATGACTTCAATTTTATTCTCATATTTTTATCACTTGACCAGTTTTACAAAGCTGTAAGTAGTTGTAAGGTGTTAGTTTTGAATTTTGATGATATATTTTATATTTGTATGCTAAATTTTGGAGAAATAACCATTCACGTGGTTGAACTTTTTTTTCTTTTTTCATATTCATGATAAATTTTACAAATTTTAATTATTAAAGTTAGTTTAAATTATAAACAAACCCCTTAAGGTTTGCAATAAATACAAATTACTTTCTGTAATTACCTCATGCCCCTTTAAGTTTTAATTACGTAACAAATAACTCTTTTATTAATAAATCATTATACCGATTAAGAGTTTTTAATAATATCAGAAATATATTTTAATTAAAAATTCATGTAATTTTATTGTTACGTAAAAAAGTACTTAGGAATTTTATTTTTTTATTAATTCTGTTAAATAAATTTTTTTAACAAAGATGTATTTGTAATTTCTAAAACTTTAAAAAAACAATTCATATTTTAAACAAATCTCATTAGGTATATTTATAATTTATACTTAAAATTATAGATATTTTCATAAATATGTAATTGTTTTTAAAAATAATATCTGATTTATAATTTGCCCTTTAATTTGTAGGGGTCTCCATGTTTGATTGGATAGACTGTATAAGGGGGGATTAGATCTATCGGACTTGAATTCTAGGACTGTGAATCTCTTGGACTATTTGGTTGGATTGGATGTGTATTTTGTGTTTGTTGTCTCAGGGTATTAGATATTTGAAAACGACTATTTTTATTGAATCCAATGTTTGGTTAGATGGACTGAATATGATAAATGAACAAAAGACTATTTTACTATTTTTTTAATTGTTTACTAAATAATAGCAATATTAAATATACCTTTAATATTTTAATTATTTTTAGCTAGATTAAATACAAATTTATTTTATTTTATTTTATTTTTTGTACAATTACATAAATTTATTTTTAAAAAATTAAATAAATAAAATATCAATAAAAATATATGTTATTTTTTTAATTAAAATACATAATTAAATAATAGATAGTCAAAATGATCATTTTACGATCTAATTTCAACAGTAAATAATCCGATGAAAATTATTTAACACCCCTTAAATAGTATAATTCCACGTATAGAGTATAAGAAATCTAACCGAACTATATGTCTGGCAGATCAAAAAAAATATCAATGCCGAATAAAAATTTTTTTCTCAAATTACAATTTTAACAGTGAATAGTCCCTGATCCGGCGAATCAAACGCACCCATTGAGTATGATATTTGTCAATGGCTTGCTTCGATAAGTTACGTCATTTCGACTTGGGTTTTCAAGCCAAGCCCACCAACCAAGTCCGTACGAAAATTGAATGGTCCAATGTCTGGGCCATCTTCTCTATTGATATCAAACTCTCATAAAACGATTAGTCAAAATCACTTGGATCTGCCCTCACACGTCACACTTAATACAATAATAAAAATTAAAATAATGGTTAATTACATTTTTTTTTTGATCTCCAAAATAAAAGTTTTGTGCTATTTTAATTCTCATATTAAATTGTGTCAATTTAATTCTTTATATATAAGAGCACAAAACACTTATCAAAGCTATAATTTAACAATAGTGATAAAAAATGAGTCTGCAATGACTTGTTATTTTACTTGTCAAAGATGGCATATGTCATATCTGTTTTTAAATTTGACAAGTAAAATAGTAATTGCCAAACATGTCATATCAGCAAATATGAATATATTTGTGGTTCCAAATTCAGTTGAAAAAACAGAATTGAAACAGTAGAAAATCAAGTAATTTTTCAAATTTAATTTTTCTATTTAATTTTTCAATTTGAATTATATATTTTTTTTTCTAATTTTTTTCATTTTTTATATTTGTCTGGTCGGGAATAATATAAATATATAATTTTTTTTTACAAATAGTTAAAAAAAGGTCATAAAAGACAAAAAATAAACAAAATTAAATAAAATTATAAAAAAACTTATATCCAAACAATACCTACAAATTTAGAGGGAAAGTTGGTTGAGAATTGCCAAAATAACAAGTGACAATTGGAGCACCATTGTTATAATTTGGCAAAATAGCACTATTTATTGTTAAATTATAGCAATAGCAATAGTATTATAGCAACAACTATTGGAGATGCTCTAAAAACGTTTTAATTTTTTAAAATTATGATAATCAAGTTCCCAATGCATAAAATGTGTTTCAATTTTTTCAAAATCTAATCATGTTAGAGCATCTCCAACGCTTAACTTCTTTTTTCATCAAATCTGATGAAAAAAATGACGATTTTTTCAATTTGATACGAGGCGCTCCAATGGTGAGCATCAAAGCAGAATTGGGTGTCGACCGGCCGGTTGACCAACCGGTCGACCGGTTTGGGCAAATTTTTTTTTTTTAACCTGTTTGAACCTTTTTTGACCGGTTTGAACCTAGTTATTTCAAAGGGAACCGGTTGACCGGTTGGTCAACGGTCGGGCAACCGGTTGGTTGACCGGTGTACCACTTTCAACGGTCAGTAACAGTGATTTGGTAAAATCTGTGTCTTGGTCTCAGTTTGATGTTTTGTTTGCTAAATTCTCATTTTGATATGACTTTGGTGCAACGGTTGGAGCTTGAAAAAGTAGGTTTTTTTATCAAAATTTGAATTTGATGCTGGGTTTGGTTCACCGTTAGAGATGGTCTTAATAACATAATTTGAGCAAAGAGGAGATTGGGATACTAAATTTAAACAAAATAACACAAGGTTAAACAGTTAATTGTTGGACTCGTTCAGTTCGTTTATTACCCCTACCAAACCAACACAAGGTCCATATTTTGAAAACTAAAAGTAAGTGTTTGTGCTTGTGTTTGTTTGTTTTGTTTTTATATTTTTATTTTTTTTGTTTTTTTATTTTTTTGGTGGCAAAACAGTCTTGCAAATTAAAAATAAAAATAAAAATAAAAATTCTAAACCGTTTGGGAAGTTGGTTTCCAGGCTTTTTTTGGCTATTTTAGCTATAAAAGACAAAATAAGCTATTTTAGGCACAACAAACAAAACATTACATCTAACTTATAATCATTACACTATTCTCTCACAAAAAAAAGTTAAAAAAACTAAAAAGTTAAAAAATTTTTTCCAAACCATACTTTTTAGCCTAGGCTAAAATAGTCAAAAAACTGACTCACTTCCCAAACGAAGCCCTTGAGAATTGAATGCTTTAAGAGAAATTCTGTGATAAACAAAAATAGTTTATCAAACAAATTTATAGTGTCATTTCTTTATTTTTCTATTTTTAATAACAGATAGTAATTTTTTAAAACAATACCAAATTAGAAGAAGCCCATTTTCTCTCTCTCAAATCCCAGCCCTTACTCCATTTTCTTGCTTCCAAACGTGGTCAAGCATCACGATTTAAATATATCTTGGCAACAAGGGTCATTCTAGAATGAGTCATAACTAAACATTAGTATAAATAAAAATGTTTTTGATTCAAAAATAAAATAGATTGTAATTAATATCACAATGAGTAATAACTACTATAATAAGTCATAAATAAGATATAATCAACACCACAATAGGTAAGGATGGTCATAACTCGAGTTTGTCATAATCTTCATATCTTGTTTCACATCGGGTGCGGGACAAATCAGAGGTGGTGGCAGCAAGGCAGGTGCATAGCGGGGTACGAATTTTTTTTATAAGTTAAAAATTAAAAATATTAATAAAAGTTATAGTATATTATGAATAATAATTCATACTTAATAAGAATTATAACAAATAAGATAGAAAATAAATAATTAAAAATAAATATTAATTATAATATTCTAATGTTTTAATTTCATTATAATGAAAATTAAATTATACATATTATATACATATAAATATATTTAATAAATATAATTTGGGCAAGGTCGGGTAGAACAAACAGGAGAAGCAAAATCCGTCCTGCCCCACTTCCTCAATGGGGCAAGAAAAACCAGTGCGGTGTGATGCGGGGCTAGGGAAAATGTCCATCCCTAACAATTGATCACAATCCAGGACCTCAAACGTTATAATTTGACATATGATTAGAGTGTGTATTATAAAATTTCCCAAACTATAAATATACATCATATAGACCCAAAATAAATAATTAAAAATAAATATTAATTATAATATTCTAATGTTTTAATTTTATTATAATGAAAAATTAAATTATACATGTTATATACATATAAATATATTTAATAAATATAATTCGGGCGAGGTCGAGCAGAACGGGTAGTAGAAGCAAAATCCGTCTCCGCCCCACTTCCTTAATGGGCAAGAAAAACCTATGCGGTGTGATGCGGGGCGGGGGAAAATATCCATCCCTAACAATAGATCACAATCAAAGACCACAAACGTTACAATTCGACATATGATTGGAGTGTCTATTATAAAATTTCCCAAACTATAAATATACATCATATAGAACCCCCCCCCCCAAAAAAAAAGACATTATTGACCCAAATTTTAGTATGGCCCTTATTATTTCAATTTAAACAATTTAATCTCAACACTTTAAGTCTAGTTTCAATTGGTCCTTTGGTCCAAATAACTATTCGCAGACACCGGGGGCGGTGGGCAGGGGGCCACCGCCCCTCCAAACTTTTGAAAAATTGCACTTTCACCATACAATTTTGAATATTTATAAAAGAAGTTTGCATTTTGACCCGTCAATATATATATATATATATATATGTATATGATTTTACTTTAACCCCTCTAAAATCTAAATAATTTTACTTTTGCTATCCTAATTTTTGAAAATTTTCATTATTTTTATGCAATTTTTAGTAATTATAAAATAAATTAATATTTTAGTCACCCCAAACCTTTGAAAAATTCTATTACTTTCATGTCATTTTGAATTTTTGTAAGATAAATTAATATTTTAATTTCCAAAATCTATATGATCTTACTTCAATTCCTCTAAAATCTAAATAATTTTGCTTTAGCTCCCCCTTTGCACAATTTCTACTCCCGCCACTGCAAATAACCATTAATTTATTTTACGTGCATGTCTTAGGAGAGTTACACGTATAACAAAATTGTTAATTTTAATGTCCAAGCTTCACGAAATGACCAAATTAAAACTAAATTAAAAATATAAAAAATCTAATTCTTTAAATTAATATATTTGAATCAAACCACAGGAATTAAAAGTATATTTACAAAATAAATAAATAAATAACATGAATTAATAGTTATAAGTTTCTCTCCTTGCATAATTGCCGATTTAATTCTTTGATTCTTATGATTAGGATTGAAGAAAGGTAATCAATGGGACAAGTGCCCTATCATAATCTTTACATTTCATTAAGGGGATCATTGGTTTGAATTTCTCTATATATGTGTCAGTTAGGCTGCGTTTGGTATAGTTCTGGAATCTTAATTTTAGAATTCTTTTCAACATATTATTTGGTTTAAATTTTTAAAATTGATTCTAAGTCACATTTTAAAATTCATTTGAAAACATGTTTGGCAATACAATGAGTCTTTGAATTTTGAATTTTGAAAAGAGCGATTTTGGTCTATCCAGTCGTCCTCCCAGACATCTCCCGGATGTCCAACCGGTCGACCGGAATAGGGTTTTTTTTTTTTTGCAAATGGCACCTGTTATTTGGAAGAAAAAAAAAAGGGAATTTGTTTTTGATTTTTTTTAAACAAGATAATATATTTTTATTTTTTTTATATTTTAAATCAAAAATATTTTTTAAAAAATAATTCAAACCAAATATACAATAAAAGTTACTTTAAATCAGTAATTGAATATTTATTTTGAAAAAAAAAATTATTTCATTTGTAATATTTTCAATTAAAAAAATTGATTAATGTTATTCTTTGTTAATAATTGATTTTTTTAATTGAATTTTAAAAAGAGTTTAGTTATAAATGCTGATCAGAATTTTAAATAGAATTTTGAGTAGTGTGTTTGGTTATGAGTTATAACAATTTGAATTAAGTTTTAAAAATTCTTTCCAAAACTTATAACTAAACAACTTTTCTTATTTCACATGTCACATCAAACATTTAAAACTCAATTCAACACTCAATTCAAAACTCTTTTCAAAACTCATAACTAAATAAATTTTCTACATTCAAATCATAATTCCAAAACTTATAAGCTCAAAATACAACTATATTATCAAATCATATTTAGAAAACTCTATCAAATGCTATCTTATATTTTTCGTATATTTATTTGGAATTTCTCTCTTATTGTTTGAAGCTTCTTTATATTAATTATGTGTTGTATTTTACTTTTATTGAAATTATAATCTATTAAGGGGTTGTTTGGAATGATATGGATAAATATATTCTTTTAGTTTTTATGAAAAGATGTGCAGAAATATAAAGGAGTGATATGATCAAGATAAGCGCAGTTATCTAAATAAGTGCATATTGTTTGAGAAGATTTAAATAAGTATGTTTTTTAACTTTTTACAAAAAAATATATAAAAAAAAAATAAAAAAATGATGTGACCTAAAAAAACAAAAAAATATGCTACTATAAATCATACCAAACAAACTCTTATTTAGAGTTTGCGAAACAAACTCTAAGTTTTATGGTTATATTATATATTAAATATAAAATACAAAAAGTAGTGGACCCTGTAGGTTTCAGTGAATACTGTGATTCAAATCCTCTTCATTTTTCTTAGTAAAGGATGATTTCTTAGGGAGGTTTCTTACCTATGATATGGAAATTTTTCTAAGGGTATTTCCGTCCAGTCCAGCTCAATTGGATTAGAGTTATCGCTTATTTGAACAATCAAATATTCTAACTCGGTCTCTTAAATTTTATTTTCATATTTTTATCACTTGACCAGTTTTACAAAAATTCTAACTCCATATGTTTTTGTTTTATTTTTTTTTTCTTTACATTGCCACCTCATTAGTGGTGTTTTTAGAGCTTCAAATTTAGTGCTCTAAATCACCACTCTTTGGAGAAATAACCATTTACATGGTTGAATATTTCTTTTCTCCGTATTCATGATAAATTTTACAAATTTTAATTATTAAAGTTAGTTTAAATTATAAATACACCCTTTAAGGTTTGCAAGGAATACAAATTATTTTCTGCAGTTTGAAAATTACATCATGCCCCTTTAAGTTTTAATTACATAACAAATAACTCTTTTATTAATAAATCATTAAATTGATTAGGAGTTTTAATGATATCAAAATTATATTTTAATTAAAATTTTATGTAATTTTATTATTACGTAGGAAAGTAGTTAGGAATTTCATCTTTTCTGTTAATTTTGTTAAATAATTTTTTTTAACAAAGATGTATTTGTAATTCCTAAAACTATAAAAAACAATTCAAATTTTAAACAAATCTCATGAGTTATATTTATAATTTATAATTAAAATTATAAATATTTTCATAAATATGTAATTGTTTTTAAAAATTATATCTGATTTATAATTTCCCCTTAAATTTGTAGGGGTCTCCAATTCTAACACATGGAGTATGATATTTGTCAATGGTTTGCCTTGATAAGTTATCATTTTGGACTTGGTCAGCAAGTATGCATACGTACGAAAATTGAGTGGTTCATCATATTTTATGTTTTTGATAATCCAACGTCTGGACCATCTTCTCTACTGATGTCAAACTCTCAGAAAACGATTATAACCAAATTACGGGCATTCTATTTACATTTAAAAAATTATTATGAACTTTTAATTTTGAAGTACATCCTGTTTAATTATTTAAAATTTTATTTTATTCTTATTATATCTTATTATTTTTCTTAAATTGCCCTCAAGGTAAACTCAAATAATAAATAATAAATGAACTAAAAAAATTAAATTGTTTCAAATCTTTTTAATATAGAAAATAATTCTCAAATACAAAAAAAAAAAAAAAAAAAAAAATTCACACACACGCAAACAAACAAACAAACAAACAAACTTATAAGCACATAAGCATTATAAATACAGAAAAAATCAAACTTTTACATAAGCATTATAAAACTTTTCAATACAAAAAAAAAAAAATTTACATTATAAATTATCTATAAGAATGCTTGTGCAAAAGTAAAAAACCAAACTTATAAACAGATAAGAATTAAGCACAAACACGAAAGAGTAGTTTTCAAATAATGCACTATTTAAATGACAAAATAAGAACAACTTTAATAATATATTATTGTTAATTTAATTACCGAGCCCTTCAATTTTTTTTTCAAAAAAACGATATAGAAATAATTGATGGTGTTTTACAAAAATTGTGAAACCCTTTTATATGAATATTTTTCTCGTTTTTGATAGGTTGCTTCAAAAAACTATTTTGATTATTATTCTCATCTATTATTTGATTGTTCAAACTTTCTTCTACGATTTAGGATTTCAAAATAATAAAAAATAACGATATTGATGATGATGGTGAGTTTTGGTAGGGTGGATTGGAGTTTTGGAGGGAGGAAGAAGAAGTCGAAGAATAACTTTGATCTCTTGGGGAAAAAAATACAGAGATTTGAATAGGAATAACTGATTAAGGTGTACTATGAGAAAAAAAATATTATTTTGAGATTTAATATGTGTTGTCTTTATTAGTAAATTCATATTATGATATATTAGAAATTAAAATTGGACGTACTAAGACATATTTGAATCCCCAAAATCACTTGGATCCGCCCTCACACATCACACTTACTACTATAATAAAAATTAACATAATGGTTAATTATATTTTTTTTGGTCTCCAAAACACAAGTATTGTATCATTTTAATTCTTAATATTTAAATTATGTCAATTTAATTCTTTATATAACCTTTCAATTTTTTTAAAGTTATGGTAATCAAGTTCCCAATGTATAAATGTGTTTCATTTTAGTTTCAAAATCTAATTATGTTAATAACATAATTTGAGCATTAGAGGAGATTGGGATACTAAATTTAAACAATTTTGATACATTGAGAACTAAATTGATACAATTTAGATATTGGTAATCAAATAGAAATACTTTTACATATTGTGAACTAAATTGAAACACTTTTATATATTAGGGACCAAAATGTAAGGGTGATAAAAAAACTAAGTAGCTCGAGCTCGACTCATTTCTGGCTTATTAAAAGTTCGTTTGAACTCGGTTCGTTAAATAAACAAGTCAAACTTGAACACATTTAATAACTTGTTACTGTTTTCAAACTAATTTTGAACAATCAATTGATTGTTCGGCTTAGTTCAATAAACCTAAAATTATATAAAATATTAAATTACTCGAGTTTGGTTTGATAAAAGTTCGTTTGAGATTAACTCAAAAGTTTAACAAAACAAACTTGAACAAATTTTAAAATTCATTAAAGTCATCAAACCAAGGTTGAACATTTAACTCGTTCAGTTTGTTTATTACCCCTACCAAAATAACACAAGGTCATATTTTGAAAACTAATAGCATAATTAACCTAAAAAAAAATCATATAAAGTGTTTGTGCTTGTTTGTTTGTTTTTTTCTTTTTTCTTTTTTTTTTTTTTGGGTGGCAAAACAGTCTTCCAAATTAAAAAATAAAAAATAAAAAATTCTGAGAGTGCTTCTTGAGAATTGAATGCTTCTCTCTCTCAAATTCCTTCCATTTGAAAGCGACGAAGCGAAAGGAAAACGTTCCCCCCCCCCCCCCCCCCCCCCAATTTCCTTGCATCGAAACGTCGTCAACCATCACGATTTAAATTTTGATTAGTGGATTGTCAAAACTCTTGATTTTCATGGCCAAATGTAGTTTCTCAATTCTTGGATTATTTATTTGGGTTCACACCTTTTTTTTAAAGAATATTTAATATAAGTCTGATCTATATGATGTATGATATGCTATTCTAATAATATGAGTATAAAAGATCATTTTTTTAGAGTAAATAATTGTATGTATATGTTATTAGATGGACATATGATTACTTGATAAATTTGATGAATTACACAATTTTTTTTCTTTTCTTTTTGTTTCAAAATTTGGCATTGAACATTCAGGGATCCAAAGAGAAGCATTATTTGAGACCTTGTATTTTTACATTTCACTTAAAAAGATAAAAATCAATTTAAAATAGTTATTAGAAAATTTTAAAAAGATTAAATTTATTATTATTGCTTCATATTTTAACTATTTACATAACAAAAAAATATATATATATAGTAGACCAAAATCTAGAGTGATAAATGTTAAAACCTACACCTACCACACACATTCACCTACTTCACCTACTTTCCTACACCTACCACACACACCCACCTACTCCTCACCTACTCCCAAATTCTCTCCTATATAATAGGAATCCTTGTAATATACACAACACATCAATCAATAATACAATTCTCTTTATACAATTTATTCTCTCTCTATCAATTTATTTTACATGGTATCAGAGTTATAAGATTTAGGCCTATACTCCTTTCTTTCCGGCGGGCAGCCGGCCGGCAACCTTGCCTTCGCTGCCCGCGGGAGTTTTTCAACACATATCACAAACACATAACTTGACTCCGCTGCCACAAATTCCATAACCGAACCTCCTCTTCCATCACGGTTACATGGAAACACCGTATATGAGATCAGTCTTGAATTTCTCCGTTGTGGCACAGGCTTTCCCAGCGTCGTCGAGCGCTCCGTCGGCTTACACGACAGCTAGACGTGGATCTGCCCTGTGTGCTCAACCAACCAGCTTGCGCGACCTACGCACCTCGTGTCTGTCGCCTCCTGCCTGGCCATTATTTCCAGCCACAACTCCGCGACTGAGCCACCCCCACCTGCAATCTCACTCGCCTCGGCTGCTTCTCTCTTTCTCTGTCAATGTTCAACCATTCTCAGGTAGTCCCGCCAATTTCGCAGCCTACACGGCTGTTCTCAACCCCCATGATCGGATCATGGGCCTGGATTTGCCTTCTGGTGGTCATTTGACTCATGGGTATTACACCTCTGGTGGGAAGAAGATCTCTGCCACCTCGATTTACTTCGAGAGTTTGCCTTACAAGGTGGATTCAAGTACTGGGTATATTGATTATGATAAGTTGGCAGAGAAAGCAATGGATTTTAGACCCAACTTGATCATTTGTGGTGGGAGGTTTAGCTCTCTCAACCTGCTCTCTCTCCCTCTCGGAAAACACTACTGCACTCAACGCATTCCTCTCTCTCACTTTACTTTTTCAAACCCACAGCTCCTTTTTCTTTCACTACCTGATCCCCTTTCTTTTCTTTTCTTTATTTTCCACTTTCAAACCCACGATCCTTTTTTTAATTAACCCACTCAACTTTCTTTTATTTTAATATATATATATATATATATAAGTTTGTTATAATATATTACACAGACTCACAAACCCATTTTCTTTTCTTCTTTTCTTTCTTTATTTATTTCTTTCTTTTCATTCCTTTATTACATCTATACCCATATCCATCATCACACTCTTTCTTTATTTATTTCTTTTAATCACCTTTTGCGACTCCCTCACCACAAAATAGAATTTTTATTTATTTTTCTTATCTTTTTTGTGTTCCATTTTTCACAAAAAAAAAAAAAAAAAAAAAACCAAAATTCCAAATTTGCACAACAACCCATTTTTATTCTTCTCAGGGATCACCCCCGATCACAATTTTACACACAAAAAAAAAAAAAAAACAAAACAAAACAAAAACAAACAAACAAAAAAAAAAAAAACAAAAAAAAAAAAAAACAAACCACACCAACAAATCCAAACACAACACCAAAAGAGTTGTTTTCTTTTCTGCAGACGGCCACCCACCGACCTCCCTTCTTCGCCTATTCCGCCGGTCTTTTCTTTTTGCCTCCGTCCTGGGTGGTCCTTGCCGGTGTTGCCTCCGTGTTTCCCACTCCACTGGGCATGATCACTACTCCCTGCTCCTCCACTACAGCATATGGCGGCCCTCCAAATCGGAACATAACGGTGGCCTTCCGCTTCAGCTCCTTGTTTTCTGCCTTTAGCATACTTATCTCTGCTCGCGCATCCTTATACATGCGTTGGAGCAGAGCTAGTTGGGAGTTTAACTGTTGCACCTCATTTGTCCTGCTCTGCAGCCGGTGCGACAAGTTTGTGACCGCAGTCATGGTTTCCACACATGACTTCAGAGTATACTGATTGGC
This sequence comes from Camellia sinensis, assembly GCF_055761805.1. Taxonomy (NCBI): domain Eukaryota; kingdom Viridiplantae; phylum Streptophyta; class Magnoliopsida; order Ericales; family Theaceae; genus Camellia; species Camellia sinensis. Next base: position 69,153,602 of record NC_138970.1, read on the forward strand.
CTCAATATCAGTTTGCACTGCCATTCTTTGCTCCACAGACCGCATCGAAAAGTTCAACGGAGCAAACTCCGGGCGCTTGGTTGAGGTTCCAGTGCCACCGCACCAGTTATCTCTCTTGTTGACTCGTTGAGGTCAGGAAAGAGGGTGAGCAGACCGCGGGAAGACGAAGCCATTTTCTGGACAACAGAGTGTTACAGAGTATCTCTCTCAGAAAACGGATATCTCTCTCAGACCACGAAGCGTTTTTCAGAAGTTTTTCACAAGTTTTCTGCCTCAGCCTCAACCTCCGCTTCGGTTTATAAAAAAACCATGACGAAGAGGCAGACACGCACATCATGCGCCGCTCGGCGCTCGCCGACAGCCTGACACGCCTTTTCATGGCACGCCTTTTGATGAATTGGGCACGCCTTTTGATGGCCCGCCTTTTGACAGATTGGGCACACCTTTTGAGGGTGTAACTTTTTCCAACGGTCCGACATGACCCTATAAACTGTCCCGACATTTGATTCCGGTTAGTATCTCCAACGGTCCGACATGACCCTATAAACTGTCCCGACATTTGATTCCGGTTAGTATCTCCAACGGTCCGACATGACCCTATAAACTGTCCCGACATTTGATTCCGGTTAGCATCTCCAACGGTCCGACATGACCCTATAAACTGTCCCGACATTTGATTCCGGTTAGCTTTTTCAACGGTCCGACATGACCCCATAAACTGTCCCGACATTGATTCCGGTTAGCATACAGTGTCCTCTACCACGTTATGACACAACCATCCAGTCTCCTCTACCACGTTATGACACAGCCATCCAGTGTCCTCTACAACGTTATGACACCCCCATCCAGTGGCTTCACCAACGGTCTGACACGACCATACAGTGTCTCCTACCCTCTTTTATTATTGTGTTTTTTCTTGTTTTGTTGCTCTCTCCAAACTCAAGTTGGTTAGTTCCTATCCCCTTTGAGTTTGCGAGGGACTGTTAAAACCTACACCTACCACACACACTCACCTACTTCACCTACTTTCCTACACCTACCACACACACCCACCTACTCCTCACCTACTCCCAAATTCTCTCCTATATAATAGGAATCCTTGTAATATACACAGTACATCAATCAATAATACAATTCTCTTTATACAATTTATTCTCTCTCTATCAATTTATTTTACAATAAATTAATTGAAAGCAATATCACTTAAACATTTATTACATTTTTAATTATAAAATTGAATCAAGAGCTATCGACTGAAAAGGTTGACCCAAACACACATAGGAAAGCAAAAGCCATTTTTAATTATAAATACATATAATATAAGACTCTAGTTTCTTCTTGTAGTCATATCTCGCCAATGTTCATCCTGTCTCCACACCATAGGAAGGCAAACTAACAACCACCACTTCATCCACCATCAGCAGCAGCAGCAGCAGAAGATCATGGCAGGCGGAGGTACATCCGGTCAGTCTCTTGAGTACACTCCGACATGGGCCTTCGCCACTGTCTGTTTCTTCATCATTGCCATCTCCATTATTATCGAGCACTCCATCCATCTCATCACCAAAGTAAGTGCGCGCGCACACACACACACACACATATATCTTTGTTACTTTGATTATTGTTGAATGAAACAGATGTTGATTCAATACTTCTAATTGGTACAGTGGCTCAAAAGAAATCGGAAGTCTGCCCTCTATGACGCTGTTGAAAAGCTCAAATCTGGTTTGATAATGAATAACTGTCCAGAGATTTCAATACAGCTCTTCTACTTACACAAAAATCAATACATATTAAGATTCAACCCTCTCACACAAGCGTGAGACCTATAAAAAGGGTGGAACTCAACTCATGTGAGAGGATTTTGTCCGTTTTCTGATTAGTTTCTGTGTTCTCAGACTATTTCATTTCAATTTTTATAAAACCTTAGAACACATAAACTTGTCACAAAAAGACACAGAATGTATGCAACAAACAAGATTTTCAAACAGTAAATCCTATAAAATTTTGTCTATTCATGTGAATTCTATGTTAATTTCTGTGTTTGATTTCTGTACCAGTAATAGAACCGTTATACGATGTATGATTTTAGATTTAGATTTAGATTTTGTTTATGTTTTTTTGGAATTGTTTTTGCAGAGCTTATGTTACTAGGGTTCATGTCACTCATACTAGCAGTAACACAAGAGCACATTGCCAACATCTGCATACCCACTAGGCTTGCAGACATCATGCTTCCATGTCGAAAGGAGACTGAGGCGGAAACCGCCACCACGGTGGAGCATTTTACAGTCGGAGTTGTCAGAAATTTGAACTTTTCGGTGTCGGGTTTGTATAATGGTAGTCTCTGGACAATACCACGTAGAAGATTGGACGATGATGCTGTGGATGCTGGTGCAGTTAACAGTACTGATAAATGCACAGCTGAAGTACGTTCCTTTTCTGCTGTGCAAACAAAAAAAATAAAAATAAAAATAAAAATTAAGTATAACGATGATATTATATATTGTTAACACTTTTGATAATAAAATTGCCGCAACTTGTTTGGCAGAAAAAAATTCAATTAATTTAGTATAAAATTTAAAAATTTATACTTAAAGTAGTTGTTCTTTGAAAATAGTGTTTTAGTAAAAATTTTCAAATTTCAATTTATTCCTTTCTTCAATTCTATAAAGCTCAAAAAATTCTGTTTGGTTTAATTTCAGAATCTGCTTTCAAAAATATTTTTGAAAAATAGAAATTAATTTCAAAAAAATAAACATCTAAAAGATATTTTCAAAATTTTTTAAAAATATTTATGTCCCCCAAATTATGAGTATTTTTTATATATTTATACCAAATTAATTTATAATTTTCTTAGAATTCTTATAGAAAATTTCTTCTGAAAACAAACCAAGCAGGTTTCAACCTATGCACATGTGGTAGTTATTGGATCATGGTGCATCTATGTATACTAATATATAAAGCGAGAAAACTATTTGGTATGAAAGAACTGTATTTTTGAAGTTCTGCATATATTTGTCTTGATTAAAATGTCCTATACAATTTATTTGAATTTCGTTAATTTAAAGGACAAATTTGTAAAGTGGTAGTTAATATCTACCCACTGAAATTTGCAGGGAAAGGTTTCGCTAGTGTCACAAGAAGGGATACACCAGCTTCACATATTCTTCTTTGTGCTAGCAGTCATGCAAATTGTTTATAGTGTGCTTACCATGGCTTTGGGTAGGCTCAAGGTAACAAGCTACATTGTCCACTACAAATTTTAGCATCCATCCTTGGCTATGCATTTTTCATCTCTTTTAAGTGCACATAATTTGATCACAAAATTAGATATAATCATATTTAATTTTGTGATCAAATTTTATGCACTTAAAATTTTTCGGGAGTGTTTGGGAAGAAGCTTTTTCAATTTTTTTGGCTAAAATAACACTAAAAGGCAAAATAGGCTAAAATAGCTAATAAGACAAAATATCACATCAAATCCATAATTATTTCATTTTTTTTTTCACAAACATCACATTCAACTACAAAAAAATTCAACTATCTTCCCGAACAAAAAGGCGTTGTTTGGTTTGTTTTTGAGAGAGTAATTTTGGAGAAAATTTTTCAAATTTTTGTTTGGTTTAGTAATTTTGAAAAAAAAAATCCAAAATCACTCTCTCTTCTATACATCAATCAATCACTTTTTATCTCTCCTCTCTCCTTCTCAATCATTTTTTCTCTCACACACATCTACTTAACTATATCAAAATATCAAATCATCTCAAACTTTCATACTCCAAAACTGTTTCCAAAATATACAACCAAACAAACCAAAAAAATTTCTAAACTCTTTCCCCAAATTTTTTTCCCAAAACCAAACAAAACACAAAAATTTAACCTACTAAAATAGCAACTTTCCAAACACCAACTATATTTCCCCTTTTGTTTTCATTTTTATTTGTTTTTAATCCATGTAGATGAGGCGTTGGAAAGCTTGGGAGAAAGAAACTCAAACAACTGAGTACCAAGCTGCAAATGGTATGTCTAAAAACTTTAAAAAATGTTATAAACGAATGAGTTTCAAGTTTATTTATTATTTATGAATTTAATTACTTTTGTGTTTAGGGTTAAGAAAATTTGAAAAAATTACTTGTTTTAGTATGACTCAAAAATTTATTCTAATGTTTAAAATTATCATTATTATATTTTTAGTAACAAAATTAAACATTTAATAATGAATTACTATCGTCTAGGGACTAAATTTGTTGTCTCAAAAACGTAAACCCTTTAGTACAACATAATAGTCCCTAAAATTGCATTTATTGGTAATATTTTATAATTGTCACTAAATGTTCTTTTTTCTTTTTTTTTTTAATTTCTCAAGATGACTCACATGACGACTGGAATTGGTTTCTTAATAATTTTTGCAATAAAATTCACTTGAGGAAGAAAAAGTTTGATACCTACAATTCTTATATGTTGTAGTGAATAATCTTACCTTCTTTATTTTTCTTATCACTCTAACTTTATTAAAACAATTGTGCTGGGGACCCCCAATTTGGGGTGACCCCCAGCACCCCCAGTGCCACGTGGAGCTCTGTGATGGCAAGATAACAAAAAAAAAAAAAAATTCCAACCAATGAAAAAATAATATCCGATTAACTTGATATTTTACAGGCATGTTCTACTTGATATATTTTAAAATGTGAATGATTCGAATTATCAAAATAAACCTCGAAATGAGCTTATTTCATTGCACAACAATTGCTGCTACGCGGGCTGCGTAGGAGCATCCCCAATTCCATGGACAACTCTCTTCTACCAAAACATGCATATCAATTCTTTGGAAAAAAATGAATTTGTTTACATAATGGAAACAAAACACAATACTTAATTTGTCTAAAGAATGCTATTATGCTTTCCATTTTCTCATATGATTTCTCTCTTTTTCATTATTTTTCATATCTATTTTATTTATATTGTATTTTGTGGGCCTTATTCCCAGCTCAAAATGATAATTTGAACCATTTATCTTGTAAGTCCAGCAGTAAAGATGAGTTGTGCAAAAATTTAATTTTATTGAACATTAATGCACTTGCACAAATTACATTTTGTTTTTAAAAATGGACGGAAACTATTTAAACTTGAACCATCTATTTTATAAAACAAAATATGATTTGTTCATCCATTAATCGATATTCGATGAATCTAATTTTTTAAACAGATGATTTTCGCTGTAAGATTTATCAGATGAGATGTTAAGATCACTAACAAAATACAGTATGGAGAATAATGGTTTAAAAAAATAGCCATTCTCACCTTTTAATTTACAATGTGTGATATAAAATATGGTAAATGTATCATTATTATTGTCTAAAACAGTGTACTTTATTTAAAAAGTGTATTAATCTCATCTAAAATTGGAAATTTTATTATTTTAAACAAATCAAAAAATGTACTTTATTCACACATTTTGAAAGTTTGAACAAAATGAAACTCGTTGGTTGGGCGGTCTTTTTGCATGCATAAGTACTTATGTAATCAAGCCTAAGATATTCAAAAGTGTTGAAATTTACTAATCAAGGTAAATATTAGATGTAGAAACTAATTCACTGGTCTGAGATAGAGTTCTATTTCTTTATCTTTCAATAATTTTATTTTATTTGAAGAATTTTAGGTCTTCACGTTAATGTTTTTGGTAAGCTGGTCCAGTCAATGTTCACATAAGGACTCTTACAAAATTTAAAAATATTATTTATCCACAATTTTTGTCTTAAAATTCATTCTGAAATAAGATGTATAATGATTGAAGTCTACCGATATAATTTTATAAATACTTTCTTAAATATATATTTTTTTTTGAGTTGTATTGTTATACTAAATTTCATGGAAAGTTAATTTGTCACACTCTTTAGGAGTCTGTGAACAAAACACCAAACCTGATTAGTCTAAAATTATAGTGTGTTGATTCCACCTAGAATTGTAGTCTATTATTTTAAATTAATTTAAACTTGTGTTTTATTAACACACTTTGACTCAAAGATGAATAATAACTTGATGGATAGGTGGACTCAATTTAAAATAGTAAATTACTTTGAAATTATGTGAATTGCGTGTGGTAGAGATTTGTAATTATGATTTGAGAGTATGAGTTGTATTTTCAATTTGTGAGGTTCGGAATTATGATTTGAGTGTGGAAAATTTGTTTGGTAAAGATTTTTGAAAATAGTTTTGAAAAGAGTTTTGAATTAAGTGCGGAATTGTTAATGTGACATTTGATATTTGATGTAAAAATTTACAACTTATAATCAAACATACAACTCACAATTATTTTAAAATTTTAAAAAATTTAGAAAATATTTTTTTTCGAATATATAAAAATTAACATATCAATTGCAAAAAAAAAAAAAAAAAAATCACTCTTCCAATCAACCGGTGGGACGACCGGTTAGGCAAAATTTGCAAAAAAAAATTCCAAAACCCGCGCCTGGTACAGACTTCTCTGCAGAGTTTTGAAAACGTGTTTCCAAAATACGTTCCAAAGATCATATTCAAAACTCGGTGTAGAATCACATTTTGAAAACATAACAAAACAGACTTTTCATGGTGTAACTCAAATTTGTTTTACTTTTCTTTGGGAAATATCATCAACCCTGCAAATTGCAAGATAAGTTGCGAGTTACTGTTTTCTTACTTTGGAGGCCATGACCTAATATAACATCGACTAGTTATGCATTATATGGCTTTCTACAGCTAGTTTTGATAGATTTGCTCTTATTTAGGCTTGTAACATGAGCAAGTTAAATCCTGCTTAATTAACCCAAATGAATATTGCATATACATGAGTTCCATTTTCAATATCGTAAACAAAATAATCTTGCTTTTTTTCCCCTTCGATTTGTTTAACAGATCCAAATCGATTTAGATTCACTAGACAAACAACATTTGGGAGACGTCACATGACGCATTGTACAGATTCAACAGCTCACCTGTGGATTGTAAGTTGCTGTCTATAGCTTACCTCTCCCTATATCACATGGGTTATTTGTTTGCTAGATTAAAGAGGAGGGATTGGAACTTCTAGTCTGTTGTTTGGCAAAAATATCTTATCTTGAGATTTGGCTCTTATCCCTCATAGGGGGACTAATTGAGCTAGGGGATAACTAATCGCACCCCATGGCATCAATTAATCCCTCCACTTCAAATTATCCTCTCTTCTGATCTAACAGTCTAAAATAATCATCTCCTTATTATTTCATTATGCATACACGTAATTTAACTCTTTTCCTATGGTATTCAATTTTCGAAAAAATAATTCAGCAAACAAACGAGTTCTTATTGTCCTTTTAAAGTAATATAGTTTTGATGATTTGCATTTGGGTACTTAATATGTAACTGTGAAATTGTATAGAAATGTTTTTTCAGACAGTTCTTCAAGTCAGTAGTGAAAGTTGATTACCTCACCTTGAGACACGGTTTTATCTCGGTAATGATCTCTCAATTCTAATCTTCCTAATTTTAAAATCAATTTCATCACAAAATTGAGATGGAAAATGAGTTTGTGATTGATTAACCATGTGATTTTATTTTGTGAAATTTCACAATGAAGGCTCATTTGTCTGAGAGGCACAACAACTTCAATTTCCAGAAGTACATACAGAGATCCTTGGAAGAAGATTTTAAAGTGATAGTCAGTATCAGGTTGTAGATTATTTTCACTCTTTGCTCTTCATGGTTGTCATCGTATATTAAACAATATAATTAAACGTTTAAATTAATAATTTATATACCCCTTTCATATATTTCATTTACATATTTTGAAAGGATGCTTTGGGCCACTAGTAAAGCTTGTCATTAGTGTTCTTGACAGTGCAAGTTTAGTTGAGTTACAAAAACAATCTCAAAGATTAAAGATAATACTAGGTACATCTTGCCACTAGTATGGATGCCATAACCTCATCACCCAGAAAAGGTATCTTGAAAATGAATTGTGTGATTCAAATTTATTATGATATAATATACGTACATCATTCTAGAGCAAATTTAAATCTATATATATATATATACTTATTTTTTTTTAGCATTATTTGGAGTAAATCAAAAATTCACCCATCTTTTCCATATTCCTTTTTAAATTTTTAGCCAAATTCATAATCCAAAAGCAATCTAACTTACTCTGATAGTGTGTTGTCTTTGTCTTGGCAGCCCACTTTTGTGGTTAATAGTTGTCATCTTTATGCTCGTGGTTGTTCAAGGTGAGTATATGGTTTTCTTCTAGAATTCCTTTATTTTATTATTACTCTTTTATTTTATTTTGTAAGTTGCACTGGCTTTGGTTAAGATTTTTTGGATTAAATACATCAAATCTCACAGCTTTGAGTTAACTTGCCCAATTTCTGTTAGTTAATTGGTAATAAGATGGATGGAATACAATGATTTTTGCCAATTTTGTGCTAAAATGTCTATTTTTCCCTTAGTTAATGTTAAGTTTGCTAAGGGTAAATTAGTATTTTTGCTTGCTTAGTTAACGGTGTCAATGTATAGGGGATGTCAAACTAATTTTCCTAAATTTGTGAAATTTGCTGCATTTAATTCAAATATCAAGGAAATCAATATAATTTATCCCTTATTATTATTATTATTATTATTATTATTATTTATTTTCAAATGAGAATGTTTGATCTTAAAAATTGTTTTTGAATCGAATCAGGTTGGCATGTGTATCTCTTTATATCATTTATCCCACTACTAGTAAGTATATACATCTTGCAGCAAAAAATACTAAATTGAAACTTGTATGAAGTTTCATTTGTCTCCTCTCCATGGATCAATGATAATTAAAGTGTCTAATTTTATATGTATATATATGTAGATAGTGCTAGTGCTTGGAACTAAACTAGAAGTGATAGTCGCAAGAATGGCTCTTCAACTCAACAATCAGGACAATGTAATCATAGGAGCCCCTCTTGTTCAACCCCATGATGATCTTTTCTGGTTTGGACGCCCAAGATTTGTTCTCACTCTTCTCCATTTGACTCTCTTTCTGGTACCTACCTACCAACTTTAATTCCTTCTTTGTGTTAATGCATTAAGGCTTGTGTTTGGACTTTCAATTTGTAAAATAAAACAAAACAAAATAAAAATAAATAATTTTCTATTAGGTAAATTACAATATATTTGCTGAGCATTGCTTAAAATACAAATTGTCCTTTATAGTTCTGAAAATTACATTCCGTCCCTTAAAATTTCTTATTTCATAATAAATGATCTATTTTATTAATAAATTATCAAGTTAATTAACAGTTTTAATGATGTCAAAAATACATTTTAATTAATAATTCAAGTAATTTTATTATTGTATAAGAGAGCGGTGAAAATTTTAAAAACTCTTCTCAAGTTGTTTTGGATTATTAGGGTACTAACAAATTGCTACATTTTTTCTTGATGATTTCAGAATGCATTCGAGCTTGCCTTCTTCGTTTGGGTAACGGTAAGTCTTTTCCTTCTCCTTTTAACTCTATGTTTTGGGTGTAATGGATGGGAGGGGATTAGATGGAGATAGGGTTATTTAGTGTTGTGTTTGTTTGTAGAGTTGGGGAAATGATTAGGATGGAGGAGGGGATTAAGACGGAGGTTGGAAGGGGGATTGGGATGGAGAAGTTAGAGGTGAAATTAGAAAAATAGTGAGGAGATTAGAAATTTTTTTATTTTTTTTATTTTTTACATATTGGGAATTTTTTTGTAAATATTAATGTTTAATTTTTTATATTTTTTATTTGTTTTATTATTTTATATAAAAATAATTTAACAATTCGTACACTAACAATTATTATCAAAACAAACACAATTTTACTTAATCCCCTCACTATCAATCCCCTCACTATAAATCTCCTCAATTCTACCTCTAAAAACAAATGGAGCCTAGAAGTAGATCAAGATCTTATCATGTTGGGCTGAGCCAACAGTTCAACCCACTAACCCTTCCGTACCAAGCCCATTTAACCCTTTCGTAACAAGCCCATTCAGCAGGCCTTAATCTTAAGGTCTTAGGCCTTGAACCGGCTAACCTAAAAAAGCCCGTTGATGGGCTTAGGCACCAATTTCATGGGTTAAATTACATGTAGTTGACAGTCCACACAAAAAAAAAGAAAAAAAAAGAGAAAGTTTACAGGTAGTTGTGAGATTTTGTGAGACCCACACCCATCTATATGGATATTTTTTTGAGAAAATTATTTAAAAGTTTGGGACTATCCTATTTGCATCGATCTTGACCAGTTATGGTAGACCATATAGGAAAAAAAACAAGGTCTGAACTCCATACTTTCACCATATTAAATAAGTGGTTCCAACATGGTAAGTAGGGATATAATCGGTGTAGGAAATTATTTATTAAAACAAGCGAACTGTGTGTATTTTAAAAAAATACAAAATGACTTATACAATAAAAGTTTAAAGAATTTCATAATGTAGAGTATTTTTTGGAAACGAAAAAATTATTCTGTAATAGAGAATTCAGCCTTGTTAATTTTCATAGAACCGGCACAGTTCACACTCACATAAGTAATTCTTATTAAGAATGTTCTGCCATACTCCCCACTTGGATAACCAAGATATAAGAATCATTAAAAACATATCTTATCCTGACAACGCAGCAAGGATCACTCTTCTTATCATAGAAATGGGTAGGAGAGTAAACCTATCTACTGATTGAGGAATCTACATAATTCGGTTGTCCTATTGAACCTAGTTCTTGGAATCTCGAGTCTTCTAGGTTGGGTTGCCATTATAGCGATTCTTAGTTAATAGGCATTAATCACATTTCTCTTGATAAATTAAACACTTGCTCTCTAGCTAACTCTTTTGCTAATGGATTCGCAATATTATCTCTAGATCTTATATAGTTAATGGTAATTATACCATTCGAGAGCAACTACCTAACGGTATTATGCCGTCGACGAATGTGTCGAGACGTTCCGTTACACATAGAATTTTGTGCCTATTCTATTGCTGATTCATTGTCACAGTGTATTTATATAGCTGGCACAGGTTTTGGCCACATCGGAATATCTTCTAGGAAATTTTGAAGCCACTCTACTTCTTCTTTTGTTTTATCCAAAGCGATAAATTCCGATTCCATTGTAGACCTTGTAATGCAATTCTGCTTAGAGGATTTCCAAGAGACTCCCTCGTCTTCCAGAGTAAAGACATATCTACTAGTGAACTTTGAGTCATTGGTATCTGATATCCAATTTGCATCACTATACCTTTCAAGTACTGCTGGATATTTTGTATAATGTAATCCATAATTTTGGATATGTCTTAGATATCTAAGCACCCTAATTATAGCTGTCCAATGATCCTTTACTAGATTACTTGGGTACCTACTCAATTTGCTGACTGCAAAGGCTATGTCAGGCCAAGTGCAGTTCATTAAGTACATCAAGCTTTTGATGATTTGAGAGTACTCTAATTGTGATATGCCTTCACCTGTATTCTTTAATAAATGAACATTAGCATCTATAGGTGTCTCAGCAGAACGATTGTCATGCTTCCCAAATTTTTCCAGAATTTTCTTAACGTAGTGAGACTGAGATAAGGCATATCCATAAGATGTTTTAGAAATTTTCATTCCAAGTATGACATCTACTACTTTCATATCTTTATATCAAACCTTTTGTTTAACAATTTCTTGGTAGACTTTATCATTTCGATATTGCTACCAATGATGAGCATATCATCTATACAGAGATAAACAATGACATAACCTCTATTACTATTTTTGACATAGACACATTTGTCACACTCATTTATCCTAAACCCATCTGAAATCATAACATGATCAAATTTCTCATGCCATTATTTTAGTGCTTGCTTTAATCCATATAAGGATTTGATAAGTCTGCAAACCTTCTCCTCTTGGCCAGGAACTCTGAATCCCTCGGGTTGTTCCATGTAGATTTCTTCTTTTAAATTTTCATTTAAGAAGGCGGTCTTAACATCCATTTGATGTATTTTAAGATTACACAAAGCTGTTATAACAATCAACATACAAATAGCTATTATTCGTGTTATAGGGAAATATGTGTCAAAGTAGTCAAGACCTTTCTTTTGGTTATACCCCTTAATTACAAGGCGAGCCTTGTATTTATCAATTGACCTATCAGTTTCCATCTACCTTTTGAAAATCCACTTGTATCCAAGTTCTTTGAACCCTGGAGAAAGATTAACCAACTCCTAAGTATGTTTTTGTATAATAGACTCAACTTCACTATTTATAGCCTCTTTCTATAAAAGTGCTTCAGAACTTGATATCGCTTCCTTAATCCTTTGAGGCTAATTTTCTAACAGAAAAGTTAGAAAATCTGGACAAAAAGATTTAGATGTCCTTAGTCTCTTTCCACGTCTAGGCTCATATTCCTGTTGGTCTTCACCACTTTCCATGGTGGCTTTAAAAGTTCGTTTATTAGAACTTGGCTTTTCCAATTCAAACAACTTGGCTTGTTCAACCATTATCTCTGTATCTACGGGAATTTGATTCTCTTCATCCTTTTTCCAAGGAAACAGATATTCGAAAAAGAATGCATTTCTTGACTTGATAATAATATTTGCATTTATATTGAGAATACTTGATTTAAATACCCAAAACTGATATGCACTACTTTTATTTGTATAGCTAATGGATACATAATCAACAGCTCATAGTCCAATTTTAGTCTTTTTAGAACTAGGAACCGCCACTTTTGCCAAGCACCCTCACACTTTTAAGTAATTATAAGAAGGTTGATGACATTTTCATGATTCATAAGGTGTTTGGTTAGTTTTCTTATGAGGTATCATATTTAGGATATAATTTGCTGATAAAATAGCCTCTCCCTTCAAGTTCTGGGGTCAACCCGAACTTATCAACAAGGTATTCATCATCTCTTTAAGAGTGCGGTTTTTCCTTTCACCGACTCCGTTTGACTAAGAAAAATAAGGTGCAGTGGTTTGATGAATAAAACCAAGTTCTGAGTAAAACTCATCAAATGATGTATCATATTCACCGCCTTTATTACTTCTCACAATCTTAATCTTTTTGCCAAGTTGATTTTCAACTTCTACCTTATGTTGCTTAAAAGCTTCTAAGGCCTCATCTTTGATTCGCAATAAGTACACATACAAATATCTAGTGCAATTATCAATAAAAGTTATGTAGTATTTTTTACCACCTCTAGTTTGCAAAAATTTTAAATTACCAATGTCGGTGTGAATTAAAGCTAGAGGTTCAATACTTCTCTCGATGTTATTAAATGGTACTCTAGTCATTTTAGCTTCAATAAATACTTCACATTTACGATTAGGATCAAATTAAAATTAGGTAAACATTATAGATTTACAAGTCTAAACAAAGAACCATAATTTACACGTCCTAATCTACCATACCATAAATGAAAAGAATCAACAATATAAGCAAAAGATGTGTTCTTATTATTAGAAGCAATAGTTGATACAACAGTTAACACATTAAGCTTAAAAAGCCCATTAGTTATATGGCCACGACCTACAGACATTCCAGCCTTAGCAAGTACAACTTTTTCAGAATCAAATACTACCCTAAACCCATTCTTAATCAACGACCCAGAAACTAATTTTTTTGCAAATTTCTAGAACATGAAGTACATTATTGAGAATAAGTTCCTTCATCGAGGTCATCTTTAGCACTATCTTCCCTTGTCCTTCTACAATTGATGTGGAGGAGTTTCCCATGAAATGGTGTTTGCCATTTTCCATCACTTTGTAAGTTGTGAACATCTTCTTATCTACACAGATATGGCGGGTTGCTCCAGTATCCACCCACCATTCTTTAAGGTTGCCCACCAAGTTACCTCAGAGACTATTGCAGAAAGGTTGATGTTTGCCAATCCATCAGAACGATCTAACCTTTTATTATGTTGGCTTGTGCCAGTTTCTTGCTAGAACTTGCTCCATCCTTGCGGCTTCGATAATCCTTTGCTCGATGTCCATCACTACCACACACATAGCACTTGCTTTTGAATCTTTTGTTGTTCTCATCTTTGAAGCCTTACTTGGATCTTTTGCCATCATGTTTTTCTCTTCTTGTTGTTATTGGACCTCGAACTCTGTTATTGTTTCACAACATTTGTATTAGCCTGCATGACATGGTTCCCCGACTTCTTCTCGGATTTACGGTTGTCCTCTTTAATCCTCAGTCGCATGATAAGTTCTTCCAACTTTATTTCCTTACGCTTGTGCTTAAGGTAATTTTTGAAATCCTTTAATACTGGCTAAAGTTTTTCAATAATAGTAGCAACTTGAAATCATTCACTCAGAATCATTCCTTCAGTAATGATATCATGTAGGATCAACTGAATTTCTTGGACTTGACCAACCACTGTTTTAGAATCTAACATTCTAAAATCCAGAAAACATCCCACAACAAATTTCTTTGCACTGACATCTTCTATTTTGTACTTCAATTCAAGAGATTTCCACAATTCTTTGGTCGTCTTCTTTACACAATACAGATTGCATAAAGAATTGTCAAGTCCATTAAGTATGTAATTCTGACACAGGAAATCACCTTGTTCCTAGGCATCTACTGTAGCGACAAGTTGATGGTCAGCGTCCTACCATTTTGTCTGTTTCAGGGCCTTCTCACGAATGTATTGGGCCAAATGCAAAGTTATAAGATAAAATAACATTTTTTGCTGCAATATCTTAAACTCTGTTCTATTGATTTTTTTTTTATTTTTCTCCATGGTTTATAGCGGTGGTACTAAGACTGTTGGGGTCATGATCAAAATAATCTCAGCACTATCGGTTGACATGTTTTCGAAATTCACAATTTAGAAACCCAAATAAATACACACAATAAATAGTAAAATAAATAATGATCTTAAGTTGTAGGAAACTATTTATTAAAATAAGCAAACTGTGTGTATTTAAAAAAAATACAAAATTCTAAATAATTTCATAATGTAAATTATTTTTTGGAAACCAAAAATTATTCTGTAACAGAATAATATTTTCGAAAACCACAAAAAGAAAAGAATAGGACTACAAACTATAAATAAAATAAAATAATATGAACAGAAGTTATAGGATGTAGAAAATATAGAAGTACAGAAAAAGTCAAGACGTGTTTTGGACACACTTTCCTTAAGATTGTCACGTCATCGTTGTGCTGCTCGAGAACAATGACGTTGACCTCCCAGGATGCAACGACTACAACTAACAATGCAACACTACGAGATTGGGACTGGCGAACAGACTATGTTGTATTCTCTATTACAGAAACACAAAAGAACAAATATGTAGAAGTATGCACTCAAGGAGAGAAGAAAAACGAATTATGGAATTGTTTGGGCAAGATCTGAATTTATAGGCAAGATGGTGACTATTCAGATAGGTTTGGAACCCCTCCGAATAGGTGCAAATATGAAAATCGCCAGAGTGAAGAGACATGACCAGAAAATGAAGGGATGCCACGGTTCGGGTTTGAATTTGAAAATTTCTCACAAAAAATTGAATTTCAATTCGGAATTTTGAATTTTTGCTCAAAAGTTTTTTTGAAAAACTTCAAATGAATTTTGTCCAAAAAATTAAAGTTATGACCTGACCTACACCACGCACCCGGTATAGCTGGCAGAACAGCGACGACGCGTGTGTAGTGGATTTGGGTCAAACCCACTTTGTTTATAACTCCCCTCCTTACAAAACTTATGGTGCCCCTTGGGGCCCATCCTAAGTATGCCAACCTATATAAACTCTCTCTTTGTTTCAATGTGGGACAAGCCATTTAATTAGCAAACCAACTTTGTCTCTTCAACTTCCATTTTTACAAACCTGAAAATGACGTTAACTTCCTAATCATTTGGAAATGTTTTTGACGAATCATCTTCGAGGCATGATTCAACACGTGACAAAGAACGTGTCACCACTCAGACCCACCTCAAATGGTGCATGGGTCTCGCGTCAATTTGGGCTCAAAATTGCCCAAAAATATGCCTAGAAACTCAAAAATTCCAACAATCGGTTCGAGACGGTTGGTGTTTAGGTGAAATTTTACACTGGACCTATTATGTCAGTTATATTATATTGACAACCGATACAAATCAAATTTTTTACTAAATCGCACCAATTCAAACG
Organism: Camellia sinensis; assembly: GCF_055761805.1. Lineage (NCBI taxonomy): Eukaryota > Viridiplantae > Streptophyta > Magnoliopsida > Ericales > Theaceae > Camellia > Camellia sinensis. The sequence continues at coordinate 69,169,736 of NC_138970.1, forward strand.
GTTCGACTCATTATGACCTTTCAAATTTGAGTTGTTTCTTAAATTTGTAGTATAGTAAATAATTTATATAAAAATATTGAATTAGCTATTTGTACATTACTTCAATATCCAATCTAACCATTCACAAAAATACAAGCAAAAGAATTAATAAATACTAAGTGTTTAAGCTTTTACTGAGATAGAATTAGAAACAAAATATAATCTGAAAACCAAAGCCTTGACACCAAAGTAAAAAGAATGTTTAAAACTATCATCCTATAAGACTAAATCACAAGTCTATCAAGTAGAGTTAAAACAGAAAATCAAAAACGACATAAACATTTGATATAGTTATATAGGCATAGTAGTAGCAAAACTTGACTCAAGAATATATGAATGACAAACTAACAACTTATCACATTGCCAATATTTATTGTCAGACATGGAATATTTAAGAAAAAATAAATAATTAAGTGAATCAACTGAACTTTGTATTCATCAAATTTCATTATATATTTTATATATATTATGTTTAATATGTGAAACTTTCGGTCGATTTCAGTTTAATTCGGTGCACAAGGTGCGTAAACTGGTACCAAACCAAAAATCAAAAAAATTAATTTTAAAAACTGCATAGACCGATTCATATTAAAAAAAACTTACCAAATATAGCCGATTTGATTCGATTTCGTCAGTTTTTCAATTTTTCTTACATCCCTAATAGTAAGATCCTAAATTCCACTTTGTCCATACAACCTATCATGAATGAACTGTGTGATCAAATCAAAGCCAATTATTTGGTCTAGAGCCATCCAATAATTTTTATATTTTTTATTTTTTTGTGATTTAATTTTTTATACATTGAAATTTTGTTTTATGTTTTCCATATTCAACTTCAAGACAAGTAGAACTATCAAAATTAATATATTCTTACACTCACCATAGTTTGTGTTTTTTAAGTGCAGATGCAGTTTGGGTTCAATTCATGCTACCATGAGCACACAGGGATTATTGTGACAAGAGTTGCGTTAGCGTAAGAAGCATCTGTATAAACTTGCATTTTTCATTGCCACCACCACCTATTTTAGTGCATAAAACTATTGTGAAATTATTTCAAATTCATGTTTGTTTTTCATTACTAATTCCAATATGATTTTATTCCTCAGGGTGGCAGTTCAGGTTCTTTGCAGCTATATTACACTTCCCCTTTATGCACTTGTGACACAGGTGGAACTACTACTAGTACAATTACTAACATGTTACATATTTTTACAATAATATTAATATTGAGAAAAATGCTAAGACTTTGAAATATGTGATCAAGTTCATCTTGAGTGTGGCTTACACTATACAAAATTCAAATTTATACTATACATTTAAATTTTGAGCATTTTTTGAGAATTTTTTCTTCTTGAATTTATTATATTTCTGTTATATAAATAGTAGAATATTGTTTTTCATATGTATCCATATATATGACTATGATTATAAAAATAAAATGCTATATAGCGTGAATTTCTATTTCAAAATTTATTCCAAAAATGAGGTTTATGGTGTTGATTTAAAGTTGGTAGGAGTTAGGCCACACCCAAAATGATAGTGGTCTTTACAAATATATATAGAGCAAGGATCCTCTAGAGTGATTTTTTCCTAAAGTTTCCTAGAGTGCTACATCGTGTGGTGGAGATTTACTGGCAAGTCACATCAATTTTTCTGATGTGACTTGCCAGTAAATCTCAACCGAGTGATTTTTTCCTAAAGTTTCCTAGAATGCTACATTGTGTGGTGGAGATTTACTGGCAAGTCACATCAATTTTTCTGATGTGACTTGCCAGTAAATCTCAACCACACAATGTAGTACTCTAGAAAACTTTAGAGAAATTTCACTCTAGAGGATCCTTGGTGATATATATAGGGTAATTTTTGTGGCGATGTAGTATTATTGTTATAAAAATTAAGTTTTATTTTCACTTTAATTATTTTTAAATACACTTAGCCTGTGTTTCGATAATAAATTTAAATAGATATTTGGAAAGAAAAAGTAAATGCAAAAGAAATCAATAAAAAATTTAACATATATTTTATTCACATATTCCTGAATCCTTTAAATGTATTAGGAATTAGGGATATATATATATATATATATTATCACAAAAAGGCAAATTTAGGATAAAATAGTGGAGTGAGAATAACATTCATTTTTTGTTGAGTGTAGACCAAATTCAAAATGAATGCAAAATATATTGCTAAGACATTTATTTGTGAAATGTAAGCCACATAAAATAATGGGAAAATTATACAAATAGTCCCTGTACCTTACACAATATATCAATTTGGTTTATTTTGTTTTAATTTGCTCGATTTTGCTCCTTAATTTAATAAATTGTGTCATTTTAGTCTAATAAATAACGGTTGTTAAGCTTGGTGGACGAAAAGTCAAATCATGTATCAATTTAGTCTATGTAGTTTACACAATATGTTAATTTGGTAATTGTCAAAATCGAGCAAATTAAAATAACATGGACCAAATCGACACCTACAAGGATCAAATTGACATATTGTGTAGACTTTCCATCTACCAAACTTAACAACCGTTATTTATTAGAATAAAATGGCATAATCTGTTAAATTAAGGAGCAAAATCAAGCAAATTGAAACAAAAGAGACTAAATTGGCACATCATGTAAACTATAGGGACTAGTTGTATAATTTACCCTAAAATAAATGGATATTGGGTGCAATTTTTTGAAATTTTATTGGGTGCAATTTTTTGAAATTTTTTTATGTATCCCTAAATACATAATAATGGATTGTTTGGTGACAGATGGGATCACAATTTAAGAGTAAGGTACTAGAAGAGAAAATAGCCAACATTATAAAGCAATGGCATGCCGAGGTGAGAGTGAAGAGGAAGAAGCAAGAACAATGTTCATTATTAACGTCTCCTCGAACTTCTTTGTCAACACCTGATTGGAGCCTCAGAAACAGTCTCACTGATTTCTCATCTCACCATCATCATCGACCCACTTCAACTACTCCAATTCCAACTGATCAAACCAACAAGAATAATTTCTCTAATAGAGGAGAGATCACTGAAGAAAAAGTAGATACACCAGATGATCATCGAACACCAGACTCTACATGGCTTCCATACCAAGCTGGGGTGGTAGAATTGCCAACAGTGAGGCGAGATAAAGGAAATTGAAATGGTAAAGGATCCTGCTTCCTTTAATGTGGAGACAAGTTTAATGGACTGTTCATCATGCGTCACATTTTAATGATATGAATTGTTCATTTTGTAAATTATTGTATGTAGAAATCGAATTAGGGGAGGCTTTCATCAACTAAGGTTGGCTTGAAATAATTTGAGACTAAAATGAGAATTTTAAATGAATTTTTATATATTTTTTAATATTCTTGTAATTTTTTATTTAAATTTTTTCCCCTCTTTTTGAAATGTAAAATAACTAAAAGATAATATTAAGAAAATTATATCCCCAATATAAGTTTAGTCATATGGTGATGATAAGATATTGACAATTTGTTATGAAATTAGTAATTTTTGCGCTGGGAGGAATTTGAGGAAATTTTTATTTTGGGTAAATTACAAATACACCCCTGAGGTTTACTTAAGATACAGATTGCTCCTTGTGATTTAAAAAATTACAAATACTCCTTTATTAGAATTTTTTTATTTAATAGAATTAACTAAAAAAATAAAATTCATAATTGCTATCATATATAATAATAAAATTACCTAAATTATTAATTCAAACATATTTTTAACATCATTAAAAATTGTTAATTGACTTGATGATTTATTAATAAAGGGGGTGATTTATTATAAAATTAGAAACCTCAGGAGGTGGAATATAATTTTCAAAACCATAGGAGCGATTCGTATTTTAATCAAATCTTAAGAGGTATATTTGTAATTTACCCTTTTATTTTTAACTCTCAAACTATCACTCAAAAATCAATTAATGTGGCATCAAAACTTGATTTCAAATTTCATTTTACATTATCTCCCAAACTATTATCAAAATATCAATTAGACCCCTTAATATATAAAATAAGCTCTATTAATAATTTTCATTTTCAAAATGAGAAAATTTAATTTAAATATTAAAATTTACAAAAAGAATATTTAATTTAAGCCTCAAATTCCTCGAATCGATCATGAGAATTGAGTCCGAAATTCTAAGTCCACTCTCTCTCTTCCAAATTGAGTCCAAAACTTTGAGTCCACCTTGCGAAATTTATTTTTTTACAAGAATGGTATTCTAAAAGTGTTCTTGTGGCTCGACAACGAAGGCACTAGCGACATCTTTCTCCTTAACTCATAGTTTTTTCATATTTTGAAGAGGTTGTAAACCTCTTTTCCATCCAATCGCCAATCTATCTATTGTATTGTATGGATGTCACCATATACCTGTAGACATCCCATTTTTGATTGCCCTTACAACTTGCGCGCCACCGAGTGATCACCCGATGATTAATTTGTATATGCTTGTCAAATGCTAGAATTTCTCAGCAAGAAGCCTCAGCTTTGAGCCTAAAAAACATGCCAACTTTGCACCATTTTTTTTTAGACCAAAATAGCAGCTTTTCAAGCCTGACCATCTGAGACCTGCAGGCCCACTAGTGGCCGACTGGCCACTAATGGTGTACGACCAGCCCCTATTAGTGACCTGCCGACCACTTATGCAAAACCAGATATTTTTGGCCAACTATCTCCACAGATGCATGCACCATACTAGCTGTTTTTGTTTGGATATTTCCGAGAGTCTTTTATATATTTCTATATATAGATGACCCTCTCTTATGATATAGGGTTAGAAAAATTTTGTGGAGCAAAAGTTTGAAAAGTATTTCTCTCTCTACATTTCTTTCTCTCTTTTGCAACTTACATACTCTTGACCTAAACTCTCTAAACCAAACTTGGAGGGTTCTTTGCTGAGGTGTTTGAACTTGCATTTTAGCTCTTAAGGGTGTGAATTGGTGGTTTATAATTCAAAAAGGATACTCCTTTTCAAGAGGTATAATTCCTAGCTTTGTTTCCCTTATTTATCTGTTGTATTTATTGCTGTTTTTTGGGCTTTTTTTCATATGTATTTTTGGGCTGAAACGTGTGGTTTAAAGCCGTTAAAGGTAGAGGGATGGACCACCCTTCTTTGAAGCTTGCTTCCTAGGCTTTTTGCCCTTATGTTTCCCTTCCTTTCATCAAATTTTTTTTGAACTTTTTACCACTGAATTTCAGAGTTTTTTAGAGGTTAAAAATCATGTTTTGAAGTCCTAAAAATGGAGGGGTTAGCCACTCTTCCATTGGCTTGTTTACTAGCTTAAATTTTTCATTATTGTAGCCTACTCCTTTAGCTCTTTCGACTTTAATTCCAGCATTGTTTTAGCCTATTTTAGGATTGTTTTAAGTTGTTCATGTCATTCATGCTTTGTTTGATAGGCTTGTAGTGTAATGGTTTTCATAGGTTTGGTATTTTAGGCCTTAGACACCAACCTATTTGGGTTGATAGCATTTATTTAGTGTTTTCCATAATTGTGATCATCTTTAATCACCTTTGTATCTCTCTCATTTCTTGGCTTTTCATTGCCTTGAGAGTTGTTTCAACCGATTGGTTGTTTAAGCTTGAGATGGAGATCATTGTACTTAATGGTTTAATCTCCTCAGAGATTCATTACTAGCAGCATGACATCTCCCTCATGCCCAAAACAACCCTTTGTTTGATATTTCTCTCCATTAGTGGACTCAATCTTCATTTTTGGACTTAATTGACTAATGAATGGAAAGGTAATTAAAATAGAGTAATAAAATTGGGACTATAATGGAATGAGATGATAATATGGTTTGTGGTTCATCTGGACATCAGTTGAACCCACTGAGTTTTAGGTCATTTCATACTTATTAGTGATGATAATGGTTTGAGAGTCAAATGTCAATCGCTTCCCTTGATCCATCTTATGATAGGGAGGAGGTTTTGTTGGTCATTTGGTTTCCCTCATTGAGATTTTGTCCAATCGAGCCATAGATCATCATGCGATAACTTTGCAATTATTGATGATTTGAGACTTGGTTCTATCCATCCTTTGAGTAATTTCATGATAGGGAGAGGTAGAGAGGATGAATATCCCCTGGAAACACTCTGTTTTTGCTCTGTTCATTTTCTGTTGCATCAAGGCCATATTTACATTAGTGGCCGGTCGGCCACTATTTGCAGTTGGCCGTACACTACTTCTGGCTGGCCAGCCACTTTTGTGTCAGTAGGCAGTGTTGTTTTCTTGCAAGGCAGAGCAGAAGTAGAGGCAAAACAGGAGCTTTTTCTGCAAGCAGAACAATCCTGGTAACAAAACAGAAGCGTTTCCGGGACGATGTTCGCGTTAGCATGCACGGTTCACTACCCCGATCGAGTTCAATTAGTTGTTAATTTGTTAATTAAATTAGTTGATCCTAGGTGTAATAATTAGTGAATTCTCAATTGTAACTAATTAGTTAGTGTAATTAATTAGTTAATTTCAATTTGTAATAGTTAGCTAGCGTAGTTAGTTTATTTCATTTGATTTTTAATAGCTAGTTAATTACCTTAACTAGGCTATTTATTCGGACCCTCCTGCGCGAAGGCAAACTTGTAACAATGTGTATGTCTTCCAACCCCACGTCTTTCTCCCTTTTATTTGCTTACTTATGATGGAAAGTTTAGAGCATCACATTTCGTTTAGCATTTTCCATGATTTGCATCCATGTGTCTTGCATGCATTAGGCTCATTCCATCATGCTAGCAAGCATTGTTGTTTAAATACTTCTTCGAAAACGTGCTTAAACCGCATACTATCAAATTGATTCATATGCCATATTTATAGCCGAGCCTATTAATTGCATATCGCATGTGAATCATTAGGCAGATTTCATTAGTTAGGACCATGCATTTTTGTAACTATTTTCTCTCTTTTTGCTATCCTCGGGAATTGGGTAAGCTTTACTACTTTAGCATATCGCATAAGTGTGATTGTTGCCATGTCGAGCATGATTACCATAAGGCTAAATGCTTAAGTGCTATATTTGTTTGAATGCTTGTGGATGAAGGCTAAATTGCTTAAATTGGGATAATTTGAGTAATTTACATATGAGATCACTTTTTTAAGTGATACGTATTCAAACCTTTTTTTTCAACACAAACATGAAATCAAAGTGTTCCATTTTTTGCAAATTAGTCTATACTTATGTGCGTCACATAGTAATGCTAGCCAAAATAATCGGAACAAGAGCATATAATGTAAATAAGATTCACATGATGATTAGTAGAGCCCGATCTGCGCAAATCATGACCTTTCCCTCTCGTACCTAAGTTCCTGAGCCGAGACACTTTGGTAATGACGGATAAGTGGCCTTTGGCACGAGTCTTGGATTTCTTAAATTTTTCAAAAATATTTAGGTGGCGACTCTGTAATCTGGCAAAGCAGTCCATTTTTGGCATTTTTGATTCAAGATCGATTTTCCAAAAGATTTGTCGGATTTAGACTCTTTTGTGTTTATTTATTTCACATTGGACTTGTGAGATTAGATTCAGAACTACGGGAGTCCAAACTGTAGGGCTATCGTATCCAAAAAGAGCACGAAAAGTAAGCTACAGTTTCTGGTGACTTTGCTGGAGATTTAAAGAACTTGATTCGAAGTTTATGATGTGAAATTTTATCTACAACTATATGTTTTTTTGCATTGTATTTGCATTGGTGCACTTAAGTCATTATGTTTGTCATCTGCTATTCATGGACGGTTTGCTAGAGGCTTGCCTAAAAGGCTGATCGATCGTGGGCTCTGCCATGTTGGGAACACAACCCTTGGATCTGGGCTATCATTGTACCGTTTGATTCTCCTTTCACTTCTCGGTGTTAGGTGTAAGAGGTATATTAAGTAATCTTACTGAGGTACCCTTTTGACCAATCGACCTAGTTGCATATAGAAAAGCCATAGAGACTGTTCCAAACTAGGACATGACGCTCACCCGAATGCAGGATTGCATGAAACCGCTTGATTGAAATAGTGAACCCTAGTTCATGATAAAAACTAGGACAGGGTAACCCTTCCCCTTCATAGGGGCGTTTTCGCTCTTTCTTAACTGGTATATGCTTTATAGTGAAACTATGGAGGAGTGTGCATATCAGTGATACAGTTGGTATCTGTTTTGGGGGCAAAATTCAGTATGGAGTACAGGCCTACAGCTTTAATCATGTCTGTGTTGATAACATCATAGTTGAGGTGTTGTGCGATTTCTGAGTATTGCTCTTTTCCTTTATTTCTTTTGCTAGGTAGTTTAAAACCATAGTTTCAAAAAGTTCAGATATCCCCCAAGTACTCTGGACTTGAGTCGGAAGACTTTGCAAAGTCGTGGATCCTGTTCGGGGACAACCCATGTTTACATCACTCTCATCGGTTACAAGACGGAGGAGAATCAGACAGAGTTCACCAGTCCAATTCTGATAGCAATCACCTCTTGGCTCGCTTGTGTTTAGATCGGTCCAAGAGCAGTCAGCTACTTCCAATTCAGCCCAAGAGAGGTCACCCATTCCAATGACATAGTATCATTCAGCCAATATGGAGGAATTAATACTCTGGTTGTAGCAAATAGTGGAAGCGCTACAGCAGGATGCGGCCCATCAGGCCGAGGTCATAACCAGGCTACAGCAACAGCCACCGCAGCCGACCGTGGCCTCTGTATCTCGTGTACCCATTACAGCTATCCCAACACCCGGAGCCACTGCTAATACAGCCAATTTTCAAGAAAATCAGGGTAATCTAGCATAACCTATCTCGGCACAAGCTTTCAAAGCCCCGGTTTATAAGACCGAGGCACCATTCGAGTTCGAGGTTGACCCAACTGCAATCAAGGTCAACAAACTGGAAAAATTGTTTAAATGAGCACAATGGGTTAACTTCATCCTAGACATAGAGGATGGATACATTAATTTTGCAGTTACATTGCCAGATTGGTTTAAGATGTCGTACATTGATCGTTTTGACGGTTCTAGGGATCCAATGGTTCACTTGCGACTGTTTTCTGATATCTTGTGGCCGATGGGCTTAACCAGACTACAGAAGCTGCCTCTCTTTGGTCGCACCATGTCAGGCATAGTGGCCATTTGGTATGCTAAGTTACAAGATTCCGTCAAACAGAATTGGGAGGAGATGGCCGAAGCCTTCATTGCTCAGTACTCTTAAAATACACAGATTGAGGTCACAACTCGTGATCTTGAGGTAATCCATCAGGAGCCGAAGGACGGTTTCTCTGAGTTTGTGACAAGATGGAGGGCCAAAGCCTCGATGATGACCACTCAACCTTTAGAAAAGGATCAGATAAGAATGGTCGTTCAAAATTTTCATGGCAAGTTGTTGCAGAAGATGACTGTTCTACCTCTATTTATATTTACAGAACTTCATGAAATGGGAGTGCAAATCAAAAATGCCATGAAACAGGGGCTTATTATAGATAAGAAGGAGTCGACCAAGAGGCCATCTGTTCGCAGTTTCAATGCTGCCAATGGTGGCACAGCTACGAGGCCATTGGATGTAAGTGTTGTCACCGTAACCAAGACCACCAACCCCTTCGCCAACACGTGCTCACAAACAGCATCCAACCCTACCCGACCTCAGAGGACTTTGAACCAACTATACATGACTCTGTCCAAAGCTATGTAGGTGCTGGTTAAGAAAGGGCACCTAAAACCCTTAGAACCTCGCCCATTGCCCTGACCCCCTTCCACCCAAACACAACCCCGCAAAATACTGTGTTTTTCACCAACATCATGGTCATGACACCGATTAGTGCTTCCGATTGCGTCATGAGATTCAGGATCTCATTGACAACAAGGTGATCGCTCCACTTCAAAAACCAAATGTAGCCAGAAATCCATTCCCAGCCCATAATCAAGTCCCCCTACCTAGAAATCTTAACTTGATACATACACTAGCCACCGTATAAAATCCCCTCCCATATATCGAAACCAATTCTATTCATTCTTGAGGGCACAGATTTGTGCATGATAAACGCATTTAAGCTATAACCTAAGCCTCACAATGTAGTGACAATACCCGTGGTAAAGGAAGGTTTAGTCTTAGAGGGAGATACTAGTCTATTGTTAGCGTGTCATGGGGCCTTATATGAGCGGGTGTATGACCCGAGTTGTTATATCATGCCAACCACTCAAACTAGGCTTGAAGTGGTGCTACCAACCTCGGTAGGCATTAATTTGGTCAGGGATGATGGCTTGAACCAAGGATTGGATGATTTGGCAGATCTTGAAGAAGATCTAGACAACCTACAGTTCTTCGATGAGCACGATTAGGGAGATGTATAGATTGGGTGATTCGACCTGAACGGATCAACTGATAACACTAGATGGTTGAGTGATGAGTCAGACAAAGAAGAAGAAACTGGGATAAAATTAGATGGGAAGGAAGTGGAGGTAGCTGCAGTGGCTGGAAAGGCTAATGAGAAAGGAAAATTGCCAAAGGATACGTATGCGGGAAACCTAAGTCAAAAAGAGGGGTTGTGAACACCATAGACACTGAACATGAAGCTGCATTGAGGCAGTTTGAGAGAGAAAGAGTTGAGAACAGTCAGAGAAATGCAACCATGTGTTGCCTTGGTGGGAGCACTTGTACTGTGAAGATGATTCAGGTGGAGCAGAACAACTGTTTGTCAGCAGATGACGGTGAGTGGTGGGATGACAATTATTTGTGTTTGGTCCATACCAACGAAGATTAGGAAGGTTGCCTCCCAAATAATACATGGTATGCTGAGAAAATAGACCATCTTACCCGCAGTGGACGATATTTTAAGTTGCCACACCTAGATCAAGCAGAGGCATCTGGAAAGGACAAAGTGCTTGAGAAACAGAAGGAGAAGCAACTAGAAGAAGAATCAGTGCTGAAACAGCTCAACAAAATCCAAGTTGACATCTTTATCTAGGGTCTTCTTATGGCCTCACGGGTGCACCGGTAGGTAGTATTGTTGACAATGGACAAAGATAAATTGTCCATTGATACTACGCCCGAGCAACTTGAGGGCTTGGTCTTTCCAGGTGGTGCCAAGCCAATGCTCACTTTCTCAAATAAAGAGCTGCCGCCGAAAGAGTTGGCTCACAACAAGCCGTTATACATTTCTGTGGAATGCAGGGAGAAGTGAGTACCAGTGGTGTTAGTAGATACTGGCTTTGCCCTTAACGTCTGCCTATCTTGTACCACCTACGCAATTGGCCTTAAACCGGTGAACTTTATTCCAACAGCCTAGGTGATAAAGGCATATGATAATACAAGCCAAGAGGTCATGGGCATGGTGAAAGTACGAGTCCAGGTAGGCCCAACTGAGCAAGAGATTGAGTTTCACGTCCTGGATGTACCAGCTACCTTTAACCTGCTGTTAAGGAGGCCTTGGTTACATCATGTGAAGGCTGTGTCCTCCACCCTCCATCAAATGTTGAAGTATCCTCATGAGGGAGGAGTAGCAATTGTTTTTGGAACTCATCCATCCATCCATCCACCTCCGGAGGTGACTACTCCAGTGCTAGAGATCAATCATGGCGACGGAGATGTGTTCCTCTCGGGATTCACTTTGGCTGAAGCCCGAATAGTGCAGGCAATTCTGGCCATGGACGAAGGCATGTATGTCAGTGCCTAGTCTATCTATTTTATGAACAAGCTACGGCATGTTCCAGGAATGGGGCTCGGAAAGAGTGGGCAGAAAGGTGTTGCAGCGTTAACAAAGGTGCCACACAACCCGCATGCCTTTGGATTAGGTTATATACTAACCAAAGAGGACTGGATAAAAAACGGAGAAGAAATGAAGGGCAGAGCCAAGGCCAAAAGAGTTGGAAAACCTTATGAGCTTGTCCACAGGCCGATCCGGGGTACGCTCAACGGCCGTTTGTTCAAGAGGGAGAAGATTTCCCCTTTTGCGGCTTTCCCTAGCATTAAGTAAATTCCTCAAAAAGGTGTATCCCCGGATTTGAGATTTTCTTTGATCTGCATTTGTAGGATAGTGATGAGTAAAGGGCTAAACCAAACAACAAAGTTAGCCAAAGCATGGAATATGACTCAGATAGTAGCGAGGCTGAAGTAGGGGAAACACTGGCCAATCTCCAAGCAAATCCTGCGGCTGACCTGGAGAACTTGGGAGATAACTTTACTATCTCCATGATCGGGGAAGGACTGGCATGGACCCAATCTTTGGAATTTTGGATGTATCAAGGGCACTGTATCTTACTTGGTAGCTGGAGGAGGGTTATCTTTCCAGTTTTGAATCAGGTGATAAGCTAGAATCTGATTCCACCGAGTTTGTAGAGTTGGAACCAGATTCAAGTCAGTCTGGAAAGTCTGTGTCTTGTACTTCTGGGGGTGATAACTCGGATACCAAAGTTCTATCTAGGTCTCTATTCAGCTTTTCTTTTGAGCCTGTAACCGAAGATCTAGACCTTTCGAATAAAAACGCTGCAGACTCTGTTTACTTTTTTGTGCCGCTGGTTTATTGTATTGACCAAGATTTTTAGAATTTTAATGAAAACGAAGAGGAAGAAATTCCTCTGACTTTGAAAAACTTGATTAATCGAGAGAATGAGAGGTTTGTAAAGCCTTGTTTTGATGAAATCATTACCATTAATGTGGGTACTGAGAAGGATCCACGCTTGGTCTAGATCGGGTCCACGTTGTCTTTGGAGGAACACGAGCGTTTAATCGCTTTATTAAAAGATTTCAAAGATGTTTTCACGTGGTCCTACAAAGACATGCCTGGAATTGATCCTGAGATTGTACAACACCGGATCCCTCTCTACCCTAAGGGCCGACCAATCAAGCAGAAGCTGCACAGAATTTGTCCGGATTGGGCACTGAAAATCAAAGAAGAGGTCACCAAGCAAATTGATGCAGGATTCTTGTTAGTATCTAAGTATCCGATCTGGTTGGCCAATATCGTTCCAGTGCCAAAGAAGGATGGCAGAATTAGGGTCTGTGTTGACTTTCGGGATTTGAACAGAGCCAGCCCTAATGATGACTTCCCATTGCTACACATTGATGAGTTGATAGACTTCACAGCGGGCCATGCATTGTTATCATTTATGGATGGATTTTCTGGGTATAACCAGATTCTGATGGCACCCGAGGATAGAGAAAAGACGGTATTCACCACTCCATGGGGCATCTACTTCTACCGAGTCATGCCATTTGGGCTGAAAAATGGTGAGGTTACCTATCAGAGAGCTGCAACCACCATTCTGCATGACATGATCCACAAAAAGGTTGAGGTGTATGTAGACAACATAATAGTCAAGTTCAAAGAGCGAGACGGCCACTACACCGCGCTGGAGAAATTCTTTCAACGAATCAGAGAATACAGATTGAGGTTGAACCCGCAAAAATGCAACTTCAGCATAACGACAGGGAAAATACTGGGCTTTCTGATCACACAGAGAGAAATTGAAGTAGATTCTTCCAAAATCAAGGCCATCTTAGAAATACCACCACCAAGGACTGAAAAGGAGGTGCGTGGCTTTTTGGGTATAGTGCAATTCATAAGACGATTTATCTCCAAATTAACCTTGACTTGTGAACCACTATTTTGTCTCCTTAAGAAAAGGAAGAAATTTCGATGGGATGATCGATGTCAGTATGGTTACGGGATTGGTGTGTTGTTGATAGCACCCGATGATTCCCATATACCCTTAGCCTTCAAATTCCGATTCAAAGTATCCAACAATGAAGCAAAATATGAAGTGTGTATTGCTGGTTTGGATGCTACCCTAGAACTAGGGGTAATAAGGTTGGATGTTATCGAAGATTCGAACTTGGTTGTTTCTCAAGCAAATGGAGATTGGAGAGTCAACGAAGAGAAGATGAAGGCTTACTATCAGGCCCCGGAAATGCTGATTCTGAGGTCTGAAAAATTGACATTCACACACCTGCTTAAAGAGAACAACCGGTTCGTTGATGTTTTTGCAACTCTATCTTCCATGTTAGACATCCCGCTTGGAGTCAAAATGTATTCGATCATCGTCGAGCAGAAATATACGCCGGCATATGAAACCATCGCCGTGATAGATGAGGTTCAGGACAAAAACCCTTGGTATTATGATATTTGGAATTTCCTGGAAAATGAGATGTATCCACCAGGGGAAAATTCCAAAGACAAATGAGGAATACGATGTCTGGCCGTCCAGTTCATCATCTGTGGGGGAAAACTATATAGAAGAGGCTACCTGGGAATGTGCAAGCTATGCATTGAAGAAGAGGAATCGAAGCGCCTCATGGAAGCCATTCACAGGGGAGAGTGTGGGGCGCATATGAACGGTGTGATGTTAGCCCGGAAGATCCTCTGACGAGGTTATTATTGGTCAACTATAGAGGAGGATTGCATTGGTTTTGTAGGACGATGCCAAAAATGTCGAATCCATACCAATTGCATGAATATTCCACCGTCAAAGCTTTACAACATGACTTCGCCATCGCCTTTCTCAGTTTGGAGAATTGATGTTATCGGCGTAGTCATGCCAAAGGGGTCAAATGGGCATGAGTTCATTCTGGTGGCTATTGATTATTATACGAAGTGGGTGGAAGCTCAATCCTATGTCGTGATGAAGGCATCACATGTAGCCAAGTTTATCAAGAATAGCATCATCTGCCGGTATGGGTTCTAAATGAAATCATCTCAGATAATAGCTCACACTTCAACAAAGAGGTGGTGGATTGGCTTGAAAAATACAACGTGGCCTTTCACAAGTCATCGACTTATAGACCACAGACCAATGGAGCTGTTAAGACCACCAGCAAGAATATTAAGAACGTCTTGCGGAAGATGGTTGAGACCTACAGGGACTGGCCAGATAAACTACCGTTTGCTCTCTGGGGCTACAGAATGTCGATTCGGACATCTGTAGGGATAACTCCCTATTTTCTCATCTATGGAATAGAGGCTGTTCTGTCAATTGAAATTGAAGTACCGTTGCTACGAATTATGGTCGAGTGTCAGATAACAGAGGTAGATTGGCAACAGAGCGGGTTTGAGGAGCTGATATTGTTTGATGAGAGAAGACAAAGGGAATTGTATCATGTTCAGGACTACCAACGCAGGATTGCTAGGGCTTTTAACAAGAAGGTCAAGTCTAGAAATCTCAAGGAATGAGACATGGTACTGAAAGAAAATCGGGTTTCCATTCATAACCCTAGGGGCAAGTTCAGACTCAATTGGATTGGTCCTTACATGAGAATAAGTACTTTAGCTAACTACTACTTTAGTTAATTACTTTAGCTAATTAATTAGCTAAAGTAGTTAGTTAAAGAAATCTCATGGACCTAGATGGCCTGGAGTTTTCACAGTCGATCAATACGGACAAGTTAAAGAAATACTATCCCTGAGAGGCTCGCTAGGCCGAAAACTCGAAAGGGCGATCTAGGCAAAAGTTAGAGCATGAAAAATTAGAAATAAAGAAAAACTAAGCTCGCAAGGTTGAAAATCCTAAAGGGCGATGTAGCTTGACTTTTCGGGTTCCTTTCGGATATGATAGCCCTACAGTTCGGACTCCCATGGTTTTGAATCTGATCTCACAAGTGCAATGTGAAATAGATAAACACAAAAGAGTCCAAATCTGGTAAATCTTTTGGAAAATCGATTTTGAATCAAAATGCCAAAAATGGACTATTTTGCCAGATTATAGAGTCGTCATCTAAATATTTTTGAGAAATTTAGGAAACTCGAGACTCGTTCCAAAGGCCACTTATCGGTCATCACCAAAGTGTCTTGGCTCGGGAACTTAGGTACTAGAGGGGAAGGTCATGAATCGAGCACCATTCGCTCGCCCGATCAAAGATCGGCCTCTACTAATCATGATGTGATTCTTATTTACATTATATGCTCTTGTTCCGATTATTAGGCTAACTTTACTATGTGTTGCACACAAGTATAGACTAATTTGTAAAAATTGGAACATTTGATTTTATATTTGTTTTAAAAAATTGTTTCGAATATGTACTACTTGAAAAAATGATCTCATATGTATATTACTCAAATTATCCCAATTCAAGCAATTAGCCTTCATCCATAGGCATTCAAGTAGATATAGCACTTAAGCAATTAGCCTCATGGCAAACATCCTAGACATGGCAATAATCACACTCATGCAATTATAAAGCAATAAAAATGCTCACCTAGTACTCTGAGGCGAGCCAAAACGAGCAAAATAATTAGAAAACATACATGCTCCTAATTAATGCAATATGACTAATGCAACACATGCAAGATGTAATTACTAGACACGGCTACTAATATTGTTTGTGATTCAATTTGATAGCATGCAGTTTCAACACGTATTCAATGAAGTATTTTAAACGGCAATGTTTTGTTAGAATGATGAACCGAGCCTCGATTCATGCAAGACAAGTGGATGCGAACATAGTAAATGCTAAAGGAAACATGATGTTCTAAACTACTCATCATAAGTGAATAAATAAAAGGGAGAAAGACGTGGGGTTCGAAGACATACACATTATTACAAGTTTGCCCTCGCGCAGGAGGGTCTGAATGAATGCTCTAGCTAATTACTACGAATTAACTAATCTATTATAACCCAAATGAAATAAATTAACTATGCTAGCTAATTATTACAACACCACAAATTAACTAACTACTTTAGCTAATTAATTAAGTACAACACAAAACTAACTAGTTATTCTAACTAAACTAACTAATTAGTTACAAGTCCACTACTTCAAGTACAACATACTACTATTACAACATTATTTTTAACGGATCCCAAGAATCAAGGGATGGTTCATACATGGATGTGGATTTCCACCCGAAAATACTCTCCGTTTTGCTACCGGAATACTTTTGTTGCACAATCAGGAGATTGCACTGATTTTTCACCTCAGTTTCTGCTATGTTCTGCAGGAAACATCACACTGCCTTATTGGAAAAAAGTGTCTGGCAAGCCAGAAGTAGTGGCCTACCGTCCACTAAGGTTGGGTTTCTCCTGCTAAAACAGACAGAGCACAAACAGAGCATCCTCAGGGGATGTTTGTCCACCTTGCCTCTCCTTATCATCAAACCACTCAAATGAGGGGTAGGCTTGATTCGTAAGCCGTCAATCGACGCAATTTCATTGCGTGATGACTTATGAACCAAGGGATACGATTTCAATAAATGGTACAATAAAAGACTCTCAAAACCTCCTCCCTATCATGGACTGATCAAGGGAAAGGGTTGACATTGATTCTTGAACCGTTTTCATCACTAACAAGTATGAAACGACTCAAGACTCAATGGGTTCAATTAATGTCCAATTGAACTTGAACCATTTTATTTTCTTGTTCTATTTTAACCCTAATTTTATTACTCCATTTTAATTACCTTCCATTCATTAGTCAATTAAGTCCAATAATGAGCTTTAAGTCCACTATTAGAGAGAAATGTCAAACCAAATGTTGTTTTAGGCATGAGAGGGAGATCATGCCGTTGGTAATGAAACCCCAAATGGGATTAAACTATTAAGCACAATATCATTCTTCAAGCTTAAACAACACTCTATTTGGAGCAACTCTCAAAACAAAGAGAAAAAGACAAGAAAGGAGGAAGGTTACAGAGATGCGTAGAGGTGAACACAAGTATAGAAAGCAAGAAATAAATGCTACTAACTCAAATAGGTTGGTGGCCAAGGCCTAAACCACCAAGCCTATAGGGACCATTACACTATAGGCATGAAATACAAAGCATAAATGAAACTAACACATAAAAATAGTCCTAAATTAGCTCAAAATAGTGACGGAATTAAAGTAAAAACAGCTAAAAGAATAAGCTAAAAACATGGAGCAATTAAGCTAATAAACAAGCACAAGGAGGGGAGGCTACCCCCTTCATTTTTGGGACTTCAAAACATGATTTTTAGCCTCTAAAAAACACTGAAAACCAGTGGTAAAAAGGTCAAACAAAGTTGAGAAAAATATGGGAAACATAAGGGTAAGAGCCTATGAAACAAGGTTCAGAGAAGAGAAATCCACCCCTCTACCTTTAATGGCTCTAAACCACAAGTCTCAGCCCAAAAATACAGGCGATAAACAACCCAAAAGTAGCAAGAAAAGATGAGAAAGAGCTAGTACAAAAAAACTAGAATGTATACCTCTTGAAGAGAAACGATCCCTTGAATTCCCAAACCACTAATTTCACACTCTCAAGTGCTAAAATGCAAGTTTAAGCACCTCAGCAAAGACCCCTCAATGTTTGGTTTAGAGAGTCTAGGCAAAGGTTGTGTAAGTTACAAGGGAGAGAGAAAAATGTAGAAAGAGAAATATTTTCCAAAACTTTTGCTCTCCAAAATTTTCTAACCCTAAAAAAATAAGAGGGAGTCATTTATATATAGAAATATATGAGACCACCTCAGAAATATCTATACAGACATAACTCGTATCGTGCATGCACCTGTGGAGACAGCTGGCACAGTTGGCAAAAAGATTTGAAAAATTACACAAGTGGCCGACAAGCCACTAATAGTGGGTGGCAAGAGCCACAAGTGGGTTTGCAAGCATAAGTGGCGCAAACCACTAAAAGGAGGTGGCCGGCCACTAATAGTGGGCGGCTAGAGTCACTAGTGGGTTTGTAGGCACCCAGATAGTCAGGCTAAAAAAACTGCTGTTTTGGTCTGAAAACAAGGCGAAAAGGTTGTAGGTTCAAAATTGAGGTTTCCTGCTGAGGAAATCAAGCATTTGACAAGCGTACACATTCATCATTGAGTGATCGATCAGTGGCCCCCAAGTCTTAAGGACCGTCAAAAATGTGGTGTCCATAGGCAACTTTGGCAAAAGTTAGAGCGCAAAAGAAGAGAATTAATACTCGAGTGAACCAAAACTGAACTATATAAGGCCTGATTCTTATCTTTGGGATACATAGGCAACTTCATCTCAAAGTTCGGCTGTAATCATCTCCAACTCAACTATCCTATTTGTTCATTTGATTAGGCCATCTTTCTCTATTATCAATTTGGTTATGTGATCTTTAGTATGGCAGTAAAAGGGCTGGTATGAATGCAGTTATAGACAGTTGTGATCTGTTGATTCGGGGCTGTACATCATGAATATTGATTCCATACATGTCAAGCAGTGATCATTCCCAAAAATTATTTTGAAAATTTTTAATAAAATGTGGTTTTTCTTCTCTCAAAATTCCTTTACAACTTAGACCATTTTGGGACCAAAAAGAAAATTTTTAGTGCTCACAACTTTAATTCCATTGATTTTAACACAAGTACATTCTCCAATTCTCTGATTTGAATCAAAGTTGTTTTTACAGCATAAAACTTGAAAAAAAAAGTCAAAGCAATAAACTAGGGGCATAGATGAGTCAGGTGTTCCTACGTCCTCTGTTCACACTCGCGGCAGTCTCTGCAGCCAAAGTTGGCCCAACTTGTGCCTCATCTTCGAACCAAGCCAAGCACTCCCCAGACAGGGCATAACTGAAGCTAGAGGTAGGGGCCAAAAGCTCTCTCATCCTCCAAACAATGAGGTATCGAGGCGAGTAGGAACCACGAAGTGGGAATGGGGCCAAGAATTCTACCTCTTCATCTGGCCAGGTCTGATCATATCCAAACTGGCGTCGGAATAGAAAAGGGAAGTGAAACACATAGTGCATGAGGCCAATCAACTGTATGCCCAGTTGTCGGGTCATGTTGTAGCTCATTTCAGCCAAGCCAAGCCAGGGGCAATGCCAAGCTATGTCAACTACCGTTCTGTTTCACATCCAGTTGCACCACTATCCCTTATTGGGAAAATCTACTAGATGTTGGCGGAAAAAGTAAGCTCGGGATGAATATTCGGGGCAAGGATCTATGAGCCATACTTGGGAAGAGATGAAAAAGAAGAGAGATTTGAGAAAAATAAAGCGTAAGTGCCGAGTGATATAAGAATCACATATATAAGGAATGGTGGAAAACAATACCTGGTGCAGTAGTGGACTCCCTGTAAATCTGGTGGTCTCTTGCCGATGAAAGGCATCCAAACCCATCAAGGTCTCGGCCAGTGTTGAACCAATGCAACTCTTACCCTTTTTCAGGAATTGGGCTACTTCGACTAGATTAATGTTTGCTCTGCTACAACTAGGGGCAAGAAAAAAATGCGCGAGCATACATAAACAGAGGGCATGTTGCCGAAAGCCTCGCTAGAGAAGGTCGCCCCTGTCTTCGATGTTGGAAAACCGATGAATCAAGCCGGGTATCTCTAGCTCCCCGTCATGAGCTAAAGATTGAGCTTTGTGCAAAGTAAGCCCGCACATCAATCCCAAAGCTTGGGCATGGTTAAAACGGGGCTGAGGCATGATTTCTTTGTCGCCCCAGGATTCCATCAATGCTTGAAACTCTTCAAAACTTGGGCATAGTTCTTGTGTTTCGAACCAAAATACATGTGCAATTGGGTCCCAACATCGAACTGCGGTATGAAGGAACAGAAAACAAAGAGGAGTACAACTCAACAGAAAAAGCGCGTTTATGCCGAAACCTTGAAAATTTACCTTTTTCGTGCAGTCCAAAGTAGCTATCCAATCCGTGAGCTTTTTGGCAAGAAAGATCTCAATTTTCAAAGAAAACAGCAGCTAAAATAAGGTTCTAGAGAAGAAATCACAAAGGAAGACTTTTTGTAGAAGATGAGACTGTGAGTGGAAGCCATCTGTCGACCAACTGGTGGCTCACCACAAGTGGCCGGCCGTACACTATTTATGGCCGGTCGTCCACTTTTATTGGCAAGTCGTCCACTTATGGGCCTAGCAGTTTTGGCAGTTTGGTTTTGTTCTGGTCTTCATGTTCCAAGGTCTTATTTTGAGTCTTTTGGTTTTAGCAAATGTAAATAGCTGTGTTTGGCTGTTTTTACTTTGTTTATCAAGTTGTATTTTGTATTTTGGTTGTTGGTCGACTCATTATCCGATTAAGAATATTGTTCCAATACAAGCGTTCTTGGTTTCAAAGCCAACTCCATTTTCATTCTATGCAAATGTGGTGCTTATGATGCAAAAATATTAACTCTTTTCATAAAACTGCGAGGTTTTTTTTTTTATTTTTTTTTTCCGATCATAAGTCTTTTTTTTTTTTTTTTACAAAAAAGAGTATAAGTTTTCAAAAGCAAAAGTAAAAACTAACTGAAGCTATACATGGGCTAAGCTACAAAATAAAAGAAGCTAAGCAAAAGAGTACAAAAATCTACGCCAGTCGCCTCAGGCTCAAGATGCCCTCTTCATCCTCTTCCTTGGAGGGGACTCAGGGACGCTATTAGAATCAGACTCCAAGCCAGAGCCAGTATCGTCATCTCCGCTCTTTGACTCGGAGCCAGTCTTGGTGCCCTTCTCGCTCTCAGACCCTTAACCAGGATCGTTATCCCCGCTTTCAGTCGACTCAGAAGGTCGACTCATAACCTCCTTAGTATCGCTGGTCTCAGCATCGTTGCCACTCAAAATCAACTGTGAGGAAGAAGAAGTCTCCTCTGTCTGGGATCGACTTCGAGAACCCCTGCCTCTACCTCAACCTCGGTATTCATCTAGGCCTACATTTCCTCCCTGCTGCTGGAAGAGGTGCCACCTATGCTGCCGCTTGTAGACGTCCCCGAACGTCCCAGGAGGGAATCTCGTTTTGTTCATTGGGGCTTACTACAGTTTGGACTCAATGTCACGGTCCTGTATCTAATCTCGCAGAGTGCAATACAAGACCGATGAATCATCAAAGAGTCTAAATCCGACAAATCGTTTTAAAAAATTGATTTTTAGAAAGAAATGCCAAACATGGACTGCTTTGCCAAATACAGAGTCGCCACCTAAATATTTTATATGGGGGAATTTAGGAAACCCTGACTTGTGCCTAAAGCCACGTGTCCGTCATCACCAAAGTTGCCTCGACTCGAAAACTTGGGTATGGTTGGGGAAGGTCACGTCGTGAGCACCCCCGCTCGCCCGATCAAAGATCGACATCTACTAACCATGATATTGTAACAAGTCCGCGGGGGACCTCGCTACAGTTCGGACTCGATTTGTAGTCACGGTTCTAAGTCTGAACCAAAGAGTCCAAATCCGGCAAATCGTTTTGAGAAAAAACAGATTTTTGAAAGAAGTGCCAAACATGGACTACTTTGCCAGATACAGAGTCGCCACCTAAAGATTTTATTTTGGGAAATTTAGGAAACCCTGACTCGGTGCCAAAAGGCCACGTGTCCGTCATCACCAAAGTTGCCTCGGCTCGGGAACTTGGGTACGATTGGGGAAGGTCACTTCGTGAGCACCCCCGCTCGCCCGATCAAAGATCGGCCTCTACTAACCATGATATCTATTTTTGAAAACATTGTGAGTTTTTATTCCGGTTATTAGCCTAGGTTACTATATGATGCACACAGCATACAAGTATAGACTGAGTCGCCTGAATCGGAACAAAACATTTCATGTTTGTTTGTTTGAAAATGGTTTGCTACTCGCAAGTAGGCTTAAAATGCAGATTTTGCCACCCGCAGGTGGGCTTAGAAAAGATGGTTTTGCCACTATCTAGTGGGCTTAAAACAAATAGTTGATGATTTATTCCAATTCAAACAACCCAACCTTCACCCACAGGCATTCAGGCAGTTATATCACATAAGCATATTGCCTCATGGTAAGCATGCTATCATGGCATTCACTCACACGCATGTAAGGATGCTAAAACATAAAACTCACTGAGTACTCCAAGCCAAAATAGAAACTACATTAGAAATCATGCATGATCCTAAGTATACAGAAATGCCTAATGCAACACATGCAAGAATGCAAACTATAGCAGGCTCGGCTATTCTAAACATGGCATATGGAATGCGGCAACTAACATGTATTCAATTTGGAATTGAAAGTACAATGCAGTTAGTATGATGCGCCGAGCCCGGTGCATGCAATACAGATGAATGAATGCAAACATGCTGTCATACTGTATGCTAATTGAAATATGCCCTAATCTAACCATCATAAGCAGGTAAATAAAAGGAAGAAAGACGTGGGGTTGGAAGACATACATCACACTCACGCACACTTATTACAGTTGTGCCCTCGTGCAGAGGGTCCGAATAAATAATACAGTCCCAAATAAATAATTACAGTCCCGAATAAATACAAAAATCCTAATTAATTTACAAATTAATCTAGGAAAGCTATAAAAACTGGCGTGCAAGCCCAGGATTGCCTTGCTTCTGATGGATGATGTACATTTGGGCTGCCTTGCGCGGAAATCCACCGGGATGCCCCAATTAGCCTCTGTTTAGCAGTTGTTCTTGAAACGCGTGCCAAGTCCCGAAAAGTTGCTGATTCTTCATTTTGCTGCAACAGAGAGCAGGAAAGGGGCATGGCAATGTATTTTCACAAATATATGCAT
The DNA here is from genome assembly GCF_055761805.1 of Camellia sinensis. Classification (NCBI taxonomy): domain Eukaryota; kingdom Viridiplantae; phylum Streptophyta; class Magnoliopsida; order Ericales; family Theaceae; genus Camellia; species Camellia sinensis. The sequence continues at coordinate 69,193,121 of NC_138970.1, forward strand.
GCCTCGATCCTCGTGCCACCAATCACGCATATCAATGCATGATGGCCGAGGAGTCGAAATGCACAATTCAATATAGGATGAATGCACATGAAAACACAACAAAAACCTAACTCCATCATGGGTAATCCGGAGTGTCGGTGACTGGGAATTGAGACACGTTCCGTCACTCGGAGTACGAAACGTACCTCGTTTTCCGTGCCCGGGCTAACTCCTACCCCGAACACGATGCAATATGCATGACATGCATGAAATGCAACTAAGATATAATCCAGTATGCACAATGCTATGAAAATGAGATGCCTCGAAATGCGTGCACACGGGCACGCAAACCGAGAAAATGATATACGCAATGCAAATGACATGGAAATATGATATGGGCTTATACCAACATGAGAGAGCCTCAGCCACACTCACATAGGATGCCGGTGGATGAAAATGAAGTGCCTTGAAATGCGTGCACACGGGCACGCAAACCGAGGCAATGGCATACGCAATGCAATATGACATGAGAACATGATATGGGCTTATACCAACATGAGAGAGCCTCAGCCACACTCACATAGGAGGCCGGTGGATGAAAATGAAGTGCCTCGAAATGCGTGCACACGGGCACGCAAACCGAGGCAATGGCATACGCAATGCAAATGACATGAGAACATGATATGCAAACATGCTAATGGATTTTCAGCAATGAAAAGTGGGGGAAAACAGCCCCGAAATGAGGCGAAAACACACCCGATGCAGGGAATAGTCCCGAAATATGAATTTTGGCACCCGAAATGGCCTACAGCTATACCAAACATGCACAATATGGACATGCAATGAAAATACAGAAGCAAGGCAGCCCCAAAATATGTACTTTTCCAGTTTATAGCATGGCCAAACAGCAAACCAAAACAGGGTAAAACTAGCATGCAAGAAATGGCCCTAAACATGAGATTAAGAAGCAACTCACATCTGTTGTCCTCAAACAGGTTAGGGCCCTTCAACAAAGTTGAAGAGGGGCCCAAAATAAGCATATTTTCAGAACTGTAAAAACCCTAAAAACAATCATAGACAAGGCTAAGTTCTTATGCAAGAAAAAGGGCCAAAAGGTGGCCAAAGAGGCAAGTGGTATATGCAATGCCCAAACTGAAAAATTCCCTTCTACAACATTAAAGAGGGACCAAAAATATGACTATTTATAGAACTATAAAAACCCAAAAACAGTATACAAACATGCTAGAAATGCAATGCAAAATGAGGCCCGAAAGAGGCTATAACACAAAGTATGCAAAATATTCATCAAACAAGCAAAGACCCTTAATAAAACATGTTAAGGAGGTCAAAATAAGGCCATCTCTAGGCCTGTAAATCGTCCAAAAATGGAAGCATAGTGGGCTGCCAAAGCATGCAAGAATGGGGACCAAAAGAGGGATATTGAAGCAAGTGCAATATGGGGGCCTCAAACAGGGTTGAGCCCTTAATGAAACAAGAAAATGAGCTCAAAACAAGGCCACTTTCAGTTATGGCCGGAGCTCAAAGCAAAAAGCATATATGGCTTAGAGATGGTGAAAAAATGAGCTAGAAAGGAGGGCAATTGGACTTACCTTTGAAGACCAACACTTTTGTTGCTTCTTGGACCAGATTTGGTGACTCTAAGCTGCTGGAATTCTTCCCCTTGCTGCTGGAATGGAGGGGTGATGGTAGAGCTTGAAGATGATGAAGAAATGGAGCCCAAAACTTGAAGGAAATGGGATGCTATGCATGTATCTCCTCCAAGCAACTCTTGTAACCCCTTTTCTTGAGTTGGGAGGCCAGCAATATCCAAGAGAGAGGGAGAGAAGAGTCTAGGCAAAGTGGTGCCAAAATCAAGCCTTTTGTTCCCCCCACAAAATATCCCCCGGATATAGATATTTTCTGGGGGAAACAGCTGCACAGCTGTAAAGTGGAAGAAGAGAGGAACATGGCCGGCCCATTACTTTTGCTGCAGGTGGCCGGCCGGCTAGGGGTCAAAAAGGTCAAGAATAATTAGTGGCCGGCCACCACAAAAAGGTGGCCTCCCAGGTCTCCTCTTCACAACCCTGTGGTTCGAATTTGGAAATTCTAAAACAGGAGAGAGAACAAGCCAATTTTAGGAGGGGTTCAAAAGGGTCAAAAGGAAATAGTGGCCGGCCATATGATATTAGGATCCTCCCATGTGTGTACAACACAAATATGTGGTTCAAAGTTCAAGAAAAAGGGCCTAGGTTGTTCAACATTGGCTCGGAAGGAGGAGTTCAAAAGGGTCAATTGGATTTTCTGGCCGGCCATGAACTTTTAGGGTCCTCCCATGTGTGTACATCACAAATATGTGGTTTGGGGTTGAAGAAAGTAGCTCCAAGGTGTTCAACATTGGCTCGAAAGTGCGAAAGGCGGGTGTCGGAGGGCGAAAATGAAATATAACTGGTTGCCAAGATAATTGCTGGCCTCCCACCCTCCAGTGACCTCCCTGGTGATGAAACAGAGGCACCTGCCAAAAATGAACGAAAAGCAATGCAAAACGAACCCTCGGGGGCCAAAACACGCAGTTCGAGGTCCCGAAAATGGGCTGCCAAGAACCGAAAGTGGCGTTCGGCCACGAAGTGGGTTTCTTAGGCCCCAGTGTCCCTTGAAAGGGAGAAAATAAGATGTATGCCAAAATTTAGAGTAAACGGAGATGGTTAAGTGGTCCCGAACCGAGGCGCACGGCCAACGGTCCCGAAAAACCAGAAACCGGGCTCCGAAATGGAAAAAATGGCCTACGGCCACAAAATGTAGCCCGCGGCCACTGAGAGATGGTCTACAGGACCTCTCCCTTCCCTCAGGAAAAAAACAGAGAAAACCGAGTCTGGTTCGCAAACCGAGGCAAGGCACAGAAGAGGGTTTGGAAGTCCGGAGGCAGGGCTCGCAGCCAAGACTCTGAAACTTCTGAACAAGCACAACATGCAATATCACCAAGTGCTCAATTGGTGACGTCTGAGTCTCAAGGTCGGTCAAAAATGGGGTGTCTACAGATATCGAGTTTTTGAAAACACATGTGCTCTTATTCTGGTTATTTACCCTAGAATTACTATGTGATGCACACAGCAAAACAAGTATAGACTAGATTGCCTAAGTTGGAACAAAGCATCGTATTTCCGTTTGTTTTTGAAAATAGATTGAAGTTTGCTACTCGCAAGTAGGCCAAAACACGGGTTTCGATGAATTATTCCAACTCAAGCAACCCAACCTTCACCCACAGGCATTCAGGCAATTATATCACATAAGCACATAGCCTCATGGTAAGCATGCTATCATGGCAGTCACTCACACACATGCAAGGATGCTAAAGCATAAACACTTACCGAGTACTCCGAGCCAAAGAAAGAAACTAATTAGAAATCATGCATGAATCCTAACTATGCTGAAATGCCTAATGCAACACATGCAAAAATGCAACTAAGATAGGCTCGGCTATTCTAAAATGGCATATGAAATGCAACAACTGATACACGTATTCAACTCAAAATTGAAATACAATGCAGTTAGTATGATGCGCCGAGCCCGGTGCATACAAGACAAATGAATGGATGCAAACATGCGAGTATATAGATGCTAATTGAAACATGCCCTAAAACTAACCATCATAAGTTGGTAAATAAAAGGGAGAAAGACATGGGGTTGGAAGATATACATCACACACACGCACACTTATCACAACATTGCCCTCCTCGGAGGGTCTGAATAAATAATACACAACCGAATGAATAACGAATTACAGCTAATTATTACACAACCCTAATTAATTAACAAATTAACTAAAATAAATAAGCTAGCATGCAAAACATATGAAATGGACTGCCTCAGCTCAGTCTTGAATGATAAGGATGCATGCATGCTCGAGTCGCCTTGCCAGAAAATCCATCGCAATGTCCCAATTTTGCCTCTGTTTGCAACTGGTCCCAGAACACTGTACAAAACTCCAGAAGGCTGAAACTCCACCATGCTGTCGGGATACTACCGACCAGTTTTTGCTGCTGGTTTTCGGTTTGCTGCAACAAAGAGCAAGAAAGGGGCATGGCAAAGTATTTTCAACATATATATGCACGACCACTCTCCCCGTCATTGCATAAGCTCTAGGGAGTGTAGTCCTCGATCCTCGTGCCACCAATCATGCATCGCGATGCATGATGGCCGAGGAGTCGGATTGCACAACTCGATGTAAAATGGATGCACAAATGAACATAATAAGGCCTAAACTCCATCATAGGTAATCAAGAGTGTCGGCGATCGGGAATCGAAGCACCTTTTGTCACTTTGAGTATGAAACGTCCCTCGTTTCCCGTGTTTTGACTAAACCCTACTCCAAATACTATGCAACAACTAGCATGTAATCCTAAACGAAATGCAAATAAGACATGCAAACATGCAAAGAATGACATGCAAAGGTGCAACTAGCATACGCAATGCTATGAACTATGAATGGCATACTCAATGCACATGACACTATATGGCATACACAACGCACATATGACGATGGACATACACAAAGGCACAATCAAGGCATACACAATGCGACGATCAAGCATGCGACGACATGGACATGGCATACAGAATGCAAGATGGACTTAAACTAAAATGAATGGGCCTCAGCCACACTCAAATCAGTGGCCAAACATGATGAAATTAAAGGCAGGAACACTCATGCAAACATGCCCAATGCAAGGGGCCGAACTTAAGGCATCAAATGCTACTCTACCAAAGCATGGCAAGGGATGAAATATGGCATACAATCATACATTTTCCAGCTTTGAAATGACATGCAAGATGGTCTCGAATCATGCAAACACCTCACACAATGCATGCTAGATGGCCCGAATACCGAAACTAGTGAAGCGCATTACACTAGAGGTACACAAAGCAATGCACAAATGGAAAAATTAGCCCCAAACAGACCCTAGGCAAGTCCAAGACAGTGGGAAAAGTGGACTAAAATGATGGCTCGAAAGGCATGGAAATGAAGCTCGTGCAATGGTCCAAAAACGAGGCATACAAGCATGACTCTCAAATGCATTTAAAAAGTGGAAAATATGGGAATATGCCATACATGTAAGCTCTGAAATATGATGCACAATGGCCCCAAAACATGGAAACACCTCAACATAAGCAAGCAATAGGCTCCAAAACTCAAAGCTAGGCAAGGGTATTGAACTACAACCATGCATAGCAAGCATCATTCGACCATGAGGCATAAAAACAGGGCTAACAGTCTAAAATATGCACAAAATCAGTTTAAAGCATGGCCAAAAAGTGCTAGAATCAAAGGCCAAAATAGCATGCAATGTAAGCTAGTAAAGAGGATTTGCACTACAAGCATGTGAGGCAATCAAGAGGTCACCAAACCAGAAAAACCCAGGGGTATGAAATGCCAAATAAAGCCCAAAAAACCACTGAAGCATGGTTTATGCATGCAAGAATGATAGGCTCCTTTGATAGGCTATAAAGAGGGTTGTTTTACACATGCAAGATGGACACACAAAATGGAAAAATGGGCTCTGGAAAGAGCCTATTCAGGTCCTAAAACCCACCAAAAATGGCCTGAAACATGGCTTGGAAGCATGCAAATAAGGGCTCCTTTGTTAGGCCAAATATGCTAGTAAACAAGACAAGGGGTGAGAGGGTCACCCCTCTCTGATTTTAGTGCTCAAAACAGCATGCTAGCCACTGAAAATCCACTGGATTTCAGTGGCTAAGAGACCAAACAAAGTTCAATGCAAAGGCCCTAAGGTATGTCTCAAAATAAGATGAAATGAAGCATGCAAAGGGGGTAGATGACCCCCAACAGAAAAATGGTCTTAAACAAACATGTTAAGGACCTCAAAATAAGACTTCTTTTAGCTTATGACAAAACCCAAATTTGCTTTCAAGTATAGCTAAAACAAGGATCAAAACAATGCTAAAAAGAGGAAACTAGTGTGTTACCCTTGTAGCTCAGCAAGGCTAGCAACCTCTGGACCAAAAACTCAGCCTTTAACCTCTGCAAATGACCTCCAAGAAGCTTAGGTTGGTGTTGGAGGTGTTAGGCTAAGGGTTGATATGCAATGGTGCAAGAACAAGGCCCTTTTTGATCTTGAATGTATAGATATATGGAGAGAGGTATATATGCCGTAGACCAAAAATTCTGAACCTTTGCTAATGAGGGAGAGGGTCTCTCTTACAGCCAAAGAGGTCCAAAGCTTCTTTAAGAAGCCAAAAACCAAGTTTAAAGATCCTTCATACACGTGTATGGAGGATCAATTATGTACCTTCCAACTGGCACAGCTGGCAACAACTCACAGGGACAAGACAAGAGGAGGCAAGTCGACTAGTTCAGGGGTCGGCCGACCAGTTCAAAAGGTCCAAGTTGAAGAAAGGTGGTCAGCAGCCCTAATTGGTGGTCTTCCAATTAAATGCAAGCTAGTGGTGTGGTGGGAGACCAGCAATTGTGGCCCAAAAGTAAGGGAGACCAGCTACCTGACAAGAAAATCGGCCAACGGGAGAAAAGTGGTCTCCAAGCAGAAAAGGTGGTCTCCCACCCTTGTACCACCTTCCAAACAATGAAAATAGGGTCCATATCAAAAATGAACCAAGACGGATGCAAAACAAGGGTTTAGGGGCGAAAACGCGCAGCCGGGTGCCTTGAAAACTGACTGTTAAGCATCGAAAGTGGCGTGCGACCACGAAGGTGGTCTCCTGGGCCACAGTGTCCCTCTAGAGAGAGGAAACAAGGTGTGTGCCAAAAACCGAAGCAAACGAAGAAAGTTAAGCGGTCCCGAACTGAGGCGCACGGCCGACGGCTCCGAAAATCGGAAACTGGTCTCCAAACAGGAACAGGGACCTACAACCATGAAACGTAGCCTACGGCCACTGAGATATTGTAATACCCCTGTTTCGTAGTATGCCAATTGGTCCTTAAATTGAGTATGATTACGTGTTTACCATGATTTTATGTGCCATTATGTGAATATATGTGATTTTGAAGTTTTATCTGTTCACCGTAGGAATATCTGTTTGAATAATCAGCTTTGGAAATTTAATTGAGGGCCTTATCGGCCACAGAACCCGGAATTGATTACGCCATTGTGATTGGCATAATTTTTAGAGCCGACGGTGAAATTTAATTGAAAAATTGATTCGGGCCAGATTAAATTGAATTATTTAATGGCATTGTGCTCAAATTGTTTAATATCTTAATTGTGGCTAGTGGGACTTCTTGTGTTTGAGCACTACACTTCTCATTCTCTCATATACCTTCATTTTGGCTGATCAAACTCTAAGAAGGGGGAGAGGTCGGCTGCTAGAGAGAGTGAGGGAGAAAGTTGTGTAATTTTTGGCCCGAGGTTACGAATTTGAAGTCCAACTCAAGAACTGACCATAGATTGAGCTTCTAGGTAAGTGATTGTTTATGAATTCATGAGTTTGAACTTGTAATTTTGTGAATTAAAGGTTAATTGGTGATCAAGAACAAGAGTTGTACTCTAGTTAATGGAATTGAAGTTAAAATGCACATGCATGTATAGAATCACCATGGTTTTGCATAATCAAGCATGTATTGGGATGAATATAGAAATATGAGTGTTAAATCCTACATGCAAGCATGCTTTTGTTGTGTTCCATGAGAATGAACACCATTTGCATTGATTGGAATAGAAATGGAGTCAAGAATTGACATGCATGCATGATTGATGAAGATATGAAACTTAAATGCATGAATTTAATGTATTGGAAGTAAGTTTGGTATAGTTTGGGTTTGCATGTGATTGATTCATGGGAATTGAGTTTCAATATGTGGTAATTTGGTGTCTATATCATGTTAGTACACATATATATGAAGTTTGAGCCGAAATCATGCATTTGGGGCCCTTGAATTCGATGTTGGAACTCAAGAACACAGTTCTGGGTTTTCCAAAATTTTGATGTTCGCTCGAGCGGGGTAATGGCCGCTCGAGCGGGAAAATCGTGCTCCCAGCATTTTTGCAGAGTTGGATGTCCGCTCGAGCGGGACATATCACGCTCGAGCGTGGAATTTTGTAGACAGGCCTTCCGCTCGAGCGCCCTATTTAACGCTCGAGCGTAATTTTCATGCAACCAGTACTTTTGCAGGCCTTAAGGGTCCGCTCGAGCGGATAAGTTGACGCTCGAGCGGGGACCCTGTTTCCTGGAATTTTGTTTATGCGTTCTGTGTTTCGTTTTCCGTTCCCTTTCACTTGTAAGCACTCTTAGGCATATGTTAAACATTGTAAACGAGTTATTGAGATAAAAATAAAGCCTAAAGAGGAATATGTGAATTAAAGAACAGATTGAACTGTTAGTGACCCTTTTGTACTCATGAAATGTGTAGGGTCAAGCTCCAGGGCGCATCCACAAGCCGATCACTGTGAGTAATATCAATATTTGAAAGCTTGTCAAATGTCCAATTGTTATTCCCCTATAAACTCTATAAGTTGTTAATTGGGATTGTGGACAAAAGTCTGACAGGAGTAAATGAATGGACCGAAGGTCGTTTTGATAGGAATAGACCGAAGGTCATTTTGATAAGAACGAATGAACCAAAGGTCGTTTTGATGTAAATGAATGGACCAAAGGTCGTTTTGACATGAATGAGTGGGCCAAAGGCCGTTTTGATATGAAAGTGTGGGCCAAAGGCCGCTTTGATATGAAAGAGTAGGCCAAAGGCCGCTTTGATATGAAAGAGTGGGCCAAAGGCCGTTTTGATATGAAAGAGTGGGCCAAAGGCCGCTTTGATATGAAAGAGTGGGCCAAAGGCCGTTTTGACATGAAAGAGTGGGCCAAAGGCCGTTTCGACATAAGTGAATGGGCCGAAGGCCGTTTCGCCATGAATGGAAATCCGAATGGGCCAAAGGCTAGAATGTTAGGACTACAGTTACTTGATTTGAATGTTGTATAGATATATACATATATATTCGCTAAGTAGAATTATGAATTGGGCCCAAGGCTGTTTGGTGCATGTTGTTCTACGTATTGTTATATAACTGTCACGTTTGATATTATTCACTGGGCTATCGCTCATGCTCATTCATGTGTTTGTAGGTGAGCCAAGGGAAGTCCAAACCCAGCCCCAGTGAAGTCTGCTAGGAAAAATCTGAGTTTTGGGGAAGTCAGCCTTACGTCTCACTCTTGAGACCTACCCTTGCCTTTTGCTATGTAATTATATCTTGTCTTGCCGGCAGGGACTTTATGTAAATATGTAATAGTCTGTCATAGGTTGACTTGTTTTGGATGATCCTGTTTGTAATGAATTTTGTGAAACTGTACTTTTGAACTGTGGGTTATTAACGTAACTGAATATGGTCTGTTGATGTGCATATAAGCACGGCTCTATGGACAAAGTTTTTATTTATTGCTTCCGTTTGGCCCCTTTACTCTGACAACTTATGTCTGTTTTGGTCTGAGGCCGTAGGTAATCTCAGGATTACTGGCCGGTTATGTCCTTAACCCATAGGGGCGGGTTTGGGTCATGACAGATATGGTCTACGAGACCTCTCCCTCCCTACGAAAAGAGAAAATAGAACCTGGTTTGCAAACCGAGGCAAAGCACAAAAGAGTCCCAAAGTCCGGAGGCAAGGCTCTCAGCCGAGACTCCGTAACCTCAGAACGAGCACAACATGCGCAATCACCGAGCGCTCAATCGATGACGCCTGAGTCTTAATGTCAGTCAAAAATGGGGTGTCTACCGCTGTTGCCGATACCCTCAATGTAGGTAGAATCTGAAAAACACGCATCAACATATCAGATACAGTGTATTGTTGCAGAATGGCGTATGCAGTATAAGTATGATACAGAAAGAAAATACAGTGTGAGTATAGTGTTTCAGTGTAGTGTGGGGTGGTGTGAATGTGTGTTAGTCTACCAGTAAGAGTATGGCATGTCAATGTAGTGAGGAAAGCAATGCAATGCACGAGAGTGAGAGAAATATACCTGAATACCGTAGAGACCAAATAGTGTCTCCCTCCTCTGCACCATACCGACCAGAGAATTGACCAGCTGGAGGAGGCCCTTTGTGTACTCTGTGGGCGCCTGCAAGTAAATTTGAATAATCAGTATCTGAAAGAAAGAAAGGACGGGATGCAAGTTGTAAAGCATGGTTCATACCTGAGGTGCGCCTGGGGCTCTGACATATCTATGCCCTGCCTCTAGTGGCTCTATCAGAATCTGATAAGTTATCCCAGTCAGCCTCCAGTATATAAGCATAGTAGGAATCATTGGCCAACCGATAGCCTACACAACGGGAGGGGCCCCTCTAATACCAGCCTCAGTCTTTTAAACAACCTTCACCAGCCAAAGGAGCATGTACTGGATCGCCCGCATGAACTCTGGTTAAAGGCGGCATAAGATGAGTCTGGATGAAGGTCGTGTAATCCCCGTCCCCTCGGAAGTAGTCGGCGTCTAGCCCCATCAGATACTGAATAATTGCCTTAACTGGGAGGCTATCAATTATCCTCGTGGATGTCAGGGGTGGTGTAGGAATAACTGGGGCAGGCAAGCCAAAGGTCTAGCAGAAAAATCGCTCTCCCAAGAACCAGGCTTGGTAGAATGGACCCTCTAGTAAGATCCGGTACCGGGAGGTGCCTCAAGCCCTAGTGTACTGGTCCCTGGCTCCAGTTGGCATCATCGCCCAAGGCTGCCAGGTGATCTACAAATAGAAGATACACAAGTTGTTAGTTGCTGCCAGTTGTCAGAATATGAATCAGAACAATAGCAATGGGAATCAAGTAAAAATGGCTGTGAATTTCAAATTACCTCGCGGGCAACCACCGTATTTGAAGTATCGGCAGTAGAAGGCAAATGTCTTGTCCTCGCGGCTCCGGCGCTAGTATTGGCCGTCATATCATCGCGAGTAAGGAATGGCTAGAGGAATCTTGTCCATCGGCTCTGGGGCAAGGGCCGGGAAATAGCCATAAACCCATAGTTGCAAGAAAAGATCAGCAATGTGAACCAATGGGCATGAACAGATATCAAACAGAAAGTGCAAAGCAGAAAGCACAATGCATGAACAGATACAATAGAAATTACAAAGCAGAAGCAGCAAACCGAGTTGAAAACACAATGCATACCTCCTAGGCTTTCCAGTAGCCTCCGATCTTGTTCCCCATCATGCGAAAACTGTAGCTCATGTAACCGTAGAGTATGGCGAGGCCAGCTCCACCCCAATCGTAAAACTGGACTAGGGGCAAGGTCACAAGTGCGCTCAACAAGTACAAACCCAAGATATTCCACATGTTTGCAAACAAGGTGGTACCAAGAAGGTAGATCAAGAAGCCCTGGGTGTACTACTTTATCTCCTCCTGTGTCTTAGGCTAACTCCCGCGGAAGCACTCAAGAAACCAGTTGTATCTAACTGTAGCTGGCTTGGATCGAGGCGGTCTCGCTTCGAGCAGGTAGATCCTGGCCGCCTCCCACTAGCCCATATCTATGTCAAAAGGGATCGAATCACCCCTACTCTCAAACCTGTGATCATGGAGAAGTCATAAGGAGTCATCGCCATTTCCCTGGTAGAAGAGAAGTGGAAGGAGTTTGTGGTATCCCACCAACTCTCCACCAATGCTCCGAGTAGGGCCCGACTGACCATATGCCGTGGGAGTTCGGTGTAGAAAAGGCCGAAGCTCACCTCGTCGACCAACTCACGGACCCAGGCAGGAAGCTCATGGTACCAGCCCCTGGCAGTCACGGTCCCGTAATCCTTATAGAAGCGAGAGTCCTCCTGTGGCAAAAAAAGAATGAATCAGATAAAAGACAGTAATACAAGTTAGGCAAATAAAGGCAGTGTTAAAATGGTTAAAAGATAGTCAGATGCAAGTGCGTGAAAGTAAATTTTGTACCTCAGTAGCGCCATAGGAGAGATGGGAGTCCGGCTCCCTCAGTAAAGTATCCTCCGGCACGCCATCAACGAAATCATCAAAGTGCATCATGCCTCCAGGCGCCATCGTGTGCGTGCGGGGTGGTAAATGGCCAGATAAGGCCTCATCCTCAATGGAAGTAACTGAAGCTTGAGCCCTAAAGTGAACTCTGTCTTAAAATCGGCGACAATGTCCTCTGCCGCCTTATCGGCCACGACGACCGCCAACTCCTCAACCTCCGCAAGGGGTGGAAGTACAGGTGGAACCTCGGGAGGGGCATCATCATGTGGAAGATCATCAACTATCTGGAAAATGGGGTGAAAACTGGTGAAAAATGGAGAAAATGCGAAAAAAAATGAAAAACTTGGAAAAAGTCAACCCTAGGAGAGAGAAAATGGGAGAAAAATTCAAAACCCACGTAAGGTCACAAAACTCAAGAGAAACTCGAGAGAAACAAGTCCAAAGTGATGACAACCCAAAAAAATCAACGAAAACAAATTTTGATCGGTTCAAAGTGTAGAGGGCCAAAGAAAGTTTACGAATAAAGTTTGTGTGGGGCGCTGGAAAATGCATACAAAGCACAAATCTAGAGAGAGAAAACACCTAGAGAGAGGGAGGGGAGATTTTTGGACTTGGATGTGTGTGCAAAATGAAGTTTGGTTGTGTATTTAAAGAGATTTGTGCCAAAATGTCAAAACTGCCCCCGACTTTGCATTAGTCGTTGGCCGTACACTATTAGTGGCTAGCCGGCCACTTTTTGGCCCAATGCTAGATTTGTGGTCCTCAGTGTATGGGAGGTCCTTTGCTAGGTCTGAAAAGAAGGATTAAGGGCCATCCACTTTTTGGCCTAATACTGGTTTTGTGGTCCTCAATGTATGGGAGGTCCTTCGCTGGGTCTGAGAAGAAGGATTAAGGTATTTGGAGTAGATTTGATTCCCGAGGATCTTGAATTTGGGTTCCGGTTGCATTGTGTCAAATCCCGTTGGGTCTCTAGCGTGCAAATGTCCCTCGATTTATGAACAAGTGGCATCCTTTTGAGCATTTTGCAAAGCCTTCGAGGGGTTAAGTTAGAGGTCATCATCGAACATCGCTTTTGTCCATTTTTTTTGATTTACATATCAGTTGCATGAACCATGCACTCTTACATGCCTCATATGTTGCATGTGCACATTGCATCGTGATTCATATGCTTATCTTGTATGCACAGAACATGCTTTCAATTCCCTTGCATAGAATTTGCATGTTATCTTTTATCTTTCCTAGAATTTGCATCCTCATTATCTTGCATAGAAATTCTTTTGCTTTCGACTATCTTGCATAAAATGTGTATGACATCCTATTGTTGTCTTGTATTGCATAGAACATGCTTTTACCTTGCATAGAACACGCATAGCACCTTATTATTGTCGTCTTATGTTGCATGGAACTTGCATTATCATCGTACTGATTTTCACTTACGTCGCCTCGTGTCGTGTGCATGTGCGGTGCTTTTTAAAATATCACTTTGTGCATCTATGGGACCTGTTCACTTTGTGCATCTATCGCATCTGTTCACTTTGTGCATTTATTGCACTCGTTCACTTCGTGCATCTATCACACACTTTCATTACATTGTGCATCTATCCCACAATCCCATACTCTTTGCATCTATCACAGTATCTCAGGATGTGTGAAATGTGACCCTGAGCAGTTTTTCTCCTCTTCTCACGATTTTAGCATGGGTAGAGTATCTCAGGACGCCCTAAGCAGTTTTTCTTCTCTTCTCATGATCTCAGTGTGGGTAAAGTATCTGAGGACGCGTGAAACACAACCCTGAACGGTTTTTCTCTTCTCACGAGTTCAACATGGGTAGAGTATCTCAGGACACGTGAAACGTGACCTTGAGTGATTTTTCTCCTCTTCTCACGATTTTCGCGTGGGCAAAGTATCTCAGGACGCGTGAAATGTGACCCTGAGCAGTTTTTCTCCTCTTCTCATGAGTTTAGTGTGGGTAGAGTATCTCAAGATGCGTGAAACGCAACCTTAAGCGGTTTTTCTCCTCTTCTCACGATTTCGGCGTGGTAAGAGTGTGTTTTTTGTTCTTTTCGCATGAAACCTATTTTGATTTAAGCATGAGGCTCGTTTATATGTTGTTATCATTGTCTTGCATGGTCATGGTTTTTTTTTTCTTTAAAATAACCGGCTTCACGAAGTGTGTAAGTCCAGCTTTTAACTACATTTATTATGCATATGCATATCATTTGCATTTTGCCCTTGAACTACGCTTGTTTGATTCCTTGCAAAGGGATACGTAGGCAGCTTTTGAGCTCAACCAAATTTAATTTATGTCTTGATTGTTTGCCCAAGTCTTATGACCTTATCAAAATGGGTTGTCTTTAGTCTTTGACATTCGTTCACGTCATTTTATGACTTCGAGCTCTATCAAAGAGGGGCAACTGTAGACACCCCATTTTTTACTGCCCTTACGACTTGGGCGCCACCGAGTGATCACCTGATAATGAATTTGTATATGCTTCTTAAATGTTCGAATTCCTCAGCAGGAACCCTCAGCTTTGAGCCTTAGAAACATGCCAACTTTGCACCATTTTTTTAAGACCAAAACAACAGCTTTTCAAGCTTGACCATCTGAGACCTACAGGCCCACTAGTGGCCGGCCAACCACTAATGGTGTATGGTCGGCCCCTATTAGTGGCCTGCCGGCCACTTATGCAAAACCAAATATTTTTGGCTAGCTGTCTCCACAGATGCATGCACCATACTAGCTGTGCTTGTTTGGATATTTCCGAGAGTCTTTTATATATTTCTATATATAGATGACCCTCTCTTATGATATAAGTTAGAAAAATTTTGTGGAGCAAAAGTTTAAAAAATATTTCTCTCTTTACATTTCTCTCTCTCTCTCTTGCAACTTACATACTCTTGACCTAAACTCTCTAAACCAAACTTGGAGGGTTCTTTGCTGAGGTGTTTAAGCTTGCATCTTAGCTCTTGAGGGTGTGAATTGGTGGTTTATAATTCAAAAAGGATACTGCTCTTCAAGAGGTATAATTCCTAGCTTTGTTTCCCTTATTTATCTACTGTATTTATTGTTGTTTTTGGGCTATTTTTCACCTGTATTTTTGGGCTGAAACTTGTGGTTTTAAGCCATTACAGGTAGAGGGGTGGACCACTCTTCTTTGAAGCTTGCTTCCTAGGCTTTTGCCCTTGTGTTTCCCTTCCTTTCATCAACTTTTTTTTGAACTTTTTACCACTGAATGTCAGAGTTTTTCAGAAGCTAAAAATCATGTTTTGAAGTCCCAAAAATGAAGGGGTTAACCACCCCCCCCCAATTGTCTTGTTTACTAGCTTAAATTCTTAATTATTGTAGCCTACTCCTTTAGCTTTTTCGACTTCAATTCCAGCACTGTTTTAGCCTATTTTAGGACTGTTTTAAGTTGTTCATGTCATTGATAGGCCTGTAGTGTAATGATCCTCATAAGTTTGGTGTTTTAGGCCTTGGACACCAACCTATTTGGGTTGATAGCATTTATTTAGTGCTTTCCATACTTGTGATCATGTTTAATCACCTTTGCATCTCTCATTTCTTGGCTTTTCATTGCCTTGAGAGTCGTTTCAACCGATTAGTTGTTTAAGCTTGAGATAGAGATCATTATGCTTAATGGTTTAATCTCCTTGGAGGTTCATTACCAATGGCATGACATCTCCCTCATGCCCAAAACAATCCTTTGTTTGATACTTCTCTCCACTAGCAGACTCAATCTTCATTATTGGACTTAATTGACTAATGAATGGAAAGGTAATTAAAATGGAGTAATAAAATTGGGGCTAAAATGAAATGAGATAATAATATGGTTTGGGGTTTAACTGGACGTTAGTTGAACCTATTGAGTCTTAGGCCATTTCATACTTATTAGTGATGATAATGGTTTAAGAGTCAAGTGTCAATTGCTTCCCTTGATCCATCTCATGATAGGGAGGAGATTTTGTTGGTCATTTAGTTTCCCTCATTGAGATTTTGTCCAATCGAGCCATAGATCATCATGCGATAACTTTGCAATTATTGATGATTTGTGACTTGGTTCTACTCCTCCTTTGAGCAATTTCATGATAGAGAGAGGTAGAGATGATGAATATCCCCTGGAAACACTTTGTTTTTGCTCTGTTAATTTTCTGTTGCAGCAGGGCCATATATACTGAAAAATCTAGAAATCCTCTAGATGTTGATTTGTGATTATGTATCAATTTTAAGCAATAAAACAATCCCAATCAAACAATCAAGACAAATCGGCACAACGATTTTAACGTGAAAAAACTACAATTAGACACCTCCAATTGTGATAAAAAACCACGGGCAACAGCCACAAAACAATCCACTAAGAAGATATAAAGGAATTACACAGGTATACTCTCAATTACCTAGCAAATCCACGCCCGAATTAAACCAACCTCTATGTGCCTCTTCCAACCCCATCTTCACCTCGGAATTGTTTTGACGATGAGCCACTCCGGAATCCACCAAAGCTTCAGGCTCGAATTCTTCAGAATCCACTGAAGAACAACTCTCTCTTTTGTGTAGAACAAACAAATAATCCTTTGATGTATACTCTTTAAACCATGAGTTGAATACTCAATGAAAACATCAAAGAAAACGAGCAAAATATCCCCAGATATAAACCTTAGAATGCAAAAAAAGGACCTGGAGGACTTATCCAAGTTTTGGGAGAAAACCAACTACTTACAGAAATCCAAAGTAATCCTAGTTTTGGAAGAAAACCAACTCCTTATTGAAATCCAAGAATCTGTGTTCGCGCAGTCCGCTCGAGCGTGGCAATTCCCGCTCGAGCGGAAGTTTCCACGCTCGAGCGCCGAATCACACCATCCAGTACTTTTTCAGGCGAAGCAGAGATGTTGTGTGCTTGCAAACCCCGCTCGAGCGTCACTTTCCCCGCTCGAGCGAGACGACCAAAATTGGAATATCTGGAAAACTTGATCCTCTTACAACCTCGGTTTTGATCCATGGAAATTGACAAAGGCACGATTCGGGTTGAATTCGCATCTAATAAACTCATAGCCTCACTGAAATAAAAGGTGCGAAAACAAATACAACTGAAAGAAGTTTTCTCAAACGGGGTTGCTAAGAATAAAACCTAACAATCTTCCCCTTTGGCAACGCCGTGACAAAACACACCTAACAAATAAAATCCTAAACACCCCAACCCATTACAACCAACAAAAGCCAACATCTTTCTCAAGGTCATGATCTACAAAACAATTATTAGTGCCACAATCTCCAAAACAACTATTAGTCCCACAAGAGTATATGAAAAAGCAATAGACATGTGACACGATTATCTTGAAACATGAGATGGAAAACATGAATAGATGAAAACTAAGACTCATGAAAAGCAACTCTCAAACAACAAAAGCAAAATCATAAACCAACCCAAGTCATGATGAACCAAACTCCCCCTCACTAAAAGCAACCACAAACACTGAAAATAGTGAACAAGAAGAAAACGAAAAAAATAATATGTTGGAGCAATCAAGGAATTTCATATTTGTACCTTAAAACACACAAGATTATCCAAGAAGCACAATTACTAGTAAACACAATGTGCACAGTCTGTAGAAAATTCCTCATGAAAGAAAGTGATACATTATGTGAAAAGCATAGATCCCATAATAAAAGTGTGTGTGTGACTCTTGGAGTTCAACAAACACTAGATTCAATCCTAGTAGTGATCTGAAGGTGAACCTCTGGCAAGAGAATCTAAGCACAACTACGGAAAGTCAAACCACTAAGAATTAAGGGGTATTTGGTGAGTAAAGGCGGAGGCTCCCCCTCAATCAATGAATCTTTTTTTTTTTTTTCTTTTGCACATTTTTTCTTTCTTTTGCATATTTTTTCTTCTACTCTTTCTTTTTCTTTTTCTTTTTCTTTTTCTTTTGCACACTCATTGGCGGCTGACACGCTCAAGAGTATGAAAACCGAACCAGAGAAGCATGGATATAATAAGGATGGTCTGGTTGGTGACTCTGAGATTGCCTTTTCCTTATGGCTGGACTACAAAGAATAGAAGGGAAAGCCAAGGAGATGCAAAAATATGGTAGGTGATTAAGAGACTCAACATCACCCATGATATGCTAGTATAGGTCAATTCCACTAGAAAAGCAAAAGATACAATGCCAGAAGTCCATAGAAAAAAATAATCACTAAGGCGGAAGACTCCGATATTTGCTAATCCAAGAGTGTGTACAGAATGAGACATACTAATCAAAAAAAAAACACACACACTCCAAAATGAGTAATGACTACAGAAAGCACACACATATTAACAGGTAATGGATATTCTTATCAATTCCAATATGTACCAAGGATCACTCAAAAATTTTAAGCTTGCAAAACCATACTAAAAAAATCTTTTTGGTTTCTTTTTTTTTTTTTTCTTTTTCGAAACAAAGCAAGACAAAAAACAAACAAGCACACATTTTTTTTTCATTAAAAAAAACATAGAAACCCAAAAACTAAAACAAATAAACAAATTAACACAAGTCAAGTTTTCTCACCCAAACCGCTTTAGTATAAACAAAGTTGTGAGCATTGCGGTTCTTGGATGGTGTCTTGACGTTGTGGTTCCCTTTGCTTTCAATGGGAACCCGTCTCGACTTGGTTTTCAACATCCTATCTTTAGGTCTAGGCAAATACACTCTTCCATGCAACTTATAACAATAAGGGTGAATATGACCATGCATACCACAATGATGACAAATAAAAACAGGGTGTACCTTCTTTTCTTTTACCTTACCAACTCTAAGAAGTTTGAGAAGTCCATTCTTATGTTGAATTTTTTGTTCTCCCTTTCCTTGAGTTCTTGTATCATGAGATGTTGATGCACTCTGTTTTTGCTCTTTCTTACCACCAAAGCCAATGCCACTCTTGTCAGAACAGATTTGTTGAGACCTAATGATATTGTCCAAAGTCTTTGATCCTTTGTTCCAAAGACCAATGGTAACCATGGCACACTTGAGTTCTTCCTCTTTCTTGATCATTAGTTCTTCCAAAGCAACTTGAGACATCTCGAGAGTTTCAATTTTTTCTTCATATGTTGCATAGATTTGTTGTAGCTCGTTCCTCTCTGTCTCACAAGTCAAGAGTTTTGCACAAAGAGCTTGTCGATCATTAGCTATCTTGATGGCATCAAGCCTAGCCTTGGAAATCTCCTCATTTAGTTTGACATTCTCACTTTCACATGCTGTGAGTTTCATAGTGAGTTTGTCATTCAATTTGGATAACTTAAGAGATTCCTTATACAACTTTTCATAAGCTTGCTCAAGCTCTTCATCATCACTTTCCGAGGATTCATCATCAGTGGCATTCTCAACCGACCTCTTCGGATACTCTGTTCGTCCTTTAGTTTCGGAAGCCGCCATGAAAGCAAGGAATTGTTTATGTCCCTCTTCGCCTTGATCTTCGTTGTTACTTTCATCTTTATCAGATTCTGATTCATCATCCCAAGTGATGGCGAGGGCTTTTTTCTTCTTCAAACGAGTGGGGCATTCTGAAGCAAAGTGGCCATATCCTTTGCATTCATAGCATTGGACTTTTTCAGAGTTCCCTTGTATCTTTCCTTTCTCCTTCTTGGCTACAGAATTAATTTTGAGTTTATCTTTGCCTTTAGATTTATGAGTATGAGTAGATTCCAAAAGATTAGGATTCTTTTTCAAAGAAGATTTTTTAAATTGTTTAACAAAAGCAGCCGTAATCTTGGAATCTATCTCACAATCCTCATCAGAATCCTCTCCAACCCTATGAGCACTACTAAAAGCAATATCTTTTTGTTTCTTTTTGAAATTCCTATGTGCCTCATAAGTTTGGAGATTTCCAACCAACTGATCTAGCTTGAGGTTGTCAACATCTTGAGCCTCCTCAATAGCCGTAACTTTTGGTTGGAACCGATCGGGCAAGGATCTCAAAATTTTTCCCACAACTTTGGATTCTGGTATTTTTTTTACCTAAATTGAAGTTGAAATTTACAATGTCACTCAACTTCGCATAAAATTCATCAAAGGTCTCACTATCTTTCATTGAAAGGTTTTCGAAACTAGATGTGAGCCTTTGAAGTTTTGAGCGTTTCACAGAAGGAGTGCCCTCATGAATAGTTTGTAAGATATCCCAAGCCTCTTTTGTGACTTCACAATTGCAAATTCGACTAAACTCTTCAGGTGTGACAGCGCAAAAGAGAGAATTGATAGCTTTACTATTCTAACTACTATTTTGGTAATCAATTGTGTCCCACTTTTCAATTGGTTTGGGGAAAGTTACTTCATCAATGGTAATTGTTGGTTCGGTCCACTCATTCATGACAGATTGTCAAACTTTTTCATCTATAGATTTCAAAAACGATCTCATACGAGCTTTCCAAAAAGAATAATTGGATCCGTCAAGTAGAGGTGGTCGAACCATAGAATTTCTCTCACGAATTGAATCCATTATCACAAATCAAACAAGATCTGGCTCAAAAGTTTTAAAACACAAACGAGCAACCCGCTCTAATACCAATTGAAAAATCTAGAAATCCTCTAGATGTTGATTTGTGATTATGTATCAATTTTAAGCAATAAAACAATCCCAATCAAACAATCAAGACAAATCGACACAATGATTTTAACAGGGAAAAACCACAATTGGACACCTCCAATTGTGATAAAAAAAAACCACGGGCAACAGCCACAAAACAATCCACTAAGAAGATATAAAGGAATTACACAGGTATACTCTCAATTACCTAGCGAATCCACCCCCGAATTGAACCAACCTCTATGTGCCTCTTCCAACCCCGTCTTCACCTCGAAATTGTTTTGACGATGAGCCACTCCGGAATCCACCAAAGCTTCAGGCTTGAATTCTTTAGAATCCACCGAAGAACAACTCTCTCTTTTGTGTAGAACAAACAAATAATCCTTTGATATATACTCTTTAAACCATGAGTTGAATACTCAATGAAAACATCAAAGAAAACTAGCTAAATATCCCCAGATATAAACCTTAGAATGCAAAAAGAGAATCCGGAGGACTTATCCAAGTTTTGGGAGAAAACCAACTACTTATAGAAATCCAAAGTAATCCTAGTTTTGGAAGAAAACCAATTCCTTATAGAAATCCAAGAATCTGTGTTTGCGTGGTCTGCTTGAGCATGACAATTCCCGCTCGAGCGGAGGCTTCAAAATTGTGTGATTCATATAGGCTTCACGCTCGAGCGGAATTTTCCACGCTCGAGCGCCGAATCACACCATCCAGTACTTTTTCAGGCGAAGCAGAGATGCTGTGTGCTTGCGAACCCCGCTCGAGCGGGACGACCAAAATTGGAAAATCTAGAAAACTTGATTCTCTTACAACCTCGGTTTTGATCCATGAAAATTGACAAAAGCACGATTCGGGTTGGATTCGCATCTAATAAACTCATAGCCTCATTGAAATAAAAGGTGCGAAAACAAATGCAACTGAAAGGAGTTTTGTCAAACGGGGTTGCCAAGAATAAAACCTAACATATACATTAGTGGCCGGCCGGCCACTATTTGCAGCCAGCTGTACACTACTTCTGGCCGGCCAACCACTTTTGTGTCAGCAGGCAGTGTTGTTTTCTTGCAAGGCAAAGCAAAAGTAGAGGCAAAACAGGAGCTTTTTCTGCCGGTGGAATAGTCCTGGCAGCGAAACAGAAGTATTTCCAGGAGGATGCTCGCGTTGGCATGCACGGTTCACTACCCTGCTCGAGTTCAATTAGTTGTTAATTTGTTAATTAAATTAGTTGATCCTACGTGTAATAATTAGTGAATTCCCAATTGTAACTAATTAGTTAGTGTAATTAATTAGTTAATTTCAATTTGTTATAGTTAACTAGTCTAGTTAGTTTATTTCATTTGATTTTTAATAGCTAGTTAATTAGCTTAGCTAGGCTATTTATTCGGACCCTCCTGCGTGAGGGCAAACTTGTAATAATGTGTATATCTTCCAACCCCACGTCTTTTTCCTTTTTATTTACCCGTTTATGATGGATAGTTTAGAGCATCACATTTTGTTTAGCATTTTTCATGATTTGCATCCATATGTCATGCATGCATTAGGCTCAGTCCATCATGGTAGCAAGCATTATCGTTTAAATACTTTTTTGAAAACGTGCTTAAACCACATATTATCAAATTGATTCACATGCTATATTTATAGCCAAGCCTATTAATTGTATATCGCATGTGTTGCATTAGGCCTATTTCGTTAGTTAGGATCATGCATTTTTCTAACTATTTTCTCTCTTTTGGGTTGCCTTGGGAATTAGGGTAAGCTTTACTGCTTTAGCATATCGCATGAGTGTGATTGTTTCCATGTCGAGCATGATTACCATGAGGCTAAATGCTTAAGAGCTATATCTGTTTCAATGCCTATAGATGAAGGCTAAATTGCTTAAATTGGATAATTTGAGTAATGTACATATGAGATCACTTTTTTAAGTGATACGTATTCAAACCTTTTTTTCAGCACAAATATGAAATCAAAGTGTTCCAATTTTTGCAAATTAGTTTATACTTCTGTGCGTCACATAGTAATGCTAGCCTAAATAATTGGAACAAGAGTATATAATGTAAATAAAATTCACATCATGATTAGTAGAGGCCGATCTTTGATCGGGTGAGCGGAGGTGCTCAAATCATGACCTTCCCCTCTCGTACCTAAGTTTCTAAGCTGAGACACTTTGGTAATGATGGATAAGTGGCATTTGGCACGAGTCTCGGATTTCCTAAATTTTTCAAAAATATTTAGGCGACGACTCTGTGATCTGGCAAAGCAGTCCATTTTTGGCATTTTTTATTCAAGATTTATTTTCCAAAAGATTTGTCAGATTTGGACTCTTTTGTGTTTATCTACATCACATTGGACTTGTGAGATCAGATTCAGAACCGCGGGAGTCTGAACTGTAGGGCTATTGTATCCGAAAGGTGCACGAAAAGAAAGCTACAATACCGACATCCACTAATGTGTTCTCGTTGTTTCAAGCGACATTGGGTGTCTCCAACTTGAACATTTGCCAATGACAGTCCAACATCATGCAAAAGAATTGATTTGCCAATTAATTGGAATAATACACCATTGTAATTGATTGTGCAATTGATTGGATAGGTTAACCACCACTAATCGATTCTCCAATTGATTGAATGGCTTGATAACCACCAATCGATTTTTCAATTGATTGCACATTTAATTTTACAAAAGAATCGATTGGTCAATCGGTTGGAAGAATTGGTCACTCCAATAACCAATCGAATAATCATTTGATTGACCACCACCAATTGATTTTTCAATTGATTGGACAATTTGACCAAAACCAATCGATGTTATAATTGATTACACATCTAAAATTTCACAAAGAAATTGATTAGTGAATTAATTGGAAGAATTGGTCGCGCTAATCGATTTGTCAATTGATCAGATGACTTGTCGATAACCAATTAATTGGCCAATCAATTAGCTTCGTCAATTGATTGGATAAATTGATCAATAACTTACTCGAATTTGTGTTACTTATGCATTTTTGTGAGATCACATATGTGATTTTGTGTTTCTCAAAAATTTTCTCAGATCACTTACAGGAAATTTATTTAATTTACCCATTTTTGTGAGATCTCATACGTGAGTTTGTAAAAATTTACGTGCTTTTGTGTTGTTCAAAATTTTATGAGATGACTTACTCGAATTTGTATTATTTATACGCATTTTTGTGACATCATTTACGTGATTTCGTGAAAATTTACATGATTTTGTATTCCTCAAAAATTTTATGAGATCATTCATTGGAAATTTGTGTTAACTTACTTATTTTTGTGAGATCACTTATGTGAGTCTGTGAAGTGAATTTGTGTTGTTCAAAATTTTATCAAGTCATTTACTCGAATTTGTGTTATTTATCCATTTTTTGTGAGATCACTTATATGATTTCATGAAAATTTATGTGATTTTGTGTTCCACAAAAATTTTATAAGATCACTTAAAGGAAATTTTTATTAACTTACCTATTTTTGTAATATCACTTACGTGAGTTTGTGAAAAACTTACGTGATTTTGTATTCACTACAACAAAAATGGATTTTTATGGCACCAAATACATGATGTGGATACGATTCTATGACGTGCGAGGTAAAGCCGTGTTATGACCAATCGTGGAGAGTCATTCATTTCAACGGCATGCTGTAGTACGTCGTTAAAAATAGTTTAACAGCAGATCTTGTATGTCGTGTTTGATTTTTTTACAACTATTTTTGCATGCCGTTAATTTAAAGGACAAACAACGGCGTTCATTGCTAGTCATTAAATATTTAATACAGCAGCCTATTTTGCCCGTCGTAGATAACTCAAGTTTCACAACTTTTTTTGCATGCCGTAGAATATGTATATATATATTTTTTATTTAGTAGGATCTATTTCATTTATTCTATGTAATCTTAAAAAATTACAAACAAGCTTCACAAACATTTATATAAGCCTTAATTAACACCAAAATTTTGTTTCAAACATCCAAAAAAAAAAACCTATCCATAATTGTTGAATATCCAAAAACTTTACGTTCCAAACCATCCAAAAATTATGTTTCTAGACATTAAAAATTATCCTCAAGTTCAAAACCATCCAAACATTCTAAATCATCCAAAAGAAACTATCCTTAAGTTTTAAACTATACAAAATTTGCCTAAATATCGTCTTTGAGTGCACCATCATTGGTTGATGCAATTGCATCAACACTTGGCTTGTACCATCCATGTCTTTGTATTATGAAATTCTTAGTAGCTCGGATTTCGTCTTCAGAAGCTTCCCTTCTAAAAGCAACCAAGCTTGAAACAACATCAGCAGAAAGGGCATATATTGGACCATCAGCATGGATAAAGTACTCCTTCCCAACATCAGCAGACTAAGCATAAATTAGAGCCAAAATATATACATTTCAGTTGTCAATATATATAATAATCCCATACACTCACCTTGTGCACACTACGTCTTAGTCGAGGCATAACTATTTCTTAGGCTAAACTGTAGTAGGTGTAAGACTCTAAACACTTAACATAAGCCTTTCCATATGATGCAAATGAGTAATAATTCAAAATAATTATAATCTTGAATCACAGTGTGTAATTCCACTCAAACTTGTATCATGAGGACATATGGTAAAACATGAACGCATTATGCAACAAAACAACGCATAGTCTATGAATTTTTGGATATTATCCCCATGGAATTAATTCTTGAAATTTCCAACAATGAAGGCTCATGATAGAATAAAAAAAACAACGCGCAATTAGTAAACATTAATGTGTGTTTGGGAGGAGAAAGATTGAGAATACATCTAACCTTTGACATAATGCACAAAGTGGTGATCCCAAAACTTGAACCCATAACCTCAAGATTATTAGGCCAAGTATTAAAATTTCATGATTTTCTTACGTCATAAACTATTTTTAAAAATCCAAAATAGTAAGCTGAAAATAAAATTTTTCATAATAGTCAAGCTTACAGGATCTTATTGCCTGATTTTTATATTTCCTGGATATCAATTTCAACATTAACTATTATCTACCTACCACTAATTTATGAGTTTCTTGGGTTCTTAATCCATAAATTCAGCATTGAGTGGCATTGGTCTGGTTTAGGTATCAATTCCAATAATAAGACACATTGCCACTGCTTTAGAACACCATTTCAGCATTTTAAAAAAATAGCAAGAAATCATATGATGGTTCCAACAACTAAGTTTTCCAAAAGCATACTATGTTTCCAAACGCTATCAAACATCACACATTTATAACAAGTGCAATATTAAGTTCTCATTTCTATTTCACATTACTGTAATAATCCATATTCCAATTACCATTATGCCAGAAAGAGGAAGAAAATTTACCTTGGGTCCTTTCACAGTTAGGTAATCTCGAATATGGATTTTGAAATGAAGTTGAAGATCAAGAGGACATAATACCAATACACCTGCAAACAAAGAGCACAACAATAGGTCATGAGTTATGCCTAAAAGCTTCTACTTATTTGAATTAAACAAAATATAGTTGGAAGTTGCAAGTACATATAAATTGGTTATATATTTTGCTTAGCCATATATTCCATGACTATAATTAAGTGTGCAAAAATATCGAGATGATTGGTTTCGAAAGTAATTAACTAAGAGCTTCAAGATTGATGGAACTCTTCCTTATGATAATTGATAATAAACTTTATTTGAACAGATGATTGATAATAAACTGAAAAACACTATTGCATTTATTAGCATACATGATAGATGAGAGTAAGTAACTAAAGCCTTCCAAAAAAAAAAAAAAAAAAAAAACTTAGGCCAAGATAATTATGGCAATCCCAATTGCTACTCTATACAATGATTTAGGCATATAATAGTGAATATAAACACATATGGCAAATTGGTATAATCTAGCTCCCTTAATCATCCTTTAGTTGTATTAAATCATCATTGATCCTTCGCGTGTACTATTAATTATTATATGTATGTGTCAGCACCACTCATGAACTATTCAGAACATCCTTAAATGCCAAGGATGAATAACCCAATGGAGCCCCCGATCAAAAAAAAAAAAAAAAAAAAAAAAAAAAAATTTGTTTGAAGATAACATATTGATAAAATAAATTATTTTAAAAACAGCCAAATATATCTCACAGTACATAAAACAAGAAGTATGAAATGGGAGTAATTGATGAAGTGAATAGAAGAAGAGCAACAAATGAAATGCTAGTGTGTTGACCCCATAATATAAACAGCGCAACTAGTCTAGACTTGAGACAATATATGAGAAAACTACTTTGAAGTTAAATGAATAATCAGCAAAGTCCTCATAAGCAGGCAAATATTGTATAAAAATACACTCAAAGACTATATAAAGAGATCGAATACACTTAAAATACAGTTCTACAGACAATAAACATATAAGAAGAATCGTAAGAAATGAAGAAAACACATTTCTTATATGAATAGAATAAAAGTAGTCCTTCCAACACTATGAATCATAGAAGCAGCCTCACACCCATAAAATCATAAGAAAGTGGGACCAAAAAAAAAAACATAACAAACATGAATCATAGGAATCATAAAAAATATTAAGAAAATTAAAAACATGAATCACATTTATTTATAAGGTTATGAGCCATGGATAGAAATGACCCATGAACAATAGAATGGAAACCACCCACATAATCATAATGAAAAATGAACCATTATTTCATAATTAGAAACCACTACTTCATAAATCACGAATTTTTACTTAATAAGAAACAACTGTTTGATAATGAAATTTATAAACTCAAGTTAATTAAAAGTCCTTATACTAACTTTAGTGGATAATTAAAGTTAGAAACTCAAACACCCTCATTTTTGCTTTTTCCCCCCCTTTTCATGCCTTTTCATCTATTAGAAACCCCTAACACTTTTCATCTATTCCCATTCCAAAACCATTTTATAGAAAGGAAGGTGCCATACTTGTTACAAAAAATGGCGATGGAGAGTCCTATTGGGGAGTAATCGTAGTTTTGGAGCCCCAAAACACCAACAACATTTGATTCTACAAACAGTGCTTATATTTATAGAGATAGAATGGGAATCCTAAATTGTGTTCTCTCTAACCCCAACCCAATCAACACCCTTGTCACCTCTCTGACTCCATCCCTATCCAATCTCTCTCAACACATAAACACCAAACATAAATATGCACAAAACAGGCACTACAAGAAAAAATACTTTTAGCGATCACCTAATTTTTTTGGTCACAAATAGTCCACTTTCTGCGACTAAAATCTAACTTTTGACGACCACAATTTTTTAGTCGTGGAAAATCACCTTTTAGCGACCAAAAAAAAAGTTGGTGGCTGAAAGTATACCTTTACTGACCAGAAAAAAAGTCGGTCGCTGAAAGTATACCTATTGGCGACCAAAGGCTTTCTTGGTCGCTAAAAGTATACCCTTTAGCGACCAGAAAAAAGTTGGTCGCTGAAAGTGTACCTATTTGCGACCAAAGGATTTTTTGGTCGCAGAAGATTACCCTTTGGCAACCAAAAACAAAAGTTGGTCGCGGAAAGTTATGGCGGGATGAATTAAAAAAAAAAAAAACAGATACTACTGTAATTACATGTTATTTTTCTGTTTAGGCATTAAAAGTTTTAAAAAATAATATATAACCCAATTTTTATGGGTTATATATTTTCTCTGCCAAATATGAATGAGAAAGATGTTATTGGTAGAGTGGATTGGGTGCATGGTGACTCCTTGGTCAGGAGTTCAAATCCCAAGTAGTGCAAAAGAATTATTTATTTTGGGTCAAGGAGCTGACTTTTAACGACCAACTTATTTTTGGTCGCTAAAAGTTCCCTTTTGGCGAATATGAATTGGACTTTCCGTGACCAAAAAAGTTGGTCGCCAATGGTCACTTTTTTTGGTCGCTAAAAGTTCCCTTTTGGCTAATATGAATTGGACTTTCCGCGACCAAAAAAGTTGGTCGCTAATGGTCACTTTTTAGTGACCAAAGGCTTTTTTGATCGCAGAAAACTATTTGTCACGAGGCTTTAGCGACCAACATACTTTGGTCACGAAAAGGTTTTAGCGACCAAATATGGTACTTTTAGCGACCAAATAAGTTAGTCGCAGAAAGTGTTTTTTCTTGTAGTGAGGGAAGAAAGAGTGGAGCTCTTAAAGTAACCTCATTGTGCCAACGCAGTTTTTTTTTAGTCAGGTATTTTTTCAAACAGTTAGAGGACCCTTAATATTAGATAACATTTACAAACTACCATTTATTACATATGTACAGATATACATGGCATGTATATATTGATGAGAAATACATAAACAAGAGAGGATCTGATGGACCTAATATCATTGGACGGTGCTGATTCAAACTAAAAAAATTCCTATGTAATCATTCTACACACACAGAGGAGAATCAACCCAACACACTGGCATATGTAGCAAAAAAATTCTTATGTATTCTAGACACACAAGAGAAGAGATTATGAGGGAGTACGAGAGCGATAAAAGATATACAATCCCAACTATATCAATCCAGTGTTCACTTCATGCTCGAAAAAATGACCTAGAAGAGAGGAAAACTATACCTAGATGTCAGAGGGAGATTTAGAGACGCCGATGTTGTCACCGTTGGGGAGTTACCGCCACTGCTAGAGAGTGAGAAAATGGGGAGATCTGCAGACGTCGTTCTACGAGAGTGAGATTGTGAGCGTCTACGAGAGTGAGAAAAGAGTGAGAGGACATGAGAGAAGGAGGGTTACCAAGATGCTGAAGGGGGTACTGCTTACGTTGGTGTTGTTACTAAAGGGGGTACTGCACACGCCGGTGTTGTCGCCACTGCGAGAGAGACTAGGGTTGGGTTGGGCGTGAGAATAAATTTAGAGAGGACAGTTTGAAAGTTTTGGGATTTAAGCTTTTGGGATTTAAGCCTTTTTTTTTGGGGGGGTGTGTTTGGGGCTCGAAATTTTCATTTGGTGCTATTTTTTTTTTTTTTTTTCAGTTGTACCTTTCACAACATCAATTGCGTATCGTGAAAAGTGCAATATTTTAAACGGCTCGCTTTTTGTGAGTCGTGGAAAATGAAATTTTTAACGGTTGGCTTTTCGTGCGCCTTGAAATGTTCAATATTTTTAACAACTAATGTACACAAGTCGTGTATAATTGATGTATTAACAGCATACCATATACACGTCATAGAAAGTTTTATTATTTACGGTTAACATTGCTTGCCGTAAAAAATCATCGTTATTAGCATTTACGACCTACGCAATGACACATTGTGGTTCAAAAATTATTTACGACATGCAAAAAAAATAAGTCGTAAAAGTGAAAAACCACGGCTTGCATTTACTGTATGTCATTGATGTGAAGCTGTAAAAACTCAGTTTTGTTGTAGCGGTTATTCAAAATTTTATGAGATCGCTTACTCAAATTTGTCTTATTTGCACATTTTTGTGAGATTACTTACGTCATTTCGTAAAAACTTACGTGATTTTATATTCCTAAAAAAAATTATGAGATCATTTACGGAAAATTTGTGTTATTTTATATATTTTTGTAAGATTAATTAAGTGAGTTTGTGAAAGACTTAAGTGATTTTGTGCTGTTCAAAATTTTATGAGATCACTTACTCAAATTTATGTTAACTTACGCATTTTAATGACATCACTTATGTTCTTAAAAATTTTATGAGATCACTTATGAAAAATTTGTATTAACTTGCACATTTTTATGAGATAATATATGTATATATAATAAAATCTATTATTTTAATACGATTGACTTGTAAGTTGACATGCTTAACAGGTTAACAACTATCATCTAATCAAAAGGATAAAGCTGGCTGACAATAGTCAACAGAAAGCTGACCACAAAAGCCCAATGTAGTATATATTTACTTCTATTCTTTATTTTGAGATTTTGTGTCATAGTAGTTTCTCTGTAATTTTTGCTTACAATTATGCACCAAAAAAAATTAGTTTAAATAAATTGAAATAAATTTAATTATCTTGAAACTAAATAATTGAGGTGGAGATATGACCCGCTAGAAACCATTCAAAACCCACATTTGATAACATAATGATTTAGAGGGATAATGTGGAATAAATATAATACTTTTAAATTTTATTTATAAATTATCAACTTTTAATTTAAGATGAATTGCGACAAATGAACCCAAAACATAAAGAAGATCATAGTGATCAGCTATAATACTGCTTTTTACAATACCAGCCCATGAAAATGGCCCGTGAATTAAAGAAATCAGAGTTGATTGAGACAAAAACACAAAAGCACTTGCTCATATATTATACTTGGGAACACCAAGATGCAACAACAACAAAGGAAAAAGGGCAAAACAACAATGAAAAAAAAAAGAGTAGAAAACAACATATAAGCACAATAAGAACAAGTGCCAAAACCACAATGCCAACAAGTGATCCAAACACATATTTACAACTTTGCCAGGTTGCCAAAATACCCTCTGAACATGTAAAATTGAAACTTATTCACATTATTTAGGCATTGCTCCTGGATGATCCAAGGGCTTTAACTGCGGCGGCTCTCAGGATGTACTGGTGATAGAAGGCAGCGATGGCGGCTCCAATGAATGGTCCGACCCAGAAGATCCACTGAAATAATTAACATCACAAAACAAAGTTAAAACATGAAAATTAAGGTATAATATAAGAAGTACTATGTATAAGACAGCATGGAATTAAAAGAGAGGGGTGGAGGTAAGTACTTGATCATCCCAGGCTTTTTGTTTGCCGTAGACCACGGTGGCGCCAAAGCTTCGGGCTGGGTTGATGCCAGTGCCGGTGATTGGGATGGTCGCCAAGTGAACCATGAACACAGCGAATCCAATAGGGAGTGGTGCCAAAACCTTTAATTCCACAGATAAACATGTCATAAAAAACTCTTTTAACTGTTCAAAATTAATTTGTTATGCAAACTAGTTAAATTTGAACAAATTTTGAAACTAATTAATTTTTTTAGCTTGACTTGAATAACTCAAATCAACAAGTTTATATAGGATTAAAGTATTCTACTATATAAAAAAACTAAGGTACTTGAGCTCGATTTGCGATCAATTCAACTGAAGCTTGCTTGATTTCCTAACCTCAATTGGCAAAATCATTGTTATCCTAATTTACAACCATTAAAATCTTGCAACATTTTTAAAAATAGAGTACAAAGTTATATTCTTGGATCTATATGCCAATCCTTAAATTACCTACTTCCTATTTTTTTTTTTTTGTCTTTTTTTTTTTTGTAAGTAGATGAATAGAAGAATAAAAATTGCATAGCGTAATAATAAGACTTGAATTAGTACTAATATATACTTACAGGGACATGAGAATCGCGGGCATTTCTCTTGGGATCGGTAGCAGAGAAGACCGTGTAAACAAGGACAAAAGTGCCGATAATCTCAGCAGCGAGTCCAGTGCCGGTGTTGTACCCAGAAGAGAGCTCGTTGGCTCCACCACCATACTCGACGTAGTAGGCCTTTTGGAATGCCTTCACCAACCCACAACCACATATGGCACCCAAGCACTGAGCCACAATGTACAGAATGGCTCGGACCAGAGACACCTTCCTGGCCAGCAACAGACCAAATGTCACTGCTGGGTTAATGTGCCCCCCTGCATATATAGTTTACCAAAAAACCACCATTAATTTCCCTGAAACTTCAATATGAAACTAAGAAAATATGGAACTCCGTATATTGATGTTGTGATTTCAATATTGGAAAAAAATTTCAAGTGTCCTAGAGCACACAACAATAGTCAGGTTTGAGTCAATTTAACTTGCCTTTTCTTCTTTTAATTTTTTTGAGTCAATTACAAAAACACCCCCTCATATATATTTAAAATAAAGATTGTCTCCTATAGTTTGAAAAATTACAAATATCTCTTTGTAATAATTTTTTATTTAACAGAATTAACTAGAAAAATGAAATTTCTAACTGCTTTCTTATATAATAATAAAATTATTTGAATTACTAATTTAAATATATTTATGACATTATTAAAATTTGTTAATTGAATTGATGATTTATTGATAAAATGAGTCATTTGTTATGAAATTAAAAATTTCAGAAGGTGGAATGTAATTTCTAAAACCATAGAAATAATTTATATTTTAAATAAATTTCAAAAAACGTATTCATAACTTACTCTTCTTTTTTTTTATTGTTTTTTTTAATTCACCTTACTTAGTGGATCAAAATTCATTACTTTTCAGATCCATAATGACTAACTAGTTAATTTAAAAATTAAAAAAAAAGAAATAATTCAATT
Source organism: Camellia sinensis (assembly GCF_055761805.1). NCBI lineage: Eukaryota > Viridiplantae > Streptophyta > Magnoliopsida > Ericales > Theaceae > Camellia > Camellia sinensis. The sequence continues at coordinate 69,225,869 of NC_138970.1, forward strand.
TTAGCATTATTATACTTTTGTTTTCAAAATTGACTCAAATTTTGTAATTTTAAGAACAGTTTAATTGAGATGGACTTAAAAAGTTCCAAAAAAAAAAAAAAACAAAAATAAGTTGAAAAGTTATGTTGATTATTTAAGTTTTAGCCAATAAAGAGGAGATAAAATCGATCTCATCCAAAAATAATAATAATTTTTGGCGTGGCATCACTAATTAGCAGGGACGGGCGAGATATCTTAAATTTCACAAAATTTTCATTAGCCCAGTACAATTTTGAATATTTATAAATTAATTATAAAAAAAAATCTTTTAACCTCCCATTCTTACTCAAAAGTGTCCTTGAAACACAAAACACTTCATTAATTTCAAAATTTTATTTTTAACTTTCACTATTTCCAAACACTTTATATGAGTTTAATATTAAACTTGTTAGCATTTGTAATAATTCTATTTCAACCCTTTTAAACTTTACAATAGTATCATTAATCTCATGCAATTCAGAGTGTTTATATATTAAAAAGAAGGTAAATTACAAATGCATCCTTAAGATTTATTTAAAATATGAATTGTTCACTGTAGTTTTAGAAATTACATTCATCTTTGATGTTTCTAATTTCATAATAAATTGTTCATTTTATTAATAAATCATCAAATCAATTAATTATTTTTAATAACATCATAAATATATTTTATTTAATAATTTAGATAATTTTATTATTATATAAAAGAATCGTCAGAAATTTCATTTTTTCAGTTAATTATGTTAAATAAATTTTTTTGAAAAGAGAGTATTTATAATTTTTTAAATCACATGAAACAATCTATAATTTAAACAAATTTCAAGGAGTGTATTTATAACTTACCCTTAAAAAAATAGCTTTTCTCTTCCAAATACATAATATCACTTAAGCCCCTTAAAATCTAAGTAATTTTACATTGATCCCCTCCCACAAATTTCTGAATCCCCCACCGTTAATAAATAAATAAAAAAAAAAAAAACAATCCCAATGTTGTGAAACTACTGAATAATTATCATCCGACAAACAAGTACTCACCAGAGATGCCTGCAGTGCAGTAAACGAGGACGAAGATCATGCCACCGAAGGCCCAAGCAATGCCAAGGATTCCAACACCACCACAGGCATCAGTAGTCTTGGTTGGGTCAGTTTGGCTCTTGTAACCAATCACAGTCAAAACAGTAATGTAGAGGAACAAGAGTGTTGCTACGAACTCTGCAATGGTGGCTCTATACAATGACCACAGTGTCAGCTCCTCTGCATCTATCAATAGCGCCGGTGGTGGGTCTTGGTAGTCCTTCGCCGCGTACTCGCCGCCTCCCACTTCTATGTCCTTTGCCATGGCTAGTGTGTGTTTGTGTGTATGAGAGAGAGAGAGAGAGAGAGAGTGTGTGTGTGTGTGTGTGTGTGTGTTTTGGGGATTGAGAGTAGTTTGATGGCTGTTTGAGAGACGAGGCAAATGTGGGTATTTATGGGAATGTCTTAACATTAATTAAAGCTTATTTTTTGCCGCCCCATTTTTTTTATATTTATTTTTGATTAATTTCTTTCACTTTCAGTCTTTAGTGACCCCACCTCTTTATAACCTCGTCAATTTTCAGGCTCCATTTATTAAGAATTTTATAATATAATGAAATATTTAAATGGATTAAAGGAAAAAAATAGAAATGATTTATTTACTTTTTTTTTTTTTTAAATTGTTCAATTTATAAGAAAGTTTATGTACAAAAAATATTTGAACTTTACTTTCAACTAGAAAATGATTTGGGAGAAAATGAAACACATATTTGTGATTTGACTCATATTTTTCTTACAATAATTGAACATACATATTAAAGAGTTTTCACCTTAGATATTCTTTCATAATTTGAATCATTCATTTTAGGAGACTCATCTAAAAAATTATCGGGTCTGGCTTTGGTCCAGTCTACCATCGGACTGGACCATGCTGTTGGGTCCGTGGGAACTCACCATGGGTTTCATTTTGAAAATCTAAAATGTTCAATGTGTACAGCTCTTCGAGTACTATATGCTTGTAAAAAATCACGTTGATCAGATATCGATAGCTATGTGATCAAATTAGTTTTGTATAAAAAAAAATAGACGGTGAATAAATTAACGATTGAGAAAAAACTGATTTGATCACATAACTATCGATATCTGACCAACGTGATTTTTTACAGACATATAGTACTCGAAGAGTTCTACACATTGAACGGTTCAAATTTTCAAAACGAGACCCGTGGTAGGCCTACACGAGCCCAACAGTACGGTCCAGTCCGATGGTGGACTGGACCAAATCCAGACCCAAAACTATATATGTAAAAAATTTAATAGATTGGATATTGGTAGCCACGGATCAGATCTTATTCATTAAAAAAATGAATAACTAATATGATTTTGAGAATAAATTGTTTAACAAAAATGAAGTGATTATATCTAACTAGTAATATCCAATCAACTTATTTTTTTACATAAATAATCTTCTTGGTGAGCTATATAAAATTAACTATTTGAATTGTTGAGATAAATTCAAAATGGAGCCTACCGAAAGACATAGCACCGTAAGAGACAATAGCAACCCTTATCCCGTATAATGAAAAAGTATTCTATGTCTCAAGTGTGCCACATTAGTGCATCCGTTGCATGAAATACTTTCTCCCCATATTACAAAGAAATACATTTCTTTTAAAAAATTTTATCTTTTGGCCATTCATTAGAACTTACAGTCTCATAATCTAAGGAGAAAGGGAAAGGAAATCACCCCCAATACCTCACATAAGGCTCGAACTTGCGACTTCCAATCATAAGATCAAAATCTATCGACTATATATATATAAAAAGAAATTCTTTAATATTTCTCCAAATTATTATTAGGATAGATCACTTCTTAATTAACCTTTTTAATTACCACCTATGTTGAAATAAAATGACATGTTTTATGTCATTTATCGGTGTTGCTTTTCTTAGCCTTTTGATTGCTTTGATGTTTTATAATAGGATGTTTGCTATCTATTCATATTTTATATTATCTAACAAGTAACATCCATTAAGTCCCACTGTCCTACTAAAGAAATAAAAAGAATAGTTATTGCCAGCTCAACCAAAAAGGGGGGGCAAAATAACATTAAAAAAAAAAAACCCCCAAATGATAATCCAATTTTTACTTTAATTGGTACAATAATTGCATTCTAAGTATAATATATTAATTAGAAGCATGCACTAAAAAATTGATTAACAATATTAGATTCCAAATAAAATAGTGTGTTAGGTATTGCTAAGAAAATTGATGATTTCACCGTAGCTGAGATATGATTTAAAATTAATTAATTAATTAGCAAGCACAAATAGCCAAATCTCATTAGTAATTAAAAAAAAAAATTGGGAGAAAGTTTTGTATCCACTTAATTTTCATTAATTTATAAGCCTAGAGGCACTTTATTAATAAAAAAAAAAATTACTATATTGCATTACTTTTTTTTTTTTTTTTTTTGCGGAGTTAACAAAATCATTTTACTGAGTAAAATGTAAAATATCCTTCCGATTCTGCCATCACACACAAAAGTGCAATAAATTTTATACAATAATACTTTTGTGATTAAATTTGAATTTGAATATATTTTATATTATTTGTGAGTGATGCATAAGTTGATGTTCAAAATTTGGTGATTATATTACCCTCGTACAAAATATTGGCATTGGTCCTGTTTGGTAAGGCTTATTTCTAGTTTATTTCAACTTTTAGTTTAATTTAAGCTATTTTGATGTGTTTGGTTTAGTTTAACAACACAGCTTATACCTTTTTGTAAGTCAAAAATCAACTTATTCTTTGAGTAGGGGAGGAGAAGCTTAATTTATAAGTCAAAAATCAACTTATATTCACAGTTATAGGCTATAAGCTGTTAAATTATAAGTTATAATCACTTTCCCAGAACTCTACCAAACAGGGCCATTGTACGAATTTAGGAGTTGGTTGGCATCCCCAACAATAGCAAACAGTTTAATTGAAATATAAACAATTTTTTTTTATTTGTTTATAAAATTAAGATAAATTATACTGATTTCTTTTGAGATTCTGAAGAAATACAAAAAATAAAATAAAATAAAATATAAATAAATGAATAAATAAATAAAATCACAAATTTAACATAATTACATTAAGTTTTCTTAAAATTTTAATTTACAAAATACTAAACTCCCTTTTTATCAATAATTATTAGTCATGGATGAAAAAATAGTTGCATAAGTTTTAGTCATTTTAATCTTATTAAAAAAGAGATTAGTACAAATTATGTCAATTATACTTTTTTCCAAATTTCGCGAGAGATTAGTGCAATTTATTCATAAAATTATATTCCAACTACCTCATTTTATTGGTTTATTATCTTATTTTTTTGTTGTTCCAAAATAAATGTTCAATTTAAAAAGTTAAAACTTTAAATTTAAAAGTTTCTAAAATCATTCCTTATAAAATAATTATAAATATATTAAAAAATAAGAATAAAAGGATATTTTTAAAAATAAACCATTAAAACTTGAATTTAAAAGTGTAATGGTTATGTTTTTTTTTAAGTGTGAATTTTTAAAAGGAACTATTTGAATGCAAGCGAGGGTTGATTGATCGAAATAAAATTCTTTTTTAAGAAAATTATTAGTTAGTTTTAGGGTCATATCTCAAATTAAGGTTAAGTTTGACATCTTTCAAAAAATTCAAAAAGTCAAAAAGTCACTATCCTATTTAAGTCACATCATCTCATTTAAATCACATCACCTCTCTAACACATCATTTCAAACCCAACCCAAATCTAACCCATATTTCATAAAAAATTAAAAAATACACTTATTTAATCTTTTCAAGCTTGACCTAATTATAAAATTTTATATTTTTTTAATTATGTAATATAAAATTGTGAGTTTCGCGTCACGCAACACAATCTGAACTAACCAATAATTTCTTTTTTTAAAAAAAATTAACACATGTGGTGGCTGCAGTGCCACGTATTTCAAGATCCACCCACCAAATATTCACACGAGAATTGTGTGGTGGGGACACATAACACATCACCGACCATCATCATCAACACCAATTGATAAATCAATTTCAACATCAAAATCACATTCACCTCCACCGTCCTTCCAACTCAGTCTCTCCACAACTCTTTCCACTCCCTCCTAACCACTCACATCCTGCCACGTCTGCTCAACCCAGCCGCCACCCCCTCCCCCTGCCCCCCAAATCATTTGCATTAACCTAAATCAGAATGCTCTGCTCTGTTCTTCCCTAAATCATCCTATTCATGTTTTTTAGGCTCCATTTGGCGAGGAGGTTTGAAACTATTCTAGTCATAAAAGATAAAATAAATTATTTTAATCATAATAAATAAAATATCACATTCAATTCATAATCATTACACTCTACTCTCACAAAAAAAATTAAAAAATTCAAAAAGTCAAAAAATCATTCCCAAATTAAACTTTTTAACCTAGATTAAAAAAGTCAAAAAGTTAAAAAGACAACCCACTTTCCAAACGAAAGCTTATTATCATATTTTAATTTCAATAAAATAATATAATAGATTTTAAAAATTTTATTAAATCTTTTATTAAATATCTTATATAAATATGTAATTTATATGAGATCACATTATATAAGTCACATACTTATTTATATTCATCAAAAAAAAAAAAAAAAAAAAAAAAGTTACATACTTATTTAAGACATTTAATGAAAAATTTAGTAAAATTTTTGAAATTCTAAGCATTTTTCATTTGAAAATAGGAACTCCTCGTGGGTAGACTGCCACGTGTCAGGCAATGGTCAATTGTACAAGTGGCAGTGTGGTTTGTGTTGTGGAATTTTTGTTTGTTATTTTATGAAGTTTTTGACTAATGATCAGAGTTGGTGAGAATAACTTTTTCTTTTTTAATAAATTAGTGAATTTCAGTAGAAAACTCAATTAGGAACTATTTGTTGCAGTTTTTATAAATTGATTCTAGTTTATTTTAATTTAGGATTCAATGTTAGATTATTTGATTTAATTTTTGTTTGTAATTTATTAGACAGAAATACTTTAAATCAGTTGAAAAAAAATTAATTATTTAAAAATTAGGAAATGAATGCTTTTAATTTCAACTTTTTTATTATCAATTTTTAAGTTAAAAAAAGTTACACCAAACAGAGTTTAGTATTGAGAATCGTCTTCACAAAATTTTGAATTATTTCAAATTTAATTTCCTTTCTAATATAATATAAAATAAAATTGACTAGTCCAATTCGATTGGTCCGAACTTTTGCATCTCATTAGGATATCAATGATTTGAATCTTTTCACTTACATGTAAGTCTTATTAATGTGTATTTATTAAGATTTATTGAAATTTTCGCTTCTACTCTCACAGTTTTTTTATTTATTTATATTGTATATTGTATTTAATTTTCATCATTATAATTGTAATTTATTAGGTTTGAATATAATATTATATATGAATCAAATCAATATATATTTTATAAAATGGTAATAACATTTTGCATTCCATTTTTTTTTTTATAATTACAGTCCAAAATATTTCATTTAGTGTGCCTTAAAAATTATATTAGGTATATAGAAAAACATATGTTCAAAAAAAAATGTATATACAAAAACATAATAAAAAATTTACTTATAAAAAAAAATTTGAATTACGATAACACTTGTCTATAAAATTGGAAAAAGTAGTGGTCGGTTGTCCTCTTTCTTCATGCTTGTCATCAATTGCAATCCAATAAATTTAATAAATTAGTGGTCGGTTGGCCTATTTTGGCACCATTAAAAATTATTTTTTTAATTTCTTAGTTTTTTTAAATTATATCACTTATTTACTTATATATATATTTTAAATGTTAATTTTTTTTAAAAAAAAATTAACTTTTAACTTCTTTTTCAAAATACTAATTTTTTAGCCTACATTAAAATGGTTATGCCAATGGCATATATCAATCGGTTGTTGCTTAAAAAAAAAAAAAAAAAAAAAAAAAAAAAAAAAAGAAAGTGTTGTTTGGATCTGAAAAATTCTATTTCAATTATCCAAATCATTTATTTCTTGTAATCTCTATATATTATTTATGGAAAAAAATTAGATCCATTAACTAACCATAATATTTTCATTCTGTTATCTTTGTTTCAAAGAAAATGAATAACCCTTTTGTTTTATTGTTTTTTTGTTTGATGCTATATGTGTGGGTGATTTTGCTCATCTCGGCCTTGTCCTAACACTTGAAAATATTGTAATAAATATTTTCACAAGTGTTACTTAGGACTTGTCACTTTTTCAATGTCTTTTATCAAGACTTCAGTTTTCCATATTTCAAGTTTTAACAACCTGATAGTTTCGGCAAGTACGCAGATATTGTTTGAGCTTGACTTTAACTTGTAAATTTTTCTCAAAAATTTCAACAAGTGTTTTAACCATCATCCTTTATCATAACCTCGGCTTAACTTCAGCTTGTAAATTTTTCTCGAAATTTCAACAAGTGTTAAACCATCTTCCTTTCGATACGATCTCGGTTTAACTTCAACTTGTAAATTCACACAGAATTTCAACAAGTGTTAAATATGATCTCGGTTTAACTTCAACTTGTAAATTCACACAGAATTTTAATAAGTGTTAAATATCATCTCAGTTTAACTTCAACTTGTAAATTCATATAGAATTTCAACAAGTGTTAAATATGACATCGGTTTAACTTCAACTTGTAAATTCACACAGAATTTCAACAAGTGTTAAATATGACTTCGGTTTAACTTCAACTTATAAATTCACACAGAATTTCAACAAGTGTTAAACATCATATCGACTTAACTTCAGCATGTAAATTTTTCTCAAAATTTCAACAAGTGTTAAACCATCGTCCTTTCGATACGACCTCGGTTTAACTATAACTTGTAAATTCACACAGAATTTCAACAAGTGTTAAATATCACATCGGTTTAACTTCAACTTGTAAATTCACACAGAGTTTCAACAAGTGTTAAATATGACCTTGGTTTAACTTCAACTTGTAAATTCACATAGAATTTCAATAAGTGTTAAACATCATCTCAGTTTAACTTCAACTTGTAAATTCACATAGAATTTCAACAAGTGTTAAATATGATCTCGATTTAACTTCAACTTGTAAATTCACACAAAATTTCAACAAGTGTTAAATATCATCTTGGTTTAACTTCAACTTATAAATTCATACAGAATTTCAACAAGTGTTAAACATCATCTCGGCTTAACTTCAGCTTGTAAATTTTTCTCAAAATTTCAACAAGTGTTAAACCATCTTCCTTTTGATACGACCTCGGTTTAACTATAACTTATAAATTCACACAAAATTTCAACAAGTGTTAAATATCACATCGGTTTAACTTCAACTTGTAAATTCACACAGAATTTCAACGAGTGTTAAATATGACCTCGGTTTATTGTAAATTCACACAGAATTTCAACAAGTGTTAAATATCATCTCGGTTTAACTTCAACTTGTAAATTGTCCACAAATTTCAACAAGTGTTTAACAATGATTTCGGTTTAACTTAACTTGTAAATTGTTCACAAATTTCAACAAGTGTTAAACAATGATTTCGGTTTAACTTCAACTTGTAAATTGTCCACAAATTTCAACAAGTGTTAAACAATGATTTCGGTTTAACTTCAACTTGTAAATTGTCCATAAATTTCAACAAGTATTAAACAATGATTTCGGTTTAACTTAACTTGTAAATTGTCCATAAATTTCAACAAGTGTTAAACATATTTTTCTTTTTTCTTCTCTCTGCCCCCTACATGGCTTTCACATGCTCTTTTGTGGACCTTATAAAAGGTCTTCAACTTGGCTAATTGCAGTCTGACCTTGTATGTTTTCTTTTTATCTTCTGGGATCTGAGATCTGCTCACTGAGCTCTTCTTTTCTCGGGCTTAAGTGCCGAGATCTTATCTGCTAGAATCTTGGATCTGCTCACTTAGGTTGAGCTCTTCTCTTCTCGGACCTACTCATCTAGGCCGATATCATGTCTTCTAGGATCCGGGATCCAGGATCTGGAATCCGGGACCTGCTCACTTAGGATGAGTTCTTCTATTCTTGAATGTTATCTCCTTGGGAGCGCTCTTGCCCCCTGTCTTTGCATCCCTTCTGGAAAGGTCTTCGTTCCTCCGCAGGCATCTATTTTTTCATACCTGGAGGTCATCTTCGTTGTAGTATCCGCTTCGATCTGTTGTCTTTGGTGCGTCACCTTTCTGGCCGGCGTCTTTCACTCTGTGACTCTGGTCACGAGTTTCTGTGTTGCGGTCGTCCCCTTCAACGTCGAGGTTGATAGGTCTCCCACTCCCAACAGGAGCGTTGTCTCCAATCTGATCCTTCTATCCGTCATTGGCCATCTATTCTTCTTTCTTTCATTGGCCATCTATTCTTCTTTCTTTCCCACAAACGGCGCCAAATTGTGTGGGTGATTTTCTGACCACACTGCCCGCTTAGTAACCAGCTGGAGAGCACTAGTAGACTATATGGCACCTGGCTGACCTGCAACAGAAAAAGAAGATTCCGGTGGTGGTTCGTCCACTCGGGGGCACTCCGACGATCAAGTCAATATATCTCTCAAAGATAAATTAAGTGCTAAACTCACAAGCTTGAGTATCAAAAGCATACCTTAGACCCATGTGGGTGCCTCTCTTTTATAACCAACATAAACCTGTCCTAATAGAAGCCTATGAACTCAGAATTACTGCTAATCTTGGACTCCCAGTAAGATTAGGATAAACTCTCTAAGAGTCTTATCTTAATACAAATTGAAGTTTTCTCTCATTCTAGGACTCTTGTCCCTCATCTGCTTATCTCGGATTTCGATATCTTCGGAGGTAACCTCAGCCTATCCGAGATGACCTCGGCATAACAACTAGGACACGTGGCACCTCGGCTGACACATCAGTGTCACCTTGGCCACGTGTTGGTACTCAGAAAATATATTCCCACACTATATTTTTTAAAAACAATCATCGTTTTTATTTTTTAGACAAACTCAATAATATAAAAATAATTACAATTATCGAATTGAGCCAATTTATTCAATGGATAATACACACGAATAACTTTATAAAAAAAACAATTCGAATTATTAAAACAAGACTAGTGGTGAGCCCAAGGAACAGAACAACATGATTACATTTAGATTTGAAAGAAGTTCAATCCAGAAAAAAATATCACTATAATATATGGGTTTTAGAGACTAAAATTTTTTCGTCCTGAAAAGTAAATATTTGATTGCAAAAAAATATTATGAGACAAAAAGTGGTCTCAAAAAGTTAAAAAAATATTCTTAACGACGAAATTTAAAAATATTGTTAATAAATGCACTTTCAAAAACAACAATTTCATGTCAAAAGATTTAGTATGTAAGACGAAAATTTCGATTCCAAAAGTCGTTTGGTAACACTTACGTTTTCAGTTTTCTGTTTATATTTACAAAAATTTTAAAAACTCAAATAAAAACTTGTTTGGTAAAATTTTTGATTTATAAATCAATGGTCTCAGTTTATAAATTTGGCTAAAAAATGAAAACACAAAAAATGTGTTTCCGTTTTGAGTTTTGAGTTTTTTTTTTTTTTACCACCCAACACTAGCCACCACCCGCCACCATTTTCCACTACCGTCTTCCGCCACCACTACCCACCACCCACCCCCCACCACTACCTGCCACCACCACTCGCCCCTTACCTGTCACCACCACCCACCACCACCAACCAGCCACTTGTCACCCACTCGCCACTACCACCCACCCCTCGCCACCACCACCACCACCCACCTACCATCCACCCGCCACCACCCACCACCCACCACCCACCATTACCATCCACCGCCCGCCACCACCACCCGCCACCTACTTGCCACCATCACTCACCACCCACCTGCCACCACCATCCACCACCAGCCACCCACCACCACTCACTCGCTACCACCTACCACCCGCCACCGTAACCCACCCACCCACCACCACTACCACCCGTCATCCGCCACCTACCAGCCACCCACCAGCCACCACCAGCCACTCGCTACCACCCACTAACTACCACCGTCACCCACCCACTCACCCACCATCACCACTCACCACCTACCCGCGACCACCCACCCACTACCACCCGTCATCCGCCACCCACCTGCCACCACTACCCGCCATCACCACCCACCACCTACCCGCCACCACCCATCACCGCCCGCCATTCGCCACCTACTTGCCACCGCTACCACCACCACCACCACCACCACCCACTCGCTACCACCCACCACCCGCCACCGTCACCCACCCACCCGCCACAACCACCCACCCACCACCACCAGCTACCCACCACCCACCGTCACTACTTTCCAACACCGTATTTTGCCGCTACTTGCTACCACTTGTCATTTCTCACTCTTTTTTATATTTTTAAATTTTTTTAAATATTTTGTTAATTACCAAACACGTTTTTAGTTTATGTTTTTCTAAAAATAAACAAAAATCAATTTATAAAATTTTTGTAAATATAAACTGAAAACGTAAACGTTACCAAATACACATTCGTTATTAAATATTCAATTTTATCACTAAAAATACAATAATGACACTTTTAATAAATAAAACATTTTACTTTTAAAAGATGATGTCATCCCTAAATTTTTATCACTAAAGCCATGTGAAAATATAGTACAAGTCCTAGGGTATCATATATGCGCAAGGAAAAATTACTCATAAATAGATTGTTGAAAAAATATGTATACATATTTCAGTGGGGAAAATTCTTACAAGCACAATAGAGGCGAAAATTTTAAAACTAATTACAAAATGAAGGGATCTTTAGTTTGGAAAGCAATTTTGGTCCTATTTTCCAATTGGGTTAAACTTGTCTGAAGTTTAAATTTAAACTTGAGCGAATTTAGATTTGAACTTGAGGGGGGCACGTGGAGCCAATCATGAGTTTCGTTTCGATGATTTGAATAATTCATTTTGTAAAACTCTCGATATAAATTATCTATGAAAGAAATTTAGATCAACCTGATAATTATAATATTTTTATTTTTTCACGTTTGTTTCCAAAAAAGTGGGCGACAATCTATTTTTAAAAATGGGTCCAACTTGTCTCAAGTTGAGATCAAGACTGGACCCGTCCAGTTCGGTCTACCGGGCCCATTTTTTGGACCCGTTTTGATAATCCGAATCGTTCAATGTGTAGAACTCGTCGAGTACTACATGCTTGTAAAAAATCACGTTGATCGGATATCAATAGCTATGTGATCAAATCAGTTTTGTATAAAAAAAATTAACGGTGAAATAATTAACGGTTGATAAAAAACTGTTTTGTTCACATAGCTATCGATATCCGATCAACGTGATTTTTTATAGGCATATAGTACTCGACGAGTTCTACACATTGAGGGGTTCGGATTATCAAAACGGGACCCGTGATGGACCCCCACGGACTCAACAACACAGTCTAATCCGACCTTAAACTGGATCAAAGTCACTGCCTTTAAAAATAACCAATCTATTTTTTGAAAACAAATACAATAAAATAAAAATGGTTCGACTAAAATGAACACTCTGCCCAAACAAAACTAAATTCAGCTAAAATAAAAGTCTTGATTGTTTGGAAACTTCCAAATAAATCACATTTTTTGTTTTTTTTGAACTTTTTATCGTCAATGACCCTTTTTTTTTTTTTTTTTTTTTTAAACTATAAATTATCTCATTTCTTTTTTGGTTCCATCTTGTGTAGACCAATATAAAAAGTAATTTTTAATAAAAAAAATTAAAAAACCCAAATAAGCCAAAACAATATCGAGTAGAATCTTAGGTTCATGTATAGATGATTTAGCCGCTCCCCACAAACAAGATGTTGGGGCTTGGTTCAAGATTAAGGGCAACGACACCTCTGAGAACTGTAGATCTACAAGACGCAATGTTATTGTTTGCAAAGGAAATTTCACTGATTCAATTGAAATTGTGTTTATCTTGAAAAATTATCAATTAGAAACTGTAGCAGTAAGGTGATGGTGTTTGAAATCATCTTAGCGAAATTTGAAATTAGCTCTAAATTTAAAATTAGGTCATCAATTTTTGCAATTGATGATCAATTTTGTAATGTTTAGCACTCAATTAGTAATTTCGCTGTTCGAAAACAATAAAAAATTTAACTATGCCTGTTCTTCAAAGAATGTAGACAGTAAATACAATGAAATTGTGGATAGTATGAAAGTATCATTTATGTAATGGGTTTCACACGCCTGTGTGAGATAGAGAGAGAGGTATATCACAGTGGTGTATCTGTTTCACAAAATATCACCTCAGTGCAAGCACTTGTCATTTAAAATGATTCACACTTTTGCCCATGTATACACATTAACACACTCATTTTTGTCTAATCCACTACATGATGCTAAGAACTTTGTTTTGTTAAATGCAAATCAACCCTTGTGAACTGAGAGACATTAAAGTTGTATTTAGATTATAAATTTCGGTAGAGATTTGAGAAGGGAAAGAGAAAACATACATAAAATAAATGTAAAATGTAAATATTTCATTCACATTTCACTTAACTTTTTTCAATCTTTTTTTTAAATTCTTATCTAAATCTATGAATCAAATACAAAATAAAATTGTATTTGAATTATAAATTTGGATAAAATTTTGAAAAGAAAAACTTTTTCCTTTCCAAAAACACACATTTTTTTTTTCTTTTTTAAATTCATATTTAAATTCGTGATTCAAACACAACCTAACAGAGTAAATCAACATTAGATAGAGACGAGAACTTATTTTCCATTCAATAGATTTTAGCTTCAGCTCTCAGATCCATCAATATTGCATTTTCCATACACACAATGATTGAGAATTGGACAAGACTAAAACTAAATTCAGAAAAAAGAAAAAGAGAAGCCTTTATAACACGAAGTTTGGCTTGATTCCATCCCAAACATTTTTAAAAAATTAGAAAAAGGACAAAGGGTAAGGCCCACCTTGGTAATTCGCCAATGCAGACATATATAACTCTTCACAGAACTCAAAAGAAAATAATAATATGTTAACAGTAATTAAATTTGAGTACAAAATTTCTGAACATTGATTTAGAAAAAATCAGTTCTATGAATCATCGTCGCAGTCCTGGGAGTCCTCTTCCAATATGGTCTCCAATCCAGGAGAATTGGAAATCTTGGTTGGTGATATGAGGAGGACCGGCGCAGCCTCTTCAATCCAATACTTCAAATCTCTGATTGCTTTCGCCATTTGAATCGATGATTGAATAGCTTTCTCTATGGCTTTAGAGGAAAGAGAAACACAGACCTCAAGAGAGATTGAAGATGATGATAGTTGAGCTTGTTCAGGACCCTTTTTTTTTTCTTCTCAGGTGTGGTGTTGCTTTAGGTTAGTCCTTTTTTTATAATGTAGTGTTTGAGTGCATAGTGGGGTATGAAAAATGTGAGTAGAAGATACAATGGTAAAAGAAGCATCATAGAAACTTTAACAACAATAAAAAATTACAGGCATGTGCAAAATGTGTTTGGTTTGAATTTGATTTAGTTTGATTTATATGAAAAATGTGTTTGGAATAAAGGATATTGATGATGATTAGTTTTGTAGGATTGTGATTTGATCCGAGAGAAGATGAGATGAGTCTAATGTAGTGTCACCTAAAGACCCTCTTATACCTTTATTAGAGGCGCAAGGATTTTCTAGAGTTTTTTTTTTTTAAAGTTTCCTACAGTGGTGCATTGTGTGGTTGAGATTTAATGACAACTCACATCAATTTTTTAGCATTAAATCTCAACCACATAATACACCACTTGAGGAAACTTTAAGAAAAAAATACTCTACAGGATCCTTGTTGTTATTAGAGATGAAGAGCTTAGAATTTTTGGTGCATATCTTATCTATAATTTTGTCTTGCCCATTGATGGTGATGGCTTCAATCTTGTTGGGCAATGGGCCGTGAGCCTTATGGATCGATTTGCCAAACTCGGACCTTAATTAATTGTGTATGTATCAAATATGAAAGGTGGGTTTTTGATATGTAATTTAGTAAAAATTTTGGTGGTGCAGATATTGACCTCATTAAAAATTGTGCACTTTGTAATTTTAAATTTATAAGAAACATGTGTTTTGGTCACACATTTTAAAAAATTTTAAATTAATACTGAATTTGAAATTAGGTTTCTAGTTTTTGCAATTGACAATTAATTTTATAATTTTTATAACCACAATTAGTAATTTCACTTTTTGAAAGCAATAAAAATTTTAGTTGTTTCTATTCTTTAAACAATGAAAATAGTGAATTCTATGGAATTTCACTTTCACATAACAGGGAACACAATAAAAAAAATTTCATCATGAATTTTATTCAATAAGAGAATTTTAAAAATACAGATTTGTTATATATAATAATTTTTAAAAATACAAATTTCATTTCAAAAGTGAAAAACATTAACTTGCTAAATGTGCGACTGGGGTGATTTTGGACTGGGGCTAGTAAACCATTTTTGTGTGTTCAAAACTAATACAATCTCGATGAGGGAGCTAAGGCCAATATTTCCTCTTAAAAATCGCTCCTATTGAAATTTGAAAATACTTAATAGGAAATTTTATAATACACACCTTGAAAAAGTGTGAATCATATTTTAATTATGACTTTTGTAGTTTTTTGTTAGAGTAATGATTCATCCCCCCTTTTCCCTCCACCCCCTTTGACTCCCTCTCTCTCTCATTGGTTACCTTTTCTTTTTCTTTTTCTTTTTTTTCCTGCTCCACCAATCACCCCCTGTCACGTGGCAAAGGGGAGGTGAGGGGGTGACCCCCAAAAGGGGATCCCAAGCATTATTCTTTTTGTTATAACTTGTCATGACTTACTATTGTTGTTATTTTTATTATAATTGAAAATGTCTTTGAACACTCCAATCTAAAATTTAAATTTTTATTTATTTTTTTGGACACCCCAAATAATACCTATTATACCCCTAAAAACCCTTGAAATATATTAAAAACATACTTTCTCCACCCCATTAGTCCAATAGTCACAACCAAATATTTTTATTTTTATTTTTGATACGTAATACCGAACAAAATTTAATTTATTTGGAAACAAGTTTCAAAACATATGTAATTTAGTTGGAGATATAACACTAGATAGTTCTTTTTGTTCAGAATTAAAAAGAAGTTAGAAAATTAAATGTTTGAAAATACAAAGCCGACCATAGACAATTTATTCAAATATTAAATACTAAACAATGACCATTAATCCAAAAACACACATTGCCGAATATATGAATTTTTTTTTTTTTATAAAAAATTTCCGAATAAATGTAATTTGGGCGATACTAAATTTGCTAACATATTTTATAAACCCATTAGTCGAAAATAATGAACATGTATAGAAACCTACATTCTCTATAAAAAAAAATTATTATTTTTTTTTTTTGTGCTTGAAAACGTTATTTTCATTGTCTATTGTTGACTTAATATGAAATAGAATGTAAGAATAATGGATTCAAGGAAAATATGGTTGAGTATGAAAATGCGAAGTGAAAATAGTAAAAACAGAAAAGAGAAGGGAAGATTGAAACTAATTATGAATGTGGTGTTCAAAATGCTTTGATTTACACTTTTTTTCAATAGAAGGTAATTTTTGGTCATTTTAAATAGGAATATAATAGTAATAATTTATTTATTTATTTATTTATTATATTGGGGTGCTTAGCCTAATTTTTGGGTGCAAAAATTTATTTTTTTATATTTATTTGCGGTGGGATTTAAATGACATGAAAGAGAATTGACTAGGATATTTTTTAGGATAACTTATAGTCACTATCTTTAAGTTTTGGATAAAATACAACCAATCTCACTCTTTTGACATAAATACACTGAAATAAAAAATACATATAGATTTTAGTAGAAAAAAAAAATATGACAACACTATTTTTATATTCATAAGACTAACGGATTGTTGATAAAAAAGGATTGAAGTATTATGTGAAATAAAATGTTGAGGTAGGTTTTTTTATTTTTTTTATTTTTTTTTAACCGGGTATCCACACCAGCTTAAGCGTGCATCTTGACTAATTTAACGGCTGGACAAATCTTTAGTGATCCCAAGATTTGAGATATTTGGCTTTCGTGAGATTCGACCTTATGACCTTTTGGGTTGTAAGCCTTTTAGTTGCATGTTCTCCCACCCAGCCGAAACCGTTTGGGTTTGAATGAGGTTAGTGTAATTATGTGAAAAAAAGTAAGACTAATTATATTTTTTTCAAACTTCAAGAGATGTGAGTACAATTTACCCTATTTTTTACATTTTCCTCCTTGTTATTTACTACATTAATATAATATAAATAGACTTATGATTGAACTTACCACGGACTATAAGTATTCACATTAATATATCATTCATGGTTAGCGAATATCATTTTGTTGACTGCAGCCCTACCACATTAATGTATAGTTGTTTCTTAACAAGGATATTGACTGTTAAAATTCAGAAGGTCAGTTCTAATAATTGAACCTTTGTGATCTAAGAGACATTTAACAGAGTAAATGAACAATACATAAAAACAGAGAATATTTCCATTCACTAGATTTTAGCCTCAGTTCTCAGATTTTTCACACACACACAGAGAATTGGACAAGGCTAAAATAAATTGAAAAAAAAAAAAAAGCTTTATAACATAGATTTTGGCTTTAATTGCTGATTTGTCAATTAGACAAACAAAAAACTCTGCAAAAGAACTTGGGTACTAAATTTTGAATGTCATCTGATACATATATATTAACAATACATGGATTTATACATAAAACCAGTTTCTACAAATCCTGGTCGAAGTCATCAGAGTCATCTTCTTCTGGTATGGTCTCCAACGGAGGAGAATTCGAAGTCTTGGTGGGCGAAATAAGGAGGGCTGGTGCAGCCTCTTCAATCCAATACTTGATTGCTTTCGCCATTTGAATCGATGATAACTTTCTCTATGGATTATAGAGGAAATATGACAACAATTGAGCTGTTGAAAACCCAATTTCTTTTCTTCTGAGGTAAGAGAGTGAAAGATGAGTTGAGAGGTGAGTTGTTGGAGTAGTTGTTGCTGTAGTTAGTCCCTTTTATAAACGCAGTGTAGAGTGTGGGGTATGGAAATGTGAGTGGGAAATACACTGGGAAAGGAAGCATCATAAAAACTCTGATGATACAACTTTATAAAAAAATGTATATAGGCATGTGCAAAATGTGTGTGCAAAATATATATATATATATATATTTTCCTGATAGGTAATGTGTAGTGTGCAAATGTGGAACGTTGGTTTTCTGTGAAGGTTTAATAATTTTGGTTGCTAGATATTTTTGATCAACTGGTATTAAACAGAGATTGTTATAGGTTTTGGAGTATGAGTCCACATTATTTAGTTTTTGATGTGTTTATAGTTGTCTTCTTAACTATGACATAAAAGAAATGAATCCCACAATTTCAACTAATAAAAATTAAATTGCGACATGATATTAAATCATTTTTTATTACAATAATAATAGAGAGCTCTAAATTTCAAACTCTAAAGAACTCTAATCATGTGACAAGAGTAATAATAATAAAAAATAAATAAATAAATAAATGAAGCAAAACAAAACAAAACAAAGGTAAAACACCACATCAATGGAGTGGGACCCACCCCTAGAACTCCTTTAGAGTTCATATTTTAGAGTTTCAAAATATTTTTGTTTTTATTAATGGTAATGGCAAGATTATAGACTTAAAAAATCACTATTAAAAAATAAAATATGTCGACCAAATTTATTTGGTCTGATCCATATTATATTAAAATTTAAATTTATACTACATATATACTTTCTAAATAAATTTTCAAACTATTTTTTAACTCCCTTTTCTAATTATTTATTTTATAAAAGGAGAAAACTAATGTGTTTGGTTTCAATTTTTTGGAAATTGAATATTTTGGTTTTAGTGAATATTTTTAAAACTTTAAGTAAATTTTTTACTTTTTTAAATGCATCTTACTTAAATGTATCTAAAAACTAAAATATTTATAAAAAAAATATTTTAAAAAATTAATAAATACACAAGAATACAAAAAATGTACTGAATTCTCATATTGTTTTTAGTGAATTTTCTAAATATTTTTTTACATATGTTATATTTTTTAAGTATATATTTATGTTAGGTGTATCTAAAAATAAATAAATAAATTGCTTATAATATTAAAAAAATTCAGTGAAAACAAAAGAAAAAAAAAAACACAGAAAACAAAAAATTAATTTTTTAAAAAGTGAATCCTGAAAATTTAAACTATTAGAATCCAATCAATACAACACATAAATTATTACAAAGAAACCCTTAAAGCGAGAAAGAGAAATCCCAAATACATACAGTAAAATAAATTAACAAAGTCCAGAGTGGGCTAAGCCCTCTCATACACAGATCTGACCTTGTCGACCACTAAAAAAGGCTTGAGTGATATTGGGGATTCATCAAACACACTATCAGCTCCTCTGCTTGCTCTGCACCTAAGTTGGGAAGTGCATCAGCACATCTGTTGGCTTCAAGAAGGCATGCATAAGGGAGCATTCTGTACGTTGGAGCAGAAATTTGGTATTCTGGTTAACATTTAAAATCACATCTAGCGTTCATTTTTTTTAGATATGAATCTATTCTAATTAAAAGGTTATCAATACTCAATTTTTTATAGAGATATACTACTCAATGGATTCTAAAAATTGATTGATAAATGTTTTGAATCATTAAAATACGAATTGGAATAGGTCCCATTGAAGGCACAATTGTGACTGTTGTGCAAGGCTACAACAATCACTCAACTTCCATTGCCAAACACCATTTGAAATTAGGTTTCCTTTTACATATGTTACACCCTTTTTGAATGGTGTGTATTGTAGTATTACCTTTTGCATATGATTATAAAATTTATTTTCGAAATTGCCCATATTAATTTTTTTTTTTTTTTTTTTTTTTTTTTTGTATGTCTATCTACTAGATCTAAATGACATGAAAGAGAATTGATTGAGATATTTTTAAAGATTTTCATGGTTGTTCTTTACTACATTTAAATAAATAGATTTATTATTTAATTAGGACATACTAGTGTTCACATTAACACATTTAACTTATTCATTGTTAGGTGGTCCTCTACCCCCATGCTGATGAAGGGTGGTGGTTGTATCTTGTGCACAACAATATCTATTATGCATTCAATTTGGCTTATTTCAGGTCTTATTTTGATAATTTGAATCGTTCATTTTTAGAGGACATTGAGTAAAATATACCTAAAAAAATCAAGTTGACTGGATATGATTAGCCTTTTCATCAAATAACATTTGAATTAGGTTTTATATTTAAAATCATACTTATCCTTCATTGTTTTTAGATACAAATTTAATTTGATGAAAATGTTTCTGATATCCAATCAATTTGATTTTTTTGCAGACATAATACTTCTATGCGCAAGACAGAACAGCCACATTGATTCTAGTTGTTTCTTAACAAGAATATTAGTTGTTAAAATTCAGAAGGTCAATTGCAATAATTGAATCTTTTTGAACTAAAAACAAAGAACTAATTTTCCATTCATTATATATTGGCCTCAGCTCTCAGATCCACCAATTTCACATTTTCCCCACACACAAACACAGAATTGGATAAGGCTAAACTAAATTGAGGAAAAAATAAGCTTTATAACATAGAGTTTGGCTTGTTTCCACACCCCAAAAAAAGGGGGTAAGGCCTAAATTGATAATTGTCAATTAGACATACAGAACTCTGCAAAGAACTTCAGTTTCTAAATTTTGAATATCATCTGATATATATATATATATATATATTAACAATACATTGATTTATACATAAAACCAGTTTCTACAAATCCTCGTTGTAGTCATCGGAATCCTTTTCTTCTGGTATGGTCTCCAATGGAAGAGAATTGGAGGCCTTAATGCGCGAAATGAGGAGGGCCGGTGCAGCCTCATCAATCCAAGACTTCAAATCTCTGATTGCTTTCGCCATTTGAATCGATGGTAGAAAAGCTTCGTCTCTGGATTAGAGGAAAGAGAAATATAGGGAGACGAGAGATTGAAGATATGACAATAGTCGAGCTGGTGAGGACCCTTTTTTTGTTCGGAGGAGTTTGTTCTAAGGTGAGAGACTGAAAGATGAGTTGAGTGGTGAGTTGTTGTGGTAGTAGTTAGTCCCTTTTATAAATGCAATATAGAGTGTGGGGTATAAAAAATGTGAGTGGGAAATACACTGGGAGAAGAAGCGTCAGAAAAACTTTGATGACACCACTTTTCAAAAAAAAATGTATATAGGCATGTGCAAAATGTGTATGCAAAATATATTTATTTATTTTCTTGATAGGTTGTGTAGTATCCAAATATGGAACGTTGGTTTTCACATGTGGTCTGTGAAGGTTTAGTAATTTTGGTTACTAGATATTTTTGATCAATTGGTAATTAAACATAGATTGTTTTTAGGTTTTGGAGTATTAGTCCACATCATTCAGTTTTTGACATGCGTTTAGTTGTCTCTTTAACAACAACCGCATAAAAGAGATTGAATCTCACAATTTTAACTAATAAAAATTAAGTTGAGGGGGTAATTAAATAATTTTCTATTAATAATAGTGTCACCCATCAAGATTACATACTTCAAAAAAGTTACTACTAAAAAATAAAATATGTTGACCAAATTTATTTCATGTGATTTATATTATATTGAATTCAAATTTATACTACATATTTTTAAAATAAATATTTAGACTATTTTTTAGCTCTAACTTTTTCCAATTATCTCATACAATCACAAAACCAATAACCTTCTTTTTTTTTTTTTTTGAATTGATATATGATATTATAGTGGAATCCAATCAATTACAATTATAATGAATATTGAATACAGCACAAAT
Organism: Camellia sinensis; assembly: GCF_055761805.1. Classification (NCBI taxonomy): domain Eukaryota; kingdom Viridiplantae; phylum Streptophyta; class Magnoliopsida; order Ericales; family Theaceae; genus Camellia; species Camellia sinensis. Next base: position 69,247,839 of record NC_138970.1, read on the forward strand.
GATTACAAAGAAACTCTAAAAGTGAGAGAGAAATTCCAAATAAATAGAAGGATAACAATATCTGTGGCAAGTAGATATCCAAGCCCATAGGCCCAAGAAAACCAGATAAGCCCAGATTGATACAACTCGAAATAAATATAAGGCCGACTAGATCCATTGAGCATATCAGACGAATGCTTATTGACAAAAAGATGACCCTCCGATCGGGACAAATCCAACGAACGAGGGAAAATACAAGTTCTCCACCATCAAAATAATCTCTGACAGGGGATGTTTGTTTGATCAATTAAGATCCAATGGGCGTTCCCAGATGCAAGTTGGCCACCACTTTTGACAAGGAGAGGCAACCATTCGATAAACAGAGATTCGACGATCGGTAGCAAATGCAAATGCAAGTTGGCCATTGACAAAAGATTGACTGTCTAATCAAGAGAGGATTGACAAACAACAATGGCATACCAATTAACTATAAAAGGGACTCAAGCAAATAGGCAAAGGGGACAGGAAGAGGTAACAAAAAACAACATAAACTCATCTTTACTTTATTTCCATGCTATAACTATGCCTACCAAAGTGTTGACTTGATCGTCAGATGGTCCTCCCTATCATACTAGGTCGGGGTTCTCTCTCACTTGGATTTCTTTTGCAGATGTAGGATAAAGCGCATCATCTCACTAATTTCATGTGGAGATAAATTCATCATTCACAATACCATATGCACATGGTGAGAGTCAAATCTAAAGTGAGAGAGATACTTCAAATAAATAAAGGGTGATGCTACATCGCACCATTTCTATGATCCCTAACGGTGCACTAATGACTAGGCACAGTGATGTGGCGATGATGTGGAATAAAATAATATTTTTTATAGATGACATACTGATCACAATAATAATAATTGAAATTAAAATACAAAATACTGATTAATTAGAAAATTACTTTAAGATTTTGCTTTTCCATGCCCACCTTGCTTCGTCTGTTGTGAATACTTTTCAAGCCTTTCAACGAGTAGAAAGCTTAATTTCTCACTCTCGTTGAATATTACATCTGCTTCACCAACAAGACTGGTCTCTTGGGCAGAATCTTTGCACTCTCTACCTACATGTAAATGTTATGTCTCGTATATTTATTTATGAATAAAGATTGAGACCACCAGTCTAGACTATCATCGACGAATCTAGTATACAAGAATCTCGTTTACAAGAAAGTTTAGATGAATAGATAACATGACACAAAACAATAAGTATCCCTATTACCAATATATCTTCATCAAAAATATTGATCGAAGACCACCAAAGCCTAAAAATGGTTTCTCTTGGTAATCTATCCATGATGTTAAATACAAAATTAATGGAATGAGGATTATCCAGAGAGGAAAGTCTCTAGATATTTCAGTAATCATGATATTTTGATTTTTGTAAATATTTGAAGTTTCCTTACTCACATCCATTAGACTACTTAATAGTCCTGTGCTTTCAGTTTTACTATTTCTGTGATCAAGATGTATACAATTTTTTACATCTATTATATTTTGTATTAAACATTTTATTTTCATGTTTAAAATTTTTCCTATTCGATTTCTAGGTTTTGATACCAAGATTGAGAGTCTTACGATGTCTTACAATTGAAAACTAAATTTTACAAAATTATACTTAAACTTAAAAACTTAACTATAAAATTACACTAAAGTTTAGGGCCACTTTGTGATTTATAAAATTTGAAATTAGTGAAAAGATGAGTTGGATTGTTTAGTGAGTGGAAATGTGAGGTAAATGATTAGGTGAAATGCCACCTAAGTGGTGCTCTTTTTAGGGATGAAAGATTGGCGTTCTCAAATTATTCTACCATCTAGAGTGTGGCTGCGTCTTCTAGAAGTAGAGTCACGAAACTGAGTCTTAAAAGTGAGAAAGAGTGTTCTTGCTATCTTTCTTGCAATCTTTATAGTTTTTCTAGTATTCAGTAAAAATTTTCATTTTCAAATACACTTTGCCTTCTATTTTTTAATTTTCTAGAGATCTGAGAATAGTGATACAAGTTGAAGTAATATTCATTGAGAGTGAGAAATTACGTTTTCTACTCGTTGATAGGCTTAAAAAGTATTCGCATCAGACAAAGCAGGGTGTGCATGGAAAAACAAAATCTTAAGGAAATTTTCTAAATAATCAATATTTTGTATTTTAGTTTCAAATATTAATCTTATTGTGATTAATCCATGTCATCTACAAGAAATATTATTTTATTCCACATCATCGCGCCTAGTCATTAGTGCACCATTAGGGGTCATAGAAATACTGGAATGTAGTATCACCCTTCAAGAATAAAGATTGAGACCACTAATGTGGGCTATCATCGACAAATCTAGTGTACAAGAATCTTGTGTACAAGAAAGTTCACATGAAGAGATAATAGGACACAAAACATGAAGTATCCCTATTGCATTAGATTTTCATCAAAAATATTGATCGTAGACCACCATAGCCTAAAAATGATTTCTCTTGATAATCTCTCCATGACGTTAAATATGAAATTAGTGGAACGAGGATTATCCGGAGAGAAACTCCAAAAAGGAATAGAAGAAATAATCTAAAAAATAAATGAAGATAAGAGTAAACAATCTCATCAAAAATTTGACTCATAAGTCTTTTAAAAAAACTTTCTTTTTTATTTTTAAGAGAAATTTCTTTTATTTCTCTTAACTCTTTAGATATTTCAATAATCATGATATTTTGATTTTTGCAAATATTTAAAATTTCCATACTCATATTCATTAGACTATTTAATGTCCTATGGTTTTAGTTTTATTATTTCCGTGATCAAGATGTATACAATTTTTACATCTTTTATATATTGGATTAAACATTGAATTTTCATGTTTAAATTTTTTCCTAGATTCGATTTTTAGGTTCTAATATCAAGATTAAGAATCTCACAATGTCTCACAAGTGAAAACTAAATTATACAAAATTATACTTAAACTTAAAAACTTAACTATAAAAAAATAATACTAAATTTTAAATTATACTAAAGTTTAGGGCCACTTTGTGATTTATGAAATTTGAAGATAGTGAAAAGAGGAGTTGGATTGTTTGGTGAGTGGAAAGGTGAGGTGAATGATTACGTGGAATCCCACCCAAGTGGTGCTCTTTTTAGGGATGAAAGATTGGTGGTCTCAATTTTTATTCCACCATCTGAAGTGTACCTAGGTCTTGTAGAAGTAGAGTTAAGAAGCTGAGTCTTATAAGTGAGCAAGAGTGTTTTTTCTATTTTTCTTGTAATCTTTATAGTTTTTCTAATATTCAACAAATGTTTTCCATTTCCAATACACTTTGTTTGCTATCTTTTAATTTTATAAAGGTCTAAGAGTAGTGATACAAGCTGCACTAATATTCACTGAGAGTGAGAAATTACGCTTTCTACCCGTTGAAAGGTTTGAAAAGTATTCGCAACAGACGAAGTAAGGTGGGCATGGAAAAGCAAAAGCTTAAGGTAATTTTCTAAATAATCAATATTTTGTATTTTAATTTCAAATATTCTACATCATCCACAAGAAATATTATTTTATTCCACATCATCGTGCCTAGTCATTAGTGCACCATTAGGGGTCATAGAAATTCTGGGATGTAGCATCACCCTTCAAGAATAAAGATTGAGACCACCAATCTGGGCTATCATCAACAAATAAAGTGTACAAGAATCTCGTATATAAGAAACTTTTGATGAAGAGATAATATGACACAAAACAATAAGTATATCCTTATTGCCAATAGGTCTTTGTACGGGAAAGAAATAAACTTTCTCGTATAATCCTGTTGATCAAGTCTGCGCTCCTCCGTACATCGTCGCTCTATCACCTGAAAACACAAACGTGAGCTAGCCGGCCGGTGTGTGCCGGAAACCTCTCCGATGCCTAAGTCAGTAAGCTTGACAAATAGACAAAAGCTCTGTGTATTCAGAAAGTAAAGTTGTGCATTACCTCTCCCAATGTGTTATTTGTGAGCTTTTATAGGTTTTGTGTGGCATAATCCTAGTAGGACTTCTACTCTTCCATGCAAAGTCCTCCTAGGATTCATACTCCTGAAAGATAATGCTTATCCTTCGACACCCCCCTCACTGCTTGAACCAAGTGAGATGGTTTTTACCATGGTCGAACTCCAACATGCCCGAAGTAATCATGGCTATGCTGAGTCGCAGAGTAGGCCGAACTATCCTTAGTTCGGTTCTTCCTTTTACTCCTCCTTATCTCGGTGCTCTCAAGTACAAACCATGGTGTGTTTAGATCGAGCTATCGAATAGCAAGGTTCCGACCGTTCTAACCACAATACGCCATGACCAGACTAACTTCTGAAACCGGTCTAACTCCAAGTCGCTTCCGGACCGGAGTAACTTTATATTTCTCTCGGGCCGGAGTAATATTTTTACCTCTCTTGGGCCGGAGTAACTCTACGACCTTTTTACCCAGCCCTTCGTACTTTGGGCCATAATGCCTATCTCATAGCTCGGCCCAATTTTCACAAAAATTACCCTCTCAATTGCCCCTTAATTCCATCTGCACAGCATGATTGAGATTACCTGTCTATCAGCCAAGCTGAAGTTTTTAAGCCTTTCCAGCCGAGCTAAAAAACCCTTTAGCCTTTCCAGCCGAGCTAAAAACTCTTAAGCCTTTCAGCCAAGCTAATTTTGCACCGGGCTCTGCTTTTCCGGTCAAAGCGTCCCTTCAATCACAGCAACTGAATCGTTCCTCCTTCCCAGGACACGTGGCATGCACTGATTGACTGAGGACGGCTGTCACGCCGTCTTCGTATTTCGTGAAATTTGAACAGTTCCCGCCCTTCCACTTTTGTCCTTTTCACAAAACAATCTCTTCATCTTTGGTTTTACCACCGCATTTCTTATTTCCCTCATTCTTTCTACCAAGCTCCATTGCTCTCTAACTTTTGCAACTGTGAAGCTTGTTTCGTGTGCCTCTTTTACTGTCGTTGCTTCCATCTCTTAGTCTTCTACTTCAATCTGGTAAGCAAATCCATTTTTCTTGCTCTGTTTGTTTTTCGTATTTTGCTTTCTATGTTTTGTGTTCTGTGTTTTTGCAAAACGTATTTTTCCATTCTGTTTTGCTTCTGTACTTTTATGGGAAAAAACTTAACCATAGAACACATGAGTATATGAAATATTCCGTAGAAAACTGGTTTTTGATCCAAAATCATGATGCAACCGAACTAGGATACTGTTTAAGCCATGTAAAAGTCTAGTCAGCTTACAACCGGACTAATACTTCATGTTTACTCCAGTAGCTTTGAAAAAGTCAAACCACTTATTGATAAACCTTAGCCGAGGTAACCCACTGAACTAGGTTTTGCTTTTAGCATACTGAGATACCTGAACTCCTACCGATCTAGGCCTTTGGGGCTAAACCAGCTTTCTTAGTTTTTTAGATGGAACTCAGAAAGCTGCCCCTAGACGATCAACCGGTCAAACAGAACCGTTTCCACAACCGAGATATCTAGACGCTTTGCCAAGCCCGAACTAACAAAGCCCTGCTCAAATCGAGCTACCAATCACCTTACAAAAACCGAGATAAGGCCTGTAGCATCCACATAGCCGAAGTAGGGCTCCTGTTTTTTACTTTTATTTTGTAGCACGGTCTAATGATCTATGCTTAACCCCTTTATTTTCTACTTTGCAGACTTAGGTTGCCCAGGCACTCCTCTACGCGCTCAACCGAGCTACTGAGCAAAATTTTTGGACCGATCTAACTTATTCGTAAATTATACAATAAATGGGGAAGTATAGGTACCTAGTTGAGACGCCAGGTGGTCTAGCCGAATTCCGAAGGGATTATGGCATACCTGACGATGTACACCTTACCCTGGCAGAAAAAGATGTCATACCCTGGGGAATGAAGGCTTTGTCCCCTTCACCCTCTTATCCATAATTGAGACCGAACTACGATTTCCAGTCCAACCCTTGATATGTGAGTTTCTTGGGCAAACCAGACTATGTCCAACCCAACTGTCCACCAATTCATACCGTATAATAATGGGAATAGCCAAACTAAACCGCCAAGCCGGTCTCAACCTCGGTCTGGCTGAAATCTTCCACCAATACTCCATTGGTTCAAAAAAAGATGGGTGGGTCTACTATTTAAGAATACGTCGTTGCCGAGAGAAGATAATAAAATATACACCGGATAAAGACTTAAATGATGACGATTTTTTCTGGGTGTCTGGGAACTTTGAGGATCATCAAGCCCAGATTCCTGGCCGACGTATAAACTGGAAAAAAGGAGAACCCGGTATATTTACTTCGGTTTTCATGCGTGCTTTATTATACTTCGGTTTTTCAATCTTTCAGCCGAACTAACAGCTGTTTTTTTTCGCAGATTTTGCCCACCTCCATTCTCTATACAGTTACCCCAATCTAGCGACTTTGCGCGCCACGCTACGGTATCCAGAACGTAGTTGGGCTAAGCTACTAAAGTTCGAGCCGACCTACAGATACAGCGGCCGCCGAAAAGCGAGAGTGACCGACTTTCTGCTAGAAGAGGCCCCAAAACCGGACCCAACCTTGCCAGAAATCAGACTAATCCCACTAACTGCTGAAGAAGAAATGGCCAAGAAAAATAGAGTCAGGGCGCTTCTAACCGAAACTAACAGACAAGAGGTACCAAAAATCGATCAGACGACTGAGGCCGTGGTAGCCCTTCCATCCCAGCAGCCATCCTCATCTCGGGCGAACAAGCGTGCCCGGACAAGCCAAACCGAGCACCGCCTAGTCGACGAAGACGCGTCCATTCTTCCACCAAGTCCTCAACCCATCCTTCAACCGGAGCAATTTGACCGAGCTGACTCCTCCAAATGGGCTCCAATTGTCACCTTTCAAGACCGAAATATCCAGGAAACTAACTCGGTTGTTGCTGAGAAGGATCACTTGATGGCTTTCAATCTAGCCAAGAGTGTTTGCCTTCCAAAAGATATGGAGCACCACAATAAGCAACTAAACACCGAGTTGAAGGCCATCCGGTCATCAACAAAATCAATGATCCTGGTAGGTGGCTTTTTGTTTTCTTTGTCTAACTTTTTTCCCGAACTGTTAGTCCGGCTAAAGAGAGTTATTATTTTGCAGGCCATTCAGAAGAACAACATCGCACATAGGAAAGTGCTGGAGCTCCAGAAAACAACGAGACAAGCAATGGCGGAAGCCGAAGCCAAGACTGCCGAACTAAAACGTTCTCAACAAAGGATGGCTGAGCTGGAGGCCGAGGTAACACGTCTAACCGGACTAGTTGCCTCGGCTGACAGTGATAAACGGCGAGCTGTTACCGAAGTGAAAGAAAAATATTTGTGGGAGATGGCACAGCTTGAGGGCGCTAAAGACGCCGAAATAACGGTTCTGAAGAAGAAGGCTGAGGACGCCGTGGTGAAGGGTTTCAAGGATGGCGAAGCTGCGTACATCCAACAGTGTGAAGCTGCAAAGGACTTGTTCTTCAAATGCGGTTGGAGGGGTGCTGTGGAGCAGCTCGGTTGTGGGCCTGACACTGATGTCTACGATGCTCCGCAGTATTTCATTCCAGCCTCACTGGCGAAGTATGCTGCCGACCTCCAGAAATAGTTTCTTGATGCGTCTGACGATGAAGAAGAAGATGAGCAAACTGAGACTCCGGTTGTCAACGCGGCTGTCAACGATCAATTAGCCCGGTTGAAGCCAGTAGTCGAAGACTTGACGACCGAAAATGTGCTTCCAACAGAGACCATGCTTCCAACTGAGACTGTTTGTCCTTCTGAAACCGGAGTTGGTGTTGAAATTGAAGTCGATCTCAATGATCTTTTTGACTAATTTTGTATTTTTCTTTTTCTTGGACTTGTAACCGGGCTAAGGACCCCCCTTTTGTATTTGCTCTTTGATGAATGAAAAATTCCTTTTTCTTATTTCGGTTGATCTCTATGTTTATACTTGTAATGATTTTTCCATGATCTTTTTACTTCCAACTGTTATCTCGGTTTTAGCTAGTCAATCTAACTACGCTTACTAGCCAACCACTCTTCAACCATACCCTTACTTCGGCTGAAGAGTACAAAGAGTTGGTTTAATCCAGCCAACCACTCTTCAGCTTACCCTTACTTCGGCTGAAGAGTACAAAGAGTTGGTTTAATCCAGCCAACCACTCTTCAGCCATACCCTTACTTCGGCTGAAGAGTACAAAGAGTTGGTTTAATCCAGCCAACCACTCTTCAGCCATACCCTTACTTTGGCTGAAGAGTACAAAGAGTTGGTTTAATCCCGCCAACCATGCTTCAGCCATACCCTTACTTTGGCTGAAGAGTACACAGAGTTGGTTTAATCCAGCCAACCACTCTTCAGCCATACCCTTACTTCGGCTGAAGAGTACAAAGAGTTGGTTTAATCCAGCCAACCACTCTTCAGCCATACCCTTACTTCGGCTGAAGAGTACAAAGAGTTGGTTTAATCCAGCCAACCTCTAAGTTAGTTTTTCCAGCCAACTTAGAATAATGTTTGGTTATTCCGACCAAACGTCCTGCAGCCTGGATCCTTATCCTGGGCTTAGGAAGGGTGTTGGTTTTAATCCAGTCAACCTCTAAGTTAGTTTTTTCAGCCAACTTAGAATAATGTTTGGTCATTCCGACCAAACGTCCTGCAGCCTGGATCCTTATCCTGGGCTTAGGAAGGGTGTTGGTTTAATCCAGCCAACCTCTAAGTTAGTTTTTTTAGCCAACTTAGAATAATGTTTGGTTATTTCGACCAAACGTCCTGCAGCCTGGATCCTTATCCTGGGCTTAGGAAGGGTGTTGGTTTAATCCAGCTAACCTCTAAGTTAGTTTTTCCAGCCAACTTAGAATAATGTTTGGTTATTCTAACCAAACGTCCTACAGCCTGGATCCTTATCCTGGGCTTAGGAAGGGTGTTGGTTTAATCCAGCCAACCTCTAAGTTAGTTTTTCCAGCCAACTTAGAATAATGTTTGGTTATTCCGACCAAACGTCCTGCAGCCTGGATCCTTATCCTGGGCTTAGGAAGGGAGTTGGTTTAATCCAGCCAACCTCTAAGTTAGTTTTTCCAGCCAACTTAGAATAATGTTTGCAATATTCCTAACTTCACTAAAGCTAACTTTTACAGAGAACGACTTATGCTGAAAAGAATCGATTTGTTTTATTGAGGAAAGAAAAAATTACACGTATTTGAAAGAGGAAAGCTAAAAATAAAATAACTTGAGGTTGGCGGTGTTCCATGGTCTAGGGATTGCTTTGCCGTCCTTGTCTTCTAGGTGGTATGCCCCTTTGCCTGCTAACCCAACCACTTTGTAAGGACCTTCCCAATTAGGCCCTAGCTTGCCATCTCCTGGTATTAAGGTGTTTCCCATCACTTTGCGCAGTACCCAATCTCCGATCTTGAATTGTCTTGGATGTACCGTTTTATTGTATTTCCTGGATAACTCTTGTTGGTATGAGGCAATGTGAACCAGTGCTTTTTCTCTTCTTTCTTCCGCAAGGTCGAGCTCCAATGTTATGGCTTCTCCATTTAAGTCGGGATCAAAATTTTCGCTTCGAATTGTGGGGAGGCCAACTTCTAGTGGGATTACTGCTTCCATTCCGTAGGCTAAGGAGAATGATGTTTCTCCTGTTGAGCGTCGAGGTGTGGTGCAGTAAGCCCATAAAACATGAGGAAGTTCTTCCGCCCACTTGCCTTTTGCCTTTTCTAACCTTTTCTTCAGTCCATCCAAGACAACTTTATTTGATGCTTCTGCTTGGCCATTTGCTTGAGGATACGCTAGTGTAGAATTGTAGAACTCTATCTTGTACTCTTCACAAAAGCCTCTGAAGATTCTGCCGTCGAACTGAGTGCCATTGTCTGAGATTAGGGCTTTTGGTATTCCAAACCGAGTGATGATATTTTGCCAGACAAACTTCTTCACATCTCTTTCCTTGATTGATGCCAATGCTTCTGCTTCCACCCACTTTGTGAAGTAGTCTGTTGCTGCGAGAAAGAACTTCCTGTTGCCGGGTGCTGTTGGAAGTGGTCCTACTATGTCCAAGCCCCACATTGCGAAAGGCCATGGGCTAGTTAATGGTAGGAGTTCTCTTGCTGGTTGATGTATTTGGTGTGCGAATTTTTGGCATTTCTCACACCTCTTCACATATTTCTCTGAGTCTGCCTGCATGTATGGCCACTAGTATCCTTGTGAAATGGCCCTGTAAGCTAGCGATCTTCCTCCTTGATGGCTTCCACATACCCCTTCATGTATCTCGTACAAGAATGCTTCCACTTTGCTGGGGTGGACACACTTTAGATAGGGTCCTAAGAACGAATTTTTGTATAATGCCAAAGATGGGGAGAGCCAAAATCGCTGTGACTTTGCTCTAATTTTGTTGGCTTCTTTTTTTTCTTCTGGTAGGACGCCATCTTTCAAGAATAGTATGATGGGATCCATCCATGAGGGGCCTAGTTCTGTGCAACATGCCTCTTCTGCTTCGGGGTCCTCAATGCTTGGTCTAGGTAGGTAGTCAATCAGTAGTGGATGACGGATGGAGGTGTCTACCATTGGGGCGAAGCCTGCTAGTTCGTCTGCTCTACCGTTCTCCTCCCTGCCTATCTGTTCTATCCTTACTACTTCAAATTTCTTGATTTCTGTTCTGACCAATTCTTGGTACTTGGCCATCCTATCATCCTTTGCTTCATAGTCGCCAGAAATTTGGTTTACCACCAGCTGTGAGTCGCTGTAGACCATTAATTCGGTGGCCTTCATATGGTATGCTGATTTGAGTCCTGCTAGAAGTGCTTCATATTCCGCTTCATTGTTTGATGCTGGGAAGCCAAGGTTGATTGCTTGCTCCACAACCAGGCCGTCTGGCGAGATGAGGATTATGCCAAGTCCTGCATCATGCCGGTTGGATGCTCCATCCACAAAGAGCTTCCACATCTCACCAACGAACAACTTCCAGCAAGTGGAGGGGTCGGATGATGTCGTGGGGTCAAGAATGTTGCTGGGGTTTTCTTCAAGGTCTATGCTCGCTGTCTGCCCCTTGCTATCTGATTGAACCAAGTCTTTATTTATTGGTGAGTCTTGGTTTGTTGTAGCTTGGTTTGCTTCTGCCTTGCTGTCTATAGTCCGGTCTGCCTTGGAGTCTGACTGAGTACCTTCTGCTAGGGATTGCGCTATTCCGACGTTATCTTCCATCCCTAGTTCGGTTGTGTCAGTTAGGTCGACTGGGCAGATATGATGACTTCCAAGAGTAAACTCTGCGACGAAGTCTGCCAAGGATTGGGCCTTTACTGCGGTCCTGGGTTGGAACTTGATGTCGAATTGTCCCAACTCTACTGCCCACTTCAAGATTCGCCCAGAAAAGTTTGCCCTCTCAAACAGAGCTTTTAGTGGAAAAGTTGTGAGGACAACTATGGTGTGGGCGTGAAAATAGTGTGCCAATTTCCTGGAGGCCATCATTAAGGCCAATGCAAGTTTTTCCAATGGCAAGTACCATGTTTCGGCTCCCAGCAATGTCTTGCTGACATAATAGATGGGCAAATGTTGAATTCCTTCCGCACGGACCAACACTGCGCTAATTGCGTGCTGAGAGACTGCAAGGTATAGGAAGAGTTCTTCTCCTAGTATTGGGGTGACCAGCAATGGTGGAGAGGACATGTATTGTTTCAGGTTTTCCAGTGCTTGGTCACATTCTTCGTCCCATTCGAACTTGGCTTTTAAAGCTTGAAAGAATGGTCGTAGTCTGTCTGACGATCGGCTTATGAACCGATTGAGCGCGGCTGCCATGCCAGTGAGATGCTGTACTTCTTTTACTGAGTTTGGTCTCTCCAAATCCTGAATTGCTTTGATCTGGGAGGGGTCTGCTTCTATTCCCCGGTTGGTCACAAGGAAGCCCAAGAATTTGCCAGATCCTACACCGAATGCACACTTAGATGAGTTGAGGCGCAACTTGTGCTTCTTTAGGATTTCAAACATCTCTCCTAGGTCCTTGAGATGGTCATTTTCATCCTTACTTTTGACCACCATGTCGTCGATGTAAGCCTCCATCGTTCTTCCTAACAATGGTTCAAACATCTTGGTAACCATTCGTTGGAATGTTGCCCCTGCGTTCTTCAGGCCAAAGGGCATGACCTTGTAACAGTATAGTCCTCTAGGAGTTGTAAAGGATGTGACCTCCTGGTCTGGTTCATGCATGGCGATTTGGTGGTAGCCTCTGTATGCATCCAGAAAGCTAAGTCGGTTGTGCCCCGCCGTTAGGTCTACCAGTTGATTTATCCGTGGTAGAGAAAAGTTGTCCTTTGGGCACGCCTTGTTGACTGTTTTGTAGTCGACGTAGACACGCCATTTGCCATTCTTCTTTGGCACTACGACCGTGTTGGAGATCCATTTTGGGTAGTGCACCTCTCTAATTGCTCCTGCCTCCAGTAGGTTACCTACTTCTTCCGCCACTATTTCGGCGTGGTGAAGCGCCGATCTGTGAGTGCGCTGAATGACTGGTCTGGCGGATGAGTGGACGTTGAGTTGGTGACAGATGAAGTTTGGATCAATGCCTGGCATGTCGTAGGGTGTCCAGGCGAACACTTCGATGTTAGAGGTTAAGAATTCCAAGACCTCTAATCTCTCAGCGTTGGACAACGACGAACCGAGCAAAAAGAACTTATCTGGGTTCTTTTCATCTATTTTTACCTCTACCAAGTCCTCCACTGCTTTCTGATCCGCCGCTTTGCCGACATCTGCGAATAGCTCATTACTCTCAGGTTCTTCCACCGAATGAACGTATCCTTTGGCAGCACGGCTGCCATTTACCGTGACGAAGCATTGCTTCGACATGATCTGATCTCCATAGACTTCTTCAATTACACCGGTGTCGTTGGGGAACCGCATTATTTGGTGGTAGGATGACGCCACTGATCTCATGGCATGCAGCCATGTTCTGCCCAAGATGATGTTGTAAGTGGAGGGGACCTTTAATACCCAGAACTCCACTTGTTTCGTCACGCTTCCTGCTCTGACTGGAAGAATTATTTTGCCGACGGGCCATTCTGGCATAGAGTTGAATCCAATTAGAGGTGATGCAGCAGGTGCCATGTCTTTGTCTTGTAGCTTCAGTTGTTTAAATGTTTCGTAGTACATGATTTCACATGAACTACCCTGGTCAATCAGAATCCACTTGACGTCAAAATCCTTGACTCGGAGAGTGACGACCAGGGCATCATTGTGAGGGCAATATATCCGTTCTAAGTCTTTATTCGAAAAAGACATGACATTTGTTGCCTCTGTCTTCCCCTTCTTGGTGGCAGGTTGGGCACTTAGCACCTCTCTTAAGTGTTCAGCCTTTTTGATTGATCCTCGGAGCTCGCATACATGCTTAGGTTCAAAGACTCCATGTATCACATTGATAATGCCTTGAGGTGGGGCGTCGACTGGCATTCCGTTGGGGTTATTGTGATCCTGAGGGGCTGGTTGCGTCCCTCCTTCAATGTACTTATCCAAGTGTCCTGCTGCCCCCAACTCCTCCAGGTGTTGTCTCAATGGCGTGCAATTCTCAGTGCGGTGTCCTTTTTCTTTATGGAAGGTGCACCGTGATCTTTCGTCATAGTCCTTCTGCGCTTCCCCTAGTTTGGCTGGCCATCTGACAAAAGGCTCATCTCTTATTTCACTTAGAATTCGATAGATTGGTTTCTTCAATACCGTGGTTATGGCTGTGCGAACCCTCAACCATCTTTTATCTGGGTCCTCCCCGTTGTCTCGCTTGCCACGTCCGTTTCTGTTTTGTCGGTCTACTGCATTGACCTTTGCAGAGGTCTTCTTTTTTGGTACTGTGGTCGCCCCAGATTTTGCTTTGGCACGTGCGCCATCCTCTTCTACCCTGATGTGCTGATGTACTCTTTCCATTAAGGCTTCCATGGTGAGGGGCGGCGTTATGGTGATTGAGTCCCTTAGTCTGTTCCCAATTGGAAGGCCTCTTTTATACTGTGTAATGACGAGGTTGGTGGGGCAGTCTCCAATCTGATTGAATGTCTCCCAGTAGCGACTATTGTAGGATCTTAGGGTTTCTTTATCGCCCATGTCGATGGAGAGCAATTGGTCAATTTCCACCGGGGTTTTAGTGTTCGTTCGGAACCTTGTTACGAAGGCCTCTGCCAATTGCGCCCAAGAGGCTATGCTGCCCTCTGGAAGTTTCTCGAACCAAGTCAAGCCTAGGTCGCCAAGGCTTGATGGGAAGAGTATGCACATTAAGGCCTCGTTTCGCCTGTATACAGCCATGACTTGGCGAAAGTGGCTCAAGTGTGAGTAGGGGTCCGTCTTCCCTTCATATGTAGTGAATTTGGGCTGAAGAAAGCCTGATGGTAGGGGCGCGTTTTCAATCGCCGGAACAAACGGTGAAGTCTGCAGCCTTGCTAATGCTTTGTCCGTTGGTTCGTAGGCAGGGTGCGGTATTGGCATTCCAACCTCGACGCTTCTATGCATCCGAGGAGCCAACCGCTGTAAGGCAGAAACTCTGTGTAGATCCCGTGCCTTGGCATCCTCCTTGCATCGTGCTTTTTCTTCGAGCATGGTTCGTAAGTCGGATGATCTGGGTAACTCCGTCTGTCTAGATCTGGTTTGGTGCGTATGTGAGGGCCAATACGTGCTTCCTTCAGTGTAGGATCTTTCAGATCTCGTCCTTTCAGACCTGGAGTGATGAGTTCTGAAAGACCTGGATTGAGTATCGCCTGTCCTGAGGCTTCTACTCTCTCCTTGCGAGGGTGTGGTATTCCTACTACGATTTTCTGAGTGGCGAGGGGGCGTCTTGTTTTTGCGCCCCTCTCCCGTCGCCACTCCTTTTCTCTTTACCTGGCGTTTTAAGGCCTCCATGTCCGCCGCCATCTTCCTTATTAATTCATCTTGCTCCTTCACGCGGTCCTCTAGAACTTGAGGATCAACTCTCCGCCTTTGCCTGTCAGGACTTTGAGAATGAGATTGACGGGGGCTGTGAGTCCGTCTTCCCCTAGTATCTCTCCTGGGGTTATGTCGTTGGGACTCCAAGTCTGCCATGGAAGGGATTGAAGGTAATCCTTCACGCCTTGTGCCCCCATCCGGAGTTTGCCCGTCGATGGCAGAATGTGGCAATTCTTCAATGTGCGCCATTGTTTGTAAATAGGAGAAGCTTAATCAAGAGGTTTTGTTCTGTCTGTTTTTCCCACAGACGGTGCCAATTGTATGGGAAAGAAATAAACTTTCTCGTATAATCCTGTTGATCAAGTCTGCGCTCCTCCGTACGTCATCGTTTTATCACCTGAAAACACAAACGTGAGCTAGCCGGCGGGTGTTTGCTGGAAACCTCTCTGATGCCTAAGTCAGTAAGCTTGAGACAAAAGCTCTGTGTATTCAGAAAGCAAAGTTGTGTATTACCTCTCCCAAGGTGTTATTTGTGAGCTTTTATAGGTTTTTTGTAGCATAATCCTAGTAGGACTTCTACTCCTCCATGCAGAGTCCTCCTAGGATTCATACTCTTGAAAGATAATGCTTATCCTTCGACACCCCCCTCACTGCTTAAACCAAGTGAGATGGTTTTTACCATGGCCGAACTCCAACATGACCGAAGTAATCATGGCTATGCTGAGCCACAGAGTAGGCCGAACTATCCTTAGTTCAGTTCTTCCTTTTACTCCTCCTTATCTCGGTGCTCTCAAGTACAAACCAGGGTGTGTTTAGACCGAGCTATCGAGTAGCAAGGTTACGACCGTTCTAACCACAATACGCCATGACCAGACTAACTTCTGAAACCAGTCTAACTCCAAGTCGCTTCCGGTCCGGAGTAACTTTATATTTCTCTCGGGCCGAAGTAATATTTTTACCTCTCTTGGGCCGGAGTAACTCTACGACCTTTTTACCCAGCCCTTCGTACTTTGGGCCATAATGCCCATCTCATAGCTCGGCCCAATTTTCACAAAAATTACCCTCTCAAAAATATTGATCGCAGACCACCAACGCCTAAAAATGGTTTCTTTTGATAATCTCTCCATGACATTAAATACGAAACATGGATTATCCGGAGAAGAACTCCAAAGAGGAGTAGAAGAAATAACCCCAAAAAAAAAATAATAAAAAAAAAAATTGAAGATATGAGTAAACAATTTCATGAAATTTTTGACCCATAAATCTTTTAAAAAAAACTTTGTTTTTGATATTTAAGAGAAATTTCTTTTATGTCTCATAACTCTTCAAATATTTCAAATATCTTGATATTTTGATTTATGCAACTATTAAAGTTCCTTACTCACATCCATTAGACTATTTAATAGTCCTGTGGTTTCAATTTACTATTTCCGTGATCAAAATATACACAATTTTTTATATCTATTATATTTTGTATTAAACATTTTATTTTCATGTATAAATTTTTTCCTAGATTCGATTTCTAGGCTCTAATACCAAGATTGAGAGTCTCACTATGTCTTACAATTGAAAACTAAATTTTACAAAATTATACTTAAACTTAAAAACTTAACGATATAATTATACTAAATTTTAAATTATACTAAAGTTTTGGGGCACTTTGTGATTTATGAAATTTGAAATTAGTGGAAAGATGAGTTGGATTGTTTAATAAGTGGAAATGTGAGGTGCATGATTAGGTGGAATGCCACCTAAGTGGTGCTCTTTTTAGGGATGAAAGATTGGCGTTCTCAAATTATTCTACTATCTATAGTGTGGCTGCTTTTTCTAAAAGTAGAGTCAAGATGCTGAGACTTAAAAGTGAGAAAGAGTATTCTCGCTGTCTTTCTTGTAATCTCTATAATTTTTCTAATATTCAATTAAATTTTTTCATTTCCAAATACACTTTGTCTTCTATTTATTTATTTTTTTAAACTTTTTCTAGAGATATGGGAATAGTGATACAGACTAAACTAGTATTCACCGAGAGTGAGAAATTACGCTTTTTATTCGTCAAAAGGCTTAAAAAATATTCGCATCAGACGAAACAAGGTGTGCATAGAAAAGCAATATCTTAAGGTAATTTTCTAAATAATCAATATTTTGCATTTTAATTCAAATATTATTATTGTGATTAATCCATGTCATCTACAAGAAATATTATTTCATTCCACATCATCGTGCCTAGTCATTAGTGCACCATTAGGGGTCATAGAAATACTGGGATGTAGTATCACCCTTCAAGAATAAAGATTGAGATCGCTAATCTGGGCTATCATCGATGAATCTCGTGTATAAGAAAGCTCAGATGAAGAGATAATAGGACATAAAACAAAAAGTATCCCTATTGCCAATAAATCTTCATCAAAAATATTGATCACAGACAACCAATGCCTAAAAATGGTTTCTCTTGATAATCTCTCCATGACGTTAAATACAAAATTAATGGAACGAGGATTATCTGGAGAGGAACTCCAAGGAGTAAAAAAATGGGTAAATTATGTAAATAGTCCATGTACTTTACACGATTTGTCAATTTGGTCCCTGTAGTTTTAATTTGCTCGATTTTGCCTCTTAATTTAACGGATTGTGTCATTTTAGTCCAATAAATAACGGTTGTTAAGTTAATTTAACGGAAGGTCAAATAATGTGTCAATTTGGTCCCTGTAATTTTAATTTTCTCAATTTTGACAGGGACTAAATTGATACATTGCGAAAAATACAGGGACTAAATTGACACATTGTGGAAAATACATGGACCAAATTGACACATTATTTGATTTTCCATTAAATTAACTTAACAGTTGTTATTTATTGGACTAAAATGACACAATCCGTTAAATTAAGGGGCAAAATCGAGCAAATTGAAACTACATGGATCAAATTGACACATCGTGTAAAGTACATGGACTATTTGCATAATTTGCCCTAAAAGAAATAATCCAAAAAATAAATAAGGATATGAGTAAAAAATCTTATGAAATTTTTTACTTATAAATTTTTTAATAAAACTTCCTTTTTTATTTTAAAGAGAAACTTCGTTTATTTCTCTTAACTCTTTAGATATTTATGTAATCATGATATTTTGATTTATGTAAATATTTAAAGTTTCTTTATTCACATCCATTAGACTACTTAATAGTCTTGTGATTTTAGTTTACTGTTTCCGTGATCAAGATGTATAAAAAGTTTTACATCTCTTATATCTTGCATTAAAATTGAATTTCCATGTTTAAATTTTTTTCTAGATTCGATTTCTAGGCTCTGACACAAAGATTGAGAGTCTCACAATGCCTTATAGGTGAAAACTAAATTTTACAAAATTATACAAAACTTAGAAACTTAACTTTAAAATTATACTATAGTTTAAATTATACTAAAATTTAGGGCCACTTTGTAATTTATGATACTTGTAGTTAGTGAAAAGATGAGTTGGATTGTTTGATGAGTGGATGATTAGGTGGAATGCCACTTACGTGGTGCTCTTGTTAGTGATGAAAGATTGGTGGTCTCAATTTTTATTCTACCATCTAGGGTGTGGCTGCGTCTTGTGGAAGTAGAATCAAGAAACAGGAGTCTCTCTATCTTTCCTGTACTCTTTGTAATTTTTCAAGTATTCAATAAAAGTTATCATTTTCCAAATACACTTTGTCTACTGTCATTTAATTTCTTGGAAATCTGATAGTAGTGATATAAGCAAAAGTAATATTCACCGAGAGTGAGAAATTATGCTTTCTACTCATTGAAAGGCTTGAAAAGTATTCGCAGCAAACAAAACGAGTCAGGTATAGAAAAGCAAAATCTTAAGATAATTTTCTAAATAATCAGTATTTTATATTTTAATTTCAGATATCATTATTATGATTAACCCATGTTATCTATAAAAAAATATTATTTTATTCCACGTCATCGCCACATCATCATGCCTAGTCGTTAGTGCACCATTAGGGATCATAGAAATGATGGGATGTAGCATTACCCTCAAATAATACTACCTGAGTCTGTACCAACGAATCATATTAAATTGAGTCATTAGAACCCACGCTACAACTCTAAAGTGGGTTTGGAAGATCCAATTTAAGTGTTATTGTTAAATTTCATGTTCGAATTTATAGAGAGTTGTTTGACTTGTGTAATAATTTAAGAAAAATAATTGAGAGGACTAAAAGTGATGCTCTCATAGCACTACTAAAGATTTGGCAATGGGCGGCCCATTGCCTATGCCCCGTTTTTTTTTTTTTTTGACATTCTCAATGTATTAATGCTATTAGTGATCTTTTTTTAATGATATGAACCATTGTTGATAATCCAAATACTAAATCATTGACATAACATTGCGCCCAAAAAGGAAAAAGAAAAAAAAAAAAACAAAAAAGAAAGAAAGGAAAAAAGGAAATAGAAAAAAAAAATAAAGTCATTGACAGAGTACTGAACATTAGAGAGAGAGAGCTCATTTGGGATTGACTAGATTTAGCAAGAGCTCAGATACACCAAACAACACATTTTTCACTCACAGACGCAGAATTGGATGAGATTGAACTAAATTGAGAAAAAGAAGCTTTACAACATTCCACACCCAAAATTATTATTTAAAAAGACAAAAGGAA
Source organism: Camellia sinensis (assembly GCF_055761805.1). Lineage (NCBI taxonomy): Eukaryota > Viridiplantae > Streptophyta > Magnoliopsida > Ericales > Theaceae > Camellia > Camellia sinensis. Next base: position 69,267,359 of record NC_138970.1, read on the forward strand.
AAAAAAAAAACCTAAATTAGTAATTTGTCAATGAGACAAATAAAACTCTGCAAAGAACTCGAAACAAAAATGTTACAGTAATTTGGGTACTAAATTTTGAATATCATCTGATACATATTAACAATGAATTGAGTTGTGCATATAACCAGTTTTCTACAAATCATCGTCGCAGTCATCGGAGTCCTCTTCTTCTAGTATGGTCTCCAGAAGAGGAGACCTGGAAGTCTTTGTAGGGAAAATGATGAGGAGTGCTGGTGCAGCCTCTTCAATCCAATACTTCAAATCTCTGATTGCTCTCGCCATTTGAATCGATGATCGAATAGCTTTGTATTTGGATTAGAGAAAAGAGAAATATAGAGAGAGACAGAGAGATTGAAGATATGACAATTAGTTGAGCTGTTGAAGAAGAAGACCATTCTTTTCTGAGGAGTACTATTCTCAGATGTGGGGTGGGGAGTGAAAGATAAGTTGAGAGGTGAGTCCTCTTTTATAAATGTAGTGTGTGGGGTATTGAAAACGTGAGTGGGAAATACAGAGGGAAGAAGCAATCATGAAACCATCGACAACGCCATAAAAATGTACGGGCATGTGCTAAACGTGTTTTTGACAAGTGGTCAGTCGAAGGTTAAATAATTTTGGTAACTAGATATTTTGTATCAGGATCTTTTGGAGTGGATTCGTGAAGTGATTTTTTAAAGCGTAAGATTCGACAGTTGAAAATAAATTTTACCAAAATGACATTATTTTGATGAGTAATTTTCAAAAAATAATAATAAAAAAAACTCAGCTTTAATTTAAAACATCGATATTCTACAAATATGAAATATTACACACACAGAGAGAGAGAGAGAGAGAGAGAGAGAGAGGAGCTCTTCCCACCCACCCGAGTCAATGACTTCCAATTGTAAACTAATAGGAATGAATATATTGTTTTATTATAACAAAATCTACATTATTTCAACACAAATTTCAATAACAAAATCTATATTATTTCAACAACATTTAAATCAAAATTCAACACTATTTCAGCAACATGTTTGAGCAACATTTCACCAAAAAATCCAGCAACAATTCAACTAAAATTTTAAAAAAAAAATCTGCGAAATTCTATCAACATTTAGCACAAATTTCAACAACAAAATCTGCATTATTTCAGCCAAAATTTAGCACCATTTCAACATGTTTGAGCAACATTTCACCAAAAATTCCAGCAACAATTTAACCAAAATTTCAGGGAAAAAAAAATCTACAAAATTCCATCAACATTCAGCACAAATTTCAGCAACAAAACCTGCATTGTTTCAGCCAAAATTCAGCACCATTTCAGCAACATATTTGAGCAACATTTCACCAAAAATTCAGCACCATTTTAGCTGTTGTAGTAGAAGATGAGGGTCCAAACAAGCTATTGTATTTTTTTTAGAAGATGACTGTGAATACCTATATTTTTTCTTCAATCGGCTGGAGCAGGGGCTCAGTAGAGGCAGGACGACGGCAACGGCGGGGCGACGGCTAGATGACGACACTGTAAACATAAATTTCAGAACATAAACCTTACACTTTGGATCATGTACCATGTGTATTATCAAGAAATCAAGACAAAATGACATACCTGAATCCATCGATGAACGGTTAAACAGAAGCGTGATTATCAATGAACTCTTTGTTATTGATTATGTTATTGCCTTCTAATCCTTTCCCCTTTGGTGCCTTATGTTTTTCCTTGAGAGGATTTAGAAAACAAACCTTTTTTTCACTTTTTTTCACCTTATTTCACCTTGGGAAGGAATAGGGACCATAACCTTTTAAAAGTTGTAATTGGTTTTCAAAACTGAAAGGTTGTGGAAGTTCAAAAGGAATGAAAACCAACTTTAACCATTATTGGTTTTAATTTCTATTTATTGGTTTTCAAAACTGAAAGGTTGTGGAAGTTCAAAAGGCATGAAAACCAACTTTAACCATTATTGGTTTTAATTTCTATTTATTGGTTTTCAAAACTGAAAGGTTGTGGAAGTTCAAAAGGCATGAAAACCAACTTTAACCAATATGTTTTAATTTCTATTTCTGCCCCTCATAGAAATAGAAATTATACAACTAGTATCTACACATTAGGTCCATAACACATATACCCTTAAGCCTATTAACTAAATTGAATCACTTAAATTGTAGGCTTCTTATAAATGATAACACCACATTTAATTATGTGGTCCCATTGAGACATTATCTAACAATCTCTCACTGGACCACATATGTATCCTGAAAAATGTGCTTAACTTTAGTGAGTTCAGAAATTTGTTATCATAACTTGAGGATATCCAAACAATCTTGTCCATTAACTATATTAATATAGGATCAAAGCGGTCTTCGTTACATCAATCGTAACTCGACCCACCAATGGTCACGTATACTAATACAACTAAATGACATAGATCAATCATGGATGTGTAGCATGGAAATTACATGTGATGTGATCCATACATGCCTATTTCCAACTGGTCCTACTTAACTTTATTGAGATCAATACTTTACAATACGTAACAGGGCGTAATAAACTAAATATTTCATTTCTGCAGAAATTAATCTAATTACATAGATAAAACTCAAGGCTGACATAAAGCAGTAATATAAATACAAACTCCCACTAAACCAGAATGTTATCAAATAGAACAACACCCATCTGAGTAGTGTGCTCATGAAAGACCTTGGGTGGTAGTCCCTTCGTAAGTGGATCCGCTATCATGGAGTTTGTCCCAATATGCTCTATGGAAATCTGTCCACTCTGCACTCTTTCTTTTACAACTAATCTCTAAATAAATTAATTTAATGACAACATCTCAAGATACCTAGCACAACATTAATACCAAGCCTTTGGGTAGTGATATTAACTGTAAGTGGTATTCTTGTTGTAATGATCAAACATTGACAATAAGTTATGTCAAATAACAAATCTATCTTTTGATGGATTTATTATTCACATTAGGTTTTCTTGACAATTGGCACATGTTTATCACCACAAAATGTGTGTGTAATTCTGCCAAGTCTTAATCATGTCTTTGGACCGATAAATACCCGCATGAGATACACAGACATGAACTTCAAAACATTCCATATAAAACAATCTAGACAAGAGAGATCACTTTTGTGACATCTTGTTTGAATTGACTTATATTAAGAATGTTAGAAAATTAAATTTCTGTAGACGTTGTATGAAATTACATTAAATTTAAAGATTTCTAAATTTGTGACCCCGTATATGTTATATAATCTGCAGCAATTCCAATTATATATATACATATATAAATAGAATTGACGGGTCCAAAAAAAAACTGCCCACCGAATCATTTTACAATTCCAGAAAACAGATTGCCATTTTCATAAAACAAAACAGGAAAAAACAGAATTTACATCCATAAGAAAATTCAGAATCTGATTCCAGGAAACTAAATAGAATGAATAAAGCATATCAATTCTGATAACATCCATAAGAAAATTCAGAATCTGATTCCAAGAAACTAAATAGAATGAATAAAGCATATCAATTCTGATAAGACACATGATGTGCTGGCTCTGATACCAATTGTTAAACATAAATAATTTCATAAACATAAACCTTACACTTTGGATCATGTACCATGTGTATTATCAAGAAATCAAGACAAAATGACATACCTGAATCCATCGATGAACAGTTAAACGGAAGCGTGATTATCAGTGAACTCTTTGTTATTGATTATGTTATTGCCTTCTAATTCTTTCCCCTTTGGTGCCTTATGTTTTTCCTTGAGAGGATTTAGAAAACAAACCTTTTTTTTACTTTATTTCACCTTATTTCACCTTGGGAAGGAATAGGGACCATAACCTTTTAAATGTTGTAATTGGTTTTCAAAACTGAAAGGTTGTGGAAGTTCAAAAGGAATGAAAACCAACTTTAACCATTATTGGTTTTAATTTCTATTTATTGGTTTTCAAAACTGAAAGGTTGTGGAAGTTCAAAAGGCATGAAAACCAACTTTAACCATTATTGGTTTTAATTTCTATTTATTGGTTTTCAAAACTGAAAGGTTGTGGAAGTTCAAAAGGCATGAAAACCAACTTTAATCAATATGTTTTAATTTCTATTTCTGCCCCTCATAGAAATAGAAATTATACAACTAGTATTTACACATTAGGTCCATAACACATATACCCTTAAGCCTATTAACTAAATTGAATCACTTAAATTGTAGGCTTCTTATAAATGATAATACCACATTTAATTATGTGGTCCCATTGAGACATTATCTAACAGACACTCCTGCCTTTCTTCTCTTTCTCTCTCTCGCACTTCCACCTTCTGCTTCTGCTATACCTTTGAGTATATGGAAGGAATTTTGAATTAAAGTTGAATTATTTTATTTTATTTTATTTTATTTTGTGATGAAATTACTAACCAAAACGACGTTTTGGTTAGTTTTATTTTCAACTGTTGAATTCTTTCACTTTAGGAGATCACTTTAGGTTCCACTTAAAGATTTTTGATACAGATATTTTGATCAAATAAGTTATTAAAAGCTTTACTTAATATTAGATCCATGTGCGACTCAGATTGAAAAAATTATTTAAAAAGTAGTCAGATTCTCTTTATCTAGTGTATTTTGATCAAACTGTAGTTTATCCGATTTTGTACTTTGGTTCCCATTATTTTAATTTGATCAATTTTATCCCTTAATTTCACATATTGTGTCATATTAGTCCAATAAATAACGGCGGTTAAGTTTGATGGATGAAAAATCAAATGATGTTTCAATTTGGTCCTTGTAGTTTATAAGATGTGTCAATTTAACCCCTGTAGTTTATAGGAAAGTCAAAACAACATGGACCAAATTGACAAATCCTGTAAACTAAAGAGACCAAATTGAAACATCATATGATTATCTGTCCATCAAATCTAACCGCCGATATTTATTGGACTAATATAACACAATCCGTAAAATTAATGGACAAAATTGATCAAATTAAAACAACAGAGACCAAAATAAAATAATAAAAAATAAAAAATGATAAATTACAGAGATTACCACTGTAATTTGCCCATTTAACAACGTATTGGTTCACATAAAACCAATTTTCTACAAATCGACACCATGGCAGTCATTGGAGTCCTCTTCTTATGGTATGTTCTCCAATGGAGGAGAATTGGAAGTCTTAGTGGGTGCAATGATGAGGGCTGGTGCAACCTCCTCAATCCAATACTTTAATTCTCTGATTGCTTTTGCCATTGAATAGATGATAGAATAAGTTTCTTTGGCTTTAGAGGAAAGAGAAAATACAGACACAAGAGATTGAAGATATAACTAGTTGAGATAGTTGAGGGCCCTTTTTTCCTCCAGGAGTTTCTTCTCAGGTGTGGTGTGGTGAGAGATGAGAGGTGAGTCATTGGAGTGGTGTTGTAGTAAGTCCTTTTTAAAAGGTAGTGTAGGTGTGGGGTATGGAAAAACATGATTGGAATATACAGTCAGAAATAAGCATCATGAATAATTTGACACATCACTAAAACTATACAGGCAGTCAGAATGCAGTATCATAAATAATTTGACACACCACTAAAAATATACAGGCATGTGCAAAATGCCTATGAAAATAAATAAATAAATAAATATGTGACAAACTCTAACTTATTGTTTAATAGGTCGTATGATAATTAATGATATTTTTCATCAAATGTTATTTTAAAAAATCATTAATTATTAATTTTGAACGACAATTTAAAAATTTTGTCATAAAAAATGTCATTAATTATAAGTTTTAGCGATAGCTTAAAAAAACATGACGGGTAACTTATACTTTGCACCCCTACACTTTGCAACAAATCTCACTTTGGCCCTACACATGAAATCATAACAGTTAAACCTCTGCACTTCTGGTCAAATCTCACTTTAGTCCCTATACATGAAATCGTGACAGTCAACCCTTTCACTTTTACTCAAATCTCACTTTGATCCCTACACAAGTATCAATGACCCTCTTTTGTTACTTCATTTTTAAATATTTAACAAAATCCAGTCATATGACAAAAATGTGACTACGAAATAAGAATAAAAGACAAAAACCATCCATGTTTCCTGCCAATACGTTTTTTTCTACGTGATAAGCACATGAAAGTTATATAATACAACATATATATGTTAATACAACATATATATGTGTGTATGTGTACGTGTGTGTGCGCGCGCAAAAATTAGGACGAAAAGGTAAGAAAATTGAGTTTTTGAAATTAAAAAAATAAAATAAAAATGCGACAAAAAAATCAAAGAGAAAGAAAGATGAATAGACAAAAGACTATGTTCCTGTAAAAAACCAAAGTTTCGTGATTTCAATTTATGCAAAACCCTAATTCATCTTCTTAATTGTTTATAATTTGCATTTTTTTTTAGCCTAATACAGTCATATTTTGATATAAATTTTAGGATAAAGTGTGCATTGGTGAAAAATATGGATAATTTTTCTTTCTTACCCTCATGTCTTAGTCATATTCTTATCACATGAGTAGATTCTACTAAAGATTTAAACAACTGAGTAATGAAAATAGGACACTAACACTATGTATAGGAACCAAAGTGAGATTTGAGAAAAGTACAAGGGGTTGATTATCACAATTTCATGTAGAGAGACCAAAGTGAGATTTGACCAAAAGTACGGGGGGTTGATTGTCATGATTTCATGTGTAGAGGTCAAAGTGAGATTTGGCGCAAAATGCAGGGGTGCAAAGTGTAATTTATCCAAAAGTGACTAATTTTTAATTTTCAGCGATAGTTTGAAAAAATTATCAAAAAAAATGTCACTAATTATAAGTTTTAGTAACAATTTATAAAACTGTTACAAAAAAGCCACTAATTCTCAAGTTTTAGCAACATATGTAAAAAATCGTCACAAAAAATTATTTTTAGTGATGATTTTATAAGAACTTATTTTAAATAGGACTTTCAAAATTAAGGCCAACTATTAAGACCTATTTGTAATTTACTCTAAATATATATGGAACGTGGGTTTTGAAAGGATTAAGGGTGGATGTTGTCACATCACATTTCTTTCTAGTATATTTTGACAATTCAAATTATTCATATTATAGGATTCATCAAATATATCATTTTTTTTAAAAAAAAAAAATTAAGTTAACTAAATATGCTTAGTATCATGAAAAGATCTTCATTATTTTAAAAAAAATTATTAAAATTAAGTGGTTTATTTTTTTTTTAAAAACATAAATATAGTTTTGTTATGAGATTACATATGTTCAATTAATTTGAGTTTTTTCTATAAATAATGTACTTGAGAAACCCTACCGCTGGGACATATTTTGAGAATGATAGCACGTGGCCAAAGTGACGCCGGGGTATTAGCCAAGATGCCATGTGGCCTGGTCCTGGCGCCGAGGTGATCTCAGCTAGGTTGAGGTTATCTGTGGAGATATCAGAATCCGAGATAAACAGATAAGGGACAAGAGTCCTAGAACTGGGGAGGATCTCAATCTGGATAAAGATAAAACTCTTAGGAAGTTTATTCCTATCTAGCTGGGAGTCCAAAATGAACATTGAGCCTGAGTCCATTGAGGTTAGGTTTCTACAGGAATCAGGTCAGTGTTGGCTATAAAAGCAGGGCACCCCCTAGGTCTCAGGTATGTGTGATATATTGTAAGTAGTACTTTCTTTCTTGTGAGTTAAGCACAATTGGCTAGCTTTGAGAGATAATTACTGACTTGATCGTCGGAGTGCCCCCGGGTGGATGAACCATCACCAGATTCTTATCATTCTGTGACAGGTTGTTCGAGCTTAATCTATTCTGTCGGTGCTCTCTTGCTGAGTTTCCCTGTTTGGTTGTGTAGTCAAAAATCAACACCCATAATTTGGCGCCGTCTGTGGGGACGTAAGGAGAATAGATGGCCAACGACGAACAGAAAGAAAAGATTAAGGACGACATCCCTAATGAAGGACCATGGGATCAGAATTCCAGGAAGAAAGACGTCGGCCAAGAGGGAAACCCACCAAAGAAAGCAGGCCGAGACGAGTACTATAATGAAAGCAACCTCCAGGTATGGAAAGATAGATGCCTGAGGAGGGACGGCGAGATGAAGGGAATGGCAAATAAGTTGGCAGACCTACAATTGGTTGTCAACCTCATGATGCAGAACAATGTCATACGACCACCGTTTCCATTAAAGGACAGATCGATTTCAGCAGCCAAGAACGACGCCCATAAAGGGGGGCAAAAAATAATCCCAACAGTCCCTCAACATGACAAGGTGAAAGAACTCTCACATCGGCCTTCAGGGGATGCCGGGCGAGCAGAGTCAAGAAGAAGAGACTCTTAGAGGACACCTCAGACCAAGGGGACTTATGTCAAAGAACATCGGCATGTTCAGGGAAAGGAACTTTGTTTTGACACGGTGAATGAAGAGAAGTCCAAGAGGACTCATAACGACGCCGGGAGCAGTGCACCAAAAAGGTTGAAATTCGTTGACAGCCGAGCTCCTAGTCGAACTAAGGAGGAATTGAGGGACTACCTCCAGGAGAAGCGATAGAATGCCGAGGTCACATCTCTGGTCCAGCTAAGAACACCATTCTCAGTAGAGTTGGATAAGTTCAAGGCCCCAAAAAGTTTCCATAAGCCGAGGTTCCAAATATATGACGGTAAGTCCGATCCGAACTTTTACGTCGGTTTATATTTGAATTCAATGGCACTGTATACCAGGAACGAATCGTTGCTCTACAAGGTGTTTCCCTCATCTCTTAGGAAAATTGCATCAGATTGGTTTTACAAGTTGCCAAAATGAACTGTGAAGAGTTGGAAAAGCCTAGCCGAGATGTTTGTGGCCAGGTTTGTTACAAACAAATTGTAGCCGTTGAGGGTTAACTCCCTAATGGCTCTGAAAATTGGCGAGGGTGAAAGTCTCAAGGCTTATGCCAAAAAGTATTACGAGGCGTTCAACCAAATACCAGGATGCAACCAGGAGTTGACAGTCGTATCTTTTAAGAACAGCCTGGAGGATGACTGCATGCTTCAAAAGTCACTGGCAAAGACTTTGCCGAAAACTATGGAGGAGCTCATGGCTAGGATCGAGAAATATGCGAGAGCAGAAGAGGATAAGCCAAGAACAAAGGCGTCAAAGCAAGAGAAAAGGAACGGCTCGCCGAAGCGAGGCCGAGATAATACAAATTTTAATAGACAAGAAATACAAATTTTAATCCCATACCACTGTGTTCCGAATCCCAGTTTATAAAGTCCTGGAAAGGATCAGGAACTAGCCGTATTATAGAGCACCAAAGAAAATTCCTGGCTATTTTATGGAAAGAAGCCTTGGGAAGCATTATACTCCCAACACACATACTTCCATGCCCCTAGTTGGATGGGATCACCATATCTTTTCCTGCACAAAAATCTCATAGGGTGAGCATAAAGGCCAGTAGGAAATTCTTAACAAAGTATATACATTTTGTACAAGTCTCAAGAGATGAAATGCACATGCTATGCTATGCCCTTTTTGAAGATAAATCACATTTTTATCTTTTGAAAACCATCATGCTCAATGATATCATGATATTTCAATTATTCAAAACTTACCAATTTATTTCAAGGGCGGTAAATACGACTCTGGTAATCCCTAGATCGGTGTCTGCAAATAGACTACACAAGTACTACTAAATTGTCATTTTTACCGGCATTAACCGGAAGGCTCGACATTTATCCGTGCGGGTTTTCGATCTTTCACCCCGGACTCTCAGGCCAACTTATTCAATATCATCTACACCACCTATCAAGACTTACCAACGTATTTACCTCAAAACCATTCCATGAAAACTTGTTTCTTAACATTCTTTTCTCAATGCAAGTTTTCAAATCAACTTTCAAAGTTTAATGTAATCAAATGAATTGATATGCTAATTTCACAAAATAAATATAAATATTTTTATTCCAATTCATCATCAAAGAAATAACACAATTCCCTCTTCTCAAGTATCCTCAACAATTGGTTATTTCAAGACTATTTCAACGTTTTGAACAATAATTTCCAAAATGAACAACAATTCTCATATTCCCTGAAATTCATCATTTATATAAATATAAATAAGAAATTTTCTAAACAACCATTTATTTTGACACACAAAATAAATATAACAATATCCCCAATTTCTAGGTTTTCTCACCAAAACTATACAACTCAAATCATTTCAAAGAAAACTTTCCAAAATCATCTTTTCTTCAATCAACGAAGATCAAAACCTATAAGATCATTTTAAAAGAATAAGAGACAAACCCACTTTCAAAATCGTTCAACTTCTTGAATCAACAATCAATTTTCAAAGCTATCGAAAAATGATTTCGAAAATCATATAGATCTTGCAAATATATATATATATATATATAACTCTAAGAAAATCTTTACCTCAAGTTTTGAAAAAGAAATGAGATGAAACCCCCAAAATCAATGGTATCGAAACTCGATCTTCACCGCACACAATGAAGCCCTTGAGAAGTTAACCAACATTGATGAAGAATCTATGGCAGAACTCTAATGGATCTTGAGAAATCAAGGTTTTTATCCAATTTGGCGTAGGGAAATGTAGAGAGAAGGGAGAGGAAAGGGTTTTTAGAGAGAGATATATACAAAAGTGATCTGAAATATCAGATTCATAAACTGATGTAACATGGTCCGCTCGAGCGTGGAAAGCCTCGCTCGAGTGTCAAATACACTTTTCCAATACTTTTGCAGATAGGTCAAACTTCTAGAACCAAACATTCTTCGCTCGAGTGCATAAATGGCCACTCGAGCGGACAAACAACTTCTAATGCATTTCACATTTTTTCTTCAAGGGCGTTGCTCCTCAACCCCACCAAGGGGCGCTGTCCCCTGGACCCCTGCGAGCTAACCAGGTAACTCGATCCCCGCTAGGGAGCTGCCCTTGGACCCGCCAAGAGACGCTGCCTCCTGGACCCCTGCGAGCTGACCGGGCAGCTCGATCCCCGACATACTCAGCGAAGTGGAAAAACTGGGATCGCTACAACCTTCCTCCCTTAAAGAATTTCATCCTTGAAATTTCAAATGAAACTACCTAAACAAAGGGTTTCTAGCGATCAAAACCACATTATTTCATTTTCAAATCACAATACTAACTCTCAACCAAATTTCACAATTTCCACCATGGTTATCTCGTTAACAATAACCCCCAAACATGCATAAACATGAAATTTCCCAAAAAGTAATGGCAACTCTAAACAACCTTATGCCTAAAACAACAACATGCATATCAACATGTGGTTAACAACTTTAAATACGTTTCCCTCAACACTAGGGAATACTACAAAGAAAAGCAACTTAAGCATTTTCAAATAAATCCAGATAGTTGGAGCAGACTTTCGCCTCCCGTTCCCACGTTGCTTCTTCAATCCCATGGTGTCTCCACAACACCTTTACCAAAGGTATAGTTTTGCCCCGTAGCACTTGCTTCCGGGTATCTAATATTTGAACCGGTTGTTCTTTGTAAGAGACATCCTCATCTACCTCCAAGTCAGCCCAATCAAGCACACGAGAAGGGTTGGGTTCATACTTCCTAAGCATAGCTACATGAAATACGTTGTGAACTCCCGAAAGTTGTGGCGGTAAAGCTAACCGGTATGCCACTTCCCCAATTCACTGTAAGATCTCAAAAGGCCCAATGAACCTTGGAGATAACAAGGTAGCACTCTCTCCAGACTCACCCAAGTGTAAGTCAAACTTGCCAATAACATCTAGCATATCCCATTCCCGAATGGCCACACTTGCCAAACTACTCACAGATTTTCGACTTAAAGCATCGGCCACCATATTGGCCTTCCCTAGATGATAGTGTAACTCAAAGTCATAATCCTCCATAAATTTCATCCACCTCTGTTGTCGTAAATTCAAGTCTTTTTGAGAAAAAAAATACTTTAGACTCATATGATCGGAGAAGACTTTAAACTTCTCACCGTACAAGCAATGCCTCCAAATTTCCAAAGCAAAAATCACCCCTGCTAATTCAAGATCATGGGTGAGGTAATTTTTCTCATGAGTTTTCAATTGTCGTGAACCGTAGGCCACAACTTTTCCCTCTTGCATCAAGACGTAACCAAGTCTATCCTCGGACGCATCACAATAGACAGTGTAATTCAAAACCCTTTCCGGAATTATCAAAACCAGTGCAGTAAATCTAGTTTTAAGCTCTTGGAATGACTTTTCACAAGTCTCACTCCACACAAATTTGATACCTTTTCTAGTCAACCTAGTCAAAGGTGCAGCTAGTCTAGAGAAGTCCCTTACAAAATGTTGATAATACCCCGTTAATCCCAAGAAACTTCAGATTTCAAAAACATTCTTGGGTTGTTCCTAATCCTGTACGACATCTATCTTTGAGGAGTCCACAGTCACTCCCTCTCTAGACGCTACATGCCACAAAAACTTCACCTCTGTTAACCAAAACTCGCATTTTTCAAATTTGGCATACAATTTGGTGCTCACTAAGTTAACCCAGCACTACCCGCAAGTGAGTTTCGTGTTCATCTTCAAAGGTTGAATAAATCAAGATGTAGTCCACAAAGACGACCACAAAACTGTCCAAGTATTCTCGAAAAATTATGCTCATCAAATCCATAAAGGAAGCCAGTGCATTAGTCAACCCAAAAGGCATTACAAGGAATTCATAGTTGCCATAACGAGTACGAAAGGCCGTCTTCTGAATGTCCTCCTCCCGGACTCTCAACTGATGGTACCCCAACCTTAAATCTATTTTTGAAAAGCAGCGAGACCTTCTAAGTTGGTCAAACAAATCATTTATTCTGGATGGAGGATACTTGTTCTTAACTGTAACTCTATTCAACTTGCGGTAATCAATACACAACCGCAATGACTCATCCTTCTTCTTTGTAAAGAGAGCCGGCGCTCCCCAAGGCGATGTACTAGGGTGAATGAAGCCCTTTTCTAAAAGTTCTTGGAGTTGAATCTTCAACTCATGCAATTCGGCTGGTGCAAATCTATATAGTGACATGAAAATCGGTGCCCTGCCAGGCACTAATTCAATAGAGAACTCAATCTCTCGGTGAGGTGGTAAACTAATAAGATCTTCTGGAAAGACATTCGGGTATTCACAAACTACTCTTGGTAACTCAACACGAGCCCTGTCACTCTCACTATCCAAGAGAGTTGCAAGAAGGCCACTAAGCTTGCTTCTACTACGAGGGTCAACAACTAGAGACAAGGCTCTATCAACTCGGTTCCCCAGAAAATAGAAACAATCACAACCCGAAGTGCACACTGTAACTCTCTGACGGTAACAATCAATCATAGCTTGATAAGCACACAACTAGTCCATGCCTAAAATGACATCAAAACTCGACATATCTAGCAACACAAAAGCAAACGGAAGTCGACGCTCGGTAACTTCTATTTCACAATTACGACAACCCCCGTCTAAATCAACTGTACCCCCAACAGGTGACTCTACTCTAAGTAGAGGCACTAACCGTGCTACCTCTAACCCCAATGCAGAAGCAAATGCAGTAGATATAAATGAATGAGACGCACCCGTGTCTATTAATACATTAGCCAAAGAATTACACACAACAAAAATACCTCTCACAACTGAGGATTCTGGCAACTACTCTGGCATGGTAACAGCATACACGCGCCCCTGTGGCCCCTGATTGACTTGCTCCCCTCTTGGTGCATAAGCCTGTTGTACTGACTAAGCCGAAGCGGCTCCTTGATTAACTCAAGAAGCTTGGACTAATTGAGCCTGCTGGTGGCTCTGAGTCTGCCTCGACCTTGATGCGCCAGATGCGCCTCCCAACTGTGGGCAAGTTCTCTTCATATGCCCCAGTTGACCATATTGATAACAATTAAACCCTTAACCTTTATTCTGAGACTGAGATTGACTTTGAGATCGGTTAGGTGATGGTACTATTAGCTGTCCTCCTCTCTTCTGTGGGCATGAGAAGGCTTTGTGACCCGGTTGGCCATACTTGAAACACGAGAAGCTACTCAATGCACTTTTTCCCGGACCCGCACTAGGCAAAAGAAAAGTGGATCTAGACCGTTGTGGTTAGGACTGCGATAGATAGGCGTTCTCGCTCTTCTTCTTCTGCCTATAGTCTCCTTAAGACTCTTGGCCCCTAGACCTCGAACTCCGAAGCCTCTCCTCCTCGGCTTGTATGGAAATTTCTACGTGTGTCGCCGTCTCCACAAGACGGTCATATTCCCGAATCATATTTCCGACAAGCTTGAACATAATTTTTGTTTTCAATTTCTTTTCAAATTCAATGCAACGACGCTCTTCCGTTGCCACCAAGTCTGGTGCAAATCTGGACAAACTAGAGAAGACCGCCTCAAACTCGGCCACGGGCATGTCGAGTTGTTTGAGGTCCTTAAACTATTACCTTAATCTCTCCCTAGCAGTAGGAGGTATGTACTTATCTTCGAAAGCAACTACAAAGGCTTCCCATGTCGGCTCCGCTCTACCCTTGGCATATTTCCACCATTGACCTGCGTCTCCCTTAAGGTAGTAACTCGCTAGAGTCACTCGTAGTTCACTATCTTCGATGTGAAGCAACTCAAATGTCTTCACAGTTTGTTCGAGCCACTCATCCGCTTTCTTGGGCTCGGGACCACCATGGAACTCATCCTATTTGGCCCGTAAGAACTCTCCAGTAAGGAAACTCGCCCTTGACTCTGCGGTGTTCTCTCGGGCTTGATTCTCCACCCTCAACAAGTTCATAGACTCTCTTAAAGCCCCTGCCATTTCTCGAGCCAAGGCCCCCATTGCGGTTTGATCCGCTTATCCTGGGATTCCCGCCTTCCCCACTTGTTCGGCCACATTAGCTTGGCTAGACTCTTCCTCTTGCACTAAAACCTCATGGACCGGTACCTCATGCACACCTCGGCGAGCCCTACCACACCTCCCGCCTCTACCACCACGGGTTTGACCTCTTCCTGACATCCTATAAATGACAATAGAATTAATTTAGCACACTAACCCACACGTGCCTGCAACTTGCCTTACACATTTGATCACAATAATGCTATATATTCGTCTACCATATAACAATTAAATTTCACCCCACATAAGCATTTAGTCATGTAAACACATACGGATTATACTCTTATGATGAGATTCGTCCCACGAAAAACCAAGAATTCTTAGTAGAATGAGTATTGATCAACTACCCTTCTAATAAGACCTCAAAGATTTTAATAGGCGCAAACAACATCCCAAAAGTCCAATCCCATATCCATTTAGTCACATAAGCATGTTATCACATAGTCACAAATTGCATAACTGTTCCTAAGCATGCTAAATGAACCCATTGTGGTTAAACAACCATTTCTCACGAGCTCCAAGTATTCAAACCCGGTAGCTCTAATATCAAGTTGTAACGCCCCAAATTTCTAGCCCAAATGATAATACAACAATTATGGCTCTTTCAAGGAAAACCGAATATAAATCTCCAAACTTACATTACATGATACAATAGTGTTTCATGCAACAATACATTAATCCAACAAGTAAATAAACAAATAAATACCCCCAAGGGTTTATAAATTTCCAAGGCTTAAGCCTGGTGTAGACACCCCATTTTTGACCGTCCTCAAGACTTGGACGTCACCGCTCGAACACTCGGTGATCATCCATGTTCATGTTCGTCTTGAGTTCCCGAAGGTCTCGGTTACGCGCCTTGCCTCAGGACCTCTCGACTCGACTGTCTTGTGTCTGGTTTTGCACCAAACACTTGTGTTTTGCCTTGAAGGGGCAGGGAATGCCTTGTGAGGCATCCCCACACATCACCGGCCATGGCTCGAGGCCACCGGCCTGTGATTTTATGCCATCGGCAATATATATTGCCGGTTGGCATTCTTTGTTGCCGATCGGCCATTTATTTTGTCAAAGTGGCAATTTTGGATGGCCGATCACTGTTCATCTACTTTTAGTAGATATTTTGTGCCAGTTATGATAGCTAGCACCCACTCTGCTCCCCTCCATACACATGGAGGGATTTCCCTCTTGGATGGCTTGTTTTGGAAGCCTTACAAGAGGGAGTTGCCTATAAGAAGAGGGCTCCTCTCTTGGCATTAGGGTTACAAAAATTTCAGAGGGAGTTCTAGATTAGGGTTAGGGTTGATACATATTTCCTATCTCTATATCTCTCTCTTGTGTGTGTCTAGTGTGTGTTTGTCCATACTATTGCACACAAACACATAGTGTTACACCTTCTCTTGGTTGTTGAGGGACCAGAGGGTTGTTCTTGGTGTTCTTGACTGGATTTGAGCTCAAGGAGGCAACAAGATCATCATTTGTGAAGGAGGACTTCAAGGGTAAGAAACTAGCCCTTTTTACCCCATTTTTGCACACCACTTTTACCTATCTTGCAACTATTTTTTGGCTTTGCATATAATACACAAAAGTTCTGTTTTTAAGGCCTCTAAATAGTTTGTTAAGAGTGTTTTAAGCTTTGGGATTGTTTGACCCCTCTTAAGCCTTGTTTGGCCCTTGTTTTGTGCTATTTTGTGTGAGCTCCGGGACTTTGGTGTTTGGGCCTCCTCACCACTGAAATCTTGAGGGATTTCAGTGGTAAGGATGGTGCCTTGAGGTCCCAAGAAGGAAAGGGCCACCCCCCTCTCCTTGTTGTCCTTGAAAAGGACCATTTTTGCCTCTTGAGGGAGCACCTAGCTTAGGCTCTTGTTGACCATGCCTTAGCTGTTATTTATGCTTATTTTTCCATGAAATAGCATTGTTTTAAGTTGGTTTTGGTACACCATGCTTGCTTAGCATACATGCTTTGTAATGCCATTTTGTTGCTTTAACATGCCTTAGGTTATAAACCATTGTTCTAGCATGTTTTAGGCTTGGCTTTGTGAAGCTTTCATGTTTATTTTGCCATGATTAAGGTCTGTCCTTAGTTGTTTGGGTTGACTTTGGCATGCATTGTATAGCCCCTTTGCATTTTTGGCTTGTTGGCTTTAAGGGTGTGAGTGTATAGCATGCATTACTTGCTTTGATTTAGTGGGTTGGGACCATTTTTCATGTCATTTCAGTCCACTTAGTATGCTTGCATGCTTGCATTTCATGGTCCCTTTGATGTGTCAAAGGCTTGTGTTGCATGCTCCGTGTTTTGGTCATTGTGCATGCTTTTGAATTCAAGTCATTTAGATGCCATCTAAGTAATCTTTTGGGTTTTGTTTTATGTGCTAAAACTCTGTTTTGGGTCATTGAATTCATGCCATGTTTGGTCTTGTTAAATGTGGTTCAATACCCTTTTAGCTTACTTTGAATCTTGGACTTTGCTTGCATACATTGATTGCATTGTTTGGGTTGGTTTGGTACCATGTTCTTGCATGATTTTCAAAGCTTAATTTACATGCTAATTGTCCATGTTATGCCTCTTTCAAGTGTGCTTGAGAGTTGCCTTTTTGTGCGTAAGCATTAGCCCTTTAATATGTGCATGTGTGTGCGTGTGTTGGCCTCCATGTTTAAGCACTTTGGCCACTGATTTAGGCTTGTTTGAGAATTGCCTAATCATGTTTAAGTCCATCTCTTTGCTTGTTTGCATGCTCACCTCGCATGGTTGCTTGCATACTTACATGTACACATTACATTGCCATGTTACATCTTTAGCTCGCATGCCTAGGTTGCATTGCATTGTGCATGTATTGCCTCACCTCTTGAAGTGAGTCATGATAGAGGTAGAAGCCTGTAACAAGTCCGCGGGGGACCTCGCTACAGTTCGGACTCGATTTGTGTCACGGTTCTTAATCTGAACCAAAGAGTCCAAATCTGGAAAATCGTTTTGAGAAACAGATTTTTGAAAAAGTAGTGCCAAACATGGACTGCTTTGCCAGATACAGAGTCGCCACCTAAATATTTTAAAATGGGGGAATTTAGGAAACCCTGACTCGGTGCCGAAGGCCACATGTCCGTCATCAGCGGAGTTATCTCGGCTCGGGAGCTTGGGTACGATCGGGGAAGGTCAGTTATGAGCACCCCCTTTCGCCCGGTCCGAAGACCGGCCTCTACTAACCGTGATATCCATTTTTGAAAACTTTATGTGTTCTTAAACCAATTGTTAGCCTAGAATTACTATGTTATGCGCGCAGCAAACAAGTATAGACCAAATCGCCCAAATTGGAACAAAACATTTCATGTTTGTTTTGAAAATGGTTTGCTACTCGCAAGTAGGCTAAAATGTAGATTTTGCCACCCTCAAGTGGGCTTTTAGAAAAGATGATTTTGCCACTATCTAGTGGGCTTAAAACTCACAGTTTTAATGCATTATTCCAATTTAGGTAATTCAACCTCCATCCACAGGCATTCAAGCAGTTATATCACATAAGTAGTTAGCCTCATGGTAATCATACTGTCATGGCAACACTCACACGCATGCGATATGCTAAAGCATAAAAGCTTACCTAGTACTCCGAGCCAAAACAGAAACTAGTCAGTAATCATATGCATGATCCTAGTTCATGTTAAAAATGGCTAATGCAACACATGCAAAGATGCAATCGAAACAGGCTCGGCTATCCTAAAGATGGCGTGTGAAATGCTGCAACTAACAAGTTCTCAACTTGGAATTGAAATACAAGTGCAGTTAGCATGATGTGCCGAGCCCGGTGCATGTAAGACAGATGTATGGATGCACGCATGCTATCATACTGTTATGCTAATTTAAATATGCCCTAGTCTACCATCATAAGCAGGTAAATAAAAGGGAAGAAAGAAGTGGAGGTTGGAAGACATGCACACCACGCACACACACTTATTACAGACACGCCCTCACTCGGAGGGACCAAAATAATAATACAAATTAATTAACTACGCAAGCTAATTAAATATTACAAATTGCTTAATTAATTAACAAATTAACTAAACTAAAGAAAAACGGTAAATCGCCTCGGGACGAGGGCCAGATGCAACACATGCTCGGGACTGGCTCGGAATTGCACTGCCATGCATAGTTTGCCTCTGTTTTCCCTGCTCTGCTCCTCTGAAAACTGCCAAAGTCTCAGGGATGCCTCTCAGGACACTGGGGGATATCATCGGCTGAGCAGAATTTCCACCGGCAGTAGAATTTAGTCACCGGCACAAAATAGATCCACCGGCCATCGATTGACTGCCGGTCGGCACTAAATACTGCCGGCCGGCAATAAATTCCTGCAGAACCTGCAACTCACAGCAGCAGAGGGCAAAATCTTGCATGGCAATGCAATTCAAGCAATTTATGCACCCATCACATTCCTTATCATGTTAATGACTCAAAGGAGGATGTGCCCCAATTCTCGGACCACCAATCACGCATTTCTATGCATGATGGCCCAAAGAATCAAGTGTGCAACTTCAATTTCAAAATGCATGCAAACCAAATAAACACACAAGGAGGCCTAACCTCTATCATACTCATCTCAAGAGGCAAGGTGATGCATGCAAGATGCAATGCAACTTAGGCATACGAGCTAAGGATGCAACATGCCGATACAAGCAAACATGCAAGGTGAGCATGCAAATAAGCAAAGGATGGTCTTAAACATGAATTAGGCAGCTCTAGTTAGGCCCAAAACAGTGGCCATAATATGAAAATGAAGTGCCTCGAAATGCGTGCACACGGGCACGCAAACCGAGGCAATGGCATATGCAATGCAATGGCTAAAATGGCATATAGAATGCAACATGGACTTATACTAACATGAGAGAGCCTTAGCCACACTCACGTAAGAGGCCGATGGATGAAAATGAAGTGCCTCGAAATGCGTGCACACGGGCACGCAAACCGAGACAATGGCATATGCAATGCAATGGCATGGAAAATGATATGCAAACATGCTAATGGGATTTCAGCACTGAAATGTGGGGGAAAACAGCCCCGAAACAAGGCGAAAACACACCCGATGCGTGGAATAGTCCCGAAACATGGACTTTTGGCACCCGAAATGGCTTACAGCTATACAAAGCATGCACAATATGGACATGGAGCATGAAGACAGAAGCAAGACAGCTCTGAGACAAGCATTTTTACAGTTTATGACATGGCCAAACAGCAAGCAAAGATAGGGCTAAAATGGCATACAAAAACGGCCCTAAACACATGGATTTCAAAGAAAGTAGCACATAGAGTATCCAAACAGTGTTGAGCCCTTCTTCAATGTTGAAGAAGGGCTCAAAATAAGAAACTTCACAGTTTATAACATGCCTCAAAACAGATCACACGCAAGCCAAAAATATTATGCACAATTATGGCGTAAAGAGGGCTAATGAAGGAAGTGCTAGCTACTGTCCTCAAACAGCAAGAGGTCCTCAATCAAACATGAAGAGGACCTCAAAATATGATGATTTGAAGTTTAGGTCGGAGCCCAAAAGTGCAAGAAACTATGGCTTAGATATGAAGCAAGAAAAGGCTAGAAAAGGGAAGATGAGGACTCACCCTTGAAGACCAGCAAACCAGCACCTCTTGGACCAAGTTTAGATGCTCCTAAGCTCTGGAGAACAGCCTCAAGCTGCTGGAATGGGCGTTGGATGCCTTGTGCTATGAGTTGATGAAGAAATGGCCCAAGAACAAGGGTGTTTGATGGTTGGATGAGAGAGAGATGGAGAGAGATGGAGGGTTGTATGTATGTATATCAGATATATATGGTATATCTCTGGTTTTTTTGCTTCTAACCATCCAACCTAAACAAAGGAGGAGGAGAGGTGCTTATATAAGCAATGCTAAGCTTCTAAGACAAGCTTCAAAGGGGCCAAGGGGTTCAAGGGGGGTGCAAGGCTTCTAGAGGAAGCTAAAACAGCTGGCCAAGCTTCTTTCAAAAGGTTCAAGCTTCTAGAAGGTTAGGGGGTTCAAAGGCTCACAAGGTGCAAAACAAACGCACATGTGCGTGGGGGATCAATTCTGTGCATTCCAGCTGGCACAGCTGGAATCCACTCAATCTGCAGAATGCTCCGGAAGGTCGTCGGCTAGCAAAAATTGCCGGTCAGCAAAATAAAGTGCCGGTCGGCACAATAAATTGTCGGCCGGATAAATATAGTGTCGGTGGATGGCCGGTAAGGTCAAAAAACGTCCGGTTGGTGTCCAAATTGAAGCCCCGGAAGTTAGCTTTCCAATGGCGCAAACCTTGCATTAAAATTCCTCCTGTGGAAAAAGTTATGCCCATTTTGGTGAAGCCGCGCAGATTCAATCCAACCGGGATGATACCCAACTTCAACTGATCATATCTCCCCCACCTGGACTTGGCTCTAGGAAATTCTTGAGTGCAAAATGAAGCCCCGGAAGTAAGCTTTCCGACGGTAGTGGCCCCATAGCTAAACTCCAAGTGTACAGATAGATAAGCCCGATTCAGCGAGGGCTGCTCGACTCGCTTCTACCCGGATTCATGCCGAACTTTTCCCAAACTAGTTTTCTCCTCTCCTTTCCTCTCTTCTTCAACTCCAAACCCCTAAACAAAGTGTTTTGAAGGATTTGCCTCTCTCCTTGCCGAAGAAACTGATTCTTTGCCCTGCACATCTCTCAACACCGAGCAAACCATCAGTAGTGCCCAAGTCTTAAGGGCGGTCAAAAATGGGGTGTCTACAAAGCCCCTTTGTTTGTTGGTTTGCATTGCATTCGAAATCAACATGCATAAGTTGGTCTCTTGGGCCATCACGCATTGAAATGCGCGATTGATGGTCCGAGAACCAAGGACCATGTGCCTTTGAGTCATAAGCATGATAAGGGATATGGTTGGTGCATACATTGTTTGAATTGCATTGCCATGCATAGCTCTGTCCTCTGCTGTTGTCAAACAGATTCTGCAGGAACTTTTTGCCGATCGACTGCACAGAGTGCCGACCGGCAACCAATCTGTGGCCAATGGATTCATTTTTGGCCGATCGACACCAAATCACAGCCGATGATGATTCTCCTCAGCCGGTGGTGTCTCCCAATGTCCAGGGAAGCAATTCTGAGACTTTGGCAGTTTTCAGAGGGGCAGAGCAGGGAAAACAGAGGTAGCCTACGCATGGCAGTGGACTTCCGAGCAAGACCCGAGCACGTGTGCATTGAGCCCTCTTCCCGAGGCCCTTTTTCTTGCTTTCTTAAATTAATTAATTTGTTTAATTAATTTAGTTGGTTTGTAATAATTAATTAGCTAGGATAGTTAATTCATTATTCGAATTGTATTATTCTGTTGGTCCCTCCGAGCGAGGGCGAATTTGTAATAAGTGTGGGTGAGTGTGTGCATGTCTTCCAACCCCCACTTCTTTCTCCCTTTTACTTACCTGCTTTGATGGTTAGTAATAGGTCATGTTTAATTTAGCATACCATATGCTATGCATGCGTGCATCATTCATCAGTATTGCATGCACCGGGCTTGGCGCATCATGCTAACTACATTAGTATTTCAAATCTAACTTGAATACATGCTACTTGTGCATTTTCACATGTCATTCATAGACTAGCCGAGCCTCCTCTAGTGACATTCCGTATACGTTGCATTAGACATTTAAACATAGACTTGGATCATGCATGGATTGCTAACGAGTTCTTTGTTTTGGCACGGAGTACGATGTAAGTATTTATTCTTTAGCATCCTTGCATGCGTGTGAGTGTTGCCATGATAGCATGATTACCATGAGGCTAGTTGCTTAGGTGATATAACTGCTTGAATGCCTGTGAGTGAAGGTTGGATTGTCTGAGTTAGAATAGCTTATTGAAATCCGTGTTTTAGCCTACTTGCGAGTAGCAAATTCCAAAACATTTTTCCAAAACAAACGGATATGCAATGCTTATTCCCAAATTAGGCAATCTAGTCTATACTTTTGTGCTATGCGCATAACATAGTAATTCTAGGCTAATAATCGGGATAAGAACACATAACGTTTTCAAAAACGGATATCACGGTTAGTAGAGGCCGATCTTCGGATCGGGCGAGAGGGGGTGCTCACAGCTGACCTTTCCCAATCGTACCCTAGCTCCCGAGCCGAGGCAACTTTGGTGATGACGGACACGTGGCCTTTGGCACCGAGTCAGGGTTTCCTAAATTCTCCCAAAATAAAATATTTAGGTGGCGACTCTGTATCTGGCAAAGCAGTCCATGTTTGGCACTTCTTTTCAAAAATCTGTTTCTCAAAACGATTTGCCGGATTTGGACTCTTTGGTTCAGATTAAGAACCGTGACAATTTGAGAGTCCTGAACTGTAGTGAACCCAATATGAACAGAACGGGACTCGTCCTCCTGGGGCGTTCGGGGGCGTCTACACCTGGTTACGCAAAACGGTTATTCAAACCCACACAAACACAGCCCTTAGCTTACACAGAGAGTGTCACGACCCAAACCCGCCCCTATGGGTTTAACACCGTAACCGGCCAGTAATCCGAGATCACCGAAGGCCTTTTTAACAATAATACAGTAATACAAAGTACAGGGGCATGGCGGAAGCCAAAACAGTAAATAGATAATGTCCAATGAGCTGTGACAGTCTGTATGCAAAAAGATTTTTCATTCATATACACATTCATAACATAACAGTCTATACATATATGTACAATCATTTAGGACAAGGACTTAATCCCTATCATCACAGTGCAGTACAAAAACATTCAGTCTATACAAATTACATAGCAGATACAGAAAGAGGGGAACTAAAACACCCCAAAAGCCCTAGCTTGACAGGCTCGGAACCTCGCAGTGAGGCACAGTGGTTGGCTTTGACAAAAGGGAGTCTAACCCACGCTCTTAGCTCCGGTCTGGTGCCTGCACACATACATATATATATGAGCAGTGAGCTAAAGCCCAGTGAATAACATAATGTATAAAGAGGTTAAGAATGAATGTCTTTTCAGTATTGAAAACAGTCAATTGATTCAGTATAACAGTCATTCAGTCATAACCGTCATATGTCGTACATCCAATAGCGGAACAGTACAATAAACAGTAGGTCGTAAAAGACCGAACAGTCAATGATGGCCATCAGTAATGGTTCCAAACATGGGAACCGACAGAGATCTTTGTAACAGTAGCAGTAACAATAACAGTAGTTGCTAAGGATGCCACAATACAGTTCAGAATAGAGAACAAACATTCATTCAGTTAACAGTAAACAGTAAACAGTTTAGTTGATCATTCAGAAAATATTCATTTTCGAACATATCTTTACAACATTGTTACTCACAGAGTTTTGGGCTACAGATAAGCTAGAGCGCGTCTCCGAATGCCAACCCTACACAGTTACAGAGTGAATACACACTAAGCTACACAGTTGGGAAAATAATAACTTAATCCCTATCTTGACTCGGTGTGGTTCTACCTCAATATCCTCATTAAGATGCTTTAAATTAGGCCTAAGAATGCCTAGAATGGAATGAGGATGCAAAGATGCGCTTTAAAAATATTTTCAAGATTTTCAGAAAACAGAGGTCCCGCTCGAGTGTGGGATTCCCCGCTCGAGCGAACATGCAAACAAAAGCCTCCGCTCGAGCGTACTGCAAAAGTACTGGATGTGTGAAAATCACGCTCGATTGGGCGCTCGATACCCACTCGAGCGTGTGAAACAAGTCCTCGCTCGAGCGTCCAATACCCCGCTCAAGCGGACTGTAAAACAATGCAAAGTGCTGGAAGCACGATTTTCCCGCTCGAGCGCCAGTATTCCCGCTCGAGCGGAAGTCCAAATTCTGGAAATTCCAGATTCGAACCTCGAGCTCAAAAATAAGTTTCAATGTACCAAATTCGATCCTTTTGGGCTAATTTTCTAGAAAACACTTCAAAACCCATAGCATAACATGTTTCAAAGATCAATTTGAGAAATCAAAGCCCAAAGGTAGTTCAATTAAATCCAATTTCAAACCAAACTTTCAAGAACAAGACTAATATGGAACATGCAAGATTTTAAACACTTCAAAGCTTCAAATACTAGCTCAACTGAGCCAAATCTTTTCAAAACAAGATAAATTCGTGGTCCTTAGCAAAAATATGAACATGCATGTGACAATTTTCCATGAAAACAACTTCAAACTCATCAATATAGGCATGCATGCATGAAATGAAATGAGCTTCAATTCAACATATAGAATCAATTCTAGACTTTAACTCACTAAATTTCCATGATTCATGAAGATACAACTTAAATACATAAACCAAGGGATAGAATCTCTACCTTAGGTCTCCGATCACAAGTCTAGAGGCTCAATTTTGCAACAAACTCTACAATTCCTTCAATTTCCAAGCAAATCAACAAGTTGAACACAATTCTCTCACTCTCTCTCACTCTTGGTCGGTTAAGGACTCAAGGAATGGCTGAGGAAGTGATGCTAAACAATATAATTCAAGGCTCAACAATTGGTATGAAGTGGGCCACTTTGAGTGGCAAAATTGTGAATAAGGCCAACTTTGCAATTTAACATTATTTATCCTAATTTAATCGTACCGAATCACATTTTAGATAAATATGTCATAAAATCCCATTAATTCTAACTAACACAAATCAACAATTAATTCCAGATTCGGCCGCCGATAAGGCCTTCAATCTGCAGTTTGAAGCATAAAATATGAACAAATAGTTTAACAGTCAACAGATAGATATGCATTTAAACTAGCACATTCAATCAATCAGTTCAGTTTTTCAGTCAGTTCAATTACTTATCATGATCAGTCTCAGTTTAGCAGTAATCAGTAACTTAATCAGTAATTAGTGGTGAGGGTTATTACAGTCTCCCCTCCTTAAAAAGAGTTTGGTCCTCCAAACTCAAATTACCTTCATTCTAGAAGAAAATAGGATTCAGTGGAAACAAGTTAGGATATCTCTTGGCCATGTCATCTTCCCTTTCCCAAGTGGCATACACGCCACCATGGTTTTGCCAGTCAACTTTCACTAACGGGATCTCTTTGTTTCTCAACTTCTTGATTCGTCTGTTCACAATCTGAATGGGCCGTTCGTCATAAGTGTAGTCATCGCTTAGCACTACACAAGTTGGCTTAATCACATGGAAAGGATCCCGAAGGTATTCTCTCAACATTGAAATATGGAACACGTTATGCATATGCTCCATTTTAGGAGGAAGCGTTACTTGATACGCCACCGAATTAATTTTCTCAATGATCTCATATGGTCTGACATATCGCGGCGCTAACTTGCCTTTGACTCCAAAACGAGTCTGGCCTTTCATTGGTGTCACTTTCACAAAAGCGTGATCACCTACTTCATACTCTCTGTCTCGCCTTCGGACATCTGCATAACTTTTCTGTCGGCTCTGCGCGGTTTTCAGTCTCTTTTGGATTAACTTCACTTTTTCTGTAGTTTCATACACAATCTCGGACCCAAGCAAAGGCCCATCTCCAACTTCTGCCCAGCAAATCGGAGATCTACATTTTCTGCCATACAATGCCTCGAAAGACGCCATACTAATACTTGAATGGAAGCTGTTGTTGTAGGCAAATTCAGCTAACGGTAGATGACTTTCCCAATTTCCCTGGAAATCGAGAACACACATCCGCAGTAAATCCTATAGAGTCTAGATGGTTCTTTCTGACTGACCATCTGTCTGAGGGTGGTATGCACTACTCAATCTCAGTTCAGTACCAAATGCTGTCTGTAAGCTTTGCCAAAATCTCGATATAAACTTTGAGTCCCTATCAGAAACAATGGACACAGGCACTCCATGCAATCTAACAATTTTATCAATGTAGAGTATAGCCAAGTTGTCCGCATTATAAATTGTTTTGACAGGTAAGAAGTGAGCAGATTTAGTCAGTCTATCAACAATAACCCAGATTGAGTCCATACCTTTACTGGAGTGAGGTAAACCAACAATAAAATTCATGGTAATGTGTTCCCATTTCCACTCTGGTATCGGTAAGGGTTACAGTAAGCCTACGGGTCGTTGATGTTCGGCTTTAACTTGTTGGCAATGACGACATTTTGACACAAAATCAGCAATTTCTTTCTTCATTCCCGGCCACCAGAAATTCAATTTCAAGTCTTGATACATTTTCGTATTCCTTGGATGGATAGACAGTTTTGAATTGTGACCCTCTTGCAGAACTCTTCTTTTTAGTTCAGAATCATTCGGTACACACAGTCTTCCCTAGAATTTCAACACATTATTCTCAAATTTGAAATCCGACCTTGGTTTGGATTCTCATTCTTCGACGATCTTCTTCAAGAAGTCATCCTGTTGCTGTTTTTCTTTAATTTCTTCAATCAGTGCCAGTTGAGCAGAAATAGCAGCTATTGTTCCACCTTGTTCCCGCAAAACAATTTTAATTTCAGATTTCACAAGGTCACAAAGCAACTCTTTCTGTTCGGTGAGTAAACAGGCTAAGTTTCCAATCGATTTCCGACTCAGTGCATCGGCAACGGTGTTAGCTTTCCCCGGATGATACAAAATTTGTAAATCATAATCTTTTATCAGTTCTAACCATCTCGGCTACCTCATATTCAGTTCTTTCTGTGTGAAGAAGTATTTCAAACTCTTGTGGTCTGTATATACCTCACATGTTGCCCCATAAAGGTAGTGACGCCAGATTTTCAGTGCGAACACTATTGCAGCAAGTTCTAAATCATGGGTCGGGTAGTTCTTTTCATGCAGTCTCAGTTGTCGGGAGGCATATGCAATAACTCTCCCATTCTGCATTAAAACACATCCCAAACCCTCATGAGAAGCATCACTAAAAATGGTAAAACCATCCGTACCTGAAGGTAGGGTAAGAACCGGTGCAGTCACAAGTCGAGTTTTCAACTCTTGGAATGCTGATTCCCTTTGGTCAGTCTAGTCAAATGATATCCCTTTTTGTGTCAATTGAGTCAATGGTAAGGCAATTTTGGAGAAGTCTTTGACAAATATTCTGTAATGCCCGGCTAACCCCAAAAAGCTTCGGACTTCTGTAACATTTGTTGGTCTAGGCCAATTTACCACAGCTTCAACCTTCTGTGGGTCAACTGAAATTACATCCTTACTAATAACATGTCCCAAAAACATAACATGCTCAAGCCAAAATTCACATTTAGAGTGTTTAGCATACAGTTTCTGTTCTCTTAGGGTCTGTAGGGCAAGTCTCAGACGATGTTCATGTTCTTCTCTACTTTTAGAATAAATTAGAATGTCATCGATAAATACAACTATAAAGTCATCGAGGAATGGTTTAAAAATTCTGTTCATAAGGTCCATAAATGCAGCAGGTGCATTGGTAACTCCGAAAGGCATAACTAGGAATTCGTAATGTCCATACCTCGTTCGAAAAGCAGTTTTGTCAATGTCCTTTGGTTTAACTTTCAGCTGATGATATCCGGATCTGAGGTCAATCTTAGAGAACACTTGAGCACCCTGTAACTGATCAAATAAGTCATCAATACGCGGCAATGGATATTTATTTTTCACAATTACCTTGTTCAGTTCACGGTAGTCAATACAAAGTCTTAGTGAGCCGTCTTTCTTTTTCACAAACAAGACAGGTGCGCCCCATGGCGAAGTACTGGGCCTGATAAACTTCTTATCTAACAGTTCTTGCAGTTGCACTTTCAATTCTTTCAGTTCAGTTTGAGCCATTTGGTAAGGAGCTTTAGACACTGGCTGTGTACCCGAAATCACATCAACTGTGAACTCAATCTCCCTATCAATCAAATCCCCTGGCAGATCATCTGGAAAAACATCTGGGAATTCTCCGACTATACGAACATTGTTCACATCAGTATTATCATCAGTAGGTATAGTCAATATAGAACAAAAATACCCTTTACACCCCTTTCTAATCAATTTAAAAGCTTTCATGGAGAAAACCAAATACGGAGGAGGTACTACTCCAACTCTATTAAACACAAATTCAGGCAAACCAGGTGGACGGAAAACTACTTGTTTCATTACACAGTCTATGGTAGCATGATACTTCGTTAACCAGCCCATCCCCAATATTACATCAAAAGGATCAATGTTCAGAGGCAGTAAATCAATATACAGATGCATATCCCGAACAATAATTTCACATGCAGGGTACATATAAGCACAAGTCATAGATCCCCCAACAGGTGAAGATACAGCTAACAGATAGTTCATGGGTTCTAATGGTCTATTCAACTTTCGCGAAAAAGCATGCGATACATATGAATGTGTAGACCCCGAATCAATCAGTACATAAGCATTTTGAGTACAAATAGAGAGGATACCTGACATAACGGTCTCGATATTTTGTACGTCTCCTGGTACGAGTGCGAACACTCGGCCTTGCCTCATAAGTTCTTTTCCAGTCGCTTTAGGATTGGGTTTTGGTGGAGCAGTTGATGCTGCGCCGTTGGCTACAGCTTTACTACTGCCCTGAGGAGCAGAGGGGCAATCTTTTACCATGTGGCCCACCTTGCCACACCTGTAACAAGCACCAGATAATTTATAACAAACCCCTTTATGTTTCTTACCACATTCAGAACAGGGTGGTATGGAACCACTTCCTTGACTAAAGCTGGTGGTCAACCCTGAGTTTTGCTTTTTGTTCAGTGGGTTGTTCCTGCCTTTCTTGAATTTAAAACCCCGTTTCTTCCCGCGCCACTCAGTTGCGGGTGTTTCAGTCTGTTTCAAAGCTTCGATATTTGATTCAGCCATGATTGCTCGGTCAAGAACATTTACATATTTGAGCAGTTTCAGTACATTGATTCGGTCCAGTATTTCTACATTGATGCCACCTTCAAACTTCCTGGCCTTCTTGTAGTTTGTGTCAACCATGTGTGGTGCATAACGGGCTAGTTCTGTAAATTTAGATTCATACTCAGCTACCGACATGGTACCCTATTTCAGTTGTTCAAATTCAGTCACTTTTTTGTCCCTGACACACTGTGAGAAGTATTTCTCGAAGAAGGCTCCCTTAAACTGAGCCCAATCCATAGCAGTATTGGTGTCACGGACCAGCATCCACCACCTTCTAGCTTCTTCTTGTAAGGTGAAAGTAGCTAGCAACACTTTATGTGCTTCAGAGCACGGAAACACTTCAAAGAATTTTTTCTGTTTTAAGAACCCAAGTTTCAGCCTTTAAGGGTTCAAGGCCTCCCTGAAAGGATGGCGGTTTCATCTTACTAAATTTCCGTTTCAGAGCTATGATATCATCATTAACAGGTGGCTCTGGTTGTACTGGAGGAGGTGGGGGCTGTTGGTTCTGTTGTTGTTCTAGTCTTTGAGTTAGTAATTCCACCGTTCTCTCTAATCTTGCCATTCTTGTCTCAGAGGATTCAGTTTCATCAACATTTCTTGCGTTGTCCATCTCACTATAGACAGTTATAACAATTATAAACATAGGCAGTTGCATACTTAGATAGCTTATCACATTAACAGTTATATTCATGTCTTAGCCACACACACTTATCATGCTCATGTAATGCCCTAATCACTTTTCTAGGACATCCTATGGCTCATTTGGACACGTGTGTGCGGTATAACTCGTGATTTAAGTATCGCTCTGATACCACTCTGTCACGACCCAAACCCGCCCCTATGGGTTTAGCACCGTAACCGGCCAGTAATCCGAGATTACCGAAGGCCTGCTTAACAGTAATACAGTAATACAGAGTACAGGGGCATGGCGGAAGCCAAAACAGTAAATAGACAATGTCCAATGAGCTGTGACAGTCTATATGCAAAAAGATTTTTCATTCATATACACATTCATAACATAACAGTCTATACATATATGTACAATCATTTAGGACAAGGACTTAATCCCTATCATCACAGTGCAGTACAAAAACATTCAGTCTATACAAATTACATAGCAGATACAGAAAGAGGGGAACTAAAACACCCCAAAAGCCCTAGCTTGACAGGCTCGGAACCTCACAGTGAGGCACAGTGGTTGGCTTTGACAAAAGGGAGTCTAACCCACGCTCTTAGCTCCGGTCTGGTGCCTGCACACCTACATATATATATGAGCAGTGAGCTAAAGCCCAGTGAATAACATAACGTGTAAAGAGGTTAAGAATGAATGTCCTTTCAGTATTGAAAACAGTCAATTGATTCAGTATAACAATCATTCAGTCATAACAGTCATATGTCGTACATCCAATAGCAGAACAGTACAATAAACAGTAGGTCGTAAAAGACCGAACAGTCAATGATGGC
The DNA here is from genome assembly GCF_055761805.1 of Camellia sinensis. Taxonomy (NCBI): domain Eukaryota; kingdom Viridiplantae; phylum Streptophyta; class Magnoliopsida; order Ericales; family Theaceae; genus Camellia; species Camellia sinensis. The sequence continues at coordinate 69,298,454 of NC_138970.1, forward strand.
CATCAGTAATGGTTCCAAACATGGGAACCGACAGAGATCTTTGTAACAGTAGCAGTAACAATAACAGTAGTTGCTAAGGATGCCACAATACAGTTCAGAATAGAGGACAAACATTCATTCAGTTAACAGTAAACAGTAAACAGTTTAGTTGATCATTCAGAAAATATTCATTTTCGAACATATCTTTACAACATTGTTACTCACAGAGTTTTGGGCAATAAATAAGCTAGAGCGCGTCTCCGAATGCCAACCCTACACAGTTACAGAGTGAACAGACACTAAGCTACACAGTTGGGAAAATAATAACTTAATCCCTATCTTGACTCGGTGTGGTTCTACCTCAATATCCTCATTAAGATGCCTTAAACTAAGCCTAAGAATGCCTAGAATGGAATGAGGACGTAAAGATGCGCTTTAAAAACATTTTCAGGATTTTCAGAAAACAGAGGTCCCGCTCGAGGGTGGGATTCCCCGCTCGAGCAAACATGTAAACAAAAGCCTTCTCTCGAGCGTAAACTTTCCCGCTCGAGCGTACTACAAAAGTATTGGATGCGTGAAAATCACGCTCAATTGGGCGCTCGATAGCCGCTCGAGTGTGTGAAACAAGTCCTCGCTCGAGCGTCCAATACCCCACTCGAGCGGACTGTAAAACAGTGCAAAGTACTGGAAGCACGATTTTCCCGCTCAAGCGCCAGTAATCCCGCTCGAGCGGAAGTCCAAATTCTGGAAATTCTAGATTCGAACCTTAAGCTCAAAAACAAGTTTCAATGTACCAAATTCGATCCTTTTGGGCTAATTTTCTAGAAAACACTTCAAAACCCATAGTATAACATGTTTCAAAGATCAATTTGAGAAATCAAAACCCAAAGGTAGTTCAATTAAATCCAATTTCAAACCAAACATTCAAGAACAAGACTAATATGGAGCATGCAAGAATTTAAACACTTCAAAGCTTCAAATACTAGCTCAACTGAGCCAAATCTTTTCAAAACAAGATAAATTCGTGGTCCTTAGCAAAAATATGAACATGCATGTGACAATTTTCCATGAAAACAACTTCAAACTCATCAATATAGGCATGCATGCATGAAATGAAATGAGCTTCAATTCAACATATAGAATCAATTCTAGACTTTAACTCACTAAATTTCCATGATTCATGAAGATACAACTTAAATACATAAACCAAGGGATAGAATCTCTACCTTAGGTCTCCGATCACAAGTCTAGAGGCTCAATTTTGCAACAAACTCTACAATTCCTTCAATTTCCAAGCAAATCAACAAGTTGAACACAATTCTCTCACTCTCTCTCACTCTTGGTCGGTTAAGGACTCAAGGAATGGCTGAGGAAGTGATGCTAAACAATATAATTCAAGGCTCAACAATTGGTATGAAGTGGGCCACTTTGAGTGGCAAAATTGTGAATAAGGCCAACTTTGCAATTTAACATTATTTATCCTAATTTAATCGTACCGAATCACATTTCAGATAAATACGTCATAAAATCCCATTAATTCTAACTAACACAAATCAACAATCAATTCCAGATTCGACTGCCGATAAGGCCTTCAATCTGCAGTTTAAAGCATAAAACATAAACAGATAGTTTAACAATCAACAAATAGATATGCATTTAAACTAGCACATTCAATCAATCAGTTTAGTTTTTCAGTCAGTTCAATTACTTATCATGATCAGTCTCAGTTTAGCAGTAATCAGTAGCTTAATCAATAATTAGTGGTGAGGGTTATTACACAGAGTCATAGCAAAATAAGAGCATTGTATTCCCAACACACATACTTCCACGCCCCTAGTTGGATGGGATCACAACATCTTTTCCTGCACAAAAATCCCGTAGGGTGAGCATAAAACCCAGTAAGAAATTCTTAACAAAGTATATACATTTTATACAAGTCTCAAGAAATGAAATGCGCATGCTATGCTATGTCCTTTTTGAAGATAAATCACATTTTCATCTTTTGAAAACCATCATGCTCAATGATATCATGCAATTTCAATTGTTCAAAACTTAACAATTTATTTCAAGGGCGGTAAATACGACTTTGGTAATCTCTAGGTCAGTGTCTACAAGTAGGCTATACAAGTACTACTAAATTGTCATTTTTACCGGCATTAACCAGAACGCTCGACACCTATCCGTGCGGACTTTCAGTCTTTCACCCCAGACTCTCAGCCCAACTTATTCAATATCATCTACACCACCTATTAAGACTTACCAACATATTTACCCCAAAACCATTCCATGAAAACTTGTTTCTCAACATTATTTTCTCAATGCAAGTTTTCAAATCAACTTTTAAAGTTTAATGTAATCAAATGAATTGATATGCCAATTCACAAGATGAATATAATATTTTTACTCCAATTCATCATCCAAGAAATAACACAATCCCCTCTTCTCAAGTATCCCCAACAATTAGTTATTTCAAGACTATTTCAACGTTTTGAACAATAATTTCCAAAATGAACAATAATTCTCCTATTCCTTGAAATTCATCATTTATATAAATATAAATAAGAAATTTTTCAAACAACCATTTATTTTGACACACAAAATAAATATAACAATATCCCCAGTTTCTAGGTTTTCTCACCAAAATTATACAACTCAAATCTTTTCAAAGAAAACTTTCCAAAATCATCTTTTCTTCAATCAACGAAGATCAAAACCTATAAGATCATTTTAAAAGAACAAGAGACAAACCCACTTTCAAAATCGTTCAACTTCTTGAATCAACAATCAATTTTCAAAGCTATCGAAAGATGATTTCGAAAATCATATAGATCTTGCAAATATATATATATATATATAACTCTAAGAAAATCCTTACCTCAAGTTTTGAAAAAGAAATGAGATGAAATCCCCAAAATCAACGGTGTCGAAACTCGATCTTCACCGTACACAATGAAGCCCTTGAGAAGTTAACCAACATTGATGAAGAATCTATGGCAGAACTCTAATGGATCATGAGAAATCAAGGTTTTTATCCAATTTAGCGTAGGGAAATGTAGAGAGAAGGGAGAGGAAAGGGTTTTTAGAGAGAGAGAGATATACAAAAGTGATCTGAAATATCAGATTCATGAACTGATGTAACATGGTCCGTTCGAGCGTAGAAAGCCTCGCTCGAGCGTCAAATACACTTTCCCAGTACTTTTGCAGATAGGTCAAACTTCTGGAACCAAACATTCTTCGCTCGAGTGCATAAATGACTGCTCTAGCAGACAAACAACTTCTAATGCATTTCGCATTTTTTCTTCAGAGGCGCTACTCCTCAACTCCACCAGGGCGCTGCCCTAGGACCCACCAAGGGGCGCTGCCCCCTGGACCCCCACGAGCTGACCGGGCAGCTCGATCCCCGACATACTCAGCGAAGTGGCAAAACTGGGATCGCTACACAAAGAATTGCTCCATAGCAGCAATGAAATCCACCTGCAACATGCGAGAAACAAAGCAGTAGAGATTGAGGACGAGGACATGGAGGTCTTGGATGACGTTGGCAAAGTGCTGGCCAACAAAAGCGAGGAAACCTTAAAGAAGATCCTGGTCCAACGACTGGATGAAGAGCGCTTCTTCCTTCTTGGCTCTGGCTTGGCCGAGGAGGAGGAGATGGAGTTAGAGTCATTCTTGTTAGCAAACATAGAGGTGTTTTCCTGGACGCCATACGAGATGCCTGACATTGATCCGAGGTCACTTTCGATAGACTAAATATAGACAAGTCAGCTAAACCTGTCATTCAGCAAGCAAGGAGGCCGACATTGGTTCATGTGGAGGCAGTAGAGGAGGAAGTGGACAAATTGTTGGAGGCCAGAGTGATTTGGGAGGTAAACTACCTAACTTAGTTATCAAACACAGTTGTTGTGCAAAAGAAGAATAGAAAGTGAAGGGTCTGCGTAGACGTCACCAGCTTGAATAAGGCTTGTCCCAGAGATAGTTTCCCATTCCCCAAGATCGGTCAATTAGTGGATACCACTTCAGGGCATGGAATGATGAACTTCCTGGACGTTTACAGGGGTACTATCAGATAGCAATGTATCCCCCCCGACGAGGAGAAAACTGCATTTATCATCCCAAAAGGGCTGTATTGCTATAGAATGATGTCTTTCGGGTTGAAAAATGCAGGAGCAATCTACTAGAGGTTGGTAACCAAGATGTTCAGACATCTGATTAGAAAAATAGTGGAAGTGTACATTGATGACATGGTCGTGAAGACCAAAGAACCTGAGAATCACCTGGTCGACTAAAAAGCAGTTTTTGATATCCTTAGAACATATCAGCTCCGACTCAATGTTTCGAAATACGCATTTGGAGTTGGGTCTGGTAAGTTCCTGGGATACTTGGTTACCAGAAGGGGCATTGAGGCAAGCCCCGCTCAAATCAAGGCTATCATGTACTTGAAAAGGTCGACATCGGCAAAATAGTTGCAGATGTTGACTGGAAGGGCCGCAGCCTTGAACAGATTTATAAGAAAAAGTTCAGATAAGTGTAAACCATTTTTGAATTTGTTGAAAAAGGCCACAGATTTCTTATGGGCAGAGGAATGCGAAGTCACCTTAGCCAACTTAAAAAAGTACCTGGCAACAACTCGAGTTCTGTCAAATCCAGTACTTGAAGAGAAACTATTTTTATACTTGACCGTTTCAGAGCAAGCAGCGAGTGCAGTGATAATCAGAGAAGAGAAGGGAGAACAAAGAGCAGTATACTATGTGAGTAAAACCCTAGCAAACACGGAGACCATGTACTTGTCCCTGGAGAAATTGACACTGGCCTTAGTGATGGCTTCCAGAAAATTGAATCATTATTTCCAAGCCCACAAGATTGTGGTGTTGACTGAGCATCCCTTGAAGTCCCTGTTACAGCAAGGAGATCTGACAGGTAGGGTAGCCAGATGGGCAGTGGTGTTGGGCCAATATGACTTAGAATTTAGGCCTAAAACGACAATCAAAGGCCAGGTTCTGGCCAACTTTGTGGCCAAGTTCACACCTGGTGCAATCCCACATCAGGCTCCGGTGAACCGCGGCTTAGAGTGTCCAGGGAAACAAGAAGAGACCTAGCTAGGAATGAAAAACCCCATAGCAGAGCAGAAGAAAGAAGAAAAATCAGCTTCTGCCTGTTTGTTAATGGGAGTTCAAACCGTCAAGGAGTAGGGGCAGAAGTGGTATTGGTATCACCAGATGGGTGAATGTTGGAGCAGTCTATCCGTTTGGGGTTCAAAGCCTCAAACAATGAAGTAGAATATGAGGCACTAATCGCAGGGTTGAAATTAGCCGCAGCAGCAATGGAAGCCGACGAGGTAGTAGTCTTTTGTGACTCCTAACTTATTGTGAACCAGGCAACAGGCGAGTATGCAACCCGAGATGAAAGAATGATAGCCTATGTCAAAGAAGTTGTTAGACTACTAGCCTTGTTTCAGGATTGCCGACTATAGCAGGTTAGCCGAGATGACAACAGCCATACCGATGCCTTGGCTAACCTGGCTAGTCCAATAAAGTTAGGGAAGGCGTTGATTATTTGTCAAGCCCAAGTGTAGAACTACTAATCATAGAGTATGAAACAATGTGTGTGGATATGGGTCCAAGTTGGATGGATGCAATAGTGATGTTTCTTAGGGACGGCAAGTTGCCGGATGATTGCAAAGAGGCGCACAAGACTAGACTGAAGTCAGCAAGGTTTAGCCTAACAGTAGAAGGACATCTCTACAGAAGGTCTTTTACTGGCCCCTTTTGAGGTGTGTGCACCATTCCCAGGATGAAGACTTCTTGTATGAAATACATGAAAGGGTATGTGGCAGCCATGTTGGGGGTAGATCACTTGCTCATAGGGCCATTACTCAAGGGTATTGGCGGCGCTACATGCAAAAGGATATTGAAGCCTATGTCAAAAAGTTCGAGAAGTACCAGAGATTTGCACTTTTGATACATCAATCAACAGCATATTTGAACCCAGTAACCAGCCCTTGGCCATTTGCCCAGTGGGGCATGGACCTAGTTGGACAACTGCCCCAAGCAGCTGGGCAAAGAAAGTTTCTACTGGTAGTAACTAATTACTTCATAAAGTGGATAGAAGCTGAACCCCTTGCGAAGATTCAAGATATTGATGTGAAGAACTTTATATGGAAGAACATCACCACCAGGTTTGGGATCCTAAGGGCAATAATAGCAGACAATGGTACACAATTTGACAATAAGCTAATCAAAAGCTTCTGTGCAAAGTACAAAATCAAGAATTACTACTCTACTCCAAGTTTCCCTCAGAGTAATAGTCAGGCAGAAACATCCAATAAGACTATCTTGGATGGATCAAAAAGAGACTGGAAGCAGCAAAGGAAAAATAGGTGGAAAAGTTGCCTAATGTACTCTGGACATATCAGACTATGCTGAGAAGATCAACTGGGGAGTTTCCATTTGCCATGACTTATGGCATTGAAGCAGTTATCCCACTAGAAGTCGGCATTCCAAGGATCAGAACCCAATGAGTGGAAAATGGTTACTAATGAGGCATTTCTAGCCCAATATCTAGACCTACTGGAGGAGAAAAGAGAAAGAGCAGCAATTCGGCTGGGGGCAGACCAATAGCAACTTGCTAGGGCTTACAACAAGAAGGTCAACCTAAGAGAGTTCAAAATTGGAGACCTTGTGCTGAGGAAAGTAGTCAGCAACAAGAAGGATCCTAGGGAGGGCAAGCTAGGCTCAAATTGGGAGGGGCCTTATAGAATCATCTCAGGCCCCGGCAATGGAGCATATCGGCTTGAGGACAGTGATGGCAAAGAGTTGCCAAGACCCTGGAACACTTGCAATCTGAAGTTTTTCTATCATTAGATTTTTTGTTTTTCGAAGTTTATGTCATTAGCCGAAGTAATAGTAAAATTTTAGTTTGATTTTTATGAATATGAAATTTGTGTGATAAGACTAACCAGTCCTACGGCAATGTTTCTGAATGAAACATGATGAATAACTTAGACTTATTATATGGCAGAGTTGAATTATACTTGCATATAATAGAGTTAAACTAAGTTGGCGATATTTTTGAATGAAACATGACGAATAACTTAGGCTTATTATATGGCAAAGTTGAATTATACTTGTATATAATAGAGTTGAACTAAGTTAGCGATATTTATGAATGAAACATGACGAATAACTTAGACTTATTATATGGCAGAGTTGAATTATACTTGCATATAATAGAGTTAAACTAAGTTGGCGATACTTCTGAATGAAACATGACAAATAACTTAGACTTATTATATGGCAAAGTCGAATTACACTTGCATATCATAGAGTTGAACTAAGTTGGCGATGTTTCCGAATGAAACATGACAAATAACTTAAACTTATTATATGGCAACGTTGAATTATACTTGCATATAATAGAGTTGAACTAAGTTGGCGATGTTTCCGAATGAAACATGACAAATAAATTAGACTCATTATATGGCAGAGTTGAATTATACTTGCATATAATGAAGTTGAACTAAGTTGAGTTAACCTAGACTTGCCATATTGGCAGAGTCAAACTCAGAATGGAACTAAGTTCATTAACAGAGAAACCAAGGTTGAAACACCTCAAGGAGCCTTTGTTTGAATCTAACCTCGGCGAAAGACCATAGTCACATGCTTAATGTGAACTTAAGTGGAACTTAGGCTCACATTAGGGGGCAGGGAGCTGGAGTGATGAACAAACTTAAGAGTTTGACACTTGTTGAAATTTTCAGAAATGGGCTTAACATTTGTTGAAATTTCGGAGAAATTTACAAGTTAGAGTTAGCCGAGGTAATTATGAATAAAGTATTCGAGGTACATGTTACCTGAGGTGACCAACCAAGTTGTCAGAACTTGGAAAGGGCGAAGTCTTAATAAAAGATAACATATGAAGGTAAAAAAGCAATACTGAATAACACTTGTAAAAATATTTTGATATTTTTTAAAGTGTTAGCCGAGGTATGCTAATGGTTGGTCGAGGAAAACATTCAAGGTTTATATCCGAGGTATATTATACAGTTAAGGAATACTTTGAGAAATGCAAAAATATTCTAAGTATGAAGGCGTACTAAGCATACAAGAAAAGCATCCAAAAACTTAAAAAGAAAAGCATGCATTTAAGGGAGAAACTTGTTCGGATACAAAAACAAGGCACATCGGCCAGACTGAAACTTAACATTGTTCAAAACAGAAAGGTTGTAACAATTACAAAGGAAAAAAGACAAAGTACAAAAAGAGAAGAGATTCTAGGTGAACCGATCTACCTCAGCGATTGGCTATGTATCAACCTTGGCAGACAGTTGGGAAAGATTCTCGGCAGTCCTCTCCGGCTCGATCTCAGCATCGATCTCGAGCAGATTTTGGTCGTGGCTCTTCTCGATTGTATTGACCTCGGCATCTGATATAGCCTTCTTGAGAGAGGCACTCTTGGAGACCTTGTCTTCCTCATCCTGAGTCAAGTCAAGGACTTGCTCATTCAGAGTGGGGGATTTAGCCCCAACAACGGCCTCTTCTTCGTCTGTAGCATCATCTTCGGCGTCATCCTCCACGGCTTCATCGGATTCCTTTGGAGCTGGAGGGAACGACACTTCTTGCTAGTCAATATTACGGAGTGGGGAGTCCATTGGGCCAGACATCTTGTTGAGCGTCGCCATCCAGCCGAGGTAATAACCTCTGTTGTAGCCAAGTTGACTTACTCTTTGTATTGATCTCAGACAGCGGCTTGCCCTTCCTCAAAAGCCTTCTCATTGGCCGCCTTGACCTCGGCATCTTTCAAGTCAAGGGCCTCTTGGAGCTTGGCCTCTAGCTCAGCTGCTCTGGCTTTGGCAGCCTCAAGATCAACTTTAGAGGCTGCGGCTTCAGCTTCAGCCATTTTTGCTTTTTCCTCGGCTTGATCCTTAGTGGCTTTGGAAGCCTTGGTTTAGTCCAACAGAGATCGATTGTTGGCTTCGGCATGATTGGGCGAGGAGAGGAGTTTGGCAGCTTCCTTAGTTTTCTTTGCCAACTCCTTCCTTGTCATCTCGATCTTGACCGCGTATGAATGTGCTAGATAGCCTGCAAGAAGTAAAACATATTAGTAAAATTTGACAAAGTGTTAAAAGACTGTAAAAGAGCAAATAAAGAGGCCAACCAGAACTGAGTGTTGCATCATCAGGCTAAAGTTTTCATATATATGGAGGTCGGCCATATGATTCATATCCTTGGGGAGGAGCACGGCTGTTGACAGGGCGGCACTGACCTCGATGTCATTAATCGCACTGTCGCCCGCTCTCAAAGGTCTGTCCCCTACCATGACTTTAGGCGCCCAGGTCATATTACGAGGGAAACTGCTACTACCCTCTGGGCAATCTTACATCGGCCTCTTCAATGGGGGGGACGTTGGTTGTTGCCTCCTCAGATGGCCTCTTTTCGACAGAGGTAGTGTTCTTCTCGACCTCAACTAGTTTTGAGATTGGCACAGTGTCCTCAGAGTTAATCCGAGTCACTGTGGCCTTAGCCTTGGTCTTCTTCACTCTTTTCAGCTTTGGCTTTGATTGGGATGGAGAAGATGAGGATTGCATCGTCAACACCCCTAGAAGGGTGGCAAAGAGATCTTCAACAACTGCTGGTTTACGGCCTATGTCGTCAGATGTTGCAACAATAGTAACCTTGGTACCAAAGTGAATTGCTGGAAGTGTAGTAGAAGGGTTTTCTAGGTTGTACGCTGAGGATACTGATTCTCGGCGTGTGCGGTTGCGAGTCCTGCCAGCTGGAGCATTTGGTGGAGCTCTACATCGGCGTCGACATTGAGATGGTGAGATTAATTGAACTGGAGCAGAAGTAGAGGGCAGCCTTTCTGGGTCTGATGAGGAGGCCTGGTTTGGCCTTAGGGATGACGCAGATGGTGGAGTTGTCGCAGATGAGGGAGTTTTTCTTTGGCAGGAAATGTCAGGCAAGGCAGATTTGTACGTTGGGATGTAGTTAAGCAGCAATGGGGCCTTACGCTTCTCGATAGACAAACCCAGCAGCTTTTTTAGGTCTTTGCTGGGGAAGAATGTCTAGCGAAAGTCTTTCGCTGGCTGAGGAAGACCTACAAACAAAAGAAACATTAGCATGAACAGATAAAGGTTAACAAGTTTTGGGCAGAGATAAAGTTGGTAGGTAGCACAGTTCTTACCCTCATCCTCTCTAAACACTCCTCGGTGCAGTGGGAAGAGATAAAGATTGTCGTCTGGTGTAAACTCCCAATTGCCCGAGACGATCAGATAGTCATCCTCAGCACCCTTGTTGGAGTCAGGAAGGTTGGCTATGATTTTGTAAGAGGTGGATCTGGGCTTAAGGTAATAGATGTAGCCTTTTTCAGACTTAAGGCCACACATGGTGTAACAGAACTGGATGTCGACTAATGTGATCCTAACATTTTCTCGGCGTGCCAGTTCTATGATGCCATTGATAACCCTGTACGAGTTTATGGGTAGTTATAATAGTGGGGGATTTCCCTAAAAAGGATGTCTAGGGGAAACCTGATTCCACATTCTACAAAGGCAACTACTAGGAAAGCTATAAGATTTCCATCAAGCATAATGGAGTCCTCTTTCCCAGCCAATCTCATCTGAACGTCAGCTGGGATAGAGAACTCTCTCCTAAAGTTCTCAAGTTTCTCTAGAGTGTCTATGCTCTACTTAAACATGCCTATAATGTCGGCTTAAATGGGAGATAGTACAAGATTTCAGAAGAAGATCTCTGGTAAATGTTTGAAAACCTCGGCTAAACCTTAGAAAGCACTGGGATGAGGATCTGTGAGAATTAGAAGGGATTTTTTAAAGTTTTTCCTAAGTGTGTTGTTTCTAGCAATTCCCAAGCCTAAGTCTATACAGAAACAAGAATCAAATGCAAGAATTTGGAAACAACGCAAAGAAACCATAAAAGAAATGTAATTCAAAAATCAGGGGTGAAGCAAAAAAACAGGTGTGTACGTCCAAAACTTCAAGACACTGAGTGAGTGTGTGAAGAATAGTGTGCGAATGTCTCAAGCAAAAAACATGATTGGCATTTTCGAAAGATTACACAGATTCAAGGTTCAGGAACAGGGAATTGATTCATAATCGAAGAAAAAACAGAGTGCAACCATGAAAACATATTTAATAGCAACAGAATAGACATCTGGTAAAGAAAGAATACATTCAGAATAATGGAAGGCTGAAATTGAAATTGAAAGAAACTAGAACTCACAAGTTGGGTCCGAGATCGAGGTTTGAGGATCGCCGGAGTCGAATGGTGACAACGAGTGGAGCAGGACAGTAAAATGCTTCGCCGGAGAAGGTGAATGGAGCACAATTACAGAGAGCTTGAAGAAACAACAATAAAGGTTGAGGAATTGTTAGAGAGAGAAAATCTTGAGCAAATAAAGAATGAAAAATGAGAAGGCAAAGAGAGAGAGAGAGTGAGTTTTGTTGAAACTTGAAAAGGTGGCAAAAGGAAATGAATACGCCTTGACGTGTCTGTCAGGCAGCGTGTGCAGAAACGATGCGACTTGATGGCACGTGTCAGGTACGAACTAATGAAAGAAGGACGCGCGGCGGAAACGGTTGAGGAAACCGTCCGTGACAACTCATGAGAAGATTAAACTCTTGGAGTTCTTGAGTTAATGAAGCAACAACTTCGGCTAAAGGAACGACCTCGGCTGGAATATCTAAAGAACTTGATTCTTGGTTCTTGACCCTTGATAAAAATGGATAGTTAAGTACTAGGTACTTGAAGCCGACGAGTCATGATCTCGGTCGAAGGAAAGAATGAATTTTAGCTGACATAGTATTTGAACAAACGATGTAGGTTCCATCACCTCAGGATGCCGAGGTAATAAAACCTAGGGGGCAATTGTGGGGACATATTTTGAGAATGACAGCACGTGGCCAAGGTAACACTAGGGTGTCAGTCGAGGTGTCACGTTGTGGAAAGTTAGAATTCAACACAAAGATTTAAGATTCAAATATTTTCATTGATATCTCTCACTCACTAATTACAATTCTCTCAGGATAATATCTATATATAGAAGCCTAATACATTCTTCTAGAATCTCTAACAGATTTGCATATCTCAAGTTAGATATAACTGACATATCTTTCAACACACGTGGAATCCATAACTGCTCTTGCAACTGTGGCTGAAGGTGTGGCTTGCTTTTGCAACTGTGGTTGAAGTGTGGGTTGAGCTGAAGTTGAAGCTGAAGCTAAGACTACAACTGATGCTAAGACTGCAGTTGAATTGTGTTTAGTCATTAGCTCAGTAATCTTAACATTTCCCTACAAGCTGATAGAATGCTCAAAGACCATGAGCTTGTTCTTGAGGTACTGAAACCTTGAAACAGACAAGGGCTTGGTAAATAAATCAGCTAGTTGATCAACAGTAAGAATGTACTGAACAACAAACTGTTTAGCCAAAATTTTATCCCACACAAACTGACAATCGATTTCTATATGCTTGGAGCAAGCATGAAATACGAGGTTGGAAACCAAAACCATAGCAGAAAGATTATCACACGAAAGAATAGGTGTGGTAGGAGAAGAGATACCCATTTCAGTGAGTAACATCACAATCTAACTAACCTCAGCAGCAGTATGTGCTAAGGCACGATATTCTGCTTTAGTTGAAGATCTGGACACAGTGGCTTGTTTCTTGGCAGACCAAGACACCAAATTAGTTTCCAAAAAAACACAAGATCTTGAGGTAGACTTTCTATCATGAATATCACCAGCCCAATTAGCATCCGAGAACCCATGAAGATCAAATGTGCTAGGAGTAAAGGTCAAACCATAAGGGAGAGTACCCTGCACAAATCTCAGAATCCGTTTGACAGCTGCAAAGTGACCCACTGTAGGAGCATGCATGTGCTGACATGCTTGATTGACTGCCAAAAAGAGATAAGTTTTGGAGGAATGCTGGGCTTGACAGATATAGAAGAGGAACAAAGTTTACAAGCAGAGAGACCTGCTTTCAAAAGGATGTCCTTGGCATATTTTTGCTGGGACAAAAAATACCCTATGCTGGTAGATTAAACAGAAATGCCAAGGAAATAGGAAATATTCCCTAATTCCTTCATAGAAAAAGCATTATGCATGTAAGTGATAAGGTCCTGAATATGGATAGAATTGTTCCCAGTAATTAAGATATCATTAACATAGATAAGTAAGTAAGTCACTGAGGTGGAAGTTCTCTGAATGAAGAGAGAGGAATCACATTTACTATTGACAAAGCCTTATGAAAGTAAAAAAGTAAAGAAGGTGGAATACCAGGTCCTTGGAGCTTGTTTGAGACCATATAAGGCTTTGTGGAGCTTGTAGACATGAGTAAGGAAAAAAGTGTCCACAAATCCTGGAGGTTGAAGCATAAACACCTCTTCATCAAGAATGCCATGAAGAAAAGCATTGGAAATATCCAATTGCTTAAGGGACTACTTATGATGAAGAGCAAGGCAATGCAGAATTCGAATAGTAGGTTGCTTAGCCACGGGGCTAAAAGTTTCATGAAAATCAATTCCTTCTTGTTATAAGTACCCTTTAGCCACTAACCGAGCTTTATATCGAGCAATGGATCCATTGAAGTTCCTTTTCACCTTGAAAACCCATTTATACCTAATAACATTTTTATTAGATGGAAGTGAGACTAAGGACCAAGTTTGTTTTTGCAATGCATGAAATTCTTCAAGCATAGCCTTATGCCAGATGGGTGAAAGTAAAGCCTTTTTGTAGGAAGGTGGTTCTGAGTCTGAAAAGGGAGCAATAGACTTAATAGACTTAGCAGTAACTAAACAATGAGGAGGTGCATCAAATTTGAATCTAGTGACCATATGATGGATATTAGAGGAAGTAAAAGATAAAGAAGGTAACTGAATGGCAATAAACTAAATAGGAATTGGAGACACTTGAGGAGAAGAAACAAAGGGAAGAGAAAAATTAGGCGTGGCTGAACTAAGAGACTGAGAAGGAGCAGAGAAATTCTGATGATTCTGTGCTTGAGAAAAATGTTGATTCTGTGTCTGAGAAGTGGAAGGAGAAGCAGACTGCTGGGCCTGGACCTGGGGTTGCACTGGAGAAATATGAAGAGAAGAATGTGCTGGTGAGGATGAAGGCCAGAAAAAGAAATGTAGAGTAGGAATAGAAGAATGAGATAAAGAAGAAGTAGGTGAAGAAGAGGAAGCAAAAGGAAAGACACGTTCATGAAAGACAACAAGTCTAGAGAGATAAACTTTCCCTGATTTAGGATCAAGACACCAGTAGCCTTTAGCAAAAGGATGGTAGCTAAGAAAGACACATGATATAGATTTAGGTTGAAGTTTAGTGGACTGATAAGGCTTAAGCCAAGGAAAGCATTGGCAACCAAAAGTTTTAAAATAGGGGTAGTTTGGAATGGATTTAAAAAGAACTTCAAATGGAGATTTGTGATTAAGATTAGAGGATGGCCGTCTGTTAATAAGAAAAGTAGCAATGGCTATGACATCAAACTAGTAGTGCAAAGGTACAGAAAAATGATGGAGAAGAGCTGTAGCTGGCTCAGTGATATGTCTATGCTTCCTCTCAGCAATACCATTCTCAGAGGGAGTATAGGGACAAGAATGCTGATGAATGATCCCATGAGTAGTCAAATATGCCTTCATTTTAGATGTAAAATATTCTAAGCCTCCATCAGTTCGTAAAATTTGCAAAGTAGTGGTAAACTGATTCTCAACATAAGCCTTAAACTCCATGAATTTAGTACAGACTTTACTCTTATAAGCCAAAGGATAAAGCCAAGTAAACCTACTATAATCATCAACAAACAGGACATAATACTTGTAACCAGAATATGGGCCCCAAAATCACTATGGATGAGGGAAAGTGGTGCATTTTCAGTAGAATTGGACAAATCAAAAGGAAGTTTATGACTCTTAGCTACACAACAGTCAGTACAATTAGAAGTGGTAGACTTACGATCAAACTTAGAAACAGACAAGTAAGGCATGAGATGATGCAACTTTATTATAGATGGATGACCTAATCTATTATGCCAAACAGAAGTAGAAACAGGTACAGCAGCATGAGAAGAACTGAGATGAGCATGCAACATACGGGGAGAGATGGCAGCAATAGAAGAAGATGGATGAAAATGATATAAGCCATTGATATTAGAACCCCGATGGAGAATTTTCCTCGAATCCTTGTCCTAAACCACAAATGTAGAATCATCAAAAACAATGGAACAATTATTATCTTTGGCTAATTTATGAACAAAAACAAGATTAGAGGAAATAGAAGGAGTATGTAAAACATTGTTCAGTCAGAAGGAAAAATGAAGGTGTAGGAAGTAATCTTTTACCAGTGTGATGAATAGGAACTGTATTGCCATCACCAATTATTATTTGATCAGATCTGTGATAAGGATGAGAAGAACTGAGATTATTCAAATCAGGTGTAATATGCTCAGTGGCTGCATAGTCGAGGTACTAAGGAGCTGAAGAGGAAGAAGATGTATGAGAGGAAGCAACAAAGGCCTTTGAATTGTTCTGTGTAGAAGTGGAAGACTGAAACTGTGGATCTATTCTATACCAGCAATCTAAAGCTGCGTGACCATGGCCTCCACAAATTTGACAGGTCAGAAAAGAACCAGATCGAACTCTACCTCGAAATAAACCACGTCCAGCTTGATTCTTAGGATAGTTGGAGGCATAGGAAGAGCCAGAGAAATTCTGATTCTATGAATGATTGATTTGAGATCCGTTTGTCCATATGATCGACCTACTCGTCTTCCTCTGGAAACTCTTTGATTTTTGTGAGATATGCATCCATGGAATCATTTTTCTTGGCAACACTATTCAGTTTATTCTTGAGTTGATGCACATGAGATCGAGAAAGTGCAGTAAAGCGTCTATGCAATGCACTCCAGACCTTAGAACAACTATGAAGATGAAGAACTGTGGAATATATTGCAGGTGATAAAGTTGCAATTATACAACTAAGAAGATGTGTATCTACGAGTTTCCATTGGAAATAGGTAGGATTATCAATATCTGATCCAGAAGCATCTTTGATTATGATTGATGGACAAGGTGAAGTACCATCAACAATTCCAAGCAAATTAGTAGCTTTCAAAATATTCTGACTTTGATTTTTCCAAATCAAAAAATTTGAAGCATCAAGTTTGACAATGATAAACGAAGACAGACTAGAAATTAAAAGAGAAAGATTTAAACGAATTGAAGACATTGAATAATAAGATGAATTAGATTCGAGCACAGGTGAGGATTAACTCGCAAGAGATTGAAGCTCTGATATTATGTGGAAAGTTAGAATTCAATACAGAGATTTAAGACTCAGATATTTTCATTGATAGCTCTCACTCACTAATTACAATTCTCTTAGGATAATATCTATATGTAGAAGCCTAATACAATCTTCTAGAATCTCTAACAGATTTTCATATCTCAAGTTAGTTATAACTGCCATATCTTTCAGTACACGTGGAATCCATAACTGCCTTTGCAACTGTGGCTGAAGGTGTGGCTTGCTTCTGCAACTGTGGCTAAAGTGTGGGTTGAGCTGAAGATGAAGCTGAGACTGCAGCTGATGTTGAGACTGCAGTTGAACTGTGTTCAATCATTGGCTCAGTAGTCTCAACACACGTGGCCTGGTCCTGGCGCCGAGGTGATCTCGATTAGGCCGAGGTTACCTGCGGAGATATCGGAATACGAGATAAGTGGATAAGGGACAAGAGTCTTAGAACTGGGAAGGATCTCGGTTTGAATAAAGACAAAGCTCTTAGGAAGTTTATCCCTATCTAGTTGGGAGTCCAAGATGAACATTGAGCCTTAGTCCATTGAGGTTAGGTTTCTATAGGAATCAGGTCAGTGTTGGCTAGAAAAGCAAGACACCTCCGTGGGTCTCAGGTATGTGTGATATATTGTAAGCAGTAAGTTCTTTCTTGTGAGTTAAGCACAATTAGTTATCTTTGAGAGATAATTACTTACTTGATCGTCGGAGTGTCCCCTAGTGGACGAACCATCGCCGAATTCTTATCTTTCTGTGACAGGTTGTTCAGGCTTAATTCATTCTGCCCGTGCTCTCCTGCTGAGTTTCCCCGTTTGGTTGTATGGTCAAAAATCAACACTCACACCTACAATCAGAGACGGAGCTACATTTAGACAACATGGCCCCCTCTTTCACAAGAAGTCTTTAATACATTATTACACTAACTAACATAGTTTCTCATATATATCACGTATGGCCCCTTCCTCACGCCACAGTTTATATAAACTGCTCACCAAAAATAAGACTATTTCACTTCATTTGGAGCCTATCCTCATTCTATATACTTATATTTATATTGATATTATATTATATTATTGTAGAAACAACCAATTTATTGCAATAAAGGGAAAAAAAAAATAATAATAACTTACCTATATGAATATTGCCAAAAATAAGTTTCGAAACAAAACAGAGGATGATTTTCTCACAAAGTATTTGTTTGTGTACATTGTAAAAGAAATTACTTCAAATTTTAATCTAGAGTCAATTACAAAAAAAAACTTCTGATTTTTAAAAGAATATTAACTTCTGCTTTGATAAATGATTGAGTTGAAATGTATCAAGAAAGAAACAATTATTCGTAATTTTTTGTTAAGGCCCAACACTAGTTTAATTTTTGTGTGTATTAATTTAGCATTCAATCTTAGTATATTTCTCATTTTTTATTGTAAAAAAATCGAATAGTTTATATTTTGGATACACTAGATAAGAGGGATGAATCTAACTGCCGACTTCTCAGTGAGATTTACAGCTCTATTAATTGGCAAACCATTATCTATGATAGTATATATCCAATAGCCAAAGCTTTTTTATCTAAATTTTGCACCCCTGAACATCAAATTCTGATTCCTTCCCTACCTACAATATGAATGATTTAAATTATTTCTCTCACAGCTCACAGCACACTATTGTACAGGGGTTAGGACGTTCAACAACTTTTTTGAAAGTAAAAGCTTACTGCGTGACAAGTTGACCATCAATATTATGATTAAAGTTTTAACTTATTTTGAGTCGCATCATTTTTTTATTTTCTTACATGTTTTCTAAAAAAATTGAAAAGTTAAATTTTAACCAACTTTTTAAAACAATTAAAGTTTAAAAAAAGCTACTAAAAATAAAATAAATAGAACAAATTTATTCACCGTGATTTATGTCATATTAAATTTAAATTTGTATTACAAATTTTTAAAATAAAATTTTAAATTATTCTTTTAAACTCCTTAGCTTTTTCTCTAATTATCCTCCTATGTAAGGTCATGCAAACACAAAATTATATTGACTACCAGAGATTTTAAAAAAAATACAATAAGTTTTATAAGTTTGACATAGGTACATTAGGTCCCTTAAAGTTTTAATTCATATAGCACTTGACCTTTTTTTTAACAAATTCTACAGTTTTAACATAATTACACTGATATTCCTTTTAGTAAGGCTAAATGAATCGAAATTAATGTAGATAGTATGGAAATAGAAAGATAAAAAAAGCAAAATATTCATTGTTGTGTAAAAGAGATGACAATATCAAATTTTCATCCATATAACTATCAAATTAATTTGAACTAAAAAAAATATCAAATTAATGAAAAAAAATTGATTGAAGTGTTATATAAATTAAAATCTTAAGGAAATTAAATATAATTATGCTTAAACTATTGAATTACTGTATTTTCTCTAAACGTAAAGAGAGGTTAGTGTAATTTCCGTTATAACTTAACACCAAAAAAAAAAAAAAAAAAAAACTCCTAAAAGTGAAAGAGAAAATCTCGAACAAGACCCATATGTAAGCGGGGAGAGTCAATCCAAAATAAGAGAGAGAAATCTCAAACAAACGAGAAATTTATGTGTGCAAATAGGGTACCAAGCTAGCATGCTTATCTACCACCAGGGTTGGTGGCCTGGTGGAGGAAGAGAAAATCTCGAACAAGACCCATATGTAAGCGGGGAGAGTCAATCCAAAATAAGAGAGAGAAATCTCAAACAAACGAGAAATTTATGTGTGCAAATAGGGTACCAAGCTAGCATGCTTATCTACCACCAGGGTTGGTGGCCTGGTGGAGGAAGCTACCCATTCCCCAGCCGAGGAACCAGGGTCGATTCCTGGGAGGGGCATTTGAGATCACTCCCTGTGAGCAATGCCTTTACTCCCCTCGGTCCCTGGCCTCTGCTGCGGCGTGGGGTTACCCTCCATTGGTGTCCTGGTGGTGGGTCCCTCACTTGGTGGGGGTTAATTCCTAGCTGACAACCGGTTACCCCGGGGTTAGGGCCCAACGGGGCTATGATGACATCACAGAGCCTTTTTTTTTCTGATTCAAAAAAAAAGAGAAAGAAGCTAGCATGCTTATCTGGTACCTTTAGCCAATTAAAGATTATTGATGCAACTCTCCACGGGTAGATAGTAATAAGATCTATTAGTTAAAAACAAGGGAAAATTACGTAAATAGTTTCTGTATTTTACATGATGTGTCAATTTAGTCCATATAATTTCAATTTGCTTGATTTTATTCCTTAATTTAACGGATTGTGTCATTTTAGTCCAATAAATAATAGTTGTTAAGTTAATTTAACGGAAAGTCAAATAATGTGTCAATTTGGTCCTTATATTTTTCACAATGTGTCAATTTAGTCCTTGTCAAAATTGAGAAAATTGAAACTATAGGAACCAAATTGACATATCGTGTAAAATACATGGACCAAATTGACACATTATTTGACCTTCTGTTAAATTAATTTAACAGCTGTTATTTATTGGACTAAAACGACACAATCCGTTAAATTAAGGAGCAAAATTGAGCAAATTGAAACTACAGAAACCAAATTGACACATCGTGTAAAGTACAGAGACTATTTGCATAATTTACCTTAAAAACAATAACTTTACTCATGCAAAATTTTCTTTTTCTTTTTTTTTTCTTTTTGGAGTAAATTATAATAAATCTCTTTAAAGTATGAATAATTTGTATTTCACCTCTTAAATTTCAAAATGTAATAGTTAATCACCTCTTAAATTTCAAAACTTAATAGTGAACCCCCTTATAATATTATCTTGTTATATTTGAAGTTCAATGAAATAAAGTACAAATAGGTCATAATGTAATGATTTACCCTTTATTTTTTATAAGATTCTTTCGTTAAATAACCGTACAGGTAGTTTACTAATTAGAGCATCTTCAATCTTGAACTTCTTTTTTCATCAAATCTGATAAAAAAAAGCATGCTTTCCTCAATTTGATACCACTGGCTCCACCGCTTCACTTTTTATCAAATCTGCTCCGGGAACAACCGGTTGGCCGATCGGTAAGAGGGATTTTTTTTTTTTTGAACTGTTTGAACCAATTTTGTTGAACTGTTTGAACCGTTTAGTGGTCGACCGGTAAATCGATTTTTTTTTTTTATAACTGTTTGAACCTTTTTTTTGAAACTGTTTGAACCATTTGGTGGTCGACCGGTTGGTCTCCCCAACGGTCATGCACAGTGTTTTGGTGAAATGCGGAGCCTATCCTCATTTTAGTGAAACGTTTGGTGAAATCTCGATTTGATCTCAATTTGGTGAAACTGTTGGAGCATGAAAAAGTGCTTTTTTCACCAAATTTTAAATTTGATGCCAGGTTTGATTCAGGGTTAGAGATGGTCTTAGAAGATATGTTGATAGGATTCTTTGTTTTAAATTAATAATTACAACTTCGCCACAATTTATTTATTTATTGGTACAATTTCTCATCAGTTGGATGGGAAGATTAGACCACGCTATTGGGTCTTTCTGGGCTCATCACGGGCCTATTTTAATAATTGGCTCCATTTATATTGTAAACCTTCATATGTACATTATTTATAAAAAAAATAAATTATTTGAATAATTATAACTATATAATTTCATCACATTATTTATCACAATCTTTTCTTTTCTTTTCTTTTCTCTTTTATGGATAATATATACAAATCAAAACTAAAAAAATTAACAAAATAGATCATTAAAGTGGGTCTAACAATACGGTCTAATCTTCTCTCTAAATCTTCTTTTGTGTAGCATTATTGCTTGTTGATGGTACTTTAATTCACACCCATGAAAAAAATGTTTAAAATATAAATTTTAGGATCATGTGGTGTTAGTCACATTGACAATGAATTTAATTCACACTTTTTTCAATTACGATTTTTTTTTAATTAATTTTTCTTGGTACGTATAAGATTTGCCAACAGATCTTCAAATTTTGAGATGTCAATTTTTATTTTTGAAAGTTTAGGTGACAATTTTAAATATTTTAATTTGTCATTTCGAAAAATAAGCACCCCACCAAATGTTTCAATTTATTATTTTATTATAATATATTTTTTATTTCAGTTTATGTTTTAAATCTTTAAACAATCTACAATGTAGGCTCTACGTAATAAAGAGTAAAATAAATAAATAAATAATTTAAAATTCTTTTCCACGTTTGTCAAATTTGAAATTTGGTAAGGCAATGACAAATGTTACCTAGACAAGACAAATGACAACCTGGTTGAAATGCTTAATAATATCAAATAATACTAAGGGGTTGTTTGGGGTGTTCTAAATAAGTATACTTTTTATCTTTTTGGACTAAAAAATTGAGGAAGAAAATATGGATGTTTGGGTTAATTTTTTGATTTTTTATGAAAAAATATGTAATAAAAAATTGTAAAAATTGATTTGTAGGGAAAAATTAGGATTAGGAGTTGTGCAGCCGTAACTGTTGACTTTTGATGAATAGTGTTAACTTTTTAACTTTTTAAATAATTTTTTAACTTTTTAATTTTTTTGCAGCCTAACTTGAGTGTCACCTAAAAAATAAACCCAAGTAAACTGAGTCATCAAGGCCGGGCTACAACTCAAGTGGTTTTGAGTGGGCAAATTTAGGTTTCGTTTAGAATAAGTTATTTTAATAATTTTTTTAATTTTTTATAAAAATTATATAAAAAAATTAAAAAAATAATATGACAATTTATAATAATATTTTAATTTTTTAACTAAAAATGAATGTTACCAAACGAACGATAGTTGCTATTGTGAAATCTCTCAGGTTCAACTGTATATAGAGGTGTCCACCTGTACAGTAACTGAACAAATTGCTAACATAAACTTGTGTGCACAAAAAGAAAAAGGAAAAAACAGAAGTCATTGACAGAGTAACATTAGATAGAGACAGAGTGCTCAATTGGCGTTCACTAGATTTAGCCAGAGCTCAGATCCATTTTTCACTCACACACATGGCCTCGATTGAAAAGTAGACTATTTTGATTTTTAATTATTTTAATAAGTTAACATATTTATGTTTGAAAAGATATATAGATTTTTTTTATATTTTAATTGGATATGATATTTGTGAAAAAAAAAAAAATAATTAAAATTTGATGTGACATTTTACCTTATTAATTATTTTAGCTGTTTTTTTTTTTTTTGTAAATTTTAGCCAAAACAAAAAAAAAAAAACCTTTGCCAAATTGGATTAGAATTTAGAAAAAGAAGCTTTACAACACGAAGTTTGGCTAATTCCACACCCCAAAAAAAGATAAGGCCTAACTTGGTAGGTAATTTGTCAATTCAAAGAACTCAAAATAATAATGTTACAATGATTTGATTTAGATAGTAAATTTTGAGTACCATCTAATATATATTAACAATACATTGATTTGTACATAAAACCAGTTTCTACAAATCATTGTCGCAGTCCTCAGAGTCGTCTTCTTCTGGTATGGTCTCCAATACAGGAAAATTGTAAGTCTTTGTGGGCAAAATGAGGAAGAGGGCTGGTGCAGCCTCTTCAATCCAATACTTCAAATCTCTGATTTCGTTCGCCATTTGAATCGATGATTGAATGGCTTCCTCCATGGATTAGAGGAAAGAGAAATATATACACAGAGAGAGAGAGAGAGAGAGAGAGAGAGAGAGATTGAAGATATGACAATTAGTTGAGCTATTGAAGAAGTCCCTTCTTTTCTCAGGGGTTTTCTTGTCAGGTGTGGTGTGGTGTGTGAAAGATGAGTTGAGAGAGAGGTTGAGTTTCTTTTTTATAGATGTAGTGTAGTGTAGTGTTGTGTAGTGTGAGGTATGAAAAACGTGTGCTAAGTAGCAATCATGAAACCTTCCACAACACTAAAAAAATGTAGAGAGATTGTCCAAAATGTGTTTTTACATGTGCTCATTTGAAGGTTCAATAATTTTCGTAGCTAGATATTTTGATCAAACTAGTTATTAAAAGCTTTACTTAACATTAATTTTGAGGGTTCGATAATTTTCGTAGCTAGATATTTTGCTCATTTGAAGCTTAACTTCACGTGGCATGTGAGGTCAAGTTTGGCAATTTTAAAATAATTCATCTTTTTATATTTTTTTCATTACATCATCTTTTTATTTTTTTACACATCTTTTCGTAAAAAGACAAAAAATACACTTATTTAGGTCATTCCAAACAACTCCTTATTTTAAAAAAATCAAATTCTCTCCGGATTACTTTGTCAATTGAATTGTGTTGTTTAAACCGCATGAGTCTCACCTTGATAATTGAAATTGTTTTATTTTTTAAGAGTAATGCTAAAAATCTTAAAAATTCTATCAAAATTTCTACCACATGTCTCACACGGGATCCTAACCCACATGTGGATCTCATACCCATATGAGACATTTGATAGAATTTTTGAGATCTCTAGCATTTTTCATTTTTTAAACCACAACGACCATTAAAAAAAAAAAAGATCCAAATTAATTATTTGCAAATAAATTAATGACAAATATTATTTAAAAACTAGACCATTTATTTTTTTGAGAGACAAAAACAACAAGCTACTGTGCTTATAGTGTTAGGATAAATCTGACTTTTTTTTATTAATCATATATGTTTTTGTTTTAAAAAATTAATGGTTCAGATTATCGAGATAAATCCATAATTGATCTCACGAGTTGAAACAACGCAGAGAATTTGGATCCTTTAAAAAAATGTTAAAAATTAAGTGTGGGCGTCAAAATTTATTAAATGTGAACCATATCTTATAAAGTTTTAAATTTATATTATACATTTTATTTTCAAACTACTTTTTCTGAACTCCTGAACTTTTTTTTCGTCTTTTTTTAATTATGTTCCCACGTAAGGTCATTCAAACACGAAACCAATTACTTTCCTTTTCTTTTTTTTGAACACCGACGAAACCAATTACTTTACTCGTTCAAAGTTTTTTATTTTCTATGATAGAAATCTTTCTTAGATCAAAAAAAAAAAAAAAAAAAATGTCAAAATTATCTCATAATAAAATTTTAAAGTAAAAAAAAAAAATTAAAAAGTCTAATACATATCACTTGTATAAAAAATACTAAACTTTAAAATAATATAACATTTGATTTGGATATCAATTTTTAAAAAAATTAGTATTTTTAGAATCCTCTCATCAAGATTTATCAAATAAGACCTATGTTGATTATAAAATTCTTAAATAAAAAAATTATTACTGTCAAAATTAATGTAAACAGTAACATATTACTATATTTAACAGTAACATGTTACACTGACAATATTGTCTAAGAAAGAAAAAGAATATTTTATTTTATCCTTACTCAATTATGCGCTTTATCCTTAGAGGGTCTATGAATTAAAATAAATTAAGTTATCAATTTCAAAAAATAAAGATTCAATGGAAGAGTTTTGGCTAAAATTTCTATTATATATATATATATATATATTTCATAAAATAAACCGACCATGTTATTTTAGTAATTAAAAAGACATTTTGGCGTGATCCTTTGTTTTAAGGTGATAATCATTTTTTTTATGGGTAGTTGACAATCATAACTTAAACCACATTATTTTGTATCATAAAAAACATATATATTTTTTTGTGGGTAGAGCTTCTCTCCAGTTTGGAGATAATACTGGAACACGTTATTTAATTATTGTAACTTATGACAGTGCCTATTTCAATGATTCGTTCATCTTTGAGATTTTTTACTGTGTTGATCATTTGTGAAAAATTTAAACTATTTCGATAATCAAGGTCATAAAATATCAGTACATTAGTTTTTAAAAAAATAAACAATTCATCTTTCTATTATATTTGTAAATATTTTCTTAATTTTATTTTTTAGGGTAAATATTTTATATTGTAAATATTTATATATTTATTTTAATATGTACTGTATTTCATACATTTGTGTGCTGTATTTTTTTTTAATATTTAAAAATTTTAAAAATTTGTTATTTTTATTTTAAATATATAATTTTTATTTTAAATATCTTGTTATTTTAAATATTTTATTTTATTTTATAAATATTTTAATTTTTTTTTACTTTTTTTTAAATATTTAATTTTTTTTTTAATTTAAAAAAAAATTGGATCGCCATATATATCTAAATCATAACAAATTATTTAGCCAATCCTTAAAAAAAATAATAAAAAAAATATTTTTTGAAAAAATAAAAAAATAATAAAAAATATTTTTCTTCAAAAATAAAAAATAATTTTAAAGAACAAAATAAAAAGTATTTTTTTAATTGTTTTTCTATACAATTTTGAAAACAGTTTGGTTATGAATTTGAAAAATAGTTTTTGAATTGAGTTTTGAGTTATGCGTTTGGTTATAAGTTTTGAAAATAATTTTTGAATTGAGTTTTGAGTTATGTGTTTGGTTATGATTTGAGTGTGGAGTTGTGTTTTGAGTTTAAAATATTAAAAAATTAAAATATTTAAAAAATAAAATAAAATATTTAAAATTAAAAAATATTGAAAATAAAACATTATATATTGAAAATAAAAAAATAAAATTTTCTTAAACATTTTTAAATATTTAAAAATAAATAAATCCAAAAAATTTCAAAATATAACTCAAAATTCAAAAATTCAAAACTCAAAATACAACTCAAAATTCTTTTCAAAACTCAAAACTCTTTTCAAAATTCAAATTCAGAAACTCTAATATCTTTTCAAAACTCATAACTAAACAAATTTTCTCTTTTTAAAACTTCACTTACAACTCCACATTTAAATCACAACTTTACATTCAAATCATGATTATAAAATTAAACCAAACGAACCCTAAACTTTTTTACTTGTATTGCATTATACCTTGTCGATGGTATTTTATCTTACATCGAGAAAAATACTCACAAAAGTGTTCAAATTTTAAGTACATGATGAAAATTTTAAGATCATTTGGCGTGAGTCATACCGATAATAAATTTAGGATTAATTAACAACTAATTCTATTAAATGGACTTAAATACTTATAAGTTTTATATTAAGTTTTTGAATGCGACATTAAACTCTACAATACCGATATTGTCCTCATTAAATTTAATATCCTTTTAAATATCTTTTTTTTATTATCTTTTCTCTCTTTCTACCATTTATTAAAAGATTTTCTTTTCTTCTTTCTCTCTCGCTACCATTCTTTTAGAGAGCCTCGCTCTCTATACAATATTTATAGACCTTCACACCACAACCATCTGTCGCCATTGTTGCTATGTCTCACTAATCTACACCAAAACCCTCATCCATCGCTATCAACGCTGTACACTTCTCACCATTATCTTTTTCTTTTGTTGTTATTACCGGTGACTTTCAAATCTACTTATTTTCAACTTCAATCATCATCGTTAACTTTTAAGATCTGGCCATTTTTGGACCCCGATCTAGCCATGACATAGTCGCCAAAGCTCCTACCAATGAAATTAAGTCTCTCTCTCTCTATATATATATGTGTGCGTGTGTGTGTGTGTCTATACATATCGATGGATCTCTATCAATCTGTTTATGAAGATATGATTAAACTAGATCTTTTGTTTGCAAAATCTGAATATTAGCTAATTTATAGTGATAAATTTATTAGTCTTACTTTTCTTTTTATGTATAAGTATGTTGGTGTGTCTTTGTTAATGAACAAACAAGTAAATGTGTATGTGTGTGAGTGTAAGTGTAAGAGTGAGAGAGAGTATTTAATTAAGTGGTCTGAAAAAATTTAATGAATGTTATCAATGATAAATTTATCACTGATATTTATTCTCTTCTCCAGCTCTTCCCTTGCTCTTGCTCTTGTCACCATCAAATCTAAAGAGACAATGAGAGTAGTGACGTATTGGAGAAGGACGTGTTTTTGCTCAAAAAATGGCCGGGTAATTGTTGAAAAAAATATTACTGGAGGAGAAAGATGGCAGCCGAAGACGATTGTCAACATTTGGAGACGATAGACAGAGATTGTTGTTGGCGAGAGGGATGGAGTTAGGGTAGTATTGATAATTGGAGATACAGTTGAGGAACAAGATTTATAAATAAATAAGTTTGGTTAATAGAATTGACTTATAATTGTCCCAAGGAGATTTACAGGTCGGTCTCATTGACCATACTTATTTACTTATAAATTCTATTTATTTTTTCAACTATCAATACCTCCAAAAAGTGTTGAAACAAATTAAGTATTTTAAGACTTATTGATACATTTTAAGTCTATGTAGGACAAGTATATAATTACTCAAAAAATAAACCGAGAGACTAGGGGTGTAAAAATGGCTCGGGGCCCGTGGGCGAACTGAAGTCTGTCTGAGGCCCAAGATGGGCCCGACTTGTTTCGGCCCGGTTAGGCAGGGGCCCAAGCCCACCCTAGGACCTTAGGCCTGGGCCTAGGCTTTTCATTTGAAGCTTGGCCGGCTGGCCCGGCCCAAAAAAATTCGAACCCTGCAGGCGGCCCAGCCCTCTCTCTGCTAATGATCAAATTTAAAAAAAAAATAAAAAAAAATAAAGAATAAAATACAAATTGCAATAGTTAAATAATTAAATAATAATAATAATAATAAAATAAATGCTTGATTTTGCAACAACGGAAAAAAAAATTAAAAAAAAAAAAAAAAAAAAAAACAACAACAACAACAACAACAACAATCACTCTTTGCAATGAATGTAAAGAAGAAAAAAAAATTTAAGTAAATAAATAATTTTCTACACCTCTGCCAGTGCCGCCCGCCTACCCCTACCCCCTTTCAATGTTATGCATCACTCCCACCAAGTTGCAATAAATGAATGAATGGAAAAAATAAAATAAAATAAAATGTCTGCACCTCTACAAATTTAAAAAATAATAATAACAACAAAATAATTAATAATAAAAATAATATAACGGTCATATTATCTTTTAACACAATAGCAATTTTTTTTTTTTTTTTTAAATTTACTTCATTCTTTCAAACTTCTATAAATATTTCACATTTTCAAAATAAATCTCACAAACAATTCACTTTCTTAAACTCTCAATCTCTCTCAACTCCCAATTAATTTTGAAGTGTCATCTCTAAGTGACAATTACAATTGTGCAACAAGAAATTTTTATCAAAAGAAATTAATTTCTATATTATATTCGCCAGTCGGTAACATTAATTAGTTTAATTAAATTTATTAGCTATTCATTTTTGTCATTAATTATTGTGAACATATATTAATTATTATTTTTTATTCATTGTATTTACATGTTATTTAAATTAATTGTTAGTTCTTATATATTATTTTACTTACATTACTATGATCATAATATTCCTAATGTTTATGTCGATGGTGATACATATACTACACAATATGAATTTGTTGATTCTTCTTCTAATATCCTTCTTCCAACAGTTGGATCGTCATCTAAGGGCACAACTAGTAGTGTTTGAGAACATTTTGAAAAAATATCTATAAATAATCATGATGGTACAATTACATTTAAAGCAAAATGTAAATATTGTGCATATTTACTTAGTGTTACATCTACAAGGGTACTAGTCATCTAAAAAAGCATACTAACAAACATTTACAAAGTCAATAACTTGATATTAGAAATCAAATGCAATTAGAGACTTCATCAACTGGTAATTTGCAAACATTTTCATATGATCCTATACGTGCACAAAATTCTGTAGTTGATTATATTATTTTACTACTAGTGAATGCCACGATTTTATCGAAATGATTCATGAAAGTTTTGTATCGCAATATCAAAGTTTTTCAAAATATACTACTAAAAACAGAATTTTAAAGAAATTTGAGGATGTTAAAAGTGAATTATTTGACATCTTTAAAAATTTTAATGGAAGAGTTTGTTTAACATCTGATCTGTGGTCAAATAATGGTTTAGAATATCAATGTATCACTGCATATTTTATTAATAGTGATTGGAAATTAAACAAAAGAATTATTTCATTTAAACTAATTGAACTTCCATACACTGGTCATTCGCTTGATGCAGAAATAATAAATATATTATATAAGTGAGCTTTACAAAATAAAATATTTACAATTAGTTTAGATGATGTAACATATTATAATCAAACTGTAGCCTATTTAAATCAACTTTACAATTACTTATTAATGGTGATTTATTTTATATTCGTTGTTGTGCTCATATCTTAAACTTGATTGTTACAGAAGTTATGTATGTATACGAGATTTCTGTACTTGTAATAAAAAAATGCAGTTGTTATTATTATATCTTTTACTAATCGAATTTCAGAATATACAAAAAATTGTCAACGAGAAAGTATGTCATTTGAAAAAATTAATTTTAGATATAGATAGTAGATGAAATTTAACATATAATATGTTAAAAAGAGTTTTGTAAACAAAGAAGAGCAATAGATTTTTTTTTTTTGGGAACAAATATCAATAGAAGGAGTACTAACTCCCACAGAACTTAATTGACGCCAACTATCCTTGTATAAAGATTTTTTAAAAGTTTTTGATACTTTAACAAAATTATTTTATTATATATATATATATATTCATACTTCACCATTTGTTTTACATATATTAGCAGAAATAATTAAAGTTTTCATAAAATATATGGGTAATGAATATTACATAACCATTATTATTTCAATAAAAGTAAAATTTGAGAAATATTTTGATTATTTGCCTCATCTTTTAGGTTTAGTAATAATAATTGGTCCTAGGTGTGTAAAGAAATTGGTTTATAAGAATTTTTAGAACGTATTTTTGCTGATCAAATACAGTTTGCCCTTATTATGCAAACGTGCAACAGATTATTTGAAGAATATAAGGCAGCTGTATCTGTCAATACACTTACACACACTATACTAGTAGTCTCATCTCGAGGCGAGAGATTAAGTGTTTTTTTAACAATAAAAAGTAAAAGAATATCTCAACATACAAGCATAAATAGTTCTGAACGACAACATTATTTGGAAAGCCTGTCAGTGGATGATTTCAATGATTTTGACATTTTGGAATAGTGGAAACAAAATGAAACTATGTGGCATGTTGTTTCACAAATGACCCGTGATATACGAACCGTTCATATTTCTACAATTCTTTTGGAAACAACTCTTAGTGCAGGTAAACGGGTGCTAAGCGATTACCGCAACATACTTTACCCCAAATGGTTAACGCACTGATAATATCCACAGATCATATGTATGCGCTTACAAGAAGACAAAATTATAGTGAAAAATGAGCGAATTCAAAATGATTTGGATGATATATCCTCGAGCAACGTGACTGAAATGTCTGTCTCCTCCGATGATTGATTAACAATTTGTTTATTATTATTTCATTTTTTTAATTTTTTTTTTGTATTAGATTATTGAGGTGGAGTATAATACAAATGATTGGTAAACTAGTAGGTGCCAACCTAGTTAGGATGTATTCGACATATAGTGATGCAATTGCTCTACCATCATCAATAATGTACACCTATTTTATTTAATGATATAAATTTTTGTAATATTTTATTTCATTTTGAAATAAAAATTATTCATTCAATAAATGTTATATAATTAATTTAATATTGTAATATTAAAAGTTTTATTTTCATATATATAAAATTATTCATTTCAAAAGAAAAACATTACATAATTGCATACTTTTTTAATTATAAGTTCATAATTAAAAAAACATAAGTCATACATAATTAAGTTTAAATACTATCATGAAACATAACCAAACAAAAATCTCATTAATCGGAACTAAAATACTCTAGTATAATTTTTCTTTTATTTTTTATCCCTAATAAATAATTTACATAAATAATGTATTTATCATTCATTTTTCTGAGGAAAAAAAAAAAAAAAAAAAAAAGTCCGCCTAGGCCCGGCCTGCGGCCCAAGCATAGGCCCTAGGCCCTATTCTGAGTGAGCTTGGGCTTGGGCCTAGGTCCCACTTTTCAGTCCATGGACCAGCCCAGTCTGCTAAAAAAGGGAAACCCGCGAGACCTGCTTGGGCCGGCCCAAGTCCGGGCCCAGTTGGCGAGCTCGGACTAGGCCGTTATTACATCCCTACGAGAGACATTGGGAGATATTGACAGAGTAAATCAACATTGAATAGAGAGAGAGAACTCATTTTGCATTGGCAAGATTTAGCCTGAGCTTAGATCCACCAACTCTACATTTTTCGCACGGAGAGAGAGAGAGAGAGAGAGAGAATCAATCTGATGAGGCTGAACTAAAATTGAGAAAAAAGAAGCTTCATAACACAAAATTTGGCTTGATTCACCCATTAAAAAAAGGTAAGGCCTAACTTGGTAATTTATCATACACACACCGGAAATAAAGGAAAAAGCAAAACAAATAATGTTACAGTGATTAAATTTGTGTAGTAAATTTTGGATACAATATGATTGTATTATTGGCAATTCATTGGTTTATTCGTAAAACCAGTTCCTACAAATCCTGGTCGAAGTCATCGAAGTCGTCTTCTTCTGGTATGGTCTCTGAAGTGGGTAAAAATTAATCAAGTCTTGGTGCTACGCCCAATGCGATGCTCACTCCGAGGTTGAGCTAGGTTGGACCTCGGCCCTATGGCCAACACTTGCTCCGAAGTAAGATAATCATAGGAGCTCGGCCCAATGTACGAATGTCACTCCAAAATGGGCCGAGCAACATGGTGGACCTTCTGGACGGGCAGCCAACCACTCCGAAGTAGGTTGAGTAACATGTTGAACCTCCTGGATGGACAGATAACCACTCCGAAGTGGGCTAAGTAACATGTTGGACCTCCTGGTTGGACAACCATTCTAGAGTAGGTCAACTCAAAGAAGGCCAACTCACTGAAGATCTTTCTTGGGCCCACAAGAGACAAACAACTCTGCTCCTCTCCCTCTGTATGAACAGAACATGGAGACATAGAGGTGCAGAGGGACAATATGCATATATGATAGACTTGCATCTGAATGACAGGCGAAGTGGTCATCCTCCTCCAATGAGAGATGTCTGCTAATGAGACAAACAAAACAGACCTGCACCCGAGTGTCAGGCGGAGTGGTCGTCCTCCTCCAATGGGAGACGACCACGAAAAAGACACATTGGACAGATGGCGGAGAGAGAAGGACTTGAATGACAAACAACCTTCTTCTATAAAAGGTGAACACTATTCACTCTCAAGGGATCCGAAAATCCACACACTTAACACATACACACTTTTTGTATTCTCTTTTCTTCCTCTCCCTGAGTCCCTGACTTTACCATCGGAGGGGTTTCCGACCAAACCCCGATCGGGCAGCCTCATCGTTTATTACTTTGTGCAGATCTTTAATTCCCAGAGCACGTTGTTCATCCACGAAGTTCAACCCTTCTTCATAGTGCGAAAATCACCCCCGCACAATTGGCGCCGTCTGTGGGAAAACCACTGATTGCTTCGTGACGAACTCCAGCAATGAGAATCGAAGATACACCCCATTCTGGACTAGCAGAGAGGACTCCAATGACGGAGAGAACCAAAGATAACGGTCCAGCATTCCCTAGAAGGCATGAAGACCTTGCAGACCATAACGAATAGACCACCGATGTAGTAGAGCAACATCATGTCATTGTCGGCGAGTCACCCCAACATAACTCCCTTGATAGAGACAACCGCGACCAAAGGGAGAGAGTACCACACTGTTCTATGACAAGCTCTGGTGAGGGGAACGAAAAAGATACCTTTGTTGCCACTATGGAGAAGAACTCTGTTGACAGAGAAGACAAAGGACAACAAATTAACACTTTGAAGAGTGTCGGAAAACCAGATCTGCACTAATGGATATAGAGAGACCAGATCTGCACTGACAGATGAAGTCCAGACTCGGCGTACACCACTGTACTATTGTTTAGTCGTTCTAATGCCTTATTCTAAAGGACTCCGATGAAAGAGATGATGATAGATAAAGGACTATATTTTATGAAAGTGTTAGAGGACCAGATCTGCATCAAAGAACAAAGTCCAAATACGATGGAACACCACTGCATCATTGCTACTGACTCGTCGCATCATCTAGACGGAAGGACTCCAATATTGGAGAAGACGAATGATAAAGAACCAATAATCCTAACAGTGTCAGAATACTAGATTTGTATCGATGAATGAAGTCTAGATGTGGCAAAGCGCCCCCGAATCCCTACTATTCAGTTGTCCCACCAACTAGACGGAAGAACTCCAATGATGGAGAAGACGAATGACAAAGGATAGATGCTCCTGAGTCTTCTGAAAGATAAGATCTGTATTGACGAACAAAGTTTAGATGTGGTGAAGCTCTACCCTATCCTCGCAATTGAGTTGTTCCATCTATTGGAAGGAAATACTCCATTGATGGAGAAAACGACAAACAAGGGTATGGTACAATCAAAACATAAGTTTGGGTTAATCCCAGCCGACTACATTGATGTGGGCCTAACAAAAGTCTAGGTCGATCCCAGCCAACCACCTTAGTGTGGGCCTAACAAAGGTTTGGACTGATCCCAGTCAACCACCTTGACGTGGGCCTAACAAAGGTCTGGATCGATCTCAGCCGACCACCTTAGTGTGGGCCTAACAAAGGTCTGGGTTGATCCCAGTCGACCACCTTGACGTGGGCCTAACAAAGGTCTGGACCGATCCCGGCTGACCACCTTGACGTGGGCCTAACAATGGTCTGGATCGATCCCAACTGACCACCTTGACGTGGGCCTAACAAAGGTCTGGGCTGATCCCAGTCGACCACCTTGACGTGGGCCTAACAAAGGTCTGGACTAATCCCAGCCGACCACCTTAGTGTGGGCCTAACAAAGCTCTAGGTTGATCCTAGTTGACTACTTCGATGTGGGCCGAACAAAGGCCACTCCGATATAGGCCGAATAGAAGCTAGGTTGAACCTAACTGTCCACCCCGAAGTGCGACGAACAAAGGCCACTCTCAAGTGTGCCAAACAGAAGTTAGATTGAAGCTAGTCCTTCACTACGAGGTGGCTTGAATAGAGGCCACCCAACGTAGGCCAAAAAGAAGATAGGTTCAACCTGGCCATCTACTCCAAAGTATGCCAAACAAATGCCACTCCGAAGTGGGCCGAACAAGAGCTAGGTTAAACCGAGCCCTCTACAATGAAGTCTGAACAGAAGCTAGGTCAAAGCTTGTTCTTCACTCCAAAGTGGGATAAATAGAAGCGTAACCAAGTCAAGTAACGGCCGAACAATGCTGATCGATTGGGGGCAAGACAACTAATTCAATTAAGACCAAATGGGAAATCTTGCAAGGTTTCCTTATTATTGCTCGACTGGAAGAGCAACTTAATTTTTCAAAGGCATAAGGCGAAGTCTAGCCGAACAACGAACAATGTAGGGCTACATCCTTGTTGCTCGGCTGGGGACAAACAGCATAAACATGAAGAAATTGAAATTTTGAGTTACAAGTCCAACACTTGGCAAATTTCGAAGATACTTTATTAACTTAAAGTTTCATTACAAAAGGACCTCAGCCTAACGAAGGTGATACGAAGTGGAAGAGCTACACAAAGGGATGAACAACAAAGGTTGGTTGGACGCTCAACGACCACTTCGAAGTGGGCCGAGCAACAAAAGTTAGTCGAACGTCCAATGCTTGGACAAAACAACAACGGTTGGTTGGATGCCCAACGCCTACTCTTAAGCGTGCTGAGCAATGGATGTTAATTGGACGCCCAACACCCATTCTGAAGTGGGCTGAACAACAAAAGTTGGTTGGACACCCAATGCCTGGGTCGAGCAATAGAAGTTGGTTGGACGCCCGACGCTTGGGCCAAGCAACAAAAGTTGATCGGACGCCCAACGCCTGGGCTAAGCAGCAGAAGTTGGTTAGACGCCCAACGCTTGGGCCGAGCAACAAAAGTTGGTCGGACACCTAACGATTGGGTCGAGCAGCAGAAGTTGGTCAGACACCCAATGCCTAGGCCGAGCAACAAAGGTTGGTTGGACGTCCAACACCCACTCTGAAGCACGCCGAGCAACGGAGGTTGATTGGATACCCAATACCCATTCCGATGTAGGCTGAGCAATGAAAGTTGGTCGGACACTCAATGCTCACTCCGAAGTGGACCAAGCAACATCGGTTGATTGGACGCCTAACATCCACTCCAAAATGGGCTGTGTAAAGGAAGCGGGTCAAAATTAGCTAAGTAGAACCAAGTTTCATAGCTCGAGTAAACAACCAAAAGATTAACAACAAACAACGTTGGAAGTGCAACAGTCTACCAAATAAATACACTACAAACAACAAGCAAAGGTCGAAGGGGTGCAGTGCCAGACGAGAGTTAATATTATCGAAGTCGATACCAAGACTATAACGACTATGTGCTAGACAACTCTCGAGATAAGAGGTGCTAAGGTTGACAGTAGCTTGGTGGTAGAGAAACCGAATTAAAAAATGCAAACTCGCAACGCCAAAGCTGCTAGGGCCGACCAAGCAACTTGGTGTTGAAAAAAAAAAACTATGCAAACAAGTTGCTACGGCCGACTAACTAAGTGACGGGCAATTCTTACGCTGAAGGTAAAATGACCAACCAATATATGAAGAAACGAACTGAACAAATAGACGTGCTAATCATGTCCAAACAAGAAAATGGTGCATGATCCGCATGACTGAGCAATGTTAGCAAGCTATGCTTCGAGACCGAACAGAGTGGAGGGGCAGGACTTGGCCGACCAAGCATTGAGACCAACACTAATTTATCTCATACAAGTAGGACCGAGCAAAAAGATAGCGAATATGTCTTTCAAATTAGAACAAAGTTGTGATAAAACACACTTGGCCTGCTTTGAAGCGTCGCTGTGTTGCTCAGCCCAATCAACGAACACTGCAAAAAAAAAAAATATATATATATATACTATTCTGCATATATTTTTTCAAGTCAAGCAACGACGCTCAGCCGACTGAAAGAGCACCAAGCTAGACAATTACGAGGCTAGTGAAGACAAACATTTAGTTTGGGGGCATAACTGAGCTACGAAATATTGGACAGACGCAAATGTTGGGCCGAACAATAATTTTGAATCCAACTCACGAAGCTCAAATTAAGTTGTGATCAACCAAACTTCGAAGTTTGTGACAGAATTGGCTTCCGCTTCACCAAACGTAAGCGCAAGCTAGGAGGCAAATGAAGTGGGTAAAAATTAATCAAGTCTTGGTGCTACCCCCAATGCGATGCTCACTCCGAAGTTGAGCTAGGTTGGACCTCGGCCCTATGTCCAACACTTGCTCCGAAGCAAGACAATGATAGGAGCTCGGCCCAATGTACGAATGTCACTCCAAAGTGGGCTGAGTAACATGGTGGACCTCCTGGACGGGCAGCCAACCACTCCGAAGTAGGTTGAGTAACATGTTGAACCTCCTGGATGGACAGACAACCACTCCGAAGTGGGCTAAGCAACATGTTGGACCTCTTGGTTGGACAACCATTCCAGAGTAGGTCAACTCAAAGAAGGCCAACTCACTGAAGATCTTTTTTGGGCCCACAAGAGACAAATAACTCTGCTGTGGAGACATGGAGGTGCAGAGGGACAATGTGCATATATGACAGACTTGCATCTGAATGACAGGCGAAGTGGTCGTCCTCCTCCAATGAGAGATGTCTGCTAATGAGACAAACAAAACTGACCTGCACCCGAGTGTCAGGTGGAGTGGTCGTCCTCCTCCAATGGGAGACGACCACGAAATAGACACATTGGACAGATAGCGGAAAGAGAAAGACTTGAACGACAAACAACATTCTCCTATAAAAGGTGAACACTATTTACTCTCAAGGGATCCGAAAATCCACACACTTAACACATACACACTCTTTGTATTCTCTTTTCTTTCTCTCCCTGAGTCCCTGACTTTACCATCGGGGGGGTTTCCGACCAAACCCCGGTCGGGCAGCCTCACCGTTTGTTACTCTGTGCAGATCTTTAATTCCCAGAGCACGTTGTTCATCCACGAAGTTCAACCCTTCTTCATAGTGCGGAAATCACCCCCGCACAGTCTCCAGTGGAGGAGAATTGGAAGTCTTAGTGGGCAAAATGAGGAGTGCTGGTGCAACCTCTTCAATCCAATACTTCAAATCTCTGATCGCTTTCACCATTTGAATCGATAACAGAATAGCTTTCCTATGGTTCTAGAGGAAAGAGAAATACAGACCTAAAGAGAGATTGAAGATATGTCAATAGTTTAGTAATGATACAATGATTCTCTATGGCTTATAGGAAAGAGAAATATAAGAGAGATTGAAGATATGACAATGGTTGAGCTGCTTCAGGACTTTTCTTATGAGAGAGGTGAGTCATTTTAGTGTGGTATTTGTCCATTTTATAAGCTAGTTAGTTTGTATGAAGTATGTGTGGGGTATGAAAAACGTGAGTGGAAAATACAGTGGAAAGAAAGAAGCATATTGTTCACCAAAAAAAAAAAAAAAGAAAGAAAAAAAGAAGCATATTGACAAAATAAAATAAATAAATAAATACAGACATGTGCAAAATTTGTATGGAAAGAAAAATAAATAAATAGAACGCGGGTTTGACATGGGGTTGGTTAGAAAAGTTTCAATAATTTTGATTATGTAGATATTTTTGACCAATGGGTTACAAGTTACAAACATCTCCAACGTTTTACTTAATCCCTAAAAGATAGATTTAGATTGTCAATAGTCTAGATTTAGATTAGACGGTATTATTTGGGTTCGTAAAGTTTATCATAGGTCTCATTTTGAGACCTTTTGTGTATATCAATCATAAAAAATAAAAATAAAAAATTAAGTAAATTTAATAATTATAACTTATTCAATTTATCACAATTTTCATCAAAAAAACAAATAGTCTATTTTTAAAAATGCACTCGTATATTTTTTTTGGAGACGTACGATAATTTGAGCATGCTACGATTATCGAATCGACTTAATTTTTTTGAAAATAACATACATAAAGGCTTTACAAAGTAAACAGCTCAGACCATCAAAACGGATATGTGATGGGCTTCACAGGCTTGGGACTAAAGAAAAGCCTAGCTTAAAAAAATTCTAGTTATTATTATGTAAGTATAGAAGTAAGCTTATCTCCGGTTCATGTTTGTTTTGAACACGATCTCATAATTGTGAGCCCATTTCAAGCTTTATATCAGTTATTCAATTGGTTTAACTTGTAGAACATCATCCATATAAGAAATTAAGTTGATTATATATTGATAGTCACATGGTTGGTTTATACTTGTATGAGAAAATGAATGATCTATTTTTAAAATCATACTTATTATTCATTTTTTTATAAAACAAATGTGATTTGATCAAGTAATTATTGATGGCTGATCAACTTTTTTTTTTTACAGATAGTCTACTTGACAAGTCCTACAAGCAAATTGAACAATTTGAATCACTGAGATAGGCCATAGGCCGCAGCCATGACAACTGGACCCTCGAGTCCAAAACATAGACCGGAGACGAGGCTACTTATATAGTAATGAATAAATTTAAGAATGTTACTCTAATAGTGTCTGTTATATTTTCTTATATTAATTCTAACCTTTAATCACATTTGCAGGGAGAATAAAATCCCCAAAGACGGGTTGGCCCAATGATGGAATTGAGACTAAAACGCTCATTGCCCTTTTTTTGGGCCCAAAAAGGAAGAGTCACGTATAAAAAACAAGTTAGGAATTAAAATCATTCCAACCAATCTACAATGTTGGCTAATGAAACACAGTGAAACCAATCAAATTGAATGGCATGACAAGTATCGGGGCGACGCTATCTGACAAAATGACAACATCGTATAGACGGCAGAAAATTAACCACATAAGCGTTTGTCCTTTTTTCTTTTTATTTTTATTTTTATCCATACTAGTATTTATTTTTTGAGATTTTTTTTTTAAAAAAAAATAGATTCTAAAAACAAAACTAAACAAAGTAACATTAAAACAGAGATTATTACAGAATTGACATTTCATAACATCAAATTAAGTTGTAGGACGATCTTATAATATCAATTATTTACGTTAAATCAACAAATGCTATTACACATATTAACAATTACATGGTTCCATAAATTAATGCATATTCATCAATCTATATAGACTTCATGAACTGCCACGTGGTTGTTAAAGGTAATCAATATACAGTTCTACTACTGTACAAAATAGAGCAAACTAAAAAATAAAAATAAAAATAAAAACCAAGACCCATACTTATGAATCTTCATCATATTCATGTCCCTCCTCTCGTTCTTCTACAATTGTCTCCAATTCGGGACAATTGGAAGGTTTATGCGGGTACACGATAAGGACTGGAGCAACCTCCATCCATGAACTCAAGTTTCTAATCTTGTTTGCCATTGAATATTAGCAAGAAAACAACCGACTAATGAGCAATTTATAATAAAATAAATGGTGTAAATATCTTGAGAATGAAAAATATGAAATGTGTGATAAATCTAGAGGATCAAACCCTGAAGGGAAGGGAATGATTGTCTCTCCTCCTCCTGCCCTCAACAGAAGAAAGAGAGGTATGGAGTGGTAGGAAGATAAGTTTGTGCAGTATTTCCAAAGGGTTTGTTTCTAATCCTTTTAGAAAGAATGTGTGATGAATTTAGAGGGACGTGAATGAGGTTCTTTATATAGGTGGGATTGAAGGGATAAAAGGGACAACGAAATTGTAAATCCAAAGAGGAAGGAGAGGTAGTGCATTTTGCGAGGAGGAAAATTGATGGACATAAAAGAAGAGGAAAATTGAATGGATAAAAAACAAAAAATAAAAATGCCTAAAATTTCCAAATTATAGCCAAGATTCGCGCAAGAAGTAGCCTCACAACTTCAAATATATACCATTAAGCTATAATTCTGTATAAATTTCTGGGATTTTTTCTAGCACCGTTGACCTAGTATTTTGAGGCCTGTGGAATATTTTGCAACCATAAACCCATGTAAGAGCATCTGCATCAAGCTTTTCAAACTTAATTTTTAATTAAAAATTTTAAAAAATCAAGCTTTTCAAACTCATTTTTTAGTTAAAAATTTTAAAAAATCAACTACATCAAATTTGCTTACAGCTCGTGAAAATTAAGGAGCGTTACAGTAACTCGTTACAATAAGCGAGACACTATTCATCGATACTTGTGTGCTACTAGATGTCTGCTCGGAAGTCCGGCCGGTCAACGCCAATTTTTTTTTTTTTTTAAAGAATTGTTTGGCTAGTAACTTATCAATTTAATAATAAAAAAAAAGACTAACAAATACAATAAGAAAATAATATTTAATAAGAATAAGTTAGAATAAAGAGT
Source organism: Camellia sinensis (assembly GCF_055761805.1). Taxonomy (NCBI): domain Eukaryota; kingdom Viridiplantae; phylum Streptophyta; class Magnoliopsida; order Ericales; family Theaceae; genus Camellia; species Camellia sinensis. The sequence goes on from NC_138970.1 coordinate 69,338,984, forward strand.
TTGATGCAGCCGGCGCTAAAAACTGGCTAACTAAAATAATGAAATGCTTTAATTTGACTAAAAAATTGAAGAATTTGGTGTGGATGCTCTAAATTAGAGAAGTTAAAGATGCCCAAAATTTAGCTAACCCATTAAATTTTTAGACTAATTATTTTGACCTAGGTTGCTTAGAAATTTTGAATACATTTAATTTTGGATAAATAATAATAGGTCTTAATGGATAGATTTAATTCCTATTAAGTCCTATTAAAAATAAGTCCTAGTACAATCGTCGCTAAAAAAAAAAATTTGTGACGATTTTTTTATAAATGTCGCTAAAAATTAACAATTAGTGACTTTTTTTTGTCACAATTTCATAAATTGTCACTAAATTTGTAATAAGTGACGTTTTTTTGTGACAAATTTCAAATTGTCATTGAAAGTTGAAAGTTAATGACGTTTTTTGTAATGATTTTTTTAAACTGTTGCTAAAAATTATAATTAGTAACATTTTTTTTAACGAAATTTTTAAATTTTCGTTGAAAATTAATAACTAGTAAATTTTTTTAATAGTGTATAATGAAAAATGTCATTAATTATCATAAGACCCATTAAATAATAAGTCTACTTAGTAAGACTTACGCGTAAGTCCCTTTCTAATTTTTAGATTGGACTTAAAATGACATATTCTAACCCAACCCACCTATTTATAAATAACTTTTACATTATTTAGTTACATAATGAACTAAATAAATAAATAAATAAGAAAAACATACATATGCATCTTTTAGGGCTTAAATTCAATCATTAATTAAAGGCCTAAGTTCCAATACTTGTTTTTTTTTTTTAAAAGATAGAATTTCCAACACTTTTTAATTAGGCCTGATTCATTTATAGCGCTGAATAACAAACATTCATTTAAAACATATAAAATTTTCTAAGACCAGGTTAATAATGATTAAGTTAGACCCGATATCATATGAATGGAACTTTAAATGATATCATATATTATAGTGCAAGTCCTACCCGAATTTATCCAATCTAGTCTATGCACACCCCCTTATTGAGTATTTTGTGTTTTTTTTTTTTTTTTTGTGTGTGTAGATATTCTAGCATCAAATTTCTTTCATTGTTAGCAGCTAAGAAGCACGGACACTTCTAAGAAGGTGACGTATCCGTGTCGTGTGGTTAGATTTCATTAAGAGAAAAGGAAAAAGGAAAAAAATTATTTTATGTTATATTACCAAAATAACCCTTTTATATTTTCAATCATTTTATTTCTTTTATTTTTATAGGGACAAAATTGATATTATGAAAATAATAGTTTCTTTTCTTTTTCAATCTCTCAACTTTTGAGAAGATTGAAAGTGAGGCAGAGAAATGAGTTTTTCTCAATTTCTTCCCATTTCTCTTCACTTAAATTATCCAAACAAATAAGGTAAATACATATCTTTTCATTTCTCTCCAAATCATTCAATCTAAACATAGCGTCAATACCAAATGATACCCATTATCTTTGGAAATGAAATCACTATTGAATATTTAGTTTGTCCCTTGAAACAAAAAGTCCGAATTGGTAATACTAATGAAAACTCATTTCAGCCACTCCACCATCACTCTGCTCAACATGAGATTTATTATCACTACAAATAAAAATTCAACATTGCATTCAAATTGCAAACACAATATAATGAAACTAAGGATTCATTTGCAACCCATTAAATAAAATGCATTACTAAATTTTCCCAATCAGATTTGGTCAAACAAACAAATCAAAGATCATCATTACTCAAAAATCGTAGACATAAAGTGGGTGATTGAAAAGTGAGTTTTTTTTGTAAGTTTTTTTATTTGTACGATATTATTGGAGAATTTTTTTTGTATTTGAGAAGATAGTTGGGTCTTTTGTGATTGAATGTGATGTTTGTGAGAGAAAAAATGAAATAATTATAAGATTTAATTTGATATTTTGTGTAGATTAATTTTTTTTTTAATTTTGTAACCAATTTGTCTTTTAGTTAAAAAAAAAAAACCAAAAACCAAAAAACTTCCTTCCCAAACAGCGCCAAAATCTCAAAACAGAGAAAATCAGAAAACTAGAAGAAGAAGAAAAAAATTAAAAAAAAAAAAAAACTCATACCAATCCAGAGGAATCTTGACATCGCCATCCAAAATCTCCTGCTGCAAATCCTTAGGGCTCTTTCCATCAACAGTACACCCAACAGAAACACAAATGCCGAGAATCTCCTTAACAGTACCAGTAAGATCTTTGGCTATCGATCTCGGCTTCATGACCTTCGCGATCTCGATCACATCATCGATTGAAATATTGCCCGTGTGCTTGATGTTCTTGGTCTTCTTGCGATCGCGTTCGGGCTCTTTGAGGGCTTTGATGACGAGTGCGGCGGCGGAGGGTACGACGGAGACCTTGGCCTGGCGGTTCTGGACGGTGAGCTTCACGGTGACTGGGAGGCCCTTCCAGTCCTTCGTGGTCTCTTTCGCTATGTTTTCTTGGGGGAGAGACCCAGTGGCCCCATTTTGGGGGCGAGTGAACTCGCTGTGCCGATTTCGCCGCCGGTGACTCAGACGTAGACGTCTACAACCTGTGATGGGTCGAACTTCGGCGGCATTTTCCGGTGACGACGATTCTAGAGAGACAGAGAGAGATGAGAGTTTAATATAAAGCTAGGGTTTTCCAGAAGAAATGTGAAAAGATAAATTATAATTATAGTCCCTAAAATATAACACGTCTTAAAATTTTAATTTTATTAATTAAATTTGTAAAGTATTAAATTCCAATCAATTTAATTTTAAAGATAATATAAAAAAAAATAAATTCAAAAATTATATAAAATTATTATAAGATTTGAATTTGAATTTATTATTAATTAATTATCCTAGAATTGATATTATAGTTTGACTTTTCAAATTTGTTAATATTAATATATGAGTCTTAGATATATGAAGAAGTCGAATAAGATAATTTAATTAATAGTACTGTACTATAAATAATTATCGAATAAAATAATATTATAATCAGATTATTAAAAGAATTTAACGAAGATCTTAAAGAAAATCAATTAAAAATTATAGATTAAATTCGAAATCTATTATTAGATAAAGGTAAGCAAGTAATTCTTGTAAAAAATAATACAGAAAGATATTCTTATCTTTTAGAGAACTCTCCAAAGCAATCTTTTGAATTAATACTATCATAAAAATGAAAAAATAAATCTAAGTAATTATAGTCTAAACAAATTATAAATAATGGCATAACAAGAAAAAAATAATGAAATGAAATATAAAATAATATTAAGAATAGCCAAAAAAATCAAATAAAATAAATACTTTCATATTAGAAGAATATAAATAATAGTAGAATAGAAATAAAAGAAGACCTATATAAGCAATTAGAATTATTCAATCTGAGAAAAATATACTAATTATAAAAATACTAGTGTAGAGAGGATAATTAAGTTAACAATAAATTAAAATCTTGATCACAATTTTATATAAAATTTAGGTTTATGTTCTATTTTTATGTTGTCTTCAGAACTATATTTAGTCGAATTTAATCCTTTAGAGACTTAATTGATAAAATTAAAACTTTAAGAATTTAAATAAAAAATATTAAATTTTAGCAACTATTATTATAATTTATCCAATGTGAAATGAGAGATTTGGGCTTGGAAATGTTTTTGCATGGTGGGTGGGTTTGTGAAGGCCCAAAACAACAAAATCATCTGTGATGGAACCAATCCCAAGTGCGTCAGCGTAAACGAGCTTTGTTGAACTTTAATATATTTAGATTTATTTATTAAGATTTTAATAAATTTGAATTTGAACTCAATAAAAATTTAATGAACCGAGTTTGAATCGAGTTGCATTTGAGCTCGAATTGAGCTCCAACCGAGTTGGTTTAGACTTGATACAAGCTCGAACATGTACATAAGTTTTAACGAGTCAAAAAAAATTACAAATTCATACTTGCGTATGAGGCTAAAATTATTATTAAAACTTTGATTATATAATTATACATACAATATAAACTTATTAAAAGAAAAGTCAATATTTTACCAAAATAATAATATTTATCACCATTATTATATAAATATATTATATATAATTAACTGTTATTTATATTTACATTTTTTAAATATATAAATAACATATTTTTATATTATTTAATATATAAATAATATATTTATTTTATTATTTAAATAAATGTTAAACAAGCAAGTTAACGAGCTGAGCTTTCGTATGATTAAGCTTGTTTATTAAGGTGTCGTTTGGTAACACTTACGTTTTCAATTTTCAGTTTATATTTACAAAAATTTAAAAAACTCAAATAAAAACTTGTTTGGTAAAATTTTTGATTTATAAATCAGTGGTCTCAGTTTATAAATTTGACTAAAAAATGAAAACACAAAAAATGTGTTTCCGTTTTGAGTTTTGAGTTTTTTTTTTTTTTTTACCACTCAACATTAGCCATCACCCGCCACCATTTTCCACCACCGTCTTCTGCCACCACCAGCCACCACCCACCTGCCACCACCACCTGTTACCACCAGCCACCACCCGCCACCACCACCTACCAGCCACCACCCACTCACTCGTCACCACCACCCACCCCTCGCCACCACCACACCACCCACCTGCCATCCACCCGCCATCACCCACCACTCGCCATTACCATCCACCGCCTGCCACCTACTTGCCACCGCCACCACTCACCACCCACCTGCCACCACCATCCACCACCTGCCATCTACCACCACCACCCACCTGCCACTCACCCGTCGCCACCACCCACTACCACTACCATCACCCACCACCTGCCCCCACCACCCACCACCACCCACTCGCTACCACCTACCTCCCGCCACTGCCACCGTCACCCACCCACCCACCACCACCCCCACTCGCCACCCACCCCCACCCGCCATCCGCCACCCACCTGCCACCACCCACCACCATCACCACCCACTTGCTACCACCCACCACCCGCCACCGTCACCCACCCACCCACCATCACCACCCACCCGCCACCACTACTAACCCACCACTCGCCACCCACCTGCCACAACCACTCATCACCTGCCACCACTACCTGCCACCGTCACCTACCCACCCACCCACCACCACCACCACCCACCTGCCACCACCCACCACCCATCGTCACCACTTTCCACCACCGTCTTCCACCGCTACTTACCACCACTTGCCATTTCTCACTATTTTTTCCATTTTTAAATTTTTTAAAACATTTTATCAATTACCAAACGCGTTTGTAGTTTATGTTTTTTTAAAAATAAACAAAAACCAGTTTATAAAATTTTTGTAAATATAAACTGAAAACGTAAACGTTACCAAACACACCCTAAGATTTTAACGAGTTTAAAATCGAGTTCGAACGTAATAAAAATTTAACGAATCGAGTTTAAATGAGCCTTTACCGAATCGAATTCGAGTCTGTTCACAAACAATATTACTCAATTGCAGCCCTAGAGTCAAGTCACTCAATTGAGGAATTATATTCTCTATTTATTTATGGGGAAATGCTAACAAGAAAGTTTTACAATACAGGATCATGGAATTGGAGATCCATGTAAGAAGGTTGTTTTTGGCTTTTTAATTGATTGCAAAAGAATTAATGTTAACTTAACTAGCCAAGGGTTGATGTCGATATATATGAAAATGTGTATTGAAATGATTTATTTTGTATCATTAACAAACATCCAATAAACAATCCTATTTACTAGCATTTAGTATGGAGATCATAACAAGAATAAACAGAGTGTAAAGGTAATCAATTATGTCTAGTTTAGTTGGGCACCATGACTCTCTGAAGGATTTAATCTCAGGGGTAAAAAGAGTTGAATTAGAAAACAAGCACATAGAGTCTAAACGTACTACTCAAAATACTATATTTTTTACTCACTACGTATTATGGGGATGACCCCACAAGTGGGATTTAAATATTAACCAATACGTATTATATTGATTGATATGTATTGAGATTTTGAATTTTCAATATTGATATTGTCATCATTCAATTTGGACTTTCGATACTAATCTTCTTATCACCTGATTTTAGACTTTTAATATTGATATAATCGTATTATCGATGCCCATACATATTTTGATAAAATCATATTCCACACCATCATTTAGGTGGTGTTTGATAAAAAACTATATGTTGAATTTTTTAAGCTAAAAAGTTGTTTGATAAAAATTAAGTACTGAATTAAAAATAAGTTGTTTGATATGTGTTAAATCAAATTTGAAATTTATTATTTTTGAATTGTATAGTTCAAATTTTATATTGTGATGGTGGTGAAAGTGGTGGTAGCAGTAGAGTTGATGGCGGCGGTTGTTGTGGTAGCAGTAACAATGGTAGTGATAGTAATGATGATAGTGCTTTTGATAACAATAATAATGGTGATGAAGGTGATGGTGGTGGTAGTGGTGGTGGCGGTGGTAGTGGTGATAGTGGTGGTAATGAATTTATAATAGTGTACATCGATACTTTTATTTAGTATTTATAAATTCAATCAGAATTAAGTTAGTTCCATATAACTTTAAAAAAAAAAAAAATTAGCCTATATTTTAATAGGCACTTAAATTTTAAGGTGATATTAATTATGGTTGTCAAATGAGTTTAATTGATTATCACTTAATACATTCAGTTTTAAGTACTGAATCAGATTATCAAACACCCCCCTTAATGTGACTCGTGATCTTTTCCAAGCATAAGCCTAATTTGATCGTTTGTCAACTATATATTTTAGCCAAAAAGTCACATCACTCTATCTACTTTTTTGTACATTATCTTTTTGTAAAAATTCAAAAAGTTAATAGAATGTTCCTAAACGAAGCCCCCATTATCTTAGAAGAGGTCTGTAATTTCTTGTTTGAGTTGTCTAATGAGTAGGGAGGAAGTCTCGGTTAGAATCCCTTCTGCCTTAAATAGTTCATACGCATCTTTTTCTTTGCCTTTTGTGCAGTAGGGTCATTAGACACTTAAGTTGCTGCATCCCCGTGGGTTGCCCCCAGTATACTAGCTTAGCTCCCTGCCCCTTCTTTGTTTTTTTATTTTTTTGGCCTCTTGCCTTGCTTCTTTTGTTTTGAATTTGTTATGTGGACTCACAACTGTTGATGGATGTAGCGCATTGTTGGCATCATAACTCCGAAACCAATCCCCTCAAGGGAATAAATCAGTCCGAGCACTGGCACTTGCAGTCGAGTGAATCAACTTTTATTTAAATCTCTATAAGCAAGCCAACCAAGCTAGTCGCATGACCTGAGCCTTACCCCTTATTTGAGTATGGCTGGAAGGAATTGGCCGGATTTGGCTTAGCAATAATGCAAGCAGGGTGAATTCTCGTTAAGGGAGCTCTCCTTAGGAGTTTAAAGAGCTTGACTCTTGTTTTTAAAGCACTAAGTCACTTACGGAATCTCAAATATAATTGGAGAAAGCTATTATCTTTTACTTGTGAAATTAGATGAAATGTGAATAGCATCTTTATTGCAAGATAAATAGGGATGTAATAATGGCTTGACTTGGCTCATCTGGGCTCGGCCTCGGGCCAGCCCAAGCGAGCCTCGTGGGCTCCCTCTTTTTTAGCGGATCAGGCCTGGCCGGCCCATAGGTTCAAAAGTGGGGCCCATGCCCACTCAGAATAGGGCCTAGGGCTTGTGCTCGAGTCGGGCCTAAGCGGGCCTTTTTATTATTATTTTTTTTTTAAATAAACGATAAATAGATTATCTATGTAGATTATTTATGAGGGATAAACATTAAAAGAAAAATTATACTAGAGTATTTTAGTTAAGATTAATGAGATTTTATTTTGGTTATGTTTTATGGTGGTATTTAAATTTAATTATGTATGACTTATATTTTTTTAATTATGAACTTATAACTAAAAAAGTATGCAATTATATAATTTTTTTTTTCTTTTGAAATGAATAATTTTATACATGAAAATCCTAAGTGATTCGTGATTAGATCAAGATTAAAATATTCTAATTCCCAATTATTCAAAATACACAATCTAAATCATCAAGCACTTACGAACATGATTTAGATTGTTGTTTTCAGAATAAACAATAAATCGACACAAACGATTTTTACGTGGAAAAACCACAATTGAAGAATCTTCAATTGTAATAAAAAACCACGGGCGAAACGCCACTAATCAATCCACTACTGAAGAAAGAAAAATTACAAAGATAACACACAAATTACCCAACTCAGTCAATTTGTCTTCAAACCTTCTGTAACTCTTTCACCACGCCTTCATCTCGGAACTGATTAACCAGAAGTTGAATCCACAACTTCACCTGTCGAATCAACGACTACATATAGAATCAAACTCCTTTGAAACTCTACGTCTGAATCTTTGGAATCCACCGAAGAATAACACTCTTGTATGTGTTCGATCAACCTCCTTGATAGGTGTTTCTCAATTCATGAGTTTAATACTCATTCAATTTTATCAAGGAAAACTCACAAAAACCCTCCAGAAGAAAACCTTAAAAAACCTCAAAGTAGATCTGGAAAGTAATCCTAGTTTTGGAGTAAAACAACTTACTTATAGAAATCCTGGATTTTGAAGCTTGCTCGAGCGAAGCTTCTCTCGCTCGAGCAAGAACCTTAACTCGCGCGATTTCTATAAGTACCTTCGCTCGAGCGAGCAATCACCTCTTTCAGGTTTTGATGTAGACGTAGTTCTTCGCTTGAGCCACGCAGGCCTCGCTCGAGCGCACATTCAACTCTTTTAGGTTTTTGCCTGACGCAGTCCTTCGCTCGAGCGAGGACTTCTTCACTCGAGCGAGGAAGATAAAACAGTAAGGAAATTTTACAACTCAATTAACAAAGTTGTTTGCGGGATTGACAAGACTAAGGGACCTAACAATCTCCCCCTTTGTCAATTCCCGGACAAAAATTTCTAACATAATTTCCTAACCAAACGACCAAGCTAAACAAATCAACTAAAAACCAGAAAAAGAACAACTATCAAACCAATCTTGAGGAACAACAAATCTACATAAAATAACCAATCTACACAACATAAACGTGAAGAGAATTTGTTATGCAACATAATAACCATCAAGACATCATATAACTCAAAAAAAAAAACTAATCCATTGTTATCTGCAAAGAAACATCATGAGTAGGCAAAAACATATATCCCAAAAAAAAACATGTAAACAAACTTAGTATGAGTATCATGAGTATGAGTATCCCATATACATCACTACCAAAAAAAATAAACCCTGCCTGCAAAAACATATGAGTACCACAAAGATATCTACCCCCCAAATCATAATACTCCCCCTTTTTGTCTGGGAGTGACCCAAAAACAATCATATACACCATGAGCACAACTATCCAAAGAAAGAAACCAAAAACTGTGCCAAAAAAATAGAAAAACTGTTCAAAAACAACCACAGTCCAAAAGGTAAGAAGGAGGAGGTGGTGGATGCTGCATCTGAAGCATAGAGAGGATCAGACCAAGCATGACACTCTGCTGGTCAAGGCGGCCGTCAAGGGTATCGAGGCGGGCATCCAACTGATCAAGGCGACGAGTAACAGACTGCTCAAACATCTGTAGCTGGCCACGAAATGAGCGAGGTCGCATCTCGGGTAGATCAAGGGCACCGGCAGTGGCTGCCTCAAACTCCTCCTTCTCGGCAAGGGGATCATCATCACCTGCACCAGAACTCCCAACCCCCGACACACCCCCCCGTACATGAGCCTGACTCTAGGAGACTATCAATTTAGTAATGGGTTTGATAGGGTGGGCAAACTCATCATCATCAGAAAAATGAATATCAAGAAAAGTGTGAAAACGAGTAAGTAAACACCCATAAGGAAGCCCCAAAGACTTCCTACCCTCAAAGACCCCAATCATTTTGCAAATAATCATTTCTGAAAGATCAATAGGAAGTCTGTGATGAATGCAATACAACACATAACCTTGGTCCTGAGTAATGTGCGAGGAATGGGTGGTGACATGAATATTAGCACACACAATGATATTGAGAAGACGGAAACGAGGAAGCAACTCATTTTGCTGAATGAGTGCCCCGGCGAGCCAAGTCCGGTCAACACCACATAACTCAGAAGCAACACGATCAAAATCGACACTTGACCGAGTAAGAAATGGAAAATGAAAATTACCAACTTCAGGAAGACCAAGAAACAGTCGAAACACATCCCCGGTGATAACAAGAGACTTCTTCCTAACCCAGGTGGTAAAGGATGCCGGAATTTCTTTGCGAATTGAATGAATATTACAATAAAATTCACGGATGAGACTCAAATTTTGTGGCCCCGAAAAATGCAACACTTGATCTCCGCCTAAGGAATCAAATAAAGACCGAATGGTAAGAACCTCAAAGGCACTAGGGAGGACATTTCACTCTAAATGGACTTTACGAGAGGCAAACGACTCCCTAAACAACTTAGCCTTTTCTTTTGACTCGAACTTATCAGTGTTGAAAGGGGGACGGGAAACAGTGGTTTTACGATGCTTGGATGACTCAGCCATTACTAAACAAACCACAACCCGTACCACAAGAACAGAGAAACCAACAATCCCCAAATCCAAACAACAGAGCAAAGTAAAAACAGTAGTGGACCATTAGTGAAGAAAAAACAAAGAACCTTAGCAAAATAAAAATGTTAGAACAAATCAAAGCTAGGTTAATAATTAATATAAATAAAATAAAAACTAGAGCTAGGAAAACATCAATCAAGCACAGATAGATCAATGTATAAAAGCCATTAACAGGAGAATATATGACAAAAAAAGAATGAAAACCCCAAATTAAATCCCTAGCAGTGAGAAACTAGTAAAATGCTCCAAAATACAAACCCTAGAGGCAAGAGAGAGAGACGAAACCAGTTTGGAATAACCAAAAGCAACAATGATGAAGCCAAGATTAGAACAAAGTAGAGGCACAGTCACATAACAAAATGAGAAAAAAAAAACAAAGAGAAAAGAAAAACTTACCCACGTCGGAGAATGCGGATGAAGGAAAGGAAAAATGCCCAAAAACCAAGAGAGAACCAACGGAAGATAGCAGCACTGAAGAGCATGAAAACCCTAGGGGAGAGAGAGAGAAAACACGAAGAGGTGGGAAAAAATGAACTAAAGAGTCACAGTTGCAAAATTCGAACCTCGACAGGTCGCTCGAGCGAAGACTTTCTCGCTTGAGCGAGGGCAATAAAGCGCAAGGGTTTGCTCGAGCCAAGAACTTGTTGCTCAAGCCAAAAACGCACGCTCTCAGGTCTAATGCAGTAGCAGAAGCACGCTCGAGCGAGGACTCCGTCGCTCAAGCGAAGAAGAGAAAAAAAAAACAAAACCAATTTTTTTTTTTTAAAACAAAAAAACAAGATACTCAATATCATGAAGTGAGGCCTGAAACACAAGTAGATGATCACATTTGGCCAAAATTGATACTAAGATGAAATAATCCGCACATCATGACTCCTGTAAACTTGCAATTTTAAAAAAATGACACTGGAAATCATGAGCAAAGCAGATAAAATATAATCAGTGATCGTAAACTACATGAGAATGTACAACTCAAAATCCAACATGAGATCTCACAAAATAAAGTGTGTGTGCAATCCATGAGAGTCCACTGAGCTAGAGTTAATCATCATAGTGATCGGATGGCTGGACCTCTGGCAATAGTAACTGAACATCACAGAGAAAAGTCAAACCACTAGAAATCACGGGGTATTTGTTGAGTAAATGCGGAGGCTCCCACTCAATTAATGAGTCCATTTTTAAATTTTTTTTTTCTTTTCTTTCTTGTGGACACTCACTGGTGGCATTCACTGTCAAGAGTATGGAAACCAAACCAGAGAAGAATGAGATAAAAAAGGATGTCCTGGTTGGTGCGTCTGAGGTAGCCTTTTTCTAATGCCCGGACTTCAAGGAACTGAGGGAGAAACCGTAGAAGTGAAAAATGATGGTAGATGGTTAAGAGACTCAACATCACCCATGATGTATTAGTATCGGTCAATTCCACTGTAAAAGTATAAGAAACACTGTTAGTGGTCCATAGAGAACTTTGATCACTTGTGCGGAAACCCCTGCAACAATTTTATCTCTAGGATGTGTACAGAATGAGATCATGAGGTTAATGAGCATGGCATTCAAAATGAGCTATGAACAAAGAACAATGAGATCTTGTAAGCAGCATGAGTAGTGTACATAGAAAGTTGGATGCAAGATAAACATAGATCAATGACAATGAGATTATAGCATCCAAGCACACATAAAGCCAAACACTCACACCTACTCAAGGAACAAGTAACACTCTAGTGATCGAGCATGACACCCAAGGTCTTTCTAAGGAACCCAAATCGAAGAAGATTAAGGGACTTTGTAAAAATGTCAGCTTTTTGATGCTCAGTGGGAACATGTTCAAGAACAACAAGGCCCTCTTCCACTAACTCTCGAATAAAATGATGACGAATGTCAAGGTGTTTGGTGCGAGAGTGTTGGACAGGATTTTTTGAAATGTTTATGGCACTTATGTTATCACAGAAAAGAGTGAGAGTGTCCTGTTCTATCCCATAATCATGAAGCATTTGCTTCATCCACAGCATTTGTGCACAACAACTCCCTGCAGCAATGTACTCAGCCTTAGCAATCGAAAGAGAGATGTCATTTTACTTTTTACTATGTCAGGAAACCAGATTATTCCCAAGGTAAACACCTCCCGGATGTACTTTTCCTATCATCAGCACACCCTGCCTAGTCAGCATCAGAAAAACCAGTAATTTCAGTTGTAGTATCAGTAGAAAACCAAACCCCATACCCTAATGTCCCATTAACATATTTGATGATGCGTTTGATCGCAAGAAGGTGAGACTCTTTAGGATTGGCTTGGTAATGGGCACAAACACCGACACTGAAGGAAATATCAGGACGACTGGCTGTGAGATACAGAAGACTCCCTATCATACTCCTATAAAGGGTAGGATCTACATCAATACCAGAGGAGTCTTTGGAGAGGTGAAGACTGGTGCTCATGGGAGTGCGTGCATGTTTGGCAGACTCAAGACCAAACTTTGACACAAGATTTTTAGCATACTGAGTCTGAGAAACAAACATACTCGAAGGAGATTGTTTAATTTGAAGGCCTAAGAAATAAGACAACACTCCCATCATGCTCATCTCAAATTCATGTGTCATGCAATCCGAAAAATATTTCACAAGATGTTCAGCAGTGGATCCAAACACAATATCATTAACATAAATCTGTGCAACAAGAATATGAGACTTAGTATGTGTAGACACCCCATTTTTGATCGTCCTCAAGATTTGGACGTCACCGTTTGAACACTCGGTGATCATCCATGTTCGTGTTCGTCTTGAGTTCTCGGAGGTCTCGGCTACGCGCCTTGCCTCAAGACCTCTCGACTTGCTTGTTTTGTGTTTGGTTTTTCACCAAACACTTGTGTTTTGCTTCTGAGGGGCAGGGAATGGCTTGTTGGCCATCCCTACACCTCACCAGCCATGGCTTGAGGCCACCGACTGTGTTTTGTTGCCATCGGCCAAATGTTTGGCCGATCGGCACTCTGTTTGGTCGGTCGACCATTTATTTGGTCAATTTGTCATTTTTGGCTGGCCGATCACTGTGCATCTGCTTTTGGCAGATATTTTGTGCCAGCTGTGATAGCTGGCACCCACTTTGCACCCCCTCCATACACGTGTTTGGAGGGATTTCACTCTTGCTTAGCTTGTTTTGTAAGCTTTGCAAGAGTGATCCTCTATAAAGGGAGGTCTCCTTCTCCCTCCTTAAGGGTTACAAAAAAAAGAGTTCCAGAGGTCTGAATTAGGGTTAGGTCTTGTGTATCTATCTATCTCTATATCTCCCTCTCTTTTGCTCTTTGTGTGTGTTCAAAGGTGTTTTGTTCTTAGTTTTGCACTAGGACACCTAGTATCACACCTTACCTTGGTTGCTGAGGAGCCAGAGTGCTGTTCTTGAAGTTCTTGAGTGGATTCAAGCTTGGGGAAGCAGCCGGTGCTCAGTTTTTGAAAGGGGTCTTCAAGGGTAAGAACTTTGCTCTTTGTTCCCCATTTTTGCATAGGCTTTTAGCCATCCTTGCATCTATTTTTAAGCTTAACTTATACCATATAAAAGTTCTAATTTTAAGTGCTTAAAATAGTTTTTTAAGGTTGTTTTGGTGTTTGGGGTTGTTTGACCCCTCTTAGGCCTTGTTTGGCCCCTATTTTGTGCTATTTTGGTGAGCTCCGGGACCACCTTGTTTGGGACTCCTCACCACTAAAATCCAGTGGGATTTCAGTGGTGGGGATGGTGCTTTAAGGTCCAAAGAAGGAGAGGGCCATCCTCTCTCCTTATTGCCTTTAATATTAGCTATTTTAGCCTCATATGTGAGCAACTTTCTTGAGTTCATGTTGGCCATGTCTTAAGTGTCATTTGTGCTTATTTTTCCATGATATAGCACTGTTTTAAGTTGGTTTAGACACACCATGCTTGCTTTGCATACTTGTCTTGTAATGCCATGAAATTGCCTTAACATGTACTTAGCATCTAGACCACTATACTTACTTGTTTTGGCCTAGTTTTGTGAAGCTTTTATGCATGTTTTAGTATACCTAAGGTCTGTTCATGGTTGTTTTGGCCATCCATGACATGCTTTGTATGGCCACCTTGCATTTTGGCTTGTTAGTTTTGGGTGTGTGAGTGTTGAGCATGCATTACTTGGCTTGTTTCAGTGGTTTGGCACCACTTGTAGCATCATTTCAGTCCTTATGGTATGCTTGTATGCTTGAATTTGATGTTCCTTTAAGGCCTTAAAGAGTTTGTGTTTCATGCTCCGTGAATGTGTCATTGCGTATGCCATCATGTTTAGGCCTCTAGGATGCCATGTCAATGTGTTTTTTGGCTTTGTTTTAACATGCTTAAACTCTGATTTTGGTTGTTCAAATCATGTCATGTTTGGTTTTGCTAAGTATAGTTCAATACCTCTTTGGTGAGTCTTAAGCTTTGGGTTTGCTTGCATGCCTTACTTGCATGGTTTGTTTGGTTTGGCACCTTTTCTAGCATGTTTTCAGAGTTTAACATGTTGGTTATATATCCATGCTTACCCCTTTTAAGTGTGCTTAAAAGTCCCTCTTTTGTGCCTTAGTCTTTAGGCCAACTTGCATGCATGTTTGTATGTATTTTAGACTTCATATTCTTGGCATTTGGCCACTGTTTTGGGCCTAGCAGAGAGCTGTCCATCTTGGTGTAAGTCTATCATCCGCATGTTGTTACACGCTCGCCTTGTGTGTTGTTGCATTCTTGGCCTATCGCATGTGTTGCATGCTTGAATCACATTGCATTTGGCATGCATCTTTCCTTTTGTCTTGGTTGCTCAACATGTAATATGTCTTGCACGTTTGCATGTTGGCATTGCATCTTGCATGCTTGTTAGCATGCATATGTTGTTACATGCCTCGCATGCTTGTTTGCTTAGGTTGTGTGCCTAACATACATTGCTTGTGCCTATGCTCATATTGCATACTTAGCTCGCATGCTTAGGTTGCATTTGGCATGCATGCCTTGCCTCTTGAATTAATTATGATAGAGGTTGGGCCTTATGTGTTTGTGTGCATTTCGTTTGACATCAAAATGCACAACTTGACTCATTTGGCCATCACGCATTGAAATGCGCGATTGGTGGTTCAAGGGTCAAGGACCATCCTCCTTTGAGTCATGAACATGATAAGGAGGGTGTTGGTGCACACATTTGCTTGAAATGCATTGCCATGCCATGTTTGCCCTATGCTGCTGTCAAAACAGGATTCTGTAGGAATGGATGGCCGGTCGACTGCCTAAAGTGCCGACCGACCAATAATATTTGGTCGAGAGCTGAATATTTGGTCGATGACCAATCCCCTATGGTCGGTGGTGTTCCCCCTTAGCCGGTGACATCCCACAACCCTCAGGGAGTGATGCTGAAGTATTCTTGGGATTTGTGTAAGTCTCAGAGGAGAAAAGCAGGGAAAACAGAGGCAGCTTGTGCGTGGCGGCGGATTTCTGGGCGAAGCTAATCCGAGCATGCATGCGTTTCTCTTCCCGAAGCCTTTTACTGCTTTCAGTAGCTTAATTGATTCGTTAATTGGTTAAGTGTTGTATAAATTAATTAATTAACTTGTAGGTTAATTAATTTGTATTATTCATTCGGTCCCTCCGAGCGAGGGCGAATTTGTAATAAGTGTAGGTGCGTGTGTGCATGTCTTCCAACCCCCACTTCTTTCTCCTTTTTACTTACCTGTTTTTGATGGTTAGTATTAGGACATATTTAATTTAGTATCCTTATGCTATGCATGCGTGCATCCATTCATTTGTATTGCATGCACCGGGCTCGACGTATCATACTAACTGCACAGTATTTCAAATCTAACTTGTATACGTGTTACTTGTTGCATTCCACATGCCACTCTTAGATTAGCCGAGTCTATTCTAGATTGCATTTTGTATGCGATGCATTAGCCATTTAACATGGACTTGGATCATACATTTGATTGTTAACATGTTCATTGTTTTGGCTTGGAGTACATTGTAAGTGTTTTATGCTTTAGCATCTCGCATGAGTGTGAATGTTAACATGACAGCATGCTTACCATGTGGCTATATGCTTATGTGATATATCTGCCTGAATGCCTGTGGGTGAAGGTTGGATTGTTTGAGTTGGAATAACTCGTTGAAATCCATGTTTTAGCCAACTTGCGAGTAGCAAATTTCAAACCGATTTCCAAACAAACGGATATGCGATGCTTTGTTCCAAATTAGGCGATCTAGTCTATACTTTTGTGTTGTGCGCATCACATAGTAAGATTAACTAATTAATCAGAATAAGAATGCATAATGTTTTCAAAACTAGATATCATGGTTAGTAGAGGCTGATATTTGATCGGGCGAGCGGGGGTGCTCATAGCTGACCTTCCCCAATTGTACCCAAGTTTCCGAGCCGAGACAACTTTGGTGATGACGGACACGTGGCCTTCGGCAAATGAGTCAGGGTTTCCTAAATTCTCCAAAATAAAATATTTAGGTGGCGACTCTGTATCTGGTAAAGCAGTCTATGTTTGGCACTTCTTTCTAAAAATCAATTTTCCAAAACGATTTGCCAGATTTGGACTCTTTGGTGATTTATTAGTCTTGCACTACACTTTGCAAGATCAGATTAAGAACCATGACAATTTAAGTCTGAACTGTAGTGAGCCCCAAACGAACAAAACGGTTTGCCGGAGGCTGCGTGCCATAAGGCTGACCGGTTACGGGCTCTGCCACGATTGGAACACAAACCCCAGTTGTCACCGGGGCACCCTTTTGACCATTCGACCTAGTGCATATTCGGAATCCATAGTAACCATTCCAAGCTAGGACAGGTTGCTTACCCGATAAGTTGTTTGAAACCGCTGCGTGCATAGTAAAACCCTAGCTCTTGACAAAATAGGACAGGGAAACTCTACCCCAACATAGGGGTGTTTTGGCTCTCATTTACCTACTATGTGCTTTTAGAGTGTATCTCTACAGGGAATGCGCATGTCAGTTTGCAAGTTTGAATACCAGGCCCGAGGGCATCAGTATCAGTGTTTTTGAGAATCAGTTATATCTGCGGGTATCCGATTCAGTTTTGGGGCAGTGATTTTGAGGAACAGCGATCAGTAGTAGAGTAGAGTTATTCAGCTATGCTTGTGTCTGTTCTGATTGGGCTGAAACGCTACGTGTTTTCTTT
This sequence comes from Camellia sinensis, assembly GCF_055761805.1. NCBI lineage: Eukaryota > Viridiplantae > Streptophyta > Magnoliopsida > Ericales > Theaceae > Camellia > Camellia sinensis. The sequence goes on from NC_138970.1 coordinate 69,356,742, forward strand.
TTCAAGGTTCAAAGAGTTAGTTCAGAATAGCCAGTGTTCTTCTTTGCTGAGGCAAGACAGATATCTGATCCGTCAGTCACCATTCAAGTTCAGCGAACTTATGATGACTCAAAGTTCAGAGGAAATCGTGGTTATGATAGCCGCGTTAGACCAAGGAATCACCCTGCAAAGTGAGACCAATGTTGAAGTACCACATCTACCCAGGTCGCCTGTCGCGCGCCCGATCTGGGAACCCCAGATGTTTCAAGCTCGTGAACCCACCACGTTTGAGTTAATGGGAATGATCGGCGACCTCCAGAGATCTGTGGCTGATCTGGCCTATGGGATGTCGGCTCCACCACCAGCCACGTCATACGCTGGGAATTTTGTACAGCAGGAGCCCCCGCTACTGGGGCGAATTGTGATCGAGCTCAGCTAACCTGAGGTTGTTTCAAGCTATAGCAATGACGTGTCAACAACAACCTGGTTTTGCTCTGATATAGCAACCCAAACCCTCGATCAAGCTGAGGCTAGAGGTAAGAACAAAGTGGGAACAGACGCTGATCCCATTGAACAACTGCTGTGGGCAGTCGAAGCTTTGAAAGCCTGGGGGTTCAACAAACAGCAAGTATTCGCAGTTATGACTAAGACTATGGATGATGCTTTCCCCTCCAATCCCAGCCCTGCACCGAGAAAAGATCAGAAAGCCAAGGCAGCACCTGCCGATCCTTTTTCGAGTACATCCAGCAAAAGTCCACAGACTTCGAAGTATTTGCCCCGAGGGCGCAGAGTCTTTCACGCCCTCTACATGCCTTTGTCTAAGGCACTTCAAATCCTGGCGGAAAAGGGTCATCTCAAACCTCTTGAGCCTTGGCCTCTCCCCAGTCATCTTCCAGCGGGCCATGATGTTACTCAATACTGTGCGTACCACCAGCAAACCGGTCACAGCACCAACAACTGTTTTCGTCTTCGCCATAAAGTGCAAGATTTGATTGACAATGAGGTCATTCTCCCGCCAAGCTAGGCAAAGTCTGTCACCGCCAGGTTGTTGGATTTCGAGGATAGAGCGAGTATGTGATCAGGGGTTGGACCACCTGCGGGCGGCGCTCGGTGTATTTCAGATGTGGCGTTTGGCACGCACTATGTTGAGCATTTACGAATGCAGTTTTTGTAATTTCTGGCTTGGGTGTTGAGTCAGTTCTGTCTCTTTGTCTTGAGTCAGTCTTTTTGCTTAAGGGTCTGTCTGGTTGTATCAAGTCAGTCCCATTGTATAGAAATCAGGTGATTCCAGGGTTGTTGCCTCGGATATCATTAGTTTGTTTTGTAATTACCCTTTTGCTTTCTTTTGAGTCTGTCTCTGCTATGGAGCCAGTTGTAACCAGGAAATCTGAATGAAACAGTTGTGGCTATCATGTTTCCGTGCTTATTGCTACTTTGAGCTAGTTGCGCCAGAGGATTCGAATGAAATGGAGTACATCTCACCTGCTCTTCTGCACCTCGAACTCATTGCATTGACCTAAGTTTTTTTCAAAACTTTTTTTTAAACACTGTGGTGATGAAAACGAAGAGGAAGGAATTCCTCGGGATTTGCAAAACTTTGATCAATTGAGAGAAAGAGAGGCACGCTAAGCCCTTAATGATTGAGATCATGTTTGTTAACGTGAGTACTGAGAAGGACCCTGGCTTGATCTAGATTGGTTCCGCACTGTCTTCAGCGCGAGCGATTAGTTGCTTTCTTAAAAATTTTTAAAAGATGTTTTGCGCAGTCTTGTGAAGACCGGTGTGGAATCGCTCTTGAGATTGTACAGCCTAGGATCGCTCTCAGCCTCAAGGTTCAACCCCTTTGCTTTCAAACCTTGAACGTGCATTCAGAATGTTCAATGGCCAAACCGCAATGTGAGACCTGTGTGGCCAAATTCGAAGCAGCCCTCGAACAAGAGGCACCAAAGTCAGATAAAGAAGATCAGATGTCGCCAAGGCAAGCTTGTGAAGCTAAATCAGAAGCACCCCTCGAACTAGGGGCAATAATGTCCAATGCGCCTGAAGAGCCGAAGATGGATCCTTCCGCAAATCAATACAACGACCGTTCTCCTGGATTCAAATAGCTTCAAAATCCTAAAACCATTTGGCATGGACAAAGCTACACTTTTACCCTTGAGAGGCTCGCTAGGCCGAAAACCCGAAAGGGAAACCCAGGCAAAAGTTAGAGCAAAGAAAAGAACAAGAAAAAAAGAAAAAGAGAAAAAATACAAAGATAAAAAAAAATGAAAATGAAAAAAGAAGAAAAGAAATGAAAAGAATTGAAAAGAGAAGAAAAACAAAGCTCGCAAGGTTAAAAACCCGGAAGGGCGGCCTTGGCAAAAGTTAGAGCGTAGAAGGTGAGGGTCAATACACGAGTGTACCTTAACCGGAACTACGTAAGGCTTGATTCCCATGTTTGGGATACCTAGGCAACTTCATCCTAAAGTCCAGCCACTAATACTTTCAAAGTGACTGTGTCCATATATTGGTTTTGACCATCTTCGTCTTCTCTTTATCCGAGAGTTCGGTTGCGATCATCACTAATGAGGACTGTTTACAGTATGCTGCGGCGTTATCCAGACAAGGGACAACTTTTCGTTGCCATGCAGCTCTCTTCAGGTAAGGGGCAATTTTCCTTCGGATCCGAGATTGTGCATCTCGAGAGTAAGTTTCATGCTCGTTGAGCACTGGTTGTTTGCCAAAACGGTTTTTGAGAATTTTTACTGAGGTAGACTATTTTCTCAAAAATTATTCCATATTTTCCAAAACTGGACCATTTTCTTGGACCCAAAAAAGGAAAATTTTCAGTGCTCATAACCTAACTTGCATGATTTCAAATCAGAAAATCGAACAAGTATGTTAATCTAACTCTCATTTTGGTCAAAATTGTTTTAGTAGAAAACCAAAACAAAAAAAGGGTCAAAATAATGAACTAAGGGGCACAGTTGGGTCAGGCTTCCTGTCTTTCCCCCATCGCCAACATACTTGCCAGAAAGGGCACAACTGGAGCTGTCTGTAAAGGGCTGAAAGCTCTCTCACCCTCCGAGCAACGAGGTATCAAACCAAGTGTGAAGCACGAATCAGAATGGATCAAGACACTCCACTCCCTCAACTGGGGCATTGAGTAGACGCCACCAGAAGAAATAGCTGCGAGCTAACAGGGTTGGGCTTGAAACCACAACTTTCTGTTTATCCATCAATCACCCAAAGGAGGGATAAAGAATGAGAGATTGAAGAATAGAGAGATGTGCGATGAGAGAAAAAAAGCGAGAAAAGGGCTTTTTCAGAAAAACAGAGCCTGAGGGCCGAGTGATGTGAGAATCACAAATAAGAAAGGGTGGGAACAATACCCGAAGAAACTGGCTCCTCGCGAACTGAGAGGTCCCTTGACTTTGTAACACGTCTGTGTGTCGTGTCTTTTGTTTTGTTTACCTCAACTTTTGTTTTGAGTCTTTTCGAGTGTTACTCGATGTGTTTAGGTTGTGTACCTTCTGTTGAGTCGTGGTATGTTGTGTTCAGTTGTAGGCTCAATACCTAGTTGAGAACCCTTTTCTCATTTTCAAAAAATCATTTTGTGCTCAGAGTGCTGTGCCATTCTCTACATTTATGCAAAACATGATTTGGTTCTTTCATGAAACCGCAAGGTTTAACCCAGGTCATGTCAAAACAGTAGAACCTGGACCTATCTAAAGCCTTTTTTGGGTTCCGGGCTACGAAGCAAAAGAAGAAAGGGAAAATTTGGAGCATCTGAGTGTGTTTCAATTTCTGCCGATTCCACATTTGTATTCCGTCTTTTCAGATTGGACTGTTTGTTCAAGATTCACCGTGTGCAGAATGAACCAAGCGCTGTGTTATGGGTTGTATGTCCAGAATGAGTAGTAATGTTGTATGAGTTGTTTTGTCGTTGGCGGATTCATTACCTGGTTATTACGATGCAAGTGTTCCAATTTTCAAACAACAGATCAATCTCACTTACATTGTTATGTAATATAATACAATGCGATGCGATGTATGAAATGTACGAATGCAACACTTTTTCAGACAAAAAGCTTGTTTCATTTTATCATCTTTTCAAGTACATAGCTTTGAAGAAAATAAAACCTGCCTGCGGCAGTACAGTGTGCTCAAGCTACCAGCAAAAAGAAAAAGTACAACACAAAAAGAAGAAAGGCAACAAAAGTCTAGATCAATGCCGAGTGGTCTCAGGCATGAGGGTCTATCCTCGTCCTCTTCTTGGACGAAGGTCCAGGAGCATCGTCGTCGGCTCAGCCATCTGAGCCCGAGTCTGAGTCATCGCCAGTCTCCTCCTTAGATGACTCTGTCTCCGCCTCTGCCTCAGACTCATCATCGTCAGGGATCGGTGCCCGAGAGCTGCTCCCAACATGAGTGCGCCCCGCTTTGGTGCAGGGATATATTGTAACTCCTCGCCCTCCTCCTCGAGTGGGAACAGAAGGTCCAGCTGAAGCACCTCCTGTAGCCGGAATCTGGAATAGAGGCTGAAAAGCACAAATGGCAAACGCATCAGTATGCTACGCAAAGTAGAGTATGAATACTGTGAGCAGTGTATCAGTACAGAATGCAGTGTGTGAGTACAGAGTATGAATACTGTGAGCAGTGTATCAGTACAGAATGCAGTGTGTGAGTACAATGTATGAATACTGTGAGCAGTGTATCAGTACAGAATGCAGTGTGTGAGTACAGTATATGAGTGTATGAATACTGTGAGCAGTGTATGAATACAGAATGCAGTGACTGAGTGCAGTGTATGAATGCCGTGAGTAATGCTGTGAACAGTATGTGGGTTACAGTGTATCAAATGCCGTGAGGGCTGTGTATCAAGTGCCATGTTGGTAGTGCGATGCATCAGATTATGCGTGAAATAGATTCTGCATAGTTTGAGATTATGGTTGAAAGAGAGCTTACCGGGATATCGTAGATAGTCAGCAGGTCGAGGCTCCGCTGTAGCATCCCCATCACGGAGGCAGTCAACTCCAAGGACTGGCGTGTATACTCGGCAGAAGTCTGCAAGAGTGGTAGTATTAGTATTCTGCGGAATATCAAGAGAAATGAAATGAAATGACTGTACAAAATGCAGTAATGCATACCGGGGGCAAGTCGTAGAACCCAACTAACTCATGATCAACAGGAGGGGGAGCGATGGGAATCTGATAAGGCTCCCCACCCTGCCCTCTGCATGTCATCATCGTGGGCAACGCTGGCCATCCAGCTCCCTGTCCTCTCTGGGACCCACTCCTACCACGGGCGCGAGTTATCCTCGGTGCTCCTACTCCTGCTCCTGCTCCTGCTCTAGATGCTGGCGCCGCAGGCCTCTCCCTCTTAGCTCGGCGAACACTATCCAGAGGCCGCATGATATAGGTCTGGACATACTCTGCATAGTCGCCCACGCCTCTAAAGCCCCCCGAGTCCCAACCGATCATATAAGTGGCCATCTCCCGTGGGGTGTATCTCTCTGTCTGCCTTATGGTCGTAGGAGGTGGACCCGGGGCTATCTGCTCTAGTAAACCTAAGGTCTAGCGTAGGAAGCGCTCACCCAGGTACCAAGCCCAACAGACCAGGCCCTCCAGCAGAATCCTGAACCGGGCAGTCTCCTCAGCACCAGCATACCGCTTCCGAACTGCGGCTGGCAACGGAGCCCAAGGCTGCCAAGTAATCTGCAAATGATACAAAGTTGGTTATCTACTGTTATCGAAAGAATAGTGTAAAGTAAAGCTTAAATGAACTGCAAATTCTAAAATACCTCTGCGGCGGTAATGGTATCAAAGTGGCGACAGAAGAATATGAATGACTCCTGTGGTCTCCGCACGTATCTCACATCGAAGCGTCGAGAGAATGGAATGCCAAGGGGGGTCTCCTCATCTGGCACTGGGGCAAGCCTCAGGAAGTAGGCATAGACCCACAACTGCAGAGCAAATATCAGTATGCTTATCAGATAAAGCAGAATACAGAATAAAGCAGAAATTGCAGAACCGTATATTGTGCAGTGCATCGTGCAGAGTGTACAGTACGTGCAGTATACAGTCAGTGTAAAGCAGATTGCATGTTTGCAGTGTGTGCAGTGTACAGTCAATTGGCAGCAGATTGTGCAGTATATGAAGTGTGTGGTGCAATGTGTGCAGTGTGTAAAGCAGATTATATGTGTGCCGTGTGTGCAGTATATGACCAGCGTTAAGTAGACCGCAGTGTGTGCAACATACAGAGTACAGAAAATATAAAACAGAAATGTAAAACAGAAAAGAAGATGTACCTCCCAAGCCCGCCAGTAGCCTCCGAGCAACTGTCCGCTACAACGGGAGGATGTACTCATGTATCCGTAAAGGGTGGCCAAGCTGGCACCACCCCAGTCGTAAAGGTAGATCCGTGTGACGTCCACTAAAGCGCTCAGTAGACAGAGGGGCACGGTGTTCGCCCGGTCGGTGAAGATAGTCGTCCCCAGCAAAAACATAAGGAAGCCGCGTGCATACTGCTCTGCCTCCTCCTGATCCATCGGTGCCTCCTCAGCCAAGGTTGGCTGAATCTTGAAGTGGTCCTCGAACCACGAATATCGTACAAATCCTGGACGGGCAAGAGGCGGTAGGTCGCCAAGCAAGTACATTTGAGCGGCCTCCCACTCGTCCATGTCTATATCAAAGGGGGTCGGATCACCCCCTATCCCGATGTCGGTGAGCATCGAGAAGTCGAAGGGAGTCATCGTCATGTCTCCCGTGGCGGAAAAGTGGAAGGAATCGGTAGTGTCCCACCACCTCTCCACCAGAGCGGCAAGAAGAGGCCTGCTCGCAGTAAGGCGCGACAGTCTCTTGCAGAAAGTGCCGAAGCCGGCCTGATCAACAATATAGCGGACCGCGTCCGGTAGCTCCGTATACCATCCTCTGGGGGCAACATTCCCATACCCCCGGAAGGCATGGAAATCCCCCTGTATTCAAAAGCAAACAGTTGCGAAGCAATATTAAATGTACAGTTTTGAAGAATAGTCAAAATTGATGCAAATACAGCATGTGTGCACGTTTTCAAATTCAAACAGATATCGAGTGCCGGTGTGCTCGAAGTGAACTACAGCATATGATGTGTCAATGTGTCTGATTGGTTCAGTGAAAACACAGCATGCGTGCTCGTTTTCAGGTTCAAACAGATATCGGGTATCAGTGTGCTCACAGATGAATTACAGTGTGTAATGTATCGGTGTATCCGGGCCAAACATATAAAGAACAGAATCAACTATTGCAGTTATGTATTCTACTTTGCAGAAAATGAAACAGGGAAGAGTGTACCTCAGAAGCGCCATAGGACAGATGTGACTCTGGCTCGCGTAATAGAAGCTCCAGTGGTGCGCCTCGTGCATGGCTCCGAAAGTGGCGAAGGTTGTCAGGAGGAAGCAAGTGTATCGCCGGCCTGTAGGTCGCCGGGTCGAACGGTCGGACACTGAGAGGCAAGAGCTCGGCCTCGGGGTCCATCTCCTATTCCGGAGGAGTCTCGCCTCGTGGAATACCATCCGCTATGCCGAGAATGGTGTGAAAATGGCCGGAAGAGTGAAAACCGGGCAAAAATACGAAAAGTCAACTGAAAAGTCAACCCCTGGAGGGTGAAAAATGGCCGGAAAGGTCGGGGTGCGGAAAAGGCATAGAGATCAAGGAAAACTCGAGGGAAACAAACCCCGAGTAGTGGAAATCGAGAAAGAGACATCGAAACAAAGATTTGTTCAGTTCAAAATGTTCGAAACGCGAAGGAGTTCGCGAATCGAACGATGAAATGGGCCCTAAAATCGAGGAAAACGGAGGATAGAAGGTTGGAAAATAACCTAGAGGAAGAGGAAAAGGGTTTACGAGTTTGTGGGAAGTGAGAAATGAGGGCTGTAAGCCCTATTTTTAAAGACCTGTGCCGAATTGACCAAACTGCCCCGATTCAGGCATATTTGGCTGGTCGGCCACATTATTGGCCGGTCGGCCAAATATTTGGCCGATGGCATTGTTTTGTGGCCGATGGATGGCCGGTGACCTCCCACGATGGCCGGTGAGTCTCCTACACTTTTTTTGGGTCTTTGATGTGGTTTGGGGCCTCTATTGCTCAACACAGTGCAAGAAAATGCATTTCTGAAGCTTAACCGGTCTCTGTGCCGTGTCTTTTGTGCGTAGCACTTGAATACGTGCAAGGTGTATCCTTTTTGTATCCTTTTGTCTCTTAAGAGACTTGAAAATTGCTTTTCATACGTTACGTTACAACGTTTTGTCGCGAACACGCGTTGAGTTGTACGTCATTTCACTCGCATTGTCATGCTTATCATACTTGCATTGTTATGCATTTTAATAACGGTCTAGGAGACCTTAAAACCTCTGAAGGTGCAAGTCCTTTGGTGTTTGTCGTGCCCAAATGACTCTTGGCGGGTTTTATCTTAGGTTGCATTGTCATGCACGCCGCACTCGCATTGTTATGCACACACCTTGTGCATTGTAGCGCACCCCATACTTGCATTGTTATGCATCTTCTTTAGGCCGCATCGTCATGCGCACCTTACATGCATTGTCATGCATGATCCTTATCACATGTCGTCATGCGCACCTTACATGCATTGTTGTGCATCTTCCTTACCTCGCATTGTCATGTGCAGTTCATTTGCATTGTCATACGTGTCTCATGTGCATTGTCATTATCATGCATTTTTCATTCGCATTTCAAAAGACAAAAACAAAAAAATGCATTATCATTTGCATTTCAAAAAAAAAAAAAAAAAACAACAACAACAACAACAAAAAACCAAAAAAACAAACATGCATTGTCATGCATCATTGTAAATAGTGCATTGTCATGCATTTCATTATAAATATTACATTCCATTGCATATTGTATATATTGCATTGTAGCTTGCATGCATTCACTGCATCACCTCCATCTACGGCTTGCGCCTTTCCATGTTGAGCCTGGTTTGGTATGTGCCCGTACTCTTCGCGTTGAAGCACAATTATGATATTATGTGTACGCACCTAGTGTTGTGGGTGACGGCACCGTTTCTATGTTAAACGTGGTTTGTATGTGTCCATGCCTTTCCTAGGCAAGATACGGTTCGGCCGCAGGCCTTATCCATTGTAAATATTACATTCCATTGCATATTGTATATATTGCATTGTAGCTTGCATGCATTCACTGCATCACCTCCATCTACGGCTTGCGCCTTTCCATGTTGAGCCTGGTCTGGTATGTGCCCGTACTGTTCGCGTTGAAGCACAATTATGATATTATGTGTACGCACCTAGTGTTGTGGGTGACGGCACCATTTCTGTGTTAAACGTGGTTTGTATGTGTCCATGCCTTTCCTAGGCAAGATACGGTTCGGCCGCAGGCCTAATCCATTGTAAATATTACATTCCATTGCATATTGTATATATTGCATTGTAGCTTGCATGCATTCACTGCATCACCCCCATCTACGGCTTGCGCCTTTCCATGTTGAGCTTGGTCTGGTATGTGCCCGTACTCTTCGCGTTGAAGCACAGTTATGATATTATGTGTACGCACCTAGTGTTGTGGGTGATAGCACCGTTTATGTGTTAAACGTGGTTTGTATGTGTCCATGCCTTTCCTAGGCAAGATACGGTTCGGCCGCAGGCCTTATCCGTCGTAAATATTACATTGCATATTATATATATTGCATTGTAGCTTGTGTGCATTCATTGTATCAGCTCCATCTATGGTTCGCGCCTTTCCATGTTGAGCTTGGTCTGGTATGTGCCCGTACTTTTCACGTCGAAGCACGGTTATGATATTACGTGTACACATCTAGTGTTGAGGGTGACGGCACCGTATCCATGTTAGATGCAGTCCGTATGTATCCATGCCTTTCCTAGGCAAGATACGATTTGGCCGCGTGCCTTATCTATTCCATTCATTGTAGGTTGCATTGTACATAATTTCCATTGCATATTGTATATATTGCATTGTAGCTTGCATGCATTCATTGCATCACCTCCATCTATGGCTTGCGCCTTCCCATGTTGAGCTTGGTTTGGTATGTGCCCATACTTCTCGCATTGAAGCATGGTTATGATATTATGTGTACGCACCTAGTGTTGAGGGTGATGGCACCGTTTCTGTGTTAAACGTGGTTTGTTTGTGTCTATGCCTTTGCTAGGCAAGATATGGTTTGGTCGCATGCCATATCCATTTCATTCATTGCATTGTAGTGTAGTGTTTTGCATCCAGCATTTAGGATCATAGTCTTTCCTCAACGGGTCATTCCCCACTTATATCATCCTACCCAATTACTTGTATCTTGTGTTCCGTCTACACACTCATAGTTCTACATGTGTACGCATCTATTCCACTGCTGGTATTGTGGTTTGAGTGTGTCGGCACCTTTTCTATGGTAGACGGATTTTGCATCTCCATCATCTTTATGCTATTTGTGTGATTTTGAACTGTTTATGGTTTGATCATGTTTCAATTGCATTGCATATCATTTGCATTGTTTATACATAGTTTTGTATATATTGCATTATCATTTTACATCCATTCCGCATTGTTATGCGTTGTCACACAAGTTGCATTATCATGCACTCATTCGCTTGCGTTGTCACGCAGTTTTAGATTGCATTGTTTTGCATGTTGCTAACGATATCATACCTGTTAAGTTTTCTTTCTCTTTTAGGCACGATATTTTATGTACGGTTCATTTGAAGCTGGTGCAACCAGATGAGCCGCACAGGTATTGTATTCTCCGTGTGAGACGTATCGAGAATTGAATAATTCTCTTACATCCTTTCTACATTGTAATGTAGCTTGGTTCTTGCTTAAAACTGTTGCATGTTATGCTTCGTTACAGCTTCCTTTGCATGATCATAAGTTATGCTCGGCCTCTTGCATTGTTAGCTGCATTTTGCCCCCGCCTTCGGGTGCATATCTTTGTTGTCTTGCATGTTTGTCTAAGTCTTCGGCCTTGTCAAGAATGGGTCCTCTCTAGGCTTTGACACTCACTCCCGTTATGGTTATGACTTTCGAGTTCTGTCAAAGAGGGGCAACTGTAGACAGCCCATTTTTGACCGTCCTCAAGACTTGGACGTCACCGTTTGAACACTCAGTGATCATCCATGTTCGTGTTTGTCTTGAGTTCTCGGAGGTCTCGGCTATGCGCCTTGCCTCAAGACCTCTCGACTTGCCTATTTTGTGTTTGGTTTTGCACCAAACACTTGTGTTTTGCACCAAACACTTGTGTTTTGCTTCTGAGGGGCAGGGAATGGCTTGTTGGCCATCCCCACACCTCACCGGCCATGGCTTGAGGCCACCGGCTGTGTTTTGTTGCTATCGGCCAAATGTTTGGCCGATCGGCACTTTGTCTGGTCGATCGACCATTTATTTGGTCAATTTGTCATTTTTGGCTGGCCGATCACTGTGCATTTGTGTAGACACCCCATTTTTGACCGACCTTAAGACTCAGACGTCACCAATTGAGCGCTTGGTGATGTTGCATAATGTGCTCGTTCAGAAGTTCCAGAATCGCGGCCGTGAGCCCTGCCTCCGGACTTCCGAACCCTCTTCTGTGCCTTGTCTCGGTTTGCGAACCAGACTCGGTTTTCTCTGTTTCTTTTCCTGAGGGGAGAGAGAGGTCCCGTAGACCATCTCTCAATGTCCGTAGGCTACATTTGGTGGCCGTAGGCCATTTTGCCCATTTCGGAGCCCGGTTTCCGGTTTTCGGAGCCGTCAGGCCGTGTGCCTCGGTTCGGGACCGCCTAACCATCTCCGTTTGCTCTGATTTTTGGCATACATCTTATTTTCTCCCTTTTGAGGGACACTGGGGTCTGAGAAACCCACTTCGTGGCCGAACGCCACTTTCGGTGTTTAACGGGCAGTTTCCGGGGCCCCGAACTACGTGTTTTGGCCCCCGAACATTCGTTTTGCATCGGTTTTCGTTCATTTTTGGCAGGTACCTTTGTTTTATCACCAGGAAGGTCACTGAAGGGTGGGAGGCTAGTAATTGTTGCAGCAACCAGTTATCTCTCCTTCGGAGCCTCCCGGCGCCCGTTTTTCCAACTTCCGGGCTAATGTTGAACACCCTAGGGGTAGTGTTGCCAACTTTCAACCACATAACTGTGATCTACACACCTTGGAGGACCCAAAAAAGTCATGGCCGACCATTAATTGTTATTTCCATTTTTGCCCCTCCTCTTCCGGGCCAATGTTGAACACCTTGGGCCCACTTTCTTGAACTTTGAACCACATATATGTGATGTACACACTTGGGAGGACCCTAAAAGTTCATGGCCGGCCACTATTTTTGATCAATCGGCCACTTCTCCTAACCGAGACCTTTTCTTGAGGGAGCTTGACCCTTTTGGACCTTTTTTTTTAGCTTCTCCAAGAAGCTTGACCTCTTTAGCTTCTCCAAGAAGCTTGACCCCTTTTTTAGCTTCTCCAAGAAGCTTGACCTTTTTGTTTAGCTTCTCCAAGAAGCTTGAACCTTTTGACCCTTTTTTAAAACTTCTCCAAGAAGCTTGACCCTTTTGACCCTTTTTGTTTAGCTTCTCCAAGAAGCTTGAACCTTTTGACCCTTTTGGCTAGCTTCTCCAAGAAGCTTGAACCTCTTGACCCTTTTTGCCTAGCTTCTCCAAGAAGCTTGGCCCTTTTGCTCCAAGCTTCTAAGAGAAGCTTGGCCCTTTTGGTCAAAGCTTCCAAGAGAAGCTTTGCCCCTTTGGTTTCTCTATATAAAGAGAACCTCTCCTCCCCTTTAGGAGGTTAGAAAAATTGGTTCTTCAAGCCTCAAGAGACAAATCCTCCTCCATCTCTCTCATTTTCCTAAAAAGCTTCAAGTCCTACACCACCATTTACACTACAACACCAAGCTCTACCACCACCACTCCATTCCAAGAGCAAGGAGAGGAATTCCAGAAGCTAAGAGGCAACAAAGTTGGCCCAAGAAGCAACAAAAGAATTGATCTTCCAAGGTAAGTCCACTTTCCCTCTTTTGAGCTCATTTTTTGCAACATTTCTTAGCCTTTCTTTCTTGTACATTTGAGCTCCGACCAAAACTAGAAAGATCATTATTTTGAGCTCATTTTCATGTCTCATTAAGGGCTCAACCCTGTTTGAGCCCTCCATGTTGCACTTGCTTCAATGTCCTCCTTAAATACCGTTTTCTTGCATGCTTTGGATGCCCAATATGCTTCCATTTTTGGACGATTTTCAGGCCTAGAGATAGTCTTATTTTGACCTTCTTAACATGTTTCATTAAGGGTCTTTGGCCATTTGTGGAATATTTTGCATACCTCATGTTATAGCCTCTTTTGAGCCTTATTTTGCATTGCATTTCTAGCATGTTTTTATACTGTTTTGGCCATTTTACAGTTCTGGAAATATGCTTATTTTTGGTCCCTCTTCAATGTTGTAGAAGGGAATTTTTCAGTTTGGGCATTGTATATACCACTTGCCTCTTTGGCCATCTTTTGGCCCCTATTCTTGCATGCCATTTTTGCCATACCTATGCTTGCTGTTTGGCCATGTTTATAACTGTGAAAGTGCATCTTTTGGGACTGTCTAGCTTCTGTCTTTGCATTGCATGTCCATATTGTGCATGTTTAGCATAGTTATAGGCCATTTCGGGTGCCTAAATTCGCATTTCGGGACATTTCCTTGCATTTCATGTCATTTCGCCTCATTTCGGGACTGTTTTCCCCCATATTTTAGTGCTGAAATTTCGTTAGCATGCTTGCATATCATTTTTGCCATGTTTCATTGCATTTTATCATTGCCTCGGTTTGCGTGCCCGTGTGCACGCATTTCGAGGCACTCCATTTTTATCCGACGGCATCCTATGTGAGTGTGGCTGAGGCTCACTCATGTTGGTATAAGCCCATTTGTCATTTCCATGCCATTTCATTGCATTTTATCATTGCCTCGGTTTGCGTGCCCGTGTGCACGCATTTCGAGGCACCTCATTTTTATCCGCCAGCATCCTATGTGAGTGTGGCTGAGGCTCACTCATGTTGGTATAAGCCCATTTGTCATTTCCATGCCATTTCATTGCATTTTATCATTGCCTCGGTTTGCGTGCCCGTGTGCACGCATTTCGAGGCACCTCATTTTTATCCGCCGGCATCTTATGTGAGTGTGGCTGAGGCTCTCTCATGTTAGTATAAGTCCATGTTGCATTTTCCATGTCATTCGCATCGCTTTTGTGTCGCCTCGGTTTGCGTGCCCGTGTGCACGCATTTCGAGGCACTTCATTTTCATCAATCGGCATCCTATGTGAGTGTGGCTGAGGCCCACTCATGTTGGTATAAGCCCACTTGTCATGTTTCCATGCCATTTCATCGCATTCTGCATTGCCTCGGTTTGCGTGCCTGTGTGCACGCATTTCGAGGCACCTCATTTTCTGCCATCGGCATCCTATGTGAGTGTGGCTGAGGCTCACTCATGTTGGTATAAGTCCATATCATGTTTCCATGCCATTTTATCGCATTCTGTCATTGCCTCGGTTTGCGTGCCCGTGTGCACGCATTTCGAGGCACTTCACTTTTATCCGCCGGCATCCCATGTGAGTGCGGCTGAGGCTCACTCATGTTGGTATAAGTCCAATTGTCATTTCCATATCATCGCCTCGATTTGCGTGCCCGCGTGCACGTATTTCGAGACACATACCATCGCCTCGGTTTGCGTGCCCCCGCGTGCACGTATTTCGAGACACATATCATTGCCTCGGTTTGCGTGCCCGCGTGCACGTATTTCGAGACACACATCATCGCCTCGGTTTGCGTGCCCATGTGCACGTATTTCGAGACATCTCATTTTCATTGTATCTGTCATCGCCTCAGTTTGCGTGCCCGTGTGCACGCATTTCGAGGCATCTCATTTTCATTGTATCTGCCATCGCCTCGGTTTGCGTGCCCGCGTGCACGCATTTCGAGACATCTCATTTTCATTGTATCTGTCATCACCTCGGTTTGCGTGCCCGCGTGCACGTACTTCGAGGCATCTCATTTTCATTGCATTTGTCATCGCCTCGGTTTGCGTGCCCGCGTGCACGCATTTCGAGGCATCCCATTTTCATTGCATTTGTCATCGCCTCGGTTTGCGTGCCCGCGTGCACGCATTTCGAGGCATCTCATTTTCATTGCACATATCATCGCCTCGGTTTGCGTGCCCGTGTGCACGCATTTCGAGGCACCTCATTTTCAGCATTCTGTCATTTTCTCGGTTTGCGTGCCTGCGTGCACATATTTCGAGGCACCTCATTTTCATAGCATTGAGTATGTTAGGATTATATATTAGTTGCATTTCATGCATATCATGCATATTGCATCATGTCCGGAATAGGAGTTAGCCCGGGCACGGGAAACGAGGTACATTTCGTACTCCGAGTGACGGAATGTGTCTCAATTCCCCAGTCACCGACACTCCGGATTATCCATGATGGAGTTAGGTTTTAGCTGTAGTTCCATGTGCATTCATCCTATATTGAGTTGTGCATTTCGATTCCTCGGCCATCATGCCTCGGTATGCGTGATTGGTGGCACGAAGATCGAGATATGCATATATCTGTGCAGATACATTGCTATGCCCCTTTCCTGCTCTCTGTTGCAGCAAAACAAAGAATCAACAACCTTTTGGGACTTTGGCGCATTTCAAGAGCAGGTGTAAACAGAGGCTAATTGGGGCATTCCGGTGGATTTCCGCGCAAGACAACCCGGATATGCATCATCCATCAGAAGCAAGGCAGTCCCTGGTTTGCACGCCAGTTTTATTTGCTTTCTTAGCTAATTCATTAATTAATTAGAACTTTGTAATATTTCGGACTGTAATATTCTTTTATTCGGGACTGTAATATTCGGACTGTATATTTATTCGGACCCTCTGAGTGAGGGCACAACTGTAATAAGTGTGGGTGAGTGTGATGTATGTCTTCCAACCCCACGTCTTTCTCCCTTTTATTTATCCGCTTTTTATGGTTAGATTAGGGCATGTTTAAATTAGCATACAGTATGACAGCATGTTTTGCATTCATTCATCTGTATTGCATGCACCGGGCTCGGCGCATCATACTAACTGCATTGTACTTTCAATTTCAAATTGAATACATGTTAGTTGTCGCATTTCATATATCATCTTAGAATAGCCGAGCCTACTATAGTTGCATTTTCGCATGTGTTGCATTAGGCATTTCTGTATACTTAGGATCATACATGATTTCTAATATAGTTTCTATTTTGGCTCGGAGTACTCGGTGAGTTTTATGCTTTAGCATCCTTGCATGCGTGTGAGTGTTGCCATGAATAGCATGCTTACCATGAGGCTATGTGCTTATGTGATATAACTGCCTGAATGCCTGTGGGTGAAGGTTGGGTTATTTGAATTGGAATAATTCATCAAATGTGTGTTTTAAGCCCACTAGATAGTGGCAAAATCATATTTTTCTAAGCCCACCTGAGGGTGGCAAATCCACGTCTTAGCCTACTTGCGGGTAGCACCATCAAACCACTTTCAAATAAACAAACACGAAATGTTTTGTTCCAATTCGGGCGACCCAGTCTATATTTATATGCTGCGAGCATCACATAGTAACCTAGGCTAATAACCGGAATAAGAATTCACAATGTTTTCAAAAATTGATATCATGATTAGTAGAGGCCGGTCTATGACCGGGCGAGCGGGGGTGCTCACGAAGTGACCTTCCCCAATCGTACCCAAGTTCCCGAGCCGAGGCAACTTTGGTGATGACGGACACGTGGCCTTTTGGCACCGAGTCAGGGTTTCCTAAATTTCCCAAAATAAAATATTTAGGTGGCGACTCTGTATCTGGCAAAGCAGTCCATGTTTGGCACTTCTTTCAAAAATCTGTTTTCTCAAAACGATTTGCCGGATTTGGACTCTTTGGTTCAGATTAAGAACCGTGACTGCGAAAGTCGAGTCCGAGCTGTAGCGAGGTCCCCCGCGGGCTTGTTACAGTTTCTGGCGACTCTGCTGGGGATTTAGAGAACTTGACTCGAACTCTTGATATCTGTTTTTGATTACACTTGTGTGTTTCTTTGCATTGCATTTGCATTGGTGCGCCTAGGACACCGTGTTTGCCATCTGCTATTCCTGAACGGTTTGCCGGAGGCTTGTCTTGTCAAGGCATGACCATAAGGCTGACCGGTTGTGGGCTCTGCCAGTATGGGAACACAAACCCCGGTTTTACCGGGGCACCCTCTTTGACCATTCGACCTAGTGCATATTCGGATCCATAGTGACTATTCCAAATTAGGACAGGTTGCTTGCCCGTTTATAGGTTGTTTGAAACCGCTGCGTGCATAGTGAAACCCTAGCTCCTGACAAAATAGGACAGGGAAACCCTACCCCAACATAGGGGTGTTTTGGCTCTCACTTATCTGTTATGTGCTTTAGAGTGCGTCTCTACAAGAATGTATGTATCAGTGTATGAGTTTGGGCATCAGGCCTGCGGGCATCAATCAGTATCTGGGAATCAGTTTTGCCTGAGGGTATCAATTCACCGGCAGAATTTTGGGCAGAATTCAATAGAGAGCACACTCATTCAACTATGCTCATATCTGTTCAGGTGAAATCAGGCTGAGATGCTGCACGTTTTCTCTTTTGCTAGGGGTAATCCTGGAACTATAGCTTCAGAAGGCTCCGATATCCCCCGGGTACATTGGATCCGTGTTGATAGATTTTGTCAGGTCGGAAATTCAGTTCAAAGGCAAATCAGTGTTCCTTCGCTGAGGTAAGACAAAGGGCCAGATAGGGTTCATTTTGTTCATCTGATCCGACAGTCACCAGTCACATCATCAGCAGACCCGTGATGGCACAGGTTTCGGAAGAATTTTTATTAACCCGTGAGCCCACGACTTCTGAGCTGAAGAGAATGATCGAAGATCTTCAGAGAACTGTGATAGGTTTGGCCTCCGGGACATCGGCTCCGTCATCAACCACATCACATGCCAGGGAGTTCATGTCAAAAGGCTCCCCAATTTCGGAACGAGCTATATTTGAGGAATGCCAATCCCTTGGCAAAGTGGAGGCGAGTGGAAAGAACGAGGTAGAGGTGGACATGGATCCTCATGAATATCTTCTGTTGGCTGTTAAGGCTTTGAAAGCCGAGGGACTGAACAAAGAGCAAGTGTTCGCGGTCATTGCAAAAACTGTGGACGACATTTTCGCCACTCAAGTTGGGGGCAGTTTGAATCAAGGGGCAAGCCAGGAGAAGGGTCGTTGTATCAGAAACGTTCCTTTCGGCTATAATCCTGCACTCGGAAAAGATCAGCAAACTAGGCCAGCACCTGCTAATCCCCCTGCTGGTGCGTCCAGCAAAAATCCACAAACCTTGAAGTACCAACCCCGAGGTCGGAGGGTCTTCCATGCCCTCTATATGCCTTTGTCAAAGGCTCTAGAGGTTTTGATCAAGAAAGGGCATTTGAAGCCCCTTGAGCCGCAGCCATTACCAAAGAACCTCCCTCTCTCGCACAACTCAGCCGACTACTGTGCCTTCCATCAGCGAGCTGGTCATGACACCGACAGTTGCTTTCGTCTGCGCCATGATGTACAAGATTTGTTTGACAACGGGGTCATCCCCGCACCAAGTCCTGCAAAGCCTATCGGCACTTGATCAGTGAATTTGTGGGGGATAACGTGATGTGATCGAGGGATGAACCACCTGTGGGCGGCACTCAGTTTACTCCAGATATGACGTATGGCACGCACCGTTTTGAGCAGTTGGTGAATGCTACATTCTGACTTGGGTATTGAGTCAGTCTTGTCGTTTTGTTTTGAGTCTGTCGTTTTGTTTTGAGTCAGTCTCTTTTGTTTTGGGTCTGTCTTGTTGTATCGA
Organism: Camellia sinensis; assembly: GCF_055761805.1. NCBI lineage: Eukaryota > Viridiplantae > Streptophyta > Magnoliopsida > Ericales > Theaceae > Camellia > Camellia sinensis. The sequence goes on from NC_138970.1 coordinate 69,375,562, forward strand.
GTCAGTCCTGTTGTATAGGAGTCGGGTGATTCCGGGGGGTGTTACCTCGGGCATCACCATTTTGTTTTGTGTTTGTCTTTTCGTTTTGTTTTGAGTCTGTTTCTGCCAGGGAGCCAGTTGTACCAACAGATTTTGAATGAAACAGCAGTGATTTCCACACTCTCACATTTGCTTCTGCCATGTGCTAGTTGTGCCGGGATTTGAATGAAATGGCAGTACATTCCACCTGCTCTCTTCTGCACCCCAAAATCATTGCATTTGACCTAAGTTTTTCAAAACTTTTTGAACACTGCGGTGAAAACGAAGAGGAAGGAATTCCTCGGGATTCGCAAAACTTTGATCATTTGAGAGAAAGAGAGGCATGCTAAGCCCTTAATGAATGAAATCATGCTTGTTAGCGTGAGTACTGAGAAGGACCCTGGCTTGATCCAGACTGGTTTCACACTACCTTCAGCGCGAGTGATTCGTCGCTTTCTTAAAAACTTTCAAAAACAAAATGTTTTGCGCGGTCTTGCGAAGACCTGTGTGGAATCGCTCTTGAGATTGTGCAGCCTAGGATCGCTCTCAGCCTCGAGACTCAACCCCTTCGCTTCCAAACCTTGAACTTGAAATCAGAAGGTTCGACGGTCAACTACGATGTGAGGCCTGTGTGGCTAGATTTGAAGCAGCCCTCGAACAAGAGGCACCAAAGTCAAGTCAAGAAGATCAGATCTCATCAGAAGAAGCTTACAAAGCAAAGCAGCAGCCATTCTCCTGGATTCAGATGACTCCAGGATCTCAAAACCATTTGGCATGGACTTGTTATACTTTTACCCTTGAGAGGCTCGCTGGGTCGAAAACCCGGAAGGGCGACCCAGGCAAAAGTTAGAGCAAGAGAAAAATACAAAAAAAAGAAGAAGCAAAAAAATGCAAAAAGAAAAAAAGAGAACAAAAAAGAAAGATGCAAAGAAAAGAACGAAAAAAAAAATCAAAAAAAAGGAAAAAGAAATGAAAAGAATTGAAAAGAAAAGAAGAACAAAGCTCGCAAGGTCGAAAACCCGCAACGGGCGCCTTGGCAAAAGTTAGAGCCTAAATAGGAGAGGTTAATACCCGAGTGTACCTTAACCCTGAACTACGTGAGGCTTGATTCCCATCTTTGGGATACGTAGGCAACTTCATTCTGAAGTCCAGCCGTAAAACACTTCAAACTCAATCATGTCCATGTAATGGTTCTGATAATCTTTGCCTTCTCTATATCTGAGAGTCTGGTTGCGTTCGTCGCTCTGAGGATTGACTACAATACACTACGGTGCCATTCAGACAAGGGGCAACTTTCCGTTGCCATTCAATGCACCGCGGTGTCATTCAAACAAGGGGCAACTTTCCGTTGCCATTCAATGCGCTGCGGTGCTATCCAAACAAGGGGCAACTTTCCGTTGCCATTCAGAACGCCGCAGTGTCATTTCAAACAAGGGGCAACATTCCGTTGCCATGCAGTGTCCTTCAGACAAGGGGCAATTTTCCATTGCCATGGATCCGAGGTTGCGCATCTCAAGAGTAGGTCCCATGCTCGTTGAGCAGTGGTCGTTTGCGAAAATAGTTTTTGAGAATTTTTACTGAGGTTGACTAATCTTCTCGAAAAGTATTCCATTTTCAAAACTGGACCATTTCTTGGACCCAAAAAAGGAAAACTCTCAGTGCTCACTGCCTAACTTGCATGATTTTAAATCAGAAAATTGAACAAGTATGTTGATCTAACTCTCATTTTGGTCAAAATTTTTTTTTTAGGAGAAAACTAAAACTAAAAAATGGTCAAAATGATGAACTACGGGCACAGTTGAGTCAGGCTTCCTGTCTTTTCCCCATTGTCAACATACTTGCCAGAAAGGCCACTCTACCCGCCAAAAAAGGGGATAACCGAAGTTAACAACGAATGGCTGAAAGTTCTTTCATCCTCCAAGCAGCGAGGTATCAAGCCGAGTGCAAAGCATGAATTGGAATGGATCGAGATGCTCCATTCCCTCATCCGGCGCATCGACAGAGGTCACCGAAGGAAATAGCCGCGAGCTGATTATGTTGGGCATGAGCCCGCAACTTCCTGTTCATCCATCAACCACCCAGGGGAGGGATGAAAAATGAGAGATTGAAGAATAGAGAGATGTGTGATGAGAGAAAAAGTGAGAAAAGGGCTTTTTCAGAAAAATAGAGCTTGAGGGCCGAGTGATGCGAGGATCACAAATGAGAGAGGGTGGGGAACACTACCCGGTGAAACAGGCTCCCTGTGCGCGTCTGAGTGTCGTGTCTTTTTGTTTTATCTCGATTCTTGTTTTGAGTCGTTTCGAGTGTTACTCGATGTGTCTAGGTTGTGTGCCTTTTATTTCCTTGTTGAGTTGTTTTGCTGCGTTCAGTCATAAGCTCAATACTTGGTCGAAAGCTCATCTCTGAATTTCAAGAACAAAATCGTTTTGTGCTCCGAGTGCCATGCCATTCTCCACATTTGTACAAAACAAGATTCATTCTTTCATAAAACCGCAGGGTTCAACCTAGCTCATGTGAGAACAGTAGAACCAGGACCTATCTGAAGCTATATATGGTTCTGGACTGCAAAGCAAAAGCAAAAGTGGAAATGTCGAGCATCTGAGTTTGTTTCAACTTCAGTAAGTTCCGAGACTACATTCCGTGATGTATACCTCTTTAAGTCTTGCCAAAGCTCCGAAGTATGAGTGTGCCTCTACCTCAAGCTCAAGATCAAGTCTGCTTCAAGCCAGAATGGCGATCAAGTGCTCTCCCTGAGTACCATTCCCTGCCAGAGGCATCTTGGCTGTGTTCGCAATGAGTTCCTAGGAGGCCAACTGCGACGGTGGAAACTAGAGTTCGAATGGCTGATGCCTAGAACGTAAAGGTTCGGGATTTCCGAGACTAAAGTCTGGTTTAAATACCCAGAGGCATGTCCTCGGCTTGAAATCTGTATGGAAGCCCCATAGGTTGAGATAGCATGTATGCACCTCAATTCTGGATACTGAACCAACCTAGTCTGTCACCCCGTTGGAGAATAGGGAAAGTTGTGAATATGATCAGGAAGAAAGGCAACATCCAAAGTGTTCTACGTGAAGAACCCTTGTCAGTATTTCAGAGTCTTTGTACTGTGAGATGAAGGTAAGTGTTTGAAGAGCACAGGGGAAGATCCCCATCGGAGCAGAGCGGTTCACCGCCACTCACCTCATGAGGTGCTTTCTAAAGTGCTGTTTTGTCCATTTATTGCTTTCCTTAAGCATCATGCATTGTAATGCATTGTACCTATCAAGTTTCTTTCTCATTTCATGCACAATATTGTATGTACGGTTCATTCAAAGAAGTTCCGTTTTAAGATCATTTATTTAGTGTATCAATCACACTTCATTCATTTAGTATATCAATCATACTTTGTTCACTTAGTGCATCTATCACACTTTGTGCTCACCTTTTTGTGTATCAATCACATGTTCGCTCTGTGTATCTATCACACATGCACACTGTATTCGCAGTGAGAATTCCATAATTTTCTTACATCCTTTCTGCACGAGGTGTAGTTTGGCTCGAGTTTACTTGCTTGCCTAGCATTCGCTTAAAATGTTGCATTTATTTCGCATAATTGCTTCATTACAGCTCTCTTTGCATAATCATGAGTTCAACTTGGCTTCGCGTAGCGTATAAGTCCACTCTTCAACTTGGCTTCGCGTAGCGTATAAGTCCACTCTTCAACTTGGCTTCGCGTAGCGTATAAGTCCACTCTTCAATTTGGCTTCGCGTAGCGTATAAGTCCACTCTTCAATTTGGCTTCGCGTAGCGTATAAGTCCACTCTTCAATCTGGCTTCGCGTAGCGTATAAGTCCACTCTTCAACTTGGCTTCGCGTAGCGTATAAGTCCACTCTTCAATTTGGCTTCGCGTAGCGTATAAGTCCACTGTTCAATCTGGCTTCGCGTAGCGTATAAGTCCACTCTTCAATCTGGCTTCGCGTAGCGTATAAGTCCACTCTTCAAATTGGCTTCGCGTAGCGTATAAGTCCACTCTTCAACTTGGCTTCGCGTAGCGTATAAGTCCACTCGTCAAATCGGCTTCGCGTAGCGTATAAGTCCACTCGTCAAATTGGCTTCGCGTAGCGTATAAGTCCACTCTTCAACTTGGCTTCGCGTAGCGTATAAGTCCACTCTTCAAATCGGCTTCGCGTAGCGTATAAGTCCAACTTTCAAATCGGCTTCGCGTAGCGTATAAGTCCAACTTTCAAACCGGCTTCGCGTAGCGTATAAGTCCAATCTTCAAACCGGCTTCGCGTAGCGTATAAGTCCAACTTTCAAGACCGGCTTCGCGTAGCGTACAAGTCCAATCTTCAAAATCTTCTTGCATATCATTTGCATTTTTGCCCCCCTGCCTGCGGGCACGTCTCTGTTTATCTTGTATGTTTGTCTAAGTCTTCGGCCTTGTCAAAAATGGGTCGTCTCTGGGCTTTGACATTCACTCCCGTCACTTGTGACTTCCGAGTTCTGTCAAAGAGGGGCAACTGTAGACACCCCATTTTTGACCGACCTTAAGACTCAGACGTCACCAATTGAGCGCTTGGTGATGTTGCATAATGTGCTCGTTCAGAAGTTCCAGAATCGCGGCCGTGAGCCCTGCCTCCGGACTTCCGAACCCTCTTCTGTGCCTTGTCTCGGTTTGCGAACCAGACTCGGTTTTCTCTGTTTCTTTTCCTGAGGGGAGAGAGAGGTCCCGTAGACCATCTCTCAATGTCCGTAGGCTACATTTGGTGGCCGTAGGCCATTTTGCCCATTTCGGAGCCCGGTTTCCGGTTTTCGGAGCCGTCAGGCCGTGTGCCTCGGTTCGGGACCGCCTAACCATCTCCGTTTGCTCTGATTTTTGGCATACATCTTATTTTCTCCCTTTTGAGGGACACTGGGGTCTGAGAAACCCACTTCGTGGCCGAACGCCACTTTCGGTGTTTAACGGGCAGTTTCCGGGGCCCCGAACTACGTGTTTTGGCCCCCGAACATTCGTTTTGCATCGGTTTTCGTTCATTTTTGGCAGGTACCTTTGTTTTATCACCAGGAAGGTCACTGAAGGGTGGGAGGCTAGTAATTGTTGCAGCAACCAGTTATCTCTCCTTCGGAGCCTCCCGGCGCCCGTTTTTCCAACTTCCGGGCTAATGTTGAACACCCTAGGGGTAGTGTTGCCAACTTTCAACCACATAACTGTGATCTACACACCTTGGAGGACCCAAAAAAGTCATGGCCGACCATTAATTGTTATTTCCATTTTTGCCCCTCCTCTTCCGGGCCAATGTTGAACACCTTGGGCCCACTTTCTTGAACTTTGAACCACATATATGTGATGTACACACTTGGGAGGACCCTAAAAGTTCATGGCCGGCCACTATTTTTGATCAATCGGCCACTTCTCCTAACCGAGACCTTTTCTTGAGGGAGCTTGACCCTTTTGGACCTTTTTTTTTAGCTTCTCCAAGAAGCTTGACCTCTTTAGCTTCTCCAAGAAGCTTGACCCCTTTTTTAGCTTCTCCAAGAAGCTTGACCTTTTTGTTTAGCTTCTCCAAGAAGCTTGAACCTTTTGACCCTTTTTTAAAACTTCTCCAAGAAGCTTGACCCTTTTGACCCTTTTTGTTTAGCTTCTCCAAGAAGCTTGAACCTTTTGACCCTTTTGGCTAGCTTCTCCAAGAAGCTTGAACCTCTTGACCCTTTTTGCCTAGCTTCTCCAAGAAGCTTGGCCCTTTTGCTCCAAGCTTCTAAGAGAAGCTTGGCCCTTTTGGTCAAAGCTTCCAAGAGAAGCTTTGCCCCTTTGGTTTCTCTATATAAAGAGAACCTCTCCTCCCCTTTAGGAGGTTAGAAAAATTGGTTCTTCAAGCCTCAAGAGACAAATCCTCCTCCATCTCTCTCATTTTCCTAAAAAGCTTCAAGTCCTACACCACCATTTACACTACAACACCAAGCTCTACCACCACCACTCCATTCCAAGAGCAAGGAGAGGAATTCCAGAAGCTAAGAGGCAACAAAGTTGGCCCAAGAAGCAACAAAAGAATTGATCTTCCAAGGTAAGTCCACTTTCCCTCTTTTGAGCTCATTTTTTGCAACATTTCTTAGCCTTTCTTTCTTGTACATTTGAGCTCCGACCAAAACTAGAAAGATCATTATTTTGAGCTCATTTTCATGTCTCATTAAGGGCTCAACCCTGTTTGAGCCCTCCATGTTGCACTTGCTTCAATGTCCTCCTTAAATACCGTTTTCTTGCATGCTTTGGATGCCCAATATGCTTCCATTTTTGGACGATTTTCAGGCCTAGAGATAGTCTTATTTTGACCTTCTTAACATGTTTCATTAAGGGTCTTTGGCCATTTGTGGAATATTTTGCATACCTCATGTTATAGCCTCTTTTGAGCCTTATTTTGCATTGCATTTCTAGCATGTTTTTATACTGTTTTGGCCATTTTACAGTTCTGGAAATATGCTTATTTTTGGTCCCTCTTCAATGTTGTAGAAGGGAATTTTTCAGTTTGGGCATTGTATATACCACTTGCCTCTTTGGCCATCTTTTGGCCCCTATTCTTGCATGCCATTTTTGCCATACCTATGCTTGCTGTTTGGCCATGTTTATAACTGTGAAAGTGCATCTTTTGGGACTGTCTAGCTTCTGTCTTTGCATTGCATGTCCATATTGTGCATGTTTAGCATAGTTATAGGCCATTTCGGGTGCCTAAATTCGCATTTCGGGACATTTCCTTGCATTTCATGTCATTTCGCCTCATTTCGGGACTGTTTTCCCCCATATTTTAGTGCTGAAATTTCGTTAGCATGCTTGCATATCATTTTTGCCATGTTTCATTGCATTTTATCATTGCCTCGGTTTGCGTGCCCGTGTGCACGCATTTCGAGGCACTCCATTTTTATCCGACGGCATCCTATGTGAGTGTGGCTGAGGCTCACTCATGTTGGTATAAGCCCATTTGTCATTTCCATGCCATTTCATTGCATTTTATCATTGCCTCGGTTTGCGTGCCCGTGTGCACGCATTTCGAGGCACCTCATTTTTATCCGCCAGCATCCTATGTGAGTGTGGCTGAGGCTCACTCATGTTGGTATAAGCCCATTTGTCATTTCCATGCCATTTCATTGCATTTTATCATTGCCTCGGTTTGCGTGCCCGTGTGCACGCATTTCGAGGCACCTCATTTTTATCCGCCGGCATCTTATGTGAGTGTGGCTGAGGCTCTCTCATGTTAGTATAAGTCCATGTTGCATTTTCCATGTCATTCGCATCGCTTTTGTGTCGCCTCGGTTTGCGTGCCCGTGTGCACGCATTTCGAGGCACTTCATTTTCATCAATCGGCATCCTATGTGAGTGTGGCTGAGGCCCACTCATGTTGGTATAAGCCCACTTGTCATGTTTCCATGCCATTTCATCGCATTCTGCATTGCCTCGGTTTGCGTGCCTGTGTGCACGCATTTCGAGGCACCTCATTTTCTGCCATCGGCATCCTATGTGAGTGTGGCTGAGGCTCACTCATGTTGGTATAAGTCCATATCATGTTTCCATGCCATTTTATCGCATTCTGTCATTGCCTCGGTTTGCGTGCCCGTGTGCACGCATTTCGAGGCACTTCACTTTTATCCGCCGGCATCCCATGTGAGTGCGGCTGAGGCTCACTCATGTTGGTATAAGTCCAATTGTCATTTCCATATCATCGCCTCGATTTGCGTGCCCGCGTGCACGTATTTCGAGACACATACCATCGCCTCGGTTTGCGTGCCCCCGCGTGCACGTATTTCGAGACACATATCATTGCCTCGGTTTGCGTGCCCGCGTGCACGTATTTCGAGACACACATCATCGCCTCGGTTTGCGTGCCCATGTGCACGTATTTCGAGACATCTCATTTTCATTGTATCTGTCATCGCCTCAGTTTGCGTGCCCGTGTGCACGCATTTCGAGGCATCTCATTTTCATTGTATCTGCCATCGCCTCGGTTTGCGTGCCCGCGTGCACGCATTTCGAGACATCTCATTTTCATTGTATCTGTCATCACCTCGGTTTGCGTGCCCGCGTGCACGTACTTCGAGGCATCTCATTTTCATTGCATTTGTCATCGCCTCGGTTTGCGTGCCCGCGTGCACGCATTTCGAGGCATCCCATTTTCATTGCATTTGTCATCGCCTCGGTTTGCGTGCCCGCGTGCACGCATTTCGAGGCATCTCATTTTCATTGCACATATCATCGCCTCGGTTTGCGTGCCCGTGTGCACGCATTTCGAGGCACCTCATTTTCAGCATTCTGTCATTTTCTCGGTTTGCGTGCCTGCGTGCACATATTTCGAGGCACCTCATTTTCATAGCATTGAGTATGTTAGGATTATATATTAGTTGCATTTCATGCATATCATGCATATTGCATCATGTCCGGAATAGGAGTTAGCCCGGGCACGGGAAACGAGGTACATTTCGTACTCCGAGTGACGGAATGTGTCTCAATTCCCCAGTCACCGACACTCCGGATTATCCATGATGGAGTTAGGTTTTAGCTGTAGTTCCATGTGCATTCATCCTATATTGAGTTGTGCATTTCGATTCCTCGGCCATCATGCCTCGGTATGCGTGATTGGTGGCACGAAGATCGAGATATGCATATATCTGTGCAGATACATTGCTATGCCCCTTTCCTGCTCTCTGTTGCAGCAAAACAAAGAATCAACAACCTTTTGGGACTTTGGCGCATTTCAAGAGCAGGTGTAAACAGAGGCTAATTGGGGCATTCCGGTGGATTTCCGCGCAAGACAACCCGGATATGCATCATCCATCAGAAGCAAGGCAGTCCCTGGTTTGCACGCCAGTTTTATTTGCTTTCTTAGCTAATTCATTAATTAATTAGAACTTTGTAATATTTCGGACTGTAATATTCTTTTATTCGGGACTGTAATATTCGGACTGTATATTTATTCGGACCCTCTGAGTGAGGGCACAACTGTAATAAGTGTGGGTGAGTGTGATGTATGTCTTCCAACCCCACGTCTTTCTCCCTTTTATTTATCCGCTTTTTATGGTTAGATTAGGGCATGTTTAAATTAGCATACAGTATGACAGCATGTTTTGCATTCATTCATCTGTATTGCATGCACCGGGCTCGGCGCATCATACTAACTGCATTGTACTTTCAATTTCAAATTGAATACATGTTAGTTGTCGCATTTCATATATCATCTTAGAATAGCCGAGCCTACTATAGTTGCATTTTCGCATGTGTTGCATTAGGCATTTCTGTATACTTAGGATCATACATGATTTCTAATATAGTTTCTATTTTGGCTCGGAGTACTCGGTGAGTTTTATGCTTTAGCATCCTTGCATGCGTGTGAGTGTTGCCATGAATAGCATGCTTACCATGAGGCTATGTGCTTATGTGATATAACTGCCTGAATGCCTGTGGGTGAAGGTTGGGTTATTTGAATTGGAATAATTCATCAAATGTGTGTTTTAAGCCCACTAGATAGTGGCAAAATCATATTTTTCTAAGCCCACCTGAGGGTGGCAAATCCACGTCTTAGCCTACTTGCGGGTAGCACCATCAAACCACTTTCAAATAAACAAACACGAAATGTTTTGTTCCAATTCGGGCGACCCAGTCTATATTTATATGCTGCGAGCATCACATAGTAACCTAGGCTAATAACCGGAATAAGAATTCACAATGTTTTCAAAAATTGATATCATGATTAGTAGAGGCCGGTCTATGACCGGGCGAGCGGGGGTGCTCACGAAGTGACCTTCCCCAATCGTACCCAAGTTCCCGAGCCGAGGCAACTTTGGTGATGACGGACACGTGGCCTTTTGGCACCGAGTCAGGGTTTCCTAAATTTCCCAAAATAAAATATTTAGGTGGCGACTCTGTATCTGGCAAAGCAGTCCATGTTTGGCACTTCTTTCAAAAATCTGTTTTCTCAAAACGATTTGCCGGATTTGGACTCTTTGGTTCAGATTAAGAACCGTGACTGCGAAAGTCGAGTCCGAGCTGTAGCGAGGTCCCCCGCGGGCTTGTTACAGTTTCTGGCGACTCTGCTGGGGATTTAGAGAACTTGACTCGAACTCTTGATATCTGTTTTTGATTACACTTGTGTGTTTCTTTGCATTGCATTTGCATTGGTGCGCCTAGGACACCGTGTTTGCCATCTGCTATTCCTGAACGGTTTGCCGGAGGCTTGTCTTGTCAAGGCATGACCATAAGGCTGACCGGTTGTGGGCTCTGCCAGTATGGGAACACAAACCCCGGTTTTACCGGGGCACCCTCTTTGACCATTCGACCTAGTGCATATTCGGATCCATAGTGACTATTCCAAATTAGGACAGGTTGCTTGCCCGTTTATAGGTTGTTTGAAACCGCTGCGTGCATAGTGAAACCCTAGCTCCTGACAAAATAGGACAGGGAAACCCTACCCCAACATAGGGGTGTTTTGGCTCTCACTTATCTGTTATGTGCTTTAGAGTGCGTCTCTACAAGAATGTATGTATCAGTGTATGAGTTTGGGCATCAGGCCTGCGGGCATCAATCAGTATCTGGGAATCAGTTTTGCCTGAGGGTATCAATTCACCGGCAGAATTTTGGGCAGAATTCAATAGAGAGCACACTCATTCAACTATGCTCATATCTGTTCAGGTGAAATCAGGCTGAGATGCTGCACGTTTTCTCTTTTGCTAGGGGTAATCCTGGAACTATAGCTTCAGAAGGCTCCGATATCCCCCGGGTACATTGGATCCGTGTTGATAGATTTTGTCAGGTCGGAAATTCAGTTCAAAGGCAAATCAGTGTTCCTTCGCTGAGGTAAGACAAAGGGCCAGATAGGGTTCATTTTGTTCATCTGATCCGACAGTCACCAGTCACATCATCAGCAGACCCGTGATGGCACAGGTTTCGGAAGAATTTTTATTAACCCGTGAGCCCACGACTTCTGAGCTGAAGAGAATGATCGAAGATCTTCAGAGAACTGTGATAGGTTTGGCCTCCGGGACATCGGCTCCGTCATCAACCACATCACATGCCAGGGAGTTCATGTCAAAAGGCTCCCCAATTTCGGAACGAGCTATATTTGAGGAATGCCAATCCCTTGGCAAAGTGGAGGCGAGTGGAAAGAACGAGGTAGAGGTGGACATGGATCCTCATGAATATCTTCTGTTGGCTGTTAAGGCTTTGAAAGCCGAGGGACTGAACAAAGAGCAAGTGTTCGCGGTCATTGCAAAAACTGTGGACGACATTTTCGCCACTCAAGTTGGGGGCAGTTTGAATCAAGGGGCAAGCCAGGAGAAGGGTCGTTGTATCAGAAACGTTCCTTTCGGCTATAATCCTGCACTCGGAAAAGATCAGCAAACTAGGCCAGCACCTGCTAATCCCCCTGCTGGTGCGTCCAGCAAAAATCCACAAACCTTGAAGTACCAACCCCGAGGTCGGAGGGTCTTCCATGCCCTCTATATGCCTTTGTCAAAGGCTCTAGAGGTTTTGATCAAGAAAGGGCATTTGAAGCCCCTTGAGCCGCAGCCATTACCAAAGAACCTCCCTCTCTCGCACAACTCAGCCGACTACTGTGCCTTCCATCAGCGAGCTGGTCATGACACCGACAGTTGCTTTCGTCTGCGCCATGATGTACAAGATTTGTTTGACAACGGGGTCATCCCCGCACCAAGTCCTGCAAAGCCTATCGGCACTTGATCAGTGAATTTGTGGGGGATAACGTGATGTGATCGAGGGATGAACCACCTGTGGGCGGCACTCAGTTTACTCCAGATATGACGTATGGCACGCACCGTTTTGAGCAGTTGGTGAATGCTACATTCTGACTTGGGTATTGAGTCAGTCTTGTCGTTTTGTTTTGAGTCTGTCGTTTTGTTTTGAGTCAGTCTCTTTTGTTTTGGGTCTGTCTTGTTGTATCGAGTCAGTCCTGTTGTATAGGAGTCGGGTGATTCCGGGGGGTGTTACCTCGGGCATCACCATTTTGTTTTGTGTTTGTCTTTTCGTTTTGTTTTGAGTCTGTTTCTGCCAGGGAGCCAGTTGTACCAACAGATTTTGAATGAAACAGCAGTGATTTCCACACTCTCACATTTGCTTCTGCCATGTGCTAGTTGTGCCGGGATTTGAATGAAATGGCAGTACATTCCACCTGCTCTCTTCTGCACCCCAAAATCATTGCATTTGACCTAAGTTTTTCAAAACTTTTTGAACACTGCGGTGAAAACGAAGAGGAAGGAATTCCTCGGGATTCGCAAAACTTTGATCATTTGAGAGAAAGAGAGGCATGCTAAGCCCTTAATGAATGAAATCATGCTTGTTAGCGTGAGTACTGAGAAGGACCCTGGCTTGATCCAGACTGGTTTCACACTACCTTCAGCGCGAGTGATTCGTCGCTTTCTTAAAAACTTTCAAAAACAAAATGTTTTGCGCGGTCTTGCGAAGACCTGTGTGGAATCGCTCTTGAGATTGTGCAGCCTAGGATCGCTCTCAGCCTCGAGACTCAACCCCTTCGCTTCCAAACCTTGAACTTGAAATCAGAAGGTTCGACGGTCAACTACGATGTGAGGCCTGTGTGGCTAGATTTGAAGCAGCCCTCGAACAAGAGGCACCAAAGTCAAGTCAAGAAGATCAGATCTCATCAGAAGAAGCTTACAAAGCAAAGCAGCAGCCATTCTCCTGGATTCAGATGACTCCAGGATCTCAAAACCATTTGGCATGGACTTGTTATACTTTTACCCTTGAGAGGCTCGCTGGGTCGAAAACCCGGAAGGGCGACCCAGGCAAAAGTTAGAGCAAGAGAAAAATACAAAAAAAAGAAGAAGCAAAAAAATGCAAAAAGAAAAAAAGAGAACAAAAAAGAAAGATGCAAAGAAAAGAACGAAAAAAAAAATCAAAAAAAAGGAAAAAGAAATGAAAAGAATTGAAAAGAAAAGAAGAACAAAGCTCGCAAGGTCGAAAACCCGCAACGGGCGCCTTGGCAAAAGTTAGAGCCTAAATAGGAGAGGTTAATACCCGAGTGTACCTTAACCCTGAACTACGTGAGGCTTGATTCCCATCTTTGGGATACGTAGGCAACTTCATTCTGAAGTCCAGCCGTAAAACACTTCAAACTCAATCATGTCCATGTAATGGTTCTGATAATCTTTGCCTTCTCTATATCTGAGAGTCTGGTTGCGTTCGTCGCTCTGAGGATTGACTACAATACACTACGGTGCCATTCAGACAAGGGGCAACTTTCCGTTGCCATTCAATGCACCGCGGTGTCATTCAAACAAGGGGCAACTTTCCGTTGCCATTCAATGCGCTGCGGTGCTATCCAAACAAGGGGCAACTTTCCGTTGCCATTCAGAACGCCGCAGTGTCATTTCAAACAAGGGGCAACATTCCGTTGCCATGCAGTGTCCTTCAGACAAGGGGCAATTTTCCATTGCCATGGATCCGAGGTTGCGCATCTCAAGAGTAGGTCCCATGCTCGTTGAGCAGTGGTCGTTTGCGAAAATAGTTTTTGAGAATTTTTACTGAGGTTGACTAATCTTCTCGAAAAGTATTCCATTTTCAAAACTGGACCATTTCTTGGACCCAAAAAAGGAAAACTCTCAGTGCTCACTGCCTAACTTGCATGATTTTAAATCAGAAAATTGAACAAGTATGTTGATCTAACTCTCATTTTGGTCAAAATTTTTTTTTTAGGAGAAAACTAAAACTAAAAAATGGTCAAAATGATGAACTACGGGCACAGTTGAGTCAGGCTTCCTGTCTTTTCCCCATTGTCAACATACTTGCCAGAAAGGCCACTCTACCCGCCAAAAAAGGGGATAACCGAAGTTAACAACGAATGGCTGAAAGTTCTTTCATCCTCCAAGCAGCGAGGTATCAAGCCGAGTGCAAAGCATGAATTGGAATGGATCGAGATGCTCCATTCCCTCATCCGGCGCATCGACAGAGGTCACCGAAGGAAATAGCCGCGAGCTGATTATGTTGGGCATGAGCCCGCAACTTCCTGTTCATCCATCAACCACCCAGGGGAGGGATGAAAAATGAGAGATTGAAGAATAGAGAGATGTGTGATGAGAGAAAAAGTGAGAAAAGGGCTTTTTCAGAAAAATAGAGCTTGAGGGCCGAGTGATGCGAGGATCACAAATGAGAGAGGGTGGGGAACACTACCCGGTGAAACAGGCTCCCTGTGCGCGTCTGAGTGTCGTGTCTTTTTGTTTTATCTCGATTCTTGTTTTGAGTCGTTTCGAGTGTTACTCGATGTGTCTAGGTTGTGTGCCTTTTATTTCCTTGTTGAGTTGTTTTGCTGCGTTCAGTCATAAGCTCAATACTTGGTCGAAAGCTCATCTCTGAATTTCAAGAACAAAATCGTTTTGTGCTCCGAGTGCCATGCCATTCTCCACATTTGTACAAAACAAGATTCATTCTTTCATAAAACCGCAGGGTTCAACCTAGCTCATGTGAGAACAGTAGAACCAGGACCTATCTGAAGCTATATATGGTTCTGGACTGCAAAGCAAAAGCAAAAGTGGAAATGTCGAGCATCTGAGTTTGTTTCAACTTCAGTAAGTTCCGAGACTACATTCCGTGATGTATACCTCTTTAAGTCTTGCCAAAGCTCCGAAGTATGAGTGTGCCTCTACCTCAAGCTCAAGATCAAGTCTGCTTCAAGCCAGAATGGCGATCAAGTGCTCTCCCTGAGTACCATTCCCTGCCAGAGGCATCTTGGCTGTGTTCGCAATGAGTTCCTAGGAGGCCAACTGCGACGGTGGAAACTAGAGTTCGAATGGCTGATGCCTAGAACGTAAAGGTTCGGGATTTCCGAGACTAAAGTCTGGTTTAAATACCCAGAGGCATGTCCTCGGCTTGAAATCTGTATGGAAGCCCCATAGGTTGAGATAGCATGTATGCACCTCAATTCTGGATACTGAACCAACCTAGTCTGTCACCCCGTTGGAGAATAGGGAAAGTTGTGAATATGATCAGGAAGAAAGGCAACATCCAAAGTGTTCTACGTGAAGAACCCTTGTCAGTATTTCAGAGTCTTTGTACTGTGAGATGAAGGTAAGTGTTTGAAGAGCACAGGGGAAGATCCCCATCGGAGCAGAGCGGTTCACCGCCACTCACCTCATGAGGTGCTTTCTAAAGTGCTGTTTTGTCCATTTATTGCTTTCCTTAAGCATCATGCATTGTAATGCATTGTACCTATCAAGTTTCTTTCTCATTTCATGCACAATATTGTATGTACGGTTCATTCAAAGAAGTTCCGTTTTAAGATCATTTATTTAGTGTATCAATCACACTTCATTCATTTAGTATATCAATCATACTTTGTTCACTTAGTGCATCTATCACACTTTGTGCTCACCTTTTTGTGTATCAATCACATGTTCGCTCTGTGTATCTATCACACATGCACACTGTATTCGCAGTGAGAATTCCATAATTTTCTTACATCCTTTCTGCACGAGGTGTAGTTTGGCTCGAGTTTACTTGCTTGCCTAGCATTCGCTTAAAATGTTGCATTTATTTCGCATAATTGCTTCATTACAGCTCTCTTTGCATAATCATGAGTTCAACTTGGCTTCGCGTAGCGTATAAGTCCACTCTTCAACTTGGCTTCGCGTAGCGTATAAGTCCACTCTTCAACTTGGCTTCGCGTAGCGTATAAGTCCACTCTTCAATTTGGCTTCGCGTAGCGTATAAGTCCACTCTTCAATTTGGCTTCGCGTAGCGTATAAGTCCACTCTTCAATCTGGCTTCGCGTAGCGTATAAGTCCACTCTTCAACTTGGCTTCGCGTAGCGTATAAGTCCACTCTTCAATTTGGCTTCGCGTAGCGTATAAGTCCACTGTTCAATCTGGCTTCGCGTAGCGTATAAGTCCACTCTTCAATCTGGCTTCGCGTAGCGTATAAGTCCACTCTTCAAATTGGCTTCGCGTAGCGTATAAGTCCACTCTTCAACTTGGCTTCGCGTAGCGTATAAGTCCACTCGTCAAATCGGCTTCGCGTAGCGTATAAGTCCACTCGTCAAATTGGCTTCGCGTAGCGTATAAGTCCACTCTTCAACTTGGCTTCGCGTAGCGTATAAGTCCACTCTTCAAATCGGCTTCGCGTAGCGTATAAGTCCAACTTTCAAATCGGCTTCGCGTAGCGTATAAGTCCAACTTTCAAACCGGCTTCGCGTAGCGTATAAGTCCAATCTTCAAACCGGCTTCGCGTAGCGTATAAGTCCAACTTTCAAGACCGGCTTCGCGTAGCGTACAAGTCCAATCTTCAAAATCTTCTTGCATATCATTTGCATTTTTGCCCCCCTGCCTGCGGGCACGTCTCTGTTTATCTTGTATGTTTGTCTAAGTCTTCGGCCTTGTCAAAAATGGGTCGTCTCTGGGCTTTGACATTCACTCCCGTCACTTGTGACTTCCGAGTTCTGTCAAAGAGGGGCAACTGTAGACACCCCATTTTTGACCGACCTTAAGACTCAGACGTCACCAATTGAGCGCTTGGTGATGTTGCATAATGTGCTCGTTCAGAAGTTCCAGAATCGCGGCCGTGAGCCCTGCCTCCGGACTTCCGAACCCTCTTCTGTGCCTTGTCTCGGTTTGCGAACCAGACTCGGTTTTCTCTGTTTCTTTTCCTGAGGGGAGAGAGAGGTCCCGTAGACCATCTCTCAATGTCCGTAGGCTACATTTGGTGGCCGTAGGCCATTTTGCCCATTTCGGAGCCCGGTTTCCGGTTTTCGGAGCCGTCAGGCCGTGTGCCTCGGTTCGGGACCGCCTAACCATCTCCGTTTGCTCTGATTTTTGGCATACATCTTATTTTCTCCCTTTTGAGGGACACTGGGGTCTGAGAAACCCACTTCGTGGCCGAACGCCACTTTCGGTGTTTAACGGGCAGTTTCCGGGGCCCCGAACTACGTGTTTTGGCCCCCGAACATTCGTTTTGCATCGGTTTTCGTTCATTTTTGGCAGGTACCTTTGTTTTATCACCAGGAAGGTCACTGAAGGGTGGGAGGCTAGTAATTGTTGCAGCAACCAGTTATCTCTCCTTCGGAGCCTCCCGGCGCCCGTTTTTCCAACTTCCGGGCTAATGTTGAACACCCTAGGGGTAGTGTTGCCAACTTTCAACCACATAACTGTGATCTACACACCTTGGAGGACCCAAAAAAGTCATGGCCGACCATTAATTGTTATTTCCATTTTTGCCCCTCCTCTTCCGGGCCAATGTTGAACACCTTGGGCCCACTTTCTTGAACTTTGAACCACATATATGTGATGTACACACTTGGGAGGACCCTAAAAGTTCATGGCCGGCCACTATTTTTGATCAATCGGCCACTTCTCCTAACCGAGACCTTTTCTTGAGGGAGCTTGACCCTTTTGGACCTTTTTTTTTAGCTTCTCCAAGAAGCTTGACCTCTTTAGCTTCTCCAAGAAGCTTGACCCCTTTTTTAGCTTCTCCAAGAAGCTTGACCTTTTTGTTTAGCTTCTCCAAGAAGCTTGAACCTTTTGACCCTTTTTTAAAACTTCTCCAAGAAGCTTGACCCTTTTGACCCTTTTTGTTTAGCTTCTCCAAGAAGCTTGAACCTTTTGACCCTTTTGGCTAGCTTCTCCAAGAAGCTTGAACCTCTTGACCCTTTTTGCCTAGCTTCTCCAAGAAGCTTGGCCCTTTTGCTCCAAGCTTCTAAGAGAAGCTTGGCCCTTTTGGTCAAAGCTTCCAAGAGAAGCTTTGCCCCTTTGGTTTCTCTATATAAAGAGAACCTCTCCTCCCCTTTAGGAGGTTAGAAAAATTGGTTCTTCAAGCCTCAAGAGACAAATCCTCCTCCATCTCTCTCATTTTCCTAAAAAGCTTCAAGTCCTACACCACCATTTACACTACAACACCAAGCTCTACCACCACCACTCCATTCCAAGAGCAAGGAGAGGAATTCCAGAAGCTAAGAGGCAACAAAGTTGGCCCAAGAAGCAACAAAAGAATTGATCTTCCAAGGTAAGTCCACTTTCCCTCTTTTGAGCTCATTTTTTGCAACATTTCTTAGCCTTTCTTTCTTGTACATTTGAGCTCCGACCAAAACTAGAAAGATCATTATTTTGAGCTCATTTTCATGTCTCATTAAGGGCTCAACCCTGTTTGAGCCCTCCATGTTGCACTTGCTTCAATGTCCTCCTTAAATACCGTTTTCTTGCATGCTTTGGATGCCCAATATGCTTCCATTTTTGGACGATTTTCAGGCCTAGAGATAGTCTTATTTTGACCTTCTTAACATGTTTCATTAAGGGTCTTTGGCCATTTGTGGAATATTTTGCATACCTCATGTTATAGCCTCTTTTGAGCCTTATTTTGCATTGCATTTCTAGCATGTTTTTATACTGTTTTGGCCATTTTACAGTTCTGGAAATATGCTTATTTTTGGTCCCTCTTCAATGTTGTAGAAGGGAATTTTTCAGTTTGGGCATTGTATATACCACTTGCCTCTTTGGCCATCTTTTGGCCCCTATTCTTGCATGCCATTTTTGCCATACCTATGCTTGCTGTTTGGCCATGTTTATAACTGTGAAAGTGCATCTTTTGGGACTGTCTAGCTTCTGTCTTTGCATTGCATGTCCATATTGTGCATGTTTAGCATAGTTATAGGCCATTTCGGGTGCCTAAATTCGCATTTCGGGACATTTCCTTGCATTTCATGTCATTTCGCCTCATTTCGGGACTGTTTTCCCCCATATTTTAGTGCTGAAATTTCGTTAGCATGCTTGCATATCATTTTTGCCATGTTTCATTGCATTTTATCATTGCCTCGGTTTGCGTGCCCGTGTGCACGCATTTCGAGGCACTCCATTTTTATCCGACGGCATCCTATGTGAGTGTGGCTGAGGCTCACTCATGTTGGTATAAGCCCATTTGTCATTTCCATGCCATTTCATTGCATTTTATCATTGCCTCGGTTTGCGTGCCCGTGTGCACGCATTTCGAGGCACCTCATTTTTATCCGCCAGCATCCTATGTGAGTGTGGCTGAGGCTCACTCATGTTGGTATAAGCCCATTTGTCATTTCCATGCCATTTCATTGCATTTTATCATTGCCTCGGTTTGCGTGCCCGTGTGCACGCATTTCGAGGCACCTCATTTTTATCCGCCGGCATCTTATGTGAGTGTGGCTGAGGCTCTCTCATGTTAGTATAAGTCCATGTTGCATTTTCCATGTCATTCGCATCGCTTTTGTGTCGCCTCGGTTTGCGTGCCCGTGTGCACGCATTTCGAGGCACTTCATTTTCATCAATCGGCATCCTATGTGAGTGTGGCTGAGGCCCACTCATGTTGGTATAAGCCCACTTGTCATGTTTCCATGCCATTTCATCGCATTCTGCATTGCCTCGGTTTGCGTGCCTGTGTGCACGCATTTCGAGGCACCTCATTTTCTGCCATCGGCATCCTATGTGAGTGTGGCTGAGGCTCACTCATGTTGGTATAAGTCCATATCATGTTTCCATGCCATTTTATCGCATTCTGTCATTGCCTCGGTTTGCGTGCCCGTGTGCACGCATTTCGAGGCACTTCACTTTTATCCGCCGGCATCCCATGTGAGTGCGGCTGAGGCTCACTCATGTTGGTATAAGTCCAATTGTCATTTCCATATCATCGCCTCGATTTGCGTGCCCGCGTGCACGTATTTCGAGACACATACCATCGCCTCGGTTTGCGTGCCCCCGCGTGCACGTATTTCGAGACACATATCATTGCCTCGGTTTGCGTGCCCGCGTGCACGTATTTCGAGACACATATCATCGCCTCGGTTTGCGTGCCCATGTGCACGTATTTCGAGACATCTCATTTTCATTGTATCTGTCATCGCCTCAGTTTGCGTGCCCGTGTGCACGCATTTCGAGGCATCTCATTTTCATTGTATCTGCCATCGCCTCGGTTTGCGTGCCCGCGTGCACGCATTTCGAGACATCTCATTTTCATTGTATCTGTCATCACCTCGGTTTGCGTGCCCGCGTGCACGTACTTCGAGGCATCTCATTTTCATTGCATTTGTCATCGCCTCGGTTTGCGTGCCCGCGTGCACGCATTTCGAGGCATCCCATTTTCATTGCATTTGTCATCGCCTCGGTTTGCGTGCCCGCGTGCACGCATTTCGAGGCATCTCATTTTCATTGCACATATCATCGCCTCGGTTTGCGTGCCCGTGTGCACGCATTTCGAGGCACCTCATTTTCAGCATTCTGTCATTTTCTCGGTTTGCGTGCCTGCGTGCACATATTTCGAGGCACCTCATTTTCATAGCATTGAGTATGTTAGGATTATATATTAGTTGCATTTCATGCATATCATGCATATTGCATCATGTCCGGAATAGGAGTTAGCCCGGGCACGGGAAACGAGGTACATTTCGTACTCCGAGTGACGGAATGTGTCTCAATTCCCCAGTCACCGACACTCCGGATTATCCATGATGGAGTTAGGTTTTAGCTGTAGTTCCATGTGCATTCATCCTATATTGAGTTGTGCATTTCGATTCCTCGGCCATCATGCCTCGGTATGCGTGATTGGTGGCACGAAGATCGAGATATGCATATATCTGTGCAGATACATTGCTATGCCCCTTTCCTGCTCTCTGTTGCAGCAAAACAAAGAATCAACAACCTTTTGGGACTTTGGCGCATTTCAAGAGCAGGTGTAAACAGAGGCTAATTGGGGCATTCCGGTGGATTTCCGCGCAAGACAACCCGGATATGCATCATCCATCAGAAGCAAGGCAGTCCCTGGTTTGCACGCCAGTTTTATTTGCTTTCTTAGCTAATTCATTAATTAATTAGAACTTTGTAATATTTCGGACTGTAATATTCTTTTATTCGGGACTGTAATATTCGGACTGTATATTTATTCGGACCCTCTGAGTGAGGGCACAACTGTAATAAGTGTGGGTGAGTGTGATGTATGTCTTCCAACCCCACGTCTTTCTCCCTTTTATTTATCCGCTTTTTATGGTTAGATTAGGGCATGTTTAAATTAGCATACAGTATGACAGCATGTTTTGCATTCATTCATCTGTATTGCATGCACCGGGCTCGGCGCATCATACTAACTGCATTGTACTTTCAATTTCAAATTGAATACATGTTAGTTGTCGCATTTCATATATCATCTTAGAATAGCCGAGCCTACTATAGTTGCATTTTCGCATGTGTTGCATTAGGCATTTCTGTATACTTAGGATCATACATGATTTCTAATATAGTTTCTATTTTGGCTCGGAGTACTCGGTGAGTTTTATGCTTTAGCATCCTTGCATGCGTGTGAGTGTTGCCATGAATAGCATGCTTACCATGAGGCTATGTGCTTATGTGATATAACTGCCTGAATGCCTGTGGGTGAAGGTTGGGTTATTTGAATTGGAATAATTCATCAAATGTGTGTTTTAAGCCCACTAGATAGTGGCAAAATCATATTTTTCTAAGCCCACCTGAGGGTGGCAAATCCACGTCTTAGCCTACTTGCGGGTAGCACCATCAAACCACTTTCAAATAAACAAACACGAAATGTTTTGTTCCAATTCGGGCGACCCAGTCTATATTTATATGCTGCGAGCATCACATAGTAACCTAGGCTAATAACCGGAATAAGAATTCACAATGTTTTCAAAAATTGATATCATGATTAGTAGAGGCCGGTCTATGACCGGGCGAGCGGGGGTGCTCACGAAGTGACCTTCCCCAATCGTACCCAAGTTCCCGAGCCGAGGCAACTTTGGTGATGACGGACACGTGGCCTTTTGGCACCGAGTCAGGGTTTCCTAAATTTCCCAAAATAAAATATTTAGGTGGCGACTCTGTATCTGGCAAAGCAGTCCATGTTTGGCACTTCTTTCAAAAATCTGTTTTCTCAAAACGATTTGCCGGATTTGGACTCTTTGGTTCAGATTAAGAACCGTGACTGCGAAAGTCGAGTCCGAGCTGTAGCGAGGTCCCCCGCGGGCTTGTTACAATTTGCTTTTGGCAGATATTTTGTGCCAGCTGTGATAGCTGGCACCCACTTTGCACCTTCTCCATACACGTGTATGGAGGGATTTCACTGTTGCTTAGCTTGTTTTGTAAGCTTTGCAAGAGTGATCCTCTATAAAGGGAGGTCTCCTCCTCCCTCCTTGAGGGTTACAAAAAAAAGAGTTCCAGAGGTCTAAATTGGGGTTAGGTCTTGTGTATCTATCTATCTCTATATCTCCCTCTCTTTTGCTCTTTGTGTGTGTTCAAAGGTGTTTTGCTCTTAGTTTTGCACTAGGACACCTAGTATCACACCTTACCTTGGTTGTTGAGGAGCCAGAGGGGTGTTCTTGAAGTTCTTGAGTGGATTCAAGCATAAGGAAGCAGCTGGAGCTCAGTTTTTGAAAGGGGTCTTCAAGGGTAAGAACTTTGCTCTTTGTTCCCCATTTTTGCATAGGCTTTTAGCCATCCTTGCATCTATTTTTAAGCTTAACTTATAACATACAAAAGTTCTGCTTTTAAGTGCTTAAAATAGTTGTTTAAGGTTGTTTTGGTGTTTGGGGTTGTTTGACCCCTCTTAGGCCTTGTTTGGCCCCTATTTTGTGCTATTTTGGTGAGCTCCGGGACCACCTTGTTTGGGCCTCCTCACTACTTGTTGGCCATCCCCACTCCTTGTTGCCTTCAATATTGGCCATTTTAGCCTCATGTGTGAGCACCTTTCTTGAGTTCATGTTGGCCATGTCTTAAGTGTCATTTGTGCTTATTTTGCCATGATATAGCACTGTTTTAAGTTGGTTTAGACACACCATGCTTGCTTTGCATACTTGTCTTGTAATGCCATGAAATTGCCTTAACATGTAATTAGCATCTAGACCACTATGTTTACTTGTTTTGGCCTAGCTTTGTGAAGCTTTTATGCATGTTTTAGTATGCCTAAGGTCTGTTCGTGGTTGTTTTGGCCATCCATGACATGCTTTGTATAGCTACCTTGCATTTTGGCTTGTTAGTCTTGGGTGTGTGAGTGTTGAGCATGCATTGCTTGGCTTGTTTCTGTGGTTTGACACCACTTATAGCATCATTTTAGTCCTTGTGGTATGCTTGTATGCTTGCATTTGATGTTCCTTTAAGGCCTTAAAGAGTTTGTGTTTCATGCTCCGTGAATGTGTCATTGCATATGCCATCATGTTTAGGCCTCTAGGATGCCATGTCAATGTGTTTTTTGGCTTTGTTTTAACATGTTAAAACTCTGATTTTGGTTGTTCAAATCATGTAATGTTTGGTTTTTCTAAGTGTAGTTCAATACCTCTTTGGTGAGCCTTAAGCTTTGGGCTTGCTTGCATGCCTTACTTGCATGGTTTGTTTGGTTTGGCACCTTTTCTAGCATGTTTTCAGAGTTTAACATGTTGGTTATATATCCATGCTTACCCCTTTTAGGTGTGCTTAAAAGTCCCTCTTTTGTGCCTTAGTCTTTAGGCTAACTTGCATGCATGTTTGTATGTATTTTAGACTTCATATTCTTGGCATTTGGCCACTGTTTTGGGCCTAGTAGAGAGCTGTCCATCTTGGTGTAAGTCCATCATCCGCATGTTGTTGCATGCTCGCCTTGTGTGTTGTTGCATACTTGGCCTATCTCATGTGTTGCATGCTTGAATCACATTGCATTTGGCATGCATCCTTCCTTTTGTCTTGGTTGCTCAACATGTAATATGTCTTGCACGTTTGCATGTTGGCATTGCATCTTGCATGCTTGTTAGCTCGCATATGTTGTTACATGCCTCGCAAGCTTGTTTGCTTAGGTTGTGTGCCAAACATACATTGCTTGTGCCTATGCTCATATTGCATACTTAGCTCGCATGCTTAGGTTGTATTTGGCTGGCATGCATGCCTTGCCTCTTGAATTAATTATGATAGAGGTTGGGCCTTATGTGTTTGTGTGCATTACATTTGACATCAAAATGCACAACTTGACTCATTTGGCCATCACACATTGAAATGCGCGATTGGTGGTCTCCTTTAAGTCATGAACATGATAAGGAGGGTGTTGGTGCACACATTTGCTTGAAATGCATTGCCATGCCATGTTTGCCCTATGCTGCTGTCAAAATAGGATTCTGCAGGAATGGATGGCCGGTCGACTGCCTAAAGTGCCGACCGACCAATAATATTTGGCCGAGAGCTGAATATTTGGTCGATGACCAATCCCCTATGGTCGGTGGTGTTCCCCCTTAGCCGGTGACATCCCACAACCCCCAGGGAGTGATGCTGAAGTATTCTTGGGATTTGTGTAAGTCTCAGAGGAGAAAAGCAGGGAAAACAGAGGCAGCTTGTGCGTGGCGGCGGATTTCCGGGCGAAGCCAATCCGAGCATGCATGCGTCCCTATTCCCAAGGCCTTTTACTGCTTTCAGTAGCTTAATTGATTCATTAATTAGTTAAGTGTTGTATAAATTAATTAA